>NC_136069.1:736457041-746457041 GCF_964261635.1 Lissotriton helveticus
AACAACACAGACAAATGTATTTGCATGTAAAATCATTAGCCTTTTTTACTCATTGATTTCAATGTTATTCGGTGACTGATTGTTGACGGTGAAGTGGTATTGTAGGAAGAGGTAAGTTTCCCATGACCTGCATTTTTATGTAAACTGCAGAGTAGAAACAAAAGTACACAACGAATAAAAGCTGGTATTTATTTACAGTTTTTAAATCTGTGAAAATAAAGATATTGGAAATTTGAATAATGTTAACTATCTCAGCTCGACTGCTGTCACAAGCGAATGCACCTTACAGAGTAATGCATCCCTTAACAAACCGGACCATTCCAATCCTCCATTAGACACGGTATTTACGATAGTGCAAACAAGGGCCCCCTCCCGCAAACAAGCCCCCGCCTGCCGTCAGAAGCATGGCGCCAGGGACGTGTAAATGTTGCATCTGGCCCTGAAAGCTAAATGAGGGACCAGCTGCGGTGATCGCCGGAGGCCTCCCCAGGAAGACGTCAGATGTACCTGGAGCAGAAGCCGGTCTCAAAAGCCCTCGTTAATCTCACAGCTCCTTTGCTTTAATGAACACTTAGGTGTGGGTTCGGTAATGAGCCATCCGCAGCTGAGCCCGCTCCCAATCAACCATCACACCCCATTTCAATGTACCTCGACGGTATTTTTATTTTCAGAGCATGTTTTATTCAGATGCCAATGTCCCCCGCAGCCGCGCGTTACTAACAAAACAATACAGGAAGTTTAGATACAAGGCTAATTAGCCTAAAAACACAGGCAGTGTTTCTAAACTTGCTGGATTGTATTGTTAGTAACGCGCGGCTGCGGGGGACACTGAGTGCTTTTGTTTAAATATCCATGTTAATCGCAGCTCGTGAAGGGGCTGCGATTAACATGGATACTAAACTGCATTTCCACTACAGTCTCCCCCGCAGCCTCGCATTATGCAAGAACAGCAAGGAAACAGTGTGTGCCACCTAAGGGAGTCCAAAAGCGCCAATAACAAAAGAAATCAAGGGGGCACATAACACTTACCTCCGCTCCAGTCCCGAGTGATGCCTTTCGCCGCCGTTCACTGCCGACCGCCGCAATCACAAAATGCCCGTTTTTCGCGCCGCGCGCTTTTTAAAAGCGGCGGCGCGAATTCTCTCGCGGGATGTGCGCACTCCACAAATGGGAGTGCGCGCTCAGGGGCTGGCAAGTGCGCGCGCGCGCGCGGGCGCACGCCTTGTTGGGAACACTGCTCTGGACAATGGTGGGCAAGGGATCTTGCACTTTGAACAATGTCAGGGAAGGGATCTAGTACTCTGTACATTGGCATGCAAGTAATCTAGTACTCTGGTAAATGGTGGGAAAGGGATCTAGCACTCAGGGCAGTGGTGGGCAAGGGATCTGGAACTCTGAACAATGGCAGTGTAGGGATCCAGTACTCTGGGCCATGACAGGCAAGGGATCTAGTACTCTGGACAATGCTGTGCAAGTGATCTAGCACTCTGGGCAAATGCAGTGAGGGGTTCTAGTACTCTGGAGAATGTCAGGGAGGGGATCTTGCACTCTGGACAATGGTGGGGAAGGGATCTAGAAATATAGACTATGGCAGGGAAGGGATCTAGTACTCTGGATATTGGTATGCAAGGGATCTATATATCTTGACAATGTCATGGAAGGGATCTAGTACTCTGGATATTGGTATGCAAGGGATCTACATATCTTGACAATGTCATGGAAGGGATCTAGTACTCTGGACAATGGTGGGCAAGAGATCCAGTACTCTAGACAATAGTGGGGAAGGGATCTTACATTCTGGACAATGGTAGGAAGGGATATAGAACTCTGGACAATAGCGGGCAAGGAATCTAGCACTCTGGACAATGTCAAGGAAGGGATCTGGTACTCTAGACTGTGCCAGACAAGGGATCTTGAACTCTGAACAATGTCAGAGAAGGGATCTAGTACTCTGGACCATGACAGGCAAGGGAACTAGTACTCTGGACAATGCTGTGCAAGGGATCTAGTGCTCCAATCAATGACAGGGAATGGATCTAGTACTCTGGGCAATGTAGGGGAGGGTATCTGGTACTCTGGACAATGATGGGCAAGTGATCTTGCAATCCAGACAATGTCAGGGAAGGGATGCACTACTCTTGCAACTGGTGTGCAAGGGATCTAGAACTCTAGACAATGTCAGACAAGGGATCTAGTACTCTGGGCAATGATAGGGAAGGGATCTGGGACTCTGGACAATGGCAGGCAAGGGATCCTGCAATCTGGACAATGGTGGGCAAGATCCCTTGCCCGCCATTGTCCAGAGTACCAGATCCCTTCCCTGACATTGCCCAGAGTACTAGGTCCCTTCCCTGACATTGTTCAGAGCACTAGATCCCTTCTCTTATACTGTCCAGAGTACTATATCCCTTGTACACATTATCCAGAGTACTAGATCCATTGCTTGTCATTACCCCAAGTGCTAGACCCAGTGGCTGCTATTCTTCAGCATACTAGATCCCTTCCCTGAGATTGCCCAAAATGCTAGATCCCTTGTCTGTCATTTTCCAGAGTACCAGATCTTTTCCCTGGCATTGCCCAGAGTACTAGATCCCTTCCCTGACATTGTTCAAAGCAACTAGGTCCCTTCCCTTACATTGTCCAGAGTACTAGATCCCTTGCACACATTATCTAGAGTACTAGATCCCTTGTCTGCTATTGCCCAGAGTGCAAGATCCCTTGTCCACCATTGTCCAGAGTACCAGATCCCTTCCCTGACATTGTCAAAATTATTTGATCCATCCCCTGCCATTGTCAGGGAAGGGATCTAGTACTCTGAACAATGGCATGCAAGGGATCTAGTACTCTGGGTAATGTCAGGGAAGGTATCTAGTACTCTGGAAAATGGTAGGCACTGGATCTAGCACTCTGGGCAAAGTCAGGGAAGGGATCTAGTATGCTGAACAATAGCAGCCACTGGGTCTAGCACTCTGGGCAACGGCAGGCAAGGGATCTAGTACTCTGGATAATGTGTGCAAGGGATATATTACTCTGAACAATAAAGGGAAGAGGTCTAGTGCTCTGGACAATGTCAGAGAAGGGATCTAGTACTCTGGGCAATGTCAGGGAAGGGATCTTGTACTCTGGACAATGTCATTGGAGGGATCTAGTCCTCCAAACAATGGTGGGCAAGGGATCCAGCACTCTGGTCAATGTCAGGGAAGGGATCTAGTACTATGGACAATGGTAGACAAGGGATCTAGCACTCTGGGCAATGTCAGGGAAGCGATCTAGTACCCTGAACAATAGCAGAAAGTAGGTCTAGCACTCTGTGCAATGGCAGGCAAGGGATCTAGTATACTCTGGATAATGTGTGCAAGGGATCTAGTACTCTGCACAATGCAAGGGAAAGGATCTAGTGCTCTGAACAATGTCAGGGAAGGGATCTAGTACTCTGGGCAATGCCAGGGAAGGGAACTGGACTCTGGACAATGGCGGGCAAGGGATCTTACACTTTGGACAATGTCAGACAAGGGATCTAGTACTCTGGACAATGCTGTGCAAGTGATCTAGCACTCTGGGTAAATGCAGTGAAGGGGTCTAGTACTCTGGAGAATGTCAGGGAGGGGATCTGGCACTCTGGGTAATGTCAGGGAAGGGATCGGGGACTCTGGACAATAACACAGAAGGGATATAGTACTCTGGACAATGGTGAGCAAGGGATCTAGCACTCTGGGCAATGGTTGGCATAGGATCTAGCACTCTGGACAATAGCAGGGAAGGGATCTAGAATAACAGGGAGGGGATCTAGCAATCTGGACAATGGAAAGGAAGGGATCTAGCACTCTGGACAAAGGCGAGCAAGGAATCTAGTACTCTGGACAATGTCAGGGAAGTGATCTGGTACTCTGGACAGTGCTGGGCAAGGGATCTTGCACTCTGGACAATGTCAGGGAAGGGATCTAGTACTCCAGACAATGGCAGGGAAGGGATCTGGTACTCTGGACAATTCCAGTCAAAGGATCTTGCACTCTGGACAATATCAGGGAAGGGATCTAGTGCTCCAAACAATGGCAGGGAATGGATCAAGTACTCTGGACAATGACAAGGAAGGGATCTGGTACTCTGGACAATGTCACAGAAGGGATCTACTACTCTGGTCAATGGTTGGCAAGCCATCTAGCACTCTGGGCAATGGCAGGCAAGGGATCTAGCACTCTGGGCAAATGCAGTGAAGGGGTCTAGTACTATGGACAATGGTAGACAAGGGATCTAGCACTCTGGGCAATGTCAGGGAAGCGATCTAGTACCCTGAACAATAGCAGAAAGTAGGTCTAGCACTCTGTGCAATGGCAGGCAAGGGATCTAGTATACTCTGGATAATGTGTGCAAGGGATCTAGTACTCTGCACAATGCAAGGGAAAGGATCTAGTGCTCTGAACAATGTCAGGGAAGGGATCTAGTACTCTGGGCAATGCCAGGGGAGGGAACTGGACTCTGGACAATGGCGGGCAAGGGATCTTACACTTTGGACAATGTCAGACAAGGGATCTAGTACTCTGGACAATGCTGTGCAAGTGATCTAGCACTCTGGGTAAATGCAGTGAAGGGGTCTAGTACTCTGGAGAATGTCAGGGAGGGGATCTGGCACTCTGGGTAATGTCAGGGAAGGGATCGGGGACTCTGGACAATAACACAGAAGGGATATAGTACTCTGGACAATGGTGAGCAAGGGATCTAGCACTCTGGGCAATGGTTGGCATAGGATCTAGCACTCTGGACAATAGCAGGGAAGGGATCTAGAATGGCAGGGAGGGGATCTAGCAATCTGGACAATGGAAAGGAAGGGATCTAGCACTCTGGACAAAGGCGAGCAAGGAATCTAGTACTCTGGACAATGTCAGGGAAGTGATCTGGTACTCTGGACAGTGCTGGGCAAGGGATCTTGCACTCTGGACAATGTCAGGGAAGGGATCTAGTACTCCAGACAATGGCAGGGAAGGGATCTGGTACTCTGGACAATTCCAGTCAAAGGATCTTGCACTCTGGACAATATCAGGGAAGGGATCTAGTGCTCCAAACAATGGCAGGGAATGGATCAAGTACTCTGGACAATGACAAGGAAGGGATCTGGTACTCTGGACAATGTCACAGAAGGGATCTACTACTCTGGTCAATGGTTGGCAAGCCATCTAGCACTCTGGGCAATGGCAGGCAAGGGATCTAGCACTCTGGGCAAATGCAGTGAAGGGGTCTAGTACTATGGAGAATGTCAGGGATGGTATCTGGCACTCTGGATAATGGCAGAGAAGGGATCTAGCAGTATGGACAATGGTGAGGAAGGGTTTTAGCTTTCTAGACAATGGTGGGAAGGGATATAGCACTCTGGACAATAGCAGGCAAGGAATCTAGCACTCTGGACAATGTCAGGGAAGGGATCTGGTACTCTGTACAGTGGTGGGCAAGGGATCTTGAATGCTGATCAATATCAGCAAAGGGATCTAGTACTCCGGACAATGGCAGAGAAGGGACCTGGTAGTCTGGACAATGGTGGGCATGGGATCTCACACTCTGGACAATGTCAAGGAAGGGATCTAGTGCTCTGAACTATGTCAGGGAAGCGATCTAGTACTCTGGGCAATGTCTATGAGCCACTTAACGGTTTAAGGAGCAACGATGGCCCCCAAAGGCAGGGGAGTAAAAAAACTGCTACTAACTTAGCTAACTCTATAAATATCACGCCAAGAGCCGCAGAAAAGACTGCAGTAGCACCAACCTCAGCGATAGAGACAGAGACCCGAGCTCATCAACAGAATGGGTCTATTAAAGAACCTGTAATACCTGAGTTATTGAGGGGAAAAAAATACAGTTAACCCCTCTAAGCACAATATTAATGAGCAGATATCTTGTAATGTTTCACTTGACGTTACTCCTGAAAATCACGACGCGACTCACTCAAATGAACCCTCTCTAAACTCAACTTTGCCAACAGTTGGAGATGGAGCTGGAATAGGAGCGCGAGTGGGTGTTGACGATCTAGCTGAACTTTGTCAAGCCGTAGAGGAAGTTAGAGTTTCACCTTGGGTGAATGAACAGCCTTTGAATGACGCAGACTCCATTGGATTAGGGGGTCAATTCTTTTCTATGTCTGATGTGTCGATAACATCGGATGGGGAACTTGATGAGGAGTTACTCAATGAGGGTCATCAGCCTGTGAAAGATTGGGCCGATGACTGCAATCAAATCTCTGAAGAAGATCTACTTGGCTCTGATTTTCTGCTGAACGAAGGAGCTCCTAATACTGTCAGTAGGGTTGTAGAGGCCAAAAATCCCCTCACAGGTGAAAATCTAGGCTCTATAAATCAACCACAGTGGGAAGGGGCAGGTATGGCTTTAGAAACTAATGCTGAATCTCCAGAGCTACTGGAGGGAGATGAAGAGATCACATGAAAGTCAATATACAAATTACAGACATCTATGTATAGACTGATCATGGCTCACAGAGAAGAAACTAAAGCAGAAGGGCTTCGCACTCAAGGAGCTGTGCGTAAGCTGCAGAATGTTGTTCGCCGTTTGGCCAAGTCTAGTACTGAAACCAATTTAAGAGTATAGGAGACGGAAGTCCGTATATCTGCAGTGGAAGATGAATTATCTCCACAAAAAATTTAATCAAGGATTTGGATAGTACTAAACAAGACATTGATTGGAAATTGTCTGATTTGGAAAACCGTGCATGGCGTAACAACTTACTAATATCGGGAGTGGCTGAACAATCAGAGGGAAAGGATGTTCGACGGTTTGTTGTAGAGATGTTTTCTGATGCCTTTCAGGATCTCAAAGGATGGGACTGGGATAAAGAAGTTATAAGAGCTCATCGTTTTCCCTTTAATCAAAAACGTGATCAGGGGGGGGAACAAAAATCCAAGAGCTATTCTTATATGTCTACAGAATTACTTACTTCGTGAGATTGTGTACGATTTGGCTAGGCCATCTAAAACAGAAAGGGTCTGGGGCATGAGTTTTTTGTTCGACCTGATTTTTGTCAGGCGACAGTGCAGCAGCGTTGGAGACTTAAACAATTTATGGCACCAATACAATCTGAGGGGGGGCAAGTCTTTCTCCTAAATCCTGCTAAACTTAAGGTCGTGCATAAGGGGAGAACCATCTTTTTTGTATCTGAGATTAAAGCACTACAATTCTTAGATGCAATGCAGTAGCGATTGACAGGATAAGGGTAAGGATAATGATTATATAATTTTTCAGCTTTAGTGGGTTGCCCCTCTACTTTTGATTTATTTTTTACTTTTTATGGTTTTTTGTTTTGTGCCAGAGATATAGCACTTTTCAGGTCCGGTTGACCCAGGTAGAATTACATAGCTCACACACTCACTTACCATCAATGAGGGCATTAGCCCTTACGCTTCCGGTGGGGGGATGCTGGGGAGAGGGTGGGTTGGGAAGGATGTGCTGGGGAGGATGTGGGTGGGAAAAGGCCTTCTTTGGGGTGCAAGGAAATACAGCTGAAAGATATATTGACTCTAAGTTTATGATTTTTGTACGACAGGTGCCAAAATTTGGAATTATTTGTTATTATTTGTTTCACTGTGCTAATACACTAAAACAATACAATGGCTAAACTGACGATATGCTCCATCAATGTTTGTGGTCTAAATGACAAAAGAAAAAGGGGTATAATGGCTCAGATGTTAAAATCTATGCGGCTCGATTTAGTCTGCATACAGGAGACTCATATCCTCTGGGCAAATAGAGGGTGGCTTAGAGATCTTGGACTGGAAGTAGTAGGATGCTCCCGTCAGAGCTCTACAATAAGAGGGGTTACAATTGTAAAGAGGTTTGGATTAGGTGAAACTAAAAGAATCAAAGAAGACCCATTCTGACGATGGGTTATCTTTGAATTTAAATTTGAAGGATTGACTATTACTATCTGTTCATTATATGCCTCTACAGTTGATGACCCCACAGTGTTACACTATTTAACCGCATGCGCGCTAGCGGGTTTTCCCGCTGCGTGCTGAGATTTCGAAAATCGCGCCTTACGTGACAAAGCCAGCTCGTCATGCGCGTAGCGCAGGTAACGCCCATGACGAGCTGGCTTTGTCATGCGCGTCGAAGGGGTTAAGTTTGGAGCTAGCTCAATGGCCACCCAATATTATATTATGTGGAGATTTTAATCTACATTTGGATGAAACATTTGATATTTATGGCAGTACCCCTTATACAGGGAGGAAGAAGAATGTATTTAAAGCAATTAAGGGGATTATTCAAGAGTATGGATTGTTAGATGTGGGGTATGAAAAAAGGGGGGGAATGTCTGGATGCACTTTTTTTTCTGCCCCTCATCAAAGACATTTTAGACTGGACTATTTTTTTTTCTCTAAGACTTTATATAATGAACTTACTCAAGTGAAATATGGGGTGTTGCCAAAAATTATATCAGATCATAATCCCATAACTTTTAATTTTGAGTTAAACACTCTATCCACCCCTCGATCATGGTCTTTTGACCGCAAATTATTGTTTGATTTATCTTATGTTGAACATATGAATATCTGGATTCCTGAATTTTTTTCCAATAACAAGGGAACTGCATCCTTAGAAATAGTTTGGGACACTTTCAAGTGCGGGGTTCGGGGAGAAACACTGAGCTACTCAATAAGAAAACAGAAGGAGACTAGAAAGCGAGAGGAATTAGAATTGCCTCCCTTCTTGAAGTAACGAAATATATAAGAGCGGGATGGCCTGTAAAAAGAAGTGTTCCTAAACAATTGTACACTTTTTGGGAACTCAAGGATGAATTATCCATTGAAGGAGAATTGATACTTAGGAATGTTAAGGTCATTCCCCCTGCCTGTTTATGCACTAAACTCCTAGAGATCTGTCATGAAGGCCACCTGGGCATTGGGAAAACCAAAAGCAGAGTTAGGAACTCGTATTGATGGCCTGGTGTTGATATTGAAATCGAAAGAACTGTCAGGAACTGTGTAGCATGTGAGAATTCTGACAATTCGCAACACACTCTGAGACCACCCCTTCAGCCACTTGATGGCCCGTGCGTGCCATGGGTCAGACTAGGCATTGACATATGTGGTCCCATTCGGGAACATGGGGAACAATTGTATCTCATTGTCCTAGTGGACCATTTTTCTAAATGGCCTGAAGAGGAAGTTGTTTAGAACGCGGACAATAAGACCATTGTCAGTTTCTTACAAAAATTGTTCCTCAGAGAAGGTCTCCCAATTTGATTAGTCTCAGACAATGGCCCACAATTTTTATCCACCATTTTCAAGACATTCCTTAAAGAAAATGGCATCTCTCATGAGACTACTTCTGTATACCATCCTGCTGGGAAGGGGTCCGTTGAGAGATTTAATCGGGTAAATGTAAATGTGTTTGTATTTATATAGCGCACTTCTACCCAGAGGTCTTGTAGCGCTGTATTCATACTGCTGTGGAACCCATCCTGGCTTTCCCGTGAAATGTCCACTCCTGGGCACCCCCAAGGTGAAACCAGGCATCCAAGCGCTGCTTGGGCCATTGTGTAGATTAAGCAGGCTATTGCCCAGAGTCACAGAGTGGGACCCATGAATAGACTAGGCACCGAGGCGAGAATTATCAGGTCCGGGGAAATTGAGTCCAAGAGCCGCCGAGGCGGGAATTGAACCCTGATCCCAAGCCAGACCTCTGCATCAGGGTCAGCCGCTCTAACCATTGAGCCACGCTTCTCCACGCTTCATCGTGTGATTAAAGGTGTAGTTCAATTAGCCAACCAAAATGACCTCTCATGGAGAAAACAACTTATCCACAATCTATGGGCTTTTCGTGTGACTCCCTGTGAGTCCACAGGTACGAGTCCCTTTGTACTTTTAAGAGGTAGAACCCCCATCACGAAAGATAGGTGGGTTGGGCCACTCCTAAAAGAATTTGTTGGTCCCCGGGTAAAGTAAAAAATAATCTACTACATTCACAAATGATCAGCAAGAAATACTATGACTCTAAACATGCATGTAAAGAAGTTCACATTCATATGGGAGACAAAGTCAGAGTAAAGAATTCCAAGTTCACTAGCAAAGGTCAGAGTCGTTATTCACAACCCATGGAGGTTAGGAAAGTTTTCTGTAACTCAGCCCTCTTAATTGATTGCAAAACTTGGCATTTTTCATCTTTATCGTTGTGTAAGGATGGTGTTGTTGCTCCACCTCATCATTGCAGTTCTGACAACAGAGATTTTCCTCTTCCCCAAACTACGATTGGATTCTGGATGGTGATGCTAGTAGTGGTTCTTACCCACAGGGAACAAGTAATGCTCCTTCTGATGGTGAGAGTGCTCCTGGTGGGACATCCATTCTAGGGAACAGTTGTAGTTGCTCGAGTGAGGAATTATCGGGAGTCGATAAAGATAATCAGTGTACCAGTAATACCAACTATGAAATTGATTGTCCTATTGAAGATGATGCAATATCTCAAATCAGCATGTTTCGGAGTGAACCCAGATTGATCAGGTATGGGAGGGTTGTGAAGCCACCAGCTAAATTACAGGATTTCTGAGTGTGATTAGTTCTCTGGCTTTCCCCCCTTCTTATCTGCCGCTTTTGGTACATCCTTTTGTCTTTTTCTTTCATTATTGAGAAGGAGATGTGTTGTGTTCTATTTAATTACTATGTCCTATGGTATAACACTGTGTTTACCTCACGCCACTGTCAGTGTCACGAGCCATGCCCTGAGATTTATGACGTCCCAGTGTTCTATGTTAGAACCTGGCAGGGACGACCATTGACAGCGACAGTTGCGGCGAGGAACGACTGTATGAAGACGTACCTTGGTGTCAGGGACTTATGTTAATAAACTATGTGGAATTTACTTATGGCTCCGCTCCTCCCTTACAAATTGATCTAGCACTCTGGACAATGGTAAGCAAGGAATCTAGCACTCTGGACAATATCAGGGAAGGGATCTGGTACTCTGGACAGTGCTGGGCAAGGGATCTAGAACCCTTAACAATGTCAGGGAAGGGATCTAGTACTCTGGAAAATGTAAGGGAAGGGATCTAGTGCTCTGAAAAATTCCAGGGAAGGGATCTAGTACTCTGCCCAATGTCAGGTGAGGGATCTGGTACTCTGGACAATGGCAGGCAAGGGATCTTGCACTTTGGACAATGTCAGGCAAGGGATCTAGTACTCTGAACAATGCTGTGCAAGTGATCTAGCACTCTGGGCAAATGCAGTGAAGGGGTCTAGTACTCAGGAGAATGTCAGGGAGGGGATCTGGCACTCTGGGCAATGTCAGGGAAGGGAGCTGGTACTCTGGATAATGGCAGGCAATGGATCTTGATCTCTGGACAATGTCAGGGAAGGGATCTAGTGCTCCAAACAATGGTGGGCAAGGTATATAGCACTCTGGTCAATGTCAGGGAAGGGATCTAGTACTCATGACAATGGCATGCAAGGGATCCAGTGCTCTGAACAATGTCAGGAAAGGGATCTAGTACTCTGGACAATGATAGGCAAGGGATCTAGCACTCTGAGCAATGTCAGGGAAGGGATCTAGTTTGCTGAACAATAGCAGCCACTGGGTCTAGCACTCGGGTAATGGCAGGCAAGGGCTCTAGTACTCTGGATAATGTGTACAAGGGATATAGTACTCTGGACAATGTAAGATAAGGGATCTAGTGCTCTGAACAATGTCAGGGAAGGGACCTAGTACTCTGGGCAATGTAAGGGAAGGGATCTGGTACTCTGGACAAAGGCAGAAATGGGATCTTGCACTCTTAACAATGGCAGGGAAGGGATCTAGTGCTCCAAACAATGGTGGGAAAGGGATCCAGCACTCTGGTCAATGTCAGGGAAGGGATCTAGTAATCTGGACAATGGTGGGCAAGGGATCCAGCACTCTGGTCAATGCCAGGGAAGGGATCTAGTACTCTTGACAATGGCATGCAAGGGATCCAGTACTCTGGACAATGTCAAGGAAGGGATCTAGTACTCAGGACAATGATAGGCAAGGGATCTAGCACTCTGGGCAATGTAAGGGAAGGAATCTAGTACGCTGAACATTAGCAGCCACTGGGTCTAGCACGCGGGGTAATGGCAGACAAGGGATCTAGTACTCTGGATAATGTGTACAAGGGGTATAGTACTCTGGACATTGTAAGAGAAGGGATCTAGTGCTCTGAACAATGTCAGGGAAGGGACCTAGTACTCTGGGCAATGGTAGGCAAGGGATCTAGCATTCTGTATAATGTGTGCAAGGGATCTAGTACTCTGGACAATGTAAGGGAAGGGATCTAGTGATTTGAACAATGTCAGGGAAGGGATCTAGTACTCTGGGCAAGGCCAGTAAGAGATCTGGTACTCTGGAAAATGGCAGGTGATGGATCTTGCACTTTGGACAATGCCAGGGAAGGGATCTAGTATGCTGAACAATAGCGGTCAGTGGGTCTAGCACTCTGGGCAATGGCAGGTAAGGGATCGAGTACTTCGGATAATGTGTGCAAGGGATCTAGTACTCTGGGCAATGTAAGGGAAGGGATCTAGTTTCTAAACAATGTCAGGGAAGGGATCTAGTACTCTGGGCAATGTCAGGGAATGGATCTGGTACTCTGGACAATGGCAGGCAAGGGATCTTGCACTCTGGACAATGTCAGGGAAGGGATCTAGTACTCTTGATATTGGTATGCAAGGGATCTATATATCTTGACAATGTCATGGAAGGGATCTAGTACTCTGGACTGTGCCAGACAAGGGATCTTGAACTCTGAACAATGTCAGGGAAGGGATCTAGTACTCTAGACCATGGCAATAAAGGGTTCTAGTATTCTGGACAATGTTGTGCAAAGTATCTAGTGCTCCAAACAATGACAGGGAATGGATCTAGTACTCTGGGCAATGTCAGGGAAGGTATCTGGTACTCTGGACAATGATGGACAAGTGATCTTGCAATCTAGACAATGCCAGGGTAGGGATCCACTACTCTTGAAACTGGTGTGCAAGGGATCTAGAACTCTAGACAATGTCAGGGAAGGGATCCAGTACTCTGGGCAATGTTAAGGAAGGGATCAGGTACTATGGACAATGGCAGGCAAGGGATCCCACAATCTGGACAATGGTGGGCAAGGGATCTAGTGCTCCAAACAATGGCAGGGGATCGATCAAGTAATCTTGACAAATGTCAGGGAAGGGATCTGGTACTCTGGACAATAATACAGAAGGGATCTGATACTCTGGACAATTCCAGTCAAGGGATCTTGCACTCAGGACAATGTCAGGGAAGGGATCTAGTGCTCCAAACAATGGCAGGGAAGGTATCTAGTACTCTAAGCAATGTCAGGGAAGTCATCTGGTACTCTGGACAATGGTAAGCAAGGGATCTTGCACTCTGGCCAATGTCAGTTAAGGGATCTAGTGCTCCAAACAATGGTGGGCAAGGGATCCAGCACGATAGGCAATGTCAGGGAAGGGATCTAGTACTCTGGACAATGACATGCAAGGGATCTAGTACTCTGGGCAATGTCAGGGAAGGGATCTAGTATGCTGAACAATAGCAGCCACTGGTTCTAGCACTCTGGGCAATGACAGGCAAGGGATCTAGTACTCTGGATAATGTGTGCAAGGGATATAGTACTCTGGACAATGTAAGAGAAGTGATCTAGTACTCTGGGCAATGTCAGGGAAGGGATATTGTGCTCTTGACAATGGCGGGCAAGGGATCTTGTACTCTGGACAATGTCCGGGAAGGGATCTAGTGCTCCAAACAAAGGTGGACAAGGGATCCAGCACTCTGGTCAATGTCAGGGAAGGGATCTAGTAATTTGGACAATGGTAGGCAAGGGATCTAGCACTCTGGATAATGCATGCAAGGGATCTAGTACTCTGGACAATGTAAGGGAAGGGATCTAGTGCTTTGAACAATGTCAGGGAAGGGATCTAGTACTCTGGGCAATGTCAGGGGAGGGATCTGTTACTCTGGACAATGGCGGGCAAGGGATCTTACACTTTGGACAATGTCAGGCAAGGGATCTAGTACTCTGGACAATGCTGTGCAAGTGATCTAGCACTCTGGGCACTTGCAGTGAAGGTGTCTGGTACTCTGGAGAATGTCAGGGAGGGGATCTGGCACTATGGGCAATGTCATGGAAGGGATCTAGTATGCTGAACAATAGCAGCCACTGGATCTAGCACTCTGGGAAATGGCAGGCAAGGGATCTAGTACTCTGGATAATGTGTGCAAGGGATCTAGTACTCTAGAGAATGTCAAGGAAGGGATCTAGTGCTCTGAACAATGTCAGGGAGGGGATCTGGCACTCTGGGCAATGTCAGGGAAGGGATCTGGTACTCTGGACAATAACACCGAAGGGATCTAGTACTCTGGACAATGGTGGGCAAGGGATGTAGCACTCTAGGCAATAGTTGGCATAGGATCTAGCACTCTGGTCAATAGCAGGGAAGGGATCTGCCACTCTGGAGAATGACAGGAAGAGGATCTAGCACTCTGGACAAAGGTGAGCAAGGAATCTAGCACTCTGGACAATTTCAGGAAAGTGATCTGGTACTCTGGACAGTGCTAGGCAAGGGATATTGCACTCTGGACAATGTCAGGGAAGGGATCTAGCACTCTAGACAATGACAGGGGATCTGGTACTCTGGACAATTTTGGTCAAGGAATCTTGCACTCTGGACAATATCAGGGAAGGGATCTAGTGCTCCAAACAATGGCAGGGAATGGATCAAGTACTCTGGGCAATGACAAGGAAGGGATCTGGTACTCTGGACAATGTCACAGAAGGGATCTAGTACTCTGGACAATGGTTGGCAAGCCATCTAGCACTCTGAGCAATGGCAGGCAAGGGATCTAGCACTCTGGGCAATTGCATTGAAGGGTCTAATACTCTAGAGATTGTCAGGGAAGGTATCTGGCACTCTGGATAATGGCAGGGAAGGGATCTAGCAATATGGACAATGGTGAGGAAAAGATCTAGCTTTCTAGACAATGGTGGGAAGGGATATAGCACTCTGGACAATAGCGGGCAAGGAATCCAGCACTCTGGACAATGTCAGGGAAGGGATCTGGTACTCTAGACAGTGCTGGGCAAGGTATCTAGTACTCAGGACTATGTCAAGGAAGGTGTCTAGTACTCGGGACAATGGTAGGCAAGGGATCTAGCACTCTGGGCAATGGCAGGCAAGGGATCTAGTACTCTTGATACTGTGTGCAAGGGATCTAGTACTCTGGACAATGATAGGCAAGGGATCTAGCACTCTGGGCAATGTAAGGGAAGGAATCTAGTATCTGAACATTAGCAGCCACTGGGTCTAGCACTCGGGGTAATGGCAGACAAGGGATCTAGTACTCTGGATAATGTGTACAAGGGATATAGTACGCTAGACAATGTAAGAGAAGGGATCTAGTGCTCTGAACAATGTCAGGGAAGGGACCTAGTACTCTGGGCAATGGTAGGCAAGGGATCTAGCGTTCTGTATAATGTGTGCAAGGAATCTAGTACTCTGGACAATGTAAGGGAAGGGATCTAGTGATTTGAACAATGTCAGGGAAGGGATCTAGTACTCTGGGCATTGCCAGGGAAGAGATCTGGTACTTCAGCTGTTCGATGTTTTTCTCTTCAAGGAGCAACCTTTGTCCTTGTGTGCGATACTGATGTCAGGGTCCGGCCGAGTTCGCAAAGCCATGTCTAGACTGATTAATCCATGACTTACTCCACTGTTTGGGTCCCACCATTCTTCTCTACCTTATCTTATTTAACTGGCCTTCACTATTCTCTTCGTGTGTTCTCTTGTTACATAGCCCTTCTTTTGAAGCATTCTACACATGTTTTGCCATCTGCAAACTGAATTACGGGCACTAGTGTTGATTAACCTGATGGGAGGAGAGCACACGGGGTCTGAAAGGAGGGTGTGTTTTAGACATCTGATAGCTTGTTTTCGAACTATTCCTATTTGTCAGTTTTGTGTATATTGGGAGTTGTCATTGTAAACTTGTGTTGTATAATAGACTGTGCGCCACAGATTGAAGTGGCAGTCTCGTGAGAACCTACCTGTGTGGTACTTCTTAGATAACTGTGCTTAGCTGCAGCTAATAAAACTACTTTTCTACGCCAACCAGAGTGTCCTGTGTCTCTGTCGGTCGAGGCAGGTGAACTCGGAGATCTTAGGCATGCCCTGCGCCGCTCGGCCCATAAGGCTGGGTTCTCCAATTGGCGCCCACGTGGGGCGACTTCAGCGGTAGTAGTTCTGCCTGAGAGTCGTGAGGAGCTTCGCAAGAAAATTCCGGAGGATTTCGCGAACCACGTGAGCGACCCCTGCATGTCGAAGTGGACCGAAGGTCTTTTGAAGCGTGGCTACTCCTTCCCGACGGCTGCTGACGACTGCTGCCCTGACTGTCGCCCTGCCTTGGCCCTTTGGTGATGACTGGTATCGCGAGACGATAGACGGACATCTGTTGGCGTGAGAAAAGCATTTAGTTAAGTATTTGTGGGTAGCGCCCACTCTCTTTGTTTTTGTATTTTGTTATTCGATTAGCGCGCTAACCGAAGCCAAGGGGTAAGTACGTTTGTGCTGTGACTCTATTGTCTAAAGAATCCCTTGACGTTTGTAAGGACAAAATGCCTGGATTTAGTAAGTTTAAGAAATTTTGTTGTTGTGGTTGTTTTGCGGATTCCCGATTGGAGGATTCCTGTCCAATTCCTCCAGTTGGAACTCCTACTTACGAACTTTACTCAAAGCACAGTCTGGGTCCTATAGTTTTTAGTGAAATATGGACCCGTTACACTAAAAAGGATGGTGTTTTGCAATGGGCACAAAATGGGTCCTTTGAGCCACATATATTAGATAATTTGGAAGCGATTTTATTCAAGAGAAAAGCCCGGCCGGCAATGTTTGACTCCTTTCGCCTATGGCGCAAGGAAGCCAAACAGAAAGAAATTAAGCAAATGAAGAAAGATAAGAAAGAGCAGAGTATGTCGATTCTACAGGCTGCCCAACAATTTAAAAATGACGAAGCTGATCAAGCGATTGAGGTTTCAGAAAGACAACATCGCATGGCAATAGATAGATGCTATCCTGTATTGCCTACGGTATCAAAGAGTAAAACTCCTGATGACGATTCTTTCATGTCCCATTTATTGACATTACCTCCGCCTTATGTGTTAGGAGCTAATGCACCGCCATTACAGCCCGCTGCCAATGCAGCTGCTGTACTTCCTGCACAGTTGCCTGTCCCTGTGATTCCGCCTCAACCCCCTCTGCCAGCAATATCGGTACCCCAATCTCCTGTGCCTCAGCCATCTCCATCTGTCGTTTCTTTTGCTACAGATTCCTCTTCTGTCTTACAGAATACTTTGTCCCCCGTTTTAGTGTCAGATTCCCCTGCAGCTCGACGGCGTTTAGTCGACACTGTTTCAGGTCTTTTGTCGCCTTTTCTTGGACCTCTTTTCTTCTCTCCTGCCTCGTCTAGGAGGCAATCTCGTAGTCAATTTCCAGATTTGGAAGAACGGACTAAATTAGATTCCCTTGCCTATAATTGGATTATGAGTCGTGTACAGTATAATGCACTTGATATTTTAGATACTTTCCTTCAATGGAACGCGCCCACACAGAGATATGTATTTGATGTCATGTGTTATACTCTGATTAAGGAATGGGGAGACGTAGATTTAGACTCGCCTCCTCAGGATTTATTTGACATACAGGATCAATTTGATAAGGGACTTATTGTGGGTCCTGCTGTAGAACATGCTGTTCAGAAACTTGTTGCTTTTCGATCTACACTTTTCTCTCAAAATTCTCTTGAGCCTGATCCCGCGGCACAATACCCAATGCGAGAAGTTCCTCCGATATGGAGAGATGCAGTTCCACAAGCAGGTAATGTTCCTGGTGTTCCTGCTCATTTTCAGCGTATAAGGGTACATGACCCTTGGAAAAGGTCAGAAGTATTGGCACTCAAACAGTCTTTACTGGACCCTCGTAAGAATCCTGCGGGGTATTATAAAGAGCTGTCCCAGACTGTTGACGCCTGCATTATGAATTTGGCAGATATTGACTTACTCATTAGGAATGTAGTCCCACAAGCAATATGGGCCAAGATTCGTAGGCAGGATCATAAGGTAGCTCTAGGTGGTGATTGGGCTGCCACTACAGCTGCGGATGCAGGTCAAGTAGGTGGGGCCAAACCGGATGCCCTGATCACAGAATTGCCTGGAAAAATAATAGATTTAATGAAAACTTTAATGCCTGCGATGCGTGTTAATTGGGATAAGTTAGCGGGCGTGTAAACAGAAGACGGATGAAAGTGTCCCTGACTTCTTTACTCGGTTTAAGGATACTTTCATCGACCATAGTGGTCAAGACATGAGTACTGAAGGTGGACAACGATTGTTCGTAGACAAATTTGTTTTTAATTTACTTCCAGAATTATCGAATAAATTAAAACAATCAGAGAGTTCTTGGGCTGTCTCTTCCACTGCTCAGATATTGGCTACTGCTCAATATTATGAGAATAGGGATAAGGAGGACAAGGAGAAAGCGGAGAAAAAGACTAAAGACTTGAAAACAAAAGTCCTTCTGCAACAGTCTTATCCCCCTCGTTCTGCTCAGCCCTCATTTTCACAGCCCCCGCAGTTTCAGAGGTTGTTGCAGAAGCCAGTCCCCTCAGTCCCACGGCTCCATTGGACCCCGACCAGTGTGTTTATTGTAAAAAAGATGGTCATTTTAAGAATACTTGTCCAATTTTATTGCAACAGTATGGTGGATCATTGGCGCCACAGGGTCGTGGTGATTCTCGATCCATATCCAGAGGAAGGGGTCGTGGTGTGCCACCTCAGGAACGACGTCCCTCTCCTTCTCAGGACTCTACGAATTATTTTGATCAGCAGAATTCTCAATCTGCACAATACTACAATGATGACTATTGTTTCGATAATGGGGACGATGCTTTCCATACTAGCTAGGACAGCCATAGGCAAAGTAAGGGAGTCATATCAGTTACAGTAGATCAGGAAGGACCTTATGTTAATGTTATGGCATTAGGTGTTACAGAACCATTTCTCTTGGATACTGGTGTTATGAGAAGTTCCATAATGCATTCTAAACTCCCTGGGGCACCTTTGTCTGGCTTAACAAATGTTTCTGTAGGATTCTCTGGCGCCCCAGTTTCAAATCCTATCTCTTGTCCTTTGCCTATTTCTATTGGTCCCTACGATTTGGAAGCTCCACTCCTCTTAACGACGGGATGCGGAGAAAATTTGTTGGGTTTGGACCTCCTGAAACGTTTACATGCTACGCTGTATTGTTCACCCTCTGGTGTGCACCTTACTTTAGGTGATAAGTTGACTTCTCCAATGTATGTATCTAAAGAACAGCTACCACCCGAGTTGCGTTCACTTCCCGCTACACTTTGGGCTGTGGGTCCAAATGATGTTGGCTTGTAGCAAATTCCACCATATGTAATTACTGTTAAAGACAATGTTAAGATGCCACGTGTTCCACAATATAAAATATCCAGTGATGGTGAGAGAGCTTTGTTGGCCATTGTTCATGATTTGGTTCAGAAGGGTTTTCGTTGAAGAGACTAGAGGAAACGTTTGCAATAGTCCTGTTTTGCCTATTCTTAAACATACTGATCCCTCTCAACCACCTGTGTATCGTTTTGTAATTGATCTTCGAGAGGTCAACAAAATTGTTGTCCCTCAATTTCCTGTTGTGCCAGATATCACAGCTTTGCTTACCATGATTCCTGCTTCAGCAGGTTGGTTTTCAGTGATCGATCTTAAAAATGCCTTCTTTAGCATTCCCATTGCCGAAGAAAGTAGGGATCTTTTCGGCTTCTCTCTCGGAGGCCGCAGCTTCCGGTTTAAGCGCGCACCCCAAGGCTATTGTGAAAGTCCTTCGATATACAGTCAAGCTTTGAAGTCACAACTTGATACCTTTTCTTTGCCTTCGGGTGCCACTCTTATCGAATATGTGGATGATTTGTTGATCGCTGCAGATTCTGAAAATGTTTGTAAAGCAGCAACTGTATTGCTCTTACAGCATTTGTCTGATTCACATCATAAAGTATCGTCTTCCAAGTTACAATATTGCCGACAAGAGGTTACCTATTTAGGTCATCTCTTGTCGAAGGAGGGAAGGCGATTGACTCCAGAACGTATTCATGCAATTGCACGAATGCCTGTACCATCCACACAAAGAGAAGTGCGTGCTTTCTTAGGCATCACCTCTTACAGTAGACAGTGGATTCCAAATTTTTCCCTTCTTGCTAAACAACTGTTGGCACTTACACTTAAAGACACGCCCCAGCCTTTGCCTTGGACTGATGAATGTCAAAAGAGTTTTTCTGATTTGCGTACTGCTTTGTGTTCTGCTCCTGTGTTGGGTACTCCAGATTACAGTAAACCTTTCACACTCTATGTGCATGAAAGGGAAGGTTGTGCATTATCAGTGTTGACGCAACGATTTGGCGACAAACAAAGGCTGTGTGCCTATTTTTCTGCAACATTAACTCCAGTAGCTAATGCCTTAGTTGCCTTAGAGCTACAGCAGCAGCGGCAATTTCTATTCGTCAGTCCGCTGGACTAGTGCTAGATCATACTCTTAATGTTATGGTGCCACATGCAGTAGATACTCTTCTTAATAGGACGAAAACTCAGCATTTAACGAGTGCTCGCTTGTCCGGATATGAGTTGACACTTCTGGCTAGTCACATACACATAAAAAGAGGTAATGTCCTGAATCCAGCAACAGTATTGCCTGCTTTGGATGCTAGTAATGTACAAGATCAGCATGATTGTTTTCTTCGCACTGAAGAAGAAACGAAGGGTCGAATAGACCTCAAAGACACACCACTTGTGGATCCGGATGGGATCCTATGGGTAGATGGGTCATGTTTCAAGCTCCCTAATGGTGAAACCACAGCTGCTTATGCAGTAACGACGTTGTATACAGTGGTAGAAACTGCACGCATTTCGCATAATTCAGCGCAAGCTGCAGAATTGATTGCGTTGAGAAGAGCATGTGTGTTGGCGAAAGAGAAGAGAGTGAGTGTCTATACCGGCAGTGCGCATAAAAAGATTACTGATGATGTGGGTCAAGGAAATGCGTTTGCAGATGAGATAGCAAAGGAAACAGCGAGGAATGTTGGAAGTCGCATGTATGTTGCAGGGCCTGCTAGATGGGTTGCAGAAGCTGGTATGTGTGAGGACACAGTGGAAAGTGTGAAAGCAATCCAGAAGGAGGCCACTGAGAAGGAATTAAGTACGTGGAGAGAAAGTACGGGAATGTTGGATAGTACGGGATGTTGGACGGAATTGTCAGAGCATCAACGATAGTTGTTACCTGATGCTTATGTACTGCCTGTAGTCACTATGGCCCATGGACCAGCCCATATTAATGCACGGGGTATATGTAAGCTTTTAGCTCCAGTATGGCAGAATGCTGGTATTCCTAAATGTGAAGAAAACGTGGTGAAACATTGCATTGTTTGTTTGATGCACAATCCAGGAAAGGGAACTCCAACTCCAGCAGGTCACTTTGCACCCCCTACGTACCCATTCGAGGTACTGCAAATAGACTACATCCATATGGAGCGTTTCAATAATCTCAAGTATGTCCTGGTGGTGGTTTGTGCCTTTTCCAGATGGATAGAGGCCTACCCCCTAAAGGACAACACTGCTTTGTCCACTGCAAAAATACTCTTGAAAGAATTCTTCCCGAGGTTTGGTTTGCCGCGCATTGTCTGGAGTGACAATGGAAGTGAATTTTTGGGTGAAATTATGCAAAAGGTGTGTGTAGGTCTAGGCATTAGACAGAAATTCCACGCGGCAAACCATCTTCAGTCAGCAGGCTTGGTGGAGTGCTACAATGGCACTCTCAAACTTAAGCTAGCAAAGATTCAGGCCAGCACGGGCCTTTCTTGGCCTGATGCTTTGCCTTTGGCACTCCTTTCTACTAGAACAACTGTTCATTCTCGTTTGGGGCTTAGCCCATACGAGATTGTGTTCGGACGCCCAGCTAACGTCTGGGGAGTCCCCAGACCCAAAAAGTACTCAGATATCCCCTACCCACTGTTGGTTGACTATTTGCATGATCTCACCACTAAATTGCATGTTATTCGTCAACAGGTCCAAAACGCTTTACCAGAGGCCTCTTCAGATCCCAGACACACCATCCAGCCTGGGGATTGGGTGTGCCTGAAAAATTTCCAGAGAACAAAGAACCTGGAACCTCGCTGGGGGCCTCCAAGACAAGTTCTGCTTACAACTCGTACAGCTGTCAAGGTCCTGGGGAAGAAACACTGGATCCACGGTGTGCACTGCAAAAGGGTACCATTGCCTTTGCCGTATGACCAGTGGGTCCGAGAAGGTATTGGTGACAGTGAGTTTGAACAGGTACCCAGTTTCGTGCCGTTCAGCAGTGCACACCTGGATTGGACTAGCTCGGAGAAAGAGGACGATGATGTTCTACAGGAAGCTGTACCCGTTCATCTGAGAGTCGATACAACAGATCCCGAACATTTATTCTAGGACCAGACAACCCTTGGAAAGAGACAATACAATTTGAGGAAAAGATCCCCTTAAGGAAAATCAGTTTTGACTTTCACTTTTTTTAAACTCTATTAATAAAGATACATTTTTCCTTCCCTTATCCATCAAGTTGCAGGGTCACGGTAGGAGTCTTGAGCTGTGACCTGAATAGTGACTAGGTCAACAGGACTTGCAGTGTCATAGGACGGCTAACAATCACAGCCAAGTGATTAAGGAAGATTATCGTGAGCGACGCCTTTAGAGTAATGGATAGTGCAGGGAAAGGAAGGGATATTAAAACGTTGAAGAGAGGGTCGTAATCAAGCAATGGAGACTCGATGTTGTAGTCAGTTAGTAGCTTTAATGAAGATAAGCTGGACCATCAGAGCAGGGCGACTGTAGCTACAGAGTAAAGCTGGCAACTGCCACTTATGGAACATAGAATACAGAATGCAGTAATAAAGACATTCTGAGTGAATGAGATTTCTAAACAAACCCAAGCCACTACATGGGTCTTTCTTTATAATAAATACAACTCTAAACAAACCCAAACTACTACATGGGTCTTCTTTTATAAATAGACAAAAAGGAAACTTAAACATAATTTTTTTTTTTTAAACTACAAGTTGCCTAAATGGAAAGAATTATACAGTACTAAAATGATAAAATGTATGAAAAGTATACATCACTTCCTGTATCTAAGAGGAATACGTATGACACGCATGCTATGCCTCAAATTGTCACTATCTATACAAGACTTTGAAGTTCCAGGATGAGTATCATTCTTCACCAAAGTTGAATGAGTAAAATTGGAACTTTCTGGCTGGGTACTATTATTTATAGGACATGAGTGTGTAGATGTTTTTAACACCCGAGATTTATTCCACAATTGACCATTGCTGAGTTTCACAGCATTCCCTTTCACATCTAATACTTTTGATGGAGAACTAATTTTAGAGAAACCTTTTTGAACATGAACTGGTTTCTTGACACACACAACATCACCTGGCTTAACACAAATGTCCTTGACACGCATTCTGTCATCAAAGTACAACTTTTGTTTATTTTGAACATTTTCAACATGACTTCTAACGCCCTCATCAGTCCAAAGATTTCCTTTCACCCACTTAGACATCCACGCAGGACACGATAAAGTTGCAGCTTTGCGTCCGCGAAGCAATTCAAAAGGTGACACACCTGTACTTGAATGAGGCGTAGTACGGTAAAACCACAACATACTCCTCACTGAATTGGCAACAATGCACTTATTGGACAACGCCCACTGGATACATTCACCTAACACTCTATTCATACGCTCAACCAAACCATTGGTTTGAGGATGATAGACTGAGCTCTTTAAATGCTTTATACTACAACCTTGGAGAAAATTCTCAAATTCCAAACTAATAAATTGTGGGCCATTATCTGTGATCAAAAACTCAGGATAACCCTCTTTAAAAAAAACATCATTAAGAAAATCAATAACCGTCTTGGAAGTCACTTCCTTCACAAATTTGATTTCTGGCCACTTAGAATAATAGTCCATGAGGACCAACCCAAATCTTGACGAAGAATCCAGAGCATGAAAAGGACCAACAATGTCTAACCCTAACTTAACCCATGGAGCTGAAGGCAATAAAATGGGAGTCAGCGGAGACATACGTAACTTAGTAGCCTTATCACAGCTAGAACAAATAACACAAGATTTTACATATTCGTCAACAAAACTATCCATAGAAGGCCACCAAAAAGAGGAGCGCACTCTGGGGCAGATTTATGAGGCTCTTGCGCCTCCTTGCGCCGCAATTGCGTCACGTAATGTGACGCAACGGCGGCGCAAACAATGCGTCCTATTTACAACGTGACGCATCTAGGAGATGCGTCACGTTGGAAACCCCTGCGCCATAAGGAGGCGTTCCTGCGCAGGGGGGGCGTTCCTGCGCAGGAACGCCTCCTAAAAGTGGCTGAGTGAAATCTATGAGATTTCACTCAGTCACTTTCTACGTCAATTCCCTACGCCTGCTTGAAGCAGGCGTAAGGGTGACGCAGCATGCATAGAATAGGTGGCTCCTGTGCATTGCAGGAGTCATGTCGCACTTGTGGTAAATAAATAATTAATTACCGGTACTATTTTTCTATACATTAACTAAAACAGATAGCTCAATAAATAAGAGGCAGGATCCGTGATATCTGAGTCAGAATGGCTTTAATCGGATGGCTCGAGCCTAAAGACCATGATGTGGCATGCAATGGAATGGAATGGCAGCTGCAACGTCTCATTAACATTACATAGTATATATAGTAAAACAGTACAATTGTATTGCATACAGTAGGCGTAACGAGTGACAAACGTAAGATAAGAACATATGGGCGTACAAAGAAGGCGTGCACAGAGACATGTGATGAAAATGTCACAGAAGTGTCATAAATGGGTGGATACATGGAGGGGGCTACCTGGGCAGCTGGAACATTTAACCTACTGGTGCGCACAAACGGGCCATGACGTGTAACTAGGGAGAGCTGGGGCTCTGACTTCTGGCACTAGAAGAGGAGACTAAAGTCTGGGATGTCAGGACGACATGTGCCTATAGTATATCTGATAGCTTGTGTTTGGAGTACATGTCGATAGGATCTAAATGTCATCAGGGTAAAGGCTACTTGACACTAAGGCTGGTGCATGCATATATTCTACGTGTATTGCGTGTGCTATGAATCTTCTATGGATACTAATTCAGTAATTCTCTTGCATGGAGACAGAAAGACTAGACTATAGCTGAAGATGTTTATGCGGTTCGTTAGCTTAGGAATGTGAAGCCGGGGAGCTGAACTGATAACTAGAGGCATAACATATTCTTGGCAGACAGGCAGGCAGGCCAGGCCGGGCACCGCGCTGCTTGGCAGAAAGTAAGTGAAGGGTCAGGGATGCGGGAGGGGCTGCATCGCTCCTCGGAGTGGTTTCAGGAGACTGGAGCTTGAATCTGGTGTCCGGGCCCTATGAGGCCTAGAAACGGGGACAACTCGATGAATTAACGTGCACAATATAAAACGTTGGCAACATAGGCCTGATACTTGTTGCTTTCAGGGAGACTGGATAACTGGCATACTAACGTTGGACACAACTATAATTGCGTCGTTAATCTGGAGAGGGGGAACATATGCATATCGATCATGCACAAATAACATATAATGGGGAACACGTAGGGACACATGACAGGGCAAAATTCAATTTTCCTCATTCCCTCCTTGTTCCCTACGTTTCCTTCAGGAAACATCAATATTCATGATACCATCTATCTGTTCATAGAGCATCATTTGCTCGTCTCTTATTTTCTGGGAATGGGACTTAGGACTTGGAATACAAGAGGTAGCGCACAAGCCGCAAATCGCAGGGCCACATTGTAAACATAGGCAACAACTGAATATGATCATTACTACTATTCCTAGGAATGACAATACTTTCCATCCCCAAGCAGATATTACACTCCAGAGCCAACCGGACCATGTCCAGGTGCCTGGATTCTGGTGCAACTGATGGGCTATCTTGTGAAGTCTGGTTATAGCTGAATAAACAGACGGTGCGTTATTAGGAATGAAAATGCAACAACTAGATCCGATGACTCTACAAGCTCCGCCCCTATCGGCCAGTATGACGTCAAGAACAAGGCGGTTCTGAAGAACAACAAATCTCATAGCAGATTGTTCCTCTGTTAAGTTACCTAGAGCGGAAGTAGTCTTATTCACTACTGCTTCAAGGGTTCTAGTTAACCTACGTATTAGCTTACTATTCTGGATAGGTCCTATGAAAAAAAAGAAACCTTTATTGAAGTCTGTATACTGTTCTAAAGCAGTTTCAGTCTGATCGACAATTGGGGACTCGATCTCCCTTCTATGTCTGATGTGTACTAGATGTGTATTTCTGTGATAATCGGATGGGGCTAGGAAAACTGGTGGCAGTAGGAAGGCAATGTAACATGTTCCATCCCAATCTAGGGGCAGACGTACATATGCGGTCTGACCACATACAAAATATGAATGACGTGAGGCTTTGAAAGTAGATTTCCCACTGTCACTATACTCGACCACAGTAGTACAATCACTATGTCCTAGATGTACTGAACCATTCTTTCGGACACATAATTCACTGGTAGGACTGTAATAGCAGGCAAATCTGGAGTAGTCTCGGACTGAACATTCAAAACCATGAAATTCGAGGAATAATTACCTAGATCATATACTTCATTTTCTAGATCTAACCCTGTCCTATGGGAAAGACCTTCCTTGTCTGGGAAACATGTTCTATTCAGAAGGGACTTATCGTCTGAGGATGATGTTAACGTAAACCATGCTCCACACGAACCATTGTGTGAAAACGGATAGGGAAAGAGTGGCAGAACTCCCTTCGGTGTCTAGAAAGGGGGGAGTCGACCACACACCCAACAATTAGTGGCCTTGCTAGTCTGGTGTGAATAGTGTAACATTCGGATAAAAGTATTGTTGCGCATGGCAAGTCTGTAGGATAACTCGTGATGAGGTAGTTCACTAAAAGTGTGCTCTACTGTATCATTAGAGGAAAGATGTACATGTGAATCAATAGGAGGAAAGAATACCTGTAAAACGTAACTTATACATGTGATCGTAAGACTCAGAAATAACATAAAAAATAACGTAATAATACATCTGCTTTGCAGATTTTTACAATAACGTGTTTTCTTAGAGTTTCGTCTAACTCTCTCACTAGGGGGGTCTATCTCATACATGTCAGGAACCTGTCTAACCGCTTCACCCGAGAGGGACTTAAACAATTAAACTGTCTGACTTGCTAGACCGGAGCTTTAATTTATACTCCTGCTGCGGAGTTTTCTCTAACAGGGGGAGTTTAGAGTCAGTATCTGGGCAGTCCTTGAAAAAAGTCTTTGGACGGAGTCCATGAAAACGTTTAACGCGACTGGAGTGGAGCCATCCCTTGCGGCCCTCCACTTTGACGGCGGTCCTTGTGGTCATCAGAACAAGCTTCGGTTCTTTCCAGCGGGGCTCCAGCGGACTTGAACGATCAAAATTCCGGATCAAAACCAGATCACCTGGAACGACCTCGTGCGGTTTCACCTGGGTGTTGTCTGGAAAGGCAGCAGCGACCTGTGAACGACAAGAGAGTAGTGCAGACATCAAGGAAGCCAGGTAATCTGTCAGCATATTACTGTCGACATCTGTTATTTTACGTGGCATTGGTGTACCCCACATGTTTGGGGGACGACCGAAAACAACTTCATAAGGGGACAGACCTGAACGGGAGTGAGCGACCATTCTCATGTAAAAAAGGGCGACTGGCAGAGCTACCATCCAATCTACGCCTTTCTCGGCACAGACCTTTGCAATGCGAATTTTCAGAGTTTGATTATGTCTCTCGACGAGGCCAGCTGCCTCGGGATGTCGTACACAGTGGAACTTCCACTGGTACCCTAACAGAAGAGATACTTGTTTCATGAGCTCGGATGAGAATGGCTGGCCGTTGTCTGAATACACGACCCTGGGCAAACCATAGCGTGGGAAAAACTCACGAACCAACTGCCTGGCAGTGGTCGCGGCAGTGTAATCTGGGACTGGATATGCTTCTGTCCATCTGGACAAAGCGCATACAACTACGAGGACATACTTGAAACCTCGACATCGGTCCATCTGAATATAATCCATCTGGAGGACTTCAAAAGGGTGGTCAGGAGGATGGAATCCACCTTGTTCCACCGGAACACCTTTACCTGGATTGAACTGACAACAGATCATGCAGGTACGTACTTTCTGCTTGGCTGCTGCTCGTAAATGCTTGTTAAACCAAAGGTTCTGGATGCTGTCTAACATAGCTTTTTCTCCTAAATGTGCTGGACTATGTGCTGTATTAATAATAACTTGGACCATAGAGTCGGGGAGAAACCATGTGGCTTTTCCCTTCGTCAACCATCCCTGATCTGTCTGGACCCCTCCTTGTTCAGACCATTTTGTAGTGTAGCTCCTATTTTCCCAATAGGCTCTGCGCATTGGAATAGTACCTACAGCAGTAAAGGCCTAGGCCAGACGTTAACTAGGTCTACTACTGTCGAAACTAGACTTAATTTTTGGGTTTGCCAGCTAAGCTCAGAGTTCGCTAGAAACTTTCTCGAATGTTCAAGGAAGGATGAACTCCCCTGATTAGACAAGAAGGGATTTAGTTTCTGACAACCATAGAACATGACAACTTTGCTCTCGATATTCCAGGCTGCCTGCGAGGGCTGCCCAGAAGCGCCGGTGCTGGGGCTCTCGGCTTGAGATAGCAGCGCGTCTCTCAGCGCGTCAGGAAGGCGGGGCTGCTGCCTGCGGGGTCTGCTTCTGCTCTCGGCTTCGGCAAGTATGGCTGCTCCGTCTTGTCACCACGCGTGTGTTTGCATAGGGCAAGGTCGGCAATATTTATACCTTAAAGGTGCCGAGATTGACGTAAGGATGGACATAGGTACGTCAATAAAGATGTCATACGACTTGCTCGTTAGCACATTCTTTACTAAAGTTCTCTGTGAAATCAAAACAATGGCCGCACGGATTATCCAGGTTGTCATAGGTTTGATTTGTTATGAGAACGTCGTATGCCTTATCAGGGGCTGGAGGAATATCGCTTGTCTAATTAGATCTCAAGCGTTATGACCTAATCAGATAACACGTTCCTGTGCCGTAGTGTGACTGCGTCAGATAACGGTATCTGCATCATGGGGGATTTCTTGCCTCATGGGCTGACTGTTAGTTAACTAGCTAGTAAGTTTAACCAGAATAGGGTCAGGAATAGGGGGATCGAATCAGAACCTATAGAAATACACGACACCCACTCCACGCTAACTATGGTCATATCTACTAATCTATGCATAGTATAACATAGTACAACATACTATAGAGTATAGTGTATACCTTACCACCCCAAAATACATAAATGCATTTCGAAATTTTCAAATATACTGAAAAATTGCAGTCATATATATTGTATGCACTTAAGCTATGAATTAGATGCAAAAGTGAACACGCATTGTTATGCATTATTGATTGTTGGTATATGAGAAATACACATGAAATGGCTCTTAATATGGCTATACAGAAAAAAAGTCGAAACCATTTCATCACATAAAATCTATTGCGAACATACCAGCGGGCAGCTAAAGTCTATAAAGTCTATAAAGTATCTAAAATAGAAATCTTAGTTCTCTAGGAATAGTCTCTTACTTTAAGCAGAAAATCAGTGTCCCGGGAAAAAATATATAGAAAAATATTTTAGGGGCTTGCTGAAAAAAGTTGCTGTCCGTGAACTGGATTGTGATTGTTCATGTGACTTTATTTTTAAAGTTGAAGGCCGAATTCAGGGAACGCCGTGTGCGAGTTTACTCAAAAGTCTCTATTTCTGTTCCGGAGAGAACATCATATCATTCAGGCTTTCGAAAAAACTGTCAACAGCTTCATGGGAAAGTTCCACTAAGTCGGAAATAGGGGTAACCATGCATTCATGCGCATGATTGTCTCCATTGACATTCTGATTTGCATTGCTGACAGAAGGTCGTACCTGTTCGATGCTGCTTTCATCTTGAACTTCACTACTCTTCAATCGCAGTGGTGAAGATTCCAGGAATGCCGTCATCAGAATTGGTAGCCTTTGAGGGCAGCACAGTGCGTGAACCTTGGTAGGAACCAACAGTGTATCTGCATCCACCGGCGCATCCGATTGTAGCGTCAGACAGGTGTCTAACACGCATTCTTCTCCGCATAGCAGACACCTTAGTACAGGTAAAACACACCTTTGCCACATTGGTCGAAATGATAGAAACCAAGTCATGTTTAGGTCTCTAAGCCGGGATAGTCCCAGGATTTTTGATATCCGGTCCCGGTATCCAATGGCTAGGATCGTATCTTCCATTGTCGCGAGAGTTTGATCTGTGACATGGGTTGCCATAACGAAAAATAAGGACTAGGAATAGGATTCCCGCAATTAGTCCTAGGATCAGGGGAAGTCCGCCAAAAATCGAATGGACGAAGTCTGGAAAAATACCCAGTATGGCTTTGAATGGTGTTAATGCCATCGAAAATACTGTCTTAAATACCTTTGAGACCCCTGTGGTATCAGAAATATTTAAGATTTCGCTCAGGATTTCCGCGAAATGTACGGGGGAATTAGTTGATAATAATGTATGTATCTCTGCAGTCGTCCTTGCGACTTGTAGATCATACGTTTCTTTAGATGACGTGAGCCTTGTAGGCGTCTGAAGAAGCACTGTTTTCATTCTGCTTAAAGTGTCTATTCGAATAGAAGTAATTTTCAAACTGGGCCACGCCCTCGCCTCCCTGTCTGGAAAGGAGCTGGGGAACAAAGAACGTCCACAGCACTTGACCTTCGCCGTCGTAGTGACGAGATAAGGAGTCCCGGGCATAAGACTACAGCATCTGCGGTCTACAATAAGAATGTAACTCCCATTATAGAGTCTTTGAAAGAATGGTTCTATTTCAGTTGCAGGTGCGCCTTGCTGGTGACATGAAAGGTTGTATGAATTCCCTTCACAGGCTCCGTGCAAACTAATACCGTTACACAGAAGCGTGCCGCTTAGTGACATAGCACAATTGATGCCACTAAGAAACACTTTCTGTCCTTTGTTACTGACACATGCATGTGAATAGGGCAGGTTCCATGTTGTTTTAAGGTACCCCTTTCCCAATTTCTCGTACATGCCAGCCTGTATATATTTTTGGCAGTATTGAAACCTGAAGGTTGAGATTGGAATGTTTATGATTCCGTGGATTATCCATTCACTGACAGGTCGTTCTGACATTGTCAACGGTAATCTTTCTAGTTTTTCAATGCTCAAGATTGTATAATCAGCACCCTTCTGTGCCATACCGATTTGTCTATCAGTAAGGTTAAAGATTTGAAATAGTGACGTTGTGTTGATTAAACGCCAAGGCACATAGCCTGAACGCAGATTTTGTAACGTCCAGCCAAGCTGTACAATAGAACGCAATTGTGACTGACCATGTTGTAATAACAGTAAGTCTTGCGATAATATATCGATTGCTGAAGACACAATGCTGTCCAATGAAAAAATTCTGGAGGACAGAGTCATTAACCCATTGTCCACTACAGAAAGTGATTTTTCCAAATTAATACGGTCAATTTCCCGTATTCTTTCTGCTGTCTCAATTTGAGTAACCTTCCAGGCCTCATTGTATGCTGCATATACAGAGGCTGCTATGAAACGCTTTTGACGCTGTTTGCGTGGTCCCATTATGAAATCACGCAAGTCAGCACCATCAGTAAGTAAAGTTAGGTGTTGCTTAATTTCAGGCAGTGTGGAAGTTTGTAGCCATTGAAGGCATAATTTGCCCACACTGTAGGTTGTTATTATCCCTGGGTGATGTCTTTGGGGATATCTAGGGTCTGGCCTGTTCATTTTGAAACCCTGTGTTTTATTCAGGAATCTATCTTGACAGTTATTTGTATCTGTGGGCCAGATCAACCATTGTTTCCAATCAGGATGTGTTCTGTTTTGGTTAAGTATATGGTTTATGTCTATTTCTTCATCTGTTTCAGAGTTATTGCTAAACATTGTTGGCTTTGGAATAGACAGGTTATTTAAATCTTTGATTTTGGCTAAGCCAAGACAGGTGGTTTGTTGAACGGTGTCATTTAAAAATATCATTTGTTCTGGGATCATGCAGGCTCTAAACAAAGCTTCTATACCCTGTACTTGCCATTCTTTTGTACCCCAAACACTTTTCAAATCAACATGTTTGTCCCAATAATCAAATCCAAAAGTATTCATTTTTTCAAAGAAAGAATCTGAATATATCAATTTTGTGTTGGTTATCATGGTTTTCATCCCTGTCTTGTTTGACAATTTGTAATAAAATGTTTCAGCATTAGTTATGTTAAAACCTGAAAAATATGAATATTTGCCATACACGGTTCTAGAGCTCCCTTTTGGAGGTGTAGCACAATGTTCCCATTGATTAAAATTTAAAACATTTCTAGGTTGTGCAGATGGTATACACCCGTTACGACGCAACTTTTACTCCGCACTACCATTACAACGCGGGCATTACAACGCATGGCATTACAACGCATTGCGCTGGGGGGCGCTCTAGGATAAGAGGTAAGTTTAATTTACTATCCAACACCTTCCCTAGGGTCCACGGGGACTGGAGTTAGAATAGTAAATTATACTTACCACTATCCAGCACCCCAAAGCGCTATGCGTTGTAACGGTATTCGTTGTAAATACCGCGTTGTAATGGTACGCGGAGTAAAAGTATGCGTTGTAATGTCATACATCCTGTGCAGATTTATGCAAGAAATGGTTACCATAATGGTTATAGCAGTACATGCTGTCATAATTTGTAGAACCCTGCAAATAATCATGTTTTGTAAATTTAGCAGACATTACTAAGTCAGACATCATATTGTTTATACTTTCAAAGTCCCAATCATCAGCAAATGAGTTTGGTTTTGCAAAGTCACTCAAGGAGATCTTGATTTGGTGTGGATATTTCAGGATCTCGACCGGACCATAAATTTCATAGTCAGTGTTGTCCCAGGCTACCCCACCAGATATTGGAATTGCTGTGAAGTTGGCTGAAGAAAGTTCTGAAGAAAGTTCTCTTTTCTCGACGTGTGAAGATGTGTGTGGTTTGAGGACCAAGTTGATGTTCTGACTTGCTGTGTCCATTTTAGCATATTTTCCCTCAATGAAGCGTCCCAAGGTAAATACCATGATGAGCCAAAGTATGAGGATAAATGCACCAAAACCCACCCAAAATTCAATCCATGGAGAAACCAGATATGTTTCTTTCAGTTGTTTCAAAAGTTCCTTCGCTTTGTCTTTAAAGGATTTTGATGATGGCTGTGTCTTTTGTTCGCTGAAGCCTTCAGAGGAATCATCGAAGTTGATGAAGTAACCGGATGCAGTTCTGTCAATTGTTCCAATTGGTTCAGGATTTTTGTTTCTTGCATTTTCACTTGGTACTTCTGTATAGATTGGTGTGTCTCTGCTAAATGTCTTTATTTGGGTTTTCAGAGGTCTAAGTTCTATTGCATTGTTGCATAGTCCTTGTTGTTCTTCTGTAGGCGTTTCGAATGTGATGAGCCTCTTTGATAGGACCTCTGTACTGGTAGCAAACCTTGGTGTTCTGCTACTTATTGGGAGTCCACTTGGCCTACTGTTGGTTATCGGCCACATGTTGTGGTTTTACCAGGTCGATGGATACAACTCGGTTCTCCTTTTTTCCAGCAAGTGGCGGTAGTACAACTGATCTTGTCCCGTTGACAGACAATACAGGAACTGCTTTTCTGTAAGAAGGCCCAAATTCCTTCTTTACCGCGATCTTCTCCCTGACTAGATCCCCGACTTTTGGAATCCAGACAGGTCTTGCTGGGACAGGTGGTGATTCTTCAGTGGTCGTTGGCTGATCTTTCAACTTTATGTTGCTCAGGTCTTTTCTTGTTTTGTTTAAGTCCTGCAAAATAGCCAAACGGTCTTTGACATCAAAGCTTTTTTCTGTTACCACTGAAGTCTGACTATCAAGGTCAGAGATCAACATCCTAGTTCCGAATAATAATTCGTACGGACTGAATCCCTTCAGAGAATTTCTTGGCAAGTTATTTAGACTACGTTGGACACTTATTAGATGTTTGACCCACCCAGCTCCCGAACCTAATATCCTTTCTATTATAGATTGCTTTCTGTCTTGGTTTTTTCTTTACACCATCCCATACCCTCAGGAAGGAAGTGAGAAGATTCCCGCTGGGCTGTGCTCATTTGGCCATTCTTTCCCCCCCCCAGGCTGGATTGCCTGAGAAAAAGAAAAAAAATGGTCGAACGTAGCATGCTCTTAGCGTATATGCCATTTAGACTCGCAAATCTTGTATAACAGTCCGGACGTCAGCCGAGTGCTGTGGATCTACATTATAAGTGGGAACTAGCCTGTATATGTTAATCGCAAGCCATTCTTTTTAGTGGTGATGTTATCTGCCTTGATACGACGAGGTATTAAACTGCTTCTCTCCCCACTGCGATCTCTGTTGCAGTTTGGGCAGTTTTTTACAAACATGGTGTAGTGCAGGCTCATGCCTGGCCACCAGTACCGTGATTGTAATTCTTCCAGAGAATCTTTTAATTTAAGGTGTCTGAGACCCTCGCCCATGTGTGCGTCTGCGATTAACAAGTTTCTCCTGTCCATGTTTGGAATCACTCTATCCCCCACTCCAGGGATTCGAGCAAAAGGAATGGAGTTTGCATCTATGATGTATGTGTAATTGAGTGGATAGTTGATCGGTAACGCCGAGCAGTCGCCTTTTGATGACGTTTTTACTGCCAGCACTGTTTCGCCGTCAATGTATTTTAATGTACGCTTTTTTTGATCTACGGGAGCCGGTTTACTGGCTGCCGCTGCGGCTGTTTCAGCCAATGAATTCCCTACAACGTGAACGCCATCACGCTGGTGACTCAGTGAGTGTGTCACGTGAGTCTTTGGTAGTTCTTTTTTCAAAAGAGCTACCTGTTCCCAGAGCAGTCTCTGCTTTATTGGTGCATCCGTGTCATCTTTGTAATCGTTCTGAATCCAGGTCTGCAAATCCTTGTTATATGCTTTGACGCAGAAATATGAATCTGACACTATAAGTGTCGGGAATTCGCGATCCGCATTATCTAGCGCCATTTTCAAAGCTAATATTTCAGGTTGTAGTTCTGAATTAGTTTCTACTGAGTGTGATTTTGTTAATAGAGGTCTTAGTTTACCTCCGTGCCACACTTCTTTTGTAATCTCACATGTGGGATTGTATGCATGTTCTCCCCAAACGGAGGGTTGAGCATGTCCGTCTGTATAGATTACACAGGCGTAATGTCGTAGAGGCAGAATGTCGATTGGCAGAGGATACGTTTTTTCATATTTTAGATTTTTTAATTCTTCTAGTTCTTAAAAGACTGTTAACCAGGCAATACTTGATAATTCATATCCTCCGTACTGGATTTTCAGATGGGCAATTCTGGACTTTTTGAAGTTGAATTTGTAACCCTCTGCAGCGAAACCAAGTATTATGGTGTTCACTCTTTTCAAGTGAGTTTTCAAGTCATCATCTGTTAAGTAAATGTCATCGACATAAGATAATGCTTCATCATCATATAGTTGTAGTAATTCTGTTACTCTCGCTGAGAATACCCCCGGGCTGTTCTTGTACCCCTGGGCTAACCGACAGAATTGTTTTTGAGTGCCATTTACTGAAAATGCAGTTAAATATCTGCTCTCTGGTGCTATGTTTTGACAAAAGAATCCATTGGAGATGTCCAAGGTTGTTTTGTATTTTTTGCGCACTATGTTATTCATTAGTGCAGCACTGTGTGAGTTTTGCACTGCAAAAGTTTTGCAACATGTGTTAAGGTGTCGGTAATCCAAAACTAGACGGTACGAATTGTCTGGTTTGGAGACCGGAAACAAAGGATTGTTCATTTGTGAGGTGCAAGTTTCAATCACCCCCTGGTATTCTAGCTGATCTAGTATTTCATTTACTTGTTTTTTAGCTTCTTGCTTAATTGGGTACTGCCTTTGTGCAGTAGGTTGTGATTTTAACTGGACTTTGTGAGGAGGAGAATCCTCATCCCATCCTACATGATTTTTATATAAAGCAGGTGCTAAGGCCACTGCCCACTTTCTAGCAAGTGTGTATTTTTTATGAATCGGTATTTGATTCGAGAAGGCAGGCATAATTACTTCTTCGCCATGAGGGCACTCCCTGACAAACTCCGGTGGCCAGTCTTTTTCAGCTAGAAGGATGTCATAGCCCTTGGATAGGTTATCCCAAAATAGTCCCCTTATTTTCCTAGTCTTATCTCCCTCTATACGTAATGTTATCTCGTATATTTTGTGGGGCTTGCTAACTCTGGTATCTGCAGTTTCCACTTGAAGGTATTCATTCGTGTCCACTGTCTCCAGATGATTCATAAGGACTTTGCGAGCTATGCTCACCTCTGCTGCGCTGTCTAGCATTGTCTGAGCCCATTCTCCGTTTTTCAGTTGTGTCCTCAGTATTCTCGGCATTGTTAACTACCTTGATACTGGCTACCTTCTTTTTTGGAAATTGTGATTTCTTTTTCAGTTGAGCAGGTTCCTTGTCTTTGGACTTGGCGTGCTCTTCTGATCGTCCTCTTCTTTCCGATTTCTGCGAGGAATTCTGAAAAGATTGAGACGGACGTGTATCAATGTCTTGATATCTATCAGGTTTTTTAATATTATCCCTATTTCTAAGGTTATATCTATTCCCAGAGGGTTCACTCTGAGGTGACCTTTGTCTCGGGTTTGGAGATTTCTCTCTTCGCCTAGGAGACCTTCCTCTGGACTGGAATTTCTTTTCTTTAGGATTGGATTGTTTATTTCCATCCCAGTTCTTTTTTGGTGAATTATTATTAAAAAATATTTTTTCTGGACTTGTAGTCAGTTGCGGTTTTACTGGTATTCCACCTAGACTATCTCTGCCTAGTTCTTCATAGGATTTTTATATGATTCTGGCAATTTCAGCTGGTTGGTCTGCTATATCTGTCTCTTTTAACCTCTGGCGGATCGCCACGTTTGCTGCTTCACCCTTTATGTTGGCTAGTAATATAGCCGAGACCTGCTTGAAGTCTTTCAGTAATTTCATACCAAGAGTTAAAGCAGGTTCTGGACCGTATTCATCTTGAATTTGTTTTAGCACATCTGGTATTACCGAAATGGATGGAACACCGTGCGTTTTTGTGTAGATTGAAGCAAAGACCGTACCCCAAGTGTCACAGTCCTCAATGTGTGGTGCGATTCCCATTGGGAGACATATAGTCAGAATCCTGTGCTTTTCTAATGGGGTGGTGTCAGGAAACACCGCCTCTATTTGGGTGATTTTCTGTGCCAACCAGAATGGTATCTGTTCCCGTTTAGCTGGAACTTTACCTAGGCAGGATTGGATGTTCTGTGGTGTGATTTTATTTGTGTTCCCCTGGTGAGGGGTCAGCTGTGGAATTTTAATCGCTGGCTGAATTGTTGAAGTCCGCATTACATACTGAACTAATTGTCTGTGAATTTTTAGTAGTTGTTTTAGCTGTATTAATAGCTCTGGTGCAGTCATCTCGTCGATGTCTGGATGTGGTGTGTATCCGGCTAAGACCGGCCACGTTGCTCCTGGTCTTCCTAAAGGACCGAGCCTTGTAATGTGATTATTATGTTTTAGGGCGCCATCAAATAAGAGCAAATGCTCTTGGAATTTGAGTGGTACTTCCACCTCCTCGAAAGGAGTGTACGTTTCAGGAGATTCCTCTACTTTGTAATAGTGGAAGTACTTTGTTACAGCATTTGCTGCTGGAAAATGTATCCATGTATAGTATACCTCTGTCTGCCGATATTCGTGTGCCTCAATTACGAATATGACTGTGCCACCTCTAGGTGTCAGTCCATTTTCTATAAGTTTTAAGGTTATAGATCTCCTTTTGGCGACCTGGATGAGTATTATATCCGGGTCTGCTGTTTGCATGGTAGCATCAGCATCTGCTATTTCAGTAGCTAATCTAATTGCCTCTCTTTCTCCATCACTGTCTCCCATTTTACTGACAGGATGGTATTATTTTTATTTGCAGATCAGGTTTCTTTATGGAAACAGAGATTAGGTGCACAATATTTTGGAACTGTTTTATCCTTCAACGTTGACTAGACCAAGAACCGTACATAGGAGTTCCCTCCTGCGAGGTTTTGGAGGATATAATAACCTTTCACCCACTCCAGACGTCTTTGGAGTATTTGGGAAAAGGGGTCTGAGTGAGAAAGCACGACTGAGTTACTCTAAATGTCTTACGTTAGTTTTATCGCCCTTTCCAAACGCGTTGGGCGCCATGTAGTGTAGCTCCTATTTTCCCAATAGGCTCTGCGCATTGGAATAGTACCTACAGCAGTAAAGGCCTAGGCCAGACGTTAACTAGGTCTACTACTGTCGAAACTAGACTTAATTTTTGGGTTTGCCAGCTAAGCTCAGAGTTCGCTAGAAACTTTCTCGAATGTTCAAGGAAGGATGAACTCCCCTGATTAGACAAGAAGGGATTTAGTTTCTGACAACCATAGAACATGACAACTTTGCTCTCGATATTCCAGGCTGCCTGCGAGGGCTGCCCAGAAGCGCCGGTGCTGGGGCTCTCGGCTTGAGATAGCAGCGCGTCTCTCAGCGCGTCAGGAAGGCGGGGCTGCTGCCTGCGGGGTCTGCTTCTGCTCTCGGCTTCGGCAAGTATGGCTGCTCCGTCTTGTCACCACGCGTGTGTTTGCATAGGGCAAGGTCGGCAATATTTATACCTTAAAGGTGCCGAGATTGACGTAAGGATGGACATAGGTACGTCAATAAAGATGTCATACGACTTGCTCGTTAGCACATTCTTTACTAAAGTTCTCTGTGAAATCAAAACAATGGCCGCACGGATTATCCAGGTTGTCATAGGTTTGATTTGTTATGAGAACGTCGTATGCCTTATCAGGGGCTGGAGGAATATCGCTTGTCTAATTAGATCTCAAGCGTTATGACCTAATCAGATAACACGTTCCTGTGCCGTAGTGTGACTGCGTCAGATAACGGTATCTGCATCATGGGGGATTTCTTGCCTCATGGGCTGACTGTTAGTTAACTAGCTAGTAAGTTTAACCAGAATAGGGTCAGGAATAGGGGGATCGAATCAGAACCTATAGAAATACACGACAATTTCTTGATTTCGTCTGGGGTAGCATGTGTCTGTATGTCTAGTACGTCTTGTGTAGGGTCCTTTACTGTCATACAAGTTGTCTGATCTGGAACGTCTGTCTTTATCTTGTCAGCTGGAATGACTGGAGTCTGAGCTGTAAGCTTGGCTGTTCGATCTGCTAGATCGTTACCCTGGGAAATGGTGTCAGTGGCTTTCGTATGTGCTTTGCACTTCATAATGGCAATGGCTTTCGGTAAATGTATTGCTTCTAACAGAGCTTGAATGAGGGGGCCATGCTGAATCTTGGCTCCATGAGAGGTCATGAAACCTCTTTCTTGCCAGAGGACTCCAAAGTCGTGAACGACTCCAAATGCATAACGTGAATCTGTATATATGTTTACTTTCAGGTTCTTAGCTCGTATGCAGGCTTGGGTCAGAGCGATGAGCTCTGCTGCTTGAGCAGACAGGGTGTCGATACGATGTGTTTCTATAACTTCAGTTTCAGTAGTCACTGCATATGCGGCGACTAGTTCTCCTATACTTGTTCTCATACATGAACCATCCACATAAAGTGTCAGGTCAGGATCAGGTAATGCAATGTCAGTCAGGTCTTGTCTTGGCTTGGTCATGATGTTAATAACTTCCACGCAGTCATGTGTGGCAGGATTCGATGTACTCGAGGGTAACAGTGTAGCAGGATTTAATACGTTGCAGCGTCTGATTTCTATGTGTGGCTGAAACAGTGTCAATTCATAACCTGTTAAACGTGCAATTGTCAAGTGCTGAATCTGTGTTCGGTTTAAAAGAACTTCCACAGAGTACGGAACTTGTACTGTCAGGGAATGTCCTAACACTATGGAATCACTTTGTCTGATAGCTAGAGCTGTGGCTGCAACTGACTTGAGGCACGCAGGCAGAGCCTGGGCTACTGGATCTAATGTGCTAGAAAAATAAGCACAAGGCTTGTGTTGTCCTGCTTGATCTTGTGTGAGAACAGACAATGCTGTACCATCACGTTCAGTGACAAAAAGTGTAAAAGGCTTACTGTAGTTTGGTGTCGCTAACACAGGTGCGTTACATAAAGCTTTCTTTAACTCATTAAAAACAAGTGTATGTTCCTGGGTCCAAGGGAGGACAGTCGATGTGGCTGCCTCCTGTGTCGTTAACTGTATCAGTGGTTTGGCTAGATATGCGTATTGAGGAATCCATTGTCTGCAGTAAGAAGTGAGGCCGATAAAAGCTCGTACCTCCTTCTGTGTCTTGGGCTGTGGAAGATGTGCTATTAACTGGATACGGTCAGGTGTCAACTGTCTACCCCTCTTGGACAGTAAGTGTCCAAGGTATACCACTTGCTGGACACAGAATTGCAGTTTGGAAGGGGACACTTTGTGCCCCATGTCTGCCAGGAAATACAAGACTGTCAGTGACGCACGTTCGCAGTCACGTTCTGTACGGGCTGTGATCAATAGATCATCGACATACTGGAGCAGGGCAGTGTCAGTTGGCATGTGAATACTGTCTAGTTGTCTTTTAAGTGCTTGACTGTAAATACTAGGACTTTCTGTGAAACCTTGAGGAGCTCGTGTGAATTTATAGCTTCTTCCATTTAAACAGAATCCGAAAAGAAACTGGCTGTCTGGATGAATGGGGACACTAAAGAATGCGTTCTTGAGATCAATAACAGTAAAGAACGTAGCTTCAGAATCAATGGCTGTCAATAGGGAAGAGATATCTGGAACCACAGGGTACTGGGGTATGATACATTTATTAAGTTCTCGAAGGTCAATCACTAATCGATATACTGGAGGTGCATTTGGATCAGTACGTTTAAGAATCGGAATGATAGGAGAATTACATACATTGGAGTCAGTTTCTACAACTACTCCTTGAGCAATGAGCTCGTCAATGATTTTCGATAAGGCTGCTACAGCCTCAGGTGGCAACTTGTATTGTCGGATTCGTGGTAATACAACACCTTGTTTCAGAGTGACACGATATGGTGTAATGTGCATACAACCTACATCAGTTGGACCTTGCGCCCATAAATGCTGTGGTACATTCAGTAATCTTGAATCAAAATCACGTAACACATTATGACCTTTAAAATCACGTAAAAACAATCTCACTCCTTCTGGGGAACAGCATATTACGGCACCTAACTCTTTCAATGTTTTAATACCAAGTAAATTTTCAGGACAGGATTTAGTAAGTAACAAATCTGTAGTTCGGGACAATAGACCAACTTCTAGGGAAACTGGTTTCGATATTTCATTAACAATCGGCTTTCCTGAAAATCCCAGGGAAACATTTCTTGAGCCTGAGAGTGGAGCCCCTGGAACCTCGTCATGACTGATGGTAGTCCTACTTGCCCCTGTATCAATCAGAAACTTTCTGTCTTTCCCTAATACTTGACTGTGTACATAGGGACCCTCTTGATCTACAGGAATCTCGATGAGAGGCAAGCCAACCTCCCTCTCTAGGCTGTTTCATGAATACTGCTGATATTCTGGATAATCTGACTGTGCGTACTGGTACATCTGCTGTGTAACGTGTTGTGTGGCAGCTATAGGCTGCGGTACTGTAACTGTCTGTTGTGCGTTCTGCGGTGATTGCGTATTTTGCGGAACATGTTCTTGTCTAGGAGGACGCGGTCTCTCTTTCGTCTTACCTGTAGCTATGTTATGTTTCAGAACTGCACATTCGTTTATGTAATGACCTGGCTGTTTACAGTAATTGCATGTCCCTTTAACGGGAGCTGCAGAATGACTAGTTTGATTCGTACCCCTCTTCTGACTATCTGATGGAACAGACTGTGCAACTAGTACTTTCATTTTTGTGTCTTTCATACGTCTTCTTTCGTGTTCTTGCTCTTCCCTAATTCGGTTCTGGTGATACTGTAACATCTGTAGCATTTGGGACGGGGTATTAGCTTGCCAAGTACTCTCGACTTTCAATACTCGATTCTTAACTTGCGGTAAAGAATTCTCAACTAGTTTGGTAACAAAAAGATGTGGATACGACTCACTACTTGTTTTTAGACCGCTATTAATAATGAAACATTTCTCGAATCTGGAATAAAAATCACTAGTGTCTTCGTCCTGTTTCTGTTTACAGGCTGAGATGGCATCCCAATCTTCCTTTTTCGTGGCTAGTAGTCTTGGCAAGACTTGTATTAACAGTTCGGGCAACTCTTTGGCTTTATCCCCAAGACCAGTACCTGGGACTCGTGTATTATCTTCATTCTCTAACGCGGTCCAGTCAATCTTTTTCTCTCCCACCTCCCATTCTTTTTCTTTAAGTTTTTCATATATGCCCGCAGGCAACAGGACCTTTAACATTTTGATGATATCAGGATACGTGTATTCTCCCATACGGAGCATGTCTTTTAATTCACGGTGAAACCCTGCTGGATCTTTATCGTGACAGGGCACTAACTTTTTCATTTCTAGTAGCTCTATTTTCGTTATAGGGGTGTAAACAAATACTCGTTCGAGCTCACCCCCCGTTCCTTTAACAGGATGTACTTCTCGCAACGGATTCTGTCTATCTATGTAGAATGGGGGTGAAACAGGAACAAAATGCGGAGTCAGGAACGTTCTGTATTTGTGGCGCTGTTCTAGAATGACGCTGATTAAATCGGTACCTAGACCTTTCCATCTGTTTAGGAGTAACTCGTTCAATACATTATATAAGGGACCTGGATCAGAATGCTGACTCTCGTACAGTGTAATGAGGTGCTGGATCATATACATACCCACCAGTCGCTGCTCGGCTGGGGGCAGTTTCAGAAACATTTGAGCCACTACTTCGTCTGAAAACGTGGTAGAATCACTAGTCCATCGAACTGCTGATCGGGGGAGTTCTTGTTCATGCATGGTACTAAGTTCACTGTAACCTATTCGTAATTTCAGAACGTTGTCGGTAGCCTGGAATACTTGCTCAAGAGAACATTGTTCTGGTACGGGAGGAAAAGCTTTCTTGTAGTCTAGGCGTGTGTGTCTATCAGAAGGTCTCGTCCTACCTACATACGCTATTCTAGTGGGATTCTCGTTGTCTACCTCTTCGTCTGAAGAGTCATTCTCTTTCTCGGCTACTCTCATTGCTTCCTCCTTTTGGTGTATACTTATAATTTCTTTACGGATCTTTCTGTACATAGTTTCTATACTATTTTGTGTTCTATGTTTTCCTTCTGCTATATTGTCACTCCATCTGGTCAGGACTCTCATCTCTTCTGGATTTTTATCAGGATGATCCTGTTCTCTTATTAAACAATTTATTAAAAATTGCAAAATCATGCCTTGAATCTCGACTTTTCTGTGTACCATAGCTTCGTGAATACTTTCTGGTTTCTCCCCTGTTCGGATGAAATGATATATTCTGTCTAGATGTTCTTTCATATTTGATATGGTAACCAAGAAGCTTGCAACTCGTCGTAAGCGTATGGAATATATTATCATACTATCTTCACCTGGTACTGGATCATATCTACAATCAGATCCGCACTCATTGAAATACTTTCTGAGGGCTTCGTACGTAGTCACTTTCGGGGTACGTTGTAACGCTGCATCTCTCAGCGTCAGGTGTTTTGTTTGAGGCGGGGTGATAGGAATACCTCCCCCTGCTCCTCCTGAACTGGAATCGTCAATTAATACTGAATGTGCGGCTGCTGGTAACGTGACTGGTACAGTAGGGATACGTAATGTGGGTTGATCCTGGGGGACTGGCACATTAACAGGACCAACGACTGGAGGCACAGGAATTACATTATTAACAGGGGGCTGGACTTGAACTTGGACTGGCGGAGTCGGATCTGTATTAGCATATTCTGGGACAGTGTCATCTAGATAGGAAGAAAGAAAAATTTCGGCTGCCGTCGGTTTATGACGCAGCTTAGTCGGAACCAAGGGTGGCGGTAAATTACAGGACGTTTCCGGGGTCGCTTTAGGCAAGCCCTCGGCGAGAAGAGGATACATACCTTTAATAAGGGCATTTCTCTGTCTGTCTGACTGTTCTGCTCTAACTCGTTCACCTTCTTCTAGTAATTCCCTTTCTTGGGCTTTTTCGGAAGATTCCCTACTTAATTCTGCTTTTCTGAATTCCTTCTCTGTTCTTTTATGGGATTCTTTACGCCATAACTCTATGGCATCTTTCTGGGACTGTCTGGCTTTCTTTTTCCATAATGCTTCTTCTACTCTCATGATGCACTCGGCATCCCATGTTCCTGATACAGGCCATCTATATTTCTCTTCGAGATGTTTGGTGTAGTCCACCCATAAATCTAGATACAGTATGGCATCTAAGCCATGCTTATGATACATGAAATGTCCAGGACTGTCCCTGGGAGGGACAGGAACTGATTCTTCGAGTACCCCTTTTCTAGTTTTTATCTGACGTAGTTTCGAAAACAGCGGCATATTTGAACCGTACTTGAACTTGAACACAATACACAATGAACACAGTAATGAAATAGCAAAACAATCACTCATACCACGACATCAAAAAACACATTAATAGCAGTTACAACAGATACTACCTAATACATTGAAAACATAATACTTGAATTTCTCGAGAACAGACTTACTAGAATTACTGGATGCACTGCTAAAACAGTACAGAACATACCGGTCTCCTAAAGAGACACGTCATACCGTATCCACCTAGGTGAACACGTCGGACCGGATCTGTGTACCCAAACCCGTCGGACCGGGCACAAATTAATGAACCCGTCTAGATACCCCCAGCAACGGTACTCACCGGGAAGCAAACTGAAGGCCTCGGACTGGACTGGACTGCTACGACGTCTGGTTACTGCTACGCACTACGCATGCGCTTCGGGCTTCGGGCTTCGGTTACAGGTGGGCCTCCGGATACCTCGGACCTTGCTCTCTCTCGGCTTGGGCTCTGGTCGGAACGACCCGCCTTCCTCACCGCCTCGTCTGGATGCCGGACCGCAGTCTCCGTCCCCTCCGTGGGCCTGAGGGAGACTTGAGCAGAAATATCTGCAGGTGCGCAGTAGAGGTCCGTCACGGCTGTAGAAGGGTCAGGGGGCCTGCGTTACATCGCCGGCGCGTGGGGAAGGGGCTCGTCCCTGTTCGGGCGCCATTTTATGTGGTAAATAAATAATTAATTACCGGTACTATTTTTCTATACATTAACTAAAACAGATAGCTCAATAAATAAGAGGCAGGATCCGTGATATCTGAGTCAGAATGGCTTTAATCGGATGGCTCGAGCCTAAAGACCATGATGTGGCATGCAATGGAATGGAATGGCAGCTGCAACGTCTCATTAACATTACATAGTATATATAGTAAAACAGTACAATTGTATTGCATACAGTAGGCGTAACGAGTGACAAACGTAAGATAAGAACATATGGGCGTACAAAGAAGGCGTGCACAGAGACATGTGATGAAAATGTCACAGAAGTGTCATAAATGGGTGGATACATGGAGGGGGCTACCTGGGCAGCTGGAACCTTTAACCTACTGGTGCGCGCAAACGGGCCATGACGTGTAACTAGGGAGAGCTGGGGCTCTGACTTCTGGCACTAGAAGAGGAGACTAATGTCTGGGATGTCAGGACGACATGTGCCTATAGTATATCTGATAGCTTGTGTTTGGAGTACATGTCGATAGGATCTAAATGTCATCAGGGTAAAGGCTACTTGACACTAAGGCTGGTGCATGCATATATTCTACGTGTATTGCGTGTGCTATGAATCTTCTATGGATACTAATTCAGTAATTCTCTTGCATGGAGACAGAAAGACTAGACTATAGCTGAAGATGTTTATGCGGTTCGTTAGCTTAGGAATGTGAAGCCGGGGAGCTGAACTGATAACTAGAGGCATAACATATTCTTGGCAGACAGGCAGGCAGGCCAGGCCGGGCACCGCGCTGCTTGGCAGAAAGTAAGTGAAGGGTCAGGGATGCGGGAGGGGCTGCATCGCTCCTCGGAGTGGTTTCAGGAGACTGGAGCTTGAATCTGGTGTCCGGGCCCTATGAGGCCTAGAAACGGGGACAACTCGATGAATTAACGTGCACAATATAAAACGTTGGCAACATAGGCCTGATACTTGTTGCTTTCAGGGAGACTGGATAACTGGCATACTAACGTTGGACACAACTATAATTGCGTCGTTAATCTGGAGAGGGGGAACATATGCATATCGATCATGCACAAATAACATATAATGGGGAACACGTAGGGACACATGACAGGGCAAAATTCAATTTTCCTCACACTTGCGACATGACTCCTGCAATGCGCGCGCACGTACGCCGAGAGATGCGTCACGCATCCTCACTGCCTTGCACCATGGTGCGCCGCATCATAAATGCGGCGCACCATGGGTGGCGGAGCAGTGGCGCACTGTGGCGCATGTTAACTGGCGCATCCCTGGGGATGCGCCAGTTAACATAAATCTGCCCCTCTTTTCTTAGTTAAAGTTGCTCCTAAATGTCCTTCATGAGAATTCTTAACTAAATCTGCCCTTAAAGTAATCGGAGGGACTAACTTGTCGCCTCTAAGCAACAATCCATCTTCGATGGTTAACTCATCTGCAACCTGTAAGAAAGTTTTAAAATCAAAAGATAAATTCCTTTCTTTAGGCCAACCACTTTCTACAAATTTCATCACCTTGGCTAATGAGCAATCATCTGCAAGGGCTTTGCGCCACGTCCCTTCAGATACTGCACACAAATGAGGAACATCTACAGCTGCAACAAAAAAATCTTCTTGATCTTCCTCCTTTAGATCTGCTTCAACTTCAACAACATCAGAAAAACGGGATAAAAAATCTGCACACCCATTCTTGGAACCAGGGATGTATTCAGCTGAAAAATCAAACTGAAGTAATTTAGAGGAAAGTCTTGAGATTCTAGGTGTGGAAGCCCTTACATTCTTGCCACTAAGAATAAAAACAAGAGGTTTATGATCTGTTTGGAGGCAGAACCTTCGTCCCCAAATAAAATTCCTAAATTTCATAACGGCCCACCAACACGCCAATAATTCTTTTTCAATAACAGAATATTTTATTTCTGATGCAGACAATACCCTGGATGCATAACCTATTGTTCTAACTTCTCCATTCTTCTTTTGAGTTAAAACTGCACCCAATCCTACATTACTGGCATCTACCGTAAGAGTACACAAAAGAGATGGATCATAATGTTTGAGAACTTTAGGAGATGTCAACTGTTGTTTAACCCACTCAAACACATCTTGGCACTCTTTATCCCAATCAAAAACAACTCCTTTCATTAACATACGTGAGAGGGGTCTCAGTCTGCTTGCAAAATCTGGCACAAAACGAGAATAAAATTCTCATATGCCAAGAAAAGATTTAAGAGTAGCTTTATCTGAAGGAGCTTTAGATTTAACAATTAAGTCTACCAAACTCACTTTAGGAAAAATACCATTCTCCTTCACTAAATGTCCCAGGTACTCAACCTCATTAACTCTGAAAACACACTTGTCTCTTCGTAACACCACACCTTTCTCTTGGAATCTTGACAATACTTCATTTAAAATCTTGTCATGTGTTGCATTGTCAGGAGCAAAGATAAGAACATCATCTTGGAACACAGACAGACCTTTGATCCCCTTCAGCATCTCTGACATTAGGCGTTGGAATACAGACGCTGCTGAAGATAGACCAAAGGGCATGCGTAAATACTGAAATGTTCCAAACGGAGAAACAAAAGCCGTGAGATTTCTTGAATGTGGAGCAAGTACAACCTGGTGGTAGGCTGAAGCCAAATCTAGTTTTGTAAAAACTTTAGCATCTTTAAGTGTGGCCTACATTTCATTTATGTTTGGGAGAGGATGAGAATCTATCCATATTTCCTTATTTAGGCAACGAAGGTCAACACAGACTCTCAACTCACCATTTTGTTTCCGAGCCACTACTAAGGGGGACACCCATAAAGAGGACTCTACAGGCTCAATTATTCCTTTAGTACATAAAGATTCTAATTCTTTTTCTAAGTCTTGTCTTATACTAAAAGGGACATTTCTTAGTTTATGTTTAAATGGGGAGGCGCCTTCTTTTACAATGATTTCATGTTGGAACCCTTTTATCTCGCCTAATTCCCCAGAAAAAACATGTGGATAATGGCTTACAAGATCCTCTAGATCAGGATGATCTCTTATAGCCAAAACTTGTTCTTTTGTTCCTGGTCTAAGTACCATTCCAAATAAGCCTTGGTGGAACCAGCCCGAAATATTCAAGCCTTTATGGGCTACATAAATCTTTCCGGCTATCCTCCGCCCTTTAAACTCAAGGATATCTTCAATGCACCCTGATAGGTTGATTTCACGACCTTCATAGTTTATTGCTTTTCTATCAGGGGTTAACAAAGATCTTTTAGGCCAGGTTGCTTTGAATAGCTCTAAAGTAATCATTGTAATGCGAGCACCAGAGTCAACAAGCAAATGTAAAGATCGATCCCCAACCAAAATGTCTACATAGGGATCAACACATAACTCTGGATTACCTACAATGACACCATCATCTCTGACAACAACCACCATGTTGCTTAACTCTTTCGCAACACAGTCTTCTTCATCACTTTGGATATTCTGTTCGGTGACACATTTTACTTGAACAGGTTTAGGACGTGAATTATTCTTTGATGTTTGGCAGACTTTGGCAAAATGTCCTAACTTATTACAATTTTTACACACAACTGACTTTGCCGGACACCTTGCACCACCAAAATGTGGTTTAAAACCACACCTAAAGCAAATATTGGTTCTGGAAAAGAATGAGTTAGTATTGTTCCAAGAATTTTGCCTGTCAAAATTTCTGTTTTCTTGAGTTTTACTGTCTTTTGTTTTAACTATAGAAATTGGTTCTCTCTTCTCATCCTCCAACTCCTTCGTTGATAACTGAGATGTCTCGATGCTCTTGGCTACTTTAATAGATTCCTCCAGCGTTGGATTTTCAAGTGACAAAAGCATCTGTTTAATGTTCTTATCAACACAATGACAAATAAATTGGTCCCTAACTAACTGATCTGTAAAGTTTTCAAATTGACATTCAGAAATCAACCTCCTCAGCGCAGTAATATAAGTGTCTACATTTTCTCCAGTTTGTTGTTTGCGTTTGAAAAATTTGTGTCGAAGCATAACTATACTTGGTTGGACATCAAACCTTGTTTCAAGTTTTTTTAATGTTTCTTGGTATTCATCCAACGGATTGTTTTCGTCAACTGCAATAGCAGGAAGATGTTTAAGGATTTCCCTTCCTTCATACCCTAACGAATACAATAGTAAATATTTCCTTCTTTCTGGTCTGAACCTTGACGCACCAATAGCACCTAAATAAGTTTCAAACCCATCATACCACTGTTTCCACTTAATAGGTGGATCACCAGGTGTCTCCAAAAACGGTGAAGGAGGTGCTACACTCTGCATATTTGTATGAATTTAGCTAAATTGTTATTTATTATATATATTTTACAATACTTGAGCGTAATAAAGATTTCACTTATTTCAGCAAAAATGTGCAAAGCTGTGCACATCAGCGTGTCATTTAAGGACAGTAGACAATGCTGTGTACATTTGCTGTGCACATTAGCGCATTTTGATGATCGTGCCTAATGAATGAAGTTACATAAATAAGTCCAAGAAATGTACTTTACAAGTACTATTTGCCGCTCCCTTTGTGACACGTTTGGAATTGTCTGTATGGTTATATGAGTGAAATCAACTTGCTAGTGTATTAACTAAACAAAATTAAAAAAATTAAAACACTACCAAAAAGATCCACCAGATGGCAGCATAGGATCAAATATGGGTAGTTTCTGTCTCTCCAATTCATAAATAAAATGTGCTGTGTGTATCAGCGTTGTTTAATTTTCTTTTTAGAATCGATACACCCAAAAAAAAACGGTATGTGAGTAATAATGTCATAGAAATAGCTCACATAAAATTCACTGGAATGAAAAATTTCACTTAGCAAGTATATATCGTGGCTGTGCACATCAGCGTTTTAATAGGAGCCTCCTGACATTGTCCCGAATAAATAAATTTAATGAAAAAAATTCACTTTAGACAAGTGCAGGAAAGTACTATACAAGTACTATTTGCCGCGCCCTTTATGACACATTAGGAATCCTCTTGCACGAAACTTCTAATCCTCTTGAAACACTGTCAATTATGACATCATTAAGATGGACGTGCGTTTCACTTCTGGAATGCAAAGAGACACCAGATCCAACATGACGTCATCACGCTTCCGTCTTCTATCACACAAAGTTCGTTACAGTGAAACGCATATGCGTTCCAGCTCCCGTTTTTCTTTTCTTTCAAAATATGTTATGCTTCCGCCCTGCTCCCATTTCATCAAAAGACCTTCATAAGTAAAAATGTCTTTTCTTACTTTTTTTATCGTCGGTTGTGCTCCGTAGACATAACGTTTTACCTCTTGTGATCTTTGTTGCAATTTCACTGCTTGTGGGTTCGATGTGATGGCCCAGCACCCGTCGCCAAAAAGGATGTCGTAATCAAGCAATGGAGACTCGATGTTGTAGTCAGTTAGTAGCTTTAATGAAGATAAGCTGGACCATCAGAGCAGGGCGACTGTAGCTACAGAGTAAAGCTGGCAACTGCCACTTATGGAACATAGAATACAGAATGCAGTAATAAAGACATTCTGAGTGAATGAGATTTCTAAACAAACCCAAGCCACTACATGGGTCTTTCTTTATAATAAATAAAACTCTAAACAAACCCAAACTACTACAGAGAGCTCATTATAAGAAATTATTATTTGGTCGTTGTGGCGTAGCCCTATGTGTTTTAGTAGGTTTAAGTAGTTTATTAGCATGCATAGGATGGATTATTCATGTCCTGCAGTCAGTGCCTGTTACCGTTTCTGTCCCTCTAACTCCCTCTACTACTGTTTCACCGCATAAGTTTTACTCACTCCCAGATCACGAGCAAATGAGAAGAATGGAATATATTAACAATTCGTTTATTCAACTGTTACACCAGCACCAATTGATAGTAAATGTTACTGATTGTTGGGTATGTGGTCTCATACCACATAATACACAAAGAGGAATCCTCCCCTTCTCATATGAAGGTTCTGCTTGGGCCTATCTGGCTATGTTTTCCAATGCATACCAGAATTTACTTCGATACCCTTCTGGTGGATCCTATAATGATGGAGTGGATTTCAGTCATAGTTCTTTGATAAAGGGCATTGTAACTATGGCAAAGATTGCTGATATCATACATTACCCCAAAGAGGTCGTTTGTGCTTGCAAATAAACGGCCAGAATACCAAATCTAAGCAAGAGAGAAGCAACTGTTCCCACACTTATGTCTATACTCCTTCTACACCCGCACCATTAGTGGCTTCACAAGGTACATATTTCATCTATCATGATAAAGCTTATACATGGCTTCCCACACACTTCTCGGGAACATGTTATGTAGCTTTTCTCCTCCCTCCTACATACACCGCTCCTGCTCATTATCATCGGAAGAGAGTTGCTAGAGGAGTGTTAGATTCAGAAGATACAGCAGGGCAAGAAGGAGGGGATTTTCTGAAAGGGTTTCTTCCCTTTTGGGGTCCGATGGCCAATAGCAAAAATATCAGACAGTTGATCCGTGTGGTTGATGCCACAATCAATGTAACTTCTGGAGCTCTGAAAAAATTTGACTGCTGAGCTTCAGACTTATGACCTTACAGAATAGAATGGTATTAGACATAATACTTGCAGATAAAGGAGGAGTTTGCAAATTGATTGGGTCCAGTTGTTGCATTTATATTCCTGACAACGCCCCTACAGTATACCAAGCCATCTCTAAGCTACATGTCATCTCTGAGTCTATCCACCAAGATACTGGAGATTGGTCTGTGATGGGATGGTTTTGGGTACTACTGTCCACTTGGGGATGGAAAGTGCTAACTTTCCTTGGAATGATTTTAGCACTCGTCTTTTCTTGTTGTCTTTGTCTACAGTGTGGTCCAGCTATTTGTGGACTCTGTGCCACAATCTGTGTCTCCCAACCAGTAGCACAACAGACAGAACACATTAAGATGATGGTGCAGCAACATCTTAGTGACCTCATGACCATTGATATCGACTCAGATTGAAATGGGTTCCTTTGTGCTTTGCCTGAGTATGGCAAAAGGAGGGTCTAAGGTTACGTAGTTTTCAGCCTCGCTTCGCTACAGCCGCCATTTTGCGTTTAGTCGCCATTTTATGTTGCCTCACTCAGGCAGCACGGCTAACGTGGAGAAAATTGTCTTTTCTGCCACTTTCAGCTGTTCGATGTTTTTCTCGTCAAGGAGCAACCTTTGTCCTTGTGTGTGATACTGATGTCAGGGTCCGGCCGAGTTCCCAAAGCCATGTCTAGACTGATTAATCCATGACTTACTCCACTGTTTGGGTCCCACCATTCTTCTCTACCTTATCTTATTTAACTGGCCTTCACTATTCTCTTCGTGTGTTCTCTTGTTACATAGCCCTTCTTTTGAAGCATTCTACACATGTTTTGCCACCTGCAAACTGAATTACGGGTACTAGTGTTGATTAACCTAATGGAAGGAGAGCACACGGGGTCTGAAAGGAGGGTGTGTTTCAGATAAGCATGGGCGTAAAATCCGCTCCGCTCGCGGATTTTTCGGATTTTCGGCAAATTCGCAATCCGCGAACTCTCGCGAATTTGTCGAAAATCCGTGAATCCGCTCGCGGCGGATTTTTTGCTTGGTTGCGGCGCGCGGCGTGGTGCACGGCGTTCACTTTCCGTCATTAAGCGTTTGCCGAGTTGTTTTTCTCGATCATATTTTGCGAGTGCCGCGCCATTTTGGATCTTGCTGCGTGATCCCGCGGGAGTTTGGCGCCCGCGAATACATAATCGCGGCTTGCCACCTTGCACAGCACACCTCGCGAGAGTTCGCAATTGCGAACACGTAGTTGCGGCGGAAAGGAACAATCTCTCACTCGCGAAATAGAGATTTTGCAATTCTGCACAAGAAATCCACCAGCAAACAGGATAAACCTTCAGAAAATGATGATTTTTATCAGAATCACTCCTCAGGTTGACATGTGCATGGCCTTTTTTTGCAAGGAGTCCATTTTTTTGGGGGGGGAGGGAAGGAAGTGCCCCACAGTCTCCAACTTCCTGTTCCTGTCCAGCAGGCTCCTCCCAGTGCTTTGTCCATCTCCTGGTCACTTTCATTTGGATCTGGAGCTGGAAGGATTACTTTTTGTGGGTGCTGCTGGATATTTGGATTTGAGGCCTTTTTGACTTTCTTTGGATCACTTTTGGATTAGAAATCAACTTTCACAAGTAAGTTTGTTTGGGGCATTACAGTTGCTGCAACTACAATTTTTGAACTTTTTCAGAACATTAAATAAATTATATTGTGGGTAGCCACAGTATCCAGTAGGACCAGGGTTGGTTATGGGTGCATGATACAACTGTTTTGTTGAATTTAAACACCATTGAGGCCATGGATGGGCTGGGATTGTGCTGATTTTTGTTGTTTTTGTCGTTTTTTTGGGGCTGCTGGTGGGGCCCTTTGCCCAGGGGTGGTGAGTGTTGCATGGGCCTAGTCTTTCTGTGGGGTGTCTTCTTGAATTTAAACATCATTGAGGCCATGGATGGGCTGGGATTGTGCTTATTTTATTGTTTTTTGTCGTTTTTTGGGGGCTGCTGGTGTGGCCTTTTGCCCAGGGGTGGTGGTGCATGGACTGAGTGTGCCTGTGGTGTGGTCTCACTCTCTTTAATGTAAACATCATGGATGGCATTAGATTGTGGTGATTTCTGGCTGCTTTTCTGGTTTTTGGGGGTGTACTGTTGATGTGGACTGGCCATGTGGGTGGTGGTGGTGGCCATCTTGAGTGCTGGCTGGTACAGGCAACATGTGCTTGGGGTGCAAGGGGCCATTTTGAAGAGAGGCAGTGTCTGAGGCCTGCACTTATTTTGCCTACTTTTCATCCATTATGCCCAGGGGTAGTGAGTGTTGCATGGGCCTAGTGTTTCTGAGGGGTGTCTTCTTGAATTTAAACACCATTGAGGCCATGGATGGGCTGGGATTGTGCTGATTTTATTGTTTTTTGTTGTTTTTTTGGGGCTGCTGGTGGGGCCCTTTGCCCAGGGGTGGTGAGTGTTGCATGGGCCTAGTCTTTCTGTGGGGTGTCCTCTTGAATTTAAACACCATTGAGGCCATGGATGGGCTGGGATTGTGCTGTTTTTTGTTGTTTTTGTCGTTTTTTTGGGGCTGCTGGTGTGGCCTTTTGCCTAGGGGTAGTGGTGCATGGACTGAGTGTGCCTGTAGTGTGGTCTCACTCTCTTTAATGTAAACATCCTGGATGGCATTGGATTGTGGTGATTTTTTGCTGTTTTTCTGTTTTTTTGGGGTGTACTGTTGATGTGGACTGGCTTGGGGTGTAAGGGGCCATTTTGAAGAGAGGCAGTGTCTGAGGCCTGCACTTATTTTGCCTACTTTTCATCCATTATGCCCAGGGGTAGTGAGTGTTGCATGGGCCTAGTCTTTCTGTGGGGTGTCTTCTTGAATTTAAACACCATTGAGGCCATGGATGGGCTGGGATTGTGCTGAATTTTGTCGTTTTTGTCGTTTTTTGGGGCTGCTGGTGGGGCCCTTTGACCAGGGGTGGTGAGTGTTGCATGGGCCTAGTCTTTCTGTGGGGTGTCCTCTTGAAGTTAAACACCATTGAGGCCATGGATGAGCTGGGATTGTGCTGTTTTTGTGTTTTTTGTCGTTTTTTTGGGGCTGCTGGTGTGGCCTTTTGCCAAGGGGTAGTGATGCATGGACTGAGTGTGCCTGTGGGGTCTCACTCTCTTTAATGTAAACATCCTGGATGGCATTGGATTGTGGTGATTTTTGGCTGTTTTTCTGTTTTTTTGGGGTGTACTGTTGATGTGGACTGGCTTGGGGTGTAAGGGGCCATTTTGAAGAGAGGCAGTGTCTGAGGCCTGCACTTATTTTGCCTACTTTTCATCCATTATGCCCAGGGGTAGTGAGTGTTGCATACTTGCATGGCCCTAGTCTTTCTGTGGGGTGTCTTCAATGTAAACATCATGGATGTTTACATTGAAGACCAGCATACAGCATACAGCCTAAGGAGGCTACAGGTGGTCCAAAACCAAGCCGCCCGGCTGGTTTTTGGTCTCCCACGCTACCACCACTCCACACCCCTCCTCAGGGAGCTTCATTGGCTCCCGATCAAGGAACGTTCTCTGTTCAAAACCGCCTGCATGGTATTCCAGGCTCGTCAAGGCACCGCACCCGCCTTCATCTCCTCACTAATAAAAGAATACGTTCCCTCTAGACAACTTCGTTCCTCCTCCAAGTCCCTCCTCCAAATCCCACGCTTTAGACGCAAAAAGTGGGGTGGGTCCAACTTTTCCACCTTGGCCCCCACTTTCTGGAACTCCCTTCCAGACCACTTACGTGCGTCTATCCACTATGCATCCTTCCGTAAGGAACTAAAAACGTTTCTTTTTAAACAGGCATTCCCTGTGTAATTCTCCTTCCCCGGCTCTTATACCGGGCTCCACTTTTGTCTCTGTAGCCAATCCCCTCCACTAGCGCCAAGAAACCGTTCGGTGCACGCTGCGCTTTATAAATGTTTTAAATTAGAAATTAGATGGCATGGGATTGTGCTGATTTTTCTGTGTTTTGTCGATTTTTTGGGGTGTATAACTGAACTGATGTTCCTCTGTCTTCCATTGCTTTTAGGTGCACAAGACTCAAGAGAACCACCAGTGCCAGGAAGAAGTCCTGCAGCGGTGTGTGTGTGCAGCATAACGTCACGTGACGTCACGTCTGGACACAGACAACTCTGCAACTCGTGCAACTGCTGCCTGCTGTTCTGACCTGCTCTGAAGAAGATGGCCCCAAAAAAAGTTACCCGTAGCTCCTCTAGCAAGAAAGGTGCCAGTAAGGAGCAGAAGAAGCAAGTTACCAAGGAGACTGGTGTGCCGGCCGCCCCTTTTTTTGGGAGTAAAAAAAAAAGTATGCCTGCAGCAGCAGCGGGATCTGCTGGGGACCAAGCTGGGAGCAGCACCCCCGCTCCATTGGGCTCAGTGCCACCACCACCACCACGCCAACTTAAGTCCAAGCCCTTGAGTGCTGCAGAAGCAGCCACTATAAATGTGCAACTATTTCAGCCATGCTTTTAAGGCCCGGAAGCATCTGAGGAGGCTGCTACTTGAACGTCGAATGCCAGTGAAAGCACTCGTCCAGGAGGTGGCAACACATTGGAACTCAACCTTCTACATGCTTGAGCGTCTGTATGAGCAGTATACTGTACTCGATCACTATTTCTTAACAGAGGGTACAGCTCAGAAGGACCTGCGGATGGGTGCGGCGCAATGGGACATAGTTAAAAGCCTGACAGACATGCTTCGTCCTTTTGAGTTCTTCACGCGTGCAGTCAGCCAGGAGGACTGTAATTTGGGACAAGCTATCCCATTGTTGTGCATGCTGGAGCACCAACTTCTGAGTTAGAAAAAGATGAAAAAAAAAGACCCTTTTATTTTGTCGAAGAAATTATTAGACCGCCTACGTGGTGATGAACGTCTTAAAAAGATCAACTCAGAACAGCATTACATTTGTGCTACTATTCTGGATCCATGCTACAAAAAGGCGCTGGCAGGCCAAGCATTCTTTCCTTTTGCTGATGAAGATGTTAAAAAGTACAAACGTTGGCTAGCCTGGTCAGCCAAGAGGTTTGAAAAAGAACGGCAGGATATTGAAGGAGAAGGCAGTACATCAGCATCAGCATCAGCAGGCCATCCCCAGTCAAAATAATCCACTTCTGCACCTGTGGCTGTGGCACAAGTGACCTCTCAGCCGTTAAAGACACCGGCAACCGGATCATCTGCACCACACACAACAGTAACAGTGGCTGCTGTAAAGGATTGGCTAACTTTGCTTGGGTATGGTTCTCGAAAAAATGTCACAGGCACAGCAAAAAGTAAGCTAAGTGGAGGAACCGTTGAGGACCTTGAGTCGATGGTGCAGGACTATCTGAATGACTCAACAGAGGTCTTTCTTAATGATGAGCCATTGCAGTATTGGCATGGGAAAAAACAATTGTGGCCACAGCTCTCCAACCTGGCTATAAACTATTTGTCTTGCCCACTCGCAAGTGTGTCTTCTGAACGTGTTTTCAGTGCTGCTGGTGGCATTGTAACTCCCAAACGGAGCCGCCTGTTGCCCAAAAATGTGGAGCGGCTGACAATGATCAAGATGAATCAGCACCTCATACCACCAGATTACAAAGTACGAGAAAGCACGCCGCATGAAGACGAGGAGGAAGGCAACGTAGATGAGGGGATTTGTTCTCTGTTCGGTGACACTGACCTCATCCTGCCTGAATTCGCAGAGTATGATGACGAAATCTTCTTCTTATTCCCTGACACGGAGCCCTGAAAATGAGACAATGAATCAATAACTTTCTTTTTCGTCCTTATTCACTTTTATTCCTGTGTGTCTGTCTTTCTTTGTTTTCCGCGTGCTTTTTTGCGGGTGGGTTGGCGGGTCTCTTGGGGCATTCCTGTGAAGGTCTAATACCGGATAGAAGTGGTTTGGACAAAATCCATAAGGAAAAGCCTTTTTTTTGCTATTTTGTAGTGTAGTTCCTATCTTCCCAATAGGCTCTGCGCATTGGAATAATACCTACAGCAGTAAAGGCCTAGGCCAGACGTTAACTAGGTCTACTACTGTCGATACTAGACTTAAAGTTTTGGGTTTGCCAGCGTAGCTCAGAGTTCACTAGAAACTTTCTCGAATGTTCAAGGAGGAATTAACTTCCCTGATTAGACAGGAAGGGATTTAGTTTCTGACAACCATAGAACATGACAACTTTGCTCTCCCCTAATCAAGAGTCAATCTCGAGAGTCGTGTGAACAAAAGGCAAATTATTTTACTCAGTCAGTACGTGCATTCTTAGTCTCATCAGAATGTAGAGAAAAGGAAGAGACGGGCGTGTTCAATAAAAAGGTGTTATTTATTGATCAGTCTCTTTTCTCATACAAGAGAAATGGATCGATATTATTGCAATACTTATAGTTAAGTAAAGTGCATACATTAAAAGCAATAGTATAAAATAATACTGTAAAAACATTGATATGGTTTCTAAGCCATAAGATGTTTTAAAATGAATAAAATATATTATATACACATATACATTTGATTAAACGTACTCAACTGGTGTTTCTAGATATGCCTACCCCGTGTACCTGACCTAAGTCTAATACGTGGGCGGGAATAGATAGTTACAGTTTAAGTTAAGTTTGTTTTTGCCAAGTGAATAACTAAAGAATTCTCTGTGAGGGGTTATTCAGTTCTGTACCTGGAAGTTAGGATGAATGAGGAATGGTATCTCTCTCTCTGGTCTCGATATTCCAGGCTGCCTGCGAGGGCTACCCGGAAACGCCGGTGCTGGATTCTCGGCAGGAGAAAGCAGCTTCTCTCAGCGCGTCAGGAAGGCAGGGCTGCGCCAGCGGGGTCTGCTCTGCTCTTCGCTTCGGCAAGTATGGCTGCTCCGTCTCGTCACCACGCGTGTGTTTGCATATGGCAAGATCGGTAATATTTATACCTTTAAGGTGCCGAGATTGACGTAAGGATGGACATAGATCCGTCAATAAAGATGTCATACGATTTGCTCGTTAGCACATTCTTTTACTAAAGTTCTCGGTGAAATCAAAACAATGGCCGCAGGGTTTTGCCCAGGTTGTCATAGGTTTGATTTGTTATGAGAACTCCGTATGCCTTATCAGGGGCTGGAGGAATATCGCTTGTCTAATTAGATCGCAAGCGTTATGACCTAATCAGATAACACGTTCCTGTGCCGTAGTGTGACTGCGTCAGATAACGGTATCTGCATCATGGGGGTTTTCTGCCTCATGGGCTGACTGCTAGTTAACTTGTTGGTTTGTTTAACTAGAATAGGGTCAGGAATAGGGGGATCGATTCAGAACCTATAGGAATACATGACACCCACTCCACGCTAACTATGGACATATTTACTAATCTAGGCATAGTATAACATAGTACAACATACTATAGAGTAGTGTGTATACCTTACCACCCCAAAATACATAAATGCATTTTGAAATTTTCAAATATACTGAAAAAAAATTGCAGACATATATATATGGTATGCACTCAAGCTGTAGAAAAATGCCAAAGTAATCGCATTTGTATACATTATTGCTTATTTGGTATATGAGAATTACACATGAAATGGTTTCTTACAGAAAAAAGTTTCGAGACCATTCCATCACAGAATAAAATATCTTTATGAACATGCCAGCGGGCAGCTAATGTCTATAAGCTATCTAAAATTTAGAAACCTTAGTTCTCTAAGAATAGTTCTTACTTTAAGCAGAAGATAGTGTCCCGAAAAATATGCAAAAATATTTGGGGCTGCTGGAAAAACTGCTGTCCGTGAACTGGAGCGAAAATGTTCATGTGACTTTATTTTTAAAGTTGAAGGCCGAATTCGGGGAACGCCGTGTGCGAGCTTGCTCAAAAGTCTCTATTTCTGTTCGGGTGAGAACATCATATCATTTAGGCTTTCGAAAAAACTGTCAACAACTTCCTGGGAAAGTTCCACTAACTCGGAAATAGGTGTAATCATGCATTCTTGCGCATGATTGTCTCCATTGACATTCTGATTTGCATTACTGACAGAAGGTCGTACCTGTTCGATGCTGCTTTCATCTTGAACTTCACTACCCATCAATCGTAGTGGTGAAGCTTCCACGAATGCCGTCATCAGGATTGGTAGCCTTTGAGGGCAGCACAAAGCATGAACCTTGATCGGGCTCAACAATGTTTCTGCATCCATCGGCGCATCCGATTGTAGCGTCAGACAGGTGTCTAACACGCATTCTTCTCCGCATAGCAGACACCTCAATACAGGTAAAACACATCTTTGCCACATTGGTCGAAATGATAGAAACCAAGTCATGTTCAGGTCTCTAAGCCGGGAGAGTCCCAGGATTTTTGATATCCGGTCCCGGTATCCAATGGCTAGGATTGTTTCTTCCCTTGTCGCAAGAGTTTTGTCTGTGACATGGGTTGCCATAACGAAAAATAAGGACTAAGAATAGGATTCCTGCAATTAGTCCCAGGATCAGGGGAAGTCCGCCAAAAATCGAATGGACGAAATCTGGAAAAATACCCAGTATGGCTTTGAATGGTGTTAATGCCATCGAAAATACTGTCTTAAATACCTTTGAGACCCCATTGGTATCAGAAATATTTAAGATTTCATTCAGGATTTCCGCGAAATGTACGGGGGAATTAGTTGATAATAATGTATGTATCTCTGCAGTCGTCCTTGCGACTTGTAGATCATACGTTTCTTTTGATGACGAGAGCCTGGTAGGCGTCTGAAGAAGGACTGTTTTCATTCTGCTTAAAGTATCTATTCGAATAGAAGTAATTTTCAAATCGGGCCATGCCCTTGCCTCCCTGTCTGGGAAGGAGCTGGGGAACAATGTGCGTCCACAGCACTTGACCTTCGCAGTAGTAGTTACTAGATAAGGAGTCCCGGGCATAAGACTACAACATCTGCGGTCTACAATAAGAATGTAACTCCCATTATAGAGTCTTTGAAAGAATGGTTCTATTTCTGTTGCAGGTGCGCCTTGCTGGTGACATGAAAGGTTGTATGAATTCCCTTCACAGGCTCCATGCAAACTAATTCCGTTACTCAGAAGTGTGCTACTTAGTGACATCGCACAATTGTTGCCACTAAGAAACACTTTCTGTCGTTTATTACTGACACATGCATGTGAATAGGGCAGATTCCATGTTGTTTTAAGGTACCCCTTTCCCAATTTCTCGTACATGCCAGCCTGTATATATTTTTGGCAGTATTGAAACCTGAAGGTTGAGATTGGAATATTTATTATCCCATGTATTATCCATTCACTGACAGGTCGTTCTGACATTGTCATTGGTAATCTTTCTAGTTTTTCAATGCTCAAGATTGTATAATCAGCACCCTTTTGTGCCATACCGATTTGTCTATCAGTAAGGTTAAAGATTTGGAATAGTGACGTTGTGTTGATTAAACGCCAAGGCACGTAGCCTGAACGCAGATTTTGTAACGTCCAGCCAAGCTGTACAATAGAACGCAATTGTGACTGACCGTGTTGTAATAACAGTAAGTCTTGCGATAATATGTCGATTGCTGAAGACACAATGCTGTCCAAAGAAAAAATTCTGGAGGACAGAGTCATTAACCCATTGTCCACTACAGAAAGTGATTTTTCCAAATTAATACGGTCAATTTCCCGTATTCTCTCTGCTGTTTCAATTTGAGTAACCTTCCAGGCCTCATTGTATGCTGCATATACAGAGGCTGCTATGAAACGTTTTTGACGCTGTTTGCGTGGTCCCAAAGTGAAATCACGCAAGTCAGCACCATCAGTAAGTAAAGTTAGGTGTTGCTTAATTTCTGCCAGTGTGGAAGTTTGTAGCCATTGAAGGCATAATTTGCCCACACTGTAGGTGGTTATTATCCCTGGGTGATGTCTTTGAGGATATCTAGGGTCTGGCCTGGTCATTTTGAACCCCTGTGTTTTGTTCAGGAATCTGTCTTGACAGTTATTAGTATCTGTGGGCCAGATCAACCACTGTTTCCAATCAGGATGTGTTCTGTTTTGGTTTAATATATGGTTTACGTCTATCTCTTCATCTGTATCAGAGTTATTGCTAAACATTGTTGGCTTTGGAATAGACGGTTTATTTAAATCTTTGATTTTGGCTAGGCCAAGACAGGTGGTTTGTTGAACAGTGTCATTTAAAAATATCATTTGTTCTGGGATCATGCAGGCTCTAAACAAAGCTTCTATACCCTGTACTTGCCATTCTTTTGTACCCCAAACACTTTTCAATTCAACATTTTTGTCCCAATAATCAAATCCAAAAGTATTCATTTGTTCAAAAAATGAGTCTGAATATAACAATTTTGTGTTGGTTATCATGGTTTTGGTCCCTGTTTTGTTTGACAATTTAAAATAAAATGTTTCAGCATTACTTGTGTCAAAACCTGAAAAATATGAATATTTGTCGTAAACGGTTCTTGAGCTCCCTTTTGGAGGTGTTGCACAATGTTCCCATTGATTATAATTTAAAACATTTCTAGGTTGTGCAGATCTATGTAAAAAATGGTTACCATAGTGGTTATAACAATACATACTATCATAATTTGTAGAACCCTGCAAATAATCATGTTTGGTAAATTTAGCAGACATTACTAAGTCAGACATCATATTATTAATGTTTTCGAAGTCCCAATCATCAGCAAATGAGTTTGGTTTTGCAAAGTCACTCAATGAGATCTTAATTTGGTGTGGATATTTCAGATTCTCTACCGGACCATAAATTTCATAGTCAGTGTTGTCCCAGGCTACCCCACCAGGTATCGGATTGGCTGTGAAGTTGGCTGAAGAAAGTTCTCTTTTCTCGACGTGTGAAGATGTGTGTGGTTTGAGGATCAAGTTGATTTTCTGACTTGCTGTGTCCATTTTAGCATATTTTCCCTCAATGAAGCGTCCCAAAGTAAGTACCATGATGAGCCAAAGTATGAGGATAAATGCACCAAAACCCACCCAAAATTCAATTCATGGAGAAATCAGATATGTTTCTTTCAGTTGTCTCAAAAGTTCCTTAGCTTTGTCTTTAAAGGTTTTTGATGATGGCTGTGTCTTTGATTCGCTGAAGCCCTCAGAGGAATCATCGAAGTTAATGAAGTAGCCGGATGCAGTTCTGTCAATTGTTCCAATTGGTTCAGGGTTTCTGTTTCTTGCATTTTCACTTGGTACTTCATTATAGATTGGTGTGTCTCTGCTAAATGTTTTTATTTGGGTATTCAGAGGTCTTAGTTCTATTGCATTGTTGCATAGTCCTTGTTGTTCTTCTGTAGGCGTTTCGAATGTGATGAGCCTCTTCGTTAGGACCTCTGTACTGGTAGCAAACCTTGGTGTTCTGCTACTTATTGGGAGTCCACTTGGCCTACTGTTTGTTATCGGCCACATGTTGTGGTTTTACCAGGTCGATGGATACAACTCGGTTCTCCTTTTTACCAGCAAGTGGCGGTAGTACAACTGATCTTGTCCCGTTGACAGACAAGACAGGAACTGCTTTTCTGTAAGAAGGCCCAAATTCCTTCTTTACCGCAATCTTTTCCCTGACTAGATCCCCGACTTTTGGAATCCAGACAGGTCTTGCTGGGACAGGTGGTGGTTCTTCAGTGGTTGTTGGCTGTTGTTTCAACTTTATGTTGCTCAGGTCTTTTCTTGTTTTGTTTAAGTCCTGCAAAATAGCCAAACGGTCTTTGATATCAAAGGTTTTTTCTTTCACCACTGAAGTCTGACTATCAATGTCAGAGATCATCATCCTAGTTCCAAATAATAATTCGTACGCCCTGAATCCCTTCAGAGAATTTCTTGGCAAGTTATTGAGACTACGTTGGACACTTATTAGATGTTTGACCCACCCAGCTCCCGAACCTAATACCTTTGCCGTTATAGATTGCTTTATGTCACGGTTTTTTCTTTCAACAATTCCGTTCCCCTCAGGGTGAAATGGACAAGAGTACCGCAATTGCACGCCCATGCTGACCATGGCCTCCTTATAAGCCCGAGAGCTAAAAGCAGGACCATTGTCCGAATGCAGCATGCCAATTGCGTATGTGCCGATAAAGACTCGCAAATCTTTTATAACAGTTCTGGCGTCAGCCGTTCGCTGGGGCCACATCCATATGAATCTCGTGCATGAATCCACTGCGACCAAGATATATTTATAGTTACCATCCCTTTGTAAGGGACCGCAGTGGTCTAGATAAACACAGGCTAATGGTTTATCCGAGATCAGAAGGGGTGTCTGAGCTGGACGTCTCACCGTTGATACTTTCATTCTTTGACATATTTCACATTCTAGAACATAGTTCCTTGTTTGTCTTCTCATTTGTGGCCACCAGTATCTCTGTTTTAATAATGATACTGTGGCTGAGACGCCAGCATGTATAGAAGCAAGCCCTTCGTGTGCCGCTATTATTAGTCCTAACCTATGTTCCATGTTTGGAATTGCCCTATCCCCCACTCCAGGGATTCGAGCAAAAGGAACATTGTTTGCATCAGTTATGTATGAGTATTTTACTGGAAAGCCTTTAGGGAGTGGTTCTATCGAATCCTTTTCTGAAGCGCTGACAGCTTGTAATATTTCGCTGTCTATTTTTGTTTTTGACCGGGTGACGGCAGCTACGGAAGCCGTTTGCACAGCTGCCTTCGCGGCCTCTTTAGCCAATGAATTCCCTGCAACGTGAACGCCATCACGTTGATGACTCAGTGTATGTATCACGTGAGTCTTTGGTAGTTCTTTTTGTAAAAGAACTACTTGTTCCCAGAGCATTGTATGCTTGATTGTGCCACCTTTCGCATCCTTGAAACCATTCTGAAGCCAGATCTGCAAGTATTCATTGTAAGATTGAACGCAATAATACGAATCGCACACTATGAGTGTGGGGAATTCTCGATCGGTATTTTCAAGCGCCATCTTGAACGCCAGTAGTTCAGCTCTCTGAGCTGTACAATCTCCTAAAGATTGTGTTTTAGTGATTGCTGGTTTAAATTTTCCTTCGTGCCAGCGACCTTTAACGATCGCGCACGCAGCACTGTAAGCTTGCTTACCCCCCACTGCGGGTTGTGCTGATCCGTCTGTATATATTATACAGCCGTAGTGGTCTAGAGGCAGAATTTCGGTTGGCGGAGGACATTCAAATTCATATTGGAGAAATTCTTGTGTTTTTAAGTAAGGATCAAATTCGTACACCACGTCTGTTGCAGCAAGAGAATTAGCCCATTGTATCCATCTCGGATGGAGTGCTTTAGCATTTGGAATGCTTGCCTTTGTTACCGCCTCTAGGGCTGGTATTGGTGTCACGATTATTATTCGTTTACCTTGTGCCAGGGCTCGTTCTTTTGCTATAGCTGTCTGTGTTGCTGTAAGAATTTTTTCCGTTGGGCTAAATTTCATTTCAGCCTTAGTGTACAAGTGTGATTTGAATGCAATTGGTACCTTTTCCCCCTCATTCGAGGTCAGGTATGTGAATCCGCATCTCCCTGGGATGACTCGAATCACAAGATTGCGTGTGTTATCACGTGTTTCTAATTTTGTTTTAATTAGCATGTCTGTTTGTAAGGATCTCAAAATTTCTGTGTGTATTTGAGTCCAATTGGATCTTTTAAAATCCGGTTTAATTAGATCATAAAGGGGTTTGACCCTTTCTGCGTAATTTGCAATGTATGTTCTTCCGAAATTTAGGAAGCCTAGAATCGACTGTAGGTTTTTTAGTGTTCTAGGTGCTTGGAGTACGGCACATTTCTCTAGGAAATTGTCAGCCAGGCTTTTGCCTTCGCTTGATAATTCATATCCTAAGAACAGGACTGTCAGAGGGCAATTCTGGATTTTTTAAAGTTGAATTTGTAACCCTCTGCAGCGAACCCAAGTATTATGGTGTTCACTCTTTTCAAGTGAGTCTCCAAGTCATCATCTGCTAAGTAAATGTCATCGACATAAGATAATGCTTCATCATCATATAATTGAAGTAATTCTGTTACTCTCGCTGAGAATACCCCCGGGCTGTTCTTGTACCCCTGGGCTAACCGACAGAATTGTTTTTGAGTGCCATTTACTGAGAATGCAGTTAAATATCTGCTCTCTGGTGCTATGTTTTGACAAAAGAATCCATTGGAGATGTCTAAGGTTGTTTTGTATTTTTTGCGCACTATGTTATTCATTAGTGCAGCACTGTGTGAGTTTTGCACTGCAAAAGTTTTGCAACATGTGTTAAGGTGTCGGTAATCCAAAACTAGACGATATGAATTGTCTGGTTTGGAGACCGGAAACAAAGGATTGTTCATTTGTGAGGTGCAAGTTTCAATCACCCCCTGGTATTCTAGCTGATCTAGTATTTCATTTACCTGTTTTTTAGCTTCTTGCTTAATTGGGTACTGCCTTTGTGCAGTAGGTTGTGATTTTAACTGGATTTTGTGAGGAGGAGAATCCTCATCCCATCCTACATGATTTTTATATAAAGCAGGTGCTAGAGCCACTGCCCACTTTCTAGCAAGTGTGTATTTTTTATGAATTGGAATTTGATTTGAGAAGGCAGGCATAATTACTTCTTCGCCATGAGGGCACTCCCTGACAAACTCTGGTGGCCAGTCTTTTTCAGCTAGAAGGATGTCATAACCCTTGGAGAGGTTATCCCAAAATAGTCCCCTTATTTTCCTAGTCTTATCTCCCTCTATACGTAATGTTATCTCGTATATCTTGTGAGGTTTGCTAACCCTGGTGTCTGCAGTTTCCACTTGAAGATATTCATTCGTGTCCACTGTCTCCAGATGATTCATAAGGACTTTGCGAGCTATGCTCACTTCTGCTGCGCTGTCTAGCATTGTCTGAGCCCACTCTCCGTTTTTCAGTTGTGTCCTCAGTATTCTCGGCATTGTTAACTACCTTGATACTGGCTACCTTCTTTTTTGGAAATTGTAATTTCTTTTTTAGTTGAGCAGGTTCCTTGTCTTTGGACTTGGCGTGCTCTTCTCTTTGTTCTGATCGTCCTCTTCTTTCCGATTTCTGCGAGGAAGTCTGAAAAGATTGAGAGGGACGCGTATCAATGTCTTGATATCTATCAGGTTTTTTTATATTATCCCTATTTCTAAGGTTATATCTTTTCCCAGAGGGGTCACTCTGGGGTGACCTGTGTCTTTGGTTCGGAGATTTCTCTCTTCGCCTAGGAGACCTTCCTCTGGACTGGAATTTCTTTTCTTTAGGATTGGATTGTTTGTTTCCATCCCAGTTCTTTTTTGGTGAATTATTATTATAAAATATTTTTTTGGGACTTTCAGTCAGTTGCGGTTTTACTGGTATTCCACCTAAACTATCTCTACCTAGTTCCTCATAGGATTTTTCTATGATTCTGGCAATTTCAGCTGGTTGGTCTGCTATATCTGTCTCTTTTAACCTCTGGCGGATCGCCACGTTGGCTGCTTCACCTTTTATGTTGGCTAATAATATAGCCGAGACCTGCTTGAAGTCTTTCAGTAATTTCATACCAAGAGTTAAAGCGGGTTCTGGACCGTATTCGTCTTGAATTTGTTTTAGCACATCTGGTATCACCGAAATGGATGGAACACCGTGCGTTTTTGTGTAGATGGAAGCAAAGACTGTACCCCAAGTGTCACAGTCCTCTATGTGTGGTGCGATTCCCATTGGGAGACAGATAGTCAGAATCCTGTGTTTTTCTAGCGGGGTGGTGTCAGGAAACACCGCCTCTATTTGGGTAATTTTCTGTGCCAACCAGAATGGTATTTGTTCCCGTTTAGCCGGTACTTTACCTAGGCAGGATTGGATGTTCTGTGGTGTAATTTTATTTGTGTTCCCCTGGTGAGGGGTCAGCTGTGGAAGTTTAATCGCTGGCTGAATTGTTGAAGTCCGCATCACATACTGAACTAATTGTCTATGAATTTTTATTAATTGTTTTAGCTGTGTTAACAGCTCTGCTGCAGACATCCCATTGATGTCTGGATGTGGTGTGTATCCGGCTAGGACCGGCCACGTTGCTCCTGGTCTACCTAAAGGACCGAGCCTGGTGATGTGATTATTATGTTTTAGGGCGCCATCAAATAAGAGCAAATGCTCTTGGAATTTGAGTGGTACTTCCACCTCCTCGAAAGGAGTGTACTCATTAGGAGGTTCCTCTATTTTGTAATAGTGGAAGTACTTTGTTACAGCATTTGCTGCTGGAAAATGTATCCATGAATAATATACCTCTGTCTGCCGATATTCGTGTGCCTCAATTACGAATATGACCGTGCCACCTCTAGGTGTCAGTCCATTTTCTATAAGTTTCAAGGTTATAGATTTTCTTTTAATGACCGGGATGAGTATTATATCCGGGTCTGCATTTTGTAGTGCAGTATCAGCTTCTGCTATGTCAGCTGCTAATCTAACTGCCTCTCTTTCTTCATCACTGTCTGTCATTTTAATGACCGGATGGTTATTTTGTTTGTTTACAGATCAGGTTTCTTATGGAAACAAAGATTAGATGCACAATATTTTGGAACTGTTTATCCTTCAACGTTGACTATACCAAGAACCATACATAGGAGTTCCCTCCTGCGAGGTCTGGCGGATATAACCTTTCACCCACTCCAGACGTCTTTGGAGTATTTGGGTTAGGGGTCTGAGTGAGAAAGCACGACTGAGTTACTCTAAATGTCTTACGTTAGTTTTATCGCCCTTTCCAAACGCGTTGGGCGCCATGTAGTGTAGTTCCTATCTTCCCAATAGGCTCTGCGCATTGGAATAATACCTACAGCAGTAAAGGCCTAGGCCAGACGTTAACTAGGTCTACTACTGTCGATACTAGACTTAAAGTTTTGGGTTTGCCAGCGTAGCTCAGAGTTCACTAGAAACTTTCTCGAATGTTCAAGGAGGAATTAACTTCCCTGATTAGACAAGAAGGGATTTAGTTTCTGACAACCATAGAACATGACAACTTTGCTCTCCCCTAATCAAGAGTCAATCTCGAGAGTCGTGTGAACAAAAGGCAAATTATTTTACTCAGTCAGTACGTGCATTCTTAGTCTCATCAGAATGTAGAGAAAAGGAAGAGACGGGCGTGTTCAATAAAAAGGTGTTATTTATTGATCAGTCTCTTTTCTCATACAAGAGAAATGGATCGATATTATTGCAATACTTATAGTTAAGTAAAGTGCATACATTAAAAGCAATAGTATAAAATAATACTGTAAAAACATTGATATGGTTTCTAAGCCATAAGATGTTTTAAAATGAATAAAATATATTATATACACATATACATTTGACTAAACGTACTCAACTGGTGTTTCTAGATACGCCTACCCCGTGTACCTGACCTAAGTCTAATACGTGGGCGGGAATAGATAGTTACAGTTTAAGTTAAGTTTGTTTTTGCCAAGTGAATAACTAAAGACTTCTCTGTGAGGGGTTATTCAGTTCTGTACCTGGAAGTTAGGATGAATGAGGAATGGTATCTCTCTCTCTGGTCTCGATATTCCAGGCTGCCTGCGAGGGCTACCCGGAAACGCCGGTGCTGGATTCTCGGCAGGAGAAAGCAGCTTCTCTCAGCGCGTCAGGAAGGCGGGGCTGCGCCAGCGGGGTCTGCTCTGCTCTTCGCTTCGGCAAGTATGGCTGCTCCGTCTCGTCACCACGCGTGTGTTTGCATATGGCAAGATCGGTAATATTTATACCTTTAAGGTGCCGAGATTGACGTAAGGATGGACATAGATACGTCAATAAAGATGTCATACGATTTGCTCGTTAGCACATTCTTTTACTAAAGTTCTCGGTGAAATCAAAACAATGGCCGCAGGGTTTTGCCCAGGTTGTCATAGGTTTGATTTGTTATGAGAACTCCGTATGCCTTATCAGGGGCTGGAGGAATATCGCTTGTCTAATTAGATCGCAAGCGTTATGACCTAATCAGATAACACGTTCCTGTGCCGTAGTGTGACTGCGTCAGATAACGGTATCTGCATCATGGGGGTTTTCTGCCTCATGGGCTGACTGCTAGTTAACTTGTTGGTTTGTTTAACTAGAATAGGGTCAGGAATAGGGGGATCGATTCAGAACCTATAGGAATACATGACAATTTCTTCTGACATCTTGCTCAATGTAGCGTTTTGGGGGGCTTCCTGGTGTTTGTGGGTGGGTTGCGGGGTCTCTGTCGAAGCACTGCTGCGACAGTCTAATCTTGATTGCATTTGCTTTTCAGGAAATCCGTGGTGGAAAACAGGAGTTATGATGATGATGACCTAGCTGCACAGCGCGTTTGGACCGAAGGCCGAGAGATATTGTAAGTATGAGATTTTGCTTTTTGGCTGTTTGGGGGTGTTGTCGCGTGCTTTTTTGCGGGTGGGTTGGCGGGTCTCTTGGGGCATTCCTGTGAAGGTCTAATACCGGATAGAAGTGGTTTGGACAAAATCCATAAGGAAAAGCCTTTTTTTTGCTATTTCTTCTGACATCTTGCTCAATGTAGCGTTTTGGGGGGCTTCCTGGTGTTTGTGGGTGGGTTGCGGGGTCTCTGTCGAAGCACTGCTGCGACAGTCTAATCTTGATTGCATTTCCTTTTCAGGAAATCCGTGGTGGAAAACAGGAGTTATGATGATGACCTAGCTGCACAGCGCGTTTGGACCGAAGGCCGAGAGATATTGTAAGTATGAGATTTTGCTTTTTGGCTGTTTGGGGGTGTTGTCGCGTGCTTTTTTGTGGGTGGGTTGGCGGGTCTTGGGGCATTCCTGGGAAGGTCTAATAACGGATAGAAGTGTTTTGGACAAAATCCATAAGGCAAAACCTTTTGGCACTTTTTGTAACTTAGGGTTCGTTAGGGTTAGCCCTAGCAGCAGGATTGCATGTGTTTCGGGGTGTTCTATTGCAACTCAGTTCTGGGGTTTTAGAGCACTCTTGGAGCGATGCTGGCTATGGATACTTTTGCTTGCTTGCAAGTGGTTTGAATGCAATCCACGGTGGGTAAGGGTGTATTTGGGCCTACTTTTACTTTTAAAGTACGTTTTGTCACCATTTTTCTGCTAGGCCTCGTTTTTTGAGATCTGATTGGGGGTCTTCTACATTTGCGACTGGCTTTAGTAAGGGTCTTGGTGGGAGCATTGCTGGGAAGGTCAAATTTTGTTCTAAAACACAGTTTACAGTACACCTACCTTGAGGGGAAAGATCCGCTATAATATTTTGGCCATACTTATTTATCCTTAAAAAGGTGACTCTGACAGAGTATGCAATTTCAAAAATATTGTACTGTCTATTAGGGAAATCAAATTGTGACTTTTTGCACCACACAGCGTACATACCTTATATTTATTTATCAGTGGTATTGTAATAGCACTTCCTGTTTTCCGTTCAATAATTACAGGCCGGGTTTCAGTCAACATCCGCCAGGCAGGCAGTGGACAGGGTGTCTTCTGTCAGTGGTCACCAACATTGATGGACGAAGCGTCAGCTGGAATGGAGGAGTGCCGCTAATAAGAGAAATTGTTTGCTGCATGCAACTTACTTACCAAATTCAACAGGACAACTCCAACAACATACAGAATACAGATACAGTATCCATTGTTTTCTTCTATGAGTGTGACTGCATTTGGTTAGCTTTAGTTTGTACCCAAAGATTTCTTTATCTTCAATTATCGTTTGTCCATGCTGTGCTTTTTTTTTCTTCTCTCAACAAAACCTACCCAAAAAGAAACCCCCATTCCCATCCATTTTCCAAACCCTAACCCTCTTCCCCCGGGCTGTGTGGTTTTGCTTGATGTCTGACTAAATGACATCAATAATTCCACACACTTGCTGGGGAGGATAAGGTCATAGCAACAGGCTGGTGAAGGAATACGAGGATATATTCTAGACTTACTCAGCTTTAGTACTATTTCTTGTAGTAGTAGGAGCCAATGTCAAATAAATTCAACGCAAGTACTAGTTATACTTGCAATACTTTACCATTTGTTAGGCTACATTGTGGCACTGTTCTAGTGTACTGTCACCTGCTATATTCTCGAGCGTACCATAACCGTTGTAATGCTACAGTAAGGACAAACCAGGTTTCGTTTTCTTTTTTTCCATAGGCATGCAACTGCCACTGTGTCACACCACTAGTACCACCGCAATGAGGAAATTTCATCCGCCAACCTTATTCCCCATTTCACGTGGAGCCAGCCCTGGGCCTAGCCTTAATTTCTAGCACAAATTACAGGTAAGATAAGCGTTTGGTGGGAGGTAGTATAATGGAGTATTAGGACTAGACGAGAGATTGACGGTAGTACTACTAAAGTCCTAGGACTCTTCAGGAAAACAAACTTACTGTTACACCCCCACCCACCAGACTGAAAAGCAGTAAAAAACAGGTATGGTCAGATAAAGTTTAAAAAAGTATATTTATGTAGCCCTAACAAAATAATCTCCCTCAAGACCCTCCCTAACCCCAACGATTGTCTTTGAAAAGTCCCAAAAAGCACCCAACTCCCAAATCCCACCCCCCAAAAGTCTCTAAAAAAAGGGCAAGGGACACTCCACTACTGGAGGGTGCTGGTGAATTTTGCGGCCAGGGCATCATACTCCTTGCGGAGGGTGGCATGCTCGAAGCGGAGGCCCTCCACCAAGTTCTTGTACCTATGGACCTCCTGCTCCAGGTAGGACATTCTCACTCCTAGGCGGCGCTGGCGTGCCTTGCAGCTCCTGTGGGGGGCAGCTGGTCTTTTTGCTGCTTGGCGGTGGCGGTTGGCTTTGTTAGCCCGGCTCCGTACCGCTGGAGCACTGCGCTGGCTGGCAGCCCGTGGGGTCACGGAGGAGGATGCAGCTGTCCCAGTCGAGGATGTTGTGGTTGCACCAGTCGACTGCGTGTCCTCCGACTCCTCCAGGACCACCAGCCGCCGATATTCCTCGACAGTGGCATCCAGCCTCCGTTGCCGGGCCATTCGAGCCTGCTCCCTCCGTGATGTCGATTTGGAAGGAGCAACTATATGAAGAAAGAAAGACATAGTCTGTAACCAATGCTCCTTAACATTAATACCACAAAGTGATTGAGCCGAAAGTTGTGTCACAGTACAAGTAGCAAATTGAAAGCACAGTACATAACTATTGAGGACAGTATCTATCTAACCTCCCACTTCTGCATCCTTGCTCTAACATTAGTGGTAGTTTAATGAACAAATTCTACGACCACTATGGACTTCCATTACAGTCGACTATGACAGTACACCAGTCTTATTCTTCTTCTTCTCTCTTGTTTCGGAAAATTGGTACGTTATCTTATGCAAGCCGGCAGAATGCCAGCGCAGTGAACTTGCACCCGAGAAAAACAGACGCACACCATGATGAGTGAGACAGACTTGCGTTACTGTACCGGTCCAGTACATGCAGGTGGTGAAGCTATTACTTTTCTATTACGGGTGGCACTGAGAATACTCTGTTACAAGGGCTACTGCTTAATTAATTTACCTTTCACCCTACAGTGCAAATAAGTACTAGAAAAGGAAAATGAAGAAGCTAAATAATTAGATTATCTATCACTTCACATGGGATGTATTTGATGACATATGGGATGACTTTAGGTGCTTTGCTTATTATTGAGTGAACAGTGATACACCCACACATGAATGACGTACTACTACTAAACTAAAGTTATTAAGAGAGGTACGGAGTGTCCACCGTAATAACCGGATATATGCTGTGCTTGCAGTTGCAATACAAACTATTGCTACTATTCATGGTAGTATTGGACAAATTTACAATTTCTTTTCCTTGCCTTCCCTACACTGGAACGGACGTGCGGGTGCGGTGTTACATGCTCTTCATGGTAACACTTAGTTCATCCAGTGACCATCTACTCTCTCTAGATACACATGTGCTATCTAAGAGTCAGATAATACCATGCTCCAGGCATCCATCCATTCAAAGTATATGCACACATACAGTTTATGTTTCACCCACCCAGGCTGTTGTCCTTCCACCCATCCTTGCTTCATCATTGACCCAGCCATGCACCATACCATATTCTTTCCTTCCCAGCCACCTCGGGGGCCAAGCAAACACATATCATTCTTCTTTGCCAGCCATCATAAAATTTCTCGTCCTTCCACACTTACTTACACCCTTCTTTCGCTTTTCGAATATATAGCTTACCTGTGCCCGCCACCACCGTGTCAACCCTCACAGGCACATTGGTGTCGTCCGCCACTCGCACCGCCTCCTCCCCAGAAGAGTTGTCCTCCTCATCCACCACCTCCGCACTGGCCCCGCCACCAGATGTTCCACCTACAAAGTAAATTTTTAGAATGTTAGAATACACCACTCACTACTGTATAATATTTGGTCTAGGAGGAATAAAGAAAGTTAAAAAAAACGAAATACAATGTAATAATTTGTAACTGTATACTCTACAGTAAAAATGTCCCTTTTTCCAGGGAAGGCTGTTGTCTTGCTGCACTTTTTGGCACAACTGATGAATGCTTGCTTTTTATTTTTAACACACAACACTTTTTCTCCTAACAGAAGCTTGACTTCTAAGAACACGATCAGGGTCAAGCTCAAGTTCAAACCAGGTGAGAGCTCAGCTCGACCACAAGAAATGTGTCCAATTAATCGTTAGCACTAAGCACTTTTCCATTTTCAGTTAAACGTTTACTTTTATGACAAAGTTGATTTTAATAAATGTGTTTAGTTTTAATAAAGCTTTTAAACTTAAATAGACTCTGTGGTTTTTGGTCCTCCAGACTATAGTGGATGAGCTAAAGGTTTTGGAATTTTTGCAAGCATGAGTGCCTCTGACACTTCTTGACTGTGACTCCGTACTCTTGCCCTGCGTAGGATAATCTAATGATCATTGGGGATCAATCATCGGTGACTTAGGGAGCTAAATGACTCTGCCACACTATCTAGTCAGTAAGGAGATTGGGGTTTCTTCAAAGTCTGATATCACTGAGGTATGTGGAAAGAAAGTCTACCTGCGCCTATTATAATTGATAAACAATGCATTATTTAGTGTTCATAGTTCGGTTTGTGCAGATTTGTCCCTGCAACAGTAGTAGAATGGATTGTCCCCCTATCCAAAACAAAAGTAAAGTAGTATCTTATTCTTTCTTGGTGGTCATTCACCTTTTTATTGTTGGCAATTGTCAAAGCATAAACATTTAGAAGACTTGAAAAGACATTATGGACAGTCCCAGAGGACTGCATTCAGTGCATAGAGCTATTGCTGACTAGAATGGGAGTCCAATGGAATTGCCAAATGTGCAATCTTAGTTAGCTACACAAACAGACTAATAAGAATAATCTAGTAATACCACAGGGAGTCATAGTCGAGGCAGGATAAGAATTTAGATCCAGTCTACAAGAAGATCAAAGACGATTTAGAAAAAATCGAATGAGGAACGCTAGGAAAAAATAGGTACTCTTTATTAAAATTAAAACTTACTGGGGCCAGCAAAGGAGCCCTCGCCTGCCCGATCCTGGCCTGTATCCTCCTGAACAGCACCCTCCTCCTGTTTCCTCTTGCCCTTGGGGGGAGCTGATGTACAACATGAAAGAAAGAAAGACCAGAAAACATGGATGAGATTTGTCAACCAAATCAAACATTTCAAAAGAACTATAACAAAATATTTTGGAGAAATAGCAAATAGATAGACAACTATTCCACGGGATATATTGACCTATCTCATATGGTATACTACGCTATTCGTATTGCCTGATTTGCGGACCATTGACTTTCAAAGTTCCTATGTAACTCAATAAACAGACTACTAAAAAGGTTTGCCTAGGCCTGGCAGGCAGAAGTCCGCAGCACGCAAAGTGACAGACAAAGTCCACCCTGCTTGCAGATCAGTGAATACTCAAACTATCAATCCACCGACCACCACCAATATTTCTTCTTATAGCCATGTGTCTAAAGGAAGGACTGGACTTCAGTCTGTTGGGGCTGATTTAGAAGTCCCTTGCGGCTCATTTTCCTCCATTGTTGCGTGACTTTTGTGACGCAGCGGCAGAACAAAAGAGTCGCCATGGTGCGATGTATATATAAAAAAAAACGCATATGGGAGATGCATCACGTTGTAATGCCCTGCACCATCAGGGGGCGTTCCGGCGCAAGGGAGGGCGTTCCTGCGCAGGAACGAATCCTAAAAGTAGCTGAGGGAAATCTACAAGATGTCAATCAGTCACTTTTAGGACAATGATGCGTGACTCAAACCCTGCGCCTGCTTGAAGCCGACGTACGGCTTGATGCAGCATTGGGGAGATAGGGCACCCCAGAGCATTGCTGGAGCTGCGCCATCGTTGGCACACAACTCCAGCAATGCGCCGCCTTTACACCACAGATGCGTAAGGCTTCTGTGACGTTTTGGGCCAATGGGTGGTGGTGGCATGGCGCACAATTACTGCCGCATCCCTGCTACTTTGCAGGGATGCGCCGGTAATTGAAAATATGACCCTTAGTGTCTCATTACGCAGTTCTTTACACTACACTCATACATAATTTCTCAGGCCAATGAAATGAACACAAAATACAAAACAAATAGGCATAGTAGCAAGCAAGGCTACTGAGAAGGAGAGCAGTGCACCTGAAATGCATAGAAGATTTTGAAATATAATTTACCTAATGTAATCGGCAGCATTATTGCTCTTGGTAAAGAACAAAGATTTGCAAATAACAGAGCCGGATAAAACAGATTAGTGATGAAATAGCTAGAAATGGCTACTACTACTCACCAAGCCCGGGGACCTCTACGCCGAGCGCGTCCAGCAAGTCCCGTTCCCGGTCCATGACATCCGTCCAGCGGTGGGTGGCCTGGTTATAGGTGCGCCGGACCCCAGAAAGCTTAAACATGGCCCGGCACACCTTCTCCCACCGCTTCCGGCGCTCCCGGATGCCATAGCCGGTTGCGATCTTGCCGCCTCCCAGGATCGTCTTGGGGAGGCGGCGCTGGACGTGGAAGATGAGTGCGGCCACCTCCTCCGCGCTAAAGATCTCCCGTGGCATCACTTGCTCCTCCCTCAAACGCCCACACGGGAGCCGGGCACGGGGTGTGGGACCCTTCCCCTTCTCAGGGTGCTTCCTGGCTCCCTTTACCATGGTCTGGGCAGAAATGAGTTAAATAATAAAGAAGAAATAGAATAGGGAAGAAGAAAATAAAAGAGTTTAAAAAAGTAGTTTAAAATTAACAAAAAGTAGCAGAAAACACAAAAATATAGAGCTAGAAAAATAGAGGGATAGATAATAAGTAAAATAGATCAAATAAACTTAAAAAAAAAGCAAAGGATGGCAGAGATTCAGAGAGGATACAGAAAGCATGCCCAGAACCATAGCAATGAATGAGAAACAAGATGGCCGCGCCCATTCACGACCGCGTGGGTAAGTTCGCGCGAGATTTTCCTCGCGAGCACGTGCGAAATTGTACTAGCGAGCAGCACACTTTGCGAGATTACACATAGCGGCCGGAAACGGAATTACGTCACGCAAACAAGATGGCTGCGCCCGTGTACGACCGCTAGGGTAACTACGCAAACGTATAGCTACAAGCGCCTTGCGAACACGAAAAAAATCACGCGAACATACACGCCGCAAAAAAAAAGTGTATTCGCTCGCATTCGCGGCTTCCGAAATCGATCTCGCACGGATTCGCGCCCCGCAAATGACGCGAAATTGCAGAAAAACGATTTTTGCTAAACTGAAAGCAATCAGCAGGTGCAAAAGTTCAAACTTAACATTAGTAACCATTCACTCTAGTGCTTCCTGAGGGGCCCCTCAAGAGTTCAGTTGCCTATTTGCAACTATTCCATGACCCTGCTATGACCCAAACAGCAGGCTCATAGAATAGCTACAAGTAGACCATAAAGGTCCTGTGAAAAAAAATTGCACTGCAACAGAAAGCAAATTACAGATAAGGAAGGAAGCAGGTGCCAGCCAGACTGGAAGTTTCAAAATTACTGACACATTAATCCCCCCCTAATTAATTCATGGCAGTTGAAGAAGGGCAGGTGTGCTTGCTTTCACTGCAACAGAAAGCAAATTACAGATAAGGAAGGAAGCAGGTGCCAGCCAGACTGGAAGTTTAAAAATAAGTGACACATTAATCAACCCCAAATTAATTCATGGCAGTTGAAGCAGGGCGGTGTGCTTGCTTTTTTTCACCCCCATAATCTACAGTGATAAACAAACCTAATGGGTGGCAGTCAGGATGTACCAGAGGGTGGCATGGGTGTACCAGAGGGTGGCAGTGGTGAAACAGAGGGTGCTGTGAACCTGTGATGATAAACCAGACGTAGAAACAACATAGTCGTGGCCGTTGCGAGCCGAAAAGTAAGTTCGCAATTGCGAAATGGTCCACAAATCCTCGCGAACGCTCGCCAACAAAAAAAACGGAAAAATCCGCTAATCCGCGAGAGTTCGCGGATTTTGCAGATTGCGAATCCGTAAATCCGCAAATTCGCGTACGCGAGATCCGCTAGATCCGCCCATGCTTAGTTTCAGACATCTGATAGCTTGTTTTCGAACTATTCCTATTTGTCAGTTTAGTGTATATTGGGAGTTGTCATTTTAAACTTGTGTTGTATAATAGACTGTGCGCCACAGATTGAAGTGGCAGTCTCTTGAGAACCTACCTGTGTGGTACTTCTTAGATAACTGTGCTTAGCTGCAGCTAATAAAACTACTTTTCTACGCCAAGCAGAGTGTCCTGTGTCTCTGCCGGTCGAGGCAGGTGAACTCGGAGATCTTAGGCGTGCCCTGCACCGATCGGCCCATTAAGCCGGGTTCTCCAGCTTTAGTACTCTGGACAATGGTAGGCAAGGGATCTAGTGCTCTGGGCAATGTCAGGGAAGGGATCTAGTATGCTGAACAATAGCAGCCACTGTGTCTAGCACTCTGGGCAATGACAGGCACGGGATCTAGTACTCTTGGTAATGTGTGCAAGGGATCTAGTACTCTGGACAATGTAAGGGAAGGGATCTAGTGCTCTGAAGAATGTCAGGGAAGGGAACTAGTACTCTGGGCAATGTCAGGGAAGGGAACTGGTACTCTGAACAATGGCAGGCAAGGGATCTTGCACTCTGGACAATGTCATGGAAGGGATCTGGTGCTCCAAACAATGGTGGGCAAGGGATCCAGCACTCTGGTCAATGTTAGGGAAGGGATCTAGTACTCAGGACAATGGTAAACAAGGGATCTAGTGCTCTGGGCAATGTCAGGGAAGGGATATAGTATGCTGAACAATAGCAGCCACTGTGTCTAGCACTCTGGGCAATGACAGGCAAGGGATCTAGTACTCTTGGTAATGTGTGCAAGGGATCTAGTACTCTGGACAATGTAAGGGAAGGGATCTAGTGCTCTTAACAATGTCAGGGAAGGGATCTAGTACTCTGGACAATGTCAGGGAAGGGATCTGGTACTCTGGACAATGGCAGAGAAGGGACCTGATAGTCTGGACAATGGTGGGCATGGGATCTCACACTCTGGACAATGTCAGGGAATGGATCTGGTACTCTGGACAATGGCATGCAATGGATCCAGTACTCTGGACAATGCAAGGGAAGGGATCTAGTGCTCTGAACAATGCCAGGGAAGGGATCTAGTACTCTGGGCAATGTCAGGGGAGGGTTCTGGTACTCTGGACAATGGTGGGCAAAGGATCTTGTACTCTGGACAATGTCAGGTAAGGGATCTAGTACTCTGGGAAATGTCAGGGAAGGGATCTAGTACTCTGGGCAATGTCAGGGAAGGGATCTGGTACTCTGGACAAAGGCATGCAATGGATCCAGTACTCTGGACAATGCAAGGGAAGGAATCTAGTGCTCTGAACAATGCCAGGGAAGGGATCTAGTACTCTGGGCAATGTCAGGGAAGGACTCCAGTACTCTGGACAATGGCTTGCAATGGATCCAGTACTCTGGACAATGCAAGGGAAAGGATCTAGTGCTCTGACCAATGTCAGGGAAGGGATCTGGCACTCTGGACAATGGCAGGCAAAGGATCTTGTACTCTGAACAATGTCAGAGAAGGGATCTAGTACTCTGGGCAATGTCAGGGAAGGGATCTGGCACTCTGGACAATGGTAGGCAAGGGAGCTTGCACTCTGGAGAATGTCATGGAAGGGATCTAGTGCTCTGAACAATGTCAGGGAAGGGAACTAGTACTCTGGGCAATGTCAGGGAAGGGATCTAGTACTCTGGACAATGGCATGCAATGGATCCTGTATTCTGGACAATGCAAGGGAAGGGATCTAGTACTCTGAACAATGCCTGGAAAGGGATCTAGTACTCTGGGCAATGTCAGGGAAGGGATCTGGTACTCTAGACAATGGCATACAAGGGATCCAGTACTCTGGGCAATGCCAGGGAAGGGATCTAGTACTCTGGACAATAGTAGGCACAGGATCTAGCACTCTGGGAAATGTCAGGGTAGGGATCTGGTATGCTGAACAATAGCAGCCACCGGGCCTAGCACTCTAGGCAATGGCAGGCAAGAGATCTAGTAATCTGGATAATGTGTACAAGGGATATAGTACTCTGGACAATGTAAGAGAAGGAATCTAGTGCTCTGAATATTGTCAGGGAAGGGACCTAGTACTCTGGGCAATAACAGGGAAGGGATCTGGTACTCTGGACCATGGCGGGCATGGGATCTTGCACTCTTGACAATGTCAGGAAAGGGATATAGTGCTCCAAACAATGGTGGGAAAGGGATCCAGCACTCTGGTCAATGTCAGAGAAGTGATCTAGTACTCTGGACAATGGTGGACAAGGGATCCAGCACTCTGGTCAATGTCAGGGAAGGGATCTAGTACCCTTGACAATGGCAGGCAAAGGATCCAGTACTCTGGACAATGTCAGGGAAGGGATCTAGTACTCAGGACAATGATAGGCAATTGATCTAGCACTCTGGTCAATGCCAGGGAAGGGATCTAGTACTCTGGGCAATGCCAGGGAAGGGATCTAGTTCTCTGGGCAATGTCAGGGAAGGGATCTGGTACTCTGGACAATGGCATGCAGTGGATCCAGTACTCTGGACAATGCAAGGGAAGGGATCTAGTGCTCTGAACAATGCCAGGGAAGGGATCTAGTACTCTAGGCAATGCCAGGGAAGGGATCTGGTACTCTGGACAATGGCATGCAATGGATCCAGTACTCTGGACAATGCAAGGGAAGGGATCTAGTGCTCTGAAAAATGTCAGGGAAGGGATCCGGTACTCTGAACAATGGCGGGCAAAGGATCTTGTACTCTGGTCAATATCAGGGAAGGGATCTAGTAATTTGGACAATGGTAGGAAAGGGATCTAGCACTCTGGATAATGTGTGCAAGGGATCTAGAACTCTGGACAATGTAAGGGAAGGGATCTAGTGCTTTGAACAATGTCAGGGAAGGGATTAAGTACTGTGGGCAATGTCAGGGGAGGGATCTGTTACTCTGGACAATGTCCGGCAAGGGATCTTACACTTTGGACAATGTCAGGCAAGGGATCTAGTACTCTGGACAAAGCTTTGCAAGTGATCTAGCACTCTGGGCAAATGCAGTGAAGGTGTCTGATACTCTGGAGAATGTCAGGGAGGGGATCTGGCACTCTGGGCAATGTCACGGAAGGGATCTAGTACTCTGGACAATGGTTGGCAAGCCATCTAGAACTCTGAGCAATGGCAGGCAAGGGATCTAGCACTCTGGGCAATTGCAGTGAAGGGATCTAGTACTCTGGAGAATGTCAGGGAAGGTATCTGGCACTCTGGATAATGGCAGGGAAGGGATCTAGCAATATGGACAATGGTGAGGAAAAGATCTAGCTTTCTAGACAATGGTGGGAAGGGATATAGCACTCTGGACAATAGTGGGCAAGGAATCTAGCACTCTGGACAATGTCAGGGAAGGGATCTGGTACTCTAGACAGTGCTGGGCAAGGGATCTAGTACTCTGGACTATGTCAGGGAAGGGGTCTAGTACTCAGGACAATGGTAGGCAAGGGATCTAGCACTCTGGGCAATGGCAGGCAAGGGATCTAGTACTCTTGATAATGTGTGCTAGGGATCTAGTACTCTGGACAATATAAGGGAAGGGGTCTGGTGCTCCAAACAATGGCAGGGAAGGGATCCAGTACTCTGGACACTGGTGTGCAAGTGATCAAGAACTCTAGACAATTTCAGGGAAGAGATCTAGTACTCTGGACAATGGTGGGCAAGGGATCTAGCACCTTGGGCAAAGGTGGGCAAGGGATCCAGCACTGTGGACAATTGCAAGGAAGGGATATGACACTCTGGACAATTGCAGGGAAGGGATCTAGTATTCTGGACAATGGTGGGCAAGGGATCTAGCACCCTGGGCAATGGTGGGCAAGGTATCCAGCACTGTGGACAATTGCAAGGAAGGGATATGACACTCTGGACAATGGCAGGGAAGGGATCTAGTACTCTGGACAATGTAAGGGAAGGGATCTAGTACTCTGGACAATGTAAGGGAAGGGATCTAGTGCTCTGAACAATGTCAGGGAAGGGATCTAGTACTCTGGGCAATGTCACAGAAGGGATCTAGTACTCTGGACAATAGTTGGCAAGCCATCTAGCACTCTGAGCAATGGCAGGCAAGGGATCTAGCACTCTGGGCAATTGCAGTGAAGGGGTCTAGTACTCTGGAGAATGTCAGGGAAGGTATCTGGCACTCTGCATTTTGGCAGGGAAGGGATCTAGCAATATGGACAATGGTGAGGAAGGGATATAGCTTTCTAGACAATGGTGGGAAGGGATCTGGTGCTCCGAACAATGTCAGGGAAGGGATGTCGTACTCTGGGCAATGTCAGGGAAGGGTGCAGGTACTCTGGACAATGGCAGGCAAGTGACCTTGCAATCTAGACAATGTCAGGGAAGGGATCCAGTACTCTGGACACTGGTGTGCAAGTGATCGAGAACTCTAGACAATGTCAGGGAAGGGATCTAGTACTCTGGACAATGGCGGGTAAGGGATCTAGCACCCTGGGCAATGGTGGGCAAGGGATCCAGCACTGTGGACAATGGCAGGGAAGGGATATGACACTCTGGACAATGGCAGGGAAGGGGTCTAGAACTCTGGAGAATTGCATGCTTGGTATCTACATATCTGGACAATGTCAGGCAAGGGATCTAGTATGCTTGATAATGTGTGCAAGTGATCTATTACTCCGGACAATATAAGGGAAGGGATCTAGTGCTCCAAACAATGGTGGGCAAGGGATCCAGCACTCTGGTCAATGTCAGGGAAGGGATCTAGTACTCTGGACAATGGTAGGCAAGGGATTTAGTGCTCTGGGCAATGTCAGGGAAGGGATCTAGTATGCTGATCAATAGCAGCCACTGGTCGAGAACTCTAGACAATGTCAGGGAAGGGATCTAGTACTCTGGACAATGGCGGGTAAGGGATCTAGCACCCTGGGCAATGGTGGGCAAGGGATCCAGCACTGTGGACAATGGCATGGAAGGGATATGACACTCTGGACAATGGCAGGGAAGGGGTCTAGAACTCTGGAGAATTGCATGCATGGTATCTACATATCTGGACAATGTCAGGCAAGGGATCTAGTATGCTTGATAATGTGTGCAAGTGATCTATTACTCCAGACAATATAAGGGAAGGGATCTAGTGCTCCAAACAATGGTGGGCAAGGGATCCAGCACTCTGGTCAATGTCAGGGAAGGGATCTAGTACTCTGGACAATGGTAGGCAAGGGATTTAGTGCTCTGGGCAATGTCAGGGAAGGGATCTAGTATGCTGATCAATAGCAGCCACTGGGTCTAGCACTCTGGGCAATGACAGGTAAGGGATCTAGTACTCTTGTTAATGTGTGCAAGGGATCAAGTACTCTGGACAATGTAAGGAAGGGATCTAGTGCTCTGAACAATGTCTGGGAAGGGATCTAGTATGCTGAACAATAGCAGCCACTGGGTCTAGCACCCTGGGCAATGGCAGGCAAGGGATCTAGTACTCTGGACAATGGTGGGCAAGGAATCCAGCACTCTGCCCAATGTCAGGGAAGGGATATAGTACTCTTGACAATGGCATGCAAGGGATCCAGTATTCTGGACAATGTCAGGGAAGGGATCTAGTACTCTGTACAATGATTGGCATGGGATCTAGCACTCTGGGCAATGTCAGGGAAGGGAGCTAGTATGCTGAACAATAGCAGCCACTGGGTCTAGCACTCGGGGTAATGGCAGGCAAGGGATCTAGTACTCTGGATAATGTGTACATGGGATGGCTGGACAAGGGTGGGCTTTGCTGTTGATGGGTCAAGATATAGGCCCACTCGCAATGTTACTCCTGCCTGTGGCACCTATGTACACCCCAACAGATTCAGCTGTCTCGATCAGGTCGATTGACTCCAAAAGGGTGCATATTCACGACGTACCCAAAGTATCGTTAGTGAATCTGCTGGCGTCATTGATGATATCATTCGAGAAATTGATGTATCCCCCGGGAAAGCTTAATTCCTACTGGCTCCCAGGGCAGAGTAACTGACTTGCCCAGTAGTCCACCTGGCCATAGTCTATCACCCGCAGCTCCGCCTGGTCCTAACTTAATACCCACTGCCTTATCCATCCTGGAAACATCACTGCAAGGGCCCGCAGTTCCATCACTGGACAGTAAACCAGAGAAAACCGGGGGGTTGGGCTCAAAATCTCCAGCTAAAACCCTGAAGGTCCTCTCTTGGAATGTAGCGGGTATTGTTAATAAACTACACACAAACGATTGGGATTCCCTAGTAGGCAGTAGTGATATCTGTCTCTTTCAAGGGACATGGGCCAGGGAACCTCTGTGTAGAGTAGGATATGCAGTTTTTGAAATTCAGGCCAGGTGGAGTGGTAAAGGGATGCCCTCAGGCCGTTTGGCGGTTTGGGTAGCTAGTCACATTGGGTGTAATGCGGAGAATGTACCGACGTTCTCGCAAGACATACAGTGTGTTCTACTCAGGTGGCCTAATGCGGTAAATCTGGCAATTATCAATGTATACTCTCGCCCAGTCAGTGTGGCCATGGATTCACCTACACTAGAAGATCTCTCGTCATTCCTGGGCCAACTCCCCTCTGATTGTAAGATAGTGATGGGCGGAGATTTTAATTGTCACTTTGAACCACTGGAAGGTTTAAAGGAGGGTGCCCTTACTGCTGAAGATGACTTTTGGGGTGTTCCGTTATGTCAATCCCCCCACCCTAAATCCTGGTCCCCTCTCGCAGTGCAAATTATGTCCCTAACACTAAATTTCGCGTTAAGGGCCTGTAATGGACGCACTCCTTCTGACACACCTTCATCGTGCACCTACAATAGGAAGGACCATGAATCAAGGTTGGACTACATTTTTGTGGACATTGGTCTGTGGTCCAAGGTTCAGGATTTTAGGGTAATTGTAAGAACAGACAGTGACCACAATGCACTTTTATTAGATATGGTGCATCCTGTAACTGCGGTTGGATCACTACCCGGTAATCCCAGTGAAGATCCAGGGAATTTGGTTCTTATCTCTAATAGACGTAGGGTAAAATGGGGGAAATTGGTAAATTCAGAAGAGAGTTTAACTAAAATCTATGAATTAGCACTCCCTAAGCTAAAATAACTGGATGTACTAATTAGTCAGCCTAGACCACCAGACTTCAATCAGAAAGTAGCTCAAATTCATGTAGACCTAGTGGGAACTCTAGGTGAGATTCTTTACCCAGTGGTAGTCCCACGGAAGAGAAAGATTCGTACTCCAACTTGGTACAATTCTTCCTGTAAAAAGATCAAGACAGAGCTAATAGCTACAATAAAAGCAGGTTCTGATAAGGGTAAGGTCGCCGAGCTTAGGCGGAAATATAGGGGAGCCATGGCAAAGGCAAGGTCGGAATGGGATTGGAATAGATGGCAGGACCTCTCCCTAGCGCTAGAAGCAAGGGATTCCAAAAAATGTTGGTCTTTAGTAAACACAGGCACAGGAGAACCTAAAGCTGCAGTGGAGCCAAACATTGCATCTTCTGTCTGGGAAGACCACTTTGGCAAATTATATCAAGATACCTTTGAATTTGCCAATGATGGGGACCCCGATGGTATATCCGACCGATTCTGTAGCCGGATTAGAATTCACCCTCAGCGAGGTGGTCAGTGCAATAGAGAGACTGGCGAAGGGGAAGGCCCCGGGACTAGACAGATTGCCCGGCGACCTCTTTAGACATCACCCAGAGATATGGGTCCCGTACCTCCTCATTCTGTTCAATTCAATCGCGGGAGGTATGGAGATCCCCTGTACTTGGCTGGGGGCGGAGATAGTGCCTATTTTTAAAAAGGGCTCTCCTCTTCTCCCAGCCAACTACAGGCCGATCAGCCTGATAGATGTCCCCCAAAAACTATTTTCCCACCTTCTCCTGGACCACCTTCTAGATTGGATGGAGGAAAATGAAATTCTGAGTCCCCTCCAGGCTGGCTTCAGAAAAAACACGTCCACCATGGATCAGATTTTCCGCCTCATTCTCCTCTATTGGAAAACTGTGAGGATCGAGGGGGGGGAGGCTGTACATGGTGTTCGTGGACCTGAGGTCAGCCTTTGACCTTGTCCCCCGGCATTAGAAATGTATAAAACCCAAGCTAAAGCGGCCGCTTCCTATGGAAGTGAGCTATGGGGGTATAAAGCAGGGACAGAACTTCTGAGTGTAGAAAATATTTTTCTTAGACGTCTCCTAGCCCTCCCCCGTGGCACACCCCTGCTCCCCTTGAGATTAGACGTGGGTCTCCCCTCCATAGTGGAAGATCTAGAATTAAAGCCTTTAAGATTCTGGCATAGGCTTTGGACCACAAGCGAGCTTGCTCACTATAGGCAAGATCTCATTCATGTAATGAACCTGAACAAGCGTGACAGAATTCCTTGGTTGGTCTTCATTAAGAAAGAACTGTATCGGCTGAGACTCCCAGAGTTATGGGAGGTTCCTGAACAGGGCTGCCAAAGGGTCTCCCGCAAAAGACTGGTGGAAATATACAAGGAAAAAAGTTTATTCTCTTTTCTAACGGCACCGAATAATGGCATTTTAACAGACCGATTTCTGGATTCCAAAAATTCCTACCAATTTGAAGGTTTTATGGACATTATTTTCCCCATTTTAGCACGAAAATTGTTCATCCAATGGAGATTAGGCACTCTGCCCATTAAAACTTTTACCTGCAAATGGACTAAGAGGGATGATAAAATCTGTCCAGGGTGCAACAATCATGATGAGGAGGAAATTCATGTTCTGTTCTTCTGCCCAGCCTACAATAGACCAAGGAAATATTGGCTTGTGCCACTATGTAGGAATTTGGGCATAAGGAGCCATTTGCACTCTTACAGAATATTGAAAACTTGTACTCTGCCCCACATAGTCTTTGCAGTTGCAAAATACATAATGGCATTGTGGCAGATAAGGAATAAACTATTAAAAGTCTGACATTGATATGATTCTAATGCTACCCCCCTCTATGAAATGATCTCCAAGGAAATGATTTTTTATGATATGTTTTTATTGTTTTTTAATGTTAAATGTTTTTATTGTATCTTTTATGGTCTAAAAGACCGAAATAAAGAATTTTTGGATTGGATTGGATTGTACATGGGATATAGTACTCTGGGCAATGTAAGAGAAGGGATTTAGTGCTCTGAACAATGTCAGGGAAGGGGCCTAGTACTCTGGGCAATGTCAGGGAAGGGATTTGGTACTCTGGACAGTGCAGGGCAAGGGATCTTCAATGTTGAACAATATCAGGGAAGGGATCTAGTACTCTGGCCAATGGCAGAGAAGGGACCTGGTAGTCTGGACAATGGTGGGCATGGGATCTCACACTCTGGACAATGTCAGGGAAGGAATCTAGTGATCTGAACAATGTCAGGGAAGGGATATAGTACTCTGGGCAATATCAGGGAAGGGATCTGGGACTCTGGACAATGGCAGGAAAGGCATCTTGCACTCTGGTCAATGTCAGGGAAGGGATCTAGTGCTCTGGACAATGGCGTGCAAGAGATCTAGTACTCTGGACAATGTCAGGGAAGGGGTCTAGTACTCGGGACAATGGTAGGCAAGGGATCTAGAGCTCTGGGCAATGGCAGGCAAGAGATCTAGTACTCTTGATAATATGTGCAAGAGATCTAGTACTCTGGACAATGTAAGGAAAGGGATCTGGTGCCCCCGAACAATGTCAGGGAAGGGATCTAGTACTCTGGGCAATGACAGGGAAGGGATCTGGTACTCTGGACAATGGCGGGCAAGGGATCTTGCACTCTGGACAATGTTAGGGAAGGGATCTAGTGCTCCAAACAATGGTGGGCAAGGGATCCAGCACTCTGGTTAATGTCAGGGAAGGGATCTAGTACTCTGGACAATGGCATGCAAGGGATCTGCCACTCTGGATAATGGCAGGGAGGGGATATAGCAATCTGGACAATTGAATTGAAGGGATCTAGCACTCTGGACAATAGCGAGCAAGGAATCTAGCCCATCTGGACAATGTCAGGGAAGGGATCTCGAACTCTGATCAATGTCAGGGAAGGTATCTAGTACTCTGGACAATGGAAGGGAAGGGATCTGATACTCTGGACAATGTCAGGGAAGGGATCCAGTCCTCTGGACACTGGTGTGCAAGGGATCTAGAACTCTAGACAATGTCAGGGAAGGGATCTAGTACTCTGGACAATGGTAGACAAGGGATCTACCACCCTGGGCAATGGTGGGCAAGGGAGCTACCACCCTGGGCAATGGTGGGCAAGGGATCCAGCACTGTGGACAATGGCAGGGAAGGGATCTGTCATCTGGAAAGTGGCAGGGAAGGGATCTAGCAATCTGGACAATGGCAGGGAAGGGATCTAGAACTCTGGAAAAATGCATGCAAGGGATCTACATATCTGGGCAATGTCAGGAAAGGACTAGTACTCTGGACAATGGTGGGCAAGGGATTTAGCACCCTGGGCAATGGTGGGCAAGGGATCCAGCACTGTGGACAATGGCAGGGAAGGGTTATGGCACTCTGGAAAATGGCAGGGAAGGGATCTAGAACTCTGGACAATTGCATGCATGGTATCTATATATCTGGACAATGTCAGGGAAGGGATCTAGTATTCTGGACAATGGTGGGCAAGGGATCTAGCACTCTAGACAGAGGCAGGGGGATATAGTACTCTGGACAATGGTGTGCATGGGATCCTGCACTCTGGGAAAATGCAGTGAAGGGGTCTAGTACTCTGGATAATGTCAGGGAAGGGATCTGGTACCCTGGACAGTGCTGGGTAAGAGATCTAGAACTCTGAACAATGTCAGGGAAGGGATCTAGTACTCTGGACAATGGCATGCAAGGGATCTGGAACTGTGAACAATGTCAGGGAAGGGATCTAGTACTCTAGACTTTGGTGGGCAAGGGTTCAAGCACTCTGGACAATAAAGGGCAAGGGATCAGGTACTCTGAACTAAGGTGGGCAAGGGATCTAGCACTCTGGACAAAGGCAGGGGGATCTAGTACTCTTGACAATTGTGTGCATGGGATCTAGCATTCTGGGCAAATGCAGTGAAGGGGTCTAGTACTCTGGACAATGTCAGGGAAGGGATCTAGTACTCTGGACAATGGCAGGGAAGGGAGCTAGCACTCTGGACAATGGTGGGCAAGGGATCTAGCACTCTAGACAAAGACAGGGGGATCTAGTACTCTGGACAATGGTGTGCATGTGATCTAGCACTCTGGGAAAAGGCAGTGAAGGGGTCTAGTACTCTGGAGACTGTCAGGGAAGGTATCTGGCACTCTGGACAATGACAGGGAAGGGATCTAGTACTCTGGCCAATGGCCGAGAAGGGACCTGGTAGTCTGGACAATGGTGGGCATGGGATCTCACACTCTGGACAATGACAGGGAAGGAATCTAGTGCTCTGAAAAATGTCAGGGAAGGGATCTAGTACTCTGGGCAATGTCAGGGAAGGGATCTGGGACTCTGCACAATGGCAGGAAAGGCATCTTGCACTCTGGTCAATGTCAGGGAAGGGATGTAGTGCTTTGGACAATGGCGTGCAAGAGATCAAGTACTCTGGACAATGTCAGGGAAGGGGTCTAGTACTCGGGACAATGGTAGGCAAGGGATCTAGAGCTCTGGGCAATGGCAGGCAAGAGATCTAGTACTCTTGATAATATGTGCAAGAGATCTAGTACCCTGGACAATGTAAGGGAAGGGATCTGGTGCCCCGAACAATGTCAGGGAAGGGATCTAGTACTCTGGACAATGGCAGGGAAGGGAGCTAGCACTCTGGACAATGGTGGGCAAGGGATCTAGCACTCTAGACAAAGACAGGGGGATCTAGTACTCTGGACAATGGTGTGCATGTGATCTAGCACTCCGGGAAAAGGCAGTGAAGGGGTCTAGTACTCTGGAGACTGTCAGGGAAGGTATCTGGCACTCTGGACAATGACAGGGAAGGGATCTAGCCTTCTGAACAATAGAAGGGAAGGGATCTAGCACTCTGGACAATGGTGAGCAGGGAATCTAGCACTCTGGACAATGTCAGGGAAAGGATCTGGTACTCTGGACAATGTCAGGGAAGGGATCTAGTGCTCCAAACAGTGGCAGGGGATGGATCAAGTACTCTGGGCAATGTCAGGGAAGGGATCAGGTACACTGGACAATGTCACAGAAGGGATCTAGTACTCTGGACAAGGCAAGGGATCTAGTACTCTGGGAAAATGCAGTGAAGGGGTCTAGTACACTGGAGAATGTCAGGGAAGGGATCTGGCACTCTGGACAATGGCAGGGAAGGGATATAGTACTCCTGACAATAGCGGGCAAGTAATCTAGCACTCTGGACAATGTCAGGGAAGGGATCTGGCACTCTGGACAATGGCAGGGAAGGGATATAGCACTCTGGACAATAGCGGGCAAGTAATCTAGCACTCTGGGCAATGGCAGGCAAGGGATCTAGTGCTCTGGATGATGTGTGCAAGGGATCTAGTACTCTGGACAATGGAGGGGAAGGGAACTAGTGCTTTGAACAATGTCAGGGAAGCGATCTACTACTCTGGGCAATGCCAGGGAAGGGATCTGGCACTTTGGAAAATAGTGGGCAAGGGATCTTGCACTTTGGACAATGCCGGGGAAGGGATCTAGCATGCTGAACAATAGCGGCCAGTGGGTCTAGCACTCTGGGTAATGGCAGGCAAGGGATCGAGTACTCCGGAAAACATGTGCAAGGGATCTAGTACTCTGGTCAATGTAAGGGAAGGGATCTAGTGTTTTGAACAATGTCAGGGAAGGGATCAAGTACTTTGGGCAATGCCAGGGAAGGGATCTGGTACTCTGGAAATGGTGGGTGAGGGATCTTGCACCTTGCACAATGCCAGGGAAGGGATCTAGTATGCTGAACAATAGCGGCCAGTGGGTCTAGCACTCTGGGCAATGGCAGGCAAGGGATTGAGTACTCCGGATAACATGTGCAAGGGATCTAGTACTCTGGTCAATGTAAGGGAATGGATCTAGTTCTCTGAACAATGTCAGGGAAGGGATATAGTGCTCTGGTCAATGGCGTGCAAGAGATCTAGTACTCTGGACAATGTCAGGGAAGGGGTCTAGTACTCGGGACAATGGTAGGCAAGGGATCTAGAGCTCTGGGCAATGGCAGGCAAGAGATCTAGTACTCTTGATAATATGTGCAAGAGATCTAGTACTCTGGACAATGTAAGGGAAGGGATCTGGTGCCCCGAACAATGTCAGGGAAGGGATCTAGTACTCTGGGCAATGACAGGGAAGGGATCTGGTACTCTGGACAATGGCGGGCAAGGGATCTTGCACTCTGGACAATGTCAGGGAAGGGATCTACTGCTCCAAACAATGGTGGGCAAGGGATCCAGCACTCTGGTTAATGTCAGGGAAGGGATCTAGCACTCTGGACAATGGCATGCAAGGGATCTGCCACTCTGGACAATGGCAGGGAGGGGATATAGCAATCTGGACAATTGAATTGAAGGGATCTAGCACTCTGGACAATAGTGAGCAAGGAATCTAGCCCTCTGGACAATGTCAGGGAAGGGATCTGGTACTTTGGACAGTGCCGGGCAAGGGATCTCGAACTCCGATCAATGTCAGGGAAGGTATCTAGTACTCTGGACAATGGAAGGGAAGGGATCTGATACTCTGGACAATGTCAGAGAAGGGATCCAGTCCTCTGGACACTGGTGTGCAAGGGATCTAGAACTCTAGACAATGTCAGGGAAGGGATCTAGTACTCTGGACAATGGTGGGCAAGGGATCTACCACCCTGGGCAATGGTGGGCAAGGGATCTACCACCCTGGGCAATGGTGGGCAAGGGATCCAGCACTGTTGACAATGGCAGGGAAGGGATCTGTCATCTGAAAAGTGGCAGGGAAGGGATCTAGCAATCTGGACAATGGCAGGGAAGGGATCTAGAACTCTGGAAAAATGCATGCAAGGGATCTACATATCTGGGCAATGTCAGGGAAGGGATCTAGTACTCTGGACAATGGTGGGCAAGTGATTTAGCACCCTGGGCAATGGTGGGCAGGGATCCAGCACTGTGGACAATGGCAGGGAAGGGATATGGCACTCTGGAAAATGGCAGGGAAGGGATCTAGAACTCTGGACAATTGCATGCATGGTATCTATATATCTGGACAATGTCAGGGAAGGGATCTAGTATTCTGGACAATGGTAGGCAAGGGATCTAGCACTCTGGACAGAGGCAGGGGGATATAGTACTCTGGACAATGGTGTGCATGGGATCCTGCACTCTGGGCAAATGCAGTGAAGGGGTCTAGTACTCTGGATAATGTCAGGGAAGGGATCTGGTACCCTGGACAGTGCTGGGCAAGAGATCTAGAACTCTGAACATTGTCAGGGAAGGGATCTAGTACTCGGGACAATGGCATGCAAGGGATCTGGAACTGTGAACAATGTCAGGGAAGGGATCTAGTACTCTAGACTTTGGTGGGCAAGGGTTCAGGCACTCTGGACAATAAAGGGCAAGGGATCAGGTACTCTGAACTAAGGTGGGCAAGGGATCTAGCACTCTGGACAAAGGCAGGGGGATCTAGTACTCTTGACAATTGTGTGCATGGGATCTAGCATTCTGGGCAAATGCAGTGAAGGGGTCTAGTACTCTGGACAATGTCAGGGAAGGGATCTAGTACTCTGGACAATGGCAGGGAAGGGAGCTAGCACTCTGGACAATGGTGGGCAAGGGATCTAGCACTCTAGACAAAGACAGGGGGATCTAGTACTCTGGACAATGGTGTGCATGTGATCTAGCACTCTGGGAAAAGGCAGTGAAGGGGTCTAGTACTCTGGAGACTGTCAGGGAAGGTATCTGGCACTCTGGACAATGACAGGGAAGGGATCTAGTACTCTGGCCAATGGCCGAGAAGGGACCTGGTAGTCTGGACAATGGTGGGCATGGGATCTCACACTCTGGACAATGACAGGGAAGGAATCTAGTGCTCTGAAAAATGTCAGGGAAGGGATCTAGTACTCTGGGCAATGTCAGGGAAGGGATCTGGGACTCTGCACAATGGCAGGAAAGGCATCTTGCACTCTGGTCAATGTCAGGGAAGGGATGTAGTGCTTTGGACAATGGCGTGCAAGAGATCAAGTACTCTGGACAATGTCAGGGAAGGGGTCTAGTACTCGGGACAATGGTAGGCAAGGGATCTAGAGCTCTGGGCAATGGCAGGCAAGAGATCTAGTACTCTTGATAATATGTGCAAGAGATCTAGTACCCTGGACAATGTAAGGGAAGGGATCTGGTGCCCCGAACAATGTCAGGGAAGGGATCTAGTACTCTGGACAATGGCAGGGAAGGGAGCTAGCACTCTGGACAATGGTGGGCAAGGGATCTAGCACTCTAGACAAAGACAGGGGGATCTAGTACTCTGGACAATGGTGTGCATGTGATCTAGCACTCCGGGAAAAGGCAGTGAAGGGGTCTAGTACTCTGGAGACTGTCAGGGAAGGTATCTGGCACTCTGGACAATGACAGGGAAGGGATCTAGCCTTCTGAACAATAGAAGGGAAGGGATCTAGCACTCTGGACAATGGTGAGCAGGGAATCTAGCACTCTGGACAATGTCAGGGAAAGGATCTGGTACTCTGGACAATGTCAGGGAAGGGATCTAGTGCTCCAAACAGTGGCAGGGGATGGATCAAGTACTCTGGGCAATGTCAGGGAAGGGATCAGGTACACTGGACAATGTCACAGAAGGGATCTAGTACTCTGGACAAGGCAAGGGATCTAGTACTCTGGGAAAATGCAGTGAAGGGGTCTAGTACACTGGAGAATGTCAGGGAAGGGATCTGGCACTCTGGACAATGGCAGGGAAGGGATATAGTACTCCTGACAATAGCGGGCAAGTAATCTAGCACTCTGGACAATGTCAGGGAAGGGATCTGGCACTCTGGACAATGGCAGGGAAGGGATATAGCACTCTGGACAATAGCGGGCAAGTAATCTAGCACTCTGGGCAATGGCAGGCAAGGGATCTAGTGCTCTGGATGATGTGTGCAAGGGATCTAGTACTCTGGACAATGGAGGGGAAGGGAACTAGTGCTTTGAACAATGTCAGGGAAGCGATCTACTACTCTGGGCAATGCCAGGGAAGGGATCTCGCACTTTGGAAAATAGTGGGCAAGGGATCTTGCACTTTGGACAATGCGGGGGAAGGGATCTAGCATGCTGAACAATAGCGGCCAGTGGGTCTAGCACTCTGGGCAATGGCAGGCAAGGGATCGAGTACTCCGGAAAACATGTGCAAGGGATCTAGTACTCTGGTCAATGTAAGGGAAGGGATCTAGTGTTTTGAACAATGTCAGGGAAGGGATCAAGTACTTTGGGCAATGCCAGGGAAGGGATCTGGTACTCTGGAAATGGTGGGTGAGGGATCTTGCACCTTGCACAATGCCAGGGAAGGGATCTAGTATGCTGAACAATAGCGGCCAGTGGGTCTAGCACTCTGGGCAATGGCAGGCAAGGGATTGAGTACTCCGGATAACATGTGCAAGGGATCTAGTACTCTGGTCAATGTAAGGGAAGGGATCTAGTTCTCTGAACAATGTCAGGGAAGGGATCTAGTACTCTGGTCAATGTCAGGGAATGGATCTGGTACTCTAGACAATGGTGGGCAAGGATCTTGCACTTTGGACAATGTCAGGGAAGGAATCTAGTACCCTAGACAATGGCATGCAAGTGATCCAGTACTCTGGTAAATGGTGGGCAAGGGATCTAGAATTCTGAACAATGGCAGGGAAGGGATCCAGTACTCTGGGCAATGTCAGGGAAGGGTTCTTGTACTCTGGAATATGGCGGGCAAGGGATTTTGCACTCTGGGCAATGTCAGGGGAGGGATCTAGTACTATAGACAATGGCATGCAAGGGATCTAGAACTCTGGACAATGGCAAGGAAGGGGTCTAGTACTCTGGACAATGGTAGGCAAGGGATCTAGTGCTCTGGGCAATGTCAGGGAAGGGATCTAGTACCCCGAACAACAGCAGAAAGTGCATCTAGCACTCTGGGCAATGGCAGGCTAGGGATCTAGTATACCCTCGACAATGTGTGCAAGGATCCAGTACTCTGCATAATGCAAGGGAAGGGATCTAGTGCTCTGAACAATGCCAGGGAAGGGATCTAGTACTCTGGGCAATGTCAGGGGAGGGATATTGTTCTCTGGACAATGGCGGGCAAGGGAACTTGCACTTTAGACAATGTCAGGCAAGGGATCTAGTACTCTGGACAATGCTGTGTAAGTGATCTAGCACTATGGGCAAATGCAGTGAAGGGGTCTAGTACTCTGGATAATGTCAGGGAAGGGATCTAGTACTCTGGACAATGGCAGGGAAGGGAGCTAGCACTCTGGACAATGGTGGGCAAGGGATCTAGCACTCTAGACAAAGACAAGGGGATCTAGTACTCTGGACAATGGTGTGCATGTGATCTAGCACTCTGGGAAAAGGCAGTGAAGGGGTCTAGTACTCTGGAGACTGTCAGGGAAGGTATCTGGCACTCTGGACAATGACAGGGAAGGGATCTAGCCTTCTGAACAATAGAAGGGAAGGGATCTAGCACTCTTTACAATGGTGAGCAGGGAATCTAGCACTCTGGACAATGTCAGGGAAAGGATCTGGTACTCTGGACAATAGCAGGGAAGGGATCTGGTACTCTGGACAATGGCAGGCAAGGGAACTTGCACTCTGGACAATGTCAGGGAAGGGATCTAGTGCTCCAAACAGTGGCAGGGGATGGATCAAGTACTCTGGGCAATGTCAGGGAAGGGATCAGGTACACTGGACAATGTCACAGAAGGGATCTAGTACTCTGGACAAGGCAAGGGATCTAGTACTCTGGGAAAATGCAGTGAAGGGGTCTAATATACTGGAGAATGTCAGGGAAGGGATCTGGCACTCTGGACAATGGCAGGGAAGGGATATAGTACTCCTGACAATAGCGGGCAAGTAATCTAGCACTCTGGACAGTGTCAGGGAAGGGATCTGGCACTCTGGACAATGGCAGGGAAGGGATATAGCACTCTGGACAATAGCGGGCAAGTAATCTAGCACTCTGGGCAATGGCAGGCAAGGGATCTAGTGCTCTGGATGATGTGTGCAAGGGATCTAGTACTCTGGACAATGGAGGGGAAGGGAACTAGTGCTTTGAACAATGTCAGGGAAGCGATCTAGTACTCTGGGCAATGCCAGGGAAGGGATCTGGCACTTTGGAAAATAGTGGGCAAGGGATCTTGCACTTTGGACAATGCCGGGGAAGGGATCTAGCATGCTGAACAATAGCGGCCAGTGGGTCTAGCACTCTGGGCAATGGCAGGCAAGGGATCGAGTACTCCGGAAAACATGTGCAAGGGATCTAGTACTCTGGTCAATGTAAGGGAAGGGATCTAGTGTTTTGAACAATGTCAGGGAAGGGATCTAGTACTTTGGGCAATGCCATGGAAGGGATCTGGTACTCTGGAAATGGTGGGTGAGGGATCTTGCACCTTGCACAATGCCAGGGAAGGGATCTAGTATGCTGAACAATAGCGGCCAGTGGGTCTAGCACTCTGGGCAATGGCAGGCAAGGGATTGAGTACTCTGGATAACATGTGCAAGGGATCTAGTACTCTGGTCAATGTAAGGGAAGGGATCTAGTTCTCTGAACAATGTCAGGGAAGGGATCTAGTTCTCTGAACAATGTCAGGGAAGGGATCTAGTACTCTGGGCAATGTCAGGGAATGGATCTGGTACTCTAGACAATGGTGGGCAAGGGATCTTGCACTTTGGACAATGTCAGGGAAGGAATATAGTACCCTAGACAATGGCATGCAAGTGATCTAGTACTCTGGTAAATGGTGGGCAAGGGATCTAGCACTCTGGAAAGTGGTGGGCAAGGGATCTAGAATTCTGAACAATGGCAGGGAAGGGATCCAGTACTCTGGGCAATGTCAGGGAAGGGTTCTTGTACTCTGGAATATGGTGGGTAAGGGATTTTGCACTCTGGGCAATGTCAGGGGAGGGATCTAGTACTATAGACAATGGCATGCAAGGGATCTAGACCTCTGGACAATGGCAAGGAAGGGGTCTAGTACTCTGGACAATGGTAGGCAAGGGATCTAGTGCTCTGGGCAATGTCAGGGAAGGGATCTAGTACCCCGAACAACAGCAGAAAGTGCATCTAGCACTCTGGGCAATGGCAGGCTAGGGATCTAGTATACCCTAGACAATGTGTGCAAGGGATCCAGTACTCTGCATAATGCAAGGGAAGGGATCTAGTGCTCTGAAAAATGCCAGGGAAGGGATCTAGTACTCTGGGCAATGTCAGGGGAGGGATATTGTTCTCTGGACAATGGTGGGCAAGGGAACTTGCACTTTAGACAATGTCAGGCAAGGGATCTAGTACTCTGGACAATGCTGTGTAAGTGATCTAGCACTCTGGGCAAATGCAGTGAAGGGGTCTAGTACTCTGGATAATGTCAGGGAGGGGATCTGGCACTCTGGGCAATGTCAGGGAAAGGATTGGGTACTCTGGACAATAACACAGAAGGGATATAGTACTCTGGACAATGGTGGGCAAGGGATTTAGCACTCTGGGCAATGGTTGGCATAGGATCTAGCACTCTGGACAATAGCAGGGAAGGGATCTGCCTCTCTGGACAATGGCAGGGAGGGGATATAGCACCGTGGACAATAGCGGGCAAGGAATCTAGCACTCTGGACAATGTCAGGGAAGGGATCTGGTACTCTGGACAGTGCTGGGCAAGGGGTCTTGAATGTTTAACAATATCAGGGAAGGGATCTAGTACTCTGGACAATGGCAGAGAAGGGACCTGGTAGTATGGACAACAGTGGGCATGGGATCTCAAACTATATACAATGTCAGGGAAGCGATCTAGTGCTCTGAACAATTTCAGGGAAGGGATCTAGTACTCTGGACAATGTCAGAGAAGGGATCTGGTACTCTGAACAATGGCAGGAAAGGGATCTTGCACTCTGGACAATGTCAAGGAAGGGATCTATTACTCTGGACAATGGAAGGGAATGGTGTTGTGTTCTATTTAATTACTATGTCCTATGGTATAACACTGTGTTTACCTCATGCCGCTGTCAGTATCATGAGCCATGCCCTGAGCTTTATGACGTCCCAGTGTTCTATGTTAGAACCTGGCATGGATGACCGTTGACAGCGGCAGTTGCGGCGAGGAACGACTATGAAGACGTACCTTGGTGATTCACACTTACTAGTCACTCGCACACCTTCAACGATCGTTTGTAATGGGAAGCACTGTACAGGGGCTGACAAGGTGTCCAGTACCAAATTGGTGATGTACCTATAGTACATGGAGTCCATTTAAAGAGGGAGAAGATAGCCTGGGGCCCTGATTAGCAGGATCCCAGGCAAACTAAGTCGAAAACCAGCTAAATACAAGGCTAAAAATCTGGGGTAACCATAGTCAGGTATCCACCTTCCTACAGGTATAAAACCCAAAAAAGTGCTCTTATCTTCTATTAGAGATGCCCCCTACCAAAAAACAAGGAGGAAGTTAGAGCCTTCCTAGGCCTTTCAGAATTGTATGCGAAGTTTGTACAAAACTTCTCTTCAAAAAGTTTCCTTTAAGAGAACTTATTAAACAAAAAAACACATTTGAATGGAGTACTGCTTGTGAGGAGTCTTTTGAAAGAATTAAAAAGGACAACTGTAAAGCCCCACCTCTGCAAGGATTCAATCCCTCACTCCACAGCATTATAACCACTGATGCAAGTGGAACAGGTTTAGGGGCAGTCCTTAACCAAATTACGGAGGAAGGCAAAGAAGTGACTGTTGCTTTTGCCTCTCGCTCGATCACACCTACTGAAGGAAGGTACTCTGTGATCGAGCGTGAGGCACTAGCATGCGCCTGGGGTCTAGAGCACTTTAGGCAGTATATATGGGGGTATCAAATTACTCTCAGGAGTGACCATAAACCTTTGATCAAAGTGCTTTCCACCAAAGGTTTACAAAGTGCCTCTCCCCGACTTGCACGCATCTCAATGAGAATGCTGGATTTTAATTACAAGGTTGAGTACCTTCCTGGTATAAAGAATTGTGTTAACATTATTGATGAGGTACCCTGCATATAACATTCTGATTGGACCGCTGCCATGGAGGGAATTGCCACCCTTCTTGAAGTAAAGAAATATATTAGAGCGGGATGGCCTGTAAAAAGAAGTATTCCTAAACAATTGTACACTTTTTGGGAACTCAAGGATGAATTATCCATTGAAGGAGAATTTATACTTAGCAATGGTAAGGTCATTCCCCCTACCTGTTTACGCACTAAACTCCTAGAGATCTGTCATGAGGGCCTCCTGGGCATTGGGAAAACCAAAAGTAGAGTTAGGAACTCGTATTGGTGGCCTGGTGTTGATATTGAAATCGAAAGGACTGTCAGGAACTGTGTAGCATGTGAGAATTCCGACAAGTCCCAACATACTCTGAGACCACCCCTTCAGCCACTTTCTTGCCCGTCCATGCCATGGGTCAGACTAGGCATTGACATTTGTGGTCCCATTTGGGAACATGGGGAACAATTGTATCTCATTGTCCTAGTGGACCATTTTTCTAAATGGCCTGAAGTGGAAGTTGTTCAGAACGCGGACGATAAGACCATTGTCAGTTTCTTACGGAAACTGTTCCTCAGAGAAGGTCTCCCAATTTGTTTAGTCTCAGACAATGGCCCACAATTTGTATCCACCATTTTCAAGACATTCCTTAAAGAAAGTGGCATCTCTCATGAGACTACTTCTGTATACCATCCTGCTGGGAAGGGGTCCGTTGAGAGATTTAATCGGGTAAATGTAATTGTGATTGTATTTATATGGCGCACTTCTACCCTGAGGTCTCGTAGCGCTATATTCATACTGCTGTGGAACCCATCCTGGCTTTCCTGTGAAATGTCCACTCCTGGGCACTCCCAAGGTGAAGCCAGGCAGCCAAGCGCTGCTGGGGCGGTTGTGTAGATTAAGCAAGCTATTGCCCAGAGTCACAGAGTGGGACTCATAAATAGACTAGGCACCGAGGCGAGAATTACCAGGTCCGGGGAAATTGAGTCCAAGAGCCGCTGAGGCGGGAATTGAACCCTGGTCCCAGGCCAGACCTCTGCATCAGGGTCTGCCGCTCTAACCATTGAGCCACGCTTCTCCACGCTTCATCGGGTGATTAAAGGTGTAGTTCAATTAGCCAACCAAAATGACCTCTCATGGAGAAAACAACTTATCCACAATCTATGGGCTTTTCGTGTGACTCCCTGTGAGTCCACAGGTACGAGTCCCTTTGTACTTTTAAGAGGTAGAACCCCCATCACAAAAGATAGCGTGGGTTGGGCCACTCCTAAAAGAATTTGTTGGTCCCCAGGTAAAGTGAAAAATATTCACTAATGATCAGCAAGAAATACTATGACTCTAAACATGCATATAAAGAAGTTCACATTCAAGTGGGAGACAAAGTCAGAGTAAAGAATTCCAAGTTCACTAGCAAAGGTCAGAGTCGTTATTCACAACCCATGGAGGTTAGGAAAGTTTTCTGTAACTCAGCCCTCTTAAGTGATGGCAAAACGTAGCATTTTTCATCTTTAACGTTGTGTAAGGATGGTGTTGTTGCTCCACCTCATCATTGCAGTTCTGACAACAAAGATCTTTCCTATTCCCCAAACTACGATTGGATTCTGGATGGTGATGCTAGTAGGGGTTCTTACCCACAGGGAACAAGTAATGCTCCTTCTGATGGTGAGAGTGCTCCTGGTGGTACACCCATTCTAGGAAACAGTTGTAGTTGCTCGAGTGAGGAATTATCGGGAGTCGATAAAGATAATCAGAGTACCAGTAATACCAACTATGAAATTGATTGTCCTATTGAAGATGATGCAATGTCTCAAATCAGCATGTTTCGGAGTGAACCCAGGGTGAGCAGGTATGGGAGGGTTGTGAAGCCACCAGCTAAATTACAGGATTTCTGAGTGTGATTAGTTCTCTGGCTGTTCCCCCTTTCTTATCTGCCGCTTTTGGTACATCCTTTTGTCTTTTTCTGTTATTATTGAGAAGGAGATGTGTTGTGTTCTATTTAATTACTATGTCCTATGGTATAACACTGTGTTTACCTCGCACCACTGTCAGTGTCACGAGCCATGCCCTGAGCTTTATGACGTCCCAGTGTTCTATGTTAGAACCTGGCAGGGATATCCGTTGACAGTGGCAGTTGCGGCGAGGAACGACTGTATGAAGACGTACCTTGGTGTCAGGCACTTATGTTAATAAACTACGTGGAACTTACTTCTGGCTCCGCTCCTCCCTTACAAATGGATCTGGCACTCTGGACAATGGTAAGCAAGGAATCTAGCACTCTGGACAATATCAGGGAAGGGATCTGGTACTCTGGACAGTGCTGGACAAGGGATCTAGAACTCCAAACAATGTCAGGGAAGGGATCTAGTACTCTGGATAATGTGTGCCAGGGATCTAGTACCCTGGATAATGTAAGGGAAGGGATCTAGTGCTCTGAAAAATGTCAGGGAAGGGATCTAGTACTCAGGGCAATGTCAGAGGAGGGATCTGGTGCTCTGGACAATAGAGGGCAAGGGATCTTGCACTTTGGACAATGTCAGGCAAGGGATCTAGTACTCTGAACAATGTTGTGCAAGTGATCTAGCACTCGGGGCAAATGCAGTGAAGGGGTCTAGTACTCTGGAGAATGTCAGGGAGGGGATCTGGCACTCTGGGCAATGTCAGGGAAGGGATCTGGTACTCTGGACAATAACACAGAAGGGATCTAGTACTCTGGACAATGGTGGGCAAGGGATCTAGCACTCTGGGCAATGTCAGGGAAGGGATCTGGTACTCTGGACAGTGCTGGGCAAGGGATCTTGAACGTTGAACAATATCAGGGAAGGGATCTAGTACTCTGGCCAATGGCAGAGAAGAGACCTGGTAGTTTGGACAATGGTGGGCATGGGATCTCACACTCTTGATAATGTCAGGGAAGGGATCTGGGACTCTGGACAATGGCAGGAAAGGCATCTCGCACTCTGGTCAATGTCAGGGAAGGGATCTAGTGCTCTGGACAATGGTGTGCAAGGGATCTAGTACTCTGGACAATGTCAGGGAAGGGGTCTAGTACTCTGGACAATGGTAGGCAAGGGATCTAGCACTCTGGGCAATGTCAGGGAAGAGATCTAGTATGCTGAACAATAGCAGCCACTGGGTCTAGCACTCCGGGAAATGGCAGACAAGGGATCTAGTACTCTTTATAATGTGTGCAAGGGATCTAGTACTCTGGACAATGTAAGGGAAGGGATCTAGTGCTCTGAACAATGGCAGGGAATGGATCAAGTACTCTGGGCAATGACAAGGAAGGGATCTGGTACTCTGGACAATGTCTCAGAAGGGATCTAGTACTCTGGAAATTGGTTGGCAAGCCATCTAGCCCTCTGGGCAATGGCAGGAAAGGGATCTAGCACTCTGGGCAAATACAGTGAAGGGGTCTAGTACTCTGGAGAATGTCAGGGAAGGTATCTGGCACTCTGGATAATGGCAGGGAAGGTATCTAGCATTATGGACAATGGTGAGGAAGGGATCTAGCTGTCTAGACAATGGTGGGAGGGGATATAGCACTCTGGGCAATAGTGGGAAAGGAATCTAGCACTCTGGACAATGTCAAGGAAGGGATCTGGTACTCTGGAGAGTGCTGGGCAAGGGATCTTGAACAGTGAACAATGTCAGGGAAGGGATCTAGTATGCTGAGCAATAGCAGCCACTGGGTCTAGCACTCCGGGCTATGGCAGACAAGGGATCTAGTACTCTTTATAATGTGTGCAAGGATCTAGTACTCTGGACAATGTAAGGGAAGGGATCTAGTGCTCTGAACAATGTCAGGGGAGGGATCTAGTACTCTGCGCAATGTCAGGGAAGGGATCTGGTACTTTGGACAATGTCATGGAAGGGATCTAGTGCTCCAAACAATGGTGGGCAAGGGATCCAGCACTCTGGTCAATGTCAGGGAACGGATCTAGTACTCTGGACAATAGCATGCAAGGGATCCAGTACTCTGGACAATGCAAGGGAAGGTATCTAGTACTCTGGACAATAGTAGGCACGGGATATAGCGCTCTGGGAAATGTAAGGGAAGGGATCTAGTATGCTAAACAATAGCAGCCACTGGGCCTAGTACTCTGGGCAATGGAAGGCAAGGGATCTAGTACTCTGGATAATATGTACAAGGGATATAGTACTCTGGACAATGTAAGAGAAGGGATCTAGTGCTCTGAACAATGTCAGGGAAGGGATCTAGTACTCTGGGCAATGTCAAGGAAGGAATCTGGTACTCTGGACAATGACAGACAAGGGATATTGCACTCTGGACAATGTCAGAGAAGGGATCTAGTACTCTTGATATTGGTATGCAATGGATCTACATATCTTGACAATGTCGTGGAAGGGATCTAGTACTCTGGACAGTGGTGGGCAAGAGATCCAGCACTGTAGGCAATGGTGGGGAAGGGATCTATCATTCTGGACAATGATGGGAAGGGATATAGCAATCTGGACAATAGCTGGCAAGGAATCTAGCACTCTGGACAAGGTAAAGAAAGGGATCTGGTACTCTGGAGAGTGCTGGGCAAGGGATCTTGAACTCTGAACAATGTCAGGGAATGGGTCTAGTACTCTGGACAATGGCAGGGAAGGGAACTGGTCCTCTGGACAATGTCAGGGAAGGGATCTAGTGCTCCAAACAATGGCAGGGAATGGATCTAGTACTCTGGGCAATGTCAGGTAAGGTATCTGGTACTCTGGACAATGACAGGCAAGTGATCTTGCAATCTAGACAATGTCGGGGAAGGGATCCAGTACTCTGGACACTGGTGTGCAAGGGATCTAGAACTCTATACAATGTCAGGGAAGGGATCTAGTACTCTGGACAATGGTGGGCAAGGGATCTAGCACTCTGGGCAATGGTGGGCAAGGGATCCAGTATTGTGGACAATGGCAGGGTAGGGATATGGCACTCTGGACAATGGCAGGGAAGGGATCTAGAACTCTGGACAATTGCATGCATGGTACATACATATCTGGACAATGTCAGGGAAGGGATCTAGTATTCTGGACAATGGTGGGCAAGGGATCTAGCATTCTGGACAGAGGCAGGGGGATCTAGTACTCTGAACAATGGTGTGCATGGGATCTAGCACTCTGGGCAAATCCAATGAATGGGTTTAGTACTCTGGACAATGTCAAGGAAGGGATCTATTACTCTGGACAATGGAAGGGAATGGTTTTGTGTTCTATTTAATTACTATGTCCAATGGTATAACACTGTGTTTACCTCACGCCGCTGTCAGTATCACGAGCCATGCCCTGAGCTTTATGACGTCCCAGTGTTCCATGTTAGAACCTGGCAGGGATGACCGTTGACAGCAGCAGTTGCGGCGAGGAACGACTGTATGAAGACGTACCTTGGTGTCAGGGACTTATGTTAATAAACTACATTGAATTTACTTCTGGCTCTGCTCCTCCCTTACAATTTGGCGACGTTGGGAGCCCTGACACCACCACGAACTACGGCGTGCTCCGGATCCTTCAACTGCCTGTTTTCTCTTGAGGGTCGTCTTCATCGAACCGTTCTGAGGGTTCCCTTGCTATTCTACTGTTTCCTGCCGGCGTATATATGACGTGCGGTTCCACGGTTTGTCTGAGAGCGCCCGACCGTCCTACTGTTCCTGCTGGGTGCCTACTTTTGTGTGATTCACAGTCCGTCTGATGACTTCTGGCCATCCTGCTGTCCTGGCTGAGCACTCGCGTGTGAGCTGGTTGAGGATGCAGTGACCTTCACCTGGGACATCGAGACTTTTGCAGTAGCCTTCGTGCTGCCGGTGGGATCTATTCCTTCTGCCTGTTTTGTCCTTGGTGGATATATATATTCTTTGAAAGGAGTTCTCCTCAGGTAATTCACCTGCGCTGTTGCCGCCGTTAGCGTTCTCCTCAGTGTTTCTCCCCTGCGGGATGACGTCACTGGAATGCATACATATGGGATGCTCTGCAGCCATTTTACTACAGCTTTCGGCAGATTCTACGTGATTCACACTTACTAGTGACTCGCACACCTTCAATGATCGTTTGTAATGGGAAGCACTTCAGTGTGTTACTAAACGGTGACACGCACACCTTATTCAAATATTTACATATTTTATAATTTGATTCACCCCACTGTCAGCTTTCTTTTTTTTTTTATAATAATAATCTTTATTTAGATATAAAACAATATCTTTAAAAGTTTTTCCCAAATCACATTGTGTACAGTTTTGTGAATAAAATGGTTAAAAAAAAAACATACGGGCACAAAAAGCATAAAAAAATAAAAATTTAAACTGTTTTGTGCAACATGACCTGGCGTCTCTCATACAGCTCCCATTATATTCAAATGATAAAATCGAACCATAAGCATACATGCTACAGAATTTCAATTTGTATTACGACCCTCCTAATCGTTGGAAATTCTGTTACAGTACATTATTTAATCTAAAAGGTGGGTTACAAAGCCATAACAGTTTTCTTTGTGTTGAGATTACGATACGCTTGCTGGATAAATTTGGCCAGTTTTATATTTAAATCAGTGTTGTCCGTGGACAGAGCAGCAATGATGGCATGCCTACAGGTCCGAACTCCCAACCTGTTCCATTCTGACCTGAGCATACACCTGCGTTGAGAATTGAAGGTAGGGCAGATGCAAACCACATGCAAAATTGTTTCTGTCACTAACCCGCATCCTCTACATATTGTGTCCTCCTCCATACGACGCCAAATGGGTAGATTTTGAAGAAAGCGCCAGTCCCCCATGCTTAGGGCTATAAAACTGCGCTTTAAATAGAGTGAAAATGTGGTGGAAAAATACATAGCAGGGGATAGCCGTTTATAGGAGTTGACTACTGCCCAGGAATCGCTGCGTTTTGTGAGGAGAGCTTTGTCAGTGGCGAGAGATGTCAATCTCACACATTTTTTTATTGCGTTTTTAAAGGCAGACTGACTAGGATTGAGGGCCCAGAGGTCATCAGCTGACATTTGATGGATATAGTCCTTCAAAAGACAGCCAAATGATCCTCCTGGGTTGCTCTCGTTAATTTCTTTCCAGACTAGGGATTCTAGTGTACCTGGTTCAGCCTGTCATAATTTGTGGCAAAGCTTAAGGTATGTACCAACATTAGAGACTTCATAGTTAGTTAACCCCAGCTCTAATCTGATCTGTGCAGGGGATGCGGAACTTGGCAGATGGAGGACCTTTTTGTAAATTTTAGTTGTGTGTTTATTTAAAGCGGTGTTCATTTTACCTTTAAAGATCTCTATACCATATGATAGTGTAGGGCCAATCTTTGCTCTTAAGACTTCCAGTAGGGGAGAAAAGGTTGGACCTGAAAGTTTCTTCGACAGCTTAGAGAGTGATACCACTAGTGCCGTGGCTTTGGCTGCGATCACATTACTCTGCTTTATAAAGTTGCCCCTGAAATCCAGATAAACGCCTAGATATTTATATGATTGGCCAGTGGTAAGGCTTGTTTTATTAAGTGACCAGCCACCACCGCCGTAACGTTTCTTACCAAACGGGACAATCAGGGTCTTTTTCATGTTGACTTCTAGTTGGTTAATGATTGTGTATTGCATCAGTGAGTCGAGAAGCCTTTGTAACCCTACCCTTGTGAGTCTAAACAGGACCAGGTCATCGGCATATAAAAGATTACATAATGCCGTGCCTCCTACTTTGGGCGGGTGACTGTTTACTTTGTCTAGGGTACTTGACAAGTCTGCTATGAAAAGGTTGAAGAGAAGGGGGGCCAGCACGCATCCCTGCTTGATGCCTCGTGAGGTCATGATTTTTCGCGAGAGATGCGTGCCGGACCCTAACTTCACTCGAACCCAGGTACTGGAGTGCAGTTGGATAATAGGGTTCAGGATTTTATCTGGAATTCCCCACTGCCTCAGTTTTTCCCAGAGTGCCGCCCTGGGAACCTTGTCGAATGCAGCTTTGAAATCGACAAAGCAGCAAAATGCTGTCCTGGATGCTGAAAGGGCTTTGTCGATGATGGTAGAGACTGCTAATACATTTGTCATGGTTCCTGAGTTGGCAACAAACCCTGTTTGATTCAGTGGTATCAGATTGTGGTCCTTTACCCATTGCCGAAGGTCCTCCAGGATAAGCCCAGCGTAATGTTTCGCCTCTATGTCCAAAAAGGCAATTAATCTGTAGTTATATGGGGCAGCGTGTGATCCAGATTTATAAATGGGGTGGATAATTGCACCCCGCCATGAGTCCGGGATTGTTGCTGTCCTCAGAGTGTAGTTGAAAAGGTTTGATAGCACCGTGGACCAGAAAGGGATGTCCGAATTAAACAACCTCTGTGGGAGGCTGTTCGGACCTGTTGCTCCATCTTGTCTCCCTTTTGTCACTGCTTTGGTGACTCTTTCTTCGGTTAGTACATATTCCGCGGCGGATCCTTGTATTAGATCGGAGGGAGTACTCAATGATACACCAGCGCCAGTGCCATATGCGCTGGCTGATCCTATAAGATCTGAGTGGTCTTGTACCTGGAAGTGGTCCACTAGATATGTTGCCCATTCTGCTTCCTGAATATTTGCTGAGCCAGAGTTTGTCAGGTTCAAGTTGGTGCAGTTGACAAGAGCCCAGAATTTCCTGGAGTTTTTTTTCTTGCTCTCCCACACCAGTTCAACCCAATATTGGGTTTCCTGCGCCTGTTTCTCTTGGATAATAGCCCTCTTGAATGCTTTTTGAGCTTGATGGTATATAGTAAGATAGGCGCTATTCCCCGGGAATTTTGAAAGTGTCCTCAGAGCGTTGTTTCTCGTTCTCTTTAAAGACTTTGTGTCAGTGGAAACTGCGAACCCGGCTGATAGAGTACGGCTTGAACCCTGCACTGTCGCTGGAAAGCAGCTGATCAGGTGAGAACAAAACAGCGACCATTTCACTGTCGGGGAGGCGTCTTGGTCGAATCTGCCTTTGATAAAGTCCTTACTTACTATTAGAATATTCTGGCTGTTAATCTCACTCCATTTGAGACGCTTTAAATTTTCAGAATATATTCCCTTGTAGGTTATGGGCGTCGTTTTATGGGATTCTGTCTTTGTGTTGACAGAGGTAACCTGCAGCCTGTGGTCACTTTCAGACCGTGGATGGATGCAAAAACTGTCTAGATTGAATAATAGTTCTGAATTACAGATGGTGAAATCTAGATAAGAGTTTTTGCTTCCGTTTGACCAAGTCCAGTTTGGGGAAGAGTCACTGGTTGTCTTGCCATTCATTACCAGGTAGCCTGCATTGTAGAATCTCATCACGGAGAGCTCACACAGTTTATTGAGGGCTTGATTCAGAGGTTTAGTTTGAGTCATGGACTCAATGATGTTTGTCAGGGCGGGCCCTTCCATGTCTGCTGCGTTCCCCTGGAATAAATTGGTATTGAAGTCCCCCATGACAATGTGGTCCGAGTTGGGGTGTTCTGTGGCAATGTAGTGCATGATTTCACTGAGGCGGGCCAGGTGGTCTTTTTTGGTACGGATGCTGGGGTTAATATACACGTTTATGAGGAAGAGTGAACGCTGCTTCCTCCACGGGTTAATTGTGACCCCAAGTAACCAGTCTTCTTTGAGTAAAAGTTGATTGAATTAACCTTTATAAGTTGTTAGAAATATATGTGGACAGACCGCCTTTAGAGTGACCGTAGCGGCTGTCCCTAGTGCAGGCTTCCAAAATTCAGTGTAACCTGCAATAGGGCGGCCCTCTATGGCCCAGATTTCCTGTAGGGCAATTGCTGCGTGTTTGCCAAAGAAGGCCAGAGTATCATCAATGGAGGTTTTTTGGTGGAGCCCACTGATGTTCCATGAGCACAGTGAGAAGGGCAGCCGCCCTTGCCTGTTGTCTGTTTTTAACTGTAGTTCTGCTGCTGGGTTTGGATTTCCGGGGGGTTTGTATTTTTCTGCTTGCGTCTCGGCCACGAACGGTCAGTTTGAGTTTTTAGAGGACAGGATCGCTGGCAGCCACCCCCAGCCTTGGCTTGGGTCTGCATTGTCCCCATCTTTTTCAAAGGGTTTGATTTCGACATCTGGTCCTGACGCGTTTTTTAAAACGGAGTAAGGTCTCGCATGTACTGTTGATTTAATAGTAACCGATTGTCTGGGTGAAGTCGATCTGGTTAGCAGGGAGGTTGGATACCCTGGCGTGAAATATGGATACACTCTAATTCCCCAGTTTCGCAAGATGGACTTGTGTTCCAAAAAAGCTCCTACCCAGCTGGCCGATTTAAAAGCCGCCACAGTGACCTCTGATGGTTGGTTACCTCTGGGGGGGAGGAATTCAATGGAATCTATGCTGTCCGTGGACAACCCTGCGAGCCCCGGGATGCCTTCCATGAGTTTTATCAGGTTCGATCTATTAAGAATGTTGTGCCGACCTTTGGATTCATATTCAGGAGCCAATAGGATCTGATGGCACGATGGATCGTTTTTGCTCGGGTAACATGGCTGGTTTGGTTTCATGTGTCTGTTGTGTCAATCTTTGCAGGGCCATCTTCAACGCTGGGCTGTGGCTAGTCAAGGTTGTTGAATTATTACAAATGGTTTTAGAGTAGTTTGATCTTAACGTTACATTGTCCTTTACGGGTGGAATTGGAGCCATCGGTGACTTAGGTTTTCCTGGTACCAACTTGGGCCCAGTTGCACTTATCTTATCTGAGCTCATTCTCGTATTTTCAGTGGATGCGCTGGGCTCGTCCATTTCTAGGTCCGTAATTGGCTTGCTTTGGTGCTGGTAGCTCTTCGCTGGTTGTTGGGTGGGTGTTCCTAGGATTTCTCCATTATGGTTTGTCGTAAGCAATAATGCACTGGTTTTGGTGAGGGTTTTTTTATTTTCTGCTTTTGCAAAAAGAGGGAAGAGTTCCTGGTGGACCACATTGGAACTTGCCCTGAGTTTGTTTCTAGTTTTACGCTGGCGTTTGCGCTCTCTCTTACTGCATAGTGGGGGGAGCGCTGGAGGAACTTCCACTGTTAGAGCGGTCTGGGGCACTGGGCTGTCTTTTGACCCGGTCACAAGTTGGTCTGGGCTGATTGTGGGCCCAGTTGAAGTCAATGGTGGACCGTTGTCGTCTATCGACTTTGGTTGTAATTGACCACGGTGGCCCTGCCCGTTTGGCTCAATTGGCCCGGAGGTTGTTCCTGCTCTTGGCGGCACCCCTTCGTTCATATTTGCAATCTGCTTGACAAGGTCTTGGGTAAGGTGTTGCTGTTCTTGCTGTGAGGGGGAGGAAGGTATAGTGAGGACGTTTCCTCCCCTCATCAACTTGACTTCCCTTATGACGGTGGTTAGGCATTCTGGAAGCAGAGAGAGAGAGTCTATGATTGGAGAGCAGCAGCAAACTGATTGGGCAAGCTTCCTGGAAGCTTGCGCCCTTAAGATTAAATTGTTTAATTTGTCTAGTTTGCTGTCGATCCCAGACGTGAATAAAGCCAAGGTGTATAATAGGTTAACCTGCACCTCCAATTTTACCGAATGATAGTTTAATGCGTTAACAGTTTGTGGAGGGTCTGAAGGAGTTGTGGCCAGGCACTAGTTGCTGTATGATTTTCAGTGTTGGACTTTTCATTTGAGATGTGCTTGGGGGAATTTTGAGTGGTCTTGAAAAAGAGAGACAGATCTGAGATGAGCTGATCATTCGAGTCGGGCGGTTCTGACTAATTTTGCAGTGAGTCCTTTGTTAGTCAAGGTGGCAAAAATATCATGTACGAGGGGCTCGAGGCTGGTGATGCAGTTAGAGTGGTTGTTGTTTGTGAAGCTGAGGGCGGCTGGCTGCAGTTGAGAGGTACAAGGTTGACTTGCCTATGGATTTGCGCCGTCATTGTTTGCCGAGGCAAAACCACTGTGGGCTCCATTGGTGTCGCCGGGCGAGTTTCAGGGGACTGTGTTAGAACTGAGCAGGCCTTTATTGTGCACGAGGTGCCCTCCAACTGGTTTTGCGATGAGTGAGATGATACTGTGTCCTCTGCTGAGGACACGGGAAACTTGCCCGATGGGGAATGGGCATATTGGAAATTTTTACTGTTTACGATGGAAGTTTCGAATGCCAAATGTTGCGGTGAGGCCAAATGGATCAACCCTGTTTGAACCGGGGTTATAGATGTGATAACCTCCATAGATTGAGGGTGCGGTTGTGACAATACAGCAGTCTTTGTTGGCGTTTTTCTGTAATAGTCCCGCAAGCTTATGGGTTTTTGAGGTTTTGATCTATGGTTGGCCTGGTTGGACTCCTCGGCGACATCAGATTGGTTGGATTTCCTTCACTTTGATGGCGCCGTGTACTTCCTTACTTCTCCGGATCTCATGTTCCGGGGTATAGTTAGGCTCTTCTGAATACTCCCAGAACCAAGGCTCGACTAGACTAAGCCGGGCTTGCGGTGGCTCGCAGTGGCTTTTTATTGCAGCGTGGTTTTGAAGTTTGGCCACCGTGCGTTATAACTGTGCAAGTATATAGCTATATATGTATATAGCTAGTGGCACCCCCCTGCTTGCCTAATCCAACCTACCCTAGGCCCCCCCAACCTTGACCCCACCAGCTGTCACCACCTCGCCCCTCCGACTCAAGCCAAGGGCCCGTGATCAACTAGGGTTTCGTGCTATACAGGCGCAATGTGATCACAGAGCGCTAAGTGCAGGCACGTCGGGGGGGTTGGGGTGGAGCCAGCAGGGCCTGGCCGAGATGGTCGAGACCTAGGCGGGCTCTGGGATGAGGAGCAAGGGGAGCAGCCCCAAAACTAGTGAGTTCTGTCAACAGGCCAGGTGACGGGCGAAGGGGCAGGGGAGGGTATGGCTGAGGGCTAAGAGCACTGGGGGCTGCGAGGGGTAATCTGGGCAGAGAAAACTCGAGAGAGAGGTCTAAGTGCGAGGGGCTCCGTGCGCCATGCAACTTGCAACTTGCGTGATTCAGGGGGGGCAGGAGAAAGAGCCGCCTGGGAGCACCTACATACCAGAGCCCGTCAGCGACGGGAGTGGCAATAATTTGCCTCCCAGACAGCCTCTGAACCCCTGTACCTCGCACCCCCTCACGTGTGCTGGTTACACGCTGCCGCCTTACCGCGATTCGACCGATCTCCACTATCCGATCTCCGATCTCCGAAAACTCCAAAACGTGCAGCTGCCCAACATCCTCGCAGTGCCCGGCTCCCCGCTCCCGGCTTTTTTCGATTCTCGAACACCACGGCTCACACACGCCGCGCACTCGCCGCCAACAGCCTCTCCACCCACCTGCGTCACCACGCCTTGCCTGACGAGCAACAGTAATCACGCTAATGGGACGCGGCCAACTGAATGCACGTACACCATCACTGAATGCACGTACACCATCTCACCCCACTGTCAGCTTTCAGCAGATTCCAAGCGTGCCTTGCCTACGGGTGACACGCACACCAGATCTTTACAGTTGCAATTTGACTGACATTGGGCATACCATCCATTGCGTGTGACCTCACTGTGACACGCACACCGGAATTGTATATATTTATTTATTTTTAAGATATCCATTTTGATTATAAACGTGAAACAACTGTCTACTGGAGCCCAAACAGCTGGAACTTGTGTGTTACTTGACGGTGACACGCACACCTGACCATTCTATAAGTGGTTTTTAAATGTGTGTCTTTCATTACGGTGACACGCACAACTGTGAGTTTCTTTTAAGACCATTCCTTGTCTTGCTGTAACCCATTTTATAGCAAGTGGATTTTCTAGCGCCTGTGGTATTCACCTCTATTTCCTTGCCTCTTCCACTGTACTATATTCCTCCACTCCTTCTGGCCACAATTTTTATTAGTCATTTAATATTCTCCATGGCTTCGGCACCATATTGAACCTTTCACATCCACAGCCTTTCATTCCATCTACAAGTGATGAGGCTATCAAATGGGAAGATTGGCAAGAATATTTTGAAAATTATAACTCAACCATTGAGGAGGAAGAAGTATTCACTCCGGAAAGAAAGAAAAAAATACTCCTCCATTGCTTAGGTGCTAAAGCTATGAAAATGTACAATCACATCAATAAAAAAAACCAGGGCAGGAGATGTATACATAATTGCATTGGAAGATTTAACTATGTATTTCAAACCTACTATTTCAATTTCTGTTAACAGATACAAATTCTTCCAACGCAAACAGGCTCCTGAAGAATCAGAAGAGGATTTTGTTGCTGCGTTGAAGAATTTGGCACTCACTTGCAGTTTTGGCACATTGCATGACAAATTTATTCATGTCCAAATCGTTATGAGATCTTCTAATAAGCATATTCAGGAGAAATTTTGGGCGAAGGGAGAATTACCACTAGAAGAGGTCATTGAAATTGTAAAATGTACAGAATTAACTGGTAGATGTGATAACGCTGTTTTGCAAGAAGAGAACTGCACCACTGATGACAAATCCACCATAGTAAAAATCATCCCTTCTAAAAATTCTTACAATAAACCTTGTTCTAGCAATGTACAAAAGAAAGATACTTGCTCTAAGGCTAAATTGTCAGACGATAGGAAATGTTTCAGATGCAGTAGTAGATACCATTTAGCTAATGTCAAAATGTGTCCTGCATTGAAACAAAAATGTTCAAGATGTGTGTTGATTGGGCATTTTTCAGTGGTGTGTAATAGGAAACAGAGAGGTGTGAAGAACGTAAAGATGGTTGTACCAGAGGAACATGATGATGCAGGTTCTTCGGATGAGGAAGATATGAATTTATTTGTATTGAATATCGATGATACGTCAAACAAAAGGAAGAAACCATTATGTCATTTAAATATTGGAGGTGTGGATATCTCGATCGTTGCTGATTCGCGGTCTCCCTACACCATTGTGAATGAGAAGGTGTGGTTGGATAAATTTGTTCCTGTTATAGGCAGAGAGTTATTGAGTCCTGATATATCTCCCAAAACATTCACAGGCGAACCTATTGAAATGCTAGGTTTCAGGGAGTTGCAGTTTCAATTTAAATCACGCCAAACGTTAGGGAAGTTGTATATCTCTAGGGTTGGTACGTCTGTTTTAGGGTGGATCGACCAAGGTGAGCTAGGGATAATTTTAGATCCTAACAGTCCTGATCCTGTTTTGGTACTGCAAACTGAAGATGAGTATAACAGTTTCATTGTAAAAAGGTATCCCAAAGTTTTCTCTGAAGGAATAGGAAAACTTAAAGGATTTGTACATGAGATTAAGCTCAAAGAAAATGCTGTCCCTTGCATACATAAATCTAGGAACATCCCTTTTTCTATCATGGACGAAGTAGAAGAAGAACTTATGAGACTACAAAAGTCTGGTATCATCGAACCTGTAGAGTCTGCCGAGTGGGTTTCCCCCTTGGTCATTGCCAAGAAATCCAATGGCAAACTGCGTCTTTGTGTGGACCTTCGTGACCTAAATAAAAACATCTTGATAGACCAATTTTCCCTGCCAAGAATTAGAGAAATGCTGTCCTACACTAATGGTGCCAAGTGGTTCTCCACAATTGATTTAAGATCAGCCTACCACCAAGCAGCGCTTCATCCTAAGTGCAGAAGTCTCACCACTTTCGTAACGCCTTTGGGGTGTTTTAGATTTAAGAGAGTACCATTTGGACTAGCCTCGGCTGTGGCTATGTTCCAAAGATTGATGCACACACTCTTTAAAGATGAAAAGAATCTCCTCATTTTTCAGGATGATATTATGGTAACGGGCACCAACAGGAAGGAACACGATGAAAAATTTAACAGAGTTTTGAGTATACTGGATCACCATGGTCTCACTGCTGATGTTCGTAAATGTAAATTTGCCTCCAATGAGGTCACATACTTAGGGCATGAGATTAATAGTAGTGGTATAAAACCCTAAAAAGAGCTCTTATTTTCTATTAGAGATGCCTCTTACCAAAAAACAAGGAGGAAGTTAGAGCCTTCCTAGGCCTTTCAGAATTTTATGCGAAGTTTGTACAAAACTTCTCTTCAAAAACTTTTCCTTTAAGATAACTTATTAAACAAAACAACACATTTGAATGGAGTACTGCTTGTGAGGAGTCTTTTGAAAGAATTAAAAATGACATCTGTAAAGCCCCACCTCTCCAAGGATTCAATTCCTCACTCCACAGCATTGTAACCACTGATGCAAGTGGAACAGGTTTAGGGGCAGTACTTAACCAAATTACGAAGGAAGACAAAGAAGTGACTGTAGCTTTTGCCTCTCGCTCGATCACACCTACTGAAGGAAGGTACTCTGTGATCGAGCGTGAGGCACTAGCATGCGCCTGGGGTCTAGAGCACTTTAGGCAGTATATATGGGGGTATAAAATTACTCTAAGGAGTGACCATAAACCTTTGAACAAAGTGCTTTCCACCAAAGGTTTACAAAGTGCCTCTCCCCGACTTGCACGCATCTCAATGAGAATGCTGGATTTTAATTACAAGGTTGAGTACCTTCCTGGTATAAAGAATCGAGTGGCAGACTGTTTGAGTCGGTTACCTTTAACCAACACTAATGAGCTGACATCAGACATAGAATCATTTTGCATTGCTAACATTATTGATGAGGTACCCTGCATATAACATTCTGATTGGACCTCTGCCATGGAGGGAATTGCCACCCTTCTTGAAGTAAAGAAATATATAAGAGCGGGATGGCCTGTAAAAAGAAGTATTCCTAAACAATTGTACACTTTTTGGGAACTCAAGGATGAATTATCCATTGAAGGAGAATTTATACTTAGGAATGGTAAGGTCATTCCCCCTACCTGTTTACGCACTAAACTCCTAGAGATCTGTCATGAAGGCCACCTGGGCATTGGGAAAACCAAAAGTAGAGTTAGGAACTCGTATTGGTGGCCTGGTGTTGATATTGAAATCAAAAGGACTGTCCAGAACTGTGTAGCATGTGAGAATTCTGACAAGTCTCAACATACTCTGAGACCACCCCTTCAGCCACTTTCTTGCCCGTCCATGCCATGGGTCAGACTAGGCATTGACATTTGTGGTCCCATTTGGGAACATGGGGAACAATTGTATCTCATTGTCCTAGTGGACCATTTTTCTAAATTTACTGAAGTGGAAGTTGTTCAGAACGCGGACGATAAGACCATTGTCAGTTTCTAACGGAAATTGTTCCTCAGAGAAGGTTTCCCAATTTGTTTAGTCTCAGAAAATGGCCCACAATTTGTATCCACCATTTTCAAGACATTCCTTAAAGAAAATGGCATCTCTCATGCGACTACTTCTGTATACTATCCTGCTGGGAAGGGGTCCGTTGAGAGATTTAATTGGGTAAATGTAAATGTGATTGTATTTATATAGCGCACTTCTACCGAGAGGTCTCGTAGCGCTGTATTCATACTGCTGTGGAACCCATCCTGGCTTTCCTGTGAAATGTCCACTCCTGGGCACCCCTAAGGTGAAGCTAGGCAGCCAAGCGCTGCTGGGGCCGTTGTGTAGATTAAGCAAGCTATTGCCCAGAGTCACAGAGTGGGACTCATAAATAGAATAGGCACCAAGGCGAGAATGACCAGGTCCGGGGAAATTGAGTCCAAGAGCCGCCGAGGCAGGAATTGAACCCTGGTCCCATGCCAGACCTCTGCATCAGGGTCTGCCGCTCTAACCATTGAGCCATGCTTCTCCACGCTTCATCGGGTGATTAAAGGTGTAGTTCAATTAGCCAACCAAAATGACCTCTCATGGAGTAAACAACTTATCCACAATCTATGGGCTTTTCGTGTGACTCCCTGTGAGTCCACAGGTACGAGTCCCTTTGTACTTTTAAGAGTTAGAAACCCCATCACGAAAGATAGCGTGGGTTGGGCCACTCCTAAAAGAATTTGTTGGTCCCCGGGTAAAGTGAAAAATAATCTACTACATTCACTAATGATCAGCAAGAAATACTATAACTCTAAACATGCATGTAAAGAAGTACACATTCAAGTGGGAGACAAAGTCAGAGTAAAGAATTCCAAGTTCACTAGCAAAGGTCAGCGTCGTTATTCACAACCCATGGAGGTTAGGAAAGTTTTCTGTAACTCAGCCCTCTTGAGTGATGGCAAAACTTAGCATTTTTCATCTTTATCGTTGTGTAAGGATGGTGTTGTTGCTCCACCTCATCATTGCAGTTCTGACAACAAACAAAAGATCTTTCCTATTCCCCAAACTACGATTGGATTCTGGATGGTGATGCTAGTAGGGGTTCTTACCCACAGGGAACAAGTAATGCTCCTTCTGATGGTGAGAGTGCTCCTGGTGGTACACCCATTCTAGGAAACAGTTGTAGTTGCACGAGTGAGGAATTATCGGGAGTCGATAAAGATAATCAGAGTACCAGTAATACCAACTATGAAATTGATTGTCCTATTGAAGATGATGCAATGTCTCAAATCAGCATGTTTCGGAGTGAACCCAGGGTGATCAGGTATGGGAGGGTTGAGAAGCCAATCAGAAAAATGTCGGTGGTGCACTGCTCGGTTTAAATGTTTTAAATGATGGTAGGAAGTGTGGGTGCACTCCAGGGTGGCGTTACTGTCAAACGTCTAACTTGATGAGACATGTGGTGTGCGCATAGAACCTTCTAAAAAAAACTTTGGAATCAATTTGTTTGACCCCTCACAGAGTGCCTCACTGGGGGATGTACTCGCATTTCTATGCGCACACCACATGTCTCAGGGTTGTGAAGCCACCAGCTAAATTACAGGATTTCTGAGTGTGATTAGTTCTCTGGCTTTTCCCCCCTTCTTATCTGCCGCTTTTGGTACATCCTTTTGTCTTTTTCTTTTATTATTGAGAAGGAGATGTGTTGTGTTCTATTTAATTACTATGTCCTATGGTATAACACTGTGTTTACCTCGCGCCACTGTCAGTGCCCTGAGCTTTATGACGTCCCAGTGTTCTATGTTAGAACCTGGCAGGGATGACCGTTGACAGCGGCAGTTGCGGCGAGGAACGACTGTATGAAGACGTACCTTGGTGTCAGGCACTTATGTTAATAAACTACGTGGAACTTACTTCTGGCTCCGCTCCTCCCTTACAAATGGATCTAGCACTCTGGACAATGGTAAGCAAGGAATCTAGCGCTCTGGACAATATCAGGGAAGGGATCTGGTCCTCTGGACAGTGCTGGACAAGGGATCCAGAACTCCGAACAATGTCAGGGAAGGGATCTAGTACTCTGGATAATGTGTGCAAGGGATCTAGTACCCTGGATAATGTAAGGGAAGGGATCTAGTGCTCTGAAAAATGTCAGGGAAGGGATCTAGTACTCTGTGCAATGTCAGGGGAGGGACCTGGTACTATGGACAATGGCGGGCAAGGGATCTTGCACTTTGGACAATGTCAGGCAAGGGATCTAGTACTCTGAACAATGCTGTGCAAGTGATCTAGCACTCTGGGCAAATGCAGTGAAGGGGTCTAGTACTCTGGAGAATGTCAGGGAGGGGATCTGGCACTCTGGGCAATGTCAGGGATGTGATCTGGTACTCTGGACAATAACACAGAAGGGATCTAGTACTCTGGACAATGGTGGGCAAGGGATCTAGCACTCTGGGCAATGTCAGGGAAGGGATCTGGTACTCTGGACAGTGCTGGGGAAGGGATCTTGAATGTTGAACAATATCAGGGAAGGGATCTAGTACTCTGGCCAATGGCAGAGAAGGGACCTGGTAGTTTGGACAATGGTGGGTATGGGATCTCACACTCTTGATAATGTCAGGGAAGAGATCTAGTGCTCTGAACAATGGCATCGAAGGGATTAGTACTCTGGGCCATGTCAGGGAAGGGATCTGGGACTCTGGACAATGGCAGGAAAGGCATCTAGCACTCTGGTCAATGTCAGGGAAGGGATCTAGTGCTCTGGACAATGGTGTGCAAGGGATCTAATACTCTGGACAATGTCAGGGAAGGGGTCTAGTACTCTGGACAATGGTAGGCAAGGGATCTAGCACTCTGGGCAATGTCAGGGAAAGGATCTAGTATGCTGAACAATAGCGTCCACTGGGTCTAGCACTCTGGGCAATGGCAGGCAAGGGATCTAGTACTATGGATGATGTGTGCAAGGGATCTAGTACACTGGACAATGCAAGGGAAGGGATCTAGTACTCTGGGCAATGTCAGGGAAGGGATCTAGAACTCTGGGTAATGTCAGGGAAGGGATCTGGTACTCTGGACAATGGTGGGCAAGGGATTTTGCACTCTGGACAATGTCAGGGAAGGGATCCAGTGCTCCAAACAATGGTGGGCAAGGAATCCAGCACTCTGGTCAATGTCAGAGAAGGGATCTAGTACTCTTGACAATGGCATGCAAGGGATCCAGTACTCTGGGCAATGTCAGGGAAGGGATCTAGTACTCCAGACAATGGTGGGCAAGGGATCCAGCACTCTGGCCAATGTCAGGGAAGGGATCTAGTACTCTTGACAATGGCATGCAAGGGATCCAGTATTCTGGACAATGTCAGGGATCTAGTATGCTGAACAATAGCAGCCACTGGGTTTAGCACTCGGGGTAATGGCAGACAAGGGATCTAGTACTCTGGATAATGTGTACAAGGGATATAGTACTCTGGACAATGTAAGAGAAGGGATCTGGTGCTCTGAACAATGTCAGGGAAGGGACCTAGTACTCTGGGCAATGTCAGGGAAGGGATCTGGTACTCTGGACAATGGCAGAGAAGGGACCTGGTAGTCTGGACAATGGTGGGCATGGGATCCCACACTCTGAACGATGTCAGGGAAGGGATCTAGTGCTCTGGACAATGGTAGGCAAGGGATCTAGCACTCTGGGCAATGTCAGGGAAGGGCTCTAGTATGCTGAACAATAGCAGCTACTGGGTCTAGCACTCTGGGCAATGGCAGGCAAGGGATCTAGTACTATGGACAATGGCATGCAAGGGATCTAGTACTCTGGAAAATGTCAAGGAAGTGGTCTAGTACTCTAGACAATGGTAGGCAAGCAATCTAGTGCTCTGGGCAATGTCAGGGAATTGATCTAGTACCCTGAACAATAGCAGAAAGTGGGTCTAGCACTCTGGGCAATGGCAGACGAGGGATCTAGTACTCTGGATAATGTGTGCAAGGAATCTAGTACTCTGGACAATGTAAGGGAAGGGATTTAGTTCTCTGAACAATGTCAGGGAAGGGAACTAGTACTCTGGTCAATGTCGGGGAATGCATCTGGTACTCTGGACAATGGCGGGCAAGGGATCTTGCACTTTGAACAATGTCAGGGAAGTGATCTAGTGCTCTGGACAATGGCATGCAAGTGGTCTAGTACTCTGGTAAATGGTGGGCAAGGGATCTAGCACTCAGGGCAGTGGTGGGCAAGGGATCTAGAACTCTGAACAATGGCTGGGAAGGGATCAAGTACTCTGGACCATGACACGCAAGGGATCTAGTACTCTGGACAATGCTGTGCAAGTGATCTAGCACTCTGGACAAATGCACGGAATGGGTCTAGTACTCTGGTGAATGTCAGGGAGGGGATCTGGCAGTCTGAACAATGGTGGGGAAGTGATCTAGCAATATAGACTATGGCAGGGAAGAGATCTAGTACTCTGGATATTGGTATGCAAGGGATCTATATATCTTGACAATGTCATGGAAGGGATCTAGTACTCTAAATATTGGTATGCAAGGGATCTACATATCTAGACAATGGTGGGAAGGGATATAGCACTCTGGACAAAAGCTGGCAAGGAATATAGCACTCTGGACAATGTCAAGGAAGGAATGTGGTACTCTGGACTGTGCCAGACAAGGGATCTTTAACTCTGAACAATGTCAGGAAAGGGATCTAGTACTCTGGACCATGACAGGCAATCGATCTAGTACTCTGGACAATGCTGTGCAAGGGACCTAGTGCTCCAAACAATGGCAGGGAATGGATCTAGTATTCTGGGCAATGTCAGGGACGGTATCTGGTACTCTGGACAATGATGGGCAAGTGATCTTGCAATCTAGACAATGCCAAGGAAGGGATCCACTACCCTTAAAACTGGTGTGCAAGGGATCTAGAACTCTAGACAATGTCAGGGAAGGGATCCAGTACTCTGGATAATGATAGGGCAGGCATATGGTTCTCTGGACTATGTCAGACAAGGGATCCTGCAATCTGGACAATGGTGGGCAATGGATCTAGTGCTCCTAACAATGGCAGGGGATGGATCAAGTAATCTGGACAATGTCAGGGAAGGGATCTGGTACTATGGATAATAACACAGAAGGGATCTGGTACTCTGGACAATTTCAGTCAAGGGATATTGCACTTGACAGTGTCAGGGAAGAGATCTTGTTCTCCAAACAATGGTAGGGAAGGGCTCTAGTACTATGGACAATGTCATGGAAGGGATCCGGTACTCTGGACTATGGTGGGCAAGGGATCTTGCACTCTGGTCAATGTCAGGGAAGAGATCTAGTGCTCCAAACAATGGTGGGCAAGGGATCTAGCACTCTGGTTAATGTCAAAGAAGAGATCTAGTGTTCCAAACAATGGCAGGCAAGGGATCTAGTACTCTGGGCAATGTCAGAGAAGGGATCTAGTATGCTGAACAATAGCAGCCACTGGGTATAGCACTCTGGGCAATGACAGGCAAGGGGTCCATTACACTATAGATAATGTGTGCAAGGGATCAGGTACTCTGCATAATGAAAGGGAAGGAATCTAGTACTCTGAACAATGTCAGGGAAGGGATCTAGTACTCTGGGCAATGTCAGGGGAGGGATCTGGTACTCTGGACAATGGCAGGCAAGGGATCTTATACTTTGGACAATGTCAGGCAAGGGATCTAGTACTCCGGACAATGTTGTGCAAGTGATCTAGCACTCTGGGCAAATGCAGTGAAGGGTTCTAGTACTCTGGAGAATGTCAGGGAGGGGATCTGGCACTCTGGGCAATGTCAGGGAAGGGATCAGGGACTCTGGACAATAACACAGAAGGGATCTAGTACTCTGGACAATTGTGAGCACGGGATCTAGCACTCTGGGCAATGGTTGGCATAGGATCTAGCACTCTAGACAATAGCAGGGAAGGGATCTGCCACTCTGGACAATGTCAGGGAAGTGTTCTGCTACTCTGGACAGTGCTGGGCAAGGGATCTCGCACTCTGGACAATGTCAGGGAAGGGATCTAGTGCTCTGAGCAATGTCAGGGAAGGGATCTAGTACTCTGGGCAATGTCAGGGAATGGATCTGGGACTCTGGACAATGGCAGGAGAGGCATCTGGCACTCTGGTCAATGTCAGGGAAAGGATCTAGAACTCTGGACAATGGTGTGCAAGGGATCTAGTACTCTGGACAATGTCAGGGAAGGGGTCTAGTATGCTGGACAATAGCAGCCACTGGGTCTAGCACTCTGGGCAATGGCATGGAAGGGATCTAGTACTATGGATGATGTGTGCAAGGATCTAGTACTCTGGACAATGTAAGAGAAGGGATCTAGTACTCTGAACAATGTCAGGGAAGAGATCTAGTATGCTAAACAATAGCAGCCACTGGGTCTAGCACTCTGGGCAATGACAGGCAAGGGATCTAGTACCCTTGATAATGTGTGCAAGGGATCTAGTACTCTGGACAATGTAAGGGAAGGGATCTGGTGCTCCAAACAATGTCAGGGAAAGGATCTAGTACTCTGGGCAATATCAGGGAAGGGATCTGGTACCTTGGACAATGGCAGACAAGTGATCTTGCACTCTGGACAATGTCAGGGAATGGATCTAGTGCTCCAAACAATGGTGGGCAAGGGATCCAGCACTCTGGTCAATGCCAGGGAAGGGATCTAGTACTCTGGACAATGGCAGGCAAGGTATCTAGTGCTCAGGGAAGGGTTCTAGTATGCTGAACAATAGCAGCCACTAAGTCTAGCACTCTGGGCAATGACAGGCAAGGGATCTAGTACTCTTGATAATGTGTGAAAGGGATCTAGTACTCTGGTCAATGTCAGGCAAGGGATCAAGTACTCTGAACAATGTCAAGGAAGGGATCTAGTACTCTGAACAATGTCGGGGAAGGGATCTAGTACTCCAGAGAATGGTGGGCAAGGGATCCAGCACTCTGGCCAATGTCAGGGAAGGGATCTAGTACTCTTTACAATGGCATGCAAGGGATCCAGTATTCTGGACAATGTCAGGGATCTAGTATGCTGATCAATAGCAGCCACTGGGTCTAGCACTCGGGGTAATGGCAGACAAGGGATCTAGTACTCTGGATAATGTGTACAAGGGATATAGTACTCTGGACAATGTAAGAGAAGGGATCTGGTGCTCTGAACAATGTCAGGGAAGGGACCTAGTACTCTGGGCAATGTCAGGGAAGGGATCTGGTACTCTGGACAATGGCAGAGAAGGGACCTGGTAGTCTGGACAATGGTGGGCATGGGATCCCACACTCTGGACAATGTCAGGGAAGGGATCTAGTGCTCTGGACAATGGTAGGCAAGGGATCTAGCACTCTGGGCAATGTCAGGGAAGGGCTCTAGTATGCTGAACAATAGCAGCCACTGGGTCTAGCACTCTGGGCAATGGCAGGCAAAGGATCTAGTACTATGGACAATGGCATGCAAGGGATCTAGTACTCTGGAAAATGTCAAGGAAGTGGTCTAGTACTCTAGACAATGGTAGGCAAGCAATCTAGTGCTCTGGGCAATGTCAGGGAAGGGATCTAGTACCCTGAACAATAGCAGAAAGTGGGTCTAGCACTCTGGGCAATGGCAGACAAGGGATCTAGTACTCTGGATAATGTGTGCAAGGAATCTAGTACTCTGGAAGGGAAGGGATTTAGTTCTCTGAACAATGTCAGGGAAGGGAACTAGTACTCTGGTCAATGTCGGGGAATGCATCTGGTACTCTGGACAATGGCGGGCAAGGGATCTTGCACTTTGAACAATGTCAGGGAAGTGATCTAGTCCTCTGGACAATGGCATGGAAGTGGTCTAGTACTCTGGTAAATGGTGGGCAAGGGATCTAGCCCTCAGGGCAGTGGTGGACAAGGGATCTAGAACTCTGAACAATGGCAGGGAAGGGATCAAGTACTCTGGACCATGACACGCAAGGGATCTAGTACTCTGGACAATGCTGTGCAAGTGATCTAGCACTCTGGACAAATGTACTGAATGGGTCTAGTACTCTGGTGACTGTCAGGGAGGGGATCTGGCAGTCTGAACAATGGTGGGGAAGTGATCTAGCAATATAGACTATGACAGGGAAGAGAGCTAGTACTCTGGATATTGGTATGCAAGGGATCTATATATCTTGACAATCTCATGGAAGGGATCTAGTACTCTAAATATTGGTATGCAAGGGATCTACATTCCTAGACAATGGTGGGAAGGGATATAGCACTCTGGACAAAAGCTGGCAAGGAATATAGCACTCTGGACAATGTCAAGGAAGGAATGTGGTACTCTGGACTGTGCCAGACAAGGGATCTTTAACTCTGAACAATGTCAGGAAAGGGATCTAGTACTCTGGACCATGACAGGCAATCGATCTAGTACTCTGGACAATGCTGTGCAAGGGACCCAGTGCTCCAAACAATGGCAGGGAATGGATCTAGTATTCTGGGCAATGTCAGGAACGGTATCTGGTACTCTGGACAATGATGGGCAAGTGATCTTGCAATCTAGACAATGCCAAGGAAGGGATCCACTACCCTTAAAAGTGGTGTGCAAGGGATCTAGAACTCTAGACAATGTCAGGGAATGGATCCAGTACTCTGGATAATGATAGGGCAGGCATATGGTTCTCTGGACTATGTCAGACAAGGGATCCTGCAATCTGGACAATGGTGGGCAAGGGATCTAGTGCTCCTAACAATGGCAGGGGATGGATCAAGTAATCTGGACAATGTCAGGGAAGGGATCTGGTACTCTGGATAATAACACAGAAGGGATCTGGTACTCTGGACAATTTCAGTCAAGGGATATTGCACTTGACAGTGTCAGGGAAGAGATCTTGTTCTCCAAACAATGGTAGGGAAGGGATCTAGTACTATGGACAATGTCATGGAAGGGATCCGGTACTCTGGACTATGGTGGGCAAGGGATCTTGCACTCTGGTCAATGTCAGGGAAGAGATCTAGTGCTCCAAACAATGGTGGGCAAGGGATCTAGCACTCTGGTTAATGTCAGGGAAGAGATCTAGTGTTCCAAACAATGGCAGGGAAGGGATCTAGTACTCTGGGCAATGTCAGAGAAGGGATCTAGTATGCTGAACAATAGCAGCCACTGGGTCTAGCACTCTGGGCAATGACAGGCAAGGGGTCCATTACACTATGGACAATGTGTGCAAGGGATCAGGTACTCTGCATAATGAAAGGGAAGCAATCTAGTACTCTGAACAATGTCAGGGAAGGGATCTAGTACTCTGGGCAATGTAAGGGGAGGGATCTGGTACTCTGGACAATGGCAGGCAAGGGATCTTATACTTTGGACAATGTCAGGCAAGGGATCTAGTACTCCGGACAATGTTGTGCAAGTGATCTAGCACTCTGGGCAAATGCAGTGAAGGGGTCTAGTACTCTGGAGAATGTCAGGGAGGGGATCTGGCACTCTGGGCAATGTCAGGGAATGGATCAGGGACTCTGGACAATAACACAGAAGGGATCTAGTACTCTGGACAATTGTGAGCACGGGATCTAGCACTCAGGGCAATGGTTGGCATAGGATCTAGCACTCTAGACAATAGCAGGGAAGGGATCTGCCACTCTGGACAATGTCAGGGAAGTGTTCTGCTACTCTGGACAGTGCTGGGCAAGGGATCTCGCACTCTGGACAATGTCAGGGAAGGGATCTAGTGCTCTGAGCAATGTCAGGGAAGGGATCTAGTACTCTGGACAATGTCAGGGAAGGGATTTGGGACTCTGGACAATGGTGGGCAAGGGATCTTGGACTCTGGACAATGTCAGGGAAGGGATCTAGGATGCTGAACAATAGCAGCCACTGGGTCTAACACCCTGGGCAATGGCAGGCAAGGGATCTAGTACTCTTGATAATGTGTGCAAGGGATCTAGTACTCTGGACAATGTAAGGGAAGGGATCTGGTGCTCCAAACAATGTCAGGGAAGGGATCTAGTACTCTGGGCAATATCAGGGAAGTGATCTGGTACCTTGGACAATGACAGGCAAGTGATCCTGCACTCTGGATAATGTCAGGGAAGGGATCTAGTGCTCCAAACAATGGTGGGCAAGGGATCCAGCACTCTGGCTAATGTCAGGAAAGGGATCTAGTACTCTGGACAATGGCATGCAAGGGATCTTGCACTTTGGACAATGCCAGACAAGGAATCTGGTACTCTGAACAATGCTGTGCAAGTGATCTGGCACTCTGGGTAAATGCAGTGAAGTGGTCTAATACTCTGGAGAATGTCAGGGAGGGGATCTGGCACTATGGGCAATGTCACAGAAGGGATCTGGTACTCTGTACAATAACACAGAAAGGCTCTAGTACTCTGGACAATGGTGGGCAAGGGATCTAGCACTCTGGGCAATGTCAGGGAAGGGATCTGGTGCTCTGGACCGTGCTGGGCAAGGGATCTTGAATGTTGAACAATATCAGGGAAGGGATCTAGTACTCTGGACAATGGCAGAGAAGGGACCTGGTAGTCTGAAAAATAGTGGGCATGGGAGCTCACACTCTGGACAATGTCAGGGAAGGGATCTAGTGCTCTGAACAATGTCAGAGAAGGGATCTAGTACTCTGGGCAATGTCAGGGAAGGGATCTGGGACTCTGGACAATGGCAGGAAAGGCATCTCGCACTCTGGTCAATGTCAGGGAAGGGATCTAGTGCTCTGGACAATGGTGTGCAAGGGATCTAGTACTCCTGACAATGTCAGGGAAGGGGTCTAGTACTCTGGACAATGGTAGGCAAGGGATCTAGCACTCTGGGCAATGTCAGGGAAGAGATCTAGTATGCTGAACAATAGCAGCCACTGGGTCTAGCACTTCGGGCAATGGCAGACAAGGGATCTAGTACTCTTTATAATGTGTGCAAGGGATCTAGTACTCTGGACAATGTAAGGGAAGGGACCTAGTACTCTGGGCAATGTTAGGGAAGGGATCTGGTACTCTGGACAATGGCAGAGAAGGGACCTGGTAGTCTGGACAATGGTGGGCATGGGATCTCACACTCTGGACAATGTCAGGGAAGGGATCTAGTGCTCTGGACAATTGTAGGCAAGGGATCTAGCACTCTGGGCAATGTCAGGGAAGAGATCTAGTATGCTGAACAATAGCAGCCACTGGGTCTAGCACTCTGGGCAATGGCAGGCAAGGTATCTAGTACTCTGGACAATGTCAAGGAAGGGGTCTAGTACTCTAGACAATGGTAGGCAAGCAATCTAGCGCTATGGGCAATGTCAGGGAAGGGATCTAGTACCCTGAACAATAGCAGCCACTGTGTCTAGCACTCTGGACAATGACAGGCAAGGAATCTAGTACTCTTGGTAATGTGTGCAAGGGATCTAGTACTCTGGACAATGTAAGGGAAGGGATCTAGTGCTCTGAACAATGTCAGGGAAGGGAACTAGTACTCTGGGCAATGCCAGGGAGGGGATCTGGTACTCTGGACAATGGCATGCAATGGATCCAGTACTCTGGACAATGCAAGGGAAGGGATCTAGTGCTCTGAACAATGCCAGGGAAGGGATCTAGTACTCTGGTCAATGTCAGGGAAGGGATCTGGTATTCTGGACAATGGCATGAAATGGATCCAGTACTCTGGACAATGTAATGGAAGGGATCTAGTGCTCTGAACTATGTCAGGGAAGGGATCTGGTACTCTGGACAATGGCAGGCAAAGGATCTTGTACTCTGAACAATGTCAGCGAAGGGATCTAGTACTCTGGGCAATGTCAGGGAAGGGATCTGGCACTCTGGACAATGACAGGCAAGGCATCTTGCACTCTGGACAATGTCATGGAAGGGATCTAGTGCTCAAAACAATGGTGGGCAAGGGATCTAGCATTCTGGTCAATGTCAGGGAAGGGATCTAGTACTCTGGACAATGGTAGGCAAGGGATCTAGTGCTCTGGGCAATGTCAGGGAAGGGATCTAGTATGCTGAGCAATAGCAGCCACTGTGTCTAGCACTCTGGGCAATGACAGGCAAGGGATCTAGTACTCTTGGTAATGTGTGCAAGGGATCTAGTACTCTGGGCAATGTAAGGGAAGGGATCTAGTTCTCTGAACAATGTCAGGGAAGGGATCTTGTACTCTGGGCAATGTCAGGGGATGGATCTGGTACTCTGGACAATGGCGGGCAAGGGATCTTGCACTCTGGACAATGTCAGGGAAGGGATCTAGTACTCTTGATATTGGTACCTGACTATTTCAGTAATCATAAATGTATGTTACCATAAGCCTGAAAATGTATTTTTGTATGTATCGCTTTTAAGATATTTACGTATCGAAATAAAGCTTTTACAACCGATATTGGTATGCAAGGGAGCTATTTATCTTGACAAAGTCATGGAAGGGATCTAGTACTCTGGACTGTGCCAGACAAGGGATCTTGAACTCTGAACAATGTCAGGGAAGGGATCTGATAAGGGGAAAAAGGGATCCTCTTTAGGGTGGGGTCACAAGCCACAAACCACCCTGCTGTGGTCATGAGCCGTGGTCACAGGTCACCGACGCAACACTTCACTGAGGAACAAGGAACAATGATATGAGATGACAAAGAGTACACATTTGAAGTGGCATTTTATTGTTAAGTCTTAAGTACATCAGAAAATGCATTTATTAATTGATCAGCCTGCAAGTTTAACATTCCAAAGAGATCCAAGGTGCAAAAGGACTGAGATCTTTTTAAAATTGAAATTAGTTAGGGAAAGCAGAACACTCTATAAAGTCTAGTGCCTAGAAGCACCTTAGCTATGGAGACTATCCCAGCAGGACCTAATAGCTTAAGGGAACCTAAAAATGCAAGGAATTGGGTGTGAATGGAAAATACAGAACATGGACAGAGATTTAAAAAGACAAAAGTATTATCTGGCTTAGGAAGTCCACCACCTGAGAGAGAGAGGATTTGACGTCCCAAGTCAGACAATCGGCTAGCCGGAGAACTTGCATGCACAGGTCACATCAGCAGAGCTCTGGCTTCAGATTTGACGGGCTGAATCTAATATACCCGAAAAATGCAGAACTAACACTGTTCTGACGTATTTTCTGACGCAGGTGGCTTTGACCGCATTGTCCTAGGACAGTGGGGACGGTCAGGTGTCCTAACAGTTGGTTGCCCATGCTTGACTGCAGAACATCTTGTTCTGTACATATGGGCGAGAACATCTTGTTCTGTACATTTTTCTAAAAATGTATGTGTGACCGGAAACTTACGCTAGGTGCTAGTTTTGCAAGAAGCTTGTGGCTTATTTCGGCAAGCTAAGTTGCAAAACAAGACTTCAGTGGAAAGTCCCTGAAATGTGTCAATCTACCTCTACACCAGCTGGGTCTTGTGTACGTGTGTGTGGGCGTTGGTCCCGATTCTGTGGAAAATTACTACTTCACATTAGGCCAATTTACCACGTTATTTTTCAGTGCAGCAGAAATGCATTTTTCAACATTATTGTGGCCTAGTGCATACTATTAGCCCAAGGCATGTCTTTTTGGCCTTTGCCTTGGGTCTGTAACCCCGGGATTCAGGGAGTTAGTGGGATCAAATTGGTTGATCATGCATAGCAAACTTGGGGGATTTCAAGGATATTTTCAGAGTTTCTCTAGCAGGGCCATGTAGGGCCTTCAGGCTACTAGGGTCGATAAAAAAGGCCCCTCTATCATCTCCCCCCTCTTGATCATTCAATGATCATTTTTTCAACTGAGTATCTCTGTGACCCTTCAGCCAGTGGCGGTATCCAGGGCATGTCATTAACATAACACTTAAAGCTACCTTTTTGTTTATCTATTTTGTTGACTTTGTCTTCAATTGGCCTAATGAGTATTTTTGCATACTCTGCATCTTGCTCATTAAGCAGGCTTTCATATTGGGCTGCTGTTGGGCTCTTACTCAGACAGTCTCTACCTGGGAGAAGTGGAGGAGCTGTTTGTATTCCATAGTGGGTGCTAGGTGCTGCTAACTCGCTCATCTCCATTTGTATTCCAGTCCCATCCCAATGAACACAATCTTTGTCCTCATACTCAGCTTATCTGTAAATCCCTATGCTAGTGTAGTTTGTCCCTACTATCTTGGTGCTAACTTTCTTTTCCTACAATGACACTCATCTGCGGGAGGCAACACAAAAAGAAACAGCAAAAAATAAAAACTTTTTAGAACTGCCACAAAGGTATCCAGTCAAAGTTCAACAAGTCAGTGGCTATCTACTATGGCACCTCCTCCAGCAATCCATTTCTTTTCTATCTTGTTCAAGTTGTTGATGGCATTGGTCATTTAAGCCATTTTCTTCGTTGTTGGAAATGTACAGCTCACTCCTTATCCAAAGGCATACTCTTCTCTTGGTATTCCGAAGCCAGAGTCCTTCTGCCTTGGTCTGGAGCATCACAATGATGGTAAAGGAAAAAGAACTGGACTCTGCTCAACCGGCAAACCTCCTTTGGTGGGGCTTTGAACACTTTCCACCCTTAGAACTGAGCACAATGCTCTTGTCCGTGGAGCCAGATAACAGAGCCAGAGATGGACATCGATGTTCGAGATATTTGCTGTTGGAACCATCATCGTGACTTCGTGCAATGTTCTAGTGAGCTCAGGCTGCTCCTTCGTAAAGGGCTGTTGGAGATGGAGCCATTCTCTGCAGGCCCAGTAAAAGTCAATTTGGATAGGGTGCCATATTTATTGTCCGGAAAAAAACAGTGCTGTTTGCAAGTTGTGTGCCGTCCCACAGGTAACATGCCATTCTAGAAAACAGAGAAGACATGTCTTTTAGTTTGAAATCAGTTCATACTTTTGCACATTTTTATTTTATAAACCCTAAGTAGACAATCTGTCTATCTTATCTTGTAATCCTAGTCTACCCTATGTTGCCCTAATAGCGCTTCTTTATACCTTAACTAACCTCTGGCACTCAATTTTGCCATGGGTGTAACTTCGTGCGAATAACAACAACGCCGTTCTAATCTGTCATGGGCAATGGAGAGTGTGGGGGATGGAGCAATGATAGTCTAACAGAGAACCTGCTATCATAAACTCATACTGCAAAAAAACTACACTATGGGCCATACCATGAACAGTCATCTAAAAAAGTCTTGTTGCCTTCACTTCTATTCTGCATGTGTCAGTGATGACCTCATGCATCATTGAGGTGGAGGGGTCGCCCTTCCTGTTCTATGTATAAACACTTTAGAGACAGTAGCCTCAATAATCTGACATTAGTTTGTGTATCCTGCAGGAGGTGTTCTATAGTCTGTGGTCGTATCTGCCTAGGTGAGAGAATCTATCTTTTCTCCCTGCATGGGGAGTGTATGAGTCATGTAACAGTGCGTCTTAGTCTTTTGTCTACCTATTGTTGTCATCTGACTGTATCTCATACTGTGTAGAGAATCGTGAGCAGGATGCTGTCTAGCTGCTTGGGCACTATTTCTTATTATTGCATTATTACTTCCATCAGGGGAGGGCGATGAGGACACATGTTGTGAATACAATTATTCTGGGGTGCTAACTGTGCTGGTAGAGGGACTGTTGAACCTTTCTGCATTCTTGCAAGGGCCATTTACTCCATGTGCTAACAGATATATTGGAGGTGACTTTGTTGCTATTGGCAACTTCAAAAATGTGAGCATTACAAGTCTTCCTATTAACACAATGAGACAAAACCAATTCAATCTACCTAGTGCCACTTCTGCCAGTATTGCAAAATATTATAATACAAAATGCATAACTTTAGATAAGACACTTCTGTGCGGCAGGTGTTGTGGCTACGTCTGAATCCATAAACGACCAAGCTGTCACCGCCTTCTTCCTCTTGGACAGTCAAATGGAACCAAGTTAATCTTCTCTACTTTGCAGTGTTCATCATGAAGCCTTGTTCTGTTATTTCTTCCCTCTTGGCAATTGGGACAGCTGTTTGTTAGAAGTCTATTATTTCAAAAAGTCTTTGGGCCAAGCGCTGTGTTCCATTATTGATATGTCAAAGCCCAGAACTGATGTGGCCCTTCTTCCTGGAAACCTGACTTTAAAAGAAAACCTCGCAGTGCATGTTAATCAACAGCAAACATTTTCTAAAATCTCTGTCACAGTGACACCTTTGCCCCAGGGTCACATAAAAAAAATGCAAAAACATTACACTACACTACTGGACTCAGGTAGGTACCAATTCTTTGCAACACAAAAATAAACAAGCGTTGTTAAATTCAGTAGGTCTCAAAATTATTTGTTACCCTCTTGGCTTTGTCAATGCACACCCAGTATTGTAGTCCCTGGCTTATGTACTGCTTAAAAAGCATTTTAGCACAGTCACCTTACAGTATAGGTACACAATATTTCCTGCAATCTTGAAGAACCTAGAAATAAAAACTATTACTATACCTACACATTACTTCTGTTATGCACATATATATATATATACTTATTTCTCATTCTGTGTGATCCTGCGATCGGTGTACCAACTGCCTAAAAACTCTCGTTACAAACCACAGGAAGTGTATTTCCTGCCTGGCTCAACGCCCAGAATGTGTGGTCGGCCAAAGAGTGCTACTTCCAATGGCAGAGAAAGCCTGTTAACTCTTTTGTCACCTTGTAACATCTAAAAACATGTTCTTTTCAATTGTAGGCTATGCTGACCAGAATATTTAATATCACATTAAACACAGGCTCATGTTCTCTGTATGTCGTCCACGCTGAGTAAACGCCGTATATTCTAGCCTTTTGCTCCTAAGGGCCTACAATAATGTATTGGACCTCTATATGCTAGTGTGTATTCCATTCCATCATTTTATCCCCCTATTCTCTCACTATTTCTGTGCATCAGAAATTGGAGGACATTCTTTTAATTTTTACCATCCGCTCCGACATCTACGCTGCTCTAAGGCCAGTGGCACCATTCAACTTGAACGCGAGCCATAATTTCGAAAACCTCATTTTGTAATTGCGAACATCAGCTGTCAGTGCTCTGTTGTGACACCCTCCCCGATCTGTTCTTGCATTCAGACCGATGCCTTGCCTGCTTTAACTGGTACTGAATTCGGACGCAGGTACAAATAAATTATTTTGTACTTAGTACCTGGGTGCTGCAGTTATTTTTCTTTTTGGGGCATCATTTTGTATATAGGTGTCTGTTGTTGCTTATTGCATGGGAACGTGCATTCACAGGAGCTATTGTTGGACTTGGGCCACATTCATAGGGGCTTAGTCCTTGTTGGGTGGGGCTCATAAGTTTCTGGCCTTGGTCTCGAAGTCTAGTGCGACACTGTCTTTGCATGTGACCTATTCTGTAGCAATAATAACAAGTGCGCTGTGTTGGCTGTGATTGGAACCTCAGTTGTACCATTCCATTCACTCTTCCCTGTATACCCCATTTTCTGGTGGCATTCTTTCTGTTATTTATATAATAATTTTGTTGGTCATTTCTGTAGGCATGTTGTGCTGCTATGTATTGTTCTGGGGGCTGTGGCGGTATGTACTGATCAGCTGGCTGTCGTTGGGCCTGGACGTATTGTACATCTTGTTGTGGCTGGGTCTCTACGTATAATATGGCAGGCTGTAATGGGGCCTGGATGTATTGCATGGTGAGCTGTTGTCGCAGCGCAGGCGGTATGTTGGCTGCGGCTGCAATCAGGGCATTCTGGGGGAAGGTGGTGACTGTCGTCATTTGACTGACAGTTGCAGCTATCATGACAACTTATTAATTTTAGAATGACTATTTAAAAGTTCAATAGCAATCAGTCAGATATCCCTAAATGCGGAAATTTTAACCGTGCACGAATTTACAACTTCAAAGCACATACAAATGCAATTAAAGGGTGAAATGTCATGGTCCTGTGGCACTGGACCAAGGCGGCTTTTATTTGAGGGGGTGCTTTGCAAATTTATGACGTAAATAGATGTGCACATGATAGAGATAAATAACTCCCTCATTCATATGGTAGAAGAACCCTTTTAACATTCAATAATGAGCCTTAGCAAAGTCATGGCATTTAAAGGCACATTTCTGGAGAGCAAATCAAAGCTCATGCAAAAATGCAAAAAAAATAATAATATTTGAAATCAATGGAAATATTTCCAAAATGTAACCTACAATTTAAAAATACACTACATGCTCATGTCAGCCACCACTGCTTTGTAATTGCAGCAAGCTTCTCCAACCAGTAGCTCTTGAGCCACTGGTAGCTCTCCAGTATGTAGCTCAGTTTACGATATGTTAACCTATTTTGCGCTTAATTGAATTAATGTATGTATATCAAAATTGAAAAGCATGTATTTTATATAAAAATATGGGTATCTTTTAAAATGCGTATGGTGATGTTCGAAGAAAGTTGTTGAATTTGCCAATATACGTAAAGCTTAATTTTGAGTTAATAAATCATGCAGCATTGGGAGTCTTATTCCTCATTTTATTTCCTTGGTGCTAGGGTCATTGAAGCTTTAGCTGCTATTTATTGCCAACCTAGAAGCATTCCATGTTAAACCCCCCCCTGTTAAATGTATAAATGCAAGATAATCTTTTAATGGGGGTCTTTGGTGTGAACCACACTCTGCCTATGCTCCTCTTTCTTAGTGGCTGTAAATGATATCTGGTATAGGTCCCTCTCCTATACCCTTAATGACACAGAGGTATATACCGTCTTGTCATTTTTGATCCTGTGCAGGGGCGCAACCAGGGTAGTGGAGCTGGCCGCCACAACTGGCATAGGCAATCTTAGACTGAAGTGGGTATTTCGTTCAATAGCTTGATAGAATTATCAGTCTTTCTCAACTTTCAATTTTTAAGATAAAATATATTGTGAAAGTCAGTAGGTATTTTATATACAGTAGAACTCAGTATCCTATTCATAGGGACACTAGTATCTATGTTGTTCACTGTGAGCCTGTGAGGAGAAATGCTATTTGCTTGCACGGAGGGGTGGGTGTGCCCTGCCTATGTATCTTTACCTTAGATGTTGGGAAAGTTGGGGAATCGATCTAGTGTTCGTTTCTCAAACACTGCCTGAAGCTCTGCATGGGGCTTTTTGTCTTGGTAGTGACGAATGGGTGGACTTACAACAGACTGCGTAGAATCTGATTAATCTGAGTCTTCCACATCAGTGATGACAATGAAGTTTGAGCCGTCTGGGAGACCGGAATGGATCGAATGAGCGGAATGAGACGTGGATAGGGCGTCAGAGCTAGACGAGTTGCAGAATAATGCATGTGTGGTGGCAAATACGTCAGTCATGGAAATGGTGGAGATGTTAACCTGGGTGTTGGGAGTGAAGATGAACCCCAGAAGGTCCCAAGCGGTGGCTAGGCTCTCTCGGCCCTTGTTATCAAGGTATGTTATCGTGTTAAAAGTAGTGTTATGGACTGAGATAGGGACGTCATGCACCAGATGGATAGAGCAATTTATAGTACGTGGGGTGGTGTTGGACATCATGAATATAGAGGATGTGATGAGGACGTCAAGGGGCTAGGAGGAATACTTGAATACTTGTCCCCCCTTTTGGCTATCAGTTGCTTTGGCTAATGATAGACAAAAAACACTTGTTATATCAGAGGCAAGGAGAAGCAACGCCAGTGCGTGTCGTTAGACGGCTAGCCACCTAGCTAGCAGGGCTGCAATAAGGAAAGGGAGATACAACCCAGACAGCAATGGGAAAGGGAGGGCCGGGTATGGCACCTGGCGGCTGTGGGAGATGGTGCAACTAGGACTGATGCGATATGTCACTGGACGCACAGAGAAGCAACTTCAAAGCACATCTACTACACAGAACAAGGCAATGGACAGATGACATGGAACAAAAACAAATATCAACCATTATAATACTTTCAAAGACAAATCAAAAACATATGAAAAGATGCATCATAAAAACTGAAAGTACAGTAAAAAGGACCTAGATATTAAATCTCACTAAACACGGTGGAGCACCATGCTGCGCAAGAATGGGCGAGAAAGGAGGGGGGGATCCGAAAATACCACAAGTGACTTCCTGTTTCTGTGCGCGCAGAGAGCCAGCTGTCAAAGCCGTGCCGTTAAGCCGAATCAGAAGTGGCAGCCCAAAGAATACAACAATACCTACTTCTTGCTGAAATATATCATGAAGATGAGGAAGGAAAACAGTGAAGGGCATAAAGGCAGTCCTCACCAATGAAGTTGCAGGCGCTAGAGGCACAGAGGAGCAAAATGCAGAGCACAAAGAACATGAAATGGAATTTCAAGGCACAATTCAAATCACGATGAAAACAATAAATGACATGAATGGTCAATCTGAAACCATAGTATAAGACACATTGTGAGCAAAATCAACCAAGAGGGAGGTAAAACCTATATTCTGTCAGGGAATACAACCTTGACCCCACGCAAACTCTGAAGTACTGAGGGAGTATGAATCTAGAATCAGTCGGGAATTAAACCTCGACCTCACGAATGCTGAGAGACCAAGACCCTAGACTTTGTCGGAAAGTGAATTGCCGACCCCATGTACTTATCAGGAATGCTTGAGGGAGCGGAAACCAAGTGTGAACCATCCCCTCCGTCTTTACAACTGGCAGGGGCAAATCAGAAATGCCACAAAAATCACTACATGTGAAACCACAAGAAGCACAAGTCAAAAATCAAGAGGCGAAGGCTCGTCGTACGAAAGAAGGACGAGCAAAATCGTGACCACAAAGGGAGAGAGAGAGTTCGAGTTCAAATCATGACCAGAGACAGTGCTGTAGGGACAGGCGACAGCCAGAGACAGGCCAAAGAGAGTCGCTCTTACCCCAGGCAGCACAGACCAAGGAAGTTCAAGGGAAAAAAACAAAACCTTGTCCTACCCGTGGTCCTAGCCGCAAAGGAGCGAAGGCGGGGCTCTCAGGAACCTGTCGGGGGTGTGCACCAAATCCACTGCAGACGTATGTAGTATGATTTATTCGGTGGTCGCCAGCTGATAAGGGGAAAAAGGAAGCCTCTTTAGGGTGGGGTCACAAGCCACAAACTACCCTGCTGTGGTCATGAGCCATGGTCACAGGTCACCAACCCAACACTTCACTGAGGAACAAGGAACAATGATATGAGATGACAAAGATCACATTTGAAGTGGTGTTTTATTGTTAAGTCTTAAGTACATCAGAAAATGCATTTATTAATTGATCAGCCTGCAAGTTTAACATTCCAAAGAGATCCAAGGTGCAAAAGGACTGGGATCTTTTTAAAAGGCACAATTGAAATTAGTTAGGGAAAGCAGAACACTCTATAAAGTCTAGTGCCTAGAAGCACCTTAGCTATGGAGACTATCCCAGCAGGGCCTAATAGCTTAAGGGAACCTAAATATGCAAGGAATTGGGTGTGAATGGAAAATACAGAACATGGACAGAGATTTAAAAAGACAAAAGTATTATCTGGCTTAGGAAGTCCACCACCTGAGAGAGAGGATTTGACGTCCCAAATCAGACAATCGGCTAGCCGGTGAACTTGCATGCACAGGTCGCATCAGCAGAGCTCTGGCTTCAGATTTGACGGGCTGAATCCAATATACCCGAAAAATGCAGAACTAACACTGTTCTGACGTATTTTCTGACGCAGGTGGCTTTGACCGCATTGTCCTAGGACAGTGGGGACGGTCAGGTGTCCTAACAGTTGGTTGGCCATGCTTGACCGCAGAACATCTTGTTCTGTACATATGGGCGAGAACATCTTGTTCTGTACATTTTTCTAAAAATGTATGTGTGACCGGAAACTTACGCTAGGTGCTAGTTTTGCAAGAAGCTTGTGGCTTATTTCGGCAAGCTAAGTTGCAAAACAAGACTTCAGTGGAAAGTCCCTGAAATGTGTCAATCTACCTCTACACCAGCTGGGTCTTGTGTACGTGTATGTGGGCGTTGGTCCCGATTCTGCGGAAAATTACTACTTCACATTAGGCCAATATACCACGTTATTTTTCAGTGCAGCAGAAATGCATTTTTCAACATTATAGTGGCCTAGTGCATACTATTAGCCCAAGGCATGTCTTTTTTGCCTTTGCCTTGGGTCTATAACCCCGGGATTCAGGGAGTTAGTGGGATCTAATTTGTTGATCATGCATAGCAAACTTGGGGGGTTTCAAGCATTTTTTCAGAGTTTCTGTAGGGCCTTCAGGCTACCAGGGTCGATAAAAAAAGGCCCCTCTATCAGATCTAGTACTCTGGACCATGACAGGCAAGGGATCTAGTCCTCTGGACAATGCTGTGCAAGGGATCTAGTGCTTCAAACGATGGCAGGGAATGGATCTAGTACTCTGGGCAATGTCAGGGAAGGTATCTGGTACTCTGGACAATGATGGGCAAGTGATCTTGCAATCCAGACAATGTCAGGGAAGGGATCCACTACTCTTGAAACTGATGTTCAAGGGATCTAGAACTCTAGACAATGTCAGGGAAGGGATCCAGTACTCTGGGCAATGCTAGGGAAGGGATCAGGTACTATGGACAATGGCAGGCAAGGGATCTAGCACTCTGGGCAATGGTTGGCATAGGATCTAGCACTCTGGACAATGTCAGGGAAGGGATCTGCCACTCTGGACAATGGCAGAGAGGGGATCTAGCTATCTGGACAATGGAAGGGAAGGGATCTAGCACTCTGGACAATAGCGAGCAAGGAATCTAGCCCTCTGGACAATGTCAGGGAAGGGATCTGGTACTCTGGACAGTGCCGGGCAAGGGATCTTGAACTCTGATCAATGTCAGGGAAGGTATCTAGTACTCTGGACAATGGAGGGGAAGGGATCTGGCACTCTGGACAATGACAGGCAAAGGATCTTGTACTCTGAACAATGTCAGGGAAGGGATCCAGTACTCTGGACAATGTCAGGGAAGGGATCTGGCACTCTGGACAATGGCAGGCAAGGGATCTTGCACTCTGGACAATGTCATGGATGGGATCTAGTGCTCCAAACAATGGTGGGCAAGGTATCCAGCACTCTGGTCAATGTCAGGGAAGGGATCTAGTACTCTGGACAATGGAAGGCAAGGGATCTAGTGCTCTGGGAAATGTCGGGGAAGGGATCTAATATGCTGAACAATAGCAGCCACTGTGTCTAGCACTCTGGCCAACGACAGGCAAGGGATCTAGTACTGTTGGTAATGTGTGCAAGGGATTTAGTACTCAGACAATGTCAGGGAAGGGATCTAGGACTCTGGACAATGGCATGCAACAGATCCAGTACTCTGGACAATGTCATGTAAGGGATCTAGTACTCTAGGCAATGCCAGGGAAGGAATCTAGTACTCTGGGCAATGTCAGGGAAGGGATCTGGTACTCTGGACAATGGCATGCAATGGTTTAAGTACTCTGGACAATGCAAGGGAAGGGATCTAGTGCTCTGAACAATGCCAGGGAAGGAATCTAGTACTCTGGGCAATGTCAGGGAAGGGATCTGGTACTCTGGACAATGGCATGCAAGGGATCCAGTACTCTGGACAATGCCAGGGAAGGGATCTAGTACTCTGGACAATAGTAGGCACAGGATCTTGCACTATGGGAAATGTCAGGGGAGGGATCTGGTATGCTGAACAATAGCAGCCACTGGGCCTAGCTCTCTGGGCAATGGCAGGCAAGAGATCTAGTAATCTGGATAATGTGTACAATGGATATACTACTCTGGCCAATGTGAGAGAAGGGATCTAGTGCTCTGAACAATGTCAGGGAAGGGACCTAGTACTCTGGGCAATGGCAGGGAAGGGATCTGGTACTCTGGACAATGGGGGGCATGGGATCTTGCACTCTTGACAATGTCAGGTAAGGGATCTAGTGCTCCAAACAATGGTGGGAAAGGGATCCAGCACTCTGGTCAATGCCAGGGAAGGCATCTAGTACTCTGGACAATGGTGGACAAGGGATCCAGCACTCTGGTCAATGTCAGGGAAGGGAACTAGTACTCTTGACAATGGCATGCAAGGGATCCAGTACTCTGGACAATGTCAGGGAAGGGATCTAGTACTCAGGACAATGATAGGCAAGGGATCTAGCACTCTGGACAATGTCAGGGAAGGGATCTAGTATGCTGAACATTAGCAACCACTGGGTCTAGCACTCGGGGTAATGGCAGGCAAGGGATCTAGTACTCTGGATAATGTGTACAAGGAATATAGTACTCTGGACAATGTAAGAGAAGGGATCTAGTGCTCTGAACAATGTCAGGGAAGGGACCTAGTACTCTGGGTAATGTCAGGGAAGGGGTCTGGTACTCTGGACAATGGTGGGCAAGGGATCTTGCACTCTGGACAATGTCAGAGAAGGGATATAGTACTCTGGACAATGGCATGCAAGGGATCTAGTACTCTGGAAAATGTCAAGGAAGGGATCTTGCACTCTGGACAATGTCAGGGAAGGGAACTAGTACTATTGATATTGGTATGCAAGGGATCTATTTATCTTGTCAATGTCATGGAAGGGATCTAGTACTCTGGACTGTGCCAGACAAGGGATCTTGAACTCTGAACAATGTCAGGGAAGGGATCTAGTACTCTGGACCATGACAGGCAAGGGATCTAGTACTCTGGACAATGCTGTGCAAGGGATCTAGTGCTTCAAACGACGGCAGGGAATGGATCTAGTACTCTGGGCAATGTCAGGGAAGGTATCTGGTACTCTGGACAATGATGGGCAAGTGATCTTGCAAGCTAGACAATGTCAGGGAAGGGATCCACTACTCTTGAAACTGGTGTTCTAGGGATCTAGAACTCTAGACAATGTCAGGGAAGGGATCCAGTACTCTGGGCAATGTTAGGGAAGGGATCGGGTACTATGGACAATGGCAGGCAAGGGATCTAGCACTCTGGGCAATGGTTGGCATAGGATCTAGCACTCTGGGCAATGGCAGGAAAGGGATCTGCCACTCTGGACATTGGCAGGGAGGGGATCTAGCAATCTGGACAATAGAAGGAAAGGGATCTAGCACTCTAGACAATAGTGAGCAAGGAATCTAGCCCTCTGGACAATGTCAGGGAAGGCATCTGGTACTCTGGACAGTGCCGGGCAAGGGATCTCGAACTCTGACCAATGCCAGGGAAGGTATCTAGTACTCTTGAAAATGGAAGGGAAGGGATCTAGTACTCTCGACAATGTCAGGGAAGGGATCTAGTACTCTGGACAATTGTGGGCAAGGGATATAGCACCCTGGGCAATGGTGGGCAAGGGATCCAGCACTGTGGACAATGGCAGGGAAGGGATCTGTAATCTGGAAAGTGGCAGGGAAGGGATCTAGCAATCTGGACAATGGCAGGGAAGGGGTCTAGAACTCTGGACATATGCATGCAAGGGATCTACATATCTGGGCAATGTCAAGGGAAGGGATCTAGTACTCTGGACAATGGTGGGCAAGGGATTTAGCACCCTGGGCAATGGTGGGCAAGGGATCCAGCACTGTGGACAATGGCAGGGAAGGGATATGGCACTCTGGACAATGGCGGGGAAGGGATCTAGAACTCTGGACAATTGCATGCATGGTATCTACAAATCTGGACAATGTCAGGGAAGGGATCTAGTATTCTGGACAATGGTGGTCAAGGGATCTAGCACTCTGGACAGAGGCACGCAGATCTAATACTCCTGGACAATGGTGTGCATGGGATCCTGCACTCTGGCCAATGTCAGGGAAGGGATCTAGTACTCTTGACAATGGCATGCAAGGGATCCAGTATTCTGGACAAAGTTAGGGAAGGGATCTAGTACCCTGAACAATGATAGGCAAGGGATCCAGTACTCTGGCCAATGTCAGGGAAGGGATCTAGTACTCTTGACAATGGTGGGCAAGGGATCCAGCACTCTGGCCAATGTCAGGGAAGGGACCTAGTACTCTTGACAATGGCAAGCAAGGGATCCAGTATTCTGTACAATGTCAGGGAAGGGATCTAGTACTCTGGACCATGATAGGCAAGGGATTGTAGGAGAGTAGGGTCTGCTATTCTATGGACACCCCAAATGTTTGCTTTTTGCTTCACTGGTTTTTGACTACTGAGGCTGGGGGCCTGCTAATCAGACCCCCAGCCTGCTGTTCTCTCTCTAAATTATTAATACATGTGCTATAGGTACATACCACAATTGGAAATGGACTCCTTGTCAGCCCCTGTACCATGCACTATAGGTGTTCAGGGCATAGGTGCCACCAAGGCCTACCAGGGGCTGCAGCATATCTTTTGCCACCCCTGGCTGGTTCTTAAATTGACACAACTGGCTGATCACTCAGCTGGGGCAAGATGGTGTAATCACCTCTTGCTTAGGTATAGTATACCTATATCTAAACCTATATCTGGACACATATAAACCTGTGAGTCACTCCTATGGAAGGCCTTATCAATTCTGGAGGCAGAGTGCGTGGTTTAATGTGAGATGGAGCTCTAGCATGAGCTGAGCCTGTCTGCAGCTGTCGGGAACAACTCCCTAAGCTGTTCCAGGATAATGCCATACCATATACTATTAAGTGCATTATAATCCTCGCGGTTATATAGCAACTTTGGTTTGGCTTTATCAAAACATGTCGTGTAAGGTGTCATACGATTTGGAATACTATCCCCTCGCCAGTTCTGGCGACGGGGATATCATTCCACCCCTCTAGAGGGAGAAGACATGTTACTTTACTGAAATGCGGTTGATTTTTAAAAGAGCCTCAGATCCACAAAATGGATGCTTCTGCCACAGACACAGGTCTGACCCCCTGCAGCTGACTGAAACTCAGCCAAGGGGGCCTGGACAAAGGGTTTCCTGTCACAGGGAGGTGTCACACCACCCCAGACAGGAGATAGTGAATTGTAGCAGGGAGGTTTGAAAGAAACCAGACACTGCATGGGGAGCACAAGGCTGCCCCTTGCATAATCCGGTCAAACCGGTTCTGGGGCACACCAGCCCCAGTCCCAGCACGGCCTGGATCAAAGGAAAGGGGTGTACCCACCCCCTTCCTTGGTCCCACCCATAGGAGGGGACCTAGCAGGTAATCCAGCCCCCTAGATTGGTATAAGAATGGGAGCAGTGCCAAAGCACTTCAGATTATCCTGATGAAACATAAGAAACAAAACTCTGGACCCTTCGACATCCTACTCAACGTAGAAGACTGAAGAATCTCCCTTGTGGTCAAGGAGTTACCACCCTGTGCAAACAGGCACCATCCAGCCACCGACGTCTGCTTTGTTGCAGTTCTCGCCGGAACTCGAGCAACAGAGATCGACGAGATCAAACTTGCCTGCCTTCTTACAGCCTGATCCACAGTCCCTGCAGAGCTGAGACCCTTGGAGGTGACCAGAAGCGTGGGGCACGCCATCTTGAAAAGACCACGAGATGCTGACCATGCAGCCCACGAGTGACCCTCAAAGCTGTACACCGGGGTTTGAGAAGCCCCAACCCTGAGCCACTCTTGCACCAAAGTTCAGCCCTCCACACTCGATGAGTGCTGCGTGGGGCCCTTCTGCTTCTTTTGGCTCAATGCATTGGCCCGGTCACTTGCCAGCTGGCTTGTGGCCCCTGTGCTGGCGAAAACCAAAATATGACTTGTGAATCAGATTGCTCCAGATTTACACCAGCTCCCCTGAAAAGGATCACCCACTCTGACCCTCCTGGTCCGAGTGAGAAGTAATCTTCCAGTTCAGCGTGGATTGCTTTTGCCAGGTGTTCTTTGCTCCAATCTTGAAGCCGACAGCGCCGACGGTGGGAACCTTTGTGGGACAGATCGTGACCCGCTCCTGGACGTCGTAGATGCCCCAGAGCCCACGTGACAGCAGAGAGAAGCTCCTCAACAACCACCTGATTGCGCCCGACATTGCCTAGTTCTGTACTGGTTCCACCCTGGTCACTGCTGAGTGACCCAGACTCTGCCCCCTCTGCTTTCAGGTACTTTTCTATCCTGATCCACCCTTGGATCCCACCGGACACTTCTCCTTCCCATCGCCTGCAGCATCTTCACCTTCAAGCACCCAGAACCTGCGTGACGAAACCCGACGCCACTTCGACCCTATGCACCCGCTTCCTGTGGGTGAGGTAACATTGCAACGCCGGTGTTTCCACACTGGTACACACCTCTAGGGTCTGTGACTAAAGTTTTGTCCTTCTAGGTTCAGCGGAAGTATCCTTAAACACTGCTTGTTTAACTTTTACGCACCATTGGCTTACATTGGTGCATGCGTGTGCTTTAAGCACTGCACCCGAATCCCGCGGGCTTTTCCCGACTTCAGCATTGCTTGTCCCGACTGCTCCCAGCGATTCCCTAGGCCCTAGGCTTAACGACTGTTCGATTGGTATCTCTTATACCACTTTCTTAGTATATGGTCAGAGTGGCCCCTCGCCCTCATCCATAATTGTGCAACTTTGTATGTTATACTGTGCTTTTGATTTAACGCTTGTGCCCCTTTGTTCATAAAGAGTACTGGGGATTATTTTGAGAATAAATACATATATTTTTATAATATATACTTGTGTGGTGTCCTTTCATTTGATATTACAGGACTGTGATTGGTAAAACAGCTTGCTTAACACGACCTCTTGAGTTAAGCCTTCAAGGCTGCTTAGTCTATGCTACCATTAAGATAGCTTGTCTACAAAGTTGACTTACAACCAGACACCATAAGGGATTGTTTGGACTGATACAAGGTGATTCCAGAATTGGAAGCATCATATATCAGGCCAACTTCTCACATTGGTGCGCAGCGGTGCGGATTTGAGCTTGCTGTTCTTTTACCATTGCAATCTTTTTATCAAATTGAAAGATCACATCAAGTACCTTAGGTACATATAAATCAAAAGCTTAGCATATTAAGTTCTACTGAACTTAGTAGTTGTAGATTAAAGGGATTAGCACACCCTGACTACAACTCACTAGCAAGGTACAGTAGGAAAACACTTAGTGTAGGTGAGTGCACCACTTACACCTCACTAGCAGTCATGTCTGGCACAGGTGAAGCTCCACGCTCTCTGCCTGTGACAGTTGACCTTACCCAGGCAACTTCCAGCTATGACAAACTTAGCCACAAAGACTTGTGTGCCTTGTGCATATCAAGAGGGCTAAAAAGGGGCAGAGGTCCCACCATTCCTACCCTGATAGCCATTCTAGAACAGGATGACTTAGATAAGGCGAGGGCAGCTCCCTTAGAGTCAGGAGATGGAGTGAACCCCCCTGTAACTGATACCACTCCAGAGGAGGAAGAAGAAGAAGAGGAAGAGGAGGAGGAGGAGGAGGATGGTTCAGACTTAGAAGAACCTGAAGAACAGGATCAGAGGGGTAACCAGGTTATAGTTGCCAGGCTTAACCAGGCCAACTTAAACCTACTGGGGGGAGAGGGCCAGCACCTCCCCAGATCCAAAAATATCATTCTCCCAGGCAACAGAAGAGTGAGATCCCCATCAGGGGACTCTCATATTTCTAGTGCCTCAAGAGAATCTCAGAGAGGGATGACTTCCTCTCAGAAGATAGAGCATAGAGCCAGGATGAGGGCTGTCAAACTCCAGATAGAGAGGGAGGAGGTAGCCCTGGCTCAAGCTAGACTTGCCTTGGCAAGAGAGCAAAAATTGTGTGGCTTAGATGCCACTGGTGGCAGCATAATTCCTAGAGAGAAAGACAGGAGCTATGATAATAGAAACCTGACAAAAATTGTGCCCCCCTACAAGGAAGGGGATGACATCCACAAGTGGATGACTGCTCTTGAGAGAGCCTGCATGGTACAGCAGGTTCCTCAGGATCAGTGGGCTGCAATTTTATGGTACTCCTTTTCTGAGAAAGGGAGGGATAGGCTCCTCACAGTTAGACCTGAGGATGCCAAAAACTACTCTGTCCTGAAGAGTGTTCTTATTGAAGGGTTTGGCCTAACCACTGAGCAATACAGATTGTTGTTCAGAGACACCCAAAAAGCACAGACTCAGGACTGGACTGATTTCGTTGATTGTGCCACTAAGGCTCTGGAGGGTTGGTTGCAGGGAAGTAAAGTCTCAGACTATACAGGATTGTACAATCCTATAATGAGAGAGCAGATCCTTAATAACTGTCAGAACCAGCTGTTGCATCAATACCGTATTGACTCTGATCTGACCTCTCCCCAAGAATTGGGAAAGAAGGCAGACAAATGGGTCAGAACAAGGATTAAGCAGAAACCCCAGAACCAAGGTGGTGACCAGAAGAAAACAGACCAGAAGGGTGGGAATCAGAAAGATAAAGAAAAGGACCAGAAGTCTTCAGGCCCCCAAACTAGTAATAAGGAGGGTGGTTCCCAAAATGGAAACAAGAAAAAGAAGAATGATGGCCCAAAGAAACCTTGGTGTAATACCTGCAAATCAGTTTCACACTGGGGCAGTGAATGCACCAAGAAAAATCCAGTCCCCACCACTGTAGCTCCTAAAGCACCTGCACCCCCTAGTACAGTTAACAGTGGTGGTACACAACCTAAGGGTATAGTGGGGTTAAGCTTGGGTACTGAGATGGAATCTGGCCTAGTCAGAATCCCTACTCAGGCAGTTCTCCTATATGATGTGGACTTAGCTTTGTCCACTACAGTGAGTCCCAGTAACCTGGGCAAATATAGGCAGACGCCTTTGATAAATGAGAAACTGGCTCAGGCCTACAGGGACACATGCGCCAGTGTCACTATGGTGACACCTGACTTTGTGGACCCTGGACAGATTGTACTAGGTGAAAGTTACCTAGTGACCAATGCAAGCAACTCCACTACTTCCCATAGTGTGGCTGTTGTGAACTTCTCCTGGGGAGGGGTAGATGGCCTAAAGAAAGTTGTTGTGAGTGCAGACCTCCCAGTAGACTGTCTGTTAGGCAATGATCTTGAAAGCTCAGTTTGGTCAGAAGTGGAGTACAGGACTCATGCAGAAATGCTAGGGATTTCAGCACATGTCCTTGCAGTGACAAGATCTCAGGCTAAGAAGTGTCTTCCTGAACCAGTGGTGGATCTTGGAACAATAGACCAACCACAACCCAAGAGAAGGAGCAAGAGGGTAAAGGCTATGTCTTCCCCCTTGCCCCAGGTTGAGGATCAGATTTCACAGGAAACTGATTCTGCAGACCAAGAGGAGACTGTCTCAGAGGAACTGGAGCCTGATCAGGTTGAGTTTCTGGGGACAGGGGGACCCTCAAGGGCAGATCTGGGGCAGGCTCAATTAGATTGCCCTTCACTTGAACCCCTCAGACAGCAAGCTGCTGCTGAGGCTGCAGGGAATGCTCAAGGTGCCCATAAAGTTTATTGGGATGATGGACTCCTTTACTCAGAGGCTAGAGACCCCAAGCCTGGTACCACCAGGAGGTTGGTTATACCTTTGAAGTTTAGGGGTTTCCTTCTCACCTTGGCCCATGATATTCCCCTTGCAGGACACTTAGGCCAGAACAAGACTTGGGACAGGCTTGTTCCTCACTTTCACTGGCCTCATATGTCAGAAAATGTCAAGGAGTTTTGTCGCTCCTGTGTCACTTGCCAAGCCAGTGGTAAGTCAGGTGGCACAACAAAGGCCCCCCTCATACCACTACCTGTGGTGGGGGTTCCCTTTGAAAGAGTTGGAATAGATATTGTGGGTCCCATGGATCCTCAAACAGCATCTGGGCACAGATTTATACTGGTGGTAGTGGATCATGCCACCAGGTACCCAGAAGCAATTTCCCTAAGGACCACCACAGCACCTGTGGTGGCAAAAGCCATCATTGCAGTTTTCTCAAGAGTGGGCTTTCCAAAGGAGGTACTTTCAGATAGAGGTACAAACTTCATGTCTGGATATTTGAAAGCAATGTGGAAGGAGTGTGGAGTAAACTACAAGTTTACCACACCATATCACCCACAGTGCAATGGGCTTGTGGAGAGATTCAACAAGACCCTCAAGGGAATGATAAAAGGTTTACCAGAGAAGCTCAGGCAGAAATGGGACATCCTTTTACCCTGCTTGCTCTTTGCTTACAGAGAGGTCCCACAGAAGGGGGTTGGCTACAGCCCTTTTGAACTTTTGTTTGGCCACCCTGTGAGGGGTCCACTATGTTTGGTGAAGGAAGGATGGGAGTTACCTCTCAAAAAGCCTAAGCTAGATGTTGTGGACTATGTACTTGGTCTCCGCTCCAGGATGGCTGAGTATATGGAGAGAGCATCCAAAAACCTGGAGGCAAGTCAAGAATTGCAGAAAGCTTGGCATGACCAAAAGGCTGTACTGGTTGAGTTCCAGCCAGGGCAGAAGGTGTGGGTGTTGGAGCCAGTGGCCCCAGCAGCACTCCAGGACAAATGGACTGGACCCTACCCTATCATTGAGAAAAAGGGAGAAGTCACCTACTTGGTTGACTTTGGAACCCCTAGGAGCCCCCACAGGGTGCTTCATGTAAATCGTTTGAAAGCATTTGTGGACAGGGAGGACATGAGCTTGCTCATGGCCACAGATGGGGAACAGGAGGAAGAGAGTGACCCTCTCCCAGACCTGCTTTCCCAGAACCCTGATGATGGTTCAGTTGATGGAGTAGCCTTGGCAGGCAGCCTCACTGATCAGCAACAGATGGACTGCAGACAAGTTTTGCAAGCCCACAGACACTTGTTTTCACTCACATCCAGTCAAACTAACTGGTGCACCCATGAGGTGGACACCGGTGACAGTCTGCCTGTGAAGAATAAGATCTACAGGCAACCTGACCATGTCAGGGATTGTATAAAGGCTGAGGTGCAAAAGATGTTGGAGCTTGCAGTGATTGAGCCATCAGAGAGCCCATGGGCTAGCCCAGTGGTCCTTGTGCCAAAACCTCATACCCAAGATGGAAAGAGAGAAATGAGATTTTGTGTGGACTACAGAGGTCTCAATGCTGTCACTAGGACAGATGCACATCCCATTCCAAGAGCAGATGAGCTCATTGATAAATTGGCTTCTGCCAAGTTTCTGAGCACATTTGATTTGACAGCTGGCTACTGGCAGATCAGACTAGCTGAAGAGTCAAAAGCCAAGACAGCATTCTCTACCCCTAGTGGACATTATCGGTTTGTGGTAATGCCCTTTGGTTTGAAGAATGCACCTGCCACTTTCCAAAGGTTGGTGAACCAAGTCCTTGCTGGGTTGGATGACTTTTGTGCAGCATATCTAGATGATATTGCTGTCTTTAGATCCACCTGGGAGGATCACCTGATCCACCTGAAGAAAGTTCTGGAGGCCCTACCAAGTGCCAGATAGGGCAGAGCAAGGTTGTATACCTGGGCCACCTAGTAGGTGGAGGTCAGGTTCAGCCACTGGAGAGCAAGATCCAGACCATACAGGACTGGGCTCCTCCAACTACCCAGACACAAGTCAGAGCCTTCTTGGGCCTGACTGGGTATTACAGAAAGTTTGTGAAAAACTATGGGTCCATTGTGACACCATTAAATGACTTGACATCCAAGAAGATGCCAAAAAAGGTTCAGTGGACAGTTAGCTGTCAAAAGGCATTTGAACACCTGAAGAAGGCCATGTGCTCTGCACCTATCCTGAAGAGTCCTGACTACTCCAAACAGTTCATTGTACAGACAGATGCTTCTGAGTTGGGGGTGGGAGCTGTGCTTTCACAACTTAATCAAGATGGTCAAGACCAGCCCATTGCTTTTATTAGCAGAAGGCTGACCCCCAGGGAGAAACGTTGGTCAGCTATTGAGAGGGAGGCCTTTGCTGTGGTTTGGGCCCTGAAGAATTTGAGGCCATAATTGTTTGGTACTCACTTCCTAGTTCAGACAGACCATAAGCCCCTCTTGTGGCTAAATCAGATGAAGGGTGAAAATCCCAAACTGCTCAGGTGGTCCATTTCCCTACAGGGGGGCGACTTTACAGTGGAGCACCGCCCAGGGACTGACCATGGTATTGCAGATGGTCTCTCCAAGTACTTCCACTTAGAACATGAAGACTTATCTGGTCAAGGTTAGTTTAATGTCCCTGCGTTTGGGGGTGGGGGGTTGTGTAGGAGAGTAGGGTCTGCTATCCTATGGTAACCCCAAATTTTTGCTTTTTGCTTCTCTGGTTTTCGACTACTGAGGTTGTGGGCCTGCTAATCAGACCCCCAGCCTGCTGTTCTCTCTCTAAATTATTAATACATGTGCTATAGGTACATACCACAATTGGAAATGGACTCCTTGTCAGCCCCTGTACCATGCACTATAGGTGCTCAGGGCATAGGTGCCACCAAGGCCTACCAGGGGCTGCAGCATATCTTTTGCCACCCCTGGCTGGTTCTTAAATTGACACAACTGGCTGATCTCTCAGCTGGGGCAAGATGGTGTAATCACCTCTTGCTTAGGTATAGTATACCTATATCTAAACCTATATCTGGACACATATAAACCTGTGAGTCACTCCTATGGAAGGCCTTATCAATTCTGGAGGCAGAGTGCGTGGTTTAATGTGAGATGGAGCTCTAGAATGAGCTGAGCCTGTCTGCAGCTGTCGGGAACAACTCCCTAAGCTGTTCCAGGATAATGCCATACCATATACTTTTAAGTGCATTATAATCCTCGCGGTTATATAGCAACTTTGGTTTGGCTTTATCAAAACATGTCGTGTAAGGTGTCATACGATTTGGAATACTATCCCCTCGCCAGTTCTGGCGACGGGGATAGCATTCCACCCCTCTAGAGGGAGAAGACATGTTACTTTACTGAAATGCGGTTGATTTTTAAAAGAGCCTCAGATCCACAAAATGGATGCTTCTGCCACAGACACAGGTCTGACCCCCTGCAGCTGACCGAAACTCAGCCAAGGGGGCCTGGACAAAGGATTCCTGTCGCAGGGAGGTGTCACACCACCCCAGACAGGAGATAGTGGATTGTAGCAGGGAGGTTTGAAAGAAACCAGACACTGCATGGGGAGCACAAGGCTGCCCGTTGCATAATCCGGTCAACCGGTTCTGGGGCACACCAGCCCCAGTCCCAGCACGGCCTGGATCAAAGGAAAGGGGTGTACCCACCCCCTTCCTGGTTCCCACCCATATGAGGGGACCTAGCAGGTAATCCAGCCCCCTAGATTGGTATAAGAATGGGAGCAGTGCCAAAGCACTTCAGATTATCCTGATGAAACATAAGAAACAAAACTCTGGACCCTTCGACATCCTACTCAACGTAGAAGACTGAAGAATCTCCCTTGTGGTCAAGGAGTGACCACCCTGTGCAAACAGGCACCATCCAGCCATCGACATCTGCTTTGTTGCAGTTCCTACCGGAACTCGAGCGACAGAGATCGACGAGATCAAGCTTGTCTGCCTTCTAACATCCTTATCCACAGTCCCTGCAGAGCTGAGACCCGTGGAGGCGACCGGAAGCGTGGGGCGCGCCATCTTGAAAAGACCACAAGACGCTGACTGTGCAGCCCACGAGTGACCCTCAAAGCTGTACACCAGGGTTTGAGAAGCCCCAACCCTGAGCCACTCTTGCACCGAAGTTCAGCCCTCCACACTCGACGAGTGCTGCATGGGGCCCTTCTGCTTCTTTTGGCTCAATGCATTGGCCCGGTCACTTGCCAGTTGGCTTGTGGCCCCTGTGCCAGCGAAAAGCAAAATACAACTTGTGATTCTGGTTGCTCCAGATTTACACCAGCTCCCCTGAAAAGGAGCACCCACTCTGACCCTCCTGGTCCGAGTGAGAAGCAATCTTCCAGTTCCGCGTGGATTGCTTTTGCCAAGTGTTGTTTGCTCCAGTCTTGAAGCCGACAGCGCCGACTGCGAGAGCATTTGTGGGACAGATCGTGACCCGCTCCTGGACGTCGTAGATGCCCCAGAGCTCACGTGACAGCGGAGAGAAGCTCCTCAACAACCACCTGATTGCGCCAAACATTGCCTGGTTCCGTCCTGGTTCCACCCTGGTCACTGCTGAGTGACCCAGACTCTGTCCCCTCTGCTTTCAGGTACTTTTCTATCCGGATCCACCCTTGGATCCCACCGGACACTTCTCCTTCCCATCGCCTGCAGCATCTTCATCTTCAAGCACCCAGAACCTGCGTGACGAAACCCGACGCCACTTCGACCGTATGCACCCGCTTCCTGTGGGTGAGGTAACATTGCAACGCCGGTGTTCCTACACTGGTACACACCTCTAGGGTCTGTGACTAAAGTTTTGTCCTTCTAGGTACAGCGGAAGTATCCTTAAACACTGCTTGTTTAACTTTTACGCACCATTGACTTACATAGGTGCATGCGTGTGCTTTAAGCACTGCACCCGAATCCTGCGGGCTTTTCCCGACTTCAGCATTGCTTGTCCCGACTGCTCCCAGCGATTCCCTAGGCCCTAGGCCTAACCACTGTTCGATTGGTATCTCTTATACCACTTTCTTAGTATATGGTCTGAGTGGCCCCTCGCCCTCATCCATAATTGTGCAACTTTGTATGTTATACTGTGCTTTTGATTTAACGCTTGTGCCCCATTGTTCATAAAGAGTACTGGGGATTATTTTGAGAATAAATACATATATTTTTATAATATATACTTGTGTGGTGTCCTTTCATTTGATATTACAGGACTGTGATTGGTAAAACAGCTTGCTTAACACGACCTCTTGAGTTAAGCCTTCAAGGCTGCTTAGTCTATGCTACCATTAAGATAGCTTGTCTACAAAGTTGACTTACAACCAGACACCATAAGGGATTGTTTGGACTGATACAAGGTGATTCCAGAATTGGAAGCATCATATATCAGGCCAACTTCTCACATTGGTGCGCAGCGGTGCGGATTTGAGCTTGCTGTTCTTTTACCATTGCAATCTTTTTATCAAATTGAAAGATCACATCAAGTACCTTAGGTACATATAAATCAAAAGCTTAGCATATTAAGTTCTACTGAACTTAGTAGTTGTAGATTAAAGGGATTAGCACACCCTGACTACAACTCACTAGCAAGGTACAGTAGGAAAACACTTAGTGTAGGTGAGTGCACCACTTACACCTCACTAGCAGTCATGTCTGGCACAGGTGAAGCTCCACGCTCTCTGCCTGTGACAGTTGACCTTACCCAGGCAACTTCCAGCTATGACAAACTTAGCCACAAAGACTTGTGTGCCTTGTGCATATCAAGAGGGCTAAAAAGGGGCAGAGGTCCCACCATTCCTACCCTGATAGCCATTCTAGAACAGGATGACTTAGATAAGGCGAGGGCAGCTCCCTTAGAGTCAGGAGATGGAGTGAACCCCCCTGTAACTGATACCACTCCAGAGGAGGAAGAAGAAGAAGAGGAAGAGGAGGATGGTTCAGACTTAGAAGAACCTGAAGAACAGGATCAGAGGGGTAACCAGGTTATAGTTGCCAGGCTTAACCAGGCCAACTTAAACCTACTGGGGGGAGAGGGCCAGCACCTCCCCAGATCCAAAAATATCATTCTCCCAGGCAACAGAAGAGTGAGATCCCCATCAGGGGACTCTCATATTTCTAGTGCCTCAAGAGAATCTCAGAGAGGGATGACTTCCTCTCAGAAGATAGAGCATAGAGCCAGGATGAGGGCTGTCAAACTCCAGATAGAGAGGGAGGAGGTAGCCCTGGCTCAAGCTAGACTTGCCTTGGCAAGAGAGCAACAATTGTGTGGCTTAGATGCCACTGGTGGCAGCATAATTCCTAGAGAGAAAGACAGGAGCTATGATAATAGAAACCTGACAAAAATTGTGCCCCCCTACAAGGAAGGGGATGACATCCACAAGTGGATGACTGCTCTTGAGAGAGCCTGCATGGTACAGCAGGTTCCTCAGGATCAGTGGGCTGCAATTTTATGGTACTCCTTTTCTGAGAAAGGGAGGGATAGGCTCCTCACAGTTAGACCTGAGGATGCCAAAAACTACTCTGTCCTGAAGAGTGTTCTTATTGAAGGGTTTGGCCTAACCACTGAGCAATACAGATTGTTGTTCAGAGACACCCAAAAAGCACAGACTCAGGACTGGACTGATTTTGTTGATTGTGCCACTAAGGCTCTGGAGGGTTGGTTGCAGGGAAGTAAAGTCTCAGACTATACAGGATTGTACAATCTTATAATGAGAGAGCAGATCCTTAATAACTGTCAGAACCAGCTGTTGCATCAATACCGTATTGACTCTGATCTGACCTCTCCCCAAGAATTGGGAAAGAAGGCAGACAAATGGGTCAGAACAAGGATTAAGCAGAAACCCCAGAACCAAGGTGGTGACCAGAAGAAAACAGACCAGAAGGGTGGGAATCAGAAAGATAAAGAAAAGGACCAGAAGTCTTCAGGCCCCCAAACTAGTAATAAGGAGGGTGGTTCCCAAAATGGAAACAAGAAAAAGAAGAATGATGGCCCAAAGAAACCTTGGTGTAATACCTGCAAATCAGTTTCACACTGGGGCAGTGAATGCACCAAGAAAAATCCAGTCCCCACCACTGTAGCTCCTAAAGCACCTGCACCCCCTAGTACAGTTAACAGTGGTGGTACACAACCTAAGGGTATAGTGGGGTTAAGCTTGGGTACTGAGATGGAATCTGGCCTAGTCAGAATCCCTACTCAGGCAGTTCTCCTATATGATGTGGACTTAGCTTTGTCCACTACAGTGAGTCCCAGTAACCTGGGCAAATATAGGCAGACGCCTTTGATAAATGAGAAACTGGCTCAGGCCTACAGGGACACATGCGCCAGTGTCACTATGGTGACACCTGACTTTGTGGACCCTGGACAGTTTGTACTAGGTGAAAGTTACCTAGTGACCAATGCAAGCAACTCCACTACTTCCCATAGTGTGGCTGTTGTGAACTTCTCCTGGGGAGGGGTAGATGGCCTAAAGAAAGTTGTTGTGAGTGCAGACCTCCCAGTAGACTGTCTGTTAGGCAATGATCTTGAAAGCTCAGTTTGGTCAGAAGTGGAGTACAGGACTCATGCAGAAATGCTAGGGATTTCAGCACATGTCCTTGCAGTGACAAGGTCTCAGGCTAAGAAGTGTCTTCCTGAACCAGTGGTGGATCTTGGAACAATAGACCAACCACAACCCAAGAGAAGGAGCAAGAGGGTAAAGGCTATGTCTTCCCCCTTGCCCCAGGTTGAGGATCAGATTTCACAGGAAACTGATTCTGCAGACCAAGAGGAGACTGTCTCAGAGGAACTGGAGCCTGATCAGGTTGAGTTTCTGGGGACAGGGGGACCCTCAAGGGCAGATCTGGGGCAGGCTCAATTAGATTGCCCTTCACTTGAACCCCTCAGACAGCAAGCTGCTGCTGAGGCTGCAGGGAATGCTCAAGGTGCCCATAAAGTTTATTGGGATGATGGACTCCTTTACTCAGAGGCTAGAGACCCCAAGCCTGGTACCACCAGGAGGTTGGTTATACCTTTGAAGTTTAGGGGTTTCCTTCTCACCTTGGCCCATGATACTCCCCTTGCAGGACACTTAGGCCAGAACAAGACTTGGGACAGGCTTGTTCCTCACTTTCACTGGCCTCATATGTCAGAAAATGTCAAGGAGTTTTGTCGCTCCTGTGTCACTTGCCAAGCCAGTGGTAAGTCAGGTGGCACAACAAAGGCCCCCCTCATACCACTACCTGTGGTGGGGGTTCCCTTTGAAAGAGTTGGAATAGATATTGTGGGTCCCATGGATCCTCAAACAGCATCTGGGCACAGATTTATACTGGTGGTAGTGGATCATGCCACCAGGTACCCAGAAGCAATTTCCCTAAGGACCACCACAGCACCTGTGGTGGCAAAAGCCATCATTGCAGTTTTCTCAAGAGTGGGCTTTCCAAAGGAGGTACTTTCAGATAGAGGTACAAACTTCATGTCTGGATATTTGAAAGCAATGTGGAAGGAGTGTGGAGTAAACTACAAGTTTACCACACCATATCACCCACAGTGCAATGGGCTTGTGGAGAGATTCAACAAGACCCTCAAGGGAATGATAAAAGGTTTACCAGAGAAGCTCAGGCAGAAATGGGACATCCTTTTACCCTGCTTGCTCTTTGCTTACAGAGAGGTCCCACAGAAGGGGGTTGGCTACAGCCCTTTTGAACTTTTGTTTGGCCACCCTGTGAGGGGTCCACTATGTTTGGTGAAGGAAGGATGGGAGTTACCTCTCAAAAAGCCTAAGCTAGATGTTGTGGACTATGTACTTGGTCTCCGCTCCAGGATGGCTGAGTATATGGAGAGAGCATCCAAAAACCTGGAGGCAAGTCAAGAATTGCAGAAAGCTTGGCATGACCAAAAGGCTGTACTGGTTGAGTTCCAGCCAGGGCAGAAGGTGTGGGTGTTGGAGCCAGTGGCCCCAGCAGCACTCCAGGACAAATGGACTGGACCCTACCCTATCATTGAGAAAAAGGGAGAAGTCACCTACTTGGTTGACTTTGGAACCCCTAGGAGCCCCCACAGGGTGCTTCATGTAAATCGTTTGAAAGCATTTGTGGACAGGAGGACATGAGCTTGCTCATGGCCACAGATGGGGAACAGGAGGAAGAGAGTGACCCTCTCCCAGACCTGCTTTCCCAGAACCCTGATGATGGTTCAGTTGATGGAGTAGCCTTGGCAGGCAGCCTCACTGATCAGCAACAGATGGACTGCAGACAAGTTTTGCAAGCCCACAGACACTTGTTTTCACTCACATCCAGTCAAACTAACTGGTGCACCCATGAGGTGGACACCGGTGACAGTCTGCCTGTGAAGAATAAGATCTACAGGCAACCTGACCATGTCAGGGATTGTATAAAGGCTGAGGTGCAAAAGATGTTGGAGCTTGCAGTGATTGAGCCATCAGAGAGCCCATGGGCTAGCCCAGTGGTCCTTGTGCCAAAACCTCATACCCAAGATGGAAAGAGAGAAATGAGATTTTGTGTGGACTACAGAGGTCTCAATGCTGTCACTAGGACAGATGCACATCCCATTCCAAGAGCAGATGAGCTCATTGATAAATTGGCTTCTGCCAAGTTTCTGAGCACATTTGATTTGACAGCTGGCTACTGGCAGATCAGACTAGCTGAAGAGTCAAAAGCCAAGACAGCATTCTCTACCCCTAGTGGACATTATCGGTTTGTGGTAATGCCCTTTGGTTTGAAGAATGCACCTGCCACTTTCCAAAGGTTGGTGAACCAAGTCCTTTCTGGGTTGGATGACTTTTGTGCAGCATATCTAGATGATATTGCTGTCTTTAGCTCCACCTGGGAGGATCACCTGATCCACCTGAAGAAAGTTCTGGAGGCCCTACCAAGTGCCAGATAGGGCAGAGCAAGGTTGTATACCTGGGCCACCTAGTAGGTGGAGGTCAGGTTCAGCCACTGGAGAGCAAGATCCAGACCATACAGGACTGGGCTCCTCCAACTACCCAGACACAAGTCAGAGCCTTCTTGGGCCTGACTGGGTATTACAGAAAGTTTGTGAAAAACTATGGGTCCATTGTGACACCATTAAATGACTTGACATCCAAGAAGATGCCAAAAAAGTTTCAGTGGACAGTTAGCTGTCAAAAGGCATTTGAACACCTGAAGAAGGCCATGTGCTCTGCACCTATCCTGAAGAGTCCTGACTACTCCAAACAGTTCATTGTACAGACAGATGCTTCTGAGTTGGGGGTGGGAGCTGTGCTTTCACAACTTAATCAAGATGGTCAAGACCAGCCCATTGCTTTTATTAGCAGAAGGCTGACCCCCAGGGAGAAACGTTGGTCAGCTATTGAGAGGGAGGCCTTTGCTGTGGTTTGGGCCCTGAAGAATTTGAGGCCATAATTGTTTGGTACTCACTTCCTAGTTCAGACAGACCATAAGCCCCTCTTGTGGCTAAATAATATGAAGGGTGAAAATCCCAAACTGCTCAGGTGGTCCATTTCCCTACAGGGGGGCGACTTTACAGTGGAGCACCGCCCAGGGACTGACCATGGTATTGCAGATGGTCTCTCCAAGTACTTCCACTTAGAACATGAAGACTTATCTGGTCAAGGTTAGTTTAATGTCCCTGCGTTTGGGGGGGGGGGGGTTGTGTAGGAGAGTAGGGTCTGCTATCCTATGGTCACCCCAAATTATTGCTTTTTGCTTCACTGGTTTTCGACTACTGAGGTTGTGGGCCTGCTAATCAGACCCCCAGCCTGCTGTTCTCTCTCTAAATTATTAATACATGTGCTATAGGTACATACCACAATTGGAAATGGACTCCTTGTCAGCCCCTGTACCATGCACTATAGGTGCTCAGGGCATAGGTGCCACCAAGGCCTACCAGGGGCTGCAGCATATCTTTTGCCACCCCTGGCTGGTTCTTAAATTGACACAACTGGCTGATCTCTCAGCTGGGGCAAGATGGTGTAATCACCTCTTGCTTAGGTATAGTATACCTATATCTAAACCTATATCTGGACACATATAAACCTGTGAGTCACTCCTATGGAAGGCCTTATCAATTCTGGAGGCAGAGTGTGTGGTTTAATGTGAGATGGAGCTCTAGAATGAGCTGAGCCTGTCTGCAGCTGTCGGGAACAACTCCCTAAGCTGTTCCAGGATAATGCCATACCATATACTATTAAGTGCATTATAATCCTCGCGGTTATATAGCAACTTTGGTTTGGCTTTATCAAAACATGTCGTGTAAGGTGTCATACGATTTGGAATACTATCCCCTCGCCAGTTCTGGCGACGGGGATAGCATTCCACCCCTCTAGAGGGAGAAGACATGTTACTTTACTGAAATGCGGTTGATTTTTAAAAGAGCCTCAGATCCACAAAATGGATGCTTCTGCCACAGACACAGGTCTGACCCCCTGCAGCTGACCGAAACTCAGCCAAGGGGGCCTGGACAAAGGATTCCTGTCGCAGGGAGGTGTCACACCACCCCAGACAGGAGATAGTGGATTGTAGCAGGGAGGTTTGAAAGAAACCAGACACTGCATGGGGAGCACAAGGCTGCCCGTTGCATAATCCGGTCAACCGGTTCTGGGGCACACCAGCCCCAGTCCCAGCACGGCCTGGATCAAAGGAAAGGGGTGTACCCACCCCCTTCCTGGGTCCCACCCATAGGAGGGGACCTAGCAGGTAATCCAGCCCCCTAGATTGGTATAAGAATGGGAGCAGTGCCAAAGCACTTCAGATTATCCTGATGAAACATAAGAAACAAAACTCTGGACCCTTCGACATCCTACTCAACGTAGAAGACTGAAGAATCTCCCTTGTGGTCAAGGAGTGACCACCCTGTGCAAACAGGCACCATCCAGCCATCGACATCTGCTTTGTTGCAGTTCCTACCGGAACTCGAGCGACAGAGATCAACGAGATCAAGCTTGTCTGCCTTCTAACAGCCTTATCCACAGTCCCTGCAGAGCTGAGACCCGTGGAGGCGACCGGAAGCGTGGGGCGCGCCATCTTGAAAAGACCACAAGATGCTGACTGTGCAGCCCACGAGTGACCCTCAAAGCTGTACACCAGGGTTTGAGAAGCCCCAACCCTGAGCCACTCTTGCACCGAAGTTCAGCCCTCCACACTCGACGAGTGCTGCATGGGGCCCTTCTGCTTCTTTTGGCTCAATGCATTGGCCCGGTCACTTGCCAGTTGGCTTGTGGCCCCTGTGCCAGCGAAAAGCAAAATACAACTTGTGATTCTGGTTGCTCCAGATTTACACCAGCTCCCCTGAAAAGGAGCACCCACTCTGACCCTCCTGGTCCGAGTGAGAAGCAATCTTCCAGTTCCGCGTGGATTGCTTTTGCCAAGTGTTGTTTGCTCCAGTCTTGAAGCCGACAGCGCCGACTGCGAGAGCATTTGTGGGACAGATCGTGACCCGCTCCTGGACGTCGTAGATGCCCCAGAGCTCATGTGACAGCGGAGAGAAGCTCCTCAACAACCACCTGATTGCGCCAAACATTGCCTGGTTCCGTCCTGGTTCCACCCTGGTCACTGCTGAGTGACCCACACTCTGTCCCCTCTGCTTTCAGGTACTTTTCTATCCGGATCCACCCTTGGATCCCACCGGACACTTCTCCTTCCCATCGCCTGCAGCATCTTCAGCTTCAAGCACCCAGAACCTGCGTGATGAAACCCGACGCCACTTCGACCGTATGCACCCGCTTCCTGTGGGTGAGGTAACATTGCAACGCCGGTGTTCCTACACTGGTACACACCTCTAGGGTCTGTGACTAAAGTTTTGTCCTTCTAGGTACAGCGGAAGTATCCTTAAACACTGCTTGTTTAACTTTTACGCACCATTGACTTACATAGGTGCATGCGTGTGCTTTAAGCACTGCACCCGAATCCTGCGGGCTTTTCCCGACTTCAGCATTGCTTGTCCCGACTGCTCCCAGCGATTCCCTAGGCCCTAGGCCTAACCACTGTTCGATTGGTATCTCTTATACCACTTTCTTAGTATATGGTCTGAGTGGCCCCTCGCCCTCATCCATAATTGTGCAACTTTGTATGTTATACTGTGCTTTTGATTTAACGCTTGTGCCCCATTGTTCATAAAGAGTACTGGGGATTATTTTGAGAATAAATACATATATTTTTATAATATATACTTGTGTGGTGTCCTTTCATTTGATATTACAGGACTGTGATTGGTAAAACAGCTTGCTTAACACGACCTCTTGAGTTAAGCCTTCAAGGCTGCTTAGTCTATGCTACCATTAAGATAGCTTGTCTACAAGGTTGACTTACAACCAGACACCATAAGGGATTGTTTGGACTGATACAAGGTGATTCCAGAATTGGAAGCATCATATATCAGGCCAACTTCTCACAGGGATCTAGCACTCTGGGCAATGTCAGGGAAGGGATCTAGTATGCTGAACAATAGCAGCCACTGGGTCTGGCACTCTGGGTAATGGCAGGCAAGGGATCTAGTACTCTGGATAATGTGTACAAGGGATATAGTACTCTTGACAATGTAAAAGCAGGGATCTAGTGCTCTGAACAATGTCAGGGAAGGGACCTAGTATTCTGGGCAATGTCAGGGAAGGGATCTGGTACTCTGGACAATGGCAGAGAAGGGACCTGGTAGTCTGGACAATGGTTGGCATGGGAACTCACACCCTAGACAATGTCAGGGAAGGGATCTAGTGCTCTGGACAATGGTAGGCAAGGGATCTAGCACTCTGGGCAATGTCAGGGAAGGGATCTAGTATGCTGAACAATAGCAGCCAATGGGTCTAGCACTCTGGGTAATGGCAGGCAAGGGATCTAGTACTCAGGATAAAGTGTACAAGGGATATAGTAGTCTTGACAATGTAAAAGAAGGGATCTAGTGCTCTGAATAATGTCAGGGAAGGGACCTAGTACTCTGGGCAATGTCAGGGAAGGGATCTGGTACTCTGGACAATAGCAGAGAAGGGAACTGGTAGTCTGAACAATGGTGGGCATGGGATCTCACACTCTGGACAATGTCAGGGAAGGGATCTAGTGCTCTGAACAATGCCAGGGAAGGGACCTAGTACTCTGGGTAATGCCAAGGAAGGGATCTGGTACTCTGGACAATGGTGGGCAAGGGATCTTGCACTCTGGACAATGTCAGGGAAGGGATATGGTACTCTGGACAATGGCATGCAAGGGATCTAGTACCCTGGAAAATGCCAAGGAAGGGGTCTTGTACTCTGGACAATGGTAGGCAAGGGATCTAGCGCTCTGGATAATGTGTGCAAAGGATCTAGTACTCTGGACAATGTAAGGGAAGGGATCTAGTGATTTGAACAATGTGAGGGAAGGGATCTAGTACTCTGGACAATGCCAGGGAAGGGATCTAGTATGCTGAACAATAGCGGTCTGTGGGTCTAGCACTATGGGCAATGGCAGGTAAGGGATCGAGTACTCTGGATGTGCAAGGGATCTAGTCCTCTGGGCAATGTAAGGGAAGGGATCTAGTTCTCTGAACAATGTCAGGGAAGGGATCTAGTACTCTAAGCAATGTCAGGGGATGGATCTGGTACTCTGGACAATGGCAGACAATGGATCCTGAACTTTGAACAATGTCAGGGAAGGGATCTGATAAGGGGAAAAAGGAAGCCTCTTTAGGGTGGGGTCACAAGCCACAAACCACCCTGCTGTGGTCATGAGCCGTGGTCACAGGTCACCGACGCAACACTTCACTGAGGAACAAGGAACAATGATATGAGATGACAAAGATCACATTTAAAGTGGCATTTTATTGTTAAGTCTTAAGTACATCAGAAAATGCATTTATTAATTGATCAGCCTGCAAGTTTAACATTCCAAAGAGATCCAAGGTGCAAAAGGACTGGGATCTTTTTAAAAGGCACAATTTAAATTAGTTAGAGAAAGCAGAACACTCTATAAAGTCTAGTGCCTAGAAGCACCTTCGCTATGGAGACTATCCCAGCAGGGCCTAATAGCTTAAGGGAACCTAAATATGCAAGGAATTGGGTGTGAATGGAAAATACAGAACATGGACAGAGATTTAAAAAGAAAAAAGTATTATCTAGCTTAGGAAGTCCACCACCTGAGAGAGAGGATTTGACGTCCCAAGTCAGACAATCGGCTAGCCGGAGAACTTGCATGCACAGGTCGCATCAGCAGAGCTCTGGCTTCAGATTTGACGGGCTGAATCTAATATACCCGAAAAAATCAGAACTAACACTGTTCTGGCGTATTTTCTGACGCAGGTGGCTTTGACCGCATTGTCCTAGGACAGTGGGGACGGTCAGGTGTCCTAACAGTTGGTTGGCCATGCTTGACCGCAGAACATCTTGTTCTGTACATATGGGCGAGAACATCTTGTTCTGTACATTTTTCTAAAAATGTATGCGTGACCGGAAACTTACGCCAGGTGCTAGTTTTGCAAGAAGCTTGTGGCTTATTTCGGCAAGCTAAGTTGCAAAACAAGACTTCAGTGGAAAGTCCCTGAAATGTGTCAATCTACCTCTACACCAGCTGGGTCTTGTGTACGTGTGTGTGGGCGTTGGTCCTGATTCTGTGGAAAATTACTACTTCACATTAGGCCAATTTACCACGTTATTTTTCAGTGCAGCAGAAATGCATTTTTCAACATTATTGTGGCCGAGTGCATACTATTAGCCCAAGGCATGTCTTTTTTGCCTTTGCCCTGGGTCTATAACCCCGGGATTCAGGGAGTTAGTGGGATCTAATTTGTTGATCATGCATAGCAAACTTGGGGGATTTCAAGCATATTTTCAGAGTTTCTCTAGCAGGGGAATGTAGGGCCTTCAGGCTACCAGGGTCGATAAAAAAGGGCCCTCTATCAGATCTAGTACTCTGGACCATGACAGGCAAGGGATCTAGTACTCTGGACAATGTTGTGCAAGGGATCTAGTGCTTCAAACGATGGCAGGGAATGGATCTTGTACTCTGCGCATTGTCAGGGAAGGTATCTGGTACTCTGGACAATGATGGGCAAGTGATCTTGCAATCCAGACAATGTCAGGGAAGGCATCCACTACTCTTGAAACTGGTGTTCAAGGGATCTAGAACTCTAGACAATGTCAGGGAAGGGATCCAGTACTCTGGGCAATGTTAGGGAAGGGATCAGGTACTATGGACAATGGCAGGCAAGGGATCTAGCACTCTGGGCAATGGTTGGCATAGGATCTAGCACTCTGGACAATGGCAGGGAAGGGATCTGCCACTCTGGACAATGTCAGGGAGGGGATCTAGCAATCTGGACAATGGAAGGGAAGGGATCTAGCACCCTGGACAATAGCGAGCAAGGAATCTAGCCCTCTAGACAATGTCAGGGAAGGGATCTGGTACTCTGGACAGTGCCGGGCAAGGGATCACGAACTCTGATCAATGTCAGGGAAGGTATCTAGTACTCTGGACAATGGAAGGGAAGGGATCTTGTACTCTGAACAATGTCAGGGAAGGGGTCTAGTACTCTGGACAATGGCAGGCAAGGGATATTGCACTCTGGACAATGTCATGGAAGGGATCTAGTGCTCCAAACAATGGTGGGCAAGGGATACAGCACTCTGGTCAATGTCAGGGAAGGGATCTAGTACTCTGGACAATGGTAGGCAAGGTATCTACTGCTCTGGGCAATGTCAGGGAAGGGATCTAGTATGCTGAACATTAGCAGCCACTGTGTCTAGCACTCTGGGCAATGACAGGCAAGGGATCTAGTACTCTTGGTAATTTGTGCAAGGGATCTAGTACTCTGGACAATGTAAGGGAAGGGATCTAGTGCTCTGAACAATGTCAGTGAAGGGATCTAGTACTCTGGACCATGCCAGGGAAGGGATCTGGTACTCTGGACAATGGCATGCAATGGATCCAGTACTCTGGACAATGCAAGGGAAGGGATCTAGTGCTCTGAACAATGCCAGGGAAGGGATCTAGTACTCTGGGCAATGTCAGGGAAGGGATCTGCTACTCTGGACAATGGCGGGCAAAGGATCTTATACTCTGGACAATGTCAGGTAAGGGATCTAGTACTTTGGGCAATGTCAGGGAAGGGATCTAGTACTCTGGGCAATGTCAGGGAAGGGATCTGGTACTCTGGACAATGGCATGCAATGGATCCAGTACTCTGGACAATGCAAGGAAAGGGATCTAGTGCTCTGAACAATGCCAGGGAAGGGATCTAGTACTCTGGACAATGTCAGGGAAGGGATCTGGTACTCTGGACAATGGCATGCAAGGAATCCATTACTCTGGACAATGCCAGGGAAGGGATCTAGTACTGTGGACAATAGTAGGCACAGGATCTAGCACTCTGGGAAATGTCAGGGGAGGGATCTGGTATGCTGAACAATAGCAGCCACTGGGCCTAGCACTCTGGGCAATGGCATGCAAGAGATCTAGTAAGCTGGATAATGTGTACAAGGGATATAATACTCTGGACAATATAAGAGAAGGGATCTAGTGCTCTGAACAATGTCAGGGAAGGGACCTAGTACTCTGGGCAATGTCAGGGAAGAGATCTGGTACTCTGGACAATGGTGGGAAAGGGATCCAGCACTCTAGTCAATGTCAGGGAAGGGAACTAGTACTCTTGACAATGGCATGCAAGGAATCCAGTACTCTGGACAATGTCAGGGAAGGGATCTAGTATGCTGAACATTAGCAGCCACTGGGTCTAGCACTCGGGGAAAAGGCAGGCAAGGGATCTAGTACTCTGGATAATGTGTACAAGGGATATAGTACTCTGGACAATGTAAGAGAAGGGATCTAGTGCTCTAAACAATGTCAGGGAAGGGACCTAGTACTCTGGGTAATGTCAGGGAAGGGATCTGGTACTCTGGACAATGGTGGGCAAGGGATCTTGCACTCTGGACAATGTCAGGGAAGGGATATAGTACTCTGGACAATGGCATGCAAGGGATCTAGTACTCTGGAAAATGTCAATGAAGGGGTCTTGTTCTCTGGACAATGGTAGGCAAGGGATCTAGTGCTCTGGATAATGTGTGCAAAGGATCTAATACTCTGGACAATCTAAGGGAAGGGATCTAGTGATTTGAACAATGTGAGGGAAGGGATCTAGTACTCTTGGCAATGTCAGGGAATGGATCTGGTACTCTGAACAATAGCGGGCAAGGGATCTTGCACTCTGGACAATGTCAGGGAAGGGAACTAGTACTATTGATATTGGTATGCAAGGGATCTATTTATCTTGACAATGTTATGGAAGGGATCTAGTACTCTGGACTGTGCCAGAAAAGGGATCTTGAACTCTGAACAATGTCAGGGAAGGGATCTAGTACTCTGGACCATGACAGGCAAGGGATCTAGTACTCTGGACAATGTTGTGCAAGGGATCTAGTGCTTCAAACGATGGCAGGGAATGGATCTAGTACTCTAGGCAATGTCAGGGAAGGGATCCAGTACTCTGGGCAATGTTAGGGAAGGGATCAGGTACTATGGACAATGGCAGGCAAGGGATCTAGCACTCTGGGCAATGGTTGGCATAGGATCTAGCACTCTGCACAATGGCAGGAAAGGGATCTGGTACTCTGGACAATGGTGGGCAAGGGATCTTGCACTCTGGACAATGTCAGGGAAGGGATATAGTACTCTGGACAATGGCATGCAAGGGATCTAGTACTCTGGAAAATGTCAATGAAGGGGTCTTGTTCTCTGGACAATGCTTTGCAAGGGATCTAGTGTTTCAAATGATGGCAGGGAATGGATCTAGTACTCTGGGCAATGTCAGGGAAGGTATCTGGTACTCTGGACAATGATGGGCAAGTGATCTTGCAATCCAGACAATGTCAGGGAAGGGATCCCCTACTCTTGAAACTGGTGTTCAAGGGATCTAGAACTCTAGACAATGTTAGGGAAGGGATCCAGTACTCTGGGCTATGTTAGGGAATGGATCAGGTACTATGGACAATGGCAGGTAAGGGATCTAGCACTCTGGGCAATGGTTGACATAGGATCTAGCACTCTGGACAATGGAAGGGAAGGGATCTGCCACTCTGGACAATGGCAGGGAGGGGATCTAGCAATCTGGAAAATGGAAGGGAATGGATCTAGCACTCTGGACAATAGCAAGCAAGGAATCTAGCCCTCTGGACAATGTCAGGGAAGGGATCTGGTACTCTGGACAGTGCCGGGCAAGGGATCTCGAACTCTGATCAATGTCAGGGAAGGTATCTAGTACTGTGGACAATGGAAGGGAAGGGATCTGGTACTCTGGACAATGGCAGGCAAAGGATCTTGTACTCTGAACAATGTCAGGGAAGGGATCCAGCACTCTGGTCAATGTCCAGGAAGGGATCTAGTACTCTTGACAATGGCATGCAAGAGATCCAGTACTCTGGACAATGTCAGGGAAGGGATCTGGTACTCTGGACAATGGCAGGCAAAGGATCTTGTACTCTGAACAATGTCAGGGAAGGGATCCAGCACTCTGGTCAATGTCCAGGAAAGGATCTAGTACTCTGGACAATGGTAGACAAGGGATCTAGTGATCTGGGCAATGTCAGGGAAGGGATCTAGTATGTTGAACAATAGCAGCCACTGTGTCTAGCACTCTGGGCAACAACAGGTAAGGCATCTAGTACTCTTGGTAATGTGTGCAAGGGAACTAGTACTCTGGACAATGTCAGGGAAGGGATCTAGTACTCTGGGCAATGTCAGGGAAGGGATCTGGTACTCTGGACAATGGCATGCAATAGATCCAGTACTCTAGACAATGCAAGGGGAGGGATCCAGTGCTCTGAACAATGTCAGGGAAGGGACCTAGTACTCTGGGTAATGTCAGGGAAGGGATCTGGTACTCTGGACAATGGTGGGCAAGGGATCTTGCACTCTGGACAATGTCAGGGAAGGGATGTAGTACTCTGGACAATGGCATGCAAGGGATCTAGTACTCTGGAAAATGTCAAGGAAGGGGTCTTGTACTCTGGACAATGGTAGGCAAGGGATCTAGTGCTCTAGATAATGTGTGCAAAGGATCTAGTACTATGGACAATCTAAGGGAAGGGATCTAGTGATTTGAACAATGTGAGGGAAGGGATCTAGTACTCTTGGCAATGTCAGGGAATGGATCTGGTACTCTGAACAATAGCGGGCAAGGGATCTTGCACTCTGGACAATGTCAGGGAAGGGAACTAGTACTATTGATATTGGTATGCAAGGGATCTATTTATCTTGACAATGTCATGGTAGGGATCTAGTACTCTGGACTGTGCCAGACAAGGGATCTTGAACTCTAAACAATGTCAGGGAAGGGATCTAGTACTCTGGACCATGACAGGCAAGGGATCTAGTACTCTGGACAATGATGTGCAAGGGATCTAGTGCTTCAAACGATGGCAGGAAATGGATCTAGTACTCTGGGCAATGTCAGGGAAGGTATCTGGTACTCTGGACAATGATGGGCAAGTGATCTTGCAAGCTAGACAATGTCAGGGAAGGGTTCCACTACTCTTGAAACTGGTGTTCCAGGGATCTAGTACACTAGACAGTGTCAGGGAAGGGATCCAGTACTCTGGGCAATGTTAGGGAAGGGATCAGGTACTATGTACAATGGCAGGCAAGGGATCTAGCACTCTGGGCAATGGTTGGCATAGGATCTAGCACTCTGGACAATGGCAGGAAAGGGATCTGGTACTCTGGACAATGTTGTGCAAGGGAATTAGTGCTTCAAACGATGACAGGGAATGGATCTAGTACTCTGGGCAATGTCAGGGAAGGTATCTGGTACTCTGGACAATGATGGGCAAGTGATCTTGCAATTCAGACAATGTCAGGGAAGGGATCCACTACTCTTGAAACTGGTGTTCAAGGGAGCTAGAACTCTAGACAATGTCAGGGAAGGGATCCAGTACTCTGGGCAATGTTAGGGAAGGGATCAGGTACTATGGACAATGGCAGGCAAGGGATCTAGCACTCTGGGCAATGGTTGGCATAGGATCTAGCACTCTGGACAATGGCAGGGAAGGGATCTGCCACTCTGGACAATGGCAGGGAGGGGATCTAGCCATCTGGAAAATGGAAGGGAAGGGATCTAGCACTCTGGACAATAGCGAGCAAGGAATCTAGCCCTCTGAACAATGTCAGGGAAGGGATCTGGTACTCTGGACAGTGCTGGGCAAGGGATCTCGAACTCTGATCAATGTCAGGGAAGGTATATAGCACTCTGGACAATGGAAGGGAAGGGATCTGGTACTCTGGACAATGGCAGGCAAAGGATCTTGTACTCTGAACAATGTCAGGGAAGGGATCCAGCACTCTGGTCAATGTCAGGGAAGGGATCTAGTACTCTTGACAATGGCATGCAAGGGATCCAGTACTCTGGACAATGTCAGGTAAGGGATCTGGCACTCTGGACAATGGCAGGCAAGGGATCTTGCACTCTAGACAATGTCATGGAAGGGATCTAGTGCTCCAAACAATGGTGGGCAAGGAATCCAGCACTCCGGTAAATGTCAGGAAGGGATCTAGTACCCCGGACAATGGTAGGCAAGGGATCTAGTGATCTGGGCAATGTCAGGGAAGGGATCTAGTATGCTGAACAATAGCAGCCATTGTGTCTAGCACTCTGGGCAATGGCAGGCAAGGGATCTAGTACTCTTGGTTATGTGTGCAAAGGATCTAGTACTCTGGACAATGTAAGGGAAGGGATCTAGTGATCTGAACAATGTCAGGGAAGGGATCTAGTACTCTGGGCAATGTCAGGGAAGGGATCTGGTACTCTGGAAAATGGCATGCAATGGATCCAGTACTCTGGACAATGCAAGGGAAGGGATCTAGTGCTCTGAACAATGCCAGGGAAGGGATCTAGTACTCTGGGCAATGTCAGGGAAGGGATCTGCTACTCTGGACAATGGCAGGCAAAGGATCTTGTACTCTGGAAAATGTCAGGTAAGGGATCTAGGACTCTGGGCAATGTCAGGGAAGGGATCTAGTTCTCTGGGCAATGTCAGGGAAGGGATCTGGTACTCTGGACAATTGCATGCAATGGATCCAGTACACTGGACAATGCAAGGGAAGGGATCTAGTGCTCTAAACAATGCCAGGCAAGGGATCTAGTACTCTGGGCAATGTCAGTGAAGGGATCTGGTACTCTGGACAATGGCATGCAAGGGATGCAGTACTCTGGACAATGCCAGGGAAGGGGTCTAGTACTCTGGGCAATAGTAGGCACAGGATCTAGCACTCTGGGCAATGTCAGGGGAGGGATCTGGTATGCTGAACAATAGCAGCCACTGGGCCTAGCACTCTGGGCAATGGCAGGCAAGAGATCTAGTAACCTGGATAATGTGTACAAGGGATATAGTACTCTGGACAATGTAAGAGAAGGGATCTAGTGCTCTGAACAATGTAAGGGAAGGGACCTAGTACTCTGGGCAATGTCAGGGAAGGGATCTGGTACTCTGGACAATGGCGGGCATGGGATCTTGCACTCTTGACAATGTCAGGTAAGGGATCTAGTGCTCCAAACAATGGTGGGAAAGGGATCCAGCACTCTGGTCAATGCCAGGGAAGGGATCTAGTACTCTGGACAATGGTCGACAAGGGATCCAGCACTCTAGTCAATGTCAGGGAAGGGATCTAGTACTCAGGACAATGATAGACAAGGGATCTAGCACTCTGGGCAATGTCAGGGAAGGGATCTAGTAGTTTTGGCAATGTCGGGGAAGGGATCTAGTACTCTGGACAATGTCGAGGGAAGGGATCTAGTACTCTGGTCAATGGTGGGCAAGGGATTTAGCACCCTGGGCAATGGTGGGCATGGGATCCAGCACTGTGGACAATGGCAGGGATATGGCACTCTGGACAATGGCGGGGAAGGGATCTAGAACTCTGGACAATTGTGGGCAAGGGATCTAGCACTCTGGACAGAGGCAGGCAGATCTAATACTCCTGGACAATGGTGTGCATGTGATCCTGCACTCTGGCCAATGTCAGGGAAGGGATCTAGTACTCTTGACAGTGGCATGCAAGGTATCCAGTATTCTGGAAAATGTTAGGGAAGGGATCTAGTACTCTGGACAATGATAGGCAAGGGATCTAGCACTCTGGGCAATGTCAGGGAAGGGATCTAGTACTCTTGACAATGACATGCAAGGGATCCAGTATTATGGACAATGTCAAGGAAGGGATCTAGTACTCTGGACAATGATAGGCACGGGATATAGCACTCTGGGCAATGTCAGGGAAGGGATCTAGCACTCTGGACAATGGTGGGTAAGGGATATAGCACCCTGGGCAATGGTGGGCAAGGGATCCAGCACTGTGGACAATGGCAGGGAAGGGATCTGTCATCTGGAAAGTGGCAGGGAAGGGATCTGTCATCTGGAAAGTGGCAGGGAAGGGATCTAGCAATCTGGACAATGGCATGGAAGGGATCTAGTAGTTTGGGCAATGTCAGGAAAGGGATCTAGTACTCTGGACAATGTCAGGGAAGGGATCTGGTACTCTGGACAATGGCATACAATGGATCCAGTACTCTGGACAATGCAAGGGAAGGGGTCTAGTGCTCTGAACAATGCCAGGGAAGGGATCTGGTACTCTGGACAATGGTGGGCAAAATATCTTGTACTCTGAACAATGTCAGATAAGGGATCTAGTACTCTGGGCAATGCCAGGGAAGGATCTGGTGCCCCAAACAATGGTGGGCAAGGGATCCAGCACTCTGGACAATGTCAGGGAAGGGATCTAGTACTTGGGACAATGGTAGGCAAGGGATCTATTGCTCTGGTCAATGTCAGGGAAGGGATCTAGTATGCTGAACAATAGCAGCCTCTGTGGCTAGCACTCTGGGCAATGACAGGCAAGGGATCTAGTACTCTTGGTAATGTGTGCAAGGGATATAGTACTCTGGACAATGTAAGGGAAGGGATCTAGTGCTCTGAACAATGTCAGGGAAGGGATCTAGTACTCTGGGCAATGTCAGAGAAGGGATATGGTACTCTGGACAATGGCATGCAATGGATCCAGTACTCTGGACAATGCAAGGGAAGGGATCTAGTGCTCTGAACAATGCCAGGGAAGGGATCTAGTACTCTGGGCAATGTCGGGGAAGGGATTGGGTATTCTGGACAATGACAGGCAAAGGATCTTGTACTCTGGACAATGTCAGGTAAGGGATCTAGTAGTTTGGGCAATATTGGGGAAGGGATCTAGTACTCTGGATGATGCTAGGGAAGGGATCCGGTACTCTGGACAACGGCATGCAATGGATCAAGTACTCTGGACAATGCAAGGGAAGGGATCTAGTGCTCTGAACAATGCCAGGGAAGGGATCTAGTATGCTGAACAATAGCAGCCACTGTGTCTAGCACTCTGGGCAATTACAGGCAAGGGATCTAGTACTCTTGGTAATGTGTGCAAGGGATATAGTACTCTGGACAATGTAAGAAAAGGGATCTAGTGCTTTGAACAATGTCAGGGAAGGGATATAGTACTCTGGGCAATGTCAGGGAAGGGATTTGGTACTCTGGACAATGGCATGCAATGGATCCAGTACTCTGGACAATGCAAGGGAAGGGATCTAGTGCTCTGAACAGTGCCAGGGAAGGGATCTAGTACTCTGGGCAATGTCAGGGAAGGGATCGGGTATTCTGGACAATGGCAGACAAAGGATCTAGTAGTCTGGACAATGTCAGGTAAGGGATCTAGTAGTTTGGGCAATCTCGGGGAAGGGGTCTAGTACTCTGGACAATGTCAGGGAAGGGATCTGGTACTCTGGACAATGGCATGCAATGGATCCAGTACTCTGGACAATGGTAGGCAAGGGATCTAGTGCTCTGGTCAATGTCAGGGAAGGGATCTAGTATGCTGAACAATAGCAACCACTGTGTCTAGCACTCTGGGCAATGACAGGCAAGAGATCTAGTACTCTTGGTAATGTGTGCAAGGGATATAGTACTCTGGACAATGTAAGGGAAGGGATCTAGTGCTTTGAACAATGTCAGGGAAGGGATATAATACTCTGGGCAATGTCAGGGAAGGGATCTGGTACTCTGGACAATGGCATGCAATGGATCCAGTATGCTGGACAATGTAAGGGAAGGGATCTAGTGCTCTGAACAATGTCAGGGAAGGGATCTAGTACTCTGGGCAATGTCAGGGAAGGGATATGGTACTCTGGACAATGGCATGCAATTGATCCAGTACTCTGGACAATGCAAGGGAAGGGATCTAGTGCTCTGAACAATGCCAGGGAAGGGATCTAGTACTCTGGGCAATGTCAGGGAAGAGATCGGGTATTCTGGACAATGACAGGCAAAGGATCTTGTACTCTGGACAATGTCAGGTAAGGGATCTAGTAGTTTGGGCAATATTGGGGAAGGGATGTAGTACTCTGGATGATGCCAGGGAAGGCATCCGGTACTCTGGACAATGGCATGCAATGGATCAAGTACTCTGGACAATGCAAGGGAAGGGATCTAGTGCTCTGAACAATGCCAGGGAAGGGATCTAGTATGCTGAACAATAGCAGCCACTGTGTCTAGCACTCAGGGCAATGACAGGCAAGGGATCTAGTACTCTTGGTAATGTGTGCAAGGGATATAGTACTCTGGACAATGTAAGAGAAGGGATCTAGTGCTTTGAACAATGTCAGGGAAGGGATATAATACTCTGGGCAATGTCAGGGAAGGGATCTGGTACTCTGGACAATGGCATGCAATGGATCCAGTACTCTGAACAATGCAAGGGAAGGGATCTAGTGCTCTGAACAATGCAAGGGAAGGGATCTAGTACTCTGGACAATGGCAGGCAAGGGATCCAGCACTCTGGACAATGCCAGGGAAGGGATCTAGTACTCTGGACAATGGTAGGCAAGGGATCTAGTGCTCTGGTCAATGTCAGGGAAGGGATCTAGTATGCTGAACAATAGAAGCCACTGTGTCTAGCACTCTGGGCAATGACAGGCAAGAGATCTAGTACTCCTGGTAATGTGTGCAAGGGATATAGTACTCTGGACAATGTAAGGGAAGGGATCTAGTGCTTTGAACAATGTCAGGGAAGGGATATAATACTCTGGGCAATGTCAGGGAAGGGATCTGGTACTCTGGACAATGGCATGCAATGGATCCAGTACTCTGAACAATGCAAGGGAAGGGATCTAGTGCTCTGAACAATGCAAGGGAAGGGATCTAGTACTCTGGGCAATGCCAGGGAAGGGATCGGGTATTCTGGACAATGGCAGGCAAAGGATCTGGTACTCTGGACAATGTCAGGGAAGGGATCTGGTACTCTGGACAATGGCATGCAATGGATCCAGTACCCTGGGCAATGCGAGGGAATGGATCTAGTGCTCTAAACAATGCCAGGGAAGGGATCTAGTACTCTGGGCAATGTCAGGGAAGGGATCGGGTATTCTGGACAATGGCAGGCAAAGGATCTTGTACTTTGGACAATGTCAGGTAAGGGATCTAGTAGTTTGGGCAATGTCAGGAAAGGGATCTAGTACTCTGAACAATGCCAGGGAAGGAATCTGGTACTCTGGACAATGGCATGCAATGGATCCAGTACTCTGGCCAATGCAAGGGAAGGGATCTAGTGCTCTGAACAATGCCAGGGAAGGGATCTAGTACTCTGGACAATGCCAGAGAAGGGATCTGGCACTCTGGACAATGGCAGGCAAGGGATCTTGCACTCTGTACAATGTCATGGAAGGGATCTAGTGCCCCAAACAATGGTGGGCAAGGGATCCAGCACTCTGGACAATGCCAGGAAAGGGATTTAGTACTCGGGACAATGGTAGGCAAGGGATCTAGTGCTCTGGTCAATGTCAGGGAAGGGATCTAGTATGCTGAACAATAGCAGCCACTGTGTCTAGCACTCTGGGCAATGACAGGCAAGGGATCTAGTACTCTTGGTAATGTGTGCAAGGGATATAGTACTCTGGACAATGTAAGGGAAGGGATCTAGTGCTCTGAACAATATCAGGGAAGGGATCTAGTACTCTGGGCAATGTCAGGGAAGGGATCTGGTACTCTGGACAATGGCATGCAATGGATCCAGTACTCTGGACAATGCAAGGGAAGGGATCTAGTGCTCTGAACAATGTTGGAGAAGGGATCTAGTACTCTGGGCATTGTCAGGGAAGGGATCGGGTATTCTGGACAATGACAGGCAAAGGATCTTGTACTCTGGACAATGTAAGGTAAGGGATCCAGTAGTTTGGGCAATGTTGGGGAAGGGATCTAGTACTCTGGATGATGCCAGGGAAGGGATCCGGTACTCCGGACAATGGCATGCAATGGATCCAGTACTCTGGACAATGCAAGGGAAGGGATCTAGTGCTCTGAACAAAGCCAGGGAAGGGATCTAGTACTCTGGGCAATATCAGGGAATCGATCTGGTACTCTGGACAATGGTATGCAATAGATCCAGTACTCTGGACAGTGCAAAGGAAGGGATCTAGTGCTCTGAAAAATGCCTGGGAAGGGATCTGGTACTCTGGACAATTGTTGGCAAAAGATCTTGTACTCTGAACAATGTCAGGGAAGGGATCTAGTACTCTGGGCAATGCCAGGGAAGGGATCTGGCACTCTGGACAATGGCAGGCAATGGATCTTGCACTCTGGACAATGTCATGGAAGGGATCTAGTGCCCCAAACAATGGTGGGCAAGGGATGCAGCACTCTGGACAATGTCAGGGAAGGGATCTAGTACTCTGGACAATGGTAGGCAAGGAATCTAATGCTCTGGTCAATGTCAGGGAAGGGATCTAGTATGCTGAACAATAGCAGCCACTGTGTCTAGCACTCTGGGCAATGACAGGCAAGGGATCTAGTACTCTTGGTAATGTGTGCAAAGGATATAGTACTCTGGACAATGTAAGGGAAGGGATCTAGCGCTTTGAACAATGTCAGGAAGGGATATAGTACTCTGGGCAATGTCAGGGAAGGGATCTGGTGCTCTGGACAATGGCATGCAATGGATCCAGTACTCTGGACAATGCAAGGGAAGGGTTCTAGTGCTCTGAACAATGCCAGGGAAGGGATCTAGTACTCTGGGCAATGTCAGGGAAGGGATCGGGTTTTCTGGACAATGGCAGGCAAAGGATCCTGTACTCTGGACAATGTCAGGTAAGGGATCTAATAGTTTGGGCAATGTCAGGGAAGGGATCTAGTACTCTGGACAATGTCAGGGAAGGGATCTGGTACTCTGGACAATGGCATGCAATTGATCCAGTACTCTGGGCATTGCAAGGGAAGGGATCTAGTGCTCTGAACAATGCCAGGGAGGGGATCTAGTACTCTGGGCAATGTCGGGGAAGGGATCGAGTTCTCTGGGCAATGTCAGGGAAGGGATCTAGTACTCTGGGCAATGTCAGGGAAGGGATCTGGCACTCTGGACAATGGCAGGCAAAGGAACTGGTACTCTGGACAATGTCAGGTAAGGGATCTAGTAGTGTGGGCAATGTTGTGGAAGGGATCTAGTACTCTGGACAATGTCAGGGAAGGGATCTGGTACTCTGGACAATGGCATGCAATGGATCCAGTACTCTGGACAATGCAAGGGAAGGGATCTAGTGCTCTGAACAATGCCAGGGAAGGGATCTAGTACTCTGGGCAATGTCAGGGAAGGGATCTGGCACTCTGGACAATGGCAGGCAAAGGAACTGGTACTCTGGACAATGTCAGGTAAGGGATCTAGTAGTTTGGGCAATGTTGGGGAAGGGATCTAGTACTCTGGACAATGTCAGGGAAGGGATCTGGTACTCTGGACAATAGCATGCAATGGATCCAGTACTCTGGACAATGCAAGGGAAGGGATCTAGGGCTCTGAACAATGCAAGGGAAGGGATCTAGTACTCTGGGCAATGTCAGGGAAGGGATCTGGTACTCTGGACAATGGCATGCAATGGATCCAGTACTCTGGACAATGCAAGGGAGGGGATCTAGTGCTCTGAAAAATGTCAGGGAAGGGATCTGGTACTCTGGACAATGGCGGGCAAAGGATCTTGTACTCTGAACAATGTCAGGGAAAGGATCTAGTACTCTGGGCAATGTTAGGGAAGGGATATGGCACTCTGGACAATGTCAGCCAAGGGATCTTGCACTCTGGACAATGTCATGGAAGGAAGCTAGTGCCCCAAACAATGGTGGGCAAGGGATCCAGCACTCTGGACAATGTCAGGGAAGGGATCTAGTACTCTGGACAATGGTAGGCGAGGGATCTAGTGCTCTGGTCAATGTCAGGGAAGGGATCTAATATGCTGAACAATAGCAGCCACTGTGTCTAGTACTCTGGGCAATGACAGGCAAGGGATCTAGTACTCTTGGTAATGTGTGCAAGGGATATAGTACTCTGGACAATGTAAGGGAAGGGATCTAGTGTTCTGAACAATGTCAGGGAAGGGATCTAGTACTCTGGGCAATGTCAAGGAAGGGATCTGGTACTCTGGACAATGGCATGCAATGGATCCAGTACTCTGGACACTGCAAGGGAAGGGATCTAGTGCTCTGAAAAATGCCAGGGAAGGGATCTAGTACTCTGGGCAATGTCAGGGAAGGGATCGGGTATTCTGGACAATGACAGGAAAAGGATATTGTACTCTGGACAATGTCAGGTAAGGGATCTTGCACTCTGGACAATGTCAGGGAAGGGATCTAGTACTCTGGGCAATGTCAGGGAAGGGATCTGGTACTCTGGACAATGGCATGCAATGGATCCAGTACTCTGGACAATGCAAGGGAAGGGATCTAGTGCTCTGAACAATGTCAGGGAAGGGACCTAGTACTCTGGACAATGTCAGGGAAGGGAACTAGTACTATTGATATTGGTATGCCATGGATCTATTTATCATTACAATGTCATGGAAGGGATCTAGTACTCTGGACTGTGCCAGACAAGGGATCTTGAACTCTAATTAATGTCAGGGAAGGGATCTAGTACTCTGGACCATGACAGGCAAGGGATCTAGTGCTCTGAACAATGCCAGGGAAGGGATCTAGTGCTCTGGGCAATGTCAGGGAAGGGATCGAGTACTCTAGACAATGTTAGGGAAGGGATCTGGTACTCTCGACAATGGCATGCAATGGATCCAGTACTCTGGACAATGCAAGGGATGGGATCTAGTGCTCTGAACAATGCCAGGGAAGGGATCTAGTACTCTGGGCAATGTCAGGGAAGGGATCTAGTACTCTGGACCATGACAGGCAAGGGATCTAGTACTCTGGACAATGCTGTGCAAGGGATCTAGTGCTTCAAAGATGGCAGGAAATGGATCTAGTACTCTGAGCAATGTCAGGGAAGGTATCTGGTACTCTGGACAATGATGGGCAAGTGATCTTGCAAGCTAGACAATGTCAGGGAAGGGTTCCACTACTCTTGAAACTGGTGTTCCAGGGATCTAGAACTCTAGACAATGTCAGGGAAGGGATCCAGTACTCGGGCAATGTTAGGGAAGGGATCAGGTACTATGTACAATGGCAGGCAAGGGATCTAGCACTCTGGGCAATGGTTGGCATAGGATCTAGCACTCTGGACAATGGCAGGAAAGGGATCTGGTACTCTGGACAATGCTGTGCAAGGGATCTAGTGCTTCAAATGATGACAGGGAATGGATCTAGTACTCTGGGCAATGTCAGGGAAGGTATCTGGTACTCTGGACAATGATGGGCAAGTGATCTTGCAATCCAGACAATGTCAGGGAAGGGATCCACTACTCTTGAAACTGGTGTTCAAGGGATCTAGAACTCTAGACAATGTCAGGGAAGGGATCCAGTACTCTGGGCAATGTCAGGGAAGGGATCAGGTACTATGGACAATGGCAGGCAAGGGATCTAGCACTCTGGGAAATGGTTGGCATAGGATCTAGCACTCTGGACAATGGCAGGGAAGGGATCCGCCACTCTGGACAATGGCAGGGAGGGGATCTAGCAATCTGGAAAATGGAAGGGAAGGGATCTAGCACTCTGGACAATAGCAAGCAAGGAATCTAGCCCTCTGGGCAATGTCAGGGAAGGGATCTGGTACTCTGGACAGTGCTGGGCAAGGGATCTTGAACTCTGATCAATGTCAGGGAAGGTATCTAGTACTCTGGACAATGGAAGGGAAGGGATCTGGTACTCTGGACAATGGCAGGCAAAGGATCTTGTACTCTGAACAATGGCGGGGAAGGGATCCAGCACTCTGGTCAATGTCAGGGAAGGGATCTAGTACTCTTGACAATGGCATGCAAGGGATCCAGTACTCTGGACAATGTCAGGGAAGGGATCTGGCACTCTGGACAATGGCAGGCAAGGGATCTTGCACTCTGGACAATGTCATGGAAGGGATCTAGTGCTCCAAACAATGGTAGGCAAGGGATCCAGCACTCTGGTAAATGTCAGGGAAGGGATTTAGTACTCTGGACAATGGTAGGCAAGGGATCTAGTGATCTGGGCAATGTCAGGGAAGGGATCTACTATGCTGAACAATAGCAGCCATTGTGTCTAGCACTCTGGGCAACAGCAGGCAAGGGATATAGTACTCTTGGTAATGTGTGCAAGGGATCTAGTGATCTGAACAATGTCAGGGAAGGGATCTAGTACTCTGGGCAATGTCAGGGAAGGGATCTGGTACTCTGGACAATGGCATGCAATGGATCCAGTACTCTGGACAATGCAAGGGAATGGATCTAGTGCTCTGAACAATGCCAGGGAAGGGATCAAGTTTTCTGGGCAATGTCAGGGAAGGGATCTGCTACTCTGGACAATGGCAGGCAAAGGATCTTGTACTCTGGACAATGTCAGGTAAGGGATCTAGGACTCTGGACAATGCCAGGTAAGGGATCTAGTAGTTTGGGCAATATTTAGGAAGGGATCTAGTACTCTGGATGATGCCAGGGAAGGCATCCGGTACTCTGGACAATGGCATGCAATGGATCAAGTACTCTGGACAATGCAAGGGAAGGGATCTAGTGCTCTGAACAATGCCAGGGAAGGGATCTAGTATGCTGAACAATAGCAGCCACTGTGTCTAGCACTCTGGGCAATGACAGGCAAGTGATCTAGTACTCTTAGTAATGTGTGCAAGGGATATAGTACCCTGGACAATGTAAGGGAAGGGATCTAGTGCTTTGAACAATGTCAGGGAAGGGATATAGTACTCTGGGCAATGTCAGGAAAGGGATCTGGTACTCTGGACAATGGCATGCAATGGATCCAGTACTCTGGACAATGCAAGGGAAGGGATCTAGTGCTCTGAACAATGCCAGGGAAGGGATCTAGTACTCTGGGCAATGACAGGGAAGGGATCGGGTATTCTGGACAATGGCAGGCAAAGGATCATGTACTCTGAACAATGTCAGGTAAGGGATCTAATAGTTTGGGCAATGTCAGGGAAGGGATCTAGTACTCTGGACAATGTCAGGGAAGGGATCTGGTACTCTGGACAATGGCATGCAATGGATCCAGTACTCTGGGCATTGCAAGGGAAGGGATCTAGTGCTCTGAACAATGCCAGGGAAGGGATCAAGTACTCTGGGCAATGTAGGGGAAGGGATCGAGTACTCTGGGCAATGTCAGGGAAGGGATCTGGTGCTCTGGACAATGGCATGCAATGGATCCAGTACTCTGGACAATGCAAGGGAATGGATCTAGTGCTCTGAACAATGCCAGGGAAGGGATCTAGTACTCTGGGCAATGTCAGGGAAGGGACCTGGCACTCTGGACAATGGCAGGCAAAGGATCTGGTACTCTGGACAATGTCAGGTAAGGGATCTAGTAGTTTGGGCAATGTCGGGGAAGGGATCTAGTACTCTGGACAATGTCAGGGAAGGGATCTGGTACTCTGGACAATGGCATGCAATGGATTCAGGACTCTGGACAATGCAAGGGAAGGGATCTAGGGCTCTGAAAAATGCAAGGAAAGGGATCTAGTACTCTGGGCAATGTCAGGGAAGGGATCCAGTACTCTGGACAATGCAAGGGAAGGGATCTAGTGCTCTGAACAATGCCAGGGAAGGGATCTAGTACTCTGGGCAATGTCAGGGAAGGGATCTGGCACTCTGGACAATGGCAGGCAAAGGATCTGGTACTCTGGACAATGTCAGGTAAGGGATCTAGTAGTTTGGGCAATGTCGGGGAAGGGATCTAGTACTCTGGACAATGTCAGGGAAGGGATCTGGTACTCTGGACAATGGCATGCAATGGATTCAGGACTCTGGGCAATGTCAGGGAAGGGATCTGGTACTCTGGACAATGGCATGCAATGGATCCAGTTTTCTGGACAATGCAAGGGAAGGGATCTAGTGCTCTGAAAAATGTCAGGGAAGGGATCTGGTACTCTGGACAATGGCGGGCAAAGGATCTTATACTCTGAACAATGTCTGGGAAAGGATCTAGTACTCTGGGCAATGTTAGGGAAGGGATATGGCACTCTGGACAATGTCAGCAAAGGGATATTGCACTCTGGACAATGTCATGGAAGGAAGCTAGTGCCCCAAACAATGGTGGGCAAGGGACCCAGCACTCTGGACAATGTCAGGGAAGGGATCTAGTACTCTGGACAATGGTAGGCAAGGGATCTAGTGCTCTGGTCAATGTCAGGGAAGGGATCTAGTATGCTGAACAATAGCAGCCACTGTGTCTAGCACTCTGGGCAATGACAGGCAAGGGATCTAGTACTCTTGGTAATGTGTGCAAGGGATAAAGTACTCTGGACAATGTAAGGGAAGGGATCTAGTGCTCTGAACAATGTCAGGGAAGGGATCTAGTACTCTGGGCAATGTCAGGGAAGGGATCGGGTATTCTGGACAATGACAGGAAAAGGATATTGTACTCTGGACAATGTCAGGTAAGGGATCTAGTAGTTTGGGCAATGTTGGGCAAGTGATCTTGCACTCTGGACAATGTCAGGGAAGGGATCTAGTACTCTGGGCAATGTCAGGGAAGGGATCTGGTACTCTGGACAATGGCATGCAATGGATCCAGCACTCTGGCCAATGCAAGGGAACGGATCTAGTGCTCTGAACAATGTCAGGGAAGGGACCTAGTACTCTGGGTAATGTCAGGGAAGGGATCTGGTACTCTGGACAATGGTGGGCAAGGGATCTTGCACTCTGGACAATGTCAGGGAAGGGATATAGTACTCTGGACAATGGCATGCAAGGGATCTAGTACTCTGGACAATGGCATGCAAGGGATCTAGTACTCTGGACAATAGCGGGCAAGGGATCTTGCACTCTGGACAATTTTAGGGAAGGGAACTAGTACTATTGATATTGGTATGCCATGGATCTATTTATCTTGACAATGTCATGGAAGGGATCTAGTACTCTGGACTGTGCCAGACAAGGGATCTGGAACTCTAAACAATGTCAGGGAAGGGATCTAGTACTCTGGACCATGACATGCAAGGGATCTAGTGCTCTGAACAATGCCAGGGAAGGGATCTAGTGCTCTGGGCAATGTCAGGGAAGGGATCGAGTACTCTGGACAATGTTAGGGAAGGGATCTGGTACTCTCGACAATGGCATGCAATGGATCCAGTACTCTGGACAATGCAAGGGAAGGGATCTAGTGCTCTGAACAATGCCAGGGAAGGGATCTAGTACTCTGGGCAATGTCAGGGAAGGGATCTAGTACTCTGGACCATGACAGGCAAGGGATCTAGTACTCTGGACAATGCTGTGCAAGGGATCTAGTGCTTCAAAAGATGGCAGGAAATGGATCTAGTACTCTGGGCAATGTCAGGGAAGGTATCTGGTACTCTGGACAATGATGGGCAAGTGATCTTGCAAGCTAGACAATGTCAGGGAAGGGTTCCACTACTCTTGAAACTGGTGTTCCAGGGATCTAGAACTCTAGACAATGTCAGGGAAGGGATCCAGTACTCAGGGCAATGTTAGGGAAGGGATCAGGTACTATGTACAATGGCAGGCAAGGGATCTAGCACTCTGGGCAATGGTTGGCATAGGATCTAGCACTCTGGACAATAGCAGGAAAGGGATCTGGTACTCTGGACAATGCTGTGCAAGGGATCTAGTGCTTCAAACGATGACAGGGAATGGATCTAGTACTCTGGGCAATGTCAGGGAAGGCATCTGGTACTCGGACAATGATGGGCAAGTGATCTTGCAATCCAGACAATGTCAGGGAAGGGATCCACTACTCTTGAAACTGATGTTCAAGGGATCTAGAACTCTAGACAATGTCAGGGAAGGGATCCAGTACTCTGTGCAATGTTAGGGAAGGGATCAGGTACTATAGACAATGGCAGGGAGGGGATCTAGCAATCTGGAAAATAGAAGGGAAGGGATCTAGCACTCTGGACAATAGCAAGCAAGGAATCTAGCCCTCTGGACAATGTCAGGGAAGGGATCTGGTACTCTGGACAGTGCTGGGCAAGGGATCTTGAACTCTGATCAATGTCAGGGAAGGTATCTAGTACTCTGGACAATGGAAGGGAAGGGATCTGGTACTCTGGACAATGGCAGGCAAAGGATATTGTACTCTGAACAATGGCAGGGAAGGGATCCAGCACTCTGGTCAATGTCAGGGAAGGGATCTAGTACTCTTGACAATGGCATGCAAGGGATCCAGTACTCTGGACAATGTCAGGGAAGGGATCTGGCACTCTGGACAATGGAAGGCAAGGGATCTTGCACTCTGGACAATGTCATGGAAGGGATCTAGTGCTCCAAACAATGGTGGGCAAGGGATCCATCACCCTGGTAAATGTCAGGGAAGGGATCTAGTACTCTGGACAATGGTAGGCAAGGGATCTAGTGATCTGGGCAATGTCAGGGAAGGGATCTAGTATGTTGAACAATACAGCTATTGTGTCTAGCACTCTGGGCAACGGCAGGCAAGGGATATAGTACTCTGGACAATGTAAGGGAAGGGATCTAGCAATCTGAACAATGTCAGGGAAGGGATCTAGTACTCTGGGCAATGTCAGGGAAGGGATCTGGTACTCTCAACAATGGCATGCAATGGATCCAGTACTCTGGACAATGCAAGGGAAGGGATCTAGTGCTCTAAACAATGCCAGGGAAGGGATCAAGTTTACTGGGCAATGTCAGGGAAGGGATCTGCTACTCTGGACAATGGCGGGCAAAGGATCTTGTACTCTGGACAATGTCAGGTAAGGGATCTAGGACTCTGGGCAATGTCAAGGAAGGGATCTAGTACTCTGGGCAATGTCAGGGAAGGGATCTGGTACTCTGGACAATGGCATGCAATGGATCCAGTACACTGGACAATGCAAGGGAAGGGATCTAGTGCTCTGAACAATGCCAGGGAAGGGATCTAGTACTCTGGGCAATGTCAGGGAAGGGATCTGGTACTCTGGACAATGGCATGCAAGGGATCCAGTACTCTGGACAATGCCAGGGAAGGGATCTAGTACTCTGGGCAATAGTAGGCACAGGATCTAGCACTCTGGGCAATGTCAGGGGAGGGATCTGGTATGCTGAACAATAGCAGCCACTGGGTCTAGCACTCTGGGCAATGACAGGGAAGAGATCTAGTAACCTGGATAATGTGTACAAGGGATATAGTACTCTGGACAATGTAAGAGAAGGGATCTAGTGCTCTGAACAATGTCAGGGAAGGGATATAGTACTCTGGGCAATGTCAGGGAAGGGATCTGGTGCTCTGAACAATGGCATGCAATGGATCCATTACTCTGAACAATGCAAGGGAAGGGATCTAGTGCTTTGAACAATGCCAGGGAAGGGATCTAGTACTCTGGGCAATGTCAGGGAAGGGATCGGGTATTCTGGACAATGGCAGGCAAAGGATCTTGTACTCTGGACAATGTCAGGTAAGGGATCCAATAGTTTGGGCAATGTCGGGGAAGGAATCTATTACTCTGGACAATGTCAGGGAAGGGATCTGGTACTCTGGACAATGGCATGCAATGGATCCAGTACTCTGGACAATGCAAGAGAAGGGATCTAGTGCTCTGAACAATGCCAGGGAAGGGATCTAGTTCTCTGGGCAATGTCAGGGATGGGATCGAGTACTCTGAACAATGTCAGGGAAGGGATCTGGTACTCTCGACTATGGCATGCAATGGATCCAGTACTCTGGAAAATGCAAGGGAAGGGATCTAGTGCTCTGAACAATGCCAGGGAAGAGATCTAGTACTCTGGGCAATGCCAGGGAAGGGATCTGGCACTCTGGACAATGGCAGGCAAAGGATCTTGTACTCTGGACAATGTCAGGTAAGGGATCTAGTAGTTTGGGCAATGTCGGGGAAGGGATCTAGTACTCTGGACAATGTCAGGGTAGGGATTTGGTACTCTGGACAATGGCATGCAATGGATCCAGTACTCTGGACAATGCAAGGGAAGGGATCTAGTGCTCTAAACAATGCCAGGGAAGGGATCTAGTTTTCTGGGCAATGTCAGGGAAGGGATCGGCTACTCTGGACAATGGCGGGCAAAAGATCTTGTACTCTGGACAATGTCAGGTAAGGGATCTAGGACTCTGGCCAATGTAAGGGAAGGGATCTAGTACTCTGGGCAATGTCAGGGAAGGGATCTTGTACTCTGGACAATGGCATGCAATGGATCCAGTACACTGGACAATGCAAGGGAAGGGATCTAGAGCTCTGAACAATGCCAGGGAAGGGATTTAGTACTCTGGGCAATGTCAGGGAAGGGATCTGGTACTCTGGACAATGACATGCAAGGGATCCAGTACTCTGGACAATGCCATGGAAAGGATCTAGTACCCTGGGCAATAGTAGGCACAGGATCTAGCACTCTGGGCAATGTCAGGGGAGGGATCTGGTATGCTGAACAATAGCAGCCACTGGGCCTAGCACTCTGGGCAATGGCAGGGAAGAGATCTAGTAACCTGGATAATGTGTACAAGGGATATAGTACTCTGGACAATGTAAAAGAAGGGATCTAGTGCTCTGAACAATGTCAGGGAATGGATCTAGTACTGTGGGCAATGTCAGGGAAGGGATCTGGTACTCTAGACAATGGCATGCAATGGATCCAGTACTCTAAACAATGCAAGGGAAGGGATCTAGTGCTCTGAACAATGCCAGGGATGGGATCTAGTACTCTGGGCAATGTCAGGGAAGTGATCGGGTATTCTGGACAATGACAGGCAAAGGATATTTTACTCTGGACAATATCAGGTAAGGGATCTAGTAGTTTGGGCAATGTTGGGGAAGGGATCTAGTACTCTGGATGATGTCAGGGAAGGGATCTGGTACTCTGGACAATGGCATGCAATGGATCCAGTACTCTGGACAATGCAAGGGAAGGGATCTAGTGCTCTGAGCAATGTCAGGGAAGGGATCTAGTACTCTGGGCAATGTCAGGGAATGGATCTGGTACTCTGGACAATGGCATGCAATGGATCCAGTACTCTGGACAGTGCAAGGGAAGGGATCTAGTGCTCTGAACAATGCCAGGGAAGGGATCTGCCACTCTGGACAATGGTTGGCAAAAGATCTTGTACTCTGAACAATGTCAGGGAAGGGATCTAGTACTCTGGACAATGCCATGGAAGGGATCTGGCACTCTGGACTATGGCAGGCAAGGGATCTTGCACTCTGGACAATGTCATGGAAGGGATCTAGTGCCCCAAACAATGGTGGGCAAGGGATCCAGCACTCTGGACAATGTCAGGGAAGGGATCTAGTACTCTGGACAATGGTAGGCAAGGGATCTAGTGCTTTGAACAATGTCAGGGAAGGGATATAGTACTCTGGGCAATGTCAGGGAAGGGATTGGGTGTTCTGGACAATGGCAGGCAAAGGATCTTGTACTCTGGACAATGTCAGGTAAGGGATCTAGTAGTTTGGGCAATGTCAGGGATGGGATCTAGTACCCTGGACAATGTCAGGGAAGGGATCTGGTACTCTGGACAATGGCATGCAATGGATCCAGTACTCTGGACAATTCAAGGGAAGGGGTCTAGTGCTCAGAACAATGCCAGGGAAGGGATCTAGTACTCTGGGCAATGTCAGGGAAGGGATCTGGTACTCTGGACAATGGCATGCAATGGATCCAGTACTCTGGACAATGCAAGGGATCTAGTGCTCTGAAAACTGTCAGGGAAGGGATCTGGTACTCTGGACAATGGCGGGCAAAGGATCTTGTACTCTGAACAATGTCAGGGAAGGGGTCTAGTACTCTGGGCAATATCAGGGAAGGGATCTGGCACTCTGGACAATGTCAGGCAAGGGATCTTGCACTCTGGACACTGTCATGGAAGGAAGCTAGTGCTCCAAACAATGGTGGGCAAGGGATCCAGCACTCTGGTCAATGTCAGGGAAGGGCTCTGAGGTTACGTAGTTTTCAGCCTCGCTTCGCTACAGCCGCCATTTTGCGTTTAGTCGCCATTTTATGTTGCCTCACTCAGGCAGCACGGCTAATGCGGAGAAAATTGTCTTTTCTGCCACTTTCAGCTGTTCGATGTTTTTCTCGTCAAGGAGCAACCTTTGTCTTTGTGTGCGATACTGATGTCAGAGTCCGGCCGAGTTCGCAAAGCCATATCCAGACTGATTAATCCATGACTTACTCCACTGTTTGGGTCCCACCATTCTTCTCTACCTTATCTTATTTAACTGGCCTTCACTATTCTCTTCGTGTGTTCTCTTGTTACATAGCCCTTCTTTTGAAGCATTCTACACATGTTTTGCCACCTGCAAACTGAATTACGGGCACTAGTGTTGATTAACCTAATGGGAGGAGCGCACACGGGGTCTGAAAGGAGGGTGTGTTTTAGACATCTGATGGCTTGTTTTCGAACTATTCCTATTTGTCAGTTTTGTGTATATTGGGAGTTGTCATTGTAAACTTGTGTTGTATAATAGACTGTGCGCCACAGATTGAAGTGGCAGTCTCTTGAGAACCTACCTGTGTGGTACTTCTTAGATAACTGTGCTTAGCTGCAGCTAATAAAACTACTTTTCTACGCCAAGCAGAGTGTCCTGTGTGTCTGTCGGTCGAGGCAGGTGAACTCGGAGATCTTAGGCATGCCCTGCGCCGCTTGGCCCATAAGGCCGGGTTCTCCAATTGGCGGCCCAACGTGTGGGCGACTTCAGCCGTAGTAGTTCTGCCTGAGAGTCGTGAGGAGCTTCGCAAGACAATTCCGGAGGATTTCGCAAACCACGTGAGCGACCCCTGCATGTCGAAGTGGACCGAAGGTCTTTTGAAGCGTGGCTACTCCTTCCCGACGGCTGCTGACAACTGCTGCCCTGACTGTCGCCCTGCCTTGGCCCTTTGGTGATGAGTGGTATCGCGAGACGATAGACGGACATCTGTTGGCGTGAGAAAAGCATTTAGTTAAGTATTTGTGGGTAGCGCCCACTCTCTGTGTTTTTGTATTTTGTTATTCGATTAGCGCGCTAACCGAAGCCAAGGGGTAAGTACGTTTGTGCTGTGACTCTATTGTCTAAAGAATCCCTTGACGTTTGTAAGGACAAAATGCCTGGATTTAGTAAGTTTAAGAAATTTTGTTGTTGTGGTTGTTTTGCGGATTCCCGATTGGAGGATTCCTGTCCAATTCCTCCAGTTGGAACTCCTACGTACGAACTTTACTCAAAGCACTGTCTGGGTCCTATAGTTTTTAGTGAAATATGGACCCGTTACACTAAAAAGGACGGTGTTTTGCAATGGCCACAAAATGGGTCCTTTGAGCCAGATATATTAGATAATTTGGAAGCGATTTTATTCAAGAGAAAAGCCCGGCCGGCAATGTTTGACTCCTTTCGCCTATGGCACAAGGAAGCCAAACAGAAAGAAATTAAGCAAATGAAGAAAGATAAGAAAGAGCAGAGTATGTCGATTCTACAGGCTGCCCAACAATTTAAAAATGACGAAGCTGATCAAGCGATTGAGGTTTCAGAAAGACAACATCGCATGGCAATAGATAGATGCTATCCTGTATTGCCTACGGTATCAAAGAGTAAAACTCCTGATGACGATTCTTTCATGTCCCATTTATTGACATTACCTCCGCCTTATGTGTTAGGAGCTAATGCACCGCCATTACAGCCCACTGCCAATGCAGCTGCTGTACTTCCTGCACAGTTGCCTGTCCCTGTGATTCCGCCTCAACCTCCTCTGCCAGCAATATCGGTACCCCAATCTCCTGTGCCTCAGCCTTCTCCATCTGTCCTTTCTTTTGCTACAGATTTCTCTTCTGTCTTACAGAATACTTTGTCCCCCGTTTTAGTGTCAGATTCCCCTGCAGCTCGACGGTGTTTAGTCGACACTAATTCAGGTCTTTTGTTGCCTTTTCTTGGACCTCTTTTCTTCTCTCCTGCCTCGTCTAGGAAGCAATCTCGTAGTCAATTTCCAGATTTGGAAGAACGGACTAAATTAGATTCCCTTGCCTATAATTGGATTATGAGTCGTGTACAGTATAATGCAGGTGATATTTTAGATACTTTCCTTCAATGGAACGCGCCCACACAGAGATATGTATTTGATGTCATGTGTAATACTCTGATTAAGGAATGGGGAGACGTAGATTTAGACTCGCCTCCTCAGGATTTATTTGACATACAGGATCAATTTGATAAGGGACTTATTGTGGGTCCTGCTGTAGAGCATGCTGTTCAGAAACTTGTTGCTTTTTGATCTACACTTTTCTCTCAAAATTCTCTTGAGCCTGATCCCGCGGTTCGTCGTAAAACGGCACAATACCCAATGCGAGAAGTTCCTCCGATATGGAGAGATGCAGTTCCACAAGCAGGTAATGTTCCTGGTGTTCCTGCTCATTTTCAGCGTATATGGGTACATGACCCTTGGAAAAGGTCAGAAGTATTGGCACTCAAACAGTCTTTACCGGACCCTCGTAAGAATCCTGCGGGGTATTATAAAGAGCTGTCTCAGACTGTTGACGCCTGCATTATGAATTTGGCAGATATTGACTTACTCATGGGGAATGTAGTCCCACAAGCAATATGGGCCAAGATTCGTAGGCAGGATCATGCGGTAGCTCTGGGTGGTGATTGGGCTGCCATTACAGCTGCGGATGCAGGTCAAGTAGGTGGGGCCAAACCGGATGCCCTGAACACAGAATTGCCTGGAAAAATAATAGATTTAATGAAAACTTTAATGCCTGCGATGCGTGTTAATTGGGATAAGTTAGCGGCGTGTAAACAGAAGACGGATGAAAGTGTCTCCGACTTCTTTACTCGGTTTGAGGAGACTTTCATCGACCATAGTGGTCAAGACATGAGTACCGAAGGTGGACAACGATTGTTCGTAGACAAATTTGTTTTTAATTTACTTCCAGAATTATCGAATAAATTAAAACAATCAGAGAGTTCTTGGGCTGTCTCTTCCACTGCTCAGATATTGGCTACTGCTCAATATTATGAGAATAGGGATAAGGAGGACAAGGAGAAAGCGGAGAAAAAGACTAAAGACTTGAAAACAAAAGTCTTTCTGCAACAGGCTTATCCCCCTCGTTCTGCTCAGCCCTCATTTTCACAGCCCCCGCAGTTTCAGAGATTGTTGCAGAAGCCAGTCCCCTCAGTTCCACGAGCTCCATTGGGCCCCAACCAGTGTGCTTATTGTAAAGAAGATGGTCATTTTAAGAATACTTGTCCAATTTTATTGCAACGGTATGGTGGATCATTGGCGCCACGGGGTCGTGGTGATTCTCGATCCATATCCAGAGGAAGGGGTCGTGGTGTGCCACCTCAGGAACGACGTCCCTCTCCTTCTCAGGACTCTACAAATTATTTTGATCAGCAGAATTCTCAATCTGCACAATACTACAATGATGACTATTGTTTCGATAATGGGGACAATGCTTTCCATACTAGCTAGGACAGCCATAGGCAAAGTAAGGGAGTCATATCAGTTCCAGTAGATCAGGAAGGACCTTATGTTAATGTTATGGCATTAGGTGTTACAGAACCATTTCTCTTGCATACTGGTGCTATGAGAAGTTCCATATTGCATTCTAAACTCCCTGGGGCACCTTTGTCTGGCTTAACAAATGTTTCTGTAGGATTCTCTGGCGCCCCAGTTTCAAATCCTATCTCTTGTCCTTTGCCCATTTCTATTGGTCCCTACGATTTGGAAGCTCCACTCCTTTTAACGACGGGATGCGGAGAAAATTTGTTGGGTTTGGACCTCCTGAAACGTTTACATGCTACGCTGTATTGTTCACCCTCTGGTGTGCACCTTACTTTAGGTGATAAGTTGACTTCTCCAATGTATGTATCTAAAGAACAGCTACCACCCGAGTTGCGTTCACTTCCCACTACACTTTGGGCTGTGGGTCCAAATGATGTTGGCTTGTTGCAAATTCCACCATATGTAATTACTGTTAAAGACAATGTTAAGATGCCACGTATTCCACAATATAAAATATCCAGTGATGGTGAGAGAGCTTTGTTGGCCATTGTTCATGATTTGGTTCAGAAGGGTGTGGTTGAAGAGACTAGAGGAAACGTTTGCAATAGCCCTGTTTTGCCTATTCTTAAACGTACTGATCCCTCTCAACCACCTGTGTATCGTTTTGTAATTGATCTTCGAGAGGTCAACAAAATTGTTGTCCCTCAATTTCCTGTTGTGCCAGATATCACAGCTTTGCTTACCATGATTCCTGCTTCAGCAGGTTGGTTTTCAGTGATCGATCTTAAAAATGCCTTCTTTAGCATTCCCATTGCCGAAGAAAGTAGGGATATTTTCGGCTTCTCTCTCAGAGGCCGCAGCTTCCGGTTTAAGCGCGCACCCCAAGGCTATTGTGAAAGTCCTTTGATATACAGTCAAGCTTTGAAGTCACAACTTGATACCTTTTCTTTGCCTTTGGGTGCCACTCTTATCCAATCTGTGGATGATTTGTTGATCGCTGCAGATTCTGAAAATGTTTGTAAAGCAGCAACTGTATCGCTCTTACAGCATTTGTCTGATTCACATCATAAAGTATCGTCTTCCAAGTTACAATATTGCCGACAGAAGGTTACCTATTTAGGTCATCTCTTGTCGAAGGAGGGAAGGCGATTGACTCCAGAACGTATTCATGCAATTGCACGAATGCCTGTACCATCCACACAAAGAGAAGTGCGTGCTTTCTTAGGCATCACCTCTTACTGTAGACAGTGGATTCCAAATTTTTCCCTTCTTGCTAAACCACTGTTGGCACTTCCACTTAAAGACACGCCCCAGCCTTTGCCTTGGACTGATGAATGTCAAAAGAGTTTTTCTGATTTGCGTACTGCTTTGTGTTCCGCTCCTGTGTTGGGTACTCCAGATTACAGTAAACCTTTCACACTCTATGTGCATGAAAGGGAAGGTTGTGCATTATCAGTGTTGACGCAACGATTTGGCGACAAACAAAGGCCGTGTGCCTATTTTTCTGCAACATTAGATCCAGTAGCTAAGGCATTACCTAGTTGCCTTAGAGCAACAGCAGCAGCGGCAAATTCTATTCGTCAGTCCTCTGGACTAGTGCTAGATCATACTCTTAATGTTATGGTGCCACATGCAGTAGATACTCTTCTTAATAGGACGAAAACCCAGCATTTAACAAGTGCTCGCTTGTCTGGATACGAGTTGACACTTCTGGCTAGTCACATACACATAAAAAGATGTAATGTCCTGAATCCAGCAACATTATTGCCTGCTTTGGATGCTAGCAATGTACAAGATCAGCATGATTGTTTTCTTCGCACTGAAGAAGAAACGAAGGGTCGAATAGACCTCAAGGACACACCACTTGTGGATCCGGATGGGATCCTATGGGTAGATGGGTCATTTTTCAAGCTCCCTAATGGTGAAACCACAGCTGCTTATGCAGTAACGACGTTGTATACAGTGGTAGAAACTGCACGCATTTCGCATAATTCAGCGCAAGCTGCAGAATTGATTGCGTTGACAAGAGCAGGTGTGTTGGCGAAAGAGAAGAGAGTGACTGTCTATACCGACAGCCAATATGCATTTGGCGTCGCGCATAGTTTTGGTCGTTTGTGGAGGGAAAGAGGATTCTTTACCTCCCACGGCACCAAGATACAGCATGGTCAGTTGGTAACTGACCTTCTCGAATCACTTGCCCTGCCTACTCAAATAGCGATTGTGAAGTGCAGTGCGCATAAAAAGATTACTGATGATGTGGGTCAAGGAAATGCGTTTGCAGATGAGATAGCGAAGGAAACAGCGAGGAATGTTGGAAGTCGCATGTATGTTGCAGGGCCTGCTAGATGGGTTGCAGAAGCTGGTATGTGTGAGGACACAGTGGAAAGTGTGAAAGCAATCCAGAAGGAGGCCACTGAGAAGGAATAAGGCACGTGGAGAGAAAGTACGGGAATGTTGGATAGTACGGGATGTTGGATGGAATTGTCAGACCATCAACGATGGTTGTTACCTGATGCGTATGTACTGCCTGTAGTTACTATGGCCCATGGACAGCCCATATTAATGCACGGGGTATATGTAAGCTTTTAGCTCCAGTATGGCAGAATGCTGGTATTCCTAAATGTGCAGAAAACGTGGTGAAACATTGCATTGTTTGTTTGATGCACAATCCAGGAAAGGGAACTCCAACTCCAGCAGGTCACTTTGCACCACCTACGTACCCATTCGAGGTACTGCAAATAGACTACATCCATATGGAGCGTTTCAATAATCTCAAGTATGTCCTGGTGGTGGTTTGTGCCTTTTCCAGATGGATAGAAGCCTACCCCCTAAAGGACAACACTGCTTTGTCTACTGCAAAAATACTCTTGAAAGAATTCTTCCCGAGGTTTGGTTTGCCGCGCATTGTCTGGAGTGACAATGGAAGTGAATTTGTAGGTGAAATTATGCAAAAGGTGTGTGTAGGTCTAGGCATTAGACAGAAATTCCACGCAGCAAACCATCCTCAGTCAGCAGGTTTGGTAGAGTGCTACAATGGCACTCTCAAACTTAACCTAGCAAAGATTCAGGCCAGCACGGGCCTTTCTTGGCCTGATGCTTTGCCTTTGGCACTCCTTTCTACTAGAACAACTGTTCATTCTCGTTTGGGGCTTAGCCCATACGAGATTGTGTTTGGACGCCCAGCTAACGTCTGGGGAGTCCCCAGACCCAAAAAGTACTCAGATATCCCCTACCCACTGTTGGTTGACTATTTGCATGATCTCACCACTAAATTGCATGTTATTCGTCAACAGGTCCAAAACGCTTTACCAGAGGCCTCTTCAGATCCCGGACACACCATCCAGCCTAGGGATTGGGTGTGCCTGAAAAATTTCCAGAGAAAAAAGACCCTGGAACCTCGCTGGGGGCCTCCAAGACAAGTTCTGCTTACAACTCGTACAGCTGTCAAGGTCCTGGGGAAGAAACACTGGATCCACGGTGTGCACTGCAAAAGGGTACCATTGCCTTTGCCGTATGACCAGTGGGTCCGAGAAGGTATTGGTGACAGTGAGTTCGAACAGGTACCCAGTTTCGTGCCGTTCAGCAGTGCACACCTGGATTGGACTAGCTCAGAGAAAGAGGATGATGATGTTCTACAGGAAGCTGTACCCGTTCATCTGAGAGTCGATACAACAGATCCCGAACATTTATTCCAGGACCAGACAACCCTTGGAAAGAGACGATACAATTTGAGGAAAAGATCCCCTAAGGACAATCAGTTTTGACTTTCACTTTTTTTAAACTCTATTAATAAAGATACATTTTTCCTTCCCTTATCCATCAAGTTGCAGGGTCACGGTAGGAGTCTTGAACTGTGACCTGAATAGTGACTAGGTCAACAGGACTTGCAGTGTCATAGGACGGCTAACAATCACAGCCAAGTGATTAAGGAAGATTATCGTGAGCGACGCCTTTAGAGTAATGGATAGTGCAGGGAAAGGAAGTGATATTAAAATGTTGAAGAGAGCTCATTATAAGAAATTATTGTTTGGTCGTTGTGGCGTAGCCCTATGTGTTTTAGTAGGTTTAAGTAGTTTATTAGCATGCATAGGATGGATTATTCATGTCCTGCAGTCAGTGCCTGTTCCCGTTTCTGTCCCTCTAACTCCCTCTACTACTGTTTCACCGCATAAGTTTTACTCGCTCCCAGGTCACGAGCAAATGAGAAGAATGGAATATATTAACAATTCGTTTATTCAACTGTTACACCAGCACCAATTGATAGTAAATGATACTGATTGTTGGGTATGTGGTCTCATACCACATAATACACAAAGAGGAATGCCGTATCTAGTCCTCCCCTTCTCATATGAAGGTTCTGCTTGGGCCTATCTGGCTATGTTTTCCAATGCATACCAGAATTTACTTCGATACCCTTCTGGTGGATCCTATAATGGTGGAGTGGATTTCAGTCATAGTTCTTTGATAAAGGGCATTGTAACTATGGCAAAGATTGCTGATATCATCAAGATTCCCAAGGACGAAAAGAGAGCGTATGATGGGATGAATATAACTCGCTATACTCTTAGCCTTACTGATAAGCTCAAGCAACAGAGTTCTGCACCGATTTGGGTATTACCCCAAAGAGGTCGTTTGTGCTTGCAAATAAACGGCCAGAATACCAATTCTAAGCAAGAGAGAAGCAACTGTTCCCACACTTATGTCTATACTCCTTCTACACCCGCACCATTAGTGGCTTCACAAGGTACATATTTCATCTGTCATGATAAAGCTTATCCATGGCTTCCCACACACTTCTCGGGAACATGTTATGTAGCTTTTCTCCTCCCTCCTACATACACCGCTCCTGCTGATTATCATCGGAAGAGAGTTGCTAGAGGAGTGTTAGATTCAGAAGATACAGCAGGGCAAGAAGGAGGGGATTTTCTGAAAGGGTTTCTTCCCTTTTGGGGTCCGATGGCCAATAGCAAAAATATCAGACAGTTGATCCGTGTGGTTGATGCCACAATCAATGTAACTTCTGGAGCTCTGAAAAATTTGACTGCTGAGCTTCAGGCGGATCTACTTATGACCTTACAGAATAGAATGGTATTAGAAATAATACTTGCAGATAAAGGAGGAGTTTGCAAATTGATAGGGTCCAGTTGTTGCATTTATATTTCTGACAACGCCCCTACAGTATACCAAGCCATCTCTAAGCTACATGCCATCTCTGAGTCTATCCACCAAGATACTGGAGATTGGTCTGTGATGGGATGGTTTTGGGGACTACTGTCCACTGGGGATGGAAAGTGCTAACTTTCCTTGGAATGATTCTAGCACTCGTCTTTTCTTGTTGTCTTTGTCTACAGTGTGGTCCAGCTATTTGTGGACTCTGTGCAACAATCTGTGTCTCCAAACCAATAGCACAACAGACAGAACACATTAAGATGATGGTGCAGCAACATCTTAGTGACCTCATGACCATTGATATCGACTCAGATTGAAATGGGTTCCTTTGTGCTTTGCCTGAGTATGGCAAAAGGAGGGTCTGAGGTTACGTAGTTTTCAGCCTCGCTTCGCTACAGCCGCCATTTTGCGTTTAGTCGCCATTTTATGTTGCCTCACTCAGGCAGCACGGCTAACGCGGAGAAAATGGTATTTTCTGCCACTTTCAGCTGTTCGATGTTTTTCTGTTCAAGGAGCAACCTTTGTCCTTGTGTGCGATACTGATGTCAGGGTCCGGCCGAGTTCGCAAAGCCATGTCTAGACTGATTAATCCATGACTTACTCCACTGTTTGGGTCTCACCATTCTTCTCTACCTTATCTTATTTAACTGGCCTTCACTATTCTCTTCGTGTGTTCTCTTGTTACATAGCCCTTCTTTTGAAGCATTCTACACATGTTTTGCCACCTGCAAACTGAATTACGGGCACTAGTGTTGATTAACCTAATGGGAGAAGAGCACATGGGGTCTGAAAGGAGGGTGTGTTTTAGACATCTGATGGCTTGTTTTCGAACTATTCCTATTTGTCAGTTTTGTGTATATTGGGAGTTGTCATTGTAAACTTGTGTTGTATAATAGACTGTGCGCCACAGATTGAAGTGGCAGTCTCTTGAGAACCTACCTGTGTGGTACTTCTTAGATAACTGTGCTTAGCTGCAGCTAATAAAACTACTTTTCTACGCCAAGCAGAGTGTCCTGTGTCTCTGTCGGTCGAGGCAGGTGAACTCGGAGATCTTAGGCGTGCCCTGCGCCGCTCGGCCCATAAGGCCGGGTTCTCCAATTGGCGGCCCAACGTGTGGGCGACTTCAGCGGTAGTAGTTCTGCCTGAGAGTCGTGAGGAGCTTCGCAAGAAAATTCCGGAGGATTTCGCGAACCACGTGAGCGACCCCTGCATGTCGAAGGCTACTCCTTCCAGACGGCTGCTGACAACTGCTGCCCTGACTGTCGCCCTGCCTTGGCCCTTTGGTGATGACTGGTATCGCGAGACGATAGACGGACATCTGTTGGCGTGAGAAAAGCATTTAGTTAAGTATTTGTGGGTAGCGCCCACTCTCTTTGTTTTTGTATTTTGTTATTCAATTAGCGCGCTAACCGAAGCCAAGGGGTTAGTACGTTTGTGCTGTGACTCTATTGTCTAAAGAGTCCCTTGACGTTTGTAAGGACAAAATGCCTGGATTTAGTAAGTTTAAGAAATTTTGTTGTTGTGGTTGTTTTGCGGATTCCCGATTGGAAGATTCCTGTCCAATTCCTCCAGTTGGAAATCCTACTTACGAACTTTACTCAAAGCACGGTCTGGGTCCTATAGTTTTTAGTGAAATATGGACCCGTTACACTAAAAAGGACGGTGTTTTGCAATGGCCACAAAATGGGTCTTTGAGCCAGATATATTAGATAATTTGGAAGCGATTTTATTCAAGAGAAAAGCCCGGCCGGCAATGTTTGACTCCTTTCGCCTATGGCACAAGGAAGCCAAACAGAAAGAAATTAAGCAAATGAAGAAAGATAAGAAAGAGCAGAGTATGTTGATTCTACAGGCTGCCCAACAATTTAAAAATGACGAAGCTGATCAAGCGATTGAGGTTTCAGAAAGACAACATTGCATGGCAATAGATAGATGCTATCCTGTATTGCCTACGGTATCAAAGAGTAAAACTCCTGATGACGATTCTTTCATGTCCCATTTATTGACATTACCTCCGCCTTATGTGTTAGGAGCTAATGCACCGCCATTACAGCCCACTGCCAATGCAGCTGCTGTACTTCCTGCACAGTTGCCTGTCCCTGTGATTCCGCCTCAACCTCCTCTGCCAGCAATATCGGTACCCCAATCTCCTGTGCCTCAGCCTTCTCCATCTGTTGTTTCTTTTGCTACAGATTCCTCTTCTGTCTTACAGAATACTTTGTCCCCCGTTTTAGTGTCAGATTCCCCTGCAGCTCGACGGTGTTTAGTCGACACTGTTTCAGGTCTTTTGTTGCCTTTTCTTGGACCTCTTTTCTTCTCTCCTGCCTCGTCAAGGAGGCAATCTCGTAGTCAATTTCCAGATTTGGAAGAACGGACTAAATTAGATTCCCTTGCCTATAATTGGATTATGAGTCGTGTACAGTATAATGCAGGTGATATTTTAGATACTTTCCTTCAATGGAACGCGCCCACACAGAGATATGTATTTGATGTCATGTGTAATACTCTGATTAAGGAATGGGGAGACGTAGATTTAGACTCGCCTCCTCAGGATTTATTTGACATACAGGATCAATTTGATAAGGGACTTATTGTGGGTCCTGCCATAGAACATGCTGTTCAGAAACTTGTTGCTTTTCGATCTACACTTTTCTCTCAAAATTCTCTTGAGCCTGATCCCGCGGTTCGTTGTACAACGGCACAATACCCAATGCGAGAAGTTCCTCCGATATGGAGAGATGCAGTCCACAAGCAGGTAATGTTCCTGGTGTTCCTGCTCATTTTCAGCGTATATGGGTACATGACCCTTGGAAAAGGTCAGAAGTATTGGCACTCAAACAGTCTTTACCGGACCCTCGTAAGAATCCTGCGGGGTATTATACAGAGCTGTCCCAGACTGTTGACGCCTGCATTATGAATTTGGCAGATATTGACTTACTCATGGGGAATGTAGTCCCACAAGCAATATGTGCCAAGATTCGTAGGCAGGATCATGCGGTAGCTCTGGGTGGTGATTGGGCTGCCATTACAGCTGCGGATGCAGGTCAAGTAGGTGGGGCCAAACCGGATGCCCCGATCACAGAATTGCCTGGAAAAATAATAGATTTAATGAAAACTTTAATGCCTGCGATGCGTGTTAATTGGGATAAGTTAGCGGCGTGTAAACAGAAGACGGATGAAAGTGTCTCCGACTTCTTTACTCGGTTTGAGGAGACTTTCATCGACCATAGTGGTCAAGACATGAGTACCGAAGGTGGACAACGATTGTTCGTAGACAAATTAGTTTTTAATTTACTTCCAGAATTATTGAATAAATTAAAACAATCAGAGAGTTCTTGGGCTGTCTCTTCCACTGCTCAGATATTGGCTACTGCTCAATATTATGAGAATAGGGATAAGGAGGACAAGGAGAAAGCGGAGAAAAAGACTAAAGACTTGAAAACAAAAGTCCTTCTGCAACAGGCTTATCCCCCTCGTTCTGCTCAGCCCTCATTTTCACAGCCCCGCAGTTTCAGAGGTTATTGCAGAAGCCAGTCCCCTCAGTTCCACGAGCTCCATTGGGCCCCAAAAAGTGTGCTTATTGTAACGAAGATGGTCATTTTAAGAATACTTGTCCAATTTTATTGCAACGGTATGGTGGATCATTGGCGCCACGGGGTCGTGGTGATTCTCGATCCATATCCAGAGGAAGGGGTCGTGGTGTGCCACCTCAGGAACGACGTCCCTCTCCTTCTCAGGACTCTACGAATTATTTTGATCAGCAGAATTCTCAATCTGCACAATACTACAATGATGACTATTGTTTCGATAATGGGGACAATGCTTTCCATACTAGCTAGGATAGCCATAGGCAAAGTAAGGGAGTCATATCAGTTCCAGTAGATCAGGAAGGACCTTATGTTAATGTTATGGCATTAGGTGTTACAGAACCATTTCTCTTGGATACTGGTGCTATGAGAAGTTCCATAATGCATTCTAAACTCCTTGGGGCACCTTTGTCTGGCTTAACAAATGTTTCTGTAGGATTCTCTGGCGCCCCAGTTTCAATTCCTATCTCTTGTCCTTTGCCCATTTCTATTGGTCCCTACGATTTGGAAGCTCCACTCCTCTTAACGACGGGATGCGGAGAAAATTTGTTGGGTTTGGACCTCCTGAATCGTTTACATGCTACGCTGTTTTGTTCACCCTCTGGTGTGCACCTTACTTTAGGTGATAAGTTGACTTCTCCAATGTATGTATCTAAAGAACAGCTACCACCCGAGTTGCGTTCACTTCCCACTACACTTTGGGCTGTGGGTCCAAATGATGTTGGCTTGTTGCAAATTCCACCATATGTAATTACTGTTAAAGACAATGTTAAGATGCCACGTGTTCCACAATATAAAATATCCAGTGATGGTGAGAGAGCTTTGTTGGCCATTGTTCATGATTTGGTTCAGAAGGGTGTGGTTGAAGAGACTAGAGGAAACGTTTGCAATAGCCCTGTTTTGCCTATTCTTAAACGTACTGATCCCTCTCAACCACCTGTGTATCGTTTTGTAATTGATCTTCGAGAGGTCAACAAAATTGTTGTCCCTCAATTTCCTGTTGTGCCAGATATCACAGCTTTGCTTACCATGATTCCTGCTTCAGCAGGTTGGTTTTCAGTGATCAATCTTAAAAATGCCTTCTTTAGCATTCCCATTGCCGAAGAAAGTAGGGATCTTTTTGGCTTCTCTCTCGGAGGCAGCAGCTTCCGGTTTAAGCGCGCACCCCAAGGCTATTGTGAAAGTCCTTCAATATACAGTCAAGCTTTGAAGTCACAACTTGATACCTTTTCTTTGCCATCGGGTGCCACTCTTATCCAATATGTGGATGATTTGTTGATCGCTGCAGATTCTGAAAATGTTTGTAAAGCAGCAACTGTATCGCTCTTACAGCATTTGTCTGATTCACATCATAAAGTATCGTCTTCCAAGTTACAATATTGCCGACAAGAGGTTACCTATTTAGGTCATCTCTTTTCGAAGGAGGGAAGGCGATTTACTCCAGAAAGTATTCATGCAATTGCACGAATGCCTGTACCATCCACACAAAGAGAAGTGTGTGCTTTCTTCGGCATCACCTCTTACTGTAGACAGTTGATTCCAAATTGTTCCCTTCTTGCTAAACCACTGTTGGCACTTACACTTAAAGACACGCCCCAGCCTTTGCCTTGGACTGATGAATGTCAAAAGAGTTTTTCTGATTTGCGTACTGCTTTGTGTTCTGCTCCTGTGTTGGGTACTCCAGATTACAGTAAACCTTTAACACTCTATGTGCATGAAAGAGAAGGTTGTGCATTATCAGTGTTGACGCAACGATTTGGCCACAAACAAAGGCCGTGTGCCTATTTTTCTACAACATTAGATCCAGTAGCTAAGGCATTACCTAGTTGCCTTAGAGCAACAGCAGCAGCGGCAATTTCTATTCGTCAGTCCGCTGGACTAGTGCTAGATCATACTCTTAATGTTATGGTGCCACATGCAGTAGATACTCTTCTTAATAGGACGAAAACTCAGCATTTAACGAGTGCTCGCTTGTCTGGATACGAGTTGACACTTCTGGCTAGTCACATACACATAAAAAGATGTAATGTCCTGAATCCAGCAACATTATTGCCTGCTTTGGATGCTAGCAATGTACAAGATCAGCATGATTGTTTTCTTCGCACTGAAGAAGAAACGAAGGGTCGAATAGACCTCAAGGACACACCACTTGTGGATCCGGATGGGATCCTATGGGTAGATGGGTCATGTTTCAAGCTCCCTAATGGTGAAACCACAGCTGCTTATGCAGTAACGACGTTGTATACAGTGGTAGAAACTCCACGCATTTCGCATAATTCAGCGCAAGCTGCAGAATTGATTGCGTTGACAAGAGCAGGTGTGTTGGCGAAAGAGAAGAGAGTGACTGTCTATACCGACAGCCAATATGCATTTGGCGTCGCGCATAGTTTTGGTCGTTTGTGGAGGGAAAGAGGATTCTTTACCTCCCACGGCACCTAGATACAGCATGGTCAGTTGGTAACTGACCATCTCGAATCACTTGCCCTGCCTACTCAAATAGCGATTGTGAAGTGCAGTGCGCATAAAAAGATTACTGATGATGTGGGTCAAGGAAATGCGTTTGCAGATGAGATAGCGAAGGAAACAGCGAGGAATGTTGGAAGTCGCATGTATGTTGCAGGGCCTGCTAGATGGGTTGCAGAAGCTGGTATGTGTGAGGACACAGTGGAAAGTGTGAAAGCAATCCAGAAGGAGGCCACTGAGAAGGAATTAAGCACGTGGAGAGAAAGTACGGGAATGTTGGATAGTACGGGATGTTGGACGGAATTGTCAGAGCATCAATGATGGTTGTTACCTGATGTGTATGTACTGCCTGTAGTTACTATGGCCCATGGACCAGCCCATATTAATGCACGGGGTATATGTAAGCTTTTAGCTCCAGTATGGCAGAATGCTGGTATTCCTAAATGTGCAGAAAACGTGGTGAAACATTGCATTGTTTGTTTGATGCACAATCCAGGAAAGGGAACTCCAACTCCAGCAGGTCACTTTGCACCACCTACGTACCCATTCGAGGTACTGCAAATAGACTACATCCATATGGAGCGTTTCAATAATCTCAAGTATGTCCTGGTGGTGGTTTGTGCCTTTTCCAGATGGATAGAGGCCTACCCCCTAAAGGACAACACTGCTTTGTCCACTGCAAAAATACTCTTGAAAGAATTCTTCCCAAGGTTTGGTTTGCCGCGCATTGTCTGGAGTGACAATGGAAGTGAATTTGTAGGTGAAATTATGCAAAAGGTGTGTGTAGGTCTAGGCATTAGACAGAAATTCCACGCAGCAAACCATCCTCAGTCAGCAGGTTTGGTAGAGTGCTACAATGGCACTCTCAAACTTAAGCTAGCAAAGATTCAGGCCAGCACGGGCCTTTCTTGGCCTGATGCTTTGCCTTTGGCACTCCTTTCTACTAGAACAACTGTTCATTCTCGTTTGGGGCTTAGCCCATACGAGATTGTGTTCGTACTCAGATATCCCCTACCCACTGTTGGTTGACTATTTGCATGATCTCACCACTAAATTGCATGTTATTCGTCAACAGGTCCAAAACGCTTTACCTTAGGCTTCTTCAGATCCCGGACACACCATCCAGCCTAGGGATTGGGTGTGCCTGAAAAATTTCCAGAGAAAAAAGAACCTGGAACCTCGCTGGGGGCCTCCAAGACAAGTTCTGCTTACAACTCGTACAGCTGTCAAGGTCCTGGGGAAGAAACACTGGATCCACGGTGTGCACTGCAAAAGGGTACCATTGCCTTTGCCGTATGACCAGTGGGTCCGAGAAGGTATTAGTGACAGTGAGTTTGAACAGGTACCCAGTTTTGTGCCATTCAGCAGTACACAACTGGATTGGACTAGCTCAGAGAAAGAGGATAATCATGTTCTACAGGAAGCTGTACCCGTTCATCTGAGAGTCGATACAACAGATCCCGAACATTTATTCCAGGACCAGACAACCCTTGGAAAGAGACGATACAATTTGATGAAAAGATCCCCTAAGGACAATCAGTTTTGACTTTCACATTCTTTAAACTCTATTAATAAAGATACATTTTTCCTTCCCTTATCCATCAAGTTGCAGGGTCACGGTAGGAGTCTTGAGCTGTGACCTGAATAGTGACTAGGTCAACAGGACTTGCAGTGTCATAGGACGGCTAACAATCACAGCCAAGTGATTAAGGAAGAATATCGTGAGCGACGCCTTTAGAGTAATGGATAGTGAATGTCAGGGAAGGGATCTAGTACTCTGGACAATGGTAGGCAAGGGATCTAGTGCTCTGGTCAATGTCAGGGAAGGGATCTAGTATGCTGAACAATAGCAGCCACTGTGTCTAGCACTCTGGGCAATGATAGGCAAGGGATCTAGTACTCTTGGTAATGTGTGCAAGGGATATAGTACTCTGGACAATGTAAGGGAAGTGATCTAGTGCTCTGAACAATGTCAGGGAAGGGATCTAGTACTCTGGGCAATGTCAGGGAAGGGATATAATACTCTGGACAATGGCATGCAATGGATCCAGTACTCTGTACAATGCAAGGGAAGGGATCTAGTGCTCTGAACAATGCCAGGGAAGAGATCTAGTACTCTGGGCAATGTCAGGGAAGGGATCGGGTATTCTGGACAATGACAGGCAAAGGATCTTGTACTCTGGACAATGTCAGGTAAGGGATCTAGTAGTTTGGGCAATGTTGGGGAAGGGATCTAGTACTCTGGATGATGTCAGGGAAGGGATCTGGTACTCTGGACAATGGCATGCAATGGATCCAGTACTCTGGACAATGCAAGGGAAGGGATCTAGTGCTCTGAACAATGCCAGGGAAGGGATCTAGTACTCTGGGCAATGTCAGGGAATGGATCTGGTACTCTGGACAATGGCATGCAATGGATCCAGTACTCTGGACAATGCAAGGGAAGGGATCTAGTGCTCTGAACAATGCCAGGGAAGGGATCTGGTACTTTGGACAATGGTTGGCAAAAGATCTTGTACTGTGAACAATGTCAGGGAAGGGATTTAGTACTCTGGGCAATGCCAGGGAAGGGATCTGGCACTCTGGACAATGGCAGGCAAGGGATCTTGCCCTCTGGACAATTTCATGGAAGGGATCTATTGCCCCAAACAATGGTGGGCAAGGGATCCAGCACTCTGGACTATGTCAGGGAAGGGATCTAGTACACTGGACAATGGTAGGCAAGGGATCTAGTGCTCTGGTCAATGACAAGTAAGGGATCTTGTATGCTGAACAATAGCAGCCACTATGTCTAGCACTCTGGGCAATGACAGGCATGGGATCTAGTACTCTTGGTAATGTGTGCAAGGGATATAGTTCTCTGGACAATGTAAGGGAAGGGATCTAGTGCTTTGAACAATGTCAGGGAAGGGATATAGTACTCTGGGCAATGTCAGGGAAGGGATCTGGTACTCTGGACAATGGCATGCAATGGATCCAGTACTCTGGACAATGCAAGGAAAGGGATCTAGTGCTCCGAACAATGCCAGGGAAGGGATCTAGTACTCTGGGCAATGTCAGGGAAGGGATCGGGTATTCTGGACAATGGCAGGCAAAGGATCTTGTACTCTGGACAATGTCAGGTAAGGGATCTAGTAGTTTGGCAATGTCGGGGAAGGGATCTAGTACTCTGGACAATGTCGGGGAAGGGATCTGGTACTCTGGACAATGGCATGCAATGGATCCAGTACTCTGGGCAATGCAAGGGAAGGGATCTAGTGCTCTGAACAATGCCAGGGAAGGGATCTAGTACTCCAAACCATGTCAGGGAAGGGATCTGGTACTCTGGACAATGGCATGAAATGGATCCAGTACTCTGGACAATGCAAGGGAAGGGATCTAGTGCTCTGAACAATGCCAGGGAAGGGATCTGGCACTCTGGACAATGTCAGGCAAGGGATCTTGCACTCTGGACAATGTCATGGAAGGAATCTAGTGCCCCAAACAATGGTGGGCAAGGGATCCAGCACTCTGGACAATGACAGGGAAGTGATCTAGTACTCTGGACAATGGTAGGCAAGGGATCTAGTGCTCTGGTCAATGTCAGGGAAGGGATCTAGTATGCTGAACAATAGCAGCCACTGTGTCTAGCACTCTGGGCAATGACAGGCAAGGGATCTAGTACTCTTGGTAATGTGTGCAAGGGATATAGTACTCTGGACAATGGTAGGCAAGGGATCTAGTGCTCTGGTCAATGTCAGGGAAGGGATCTAGTATGCTGAACAATAGCAGCCACTGTGTCTAGCACTCTGGGCAATGACAGGCAAGGGATCTAGTACTCTTGGTAATGTGTGCAAGGGATATAGTACTCTGGACAATGTAAGGGAAGGGATCTAGTGCTTTGAACAATGTCAGGGAAGGGATTTAGTACTCTGGGCAATGTCAGGGAAGGGATCTGGTACTCTGGACAATGGCATGCAATGGATCCAGTACTCTGGACAATGCAAGGGAAGGGATCTAGTGCTCTGAACAATGCCAGGGAAGGGATCTAGTACTCTGGGCAATGTCAGGGAAAGGATCGGGTATTCTGGACAATGGCAGGCAAAGGATCTTGTACTCTGGACAATGTCAGGGAAGGGATCTAGTACTCTGGAAAATGGAAGGCAAGGGATCTAGTGCTCTGGTCAATGTCAGGGAAGGGATCTAGTATGCTGAACAATAGCAGCCACTGTGTCTAGCACTCTGGGCAATGACAGGCAAGGGATCTAGTCATCTCTTGGTAATGTGTGCAAGGGATATAGTACTCTGGACAATGTAAAGGAATGGATCTTGTGCTTTGAACAATGTCAGGGAAGGGATATAGTACTCTGGGCAATGTCAAGGAAGGGATCTGGTACTCTGGACAATGGCATGCAATGGATCCAGTACTCTGGACAATGCAAGGGAAGGGATCTAGTGCTCTGAACAATGCCAGGGAAGGGATCTAGTACTCTGGGCAATGTCAGGGAAGGGATCGGGTATTCTGGACAATGGCATGCAAAGGATCTTGTACTCTGGACAATGTCAGGTAAGGGATCTAGTAGTTTGGGCAATGTCGGGGAAGGGATCTAGTACTCTGGACAATGTCAGGGAAGGGATCTGGTACTCTGGACAATGGCATACAATGGATCCAGTACTCTGGACAATGCAAGGGAAGAGGTCAAGTGCTCTGAACAATGCCAGGGAAGGGATCTAGTACTCTGGGCAATGTCAGGGAAGGGATCTGGTACTCTGGACAATGGCATGCAATGGATCCAGTACTCTGGACAATGCAAGGGAAGGGAACTAGTGCTCTGAAAACTGTCAGGGAAGGGATCTGGTACTCTGGACAATGGCGGGCAAAGGATCTTGTTCTCTGAACAATGTCAGGGAAGGGATCTAGTACTCTGGGCAATGTCAGGGAAGGGATCTGGCACTCTGGACAATGTCAGGCAAGGGATCTTGCACTCTGGACAATGTCATGGAAGGAAGCTAGTGCTCCAAACAATGGTGGGCAAGGGATCCAGCACTCTGGTCAATGTCAGGGAAGGGCTCTGAGGTTACGTAGTTTTCAGCCTCGCTTCGCTACAGCCGCCCTTTTGCGTTTAGTCGCCATTTTATGTTGCCTCACTCAGGCAGCACGGCTAATGCGGAGAAAATTTTCTTTTTTGCCACTTTCAGCTGTTCGATGTTTTTCTCGTCAAGGAGCAACCTTTGTCCTTGTGTGCGATACTGATGTCAGGGTCCGGCCGAGTTTGCAAAGCCATGACTAGACTGATTAATCCATGACTTACTCCACTATTTGGGTCCAACCATTCTTCTCTACCTTATCTTATTTAACTGGCCTTCACTATTCTCTTCGTGTGTTCTCTTGTTACATAGCCCTTCTTTTGAAGCATTCTACACATGTTTTGCCACCTGCACACTGAATTACGGGCACTAGTGTTGATTAACCTAATGGGAGGAGAGCACACGGGGTCTGAAAGGAGGGTGTGTTTTAGACATCTGATAGCTTGTTTTCGAACTATTCCTATTTGTCAGTTTTGTGTATATTGGGAGTTGTCATTGTAAACTTGTGTTGTATAATAGACTGTGCGCCACAGATTGAAGTGGCAGTCTCTTGAGAGCCTACCTGTGTGGTACTTCTTAGATAACTGTGCTTAGCTGCAGCTAATAAAACTAATTTTCTACGCCAAGCAGAGTGTCCTGTGTCTCTGTTGGTCGAGGCAGGTGAATTCGGAGATCTTAGGCGTGCCCTGCGCCGCTCGTCCCATAAGGCCGGGTTCTCCAATTGGCGGCCCAACGTGTGGGCGACTTCAGCTGTAGTAGTTCTGCCTGAGAGTCGTGAGGACCTTCGCAAGAAAATTCCGGAGGATTTTGCGAACCACGTGAGCGACCCCTGCATGTCGAAGTGGACCGAAGGTCTTTTGAAGCGTGGCTACTCCTTCCCGACGGCTGCTGACAACTGCTGCCCTGACTGTCGCCCTGCCTTGGCCCTTTGGTGATGAGTGGTATCGCGAGACGATAGACGGACATCTGTTGGCGTGAGAAAAGCATTTAGTTAAGTATTTGTGGGTAGCGCCCACTCTCTTTGTTTTTGTATTTTGTTATTCGATTAGCGCGCTAACCGAAGCCAAGGGGTAAGTACGTTTGTGCTGTGACTCTATTGTCTAAATAATCCCTTGACGTTTGTAAGGACAAAATGCCTGGATTTAGTAAGTTTAAGAAATTTTGTTGTTGTGGTTGTTTTGCGGATTCCCGATTGGAGGATTCCTGTCCAATTCCTCCAGTTGGAACTCCTACTTACGAACTTTACTCAAAGCACAGTCTGGGTCCTATAGTTTTTAGTGAAATATGGACCCGTTACACTAAAAAGGACGATGTTTTGCAATGGCCACAAAATGGGTCCTTTGAGTCAGATATATTAGATAATTTGGAAGCGATTTTATTCAAGAGAAAAGCCCGGCCGGCAATATTTGACTCCTTTCGCCTATGGCGCAAGGAAGCCAAACAGAAAGAAATTAAGCAAATGAAGAAAGATAAGAAAGAGCAGAGTATGTCGATTCTACAGGCTGCCCAACAATTTGAAAATGACGAAGCTGATCAAGCGATTGAGGTTTCAGAAAGACAACATCGCATGGCAATAGATAGACGCTATCCTGTATTGCCTACGGTATCAAAGAGTAAAACTCCTGATGACGATTCTTTAATGTCCCATTTATTGACATTACCTCCGCCTTATGTGTTAGGAGCTAATGCACCGCCATTACAGCCCGCTGCCAATGCAGCTGCTGTACTTCCTGCACAGTTGCCTGTCCCTGTGATTCCGCCTCAACCTCCTCTGCCAGCAATATCGGTACCCCAATCTCCTGTGCCTCAGCCTTCTCCATCTGTCGTTTCTTTTGCTACAGATTCCTCTTCTGTCTTACAGAATACTTTGTCCCCCGTTTTAGTGTCAGATTCCCCTGCAGCTCGACGGTGTTTAGTCGACACTGTTTCAGGTCTTTTGTTGCCTTTTCTTGGACCTCTTTTCTTCTCTCCTGCCTCGTCTAGGAGGCAATCTCGTAGTCAATTTCCAGATTTGGAAGAACGGACTAAATTAGATTCCCTTGCCTATAATTGGATTATGAGTCGTGTACAGTATATTACAGGTGATATTTTAGATACTTTCCTTCAATGGAACGCGCCCACACAGAGATATGTATTTGATGTCATGTATAATACTCTGATTAAGGAATGGGGAGACGTAGATTTAGACTCACCTCCTCAGGATTTATTTGACATACAGGATCAATTTGATGAGGGACTTATTGTGGGTCCTGCTGTAGAGCATGCTGTTCAGAAACCTGTTGCTTTTCGATCTACACTTTTCTCTCAAAATTCTCTTGAGCCTGATCCCGCGGTTTGTCGTAAAACGGCACAATACCCAATGCGAGAAGTTCCTCCGATATGGAGAGATGCAGTTCCACAAGCAGGTAATGTTCCTGGTGTTCCTGCTCATTTTCAGCGTATATGGGTACATGACCCTTGGAAAAGGTCAGAAGTATTGGCACTCAAACAGTCTTTACCGGACCCTCGTAAGAATCCTGCGGGGTATTATAAAGAGCTGTCCCAGACTGTTGACGCCTGCATTATGAATTTGGCAGATAGTGACTTACTCATGGGGAATGTAGTCCCACAAGCAATATGGGCCAAGATTCGTAGGCAGGATCATGCGGTAGCTCTGGGTGGTGATTGGGCTGCCATTACAGCTGCGGATGCAGGTCAAGTAGGTGGGGCCAAACCGGATGCCCTGATCACAGAATTGCCTGGAAAAATAATAGATTTAATGAAAACTTTAATGCCTGCGATGCGTGTTAATTGGGATAAGTTAGCAGCGTGTAAACAGAAGACGGATGAAAGTGTCTCCAACTTCTTTACTCGGTTTGAGGAGACTTTCATTGACCATAGTGGTCAAGACATGAGTACCGAAGGTGGACAACGATTGTTCGTAGACAAATTTGTTTTTAATTTACTTCCAGAATTATTGAATAAATTAAAACAATCAGAGAGTTCTTGGGCTGTCTCTTCCACTGCTCAGATATTGGCTACTGCTCAATATTATGAGAATAGGGATAAGGAGGACAAGGAGAAAGTGGAGAAAAAGACTAAAGACTTGAAAACAAAAGTCCTTCTGCAACAGGCTTATCCCCCTCGTTCTGCTCAGCCCTCATTTTCACAGCCCCCGCAGTTTCAGAGGTTGTTGCAGAAGCCAGTCCCCTCAGCTCCACGAGCTCCATTGGGCCCCAACCAGTGTGCTTATTGTAAAGAAGATGGATATTTTAAGAATACTTGTCCAATTTTATTGCAACGGTATGGTGGATCATTGGCGCCACGGGGTCGTGGTGATTCTCGATCCATATCCAGAGGAAGGGGTCGTGGTGTGCCACCTCAGGAACAACGTCCCTCTCCTTCTCAGGACTCTACGAATTATTTTGATCAGCAGAATTCTCAATCTGCACAATACTACAATGATGACTATTGTTTCGATAATGGGGACGATGCTTTCCATACTAGCTAGGACAGCCATAGGCAAAGTAAGGGAGTCATATCAGTTCCAGTAGATCAGGAAGGACCTTATGTTAATGTTATGGCATTAGGTGTTACAGAACCATTTCTGTTGGATACTGGTGCTATGAGAAGTTCCATAATGCATTCTAAATTCCCTGGGGCACCTTTGTCTGGCTTAACAAATGTTTCTCTAGGATTCTCTGGTGCCCCAGTTTCAAATCCTATCTCTTGTCCTTTGCCCATTTCTATTGGTCCCTACGATTTGGAAGCTCCACTCCTCTTAACGACGGGATGCGGAGAAAATGTGTTGGGTTTGGACCTCCTGAAACGTTTACATGCTACGCTGTATTGTTCACCCTCTGGTGTGCACCTTACTTTAGGTGATAAGTTGACTTCTCCAATGTATGTATCTAAAGAACAGCTACCACCCGAGTTGCGTTCACTTCCCACTACACTTTGGGCTATGGGTCCAAATGATGTTGGCTTGTTGCAAATTCCACCATATGTAATTACTGTTAAAGACAATGTTAAGATGCCACGTGTTCCACAATATAAAATATCCAGTGATGGTGAGAGAGCTTTGTTGGTCATTGTTCATGATTTGGTTCAGAAGGGTGTGGTTGAAGAGACTAGAGGAAATGTTTGCAGTAGCCCTGTTTTGCCTATTCTTAAACGTACTGATCCCTCTCAACCACCTGTGTATCGTTTTGTAATTGATCTTCGAGAGGTCAACAAAATTGTTGTCCCTCAATTTCCTGTTGTGCCAGATATCACATCTTTGCTTACCATGATTCCTGCTTCAGTAGGTTGGTTTTCAGTGATCGATCTTAAAAATGCCTTCTTTAGCATTCCCATTGCCGAAGAAAGTAGGGATCTTTTCGGCTTCTCTCTCGGAGGCCGCAGCTTCCGGTTTAAGCGCGCACCCCAAGGCTATTGTGAAAGTCCTTCGATATACAGTCAAGCTTTGAAGTCACAACTTGATACCTTTTCTTTGCCTTCGGGTGCCCTTCTTATCCAATATGTGGATGATTTGTTGATCGCTGCAGATTCTGAAAATGTTTGTAAAGCAGCAACTGTATCGCTCTTACAGCATTTGTCTGATTCACATCATAAAGTATCGTCTTCCAAGTTACAATATTGCCGACAAGAGGTTACCTATTTAGGTCATCTCTTGCCGAAGGAGGGAAGGCGATTGACTCCAGAAAGTATTCATGCAATTGCACGAATGCCTGTACCATCCACACAAAGAGAAGTGCGTGCTTTCTTAGGCATCACCTCTTACTGTAGACAGTGGATTCCAAATTGTTCCCTTCTTGCTAAACCACTGTTGGCACTTACACTTAAAGACACGCCCCAGCCTTTGCCTTGGACTGATGAATGTCAAAAGAGTTTTTCTGATTTGCGTACTGCTTTGTGTTCCGCTCCTGTGTTGGGTACTCCAGATTACAGTAAACCTTTCACACTCTATGTGCATGAAAGGGAAGGTTGTGCATTATCAGTGTTGACGCAACGATTTGGCGACAAACAAAGGCTATGTGCCTATTTTTCTGCAACATTAGATCAAGTAGCTAAGGCATTACCTAGTTGCCTTAGAGCAACAGCAGCAGCGTCAATTTCTATTCGTCAGTCAGCTGGACTAGTGCTAGATCATACTCTTAATGTTATGGTGCCACATGCAGTAGATGCTCTTCTTAATAGGACGAAAACTCAGCATTTAACGAGTGCTCGCTTGTCTGGATACGAGTTGACACTTCTGGCTAGTCACATACACATAAAAAGATGTAATGTCCTGAATCCAGCAACATTATTGCCTGCTTTGGATGCTAGCAATGTACAAGATCAGCATGATTGTTTTCTTCGCACTGAAGAAGAAACGAAGGGTTGAATAGACCTCAAGGACACACCACTTGTGGATCCGGATGGGATCCTATGGGTAGATAGGTCATGTTTCAAGCTCCCTAATGGTGAAACCACAGCTGCTTATGCAGTAACGACGTTGTATACAGTGGTAGAAACTGCACGCATTGTGCATAATTCAGCACAAGCTGCAGAATTGATTGCGTTGACAAGAGCATGTGTGTTGGCGAAAGAGAAGAGAGTGACTGTCTATACCGACAGCCAATATGCATTTGGCGTCACGCATAGTTTTGGTCGTTTGTGGAGGGAAAGAGGATTATTTACCTCCCACGGCACCAAGATACAGCATGGTCAGTTGGTAACTGACCTTCTCGAATCACTTGCCCTGCCTACTCAAATAGTGATTGTGAAGTGCAGTGCGCATAAAAAGATTACTGATGATGTGGGTCAAGGAAATGCGTTTGCAGATGAGATAGCGAAGGAAACAGCGAGGAATGTTGGAAGTCGCATGTATGTTGCAAGGCCTGCTAGATGGGTTGCAGAAGCTGGTATGTGTGAGGACACAGTGGAAAGTGTGATAGCAATCCAGAAGGAGGCCACTGAGAAGGAATTAAACACGTGGAGAGAAAGTACGGGAATATTGGATAGTACGGGATGTTGGACGGAATTGTCAGAGCATCAACTATGGTTGTTACCTGATGCGTATGTACTGCCTGTAGTTACTATGGCCCATGGACCAGCCCATATTAATGCACGGGGTATATGTAAGCTTTTAGCTCCAGTATGGCAGAATGCTGGTATTCCTAAATGTGCAGAAAACGTGGTGAAACATTGCATTGTTTGTTTGATGCACAATCCAGGAAAGGGAACTCGAACTCCAGCAGGTCACTTTGCACCACCTTCGTACCCATTCGAGGTACTGCAAATAGACTACATCCATATGGAGCGTTTCAATAATCTCAAGTATGTCCTGGTGGTGGTTTGTGCCTTTTCCAGATGGATAGAAGCCTACCCCCTAAAGGACAACACTGCTTTGTCCACTGCAAAAATACTCTTGAAAGAATTCTTCCAGAGGTTTGGTTTGCCGCGCATTGTCTGGAGTGACAATGGAAGTGAATTTGTAGGTGAAATTATGCAAAAGGTGTGTGTAGGTCTAGGCATTAGACAGAAATTCCACGCAGCAAACCATCCTCAGTCAGCAGGTTTGGTAGAGTGCTACAATGGCACTCTCAAACTTAAGCTAGCAAAGATTTAGGCCAGCATGGGCCTTTCTTGGCCTGATGCTTTGCCTTTGGCACTCCTTTCTACTAGAACAACTGTTCATTCTCGTTTGGGGCTTAGCCCATACGAGATTGTGTTCGGACGCCCAGCTAACGTCTGGGGAGTCCCCAGACCCAAAAAGTACTCAGATATCCCCTACCCACTGTTGGTTGACTATTTGCATGATCTCACCACTAAATTGCATGTTATTCGTCAACAGGTCCAAAATGCTTTACCTTGGGCCTCTACAGATCCCGGACACACCATCCAGCCTAGGGATTGGGTGTGCCTGAAAAATGTCCAGAGAAAAAAGAACCTGGAACCTCGCTGGGGCCTCCAAGACAAGTTCTGCTTACAACTCGTACAGCTGTCAAGGTCCTGGGGAAGAAACACTGGATCCACGGTGTGCACTGCAAAAGGGTACCATTGCCTTTGCCGTATGACCAGTGGGTCCGAGAAGGTATTGGTGACAGTGAGTTTGAACAGGTACCCAGTTTCGTGCCGTTCAGCAGTGCACACCTGGATTGGACTAGCTCAGAGAAAGAGGATGATGATGTTCTACAGGAAGCTGTACCCGTTCATCTGAGAGTCGATACAACAGATCCCGAACATTTATTCCAGGACCAGACAACCCTTGGAAAGAGACGATACAATTTGAGGTAAAGATCCCCTAAGGACAATCAGTTTTGACTTGCACTTTTTTTAAACTCTATTAATAAAGATACATTTTTCCTTCCCTTATCCATCAAGTTGCAGGGTCATGGTAGGAGTCTTGAGCTGTGACCTGAATAGTGACTAGGTCAACAGGACTTGCAGTGTCATAGGACGGCTAACAATCACAGCCAAGTGATTAAGGAAGATTATCGTGAGCGACGCCTTTAGAGTAATGGATAGTGCAGGGAAAGGAAGTGATATTAAAATGTTGAAGAGAGCTCATTATAAGAAATTATTGTTTGGTTGTTGTGGCGTAGCCCTATGTGTTTTAGTAGGTTTAAGTAGTTTATTAGCATGCATAGGATGGATTATTCATGTCCTGCAGTCAGTGCCTGTTCCCGTTTCTGTCCCTCTAACTCCCTCTACTACTGTTTCACTGCATAAGTTTTACTCGCTCCCAGGTCACGAGCAAATGAGAAGAATGGAATATATTAACAATTCGTTTATTCAACTGTTACACCAGCACCAATTGATAGTAAATGTTACTGATTGTTGGGTATGTGGTCTCATACCACATAATACACAAAGAGGAATGCCGTATCTAGTCCTCCCCTTCTCATATGAAAGTTCTGCTTGGGCCTATCTGGCTATGTTTTCCAATGCATACCAGAATTTACTTCGATACCCTTCTGGTGGATCCTATAATGGTGGAGTGGATTTCAGTCATAGTTCTTTGATAAAGGGCATTGTAACTATGGCAAAGATTGCTGATATCATCAAGATTCCCAAGGACGAAAAGAGAGCGTATGATGGGTGGAATATAACTCGCTATACTCTTAGCCTTACTGATAAGCTCAAGCAACAGAGTTCTGCACCGATTTGGGTATTACCCCAAAGAGGTCGTTTGTGCTTGCAAATAAACGGCCAGAATACCAAATCTAAGCAAGAGAGAAGCAACTGTTCCCACACTTATGTCTATACTCCTTCTACACCCGCACCATTAGTGGCTTCACAAGGTACATATTTCATCTGTCTTTATAAAGCTTATACATGGCTTCCCACACACTTCTCAGGAACATGTTATGTAGCTTTTCTCCTCCCTCCTACATACACCGCTCCTGCTGATTATCATCGAAAGAGAGTTGCTAGAGGAGTGTTAGATACAGAAGATACAGCAGGGCAAGAAGGAGGGGATTTTCTGAAAGGGTTTCTTCCCTTTTGGGGTCCGATGGCCAATAGCAAAAATATCAGACAGTTGAGGGGGGAATCAACTGACCTTTGCCGCCACCGCCGAGAGTCAGTCGTGGGCTGACACTGCATACCAGAGGGCTGAAATTGCACCAGGGAACACCGCCGCCACCGCCAAGAGTCCAGAGGCATCGGACTCCGCGCCGCCGCTCCGGGAGACCACAAATCCCGGCAGGCCTCGCGGCGGCGCGTGCTGAGTGACGCGGCTCGCGCCCAGAGAGCGCCAGGCGGAGCCATAAAGCTCGGGAACCCCGGCAGAGCGGGGGGAATCAACTGACCTTTGCCGCCACCGCCGAGAGTCAGTCGTGGGCTGACACTGCATACCAGAGGGCTGAAATTGCACCAGGGAACACCGCCGCCACCGCCAAGAGTCCAGAGGCATCGGACTCCGCGCCGCCGCTCCGGGAGACCACAAATCCCGGCAGGCCTCGCGGCGGCGCGTGCTGAGTGACGCGGCTCGCGCCCAGAGAGCGCCAGGCGGAGCCATAAAGCTCGGGAACCCCGGCAGAGCGGGGGGAATCAACTGACCTTTGCCGCCACCGCCGAGAGTCAGTCGTGGGCTGACACTGCATACCAGAGGGCTGAAATTGCACCAGGGAACACCGCCGCCACCGCCAAGAGTCCAGAGGCATCGGACTCCGCGCTGCCGCTCCGGGAGACCACAAATCCCGGCAGGCCTCGCGGCGGCGCGTGCTGAGTGACGCGGCTCGCGCCCAGAGAGCGCCAGGCGGAGCCATAAAGCTCGGGAACCCCCGCGTCGCGGGACGCGTGCGGGACGCCCGGGGCTAAGCCCGGGCAAAGGGCGGGCCCTCTGTGGCCCTCTGAGGCCTGAGGAGCCTGGCCTGGCCCAGAAACTCTGCCTGATTGCCAGTTGCCCACGGACTTGGTTACATCTGAACTGTAAGTAGGTTACCCACCCATTTCACTCGCAATCGCAACCTTGCAGGACATTGACATTTTGAGACTGGCTGTTGTATTCTCTAAATATACCCTTTGCCTTATTTCCGGGTACTCGTAGGGTCTGCCATGAGTTGCCCAGAAACAAGAAGCAGGGCTGCTGCGGGGGTAAAGAAACTGACTGGTACCCTGGATGACTTCATTGTTCGTACCAATGCTTTAATCGATGAAGGGATTATAATTATGGATAGAAGGGTGTCCCAGGATCTAGCCACAGCTAGACGCTCCTCTTTAGGTCTTATTGCCAAAGCTCGTACTCCTAATAGTGTATCTGTTTCGGGAAATCTAGGAAATGCACAGAATGATAGGGGTCATGACGCTCCAGGTTCACAGGAGGATCTGGAGGCTACTCCTAATCTTTCTTTGCTTGTGGCTAGCACTTCAGCTGAAAAGGAGACTGAAATTTTATCTATGGCTAGTGATTTAATCCATAGGGGTATGAAAGAGGGGGCGATCCCTAAACAGAAGACTAACATTCAAAAAATTGTTAAACCTAACTTGAGCAAAGGGAGAAAAGTACATACTAGCAAGAATCAAGACCTGACCATTTCAGAACCTGTGCCTTTGAATGTGAGCATTAATCCAGTTGTCCATATTAGTGACAATGGGACAGACCATCAGTCCAATGTTGGCCTACCATTGAGTCTCCCAGATGACACTGTTTTAGATAGCAGTTTGGAGGATATTTTGAATTTAAGCGGCGCAGTTATGAATCAAGCTGGAGGTAGTGAGGACAGTAGTAGCCTAAATACGGCTAACAATAACATCTTGGAAATGCTAAAGACTCTCCTCGAACCAATCGAGGTTAGGCTACGCTGTCTGGAAACTATATTAAAAAACATCCATAAAGATATAAGTGCCCCTAGCTTTAATTTGGGTAATAAAATTCCACCTGCAAAAAATCAAATGACTAGGCCGCCACCAGCTGCTAAAAATGCTACTACCACGAACCCATTGCCAAAAACTATACCAACCCCTAAAACTCCTGCCCCGACTGACAAAGTAGTGCCAGTCCAACAAACTCCTAAATTACAACAAGATAAAGATAACTCAGGAAAAAGGGATGTGCGTAGAAATATACACTTACCCCCAAAAGCTGCACCATATGTTGTGGTCCTTACAGGAGTCCCTCAATTAAATGAAAATTCCAATGAAAATAATGGCGGACTTGTAAACAAAACCATCCATTGGCTGAATGATAATTACCCTCTCCCGCCAGCTATTAAAAGTAATATTTTGATGGTTGAAAGGGCCCCATGGATTGGGTATAATAAAAAAAGGGGACACGGCGATTGTGTGGTAATAACATTTGAGAATCCACTAACTGCTAAATACATTACCACAAGACCCCCTAGAAATCATGGCCTCTTAGTTACGGCTAGGGCATTATCTTATTTTTATCCCGAGGGTGAACACCCTGACAATAGGTGGAGTTGGACTAGGGACAACAGATATCAAGGGGGTAACAAGGGTTGGGCTCCTGATAGTAACCACTATAACATACAAGGAGGAGGGAGAGATGAGGATGGTTGGAATGTAGTGAAATATAGATCAAGGTCCCCTTACTACCGACCACAGAGTTTTGACCCAGGATGGTTAGGCAATCCACAATTTCCTCCGATCTTCCCGTGTTCCAACCGGTTTGATTGTTTGGAAGCAGTGGATTGACTCCCCAAGATAAAAGAAGAGGTTTCAAAGACAACTAAACCTATAGATTTGGGGCCTACAAAATCCTTGGGGTCCGTCGAGATTCAGGAATCTCATGTTGAGACTCACGAAATCCATGGGGAGGATGAGACTATACAAGGGAGTCAGGGTAGTGAAACTGGAGTTATTGCTGAAGAGTCACCTATAGAAGACTATTGTAAGGTGGTTTTTTGGAATGTGGCAGGTTTAAAGCAGAAAATTTCCAATCCGTCCTGGTGTGATGTAATTGCTGATGTGGGCATATTAGCCTTACAAGAAACCTGGACTACCGCACCAATACACCTTAATGGTTATAGAACTTATTTTACACCTGCGGTGGGGGGAGCACACGGAAGACCAAAGGGGGGATTGTCTGTGTATATATCGAACCTGCTAGTCACCGATAAAATCTCTTTTTCTCCAGGTTCCAGTTACTACCAGAAAATAGTCATTGTTACAAGGAAGGGTCCAACGATTGTTCTTTTTAATTTTTACAATAACTGTCTAAGTAGCACGATTAAGGATGTATTTGATAATATAACTGCAGATATACAGAATGAATTTGAGACAAAAAAGGGTGAAGTCATGGTATTATGGGGGGGTGATTTTAATTGTACTTTGTGTAAAAAGGGTCAGAAGGGTATTTGTGGCCTGATGTTGGAACAGGATATTAATTTGACGCATTTTGAACATACCCTTCTAGGTGATTCATTAAATGAGATGATTTTTAATTTTGATCTTGGTTTTACAAATGAGCTAGCCCACCACACAATGCGATTTGTTCCAACATTTGTGGGGCGGGGGGCTTCGACTATCATTGATTTTAGTCTTTGTACAACTAGCTCGGCGGGCAGATTGATCAGCTCTAGTATCATGCACTTACCATTAAGTGACCACTACCCACAGGTACTAAAAATGGAGAACCTATTTTCTGTATCAGATCATGTAGTAGGTTCCAATAATAAGGCGCAGGACGTGAATTTAGGTACCCAAAACGGATATAGCCTTAAATGGAGTAGAGTGGTCCCGGTTGATTTTTTGTCTAAATTACTGAATAAGTGTATGAGTAGTTTTTTGACCTGCTTGAACGAGCACGCCGAGAGTAATGAAATTTTAAATCATTTTTATATTATTTCTACTGCAATTAAGGAGGCGTTGTGGGTTGCAAAGAAAAACTCCCTAAAGCCCAATAGAAAATGGTTCGATAAGAAATGTACTAAAGCCTTATCAAAGCTTAGACATGCGATCCATAAAAGACCACGGGATGTAACCCAAATTAGAATTTTGAGGAGGGACTATAACATAGCACTGAAGGACAGGAAGGCCGTCATAAGAAAGGAGGCTTGGGATGATTTATGCGAGGCGTCACAATTAAAGGATCCGGCAGCTTTTTGGAGGGTTATTAATACCCCCCTCATATATGAAAAAAAGGCACGCATGGAAATCGCCATCCCAGAAGATGAGTGGGTGGCGCACTTTTCCTCCCTTTACAGGGCGGTGGAACCAGTCCTCGATACAGGCCAGGACTTTATGTCCCCAAACATAGACACATCCAAAGTCTTGGTCGTAACCCTTCCTGAAGTTCTGGCGAGCTTGAAGGCAACCAAAGGGGGTAAGGCGGCTGGTCCAGATGGCATACCAGCAGACCTCTATAAGGCCAATACCGAATTATGGGGGCCTTTGCTTGTCCAGCTTTTTAATGTTGCTTTGACAAAGGGTTTAGTTCCTACCTGGCTTACATCGATTATAGTCCCAATCTTTAAGAAAGGTGACAGGCAGAATTGCATGTGCTATAGGCCAATTTCTTTATTGGACTCCTCTATAAAAATTTTGGGGAGAGTGGTTTTAGATGAGTTGCGAATCTGGTCAGAAGAGAATGGGGTGTTAAGCGATTTTCAATTTGGGTTTCAAAGGGGCTTAGGGACTATAGAGCAAGGATTAAATTTGTTTATCCTGCAACAGAAGTATATACGGGTCAAAAAACAACGTCTATACCTCACCTTTGTTGACTTATCGTCAGCTTTCGATTGTGTTTCACACAATAAATTGTGGTCAATCATGGCCGAGTTGGGGGTAGACAATGCCATTATATGCTTCTTGCGAGATCTATATTCCGGGGCCAATGCAAGTGTCCGTTTTGGGAAAGATGGAGAATGCACTAGACAGTTTGGGATTGGTCGGGGTGTACGCCAAGGGTGCGTTTTAGCTCCCTTTTTATTTTTGCTATATATAAATGGCTTGGAGAAACGTCTCGTGCAGGAGGGCAGGGATATGCCTATGGTGGGTGGAAGGCCCGTCCCTGCCTTGATGTACGCTGACGATGCTGTTTTGATGGCACAAACCCCAATGGCGTTACACACCTTGGTTACTTCTTTTAACAGTTTCATGCTTGGCTTAGGCTTAAAAATTAACTGTTCAAAAACCTTGTCCATGTATTGTGGGCCAAGATCTAGCAAGCATTCGAAACCCATTTTTATAAATTCCAATCCCTTAGAAAAGACCTCCACCTTTCCCTATTTGGGAATTCTGTTTCACGAAAGTGGCTCATGGACTAGTGCAATCCATGCTAGATCCCTGCTGTTTTCCAAAACCATTATGGTCTTACAATGTTTTATGAGAAAATTAGGGAAAAAACCCATAAAAGATATTTTAACTATTTATAGGGCAACCTGTTTAGCAGTAGCCACTTATGGATCAGGTTTGTGGGGTTACTCAAATATTAGTACAATCCAAACCATGGAAAATAAATTTTTACGCCACATCTTGTCCGTGCCTGAAAGTACTGCGACTATGATATGCCATGTTGAATTGGGAGTAATTTACGTTACCGATACGATTAGGATCCAGCCAATCCTTCTTTGGCATAGGGTGTGGACAAATGATGAATGTGTGGTTAACCGGGCTATTTTAAAGGACGTTTTAGCATTGGACAATATCAACGATTTCAAATGGATATGTTATGTCAAGAACTTTCTCAAGGAAGTAAATTGTGCCCAATACTTCGAGGATCCGCCAACTATGGCATACATATCAAGAAGAGATCTGAAAAATTTGTGCATTGCCTATCTCAGGGACAAAAAGACACTTAGAGGAGGCGAGAAAAAAGACTGTTTCTGCTCACCAGGATATTCTATGTGGAGAGAAACTACAGCCATATTTATCCTTATATATGTCTAATCATGAACGTTTCCTTTTAACCCGGTTTAGACTCAATATTGTTTTTAGAGTCTTATCTTTTCCTGTGATGAATTGTTGGTCGAAAGAATTATCCTTTTGCCCATGTGATGATGTTTCCCCACAGTCTGATATACATATTTTATTTTTTTGTAAATTTTATACCTTTTTCAGAAAGAAACTTATCATCCCTATTCTCAAAGACTTAAATATATACAGATGTCGCTTAGTGTTTTTAGAGTGCCAGAAAATGGAAACTGTTTTTATGGTAGCCTCATTGGGTGAATTTTTTAAATCCATTTTTAAATGTCGCAAATCGATCGTAATGAATTAATCTCTATGTTGCACATATGTATTTTAAATAATGAACACATGACTCCCCTGTAAACTGTATTTTCTTCATGCTACTTTTATGGTTATTCTTGTCTTTTTTAACCGAATAAAGTATTTTGAATCTGAAATCAGACAGTTGATCCGTGTGGATGATGCCACAATCAATGTAACTTCTGGAGCTCTGAAAAATTTGACTGCTGAGCTTCAGGCGGATCGACTTATGACCTTACAGAATAGAATGGTATTAGACATAATACTTGCAGATAAAGGAGGAGTTTGCAAATTGATTGGGTCCAGTTGTTGCATTTATATTTCTGACAACGCCCCTACAGTATACCAAGCCATCTCTAAGCTACATGTCATCTCTGAGTCTATCCACCAAGATACTGGAGATTGGTCTGTGATGGGATGGTTTTGGGGACTACTGTCCACTTGGGGATGGAAAGTGCTAACTTTCCTTGGAATGATTTTAGCACTCGTCTTTTCTTGTTGTCTTTGTCTACAGTGTGGTCCAGCTATTTGTAGACTCTGTGCCACAATCTGTGTCTCCAAACCAGTAGCACAACAGACAGAACACATTAAGATGATGGTGCAGCAACATCTTAGTGACCTCATGACCATTGATATCGACTCAGATTGAAATGGGTTCCTTTGTGCTTTGCCTGAGTATGGCAAAAGGAGGGTCTGAGGTTACGTAGTTTTCAGCCTCGCTTCGCTACAGCCGCCATTTTGCGTTTAGTCGCCATTTTATGTTGCCTCACTCAGGCAGCACGGCTAACGCGGAGAAAATGGTCTTTTCTGCCACTTTCAGCTGTTCGATGTTTTTCTCGTCAAGGAGCAACCTTTGTCCTTGTGTGCGATGCTGATGTCAGGGTCCGGCCGAGTTCGCAAAGCCACGTCTAGACTGAATAATCCATGACTTACTCCACTGTTTGGGTCCCACCATTCTTCTCTACCTAATCTTATTTAACTGGCCTTCACTATTCTCTTCGTGTGTTCTCTTGTTACATAGCCCTTCTTTTGGAGCATTCTACACATGTTTTGCCACCTGCAAACTGAATTACGGGCACTAGTGTTGATTAACCTAATGGGAGGAGAGCACACGGGGTCTGAAAGGAGGGTGTGTTTTAGACATCTGATATTTTGTTTTTGAACTATTCCTATTTGTCAGTTTTGTGTATATTGGGAGTTGTCATTGTAAACTTGTGTTGTATAATAGACTGTGCGCCACAGATTGAAGTGGCAGTCTCTTGAGAACCTACCTATGTGGTACTTCTTAGATAACTGTGCTTAGCTGCAGCTAATAAAACTACTTTTCTACGCCAAGCAGAGTGTCCTGTGTCTCTCTCGGTCGAGGCAGATGAACTCGGAGATCTTAGGCGTGCCCTGCGCCGCTCGGCCCATAAGGCCGGGTTCTCCAGCTCTAGTACTGTGGACAATGGTAGGCAAGGGATTTAGTGCTCTGGGCAATATCAGGGAAGGGATCTAGTATGCTGAACAATAGCAGCCACTGTGTCTAGCACTCTGGGCAATGACAGGCAAGGGATCTAGTACTCTTGGTAATGTGTGCAAGGGATCTAGTACTCTGGACAATGTAAGGGAAGGGATCTAGTGCTCTGAACAATGTCAGGGAAGGGAACTAGTACTCTGGGCAATGTCAGGGAAGGGATCTGGTACTCTGAACAATGGCAGGCAAGGGATCTTGCACTCTGGACAATGTCATGGAAGGGATCTGGTGCTCCAAACAATGGTGGGCAAGGGATCCAGCACTCTGGTCAATGTCAGGGAAGGGATCTAGTACTCAGGACAATGGTAGACAAGGGATCTAGTGCTCTTGGCAATGTCAGGGAAGGGATCTAGTATGCTGAACAATAGCATCCACTGTGTCTAGCACTCTGGGCAATTACAGGCAAGGGATCTAGTACTCTTGGTAATGTGTGCAAGGGATCTAGTACTCTGGACAATGTAAGGGAAGGGATCTAGTTCTCTTAACAATGTCAGGGAAGGGATCTAGTACTCTGGACAATGTCAGGGAAGGGATATGGTACTCTGGACAATGGCAGAGAAGGGACCTGGTAGTCTGGACAATGTTGGGCATGGGAACTCACACTCTGGACAATGTCAGGGAAGGGATCTAGTGCTCTGGACAATGGTGGGCAAGGGATCTAGCACTCTGGGCAATGTCAGGGAAGGGATCTGGTACTTTGGACAATGGCATGCAATGGATCCAGTACTCTGGACAATGCAAGGGAAGGGATCTAGTGCTCTGAACAATGCCAGGGAAGGGATCTAGTACTCTGGTCAATGTCAGGGGAGGGTTCTGGTACTCTGGACAATGGCGGGCAAAGGGTCTTGTACTCTGGACAATGTCAGGTACGGGATCTAGTACTCTGGGAAATGTCAGGGGAGGGATCTAGTACTCTGGTCAATGTCAGGGAAGGGATCTGGTACTCTGGGCAATGGCATGCAATGGATCCAGTACTCTGGACAATGCAAGGGAAGGGATCTAGTATGCTGAACAATGCCAGGGAAGGGATCTAGTACTCTGGACAATGTCAGGGAAGGGATCTGGTACTCTGGACAATGGCATGCAATGGATCCAGTACTCTGGACAATGCAAGGGAAGGGATCTAGTGCTCTGAACAATGTCAGGGAAGGGATCTGGTACTCTGGACAATGGCAGGCAAAGGATCTTGCACTCTGAACAATGTCAGGGAAGGGATCTAGTACTCTGGGCAATGTCAGGGAAGGGATCTGGCACTCTGGACAATGGTAGGCAAGGGAGCTGGCACTCTGGACAATGTCATGGAAGGGACCTAGTGCTCTGAACAATGTCAGGAAAGGGAACTAGTACTCTGGGCAATGTCAGGGAAGGGATCTGGTACTCTGGACAATGGCATGCAATGGATCCAGTACTCTGGACAATGCAAGGGAAGGGATCTAGTACTTGGGACAATAGTAGGCACAGGATCTAGCACTCTGGGAAATGTCAGGGGAGGGATCTGGTATGCTGAACAATAGCAGCCACCGGGCCTAGCACTCTGGGCAATGGCAGGCAAGAGCTCTAGTAATCTGGATAATGTGTACAAGGGATATAGTACTCTGGACAATGTAAGAGAAGGGATCTAGTGCTCTGAATAATGTCAGGGAAGGGACCTAGTACTCTGGGCAATGTCAGGGAAGGGATCTGGTGCTCTGAACAATGGTGGGCATTGGATCTTGCACTCTGGTCAATGTCAGGGAAGGGATCTAGTGCTCCAAACAATGGTGGGAAAAGGATCTGGCACTCTGGTCAATGTCAGGGAAGGGATCTAGTACTCTGGACAATAGTGGGAAAGGGATCCAGCACTCTGGTAAATGTCAGGGAAGGGATCTAGTACTCTTGACAATGGCATGCAAGGGATCCAGTACTCAGGACAGTGTCAGGGAAGGGATCTGGCACTCTGGACAATGGCAGGCAAGGGATCTTGCACCCTAGACAATGTCATGGAAGGGATCTAGTGCTCTGGACAATGGTAGGCAAGGGATCTAGCACTCTGGTCAATGTCAGGGAAGGGATCTAGTACCCTGGACAATGGTAGGCAAGGGATCTAGTGCTCTGGGCAATGTCAGGGAAGGATCTAGTATGCTGAACAATAGCAGCCACTGTGTCTAGCACTCTGGGTAATGGCAGGCAAGCGATCTAGTACTCTTGGTAATGTATGCAAGGAATCTAGTACTCTGGACAATGTAAGGGAAGGGATCTAGTGCTCTTAACAATGTCAAGGAAGGGATATAGTACTCTGGACAATGTCAGGGAAGTGATCTGGTACTCTTGATAATGGCATGCAATAGATCCAGTACTACGGACAATGCAAGGGAAGGGATCTAGTGCTCTGAACAATGCCAGGGAAGGGATCTAGTACCCTGGACAATGCAAGGGAAGGGATCTAGTACTCTGGACAATGTCGGGGAAGGGATCTAATACTCTGGGCAATGTCAGGGAAGGGGTCTGGTACTCTAGACAATGGCATGCAATGGATCCAGTACCCTGGACAATGCAAGGGAAGGGATCTAGTGCTCTGAACAATGCCAGGGAAGGGATCTGGTACTCTGGACAATGGCATGCAATGGATCCAGTACTCTGAACAATGCAAGGGAAGGGATCTAGTGCTCTGAACAATGCCCAGGAAGGGATCTAGTACTCTGGGCAATGTCACGGAAGGGATCTGGTACTCTGGAAAATGGCATGCAATGGATCCAGTACTCTGGACAATGCAAGGGAAGGGATCTAGTGCTCTGAACAATGCCAGGGAAGGGATCTAGTACTCTGGGCAATGTCAGGGAAGGGATCTGGTACTCTGAACAATGGCATGCAATGGATCCAGTACTCTGGACAATGCAAGGTAAGGGATCTAGTGCTCTGAAAAATGTCAGGGAAGAGATCTGGTACTCTGGGCAATGCCAGTGAAGGGATCTGGCACTCTGGACAATGGCAGGCAAGGGATCTTGCACTCTGGACAATGTCATGGGAGGGATCTAGTCCCCCAAACAATGGTGGGCAAGGGATCCAGCACTCTGGACAGTGCCAGGGAAGGGATCTAGTACTCTAGGCAATGACAGACAAGGGATCTAGTACTCTTGGAAATGTGTGCATGGGATCTAGTACTCTGGACAATGCAAGGGAAGGGATCTAGTGCTCTGAACAGTGCCAGGGTAGGGATCTAGTACTCTGGGCAATGTCAGGGAAGGGATCTGGTACTCTGGACAATGGCGGGCAAAGGATCTTGTACTCTGGACAATGTCAGGTAAGGGATCTAGTACTCTGGCAATGTCAGGGAAGGGATCTGGTACTTTGAACAATGGTGGGCATGGGATCCTGCACTCTGGTCAATGTCAGGGAAGGGATCTAGTGCTCTAAACAATGGTGGGAAAGGGATCTTGCACTCTGGTCAATGTCAGGGAAGGGATCTAGTACTCTGGACAATGGTGGGCAAGGGATCCAGCACTCTGGTCAATGTCAGGAAAGGGATCTAGTACTCTTGACAATGGCATGCAAGGGATACAGTACTCAGGACAATGTCAGGGAAGGGATCTGCCACTCTGGACAATTGCAGGCAAGGGATCTTGCATTCTGGACAATGTCATAGAAGGGATCTAGTGCTCCAAACAATGGTGGGCAAGGGATCCAGCACTCTGGTCAATGTCAGGGAAGGGATCTAGTGCTCTGGACAATGGTAGGCGAGGGATCTAATGCTCTGTGCAATGTCAGGGAAGGGATCTAGTATGCTGAACAATAGTAGCCACTCTGTCTAGCACTCTGGGCAATGACAGGCAAGGGATCTAGCACTCTTGGTAATGTGTGCATGGGATCTAGTACTCTGGACAATGCAAGGGAAGGGATCTAGTGCTCTGAACAATGCCAGGGAAGGGATCTAGTACTCTGGGAAATGTCAGGGAAGGGATCTGGTACTCTGGACAATGGAGGGCAAAGGATCTTGTACTCTGGACAATGTCAGGTAAGGGATCTAGTACTCTGGGCAATGCCAGGGAAGGGATCTAGTACTCTGGGCAATGCCAGGGAAGGGATCTGGTACTCTGGACAATGGCATGCAGTGGATCCAGTACTCTGGACAAAATAGGGGAGGGATCTAGTGCTCTGAACAATGGCAGGCAAGGGATCTTGCACTCTGGACAATGTCATGGAAGAGATCTAGTGCTCCAAACAATGGTGGGCAAGGGATCCAGCACTCTGGTCAATGTCAGGGAAGGGATCTAGTATGCTGAACAATAGCAGTCACTGTATCTAGCACTCTGGGTAATGAAAGGCAAGGGATCTAGTACTCTTGGTAATGTATGCAATGGATCTAGTACTATGGACAATGCAGGGAAGGGATCTAGTGCTCTGAACAATGCCAGGGAAGGGATCTAGTACTCTGGGCAATGTCAGGGAAGGGCTCTGGTACTCTGGACAATGGCGGGCAAAGGATCTTGTACTCTGGACAATGTCAGGTAAGGGATCTAGTACTCTGGGCAATGTCAGGGAAGGGATCTAATACTCTGGCCAATGTCAGGGAAGGGATCTGGTACTCTGGACAATGGTGGGCATGGGATCTTGCACTCTTGACAATGTCAGGAAAGGAATATAGTGCTCCAAACAATGGTGGGAAAGGGATCCAGCACTCTGGTCAATGTCAGGGAAGGAATCTAGTACTCTTGACAATGACAGGCAAGGGATCCAGTACTCTGGACAATGTCAGGGAAGGGATCGAGTACTCAGGACAATGATAGGCAATAGATCTAGCACTCGGGGCAATGTCAGGGAAGGGATCTAGTGTGCTGAACATTAGCAGCCACTGGTCTAGCACTCAGGGTAATGGCAGGCAAGGGATCTAGTACTCTGGATAATGTGTACAAGGGATATAGTACTCTGGACAATATAAGAGAAGGGAACTAGTGCTCTGAACAATGCCAGGGAAGGGATCTAGTACTCTGGGCAATGTCAGGGAAGGGATCTGGTACTCTGGACAATGGTGGGCAAAGGATCTTGTACTCTGGACAATGTCAGGTAAAGGATCTAGTACTCTGGGCAATGTCAGGGAAGGGATCTAGTACTCTGGGCAATGTCAGGGAAGGGATCTGGTACTCTGGACAATGGCATGCAATGGATCCAGTACTCTGGACAATGCAAGGGAAGGGATCTAGTGCTCTTAACAATGCCAGGGAAGGGATCTGGTACTCTGGACAATGGCATGCAACGGATCCAGTACTCTGGACAATGCAAGGGGAGGGATCTAGTGCTCTGAACAATGCCAGGGAAGGGATCTAGTACTCTGGGCAATGTCAGGGAAGGGATCTGGTACTCTGGACAATGGCATGCAATGGATCCAGTACTCTGGGCAATGCAAGGGAAGGTATCTAGTGCTCTGAACAATGCAAGGGAAGGGATCTAGTACTCTGGGCAATGTCAGTAAAGGGATCTGGTACTCTGGACAATGGCATGCAATGGATCCAGTACTCTGGACAATGCAAAGGAAGGGATCTAGTGCTCTGAAAAATGTCAGGGGAAGGGATCTGGTACTCTCGAAAATGGCAGGCAAGGGATCTTACACTCTGGACAATGTCATGGAAGGGATCTAGTGCTCCAAACAATGGTGGGCAAGGGATCCAGCACTCTGGTCAATGTCAGGGAAGGGATCTAGTGCTCTGGACAATGGTAGGCAAAGGATCTAATGCTCTGGGCAATGTCAGGGAAGGGATCTAGTATGCTGAACAATAGTAGCCACTCTGTCTAACACTCTGGGCAATGACAGGCAAGGGATCTAGTACTCTTGGTAATGTGTGCACAGGATCTAGTACTCTGGACAATGCAAGGGAAGGGATCTAGTGCTCTGAACAATGCCAGGGAAGGGATCTAGTACTCTGGGCAATGCCAGGGAAGGGATCTGGTACTCTGGACAATGGCGGGCAAAGGATCTTGTACTCTGGACAATGTCAGGTAAGGGATCTAGTACTCTGGGCAATGCCAGGGAAGGGATCTAGTGCTCTGGGCAATGTCAGGGAAGGGATCTAGTACTCTGGGCAATGTCAGGGAAGGGATCTGGTATTCTGGACAATGGCGGGCAAAAGATCTTGTACTCTCAACAATGTCAGGGAAGGGATCTAGTACTCTGGGCAATGTCAGGGAAGGGAACTGGCACTCTAGACAATGGCAGGCAAGGGATCTTGCACTCTGGACAATGTCATGGAAGGGATCTAGTGCTACAAACAATGGTGGACAAGGGATCCAGCACTCTGGTCAATGTCAGGGAAGGGATCTAGTACTCTGGACAATGCCAGGGAAGGGATCTAGTACTCTGGGCAATGTCAGGGAAGGGCTCTGGTACTCTGGACAATGGTGGGCAAAGGATCTTGTACTCTGGACAATGTCAGGTAAGGGATCTAGTACTCTGGGCAATGTCAGGGAAGGGATATAATACTCTGGGCAATGTCAGGGAAGGGATCTAGTACTCTGGGCAATGTCAGGGAAGGGATCTGGTACTCTGGACAATGGCATGCAATGGATCCAGTACTCTGGACAATGCAAGGGAAGGGATTTAGTGCCCCAAACAATGGTGGGCAAGGGATCCAGCACTCTGGACAATGTCAGGGAAGGGATCTAGTACTCTGGACAATGGTAGGCAAGGGATCTAGTACTCTGGGCAATGCCAGGGAATGGATTTGGTACTCTGGACAATGGCGGGCAAAGGATCTTGTACTCTGGACAATGTCAGGTAACGGATCTAGTACTCTGGGCAATGCCAGGGAAGGGATCTAGTGCTCTGGGCAATGTCAGGGAAGGGATCTGGGACTCTGGACAATGGTGGGCATGGGATCTTGCACTCTTGACAATGTCAGGAAAGGAATATAGTGCTCCAAACAATGGTGGGAAAGGGATCCAGCACTCTGGTCAATGTCAGGGAAGGAATCTAGTACTCTGGACAATGATGGACAAGGGATCCAGCTCTCTGGTCAATGTCAGGGAAGGAATCGAGTACTCTTGACAATGACAGGCAAGGGATCCAGTACTCTGGACAATGTCAGGGAAGGGATCTAGTGTGCTGAACATTAGCAGCCACTGGTCTAGCACTCAGGGTAATGGCAGGCAAGGGATCTAGTACTCTGGATAATGTGTACAAGGGATATAGTACTCTGGACAATGTAAGAGAAGGGAACTAGTGCTCTGAACAATGCCAGGGAAGGGATCTAGTACTCTGGGCAATGTCAGGGAAGGGATCTGGTACTCTGGACAATGGCGGGCAAAGGATCTTGTACTCTGGACAATGTCAGGTAAAGGATCTAGTACTCTGGGCAATGTCAGGGAAGGGATCTAGTACTCTGGGCAATGTCAGGGAAGGGATCTGGTACTCTGGACAATGGCATGCAATGGATCCAGTACTCTGGACAATGCAAGGGAAGGGATCTAGTGCTCTTAACAATGTGAGGGAAGGGATCTGGTACTCTGGACAATGGCATGCAACGGATCCAGTACTCTGGACAATGCAAGGGAAGGGATCTAGTGCTCTGAACAATGCCAGGGAAGGGATCTAGTACTCTGGGCAATGTCAGGGAAGGGATCTGGTACTCTGGACAATGGCATGCAATGGATCCAGTACTCTGGGCAATGCAAGGGAAGGTATCTAGTGCTCTGAACAATGCCAGGGAAGGGATCTAGTACTCTGGGCAATGTCAGGGAAGGGATCTGGCACTCTAGACAATGGCAGGCAAGGGATCTTACACTCTGGACAATGTCATGGAAGGGATCTAGTGCTCCAAACAATGGTGGGCAAGGGATCCAGCACTCTGGTCAATGTCAGGGAAGGGATCTAGTGCTCTGGACAATGGTAGGCAAGGGATCTAGTGCTATGGGCAATGTCAGGGAAGGGATCTAGTATGCTGAACAATAGTAGCCACTCTGTCTAACACTCTGGGCAATGACAGGCAAGGGATCTAGTACTCTTGGTAATGTGTGCATGGGATCTAGTACTCTGGACAATGCAAGGGAAGGGATCTAGTGCTCTGAACAATGCAAGGGAAGGGATCTAGTACTCTGGGCAATGTCAGGGAAGGGATCTGGTACTCTGGACAATGGCGGGCAAAGGATCTTGTACTCTGGACAATGTCAGGTAAGGGATCTAGTACTCTGGGCAATGCCAGGGAAGGGATCTAGTGCTCTGGGCAATGTCAGGGAAGGGATCTAGTACTCTGGGCAATGTCAGGGAAGGGATCTGGTATTCTGGACAATGGCGGGCAAAGGATCTTGTACTCTCAACAATGTCAGGGAAGGGATCTAGTACTCTGGGCAATGTCAGGGAAGGGAACTGGCACTCTAGACAATGACAGGCAAGGGATCTTGCACTCTGGACAATGTCATGGAAGGGATCTAGTGCTACAAACAATGGTGGACAAGGGATCCAACACTCTGGTCAATGTCAGGGAAGGGATCTAGTACTCTGGACAATGGTAGGCAAGGGATCTAGTGCTCTGGGCAATATCAGGGAAGGGATCTAGTATGCTGAACATTAGCAGCCACTGTGTCTAGCACTCTGGGTAATGACAGGCAAGGGATCTAGTACTCTGGGCAATGTCAGGGAAGGGATCTGGTACTCTGGACAATGGCATGCAATGGATCCAGTACTCTGGACAATGCAAGGGAAGGGATCTAGTGCTCTGAAAAATGTCAGGGAAGGGATCTAGTACTCTGGACACATTGGCAGGAAAAATATCTTGTACTCTGAACAATGTCAGGGAAGATATCTAGTTCTCTGGGCAATGCCAGGGAAGGGATCTAGTACTCTGGACAATGGTAGGCAAGGGATCTAGTGCTCTGGGCAATGTCAGGGAAGGGATCTAGCATGCAGAACAATAGCAGCCACTGTGTCTAGCACTCTGGGCAATGACAGGCAAGGGATCTAGTACTCTTGGTAATGTGTGCAAGGGATATAGTACTCTGGACAATATAAGAGAAAGGATTGAGTGCTCTGAACAATGTCAGGGAAGGGACCTAGTACTCTGGGCAATGTCAGGGAAGGGATCTGGTACTGAGGACAATGGTGGGCATGGGATCTTGCACTCTTGACAATGTCAGGAAAGGGATATAGTGCTCCGAACAATGGCGGGAAAGGGATCCAGCACTCTGGTCAATGTCAGGGAAGGAATCTAGTACTCTGGACAATGATGGACAAGGGATCCAGCTCTCTGGTCAATGTCAGGGAAGGGATCTAGTACTCTTGACAATGACAGGCAAGGGATCCAGTACTCTGGACAATGTCAGGGAAGGGATCTAGTGTGCTGAACATTAGCAGCCACTGGGTCTAGCACTCGGGGTAATGGCATGCAAGGGATCTAGTACTCTGGATAATGTGTACAAGGGATATAGTACTCTGGACAATGTAAGAGAAGGGATCTAGTGCTCTGAACAATGCCAGGGAAGGGATCTAGTACTCTGGGCAATGTCAGGGAAGGGATCTGGTACTCTGGACAATGGCGGGCAAAGGATCTTGTACTCTGGACAATGTCAGGTAAGGGATCTAGTACTCTGGGCAATGTCAGGGAAGGGATCTAGTACTCTGGGCAATGTCAGGGAAGGGATCTGGTACTCTGGACAATGGCATGCAATGGATCCAGTACTCTGGACAATGCAAGGGAAGGGATGTAGTGCTCTTAACAATGCCAGGGAAGGGATCTGGTACTCTGGACAATGGCATGCAATGGATCCAGTACTCTGTACAATGCAAGGGAAGGGATCTAGTGCTCTGAACAATGCCAGGGAAGGGATCTAGTACTCTGGGCAATGTCAGGGAAGGGATCTGGTACTCTGGACAATGGCATGCAATAGATCCAGTACTCTGGACAATGCAAGGGAAGGGATCTAGTGCTCTGAAAAATGTCAGGGAAGGGATCTGGTACTCTCAACAATGGTGGGAAAAAGATCTTGTACTCTGAACAATGTCAGGGAAGGGATCTAGTACTCTAGGCAATGCCAGGGAAGGGATCTGGCACTCTGGACAATGGCAGGCAAGGGATCTTGCACTCTGGACAATGTCATGGAAGGGATCTAGTGCCCCAAACAATGGTGGGCAAGGGATCCAGCACTCTGGACAATGTCAGGGAAGGGATCTAGTACTCTGGACAATGATAGGCAAGGGATCTAGTGCTCTGGGCAATGACAGGCAAGGGATCTAATACTCTTGGTAATGTGTGCAAGGGATATAGTACTCTGGACAATGTAAGAGAAGGGATCTAGTGCTCTGAATAATGGCAGGGAAGGGACCTAGCACTCTGGGCAATGTCAGGGAAGGGATCTGGTTCTTTGAACAATGGCGGGCATGGGATCGTGCACTCTGGACAAAGTCAGAAAAGGGATCTAGTGCTCCAAACAATGGTGGGGAAGGGATCTTGCACTCTGGTCAATGTCAGGGAAGAGATCTAGTACTCCGGACAATGGTGGGCAAGGGATCCAGCACTCTGGTCAATGTCAGGGAAGGGATCTAGTACTCTTGACAATGGCATGCAAGGGATCTTGCACTCTGGACAATGTCATGGAAGGGATCTAGTGCTCCAAACAATGGTGGGCAAGGGATCCAGCACTCTGGACAATGTCAGGGAAGGGATCTAGTGCTCTGGACAATGGTAGGCAAGGGATCTAGTGCTATGGGCAATGTCAGGGAAGGGATCTAGTATGCTGAACAATAGTAGCCACTCTGTCTAGCACTCTGGGCAATGACAGGCAAGGGATCTAGTACTCTTTGTAATGTGTGCATGGGATCTAGTACTCTGGACAATGCAAGGGAAGGGATCTAGTGCTCTAAACAATGCCAGGGAAGGGATCTAGTACTCTGGGCAATGCCAGGGAAGGGATCTGGTACTCTAGACAATGGCGGGCAAAGGATCTTGTACTCTGGACAATGTCAGGTAAGGGATCTAGTACTCTGGACAATGCCAGGGAAGGGATCTAGTGCTCTGGGCAATGTCAGGGAAGGGATCTGGTACTCTGGACAATGGCATGCAGTGGATCCAGTACTCTAGACAATGCAAGGGAAGGGATCTAGTGCTCTGAACAATGTCAGGGAAGGGATCTAGTACTCTGGGAAATGTCAGGGAAGGGATCTGGTACTCTGGACAATGGCATGCAATGGATCCAATACTCTGGACCTTGTAAGGGAAGGGATCTAGTGCTCTGAAAAATGTCAGGGAAGGGATCCGGTACTCTGGACAATGGCAGGCAAAGGATCTTGTACTCTGAACAATGTCAGAGAAGGGATCTAGTACTCTGGGCAATGTCAGGGAAGGGACTGGCACTCTGGACAATGGCAGGCAAGGGATCTTACACTCTGGACAATGTCATGGAAGGGATCTAGTGCTCCAAACAATGGTGGGCAAGGGATCCAGCACTCTGGTCAATGTCAGGGAAGGGATCTAGTGCTCTGGACAATGGTAGGCAAGGGATCTAGTGCTCTGGGCAATGTCAGGGAAGGGATCTAGTATGCTGAACAATAGTAGCCACTCTGTCTAACACTCTGGGCAATGACAGGCAAGGGATCTAGTACTCTTGGTAATGTGTGCACGGGATCTAGTACTCTGGACAATGCAAGGGAAGGGATCTAGTGCTCTGAACAATGCCAGGGAAGGGATCTAGTACTCTGGGCAATGTCAGGGAAGGGATCTGGTACTCTGGACAATGGCGGGCAAAGGATCTTGTACTCTGGACAATGTCAGGTAAGGGATCTAGTACTCTGGGCAATGCCAGGGAAGGGATCTAGTACTCTGGGCAATGTCAGGGAAGGGATCTGGTATTCTGGACAATGGCGGGCAAAGGATCTTATACTCTCAACAATGTCAGGGAAGGGATCTAGTACTCTGGGCAATGTCAGGGAAGGGAACTGGCACTCTAGACAATGGCAGGCAAGGGATCTTGCACTCTGGACAATGTCATGGAAGGGATCTAGTGCTACAAACAATGGTGGACAAGGGATCCAGCACTCTGGTCAATGTCAGGGAAGGGATCTAGTACTCTTGACAATGGTAGGCAAGGGATCTAGTGCTCTGGGCAATGTCAGGGAAGGGATCTAGTATGCTGAACATTAGCAGCCACTGTGTCTAGCACTCCAGGTAATGACAGGCAAGGGATCTAGTACTCTGGGCAATGTCAGGGAAGGGATCTGGTACTCTGGACAATGGCATGCAATGGATCCAGTACTCTGGACAATGCAAGGGAAGGTATCTAGTGCTCTGAAAAATGTCAGGGAAGGGATCTAGTACTCTGGACACATTGGCAGGAAAAATATCTTGTACTCTGAACAATGTCAGGGAAGATATCTAGTTCTCTGGGCAATGCCAGGGAAGGGATCTAGTACTCTGGACAATGGTAGGCAAGGGATCGAGTGCTCTGGGCAATGTCAGGGAAGGGATCTAGCATGCAGAACAATAGCAGCCACTGTGTCTAGCACTCTGGGCAATGACAGGCAAGGGATCTAGTACTCTTGGTAATGTGTGCAAGGGATATAGTACTCTGGACAATATAAGAGAAAGGATTGAGTGCTCTGAACAATGTCAGGGAAGGGACTTAGTACTCTGGGCAATGTCAGGGAAGGGATCTGGTACTGTGGACAATGGTGGGCATGGGATCTTGCACTCTTGACAATGTCAGGAAAGGGATATAGTGCTCCGAACAATGGCGGGAAAGGGATCCAACACTCTGGTCAATGTCAGGGAAGGAATCTAGTACTCTGGACAATGATGGACAAGGGATCCAGCTCTCTGGTCAATGTCAGGGAAGGGATCTAGTACTCTTGACAATGAGAGGCAAGGGATCCAGTACTCTGGACAATGTCAGGGAAGGGATCTAGTGTGCTGAACATTAGCAGCCACTGGGTCTAGCACTCGGGGTAATGGCAGGCAAGGGATCTAGTACTCTGGATAATGTGTACAAGGGATATAGTACTCTGGACAATGTAAGAGAAGGGATCTAGTGCTCTGAACAATGCCAGGGAAGGGATCTAGTACTCTGGGCAATGTCAGGGAAGGGATCTGGTACTCTGGACAATGGCGGGCAAAGGATCTTGTACTCTGGACAATGTCAGGTAAGGGATCTAGTACTCTGGGCAATGTCAGGGAAGGGATCTAGTACTCTGGGCAATGTCAGGGAAGGGATCTGGTACTCTGGACAATGGCATGCAATGGATCCAGTACTCTGGACAATGCAAGGGAAGGGATGTAGTGCTCTTAACAATGCCAGGGAAGGGATCTGGTACTCTGGACAATGGCATGCAATAGATCCAGTACTCTGGACAATGCAAGGGAAGGGATCTAGTGCTCTGAAAAATGTCAGGGAAGGGATCTGGTACTCTCGACAATGGTGGGAAAAAGATCTTGTACTCTGAACAATGTCAGGGAAGGGATCTAGTACTCTAGGCAATGCAAGGGAAGGGATCTGGCACTCTGGACAATGGCAGGCAAGGGATCTTGCACTCTGGACAATGTCATGGAAGGGATCTAGTGCCCCAAACAATGGTGGGCAAGGGATCCAGCACTCTGGACAATGTCAGGGAAGGGATCTAGTACTCTGGACAATGATAGGCAAGGGATCTAGTGCTCTGGGCAATGACAGGCAAGGGATCTAATACTCTTGGTAATGTGTGCAAGGGATATAGTACTCTGGACAATGTAAGAGAAGGGATCTAGTGCTCTGAATAATGGCAGGGAAGGGACCTAGCACTCTGGACAATGCAAGGGAAGGGATCTAGTGCTCTGAACAATGGCGGGCATGGGATCTTGCACTCTGGTCAAAGTCAGAAAAGGGATCTAGTGCTCCAAACAATGGTGGGGAAGGGATCTTGCACTCTGGTCAATGTCAGGGAAGAGATCTAGTACTCTGGACAATGGTGGGCAAGGGATCCAGCACTCTGGTCAATGTCAGGGAAGGGATCTAGTACTCTTGACAATGGCATGCAAGGGATCTTGCACTCTGGACAATGTCATGGAAGGGATCTAGTGCTCCAAACAATGGTGGGCAAGGGATCCAGCACTCTGGACAATGTCAGGGAAGGGATCTAGTGCTCTGGACAATGGTAGGCAAGGGATCTAGTGCTATGGGCAATGTCAGGGAAGGGATCTAGTATGCTGAACAATAGTAGCCACTCTGTCTAGCACTCTGGGCAATGACAGGCAAGGGATCTAGTGCTCTTTGTAATGTGTGCATGGGATCTAGTACTCTGGACAATGCAAGGGAAGGGATCTAGTGCTCTAAACAATGCCAGCGAAGGGATCTAGTACTCTGGGCAATGCCAGGGAAGGGATCTGGTACTCTAGACAATGGCGGGCAAAGGATCTTGTACTCTGGACAATGTCAGGTAAGGGATCTAGTACTCTGGGCAATGCCAGGGAAAGGATCTAGTGCTCTGGGCAATGTCAGGGAAGGGATCTGGTACTCTGGACAATGGCATGCAGTGGATCCAGTACTCTAGACAATGCAAGGGAAGGGATCTAGTGCTCTGAACAATGTCAGGGAAGGGAACTAGTACTCTGGGCAATGTCAGGGAAGGGATCTGGTACTCTGGACAATGGCATGCAATGGATCCAATACTCTGGACCTTGTAAGGGAAGGGATCTAGTGCTCTGAAAAATGTCAGGGAAGGGATCCGGTACTCTGGACAATGGCAGGCAAAGGATCTTGTACTCTGAACAATGTCAGAGAAGGGATCTAGTACTCTGGGCAATGTCAGGGAAGGGAACTGGCACTCTGGACAATGGCAGGCAAGGGATCTTACACTCTGGACAATGTCATGGAAGGGATCTAGTGCTCCAAACAATGGTGGGCAAGGGATCCAGCACTCTGGTCAATGTCAGGGAAGGGATCTAGTGCTCTGGAAAATAGTAGGCAAGGGATCTAGTGCTCTGGGCAATGTCATGGAAGGGATCTAGTATGCTGAACAATAGTAGCCACTCTGTCTAGCACTCTGGGCAATGACAGGCAAGGGATCTAGTACTCTTGGTAATGTGTGCACGGGATCTAGTACTCTGGACAATGCAAGGGAAGGGATCTAGTGCTCTGAACAATGCCAGGGAAGGGATATAGTACTCTGGGCAATGTCAGGGAAGGGATCTGGTTCTCTGGACAATGGCAGGTAAAGGATCTTGTACTCCGGACAATGTCAGGTAAGGGATCTGGTACTCTGGGCAATGCCAGGGAAGGGATCTAGTGCTCTGGGCAATGTCAGGGAAGGGTTCTGGTACTCTGGACAATGGCATGCAGTGGATCCAGTACTCTGGACAATGCAAGGGAAGGGATCTAGTGCTCTGAACAATGCAAAGGAAGGGATCTAGTACTCTGGGAAATGTCAGGGAAGGGATCTGGTACTCTGGACAATGGCATGCAATGGATCCAGTACTCTGGACCTTGCAAGGGAAGGAATCTAGTGCTCTGAAAAATGTCAGGGAAGGGGTCCGGTACTCTGGACAATGGCAGGCAAAGGATCTTGTACTCTGAACAATGTCAGGGAAGGGATCTAGTACTCTGGGCAATGTCAGGGAAGGGAACTGGCACTCTAGACAATGGCAGGCAAGGGATCTTACACTCTGGACAAAGTCATGGAAGGGATCTAGTGCTCCAAACAATGGTGGGCAAGGGATCCAGCACTCTGGTCAATGTCAGGGAAGGGATCTAGTACCCTGGACAATGGTAGGCAATGGATCTAGTGCTCTGGGCAATGTCAGGGAAGGGATCTAGTATGCTGAACAATAGCAGCCACTGTATCTAGCACACTGGGTAATGACAGGCAAGGGATCTAGTACTCTGGGCAATGTCAGGGAAGGGATATGGTACTCTGGACAATGGCATGCAATGGATCCAGTACTCTGGACAATGCAAGGGAAGGGATCTAGTGCTCTGAAAAATGTCAGGGAAGGGATCTGTTACTCTGGACAATGGCAGGCAAAGGTTCTTGTACTCTGAACAATGTCAGAGAAGGGATCTAGTACTCTGGGCAATGTCAGGGAAGGGAACTGGCACTCTGGACAATGGCAGGCAAGGGATCTTACACTCTGGACAATGTCATGGAAGGGGTCTAGTGCTCCAAACAATGGTGGGCAAGGGATCCAGCACTCTGGTCAATGTCAGGGAAGGGATCTAGTGCTCTGGACAATGGTAGGCAAGGGATTTAGTGCTCTAGGCAATGTCAGGGAAGGGATCTAATATGCTGAACAATAGTAGCCACTCTGTCTAGCACTCTGGGCAATGACAGGCAAGGGATCTAGAACTCTTGGTAATGTGTGAACGTGATCTAGTACTCTGGACAATGCAAGGGAAGGGATCTAGTGCTCTGAACAATGCCAGGGAAGGGATCTAGTACTCTGGGCAATGCCAGGGAAGGGATCTGGTACTCTGGACAATGGCGGGCAAAGGATCTTGTATTCTGGACAATGTCAGGTAAGGGATCTAGTACTCTGGGCAATGCCAGGGAAGAGATCTAGTGCTCTGGGCAATGTCAGGGAAGGGATCTGGTACTCTGGACAATGGCATGCAGTGTATCCAGTACTCTGGACAATGCAAGGGAAGGGATCTAGTGCTCTGAACAATGCCAGGGAAGGGATCTAGTACTCTGGGCAATGTCAGGGAAGGGATCTGGTACTCTGGACAATGGCATGCAATGGATCCAGTACTCTGGACCTTGCAAGGGAAGGGATCTAGTGCTCTGAAAAATGTCAGATAAGGGATCTGGTACTCTGGACAATGGCGGGCAAAGGATCTTGTACTCTGAACAATGTCAGGGAAGGGATCTAGTACTCTGGGCAATGTCAGGGAAGGGAACTGGCACTCTAGACAATGGCAGGCAAGGGATCTTGCACTATGGACAATGTCATGGAAGGGATCTAGTGCTACAAACAATGGTGGACAAGGGATCCAGCACTCTGGTCAATGTCAGGGAAGGGATCTAGTACTCTGGACAATGGTAGGCAAGGGATCTAGTGCTCTGGGCAATGTCAGGGAAGGGATCTAGTATGCTGAACATTAGCAGCCACTGTGTCTAGCACTCTGGGTAATGACAGGCAAGGGATCTAGTACTCTGGGCAATGTCAGGGAAGGGATCTGGTACTCTGGACAATGGCATGCAATGGATCCAGTACTCTGGACAATGCAAGGGAAGGGATCTAGTACTCTGGGCAATGTCAGGGAAGGGATCTGGTACTCTGGACAATGGCGGGCAAAGGATCTTGTACTCTGGACAATGTCAGGTAAGGGATCTAGTACTCTGGGCAATGCCAGGGAAGGGATCTAGTGCTCTGGGCAATGTCAGGGAAGGGATCTAGTACTCTGGGCAATGTCAGGGAAGGGATCTAGTGCTCTGGACAATGTTAGGCAAGGGATTTAGTGCTCTGGGCAATGTCAGGGAAGGGATCTAGTATGCTGAACAATAGTAGCCACTCTGTCTAGCACTCTGGGCAATGACAGGCAAGGGATCTAGAACTCTTGGTAATGTGTGAACGTGATCTAGTACTCTGGACAATTCAAGGGAAGGGATCTAGTGCTCTGAACAATGCCAGGGAAGGGATCTAGTACTCTGGGCAATGTCAGGGAAGGGATCTGGTACTCTGGACAATGGCGGGCAAAGGATCTTGTACTCTGGACAATGTCAGGTAAGGGATCTAGTACTCTGGGCAATGCCAGGGAAGAGATCTAGTGCTCTGGGCAATGTCAGGGAAGGGATCTGGTACTCTGGACAATGGCATGCAGTGTATCCAGTATCTGGACAATGAAAGGGAAGGGATCTAGTGCTCTGAACAATGCCAGGGAAGGGATATGGTACTCTGGACAATGGCATGCAATGGATCCAGTACTCTGGACAATGCAAGGGAAGGAATCTAGTGCTCTGAACAATGCCAGGGAAGGGATCTAGTACTCTGGGCAATGTCAGGGAAGGGATCTGGTACGCTGGACAATGGCATGCATTGGATCCAGTACTCTGGATAATGCAAGGGAAGGGATCTAGTGTTCTTAACAATGCCAGGGAAGGGATCTAGTACGCTAGGCAATGTCAGGGAAGGGATCTAGTGCTCTGAAAAATGTCAGGGAAGGGATCTGGTACTCTGGACAATGGTGGGAAAAAGATCTTGTACTCTGAACAATGTCAGGGAAGGGATCTAGTACTCTGGGCAATGCCAGGGAAGGGATCTGGCACTCTGGACAATGGCAGGCAAGGGATCTTGCACTCTGGACAATGTCATGGAAGGGATCTAGTGCCCATACAATGGTGGGCAAGGGATCCAGCACTCTGGACAATGTCAGGGAAAGGATCTAGTACTCTGGACAATGGTAGGCAAGGGATATAGTGCTCTGGGCAATGTCAGGGAAGGGATCTAGCATGCTGAACAATAGCAGCCACTGTGTCTAGCACTCTGGGCAATGACAGGCAAGGGATCTAGTACTCTTGGTAATGTGTGCAAGGGATATAGTACTCTGGACAATGTAAGAGAAGGGATTGAGTGCTCTGAACAATGTCAGGGAAGGGACCTAGTACTCTGGGCAATGTCAGGGAAGGGATCTGGTACTCTGGACAATGGCGGGCATGGGATCTTGCACTCTTGACAATGTCAGGAAAGGGATATAGTGCTCCAAACAATGGTGGGAAAGGGATCCAGCACTCTGGTCAATGTCAGGGAAGGGATCTAGTACTCTGGACAATGGTGGACAAGGGATACAGCTCTCTGGTCAATGTCAGGGAAGGGATCTAGTACTCTTGACAATGGCAGGCAAGGGATCCAGTACTATGGACAATGTCAGGGAAGGGATCTAGTACTCTGGGCAATGTCAGGGAAGGGATCTTGTGTGCTGAACATTAGCAGCCACCGGGTCTAGCACTCGGGGTAATGGCAGGCAAGGGATCTAGTACTCTGGATAATGTGTACAAGGGATATAGTACACTGGACAATGTAAGAGAAGGGATCTAGTGCTCTCAACAATGTCAGGGAAGGGACCTAGTACTCTAGGCAATGTCAGGGAAGGGATCTTGTACTCTGGACAATGGTGGGCAAGGGATCTTGCACTCTGGACAATGTCAGGGAAGGGATATAGTACTCTGGACAATGGCATGCAAGGGATCTAGTACTCTGGAAAATGCCAAGGAAGGGGTCTTGTACTCTGGACAATGGTAGGCAAGGGATCTAGCGCTCTGGATAATGTGTGCAAAGGATCTAGTACTCTGGACAATGAAAGGGAAGGGATCTAGTGATTTGAACAATGTGAGGGAAGGGATCTAGTACTCTGGGCAATGCCAGGGAAGAGATCTGGTACTCTGAAAAATGGCGGACAAGGGATCTTGCACTCTGGACAATGCCAGGGAAGGGATCTAGTATGCTGAACAATAGCGGTCAGTGGGTCTAGCACTATGGGCAATGGCAGGTAAGGGATCAAGTACTCTGGATGTGCAAGGGATCTAGTATTCTGGGCAATGTAAGGGAAGGGATCTAGTTCTCTGAACATTGTCAGGGAAGGGATCTAGTACTCTGGGCAATGTCAGGGGATGGATCTGGTACTCTGGACAATGGCGGGCAAGGGATCTTGCACTCTGGACAATGTCATGGAAGGGATCTAGTACTCTTGATATTGGTATGCAAGGGAGCTATTTATCTTGACAATGTCATGGAAGGGATCTAGTACTCTGGACTGTGCCAGACAAGGGATCTTGAACTCTGAACAATGTCAGGGAAGGGAAGGGACCTGGGGAAAAAGGAAGCCTCTTTAGGGTGGGGTCACATGCCACAAACCACCCTGCTGTGGTCATGAGCCGTGGTCACAGGTCACCAACGCAACACTTCACTGAGGAACAAGGAACAATGATATGAGATGACAAAGATCACATTTGAAGTGGCATTTTATTGTTAAGTCTTAAGTACATCAGAAAATGCATTTATTAATTGATCAGCCTGCAAGTTTAACATTCCAAAGAGATCCAAGGTGCAAAAGGACTGGGATCTTTTTAAAAGGCACAATTGAAATTAGTTAGGGAAAGCAGAACACTCTATAAAGTTTAGTGCCTAGAAGCACCTTAGCTATGGAGACTATCCCAGCAGGGCCTAATAGCTTAAGGGAACCTAAAAATGCAAGGAATTGTGTGTGAATGGAAAATACAGAACATGGACAGAGATTTAAAAAGACAAAAGTATTATCTGGCTTAGGAAGTCCACCACCTGAGAGAGAGGATTTGACGTCCCAAGTCAGACAATCGGCTAGCCGGTGAACTTGCATGCACAGGTCGCATCAGCAGAGCTCTGGCTTCAGATTTGACTGGCTAAATCTAATATACCCGAAAAATGCAGAACTAACACTGTTCTGACGTATTTTCTGACGCAGGTGGCTTTGACCGCATTGTCCTAGGACAGTGGGGACGGTCAGGTGTCCTAACAGTTGGTTGGCCATGCTTGACCGCAGAACATCTTGTTCTGTACATATGGGCGAGAACATCTTGTTCTGTACATCTTTCTAAAAATGTATGTGTGACTGGAAACTTACGCTAGGTGCTAATTTTGCAAGAAGCTTGTGGCTTATTTCGGCAAGCTAAGTTGCAAAACAAGACTTCAGTGGAAAGTCCCTGAAATGTGTCAATCTACCTCTACACCAGCTGGGTCTTGTGTACGTGTGTGTGGGCGTTGGTCCCGATTCTGTGGAAAATTACTACTTCACATTAGGCCAATTTACCACTTTATTTTTCAGTGCAGCAGAAATGCATTTTTCAACATTATTGTGGCCTAGTGCATACTATTAGCCCAAGGCATGTCTTTTTGGCATTTGCCTTGGGTCTATAACCCCGGGATTCAGGGAGTTAGTGGGATCTAATTTGTTGATCATGCATAGCAAACTTGGGGGATTTCAAGCATATTTTCAGAGTTTCTCTAGCACGGCCATGTAGGCCTTCAGGCTACCAGGGTCGATAAAAAAGGCCCCTCTATCATCTCCCTCCTCTTGATCATTCAATGATCATTTTTTCAACTGAGTATCTCTGTGACCCTTCAGCCAGTGGCAGTATCCAGGGCATGTCATTACCATAACACTTAAAGCTACCTTTTTGTTTATCTATTTTGTTGACTTTGTCTTCAATTGGCCTAATGAGTATTTTTGCATACTCTGCATCTTGCTCATTAAGCAGGCGTTCATATTGGGCTGCTGTTGGGCTCTTACTCAGACAGTCTCTACCTGGGAGAAGTGGAGGAGCTGTTTGTATTCCATAGTGGGTGCTAGGTGCTGCTAACTCGCTCATCTCCATTTGTATTCCAGTCCCATCCCAATGAACACAATCTTTGTCCTCATACTCAGCTTATCTGTAAATCCCTATGCTAGTGTAGTTTGTCCCTACTATCTTGGTGCTAACTTTCTTTTCCTACAATGACACTCATCTGCGGGAGGCAACACAAAAAGAAACAGCAAAAAATAAAAACTTTTTAGAACTGCCACAAAGGTATATTGTCAAAGTTCAACAAGTCAGTGGCTATCTACTATGGCACCTCCTCCAGCAATCCATTTCTTTTCTATCTTGTTCAAGTTGTTGATGGCATTGGTCATTTAAGCCATTTTCTTCGTTGTTGGAAATGTACAGCTCACTCCTTATCCAAAGGCATACTCTTCTCTTGGTATTCCGAAGCCAGAGTCCTTCTGCCTTGGTCTGGAGCATCACAATGATGGTAAAGGAAAAAGAACTGGACTCTGCTCAACAGGCAAACCTCCTTAGGTGGGACTTTGAACACTGTCCACCCTTAGAACTGAGCACACTGCTCTTGTCCGTGGAGCCAGATAACAGAGCCAGAGATGGACATCGATGTTGGAGATATTTGCTGTTGGAACCATCATGGTGACTTCGTGCAATGTTCGAGTGAGCTCAGGCTGCTCCTTCGTAAGGGCTGTTGGAGATGGAGCCATTCTCTGCAGGCCCAGTAAAAGTCAATTTGGATAGGGTGCCATATTTATTGTCCGGAAAAAAACAGTGCTGTTTGCAAGTTGTGTGCCGTCCCACAGGTAACATGCCAGTCTAGAAAACAGAGAAGACATGTCTTTTAGTTTGAAATCAGTTCATACTTTTGCACATTTTTATTTTATAAACCCTAAGTAGACAATCTGTCTATCTTATCTTTTAATCCTAGTCTACCCTATGTTGCCCTAATAGCGCTTCTTTATACCTTAACTAACCTCGGGCACTCAATTTTGCCATGGGTGTAACTTCGTGCGAATAACAACAACGCTGTTCTAATCTGTCATGGGCAATGGAGAGTGTGGGGGATGGAGCAATGATAGTCTAACAGAGAACCTGCTATCATAAACTCATACTGCAAAAAAACTACACTATGGGCCATACCATGAACAGTCATCTAAAAAAGCCTTGTTGCCTTCACTTCTATTCTGCATGTGTCAGTGATGACCTCATGCATCATTGAGGTGGAGGGGTCGCCCCTTCCTGTTCTATGTATAAACACTTTAGAGACAGTGGCCTCAATAATCTGACATTAGTTTGTGTATCCTGCAGGAGGTGTTCTATAGTCTATGGCCGTATCTGCCTAGGTGAGAAAATCTATCTGTTCTCCCTGCATGGGGAGTGTATGAGTCATGTAACAGTGCGTCTTAGTCTTTTGTCTACCTATTGTTGTCATCTGTTGTCATCTGACATCTGTGGAAAAGTAATTTTTGTCATGTTTTGTGTCCCTACGTGTCATCCATCATATGTTATGTGTGCATGATTAAATATGCATATGTACTCCCCATGTCCGATTAATGACGCAATTACAGTTGTGTCCACCTCTAGTATGCCAGTTTCCAGTCCTCGTGAATACTACGAATATCAGGCCTATGTAAAGCTACGTTGCCACGTTTCTCAGTGTGCACGTTATTCTATTATAAAGTCCCCGTTTCTAGGCCTCAAAAGGGCCTGGACACTAGATTCAGATCCTGTCTCCTGAAGCCTCGCTGAGGAGGGATACAGCCCCCACCTGTATCCTCGACCCTTCACTTACTTCCTGCCTCGCAGTGCCCGGTCCAGCCTGGCTCAGTCTCTGAGTCTGCCAAGAATATGTTATGATTCCAGTTATCAGTTCAGTCCTCCTTCTCTGCATTCCTAAGCTACTGAACTGCATCAATAGTTTCCGTCATTGTCTAGCCTTCACGTCTCCACGCTAGAGAAATACTGCATTTAATGGTCATTTCATATTCTTCATCACGCACTACATGTAGAATAATGCATGGTCCAGTCTCAGAATCACGTTAGCCTTTCCCCTCCTAACTTCTAGTTCCTATCAACATGTTCCCTAAACATCAGATACTAGATAGGGTTTAGGTACATGTCGCTCCGACCCTCCAGACTTCAGTCTCTGCTCCTAGCACAGAGTTCATAGCCCCCAGCTTCTCCTAGTGATACGTCATTGCTAGTTTGCGCGCACCATCAGGTTAGAGGTCCCGGCTCCTCAGGTAGCCCCCTCCATGGTTTCCGCCCCATTCATGACATATTCTGTTACGTTTGCATCACATGTCTATGTATACGCCCAGTTACACCTACTTTCGCCCTTATCTTTCGCGACTGCTACGCGTCACGCCTTCTGCTCCACCCACTGCTACGCCTACTGCAATGTAATGCTATGTGTTTGCGTTATGTATATATGCTCATGTATTGTTATTAAAAGCCAGCGCGCTCATCCCAGATCCAGCCCCAGCAGCTGCTGGGCCCTGTCACCCTGTCATCCTATTCCTATGCAGGTTGTCCTGTTCCTGTCCTTATGCTGTATTAAACCTGCAAAAACTCCTACTACCTCGAATCTTGACTCTTATTTATTGAGCTATCTGTTATGATATATGTCTAGTCAAAAATAGGGTATTATTTATTTATTTACCACATAATGGCGCCCGAATAGGGACTTGCCCTTTCCCCACGCGTCGGTGAAGCCACGCCGACCCCCTGACCCTCTGCAGTCGTGACGGAACTCTTCTGCGCAGTGGCAGATATTTCTGCTCAAGTATCCCTCAGGCCCACGGAGGAGACGGAGGAGGCGGTCCAGCATCCAGACGAGACGGTGGAGGAACGCGGCAGAGCCCAAGCCAAGAGTCCAAGGTCCGAGGTATCCGGAGGTCCACCCGTAACTGAAGTCCGAAGTCCGAAGTTCGTCGTCCGTCATCGTAGCAGTCCAGTCCAGTCCGAGGCCTTCTGTTCTTGCTGCCCGGTGAGTACCGTTACTGGGGTGGTATCTAGACAGGGTCAATTTAATTGACTCTGGTCTGTGGGTTGGTGGTACACAGTCCCACAAACGAAGTGTCCACTTCGGTGGATGCGGGTCCTGACGTGTGTCTTTATGAGACCGGTAAGTTTCGTACTGTTTCAGCAGTGCATCTAGTTTCTGTTCTAGTCAGTTTCTGTTCTCGAGAAAATTTATGTGTTCTGTTCTCAGTATTTCCAGGTAGTATTCTGTTCGAACTGTTATTTTTAAATGTTTTTCATGTATTTTAATGTCGTGGTATGAATGGGGAATAAGTATCGTGTTCATTGTGTATTGTATTGTGTCTAGATTACAGTTCAGTCATGCCCATATTTTCCAAGTTACGTCAGTTAAAAACTAGAAAGGGTCTGCTGGAAGCAGCAGTTCCCGTCCCGCCCAGGGACAGTCCAGGTCACTTTATGTATCAGAAACATGGCATAAGTGCCATATTGTATCTAGATTTATGGGTAGAGTATGCCAAACAGTTAGAAGAAAAGTATAGATGGCCCGTATCGGGTACATGGGATGCCGAATGCATCATGCGAGTAGAAGAAGCATTATGGAAAAAGAAAGCCAGACAGTCACAGAAAGATGCCATCGAGTTATGGCGCAAAGAAGCTCATAAAAGAACCGAAAAAGAAATCAGAAAGTCAGAATTAAGTAGAGAATCCTTAGAGCGAGCCCAAGAAAAAGAATTAATCAAGATAGGTGAACAAGTCAAAGCCGAACAGTCAGACAGACAGAGGCATGCCCTTATTAAGGGTATGTATCCTCTTCTTGCCGAGGGCTTGCCAAAAGCGACCCCGGAGGCATCCAGTAATTTCCCGCCACCACTAGTTCCGACCAAGCTACGTCACAAACCGACCGCAGCTGATATTTTTATTTCGTCCTATCTGGACGACACAGTCCCTGAATATGCAAATCCTGTTCGCGCTCCGCCAGTCCCTGTAAATCAGGCACATCCTGCTCCTCCAGACACCGGGGCACCCCATGCAGTACCTGCTACGGTACCCCCGGTCCAGCTAGCATTTCAATTTCCCGCTCCGCCACGAAGAATATCAGTCGATGATTCTAGTCTAGGGGCCGCAGGAGGAGGTCCTCCTCAAACCCCGCCGCCACGCAAGCGTTTATCAGCACTCGAATTACATGCTCAAGCATCACAGCGTACTCCCAAGAGTAATAAGTCTGTTGCAGAAATCAGGCAAGCCCTTGGCGAATGTGCCTATGACCCAGTCCCAGGCGAGAATAATATGGTTTTATATTCAGTACGCGTAAGGAGGGTGACCGAGTATCTAGTCACCCTACCCAATATGAAAGAAGATCTAGACAGAATATATCGTTTCATCCGTACAGGGGATGATCCAGAAAGTATTAGTGATGCCATGTCTCAAAGGAAAGCTGAGATCCAGCGTATGATATTAAAGTTTTTAATTAACTGTCTAATAAGAGAACAAGATTACCCGTCTAAAGACCCGGCCGAAATGAAAATCCTGACAAAGTGGAGTGATAATATAGCCGAGGGTAAGCACAATACCATTAGTGCCATGGAGAGTATGTACAAGAAAATCCGTAGAGAAATAATAAAGATACACGAACAACGTAAAGCAGCACAAGTAAGCGAGAAAGAAAGTAACTCTGATCCTGAAGAGGAAGACGACGAGAATACCGCCAGAATAGCGTATGTAGGAAAATCTAGATTTCCAGATCGCCATTTACGCCTAGAACACAAGTCAATTTTCCGTCATTCAGCACCAGAACAAGGTTCCCTAGAACAAGTGTTCCAAGCTACCGATCACATTCTAAAATCACGAATTGGTTACAGTGAGTTAAGTACCATGCATGAACAGGAACTAGCCCGATCAGCAGTCCGATGGATTACTGATTCTACCACTTTTCCAGACGAAATAGTGGCACAAATGTTTCTGAAATTGCCCCCAGCCGAGCAGCGACTGGTGGGTATGTATATGATCCAGCACCTCATTACTCTGTATGAGGGTCAGCACTCTGATCCAGGTCCGTTACACGATATCCTGAACGAGTTACTCCAGTATAGATGGAAAGGTCTAGGTACCGATTTAATTAGTGTCATTCTAGAACAGCGTCACAAATATAGAACGTTTCTGAACCCGCATTTTGTTCATGTCTCACCCCCAGAAAGTAAACCATTTTACATGGAAAGACAGAACCCGTTACGAGAAGTGCATCCAGTTAAGACAGAGGACGGTGAAATGCAACGAGTGTTTGTTTACACCCCGATTACAAAGATGGAACTCCTCGAAATGAAGAAATTAATTCCCTGTCATGACAAAGATCCAGCAGGGTTCCATAGAGAATTAAAAGACATGCTCCGTATGGGAGAATACACTTACCCAGATATTATTAAAATGTTAAAGGTCCTGTTGCCCGCAGGGGTGTATGAAAAGCTAAAGGAAAAAGAATGGGAGGTGGGAGAGAAAAAGATAGATTGGGCAGTTCTAGAAGCTGAAGATAAGTCACGTGTACCAGGTACTGGTCTTGGAGATAAATGTAAAGAATTACCAGAATTATTAATACAAGTTTTACCCAGATTATTGACAACTAGAAAAGAAGACTGGGATGCAATCTCAGCCTGTAAACAAAAACAAGAAGAGGATATTAGTGATTTTTATTCTAGGTTTGAAAAATGCTTTAGCATCAATAGTGGTCTCAAGACAAGTAGCGAGTCATACCCTCACCTTTTTGTTACTAAATTAGTCGAGAATTCAAGTCCACAAATTAAAAATCGAGTCTTGAAAGTCGAAAGTACCTGGCAAGCTAATACCCCGTCCCAGATGTTGCAGATGCTCCAGTACCACCAGAATAGAATCAGGGAAGAGCAAGAACATGAGAGAAAACGTATGAAAGACACGAAAATGAAAGTACTAGTTGCACAATCTGTTCCTCAAGACAGTCAGAAGAGGGGTCCGAATCAAGTCAGTCATCCTGCAGCTCCCGTTAAAGGGAATTGCAATTATTGTAAACAGCCAGGTCATTTTATAAATGAGTGTGCAGTCCTGAAACACAACATAGCTACTGGTAAGACTAAAGAAAGACCACGTCCGCCTAGACAAGAGCAAGTTTCACAGACTCCTCAGCCACAGAATGCACAACAGACAGTTACAGCACCGCAGCCTATTGCTGCAACACAGCATGTTACATCGCAGATGTACCAGTATGCACAGTCTGAGTATCCAGAGTACCAGCAGTATTCATGAAACAGCCTAGAGAGGGAGGTAGGCTTGCCTCTCATCGAGATACCTGTAGATCAAGAAGGTCCCTATGTTCACAGTCAAGTATTAGGGAAAGACAGAAAGTTTTTGATTGATACAGGGGCAAGTAGGACCACAATTAGTCACGCCGAAGTTCCAGGGGCTCCGCTCTCAGGCTCAAGAAATGTTTCCCTTGGATTTTCAGGAAAACCTATCGTAAATGAGATTTCAAAGCCAGTTACTCTAGAAGTAGGTCCATTGTCCCGCACTACTGATCTGTTACTTACTAAGTCATGTCCAGAAAACCTATTGGGCATTAAAACACTGAAAGAGTTAGGTGCAGTTATATGCTGTTCCCCAGAGGGAATACGATTGTTCCTACGTGACTTTAAGGGTCACTATGTATTACGAGATTTTGATTCAAGATTGTCTAATGTTCCGCAGCATTTATGGGCGCAAGGTCCAACTGATGTAGGTTACATGCAAATCACACCCTATCGTGTGACTCTCAAACCAGGTGTAGTGTTACCACGAATCAGACAGTACAGATTGCCACCTGAGGCTGTAGCAGCCTTATCCAAAATTATTGACGAGCTCATCGCTCAAGGAGTAGTTGTAGAAACTGACTCCAATGTATGTAATTCTCCAATCATTCCAGTCATGAAACGTACTGATCCAAATGCACCCCCAGTATATCGATTAGTGATCGACCTACGAGAGCTTAATAAATGTATTATTCCGCAGTACCCAGTTGTCCCAGACATCTCTTCTCTATTGACAGCCATTGATTCCGAAGCCATGTTCTTTACAGTAATCGACCTCAAGAATGCATTTTTTAGTGTTCCAATTCATCCAGACAGCCAGTTTCTTTTCGGATTCTGTTTAAATGGAAGGAGCTATATGTTTACACGCGCTCCTCAAGGTTTCACAGAAAGTCCTAGTATTTACAGTCAAGCACTTAAGAGACAACTAGACAATGTTCACATGCCAACTGACACTGCCCTGCTCCAGTATGTCGATGATCTACTGATCACAGCCCGTTCTGAACGTGCTTGCGAGCAAGCATCCCTTACAGTCTTGTATTTCCTAGCCGAGATGGGGCACAAGGTGTCCCCTTCGAAGCTTCAATTCTGTGTCCAGCAAGTGGTATACTTAGGACACTTACTGTCCAAGAGGGGTAGGCAGTTGACACCAGACCGTATCCAGTTAATAGCGAGTCTTCCTCAGCCCAAGACCCAGAAGGAGGTACGTGCCTTTATCGGCCTTACTTCTTATTGTAGACAATGGATTCCCCAGTATGCATTTCTAGCCAAGCCACTGATACAGTTAACGACACAGGAGGCAGCCGTATCGACTGTTCTCCCTTGGACATCTGAACATACACTTAGTTTCAACGAGTTAAAGAAAGCTTTATGCCAAGCTCCAGTTCTAGCGACACCGAACTACAGTAAGCCTTTTACACTTTTCGTTACTGAACGTGAAGGTACAGCATTATCTGTTCTCACACAAGATCAAGCAGGACAATACAAGCCCTGTGCTTATTTTTCTAGCACACTAGATCCTGTAGCCCAGGCGTTGCCTGCGTGCCTCAAGTCAGTTGCAGCCACAGCACTAGCTATCAGACAAAGTGATTCCATAGTCTTAGGACATTCCTTGACAGTACAAGTTCCACACTCTGTGGAAGTTCTTTTAAACCGAACACAAACTCAGCACTTGACAATTGCACGTTTAACAGGTTATGAATTGACACTGTTCCAGCCACACATAGAAATCAGACGCTGCAACATTTTAAATCCTGCTACACTGTTACCATCAGTTACTTCGAATCCTGTCCCACATGACTGTGTGGAAGTAGTTAACATTACGACAAAGCCAAGACAAGATCTGATAGATACTCCGTTACCAGACCCCGACCTGACACTTTATGTGGATGGTTCATGTATGAGAACTAGTACAGGAGAACTAGTAGCCGCGTATGCAGTGACTACTGACACTAAAGCTATTGAGACACACCGTATTGACACTCTGTCCGCTCAAGCAGCAGAGCTAGTTGCTCTGACACAAGCCTGCATACACGCCAAGAACTTGAAAGTTAATGTTTACACAGATTCACGTTACGCATTTGGAGTTGTACACGACTTCGGAGTGCTCTGGCAGGAGAGAGGTTTCATGACTTCTCATGGAACCAAGATTCAGCATGGTCTCCTTATTCAAGCTCTGTTAGATGCCATACATTTACCGACATCCATTGCCATCATGAAGTGCAAAGCACATACGAAAGTCACTGACATTATTTCCCAGGGTAACGATCTAGCAGATCGCACAGCCAAGCTTACAGCACAGACTCCAGACATTCAAGTTAATCAGACACATACTCCAGATCCGACTACATGCATGACAGTTAAGGACCCTACTCAAGATGTCATAGATATCCAGTTACATGCTACTCCCGAAGAAATCAAGAAATGGTCCGAACAAGGAGGGGTCCAGACAGATCAAGGATGGTTAACAAAGGGTAGAGCCACATGGTTTCTCCCCGACTCTATGGTTCAAGTCATTATTAATACCGCACATAGTCCAGCACATTTAGGGGAAAAAGCCATGTTAGACAGTATCCAGAACATTTGGTTCAACAAGCATTTACGAGCTGCAGCCAAGCAGAAAGTCCGTACCTGTATGATATGTTGTCAGTTTAATCCAGGTAAAAGTGTCCCGGTGGAACAAGGTGGTTTCCAGCCCCCTGACCACCCTTTTGAAGTCCTCCAGATGGATTATATTCAGATGGAGCGATGTCGAGGTTTCAAGTATGTCCTTGTAGTTGTATGCGCTTTGTCCAGGTGGACAGAAGCATATCCAGTTCCAGATTACACAGCCGCGACCACTGCCAAGCAGTTGGTTCGTGAGTTCTTCCCCCGTTATGGACTCCCTAGAGTCGTATATTCTGACAACGGCCAGCCATTCTCATCTGTACTCATGAAGCATGTTTCCCTTTTGCTAGGGTACCAGTGGAAGTTCCATTGTGTACGCCATCCTGAAGCAGCCGGTCTCGTTGAGAGACATAACCAGACTCTGAAAATCCGTATTGCAAAAGTGTGTAAAGAAAAAGGTGTGGACTGGCTAGTAGCTCTGCCAGTCGCTTTATTTTATATGCGCATGGTCGCACATTCCAGATCAGGTCTGTCCCCGTATGAGGTCGTTTTCGGCCGCCCCCCTAATATGTGGGGTACTCCTAGACCCCGAAGTATTACCGATGTTTCAAGTAATATGCTGACAGATTACCTAGCTTCCTTGATGTCTGCCCTCAACTCATGTCGTTCACAGGTTGCTGCCGCATTTCCAGACAATACCGAGGTGGCACCGCATGAAATCGTTCCAGGATCCATGGTGATGGTCCGCAACTTTGACAGATCAAGTCCGCTGGAGCCTCGATGGAAAGAGCCCCGACAGGTCCTCCTCACTACCCGTACAGCCGTGAAGTTGGAAGGACGCAAAGGCTGGGTACACCTTTCTCATGTCAAACTTTTTAATGGACTGAAACCCGCCTTAAAGAACATTTCCCAGGATTCCAAGGATTGCCAGAATATTGTTCTCAAGGACTGTCCCGCAAAAGACATTGTTACAACCCCTCCCCTGTTAGAGAAAACTCCGCAGCAGGAGTATAAACAGAAACTACGGTCTAGTAAATTAAGTCAGTCAGTTTGATTGTCTAAGTCCTCCCCTAGGTGAAACGGTTAGACTGTTTCTGACATGTATAAAATAGACCCCCATAGTGAGAGAGTTAGTCAAAACTCAATCCGATGTATCATTTTTCTATGTTTTATATTGTTTTCCAGCCTTATGATTTCCTGCACCAGTTATGCATTTTACCTATGTTTCCCAGTTTCACGTGTAAATAAGTCTGCTAATGCTACAGCAGAGCACACGTTTAGTGATCTGCCCCCTCATGAACTGTCCTACCGCCTCGCTATGCGAAATAATTCCTTTGTCCGCATGTTACATTATTCACACCAGACCAGCAATGCCACTAATTGTTGGGTGTGTGGTCGACTCCCCCCTTTCCAGATACCGAAGGGAGTTCTGCCACTTTTTCCTTATCCATTCTCACATAATGGTTCGTGTGGAGCATGGTCCACGTTAACGTCATCCTCAACAGATATGTCTTTTCTTAACAGTACATGTTTCCCAGACAAGCAAGGTCTCCCTCACCGAACAGGTTTAGATCTAGAAAATGAAGTATATAATTTAGGTAACTATTCGTCGAATTTTATGGTCCTGAATGTTCAGTCTGATACTACTCCAGACTTACCTGCTATTTCAGTATTACCAGTCAAAGGTGAATTATGTGTCCGAAATAATGGTTCCGTACATGTAGGACATAGTGATTGTACTACTATTGTCAAGTATAGTGACAGTGGGAAATCTATCTTCAAAGCTTCACGTCATTCATATTTTATTTGTGGTCAAACCGCATATGTTCGTCTGCCCCTCGATTGGGAGGGAACCTGTTACATTGCCTTCCTACTGCCACCAGTTTTTCTAGCCCCATCTGATTATCATAGAAACACACATCTAGTACACATTAGACATAGAAGGGAGATCGAGTCCCCAATTGTCGATTATACTGAAACTACTCTAGAACAATATACAGATTTCAATAGAGGTTTCTTCTTCTTTATAGGACCTATCCAGAATAGTAAGTTAATCCGTAGATTAACCAGAACCCTTGAAGCTGTAGTAAATGAGACTGCCTCTGCTCTAGGTAACTTAACCGAAGAGCAATCTGCTATGAGATTTGTCGTTTTACAGAATCGTCTCGTCCTTGACGTCATACTGGCCGATAGGGGCGGGGCTTGTAGAGTCATCGGATCTAGTTGCTGCATTTTCATTCCAAATAACGCGCCGTCTGTTTATTCAGCTATAACCAGACTCCATAAAATTGCCCATCTGATACACCAAGATCCAGGCACCTGGACATGGTCCGGTTGGTTCTGGAATATAATTTCCGCATGGGGATGGAAAATATTGTCTTTTCTAGGTATAGCAGTAGCGATCATATTCAGCTGCTGCCTCTGTATACAATGTGGCCCTGCGATTTGCGGCATTTGTGCTACCTCTTGTATTCCTAGTCCCAAGCCCAGTTCTAAATCCCGTTCCAGGATAATTCGAGACGAGCAAATGATACTGTATGAAATGATAGATGGTATCATGAATATTGATGTTTCCTGATGGAAACGTAGTGACAAGGAGGGAATGTGGAAAAGTAATTTTTGTCATGTTCTGTGTCCCTACGTGTCATCCATCATATGTTATGTGTGCATGATTAAATATGCATATGTACTCCCCATGTCCAATTAATGACGCAATTACAGTTGTGTCCACCTCTAGTATGCCAGTTTCCAGTCCTCGTGAATACTACGAATATCAGGCCTATGTAAAGCTACGTTGCCACGTTTCTCAGTGTGCACGTTATTCTATTATAAAGTCCCCGTTTCTAGGCCTCAAAAGGGCCTGGACACTAGATTCAGATCCTGTCTCCTGAAGCCTCGCTGAGGAGGGATACAGCCCCCACCTGTATCCTCGACCCTTCACTTACTTCCTGCCTCGCAGTGCCCGGTCCAGCCTGGCTCAGTCTCTGAGTCTGCCAAGAATATGTTATGATTCCAGTTATCAGTTCAGTCCTCCTTCTCTGCATTCCTAAGCTACTGAACTGCATCAATAGTTTCCGTCATTGTCTAGCCTTCACGTCTCCACGCTAGAGAAATACTGCATTTAATGGTCATTTCATATTCTTCATCACGCACTACATGTAGAATAATGCATGGTCCAGTCTCAGAATCACGTTAGCCTTTCCCCTCCTAACTTCTAGTTCCTATCAACATGTTCCCTAAACATCAGATACTAGATAGGGTTTAGGTACATGTCGCTCCGACCCTCCAGACTTCAGTCTCTGCTCCTAGCACAGAGTTCATAGCCCCCAGCTTCTCCTAGTGATACGTCATTGCTAGTTTGCGCGCACCATCAGGTTAGAGGTCCCGGCTCCTCAGGTAGCCCCCTCCATGGTTTCCGCCCCATTCATGACATATTCTGTTACGTTTGCATCACATGTCTATGTATACGCCCAGTTACACCTACTTTCGCCCTTATCTTTCGCGACTGCTACGCGTCACGCCTTCTGCTCCACCCACTGCTACGCCTACTGCAATGTAATGCTATGTGTTTGCGTTATGTATATATGCTCATGTATTGTTATTAAAAGCCAGCGCGCTCATCCCAGATCCAGCCCCAGCAGCTGCTGGGCCCTGTCACCCTGTCATCCTATTCCTATGCAGGTTGTCCTGTTCCTGTCCTTATGCTGTATTAAACCTGCAAAAACTCCTACTACCTCGAATCTTGACTCTTATTTATTGAGCTATCTGTTATGATATATGTCTAGTCAAAAATAGGGTATTATTTATTTATTTACCACACATCTACTGTGTAGAGAATCGTGAGCAGGATGCTGTCTAGCTGCTTGGGCACTATTTCTTATTATTGCATTATTACTTCCATCAGGGGAGGGCGATGAGGACACATGTTGCGAATACAATTATTCTGGGGTGCTAACTGTTCTGGTAGAGGGACTGTTGAACCTTTCTGCATTCTTGCAAGGGCCATTTACTCCATGTGCTAACAGATATATTGGAGGTGACTTTGTTGCTATTGGCAACTTCAAAAATGTGAGCATTACAAGTCTTCCTATTAACACAATGAGACAAAACCAATTCAATCTACCTAGTGCCACTTCTGCCAGTATTGCAAAATATTATAATGCAAAATACATAACTTTAGATAAGACACTTCTGTGCTGCAGGTGTTGTGGCTACGTCTGAATCCATAAACGACCAAGCTGTCACCGCCTTCTTCCTCTTGGACAGTCAAATGGAACCAAGTTAATCTTCTCTACTTTGCAGTGTTCATCATGAAGCCTTGTTCTGTTATTTCTTCCCTCTTGGCAATTGGGACAGCTGTTTGTTAGAAGTCTATTATTTCAAAAAGTCTTTGGGCCAAGAGCTGTGTTCCATTATTGATATGTCAAAGCCCAGAACTGATGTGGCCCTTCTTCCTGGAAACCTGACTTTAAAAGAAAACCTCGCAGTGCATGTTAGTCAACAGCAAACATTTTCTAAAATCTCTGTCACAGTGACACCTTTGCCCCAGGGTCACACAAAAAAAAATGCAAAAACATTTCACTACACTACTGGACTCAGGTAGGTACCAATTCTTTGCAACACAAAAATAAACAAGCGTTGTTAAATTCAGTAGGTCTCAAAATTATGTGTTACCCTCTTGGCTTTGTCAATGCACACCCAGTATTGTAGTCCCTGGCTTATGTACTGCTTAAAAAGCATTTTAGCACAGTCACCTTACAGTATAGGTACACAATATTTCCTGCAATCTTGAAGAACCTAGAAATAAAAACTATTACTATACCTACACATTACTTCTGTTATGCACATATATATATATATATACTTATTTCTCATTCTGTGTGATCCTGCGATCGGTGTTCCAACTGTCTAAAAACTCTCGTTACAAACCACAGGAAGTGTATTTCCTGCCTGGCTCAATGCCCAGAATGTGTGGTCGGCCAAAGAGTGCTTGTTGGACCCGGCCTCGTGGCGTGGTTCACGCCTGTCCCGCCACGCCCTGCGATCTTAAGCCTGCGCCCTGAAGCCTGGTCGTCTCACCCCCGATAAGCCCGAGCCCCCTGTAAACCACGACCAGGCCCGCCTGTCCCCGTCCCGCTCCCGGCTCCGAACGCCTAACCTTGCATGCCCCACAAAGCCCGGCAGCCATTTTTCCCTTCCCGAGATCCCTGTCTCCCTGGGCCTAGCGTGACCCCGGCCCCAACAAAACCCAGACTCCAAAGGCGCGCCAGTCCCGGCTGGGGGTAAAGGGCTCCCCGAGTGTGATAAGCCAGGCAGTTGCGATCGCACCTTTGGCCTCCCTGAGTGCTGGCTCCAGACCTGCTGGGCATCTGGGAATTCCCGGACCCATTTCTCAAAGGATCAAAGAGCCAACCGCCGGACCTCGCTGACAACCAGCCCCCAGGGCTTGAGACCTCCGCCTGCGAGGGTCCGGACATCAAAGAGCCCCTGGACTATATCTGGACTCGCCCGACAACTAGCGGGCAGTTGTATCTTGGACCTGAAGCCTGCTGATCTGATCGCGGCTGACCCTAAGAAGAACTCATCTGTAACCATCGGAGCCCTGCTGACGCTGTCGCGGCTCAAGCTGAACTGTAACCATCGGAGCCCTGCTGACGCTGTTGCGGCTCAAGCTGAACTGTAACCATCGGAGCCCTGCTGACGCTGTCGTGGCTCAAGCTGAACTGTAATCATCGGAGCCCTGCTGACGCTGTCGGGGCTCAAGCTGAACTATAACCATTCGAGCCCTGCTGACCTCGTCGCGGCTCGAGGGGTACTCTGGTCCGGCGGGACCATCGAGACCCCCATCACGACCGAGCTGCCTCGACGTGAGAGGAGCAGCCAGTACGACCACCATCTTCCGTATCCCCGGCTCGAGGATTGAGAGCTGTGCGCTGGATACGCCTCGTACCGGCCCAGAGATTAAAAGACTTTCCCGCTTCCCCCTTTCCGAACCCTTCAATCACTGTGTAAATAAGAGTGCTTCCTTCTTTTATCCCTTATATAAAGAACTTATTACTAGAATCCAACGGCGTGGTGTCTGTTCGTAGGTGTGGTGTGAGCTCCGGGTGTACGATCCTAGACTCGAAGTCCTCCCCGGTGAGGACCTCACAATAAGACTCGGCAAGATCTGTAGGAGAGGTGGGTCTTGGGGTGACCGGGTGAGCATAACCTGGTCCTCGAAGATTGCCCCTTCTAACATTGGTGGCAGTGTCGCGATAAGAACCTACGTCTAGGGATCGTACAGTACTGACACACTACCCGAACAAAGAAAAACAACCATGAGCATCACGGAAGACGAGACTACCTTCCGGGTGGAGCTCCTGAAGGACTATACGCACCGGCAAATGAAGCAATTCTGCAAAGATCTCCACATCCCGACAACGGGATTAAACACCAAAGAAGACTTTCATCAAGCCCTGACCGCCTGGGTGGAGGCCGGAGCACAACCTCCAGCACCGACAGAAACCGATGGAGAGGGAGCACCCCTGACCGAAACCCACGCCCCAGAGCAAGAAAGAGCAGAGTCCCCGACGCGGACTCACAGCATGGAGAGAGGTCTGTCTCGAGAGGAGATGACCGGCCGAGAACGCAACCGAAACCACGAGCTGGAACTAGCCCGTATGAAAATGGAAGGAGAACTCAAACTGGCCGAGAAAAAACTAGCCATCGAGCAGCTGCGGCTGCAAGGAGAACTGGAGGAGAAGAAACTCCAGAGAGAACACGAAGGGAAAAGACTCCAGCTGGAGCACGAGCGCAGCATGAAGGAGATCGAACTAAAGGCCCGGACCGAAGACAACAGAACATCGGCAACCCGAGAGTCCGTTCCCCCGGTGGAACCCAAGGTCCATATCCCCAAGGATGTGGTCAAAGAATATTATAAGAACGATGATATCCAGCAATGGTTCAAGGCCTACGAGGTCGCCAAGACCTCTCACCGAGTTCCGCAGAAAGATTGGGGAGCCGGGCTGTGGGGTCGATTCTTGAGTGAAGTCAAACGCCACCTAGTTACCGAAGCCCAGATTGTTCCCCACATCTCCTGCAGGGTGATCGCAGCTGATAACTCCGTCCGCACCTGCCGGATAGCCCAAGTCCCGTTCGAATGGGGGGGCGTCTCCGGAGAGTTACGAGTGGCGGTCTGCTCGGACATGCCCGTAGACTGCCTGCTCGGCAACAACCTAGAGAGCTCCCCATGGCAGCAGGTGGAGAAGAGGACCCACCTGGAGATGGTGGGCCTGCCCGAATGGGCCTGTGTGAACACCCGGTCGATGACCGCCCAAGGGGCAACTCCAGAGGCAGCACCGCTACCCCCGAGGACCCCGAGGTCCCTGAATCCTCTGAGACCCCTGAGCTGTTCCCTGGGGAGAGCTTTCCCCCCGACGCAGGTCCCCTCGGTCCTGGCGTCGAACCGACCCCGAGCTTGGACGACCTTCCTGAGCTGGCCCAGTGGCGCCAGGAAGGAGGACCGTCCCGAGAAGAATTCTGCCTAGAACAGACCTCCTGTCCGTCCTTGGTCGGGCCGCGACAGCAGGCCGCCGCCCAGGCCGCCGGTGACCAGTCCGGCTCCCACTTTGTCTATTGGGAAAACGGCCTCTTGTACAGTGAACAAAAGTCTGCCAAGCTAGGGTCGGCCCGAGTGCTGGTAGTACCCCTACGCTTCCGCGGCTTCCTCCTGAACCTGGTCCATGATGTGCCCCTGGCGGGACACTTGGGTCAAGACAAAACGTATCACCACCTAGTCACACACTTCTACTGGCCGGGCATGCGCGGTGATGTGGAGGCCCACTGCAAGTCCTGCCCCACGTGTCAGTCTAGTGGAAAGAGCGGCGGGAGGCGCAAGGCCCCCCTCCAACCTTTCCCCTTGGTCAGTACCCCCTTTGAAAGGGTGGGAATCGTCATCGTGGGCTCCCTCGACCCCCGGACCTCCTTGGGCCACCGCTTTATCCTTGTCCTGGTGGACCATGCCACCTGCTACCCCAAAGCCATTCCCCTCCAAACGGTGATGGCCCCCGTAGTGAGGCGGGCCTTCATGGGGATCTTCTCTCGGGTGGGATTCCCCCGAGAAGTCGTCAGCGACCGAGGGACCAACTTCATCTCGAAATACATGAAGTCCCTCTGGCAACAATGTGGGGTGACGTACAAATTCACCACCCCATATCACCCCCAGGGTAACGGTCTGGTGGAGAGATTCAACCGGACCCTCAAGGGAATGATCATGGGTCTCGAAGAGCCCCTGAGGCGTAAGTGGGACGTCCTCCTTCCCTGCCTCCTCTTCGCATACCGCGAAGTCCCCCAGAAGTCCCTGGGGTTCAGCCCCTTCGAGCTCCTCTACGGGCACCCCGTCAGGGGACCCCTTAGCCTGGTCAAGGAAGGTTGGGAGATGGCGGCCACAGAACCCCCTCCGGATGTGTTTCGATACATCCTGGCCCTCGGGAACCAGACCAGTAAGTTCCGGGAACTGGCCGAGGCCAACCTCGAGGCCAGCCAGGAAGAGATGAAAGGGTGGTATGATCAGAATGCCACTCTGGTCGAGTTTCAACCCGGACAGCAGGTCTGGGTGATGGCCCCCGTGGAGCCCTGTGCCCTGCAAGACAAGTGGACAGGGCCCTTCAAGGTGGTAGAGCGCAAGAGTCGGGTGACCTACCTCATTGATGTAGAGTCCCCCAGGAACCCCTTACGGGCCCTTCACGTGAACCGCCTCAAGCCCCACTTCGCCCGGTCCGAGTTGAGCTTGCTCCTCGCCACGGACGATGGGGAAGAAGAAGAAACAGAGCCTCTCTCCGATCTCCTGTGTACCAGAGAGAAAGACGGCTCCGTAGAGGGAGTGAGTCTCTACTCCTCCCTCTCTCCCGAGCAACGCGAGGATTGTCGCCAGTTACTGGGGCAGTTCTCGGACCTCTTCTCCCTCACCCCCAGCGTCACCAGCTGGTGCGTCCACGACGTGGACACCGGGGACAGTCCCCCGGTACGGCACCTAACAATGGTCTAACCATTAACCCCTTCGCTGCTCATGACGAGCTCAGCTCGTCATGCAGTACACTGGTCGTGTGCCCATGACGTGCTGAGCTCGTCATGAACAATGGTAAATCTGGAGTAACAGCACAGGAGGGGAAAATCCATAGCAGCCAAGGTGTTAAGGCAAGCAAGTGCCAGATCGGACAAGGGTCCGTAATCTACCTCGGGCACCAGGTCGGAAGCGGCCTCGTAGCCCCCCTCCAGCCCAAGATCGATGCAATCGTGGCCTGGGAGGCCCCCACGACCCAGACGGAAGTGCGGGCGTTCCTAGGACTCACGGGGTACTACCGGAGATTTATCAAGGGGTACGGCAGCATTGTGACACCCTTCACGGAGTTAACATCCAAAAATCAGCCGAAAAAGGTCAGCTGGACCCCCGCCTGCCAAGAGGCGTTCGAAACCTTGAAAGATGCCATGTGTTTGGCCCCAGTCCTACAAGCCCCCGACTACTCCCGAGAGTTTGTAGTCCAGACGGACGCGTCCGAGCATGGCATCGGAGCAGTTCTGTCCCAGGTGAACGAGAACGGCCTGGATCAGCCAGTGGCGTTCATTAGCCGGAGGCTACTCCCTCGAGAACAAAGGTGGAGCACCATCGAGCGGGAAGCCTTCGCGGTGGTTTGGGCCCTGAAGAAGCTGAGACCCTACCTGTTCGGTACTCACTTCCGGGTTCAAACCGACCACCAACCTCTCCGGTGGCTAATGCAGATGAGAGGGGAGAATCCCAAATTGCTGCGCTGGTCCATCTCCCTCCAGGGGATGGACTTTACTGTTGAGCACCGGCCTGGTGTTGACCACGCCAACGCAGACGGCCTGTCCCGATTCTTCCGCCTCAGCGAAGAGAACCCCCAAGAGGATGGGTAATTCTCCCCGCCTTCAGCTGGGGGGGAAGCGTGTTGGACCCAGCCTCGTGGCGTGGTTCACGCCTGTCCCGCCACGCCCTGCGAGCTTAAGCCTGCGCCCTGAAGCCTGGTCGTCTCACCCCCGATAAGCCCGAGCCCCCCGTAAACAACGACCAGGCCCGCCTGTCCCCGTCCCGCTCCCGGCTCCGAACGCCTAACCTTGCATGCCCCACAAGGCACGGCAGCCATTTTTCCCTTCCCGAGATCCCTGTCTCCCTGGGCCTAGCGTGACCCCGGCCCCAGCGAAACCCAGACTCCAAAGGCGCGCCAGTCCCGGCTGGGGGTAAAGGGCTCCCCGAGTGTGATAAGCCAGGCAGTTTCGATCGCACCTTTGGCCTCCCTGAGTGCTGGCTCCAGACCTGCTGGGCGTCTGGGAATTCCCCGACCCATTTCTCAAAGGATCAAAGAGCCAACCGCCGGACCTCGCCGACGACCAGCCCCCAGGGCTTGAGACCTCCGCCTGCGAGGGTCCGGACATCAAAGAGCCCCTGGACTATATCTGGACTCGCCCGACAACTAGCGGGCAGTTGTATCTTGGACCTGAAGCCTGCTGATCTGATCGCGGCTGACCCTAAGAAGAACTCATCTGTAACCATCGGAGCCCTGCTGACGCTGTCGCGGCTCAAGCTGAACTGTAACCATTGGAGCCCTGCTGACGCTGTCGCGGCTCAAGCTGAACTGTAACCATCAGAGCCCTGCTGACGCTGTCGCGGCTCAAGCTGAACTGTAACCATCGGAGCCCTGCTGACGCTGTCGCGGCTCAAGCTGAACTGTAACCATCGGAGCCCTGCTGACGCTGTCGCGGCTCAAGCTGAACTATAACCATTCGAGCCCTGCTGACCTCGTCGCGGCTCGATGGGTACTCTGGTCCGGCGGGACCATCGAGACCCCCATCACGACCGAGCTGCCTCGACGTGAGGGGAGCAGCCAGTACGACCACCATCTTCCGTATCCCCCGGCTCGAGGATTGAGAGCTGTGCGCTGGATACGCCTCGTACCGGCCCAGAGATGAAAAGACTGTCCCGCTTCCCCCTTTCCGAACCCTCCAAGACCTTGTGGTCCTTCGATCACTGTGTAAATAAGAGTGCTTCCTTCTTTTATCCCTTATATACATTTATTTATTATTATTTATTATTATTACTAGAATCCAACGGCGTGGTGTCTGTTCGTAGGTGTGGTGTGAGCTCCGGGTGTACGATCCTAGACTCGAAGTCCTCCCCGGTGAGGACCTCACAATAAGACTCGGCAAGATCTGTAGGAGAGGTGGGTCTTGGGGTGACCGGGTGAGCATAACCTGGTCCTCGAAGATTGCCCCTTCTAACAGTGCTACTTCCAATGGCAGAGAAAGCCTGTTAACTCTTTTTTCACCTTGTAACATCTAAAAACATGTTCTTTTCAATTGTAGGCTATGCTGAGCAGAATATTTAATATCACATTAAACACAGGCTCATGTTCTCTGTATGTCGTCCACGCTGAGTAAACGCCGTATATTCTAGCCTTTTGCTCCTAAGGGCCTACAATAATGTATTGGACCTCTACATGCTAGTGTGTATTCCATTCCATCATTTTATCCCCCTATTCTCTCACTATTTCTGTGCATCAGAAATTGGAGGACATTCTTTTAATTTTTACCATCCGCTGCTCTAAGGCCAGTGGCACCATTCAACTTGAACGCGAGCCATAATTTCGAAAACCTCATTTTTGTAATTGCGAACATCAGCTGTCAGTGCTCTGTTGTGACACCCTCCCCGATCTGTTCTTGCATTCAGACCGATGCCTTGCCTGCTTTAACTGGTACTGGATTCGGACGCAGGTACGAATAAATTATTTTGTACTTAGTACCTGGGTGCTGCAGTTATTTTTCTTTTTGGAGCATCATTTTGTATATAGGTGTCTGTTGTTGCTTATTGCATGGGAACGTGCATTCACAGGAGCTATTGTTGGACTTGGGCCACATTCATAGGGGATTAGTCCTTGTTGGGTGGGGCTCATAAGTTTCTGGCCTTGGTCTCGAAGTCTAGTGCGACACTGTCTTTGCATGTGACCGATTCTGTAGCAATAATAACAAGTGCGCTGTGTTGGCTGTGTTTCAAACCTCAGTTGTACCATTCCATTCACTCTTCCCTGTATACCCCATTTTCTGGTGGCATTCTTTCTGTTATTTATATAATAATTGTGTTGGTCATTTCTGTAGGCATGTTGTGCTGCTATGTATTGTTCTGGGGGCTGTGGCGGTATGTACTGATCAGCTGGCTGTCGTTGGGCCTGGACGTATTGTACATCTTGTTGTGGCTGGGTCTCTACGTATAATATGGCAGGCTGTAATGGGGCCTGGATGTATTGCATGGTGAGCTGTTGTCGCAGCGCAGGCGGTATGTTGGCTGTGGCTGCAATCAGGGCATTTTGGGGGAAGGTGGTGACTGTCGTCATTTGACTGACAGGTGCAGCTATCATGACAACTTATTAATTTTAGAATGACTATTTAAAAGTTCAATAGCAATCAGTCAGAAATCCCTAAATGCGGAAATTTTAACCGTGCACGAATTTACAACTTCAAAGCACATACAAATGCAATGAAAGGGAGAAATGTCATGGTCCTGTGGCACTGAACCAAGGCGACTTTTATTTGAGGGGGTGCTTTGCAAATTTGTGACGTAAATAGATGTGCACATGATAGAGATAAACAACTCCCTTATTCATATGGTAGAAGAACCCTTTTAACATTCAATAATGAGCCTTAGCAAAGTCTTGGCATTTAAAGGCACATTTCTGGAGAGCAAATCAAAACTCATGCAAAAATGCAAAAAAAACAAAAAAAGAAATAATAATATTTGAAATCAATGGAAATATTTCCAAAATGTAACCTACAATTTAAAAATACACTACATGCTCATGTCAGCCACCACTGCTTTGTAATTGCAGCAAGCCTCTCCAACCAGTAGCTCTTGAGCCACTGGTAGCTCTCCAGTATGTAGCTCAGTTTACAAAATTGTAACCTATTTTGCGCTTAATTGAATTAATGTATGTATATCAAAATTGAAAAGCATGTATTTTATATAAAAATATGGGTATCTTTTAAAATGCGTATGGTGATGTTCGAAGAAAGTTGTTGAATTTGCCAATATACGTAAAGCTTAATTTTGAGTTAATAAATCATGCAGCTTTGGGAGTCTTATTCCTCATATTATTTCCTTGGTGCTAGGGTCATTGAAGCTTTAGCTGCTATTTATTGCCAACCTAGAAGCATTCCATGTTAAACCCCCCCTGTTAAATGTATAAATGCAAGATAATCTTTTAATGGGGGTCTTTGGTGTCAACGACACTCTGCCTATGCTCCTCTTTCTTAGTGGCTGTAATTGATATCTGGTATAGGTCCCTTGTGATGGATTCCTATAGGTTCTGTATAGATCCCCCTATTCCTGACCCTATTCTGGTTAACAAATTAACTAGCAGCCATCCCATGATGCAGAAACCGTTATCTGATTAAGCCAGACCACGGCACAGGAGCGCGTTATCTGATTAGGTCATAACGCTTGCCATCTAATTAGGCAAGCAATATTCCTCCAGCCCCTGATAAGGCATACGGAGTTCTCAAAACAAATCAAACCTATGACAAACTGGGAAAATCCCTGCGGCCATTGTTTTGATTTCTCAAAGAACTTCAGTAAAAGAATGTGCTAACGACCAGCTCGTATGACATCCTTATTGACGTATCTATGTCCATCCTTACGTCAATCTCGGCACCTTACAGGTATAAATATTACCGACATTGCCTTAAGCAAAAACACGCGGTGGTGATGAGATCGGAGCAGCGAGACTTGCCGAAGCCCAGCAGAGAGCGAAGCCCACTGGCGCTGCCCCGCCTTCCTGACGCGCTGAGAATGAGACGCTGCCTTTCTCCTGCCGAGAAATCCAGCTCCTGCACTTCCGAGCAGCCCTTGCAGGCAGCTTGGAATATCGAGACCACAGACGAGAGATACCATCCCTCAACCATCCTAGATCTCAGGTACAGAACTGAATAACCCCTTGCAGAGAATTCTTGAGTCAGTCACTTGGCAAAACAAACTTAACTCAAACTGCTACTTTCTACTCCAGCCCACGTATTAGGCTTAGGTCAGGTACACCGGGGTAGGCGTGGTTAGAAGCACCAGTTGAGTACGATTAGTCGAATGTATATGTGTATGTATATATTTTATCCATTTTAAATAGCATATGGCTTAGAAACCATATCAATGCTTTTACAGTATTATTTCATAATTCTGCTTTTATTGTATGCACTTTACTTAACCATAAGTATTGCAATAATATCGATTCATTTCTCTTGTACGAGAAAAGAGACTGATCAATAAATAACATCTTTTATTGAACACGCCCGTCTCTTCCTTTTCTCTACAAACTGGTGAAACTAAGAATGCACGTACTGACTGAGTAAAATAAGTTGTCTTTTGTTTTCACACGACTCTAGAGATACACTCTTGATTAGGGGAGAGCAAAGTTGTCATGTTCTATGGTTGTCAGAAACTAAATCCCTTCTTGTCTATCCAGGGAGGTTCAATTCCTCCTTGCCTATTCGAGAAAGTTTCTAGTGAACTCTGAGCTAGCTGGCAAACCCAAAACTTTAAGTCTAATATCGACAGTAGAAGACCTAGTTAACGTCTGGTCTAGGTCTATACTATTGGAGGTATTATTCCAATGCGCAGAGCCTATTGGGATAATAGGAACTACACTACATGGCGCCCAACGTTTGGAAAGGCGATAAAACTAACGCAAGACTTTAGAGTAACTCAGTCGTGCTCTTTCACTCAGACCCTTTTTTCCCATAATACTCCAAAGATGTCTGGAGTGGGTGAGAGGTAAAATCCGCCAAACCTCGCAGGAGGGAACTCCTATGTATGGTTCTTGGTTCAATCAATGTTGAAGGATACACTGTTCCAAAATATTGTGCATCTAATCTTTGTTTCCATAAGGAACCTGATCTGCAAACAAACAGAATATCCTTCCTGACAGTAAAATGTCAGAAAGTGATGATGAAAGAGAGAGAGTTAGATTAGCAGCTGAATTAATAGAAGCTGATAATACTATGCAAGAAGCAGACCCGGATATAATACTCATCCCGGTCAACATAAGAAGATCTATAACGTTAAAACTTATAGAAAATGGACTGACACCAAGAGGTGGTACAGTCATATTCGTAATTGAGGCACACGAATATCGGCAGACAGAGGTATTCTATTCATGGATAAACTTTCCAGCAGCTAATGCTGTAACAAAGGACTTCCACTATTATAAAATAGAGGAACCTCCTAATGAGTACACTCCTTTCGAGGAAGTGGAAGTACCACTCAAATTCCAAGAGCACCTGCTCTTGTTTAATGGCGCCCTAAAACATAATAATCACATCACCAGGCTCGGTCCACTAGGTAGACCAGGAGCAACGTGGCTGGTCCTAGCCGGATACACACCACATCCAGACATCGAAAGAATGTCTGCAGCAGATCTTTTAGTACAACTAAAACAATTAATTAAAATATATAGACAATTAGTCCAATATGTAATGTGGACTTCAACTGTCCAACCAGTAATTAAAATTCCACAGCTGACCCCTCATCAGGGGAACACAAATAAAATTACACCACAGAACATACAGTCCTGCCTAGGTAAAGTACCAGCTAAACGGGTACAAATACCATTCTGGTTAGCACAAAAAATCACCCAAATAGAGGCGGTATTTCCAGATACCACCCCGGTAGAAAAACACAGGATTCTGACTATCTGTCTTCCAATGGGAATCGCACCACACGTGGAGGACTGTGACACTTGGGGTACAGTCTTTGCTTCCATTTACACAAAAACACATGGAGTTCCATCCATGTCAGTAATACCAGATGTGCTAAAACAAAATCAAGACGAATACGGTCCAGACCCGCTTTAACTCTTGGTATGAAATTACTAAAAGACTTCAAGCAGGTCTCGGCAATATTACTAGCCAACATAAAAGGAGAAGCAGCGAATGTGGCAATCCGCCAGAGGTTAAAAGAGACAGATATAGCAGACCAACCAGCTGAAATTGCCAGAATTATAGAAAAATCCTATGAAGAACTAGGTAGAGATAGTTTGGGTGGAATACCAGTGAAGCCCCAACTAATTGAAAGTCCTGAAAAAGTATTTATTAAAAATAATCTAAACAGTCAAAAGAAGAACTGGGATGGAAACAAACAATCCAATCCAAAAGAAAAAAGATTCCAGTCCAGAGGAAGGTCTCCTCGGCGGAGAGAAAGATCTCCGGACCAAGGACCCAAGTCTCCCCAAAGGGAGCCCTCTGTGAAAAGATACAACCTTAGAAATAGGGATAACATAAAGAAACCTGATAGATATCAAGATTTTGATACACGTCCCTCTCAATCTTTTCAGACTTCCTCACAGAAATCGGAAAGAAGAGGACGATCGGAACCCAGGGAAGGGCACGTCAAGTCCAAAGACAAGGAACCTGCTCATCCAAATAAAAAATTACAGTTTCCAAAGAAGAAGGTAGCCAGTATTAAAGTATTCAACAATGCCGAGAATACTGAGGACACAGCTGAAAAACGGAGAGTGGGCTCAGACAATGCTAGACAGCGCAGCAGAAGTGAGCATAGCACGCAAAGTCCTTATGAATCATCTGGAGACAGTGGACACGAATGAATACATTCAAGTGGAAACTGCAGACACCAGAGTTAGCAAACCTCACAAAATATATGAAATAACTTTACGTATAGAAGGGGATAAGACTAGAAAAATAAGGGGCCTTTTTTGGGATAATCTCTCCAAGGGCTATGACATCCTTCTAGCTGAAAAAGACTGGCCACCAGAGTTTGTCAGGGAGTGCCCACATGGCGAAGAAATAATTATGCCTGCCTTCTCAAATCATATTCCAATTCATAAAAAATATACACTTGCAAGAAAGTGGGCAGTAGCTCAAGCTCCTGCTTTATATAAAAATCATGTGGGATGGGATGAGGAATCTCCTCCACACAAAATCCAGTTAAAATCACAACCTACTGCACAAAGGCAGTATCCAATCAAGCAAGAAGCTAAAAAACAGGTAAAAGAAATTCTAGATCAACTAGAATACCAGGGGGTGATTGAAACTTGCACCTCACAAATGAACAACCCTTTGTTTCCTGTCTCCAAACCAGACAATTCATATCGTCTAGTTTTGGATTACAGACACCTTAACTCATGTTGCAAAACTTTTGCAGTGCAAAACTCGCATAGTGCTGCACTAATGAATAACATAGTGCGCAAAAAATATAAAACAACATTAGACATCTCTAATGGATTCTTTTGTCAAAATATAGCACCAGAGAGCAGATACTTGTCAGCGTTCTCAATAAATGGCGCTCAAAAAGAATTCTGTTGGTTACCCCAGGGGTACAAGAACAGCCCAGGATTATTCTCAGCGAGAGTAACAGAGTTACTACAAACATATGATGACGAAGCATTATCTTATGTCGATGACATATACCTAACAGATGATGACTTGGATACTCACTTGAAGAGAGTGAACACCATTATACTTGGGTTCGCAGCAGAGGGTTACAAATTCAACTTTAAAAAATCTAGAATTGCCCATCTAACAGTCCTATTCTTAGGATATGAATTATCAAGTGAAGGCAAAAGCCTGGCTGACAATTTCCTAGAGAAATGTGCCGTACTCCAAGCACCTAGAACACTAAAAAACCTACAGTCAATTCTAGGCTTCCTAAATTTTGGAAGAACATACATTGCAAATTACGCAGAAAGGGTCAAACCCCTTTATGATCTAATAAAACCAGATTTTTAAAAAAAACAATTGGACTCAAATACACACAGAAATTCTGAGATCCTTACAAACAGATATGTTACTTAAAACAAAATTAGAAACACGTGATAACACACGCAACCTTGTGATTCGAGTCATCCCAGGAAGATGCGGATTCACATACCTGACCTCTAACGAGGGAGAAAAGGTACCAATTGCATTCAAATCACACTTGTACACAGAAGCTGAAAAGAAATTCAGCATTAAAGAAAACATTGTTCATGCAGTTCAAACCGCAATAGCTAGAGAAAAAGATAAAGCTGACGGTAGACACATCACAGTCAGAACAGCAGAATCAGCCTTTGAGGCATTAACAACCCCATGTAATTTACCAACAACAGCATTGAATCCGGAATGGATACAATGGGTGAATCACATTACAATGGACAAAGTAAAATACTACTTTGATCCGGAACTAAAGGAACTAAAATATCTAGAATATGAAAGAACATTCCCTCTGCCAATCGACATTCTGCCATTACGACAGTACGCTTGTGTAATCTATACAGACGGACATGCTTAACCCTCCGTTTGGGGAGAACAAGCATACAACCCCACATGTGAGATTACAAAAGAAGTGTGGCGCGGAGGTATACTAAGACCTCTATTAACAAAGACACACTCAGTAGAAACTAATTCAGAACAACAGACTGAAATAATAGCATTGAAAATGGCGCTAGATAATGCAGATCGCGAATTCTCGACACTTATAGTGTCCGATTCATATTACTGCGTCAAATCATATAACAGCGATTTGCAGAAATGGATTCAAAACGGTTACAAAGATGACACAGGTGCAACAATAAAGCAAAAACTGCTTTGGGAACAAATAGTTCTGTTAAAAAGAGAACTACCAAAGACTCACGTGATACACTCACTGAGTCATCAGCGTGATGGCGTTCACGTTGCAGGGAATTCATTGGCTGAGAAAGCCACAACGGTAGCAATTGAATCGGCTTCCGTAGCTAGAAAAAAGCGTGCAGTAAAATACATTGACGGTGAAACAATGCAGGCGGTAAAAACGTCATCAAAAGGCGACTGCTCAGCGTTACCGATCAGTTACCCACTCAAATATACATACATAATCGATGCAAACTCCGTTCCTTTTGCTTGAATCCCTGGAGTGGGGGATAGAGTGATTCCAAACATGGACAGGAGAGGCTTGTTAATAGCAGACGCACATATGGGCGAGGGTCTCAGACACCTCAAACTAAAAGATTCTCTGGAAGAATTACAATCAGTGTACTGGTGGCCAGGCATGGGCCTGCATCATACCATTATTGTAAAAAACTGCCCAAACTGTAACAGAAATCGCAGTGGTGAAAGAAACGGTATATTACCTTGGCGTTTCACACCAGAAAGGATCAACAATAAAAAATAAACCCAATATGAAAAATGCGTCGTATTAACATACAGAGACTAGTTTTCACTTATAATGTAGACCCCAACTTTCGGCTGACGCCAGAACTGTTATATCAAGATTTGCAAGTCTATAATGGCATATACGCTAGAAGCATGCTACGTACTGACCAATATCTTTCCATTGCCTCTCGGGTTTGTGGGGAGTGCTTGGCCAGAATGAGCATTGCATTTGCGGGAATCTTCTCACTTCCTTCCTGAGGGATACGGGATGGTGTAAAGAAAAAACCAAAGGCAGAGAGCGATCTATAACAGCAAAGGTATTAGGTTCGGGAGCTGGGTGGGTCAAACATCTAATAAGTGTCCAACGTAGTCTAAACAACCTGCCAAGAAATTCTCTGAAGGGATTCAGTCCGTACGAATTATTGTTTGGGACTAGGATGTTAGTCTTAGATCTTGACAGTCAGACGTCAGTGGTGAAAGAAAAAAGCTTTGATATCAAAGATCGTTTGGCTATTTTGCAGGACTTAAACGAAACAAGAAAAGACCTGAGCAACATAAAGTTGAAACAACAGCCAACAACCACTGAAGAAACACCGCCTGTCCCAGCAAGACCTGTCTGGATTCCAAAAATCGGGGATCTAGTCAGAGAAAAGATTGCGGTAAAGAAGGAATTTGGGCCTTCTTACAGAAAAGCAGTTCCTGTCTTGTCCATCAACGGGACAAGATCAGTTGTACTACCGCCGCTTGCTGGTAAAAAGGAGAACCGAGTTGTATCCATCGACCTGGTAAAACCACAATCATGTGGCCGATAACAAACAGTAGGCCAAGTGGACTCCCGATAAGTAGTAGAACACCGAGGTTTGCTACAAATCCAGAGGTGCTAACTAAAAGGCTAATCACATTCGAAACGCCTACAGAACAACAACAAGGACTATGCAACAATGCAATGGAACTCACACCTCTGAAAACCCAAATAAAAACGTTTAGTAGAGACACACCAACCTACAATGAAGTAACAAATGAATATGCAAGAAACAGTAATCCTGAAGCAATTGGAACAATTGATAGAACAGCATCCGGCTACTTCATAAACTTCAATGATTCCTCTGAAGACCTCAGTGAATCGAAGACACAGCCATCAACAAAAACCCTTAAAGACAAAGCTAAGGAACTTTTGAAACAACTGAAAGAAACCTATCTGATTTCTCCATGGATTGAATTTTGGGTGTCCTTTGGTGTATTTATCCTCATACTTTGGCTCATTATGGTACTATGCTTGGGACGCTTCATGGAGGGAAAATATGCAAAAATGGACACAGCAAGCCAGAAAATCAACTTGATCCTCAAGCCACACACGTCTTCACACGTCGAGAAAAGAGAACTTTCTTCAGTCAACTTCACAGCCAATCCAATACCGGGTGGGGTAGCATGGGACAATACTGACTATGAAATTTATGGTCCGGTTGAAATCCTCAAATATCCACACCAAATCAAGATCTCGTTGAGTGACTTTGTAAAACCAAACTCATTTGCTGATGATTGGGACTTTGAAAGTATTAATGACATGATGTCTGACCTAGTGATGTCTGCTAAATTTACCAAACATGATTATTTGCAAGGTTCGTCTAATTATGATAGTATGTACTGCTACAACCACTATGGTAACCATTTTCTACATACATCTGCACAACCTAGAAATGTTTTAAATTATAATCAATGGGAACATTGTGCAACCCCTCCAAAAGGAAGCTCAAGAACCGTTTATGACAAATATTCATTTTTTTCAGGGTTCAATACAAGTAAAGCTGAAACATTTTATTTTAAATTGTCAAATAAGACAGGAACAAAAACCATGCTTACAAACACAAAATTGATATATTCGGACTCATTTTTTGAACAAATGAATACATTTGGTTTTGATTATTGGGACAAAAATGTGGAAGTAAAAAGTGTTTGGGGTACAAAAGAATGGCAAGTTCAGGGTGTAGAATCATTGTTTAGAGCCTGCATGATCCCAGAACAAATTATATTCTTGAATGACACTATTCAACAAACTACCTGTCTTGGATTAGCCAAAATCAAAGACTTAAATAAACCGTCTATTCCAAAGCCAACAATGAACAGCAATAACTCTGCAGATGAAGAGATAGACGTAAACTATGTATTAAACCAAAACAGAACAAATCCTGATTGGAAACAATGGTTAATCTGGCCCACAGATACTAATAACTGTCAAGACAGATTCCTGAACAAAACACAGGGGTTCACATTGACCAGGCCAGACCCTAGATATTCCCAAAGACAACACCCAGGGATAATCACCACCTACAGTGTGGGCAAACTCTGCCTTCAATGGCTACAAACTTCCACACTGACAGAAATTAAGCAACACCTAACTTTACTTACTGATGGTGCTGACTTGCGTGATTTCATTATGGGACCGCGCAAACAGCGTCAAAAACGCTTCATAGCAGCCTCTATATATGCAGCTTACAACGAGGCCTGGAAGATCACTCAAATTGAGACAGCAGAAAGTATACGGGAAATTGACCGTATTAATTTGGAAAAATCGCTTTCTGTAGTGGACAATGGGTTAATGACTCTGTCCTCCAGAATTTTTTCATTGGACAGCATTGTGTCTTCAGCAATCGACATAATATCGCAAGACTTACTGTTGTTACAACACGGTCAGTCGCAATTGCGTTCTATTATACAGCTTGGATGGACGTTACAAAATCTGCGTTCAGGCTATGTGCCTTGGCGTTTAATCAACACAACGTCACTATTCAATATCTTTAACCTTACTGATAAACAAATCAGTATGGCACAAAAGGGTGCTGATTATACAATCCTGAGCATTGAGAAACTCGAGAGATTACCATTGACAATGTCAGAACGACCTGTCATTGAATGGATAATACATGGGATAATTAATATTCCGATATCTACTTTCAGGTTTCAATACTGCCAAAAATATATACAGGCTGGCATGTACGAAAAATTGGGAAAAGGGTACATTAAGTCAACATGGAACTTGCCCTATTCACATGCATGTGTCAGTAATAACGGACAGAAAGTGTTCCTTAGTGGCAATAATTGTGCAATGTCACTAAGCGGTACACTTCTGTGTAATGGAATTAGTTTGCATGGAGCCTGTGAAGGGAACTCAAATAACCTTTCATGTCACCAGCTAGGCACACCTGCAACAGAGATAGAACCATTCTTTAAAAGACTCTATAACGGGAGTTACATCCTAATTGTGGATCGCAGATGTTGTAGTCTACAGCCCGGGGTTCCTTATCTCATAAGTACGACTGCGCAGGTCATGTGCTGTGGACGCTTATTGTTCCCCAGCTCCTTTCCAGACAGGGAGGCAAGGACATGGCCTAACTTGAAAATTACTTCTATTCGAATTGATACTTTAAGCAGAATGAAAACAGTGCTTCTTCAGACGCCGACCAGGCTCTCGTCATCAAAAGAAACGTATGATCTCCTAGTCGCAAGGACGACTGCAGAGATTCACTCATTGTTATCAACTAATTCCCCCATACATTTAGCAGAAATCCTGAATGAAATCTTAAATATTTCTGATACCAGTGGAGTCTCAAATGTATTTAAGACATTGTTTTCAGGGGCATTAACACCATTCAAAGCCATACTGGGTATTTTTCCAGACCTCGTCCATTCGATTTTTGGAGGAGTTCCCCTCATTTTGGGACTAATTGCAGGAATCCTATTCTTGGTCCTTATATTTCGTTATGGCAAACCATGTCACAGACAAAACACCTGCGACAAGGGAAGAAACAATCCGAGCCATTGGATACCGAGACCGGATATCAAAAATCCTGGGACTAACCCGGCTTAGAGACCTGAACATGACTTGGTTTCTTTCATTTCGGCCGATATGGCAAAGATGTGTTTTACCTGTATTAAGGTGCATGCTGTGCGGAGAAGAATGCGTGTTGGACACCTGTCTGACGCTACAATCGGATGCGCCAATGGATGCAGAAACATTGTTGGGTCCGGTAACGGCTCATGCATTGTGCTGCCCTCAACGGCTGCCAATCCTGATGACGGCATTCGTGGAAACTTCACCACTACGATTGAGGGGTAGTGAAGATCAAGATGAAAGCAGCATCGATCAGGTACGACCTTCTGTCAGCAATACTACTCAAAACGTCAATGGAGACAATCATGCACATGAATGCATGGTTACATCTTATTCCGAGTTAGTGGAACTCTCACAGGAAGCTGTTGACAGCTTTTTCAGCAGTCTCAATGATATGATGTTCTCACCAGAGCAGAAATAACGACTCTTGAGCAAGCTAGCACACGGCGTTCCCGACACCTTGAATTTGGCCTTCAACTTTAATAATAAAGTAGCAAGAACAATTTTTTCCTCCAGTTCACGGACAGCAATTTTTTTAGCAGCCCCAAAATATTTTTATAAATTTTTCGGGACACTTATCTTCTGCTTAAAGTAAGAACTATTCTTAGAGAACTAATTTCTATTTTTAGAAACTTCATAGACATTAGCTGCCCGCTGGTATGTTCATAAATGTTTTTGAACTGTGATGAAGTGGTCTCGAACCTTTCTTCTGTATTAAGAGCCATTTCATGTGTAATTCTCATATTCAATTACTAATTATGTATACATATGTGTGATTAATTTAGCATTATTCTACTGCTTGAATGCATATAGTACATGTGACTATTTTTTTTTCCCGTATATTACATAATTTCAAAATGCATTATGTGTATTTTGGGGTGGTAAGGTATACACGATACTCTACAGTATGTTTTACTATGCCTAGATTAGTAAATATGGCCATAGTTAGCGTGGAGTGGGTGTGATGTATTCCTATAGGTTCTGTATAGATCCCCCTATTCCTGACCCTATTCTGGTTAACAAATTAACTAGCAGCCATCCCATGATGCAGAAACCGTTATCTGATTAAGCCAGACCACGGCACAGGAGCGCGTTATCTGATTAGGTCATAACGCTTGCCATCTAATTAGGCAACCAATATTCCTCCAGCCCCTGATAAGGCATACGGAGTTCTCAAAACAAATCAAACCTATGACAACCTGGGAAAATCCCTGCGGCCATTGTTTTGATTTCTCAAAGAACTTCAGTAAAAGAATGTGCTAACGACCAGCTCGTATGACATCCTTATTGACGTATCTATGTCCATCCTTACGTCAATCTCGGCACCTTACAGGTATAAATATTACCGACATTGCCTTAAGCAAACACACGCGGTGGTGACGAGATCGGAGCAGCGAGACTTGCCAAAGCCCAGCAGAGAGCGAAGCCCACTGGCGCTGCCCCGCCTTCCTGACGCGCTGAGAACGAGACGCTGCCTTTCTCCTGCCGAGAAATCCAGCTCCGGCGCTTCCGAGCAGCCCTTGCAGGCAGCTTGGAATATCGAGACCACAGACGAGAGATACCATCCCTCAACCATCCTAGATCTCAGGTACAGAACTGAATAACCCCTTGCAGAGAATTCTTGAGTCAGTCACTTGGCAAAACAAACTTAACTCAAACTGCTACTTTCTACTCCAGCCCACGTATTAGGCTTAGGTCAGGTACACCGGGGTAGGCGTGGTTAGAAGCACCAGTTGAGTACGATTAGTCGAATGTATATGTGTATGTATATATTTTATCCATTTTAAATAGCATATGGCTTAGAAACCATATCAATGCTTTTACAGTATTATTTCATAATTCTGCTTTTATTGTATGCACTTTACTTAACCATAAGTATTGCAATAATATCGATTCATTTCTCTTGTACGAGAAAAGAGACTGATCAATAAATAACATCTTTTATTGAACACGCCCGTCTCTTCCTTTTCTCTACAAACTGGTGAAACTAAGAATGCACGTACTGACTGAGTAAAATAAGTTGTCTTTTGTTTTCACACGACTCTAGAGATACACTCTTGATTAGGGGAGAGCAAAGTTGTCATGTTCTATGGTTGTCAGAAACTAAATCCCTTCTTGTCTATCCAGGGAGGTTCAATTCCTCCTTGCCTATTCGAGAAAGTTTCTAGTGAACTCTGAGCTAGCTGGCAAACCCAAAACTTTAAGTCTAATATCGACAGTAGAAGACCTAGTTAACGTCTGGTCTAGGTCTATACTATTGGAGGTATTATTCCAATGCGCAGAGCCTATTGGGATAATAGGAACTACACTACACCCTCTCCTATACCCTTAATGACACAGAGGTATATACCGTCTTGTAATTCTTGATCCTGTGCAGGGGCGCAACCAGGGTATTGGAGCTGGCCGCCACAACTGGCATAGGCAATCTTAGACTGAAGTGGGTATTTCGTTCAATAGCTTGATAGAATTATCAGTCTTTCTCAACTTTCAATTTTTAAGATAAAATATATTGTGAAAGTCAGTAGGTATTTTATATACAGTAGAACTCAGTATCCTATTCATAGGGACACTAGTATCTATGTTGTTCACTGTGAGCCTGTGAGGAGAAATGCTATTTGCTTGCACGGAGGGGTGGGTGTGCCCTGCCTATGTATCTTTACCTTAGATGTTGGGAAAGTTGGGGAATCGATCTAGTGTTCATTTCTCAAACACTGCCTGAAGCTCTGCATGGGTCTTTTTGTCTTGGTATTGACGAATGGGTGGACTTACAACAGACTGCGTAGAATCTGATTAATCTGAGTCTTCCCCATCAGTGATGACAATGAAGTTTGAGCCGTCTGAGAGACCGGAATGGATCGAATGAGCGGAGTGAGACGTGAATAGGGCGTCAGAGCTAGACGAGTTGCAGAATAATGCATGTGTGGTGGCAAATACGTCAGTCTTGGAAATGGTGGAGATGTTAACCTGGGTGTTGGGAGTGAAGATGAACCCCAGAAGGTCCCAAGCGGTGGCTAGGCTCTCTCGGCCCTTGTTATCAAGGTATGTTATCGTGTTAAAAGTAGTGTTATGGACTGAGATAGGGACGTCATGCACCAGATGGATAGAGCAATTTATAGTACGTGGGGTGGTGTTGGACATCACGAATATAGAGGATGCGATGAGGACGTCAAGGGGCTAGGAGGAATACTTGAATACTTGTCCCCCCTTTTGGCTATCAGTTGCTTTGGCTAATGAGAGACAAAAAACACTTGTTATATCAGAGGCAAGGAGAAGCAACGTCAGTGCGTGTCATTAGACGGCTAGCCACCTACCTAGCAGGGCTGCAATAAGGAAAGGGAGATACAACCCAGACAGCAATGGGAAAGGGAGGGCCGGGTAGGGCACCTGGCGGCTGTGGGATATGGTGCAACTAGGACTGAGGCGCTATGTCACTGGACGCACAGAGAAGCAACTTCAAAGCACATCTACTACACAGAGCAAGGCAATGGACAGATGACATGGAACAAAAACAAATATCAACCATTACAATACTTTCAAAGACAAATCAAAAACATATGAAAACATGCATCATAAAAACTGAAAGTACAGTAAAAAGGACCTAGATATTAAATCTCACTAAACACGGTGGAGCACCATGCTGCGCAAGAATGGGCGAGAAAGGAGGGGGGAATCCGAAAATACCACAAGTGACTTCCTGTTTCTGTGCGCGCAGAGAGCCAGCTGTCAAAGCCGTGCCGTTAAGCCGAATCAGAAGTGGCAGCCCAAAGAATACAACAATACCTACTTCTTGCTGAAATATATCATGAAGATGAGGAAGGAAAACAGTGAAGGGCATAAAGGCAGTCCTCACCAATGAAGTTGCAGGGGCTAGAGGCACAGAGGAGCAAAATGCAGAGCACAAAGAACATGAAATGGAATTTCAAGGCACAATTCAAATCACGATGAAAACAATAAATGACATGAATGGTCAATCTGAAACCAAAGTATAAGACACATTGTGAGCAAACTCAACCAAGAGGGAGGTAAAACCTATATTCTGTCAGGGAATACAACCTTGACCCCACGCAAACTCTGAAGTACTGAGGAAGTATGAATCTAGAATCAGTCAGGAATTAAACCTCGACCTCACGCATGCTGAGAGACCAAGACCCTAGACTTTGTCGGAAAGTGAAACGCCGACCCCATGTACTTATCAGGAATGCTTGAGGGAGAGGAAACCAAGTGTGAACCATCCCCTCCGTCTTTACAACTGGCAGGGGCAAATCAGAAATGCCACAAAAATCACTACATGTGAAACCACAAGAAGCACAAGTCAAAAATCAAGAGGCGAAGGCTCGTTGTACGAAAGAAGGACGAGCAAAATCGTGACCACAAAGGGAGAGAGAGAGTTCGAGTTCAAATCATGACCAGAGACAGTGCTGTAGGGACAGGCGACAGCCAGAGACAGGCCAAAGAGAGTCGCTCGTACCCCAGGCAGCACAGACCAAGGAAGTTCAAGGGAAAAAACCAAAACCTTGTCCTACCCGTGGTCCTAGCCGCAAAGGAGCGAAGGCGGGGCTCTCAGGAACCTGTCGGGGGTGTGCACCAAATCCACTGCAGACGTATGTAGTATGATTTATTCGGTGGTCGCCAGCTGATAAGGGGAAAAAGGAAGCCTCTTTAGGGTGGGGTCACAAGCCACAAACCACCCTGCAGTGGTCATGAGCCATGGTCACAGGTCACCGATGCAACACTTCACTGAGGAACAAGGAACAATGATATGAGATGACAAAGAACACATTTGAAGTGGCATTTTATTGTTAAGTCTTAAGTACATCAGAAAATGCATTTATTAATTGATCAGCCTGCAAGTTTAACATTCCAAAGAGATCCAAGGTGCAAAAGGACTGGGATCTTTTTAAAAGGCACAATTGAAATTAGTTAGGGAAAGCAGAACACTCTATAAAGTCTAGTGCCTAGAAGCCCCTTAGCTATGGAGACTATCCCAGCAGGGCCTAATAGCTTAAGGGAACCTAAAAATGCAAGGAATTGGGTGTGAATGGAAAATACAGAACATGGACAGAGATTTAAAAAGACAAAAGTATTATCTGGCTTAGGAAGTCCACCACCTGAGAGAGAGGATTTGACGTCCCAAGTCAGACAATCGGCTAGCCGGTGAACTTGCATGCACAGGTCGCATCAGCAGAGCTCTGGCTTCAGATTTGACGGGCTGAATCTAATATACACGAAAAATGCAGAACTAACACTGTTCTGACGTATTTTCTGACGTAGGTGGCTTTGACCGCATTGTCCTAGGACAGTGGGGACGGTCAGGTGTCCTAACAGTTGGTTGGCCATGCTTGACCGCAGAACATCTTGTTCTGTACATATGGGCGAGAACATCTTGTTCTGTACATTTTTCTAAAAATGTATGTGTGACCGGAAAGTTACGCTAGGTGCTAGTTTTGCAAGAAGCTTGTGGCTTATTTCGGCAGCAGAAATGCATTTTTCAACATTATTGTGGCCTAGTGCATACTATTAGCCCAAGGCATGTCTTTTTGGTCTTTGCCTTGGGTCTATAACCCCGGGATTCAGGAAGTTAGTGGGATCTAATTTGTTGATCATGCATAGCAAACTTGGGGGATTTCAAGCATATTTTCAGAGTTTCTCTAGCAGGGCAATGTAGGGCCTTCAGGCTACCAGGGTCGATAAAAAAGGCCCCTCTATCAGATCTAGTACTCTGGACCATGACAGGCAAGGGATCTAGTACTCTGGACAATGTTGTGCAAGGGATCTAGTGCTTCAAACGATGGCAGGGAATGGATCTAGTACTCTGGGAAATGTCAGGGAAGGTATCTGGTACTCTGGACAATGATGGGCAAGTGATCTTGCAATCCAGACAATGTCAGGGAAGGGATCCACTATTCTTTAAACTGGTGTTCAAGGGATCTAGAACTCTAGACAATGTCAGGGAAGGGATCTAGTACTCTGGGCAATGTTAGGGAAGGGATATAGCACTCTGGGCAATGGTTGGCATAGGATCTAGCACTCTGGACAATGGCAGGGAAGGGATCTGCCACTCTGGACAATGGCAGGGAGGGGATCTAGCAATCTGGACAATGGAAGGGAAGGGATCTAGAACTCTGGACAATAGCGAGCAAGGGATCTAGCCCTCTGGACAATGTCAGGGAAGGGATCTGGTACTCTGGACAGTGCCGGGCAAGGGATCTCAAACTCTGATCAATGTCAGGGAAGGTATCTAGTACTCTGGACAATGGAAGGGAAGGGATCGGGTACTCTGGACAATGGCAGGCAAAGGATCTTGTACTCTGAATAATGTCAGGGAAGGGATCCAGCACTCTGGTCAATGTCAGGGAAGGGATCTGTCATCTGGAAAGTGGCAGGGAAGGGATCTAGCAATCTGGACAATGACAGGGAAGGGATCTAGAACTCTGGACATATGCATGCAAGGGATCTACATATCTGGGCAATGTTGAGGGAAGGGATCTAGAACTCTGGACAATGGTGGGCAAGGGATTTAGCACCCTGAGCAATAGTGGGCAAGGGATCCAGCACTGCGGACAATGGCAGGGAAGGGATATGGCACTCTGGACAATGGCGGGGAAGGGATCTAGAACTCTGGACAATTGCATGCATGGTATCTACATATCTGGACAATGTCAGGGAAGGGATCTAGTATTCTGGACAATGGTGGGCAAGGGATCTAGCACTCTGGACAGAGGCAGTCAGATCTAATACTCCTGGACAATGGTGTGCATGGGATCCTGCACTCTGGCCAATGTCGGGGAAGGGATCTAGTACTCCTGACAATAGCATGCAAGGGATCCAGTATTCTGGACAATGTTAGGGAAGGGATCTAGTACTCTGAACAATGATAGGCAAGGTATCCAGCACTCTGGCCAATGTCAGGGAAGGGATCTAGTACTCTTGACAATGACATGCAAGGGATCCAGTATTCTGGACAATGTCAGGGAAGGGATCTAGTACTCTGGACAATGATAGGCAAGGGATCTAGCATTCTGGGCAATGTCAGGGAAGGGATCTAGTACTCTGGACAATGGTGGGCAAGGGATCCAGCACTCTGGCCAATGTCAGGGAAGGGATCTAGTACTCTTGACAATGGCATGCAAGGGATCCAGTATTCTGGACAATGTCAGGGAAGGGATCTAGTACTCTGGACCATGAAAGGCAAGGGATCTAGCACTCTGGGCAATGTCAGGGAAGGGATCTAGTATGCTGAACAATAGCAGCCACTGGGTCTGGCACTCTGGGTAATGGCAGGCAAGGGATCCAGTACTCTGGATAATGTGTACAAGGGATATAGTACTCTTGACAATATAAAAGCAGGGACCTAGTGCTCTGAACAATGTCAGGGAAGGGACCTAGTACTCTGGGCAATGTCAGGGAAGGGATCTGGTAGTCTGGACAATGGTTGGTATGGGATCTCACACCCTAGACAATGTCAGGGAAGGGATCTAGTGCTCTGGACAATGGTAGGCAAGGGATCTAGCACTGGTCAATGTCAGGGAAGGGATCTAGTACCCTGGACAATGGTAGGCAAGGGATCTAGTGTTCTGGGCAATGTCAGGGAAGGATCTAGTATGCTGAACAATAGCAGCCACGGTGTCTAGCACTCTGGGTAATGACAGGCAAGGGATCTAGTACTCTTGGTAATGTATGCAAGGAATCTAGTACTCTGGACAATGTAAGGGAAGGGATCTAGTGCTCTTAACAATGTCAAGGAAGGGATATAGTACTCTGGACAATGTCAGGGAAGTGATCTGGTACTCTGGACAATGGCATTCAATGGATCCAGTACTATGGACAATGCAAGGGAAGTTATCTAGTGCTCTGAACAATGCCAGGGAAGGGATCTAGTACTCTGGGCAATGTCAGGGAAGGGATCTAGTACTCTGGGCAATGTCAGGGAAGGGATCTGGTACTCTGGACAATGGCAGGCAAAGGATCTAGTACTCTGGGCAATGTCAGGTAAGGGATCTAGTACTCTGGACAATGTCGGGGAAGGGATCTAGTACTCTGGGCAATGTCAGGGAAGGTATCTGGTACTCTAGACAATGGCATGCAATGGATCCAGTACCCTGGACAATGCAAGGGAAGCGATCTAGTGCTCTTAACAATGCCAGGGAAGGGATCTGGTACTCTGAACAATGGCATGCAATGGATCCAGTACTCTGGACAATGCAAGGGAAGGGATCTAGTGCTCTGAACAATGCCAGGAAAGGGATCTAGTACTCTGGGCTATGTCAGGGAAGGGATCTGGTACTCTGGAAAATGGCATGCAATGGATCCAGTACTCTGGACAATGCAAGGGAAGGGATCTAGTGCTCAGAACAATGCCAGGGAAAGGATCTAGCACTCTGGACAATGGCAGGGAAGGGATCTGCCACTCTGGACAATGGCAGGGAGGGGATCTAGCAATCTGGACAATGGAAGGGGAGGGATCTAGAACTCTGGACAATAGCGAGCAAGGGATCTAGCCCTCTGGACAATGTCAGGGAAGGGATCTGGTACTCTGGACAGTGCCGGGCAAGGGATCTCAAACTCTGATCAATGTCAGGGAAGGTATCTAGTACTCTGGACAATGGAAGGGAAGGGATCGGGTACTCTGGACAATGGCAGGCAAAGGATCTTGTACTCTGAATAATGTCAGGGAAGGGATCCAGCACTCTGGTCAATGTCAGGGAAGGGATCTGTCATCTGGAAAGTGGCAGGGAAGGGATCTAGCAATCTGGACAATGACAGGGAAGGGATCTAGAACTCTGGACATATGCATGCAAGGGATCTACATATCTGGGCAATGTTGAGGGAAGGGATCTAGAACTCTGGACAATGGTGGGCAAGGGATTTAGCACCCTGAGCAATGGTTCCATCTACACAGCCTCAAGTGCAATCCCGATAAGTCTGAGGTACTCTTCTTCGGGTGCGGTGTGGAACCAGAGTGGCAGGCCTGGTGGCCCATTAATATGTCCCCCCCTTTGTGTTCATCCCAACTGGCTAAGAACTTGGGTGTGAAGATGGACACGGGGTTAACAATGAAGGCCCAGATCCTCGGAGTGTCGGGTATGTGTTTCGGCCTCCTGAAGATGCTACGGAGGTTTCTTCCCCTACTATCGGAGGAGCACAGGAGGCTGACTGTGCAGGCCCTGATAGGCTCCAGGTTGGATTATTCTAACGTTCTATACCTGGGCCTGCCAGAGTACCTGTTACAGCGGCTGCAAGTTGTGCAGAACGCTGCGGCGCGAGCAATCTACGGATTGAACAGACGTGCCAGTGCCACGGCTCTGCTTCAGACCTTGCACTGGCTGCCAATCCGTAAGCGGATCGCCTTTAAGACCTTGACTCTGACTTACAAAGCCCTTCATGTGACGGGGGCTAAGTATCTCCAGAGGAGACTCACCTTTTACCAACCGGCGCGCTCCCTGAGGTCAGAATCCTTACTTCTGGCGACCGTTCCACGAGTGAAGCGAGCACGTCTGGGAGGTCGCTCCTTTGGTCTGCTGGCGCCCCAACTGTGGAACTCTTTGCCCCTGTCACTTCGGGGAGCCTCTAGTCTATTAGCCTTCAGAAAGGACCTTAAAACGTGGTTATTCTCCCAGTAGGCCCCCTGTGTGTCTTGTTTTTTATTTTGTATTTGCAATTCTCTTTTTTAATGTGTTATGTTAGTTTTACTGCAGCCTCGTTAATTAAAAGCGCCGGGACACTGTTTTTGAGTAGCCGTGCGCTCTACAAAAGCCATTATAACATAACATAACAATGGTGGGCAAGGGATCCAGCACTGCGGACAATGGCAGGGAAGGGATATGGCACTCTGGACAATGGCGGGGAAGGGATCTAGAACTCTGGACAATTGCATGCATGGTATCTACATATCTGGACAATGTCAGGGAAGGGATCTAGTATTCTGGACAATGGTGGGCAAGGGATCTAGCACTCTGGACAGAGGCAGTCAGATCTAATACTCCTGGACAATGGTGTGCATGGGATCCTGCACTCTGGCCAATGTCGGGGAAGGGATCTAGTACTCCGACAATAGCATGCAAGGGATCCAGTATTCTGGACAATGTTAGGGAAGGGATCTAGTACTCTGAACAATGATAGGTAAGGTATCCAGCACTCTGGCCAATGTCAGGGAAGGGATCTAGTACTCTTGACAATGACATGCAAGGGATCCAGTATTCTGGACAATGTCAGGGAAGGGATCTAGTACTCTGGACAATGATAGGCAAGGGATCTAGCATTCTGGGCAATGTCAGGGAAGGGATCTAGTACTCTGGACAATGGTGGGCAAGGGATCCAGCACTCTGGCCAATGTCAGGGAAGGGATCTAGTACTCTTGACAATGGCATGCAAGGGATCCAGTATTCTGGACAATGTCAGGGAAGGGATCTAGTACTCTGGACCATGAAAGGCAAGGGATCTAGCACTCTGGGCAATGTCAGGGAAGGGATCTAGTATGCTGAACAATAGCAGCCACTGGGTCTGGCACTCTGGGTAATGGCAGGCAAGGGATCCAGTACTCTGGATAATGTGTACAAGGGATATAGTACTCTTGACAATGTAAAAGCAGGGACCTAGTGCTCTGAACAATGTCAGGGAAGGGACCTAGTACTCTGGGCAATGTCAGGGAAGGGATCTGGGACTCTGGACAATGGCAGAGAAGGGACCTGGTAGTCTGGACAATGGTTGGCATGGGATCTCACACCCTAGACAATGTCAGGGAAGGGATCTAGTGCTCTGGACAATGGTAGGCAAGGGATCTAGCACTCTGGTCAATGTCAGGGAAGGGATCTAGTACCCTGGACAATGGTAGGCAAGGGATCTAGTGTTCTGGGCAATGTCAGGGAAGGATCTAGTATGCTGAACAATAGCAGCCACGGTGTCTAGCACTCTGGGTAATGACAGGCAAGGGATCTAGTACTCTTGGTAATGTATGCAAGGAATCTAGTACTCTGGACAATGTAAGGGAAGGGATCTAGTGCTCTTAACAATGTCAAGGAAGGGATATAGTACTCTGGACAATGTCAGGGAAGTGATCTGGTACTCTGGACAATGGCATTCAATGGATCCAGTACTATGGACAATGCAAGGGAAGTTATCTAGTGCTCTGAACAATGCCAGGGAAAGGATCTAGTACTCTGGGCAATGTCAGGGAAGGGATCTAGTACTCTGGGCAATGTCAGGGAAGGGATCTGGTACTCTGGACAATGGCAGGCAAAGGATCTAGTACTCTGGGAAATGTCAGGTAAGGGATCTAGTACTCTGGACAATGTCGGGGAAGGGATCTAGTACTCTGGGCAATGTCAGGGAAGGGATCTGGTACTCTAGACAATGGCATGCAATGGATCCAGTACCCTGGACAATGCAAGGGAAGCGATCTAGTGCTCTGAACAATGCCAGGGAAGGGATCTGGTACTCTGGACAATGGCATGCAATGGAGCCAGTACTCTGGACAATGCAAGGGAAGGGATCTAGTGCTCTGAACAATGCCAGGAAAGGGATCTAGTACTCTGGGCCATGTCAGGGAAGGGATCTGGTACTCTGAAAAATGGCATGCAATGGATCCAGTACTCTGGACAATGCAAGGGAAGGGATCTAGTGCTCAGAACAATGCCAGGGAAGGGATCTAGTACTCTGGGCAATGTCAGGGAAGGGATCTGGTACTCTGGACAATGGCATGCAGTGGATCCAGTACTCTGGACAAAATAGGGGAGGGATCTAGTGCTCTGAACAATGCCAGGGAAGGGATCTTGTATTCTGGGCAATGTCAGGGAAGGGAACTGGCACTAAGGACAATGGCAGGCAAGGGATCTTGCACTCTGGACAATGTCATGGAAGGGATCTAGTGCTCCAAACAATGGTGGGCAAGGGATCCAGCACTCTGGTCAATGTTAGGGAAGGGATCTAGTATGCTGAACAATAGCAGCCACTGTATCTAGCACTCTGGGTAATGACAGGCAAGGGATCTAGTACTCTTGGTAATGTATGCAAGGGATCTAGTACTCTGGACAATGTAAGGGAAGGGATCTAGTGCTCTTAACAATGTCAGGGAAGGGATATAGTACTCTGGACAATGTCAGGGAAGTGATCTGGTACTCTGGACAATGGCATGCAATGGATCTAGTACTATGGACAATGCAAGGGAAGGGATCTAGTGCTCTGAACAATGCCAGGGAAGGGATCTAGTACTCTGGGCAATGTCAGGGAAGGGATCTGGTACTCTGGACAATGGCGGGCAAAGGATCTTGTACTCTGGACAATGTCAGGTAAGGGATCTAGTACTCTGGGCAATGTCAGGGAAGGGATCTAGTACTCTGGGCAATGTCAGGGAAGGGATCTGGTACTCTGGACAATGGCATGCAATGGATCCAGTACTCTAGACAATGCAAGGGAAGGGATCTAGTGCTCTTAACAATGCCAGGGAAGGGATCTGGGACTCTGGACAATGGCATGTAATAGATCCAGTACTCTGGACAATGCAAGGGAAGGGATCTAGTGCTCTGAACAATGCCAGGGAATGGATCTAGTACTCTGGGCAATGTCAGGGAAGGGATCTGGTACTCTCAACAATGGCAGGAAAAAGATCTTGTACTCTGAACAATGTCAGGGAAGGGATCTAGTACTCTAGGCAATGTCAGGGTAGGGATCTGGTACTCTGGACAATGGCAGGCAAAGGATCTAGTACTCTGGGCAATGTCAGGTGAGGGATCTAGTACTCTGGAAAATGTTGGGGAAGGGATCTAGTACTCTGGGCAATGTCAGGGAAGGGATCTGGTACTCTAGACAATGGCATGCAATGGATCAAGTACCCTGGACAATGCAAGGGAAGGGATATAGTGCTCTGAACAATGCCAGGGAAGGGATCTGGTACTCTGGACAATGGCATGCAATGGATCCAGTACTCTGGACAATGCAAGGGAAGGGATCTAGTGCTCTGAACAATGCCAGGGAAGGGATCTAGTACTCTGGGCAATGTCAGGGAAGGGATCGGGTATTCTGGACAATGGCAGGCAAAGGATCTTGTACTCTGGACAATGTCAGGTAAGGGATCTAGTAGTTTGGGCAATGTTGGGGAAGGGATCTAGTACTCTGGACAATGCCAGATAAGGGATCTGGTACTCTGGACAATGGCATGCAATGAATCCAGTACTCTGGACAATGCAAGGGAAGGGATCCAGTGCTCTGAACAATGCCATGGAATGGATCTAGTACTCTGGACAATGCAAGGGAAGGGATCTAGTGCTTTGAATAATGCCAGGGAAGGGATCTAGTACTCTGGGCAATGTCAGGGAAGGGATCAAGTACTCTGGACAATGTCAGGGAAGGGATCTGGTACTCTGGACAATGGCATGCAATGGATCCAGTACTCTGGACAATGCAAGGGAAGGGATCTAGTGCTCTGGACAATGCCAGGGAAAGGATCTAGTACTCTGTGCAATGCCAGGGAAGTGATCTGGCACTCTGGACAATGGCAGGCAAAGGATCTTGTACTCTGGACAATGTCAGGTAAGGGATCTAGTAGTTTGGGCAATGTCGGGGAAGGGATCTAGTACTCTGGACAATGCCAGATAAGGTATCTGGTACTCTGGACAATGGCATGCAATGGATCCAGTACTCTGGACAATGCAATGGAAGGGATCTAGTGCTCTGAACAATGCCAGGGAAGGGATCTAGTACTCTGGGCAATGTCAGGGAAGGGATCTGGTACTCTGGACAATGGCATTCAATGGATCCAGTACTATGGACAATGCAAGGGAAGTTATCTAGTGCTCTGAACAATGCCAGGGAAGGGATCTAGTACTCTGGGCAATGTCAGGGAAGGGATCTGGTACTCTCGACAATGGCAGGAAAAAAATCTTGTACTGTGAACAATGTCAGGGAAGGGATCTAGTACTCTAGGCAATGTCAGGGAAGGGATCTGGTACTCTGGACAATGGCAGGCAAAGGATCTAGTACTCTGGGCAATGTCAGGTAAGGGATCTAGTACTCTGGACCATGTCAGGGAAGGGATCTGGTACTCTAGACAATGGCATGCAATGGATCCAGTACCCTGGACAATGCAAGGGAAGGGATATAGTGCTCTAAACAATGCCAGGGAAGGGATCTGGTACTCTGGACAATGGCATGCAATGGATCCAGTACTCTGGACAATGCAAGTGAAGGGATCTAGTGCTCTGAACAATGCCAGGGAAGGGATCTAGTACTCTGGGCAATGTCAGGGAAGGGATCTGGTACTCTGGAAAATGGCATGCAATGGATCCAGTACGCTGGACAATGCAAGGGAAGGGATCTAGTGCTCTGAAAAATGTCAGGGAAGGGATCTGGTACTCAGGGCAATGCCAGGGAAGGGACCTGGCACTCTGGACAATGGTAGGCAAGGGATCTTGCACTCTGGACAATGTCATGGAAGGGATCTAGTGCCCCAAACAATGGTGGGCAAGGGATCCAGCACTCTGGACAATGCCAGGCAAGGGATCTAGTACTCTGGACAATGGTAGGCAAGGGATCTAGTGCTCTTAACAATGCCAGGGAAGGGATCTAGTACTCTGGGCAATGTCAGGGAAGGGATCTGGTACTCTGGACAATGGCATGCAATGGATCCAATACTCTGGACCTTGTAAGGGAAGGGATCTAGTGCTCTGAAAAATGTCAGGGAAGGGATCCAGTACTCTGGACAATGGCGGGCAAAGGATCTTGTACTCTGGACAATGTCAGGTAAGGGATCTAGTACTCTGGGCAATGTCAGGGAAGGGATCTAGTACTCTGGGCAATGTCAGGGAAGGGATCTGGTACTCTGGACAATGGCATGCAATGGATCCAGTACTCTAGACAATGCAAGGGAAGGGATCTAGTGCTCTTAACAATGCCAGGGAAGGGATCTGGGACTCTGGACAATGGCATGTAATAGATCCAGTACTCTGGACAATGCAAGGGAAGGGATCTAGTGCTCTGAACAATGCCAGGGAACGGATCTAGTACTCTGGGCAATGTCAGGGAAGGGATCTGGTACTCTCAACAATGGCAGGAAAAAGATCTTGTACTCTGAACAATGTCAGGGAAGGGATCTAGTACTCTAGGCAATGTCAGGGAAGGGATCTGGTACTCTGGACAATGGCAGGCAAAGGATCTAGTACTCTGGGCAATGTCAGGTGAGGGATCTAGTACTCTGGAAAATGTTGGGGAAGGGATCTAGTACTCTGGGCAATGTCAGGGAAGGGATCTGGTACTCTAGACAATGGCATGCAATGGATCAAGTACCCTGGACAATGCAAGGGAAGGGATATAGTGCTCTGAACAATGCCAGGGAAGGGATCTGGTACTCTGGACAATGGCATGCAATGGATCCAGTACTCTGGACAATGCAAGGGAAGGGATCTAGTGCTCTGAACAATGCCAGGGAAGGGATCTAGTACTCTGGGCAATGTCAGGGAAGGGATCGGGTATTCTGGACAATGGCAGGCAAAGGATCTTGTACTCTGGACAATGTCAGGTAAGGGATCTAGTAGTTTGGGCAATGTTGGGGAAGGGATCTAGTACTCTGGACAATGCCAGATAAGGGATCTGGTACTCTGGACAATGGCATGCAATGAATCCAGTACTCTGGACAATGCAAGGGAAGGGATCTAGTGCTCTGAACAATGCCATGGAATGGATCTAGTACTCTGGACAATGCAAGGGAAGGGATCTAGTGCTTTGAACAATGCCAGGGAAGGGATCTAGTACTCTGGGCAATGTCAGGGAAGGGATCAAGTACTCTGGACAATGTCAGGGAAGGGATCTGGTACTCTGGACAATGGCATGCAATGGATCCAGTACTCTGGACAATGCAAGGGAAGGGATCTAGTGCTCTGGACAATGCCAGGGAAAGGATCTAGTACTCTGTGCAATGCCAGGGAAGGGATCTGGCACTCTGGACAATGGCAGGCAAAGGATCTTGTACTCTGGACAATGTCAGGTAAGGGATCTAGTAGTTTGGGCAATGTCGGGGAAGGGATCTAGTACTCTGGACAATGCCAGATAAGGGATCTGGTACTCTGGACAATGGCATGCAATGGATCCAGTACTCTGGACAATGCAATGGAAGGGATCTAGTGCTCTGAACAATGCCAGGGAAGGGATCTAGTACTCTGGGCAATGTCAGGGAAGGGATCTGGTACTCTGGACAATGGCATTCATAGGATCCAGTACTATGGACAATGCAAGGGAAGTTATCTAGTGCTCTGAACAATGCCAGGGAAGGGATCTAGTACTCTGGGCAATGTCAGGGAAGGGATCTGGTACTCTCGACAATGGCAGGCAAAGGATCTAGTACTCTGGGCAATGTCAGGTAAGGGATCTAGTACTCTGGACAATGTCAGGGAAGGGATCTGGTACTCTAGACAATGGCATGCAATGGATCCAGTACCCTGGACAATGCAAGGGAAGGGATATAGTGCTCTGAACAATGCCAGGGAAGGGATCTGGTACTCTGGACAATGGCATGCAATGGATCCAGTACTCTGGACAATGCAAGTGAAGGGATCTAGTGCTCTGAACAATGCCAGGGAAGGGATCTAGTACTCTGGGCAATGTCAGGGAAGGGATCTGGTTCTCTGGAAAATGGCATGCAATGGATCCAGTATGCTGGACAATGCAAGGGAAGGGATCTAGTGCTCTGAAAAATGTCAGGGAAGGGATCTGGTACTCAGGGCAATGCCAGGGAAGGGATCTAGTACTCTGGACAATGGTAGACAAGGGATCTAGTGCTCTTAACAATGCCAGGGAAGGGATCTAGTACTCTGGGCGATGTCAGGGAAGGGATTTGGTACTCTGGACAATGGCATGCAATGGATCCAATACTCTGGACCTTTTAAGGGAAGGGATCTAGTGCTCTGAAAAATGTCAGGGAAGGGATCCAGTACTCTGGACAATGGCAGGCAAAGGATCTTGTACTCTGAACAATGTCAGAGAAGGGATCTAGTACTCTGGGCAATGTCAGGGAAGGGAACTGGCACTATGGACAATGGCAGGCAAGGGATCTTACACTCTGGACAATGTCATGGAAGGGATCTAGTGCTCCAAACAATGGTGGGCAAGGGATCCAGCATGCTGCTCAATGTCAGGGAAGGGATCTTGTACTCTGAATAATGTCAGGGAAGGGATCCAGCACTCTGGTCAATGTCAGGGAAGGGATCTGTCATCTGGAAAGTGGCAGGGAAGGGATCTAGCATCTGGACAATGACAGGGAAGGGATCTAGAACTCTGGACATATGCATGCAAGGGATCTACATATCTGGGCAATGTCGAGGGAAGGGATCTAGTACTCTGGACAATGGTGGGCAAGGGATTTAGCACCCTGAGCAATGGTGGGCAAGGGATCCAGCACTGCGGACAGTGGCAGGGAAGGGATATGGCACTCTGGACAATGGCGGGGAAGGGATCTAGAACTCTGGACAATTGCATGCATGGTATCTACATATCTAGACAATGTCAGGGAAGGGATCTAGTATTCTGGACAATGGTGGGCAAGGGATCTAGCACTCTGGACAGAGGCAGGCAGATCTAATACTCCTGGACAATGGTGTGCATGGGATCCTGCACTCTGGCCAATGTCGGGGAAGGGATCTAGTACTCCTGACAATAGCATGCAAGGGATCCAGTATTCTGGACAATGTTAGGGAAGGGATCTAGTACTCTGAACAATGATAGGCAAGGTATCCAGCACTCTGGCCAATGTCAGGGAAGGGATCTAGTACTCTTGACAATGACATGCAAGGGATCCAGTATTCTGGACAATGTCAGGGAAGGGATCTAGTACTCTGGACAATGATAGACAAGGGATCTAGCATTCTGGGCAATGTCAGGGAAGGGATCTAGTACTCAGGACAATGGTGGGCAAGGGATCCAGCACTCTGGCCAATGTCAGGGAAGGGATCTAGTACTCTTGACAATGGCATGCAAGGGATCCAGTATTCTGGACAATGTCAGGGAAGGGATCTAGTACTCTGGACCATGATAGGCAAGGGATCTAGCACTCTGGGCAATGTCAGGGAAGGGATCTAGTATGCTGAACAATAGCAGCCACTGGGTCTGGCACTCTGTGTAATGGCAGGCAAGGGATCCAGTACTCTGGATAATGTGTACAAGGGATATAGTACTCTTGACAATGTAAAAGCAGGGACCTAGTGCTCTGAACAATGTCAGGGAAGGGACCTAGTACTCTGGGCAATGTCAGGGAAGGGATCTGGGACTCTGGACAATGGCAGAGAAGGGACCTGGTAGTCTGGACAATGGTTGGCATGGGATCTCACACCCTAGACAATGTCAGGGAAGGGATCTAGTGCTCTGGACAATGGTAGGCAAGGGATCTAGCTCTCTGGTCAATGTCAGGGAAGGGATCTAGTACCCTGGACAATGGGAGGCAAGGGATCTAGTGTTCTGGGCAATGTCAGGGAAGGATCTAGTATGCTGAACAATAGCAGCCACGGTGTCTAGCACTCTGGGTAATGACAGGCAAGGGATCTAGTACTCTTGGTAATGTATGCAAGGAATCTAGTACTCTGGACAATGTAAGGGAAGGGATCTAGTGCTCTTAACAATGTCAAGGAAGGGATATAGTACTCTGGACAATGTCAGGGAAGTGATCTGGTACTCTGGACAATGGCATTCAATGGATCCAGTACTATGGACAATGCAAGGGAAGTTATCTAGTGCTCTGAACAATGCCAGGGAAAGGATCTAGTACTCTGGGCAATGTCAGGGAAGGGATCTAGTACTCTGGGCAATGTCAGGGAAGGGATCTGGTACTCTGGACAATGGCAGGCAAAGGATCTAGTACTCTGGGAAATGTCAGGTAAGGGATCTAGTACTCTGGACAATGTCGGGGAAGGGATCTAGTACTCTGGGCAATGTCAGGGAAGGGATCTGGTACTCTAGACAATGGCATGCAATGGATCCAGTACCCTGGACAATGCAAGGGAAGCGATCTAGTGCTCTGAACAATGCCAGGGAAGGGATCTGGTACTCTGGACAATGGCATGCAATGGAGCCAGTACTCTGGACAATGCAAGGGAAGGGATCTAGTGCTCTGAACAATGCCAGGAAAGGGATCTAGTACTCTGGGCCATGTCAGGGAAGGGATCTGGTACTCTGAAAAATGGCATGCAATGGATCCAGTACTCTGGACAATGCAAGGGAAGGGATCTAGTGCTCAGAACAATGCCAGGGAAGGGATCTAGTACTCTGGGCAATGTCAGGGAAGGGATCTGGTACTCTGGACAATGGCATGCAGTGGATCCAGTACTCTGGACAAAATAGGGGAGGGATCTAGTGCTCTGAACAATGCCAGGGAAGGGATCTTGTATTCTGGGCAATGTCAGGGAAGGGAACTGGCACTAAGGACAATGGCAGGCAAGGGATCTTGCACTCTGGACAATGTCATGGAAGGGATCTAGTGCTCCAAACAATGGTGGGCAAGGGATCCAGCACTCTGGTCAATGTTAGGGAAGGGATCTAGTATGCTGAACAATAGCAGCCACTGTATCTAGCACTCTGGGTAATGACAGGCAAGGGATCTAGTACTCTTGGTAATGTATGCAAGGGATCTAGTACTCTGGACAATGTAAGGGAAGGGATCTAGTGCTCTTAACAATGTCAGGGAAGGGATATAGTACTCTGGACAATGTCAGGGAAGTGATCTGGTACTCTGGACAATGGCATGCAATGGATCTAGTACTATGGACAATGCAAGGGAAGGGATCTAGTGCTCTGAACAATGCCAGGGAAGGGATCTAGTACTCTGGGCAATGTCAGGGAAGGGATCTGGTACTCTGGACAATGGCGGGCAAAGGATCTTGTACTCTGGACAATGTCAGGTAAGGGATCTAGTACTCTGGGCAATGTCAGGGAAGGGATCTAGTACTCTGGGCAATGTCAGGGAAGGGATCTGGTACTCTGGACAATGGCATGCAATGGATCCAGTACTCTAGACAATGCAAGGGAAGGGATCTAGTGCTCTTAACAATGCCAGGGAAGGGATCTGGGACTCTGGACAATGGCATGTAATAGATCCAGTACTCTGGACAATGCAAGGGAAGGGATCTAGTGCTCTGAACAATGCCAGGGAATGGATCTAGTACTCTGGGCAATGTCAGGGAAGGGATCTGGTACTCTCAACAATGGCAGGAAAAAGATCTTGTACTCTGAACAATGTCAGGGAAGGGATCTAGTACTCTAGGCAATGTCAGGGTAGGGATCTGGTACTCTGGACAATGGCAGGCAAAGGATCTAGTACTCTGGGCAATGTCAGGTGAGGGATCTAGTACTCTGGAAATGTTGGGGAAGGGATCTAGTACTCTGGGCAATGTCAGGGAAGGGATCTGGTACTCTAGACAATGGCATGCAATGGATCAAGTACCCTGGACAATGCAAGGGAAGGGATATAGTGCTCTGAACAATGCCAGGGAAGGGATCTGGTACTCTGGACAATGGCATGCAATGGATCCAGTACTCTGGACAATGCAAGGGAAGGGATCTAGTGCTCTGAACAATGCCAGGGAAGGGATCTAGTACTCTGGGCAATGTCAGGGAAGGGATCGGGTATTCTGGACAATGGCAGGCAAAGGATCTTGTACTCTGGACAATGTCAGGTAAGGGATCTAGTAGTTTGGGCAATGTTGGGGAAGGGATCTAGTACTCTGGACAATGCCAGATAAGGGATCTGGTACTCTGGACAATGGCATGCAATGAATCCAGTACTCTGGACAATGCAAGGGAAGGGATCCAGTGCTCTGAACAATGCCATGGAATGGATCTAGTACTCTGGACAATGCAAGGGAAGGGATCTAGTGCTTTGAATAATGCCAGGGAAGGGATCTAGTACTCTGGGCAATGTCAGGGAAGGGATCAAGTACTCTGGACAATGTCAGGGAAGGGATCTGGTACTCTGGACAATGGCATGCAATGGATCCAGTACTCTGGACAATGCAAGGGAAGGGATCTAGTGCTCTGGACAATGCCAGGGAAAGGATCTAGTACTCTGTGCAATGCCAGGGAAGTGATCTGGCACTCTGGACAATGGCAGGCAAAGGATCTTGTACTCTGGACAATGTCAGGTAAGGGATCTAGTAGTTTGGGCAATGTCGGGGAAGGGATCTAGTACTCTGGACAATGCCAGATAAGGTATCTGGTACTCTGGACAATGGCATGCAATGGATCCAGTACTCTGGACAATGCAATGGAAGGGATCTAGTGCTCTGAACAATGCCAGGGAAGGGATCTAGTACTCTGGGCAATGTCAGGGAAGGGATCTGGTACTCTGGACAATGGCATTCAATGGATCCAGTACTATGGACAATGCAAGGGAAGTTATCTAGTGCTCTGAACAATGCCAGGGAAGGGATCTAGTACTCTGGGCAATGTCAGGGAAGGGATCTGGTACTCTCGACAATGGCAGGAAAAAAATCTTGTACTGTGAACAATGTCAGGGAAGGGATCTAGTACTCTAGGCAATGTCAGGGAAGGGATCTGGTACTCTGGACAATGGCAGGCAAAGGATCTAGTACTCTGGGCAATGTCAGGTAAGGGATCTAGTACTCTGGACCATGTCAGGGAAGGGATCTGGTACTCTAGACAATGGCATGCAATGGATCCAGTACCCTGGACAATGCAAGGGAAGGGATATAGTGCTCTAAACAATGCCAGGGAAGGGATCTGGTACTCTGGACAATGGCATGCAATGGATCCAGTACTCTGGACAATGCAAGTGAAGGGATCTAGTGCTCTGAACAATGCCAGGGAAGGGATCTAGTACTCTGGGCAATGTCAGGGAAGGGATCTGGTACTCTGGAAAATGGCATGCAATGGATCCAGTACGCTGGACAATGCAAGGGAAGGGATCTAGTGCTCTGAAAAATGTCAGGGAAGGGATCTGGTACTCAGGGCAATGCCAGGGAAGGGACCTGGCACTCTGGACAATGGTAGGCAAGGGATCTTGCACTCTGGACAATGTCATGGAAGGGATCTAGTGCCCCAAACAATGGTGGGCAAGGGATCCAGCACTCTGGACAATGCCAGGCAAGGGATCTAGTACTCTGGACAATGGTAGGCAAGGGATCTAGTGCTCTTAACAATGCCAGGGAAGGGATCTAGTACTCTGGGCAATGTCAGGGAAGGGATCTGGTACTCTGGACAATGGCATGCAATGGATCCAATACTCTGGACCTTGTAAGGGAAGGGATCTAGTGCTCTGAAAAATGTCAGGGAAGGGATCCAGTACTCTGGACAATGGCGGGCAAAGGATCTTGTACTCTGGACAATGTCAGGTAAGGGATCTAGTACTCTGGGCAATGTCAGGGAAGGGATCTAGTACTCTGGGCAATGTCAGGGAAGGGATCTGGTACTCTGGACAATGGCATGCAATGGATCCAGTACTCTAGACAATGCAAGGGAAGGGATCTAGTGCTCTTAACAATGCCAGGGAAGGGATCTGGGACTCTGGACAATGGCATGTAATAGATCCAGTACTCTGGACAATGCAAGGGAAGGGATCTAGTGCTCTGAACAATGCCAGGGAACGGATCTAGTACTCTGGGCAATGTCAGGGAAGGGATCTGGTACTCTCAACAATGGCAGGAAAAAGATCTTGTACTCTGAACAATGTCAGGGAAGGGATCTAGTACTCTAGGCAATGTCAGGGAAGGGATCTGGTACTCTGGACAATGGCAGGCAAAGGATCTAGTACTCTGGGCAATGTCAGGTGAGGGATCTAGTACTCTGGAAAATGTTGGGGAAGGGATCTAGTACTCTGGGCAATGTCAGGGAAGGGATCTGGTACTCTAGACAATGGCATGCAATGGATCAAGTACCCTGGACAATGCAAGGGAAGGGATATAGTGCTCTGAACAATGCCAGGGAAGGGATCTGGTACTCTGGACAATGGCATGCAATGGATCCAGTACTCTGGACAATGCAAGGGAAGGGATCTAGTGCTCTGAACAATGCCAGGGAAGGGATCTAGTACTCTGGGCAATGTCAGGGAAGGGATCGGGTATTCTGGACAATGGCAGGCAAAGGATCTTGTACTCTGGACAATGTCAGGTAAGGGATCTAGTAGTTTGGGCAATGTTGGGGAAGGGATCTAGTACTCTGGACAATGCCAGATAAGGGATCTGGTACTCTGGACAATGGCATGCAATGAATCCAGTACTCTGGACAATGCAAGGGAAGGGATCTAGTGCTCTGAACAATGCCATGGAATGGATCTAGTACTCTGGACAATGCAAGGGAAGGGATCTAGTGCTTTGAACAATGCCAGGGAAGGGATCTAGTACTCTGGGCAATGTCAGGGAAGGGATCAAGTACTCTGGACAATGTCAGGGAAGGGATCTGGTACTCTGGACAATGGCATGCAATGGATCCAGTACTCTGGACAATGCAAGGGAAGGGATCTAGTGCTCTGGACAATGCCAGGGAAAGGATCTAGTACTCTGTGCAATGCCAGGGAAGGGATCTGGCACTCTGGACAATGGCAGGCAAAGGATCTTGTACTCTGGACAATGTCAGGTAAGGGATCTAGTAGTTTGGGCAATGTCGGGGAAGGGATCTAGTACTCTGGACAATGCCAGATAAGGGATCTGGTACTCTGGACAATGGCATGCAATGGATCCAGTACTCTGGACAATGCAATGGAAGGGATCTAGTGCTCTGAACAATGCCAGGGAAGGGATCTAGTACTCTGGGCAATGTCAGGTAAGGGATCTAGTAGTTTGGGCAATGTTGGGGAAGGGATCTAGTACTCTGGACAATGCCAGATAAGGGATCTGGTACTCTGGACAATGGCATGCAATGAATCCAGTACTCTGGACAATGCAAGGGAAGGGATCTAGTGCTCTGAACAATGCCATGGAATGGATCTAGTACTCTGGACAATGCAAGGGAAGGGATCTAGTGCTTTGAACAATGCCAGGGAAGGGATCTAGTACTCTGGGCAATGTCAGGGAAGGGATCAAGTACTCTGGACAATGTCAGGGAAGGGATCTGGTACTCTGGACAATGGCATGCAATGGATCCAGTACTCTGGACAATGCAAGGGAAGGGATCTAGTGCTCTGGACAATGCCAGGGAAAGGATCTAGTACTCTGTGCAATGCCAGGGAAGGGATCTGGCACTCTGGACAATGGCAGGCAAAGGATCTTGTACTCTGGACAATGTCAGGTAAGGGATCTAGTAGTTTGGGCAATGTCGGGGAAGGGATCTAGTACTCTGGACAATGCCAGATAAGGGATCTGGTACTCTGGACAATGGCATGCAATGGATCCAGTACTCTGGACAATGCAATGGAAGGGATCTAGTGCTCTGAACAATGCCAGGGAAGGGATCTAGTACTCTGGGCAATGTCAGGGAAGGGATCTGGTACTCTGGACAATGGCATTCATAGGATCCAGTACTATGGACAATGCAAGGGAAGTTATCTAGTGCTCTGAACAATGCCAGGGAAGGGATCTAGTACTCTGGGCAATGTCAGGGAAGGGATCTGGTACTCTCGACAATGGCAGGCAAAGGATCTAGTACTCTGGGCAATGTCAGGTAAGGGATCTAGTACTCTGGACAATGTCAGGGAAGGGATCTGGTACTCTAGACAATGGCATGCAATGGATCCAGTACCCTGGACAATGCAAGGGAAGGGATATAGTGCTCTGAACAATGCCAGGGAAGGGATCTGGTACTCTGGACAATGGCATGCAATGGATCCAGTACTCTGGACAATGCAAGTGAAGGGATCTAGTGCTCTGAACAATGCCAGGGAAGGGATCTAGTACTCTGGGCAATGTCAGGGAAGGGATCTGGTTCTCTGGAAAATGGCATGCAATGGATCCAGTATGCTGGACAATGCAAGGGAAGGGATCTAGTGCTCTGAAAAATGTCAGGGAAGGGATCTGGTACTCAGGGCAATGCCAGGGAAGGGATCTAGTACTCTGGACAATGGTAGACAAGGGATCTAGTGCTCTTAACAATGCCAGGGAAGGGATCTAGTACTCTGGGCGATGTCAGGGAAGGGATTTGGTACTCTGGACAATGGCATGCAATGGATCCAATACTCTGGACCTTTTAAGGGAAGGGATCTAGTGCTCTGAAAAATGTCAGGGAAGGGATCCAGTACTCTGGACAATGGCAGGCAAAGGATCTTGTACTCTGAACAATGTCAGAGAAGGGATCTAGTACTCTGGGCAATGTCAGGGAAGGGAACTGGCACTATGGACAATGGCAGGCAAGGGATCTTACACTCTGGACAATGTCATGGAAGGGATCTAGTGCTCCAAACAATGGTGGGCAAGGGATCCAGCATGCTGCTCAATGTCAGGGAAGGGATCTAGTGCTCTGGACAATGGTAGGCAAGGGATCTAGTGCTCTGGGCAATGCCAGGGAAGGGATCTAGCATGCTGAACAATAGCAGCCACTGCATCTAGCACTCTGGGCAATCACAGGCAAGGAATCTAGTACTCTTGGTAATGTGTGTATGGGATCTAGTACTCTGGACAATGCAAGGGAAGGGATCTAGTGCTCTGAACAATGCCAGGGAAGGGATCTAGTACTCTGGGCAATGTCAGGGAAGGGATCTGGTACTCTGGACAATGGCGGGCAAAGGATCTTGTACTCTGGACAATGTCAGGTAAGGGATCTAGTACTCTGGGCAATGTCAGGGAAGGGATCTGGTACTTTGAACAATGGCGGGCATGGGATCTTGCACTCTGGTCAATGTCAGGAAAGGGATCTAGTACTCTTGACAATGGCATGCAAGGGATCCTGTACTCAAGACAATGTCAGGGAAGGGATCTGCCACTCTGGACAATGGCAGGCAAGGGATCTTGCACTCTGGACAATGTCATGGAAGGGATCTAGTGCTCCAAACAATGGTAGGCAAGGGATCCAGCTCTCTGGTCAATGTCAGGGAAGGGATCTAGTGCTCTGGACAATGGTAGGCAAGGGATCTAGTGCTCTGGTTAATGTCAGGGAAGGGATCTAGTATGCTGAACAATAGTAGCCACTCTGTCTAGCACTCTGAACAATGCCAGGGAAGGGATCTAGTACTCTGGGCAATGTCAGGTGAGGGATCTAGTACTCTGGGCAATACCAGGGAAGGGATCTAGTGCTCTGGGCAATGTCAGGGAAGGGATCTGGTACTCTGGACAATGGCATGCAGTGGATCCAGTACTCTGGACAATGCAAGGAAAGGGATCTAGTGCTCTGAACAATGCCAGGGAAGGGATCTAGTACTCTGACCAATGTCAGGGAAGGGATCTAGTACTCTGGGCAATGTCAGGGAAGGGATCTGGTACTCTGGACAATGGCATGCAATGGATCCAGTACTCTGGACCTTGCAAGGGAAGGGATCTAGTGCTCTGAAAAATGTCAGGGAAGGGATCCAGTACTCTGGACAATGGCGGGCAAAGGATCTTGTACTCTGAATAATGTCAGGGAAGGGATCCAGCACTCTGGTCAATGTCAGGGAAGGGATCTGTCATCTGGAAAGTGGCAGGGAAGGGATCTAGCATCTGGACAATGACAGGGAAGGGATCTAGAACTCTGGACATATGCATGCAAGGGATCTACATATCTGGGCAATGTCGAGGGAAGGGATCTAGTACTCTGGACAATGGTGGGCAAGGGATTTAGCACCCTGAGCAATGGTGGGCAAGGGATCCAGCACTGCGGACAATGGCAGGGAAGGGATATGGCACTCTGGACAATGGCGGGGAAGGGATCTAGAACTCTGGACAATTGCATGCATGGTATCTACATATCTGGACAATGTCAGGGAAGGGATCTAGTATTCTGGACAATGGTGGGCAAGGGATCTAGCACTCTGGACAGAGGCAGGCAGATCTAATACTCCTGGACAATGGTGTGCATGGGATCCTGCACTCTGGCCAATGTCGGGGAAGGGATCTAGTACTCCTGACAATAGCATGCAAGGGATCCAGTATTCTGGACAATGTTAGGGAAGGGATCTAGTACTCTGAACAATGATAGGCAAGGTATCCAGCACTCTGGCCAATGTCAGGGAAGGGATCTAGTACTCTTGACAATGACATGCAAGGGATCCAGTATTCTGGACAATGTCAGGGAAGGGATCTAGTACTCTGGACAATGATAGACAAGGGATCTAGCATTCTGGGCAATGTCAGGGAAGGGATCTAGTACTCAGGACAATGGTGGGCAAGGGATCCAGCACTCTGGCCAATGTCAGGGAAGGGATCTAGTACTCTTGACAATGGCATGCAAGGGATCCAGTATTCTGGACAATGTCAGGGAAGGGATCTAGTACTCTGGACCATGATAGGCAAGGGATCTAGCACTCTGGGCAATGTCAGGGAAGGGATCTAGTATGCTGAACAATAGCAGCCACTGGGTCTGGCACTCTGTGTAATGGCAGGCAAGGGATCCAGTACTCTGGATAATATGTACAAGGGATATAGTACTCTTGACAATGTAAAAGCAGGGACCTAGTGCTCTGAACAATGTCAGGGAAGGGACCTAGTACTCTGGGCAATGTCAGGGAAGGGATCTGGGACTCTGGACAATGGCAGAGAAGGGACCTGGTAGTCTGGACAATGGTTGGCATGGGATCTCACACCCTAGACAATGTCAGGGAAGGGATCTAGTGCTCTGGACAATGGTAGGCAAGGGATCTAGCTCTCTGGTCAATGTCAGGGAAGGGATCTAGTACCCTGGACAATGGGAGGCAAGGGATCTAGTGTTCTGGGCAATGTCAGGGAAGGATCTAGTATGCTGAACAATAGCAGCCACGGTGTCTAGCACTCTGGGTAATGACAGGCAAGGGATCTAGTACTCTTGGTAATGTATGCAAGGAATCTAGTACTCTGGACAATGTAAGGGAAGGGATCTAGTGCTCTTAACAATGTCAAGGAAGGGATATAGTACTCTGGACAATGTCAGGGAAGTGATCTGGTACTCTGGACAATGGCATTCAATGGATCCAGTACTATGGACAATGCAAGGGAAGTTATCTAGTGCTCTGAACAATGCCAGGGAAGGGATCTAGTACTCTGGGCAATGTCAGGGAAGGGATCTAGTACTCTGGGCAATGTCATGGAAGGGATCTGGTACTCTGGACAATGGCAGGCAAAGGATCTAGTACTCTGGGCAATGTCAGGTAAGGGATCTAGTACTCTGGACAATGTTGGGGAAGGGATCTAGTACTCTGGGCAATGGCAGGGAAGGGATCTGGTACTCTAGACAATGGCATGCAATGGATCCAGTACCCTGGACAATGCAAGGGAAGTGATCTAGTGCTCTGAACAATGCCAGGGAAGGGATCTGGTACTCTGGACAATGGCATGCAATGGATCCAGTACTCTGGACAATGCAAGGGAAGGGATCTAGTGCTCTGAACAATGCCAGTGAAGGGATCTAGTACTCTGGGCTACGCCAGGGAAGGGATCTGGTACTCTGGAAAATGGCATGCAATGGATCCAGTACTCTAGACAATGCAAGGGAAAGGATCTAGTGCTCTTAACAATGCCAGGGAAGGGATCTGGGACTCTGGACAATGGCATGCAATGGATCCAGTACTCTGGACAATGCAAGGGAAGGGATCTAGTGCTCTGAACAATGCCAGCGATGGGATCTAGTACTCTGGGCAATGTCAGGGAAGGGATCTGATACTCTGGACAATGGCATGCAATGGATCCAGTACTCTAGACAATGCAAGGGAAGGGATCTAGTGCTCTTAACATTGCCAGGGAAGGGATCTGGGACTCTGGACAATGGCATGTAATGGATCCAGTACTCTGGACAATGCAAGGGAAGGGATCTAGTGCTCTGAACAATGCCAGGGAATGGATCTAGTACTCTGGGAAATGTCAGGGAAGGGATCTGGTACTCTCGACAATGGCAGGAAAAAGATCTTGTACTCTGAACAATGTCAGGGAAGGGATCTAGTACTCTAGGCAATGTCAGGGAAGGGATCTGGTATGCTGGACAATGGCAGGCAAAGGATCTAGTACTCTGGGCAATGTCAGGTAAGGGATCTAGTACTCTGGAAAATGTCGGGGAAGGGATCTAGTACTCTGGGCAATGTCAGGGAAGGGATCTGGTACTCTAGACAATGGCATGCAATGGATCCAGTACCCTGGACAATGCAAGGGAAGGGATATAGTGCTCTGAACAATGCCAGGGAAGGGATCTGGTACTCTGGACAATGGCATGCAATGGATCCAGTACTCTGGACAATGCAAGGGAAGGGATCTAGTGCTCTGAACAATGCCAGGGAAGGGATCTAGTACTCTGGGTAATGTCAGGGAAGGGATCGGGTATTCTAGACAATGGCAGGCAAAGGATCTTGTACTCTGGACAATGTCAGGTAAGGGATCTAGTAGTTTGGGCAATGTTGGGGAAGGGATCTAGTACTCTGGACAATGCCAGATAAGGGATCTGGTACTCTTGACAATGGCATGCAATGAATCCAGTACTCTGGACAATGCAAGGGAAGGGATCTAGTACTCTGAACAATGATAGGCAAGGTATCCAGCACTCTGGCCAATGTCAGGGAAGGTATCTAGTACTCTTGACAATGACATGCAAGGGATCCAGTATTCTGGACAATGTCAGGGAAGGGATCTAGTACTCTGGACAATGATAGGCAAGGGATCTAACATTCTGGGCAATGTCAGGGAAGGGATCTAGTACTCTGGACAATGGTGGGCAAGGGATCCAGCACTCTGGCCAATGTCAGGGAAGGGATCTAGTACTCTTGACAATGGCATGCAAGGGATCCAGTATTCTGGACAATGTCAGGGAAGGGATCTAGTACTCTGGACAATGCAAGGGAAGGGATCTAGTGCTCAGAACAATGCCAGGGAAGGGATCTAGTACTCTGGGCAATGTCAGGGAAGGGATCTGGTACTCTGGACAATGGCATGCAGTGGATCCAGTACTCTGGACAAAATAGGGGAGGGAGCTAGTGCTCTGAACAATGCCAGGGAAGGGATCTTGTATTCTGGGCAATGTCAGGGAAGGGAACTGGCACTAAGGACAATGGCAGGCAAGGGATCTTGCACTCTGGACAATATCATGGAAGGGATCTAGTGCTCCAAACAATGGTGGGCAAGGGATCCAGCACTCTGGTCAATGTCAGGGAAGGGATCTAGTATGCTGAACAATAGCAGCCACTGTATCTAGCACTCTGGGTAATGACAGGCAAGGGATCTAGTACTCTTGGTAATGTATGCAAGGGATCTAGTGCTCTGGACAATGTAAGGAAAGGGATCTAGTGCTCTTAACAATGTCAGGGAAGGGATATAGTACTCTGGACAATGTCAGGGAAGTGATCTGGTACTCTGGACAATGGCATGCAATGGATCTAGTACTATGGACAATGCAAGGGAAGGGATCTAGTGCTCTGAACACTGCCAGGGAAGGGATCTAGTACTCTCTGCAATGTCAGGGAAGGGATCTGGTACTCTGGACAATGGTGGGCAAAGGATCTTGTACTCTGGACAATGTCAGGTAAGGGATCTAGTACTCTGGACAATGTCAGAGAAGGGATCTAGTACTCTGGGCAATGTCAGGGAAGGGATCTGGTACTCTGAACAATGGCATGCAATGGATCCAGTACTCTAGACAATGCAAGGGAAGGGATCTAGTGCTCTTTACAATGCCAGCGAAGGGATCTGGGACTCTGGACAATGGCATGTAATGGATCCAGTACTCTGGACAATGCATGGGAAGGGATCTAGTGCTCTGAACAATGCCAGGGAAGGGATCTAGTACTCTGGGCAATGTCAGGGAAGGGATCTGGTACTCTGGACAATGGCATGCAATGGATCCAGTACTCTGGACCTTGCAAGGGAAGGGATCTAGTGCTCTGAAAAATGTCAGGGAAGGGATCCGGTACTCTGGACAATGGCGGGCAAAGGATCTTGTACTCTGAATAATGTCAGGGAAGGGATCCAGCACTCTGGTCAATGTCAGGGAAGGGATCTGTCATCTGGAAAGTGGCAGGGAAGGGATCTAGCATCTGGACAATGACAGGGAAGGGATCTAGAACTCTGGACATATGCATGCAAGGGATCTACATATCTGGGCAATGTCGAGGGAAGGGATCTAGTACTCTGGACAATGGTGGGCAAGGGATTTAGCACCCTGAGCAATGGTGGGCAAGGGATCCAGCACTGCGGACAATGGCAGGGAAGGGATATGGCACTCTGGACAATGGCGGGGAAGGGATCTAGAACTCTGGACAATTGCATGCATGGTATCTACATATCTGGACAATGTCAGGGAAGGGATCTAGTATTCTGGACAATGGTGGGCAAGGGATCTAGCACTCTGGACAGAGGCAGGCAGATCTAATACTCCTGGACAATGGTTTGCATGGGATCCTGCACTCTGGCCAATGTCGGGGAAGGGATCTAGTACTCCTGACAATAGCATGCAAGGGATCCAGTATTCTGGACAATGTTAGGGAAGGGATCTAGTACTCTGAACAATGATAGGCAAGGTATCCAGCACTCTGGCCAATGTCAGGGAAGGGATCTAGTACTCTTGACAATGACATGCAAGGGATCCAGTATTCTGGACAATGTCAGGGAAGGGATCTAGTACTCTGGACAATGATAGGCAAGGGATCTAGCATTCTGGGCAATGTCAGGGACGGGATCTAGTACTCTGGACAATGGTGGGCAAGGGATCCAGCACTCTGGCCAATGTCAGGGAAGGGATCTAGTACTCTTGACAATGGCATGCAAGGGATCCAGTATTCTGGACAATGTCAGGGAAGGGATCTAGTACTCTGGACCATGATAGGCAAGGGATCTAGCACTCTGGGCAATGTCAGGGAAGGGATCTAGTATGCTGAACAATAGCAGCCACTGGGTCTGGCACTCTGGGTAATGGCAGGCAAGGGATCCAGTACTCTGGATAATGTGTACAAGGGATATAGTACTTTTGACAATGTAAAAGCAGGGACCTAGTGCTCTGAACAATGTCAGGGAAGGGACCTAGTACTCTGGGCAATGTCAGGGAAGGGATCTGGGACTCTGGACAATGGCAGAGAAGGGACCTGGTAGTCTGGACAATGGTTGGCATGGGATCTCACACCCTAGACAATGTCAGGGAAGGGATCTAGTGCTCTGGACAATGGTAGGCAAGGGATCTAGCTCTCTGGTCAATGTCAGGGAAGGGATCTAGTACCCTGGACAATGGGAGGCAAGGGATCTAGTGTTCTGGGCAATGTCAGGGAAGGATCTAGTATGCTGAACAATAGCAGCCACGGTGTCTAGCACTCTGGGTAATGACAGGCAAGGGATCTAGTACTCTTGGTAATGTATGCAAGGAATCTAGTACTCTGGACAATGTAAGGGAAGGGATCTAGTGCTCTGGACAATGGTAGGCAAGGGATCTAGTGCTCTGGGCAATGTCAGGGAAGGGATCTAGTATGCTGAACAATAGTAGCCACTCTGTCTAGCACTCTGAACAATGCCAGGGAAGGGATATAGTACTCTGGGCAATGTCAGGGAAGGGATCTGGTACTCTGGACAATGGTGGGCAAAGGATCTTGTACTCTGGACAATGTCAGGTAAGGGATCTAGTACTCTGGGCAATACCAGGGAAGGGATCTAGTGCTCTGGGCAATGTCAGGGAAGGGATCTGGTACTCTGGACAATGGCATGCAGTGGATCCAGTACTCTGGACAATGCAAGGAAAGGGATCTAGTGCTCTGAACAATGCCAGGGAAGGGATCTAGTACTCTGATCAATGTCAGGGAAGGGATCTAGTACTCTGGGCAATGTCAGGGAAGGGATCTGGTACTCTGGACAATGGCATGCAATGGATCCAGTACTCTGGACCTTGCAAGGGAAGGGATCTAGTGCTCTGAAAAATGTCAGGGAAGGGATCCAGTACTCTGGACAATGGCGGGCAAAGGATCTTGTACTCTGAATAATGTCAGGGAAGGGATCCAGCACTCTGGTCAATGTCGGGGAAGGGATCTGTCATCTGGAAAGTGGCAGGGAAGGGATCTAGCATCTGGACAATGACAGGGAAGGGATCTAGAACTCTGGACATATGCATGCAAGGGATCTACATATCTGGGCAATGTCGAGGGAAGGGATCTAGTACTCTGGACAATGGTGGGCAAGGGATTTAGCACCCTGAGCAATGGTGGGCAAGGGATCCAGCACTGCGGACAATGGCAGGGAAGGGATATGGCACTCTGGACAATGGCGGGGAAGGGATCTAGAACTCTGGACAATTGCATGCATGGTATCTACATATCTGGACAATGTCAGGGAAGGGATCTAGTATTCTGGACAATGGTGGGCAAGGGATCTAGCACTCTGGACAGAGGCAGGCAGATCTAATACTCCTGGACAATGGTGTGCATGGGATCCTGCACTCTGGCCAATGTCGGGGAAGGGATCTAGTACTCCTGACAATAGCATGCAAGGGATCCAGTATTCTGGACAATGTTAGGGAAGGGATCTAGTACTCTGAACAATGATAGGCAAGGTATCCAGCACTCTGGCCAATGTCAGGGAAGGGATCTAGTACTCTTGACAATGACATGCAAGGGATCCAGTATTCTGGACAATGTCAGGGAAGGGATCTAGTACTCTGGACAATGATAGGCAAGGGATCTAGCATTCTGGGCAATGTCAGGGACGGGATCTAGTACTCTGGACAATGGTGGGCAAGGGATCCAGCACTCTGGCCAATGTCAGGGAAGGGATCTAGTACTCTTGACAATGGCATGCAAGGGATCCAGTATTCTGGACAATGTCAGGGAAGGGATCTAGTACTCTGGACCATGATAGGCAAGGGATCTAGCACTCTGGGCAATGTCAGGGAAGGGATCTAGTATGCTGAACAATAGCAGCCACTGGGTCTGGCACTCTGGGTAATGGCAGGCAAGGGATCCAGTACTCTGGATAATGTGTACAAGGGATATAGTACTTTTGACAATGTAAAAGCAGGGACCTAGTGCTCTGAACAATGTCAGGGAAGGGACCTAGTGCTCTGGGCAATGTCAGGGAAGGGATCTGGGACTCTGGACAATGGCAGAGAAGGGACCTGGTAGTCTGGACAATGGTTGGCATGGGATCTCACACCCTAGACAATGTCAGGGAAGGGATCTAGTGCTCTGGACAATGGTAGGCAAGGGATCTAGCTCTCTGGTCAATGTCAGGGAAGGGATCTAGTACCCTGGACAATGGGAGGCAAGGGATCTAGTGTTCTGGGCAATGTCAGGGAAGGATCTAGTATGCTGAACAATAGCAGCCACGGTGTCTAGCACTCTGGGTAATGACAGGCAAGGGATCTAGTACTCTTGGTAATGTATGCAAGGAATCTAGTACTCTGGACAATGTAAGGGAAGGGATCTAGTGCTCTGGACAATGGTAGGCAAGGGATCTAGTTCTCTGGGCAATGTCAGGGAAGGGATCTAGTATGCTGAACAATAGTAGCCACTCTGTCTAGCACTCTGAACAATGCCAGGGAAGGGATCTAGTACTCTGGGCAATGTCAGGGAAGGGATCTGGTACTCTGAACAATGGTGGGCAAAGGATCTTGTACTCTGGACAATGTCAGGTAAGGGATCTAGTACTCTGGGCAATACCAGGGAAGGGATCTAGTGCTCTGGGCAATGTCAGGGAAGGGATCTGGTACTCTGGACAATGGCATGCAGTGGATCCAGTACTCTGGACAATGCAAGGAAAGGGATCTAGTGCTCTGAACAATGCCAGGGAAGGGATCTAGTACTCTGATCAATGTCAGGGAAGGGATCTAGTACTCTGGGCAATGTCAGGGAAGGGATCTGGTACTCTGGACAATGGCATGCAATGGATCCAGTACTCTGGACCTTGCAAGGGAAGGGATCTAGTGCTCTGAAAAATGTCAGGGAAGGGATCCAGTACACTGGACAATGGCGGGCAAAGGATCTTGTACTCTGAATAATGTCAGGGAAGGGATCCAGCACTCTGGTCAATGTCAGGGAAGGGATCTGTCATCTGGAAAGTGGCAGGGAAGGGATCTAGCATCTGGACAATGACAGGGAAGGGATCTAGAACTCTGGACATATGCATGCAAGGGATCTACATATCTGGGCAATGTCGAGGGAAGGGATCTAGTACTCTGGACAATGGTGGGCAAGGGATTTAGCACCCTGAGCAATGGTGGGCAAGGGATCCAGCACTGCGGACAATGGCAGAGAAGGGATATGGCACTCTGGACAATGGCGGGGAAGGGATCTAGAACTCTGGACAATTGCATGCATGGTATCTACATATCTGGACAATGTCAGGGAAGGGATCTAGTATTCTGGACAATGGTGGGCAAGGGATCTAGCACTCTGGACAGAGGCAGGCAGATCTAATACTCCTGGACAATGGTGTGCATGGGATCCTGCACTCTGGCCAATGTCGGGGAAGGGATCTAGTACTCCTGACAATAGCATGCAAGGGATCCAGTATTCTGGACAATGTTAGGGAAGGGATCTAGTACTCTGAACAATGATAGGCAAGGTATCCAGCACTCTGGCCAATGTCAGGGAAGGGATCTAGTACTCTTGACAATGACATGCAAGGGATCCAGTATTCTGGACAATGTCAGGGAAGGGATCTAGTACTCTGGACAATGATAGGCAAGGGATCTAGCATTCTGGGCAATGTCAGGGAAGGGATCTAGTACTCAGGACAATGGTGGGCAAGGGATCCAGCACTCTGGCCAATGTCAGGGAAGGGATCTAGTACTCTTGACAATGGCATGCAAGGGATCCAGTATTCTGGACAATGTCAGGGAAGGGATCTAGTACTCTGGACCATGATAGGCAAGGGATCTAGCACTCTGGGCAATGTCAGGGAAGGGATCTAGTATGCTGAACAATAGCAGCCACTGGGTCTGGCACTCTGTGTAATGGCAGGCAAGGGATCCAGTACTCTGGATAATGTGTACAAGGGATATAGTACTCTTGACAATGTAAAAGCAGGGACCTAGTGCTCTGAACAATGTCAGGGAAGGGACCTAGTACTCTGGGCAATGTCAGGGAAGGGATCTGGGACTCTGGACAATGGCAGAGAAGGGACCTGGTAGTCTGGACAATGGTTGGCATGGGATCTCACAAACTAGACAATGTCAGGGAAGGGATCTATTGCTCTAGACAATGGTAGGCAAGGGATCTAGCTCTCTGGTCAATGTCAGGGAAGGGATCTAGTACCCTGGACAATGGGAGGCAAGGGATCTAGTGTTCTGGGCAATGTCAGGGAAGGATCTAGTATGCTGAACAATAGCAGCCACGGTGTCTAGCACTCTGGGTAATGACAGGCAAGGGATCTAGTACTCTTGGTAATGTATGCAAGGAATCTAGTACTCTGGACAATGTAAGGGAAGGGATCTAGTGCTCTTAACAATGTCAAGGAAGGGATATAGTACTCTGGACAATGTCAGGGAAGTGATCTGGTACTCTGGACAATGGCATTCAATGGATCCAGTACTATGGACAATGCAAGGGAAGTTATCTAGTGCTCTGAACAATGCCAGGGAAGGGATCTAGTACTCTGGGCAATGTCAGGGAAGGGATCTAGTACTCTGGGCAATGTCATGGAAGGGATCTGGTACTCTGGACAATGGCAGGCAAAGGATCGAGTACTCTGGGCAATGTCAGGTAAGGGATCTAGTACTCTGGACAATGTTGGGGAAGGGATCTAGTACTCTGGGCAATGGCAGGGAAGGGATCTGGTACTCTAGACAATGGTATGCAATGGATCCAGTACCCTGGACAATGCAAGGGAAGTGATCTAGTGCTCTGAACAATGCCAGGGAAGGGATCTGGTACTCTGGACAATGGCATGCAATGGATCCAGTACTCTGGACAATGCAAGGGAAGGGATCTAGTGCTCTGAACAATGCCAGCGAAGGGATCTAGTACTCTGGGCTACGTCAGGGAAGGGATCTGGTACTCTGGAAAATGGCATGCAATGGATCCAGTACTCTAGACAATGCAAGGGAAGGGATCTAGTGCTCTTAACAATGCCAGGGAAGGGATCTGGGACTCTGGACAATGGCATGCAATGGATCCAGTACTCTGGACAATGCAAGGGAAGGGATCTAGTGCTCTGAACAATGGCAGCGATGGGATCTAGTACTCTGGGCAATGTCAGGGAAGGGATCTGGTACTCTGGACAATGGCATGCAATGGATCCAGTACTCTAGACAATGCAAGGGAAGGGATCTAGTGCTCTTAACATTGCCAGGGAAGGGATCTGGGACGCTGGACAATGGCATGTAATGGATCCAGTACTCTGGACAATGCAAGGGAAGGGATCTAGTGCTCTGAACAATGCCAGGGAATGGATCTAGTACTCTGGGAAATGTCAGGGAAGGGATCTGGTACTCTCGACAATGGCAGGAAAAAGATCTTGTACTCTGAACAATGTCAGGGAAGGGATCTAGTACTCTAGGCAATGTCAGGGAAGGGATCTGGTATGCTGGACAATGGCAGGCAAAGGATCTAGTACTCTGGGCAATGTCAGGTAAGGGATCTAGTACTCTGGAAAATGTCGGGGAAGGGATCTAGTACTCTGGGCAATGTCAGGGAAGGGATCTGGTACTCTAGACAATGGCATGCAATGGATCCAGTACCCTGGACAATGCAAGGGAAGGGATATAGTGCTCTGAACAATGCCAGGGAAGGGATCTGGTACTCTGGACAATGGCATGCAATGGATCCAGTACTCTGGACAATGCAAGGGAAGGGATCTAGTGCTCTGAACAATGCCAGGGAAGGGATCTAGTACTCTGGGCAATGTCAGGGAAGGGATCGGGTATTCTAGACAATGGCAGGCAAAGGATCTTGTACTCTGGACAATGTCAGGTAAGGGATCTAGTAGTTTGGGCAATGTTGGGGAAGGGATCTAGTACTCTGGACAATGCCAGATAAGGGATCTGGTACTCTTGACAATGGCATGCAATGAATCCAGTACTCTGGACAATGCAAGGGAAGGGATCTAGTACTCTGAACAATGATAGGCAAGGTATCCAGCACTCTGGCCAATGTCAGGGAAGGTATCTAGTACTCTTGACAATGACATGCAAGGGATCCAGTATTCTGGACAATGTCAGGGAAGGGATCTAGTACTCTGGACCATGATAGGCAAGGGATCTAGCACTCTGGGCAATGTCAGGGAAGGGATCTAGTATGCTGAACAATAGCAGCCACTGGGTCTGGCACTCTGTGTAATGGCAGGCAAGGGATCCAGTACTCTGGATAATGTGTACAAGGGATATAGTACTCTTGACAATGTAAAAGCAGGGACCTAGTGCTCTGAACAATGTCAGGGAAGGGACCTAGTACTCTGGGCAATGTCAGGGAAGGGATCTGGGACTCTGGACAATGGCAGAGAAGGGACCTGGTAGTCTGGACAATGGTTGGCATGGGATCTCACACCCTAGACAATGTCAGGGAAGGGATCTAGTGCTCTGGACAATGGTAGGCAAGGGATCTAGCTCTCTGGTCAATGTCAGGGAAGGGATCTAGTACCCTGGACAATGGGAGGCAAGGGATCTAGTGTTCTGGGCAATGTCAGGGAAGGATCTAGTATGCTGAACAATAGCAGCCACGGTGTCTAGCACTCTGGGTAATGACAGGCAAGGGATCTAGTACTCTTGGTAATGTATGCAAGGAATCTAGTACTCTGGACAATGTAAGGGAAGGGATCTAGTGCTCTTAACAATGTCAAGGAAGGGATATAGTACTCTGGACAATGTCAGGGAAGTGATCTGGTACTCTGGACAATGGCATTCAATGGATCCAGTACTATGGACAATGCAAGGGAAGTTATCTAGTACTCTGAACAATGCCAGGGAAGGGATCTAGTACTCTGGGCAATGTCAGGGAAGGGATCTAGTACTCTGGGCAATGTCAGGGAAGGGATCTGGTACTCTGGACAATGGCAGGCAAAGGATCTAGTACTCTGGGCAATGTCAGGTAAGGGATCTGGTACTCTAGACAATGGCATGCAATGGATCCAGTACCCTGGACAATGCAAGGGAAGTGATCTAGTGCTCTGAACAATGCCAGGGAAGGGATCTGGTACTCTGGACAATGGCATGCAATGGATCCAGTACTCTGGACAATGCAAGGGAAGGGATCTAGTGCTCTGAACAATGCCAGCGAAGGGATCTAGTACTCTGGGCTATGTCAGGGAAGGGATCTGGTACTCTGGAAAATGGCATGCAATGGATCCAGTACTCTAGACAATGCAAGGGAAGGGATCTAGTGCTCTTAACAATGCCAGGGAAGGGATCTGGGACTCTGGACAATGGCATGCAATGGATCCAGTACTCTGGACAATGCAAGGGAAGGGATCTAGTGCTCTGAACAATGCCAGCGAAGGGATCTAGTACTCTGGGCAATGTCAGGGAAGGGATCTGGTACTCTGGACAATGGCATGCAATGGATCCAGTACTCTAGACAATGCAAGGGAAGGGATCTAGTGCTCTTAACATTGCCAGGGAAGGGATCTGGGACTCTGGACAATGGCATGTAATGGATCCAGTACTCTGGACAATGCAAGGGAAGGGATCTAGTGCTCTGAACAATGCCAGGGAATGGATCTAGTACTCTGGGAAATGTCAGGGAAGGGATCTGGTACTCTCGACAATGGCAGGAAAAAGATCTTGTACTCTGAACAATGTCAGGGAAGGGATCTAGTACTCTAGGCAATGTCAGGGAAGGGATCTGGTATGCTGGACAATGTCAGGCAAAGGATCTAGTACTCTGGGCAATGTCAGGTAAGGGATCTAGTACTCTGGAAAATGTCGGGGAAGGGATCTAGTACTCTGGGCAATGTCAGGGAAGGGATCTGGTACTCTAGACAATGGCATGCAATGGATCCAGTACCCTGGACAATGCAAGGGAAGGGATATAGTGCTCTGAACAATGCCAGGGAAGGGATCTGGTACTCTGGACAAAGGCATGCAATGGATCCAGTACTCTGGACAATGCAAGGGAAGGGATCTAGTGCTCTGAACAATGCCAGGGAAGGGATCTAGTACTCTGGGCAATGTCAGGGAAGGGATCGGGTATTCTAGACAATGGCAGGCAAAGGATCTTGTACTCTGGACAATGTCAGGTAAGGGATCTAGTAGTTTGGGCAATGTTGGGGAAGGGATCTAGTACTCTGGACAATGCCAGATAAGGGATCTGGTACTCTTGACAATGGCATGCAATGAATCCAGTACTCTGGACAATGCAAGGGAAGGGATCTAGTACTCTGAACAATGATAGGCAAGGTATCCAGCACTCTGGCCAATGTCAGGGAAGGTATCTAGTACTCTTGACAATGACATGCAAGGGATCCAGTATTCTGGACAATGTCAGGGAAGGGATCTAGTACTCTGGACAATGATAGGCAAGGGATCTAACATTCTGGGCAATGTCAGGGAAGGGATCTAGTACTCTGGACAATGGTGGGCAAGGGATCCAGCACTCTGGCCAATGTCAGGGAAGGGATCTAGTACTCTTGACAATGGCATGCAAGGGATCCAGTATTCTGGACAATGTCAGGGAAGGGATCTAGTACTCTGGACAATGCAAGGGAAGGGATCTAGTGCTCAGAACAATGCCAGGGAAGGGATCTAGTACTCTGGGCAATGTCAGGGAAGGGATCTGGTACTCTGGACAATGGCATGCAGTGGATCCAGTACTCTGGACAAAATAGGGGAGGGAGCTAGTGCTCTGAACAATGCCAGGGAAGGGATCTTGTATTCTGGGCAATGTCAGGGAAGGGAACTGGCACTAAGGACAATGGCAGGCAAGGGATCTTGCACTCTGGACAATATCATGGAAGGGATCTAGTGCTCCAAACAATGGTGGGCAAGGGATCCAGCACTCTGGACAATGTCAGGGAAGGGATCTAGTATGCTGAACAATAGCAGCCACTGTATCTAGCACTCTGGGTAATGACAGGCAAGGGATCTAGTACTCTTGGTAATGTATGCAAGGGATCTAGTGCTCTGGACAATGTAAGGAAAGGGATCTAGTGCTCTTAACAATGTCAGGGAAGGGATATAGTACTCTGGACAATGTCAGGGAAGTGATCTGGTACTCTGGACAATGGCATGCAATGGATCTAGTACTATGGACAATGCAAGGGAAGGGATCTAGTGCTCTGAACACTGCCAGGGAAGGGATCTAGTACTCTCTGCAATGTCAGGGAAGGGATCTGGTACTCTGGACAATGGTGGGCAAAGGATCTTGTACTCTGGACAATGTCAGGTAAGGGATCTAGTACTCTGGACAATGTCAGGGAAGGGATCTAGTACTCTGGGCTATGTCAGGGAAGGGATCTGGTACTCTGGACAATGGCATGCAATGGATCCAGTACTCTAGACAATGCAAGGGAAGGGATCTAGTGCTCTTTACAATGCCAGGGAAGGGATCTGGGACTCTGGACAATGGCATGTAATGGATCCAGTACTCTGGACAATGCATGGGAAGGGATCTAGTGCTCTGAACAATGCCAGGGAAGGGATCTAGTACTCTGGGCAATGTCAGGGAAGGGATCTGGTACTCTGGACAATGGCATGCAATGGATCCAGTACTCTGGACCTTGCAAGGGAAGGGATCTAGTGCTCTGAAAAATGTCAGGGAAGGGATCCGGTACTCTGGACAATGGCGGGCAAAGGATCTTGTACTCTGAATAATGTCAGGGAAGGGATCCAGCACTCTGGTCAATGTCAGGGAAGGGATCTGTCATCTGGAAAGTGGCAGGGAAGGGATCTAGCATCTGGACAATGACAGGGAAGGGATCTAGAACTCTGGACATATGCATGCAAGGGATCTACATATCTGGGCAATGTCGAGGGAAGGGATCTAGTACTCTGGACAATGGTGGGCAAGGGATTTAGCACCCTGAGCAATGGTGGGCAAGGGATCCAGCACTGCGGACAATGTCAGGGAAGGGATATGGCACTCTGGACAATGGCGGGGAAGGGATCTAGAACTCTGGACAATTGCATGCATGGTATCTACATATCTGGACAATGTCAGGGAAGGGATCTAGTATTCTGGACAATGGTGGGCAAGGGATCTAGCACTCTGGACAGAGGCAGGCAGATCTAATACTCCTGGACAATGGTTTGCATGGGATCCTGCACTCTGGCCAATGTCGGGAAAGGGATCTAGTACTCCTGACAATAGCATGCAAGGGATCCAGTATTCTGGACAATGTTAGGGAAGGGATCTAGTACTCCGAACAATGCAAGGGAAGGGATCTAGTGCTCAGAACAATGCCAGGGAAGGGATCTAGTACTCTGGGCAATATCAGGGAAGGGATCTGGTACTCTGGACAATGGCATGCAGTGGATCCAGTACTCTGGACAAAATAGGGGAGGGAGCTAGTGCTCTGAACAATGCCAGGGAAGGGATCTTGTATTCTGGGCAATGTCAGGGAAGGGAACTGGCACTAAGGACAATGGCAGGCAAGGGATCTTGCACTCTGGACAATATCATGGAAGGGATCTAGTGCTCCAAACAATGGTGGGCAAGGGATCCAGCACTCTGGTCAATGTCAGGGAAGGGATCTAGTATGCTGAACAATAGCAGCCACTGTATCTAGCACTCTGGGTAATGACAGGCAAGGGATCTAGTACTCTTGGTAATGTATGCAAGGGATCTAGTGCTCTGGACAATGTGAGGAAAGGGATCTAGTGCTCTTAACAATGTCAGGGAAGGGATATAGTACTCTGGACAATGTCAGGGAAGTGATCTGGTACTCTGGACAATGGCATGCAATGGATCTAGTACTATGGACAATGCAAGGGAAGGGATGTAGTGCTCTGAACACTGCCAGGGAAGGGATCTAGTACTCTCTGCAATGTCAGGGAAGGGATCTGGTACTCTGGACAATGGTGGGCAAAGGATCTTGTACTCTGGACAATGTCAGGTAAGGGATCTAGTACTCTGGACAATGTCAGGGAAGGGATCTAGTACTCTGGGCAATGTCAGGGAAGGGATCTGGTACTCTGGACAATGGCATGCAATGGATCCAGTACTCTAGACAATGCAAGGGAAGGGATCTAGTGCTCTTTACAATGCCAGGGAAGGGATCTGGGACTCTGGACAATGGCATGTAATGGATCCAGTACTCTGGACAATGCATGGGAAGGGATCTAGTGCTCTGAACAATGCCAGGGAAGGGATCTAGTACTCTGGGCAATGTCAGGGAAGGGATCTGGTACTCTGGACAATGGCATGCAATGGATCCAGTACTCTGGACCTTGCAAGGGAAGGGATCTAGTGCTCTGAAAAATGTCAGGGAAGGGATCCGGTACTCTGGACAATGGCGGGCAAAGGATCTTGTACTCTGAATAATGTCAGGGAAGGGATCCAGCACTCTGGTCAATGTCAGGGAAGGGATCTGTCATCTGGAAAGTGGCAGGGAAGGGATCTAGCATCTGGACAATGACAGGGAAGGGATCTAGAACTCTGGACATATGCATGCAAGGGATCTACATATCTGGGCAATGTCGAGGGAAGGGATCTAGTACTCTGGACAATGGTGGGCAAGGGATTTAGCACCCTGAGCAATGGTGGGCAAGGGATCCAGCACTGCGGACAATGTCAGGGAAGGGATATGGCACTCTGGACAATGGCGGGGAAGGGATCTAGAACTCTGGACAATTGCATGCATGGTATCTACATATCTGGACAATGTCAGGGAAGGGATCTAGTATTCTGGACAATGGTGGGCAAGGGATCTAGCACTCTGGACAGAGGCAGGCAGATCTAATACTCCTGGACAATGGTTTGCATGGGATCCTGCACTCTGGCCAATGTCGGGAAAGGGATCTAGTACTCCTGACAATAGCATGCAAGGGATCCAGTATTCTGGACAATGTTAGGGAAGGGATCTAGTACTCTGAACAATGATAGGCAAGGTATCCAGCACTCTGGCCAATGTCAGGGAAGGGATCTAGTACTCTTGACAATGACATGCAAGGGATCCAGTATTCTGGACAATGTCAGGGAAGGGATCTAGTACTCTGGACAATGATAGGCAAGGGATCTAGCATTCTGGGCAATGTCAGGGACGGGATCTAGTACTCTGGACAATGGTGGGCAAGGGATCCAGCACTCTGGCCAATGTCAGGGAAGGGATCTAGTACTCTTGACAATGGCATGCAAGGGATCCAGTATTCTGGACAATGTCAGGGAAGGGATCTAGTACTCTGGACCATGATAGGCAAGGGATCTAGCACTCTGGGCAATGTCAGGGAAGGGATCTAGTATGCTGAACAATAGCAGCCACTGGGTCTGGCACTCTGGGTAATGGCAGGCAAGGGATCCAGTACTCTGGATAATGTGTACAAGGGATATAGTACTTTTGACAATGTAAAAGCAGGGACCTAGTGCTCTGAACAATGTCAGGGAAGGGACCTAGTACTCTGGGCAATGTCAGGGAAGGGATCTGGGACTCTGGACAATGGCAGAGAAGGGACCTGGTAGTCTGGACAATGGTTGGCATGGGATCTCACACCCTAGACAATGTCAGGGAAGGGATCTAGTGCTCTGGACAATGGTAGGCAAGGGATCTAGCTCTCTGGTCAATGTCAGGGAAGGGATCTAGTACCCTGGACAATGGGAGGCAAGGGATCTAGTGTTCTGGGCAATGTCAGGGAAGGATCTAGTATGCTGAACAATAGCAGCCACGGTGTCTAGCACTCTGGGTAATGACAGGCAAGGGATCTAGTACTCTTGGTAATGTATGCAAGGAATCTAGTACTCTGGACAATGTAAGGGAAGGGATCTAGTGCTCTGGACAATGGTAGGCAAGGGATCTAGTGCTCTGGGCAATGTCAGGGAAGGGATCTAGTATGCTGAACAATAGTAGCCACTCTGTCTAGCACTCTGAACAATGCCAGGGAAGGGATCTAGTACTCTGGGCAATGTCAGGGAAGGGATCTGGTACTCTGGACAATGGTGGGCAAAGGATCTTGTACTCTGGACAATGTCAGGTAAGGGATCTAGTACTCTGGGCAATACCAGGGAAGGGATCTAGTGCTCTGGGCAATGTCAGGGAAGGGATCTGGTACTCTGGACAATGGCATGCAGTGGATCCAGTACTCTGGACAATGCAAGGAAAGGGATCTAGTGCTCTGAACAATGCCAGGGAAGGGATCTAGTACTCTGATCAATGTCAGGGAAGGGATCTAGTACTCTGGGCAATGTCAGGGAAGGGATCTGGTACTCTGGACAATGGCATGCAATGGATCCAGTACTCTGGACCTTGCAAGGGAAGGGATCTAGTGCTCTGAAAAATGTCAGGGAAGGGATCCAGTACTCTGGACAATGGCGGGCAAAGGATCTTGTACTCTGAATAATGTCAGGAAAGGGATCCAGCACTCTGGTCAATGTCAGGGAAGGGATCTGTCATCTGGAAAGTGGCAGGGAAGGGATCTAGCATCTGGACAATGACAGGGAAGGGATCTAGAACTCTGGACATATGCATGCAAGGGATCTACATATCTGGGCAATGTCGAGGGAAGGGATCTAGTACTCTGGACAATGGTGGGCAAGGGATTTAGCACCCTGAGCAATGGTGGGCAAGGGATCCAGCACTGCGGACAATGGCAGGGAAGGGATATGGCACTCTGGACAATGGCGGGGAAGGGATCTAGAACTCTGGACAATTGCATGCATGGTATCTACATATCTGGACAATGTCAGGGAAGGGATCTAGTATTCTGGACAATGGTGGGCAAGGGATCTAGCACTCTGGACAGAGGCAGGCAGATCTAATACTCCTGGACAATGGTGTGCATGGGATCCTGCACTCTGGCCAATGTCGGGGAAGGGATCTAGTACTCCTGACAATAGCATGCAAGGGATCCAGTATTCTGGACAATGTTAGGGAAGGGATCTAGTACTCTGAACAATGATAGGCAAGGTATCCAGCACTCTGGCCAATGTCAGGGAAGGGATCTAGTACTCTTGACAATGACATGCAAGGGATCCAGTATTCTGGACAATGTCAGGGAAGGGATCTAGTACTCTGGACAATGATAGGCAAGGGATCTAGCATTCTGGGCAATGTCAGGGAAGGGATCTAGTACTCAGGACAATGGTGGGCAAGGGATCCAGCACTCTGGCCAATGTCAGGGAAGGGATCTAGTACTCTTGACAATGGCATGCAAGGGATCCAGTATTCTGGACAATGTCAGGGAAGGGATCTAGTACTCTGGACCATGATAGGCAAGGGATCTAGCACTCTGGGCAATGTCAGGGAAGGGATCTAGTATGCTGAACAATAGCAGCCACTGGGTCTGGCACTCTGTGTAATGGCAGGCAAGGGATCCAGTACTCTGGATAATGTGTACAAGGGATATAGTACTCTTGACAATGTAAAAGCAGGGACCTAGTGCTCTGAACAATGTCAGGGAAGGGACCTAGTACTCTGGGCAATGTCAGGGAAGGGATCTGGGACTCTGGACAATGGCAGAGAAGGGACCTGGTAGTCTGGACAATGGTTGGCATGGGATCTCACACCCTAGACAATGTCAGGGAAGGGATCTAGTGCTCTAGACAATGGTAGGCAAGGGATCTAGCTCTCTGGTCAATGTCAGGGAAGGGATCTAGTACCCTGGACAATGGGAGGCAAGGGATCTAGTGTTCTGGGCAATGTCAGGGAAGGATCTAGTATGCTGAACAATAGCAGCCACGGTGTCTAGCACTCTGGGTAATGACAGGCAAGGGATCTAGTACTCTTGGTAATGTATGCAAGGAATCTAGTACTCTGGACAATGTAAGGGAAGGGATCTAGTGCTCTTAACAATGTCAAGGAAGGGATATAGTACTCTGGACAATGTCAGGGAAGTGATCTGGTACTCTGGACAATGGCATTCAATGGATCCAGTACTATGGACAATGCAAGGGAAGTTATCTAGTGCTCTGAACAATGCCAGGGAAGGGATCTAGTACTCTGGGCAATGTCAGGGAAGGGATCTAGTACTCTGGGCAATGTCATGGAAGGGATCTGGTACTCTGGACAATGGCAGGCAAAGGATCTAGTACTCTGGGCAATGTCAGGTAAGGGATCTAGTACTCTGGACAATAGTGGGGAAGGGATCTAGTACTCTGGGCAATGGCAGGGAAGGGATCTGGTACTCTAGACAATGGCATGCAATGGATCCAGTACCCTGGACAATGCAAGGGAAGTGATCTAGTGCTCTGAACAATGCCAGGGAAGGGATCTGGTACTCTGGACAATGGCATGCAATGGATCCAGTACTCTGGACAATGCAAGGGAAGGGATCTAGTGCTCTGAACAATGCCAGCGAAGGGATCTAGTACTCTGGGCTACGTCAGGGAAGGGATCTGGTACTCTGGAAAATGGCATGCAATGGATCCAGTACTCTAGACAATGCAAGGGAAGGGATCTAGTGCTCTTAACAATGCCAGGGAAGGGATCTGGGACTCTGGACAATGGCATGCAATGGATCCAGCACTCTGGACAATGCAAGGGAAGGGATCTAGTGCTCTGAACAATGCCAGCGATGGGATCTAGTACTCTGGGCAATGTCAGGGAAGGGATCTGGTACTCTGGACAATGGCATGCAATGGATCCAGTACTCTAGACAATGCAAGGGAAGGGATCTAGTGCTCTTAACATTGCCAGGGAAGGGATCTGGGACTCTGGACAATGGCATGTAATGGATCCAGTACTCTGGACAATGCAAGGGAAGGGATCTAGTGCTCTGAACAATGCCAGGGAATGGATCTAGTACTCTGGGAAATGTCAGGGAAGGGATCTGGTACTCTCGACAATGGCAGGAAAAAGATCTTGTACTCTGAACAATGTCAGGGAAGGGATCTAGTACTCTAGGCAATGTCAGGGAAGGGATCTGGTATGCTGGACAATGGCAGGCAAAGGATCTAGTACTCTGGGCAATGTCAGGTAAGGGATCTAGTACTCTGGAAAATGTCGGGGAAGGGATCTAGTACTCTGGGCAATGTCAGGGAAGGGATCTGGTACTCTAGACAATGGCATGCAATGGATCTAGTACCCTGGACAATGCAAGGGAAGGGATATAGTGCTCTGAACAATGCCAGGGAAGGGATCTGGTACTCTGGACAATGGCATGCAATGGATCTAGTACTCTGGACAATGCAAGGGAAGGGATCTAGTGCTCTGAACAATGCCAGGGAAGGGATCTAGTACTCTGGGCAATGTCAGGGAAGGGATCGGGTATTCTAGACAATGGCAGGCAAAGGATCTTGTACTCTGGACAATGTCAGGTAAGGGATCTAGTAGTTTGGGCAATGTTGGGGAAGGGATCTAGTACTCTGGACAATGCCAGATAAGGGATCTGGTACTCTTGACAATGGCATGCAATGAATCCAGTACTCTGGACAATGCAAGGGAAGGGATCTAGTACTCTGAACAATGATAGGCAAGGTATCCAGCACTCTGGCCAATGTCAGGGAAGGTATCTAGTACTCTTGACAATGACATGCAAGGGATCCAGTATTCTGGACAATGTCACGGAAGGGATCTAGTACTCTGGACCATGATAGGCAAGGGATCTAGCACTCTGGGCAATGTCAGGGAAGGGATCTAGTATGCTGAACAATAGCAGCCACTGGGTCTGGCACTCTGTGTAATGGCAGGCAAGGGATCCAGTACTCTGGATAATGTGTACAAGGGATATAGTACTCTTGACAATGTAAAAGCAGGGACCTAGTGCTCTGAACAATGTCAGGGAAGGGACCTAGTACTCTGGGCAATGTCAGGGAAGGGATCTGGGACTCTGGACAATGGCAGAGAAGGGACCTGGTAGTCTGGACAATGGTTGGCATGGGATCTCACACCCTAGACAATGTCAGGGAAGGGATCTAGTGCTCTGGACAATGGTAGGCAAGGGATCTAGCTCTCTGGTCAATGTCAGGGAAGGGATCTAGTACCCTGGACAATGGGAGGCAAGGGATCTAGTGTTCTGGGCAATGTCAGGGAAGGATCTAGTATGCTGAACAATAGCAGCCACGGTGTCTAGCACTCTGGGTAATGACAGGCAAGGGATCTAGTACTCTTGGTAATGTATGCAAGGAATCTAGTACTCTGGACAATGTAAGGGAAGGGATCTAGTGCTCTTAACAATGTCAAGGAAGGGATATAGTACTCTGCACAATGTCAGGGAAGTGATCTGGTACTCTGGACAATGGCATTCAATGGATCCAGTACTATGGACAATGCAAGGGAAGTTATCTAGTACTCTGAACAATGCCAGGGAAGGGATCTAGTACTCTGGGCAATGTCAGGGAAGGGATCTAGTACTCTGGGCAATGTCAGGGAAGGGATCTGGTACTCTGGACAATGGCAGGCAAAGGATCTAGTACTCTGGGCAATGTCAGGTAAGGGATCTAGTACTCTGGACAATGTCAGGGAAGGGATCTAGTACTCTGGGCAATGTCAGGGAAGGGATCTGGTACTCTAGACAATGGCATGCAATGGATCCAGTACCCTGGACAATGCAAGGGAAGTGATCTAGTGCTCTGAACAATGCCAGGGAAGGGATCTGGTACTCTGGACAATGGCATGCAATGGATCCAGTACTCTGGACAATGCAAGGGAAGGGATCTAGTGCTCTGAACAATGCCAGCGAAGGGATCTAGTACTCTGGGCTATGTCAGGGAAGGGATCTGGTACTCTGGAAAATGGCATGCAATGGATCCAGTACTCTAGACAATGCAAGGGAAGGGATCTAGTGCTCTTAACAATGCCAGGGAAGGGATCTGGGACTCTGGACAATGGCATGCAATGGATCCAGTACTCTGGACAATGCAAGGGAAGGGATCTAGTGCTCTGAACAATGCCAGCGAAGGGATCTAGTACTCTGGGCAATGTCAGGGAAGGGATCTGGTACTCTGGACAATGGCATGCAATGGATCCAGTACTCTAGACAATGCAAGGGAAGGGATCTAGTGCTCTTAACATTGCCAGGGAAGGGATCTGGGACTCTGGACAATGGCATGTAATGGATCCAGTACTCTGGACAATGCAAGGGAAGGGATCTAGTGCTCTGAACAATGCCAGGGAATGGATCTAGTACTCTGGGAAATGTCAGGGAAGGGATCTGGTACTCTCGACAATGGTAGGAAAAAGATCTTGTACTCTGAACAATGTCAGGGAAGGGATCTAGTACTCTAGGCAATGTCAGGGAAGGGATCTGGTATGCTGGACAATGGCAGGCAAAGGATCTAGTACTCTGGGCAATGTCAGGTAAGGGATCTAGTACTCTGGAAAATGTCGGGGAAGGGATCTAGTACTCTGGGCAATGTCAGGGAAGGGATCTGGTACTCTAGACAATGGCATGCAATGGATCCAGTACCCTGGACAATGCAAGGGAAGGGATATAGTGCTCTGAACAATGCCAGGGAAGGGATCTGGTACTCTGGACAATGGCATGCAATGGATCCAGTACTCTGGACAATGCAAGGGAAGGGATCTAGTGCTCTGAACAATGCCAGGGAAGGGATCTAGTACTCTGGGCAATGTCAGGGAAGGGATCGGGTATTCTAGACAATGGCAGGCAAAGGATCTTGTACTCTGGACAATGTCAGGTAAGGGATCTAGTAGTTTGGGCAATGTTGGGGAAGGGATCTAGTACTCTGGACAATGCCAGATAAGGGATCTGGTACTCTTGACAATGGCATGCAATGAATCCAGTACTCTGGACAATGCAAGGGAAGGGATCTAGTACTCTGAACAATGATAGGCAAGGTATCCAGCACTCTGGCCAATGTCAGGGAAGGTATCTAGTACTCTTGACAATGACATGCAAGGGATCCAGTATTCTGGACAATGTCAGGGAAGGGATCTAGTACTCTGGACAATGATAGGCAAGGGATCTAACATTCTGGGCAATGTCAGGGAAGGGATCTAGTACTCTGGACAATGGTGGGCAAGGGATCCAGCACTCTGGCCAATGTCAGGGAAGGGATCTAGTACTCTTGACAATGGCATGCAAGGGATCCAGTATTCTGGACAATGTCAGGGAAGGGATCTAGTACTCTGGACAATGCAAGGGAAGGGATCTAGTGCTCAGAACAATGCCAGGGAAGGGATCTAGTACTCTGGGCAATGTCAGGGAAGGGATCTGGTACTCTGGACAATGGCATGCAGTGGATCCAGTACTCTGGACAAAATAGGGGAGGGAGCTAGTGCTCTGAACAATGCCAGGGAAGGGATCTTGTATTCTGGGCAATGTCAGGGAAGGGAACTGGCACTAAGGACAATGGCAGGCAAGGGATCCTGCACTCTGGACAACATCATGGAAGGGATCTAGTGCTCCAAACAATGGTGGGCAAGGGATCCAGCACTCTGGTCAATGTCAGGGAAGGGATCTAGTATGCTGAACAATAGCAGCCACTGTATCTAGCACTCTGGGTAATGACAGGCAAGGGATCTAGTACTCTTGGTAATGTATGCAAGGGATCTAGTGCTCTGGACAATATAAGGAAAGGGATCTAGTGCTCTTAACAATGTCAGGGAAGGGATATAGTACTCTGGACAATGTCAGGGAAGTGATCTGGTACTCTGGACAATGGCATGCAATGGATCTAGTACTATGGACAATGCAAGGGAAGGGATCTAGTGCTCTGAACACTGCCAGGGAAGGGATCTAGTACTATCTGCAATGTCAGGGAAGGGATCTGGTACTCTGGACAATGGTGGGCAAAGGATCTTGTACTCTGGACAATGTCAGGTAAGGGATCTAGTACTCTGGACAATGTCAGGGAAGGGATCTAGTACTCTGGGCAATGTCAGGGAAGGGATCTGGTACTCTGGACAATGGCATGCAATGGATCCAGTACTCTAGACAATGCAAGGGAAGGGATCTAGTGCTCTTTACAATGCCAGGGAAGGGATCTGGGACTCTGGACAATGGCATATAATGGATCCAGTACTCTGGACAATGCATGGGAAGGGATCTAGTGCTCTGAACAATGCCAGGGAAGGGATCTAGTACTCTGGGCAATGTCAGGGAAGGGATCTGGTACTCTGGACAATGGCATGCAATGGATCCAGTACTCTGGACCTTGCAAGGGAAGGGATCTAGTGCTCTGAAAAATGTCAGGGAAGGGATCCGGTACTCTGGACAATGGCGGGCAAAGGATCTTGTACTCTGAATAATGTCAGGGAAGGGATCCAGCACTCTGGTCAATGTCAGGGAAGGGATCTGTCATTTGGAAAGTGGCAGGGAAGGGATCTAGCATCTGGACAATGACAGGGAAGGGATCTAGAACTCTGGACATATGCATGCAAGGGATCTACATATCTGGGCAATGTCGAGGGAAGGGATCTAGTACTCTGGACAATGGTGGGCAAGGGATTTAGCACCCTGAGCAATGGTGGGCAAGGGATCCAGCACTGCGGACAATGGCAGGGAAGGGATATGGCACTCTGGACAATGGCGGGGAAGGGATCTAGAACTCTGGACAATTGCATGCATGGTATCTACATATCTGGACAATGTCAGGGAAGGGATCTAGTATTCTGGACAATGGTGGGCAAGGGATCTAGCACTCTGGACAGAGGCAGGCAGATCTAATACTCCTGGACAATGGTTTGCATGGGATCCTGCACTCTGGCCAATGTCGGGGAAGGGATCTAGTACTCCTGACAATAGCATGCAAGGGATCCAGTATTCTGGACAATGTTAGGGAAGGGATCTAGTACTCTGGACAATGTAAGGGAAGGGATCTAGTGCTCTTAACAATGTCAAGGAAGGGATATAGTACTCTGGACAATGTCAGGGAAGTGATCTGGTACTCTGGACAATGGCATTCAATGGATCCAGTACTATGGACAATGCAAGGGAAGTTATCTAGTGCTCTGAACAATGCCAGGGAAGGGATCTAGTACTCTGGGCAATGTCAGGGAAGGGATCTAGTACTCTGGGCAATGTCATGGAAGGGATCTGGTACTCTGGACAATGGCAGGCAAAGGATCTAGTACTCTGGGCAATGTCAGGTAAGGGATCTAGTACTCTGGACAATGTTGGGGAAGGGATCTAGTACTCTGGGCAATGGCAGGGAAGGGATCTGGTACTCTAGACAATGGCATGCAATGGATCCAGTACCCTGGACAATGCAAGGGAAGTGATCTAGTGCTCTGAACAATGCCAGGGAAGGGATCTGGTACTCTGGACAATGGCATGCAATGGATCCAGTACTCTGGACAATGCAAGGGAAGGGATCTAGTGCTCTGAACAATGCCAGCGAAGGGATCTAGTACTCTGGGCTACGTCAGGGAAGGGATCTGGTACTCTGGAAAATGGCATGCAATGGATCCAGTACTCTAGACAATGCAAGGGAAGGGATCTAGTGCTCTTAACAATGCCAGGGAAGGGATCTGGGACTCTGGACAATGGCATGCAATGGATCCAGTACTCTGGACAATGCAAGGGAAGGGATCTAGTGCTCTGAACAATGCCAGCGATGGGATCTAGTACTCTGGGCAATGTCAGGGAAGGGATCTGGTACTCTGGACAATGGCATGCAATGGATCCAGTACTCTAGACAATGCAAGGGAAGGGATCTAGTGCTCTTAACATTGCTAGGGAAGGGATCTGGGACGCTGGACAATGGCATGTAATGGATCCAGTACTCTGGACAATGCAAGGGAAGGGATCTAGTGCTCTGAACAATGCCAGGGAATGGATCTAGTACTCTGGGAAATGTCAGGGAAGGGATCTGGTACTCTTGACAATGGCAGGAAAAAGATCTTGTACTCTGAACAATGTCAGGGAAGGGATCTAGTACTCTAGGCAATGTCAGGGAAGGGATCTGGTATGCTGGACAATGGCAGGCAAAGGATCTAGTACTCTGGGCAATGTCAGGTAAGGGATCTAGTACTCTGGAAAATGTCGGGGAAGGGATCTAGTACTCTGGGCAATGTCAGGGAAGGGATCTGGTACTCTAGACAATGGCATGCAATGGATCCAGTACCCTGGACAATGCAAGGGAAGGGATATAGTGCTCTGAACAATGCCAGGGAAGGGATCTGGTACTCTGGACAATGGCATGCAATGGATCCAGTACTCTGGACAATGCAAGGGAAGGGATCTAGTGCTCTGAACAATGCCAGGGAAAGGATCTAGTACTCTGGGCAATGTCAGGGAAGGGATCGGGTATTCTAGACAATGGCAGGCAAAGGATCTTGTACTCTGGACAATGTCAGGTAAGGGATCTAGTAGTTTGGGCAATGTTGGGGAAGGGATCTAGTACTCTGGACAATGCCAGATAAGGGATCTGGTACTCTTGACAATGGCATGCAATGAATCCAGTACTCTGGACAATGCAAGGGAAGGGATCTAGTACTCTGAACAATGATAGGCAAGGTATCCAGCACTCTGGCCAATGTCAGGGAAGGTATCTAGTACTCTTGACAATGACATGCAAGGGATCCAGTATTCTGGACAATGTCAGGGAAGGGATCTAGTACTCTGGACAATGATAGGCAAGGGATCTAACATTCTGGGCAATGTCAGGGAAGGGATCTAGTACTCTGGACAATGGTGGGCAAGGGATCCAGCACTCTGGCCAATGTCAGGGAAGGGATCTAGTACTCTTGACAATGGCATGCAAGGGATCCAGTATTCTGGACAATGTCAGGGAAGGGATCTAGTACTCTGGACAATGCAAGGGAAGGGATCTAGTGCTCAGAACAATGCCAGGGAAGGGATCTAGTACTCTGGGCAATGTCAGGGAAGGGATCTGGTACTCTGGACAATGGCATGCAGTGGATCCAGTACTCTGGACAAAATAGGGGAGGGAGCTAGTGCTCTGAACAATGCCAGGGAAGGGATCTTGTATTCTGGGCAATGTCAGGGAAGGGAACTGGCACTAAGGACAATGGCAGGCAAGGGATCTTGCACTCTGGACAATATCATGGAAGGGATCTAGTGCTCCAAACAATGGTGGGCAAGGGATCCAGCACTCTGGTCAATGTCAGGGAAAGGATCTAGTATGCTGAACAATAGCAGCCACTGTATCTAGCACTCTGGGTAATGACAGGCAAGGGATCTAGTACTCTTGGTAATGTATGCAAGGGATCTAGTGCTCGGGACAATGTAAGGAAAGGGATCTAGTGCTCTTAACAATGTCAGGGAAGGGATATAGTACTCTGGACAATGTCAGGGAAGTGATCTGGTACTCTGGACAATGGCATGCAATGGATCTAGTACTATGGACAATGCAAGGGAAGGGATCTAGTGCTCTGAACACTGCCAGGGAAGGGATCTAGTACTCTCTGCAATGTCAGGGAAGGGATCTGGTACTCTGGACAATGGTGGGCAAAGGATCTTGTACTCTGGACAATGTCAGGTAAGGGATCTAGTACTCTGGACAATGTCAGAGAAGGGATCTAGTACTCTGGGCAATGTCAGGGAAGGGATCTGGTACTCTGGACAATGGCATGCAATGGATCCAGTACTCTAGACAATGCAAGGGAAGGGATCTAGTGCTCTTTACAATGCCAGCGAAGGGATCTGGGACTCTGGACAATGGCATGTAATGGATCCAGTACTCTGGACAATGCATGGGAAGGGATCTAGTGCTCTGAACAATGCCAGGGAAGGGATCTAGTACTCTGGGCAATGTCAGGGAAGGGATCTGGTACTCTGGACAATGGCATGCAATGGATCCAGTACTCTGGACCTTGCAAGGGAAGGGATCTAGTGCTCTGAAAAATGTCAGGGAAGGGATCTGGTACTCTGGACAATGGCGGGCAAAGGATCTTGTACTCTGAATAATGTCAGGGAAGGGATCCAGCACTCTGGTCAATGTCAGGGAAGGGATCTGTCATCTGGAAAGTGGCAGGGAAGGGATCTAGCATCTGGACAATGACAGGGAAGGGATCTAGAACTCTGGACATATGCATGCAAGGGATCTACATATCTGGGCAATGTCGAGGGAAGGGATCTAGTACTCTGGACAATGGTGGGCAAGGGATTTAGCACCCTGAGCAATGGTGGGCAAGGGATCCAGCACTGCGGACAATGGCAGGGAAGGGATATGGCACTCTGGACAATGGCGGGGAAGGGATCTAGAACTCTGGACAATTGCATGCATGGTATCTACATATCTGGACAATGTCAGGGAAGGGATCTAGTATTCTGGACAATGGTGGGCAAGGGATCTAGCACTCTGGACAGAGGCAGGCAGATCTAATACTCCTGGACAATGGTTTGCATGGGATCCTGCACTCTGGCCAATGTCGGGGAAGGGATCTAGTACTCCTGACAATAGCATGCAAGGGATCCAGTATTCTGGACAATGTTAGGGAAGGGATCTAGTACTCTGAACAATGATAGGCAAGGTATCCAGCACTCTGGCCAATGTCAGGGAAGGGATCTAGTACTCTTGACAATGACATGCAAGGGATCCAGTATTCTGGACAATGTCAGGGAAGGGATCTAGTACTCTGGACAATGATAGGCAAGGGATCTAGCATTCTGGGCAATGTCAGGGACGGGATCTAGTACTCTGGACAATGGTGGGCAAGGGATCCAGCACTCTGGCCAATGTCAGGGAAGGGATCTAGTACTCTTGACAATGGCATGCAAGGGATCCAGTATTCTGGACAATGTCAGGGAAGGGATCTAGTACTCTGGACCATGATAGGCAAGGGATCTAGCACTCTGGGCAATGTCAGGGAAGGGATCTAGTATGCTGAACAATAGCAGCCACTGGGTCTGGCACTCTGGGTAATGGTAGGCAAGGGATCCAGTACTCTGGATAATGTGTACAAGGGATATAGTACTTTTGACAATGTAAAAGCAGGGACCTAGTGCTCTGAACAATGTCAGGGAAGGGACCTAGTACTCTGGGCAATGTCAGGGAAGGGATCTGGGACTCTGGACAATGGCAGAGAAGGGACCTGGTAGTCTGGACAATGGTTGGCATGGGATCTCACACCCTAGACAATGTCAGGGAAGGGATCTAGTGCTCTGGACAATGGTAGGCAAGGGATCTAGCTCTCTGGTCAATGTCAGGGAAGGGATCTAGTACCCTGGACAATGGGAGGCAAGGGATCTAGTGTTCTGGGCAATGTCAGGGAAGGATCTAGTATGCTGAACAATAGCAGCCACGGTGTCTAGCACTCTGGGTAATGACAGGCAAGGGATCTAGTACTCTTGGTAATGTATGCAAGGAATCTAGTACTCTGGACAATGTAAGGGAAGGGATCTAGTGCTCTGGACAATGGTAGGCAAGGGATCTAGTGCTCTGGGCAATGTCAGGGAAGGGATCTAGTATGCTGAACAATAGTAGCCACTCTGTCTAGCACTCTGAACAATGCCAGGGAAGGGATCTAGTACTCTGGGCAATGTCAGGGAAGGGATCTGGTACTCTGGACAATGGTGGGCAAAGGATCTTGTACTCTGGACAATGTCAGGTAAGGGATCTAGTACTCTGGGCAATACCAGGGAAGGGATCTAGTGCTCTGGGCAATGTCAGGGAAGGGATCTGGTACTCTGGACAATGGCATGCAGTGGATCCAGTACTCTGGACAATGCAAGGAAAGGGATCTAGTGCTCTGAACAATGCCAGGGAAGGGATCTAGTACTCTGATCAATGTCAGGGAAGGGATCTAGTACTCTGGGCAATGTCAGGGAAGGGATCTGGTACTCTGGACAATGGCATGCAATGGATCCAGTACTCTGGACCTTGCAAGGGAAGGGATCTAGTGCTCTGAAAAATGTCAGGGAAGGGATCCAGTACTCTGGACAATGGCGGGCAAAGGATCTTGTACTCTGAATAATGTCAGGGAAGGGATCCAGCACTCTGGTCAATGTCAGGGAAGGGATCTGTCATCTGGAAAGTGGCAGGGAAGGGATCTAGCATCTGGACAATGACAGGGAAGGGATCTAGAACTCTGGACATATGCATGCAAGGGATCTACATATCTGGGCAATGTCGAGGGAAGGGATCTAGTACTCTGGACAATGGTGGGCAAGGGATTTAGCACCCTGAGCAATGGTGGGCAAGGGATCCAGCACTGCGGACAATGGCAGGGAAGGGATATGGCACTCTGGACAATGGCGGGGAAGGGATCTAGAACTCTGGACAATTGCATGCATGGTATCTACATATCTGGACAATGTCAGGGAAGGGATCTAGTATTCTGGACAATGGTGGGCAAGGGATCTAGCACTCTGGACAGAGGCAGGCAGATCTAATACTCCTGGACAATGGTGTGCATGGGATCCTGCACTCTGGCCAATGTCGGGGAAGGGATCTAGTACTCCTGACAATAGCATGCAAGGGATCCAGTATTCTGGACAATGTTAGGGAAGGGATCTACTACTCTGAACAATGATAGGCAAGGTATCCAGCACTCTGGCCAATGTCAGGGAAGGGATCTAGTACTCTTGACAATGACATGCAAGGGATCCAGTATTCTGGACAATGTCAGGGAAGGGATCTAGTACTCTGGACAATGATAGGCAAGGGATCTAGCATTCTGGGCAATGTCAGGGACGGGATCTAGTACTCTGGACAATGGTGGGCAAGGGATCCAGCACTCTGGCCAATGTCAGGGAAGGGATCTAGTACTCTTGACAATGGCATGCAAGGGATCCAGTATTCTGGACAATGTCAGGGAAGGGATCTAGTACTCTGGACCATGATAGGCAAGGGATCTAGCACTCTGGGCAATGTCAGGGAAGGGATCTAGTATGCTGAACAATAGCAGCCACTGGGTCTGGCACTCTGGGTAATGGCAGGCAAGGGATCCAGTACTCTGGATAATGTGTACAAGGGATATAGTACTTTTGACAATGTAAAAGCAGGGACCTAGTGCTCTGAACAATGTCAGGGAAGGGACCTAGTGCTCTGGGCAATGTCAGGGAAGGGATCTGGGACTCTGGACAATGGCAGAGAAGGGACCTGGTAGTCTGGACAATGGTTGGCATGGGATCTCACACCCTAGACAATGTCAGGGAAGGGATCTAGTGCTCTGGACAATGGTAGGCAAGGGATCTAGCTCTCTGGTCAATGTCAGGGAAGGGATCTAGTACCCTGGACAATGGGAGGCAAGGGATCTAGTGTTCTGGGCAATGTCAGGGAAGGATCTAGTATGCTGAACAATAGCAGCCACGGTGTCTAGCACTCTGGGTAATGACAGGCAAGGGATCTAGTACTCTTGGTAATGTATGCAAGGAATCTAGTACTCTGGACAATGTAAGGGAAGGGATCTAGTGCTCTGGACAATGGTAGGCAAGGGATCTAGTGCTCTGGGCAATGTCAGGGAAGGGATCTAGTATGCTGAACAATAGTAGCCACTCTGTCTAGCACTCTGAACAATGCCAGGGAAGGGATCTAGTACTCTGGGCAATGTCAGGGAAGGGATCTGGTACTCTGAACAATGGTGGGCAAAGGATCTTGTACTCTGGACAATGTCAGGTAAGGGATCTAGTACTCTGGGCAATACCAGGGAAGGGATCTAGTGCTCTGGGCAATGTCAGGGAAGGGATCTGGTACTCTGGACAATGGCATGCAGTGGATCCAGTACTCTGGACAATGCAAGGAAAGGGATCTAGTGCTCTGAACAATGCCAGGGAAGGGATCTAGTACTCTGATCAATGTCAGGGAAGGGATCTAGTACTCTGGGCAATGTCAGGGAAGGGATCTGGTACTCTGGACAATGGCATGCAATGGATCCAGTACTCTGGACCTTGCAAGGGAAGGGATCTAGTGCTCTGAAAAATGTCAGGGAAGGGATCCAGTACTCTGGACAATGGCGGGCAAAGGATCTTGTACTCTGAATAATGTCAGGGAAGGGATCCAGCACTCTGGTCAATGTCAGGGAAGGGATCTGTCATCTGGAAAGTGGCAGGGAAGGGATCTAGCATCTGGACAATGACAGGGAAGGGATCTAGAACTCTGGACATATGCATGCAAGGGATCTACATATCTGGGCAATGTCGAGGGAAGGGATCTAGTACTCTGGACAATGGTGGGCAAGGGATTTAGCACCCTGAGCAATGGTGGGCAAGGGATCCAGCACTGCGGACAATGGCAGAGAAGGGATATGGCACTCTGGACAATGGCGGGGAAGGGATCTAGAACTCTGGACAATTGCATGCATGGTATCTACATATCTGGACAATGTCAGGGAAGGGATCTAGTATTCTGGACAATGGTGGGCAAGGGATCTAGCACTCTGGACAGAGGCAGGCAGATCTAATACTCCTGGACAATGGTGTGCATGGGATCCTGCACTCTGGCCAATGTCGGGGAAGGGATCTAGTACTCCTGACAATAGCATGCAAGGGATCCAGTATTCTGGACAATGTTAGGGAAGGGATCTAGTACTCTGAACAATGATAGGCAAGGTATCCAGCACTCTGGCCAATGTCAGGGAAGGGATCTAGTACTCTTGACAATGACATGCAAGGGATCCAGTATTCTGGACAATGTCAGGGAAGGGATCTAGTACTCTGGACAATGATAGGCAAGGGATCTAGCATTCTGGGCAATGTCAGGGAAGGGATCTAGTACTCAGGACAATGGTGGGCAAGGGATCCAGCACTCTGGCCAATGTCAGGGAAGGGATCTAGTACTCTTGACAATGGCATGCAAGGGATCCAGTATTCTGGACAATGTCAGGGAAGGGATCTAGTACTCTGGACCATGATAGGCAAGGGATCTAGCACTCTGGGCAATGTCAGGGAAGGGATCTAGTATGCTAAACAATAGCAGCCACTGGGTCTGGCACTCTGTGTAATGGCAGGCAAGGGATCCAGTACTCTGGATAATGTGTACAAGGGATATAGTACTCTTGACAATGTAAAAGCAGGGACCTAGTGCTCTGAACAATGTCAGGGAAGGGACCTAGTACTCTGGGCAATGTCAGGGAAGGGATCTGGGACTCTGGACAATGGCAGAGAAGGGACCTGGTAGTCTGGACAATGGTTGGCATGGGATCTCACACCCTAGACAATGTCAGGGAAGGGATCTATTGCTCTAGACAATGGTAGGCAAGGGATCTAGCTCTCTGGTCAATGTCAGGGAAGGGATCTAGTACCCTGGACAATGGGAGGCAAGGGATCTAGTGTTCTGGGCAATGTCAGGGAAGGATCTAGTATGCTGAACAATAGCAGCCACGGTGTCTAGCACTCTGGGTAATGACAGGCAAGGGATCTAGTACTCTTGGTAATGTATGCAAGGAATCTAGTACTCTGGACAATGTAAGGGAAGGGATCTAGTGCTCTTAACAATGTCAAGGAAGGGATATAGTACTCTGGACAATGTCAGGGAAGTGATCTGGTACTCTGGACAATGGCATTCAATGGATCCAGTACTATGGACAATGCAAGGGAAGTTATCTAGTGCTCTGAACAATGCCAGGGAAGGGATCTAGTACTCTGGGCAATGTCAGGGAAGGGATCTAGTACTCTGGGCAATGTCATGGAAGGGATCTGGTACTCTGAACAATGGCAGGCAAAGGATCTAGTACTCTGGGCAATGTCAGGTAAGGGATCTAGTACTCTGGACAATGTTGGGGAAGGGATCTAGTACTCTGGGCAATGGCAGGGAAGGGATCTGGTACTCTAGACAATGGCATGCAATGGATCCAGTACCCTGGACAATGCAAGGGAAGTGATCTAGTGCTCTGAACAATGCCAGGGAAGGGATCTGGTACTCTGGACAATGGCATGCAATGGATCCAGTACTCTGGACAATGCAAGGGAAGGGATCTAGTGCTCTGAACAATGCCAGCGAAGGGATCTAGTACTCTGGGCTACATCAGGGAAGGGATCTGGTACTCTGGAAAATGGCATGCAATGGATCCAGTACTCTAGACAATGCAAGGGAAGGGATCTAGTGCTCTTAACAATGCCAGGGAAGGGATCTGGGACTCTGGACAATGGCATGCAATGGATCCAGTACTCTGGACAATGCAAGGGAAGGGATCTAGTGCTCTGAACAATGCCAGCGATGGGATCTAGTACTCTGGGCAATGTCAGGGAAGGGATCTGGTACTCTGGACAATGGCATGCAATGGATCCAGTACTCTAGACAATGCAAGGGAAGGGATCTAGTGCTCTTAACATTGCCAGGGAAGGGATCTGGGACGCTGGACAATGGCATGTAATGGATCCAGTACTCTGGACAATGCAAGGGAAGGGATCTAGTGCTCTGAACAATGCCAGGGAATGGATCTAGTACTCTGGGAAATGTCAGGGAAGGGATCTGGTACTCTCGACAATGGCAGGAAAAAGATCTTGTACTCTGAACAATGTCAGGGAAGGGATCTAGTACTCTAGGCAATGTCAGGGAAGGGATCTGGTATGCTGGACAATGGCAGGCAAAGGATCTAGTACTCTGGGCAATGTCAGGTAAGGTATCTAGTACTCTGGAAAATGTCGGGGAAGGGATCTAGTACTCTGGGCAATGTCAGGGAAGGGATCTGGTACTCTAGACAATGGCATGCAATGGATCCAGTACCCTGGACAATGCAAGGGAAGGGATATAGTGCTCTGAACAATGCCAGGGAAGGGATCTGGTACTCTGGACAATGGCATGCAATGGATCCAGTACTCTGGACAATGCAAGGGAAGGGATCTAGTGCTCTGAACAATGCCAGGGAAGGGATCTAGTACTCTGGGCAATGTCAGGGAAGGGATCGGGTATTCTAGACAATGGCAGGCAAAGGATCTTGTACTCTGGACAATGTCAGGTAAGGGATCTAGTAGTTTGGGCAATGTTGGGGAAGGGATCTAGTACTCTGGACAATGCCAGATAAGGGATCTGGTACTCTTGACAATGGCATGCAATGAATCCAGTACTCTGGACAATGCAAGGGAAGGGATCTAGTACTCTGAACAATGATAGGCAAGGTATCCAGCACTCTGGCCAATGTCAGGGAAGGTATCTAGTACTCTTGACAATGACATGCAAGGGATCCAGTATTCTGGACAATGTCAGGGAAGGGATCTAGTACTCTGGACCATGATAGGCAAGGGATCTAGCACTCTGGGCAATGTCAGGGAAGGGATCTAGTATGCTGAACAATAGCAGCCACTGGGTCTGGCACTCTGTGTAATGGCAGGCAAGGGATCCAGTACTCTGGATAATGTGTACAAGGGATATAGTACTCTTGACAATGTAAAAGCAGGGACCTAGTGCTCTGAACAATGTCAGGGAAGGGACCTAGTACTCTGGGCAATGTCAGGGAAGGGATCTGGGACTCTGGACAATGGCAGAGAAGGGACCTGGTAGTCTGGACAATGGTTGGCATGGGATCTCACACCCTAGACAATGTCAGGGAAGGGATCTAGTGCTCTGGACAATGGTAGGCAAGGGATCTAGCTCTCTGGTCAATGTCAGGGAAGGGATCTAGTACCCTGGACAATGGGAGGCAAGGGATCTAGTGTTCTGGGCAATGTCAGGGAAGGATCTAGTATGCTGAACAATAGCAGCCACGGTGTCTAGCACTCTGGGTAATGACAGGCAAGGGATCTAGTACTCTTGGTAATGTATGCAAGGAATCTAGTACTCTGGACAATGTAAGGGAAGGGATCTAGTGCTCTTAACAATGTCAAGGAAGGGATATAGTACTCTGGACAATGTCAGGGAAGTGATCTGGTACTCTGGACAATGGCATTCAATGGATCCAGTACTATGGACAATGCAAGGGAAGTTATCTAGTACTCTGAACAATGCCAGGGAAGGGATCTAGTACTCTGGGCAATGTCAGGGAAGGGATCTAGTACTCTGGGCAATGTCAGGGAAGGGATCTGGTACTCTGGACAATGGCAGGCAAAGGATCTAGTACTCTGGGCAATGTCAGGTAAGGGATCTAGTACTCTGGACAATGTCGGGGAAGGGATCTAGTACTCTGGGCAATGTCAGGGAAGGGATCTGGTACTCTAGACAATGGCATGCAATGGATCCAGTACCCTGGACAATGCAAGGGAAGTGATCTAGTGCTCTGAACAATGCCAGGGAAGGGATCTGGTACTCTGGACAATGGCATGCAATGGATCCAGTACTCTGGACAATGCAAGGGAAGGGATCTAGTGCTCTGAACAATGCCAGCGAAGGGATCTAGTACTCTGGGCTATGTCAGGGAAGGGATCTGGTACTCTGGAAAATGGCATGCAATGGATCCAGTACTCTAGACAATGCAAGGGAAGGGATCTAGTGCTCTTAACAATGCCAGGGAAGGGATCTGGGACTCTGGACAATGGCATGCAATGGATCCAGTACTCTGGACAATGCAAGGGAAGGGATCTAGTGCTCTGAACAATGCCAGCGAAGGGATCTAGTACTCTGGGCAATGTCAGGGAAGGGATCTGGTACTCTGGACAATGGCATGCAATGGATCCAGTACTCTAGACAATGCAAGGGAAGGGATCTAGTGCTCTTAACATTGCCAGGGAAGGGATCTGGGACTCTGGACAATGGCATGTAATGGATCCAGTACTCTGGACAATGCAAGGGAAGGGATCTAGTGCTCTGAACAATGCCAGGGAATGGATCTAGTACTCTGGGAAATGTCAGGGAAGGGATCTGGTACTCTCGACAATGGCAGGAAAAAGATCTTGTACTCTGAACAATGTCAGGGAAGGGATCTAGTACTCTAGGCAATGTCAGGGAAGGGATCTGGTATGCTGGACAATGTCAGGCAAAGGATCTAGTACTCTGGGCAATGTCAGGTAAGGGATCTAGTACTCTGGAAAATGTCGGGGAAGGGATCTAGTACTCTGGGCAATGTCAGGGAAGGGATCTGGTACTCTAGACAATGGCATGCAATGGATCCAGTACCCTGGACAATGCAAGGGAAGGGATATAGTGCTCTGAACAATGCCAGGGAAGGGATCTGGTACTCTGGACAAAGGCATGCAATGGATCCAGTACTCTGGACAATGCAAGGGAAGGGATCTAGTGCTCTGAACAATGCCAGGGAAGGGATCTAGTACTCTGGGCAATGTCAGGGAAGGGATCGGGTATTCTAGACAATGGCAGGCAAAGGATCTTGTACTCTGGACAATGTCAGGTAAGGGATCTAGTAGTTTGGGCAATGTTGGGGAAGGGATCTAGTACTCTGGACAATGCCAGATAAGGGATCTGGTACTCTTGACAATGGCATGCAATGAATCCAGTACTCTGGACAATGCAAGGGAAGGGATCTAGTACTCTGAACAATGATAGGCAAGGTATCCAGCACTCTGGCCAATGTCAGGGAAGGTATCTAGTACTCTTGACAATGACATGCAAGGGATCCAGTATTCTGGACAATGTCAGGGAAGGGATCTAGTACTCTGGACAATGATAGGCAAGGGATCTAACATTCTGGGCAATGTCAGGGAAGGGATCTAGTACTCTGGACAATGGTGGGCAAGGGATCCAGCACTCTGGCCAATGTCAGGGAAGGGATCTAGTACTCTTGACAATGGCATGCAAGGGATCCAGTATTCTGGACAATGTCAGGGAAGGGATCTAGTACTCTGGACAATGCAAGGGAAGGGATCTAGTGCTCAGAACAATGCCAGGGAAGGGATCTAGTACTCTGGGCAATGTCAGGGAAGGGATCTGGTACTCTGGACAATGGCATGCAGTGGATCCAGTACTCTGGACAAAATAGGGGAGGGAGCTAGTGCTCTGAACAATGCCAGGGAAGGGATCTTGTATTCTGGGCAATGTCAGGGAAGGGAACTGGCACTAAGGACAATGGCAGGCAAGGGATCTTGCACTCTGGACAATATCATGGAAGGATCTAGTGCTCCAAACAATGGTGGGCAAGGGATCCAGCACTCTGGTCAATGTCAGGGAAGGGATCTAGTATGCTGAACAATAGCAGCCACTGTATCTAGCACTCTGGGTAATGACAGGCAAGGGATCTAGTACTCTTGGTAATGTATGCAAGGGATCTAGTGCTCTGGACAATGTAAGGAAAGGGATCTAGTGCTCTTAACAATGTCAGGGAAGGGATATAGTACTCTGGACAATGTCAGGGAAGTGATCTGGTACTCTGGACAATGGCATGCAATGGATCTAGTACTATGGACAATGCAAGGGAAGGGATCTAGTGCTCTGAACACTGCCAGGGAAGGGATCTAGTACTCTCTGCAATGTCAGGGAAGGGATCTGGTACTCTGGACAATGGTGGGCAAAGGATCTTGTACTCTGGACAATGTCAGGTAAGGGATCTAGTACTCTGGACAATGTCAGGGAAGGGATCTAGTACTCTGGGCAATGTCAGGGAAGGGATCTGGTACTCTGGACAATGGCATGCAATGGATCCAGTACTCTAGACAATGCAAGGGAAGGGATCTAGTGCTCTTTACAATGCCAGGGAAGGGATCTGGGACTCTGGACAATGGCATGTAATGGATCCAGTACTCTGGACAATGCATGGGAAGGGATCTAGTGCTCTGAACAATGCCAGGGAAGGGATCTAGTACTCTGGGCAATGTCAGGGAAGGGATCTGGTACTCTGGACAATGGCATGCAATGGATCCAGTACTCTGGACCTTGCAAGGGAAGGGATCTAGTGCTCTGAAAAATGTCAGGGAAGGGATCCGGTACTCTGGACAATGGCGGGCAAAGGATCTTGTACTCTGAATAATGTCAGGGAAGGGATCCAGCACTCTGGTCAATGTCAGGGAAGGGATCTGTCATCTGGAAAGTGGCAGGGAAGGGATCTAGCATCTGGACAATGACAGGGAAGGGATCTAGAACTCTGGACATATGCATGCAAGGGATCTACATATCTGGGCAATGTCGAGGGAAGGGATCTAGTACTCTGGACAATGGTGGGCAAGGGATTTAGCACCCTGAGCAATGGTGGGCAAGGGATCCAGCACTGCGGACAATGTCAGGGAAGGGATATGGCACTCTGGACAATGGCGGGGAAGGGATCTAGAACTCTGGACAATTGCATGCATGGTATCTACATATCTGGACAATGTCAGGGAAGGGATCTAGTATTCTGGACAATGGTGGGCAAGGGATCTAGCACTCTGGACAGAGGCAGGCAGATCTAATACTCCTGGACAATGGTTTGCATGGGATCCTGCACTCTGGCCAATGTCGGGAAAGGGATCTAGTACTCCTGACAATAGCATGCAAGGGATCCAGTATTCTGGACAATGTTAGGGAAGGGGTCTAGTACTCTGAACAATGATAGGCAAGGTATCCAGCACTCTGGCCAATGTCAGGGAAGGGATCTAGTACTCTTGACAATGACATGCAAGGGATCCAGTATTCTGGACAATGTCAGGGAAGGGATCTAGTACTCTGGACAATGATAGGCAAGGGATCTAGCATTCTGGGCAATGTCAGGGACGGGATCTAGTACTCTGGACAATGGTGGGCAAGGGATCCAGCACTCTGGCCAATGTCAGGGAAGGGATCTAGTACTCTTGACAATGGCATGCAAGGGATCCAGTATTCTGGACAATGTCAGGGAAGGGATCTAGTACTCTGGACCATGATAGGCAAGGGATCTAGCACTCTGGGCAATGTCAGGGAAGGGATCTAGTATGCTGAACAATAGCAGCCACTGGGTCTGGCACTCTGGGTAATGGCAGGCAAGGGATCCAGTACTCTGGATAATGTGTACAAGGGATATAGTACTTTTGACAATGTAAAAGCAGGGACCTAGTGCTCTGAACAATGTCAGGGAAGGGACCTAGTACTCTGGGCAATGTCAGGGAAGGGATCTGGGACTCTGGACAATGGCAGAGAAGGGACCTGGTAGTCTGGACAATGGTTGGCATGGGATCTCACACCCTAGACAATGTCAGGGAAGGGATCTAGTGCTCTGGACAATGGTAGGCAAGGGATCTAGCTCTCTGGTCAATGTCAGGGAAGGGATCTAGTACCCTGGACAATGGGAGGCAAGGGATCTAGTGTTCTGGGCAATGTCAGGGAAGGATCTAGTATGCTGAACAATAGCAGCCACGGTGTCTAGCACTCTGGGTAATGACAGGCAAGGGATCTAGTACTCTTGGTAATGTATGCAAGGAATCTAGTACTCTGGACAATGTAAGGGAAGGGATCTAGTGCTCTGGACAATGGTAGGCAAGGGATCTAGTGCTCTGGGCAATGTCAGGGAAGGGATCTAGTATGCTGAACAATAGTAGCCACTCTGTCTAGCACTCTGAACAATGCCAGGGAAGGGATCTAGTACTCTGGGCAATGTCAGGGAAGGGATCTGGTACTCTGGACAATGGTGGGCAAAGGATTTTGTACTCTGGACAATGTCAGGTAAGGGATCTAGTACTCTGGGCAATACCAGGGAAGGGATCTAGTGCTCTGGGCAATGTCAGGGAAGGGATCTGGTACTCTGGACAATGGCATGCAGTGGATCCAGTACTCTGGACAATGCAAGGAAAGGGATCTAGTGCTCTGAACAATGCCAGGGAAGGGATCTAGTACTCTGATCAATGTCAGGGAAGGGATCTAGTACTCTGGGCAATGTCAGGGAAGGGATCTGGTACTCTGGACAATGGCATGCAATGGATCCAGTACTCTGGACCTTGCAAGGGAAGGGATCTAGTGCTCTGAAAAATGTCAGGGAAGGGATCCAGTACTCTGGACAATGGCGGGCAAAGGATCTTGTACTCTGAATAATGTCAGGGAAGGGATCCAGCACTCTGGTCAATGTCAGGGAAGGGATCTGTCATCTGGAAAGTGGCAGGGAAGGGATCTAGCATCTGGACAATGACAGGGAAGGGATCTAGAACTCTGGACATATGCATGCAAGGGATCTACATATCTGGGCAATGTCGAGGGAAGGGATCTAGTACTCTGGACAATGGTGGGCAAGGGATTTAGCACCCTGAGCAATGGTGGGCAAGGGATCCAGCACTGCGGACAATGGCAGGGAAGGGATATGGCACTCTGGACAATGGCGGGGAAGGGATCTAGAACTCTGGACAATTGCATGCATGGTATCTACATATCTGGACAATGTCAGGGAAGGGATCTAGTATTCTGGACAATGGTGGGCAAGGGATCTAGCACTCTGGACAGAGGCAGGCAGATCTAATACTCCTGGACAATGGTGTGCATGGGATCCTGCACTCTGGCCAATGTCGGGGAAGGGATCTAGTACTCCTGACAATAGCATGCAAGGGATCCAGTATTCTGGACAATGTTAGGGAAGGGATCTAGTACTCTGAACAATGATAGGCAAGGTATCCAGCACTCTGGCCAATGTCAGGGAAGGGATCTAGTACTCTTGACAATGACATGCAAGGGATCCAGTATTCTGGACAATGTCAGGGAAGGGATCTAGTACTCTGGACAATGATAGGCAAGGGATCTAGCATTCTGGGCAATGTCAGGGAAGGGATCTAGTACTCAGGACAATGGTGGGCAAGGGATCCAGCACTCTGGCCAATGTCAGGGAAGGGATCTAGTACTCTTGACAATGGCATGCAAGGGATCCAGTATTCTGGACAATGTCAGGGAAGGGATCTAGTACTCTGGACCATGATAGGCAAGGGATCTAGCACTCTGGGCAATGTCAGGGAAGGGATCTAGTATGCTGAACAATAGCAGCCACTGGGTCTGGCACTCTGTGTAATGGCAGGCAAGGGATCCAGTACTCTGGATAATGTGTACAAGGGATATAGTACTCTTGACAATGTAAAAGCAGGGACCTAGTGCTCTGAACAATGTCAGGGAAGGGACCTAGTACTCTGGGCAATGTCAGGGAAGGGATCTGGGACTCTGGACAATGGCAGAGAAGGGACCTGGTAGTCTGGACAATGGTTGGCATGGGATCTCACACCCTAGACAATGTCAGGGAAGGGATCTAGTGCTCTAGACAATGGTAGGCAAGGGATCTAGCTCTCTGGTCAATGTCAGGGAAGGGATCTAGTACCCTGGACAATGGGAGGCAAGGGATCTAGTGTTCTGGGCAATGTCAGGGAAGGATCTAGTATGCTGAACAATAGCAGCCACGGTGTCTAGCACTCTGGGTAATGACAGGCAAGGGATCTAGTACTCTTGGTAATGTATGCAAGGAATCTAGTACTCTGGACAATGTAAGGGAAGGGATCTAGTGCTCTTAACAATGTCAAGGAAGGGATATAGTACTCTGGACAATGTCAGGGAAGTGATCTGGTACTCTGGACAATGGCATTCAATGGATCCAGTACTATGGACAATGCAAGGGAAGTTATCTAGTGCTCTGAACAATGCCAGGGAAGGGATCTAGTACTCTGGGCAATGTCAGGGAAGGGATCTAGTACTCTGGGCAATGTCATGGAAGGGATCTGGTACTCTGGACAATGGCAGGCAAAGGATCTAGTACTCTGGGCAATGTCAGGTAAGGGATCTAGTACTCTGGACAATGTTGGGGAAGGGATCTAGTACTCTGGGCAATGGCAGGGAAGGGATCTGGTACTCTAGACAATGGCATGCAATGGATCCAGTACCCTGGACAATGCAAGGGAAGTGATCTAGTGCTCTGAACAATGCCAGGGAAGGGATCTGGTACTCTGGACAATGGCATGCAATGGATCCAGTACTCTGGACAATGCAAGGGAAGGGATCTAGTGCTCTGAACAATGCCAGCGAAGGGATCTAGTACTCTGGGCTACGTCAGGGAAGGGATCTGATACTCTGGAAAATGGCATGCAATGGATCCAGTACTCTAGACAATGCAAGGGAAGGGATCTAGTGCTCTTAACAATGCCAGGGAAGGGATCTGGGACTCTGGACAATGGCATGCAATGGATCCAGTACTCTGGACAATGCAAGGGAAGGGATCTAGTGCTCTGAACAATGCCAGCGATGGGATCTAGTACTCTGGGCAATGTCAGGGAAGGGATCTGGTACTCTGGACAATGGCATGCAATGGATCCAGTACTCTAGACAATGCAAGGGAAGGGATCTAGTGCTCTTAACATTGCCAGGGAAGGGATCTGGGACTCTGGACAATGGCATGTAATGGATCCAGTACTCTGGACAATGCAAGGGAAGGGATCTAGTGCTCTGAACAATGCCAGGGAATGGATCTAGTACTCTGGGAAATGTCAGGGAAGGGATCTGGTACTCTCGACAATGGCAGGAAAAAGATCTTGTACTCTGAACAATGTCAGGGAAGGGATCTAGTACTCTAGGCAATGTCAGGGAAGGGATCTGGTATGCTGGACAATGGCAGGCAAAGGATCTAGTACTCAGGGCAATGTCAGGTAAGGGATCTAGTACTCTGGAAAATGTCGGGGAAGGGATCTAGTACTCTGGGCAATGTCAGGGAAGGGATCTGGTACTCTAGACAATGGCATGCAATGGATCTAGTACCCTGGACAATGCAAGGGAAGGGATATAGTGCTCTGAACAATGCCAGGGAAGGGATCTGGTACTCTGGACAATGGCATGCAATGGATCTAGTACTCTGGACAATGCAAGGGAAGGGATCTAGTGCTCTGAACAATGCCAGGGAAGGGATCTAGTACTCTGGGCAATGTCAGGGAAGGGATCGGGTATTCTAGACAATGGCAGGCAAAGGATCTTGTACTCTGGACAATGTCAGGTAAGGGATCTAGTAGTTTGGGCAATGTTGGGGAAGGGATCTAGTACTCTGGACAATGCCAGATAAGGGATCTGGTACTCTTGACAATGGCATGCAATGAATCCAGTACTCTGGACAATGCAAGGGAAGGGATCTAGTACTCTGAACAATGATAGGCAAGGTATCCAGCACTCTGGCCAATGTCAGGGAAGGTATCTAGTACTCTTGACAATGACATGCAAGGGATCCAGTATTCTGGACAATGTCACGGAAGGGATCTAGTACTCTGGACCATGATAGGCAAGGGATCTAGCACTCTGGGCAATGTCAGGGAAGGGATCTAGTATGCTGAACAATAGCAGCCACTGGGTCTGGCACTCTGTGTAATGGCAGGCAAGGGATCCAGTACTCTGGATAATGTGTACAAGGGATATAGTACTCTTGACAATGTAAAAGCAGGGACCTAGTGCTCTGAACAATGTCAGGGAAGGGACCTAGTACTCTGGGCAATGTCAGGGAAGGGATCTGGGACTCTGGACAATGGCAGAGAAGGGACCTGGTAGTCTGGACAATGGTTGGCATGGGATCTCACACCCTAGACAATGTCAGGGAAGGGATCTAGTGCTCTGGACAATGGTAGGCAAGGGATCTAGCTCTCTGGTCAATGTCAGGGAAGGGATCTAGTACCCTGGACAATGGGAGGCAAGGGATCTAGTGTTCTGGGCAATGTCAGGGAAGGATCTAGTATGCTGAACAATAGCAGCCACGGTGTCTAGCACTCTGGGTAATGACAGGCAAGGGATCTAGTACTCTTGGTAATGTATGCAAGGAATCTAGTACTCTGGACAATGTAAGGGAAGGGATCTAGTGCTCTTAACAATGTCAAGGAAGGGATATAGTATTCTGGACAATGTCAGGGAAGTGATCTGGTACTCTGGACAATGGCATTCAATGGATCCAGTACTATGGACAATGCAAGGGAAGTTATCTAGTACTCTGAACAATGCCAGGGAAGGGATCTAGTACTCTGGGCAATGTCAGGGAAGGGATCTAGTACTCTGGGCAATGTCAGGGAAGGGATCTGGTACTCTGGACAATGGCAGGCAAAGGATCTAGTACTCTGGGCAATGTCAGGTAAGGGATCTAGTACTCTGGACAATGTCAGGGAAGGGATCTAGTACTCTGGACAATGTTGGGGAAGGGATCTAGTACTCTGGGCAATGTCAGGGAAGGGATCTGGTACTCTAGACAATGGCATGCAATGGATCCAGTACCCTGGACAATGCAAGGGAAGTGATCTAGTGCTCTGAACAATGCCAGGGAAGGGATCTGGTACTCTGGACAATGGCATGCAATGGATCCAGTACTCTGGACAATGCAAGGGAAGGGATCTAGTGCTCTGAACAATGCCAGCGAAGGGATCTAGTACTCTGGGCTATGTCAGGGAAGGGATCTGGTACTCTGGAAAATGGCATGCAATGGATCCAGTACTCTAGACAATGCAAGGGAAGGGATCTAGTGCTCTTAACAATGCCAGGGAAGGGATCTGGGACTCTGGACAATGGCATGCAATGGATCCAGTACTCTGGACAATGCAAGGGAAGGGATCTAGTGCTCTGAACAATGCCAGCGAAGGGATCTAGTACTCTGGGCAATGTCAGGGAAGGGATCTGGTACTCTGGACAATGGCATGCAATGGATCCAGTACTCTAGACAATGCAAGGGAAGGGATCTAGTGCTCTTAACATTGCCAGGGAAGGGATCTGGGACTCTGGACAATGGCATGTAATGGATCCAGTACTCTGGACAATGCAAGGGAAGGGATCTAGTGCTCTGAACAATGCCAGGGAATGGATCTAGTACTCTGGGAAATGTCAGGGAAGGGATCTGGTACTCTCGACAATGGCAGGAAAAAGATCTTGTACTCTGAACAATGTCAGGGAAGGGATCTAGTACTCTAGGCAATGTCAGGGAAGGGATCTGGTATGCTGGACAATGGCAGGCAAAGGATCTAGTACTCTGGGCAATGTCAGGTAAGGGATCTAGTACTCTGGAAAAATGTCGGGGAAGGGATCTAGTACTCTGGGCAATGTCAGGGAAGGGATCTGGTACTCTAGACAATGGCATGCAATGGATCCAGTACCCTGGACAATGCAAGGGAAGGGATATAGTGCTCTGAACAATGCCAGGGAAGGGATCTGGTACTCTGGACAATGGCATGCAATGGATCCAGTACTCTGGACAATGCAAGGGAAGGGATCTAGTGCTCTGAACAATGCCAGGGAAGGGATCTAGTACTCTGGGCAATGTCAGGGAAGGGATCGGGTATTCTAGACAATGGCAGGCAAAGGATCTTGTACTCTGGACAATGTCAGGTAAGGGATCTAGTAGTTTGGGCAATGTTGGGGAAGGGATCTAGTACTCTGGACAATGCCAGATAAGGGATCTGGTACTCTTGACAATGGCATGCAATGAATCCAGTACTCTGGACAATGCAAGGGAAGGGATCTAGTACTCTGAACAATGATAGGCAAGGTATCCAGCACTCTGGCCAATGTCAGGGAAGGTATCTAGTACTCTTGACAATGACATGCAAGGGATCCAGTATTCTGGACAATGTCAGGGAAGGGATCTAGTACTCTGGACAATGATAGGCAAGGGATCTAACATTCTGGGCAATGTCAGGGAAGGGATCTAGTACTCTGGACAATGGTGGGCAAGGGATCCAGCACTCTGGCCAATGTCAGGGAAGGGATCTAGTACTCTTGACAATGGCATGCAAGGGATCCAGTATTCTGGACAATGTCAGGGAAGGGATCTAGTACTCTGGACAATGCAAGGGAAGGGATCTAGTGCTCAGAACAATGCCAGGGAAGGGATCTAGTACTCTGGGCAATGTCAGGGAAGGGATCTGGTACTCTGGACAATGGCATGCAGTGGATCCAGTACTCTGGACAAAATAGGGGAGGGAGCTAGTGCTCTGAACAATGCCAGGGAAGGGATCTTGTATTCTGGGCAATGTCAGGGAAGGGAACTGGCACTAAGGACAATGGCAGGCAAGGGATCTTGCACTCTGGACAATATCATGGAAGGGATCTAGTGCTCCAAACAATGGTGGGCAAGGGATCCAGCACTCTGGTCAATGTCAGGGAAAGGATCTAGTATGCTGAACAATAGCAGCCACTGTATCTAGCACTCTGGGTAATGACAGGCAAGGGATCTAGTACTCTTGGTAATGTATGCAAGGGATCTAGTGCTCGGGACAATGTAAGGAAAGGGATCTAGTGCTCTTAACAATGTCAGGGAAGGGATATAGTACTCTGGACAATGTCAGGGAAGTGATCTGGTACTCTGGACAATGGCATGCAATGGATCTAGTACTATGGACAATGCAAGGGAAGGGATCTAGTGCTCTGAACACTGCCAGGGAAGGGATCTAGTACTCTCTGCAATGTCAGGGAAGGGATCTGGTACTCTGGACAATGGTGGGCAAAGGATCTTGTACTCTGGACAATGTCAGGTAAGGGATCTAGTACTCTGGACAATGTCAGAGAAGGGATCTAGTACTCTGGGCAATGTCAGGGAAGGGATCTGGTACTCTGGACAATGGCATGCAATGGATCCAGTACTCTAGACAATGCAAGGGAAGGGATCTAGTGCTCTTTACAATGCCAGCGAAGGGATCTGGGACTCTGGACAATGGCATGTAATGGATCCAGTACTCTGGACAATGCATGGGAAGGGATCTAGTGCTCTGAACAATGCCAGGGAAGGGATCTAGTACTCTGGGCAATGTCAGGGAAGGGATCTGGTACTCTGGACAATGGCATGCAATGGATCCAGTACTCTGGACCTTGCAAGGGAAGGGATCTAGTGCTCTGAAAAATGTCAGGGAAGGGATCCGGTACTCTGGACAATGGCGGGCAAAGGATCTTGTACTCTGAATAATGTCAGGGAAGGGATCCAGCACTCTGGTCAATGTCAGGGAAGGGATCTGTCATCTGGAAAGTGGCAGGGAAGGGATCTAGCATCTGGACAATGACAGGGAAGGGATCTAGAACTCTGGACATATGCATGCAAGGGATCTACATATCTGGGCAATGTCGAGGGAAGGGATCTAGTACTCTGGACAATGGTGGGCAAGGGATTTAGCACCCTGAGCAATGGTGGGCAAGGGATCCAGCACTGCGGACAATGGCAGGGAAGGGATATGGCACTCTGGACAATGGCGGGGAAGGGATCTAGAACTCTGGACAATTGCATGCATGGTATCTACATATCTGGACAATGTCAGGGAAGGGATCTAGTATTCTGGACAATGGTGGGCAAGGGATCTAGCACTCTGGACAGAGGCAGGCAGATCTAATACTCCTGGACAATGGTTTGCATGGGATCCTGCACTCTGGCCAATGTCGGGGAAGGGATCTAGTACTCCTGACAATAGCATGCAAGGGATCCAGTATTCTGGACAATGTTAGGGAAGGGATCTAGTACTCTGAACAATGATAGGCAAGGTATCCAGCACTCTGGCCAATGTCAGGGAAGGGATCTAGTACTCTTGACAATGACATGCAAGGGATCCAGTATTCTGGACAATGTCAGGGAAGGGATCTAGTACTCTGGACAATGATAGGCAAGGGATCTAGCATTCTGGGCAATGTCAGGGACGGGATCTAGTACTCTGGACAATGGTGGGCAAGGGATCCAGCACTCTGGCCAATGTCAGGGAAGGGATCTAGTACTCTTGACAATGGCATGCAAGGGATCCAGTATTCTGGACAATGTCAGGGAAGGGATCTAGTAATCTGGACCATGATAGGCAAGGGATCTAGCACTCTGGGCAATGTCAGGGAAGGGATCTAGTATGCTGAACAATAGCAGCCACTGGGTCTGGCACTCTGGGTAATGGTAGGCAAGGGATCCAGTACTCTGGATAATGTGTACAAGGGATATAGTACTTTTGACAATGTAAAAGCAGGGACCTAGTGCTCTGAACAATGTCAGGGAAGGGACCTAGTACTCTGGGCAATGTCAGGGAAGGGATCTGGGACTCTGGACAATGGCAGAGAAGGGACCTGGTAGTCTGGACAATGGTTGGCATGGGATCTCACACCCTAGACAATGTCAGGGAAGGGATCTAGTGCTCTGGACAATGGTAGGCAAGGGATCTAGCTCTCTGGTCAATGTCAGGGAAGGGATCTAGTACCCTGGACAATGGGAGGCAAGGGATCTAGTGTTCTGGGCAATGTCAGGGAAGGATCTAGTATGCTGAACAATAGCAGCCACGGTGTCTAGCACTCTGGGTAATGACAGGCAAGGGATCTAGTACTCTTGGTAATGTATGCAAGGAATCTAGTACTCTGGACAATGTAAGGGAAGGGATCTAGTGCTCTGGACAATGGTAGGCAAGGGATCTAGTGCTCTGGGCAATGTCAGGGAAGGGATCTAGTATGCTGAACAATAGTAGCCACTCTGTCTAGCACTCTGAACAATGCCAGGGAAGGGATCTAGTACTCTGGGCAATGTCAGGGAAGGGATCTGGTACTCTGGACAATGGTGGGCAAAGGATCTTGTACTCTGGACAATGTCAGGTAAGGGATCTAGTACTCTGGGCAATACCAGGGAAGGGATCTAGTGCTCTGGGCAATGTCAGGGAAGGGATCTGGTACTCTGGACAATGGCATGCAGTGGATCCAGTACTCTGGACAATGCAAGGAAAGGGATCTAGTGCTCTGAACAATGCCAGGGAAGGGATCTAGTACTCTGATCAATGTCAGGGAAGGGATCTAGTACTCTGGGCAATGTCAGGGAAGGGATCTGGTACTCTGGACAATGGCATGCAATGGATCCAGTACTCTGGACCTTGCAAGGGAAGGGATCTAGTGCTCTGAAAAATGTCAGGGAAGGGATCCAGTACTCTGGACAATGGCGGGCAAAGGATCTTGTACTCTGAATAATGTCAGGGAAGGGATCCAGCACTCTGGTCAATGTCAGGGAAGGGATCTGTCATCTGGAAAGTGGCAGGGAAGGGATCTAGCATCTGGACAATGACAGGGAAGGGATCTAGAACTCTGGACATATGCATGCAAGGGATCTACATATCTGGGCAATGTCGAGGGAAGGGATCTAGTACTCTGGACAATGGTGGGCAAGGGATTTAGCACCCTGAGCAATGGTGGGCAAGGGATCCAGCACTGCGGACAATGGCAGGGAAGGGATATGGCACTCTGGACAATGGCGGGGAAGGGATCTAGAACTCTGGACAATTGCATGCATGGTATCTACATATCTGGACAATGTCAGGGAAGGGATCTAGTATTCTGGACAATGGTGGGCAAGGGATCTAGCACTCTGGACAGAGGCAGGCAGATCTAATACTCCTGGACAATGGTGTGCATGGGATCCTGCACTCTGGCCAATGTCGGGGAAGGGATCTAGTACTCCTGACAATAGCATGCAAGGGATCCAGTATTCTGGACAATGTTAGGGAAGGGATCTACTACTCTGAACAATGATAGGCAAGGTATCCAGCACTCTGGCCAATGTCAGGGAAGGGATCTAGTACTCTTGACAATGACATGCAAGGGATCCAGTATTCTGGACAATGTCAGGGAAGGGATCTAGTACTCTGGACAATGATAGGCAAGGGATCTAGCATTCTGGGCAATGTCAGGGACGGGATCTAGTACTCTGGACAATGGTGGGCAAGGGATCCAGCACTCTGGCCAATGTCAGGGAAGGGATCTAGTACTCTTGACAATGGCATGCAAGGGATCCAGTATTCTGGACAATGTCAGGGAAGGGATCTAGTACTCTGGACCATGATAGGCAAGGGATCTAGCACTCTGGGCAATGTCAGGGAAGGGATCTAGTATGCTGAACAATAGCAGCCACTGGGTCTGGCACTCTGGGTAATGGCAGGCAAGGGATCCAGTACTCTGGATAATGTGTACAAGGGATATAGTACTTTTGACAATGTAAAAGCAGGGACCTAGTGCTCTGAACAATGTCAGGGAAGGGACCTAGTGCTCTGGGCAATGTCAGGGAAGGGATCTGGGACTCTGGACAATGGCAGAGAAGGGACCTGGTAGTCTGGACAATGGTTGGCATGGGATCTCACACCCTAGACAATGTCAGGGAAGGGATCTAGTGCTCTGGACAATGGTAGGCAAGGGATCTAGCTCTCTGGTCAATGTCAGGGAAGGGATCTAGTACCCTGGACAATGGGAGGCAAGGGATCTAGTGTTCTGGGCAATGTCAGGGAAGGATCTAGTATGCTGAACAATAGCAGCCACGGTGTCTAGCACTCTGGGTAATGACAGGCAAGGGATCTAGTACTCTTGGTAATGTATGCAAGGAATCTAGTACTCTGGACAATGTAAGGGAAGGGATCTAGTGCTCTGGACAATGGTAGGCAAGGGATCTAGTGCTCTGGGCAATGTCAGGGAAGGGATCTAGTATGCTGAACAATAGTAGCCACTCTGTCTAGCACTCTGAACAATGCCAGGGAAGGGATCTAGTACTCTGGGCAATGTCAGGGAAGGGATCTGGTACTCTGAACAATGGTGGGCAAAGGATCTTGTACTCTGGACAATGTCAGGTAAGGGATCTAGTACTCTGGGCAATACCAGGGAAGGGATCTAGTGCTCTGGGCAATGTCAGGGAAGGGATCTGGTACTCTGGACAATGGCATGCAGTGGATCCAGTACTCTGGACAATGCAAGGAAAGGGATCTAGTGCTCTGAACAATGCCAGGGAAGGGATCTAGTACTCTGATCAATGTCAGGGAAGGGATCTAGTACTCTGGGCAATGTCAGGGAAGGGATCTGGTACTCTGGACAATGGCATGCAATGGATCCAGTACTCTGGACCTTGCAAGGGAAGGGATCTAGTGCTCTGAAAAATGTCAGGGAAGGGATCCAGTACTCTGGACAATGGCGGGCAAAGGATCTTGTACTCTGAATAATGTCAGGGAAGGGATCCAGCACTCTGGTCAATGTCAGGGAAGGGATCTGTCATCTGGAAAGTGGCAGGGAAGGGATCTAGCATCTGGACAATGACAGGGAAGGGATCTAGAACTCTGGACATATGCATGCAAGGGATCTACATATCTGGGCAATGTCGAGGGAAGGGATCTAGTACTCTGGACAATGGTGGGCAAGGGATTTAGCACCCTGAGCAATGGTGGGCAAGGGATCCAGCACTGCGGACAATGGCAGAGAAGGGATATGGCACTCTGGACAATGGCGGGGAAGGGATCTAGAACTCTGGACAATTGCATGCATGGTATCTACATATCTGGACAATGTCAGGGAAGGGATCTAGTATTCTGGACAATGGTGGGCAAGGGATCTAGCACTCTGGACAGAGGCAGGCAGATCTAATACTCCTGGACAATGGTGTGCATGGGATCCTGCACTCTGGCCAATGTCGGGGAAGGGATCTAGTACTCCTGACAATAGCATGCAAGGGATCCAGTATTCTGGACAATGTTAGGGAAGGGATCTAGTACTCTGAACAATGATAGGCAAGGTATCCAGCACTCTGGCCAATGTCAGGGAAGGGATCTAGTACTCTTGACAATGACATGCAAGGGATCCAGTATTCTGGACAATGTCAGGGAAGGGATCTAGTACTCTGGACAATGATAGGCAAGGGATCTAGCATTCTGGGCAATGTCAGGGAAGGGATCTAGTACTCAGGACAATGGTGGGCAAGGGATCCAGCACTCTGGCCAATGTCAGGGAAGGGATCTAGTACTCTTGACAATGGCATGCAAGGGATCCAGTATTCTGGACAATGTCAGGGAAGGGATCTAGTACTCTGGACCATGATAGGCAAGGGATCTAGCACTCTGGGCAATGTCAGGGAAGGGATCTAGTATGCTGAACAATAGCAGCCACTGGGTCTGGCACTCTGTGTAATGGCAGGCAAGGGATCCAGTACTCTGGATAATGTGTACAAGGGATATAGTACTCTTGACAATGTAAAAGCAGGGACCTAGTGCTCTGAACAATGTCAGGGAAGGGACCTAGTACTCTGGGCAATGTCAGGGAAGGGATCTGGGACTCTGGACAATGGCAGAGAAGGGACCTGGTAGTCTGGACAATGGTTGGCATGGGATCTCACACCCTAGACAATGTCAGGGAAGGGATCTATTGCTCTAGACAATGGTAGGCAAGGGATCTAGCTCTCTGGTCAATGTCAGGGAAGGGATCTAGTACCCTGGACAATGGGAGGCAAGGGATCTAGTGTTCTGGGCAATGTCAGGGAAGGATCTAGTATGCTGAACAATAGCAGCCACGGTGTCTAGCACTCTGGGTAATGACAGGCAAGGGATCTAGTACTCTTGGTAATGTATGCAAGGAATCTAGTACTCTGGACAATGTAAGGGAAGGGATCTAGTGCTCTTAACAATGTCAAGGAAGGGATATAGTACTCTGGACAATGTCAGGGAAGTGATCTGGTACTCTGGACAATGGCATTCAATGGATCCAGTACTATGGACAATGCAAGGGAAGTTATCTAGTGCTCTGAACAATGCCAGGGAAGGGATCTAGTACTCTGGGCAATGTCAGGGAAGGGATCTAGTACTCTGGGCAATGTCATGGAAGGGATCTGGTACTCTGAACAATGGCAGGCAAAGGATCTAGTACTCTGGGCAATGTCAGGTAAGGGATCTAGTACTCTGGACAATGTTGGGGAAGGGATCTAGTACTCTGGGCAATGGCAGGGAAGGGATCTGGTACTCTAGACAATGGCATGCAATGGATCCAGTACCCTGGACAATGCAAGGGAAGTGATCTAGTGCTCTGAACAATGCCAGGGAAGGGATCTGGTACTCTGGACAATGGCATGCAATGGATCCAGTACTCTGGACAATGCAAGGGAAGGGATCTAGTGCTCTGAACAATGCCAGCGAAGGGATCTAGTACTCTGGGCTACGTCAGGGAAGGGATCTGGTACTCTGGAAAATGGCATGCAATGGATCCAGTACTCTAGACAATGCAAGGGAAGGGATCTAGTGCTCTTAACAATGCCAGGGAAGGGATCTGGGACTCTGGACAATGGCATGCAATGGATCCAGTACTCTGGACAATGCAAGGGAAGGGATCTAGTGCTCTGAACAATGCCAGCGATGGGATCTAGTACTCTGGGCAATGTCAGGGAAGGGATCTGGTACTCTGGACAATGGCATGCAATGGATCCAGTACTCTAGACAATGCAAGGGAAGGGATCTAGTGCTCTTAACATTGCCAGGGAAGGGATCTGGGACGCTGGACAATGGCATGTAATGGATCCAGTACTCTGGACAATGCAAGGGAAGGGATCTAGTGCTCTGAACAATGCCAGGGAATGGATCTAGTACTCTGGGAAATGTCAGGGAAGGGATCTGGTACTCTCGACAATGGCAGGAAAAAGATCTTGTACTCTGAACAATGTCAGGGAAGGGATCTAGTACTCTAGGCAATGTCAGGGAAGGGATCTGGTATGCTGGACAATGGCAGGCAAAGGATCTAGTACTCTGGGCAATGTCAGGTAAGGTATCTAGTACTCTGGAAAATGTCGGGGAAGGGATCTAGTACTCTGGGCAATGTCAGGGAAGGGATCTGGTACTCTAGACAATGGCATGCAATGGATCCAGTACCCTGGACAATGCAAGGGAAGGGATATAGTGCTCTGAACAATGCCAGGGAAGGGATCTGGTACTCTGGACAATGGCATGCAATGGATCCAGTACTCTGGACAATGCAAGGGAAGGGATCTAGTGCTCTGAACAATGCCAGGGAAGGGATCTAGTACTCTGGGCAATGTCAGGGAAGGGATCGGGTATTCTAGACAATGGCAGGCAAAGGATCTTGTACTCTGGACAATGTCAGGTAAGGGATCTAGTAGTTTGGGCAATGTTGGGGAAGGGATCTAGTACTCTGGACAATGCCAGATAAGGGATCTGGTACTCTTGACAATGGCATGCAATGAATCCAGTACTCTGGACAATGCAAGGGAAGGGATCTAGTACTCTGAACAATGATAGGCAAGGTATCCAGCACTCTGGCCAATGTCAGGGAAGGTATCTAGTACTCTTGACAATGACATGCAAGGGATCCAGTATTCTGGACAATGTCAGGGAAGGGATCTAGTACTCTGGACCATGATAGGCAAGGGATCTAGCACTCTGGGCAATGTCAGGGAAGGGATCTAGTATGCTGAACAATAGCAGCCACTGGGTCTGGCACTCTGTGTAATGGCAGGCAAGGGATCCAGTACTCTGGATAATGTGTACAAGGGATATAGTACTCTTGACAATGTAAAAGCAGGGACCTAGTGCTCTGAACAATGTCAGGGAAGGGACCTAGTACTCTGGGCAATGTCAGGGAAGGGATCTGGGACTCTGGACAATGGCAGAGAAGGGACCTGGTAGTCTGGACAATGGTTGGCATGGGATCTCACACCCTAGACAATGTCAGGGAAGGGATCTAGTGCTCTGGACAATGGTAGGCAAGGGATCTAGCTCTCTGGTCAATGTCAGGGAAGGGATCTAGTACCCTGGACAATGGGAGGCAAGGGATCTAGTGTTCTGGGCAATGTCAGGGAAGGATCTAGTATGCTGAACAATAGCAGCCACGGTGTCTAGCACTCTGGGTAATGACAGGCAAGGGATCTAGTACTCTTGGTAATGTATGCAAGGAATCTAGTACTCTGGACAATGTAAGGGAAGGGATCTAGTGCTCTTAACAATGTCAAGGAAGGGATATAGTACTCTGGACAATGTCAGGGAAGTGATCTGGTACTCTGGACAATGGCATTCAATGGATCCAGTACTATGGACAATGCAAGGGAAGTTATCTAGTACTCTGAACAATGCCAGGGAAGGGATCTAGTACTCTGGGCAATGTCAGGGAAGGGATCTAGTACTCTGGGCAATGTCAGGGAAGGGATCTGGTACTCTGGACAATGGCAGGCAAAGGATCTAGTACTCTGGGCAATGTCAGGTAAGGGATCTAGTACTCTGGACAATGTCGGGGAAGGGATCTAGTACTCTGGGCAATGTCAGGGAAGGGATCTGGTACTCTAGACAATGGCATGCAATGGATCCAGTACCCTGGACAATGCAAGGGAAGTGATCTAGTGCTCTGAACAATGCCAGGGAAGGGATCTGGTACTCTGGACAATGGCATGCAATGGATCCAGTACTCTGGACAATGCAAGGGAAGGGATCTAGTGCTCTGAACAATGCCAGCGAAGGGATCTAGTACTCTGGGCTATGTCAGGGAAGGGATCTGGTACTCTGGAAAATGGCATGCAATGGATCCAGTACTCTAGACAATGCAAGGGAAGGGATCTAGTGCTCTTAACAATGCCAGGGAAGGGATCTGGGACTCTGGACAATGGCATGCAATGGATCCAGTACTCTGGACAATGCAAGGGAAGGGATCTAGTGCTCTGAACAATGCCAGCGAAGGGATCTAGTACTCTGGGCAATGTCAGGGAAGGGATCTGGTACTCTGGACAATGGCATGCAATGGATCCAGTACTCTAGACAATGCAAGGGAAGGGATCTAGTGCTCTTAACATTGCCAGGGAAGGGATCTGGGACTCTGGACAATGGCATGTAATGGATCCAGTACTCTGGACAATGCAAGGGAAGGGATCTAGTGCTCTGAACAATGCCAGGGAATGGATCTAGTACTCTGGGAAATGTCAGGGAAGGGATCTGGTACTCTCGACAATGGCAGGAAAAAGATCTTGTACTCTGAACAATGTCAGGGAAGGGATCTAGTACTCTAGGCAATGTCAGGGAAGGGATCTGGTATGCTGGACAATGTCAGGCAAAGGATCTAGTACTCTGGGCAATGTCAGGTAAGGGATCTAGTACTCTGGAAAATGTCGGGGAAGGGATCTAGTACTCTGGGCAATGTCAGGGAAGGGATCTGGTACTCTAGACAATGGCATGCAATGGATCCAGTACCCTGGACAATGCAAGGGAAGGGATATAGTGCTCTGAACAATGCCAGGGAAGGGATCTGGTACTCTGGACAAAGGCATGCAATGGATCCAGTACTCTGGACAATGCAAGGGAAGGGATCTAGTGCTCTGAACAATGCCAGGGAAGGGATCTAGTACTCTGGGCAATGTCAGGGAAGGGATCGGGTATTCTAGACAATGGCAGGCAAAGGATCTTGTACTCTGGACAATGTCAGGTAAGGGATCTAGTAGTTTGGGCAATGTTGGGGAAGGGATCTAGTACTCTGGACAATGCCAGATAAGGGATCTGGTACTCTTGACAATGGCATGCAATGAATCCAGTACTCTGGACAATGCAAGGGAAGGGATCTAGTACTCTGAACAATGATAGGCAAGGTATCCAGCACTCTGGCCAATGTCAGGGAAGGTATCTAGTACTCTTGACAATGACATGCAAGGGATCCAGTATTCTGGACAATGTCAGGGAAGGGATCTAGTACTCTGGACAATGATAGGCAAGGGATCTAACATTCTGGGCAATGTCAGGGAAGGGATCTAGTACTCTGGACAATGGTGGGCAAGGGATCCAGCACTCTGGCCAATGTCAGGGAAGGGATCTAGTACTCTTGACAATGGCATGCAAGGGATCCAGTATTCTGGACAATGTCAGGGAAGGGATCTAGTACTCTGGACAATGCAAGGGAAGGGATCTAGTGCTCAGAACAATGCCAGGGAAGGGATCTAGTACTCTGGGCAATGTCAGGGAAGGGATCTGGTACTCTGGACAATGGCATGCAGTGGATCCAGTACTCTGGACAAAATAGGGGAGGGAGCTAGTGCTCTGAACAATGCCAGGGAAGGGATCTTGTATTCTGGGCAATGTCAGGGAAGGGAACTGGCACTAAGGACAATGGCAGGCAAGGGATCTTGCACTCTGGACAATATCATGGAAGGATCTAGTGCTCCAAACAATGGTGGGCAAGGGATCCAGCACTCTGGTCAATGTCAGGGAAGGGATCTAGTATGCTGAACAATAGCAGCCACTGTATCTAGCACTCTGGGTAATGACAGGCAAGGGATCTAGTACTCTTGGTAATGTATGCAAGGGATCTAGTGCTCTGGACAATGTAAGGAAAGGGATCTAGTGCTCTTAACAATGTCAGGGAAGGGATATAGTACTCTGGACAATGTCAGGGAAGTGATCTGGTACTCTGGACAATGGCATGCAATGGATCTAGTACTATGGACAATGCAAGGGAAGGGATCTAGTGCTCTGAACACTGCCAGGGAAGGGATCTAGTACTCTCTGCAATGTCAGGGAAGGGATCTGGTACTCTGGACAATGGTGGGCAAAGGATCTTGTACTCTGGACAATGTCAGGTAAGGGATCTAGTACTCTGGACAATGTCAGGGAAGGGATCTAGTACTCTGGGCAATGTCAGGGAAGGGATCTGGTACTCTGGACAATGGCATGCAATGGATCCAGTACTCTAGACAATGCAAGGGAAGGGATCTAGTGCTCTTTACAATGCCAGGGAAGGGATCTGGGACTCTGGACAATGGCATGTAATGGATCCAGTACTCTGGACAATGCATGGGAAGGGATCTAGTGCTCTGAACAATGCCAGGGAAGGGATCTAGTACTCTGGGCAATGTCAGGGAAGGGATCTGGTACTCTGGACAATGGCATGCAATGGATCCAGTACTCTGGACCTTGCAAGGGAAGGGATCTAGTGCTCTGAAAAATGTCAGGGAAGGGATCCGGTACTCTGGACAATGGCGGGCAAAGGATCTTGTACTCTGAATAATGTCAGGGAAGGGATCCAGCACTCTGGTCAATGTCAGGGAAGGGATCTGTCATCTGGAAAGTGGCAGGGAAGGGATCTAGCATCTGGACAATGACAGGGAAGGGATCTAGAACTCTGGACATATGCATGCAAGGGATCTACATATCTGGGCAATGTCGAGGGAAGGGATCTAGTACTCTGGACAATGGTGGGCAAGGGATTTAGCACCCTGAGCAATGGTGGGCAAGGGATCCAGCACTGCGGACAATGTCAGGGAAGGGATATGGCACTCTGGACAATGGCGGGGAAGGGATCTAGAACTCTGGACAATTGCATGCATGGTATCTACATATCTGGACAATGTCAGGGAAGGGATCTAGTATTCTGGACAATGGTGGGCAAGGGATCTAGCACTCTGGACAGAGGCAGGCAGATCTAATACTCCTGGACAATGGTTTGCATGGGATCCTGCACTCTGGCCAATGTCGGGAAAGGGATCTAGTACTCCTGACAATAGCATGCAAGGGATCCAGTATTCTGGACAATGTTAGGGAAGGGGTCTAGTACTCTGAACAATGATAGGCAAGGTATCCAGCACTCTGGCCAATGTCAGGGAAGGGATCTAGTACTCTTGACAATGACATGCAAGGGATCCAGTATTCTGGACAATGTCAGGGAAGGGATCTAGTACTCTGGACAATGATAGGCAAGGGATCTAGCATTCTGGGCAATGTCAGGGACGGGATCTAGTACTCTGGACAATGGTGGGCAAGGGATCCAGCACTCTGGCCAATGTCAGGGAAGGGATCTAGTACTCTTGACAATGGCATGCAAGGGATCCAGTATTCTGGACAATGTCAGGGAAGGGATCTAGTACTCTGGACCATGATAGGCAAGGGATCTAGCACTCTGGGCAATGTCAGGGAAGGGATCTAGTATGCTGAACAATAGCAGCCACTGGGTCTGGCACTCTGGGTAATGGCAGGCAAGGGATCCAGTACTCTGGATAATGTGTACAAGGGATATAGTACTTTTGACAATGTAAAAGCAGGGACCTAGTGCTCTGAACAATGTCAGGGAAGGGACCTAGTACTCTGGGCAATGTCAGGGAAGGGATCTGGGACTCTGGACAATGGCAGAGAAGGGACCTGGTAGTCTGGACAATGGTTGGCATGGGATCTCACACCCTAGACAATGTCAGGGAAGGGATCTAGTGCTCTGGACAATGGTAGGCAAGGGATCTAGCTCTCTGGTCAATGTCAGGGAAGGGATCTAGTACCCTGGACAATGGGAGGCAAGGGATCTAGTGTTCTGGGCAATGTCAGGGAAGGATCTAGTATGCTGAACAATAGCAGCCACGGTGTCTAGCACTCTGGGTAATGACAGGCAAGGGATCTAGTACTCTTGGTAATGTATGCAAGGAATCTAGTACTCTGGACAATGTAAGGGAAGGGATCTAGTGCTCTGGACAATGGTAGGCAAGGGATCTAGTGCTCTGGGCAATGTCAGGGAAGGGATCTAGTATGCTGAACAATAGTAGCCACTCTGTCTAGCACTCTGAACAATGCCAGGGAAGGGATCTAGTACTCTGGGCAATGTCAGGGAAGGGATCTGGTACTCTGGACAATGGTGGGCAAAGGATTTTGTACTCTGGACAATGTCAGGTAAGGGATCTAGTACTCTGGGCAATACCAGGGAAGGGATCTAGTGCTCTGGGCAATGTCAGGGAAGGGATCTGGTACTCTGGACAATGGCATGCAGTGGATCCAGTACTCTGGACAATGCAAGGAAAGGGATCTAGTGCTCTGAACAATGCCAGGGAAGGGATCTAGTACTCTGATCAATGTCAGGGAAGGGATCTAGTACTCTGGGCAATGTCAGGGAAGGGATCTGGTACTCTGGACAATGGCATGCAATGGATCCAGTACTCTGGACCTTGCAAGGGAAGGGATCTAGTGCTCTGAAAAATGTCAGGGAAGGGATCCAGTACTCTGGACAATGGCGGGCAAAGGATCTTGTACTCTGAATAATGTCAGGGAAGGGATCCAGCACTCTGGTCAATGTCAGGGAAGGGATCTGTCATCTGGAAAGTGGCAGGGAAGGGATCTAGCATCTGGACAATGACAGGGAAGGGATCTAGAACTCTGGACATATGCATGCAAGGGATCTACATATCTGGGCAATGTCGAGGGAAGGGATCTAGTACTCTGGACAATGGTGGGCAAGGGATTTAGCACCCTGAGCAATGGTGGGCAAGGGATCCAGCACTGCGGACAATGGCAGGGAAGGGATATGGCACTCTGGACAATGGCGGGGAAGGGATCTAGAACTCTGGACAATTGCATGCATGGTATCTACATATCTGGACAATGTCAGGGAAGGGATCTAGTATTCTGGACAATGGTGGGCAAGGGATCTAGCACTCTGGACAGAGGCAGGCAGATCTAATACTCCTGGACAATGGTGTGCATGGGATCCTGCACTCTGGCCAATGTCGGGGAAGGGATCTAGTACTCCTGACAATAGCATGCAAGGGATCCAGTATTCTGGACAATGTTAGGGAAGGGATCTAGTACTCTGAACAATGATAGGCAAGGTATCCAGCACTCTGGCCAATGTCAGGGAAGGGATCTAGTACTCTTGACAATGACATGCAAGGGATCCAGTATTCTGGACAATGTCAGGGAAGGGATCTAGTACTCTGGACAATGATAGGCAAGGGATCTAGCATTCTGGGCAATGTCAGGGAAGGGATCTAGTACTCAGGACAATGGTGGGCAAGGGATCCAGCACTCTGGCCAATGTCAGGGAAGGGATCTAGTACTCTTGACAATGGCATGCAAGGGATCCAGTATTCTGGACAATGTCAGGGAAGGGATCTAGTACTCTGGACCATGATAGGCAAGGGATCTAGCACTCTGGGCAATGTCAGGGAAGGGATCTAGTATGCTGAACAATAGCAGCCACTGGGTCTGGCACTCTGTGTAATGGCAGGCAAGGGATCCAGTACTCTGGATAATGTGTACAAGGGATATAGTACTCTTGACAATGTAAAAGCAGGGACCTAGTGCTCTGAACAATGTCAGGGAAGGGACCTAGTACTCTGGGCAATGTCAGGGAAGGGATCTGGGACTCTGGACAATGGCAGAGAAGGGACCTGGTAGTCTGGACAATGGTTGGCATGGGATCTCACACCCTAGACAATGTCAGGGAAGGGATCTAGTGCTCTAGACAATGGTAGGCAAGGGATCTAGCTCTCTGGTCAATGTCAGGGAAGGGATCTAGTACCCTGGACAATGGGAGGCAAGGGATCTAGTGTTCTGGGCAATGTCAGGGAAGGATCTAGTATGCTGAACAATAGCAGCCACGGTGTCTAGCACTCTGGGTAATGACAGGCAAGGGATCTAGTACTCTTGGTAATGTATGCAAGGAATCTAGTACTCTGGACAATGTAAGGGAAGGGATCTAGTGCTCTTAACAATGTCAAGGAAGGGATATAGTACTCTGGACAATGTCAGGGAAGTGATCTGGTACTCTGGACAATGGCATTCAATGGATCCAGTACTATGGACAATGCAAGGGAAGTTATCTAGTGCTCTGAACAATGCCAGGGAAGGGATCTAGTACTCTGGGCAATGTCAGGGAAGGGATCTAGTACTCTGGGCAATGTCATGGAAGGGATCTGGTACTCTGGACAATGGCAGGCAAAGGATCTAGTACTCTGGGCAATGTCAGGTAAGGGATCTAGTACTCTGGACAATGTTGGGGAAGGGATCTAGTACTCTGGGCAATGGCAGGGAAGGGATCTGGTACTCTAGACAATGGCATGCAATGGATCCAGTACCCTGGACAATGCAAGGGAAGTGATCTAGTGCTCTGAACAATGCCAGGGAAGGGATCTGGTACTCTGGACAATGGCATGCAATGGATCCAGTACTCTGGACAATGCAAGGGAAGGGATCTAGTGCTCTGAACAATGCCAGCGAAGGGATCTAGTACTCTGGGCTACGTCAGGGAAGGGATCTGGTACTCTGGAAAATGGCATGCAATGGATCCAGTACTCTAGACAATGCAAGGGAAGGGATCTAGTGCTCTTAACAATGCCAGGGAAGGGATCTGGGACTCTGGACAATGGCATGCAATGGATCCAGTACTCTGGACAATGCAAGGGAAGGGATCTAGTGCTCTGAACAATGCCAGCGATGGGATCTAGTACTCTGGGCAATGTCAGGGAAGGGATCTGGTACTCTGGACAATGGCATGCAATGGATCCAGTACTCTAGACAATGCAAGGGAAGGGATCTAGTGCTCTTAACATTGCCAGGGAAGGGATCTGGGACTCTGGACAATGGCATGTAATGGATCCAGTACTCTGGACAATGCAAGGGAAGGGATCTAGTGCTCTGAACAATGCCAGGGAATGGATCTAGTACTCTGGGAAATGTCAGGGAAGGGATCTGGTACTCTCGACAATGGCAGGAAAAAGATCTTGTACTCTGAACAATGTCAGGGAAGGGATCTAGTACTCTAGGCAATGTCAGGGAAGGGATCTGGTATGCTGGACAATGGCAGGCAAAGGATCTAGTACTCAGGGCAATGTCAGGTAAGGGATCTAGTACTCTGGAAAATGTCGGGGAAGGGATCTAGTACTCTGGGCAATGTCAGGGAAGGGATCTGGTACTCTAGACAATGGCATGCAATGGATCTAGTACCCTGGACAATGCAAGGGAAGGGATATAGTGCTCTGAACAATGCCAGGGAAGGGATCTGGTACTCTGGACAATGGCATGCAATGGATCTAGTACTCTGGACAATGCAAGGGAAGGGATCTAGTGCTCTGAACAATGCCAGGGAAGGGATCTAGTACTCTGGGCAATGTCAGGGAAGGGATCGGGTATTCTAGACAATGGCAGGCAAAGGATCTTGTACTCTGGACAATGTCAGGTAAGGGATCTAGTAGTTTGGGCAATGTTGGGGAAGGGATCTAGTACTCTGGACAATGCCAGATAAGGGATCTGGTACTCTTGACAATGGCATGCAATGAATCCAGTACTCTGGACAATGCAAGGGAAGGGATCTAGTACTCTGAACAATGATAGGCAAGGTATCCAGCACTCTGGCCAATGTCAGGGAAGGTATCTAGTACTCTTGACAATGACATGCAAGGGATCCAGTATTCTGGACAATGTCACGGAAGGGATCTAGTACTCTGGACCATGATAGGCAAGGGATCTAGCACTCTGGGCAATGTCAGGGAAGGGATCTAGTATGCTGAACAATAGCAGCCACTGGGTCTGGCACTCTGTGTAATGGCAGGCAAGGGATCCAGTACTCTGGATAATGTGTACAAGGGATATAGTACTCTTGACAATGTAAAAGCAGGGACCTAGTGCTCTGAACAATGTCAGGGAAGGGACCTAGTACTCTGGGCAATGTCAGGGAAGGGATCTGGGACTCTGGACAATGGCAGAGAAGGGACCTGGTAGTCTGGACAATGGTTGGCATGGGATCTCACACCCTAGACAATGTCAGGGAAGGGATCTAGTGCTCTGGACAATGGTAGGCAAGGGATCTAGCTCTCTGGTCAATGTCAGGGAAGGGATCTAGTACCCTGGACAATGGGAGGCAAGGGATCTAGTGTTCTGGGCAATGTCAGGGAAGGATCTAGTATGCTGAACAATAGCAGCCACGGTGTCTAGCACTCTGGGTAATGACAGGCAAGGGATCTAGTACTCTTGGTAATGTATGCAAGGAATCTAGTACTCTGGACAATGTAAGGGAAGGGATCTAGTGCTCTTAACAATGTCAAGGAAGGGATATAGTATTCTGGACAATGTCAGGGAAGTGATCTGGTACTCTGGACAATGGCATTCAATGGATCCAGTACTATGGACAATGCAAGGGAAGTTATCTAGTACTCTGAACAATGCCAGGGAAGGGATCTAGTACTCTGGGCAATGTCAGGGAAGGGATCTAGTACTCTGGGCAATGTCAGGGAAGGGATCTGGTACTCTGGACAATGGCAGGCAAAGGATCTAGTACTCTGGGCAATGTCAGGTAAGGGATCTAGTACTCTGGACAATGTCAGGGAAGGGATCTAGTACTCTGGACAATGTTGGGGAAGGGATCTAGTACTCTGGGCAATGTCAGGGAAGGGATCTGGTACTCTAGACAATGGCATGCAATGGATCCAGTACCCTGGACAATGCAAGGGAAGTGATCTAGTGCTCTGAACAATGCCAGGGAAGGGATCTGGTACTCTGGACAATGGCATGCAATGGATCCAGTACTCTGGACAATGCAAGGGAAGGGATCTAGTGCTCTGAACAATGCCAGCGAAGGGATCTAGTACTCTGGGCTATGTCAGGGAAGGGATCTGGTACTCTGGAAAATGGCATGCAATGGATCCAGTACTCTAGACAATGCAAGGGAAGGGATCTAGTGCTCTTAACAATGCCAGGGAAGGGATCTGGGACTCTGGACAATGGCATGCAATGGATCCAGTACTCTGGACAATGCAAGGGAAGGGATCTAGTGCTCTGAACAATGCCAGCGAAGGGATCTAGTACTCTGGGCAATGTCAGGGAAGGGATCTGGTACTCTGGACAATGGCATGCAATGGATCCAGTACTCTAGACAATGCAAGGGAAGGGATCTAGTGCTCTTAACATTGCCAGGGAAGGGATCTGGGACTCTGGACAATGGCATGTAATGGATCCAGTACTCTGGACAATGCAAGGGAAGGGATCTAGTGCTCTGAACAATGCCAGGGAATGGATCTAGTACTCTGGGAAATGTCAGGGAAGGGATCTGGTACTCTCGACAATGGCAGGAAAAAGATCTTGTACTCTGAACAATGTCAGGGAAGGGATCTAGTACTCTAGGCAATGTCAGGGAAGGGATCTGGTATGCTGGACAATGGCAGGCAAAGGATCTAGTACTCTGGGCAATGTCAGGTAAGGGATCTAGTACTCTGGAAAAATGTCGGGGAAGGGATCTAGTACTCTGGGCAATGTCAGGGAAGGGATCTGGTACTCTAGACAATGGCATGCAATGGATCCAGTACCCTGGACAATGCAAGGGAAGGGATATAGTGCTCTGAACAATGCCAGGGAAGGGATCTGGTACTCTGGACAATGGCATGCAATGGATCCAGTACTCTGGACAATGCAAGGGAAGGGATCTAGTGCTCTGAACAATGCCAGGGAAGGGATCTAGTACTCTGGGCAATGTCAGGGAAGGGATCGGGTATTCTAGACAATGGCAGGCAAAGGATCTTGTACTCTGGACAATGTCAGGTAAGGGATCTAGTAGTTTGGGCAATGTTGGGGAAGGGATCTAGTACTCTGGACAATGCCAGATAAGGGATCTGGTACTCTTGACAATGGCATGCAATGAATCCAGTACTCTGGACAATGCAAGGGAAGGGATCTAGTACTCTGAACAATGATAGGCAAGGTATCCAGCACTCTGGCCAATGTCAGGGAAGGTATCTAGTACTCTTGACAATGACATGCAAGGGATCCAGTATTCTGGACAATGTCAGGGAAGGGATCTAGTACTCTGGACAATGATAGGCAAGGGATCTAACATTCTGGGCAATGTCAGGGAAGGGATCTAGTACTCTGGACAATGGTGGGCAAGGGATCCAGCACTCTGGCCAATGTCAGGGAAGGGATCTAGTACTCTTGACAATGGCATGCAAGGGATCCAGTATTCTGGACAATGTCAGGGAAGGGATCTAGTACTCTGGACAATGCAAGGGAAGGGATCTAGTGCTCAGAACAATGCCAGGGAAGGGATCTAGTACTCTGGGCAATGTCAGGGAAGGGATCTGGTACTCTGGACAATGGCATGCAGTGGATCCAGTACTCTGGACAAAATAGGGGAGGGAGCTAGTGCTCTGAACAATGCCAGGGAAGGGATCTTGTATTCTGGGCAATGTCAGGGAAGGGAACTGGCACTAAGGACAATGGCAGGCAAGGGATCTTGCACTCTGGACAATATCATGGAAGGGATCTAGTGCTCCAAACAATGGTGGGCAAGGGATCCAGCACTCTGGTCAATGTCAGGGAAAGGATCTAGTATGCTGAACAATAGCAGCCACTGTATCTAGCACTCTGGGTAATGACAGGCAAGGGATCTAGTACTCTTGGTAATGTATGCAAGGGATCTAGTGCTCGGGACAATGTAAGGAAAGGGATCTAGTGCTCTTAACAATGTCAGGGAAGGGATATAGTACTCTGGACAATGTCAGGGAAGTGATCTGGTACTCTGGACAATGGCATGCAATGGATCTAGTACTATGGACAATGCAAGGGAAGGGATCTAGTGCTCTGAACACTGCCAGGGAAGGGATCTAGTACTCTCTGCAATGTCAGGGAAGGGATCTGGTACTCTGGACAATGGTGGGCAAAGGATCTTGTACTCTGGACAATGTCAGGTAAGGGATCTAGTACTCTGGACAATGTCAGAGAAGGGATCTAGTACTCTGGGCAATGTCAGGGAAGGGATCTGGTACTCTGGACAATGGCATGCAATGGATCCAGTACTCTAGACAATGCAAGGGAAGGGATCTAGTGCTCTTTACAATGCCAGCGAAGGGATCTGGGACTCTGGACAATGGCATGTAATGGATCCAGTACTCTGGACAATGCATGGGAAGGGATCTAGTGCTCTGAACAATGCCAGGGAAGGGATCTAGTACTCTGGGCAATGTCAGGGAAGGGATCTGGTACTCTGGACAATGGCATGCAATGGATCCAGTACTCTGGACCTTGCAAGGGAAGGGATCTAGTGCTCTGAAAAATGTCAGGGAAGGGATCCGGTACTCTGGACAATGGCGGGCAAAGGATCTTGTACTCTGAATAATGTCAGGGAAGGGATCCAGCACTCTGGTCAATGTCAGGGAAGGGATCTGTCATCTGGAAAGTGGCAGGGAAGGGATCTAGCATCTGGACAATGACAGGGAAGGGATCTAGAACTCTGGACATATGCATGCAAGGGATCTACATATCTGGGCAATGTCGAGGGAAGGGATCTAGTACTCTGGACAATGGTGGGCAAGGGATTTAGCACCCTGAGCAATGGTGGGCAAGGGATCCAGCACTGCGGACAATGGCAGGGAAGGGATATGGCACTCTGGACAATGGCGGGGAAGGGATCTAGAACTCTGGACAATTGCATGCATGGTATCTACATATCTGGACAATGTCAGGGAAGGGATCTAGTATTCTGGACAATGGTGGGCAAGGGATCTAGCACTCTGGACAGAGGCAGGCAGATCTAATACTCCTGGACAATGGTTTGCATGGGATCCTGCACTCTGGCCAATGTCGGGGAAGGGATCTAGTACTCCTGACAATAGCATGCAAGGGATCCAGTATTCTGGACAATGTTAGGGAAGGGATCTAGTACTCTGAACAATGATAGGCAAGGTATCCAGCACTCTGGCCAATGTCAGGGAAGGGATCTAGTACTCTTGACAATGACATGCAAGGGATCCAGTATTCTGGACAATGTCAGGGAAGGGATCTAGTACTCTGGACAATGATAGGCAAGGGATCTAGCATTCTGGGCAATGTCAGGGACGGGATCTAGTACTCTGGACAATGGTGGGCAAGGGATCCAGCACTCTGGCCAATGTCAGGGAAGGGATCTAGTACTCTTGACAATGGCATGCAAGGGATCCAGTATTCTGGACAATGTCAGGGAAGGGATCTAGTACTCTGGACCATGATAGGCAAGGGATCTAGCACTCTGGGCAATGTCAGGGAAGGGATCTAGTATGCTGAACAATAGCAGCCACTGGGTCTGGCACTCTGGGTAATGGTAGGCAAGGGATCCAGTACTCTGGATAATGTGTACAAGGGATATAGTACTTTTGACAATGTAAAAGCAGGGACCTAGTGCTCTGAACAATGTCAGGGAAGGGACCTAGTACTCTGGGCAATGTCAGGGAAGGGATCTGGGACTCTGGACAATGGCAGAGAAGGGACCTGGTAGTCTGGACAATGGTTGGCATGGGATCTCACACCCTAGACAATGTCAGGGAAGGGATCTAGTGCTCTGGACAATGGTAGGCAAGGGATCTAGCTCTCTGGTCAATGTCAGGGAAGGGATCTAGTACCCTGGACAATGGGAGGCAAGGGATCTAGTGTTCTGGGCAATGTCAGGGAAGGATCTAGTATGCTGAACAATAGCAGCCACGGTGTCTAGCACTCTGGGTAATGACAGGCAAGGGATCTAGTACTCTTGGTAATGTATGCAAGGAATCTAGTACTCTGGACAATGTAAGGGAAGGGATCTAGTGCTCTGGACAATGGTAGGCAAGGGATCTAGTGCTCTGGGCAATGTCAGGGAAGGGATCTAGTATGCTGAACAATAGTAGCCACTCTGTCTAGCACTCTGAACAATGCCAGGGAAGGGATCTAGTACTCTGGGCAATGTCAGGGAAGGGATCTGGTACTCTGGACAATGGTGGGCAAAGGATCTTGTACTCTGGACAATGTCAGGTAAGGGATCTAGTACTCTGGGCAATACCAGGGAAGGGATCTAGTGCTCTGGGCAATGTCAGGGAAGGGATCTGGTACTCTGGACAATGGCATGCAGTGGATCCAGTACTCTGGACAATGCAAGGAAAGGGATCTAGTGCTCTGAACAATGCCAGGGAAGGGATCTAGTACTCTGATCAATGTCAGGGAAGGGATCTAGTACTCTGGGCAATGTCAGGGAAGGGATCTGGTACTCTGGACAATGGCATGCAATGGATCCAGTACTCTGGACCTTGCAAGGGAAGGGATCTAGTGCTCTGAAAAATGTCAGGGAAGGGATCCAGTACTCTGGACAATGGCGGGCAAAGGATCTTGTACTCTGAATAATGTCAGGGAAGGGATCCAGCACTCTGGTCAATGTCAGGGAAGGGATCTGTCATCTGGAAAGTGGCAGGGAAGGGATCTAGCATCTGGACAATGACAGGGAAGGGATCTAGAACTCTGGACATATGCATGCAAGGGATCTACATATCTGGGCAATGTCGAGGGAAGGGATCTAGTACTCTGGACAATGGTGGGCAAGGGATTTAGCACCCTGAGCAATGGTGGGCAAGGGATCCAGCACTGCGGACAATGGCAGGGAAGGGATATGGCACTCTGGACAATGGCGGGGAAGGGATCTAGAACTCTGGACAATTGCATGCATGGTATCTACATATCTGGACAATGTCAGGGAAGGGATCTAGTATTCTGGACAATGGTGGGCAAGGGATCTAGCACTCTGGACAGAGGCAGGCAGATCTAATACTCCTGGACAATGGTGTGCATGGGATCCTGCACTCTGGCCAATGTCGGGGAAGGGATCTAGTACTCCTGACAATAGCATGCAAGGGATCCAGTATTCTGGACAATGTTAGGGAAGGGATCTACTACTCTGAACAATGATAGGCAAGGTATCCAGCACTCTGGCCAATGTCAGGGAAGGGATCTAGTACTCTTGACAATGACATGCAAGGGATCCAGTATTCTGGACAATGTCAGGGAAGGGATCTAGTACTCTGGACAATGATAGGCAAGGGATCTAGCATTCTGGGCAATGTCAGGGACGGGATCTAGTACTCTGGACAATGGTGGGCAAGGGATCCAGCACTCTGGCCAATGTCAGGGAAGGGATCTAGTACTCTTGACAATGGCATGCAAGGGATCCAGTATTCTGGACAATGTCAGGGAAGGGATCTAGTACTCTGGACCATGATAGGCAAGGGATCTAGCACTCTGGGCAATGTCAGGGAAGGGATCTAGTATGCTGAACAATAGCAGCCACTGGGTCTGGCACTCTGGGTAATGGCAGGCAAGGGATCCAGTACTCTGGATAATGTGTACAAGGGATATAGTACTTTTGACAATGTAAAAGCAGGGACCTAGTGCTCTGAACAATGTCAGGGAAGGGACCTAGTGCTCTGGGCAATGTCAGGGAAGGGATCTGGGACTCTGGACAATGGCAGAGAAGGGACCTGGTAGTCTGGACAATGGTTGGCATGGGATCTCACACCCTAGACAATGTCAGGGAAGGGATCTAGTGCTCTGGACAATGGTAGGCAAGGGATCTAGCTCTCTGGTCAATGTCAGGGAAGGGATCTAGTACCCTGGACAATGGGAGGCAAGGGATCTAGTGTTCTGGGCAATGTCAGGGAAGGATCTAGTATGCTGAACAATAGCAGCCACGGTGTCTAGCACTCTGGGTAATGACAGGCAAGGGATCTAGTACTCTTGGTAATGTATGCAAGGAATCTAGTACTCTGGACAATGTAAGGGAAGGGATCTAGTGCTCTGGACAATGGTAGGCAAGGGATCTAGTGCTCTGGGCAATGTCAGGGAAGGGATCTAGTATGCTGAACAATAGTAGCCACTCTGTCTAGCACTCTGAACAATGCCAGGGAAGGGATCTAGTACTCTGGGCAATGTCAGGGAAGGGATCTGGTACTCTGAACAATGGTGGGCAAAGGATCTTGTACTCTGGACAATGTCAGGTAAGGGATCTAGTACTCTGGGCAATACCAGGGAAGGGATCTAGTGCTCTGGGCAATGTCAGGGAAGGGATCTGGTACTCTGGACAATGGCATGCAGTGGATCCAGTACTCTGGACAATGCAAGGAAAGGGATCTAGTGCTCTGAACAATGCCAGGGAAGGGATCTAGTACTCTGATCAATGTCAGGGAAGGGATCTAGTACTCTGGGCAATGTCAGGGAAGGGATCTGGTACTCTGGACAATGGCATGCAATGGATCCAGTACTCTGGACCTTGCAAGGGAAGGGATCTAGTGCTCTGAAAAATGTCAGGGAAGGGATCCAGTACTCTGGACAATGGCGGGCAAAGGATCTTGTACTCTGAATAATGTCAGGGAAGGGATCCAGCACTCTGGTCAATGTCAGGGAAGGGATCTGTCATCTGGAAAGTGGCAGGGAAGGGATCTAGCATCTGGACAATGACAGGGAAGGGATCTAGAACTCTGGACATATGCATGCAAGGGATCTACATATCTGGGCAATGTCGAGGGAAGGGATCTAGTACTCTGGACAATGGTGGGCAAGGGATTTAGCACCCTGAGCAATGGTGGGCAAGGGATCCAGCACTGCGGACAATGGCAGAGAAGGGATATGGCACTCTGGACAATGGCGGGGAAGGGATCTAGAACTCTGGACAATTGCATGCATGGTATCTACATATCTGGACAATGTCAGGGAAGGGATCTAGTATTCTGGACAATGGTGGGCAAGGGATCTAGCACTCTGGACAGAGGCAGGCAGATCTAATACTCCTGGACAATGGTGTGCATGGGATCCTGCACTCTGGCCAATGTCGGGGAAGGGATCTAGTACTCCTGACAATAGCATGCAAGGGATCCAGTATTCTGGACAATGTTAGGGAAGGGATCTAGTACTCTGAACAATGATAGGCAAGGTATCCAGCACTCTGGCCAATGTCAGGGAAGGGATCTAGTACTCTTGACAATGACATGCAAGGGATCCAGTATTCTGGACAATGTCAGGGAAGGGATCTAGTACTCTGGACAATGATAGGCAAGGGATCTAGCATTCTGGGCAATGTCAGGGAAGGGATCTAGTACTCAGGACAATGGTGGGCAAGGGATCCAGCACTCTGGCCAATGTCAGGGAAGGGATCTAGTACTCTTGACAATGGCATGCAAGGGATCCAGTATTCTGGACAATGTCAGGGAAGGGATCTAGTACTCTGGACCATGATAGGCAAGGGATCTAGCACTCTGGGCAATGTCAGGGAAGGGATCTAGTATGCTGAACAATAGCAGCCACTGGGTCTGGCACTCTGTGTAATGGCAGGCAAGGGATCCAGTACTCTGGATAATGTGTACAAGGGATATAGTACTCTTGACAATGTAAAAGCAGGGACCTAGTGCTCTGAACAATGTCAGGGAAGGGACCTAGTACTCTGGGCAATGTCAGGGAAGGGATCTGGGACTCTGGACAATGGCAGAGAAGGGACCTGGTAGTCTGGACAATGGTTGGCATGGGATCTCACACCCTAGACAATGTCAGGGAAGGGATCTATTGCTCTAGACAATGGTAGGCAAGGGATCTAGCTCTCTGGTCAATGTCAGGGAAGGGATCTAGTACCCTGGACAATGGGAGGCAAGGGATCTAGTGTTCTGGGCAATGTCAGGGAAGGATCTAGTATGCTGAACAATAGCAGCCACGGTGTCTAGCACTCTGGGTAATGACAGGCAAGGGATCTAGTACTCTTGGTAATGTATGCAAGGAATCTAGTACTCTGGACAATGTAAGGGAAGGGATCTAGTGCTCTTAACAATGTCAAGGAAGGGATATAGTACTCTGGACAATGTCAGGGAAGTGATCTGGTACTCTGGACAATGGCATTCAATGGATCCAGTACTATGGACAATGCAAGGGAAGTTATCTAGTGCTCTGAACAATGCCAGGGAAGGGATCTAGTACTCTGGGCAATGTCAGGGAAGGGATCTAGTACTCTGGGCAATGTCATGGAAGGGATCTGGTACTCTGAACAATGGCAGGCAAAGGATCTAGTACTCTGGGCAATGTCAGGTAAGGGATCTAGTACTCTGGACAATGTTGGGGAAGGGATCTAGTACTCTGGGCAATGGCAGGGAAGGGATCTGGTACTCTAGACAATGGCATGCAATGGATCCAGTACCCTGGACAATGCAAGGGAAGTGATCTAGTGCTCTGAACAATGCCAGGGAAGGGATCTGGTACTCTGGACAATGGCATGCAATGGATCCAGTACTCTGGACAATGCAAGGGAAGGGATCTAGTGCTCTGAACAATGCCAGCGAAGGGATCTAGTACTCTGGGCTACGTCAGGGAAGGGATCTGGTACTCTGGAAAATGGCATGCAATGGATCCAGTACTCTAGACAATGCAAGGGAAGGGATCTAGTGCTCTTAACAATGCCAGGGAAGGGATCTGGGACTCTGGACAATGGCATGCAATGGATCCAGTACTCTGGACAATGCAAGGGAAGGGATCTAGTGCTCTGAACAATGCCAGCGATGGGATCTAGTACTCTGGGCAATGTCAGGGAAGGGATCTGGTACTCTGGACAATGGCATGCAATGGATCCAGTACTCTAGACAATGCAAGGGAAGGGATCTAGTGCTCTTAACATTGCCAGGGAAGGGATCTGGGACGCTGGACAATGGCATGTAATGGATCCAGTACTCTGGACAATGCAAGGGAAGGGATCTAGTGCTCTGAACAATGCCAGGGAATGGATCTAGTACTCTGGGAAATGTCAGGGAAGGGATCTGGTACTCTCGACAATGGCAGGAAAAAGATCTTGTACTCTGAACAATGTCAGGGAAGGGATCTAGTACTCTAGGCAATGTCAGGGAAGGGATCTGGTATGCTGGACAATGGCAGGCAAAGGATCTAGTACTCTGGGCAATGTCAGGTAAGGTATCTAGTACTCTGGAAAATGTCGGGGAAGGGATCTAGTACTCTGGGCAATGTCAGGGAAGGGATCTGGTACTCTAGACAATGGCATGCAATGGATCCAGTACCCTGGACAATGCAAGGGAAGGGATATAGTGCTCTGAACAATGCCAGGGAAGGGATCTGGTACTCTGGACAATGGCATGCAATGGATCCAGTACTCTGGACAATGCAAGGGAAGGGATCTAGTGCTCTGAACAATGCCAGGGAAGGGATCTAGTACTCTGGGCAATGTCAGGGAAGGGATCGGGTATTCTAGACAATGGCAGGCAAAGGATCTTGTACTCTGGACAATGTCAGGTAAGGGATCTAGTAGTTTGGGCAATGTTGGGGAAGGGATCTAGTACTCTGGACAATGCCAGATAAGGGATCTGGTACTCTTGACAATGGCATGCAATGAATCCAGTACTCTGGACAATGCAAGGGAAGGGATCTAGTACTCTGAACAATGATAGGCAAGGTATCCAGCACTCTGGCCAATGTCAGGGAAGGTATCTAGTACTCTTGACAATGACATGCAAGGGATCCAGTATTCTGGACAATGTCAGGGAAGGGATCTAGTACTCTGGACCATGATAGGCAAGGGATCTAGCACTCTGGGCAATGTCAGGGAAGGGATCTAGTATGCTGAACAATAGCAGCCACTGGGTCTGGCACTCTGTGTAATGGCAGGCAAGGGATCCAGTACTCTGGATAATGTGTACAAGGGATATAGTACTCTTGACAATGTAAAAGCAGGGACCTAGTGCTCTGAACAATGTCAGGGAAGGGACCTAGTACTCTGGGCAATGTCAGGGAAGGGATCTGGGACTCTGGACAATGGCAGAGAAGGGACCTGGTAGTCTGGACAATGGTTGGCATGGGATCTCACACCCTAGACAATGTCAGGGAAGGGATCTAGTGCTCTGGACAATGGTAGGCAAGGGATCTAGCTCTCTGGTCAATGTCAGGGAAGGGATCTAGTACCCTGGACAATGGGAGGCAAGGGATCTAGTGTTCTGGGCAATGTCAGGGAAGGATCTAGTATGCTGAACAATAGCAGCCACGGTGTCTAGCACTCTGGGTAATGACAGGCAAGGGATCTAGTACTCTTGGTAATGTATGCAAGGAATCTAGTACTCTGGACAATGTAAGGGAAGGGATCTAGTGCTCTTAACAATGTCAAGGAAGGGATATAGTACTCTGGACAATGTCAGGGAAGTGATCTGGTACTCTGGACAATGGCATTCAATGGATCCAGTACTATGGACAATGCAAGGGAAGTTATCTAGTACTCTGAACAATGCCAGGGAAGGGATCTAGTACTCTGGGCAATGTCAGGGAAGGGATCTAGTACTCTGGGCAATGTCAGGGAAGGGATCTGGTACTCTGGACAATGGCAGGCAAAGGATCTAGTACTCTGGGCAATGTCAGGTAAGGGATCTAGTACTCTGGACAATGTCGGGGAAGGGATCTAGTACTCTGGGCAATGTCAGGGAAGGGATCTGGTACTCTAGACAATGGCATGCAATGGATCCAGTACCCTGGACAATGCAAGGGAAGTGATCTAGTGCTCTGAACAATGCCAGGGAAGGGATCTGGTACTCTGGACAATGGCATGCAATGGATCCAGTACTCTGGACAATGCAAGGGAAGGGATCTAGTGCTCTGAACAATGCCAGCGAAGGGATCTAGTACTCTGGGCTATGTCAGGGAAGGGATCTGGTACTCTGGAAAATGGCATGCAATGGATCCAGTACTCTAGACAATGCAAGGGAAGGGATCTAGTGCTCTTAACAATGCCAGGGAAGGGATCTGGGACTCTGGACAATGGCATGCAATGGATCCAGTACTCTGGACAATGCAAGGGAAGGGATCTAGTGCTCTGAACAATGCCAGCGAAGGGATCTAGTACTCTGGGCAATGTCAGGGAAGGGATCTGGTACTCTGGACAATGGCATGCAATGGATCCAGTACTCTAGACAATGCAAGGGAAGGGATCTAGTGCTCTTAACATTGCCAGGGAAGGGATCTGGGACTCTGGACAATGGCATGTAATGGATCCAGTACTCTGGACAATGCAAGGGAAGGGATCTAGTGCTCTGAACAATGCCAGGGAATGGATCTAGTACTCTGGGAAATGTCAGGGAAGGGATCTGGTACTCTCGACAATGGCAGGAAAAAGATCTTGTACTCTGAACAATGTCAGGGAAGGGATCTAGTACTCTAGGCAATGTCAGGGAAGGGATCTGGTATGCTGGACAATGTCAGGCAAAGGATCTAGTACTCTGGGCAATGTCAGGTAAGGGATCTAGTACTCTGGAAAATGTCGGGGAAGGGATCTAGTACTCTGGGCAATGTCAGGGAAGGGATCTGGTACTCTAGACAATGGCATGCAATGGATCCAGTACCCTGGACAATGCAAGGGAAGGGATATAGTGCTCTGAACAATGCCAGGGAAGGGATCTGGTACTCTGGACAAAGGCATGCAATGGATCCAGTACTCTGGACAATGCAAGGGAAGGGATCTAGTGCTCTGAACAATGCCAGGGAAGGGATCTAGTACTCTGGGCAATGTCAGGGAAGGGATCGGGTATTCTAGACAATGGCAGGCAAAGGATCTTGTACTCTGGACAATGTCAGGTAAGGGATCTAGTAGTTTGGGCAATGTTGGGGAAGGGATCTAGTACTCTGGACAATGCCAGATAAGGGATCTGGTACTCTTGACAATGGCATGCAATGAATCCAGTACTCTGGACAATGCAAGGGAAGGGATCTAGTACTCTGAACAATGATAGGCAAGGTATCCAGCACTCTGGCCAATGTCAGGGAAGGTATCTAGTACTCTTGACAATGACATGCAAGGGATCCAGTATTCTGGACAATGTCAGGGAAGGGATCTAGTACTCTGGACAATGATAGGCAAGGGATCTAACATTCTGGGCAATGTCAGGGAAGGGATCTAGTACTCTGGACAATGGTGGGCAAGGGATCCAGCACTCTGGCCAATGTCAGGGAAGGGATCTAGTACTCTTGACAATGGCATGCAAGGGATCCAGTATTCTGGACAATGTCAGGGAAGGGATCTAGTACTCTGGACAATGCAAGGGAAGGGATCTAGTGCTCAGAACAATGCCAGGGAAGGGATCTAGTACTCTGGGCAATGTCAGGGAAGGGATCTGGTACTCTGGACAATGGCATGCAGTGGATCCAGTACTCTGGACAAAATAGGGGAGGGAGCTAGTGCTCTGAACAATGCCAGGGAAGGGATCTTGTATTCTGGGCAATGTCAGGGAAGGGAACTGGCACTAAGGACAATGGCAGGCAAGGGATCTTGCACTCTGGACAATATCATGGAAGGATCTAGTGCTCCAAACAATGGTGGGCAAGGGATCCAGCACTCTGGTCAATGTCAGGGAAGGGATCTAGTATGCTGAACAATAGCAGCCACTGTATCTAGCACTCTGGGTAATGACAGGCAAGGGATCTAGTACTCTTGGTAATGTATGCAAGGGATCTAGTGCTCTGGACAATGTAAGGAAAGGGATCTAGTGCTCTTAACAATGTCAGGGAAGGGATATAGTACTCTGGACAATGTCAGGGAAGTGATCTGGTACTCTGGACAATGGCATGCAATGGATCTAGTACTATGGACAATGCAAGGGAAGGGATCTAGTGCTCTGAACACTGCCAGGGAAGGGATCTAGTACTCTCTGCAATGTCAGGGAAGGGATCTGGTACTCTGGACAATGGTGGGCAAAGGATCTTGTACTCTGGACAATGTCAGGTAAGGGATCTAGTACTCTGGACAATGTCAGGGAAGGGATCTAGTACTCTGGGCAATGTCAGGGAAGGGATCTGGTACTCTGGACAATGGCATGCAATGGATCCAGTACTCTAGACAATGCAAGGGAAGGGATCTAGTGCTCTTTACAATGCCAGGGAAGGGATCTGGGACTCTGGACAATGGCATGTAATGGATCCAGTACTCTGGACAATGCATGGGAAGGGATCTAGTGCTCTGAACAATGCCAGGGAAGGGATCTAGTACTCTGGGCAATGTCAGGGAAGGGATCTGGTACTCTGGACAATGGCATGCAATGGATCCAGTACTCTGGACCTTGCAAGGGAAGGGATCTAGTGCTCTGAAAAATGTCAGGGAAGGGATCCGGTACTCTGGACAATGGCGGGCAAAGGATCTTGTACTCTGAATAATGTCAGGGAAGGGATCCAGCACTCTGGTCAATGTCAGGGAAGGGATCTGTCATCTGGAAAGTGGCAGGGAAGGGATCTAGCATCTGGACAATGACAGGGAAGGGATCTAGAACTCTGGACATATGCATGCAAGGGATCTACATATCTGGGCAATGTCGAGGGAAGGGATCTAGTACTCTGGACAATGGTGGGCAAGGGATTTAGCACCCTGAGCAATGGTGGGCAAGGGATCCAGCACTGCGGACAATGTCAGGGAAGGGATATGGCACTCTGGACAATGGCGGGGAAGGGATCTAGAACTCTGGACAATTGCATGCATGGTATCTACATATCTGGACAATGTCAGGGAAGGGATCTAGTATTCTGGACAATGGTGGGCAAGGGATCTAGCACTCTGGACAGAGGCAGGCAGATCTAATACTCCTGGACAATGGTTTGCATGGGATCCTGCACTCTGGCCAATGTCGGGAAAGGGATCTAGTACTCCTGACAATAGCATGCAAGGGATCCAGTATTCTGGACAATGTTAGGGAAGGGGTCTAGTACTCTGAACAATGATAGGCAAGGTATCCAGCACTCTGGCCAATGTCAGGGAAGGGATCTAGTACTCTTGACAATGACATGCAAGGGATCCAGTATTCTGGACAATGTCAGGGAAGGGATCTAGTACTCTGGACAATGATAGGCAAGGGATCTAGCATTCTGGGCAATGTCAGGGACGGGATCTAGTACTCTGGACAATGGTGGGCAAGGGATCCAGCACTCTGGCCAATGTCAGGGAAGGGATCTAGTACTCTTGACAATGGCATGCAAGGGATCCAGTATTCTGGACAATGTCAGGGAAGGGATCTAGTACTCTGGACCATGATAGGCAAGGGATCTAGCACTCTGGGCAATGTCAGGGAAGGGATCTAGTATGCTGAACAATAGCAGCCACTGGGTCTGGCACTCTGGGTAATGGCAGGCAAGGGATCCAGTACTCTGGATAATGTGTACAAGGGATATAGTACTTTTGACAATGTAAAAGCAGGGACCTAGTGCTCTGAACAATGTCAGGGAAGGGACCTAGTACTCTGGGCAATGTCAGGGAAGGGATCTGGGACTCTGGACAATGGCAGAGAAGGGACCTGGTAGTCTGGACAATGGTTGGCATGGGATCTCACACCCTAGACAATGTCAGGGAAGGGATCTAGTGCTCTGGACAATGGTAGGCAAGGGATCTAGCTCTCTGGTCAATGTCAGGGAAGGGATCTAGTACCCTGGACAATGGGAGGCAAGGGATCTAGTGTTCTGGGCAATGTCAGGGAAGGATCTAGTATGCTGAACAATAGCAGCCACGGTGTCTAGCACTCTGGGTAATGACAGGCAAGGGATCTAGTACTCTTGGTAATGTATGCAAGGAATCTAGTACTCTGGACAATGTAAGGGAAGGGATCTAGTGCTCTGGACAATGGTAGGCAAGGGATCTAGTGCTCTGGGCAATGTCAGGGAAGGGATCTAGTATGCTGAACAATAGTAGCCACTCTGTCTAGCACTCTGAACAATGCCAGGGAAGGGATCTAGTACTCTGGGCAATGTCAGGGAAGGGATCTGGTACTCTGGACAATGGTGGGCAAAGGATTTTGTACTCTGGACAATGTCAGGTAAGGGATCTAGTACTCTGGGCAATACCAGGGAAGGGATCTAGTGCTCTGGGCAATGTCAGGGAAGGGATCTGGTACTCTGGACAATGGCATGCAGTGGATCCAGTACTCTGGACAATGCAAGGAAAGGGATCTAGTGCTCTGAACAATGCCAGGGAAGGGATCTAGTACTCTGATCAATGTCAGGGAAGGGATCTAGTACTCTGGGCAATGTCAGGGAAGGGATCTGGTACTCTGGACAATGGCATGCAATGGATCCAGTACTCTGGACCTTGCAAGGGAAGGGATCTAGTGCTCTGAAAAATGTCAGGGAAGGGATCCAGTACTCTGGACAATGGCGGGCAAAGGATCTTGTACTCTGAATAATGTCAGGGAAGGGATCCAGCACTCTGGTCAATGTCAGGGAAGGGATCTGTCATCTGGAAAGTGGCAGGGAAGGGATCTAGCATCTGGACAATGACAGGGAAGGGATCTAGAACTCTGGACATATGCATGCAAGGGATCTACATATCTGGGCAATGTCGAGGGAAGGGATCTAGTACTCTGGACAATGGTGGGCAAGGGATTTAGCACCCTGAGCAATGGTGGGCAAGGGATCCAGCACTGCGGACAATGGCAGGGAAGGGATATGGCACTCTGGACAATGGTGGGGAAGGGATCTAGAACTCTGGACAATTGCATGCATGGTATCTACATATCTGGACAATGTCAGGGAAGGGATCTAGTATTCTGGACAATGGTGGGCAAGGGATCTAGCACTCTGGACAGAGGCAGGCAGATCTAATACTCCTGGACAATGGTGTGCATGGGATCCTGCACTCTGGCCAATGTCGGGGAAGGGATCTAGTACTCCTGACAATAGCATGCAAGGGATCCAGTATTCTGGACAATGTTAGGGAAGGGATCTAGTACTCTGAACAATGATAGGCAAGGTATCCAGCACTCTGGCCAATGTCAGGGAAGGGATCTAGTACTCTTGACAATGACATGCAAGGGATCCAGTATTCTGGACAATGTCAGGGAAGGGATCTAGTACTCTGGACAATGATAGGCAAGGGATCTAGCATTCTGGGCAATGTCAGGGAAGGGATCTAGTACTCAGGACAATGGTGGGCAAGGGATCCAGCACTCTGGCCAATGTCAGGGAAGGGATCTAGTACTCTTGACAATGGCATGCAAGGGATCCAGTATTCTGGACAATGTCAGGGAAGGGATCTAGTACTCTGGACCATGATAGGCAAGGGATCTAGCACTCTGGGCAATGTCAGGGAAGGGATCTAGTATGCTGAACAATAGCAGCCACTGGGTCTGGCACTCTGTGTAATGGCAGGCAAGGGATCCAGTACTCTGGATAATGTGTACAAGGGATATAGTACTCTTGACAATGTAAAAGCAGGGACCTAGTGCTCTGAACAATGTCAGGGAAGGGACCTAGTACTCTGGGCAATGTCAGGGAAGGGATCTGGGACTCTGGACAATGGCAGAGAAGGGACCTGGTAGTCTGGACAATGGTTGGCATGGGATCTCACACCCTAGACAATGTCAGGGAAGGGATCTAGTGCTCTAGACAATGGTAGGCAAGGGATCTAGCTCTCTGGTCAATGTCAGGGAAGGGATCTAGTACCCTGGACAATGGGAGGCAAGGGATCTAGTGTTCTGGGCAATGTCAGGGAAGGATCTAGTATGCTGAACAATAGCAGCCACGGTGTCTAGCACTCTGGGTAATGACAGGCAAGGGATCTAGTACTCTTGGTAATGTATGCAAGGAATCTAGTACTCTGGACAATGTAAGGGAAGGGATCTAGTGCTCTTAACAATGTCAAGGAAGGGATATAGTACTCTGGACAATGTCAGGGAAGTGATCTGGTACTCTGGACAATGGCATTCAATGGATCCAGTACTATGGACAATGCAAGGGAAGTTATCTAGTGCTCTGAACAATGCCAGGGAAGGGATCTAGTACTCTGGGCAATGTCAGGGAAGGGATCTAGTACTCTGGGCAATGTCATGGAAGGGATCTGGTACTCTGGACAATGGCAGGCAAAGGATCTAGTACTCTGGGCAATGTCAGGTAAGGGATCTAGTACTCTGGACAATGTTGGGGAAGGGATCTAGTACTCTGGGCAATGGCAGGGAAGGGATCTGGTACTCTAGACAATGGCATGCAATGGATCCAGTACCCTGGACAATGCAAGGGAAGTGATCTAGTGCTCTGAACAATGCCAGGGAAGGGATCTGGTACTCTGGACAATGGCATGCAATGGATCCAGTACTCTGGACAATGCAAGGGAAGGGATCTAGTGCTCTGAACAATGCCAGCGAAGGGATCTAGTACTCTGGGCTACGTCAGGGAAGGGATCTGGTACTCTGGAAAATGGCATGCAATGGATCCAGTACTCTAGACAATGCAAGGGAAGGGATCTAGTGCTCTTAACAATGCCAGGGAAGGGATCTGGGACTCTGGACAATGGCATGCAATGGATCCAGTACTCTGGACAATGCAAGGGAAGGGATCTAGTGCTCTGAACAATGCCAGCGATGGGATCTAGTACTCTGGGCAATGTCAGGGAAGGGATCTGGTACTCTGGACAATGGCATGCAATGGATCCAGTACTCTAGACAATGCAAGGGAAGGGATCTAGTGCTCTTAACATTGCCAGGGAAGGGATCTGGGACTCTGGACAATGGCATGTAATGGATCCAGTACTCTGGACAATGCAAGGGAAGGGATCTAGTGCTCTGAACAATGCCAGGGAATGGATCTAGTACTCTGGGAAATGTCAGGGAAGGGATCTGGTACTCTCGACAATGGCAGGAAAAAGATCTTGTACTCTGAACAATGTCAGGGAAGGGATCTAGTACTCTAGGCAATGTCAGGGAAGGGATCTGGTATGCTGGACAATGGCAGGCAAAGGATCTAGTACTCAGGGCAATGTCAGGTAAGGGATCTAGTACTCTGGAAAATGTCGGGGAAGGGATCTAGTACTCTGGGCAATGTCAGGGAAGGGATCTGGTACTCTAGACAATGGCATGCAATGGATCTAGTACCCTGGACAATGCAAGGGAAGGGATATAGTGCTCTGAACAATGCCAGGGAAGGGATCTGGTACTCTGGACAATGGCATGCAATGGATCTAGTACTCTGGACAATGCAAGGGAAGGGATCTAGTGCTCTGAACAATGCCAGGGAAGGGATCTAGTACTCTGGGCAATGTCAGGGAAGGGATCGGGTATTCTAGACAATGGCAGGCAAAGGATCTTGTACTCTGGACAATGTCAGGTAAGGGATCTAGTAGTTTGGGCAATGTTGGGGAAGGGATCTAGTACTCTGGACAATGCCAGATAAGGGATCTGGTACTCTTGACAATGGCATGCAATGAATCCAGTACTCTGGACAATGCAAGGGAAGGGATCTAGTACTCTGAACAATGATAGGCAAGGTATCCAGCACTCTGGCCAATGTCAGGGAAGGTATCTAGTACTCTTGACAATGACATGCAAGGGATCCAGTATTCTGGACAATGTCACGGAAGGGATCTAGTACTCTGGACCATGATAGGCAAGGGATCTAGCACTCTGGGCAATGTCAGGGAAGGGATCTAGTATGCTGAACAATAGCAGCCACTGGGTCTGGCACTCTGTGTAATGGCAGGCAAGGGATCCAGTACTCTGGATAATGTGTACAAGGGATATAGTACTCTTGACAATGTAAAAGCAGGGACCTAGTGCTCTGAACAATGTCAGGGAAGGGACCTAGTACTCTGGGCAATGTCAGGGAAGGGATCTGGGACTCTGGACAATGGCAGAGAAGGGACCTGGTAGTCTGGACAATGGTTGGCATGGGATCTCACACCCTAGACAATGTCAGGGAAGGGATCTAGTGCTCTGGACAATGGTAGGCAAGGGATCTAGCTCTCTGGTCAATGTCAGGGAAGGGATCTAGTACCCTGGACAATGGGAGGCAAGGGATCTAGTGTTCTGGGCAATGTCAGGGAAGGATCTAGTATGCTGAACAATAGCAGCCACGGTGTCTAGCACTCTGGGTAATGACAGGCAAGGGATCTAGTACTCTTGGTAATGTATGCAAGGAATCTAGTACTCTGGACAATGTAAGGGAAGGGATCTAGTGCTCTTAACAATGTCAAGGAAGGGATATAGTATTCTGGACAATGTCAGGGAAGTGATCTGGTACTCTGGACAATGGCATTCAATGGATCCAGTACTATGGACAATGCAAGGGAAGTTATCTAGTACTCTGAACAATGCCAGGGAAGGGATCTAGTACTCTGGGCAATGTCAGGGAAGGGATCTAGTACTCTGGGCAATGTCAGGGAAGGGATCTGGTACTCTGGACAATGGCAGGCAAAGGATCTAGTACTCTGGGCAATGTCAGGTAAGGGATCTAGTACTCTGGACAATGTCAGGGAAGGGATCTAGTACTCTGGACAATGTTGGGGAAGGGATCTAGTACTCTGGGCAATGTCAGGGAAGGGATCTGGTACTCTAGACAATGGCATGCAATGGATCCAGTACCCTGGACAATGCAAGGGAAGTGATCTAGTGCTCTGAACAATGCCAGGGAAGGGATCTGGTACTCTGGACAATGGCATGCAATGGATCCAGTACTCTGGACAATGCAAGGGAAGGGATCTAGTGCTCTGAACAATGCCAGCGAAGGGATCTAGTACTCTGGGCTATGTCAGGGAAGGGATCTGGTACTCTGGAAAATGGCATGCAATGGATCCAGTACTCTAGACAATGCAAGGGAAGGGATCTAGTGCTCTTAACAATGCCAGGGAAGGGATCTGGGACTCTGGACAATGGCATGCAATGGATCCAGTACTCTGGACAATGCAAGGGAAGGGATCTAGTGCTCTGAACAATGCCAGCGAAGGGATCTAGTACTCTGGGCAATGTCAGGGAAGGGATCTGGTACTCTGGACAATGGCATGCAATGGATCCAGTACTCTAGACAATGCAAGGGAAGGGATCTAGTGCTCTTAACATTGCCAGGGAAGGGATCTGGGACTCTGGACAATGGCATGTAATGGATCCAGTACTCTGGACAATGCAAGGGAAGGGATCTAGTGCTCTGAACAATGCCAGGGAATGGATCTAGTACTCTGGGAAATGTCAGGGAAGGGATCTGGTACTCTCGACAATGGCAGGAAAAAGATCTTGTACTCTGAACAATGTCAGGGAAGGGATCTAGTACTCTAGGCAATGTCAGGGAAGGGATCTGGTATGCTGGACAATGGCAGGCAAAGGATCTAGTACTCTGGGCAATGTCAGGTAAGGGATCTAGTACTCTGGAAAAATGTCGGGGAAGGGATCTAGTACTCTGGGCAATGTCAGGGAAGGGATCTGGTACTCTAGACAATGGCATGCAATGGATCCAGTACCCTGGACAATGCAAGGGAAGGGATATAGTGCTCTGAACAATGCCAGGGAAGGGATCTGGTACTCTGGACAATGGCATGCAATGGATCCAGTACTCTGGACAATGCAAGGGAAGGGATCTAGTGCTCTGAACAATGCCAGGGAAGGGATCTAGTACTCTGGGCAATGTCAGGGAAGGGATCGGGTATTCTAGACAATGGCAGGCAAAGGATCTTGTACTCTGGACAATGTCAGGTAAGGGATCTAGTAGTTTGGGCAATGTTGGGGAAGGGATCTAGTACTCTGGACAATGCCAGATAAGGGATCTGGTACTCTTGACAATGGCATGCAATGAATCCAGTACTCTGGACAATGCAAGGGAAGGGATCTAGTACTCTGAACAATGATAGGCAAGGTATCCAGCACTCTGGCCAATGTCAGGGAAGGTATCTAGTACTCTTGACAATGACATGCAAGGGATCCAGTATTCTGGACAATGTCAGGGAAGGGATCTAGTACTCTGGACAATGATAGGCAAGGGATCTAACATTCTGGGCAATGTCAGGGAAGGGATCTAGTACTCTGGACAATGGTGGGCAAGGGATCCAGCACTCTTGCCAAAGTCAGGGAAGGGATCTAGTACTCTTGACAATGGCATACAAGGGATCCAGTATTCTGGACAATGTCAGGGAAGGGATCTAGTACTCTGGACAATGCAAGGGAAGGGATCTAGTGCTCAGAACAATGCCAGGGAAGGGATCTAGTACTCTGGGCAATGTCAGGGAAGGGATCTGGTACTCTGGACAATGGCATGCAGTGGATCCAGTACTCTGGACAAAATAGGGGAGGGAGCTAGTGCTCTGAACAATGCCAGGGAAGGGATCTTGTATTCTGGGCAATGTCAGGGAAGGGAACTGGCACTAAGGACAATGGCAGGCAAGGGATCCTGCACTCTGGACAACATCATGGAAGGGATCTAGTGCTCCAAACAATGGTGGGCAAGGGATCCAGCACTCTGGTCAATGTCAGGGAAGGGATCTAGTATGCTGAACAATAGCAGCCACTGTATCTAGCACTCTGGGTAATGACAGGCAAGGGATCTAGTACTCTTGGTAATGTATGCAAGGGATCTAGTGCTCTGGACAATATAAGGAAAGGGATCTAGTGCTCTTAACAATGTCAGGGAAGGGATATAGTACTCTGGACAATGTCAGGGAAATGATCTGGTACTCTGGACAATGGCATGCAATGGATCTAGTACTATGGACAATGCAAGGGAAGGGATCTAGTGCTCTGAACACTGCCAGGGAAGGGATCTAGTACTATCTGCAATGTCAGGGAAGGGATCTGGTACTCTGGACAATGGTGGGCAAAGGATCTTGTACTCTGGACAATGTCAGGTAAGGGATCTAGTACTCTGGACAATGTCAGGGAAGGGATCTAGTACTCTGGGCAATGTCAGGGAAGGGATCTGGTACTCTGGACAATGGCATGCAATGGATCCAGTACTCTAGACAATGCAAGGGAAGGGATCTAGTGCTCTTTACAATGCCAGGGAAGGGATCTGGGACTCTGGACAATGGCATGTAATGGATCCAGTACTCTGGACAATGCATGGGAAGGGATCTAGTGCTCTGAACAATGCCAGGTAAGGGATCTAGTACTCTGGGCAATGTCAGGGAAGGGATCTGGTACTCTGGACAATGGCATGCAATGGATCCAGTACTCTGGACCTTGCAAGGGAAGGGATCTAGTGCTCTGAAAAATGTCAGGGAAGGGATCCGGTACTCTGGACAATGGCGGGCAAAGGATCTTGTACTCTGAATAATGTCAGGGAAGGGATCCAGCACTCTGGTCAATGTCAGGGAAGGGATCTGTCATCTGGAAAGTGGCAGGGAAGGGATCTAGCATCTGGACAATGACAGGGAAGGGATCTAGAACTCTGGACATATGCATGCAAGGGATCTACATATCTGGGCAATGTCGAGGGAAGGGATCTAGTACTCTGGACAATGGTGGGCAAGGGATTTAGCACCCTGAGCAATGGTGGGCAAGGGATCCAGCACTGCGGACAATGGCAGGGAAGGGATATGGCACTCTGGACAATGGCGGGGAAGGGATCTAGAACTCTGGACAATTGCATGCATGGTATCTACATATCTGGACAATGTCAGGGAAGGGATCTAGTATTCTGGACAATGGTGGGCAAGGGATCTAGCACTCTGGACAGAGGCAGGCAGATCTAATACTCCTGGACAATGGTTTGCATGGGATCCTGCACTCTGGCCAATGTCGGGGAAGGGATCTAGTACTCCTGACAATAGCATGCAAGGGATCCAGTATTCTGGACAATGTTAGGGAAGGGATCTAGTACTCTGAACAATGATAGGCAAGGTATCCAGCACTCTGGCCAATGTCAGGGAAGGGATCTAGTACTCTTGACAATGACATGCAAGGGATCCAGTATTCTGGACAATGTCAGGGAAGGGATCTAGTACTCTGGACAATGATAGGCAAGGGATCTAGCATTCTGGGCAATGTCAGGGACGGGATCTAGTACTCTGGACAATGGTGGGCAAGGGATCCAGCACTCTGGCCAATGTCAGGGAAGGGATCTAGTACTCTTGACAATGGCATGCAAGGGATCCAGTATTCTGGACAATGTCAGGGAAGGGATCTAGTACTCTGGACCATGATAGGCAAGGGATCTAGCACTCTGGGCAATGTCAGGGAAGGGATCTAGTATGCTGAACAATAGCAGCCACTGGGTCTGGCACTCTGGGTAATGGCAGGCAAGGGATCCAGTACTCTGGATAATGTGTACAAGGGATATAGTACTTTTGACAATGTAAAAGCAGGGACCTAGTGCTCTGAACAATGTCAGGGAAGGGACCTAGTACTCTGGGCAATGTCAGGGAAGGGATCTGGGACTCTGGACAATGGTTGGCATGGGATCTCACACCCTAGACAATGTCAGGGAAGGGATCTAGTGCTCTGGACAATGGTAGGCAAGGGATCTAGCTCTCTGGTCAATGTCAGGGAAGGGATCTAGTACCCTGGACAATGGGAGGCAAGGGATCTAGTGTTCTGGGCAATGTCAGGGAAGGATCTAGTATGCTGAACAATAGCAGCCACGGTGTCTAGCACTCTGGGTAATGACAGGCAAGGGATCTAGTACTCTTGGTAATGTATGCAAGGAATCTAGTACTCTGGACAATGTAAGGGAAGGGATCTAGTGCTCTGGACAATGGTAGGCAAGGGATCTAGTGCTCTGGGCAATGTCAGGGAAGGGATCTAGTATGCTGAACAATAGTAGCCACTCTGTCTAGCACTCTGAACAATGCCAGGGAAGGGATCTAGTACTCTGGGCAATGTCAGGGAAGGGATCTGGTACTCTGGACAATGGTGGGCAAAGGATCTTGTACTCTGGACAATGTCAGGTAAGGGATCTAGTACTCTGGGCAATACCAGGGAAGGGATCTAGTGCTCTGGGCAATGTCAGGGAAGGGATCTGGTACTCTGGACAATGGCATGCAGTGGATCCAGTACTCTGGACAATGCAAGGAAAGGGATCTAGTGCTCTGAACAATGCCAGGGAAGGGATCTAGTACTCTGATCAATGTCAGGGAAGGGATCTAGTACTCTGGGCAATGTCAGGGAAGGGATCTGGTACTCTGGACAATGGCATGCAATGGATCCAGTACTCTGGACCTTGCAAGGGAAGGGATCTAGTGCTCTGAAAAATGTCAGGGAAGGGATCCAGTACTCTGGACAATGGCGGGCAAAGGATCTTGTACTCTGAATAATGTCAGGGAAGGGATCCAGCACTCTGGTCAATGTCAGGGAAGGGATCTGTCATCTGGAAAGTGGCAGGGAAGGGATCTAGCATCTGGACAATGACAGGGAAGGGATCTAGAACTCTGGACATATGCATGCAAGGGATCTACATATCTGGGCAATGTCGAGGGAAGGGATCTAGTACTCTGGACAATGGTGGGCAAGGGATTTAGCACCCTGAGCAATGGTGGGCAAGGGATCCAGCACTGCGGACAATGGCAGGGAAGGGATATGGCACTCTGGACAATGGCGGGGAAGGGATCTAGAACTCTGGACAATTGCATGCATGGTATCTACATATCTGGACAATGTCAGGGAAGGGATCTAGTATTCTGGACAATGGTGGGCAAGGGATCTAGCACTCTGGACAGAGGCAGGCAGATCTAATACTCCTGGACAATGGTGTGCATGGGATCCTGCACTCTGGCCAATGTCGGGGAAGGGATCTAGTACTCCTGACAATAGCATGCAAGGGATCCAGTATTCTGGACAATGTTAGGGAAGGGATCTACTACTCTGAACAATGATAGGCAAGGTATCCAGCACTCTGGCCAATGTCAGGGAAGGGATCTAGTACTCTTGACAATGACATGCAAGGGATCCAGTATTCTGGACAATGTCAGGGAAGGGATCTAGTACTCTGGACAATGATAGGCAAGGGATCTAGCATTCTGGGCAATGTCAGGGAAGGGATCTAGTACTCAGGACAATGGTGGGCAAGGGATCCAGCACTCTGGCCAATGTCAGGGAAGGGATCTAGTACTCTTGACAATGGCATGCAAGGGATCCAGTATTCTGGACAATGTCAGGGAAGGGATCTAGTACTCTGGACCATGATAGGCAAGGGATCTAGCACTCTGGGCAATGTCAGGGAAGGGATCTAGTATGCTGAACAATAGCAGCCACTGGGTCTGGCACTCTGTGTAATGGCAGGCAAGGGATCCAGTACTCTGGAAAATGTGTACAAGGGATATAGTACTCTTGACAATGTAAAAGCAGGGACCTAGTGCTCTGAACAATGTCAGGGAAGGGACCTAGTACTCTGGGCAATGTCAGGGAAGGGATCTGGGACTCTGGACAATGGCAGAGAAGGGACCTGGTAGTCTGGACAATGGTTGGCATGGGATCTCACACCCTAGACAATGTCAGGGAAGGGATCTAGTGCTCTAGACAATGGTAGGCAAGGGATCTAGCTCTCTGGTCAATGTCAGGGAAGGGATCTAGTACCCTGGACAATGGGAGGCAAGGGATCTAGTGTTCTGGGCAATGTCAGGGAAGGATCTAGTATGCTGAACAATAGCAGCCACGGTGTCTAGCACTCTGGGTAATGACAGGCAAGGGATCTAGTACTCTTGGTAATGTATGCAAGGAATCTAGTACTCTGGACAATGTAAGGGAAGGGATCTAGTGCTCTTAACAATGTCAAGGAAGGGATATAGTACTCTGGACAATGTCAGGGAAGTGATCTAGTACTCTGGACAATGGCATTCAATGGATCCAGTACTATGGACAATGCAAGGGAAGTTATCTAGTGCTCTGAACAATGCCAGGGAAGGGATCTAGTACTCTGGGCAATGTCAGGGAAGGGATCTAGTACTCTGGGCAATGTCAGGGAAGGGATCTGGTACTCTGGACAATGGCAGGCAAAGGATCTAGTACTCTGGGCAATGTCAGGTAAGGGATCTAGTACTCCGGACAATGTTGGGGAAGGGATCTAGTACTCTGGGCAATGGCAGGGAAGGGATCTGGTACTCTAGACAATGGCATGCAATGGATCCAGTACCCTGGACAATGCAAGGGAAGTGATCTAGTGCTCTGAACAATGCCAGGGAAGGGATCTGGTACTCTGGACAATGGCATGCAATGGATCCAGTACTCTGGACAATGCAAGGGAAGGGATCTAGTGCTCTGAACAATGTCAGCGAAGGGATCTAGTACTCTGGGCTATGTCAGGGAAGGGATCTGGTACTCTGGAAAATGGCATGCAATGGATCCAGTACTCTAGACAATGCAAGGGAAGGGATCTAGTGCTCTTAACAATGCCAGGGAAGGGATCTAGTACTCTGGGCAATGTCAGGGAAGGGATCTGGTACTCTGGACAATGGCATGCAATGGATCCAGTACTCTAGACAATGCAAGGGAAGGGATCTAGTGCTCTTAACAATGCCAGGGAAGGGATCTGGGACTCTGGACAATGGCATGTAATGGATCCAGTACTCTGGACAATGCAAGGGAAGGGATCTAGTTCTCTGAACAATGCCAGGGAATGGATCTAGTACTCTGGGAAATGTCAGGGAAGGGATCTGGTACTCTCGACAATGGCAGGAAAAAGATCTTGTACTCTGAACAATGTCAGGGAAGGGATCTAGTACTCTAGGCAATGTCAGGGAAGGGATCTGGTATGCTGGACAATGGCAGGCAAAGGATCTAGTACTCTGGGCAATGTCAGGTAAGGGATCTAGTACTCTGGAAAATGTCGGGGAAGGGATCTAGTACTCTGGGCAATGTCAGGGAAGGGATCTGGTACTCTAGACAATGGCATGCAATGGATCCAGTACCCTGGACAATGCAAGGGAAGGGATATAGTGCTCTGAACAATGCCAGGGAAGGGATCTGGTACTCTGGACAATGGCATGCAATGGATCCAGTACTCTGGACAATGCAAGGGAAGGGATCTAGTGCTCTGAACAATGTCAGGGAAGGGATCTAGTACTCTGGGCAATGTCAGGGAAGGGATCGGGTATTCTAGACAATGGCAGGCAAAGGATCTTGTACTCTGGACAATGTCAGGTAAGGGATCTAGTAGTTTGGGCAATGTTGGGGTAGGGATCTAGTACTCTGGACAATGCCAGATAAGGGATCTGGTACTCTTGACAATGGCATGCAATGAATCCAGTACTCTGGACAATGCAAGGGAAGGGATCTAGTACTCTGAACAATGATAGGCAAGGTATCCAGCACTCTGGCCAATGTCAGGGAAGGTATCTAGTACTCTTGACAATGACATGCAAGGGATCCAGTATTCTGGACAATGTCAGGGAAGGGATCTAGTACTCTGGACAATGATAGGCAAGGGATCTAACATTCTGGGCAATGTCAGGGAAGGGATCTAGTACTCTGGACAATGGTGGGCAAGGGATCCAGCACTCTGGCCAATGTCAGGGAAGGGATCTAGTACTCTTGACAATGGCATGCAAGGGATCCAGTATTCTGGACAATGTCAGGGAAGGGATCTAGTACTCTGGACAATGCAAGGGAAGGGATCTAGTGCTCAGAACAATGCCAGGGAAGGGATCTAGTACTCTGGGCAATGTCAGGGAAGGGATCTGGTACTCTGGACAATGGCATGCAGTGGATCCAGTACTCTGGACAAAATAGGGGAGGGAGCTAGTGCTCTGAACAATGCCAGGGAAGGGATCTTGTATTCTGGGCAATGTCAGGGAAGGGAACTGGCACTAAGGACAATGGCAGGCAAGGGATCTTGCACTCTGGACAATATCATGGAAGGGATCTAGTGCTCCAAACAATGGTGGGCAAGGGATCCAGCACTCTGGTCAATGTCAGGGAAGGGATCTAGTATGCTGAACAATAGCAGCCACTGTATCTAGCACTCTGGGTAATGACAGGCAAGGGATCTAGTACTCTTGGTAATGTATGCAAGGGATCTAGTGCTCTGGACAATGTAAGGGAAGGGATCTAGTGCTCTTAACAATGTCAGGGAAGGGATATAGTACTCTGGACAATGTCAGGGAAGTGATCTGGTACTCTGGACAATGGCATGCAATGGATCTAGTACTATGGACAATGCAAGGGAAGGGATCTAGTGCTCTGAACACTGCCAGGGAAGGGATCTAGTACTCTCTGCAATGTCAGGGAAGGGATCTGGTACTCTGGACAATGGTGGGCAAAGGATCTTGTACTCTGGACAATGTCAGGTAAGGGATCTAGTACTCTGGACAATGTCAGGGAAGGGATCTAGTACTCTGGGCAATGTCAGGGAAGGGATCTGGTACTCTGGACAATGGCATGCAATGGATCCAGTACTCTAGACAATGCAAGGGAAGGGATCTAGTGCTCTTTACAATGCCAGGGAAGGGATCTGGGACTCTGGACAATGGCATGTAATGGATCCAGTACTCTGGACAATGCATGGGAAGGGATCTAGTGCTCTGAACAATGCCAGGGAAGGGATCTAGTACTCTGGGCAATGTCAGGGAAGGGATCTGGTACTCTGGACAATGGCATGAAATGGATCCAGTACTCTGGACCTTGCAAGGGAAGGGATCTAGTGCTCTGAAAAATGTCAGGGAAGGGATCCGGTACTCTGGACAATGGCGGGCAAAGGATCTTGTACTCTGAATAATGTCAGGGAAGGGATCCAGCACTCTGGTCAATGTCAGGGAAGGGATCTGTCATCTGGAAAGTGGCAGGGAAGGGATCTAGCATCTGGACAATGACAGGGAAGGGATCTAGAACTCTGGACATATGCATGCAAGGGATCTACATATCTGGGCAATGTCGAGGGAAGGGATCTAGTACTCTGGACAATGGTGGGCAAGGGATTTAGCACCCTGAGCAATGGTGGGCAAGGGATCCAGCACTGCGGACAATGGCAGGGAAGGGATATGGCACTCTGGACAATGGCGGGGAAGGGATCTAGAACTCTGGACAATTGCATGCATGGTATCTACATATCTGGACAATGTCAGGGAAGGGATCTAGTATTCTGGACAATGGTGGGCAAGGGATCTAGCACTCTGGACAGAGGCAGGCAGATCTAATACTCCTGGACAATGGTTTGCATGGGATCCTGCACTCTGGCCAATGTCGGGGAAGGGATCTAGTACTCCTGACAATAGCATGCAAGGGATCCAGTATTCTGGACAATGTTAGGGAAGGGATCTAGTACTCTGAACAATGATAGGCAAGGTATCCAGCACTCTGGCCAATGTCAGGGAAGGGATCTAGTACTCTTGACAATGACATGCAAGGGATCCAGTATTCTGGACAATGTCAGGGAAGGGATCTAGTACTCTGGACAATGATAGGCAAGGGATCTAGCATTCTGGGCAATGTCAGGGACGGGATCTAGTACTCTGGACAATGGTGGGCAAGGGATCCAGCACTCTGGCCAATGTCAGGGAAGGGATCTAGTACTCTTGACAATGGCATGCAAGGGATCCAGTATTCTGGACAATGTCAGGGAAGGGATCTAGTACTCTGGACCATGATAGGCAAGGGATCTAGCACTCTGGGCAATGTCAGGGAAGGGATCTAGTATGCTGAACAATAGCAGCCACTGGGTCTGGCACTCTGGGTAATGGCAGGCAAGGGATCCAGTACTCTGGATAATGTGTACAAGGGATATAGTACTTTTGACAATGTAAATGCAGGGACGTAGTGCTCTGAACAATGTCAGGGAAGGGACCTAGTACTCTGGGCAATGTCAGGGAAGGGATCTGGGACTCTGGACAATGGCAGAGAAGGGACCTGGTAGTCTGGACAATGGTAGGCAAGGGATCTAGCTCTCTGGTCAATGTCAGGGAAGGGATCTAGTACCCTGGACAATGGGAGGCAAGGGATCTAGTGTTCTGGGCAATGTCAGGGAAGGATCTAGTACTCTTGACAATGGCATGCAAGGGATCCAGTATTCTGGACAATGTCAGGGAAGGGATCTAGTACTCTGGACAATGCAAGGGAAGGGATCTAGTGCTCAGAACAATGCCAGGGAAGGGATCTAGTACTCTGGGCAATGTCAGGGAAGGTATCTGGTACTCAGGACAATGGCATGCAGTGGATCCAGTACTCTGGACAAAATAGGGGAGGGAGCTAGTGCTCTGAACAATGCCAGGGAAGGGATCTTGTATTCTGGGCAATGTCAAGGAAGGGAACTGGCACTAAGGACAATGGCAGGCAAGGGATCTTGCACTCTGGACAATATCATGGAAGGGATCTAGTGCTCCAAACAATGGTGGGCAAGGGATCCAGCACTCTGGTCAATGTCAGGGAAGGGATCTAGTATGCTGAACAATAGCAGCCACTGTATCTAGCACTCTGGGTAATGACAGGCAAGGGATCTAGTACTCTTGGTAATGTATGCAAGGGATCTAGTGCTCTGGACAATGTAAAGGAAGGGATCTAGTGCTCTTAACAATGTCAGGGAAGGGATATAGTACTCTGGACAATGTCAGGGAAGTGATCTGGTACTCTGGACAATGGCATGCAATGGATCTAGTACTATGGACAATGCAAGGGAAGGGATCTAGTGCTCTGAACACTGCCAGGGAAGGGATCTAGTACTCTCTGCAATGTCAGGGAAGGGATCTGGTACTCTGGACAATGGTGGGCAAAGGATCTTGTACTCTGGACAATGTCAGGTAAGGGATCTAGTACTCTGGACAATGTGAGGGAAGGGATCTAGTACTCTGGGCAATGTCAGGGAAGGGATCTGGTACTCTGGACAATGGCATGCAATGGATCCAGTACTCTAGACAATGCAAGGGAAGGGATCTAGTGCTCTTTACAATGCCAGGGAAGGGATCTGGGACTCTGGACAATGGCATGTAATGGATCCAGTACTCTGGACAATGCATGGGAAGGGATCTAGTGCTCTGAACAATGCCAGGGAAGGGATCTAGTACTCTGGGCAATGTACGGGAAGGGATCTGGTACTCTGGACAATGGCATGCAATGGATCCAGTACTCTGGACCTTGCAAGGGAAGGGATCTAGTGCTCTGAAAAATGTCAGGGAAGGGATCCGGTACTCTGGACAATGGCGGGCAAAGGATCTTGTACTCTGAATAATGTCAGGGAAGGGATCCAGCACTCTGGTCAATGTCAGGGAAGGGATCTGTCATCTGGAAAGTGGCAGGGAAGGGATCTAGCATCTGGACAATGACAGGGAAGGGATCTAGAACTCTGGACATATGCATGCAAGGGATCTACATATCTGGGCAATGTCGAGGGAAGGGATCTAGTACTCTGGACAATGGTGGGCAAGGGATTTAGCACCCTGAGCAATGGTGGGCAAGGGATCCAGCACTGCAGACAATGGCAGGGAAGGGATATGGCACTCTGGACAATGGTGGGGAAGGGATCTAGAACTCTGGACAATTGCATGCATGGTATCTACATATCTGGACAATGTCAGGGAAGGGATCTAGTATTCTGGACAATGGTGGGCAAGGGATCTAGCACTCTGGACAGAGGCAGGCAGATCTAATACTCCTGGACAATGGTTTGCATGGGATCCTGCACTCTGGCCAATGTCGGGGAAGGGATCTAGTACTCCTGACAATAGCATGCAAGGGATCCAGTATTCTGGACAATGTTAGGGAAGGGATCTAGTACTCTGAACAATGATAGGCAAGGTATCCAGCACTCTGGCCAATGTCAGGGAAGGGATCTAGTACTCTTGACAATGACATGCAAGGGATCCAGTATTCTGGACAATGTCAGGGAAGGGATCTAGTACTCTGGACAATGATAGGCAAGGGATCCAGCATTCTGGGCAATGTCAGGGACGGGATCTAGTACTCTGGATAATGGTGGGCAAGGGATCCAGCACTCTGGCCAATGTCAGGGAAGGGATCTAGTACTCTTGACAATGGCATGCAAGGGATCCAGTATTCTGGACAATGTCAGGGAAGGGATCTAGTACTCTGGACCATGATAGGCAAGGGATCTAGCACTCTGGGCAATGTCAGGGAAGGGATCTAGTATGCTGAACAATAGCAGCCACTGGGTCTGGCACTCTGGGTAATGGCAGGCAAGGGATCCAGTACTCTGGATAATGTGTACAAGGGATATAGTACTTTTGACAATGTAAAAGCAGGGACCTAGTGCTCTGAACAATGTCAGGGAAGGGATCTGGGACTCTGGACAATGGCAGAGAAGGGACCTGGTAGTCTGGACAATGGTTGGCATGGGATCTCACACCCTAGACAATGTCAGGGAAGGGATCTAGTGCTCTGGACAATGGTAGGCAAGGGATCTAGCTCTCTGGTCAATGTCAGGGAAGGGATCTAGTACCCTGGACAATGGGAGGCAAGGGATCTAGTGTTCTGGGCAATGTCAGGGAAGGATCTAGTATGCTGAACAATAGCAGCCACGGTGTCTAGCACTCTGGGTAATGACAGGCAAGGGATCTAGTACTCTTGGTAATGTATGCAAGGAATCTAGTACTCTGGACAATGTAAGGGAAGGGATCTAGTGCTCTTAACAATGTCAAGGAAGGGATATAGTACTCTGGACAATGTCAGGGAAGTGATCTGGTACTCTGGACAATGGCATTCAATGGATCCAGTACTATGGACAATGCAAGGGAAGTTATCTAGTGCTCTGAACAATGCCAGGGAAGGGATCTAGTACTCTGGGCAATGTCAGGGAAGGGATCTAGTACTCTGGGCAATGTCAGGGAAGGGATCTGGTACTCTGGACAATGGCATGCAAAGGATCTAGTACTCTGGGTTATGTCAGGTAAGGGATCTAGTACTCTGGACAATGTCGGGGAAGGGATCTAGTACTCTGGGCAATGTCAGGGAAGGGATCTGGTACTCTAGACAATGGCATGCAATGGATCCAGTACCCTGGACAATGCAAGGGAAGCGATCTAGTGCTCTGAACAATGCCATGGAAGGGATATGGTACTCTGGACAATGGCATGCAATGGATCCAGTACTCTGGACAATGCAAGGGAAGGGATCTAGTGCTCTGAACAATGCCAGCGAAGGGATCTAGTACTCTGGGCTATGTCAGGGAAGGGATCTGGTACTCTGGAAAATGGCATGCAATGGATCCAGTACTCTGGACAATGCAAGGGAAGGGATCTAGTGCTCAGAACAATGCCAGGGAAGGGATCTAGTACTCTGGGCAATGTCAGGGAAGGGATCTGGTACTCTGGACAATGGCATGCAGTGGATCCAGTACTCTGGACAAAATAGGGGAGGGATCTAGTGCTCTGAACAATGCCAGGGGAGGGATCTTGTATTCTGGGCAATGTCAGGGAAGGGAACTGGCACTAAGGACAATGGCAGGCAACGGATCTTGCACTCTGGACAATGTCATGGAAGGGATCTGGTGCTCCAAACAATGGTGGGCAAGGGATCCAGCACTCTGGTCAATGTCAGGGAAGGGATCTAGTATGCTGAACAATAGCAGCCACTGTATCTAGCACTCTGGGTAATGACAGGCAAGGGATCTAGTACTCTTGGTAATGTATGCAAGGGATCTAGTACTCTGGACAATGTAAGGGAAGGGATCTAGTGCTCTTAACAATGTCAGGGAAGGGATATAGTACTCTGGACAATGTCAGGGAAGTGATCTGGTACTCTGGACAATGGCATGCAATGGATCTAGTACTATGGACAATGCAAGGGAAGGGATCTAGTGCTCTGAACAATGCTGGGGAAGGGATCTAGTATTCTGGGCAATGTCAGGGAAGGGATCTGGTACTCTGGACAATGGCATGCAATGAATCCAGTACTCTAGACAATGCAAGGGAAGGGATCTAGTGCTCTTAACAATGCCAGGGAAGGGATCTGGGACTCTGGACAATGGCATGTAATGGATCCAGTACTCTGGACATTGCAAGGGAAGGGATCTAGTGCTCTGAACAATGCCAGGGAATGGATCTAGTACTCTGGGAAATGTCAGGGAAGGGATCTGGTACTCTCGACAATGGCAGGAAAAAGATCTTGTACTCTGAACAATGTCAGGGAAGGGATCTAGTACTCTAGGCAATGTCAGTGAAGGGATCTGGCATGCTGGACAATGGCAGGCAAAGGATCTAGTACTCTGGGCAATGTCAGGTAAGGGATCTAGTACTCTGGAAAATGTCGGGGAAGGGATCTAGTACTCTGGGCAATGTCAGGGAAGGGATCTGGTACTCTAGACAATGGCATGCAATGGATCCAGTACCCTGGACAATGCAAGGGAAGGGATATAGTGCTCTGAACAATGCCAGGGAAGGGATCTGGTACTCTGGACAATGGCATGCAATGGATCCAGTACTCTGGACAATGCAAGGGAAGGGATCTAGTGCTCTGAACAATGCCAGGGAAGGGATCTAGTACTCTGGGCAATGTCAGGGAAGGGATTGGGTATTCTAGACAATTGCAGGCAAAGGATCTTGTACTCTGGACAATGTCAGGTAAGGGATCTAGTAGTTTGGGCAATGTTGGGGAAGGGATCTAGTACTCTGGACAATGCCAGATAAGGGATATGGTACTCTGGACAATGGCATGCAATGAATCCAGTACTCTGGACAATGCAAGGGAAGGGATCTAGTACTCTGAACAATGATAGGCAAGGTATCCAGCACTCTGGCCAATGTCAGGGAAGGGATCTAGTACTCTTGACAATGACATGCAAGGGATACAGTATTCTGGACAATGTCAGGGAAGGGATCTAGTACTCTGGACAATGATAGGCAAGGGATCTAACATTCTGGGCAATGTCAGGGAAGGGATCTAGTACTCTGGACAATGGTGGGCAAGGGATCCAGCACTCTGGCCAATGTCAGGGAAGGGATCTAGTACTCTTGACAATGGCATGCAAGGGATCCAGTATTCTGGACAATGTCAGGGAAGGGATCTAGTACTCTGGACAATGCAAGGGAAGGGATCTAGTGCTCAGAACAATGCCAGGGAAGGGATCTAGTACTCTGGGCAATGTCAGGGAAGGGATCTGGTACTCTGGACAATGGCATGCAGTGGATCCAGTACTCTGGACAAAATAGGGGAGGGATCTAGTGCTCTGAACAATGCCAGGGTAGGGATCTTGTATTCTGGGCAATGTCAGGGAAGGGAACTGGCACTAAGGACAATGGCAGGCAAGGGATCTTGCACTCTGGACAATGTCATGGAAGGGATCTAGTGCTCCAAACAATGGTGGGCAAGGGATCCAGCACTCTGGTCAATGTCAGGGAAGGGATCTAGTATGCTGAACAATAGCAGCCACTGTATCTAGCACTCTGGGTAATGACAGGCAAGGGATCTAGTACTCTTGGTAATGTATGCAAGGGATCTAGTACTCTGGACAATGTAAGGGAAGGGATCTAGTGCTCTTAACAATGTCAGGGAAGGGATATAGTACTCTGGACAATGTCAGGGAAGTGATCTGGTACTCTGGACAATGGCATGCAATGGATCTAGTACTATGGACAATGCAAGGGAAGGGATCTAGTGCTCTGAACACTGCCAGGGAAGGGATCTAGTACTCTCTGCAATGTCAGGGAAGGGATCTGGTACTCTGGACAATGGCGGGCAAAGGATCTTGTACTCAGGACAATGTCAGGTAAGGGATCTAGTACTCTGGACAATGTCAGGGAAGGGATCTAGTACTCTGGGCAATGTCAGGGAAGGGATCTGGTACTCTGGACAATGGCATGCAATGGATCCAGTACTCTAGACAATGCAAGGGAAGGGATCTAGTGCTCTTAACAATGCCAGGGAAGGGATCTGGGACTCTGGACAATGGCATGTAATGGATCCAGTACTCTGGACAATGCAAGGGAAGGGATCTAGTGCTCTGAACAATGCCAGGGAAGGGATCTAGTACTCTGGGCAATGTCAGGGAAGGGATCTGGTACTCTGGACAATGGCATGCAATGGATCCAGTACTCTGGACCTTGCAAGGGAAGGGATCTAGTGCTCTGAAAAATTTCATGGAAGGGATCCGGTACTCTGGACAATGGCGGGCAAAGGATCTTGTACTCTGAATAATGTCAGGGAAGGGATCCAGCACTCTGGTCAATGTCAGGGAAGGGATCTGTCATCTGGAAAGTGGCAGGGAAGGGATCTAGCATCTGGACAATGACAGGGAAGGGATCTAGAACTCTGGACATATGCATGCAAGGGATCTACATATCTGGGCAATGTCGAGGGAAGGGATCTAGTACTCTGGACAATGGTGGGCAAGGGATTTAGCACCCTGAGCAATGGTGGGCAAGGGATCCAGCACTGCGGACAATGGCAGGGAAGGGATATGGCACTCTGGACAATGGCGGGGAAGGGATCTAGAACTCTGGACAATTGCATGCATGGTATCTACATATCTGGACAATGTCAGGGAAGGGATCTAGTATTCTGGACAATGGTGGGCAAGGGATCTAGCACTCTGGACAGAGGCAGGCAGATCTAATACTCCTGGACAATGGTGTGCATGGGATCCTGCACTCTGGCCAATGTCGGGAAAGGGATCTAGTACTCCTGACAATAGCATGCAAGGGATCCAGTATTCTGGACAATGTTAGGGAAGGGATCTAGTACTCTGAACAATGATAGGCAAGGTATCCAGCACTCTGGCCAATGTCAGGGAAGGGATCTAGTACTCTTGACAATGACATGCAAGGGATCCAGTATTCTGGACAATGTCAGGGAAGGGATCTAGTACTCTGGACAATGATAGGCAAGGGATCTAGCATTCTGGGCAATGTCAGGGACGGGATCTAGTACTCTGGACAATGGTGGGCAAGGGATCCAGCACTCTGGCCAATGTCAGGGAAGGGATCTAGTACTCTTGACAATGGCATGCAAGGGATCCAGTATTCTGGACAATGTCAGGGAAGGGATCTAGTACTCTGGACCATGATAGGCAAGGGATCTAGCACTCTGGGCAATGTCAGGGAAGGGATCTAGTATGCTGAACAATAGCAGCCACTGGGTCTGGCACTCTGGGTAATGGCAGGCAAGGGATCCAGTACTCTGGATAATGTGTACAAGGGATATAGTACTTTTGACAATGTAAAAGCAGGGACCTAGTGCTCTGAACAATGTCAGGGAAGGGACCTAGTACTCTGGGCAATGTCAGGGAAGGGATCTGGGACTCTGGACAATGGCAGAGAAGGGACCTGGTAGTCTGGACAATGGTTGGCATGGGATCTCACACCCTAGACAATGTCAGGGAAGGGATCTAGTGCTCTGGACAATGGTAGGCAAGGGATCTAGCTCTCTGGTCAATGTCAGGGAAGGGATCTAGTACCCTGGACAATGGGAGGCAAGGGATCTAGTGTTCTGGGCAATGTCAGGGAAGGATCTAGTATGCTGAACAATAGCAGCCACGGTGTCTAGCACTCTGGATAATGACAGGCAAGGGATCTAGTACTCTTGGTAATGTATGCAAGGAATCTAGTACTCTGGACAATGTAAGGGGAGGGATCTAGTGCTCTTAACAATGTCAAGGAAGGGATATAGTACTCTGGACAATGTCAGGGAAGTGATCTGGTACTCTGGACAATGGCATTCAGTGGATCCAGTACTATGGACAATGCAAGGGAAGTTATCTAGTGCTCTGAACAATGCCAGGGAAGGGATCTAGTACTCTGGGCAATGTCAGGGAAGGGATCTAGTACTCTGGGCAATGTCAGGGAAGGGATATGGTACTCTGGACAATGGCAGGCAAAGGATCTAGTACTCTGGGCTATGTCAGGTAAGGGATCTAGTACTCTGGACAATGTCGGGGAAGGGATCTAGTACTCTGGGCAATGTCAGGGAAGGGATCTGGTACTCTAGACAATGGCATGCAATGGATCCAGTACTCTGGACAATGCAAGGGAAGGGATCTAGTGCTCTGAACAATGCCAGCGAAGGGATCTAGTACTCTGGGCTATGTCAGGGAAGGGATCTGGTACTCTGGAAAATGGCATGCAATGGATCCAGTACTCTGGACAATGCAAGGGAAGGGATCTAGTGCTCAGAACAATGCCAGGGAAGGGATCTAGTACTCTGGGCAATGTCAGGGAAGGGATCTGGTACTCTGGACAATGGCATGCAGTGGATCCAGTACTCTGGACAAAATAGGGGAGGGATCTAGTGCTCTGAACAATGCCAGGGAAGGGATCTTGTATTCTGGGCAATGTCAGGGAAGGGAACTGGCACTAAGGACAATGGCAGGCAAGGGATCTTGCACTCTGGACAATGTCATGGAAGGGATCTAGTGCTCCAAACAATGGTGGGCAAGGGATCCAGCACTCTGGTCAATGTCAGGGAAGGGATCTAGTATGCTGAACAATAGCAGCCACTGTATCTAGCACTCTGGGTAATGACAGGCAAGGGATCTAGTACTCTTGGTAATGTATGCAAGGGATCTAGTACTCTGGACAATGTCAGGGAAGGGATCTAGTGCTCTTAACAATGTCAGGGAAGGGATATAGTACTCTGGACAATGTCAGGGAAGTGATCTGGTACTCTGGACAATAGCATGCAATAGATCTAGTACTATGGACAATGCAAGGGAAGGGATCTAGTGCTCTGAACAATGCCAGGGAAGGGATCTAGTACTCTCTGCAATGTCAGGGAAGGGATCTGGTACTCTGGACAATGGCGGGCAAAGGATCTTGTACTCTTGACAATGTCAGGTAAGGGATCTAGTACTCTGGACAATGTCAGGGAAGGGATCTAGTACTCTGGGCAATGTCAGGGAAGGGATCTGGTACTCTGGACAATGGCATGCAATGGATCCAGTACTCTAGACAATGCAAGGGAAGGGATCTAGTGCTCTTAACAATGCCAGGGAAGGGATCTGGGACTCTGGACAATGGCATGTAATGGATCCAGTACTCTGGACAATGCAAGGGAAGGGATCTAGTGCTCTGAACAATGCCAGGGAAGGGATCTAGTACTCTGGGCAATGTCAGGGAAGGGATCTGGTACTCTCGACAATGGCAGGAAAAAGATCTTGTACTCTGAACAATGTCAGGGAAGGGATCTAGTACTCTAGGCAATGTCAGGGAAGGGATCTGGTACTCTGGACAATGGCAGGCAAAGGATCTAGTACTCTGGGCAATGTCAGGTAAGGGATCTAGTACTCTGGACAATGTCGGGGAAGGGATCTAGTACTCTGGGCAATGTCAGGGAAGGGATCTGGTACTCTAGACAATGACATGCAATGGATCCAGTACCCTGGACAATGCAAGGGAAGGGATATAGTGCTCTGAACAATGTCAGGGAAGGGATCTGGTACTCTCGACAATGGCAGGAAAAAGATCTTGTACTCTGAACAATGTCAGGGAAGGGATCTAGTACTCTGGGCAATGTCAGGAGAGGGAACTGGCACTCTGGACAATGGCAGGCAAGGGATCTTACACTCTGGACAATGTCATGGAAGGGATCTAGTGCTCCAAACAATGGTGGGCAAGGGATCCAGCACTCTGGTCAATGTCAGGGAAGGGATCTAGTGCTCTGGACAATGGTAGGCAAGGGATCTAGTGCTCTGGGCAATGCCAGGGAAGGGATCTAGCATGCTGAACAATAGCAGCCACTGCATCTATCACTCTGGGCAAAGACAGGCAAGGGATCTAGTACTCTTGGTAATGTGTGTACGGGATCTAGTACTCTGGACAATGCAAGGGAAGGGATCTAGTGCTCTGAACAATGCCAGGGAAGGGATATAGTACTCTGGGCATTGTCAGGGAAGGGATCTGGTACTCTGGACAATGGCGGGCAAAGGATCTTGTACTCTGAATAATGTCAGGGAAGGGATCCAGCACTCTGGTCAATGACAGGGAAGGGATCTAGAACTCTGGACATATGCATGCAAGGGATCTACATATCTGGGCAATGTCGAGGGAAGGGATCTAGTACTCTGGACAATGGTGGGCAAGGGATTTAGCACCCTGAGCAATGGTGGGCAAGGGATCCAGCACTGCAGACAATGGCAGGGAAGGGATATGGCACTCTGGACAATGGCGGGGAAGGGATCTAGAACTCTGGACAATTGCATGCATGGTATCTACATATCTGGACAATGTCAGGGAAGGGATCTAGTATTCTGGACAATGGTGGGCAAGGGATCTGCACTCTGGACAGAGGCAGGCAGATCTAATACTCCTGGACAATGGTGTGCATGGGATCCTGCACTCTTGCCAATGTCGGGGAAGGGATCTAGTACTCCTGACAATAGCATGCAAGGGATCCAGTATTCTGGACAATGTTAGGGAAGGGATCTAGTACTCTGAACAATGATAGGCAAGGTATCCAGCACTCTGGCCAATGTCAGGGAAGGGATCTAGTACTCTTGACAATGACATGCAAGGGATCCAGTATTCTGGACAATGTCAGGGAAGGGATCTAGTACTCTGGACAATGATAGGCAAGGGATCTAGCATTCTGGGCAATGTCAGGGAAGGGATCTAGTACTCTGGACAATGGTGGGCAAGGGATCCAGCACTCTGGCCAATGTCAGGGAAGGGATCTAGTACTCTTGACAATGGCATGCAAGGGATCCAGTATTCTGGACAATGTCAGGGAAGGGATCTAGTACTCTGGACCATGATAGGCAAGGGATCTAGCACTGTGGGCAATGTCAGGGAAGGGATCTAGTATGCTGAACAATAGCAGCCACTGGGTCTGGCACTCTGGGTAATGGCAGGCAAGGGATCCAGTACTCTGGATAATGTGTACAAGGGATATAGTACTCTTGACAATGTAAAAGCAGGGACCTAGTGCTCTGAACAATGTCAGGGAAGGGACCTAGTACTCTGGGCAATGTCAGGGAAGGGATCTGGGACTCTAGACAATGGCAGAGAAGGGACCTGGTAGTCTGGACAATGGTTGGCATGGGATCTCACACCCTAGACAATGTCAGGGAAGGGATCTAGTGCTCTGGACAATGGTAGGCAAGGGATCTAGCACTCTGGTCAATGTCAGGGAAGGGATCTAGTACCCTGGACAATGGTAGGCAAGGGATCTAGTGTTCTGGGCAATGTCAGGGAAGGATCTAGTATGCTGAACAATAGCAGCCACTGTGTCTAGCACTCTGGGTAATGACAGGCAAGGGATCTAGTACTCTTGGTAATGTATGCAAGGAATCTAGTACTCTGGACAATGTAAGGGAAGGGATCTAGTATTCTTAACAATGTCAAGGAAGGGATATAGTACGCTGGACAATGTCAGGGAAGTGATCTGGTACTCTGGACAATGGCATTCAATGGATCCAGTACTATGGACAATGCAAGGGAAGTTATCTAGTGCTCTGAACAATGCCAGGGAAGGGATCTAGTACTCTGGGCAATGTCAGGGAAGGGATCTAGTACTCTGGGCAATGTCAGGGAAGGGATCTGGTACTCTGGACAATGGCAGGCAAAGGATCTAGTACTCTGGGCAATGTCAGGTAAGGGATCTAGTACTCTGGACAATGTCGGGGAAGGGATCTAGTACTCTGGGCAATGTCAGGGAAGGGATCTGGTACTCTAGACAATGGCATGCAATGGATCCAGTACCCTGGACAATGCAAGGGAAGCGATCTAGTGCTCTGAACAATGCCAGGGGAGGCATCTGGTACTCTGGACAATGGCATGCAATGGATCCAGTACTCTGGACAATGCAAGGGAAGGGATCTAGTGCTCTGAACAATGCCAGGAAAGGGAACTAGTACTCTGGGCTATGTCAGGGAAGGGATCTGGTACTCTGGAAAATGGCATGCAATGGATCCAGTACTCTGGACAATGCAAGGGAAGGGATCTAGTGCTCAGAACAATGCCAGGGAAGGGATCTAGTACTCTGGGCAATGTCAGGGAAGGGATCTGGTATTCTGGACAATGGCATGCAGTGGATCCAGTACTCTGGACAAAATAGGGGAGGGATCTAGTGCTCTGAACAATGCCAGGGAAGGGATCTTGTATTCTGGGCAATGTCAGGGAAGGGAACTGGCACTAAGGACAATGGCAGGCAAGGGATCTTGCACTCTGGACAATGTCATGGAAGGGATCTAGTGCTCCAAACAATGGTGGGCAAGGGATCCAGCACTCTGGTCAATGTCAGGGAAGGGATCTAGTATGCTGAACAATAGCAGCCACTGTATCTAGCACTCTGGGTAATGACAGGCAAGGGATCTAGTACTCTTGGTGATGTATGCAAGGGATCTAGTACTCTGGACAATGTAAGGGAAGGGATCTAGTGCTCTTAACAATGTCAGGGAAGGGATATAGTACTCTGGACAATGTCAGGGAAGTGATCTGGTACTCTGGACAATGGCATGCAATGGATCTAGTACTATGGACAATGCAAGGGAAGGGATCTAGTGCTCTGAACAATGCTGGAGAAGGGATCTAGTACTCTGGGCAATGTCAGGGAAGGGATCTGGTACTCTGGACAATGGCGGGCAAAGGATCTTGTACTCTGGACAATGTCAGGTAAGGGATCTAGTACTCTGGGCAATGTCAGGGAAGGGATCTAGTACTCTGGGCAATGTCAGGGAAGGGATCTGGTACTCTGGACAATGGCATGCAATGGATCCAGTACTCTGGACAATGCAAGGGAAGGGATCTAGTGCTCTGAACAATGCCAGGGAATGGATCTAGTACTCTGGGCAATGTCAGGGAAGGGATCTGGTACTCTCGACAATGGCAGGAAAAAGATCTTGTACTCTGAACAATGTCAGGGAAGGGATCTAGTACTCTAGGCAATGTCAGGGAAGGGATCTGGTACACTGGACAATGGCAGGCAAAGGATCTAGTACTCTGGGCAATGTCAGGTAAGGGATCTAGTACTCTGGAAAATGTTGGGGAAGGGATCTAGTACTCTGGGCAATGTCAGGGAAGGGATCTGGTACTCTAGACAATGGCATGCAATGGATCCAGTACCCTGGACAATGCAAGGGAAGGGACATAGTGCTCTGAACAATGCCAGGGAAGGGATCTGGTACTCTGGACAATGGCATGCAATGGATCCAGTACTCTGGACAATGCAAGGGAAGGGATCTAGTGCTCTGAACAATGCCAGGGAAGGGATCTAGTACTCTGGGCAATGTCAGGGAAGGGATCGGGTATTCTGGACAATGGCAGGCAAAGGATCTTGTACTCTGGACAATGTCAGGTAAGGGATCTAGTAGGTTGGGCAATGTTGGGGAAGGGATCTAGTACTCTGGACAATGCCAGATAAGGTATCTGGTACTCTGGACAATGGCATGCAATGAATCCAGTACTCTGGACAATGCAAGGGAAGGGATCTAGTACTCTGAACAATGATAGGCAAGGTATCCAGCACTCTGGCCAATGTCAGGGAAGGGATCTAGTACTCTTGACAATGACATGCAAGGGATCCAGTATTCTGGACAATGTCAGGGAAGGGATCTAGTACTCTGGACAATGATAGGCAAGGGATCTAACATTCTGGGCAATGTCAGGGAAGGGATCTAGTACTCTGGACAATGGTGGGCATGTGGAAAAGTAAATTTTGCCATGTTCTGTGTCCCTACGTGTTCCGCATCCTATGTTATGTGTGCATGATTAATATGCATATGTATTCCCCGTGACCGATTAAAGATGCAATTATAGTTGTGTCCATCTCTAGTATGCCAGTTTCCAGTTCTCGTAAAAACTACGAGTATTGAGCCTATGTAAAGCTACGTTGCCACGTTTCACAGTGTGTACGTTATTTCATTGAAAAGTCCCCGTTTCTAGGCCTCAAAAGGGCCCGGACTCAGATTCAGCTCCTGTCTCCTGAACCCTCGCTGAGGAGCGATACAGCCCCCACCTGTATCCCTGACCCTTCACTTACTTCCTGACTAGTACCCGGCTCAGCCTGGCTCTGCCTGCCAGTCTGCCAAGAGTATGTTATGATTCTAGTTATCAGTCCGGCCCTCCTTCTCTGCATTCCTACGCTACTGAATCGCATCAATAGTTTCCGTCACAGTCTAGCTTTTACGTCTCCATGTAAGAGAAATACTGTATTAATGGTCATTTAATATTCCTCAACACGCACTACATGTAGAATTATGCATGCACCAGTCTTAGAGTCTGTTAGCCTTTACCCTGATAACTTTTGGATTCTATCAACATGTTCTCTAAACATCAGATACTAGATAATGTTTAGGTACATGTCGCTCTGACTCTCCAGACTTCAGTCTCTGCTCCTAGCGCAGAAGTCATAGCCCCCAGCTTCTCCTAGTAACACGTCATCGCCAGTTTGCGCGCACCACTAGGTTAGAGGTCCCGGCTCCTTAGGTAGCCCCCTCCATGTTTCCGCCCCATTTATGACATATTTATGACATATTCCGTTACGTTTACATCACATGTCTATGTATACGCCTCCTGTTACACCCACTTTCACCCTTATCTTTCGCGACTGTTGCTAACCCCACCCACTGTCACACCTACTGTACGTACTGTAATGCAATTGTTTTAGTATATATGCTTGTGCACGGTTATTAAAAGCTGCTAGCCATTCCAGATCTTGCCCATGCAGGTTGTCCTGTTCCTGTCTTTTATGCTGTATTAAACCTGCAAACTCCTACTACCTCGAATCTTGACTCTTATTTATTGAGCTATCTGTTGTTGTTATCAAAAATAGAGGTATTATTTATTTATTTACCACATAATGGCGCCCGAATAGGGACTTGCCCTTTCCCCACGCGCCGGTGAAGCCACGCAGGCCCCCTGATCCTCTGCAGCCGTGACGGAACCATACCGTGCACGTGCAGATATTTCTGCTTCAAGTATCCCTCAGGCCCACGGAGGAGACGGAGGTTGCGGTCCAGCATCCAGACGAGGCGGTGGAGGAACGCAGCGAGTCCCGACCAGAGGCCAAGCCGAGAGTCCAAGGTCCGAGGTATCCGGAGGCCCACCCGTAACAGAAGTCCGAAGTTCGTCCGTCCGGCGTCGTAGCAGTCCAGTCCAGTCCGAGGCCTTCCGTTCTTGCTGCCCGGTGAGTACCGTTGCTGGGGTAGTATCTAGACAGGGTCAATCTAATTGTCTCTGGTCCGTGGGTTTGGGGTACACAGATCCAATACGAAGTGTTCACTTAGGTGGATGCGGGTCCTGACGTGTCTCTTTATGAGACCGATAAGTTTCGTACTGTTTTAGCAGTGCATCTAGTTTCTGTTCTAGTTCATCCTGTTCTCGAGAAATTCTGTATTTTGTTTTCAGTATTCCAGGTAGTATTTTGTCAGAACTGTTATTTTAAATGTCATTCATGTATTTCAATGTTGTGGTATGAAAGTGGTGTAATTATCGTGTTCATTGTGTATTGTATTGTGTCTAGACCACAGTTCAGTCATGCCTTTGTTTTCCAAACTACGTCATTTAAAAACTAGAAAAGGTCTGTTAGAAGAAGCAGTTCCTGTCCCGCCTAGGGACAGTCCAGGTCATTTTATGTATCAAAAGCATGGCATAAGTGCCATATTATATCTAGATTTATGGGTGGAGTACACCAAAGATTTAGAAGAAAAGTATAGATGGCCCGTATCAGGTACGTGGGATGCCGAGTGCATCATGCGAGTAGAAGAAGCATTATGGAAAAAGAAAGCCAGACAGTCACAGAAAGATGCCATCGAGTTATGGCGCAAAGAATCTCATAAAAGAACCGAAAAAGAAATCAGAAAGTCAGAATTAAGTAGAGAATCCACAGAAAGAGCCCAAGAAAGGGAATTAATCGAGGTAGGTGAACGAGTTAAAGCCGAACAGTCAGACAGACAGAGGAATGCCCTCATTAAGGATATGTACCCTCTTCTTGCCGAGGGTTTGCCAAAAGCGACCCCGGAGGCATCCAGTAATTTTCCGCCACCCTTAGTTCCGACCAAGCTACGTCACAAACCGACCGCAGCTGATATTTTCATCTCGTCCTATTTGGACGACACAGTGCCAGAATATGCAAATCCTGTTCCGCCAGCTCCTGTAAATAATGTAATTCCTGCTCCTCCAGACACCGGGGCACCTTTTGCAGTACCCGCTACGGTACCCCCGGTCCAGCCCGTAGTACAACTTCCCGCCACATCAGTCACTCTGCCAGCACGAAGAGTATCAGTCGACGATTCTAGTATAGGGGCCGCAGGAGGAGGTCCTCCTGGTACCCCGCCGCCAAATAGGCGTTTAGGAGCAGTCGAGTTACATGAACGTGCATTACAGCGCACGCCCAAATTTAAGTCCGTTGCAGAAATCAGACGAGTTCTTACTGAATGCTGTTATGATCCAGTTCCAGGCGAGGAAGGTATGGTTCTATATTCCGTGCGTATAAGACAGGTGTCCGAGTATTTAGTCACCCTACCGAATATGAAAGAAGATCTAGACAGAATGTATCGTTTCATTCGTACAGGACAAGATCCAGAAAGTATTGCTGAAGTAATGTCTCACAGGAAATCCGAGATCCAGTTCATGTTATTAAAGTTTCTGATCAATTGTTTAATACGGGAACAAGATACCCCGACTAAAGATCCGACCGAAATGAGAGTTCTGACAAGGTGGAGTGATAATATAGCCGAGGGTAAGCACAAGACACTCAATAGTATAGAGCATATGTACAAGAAAATTCGCAAAGAAATAATAAAGATACACGAACAACGCACAGAAGCTCCAGGAAGCGAGAAAGAAAATGACTCTTCTCCTGAAGAGGTCGAGGACGAGAATACTGCCAGAATAGCGTATGTAGGTAAATCTAGATTTCCAGACCGACATTTACGCCTAGAACACAAGAAAGTCTTTCATCGCCCAGCACCAGAACAAGGCTCTCTAGAACAAGTGTTTCAAGCTACCGATCACATTCTGAAATCACGAATCGGTTATAGTGAGTTAAGTACTATGCATGAACAAGAACTAGCCCGATCAGCAGTCCGATGGACTACTGATTTTACCACTTTTCCAGACGAAATAGTGGCACAAATGTTCCTGAAATTGCCCCCAGCCGAGCAGCGACTGGTGGGTATGTATATGATCCAGCACCTCATCACATTGTATGAGGGTCAACATTCTGATCCAGGTCCGTTACATGATGTCCTGAACGAGTTACTCCAGTATAGATGGAAAGATTTAGGTACCGATTTGATTAGTGTCATTCTAGAACAGCGCCACAAATATAGTACGTTTTTGAACCCGCATTTTGTTCATGTCTCACCTCCAGAAAGTAAACCGTTTTACATAGACAGACAGAATCCGCTACGAGAAGTGCACCCAGTTAGGACAGCGGGTGGTGAAATGCAACGAGTATTTGTTTACACCCCAGTTACCAAGATGGAACTCTTAGAGATGAAGAAATTAATTCCCTGTCACGATAAAGATCCAGCAGGGTTCCATCGAGAATTAAAAGACATGCTCCGTATGGGAGAATACACGTATCCAGATATTATTAAAATGTTAAAAGTCCTGTTGCCCGCAGGGGTATACGAAAAACTCAAGGAAAAAGATTGGGAGGTGGGAGAGAAAAAGATCGATTGGACAGCTCTAGAAGCTGAAGATAAGATACGAGTACCAGGTACCGGTCTTGGTGACAAATGTAAAGAATTACCTGAACTGTTAATACAAGTTTTGCCTAGATTATTAGCCACTAAAAAGGAAGACTGGGATGCAATCTCAGCCTGTAAACAGAAACAAGACGAAGACACTAGTGATTTTTATTCCAGATTTGAGAAATGCTTTATCATAAACAGTGGTTTGAAGACGAGTAGCGAGTCATACCCTCATCTTTTTGTTACTAAATTAGTCGAGAATTCAAGTCCACAAGTTAAGAATCGAGTTTTGAAAGTCGAAAGTACATGGCAAGCTAGTACCCCGTCCCAAATGCTTCAGATGCTCCAGTACCACCAGAATAGAATCAGAGAAGAGCAAGAACACGAGAAAAGACGTATGAAAGATACGAAAATGAAAGTACTAGTTGCACAATCTGTTCCACAAGACAGTCAGAAGAGGGGTCCGCATCAAGCCAGTCATCCTGCAGTTCCCGTTAAAGGGACATGTAATTATTGTAAACAGCCAGGTCATTTTATAAACGAGTGTGCAGTTCTGAAACACAATATAGCCACCGGTAAAACTAAAGAAAGACCACGTCCGCCTAGACAAGAACAAGTTTCACAGACTTCTCAGCCACCACAGAATGCACAACAGACAGTTCCAGCATCGCAGCCTATTGCTGCAACACAGCATGTTACACAGCAGATGTACCAGTATGCTCAGACAGAGTATCCAGAGTATCAAGCGTACTCATGAAACAGCCTAGAGAGGGAGGTAGGCTTGCCTCTCATCGAGATTCCTGTAGATCAAGAAGGTCCCTATGTTCATAGTCAAGTACTAGGGAAAGACAGAAAGTTTCTGATTGATACAGGGGCAAGTAGGACTACCATAAGTCACGACGAGGTTCCAGGGGCTCCGCTCTCAGGCTCTAGAAATGTTTCCCTTGGATTTTCAGGAAAGCCTATTGTAAACGAGATTTCAAAGCCAGTTACTCTAGAAGTAGGTCCATTGTCCTGAACTACTGACCTGTTACTTACGAAGTCATGTCCAGAAAATTTGTTAGGCATTAAGACACTGAAAGAATTAGGTGCAGTTATTTGCTGTTCCCCAGAGGGAATACGTTTGTTTTTACGTGACTTCAAGGGTCACTATGTATTACGAGATTTTGATCCGAGATTGTCTAATGTCCCGCAGCATCTATGGGCGCAAGGTCCAACTGATGTTGGCTTCATGCAAATCACACCCCATCGTGTGACTCTCAAGCAAGGTATAGTCCTGCCACGAATCAGACAGTACAGATTGCCACCTGAGGCTGTAGCAGCCTTATCCAAAATTATTGACGAGCTTATGGCTCAAGGAGTAGTTGTAGAAACTGACTCCAATGTATGTAATTCTCCGATCATTCCAGTCATGAAACGTACTGATCCAAATGCACCCCCAGTATATCGATTAGTGATTGACCTTCGAGAACTCAATAAATGTATTATTCCCCAGTATCCAGTTGTTCCAGACATCTCATCCCTGTTGACAGCCATTGATTCTGAGGCAATATTCTTTACCGTAATCGACCTCAAGAATGCATTTTTCAGTGTCCCCATTCATCCAGATAGCCAGTACCTTTTCGGTTTTTGTTTAAATGGAAGGAGCTATAAATTCACCCGAGCTCCTCAAGGTTTCACAGAAAGTCTTAGTATCTACAGTCAAGCACTCAAGAGACAACTAGACAACATTCACATGCCAACTGATACTGCCCTGCTCCAGTATGTCGATGATCTACTGATCACAGCCCGTTCTGAACGCGCTTGCGAGCGAGCATCACTTACAGTCCTGTATTTCCTAGCCGAGATGGGGCACAAAGTGTCTCCTTCAAAGCTTCAATTCTGTGTCCAGCAAGTGATCTACTTAGGCCACTTACTGTCCAAGTGGGGTAGGCAGTTGACACCCGACCGCATCCAGTTAATAGCGAGTCTTCCTCAGCCCAAGACACAGAAGGAGGTACGTGCCTTTATCGGCCTTACTTCCTATTGCAGACAATGGATTCCTCAGTATGCATTTCTAGCCAAGCCACTGATACAGATAACGACACAGGAGGCAGCCGTATCGACTGTTCTCCCTTGGACATCTGAACATACACTTAGTTTCAATGAGTTAAAGAAAGCTTTATGCCAAGCTCCTGTTCTAGCAACACCGAACTACAGTAAGCCTTTTACACTTTTTGTCACAGAACGTGATGGTACAGCATTATCTGTTCTCACACAAGATCAAGCAGGACAATACAAGCCCTGTGCTTATTTTTCGAGCACATTAGATCCAGTAGCCCAGGCTCTGCCTGCATGCCTCAAGTCAGTTGCAGCCACAGCATTAGCTATCAGACAAAGTGATTCCATAGTATTAGGGCATCCCTTGACAGTACAAGTTCCACACTCCGTGGAAGTTCTTTTAAACCGAACACAGACTCAACACTTGACAATTGCACGTTTGACAGGTTATGAATTGACACTGTTCCAGCCACACATAGAAATCAGACGCTGCAACGTTCTAAATCCTGCTACACTGTTACCATCAGTTAATTCGAATCCTGCCACACATGACTGTGTGGAAGTAGTTAACACTGTGACTAAGCCAAGACAAGATCTGACAGATATTCCATTACCAGATCCTGACCTGACACTTTATGTGGATGGTTCATGTATGAGAACAAGTACAGGAGAACTAGTAGCCGCGTATGCAGTGACTACTGACACTGAAGTTATTGAAACACACCGTATTGACACTCTGTCCGCTCAAGCAGCAGAGCTAGTTGCTCTGACCCAAGCCTGCATACATGCCAAGAACCTGAAAGTTAATATTTACACAGATTCACGTTACGCATTTGGAGTTGTACACGACTTCGGAGTGCTCTGGCAGGAGAGAGGTTTCATGACTTCTCATGGAACCAAGATTCAGCATGGTCTCCTTATTCAAGCTCTGTTAGATGCCATACATTTACCGACATCTATTGCTATCATGAAATGCAAAGCACATACGAAAGTTACCGACATTATTTCTCAAGGTAATGATCTTGCAGATCGAACAGCCAAGCTTACAGCACAGACACCAGACATACCAGTTAACAAGACACCGACATCCACTCTAGAACAGACTACTTGTATGACAGTTAAGGACCCTACTCAAGATGTCATAGATATCCAGTTACATGCTACTCCCGAAGAAATCAAGAAATGGTCCGAACAAGGAGGGGTCCAGACAGATCAGGGATGGTTGACGAAGGGTAGAGCCACATGGTTTCTCCCCGACTCAATGGTTCAAGTCATTATCAATACCGCACATAGTCCAGCACACTTAGGAGAAAAAGCCATGTTAGACAGTATCCAGAACATTTGGTTTAACAAGCATTTACGAGCTGCAGCTAAGCAGAAACTCCGTACCTGTATGATATGTTGCCAGTTCAATCCAGGTAAAAGTGTCCCGGTGGAACAAGGTGGATTCCAGCCCCCTGACCACCCTTTTGAAGTCCTCCAGATGGATTATATTCAGATGGAGCGATGTCGAGGTTTTAAGTATGTCCTTGTAGTTGTATGCGCTTTGTCCAGGTGGACAGAAGCAGGGCACTGAAGACGACCTATTACTATTCCACGGCTGGTTGAATAGCAAGAATGCCTACTTGAAGTTCACTATTGAACACAGTAGAACATCTTTAGCCTTCCTAGATCTGAGGTTGCATGCGACTACCAATGGCATTGAATCGGAACTTTATCGAAAGCCGATGGCCAGAAACGCATTACTAAGATATGACAGTTGTCATCCTCGAGCCCTGAGGGACAATTTGCCGTTCGGCCAATTTCTTAGAGTACAAAGGAACTGTTCCAGTAAAGAAGCCTTTGAAATTCACTCGAAGAATTTGGAAACTCAACTGAGTGAAAAGAACTACCCGAGAAAGATCATTCGGCAATCAAAAAAGAGGGCATCCAACAACAATAGAGAGGCCTTACTGGAAGTACAACCACCCAAAGACAAGACCAAACGCATTGCATTTGTCAATACATTTAACACCCGTTCAAATCAGGTGCAGAAAATTATAAAAAAGCATTGGTCTATTCTGAAGACTGGGAATGATGACATCGCATTACCCATTTTTGCCTTTAAAAGAGGACAAAACTTAAAGGATCAATTGGTCCACACGCGTCCTCGGACCAAAGAACCTAGGCAAGTGGGTACCTTGTGGGATCTACCTCCAGTCTCAGGGCATCACCCATGCGGGGCGTGCACTGTCTGTCCTCAAACTAAGAAATCTACTGAGGTCGACATTGGGACCAATCGCCCGTGGACACAGAAAAGATTCACCAACTGCAATAGCAGTAACCTTATTTACCTAATAACCTGTCCATGTCCTCTGCGATACGTCGGCATGACGACCAGGAAAATTAGGACAAGGTTACAAGAACACAAAAGCACAGTGCGGTGTAAGAAACAAGCCACCCGTCTCACCGCACACTTTTTGGAAAAGGGACACGGTCCTGAAGATTTCTGTTGGACTGTTTTAGAACAACCACATATACCCCCGTCCTGCACTGACATCAGCAGGTTCCTTTTCAAAATTGAACAGAAATGGGTATATCGCCTTAACAGTGACAAAGAGGGGCTCAATGAACCCATTCCCTGGATGTCCCTGTGAGGTCCCACTTCATAATATGAATTCTGTAATATCCAACTTCTTGGGTTTTCGTGAATCTTTTGCTCTACCTCACTCTTTTGGCTCTACCCCGCAATTCCCCTATTTCTGTGAGGAGTTATTTATTTTACGCCCTTTTACGCACTACTTCCACACAGACTTATCTGTCTGGTAGTTTGTAACGCATTATTTCGGTTCGGACTACATGTCCCAGCATGCCTGTGATCACGTGATCTAATCACGTGACTGCCTCCCTGTTGTGTAGAATGAGGAAGTGCATATCAGTCCGTTTTGGAGATACATCGGTGCCCCCCCAAGCAGTACAGTTGACTGCCAGGAAACACCGACGGACAGGTGAGCGAGCGCGAGCGTGAGGTCTTTCCGATCACGTTGCTTCAAACCGATCGCGCCAGTTCCATGTTCAGGCGCAGCAACGCGCTGAAACGCCCACCGCGCTTTGGCTGCATGATTCCTATCGCGCTGACTATGTTATTTCTAAGCGCGAGGTCTAAAAGCGATCAGCTTGTGAGTAACGGGTTTTCCACTTGATCAGTAAATACACACGCTGATATGCTGAGACACGTACTTCTTGAAGTGCTCAGCATTTTATAACATTGTCATCCTTTCTAACACAGACTTGGTCTGTCATTGTGGGTTGGGTGGAGTCGAGTGCGAGTGGGCTGGTCCTATGTGGACCATGAAGGACGTTTAGAGCGGGGTCTCTTATTGTGAACTCATTTATGTTTTTTCGCTCTAAAGATGTTATTCATGAATTCTTTATAGAGCGGTGCTCCTCAAACCTGCGCTGTAGCCAGGTGGGGTGAAGCCTCTCAACCAACATTTTTGGGTGAGTCTGTCATCTGACAATGTTTGTCCTGTTACATGTGAATGTGTATTCATCACAGTACATAAGTCATAGGAATATGGCATATTCATGTTCTTGTTCTTTTTCCACTTTGTTTGTCTTGCTGTGTGGATCGAATACCGTGTGATGCAACAGTATACGGTTGAGTATACACCTGAAGGTCAGGTGATATTGTTCTTAATTTCTCTAATCTAACCAGCAGTGTTTTTATTTTTCGGTCCTGAAGAATGCATTCTGAAACTATGTTCATAATAATGCAGAAACATGTTGACCACTATTAAGTGCGCTGATTATTTAAAACCCGCACTTACACTTGCTTTTTTAAATTTTAGGGATTGGGAGACACTAATAAATGTTGTTTGTCCACCTGGTCACCTAATTTTATCTTTTCTCACTTAACACTTATCATTTCAACACTGCCTTTTTCAGTAGCCACGTCTAATTTTATGTACCACATACAACACCCCTCACCTCACACATATCGGCTACGGTAACTTCTGACCGGCCGTTTTGTCTCCTGGGTGAGGAGAATCCAAATGATGAGAAAGAGGGCGGTACAGTGTGGCTTCTGATGGAAACTATTTCTCCAGATGCTCTTGAGCCTTAACGTGGCCTGCATTTTGTTTCATTTACACTGGTGTCTTTTATGTAGCATTGGTATTTTGATCTACTCTGTTTTGACTCTCTCTTGTGACCCCCAGGTGTACTTTGTTGTGATAATACTGTATTTTGGGGCATGCACCTGGCTGGTCGGTAAACTCGCCCTTAGACCCTACTCTCATTGTTTGTTGTGTGCGTGAACTGTACAGCTAAGGCTGTGGGTCTTTTTAAATCACTGGTTTGACCTCTTGGTCTCCGGTTTAATTGAGTTCACTGAGAGACTTGATCTGTCCTCCACCATTTTGTACTCCTCTACTCTTCTCCGACATGGCAACCAATTGGGGTTTAGCTTTTGAAAGTGCAGAGGTTCAGAGCATTCTAGACGAAAACCCTAGCCTCCTAGACACAATTCCAGTTTCGGTCCAGACAATAAATAACGATGATGGGTGGGTGAAAATCCTAGCTCTCAAGAAATCTCATTCAAGAACATCTGTGCATGGACTCATCATGGCACAATACCTTCGAGACAACTGTGCACCTTCAGGTCTTATTGTCAACAATGCACCACGTCTATTCCTTGATGACAAGGAGTTTCTCAAGGATTGGTCGATGATAGCTTGGAGGTGTACGAGGGATTGGTTAGTCCTGATTATCAGAACCGCAAAGAGAGTAGCGGACAAGATATTGATTGAGATCCAGGTCCTAGAGGGCCAGATTAAAACAACACTGAAAAGCGGAATGTTCAAAAAGGGACAGGAAGAGAGTGACAAAAACAATAAAGATTTTAAAGAATCAATTGTCTTTTCCAAGTTAGAAAAGTTCAAGAAGGACTTAGCCAAATTTTCCATGGAGCGTGTATATCCATATACCAGTGACACGTATACAGCACCTGCCTTCAATCGAGGTGGAAAGAAAGGTGGCTCGACTTATGGCACATCTAGTTCGGACGGAGCATCTAGCAATTCAGATACCTCACAACATGGATCTGTTGATCAAACTTCTAGAGGCCGAGGCAACAGGAGAAACTGGAGAAATGGCAATCATCCCCAGAATTTTAACAACTTCCAACCTTGGTGGCCGGCTAATCCCTGGATGTTTGGACCTCAATGTCCTCCTCAAATGGGTCCTTTTGGCCCCCCACCTATGCAACAGGGTCCAGGGTCTTTTCCTTTTTTAGGATTTGGCCCGAGACGAGGCAGGGGCAGGAGGAGACAAGGAACCACGACACCACAGGTGCACTGGAACACGGAAACTCCTCAACAATCGAAAACTCTCTGCAGCGGGAAGAAAGTCCCACAAGAGGGTGCAGGGACCAGCAACCAACAAGCCTTGTGATGAACCTCAGTTCACACACACTCTCTCCCATTGAAGAGCAACTTTTGAATAAAGGCTTGGGCTTTGTGGCTACCCAGAAAGGGGATCCTTTTGTAGCCCAAATTGAACTGGCTAAGTTTTTCCGCAAAATAAGATTGCACTATTTCTTTTCCAAATCCAAACAGATAAGTACTGTCCCCGAAGACAACAACACAGGATTGAGAAAACCCTCCAATTTCAATCCACCTGCCGCTGCTCTACCTTCGAAAGTCATGACCTTTGAAGCGGCAGTGGAGAGCGACATTAATCGCATTTATAAAACAGAGACTAGACCTTTCATGAACCTCTCAAGGGACGAACAGCTTGCCCTACGTGTATTAACATCTAACGATAAGATCATTATCAAGCCCGCGGATAAAGGTGGAGCAACAGTCATCTTAGATACTGAGACATATCGGAATGAGTGCATCCGGCAACTGAGTGATCAGAAGTCATATCTCCCACTGAGAGAAGATCCAACAGAGAGACTGCAAACCAAAATCAACAATTTGGTTGAGGAAGCTACAGGTGAAGGCTGGATAACGCCCCAAGAGGGACAATATCTAATTACCAAACATCCTGTAGTTCCCTACTTCTACTGTCTTCCTAAAGTGCACAAACCCCAGAGGCCGCCGCCTGGCAGGCCAATTATCTCTGGCATTGGTTCGGTCCTTGAACCGCTTTCAACCTTTGTCGACTATTTTCTGAATCCAATGGTCAAAGCGATGCCCACTTTCCTGCAGGATACGAAGGATGTCCTCAGATTATTACCTACAATACAATATGACACCGAAACCGATATATTAGTTTCATTTGACGTAGAGTCTCTATATACGTCTATTCCACAGACAGAGACTCTAGAAGTAGTCGGTGAGCTACTTGAAAAGAGCGATCATCAATCCATCACGCCCACGAGCTTTATCATGCACCTGGCCGAAATTGCAATGAAAGAGAATTACTTTCGCTTTGAGGACACCATCTACCTGCAAACGTCGGGGACCAGCATGGGCAGCGTTTTCGCGCCGAGTCTGGCGAATCTCTATGTTCACAACTTTGAACAGCAGGAGGTCCTGACACCCACCAACCCATATCTTTCATCATTATATATATGGAAACGATATATTGATGACATTTTGGTGGTGTGGCGGGGCACTGAAGACGACCTATTACTATTCCACGGCTGGTTGAATAGCAAGAATGCCTACTTGAAGTTCACTATTGAACACAGTAGAACATCTTTAGCCTTCCTAGATCTGAGGTTGCATGCGACTACCAATGGCATTGAATCGGAACTTTATCGAAAGCCGATGGCCAGAAACGCATTACTAAGATATGACAGTTGTCATCCTCGAGCCCTGAGGGACAATTTGCCGTTCGGCCAATTTCTTAGAGTACAAAGGAACTGTTCCAGTAAAGAAGCCTTTGAAATTCACTCGAAGAATTTGGAAACTCAACTGAGTGAAAAGAACTACCCGAGAAAGATCATTCGGCAATCAAAAAAGAGGGCATCCAACAACAATAGAGAGGCCTTACTGGAAGTACAACCACCCAAAGACAAGACCAAACGCATTGCATTTGTCAATACATTTAACACCCGTTCAAATCAGGTGCAGAAAATTATAAAAAAGCATTGGTCTATTCTGAAGACTGGGAATGATGACATCGCATTACCCATTTTTGCCTTTAAAAGAGGACAAAACTTAAAGGATCAATTGGTCCACACGCGTCCTCAGACCAAAGAACCTAGGCAAGTGGGTACCTTGTGGGATCTACCTCCAGTCTCAGGGCATCACCCATGCGGGGCGTGCACTGTCTGTCCTCAAACTAAGAAATCTACTGAGGTCGACATTGGGACCAATCGCCCGTGGACACAGAAAAGATTCACCAACTGCAATAGCAGTAACCTTATTTACCTAATAACCTGTCCATGTCCTCTGCGATACGTCGGCATGACGACCAGGAAAATTAGGACAAGGTTACAAGAACACAAAAGCACAGTGCGGTGTAAGAAACAAGCCACCCGTCTCACCGCACACTTTTTGGAAAAGGGACACGGTCCTGAAGATTTCTGTTGGACTGTTTTAGAACAACCACATATACCCCCGTCCTGCACTGACATCAGCAGGTTCCTTTTCAAAATTGAACAGAAATGGGTATATCGCCTTAACAGTGACAAAGAGGGGCTCAATGAACCCATTCCCTGGATGTCCCTGTGAGGTCCCACTTCATAATATGAATTCTGTAATATCCAACTTCTTGGGTTTTCGTGAATCTTTTGCTCTACCTCACTCTTTTGGCTCTACCCCGCAATTCCCCTATTTCTGTGAGGAGTTATTTATTTTACGCCCTTTTACGCACTACTTCCACACAGACTTATCTGTCTGGTAGTTTGTAACGCATTATTTCGGTTCGGACTACATGTCCCAGCATGCCTGTGATCACGTGATCTAATCACGTGACTGCCTCCTTGTTGTGTAGAATGAGGAAGTGCATATCAGTCCGTTTTGGAGATACATCGGTGCCCCCCCAAGCAGTACAGTTGACTGCCAGGAGACACCGACGGACAGGTGAGCGAGCGCGAGCGTGAGGTCTTTCCGATCACGTTGCTTCAAACCGATCGCGCCAGTTCCATGTTCAGGTGCAGCAACGCGCTGAAACGCCCACCGCGCTTTGGCTGCATGATTCCTATCGCGCTGACTATGTTATTTCTAAGCGCGAGGTCTAAAAGCGATCAGCTTGTGAGTAACGGGTTTTCCACTTGATCAGTAAATACACACGCTGATATGCTGAGACGCGTACTTCTTGAAGTGCTCAGCATTTTATAACATTGTCATCCTTTCTAACACAGACTTGGTCTGTCATTGTGGGTTGGGTGGAGTCGAGTGCGAGTGGGCTGGTCCTATGTGGACCATGAAGGACGTTTAGAGCGGGGTCTCTTATTGTGAACTCATTTATGTTTTTTCGCTCTAAAGATGTTATTCATGAATTCTTTATAGAGCGGTGCTCCTCAAACCTGCGCTGTAGCCAGGTGGGGTGAAGCCTCTCAACCAACATTTTTGGGTGAGTCTGTCATCTGACAATGTTTGTCCTGTTACATGTGAATGTGTATTCATCACAGTACATAAGTCATAGGAATATGGCATATTCATGTTCTTGTTCTTTTTCCACTTTGTTTGTCTTGCTGTGTGGATCGAATACCGTGTGATGCAACAGTATACGGTTGAGTATACACCTGAAGGTCAGGTGATATTGTTCTTAATTTCTCTAATCTAACCAGCAGTGTTTTTATTTTTCGGTCCTGAAGAATGCATTCTGAAACTATGTTCATAATAATGCAGAAACATGTTGACCACTATTAAGTGCGCTGATTATTTAAAACCCGCACTTACACTTGCTTTTTTAAATTTTAGGGATTGGGAGACACTAATAAATGTTGTTTGTCCACCTGGTCACCTAATTTTATCTTTTCTCACTTAACACTTATCATTTCAACACTGCCTTTTTCAGTAGCCACGTCTAATTTTATGTACCACATACAACACCCCTCACCTCACACATATCGGCTACGGTAACTTCTGACCGGCCGTTTTGTCTCCTGGGTGAGGAGAATCCAAATGATGAGAAAGAGGGCGGTACAGTGTGGCTTCTGATGGAAACTATTTCTCCAGATGCTCTTGAGCCTTAACGTGGCCTGCATTTTGTTTCATTTACACTGGTGTCTTTTGTGTAGCATTGGTATTTTGATCTACTCTGTTTTGACTCTCTCTTGTGACCCCCAGGTGTACTTTGTTGTGATAATACTGTATTTTGGGGCATGCACCTGGCTGGTCGGTAAACTCGCCCTTAGACCCTACTCTCATTGTTTGTTGTGTGCGTGGACAGAAGCATATCCAGTCCCAGATTACACAGCCGCGACCACTGCCAAGCAGTTGGTTCGTGAGTTCTTCCCCCGTTATGGACTCCCTAGGGTCGTGTATTCTGATAACGGCCAGCCATTCTCATCTGAACTGATGAAGCACGTTTCCCTGTTGTTAGGGTACCAGTGGAAGTTCCATTGTGTACGCCATCCAGAAGCAGCCGGTCTCGTACAGAGACATAATCAAACCTTGAAAATCCGCATTGCCAAAATCTGTCAAGAGAAAGGTGTAGACTGGTTAGTTGCTCTGCCAGTCGCCTTATTTTATATGCGCATGGTCGCACATTCCAGATCAGGTCTGTCCCCTTATGAGGTCGTATTCGGCCGCCCCCCAAATATGTGGGGTACACCTAGACCCCGAAGTATTACAGATGTTTCCAGTAATATGCTGACAGATTACCTAGCATCCTTGATGTCTGCCCTACACTCTTGTCGTTCACAGGTTGCCGCCACATTTCCAGACAATACCGAGGTGAAACCGCATGAAATCGTTCCTGGAAGCTTGGTTCTCGTCCGCAATTTTGATCGTTCAAGTCCGCTGGAGCCTCGCTGGAAGGAGCCTAAGTTGGTCCTCTTGACCACCCGTACTGCCGTCAAGTTGGAAGGCAGAAAGGGGTGGGTCCATCTGTCTCACGTCAAGAAATTTCACGGATCCCGACTACAAACTGTTTCCAAGAACTTTTCCAAGGATTGTCCAGATTTTAAGGACTGCCGAGATACTATTCTTAAGGACTGTCCCGCAAATGACATTGATTCCAAGCCTCCCCTGTTAGAGGAAACTCCGCAGCAGGAGTATAAAAAGAAGCTCCGGTCTAGTAAAATAAGTCAGCCAGTTTAATTGTCTAAGTCCTCCCCTAGGTGAAACGGTTAGACAGGTATCTGACATGTATGAAATAGACCCCCATAGTGAGAGAGTTAGTCAAAACTCAATCCGATGTATCGTTTTTCTAAGTTTTATATTGTTTCTCAGCCTGATGGTTACCTGCACGAGTTATGCATTTCATTTATGTTTTCCAATTTCTCATGTAAATAAGTCTTCAAATGCTACAGTAGAGCACACGTTTAGTGATCTGCCTCCTCATGAACTATCTTATCGTCTTGCTATGCGCAATAATTCATTTATCCGCATGCTACATTATTCACACCAGACCAGCAATGCCACTAATTGTTGGGTGTGTGGTCGACTCCCCCCTTTCCAGACACCGAAGGGAGTTCTACCACTGTTTCCTTATCCATTTTCACATAACGGTTCATGTGGAGCCTGGTCCACGTTAACATCATCCTCAACTGATATGTCCTTTCTGAACAGCACATGTTTCCCAGACAAGCAAGGTCTTCCCCACAGAACCGGGTTAGATCTAGAAAATGAAGTTTATAATTTGGGTAATTATTCTTCGAACTTCATGGTCCTGAATGTTCAGTCTGATCCTATTTCAGACTTACCTGCTATTTCAGTACTACCAGTAAAAGGCGAATTATGTGTCAGAAATAATGGTTCCGTACATGTAGGACATAGTGATTGTACTACTATTGTCAAGTATAGTGACAGTGGGAAATCTATTTTCAAAACTTCACGTCATTCTTATTTTGTTTGTGGTCAGACCGCATATGTTCGTCTGCCCCTCGATTGGGAGGGAACCTGTTACATTGCATTCCTACTGCCACCTGTTTTTCTAGCACCATCTGATTATCATAGAAATACACATCTAGTACACATTAGACATAGAAGGGAGATCGAGTCCCCAATTGTCGATTATACTGAAACTGCTCTAGAACAGTATACAGATTTCAATAGAGGTTTCTTTTTCTTTATAGGACCTGTCCAGAATAGTAAGTTAATACGTAGATTGACTAGAACCCTCGAAGCAGTAGTGAATGAGACTGCCTCTGCTCTAGGTAACTTAACCGAAGAGCAATCTGCTATGAGATTTGTCGTGCTCCAGAATCGTCTCGTTCTTGACGTCATACTGGCCGATAGAGGAGGAGCATGTAGAGTCATCGGATCTAGTTGCTGCATTTTCATTCCTAATAACGCGCCGTCTGTTTATTCAGCTATAACCAGACTTCATAAAATTGCCCATCAGTTACACCAAAATCCAGGCACCTGGACATGGTCCGGTTGGTTTTGGAGTATAGTTTCCGCCTGGGGATGGAAAGTATTGTCATTTCTAGGTATTGCAGTAGCGATCATATTCAGTTGCTGCCTCTGTATACAATGTGGCCCTGCGATTTGCGGCATTTGTGCTACCTCTTGTATTCCTAGTCCCAAGTCCCGTCCTAAATCCCGTTCCAAGACAATTCGAGATGAGCAAATGATACTGTATGAAATGATAGATGGTATCATGAATATTGATGTTTCCTGACGGAAACGTAGTGACAAGGAGGGAATGTGGAAAAGTAAATTTTGCCATGTTCTGTGTCCCTACGTGTTCCGCATCCTATGTTATGTGTGCATGATTAATATGCATATGTATTCCCCGTGACCGATTAAAGACGCAATTATAGTTGTGTCCATCTCTAGTATGCCAGTTTCCAGTTCTCGTGAAAACTACGAGTATTGAGCCTATGTAAAGCTACGTTGCCACGTTTCACAGAGTGTACGTTATTTCATTGAAAAGTCCCCGTTTCTAGGCCTCAAAAGGGCCCGGACTCAGATTCAGCTCCTGTCTCCTGAACCCTCGCTGAGGAGCGATACAGCCCCCACCTGTATCCCTGACCCTTCACTTACTTTCTGACTAGTACCCGGCTCGGCCTGGCTCTGCCTGCCAGTCTGCCAAGAGTATGTTATGATTCTAGTTATCAGTCCGGCCCTCCTTCTCTGCATTCCTACGCTACTGAATCGCATCAATAGTTTCCGTCACAGTCTAGCTTTTACGTCTCCATGTAGAGAAATACTGTATTAATGGTCATTTAATATTCCTCAACACGCACTACATGTAGAATTATGCATGCACCAGTCTTAGAGTCTGTTAGCCTTTACCCTGATAACTTTTGGATTCTATCAACATGTTCTCTAAACATCAGATACTAGATAATGTTTAGGTACATGTCGCTCTGACTCTCCAGACTTCAGTCTCTGCTCCTAGCGCAGAAGTCATAGCCCCCAGCTTCTCCTAGTAACACGTCATCGCCAGTTTGCGCGCACCACTAGGTTAGAGGTCCCGGCTCCTTAGGTAGCCCCCTCCATGTTTCCGCCCCATTTATGACATATTTATGACATATTCCGTTACGTTTACATCACATGTCTATGTATACGCCTCCTGTTACACCCACTTTCACCCTTATCTTTCGCGACTGTTGCTAACCCCACCCACTGTCACACCTACTGTACGTACTGTAATGCAATTGTTTTAGTATATATGCTTGTGCACGGTTATTAAAAGCTGCTAGCCATTCCAGATCTTGCCCATGCAGGTTGTCCTGTTCCTGTCTTTTATGCTGTATTAAACCTGCAAACTCCTACTACCTCGAATCTTGACTCTTATTTATTGAGCTATCTGTTGTTGTTATCAAAAATAGAGGTATTATTTATTTATTTACCACAGGCAAGGGATCCAGCACTCTGGCCAATGTCAGGGAAGGGATCTAGTACTCTTGACAATGGCATGCAAGGGATCCAGTATTCTGGACAATGTCAGGGAAGGGATCTAGTACTCTGGACCATGATAGGCAAGGGATCTAGCACTCTGGGCAATGTCAGGGAAGGGATCTAGTATGCTGAACAATAGCAGCCACTGGGTCTGGCACTCTGGGTAATGGCAGGCAAGGGATCCAGTACTCTGGATAATGTGTACAAGGGATATAGTACTCTTGACAATGTAAAAGCAGGGACCTAGTGCTCTGAACAATGCCAGGGAAGGGACCTAGTACTCTGGGCAATGTCAGGGAAGGGATCTGGGACTCTGGACAATGGCAGAGAAGGGACCTGGTAGTCTGGACAATGGTTGGCATGGGATCTCACACCCTAGACAATGTCAGGGAAGGGATCTAGTGCTCTGGACAATGGTAGGCAAGGGATCTAGCACTCTGGGCAATGTCAGGGAAGGATCTAGTATGCTGAACAATAGCAGCCACGGTGTCTAGCACTCTGGGTAATGACAGGCAAGGGATCTAGTACTCTTGGTAATGTATGCAAGGAATCTAGTACTCTGGACAATGTAAGGGAAGGGATCTAGTGCTCTTAACAATGTCAAGGAAGGGATATAGTACTCTGGACAATGTCAGGGAAGTGATCTGGTACTCTGGACAATGGCATTCAATGGATCCAGTACTATGGACAATGCAAGGGAAGTTATCTAGTGTTCTGAACAATGCCAGGGAAGGGATCTAGTACTCTGGGCAATGTCAGGGAAGGGATCTAGTACTCTGGGCAATGTCAGGGAAGGGATCTGGTACTCTGGACAATGGCAGGCAAAGGATCTAGTACTCTGGGCAATGTCAGGTAAGGGATCTAGTACTCTGGACAATGTCGGGGAAGGGATCTAGTATTCTGGGCAATGTCAGGGAAGGGATCTGGTACTCTAGACAATGGCATGCAATGGATCCAGTACCCTGGACAATGCAAGGGAAGCGATCTAGTGCTCTGAACAATGCCAAGGAAGGGATCTGGTACTCTGGACAATGGCATGCAATGGATCCAGTACTCTGAACAATGCAAGGGAAGGGATCTAGTGCTCTGTACAATGCCAGGGAAGGGATCTAGTACTCTGGGCTATGTCAGGGAAGGGATCTGGTACTCTGGAAAATGTCATGCAATAGATCCAGTACTCTGGACAATGCAAGGGAAGGGATCTAGTGCTCAGAACAATGCCAGGGAAGGGATCTAGTACTCTGGGCAATGTCAGGGAAGGGATCTGGTACTCTGGACAATGGCATGCAGTGGATCCAGTACTCTGGACAAAATAGGGGAGGGATCTAGTGCTCTGAACAATGCCAGGGAAGGGATCTTGTATTCTGGGCAATGTCAGGGAAGGGAACTGGCACTAAGGACAATGGCAGGCAAGGGATCTTGCACTCTGGACAATGTCATGGAAGGGATCTAGTGCTCCAAACAATGGTGGGCAAGGGATCCAGCACTCTGGTCAATGTCAGGGAAGGGATCTAGTATGCTGAACAATAGCAGCCACTGTATCTAGCACTCTGGGTAATGACAGGCAAGGGATCTAGTACTCTTGGTAATGTATGCAAGGGATCTAGTACTCTGGACAATGTAAGGGAAGGGATCTAGTACTCTGGACAACGTCAGGGAAGTGATCTGGTACTCTGGACAATGGCATGCAATGGATCTAGTACTATGGACAATGCAAGGGAAGGGATCTAGTGCTCTGAACAATGCCAGGGAAGGGATCTAGTACTCTGGGCAATGTCAGGGAAGGGATCTGGTACTCTGGACAATGGCTGGCAAAGGATCTTGTACTCTGGACAATGTCAGGTAAGGGATCTAGTACTCTGGACAATGTCAGGAAAGGGATCTAGTACTCTGGGCAATGTCAGGGAAGGGATCTGGTACTCTGGACAATGGCATGCAATGGATCCAGTACTCTAGACAATGCAAGGGAAGGGATCTAGTGCTCTTAACAATGCCAGGGAAGGGATCTAGGACTCTGGACAATGGCATGTAATGGATCCAGTACTCTGGACAATGCAAGGGAAGGGATCTAGTGCTCTGAACAATGCCAGGGAAGGGACCTAGTACTCTGGGCAATGTCAGAGAAGGGATCTGGTACTCTCGACAGTGGCAGGAAAAAGATCTTGTACTCTGAACAATGTCAGGGAAGGGATCTAGTACTCTGGACAATGTCGGGGAAGGGATCTAGTACTCTGGGCAATGTCAGGGAAGGGATCTGGTACTCTAGACAATGGCATGCAATGGATCCAGTACCCTGGACAATGCAAGGGAAGGGATATAGTGATTTGAACAATGCCAGGGAAGGGATCTGGTACTCTGGACAATGACATGCAATGGATCCAGTACTCTGGACAATGCAAGGGAAGGGATCTAGTGCTCTGAACAATGCCAGGGAAGGGATGTAGTACTGTGGGCAATGTCAGGGAAGGGATCTGGTACTCTGGAAAATGGCATGCAATGGATCCAGTACTCTGGACCATGCAAGGGAAGGGATCTAGTACTCTGAACAATGCCAGGGAAGGGATCTAGTACTCTGGGCAATGTCAGGGAAGGGATCTGGTACTCTGGACAATGGCATGCAATGGATCCAGTACTCTGGACAATGCAAGGGAAGGGATCTAGTGCTCTGAAAAATGTCAGGGAAGGGATCTGGTACTCAGGGCAATGCCAGGGAAGGGATCTGGCACTCTGGACAATGGTAGGCAAGGGATCTTTCACTCTGGACAATGTCATGGAAGGGATCTAGTGCCCCAAACAATGGTGGGCAAGGGATCCAGCACTCTAAACAATGCCAGGCAAGGGATCTAGTACTCTGGACAATGGTAGGCAAGGGATCTAGTGCTCTTAACAATGCCAGGGAAGGGATTTAGTACTCTGGGCGATGTCAGGGAATGGATCTGGTACTCTGGACAATGGCATGCAATGGATCCAATACTCTGGACCTTGTAAGGGAAGGGATCTAGTGCTCTGAAAAATGTCAGGGAAGGGATCTGGTACTCTGGACAATGGCAGGCAAAGGATCTTGTACTCTGAACAATGTCAGAGAAGGGATCTAGTACTCTGGGCAATGTCAGGGAAGGGAACTGGCACTCTGGACAATGGCAGGCAAGGGATCTTACACTCTGGACAATGTCATGGAAGGGATCTAGTGCTCCAAACAACGGTGGGCAAGGGATCCAGCACTCTGGTCAATGTCAGGGAAGGGATCTAGTGCTCTGGACAATGGTAGGCAAGGGATCTAGTGTTCTGGGCAATGTCAAGGAAGGGATCTAGCATGCTGAACAATAGCAGCCACTGCATCTAGCACTCTGGGCAATGACAGGCAAGGGATCTAGTACTCTTGGTAATGTGTGTACGGGATCTAGTACTCTGGACAATGCAAGTGAAGGGATCTAGTGCTCTGAACAATGCCAGGGAAGGGATCTAGTACTCTGGGCAATGTCAGGGAAGGGATCTGGTACTCTGGACAATGGCGGGCAAAGGATCTTGTACTCTGGACAATGTCAGGTAAGGGATCTAGTACTCTGGGCAATGTCAGGGAAGGGATCTGGTACTTTGAACAATGGCGGGCATGGAATCTTGCTCTCTGGTCAATGTCAGGGAAGGGATCTAGTGCTCCAAACAATGGTGGGAAAGGGATCTTGCACTCTGGTCAATGTCAGTGAAGGGATCTAGTACTCTGGACAATGGTGGGCAAGGTATCCATCACTCTGGTCAATGTCAGGAAAGGGATCTAGTATTCTTGACAATGGCATGCAAGGGATCCAGTACTCAGGACAATGTCAGGGAAGGGACCTGCCACTCTGGACAATGGCAGGCAAGGGATCTTGCACTCTGGACAATGTCATGAAAGGGATCTAGTGCTCCAAACAATGGTGGGCAAGGGATCCAGCACTCTGGTCAATGTCAGGGAAGGGATCTAGTGCTCTGGACAATGGTAGGCAAGGGATCTAGTGCTCTGGGCAATGTCAGGGAAGGGATCTAGTATGCTGAACAATAGTAGCCACTCTGTCTAGCACTCTGGGCAATGACAGGCAAGGGATCTAGTACTCTTGGTAATGTGTGCACAGGATCTAGTACTCTGGACACTGCAAGGGAAGGGATCTAGTGCTCTGAACAATGCCAGGGAAGGGATCTAGTACTCTGGGCAATGTCAGGGAAGGGATCTGGTACTCTGGACAATGGTGGGCAAAGGATCTTGTACTCTGGACAATGTCAGGTAAGGGATCTAGTACTCTGGGCAATACCAGGGAAGGGATCTAGTGCTCTGGGCAATGTCAGGGAAGGGACCTGGTACTCTGGACAATGGCATGCAGTGGATCCAGTACTCTGGACAATGCAAGGGAAGGGATCTAGTGCTCTGGGCAATGTCAGGGAAGGGATCTGGTACTCTGGACAATGGCAGGCAAAGGATCTAGTACTCTGGGCAATGTCAGGTAAGGGATCTAGTACTCTGGACAATGTCGGGGAAGGGATCTAGTATTCTGGGCAATGTCAGGGAAGGGATCTGATACTCTAGACAATGGCATGCAATGGATCCAGTACCCTGGACAATGCAAGGGAAGCGATCTAGTGCTCTGAACAATGCCAGGGAAGGGATCTGGTACTTTGGACAATGGCATGCAATGGATCCAGTACTCTGGACAATGCAAGGGAAGGGATCTAGTGCTCTGAAAAATGCCAGGGAAGGGATCTAGTACTCTGGGCTATGTCAGGGAAGGGATCTGGTACTCTGGAAAATGTCATGCAATGGATCCAGTACTCTGGACAATGCAAGGGAAGGGATATAGTGCTCAGAACAATGCCAGGGAAGGGATCTAGTACTCTGGGCAATGTCAGGGAAGGGATCTGGTACTCTGGACAATGGCATGCAGTGGATCCAGTACTCTGGACAAAATAGGGGAGGGATCTAGTGCTCTGAACAATGCCAGGGAAGGGATCTTGTATTCTGGGCAATGTCAGGGAAGGGAACTGGCACTAAGGACAATGGCAGGCAAGGGATCTTGCACTCTGGACAATGTCATGGAAGGGATCTAGTGCTCCAAACAATGGTGGGCAAGGGATCCAGCACTCTGGTCAATGTCAGGGAAGGGATCTAGTATGCTGAACAATAGCAGCCACTGTATCTAGCACTCTGGGTAATGACAGGCAAGGGATCTAGTACTCTTGGTAATGTATGCAAGGGATCTAGTACTCTGGACAATGTAAGGGAAGGGATCTAGTGCTCTTAACAATGTCAGGGAAGGGATATAGTACTCTGGACAATGTCAGGGAAGTGATCTGGTACTCTGGACAATGGCATGCAATGGATCTAGTACTATGGACAATGCAAGGGAAGTGATCTAGTGCTCTGAACAATGCCAGGGAAGGGATCTAGTACTATGGGCAATGTCAGGGAAGGGATCTGGTACTCTGGACAATGGCGGGCAAAGGATCTTGTACTCTGGACAATGTCAGGTAAGGGATCTAGTACTCTGGACAATGTCAGGGAAGGGATCTAGTACTCTGGGCAATGTCAGGGAAGGGATCTGGTACTCTGGACAATGGCATGCAATGGATCCAGTACTCTAGACAATGCAAGGGAAGGGATCTAGTGCTCTTAACAATGCCAGGGAAGGGATCTAGGACTCTGGACAATGGCATGTAATGGATCCAGTACTCTGGACAATGCAAGGGAAGGGATCTAGTGCTCTGAACAATGCCAGGGAAGGGATCTAGTACTCTGGGCAATGTCAGGGAAGGGATCTGGTACTCTCGACAATGGCAGAAAAAAGATCTTGTACTCTGAACAATGTCAGGGAAGGGATCTAATACTCTGAGCAATGTCAGGGAAGGGATCTGGTACTCTGGACAATGTCAGGCAAAGTATCTAGTACTCTGGGCAATGTCAGGTAAGGGATCTAGTACTCTGGAAAATGTTGGGGAAGGGATCTAGTACTCTGGGCAATGTCAGGGAAGGGATCTGGTACTCTAGACAATGGCATGCAATGGATCCAGTACCCTGGACAATGCAAGGGAAGGGATATAGTGCTCTGAACAATGCCAGGGTATGGATCTGGTACTCTGGACAATGGCATGCAATGGATCCAGTACTCTGGACAATGCAAGGGAAGGGATCTAGTGCTCTGAACAATGCCAGGGAAGGGATCTAGTACTCTGGGCAATGTCAGGGAAGGGATCAGGTATTCTGGACAATGGCAGGCAAAGGATCTTGTACTCTGGACAATGTCAGGTAAGGGATCTAGTAGTTTGGGCAATGTTGGGGAAGGGATCTAGTACTCTGGACAATGCCAGATAAGGGATCTGGTACTCTGGACAATGGCATGCAATGAATTCAGTACTCTGGACAATGCAAGGGAAGGGATCTAGTACTCTGAACAATGATAGGCAAGGTATCCAGCACTCTGGCCAATGTCAGGGAAGGGATCTAGTACTCTTGACAATGACATGCAAGGGATCCAGTATTCTGGACAATGTCAGGGAAGGGATCTAGTACTCTGGACAATAAAAGGCAAGGGATCTAGCAGTCTGGGCAATGTCAGGGAAGGGATCTAGTACTCTGGACAATGGTGGGCAAGGGATCCATCACTCTGGTCAATGTCAGGAAAGGGATCTAGTACTCTTGACAATGGCATGCAAGGGATCCAGTATTCTGGACAATGTCAGGGAAGGGATCTAGTACTCTGGACCATGATAGGCAAGGGATCTAGCACTCTGGGCAATGTCAGGAAAGGGATCTAGTATGCTGAACAATAGCAGCCACTGGGTCTGGCACTCTGGGTAATGGCAGGCAAGGGATCCAGTACTCTGGATAATGTGTACAAGGGATATAGTACTCTTGACAATGTAAAAGCAGGGACCTAGTGCTCTGAACAATGTCAGGGAAGGGACCTAGTACTCTGGGCAATGTCAGGGAAGGGATCTGGGACTCTGGGATCTCACACCCTAGACAATGTCAGGGAAGGGATCTAGTGCTCTTGACAATGATAGGCAAGGGATCTAGCACTCTGGTCAATGTCAGGGAGGGGATCTAGTACCCTGGACAATGGTAGGCAAGGGATCTAGTGTTCTGGGCAATGTCAGGGAAGGATCTAGTATGCTGAACAATAGCAGCCACGGTGTCTAGCACTCTGGGTAATGACAGGCAAGGGATCTAGTACTCTTGGTAATGTATGCAAGGAATCTAGTACTCTGGACAATGTAAGGGAAGGGATCTAGTGCTCTTAACAATGTCAAGGAAGGGATATAGTACTCTGGACAATGTCAGGGAAGTGATCTGGTACTCTGGACAATGGCATTCAATGGATCCAGTACTATGGACAATGCAAGGGAAGTTATCTAGTGCTCTGAACAATGCCAGGGAAGGGATCTAGTACTCTGGGCAATGTCAGGGAAGGGATCTAGTACTCTGGGCAATGTCAGGGAAGGGATCCGGTACTCTGGACGATGGCAGGCAAAGGATCTAGTACTCTAGGCAATGTCAGGTAAGGGATCTAGTACTCTGGACAATGTCGGGGAAGGGGTCTAGTACTCTGGGCAATGTCAGGGAAGGGATCTGGTACTCTAGACAATGGCATGCAATGGATCCAGTACCCTGGACAATGCAAGGGAAGCGATCTAGTGCTCTGAACAATGCCAGGAAAGGGATCTGGTACTCTGGACAATGGCATGCAATGGATCCAGTACTCTGGACAATGCAAGGGAAGGGATCTAGTGCTCTGAACAATGCCAGGGAAGGGATCTAGTACTCTGGGCTATGTCAGGGAAGGGATCTGGTACTCTGGAAAATGGCATGCAATGGATCCAGTACTCTGGACAATGCAAGGGAAGGGATCTAGTGCTCAGAACAATGCCAGGGAAGGGATCTAGTACTCTGGGCAATGTCAGGGAAGGGATCTGGTACTCTGGACAATGGCATGCAATGGATCCAGTACTCTGGACAATGCAAGGGAAGGGATCTAGTGCTCTGAAAAATGTCAGGGAAGGGATCTGGTACTCTGGACACATTGGCAGGAAAAATATCTTGTACTCTGAACAATGTCAGGGAAGGGATCTAGTACTCTAGGCAATGCCAGGGAAGGGATCTGGCACTCTGGACAATGGCAGGCAAGGGATCTTGCACTCTGGGCAATGTCATGGAAGGGATCTTATGCCCCAAACAATGGTGGGCAAGGGATCCAGCACTCTGGACAATATCAGGGAAGGGATCTAGTACTCTGGACAATGGTCGGCAAGGGATCTAGTGCTCTGGGCAATGTCAGGGAAGGGATCTAGCATGCAGAACAATAGCAGCCACTGTGTCTAGCACTCTGGGCAATGACAGGCAAGGGATCTAGTACTCTTGGTAATGTGTGCAAGGGATATAGTACTCTGGACAATGTAAGAGAAAGGATTGAGTGCTCTGAACAATGTCAGGGAAGGGACCTAGTACTCTGGGCAATGTCAGGGAAGGGATCTGGTACTCTGGACAATGGTGGGCATGGGATCTTGCACTCTTGACAATGTCAGGAAAGGGATATAGTGCTCCAAACAATGGTGGGAAAGGGATCCAGCACTCTGGTCAATGTCAGGGAAGGGATCTAGTACTCTGGACAATGGTGGACAATGGATCTTGTACTCTGGTCAATGTCAGGGAAGGGATCTAGTACTCTTGACAATGACATGCAAGGGATCCAGTACTCTGGACAATGTCAGGGAAGGGATCGAGTACTCAGGACAATGATAGGCAATAGATCTAGCACTCTGGGCAATGTCAGGGAAGGGATCTAGTGTGCTGAACATTAGCAGCCACTGGGTCTAGCACTCGGGGTAATGGCAGGCAAGGGATCTAGTACTCTGGATAATGTGTACAAGGGATATAGTACTCTGGACAATGTAAGAGAAGGGATCTAGTGCTCTGAACAATGCCAGGGAAGGGATCTAGTACTCTGGGCAATGTCAGGGAAGGGATCTGGTACTCTGGACAATGGCGGGCAAAGGATCGTGTACTCTGGACAATGTCAGGTAAGGGATCTAGTACTCTGGGAAATGTCAGGTAAGGGATCTAGTACTCTGGGCAATGTCAGGGAAGGGATCTGGTACTCTGGACAATGGCATGCAATGGATCCAGTACTCTGGACAATGAAAGGGAAGGGATCTAGTGCTTTGAACAATGCCAGGGAAGGGATCTGGTACTCTGGACAATGGCATGCAATGGATCCAGTACTCTGGACAATGCAAGGGAAGGGATCTAGTGCTCTGAACAATGCCAGGGAAGGGATCTAGTACTCTGGGCAATGTCAGGGAAGGGATCTGGTACTCTGGACAATGGCATGCAATGGATCCAGTACTCTGGATAATGCAAGGGAAGGTATCTAGTGCTCTTAACAATGCCAGGGAAGGGATCTAGTATGCTGGGCAATGTCAGGGAAGGGATCTGGTACTCTGGACAATGGCATGCAATGGATCCAATACTCTGGACAATGCAAGGGAAGGGATCTAGTGCTCTGAAAAATGTCAGGGAAGGGATCTGGTACTCTGGACAATGGTGGGAAAAAGATCTTGTACTCTGAACAATGTCAGGGAAGGGATCTAGTACTCTGGGCAATACCAGGGAAGGGATCTGGCACTCTGGATAATGGCAGACAAGGGATCTTGCACTCTGGACAATGTCATGGAAGGGATCTAGTGCCCCATACAATGGTGGGCAAGGGATCCAGCACTCTGGACAATGTCAGGGAAGGGATCTAGTACTTTGGACAATGGTAGGCAAGGGATATAGTGCTCTGGGCAATGGCAGGGAAGGGATCTAGCATGCTGAACATTAGCAGCCATTGTGTCTAGCACTCTGGGCAATGACAGGCAAGGGATCTAGTACTCTTGGTAATGTGTGCAAGGGATATAGTACTCTGGACAATGTAAGAGAAGGGATTGAGTGCTCTGAACAATGTCAGGGAAGGGACCTAGTACTCTGGGCAATGTCAGGGAAGGGATCTGGTACTCTGGACAATGGCGGGCATGGGATCTTGCACTCTTGACAATGTCAGGAAGGGATATAGTGCTCCAAACAATGGTGGGAAAGGGATCCAGCACTCTGGTCAATGTCAGGGAAGGGATCTAGTACTCTGGACAATGGTGGACAAGGGATCCAGCTCTCTGGTCAATGTCAGGGAAGGGATCTAGTACGCTTGACAATGGCAGGCAAGGGATCCAGTACTCTGGACAATGTCAGTGAAGGGATCTAGTACTCAGGACAATGATAGGCAAGGGATCTAGCACTCTGGGCAATGTCAGGGAAGGGATCTTGTGTGCTGAACATTAGCAGCCACTGGGTCTAGCACTCGGGGTAATGGCAGGCAAGGGATCTAGTACTCTGGATAATGTGTACAAGGGATATAGTACTCTGGACAATGTAAGAGAAGGGATCTAGTGCTCTGAACAATGTCAGGGAAGGGACCTAGTACTCTGGGCAATGTCAGGGAAGGGATCTTGTACTCTAGACAATGGTGGGCAAGGGATCTTGCACTCTGGACAATGTCAGGGAAGGGATATAGTACTCTGGACAATGGCATGCAAGGGATCTAGTACTCTGGAAAATGCCAAGGAAGGGGTCTTGCACTCTGGACAATGGTAGGCAAGGGATCTAGTGCTCTGGATAATGTGTGCAAAGGATCTAGTACTCTGGACAATGTAAGGGAAGGGATCTAGTGATTTGAACAATGTGAGGGAAGGGATCTAGTACTCTGGGCAATGCCAGGGAAGAGATCTGGTACTCTGACAAAAGCGGGCAAGGGATCTTGCACTCTGGACAATTCCAGGAAAGGGATCTAGTACGCTGAACAATAGCGGTCAGTGGGTCTAGCACTATGGGCAATGGCAGGTAAGGGATCGAGTACTCTGGATGTGCAAGGGATCTAGTATTCTGGGCAATGTAAGGGAAGGGATCTAGTTCTCTGAACAATGTCAGGGAAGGGATCTAGTACTCTGGGCAATGTCAGGGGATGGATCTGGTACTCTGGACAATGGCGGGCAAGGGATCTTGCACTCTGGACAATGTCATGGAAGGGATCTAGTACTCTTGATATTGGTATGCAAGGGAGCTATTTATCTTGACAATGTCATGGAAGGGATCTAGTACTCTGGACTGTGCCAGACAAGGGATCTTGAACTCTGAACAATGTCAGGGAAGGGATCTGATAAGGGGAAAAAGGAAGCCTCTTTAGGGTGGGGTCACATGCCACAAACCACCCTGCTGTGGTCATGAGCCGTGGTCACAGGTCACTGACGCAACACTTCACTGAGGAACAAGGAACAATGATATGAGATGACAAAGATCACATTTGAAGTGGCATTTTATTGTTAAGTCTTAAGTACATCAGAAAATGCATTTATTAATTGATCAGCCTGCAAGTTTAACATTCCAAAGAGATCCAAGGTGCAAAAGGACTGGGATCTTTTTAAAAGGCACAATTGAAATTAGTTAGGGAAAGCAGAACACTCTATAAAGTCTAGTGCCTAGAAGCACCTTAGCTATGGAGACTATCCCAGGAGGGCCTAATAGCTTAAGGGAACCTAAAAATGCAAGGAATTGGGTGTGAATGGAAAATACAGAACATGGACAGAGATTTAAAAAGACAAAAGTATTATCTGGCTTAGGAAGTCCACCACCTGAGAGAGAGGATTTGACGTCCCAAGTCAGACAATCGGCTAGCCGATGAACTTGCATGCACAGGTCGCATCAGCAGAGCTCTGGCTTCAGATTTGACGGGCTGAATCTAATATACCCGAAAAATGCAGAACTAACACTGTTCTGACGTATTTTCTGACGCAGGTGGCTTTGACCGCATTGTCCTAGGACAGTGGGGACGGTCAGGTGTCCTAACAGTTGGTTGGCCATGCTTGACCGCAGAACATCTTGTTCTGTACATATGGGCGAGAACATCTTGTTCTGTACATCTTTCTAAAAATGTATGTGTGACTGGAAACTTACGCTAGGTGCTAGTTTTGCAAGAAGCTTGTGGCTTATTTCGGCAAGCTAAGTTGCAAAACAAGACTTCAGTGGAAAGTCCCTGAAATGTGTCAATCTACCTCTACACCAGCTGGGTCTTGTGTACGTGTGTGTGGGCGTTGGTCCCGATTCTGTGGAAAATTACTACTTCACATTAGGCCAATTTACCACGTTATTTTTCAGTGCAGCAGAAATGCATTTTTCAACATTATTGTGGCCTAGTGCATACTATTAGCCCAAGGCATGTCTTTTTGGCCTTTGCCTTGGGTCTATAACCCCGGGATTCAGGGAGTTAGTGGGATCTAATTTGTTGATCATGCATAGCAAACTTGGGGGATTTCAAGCATATTTTCAGAGTTTCTCTATAAGGGCCATGTAGGCCTTCAGGCTACCAGGGTCGATAAAAAAGGCCCCTCTATCATCTCCCTCCTCTTGATCATTCAATGATCATTTTTTCAACTGAGTATCTCTGTGACCCTTCAGCCAGTGGCGGTATCCAGGGCATGTCATTAACATAACACTTAAAGCTACCTTTTTGTTTATCTATTTTGTTGACTTTGTCTTCAATTGGCCTAATGAGTATTTTTGCATACTCTGCATCTTGCTCATTAAGCAGGCGTTCATATTGGGCTGCTGTTGGGCTCTTACTCAGACAGTCTCTACCTGGGAGAAGTGGAGGAGCTGTTTGTATTCCATAGTGGGTGCTAGGTGCTGCTAACTCGCTCATCTCCATTTGTATTCCAGTCCCATCCCAATGAACACAATCTTTGTCCTCATACTCAGCTTATCTGTAAATCCCTATGCTAGTGTAGTTTGTCCCTACTATCTTGGTGCTAACTTTCTTTTCCTACAATGACACTCATCTGTGGGAGGCAACACAAAAAGAAACAGCAAAAAATAAAAACTTTTTAGAACTGCCACAAAGGTATCCAGTCAAAGTTCAACAAGTCAGTGGCTATCTACTATGGCACCTCCTCCAGCAATCCATTTCTTTTCTATCTTGTTCAAGTTGTTGATGGCATTGGTCATTTAAGCCATTTTCTTCGTTGTTGGAAATGTACAGCTCACTCCTTATCCAAAGGCATACTCTTCTCTTGGTATTCCGAAGCCAGAGTCCTTCTGCCTTGGTCTGGAGCATCACAATGATGGTAAAGGAAAAAGAACTGGACTCTGCTCAACAGGCAAACCTCCTTAGGTGGGACTTTGAACACTGTCCACCCTTAGAACTGAGCACACTGCTCTTGTCCGTGGAGCCAGATAACAGAGCCAGAGATGGACATCGATGTTGGAGGTATTTGCTGTTGGAACCATCATGGTGACTTCGTGCAATGTTCGAGTGAGCTCAGGCTGCTCCTTCGTAAGGGCTGTTGGAGATGGAGCCATTCTCTGCAGGCCCAGTAAAAGTCAATTTGGATAGGGTGCCATATTTATTGTCCGGAAAAAAACAGTGCTGTTTGCAAGTTGTGTGCCGTCCCACAGGTAACATGCCATTCTAGAAAACAGAGAAGACATGTCTTTTAGTTTGAAATCAGTTCATACTTTTGCACATTTTTATTTTATAAACCCTAAGTAGACAATCTGTCTATCTTATCTTTTAATCCTAGTCTACCCTATGTTGCCCTAATAGCGCTTCTTTATACCTTAACTAACCTCGGGCACTCAATTTTGCCATGGGTGTAACTTCGTGCGAATAACAACAACGCCGTTCTAATCTGTCATGGGCAATGGAGAGTGTGGGGGATGGAGCAATGATAGTCTAACAGAGAACCTGCTATCATAAACTCATACTGCAAAAAAACTACACTATGGGCCATACCATGAACAGTCATCTAAAAAAGCCTTGTTGCCTTCACTTCTATTCTGCATGTGTCAGTGATGACCTCATGCATCATTGAGGTGGAGGGGTCACCCCTTCCTGTTCTATGTATAAACACTTTAGAGACAGTGGCCTCAATAATCTGACATTAGTTTGTGTATCCTGTAGGAGGTGTTCTATAGTCTATGGTCGTATCTGCCTAGGTGAGAAAATCTATCTGTTCTCCCTGCATGGGGAGTGTATGAGTCATGTAACAGTGCGTCTTAGTCTTTTGTCTACCTATTGTTGTCATCTGACTGTATCTCATACTGTGTAGAGAATCGTGAGCAGGATGCTGTCTAGCTGCTTGGGCACTATTTCTTATTATTGCATTATTACTTCCATCAGGGGAGGGTGATGAGGACACATGTTGCGAATACAATTATTCTGGGGTGCAAACTGTTCTGGTAGAGGGACTGTTGAACCTTTCTGCATTCTTGCAAGGGCCATTTACTCCATGTGCTAACAGATATATTGGAGGTGACTTTGTTGCTATTGGCAACTTCAAAAATGTGAGCATTACAAGTCTTCCTATTAACACAATGAGACAAAACCAATTCAATCTACCTAGTGCCACTTCTGCCAGTATTGCAAAATATTATAATGCAAAATACATAACTTTAGATAAGACACTTCTGTGCGGCAGGTGTTGTGGCTACGTCTGAATCCATAAACGACCAAGCTGTCACCGCCTTCTTCCTCTTGGACAGTCAAATGGAAGCAAGTTAATCTTCTCTACTTTGCAGTGTTCGTCATGAAGCCTTGTTCTGTTATTTCTTCCCTCTTGGCAATTGGGACAGCTGTTTGTTAGAAGTCTATTATTTCAAAAAGTCTTTGGGCAAAGAGCTGTGTTCCATTATTGATATGTCAAAGCCCAGAACTGATGTGGCCCTTCTTCCTGGAAACCTGACTTTAAAAGAAAACCTCGCAGTGCATGTTAGTCAACAGCAAACATTTTCTAAAATCTCTGTCACAGTGACACCTTTGCCCCAGGGTCACACAAAAAAAATGCAAAAACATTTCACTACACTACTGGACTCAGGTAGGTACCAATTCTTTGCAACACAAAAATAAACAAGTGTTGTTAAATTCAGTAGGTCTCAAAATTATTTGTTACCCTCTTGGCTTTGTCAATGCACACCCAGTATTGTAGTCCCTGGCTTATGTACTGCTTAAAAAGCATTTTAGCACAGTCACCTTACAGTATAGGTACACAATATTTCCTGCAATCTTGAAGAACCTAGAAATAAAAACTATTACTATACCTACACATTACTTCTGTTATGCACATATATATATTCACTGAAAAAAACATAGGTTATAGACCATATATAGTTAGGAATTAGCATTTACAAAACCTTGAAAATTCACTGAAAAAACCATAGGTTATAGACCATATATAGTTAGGAATTAGCATTTAAAAAACCTTATTTTACTCACACAAAACCATTGAAATTCCATATATAGTTAGTTGCACTAACTATATATTGCGCACCCGCAATCCACTGCTGATCATGTCACATATTACATCATTCATGACATGGTCAGTGACATCACTGATGACATCACTGATGACATCTCAAATGACATCACTGATGACATCACTGATGACAACATCCAGTGACTGTATGTTTCTGTAAAGTTAAAATATGTCTTACATATTGAAGAATGAGTGGATGTATAAGTGTCTGGATGAAGGATTTAGTAGGTGCGTGACTGACTGTATGAGTGAGTGATTAAATGTGTCTCACTGAATGCATGGGTTAGTGACTAAACTGTCTTAATTTGTGCATCATTATGTCTGTTGTGATGTAAACTGCTGCATGTGTTGATCATTAGCTATACGAGAGGCTATATGTGTTATTAATTGGTTGCCCAAGTATTTCTATGGGAGATTGAGTTTGTGTGGGGGTGGCTGGAAGGTGTGTGACTCTGTGCATAGATGTGTGAGCAGTTTATTCACTAGGTGTATGAGTTCAAGAGTGCATGTGGAAACAGCTACATGGGCAGTTGACTGTGTGCATGAGTGTATTGATGAGTGAATGGATATCTCAATGCTACATGTCATAGTAAGTACATATGTAAAACACAGTACATGTGAGAGTTGGCATATATAAATAACTGTGCATGAGAGCCACTGAATGAGTGAGTGGTTGTATCGATCATTGTGAACTTGTATCAGGGATTGTATAAGAGAGTAAATATGTGTTAGTATATGTTTCAATAAGTAAGGTGTGTATAACTGTATAGTTGAAGAAATGGAGGTGAGATTGTTTCTTTGCATGACTGACTGGGTGTGTGAGTAACTCCATGGATGAGTGGCAGTGTGTGAGTGTCTGTATACACTGAGTGTATCTAAGGTTATATTAGAGTCTGAAGAGGTTTATCGTATTAGCACAAGAATGATGTCAAATGAGATGTCATCAGTGATGTCATCAGTGATGTCATTTGAGATGTCATCAGTGATGTCATCAGTGATGTCACTGACCATGTCATGAATGATGTAATATGTGACATGATCAGCAGTGGATTGCGGGTGCGCAATATATAGTTAGTGCAACTAACTATATATGGAATTTCAATGGTTTTGTGTGAGTAAAATAAGGTTTTTTAAATGCTAATTCCTAACTATATATGGTCTATAACCTATGGTTTTTTCAGTGAATTTTCAAGGTTTTGTAAATGCTAATTCCTAACTATATATGGTCTATAACCTATGGTTTTTTCAGTGAATTTCAATGGTTTTTTAATAGCAAATATCATAAGCTGTCGAATGTCAAGTACGTGGTAAGTAAAAACATTTTCGTGTTTATGCACACTGATCTGCTTTGAATGCTGCCCCCCACCCCTCATTTCTATTAGGAGTACTCTCTCTTTGCAGATAGTGAAGGGTAGTTAACGCAGGCCTTTGCCCCCGTTGTAATCCGTCGTGCCTGCTTCTCTCTCCATTTGATTGATTGTTCTCTTTGGTTCATTCTCTATTTACAAACAAGCACAGAGTCGCAATACTCTGTTTAGTCTTTGCAGATAGCGAAAAATCGTGTAAAAAAACAAAAGGAATCGAGCAAAATCAGTAGGCCACTAATGGGATCTCTTTTTGACCTCCCTAAAATAGAAACATTAGGAACAACCTGTTGATAATACCAATGTGTATGTACATAAGCGGCGTTCATTTGTGTTCACAGTACCCCTTGTTGATTGTTTGAATCGAGCATTGAATTGTTCGAAGTTGGTTCTCTTAAGAATCTTCTCTGCCTGCAAACGAGGAAGAATAGGAATATTCTCTCTCCCTTTGCAGATAGTGAAGGGTAGATAACGCAAACCTTTAACACGTCGTGCCTATTTCGTTCCTCATTGATTGATTGTTTCCCCAAACATTGACTGTTTGGGAATTGGTTCTTTTTGGAGGTATTCCCTGTTTGCAAATATACGTAGGAAAATCTTTGCAAATAGTGAAAGGGTACGTAATGCGGACCTTTCTCCCCCGTTGTAATCTGTCATGCCTATCTACTCCCCACTGATTGATGCACCTGTTTCACCCGGACCATTTACTAGAGATACGTCATCTGGCCCGACCAGAGAGCACCCCTAGTGAAAAGGACATATGCAATAATAACGAAGTGATCACTGTATCCTGTTAACAGAAACTTTAGCATGAAACAACCTGGAAAGAAAAGAATAGGAAAACGAAAATCAGTAGGCCACTGATGAACATGAACTTTTATTAAACAACGAACAAAGAAACGATAACATAACGTAATGATAAAACCTATTAATGTCCTAGAAACAAGAAAACATTAGAAATATGCCAGTGGTGAGAGACCAGAAAAACAGTAAGAGAAACCAAATCACCCCTCGCTGTCCCACCGCCTGCCACGCCAAAAAAATCGATAGACTAGGGAAAATGCAAGTCAGTAGAACATCCGCCCCCACTCTGGAAACTTCCAAGGTGGGGCAGGGTTGAGGCCACGCCCAGCCGGGAGCAGCCCATATAAGGCGGGTCCTGCTGCCACGCCTCGGCCAGGAGATCCTAACGTAGGGTGTAGCCGGAGGAGAGACCGAGGCCAGCGGGACCCGGCCAGGGGATTGCCTTTACAACGCTGAAGAGTTGCAGGGGGGGGAATGTCTCCTCGACCCTCCCCTCTCTCTCCCAGTCCGGCCGCGGTGGCCCTTGAGAGTTTCAGGTAGTCCCGCCACATGCTCTTCCGGTCCGGCCACCAACGGTCGGGGGGCCGAGGCCGACGGGATCCGGCTGCAGCCGATAAACCAAGGAACCCGTTCATGGGGCCAGAGCCAGGGGCGTCCGGCCGACATCCACCGGAAGCCCGGCCCAAAGACGGACGGGACATTTTTTCTTTTCTCCTTCGTAATAGCAGCGGCAACACGCCAGGCACCACTTCTTTCTTCAAAAATGGCTTTGACAACACTGGGGGGGATGTCTTGCACATGCCTCCGACCCCCCCCCCGTCCTCATCGCCACCGGCCATAACAAATGTCAAGCGGGGCGCCGTGGGGTGCACTGGGAGGGAGAGACGGTGCGAACAGGCCTCTCCCGCCTCCTCAGGTGAAGGCTTCCCAGCTGCACCCTCAGCGCTCCAGGCGCCCCGAAAAGGGTTCGTCCACTGTGGCGATGCTGCAACGTCTCGCCCGGCAGGGTGGAGCCCGTCCGCTCATGTGACCCCGCGATCGCCGGTAGCTGCCGAACTCTCAAAATGGCGATCGACCTGGCAAGAGCGGGCCCAGCATGAAGAAATGGCCCGGTCACTGGTTGACTCCACCACCGTAGTCCTCCACGACCTTGAAGATTCTAGAGGAGCCGCAGGAGTCTCCGACCCCCGATGGGGAATGACTGCCATGATCGCCCGTGGAGTGACGAAACTGTATCCGCGGGACGTCGGCGCTCCCATGCTGGCGCCAGCCTCACTTTGAATTACTAGAATCCTGCAGACCTCAGTTCCGGTGAAAGCACAGTGTGACCCGGTAGGAAAAATTGTTGCACCCCCTCCCCTTTTTGAGTGATAGTTCAAACCACCGATCCTTTCCTTTGCCCTTTTAACGGAACTTTGGACTGCCTCCCCCTCTTTTACATTTTCTAGAGAAAACAAAACATTAACCACTACATTACCATAGCAGTTGACACCAGAACTGTTTTCAAATTGAAAACCAACAACATCTTCAACAGATTCCTTTTTGTTTCTGCTGTGACCCTGCTACAGCACAGGCATTGTCCCCAGCAGTAATTCTGCAATGCCGGTAAGAATAGCTGTGGTGCCTACTGGACTCACTCACCCCCGCGGCGCCCCACGCCGTTATTTGCTGGGCGGCAACTTACTAGACATCACTTTCGTGCCATCTAGATTTCAGCGCGTTCTGCTGCCTTGGAACTATTCGCACAACAGACTGCTACTGACGACCCACCCCCAGGCAACATCTTCTGAATTTTCATAATTTGAAAGAACTAGTAACATGTCCTCATCAGGAATTCAAAAGAAATTGCCACGGTCTCTTCGTTGTTTAAATGTTTTTACTGTTTTTGTTTTGTTGTATATATTTATATGTTATTAAAGTTTTATATTCCTACTACTTTGTTGGAGTGCTATATATTTTTAATGTGACACATAATTGTAAAAACTTTGATGTACAAAGAGTCATTCCTGGAATCTTCCGCTTCAGGCTCGGTCCCCTCCCCAATCACAATACAGGATGGTTTTCAGATAGTAGGAACACGTGTGGTGTGACGGATCTCATCTGGTGTGGGCCTTGATCTACTATAACTCCTTTGAAGAGGGGTGATTCTTTACAGCTGGAGCCATAAACTACATCTGCAGGGCTAGCTGATAGCCTGGACAATCGGACACAGAGGAAGAGGAGTGTCAGAGGGTGCGGTAGTGAATAGGGCGAAAGGGAGGTGTCGGGCGGGCACAGAGTGTGATTCTCAGGGAAGAGCAGCGCAGATGGGGGGAGGTTTATTGCCCATGCATAAGACAGAGAGCGGGGGTGACCAGTGCCTGGGGAAGATGCTTGCGAGGGTGGGGAGCCATGCTAAGGATCGACAGCGTGCAGAGAGTGGGTCTGGTCAAGGCATCTAAAATGACTGCCGTGCACGACAAAAGTGTGGCATTTGAAAAAAGGCAAGATGGCGCAGACAATGTTTTTCAACACTTCCTGATTTCCTTCGAATCGAACGTTAACAGACGTTGGGGCATATTACCAAAGTTAAGCGATATTTACCTTCTTAGGTACATCAAACCTAAGAGGTCAGGGAGGATCTACTATGCCCCCTTATGGTCATTTGCCCCTTCGCTTTGGCCTCCTCTTGTCTCTCGATCCTACCGAGAGACAAGATGGCGGCCGCTACGGACTGTTTGGAATGTTTACAGACGCCGGAGAACCAATCAGCTTCGCAAACCTCCGTTACGCGAAGCGGAGCGCTGTTACAGATATGTATCTTTTTTTGAACGTTAATTTCTCAAAATCCACTGGAGTACATATATTGAGACCTAGCAAAGGCACATCGGGCTACCAGTCCCTAATATTTTACCAAGTTTCGTGCAAATCCATTCAGCCGTTCGATTATTATTATTATTTTTTTATTTTTGCCCCGCGGGGCCCTTTTAAAACCTCCACATCAAACCTAGGGGGTCAGCGAGGATCTACTATGCCCCCTTATGGTCATTTGCCCCTTCGCTTTGGCCTCCTCTTGTCTCTCGATCCTACCGAGAGACAAGATGGCGGCCGCTACGGACTGTTTGGAATGTTCACAGACGCCGGAGAACCAATCAGCTTCGCTTCACAAAGTTCCGTACCGCGAAAAGTCCGCGAACCGGAGCGCTGCCCGGTCCGCTGTTACAGATATATATCTTTTTTGAACGTTAATTTCTCAAAATCCACTGGAGCACATATATTGAGACCTAGCAAAGGCACATCGGGCTACCAGTCCCTACAATTTTGCCAAGTTTCGTGCAAATCCATTCAGCCGTTCGGGCTAAAAGTGAGGCCAACCGCCCTATGGAAAACTCAATGTTAAAAACACGTTTTGGGACCCCCCTTTTTTCTCGGCCCCCCCTTGACGAACCCCCCCCAAATTTTCAAGGGCTGCTCAGAAACAAAATGTGCCATTTTCCTGAAAATTTCAGCCAATTCCGTCCACAAACGCCAAAGTTATTAGACATAGAATTTTCAAAAATCCCATAGAGAAAAAATCCTAACTATATATACCTACTGGCGACCGCCAGTAGGTAATATATATATATATATACTTATTCCTCATTCTGTGTGATCCTGCGATCGGTGTTCCAACTGCCTAAAAACTCTCGTTACAAACCACAGGAAGTGTATTTCCTGCCTGGCTCAACGCCCAGAATGTGTGGTCGGCCAAAGAGTGCTTGTTGGACCCGGCCTCGTGGCGTGGTTCACGCCTGTCCCGCCACGCCCTGCGAGCTTAAGCCTGCGCCCTGAAGCCTGGTCGTCTCACCCCCGATAAGCCCGAGCCCCCCGTAAACCACGACCAGGCCCACCTGTCCCCGTCCCGCTCCCGGCTCCGAACGCCTAACCTTGCATGCCCCACAAGGCCCGGCAGCCATTTTTCCCTTCCCGAGATCCCTGTCTCCCTGGGCCTAGCGTGACCACGGCCCCAACGAAACCCAGACTCCAAAGGCGCGCCAGTCCCGGCTGGGGGTAAAGGGATCCCCGAGTGTGATAAGCCAGGCAGTTTCGATCGCACCTTTTGCCTCCCTGAGTGCTGGCTCCAGACCTGCTGGGTGTCTGGGAATTCCCGGACCCATTTCTCAAAGGATCAAAGAGCCAACCGCCGGACCTCGCCGACGACCAGCCCCCAGGGCTTGAGACCTCCGCCTGCGAGGGTCCGGACATCAAAGAGCCCCTGGACTATATCTGGACTCGCCCGACAACTAGAGGGCAGTTGTATCTTGGACCTGAAGCCTGCTGATCTGATCGCGGCTGACCCTAAGAAGAACTCATCTGTAACCATCGGAGCCCTGCTGACGCTGTCGCGGCTCAAGCTGAACTGTAACCATCGGGGCCCTGCTGACGCTGTCGCGGCTCAAGCTGAACTGTAACCATCGGAGCCCTGCTGACGCTGTCGCGGCTCAAGCTGAACTGTAACCATCGGAGCCCTGCTGACGCTGTCGCGGCTCAAGCTGAACTGTAACCATCGGAGCCCTGCTGACGCTGTCGCGGCTCAAGCTGAACTGTAACCATCGGAGCCCTGCTGACGCTGTCGCGGCTCAAGCTGAACTATAACCATTCGAGCCCTGCTGACCTCATCGCGGCTCGAGGGGTACTCTGGTCCGGAGGGACCATCGAGACCCCCATCACGACCGAGCTGCCTCGACGTGAGGGGAGCAGCCAGTACGACCACCATCTTCCGTTTCCCCGGCTCGAGGATTGAGAGCTGTGCGCTGGATACGCCTCGTACCGGCCCAGAGATTAAAAGACTGTCCCGCTTCCCCCTTTCCGAACCCTCCAAGACCTTGTGGTCCTTCAATCACTGTGTAAATAAGAGTGCTTCTTTCTTTTATCCCTTATATAAAGAACTTATTACTAGAATCCAACGGCGTGGTGTCTGTTCGTAGGTGTGGTGTGAGCTCCGGGTGTACGATCCTAGACTCGAAGTCCTCCCCGGTGAGGACCTCACAATAAGACTCGGCAAGTAGGAGAGGTGGGTCTTGGGGTGACCGGGTGACCATAACCTGGTCCTTGAAGATTGCCCCTTCTAACATTGGTGGCAGTGTAGCGATAAGAACCTACGTCTAGGGATCGTACAGTACTGACACACTACCCGAACAAAGAAAAACAACCATGAGCATCACGGAAGACGAGACTACCTTCCGGGTGGAGCTCCTGAAGGACTATAGGCACCGGCAAATGAAGCAATTCTGCAAAGATCTCCACATCCCGACAACGGGATTAAACACCAAAGAAGACTTTCATCAAGCCCTGACCGCCTGGGTGGAGGCCGGATCACAACCTCCAGCACCGACAGAAACCGATGGAGAGAGAGCACCCCTGACCGAAACCCACACCCCAGAGCAAGAAAGAGCAGAGTCCCCGACGTGGACTCACAGCATGGAGAGAGGTCTGTCTCGAGAGGAGATGACCGACCGAGAACGCAACCGAAACCACGAGCTGGAACTAGCCCGTATGAAAATGGAAGGAGAACACAAACTGGCCGAGAAAAAGCTAGCCATCGAGCAGCTGCGGCTGCAAGGAGAACTGGAGGAGAAGAAACTCCAGAGAGAACACGAAGGGAAAAGACTCCAGCTGGAGCACGAGCGCAGCATGAAGGAGATCGAACTAAAGGCCCGGACCGAAGACAACAGAACATCGGCAACCCGAGAGTCCGTTCCCCCGGTGGAACCCAAGGTCCATATCCCCAAGGATGTGGTCAAAGAATATTATAAGAACGATGATATCCAGCAATGGTTCAAGGCCTACGAGGTCGCCAAGACCTCTCACCGAGTTCCGCAGAAAGATTGGGGAGCCGGCTGTGGGGTCGATTCTTGAGTGAAGGGAGAGACACCCTACTCGACCTACCATCTGCCGAACAGGCCTCCTACAGCCACATGAAAGAAGCCCTCCTCACGAGGTACGGTCTCACCCCTGAAATGTACCGCCAACGCTTCCGAGAATGCAAGAAGATCCCCGGCACCACATGGGTAGAATATGTCAACTTCTACAGTCGGGCCCTGGAAGGGTGGATCAAGGGCAGCAAGGTGTCCACCTTCGAGGGGCTCATTGACCTTATTGCCTACGAACATTTGTCTCTGAACTGCTTTGTGGAACTCCGACAGCACCTCCTGGACAGCAAATTGGCTGACCCCCGGAAGCTGGCCGTCGAGGCCGATCGCTGGGTGAGCAGCAGAGTACCCCTGGGGCCCGGGGGAGACTCTGGCCGAAACGAACAAGGACCATCCTGCCCGAGGGGAGGGGGGTCGGAATAGACAGAGGGTATCCCAGATAGGGTCCCCACGCAGTCCCCCCAGAAACCAGCCCGGCACCTCACCTCCCACAGCGCGCGCAGGGTTCCCCCCAGCCAAGCCAGGGCCCGAGTCAGCCAAGCCTGCTTCCATTGCCAGCAACCAGGGCACTATGCCAATGAACCTCGCTGCCCTTTATTTAAGAAGCCTGCCGCTGCAGGGCCCCCAGTGTGCCACATCACCTCAGTAGCCCTAGAAGAAGAGGGAGAAGAGGAGTTCGAGGGAGCTGACCCCGCAGCTATGATGTTAGTCTCCCTGGGTGATAGGGAGATGGTCCCAGGAGCCCCCCTACCCGACAACACCGAGAAATACCGACAGCAGGTGACTGTCAATGGCCACCACATAGGGGCGCTCCGGGACACCGGGGCCAGTATCACCGCAGTCAAACGCCACCTAGTTACCGAAGCCCAGATTGTTCCCCACATCTCCTGCAGGGTGATCGCAGCTGATAACTCCGTCCGCACCTGCCGGATAGCCCAAGTCCCGTTCGAATGGGGGGGCGTCTCCGGATAGTTACGAGTGGCGGTCCGCTCGGACATGCCCGTAGACTGCCTGCTCGGCAACGACCTAGAGAGCTCCCCATGGCAGCAGGTGGAGAAGAGGACCCACCTGGAGATGGTGGGCCTGCCCGAATGGGCCTGTGTGAACACCCGGTCGATGACCGCCCGAGGGGCAACTCCAGAGGCAGCACCGCTACCCCCGAGGACCCCGAGGTCCCTGAATCCTCTGAGACCCCTGAGCTGTTCCCTGGGGAGAGCTTTCCCCCCGACGCAGGTCCCCTCGGTCCTGGCATCGAACCGACCCCGAGCTTGGACGACCTTCCTGAGCTGGCCCAGTGGCGTCAGGAAGGAGGACCGTCCCGAGAAGAATTCTGCCTAGAACAGACCTCCTGTCCGTCCTTGGTCGGGCCGCGACAGCAGGCCGCCGCCCAGGCCGCCGGTGACCAGTCCGGCTCCCACTTTGTCTATTGGGAAAACGGCCTCTTGTACAGTGAACAAAAGTCTGCCAAGCTAGGGTCGGCCCGAGTGCTGGTAGTACCCCTACGCTTCCGCGGCTTCCTCCTGAACCTGGTCCATGATGTGCCCCTGGCGGGACACTTGGGTCAAGACAAAACGTATCACCGCCTAGTCACACACTTCTACTGGCTGGGCATGCGCGCTGATGTGGAGGCCCACTGCAAGTCCTGCCCCACGTGTCAGTCTAGTGGAAAGAGCGGCGGGAGGCGCAAGGCCCCCCTCCAACCTTTCCCCTTGGTCAGTACCCCCTTTGAAAGGGTGGGAATCGACATCGTGGGCCCCCTCGACCCCCGGACCTCCTTGGGCCACCGCTTTATCCTTGTCCTGGTGGACCATGCCACCCGCTACCCCGAAGCCATTCCCCTCCAAACGGTGACGGCCCCCGTAGTGGGGCGGGCCCTCATGGGGATCTTCTCTCGGGTGGGATTCCCCCGAGAAGTCGTCAGCGACCGAGGGACCAACTTCATCTCGAAATACATGAAGTCCCTCTGGCAACAATGTGGGGTGACGTACAAATTCACTACCCCATATCACCCCCAGGGTAACGGTCTGGTGGAGAGATTCAACCGGACCCTCAAGGGAATGATCATGGGTCTCGAAGAGCCCCTGAGGCGTAAGTGGGACGTCCTCCTTCCCTGTCTCCTCTTCGCATACCTCGAAGTCCCCCAGAAGTCCCTGGGGTTCAGCCCCTTTGAGCTCCTCCATGGGCACCCCTTCAGGGGACCCCTTAGCCTGGTCAAGGAAGGTTGGGAAATGGCGGCCACAGAACCCCCTCCGGATGTGTTTCGATACATCCTGGCCCTCGGGAACCAGACCAGTAAGTTCCGGGAACTGGCCGAGGCCAACCTCGAGGCCAGCCAGGAAGAGATGAAAGGGTGGTATGATCAGAATGCCACTCTGGTCGAGTTTCAACCCGGACAGCAGGTCTGGGTGATGGCCCCCGTGGAGCCCTGTGCCCTGCAAGACAAGTGGACAGGGCCCTTCAAGGTGGTAGAGCGCAAGAGTCGGGTGACCTACCTCATCGATGTAGAGTCCCCCAGGAACCCCTTACGGGCCCTTCACGTGAACCGCCTCAAGCCCCACTTCGCCCGGTCCGAGTTGAGCTTGCTCCTCGCCACGGACGACGGGGAAGAAGAAGAAACGGAGCCTCTCTCCGATCTCCTGTGTACCAGAGAGAAAGACGGCTCCGTAGAGGGAGTGAGTCTCTCCTCCTCCCTCTCTCCCGAGCAACGCGAGGATTGTCGCCAGTTACTGGGGCAGTTCTCGGACCTCTTCTCCCTCACCCCCAGCGTCACCAGCTGGTGCGTCCACAACGTGGACACCGGGGACAGTCCCCCGGTACGGCACCGAGCCTACCGCATCCCCGACCGGGTCCGGGCCTGCATCAAGGCCGAGGTATCAAAGATGCTAGCGCTCGGGGTGGTCGAAGCCTCCGACAGCCCATGGGCTAGCCCCGTGGTCCTGGTTCCGAAGGCAGCCGCCCCCGGTGCTGTTCCCGAGCTGAGGTTCTGCGTCGACTGCCGCGGGCTCAACGCAGTCACCAGGACCGACGCTCATCCCATCCCCCGAGCAGACGAACTTATTGATCGCCTCGGGGCTGCTCGCTTCCTCAGTACCTTCGACCTGACCAGCGGATACTGGCAGATCGCCCTCACCGAAGGGGCCCGAGAGAGGTCCGCCTTTTCCACCCCGGATGGTCACTACCATTTCCGAGTGATGCCTTTCGGAATGAAGAACACCCCCGCCACCTTCCAGAGGCTGGTGAACCAGGTACTGGCTGGGTTGGAAGAGTTCAGCGCGGCATATCTGGACGATATCGCAGTCTACAGTTCCCACTGGCCCGAGCACCTCCAGCACCTCTGGGCGGTGCTGACCTCCCTGAGAAGGGCTGGTCTAACCATTAAGGCAAGCAAGTGCCAGATCGGACAAGGGTCCGTAATCTACCTCGGGCACCAGGTCGGAAGTGGCCTCGTAGCCCCCCTCCAGCCCAAGATCGATGCAATCGTGGCCTGGGAGGCCCCCACGACCCAGACAGAAGTGCGGGCGTTCCTAGGACTCACGGGGTACTACCGGAGATTTATCAAGGGGTACGGCAGCATTGTGAGCCCCCTCACGGAGTTAACATCCAAAAATCAGCCGAAAAAGGTAAGCTGGACCCCCGCCTGCCAAGAGGCGTTCGAAACCTTGAAAGATGCCATGTGTTTGGCCCCAGTCCTACAAGCCCCCGACTACTCCAGAGAGTTTGTAGTCCAGACGGACGCGTCCGAGCATGGCATCGGAGCAGTTCTGTCCCAGGTGAACGAGAACGGCCTGGATCAGCCAGTGGCGTTCATTAGCCGGAGGCTACTCCCTCGAGAACAAAGGTGGAGCACCATCGAGCGGGAAGCCTTCGCGGTGGTTTGGGCCCTGAAGAAGCTGAGACCCTACCTGTTCGGTACTCACTTCCGGGTTCAAACCGACCACCAACCTCTCCGGTGGCTAATGCAGATGAGAGGGGAGAATCCCAAATTGCTGCGCTGGTTCATCTCCCTCCAGGGGATGGACTTTACTGTTGAGCACCGGCCTGGTGTTGACCACGCCAACGCAGACGGCCAGTCCCGATTCTTCTGCCTCAGCGAAGAGAACCCCCAAGAGGATGGGTAGTTCTCCCTGCCTTCAGCTGGGGGGGACGCGTGTTGGACCCGGCCTCGTGGCGTGGTTCACGGTTGTCCCGCCGCGCCCTGCGAGCTTAAGCCTGCGCCCTGAAGCCTGGTCGTCTCACCCCGATAAGCCCGAGCCCCCTGTAAACCACGACCAGGCCCGCCTGTCCCCGTCCCGCTCCCGGCTCCGAACGCCTAACCTTGCATGCCCCACAAGGCACGGCAGCCATTTTTCCCTTCCCGAGATCCCTGTCTCCCTGGGCCTAGCGTGACCCCGGCCCCAGCGTAACCCAGACTCCAAAGGCGCGCCAGTCCCAGCTGGGGGTAAAGGGCTCCCCGAGTGTGATAAGCCAGGCAGTTTCGATCGCACCTTTGGCCTCCCTGAGTGCTGGTTCCAGACCTGCTGGGCGTCTGGGAATTCCCCGACCCATTTCTCAAAGGATCAAAGAGCCAACCGCCGGACCTCGCCGACGACCAGCCCCCAGGGCTTGAGACCTCCGCCTGCGAGGGTCCGGACATCAAAGAGCCCCTGGACTATATCTGGACTCGCCCGACAACTAGAGGGCAGTTGTATCTTGGACCTGAAGCCTGCTGATCTGATCGCGGCTGACCCTAAGAAGAACTCATCTGTAACCATCGGAGCCCTGCTGACGCTGTCGCGGCTCAAGCTGAACTGTAACCATAGGAGCCCTGCTGACGCTGTCGCGGCTCAAGCTGAACTGTAACCATCGGAGCCCTGCTGACGCTGTCGCGGCTCAAGCTGAACTGTAACCATCGGAGCCCTGCTGACGCTGTCGCGGCTCAAGCTGAACTGTAACCATCGGAGCTCTGCTGACGCTGTCGCGGCTCAAGCTGAACTGTAACCATCGGAGCCCTGCTGACGCTGTCGCGGCTCAAGCTGAACTATAACCATTCGAGCCCTGCTGACCTCGTCGCGGCTCGAGGGGTACTCTGGTCCGGCGGGACCATTGAGACCCCCATCACGACCGAGCTGCCTCGACGTGAGGGGAGCAGCCAGTACGACCACCATCTTCCATATCCCCCGGCTCGAGGATTGAGAGCTGTGCGCTGGATACGCCTCGTACCGGCCCAGAGATGAAAAGACTGTCCCGCTTCTCCCTTTCCGAACCCTCCAAGACCTTGTGGTCCTTCGATCACTGTGTAAATAAGAGTGCTTCCTTCTTTTATCCCTTATATACATTTATTTATTATTATTTATTATTATTACTAGAATCCAACGGCGTGGTGTCTGTTCGTAGGTGTGGTGTGAGCTCCGGGTGTACGATCCTAGACTCGAAGTCCTCCCCGGTGAGGACCTCACAATAAGACTCGGCAAGATCTGTAGGAGAGGTGGGTCTTGGGGTGACCGGGTGAGCATAACCTGGTCCTCGAAGATTGCCCCTTCTAACAGTGCTACTTCCAATGGCAGAGAAAGCCTGTTAACTCTTTTGTCACCTTGTAACATCTAGAAACATGTTCTTTTCAATTGTAGGCTATGCTGAGCAGAATATTTAATATCACATTAAACACAGGCTCATGTTCTCTGTATGTCGTCCACGCTGAGTAAACGCCGTATATTCTAGCCTTTTTCTCCTAAGGGCCTACAATAATGTATTGGACCTCTACATGCTAGTGTGTATTCCATTCCATCATTTTATCCCCCTATTCTCTCACTATTTCTGTGCATCAGAAATTGGAGGACATTCTTTTAATTTTTACCATCCGCTCCGACATCTACACTGCTCTAAGGCCAGTGGCACCATTCAACTTGAACGCGAGCCATAATTTCGAAAACCTCATTTTGTAATTGCGAACATCAGCTGTCAGTGCTCTGTTGTGACACCCTCCCCGATCTGTTCTTGCATTCAGACCGATGCCTTGCCTCCTTTAACTGGTACTGGATACGGACGCAGGTATGAATAAATTATTTTGTACTTAGTACCTGGGTGCTGCAGTTATTTTTCTTTTTGGAGCATCATTTTGTATATAGGTGTCTGTTGTTGCTTATTGCATGGGACCGTGCATTCACAGGAGCTATTGTTGGACTTGGGCCACATTCATAGGGGCTTAGTCCTTGTTGGGTGGGGCTCATAAGTTTCTGGCCTTGGTCTCGAAGTCTAGTGCGACACTGTCTTTGCATGTGACCGATTCTGTAGCAATAATAACAAGTGCGCTGTGTTGGCTGTGTTTGGAACCTCAGTTGTACCATTCCATTCACTCTTCCCTGTATACCCCATTTTCTGGTGGCATTCTTTCTGTTATTTATATAATAATTTTGTTGGTCATTTCTGTAGGCATGTTGTGCTGCTATGTATTGTTCTGGGGGCTGTGGCGGTATGTACTGATCAGCTGGCTGTCGTTGGGCCTGGACATATTGTACATCTTGTTGTGGCTGGGTCTCTACGTATAATATGGCAGGCTGTAATGGGGCCTGGATGTTTTGCATGGTGAGCTGTTGTCGCAGCGCAGGCGGTATGTTGGCTGTGGCTGCAATCAGGGCATTCTGGGGGAAGGTGGTGACTGTCGTCATTTGACTGACAGGTGCAGCTATCATGACAACTTATTAATTTTAGAATGACTATTTAAAAGTTGAATAGCAATCAGTCAGAAATCCCTAAATGCGGAAATTTTAACCGTGCACGAATTTACAACTTCAAAGCACATACAAATGCAATGAAAGGGAGAAATGTCATGGTCCTGTGGCACTGAACCAAGGCGGCTTTTATTTGAGGGGGTGCTTTGCAAATTTGTGACGTAAATAGATGTGCACATGATAGAGATAAATAACTCCCTTATTCATATGGTAGAAGAACCCTTTTAACATTCAATAATGAGCCTTAGCAAAGTCTTGGCATTTAAAGGCACATTTCTGGAGAGCAAATCAAAACTCATGCAAAAATGCAAAAAAAACAAAAAAAGAAATAATAATATTTGAAATCAATGGAAATATTTCCAAAATGTAACCTACAATTTAAAAATACACTACATGCTCATGTCAGCCACCACTGCTTTGTAATTGCAGCAAGCTTCTCCAACCAGTAGCTCTTGAGCCACTGGTAGCTCTCCAGTATGTAGCTCAGTTTACGAAATTGTAACCTATTTTGCGCTTAATTGAATTAATGTATGTATATCAAAATTGAAAAGCATGTATTTTATATAAAAATATGGGTATCTTTTAAAATGCGTATGGTGATGTTCGAAGAAAGTTGTTGAATTTGCCAATATACGTAAAGCTTAATTTTGAGTTAATAAATCATGCAGCATTGGGAGTCTTATTCCTCATATTATTTCCTTGGTGCTAGGGTCATTGAAGCTTTAGCTGCTATTTATTGCCAACCTAGAAGCATTCCATGTTAAACCCCCCCCTGTTAAATGTATAAATGCAAGATAATCTTTTAATGGGGGTCTTTGGTGTGAACGACACTCTGCCTATGCTCCTCTTTCTTAGTGGCTGTAATTGATATCTGATATAGGTCCCTCTCCTATACCCTTAATGACACAGAGGTATATACCGTCTTGTAATTCTTGATCCTGTGCAGGGGCGCAACCAGGGTATTGGAGCTGGCCGCCACAACTGGCATAGGCAATCTTAGACTGAAGTGGGTATTTCGTTCAATAGCTTGATAGAATTATCAGTCTTTCTCAACTTTCAATTTTTAAGATAAAATATATTGTGAAAGTCAGTAGGTATTTTATATACAGTAGAACTCAGTATCCTATTCATAGGGACACTAGTATCTATGTTGTTCACTGTGAGCCTGTGAGGAGAAATGCTATTTGCTTGCACGGAGGGGTGGGTGTGCCCTGCCTATGTATCTTTACCTTAGATGTTGGGAAAGTTGGGGAATCGATCTAGTGTTCATTTCTCAAACACTGCCTGAAGCTCTGCATGGGTCTTTTTGTCTTGGTAGTGACGAATGGGTGGACTTACAACAGACTGCGTAGAATCTGATTAATCTGAGTCTTCCACATCAGTGATGACAATGAAGTTTGAGCCGTCTGGGAGACCGGAATGGATCGAATGAGCGGAATGAGACGTGGATAGGGCGTCAGAGCTAGACGAGTTGCAGAATAATGCATGTGTGGTGGCAAATACGTCAGTCATGGAAATGGTGGAGATGTTAACCTGGGTGTTGGGAGTGAAGATGAACCCCAGAAGGTCCCAAGCGGTGGCTAGGCTCTCTCGGCCCTTGTTATCAAGGTATGTTATCGTGTTAAAAGTAGTGTTATGGACTGAGATAGGGACGTCATGCACCAGATGGATAGAGCAATTTATAGTACGTGGGGTGGTGTTGGACATCACGAATATAGAGGATGCGAGGAGGACGTCAAGGGGCTAGGAGGAATACTTGAATACTTGTCCCCCCTTTTGGCTATCAGTTGCTTTGGCTAATGATAGACAAAAAACACTTGTTATATCAGAGGCAAGGAGAAGCAACGTCAGTGCGTGTCATTAGACGGCTAGCCACCTACCTAGCAGGGCTGCAATAAGGAAAGGGAGATACAACCCAGACAGCAATGGGAAAGGGAGGGCCGGGTAGGGCACCTGGCGGCTGTGGGATATGGTGCAACTAGGACTGAGGCGCTATGTCACTGGACGCACAGAGAAGCAACTTCAAAGCACATCTACTACACAGAGCAAGGCAATGGACAGATGACATGGAACAAAAACAAATATCAACCATTACAATACTTTCAAAGACAAATCAAACACATATGAAAACATGCATCATAAAAACTGAAAGTACAGTAAAAAGGACCTAGATATTAAATCTCACTAAACACGGTGGAGCACCATGCTGCGCAAGAATGGGCGAGAAAGGAGGGGGGAATCCGAAAATACCACAAGTGACTTCCTGTTTCTGTGCGCGCAGAGAGCCAGCTGTCAAAGCCGTGCCGTTAAGCTGAATCAGAAGTGGCAGCCCAAAGAATACAACAATACCTACTTCTTGCTGAAATATATCATGAAGATGAGGAAGGAAAACAGTGAAGGGCATAAAGGCAGTCCTCACCAATGAAGTTGCAGGGGCTAGAGGCACAGAGGAGCAAAATGCAGAGCACAAAGAACATGAAATGGAATTTCAAGGCACAATTCGAATCACGATGAAAACAATAAATGACATGAATGGTCAATCTGAAACCAAAGTATAAGACACATTGTGAGCAAACTCAACCAAGAGGGAGGTAAAACCTATATTCTGTCAGGGAATACAACCTTGACCCCACGCAAACTCTGAAGTACTGAGGAAGTATGAATCTAGAATCAGTCGGGAATTAAACCTCGACCTCACGCATGCTGAGAGACCAAGACCCTAGACTTTGTCGGAAAGTGAAACGCCGACCCCATGTACTTATCAGGAATGCTTGAGGGAGAGGAAACCAAGTGTGAACCATCCCCTCTGTCTTTACAACTGGCAGGGGCAAATCAGAAATGCCACAAAAATCACTACATGTGAAACCACAAGAAGCACAAGTCAAAAATCAAGAGGCGAAGGCTCGTCGTACGAAAGAAGGACGAGCAAAATCGTGACCACAAAGGGAGAGAGAGAGTTCGAGTTAAAATCATGACCAGAGACAGTGCTGTAGGGACAGGCGACAGCCAGAGACAGGCCAAAGAGAGTCGCTCGTACCCCAGGCAGCACAGACCAAAGAAGTTCAAGGGAAAAAAACAAAACCTTGTCCTACCCGTGGTCCTAGCCGCAAAGGAGCGAAGGCGGGGCTCTCAGGAACCTGTCGGGGGTGTGCACCAAATCCACTGCAGACGTATGTAGTATGATTTATTCGGTGGTCGCCAGCTGATAAGGGGAAAAAGGAAGCCTCTTTAGGGTGGGGTCACGTGCCACAAACCACCCTGCTGTGGTCATGAGCCTTGGTCACAGGTCACCGACGCAACACTTCACTGAGGAACAAGGAACAATTATATGAGATGACAAAGATCACATTTGAAGTGGCATTTTATTGTTAAGTCTTAAGTACATCAGAAAATGCATTTATTAATTGATCAGCCTGCAAGTTTAACATTCCAAAGTGATCCAAGGTGCCAAAGGACTGGGATCTTTTTAAAAGGCACAATTGAAATTAGTTAGGGAAAGCAGAACACTCTATAAAGTCTAGTGCCTAGAAGCACCTTAGCTATGGAGACTATCCCAGCAAGGCCTAATAGCTTAAGGGAACCTAAAAATGCAAGGAATTGGGTGTGAATGGAAAATACAGAACATGGACAGAGATTTAAAAAGACAAAAGTATTATCTGGCTTAGGAAGTCCACCACCTGAGAGAGAGGATTTGACGTCCCAAGTCAGACAATCGGCTAGCCGGTGAACTTGCATGCACAGGTCGCATCAGCAGAGCTCTGGCTTCAGATTTGATGGGCTGAATCTAATATACCCGAAAAATGCAGAACTAACACTGTTCTGACGTATTCTCTGACGCAGGTGGCTTTGACCGCATTGTCCTAGGACAGTGGGGACGGTCAGGTGTCCTAACAGTTGGTTGGCCATGCTTGACCGCAGAACATCTTGTTCTGTACATATGGGCGAGAACATCTTGTTCTGTACATCTTTCTAAAAATGTATGTGTGACTGGAAACTTACACTAGGTGCTAGTTTTGCAAGAAGCTTGTGGCTTATTTCGGCAAGCTAAGTTGCAAAACAAGACTTCAGTGGAAAGTCCCTGAAATGTTTCAATCTACCTCTACACCAGCTGGGTCTTGTGTACGTGTGTGTGGGCGTTGGTCCCGATTCTGTGGAAAATTACTACTTCACATTAGGCCAATTTACCACGTTATTTTTCAGTGCAGCAGAAATGCATTTTTCAACATTATTGTGGCCTAGTGCATACTATTAGCCCAAGGCATGTCTTTTTGGCCTTTGCCTTGGGTCTATAACCCCGGGATTCAGGGAGTTAGTGGGATCTAATTTGTTGATCATGCATAGCAAACTTGGGGGATTTCAAGCATATTTTCAGAGTTTCTCTAGCAGGGCCATGTAGGCCTTCAGGCTACCAGGGTCGATAAAAAGGCCCCTCTATCATCTCCCTCCTCTTGATCATTCAATGATCATTTTTTCAACTGAGTATCTCTGTGACCCTTCAGCCAGTGGCGGTATCCAGGGCATGTCATTAACATAACACTTAAAGCTACCTTTTTGTTTATCTATTTTGTTGACTTTGTCTTCAATTGGCCTAATGAGTATTTTTGCATACTCTGCATCTTGCTCATTAAGCAGGTGTTCATATTGGGCTGCTGTTGGGCTCTTACTCAGACAGTCTCTACCTGGGAGAAGTGGAGGAGCTGTTTGTATTCCATAGTGGGTGCTAGGTGCTGCTAACTCGCTCATCTCCATTTGTATTCCAGTCCCATCCCAATGAACACAATCTTTGTCCTCATACTCAGCTTATCTGTAAATCCCTATGCTAGTGTAGTTTGTCCCTACTATCTTGGTGCTAACTTTCTTTTCCTACAATGACACTCATCTGTGGGAGGCAACACAAAAAGAAACAGCAAAAAATAAAAACTTTTTAGAACTGCCACAAAGGTATCCAGTCAAAGTTCAACAAGTCAGTGGCTATCTACTATGGCACCTCCTCCAGCAATCCATTTCTTTTCTATCTTGTTCAAGTTGTTGATGGCATTGGTCATTTAAGCCATTTTCTTCGTTGTTGGAAATGTACAGCTCACTCCTTATCCAAAGGCATACTCTTCTCTTGGTATTCCGAAGCCAGAGTCCTTCTGCCTTGGTCTGGAGCATCACAATGATGGTAAAGGAAAAAGAACTGGACTCTGCTCAACAGGCAAACCTCCTTAGGTGGGACTTTGAACACTGTCCACCCTTAGAACTGAGCACACTGCTCTTGTCCGTGGAGCCAGATAACAGAGCCAGAGATGGACATCGATGTTGGAGGTATTTGCTGTTGGAACCATCATGGTGACTTCGTGCAATGTTCGAGTGAGCTCAGGCTGCTCCTTCGTAAGGGCTGTTGGAGATGGAGCCATTCTCTGCAGGCCCAGTAAAAGTCAATTTGGATAGGGTGCCATATTTATTGTCCGGAAAAAAACAGTGCTGTTTGCAAGTTGTGTGCCGTCCCACAGGTAACATGCCATTCTAGAAAACAGAGAAGACATGTCTTTTAGTTTGAAATCAGTTCATACTTTTGCACATTTTTATTTTATAAACCCTAAGTAGACAATCTGTCTATCTTATCTTTTAATCCTAGTCTACCCTATGTTGCCCTAATAGCACTTCTTTATACCTTAACTAACCTCAGGCACTCAATTTTGCCATGGGTGTAACTTCGTGCGAATAACAACAACGCCGTTCTAATCTGTCATGGGCAATGGAGAGTGTGGGGGATGGAGCAATGATAGTCTAACAGAGAACCTGCTATCATAAACTCATACTGCAAAAAAACTACACTATGGGCCATACCATGAACAGTCATCTAAAAAAGCCTTGTTGCCTTCACTTCTATTCTGCATGTGTCAGTGATGACCTCATGCATCATTGAGGTGGAGGGGTCACCCCTTCCTGTTCTATGTATAAACACTTTAGAGACAGTGGCCTCAATAATCTGACATTAGTTTGTGTATCCTGCAGGAGGTGTTCTATAGTCTATGGTCGTATCTGCCTAGGTGAGAAAATCTATCTGTTCTCCCTGCATGGGGAGTGTATGAGTCATGTAACAGTGCGTCTTAGTCTTTTGTCTACCTATTGTTGTCATCTGACTGTATCTCATACTGTGTAGAGAATCGTGAGCAGGATGCTGTCTAGCTGCTTGGGCACTATTTCTTATTATTGCATTATTACTTCCATCAGGGGAGGGCGATGAGGACACATGTTGTGAATACAATTATTCTGGGGTGCTAACTGTTCTGGTAGAGGGACTGTTGAACCTTTCTGCATTCTTGCAAGGGCCATTTACTCCATGTGCTAACAGATATATTGGAGGTGACTTTGTTGCTATTGGCAACTTCAAAAATGTGAGCATTACAAGTCTTCCTATTAACACAATGAGACAAAACCAATTCAATCTACCTAGTGCCACTTCTGCCAGTATTGCAAAATATTATAATACAAAATACATAACTTTAGATAAGACACTTCTGTGCGGCAGGTGTTGTGGCTACGTCTGAATCCATAAACGACCAAGCTGTCACCGCCTTCTTCCTCTTGGACAGTCAAATGGAACCAAGTTAATCTTCTCTGCTTTGCAGTGTTCATCATGAAGCCTTCTTCTGTTATTTCTTCCCTCTTGGCAATTGGGACAGCTGTTTGTTAGAAGTCTATTATTTCAAAAAGTCTTTGGGCAAAGAGCTGTGTTCCATTATTGATATGTCAAAGCCCAGAACTGATGTGGCCCTTCTTCCTGGAAACCTGACTTTAAAAGAAAACCTCGCAGTGCATGTTAGTCAACAGCAAACATTTTCTAAAATCTCTGTCACAGTGACACCTTTGCCCCAGGGTCACACAAAAAAAAATGCAAAAACATTTCACTACACTACTGGACTCAGGTAGGTACCAATTCTTTGCAACACAAAAATAAACAAGCGTTGTTAAATTCAGTAGGTCTCAAAATTATTTGTTACCCTCTTGGCTTTGTCAATGCACACCCAGTATTGTAGTCCCTGGCTTATGTACTGCTTAAAAAGCATTTTAGCACAGTCACCTTACAGTATAGGTACACAATATTTCCTGAAATCTTGAAGAACCTAGAAATAAAAACTATTACTATACCTAGACATTACTTCTGTTATGCACATATATATATATATATATACTTATTCCTCATTCTGTGTGATCCTGCGATCGGTGTTCCAACTGCCTAAAAACTCTCGTTACAAACCACAGGAAGTGTATTTCCTGCCTGGCTCAACGCCCAGAATGTGTGGTCGGCCAAAGAGTGCTTGTTGGACCCGGCCTCGTGGCGTGGTTCACGCCTGTCCCGCCACGCCCTGCGAGCTTAAGCCTGCGCCCTGAAGCCTGGTCATCTCACCCCCGATAAGCCCGAGCCCCCCGTAAACCACGACCAGGCCCGCCTGTCCCCGTCCCGCTCCCGGCTCCGAACGCCTAACCTTGCATGCCCCACAAGGCCCGGCAGCCACTTTTCCCTTCCCGAGATCCCTGTTTCCCTGGGCCTAGCGTGACCCCGGCCCCAACGAAACCCAGACTCCAAAGGCGCGCCAGTGTGATAAGCCAGGCAGTTTCGATCGCACCTTTGGCCTCCCTGAGTGCTGGCTCCAGACCTGCTGGGCGTCTCGGAATTCCCCGACCCATTTCTCAAAGGATCAAAGAGCCAACCGCCGGACCTCGCCGACGACCAGCCCCCAGGGCTTGAGACCTCCGCCTGCGAGGGTCCGGACATCAAAGAGCCCCTGGACTATATCTGGACTCGCCCGACAACTAGAGGGCAGTTGTATCTTGGACCTGAAGCCTGCTGATCTGATCACGGCTGACCCTAAGAAGAACTCATCTGTAACCATCGGAGCCCTGCTGACGCTGTCGCGGCTCAAGCTGAACTGTAACCATAGGAGCCCTGCTGACGCTGTCGCGGCTCAAGCTGAACTGTAACCATCGGAGCCCTGCTGACGCTGTCGCGGCTCAAGCTGAACTGTAACCATCGGAGCCCTGCTGACGCTGTCGCGGCTCAAGCTGAACTGTAACCATCGGAGCCCTGCTGACGCTGTCGCGGCTCAAGCTGAACTGTAACCATCGGAGCCCTGCTGACGCTGTCGCGGCTCAAGCTGAACTATAACCATTCGAGCCCTGCTGACCTCGTCGCGGCTCGAGGGGTACTCTGGTCCGGCGGGACCATCGAGACCCCCATCACGACCGAGCTGCCTCGACGTGAGGGGAGCAGCCAGTACGACCACCATCTTCCATATCCCCCGGCTCGAGGATTGAGAGCTGTGCGCTGGATACGCCTCGTACCGGCCCAGAGATGAAAAGACTGTCCCGCTTCTCCCTTTCCGAACCCTCCAAGACCTTGTGGTCCTTCAATCACTGTGTAAATAAGAGTGCTTCCTTCTTTTATCCCTTATATACATTTATTTATTATTATTTATTATTATTACTAGAATCCAACGGCGTGGTGTCTGTTCGTAGGTGTGGTGTGAGCTCCGGGTGTACGATCCTAGACTCGAAGTCCTCCCCGGTGAGGACCTCACAATAAGACTCGGCAAGATCTGTAGGAGAGGTGGGTCTTGGGGTGACCGGGTGAGCATAACCTGGTCCTCGAAGATTGCCCCTTCTAACAGTGCTACTTCCAATGGCAGAGAAAGCCTATTAACTCGTTTGTCACCTTGTAACATCTAGAAACATGTTCTTTTCAATTGTAGGCTATGCTGAGCAGAATATTTAATATCACATTAAACACAGGCTCATGTTCTCTGTATGTCGTCCACGCTGAGTAAACGCCGTATATTCTAGCCTTTTTCTCCTAAGGGCCTACAATAATGTATTGGATCTCTACATGCTAGTGTGTATTCCATTCCATCATTTTATTTATTTATTCATTTATAGTCTTGTATCGCGCGTGAATCAGCCCCGAAGGGGTATCTCCGCGCGTGGCTTCTGGGTGAATTAAACAGCAACTATAAATCGGAAAAGGTAGAGGCGAGGCTAAATTAATCCTGTGTGAATAGGTAAGTTTTCAGTTTCTTCCTGAAATTGAGAAGGTTAGAAGTTTGTCTTAGCTGGAGGGGGAGGGAATTCCACAGCATTGGACCTTTAAGGGAGGGGGCACGGCCACCCTGTCTTGCTCTGTTTACTTTAGGTACATATAGCAACATAATGTTGCTAGAGCGTAGAGTGCGTCCAGGAGAGTAGGGAAAGAAAATATCTTTCAGATATTTGGGACCAGACCCGTAGATACATTTATGCATGATGCAGCAGAGTTTAAACTGAACCCGCTGTTGCACTGGGAGCCAGTGAAGGTGGGAAAGGAGGGGGCGGGAAGGGGTACGGGGGGGAGCATTCAGGATAAGTCTTGCCGCGGTGTTCTGTACCACCTGCAGTCTGCGAAGTTGTTCCTGGTTGGCGGAAATGAGTAGACTATTACAATAGTCCGCCCGTCCAAGGACTAGTGCCTGAACCAGCGTCTTCCTATGGATGTTTGGTAGGAAAGGGAAGATACGCCGTAGAAGACCAATTGTACGGAAACACGTTCCCGCAACCTGACTGACGTGATCTTTCATGATCAGAGTTTGGTCTAGGCGTACCCCCAGGTTTTTGATGGTTTGTTTAGGCGCTGGGACAGGTCCAAGCTCAGGTGGCCACCATTCCGGGGACCAGAGCAGGGTGGCCCCTCCAAACAACATGACCTCAGTTTTGGTCACGTTGCATTGGAGGAAGTTCTGGGCCATCCAACCTGCCACCGCTCTCATACCGTCTTGGAAAGATTGCATGACTGCAGGTGTAATTGTTTGAAAGGGGAAAAGCAGCTGAGTATCGTCAGCGTAAGAGATTGGTGAGAACCCGTGAGATCTAATAATCTCTGCCAGGGGGGCCACATATACGTTAAATAACGTGGGGCTTAAACATGAGCCCTGTGGCACCCCCTTGGTGAGCTTCCTGCAGACAGATTTGTAGGAGCCTAATTTGACACCTTGTTGTCTGTCTTCGAGGAAGCTTTTCAGCCACGCAAGGGCGGTCCCTTCTACTCCAGCTCCCTTCAGACGGCCGAGAAGAACTTCGTGCGACACCGTGTCGAAGGCAGCGGACAAATCCAATAGCACCAAAATCACTGAGCTCCCTCTGTCAAGTGACATTCTGATGTTATCTGTCACTGACAGAAGGGCTGATTCGGTGCTATGGTTGGGCCTAAAACCAGATTGTGAGTGGTCTAGGCCGCCCGCTGCCTCGATGTAGTTGGACAGGTGTGCGTTGACATGTTTCTCGGCCATCTTGCTGTAGTAAGGTAGAAGGGAGATAGGACGGAGGTTGGAAAGCTCCGTCCATGGGAGGGCCGCATTCTTGCGGATTGGGTTCACCACTGCTCTTTTCCATTCAATTGGTACTTTTCCCTCTTTAAGAGACTGGTTGATAATATCCTGAATGTAGGGGGCAATCAGGGTACGGAGAGGGGTTAAGATTTTAACAGGAATAAGGTCATCCGGAGATCCAGATTTGACTTGGGTCATTATTGTATCAAGCTCTTCAGTATTAATAGGAGGGAATGTAGTTAAGGTAAGGTTTATATTCTCATTGAGGGAGGAGGCATTTTGGGAATCGCTGTTTGGTTGCGATACTAGGATTTTTCCATAGATGGATTCTATTTTGTTTTCAAAGTAAGATGACACTTCTTCACATAGACTTTGTGAGAAGTCGCCTGGGCATATACATGCCATAGGTTTTACAAAAGTTTCAAGAATCCTAAACAGTTCTCTGGGAGAGTTATCGGCTTCCATGAGCTGTTGAGCGATGTTATTTTTGCGGGCAGCCTTGATGTGTTTATAGTAGTTGGCTTGGGCTGCACGATGTGCCTTTTTATTATCCTCAGAGTGTGATTTCCTCCATCTCTTCTCTATCCTTCTACATTCTTGCTTCTCTTTCCTTAGGGCCTCGGTATACCATTTTTCCTGTTTGGCCACAGGAAACTGTCTGAATATTTTCAGAGGGGCAATTTTATCAATAGCTGCCGTCAGAGTTTGCTGAAGCACGATTAACTTTTGTTCTACTTCATCGATATCTCTGATCTCGGGTTTTTCCCACGCCTTTTCTAGCGCATCCAGTGTAAGTTTGTGCCACTGTCTGCGTGTGGTGGATGGAAGGGAGTTCTTTGGGGGACCTTTATTAACTTTAACTTTAGCTCCCCCTATTCTCTCACTATTTCTGTGCATCAGAAATTGGAGGACATTCTTTTAATTTTTACCATCCGCTCCGACATCTACGCTGCTCTAAGGCCAGTGGCACCATTCAACTTGAACGCGAGCCATAATTTCGAAAACCTCATTTTGTAATTGCGAACATCAGCTGTCAGTGCTCTGTTGTGACACCCTCCCCGATCTGTTCTTGCATTCAGACCGATGCCTTGCCTGCTTTAACTGGTACTGGATTCGGACGCAGGTATGAATACATTATTTTGTACTTAGTACCTGGGTGCTGCAGTTATTTTTCTTTTTGGAGCATCATTTTGTATATAGGTGTCTGTTGTTGCTTATTGCATGGGACCGTGCATTCACAGGAGCTATTGTTGGACTTGGGCCACATTCATAGGGGCTTAGTCCTTGTTGGGTGGGGCTCATAAGTTTCTGGCCTTGGTCTCGAAGTCTAGTGCGACACTGTCTTTGCATGTGACCGATTCTGTAGCAATAATAACAAGTGCGCTGTGTTGGCTGTGTTTGGAACCTCAGTTGTACCATTCCATTCACTCTTCCCTGTATACCCCATTTTCTGGTGGCATTCTTTCTGTTATTTATATAATAATTTTGTTGGTCATTTCTGTAGGCATGTTGTGCTGCTATGTATTGTTCTGGGGGCTGTGGCGGTATGTACTGATCAGCTGGCTGTCGTTGGGCCTGGACATATTGTACATCTTGTTGTGGCTGGGTCTCTACGTATAATATGGCAGGCTGTAATGGGGCCTGGATGTATTGCATGGTGAGCTGTTGTCGCAGCGCAGGCGGTATGTTGGCTGTGGCTGCAATCAGGGCATTCTGGGGGAAGGTGGTGACTGTCGTCATTTGACTGACAGGTGCAGCTATCATGACAACTTATTAATTTTAGAATGACTATTTAAAAGTTGAATAGCAATCAGTCAGAAATCCCTAAATGCGGAAATTTTAACCGTGCACGAATTTACAACTTCAAAGCACATACAAATGCAATGAAAGGGAGAAATGTCATGGTCCTGTGGCACTGTAACAAGGCGGCTTTTATTTGAGGGGGTGCTTTGCAAATTTGTGACGTAAATAGATGTGCACATGATAGAGATAAATAACTCCCTTATTCCTATGGTAGAAGAACCCTTTTAACATTCAATAATGAGCCTTAGCAAAGTCTTGGCATTTAAATGCACATTTCTGGAGAGCAAATCAAAACTCATGCAAAAATGCAAAAAAAACAAAAAAAGAAATAATAATATTTGAAATCAATGGAAATATTTCCAAAATGTAACCTACAATTTAAAAATACACTACATGCTCATGTCAGCCACCACTGCTTTGTAATTGCAGCAAGCTTCTCCAACCAGTAGCTCTTGAGCCACTGGTAGCTCTCCAGTATGTAGCTCAGTTTACGAAATTGTAACCTATTTTGCGCTTAATTGAATTAATGTATGTATATCAAAATTGAAAAGCATGTATTTTATATAAAAATATGGGTATCTTTTAAAATGCGTATGGTGATGTTCGAAGAAAGTTGTTGAATTTGCCAATATACGTAAAGCTTAATTTTGAGTTAATAAATCATGCAGCATTGGGAGTCTTATTCCTCATATTATTTCCTTGGTGCTAGGGTCATTGAAGCTTTAGCTGCTATTTATTGCCAACCTAGAAGCATTCCATGTTAACCCCCCCCCTGTTAAATGTATAAATGCAAGATAATCTTTTAATGGGGTCTTTGGTGTGAACGACACTCTGCCTATGCTCCTCTTTCTTAGTGGCTGTAATTGATATCTGATATAGGTCCCTCTCCTATACCCTTAATGACACAGAGGTATATACCGTCTTGTAATTCTTGATCCTGTGCAGGGGCGCAACCAGGGTATTGGAGCTGGCCGCCACAACTGGCATAGGCAATCTTAGACTGAAGTGGGTATTTCGTTCAATAGCTTGATAGAATTATCAGTCTTTCTCAACTTTCAATTTTTAAGATAAAATATATTGTGAAAGTCAGTAGGTATTTTATATACAGTAGAACTCAGTATCCTATTCATAGGGACACTAGTATCTATGTTGTTCACTGTGAGCCTGTGAGGAGAAATGCTATTTGCTTGCACGGAGGGGTAGGTGTGCCCTGCCTATGTATCTTTACCTTAGATGTTGGGAAAGTTGGGGAATCGATCTAGTGTTCATTTCTCAAACACTGCCTGAAGCTCTGCATGGGTCTTTTTGTCTTGGTAGTGACGAATGGGTGGACTTACAACAGACTGCGTAGAATCTGATTAATCTGAGTCTTCCACATCAGTGATGACAATGAAGTTTGAGCCGTCTGGGAGACCGGAATGGATCGAATGAGCGGAGTGAGACGTGGATAGGGCGTCGGAGCTAGACGAGTTGCAGAATAATGCATGTGTGGTGGCAAATACGTCAGTCATGGAAATGGTGGAGATGTTAACCTGGGTGTTGGGAGTGAAGATGAACCCCAGAAGGTCCCAAGCGGTGGCTAGGCTCTCTCGGCCCTTGTTATCAAGGTATGTTATCGTGTTAAAAGTAGTGTTATGGACTGAGATAGGGACGTCATGCACCAGATGGATAGAGCAATTTATAGTACGTGGGGTGGTGTTGGACATCACGAATATAGAGGATGCGATGAGGACGTCAAGGGGCTAGGAGGAATACTTGAATACTTGTCCCCCCTTTTGGCTATCAGTTGCTTTGGCTAATGATAGACAAAAAACACTTGTTATATCAGAGGCAAGGAGAAGCAACGTCAGTGCGTGTCATTAGACGGCTAGCCACCTACCTAGCAGGGCTGCAATAAGGAAAGGGAGATACAACCCAGACAGCAATGGGAAAGGGAGGGCCGGGTAGGGCACCTGGCGGCTGTGGGATATGGTGCAACTAGGACTGAGGCGCTATGTCACTGGACGCACAGAGAAGCAACTTCAAAGCACATCTACTACACAGAGCAAGGCAATGGACAGATGACATGGAACAAAAACAAATATCAACCATTACAATACTTTCAAAGACAAATCAAAAACATATGAAAACATGCATCATAAAAACTGAAAGTACAGTAAAAAGGACCTAGATATTAAATCTCACTAAACACGGTGGAGCACCATGCTGCGCAAGAATGGGCGAGAAAGGAGGGGGGAATCCGAAAATACCACAAGTGACTTCCTGTTTCTGTGCGCGCAGAGAGCCAGCTGTCAAAGCCGTGCCGTTAAGCCGAATCAGAAGTGGCAGCCCAAAGAATACAACAATACCTACTTCTTGCTGAAATATATCATGAAGATGAGGAAGGAAAACAGTGAAGGGCATAAAGGCAGTCCTCACCAATGAAGTTGCAGGGGCTAGAGGCACAGAGGAGCAAAATGCAGAGCACAAAGAACATGAAATGGAATTTCAAGGCACAATTCAAATCACGATGAAAACAATAAATGACATGAATGGTCAATCTGAAACCAAAGTATAAGACACATTGTGAGCAAACTCAACCAAGAGTGAGGTAAAACCTATATTCTGTCAGGGAATACAACCTTGACCCCACGCAAACTCTGAAGTACTGAGGAAGTATGAATCTAGAATCAGTCGGGAATTAAACCTCGACCTCACGCATGCTGAGAGATCAAGACCCTAGACTTTGTCGGAAAGTGAAACGTCGACCCCATGTACTTATCAGGAATGCTTGAGGGAGAGGAAACCAAGTGTGAACCATCCCCTCTGTCTTTACAACTGGCAGGGGCAAATCAGAAATGCCACAAAAATCACTACATGTGAAACCACAAGAAGCACAAGTCAAAAATCAAGAGGCAAAGGCTCGTCGTACGAAAGAAGGACGAGCAAAATCGTGACCACAAAGGGAGAGAGAGAGTTCGAGTTCAAATCATGACCAGAGACAGTGCTGTAGGGACAGGCGACAGCCAGAGACAGGCCAAAGAGAGTCGCTCGTACCCCAGGCAGCACAGACCAAAGAAGTTCAAGGGAAAAAAACAAAACCTTGTCCTACCCGTGGTCCTAGCCGCAAAGGAGCGAAGGCGGGGCTCTCAGGAACCTGTCGGGGGTGTGCACCAAATCCACTGCAGACGTATGTAGTATGATTTATTCGGTGGTCGCCAGCTGATAAGGGGAAAAAGGAAGCCTCTTTAGGGTGGGGTCACAAGCCACAAACCACCCTCCAGTGGTCATGAGCCATGGTCACAGGTCACCGATGCAACACTTCACTGAGGAACAAGGAACAATGATATGAGATGACAAAGATCACATTTGAAGTGGCATTTTATTGTTAAGTCTTAAGTACATCAGAAAATGCATTTATTAATTGATCAGCCTGCAAGTGTAACATTCCAAAGAGATCCAAGGTGCAAAAGGACTGGGATATTTTTAAAAGGCACAATTGAAATTAGTTAGGGAAAGCAGAACACTCTATAAAGTCTAGTGCCTAGAAGCACCTTAGCTATGGAGACTATCCCAGCAGGGCCTAATAGCTTAAGGGAACCTAAAAATGCAAGGAATTGGGTGTGAATGGAAAATACAGAACATGGACAGAGATTTAAAAAGACAAAAGTATTATCTGGCTTAGGAAGTCCACCACCTGAGAGAGAGGATTTGACGTCCCAAGTCAGACAATCGGCTAGCCGGTGAAGCTTCAGCAGAGCTCTGGCTTCAGATTTGACGGGCTGAATCTAATATACACGAAAAATGCAGAACTAACACTGTTCTGACGTATTTTCTGACGTAGGTGGCTTTGACCGCATTGTCCTAGGACAGTGGGGATGGTCAGGTGTCCTAACAGTTGGTTGGCCATGCTTGACCGCAGAACATCTTGTTCTGTACATATGGGCGAGAACATCTTGTTCTGTAAATTTTTCTAAAAATGTATGTGTGACCGGAAACTTACGCTAGGTGCTAGTTTTGCAAGAAGCTTGTGGCTTATTTCGGCAAGCTAAGTTCCAAAACAAGACTTCAGTGGAAAGTCCCTGAAATGTGTCAATCTACCTCTACACCAGCTGGGTCTTGTGTACGTGTGTGTGGGCGTTGGTCCCGATTCTGTGGAAAATTACTACTTCACATTAGGCCAATTTACCACGCTATTTTTCAGTGCAGCAGAAATGCATTTTTCAACATTATTGTGGCCTAGTGCATACTATTAGCCCAAGGCATGTCTTTTTTGGTCTTTGCCTTGGGTCTATAACCCCGGGATTCAGGAAGTTAGTGGGATCTAATTTGTTGATCATGCATAGCAAACTTGGGGGATTTCAAGCATATTTTCAGAGTTTCTCTAGCAGGGCAATGTAGGGCCTTCAGGCTACCAGGGTCGATAAAAAAGGCCCCTCTATCAGATCTAGTACTCTGGACCATGACAGGCAAGGGATCTAGTACTCTGGACAATGCTGTGCAAGGGATCTAGTGCTTCAAACGATGGCAGGGAATGGATCTAGTACTCTGGGCAATGTCAGGGAAGGTATCTGGTACTCTGGACAATGATGGGCAAGTGATCTTGCAATCCAGACAATGTCAGGGAAGGTATCCACTACTCTTGAAACTGGTGTTCAAGGGATCTAGAACTCTAGACAATGTCAGGGAAGGGATCTAGTACTCTGGGCAATGTTAGGGAAGGGATCTAGCACTCTGGGCAATGGTTGGCATAGGATCTAGCACTCTGGACAATGGCAGGGAAGGGATCTGCCACTCTGGACAATGGCAGGGAGGGGATCTAGCAATCTGGACAATGGAAGGGATCTAGAACTCTGGACAATAGCGAGCAAGGGATCTAGCCCTCTGGACAATGTCAGGGAAGGGATCTGGTACTCTGGACAGTGCCGGGCAAGGGATCTCAAACTCTGATCAATGTCAGGGAAGGTATCTAGTACTCTGGACAATGGAAGGGAAGGGATTGGGTACTCTGGACAATGGCAGGCAAAGGATCTTGTACTCTGAATAATGTCAGGGAAGGGATCCAGCACTCTGGTCAATGTCAGGGAAGGGATCTGTCATCTGGAAAGTGGCAGGGAAGGGATCTAGCAAGCTGGACAATGACAGGGAAGGGATCTAGAACTCTGGACATATGCATGCAAGGGATCTACATATCTGGGCAATGTTGAGGGAAGGGATCTAGTACTCTGGACAATGGTGGGCAAGGGATTTAGCACCCTGAGCAATGGTGGGCAAGGGATCCAGCACTGCGGACAATGGCAGGGAAGGGATATGGCACTTTGGACAATGGCGGGGAAGGGATCTAGAACTCTGGACAATTGCATGCATGGTATCTACATATCTGGACAATGTCAGGGAAGGGATCTAGTATTCTGGACAATGGTGGGCAAGGGATCTAGCACTCTGGACAGAGGCAGGCAGATCTAATACTCCTGGACAATGGTGTGCATGGGATCCTGCACTCTGGCCAATGTCGGGGAAGGGATCTAGTGCTCCTGACAATGGCATGCAAGGGATCCAGTATTCTGGACAATGTTAGGAAAGGGATCTAGTACTCTGAACAATGATAGGCAAGGTATCCAGCACTCTGGCCAATGTCAGGGAAGGGATCTAGTACTCTTGACAATGACATGCAAGGGATCCAAAATTCTGGACAATGTCAGGGAAGGGATCTAGTACTCTGGACAATGATAGGCAAGGGATCTAGCATTCTGGGCAATGTCAGGGAAGGGATCTAGTACTCTGGACAATGGTGGGCAAGGGATCCAGCACTCTGGCCAATGTCAGGGAAGGGATCTAGTACTCTTGACAATGGCATGCAAGGGATCCAGTATTCTGGACAATGTCAGGGAAGGGATCTAGTACTCTGGACCATGATAGGCAAGGGATCTAGCACTCTGGGCAATGTCAGGGAAGGGATCTAGTATGCTGAACAATAGCAGCCACTGGGTCTGGCACTCTGGGTAATGGCAGGTAAGGGATCCAGTGCTCTGGATAATGTGTACAAGGCATATAGTACTCTTGACAATGTAAAAGCAGGGACCTAGTGCTCTGAACAATGTCAGGGAAGGGACCTAGTACTCTGGGCAATGTCAGGGAAGGGATCTGGGACTCTGGACAATGGCAGAGAAGGGACCTGGTAGTCTGGACAATGGTTGGCATGGGATCTCACACCCTAGACAATGTCAGGGAAGGGATCTAGTGCTCTGGACAATGGTAGGCAAGGGATCTAGCACTCTGGTCAATGTCAGGGAAGGGATCTAGTACCCTGGACAATGGTAGGCAAGGGATCCTGTGTTCTGGGCAATGTCAGGAAGGATCTAGTATGCTGAACAATAGCAGCCACTGTGTCTAGCACTCTGGGTAATGACAGGCAAGGGATCTAGTACTCTTGGTAATGTATGCAAGGAATCTAGTACTCTGGACAATGTAAGGGAAGGGGTCTAGTGCTCTTCACAATGTCAAGGAAGGGATATCGTACTCTGGACAATGTCAGGGAAGTGATCTGGTACTCTGGACAATGGCATGCAATGGATCCAGTACTATGGACAATGCAAGGGAAGTTATCTAGTGCTCCGAACAATGCCAGGGAAGGGATCTAGTACTCTGAACAATGCCAGGGAAGGGATCTAATACTCTGGGCAATGTCAGGGAAGGGATCTGGTACTCTCGACAATGGTGGGAAAAAGATCTTGTACTCTGAACAATGTCAGGTAAGGGATCTAGTACGCTGGACAATGTTGGGGAAGGGATCTAGTACTCTGGGCAATGTCAGGGAAGGGACCTAGTACTCTGGGCAATGTCAGGTAAGGGATCTAGTACTCTGGACAATGTCGGGGAAGGGATCTAGTACTCTGGGCAATGTCAGGGAAGGGATCTGGTACTCTAGACAATGGCATGCAATGGATCCAGTACCCTGGACAATGCAAGGGAAGGGATCTAGTGCTCTGAACAATGCCAGGGAAGGGATCTGGTACTCTGGACAATGGCATGCAATGGATCCAGTACTCTGGACAATGCAAGGGAAGGGATCTAGTGCTCTGAACAATGCCAGGGAAGGGATCTAGTACTCTATGCAATGTCAGGGAAGGGATCTGGTACTCTGGAAAATGGCATGCAATGGATCCAGTACTCTGGACAATGCAATGGAAGGGATCTAGTGCTCTGAACAATGCCAGGGAAGGGATCTAGTACTCTGGGCAATGTCAGGGAAGGGATCTGGTACTCTAGACAATGGCATGCAATGGATCCAGTACTCTGGACAATGCAAGGGAAGGGATCTAGTGCTCTGAAAAATGTCAGGGAAGGGATCTGGTACTCAGGGCAATGCCAGGGAAGGGATCCGGCACTCTGGACAATGGCAGGCAAGGGATCTTGCACTCTGGACAATGTCATGGAAGGGATCTAGTGCCCCAAACAATGGTGGGCAAGGGATCCAGCCCTCTGGACAATGCCAGGCAAGGGATCTAGTACTCTGGACAATGGTAGACAAGGGATCTAGTACTCTGAACAATGCCAGGGAAGGGATCCAGTACTCTGGGCAATGTCAGGGAAGGGATCTGGTACTCTGGACAATGGCATGCAATGGATCCAATACTCTGGACCTTGTAAGGGAAGGGATCTAGTGCTCTGAAAAATGTCAGGGAAGGGATCCGGTACTCTGGACAGTGGCAGGCAAAGGATCTTGTACTCTGAACAATGTCAGAGAAGGGATCTAGTACTCTGGGCAATGTCAGGGAAGGGAACTGGCACTCTGGACAATGGCAGGCAAGGGATCTTACACTCTGGACAATGTCATGGAAGGGATCTAGTGCTCCAAACAATGGTGGGCAAGGGATCCAGCACTCTGGTCAATGTCAGGGAAGGGATCTAGAGCTCTGGACAATGGTAGGCAAGGGATCTAGTGCTCTGGGCAATGCCAGGGAAGGGATCTAGCATGCTGAACAATAGCAGCCACTGCATCTAGCACTCTGTGCAACGACAGGCAAGGGATCTAGTACTCTTGGTAATGTGTGTACGGGATCTAGTACTCTGGACAATGCAAGGGAAGGGATCTAGTGCTCTGAACAATGCCAGGGAAGGGATCTAGTACTCTGGGCAATGTCAGGGAAGGGCTCTGGTACTCTGGACAATGGCGGGCAAAGGATCTTGCACTCTGGACAATGTAAGGTAAGGGATCTAGTACTCTGGGCAATGTCAGAGAAGGGATCTGGTACTTTGAACAATGGCGGGCATGGGATCTTGCACTCTGGTCAATGTCAGGAAAGGGATCTAGTGCTCCAAACAATGGTGGGAAAGGGATCTTGCACTCTGGTCAATGTCAGCGAAGGGATCTAGTACTCTGGACAATGGTGGGCAAGGGATCCAGCACTCTGGTCAATGTCAGGAAAGGGATCTAGTACTCTTGACAATGGCATGCAAGGGATCCAGTACTCAGGACAATGTCAGGGAAGGGATCTGCCACTCTGGACAATGGCAGGCAAGGGATCTTGCACTCTGGACAATGTCATGGAAGGGATCTAGTGCTCCAAACAATGGTGGACAAGGGATCCAGCACTCTGGTCAATGTCAGGGAAGGGATCTAGTGCTCTGGACAATGGTAGACAAGGGATCTAGTGCTCCGGGCAATGTCAGTGAAGGGATCTAGTATGCTGAAGAATAGTAGCCACTCTGTCTAGCACTCTGGGCAACGACAGGCAAGGGATCTAGTACTCTTGGTAATGTGTGCACGGGATCTAGTACTCTGGACAATGCAAGGGGAGGGATCTAGTGCTCTGAACACTGCCAGGGAAGGGATCTAGTACTCTGGGCAATGTCAGGGAAGGGATCTGGTACTCTGGACAATGGTGGGCAAAGGATCTTGTACTCTGGACAATGTCAGGTAAGGGATCTAGTACTAATGCCAGGGAAGGGATCTAGTGCTTTGGACAATGTCAGGGAAGGGATCTGGTACTCTGGACAATAGCATGCAGTGGATCCAGTACTCTGGACAATGCAAGGGAAGGGATCTAGTACTCTGAACAATGCCAGGGAAGGGATCTAGTACTCTGGGCAATGTCAGGGAAGGGATCTGGTACCTAGGACAATGGCATGCAATGGATCCAGTACTCTGGACAATGCAAGGGAAGGGATCTAGTGCTCTTAACAATGCCAGGGAAGGGATCTGGTACTCTGGACAATGACATGCAATGGATCCAGTACTCTGGACAATGCAAGGGAAGGGAACTAGTGCTCTGAACAATGCCAGGGAAGGGATCTAGTACTCTGGGCAATGTCAGGGAAGGGATCTGGTACTCTGGACAATGGCATGCAATGGATCCAGTACTCTGGACAATGCAATGGAAGGTATCTAGTGCTCTGAACAATGCCAGGAAAGGGATCTAGTACTCTGGGCAATGTCAGGGAAGGGATCTGGTACTCTGGACAATGGCATGCAATGGATCCAGTACTCTGGACAATGTCAGGGAAGGGATCTAGTACTCTGGGCAATGCCAGGGAAGGGATCTGGCACTCTGGAAAATGGCAGGCAAGGGATCTTGCACTCTGGACAATGTCATGGAAGGGATCTAGTACTCTGGACAATGGTAGGCAAGGGATCTAGTGCTCTGGGCAATGCCAGGGAAGGGATCTAGCATGCTGAACAATAGCAGCCACTGTGTCCAGCACTCTGGGCAATGACAGGAAAGGGATCTAGTACTCTTGGTAATGTGTGCAAGGGATATAGTACTCTGGACAACGTAAGAGAAGGGATCTAGTGCGCTGAATAATGCCAGGGAAGGGACCTAGTACTCTGGGCAATGTCAGGGAAGGGATCTGGGACTCTGGACAATGGCAGAGAAGGGACCTGGTAGTCTGGACAATGGTTGGTATGGGATCTCACACCCTAGACAATGTCAGGGAAGGGATCTAGTGCTCTGGACAATGGTAGGCAAGGGATCTAGCACTCTGGTCAATGTCAGGGAAGGGATCTAGTACCCTGGACAATGTTAGGCAAGGGATCTAGTGCTCTGGGCAATGTCAGGGAAGGATCTAGTATGCTGAACAATAGCAGCCACTGTGCCTAGCACTCTGGGTAATGACAGGCAAGCGATCTAGTACTCTTGGTAATGTATGCAAGGAATCTAGTACTCTGGACAATGTAAGGGAAGGGATCTAGTACTCTGGACAATGGCAGGCAATGGATCCAGTACCCTTGACAATGCAAGGGAAGGCATCTAGTGCTCTGAACAATGCCAGGGAAGGGATCTGGGACTCTGGACAATGACATGCAATGGATCCAGTACTCTGGACAATGCAAGGGAAGGGATCTAGTGCTCTGAACAATGCCAGGGAAGGGATCTAGTACTCCGGGCAATGTCAGAGAAGGGATCTGGTACTCTGGAAAATGGCATGCAATGGATCCAGTACTCTGGACAATGCAAGGGAAGGGATCTAGTGCTCTGAACAATGCCAGGGAAGGGATCTAGTACTCTGGGCAATGTCAGGGAAGGGATCTGATACTCTGAACAATGGCATGCAATGGATCCAGTACTCTGGACAGTGCAAAGGAAGGGATCTAGTGCTCTGAAAAATGTCAGGGAAGGGATCTGGTACTCTGAGCAATGCCAGTGAAGGGATCTGGCACTCTGGACAATAGCAGGCAAGGGATCTTGCACTCTGGACAATGTCATGGGAGGGATCTAGTCCCCCAAACAATGGTGGGCAAGGGATCCAGCACTCTGGACAATGCCAGGGAAGGGATCTAGTACTCTGGACAATGGTAGGCAAGGGATCTGGTACTCTGGGCAATGCCAGGGAAGGGATCTGGCATTCTGGACAATGGCAGGCAAGGGATCTTGCACTCTGGACAATGTCATGGAAGGGATCTAGTCCCCCAAACAATGGTGGGCAAGTGATCGAGCACTCTGGACAATGCCAGGGAAGGGATCTAGTACTCTGGGCAATGATAGGCAAGGGATCTAGTATACTTGGTAATGTGTGCACGGGATCTAGTACTCTGGACAATGCAAGGGAAGGGATCTAGTGCTCTTAACAGTGCCAGGGTAGGGATCTAGTACTCTGGGCAATGTCAGGGAAGGGATCTGGTACTCTGGACAATGGCAGGCATGGGATCTTGCACTCTGGTCAATGTCAGGGAAGGGATCTAGTGCTCTAAACAATGGTGGGAAAGGGATCTTGCACTCTGGTCAATGTCAGGGAAGGGATCTTGCACTCAGGACAATGTCATGGAAGGGATCTAGTGCTCCAAACAATGGTGGGCAAGGAATCAAGCACTCTGTGCAATGTCAGGGAAGGGATCTAGTGCTCTGGACAATGGTAGGCAAGGGATCTAGTGCTCTGTGCAATGTCAGGGAAGGGATCTAGTATGCTGAACAATAGTAGCCACTCTGTTTAGCACTCTGACCAATGACGGCCAAGGGATCTAGTACTCTTGGTAATGTGTGAATGGGATCTAGTACTCTGGACAATGCAAGGGAAGGGATCTAGTGCTCTTAACAGTGCCAGGGTAGGGATCTAGTACTCTGGGCAATGTCAGGGAAGGGATCTGGTACTCTGGACAATGGCAGGCATGGGATCTTGCACTCTGGTCAATGTCAGGGAAGGGATCTAGTGCTCTGGGCAATGTCAGGGAAGGATCTAGTATGCTGAACAATAGCAGCCACTGTGCCTAGCACTCTGGGTAATGACAGGCAAGCGATCTAGTACTCTTGGTAATGTATGCAAGGAATCTAGTACTCTGGACAATGTAAGGGAAGGGATCTAGTACTCTGGACAATGGCAGGCAATGGATCCAGTACCCTTGACAATGCAAGGGAAGGCATCTAGTGCTCTGAACAATGCCAGGGAAGGGATCTGGGACTCTGGACAATGACATGCAATGGATCCAGTACTCTGGACAATGCAAGGGAAGGGATCTAGTGCTCTGAACAATGCCAGGGAAGGGATCTAGTACTCCGGGCAATGTCAGAGAAGGGATCTGGTACTCTGGAAAATGGCATGCAATGGATCCAGTACTCTGGACAATGCAAGGGAAGGGATCTAGTGCTCTGAACAATGCCAGGGAAGGGATCTAGTACTCCGGGCAATGTCAGAGAAGGGATCTGGTACTCTGGAAAATGGCATGCAATGGATCCAGTACTCTGGACAATGCAAGGGAAGGGATCTAGTGCTCTGAACAATGCCAGGGAAGGGATCTAGTACTCTGGGCAATGTCAGGGAAGGGATCTGGTACTCTGAACAATGGCATGCAATGGATCCAGTACTCTGGACAGTGCAAAGGAAGGGATCTAGTGCTCTGAAAAATGTCAGGGAAGGGATCTGGTACTCTGAGCAATGCCAGTGAAGGGATCTGGCACTCTGGACAATAGCAGGCAAGGGATCTTGCACTCTGGACAATGTCATGGGAGGGATCTAGTCCCCCAAACAATGGTGGGCAAGGGATCCAGCACTCTGGACAATGCCAGGGAAGGGATCTAGTACTCTGGACAATGGTAGGCAAGGGATCTGGTACTCTGGGCAATGCCAGGGAAGGGATCTGGCATTCTGGACAATGGCAGGCAAGGGATCTTGCACTCTGGACAATGTCATGGAAGGGATCTAGTCCCCCAAACAATGGTGGGCAAGTGATCGAGCACTCTGGACAATGCCAGGGAAGGGATCTAGTACTCTGGGCAATGATAGGCAAGGGATCTAGTATACTTGGTAATGTGTGCACGGGATCTAGTACTCTGGACAATGCAAGGGAAGGGATCTAGTGCTCTTAACAGTGCCAGGGTAGGGATCTAGTACTCTGGGCAATGTCAGGGAAGGGATCTGGTACTCTGGACAATGGCAGGCATGGGATCTTGCACTCTGGTCAATGTCAGGGAAGGGATCTAGTGCTCTAAACAATGGTGGGAAAGGGATCTTGCACTCTGGTCAATGTCAGGGAAGGGATCTTGCACTCAGGACAATGTCATGGAAGGGATCTAGTGCTCCAAACAATGGTGGGCAAGGAATCAAGCACTCTGTGCAATGTCAGGGAAGGGATCTAGTGCTCTGGACAATGGTAGGCAAGGGATCTAGTGCTCTGTGCAATGTCAGGGAAGGGATCTAGTATGCTGAACAATAGTAGCCACTCTGTTTAGCACTCTGACCAATGACGGCCAAGGGATCTAGTACTCTTGGTAATGTGTGAATGGGATCTAGTACTCTGGACAATGCAAGGGAAGGGATATAGTGCTCTGAACAATGCCAGGGAAGGGAACTAGTACTCTGGGAAATGTCAGGGAAGGGATCTGGTACTCTGGACAATGGTGGACAAAGGATCTTGTACTCTGGACAATGTCAGGTAAGGGATCTAGTACTCTGGGCAATGCCAGGGAAGGGATCTAGTGCTCTGGGCAATGTCAGGGAAGGGATCTGGTACTCTGGACAATGGCATGCAATGGATCCAGTACTCTGGACAATGCAAGGGAAGGGATCTAGTGCTCTGAACAATGCCAGGGAAGGGATCTAGTACTCTGGGCAATGTCAGGGAAGGGATCTGGTACTCTGAACAATGGCATGCAATGGATCCAGTACTCTGGACAGTGCAAGGGAAGGGATCTAGTGCTCTGAAAAATGTCAGGGAAGGGATCTGGTACTCTGGGCAATGCCAGTGAATGGATCTGGCACTCTGGACAATAGCAGGCAAGGGATCTTGCACTCTGGACAATGTCATGGGAGGGATCTAGTCCCCCAAACAATGGAGGGCAAGGGATCCAGCACTCTGGACAATGCCAGGGAAGGGATCCAGTACTCTGGACAATGGTAGGCAAGGGGTCTGGTACTCTGGGCAATGCCAGGGAAGGGATCTGGCATTCTGGACAATGGCAGGCAAGGGATCTTGCACTCTGGACAATGTCATAAAAGGGATCTCATCCCCCAAACAATGGTGGGCAAGGGATCCAGCACTCTGGACAATGCCAGGGAAGGGATCTAGTACTCTGGGCAATGATAGGCAAGGGATCTAGTACACTTGGTAATGTGTGCACGGGATCTAGTACTCTGGACAATGCAAGGGAAGGGATCTAGTGCTCTGAACAGTGCCAGGGTAGGGATCTAGTACACTGGGCAATGTCAGGGAAGGGATCTGGTACTCTGGACAATGGTGGGCATGGGATCTTGCACTCTGGTCAATGTCAGGGAAGGGATCTAGTGCTCTAAACAATGGTGGGGAAGGGATCTTGCACTCTGGTCAATGTCAGGGAAGAGATCTTGCACTCAGGACAATGTCATGGAAGGGATCTAGTGCTCCAAACAATGGTGGGCAAGGGATCAAGCACTCTGTGCAATGTCAGGGAAGGGATCTAGTGCTCTGGACAATGGTAGGCAAGGGATCTAGTGCTCTGTGCAATGTCAGGGAAGGGATATAGTATGCTGAACAATAGTAGCCACTCTGTCTAGCACTCTGGGCAATGACGGGCAAGGGATCTAGTACTCTTGGTAATGTGTGAATGGGATCTAGTACTCTGGACAATGCAAGGGAAGGGATCTAGTGCTCTGGACAATGCCAGGGAAGGGATCTAGTACTCTGGGAAATGTCAGGGAAGGGATCTGGTACTCTGGACAATGGTGGACAAAGGATCTTGTACTCTGGACAATGTCAGGTAAGGGATCTAGTACTCTGGGCAATGCCAGGGAAGGGATCTAGTGCTCTGGGCAATGTCAGGGAAGGGATCTGGTACTCTGGACAATGGCATGCAGTGGATCCAGTACTCTGGACAAAATAGGGGAGGGATCTAGTGCTCTGAACAATGCCAGGGAAGGGATCTTGTATTCTAGGCAATGTCAGGGAAGGGAACTGGCACTAAGGATAATGGCAGGCAAGGGATCTTGCACTCTGGACAATGTCATGGAAGGGATCTAGTGCTCCAAACAATGGTGGGCAAGGGATCCCGCACTCTGGTCAATGTCAGGGAAGGGATCTAGTATGCTGAACAATAGCAGCCACTGTATCTAGCACTCTGGGTAATGACAGGCAAGGGATCTAGTACTCTTGGTAATATATGCAAGGGATCTAGTACTCTGGACAATGTAAGGGAAGGGATCTAGTGCTCTTAACAATGTCAGGGAAGGGATATAGTACTCTGGACAATGTCAGGGAAGTGATCTGGTACTCTGGACAATGGCATGCAATGGATCTAGTACTATGGACAATGCAAGGGAAGGGATCTAGTGCTCTGAACAATGCCAGGGAAGGGATCTAATACTCTGGGCAATGTCAGGGAAGGGATCTAGTACTCTGGGCAATGTCAGGGAAGGGATCTGGTACTCTGGACAATGGCATGTAATGGATCCAGTACTCTGGACAATGCAAGGGAAGGGACCTAGTGCTCTTAACAATGCCAGGGAAGGGATCTGGTACTCTGGACAATGCCAGGGAAGGGATCTAGTACTCTGGACAATGTCAGGGAAGGGATCTGGTACTCTGGACATTGGCATGCAATGGATCCAGTACTCTGGACAATGCAAGGGAAGGGATCTAGTGCTCTGAAAAATGTCAGGGAAGGGATCTGGTACTCTCGACAATGGCAGGAAAAAGATCTTGTACTCTGAACAATGTCAGGGAAGGGATCTGGTACTCTGGACAATGGCGGGCAAAGCTTCTTGTACTCTTAACAATGTCAGAGAAGGGATCTAGTACTCTGGGAAATGTCAGGGAAGGGAACTGGCACTCTGGACAATGGCAGGCAAGGGATCTTACTCTCTGGACAATGTCATGGAAGGGGTCTAGTGCTCCAAACAATGGTGGGCAAGGGATCCAGCTCTCTGGTCAATGTCAGGGAAGGGATCTAGTACTCTTGACAATGATATGCAAGGGATCCAGTACTCTGGACAATGTCAGGGAAGGGATTGAGAACTCAGGACAATGATAGGCAATAGATCTAGCACTCTGGGCAATGTCAGGGAAGGGATCTAGTGTGCTGAACATTAGCAGCCACTGGGTCTAGCACTCGGGGTAATGGCAGGCAAGGGATCTAGTACTCTGGATAATGTGTACAAGGGATATAGTACTCTGGACAATGTAAGAGAAGGGATCTAGTGCTCCGAACAATGCCAGGGAAGGGATCTAGTACTCTGGGCAATGTCAGGGAAGGGATCTGGTACTCTGGACAATGGCGGGCAAAGGATCTTGTACTCTGGACAATGTCAGGTAAGGGATCTAGTACTCTGGGCAACGTCAGGGAAGGGATCTAGTACTCTGGGCAATGTCAGGGAAGGGATCTGGTACTCTGGACAATGGCATGCAATGGATCCAGTACTCTGGACAATGCAAGGGAAGGGATCTAGTGCTCTTAACAATGCCAGGGAAGGGATCTGGTACTCTGGACAATGGCATGCAATGGATCCAGTACTCTGGACAATGCAAGGGAAGAGGTCTAGTGCTCTGAACAATGCCAGGGAAGGGATCTAGTACTCTGGGCAATGTCAGGGAAGGGATCGGGTACTCTGGACAATGGCATGCAATGGATCCAGTACTCTGGGCAATGCAAGGGAAGATCACTAGTGCTCTGAACAATGCCAGGGTAGGGATCTAGTACTCTGGGCAATGTCAGGGAAGGGATCTAGTACTCTGGGCAATGTTGGGGAAGGGATCTGGTACTCTGAGCAATGTCAGGGAAGGGATCTGGTACTCTGTACAATGACATGCAATGGATCCAGTACTCTGGACAATGCAAGGGGAGGGGTCTAGTGCTCTGGGCAATGTCAGGGAAGGGATCTGGTACTCTGGACAATGGCATGCAGTGGATCCAGTACTCTGGACAATGCAAGGGAAGGGATCCAGTGCTCTGAACACTGCCAGGGAAGGGATCTAGTACTCTGGGCAATGTCGGGGAAGGGATCTGGTACTCTGAGCAATGTCAGGGAAGGGATCTGGTACTCTGGACAATGGCATGCAATGGATCCAGTACTCTGGACAATGAAAGGGAAGGGATCTAGTGCTCTGAACAATGCCAGGGAAGGGATCTGGTACTCTGGACAATGGCATGCAATGGATCCAGTACTCTGGACAATGCAAGGGAAGGGATCTAGTGCTCTAAACAATGCCAGGGAAGGGATCTAGTACTCTGGGCAATGTCAGGGAAGGGATCTGGTACTCTGGACAATGGCATGCAGTGGATCCAGTACTCTGGACAATGCAAGGGAAGGGATCCAGTGCTCTGAACAATGCCAGGGAAGGGATCTAGTACTCTGGGCAATGTCAGGGAAGGGATCTGGTACTCTGGACAATGGCATGCAATGGATCCAGTACTCTGGACCTTGCAAGGGAAGGGATCTAGTGCTCTAAAAAATGTCAGGGAAGGGATCCGGTACTCTGGACAATGGCGGGCAAAGGATCTTGTATTCTGAACAATGTCAGGGAAGGGATCTAGTACTCTGGGCAATGTCAGGGAAGGGAACTGGCACTCTAGACAATGGCAGGCAAGGGATCTTGTACTCTGGACAATGTCATGGAAGGGATCTAGTGCTACAAACAATGGTGTACAAGGGATCCAGCACTCTGGTCAATGTATGCAAGGGATCTAGTACTCTGGACAATGTAATGGAAGGGATCTAGTGCTCTTAACAATGTCCAGAGGGATCCAGCACTCTGGACAATGTCAGGGAAGTGATCTGGTACTCTGGAAAATGGCATGCAATGGATCCAGTACTCTGGACAATGCAAGGGAAGGGATCTAGTGCTCTGAACAATGCCAGGGATGGGACCTAGTACTCTGGGCAATGTCAGGGAAGGGATCTGGTACTCTGAACAATGGCATGCAATGGATCCAGTACTCTGGACAGTGCAAGGGAAGGGATCTAGTGCTCTGAAAAATGTCAGCGAAGGGATCTGGTACTCTGGGCAATGCCAGTGAATGGATCTGGCACTCTGGACAATAGCAGGCAAGGGATCTTGCACTCTGGACAATGTCATGGGAGGGATCTAGTCCCCCAAACAATGGTGGGCAAGGGATCCAGCACTCTGGACAATGCCAGGGAAGGGATCTAGTACTCTGGACAATGGTAGGCAAGGGGTCTGGTACTCTGGGCAATGCCAGGGGAGGGATCTGGCATTCTGGACAATGGCAGGCAAGGGATCTTGCACTCTGGACAATGTCATAAAAGGGATCTCGTCCCCCAAACAATGGTGGGCAAGGGATCCAGCACTCTGGACAATGCCAGGGAAGGGATCTAATACTCTGGGCAATGATAGACAAGGGATCTAGTGCACTTGGTAATGTGTGCACGGGATCTAGTACTCTGGACAATGCAAGGGAATGGATCTAGTGCTCTGAACAGTGCCAGGGTAGGGATCTAGTACACTGGGCAATGTCAGGGAAGGGATCTGGTACTCTGGACAATGGTGGGCATGGGATCTTGCACTCTGGTCAATGTCAGGAAAGGGATCTAGTGCTCTAAACAATGGTGGGGAAGGGATCTTGCACTCTGGTCAATGTCAGGGAAGGGATCTTGCACTCAGGACAATGTCATGGAAGGGATCTAGTGCTCCAAACAATGGTGTGCAAGGGATCAAGCACTCTGTGCAATGTCAGGGAAGGGATCTAGTGCTCTGGACAATGGTAGGCAAGGGATCTAGTGCTCTGTGCAATGTCAGGGAAGGGATCTAGTATGCTGAACAATAGTAGCCACTCTGTCTAGCACTCTGGGCAATGACGGGCAAGGGATCTAGTACTCTTGGTAATGTGTGAATGGGATCTAGTACTCTGGACAATGCAAGGGAAGGGATCTAGTGCTCTGGACAATGCCAGGGAAGGGATCTAGTACTCTGGGAAATGTGAGGGAAGGGATCTGGTACTCTGGACAATGGTGGACAAAGGATCTTGTACTCTGGACAATGTCAGGTAAGGGATCTAGTACTCTGGGCAATGCCAGGGAAGGGATCTAGTGCTCTGGGCCATGTCAGGGAAGGGATCTGGTACTCTGGACAATGGCATGCAGTGGGTCCAGTACTCTGGACAAAATAGGGGAGGGATCTAGTGCTTCGAACAATGCCAGGGAAGGGATCTTGTATTCTGGGCAATGTCAGGGAAGGGAACTGGCACTAAGGGTAATGGCAGGCAAGGGATCTTGCACTCTGGACAATGTCATGGAATGGATCTAGTGCTCCAAACAATGGTGGGCAAGGGATCCAGCACTCTGGTCAATGTCAGGGAAGGGATCTAGTATGCTGAACAATAGCAGCCACTGTATCTAGCACTCTGGGTAATGACAGGCAAGGGATCTAGTACTCTTGGTAATGTATGCAAGGAATCTAGTACTCTGGACAATGTAAGGGAAGGGATCTAGTGCTTTTAACAATGTCAGGGAAGGGATATAGTACTCTGGACAATGTAAGGGAAGGGATCTAGTGCTCTTGACAATGTCAGGGAAGGGATATAGTACTCTGGACAATGTCAGGGAAGTGATCTGGTACTCTGGACAATGGCATGCAATGGATCTAGTACTATGGACAATGCAAGGGAGGGATCTAGTGCTCTGAACAATGCCAGGGAAGGGATCTAATACTCTGGGCAATGTCAGGGAAGGGATCTAGTACTCTGGGCAATGTCAGGGAAGGGATCTGGTACTCTGGACAATGGCATGTAATGGATCCAGTACTCTGGACAATGCAAGGGAAGGGGCCTAGTGCTCTTAACAATGCCAGGGAAGGGATCTGGTACTCTGGACAATGGCATGCAATTGATCCAGTGCTCTGGACAATGCAAGGGAAGGGATCTAGTGCTCTGAACAATGCCAGGGAAGGGATCTAGTACTCTGGGCAATGTCAGGGAAGAGATCTGGTACTCTGGACAATGGCATGCAATGGATCCAGTACTCTGGACAATGCAAGGGAAGAGATCTAGTGCTCTTAACAATGCCAGGGAAGGGATCTGGTACTCTGGACAATGGCATGCAATGGATCCAGTACTCTGGACAATGCAAGGGAAGGGATCTAGTGCTCTGAAAAATGTCAGGGAAGGGATCTGGTACTCTGGACACATTGGCAGGAAAAAGATCTTGTACTCTGAACAATGTCAGGAAAGGGATCTAGTACTCTAGGCAATGCCAGGGAAGGGATCTAGCATGCAGAACAATAGCAGCCACTGTGTCTAGCACTCTGGGCAATGACAGGCAAGGGATCTAGTACTCTTGGTAATGTGTGCAAGGGATATAGTACTCTGGACAATGTAAGAGAAAGGATTGAGTGCTCTGAACAATGTCAGGGAAGGGACCTAGTACTCTGGGCAATGTCAGGGAAGGGATCTGGTACTCTGGACAATGGTGGGCATGGGATCTTGCACTCTTGACAATGTCAGGAAAGGGATATAGTGCTCCAAACAATGGTGGGAAAGGGATCCAGCACTCTGGTCAATGTCAGGGAAGGGATCTAGTACTCTAGGCAATGGTGGACAAGGGATCCAGCTCTCTGGTCAATGTCAGGGAAGGGATCTAGTACTCTTGACAATGACATGCAAGGGATCCAGTACTCTGGACAATGTCAGGGAAGGGATTGAGTACTCAGGACAATGATAGGCAATAGATCTAGCACTCTGGGCAATGTCAGGGAAGGGATCTAGTGTGCTGAACATTAGCAGCCACTGGGTCTAGCACTCGGGGTAATGGCAGGCAAGGGATCTAGTACTCTGGATAATGTGTACAAGGGATATAGTACTCTGGACAATGTAAGAGAAGGGATCTAGTGCTCCGAACAATGCCAGGGAAGGGATCTAGTACTCTGGGCAATGTCAGGGAAGGGATCTGGTACTCTGGACAATGGCGGGCAAAGGATCTTGTACTCTGGACAATGTCAGGTAAGGGATCTAGTACTCTGGGCAATGTCAGGGAAGGGATCTAGTACTCTGGGCAATGTCAGGGAAGGGATCTGGTACTCTGGACAATGGCATGCAATGGATCCAGTACTCTAGACAATGCAAGGGAAGGGATCTAGTGCTCTTAACAATGCCAGGGAAGGGATCTGGTACTCTGGACAATGGCATGCAATGGATCCAGTACTCTGGACAATGCAAGGGAAGGGATCTAGTGCTCTGAAAAATGCCAGGGAAGGGATCTAGTACTCTGGGCAATGTCAGGGAAGGGATCTGGTACTCTGGACAATGGCATGCAATGGATCCAGTACTCTGGGCAATGCAAGGGAAGGTAACTAGTGCTCTGAACAATGCCAGGGTAGGGATCTAGTACTCTGGGCAATGTCAGGGAAGGGATCTAGTACTCTGGGCAATGTCGGGGAAGGGATCTGGTACTCTGAGCAATGTCAGGGAAGGGATCTGGTACTCTGGACAATGACATGCAATGGATCCAGTACTCTGGACAATGCAAGGGAAGGGATCTAGTGCTCTGAACAATGCCAGGGAAGGGATCTAGTACTCTGGGCAATGTCAGGGAAGGGATCTGGTACTCTGGACAATGGCGGGCAAAGGATCTTGTACTCTGGACAATGTCAGGTAAGGGATCTAGTACTCTGGGCAATGTCGGGGAAGGGATCTGGTACTCTGAGCAATGTCAGGGAAGGGATCTGGTACTCTGGACAATGGCATGCAATGGATCCAGTACTCTGGACAATGAAAGGGAAGGGATCTAGTGCTCTGAACAATGCCAGGGAAGGGATCTGGTACTCTGGACAATGGCATGAAATGGATCCAGTACTCTGGACAATGCAAGGGAAGGGATCTAGTGCTCTGAACAATTCCAGGGAAGGGATCTAGTACTCTGGGCAATGTCAGGGAAGGGATCTGGTACTCTAGACAATGGCATGCAATGGATCCAGTACTCTGGATAATGTAAGGGAAGGGATCTTGTGCTCTTAACAATGCATGGGAAGGGATCTAGTATGCTGGGCAATGTCAGGGAAGGGATCTGGTACTCGGGACAATGGCATGCAATGGATCCAGTACTCTGGACAATGCAAGGGAAGGGATCTAGTGCTCTGAAAAATGTCAGAGAAGGGATCTGGTACTCTGGACAATGGTGGAAAAAAGATCTTGTACTCTGAACAATGTCAGAGAAGGGATCTAGTACTCTGGGCAATGCCAGGGAAGGGATCTGGCACTCTGGACAATGGCAGGCAAGGGATCTTGCACTCTGGACAATGTCATGGAAGGGATCTAGTGCCCCATACAATGGCGGGCAAGGGATCCAGCACTCTGGACAATGTCAGGGAAGGGATCAAGTACTCTGGACAATGGTAGGCAAGGGATATAGTGCTCTGGGCAATGTCAGGGAAGGGATCTAGCATGCTGAACAATAGCAGCCACTGTGTCTAGCACTCTGGGCAATGACAGGCAAGGGATCTAGTACTCTGGACAATGGTAGGCAAGGGATATAGTGCTCTGGGCAATGTAAGAGAAGGGATTGAGTGCTCTGAACAATGTCATGGAAGGGACCTAGTACTCTGGGCATTGTCAGGGAAGGGATCTGGTACTCTGGACAATGGCGGGCATGGGATCTTGCACTCTTGACAATGTCAGGAAAGGGATATAGTGCTCTAAACAATGGTGGGAAAGGGATCCAGCACTCTGGTCAATGTCAGGGAAGGGATCTAGTATTCTGGACAATGGTGGACAAGGGATCCAGCTCTCTGGTCAATGTCAGGGAAGGGATCTAGTACTCTTGACAAGGGCAGGCAAGGGATCCAGTACTCTGGACAATGTCAGGGAAGGGATCTAGTACTCAGGACAATGATAGGCAAGGGATCTAGCACTCTGGGAAATGTCAGGGAAGGGATCTAGTACTCTGGGCAATGTCAGGGAAGGGATCTGGTACTCTGGACAATGGCATGCAATGGATCCAGTACTCTAGACAATGCAAGGGAAGGGATCTAGTGCTCTTAACAATGCCAGGGAAGGGATCTGGTACTCTGGACAATGGCATGCAATGGATCCAGTACTCTGGACAATGCAAGGGAAGGGATCTAGTGCTCTGAAAAATGCCAGGGAAGGGATCTAGTACTCTGGGCAATGTCAGGGAAGGGATCTGGTACTCTGGACAATGGCATGCAATGGATCCAGTACTCTGGGCAATGCAAGGGAAGGTAACTAGTGCTCTGAACAATGCCAGGGTAGGGATCTAGTACTCTGGGCAATGTCAGGGAAGGGATCTAGTACTCTGGGCAATGTCGGGGAAGGGATCTGGTACTCTGAGCAATGTCAGGGAAGGGATCTGGTACTCTGGACAATGACATGCAATGGATCCAGTACTCTGGACAATGCAAGGGAAGGGATCTAGTGCTCTGAACAATGCCAGGGAAGGGATCTAGTACTCTGGGCAATGTCAGGGAAGGGATCTGGTACTCTGGACAATGGCGGGCAAAGGATCTTGTACTCTGGACAATGTCAGGTAAGGGATCTAGTACTCTGGGCAATGTCGGGGAAGGGATCTGGTACTCTGAGCAATGTCAGGGAAGGGATCTGGTACTCTGGACAATGGCATGCAATGGATCCAGTACTCTGGACAATGAAAGGGAAGGGATCTAGTGCTCTGAACAATGCCAGGGAAGGGATCTGGTACTCTGGACAATGGCATGAAATGGATCCAGTACTCTGGACAATGCAAGGGAAGGGATCTAGTGCTCTGAACAATTCCAGGGAAGGGATCTAGTACTCTGGGCAATGTCAGGGAAGGGATCTGGTACTCTAGACAATGGCATGCAATGGATCCAGTACTCTGGATAATGTAAGGGAAGGGATCTTGTGCTCTTAACAATGCATGGGAAGGGATCTAGTATGCTGGGCAATGTCAGGGAAGGGATCTGGTACTCGGGACAATGGCATGCAATGGATCCAGTACTCTGGACAATGCAAGGGAAGGGATCTAGTGCTCTGAAAAATGTCAGAGAAGGGATCTGGTACTCTGGACAATGGTGGAAAAAAGATCTTGTACTCTGAACAATGTCAGAGAAGGGATCTAGTACTCTGGGCAATGCCAGGGAAGGGATCTGGCACTCTGGACAATGGCAGGCAAGGGATCTTGCACTCTGGACAATGTCATGGAAGGGATCTAGTGCCCCATACAATGGCGGGCAAGGGATCCAGCACTCTGGACAATGTCAGGGAAGGGATCAAGTACTCTGGACAATGGTAGGCAAGGGATATAGTGCTCTGGGCAATGTCAGGGAAGGGATCTAGCATGCTGAACAATAGCAGCCACTGTGTCTAGCACTCTGGGCAATGACAGGCAAGGGATCTAGTACTCTGGACAATGGTAGGCAAGGGATATAGTGCTCTGGGCAATGTAAGAGAAGGGATTGAGTGCTCTGAACAATGTCATGGAAGGGACCTAGTACTCTGGGCATTGTCAGGGAAGGGATCTGGTACTCTGGACAATGGCGGGCATGGGATCTTGCACTCTTGACAATGTCAGGAAAGGGATATAGTGCTCTAAACAATGGTGGGAAAGGGATCCAGCACTCTGGTCAATGTCAGGGAAGGGATCTAGTATTCTGGACAATGGTGGACAAGGGATCCAGCTCTCTGGTCAATGTCAGGGAAGGGATCTAGTACTCTTGACAAGGGCAGGCAAGGGATCCAGTACTCTGGACAATGTCAGGGAAGGGATCTAGTACTCAGGACAATGATAGGCAAGGGATCTAGCACTCTGGGAAATGTCAGGGAAGGGATCTTGTGTGCTGAACATTAGCAGCCACTGGGTCTAGCACTCAGGGTAATGGCAGGCAAGGGATCTAGTACTCTGGATAATGTGTAAAAGGGATATAGTACTCTGGACAATGTAAGAGAAGGGATCTAGTGCTCTGAAGAATGTCAGGGAAGGGACCTAGTACTCTGGGCAATGTCAGGGAAGGGATCTTGTACTCTAGACAATGGTGGGCAAGGGATATTGCACTCTGGACAAGGTCAGGGAAGGGATATAGTACTCTGGACAATGGCATGCAAGGGATCTAGTACTCTGGAAAATGCCAAGGAAGGGGTCTTGTACTCTGGACAATGGTAGGCAAGGGATCTAGCGCTCTGGATAATGTGTGCAAAGGATCTAGTACTCTGGACAATGTAAGGGAAGGGATCTAGTGATTTGAACAATGTGAGAAAAGGGATCTAGTACTCTGGGCAATGCCAGGGAAGAGATCTGGTACTCTGAAAAATGGCGGGCAAGGGATCTTGCACTCTGGACAATGCCAGGGAAGGGATCTAGTACGCTGAACAATAGCGGTCAGTGGGTCTAGCACTATGGGCAATGGCAGGTAAGGGATCGAGTACTCTGGATGTGCAAGGGATCTAGTATTCTGGGCAATGTAAGGGAAGGGATCTAGTTCTCTGAACAATGTCAGGGAAGGGATCTAGTACTCTGGACAATGTCAGGGGATGGATCTGGTTCTCTGGACAATGGCGGGCAAGGGATCTTGCACTCTGGACAATGTCATGGAAGGGATCTAGTACTCTTGATATTGGTATGCAAGGGAGCTATTTATCTTGACAATGTCATGGAAGGCATCTAGTACTCTGGACTGTGCCAGACAAGGGATCTTGAACTCTGAACAATGTCAGGGAAGGGATCTGATAAGGGGAAAAAGGAAGCCTCTTTAGGGTGGGGTCACATGCCACAAACCACCCTGCTGTGGTCATGAGCCGTGGTCACAGGTCACCGACGCAACACTTCACTGAGGAACAAGGAACAATGATATGAGATGACAAAGATCACATTTGAAGTGGCATTTTATTGTTAAGTCTTAAGTACATCAGAAAATGCATTTATTAATTGATCAGCCTGCAAGTTTAACATTCCAAAGAGATCCAAGGTGCAAAGGACTGGGATCTTTTTAAAAGGCACAATTGAAATTAGTTAGGGAAAGCAGAACACTCTATAAAGTCTAGTGCCTAGAAGCACCTTAGCTATGGAGACTATCCCAGCAGGGCCTAATAGCTTAAGGGAACCTAAAAATGCAAGGAATTGGGTGTGAATGGAAAATACAGAACATGGACAGAGATTTAAAAAGACAAAAGTATTATCTGGCTTAGGAAGTCCACCACCTGAGAGAGAGGATTTGACGTCCCAAGTCAGACAATCGGCTAGCCGGTGAACTTGCATGCACAGGTCGCATCAGCAGAGCTCTGGCTTCAGATTTGACGGGCTGAATCTAATATACCCGAAAAATGTAGAACTAACACTGTTCTGACGTATTCTCTGACGCAGGTGGCTTTGACCGCATTGTCCTAGGACAGTGGGGACGGTCAGGTGTCCTAACAGTTGGTTGGCCATGCTTGACCGCAGAACATCTTGTTCTGTACATATGGGCGAGAACATCTTGTTCTGTACATCTTTCTAAAAATGTATGTGTGACTGGAAACTTACGCTAGGTGCTAGTTTTGCAAGAAGCTTGTGGCTTATTTCGGCAAGCTAAGTTGCAAAACAAGACTTCAGTGGAAAGTCCCTGAAATGTGTCAATCTACCTCTACACCAGCTGGGTCTTGTGTACGTGTGTGTGGGCGTTGGTCCCGATTCTGTGGAAAATTACTACTTCACACTAGGCCAATTTACCACGTTATTTTTCAGTGCAGCAGAAATGCATTTTTCAACATTATTGTGGCCTAGTGCATACTATTAGCCCAAGGCATGTCTTTTTGGCCTTTGCCTTGGGTCTATAACCCCGGGATTCAGGGAGTTAGTGGGATCTAATTTGTTGATCATGCATAGCAAACTTGGGGGATTTCAAGCATATTTTCAGAGTTTCTCTAGCAGGGCCATGTAGGCCTTCAGGCTACCAGGGTCGATAAAAAAGGCCCCTCTATCATCTCCCTCCTCTTGATCATTCAATGATAATATTTTCAACTGAGTATCTCTGTGACCCTTCAGCCAGTGGCGGTATCCAGGGCATGTCATTAACATAACACTTAAAGCTACCTTTTTGATTATCTATTTTGTTGACTTTGTCTTCAATTGGCCTAATGAGTATTTTTGCATACTCTGCATCTTGCTCATTAAGCAGGCGTTCATATTGGGCTGCTGTTGGGCTCTTACTCAGACAGTCTCTACCTGGGAGAAGTGGAGGAGCTGTTTGTATTCCATAGTGGGTTCTAGGTGCTGCTAACTCGCTCATCTCCATTTGTATTCCAGTCCCATCCCAATGAACACAATCTTTGTCCTCATACTCAGCTTATCTGTAAATCCCTATGCTAGTGTAGTTTGTCCCTACTATCTTGGTGCTAACTTTCTTTTCCTACAATGACACTCATCTGCGGGAGGCAACACAAAAAGAAACAGCAAAAAATAAAAACTTTTTAGAACTGCCACAAAGGTATCCAGTCAAAGTTCAACAAGTCAGTGGCTATCTACTATGGCACCTCCTCCAGCAATCCATTTCTTTTCTATCTTGTTCAAGTTGTTGATGGCATTGGTCATTTAAGCCATTTTCTTCGTTGTTGGAAATGTACAGCTCACTCCTTATCCAAAGGCATACTCTTCTCTTGGTATTCCGAAGCCAGAGTCCTTCTGCCTTGGTCTGGAGCATCACAATGATGGTAAAGGAAAAAGAACTGGACCCTGCTCAACAGGCAAACCTCCTTAGGTGGGACTTTGAACACTGTCCACCCTTAGAACTGAGCACACTGCTCTTGTCCGTGGAGCCAGATAACAGAGCCAGAGATGGACATCGATGTTGGAGGTATTTGCTGTTGGAACCATCATGGTGACTTTGTGCAATGTTCGAGTGAGCTCAGGCTGCTCCTTCGTAAGGGCTGTTGGAGATGGAGCCATTCTCTGCAGGCCCAGTAAAAGTCAATTTGGATAGGGTGCCATATTTATTGTCCGGAAAAAAACAGTGCTGTTTGCAAGTTGTGTGCCGTCCCACAGGTAACATGCCATTCTAGAAAACAGAGAAGACATGTCTTTTAGTTTGAAATCAGTTCATACTTTTGCACATTTTTATTTTATAAACCCTAAGTAGACAATCTGTCTATCTTATCTTTTAATCCTAGTCTACCCTATGTTGCCCTAATAGCGCTTCTTTATACCTTAACTAACCTCGGGCACTCAATTTTGCCATGGGTGTAACTTCGTGCGAATAACAACAACGCCGTTCTAATCTGTCATGGGCAATGGAGAGTGTGGGGGATGGAGCAATGATAGTCTAACAGAGAACCTGCTATCATAAACTCATACTGCAAAAAAACTACACTATGGGCCATACCATGAACAGTCATCTAAAAAAGCCTTGTTGCCTTCACTTCTATTCTGCATGTGTCAGTGATGACCTCATGCATCATTGAGGTGGAGGGGTCGCCCCTTTCTGTTCTATGTATAAACACTTTAGAGACAGTGGCCTCAATAATCTGACATTAGTTTGTGTATCCTGCAGGAGGTCTATAGTCTATGCTCGTATCTGCCTAGGTGAGAACATCTATCTGTTCTCCCTGCATGGGGAGTGTATGAGTCATGTAACAGTGCGTTTTAGTCTTTTGTCTACCTATTGTTGTCATCTGACTGTATCTCATACTGTGTAGAGAATCGTGAGCAGGATGCTGTCTAGCTGCTTGGGCACTATTTCTTATTATTGCATTATTACTTCCATCAGGGGAGGGCGATGAGGACACATGTTGCGAATACAATTATTCTGGGGTGCTAACTGTGCTGGTAGAGGGACTGTTGAACCTTTCTGCATTCTTGCAAGGGCCATTTACTCCATGTGCTAACAGATATATTGGAGGTGACTTTGTTGCTATTGGCAACTTCAAAAATGTGAGCATTACAAGTCTTCCTATTAACACAATGAGACAAAACCAATTCAATCTACCTAGTGCCACTTCTGCCAGTATTGCAAAATATTATAATACAAAATACATAACTTTAGGTAAGACACTTCTGTGTGGCAGGTGTTGTGGCTACGTCTGAATCCATAAACGACCAAGCTGTCACCGCCTTCTTCCTCTTGGACAGTCAAATGGAACCAAGTTAATCTTCTCTACTTTGCAGTGTTCATCATGAAGCCTTGTTCTGTTATTTCTTCCCTCTTGGCAATTGGGACAGCTGTTTGTTAGAAGTCTATTATTTCAAAAAGTCTTTGGGCCAAGAGCTGTGTTCCATTATTGATATGTCAAAGCCCAGAACTGATGTGGCCCTTCTTCCTGGAAACCTGACTTTAAAAGAAAACCTCGCAGTGCATGTTAGTCAACAGCAAACATTTTCTAAAATCTCTGTCACAGTGACACCTTTGCCCCAGGGTCACACAAAAAAAAATGCAAAAACATTTCACTACACTACTGGACTCAGGTAGGTACCAATTCTTTGCAATACAAAAATAAACAAGCGTTGTTAAATTCAGTAGGTCTCAAAATTATTTGTTACCCTCTTAGCTTTGTCAATGCATACCCAGTATTGTAGTCCCTGGCTTATGTACTGCTTAAAAAGCATTTTAGCACAGTCACCTTACAGTATAGGTACACAATATTTCCTGCAATCTTGAAGAACCTAGAAATAAAAACTATTACTATACCTACACATTACTTCTGTTATGCACATATATATATATATATATATATTTACTTATTTCTCATTCTGTGTGATCCTGCGATCGGTGTTCCAACTGCCTAAAAACTCTCGTTACAAACCACAGGAAGTGTATTTCCTGCCTGGCTCAACGCCCAGAATGTGTGGTCGGCCAAAGAGTGCTACTTCCAATGGCAGAGAAAGCCTGTTAACTCTTTTGTCACCTTGTAACATCTAAAAACATGTTCTTTTCAATTGTAGGCTATGCTGAGCAGAATATTTAATATCACATTAAACACAGGCTCATGTTCTCTGTATGTCGTCCACGCTGAGTAAACGCCGTATATTCTAGCCTTTTGCTCCTAAGGGCCTACAATAATGTATTGGACCTCTACATGCTGGTGTGTATTCCATTCCATCATTTTATCCCCCTATTCTCTCACTATTTCTGTGCATCAGAAATTGGAGGACATTCTTTTAATTTTTACCATCCGCTCCGACATCTACGCTGCTCTAAGGCCAGTGGCACCATTCAACTTGAACGCGAGCCATAATTTCGAAAACCTCATTTTGTAATTGCGAACATCAGCTGTCAGTGCTCTGTTGTGACACCCTCCCCGATCTGTTCTTGCATTCAGACCGATGCCTTGCCTGCTTTAACTGGTACGGAATTCGGACGCAGGTACGAATACATTATTTTGTACTTAGTACCTGGGTGCTGCAGTTATTTTTCTTTTTGGGGCATCATTTTGTATATAGGTGTCTGTTGTTGCTTATTGCATGGGAACGTGCATTCACAGGAGCTATTGTTGGACTTGGGCCACATTCATAGGGGCTTAGTCCTTGTTGGGTGGGGCTCATATGTTTCTGGCCTTGGTCTCGAAGTCTAGTGCGACACTGTCTTTGCATGTGACATATTCTGTAGCAATAATAACAAGTGCGCTGTGTTGGCTGTGTTTGGAACCTCAGTTGTACCATTCCATTCACTCTTCCCTGTATAGCCCATTTTCTGGAGGCATTCTTTCTGTTATTTATATAATCATTTTGTTGGTCATTTCTGTAGGCATGTTGTGCTGCTATGTATTGTTCTGGGCGCTGTGGCGGTATGTACTGATCAGCTGGCTGTCGTTGGGCCTGGACGTATTGTACATCTTGTTGTGGCTGGGTCTCTACGTATAATATGGCAGGCTGTAATGGGGCCTGGATGTATTGCATGGTGAGCTGTTGTCGCAGCGCAGGCGGTATGTTGGCTGCGGCTGCAATCAGGGCATTCTGGGGGAAGGTGGTGACTGTCGTCATTTGACTGACAGGTGCAGCTATCATGACAACTTATTAATTTTAGAATGACTATTTAAAAGTTCAATAGCAATCAGTCAGAAATCCCTAAATGCGGACATTTTAACCGTGCACGAATTTACAACTTCAAAGCACATACAAATGCAATGAAAGGGAGAAATGTCATGGTCCTGTGGCACTGAACCAAGGCAGCTTTTATTTGAGGGGGTGCTTTGCAAATTTGTGACGTAAATAGATGTGCACATGATAGAGATAAATAACTCCCTTATTCATATGGTAGAAGAACCCTTTTAACATTCAATAATGAGCCTTAGCAAAGTCTTGGCATTTAAAGGCACATTTCTGGAGAGCAAATCAAAACTCATGCAAAAATGCAAAAAAAACAAAAAAAGAAATAATAATATTTGAAATCAATGGAAATATTTCCAAAATGTAACCTACAATTTAAAAATACACTACATGCTCATGTCAGCCACCACTGCTTTGTAATTGCAGCAAGCTTCTCCAACCAGTAGCTCTTGAGCCACTGGTAGCTCTCCAGTATGTAGCTCAGTTTACGAAATTGTAACCTATTTTGCGCTTAATTGAATTAATGTATGTATATCAAAATTGAAAAGCATGTATTTTATATAAAAATATGTTTATCTTTTAAAATGCGTATGGTGATGTTCGAAGAAAGTTGTTGAATTTGCCAATATACGTAAAGTTTAATTTTGAGTTAATAAATCATGCAGCATTGGGAGTCTTATTCCTCATATTATTTCCTTGGTGCTAGGGTCATTGAAGCTTTAGCTGCTATTTATTGCCAACCTAGAAGCATTCCATGTTAAACCCCCCCTGTTAAATGTATAAATGCAAGATAATCTTTTAATGGGGGTCTTTGGTGTGAACGACACTCTGCCTATGCTCCTCTTTCTTAGTGGCTGTAATTGATATCTGGTATAGGTCCCTCTCCTATACCCTTAATGACACAGAGGTATATACCGTCTTGTAATTCTTGATCCTGTGCAGGGGCGCAACCAGGGTAGTGGAGCTGGCTGCCACAACTGGCATAGGCAATCTTAGACTGAAGTGGGTATTTCGTTCAATAGCTTGATAGAATTATCAGTCTTTCTCAACTTTCAATTTTTAAGATAAAATATATTGTGAAAGTCAGTAGGTATTTTATATACAGTAGAACTCAGTATCGTATTCATAGGGACGCTAGTATCTATGTTGTTCACTGTGAGCCTGTGAGGAGAAATGCTATTTGCTTGCACGGAGGGGTGGGTGTGCCCTGCCTATGTATCTTTACCTTAGATGTTGGGAAAGTTGGGGAATCGATCTAGTGTTCGTTTCTCAAACACTGCCTGAAGCTCTGCATGGGGCTTTTTGTCTTGGTAGTGACAAATGGGTGGACTTACAACAGACTGCGTAGAATCTGATTAATCTGAGTCTTCCCCATCAGTGATGACAATGAAGTTTGAGCCGTCTGAGAGACCGGAATGGATCGAATGAGCGGAGTGAGATGTGGATAGGGCGTCAGAGCTAGACGAGTTGCAGAATAATGCATGTGTGGTGGCAAATACGTCAGTCATGGAAATGGTGGAGATGTTAACCTGGGTGTTGGGAGTGAAGATGAACCCCAGAAGGTCCCAAGCGGTGGCTAGGCTCTCTCGGCCCTTGTTATCAAGGTATGTCATCGTGTTAAAAGTGGTGTTATGGACTGAGATAGGGACGTCATGCACCAGATGGATAGAGCAATTTATAGTACTTGGGGTGGTGTTGGACATCACGAATATAGAGGATGCGATGAGGACGTCAAGGAGCTAGGAGGAATACTTGAATACTTGTCCCCCCTTTTGGCTATCAGTTGCTTTGGCTAATGATAGACAAAAAACACTTGTTATATCAGAGGCAAGGAGAAGCAACGTCAGTGCGTGTCATTAGACGGCTAGCCACCTACCTAGCAGGGCTGCAATAAGGAAAGGGAGATACAACCCAGACAGCAATGGGAAAGGGAGGGCCGGGTAGGGCACCTGGCGGCTGTGGGAGATGGTGCAACTAGGACTGAGGCGCTATGTCACTGGATGCACAGAGAAGCAACTTCAAAGCACATCTACTACACAGAGCAAGGCAATGGACAGATGACATGGAACAAAAACAAATATCAACCATTACAATACTTTCAAAGACAAATCAAAAACATATGAAAAGATGCATCATAAAAACTGAAAGTACAGTAAAAAGGACCTAGATATTAAATCTCACTAAACACGGTGGAGCACCATGCTGTGCAAGAATGAGCGAGAAAGGAGGGGGGAATCCGAAAATACCACAAGTGACTTCCTGTTTCTGTGCGCGCAGAGAGCCAGCTGTCAAAGCCGTGCCGTTAAGCCGAATCAGAAGTGGCAGCCTAAAGAATACAACAATACCTACTTCTTGCTGAAATATATCATGAAGATGAGGAAGGAAAACAGTGAAGGGCATAAAGGCAGTCCTCACCAATGAAGTTGCAGGGGCTAGAGGCACAGAGGAGCAGAATGCAGAGCACAAAGAACATGAAATGGAATTTCAAGGCACAATTCAAATCACGATGAAAACAATAAATGACATGAATGGTCAATCTAAAACCATAGTATAAGACACATTGTGAGCAAACTCAACCAAGAGGGAGGTAAAACCTATATTCTGTCAGGGAATACAACCTTGACCCTACGCAAACTCTGAAGTATTGAGGAAGTATGAATCTAGAATCAGTCGGGAATTAAACCTCGACCTCACGCATGCTGAGAGACCAAGACCCTAGACTTTGTCGGAAAGTGAAACGCCGACCCCATGTACTTATCAGGAATGCTTGAGGGAGCGGAAACCAAGTGTGAACCATCCCCTCTGTCTTTACAACTGGCAGGGGCAAATCAGAAATGCCACAAAAATCACTACATGTGAAACCACAAGAAGCACAAGTCAAAAATCAAGAGGCGAAGGCTCGTCGTACGAAAGAAGGACAAGCAAAATCGTGACCACAAAGGGAGAGAGAGAGTTCGAGTTCAAATCATGACCAGAGACAGTGCTGTAGGGACAGGCGACAGCCAGAGACAGGCCAAAGAGAGTCGCTCGTACCCCAGGCAGCACAGACCAAGGAAGTTCAAGGGAAAAAAACCAAACCTTGTCCTACCCGTCGTCCTAGCCGCAAAGGAGCGAAGGCGGGGCTCTCAGGAACCTGTCGGGGGTGTGCACCAAATCCACTGCAGACGTATGTAGTATGATTTATTCTGTGGTCGCCAGCTGATAAGGGGAAAAAGGAAGCCTCTTTAGGGTGGGGTCACAAGCCACAAACCACCCTGCTGTGGTCATGAGCCATGGTCACATGTCACCGACGCAACACTTCACTGAGGAACAAGGAACAATGATATGATTTTGCGAGACTTGGCTGAGACATGGTACAAAATCAGAAAGTTATTAAAATTGCCTTATTGTAGTTATATGGCGCCAATATGGGAGTCTCCTGGGGCTCCATCCTGGACAAAAGACGCGCTAGCACTCTATTTGAAAAAGGAACCTGCTCTGCAAAGATGGAAAGATCTGTTCCAGGATGGTAAACTTATATCATGGGACCTTTGCCAACATAGGTGGGGACGGGTTTTTTCGAAATACAAATATTTACAGATCCAAAGCTGGGCTAATGGTTTGGAAGCAGAGATTGGAATTGAAAATGATTTTGAGTTGAAGCTGGAGACAGGGATCTTTAAGAAAGAAGTTGCCTTCTGGTATTGGGCGATACTAGAAATGGAAGATGGACCATTCGTTTTGCCAGAGTCCCTGTGGATGGATAGCTTGCCAAGGATCGCGACAGAAAATCAATGGCAAGTAACTATGTCTATGTTATACAGTATTGTTAAACCCGCAAACTTAAGGCGAAATCTTTTATTTACTATCCACAGGGCATATTGGTCTCCTTATAGACTATCCAAATTTAAAGCCGGCGGAGTTGTTGGGTGTCCAAAGTGTAAAGCTCCAAATGTGGATGACTTGCATATGTTATGTTATGTTATGTTATGTTATAGAACGCTTATATAGCGCATGGCTACCCCAACAACGGGGCGTCCCAGCGCTTGCAGACAGGTCCAATCACATAACAGCCGGAGGAATGCGGCAAGATATCTGTTCACCGCGGAACCCTAAATAGAAGAAAACAGCCAGGTTTTTACTTGTTTTCGAAATTGTAGGTGGTTTGTGATGGAACGTACACCTAGAGGAATAGAGTTCCAGAGTTTAGGGGCCAAAAACTTGAAAGAGCGGCCACCCGCTCTGCATCTCCGGATCCTGATAGTACAGGCAAGGAAAAGGTCCGCAGACCGGAGTGCACGCTGCGGAACATAAAAGGAGCAAATTCCTTGCAGGATTTTAGGACCTGAACCGTGTAGCATTCTATGCATAACACACAAGGTTTTAAATTGTATGCGCTGTTTGACAGGCAGCCAATGGAGCCTTCGCAAGACCTGAGAGGTATGGCAGCGTTTAGGCAGGCCAAACAGGGTACGAGCTGCGGCGTTCTGAGCTTTCTGTAGTCTATTGATGACTGTCAGATTGGACCCAAGCATTAATACATTGCAGTAGTCTAGATGGGATAAGACCATAGCCTGGACAATTGTCTGACGAATGGAAGGTTCAAAGAAGCCAAGAATAGGTTTCAGAGAGCGCAGGCGACCATAGCAAGTACCAGCTATTCTCTTCGCATGGGAATCCAGGGTGAGGGCGTCATCTAAGATCACACCCAGATTCTTAACTTCCTTCTTAGGCGTAGGCGGAGAGCCCAATGTAGGGGGCCACCACCGCTCATCCCACTTTTGAGTGTCCGAGCCAACCAGGAGGACTTCAGTCTTGGATGAATTTAACTGAAGGCAATTCTCCGTTAGCCAGCTGGAGATGGCCAGGATATCCTCTTGGAATTTGGCTTGATCACCCACGATGTTATTGGAGAAGGTGAAGATCAGCTGTGTATCGTCCGCATAAGATATTAATTCAATGTTACGTTCCCTGGCCAATGTGGCCAGGGGGCGGACATACACATTAAACAGCGTGGGGCTGAGGGCAGAGCCTTGTGGAACACCACAGCCTAATGGAAAACTGCCGGAAGAGTACGGGGGAGCATGAACCTGGAAGGAACGGTCCGATAGAAATGACTCGAACCAGTCCAGAGCATCACCTCTGACACCTATCTCCCATAGCCTCCTAACTAGGATCCCATGGGAGACGGTGTCAAACGCCGCACTCAAGTCCAGCAGCACCACAGCTGAGGTGTCACCCCTGTCCTGTGCCACCCTTAGATGTTCCGTGACGGCCAGTAGGGCTGACTCCGTGCTATGTTTAGCACGGAATCCGTTCTGAGACTCCTCCAAGATCCCATTAGTCTCCAGAAAACCCGTCAAGATGGAATTGACATGTGCTTCCATTACTTTGGCCAAGTAAGGAAGCAGCGAGATAGGCCGGAAACTTTCTGGCTTGGAAGAGTCCAGGGTGGGTTTTTTTAGCAAAGGGACCACCTTGGCATGTTTCCAAGATTTCGGGATGGTGGCTGATTGCAAAGATTTGTTAATCAGTTCTTGCCCTACCGACAAGATAGAATCCGGGAACAGTCTAAACATCTCTGGTTTGACTGGATCCTCCGGGGACCCCGACTTAATTCTTAAAGTTAGGGTCTCCATATCTGTCTGAGAGATGAGTGGAAGATTTAAGAGAGAATAGGGAAGGCTCAATGAGTCAATGGCAGATCTATAGGTCATAGATGGTTCTCCAGAGTTAAATGTGTTGTAAATCCCCTGTACTTTATTGATAATGTTTGTTTCCTGCCCAAAAATAATGCAATTCTGGATAGATGTAAGTAATTCTCTCTCCAAATCTTTGAATCTACATATTGAGGTAAGCCCAGAATTAATTATTACAGGTAGATACGATTTAGAAAACAAAAATATGAATAACAATGTTAGACTTATTTTTTATGCTATGTTGCTAGCGCGCAGGGAGATATGCAAGCTATGGGTCTCACCACTTAGTCCTAATTTAATGGATTGGATTATAGCCATGAGGTATATGGCTAAGCTTGATATTCTAGACCACTCCAAGAGAAATCGTGGATTTTGGATACCCTTTCTGTTATGTTGTGGTTGAATAATTTAGTTTTGGATTTCCGATGATTAAGCCCGTGCCTATCTTGCTGGTATATGGTTTCTCAGGATGAATAATAGAGTTGGAGGAGGACACACTTGTTGAGTCAGGTGGCCAAGATGGGCACTTTGGAGAATGGCCGGATTCAAAATAGGTGATGTCTACGCCCCACTGCTCTAAACCAGCCTATGAGATAAAAAAAAGCCCAGTGGTGGATTAAGATAGAAGTATGGGTGGCGAGGTGGCAAATGAGGAATTTAAAAAAAAAAAAAAAAAAAAAAAGGAACAATGATATGAGATGACAAAGATCACATTTGAAGTGGCATTTTATTGTTAAGTCTTAAGTACATTAGAAAATGCATTTATTAATTGATCAGCCTACAAGTTTAACATTCCAAAGAGATCCAAGGTGCAAAAGGACTGGGATCTTTTTAAAAGGCACAATTGAAATTAGTTAGGGAAAGCAGAACACTCTATAAAGTCTAGTGCATAGAAGCACCTTAGCTATGGAGACTATCCCAGCAGGGCCTAATAGCTTAAGGGAACCTAAAAATGCAAGGAATTGGGTGTGAATGGAAAATACAGAACATGGACAGTGATTTAAAAAGACAAAAGTATTATCTGGCTTAGGAAGTCCACCACCTGAGAGAGAGGATTTGACGTCCCAAGTCAGACAATCGGCTAGCCGGTGAACTTGCATGCACAGGTCGCATCAGCAGAGCTCTGGCTTCAGATTTGACGGGCTGAATCTAATATACCCGAAAAATGCAGAACTAACACTGTTCTGACGTATTTTCTGACGCAGGTGGCTTTCACCGCATTGTCCTAGGACAGTGGGGACGGTCAGGTGTCCTAACAGTTGGTTGGCCATGCTTGACCGCAGAACATCTTGTTCTGTACATATGGGCGAGAACATCTTGTTCTGTACATTTTTCTAAAAATGTATGTGTGACCGGAAACTTATGCTAGGTGCTAGTTTTGCAAGAAGCTTGTGGCTTATTTCGGCAAGCTAAGTTGCAAAACAAGACTTCAGTGGAAAGTCCCTGAAATATGTCAATCTACCTCTACACCAGCTGGGTCTTGTGTACGTGTGTGTGGGCGTTGGTCCCGATTCTGTGGAAAATTACGACTTCACATTAGGCCAATTTACCACGCTATTTTTCAGTGCAGCAGAAATGCATTTTTCAACATTATTGTGGCCTAGTGCATACTATTAGCCCAAGGCATGTCTTTTTTGCCTTTGCCTTGGGTCTATAACCCCGGGATTCAGGGAGTTAGTGGGATCTAATTTGTTGATCATGCATAGCAAACTTGGGGGATTTCAAGCATATTTTCAGAGTTTCTCTAGCAGGGCAATATAGGGCCTTCAGGCTACCAGGGTCGATAAAAAGGCCCCTCTATCAGATCTAGTACTCTGGAGCATGACAGGCAAGGGATCTAGTACTCTGAACAATGCTGTGCAAGGGATCTAGTGCTTCAAATGATGGCAGGGAATGGATCTTGTACTCTGGGCAATGTCAGGGAAGGTATCTGGTACTCTGGACAATGATGGGCAAGTGATTTTGCAATCCAGACAATGTCAGGGAAGGGATCCACTACTCTTGGAACTGGTGTTCAAGGGATCTAGAACTCTAGACAATGTCAGGGAAGGGATCCAGTACTCTGGGCAATGTTAGGGAAGGGATCTAGCACTCTGGGCAATGGTTGGCATAGGATCTAGCACTCTGGACAATGGCAGGGAAGGGATCTGACACTCTGGACAATGGCAGGGAGGGGATCTAGCAATCTGGACAATGGAAGGGAAGGGATCTAGAACTCTGGACAATAGCGAGCAAGGGATCTAGCCCTCTGGACAATGTCAGGGAAGGGATCTGGTACTCTGGACAGTGCCGGGCAAGGGATCTCGAACTCTGATCAATGTCAGGGAAGGTATTTAGTACTCTGGACAATGGAAGGGAAGGGATCTGGTACTCTGGACAATGGCAGGCAAAGGATCTTGTACTCTGAACAATGTCAGGGAAGGGATCCAGCACTCTGGTAAATGTCAGGGAAGTGATCTGTCATCTGGAAAGTGGCAGGGAAGGGATCTAGCAATCTGGACAATGGCAGGGAAGGGATCTAGAACCCCGGACATATGCATGCAAGGGATCTACATATCTGGGCAATGTCGAGGGAAGGGATCTAGTACTCTGGACAATGGTGGGCAAGGGATTTAGCACCATGGGCAATGGTGGGCAAGGGATCCAGCACTGTGGACAATGGCAGGGAAGGGATATGGCACTCTGGACAATGGCGGGGAAGGGATCCAGAACTCTGGACAATTGCATGCATGGTATCTACATATCTGGAAAATGTCAGGGAAGGGATCTAGTATTCTGGACAATGGTGGGCAAGGGATCTAGCACTCTGGACAGAGGCAGGCAGATCTAATACTCCTGGACAATTGTGTGCATGGGATCCTGCACTCTGGCCAATGTTGGGGAAGGGATCTAGTACTCTTGACAATGGCATGCAAGGGATCCAGTATTCTGGACAATGTTAGGGAAGGGATCTAGTACTCTGAACAATGATAGGCAAGGTATCCAGCACTCTGGCCAATGTCAGGGAAGAGATCTAGTACTCTTGACAATGACATGCAAGGGTTCCAGTATTCTGGACAATGTCAGGGAAGGGATCTAGTACTCTGGACAATGATAGGCAAGGGATCTAGCATTCTGGGCAATGTCAGGGAAGGGATCTAGTACTCTGGACAATGGTGGGCAAGGGATCCAGCACTCTGGCCAATGTCAGGGAAGGGATCTAGTACTCTTGACAATGCATGCAAGGGATCCAGTATTCTGGACAATGTCAGGGAAGGGATCTAGTACTCTGGGCCATGATAGGCAAGGGATCTAGCACTCTGGGCAATGTCAGGGAAGGGATCTAGTATGCTGAACAATAGCAGCCACTGGGTCTGGCACTCTGGGTAATGGCAGGCAAGGGATCTAGTACTCTGGATAATGTGTACAAGGGATATAGTACTCTTGACAATGTAAAAGCAGGGATCTAGTGCTCCGAACAATGTCAGGGAAGGGACCTAGTACTCTGGGCAATGTCAGGGAAGAGATCTGGGACTCTGGAAAATGGCAGAAAAGGGACCTGGTAGTCTGGACAATGGTTGGCATGGGATCTCACACCCTAGACAATGTCAGGGAAGGGATCTAGTGCTCTGGACAATGGTAGGCAAGGGATATAGCACTCTGGTCAATTTCAGGGAAGGGATCTAGTACCCTGGACAATGGTAGGCAAGGGATCTAGTGCTCTGGGCAATGTCAGGGAAGGATCTAGTATGCTGAACAATAGCAGCCACTGTGTCTAGCACTCTGGGTAATGACAGGCAAGGGATCTAGTACTCTTGGTAATGTATGCAAGGGATCTAGTACTCTGAAAAATGTAAGGGAAGGGATCTAGTGCTCTTAACAATGTCAAGGAAGGGATATAGTACTCTGGACAATGTCAGGGAAGTGATCTGGTACTCTGGACAATGGCATGCAATGGATCCAGTACTATGGACAATGCAAGGGAAGGGATCTAGTGCTCTGAACAATGCCAGGGAAGGGATCTAGTACTCTGGGCAATGTTAGGGAAGGGATCTGGTACTCTGGACAATGGCAGGCAAAGGATCTAGCACTCTGGGCAATGTCAGGTAAGGGATCTAGTACTCTGGGCAATGTCGGGGAAGGGATCTAGTACTCTGGGCAATGTCAGGGAAGGGATCTGGTACTCTAGACAATGGCATGCAATGGATCCAGTACTCTGGACAATGTAATTGAAGGGATCTAGTGCCCCAAACAATGGTGGGCAAGGGATCCAGCACCCTGGACAATGTCAGGGAAGGGATCTAGTACTCTGGACAATGGTAGGCAAGGGATCTAGTGCTCTGGGCAATGTCAGGGAAGGGATCTAGCATGCTGAACAATAGCAGCCACTGTGTCTAGCACTCTGGGCAATGACAGGCAAGGGATCTAGTACTATTGGTAATGTCTGCAAGGGATATAGTATTCTGGACAATGTAAGAGAAGGGATCTAGTGCTCTGAATAATGTCAGGGAAGGGACCTAGTACTCTGGGCAATGTCAGGGAAGGGATCTGGTACTTTGAACAATGGCGGGCATGGGATCTTGCACTCTGGTCAATGTCAGGGAAGGGATCTAGTGCTCCAAATAATGGTGGGAAAGGGATCTTGCACTCTGGCCAATGTCAGGGAAGGGATCTAGTACTCTTGACAATGGCATGCAAGGGATCCAGTACTCAGGACAATGTCAGGGAAGGGATCTGCCACTCTGGACAATGGCAGGCAAGGGATCTTGCACTCTGGACAATGTCATGGCAAGGATCTAGTGCTTCAAACAATGGTGCGCAAGGGATCCAGCACTCTGGTCAATGTCAGGAAAGGGATCTAGTGTTCTGGACAATGGTGGGCAAGGGATCCAGCACTCTGGTCAATGTTAGGAAAGGGATCTAGTACTATTGACAATGGCATGCAAGGGATCCAGTATTCAGGACAATGTCAGGGAAGGGATCTGCCACTCTGGACAATGGCAGGCAAGGGATCTTGCACTCTGGACAATGTCATGGAAGGGATCTAGTGCTTCAAACAATGGTGGGCAAGGGATCTACCACTCTGGTCAATGTCAGGAAAGGGATCCAGTGTTCTGGACAATGGTAGGAAAGGGATCTAGTGCTCTGGGCAATGCCAGGGAAGGGATCTAGTATGCTGAACAATAGTAGCTGTCTAGCACTCTGGGCAATGACAGGCAAGGGATCTAGTATTCTTGGTAATGTGTGCACGGGATCTAGTACTCTGGACAATGCAAGGGAAGGGATCTAGTGCTCTGAACAATGCCAGGGAAGGGATCTAGTACTCTGGGCAATGTCAGGGAAGGGATCTGGTACTCTGGACAATGGCGGGCAAAGGATCTTGTACTCTGGACAATGTCAGGTAAGGGATCTAGTACTCTGTGCAATGCCAGGGAAGGGATCTAGTGCTCTGGGCAATGACAGGGAAGGGATCTGGTACTCTGGACAATGGCATGCAGTGGATCCAGTACTCTGGACAATGCAAGGGAAGGGATCTAGTGCTCTGACCAATGCCAGGGAAGGGATCCAGTACTCTGGACAATGGCGGGCAAAGGATCTTGTACACTGGACAATGTCAGAGAAGGGATCTAGTACTCTGGGCAATGCCAGGGAAGGGATCTAGTACCCTGGACAATGGTAGGCAAGGGATCTAGTGCTCTGGGCAATGTCAGGGAAGGGATCTAGTATGCTGAACAATAGCAGCCACTGTGTCTAGCACTCTGGGTAATGACAGGCAAGGGATCTAGTACTCTTGGTAATGTATGCAAGGGTTCTAGTACTCTGGACAATGTAGAGGAAGGGATCTAGTTCTCTTAACAATGCCAGGGAAGGGATCTAGTACTCTGGGAAATGTCAGGGGATGGATCTAGTACTCTGGTCAATGTCAGGGAAGGGATCTGGTACTCTGGGCAATGGCATGCAATGGATCCAGTACTCTGGACAATGCAAAGGAAGGGATCTAGTGCTCTGAACAATGCCAGGGAAGGGATCTATTACTCTGGGCAATGTCAGGGAAGGGATCTGGTACTCTGGACAATGGCATGCAATGAATCCAGTACTCTGTACAATGTAAGGGAAGGGATCTAGTGCTCTGAACAATGGAAGGGAAGGGATCTGGTACTCTGGACAATGGCAGGCAAAGGATCTTGTACTCTGAACAATGTCAGGGAAGGGATCCAGCACTCTGGTCAATGTCAGGGAAGTGATCTGTCATCTGGAAAGTGGCAGGGAAGGGATCTAGCAATCTAGACAATGGCAGGGAAGGGATCTAGAACCCCGGACATATGCATGCAAGGGATCTACATATCTGGGCAATGTCGAGGGAAGGGATCTAGTACTCTGGACAGTGGTGGGCAAGGGATTTAGCACCCTGGGCAATGGTGGGCAAGGGATCCAGCACTGTGGACAATGGCAGGGAAGGGATATGGCACTCTGGACAATGGCAGGGAAGGGATCCAGAACTCTAGACAATTGCATGCATGGTATCTACATATCTGGACAATGTCAGGGAAGGGATCTATTATTCTGGACAATGGTGGGCAAGGGATCTAGCACTCTGGACAGAGGCAGGCAGATCTAATACTCCTGGACAATGGTGTGCATGGGATCCTGCACTCTGGCCAATGTCGGGGAAGGGATCTAGTACTCTTGACAATGGCATGCAAGGGATCCAGTATTCTGGACACTGTTAGGGAAGGGATCTAGTACTCTGAACAATGATAGGCAAGGTATCCAGCACTCTGGCCAATGTCAGGGAAGAGATCTAGTACTCTTGACAATGACATGCAAGGGTTCCAGTATTCTGGACAATGTCAGGGAAGGGATCTGGTACTCTGGACAATGGCGGGCAAAGGATCTTGTACTCTGGACAATGTCAGGTAAGGGATCTAGTACTCTGTGCAATGCCAGGGAAGGGATCTAGTGCTCTGGGCAATGTCAGGGAAGGGATCTGGTACTCTGGACAATGGCATGCAGTGGATCCAGTACTCTGGACAATGCAAGGGAAGGGATCTAGTGCTCTGAACAATGCCAGGGAAGGGATCCAGTACTCTGGACAATGGCGGGCAAAGGATCTTGTATGCTGGACAATGTCAGAGAAGGGATCTAGTACTCTGGGCAATGCCAGGGAAGGGATCTAGTACCCTGGACAATGGTAGGCAAGGGATCTAGTGCTCTGGGCAATGTCAGGGAAGGGATCTAGTATGCTGAACAATAGCAGCCACTGTGTCTAGCACTCTGGGTAATGACAGGCAAGGGATCTAGTACTCTTGGTAATGTATGCAAGGGTTCTAGTACTCTGGACAATGTAAGGGAAGGGATCTAGTTCTCTTAACAATGCCAGGGAAGGGATCTAGTACTCTGGGAAATGTCAGGGGATGGATCTAGTACTCTGGTCAATGTCAGGAAAGGTATCTGGTACTCTGGGCAATGGCATGCAATGGATCCAGTACTCTGGACAATGCAAGGGAAGGGATCTAGTGCTCTGAACAATGCCAGGGAAGGGATCTATTACTCTGGGCAATGTCAGGGAAGGGATCTGGTACTCTGGACAATGGTGTGCAAGGGATCCAGCACTCTGGTCAATGTCAGGGAAGGCGTCTAGTACTCTTGACAATGGCATGCAAGGGATCCAGTACTCAGGACAATGTCAGGGAAGGGATCTGCCACTCTGGCCAATGACAGGCAAGGGATCTTGCACTCTGGACAATGTCATGGAAGGGATCTAGTGCTCCAAACAATTGTGGGCAAGGGATCCAGCACTCTGGTCAATGTCAGGGAAGGGATCTAGTGCTTTGGCAATGTCAGGCAAGGGATCTAGTGCTCTGGGCAATGTCAGGGAAGGGATCTAGTATGCTGAACAATAGTAGCCACTCTGTCTAGCACTCTGGGCAATGACAGGCAAGGGATCTAGTACTCTTGGTAATGTGTGCATGGGATCTAGTACTCTGGACAATGCAAGGGAAGGGATCTAGTGCTCTGAACAATGCCAGGGAAGGGATCTAGTACTCTGGGCAATATCAGGGAAGGGATCTGGTACTCTGGACAATGGTGGGCAAAGGATCTTGTACTCTGGACAATGTCAGGTAAGGGATCTATTACTCTGGGCAATGCCAGGGAAGGGATCTAGTGCTCTGGGCAATGTCAGGGAAGGGATCTGGTACTCTGGACAATGGCATGCAGTGGATCCAGTACTCTGGACAATGCAAGGGAAGGGATCTAGTGCTCTGAAAACTGTCAGGGAAGGGATCCGGTACTCTGGACAATGGCGGGCAAAGGATCTTGTACTCTGAACAATGTCAGGGAAGGTATCTAGTACTCTGGGCAATGTCAGGGAAGGGATCTGGCACTCTGGACAATGTCAGGCAAGGGATCTTGCACTCTGGACAATGTCATGGAAGGAAGCTAGTGCTCCAAACAATGGTGGGCAGGGGATCCAGCACTCTGGTCAATGTCAGGGAAGGGCTCTGAGGTTACGTAGTTTTCAGCCTCGCTTCACTACAGCCGCCATTTGGCGTTTAGTCACCATTTTATGTTGCCTCACTCAGGCAGCACGGCTAACGCGAAAAAAATTGTCTTTTCTGCCACTTTTAGCTGTTCGATGTTTTTCTCGTCAAGGAGCAACCTTTGTCCTTGTGTGCATTACTGATGTCAGGGTCCGGCCGAGTTCGCAAAGCCATGACTAGACTGATTAATCCATGACTTACTCCACTGTTTGGGTCCCACCATTCTTCTGTACCTTATCTTATTTAACTGGCCTTCACTATTCTCTTCGTGTGTTCTCTTGTTACATAGCCCTTCTTTTGAAGCATTCTACACATGTTTTGGCACCTGCAAACTGAATTACGGGCACTAGTGTTGATTAACCTAATGGGAGGAGAGCACACGGGGTCTGAAAGGAGGGTGTGTTTTAGACATCTGATAGCTTGTTTTCGAACTATTCCTATTTGTCAGTTTTGTGTATATTGGGAGTTGTCATTGTAAACTTGTGTTGTATAATAGACTGTGCACCACAGATTGAAGTGGCAGTCTCTTGAGAACCTACCTGTGTGGTACTTCTTAGATAACTGTGCTTAGCTGCAGCTAATAAAACTACTTTTCTATGCCAAGCAGAGTGTCCTGTGTCTCTGTCGGTCGAGGCAGGTGAACTCGGAGATCTTAGGCGTGCCCTGCGCCGCTCAGCCCTTAAGGCTGGGTTCTCCAAATGGCGGCCCAACGTGTGGGCGACTTCAGCGGTAGTAGTTCTGCCTGAGAGTCGTGAGGAGCTTCGCAAGAAAATTCCGGAGGATTTCGCGAACCACGTGAGCGACCCCTGCATGTCAAAGTGGCCCGAAGGTCTTTTGAAGCGTGGCTACTCCTTCCCGACGGCTGCTGGCAACTGCTGCCCTGACTGTCACCCTGCTTGGCCCTTTGGTGATGACTTGTTTCGCGAGACGATAGACGGACATCTGTTGGCATGAGAAAAGCATTTAGTTAAGTATTTGAGGGTAGCGCCCACTCTCTTTGTTTTTGTATTTTGTTATTCGATTAGCGCGCTAACCGAAGCCATGGGGTAAGTACGTTTGTGCTGTGACTCTATTGTCTAAAGAATCCCTTGACGTTTGTAAGGACAAAATGCCTGGATTTAGTATGTTTAAGAAATGTTGTTGTTGTGGTTGTTTTGCGGATTCCCGATTGGAGGATTCCTGTCCAATTCCTCCAGTTGGAACTCCTACTTATGAACTTTACTCAAAGCACGGTCTGGGTCCTATAGTTTTTAGTGAAATATGGACCCATTACACTAAAAAGGATGGTGTTTTGCAATGGCCACAAAATGGGTCCTTTGAGCCAGATATATTAGATAATTTGGAAGCGATTTTATTCAAGAGAAAAGCCCGGCTGGCAATGTTTGACTCCTTTCGCCTATGGCGCAAGGAAGCCAAACAGAAAGAAATTAAGCAAATGAAGAAAGATAAGAAAGAGCAGAGTATGTCGATTCTACAGGCTGCCCAACAATTTAAAAATGACGAAGCTGATCAAGCGATTGAGGTTTCAGAAAGACAACATCGCATGGCAATAGATAGACGCTATCCTGTATTGCCTACGGTATCAAAGAGTAAAACTCCTGATGACGATTCTTTAATGTCCCATTTATTGACATTACCTCCGCCTTATGTGTTAGGAGCTAATGCACCGCCATTACAGCCCGCTGCCAATGCAGCTGCTGTACTTCCTGCACAGTTGCCCGTCCCTGTGATTCCGCCTCAACCTCCTCTGCCAGCAATATCGGTACCCCAATCTCCTGTGCCTCAGCCTTCTCCATCTGTCGTTTCTTTTGCTACAGATTACTCTTCTGTCTTACAGAATACTTTGTCCCCCGTTTTAGTGTCAGATTCCCCTGCAGCTCGACGGTGTTTAGTAGACACTGTTTCAGGTCTTTTGTTGCCTTTTCTTGGACCTCTTTTCTTCTCTCCTGCCTCGTCTAGGAGGCAATCTCGTAGTCAATTTCCAGATTTGGAAGAACGGACTAAATTAGATTCCCTTGCCTATAATTGGATTATGAGTCGTGTACAGTATAATGCAGGTGATATTTTAGATACTTTCCTTCAATGGAACGCGCCCACACAGAGATATGTATTTGATGTCATGTGTAATACTCTGATAAAGGAATGGGGAGACGTAGATTTAGACTCGCCTCCTCAGGATTTATTTGACATACAGGATCAATTTGATAAGGGACTTATTGTGGGTCCTGCTGTAAAACATGCTGTTCAGAAAATTGTTGCTTTTCGATCTACACTTTTCTCTCAAAATTCTCTTGAGCCTGATCCCGCGGTTCGTCGTAAAATGGCACAATACCCAATGCGAGAAGTTCCTCCGATATGGAGAGATGCAGTTCCACAAGCAGGTAATGTTCCTGGTGTTTCTGCTCATTTTCAGCGTATATGGGTACATGACCCTTGGAAAAGGTCAGAAGTAGTGGCACTCAAACAGTCTTTACCGGACCCTCGTAAGGATCCTGCGGGTATTATAAAGAGCTGTCCCAGACTGTTGATGCCTGCATTATGAATTTGGCAGATATTGACTTACTCATGGGGAATGTAGTCCCACAAGCAATATGGGCCAAGATTCGTAGGCAGGATCATGCAGTAGCTCTGGGTGATGATTGGGCTGCCATTACAGCTGCGGATGCAGGTCAAGTAGGTGGGGCCAAACCGGATGCCCTGATCACAGAATTGCCTGGAAAAATAATAGATTTAATGAAAACTTTAATGCCTGCGATGCATGTTAATTGGGATAAGTTAGCGGCGTGTAAACAGAAGACGGATGAAAGTGTCTCCGACTTCTTTACTCGGTTTGAGGAGACTTTCATCGAATGTAGTGGTCAAGACATGAGTACCGAAGGTGGACAACTATTGTTCGTAGACAAATTTGTTTTTAATTTACTTCTAGAATTATCGAATAAATTAAAACAATCAGAGAGTTCTTGGGCTGTCTCTTCCACTGCTCAGATATTGGCTACTGCTCAATATTATGAGAATAGGGATAAGGAGGACAAGGAGAAGGCGGAGAAAAAGACTAAAGACTTGAAAACAAAAGTCCTTCTGCAACAGGCTTATCCCCTTCGTTCTGCTCAGCCCTCATTTTCACAGCCCCCGCAGTTACAGAGGTTGTTGCAGAAGCCAGTCCCCTCAGTTCCACGAGCTTCATTGGGCCCCAACCAGTGTGCTTATTGTAAAGAAGGTGGTCATTTTAAGAATACTTGTCCAATTTTATTGCAACGGTATGGTGGATCATTGGCGCCACGGGGTCGTGGTGATTCTCGATCCATATCCAGAGGAAGGGGTCGTGGTGTGCCACCTCAGGAACGATGTCCCTCTCCTTCTCAGGACTCTACGAATTATTTTGATCAGCAGAATTCTCAATCTGCACAATACTACAATGATGACTATTGTTTCGATAATGGGGACGATGCTTTCCATACTAGCTAGGACAGCCATAGGCAAAGTAAGGGAGTCATATCAGTTCCAGTAGATCAGGAAGGACCTTATGTTAATGTTATGGCATTAGGTGTTACAGAAGCATTTCTCTTGGATACTGGTGCTATGAGAAGTTCCATAATGCATTCTAAACTCCCTGGGGCACCTTTGTCTGGCTTAACAAATGTTTCTGTAGGATTCTCTGGCGCCCCAGTTTCAAATCCTATCTCTTGTCCTTTGCCCATTTCTATTGGTCCCTACGATTTGGAAGCTCCACTCCTCTTAACGACGGGATGCGGAGAAAATTTGTTGGGTTTGGACCTCCTGAACCATTTACATGCTACGCTGTATTGTTCACCCTCTGATGTGCACCTTACTTTAGGTGATAAGTTGACTTCTCCAATGTATGTATCTAAAGAACAGCTACCACCCGAGTTGCGTTCACTTCCCACTACACTTTGGGCTGTGGGTCCAAATGATGTTGGCTTGTTGCAAATTCCACCATATGTAATTACTGTTAAAGACAATGTTAAGATGCCACGTGTTCCACAATATAAAATATCCAGTGATGGTGAGAGAGCTTTGTTGGCCATTGTTCATGATTTGGTTCAGAAGGGTGTGGTTGAAGAGACTAGAGGAAACATTTGCAATAGCCCTGTTTTGCCTATTCTTAAACGTACTGATCCCTCTCAGCCACCTGTGTATCGTTTTGTAATTGATCTTCGAGAGGTCAACAAAATTGTTGTCCCTCAATTTCCTGTTGTGCCAGATATCACAGCTTTGCTTACCATGATTCCTGCTTCAGCAGGTTGGTTTTCAGTGATCGATCTTAAAATGCCTTCTTTAGCATTCCCATTGCCGAAGAAAGTAGGGATCTTTTCGGCTTCTCTCTCGGAGGCCGCAGCTTCCGGTTTAAGTGCGCACCCCAAGGCTATTGTGAAAGTCCTTCGATATACAGTCAAGCTTTGAAGTCACAACTTGATACCTTTTCTTTGCCTTCGGGTGCCACTCTTATCCAATATGTGGATGATTTGTTGATCGCTGCAGATTCTGAAAATGTTTGTAAAGCAGCAACTGTATCGCTCTTACAGCATTTGTCTGATTCACATCATAAAGTATCGTCTTCCAAGTTACAATATTGCCGACAAGAGGTTACCTATTTAGGTCATCTCTTTTCGAAGGAAGGAAGGCGATTGACTCCAGAAAGTATTCATGCAATTGCACGAATGCCTGTACCATCCACACAAAGAGAAGTGCGTGCTTTCTTAGGCATCACCTCTTACTGTAGACAGTGGATTCCAAATTGTTCCCTTCTTGCTAAACCACTGTTGGCACTTACACTTCAAGACACACCCCAGCCTTTGCCTTGGACTGATGAATGTCAAAAGAGTTTTTCTGATTTCCGTACTGCTTTGTGTTCCGCTCCTGTGTTGGGTACTCCAGATTACAGTAAACCTTTCACACTCTATGTGCATGAAAGGGAAGGTTGTGCATTATCAGTGTTGACGCAATGATTTGGCGACAAACAAAGGCCGTGTGCCTATTTTTCTGCAACATTAGATCCAGTAGCTAAGGCATTACCTAGTTGCCTTAGAGCAACAGCAGCAGCGGCAATTTCTATTCGTCAGTCCGCTGGACTAGTGCTAGATCATACTCTTAATGTTATGGTGCCACATGCAGTAGATACTCTTCTTAATAGGACGAAAACTCAGCATTTAACGAGTGCTCGCTTGTCTGGATACGAGTTGACACTTCTGGCTAGTCACATACACATAAAAAGATGTAATGTCCTAAATCCAGCAACATTATTGCCTGCTTTGGATGCTAGCAATGTACAAGATCAGCATGATTGTTTTCTTCGCACTGAAGAAGAAACGAAGGGTCGAATAGACCTCAAGGACACACCACTTGTGGATCCGGATGGGATCCTATGGGTAGATGGGTCATGTTTCAAGCTCCCTAATGGTGAAACCACAGCTGCTTATGCAGTAACGACGTTGTTTACAGTGGTAGAAACTGCACGCATTTCGCATAATTCAGTGCAAACTGCAGAATTGATTTCGTTGACAAGAGCATGTGTGTTGGCGAAAGAGAAGAGAGTGACTGTCTATACCGACAGCCAATATGCATTTGGCGTCGCGCAAAGTTTTGGTCGTTTGTGGAGGGAAAGAGGATTCTTTACCTCCCACGGCACCAAGATACAGCATGGTCAGTTGGTAACTGACCTTCTCAAATCACTTGCCCTGCCTACTCAAATAGCGATTGTGAAGTGCAGTGCGCATAAAAAGATTACTGATGATGTGGGTCAATGAAATGCGTTTGCAGATGAGATAGCGAAGGAAACAGCGAGGAATGTTGGAAGTCGCATGTATGTTGCAGGGCCTGCTAGATGGGTTGCAGAAGCTGGTATGTGTGAGGACACAGTGGAAAGTGTGAAAGCAATCCAGAAGGAGGCCACTGAGAAGGAATTAAGCACGTGGAGAGAAAGTACGGGAATATTGGATAGTACGGGATGTTGGACGGAATTGTCAGAGCATCAACGATGGTTGCTACCTGATGCGTATGTACTGCCTGTAGTTACTATGGCCCATGGACCAGCCCATATTAATGCACGGGGTATATGTAAGCTTTTAGCTCCAGTATGGCAGAATGCTGGTATTCCTAAATGTGCAGAAAACGTGGTGAAACATTGCATTGTTTGTTTGATGCACAATCCAGGAAAGGGAACTCGAACTCCAGCAGGTCACTTTGCACCACCTTTGTACCCATTCGAGGTACTGCAAATAGACTACATCCATATGGAGCGTTTCAATAATCTCAAGTATGTCCTGGTGGTGGTTTGTGCCTTTTCCAGATGGATAGAGGCCTACCCCCTAAAGGACAACACTGCTTTGTCCACTGCAAAAATACTCTTGAAAGAATTCTTCCCGAGGTTTGGTTTGCCGCGCATTGTCTGGAGTGACAATGGAAGTGAATTTGTAGGTGAAATTATGCAAAAGGTGTGTGTAGGTCTAGGCATTAGACAGAAATTCCACGCAGCAAACCATCCTCAGTCAGCAGGTTTGGTAGAGTGCTACAATGGCACTCTCAAACTTAAGCTAGCAAAGATTCAGGCCAGCACGGGCCTTTCTTGGCCTGATGCTTTGCCTTTGGCACTCCTTTCTACTAGAACAACTGTTCATTCTCGTTTGGGGCTTTGCCCATACGAGATTGTGTTCGGACGCCCAGCTAACGTCTGGGGAGTCCCCAGACCCAAAAAGTACTCAGATATCCCCTACCCACTGTTGGTTGACTATTTGCATGATATCACCACTAAATTGCATGTTATTCGTCAACAGGTCCAAAACGCTTTACCTTAGGCCTCTTCAGATCCCGGACACACCATCCAGCCTAGGGATTGGGTGTGTCTGAAAAATTTCCAGAGAAAAAAGAACCTGGAACCTCGCTGGGGGCCTCCAAGACAAGTTCTGCTTACAACTCGTACAGCTGTTAAGGTCCTGGGGAAGAAACACTGGATCCACGGTGTACACTGCAAAAGGGTACCATTGCCTTTGCCGTATGACCAGTGGGTCCGAGAAGGTATTGGTGACAGTGAGTTTGAACAGGTACCCAGTTTCGTGCCGTTCAGCAGTGCACACCTGGATTGGACTAGCTCAGAGAAAGAGGATGATGATGTTCTACAGGAAGCTGTACCCTATCATCTGAGAGTCGATACAACAGATCCCGAACATTTATTCCAGGACCAGACAACCCTTGGAAAGAGACGATACAATTTGAGGGAAAAGATCCCCTAAGGACAATCAGTTTTGACTTTCACTTTTTTTAAACTCTTTTAATAAAGATACATTTTTCTTTCCCTTATCCATCAAGTTGCAGGGTCACGGTAGGAGTCTTGAGCTGTGACCTGAATTTTGACTAGGTCAACAGGACTTGCAGTGTCATAGGATGGCTAACAATCACAGCCAAGTGATTAAGGAAGATTATCATGAGCGACGCCTTTAGAGTAATGGATAGTGAATGTCAGGGAAGGGATCTAGTACTCTGGGCAATGGTAGGCAAGGGATCTAGTGCTCTGGTCAATGTCAGGGAAGGGATCTAGTATGCTGAACAATAGCAGCCACTGTGTCTAGCACTCTGGGCAATGATAGGCAAGGGATCTAGTACTCTTGGTAATGTGTGCAAGGGATATAGTACTCTGGACAATGTAAGGGAAGGGATCTAGTGCTCTGAACAATGTCAGAAAAGGGATCTAGTACTCTGGGCAATGTCAGGGAAGGGATCTGGTACTCTGGACAATGGCATGCAATGGATCCAGTACTCTGGACAATGCAAGGGAAGGGATCTAGTGCTCTGAAAAATGTCAGGGAAGGGATCTGGTACTCTGGACAATGGCGGGAAAAAGATCTTGTACTTTGAAAAATGTCAGGGAATGGATCTAGTACTCTGGGCAATGCCAGGGAAGGGATCTGGCACTCTGGACAATGGCAGGCAAGGGATCTTGCACTCTGGACAATGCCAAGGAAGGGATCTAGTGCCCCAAACAATGGTGGGCAAGGGATCCAGCACTCTCGACAATGTCAGGGAAGGGATCTAGTGCTCTGGACAATGGCAGGCAAGGGAACTAGTGATATGGGCAATGTCAGGAAAGGGATCTAGTATGCTGAACAATAGTACCCACTCTGTCTAGCACTCTGGGCAATGACAGGCAAGGGATCTAGTACTCTTGGTAATGTGTGCATGGGATCTAGTACTCTGGACAATGCATGGGAAGGGATCTAGTGCTCTGAACAATGCCAGGGAAGGGATCTAGAACTCTGGGCAATGTCAGGGAAGGGATCTGGTACTCTGGACAATGGCAGGCAAAGAATCTTGTACTCTGGACAATGTCAGGGAAGGGATTTAGTACTCTGGACAATGGTGGGCAAGGGATCCAGCACTCTGGTCAATGTCAGAGAAGGGATCTAGTACTCTTGACAATGGTATGCAAGGGATCCAGTACTCAGGACAATGTCAGGGAAGGGATCTAGTACTCTAGGCAATGCCAGGGAAGGGATCTAGTGCTCTGGGCAATGTCAGGGAAGGGATCTGGTACTCTGGACAATGGTGGGCAAGGGATCCAGCACTCTGGTCAATGTCAGGGAAGGGATTTAGTACTCTGGACAATGGTGGGCAAGGGATCCAGCACTCTGGTCAATGTCAGAGAAGGGATCTAGTACTCTTGACAATGGTATGCAAGGGATCCAGTACTCAGGACAATGTCAGGGAAGGGATCTGCCACTCTGGACAATGGAAGGCAAGGGATCTTGCACTCTGGACAATGTCATGGAAGGGATCTAGTGCTCCAAACAATGGTGGGCAAGGGGTCCAGCACTCTGGTCAATGTCAGGGAAGGGATCGAGTGCTCTGGACAATGGCAGGCAAGGGATCTAGTGCTCTGGGCAATGTCAGGGAAGGGATCTAGTATGCTGAACAATAGTAGCCACTCTGTCTAGCACTCTGGGCAATGACAGGCAAGGGATCTAGTACTCTTGGTAATGTGTGCATGGGATCTAGTACTCTGGACAATGCATGGGAAGGGATCTAGTGCTCTGAACAATGCCTGAAAAGGGATCTAGTACTCTGGGCAATGTCAGGGAAGGGATCTGGTACTCTGGACAATGACAGGCAAAGGATCTTGTACTCTGGACAATGTCAGGTAAGGGATCTAGTACTCTAGGCAATGCCAGGGAAGGGATCTAGTGCTCTGGGCAATGTCAGGGAAGGGATCTGGTACTCTGGACAATGGCATGCAGTGGATCCAGTACTCTGGACAATGCAAGGGAAGGGAACTAGTGCTCTGAACAATGCCAGGGAAGGGATCTAGTACTCTGGGCAATGTCAGGGAAGGGATCTGGTACTCTGGACAATGGCATGCAATGGATCCAGTAATCTGGACCTTGCAAGGAAAGGGATCTAGTGCTCTGAAAAATGTCAGGGAAGGGATCCGGTACTCTGGACAATGGTGGGCAAAGGATCTTGTACTCTGAACAATGTCAGGGAAGGGATCAAGTACTCTGGGCAATGTCAGGCAAAGGATCTTGTACTCTGAACAATGTCAGGGAAGGGAACTGGCACTCTGGACAATGGCAGGCAAGGGATCTTGCACTCTGGACAATGTCATGGAAGGGATCTAGTGCTCCAAACAATGGTGGGCAAGGGATCCAGCACTCTGGTCAATGTCAGGGAAGGGATCTAGTGCTCTGGACAATGGTAGGCAAGGGATCTAGTGCTCTGGGCAATGTCAGGGAAGGGATCTAGTATGCTGAACAATAGTAGCCACTCTGTCCAGCACTCTGGGCAATGACAGGCAAGGGATCTAGTACTCTTGGTAATGTGTGCACGGGGTCTAGTACTCTGGGCAATGCAAGGGAAGGGATCTAGTGCTCTGAACAATGCCAGGGAAGGGATCTAGTACTCTGGGCAATGTCAGGGAAGGGATCTGGTACTCTGGACAATGGCGGGCAAAGGATATTGTACTCTGGACAATGTCAGGTAAGGGATCTAGTACTCTGGGCAATGCCAGGGAAGGGATCTAGTGAACTGGGCAATGTCAGGGAAGGGATCTGGTACTCTGGACAATGGCATGCAGTATATCCAGTACTCTGGACAATGCAAGGGAAGGGATCTAGTGCTCTGAACAATGCCAGAAAAGGGATCTAGTACTCTGGGCAATGTCAGGGAAGGGATCTGGTACTCTGGACAATGGCATGCAATGGATCCAGTACTCTGGACCTTGCAAGGGAAGGGATCTAGTGCTCTGAAAAATGTCAGGGAAGGGATCCGGTACTCTGGACAATGGTGGGCAAAGGATCTTGTACTCTGAACAATGTCAGGGAAGGGATCAAGTACTCTGGGCAATGTCAGGGAAGGGAACTGGCACTCTGGACAATAACAGGCAAGGGGTCTTGCACTCTGGACAATGTCATGGAAGGGATCTAGTGCTCCAAACAATGGTGGGCAAGGGATCCAGCACTCTGGTCAATGTCAGGGAAGGGATCTAGTACCCTGGACAATGGTAGGCAAGGGATCTAGTGCTCTGGGCAATGTCAGGGAAGGGATCTAGTATGCTGAACAATAGCAGCCACTGTGTCTAGCACTCTGGGTAATGACAGGCAAGGGATCTAGTACTCTTGGTAATGTATGCAAGGGATCTAGTACTCTGGACAATGTAAGGGAAGGGATATAGGGCTCTTAACAATGTCAGGGAAGGGATATATAACTCTGGACAATGTCAGGGGAGTGATCTGGTACTCTGGACAATGGCATGCAATGGATCCAGTACTATGGACAATGCAAGGGAAGGGATCTAGTGCTCTGAACAATGCCAGGGAAGGGATCTAGTACTCTGGGCAATGGCAGGGAAGGGATCTGGTACTCTGGACAATGGCGGGCAAAGGATATTGTACTCTGGACATTGTCAGGTAAGGGATCTAGTACTCTGGGCAATGTTGGGGAAGGGATCTAGTACTCTGGGCAATATCAGGGAAGGGATCTGGTACTCTGGACAATGGCATGCAATGGATCCAGTACTCTGGACAATGCAAAGGAAGGGATCTAGTGCTCTGAACAATGCCAGGGAAGGGATCTGGTACTCTGGACAATGGCATGTAATGGATCCAGTACTCTGGACAATGCAAGGGAAGGGATCTAGTGCTCTGAACAATGCCAGGTAAGGGATCTAGTACTCTGGGCAATGTCAGGGAAGGGATCTGGTACTCTGGACAATGGCATACAGTATATCCAGTACTCTGGACAATGCAAGGGGAGGGATCTAGTGCTCTGAACAATGCCAGGGAAGGGATCTAGTACTCTGGGCAATGTCAGGGAAGGGATCTGGTACTCTGGGAAATGGCTTGCAATGAATCCAGTACTCTGGACAATGCAAGGGAAGGGATCTAGTGCTCTGAAAAATGTCAGTCAAGGGATCTGGTACTCTGAACAATGGCAGGAAAAAGATCTTGTACTCTGAACAATGTCAGGGAAGGGATCTAGTACTCTGGGCAATGCCAGGGAAGGGATCTGGCACTCTGGACAATGGCAGGCAAGGGATCATGCACTCTGGACAATGTCATGGAAGGGATCTAGTGCCCCCAAACAATGGTGGGCAAGGGATCCAGAACTCTGGACAATGTCAGGGAAGGGATCTAGTACTCTGGACAATGGTAGGCAAGGGATCTAGTGCTCTGCGCAATGTCAGGGAAGGGATCTAGCATGCTGAACAATAGCAGCCACTGTGTCTAGCACTCTGGGCAATGAAAGGCAAGGGATCTAGTACTCTTGGTAATGTGTGCAAGGGATATAGTACTCTGGACAATGTAAGAGAAGGGATTAAGTGCTCTGAACAATGTCAGGGAAGGGACCTAGTACTCTGGGCAATGTCAGGGAAGGGATCTGGTACTCTGGACAATGGCGGGCATGGGATCTTGCACTCTTGACAATGTCAGGAAAGGGATATAGTGCTCCAAACAATGGTGGGAAAGGGATCCAGCACTCTGGTCAATGTCAGGGAAGGGATCTAGTACTCTGGACAATAGTGGACAAGGGATCCAGCTCTCTGGTCAATGTCAGGGAAGGGATCTAGTACTCTTGACAATGGCAGGCAAGGGATCCAGTACTCTGGACAGTGTCAGGGAAGGGATCTAGTACTCAGGACAATGATAGGCAAGGGATCTAGCACTTTGGGCAATATCAGGGAAGGGATCTTGTGTGCTGAACATTAGCAGCCACTGGGTCTAGCACTCGGGGTAATGGCAAGCAAGGGATCTAGTACTCTGGATAATGTGTACAAGGGATATAGTACTCTGGACAATGTAAGAGAAGGGATCTAGTGCTCTGAACAATGTCAAGGAAGGGACCTAGTACTCTGGGCAATGTCAGGGAAGGGATATTGTACTCTGGACAATGGTGGGCAAGGGATCTTGCACTCTGGACAATGTCAGGGAAGGGATATAGTACTCTGGACAATGGCATGCAAGGGATCTAGTACTCTGGAAAATGCCAAGGAAGGGGTCTTGTACTCTGGACAATGGTAGACAAGGGATCTAGCGCTCTGGATAATGTGTGCAAAGGATCTAGTACTCTGGACAATGTAAGGGAAGGGATCTAGTGATTTGAACAATGTGAGGGAAGGGATCTAGTACTCTGGGCAATGCCAGGGAAGAGATCTGGTACTCTGAAAAATGGCGGGCAAGGGATCTTGCACTCTGGACAATGCCAGGGAAGGGATCTAGTACACTGAACAATAGCGGTCAGTGGGTCTAGCACTATGGGCAATGGCAGGTAAGGGATCGAGTACTCTGGATGTGCAAGGGATCTAGTAGTCTGGGCAATGCAAGGGAAGGGATCTAGTTCTCTGAACAATGTCAGGGAAGGGATCTAGTACTCTGGGCAATGTCAGGGGATGGATCTGGTACTCTGGACAATGGCGGGCAAGGATCTTGCACTCTGGACAATGTCATGGAAGGGATCTAGTACTCTTGATATTGGTATGCAAGGGAGCTATTTATCTTGACAATGTCATGGTAGGGATCTAGTACTCTGGACTGTGCCAGACAAGGGATCTTGAACTCTGAACAATGTCAGGGAAGGGATCTGATAAGGGGAAAAAGGAAGCCTCTTTAGGGTGGGGTCACATGCCACAAACCACCCTGCTGTGGTCATGAGCCGTGGTCACAGGTCACCGACGCAACACTTCACTGAGGAACAAGGAACAATGATATGAGATGACAAAGATCACATTTGAAGTGGCATTTTATTGTTAAGTCTTAAGTACATCAGAAAATGCATTTATTAATTGATCAGCCTGCAAGTTTAACATTCAAAAGAGATCCAAGGTGCAAAAGAACTGGGATCTTTTCAAAAGACACAATTGAAATTAGTTAGGGAAAGCAGAACACTCTATAAAGTCTAGTGCCTAGAAGCACCTTAGCTATGGAGACTATCCCAGCAGGGCCTAATAGCTTAAGGGAACCTAAAAATGCAAGGAATTGGGTGTGAATGGAAAATACAGAACATGGACAGAGATTTAAAAAGACAAAAGTATTATCTGGCTTAGGAAGTCCACCACCTGAGAGAGAGGATTTGACGTCCCAAGTCAGACAATCGGCTAGCCGGTGAACTTGCATGCACAGGTCGCATCAGCAGAGCTCTGGGTTCAGATTTGACGGGCTGAATCTAATATACCCGAAAAATGCAGAACTAACACTGTTCTGACGTATTTTCTGACGCAGGTGGCTTTGACCGCATTGTCCTAGGACAGTGGGGACGGTCAGGTGTCCTAACAGTTGGTTGGCCATGCTTGACCGCAGAACATCTTGTTCTGTACATATGGGCGAGAACATCTTGTTCTGTACATCTTTCTAAAAATGTATGTGTGACCGGAAACTTACGCTAGGTGCTAGTTTTGCAAGAAGCTTGTGGCTTATTTCGGCAATCTAAGTTGCAAAACAAGACTTCAGTGGAAAGTCCCTGAAATGTGTCAATCTACCTCTACACCAGCTGGGTCTTGTGGACGTGTGTGTGGGCATTGGTCCCGATTCTGTGGAAAATTACTACTTCACATTAGGCCAATTTACCACGTTATTTTTCAGTGCAGCAGAAATGCATTTTTCAACATTATTGTGGCCTAGTGCATACTATTAGCCCAAGGCATGTCTTTTTGGCCTTTGCCTTGGGTCTATAACCCAGGGATTCAGGGAGTTAGTGGGATCTAATTTGTTGATCATGCATAGCAAACTTGGGGGATTCCAAGCATATTTTCAGAGTTTCTCTAGCAGAGCCATGTAGGGCCTTCAGGCTACCAGGGTCGATAAAAAAGGCCCATCTATCATCTCCCTCCTCTTGATCATTCAATGATTATTTTTTCAACTGAGTATCTCTGTGACCCTTCAGCCAGTGGCGGTATCCAGGGCATGTCATTAACATAACACTTAAAGCTACCTTTTTGTTTATCTATTTTGTTGACTTTGTCTTCAATTGGCCTAATGAGTATTTTTGCATACTCTGCATCTTGCTCATTAAGCAGGCGTTCATATTGGGCTGCTGTTGGGCTCTTACTCAGACAGTCTATACCTGGGAGAAGTGGAGGAGCTGTTTGTATTCCATAGTGGGTGCTAGGTGCTGCTAACTCGCTCATCTCCATTTGTATTCCAATCCCATCCCAATGAACACAATCTTTGTCCTCATACTCAGCTTATCTGTAAATCCCTATGCTAGTGTAGTTTGTCCCTACTATCTTTGTGCTAACTTTCTTTTCCTACAATGACACTCATCTGCGGGAGGCAACACAAAAAGAAACAGCAAAAAATAAAAACTTTTTAGAACTGCCACAAAGGTATCCAGTCAAAGTTCAACAAGTCAGTGGCTATCTACTATGGCACCTCCTCTAGCAATCCATTTCTTTTCTATCTTGTTCAAGTTGTTGATGGCATTGGTCATTTAAGCCATTTTCTTCATTGTTGGAAATGTACAGCTCACTCCTTATCCAAAGGCATACTCTTCTCTTGGTATTCCGAAGCCAGAGTCCTGCTGCCTTGGTCTGCAGCATCACAATGATGGTAAAGGAAAAAGAACTGGACTCTGCTCAACCGGCAAACCTCCTTTGGTGGGACTTTGAACACTGTCCACCCTTAGAACTGAGCACACTGCTCTTGTCCGTGGAGCCAGATAACAGAGCCAGAGATGGACATCGATGTTGGAGATATTTGCTGTTGGAACCATCATGGTGACTTCGTGCAATGTTCGAGTGAGCTCAGGCTGCTCCTTCGTAAGGGCTGTTGGAGATGGAGCCATTCTCTGCAGGCCCAGTAAAAGTCAATTTGGATAGGGTGCCATATTTATTGTCCGGAAAAAAACAGTGCTGTTTGCAAGTTGTGTGCCGTCCCACAGTGTTAGGACACGGATCATGGCATAGCACTAACAGCGCTGGTCCCGCCATACCCGAACTACAATCCCCACACTAACCCCAGCGGGAACTACATCTCCCGTCATGCTGCGCGCGGCGCATGCGCAAAGCGGGCACACGGAAGGAACAGTTTAAAGACGGACCGGGAACTGATGGAGGCTGTCGGATATTTCGAATCCGCCGTGAAGTCCGTGATTCGTTTTCAGGTGAGCGGTCCCTCGGGAGAGGTAACTCTCAATCTCTTGTTCCACGCGCTTGAAGCGCCAGCAAGCCCCAGTCCCCGCTCGAGGGTTCGAGCTACTTCTCGCGCATTGAAGCGCCAGCAAGCCCCAGTCCCCGCTCGAGGGTTCGAGCTACTTCTAGCGCATTGAAGCGCCAGCACGCCCCAGTCCCCGCTCGAGGGTTCGAGCTGAACTTATTGCGCCTTGAAGCGCCAGCACGCCCCAGTCCCCGCTCGATGGTTCGAGCTGAACCTATTGCGCATTGAAGCGCCAGCACGCCCCAGTCCCCGCTCGAGGGTACGAGCTGAACTTATTGCGCATTGAAGCGCCAGCACGCCCCAGTCCCCGCTCGAGGGTTCGAGCTGAACTCATCGCGCATTGAAGCGCCAGCACGCCCCAGTCCCCGCTCGAGGGTTCGAGCGGTGAAAAGCGCTTTGCTGCGTCTAAGCACACAATCCCTTTTCACAGATATTCGAGTGACAGTAACTCGAGATACGCAGAGCGGCCGTACCAGTTCGAGGGTAATAGAACTGTGTGGCTCTGCCTTTTTTGTTCGCCTTCCACCCTTCTTTTTCCCTCTGTTGGGAGGCGTCGGGACCGGCATCTATGCAGAGGACGAAATAGGGAGCACACACTCCCAAGACCCCTTTTTCAGTTCGAGTGGCATTGTCGGCCATTGCTTAGCACGGTGTCCTCTGTTGGGTGACTGACGGGACCGTCAGTTGTGCAGAGGACGGTTGGAAGCGCTTATCATCGGCTACTACCTGCTTCATTGGCCCTTCTGATTTGTTGTACTCGTGTATTCTTTGGTGTTATTAAACCTACCGTGTATCAACACCTTGTGCGTTGTTGCTACTTCTCAACCCCGGGGTACTCAGGGGGTTACATAATATCCGACCTAATCACCTTAATCCACCTCCTGGTTGAGAAAGGAGTATGGCATCCATGGACGACGTATTGGCCGCGTTACTCAACGTCCAAAATGAGCTAGCTGCATCCCGGCAGGAAACCGCGGACCTAAAGGCCAGAATGGACCATGGACAGCAGAATCCCTTCAATGCAGGGGCTCATGGCGCAGGCCCACATGCAGCAGTTGTGGTGGAAATGCCGGTCGCTATACCGTTGGCCACGCCAGAGCGATACAGCGGTGACCCGACCACAGTACAGGTGTTCATAACGCAGGTGGCCCTGCACTTCTCATGTAAGCCCAAGTCGTTTCCTACGAATCAGGCGAGGGTGGCATTCATGATCTCGTATTTGGCAGGAAACGCGGCTCAATGGGCCGTTCCTTTGGTGAGCAGAGACGACCCGTTGTTGTATGACTGGGAGGCTTTTCAGGAGGAGTTTGTCAAGGTCTTTGACAGAAGAGCCGATTCTTATACAGCGGACCGCGAATTGCTCCAGTTGAAACAGGGCTCCATGGGCCTAGTACATTATTTGAACGCGTTCAGGCGTCTCATAACGGAAACCAAGTGGCCACCGGCCAAACAGACAGCGCTCTTTCATCAGGGTCTAAGCGAGGAGTTGAAGGACGTAATCGCACAGATAGACCCCCCAACCTGCACTTTGTGAGGACCTGATCAGTTTAGCGCTACGCCTTGAGCATAGACTAAGCGAACGCCGTGGTGTGGGGCCGCGAAAAGACAAAACCCCCTCCGCTTCAGGCCACACCGGCGCCAACGACTCGCAGACACCTCCAAGAACTGAACCCATGGATATAGGGGCTGTCAGAGCCAGTCTAACGGCGATAGAGAAAGAATCCCGCAGGAAACAGGGTCTTTGTTTATATTGCGGAAAAAAGGGACACTACGTCCGTGAGTGTCCGGTGAAACCTAGAACAGGACCCTCACGCTCCAGCCGGCTGTCCACCGCATCGGTGGAAAAGAAGGCGGAAAACTAAAGGGCTCCCGGAACAAAGAAGGGGCTTCCTGGAGTCACGGATACATCCCTTCCATACAAAGGCGCGGCGTGAATGGTTCTAGACACCTGTTCATCCCTCTGCAAGTTAAGGTCCAGGGGGAATGGGTCACTGTTTCTGCCATGGTGGATTCAGGGGCCATGGGGCTGTTCATGGACGAGACGGAGGCTGAACGAATAGGGGTACCACTCATGCCCTGTTCGGTTCCCGAGGATGTGTACGCGGTGGATGGGCGCAGGTTGGTTTCGGGGCCCATCAGTCAACACACGGGGAATATAGAGGCATGCTATGGATCACTACATCAGGAAGTCCTGGATTTTAACATCATCTGTGCCCCGCAGTATGGAGTCATCTTGGGGTTGCCATGGCTGAAGAAACACAACCCTTCCATCGATTGGGAGTCTCTCACCGTAAAGATGGATTCCATGTTCTGTTCCCGTTCCTGTAGATCCACAGGGTGCGCAGTCACGGCGAGTGCACCAGGGTACACGGTGGCCACGGCAGCCGAAAAAGACGTTGCGCTCCCCCCGGAGTATCTACAATACCAGAATGTATTAGACGATAGGCAGGCAGAAACTCTTCCTCCTCACCGCCCATATGACTGTCAAATCGATCTGGTTCCGGGTGCTACTGTTCCTAGCGGGAGACTGTATGCGCTCTCGGAACCCGAGAACGTACACCTCCGCTCCTATTTGGATGACATGTTACAGATGGGATTCATTAGGCCTTCCAAGTCCCCAGCGGCCTCTCCTCTCTTTTTCATACCGAAAGCCAACTGAGAATTGCGTGCGTGTGTGGACTTTAGGGCGTTAAACGCCATAACCGTAAAAAACAGCTACCCCCTGCCGCTCATCAACGTACTCCTGGAACAGGTCAAGAGCGCAAAGGTGTACACCAAGTTGGATCTGAAGGGGGCTTATCACCTTGTACGGATGCGGGGAGGCGACGAATGGAAGACAGCTTTCAAAACGAGGTACGGCCTCTTTGAATACTGAGTAATGCCCTTTGGGCTGTGCAACACCCCCGCTGCATTCCAATTCTTCCTGAATGACGTGCTGCGAGACATTCTGGACGTCTACGTAGTAGTCTACATAGACGACATCTTAGTGTATTCAGACACCTCGGAAGACCACGTGAAACATGTGTCATCAGTCCTACAGATACTCAGAGAAAACTCCTTATTTTGCAAGCTCAGCAAATGCGACTTCCACGTCACCACCGTGGAATTCTTGGGGGTAATGCTAAGCCCCAACGGCCAGACAATGGCAGAATGAAAAGTAAAGGCAGTGGTTGCATGGCCGTCTCCCACGAACGTTAAGGATGTGCAGAGCTTCCTTGGCTTTGCCAACTTTTACAGGAGGTTCATCGAGGGGTTTTCTGGACTGGTGGCTCCCATCACCCATCTGCTGAGGAAATCATCACCTTTTCTGTGGGACGCAGAAGCTCAGAGAGCGTTCGAGGCATTGAAACAAGCCTTCATCACCGCTCCTGTGTTGGCTCACCCGACCCTGAAAGACCGTACGTTGTGGAAGCGGATGCTTCCGATCTGGCAGTGGGGGCCATCCTCTCGCAGAGGAATGAGCTAGGAGTGCTTCATCCGGTGGCTTTCATGTCCAGGAAACTTAACAACGCCGAGAGGAATTACCACGTGGCCGAGAAGGAATTATTGGCCATCAGGGAAGCATTCTTGGAATGGAGGCACTTGCTGATGGGGGCCCGACACGTGGTCATGGTGTTTACAGACCACCGGAACCTCCAGTTCATGACCGCTGCCAGACAGCTGTCGCCGCGTCAGCTACGGTGGATGCCGTTCTTTTCTGGCTTTCACTTCACCATTACGTACAGGCCGGGCTCGGAAAACAAGAAAGCTGACGCTTTATCTAGGCAGTCCAGTGATGGGGAGCGCCCCTCGCCGATCATCAGGCCTATCATCTCCCCAAGTGTAGTGGTAGGAGCCATCCAGCCGGGGGCCTTCCTCAGCGGTATCCAAAGAGGGATCCGTACTTTCGAGTGGAGGGCTTGGCTACAAAGACATGAGGAATGGAGGGTTAAGGACGGGATACCGGTAAAGGGCGAATGCATACTGGTACCCACGTCACACCTGAGGAAGCAAGTCTTTGAGTGGTGTCACGAGTCGCCTAGCGCGGGACACTTCGGGCTGGAGAAGACGCTGGACTACGTGTTGCGTCGGTTTTGGTGGCCCTCCGTAAGAGCGGATGTGCGAGGGTGGGTTGCTGGATGCCCGGTATGCGCAACCATGAAATCAGACCACAGGCAAACCCAGGGGCTCTTGCGACCTCTACCAACACCGGTCCGACCCTGGGAACGCATTTCGTTGGATTTCATCGTGGGTTTGCCCATGGATAAAGGGTTCACAGCCATTCTCGTTGTGGTAGATTACCTCACGAAGATGGGACGGTTTATCGCCTGCAAAGGGGTACCCACAGCGGCACAACTGGCAAGCATCCTACTGAAGGAGGTGGTGCGGGTACATGGCCTGCCCAGTGTGATAGTGTCGGACCGCGGATCCCAGTTCACGGCCTGGTTCTGGAAAACATGGTGTTCGGCTCTCCATGTGACAATGGCCCTATCCACCAGCTATCACCCACAGACGGACGGCCAGACGGAACGACTCAACCAGACCCTAAAGCAGTATCTCCGCTGTTTTATCGACCAGGGCAAGGAGGAGTGGGTGGATCTGCTGTGGCTTGCGGAAATCGCGTACAACAACGCCGCTCACAACTCCACGAAGGTGTCGCCTTTCTACTGCTCCTACGGGCACCACCCGAGATTCCTTCCGTTGTCCCATCCAGAGGCCGCCTCAGGGGTGCCTGAAACCAACAGGAGGGTGGCTCACATCAAGGAAACGATCGGGAGGGCCAGACGATGTTTGGTGTCAGCCAAGGAGGCCTACAAGGAGTACGCTGACAGGAGAAGGAGGCCGGGGCCGATATACAGACGGGGTGATTACGTTTGGGTGTCCTCAAAAAACCTGCGATTCCACAAGCACAGTGTGTTCCACCCTCGATTCATTGGGCCATACAGAATCAAGACCTGTCTCAGCCCGGTAACAATGCGGTTGGAGCTTCCGAACACCATGAGGATCCATCCGGTGTTTCATGTGTCGCTGCTTAAACCGGCCCTCACGGCTGGAAGGCCTGTCTCTGCTGCACACATAGTGGAAGCCAACACGGAGTACGAGGTGGAGGGCATCCGAGATTCCAAATGGAGACGTGGCAAGCTATTGTATCTAGTGGCGTGGAAAGGGTTCGGACCTGAGGATCAAACGTGGGAACCTGTGGCGGGTTTAAACGCTCCGCGTTTGGTGTCGGCCTTTCACCTGAAGCATCCGGGCAAGCCGGGCCCGGGGTGAGGGTGGCTAGATGGAGGAGGATGTACTGTTAGGACACGGATCATGGCATAGCACTAACAGCGCTGGTCCCGCCATACCCGAACTACAATCCCCACACTAACCCCGGCGGGAACTACATCTCCCGTCATGCTGCGCGCGGCGCATGCGCGAGGCGGGCACACGGAAGGAACAGTTTAAAGACGGACCGGGAACTGATGGAGGCTGTCGGATATTTCGAATCCGCCGTGAAGTCCGTGATTCGTTTTCAGGTGAGCGGTCCCTCGGGAGAGGTAACTCTCAATCTCTTGTTCCACGCGCTTGAAGCGCCAGCAAGCCCCAGTCCCCGCTCGAGGGTTCGAGCTACTTCTCGCGCATTAAAGCGCCAGCAAGCCCCAGTCCCCGCTCGAGGGTTCGAGCTACTTCTCGCGCATTGAAGCGCCAGCAAGCCCCAGTCCCCGCTCGAGGGTTCGAGCTACTTCTAGCGCATTGAAGCGCCAGCACGCCCCAGTCCCCGCTCGAGGGTTCGAGCTGAACTTATTGTGCCTTGAAGCGCCAGCACACCCCAGTCCCCGCTCGAGGGTTCGAGCTGAACTTATTGCGCATTGAAGCGCCAGCACGCCCCAGTCCCCGCTCGAGGGTTCGAGCTGAACTTATTGCGCATTGAAGCGCCAGCACGCCCCAGTCCCCGCTCGCGGGTTCGAGCTGAACTCATCGCGCATTGAAGCGCCAGCACGCCCCAGTCCCCGCTCGAGGGTTCGAGCGGTGAAAAGCGCTTTGCTGCGTCTAAGCACACAATCCCTTTTCACAGATATTCGAGTGACAGTAACTCGAGATACGCAGAGCGGCCGTACCAGTTCGAGGGTAATCGAACTGTGTGGCTCTGCCTTTTTTGTTCGCCTTCCACCCTTCTTTTGCCCTCTGTTGGGAGGTGTCGGGACCGGCATCTATGCAGAGGACGAAATAGGGAGCACACACTCCCAAGACCCCTTTTTCAGTTCGAGTGGCATTGTCGGCCATTGCTTAGCACGGTGTCCTCTGTTGGGTGACTGACGGGACCGTCAGTTGTGCAGAGGACGGTTGGAAGCGCTTATCATCGGCTACTACCTGCTTCATTGGCCCTTCTGATTTGTTGTACTCGTGTATTCTTTGGTGCTATTAAACCTACCGTGTATCAACACCTTGTGCGTTGTTGCTACTTCTCAACCCCGGGGTACTCAGGGGGTTACACACAGGTAACATGCCATTCTAGAAAACAGAGAAGACATGTCTTTTAGTTTGAAATCAGTTCATACTTTTGCACATTTTTATTTTATAAACCCTAAGTAGACAATCTGTCTATCTTATCTTTTAATCCTAGTCTACCCTATGTTGCCCTAATAGCGCTTCCTTATACCTTAACTAACCTCGGGCACTCAATTTTGCCATGGGTGTAACTTTGTGAGAATAACAACAACGCCGTTCTAATCTGTCATGGGCAATGGAGAGTGTGGGGGATGGAGCAATGATAGTCTAACAGAGAACCTGCTATCATAAACTCATACTGCAAAAAAACTACACTATGGGCCATACCATGAACAGTCATCTAAAAAAGCCTTGTTGCCTTCACTTCTATTCTGCATGTGTCAGTGATTACCTCATGCATCATTGAGGTGGAGGGGTCGCCCCTTCCTGTTCTATGTATAAACACTTTAGAGACAGTGGCCTCAATGATCTGACATTAGTTTGTGTATCCTGCAGGAGGTGTTCTATAGTCTATGGTCGTATCTGCCTAGGTGAGAAAATCTATCTGTTCTCCCTGCATGGGGAGTGTATGAGTCATGTAACAGTGCGTCTTAGTCTTTTGTCTACCTATTGTTGTCATCTGACTGTATCTCATACTGTGTAGAGTATCGTGAGCAGGATGCTGTCTAGCTGCTTGGGCACTATTTCTTATTATTGCATTATTACTTCCATCAGGGGAGGGCGATGAGGACACATGTTGCGAATACAATTATTCTGGGGTGCTAACTGTTCTGGTAGAGGGACTGTTGAACCTTTCTGCATTCTTGCAAGGGCCATTTACTCCATGTGCTAACAGATATATTGGAGGTGACTTTGTTGCTATTGGCAACTTCAAAAATGTGAGCATTACAAGTCTTCCTATTAACACAATGAGACAAAACCAATTCAATCTACCTAGTGCCACTTCTGCCAGTATTGCAAAATATTATAATACAAAATACATAACTTTAGATAAGACACTTCTGTGCGGCAGGTGTTGTGGTTACGTCTGAATCCATAAACGACCAAGCTGTCACCGCCTTCTTCCTCTTGGACAGTCAAATGGAACCAAGTTAATCTCCTCTACTTTGCAGTGTTCATCATGAAGCCTTGTTCTGTTATTTCTTCCCTCTTGGCAATTGGGACAGCTGTTTGTTAGAAGTCTATTATTTCAAAAAGTCTTTGGGCCAAGAGCTGTGTTCCATTATTGATATGTCAAATCCCAGAACTGATGTGGCCCTTCTTCCTGGAAACCTGACTTTAAAAGAAAACCTCGCAGTGCATGTTAGTCAACAGCAAACATTTTCTAAAATCTCTGTCACAGTGACACCTTTGCCCCAGGGTCACACAAAAAAAATGCAAAAACATTTCACTACACTACTGGACTCAGGTATGTACCAATTCTTTGCAACACAAAAATAAACAAGCGTTGTTAAATTCAGTAGGTCTCAAAATGATTTGTTACCCTCTTGGCTTTGTCAATGCACACCCAGTATTGTAGTCCCTGGCTTATGTACTGCTTAAAAAGCATTTTAGCACAGTCACCTTACAGTATAGGTACACAATATTTCCTGCAATCTTGAAGAACCTAGAAATAAAAACTATTTCTATACCTACACATTACTTCTGTTATGCACATATATATATATATACTTATTTCTCATTCTGTGTGATCCTGCGATCGGTGTTCCAACTGCCTAAAAACTCTCGTTACAAACCACAGGAAGTGTATTTCCTGCCTGGCTCAACGCCCAGAATGTGTGGTCGGCCAAAGAGTGCTACTTCCAATGGCAGAGAAAGCCTGTTAACTCTTTTGTCACCTTGTAACATCTAAAAACATGTTCTTTTCAATTGTAGGCTATGCTGAGCAGAATATTTAATATCACATTAAACACAGGCTCATGTTCTCTGTATGTCGTCCACGCTGAGTAAACGCCGTATATTCTAGCCTTTTGCTCCTAAGGGCCTACAATAATGTATTGGACCTCTACATGCTAGTGTGTATTCCATTCCATCATTTTATCCCCCTATTATCTCACTATTTCTGTGCATCAGAAATTGGAGGACATTCTTTTAATTTTTACCATCCGCTCCGACATCTACGCTGCTCTAAGGCCAGTGGCACCATTCAACTTGAACCCGAGCCATAATTTCGAAAACCTCATTTTGTAATTGCGAACATCAGCTGTTAGTGCTCTGTTGTGACACCCTCCCCGATCTGTTCTTGCATTCAGACCGATGCCTTGCCTGCTTTAACTGGTACTGAATTCGGACGCAGGTACGAATAAATTATTTTGTACTTAGTACCTGGGTGCTGCAGTTATTTTTCTTTTTGGGGCATCATTTTGTATATAGGTGTCTGTTGTTGCTTATTGCATGGGAACGTGCATTCACAGGAGCTATTGTTGGACTTGGGCCACATTCATAGGGGCTTAGTCCTTGTTGGGTGGGGCTCATAAGTTTCTGGCCTTGGTCTCGAAGTCTAGTGCGACACTGTCTTTGCATGTGACCTATTCTGTAGCAATAATAACAAGTGCGCTGTGTTGGCTGTGTTTGGAACCTCAGTTGTACCATTCCATTCACTCTTCCCTGTATACCCCATTTTCTGGTGGCATTCTTTCTGTTATTTATATAATAATTTTGTTGGTCATTTCTGTAGGCATGTTGTGCTGCTATGTATTGTTCTGGGGCTGTGGCGGTATGTACTGATCAGCTGGCTGTCGTTGGGCCTGGACGTATTGTACATCTTGTTGTGGCTGGGTCTCTACGTATAATATGGCAGGCTGTAATGGGGCCTGGATGTATTGCATGGTGAGCTGTTGTCGCAGCGCAGGCGGTATGTTGGCTGCGGCTGCAATCAGGGCATTCTGGGGGAAGGTGGTGACTGTCGTCATTTGACTGACAGGTGCAGCTATCATGACAACTTATTAATTTTAGAATGACTATTTAAAAGTTCAATAGCAATCAGTCAGAAATCCCTAAATGCGGAAATTTTAACCGTGCACGAATTTACAACTTCAAAGCACATACAAATGCAATGAAAGGGAGGAATGTCATGGTCCTGTGGCACTGAACCAAGGCGGCTTTTATTTGAGGGGGTGCTTTGCAAATTTGTGACGTAAATAGATGTGCACATGATAGAGATAAATAACTCCCTTATTCATATGGTAGAAGAACCCTTTTAACATTCAATAATGAGCCTTAGCAAAGTCTTGGCATTTAAAGGCACATTTCTGGAGAGCAAATCAAAACTCATGCAAAAGTGCAAAAAAAACAAAAAAAGAAATAATAATATTTGAAATCAATGGAAATATTTCCAAAATGTAACCTACAATTTAAAAATACACTACATGCTCATGTCAGCCACCACTGCTTTGTAATTGCAGCAAGCTTCTCCAACCAGTAGCTCTTGAGCCACTGGTAGTTCTCCAGTATGTAACTCAGTTTACGAAATTGTAACCTATTTTGCGCTTAATTGAATTAATGTATGTATATCAAAATTGAAAAGCATGTATTTTATATAAAAATATGGGTATCTTTTAAAATGCATATGGTGATGTTCGAAGAAAGTTGTTGAATTTGCCAATATACGTAAAGCTTAATTTTGAGTTAATAAATCATGCAGCATTGGGAGTCTTATTCCTCATATTATTTCCTTGGTGCTAGGGTCATTGAAGCTTTAGCTGCTATTTATTGCCAACCTAGAAGCATTCCATGTTAAACCCCTCCTGTTAAATGTATAAATGCAAGATAATCTTTTAATGGGGGTCTTTGGTGTGAACGACACTCTGCCTATGCTCCTCTTTCTTAGTGGCTGTAATTGATATCTGGTATAGGTCCCTCTCCTATACCCTTAATGACACAGAGGTATATACCGTCTTGTAATTCTTGATCCTGTGCAGGGGCGCAACCAGGGTATTGGAGCTGGCCGCCACAACTGGCATAGGCAATCTTAGACTGAAGTGGGCATTTCGTTCAATAGCTTGATAGAATTATCAGTCTTTCTCAACTTTCAATTTTTAAGATAAAATATATTGTGAAAGTCAGTAGGTATTTTATATACAGTAGAACTCAGTATCCTATTCATAGGGACACTAGTATCTATGTTGTTCACTGTGAGCCTGTGAGCAGAAATGCTATTTGCTTGCACGGAGGGGTGGGTGTGCCCTGCCTATGTATCTTTACCTTAGATGTTGGGAAAGTTGGGGAATCGATCTAGTGTTCATTTCTCAAACACTGCCTGAAGCTCTGCATGGGGCTTTTTGTCTTGGTAGTGACGAATGGGTGGACTTACAACAGACTGCGTATAATCTGATTAATCTGAGTCTTCCCCATCAGTGATGACAATGAAGTTTGAGCCGTCTGAGAAACCGGAAAGGATCGAATGAGCGGAGTGAGACGTGGATAGGGCGTCAGAGCTAGACGAGTTGCAGAATAATGCATGTGTGGTGGCAAATACGTCAGTCATGGAAATGGTGGAGATGTTAACCTGGGTGTTGGGAGTGAAGATGAACCCCAGAAGGTCCCAAGCGGTGGCTAGGCTCTCTCGGCCCTTGTTATCAAGGTATATTATCGTGTTAAAAGTGGTGTTATGGACTGAGATAGGGACGTCATGCACCAGATGGATAGAGCAATTTATAGTACGTGGGGTGGTGTTGGACATCACGAATATAGAGAATGCGATGAGGACGTCAAGGGGCTAGGAGGAATACTTGAATACTTGTCCCCCCTTTTGGCTATCAGTTGCTTTGGCTAATGATAGACAAAAAACACTTGTTATATCAGAGGCAAGGAGAAGCAACGTCAGTGCGTGTCGTTAGACGGCTAGCCACCTACCTAGCAGGGCTGCAATAAGGAAAGGGAGATACAACCCAGACAGCAATGGGAAAGGGAGGGCCGGGTAGGGCACCTGGCGGCTGTGGGAGATGGTGCAACTAGGACTGAGGCGCTATGTCACTGGATGCACAGAGAAGAAACTTCAAAGCACATCTACTACACAGAGCAAGGCAATGGACAGATGACATGGAACAAAAACAAAAATCAACCATTACAATACTTTCAAAGACAAATCAAAAACATATGAAAAGATGCATCATAAAAACTGAAAGTACAGTAAAAAGGACCTAGATATTAAATCTCACTAAACACGGTGGAGCACCATGCTGCGCAAGAATGGGCGAGAAAGGAGGGGGGAATCCGAAAATACCACAAGTGACTTCCTGTTTCTGTGCGCGCAGAGAGCCAGCTGTCAAAGCCGTGCCGTTAAGCCGAATCAGAAGTGGCAGCCCAAAGAATACAACAATACCTACTTCTTGCTGAAATATATCATGAAGATGAGGAAGGAAAACAGTGAAGGGCATAAAGGCAGTCCTCACCAATGAAGTTGCAGGGGCTAGAGGCACAGAGGAGCAAAATGCAGAGCACAAAGAACATGAAATGGAATTTCAAGGCACAATTTAAATCACTATGAAAACAATAAATGACATGAATGGTCAATCTGAAACCAAAGTATAAGACACATTGTGAGCAAACTCAACCAAGAGGGAGGTAAAACCTATCTTCTGTCAGGGAATACAACCTTGACCCCACGCAAACTCTGAAGTACTGAGGAAGTATGAATCTAGAATCAGTCGGGAATTAAACCTCGACCTCACGCATGCTGAGAGACCAAGACCCTAGACTTTGTCGGAAAGTGAAAAGCCGACCCCATGTACTTACCAGGAATGCTTGAGGGAGCGGAAACCAAGTGTGAACCATCCCCTCCGTCTTTACAACTGGCAGGGGCAAATCAGAAATGCCACAAAAATCACTACATGTGAAACCACAAGAAGCACAAGTCAAAAATCAAGAGGCGAAGGCTCGTCGTACGAAAGAAGGACGAGCAAAATCGTGACCACAAAGGGAGAGAGAGAGTTCGAGTTCAAATCATGACCAGAGACAGTGCTGTAGGGACAGGCGACAGCCAGAGACAGGCCAAAGAGAGTCGCTCGTACCTCAGGCAGCACAGACCAAGGAAGTTCAAGGGAAAAAAACAAAACCTTGTCCTACCCGTGGTCCTAGCCGCAAAGGAGCGAAGGCGGGGCTCTCAGGAACCTGTCGGGGGTGTGCACCAAATCCACTGCAGACGTATGTAGTATGATTTATAAGCATGGGCGTAAAATCCACTCCGCTCGCGGATTTTTCGGATTTTCGGCAAATTCGCAATCCGCGAACTCTCGCGAATTTGTCGGAAATCCGTGAATTCGCTTGCGGCGGATTTTTTGCTTGGTGATACAATATTGCGGCGCGCGGAGTGGTTCACGGCGTTCACTTTCCGTCATTCAGCGTTTGCCGAGTTGTTTTTCTCGATCATATTTTGCGAGTGCTGCGCCATTTTGGATCTTGCTGCGGGATCCCGCGGGAGTTTGGCGCCCACGAATACGTAATCGCGGCTTGCCACCTTGCACAGCACGCCTCGCGAGAGTTCGCAATGGCGAACACGTAGTTGCGGGGAAAGGAACAATCTCGCACTCGCGAAATAGAGATTTAGCAATTCTGCACAAGAAATCCACCAGCAAACAGGATAAGAAAATGATGATTTTTATCAGAATCACTCCTCAGGTTGACATTTGCATGGCCTTTTTTTTGCAAGGAGTCCATTTTTGGGGGCGGGGGGAAGGAAGTGCCCCACAGTCTCCAACTTCCTGTTCTTGTCCATCAGGCTCCTCCCAGTGCTTTCTTCATGTGCTGGTCACTTTCATTTGGACCTTGACCTGGAAGGATTACTTTTTGTGTGTGCTGCTGGATATTTGGATTTGAGGCCTTTTTGACTTTCTTTGGATCACTTTTGGATTAGAAATCAACTTTCACAAGTAAGTTTGTTTGGGGCATTACAGTTGCTGCAACTACAATTTTGGAACTTTTTCAGAACATTAAATAAAATATATTGTGGGTAGCCACAGTATCCAGTAGGACCAGTGTTGGTTATGGGTGCATGATACAACTGTTTTGTTGAATTTAAACACCATTGAGGCCATGGATGGGCTTGGATTGTGCTGATTTTTGTTGTTTTTGTCGTTTTTTGGGGCTGCTGGTGGGGCCCTTTGCCCAGGGGTGGTGAGTGTTGCATGGGCCCAGTCTTTCTGTGGGGTGTCCTCTTGAATTTAAACACCATTGAGGCCATGGATGGGCTGGGATTGTGCTGTTTTTTGTGTTTTTTGTCGTTTTTTTGGGGCTGCTGGTGTGGCCTTTTGCCCAGGGGTAGTGGTGCATGGACTGAGTGTGCCTGTGGGGTCTCACTCTCTTTAAGGTAAACATCCTGGATGGCATTGGATTGTGGTGATTTTTGGGTGTTTTTCAGTTTTTTTGGGGTGTACTGTTGATGTGGACTGGCCATGTGGGTGGTGGTGGTGGCCATCTTGAGTGCTGGCTGGTACAGGCAACATGTGCTTGGGGTGCAAGGGGCCATTTTGAAGAGAGGCAGTGTCTGAGGCCTGCACTTATTTAGCCTACTTTTCATCCATTATCCCCAGGGGTAGTGAGTGTTGCATGGGCCTAGTCTTTCTGTGGGGTGTCTTTTTGAATTTAAACACCATTGAGGGCATGGATGGGCTAGGATTGTGCTGAATTTTGTAGTTTTTGTCGTTTTTTGGGGCTGCTGGTGGGGCCCTTTGCCCAGGGGTGGTGAGTGTTGCATGGGCCCAGTCTTTCTGTGGGGTGTCCTCTTGAATTTAAACACCATTGAGGCCATGGATGGGCTGGGATTGTGCTGTTTTTTGTGTTTTTTGTCGTTTTTTGGGGGCTGCTGGTGTGGCCTTTTGCCCAGGGGTAGTGGTGCATGGACTGAGTGTGCCTGTGGGGTCTCACTCTCTTTAAGGTAAACATCCTGGATGGCATTGGATTGTGGTGATTTTTGGGTGTTTTTCTGTTTTTTTGGGGTGTACTGTTGATGTGGACTGGCCATGTGGGTGGTGGTGGTGGCCATCTTGAGTGCTGGCTGGTACAGGCAACATGTGCTTGGGGTGCAAGGGGCCATTTTGAAGAGAGGCAGTATCTGAGGCCTCCACTTATTTAGCCTACTTTTCATCCATTATCCCCAGGGGTAGTGAGTGTTGCATGGGCCTAGTCTTTCTGTGGGGTGTCTTTTTGAATTTAAACACCATTGAGGGCATGGATGGGCTAGGATTGTGCTGAATTTTGTGGTTTTTGTCGTTTTTTGGGGCTGCTGGTGGGGCCCTTTGCCCAGGGGTGGTGAGTGTTGCATGGGCCCAGTCTTTCTGTGGGGTGTCCTCTTGAATTTAAACACCATTGAGGCCATGGATGGGCTGGGATTGTGCTGTTTTTTGTGTTTTTTGTCGTTTTTTTGGGGCTGCTGGTGTGGCCTTTAGCCCAGGGGTAGTGGTGCATGGACTGAGTGTGCCTGTGGGGTCTCACTCTCTTTAAGGTAAACATCCTGGATGGCATTGGATTGTGGTGATTTTTGGGTGTTTTTCTGTTTTTTGGGGTGTACTGTTGATGTGGACTGGCCATGTGGGTGGTGGTGGTGGCCATCTTGAGTGCTGGCTGGTACAGGCAACATGTGCTTGGGGTGCAAGGGGCCATTTTGAAGAGAGGCAGTGTCTGAGGCCTGCACTTATTTAGCCTACTTTTCATGCATTATCCCCAGGGGTAGTGAGTGTTGCATGGGCCTAGTCTTTCTGTGTGGTGTCTTGAATGTAAACATCATGGATGGCATGGGATTGTGCTTATTTTTCTGTGTTTTTCCATTTTTTGGGGTGTATAACTGAACTGATGTTCCTCTGTCTTCCATTGCTTTTAGGTGCACAAGACTCTAGAGAACCACCTTTGCCAGGAAGAAGTCCTGCAGCGGTGTGTGTGTGCAGCATAACGTCACGCGACGTCACGTCTGGACACAGACAACTCTGCAACTCGTGCAACTGCTGCCTGCTGTTCTGAAGAAGATGGCCCAAACAAAAGTTACCCGTAGCTCCTCTAGCAAGAAAGTTGCCAGTAAGGAGCAGAAGAAGCAAGTTACCAAGGAGACTGGTGTGCCGGCCGCCCCTTTTTTTGGGAGTAAAAAAAAAAGTATGCCTGCAGCAGCAGCGGGATCTGCTGGGGACCAGGCTGGGAGCAGCACCCCCGCTCCATTGGGCTCAGTGCCACCACCACCACCACGCCAACTTAAGTCCAAGCCCTTCAGTGCTGCAGAGGCACTTAGTCTAGTTGTTCAATCACCATCGACCAGTGATGTTGGCTCATCGCAAGAAAGTAGCAGCAATGTCCCTCAATCAACACAGGTTGTTGTAACTCATCTGACGAGTGTTGAACAACCACATCCGCAACAAAAAACCACATGTGCAAGTACAAGCCCAAGTACATGTGGAAGGAGAGGCAGCGCAAGGAGATGCGCAAGCAGAGGTGCATGGAGGGTCACAAGTGCCCACAATAGTTGTTCCTCCCGAAGTAGGGGCACATCAGGAAATCGACAATCAAGGCGAGGTATCATTTGAGGAAGACACTCCTCCTGATGATCATTCATTGTCTTCCACACCCCTAGCAAGGAAGAGATCAAGGGTGGTGTCTACATCTTCTTCAAGCACACCTCCTTCTGATGATACGGATCAAAATTGGGAACCAGCACCACTGCCGTCTGAGAGTGAGGCACATGATCTGACAAAGGTAGTTAAGCGTAAAAGGAAGCTCGTCCAAAGTCTCAGAGTTATGGAGTGTGATGATGAGGCTCAACAAGAAGTGGCGGATACTGCTGCTGATGAAGACTCTGACAACGACGACCCAGTCATCATAAAGGTCACTGCAGCCCCAGCGGGCATGCAGCAAACAGACATTTTGACCGTAGCCCGAAAAGCTGCTGAGCGTGATGATGATGATGTTGTCGACGAGGAGGCAGTGGAAACACCACAATCATTGGAGTTAAGTACACCAACTCGTACCGCTTCCATATTTCTTTCTCACAAGAAGGGACCTCCATCCACCCGACCTTAATTAGTGGCGGTGAAAGTGCTCAACGTACAAAAGTTGGGCAATCCAGATCCTCCACTTCATCTGGCATTAGCAGCATGACCACCACCACCAGTATCGCCGCCTCCTCCAGGCCCCACAGACACTTCAAGTCCCCAGTTTGGGACTTCTTTACTGTTTGCCCAAAAAGGGAAAAGTTCGCCATTTGTACCCTTTGTACGCTTGCAGTTAGTCGTGGTAAGTCAGGTACCAACTATGGTACCGGAGGCCAGAGAGGTCATCTTGAGAGACAGCACACTGTCCTATGGTTTGCGCACCTAAATGCGATCAAGGAAGCCCGAATTGGAAGTCAAGAAAACGTTAAGAAAACGTTGATGTTGCATCTGATGATGACAAGGAGGAAGAAGACGTGTCAAACACTTCACTTACACCCAGTACCCCTGTCAGCAGCACACCCCATGTGAGGCACACTAAGAGTGTTGGAGCGAGTGAGACACCAACGCGCAAAAGTTCACCAGCGAGCATAATTGGGTCAACGAAGTCATTATCATCCCGTAAATGCTTGGTCCAGGGCAACATTAGAACATGTTTTCTTCAGACGCGCCATATGAACGCAACCACCCACTGACGCGTCTGTATAACACTAAGCTGGCTAAAATGCTAGCTGTGGACCTTCTCCCTTTTTCTTTTGTAGAAGCGGTAGGTTTTCTAGAATTAGTGGCAACGCTCTGCCCTAAATGGAAGGTTCCTAGCCGGTTCTATTTTGCCAGAGTTGCGGTTCCAGCACTACATGAAGATGTGCTGGAGGCGATTGGGGCAGCTTTGCAGAAGAGTGCTGTTCACACAATACATCTGACAACAGACATGTGGACCAGTGGTGCAGGCGATGATTACATGTGCATCACTGCACACTGGGTCTCTTTTTCAGGTGTTAAAGCAAAGCTAAACCCAGGTGTTGACCCGGACCAAGTTTTTAAAGCTGCTCGTAAACATGCAACACTAGCCATGTTTGGCTTGGAGAAAAGTCACACATCACAAAACATTTTGGACGAGTTTAACAAAAAGGTCTTTCACTGGCTGTCCCCAAAAAAACGCAAGATTGGTTATGTTTCCACGGATAATGGCGCCAATGTAGTTAAGGCCATGGCGCTGGGTGACTATTTCAGAGTGCCGTGTTTGGCGCACTGTATCAACCTGGTAGTTCAAAAATTCTTGAGTGATAAAGACAGTCCAGCGTGCGAGGTAATGGCCACCTGCCGCAAAATGTGCAACCATTTCAGCCATTCTTTTAAGGCCCGGAAGCATCTGAGGAGCCTGCTACTTGAACGTCAAATGCCAGTGAAAGCACTCATCCAGGAGGTGGCAACACGTTGGAACTCAACCTGCTACATGCTTGAGCGTCTGTATGAGCAGTATACGGTACTCGATCACTATTTCTTAAAAGAGGGTACAGCTCAGAAGGACCTGCGGATGGGTGCGGCGCAATGGGACATAGTTAAAAGCCTGACAGACATGCTTCGTCCTTTTGAGTTCTTCACGCGTGCAGTCAGCCAGGAGGACTGTAATTTGGGAAAAGCTATCCCATTGTTGTGCATGCTGGAGCACCAACTGAAGGCGGTGTCTTCTGAGTTAGAAAAATATGAAAAAAACAAAGACCCTTTTCTTTTGTCGGAGAAATTATTAGAGCGCCTACGTGGTGATGAACGTCTTAAAAAGATCAACTCAGAACAGCATTACATTTGTGCTACTATTCTGGATCCACGCTACAAAAAGGCGCTGGCAGGCCAAGCATTCTTTCCTTTTGCTGATGAAGATGTTAAAAAGTACAAACGTTGGCTAGCCTGGTCAGCCAAGAGGTTTGAAAAAGAACGGCAGGATATTGAAGGAGAAGGCAGTACATCAGCATCAGCATCAGCAGGCCATCCCCAGTCAAAAGAATCCACTTCTGCACCTTTGGCTGTGGCACAAGTGACCTCTCAGCCGTTAAAGACACCGGCAACCGGATCATCTGCACCACACACAAGAGTAACAGTGGCTGCTGAAGCGGATTGGCTAACTTTGCTTGGGTATGGTTCTCAAAAAAAAGGTCACTGGCACAGCAAAAAGTAAGCAAAGTGGAGGAACCGTTGAGGACCTTGAGTCGATGGTGCAGGACTATCTGAATGACTCAACAGAGGTCTTTCTTAATGATGAGCCATTGCAGTATTGGCATGGGAAAAAACAATTGTCGCCACAGCTCTCCAACCTGGCTATAAACTATTTGTCTTGCCCACTCGCAAGTGTGTCTTCTGAACGTGTTTTCAGTGCTGCTGGTGGCATTGTAACTCCCAAACGGAGCCGCCTCTCGCCCAAAAATGTGGAGAGGCTAACAATGATCAAGATGAATCAGCACCTCATACCACCAGATTACAAAGTACGAGAAAGCACGCCGCATGAAGACGAGGAGGACGGCAACGTAGATGAGGGGATTTGTTCTCTGTTAGGTGACGCTGACCTCATCCTGCCTGAATTCGCAGAGTATGATGACGAAATCTTCTTCTTATTCCCTGACACCGAGCCCTGAAAATGAGACAATGAATCAATAACTTTCTTTTTCGTCCTTATTCACTTTTATTCCTGTGTGTCTGTCTTTCTTTGTTTTGCACAGTTAATTTAATTCAAACTTTAATCACCTAATCCCAAAAACAAGCTCATCAGCAGAACTGTCTTCACTTGTTTGCTTATTGATTTGAAGGTGCCGCAGTCTACATTCCTCAGGTTCACAAGTTCAGAAGAACATGCTCCTTTATCCTCCTCCTCCTATTTCCCTCAAAGCAGAGGGCTGGATTACGCCCAATGAAGAAAGACTCAGCACTTGTGGGGGTGTTCTACTTCTTTGCGGGTGAGTTGACGGCTCTGGGCCCATTGCTGTGAAGCTCTAATAACGGATAAAAGTGTTTTGGACCAAATATGAGGCGGAAATTTCTTGCCGTTTTTGCTGACTTGCTTGCCTTTGAGGTGCTCTTTGGCGGGGTTCCGGGTGTTTGTGGGTGAGTTTTGGGGTCTGGGAGCACTGCTGCGACAGTCTAATCTTGATTGCATTTGCTTTTCAGGAAATCCGTGGTGGAAAACAGGAGTTATGATGATGACCTAGCTGCACAGCGCGTTTGGACCGAAGGCTGAGAGATATTGTAAGTATGAGATTTTGCTTTTTGGCTGTTTGGGGGTGTTGTCGCGTGCTTTTTTGCGAGTGGGTTGGCGGGTCTCTTGGGGCATTCCTGGGAAGGTCTAATACCGGATAGAAGTGGTTTGGACAAAATCCATAAGGAAAAGCCTTTTTTTTGCTATTTCTTCTGACATCTTGCTCAATGTAGCGTTTTCGGGGGCCTGTTTGGGGGGCTTCCTGTTGTTTGTGGGTGGGTTGCGACTGCGAGGTCTCTGTCGAAGCACTGCTGCGACAGTCTAATCTTGATTGCATTTGCTTTTCAGGAAATCCGTGGTGGAAAACAGGAGTTATGATGATGACCTAGCTGCACAGCGCGTTTGGACCGAAGGCCGAGAGATATTGTAAATATGAGATTTTGCTTTTTGGCTGTTTGGGGGTGTTGTCGCGTGCTTTTTTGCGGGTGGGTTGGCGGGTCTCTTGGGGCATTCCTGGGAAGGTCTAATACCGGATAGAAGTGGTTTGGACAAAATCCATAAGGAAAAGCCTTTTTTTTGCTATTTCTTCTGACATCTTGCTCAATGTAGCGTTTTCGGGGGCCTGTTTGGGGGGCTTCCTGGTGTTTGTGGGTGGGTTGCGGGGTCTCTGTCGAAGCACTGCTGCGACAGTCTAATCTTGATTGCATTTGCTTTTCAGGAAATCCGTGGTGGAAAACAGGAGTTATGATGATGACCTAGCTGCACAGCGCGTTTGGACCGAAGGCCGAGAGATATTGTAAGTATGAGATTTTGCTTTTTGGCTGTTTGGGGGTGTTGTCGCGTGCTTTTTTGCGGGTGGGTTGGCGGGTCTCTTGGGGCATTCCTGGGAAGGTCTAATACCGGATAGAAGTGGTTTGGACAAAATCCATAAGGAAAAGCCTTTTTTTTGCTATTTCTTCTGACATCTTGCTCAATGTAGCGTTTTCGGGGGCCTGTTTGGGGGGCTTCCTGGTGTTTGTGGGTGGGTTGCGGGGTCTCTGTCGAAGCACTGCTGCGACAGTCTAATCTTGATTGCATTTGCTTTTCAGGAAATCCGTGGTGGAAAACAGGAGTTATGATGATGACCTAGCTGCACAGCGCGTTTGGACCGAAGGCCGAGAGATATTGTAAGTATGAGATTTTGCTTTTTGGCTGTTTGGGGGTGTTGTTGCGTGCTTTTTTGCGGGTGGGTTGGCGAGTCTCTTGGGGCATTCCTGGGAAGGTCTAATACCGGATAGAAGTGGTTTGGACAAAATCCATAAGGAAAAGCCTTTTGGCACTTTTTGTAACTTAGGGTTCGTTAGGGTTAGCCCTAGCAGCAGGATTGCATGTGTTTCGGGGTGTTCTAGATTTTTGCTACTGAGTTCTGGGGTCTTAGAGCACTCTTGGAGCGATGCTGGCTTTGGATACTTTTACTTGCTTGCAAGTGGTTTGAATACAATCCACGGTGGGTAAGGGTGTATTTGGGCCTACTTTTACTTTCAAAGTACGTTTTGTCACCATTTTTCTGCTAGGCCTCGTTTTTTGAGATCTGATTGGGGGTCTTCTACATTTTTGCGACTGGCTTTAGTAAGGGTCTTGGTGGGAGCATTGCTGGGAAGGTCTAATTTTGTTCTAAAACACAGTTTACAGTACACCTAGCTTGAGGGTAAAGATCCGCTAAATTAATTTGGCCATACTTATTTATCCTTAAAAAGGTGACTCAGACAGATTACGCAATTTCAAAAATATTGTACTGTCTATTAGGAAAATCAAAGTGTGACTTTTTGCACCACACAGAGTACATACCTTATATTTATTTTTCAGTGGTATTGTAATAGCACTTCCTGTTTTCCGTTCAATAATTACAGGCCGGGTTTCAGTCAACATCCGCCAGGCAGGCAGTGGACAGGGTGTCTTCTGTCAGTGGTCACTGGTCACCAACATTGATGGACGAAGCGTCAGCTGCAATGGAGGTGTGCCGCTAATAAGAGGAATTGTTTGCTGCATGCAACTTACTTACCAAATTCAACAGGACAACTCCAACAACATACAGAATACAGATACAGTATCCATTGTTTTCTTCTATGAGTGTGACTGCATGTGGTTAGCTTTAGTTTGTACCCAAAGATTTCTTTATCTTCAATTATTGTTTGTCCATGCTGTGCTTTTTTTTTCTTCTCTCAACAAAACCTACCCAAAAAGAAACCCCCATTCCCATCCATTTTCCAAACCCTAACCCTCTTCCCCCGGGCTGTGTGGTTTTGCTTGATGTCTGACTAAATGACATCAATAATTCCACACACTTGCTGGGGAGGATAAGGTCATAGCAACAGGCTGGTGAAGGAATACGAGGATATATTCTAGACTTACTCAGCTTCAGTACTATTTCTTGTAGTAGTAGGAGCCAATGTCAAATAAATTCAACGCAAGTACTAGTTATACTTGCAATACTTTACCATTTGTTAGGCTACATTGTGGCACTGTTCTAGTGTACTGTCACCTGCTATATTCTCTATCGTACCGTAATCGTTGTAATGCTACAGTAAGGACAAACCAGGTTTCGTTTTCTTTTTTTCCATAGGCATGCAACTGCCACTGTGTCACACCACTAGTACCACCGCAACGAGGAAATTTCATCCGCCCAGGATTGCCAACCTTAATCCCCATTTCCCGTGGAGCCAGCCCTGGGCCTAGCCCTAATTTCTAACACAAATTACAGGTAAGATAAGCGTTTGGTGGGAGGTAGTATAATGGAGTATTAGGACTAGACGAGAGATTGACGGTAGTACTACTAAAGTCCTAGGACTCTTCAGGAAAACAAACTTACTGTTAAACCCCCACCCACCAGATTGAAAAGCAGTAAAAAACAGGTATGGTCAGATAAAGTTTCAAAAAGTATATTTATGTAGCCCTAACAAAATAATCTCCCTCAAGACCCTCCCTAACCCCAACGATTGTCTTTCAAAAGTCCCAAAAAGAACCCAACTCCCAAATCCCACCCCCCAAAAGTCTCTAAAAAAAGGGAAAGGGACACTCCACTACTGGAGGGTGCTGGTGAATTTTGCGGCCAGGGCATCATACTCCTTGCGGAGGGTGGCATGGTCGAAGCGGAGGCCCTCCACCAAGTTCTTATAGTTATGGACCTCCTGCTCCAGGTACGACACTCTGAGTCCTAAGCGGCGCTGGCGTGCCTTGCAACTCCTGTGGGGGGCAGCTGGTCTTTTTGCTGCTTGGCGGTGGCGGTTGGCTTTGTTAGCCCGGCTCCGTACCGCTGGAGCACTGCGCTGGCTGGCAGCCCGTGGGGGCACGGAGGAGGATGCAGCTGTCCCAGTGGAGGATGTTGTGGTTCCACCGGTTGACTGCGTGTCCTCCTCCTCCAGGGCCACCAGCCGCCGATATTCCGCGACAGTGGCATCCAGCCTCCGTTGCCGGGCCATTCGAGCCTGCTCCCTCCGTGATGTCGATTTGGAAGGAGCAACTATATGAAGAAAGAAAGACATAGTCTGTAACCAATGCTCCTTAACATTAATAACACAAAGTGATTGAGCCGAAAGTTGTGTCACAGTACAAGTAGCAAATTGAAAGCACAGTACATAACTATTGAGGACAGTATCTATCTAACCTCCCACTTCTGCATCCTTGCTCTAACATTAGTGGGAGTTTAATGAACAAATTCTACGACCACTATGGACTTCCATTACAGTCGACTATGACAGTACACCAGTCTTATTCTTCTTCTTCTCTCTTGTTTAGGAAAATTGGTACGTTATCTTATGCAAGCCGGCAGAATGCCAGCCCAGTGAACTTGCACCCGAGAAAAACAGACGCACACCATGATGAGTGAGACAGACTTGCGTTACTGTACCGGTCCAGTACATGCAGGTGGTGAAGCTATTACTTTTCTATTACGGGTGGCACTGAGAATACTCTGTTACAAGGGCTACTGCTTAATTAATTTACCTTTCACCCTACAGTGCAAATGAGTACTAGAAAAGGAAAATGAAGAAGCTAAATGATTTGATTATCTATCACTTCATATGGGATGTATTTGATGACATATGGGATGACTTTAGGTGCTTTGCTTATTATTGAGTGAACAGTGATACACCCACACATGAATGACGTACTACTACTAAACTAAAGTTATTAAGAGAGGTACGGAGTGTCCACCGTAATAACCGGATATATGCTGTGCTTGCAGTTGCAATACAAACTACTGCTACTATTCATGGTAGTATTGGACAAATTTACAATTTCTTTTCCTTGCCTTCCCTACACTGGAACGGACGTGCGGGTGCGGTGTTACATGCTCTTCAAGGTAACACTTAGTTCATCCAGTGACCATCTACTCTCTCTAGATACACATGTGCTATCTAAGAGTCAGATAATACCATGCTCCAGGCATCCATCCATTCAAAGTATATGCACACATACAGTTTCTGTTTCACCCACCCAGGCTGTTGTCCTTCCACCCATCCTTGCTTTATCATTGACCCAGCCATGCACCATACCATATTCTTTCCTTCCCAGCCACCTCGGGGGCCAAACAAACACATATCATTCTTCTTTGCCAGCCATCATAACATTTCTCGTCCTTCCACACTTACTTACACCCTTCTTTCGCTTTTCGTTCATCCCATCCATCAAGTTCTTCTAAGATCTTATTGGGATTCTTCTCATCAAAAACTTCACAGCTAAGTCGAAGTACATTTAGAGGAGGCTACTACCTGGTTGATTTATAATACACCCGTGCAGAAAGCACACTATGCAGTCTTCAATCTCAATAAGTAAGAAATATATAGCTTACCTCTTCCCGCCACCACCGTGCGAACCCTCACAGGAACGTCCGGCACTTGCACCGCCTCCTCCCCAGAGTCCTCGCCCAACACCACCACCTCCGCGTTGGCCCCGCCACCAGATGTTCCACCTACAAAGTACATTTAAGAAGGTTAGAATACACCACTCACTACTATATAATATTTGGTCTAGGAGGAATAAAAAAATGTTAAAAAAACGAAATACAATGTAATAATTTGTAACTGTCTACTCTAAAGTAAAAATGTCCCTTTTTCCACAAGAAATGTGTCCAATTAATTGTTAGCACTAAGCACTTTTCCATTTTCAGTTAAACGTTTACTTTTATGACAAATTTGATTTTAATAAATGTGTTTACTTTTAATAAAGCTTTTAAACTTAAATAGACTCTGTGGTTTTTGGTCCTCCAGACTAGAGTGGATGAGCTAAAGGTTTTGGAATTTTTGCTAGCATGAGTGCCTCTGGCACTTCTTGACTCTGACTCCGTACTCTTGTCCTGCGTTGGATAATCTAATGATCATTGGGGATCAATCATCGGTGACTTTGGGAGCTAAATGACTCTGCCACACTATCTAGTCAGTAAGGAGATTGGGGGTTCTTCAAAGTCTGATATCACTGAGGTATGTGGAAAGAAAGTCTACCTGCGCCTATTATAATTGATAAACAATGCACTATTTAGTGTTCATAGTTCGGTTTGTGCAGATTTGTCCCTGCAACAGTAGTAGAATGGATTGTCCTCCTATCCAAACCAAAAGTAAAGTAGTATCTTATTCTTTCTTGGTGGTCATTCACCTTTTTATTGTTGGCAATTGTCAAAGCATAAACATTTAGAAGACTTGAAAAGACATTATGGACAATCCCAGAGGACTGCACTCAGTGCATAGAGCTATTGCTGACTAGAATGGGAGTCCAATGGAATTGCCAAATGTGCAATCTTAGTTAGCTACACAGACAGACTAATAAGAATAATCTAGTAATACCACAGGGAGTCATAGTCGAGGCAGGATAAGAATTTAGATCCAGTCTACAAGAAGATCAAAGACGATTTAGAAAAAATCGAACGAGGAACGCTAGGAAAAAATAGGTACTCTATATTAAAATTAAAACTTACTGGGGCCAGCAAAGGAGCCCTCGCCTGCCCGATCCTGGCCTGCATCCTCCTGAACAGCACCCTCCTCCTCCTCCTCCTGTGTCCTCTTGCCCTAGGGGGGAGCTGATGTACAACATGAAAGAAAGAAAGACCAGAAAACATGGATGAGATTTGTGAACCAAATCAAACATTTCAAAAGAACAATAACAAAATATTTTGGAGAAATAGCAAATAGATAGACAACTATTCCACGGGATATATTGACCTATCTCATGTGGTATACTACGTTATTCGTATTGCCTGATTTGCGGACCGTTGACTTTGAAAGTTCCTATGTAACTCACTAAACAGACTACTAAAAAGGTTTGCCTAGGCCTGGCAGGCAGCAGTCCGCAGCACGCGAAGTGACAGACAAAGTCCATCCTGCTTGCAGATCAGTGAATACTCAAACTATCAATCCACCGACCACCACCACTATTTCTTCTTATAGCCATGTGTCTAAAGGAAGGACTGGACTTCAGTCTGTTGGGGCTGATTTAGAAGTCCCTTGCGGCTCATTTTCCTCCATTGTTGCGTGACTTTTGTGACGCAGCGGCAGAAAAGAGTCGCCATGGTGCGGCGTATATATAAAAAAAAACGCATATGGGAGATGCATCACGTTGTAAAGCCCTGCGCCATCAGGGGACGTTCCGGCGCAAGGGAGGGCGTTCCTGCGCAGGAACGAATCCTAAAAGTGGCTCAGGGAAATCTACAAGATGTCAATCAGTCACAATTAGGACAATGATGCGTGACTCAAACCCTGCGCCTGCTTGAAGGCGACGTACGGCTTGATGCTGCATTGGGGAGATAGGGCACCCCAGAGCATTGCTGGAGCTGCGCCATCATTGGCACGCAACTCCAGCAATGCGCCGCCTTTACGGCACAGATGCGTAAGGCTTCTGTGCCGTTTTGGGCCAATGGGTGGTGGTGGCATGGCGCACAATTACTGCCGCATCCCTGCTACTTTGCAGGGATGCGCCGGTAATTGAAAATATGACCCTTAGTGTCTAGCATTACGCAGTTCTTTACACTACACTCATACATAATTTCTCAGGCCAATGAAATGAACACAAAATACAAACAAATAAGCATAGTAGCAAGCAAGGCTACTGAGAAGGAGAGCAGTGCACCTGAAATGCATAGAAGATTTTGAAATATAATTTACCTACAATGTAATCGGCAGCCTTATTGCTCTTGGTAAAGAACAAAGATTTGCAAATAACAGAGCCGGATAAAACAGATTAGTGATGAAATAGCTAGAAATAGCTACTACTACTCACCAAGCCCGGGGACCTCTACGCCGAGCGCGTCCAGCAAGTCCCGTTCCCGGTCCATGACATCCGTCCAGCGGTGGGTGGCCTGGTTATAGGTGCGCCGGACCCCAGAGAGCTTAAACATGGCCCGGCACACCTTCTCCCACGCTTCCGGCGCTCCCGGATGCCATAGCCGGTTGCGATCTTGCCGCCTCCCAGGATGGTCTTGGGGAGGCGGCGCTGGACGTGGAAGATGAGTGCGGCCACCTCCTCCGCGCTAAAGATCTCCCGTGACATCACTAGCTCCCCCTCAAACGCCCGCACGGGAGCCGGGCACAGGGTGCGGGACCCTTCCCCTTCTCAGGGTGCTTCCCGGCTCCCTTTACCATGGTCTGGGCAGAAATGAGTTAAATAATAAAGAAGAAATAGAATAGGGAAGAAGAAAAGAAAAGAGTTTAAAAAAAAAGTTTAAAATTAACAAAAAGTAGCAGAAAACACAAAAATATAGAGCTAGAAAAATAGAGGGATAGATAATAAGTAAAATAGATCAAATAAACTTCAAACAAGCAAAGGATGGCAGAGATTCAGAGAGGATACAGAAAGCATGCCCAGAACCATAGCAATGAATGAGAAACAAGATGGCCGCGCCCATTCACGACCGCGTGGGTAAGTTCGCGCAAGATTTTCCTCGCAATCACGCGCGAAATTGTACTAGCGAGCAGCACACTTTGCGAGATTAAACATAGCGGCCGGAAACGGAATTACGTCACGCAAACAAGATGGCCACGCCCGTGTACGACCGCTAGGGTAACTTCGCAAACGTATAGCTACAAGCGCCTTGCGAACACGCAAAAAATCACGCGAACATACACGCCGCAAAAAAAGAAATAGTGTATTCGCACGCATTCGCGGCTTCCGAAATCGATCTCGCACGGATTCGTGCCCCGCAAATCGCGCGAAATTTGCAGAAAAACGATTTTTGCTGAACTGAAAGCAATCAGCAGGTGCAAAAGTTCAAACTTAACATTAGTAACCATTCACTCTAGTGCTTCCTGAGGGGCCCCTCCAGAGTTCAGTTGCCTATTTGCAACTACTCCATGACCCTGCTGTGACCCAAACAGCAGGCTCATAGAATAGCTACAAGTAGACCATAAAGGTCCTGTGAAAAAAATTGCACTGCAACAGAAAGCAAATTACAGATAAGGAAGGAAGCAGGTGCCAGCCAGACTGGAAGTTTCAAAATTACTGACACATTAATCACCCCCTAATTAATTCATGGCAGTTGAAGAAGGGCAGGTGTGCTTGCTTTCACTGCAACAGAAAGCAAATTGCAGATAAGGAAGGAAGCAGGTGCCAGCCAGACTGGAAGTTTAAAAATAGGTGACACATTAATCAACCCCAAATTAATTAATGGCAGTTGAAGCAGGGCAGGTGTGCTTGCTTTTTTTCACCCCCATAATCTACAGTGATAAACAAACCTAATGGGTGGCAGTGAGGATGTACCAGAGGGTGGCATGGGTGTACCAGAGGGTGGCAGTGGTGAAACAGAGGGTGCTGTGAACCTGTGATGATAAACCAGACATAGAAACAACATAGTCGTGGCCGTTGCGAGCTGAAAAGTAAGTTCGCAATTGCGAAATGGTCCACAAATCCTCGCGAACGCTCGCCAACACAAAAAACTTAAAAATCCGCTAATTCGCGAGAGTTCGCGGATTTTGCGGATTGCGAATCCGTAAATACGCAAATTCGCGTACGCGAGATCCGCTAGATCCGCCCATGCTTAACGATTTATTCGGTGGTCGCCAGCTGATAAGGGGAAAAAGGAAGCCTCTTTAGGGTGGGGTCACAAGCCACAAACCACCCTGCTGTGGTCATGAGCCGTGGTCACAGGTCACCGACGCAACACTTCACTGAGGAACAAGGAATAATGATATGAGATGACAAAGATCACATTTGAAGTGGCATTTTTTTGTTTAGTCTTAAGTACATCAGAAAATGCATTTATTAATTGATCAGCCTGCAAGTTTAACATTCCAAAGAGATCCAAGGTGCAAAAGGACTGGGATCTTTTTAAAAGGCACAATTGAAATTAGTTAGGGAAAGCAGAACACTCTATAAAGTCTAGTGCCTAGAAGCACCTTAGCTATGGAGACTGTCCCAGCAGGGCCTAATAGCTTAAGGGAACCTAAAAATGCAAGGAATTGGGTGTGAATGGAAAATACAGAACATGGACAGAGATTTAAAAAGACAAAAGTATTATCTGGCTTAGTAAGTCCACCACCTGAGAGAGAGAATTTGACGTCCCAAGTCAGACAATCGGCTAGCCGGTGAACTTGCTTGCACAGGTCGCATCAGCAGAGCTCTGGCTTCAGATTTGACGGGCTGAATCTAATATACCCGAAAAATGCAGAACTAACACTGTTCTGACGTATTTTCTGATGCAGGTGGCTTTGACCGCATTGTCCTAGGACAGTGGGGACGGTCAGGTGTCCTAACAGTTGGTTGGCCATGCTTGACCGCAGAACATCTTGTTCTGTACATATGGGCGAGAACATCTTGTTCTGTACATCTTTCTAAAAATGTATGTGTGACCGGAAACTTACGCTAGGTGCTAGTTTTGCAAGAAGCTTGTGGCTTATTTCGGCAAGCTAAGTTGCAAAACAAGACTTCAGTGGAAAGTCCCTGAAATGTGTCAATCTACCTCTACACCAGCTGGGTCTTGTGTACGTGTGTGTGGGCGTTGGTCCCGATTCTGTGGAAAATTACTACTTCACATTAGGCCAATTTACCACGTTATTTTTCAGTGCAGCAGAAATGCATTTTTCAACATTATTGTGGCCTAGTGCATACTATTAGCCCAAGGCATGTCTTTTTGGCCTTTGCCTTGGGTCTATAACCCCGGGATTCAGGGAGTTAGTGGGATCTAATTTGTTGATCATGCATAGCAAACTTGGGGGATTTCAAGCATATTTTCAGAGTTTCTCTAGCAGGGCCATTTAGGGCCTTCAGGCTACCAGGGTCGATAAAAAAGGCCCCTCTATCAGATCTAGTACTCTGGACCATGACAGGCAAGGGATCTAGTACTCTGGACAATGCTGTGCAAGGGATCTAGTGCTTCAAACGATGGCAGGGAATGGATCTAGTATCTGGGCAATGTCAGGGAAGGTATCTGGTACTCTGGACAATGATGGGCAAGTGATCTTGCAATCCAGACAATGTCAGGGAAGGGATCCACTACTCTTGAAACTGGTGTTCAAGGGATCTAGAACTCTAGACAATGTCAGGGAAGGGATCCAGTACTCTGGGCAATGTTAGGGAAGGGATCTAGCACTCTGGGCAATGGTTGGCATAGGATCTAGCACTCTGCACAATGGCAGGGAAGGGATTTGCCACTCTGGACAATGGCAGGGAGGGGATCTAGCAATCTGGACAATGGAAGGGAAGGGATCTAGAACTCTGGACAATAGCGAGCAAGGGATCTAGCCCTCTGGACAATGTCAGGGAAGGGATCTGGTACTCTGGACAGTGCCGGGCAAGGGATCTCGAACTCTGATCAATGTCAGGGAAGGTATCTAGTACTCTGATCAATGTCAGGGAAGGGATCCAGCACTCTGGTCAATGTCAGGGAAGGGTTCTGTCATCTGGAAAGTGGCAGGGAAGGGATCTAGCAATCTGGACAATGGCAGGGAAGGGATCTAGAATCCTGGACATATGCATGCAAGGGATCTACATATCTGGGCAATGTCGAGGGAAGGGATCTAGTACTCCGGACAATGATGGGCAAGGGATTTAGCACCCTGGGCAATGGTGGGCAAGGGATCCAGCACTCTGGACAATGGCGGGGAAGGGATCTAGAACTCTGGACAATTGCATGCATGGTATCTATATATCTGGACAATGTCAGGGAAGGGATCTAGTATTCTGGACAATGGTGGGCAAGGGATCTAGCACTCTGGACAGAGGCAGGCAGATCTAATACTCCTGGACAATGGTGTGCATTGGATCCTGCACTCTGGCCAATGTCGGGGAAGGGATCTAGTACTCTTGATAATGGCATGCAAGGGATCCAGTATTCTGGACAATGTTAGGGAAGGGATCTAGTACTCTGAACAATGATAGGCAAGGTATCCAGCACTCTGGCCAATGTCAGGGAAGGGATCTAGTACTCTTGACAATGACATGCAAGGGATCCAGTATTCTGGACAATGTCAGGGAAGGGATCTAGTACTCTGGACAATGATAGGCAAGGGATCTAGCATTCTGGGCAATGTCAGGGAAGGGATCTAGTACTCTGGACAATGGTGGGCAAGGGATCCAGCACTCTGGCCAATGTCAGGGAAGGGATCCAGTACTCTTGACAATGGCATGCAAGGGATCCAGTATTCTGGACAATGTCAGGGAAGGGATCTAGTACTCTGGACCATGATAGGCAAGGGATCTAGCACTCTGGGCAATGTCAGGGAAGGGATCTAGTATGCTGAACAATAGCAGCCACTGGGTCTGGCACTCTGGGTAATGGCAGGCAAGGGATCTAGTACTCTGGATAATGTGTACAAGGGATATAGTACTCTTGACAATGTAAAAGCAGGGATCTAGTGCTCTGAACAATATCAGGGAAGGGACCTAGTACTCTGGGCAATGTCAGGGAAGGGATCTGGGACTCTGGACAATGGCAGAGAAGGGACCTGGTAGTCTGGACAATGGTTGGCATGGGATCTCACACCCTAGACAATGTCAGGGAAGGGATCTAGTGCTCTGGACAATGGTAGGCAAGGGATCTAGCACTCTGGTCAATGTCAGGGAAGGGATATAGTACTCTGGACAATGGTAGGCAAGGGATCTAGTGCTCTGGGCAATGTCAGGGAAGGATCTAGTATGCTGAACAATAGCAGCCACTGTGTCTAGCACTCTGGGTAATGACAGGCAAGGGATCTAGTACTCTTGGTAATGTATGCAAGGGATCTAGTACTCTGGACAATGTAAGGGAAGGGATCTTGTGCTCCTAACAATGTCAAGGAAGGGATATAGTACTCTGGACAATGTCAGGGATGTGATCTGGTACTCTGGACAATGGCATGCAATGGATCCAGTACTATGGACAATGTAAGGGAAGGGATCTAGTGCTCTGAACAATGCCAGGGAAGGGATCTAGTACTCTGGGCAATGTCAGGGAAGGGATCTGGTACTCTGGACAATGTTGGGCAAAGGATCTAGTACTCCGGGCAATGTCAGGTAAGGGATCTAGTACTCTGGGCAATGTCGGGGAAGGGATCTAGTACTCTGGGCAATGTCAGGGAAGGGATCTGGTACTCTAGACAATGGCATGCAATGGATCCAGTACTCTGGACAATGCAAGGGAAGGGATCTAGTGCTCTGAACAATGCCAGGGAAGGGATCTAGTGCTCTGAACAATGTCAGGGAAGGGATCTGGTACTCTGGACAATGGCACACAATGGATCCAGTACTCTGGACAATGCAAGGGAAGGGATCTAGTGCTCTGAAAAATGTCAGGGAAGGGATCTGGTACTCTGGACAATGGCAGGAAAAAGATCTTGTACTCTGAACAATGTCAGGGAAGGGATCTAGTACTCTGGGCAATGCCAGGGAAGGGATCTGGCACTCTGGACAATGGCAGGCAAGGGATCGTGCACTCTGGACAATGTCATGGAAGGGATCTAGTGCCCCAAACAATGGTGGGCAAGGGATCCAGCACTCTGGACAATGTCAGGGAAGGGATCTAGTACTCTGGACAATGGTAGGCAAGGGATCTAGTGCTCTGGGCAATGTCAGGGAAGGGATCTAGCATGCTGAACAATAGCAGCCGCTGTGTCTAGCACTCTGGGCAATGACAGGCAAGGGATCTAGTACTCTTGGTAATGTGTGCAAGGGATATAGTATGCTGGACAATGTAAGAGAAGGGATCTAGTGCTCTGAATAATGTCAGGGAAGGGACCTAGTACTCTGGTCAATGTCAGGGAAGGGATCTAGTACTCTGGACAATGGTGGGCAAGGGGTCCAGCACTCTGGTCAATGTCAGGATAGGGATCTAGTACTCTTGACAATGGCATGCAAGGGATCCAGTACTCAGGACAATGTCAGGGAAGGGCTCTGCCACTCTGGACAATGGCAGGCAAGGGATCTTGCACTCTGGACAATGTCATGGAAGGGATCTAGTGCTCCAAACAATGGTGGGCAAGGGATCCAGCACTCTGGTCAATGTCAGGGAAGGGATATAGTGCTCTGGACAATGCCAGAGAAGGGATCTAGTACTCTGGACAATGGCATGCAATGGATCCAATACTCTGGACCTTGCAAGGGAAGGGATCTAGTGTTCTAAAAATGTCAGGGAAGGGATCCGGTACTCTGGACAATGGCGGGCAAAGGATCTTGTACTCTGAACAATGTCAGAAAAGGGATCTAGTACTCTGGGCAATGTCAGGAGAGGGAACTGGCACTCTGGACAATGGCAGGCAAGGGATCTTACACACTGGACAATGTCATGGAAGGGATCTAGTGCTCCAAACAATGGTGGGCAAGGGATCCAGCACTCTGGTCAATGTCAGGGAAGGGATCTAGTGCTCTGGACAATGGTAGGCAAGGGATCTATTGCCCTGGGCAATGTCAGAGAAGGGATCTAGTATGCTGAACAATAGTAGCCACTCTGTCTAGCACTCTGGGCAATGACAGACAAGGGATCTAGTACTCTTGGTAATGTGTGCACGGGATCTAGTACTCTGGACAATGCAAGGGAAGGGATCTAGTGCTCTGAACAATGCCAGGGAAGGGATCTAGTACTCTGGGCAATGTCAGGGGAGGGATCTGGTACTCTGGACAATGGCGGGCAAAGGATCTTGTACTCTGGACAATGGATCTTGTACTCTGGACAATGTCAGGTAAGGGATCTAGTACTCTGGGCAATGCCAGGGAAGGGATCTAGTGCTCTGGGCAATGTCAGGGAAGGGATCTGGTACTCTGGACAATGGCATGCAGTGGATCTAGTACTCTGGGCAATGCCAGGGAAGGAATCCAGCACTCTGGTCAATGTCAGGGATGGGATCTGGTACTCTGGACAATGGCATGCAATGGATCCAATACTCTGGACCTTGCAAGGGAAGGGATCTAGTGTTCTAAAAATGTCAGGGAAGGGATCCGGTACTCTGGACAATGGCAGGCAAAGGATCTTGTACTCTGACCAATGTCAGAAAAGGGATCTAGTACTCTGGGCAATGTCAGGAAAGGGAACTGGCACTCTGGACAATGGCAGGCAAGGGATCTTATACACTGGACAATGTCATGGAAGGGATCTAGTGCACCAAACAATGGTGGGCAAGGGATCCAGCACTCTGGTCAATGTCAGGGAAGGGATCTAGTGCTCTGGACAATGGTAGGCTAGGGATCTAGTGCCCTGGGCAATGTCAGGGAAGGGATCTAGTATGCTTAACAATAGTAGCCACTCTGTCTAGCACTCTGGGCAATGACAGGCAAGGGATCTAGTACTCTACTCTGGATAATGCAAGGGAAGGGATCTAGTGCTATGAACAAACAATGCCAGGGAAGGGATCTAGTACTCTGGGCAATGTCAGGGAAGGGATCTGGTACTCTGGACAATGGCAGACAAAGGATCTTTTACTCTGGACAATGTCAGGTAAGGGATCTAGTATGCTGAACAATAGTAGCCACTCTGTCTAGCACTCTGGGCAATGACAGGCAAGGGATCTAGTACTCTTGGTAATGTGTGCACGGGATCGAGTACTCTGGACAATGCAAGGGAAGGGATCTAGTGCTCTGAACAATGCCAGGGAAGGGATCTAGTACTCTGGGCAATGTCAGGGGAGGGATCTGGTACTCTGGACAATGGCGGGCAACGGATCTTGTACTCTGGACAATGGATCTTGTACTCTGGACAATGTCAGGTAAGGGATCTAATACTCTGGGCAATGCCAGGGAAGGGATCTAGTGCTCTGGGCAATGTCAGGGAAGGGATCTGGTACTCTGGACAATGGCATGCAGTGGATCTAGTACTCTGGGCAATGCCAGGGAAGGGATCCAGCACTCTGGTCAATGTCAGGGATGGGATCTGGTACTCTGGACAATGGCATGCAATGGATCCAATACTCTGGACCTTGCAAGGGAAGGGATCTAGTGTTCTAAAAAGTCAGGGAAGGGATCCGGTACTCTGGACAATGGCGGGCAAAGGATCTTGTACTCTGAACAATGTCAGAAAAGGGATCTAGTACTCTGGGCAATGTCAGGAAAGGGAACTGGCACTCTGGACAATGGCAGGCAAGGGATCTTACACACTGGACAATGTCATGGAAGGGATCTAGTGCACCAAACAATGGTGGGCAAGGGATCCAGCACTCTGGTCAATGTCAGGGAAGGGATCTAGTGCTCTGGACAATGGTAGGCAAGGGATCTAGTGCCCTGGGCAATGCCAGGGAAGGGATCTAGTATGCTGAACAATAGTAGCCACTCTGTCTAGCACTCTGGGCAATGACAGGCAAGGGGTCTAGTACTCTTGGTAATGTGTGCACAGGATCTAGTACTCTGGACAATGCAAGGGAAGGGATCTAGTGCTTTGAACAAACAATGCAAGGGAAGGGATCTAGTACTCTGGGCAATGTCAGGGAAGGGATCTGGTACTCTGGACAATGGCAGGCAAAGGATCTTTTACTCTGGACAATGTCAGGTAAGGGATCTAGTTCTCTGGGCAATACCAGAGAAGGGATCTAGTGCTCTAGGCAATGTCAGGGAAGGGATCTGGTACTCTGGACAATGGCATGCAGTGGATCCAGTACTCTGGACAATGCAAGGGAAGGGATCTAGTACTCTGGTCAATGTCAGGGAAGGGATCTGATACTCTGGACAATGGCATGCAATGGATCCAGTACTCTGGACCTTGCAAGGGAAGGGATCTAGTGCTCTGAAAAATTGTCAGGTAAGGCATCCGGTACTCTGGACAATGGCGGGCAAAGGATCTTGTACTCTGAACAATGTCAGGGAAGGGATCTAGTATTCTGGGCAATGTCAGGGAAGGGAACTGGCACTCTAGACAATGGCAGACAAGGGATCTTGCACTCTGGACAATGTCATGGAAGGGATCTAGTGCTCCAAACAATGGTGGGCAAGGGATCCAGCACTCTGGTCAATGTCAGGGAAGGGATCTAGTGCTCTGGACAATGGTAGGCAAGGGATCTAGTGCTGTGGGAAATGTCAGGGAAGGGATCTAGTATGCTGAACAATAGTAGCCATTCTGTCTAGCACTCTGGGCAATGACAGGCAAGGGATCTAGCGCTCTTGGTAATGTGTGCACGGGATCTAGTACTCTGGACAATGCAAGGGAAGGGATCTAGTGCTCTGAACAATGCCAGGGAAGGGATCTAGTACTCTGGGCAATGTCAGGGAAGGGATCTGGTACTCTGGACAATGGCGGGCAAAGGATCTTGTACTCTGGACAATGTCAGGGAAGGGATCTGGTACTCTGGTCAATGGCATGCAGTGGATCCAGTACTCTGGACAATGCAAGGGAAGGGATCTAGTGCTCTGAACAATGCCTGGGAAGGGATCTAGTACTCTGGGCAATGTCAGGGAAGGGATCTGGTACTCTGGACAATGGCATGCAATGGATCCAGTACTCTGGACCTTGCAAGGGAAGGGATCTAGTGCTCTGAAAAATGTCAGTCAAGGGATCTGGTACTCTGGACAATGGCAGGAAAAATATCTTGTACTCTGAACAATGCCAGGGAAGGAATCTAGTACTCTGGGCAATGTCAGGGAAGGGATCTGGCACTCTGGACAATGTCAGGCAAGGGATCTTGCACTCTGGACAATGTCATGGAAGGGATCTAGTGCCCCAAACAATGGTGGGCAAGGGATCCAGCACTCTGGACAATGTCAGGGAAGGGATCTAGTACTCAGGACAATGGTGGGCAAGGGATCTTGCACTCTGGACAATGTCAGGGAAGGGATATAGTACTCTGGACAATGGCATGCAAGGGATCTAGTACTCTGGAAAATGCCAAGGAAGGGGTCTTGTACTCTGGACAATGGTAGGCAAGGTATCTAGCGATCTGGATAATGTGTGCAAAGGATCTATTACTCTGGACAATGTATGGGAAGGGATCTAGTGATTTAAACAATGTGAGGGAAAGGATCTAGTACTCTGGACCATGACAGACAAGGGATCTAGTACTCTGGACAATACTGTGCAAGGGATCTAGTGCTTCAAATGATGGCAGGGAATGGATCTAGTACTCTGGGCAATGTCAGGGAAGGTATCTGGTACTCTGGACAATGGCATGCAATGGATCCAGTACTCTGGACAATGCAAGGGAAGTGATCTAGTGCTCTGAACAATGCCAGGGAAGGGATCTAGTACTCTGGGCAATGTCAGGGAAGGGATCTGGTACTCTGGACAATGGCATGCAATGGATCCAGTACTCTGGACAATGCAAGGGAAGGGATCTAGTGCTCTGAAAAATGTCAGGGAAGGGATCTGGTACTGTGGACAATGGCAGGAAAAAGATCTTGTACTCTGAACAATGTCAGGGAAGGGATCTAGTACTCTGGGCAATGCCAGGGAAGGGATCTGGCACTTTGGACAATGGCAGGCAAGGGATCTTGTACTCTGGACAATGTCATGGAAGGGATCTAGTGCCCCAAACAATGGTGGGCAAGGGATCCAGCACTCTGGACAATGTCAGGGAAGGGATCTAGTACTCTGGACAATAGTAGGAAAGGGATCTAGTGCTCTGGGCAATGTCAGGGAAGGGATCTAGCATGCTGAACAATAGCAGCCACTGTGTCTAGCACTCTGGGCAATGACAGGCAAGGGATCTAGTACTCTTGGTAATGTGTGCAAGGGATATAGTACTCTGGACAATGTAAGAGAAGGGATTGAGTGCTCTGAACAATGTCAGGGAAGGGACCTAGTACTCTGGGGAATGTCAGGGAAGGGATCTGGTACTCTGGACAATGGCGGGCATGGGATCTTGCACTCTTGACAATGTCAGGAAAGGGATATAGTGCTCCAAACAATGGTGGGAAAGGGATCCAGCACTCTGGTCAATGTCAGGGAAGGGATCTAGTACTCTGGACAATGGTGGTCAAGGGATCCAGCTCTCTGGTCAATGTCAGGGAAGGGATCTAGTACTCTTGACAATGGCAGGCAAGGGATCCAGTACTCTGGACAATGATAGGCAAGGGATCTAGCACTCTGGGCAATGTCAGGGAAGGGATCTTGTGTGCTGAACATTAGCATCCACTGGGTCTAGCACTCGGGGTAATGTCAGGCAAGGGATGTAGTACTCTGGATAATGTGTACAAGGGATTTAGTACTCTGGACAATGTAAGAGAAGGGATCTAGTGTTCTGAACAATGTCAGGGAAGGGACCTAGTACTCTGGGCAATGTCAGGGAAGGGATCTTGTACTCTGGACAATGGTGGGCAAGGGATCTTGCACTCTGGACAATGTCAGGGAAGGGATATAGTAGTCTGGACAATGGCATGCAAGGGATCTAGTACTCTGGAAAATGCCATGGAAGGGGTCTTGTACTCTGGACAATGGTAGGCAAGGGATCTAGCGCTCTGGATAATGTGTGCAAAGGATCTAGTACTCTGGACAATGTAAGGGAAGGGATCTAGTGATTTGAACAATGTGAGGGAAGGGATCTAGTACTCTGGGCAATGCCAGGGAAGAGATTTGGTACTCTAAAAAATGGCGGGCAAGGGATCTTGCACTCTGGACAATGCAAGGGAAGGGATCCAGTATGCTGAACAATAGCAGTCAGTGGTTCTAGCACTATGGGCAATGGCAGGTAAGGGATCGAGTACTCTGAATGTGCAAGGGATCTAGTACTCTGGGCAATGTAGGGGAAGGGATCTAGTTCTCTGAACAATGTCAGGGAAGGGATCTAGTACTCTGGGCAATGTCAGGGGATGGATCTGGTACTCTGGACAATGGCGGGCAAGGGATCTTGCACTCTGGACAATGTCATGGAAGGGATCTAGTACTCTTGATATTGGTATGCAAGGGAGCTATTTATCTTGACAATGTCATGGAAGGGATCTAGTACTCTGGACTGTGCCAGACAAGGGATCTTGAACTCTGAACAATGTCAGGGAAGGGATCTGATAAGGGGAAAAAGGAAGCCTCTTTAGGGTGGGGTCACATGCCACAAACCACCCTGCTGTGGTCATGAGCCGTGGTCACAGGTCACCGACGCAACACTTCACTGAGGAACAAGGAACAATGATATGAGATGACAAAGATCACATTTGAAGTGGCATTTTATTGTTAAGTCTTAAGTACATCAGAAAATGCATTTATTAATTGATCAGCCTGCAAGTTTAACATTCCAAAGAGATCCAAGGTGCCAAAGGACTGGGATCTTTTTAAAAGGCACAATTGAAATTAGTTAGGGAAAGCAGAACACTCTATAAAGTCTAGTGCCTAGAAGCACCTTAGCTATGGAGACTATTCCAGCAGGGCCTAATAGCTTAAGGGAACCTAAAAATGCAAGGAATTGGGTGTGAATGGAAAATACAGAACATGGACAGAGATTTAAAAAGACAAAAGTATTATCTGGCTTAGGAAGTCCACCACCTGAGAGAGAGGATTTGACGTCCCAAGTCAGACAATCGGCTAGCCGGTGAACTTGCATGCACAGGTCGCATCAGCAGAGCTCTGGCTTCAGATTTGACGGGCTGAATCTAATATACCCGAAAAATGCAGAACTAACACTGTTCTGACGTATTTTCTGACGCAGGTGGCTTTGACCGCATTATCCTAGGACTGTGGGGACGGTCAGGTGTCCTAACAGTTGGTTGGCCATGCTTGACCGCAGAACATCTTGTTCTGTACATATGGGCGAGAACATCTTGTTCTGTACATCTTTCTAAAAATGTATGTGTGACCGGAAACTTACGCTAGGTGCTAGTTTTGCAAGAAGCTTGTGGCTTATTTCGGCAAGCTAAGTTGCAAAACAAGACTTCAGTGGAAAGTCCCTGAAATGTGTCAATCTACCTCTATACCAGCTGGGTCTTGTGTACGTGTGTGTGGGCGTTGGTCCCGATTCTGTGGAAAATTACTACTTCACATTAGGCCAATTTACCACGTTATTTTTCAGTGCAGCAGAAATGCATTTTTCAACATTATTGTGGCCTAGTGCATACTATTAGCCCAAGGCATGTCTTTTTGGCCTTTGCCTTGGGTCTATAACCCCGGGATTCAGGGAGTTAGTGGGATCTAATTTGTTGATCATGCATAGCAAACTTGGGGGATTTCAAGCATATTTTCAGAGTTTCTCTAGCAGGGCCATGTAGGGCCTTCAGGCTACCAGGGTCGATAAAAAAGGCCCCTCTATCATCTCCCTCCTCTTGATCATTCAATGATCATTTTTTCAACTGAGTATCTCTGTGACCCTTCAGCCAGTGGCGGTATCCAGGGCATGTCATTAACATAACACTTAAAGCTACCTTTTTGTTTATCTATTTTGTTGACTTTGTCTTCAATTGGCCTAATGAGTATTTTTGCATACTCTGCATCTTGCTCATTAAGCAGGCGTTCATATTGGGCTGCTGTTGGGCTCTTACTCAGACAGTCTCTACCTGGGAGAAGTGGAGGAGCTGTTTGTATTCCATAGTGGGTGCTAGGTGCTGCTAACTCGCTCATCTCCATTTGTATTCCAGTACCATCCCAATGAACACAATCTTTGTCCTCATACTCAGCTTATCTGTAAATCCCTATGCTAGTGTAGTTTGTCCCTACTATCTTGGTGCTAACTTTCTTTTCCTACAATGACACTCATGTGCGGGAGGCAGCACAAAAAGAAACAGCAAAAAATAAAAACTTTTTAGAACTGCCACAAAGGTATCCAGTCAAAGTTCAACGAGTCAGTGGCTATCTACTATGGCACCTTCTCCAGCAATCCATTTCTTTTCTATCTTGTTCAAGTTGTTGATGGCATTGGTCATTTAAGCCATTTTCTTCGTTGTTGGAAATGTACAGTTCACTCCTTATCCAAAGGCATACTCTTCTCTTGGTATTCCGAAGCCAGGGTCCTTCTGCCTTGGTCTGGAGCATCACAATGATGGTAAAGGAAAAAGAACTGGACTCTGCTCAACCGGCAAACCTCCTTTGGTGGGACTTTGAACACTGTCCACCCTTAGAACTGAGCACACTGCTCTTGTCCGTGGAGCCAGATAACAGAGCCAGAGATGGACATCGATGTTGGAGATATTTGCTGTTGGAACCATCATGGTGACTTCGTGCAATGTTCGAGTGAGCTCAGGCTGCTCCTTCGTAAGGGCTGTTGGAGATGGAGGGAGCCATTCTCTGCAGGCCCAGTAAAAGTCAATTTGGATAGGGTGCCATATTTATTGTCTGGAAAAAAACAGTGCTGTTTGCAAGTTGTGTGCCGTCCCACAGGTAACATGCCATTCTAAAAAACAGAGAAGACATGTATTTTAGTTTGAAATCAGTTCATACTTTTGCACATTTTTATTTTATAAACCCTAAGTAGACAATCTGTCTATTTTATCTTTTAATCCTAGTCTACCCTATGTTGCCCTAATAGCACTTCTTTATACCTTAACTAACCTCGGGCACTCAATTTTGCCATGGGTGTAACTTCGTGCGAATAACAACAACGCCGTTCTAATCTGTCATGGGCAATGGAGAGTGTGGGGGATGGAGCAATGATAGTCTAACAGAGAACCTGCTATCATAAACTCATACTGCAAAAAAACTACACTATGGGCCATACCATGAACAGTCATCTAAAAAAGCCTTGTTGCCTTCACTTCTATTCTGCATGTGTCAGTGATGACCTCATGCATCATTGAGGTGGAGGGGTCGCCCCTTCCTGTTCTATGTATAAACACTTTAGAGACAGTGGCCTCAATAATCTGACATTAGTTTGTGTATCCCGCAGGAGGTGTTCTATAGTCTATGGTCGTATCTGCCTAGGTGAGAAAATCTATCTGTTCTCCCTGCATGGGGAGTGTATGAGTCATGTAACAGTGCGTCTTAGTCTTTTGTCTACCTATTGTTGTCATCTGACTGTATCTCATACTGTGTAGAGAATCGTGAGCAGGATGCTGTCTAGCTGCTTGGGCACTATTTCTTATTATTGCATTATTACTTCCATCAGGGGAGGGCGATGAGGACACATGTTGCGAATACAATTATTCTGGGGTGCTAACTGTGCTGGTAGAGGGACTGTTGAACCTTTCTGCATTCTTGCAAGGGCCATTTACTCCATGTACTAACAGATATATTGGAGGTGACTTTGTTGCTATTGGCAACTTCAAAAATGTGAGCATTACAAGTCTTCCTATTAACACAATGAGACAAAACCAATTCAATCTACCTAGTGCCACTTCTGCCAGTATTGCAAAATATTATGATACAAAATACATAACTTTAGATAAGACACTTCTGTGCGGCAGGTGTTGTGGCTACGTCTGAATCCATAAACGACCAAGCTGTCACCGCCTTCTTCCTCTTGGACAGTCAAATGGAACCAAGTTAATCTTCTCTACTTTGCAGTGTTCATCATGAAACCTTGTTCTGTTATTTCATCACTCTTGGCAATTGGGACAGCTGTTTGTTAGAAGTCTATTATTTCAAAAAGTCTTTGGGCCAAGAGCTGTGTTCCATTATTGATATGTCAAAGCCCAGAACTGATGTGGCCCTTCTTCCTGGAAACCTGATTTTAAAAGAAAACCTCGCAGTGCATGTTAGTCAATAGCAAACTTTTTCTAAAATCTCTGTCACAGTGACACCTTTGCCCCAGGGTCACACAAAAAAAAATGCAAAAACATTTCACTACACTACTGGACTCAGGTAGGTACCAATTCTTTGCAACACAAAAATAAACAAGCGTTGTTAAATTCAGTAGGTCTCAAAATTATTTGTTACCCTCTTGGCTTTGTCAATGCACACCCAGTATTGTAGTCCCTGGCTTATGTACTGCTTAAAAAGCATTTTAGCACAGTCACCTTACAGTATAGGTACACAATATTTCCTGCAATCTTGAAGAACCTAGAAATAAAAACTATTACTATACCTACACATTACTTCTGTTATGCACATACATATATATGTACTTATTTCTCATTCTGTGTGATCCTGCGATCGGTGTTCCAACTGCCTAAAAACTCTCGTTACAAACCACAGGAAGTATATTTCCTGCCTGGCTCAACGCCCAAAATGTGTGGTCGGCCAAAGAGTGCTACTTCCAATGGCAGAGAAAGCCTGTTAACTCTTTTGTCACCTTGTAACATCTAAAAACATGTTCTTTTCAATTGTAGGCTATGCTGAGCAGAATATTTAATATCACATTAAACACAGGCTCATGTTCTCTGTATGTCGTCCACGCTGAGTAAACGCCGTATATTCTAGCCTTTTGCTCCTAAGGGCCTACAATAATGTATTGGACCTCTACATGCTAGTGTGTATTCCATTCCATCATTTTATCCCCCTATTCTCTCACTATTTCTGCGCACCAGAAATTGGAGGACATTCTTTTAATTTTTACCATCTGCTCCGACATCTACGCTGCTCTAAGGCCAGTGGCACCATTCAACTTGAACGCGAGCCATAATTTCGAAAACCTCATTTTGTAATTGCGAACATCAGCTGTCAGTGCTCTGTTGTGACACCCTCCCCGATCTGTTCTTGCATTCAGACCGATGCCTTGCCTGCCTTAACTGGTACTGAATTCGGACGCAGGTACGAATAAATTATTTTGTACTTAGTACCTGGGTGCTGCAGTTATTTTTCTTTTTGGGGCATCATTTTGTATATAGGTGTCTGTTGTTGCTTATTGCATGGGAACGTGCATTCACAGGAGCTATTGTTGGACTTGGGCCACATTCATAGGGGCTTAATCCTTGTTGGGTGGGGCTCATAAGTTTCTGGCCTTGGTCTCAAAGTCTAGTGCGACACTGTCTTTGCATGTGACCTATTCTGTAGCAATAATAACAAGTGCGCTGTGTTGGCTGTGTTTGGAACCTCAGTTGTACCATTCCATTCACTCTTCCCTGTATACCCCATTTTCTGGTGGCATTCTTTCTGTTATTTATATAATAATTTTGTTGGTCATTTCTGTAGGCATGTTGTGCTGCTATGTATTGTTCTGGGGGCTGTGGCGGTATGTACTGATCAGCTGGCTGTCGTTGGGCCTGGACGTATTGTACATCTTGTTGTGGCTGGGTCTCTATGTATAATATGGCAGGCTGTAATGGGGCCTGGATGTATTGCATGGTGAGCTGTTGTCGCAGCGCAGGCGGTATGTTGGCTGCGGCTGCAATCAGGGCATTCTGGGGGAAGGTGGTGACTGTCGTCATTTGACTGACAGGTGCAGCTATCATGACAACTTATTAATTTTAGAATGACTATTTAAAAGTTCAATAGCAATCAGTCAGAAATCCCTAAATGCGGAAATTTTAACCGTGCACGAATTTACAACTTCAAAGCACATACAAATGCAATGAAAGGGAGAAATGTCATGGTCCTGTGGCACTGAACCAAGGTTGCTTTTATTTGAGGGGGTGCTTTGCAAATTTGTGACGTAAATAGATGTGCACATGATAGAGATAAATAACTCCCTTATTCATATGGTAGAAGAACCCTTTTAACATTCAATAATGAGCCTTAGCAAAGTCTTGGCATTTAAAGGCACATTTCTGGAGAGCAAATCAAAACTCTTGCAAAAATGCAAATAAAACAAAAAAAGAAATAATAATATTTGAAATCAATGGAAATATTTCCAAAATGCAACCTACAATTTAAAAATACACTACATGCTCATGTCAGCCACCACTGCTTTGTAATTGCAGCAAGCTTCTCCAACCAGTAGCTCTTGAGCCACTGGTAGCTCTCCAGTATGTAGCTCAGTTTACGAAATTGTAACCTATTTTGCGCATAATTGAATTAATGTATGTATTTCAAAATTGAAAAGCATGTATTTTATATAAAAATATGGGTATCTTTTAAAATGCGTATGGTGATGTTCGAAGAAAGTTGTTGAATTTGCCAATATACGTAAAGCTTAATTTTGAGTTAATAAATCATGCAGCATTGGGAGTCTTATTCCTCATATTATTTCCTTGGTGCTAGGGTCATTGAAGCTTTAGCTGCTATTTATTGCCAACCTAGAAGCATTCCATGTTAAACCCCCCCTGTTAAATGTATAAATGCAAGATAATCTTTTAATGGGGGTCTTTGGTGTGAACGACACTCTGCCTATGCTCCTCTTTCTTAGTGGCTGTAATTGATATCTGGTATAGGTCCCTCTCCTATACCCTTAATGACACAGAGGTATATACCGTCTTGTAATTCTTGATCCTGTGCAGGGGCGCAACCAGGGTAGTGGAGCTGGCTGCCACAACTGGCATAGGCAATCTTAGACTGAAGTGGGTATTTCGTTCAATAGCTTGATAGAATTATCAGTCTTTCTCAACTTTCAATTTTTAAGATAAAATATATTGTGAAAGTCAGTAGGTATTTTATATACAGTAGAACTCAGTATCCTATTCATAGGGACACTAGTATCTATGTTGTTCACTGTGAGCCTGTGAGGAGAAATGCTATTTGCTTGCACGGAGGGGTGGGTGTGCCCTGCCTATGTATCTTTACCTTAGATGTTGGGAAAGTTGGGGAATCGATCTAGTGTTCATTTCTCAAACACTGCCTGAAGCTCTGCATGGGGCTTTTTGTCTTGGTAGTGACGAATGGGTGGACTTACAACAGACTGCGTAGAATCTGATTAATCTGAGTTTTCCCCATCAGTGATGACAATGAAGTTTGAGCCGTCTTTGAGACCGGAATGGATCGAATGAGCGGAGTGAGACGTGGATAGGGCGTCAGAGCTAGACGAGTTGCGTGAAGGAACGAGGCACAAGCGGTCGAGTTGCTAAAAAACGAACATATCCAGTTCAGGAGCAGACCAACGACAACATATGCCCGTTCTAAACAAGTTTTATAAATATCGGAGATACACCACAAGTGGGCAGTCATCCGACAACCAAATAACCAAGGAACCCCATCAAAAGGAGCTCTCGTTACAAGAGAGAGAAGGGCCCCAAGGACCATAGGTGTAGTACCAATAGAGGGAGACCTTAAGGAGACCCCACCTTTGAGCGACTACAATACGGCCCCAAGGATACGGTATATTCAACCGTTCCCTGAAACCCCAGAAACAAGAAGTCCTGAGGAAGGTGCCACGATATTGAGTGACAAGCACCGAAACGCGTCGACGCACTGTTTTGATCCAAAAGAATCCAACTAGGGCCAGACAGAGTTGTAGATGGGCATTAGATTTCTCCATCACTGCTAGAGAAAAATTAAATTGTCTATGGCCATTGGATCTTCTCAAATATAGTGGCAGAGATATTAAGCAGGCCACTCAAATATAAGGGGTTTTTTGTATTTATGTTCAGTCTGTCGTCTATTGTGAATACATCTTGATTGCTTTTTCATTTGTTGTGTATTATAACATTGTGTTGATGTAACATTGTCTAATATTAATTCTTAACCCACCGAGATATTTTATCTTGGCTTTTAATTACTTTGGATGAATTTTACCTTGTTTTTATTGTTTATATATATGTAATTCGAATAAATCTAGATTGTTTAACAAGACTATTTCTTTGTGGAAACCCATTCTTATGCTTGTCGGAATACCTATGACATACTGTGACCTCTACTTGTATCACAAGAAAGGCCTGTGTGGGAAATAGACTATTCAACCCCAGGGATCCCCCCTTTTTGACTTACTGTCTTTCTACCCTGTTCCCTGGTGAAAGTGGGGTACCCTCTCTTTTTTGAAACGAGTTGCAGAATAATGCATGTGTGGTGGCAAATACGTCGGTCATGGAAATGGTGGAGATGTTAACCTGGGTGTTGGGAGTGAAGATGAACCCCACAAGGTCCCAAGCGGTGGCTAGGCTCTCTCGGCCCTTGTTATCAAGGTATTTTATCGTGTTAAAAGTGGTGTTATGGACTGAGATAGGGACATCATGCACCAGATGGACAGAGCAATTTATAGTACGTGGGGTGGTGTTGGACATCACGAATATAGAGGATGGGATGAGGACGTCAAGGGCTAGGAGGAATACTTGAATACTTGTCCCCCCTTTTGGCTATCAGTTGCTTTGGCTAATGATAGACAAAAAACACTTGTTATATCAGAGGCAAGGAGAAGCAACGTCAGTGCGTGTCGTTAGACCGCTAGCCACCTACCTAGCAGGGCTGCAATAAGGAAAGGGAGATACAACCCAGACAGCAATGGGAAAGGGAGGGCCGGGTAGGGCACCTGGCGGCTGTGGGAGATGGTGCAACTAGGACTGAGGCGCTATGTCACTGGACGCACAGAGAAGCAACTTCAAAGCACATCTACTACACAGAGCAAGGCAATGGACAGATGACATGGAACAAAAACAAATATTAACCATTACAATACTTTCAAAGACAAATCAAAAACATATGAAAAGATGCATCATAAAAACTGAAAGTACAGTAAAAAGGACCTAGATATTAAATCTCACTAAACACGGTGGAGCAACATGCTGCGCAAGAATGGGCGAGAAAGGAGGGGGGAATCCGAAAATACCACAAGTGACTTCCTGTTTCTGTGCGCGCAGAGAGCCAGCTGTCAAAGCCGTGCCATTAAGCCGAATCAGAAGTGGCAGCCCAAAGAATACAACAATACCTACTTCTTGCTGAAATATATCATGAAGATGAGGAAGGAAAACAGTGAAGGGCATAAAGGCAGTCCTCACCAATGAAGTTGCAGGGGCTAGAGGCACAGAGGAGCAAAATGCAGAGCACAAAGAACATGAAATGGAATTTCAAGGCACAATTAAAATCACGATGAAAACAATAAATGACATGAATGGTCAATCTGAAACCAAAGTATAAGACACATTGTGAGCAAACTCAACCAAGACGGAGGTAAAACCTATATTCTGTCAGGGAATACAACCTTGACCCCACGCAAACTCTGAAGTACTGAGGAAGTATGAATCTAGAATCAGTCGGGAATTAAACCTCGACCTCACGCATGCTGAGAGACCAAGACCCTAGACTTTGTCGGAAAGTGAAACGCCGACCTCATGTACTTATCAGGAATGCTTGAGGGAGCGGAAACCAAGTGTGAACCATCCCCTCCGTCTTTACAACTGGCAGGGGCAAATCAGAAATGCCACAAAAATCACTACATGTGAAACCACAAGAAGCACAAGTCAAAAACCAAGAGGCAAAGGCTCGTCGTACGAAAGAAGGACGAGCAAAATCGTGCCCACAAAGGGAGAGAGAGAGTTCGAGTTCAAATCATGACCAGAGACAGTGCTGTAGGGACAGGCGACAGCCAGAGACAGGCCAAAGAGAGTCGCTCGTACCCCAGGCAGCACAGACCAAGGAAGTTCAAGGGAAAAAAACAAAACCTTGTCCTACCCGTTGGTCCTAGCTGCAAAGGAGCGAAGGCGGGTCTCTCAGGAACCTGTCGGGGGTGTGCACCAAATCCACTGCAGACGTATGTAGTATGATTTATTCGGTGGTCGCCAGCTGATAAGGGGAAAAAGGAAGCCTCTTTAGGGTGGGGTCACAAGCCACAAACCACCCTGCTGTGGTCATGAGCCATGGTCACAGGTCACTGACGCAAGACTTCACTGAGGAACAAGGAACAATGATATGAGATGACAAAGATCACATTTGAAGTGGCATTTTATTGTTAAGTCTTAAGTACATCAGAAAATGCATTTATTAATTGATCAGCCTGCAAGTTTAACATTCCAAAGAGATCCAAGGTGCAAAAGGACTGGGATCTTTTTAAAAGGCACAATTGAAATTAGTTAGGGAAAGCAGAACACTCTATAAAGTCTAGTGCCTAGAAGCACCTTAGCTATGGGGACTCTATATTTCCACATTTATTTAACCGATAAATAAGTCTGAGCAAACTTTATTGTTTGATTATTTAAAATCTTACAACATTTCCAATACAAAAACACATTCAATAAATACAATAGAGTAAAAGCAATTATATCATAAAAAATTTCTTTAAAAGAATTTATAAAAGCATTTTTCTAATTTATTCTCCCAGTTTTATAGATGCTATCTTTAGGAACTTTACAAAGGCAGCGTTCATGACTATATCATTCGAATGTAGACAGACTTTCAATGCCTGTCTACATGTCCTTGTTCCACGCATATTAAAGTGAAATTTAAGTATAGCGCATCTTTCGTTGCGGAGTCGGGACAGATACATAAGAGGTGGACAATATTCTCTTTTCCACCATTACAAAGTCTACACAATGTGCTGCTGTTGTTTTTTTTCCATGGCGGGGCATGACTAAGGACTGGTAGAATCCCAAATCTTGCTCTCACCAGACATTGTTTACTTTTTTCAGACCAAGGTATTTCCAGATATTCCTGTACTTTCTTTTTTTCATATCCATTTATTACGGACCACGAGTGTTTTCATTTTGCTAGCAAATCTTTGTCCTTTATAAGTGACAGGTGGTTTGTTGTTCGATTTACTATTTTTTTAAAGGATCCATTACTTATCGTATTGTTCCAGATGGGCATTAGTGCAAACTCTTCTAGTGCATCATTGAGGTATTTCCATGCAGGTGTTCTTGTGTTCTTATTTATTTCTTGCCAAAGTAACTGAGATATATGGTTATCGTGGTCATTTTTAATCCTATACCACGTTTTAATATATTGGCCTTTTCTTGCATAGTCTTGATTGTTTAACCCGAACTCAAGTCTAATTTGAGCTGGTGAAGCATTATTTGGGAGATAGAAGAGAGTTTTATATGTTTTGGAAAGGGCCTTGTTTATCATTTCTGCATCCGTCCCCATTAATGCCTCACTGCCATATGTTATTGTCGGGAGCAATTTAGCCCCTATAATTTCCAAGAGCGGACGATAGGTCAGATTTCCAAGGGATCTCTGTGCTATTTTAAAGTCAGAGCCTTTTCTGTTGGATACTGGTGCTACAAAGAGTTCTATTATGCACTCCAAACTCCCTGGCGCACCTTTGTCTGGCGAAACGAATGTATCAGCAGGTTTTTCTGGCACCCCGGTTAGAAATCAGATTTCTGACCCTTTGTCTCTTTCTGTTGGTCCTTGTGAATTAGAAGCACCCCTTATTCTGACAACAGGTTGTGGTGAAAACCTGTTAGGATTGGATCTGTTAAAAAGATTGTATGCGACTTTGTTCTGAAGTACAACTTACACTGGGTACGAAAGTGGTTTCTCCAATGTATTTGTCAAGGGATAAACTTCCAACAGAATTGTCGTTTCTTCCTGATATTCTTTGGGCTACTGGTCCTAATGATGTGGGTCTTTTGGAAATACCACCATATGTTGTAACATTGAAAGCCAATGTTAAAATGCCACGAATTCCCCAATATAAAATTTCTAGTGAAGGTGAAAAAGCTTTGCTAGCGATCGTTTACGATCTGATTGAAAAGGATGTGATTGAAGAGACAAGAGGCAACGTTTGCAATAGTCCTGTTCTGCCTGTTTTGAAACTAACGGACCCTTCCCAGCCACCTGTTTACAGATTTGTGATTGATCTTAGAGAGGTAAATAAAATAGTTGTGCCACAATTTCCAGTTGTTCCTGACATTACTGCCCTATTGACTATGATTCCAGCTTCTGCTACCTGGTTTTCGGTGATTGACTTGAAGAATGCTTTCTTCAGCATCCCGATTGCTGAGGAGAGTAGGGATATTTTTGGCTTCAGTTTAGGAGGTCGAAGCTTCCGCTTTAAACACGCTCCCCAGGGCTACTGTGAAAGTCCATCAATATATAGTCAAGCTCAAAAAACACAGCTTGATACGATTGGTTTACATGATGGTGCTACTCTTGTACAGTATGTTGATGATTTGCTTGTTGCTGCAGATACTGAGGAAATCTGTAAAGAAGCCACGTTGTCATTGTTGCGTCATCTGTGTAATTTACATCACAAGGTGTCACTTTCCAAATTGCAATATTGTCGACAAGAAGTGACCTACTTAGGTCATCTCTTATCGAAGGAGGGAAGGAAACTGACCCCAGAAAGAATTCAGGCAATTGCGAAATTGAGTGTGCCAAGAACACAGAGAGATGTGCGTGCTTTCTTGGGCATTACATCATATTAGCCAAACCTTTGGTGGCATTAACGTGTAAAGATACACCCAATCCCGTTCCTTGGTCTGAAGAGTGTCAGAAAAGTTTTTTTGAATTGCGCACAGCATTATGTTCGGCTCCTGTGTTGGGTAACCCCAACTACAGTAAGCCCTTTACATTGTATGTCCATGAGAAAGAGGGTTGTGCATTATCAGTGTTGACACAGTTGTTTGGAGACAAGCAGCGTCCATGTGCATATTTTTCGTCGACTTTGGATCCGGTAGCTAAAGCATTGCCAAGTTGTTTAAGAGCAACAGCGGCAGCAGCTGTTTCTATTCGACAGTCTGCTGGTCTAGTGATGAATAACATGTTAGTCGTGATGGTTCCACATGCAGTAGACACATTGTTAAACAGAACCAAGACACAGCACTTAACTAGTGCTCGATTGTCAGGTTACGAATTAACCTTGTTAGCAAGTCATGTGCACATAAAAAGATGTAACACTCTCAACCCAGCTACATTGTTGCCAATTGTAGAGGAACTAGATGCTTCAGAACAGCATGATTGTTTTCTTAGAACAGAAGAAGAAACTAAAGGGAGAGTAGATCTCCAAGATACTCCTCTTGCTGAATGTGATGGTACATTATGGGTGGATGGTTCATGCTTCAAGCTCCCGAATGGTGACACGACTGCAGCATATGCTGTCAAGACTTTGCATACAATTGTTGAAGCTGCACGTATTCCACATAATTCAGCTCAAGCAGCAGAGTTAATTGCACTTACAAGAGCATGTGTGTTGTCAAAAGGAATGAAAGTGACCATCTACACCGATAGTCAGTATGCGTTTGGAGTGGCTCACAGTTTTGGACGATTGTGGAAAGAACGTGGGTTCCTGACTTCGCATGGAGCTAAGATTCAGCATGGTCAGTTGGTGAATGAGCTTCTTGAATCACTGACCTTGCCTCTGCAAGTGGCGATTGTGAAATGTAGTGCTCCAAGAGGGTGACTGATGATGTTGGTCGTGGAAATGCATTTGCTGATGAAATCGCGAAAGAAACTGCAAGGAATGTGATGAGCCGAATGTATGTTGCAGGCCCTGCAAAATGGGTTGGTGATGTTGGAATGTGTGAAGACACGATAGAGAGTGTGAAGTCTATTCAAGCTGAAGCTACAGAAAAAGAGTTGAATGTGTGGAGAGAAAGTACGGGTAAAATGGATGCAAATGGTTGTTGGGTTGAATTGTCAGAGCATCAGAGATGGTTGTTACCCGATGCGTACGTGCTTGCAGTGGTTACAATGGCTCATGGAATGGCTCATATCAGCGTGAAAGGGATTTGCAAGTTGTTGGCTCCAGTATGGCAAAATGCAGGAATTCCTAAGTGTGCAGAGAATGTGGTCAAGAATTGCATGGTGTGTCTGAAACACAATCCTGGTAGGGGACCCCCAACTGCAGCTGGTCATTTTGCACCTCCTACGTATCCGTTCGAGGTTTTGCAGCTAGATTTCATCCACATGGAGAGGTGCAACAATTTAAAATACGTACTCGTTGTTGTTTGTGCCTTCTCAAGATGGGAAGAAGCATACCCCCTAAAAGGCAATACTGCCTTGTCCACAGCGAAAGCCCTTGTGAAAGAGTTCTTCCCTAGATTTGGAATGCCTAGAATGGTCTGGAGTGACAATGGAAGTGAATTTGTGGGTCGTGTGATGAAGAAAGTATGTGAAGGGCTAGGCATTCATCAGAAGTTTCACGCTGCAAATCACCCCCAATCAGCTGGACTAGTAGAATGTTACAATGGCACGCTTAAGTTAAAATTGGCCAAAATACAAGCGAGCACAGGTCTTAAATGGCCCGACGCTCTCCCTTTAGCACTCCTATCCACCAGAATGACTGTGCATTCGCGAGTGAAACTTAGTCCCTATGAAATATATTTTGGCCGCCCGGCCAACATATGGGAAGTGCCAAGGCCCACAAAGTTCAGTGAAATAGAACACCCTGTTTTGCTTGACTATTTGTACGAATTGATGGCTAAATTGCGTATTTTGCATCAACAGATCCATGATACCCTGCCTCCGGTCTCTGAAACTCCAGGTCATCCCATCGACCCTGGATCCTGGGTTCTCGTGAAAAATTTCCAGCGAACCAAGAACGACCAGCCCAGGTGGACCGGACCGCACCTCGTCCTTCTTTCCACAAGATCAGCTGTTCGAGTGGAAGGGAAGAAGCACTGGATCCACGGGGTCCATTGTAAAAGGGTACCATTACCTCTACCGTACGACCAGTGGGTCCAGAAGGGTGTCGCTGACTCAGAGACTGAAACCGTGCCACGTTTTCTGCCTTTCAGTGATGCACGTGTAAAAGGAACACTTACTGAACAAGAGAGTGATAACATTTTGCAACCAGCTGTATCACCGTCAGTTCGATTGGACACTACAGAACCTGAACTCCTTTTCCAAGACCAAACAGTACCTGGGAGAAAACGTTATAATTTGAGGCCGAGACCTATGGACAAATAAATAAAACTTTCCTTTTTACTATTTTTGAAAACGCAGCTCTCCCATCTGAGAAACTTGCTTATTTTTGTTTTTCGAACCGCCATCCGGGTTCCGCTGCTAGGGCCGCGATTGCCTAAAGTCTTTGGGGTGCAGCTGACGACGTTAGGTCGACAGTTCTGGTTGGTCCAAGGGAGTTGCCCTAGACTGACAGAAGCATTATTAGCAGAAACAACCTCCCATCGCGGGCAGCACTTTAAAGAGGATGGAGTTTTTTGAGATGGAGAGACCTGCCAAAACAAGGAACTTTAAAACCAAGATACGTAAAATTATGACAAAGAAAAGTTTTTTGATATTGTGCATTTTCATGTTATTCAGTATGATAATGTTTTAATAGGATATGTTTTATTCTCTTTTCGAGTAACATTTGCACCCACTACATCGCCCATACCTCCTCCTACTGTTTCCTCACACTCTTTTCAACCCCTTCCTGAACATAAATCCACTAGGAGATTAGAGTTTATTAATAACTCCTTTGTTCAGCTCTTGCACCAACACCAACTTGTAATGAACATGACTAACTGTTGGGTGTGTGGTCTTATGCCTCACACAACGGATAAAGGTATCCCCTATCTGGTCCTGCCTTTCAGCCATAATGGTTCTGTGTGGGCATACAGAACGATGTTCATCTATGCTCATGAAGTCCACCCCGTACGTTCTGTAAAAGACAATCCTAAGAATAATGCTCTAGTTAAGGGTATAGTCGACATGATTAAGGAAGATATTTCTTATGAAACTACCCCCGAAGATGAGACACTTGCCTATATAGGATGGAACGTGACCGGATATGGAACTACTCTGAGTGAGAAACAGCAAGCTAAGAGATCCTCCCCGATTTGGATTGTACCCCATCAGGGTCACCTGTGTCTGCAAGGTACTGGCAAGAATCCCAGAGCTCAGTTAGGGAAGAGTATCTGTACTGAAACGTATGTTTTTGGGTCTCAGACTTCCCCTGCGTTTTTAGCAGCTAAGGGTACCTATTTCATCTGCCATGATAGAGCCTATCCATGGTTGCCCCCTGACTTTTCTGGCTCATGTTTTCTTTCGTTCCTGTTGCCTCCCACCTACACAGCAGCGGCAGATTACCACAAGACAAGGATAGTTAGAGGTGTCGTGAGTAAAGAAGACACTGCAGGACAAGAATTTGGGGACTTCGTAAAGGGTTTTCTGCCGTTCTGGGGACCCATGGTTAACAGCAGGAACATAAGGCAATTGACAAGGGTGGTTGAGTCCACCGTAATTGAAACTGCTGGTGCCCTTAGTAACTTGACTGCTGAGCTCCAGTCGGATCGTCTTATGACCCTTCAGAACAGGGTCGCATTAGATGTCATACTTGCAGACCGAGGTGGGGTATGTAAATTGATCCAATCGAGTTGCTGTGTTTTCATTCCAGATAACGCTCCAACAGTGTACCAGGCCATCTCCAAACTACATAAGATTTCCGAATCTATTCATGTGGATAAAGGAGATTGGTCCTTAATGGGATGGTTCTGGGAACTGATATCCGGCTGGGGATGGAAAATTCTGATGGTCATTGGGATAGTCTTAGCCATTCTTTTCCTGTTCTGTCTGTGCGTGCAGTGTGCTCCTGCAATATGTGGCCTCTGTGCTACATCATGTGTAAGGACACCTGTATCAAGAGACAAACTAAGTACTAGAATGATGTTACAGCAGCATCTCAATGACTTTAGGAATATAGACCTGGACTCAGATTAGCATGAGATTAGGTTAAATTGCCTATGTAAGGGCAAAAGGAGGGTTTGTAGTTCTGAAAATTCTGGACTCATGAATAAAACTTCGTCGTAGTATGACGATTTTGGTATCAAAAGACCGAGAATGGCTAGTACACTATGTACAAGCATTTTCGTCATATTCGAGTGACGATTTCACCTCGAAATCGCCATTTACGTCCTGAACCCTTGGCTTCCATTTTGTGTACGGCAGCCATTTTGTGAGTTGCCCTCACATAGGCAGACAAATTAATCCAAATTCGATTCCAAAGGACACGTACACCTTAATTGACTTTTCTCTGACCTGGGCAAGCTGGAACCATTGCCCCAGGCCAAACCTGTTTGGTCAGTTCCTCTCCCAGTGGTCGGACGAGATAGCATCAAGGCACAACAGGCCATAAACCCTTTTCATCGCACACACACCCTGCCGAATCTTGCTCACACCTGTCTCTGCTCTTTTCTCTCTCACTTGCTTTATGATGAGGAGGTGCCCGTTTTTATTGGGGGTCCACCGATATCTGATGGAAATGTTGGGCCTTGCCGGGTAATTTGTTGTGGGCTGGACGAACTGTAATGTGGGCTTGTCATCATGACTCTGCTTTTCCTTTGTAAAATGCAGAGAATGTTTGCCTGAAGCACAATATTTTGTATAAAAAGAGAAGCCTGGCTTTGTAAGATTGAGCAGTCTCCTGAGAATATACATCCCGTGTTGTTGTACTTCTAGGACACCTGTTACTTGGTTGCAGCCAATAAAATCGATCTTTGACTTCACCTAGAAGACTCTGAGTTTCTGTGGTCTAAATCAGGAAAGTACTCGAGGTCTTTGGGTGTGTACCCTGACACCACTGGGTTACCGGTTCGGTACCGGTTCTGAAAAACCCAGTACCTCATTGCCTTGATTGTGAGGCCTGCTTTGCGCAGCGCCATCAACACTTTCCAGAGGTGCCGCAGGTGTTCTGGCCAGGTGCCACTGAACACTGCGATGTCATCCTGGTAGGCGGCACTGAACTCATCCAGCCCAGCCAACACCTGGTTGACCAACCTCTGAAAGGTGGCAGGGGCATTCTTCATTCCAAATGGCATAACCCGGAACTGGAAATGCCCATCTGGTGTAGAGAATGCTGACCTCTCTTTGGCCCCATCGGTCAAGGCGATCTGCCAGTAACCAGACGATTAATCAAACGTGCTGAGGAACCGGGCAGCCCCTAGCCGATCAATGAGCTCATCAGCTCTGGGGATAGGGTGCGCGTCAGTCTTCGTGACTGAATTGAGCCCTCTGTAGTCCACACAGAACCGGAGATCAGGCGTGGCTCCCGGCGCAGCAGCCTTTGGGACCAAGACCACGGGGCTGGACCAAGGACTGCTGGAGGACTCAACCAACCTAAGAGCAAGCATTTTGGAGATCTCCTCCTTGATGCAGGCTCTGACCCTGTCAGTTACTCTGTAGGCCTTATGCCTCACAAGTAAGCTGTCTCCTGTGTCCACGTCGTGGATGCACCAGTCTGTGACACCAGGAACCAGGGAGAACAGATCTGGAAACTGCCCCAGCAATTGGCGGCAGTCTTCCTGTTGCTCAGGCGTCAGGGTGGGTGAGAGGTTAACTCCATCCACAGACCCATCTTTCTCAGAGGCTACCAAGAGGTCAGGAAGAGGCTCAGACTCCTCCTCCATTCCATCATCAGTTGCCAACAACATGCCCACTTCGGACCTCTCCAAGTGGGGCTTAAGGCGGTAAACATGTAGGACCCTCAAAGGGTTCCTGGGAGACTGCATGTCCACCAAGTAGGTTACAGGACTCTTGCGCTCCACAACCTCAAATGGACCTGTCCACTTATCCTGAAGTGCACAAGGCTCCACTGGGGCCAAGACCCACACCTTTTGCCCAGGTTGAAGCTCCACCAGAGTGGCTTCATCTCTTCCTGGCTGGCTTCCAGATTTGCCTCAGCAAGTTGCCTGAATCGCCTGGTCTGGTTTCTGAAGGCCAGCATGTAACTGTATACATTCTGGGGAGGTTTCCTGGGAGATTGCTCCCAGCCTTCCTTTACCAAACTCAGAGGTCCTCTCACAGGGTGACCATACAGCAGTTCAAAGGGGCTGAACCCTAAGGACTTCTGTGGCACCTCACGGTATGCAAAGAGAAGGCATGGCAAGAGGACGTCCCACTTATGCCTCATTGGACCTTCCAGGCCCATGATCATGCCTTTTAGGGTTCAGTTGAATCTCTCAACCAACCCATTTCCTTGGGGATGGTAAGGGATTGTGAACTTGTAGGTTACACCACACTCTTGCCAAAGGGATTTCACATACTTGGATATGAAATTGGTCCCCCGTCACTCACCACCTCTAGAGGGAATCCCACTCGTGAGAAAATTCCCATCAGTGCCCGTCCCACCACAGGGGCCGTCACTATCCTCAGAGGGATGGCTTCAGGGTACCGGGTGGCATGGTCCACCAAGACTAGGATGAACCTTTTACCCATGGCTGTCTTGGGGTCCAGAGTCCCAACAATGTCAATACCCACTCTCTGGAATGGCGTACCGACCACGGGGAAGGGTTGCAGAAGAGCCTTGTGCCTCCCTCCGCTCTTACCACTTGCCTGGCAAGTCTGACAAGATCTACAATGAGCATCTGAACTCTTGTGCATTTGGGGCCAATAAAAGTGGGTGACAAGCCTGTCATAGGTCTTGTCCATCCCCAAATGTCCTGCTAACGGCACATCATGAGCCAACCCCAGTAGGAAGGCTCTGAACTTTTGGGGTACCACCAGCACACGGGCTGACCCAGGTTCAGCAGCCTTAGGCTCTGAATACAGGAGGTCATTCTCCCAGTACACATAATGTGTCTTGGCCTGAACACCATTGGCCTGGTCTGCAGCCTGCTGCCGCATACCCATGAGAGAAGGGCATTCTTTCTGCTCCCTGCAGAATTCCTCCCTGGAGGGGCCTCCTTCTTGCCGCCAATGGGTCAGCTCAGGCAGGTCCCCCAGTTCAGCAATCTGTCCCGCTGTAGGCTCCAGGGCATCCCCCTCAAGGTCTGCTTCCTCCTGGACCGTGGGAACTTCAGGGGCTGGTTTCCCACGCCCCAAGCGCCTTCTCCCTAAGGCCGGTTCCTGGGCCTCTCCTTCAGGCCCCAGGATCTCTTGAGCACCCACCACTGGCTGCCATTGACCGGGTGGCCACGCACACCAAGTCAGGCAGACCCACCATCCTCAGGTGAGTCGTCTTCTCCACCTTTTCCCAAGGGGAGTCTTCCAAGTCATTCCCTAGCAAACAGTCCACAGGCATGGTTTTCCTCACACAGACCTGTAGAATACCAGAGACCCCCCCCACTCGGAGGGAACTTGAGCCATCGGACACTGGCTCTCTGAATTATCAGCATTGATAACCCTACAGTAGGCATGGGGTACAACCTGCTCTTGAGACACCAGGTGCTGCCTCACTGCAGTCACACTGGCTCCTGTATCTCTAAGAGCCTCAGCTTTCTTACCATTGATGGTCACCACCTGCCCATATTTCTTAGTGTTAGAGGGCAGGTAGTTCTCAGGGACCCTATCACTGTCTCCTAAAGAGACTAGGGTCATCTGGACAGGATCTCCACCCCCGGGGACTACTACTTCTTCCCCCAAATTAACACTAGCTACTTGCCGGGGTGGAGCACCAGTGGGTGCTGGTTTACCAAACAGGCGACACTTGGGGTCACTGGCAATGTGACCCGGGTCACCACACCTGAAACAATTGAAGGGCCCCTTTGGAACAGGCCTACCTGTCGGGGCCCCAGTCTGCTTTGGGGGTGGGGGAGGCTGAGAACCTCTTTGCTGGTTCCCTTGGGGATTACTTTGGGGGCCTCGTTGGAACCCCCTTTGTTTACCCCTGTCCCCCCCACTCTTCTGCTGGGGACCCTGCCCACCCTTGGCGGAGTCTCCCGGGGGACCCTTGTGGACCCTGGTGCTGAGCCAGCGGTCCGCCTCCTCAGCAAGCTTCCTCGGGTTGGACAGCTTGCTATCAATCAGGTGCTGGCGTAGCTCAGAAAAACAATGTTGCGACAAGTGCTCCCATGCAATCAAATCAAGAAGCCCCTGAAAATCAGTTACTTTGCTACCCGTCACCCAACCATCCAGTGCTCTGCAAAAAACAGTCACATACTCCACATTCATACTCCCAGGAAGCTTTACACTCTCCCTGAACTTCTGTCTGTACATCTCAGGGGTAAGCCCATACCTGGTCATTAAGGCCTCTTTCATGCGGGGATAGGAACTTTGTTCTTCAGTGGGCAAATCTAGCAGGGTGTCCCGCCCTTCGCTAAGGAACCTCCCCCACAACCCCGCTCCCCAATCCTTGTCAGGGACCCGGTGGGAGGACATGGCTACCTCATAGGCCCTAAACCACTGTCCTATGTCATCCCCCTTAAAGAACTCCTTAACTACATCTTTGGGTATGTACACCCTGGACTCTACCTGCACCGGCGCTGTGCTGCCACCAGAAGGAGTTGTTCCCAAACCTCTCAGCTCCAACTCCTTCAACCTTAGGTCATGGTCCAGCTGGCGTTGCTGCGCCTCCATGGCCAATCTTTGCTTGTCCATTTCCAATTTTTGCTTCTCCATTTCCATTTGCCCAGCTAATTTTGCCATCTCCATTGCATGTGCCCTGTCTGCTGCCCTGTCTGCCAGCTCCTCTGGTGACAAGCCTCTGCTGGGCTCCACAATGCCATCTGGTGGTATCACATCTACCGCATTCTGTGGTTCCCTTGACTCCTTCCAGGCTCTCAGCGCTGTTACGAGTTGGGTCATGTTGCACAATCCATGTTTGGAAATTCTGCACTTCCCGCAGAGTTCTTTCAGCCGCTCATTTGTTAAGCCCCTCAGAGCTTCCACTCTCCAATCTATGTCATCTTCTCCAGAGAAGACAGAGAGTGCTCTTCCAACAGGGAGTGAGCCAGGCATGACTTCAGTAATGGCAGGTGTCTCAACAAAATTAAAAAAATGGAACTCTGTGGCTGCGTTATAGGTCTGCTCTCAATATGTGGTGATCAGCAATTCACTGTACGTCAACTACAAATGCAAATTCGCAAATCCTCACCGCTGCGTCAAATGTTAGAATTGGGGGTCTCTGGTTGGCGCAAGTTTTCACTTGTGACAAGCAGGGACCCTCTCCTCTAAGTCAGGGCGAAGGATGACCCCTTAGAATTACCCTTGCTCACCCTCTAGGTGCGTGGCGTGAGCAGCCAAGGCTATTCTTCAGGCGTTTCTGGGTTAAGCATTTGTAATCACACACACAGTAAAAGTACTAATCCCCCACAAATGGACTCCAGGCTGTAGATATATAAAAATACGTCTTCTTTATGTAAAAATATGTATACTCAGGTATGACTTATCACAAGACCAATAATAACGTGTTTCTTAGCCACAAGATTGTAAATAGGCAAATGTTCTCTTTGTATCGCAAGCTTCTTCTTACTTTGAGTCTCTTTAAACAGTTCTTAGGTCCTTGAGTCCTTTCAGGACTCACTAGCCGCTTTGTTGCACTTCCGTGGGCTTCTCCCGGTGCAAAGGCGGAACCCTACCGCGTCTCACGCATCTGGCGTGAGCACGGGTTCGATTTGCACCGTGAGCGCTGGAATTTGAAGGGCGGCTCAGGTGGGGAGACCGGTGCACGAAGGCGATCGCCGCGCACAGTGCTCTCGAGGGGAAAGAAGAACGTTGCGGGCCCCTAGCCCGTGGTGAGCACTGTGCGCCGGTGAGCGGCGTCTCTTGGGGGTTTCCGTGAAGGCGGGTGCGGGGTGCACGGCGGCTCTCAGCAGAGCGAGGCTGGCACCCGAGGCTCCTGAGGCTTCAAGGAGTCTGGTCTCTGGGTCTGGTGGGTCCGGTGGGGACGTCAGGCGGGAGCGTGGGGGGGTGCACCTGCGAGCCTCCGTCGGCGGTGATGCAGCGACTTCCCTCAGCGGGGGGAGAGCGGCTCGGCGGAGCGGGGCTCTCCCTCGGCGGGGACGGGGAAGCACAGTTCGATCACGGCCTCGAGGAGGGGCTAGGGGGCACCACAAAGGTCACGGCAGTGAGCCTCCAAGGCGAGGTGACACGGCGATTTCCCTCAGCGGGGGGAAAGCGGCTTGACGGAGCGGGGCTCTTCCTCGGCGGGGACGGGGAAACACAGTTGGTCACGGCCTCAAGGAGGGGCTGGGGGCACCAGGGTCACGGCTCCGGCGGGGCAGATGTCCTCGTAAATACCGGCAGACGGGCAGAAAGCAGGCTGAGCCAGATGGTCCTGTGGCTCAGGTCAGGGGGCAAGCTCAGACAAGCCCTTAGAGAAAGTTTCAAGCACAAATCGGCAAAGTCTTTTCAGCAAGTCTTTTCCTCTCCTTCCTCAGCAAGGCAAGCAGCAGGCCAGTCCTTCCAGCGTCTTCTTCTCCTTCTAGTTGGGCAGAGGTTCTTTGTGGGAAACAGGATTCTGATTTACAAGGCGCAGGGCTCCTACTTTTAAACAGCATTTTCTTTGTTCTCACAGGCCAGGGGGGCCTCTGCATAAATTCTTTCAGTCTCTGAGCACTTGTTGGGTGTACTCTGGTTTCTGCTTTCAGTGTGAGGGGCAGGCACATCAGACGCTCCACAGGAGGTGGAGCCAGCATTGTGTGGACAGGGGCAGCCAGGAGTACCTTGATGACAGTGCTTCCTTCTTCCTGGGCCAGGTGCCGGCTGAGTCATCAGTCGCTCCCCAGGGGGCGGAGCAGCATTGTAGTGGCAGAGCACAGCCCTATTCAGAGTCCAGGGGCACTCCCACCTCCCACTAAGGTGTAATCCTTGCATTCACCACCTGTCATCCCCCAGCCCTGTCACTCACATAACCCAGACAGTCAGATACACATCCAAGCACAGGCGGGCTGAAATGGTTAGGCAAGCAAATGCTAACTTTCTAAAAGTAGCATTTGTAAACACAGGATATTAAAATAAACTTTACTAAAATAAGTATTTTATTATTCTGAGTTAAGGCATACTAAACTTGACTTTATACCATGTTCCCTGAGCCTGCTGGGATTATAGAGTGTAATAATTCCAGCAGCCCATCTTGGCCTAAGAGAACAGGTAGCCTTACAATAGCGAAAAACGAATTTGGCTGTAATTCACCATTAGGACATGCCACATACACCAGAGCATCTCCTACCTTATACTTACAATGCACCCTGCCCTTGGGCCTACCATAGGGGTGACTAATATGAAGTTAAGGGAAGGTTTAGAGGCTGGCAAGTGGGTGCACTTGCCCAGCCAGCATGACAGTACCAGACTGCACGCAGGTTCTGCAATGGCAGACCCTAGACACATTTTAAAAGGCTGCTTCTGTGGGTGGCGCAACCAGCGCTACAGGCCCACTAGCAGTATTGGCATTTACAAGCCCTGGCACTCCTGGTGCACTTTACTGGGGACTGACAGTAAATACAATGAACCAATCAGGAATATCAATCACAGTTACTCTTTACATAGGGAGCACTTGCACTGCGGCACGGGTTGGCCGTGGCGCAGTGCCCTGAGCAGCGGACACCAGCAAAAACATCTGAGGCACATCAGCAAAAAGTGGAAGGGAAACTCACGCCAAGGTGCCAGGTCTAACACCGTCCCTTGAAATCCCTCCTCAGTACTATTTAGGGCAAAAATAGCAATAAGCATGTTATAATTACTACTGCAACTATAGAACATCTTGTAATCTTGAAGCAAACAAAAAAAATCAGTTGAAAAAATATTTTTAGTTGCCCTTAAATGTTGAAGGAAGGGGTGTGTCAGAGCATCTGAAATTTCTGGCAAACTTAAAGTAAACTCTGTTGACTGCCTCAGCATAAGGGACATGTTTGAAAAGAATCAATGCCAGTGCATCTAAATCCCTTAAACCAAAAGGCATGGTGTTCCTAGCATTATACAGATGTAAATCAAAATCTCCTGCCCAAATTATAAAAACTACATTGTTATGCTGATACCTTAAGTCTATGATATTCTCTTCTAAATCATCAATAATTTAGATTGAATTAAGAGAAACAATATTACAGTAAAAATTAATCAAAATAATATGAAATAAATCAGGCAGTATCATTAAAAAGATTTGTTAGAAAGATGTAAAACTAATTTCCCTGACATTAAATGTGGTCAACCTGATTGCAAAAAATGGAAGCCGAATAGTTTAACAACTGGACTTTAAATTTGATATCAAATGTTGGTCTAGCACAGTACATCCCCTGTTCAGTCATTGCCTGTCCACAAATACTACTCCATAATCTTGGAGAAGGACTATACTCCACTCCATCTTCAAGAATGGTGCTCCAATGGACCCATGAGACTATAGGCTGATAGACGTGATAGATGTAGAAGCAAAGTTTTTCTCTACTATACAATTGAAGGAATTGGCATTATGGGCAGTAAAACAAAGCCTAGTTCCAGCAAATCAGATGGCTTTTTTTCCCCAGAAAGTGTTACAATCACAAATCTCAATACCTTTTTTCCGTTCAAGTTGAGGGGTGTCTAAAGCAAAAAACTCCACTTTACTCATGTTTTGTGGACTTAAAGTCTGTATTTGACACAGCATCAAGAAAATGGTTGATGTCTAAATAAAAATTTAGACCTCGTAATTCTGTAGCATTAGGGGAAATGGCCTTTACAATGTGGGAATTGGCACAGAGTGCCTCTACCACACAGCTTTTAGAAAGCACATGTTTACCATGCATATGCCTTTACTATTCATGCCATTACCACGCATGGTAGGTTTATTTCAGGAAAGTATAAATGTGTGTGTTGTGTGTATTTATATATATACTAGCAGCCCGTTCCGACGTTGTTCGGGTATGAAATAGAATGTGTGTATTCAGATACGGTCATTCGCGTGTTCCCCGCTTGAGGCCCAGCTGCAGCCCTGGTTGATGTTAGCAGGCTTGTGTCCCCCCGCTTGAGGCCCAGCTGCAGCCCTGGTTCATGTTAGCAGGCGCATGTAATTAGTGTAGTGATCCGCCGCCTGAGCCCGGCTAAAGCCCTGGCTGATGTTAGCAGGCGCGTGTAATTTGGTTTAAAGTGATAGTTCAGTTACAGCGCGCATGAGAGGCTGCAGTAATTGTCCCCGCAGATACGCTCAGTCACGTGTGCCCCCGCTTGAGGGCCAGCGGCGACTGTCTAACAATTAGAATTGTGTGAGTCTTGAATGATTGTTTCCCGCTGTTCTTATTATTTTATGACCCACACCGACGCTCTTCGGCCCGAGTGCTTTTTAGACACACCCAGGCCAAGCCGCACACTGCGTTCGGCCCTTTCAGGCGCACCCAGGCCAAAGCACACACTGCATTCGGCACCCCCAGTATGTGTGAGACAATGGGCATTCCCCCAAGGGAGTCTTGCGAATGGTTACTTACCACGCTTCGAGGTGAACGCCTTTGTGACGCCCCCAGCACACGGCCACAGCAGACGATCTGATTAATTTATGACCCAGATGGCATGAAGTGCGGGATGTAGCACATGCCCCCAGCATTTGTTACGCCCCCAGCGTGCCCCTTGATGCGGCGCAATTGCGTAATTGGCGCTTCACATGGCATGAAGGTCGGACCCACGCCCACAGCGCGGACACACACCTACAGCGTTTGTCACGGCCCCAGCGCGTCACGCCCCCAGCGTGCCCCTTGATGCGGTGCAATTACGACTCACATGGCATGAAGGGCGGAACGTACCACACGCCCCCAGCGTTTGCCACGCCCCCAGCACCGCACACAGCAGAACGCAGACACGCCCAAAAGGGACTACTTTGCTGGCACGGTTCTTTTACCTTTTAAATGTATATGGTGGACGTCTGCATGGCCTATGTCCTTCTGCTGCAACTGCCCTTTCCAACGCTGTATTGGGTGTTGTGATTGGTGCTGTGGTTATTGAGATTACCAGCCTCAAAGGTTTGGGCTCTCTCTTTATGATATTAGTATGGATATATATATATATATATATATATATATATATATATATATATATATATATATATATATATATATATATATATATATATATATATATATATATATATATATATATATATATATATATGTATATGTATATATATATATATATATATATATATATATATATATTCCACTCCTTCCTGCTTCTCCAAGCACGGCACGCAGGACACAAGGACCACCATACAGCTTGTCCAGTACACAAGGTCAATTTATTATCCCTTTCTGTTTCTCTCTGGCATGACGCGTTTCGGGTAGGCACTACCCTTGATCACATATATATATATATATGTATGTATATTACCTACTGGCGGTCGCCAGTAGGTATATATAGTTAGGATTTTTTCCCTGTGGGATTTTTGAAAATTCTATGTCTAATAACTTTGGCGTTTGTGGACGGAATTGGCTGAAATTTTCTGGAAAATGGAACATTTTGTTTCTGAGCAGCCCCTGGAAATTTGGGGGGGGTTCGTCCAGGGGGGGTCGAGAAAAAAGGGGGTCCCAAAACGTGTTTTTAACATTGAGTTTTCCATAGGGCGGTTGGCCTCACTTTTAGCCTGAACGGCTGAATGGATTTGCACGAAACTTGGCAAAATTGTAGGGACTGGTAGCCCGATGTGCCTTTTGTAGGTCTCAATATATGTGCTCCAGTGGATTTTGAGAAATTAACGTTTAAAAAAAGATATATATCTGTAACAGCGGACCGGGCAGCGCCCCGGTTCGCGGACCTTACGCGTACCGGAACTTCGCGTAGCGAAGCTGATTGGTTCTCCGGTGTCTGTCAACATTCTAAACAGTCCGGAGCAGCCGCCATCTTGTCTCTCGGTAGGATTGAGAGACAAGAGGAGGCCAAAACAAAGGGGGAAATAACCATAAGGGGGCATACTAGATCCTCCCTGACCCCCTAGGTTTAATGTGGAGGTTTTAAAAGGGCCCCGCGGGGCAAAAAAAAAAAAAAAAATTTTTTTTTTTTGCGTGTGTAGCGCCCGGTCCGCGAACCGGGAAGCGTTCTGGGCAGCGTACTGCAATGAAAAATGAATGATAGACTTTTCAAATACTGTATGTTAATTGATTGTTGGTTTTGTTGATTATTTTTTATTTTTTTTTATTTTTCAAGCAATTATTTATTATTGTGATTGTGTTTCAAAATTTAATAACATTTCTAACATTTCACTGTCTGAAATGTCGTCATTTTCATTGAACATAGCTTGTAATCTATGAGGGTGTAAAATGTCCTCATTTTGAAGGAGGTCATCCACTGCTTGCACACATTGCAGTAGTTCTTGGTCCCAAGTTTCATCCATAAATTCTATATAATTTGGATCAATTAATTCTTGGCTGCTCTGTTGCAGGACAATTTGAAATGAAACTTTCTGTTCGCCTTCCATGTTGCCTGAAATTTGGATAAAAAAAATATATATTAGTAGAGATAGGGCACTGTTGGGATTAATTTTAGATAGGCATTTTTTAACAGAGAATTTATCTTTGGGCAGTGTATAGTATCAGAGTGGAAGTAGGAATATAAAAAAGTGTATGTGATTTAACGTAAGTAAATTCATAATTATAAAAGAGAAGCCTAACTCCATCCATAACTATAACAGAGAAGTCTATCTAAATCTATAACTACTACAGAGGGATAGTATATAACTATCAGAAAAAGTTTACCATATTAACTGATAGTGCACAATATAGTTCAGTTTTTAAAATAACAACTTACCTTTAGAAAGAAGTTGAAGTGATTAGTGAAAATGCAATTGAAATGTACACCAGGAAGTAGTAGTCAAAATGGCTGTGTTTCATTCTCTTCTTTTATATATATTCAGGTACATAACCAATCAAATGTCAGGTAAAAAAGTAGAAAATGAAAGTAACATTTTAATTGGTTGTCAATTCCAACACTTCAGATGTGTTTTGAGAAGTAATTTACCTCAGGGTATTTAGAGAGGTCTACAGGCTAAATGGCTAAATGGAATTCCAATCAAATTTGTGAAAATGGTAGGGATTGGTATGTAGTATGAGCTAATCTATATTTGGTGAAATTGTCTCCAGTGGCTTTTCTGTAAACTACTTTCCCACCTTTTTTGATGGTGCGCTTCCCAGGGAGCGACCCGGTACGCGAACCGTTGAGCGCCCCGGTTCGCGAACCTTAAGCGTTACGGGAGTCCACCATTTTGTGTTTCGGTCGAATTAAGATACAAAATGGAGGGCAAATAATGTTCAGAATGGGTAGAAGGGGGCACGGTAGACTTATCTTGACCCCCTAGGTTTTGTGAGGGTGGCTGAGGAGGCTTATATGTGCGAAAAAAAAACATTTTTTAAAAAAAATTCGCGAGGTTAGCTCCCGGTTCGCGTACCGGGTAGCGCCCCGGGGAGCGTACTTTGTTGAAAATTAGTGAAAAAAGTTAGAGTAAAATAATAATTGTGAGTGATCAGATGTAGGGTAGCTCTGAGAAGAGCTTTTGGGTTTATGGTACATTTAGGTACTTATAAGTAGGTACCAATGCACAGTCTTAAATTCAGAGTGAAAATTCTGTTGCCCTCATCTGAGAAGTGAACTCCATCTCCTCTGTAGATATCTTGCATGTAGTAACGCAAGTTATTGTTGTACATGGAGCCCATTCCATGGTCTCTCATGTAAGCTGAAACAGATTTGTTTACATGCTTCCTCGACTTCTCAATTTGTGGACAAAATTGGTTTGACCACCTCCATTTCTGTCTTTGGCATATATTTGAATATACCAAGGCAGTCTGAGGAAAAAGTGCCATTAATTGCTCAAAGGTGTCCTTTAAAAGCATTTCCAGACCTACCCCAGTCAAAGTGCCCAAATCATTACCTCCACAGTGCACAATTAACAGGTCAGGTTTGGGCAAATGCATAAAGGTTTTCACCAATGGTATCAATTGGTGACATTTTAATCCTCTGTGGCCAAACCACTTAATTTCCACATCTTGTAAATTGAGGTTAGGTAATTTTCTGTTCTCAGCATACCTGTGAGCCCAGTGGATATAACTATGTCCAACAATCCAGACAGAAAACATGGTGAGAGAAGGTTCTCCTGCAGTCAGATGAAGTGTGGCAATGAAATGGCAGTTGAAAAAATGAGAGTTTAAAATGAAAAAAACTGTGGAGTTTCTGTGTTCATGAAGCAGTAACAGTGATTGGTGGATTTTGATTGCTGAAAACAGAAAGTTAGGGTGCATGGATGAGTTATTTGAAAGATGTATTTTGAATGGTCAATAAAAAATCATTAAATGAAAGAATGCACTGGATATGCAGGTGCACTGAGAGTTCAGAGTTCAATTGCAACATTGTTGTGTGAACTTGCAAACACCAGACGTCTTCCAAGAGGTGGTTGCCATGCAGAAAAGGCATGAAATGGCAGAGGGGGGAAGGGTTTTCATTTGAAAAAAAGTGAGGGAAGAGTTTTGATTGGGTGACATGAGAGATATGTGTGACGAATTACAGCATTTCTGTGCTTTTGATAGCTGCAGACTCTGGAGTGCATACCTTTTGCTCTGCTGAAGACAAATTGGTGTGTTTCTGAGACTGTTTTCAAACTCAAAGTATTTGCTAAGGTGAGAAAATATTTCTTTAATTTAGATAGAGAATAGTGTGCTTTAAGGAGGAAATTATGAATTATGTGGCGCAAATTGCTCGTAAATATGCTCCCACCTGTGCATGGAAAATTTAGATTTTGAATGTTTGTGTTACATAGCCATGTTAAAAGTGATACAAACATGCTGCAAAGGCAATCAAAAAACGCTTTTATGTGTCTTAAGGACATTTTAAGTAATTTTCCCATGTGCAGTGTTTTGAAATTATGATTTGAAAATCGTTTTTGGGGAAAAGGAATTGTTTTTAAATTTATGACAAGGACATAATGGTGTATGCTTCTTTATAAGGCAATTGACTGTCCCTGATGTTATTTTTCCCATTTTAATGTAAGACCTTTCTCTGTGGCGCAAATTGCTTGTAAATATGCTCCCACCTGTGCATGGCAAATTTAGATTTTAAATGTTTGTGTTACATAGCCATGTTAAAAGTGACCCAACCATGCTGGAAAGGCAATCAAAAAACACTTTCATGTGTCTTAAGGACATTTTAAGTAATTTCCCTGTGGGCAGTGTTTTCAAATTATGAATTGAAAATCGTTTTTGAGGTAAAGGAATGTTGTTAAAATTTATGTGCGCCATATGCCCCCAAATTTCTTTTTCAGGGGTGCAGCAGGGTGTTCTTGAGACACCCCTGCACCTTTGGAAAAATTCCTAATTTGCGATGAGCTAATTGCTAATCGCAAATTGCACCTTCATTCATATGGGTATCCTGGCCCATGGAAATGAATGGGTAATTTGCAATTAGCAATTTGCTCATCGCAAATTTGGAATGGTAAAGAATCGCTATTTATTCCTTAAAATTCGCTATTTAGGAAATGCAAAATAGTTTGATGGTACATATGGCGGTTGATGTCTAACAAGATAAGAAGCTTAGGGATACATTTATGATGACTGGCGCAATGAAGTGGACATCACTTACTTCATTGGTAGAGCTTTACATGTATTATGTCCTCTGTATTCTTCATCAAGCGTAACTTTAATCTGCAATCCTGAGTAGGCCTCACCTTAAACAAACCTCTGGATAGGCCACACCTTATCGTCATCATGAATTAATCATTTAAAATGCTAGGGACAGATTTATGATAGGTGTATGCCTCTTTTGCGCCACTTACAAAACACTGTCCACGGGGAAATGACTTAAAATGTCCTTAAGACACATGAATGTGTTTTTTTAAAGCGTTTGCAATTTTTTTGGGTAACTTTTAACATGGCTATGTGACTCAAACAGTCAAAATCTAAATTCACCATGCACAGGTGGGAGCATATTTACAAGGAATGTGCTCCATGGGGAAAGGTCTTATAATGTAATATGGGAAAAATGACATCAGAGACAGTGAAATGCCTTATAGAGAAGCATACACCATTATGTCCTTGTCATAATTTTGCAAACCATTCCTTTTCCCCAAAAACGATTTTCAAATCATAATTTGAAAACACTGCACATGTGGAAATGACTTAAAATGTCCTTAATTCAAAATTTGCTATTCTTTATTTTGCGATTGCACTGAAGGATTTGCAAATTTTGCGATTCCTTAAATGCAATGTATCAAACAAAAAATATGTAAAAAATAACATTAAGGATTTGGAAACTACCACCAACTTCTAGTTTGTGGTAATTTCCGAATTCTTTTCAAAAAGCATTTTTTTCCAAAAAACAAAAGGTGCCATATGACGCCAATACATGTCCTTAGGGCATGTATGTGCGCCATATGCCCCCAAATTTCTTTTTCAGGGGTGCAGCAGGGTGTTCTTGAGATACCCCTGCACCCTTGAAAAAATTCCTAATTTGCGATGAGCTAATTGCTAATCGCAAATTGCACCTTCATTCCTATGAGCCTCCTAGCCCATGGAAATGAATGGGTAATTTGCAATTAGCAATTTGCTCATTGCAAATTAGGAATGGTAAATAATTGCTATTTATTCCTTAAAATTCGCTATTTAGGAAATGCAAAATAGTTTGATGGTACATATGGTGGTTCATCTGTAACAAGATAAGAAGCTTAGGGATACATTTATGATGACTGGCGAAATAAAGTGGACATAACTTACTTCATTGGTAGGCCTTTACATGTATTATCTCCTCTGTATTCTTCATCAAGCGTAACTTTAATCTGCAATCCTGAGTAGGCCTCACCTTAAACAAACCTCCGGACAGGCCACACCTTATCGTCATCCAGGATTAATCATTTAAAATGCTAGGGACAGATTTATGATAGGTGTATGCCTCTTTTGCGCCACTGTGCGTCACTTTTATGATGCAGCGGCGGTGCAAAAGATTTGCTATGAGGCGACAAAATTACAAATTGATGCATTTAGGCAGATATGTCATGGTGTAAAAAAAACGTACCACATGAAACCGATGCAGCAGTGATGCAAAAGATGCACCATGTTGCAAGACAAAACAAATTTGATGCAAAATAAGGAATAGCAAAATTTGCTATTCCTTATTTTGCGATTGCACTGAAGGATTTGCAAATTTTGCGATTCCTTAAATGCAATGTATCAAACTAAAAATATGTAAAAAATGACATTAAGGATTTGGAAACTACCACCAACTTCTAGTTGGTGGTAATTTGCGAATTCTTTTCAAAAAGCATTTTTTTTTTAAAAACAAAAGGTGCCATATGACGCCAATACATGCCCTTAGGGCATGTATGTGCGCCATATGCCCCCAAATTTCTTTTTCAGGGGTGCAGCAGGGTGTTCTTGAGACACCCCTGCACCCTTGGAAAAATTCCTAATTTGCGATGAGCTAATTGCTAATCGCAAATTGTACCTTCATTCCTATGAGCCTCCTAGCCCATGGAAATGAATGGGTAATTTGCAATTAGCAATTTGCTCATTGCAAATTAGGATTGGTAAAGAATTGCTATTTATTCCTTAAAATTCGCTATTTAGGAAATGCAAAATAGTTTGATGGTACATATGGCGGTTCATCTGTAACAAGATAAGAAGCTTAGGGATAGATTTATGATGACTGGCGCATCACCAGGGATGTGCCAGTCATCCTGCGCCGCTGTTCCGCCACCCATGGTGTGCTGCATTTACAATGCGGGGCATCATGGGGCAAAAATGGCACAGATGCGTGACGTATCTGTGCTGTAAAGGTAGTGATTGCTGGAGTTGTATCGCAAGTGCGATGCAGCTCAAGCAAGGCTCAGGGGTGCCCCATCTCCACAATGTTGCGTCAAGACCTATGCCTGCTTAAAGCAGGCGCAGGGTTTTGACGCAGCTTTCTCCTATCTGATTGTAAATACGGCACACCATGGGTGGCAGAGCAGCGGTGCACGTTAACTGGTGCATGCCTGGGGATGTGCCATTTAACATAAATCTGCCCCTTTACATTTAAGTATGTGCAGGGGACACAGAGTTGGTGAGGCTTATCCAAGGTTAAGAAGAGATGAGTCCTGTTCACTGAAAAATTAGACATAGGCTTCACCTGCTCAGCATCGCTGGACATGGCTAAATAATAGCTGCAAAATGTTACTCTTGTTAAACAATTTTACTATTATAATCTCTGAGATTTGTCTCTTACTCTGCAACATCTCATTGTTGTTATCTTTCTTTAAAGATAAAGACAACATCAACATGAGCGACAATCTGCAATCAGTTGATTTTGACCTCATCATTGAACTTGTAATTGAAACATCAGTGGATGTTGATCCCTTGGATGATTTAAATCCTGAGGATGAAGAAGAGCGTGATGAGGATGCAGATTTGTCCGAATTATATGACATAGGGTGGGAAGCTGACCTGCTTGAGCCTATGGAACTATAAACATTTATTTTTAAAATTTATAATAAATAAAAAGTAAAAGTGTAAACCGTTTAATTTAAAAATAAAGACACCTTCAAAAACAGGTTATGTGTAGTGTCTTCAATAAAATATTAAAATATGCTCATAAAATTAGATCAGATTCACATATAAAATAGCACAGGTAACATGAATATAAATTCCATTTCTTTTCTGCTATTTCTGTATTGTAAATTTGCCAAGGACTAAAAAATCTTCTATTTAAAATGTCAAGTAGTGTGTTAAGTTTTTGATCACTGTTATTGATTTACTGTTTGGTAATAGTGGTTAATAACATTTTTTAATATATTTTACCACAGATTCAACTGCAGATCATTTCAACATTTCACCATGCCATTGAAAGAAAGAGAGAGAAAGGCTGCAAAACGTCAAAGACAGCAGGTGAATCAAAAGAAGCAGCAGTCCTCTAACAAAAAGATTTGTCAAGTCACGAAGAAAGCACCGGGTAAGAGTACAAAAACATTCATAAGAAATATGTGTAGTAAAAAAAATATTACTACAGAAAATGTTTCAGTCCATAAAAAGAGAAGCAATTCAAATGGAAAGGAAAGGCCAATCAAAAATGTTACTGCTAGAGCAAGAGATAACTCTGTGCATGATAGTAGAAGGAAACAACAGTTTAGGGACATTCGTAAACGAATGTTCCGCAACAGGATAATTGGCAATTTGTTAAAAAATATTAAGAAAGGTCAACAGAAAGTGGTTTTTTATAAGAGAAAAAAAAAAGTTGAGAAAGTTATTGATCAGGCATTTGAAATTAAACGTAAGTTATTTATTTTGATAATCAATAGAATTAGGAAGCTAAACAAGGCAATTTATGATTTCAAAAGAAATAGTAGATGGAAGAGAATAGTTAATCGTAGTAATTTTTGTGAAGTTTTTTCTGGAGAATGGATTCATAGTTCAAGCTGTGAGGCATTTTTTAATGAGGAGAGTTATTTCCAGGATAATGATTTGGTGCATGCAGTTGACACCAGTGGTCGTGCTTATGAAGTGAAAGATGGTTGTCCAGTTGAAAAAGAAAAACTTGTGACAACAGAGGCAGAAGAGGTGTTAGGTAATGAGGTTTTAGGAAGACGTGCTAAGGGTCCTGTGTACACCTGGAAGTGTAGTAGTATTTGTAGTGTGCGACAGGATTCCATCAATTTGCTTTGTGATTTTGTACGGTCATTTAATAAGAAAAGTTTGAAGCAGAAAATAAGGTTGTTGCAAGAATTAGATCCTTGCAGAGTGAGAGAAGTGACAGGTTTGCATGGTCATTCACTGGCTTGTCTTTCCAGGAGAGTATGCCAGAGTGTTTTTCATCATTTCAGGATGCTAGCAGTGCATCATAATAAAGTGAGGAAATTAGTTAGAATGTTGTATTATGCTAAGAGTCCAGCAATTATGCTTAAACAATTATGCGCTGCTCTTTTGCATGGTTCTGAAATAGATGTGAAGAATATATGTGAAGAAATTGAGTTTTGTTACTTTGGAAGTAAAGAGGAGAATGTTGAAATTGACCAAGAAGAAGCGGGTAATGTGGAAGATAGTGTACAGGTTTCCAGTACAGATAATTTCCAGAGGGAAATTGTCACATTTCAGGTCAAATCAAGTGAGAGGCCAAATTTCACTTGTGTGTGTTGTCGACGCACTTATTATAAGAATCAGACTAAGTTAGTGGATTTATATGCAAAAAGTGAAAGGGAAAATAATAGTGAATGGAAGGATTTTGCAACATACTTGATGGTAGAAAATTGTTTTGATTTGGGATTGGATCAACGTGTGTGTACTTATTGTTGTTGCAAATTAAATCAAAACCAGATGCCTGCTAGAGCAGTTCATAATAATCTGGAATTGGTTGAGATTCCTTCTGAATTGAAGGATTTAAATACTTATGAATCTATTTTGATTCAAAGTATCCATCCCTTTCAGGCTATTGTAAGAATGGAGCCAAAGACAGGGAAATTGCCTCCATCAGATTTACAGAGAGGATTAAAGGGAAGAGTTGTTTATTTGCCTCTAGATTTGAAGAAAAACATTAACACAATTGGAGTAGAAAAAGTGGAAGAGGAACCTCTGGTTATCTTAGTTAATGGGGTTCCGACAAAGAATAAGAAAATATGGCAAGATTTAGTAGATGTTAGGAAAGTTAAAAAGGCAACATTGTATTTGAAAAAAAATAATAAATACTATAAGAATGTATATGTTGCAGAAGAGGAAGTAAGTGAGGAAGAGGATAGCGATTTGTGTGCTGGTCAAATTGAGAAAGTAGAACCCTCTACTAGTGAAGAAATATATGAACATTATAGTGTTCATCCTTTGCATTCCAAGGAAGTCATGGGGAATGCTATTGAGTTGTTTCAAATGAAACAAGCCAAAGGGAGTCCCATTAGTGTTTGGGAGGAAAGGTTGGAAGCTCGGTGTTTCCCACAGCTTTTTCCAACAGGTCAGGGAGGAAGATATGATGAGCGACCTCATCAAATTCCTGCTTCTGAATACCGGACTTTGCGATTGTATGCAGGAGATGCTAGGTTTCGACAATGCATTCCTTATTTGTTTCATCTCCTGTTTGAAAGCGATCTGTCTGGACTGTCATATGCAGTGAACCACATCTTGAAAAGTGGTATACACATGCAAAACATCTCGGCAAGTGACTTTATGGATAAAGTCAATGTCCAAGACAGTATTTTGGATTCTCACCTGATTAATCTCATGGCGTGTCAGCGTGGTACTAATGAGTACTGGTACCGTCGTCATGGTGATTTAAAATGTATGCTGAGGAACTTAAGTACTCCCACATGGTTCCTCACTCTGAGCTGTGCCGAGTATGGCTGGGAAGACTTACTTGAATTTCTACGAGAGGCAAATGCTAACGTAGATAACATCGAATTCAAGACACCCGGAGAACTGTGCTCTTTGGATCCAGTCAATGTATGTAGGTACTTCAATCATAGATTTGAAGCTATGATGTCTTTCATCATGAATAAGAAGAATCCACCTCTTGGAGAGGTGTTGGATTTCTTCTGGAGAAAGGAGTACCAAGCAAGAGGTGCTCCTCATATACATATGTTGCTGTGGATCAAGGATGCACCTAAATTTGGAACGGATCCAGAAGACTCAGTGATGAGTTTCATCCAACAGTCTTCTACGTGTGCTGTTCCAAACGCAAAGGAGAAGAAAAGCCTAAGAGAAAAAGTTCTGCGTTTCCAAAGCCATCGATGTGGAAAGTACTGCCGTCGTAAATTCCGAAACAAGGACAAGTTCTACACCAAATGTCGTTTCGGCTTTCCACGACCGGTGATTTCTAAAGGAAGAGTAAACAGTTTGATGTCTTCGCTGCGACATAATGTCATGAAGAAATCACCTAAAAACACATACAATTTGAAGAGGAACGAAGAGTCCAAGTACATCAACAACTACAACCCGGTGATTTTGTCCATGTGGAATGCTAACATGGATATACAGTTTGTGGCTGATAACTGTATGGCTGTGGCTCGGTATGTGACGTTTTACATCACCAAAAAAGAGAAGACAGAATTGAAGGATATGTGGGAGGACATTTCCCATGAAAAGAGCCTCAGCAAGAAGTTGTACAGTTTCAGTCTGAAGATGTTGTCGCATCGAGAAATTGGAGCTTACGAATGCTCTGACCGGTTGTCTTCAGCAAGTCTCTATGCCAAGTCCAGGAGTATCGTTTGGGCGAGTCTTGGTCTTGCTGCAACGCGTCTGAAATCGAGTTCTGAAACCTGTGCGGGAAATTGAGTATTTGGCGGAAAAGGAGCCAAACAGTACCGACATTTTGAAGACCAACATGTTGGATACATATTATCCAAATAGAAGCAGTCACCTCGACAATGTTTGTCTGTATGAGGTTCTTCAAAATTACATATTCAAGAGGAACATCAAAGAAGATACTGAGAAAGGAGTGTATGCTGTAATAGGAAGTGAGGGATGTCTGGTCAAGCAAAGAAAATGCCACTTGGTAAACCATCGAAAATTGAGTGGCGAATCTCCTGAAAAAAAGGAGTTTTTCTATTTAGCACTTTTGCAACTTTTCAAGCCTTGGCGTGCAGAAGAGGAACTGCTTGGAGATTTCCTCTGTTACGAAGACTCTTTCAATGCCGCCAAGGAGACCATAGAATGTCCTGCTTTTCCCAAATATGTAGAAATGTTGAATGCGGAAATTGAGCAGGAAGCAACGATTGCAGCCGAGATTGCCAGAGACAGTTCTCAGGACAGTCAGAGTTCTGCTTCATTGAGTCAGGATCCACTAGGAGGACCTGTTATCGAAAATGAAGCTGCCACTGCCATGAATGAAGTGGAAAGAGCCATGGCACATGCTCAGGAGGATGCGGTTAACTTAGAAGAGTTGGAAAGACAACTCAACGTTGAGCAGAGGAAAATATATGACGAAGTTACCATGCAAATTGATCATGGATTAAGTCATGACAAGAAAGAGTGCTCATGTACGTCGTTGAAGCCTGTCCGACTGTACGTGAGTGGAGAAGCGGGAACTGGAAAAAGTTTCCTCATTAAAGCAATTTCATGCTATTTGCAGGAAAGGACAGAGTCATCGCTGTCTTGTGTTGTCACCGCTCCAACTGGACTGGCAGCACATAACATTAAAGGGATTACTTTACATCGTTTACTGATGCTGCCAGTGGAGCATGACAACAAATTACAATATCACAAGCTATCTGGAGATGCTTGTTTTGAAGTTTCAAGAATCTTGAGGAAAATGAAACTTCTTATCATTGACGAAGTAAGCATGGTTTCCAATGTCATGCTTGCCTTTGTGCATTTGAGAATGCAAGAAGTTCTCAAAACAGAGTATGATGTGTTATTTGGTGGCAAACACATCATTGTTTTCGGAGATCTTTTGCAGCTGACACCAGTGAAAGGGCAACCTGTGTTCAAAATGCTCACGCATGAAGATACCAGGAAGTGCCTAGGCAGCATTGGCAACGTCAATATATGGTTAAACTTCAATTATGCTGAACTGCATGAAAATATGCGTCAGGCGAAGGATGAAGTTTACAAGACTATTCTACAAGATGTTAGAATTGGAAAAGTGACCGAGCATGGGAAAGAAGCTTTACATGCACGATTACTGTCAAATTTATATCCAGAACAAGATGTTGTGCCTGAGAATATTTTTCAGAAAATTACTGATAAGAAATCTGGAATATGTTTGATGCCAACTCTTGCAGAATGTGCCAAATTCAACAACAAAATGTTGCATTTAGAAAAGCAAGAGATTGTGAAACTGGAAGCTATTGACAGAGTAGAGCATATGGGATCAACAATTATTTTGTCTGAGAATCTGAAAACAAAATTGGATTCATTAGAGAAGAGTATATCTAAAACTGCAGGTTTTGAAAAGACTCTGAATGTGTGCTTGAACTGCCGTATAATTTTAAGAAGGAATTTACATGTTGAAAGAGGTCTGGTAAATGGATCAATGGGTAATGTTGTTGATTTTGTAAAATACAGAAATAGAGATGGAATTGAATTTTTAAAAATTAAATTTGATGGCATTGAGGAAGTACAGCTAATTGGTCGTTGCTCTGCTAGATTTTTGCTTGTAAAAGACTTATATGTTCGCCGTAAGCAGTTTCCTGTTTGCTTGGCATATGCGGTGACAATCCATAAATCGCAAGGTTTAAGTGTAGACTGTGCATTGGTGAATATTGGCAGTTCGGTGTTCAAGGAGGGTATGGCATATGTGGCATTGTCACGAGTTAGAACTTTATCGGGATTGTACTTGATTGAGTGTGATGTCACAAACATTTGTGCGGATCTAGATTGTGTTAAGGAATACAATAGGTTAAGAAGAGAGTATGCGCCACATTTGCCTCAGTATCCTTTGTTTGAGAAACGTGTGGTAGGCCGGAAACGAAGAAATGTGACCAATACTGGGGAGGTTGTAGCAAAAAGACGAAAAGTCGATGAACCTAAAATTACAAGCAGAAACAAAAAGGATTCTGTTGAAGATGTTGTTGGTTTTCAATTTGAAAACAGTTCTGGTGTCAACTGCTATGCTAATGTAGTGGTTAATGTTTTGTTTTCTCTAGAAAATGTAAAAGAAGAGATTGTGGTCAATTCTGATCAAAGATTTTGCAGTTTGTTAAATTCTGTGTTAGAGAAATGTAGCACTGATAGAACAAACATAGAAAGTGTGTCTGAAATTCGAAATCTGTTAGACAGATGTTCAGGCCAAACACAATTCTCTCAAAATATTCAGCAAGATTGTCAGGAGTTTTTAATGTATATGCTTGATGTATTGCATGCTGAAGGTGTAGATGTAGATCAGCTGTTTGGGCTTTCTTATCAATGGCAGCATGACTGCGAGAACTGTATGGTATCAAGTACTACTAGTGTAGACTCAGAAAGATTTATATATTTAACTTTGCCAGACAGTAAATCAGTCTCCTTTAATAAGCTAGTAAAAGCAGCTGATCACAACATGGAGTGTAGCCAATGTAAATCTGAAATGATGTCCACATTATTTATACGAACATATGGCCAGTATGTCATTTTAATGTTCCAACGATGTAGGCCTGATGGAACAAAATTGACAACTTTAATTAAAAATTTTGTAGCTTCGCAGTTGTCAATATCAGGAAGGACTTTTGTAACTGCAGCAATTATATATCATGACGGCCCTTCAATAACATCAGGACATTACACAGCTTATTTAAAGTCTAGAAATGGCTGGTCATTCTGCAACGATTCTGTTTTAATTTTCAAAAAAAAATTGCCGTATGACCTTAAAAACTCTTACCTGGTGTTTTTAAAACCAAAATTTTAGGGAAATAATCTCGGGATGTGCTCTGTGGAATTTCAAGAAGTTCTAATGGCTCCTACACAATTTGGCCTTGAGGATAAGTGTAGTTCAGAGACATAACTTCTAACCATAAGACTGGACGTCATGGAGAAATAAGTGCACTTTGAATGAGTTCAGAAAAACTATTTCTTTTTATAAGCTAATTGAAGCAGCCAATCAAAACATAGAGTAGAGGGAATGTAAGTCTGCAATGCTGTCTACTGTTTTACATTGCTTTGTGATTGAAAGTGATGTAGAGAATTAAATAATTGTAGTAGTCATAGAGTTAGTGTAAGTCTGCTTCATAGTAAGCAGTATCAGTGTCATAGGAAATGTAGAACATGACTGAGCAAGAAGGGGAAGATATTACTATTCCTGGATTGTGAAAATGATCTTCAACATTTTAATTCTGAAAGTTGCAGAAATGCCAAATGACGGGATTGGCTTACAAGAAATCCAAGAGTTATAAATGGCTCTGACAAGATTTGGCCTTGTGGAAACTTGTGGTAGAGAGCAAGAAGTCATTTATTGCATGTAACATGTTTTTAAAAACGATGGAGATTTTCTTTCAGAAAGTGGCGGGCTGAAAGTAATAACAGCACAACAGAGTGTAAGCTGTTCATAGGACATCCTTTGACGTCATGGAAAGTAAGTTAACTTTAAGGAGTTCTGAATTCTGATTTGTTATGTTGTATGGGTTTTTTAAACACAATCATTTTGATTGTGTTTTTTTTCCCCGCTGTTATATGATGAATACCTTCAAGTCACTGTTTTTAGTGAATTTTGATACATTCGGAGAACAGCAAAAATAAACCATTTAACATGTATAATTAATTCTGTACTGTTTGCATTTATGATGTATATGTAGAACTGTGTAGGAGGCATGGAGAAGGTGAGGCTTCTGTAAGTGTCAAAGTTGTTGCATGCAGTGCTGCGCTTCTGCGTATTCTTTCATATGCTAGACTACATCTGCACAATGAGATACCTAAGCAAAGGAAACACAAGTGATGTGATTGTGAAATGAGCAAAATAAATTGCACGTATTTCATTTACATCACCTGTGTTTCCTATCATTACGAATCACATTGTGCAGATCAAGTTTAGGTCTGTCCAGGGAAACATAGGAGGTTTGGACTTTGTTCAAGAGTGCAGTGGACATGACTCACTTCATTGGTAGACCTTCACATATATTATGTCCTCTATTCTCTTCAACAACTCGAAATGTCATCTGCAACCCTGAGTAGGCCTCACCTCAAACAAACCTCTGGATAGGAGACATCTTATTGGCATCCTGAAGCAATTATTTAAAATGTTAGTGTCTTGCGACACTTTTCTGAGACAACAGCAATGCAAAAGATGCACCATGTTTTAAGATAGGCCTCACTTCATCTGCATCAAGATACTGTTAGTTTAAAATGTATATCTTTAGGACTGTGTAGGGGGCCTGGAGAAGCAGAAGCTTCTGTAAGTGTCAAAGTTGTTGAAAAACTGTTTGTCCTTCAATCTTTTCCCTTGTCTTTTGTAATTTTTAAATACATGTTTTAATATTTTTCAAATGTTTGTTCTCTCTTTCACAGATTGAAAGTATAAAAACAAAAAGTGAGTAATTTAACGACAATTATAAGGTAAATGTTTTGTACTCTTTTCGTTACATTTCTATCACATTCACCTACTATTAGTTCCACAGCTTCATTTCTTTAACCCTCAGTTTCCTGCCTTTGCTACTTCCCTCATTCTTTTCTCTATTACCTACTTACTCAACTCCTTCCACTCTTTTTGTCAGTCCCTCTCTTCTCATAGTTCCTCACTCTTGTTCACTCACTCCGTCTCTATTACTCTTAGTGTCTTTGACTGATCACTGTATCACTATTTGTTCATAATGCTTTCTCTGTGTAGTTGAAGCACACTAAGGGGCATATTATGAACACAGACAATAAAATTATTGCTCTTTTTATTGGCAGAAAACTGGTGCAAAAGTGGTTTTAGCGGCAGTTTTCTGCCGCAAAAGCAGCTTTAGCGACACATTTCTGCCAATAAAAGCTGCAAAACTTTTATTGCCTATGTTGATGATATGGCTCTATGTTACTTACATTTCTTTGCTGTTTCAATTAATCTTTTTCTGTTATTTTTTGTTTTCTGTTTTCTATTTTTTCTCTCTGTTATTCCTCATGTTTTAATCTTATTCTGAACATTCACTCACATTCTCCAAGAAACTCTTCTTTGTTAATGTTATACTCTCTTTTTTTTTCTTTCACTTCGTTATCTATTTTGTTTTTCACAATTATACCCTCTTCCGTCTTTTCTTCGGTAAATAGATCTATTAAACAGTATCTCTTCTTTACTCCCTATAGCTGTCTTTCTTTTAACATCATTCTCTGTTTACTTTCCTTATACTTACTCTTTTTAAAAAAAAAAAAAATTTTTGGGTTAGCTCCCGGTCCGCGTACCGGGAAGCTAACCGGGAAGCGAACCAAAAGAAATAGAGCTTTCCAGAGTGCTAAACATTCTAGCAATTTTTTTTGAAAGGGAAGGTAGTTCTGAAAAGAACTTTTTTAAAATATTTTTGTTGTTTTATATTTTTTTTTTATTTTTTGAACATTTTTTGTTTTTTTTGTATTTTTTGAACGATTTTATATTTTTTTTGGTTTTTTTTGGGGGGGGGAAACAACAAAAAACAGGCATTGAAAAGGGCTCAACAGGAGCAAAAAAATAAATTACTGGGGGCGGTTAGGGCAATTATGATGTTCATAAGCCAGGTTGATAGCATTTATGCTCATATTGCCACATGCTAACAACGCACGACAGTGCATACAAGTGTGTATCATGTGGCCAAAATGTTCTTGTATGTTTGGCACAGTTTCCCGTGCCTCTGCTGGTGTCAATGAAATTGATATTCCTGATCTGGCCACAGGAGTTGATCTTGGATTTTCCTGCAAATCCCGTATTTCCGCCCGGCTATAATTGAGTGGATGCTTCCTGGTCATGTGCCTGTGCATAGTATGGTTCCCATAACTATATTTCTTATCCGTCCCTCTGGATAATTGTTCTTTGCAGATGAGGCAGGTGACATACCTCGCATTCACTTTTTTTTGGCCATGAGGGATCGAATAAAACTGCCAGATGAAACTGGCTTTCTTATGGGAAACCCGGGGCACCTCTTCTAAGAACTGTGGTTCTTCTCCCTCCTCTTCCTCCATTTCTTCCTCTTCCTCCTCAGTGTTGGTCATGACCTGGGGAGGTGGTCCTCTCTTCCCATGAGGAGGTGGAGGTGGTGGTGGTGGTGCACCAGCTGAAGCAACTACTGAAGCCATTTCTGATATAGTAATAAAGGTCTTCCTCTCACAATGATGAAAGTCAGAGTGAGGAAAGAAGGAGGGGTTTTCATCATTTGGGAAAAACAATACTTCTCAACCAATGAAAAGTGTTATTTTTAGGTCACCTGACCTAGCCTTACATGATTATGAAACCAAAAGTGAAATGAACCAATGAAAAGTGTTATTAACAAGTCACATGACCTGTTATGCTTACGTTACGCGCTCCGGTCCGCGCCCCGGATAGCTTCCGGGTCGCTGCGCTTCGCGCCTCGGTCCGCGCCCCGGGGCACTTCCGGGTGCGCTAACGCGGTACGTCACAAGACGCATTACGCGGCAACGCGATACGTCGCGCTTTCGCGACGCGCCGCGGATCGCTTTCGGGGAGCTGGGTTTCGCACCTCGGTCCGCGCCCCGGGGCACTTCCGGGTGCGCTAACGCAGTACGTCATAAGACGCATTACGCGGCAACGCGATACCGTCACTATGTTGATTTCTTACCGGTTCGCGGACCGGGTCGCGGCATCAATTTGAGCTAACGGAAAGCTTTCCGGTTCGCGGACCGGGAGCGAAACAAAAAAAATATTAAAACATTTTTATTAATAAACATATAAAATATATTTTTGGATTTAAAGAAAAATACATTTTACAGCTATAGATATTAGCTTTTAAAAAACCAATGAAATTCACTGAAAAAACCATAGGTTATAGACCATATATAGTTAGGAATTAGCATTTACAAAACCTTGAAAATTCACTGAAAAAACCATAGGTTATACACCATATATAGTTAGGAATTAGCATTTAAAAAACCTTATTTTACTCACACAAAACCAATGAAATTCCATATATAGTTAGTTGTACTAACTATATATCGCGCACCCGCAATCCACTGCTGATCATGTCACATATTACATCATTCATGACATGGTCAGTGACATCACTGATGACATCACTGATGACATCTCAAATGACATCACTGATGACATCACTGATGACATCTCAAATGACATCACTGATGACATCACTGATGACAACATCCAGTGAATGTATTTTTCTGTAAAGTTAAAATATGTCTTACATATTTAAGAATGAGTAGATGTATAAGTGTCTGGATGAAGGATTTAGTAGGTGCATGACTGACTGTATGAGTGAGTGGTTAAATGTGTCTCACTGAGTGCATGGTTTAGTGACTAAACTGTCTTAATTTGTGCATCATTAGTCTGTTGTTCTGTAAACTGCTGCATGTGTTGATCAGTAGCTATATGAGTAACTATGTGGGTTATTGATTGGTTGCCCAAGCATTTGTATGGGAGACTGAGTGTGTGTGTGGGTGGCTGGGAGGTGTATGACTCTGTGCATAGATGTATGGGTTCAAAAGTGCATGTGGAAACAGCTGTATGGGCGGTTGACTGTGTTCATGACTGTATTGGTGAGTGAATAGATATCTCAGTGCTACATGTCAAAGTAAGTACATATGTAAAATACAATACATGTGAGAGTTGACATATATAAATAACTGTGCATAAGAGCCAGTGAATGTGTGAGTGGCTGTATGGATCATTGTGCACTTGTATCCAGGATTGTATAAGTGAGTAAATATGTTTAAGTATATGTTTGAATAAGTAAGGTGTGTATAACTGTATAGTTGTGAAAATGGAGGTGTGATTGATTCTTTGCATGACTGACTAGGTGTGTAAGTAACTCCATGGATGAGTGACAGTCTGTGAGTGTCTGTTTACACTGAGTGTATCTAAGGTTATATTAGAGTCTGAAGAGGTTCATCGTATTATCACATGAATGATGTCATCAGTGATGTGATCAGTAATGTCAAATGAGATGTCATCAGTGATGTCATCAGTGAGGTCATTTGAGATGTCATCAGTGATGTCATCAGTGATGTCATTTGAGATGTCATCAGTGATGTCATCAGTGATGTCACTGACCATGTCATGAATGATGTAATATGTGACATGATCAGCAGTGGATTGCGGGTGCGCGATATATAGTTAGTACAACTAACTATATATGGAATTTCATTGGTTTTGTGTGAGTAAAATAAGGTTTTTTAAATGCTAATTCCTAACTATATATGGTGTATAACCTATGGTTTTTTCAGTGAATATATATATATATATATATATATATATATATATATATATATATATATATATAGGCCGGCGCCTGAAACTCCACCTAAAAAAACTTTTGTCACCAAAACAGGGTTCTTCAAATGCACCTCTTGTCGTGCTTGTACCTTTGCCAAAAACAGCACCCACTATGTCACAGCATTCAGTGAGACACCGATACCTATTCGTGAATACCTAACTTGCAGGTCTGAATTCGTTGTATATAAATTGAGATGCACTTGCATTCTCGAATACATTGGGAGCACTAAGCTCCCTGTTCATCAACGTATTCTCCAGCATATTCGCGCAATTATCAACAGTGATAACAATTATCCTGGAGCCAGGCATTTTCGGGCGGTGCACGATAAAAAACGTAAAGATTTTGAATACACTGTTTTGTGTTCAGTGCCTCAGCCCGGCCGGGGTGAGGACCGCATGAAGTTACTCAGGCAGAAAGAATCACATTTCATACTCTCCTGTGATACCAAGGCTCCCAATGGCCTTAATTTGACGGAAGACCTGAGTAATTTTCTATAAATTTGTTTATTGGATTACTAAATTTACTAATTCTCTTAGTATCCCGTAGATGTTCAGGTCTGCTGATATACTTCTCTCCCCTTTTTTTAACATCTTAGCTTGCAGTAAGGTTACAAAAAATTTTTTTGTTTATAGTCGCCGGCAGGTGACTATTGCAATTGTTGAAAAATGTAGAAAGAATATTAGAATAATTTCATTTTTTTTGCTATTTCTACATCTTATTTGAATGTATAGAGTGAGGTCGTCATTAACGTGTCATCATGTTTTGCTGTGTCCTTTGTTAAATTTTCTTAATATTTTTTGTTTGTTGGGTTATAGCCTTAACTACCTTGTCCCTCCGTATATAGGATTTATCACTTTACTTTTGTCTGGATTTATTGTTTGTTTAGACAGTAAATTTCTTTATTTAGCGCAATTATATGAAATCTTTGCTATTGAATATGTGGTAAAAATCTCATGAATTTGATTAACATGTTTTTCATTCAATTATTATGAAAACTCTTGATTCTTTCAATTATCTGGCACTATGTTGTTATTCTCCGAAAGTATCTTTTTATGTTTTCTAAAATTCAACAGGTATTTGAATAACCATGTTTTAATTTCATCACCACATTTCTCCAATGAATTGCGAACCTATTTGTGCAAATATCGTTTTGTATACGCTTTCATGCACTTGCACATGAGTTAGTCTGTCTTCTACGTTTAGTAATAATGCAGCGAGGGCGTGCACACCCTTTTTTCGAATTGTCCCACTTTTATGTTTACTATAAATTGTTCCTAAGTTTCAGAGCGCGTCATGTGAACAAGCTGCCTAGTGGAGTGAAACGCGTCGTCCATACATTGAATAAAACGTCAACCTGCAACTCACTTGAGTAGTGATTTTTTTCTGCTATATTATTCGCTACATTGGAAGAGACTTTTGGAGGTCCATACCTGTTTCGTTCCGCCGTTCATTGACGGAACAGGAGTGCTTTTTCATTTATCTGCCGGTATTTGCTGCTTCCGGATTTTGGACCCTCCCGTATGCAAGAGGCACGGCGTTGGCGCAGCTGCTTGCGCTGTCAGCGCACATTGAATTCGATTTGAGGAATCTGCTTTTGCCGTGCCCCCGCTGGAGTAACACCATCTACTGAGCAAGTTACACGCTAAGGAAGTGTGGAGCCTGGTCTGTCGGCGTGGCAGCTGTGGGGCTAGCCGGTCGGCTGACTGGCAGGCAGCCCGGCACCGATTCCAGTAAGACACTCCCCTTTCCCTGTGGTCGTGTTTCTTTCTATGTATAACTCAGCAACAGGGGGTCATGGGATTTGCCTCTATAAACTTAGTTGTAGCGATATTAAACATGTGGATGCAGAGTTCTTGGTATTACTTCAACCAAGCTTGACGTCTTAATTGCATTTATTCTTTTCATTATGATATCAAGCGACGCGCTCAGAAACAGGGAAGCCACAGCTGATGGACGTTTTGACAGCCTTCCGATAAATACGCCCGGTTCCAGTAATGCTGCACCTACTGCTGCAAATAATGATGTGAAAACCCTCATAAAAACGCTAGAGAAACTACTACGTAGCGAAATATCTAAGTGGAGGGAGAAAAAATCCCTTGAGAAATATAGGGACGCTGACAGAATACCACGTGGTCTGAGGGTGCTTATCGTTCCCACCTATGACAATCCAGATCCCCTAATGCTCCAAGAATGGGCTGATAATAACTTAAAAAGCTCAATGAACATGATACACATACTAATTAAGTATGCAGAGTCAGATCGAGAAAATATTTTAATTGAGATCGATCGTGTTAACAGCCTTATGGAAGCCTCGGGGGAAACTGACTTTGTCACTAAAAGCAAAGCAGAAATTGACACCCGTATAAAAAAATTGGAAGAAAATATCATTGAGAGAAAGATCATGCAATTTGCACGTGACAAAAATGACTATGCCACTGGTAGAATCTTCACTTTCTCTCGCAAGTATGATAACTTGAAACGTAAAGTGTTGGCAAATAGCGGCAATCCGACCGTCAATCAACCTACTACTTCCAATACTGCTTTACTAACTGACAATAGTGACAGTCTGTCAATCAATTCGCTAACCTCGAACAGTGAAGATGAAGTTGGGCCAGTGAGACCCATTCCAGGCATCAGTGGCCGTGAAAACTTTTCGTTAATTGAGGAGCTGAATTTTGTCAGCGAGGACCGGCGTTACCACCTGCGCCCCGGCATCCTCAAACAAAACAAGGCAATCAATCAGCCAGCGCAGGCGCTCAAGGAGGCGGATTTTCAAACACAAGTACCTCGCAAGGGAAAACAAAAAAGAATTGGAAAAAATGACAAGCACCGTTGAAAATACTGTCATTAATTTAACTGATCTCACTCCGACTAAAGCTGAACAGCAGTTGCTCTCACTGGGGCTTTCCTATTGTCCATCCAACAGGTTCTCCTATAATCAGACAAGAATAGATGTCTACAAATGTATCCGCAAAATTAAACTAATCAAATATTTGAAATTGGAATCTAAACGCAAGAAAACAACGATTGCGGAAAGTCCGGAGGATTCAGGGCCAACCCTCCAGGTACAAGACATCACTGGCCTGCAGAACCTATTTGATCTGGCATATGATAATGACTCTCAACCAACCCCAAATGTAAGTCAAAGTATTGATGTCAGGTGTTCAGTTGTTACGCCTTTTCGTCCCAAGTCCACTTTTCTACCTATCATGCCACGTGATGCAGTGGATGTATTCAGTGATAGAGTGATCACAGAGCTGAAAACACTGAACAGGGAAATTATGAACCAAAGGAAACAACAAAATTATAATGACAGACAATATCACCAACTTGTAAGTAAACTACAAAAGAACAATGATGTAATAATCAAAAATGCTGACAAGGGGGGTAATACGGTGTTATGGCAGACAAAATATTACATCATCGAGGCGGAGAGACACCTATCTGATACCTCTTGCTATCTGTTGTCAACTCAATTTGCCATGACACAGAGTCATGAAAAAACGCGTAAGCAAATTCATGCATGGAAGAGACTAGGATTATTGACAAAAGATGAATCCAGCTTCCTTAACAACGAGCATCCAGTTACGCCAAGTTTATATTTCCTCCCTAAGGTTCATAAAAAAACAACACCAACTCCGGGGCGCCCCATCATCGCTTCCATCGGAAGCATGAATGAAAATCTTTCCAAATATGTGGATCATTTTTTGCAACCACATATGACAAACCTCCCAACCTACCTGAAGGATACAAAGAACTTCCTCAATAAGGTTATGAATGTGGAATGGTGTGCTAACTATTTGTTCCTAGTAATGGATATTGAGTTACTGTACACCTCGATCAATCACCATCAAGGTATAAACGCCTGTGAATATTATTTGAGCAGAAGGGACATTTGTTTTCGAGATCATAACAACATGTTAATTGAAATGGTTAAAATCTGCCTCACTACTAACTTTTTCCATTTTCAGAGCCATGTATATCAACAGTTGCGTGGTCTGGCGATGGGCTCGTGCTTCTCCCCCAGTTACTCATGCTTGCATGTGGGCTGGTGGGAGGAGCACGAGCTCAAAACCGCACACCAACGTTGGTTACCTAACATTGTCAAATACTGGCGTTTTATTGATGACGTCTGCATAATTTGGAATGGTTCAGTTGATGAGGCCAATGCATTTGTGATGGATCTGAATGTTAATAATTTAAATCTTAAATTCACATCCACTGTTACATCCAATGCAGCAGAGTTTCTTGATGTTCAAATTTTCATAAAAGACAACAAAATTGAAACCCGTCTCCACCGCAAATCCATAGCGGGTAATGCTATTTTGCATGCTCGGAGCGCTCATCCAGCCCATACCATCAGCAGCATTCCTTATGGTGAGTTTGTACGTATCTGCAGAATTTGCAGTGACAAAGACTCATTAGATCTTTGTCTCAAAGAGTCTAAACAACGTTTCCTTAATAGGGGCTATTCCAATTACATCCAGGAACAGGCCCTTCATAAAGCATGCTCTAAAGATCGTAAAACACTCCTTGCAACTAAAGTTTCTAATACACCAGTCTCAGAATGCACTGTGAGACTTATAACGACTTTTAGTGCACAAGAGCGTAAGATCAGACGAATCGTATGTACCGAATGGCCCATAATACTGACGGACGCCATCCTTGGACCATTGTTGTCTAGCACACTCACAATTACATTCAGAAGAGCGCCTTCCATGCGTGATGCATTGGATAGGCCGGCGCCTGAAACTCCACCTAAAAAAACTTTTGTCACCAAAACAGGGTTCTTCAAATGCACCTCTTGTCGTGCTTGTACCTTTGCCAAAAACAGCACCCACTATGTCACAGCAGTCAGTGAGACACCGAAACCTATTCGTGAATACCTAACTTGCAGGTCTGAATTTGTTGTATATAAATTGAGATGCACTTGCATTCTCGAATACATTGGGAGCACTAAGCTCCCTGTTCATCAACGTATTCTCCAGCATATTCGCGCAATTATCAACAGTGATAACAATTATCCTGTAGCCAGGCATTTTCGGGCGGTGCACGATAAAAAACTTAAAGATTTTGAATAAACTGTTTTGTGTTCAGTGCCTCAGCCCGGTTGGGGTGGGGACCGCATGAAGTTACTCAGGCAGAAAGAATCACATTTCATACTCTCCTGTGATACCAAGGCTCCCAATGGCCTTAATTTGACGGAAGACCTGAGTAATTTTCTATAAATTTGTTTATTGGATTACTAAATTTACTCATTCTCTTAGTATCCCGTAGATGTTCAGGTCTGCTGATATACTTCTCTCCCCTTTTTTTAACATCTTAGCTTGCAGTAAGGTTACAAAAAATTTTTTGTTTATAGTCGCCGGCAGGTGACTATTGCAATTTTTGAAAAATGTAGAAAGAATATTAGAATATCTTCATTTTTTTTGCTATTTCGACATCTTATTTGAATGTATAGAGCGAGGTCGTCATTAACGTGTCATCATGTTTTGCTGTGTCCTTTGTTAAATTTTCTTAATATTTTTTGTTTGTTGGGTTATAGCCTTAACTACCTTGTCCCTCCGTATATATGATTTATCACTTTACTTTTGTCTGGATTTATTGTTTGTTTAGACAGTACATTTCTTTATTTAGCGCAATTATATGAAATCTTTGCTATTGAATATGTGGTAGAAATCTCATGAATTTGATTAACATGTTTTTCATTCAATTATTATGAAAACTCTTGATTCTTTCAATTATCTGGCACTATGTCGTTATTCTCCGAAAGTATCTTTTTATGTTTTCTAAAATTCAACAGGTATTTGAATAACAATGTTTTAATTTGATCACCACATTTCTCCAATGAATTGCGAACCTATTTGTGTAAATATTGTTTTGTATACGCTTTCATGCACTTGCACATGAGTTAGTCTGTCTTCTACGTTTAGTAATAATGCAGCGAGGGCGTGCACACCCTTTATTCGAATTGTCCCACTTTTATGTTTACTATAAATTGTTCCTAAGTTTCAGAGCGCGTCATGTGAACAAGCTCCCTAGTGGAGTGAAACGCGTCATCCCTACATTGAATAAAACGTCAAACTGCAACTCACTTGAGTAGTGATTTTTTTCTGCTATACTATTCGCTACATTGGAAGAGACTTTTGGAGGTCCATACCTGTTTGGTTCCGCCGTTCATTGACGGAACAGGAGTGCTTTTTCATATATATATATATATATATTGAAAACAAATTGCCACAGCATTGAAAAGGTCACACGACAGCGCCCCGACCTTCTGGTCTGTTAAGCCTCGCTGCAACCTGCATTTCACCCACCACAGATTCTTTTCATGTAGCTGACGCGTTTCGAGGCCAAGTCGCCTCTTCTTCATGAGCTTGAAAAGAGCCAGGCATCGAGTGTTCACTTCAACAAGTATGTTTTTATTCAATGACATCCTTTAGTAGGTTGGGCTTACAGCCCCTTTGCATTGTAGGATTCGTAGTCCCATGAAGTGAATAATTAATAACTTTTAGTAAGTTCGTGTCCTGGTTTTAAAATAATAAGCATTGTTTCACCTTCGTAGGTAGGCAGGTTCCCAGCAGGTTCTGTGTGCAGAAGGACGCTGTGCCGGATAGAAAGAACACGTTCCTTCTCACAGCCTTTCACCACGGAAATGGTGCTCCTTTTCCACGGCGGGCGGCCGTGTTGATTAGGTTGAAAACAAATTGCCACAGCATTGAAAAGGTCACACGACAGCGCCCCGACCTTCTGGTCTGTTAAGCCTCGCTGCAACCTGCATTTCACCCACCACAGATTATTTTCATGTAGCTGACGCGTTTCGAGGCCAAGTCGCCTCTTCTTCATGAGCTTGAAAAGAGCCAGGCATCGAGTGTTCACTTCAACAAGTATGTTTTTATTCAATGACATCCTTTAGTAGGTTGGGCTTACAGCCCCTTTGCATTGTAGGATTCGTAGTCCCATGAAGTGAATAATTAATAACTTTTAGTAAGTTCGTGTCCTGGTTTTAAAATAATAAGCATTGTTTCACCTTCGTAGGTAGGCAGGTTCCCAGCAGATATATATATTGATATATATCTTGATACCTCTCGGTTCCTTTTCACCAGAATTTGCAGCGCTCACTCGCCGGTTCGTAAATCCCCGCGGCAGAACCACGCCGCATTTAAATCCACAACCAATTCCCCCAGCTGGGAGAAAAACGGAACGAACTTGCGTTTGTCTTCACTTATGTGCTTTTTTATTTAATCCTCACAGCATGGAGTTTCTCAAGCAGGCAGGCACAAATCTATGCGTTTCAGGGTAGCAAATCCCTTGTTCACGATCAAATGTCTCCAGGCTCTCAGTCTCAATATAGTGAGTCACATTATTACATCATTTCCTGTTTGATGTTATTTTGGCCCTCGGTCGGCCTTCTGGATGATGTAGTTTTTTGCAATTTTTTTTTATACATTTTTTATCCGTCTGCATAGCCTATGTCCTTCTGCTCCAACTGCCCTTTCCAACGCTGTATTGGGTGTTGTGATTGGTGCTGGGGTTACTGAGATTACTCGCCTCAAAGGTTTGGGCTCTCTCTTTATAATATTAGTATGGATATTCACTGAAAAAAACATAGGTTTCAGGGACGTTATAGTTAGTTGGACAATTCACTCATACAAAACCATAGACATTCCCCTGTTATAGTTACTTGAGCTAACTATAACTTGCGACCCCGCAATGCACTGCTGATGATGTCACATATTACATTATTCATGACATGGTCAGTGACATCACTGATGACATCACTGATGACATCTCAAATGACATCACTGTTGACATCACTGATGACATCATCCAGCGACTATGTGTTTCTATAAAATGCAAATATGTTTTATATATATGACAAGATGTATTGAAGAACGAATGGGTGTATAAGAGTCAGGATGGAAGATTTAGTAAGTGTGTGACTAACTGTATAAGTGAGTGATTAATTGTATCTTACTTAATGCATATGTCTGTGACTGATACAGACTGATACAGACATTCACACAGTTTAGGTTGTCAGTTAGTGTGTAAGCAGTTGCATGGGTTGGATAGCAGCTAAATGAGGATCTATATGGGCTATTGATTGGTTGTCTGAGTATCTGTATGGGTCCCTGAGTGTCTGTGTGGGTGGGTGGGGAGTGTGACCCTGTGCATAGATGTGTGAGTGGATAATTCACTGGGTATATGTGTTCAAGTCTGTATCTGTGAAGGGCTGTATGGCTGGGTGAGCGTGTGTATGGGTGTATTGGTGAGTGAATGGATGCCTCAGTGGTACATGTGTGTATAACTGCATATGTGTATGGCAGTATATGTGAGTGTTGGACTGTATAAATGACTATATGTGAGAATGAGTGATTGTGAGAGTGCCTGTATGGATCAGTGTGTGCTTGTATTAGGTATTGTATTAGAGTGTAAGTATGTGTTAGTATATGTTTAAATAAGTGAGGTGGCATGTGTATAACAGTACAGGTAAGTAAATGAAAGTGTGATTGATCATTTCCATGACTGACTAGGTGTGTGAATAACTCTATGAATGATAGGCGGTGTGTGAGTGTCTGGCTAGATATTTAAGTGGATATGATAATGCTGTATTGATGGCTGACTGTATGTATGAGTGACTGTATGGGTGAATAAATGGATGTGTGTAGACCTAGGAATTAGTGAGTGGATATGTACTAACAGGTATTGGTGTGTTCATGGTTTCGAAAATGATAGTCTGTTTTGGAGTGGGTGTATCAAGTGTTATATTAGGATCTGATGAGGTGCATCAGATTTTCATGTGGATGATGTCATCAGTGATGTCATCAGGGATGTCACTGACCATGTCATGAATGATGTAATATGTATTGTCATCAGCAGTGCATTGCGGGGGCGCGAGTTATAGTTAGCTCAACTAACTGTAACAGGGGAATTTCTATGGTTTTGTATGAGTGAAATGTCCAACTAACTATAACGTCCCTGAAACCTAAGGTTTTTTTCTGTGAATTTCTAAGGTTTTTTAAATGCTAATTTCTAACTATAACGTGCCTGAAACCTATGGTTTTTTCAGTGAATTTCAAAGGTTTTTTAAATGCTAATTTCTAATTATAATGTTCATTAAACCTATCTTTTTTCTGTGTTTTTAAATAATCATCCCATTTTCAACCTGGTGAAAACTGCAAATCTCACCACTTTTCCATTGATACCTTCCGCTCCAAAAATCACCACAAACAAGAGCCGCAACTAAAGCTAATGATATGCAAAGTAGGCGTTCTGTGCAAAAAAATACGAAAACACCACTTCCACATATTTTGAACAACCATCCAAATCTGCAATGCGATCCAAAAAGCAAGCGATAAGCTGAGTAAGCAGTAACAAATTAACATCAACTTTTTAAGTTAAAGTAAAGGTTTATTGAAGAATTAAAGAAGTTGCAAAAAAAATCAAAAAAACAATACTTTGTACAGACAATCATTTACTGATGCATAGTGAACAAAAAAGGATGCTTAAGAATACTATTGATATACAAAAATCTTCAAGGTACTAGTAGTATAACTTAGGAAATGATTTGAATACATTCAAAGGTTCATATATATACAATTGAAAGTGTGTAATAAGGAGCGACAAATTGAACACAATTACGTAAAAACAAACAATAGGAAGTCAGCGAGGCTTGGTAACTTCTTGCATTGACGGAGCTGGGGAAAAAGTTGCTGTATTTAAAAAGTGTGTGAGAGGAGACCAGAGGTGTAATCTTTTCGTAGCTAGAGAGATAGGATGGACAAGGGCTGTATTTAAACAATGATTATGACATACCGCATACCATCATGCTAAATAGGACAATTTAGAAGAGACTTTCCAATTTTTTTAAATCTGCTGAAATGCTACAGCCAGTAACAAGTCAATGAGTCTTAATTGGAGTTGATATTCCCCCCATTCCGTTGCTAAACTACCTAGGAAAATGTTGGTAAGGGAGAGGGGTGTTGTGGTATGAAAAATAACGTTGATTTGGTGCCAAACTTGTTACCAAAATTTAAAAACATGTGTGCATGTAAATAACATGTGTTTGAGGTCAGCGCCACTTTGGGAGCATGTCCAGCATGTGTTAGGATATGTGTCTTTAATTTCTGGAAAAGAATTTGGATGAAACTCAGGAAATCCTTTAGAGCAGCCAGTACAACACAAACACTTTTCTTTATTTACAATCAGTTATTTTTCACCCCAGTTCTCCTAAAAAAAATACTTAACATCAACTTTTAACTGGTGTAAGGAGGTCGACTATCTACAGCGTGAATTGGACCCAACTCACAGCCACATCTAAAGACCAACACGTGATAGAGCTACAGATCATGCAGCTCTGACTCCCAACAAGGCCACAACACCCAGCGCCACCACCACCAGAACCTCCCCCATGGACCACCCCCCACCCCCCTATTACCACAGAGGCAGCGCAAAACAGGACAACAGACCTTCCCAAATTGCCATGGCCCCTCAGCCGCACAATAGCTGAATGTTGGGAGATGTGGCAACCAACTATGTATGAAGGAGGCAAGTCACCCATCAATAATAATGCACACAATGCCAAGTGTAACGCTGATGTGTTGCACAGACCTCACTATGCAAAGCACAAACCTATCCATGTAGAGATATACTATTGAAACTTGTAGTGTTGAGCACAGTGGACGCAACCATGTTACCTCAGGCAGTGGGGAAGATCTCGTTCATGTAGCTGTGTTGTCCCCCCCTGGAATGCGGAAGTGGAGTAGAGTGGGCTGGTCCAACGTACGCCACTCCACCATAGGAGTATGAATAAATAGGCCAGGCCCTGGGCGTGGTTCACTTGTTGGAAGACCAACAAGTCTGCCAGAGTGGTGGCCCTCATCCTGGCACATGGCTGCCACCATGACCACGGGCCCCCTCCACACAAGCCCCCTGCAAACCCAACGGCACAGCACCACAGACTTATGTCTGTACCGACTACTGCCTTCGATCTACATTGCGGACAGCAGGGCTCACAATTCAGATGCAGTGTTGATTGCAGATGACGCAGTCCAGTACGCAAGACACGTTGCTCCCAGTGCGGCCCGCACAGACCACGCATGATTGCAGGCTGCGCAAACACTGTCTGCTTCAGGTGCCACTAACTCACTGTACCATAAGTCATCACCACGTGGCCTTATCAAGGCACAGTTCATTGCTTCTAGTGTGGCCCGCAGGGACCACGTATCATCGCAGGGTATGCACACGCTGAGCGCCAAAGGTACTACTAATTGTGTAGCTCAACTCAATGCCACATGGCTGTGCCCCCATCCTACCGCTGCTTCAGCCCTACACTGGGGTTAGCACAGTTCACAATTCAAGATTATTAGCAGCGCAAATTGTGTAAAAGACTATAATGGGTTAAGAACACCAAATGCTGCCAATCTGTGCAGCTCAAGTCACCACCATGTGGCGGTGGGCCTTTGCAGACCACTGCCTTTGGCCTACACTGTGGAAGACCGGCGAAACGTGGTGCCAACTAGCCCTGTTCAACAAAGGCCGATCCCACATGCGTAACTGTGTCCTGAGTCCTGAATGTCAGCGACCCCAACTTCGTGGCAGTGGCCACAGCACCCGACTCCCTTCGATCAGTGAGGGGTATTTGCATATGGAAGGCCGGCGACACGTGGTGCCACTGAACCTGCACTACGCGTATGCACGTGGCTGTGGGCCCTTGCTCGCCGCTACCTCTGGCCTATACTGTGGAAGAATGGCAGCACATGGTGCCAATAACCGTCTTCAACACAAGCTGATCCCACATGTGGAAATGTGTCCTGAATCCTGCATGGCAGTGACCCCAAGTCCGTGAAACAACCACACCAGCAGACTCCCTTCGATCAGTGAGGCATATTTCCATATGGAAGGCCGGCGACACGTGCTGCCACTAACTCTGTTCAACACAAGCCGATCTCACATGTGTAACTGTGTCCTGAGTCCTAAATGGCAGTGACCACAAGTCCGTGGCAGCGACCACAGCACCAGACTCCCTTTGATCAGTGAGGCATATTTCTATATGCAAGGCTGGCGACGCGTAGTGCCACTAACTTTGTTCAACACAAGCCGATCCCACATGTGTAACTGTGTCCTGAATCCTGAAAGGCAGTGACCCAAAATCCTTGGCAGCGACCACAGCAGCAGAATCCCTTCGATCAGTAGGCATATTTCCATATGCGACAGAGGCAACATGTGGTGCCACTAACCCTCTTTAACACAAGCCGATCCCACATGCGTAACTGTGTCCTGAGTCCTGAATGGCAATGACCCCAACTTTGTGGCAGCGACCACAGCACCAGACTCCCTTCGATCAGTAAGGTATATTTCAATATGCAAGGCTGGCGACACGTAGTCCCACTAACCCTCTTTAACACAAGCCGATCCCACATGTGTAACTGTGTCCTGAGTCCTGAATGGCAGTGACCCCAACTTTGTGGAAGCGACCACAGCACCAGACTCCCTTCGATCAGTGAAGCATATTTCCATATGCAACTACAGAGTCCAGTAGGCAAGTAACTATCACAGTCCTACACCCTACATAATATCCTTTTAGTATCCTTGCTTCAAGAACTTTTTTATATCAGTTGTAGCTTTACTACAATGACCAAATTCATCTTCAAGTGCAAACCAACACTCAATAGCAGTCTACGCTGTGGGCAGTACAGCTCGCAATTCCCATTTTAAATGCTAATTTCTAACAACAAGATTGTACTCAGAAAATACAACACTTTGTCAGTGTATTCCATACCTATTTCATCTTTTCATGATACGCCTAGACTGCACTCAGTAGGGCTCACAATTAAAATTATTTCTTCATTCATTAACTGCAGAGTCCACTAGGCAAGTAACTATCACAGGCCTCAAATCTACATAATATCCTTTTAGTATCCTTTCTTCTAGAGCATTTTTTACATCAGTTATAGATTTAGTACAATTACCAAATTCATTTTCAAGTGCAAACGAACACTTTAGCAGTCTACACTGCGGGCAGCAGAGCTCGCAATTCAAATTTTGGACATGTGGTGCCAGCTAACCCTGTTCAACACAAGCCGATCCCACACGTGTAACTGTGTCCTGAGTCCTGAAAGACAGTGATCTCAAGTCCATGGCAGCAACCACAGCACCAGACTCCCTTCGATCAGTGAGGCATATTTCTATATGCAGCGGCGGCGACACGTGATGCCAACTAACCCTGTTCAACACAAGCCGATCCCACATGTGTAACAGTGTCCTGAGTCCTGAATGGCAGTCACCTCAAGTCCGTGGCAGCGACCACAGCACCAGACTCCCTTCGATCAGTGCGGCATTTTTCCATATGCAAGGCCGGGGACACGTAGTCCCACTAACCCTCTTTGACACAAGCCGATCCCACATGTGTAACTGTGCCCTGAGTCCTGAATGGCAGTGACCCGAACTTCGTGATAGCAACCACAGCACCAGACTCCCTTCGATGAGTGAGGGGTATTTGTATATGGAAGGCCAGCGACACGTGGTGCCACTGAGCCTGTACTGTGCAGGCCGGTGGTTCCACCAATGTATGCACGTGGCTGTGGGCCCTTTTTCACCGCTACCTCTGACCTATACTACGGTCAGCAGGCCTCACAATTCAGATAGGGTCCCGATTACACATGACAAGGTCCAGTAGGTAAGACACATTGCTCCCAGTGCGACCCGTCCACAGCAAGCATCATCACAGGCTCATACAGTTTCAATGCTTCTGGTGCCACTAACCCTATTTATTACAATCCGATCCCACATGTGTAACTGTGTTCTGAGTACTGAATAGCAGTGACCCCAACTTCTTGGCAGCGACCACAGCACCAGACTCTATTCGGTTTTATTTGTTGTTGTTTTCTTTAAATAAAATGTTTTATATGTAAATCTATACATGACTAAGATTCTTCTTTGTCCAATCGCACAGGCACACTTCCGGGCCCAAGAAGGTTGTTGGGGGTATGTTGGTAATGTGGGAAGAGGGTGCGTTACCTGCTGGGTTGAGGCAGCATCAAAGGGGTATCTCTCACAGAAAGAACTCCGGTATGTTTCCACAAATGGCTCGGACAGATGCCAGCTGATGGACTGAATCACAAAATGATTTTTCAATACTTGTAGTGTGAGTTATAAACAGTTCACACCCAGGCTCGCAGAGGGACATGTGCGGCCCGTCTGCTCGACTTACAGACACAGTACTATGAGCCATCCGCGTCATTGTGGCTATCCCTGCCCTGTTCTGTCGTATGCCACTCCACTCCAATTATGTTCGGACGTTGGCCCCACATAGCTACCTGTCGCAGGCGTACTCGCTGTTGGTGTGCAGGTCAGTGGTCTAGTTCTCAACATCTCACGACCACTCCCTGAGGGCAGGTTTACACACACACCACACCCATCCGGCACATGCATCACAGGCCATGTGACCAGGCAAATATAATGGATCGACAATGTCACATCCTTTATTGCCGGTGCTGACTGGATGGTTGAAGCTCCACAGGTCTCAATCATAAAGAGTCCATGAAAAGTTGTGCATAAGGTTAGCTGCACCCTGAGCTGTATGGCCGTCAGGGGCCTACCACCACGTGCTGCGGACATGAGTTGCACAGGGTTAGTGCCACCGGAAGCTGATGTGCCCATCAGAGGCCTACCACCACGTGGCACGGACTTGTGTTCCAAAGGGTTAGTCGCACCCTAAGTTCAATGGCAGTCAGTGGCCTACCACCACGTGGCGCTGACTTGTGTTGCACAGGCTTACCTGCACCAAAAGCTGATGGGGTCTCCGCCATTGATGACTCAGGACTCAGCGACATGTGTGAGATCTGCCGGGCCACGGAGAACTCGATGTGGTCTCCGCTATTGATGACTCAGGACTCAGCGACATGTGTGAGATCAGCCGTGCCGCTGAGAAGCTGATGTGGTCTCCACCATTGATGACTCAGGACTCAGCGACATGTGTGAGATCTGCCGGGCCGTGGAGAAGATGATGTGGTCTCTGCCATTCATGACTCAGGACTCAGCAACATCTCTGAGATCCGCAGAGTTTTGACGGGCACGTGGAGTGCCCACTGATGCACACTCGGGTGGCACGTGGTAATTATTTGCTCATGGATGCGCAGGAGCGCAGTGTATTTTTCTCGCTCTCTCTCTCTGTCTCTCACTTTTCTCTCTTCACTCTCGCTCTCACTCTCTTCATTCCTTTCCTTCTATCTCTTTCCCTTCTCCCTTTCTCACTCCCTTTCTTTCCTTCCTTCTCTTTTTCTGTCTGGCTTTTTATTTCTTCTCTGTTTCTCTGTGTCTATTCCTTTGATATTTATGTATTTATTTATTGAATTTATAAGGTACAACAGCTACCCAAAAAGCGTTTCCCTGCGCCATGACAGACTAGGTGCAAAACATAGCGGTGGTGGGATGAATTCAATGGTTAAATAGCCAGGTCTTAAGGGATCTGCGGAAGCGAGTGTAAATAGTTTCTTTGCGGATAGTAAGGGGATGAGCATTCCAAAGGGATGGGCCGAGGTAGGAAAAAGATCTTCCTCCCATCCTGGCGAGTTATTAAACCTGGGTACCGTGAAGTTACCAAGAGTTGCAGATCGCAAATGACGAGTGGGAACGTAGGGGTGGACAAGGGATTTCAGGTACTGAGGTGCCGTGCCTATTTTGATTTTGAACATATACCTCAGGGCTTTGAACTTGATGCGGTTCTCCACCCTGAGCCAATGTATGTCACGGAGGTACCCAGAGATGAAAGAGGCTCTGGGAACTCTGCAAAGAGTCAAGCCGTGAGGTGATAAGGGCATGGACCACTGTTTTTTAGGTGGTGACTGGCAGCATCCAGATGATCTTCCTGAGCCATTTTAGGATGGTAAAACAAACAGCTGTAACCTTGACTGCTTGATAGTGCATGGTCAGTGAGTCGTCAATGGTTACGCCCAAGTTATGGACATGGCAGGAGGGTCGCGGGAGAGCACTCATCTCAGCTGGCCAGTGTAATGGGCCCCAGAGATCTTTCCTCTTACCTAGGATCAGGACCCCGTTTTTTTCACCATTCAGTTTAAGGTGGTTGTGATTCATCCATTTTACAATTTCCCCAAGGCCCTGCTGAAGGAGAGATGGGGTGCAGGGGTCCGGGTTTGAAAGAGAAAAATTTATCTGGGAGTCGTCGGCGTAGGTGAAAAGCATCAGACCAGCTTGTTCCGTTATATCAGCTAGAGGTCTGACCTATAAGTTAAAAAGCAACAGGTTAAGGATTGAGCCCTGGGGTTCCCCAATGGGGTGATGAGTGGATGTTGGAGCTGGCCATGGCAGAAAAAATTTGAAAGGTGCAGTTGTCCAGAAAGGAGATGATCCAGTCTACGGCAGAGCCACGGATGCCTAGATACCTCAGTGTATTAATTAGTATAGGATGGGAGATAGTGTCGAACGCCACGCTGAGGTCTAACAATATGAGCGCCACTGTCTCTCCAGCATCAAGATTATGTCGCAGCCTCTCAGTGACTCACAGCAATGTAGTCTCTGTGGAGAATCTGGCTCGGAAGCCAAATTCAGAGAGGTGGACGATTTTATTGGTTTCAGTGAACTGTGAGAGATGGAAGTGAATATGTCTCTCGAGAATTTTTGGCAAGGCTGGTAAAAGGGACATCGGTCAGTAATTAGAGAGAGTATCAGGGTCCGCGGTGGGCTTTTTTTAGGAGAGGGGTCACCATGGCATGTTTCCAATGTGAGGGGACTGTCGATTCAAGTAAGCAAGTAAGGAAGAATTCAGGGCATTTAGGATGACATGCAAATGGGGAATGTCAAGCTGTTTCAGTATTGAGATTGGGAGAGGGTGTTTGGGAGAACCGGATTTAACATTATCTAAAATGATTTTAAGGGTGTCTATGTTAAGAGGGGGCCAGGAGTCTAAATTGGTGGTGAGGGTGTTAGACTCCATACAGGGTTCAGTGTGGGAAGTGAACATAAGGTCAGGAGAGGGTGTATTCTGGGGCAGGATTATGGATTGTGACTGCAGAGGCCTGCAAGTATGTGAATTCGCAAATTCTAGATGAATTTTTTTGATTTTGTGCGTGAAAAAGCAGTGAGATCATCACACTGAAGTTTATTTAAGAGAAAAGGATTTGCTATGGTCTCTGAGCCGGCAAGTTCTTTCACTAGTCCGAAAAGTGTTTTTGAACAGTTATCAGCTTCAGAGATGGTTTTTTAAATGAAACTGGCCCTTGCTGAATTGCAGAGGTTATGGTATATTTTTCTTGCCTTAATATAGATGTTTTTGGATTCAGGCGCATAGTCTTTCCTCCAACTCCGTTCTAATGCTTTGCATTTAGATTTTTCCTTTTTTAAAGAATCGTTGAACCATTAGGCCGGAGGTCAATGATTGTTTAGTTTTTTATTAGAAAGGGGAAGGTTGGAGTCTATTGCGTTTGAAAGCCAGTTGTGAAAATTTGTGGAAAGCACGTCAACCTGTAGGTCCAATTAGGGTACATTAGAACATACAAGATTATTTAAGGCATTTAAATCAAGTTTTTTCCAGTCTCTTTTTGGAATCTTAAAAGAAGGGAATGATGGAGTTGAGGAGATTGGGGGATTGAGTCTGAATTTGGATAGAAAGTGGTCAGACCAGCAAGTAAGCACTTCAGGGGCACATTGAATGTGAGGAAGGCTAAAAAAAATAGGGTCTAGCAGGTGGCCAGCTTTATGTGTTGGGCCAGAGTTGAGTAAATTGATGTTCATGGCGGCCAGGTCGGAGATAAAGTTGCTACATATAGGATTAGAAAGACCATCTAGATGTAGATTTAGGTCGCCTAAGCGCAAGAAGTTTTTGGAACTCATAAGTAAGGGGGTTATATAACTGGGAAAGGAAGCAGCCCACAAGGTTGGGTGTCCTGGTGGGTGATCGATTAGCAGGCCAGAGAGAGTGAAGCTGCGGTTTAGGGCTAATTTAAAAAGGGCGGCTTTACAATTGGGGATATCTAATGGGTCAAACCTGCATTGTAAAAGATTTTTTAAAATAATGGCTATATCCGATTTGGACACTCTGTCCTTTCGGACAATGGCATAATTGGGTGGCAATGCTGCAACAACATCAGGCCCAACACTCTTGTGAAGCCAGGTCTCTGTAAGGAACAGAGCGTCGGGCTGCTCATCAAGAAGGAGGTTGAAAATGTCCAGTTTGTGTTTTGGGAGTGAGCGGCAGTTTAGGCTAAGGAACGTGAAGTCTTTTGAGGGGGACTGTCGTTTGAGTGTTAAAACTGTGTCCAGCAAGTGTGGGGAGGTGAGACTGGGAGGTGATAGGGGAGAAATTGCAGCAGAGACAAGCTTTTCCAGCTATGTTTTCAGCTGAGTACAGGTAGCAGCTTTATCTGGTTGGAGGTCGAAAGTTAGAATTTGGTCAGGTGAGAAGACGAGCCTTTTAGTGGGCATTTGAGTAGGGGTCGTGGCCCCGGGCCCCGTTTGGGCACGGACGGGCACAGACGAGCTTGCCTTTGGCGCGAGGGCGGCATGCCTGCTGCGCACGTCCACTACGCTTGCTGACTGGCATTGACCTGAAATAGAGGTCCGAGCTCAAGGTCACGTGACCGTCCGAGCTCTGCCTCCACCAAGCCCAACCTGTAGAGTGCAATGAACGAGGGAACGAGCACTCCCAACACCTTCCACATCAATCAGGCGAAAAGCCCGCGGTGGACTGAGGTGAGTGCTCATTACACACGTCCTTATTTTTTGCTTTATTTTCCAGGCTCTGTCATCGACATCCATGGTCCCCACAGGAGTGTCCGCCTTGTTGTTTTGTATTATTTTTGTTAAATTTAGTTTATTAGTTTATCGTTTATATATATATGTTTATAAAAAAATACAGTTTTGAAAAAAAAACGTAACGTTTTTGGTTGTTTTCTTAAGTGCTGTGTGACTCATTCTTGTTCTTATTACTGTTATTTGGTGGTGTCCACCATGGTGTTAAATTTTGGGGCAGTTATCGTGGGAATACAGGTGATGTCTGCAGTTTGCACCAACTTCTGAATAGTGTGTTAGATTTATCTCAACTTTAGTTGCATTAAAGTGCTGATAATGAAATGCAGAGTAGCCGTTCCCATGCAAAAAGACACAAGGTGCACCTTTGCAATTTATTCTAAATACTAAAATCCTGTATTGAATTGCACTGTGGTAGTGGATGCACTTACAGTGTACACACAAAATCAATGAAGAAATCTCATTGTATTTATATTGATTGGAAAAAGTGGGTCAGGTGCTGGATCTTGACGGGATACACTGCCCACTTTGTTTATTGTTCTGCACATGAAAAAATCACATCACAACTTTCACAACAACTGCAATGCGAAACAAATTCTGGTGATAAGCCGCGTTAGCACCAAGGATTTTTAGCCTGCTTTCTGCTGGTGTTAAGCAGGACGACTACCTACAGCATGAAAGGCAACACAGCCAAGAGCCACGCCGGAACACCCACAGATGCCATAAAGACAATGAGCATGATACCCATGAGGGCCACAAGACTCACCGCAACAACCCCAGGACAGCCAACGCCCCCCAAACCCGCATCTGAGCAAGTGTGTCCCTGTGGTTATTGTGTTAGCATGAAAGGCACGGGCCCGCAACATCACAGTGTGCTGTATTCACCGGGCGTTATCATGTCACCTCAGCGTTGGCAGTGACCCTGGACATGTAGCTACGTATGTATCCTCCTGCATGCACAAGCGGAGTTTGCTGGTAAGGCGTACCCAGGTCAGCGCAGGGGTGTACCTATCCGGCAAGGGGAACAGGGTGTCTCGGACATGTCCGTGTGCAGGAAGTACTGCAAGTGTGTCTCTGTGTTCTGGTGGGGCCTGCCACAAGGGCCGCAGCAGTCGATGTTGTAAAGTGGCATGAACCACCTCCAAAAGGCCCTGTCATGGTGTGGTTGGAATGCCGCAGGACATGCGCGAATAGCCATTACAATGGTGTGCCATAGGAGTGCAAGGAATATAACAGTGCACCGTACAAAAGTGTGGGGGCTCGGGGAAGGAAGGAGCAGATGTTTGGCAACGTAATACACAGTGAACCCGCCCATGTGCCACGTGCTGGGCATCTCATCCATGATGACCAGGGTCGCAGACATCCCAAAATACCCACGATTGGCCTTTGTATACATCCTGTATGAATGCAGCTGGCAAAGTTACTGCAGGGATGAAAGGTTCTTTGTCTGAGCTGTCTTGCGCTGGCACATCTGCTGCTCTGAGAAGGAACTTGCAAGTGGCCAGCCTCCCTGACAGATACAATACGTTTGCATCCGTCTCCCACACTACGCACTGCCTGATTTGAGAACAACGAGTAAACATCCCACACTCAAAAGTACTTTGTCGTAGTTAGCATGCATGAAATGGCCTTCACACGTACTCCTACCACACCCCTGCCCTTCACCGATTGCACAAACACCCGGCTCATTGCACCAAGCTGTGCCATTTCATCTACAACACTGGCACACGGCAAGTCAGTGCAGCTACAAGCAGAGCCAATGGCGCAATGGCAGGGCATCACGAACACATGGTCAACTCCATTCTCATCCACCTATACCTTGCACCTCTGCTGCATGTCCTGAGTGCACTGCCTTTGGCAGTACCGCGGATCACTTACCGGCTGAGCTTCCGCATTGCTGACGTCACCTGCGTTCAACCTGTATTGCAATGTCACACGTGCCTATCCGAGTGGTGCATGGACATGTGCCTCTGCAACGAGTGGGTAGCTGACATGGATTATTTACAACTGGTGTGTGCACCTCTTGTTGGCCCATGACCAGGATTGTCATGGTGATGCCCGTTTATGGCATACATGGATGTTTGGCATGCATGTTGGGAACTGGGCCTGGGAGATTGCACGTGTTGTAGTATTTAGTGACCAAACTGACCCACTTCCAGATTCTGCTTTGGTGCACATTGGGTACAGTGGTTGGAGTCAGCACATCTGTCCCGGTCACCTGATGGATTACGTCGACGACATGTCAAATATTGTGGCCAAACATCACTCATTAGAGATAGTTGCTTATGCAGATGCACTCGCGTTCATGAACAAGTGACAAGGCACCTGCAACCACGACTCCATGTTCCACAATGCACTTGTCCGGCGCATCATTGCACGTTGTACATCTGGTCACATGTCCCAAAACAACAGTGGGCATGGCTGCATTGGTGTCCAAATATGTCCGAGGCGCGGACAACCAATGCTGCTTGATACTGACATGTGTTTGTGATGGACTACCCTGATGTTAACATGGACGATTTCCTACGGTCCTTATTCGGGCATGCTGCTGCATTTGTCTGCATATCGTGGCATTCTTCTTGGCCGTACTGACACACACTTTTTTTATAAAGTTTCCACATTTTCACTTGTCTCCAAATGTGTTGTGTCTTGATTTGTATGCCAATGTGTGTGTCACGCACTCTCTGGCTCCTGCCATACGTGAATTGCTACCCCATCCAGACTGTGGGTTTGTGCCTATGTATTCTCATGTGCCTCTTTCAGACGCTTTTGGATGCTTATCCGCCACAGTTGAGGGCATTGGTGTCCTGTGTTCGATTGTGCGAATGTTTGTGTTTGGACAACATTGTGTTGGATGTTGATGTACATTGCTTCCCATGTGTGTGTGCCGCATTATGTGTGAGATGTCCCTTCAAGTGAGTTTTTGTTCACCCTTCTCCCTTTCAGGCAGTGTGGTTTTCACTTCTATGCTCGTTCTGTGGAGTGATGGTGGCGGGTTGTGTTACTTGTGCTCCTTGTTGGTGTGTTTCATTTTGGCCATGGTTTGTCTATAGTTGTGCTGTACTTAATTGTGCATGTGTGCCATTGTGCCCATTTCCCCTGTCCCCCTACTCCCTGCTTCTTCCTCTTCCTGGTGCTGTTGTGTCTATAATTTTGTTGCTCCACACATAAATACAAGTAATGAACAAATTAGAATAGTTCCTTGATTCTTTTAAGTTTGAAAACTCCTCTCTTGTTTTTTAAAAATGTTCCATATAAATGTTTTTTTTAATATTCAAGGACATATAGAAGTTAGAAGTGCAACGTATTCTATCAATACACTTTCTAGAACATTCTAGAACATGTGCAGGTTAAAAGTTCATCAATTTTTTTAAACCTAACGATATTTTTTTGCAACATTTTCTTGAACATTTAACGGCACGTGCAGGTTAAAAGTTCATGATTGTTTTAAGTGCCTTCTAAATGCAAGTAGCAGGTGTGGTTGAGTTGAGCAAATTTTATCCTATGATATGTACTCCACGTTGAAACTGCTTTTTCTTAACCAATCACAAAGATGCTTTTCCACAAAACGAATGTGCACCCTACTTTTAAAAAACAATGCTTTTAATCTCCCAATCAGGTATCGTTTTGTATGGCAAAAAAAAGTAGTTCCCCATCTTTAAACATATCTCTTATTCTATGAACGGACTGCATGAGCTACAGACATCTATCCATTCCTCACAGCCATATCTTCAAAATGCTAGTGTGGATTGTAGGACATAGCTATGTTTTCTGGTGCAAGAGGTATGCAGAACAGAGACTCTATTTACTTAGACCTAGGTTTACAAAATGTGGACATTAAATGGTTAGGACAGAGAGGATTGAAGTGGCACCAATTTTTGCCTTTGGTTAAAACCTGTTTGCATCTCCAACACCCTGACCTCATGATTGTGCACTGTGGTGGAAACGACCTAGGCATATTGACTGGGGTAGGTTTGGAAATGCTAATGAAGGACACCTTTCAACAATTTATGTTGCTTTTGCCTCAAACTGTCTTTGTATATTTCAATATAAGCCAAAGACAGAAGTGGAAATGGTCAAACCAATTTTGTCCTCAGATTGAAAAATCTAGGAAGAATGTCAACAAAGCTGTGTCTGCATACCTCGGAGACCATAGAATGGGGTTGATCTACAACAACAACATATGTTTTGATATGGCTGATATCTACAGAAGTGATGGAGTACACTTCACAGATCAGGGAAATCGAGTTTTTCTGAATAACCTGAAGCTGTGCATCCGCACTTATATGTAGCGCCAGCTAATAAACACAAGGGCTCTTTCTAGAGCCGCCTCATATTCCCAATATCGGTTCGCAGTGTGACAGCTGCGATCCGGCTAGTACAGGGACACCTGCGGCCTGTCTGCTCAGCTCGCACAGTGTGAGCTGCGGGCCGTCGGCTCAAAAAAGGCACACCAGCGTGCTGGCTTGCAGATGGTGAGCTCGGCTCTAACTCTCAAAGGAATAGCCTCTCCTACACCATTCACTCCCAAACTTTCAATATTGGAGCTAATCAAAAAAAGAGAAACTTTTTGGATAATTTCATAAAGATTTGTCATACAATGCCAAAGTTACAAGCATATAGAAGACTCCACGAGGGGGGCCGTTCAACCCCCCTCCCCCCTCCCAACATAAGTGAAGCCCCGGGGCTGCGCAGACCCCAGCGGACCCCCGCAACATCTGTGAGCCCCTGCTATAATTTTTGGAGAAATACCCCTGAACTTAGCCCACCCAAGGGCCTCATTACAATGAAACACGAGAGCCTGAGACCCCAGTGTGAATTTTTTCCGATTTAAGGGTCTTTCTGAGACCCCCTGAGCTAACCTAGGGGGTCAGGGTTTTTCTTCCCTTCCCCCTCTCTTGTTTTATCCCTTTGTTTCTCTGTTTTCAGGTGAATTGCTTCTACCAAGCCACAAGATGGCTGCCAACACTTCCTGGTTTGGACTGCAAGCAGCCAATCACAGTGAAGCTCGTGCGTTAGGCTCCACCCAGATAGCTATATATAAGAAAACTTTTATATTTTCTAATTTCTCAGCAACTACTGAACAGATGTACACCATTTTTTAAAAGGTCACTTTCTGACCCAAGCACTACCTTTCTGCCAAATTTGCAGTAATTCCGTTTAGTAGTTTCAGCTGAAGCCTTGCACAAAGTTTCCTATGGGCAAATTATTTTTTCACTCTTTCTTTTTTTAATTTCTCAAAAACTACTGAACTGATTGACACCATTTTAAAAAAAGGTCGCTTTCTGAACCAATCTCTACCTTCCTGCCAAATTTGGGGTAATTCTGTTCAGCAGTACGAGCTGTAGCTCGTTGCAAAATTTAATATGCAAACTAACATGGATAAAACGACTTTTGGATCCCCCCTTTTTTCTCAGCCCCCGCTTGACGAATCACCCCCAAACTTTAAAAGATAGGAGCCGACCTGGATATACTTTTTTTTTAGAAAAAATGGGTTCCCATAAAGTGTTTTTTCCATGTTAATTACAATAGGAAATTTTATTACAGGCTACAACCCGAACTGCTGAACGGAATTACACCAAATTTGGCAAAAAGGTAGAGCTTGGTTCAGAAAGGGACCTTTTTTTTTAAATGGTGTAAATCCGTTTAGTAGTTGCTGAGAAATGTAAAAAATAAAAGTGAAAAAATAATTTTCCCATAGAAAACTTTAGGCAGGGCTACAGCTGGAACTGCTTAACGGAATTACACCAAATTTTGGCAAGAAGGTAGGACCTGATTCAGAAAGCATCTTTTTTTTAAAATGGTGTAAATCCGTTCCGTAGTTGCTGAGAAATTTAAAAAATAAAAGTTTCGATATCTGGGGCAGCGGTGGGTTCGCGTACCCTCCAGACCACGCGCTTGACTGTGATTGGCTGCCACGAGCACAAGCTTCACTGTGATTGGCTGCCAACACTCCAAACCAGGAAGTATTGGCAGCCATCGTGCGCCTCGGTTGAACCGAGTCAGAATAAAACAGTGAAACAAACATAAAAAATAAGAAAAGGGGGCAGGGTATAAACACCCTGGCCCCCTAGATCTGCTCACGGGGGTCCCACAAGGAGCTCCAGGCCCAAAAATAAATAATTTTTTTATTTTTTAAAGTCAGAATGTGGGCTGGGTGCGCAAATCCGAATGAAGAAAAAAAAGAAAAAATGAAGGGGGTTTCCCCAATTCATTTAAGTGTGCTTCCGGGTGGGGCAGGTTCTGGGGGTAGTTATATAAATATTTTATTGGGGCATGTGGGGCCTCTGCAGGTCCAGGGACTGCTACCTTACCGGATCTATGTAAATTAGGTGTGGGAGGGCACACGGACCTCCCGTAGCCCCGGGGACCATTACCTCCCTGGGGCTTGTTAAATAATTTTTGGGGACTCTCCAGGTCTTTGGGACATCCATCCCAAATATTGTTTGTCTATCGCTATTGATTTGAGCAACATCATTTGAAGGCCTGGCATCAATTTCAGTGCCAAGGCCACATCACATTTATAAAATACAAGCAGTACTCAGACCGACATTAGGAATTAAAGCTGCTTTGTCTCCATACATAAGGTGTTCCCTTGAGCAGTTCCGACTGTAGCCTTGGCTAAAGTTTCCTTTGTAAAATTGATTTTGAAACTTTTATTTTTTCAATTGTTCAGCAACTACTGATCGAATTTACACCACTTAAAAAAAAGGTGGCTTTCTGAACCAAGACTGAAGGACAGCTGCACCTGCGACCTTGGTCGTGAATGAGGCTGTTACCCCAGGAAACAGGTACCATACCACATTTTGATGGCTCCCACACCACAAACTGCGTTAGTGAAAGAGCTACTTGTCCACACACAGTATTCACTGCATGAGGCTCCTCTCCATGGGATGCCCTTGACACTGGTATTAAACACAATTTATAAGTCCAATTGTTGCACCCACATAGAACACATTGCTCAGAGCTGTGGCATATCATCCACATAACTGATGCCGGTCAGGAGAGTGCTGGCTCTAGGAGACCAACAAACGTAATGGCAGACCATCCCGGGTACATGCAGAACCCCTGTCACATGGGACTGTACCGTTCACATATGATGCATTGGTTGGTGCTGCGCCAATGGCAGTGCTGCGGATCAGGTACCGTTGAGCTTCCGTCTTGAGTACATCACCTGCGTCCAGCCCTGGTTCCACTGTCGAACATGCACATTTGAGTGGCCCATGGACTTCTGCCTATCCAACATAACGGTAGCTGAACTGGATTATGACTTGTCTGTGGCCCCTGTTGGCCCACGAACAGGAGTGTAACCAGGATTCCCGTGCGTGGGATGCGTTGATATGTGGATTATCTGCTGGCAGTAGTGGATGGAAGATTGCACAAATCATTGTGTGCAGTGACCACATTGAGGCGCTACTTTATTGAACTGTGGTGCGGATTGGTGAAACGGCTTGCACGCAGCACATATGTCCGGTCCAGTTAATGGATTGAGTCTCCCTCATGTTTGTTGAACTCGAGAATAATGGACTTCTGGAAATGATTTCACATGAGGCTGCGCCCGCATTCATGACAGAATGAGTACTTACCTGCAGCTACAACTGATTGTAACCCAGAGCACAGGTCCCAACACCTTGTTGCATCTCGGAGGAATGGCCACATATCCTATCACAACAGTGGACATGTCAGCATTCGCCCAGACTGAAAATGCATGTGGTGTAACTACGCATGTTGGTACACACCTTTGCAAGGTGATGCAGATCCCATGGGCTGTGATTCTTGTTCCCTGATATGGGCAATGAGCAGGCGGCAAACATCACATAGCTCGTCCAGGAAGGCAAGGTGGGCTGAGCGCGTTGCCACCCGTAATAATCTGTGTTCATTTTTCAATCCTCATATGGTGCACTTTGACATGTACTTATGCTTTCTGTTATTGTCTGATGCATTTGTCTGCAGTTTCTGGCACTTGCTTTGCCCTTACTGACATGCACATGCTAATAAAACATACGCTACTTCACCAGTGTCCAACTGTGATGAGTTTTGATGAGAACAACAAATCGTGTGTCTCATTGAGCATTGTCCGTACACAGGGAGGGACGCATGTACATTGGTAGTGAGTCCTTCTACCCAGGCCCACCTCTGTGTGACAGAGATTATGGTTGTGACAGCTGCTGATACAACCTGTGCCCTTACGTGTCCTCAGCAATATTGGGCCAACCACAGTCCTTTGGGGAATGAACAGTTACACGTCAGAGGAAGAGTTTAGTCCACAGACGGATTGCTGTGTCATTGGCAACCAGAGTAGAAATAGCAGTCCATGTCGGGATCCAGGTGAATGTCGCAGAGTGTTTAGGGGGACAGTGGTAGGTGTAGTTCTAGGGCATGATGCATAGGGCTGAACCAGGCAGGGACAGGCCATTTGGTGGGGATTGATGCTACTACCTGCATCTTCACACAGTCATTACCATCCAGTCACTACCCATGTACTCATGCAATGAGTCAGGTACTAACTCCTGCATTGCTACAATGCTCCATGCACTACCCATCCAGATCTCTAACCACCTACGTACTACTGATTCACTCTTCCAATTACCCAGGTAGTACCCATGCAGTCCAGCAATCCCCCGGTCATTTCTCATGCACTCTTGCAATCGCCCATTTCACACCATGTAGTTATCCAATGACTCCACCAATTCCCAAGCGCTTATAAATTCACCATGCACTCTCTTTGCAGTACTCTAATCATCCAGTCACTAAGCATGTACTCATGGAAAAAACCAGGCACTAACTAATGAACCAGTACAATTCTCCATGAACTACCCATGCAGATCTCTAACCACCTACACACTACTGATTCACTCTTCCAATTACTCAGCTAGTACCCATTCAGTCCAGCCATCACCCTGTCACTTCCCATGCACACCTCAATTACAGAGGCAACACCATGTACTTATCCAATCACTATGCCAATACCCAAGCACTTATAAATTAACCATGCACTTTCCTTGCAGTACTGTAATCCTCCAGTTAATACCCATGTACTCATGCAATGACCCAGGCAGTAACACATGCAGTGATACAATTACCTGTGCACTGCACATGCAGACCTTTGAATTAATCAATCTCTAAACATGTACTCATGCAATCACCCAGATTTTAGCATGCAGTTATTTTTCTTTTTTAACCAGATAAGGTAGTTCTGAAAAGAACTATTTTTTCTTCTTTTTACATTTTGTTGTGTTTTTTAAAAACTATTTTGTAATTATTTTGGGTGTTTTTAGAAAACAGAAAAAAGCAACAGGCTAAAGTCTTAACTTTTGGAATTATGAAGTTATTCCGATATATTTTTTTTTTTTAGCAGCGATGATGCCTTGCTGCAGAACAAATAGCATCCACAGATTGTTCACCACAACATAATATGGCTTTACATTTTATGCAGTGCTGTTGCAAGTTGGCAAACTCGGTGTGAATGTCCGGACCTTGAGACAAGGTACTTGATGCTCCAGAAGTACTGGGACCAGCTCCCTGGTCACCTTGCTGCATGTTTTCTTGTGCATGTCACAGCTGCTCTCGTGCAAAATGTCTTGGCTTAATTGTCTGCAGGTGCTTGTACATTCTTGATGTCCCACATGAGTACTTTTTGTCACTTCCTTTTGACAAAATCCGAAGACATAGAGTACTGCTCATCTTCCAAGCATTAACTTTGCTTTCACCATCTGTGATGGTGAAAAACTTCCAGACAATAGATTCAGGTCTTTTCTTGGGCGGTGGCTCTTGGATGTCTTCATCATCAGATGTAAGTTGTAGATCCGGATTTGGAAAAAACATTTCAATAATGTGTCAAAACGACAAAAGGTGTCTGTGCAGTGATGCTGCGGAGAGAATGAATAAAATGGGTGGGTTCCTTCAATTGTTACAATGGGAAAACTTATCAACCAATGAAATGCTTTTGTTTACAGTGACATGGGAGTCATGTACCTGGCCCGCAACTAACGCGTACGTGTCGCGGATCCGCAAAAATATATTTACCAATAATATACGTTTATTACAACTACAAATATATTATTTTTATAAATAATTTAGATAATGACTTGCCCCCATATAAACATTAAAGTTATATATATATATATAGTTTTGAAACATTAAAAATATTTATGGGATGCACGTACCCGGCGCAACCTCATATGTACATGATGTTACGCGGGGCCAGGCACTGCGCACCCCTCGCATACCAAAAGTGTACCCGGCGTGACCCCATACGTATATGACGTTACGCGGGGCAAGGTACCGTGCACCAGTCGCCAACCAAATGCGCATTCTTCATTACTTTACCAATATAGCTCCTTGAATGCGTGCACCCACCGAGATAGGTACACAATAAGGGTGCGACGCCACATAAAAAAAAAAATGTTTATTAATATTTAAGAAAATAGAAGACATTATATAATTTTATTACCAAAATAACTATTTTTAGGATATTCAACTGACAAAATATCACAAAAAAATGAAAGATACTGAAAACACAATAGGTATAATGAACATTATAGTTAGAAATTAGCAATTAAAAAACCTTTGCAATTCACTGAGAAAAGAATAGGTTCCCGGGACGTTATAGTTAGTTGGACATTTCACTCGTCCAAAACCAGAGATATTTGGTCGTTATAGTTAGTAGAGCTAACTATAACTCGTGCCCCCGCAATGCACTGCTGATGACATCACATATTACCTCACTCATGACATGGTCAGTGACATCACTGATGACATCACTGATAACATCTCAAATGACATCACTGATGACATCATCCTCGTGATAATCTGATGCACTTCCTCATACCCTAATCTACCCTTAGATACACCCACTCTAAAATGCAGACTACCATTTTTGAAACCATAGACACACCAATAACAGTTACTATATACCCACTCACTGATTCTTAGGTCTACACACATGTCCACTCATTTACCCATACAGTTACTCATACATGCAGTCACTCATCAATAAGCTCTATAATATGCAATCATACACCTATACAGACACTCACATACCACCACTCTTCCATGGAGTTACCCACACACCTAGTCACTCATGCAAATAATCAATAACACTCCCATTTTACTCACACATACAGTTATACATATACCGCTTCACTTCTTAATTCAGATGCTGACACATTACTCTCTTATACAATCACTGACACAAGCACACACTTATCTATGCAGCAACTCTCACAATCAGTCACTCTCACATATAGTCCTTTAAATACTCCAACACTCACATATACTGCCTTTTGCATATGTAGTAACTCACACATGTACCACTGAGACATCCAGTTACTTACCAACACAACCATACACATACTCACCCACGTATACAGCCCCTCACAGTTGCATTGTTGAACCCAAACACCCACTGAATCATCTACTCACTCATCTATACACAGAGTCACACCTCCCCACCCACCCACACAGACACTCAGGCACCCATACAGATACTCAAACAACCAATCAATAACCCATATAGACACTCATCTAGCTACTAACCAACCAATGCAACTGTTTACACATCAACTGACACAGACATTCACACAGTTTAGTCACTAACCCATGCATTCAATAAGACATGATTAATCACTCACTTATACAGTTGGTCGTGGACCTACTAAATCATCCATCCAGACACGTATACACCCACTCATTCTTCAATACACCTTTGCATATATATATATATATATATATATAAAACATATTTAAACTTTTCAGAAACACACATTCACTGGATGATGTCTTCAGTGATGTCATTTGAGATGTGATCAGTGATGTCATCAGTGATGTCATTGACCATGTCATGAGTGATGTAATATGTGGCGTCATCAGCAGTGCATTGTGGGGGCGCAAGTAATAGTTAGCTCTAATAACTATAATGGCTGAATTTCTCTGGTTTTGGACGAGTGAAATGTCCAACTAACTATATCAACAGAGATACAGAAAGAAGCAAGAGAAGTGCATAAAGAAGTAACACAGAAGAAAAAAGGGAAAAGTGGGGGTTGGAGAAAGAGGGATACAGAAGGAAGCAAGAGAGTTGCAGAAAGAAACAAGAGAGGTACAGAAGAAGGTACAGTGGTGCAGAAAGAGGTAAGAAGGGAGCAGAAAGAGGGAAGAGAGGTGCAGAAAGAGGGAAAAGGGTTGCAGAGAGAAGGGACAGAGGTGCAGAAAGAAGCAAGAGAAAGGCAGAAAGAAGACAGAGAGGTGCTGAAAGGGGATGAGGGTTGGAGAAAGAGACAAGAGAATTGCATGAAGAAGCAACAGAGATGCAAAAAGGTGTAACAGTGGTGGAGAAAGTGGCAGGCGGGGTGCAGAAAGAAACAAAAGAGGTACAGAAAGAAACAAAAGAAGAGCATAAAGAAGGAAAAGGGACAGAAAGAGGCAAGAGGGTTGCAGAAAGAGGGAAGAGGGTGCAGAAAGAGGCACAAGGGTTGCCAAAAGAAGGGACAGAGGTACAGAAAGAAAGAAGAGAAATGCAGAAAGAAGCAACAGAGGTGCAGAAAGAGGGATGAGAGGTGGAGAAAGAGAAGTGCAGAAAAAAGCAACAGAGATGCAAAAAGGTGTAACAGGGGTAGAGAAAGAGGCAAGAGGGGTGCAAGAAGAGGGAAGAAGGGTGCAGAAAGAGGCACGAGGGGTGCAGCAAGAAGCAAAAGATGTGCAGAAAGAAACAAAAATGCAGAAAGAAGAAACAGAGGTGCTGAAAGAAGCAACAAGAATGAAGAAAGAGGGAAGAGGTGTGGAGAAAGAGGCAAGGGGTGCATAAAGAACCAAGAGAACTGTAGAAAGAAACAAAAGAAGTACAGAAAGAAGGAACAGAGGTGCAGAAAGAGCCAAGAGGGGTGCAGAAAGAGGGAAGAGGGGTGCAGAAAGAGGCACAAGGGATACAGAAAGAAGTGAGAGGTGTAGAAAGTAACAAAATAATTGTAGAAAGAAGGAACAGAGGTGCAGGAAGGGGAAAGAGGGGTGCAGAAAGAAACAAAGGAAGTATCGAAAGAAGCAACCGAGGTGCAGAAAGAGGCAAGAGGAATGCAGAAAGAGGGAAGAGGGGTGCATAAATAGGCACAAGGGGTGCAGAAAGAAGCCTGAGAGGTGCAGGAAGAAGCAAGAGAAGTGCATAAAGAAGCAACAAAGATGCAGAAAGGGGGAAGTGGGGTGGAGAAAGAAGCAAGAGGGATACATAATTAAACAAGAGAGGTGCAGAAAAAAAAGAAGTGCAGAAAAAAGGAACAGAGGTGCACAAGGAGGCAAGAGGGGTGCATAAAGGGGGAAGAGGGTTGTGAAAGAAGCACAAGGGCTGCAGAAAGAAGCAAGAGGGGTTCAGAAAGAAGCAAGAGAGTTGCAGAAAGAAACTAAAGAAGGGCAGAAAGAAGGAACAGATAAGCTTAAAGAGGAAAGAAGGATGCAGAAAGAGGAAGAGGGTTGCAAAAAGAAGGGACAGAGGTGCAGAAAGAAACAAGAGAGATGCAGAAAGAAGCACAAGTGTCGCAGAAAGAAGCAAAGAGGTGCAGAAACAAAAAAGAGTAGTGCAGAAAGAAGCAACATAGGTTCATAAAGAGGTGAGAGGGGTGCAGAAAGAGGGAAGAGGGGTACAGAAAGAGGCACACGGGGTGCAGAAAGTAGAAAGATGTGCAGAAAGAAATGAAAGAAGTGCGGAAAGAAGGAACAGGTGCAGAAAGAAGCAACAGGGGTGAAGAAAGAGGAAAGAGGGGTACATAAAGACGCAGGTGTTACAGAAAGAAGCAAGAACGCTGTAGAAAGAAACAAAAGAAGTGCGGAAAGAAGGAACAGACTTGCAGAAAGAGGCACGAGAGGTGCAGCAAGAACAAAAGAAGTGCAGAAAGAAGTAAGAGGTGCAGAAAGAAGCAAGAGGTGTGGAAAGAAACAAATTAAGTGCAGAAAGAGGGAAAGGGGATACAGAAAGAGGTATGAGGGATGCAAAAAGAACCTAGAGAGATGCAGAAGAAGCAAGAGAAATGCAGAAAAAAGCAGAAAAAAGCAACAGAGATGCTACAAGGGGAAGTGGTGGTGTGGAGAAAGAGGTGAGAGGGATACAGAAAGAAACAAGACATGTGTAGAAAGAAACAAAAGAAGTACAGTAAGAAGGAACAGAGGTGCTGAAAGAGGCAAGAGGGGTGTGAAAGAGGCACAAGGGGTACAGAAAAAAGCAAGAGGCGGACAGAAAGAAGCAATAGTGGCACAGAAAGAAGAAAAAGTGGTGCAGAAAGAAGCACAGAGGTTCAGAAAGAGGCAAGAGGGATGCGGAAAGAGGGAAGAGGGGTGTGAAAGAGCTACAAGGGGTACAGAAAAAAGCAAGAGGCGGACAGAAAGAAGCAAAATCAGCACATAAAGAAGCAAGAGTGGTGCAGAAAGAAGCAACAGAGGTGCTGAAAGAGGCAAGAGGGGTGAAAAAAGAGGCAGAGGGGTGCAGAAAGAGACAGGAGATGTGCATGAAGAAACAAAAGAAGTGCAGAAAGAGGGAACAGAGGTGCAGATAGAGGCAACAGCAGTGAAGAAAGAGGAAAGAGGGGTGGAGAAAGAGGCACGGGGTAGAGAAAGAAGCAAGAGACCTACCTAAAGAAACAAAAGAAGTACAGAACGAAGGAACAGAGGTGCAGAAAGAGCCAAGAGGGGTGCAGAAAGAGGGAAGAGGGGTGCAGAAAGAGGCACAAGTGATACAGAAAGAAGCCAGAGAGGTGCAGAAAGAAGAGAAAGAAGCAACAGAGATGCTGGAAGGGGGATCTAGAGGGGATAAAGAGGCAAGAGGGATATAGAAAGAAGCAAGAGAGGTGCAGAAAGAAACAAAAGAAGTATAGAAAGAAGGAACAGAGGTGCAGAAAGAGGCAAGAGGGGTGCAGAAAGTAGGAAGAGGGTTATGAAAGAGGCATGAGGGTTGCAGAAAGAAGCAAGAGAGGTACAGAAAGAAGCAACAGAGATGCAGAAAGAGGGATGCGGGGCACAGAAAGAGGGAAGAGGGATGTGAAAGAGGCACGAGGGTTGCAGAGAGAAGCAAGAGGGGTGCAGAAAGAAGCAAGAGAGGTACAGAAAGAAACAAAAGAAGAGCAGAACGTAGGAACAGAGGTGCGGAAAGAGGCAAGAGGGGTGCAGAAAGAGGGAAGAGGGGTACAGAAAGAAGCACGAGTGGTGCAGAAAGAAGTAAAGAAGTACAGAAAGAAGCAAGAGTAGTACAGAAAGAAGCAACACAGGTGCAGAAATAGGCAAGAGGGGTGCAAAAAGAAGGAAGAAATATGCAGAAAGAAACACAAGAAGTACAGAAAGAAGAAACAGAGGTGCAGAAAGAGGCAACAGGGGTGAAGAAAGAGGAGAGGTGGTGGAAAAAGATACAAGGGAACAGAAAGAAGTGAGAGAGCTGCGGAAGGAAATAAAAGTAGTGCAGAAAGAAGGAACAGAGGTGCAGAAAGAGGCAAGATGGGTACAGAAAGAGGCAAGAGGGGTACAGAAATAAGCAAGAAGGGTGCAGAAAGAAACAAAAGAAGTGCAAAATGATGCAACAGAGGTGCAGAAAGAAACAAAAGAAGTGCAGAACAAAACAAAAGGTGTGCAGAAAGAGGCAAGAGGAGTGCAGAAAGAGGGAAGAGGGGTTCAGAAAGGCACTTACCCAGGCAGCCACACAGTACCCATAGAGCTACTCACCAACCCATGTGTTCACCAATATAGGGACTTACACACCCATTCACTCACCCATACAGTCTCTCAATACAGCCACTCACTTATACCTGCAAGCACTCACTCACAGAACCACACACTTACTTACATACCCATTCACACATCCATGTAAGCACTCTCACATCTGCTCGCTCTCCCATACAGCCTTTCACACGGACACTCACTCTCCAATACAGCTACTCCCACACCAATGCACTAAACCAAAAGCCCACTGGGGTGTCACTTTGCCACATATGATGTGATAAATTAGGCCCACATGGGCATAATTCTGACTGGTGCTCTCTCCCAGGGGCTCGCTGGGGGAAGATTGGAACCACGATGGTCTAAACATGACCCAGCGGAGTAGTTTGCTGCTACGATGTGGGACAATGGACTGTAATACTTTGAATATTTGGACTGCTCTGTTGGAGGAGATGTATCTTCACAAATATTGGTTTCCATTCAGTTTTCTTTCAATTATCTTTATTTTGATCAAGCTTCTCTGTCTGTTCCTTCTTGCACTCTTTGAATATGCAGTTACAGTTTGCACATAGTACAATTTGTGTGGTATTAAAGGAAACCATGTACATAACGGTGATGACACATATTGTAAAGTTTATGATTTATATTTCACTTACATTGGCAATTGTACATGGACATTCATAACTTTTGTTTACATGGTTTAAACCCTATACAGGATGCTTGTATCAATATTCCATCATGGCACCGTCATCCTTAATTTCCCTTTATGATAGTCTGTTGTTTTTGCTTTACCTCTTACTGTAGTGAAGCACCCCACTCTTTTTAACCACTTGATTGAAGGAGACTACCCATCTGTGATCAAGGAGTCCTGTACGTCAAAACACGCTGGGAGTTGTATTTCCTGCATGACTGTGGAATTTAAAGAATACATCTTTAGGTGCAAACTATATCTGGAGTACGCTTTTCTTTTCCTATGCCAAGGAATCTGTGAAATTTATAACTGTATGCTTTTCGGAGCTCACGTCTGAATGTGAAACCCAATGTTATTCTATAGGAGAAGTAGCCCTTTCAGTACTGAAAAAAGAATGAAAGAGTTCATTACTACAAGGATATATAAAACTTAAAACTGTGTGTTCATCTTTTAAATACACTTCACCTTGCCCACCGGACTCTTTAGGGCATACCCTAGAGGTGACTTTAATATATTAAAAAGGAAGGTTTAGGCCTGGCAAAAGGATTATTTTTCCAAGTTGAAATGACAGTTTAAAACTACACACACAGGCTGCAATGGCAGGCCTGAGGCATGTTTTAAAATGGCAAATTAGGTAGCGGGCATAATAAGTGCTACAGGCCCACTAGTAGCATTTCATTTACAGGCCCTGAAGTACATGTTGTACACTTTGCTATGGATTTAAAAGTCAAATTAATATGCCAATTGGGTATAAATCAATTCTACCATGTTTAGAAGAAAGAGCACAAGCACCTTGAGACTTTTTAAAAGTGGTCAAGTATGAAGAATCCTAATAGGAAAAATAAAAGGGTTCAGAAAACAGGCGGATTAAGGCGGAGAGTTTAGAACTGACACTGCAGAAACGGCCAAGTCAACACAAACCACCTCCACTCAAAAGGCACGGTAGACTAATCTATACCTTGATGGGATTCCCTACTCATGTGGTAGAACATGAATGAAGGCACTGTTATGCAGGGGCACGTATCCGTTCTATGACTCTCTGAACTTGACTGGATCCCTCTGTCTATTCTCCCCAGACCCACTGGACTGACCAATGAGGAACCCTTCTCCCCACTTACGGAGCCTATCTGTGAAGCATGTAACCTTAACTTTCTAACAGATTCTTCACAATAGGCAAACAGTGCAACCATAGCCAACAAAGTGGTATGATCCACTCCAATCCTTGGATCAGACTTCTATCCCCACCCAAGGAAATCTATGATCATAAGGACAGCAAACGAAAGAGGCCACTAGCAGTTGTCAGTGTCCAGAGCCAGGCCAAAACCATCCAATTCTCTGACCTCTGAGGGTTCTCAGAGTGGGGGGATGGTAGCTCTGGATGTTAGGCACCCCATCCACTCTACCTCCTACAAGTTTAGGAGTGATAGCCTGAAATTGGCCATTCAGCCCAGGGTCTGTACTAGGCCTGGGCGGTGAACTTTGCTCTGTTAGCGGAGTTTGCAGAGTTTTATGTACTCTGCACTCCGCGGAGCTCGCACAGTGCAGAAAACTCCACTGCGCGATGTGCAGAGGAGTTTTTCCACGCTCGTGATCGCAAATGGTAATTTTGCGAGCGGGAGCTGCTGCTTGGGTAGAATTTCTACCCGAGCGGCAGGAATACCTGCACAAAATGAAGTTCGCACTGCACTCCGCCACTCGTGGAACTTCGCAGAGTTTTTTGTAAGTTCAGGGATTTCCGCGTAGCTAAGCTCCACGAATTATGCCCAGGCCTAGTCTGTACCCTGAGGTTAAACAGGGGTCAGGGAAGAGACCTCCCTCACTCTGCCACTCTATCTGGTCTCCTGTAACCCCTGCTTGGGAGTGGGTCCCCCAGAAAATAGAACTGTCAGGGCGCCCTCCGTGACTACCCAAAATAGCTCTTCTCACACTGGAGGGTACTCATCCCCCAGAATGCAGTTGATGGGCATCTGGGGACTAACTATGACCCACCTCTGGGTAACCTCCTCTCTCCACTCAAGGGAAACCAGGGCCACGGAGCAGAAAATTCCTGCCATTGGCATGAGTTACCCTACACATTTGACCAGTATACTGCTCTGGAGAAACCAGCAATTCCTCTACCATGGTCTGGCAACCGCTGGGGTGACGGGAATCCCATTTACCCTGACCTGGTAGAAGTGATGACTCCCGCCCTTAGGTATCACCAGGTCAAGCTCTAAGTCTACCTCCCAGCTGAGGGAGATCATGGCATGGTCTAAGACCTGCCCCTGGTGACTACCTACAGGAAGGCCATATTGTCCACATCTGTAAAGTTCTCATCAGTGGATGGTTTCTTTGGATAGACAGAGTCCCCCTACCTATGTCCTAACTGAGAACAATCACAGCAGCAGGGTTGGAAATGGGGCATCCTGGCCACTGCCCACCAGAACCTCCTTCCTGTTTCTCGGAAGGGGCATGGGGTCCCTTTCCTTCTCTTTTGTTCTAGGACCTGTCTGTGTCTTCCTTGACCTCCAGCTTACTCTGCTGAGGGGAACCTGGATCACCCTTCTTGGGGTTACTTCCGGGTACCATCTTGGACACTCTGGTACTTACCCAGAGGTCCGCCTCCTCAGAAAATATTCCTCAGATCACTCAGCATGATGTCCACTGGGTGGGGGCGCAGCTTTTTCATACACATATTGAGCATGTGTTCCCTCAATATCAAGTTGTATAGTCCAACATAATCATTAACATTGCTTCTCCTCAGACAGCCATTCAGTGCCTTGCTGGGGTAATCCAAGAAATCTACCCAAGACTGGTTTGGGAGTTTGTGGCTTTCCCTAAACCTCTTATGGTACTTATCTGATGTCAGCCCAAATTTGGCAGCAAGTATAGCTTTCATAAGGGCAAACCTTGTCTGGTCATTTACCGCTAGTGTGAGAATCAGGCATATGTTTCCATAAACACCCCCAAATACTCCTCTGCAATTTTGTGTACCTTCAGGTCTACCTCATATGCAGCAAACCACATGTCGATTCTATCTCCCACCACATAGTTGGGCACCGGTTTTTTAGGAATACAGATCTTCTTGTCACCTGTTGACACTGCAAATATGCTGCTACCATTGCTGCTGGACTCTGAGTTTTGTCTAGCTTTGATATTCAGTTATTTCATGCTTCTCACATGCTCCAGTGGCATTTTCTTTTCTTCCACTGCTATCTTACCCTTCTTATCCTCTGCCTCATTTTGGCCAATTACATCTTGAGCTCCCTTTCTGACTTCCTTTCATCCGGCTCCTCTGAGGACAGGCCTTTTGAAAATACACTGCTTCCAGCTCTCACAGTGGGATCTTTCTCAGTGGATAGATGGTCTAGTTCCGCTGGGAGCTTTTGCTCATTGCCCACAGCGAGGCTGACCTCTTCTCAGAAAACAATGACCTCCTCATGAAGATCCTCTACGTTGGGATCCTCATCCTCAGCGTCCTCAGACTGGGGTTGCATCCTGGTGACTTCCTCATAGGCGCAGAGGGCTATCTGAAGGTCCAGCTTTGTAGCCTGCTTTTCTGCATGCAGTCCCCTCAACTTGCATAGTTTCTGCAGTTCAGCCCTGTGGAGCTTATCCACAATGATCTTCTCTTGTTCCATGGTATGAGAATAATCAGTAGGGAACTAAAGATTAGAAAAATGATCAACAGCCAATCCAAACCTAGAGAGAATTTCAAAAGGTTCTAATTGGTCTCAGATTACTTATCCCGGATTTTTAGTGTAACAGAAAATTACTGGATAGCACTGCAGAAACACAAGCCATGATACTCACCTCTGAATACCAATGTAAGTGTAGTATAGTTCCTATATTACCCATACAGGACCTGCACATTTAGATAACATAAACTGTAGTATTGGTGGCAGACTAACTCTGTTAACCTGTTTGCATTAGCTAGCTCACAGTGCCACTAGAATCTGCTTTTATCGGGGACAGAATAGTTTCTGGCAACCTTAGAACATGACAACCCTGATCCCCCAGGATCGTAGAAACAATGTACTCCCTTTCACTCAGTCACTCATGCTCACTTGGCTTCTCTCAGAGAGTTACACAGAAGAAACAGTTGGGCATGTTACAATAGGTATTTATTGCACAGTTGTTCTTCTAGTGTATAATATATATGCTGCAACAACCGTTAGACAGTAGCAGAGATATATGATCAGCAGTACAGTGAATATAAAAAAATTGTAGAGTTCTACCATTTTGCAATAGTCCTGAACACATACATGGATATAAAATGCATGATAAAAGAAAGCGTGCATACCACTACGATGCCTATATAGATGTACCTAAGTGTACCTAGCATGTGAGTAGATGTGAAGCCAAGAATCCCTCTAGGTTTAGTCTAACCCCATTACCTGAAGAGTGTGGGACCATGTCCTTGTCTCGAGTTGGACACCCTACAAGGGATGTTTAAACCACTGTCAGCTGAAGCATCTGCATGCAGGAGCCTCAGATCTCTGGTCAGGTGTCGGCCTGAAAGTCTCGGTTCCCTCTAGCTAACACTAGCAAGTTGTGTTTATTTATACAGAAAGTACCTAAGGTTCCTTGTCCCTTGTTACTTATATTAGCCATTGTTGGTTTTAAGGATGATGTATTGGATGAACTGTGTACATAGATATGGGGAGTAAGGGTGTGTAGCCCCTGCCTGGTTTCCAAGAAACCTTATGAGTATTTATTCATACTGTGTTAATCTATAGATGGAGTCTTAGTACGCCATTGTTCAGGCTAACACTCCTTCTGCACCCAGGACTAGAAGTAGGTAAAGGTTCAATCCTAAAAGGCTTGTTACTGTATAGTGTAGGGGAGGTGATATAGGTGAAAGGGTATGATGTTGCCCGGGCCTATATTAGGGTACCTACATGAAACATAACACCCACTGCTCTTCTGAATAGTCAACAATACAAAAATGCTAGCAAACCATAAATTGTACTAGGTAGCAGTGCATCAAATTATCAGTGAGACACGTAAAAACATTTTTAAAAACATTAAACATTTTTAAACATTTTAAGAGGGGATAAAAATTCTGAGAGTCAGTATTGGAATTGTCACTAAAGCAAAAGTCTTAGTTGAGTTTGTTTATATAGGTCGAATCACAAACGTTTAGAAGGCCATGCTTTTCTAGCGAATGTGTCAATTTTAGGAAATATTCCAAATTTGGTAGAGTTCGAAACTAAAAGGAAAATCCAAATTCTTTCCAGCACACGATGAGCCAATTATAGATTAAGGGTCCTGGCTGGGAGTCACAACATCGTTATTGCCTGCTGCCGCAGGGAACGGACCTTGTAACACCTCACAGGGTACGTTAATGGAGCACAAATGATATTCAGCACTGCCAATAGCTGGTGTAGAGGCAGCTGGTGCTGTAGTCGATACCTGGGTGCTAGTGGTGATAGTGCTAGTGGAAGAGCTGATGCTCAACCCAGTTGTAGCAAAAGGTACCTGCTGGTTCTCGAGGAATGCAGCCATAAGTTAGGAATACTCTGGGGACATTGCCGAGCATGGGACCTCAGGGGTTCCAGCCTGGTGTTTAAGTCCGCAGGCATGTCCGTTGCAAGTGTCAGGCAGAGGTACAACATGCATTAATCATTTCCGCAAACAGGCATCAAAGAACAGGTAAGATGCAGTCCATCCAGACTGTTCTAAATGATAGGAACCAAGAGGCGCTCAGTTCCTGTTGGCGAGGCATGCTCAGATGTTGTACCATGCGTTCACGGTATTTCCACTCCTGGAGAGCTTTTGCCATCTTGTTGGTGATTGGGCCGTCTATTGCGCAGCAGGTAAATGACAATCAGGATTTCAGCTATTGAGAGCAGGATCAGAGGTAGACCTCCAAAAATGCTTCCAAATACGGAGTGTATAAAATTTGGGATAACTCAGAGGATCTGCTGAAAGGTGCTTAGAAATCCTGACACTATGGTCTTAATAGGTGTACAATACCACTCGTATCAGACATGCTAAAGATACGACCCATCAGGTTCTTGCGACTTGAAGATCAAAGTCTCTCGAGCGGAAGTTAAGGGTACAGTTTGCTGTAAAAGCATGGCATTCAGTTGCTCAAAGTATCAAATTGTAGGAAAGAAATATTCAACGAAGGCCTTAACAGCAACTCCCTGACTGTACTTGTCGGGGGAAACAATACTTGCATACAGCAAGTAACCCTGGAGTTCACAGTGACCAGATAGGCAATGCCCGGAAGCATACCACAGCAACCTTGATCGTTCAGCATCAAGTAACTCCCAATCGAGAGCAGCTCAAATACTGGTTTAATCATGGAAGCTGGAGTCCCTTTCATGTGGCAAGACAAACTTGCTGTTGAACCATTCCATGCTCTGTGCAATAAAATGTCCTGGCACATGAGAGAACTGCTTAAAGCTTTCCTGCAGTTTGTACCACTTAGTAACGATTCTCCATCCCACTCCGACATCGAAATCTATATGATAATTCTCAGGAGTCCTTAATATATTCCTTACAAATTTTTTTCATATTTGCCTCCCTGCCTTTGCTCAAGCCAATATTGAAACTGAAAAGTAGTGACCGGTAGAATTTTGTGGCCATGGATTAGCCATTCTGTTGATGGTGATTCCGCCACTGTAAATGGTAGTCTATCTAGTTTTTCAATACACAGCATTGTATATTTAGCTCCCCTTTGTGCCATTTCAATCTTTTTATCTGTTAGAATATATTCAGAAAACAGAGACGTACTGTTAATAAAACGCCAAGGCACATAGTCTGCACGCAAAGATTGCAGCGTTCAGCTCAATAACATAATAGAACGTAACTGAGATTTGCCCGTGTTGTAATATGATTCAGAAAAGGGGGTGGTGATGGACAGAATATCTGAATTAATCAAGACACTCATACCCAGTCAATAGATCAGGGCTTGATCCATCACCGTTTTTTAGCTCACTGCATCACCCCAGTTCAGAACCTGGCTATATGCAAATTAGCCTGACCCCATGCCTCATGGGAACAGGGCAGACCAAACTACCAAGCCAATTCTTCACTGGAATGCAGACAAGCTTCCGGGGACCGGTTTCTGGCATTTCAGCAGTCGTCGGCCCGGCTTGCTTGAATCCTGGTGATGCAGTGAGCAAGGGACTCATGTCTGAGCATACCCTGCCACACCTGTAGTGGCCAAAAATGATTCAGAAAAGGGGGGTGGTGATGTCCATCACCACCCCCTTTTTGAATCGTGTTGTAATATGGCCAAATCTTGTTCTAGTATGTCTATCGCAGAAGACACAATGTTGCCTAAAGAATATATCCTGGAGGTCAAAGTTGTTATCCCATTGTCTACCTTAGCTAACGATTTTTTTAAATTAATACGGTCTATTTCCTGTATTCTCTCCGAGGCCTCTTGTTGGGATATTTCCCAAATTTCATTGTAGGCAGCGTAAATGCCAGCATATATGAAATGGTTCTGACGTGTCTTTCTGGGACCCGATAAAAAATCCCTAAGATCCATGTCTTCTGAGAGTAAGGATAAGTGTTGCTTCACTTCTGTGAGTGTTGATATTTCTAGCCAATCACGGCACAACTTCTCAACACTGTAGGATGTCACTATCCCTGGGTGTTCTCTTTGTACATTATGTGGGTCTAGCCTTTGGATACTGAACCTTTCGGTAATACCCAAGAATCTTTCATGACATGTGTTTGTGTCTAATAGACAAACCACCCTTCCTTCCAATTAGGGTTTGTTCTATTGTACTGTAAAATGTCATACATTGTTGCCCCTTCCTGTGAAGTTGAATTTTGCCACCTCTCCATCGGCGATGGTGTTGGAAACCGAGGTGTGTTCAGGTTCTTGTTCTTGGCTAGTCCAAGACAAGATGTCTGTTGCACAGTATCATTTAGAAATATTATCTGCTGTGGAATGAGGCATGCTCTAAATAGTGCTTATGTTCCATGGACTTGCCAGTCCCTAGATCCCAGACTGATTTTAAGTCTATTGTGTCCTTCTATAGATCAAAACCATGTTCAGACAGTTGGGCAATAAAGGGAGCAGAGTAAATCTGTTTGGTGTTAGACAGCATAATTTTCAATGCAGGTTTCGGTGTAACCTTATAATAATATGAGGTTCGGTCAGTGGTATTAAGCCCTAAAAAATATGAACATTTCTGTGTGAACTACTTTTTGGTGGTGTAGGGCAATGTTCCCACTGATGGTACTCAAAAGCATTTCTAGTTGAAATCGATTTGTGTAAGAAATGATGACCATAATGTTTGTAACAGTACAAAGTGTCATAGTCTGAAATACCTTCTAACATTTCAGTATTAGGAAATGCTGCAGTTTTATTTTTAATCGGACAACATGTTATTAACAGTTCCAGTGTTCCAATCATCAGAAAATATACTGGAGGTAATGATACCACTTAATGAAATTTTAAATACATGAGAAATTTTTAAAAGTTCGGTCGGGCCGAATATATCAAAAACAACCTAGTCCCAAACTATACCTTCCAGTATAGGAACTGATGTTATCTTCACTGATGACAAGTCTCTTTGTTCGCCATGAGACAACTGATGTGGCTTCAGGATTGGGTTGACCTTTTGGGCTGTAGAGCTTTGCTGAAGGTATCTTCCATTAATAAGCAGACTAAAAGTTATAACTAAGCCTAGCCACAAAAGAAAAAAACAGTATCCCAGTAATTACCCAGTGTTTTAACCAAGGCGATACCAGGTATATCTTTTGAAGAAAGTGCAGAAAGTTCTTTACTTGTTGCTTGTATGTTTTTTCGGCTGGCGTCGTATCTGGTTCACTTGGATCCTAAGAAAACATATAAAAGTTCATGAAGTAGCCAGAAGCAGTTGGTCGAACTGCTTCTGGCATTGCATTGGGATTTGTTGAAATCACATTTTGCTCTTGTTGAGGCATGTTGACGTAGACGTCTGTATTTGGTCTAATTGCAACCTGGTTATTATTTTGATTTTGAAGTTGAACTTTGGGTTCAAGAGGAACGAGTTCCATAGCATTGTTTCCCAGTCCTTCATTCCGCACAGAAGGCGATTCAAACATGATGAGTCTTGCTGTTTCAACTTCTTGGATTGTAGCGAGAGGAGGGCATCTGCTACTATGGAGTACATGAGGCCTACTGCTTAGAATTGGCCTCAAAGTGTGGTTTGATTAAGTCAATTGCGACAAAACTTTTCTCCTTTTTCCCAGCAAGAGGCGGCAGAAGTACGGTTCTTGTTCCTTGTACTGCTAGGACAGGTACAGCTGTTCTCTATGATGGTCCAAATTCTTTTTTTATGCTATTTTCTCTCTGACCAGATTCCTGACTTTTGGGATCCAGACAGATCTCTCCGTGACTGCCTTCACTACCCCAGTGGCAATATGTTTCATGTGGATATAACTTTGTTCTGTCTTGGATTCATTTTGATCCTGTAAAACAGCTAAGTGATCATGGATATAAAATGGTTTCTCATCCACCACTGCACCTTCACAATCAAGATCAGGTACCTGCATTCTTGACCCATATAGGACCTTGTATGGAGTGACACCCCGTAGAGATGTTCTTGTGTGATTATTGAGTGCTCTTTGTACCCCATTTAAGTGATTGACCCAAATACCGCCCTTGCCCAATACCCTAGCTGTTAAAGATTACTTTAAGTCCAGACTTTTCCACTCTACAACTGAATTTCCCTCAGGATGGTATGGAGAGGCGTACAGCAATACTACGCCAATACTTTCAATGCCCTCTTTGTAAGCCAGAGAGCTAAACGCTGGGCCATGGTCGGAATGTAGCGTGCCAACTGCGTATGTCCCTAGAAAGACGTGCAAATCTTTGATAACAGTTTGAGCGTCAGCCGAGCGCTGAGGCCAAACCCATAGGCATCTTGAGCATGAATCCACTGCCACCAAGATATACTTGTAAGCCCCAGCAGATTGTAAGTGGTCACAGTGGTCCAGATACACAAAAGCGAGAGGTTTGTATGATTTTAATAATGATGTCTGTGCCGGGCGTGTTATGGTGGAGCCTTTCATCTGCTGACAGACGTACCATTTCAAGACATAGTCTTTAGTTTGCTTTGTTAGACCAGGCCATCAATAGTGCTGTTTCAATAATGAAATAGTTGCTGTAACGCCTATATGCGCAGAACCCAAACCCTCGTGTGCTGCAACAATCAAACCTTGTCTACGATCCATATCTGGTATTACTCTATCCCCCACTCCAGGAATCTGAGCTTATGGAATGTTGTTCTCATCTAAGTAGGAGTACTTGAGTGGAGATTTCTTTGGAACTGCTGAGCTGCCTTTGAGCAAACCAATGACAGCAACCATAATCTCACTGTCTATCCTCATTTTTGAGTGAGTGATTGCAGCTATGGAAGCTGTGCGCACAGCTTCCTTGTGGCTTCATCTGCCAATGAATTCCCTTTAACGTGAACGCCATCACATTGATGACTCAGTGTATGAATCATGTGAGCTCTTGGTAGTTCGTTTTTCACTCAACTACCTGTTCCTATAGCCTTTTATGCTTAATTGTGCCACCTGTTGCATCTTTGAACCCGTTTTTCTCCCAATGGTATATGTATTCATTATACGATTGCACACAGTAAAAGGAATCACGCACCATTAGTGGGGGGAATTTGTGATCCGTAATTACAAGTGCCAGTATTAGTGCTTTTAACTCTGCCAACTGAGCCGTGCAGTCTCCTGGAGATTGCGTTTGGTGCAACTTGGATGGAACTTCCCATCCCACATACAACCTTTAACGATAGCACATGCTGCGCTGTATTGTTGCTTACTTCCCATGGCCGGTTGAGAAGATCTGTCAGTGTAAATTATGTATTCATACTGATCGAGAGGCAAGATTTCATTTGTTAGAGGATATTCTTGTTCGTATTGCAGGAACGCTTGTGTTTTTAGACTTGGATCAAATCTGTATTCAACGTCCACTGCAGTAAGAGAATTAGCCCATTGTATCTATCTCGGATGTAAAGCTTTTGCCTTTGGAATGCTAGCCTTCGTAACAGCTTCTAAAGCTGGTACCAGGGTTATGACAATTATGCGTTTCCCCTGAGCCAGTGCTCTTTCTCTTGCTACAGCGGTCTGAACTGCTGTCAGGATTTTTTCTGTTGAAGTGAAGTGCATTTCTGCGTTTGTGTACAGGTGTGATTTCTATGCGATTGATACTGTTTTGCCTTAATTAAAGGTTAAGTAGGTGTACCCGCATTGACCCTCTATTACATGGATCACCAAGCGACGTACGTTTACGCATGTTTGTAAGTGTTTGGAAGATATCATGTCACAAAAGCGAGAGGTTTGTATGATTTTAATAATGATGTCTGTGCCGGGCGTGTTATGGTGGAGCCTTTCATCTGCTGACAGACGTACCATTTCAAGACATAGTCTTTAGTTTGCTTTGTTAGACCAGGCCATCAATAGTGCTGTTTCAATAATGAAATAGTTGCTGTAACGCCTATATGCGCAGAACCCAAACCCTCGTGTGCTGCAACAATCAAACCTTGTCTACGATCCATATCTGGTATTACTCTATCCCCCACTCCAGGAATCTGAGCTTATGGAATGTTGTTCTCATCTAAGTAGGAGTACTTGAGTGGAGATTTCTTTGGAACTGCTGAGCTGCCTTTGAGCAAACCAATGACAGCAACCATAATCTCACTGTCTATCCTCATTTTTGAGTGAGTGATTGCAGCTATGGAAGCTGTGCGCACAGCTTCCTTGTGGCTTCATCTGCCAATGAATTCCCTTTAACGTGAACGCCATCACATTGATGACTCAGTGTATGAATCATGTGAGCTCTTGGTAGTTCGTTTTTCACTCAACTACCTGTTCCTATAGCCTTTTATGCTTAATTGTGCCACCTGTTGCATCTTTGAACCCGTTTTTCTCCCAATGGTATATGTATTCATTATACGATTGCACACAGTAAAAGGAATCACGCACCATTAGTGGGGGGAATTTGTGATCCGTAATTACAAGTGCCAGTATTAGTGCTTTTAACTCTGCCAACTGAGCCGTGCAGTCTCCTGGAGATTGCGTTTGGTGCAACTTGGATGGAACTTCCCATCCCACATACAACCTTTAACGATAGCACATGCTGCGCTGTATTGTTGCTTACTTCCCATGGCCGGTTGAGAAGATCTGTCAGTGTAAATTATGTATTCATACTGATCGAGAGGCAAGATTTCATTTGTTAGAGGATATTCTTGTTCGTATTGCAGGAACGCTTGTGTTTTTAGACTTGGATCAAATCTGTATTCAACGTCCACTGCAGTAAGAGAATTAGCCCATTGTATCTATCTCGGATGTAAAGCTTTTGCCTTTGGAATGCTAGCCTTCGTAACAGCTTCTAAAGCTGGTACCAGGGTTATGACAATTATGCGTTTCCCCTGAGCCAGTGCTCTTTCTCTTGCTACAGCGGTCTGAACTGCTGTCAGGATTTTTTCTGTTGAAGTGAAGTGCATTTCTGCGTTTGTGTACAGGTGTGATTTCTATGCGATTGATACTGTTTTGCCTTAATTAAAGGTTAAGTAGGTGTACCCGCATTGACCCTCTATTACATGGATCACCAAGCGACGTACGTTTACGCATGTTTGTAAGTGTTTGGAAGATATCATGTCTTCCTGTAGTGAACGTAGGATATTTCTGTGTTCCTGTGTCCCTGTGTCCAATGTCTAACTGAAAAGTCAGGTTTATTAAGTCATAGAAAGGTTTTTCTCTTTCTGTGTAATCCAAAATGTATGTTCTGCCAAAATGTAGGACTCCCAGTATTGACTGTAATTTTTTTTATATTTTTGGAGGTTGGAGCAGCGCACACTTTTCTACAAAGTTAGCTGCCAGGATTTTCCTTCACTTGAAAGCTTGTATCCTAGAAACAGGACACTGAGGTGGGCGATTTTTGATTTGTAAAAGTTCAATTTGTAGCCCTCAGAGGTGAATCCCATAATGATGGTGCTCACCCTGGTCAAGTGCCTCTCTAAGTCATCGTCTATCAGATAAACATCATCCATATAGGAAAATGCTTCTTCATCAAATTTTTGGAGTAACTCAATTACCCTTGCTGAAAATACCCCGGGGCTGTTCTTATAGCCCTGGGGGAGACAACAAAATTGTCGCTGGAACCCTAACACTGAGAATGCCGTCAGATACCTGCTTCCAGGCGCTATATGTTGGCAGAAAAATCCATTTGAAATATCAAATGTTGTTTTGTATTTTTTCCGCACAATGTTATTCATTAAAGCGGAACTATGTGCGGTTTGGACAGCGAATGTCGTTGTGCAAGTGTTTAAATGTCTGTAACGTAAAACTAGACAATATGTATTGTCCCGTTTTGATATGGGAAACAAAGGATTGTTCATTGGTGAGGGGCATGTTTCAATGACACCCTAATATTCAAGTTGATCTAAGATCTCCCTGACCTGTTTTTTAGCTTCTTGCTTTATTGGATATTGCCTCTGAGCATATGGTGAAACTTTTAACGGGATCATGTAGTGGTTTGAATTTTCATCCCATTTGGCATGGTTTTTGTATAATGCTGGGGCTTGGGCTGCTGCCCACTCCCATGCATATGTGTGTTTAAGATGAATGGGAACAAGGTCAGGGAAAGCTGGAAAAATTATACTTTCTCCCCTAGGGCACTCCATAACAAATGCTGTTGGTCAATCTTGTTCAGCTAACAGGATGTTATAACCAGATTATAGGTTCTTCCAAAAGAGACCTTTTTATTTTTCTAGGCTTGTCCCCCTCCATCCAGAGTGTTATTTCATGTAACTTATGTGGGACGCTCAACCTTTTATCTGGTGTTTTTACCGTGATGTAATCATTCAAGTCCGCTGTCACAAGAAATTCCTTCAGGTTCTTGCAAGCTATTGTTACCTCTGCGGCACTGTCTAGCATCGTCAGAGCCCATTCCCCGAGCAGAAGCTGTGTCCTGAGAATTCTGGGCATGTCTGGTTTCCAGGCCTGCAACGTTCTTCTTTTTAAACTAATGGCATGATTTTGGCTTCTCTTCTTTTTTGGAAGTATAGTCTTGAGCGAGCTGCTTGTCTCAGGACTTAGTACGCTATTCTTTGTGTCCTGACCGTCCTTCTCTCTCAGAATTTTTTGTTGAGCCCTTAAAGAAACAAGAGGAATGAGTATCAGTATCCTGATACCTGTCAGGTTTCCTAATGTTATCCCTATTCCTAAGGTTGTACCTCTTTTCAGACTGCTTCTGTGGAGGAGATCTACCTTGGGATTGAGATCTGTTTTCTGTAAAATGTTGTTGTTTTTTATTATCCCACTTCTTTTTAGAAGAAACAGGTGTCTGCTTAGAAGTGTCTTTTTCAGGACTGTCCATCAGTTGTGGTTTTAAAACTTTCCCACCCAAACTGTCTCTGCCTATGCAGTTTCAATTATTTGGGGCAGTTCGTGTTGTTGATCTAACAGACTGAACTCCCTTAGGCATTGGCAGATTGCCACTGACGCTGCTTCCCCTTTAATATTAGCTAGTACTATGGCTGATACCTGGCCACAGTTATTTAGTAACGTCATCCCTAAGTTCAGAGCAGGCTCTGCTCTGTACTCGTTTTGTATTTGTTTTAATACATTGGGTATCACCGCTAATGAAGGACTACCATGAGTTCTGGTACATATGGCAGCAAAGACTGTACCCCAAGTTGTACAATCCTCTAATTGTGGTGTTATCCCCATGGGCAAGCAGAACGTTAGCATTCTGTGTTTTTCAAATGGGGTAGTATCCGGGAATACTGCCTCTAACTGTCTTATTTTCTGAGCTACCCAGAATGGCATTTGTTTGCGTTTCATGGGCATTTTGCCCATTATTGCATGCAATGTTTGTGGAGTGATTTTAGTTGCTGGACCATGAGATTGAAGTATATTTGTTGCAACTGTTGCTGGCTGACTGTGAAAGTCCTCATGACGAATTGTGTCGTATTTCTGTAGATTTTAATTAAATCTTTTGTTGAGTGAGTAGTTCTGGCTGTGGCATTGTTTCAATGTCAGGATGAGATGTGTTTGCTGCTAATATCGGCCATGTTGCTCCTGGTCTTCCTAACGGACCAAGCCTTACTCCTCCTCTTAAGTGGGGAAGGGTGTCTTTAAACCAGTATTGGTGTTCCTGGTAAGTCAGTGAAATATCTATGTCTTTGAACAGACAATATTCCTCTGGTGCATCTCCCTCTGTGTATGAGTGGAATGTATGCGTATTGCATCTGCTGCCGGGAATGTAACCCACGAGTACAATACCTCTGTTTTTTTTGATTCATGTGCCTCAATCACGAAAATGACTACACCACCCCTGGCTTGTAAGCCATTTTTTAATAGTTTTAGGGTGATCGTATTTCTGTATTTAGGTTCAATTTTAAATGTGTTTCCATTCTCCTAATCTTTGAAGGGAAGTACGTGCTGTAGAGGGTCTAGGACAGGAGCAGTCATTATTGTAAAAAACACCAAATAACTTCTCACAGTAACAAAGATAAGGGTTTTATGCACAATGTTTAGGAACATTGTGTCCTGTCAAGCTTGATTAACCAGGAGCCAATAAATAGGATAGTTTGCCTACTCAGCTGTGGCGGAGTTTGTGTCCACCCACTCCAGACGTCTCTGGCGTTTGTGAGTAGGGGTCTCTGAGAATAGCACGACTGAACTACTCAGATTATACTGTTGAATAAGTACCCAACCAACGTTGGTGGTGCCATGTAGTGTAGTTCCTATATTACTAAGTATGGGCAAAATTTGCGAATTAGCGTTCCGCAAATATGCGTGAAACCGAATTCGCAATCCGCAAAATCCGCAAATTTGTGTGAATTTGCGGATTTTTGTTTTTTTGCGGGTTCGCGGGGTTTTTTGCGTGTTCACGGGCCGCTTGCATGGCGAAGTTACCCATGCGGTCGTGTATGGGCACAGCACCCTCTGGTTCACCACTGCCACCCTCTGGTTCATCACTGCCACCCTCTGGTTCACCACTGGCACCCTCTGGTACAGCACTGTCACCCTCTGGTTCACCACTGCCACCCTCTGGTTCATGACTGCCACCCTCTGGTTCATCACAGCACCTCTGGTTCACCACTGCCACCCTCTGGTTAACCACTGTCACCCTCTGGTTCAGCACTGCCACCCTCTGGTTCACCACTGCCACCTCTGGTTTACCCCTGCCACCCTCTGGTTCACCACTGCCACCCTCTGGTTCATCACAACACCTCTGGTTCACCCCAGCCACCCTCTGGTACAGCACTGTCACCCTCTGGTTCACCACTGCCACCCTCTGGTTCACTGCCACCCTCTGGTTCATCACAGCACCTCTGGGTCACCACTGCCACCCTTTGGTTAACCACTGTCACCCTCTGGTTCACCACTGCCACCCTCTGGTTCACCCCTGCCACCCTCTGGTTCACCACTGCCACCCTCTGGTTCATCACAGCACCCTCTGGTTCACCCCTACCACCCTCTGGTACAGCACTGTCACCCTCTGGTTCACCACTGCCACCCTCTGGTTCATGACTGCCACCCTCTGGTTCATCACAGCACCTCTGGTTCACCACTGCCACCCTCTGGTTAACCACTGTCACCCTCTGGTTCAGTACTGCTACCCTCTGGTTCACCACTGCCACCTCTGGTTCACCCCTGCCACCCTCTGGTTCACCACTGCCACTCTCTGGTTCATCACAACACCTCTGGTTCACCCCTGCCACCCTCTGGTACAGCACTGTCACCCTCTGGTTCACCACTGCCACTTTCTGGTTCATGACTGCCACCCTCTGGTTCATCACAGCACCGCTGGGTCACCACTGCCACCCTTTGGTTAACCACTGTCACCCTCTGGTTCATCACTGCCACCCTGTGGTTCACCACGGCCACCCTCTGGTTCACCCCTGCCACCCTCTGGTTCACCACTGCCACCCTCTGGTTCATCACAGCACCCTCTGGTTCACCCCTGCCACCCTCTGGTACAGCACTGTCACCCTCTGGTTAACCACTGCCACCCTCTGGTTCACGACTGCCACCCTCCGGTTCATCACAGCACCTCTGGTTCACCACTGCCACCCTCTGGTTAACCACTGTCACCCTCTGGTTCAGCACTGCCACCCTCTGGTTCACCACTGCCACTCTCTGGTTCACCACTGCCACCCTCTGGTTCACCCATGCCACCCTCTGGTTCGCCCCTGCCACCATCTGGTTCATCACTGCCACCCCCTGGTTCACCCCTGCCACCCTCTGGTTCAGCACTGCCACCCTCTGGTTCAGCACTGTCACCCTCTGGTTCACCCCTGCCACCCTCTGGTTCACCACTGCAACCCTCTGGTTCATCACAGCACCTCTGGTTCACCCCTGTCACCCTCTGGTACAGCACTGTCACCCTCTGGTTCACCACTGCCACCCTCTGGTTCATGACTGCCACCCTCTGGTTCATCACAGCACCTCTGGTTCACCACTGCCACCCTCTGGTTCACCCCTGCCACCCTCTGGTTCACCACTGCCATCCTCTGGTTCATCACAGCACCTCTGGTTCACCCCTGCCACCCTCTGGTACAGCACTGTCACCCTCTGATCCACCACTGCCACCCTCTGGTTCATGACTGCCACCCTCTGGTTCATCACAGCACCTCTGGTTCACCACTGCCACCCTCTGGTTAACCACTGTCACCCTCTGGTTCAGCACTGCCACCCTCTGGTTCACCACTGCCACCTCTGGTTCACCCCTGCCACCCTCTGGTTCACCACTGCCACTCTCTGGTTCATCACAACACCTCTGGTTCACCCCTGCCACCCTCTGGTACAGCATTGTCACCCTCTGGTTCACCACTGCCACTTTCTGGTTCATGACTGCCACCCTCTGGTTCATCACAGCACCTCTGGGTCACCACTGCCACCCTTTGGTTAACCACTGTCACCCTCTGGTTCATAACTGCCACCCTCTGGTTCACCACTGCCACCCTCTGGTTCACCCCTGCCACCCTATGGTTCACCACTGCCACCCTCTGGTTCATCACAGCACCCTCTGGTTCACCCCTGCCACCCTCTGGTACAGCACTGTCACCCTCTGGTTAACCACTGCCACCCTCTGGTTCACGACTGCCACCCTCCGGTTCATCACAGCACCTCTGGTTCACCACTGCCACCCTCTGGTTAACCACTGTCACCCTCTGGTTCAGCACTGCCACCCTCTGGTTCACCACTGCCACTCTCTGGTTCACCACTGCCACCCTCTGGTTCACCCATGCCACCCTCTGGTTCACCACTGCCACCCTCTGGTTCACCCCTGCCACCATCTGGTTCATCACTGCCACCCTCTGGTTCACCCCTGCCACCCTCTGGTTCAGCACTGCCACCCTCTGGTTCAGCACTGCCACCCTCTGGTTCACCCCTGCCACCCTCTGGTTCACCACTGCCACCCTCTGGTTCATCACAGCACCTCTGGTTCACCCCTGCCACCCTCAGGTACAGCACTGTTACCCTCTGGTTCACCACTGCCACCCTCTGGTTCATGACTGCCACCCTCTGGTTCATCACAGCACCTCTGGGTCACCACTGCCACCCTCTGGTTAACCACTGTCACCCTCTGGTTTCAGCACTGCCACCCTCTGGTTCACCACTGCCACCCTCTGGTTCACCCCTGCCACCCACTGGTTCACCACTGCCACCCTCTGGTTCATCACAGCACCCTCCGGTTCACCCCTGCCACCCTCTGGTACAGCACTGCCACCCTCTGGTTCACCACTGCCACCCTCTGGTTCACGACTGCCACCCTCTGGTTCATCACAGCACCTCTGGTTCACCACTGCCACCCTCTGGTTAACCATTGTCACCCTCTGGTTCAGCACTGCCACCCTCTGGTTCACTACTGCCACTCTCTGGTTAACCACTGCCACCCTCTGGTTTACCCATGCCACCCTCTGGTTCACCACTGCCACCCTCTGGTTCACCCCTGCCACCATCTGGTTCATCACTGCCACCCTCTGGTTCACCCCTGGCAGCCTCTGGTTCAGCACTGCCACCCTCTGGTACAGCACTGTCACCCTCTGGTTCACCACTGCCACCCTCTGGTTCATGACTGCCACCCTCTGGTTCATCACAGCACCTCTGGTTCACCACTGCCACCCTCTGGTTAACCACTGTCACCCTCTGGTTCAGCACTGCCACCCTCTGGTTCACCACTGCCACCTCTGGTTCACCCCTGCCACCCTCTGGTTCACCACTGGCACCCTCTGGTTCATCACAACACCTCTGGTTCACCCCTGCCACCCTCTGGTACAGCACTGTTACCCTCTGGTTCACCACTGCCACCCTCTGGTTCACGACTGCCACCCTCTGGTTCATCACAGCACCTCTGGGTCACCACTGCCACCCTCTGTTTAACCACTGTCACCCTCTGGTTCATCACTGTCACCCTCTGGTTCACCACTGCCACCCTCTGGTTCACCCCTGCCACCCTCTGGTTCACCCCTGCCACCCTCTGGTTCATCACAGCACCCTCTGGTTCACCCCTGCCACCCTCTGGTACAGCACTGTCACCCTCTGGTTCACCACTGCCACCCTCTGGTTCATGACTGCCACCCTCTGGTTCATCACAGCACCTCTGGTTCACCACTGCCACCCTCTGGTTAACCACTGTCACCCTCTGGTTCAGCACTGCCACTCTCTGGTTCACCACTGCCACCTCTGGTTCACCCCTGCCACCCTCTGGTTCACCACTGCCACCCTCTGGTTCATCACAACACCTCTGGTTCACCCCTGGCACCCTATGGTACAGCACTGTCACCCTCTGGTTCACCACTGCCACTTTCTGGTTCACGACTGCCACCCTCTGGTTCATCACAGCACCTCTGGGTCACCACTGCCACCCTTTGGTTAACCACTGTCACCCTCTGGTTCATCACTGCCACCCTCTGGTTCACCACTGCCACCCTCTGGTTCACCCCTGCCACCCTCTGGTTCACCACTGCCACCCTCTGGTTCATCACAGCACCCTCTGGTTCACCCCTGCCACCCTCTGGTACAGCACTGTCACCCTCTGGTTAACCACTGCCACCCTCTGGTTCACGACTGCCACCCTCTGGTTCATCACAACACCTCTGGTTCACCACTGCCACCCTCTGGTTAACCACTGTCACGCATTGGTTCAGCACTGCCACCCTCTGGTTCACCACTGCGACTCTCTGGTTCAACACTGCCACCCTCCCGTTCACCCATGCCACCCTCTGGTTCACCATTGCCACCCTCTGGTTCACCCCTGCCACCATCTGGTTCATCACTGCCACCCTCTGGTTCACCCCTGCCACCCTCTGGTTCAGCACTGCCACCCTCTGGTTCAGCACTGTCACCCTCTGGTTCACCCCTGCCACCCTCTGGTTCACCACTGCAACCCTCTGGTTCATCACAGCACCTCTGGTTAACCCCTGCCACCCTCTGGTACAGCACTGTCACCCTCTGGTTCACCACAACCACCCTCTGGTTCATGACTGCCACCCTCTGGTTCATCACAGCACCTCTGGTTCACCACTGCCACCCTCTGGTTCACCCCTGCCACCCTCTGATTCACCACTGCCACCCTCTGGTTCATCACAGCACCTCTGGTTCACCCCTGCCACCCTCTGGTACAGCACTGTCACCCTCTGGTTCACCACTGCCACCCTCTGGTTCACGACTGCCACCCTCTGGTTCATCACAGCACCTCTGGGTCACCACTTCCACCCTCTGGTTAACCACTGTCACCCTCTGGTTCACCACTGACACCCTCTGGTTCACCAATGCCACCCTCTGGTTCACCCCTGCCACCCTCTGGTTCACCACTGCCACCCTCTGGTTCATCACAGCACCCTCTGGTTCACCCCTGCCACCCTTTGGTACAGCACTGTCACCCTCTGGTTAACCACTGCCACCCTCTGGTTCACGACTGCCACCCTCCGGTTCATCACAGCACCTCTGGTTCACCACTGCCACCCTCTGGTTAACCACTGTCACCCTCTGGTTTAGCACTGCCACCCTCTGGTTCACCACTGCCACTCTCTGGTTCACCACTGCCACCCTCTGGTTCACCCATGCCACCCTCTGGTTCACCCCTGCCACCCTCTGGTTCGCCCCTGCCACCATCTGGTTCATCACTGCAACCCTCTGGTTCACCCCTGCCACCCTCTGGTTCAGCACTGTCACCCTCTGTTTCACCCCTGCCACCCTCTGGTTGACCACTGCAACACTCTGGTTCATCACAGCACCTCTGGTTCACCCCTGCCACCCTCTGGTACAGCACCGTCACCCTCTGGTTCACCACTGCCACCCTCTGGTTCATGACTGCCACCCTCTGGTTCATCACAGCACCTCTGGTTCACCACTGCCACCCTCTGGTTCACCCCTGCCACCCTCTGGTTCACCACTGCCACCCTCTGGTTCATCACAGCACCTCTGGTTCACCCCTACCACCCTCTGGTACAGCACTGTCACCCTCTGGTTCACCACTGCCACCCTCTGGTTCACGACTGCCACCCTCTGGTTTATCACAGCACCTCTGGGTCACCACTGCCACCCTCTGGTTAACCACTGTCACCCTCTGGTTTCAGCACTGCCACCCTCTGGTTCACCACTGCCACCCTCTGGTTCACCCCTGCCACCCTCTGGTACAGCACTGTCACCCTCTGGTTCACCACTGCCACTTTCTGGTTCACGACTGCCACCCTCTGGTTCATCACAGCACCTCTGGGTCACCACTGCCACCCTTTGGTTAACCACTGTCACCCTCTGGTTCATCACTGCCACCCTCTGGTTCACCACTGCCACCCTCTGGTTCACCCCTGCCACCCTCTGGTTCACCACTGCCACCCTCTGGTTCATCACAGCACCCTCTGGTTCACCCCTGCCACTCTCTGGTACAGCACTGTCACCCTCTGGTTAACCACTGTCACCCTCTGGTTCACGACTGCCACCCTCTGGTTCATCACAACACCTCTGGTTCACCACTGCCACCCTCTGGTTAACCACTGTCACGCATTGGTTCAGCACTGCCACCCTCTGGTTCACCACTGCCACTCTCTGGTTCAACACTGCCACCCTCTGGTTCACCCATGCCACCCTCTGGTTCACCATTGCCACCCTCTGGTTCACCCCTGCCACCATCTGGTTCATCACTGCCACCCTCTGGTTCACCCCTGCCACCCTCTGGTTCAGCACTGCCACCCTCTGGTTCAGCACTGTCACCCCCTGGTTCACCCCTGCCACCCTCTGGTTCACCACTGCAACCCTCTGGTTCGTCACAGCACCTCTGGTTCACCCCTGCCACCCTCTGGTACAGCACTGTCACCCTCTTGTTCACCACAACCACCCTCTGGTTCATGACTGCCACCCTCTGGTTCATCACAGCACCTCTGGTTCACCACTGCCACCCTCTGGTTCACCCCTGCCACCCTCTGGTTCACCACTGCCACCCTCTGGTTCATCACAGCACCTCTGGCTCACCCCTGCCACCCTCTGGTACAGCACTGTCACCCTCTGGTTCACCACTGCCACCCTCTGGTTCACGACTGCCACCCTCTGGTTCATCACAGCACCTCTGGGTCACCACTTCCACCCTCTGGTTAACCACTGTCACCCTCTGGTTCACCACTGCTACCCTCTGGTTCACCAATGCCACCCTCTGGTTCACCCCTGCCACCCTCTGGTTCACCACTGTCACCCTCTGGTTCATCACAGCACCCTCTGGTTCACCCCTGCCACCCTCTGGTACAGCACTGTCACCCTCTGGTTAACCACTGCCACCCTCTGGTTCACGACTGCCACCCTCCGGTTCATCACAGCACCTCTGGTTCACCACTGCCACCCTCTGGTTAACCACTGTCACCCTCTGGTTCAGCACTGCCACCCTCTGGTTCACCACTGCCACTCTCTGGTTCACCACTGCCACCCTCTGGTTCACCCATGCCACCCTCTGGTTCACCACTGCCACCCTCTGGTTCACCCCTGCCACCATCTGGTTCATCACACCACCTCTGGTTCACCCCTGCCACCCTCTGGTACAGCACTGTCACCCTCTGGTTCACCACTGCCACCCTCTGGTTCACGACTGCCACCCTCTGGTTCATCACAGCACCTCTGGGTCACCACTGCCACCCTCTGGTTAACCACTGTCACCCTCTGGTTTCAGCACTGTCACCCTCTGGTTCACCACTGCCACCCTCTAGTTCACCCCTGCCACCCTCTGGTTCACCACTGCCACCCTCTGGTTCATCACAGCACCCTCTGGTTCACCCCTGCCACCCTCTGGTACAGCACTGTCACCCTCTGGTTCACCACTGCCACCCTCTGGTTCACGACTGCCACCCTCTGGTTCATCACAGCACCTCTGGTTCACCACTGCCACCCTCTGGTTAACCATTGTCACCCTCTGGTTCAGCACTGCCACCCTCTGGTTCACTACTGCCACTCTCTGGTTAACCACTGCCACCCTCTGGTTTACCCATGCCACCCTCTGGTTCACCACTGCCACCCTCTGGTTCACCCCTGCCACCATCTGGTTCATCACTGCCACCCTCTGGTTCACCCCTGCCAGCCTCTGGTTCAGCACTGCCACCCTCTGGTACAGCCCTGTCACCCTCTGGTTCACCACTGCCACCCTCTGGTTCATGACTGCCACCCTCTGGTTCATCACAGCACCTCTGGTTCACCACTGCCACCCTCTGGTTAACCACTGTCACCCTCTGGTTCACCCCTGCCACCCTCTGGTTCACCACTGCCACCCTCTGGTTCATCACAACACCTCTGGTTCACCCCTGCCACCCTCTGGTACAGCAATGATACCCTCTGGTTCACCACTGTCACCCTCTGGTTCAAGACTGCCACCCTCTGGTTCCTCACAGCACCTCTGGGTCACCACTGCCACCCTCTGGTTAACCACTGTCACCCTCTGGTTCATCACTGTCACCGTCTGGTTCACCACTGCCACCCTCTGGTTCGCCCTTGCCACCCTCTGGTTCACCACTGCCACCCTCTGGTTAACCACTGTCACCCTCTGGTTCAGCACTGCCACCCTCTGGTTCACCATTGCCACCTCTGGTTCACCCCTGCCACCCTCTGGTTCACCACTGCCACCCTTTGGTTCATCACAACACCTCTGGTTCACCCCTGCCACCCTCTGGTACAGCACTGTCACCCTCTGGTTCACCACTGCCACTTTCTGGTTCACCACTGCCACCCTCTGGTTCATCACAGCACCTCTCGGTCACCACTGCCACCCTTTGGTTAACCACTGTCACCCTCTGGTTCATCACTGCCACCCTCTGGTTCACCACTGCCACCCTCTGGTTCACCCCTGCCACCCTCTGGTTCACCACTGCCACCCTCTGGTTCATCACAGCACCCTCTGGTTCACCCCTGCCACCCTCTGGTACAGCACTGTCACCCTCTGGTTAACCACTGCCACTCTCTGGTTCACGACTGCCACCCTCTGGTTCATCACAGCACCTCTGGTTCACCACTGCCACCCTCTGGTTAACCACTGTCACCCTCTGGTTCAGCACTGCCACCCTCTGGTTCACCACTGCCACTCTCTGGTTCACCACTGCCACCCTCTGGTTCACCCATGCCACCCTCTGGTTCACCACTGCCACCCTCTGGTTCACCCCTGTCACCATCTGGTTCATCACTGCCACCCTCTGGTTCACCCCTGCCACCCTCTGGTTCAGCACTGCCACCCTCTGGTTCAGCACTGTCACCCTCTGGTTCACCCCTGCCACCCTCTGGTTCATCACAGCACCTCTGGTTCACCCCTGCCACTCTCTGGTACAGCACTGTCACCCTCTGGTTCACCACTGCCCCCCTCTGGTTCATGACTGCCACCCTCTGGTTCATCACAGCACCTCTGGTTCACCACTGCCACCCTCTGGTTCACCACTGCCACCCTCTGGTTCACCACTGCCACCCTCTGGTTCATCACAGCACCTCTGGTTCACCCATGCCACCCTCTGGTACAGCACTGTCACCCTCTGGTTCACCACTGCCACCCTCTGGTTCATGACTGCCACCCTCTGGTTCATCACAGCACCTCTGGGTCACCACTGCCACCCTCTGGTTAACCACTGTCACCCTCTGGTTCACCACTGCCACCCTCTGGTTCACCAATGCCACCCTCTGGTTCACCCCTGCCACCCTCTGGTTCACCACTGCCACCCTCTGGTTCATCACATCACCCTCTGGTTCACCCCTGCCACCCTCTGGTACAGCACTGTCACCCTCTGGTTCACCACTGCCACCCTCTGGTTCACGACTGCCACCCTCCGGTTCATCACAGCACCTCTGGTTCACCACTGCCACCCTCTGGTTAACCACTGTCACCCTCTGGTTCAGCACTGCCACCCTCTGGTTCACTACTGCCACTCTCTGGTTAAGCACTGCCACCCTCTGGTTTACCCATGCCACCCTCTGGTTCACCACTGCCACCATCTGGTTCACCCCTGCCACCATCTGGTTCATCACTGCTACCCTCTGGTTCACCCCTGCCAGCCTCTAGTTCAGCACTGCCACCCTCTGGTTCAGCACTGTCACCCTCTGGTTCACCCCTGCCACCCTCTGGTTCATCACTGTCACCCTCTGGTTCATCACTGCCACCCTCTGGTTCACCACTGCCACCCTCTACCGAGACCTTTTGTGACGCAGCGGCAGCACAAAAGATGCGCCATGGTGCTGGGTATTAACAACGTGACGCATCTGAGAGATGCATCACGTTATAAAGCCCTGCGCCATCTGGAGGCGTTCCGGCGCAGGGGAGGGCATTCCTGCGCAGGAACGCCTCCTAAAAGTGGCTTCTGTGGCATCTGTGCCGTTTTTGCCACATGGTGCGCCGCATTGTAAATGCGGCGCACCATGGGTGGTGGAGCTGCGGCGCCCAATAACTGACGCATCCCTAGGGATGCACCAGTTATTGTTAATCTGCCCCTATACATTTAGCCAACGAGGGAGCACTTACTGATTAGACAGTAGAAAGTACTCCAGTTGAGTAGAGGTATTGCACAAAAAGGTGGCATCTTCGTGGACAAACACGCAGGGCGGGATTCATTCTGCCCCCTGTTAGACTCGTTTTTTGTGCCCTTCTGCCCTCTGTTAGACTTGTTTTTCCCTTGTTTTTCTGCCCTTCTCCCCTTGTGGAGAAGTGTGGCTCAGGGGTTAGAGGCAGCAGACCCGGAAGCTGAGATCGGTCCTGGACCAGGGTTCAATTCCCCGCCTCGGCGGGTCTTGGGCTAAAAATTCCACGGACTCGATAATTCTCGCCCCGGTGCCTCCTCGACTCTCGGGTTCACACTCTGCGACTCTGGGCAATAGCTTGCATAATCTCCACAACAGCCCCTCGCGGCGGGATGCCTGACTTTCACCTTGTGAATACCCTGATATATCACAGGGGAATACCAGGATGGGTTCCCTAAGCAAGCGCCGGGAAACCCACTGCGGGTAGCTGTGCGCTATATAAGCTCAACTACATTTACATTTACATTTGTAAGACTCGTTTTTCCCTTGTTTTTCTGCCCTTCTGCCCCCTGTTAGACTCGTTTTTTGTGCCCTTCTTCCCTGTGTTATTCCCTTGATTTTGTGCCCTTCTGCCCTCTGTTAGACTCGTTTGTTGTGCCCTTCTGCCCTCTGTTAGACTTGTTGTTGTGCCTTTCTGCCCCGTTAGACTCGTTTTTTGTGCCCTTCTGCCCTCTGTTAGACTCGTTTTTCCCTTGTTTTTCTGCCCTTCTGCCCTTTGTTAGACTGCTTTTTGTGCCTTTCTGCCTTCTGCATTACCACATCCTCACTCAGCGCTACCCCAGCATCACTCAGCACCACCACATTATCACTCAGCACCACCACATTATCACTCAGCACCACCACAGCACCACTCAGCGCCACCACAGCATCACTCAGCACCACCACAGCATCACTCAGCACCACCACATTATCACTCAGCACCACCACAGCACCACTCAGCACCACCACAGCATCACTCAGCACCACCACAGCATCACTCAGCACCACCACAGCACCAATCAGCACCACCACAGCACCACTCAGCGCCACCAAAGCATCACTCAGCACCACCACAGCATCACTCAGCACCACCACATTATCACTCAGCCTCAGCACCACCACAGCACCACTCAGCACCACCACAGCATCACTCAGCACCACCACAGCACCACTCAGCACTACCCCATCATCACTCAGCACCATCCCAGTATCACTCAGCACCACCACAGCACCACTCAGCATCACCACAGCACCACTCAGCACCACCACAGCACCACTCAGCACCACCCCAGCATCAATCTGGCAACCATTCAACAACAACTGGTTCAAATATGTTCTCTCAATGTTTCAAACTTTATTACAAATGTCACAAAAAGATGTTAATATTTCACTTCTGTTCTTGGATATTCGTCACAATAAAATACACTGAACATAATCTTCACAAAAGTTATTTACAAAAGTTTAAGCTAGTGCCATTATAAATTAAAATCACTTTTATTTAAGTATTAATTATTTTAAAAAATTAAAAGCCATTGTAATTTGTAATATCAATACAGCTAAGTTACGTAAATACAAAACATGTTGCAATACAAATGCTATAGGTGTCACATTTGCGAAAGTTATAACTATTGGCATTGTAAATGACAAAGCTAATAATTTAGCTATTTTCAAAACCAACACATAAATAAAAAAAATTGTCATTTACAAGATCAATAGCTCAAACTTTCCTAATGCGAGACCTATTGCATTGCAAATGCTTGTTTTTATATCTGTCAGTGCTTCCTGTTGAGGTTTAATTTTCGTGACAGGTGCCTCATTGCCTACTTGTAACTATTCTCTGACCCTGCTTCAAGGGTCAGAGCAGGGTAAGAGAATAGTTGCAAGTAGGCAACGAGGCGCCAGGAAGCACTTACAGGCTTACAGCAGCAGGTTCCCAAGCTGAAGTTAATTTCTTTGTAACCCTTTTGTAAAAGGTTACAAAAAATTAGCTTCAACTTTTGCACCTGCTGCTGTAGCCCTGTAAGTGCTTGGCTGAAAATTCGTCCTGGCTGATTCGCGGATTTTACCGCGATTTCGCGAGATTCGCGGATTGCGAAATTGCGGAAAATCTGCAAATTCCGCGAGCGGAACGAATTTTCAGCCCATGCTTATATATTACCCATACAAGACCTGCACGTTTGGATAACATAAACTGCAGGATTGGTGGCAGACTAACTCTGAGCACCTCCACCAAGTATGTTAGCCTGTTTCAATTAGCAAGCTCACAGTGCCACTTGAATCTCCTCTTATCGGGGAGAGAATAGTTTCTGGCAGCATTTGAACATGACAATCCGGATCCCATAGGATCGTGGAAACAATGTACAACCTTTCGCTCAGTCACTCGTGCTCCCTTAGTTTTTCTCAGAGAGTCACACAGAAGAAACAGTTGGGTGTGTTACAATAAGTATTTATTGCACAGTGGTTCTTCTATGTGCTGTAACAACTGTTAGACAGTAGCATAGATATATCATTAGCAGTGCAGTGAATGTAAAAGGAATAGTACAGTTCTACCATTTTGCGATAGTCATGAACACCTACATGGATATACAATGCATGTTAAAAGAAAGCGCACATACTCCTCCAATGCCTATGTAGATGTACCTAAGTGTACCTAGCATGTGAGTAGGTGTGAAGCCAAGAATTCCTCTAGGTTTCGTCTAACCCCGTTACCTGAAGCAAGGGAGTGTGGGACCCTGTCCTGGTCTTGAGTTGGATACCCCACAAGGGATGTTTAGATCACTGTCAGCTGTAGCGTCTGCATGCAGGAGCCTCAGCGTCTCTGGTCAGTGTGTCGGCCTGAAAGCCTCGATTCCCTCTAGCTAACACTAGCAAGAGGTGCTGTATTATACAGAAGACATCTAAGGCTCCTTTGTCCCTTGTTACTTGTATTAGCCATTGCTGGGTTTGAGGATGACGTATGGGATGAACCGTGTACGTAGATATGGGGAGGAATGTGGTGTAGCCTCAGCCTGGTTTCCAAGAACCCTTATGAATATTCATTCATACTGTGTCAGTAGGTGAAATGGTTTTATGTTACCTGGGCCTATATAAGGGTACCTATATGAAACATAGCATAGGAACGTAGGTTACTTGTTGAGGGGGTGAAACCTTACTCATGCAACAGCCACAATCCTTGTCAGGGTGAAGTGGCAGGCAAATCCCAAATTAACCTGTGTGTAACCCTCTAGTAGTTTGGCACAAAAGCAGTCACGCGTAACTTAGAGGTAAGGTGCAAATAAGTTATGCAGCACTACAAAAAGCAATAAATTGAAGCAAACCAAAGTGAAAATGAAAAATTCCACACAGGCTTGGAAAAACAGAGAAACATTTAACAAATAATCTAAAACCAAAATGACTAAAATCTAATTAGTAGAACCAGAGATCTACAAAGATTTAATTTAAAATAGAGGCAAAAGGCACAAACCACCAACTGTGAATATCTGGTTGCACCGTACTGGGACAAAGTTTCAAGTTTAGGCTTACCTTGATGGAGTACAAGCCAGCTAAAAGGACCTAGTTAGGCATGCTGAACAAAAGTACCATAAAACCTGGTTGCAGAGTGATGCAGAGTCCCGTGTCGCAGATGCATTGTGCGGCAGCGATTCCTAGGTGCTGAGAAGCTCCAGTCGGAAATCCTGCGTTGTCAATGAGGGAGTTGCGATGCGAAGTCCTACGTGAACATGTGTCATGCACCTGCTGTTTCCAAAGAAGCTGCGGGGTCTTGAGAAGTGGATTCCTGCGTCATTGTCAATGATGCTATTGCAGAGCGGCTTGCTATGAGAAGAACTATGTCGAGGATGTGTCACACAGTAGCAGTTCCTGGAAGGCTGCAGGCAGCGATGCCGAGTCCTGATTTAAGGACGGTTCACACAGAGGTCTTTATGTGGACTTTGGGGAGGTGAGGCATCGCGTAATGGCTCAGATGTGTCCGATTTTCTGGGACCACAGTTAGGTTGGCAGAGCACCTTTACGCCCCCTTCCAAGGAGCCAGGGCTGGGATGGCCCCACTTGCGAGGTTTGGATACAGCTGGCAGAGATCAGGTGCTAGGTTCAATATAGAAGAAGCCTGCTATGTCCCTGAGGTTTCTGATCAGGAGGCAAGACAGCTACCCCTTGGTGGTCCTTGGTTCAAGATGCAAGTCCAGTCCTTCTTCCTTAGACAGAGGGCAGCAGGGAAGCAGGGAGGTACAGCAGGGCACCAGCTTGGCAGTCCTTCTTGCGGCAAGCAGCACAGGAGTCCTTCTTCTGTGAGTTTTCCACAGGTCCAGATGTATACTGAAGCTGAAGAGTTTGGTTCTGAGGTCCAATATGTATCCCTGGTGCCCACTTTGAAGTAGGACAGGTTTCTAGAGGTCTCCACCCCCAGAGGTGCTTAGGATTTACTGCCTCCCTCCCATGGCCTCAGATTGTCTGGGGTCACAATAGACTAGTGATGAATCCTTTGTGAGATTGCTCAGTCAGAGACTTTGTGATCTGATAGTGCGAGAAGTCACAGCTCCTCCCCCTCGTTAAACCAAGGTGGCCCATCTGCCAATACTGAGCTTCCCTTTGTTTCACTCTCTGGAAGCCATACACAAGGACCAACTGCCAGCTACACCTAGTCATGTGGCACAGGATACAGGCTGCAGACACCAAATGGTTGCTAAAAGTGGCATTTTCGGAATTGTGACTAAAAATATGACTTTACCATTAAAGAGGATTTTTATTACAATCTTTAGACACCAAATGCAACCTGTCACATGTCGACCTGCTCCCAGTTTAAAGTTATCACTTATTCAATGTAACAGGGAAACCCAGTATTATCCTATGGGAGAGGTAGGTCTTGCAATAGTAAATAACAAATTTAAGAGTTTTTTACTATTAGGACATGTAAAACCTAAAGGTACCTGTCCAACTTTTTAAATCTACTGCACCCTCTCCTTTAGACTGTTCAGGGCCTACATTTGGGTTTACTTATATGTAATAACAAATGAGTGGAAGTTTAAAACTGCACACAGGCTGCAATGGAAGACCTGAGATGTGTTTTAAAAGGGTACTTAAGTGGGTGGCACAATAAGTGCTATGGGCCCACTAGTAGCATTTAATTTACAGGCCCTTGGTGCGTGTGATACTACTTTACTAAGGACTCACAAGTGAATTAAATATGCCAATTGTGTATAAGCCAATTGTATCATGTTTAGGGGAGAGAACACAAACACTTTAGCAGTGTTTACTAGTGGTAACGTTTGCAGAGTCGTACAACTAACAAAAACAGGTTCAGGAAACAGGAGGGGGAAGGCGTAAAGTTTGGGGATGGCCCTGCAGAAAGGGCCAAGCTCAACATTGAATAACTGTTCTTCAGAGTTGTTGCATCCTCATCTTGTGGATTCCAACTTGTTTAACCCCAGAGAGGTGGGTAAGACAGCTGATAAGTGGGTACGCACATGTGTATCCAAAAAGATCCTGGAGGGTGATCCTAAAAAAGGGGATCAGACCCCAAAACAGTAGTAAGAGGGGATTAATAAGGATAAAAAGAAGTTATCTCCACGGCCCAAAAAACCTGTCCAAGAACTGAGGAGTCTACAAAGGGAAAATAACCTTTAGACCCTTGGTAGGCTGGGGTGTGCGCCAGGACTGCCATCAGCCAGGACACAAAAGTAGAGACTGTATGTAAGAACTGGGGTGGAAGTTTGCCGAGAGGAAACTAGGGATTACACTGAAGACACTGTATACTCTGTGGGTGGGGTGGATGGTAAAGTCCAGACCACCTTACATATCAGCATGTGGAAGTAGAAACAATGGATTAACATCAATGAAACCAAAGTCCACTGTGGTGGATAATCTTGTTCCCTCTGAGCAAATGATCCCAGTTATCTTCCAAAAAGTGTTCAATATTGACAGTGAAGTGAAGTTCCATCCAATTGCAATGGTCAGCTTTGAGTGATAGGAGTTACTGCCTGAAGAAGATAGCTTTGAGCCCTGCCATCTCAGTTGAGTGTCTCTTGGGAAATTACTTAGAAAGCCTCTGATTGCTCTGAGGAAGCACCATACACAGTTCTAGGTCTCACTGTGTGACTGTACGTAGCTGCAGAGATACAGACAGCATGTCAGGGGAATAGAGGAAGCCTGAGGGTTGTACAGTGGTGCCCTGTACAGTAAGGTTACAGCCTCAAAACCATGGTCATCCCCTAATAGCGTGGGGCCTTCCTTCTAAACTTAGCCCACAATATTCCCTTGGCTAGACATTTGCAGCAAGCTGGTCAAGCACTTTTACTGGCTTTAGATACCTGAGAAGGTGAAGGAGGTCTGTCGCTCCTGCATCACTTGTGAAGCCAGGAGGGCAACCCATGTCCCCTACATTCCCCTGCCTGTGGTTGGAATGCCTTTTGAGAGAGTGCTATAGTTGATCCACTTGACCCTCCAACTAGTTCAGGAAATAGTTTGTGCTGAAAAAGCTTTTGGTCCAGTAAAAATCAACTTGAGCGGCAGATAGGAAGAAGCACCCCCTTTCTCTGTACATGGTGCCGTTCTGATTGAGTGCACAGTGCGGACAAGCACCTCGCACTGAAAATCACTCGAACAGTATTTATCTAATGCACTCCACTGGTCGTGGAGCTCCGCGTAGCACAGCAGACTTTTTTTTTACTTCGCATAGTTTTGTGTAGCGGAACCTTGCGAACACCGTCCAGGCTTATAATACCTGACAGGGACACAAACCTGTGGTCTGCATACTTGAAGGCTATATGGTATGAGTGGGGTGTGACTTACAAGTTCACCTCACTTTAGGATCCCCAAGGAAACGTTCTTGTAGAGAGATTCAGAAAAACCATAAAAAGCAAGCTTATGGAGCTGACTGTCAACTCTGCAGGAAGTGGAATGCTCTACTTCCATGCCTTTTATTTTCCTACAATGAGGTATCACAAAAGAGAGTTACCCTTAGCCTATTTTAGTTTTTGTATACGCACCCTGCTAGAGGTCCTTTAAGCCTAGTCCGAGAACGGTAGAACAAACTGCTCAAAGAACCCAAAGAGGTACTAGAGGACTATGTATGACCAAAAAGCATTCTTGGAGGAGTACCAGGCAGGTCAGAAATTGTGGATGGGGGAGCCTTTGGCTTCCAGAGCCCTTTGGGACTAATGTACTTGGCCCTGCACAATGCTGGAAAAGATGGTAGAGGTCACCTACTTGTCTGGTCCTGGAAGCTCCCAGACTCACCTAAAGGGTAAACCTTGTTAACCGATTGAAACCACACTGCCAGGGCAGACATGACAATGCTCATGGAGATTGAAGGACAGGAGAGTGAAGCTCTACCAGACCTCTTATCCAATAATGCTTAGGATCGTTCAGTGGAGGGAGTAGTCCTCTCTCTCAATGACTGAACAGCAGCAACATTACTGTTGCCAGTTGCTGGAATATTTTGCTGCACTGTTTTCTTGGATACCAGCCAGACCCAGTGGAGTGACCATGACATAGATACTGACTAAGTGTACCTGTTAATACAAGACCTACAGGCTATCAGATAAGGTAAAAGCAAGCAACAAGTAAGAGGTTGGCAACATGTTGATCCTGGGGGTTATTGACCTCTCCGGTAGTCCCTGGGCAAGGCCTGCTGTGGTGGTGCCCAAGGCCACCTTGAAAGTGGGGGCCTATAACTCGGGTTCCATGTGAACTACTTGGGACTCTGTTCTGTCACCAAAAATGGCTCAAACCCATTCCCAGAGCTCAATAAATAATTGTCAAACTTGGGGCTGCCAAATAGCTCAATACTTCCAAAAAGAGGAATCTAAGGAGAGGCTAAAATTCTTCACTTGAGAGGGGTACTTTCAGTTTAAATTGATGGCATTTGGTCTCACAAATGCCCCTGTCATCTTCTAGAAGCTGGTTAACAGGTTATCGTCTTGATTGGAAACCTTTAGTGAAGCATATCTTGATGACACAACTGTCTTTAGTGTACGTGGCAGGAAAACCTGATGCACCTCTGAGAAGTGCTTCAGGTCCTGCAGCAAGCAGGCCTGACTGTCAAGACTAGTAAGTTTCAGCTAGGGCAGGGATCTGCGGAGTACCTAGGCCACATTTTTGGCATAGGGCACATGCAGCCTCTCCAACCGAAGTTCCAAAACATCATGAAGGGGATCATCTGAAAACACGAATCCAGGTCAGAGCCTTTCTGGGCCTGCCTAAGTAAAACAAGATATTTGTGAAGGGGTATGACACCAATGCTGAGCTATCCTAAAATAAAACTGCTCAAGAAGTTCATTTGGACTGAAAAGTGTCAAAAGACCATTACCACCCTGTACACAAAGCACCTCACTTTAGCAGAAAGTGTGTGGTACAAACATATGATTCAGAACACAATATTGGGGCAGCAATGTCACAGCTGAATGATGAGGTCCTGGATTAACCAGTTGCCTTTATTGGTAGGTGACTTCTACCTGCGGAGCAGCATTGAAGTGCCATTGAGAGGGAACCCTTTGCTGTGGTTTGGCCACAGAAGATGCTGAGACTTTCCTTGTGTGGGCCTCAATTCAAGGTTCAGAATGACCACAGACCTCTCAGATGACTAATGTAGATGAGAGGGGAAAACTCCACAACTGTTCTGGTGGTCTCTCCCTACAGGCAATAGACTTTACAGAGGAATACAGACTTGGGACTGACCATACCTCTTTAGATGACACTTCTAGATTGTTCTGTTTAAATAATGAGAGGTACCAAGGAAATGGTTAATTTGTTCCCATGTAAGAAATTCTTCTTTTTGCATGACCACCTCGATTTTTGTTTTAACTGATGCTGTTGGTTTTTGGAATCTGGAAACTGGTACCCTTCTAACCAGGCTCCAATACACGTGCTCTGACCCCATAACACCTGTTGGATCGGTTATGAATCCTAATTAGCACATTTAACTTATCGATGCATCCCTATTATATGGCACCCAATGTCTCCAGGGCCTTTAAGTTAAAATGACACTCGAGTGTAGAAAATAGAAACCTTCTCAGGGGTCTCACTGATACTTGGTCCTTTTAAACCGACAAAGAAGAAATTGGCACAGAAGCTGAAATATAAAAAGAATGCATTTATTCACCTCAGATGAGGGAGACTACGTCACACAGAAGCGTTAGCAACTGAATGAGGCAGTCTAAGGAGTACAGAAAACAGGGGCCTTATATATGCTTAGGGTTACATAGTCAGCATAAGACCAAGGGGCAGTCCTGGTTCATGTAAGCATGCCACATGCTTAATATGGGCATACAAGATCTGCTTGCTCAACAAAGTGGGAGGAGCTAACAGTTGCTAATTCTGGTGAACACATCCTGACATTTACAGACTAGAAACAGCTGCGAGGACAGCTGCAAGCTCAACTGAGCATGTGCGAAGGTTGAAGATGCTAAATATAGTTCTTTTCTAGGCAGATTACAAGAGGAGTCATAGGGGGGTCAGAGAGTAAGGCGAGCATGTGGCAGCACATGGCAAACAAGATGGTTGCCAGAAATACAAAATGTCTTTCAGCTCATGCTAACAAATCCCTCCAATCTTTAACAAGAGGACTGCAACGCCTTTTGTTTTGTGACAAGACTAAGATGATAATGCAAAGACTGCTTTCAGGCCAGTCCCAGTAGCCTGAATGTGCATTGTTTTTTTTTTGTTTTTTTTTAAAACCTTTATTGTACAGAGAGAGCTCACAAATACGGGCCTACAACCCACCGGGCTGGCCACCACATAGCAAAAGTATCAGGAGCAATGTATAAAGTGTCACAGTATACAAAGGCTACGAAACAGGGGAAATAACAAGCAGCTTAGAGCAGTCTCAGGAGCAAACAAATAGAAAGGTAGTTTTCTTTTTTAAAAGGACGGGTTAGGGAGGTCAGGAGCATGGCGGGCCGCGAAACAAATCAGAGGGGCGGGGTCGCGGCGGGCAGCAATATAGCGATCGCAAAAAACACAGGAGAAACAAATGCGAAATAGGTATACCAAGAAGCACCGGTCAAAACAACGGACATGAGGAAAGGCCACTGCGCACACTGTCCAATGCCCGCCCACCGCAGCCACCACCCGTCCCACCAATCAGCACAGAAAAGGACCCAAATACAAAAACAATACGAAACGCACCCCCAATAGAGAAGAAAACCCCACAAAAGGGGGAGGGGGAAGGGAAAGGGGAAGAAGGAAAAGGAAGGGACTCTCACCCAAACACTCGCCCCCAGGCGACAAACCAGGAAAAACAAAAATCCGGTACAAAATAGACAACAAAAATAAGAAGACACACATAGCAAATCACAATCATCGTAATACCGGAAAAGTACACCAGAAAGACACCTGGGGGACAAACAACGAGACAGAGCCCCGAAAAAGGGGATACACAAGGGCCATAGAACCAAAAAGGGAGAAAAAGGGGAGGAAAAAGACCCCTCCAAAAACAACAACAGACCCCCCCACCCACCCTACAAGCCCACCCTGCACCCCTGCAGAAGGCTACGGCCTACAGCAGCGTGCCTGTCGCCCTAAATAGAACCCGAAATATAGAAGAAGAGGAACAGGGTAGAAACAAAGACAAAAGGGAAGGGGTAGGGGAAGGGAAAGATCAGCACACACGGGAGAGGGCGAAAAAACAGTATTATCTGCATCCATCCCGCCACCCGTAATAAGGGAGAGGTAGAGCCCACGGGAAGTTAACGATATTAGGATAAGTTTCAGGAGTCCCATGAAGTTACACAACAGCACAACAGCACATGTCAGTCACAGATCAAAAAACGAGACTACCGCATATAGAAAGTCATTTCAGCCCTGTCCGCTTTTGTCCAAAGTTATAACCATCCGAACAAACAAAGACCAAACGGCGAGGGACACAGGGCACAGGAGAAAATCCCGCGGCAGTCCTGAGAAGAAACGTGAAAGAAAATACTGAAGATCCAGGAAAGTCATGGTACAACGTTCGCATCGCAGGCACAGTTCCAAGGACAGTTCCAACGAGGCAAGCCCAGCCGGGTCGGCACATGCGTCTCGGCCAAGGAGCCGACGCGATGAGAAACAGGAAGGATCATCGAGGTCAGGCCAGGATGCAAGCGGACCGCAGACCAGTGGCCGAGGCAACAAAGGAGGACGACGAGGGGCGTCGGAAACTCTCCGACCCAAGGATGCGGTCTCCGCCGGGGGCACAGAGTCCAGGAGCACACCAGCCGTAACCTGCAACGAGGAGGCCAAATCCGATGACGGGGGCCCGTCCAGTTCAAAATGAGGGTTCGCCTCCACAACGGAGACAGGTGCAGATACGGTAATCCGCCAGGAGTTCAGTGCATCCAGGACAACTTGAAGTGCAGGAAACTCTTTACAAGATCCAACATCCGGGCCATGTGGCGGGCCCCCAGTGCTCGCCCAGGCCCGGCAGAGACTCCCAGGGTCGGCCGCCATCTTAGGAGCCCAGCAAGTCCTCGGTCGTCGGGGGCCCCGGCGGGGCAACACCAAAGCAAAAGGAAGTCAGCCGAACTGCGGCAGGGCGCCCCAAGGCAGGAAGGAGACCCAACAGAAGAAGGATTTTCGTTGGCCCCCTCGTGCCGCCGGCCCCGTTCTCCGAGCCCGGGCGGAAATTCAAAATGGCCGGGCCGGGGAACAAAGGGGGGGACCAAGCCGGAGAAATGAGTAGGCTCTCCCGCGAGGGGCAGCGTCCGCACCCAGGGCCCAGGCCAGTCGGGTCCGCCAACAGGCACCGCCGGACTATTCGCACATCAGCCTCCGCATCCAGATCCACAGCGCCAGCAAGGGCCGACCATCGTGTTCCGTCACGTCCCGGCGTCGCAAGGAGGTCCAGGCCAGTCCGCCCCGGAGGCTCCGAGCGGGATCGCTACACAGGATCGACAGCACCCAGGATCACCGGAGCAACGGGTAAGTGTCCACAAAGTGACTTCAATACCAAAACACAGCAAGGAGGGCTTCCCGGGACAGGAGTAATACAGGATAAACGAAGAAAACAGGCGGTTGAACGGAGCCGAGCTAAAACGCGGCCATCTCGGTCGCGAGCTAGGCTCCTCCCTGAATGTGCATTGTTAAAACAAAAAATTTGACTTAGCAAAATATCCCTTTTACCAGGCCCTAAACCCTCCTTTTTATACCTATAAGTCCCCCCTAAAGTAAGTGCTTGCATTTAGAAAAGTAAGGCTTGTGTATTTAAGTTTTGCATGTCCTGATAGTGAAACATCTTCAGAGTAATATTTCGCTGTGGCTAGATTGATTGTCCAACAGAAAAGCATTGGGTTACACCTTATAAAGCATAACCTTAGTATTGGAATACTTAGGAACATGATTCAAGGAATCAAATTAATAGTAATTTAAAATCTAATCCAATGATCAAGTTGCATTTTAAATTACTATTTTGGAAATGCCATATTTAGAAAGTTATGCATTTGGGGGTTTGGTCCCTTTTTACAGCTGGGTTGGTCCTCCTCTAAACATATAGAACACAGATTACCCTAGCTGTCATTTTTCAAAGACCTCTTTATATTGTCAGTGAAGTAAATGAATTTTCTTGACCTGTGTATTTATTCACAACTTATATTGTGATCTTCTATGCAATTATTTACACTAAACATATCTTTTAAACCACATTCAGATAATCAAAGAGACTCATTTCTACATGATAGAACACTGTACAAGACTCAGGCATTACTTATGCCATAGTGACAAAAAATTGACACATAGTAATATGACCAGTCTGCAAATGAACAAAATGCGGAGGTTGTAATTGCCATGATTATTTATGCAAACCCACTTGCCACTAGTATCCCTTGGTGGTTCTAAGCCAGTTCTGTTACACTAGACTTGATCAGTTCTTAAGTCTAGAACTGCTCCTTGATTGTACTGATAGCCAAGTGGGCACTCATCTCAGTAGGAGAGTGGCTGCTCCCAGAACCATTTTGGGTGACCACATGGGAGAGTTTGCCCATTATTCTAGCCACACCTCTGGGAAAGCCCAAGGAGCTCTGCACAGGGGAAAAAGGGTTCTGCCATATTGGTTTTGGGTAGAGGGGCGCTGTGGTATAGTTTACAGTACAATACTAGAAGTGCTGCACAAGTGGGTAGGGGAACCCCAGGGAACATTTACCCCTTGGTTAAGGAGTGACAAGGAATTTCCCCCACACACAGGCTGACACTGGGCATACATGTGGCATCCCCATTAACCTCTTCAGGACACCTCTGGTGCCGTGGAAGACATAAGAAGGACTACAACTGAGGTTAAGACTGTTGAGAGAAACTCCATGGGCTGGATCTGCTTCCACTTGTACCCCAGAAAGAAGAGTGCAAACCAAGGGCTAGTTGGCTTGCGCCATGTTCAGCTCTAGGAACTGAAAAGTTGAAAGAAGGGCAAATGTCTGCTGAGCCGGGCTCAGTGGTTCCATCTGGTTATGTCCTGACCTTGATGTCTCAAGTGATGCCCAAAAGGTCCTGTTCCCTTGGCTGGTATTTAAGTGTACTCTTTCACCATTCACAATTGCAAGACTGGACACTTAGAAGCTTCTTACAAAGAACCAGAGGCTACCACCGTACCACCGGTGAGCTGCAGCCATGATGTCAAATATGCTGGTTAGCTCCACTGAAAGGATCCTGACTTCCAGAAAAATGTCTGAGTCTAAACAAAGATGAGTTCACCAGGACTGACACTGAGCAGCACCCCAGCGTTGCCTTCCTGGGCTCTGATTTTGGACTTTGCACACACTCCGATAAGAATGGATCAAACCAGAGTAAATAGCGGTCCTCGCAGGGGACTCCTATTGACCTTGGTTTGATCCATTCCTGAGGCAGGCACTATGCCCAACAACTGAGGTGGGCAGCATTTTTATGGGAAAAAGTGTGGTATGGCTGGGTGTTAGAAAGTTGGGATTTATGTGGATTCTAGAAGTTTCCATCACAGAAATGTAAGAAAAATGTGTGGTGTTAGGCAAAGTTTGATGTTTGCAGGGTATTGTAGGTGAGAAGACCTTGTGGAATCCATGCAAGGCAAACATCCCTGGAATTCTCTGGGTGTCTACTTTCTAAAAATGTGTGGGTTTGCTAGGTTTCCCTAAGTTCCAGTTCAGACAGGGCCCAACATCCACAGCTATCCACATTGAAAAATTGGCCAGTTTTCAGTGGGATAATGTGACATGTCCATGTTGTATTTTATGCCCTTTCTTGTGATGGGTACAAGACCTAACCACACAAGTGAGGTACTAATTTTATTGTAAGACTTTGGGGATTGCCGAGTGGTAGGACATTTGGGACTCCCTGCAGATTTCAGACTTTTTCCTCCCAGAAATGTGAGAAAAGGTTGTGCTTTATGTCAAAGTTTGAGGTTTGCAAGGATTTCTGGTTAAGAAGGCCTGGTGAGACATAATCAAGTCACCCACTCTGTATTCTCCTGGGTGTCTAGTTTTCAAAAATGTGCCGGTGTGCCAGGTTTCCCTGGGAAACATCCTTTATAACGCAACTTTTACCACGCAGTGCCTTTACGACGCAACTTTTACAACGCAAACCATTACAACGCATTGCGCTGGGGGGCACCCTAGGATAGGGAATGCGTTTAATGTACTATCCAACACCTTCCTTACTATCCACGGGGACTGGAGTTGGAATAGTAAATTAAACAATTCACTATCCTGCGCCTAAAAGCACTATGCGTTGTAATGGTATGCGTTGTAAAAACAGCGTTGTAAAAGCATGCGATGTAAAAGCATGCGTTGTAATGTCATACATCCGGTTTCCCTAGATAATGGCTGAACTAGGGCCAAAAATTCACAGCTGCACACATTGAAAAAAAGGGTGGGTTTTCTGTGGAAAAATATGATCTCTTCATGTTGCAATTTGGGCTTTTTCCACTCATGGGCAATAGGCATACCCACACAAGTGAGGTACCATTGTTTTTGGGAGACTTTTAGGAGCACAGAATCAGAGAATATTTGTTATTATCAATTGGGCTTCTCTGAATCTGGGCCTTCCAAATGTAAGCCAATATGTAGGAAAGAAGACATTTTGAATAATCCCCTCTGAATCACATGCTAGTATCGCTACACACAAATTCAGATTTTTACAAATAACCTCTGCTTGTAAACTTAGTACTGGTCTACATTTGAGAAATACATAGGTTTCCTTCATACCTATTTTTTACTGTTTCTATTTTACCGTATGAATTGCTGAATACTCTGTACACAAAGAAAAAACACTGGAAGGTGCAGATTAGTTGTTGGCTCTGGGTATCACGGCTCTTAAACAACCAATAACCTCAATTATCCTTGCCACCATAAAAGTCTAGCAGAAAAAAAGTTTCAGATAAAAATGTCACAAATTCCTTTTTTTTATACTTGTTTACAATATTTTTTATATTTCAAAACCTGTTAGGGTCCGATTACGAGTTTGGATGTGCGGGAGTGGACCACCATGTGGCAGCCAGCTCCTACACTGCCAAACCTGTGGTAGGGCCGCCCACCAGATTATGAGTTTCCTTGTGTCTGGTGGGCTGTGTTTTGGTGTTCCCACAGCGGTGCATCTAAAAATGGGCACTGCAATAGGAACACCAAAAACAGTTCCTGCTTGACATGGACTGAAAAGTCCATGCTGTGCAGGAACTTGGGTGTATGCCCCCCTGCATGCATCCCCATGCAAATGGGAAATAGGGGTCCCTGTAGGGCTCACTTTGTTTCAAGACAGCACAGCTCCATGACACCAATGGCTGTCCTGAAACTTGTAATATGCTTGCCGGGGCCGCAGCAGCACAAACAGCATATTGTTCAGGCCCTGACTGCCATGCCACTGCCAGGGAACAACAGTTCCCTGGTGGCTGCAGCATTGTAATGGCAGTACAACAGCCCAACTTATAATGGGCAATCGGACTGCCAGTGCGGAGGTGGTTGGACCGCCACGCCAACATGAGTCAAGCAGTGCGTAAACCACCATACTCATAATCAGGTCCGCAGTTTTTGGGGAAAAACCTTGAGAGATCTTTTGAAACAACCCCTTGATGAATTTAGAATTTTGCCTAATTTTCAGAAATCTGTAGCTGCCTGGGACAACCCATATTTATTTATTTTATTTATTTTTATTTTATTTAAGGAGTTATATCTAGCGCTGGCCAGACACGGGAGTATCGGAGCACTTTACAACAGTATTTCACAGGAGTTATATAGTAGAGCAGTCTTATGCATAAAGGTTCCGAAGTCCAAGAGTGCCGTGCATTCTTGAGGTAGTACGTGAGTCACTGAGGTAACCTCATTGTATGCATTGTTGAGGTAGTACGTGAGTCCTGAGGCAACCTCATTTTATGCACAATTGTCTTGGAGTGAGCTGAGGTGGATCTTTGTAATACAAAGTCAAAGAGTAACGGAGTCAGGGTTAGCATAAAGGCGGCAGCTATCCATTCGGGAGGGAGCGGTTGAGGAAGAGGGCTTTCAGGTGCTTTTTTAATTTTGTGATGGACGAGATAGTTTCGATATCTGCTGGGATGGAGTTCCAGATTTTGGGCGCGTTTCCAGCGAAGGACCTAGCAGCGTTTTTTTGTTTGCGTGTTTTCATAGTGAAGAGAAGAAGGGTGTTGGAGCTCCTGAGGTTTCGTGTCTGAGTTTGGTGACCAGATAGTCCAGTTTTCCTGTGTGTAGGGCTTTGTGTGTGAGACAAGCAGTTCTGAAATTAGCACGCTGTTCAACTGGGAGCCATTTTAGTTCTCTTAGCGCTGGTGAGATGTGATCGTATTTCCTGATTCCAGTGACCATTCTGGCTGCTGCATTGATGGTTGGTTTGAGGGGAGCTAGGTGGGATTTTGTGGTGCCAGTTAAGGTTGTATTACCATAGTTGAGTCTGGATAGCACCAGTGATTGGGTGGCTTGTTTGAGGTCCTTGGTAGGGATGAATGGTTTAATTTTGTAGAGAAGCTTCAGGTTAAGGAAGGCACTCTTTGCAGAGTTTTTAATGTGGTTGGTCATGTCAAGTTTTGGGTCTAGGGTGATTCCTAGTGATTTTACAGAGTTAGCCAGAGTGGGATTACTGTTGAGACCATCCATAGCTTTCAGCCATTCTTCAATTTGAGGGTTCTCTTCTTTGTTGGGGATGAGTAGGTTCTCCGTTTTGTCTTGATTGAGTTTAAGGTGATTTTGGGACAGCCAGTGTTGGATTTCTTTTAGAGTGCCATTTAGTCTGAGGATGTTGTCTAGGGAGGAGGTTTCTAGATAGATCTGGGTGTTATCAGCATATAGGTGGAAGGGGATGTTAGCATGGTGGTGAGGGGTTCCATGTATATGTTGAACAGTGGTGGTGAGAGCACTGAACCTTGGAGTACACCCCTGCTGACGGGGTGAAGGTCGGAGGTAAGGTTTTTGATTTTTATCCTTTGCAAACGGTTATGTAAGAAGGAGGAGAACCAGCGTAGGACCACCTCATCGGCACCTACCCCTTCTTGTTGGGCCTTGATGAGTAGTTGGTGATCTAACGTGTCAAAGACCTCCGATAGGTTGAGGAGAATGAGTAGGCAGCATTGATCGGTTTCGAGGGATTTGTGGATATCGTCTGTGATACTGAGGAACACAGTCTCGGTGCTATAGCCTTTTCTGAATCCCGATTGGTGGGGATCAAGAAGGTTGATGTTGTCCATGTGCTGAGTCAGTTGTGAGAGGACACGTTTTTTGAGGATTTTTGATAGGAGGGGGAGATTGGAGACGGGTCTGAAGCTATTCAGGTCCATGCAGTCAAGGCCTGTTTTTTTAGTAGTGGCATTACTTGGCCAACTTTAAGGCATTCCGGTATGATGCAGGTTCTCAGGGAGCTGCTAATGATTCTTCACCAGAACGGGGCTACGGAGAGTTTGAGTTTTTTGGTCAATTGGGTGGGTATAGGGTCAAGAACGTGAGAGGCGGGTTTGGAGGTGGAGATTAGCTTGAGGATCTCAGCTTCCGGGATGGGGTTGAAGGACTTCCATGTTTTCGTGGGGTGCAAGCATGTGCTTTCTATTGTAACTGAGGGCAGTCTTTTGCAGGCAGGGTAAGTGCTGATGTCTAGTGGGAGCTTAACATTGGTGAATTTTTCTTCGAAAAAGATGGCAAAGTTTTCGCACAATTCCTTGAAGGCCTGCATAGAGGGTTCGGGGGGCTTGGAGGTTTGTTGCTTGAATATTTTAAACAGTTAATTGGGCCTGTTTTTTGAGTTGTCCAGGGCGGAGCAGAAAAAGTTGGATTTTTCGCTGCAGATGTGTTTTTTGTATTTTCTTCGAGCTGCTTTCAGTTGCTCGAGTAGGCTTGTGGAGGGGTTGCTTCTCCATAGTCTTTCTGTGGCTCTAAGTTGTCTCCTTTCATTGTTGATGTCCGTTTTCTGAGGGGCATGGTCTCTTCCTAGTCCGGTGAGCACCTGGATTTTGGATTGGAGGGTGACAGTAATAGGATTGTTGTACGAGGTGACGAGGTCCGCCCCTTCACTCCCAGACATAGCGTCTCTAGTTCTTTTTGGTCTCTGTCTCAGATTGGAGAGGGGGTTAGCGATCCATCTCTGGTGGGGAGCCTTGGACGGCCTTTGTTGTGAATGGGTGGTGCAATTGTGGGTACGCTGAGGTTGATGGGGCGCGGCAAGGTTGGCTAGGAATTCGCTAAAGCCCTGGATTATAGTTGCTATCTGGGTTTCCAGCAGGGAGAGTGGTACCAGGACTGGTCCTGTGCGGGTGTATTGGGTCTGGGTGGGATAGTCTCAGGATGTTGGGTAGCCTTGTTGTGGTTGTGTTGTCCATGTAGGGTCTTGGGGGAGAGAGTCTCAGCGTATTGGGTTGCCTTGTTGTGGTTGTGTTGTCCGTGTGGGGTCTAGGCGGGGAATGCAGGGTGGCGGGGGTCATGTTGGAGTGTTGGTGTTTGTTGCATGTGGGTTTGGGGAGGTGGTTGGCAGTCAGAGCTTGAGTTGTTCAAAGAGGATTGGGGTGGGTGGAGGGCAGGTGGCGGGTGTGGGTGAGAGCTTGAGGGGGCAAGAAGAGGGGTCATGTTCTCCCTGGGGGTGGTAAGGGGGATGTCGTGTGGTGAGGGGCATGTGTGGTTGCTAGGGATTACCGGAAAGGTGGGTGACTTCAGATGGCGGGTCTGGTTCTTCAGGGGGGGGGTAAGGGTGGGAAGGGGAGGAGTGCATGGGAGGGGGCATTCCGGAGAGATGGGAAGAGGGCGTCAATGGACTCTAGATTGTCGTTGTTGGCTTGTATCAGCATCATATAGTTCACAAAATCTTCCACCACAAACCGGAAGTTGGTTGAAAACACAAAAATTGGGAAATATGGGCTACCTCTTAAAAAAATGCAAATGGCAAAAAAAAGTTAGGTTTTTGTTACAGCTCTGTGTGTTCCTGTAACCTGGGAAGGTGGTAATTTTACACATCACACCTTTCATTGATTCAACTCCTATAAGAAAACAATAAGTCAATTATTTGGGGAGAACTTTTACTCATTAAAAAAAAAAATGTAGCTAGATGCGAACTATTTTCGTGGTCCCCTACAGAGGAATCCACAAACCTGGTGTACCTTTTGAATCCCGAGGATGTTGGAAAAGAAGACCGCTTATTTGGCATGAATACTGACAGAGTGATCTCTTAGTGTAGTAATAGTAGTAATCAAGCTTTATTTGATTTAGATTTAAGAGATTCATAAAAGCGCATAAAAACATAACATTCAGAATTGATAGTCATCTCATTTTTTTACTCATTCTTTTAAAAACATTTAAATCCATTGCTTCCACCACATTATGGAGGTAGGAATGTTAGACCATTTGGCCATCATTATATTATGGATTTTCTGCATTTTACGATACTTTTCTAGAACATTGATAAAATCCATGTCATAAACTCATTTTCTAAAAATTGCAATGTTAAAAATGCAGGTCGACATCTTCTAAAAACAAGCTTTTTTAAAAGAGGTAATACCCATTTTTTCCTTTGTATATTGTAAAAATTTACAGAAGAGTCAAGTCAAGTCAAGTCAAGTAGAGAATTTGTATAGCGCACTACATACCCATAGGGTCTCAAGGCGCTTAGGGAGGGGAGGAGGATTACTTGTCAAATATCCATGTTTTAAGCTGCTTTCTGAATGCTAGGTGGTTCTGGGTAAGGCGAAGGTAAGTGGGGAGTGAGTTCCATGTTTTAGCTGCCAGGTATGAGAAGGATCTGCCTCCCATGGTGGTCTTGTTGATGCGAGGTACAGTGGCGAGGGCTTGGTTGGAAGAACGTAGTTGGCGGGGGGGGTGTAAAAGGACAGTCGTGAGTTGAGGCATTCTGGTCCGATGTCGTAGAGTGATTTGTGTGCGTGGGTTAGCAGTCGGAAAGTGATCCTCTTATTGACGGGTAGCCAGTGGAGGTCTTTCAGGTGACCAGAGATGTGTTTGTTACGCGGGATGTCTAATATGATCCTGGCTGAGGCGTTTTGGATTCGTTGGAGTTTCTTCTGGAGTTTAGCGGTAGTACCTGCGTAGAGGGTGTTTCCGTAGTCCAGTCGGCTCGTGACCAGAGCATGGGTGACTGTTTTTCTGGTTTCGGTGGGGATCCAGCGAAATGTTTTTTTGAGCATGCGAAGAATGTTGAAGCAGGATGAGGATACGGCGCTGACTTGTCTGTTCATTGAGAGTGAAGAATCCAGGATAACGCCTAGGTTCCGTGCGTGGTCTGTCGGGATGGGTGCTTTTCCAAGGGCTTCCGGCCACCAAGAGTCGTCCCATGCAGAGGGGGATGTACCTAAGATGAGGACTTCTGTTTTATCTGAGTTAAGTTTCAGACGGATGTGTTTCATCCATTCGGCAACTTCTTTCATTCCTTCGTGTAGGTTAGTTTTGGCGGTGCTGGGGTCATTGGTGAGAGAAGGGATCAGTTGAGTATCATCCGCGTAGGAGATGATGTTGAGGTTGTGTTGGCGAGCGATGGCCGCAAGGGGGCTCATGTATACGTTGAAGAGGGTGGGACTGAGTGAGGATCCTTGTGGTACGCCACAGATGACTTCAGTGGCCTCGGACTTGAATGGTGGAAGGCGGACTCTCTGGGTTCTTCCGGTGAGGAACGAGGTGATCCATTCAAGTGCTTTTTCTTGTATTCCGATGTTTCTGAGGCGTTGTAAAAGGGTGCTGTGGCAGACTGTGTCGAAGGCTGCAGAGAGGTCGAGGTGGATGAGGGCGACTGTGTCTCCATTGTCCAGTAGAGTTCGAATATCGTCTGTTGCTGCGATGAGGGCGGTCTCGGTGCTGTGTTTTGCTCGGAAGCCAGATTGTGAGGAGTCGAGGGATTTGTTGGCTTCGAGGAAAGCGGCGAGCTGGTTGTTGACAGCTTTTTCGATGACTTTGGCCGGGAAAGGAAGGAGCGATATGGGGCGGTAATTTTTGAGTTCGGTGGGGTCCGCTGTGGGTTTTTTCAGAAGGGCGGTAAGTTCAGCGTGTTTCCAGCTTTCCGGGAAGGTGGCGGAGTTGAAGGAGCAGTTGATGACGTCTCGGAGGTGCGGTGCTATGATGGAGTCTGCTTTGTTGAAGATGTGGTGAGGGCATGGGTCTGTGGGGGATCCTGAGTGGATGGAGTTCATCAGGCGGATGGTGTCCTCAGTGGAGATTGGGTTCCAGTCGTTAAGGGTGTTCGAGGGGGGAGAATGTTCGGCATATGGTTGGGTGGGTTGTTCTCCGGGTTGGTTGTCGAAGCTGTTGTGGATGTCTGCGATTTTGTTGTGGAAGAATAGAGCCAGGGAGTCGCAGAGGGCTTGAGAGGGGGTGATGTCGTTGGAGTTGGCCGAGGGGTTGGTGAATTCCTTGACGATGTTGAAAAGTTCCTTGCTGTTGTGGGCGTTGTTGTCTAGTCGATCCTTGAATGCTGTTTTCTTGGCATTCCGGATCAGTTGGTGGTGTATGCGGGTGGCGTTTTTGAAGGCGTCCTTGGTGCTGGAGGTTGGGTCTTTTTTCCAGGCCTTCTCAAGGGAGCGGCAGAGTTTCTTGGATTTCTTAAGATCATCGTTGAACCATGAGGCTTTCTTGCTGCCAGGTTTGTTTTGACGTTTTTTCAGTGGTGCTAGGATGTCGGCGGTGTTGGATAACCATAGGGTGAAGTTGGCGGCGGCTTGGTCTGGGTTAGAAGAGTGGGCTGGTGTGTTTAAAAGGAGCGATGAGGAGATCTGGTCGATGGTGATTTTGTTCCAGTTTCTTTGCAGAGTTGGTTGGAGGTGGTTGGTGGGTTTCGGCTTGTTGTAGGTGAAGTGAACGCAGCTGTGATCAGTCCAGAGGAGATCCGTAGTGTGGCTGAAGGAGACATAATTGCTGGAGGTGAAGATGGGGTCGAGTGTGTGACCTGCGATGTGGGTGGGGGAAGTGACCAGTTGTTTAAGTCCGAGGTTGGCGAGGTTGTCCAAAAGGGTGGTGGTGTTGCGGTCGTTGTTCTTTTCAAGGTGAAAGTTGAGGTCTCCCAGAAGGATGTAATCTTTGGAGGGGAGCGCGTGTGGAGTGATGAAGTCCGTGATGTCTTCACTGAATTTTGCGCGAGGTCCTGGTGGTCTATAGAGGAGGGTGCCTCTGAGTGTGGTCTTGGGGTCGATGTGGATCTGGAAGTGAAGGTGTTCAGAGTTGGCGAGGTTGACGTCAGAGCTGGTTGAGATGTGGATTGATTTTTTATGGACGATAGCGATTCCTCCTCCTGTGTGGCCGGTACGGTCCTTGCGTGTGATCTTATAATCTTCAGGGATGGCAATGGTGATGTCTGGGGCGGAGGAAGCGTTCATCCATGTTTCTGTTAGGAAGGCGACGTCTGGAGAGATGGTGTCTAGTAGATTCCATAGGTCAATGGCGTGTCTGTGGACCGATCGGGTGTTGAGAAGGATGCATTGTAGGTGGTTGGGGTCGGGAGTCTGTGGTGTGGTCGTAGCGGAGATGTTGTCGGTGCCGATGAATTTGCAGGAGTAGCAAGAGAAAGGTCCATGGGTGTGTCCAGGAGCGGCTTGGACGCAGTTGGGGGCGCGACCGGGGTTGAGGGCTAGGAGGGTGGTGGCATCGTAAGTAATGCGGGAGGGCTGGGCAGCGCGAGGGGCAGGGGGTCTGGCGCTGGGCGCGGTCCAGGCGCGGACGGGCGTAGACGGGCTTACCTTTGGCGCACCTTCGGCGCGGATTGGGCGCGGTCGCTGCGCGTGAACGCTGCGCGCGAAAACACCATTCATATATGGATAGTGAAGGGGGAGGGGCGAGGGCGGCTCAGCTGGGAGGCGGGGCGGGCTGCGCAAGACGACAACAATAAACAAAATGGAGGAGGGGGGAGCACAACAGAGCGCTTGGGGAGAACGCGCTAATACAGCAGATAAAAGTACAATCAAAGGCCAAAGCGCATACAAAGCAAAGCGGCAGCCAGGCACAGCTGTAGGCTATAATCAGGATGTAAATTCGACAAAAGCGCTGCCAACGATACCAGTGAGGCGCCAGGGGCGCTGGGAGCGACCACTCCGGCCAAAGCGAAGAGCGAGTCACAGCGCTTCCAGGTAGGGAAGCGCTGTTTGTAGTCTGTGGGAGGGCGGCTCAGCTGGGAGGCGGGGCGGGCTGCGCAAGACGACAACAATAAACAAAATGGAGGAGGGGGGAGCACAACAGAGCGCTTGGGGAGAACGCGCTAATACAGCAGATAAAAGTACAATCAAAGGCCAAAGCGCATACAAAGCAAAGCGGCAGCCAGGCACAGCTGTAGGCTATAATCAGGATGTAAATTCGGCAAAAGCGCTGCCAACGATACCAGTGAGGCGCCAGGGGAACTGGGAGCGACCACTCCGGCCAAAGCGAAGAGCGAGTCACAGCGCTTCCAGGTAGGGAAGCGCTGTTTGTAGTCTGTGGGAGGGCGGCTCAGCTGGGAGGCGGGGCGGGCTGCGCAAGACGACAACAATAAACAAAATGGAGGAGGGGGGAGCACAACAGAGCGCTTGGGGAGAACGCGCTAATACAGCAGATAAAAGTACAATCAAAGGCCAAAGCGCATACAAAGCAAAGCGGCAGCCAGGCACAGCTGTAGGCTATAATCAGGATGTAAATTTGACAAAAGCGCTGCCAACGATACCAGTGAGGCGCCAGGGGCACTGGGAGCGACCACTCCGGCCAAAGCGAAGAGCGAGTCACAGCGCTTCCAGGTAGGGAAGCGCTGTTTGTAGTCTGTGGGAGGGCGGCTCAGCTGGGAGGCGGGGCGGGCTGCGCAAGACGACAACAATAAACAAAATGGAGGAGGGGGGAGCACAACAGAGCGCTTGGGGAGAACGCGCTAATACAGCAGATAAAAGTACAATCAAAGGCCAAAGCGCATACAAAGCAAAGCGGCAGCCAGGCACAGCTGTAGGCTATAATCAGGATGTAAATTCGACAAAAGCGCTGCCAACGATACCAGTGAGGCGCCAGGGGCACTGGGAGCGACCACTCCGGCCAAAGCGAAGAGCGAGTCAAGAGAACTGCATGGACTGCCGATTGGACTGCCGATTGCTCTGATCTATCATCACAGGGGCATAATTGCATCACCCAGGCCCAATCATTCATATTTGGGAAACTGAATATTCTATGTAGTATACCCAATCTAAATCTTGTCAACAATAGTCTGTCATAAGTACCACGCACTAAGATAAGGTATGGTTGAATGCTACAGGTTGTTAAAATTAGTTGGCAATGCAGTAGTGTGGGTATGGAAATTTCTTCTGCTAATCTGAGTGATTCAAGTAGGAACATACATTTGGCTTTCAGCTCTTTTCTTGAGATGGTAGTCATTGTGCTAGGTTCATTATAAAACTCTGGATAACTTAAGTCATATATGAAATCCCAGACTTATTTTACCATTTCATTCTTACGGCACCAACCATATTTAGTACATCAGTTAAAATCTCATGATTTAGATTAGTTTCTGGGCAGAGCCATATGCTATACCAGAGCATGATTGGTTCCATTTTAATTAAATCTGGTATGAATGGGACCCCCGAGTGGCAGAAGTATGACAGTGCACTCCTCGGAACTGCCAAAATATATCTAAAAAAACGGATTTTCAACAATTAGATGGCGATCGAGATGCATTTTGCCCTTAAATGTGTAATAGTACTTGCAGGGGCCTCCTACCTAATTTTTTGAGAAGTTGACTAGGGCTGTGGTAGTTTTCATAAAAGCAAGTTTTCTCGCTTGCACCGCTTGAGCCCATGTGGCTTTGTGGTCAAATAAAATTCCCTAATAGCTTATCTGTTAATAAAATCTATTTTTTGTTCATCAATAAACATATCTCTACATATATTGCTGCCTGAGCTGCATCTCATGACAAAGGTTTTTTTGTATTCACCCATAAACCTAGATCGGGCATAAAAGCTGCAAAGCTATCTAATAGTCTTTGTAGGCCTACTTGGGTGCGGCACATCAGGACGGCGTCATCTTCATACAATAATGCCTGTATGGTCCGTCCTTTTATCATAGGAAAGTCTTGGCCAACATTTGTCAGTGCTTGGCCTATCCCATTTATGTGGAGATTAAAAAGGAAGAGGGCCAACACGCACCCTTGCCTGACCCCCCTCTTAACTTGAATTGGGCTGTGCATTCTCTGTTTGGGCTGTAACATACTCTGGCCTTGGCATTCTGGTATAGTTGTTTTAAAAAATGTATGTTAGTATGGTCTACCCCTAAATCTTGGAGCACTCTCCAAAGCCTGTCATGCCTTACGCAGTCAAAGACTGTGGTGAGGTCAACAAATGCTAAAAACAGCTTTCCTTTTTTTAAAAGAGTATATTTGGCAATCAACATGCTCAAATTTAAACTTTGTTTGGTAGTTCCCAATCCCTTGCGGACTCCAAATTTCAGATCTGAGAGTATCTTATTTTCTTTGGCCCAATCTTGTAGTATCTCTAATACGATACGTTCAACAGTTTTTGCCAGGGAATCTAACCAGGATATCGGTCGATAGCAAGTAAGATCTTGTCTATTGCCTTTTTAAAAAATTGGAACTAAAATAGATTCCGACCACAACTCTATAAGCTTGGAGGAGCAACTAGCCGTGATTACTTGTGTAAGAAGCGGGCACACTAATGCCATATTACATTTAAATAAATCGACGGGGATCCCACTTGGTCCAGGAGCTTTCCCTCCCTTGCTACCCATAATCGCCCTATTTGCCTCATCCAGGGTAACCTGGAGGTCAGTTGATTTTGCTGGAAATGGTGATGTCATTTCATCATCATTCTCCAAGTGTATTTCCACGGCATTGGTACAGTCAACATTATTAAATATTTTTGAGAAATGTTCCACCCACTGTACTTCCATGATCACAACTTCAATGGTAGGGGCCTCCCCCAATTCCAAGAAGTGCGCCCTCAGTGCCCTTGAGAACACCGCCCCATCTTTGTTCATAGTGGTCTCCTGCAGGGTTTGCTAGAGATCTTCTCTTAATTACTCCTTACGTGCTTTAATTACATTTTTATAGACCCTCCTTGCCTCTCAGTGCTATCGGGTTTTTAGGAGCATTATGGGTCAAATTTTTCAAGATTGCATATGTCTGCGTGAAATTTGTGTCAAACCATCCTTTAGTCTTTCTAGATGATTCTGTCTTTTGTACCCAAAGAGCCTCTTTAATGGCCTTAGTAATATGTTGAAAGGCTGTTAAAATCCTTTCGTATGTTGCATTCTCATCTAGGATGGCTGCTATTGCCGAATTACTGTTTATCACAATCGTCTTCTTGGCTTCTAGTGGATCTACCATCAAACCTTTCAAGGCATAGCCATTGACTCTATTCATTGCCAGATTCTGTGGGGCGTGAATAAGGTTATGCTCATGGTTTGTTTTTTAATTATGTTAATTGTGTTAGGGAAACGCTCTGTGGAAAGTGATCGCTCAAAATTATTTCATGAGGCTCAAATGATTTCACTCTGGTCACATATCTATTTGAAAGTAAGATTTACAAGGCCTGGAAATCAACAAAGACTCCAGCGCATCCAGAACGCCTCAGCCCGACTCATCCTGGACATCCCGCGCCGCAGCCACATCTCTTCCCACCTGAAAGACCTGCACTGGCTCCCCATCAACAAGAGGATCACGTTCAGACTCCTCACCCATGCACACAAGGCTCTCCACAACATGGGCCCGAAGTACCTCAACAGCCGCCTCACCATCTACACACCCACCCGCCAGCTCCGTTCCGCCAGCCTCGCCCTGGCCTCCGTCCCAAGAATTTGGAAATCCACCATCGGAGGAAGATCCTTCTCCTACCTGGCAGCCAAGACATGGAACTCCCTCCCCACACACCTTTGGCTGACCCAGGATCACCTCTCCTTCAGGAAACAACTCAAGACCTGGATGTTCGAGCAGTAGCGACCCCCCCCTCAGCGCCTTGAGACCCTACGGGTAAGTAGCGCGCTATACAAATTCCGTGATTGATTGATTGATTGATTGATAGAAATTGCTATGCGCAATACATGAAGCCTTTCGCGCAAATTTACTGATTCGCACAAATTCACTGATCAGAATTGCGAGTTCCTAAAAGAGAAGCGCAAAATCCGAAAACTACCATTTGCGAATTCGCATTTTGCGATATCGCAAATAGTGAAATCGCAATTTGGGAAATCGCAAAAAGCGTGTCGCTTTGGAAGCATGCTGATGACTTCACAACCAGGAAGTCAGCCAGCCCATGCTTCATTCAGTGCCCAGAGTAGGTGAGAGGAGGAAGCAGAGTGCTGGAGCTGAGCTGAGACTACCCCAAGTCTGTTTCCTTAACTATCTGTGCACCAGGATGGAAAAGTGAACATCAGAGGATAGTGCCACGGCCAGAAAGAGGAAGCTGACATTCAGCGAGAGAGAACTTGAGAATCTCATTGAGGAGGTGTCCAAGAGCCCTGACAAGATCTTTGGAAAAATGTCACTCAAATTGCCGGAGGCAGAAAAAAGAAGGATATGGCTGCGCATAAAGAGCAAGGTAAATGCTGTGGGTGTCACACACAGCAGCATAGATGAACTGAAAAAAAGGTGGCACAACCTGCGTAGCCGTGCAAAGGAGCGTATCGCCGAAAGGCTGAAGGAGGCAAGGGGCACAGGAGGGTGTCCATCTACAGTGCCCAACAAAACAGCCCTGGAGGACCTGGTGGAGGCAACAATTCAGCCTGAGGCAGTGGTGAGAGTGACCCAAGTAGACACATTCGGGCGCTGCAAGTACCTCACAAGGTAACATGCATGTAACCCTACACTTCTACATAATGATCAATTGTGCACATTCACCCAGGCCAACCCCAGTGTACCGGTCAAACTCCAGTCCATGTTTTCTCTCACACACCCAATGCATTATGGGAGTTGTAGGCATGTCAGTCAAGTGGGCATTCCAATCCAACAATGGCAATCAAAACACGCCAACACTGCATGGCAGTCAGTGATTGCAGTCAGTGATTTAATGTGAGCCAAGAATGCATAATGTAACACAATAGTAAGATTAACACAAATTAACATTGCACTGTTTCAGAGATCCAGCTTCGGTAGACTCGGAAGACAGTTATTGCCTACACATCTCCGAGACACCTGCGGAGACTGATGTGGAGACTCCAGTTGCCCCAGCATGCACACCACCCGCACCCACCAAACGCAGGGCCCAAATCCATACACTGCAACCCATGGAATCAGAGCTGGCTCCTGCACCCACTCCAGAGACCAGCCAGCCTTGTGTGACCACACCACCTACACCACAGACACAAGTCCAACGTGGATGGAGGCGCAGTTCAAGGGCCCGCATTGCTGCTCAGGAAGACCAGGCTCCAAATGTGTTTGGTGGTGTTGAGTTCCAGATGTTACGCGTGCAGCGCCTGCAAGCAAGAAACATGGGCTCAATACAGCTACAAATATCTAAACTTGCCAAGAACGTTAGCCGAATGACAGATAGTGTGCATACACATCTCAATGTGTATGCCTCTTCTGGTCACCAGGGCAGTGCTCGCGGGCCAAAGCACAAAGAGGAGAAGGCATCACCAGAGCATGATGTGCATGTCAGCCTATACTAAGTCCAATAACTAGCTCTGCAACACCACTGCGCTGCTGGCACCTCACTCCGTGGCCAGGCAAATCGATCTGGGCCATTACACTCGATAGAGATCTGGGACATGATCTCCACTCTCCCCCGGGACTTATGTTTTTTTACTGAGACATGTCTTAACTCTACTAATATACCGGCGATCAACATAGCCATACCAACAGACTACAAATTCATTCAACTTGATAGAAAGGGAAAGACAGGAGGGGGCATAGGAATTGCCTTCAAAAAGGACCTTAAAGTTCAATGGATATCGTCTATCAACAACGATATGATGGAATTAGGCATTTTTAAAGTACTAGTATCCCCAACAATCTCCTGGGATGGGGCCCTGCTTTATCGGCCACCTGGTCCCAAATCTAAATCTAATTTTTCTACGGCCCTGACAGAACTTATTGCTATGCAGGCCGTGACCTCTAGCAATTTCATTCTGCTAGGGGATTTTAATTTTCATGGCGAGATAGAAGGTAACCCGGAAGTGAGGACGCTCTTTTCGAACCTGAGCAATATTGGACTCAGGCAGATGGTGTGAGGACCCACACATATGGCAGGCCATACTCTAGATCTTATTTTTACAAATGCAGAACATACAAAAATGTTTATGTTTATGTTTGATTATTCTTGTGTCCAATACTAATATTTAGGCTTAATCTCTCAGCACCTCGGCCAAGGGAAGTTGTGTAATTCCACTGTTTAAAGTGCCCTATTCCCCTGGTTCCTTAAGGGGTCTCTCTCATTCTTTTTTACAAGTTGACAATGGACAACTTTACCAAGCCTTTCATCGAACGATCTATAAACATTGAGCTAACAGAGCAAGACCCCTCTGCTATGTTAGATAGTTTTAATTTAGCCTTAACGGAAACTCTGGATTTAGTGATCCCTCAAAAAAAGGCGAACATGTCATCAAGGGCTCCTTCAGCCCCCTGGTTCTCAGACGAACTTAAATCCTTAAAAACTACGTGTAAAGTTCTGGAGAGGAAGTGGAGGAAGAAAAAACAACCGGAAGATAGGATAACATATAAAGTAGCGCTATCCCACTATCACCACGAAATAAAAATCGCTCGATGCTCCTATATTCAAGTCCAAATTGAAAAGTCTCAAAATTCGACCAAAGCTTTGTTCGACATAGTCAAATAATTTTTCTCCCCTTCAGTATGCAAACAACCACCACTAGAATCCCAGGAATTATGTGATTCTATCGCATACTTCTTCCATGACAAAATTGCTAAAATGTATGCAAATTTTTCTGTCATGGAGATAAATATAACCCAGACAAATAATAAGTCCGACAATTCTCCCGCACCGAACAGAGCGGTGCTTAATCAATTTGATCATATCTCGCTTGCAGACACAAGTAAACTCCTACTATCAGGTAAATCTGGGTCTCCACAGGATCTATGTCCACCCAACACGATGGCTCTTGTGTCTTCTATATGTGCCCCAATGGTGCAACCTTTTTTCAATACCTCAATTGAGACCGGCCTCATTCCGAGGGCTTGGAAAGAGGCCTCTGTGCGGCCCATTTTGAAGAAACCAGCGGCTGACCCCCAGGAACTTAGTAACTACAGGTCAATATCCCTACTACCTTTACTGGGGAAATTACTGGAATCAAAAATAAATACCCAACTTAATCAGTACATGGAAGCAAATGACTTGCTCGGCCCTTCCCAATCAGGCTTTCGACCTGGGTTCAGCACAGAAACAGCCACGCTGGCGGTCACTGACTCGTTAAGAGGTACCCTCGATGCCGGTGGCTCTTCCATCCTGATCCTCTTAGATCTCTCCGCGGCTTTTGATACGTTATCCCATCAGAGGCTAGCTGAGAGACTAAGTGAGTGTGGCATTGGTGGCACTGCCCTACAGTGGCTGAAAAATCTCTTAAGGGACAGATGGCAAACTATTATACTTGGGCCATTTGCCTCCAAAAAGAAATTCCTGCTGGATAAGGGGGTGCAACAGGGCTCCTGTCTGAGCCCAACCCTATTTAATATATATCTGGCCCCCCTGGCTAAGCTTATCCAATCCTTCGGCTTCGAAATTATTTCGTACGCCGACGATACGCAGCTACTATTCCCAATTGGTAATAACATCACTGATGAGAAACAGCGCTTCAAGGGTGGTATGCAGGCGATCGCAAATTGGATGAGGGAGCAGTGTTCACAACTCAACCCTGGAAAAACAGAGCTAATGCTCTTAGGGAAGTCCGCCCATCTTTGGACCCCTGACTGGTGGCCTCCCCAATTGGGTGGAGCACCAAAACCATCTACTTCAGTAAAAAGTCTGGGTATCCAATTGGATGTCAAGCTTGACATGAAGGACAATGTGAATAACATTGCAGGATCTTGCTACTATAATTTACGTCTACTGCGTAGAATTATTCCATATCTACCTCTGGAGCACCGAAGAACGGTAGTACAGGCAATGATAGGGAGTAGGCTGGAATACGGCAATGCTCTACTTGCAGAGTTAGGAGTCACTACTCTGTCAAAGCTACAAGTAATACAGAACACCGCGGCCAGAATGGTCTTTAACTGCCCCCCGGGCACCCCATCCTCTCCCTTGCTCAGGCAACTGCATTGGTTGCCGATTCAAAAACGCTCCCTGTTTAAAATCTGCTGCCTGTCCTTCAAGGCTCTTAGAGGTGAAGGCCCATCCTATCTCAGGGACAAACTTTATAAGCACTCTAGCGAATGTAACCTGAGATCCAACGCTCTCGACCTCTTGAATATCCCTCGGATCCGGCTGACACGTACAGGCGGTAGAGCATTCTCGTTTGTAGCACCTAAATACTGGAATTCACTGCCATTGATGCTGTGAAAATCTACCACTTACTTGTCCTTTAGGAAACAATTAAAAACATGGTTGCTCTGAAAAAGCTCGAACACAATGTTCAAGTTCAAGTTCAAGTTCATGAATTTGTATACCGCACTACTCACCCAGAGGGTCTCAAGGCGCTTTTGGGAGGGGGAGCGTTATTTATCGAATAGCCATGTTTTAAGTTCCTTTCTGAAAGAGAAGTGGTTCTGTGTGAGGCGGAGGTGAGTGGGGAGAGAGTTCCAGGTCTTGGCTGCCAGGTAGGAGAAAGATCTTCTTCCCATGGTGGATCTGTGGATGCGCGGAACTGTGGCGAGCGCTTGGTTGGAAGATCTTAGTTGTCGGGTGGGTGTGTAGAAGGACAGTCGTGTGTTGAGGCAATCGGGTCCTAGTTTGTAGAGGGCCTTGTGTGCGTGGGTGAGGCGACGGAACGTTATTCTCTTGTTGACGGGAAGCCAGTGGAGGTCTTTCAGGTGGCCGGTAATGTGAGCTTGGCGAGGGATGTCCAGTATGAGTCTGGCTGATGCATTTTGGATGCGTTGGAGTTTATTCTGTAATTTGGCTGTGGTTCCGGCGTAGAGGGTGTTTCCATAGTCCAGTCGGCTAGTGACCAGTGCGTGGGTGACCATCTTTCTTGTTTCGGTGGGGCTCCAGCGGAAGATTATTTTTAGCATACGAAGTACGTTGAAGCAGGAAGATCAGACGGCGTTAACTTGTCTGGTCATCGAGAGGGAGGAGTCAAGGATGAAGCCTAGGTTGCGTGCGTGGTCCGTGGGTATGGGAGCTGTGCCTAGGGCCGGTGGCCACCATGAGTCGTCCCAGGCAGAGGGGGAAGATCCTAGGATGAGGACTTCTGTTTTGTCTGAGTTGAGTTTTAGGCGGCTGTTTTTCATCCATTCGGCTACTTCTTTCATGCCTTCATGAAGATTGGTTTTGGCGATGTTAGGGTCTTTGGTGAGGGAAAGGATCAGCTGGGTGTCATCAGCGTTGGAGATGATGTTGAGGTTGTGTTGTCGAGCGATGGATGCGAGGGGACTCATGTAGACGTTGAAGAGGGTGGGACTGAGTGATGATCCTTGTGGTACTCCGCAGATGACTTCGGTGGCCTCTGATTTGAAAGGGGGGAGGCGGACTCTCTGGGTTCTTCCGGCGAGGAACGAGATGATCCAGTCCAAGGCTTTTCCTTGTATTCCGAGGTTGCTGAGGCGTTGTATGAGGGTGCTATGGCAGACTGTGTCGAAGGCGGCGGAGAGGTCGAGTAGGATGAGGGCAACTGTTTCTCCGTTGTCCAGTAGCGTTCGGATGTCGTCTGTCGCTGCAATGAGGGCGGTTTCGATGCTGTGTTTGGCTCGGAAGCCGGACTGTGAAGAGTCGAGGGAGTTGTTGGATTCCAGGAAGGCGGCGAGCTGGTTATTGACGGCCTTCTCAATGACTTTGGCAGGGAATGGGAGGAGGGAGATGGGCGGTAGTTCTTAAGTTCAGAGGGGTCTGCTGTGGGTTTCTTCAGGAGGGCGGTGAGTTCTGCGTGTTTCCAGCTTTCTGGGAAGGTAGCGGAGTTGAAGGAGCAGTTGATGATATCACGGAGATGGGGTGCGATGATGGAGTCTGCTTTGTTAAAGATGTGGTGGGGACAGGGGTCGGTAGGCGAACCTGAATGGATGGAGTTCATTAGGCGGATGGTGTCTTCAGTGGTGATTGGGTTCCAGGTGCTAAGGTTGTTAGGGATCGGTTCAGGTTTGGAGGTGGGCGGGGTGGAGTGTTCTATGGACATGTTCTTAAAGCTGTTATGTATGTCGGCGATTTTGTTGTAGAAGAAAGAGGATAACGAGTCGCAAAGGTTTTGGGAGGGAGTGATGTCGTTTGAGGCAGCGGTGGGGTTGGTAAATTCTTTGACGATGTTGAAGAGTTCCTTGCTGTTATGGGCGTTGTTGTCGAGTCGATCCTTGAATGCTGATTTCTTGGTGGCTCGGATCAATTGGTGGTGTTTGCGGGTGGCTGCCTTGAAGGTGGTCAGGTTGTCAGTGGTTGGGTTTTTTCTCCATGTTTTTTCGAGAGTGCGGCATAGTTTCTTGGATTTCTTAAGGTCATCGTTGAACCAGGGGGCATTTTTGTTACCTTGTTTGATCTGGTGGTTTTTCAAGGGTGCTAATTCTTCAACGCTGTGAGTGATCCATTTTTTGAGTTTGGTGGCAGCTTCGTTTGGGTCCGATGGGAGGGCGGGAGGGTTCTGGTTGAGCGATGTGAGGAGTTGGTCGGTGGTGATTTTGTTCCAGTTTCTTCGAGGAATAGGATGTGGGGTGTTGTGGATCGTGGTGGTTTTGTAGCTGAAGTGAACACATCTGTGGTCTGTCCAGAGGAGAGCTGTGGTGAGCTCGAAGGAGATGTGTTTGCAGGAGGTGAAGACAGAGTCGAGCGTATGTCCGGCTACATGAGTGGGGGTGTCAACAAGTTGTTTGAATCCGAGGTTAGCCAGGTTGTCCAGGAGGGTGGTGGTGTTGCTGTCGTTTTTCTTTTCCAGGTGGAAGTTGAAATCTCCCAGTAGAATGTAGTTCTCGGAGGGGAGGGCATGTGGGCTGATGAAGTCAGTGATGTCTTCGCTGAATTGTTTGCGGGTTCCTGGTGGTCTGTAGATGAGGGTGCCTCTAAGTGTGGTCCTGGGGTCGGTGTGGATCTGGAAGTGGAGATGTTCGGCGGTTGCAAAGTTGTCGTCGAGGCTGGTCGTGATTCTGATGGTGTTCTTATGGACGATGGCTAAGCCTCCTCCTGTTTGGTTGGTGCGGTCTTTTCGGATGATCTTGTATGCGTCCGGGATAGCAATGGCTATGTCGGGTGCTGATGATGTGTTCATCCAGGTTTCTGTGAGGAAGGCGATGTCCGGTGACGCAGTGTCTAGTAGGTCCCAGAGTTCAGTGGCGTGTCTGTGGACCGAGCGGGTGTTCAGCAGGATGCACTTCAGGTGCTTAGAGTCGGAGCTGTGTGTGGAGGAAGAGGGTTTGTTGTAGGTCTTGATGCAGGCGAACTTGCAGGAGTGGCAGGCGAAGGGACCATGGGTACGTCCAGTGGCAGCTTCGTAGCATCGAGGAGTGCGTCCGGGGTTAAGGGCTAAGAGGGTGGCGGCGTCATACGTAATGCGGGAGGAGTGCGGTTTGCGGGGGCCAGGGGGTCTGGCGCTGGGCGCGGTCTAGTCGCGGACGGGCACAGACGGGCTTACCTTTGGCGCGCCTTCGGAGGGCATAGGGCGCGACCGCTGCGCGTGAATGCATCTGTCATAAGTGGAGAAGTGGAGGGGGGAGGGGCGAGGGAGGGTCAGCTGGGAGGCGGGTGCGACGTGTAGGGGACGGTCTCCAAGACAAAACAACAACAACAAAATGGCCGGAGCAGCAGCAAAAACGAAACTAGAGAGAGGCTGGGCCAAAATCAAGCAGCTTCTGCGATTATTCAATAAAGCGCTACAGATATACAAAGCACAATTCAGTAAAGAGCTAGAAAAATTCAAAGCACAAACTTCTGAATAAGAGCAACACAGCGAGCGCTGAGAGTATAAATATTAATGCAATTCGGCAGGGCTTATCGCAGAATAGCGCGATTGTACACAGCAGCCAGCACAAGAATACTTATCTAATGAGGGCAATGCGCGCAGACTAACGATACCAGGAGTAAAGCAGGGAGCCAAACGATGCCAGGATTAGAGAAGGGAGCTTGGGGAGCGACCGCTACTGAGAGCGTCAGGACGGTCACAGCTCTGCCAAGGGCGGGAGCAGGGCTATGCGATCAGTGGGAGGGAGGGTCAGCTGGGAGGCGGGTGTGAGGTGTAGGGGACGGTCTCCAAGGCAAAACAACAACAAAATGGCCGGAGCAGCAGCAAAAACGAAACTAGAGAGAGGCTGGGCCAAAATCAAGCAGCTTCTGCGATTATTCAGTAAAGCGCTACAGATATACAAAGCACAATTCAGTAAAGCGCTAGAAAAATTCAAAGCACAAACTTCTGTCATCTATTCTGTGTCCTCCGACTGCAGTATTCCCCTCTGGAAAGCGCTGAGATGCCCCTGGGTGAGTCACGCGCTATACAAAAGCCACTAACATAACATAACATAACATAACTGTGGGGCTGTTGCCAGGGCCCTAGAACAAGTGATCACTGTCGTGGAACAGATCCAGGTCGGTACTGTTGGTAGCAGCAACTTGACAGGGGAGGAGGAGCGTGAGGAGGCATCCAGTCTTAGCAGCCTGTCGGTGCCAGTGACCACTGCCAGGAGGCGCAGTTTGCGCAGCACAACACCTTCTGTTGCACATCAGGACAATGTGGTCGATGCAGGAAAAAGGTGTCTGGGGGTGCGTGGCAGGAAGCGCTAGCCATGCATGTCCTCCTTTGTTTGGCCAGGGTGACGTAACCATGGTAAATGACATCCTAGTGATTGATATCCAGGGCGTGGAATTTCTCATTTAACATTATTCTTCTATGCAATCACGGTTATAATTAGCAAAAATCTCTGTGTTGCTACTCATTGATGCATGGCCTCATGTCAATAAATACTTTTATGTTTGCCATTTAGGTGTTATGTCTCATTATTGCCTACCTCAGAAATAATGTTGAGTGATGTCTGCCCATCTCCTTAGCACTTCTGCTGAGTTTGCCAAATGCGCTTGTCGGAGTTGGTCGGTTGGTTGGTTGTCCCCATCAAACTCACTGTCGGACATCTCAATGTGTATGCCTCTTTTGGTGGCAATATTGTGCAACATGGCACATGCAGCCACGATCTGGCAGCAGGTCTCTGGATGGTACCTCAATGCTCCACCAGTTGTGTAGAATGTAAAAGTGACTTTTCAGTAGTACAAACGTGCGTTCAATCACATTCCGTGTGCTGATGTGTGCAGCATTGTACCTCTGCTCATGTGGTGTGGCTGGGTTGAGGTATGGTGTCAAAATGTAGTTTAGCACGGCGTATGTGCTGCCACCTACAGGGTGGAAAGCAAAGGGTTAGCCATAGTTATACATTGACATTTGTTTGTTTAATGTTGCGAAGAGGTATATGTGTGTACCAAGTAGATGTCCTTCGCCAAATTCACCCCTGAGCAGACGCATGTGGATGCCACTGTGTCGGAATATTTAGGAGTTATGGGTGCTTCCAGGGAATTGTGCCACGATGTCCGTTATGATATGCTTTGCATTGCACACTACTTTCACATTGATTGAGTGATAGGATTTCCTGTTCCTGAAGATGTATTCATTCACTCCTGGGGGACAAATAGGGACATGCGTACAGTCTATGCAGCTGATCACATGAGGGAATTGTGCTACCTGGTAGAAGTCCAGTTGTGTCTTATTCAAATCATGTGGGGTTGTGGGGAAGGTAATGTAGGTGTGGATCCTTGTCATCATGGCGCCAAGGAAGGTTTTGAAGAAGCTTGAGAGTGAGCTTTGTGATACCCCTCCAGCTAAAGCTACTACCCCCTGGAAACTGCCTGAGGCAAGTAGGTGCAGGCAACATAGGACCTGTATATGTGTGGGGATAGCATTGGTCCTACAGGTCTGGCGCTGCATTAGGGGTTCCAATTCTGCTATTAGGTGCATGATCATTGCACCGTTCAGCCTGTACTTATCGTAGATTTCATCCTCTGTTTTTCCCAGCAATGTGATGCGCACTCTGAATTGATCCTCATCCTCCTCGCCATCACGTAAAGTGCTGCCATTGTGAAAGGCTTCAGGGGCTTCTGAGTCAGTTTAAAAGGGTGTCTGATTGGAGGCACCTGTGTACATTTTTTTTTTTACTTTACCACCTGATTGGCATTCCCCTTATTCTGCACATGCTATTTAGCGAGTTTACATGCATTAAATTGCAATTCTTTATTTACAAATTGCTATTGGCGGTGGCTGTTGTGAGACTCGCTATTAAGGATACGCATTATTGGTTCTCGCAAATTTTGTGAGTTCTTATTTTTGCGAAACAGTTGGTTTTTCGGTAATTGGGTTCCTGCATTGAAAAGTGTTGGTTTGCATTCGCAAGCGGCCTTTGTTTGCAAATCCCAATTTTTGCGAGGTATTTTTTGCTTGATGCATGTGTCTGATAATCTATAATAGTAGAGCATCCTCTTCCATTAAAAGTACATGTAAAGGGAGCAGGTTCGGTGCTTATTTCATTGGTAAAACCCAGATCATGACCACATACCATTTCATTTAGAACTTCCCCGTACTGCAAATGTGGGAAATGGGTTTCACTTTTCCCCTCCTCATTCATAATGTCACATACATCCTTACCATTATTTGGGCACAATACTATATTAAAATCGCCCCCCCCATAATAAATACGTCCCCCTTCCCTTCACTTTTCACAGTTTTCAAAGCATTGTCCAATTTTTTTTTTATTCTACCAATCTGGTCCAATTGGTCATTGTTATAATAATTTACCAAAGCGACTTTATGCTGTTTATCACTTTACTATAGAAACGCTTGATAATATATTTCCTTGTATTTCAATTCTATTTTACTGACATTTAACAACTTAGATGTATAAAATGGCTAGACCCCCCTAAGCCCTCCCGTGTTTCCCTTCCACAGCTTCCATGTGATAAGTTCGACATGTATGTAAATAGCCTCCCTTAGCCATGTCTCTTGAAAACACAAAATGGAAAACTCTGATATAAAATCATACCACAGCAGATTACCTAACTTTGTTCATAGTCCTGCTACATTCCAATAAACCAAATTTGTTTGGTTAGCTGCTATACTACATGCTCCTTTTGGCATAATTACATGCAGTTTGTATGATAGGGACAGTCAATAGTATCTGTGATTGACTATTTCCTGGATTCAGTACACTGACCTCTGCCATTTGATTGGTTTTGTGTACCAACTTGCGCATCTCAGGTAATGCTGGGAGTTTGGCTGCTGTTGGAAATAATTCTTGGGAGCTATTTGGCTCTATATAAGGTTTGCAAAGGTTATTGGTATTTGGTTTCCTAGTGAAATCATCAAATACAAAGATTTCAAGATATCTAGATTTTATTTTTGGGTGATCGGTCTTTTAAAAACAAAAACCTTTACACCAAATGACATTTTTAAATAGTACTACTACATATAAACACATGAAATCAATGGCAGAATCTTACAAAGTTAATCTATAAGATACTTTTGTCTGTCAAATATTTAAAATGTCATTTTTAAAAGAAGGTTTAAAAAGATCACGTCTTTCTAACATCCTTCTTATTAAATGGCCTTTTTCTGGTTGTCTGTTAGTTTAAAAAAAAATCTTTTTCGCTCTCCACAGAGTTTCAACCGATTTCCTTTAAATAGGCAATTAAAAGTTTCACCCCCTGCATACTATGGGAATTAAGGTCCCGCCGAGCCAGGTGATTACAGCTTCTCTACATGATCATATATTCAAACTATTCAGGAGTGATTTTAATAATGACTTACGTTCCTTTAATAGCTTAGGGCATACGCAAAAAATGTGTTGAATAGATTCGTCTTTGTATCCGCATAGTCTGCATTCTCGATTTTCCCTTTTATCCTTTCATGCTCGGATAAAGGCCCAGATTCATCAAACAAAAATCCGCTCGCAAAGGGGCAGATTCTCAGAATCAGCCCCTTTGCGAGCGGTATTTTTGGATTTGGGATGCATCATCCCAAATGCAAAATTCACAATTTTAGAAATCGCTAAATTGCGATTCATTGCATTTAAGGAATCTCAAATTGAGATTCCTTAAATGCAATGCATGAAAGTTTTTAAAATAGCGAAATCGCTATTAGGGCACGCAAATTACCATGAAGTACAACTTCATGGTAATTTGCAAAAACTTTGAAAAATGCACTAAAGTGCATTTTTCAAAGTTTCATGTTGCTCATACACATGCCCTAAGGGCATGTGTGTGCGTAACATATGTGCACATGTCAATTTCAGGGGTGCAAGGGTGTCCTTTGGACACCCCTGCACCCTTGAAATTGCAATCTCAATTTGCGAATCACTAATTGCGATTCGCAAATTGAGATTGTCTTCCCATTCATTCCAATGGGCCTCTAGGCCCATAGGAATGAATGGGGAGGTATTCCTTAATTGCGACTCGCAATTTGCGACTCGCAATTAAGGAATTCTAAGAAATCGCTATTTTTTAAGTGATTTCTTGATGCATTCCATTTTGCAATTCCTTAATAGCGAATCGGTATTGTTCGCTATTAAGGAATCGCAAATTGGGTTGTCGATGCATCTGGGGGTAAGTCTTTTGTTTCCCACATACCCAGGCATAGCCTCATAAATTGATGTTTTAGGGAAAGTGAGAGATAGGCTGATAAATATTCCTGAGGCTTCCTTTTCCCATATGAATTAAAAACCGTCCAGGCATGTCGTCTTTGCAATAAGGTATTCTCATCCGTTGAGTGAGACATGGATTTTATTGTGATGTTGAATAGTTTGGTGAACGCCTTTTTTTGTTGCTGTCAGCCTGGCTGTAAATTGCTCCAATTACAATAATTGTGGCATAGGATTGCTCTGTATGCGTGGTACAATTAGGAATTTTTGCGTCTGTCATGCTACAGATTCACTCACTAAGGTATGATCAATGGTTGAGCTTTTAGACCCACTTAAAAAGGTCATTGTCGCCAGTGAGTCTTCTTTTGCATTTCCATTGAGGTGAATCAGTCCTAATGATTCAAGTTGTCGTCTGAAGTTGCTTCCCTTTTTATTCATATTCCCTGGGGTTATACATTTATTGATATTAAAGTCATCCGAGATGATGAACTGTGTCTGACAATACAACCTTTGTAATGATTTTATTTTTCCTAACAATATGTTCATGTGCTCGTCTTTTGCCTCCTCGCTTGGATTGATGTAGAAATTAAGTAGTATTAGTATTGTTACAAATCCATCACTTTTGTGTTGTTCTGGCTTGGATACAAGAACCCAATTCGTCCCTAGAGTTAGTTTTTCTAGAGCCCAATCCAATTTGGTCGAGAAATACGAGGACAAACCGCCCTTTGGGTGTCCAAATTTTGCTGATTTTATTGCTGGCTCATGATGGCCGGCAAAGCCTCTGATATTGTTCGGAGTTATGCTCCACGTTTCTTGAGCTAAAACAATATCGTGCGCTTGCAGGAATTCCACTGCACCGGTGTTTCCTATGAGATTTTCTAGGCCATGGGTATCCCAAGAGCAAATGTGGATGACTTTTTTAATTTCTTGTGGTGCTTTGGTTCGTCAGGGTTGCGAGTTAAAATGAAGTTTCTGAGGCCCCATCCAATTGTCTTTGATCACTTGTTTGGTTGTGTTAAATTCATCTATACTCCTTTTGAGTGGGGCTGTTGTCCGGGGCCTCGTAATTATTAAGTTCCCGAAGGCTTTATGATTTGTTGTTGCTCCTATGGCACCACTTAGTAGGGATCCCTCACTTTCCTTTTTGGGGAGAAGCAGACCAGGGTAGCATGGGGCCTCTATCCTTTGTAGTTCTATGCCCCAAGCCTTAAACTGTTGCTGATGAGTCATTATATGCTCTGCAATTTCCGGTGAAGACCAAGTTGTTACTGTTACCTCTCTCTTAATCATGGATGGATGTGGTTTAAATTCAATCTATAACAAATTGGAAGAATTGATACAGGCTATTTCCGATACTTCCTTTATCAGTTTTATGATTGTACCTCTGTTTAAGGTGTCAAAGTTACCTCTTGAAATATAGTTTGGAAGTAACACTATTTTGTTTAATTCATTTACCCTTGGTGTGTATGAACGTTGCTGCTGCAGCTGTAGTATGTCCTCACCTTCCGACCTGCAAGGACTTCTTGTTCTAACTGCTTCTTTGGTAATTACCTGGAGCCCTGATCTCCTTCGGTCGTATCCCTGTGACTTAGTATAACCTTCCTTTCTGGTGGTGGAGGATTCAAAACAATTAAGGGCCTTCGGGTTTTGCCTGTTTGGTGATGTCTCTTGTTCGGCTGCTACTAACAATGGTCCATTTTCAGTATCATTTTTAGCGGGAAAGCTGGATATTTTCTTGTTTCCTGTAGGATTGAGTTCTTGGTTGGTTGTTTGTGGGGTTATAGTGATTCCGAATCTGATTTTGTATCGGTATTTTGTGATGTATTCCTATAGGTTCTGAATCGATCCCCCTATTCCTGACCCTATTCTGGTTAAACAAACCAACAAGTTAACTAGCAGTCAGCCCATGAGGCAGAAAACCCCCATGATGCAGATACCGTTATCTGACGCAGTCACACTACGGCACAGGAACGTGTTATCTGATTAGGTCATAACGCTTGCGATCTAATTAGACAAGCGATATTCCTCCAGCCCCTGATAAGGCATACGGAGTTCTCATAACAAATCAAACCTATGACAACCTGGGCAAAACCCTGCGGCCATTGTTTTGATTTCACCGAGAACTTCAGTAAAAGAATGTGCTAACGAGCAAGTCGTATGACATCCTTATTGACGTATCTATGTCCATCCTTACGTCAATCTCGGCACCTTAAAGGTATAAATATTACCGATATTGCCCTATGCAAACACACGCGTGGTGACGAGACGGAGCAGCCATACTTGCCAAAGCGAAGAGCAGAGCAGACCCCGCTGGCACAGCCCCGCCTTCCTGACGCGCTGAGAACGAGACGCGCTGATTTCTCCTGCCGAGAGATCCAGCACCGGCGCTTCCGGGTAGCCCTCGCAGGCAGCCTGGAATATCGAGACCAGAGAGAGAGATACCATCCCTCATTCAACCTAGATTCCAGGTACAGAACTGAATAACCCCTCACAGAGAATTCTTTAGTTATTCACTTGGCAAAAACAAACTTAACTTAAACTGTAACTTTCTATTCCCGCCCACGTATTAGACTTAGGTCAGGTACACGGGGTAGGCATATTTAGAAACACCAGTTGAGTACGTTTAGTCAAATGTATATGTGTATGTAATATATTTTATTCATTTTAAACATCTTATGGCTTAGAAACCATATCAATGTTTTTACAGTATTATTTTATACTATTGCTTTTAATGTATGCACTTTACTTAACTATAAGTATTGCAATAATATCGATCCATTTCTCTTGTATGAGAAAAGAGACTGATCAATAAATAACACCTTTTTATTGAACACGCCCGTCTCTTCCTTTTCTCTACAATCTGATGAGACTAAGAATGCACGTACTGACTGAGTAAAATAAATTGCCTTTTGTTCACACGACTCTCGAGATATACTCTTGATTAGGGGAGAGCAAAGTTGTCATGTTCTATGGTTGTCAGAAACTAAATCCCTTCTTGTCTAATCAGGGAAGTTAAGTCCTCCTTGAACATTCGAGAAAGTTTCTAGTGAACTCTGAGCTACGCTGGCAAACCCAAAACTTTAAGTCTAGTATCGACAGTAGTAGACCTAGTTAACGTCTGGTCTAGGCCTTTACTGCTGTAGGTATTATTCCAATGCGCAGAGCCTATTGGGATGATAGGAACTACACTACATGGCGCCCAACGCGTTTGGAAAGGGCGATAAAACTAACGTAAGACATTTAGAGTAACTCAGTCGTGCTTTCTCATTCAGACCCCTTTTCCCAAATACTCCAAAGACGTCTGGAGTGGGTGAAAGGTTATATCCGCCAGACCTCGCAGGAGGGAACTCCTATGTATGGTTCTTGGTACAAGTCAACGTTGAAGGATACACGGTTCCAAAATATTGTGCATCTAATCTTTGTTTCCATAAGAAACCTGATCTGCAAACAAACAAAAAAATAACCATCCTGTCAGTAAAATGTCAGACAATGAGGATGAAAGAGAGGCAGTTAGATTAGCAACTGAACTCGCAGCAGCTGATGCTACCATGCAAGACGCAGACCCGGATATAATACTCATCCCGGTCATTAAAAGGAAATCTATAACCATAAAACTTATAGAAAATGGACTGACACCTAGAGGTGGTACAGTCATATTCGTAATTGAGGCACACGAATATCGGCAGACAGAGGTATACTATTCATGGATAAATTTTCCAGCAGCAAATCCTGTAACAAAGTACTTCCACTATTACAAAATAGAGGAACCTCCTGAAAATTACACTCCTTTCGAGGAGGTGGAAGTACCACTCAAATTTCAAGAGCATTTGCTCTTATTGGATGGCGCCCTAAAACATAACAATCACATCACCAGGCTCGGTCCTTTAGGTAGACCAGGAGCAACGTGGCCGGTCCTAGCCGGATACACACCACATCCAGACATCAATGGGATGTCTGCAGCAGAGCTGTTAACACAGCTAAAACAATTAATAAAAATACATAGACAATTAGTCCAATATGTGATGCGGACTTCAACAATTCAGCCAGCGATTAAACTCCCACGGCTGACCCCTCACCAGGGGAACACAAATAAAATTACACCACAGAACATCCAGTCCTGCCTAGGTAAAGTACCGCCTAAACGGGAACAAATACCATTCTGGCTAGCGCAGAAAATCACCCAAATAGAGGCGGTGTTTCCAGACACCACCCCGCTAGAAAAGCACAGGATTCTGACTATCTGTCTTCCAATGGGAATCGCACCACACATTGAGGACTGTGACACTTGGGGTACAGTCTTTGCTTCCATCTACACAAAAACGCACGGTGTTCCATCCATTTCAGTAATACCAGATGTGCTAAAACAAATTCAAGATGAATATGGTCCTGAACCCGCTTTAACTCTTGGTATGAAATTACTAAAAGACTTCAAGCAGGTCTCGGCTATACTATTAGCCAACATAAAAGGAGAAGCAGCAAACGTGGCGATCCGCCAGAGGTTAAAAGAGACAGATATAGCAGACCAACCAGCTGAAATTGCCAGAATCATAGAAAAATCCTATGAGGAACTAGGTAGAGATAGTTTAGGTGGAATACCAGTAAAACCGCAACTAATTGAAAGTCCTGAAAAAATATTTTTTAATAATAATTCTACATCACCAAAAAAGAACTGGGATGGAAACAAACAATCCAATCCTAAAGAAAAGAAATTCCAGTCCCGAGGAAGGTCTCCTAGGCGAAGAGAAAAATCTCCGAACCAAAGACACAGGTCACCTCAGAGTGACCCCTCTGGGAAAAGATATAACCTTAGAAATAGGGATAATATTAAAAAGCCTGATAGATATCAAGACATTGATACACGTCCCTCTCAATCTTTTCAGACTTCCTCGCAGAAATCGGAAAGAAGAGGACGATCAGAACAAAGAGAAGAGCACACCAAGTCCAAAGACAAGGAACCTGCTCAGCTAAAAAAGAAATTACAATTTCCAAAAAAGAAGGTAGCCAGTATCAAGGTAGTTAACAATGCCGAGAATACTGAGGACACAACTGAAAAACGGAGAATGGGCTCAGACAATGCTAGACAGCGCAGCAGAAGTGAGCATAGCTCGCAAAGTCCTTATGAATCATCTGGAGACAGTGGACACGAATGAATATCTTCAAGTGGAAACTGCGGACACCAGAATTAGCAAACCTCACAAAATATACGAAATAACATTGCGTATAGAGGGAGATAAGACTAGGAAAATAAGGGGACTATTTTGGGATAATCTCTCCAAGGGCTATGATATCCTTCTAGCTGAAAAAGACTGGCCACCAGAGTTTGTCAGGGAGTGCCCTCATGGCGAAGAAGTAATTATGCCTGCCTTCTCAAATCATATCCCAATTCATAAAAAATACACACTTGCCAGAAAGTGGGCAGTAGCTCTAGCTCCTGCTTTATATAAAAATCACGTGGGATGGGATGAGGACTCTCCTCCTCACAAAATCCAGTTAAAATCACAACCTACTGCACAAAGGCAGTACCCAATTAAGCAAGAAGCTAAAAAACAGGTAAATGAAATACTAGATCAGCTAGAATACCAGGGGGTGATTGAAACTTGCACCTCACAAATGAACAACCCTTTGTGTCCGGTCTCCAAACCAGACAATTCATATCGTCTAGTTTTGGATTACCGACACCTTAACACATGTTGCAAAACTTTTGCAGTGCAAAACTCACATAGTGCTGCACTAATGAATAACATAGTGCGCAAAAAATACAAAACAACATTAGACATCTCTAATGGATTCTTTTGTCAAAACATAGCACCAGAGAGCAGATATTTAACTGCATTCTCAATAAATGGCACTCAAAAACAATTCTGTCGGTTAGCCCAGGGGTACAAGAACAGCCCGGGAGTATTCTCAGCGAGAGTAACAGAATTACTACAAATATATGATGATGAAGCATTATCTTATGTCGATGACATTTACTTAACAGATGATGACTTGGAGACTCACTTGAAAAGAGTGAACACCATAATACTTGGGTTCGCTGCAGAGGGTTACAAATTCAACTTTAAAAAATCCAGAATTGCCCATCTGACAGTCCTGTTCTTAGGATATGAATTATCAAGTGAAGGCAAAAGCCTGGCAGACAATTTCCTAGAGAAATGTGCCGTAATCCAAGCACCTAGAACACTAAAAAACCTACAGTCGATTCTAGGCTTCCTAAATTTCGGAAGAACATACATTGCAAATTACGCAGAAAGGGTCAAACCCCTTTATGATCTGATAAAACCAGATTTTAAAAGATCCAATTGGACTCAAATACACACAGAAATTTTGAGATCCCTACAAACAGACATGCTAATTAAAACAAAATTAGAAACACGTGATAACATACGCAATCTTGTGATTCGAGTCATCCCAGGGAGATGCGGATTCACATACCTGACCTCTAATGAGGGAGAAAAGGTACCAATTGCATTCAAATCACACTTGTACACTAAGGCTGAAATGAAATTTAGCCCAACGGAAAAAATTCTTACTGCAACACAGACAGCTATAGCAAAAGAACGAGCCCTGGCACAAGGTAAACGAATAATAATCGTGACACCAATACCAGCCCTAGAGGCTGTAACGAAAGCAAGCATTCCAAATGCTAAGGCTCTCCATCCGAGATGGATACAATGGGCTAATTCTCTTGCTGCAACAGACGTGGCGTACGAATTTGATCCTTATTTAAAAACACAAGAATTTCTCCAATATGAATTTGAATGTCCTCCGCCGACCGAAATTTTGCCTCTAGACCACTACGGCTGTATAATATATACAGACGGATCAGCACAACCCGCAGTGGGGGGTAAGCAAGCTTACAGTGCTGCGTGCGCGATCGTTAAAGGTCACTGGCACGAAGGAAAATTTAAACCAGCAATCACTAAAACACAATCTTTAGGAGATTATACAGCTCAGCGAGCTGAACTACTGGCGTTCAAGATGGCGCTTGAAAATACCGATCGAGAATTCCCCACACTCATAGTGTGCGATTCGTATTACTGCGTTCAGTCTTACAATGAATACTTGCAGATCTGGCTTCAGAATGGTTTCAAGGATGCGAAAGGTGGCACAATCAAGCATAAAATGCTCTGGGAACAAGTAGTTCTTTTACAAAAAGAACTACCAAAGACTCACGTGATACATACGCTGAGTCATCAACGTGATGGCGTTCACGTTGCAGGGAATTCATTGGCTGATGAGGCCGCGAAGGCAGCTGTGCAAACGGCTTCCGTAGCTGCCATCACCCGGTCAAAAACAAAAATAGACAGCGAAATATTACAAGCTGTCAGCGCTTCAGAAAAGGATCCGATAGAAACACTCCCGAAAGGCTTTCCAGTAAAATACTCATACATAACTGATGCAAACAATGTTCCTTTTGCTCGAATCCCTGGAGTGGGGGATAGGGCAATTCCAAACATGGAACATAGGTTAGGACTAATAATAGCGGCACACGAAGGGCTTGCTTCTATCCATGCTGGCGTCTCAGCCACAGTATCATTATTAAAACAGAGATACTGGTGGCCACAAATGAGAAGACAAACAAGGAACTATGTTCTAGAATGTGAAATATGTCAAAAAATGAAAGTATCAACGGTGAGACGTCCAGCGCAAACGCCCCTTCTAATCTCGGATAAACCATTAGCCTGTGTTTATCTAGATCACTGCGGTCCCTTACAAAGGGACGGTAACTATAAATATATCTTGGTCGCAGTAGATTCATGCACGAGATTCATATGGATGTGGCCCCAGCGAACGGCTGACGCCAGAACTGTTATAAAAGATTTGCGAGTCTAAATGGCATATACGCTAAGAGCATGCTACGTTTGATCATTGTCTTCACTCTAGCCCAACAGCCTGAGGGGAAACATGACCAAATGAGCATAGCCCAGCGGGAATCTTCTCACTTCCTTCCTGAGGGTACGGGATGGTGTAAAGAAAAAACCAAGGCATAAAGCAATCTATAGCGGAAAGGATATTAGGTTCGGGAGCTGGGTGGGTCAAACATCTAATAAGTGTCCAACGTAGTCTAAATAACTTGCCAAGAAATTCTCTGAAGGGATTCAGTGCGTACGAATTATTATTTGGAACTAGGATGTTGATCTCTGACATTGATAGTCAGACTTCAGTGGTGAAAGAAAAAAGCTTTGATATCAAAGACCGTTTGGCTATTTTGCAGGACTTAAACAAAACAAGAAAAGACCTGAGCAACATAAAGTTGAAACAACAGCCAACAACCACTGAAGAACCACCACCTGTCCCAGCAAGACCTGTCTGGATTCCAAAAGTCGGGGATCTAGTCAGGGAAAAGATTGCGGTAAAGAAGGAATTTGGGCCTTCTTACAGAAAAGCAGTTCCTGTCTTGTCTGTCAACGGGACAAGATCAGTTGTACTACCGCCACTTGCTGGAAAAAAGGAGAACCGAGTTGTATCCATCGACCTGGTAAAACCACAACATGTGGCCGATAACAAACAGTAGGCCAAGTGGACTCCCAATAAGTAGCAGAACACCAAGGTTTGCTACCAGTACAGAGGTCCTAACGAAGAGGCTCATCACATTCGAAACGCCTACAGAAAAACAACAAGGACTATGCAACAATGCAATAGAACTCAGACCTCTGAAAACCCAAATAAAAACATTTAGCAGAGACACACCAATATATAATGAAGTACCAAGTGAAAATGCAAGAAACAGAAATCCTGAACCAATTGGAACAATTGACAGAACAGCATCCGGCTACTTCATAAACTTCGATGATTCCTCTGAAGGCTTCAGTGAATCAAAGACACAGCCATCATCAAAAACCTTTAAAGATAAAGCTAAAGAACTTTTGAAACAACTGAAAGAAACATATCTGATTTCCCCATGGATTGAATTTTGGGTGGGTTTTGGTGCATTTATCCTCATACTTTGGCTCATCATGATACTAACTTTGGGACGCTTCATTGAGGGAAAATATGCAAAAATGGACACAGCAAGTCAGAAAATCAACTTGATCCTCAAACCACACACATCTTCACACTTCGAGAAAAGAGAACTTTCTTCAGTCAACTTCACAGCCAATCCGATACCGGGTGGGGTAGCCTGGGACAACACTGACTATGAAATTTATGGTCCGGTCGAAATCCTGAAATATCCACACCAAATTAAGATCTCCTTGAGTGACTTTGCAAAACCAAGCTCATTTGCTGATGATTGGGACTTCGAAAGCATTAATAATATGATGTCTGACTTAGTAATGTCTGCTAAATTTACCAAACATGATTATTTGCAGGGTTCTACAAATTATGATAGTATGTACTGTTATAACCACTATGGTAACCATTTTTTACATAGATCTGCACAACCTAGAAATGTTTTAAATTATAATCAATGGGAACATTGTGCAACCCCTCCAAAAGGAAGCTCAAGGACCTTCTATGACAAATATTCATACTTTTCAGGTTTTAACACAAGTAATGCTGAAGCATTCTATTTTAAATTGTCAAACAAGACAGGGACAAAGACCATGATAACCAACACAAAATTGATATATTCAGACTCATTTTTTGAACAAATGAATACTTTCGGTTTTGATTATTTGGACAAAAATGTTGAATTGAAAAGTGTTTGGGGTACAAAAGAATGGCAAGTACAGGGTATAGAATCTTTGTTTAGAGCCTGCATGATCCCAGAACAAATGATATTTTTAAATGACACTGTTCAACAAACTACCTGTCTTGGCCTAGCCAAAATCAAAGACTTAAATAAACCGTCTATTCCAAAGCCAACAATGCTCAGCAATAGCTCTACAGATGAAGAGATAGACGTAAATTATGTATTAAACCAAAACAGAACACATCCTGATTGGAAACAATGGTTGATCTGGCCCACAGATACTAATAACTGTCAAGACAGATTCCTGAACAAAACACAGGGGTTCAAAATGACCAGGCCAGACCCTAGATATCCCCAAAGACATCACCCAGGGATAATAACAACCTACAGTGTGGGCAAATTATGCCTTCAGTGGCTACAAACTTCCACACTGGCAGAAATTAAACAACACCTAACTTTACTTACTGATGGTGCTGACTTGAGTGATTTCATTATGGGACCGCGCAAACAGCGTCAAAAACGTTTCATAGCAGCCTCTGTATATGCAGCATACAATGAGGCCTGGAAGGTTACTCAAATTGAAACAGCAGAGAGAATACGGGAAATTGACCGTATTAATTTGGAAAAATCACTTTCTGTAGTGGACAATGGGTTAATGACTCTGTCCTCCAGAATTTTTTCTTTGGACAGCATTGTGTCTTCAGCAATCGACATATTGTCGCAAGACTTACTGTTATTACAACACGGTCAGTCACAATTGCGCTCTATTGTACAGCTTGGCTGGACGTTACAAAATCTACGTTCAGGCTATGTGCCTTGGCGTTTAATCAACACAACGTCACTATTCCAAATCTTTAACCTTACTGATAGACAAATCAGTATGGCGCAAAAGGGTGCTGATTATACAATCTTGAGCATTGAAAAACTCGAAAGATTACCAGTGACAATGTCAGAACGACCTGTCAGTGAATGGATAATACATGGGATAATAAATATTCCAATCTCAACCTTCAGGTTTCAATACTGCCAAAAATATATACAGGCTGGCATGTACGAGAAATTGGGAAAGGGGTACATTAAAACAACATGGAACCTGCCCTATTCACATGCATGTGTCAGTAATAAAGGACAGAAAGTGTTTCTTAGTGGCAACAATTGTGCGATGTCACTAAGTGGCACACTTCTGTGTAACGGAATTAGTTTGCATGGAGCCTGTGAAGGGAATTCATACAACCTTTCATGTCACCAGCAAGGCACACCTGAAACAGAAATAGAACCATTCTTTCAAAGACTCTATAATGGGAGTTACATTCTAATTGTAGATCGCAGATGTTGCAGTCTTATGCCCGGGACTCCTTATGTAGTAACTACGACTGCGAAGGTCAAGTGCTGTGGACGCTCATTGTTCCCCAGCTCCTTTCCAGACAGGGAGGCAAGGGCATGGCCCAATTTGAAAATTACTTCTATTCGAATAGATACTTTAAGCAGAATGAAAACAGTGCTTCTTCAGACGCCTACAAGGCTCACGCCATCAAAAGAAACGTATGATCTACAAGTCGCAAGGACGACTGCAGAGATACATTCATTGTTATCAACTAATTCCCCCATACATTTCGCGGAAATTCTGAACGAAATCTTAAATATTTCTGATACCAATGGGGTCTCAAAGGTATTTAAGACAGTATTTTCGATGGCATTAACACCATTCAAAGCCATACTGGGTATTTTTCCAGATTTCGTCCATTCGATTTTTGGCGGACTTCCCCTGATCTTGGGACTAATTGCAGGAATCCTATTCTTAGTCCTTATTTTTCGTTATGGCAACCCATGTCACAGACAAAACTCTTGCGACAAGGGAAGAAACAATCCTAGCCATTGGATACCGGGACCGGATATCAAAAATCCTGGGACTCTCCCGGCTTAGAGACCTGAACATGACTTGGTTTCTATCATTTCGACCAATGTGGCAAAGATGTGTTTTACCTGTATTAAGGTGTCTGCTATGCGGAGAAGAATGCGTGTTAGACACCTGTCTGACGCTACAATCGGATGCGCCAATGGATGCAGAAACATTGTTGAGCCCGATCAAGGTTCATGCTTTGTGCTGCCCTCAAAGGCTACCAATCCTGATGACGGCATTCGTGGAAGCTTCACCACTACGATTGATGGGTAGTGAAGTTCAAGATGAAAGCAGCATCGATCAGGTACGACCTTCTGTCAGCAATGCGAATCAGAATGTCAATGGAGACAATCATGCGCACGAATGCATGATTACACCTATTTCCGAGTTAGTGGAACTTTCCCAGGAAGCTGTTGACAGTTTTTTCGAAAGCCTAAATGATATGATGTTCTCGCCAGAACAGAAATAGAGACTTTTGAACAAGCTCGCACACGGCGTTCCCTGAATTCGGCCTTCAACTTTAAAAATAAAGTCACATGAACAATTTTCCCTCCAGTTCACGGACAGCAATTTTTCAGCAGCCCCAAAATATTTTTGCATATTTTTCGGGACACTATCTTCTGCTTAAAGTAAGAACTATTCTTAAAGAACTAAGGTTTCTAAATTTTAGATAGCTTATAGACATAGCTTATAGACATTAGCTGCCCGCTGGTATGTTCATAAATATTTTAAATATTTTATTCTGTGATGAAATGGTCTCGAACTTCTCTTCTGTATTAAGAGCCATTTCATGTGTAATTCTCATATACAAAATAGCAATAATGTATACAAATGCGATTACTTTGGCATTTTTCTACAGCTTGAGTGCATACAATACATATGACTGCAATTTTTCCGTATATTTGAAAATTTCAAAATGCATTTATGTATTTTGGGGTGGTAAGGTATACACTATACTCTATAGTATGTTGTACTATGTTATACTATGCATAGATTAGTAAATATGACCATAGTTAGCGTGGAGTGGGTGTGATGTATTCCTATAGGTTCTGAATCGATCCCCCTATTCCTGACCCTATTCTGGTTAAACAAACCAACAAGTTAACTAGCAGTCAGCCCATGAGGCAGAAAACCCCCATGATGCAGATACCGTTATCTGACGCAGTCACACTACGGCACAGGAACGTGTTATCTGATTAGGTCATAACGCTTGCGATCTAATTAGACAAGCGATATTCCTCCAGCCCCTGATAAGGCATACGGAGTTCTCATAACAAATCAAACCTATGACAACCTGGGCAAAACCCTGCGGCCATTGTTTTGATTTCACCGAGAACTTCAGTAAAAGAATGTGCTAACGAGCAAGTCGTATGACATCCTTATTGACGTATCTATGTCCATCCTTACGTCAATCTCGGCACCTTAAAGGTATAAATATTACCGATATTGCCCTATGCAAACACACGCGTGGTGACGAGACGGAGCAGCCATACTTGCCGAAGCGAAGAGCAGAGCAGACCCCGCTGGCACAGCCCCGCCTTCCTGACGCGCTGAGAACGAGACGCGCTGATTTCTCCTGCCGAGAGATCCAGCACCGGCGCTTCCGGGTAGCCCTCGCAGGCAGCCTGGAATATCGAGACCAGAGAGAGAGATACCATCCCTCATTCAACCTAGATTCCAGGTACAGAACTGAATAACCCCTCACAGAGAATTCTTTAGTTATTCACTTGGCAAAAACAAACTTAACTTAAACTGTAACTTTCTATTCCCGCCCACGTATTAGACTTAGGTCAGGTACACGGGGTAGGCGTATTTAGAAACACCAGTTGAGTACGTTTAGTCAAATGTATATGCGTATGTAATATATTTTATTCATTTTAAACATCTTATGGCTTAGAAACCATATCAATGTTTTTACAGTATTATTTTATACTATTGCTTTTAATGTATGCACTTTACTTAACTATAAGTATTGCAATAATATCGATCCATTTCTCTTGTATGAGAAAAGAGACTGATCAATAATTAACACCTTTTTATTGAACACGCCCGTCTCTTCCTTTTCTCTACAATCTGATGAGACTAAGAATGCACGTACTGACTGAGTAAAATAAATTGCCTTTTGTTCACACTACTCTCGAGATATACTCTTGATTAGGGGAGAGCAAAGTTGTCATGTTCTATGGTTGTCAGAAACTAAATCCCTTCTTGTCTAATCAGGGAAGTTAAGTCCTCCTTGAACATTCGAGAAAGTTTCTAGTGAACTCTGAGCTACGCTGGCAAACCCAAAACTTTAAGTCTAGTATCGACAGTAGTAGACCTAGTTAACGTCTGGTCTAGGCCTTTACTGCTGTAGGTATTATTCCAATGCGCAGAGCCTATTGGGATGATAGGAACTACACTACATGGCGCCCAACGCGTTTGGAAAGGGCGATAAAACTAACGTAAGACATTTAGAGTAACTCAGTCGTGCTTTCTCATTCAGACCCCTTTTCCCAAATACTCCAAAGACGTCTGGAGTGGGTGAAAGGTTATATCCGCCAGACCTCGCAGGAGGGAACTCCTATGTATGGTTCTTGGTACAAGTCAACGTTGAAGGATACACGGTTCCAAAATATTGTGCATCTAATCTTTGTTTCCATAAGAAACCTGATCTGCAAACAAACAAAAAAATAACCATCCTGTCAGTAAAATGTCAGACAATGAGGATGAAAGCGAGGCAGTTAGATTAGCAACTGAACTCGCAGCAGCTGATGCTACCATGCAAGACGCAGACCCGGATATAATATTCATCCCGGTCATTAAAAGGAAATCTATAACCATAAAAACTTATAGAAAATGGACTGACACCTAGAGGTGGTACAGTCATATTCGTAATTGAGGCACACGAATATCGGCAGACAGAGGTATACAATTCATGGATAAATTTTCCAGCAGCAAATCCTGTAACAAAGTACTTCCACTATTACAAAATAGAGGAACCTCCTGAAAATTACACTCCTTTCGAGGAGGTGGAAGTACCACTCAAATTTCAAGAGCATTTGCTCTTATTTGATGGCGCCCTAAAACATAACAATCACATCACCAGGCTCGGTCCTTTAGGTAGACCAGGAGCAACGTGGCCGGTCCTAGCCGGATACACACCACATCCAGACATCAATGGGATGTCTGCAGCAGAGCTGTTAACACAGCTAAAACAATTAATACAAATACAAGTCTAGTATCGACAGTAGTAGACCTAGTTAACGTCTGGTCTAGGCCTTTACTGCTGTAGGTATTATTCCAATGCGCAGAGCCTATTGGGATGATAGGAACTACACTACAATTTAAAGTACGTGACCTGATATTCTTATGTTGCAAGAATAATGGCCATATTTTGTTTTGCTGGGCTGTTTTCCCTTTGTTCCGTGCTTTCCTTTGCCTCTTTTTTCTTTCTTTGAGAGCACGTGCCTAACCTCTGCTATTTCTGTATTTTTGTTGTCATTAGTTCCACTTGAGTCGGGTTGATGTGTTTTACCTTTGTGTTGCTTTCACTTGTTTCTGTTAAGACGGATATTTCCAAAGTAGATGTTTGCGTAGTTTGTGTGTTGTTTGTATCTTTTTGTGACAGTCCTGTTGTTTTCTTTGGTGAAACCTCAACTGCCCTGTCTTTTTTGGATGAGCTGGTAGCTTGGGCTCTCACTTCCATCAATATGTCTGTCAGAATAGTTGTTACTGTTAGCGGATTTCCGCATGTTGATGTGCACTTGCAATTGACTTGCTACGTGTAGTTATACTGTTGAGCTCTCGTAATCAGATCGTTGAGTGTCTGTAGCTTCTTATCAATACCTACTATGTATATTGCCATTATGTTTAGCAGATCTACTTGGAGATCGTGTTTATCCGCTTGGTGGGAAATTGCTGTAGAGATTGTCTTAATGTAGGACGCCCCAGGTACTGGGAGGGACTTGATCCTCCATATTTGTTGGGTGAATAAATTTGATAGGGGAGAGATGGCTGTTTGGTTCTAGATGTTGGACCCCTAGCTGTTGTAAAATGTCTGAGACCTGTAATTTTTCCGTTATTAATGGAAGCCAGCCTAATTGTGACCCTATGTCTTAAGCTAGAGGGCTTTCTGCCTTGCACAGGTCTATCCCTTCTACTTGGAGAGGTGGAGTTGACACGGCGTCTCCTATAACCAATGAGGCCCATTGATTGTTGCAGTTTTGTGTCCTCCTTATGTGTAAAGGAGAATTTATTTTCGAAAATTCCAATGGTTTGGGGTGAAGTGCTTTTCATTGGGCGGGTGAATTTAATGGCTCCTGTTGCTGAATATAACTGAGTCCCTCCCTCTGCTCTTTCCAGTTACTGATATCGAAGGAAAAGAGTGTTTCACTTGGGTTATGATTGTGAAATACTGAATTTGTTGTTATTTTTCTGGCTGAGTTTGTTGCTGTGTGCGTGCTTACTGAGCACTTCTGAACTGAGACGTCCGTGACTATTTCTTGGCTTTGTACGTCCTTTGTGGCTACTTCATCGCTTATAAAATATAAATCCATTCCATTTCCTTGATCAGACTGCTGTTTTAGAAAGATGCAACTTTGGTTTTGTTTTCCGTCAATGGTGTTGCATTGTTTGAACTTCCCTTTTTTGTTGACCCTTTTGCATTTAGGAAGTCTGTTATCTTGTATCCCGCTTTCCTTTTACTATGGACCATCATTGCTTTCTTCTTAGCAGAAGCCTTGCTGGGAGATTTCTTTTAATTTTCGTTCTTCTCATTCATGACATTCCGGGGGTTTTCGAATCCTATTGTTGCTCCTGGCTGGGGGAATCTTTCCTTAACCTCTTTGCATGTCTCTGATTCCCTTGTGAATGGCCTTCCCCCTGAAAGGTCTGAAAGGCCCAGGATCCGGACCTGGTCCTGATCCTGGGCCTGGGCCTGGGCCTGGGCCTCAATCAATCAATCAAGACATTTATATAGCGCACTACTCACCCGTAGGGTCTCAAGGCGCTGGGAGGGGGGGTGCCGTTACTGCTCGAACAGCCAGGTCTTGAGCTTCTTCCTGAAGGCGAGGTGGTCTTGGGTCAGGCGCAGGTCGGTCGGGAGGGAGTTCCAGGTCTTGGCGGCCAGGTAGGAGAAGGACCTTCCTCCTGTTGTCGCTCTTCGGATGCGTGGGACCTCGGCGAGGGCGTGGCTGGTTGATCTGAGGTGGCGCTTGGGAGCGTAGAAGTTGATTCGGTTGTTGAGGTAGCTCGGGCCTTGGTCGTGTAGGGCTTTGTGTGCGTGGGTGAGGAGACGGAAGGTGATTCTTTTCCTGACGGGGAGCCAGTGCAGGTCTCTCAGGTGTCCGGAGATGTGGCTGTTTCGTGGGAGGTCGAGGATGAGTCTGGCTGAGGCGTTCTGTATCCGCTGGAGTCTCTTCTGGAGCTTGGCGGTGGTTCCGGCGTAGAGGGCGTTGCCGTAGTCCAGTCGGCTGGTGACGAGGGCCTGGGTGACGGTCTTCCTGGTCTCGGTGGGGATCCACCAGAAGATCTTCCGTAGCATGCGTAGGATGTTGAAGCATGATGAGGAGACGGCGTTGACTTGTCTGGTCATGGAGAGGGAGGAGTCCAGGATGAAGCCCAGGTTGCGTGCGTGGTCCGTTGGTTTGGGTGCGGTGCCCAGGGCGGGGGGCCACCAGGAGTCGTCCCAGGCGGAGGGCAAGGAGCCCAGGATGAGGACCTCCGTCTTGTCTGAGTTCAGTTTCAGGCGGCTGGTCGTCATCCACTCGGCTACATCTCTCATCCCTTCGTGCAGGTTGGTTCTGGCGGCGACGGGGTCGTTGGTCAGGGAGAGGATCAGCTGGGTGTCGTCGGCGTAGGAGATTATGTTGAGGTTGTGTTTGCGTGCGATGGCCGCGAGGGGGCTCGTGTAGACGTTGAAGAGGGTGGGGCTCAGCGAGGATCCTTGGGGGACGCCGCAGATGACTTCGGTGGCCTCTGACTTGTACGGTGGTAGGCGGACTCTCTGTGTTCTTCCTTCGAGGAAGGAGGTGATCCATTCCAGTGCCTTCTCCTGGATTCCGATGTTGCCGAGGCGCTGTACTAGGGTGCGGTGGCAGACAGTGTCGAACGCCGCAGAGAGGTCTAGGAGGATGAGTGCCGCTGTTTCTCCGTTGTCCATCAGGGTTCGGATGTCATCGGTGGCAGCGATGAGGGCGGTCTCGGTGCTGTGGTTGGCTCGGAAGCCAGACTGTGAGGGGTCGAGGGATCCATTCGTCTCGAGGAAGGCGGCCAGCTGTTTGTTGACGGTCTTCTCGATGACTTTGGCCGGGAACGGAAGGAGCGAGATGGGACGGTAGTTCTTGAGTTCGGTGGGGTCCGCTGTAGGTTTCTTCAGTAGAGCGCTGAGTTCCGCGTGCTTCCAGCTCTCCGGGAAGGTGGCGGTGTCGAAGGAGGTGTTGATGATGTCCCGCAGGTGGGGTGCGATGACAGTGTCGGCCTTGTTGAAGATGTGGTGAGGGCAGGGGTCGGTTGGAGATCCGGAGTGGATGGAGTTCATAGTGCGGATGGTGTCTTTGGTGCTGATCGGAGTCCAGGCGCGGAGGGTGGTGGTGGGTGGCGTTGCTGTAGTCATGGCGTGCGTTGGTTGGATGCTGGTTGGATGGTTGGAGGCCTGGGTGGCTCTATTTTTTCCTGAGCGCATTTCTAATTCCCTTACTTCGCCTTTATAGCACTTCTTGCCGTTTCCTTTTCCCTTGCTGGATGTTAAAATGACCCCTGACTTTTCGTTTTGATTTTACTCTTTTGCTGTTTTGCTCCTTAGCTCCTCTGGTTTTTCTTTCTTGTATTTAAGTTTCGATAAATACTCCGTAAGCTTGTACACAAGCTGTACCCAAGCTGGAACCTCCAGCAGTGATCCATGCCTGCGTGTCTTCTCTATTTTTTTATTTTTGATCTCTTGGATATATATGGTAACGTCACTTATTTATACTGATGTCCTGGGGGTCTTTTGCTAGTTCTCAGTTGAAATTTGATGATGATGTTGATTGGTAATGCAGACTGCTAGACCCTCACCAAAGCCCTTTGCCCCGTTTTCTTGCCTGCACGGTTTGGCACAGGTTGGCCTCCTGTTACGAGCATATGACTGTGCTATGCTTGATTCTGCACAGGGTTTTAGGATACACTCCTTCGACGAAAGACGAGCAACGACGTGGACCCTGCACCACCAGGCTCCACTCCATATGGATGCACCCGCCCGTTTAAATCTCATCATTATCAGACAGCCACACAACAGCTGTATCGACAGCCACAAACCGGGTTGGAATTATCACCGGTCCTTCAATACCCGCACTACGCGCTTTAAGCCCTGAAGAGTCACAGGCATTGACCTGTTGACGAAACACGTGTCGGCTGGCGTTGTTTTCCTCATGAACATCTTCACATAAACATCCCTTAAGAAAACCACCGGTGTCGACTGTATCACGTTTCCAAAATTGTATTAACTTTTGAGTCTATACCTGTGCCCAGGATTTGTTCATGACTGTGCTATGCTTGTTCACTTCTCAATTCCCACTTCTTGCGTTTTGCTTCTTGCTTCTCTCAGTAGCTTCTATGGCCTTTGTATCCTTTTAGGAACGCGTTTGTTTCCTGTTTCCCTGTGCTGGTCTGAGATAGCATCGACAAAATAGACTAGATTTTTCAGGTTAAAAAATATGCATTAACTTACTATTGCAGAAGCTACCAGCTGTGAGTCTGTGATCCAGAGCTTCTGTGCTTTAGATACAGGCGAGTGGGGCACACACAGCAAAACCGCAAGCTACTCCTGACCTAGTCGGGCCGTCTCTGCTGTTTTTTGCCAAGGGCACTCACTTACCGGCCGCCTGCTAATGCGGCCGCCCTCGCCTGGCCTACCTTGCTCTGCTCCTCCCAGGAGGCGTCTGCTGGAGGGGTCTGCTGACTTTCAGATGCTGGTTCACAAGCTCCCACCAAATGCCTGCCATCCACAAACCTCTGCTTTTGACCTGTGTAAACCCGCTGCAGACCAGACTGGGCCGGGCAAAAATATGGTGAAAATCCGGGCGGCGGCGCCAGCGGTGGTGTCTTTTTGACCAGGTTATGGGCGTTCACCCCTCGGTAGCGGGAGTCAAGTGCAGAGGACAGGGCTGTGGCTGCAAAATAAAGGTGAAATGCTGGCTGCAGGCTGCGGGCCGCAGCTGCGTGCTGCTGCTGCAGGCGGCTGCGGGTGGGTGGCGGGTATCTCACCCCCACACTTTCTCACCCTGCGCTGGCCTCCTCACTCGCTCGCTTTCTTCCAGCCAGTTGTAGCCTTGCCTCACTGAGCTGATCTGACTGTGCGGTTGACTATGCGGCTGTGGGATGGGCTGCACGGAAAACCAGGGCTGGGCTAGTCTGGAAATCATCAAATATATTTTCCCCATATAAAATCTAAAGGCTATTTCTAAAGGGGAGCATAGAAGGTGCTAGCAAAAGGTCGAACTTCAGTAGTTGTTCTAGGAAATAGAGTGTTCAGCATGAAGCTTACACTCAGAGAAGCCCAGCAGAAAGAGAAATCTGTTCCCTCTCGAAGTCAGGATAACGTCTGTCTAACTATGAAACAACAATTAAAAAGACAGTCAACGGCTTCTGAAACATCAATATCTCATTTCAACCACAGAGAACCAATAAGGTAACTTCGCTGCAGGGGAGTCAATATACTTCCTAAGATTTCCATCTCCAAATAATTAGGTTGAAAGCTGCTTCCTCCTGGTCATCAGCTCCTTCCAATTGTTGCCAACTTTCTCCTCCCTGGCCTCACTATCAGCCATCTAATACATACAATAAGCCCTTCACTAGCTAATGAGACACATTATTTTGCACCTGCAAAGAACAGTAATCAGCATGCTGGCAGTGTGAAGGAAAGCAATTTCAGCTAAGGCCTAATGTCATGTTAAATTAAATAGAGAATCAAATGGATGCACGGTACAGCATTATAAGTCAATGGAAGCAAGTAATCAATAATGAACGTAAATATGCAGTGAACACAATGATATCATCCTATTGATCACCTTTATACACTTGTATATACACTCTTAGGGGCATATTATCAAGAAGGAAGATAAAATTATCGCCGCTTTAGTGGCAGGAAACTGCCGCTAAAACGACGATAATGGGCTTGATAATATGCCCTTGTGAATTCCCATAGCCGCCCAGATTCTGGTGTTAACCTGGGCTTCTATGGGAATTCACAAGGGCATATTATCAAGCCCATTATCACCGTTTTATCTGCAGTTTCCTGCCGCTAAAGCGGAGATAATTTTATCGCAGTTCTTGATAATATGCCCCCTAGTGACTACAATGTTTACATACTTATTAGTTTATATAAATGTGTCACACATGTCAATGAGGTTAAACCACAAATGTATGAACACAAAGTAAATATGGGGGAGGCTACATTAGACAGCTCCAACAACTTTTGTGGAAAAAAGTTACGGAGGACAAAACGCAAACTTCCCCCAAATAACTAAAAACGGGCTCCACACTTGGGTGAAAAAGCCTCATCAGTTTAGGGGTTAATTTTTAACTTTCAGCCCGGCTAGCACAAACAGACATATGTGGTAGAGTGTTTGTGCTTTTGATGCTAGAAACATCTAAAACCTTTAACATTTATAACGCTGGCTTTCTACTTCAGATTTTTGTCAGTTTGTTTATCATTTGTTTATTAAAATGTTCTGTTTTTTTATGAAATTGGAATGGGATTTTTATTGCGTTGTGTTTTCTACTTTTTACCTTTCCTACGGATAAACGCTTTTCACATCTCTCTTAAGTGAAGCCTGTCTGCTCTGTGTTACAGCTGCCAAGGGTTGAGCTCATTTTTAAATTATTGTGACCTAACTAGACCTAGTAAGGAAGAGAGCCATTATCACTTGAAGAGACTACCATCCACATCACCTAAACATTCACTTTCTACAACAGTCATTAAGCAATAGAATCATTTAGAGCGTGAAGAGTCTTTACTTAGTAGTAGTAGAGACTTTATTCGGTTTTAGTTCAAACCATAAAAGTACATGTACAACATAGACAATTTAAAACACTTAAAACATGCAATGATTATAATACGTGAGCGATAAAGTGAACAAGTGCAAAATACAACAATTCCATAGGTAGCAAATTCATATGAAAAAATAGTCAAGTCAATAAATGTGCCATCATTGATCCAAACAATTTCTCAGCTTAATAGACAATTTTAAAAATTCAGTAACTTAAAGAATACTGTCACTGTGCAAAAGTTGCAAATACAGTAATGCTGGTCTGATTTGGTTAGAATTACATTTTTTTAAAAGATCAACCAGAAAGCGTTTACGAGGGTATTCATAAAATTTACATAAAAATATAAAATGCTGCAAATCCTGTGGAGACTTACTGTCGCAGCCACAGGGAGCAGTAGGTTTAATAAAAGCATCATTTTTTGGTCTAAACAACAGATGATGAAAGAGATTTAATCTAAACCTTGTTAGCAGGAACTTCTCATGGGAAGACAACGAGCCCGACAAATAAGGCTCCATTTTATCACATGTTTTTAACATAACAAATTTTCTTACACTGGGTTTCAGGAGCTCCTCACCTTCTCTTTTGAGCTTTCTGTCCATAAGGAATGCACGCTTAACTGCCTCCACATCACCCTTTGCAATCCCGCACGGATCCTCAATAGTCTTTACTTACTAGGCAATCCATTCAACAGCTTTTAGTTAACATGTCTCTTGAAGATTTATTTGTTATTTTTCAGGTAATGTTCACTGCCTGGGAACTGGGCATCTTTGACCTGCTACAGGAATCTGGTAGCCCCCTGTCCTCTGCCACCATTGCTGAACATCTGCATGCCAGTGCCGATGGAATGGAAAGGTTACTCTGCGCATGTGTGGGATTAAAGCTCCTAGAAACTGAGATGAGCAATACGGAAGGTAATCTTGTAACGAGCCGCACATTATGCAAGCAAGCCATGCACTGTGATACAATTGAAATAGTAATATTGAAGTATCACAAGCAGAAAATGTATAATTTGATAGGATGTTATAATTTATTAAATTCTTTCTTGTATGCTTGGAAATATATAATCTACAAGATGATGATGGTCTTCAATGTCTGTACTAAAGACCGTAAAATAAAGGTGGGAAATGTGATGGCAGTGGGTGTTTTCACACCCGGTTTCCATTATGTCACGCTGATATATGCACCTCTCATTGGCGATTCTGTCTATAGTAAATATATTTCTCTTCTGCATCCCCATCCGTTTGTTGCCTTCTTTTCAGTGACAACCTCAATGTAACAATGTACAGCTGCCGATCTATTCAGTTATTGATCTCTTTGGTATAGTCATAGATGAGCAGCACTGCCATTTAATGACCAGATCTTTGTCTCAGTTTAATTTAAGTTTTAATCTTAAATTTAACTGAGACCAAAATTCTAGTCTCAGTTAAACTTAAGATCAAAACTTAAGTTAAACTAAGACAAAAGTCTAACTTTTCTAATCGCGAATGCACCTTGTGAATATCGAAAGTCGTTAAGTTAGACTTTTGCTTCAGTTTACCTTTTTGAATCAGACCCATAGGGCCTAATTTATGAGGGTTTGCCGTAGGGAAGCGCAGCATGCCTTCCTGCTACGCTTCCCTACGGCAAAAGTAAAGGGCAGGAATGCGCCGTATCTATAAGATACAGCACATTTCTGTCCTTTTCCCCTGCACCAGCGCACAATGGGCTGCCTGCGCCAACGCAGGCATTTTGCACAATAGTGCAAGGCTGCCTGAGATGCGGGGATGATTATTTTTGTACAGGAAGGGAAACCTTTCGGTACAAAAATAATCACAAGAGGCTTTTCCTCTTTCTATGTGTGCTGCAGGAAAAACAAGGAGAAATAAAGATATTTCTCCCCGTTGCGCCTCCCTTATGCCTCCCCTGGGGAGACGTAAGCTTTTGGCACTGCCTTAGATTCACGATTTCTCGTAAATCTGGGGAAGTGTCAAAAGGCCATGGATGTTGCTGAGAACGCCCCAGCAACACCCATTTCACGCACCTTTAACGCAAACACTGCCTTAAAGGGAATGATATTGATCAGGCAGCATTAAGCCAAAAAAAGTGGCTTAGTGCTGGCTTCTGCGCCATGGAATGTCACAAAAAGTAATGTTCCGATGGTGCAAGGCGCCTCATAAATGAGGCCCATAGTACTTATGCGCCCATGTAAAGGTTGACAGATGTAGAACAACCACCATAAAATAGCCAACGTCCCAGTCCACCAACCTCCCTATTCTCTGCAGTGTTACTAGGTGAGGGGACTGCTGTGCTTCTACTGGCAGAATTGCAGTTACGGAAGATCATTTGGATGCTGCCTATGGAGACCCAGAAGACCGTAGTCAATGCATTGATTACATCTAGGCTTGATTACGGTAACATCTTATACCTGGGCTCCAATCTAGCCGTGATCAGGCGGCTCCAACTGGTCCAAAATTCCGCTGCCAGGCTGCTTTGTAAGATCCCCAGGACAGCCAGGATTTCAAAGCACCTAAAGGATCTTCACTGGCTCAGGGTTGAGAACCGGGTTCGGTTTAAAGCATTGACCTACATGTTTAGGATCAAGGCAGGGACTGCACCAAAGTATCTGCAGAACTTGGTTAGGCCATACATCCCTGGACGAAACCTCCGTTCTTCAAATGGAGCCAACTTTGTGGTTCCCAGATTTAAACTGGCCCGTATGGGGGGAAAGTCGTTCTCCCATTTGGGACCAGTCCTATGGAACTCCTTGTCTTTGGCCCTGCGTAAGGAGGAAAATTTTGCCAGTTTCAAGAAAGGTGTAAAAACCTGGCTCTTTAACAAATAATAGCAGGCTTTCAAATGGGGTGTTTTTCTGCGTTTTTGGTTGCTTTTCTCAGCTCTTACATCTGTTGCGCCGGGAAACCCTTTGTGGGTATCTGCGCGCATTATAAGTGCATAAAATAAATAAATAAATAAATAAATTTGGCTTCACTATGGGAAAAAATTAGCCAGTGGTATAACAAGGATGCCTTTGGCTCCAGTGCAAGCAATGGAAAAGAGCTCCTCTCCCAGCCACACTTTGATATCCCACAACATGCACCTATCACCATGCCACCCACAACCACGTCTATGCACAACCGTTGTATTTGGGGCATTTGCACTTATTCACGGTTAGGCAGTAGCAAGTGTGCCAGAAAAGGCAATGTTCTTAAATCAATGAAAGTACACATGAAAGAAAAAAAAACGAAATCTAACATGGTATATGTGAACATATGGTTACTAGTTCACTCCACATAAGCAGGGACATAATGCTCCGTCCTCGGCTTCTCCCTTACAAATCTATGTTTTGTTTGTGTCTTGGATCAATTGCATCATTTGAAGTGAAGCAGGACTGAAATATTTTTTTTAACTAAAACTTATGAGTGGAGCACAGCATCCTTGGTGAGATGGGGGTCATCTGTTAACCTTATATAAACAATCAACGTTGTATTTTAGTTGTTTATGCTTGAAATGATTCTCCTGAGCCATAGGCATTATGCAGGAAGCACACAGTATGTAACTTGCCCACCTGGCCAGCAAAGGAACACATCATGATGTCCACTACTGCTCCACAAGCTCCAGAGCCGTGGTATGTTTTAAAAACAACCACTGAATATGACGATGATTACAATTTTGATGCATTGTATGCACTTTTATTTATCAAATGGATATCACAAAAACCTTGCATGGCTGTGACCATCCTGGAACATGGCTGGACACCCATTCACAATTAGCTTAGATACTGAACTGAGATCATTAGAAAAATCAGCTGTGCACGTATGTTCTTAACAGAATCAGCCCCATGCATACAATTTGGATACCATCATCAAAATGCATGACCCTGATTAGAACCATTTGTGTATGTACTCAGTCCATAAGTAGCTTATTTAAATCTTGTGCACAAATCTGCAGATGTACACTGCTGAACTGTTTGCAGATAATGGAGTATTCTGTCTGTGTTTTATTAGGTCTGGTGTTATTGAAGACCTCTTGAGTTTTACTAAAATTATACATGTTGTTAAACCTGGCCCTTTTTGAAAGTTTAATCCCCAGACTTTTTGCCTCCTGACCCTTTTGTTATTGGCTTTAGAACTCTGGGTACTTTACCACTGCTAATCAGTGCTAAAGTGCATATGGTCTCTCCATAAATTGCATTGTTAGTTGGTTATCCAGGGCTGGAATATTTACTTTTACTGGTAAGTCCATAGAAACTTACACTGTGTGTGCCCAGGGCCTGTAAATCAAATGTTACGAGTGGGCTGGCAGCACTTAGTGTGTCACCCACATAGGTCGCCACTGTGTGTAAGGCCTGCCACTGCAGTATGCAGGGGGCAGTTTGAACTGCCATGTCGACATGGAAAGTGCACCCACTTGCCAGGCCCAAACCTTCCCTATTATTGCATTTAAGGCAAGTCCTACGGCAGGCCCAAGGTAACCCCTTGGGCAGGATGCAGTGTGTGTGAAAGGCAAGACATGTACTTATGTGTTTTCATGTCCTGATAGTGAATGTCTGCTAATTTAGTTTTTCACACAAAGGGAGTTGAAGTTTGCCCTGCACATCCTGATTGCCAATCACCAGGCTGAGGGGCCTACCTGAACTAGAGTGGTGGGAGAAGTTGTCACTAACACCTGAAGAGGACTGTGACTGTCCTCCCACAATGCTGTCTCTACCCCCCAGTAGTGTGTCTGGAGCCAGGACAGGGCAAGGCAGGATCTGTGCACTGCAAAGAGTATCCTTTGAAGTATACAAAATATCCACCAAGCACTCGTCTTCCAAATAAAGTCAATTTCATCCGATGTTCATGCGTTTTTATTCCATCTTTACGTCATTTGATTCCATCATCCAATGTATTTCACAAAATCAGCCAACACGTGTTTCGTCTAGTCAGTCTATGACAAAACAGACTTCTTCAGGGCCAAAGAACTTCAAATTCAATGCTGCAAAATTAATAATTGGCAAGTAACCAATATTGAAAACATAGGTCGTGTAGCACGTAAAATTCAAATTCAAATTCAATCTCATCAGACACTGTCTAAGCAGATTTGCGCTCGTAGACACGATGATAGCTCGAATTTAAAATTGATTTCATGAAGGTTTGGGACCTTCATTACGCTGATATGCACATTTGGATTTGATGACGCCTAGAACTGATATTTGGATTTATGAACTATTTGCAACTTTCAGATTATATTTTCGTTCGTATTGGATTTGATGAGATTGAATTTGAATTTTACGTGCTACACGACCTATGTTTTCAATATTGGTTACTTGCCAATTATTAATTTTGCAGCATTGAATTTGAAGTTCTTTAGCCCTGAAGAAGTCTGTTTTGTCATAGACTGACTAGACGAAACACGTGTTGGCTGATTTTGTGAAATACATTGGATGATGGAATCAAATGACGTAAAGATGGAATAAAAACGCATGAACATCGGATGAAATTGACTTTATTTGGAAGACGAGTGCTTGGTGGATATTTTGTCTATGTTTAGTCACTTGTTGACTTTAATTAGAGTAGTGGTAACCTACTCTTTCCACTTAGAGCACCAATTGGACTTTAATCTGTATACATACATACTTATACACGCAGTGCGCTCCTGTGTAACTGTTACCCCCATATCCTTTGAAGTATGCCTACTTCAAAGGCTAAAAGGGGTATAAGCATTGGAACTGTAACCCCACATTTTTAGAGAACTTCTGGATTTTAGGAGTCCGCCAAGAAGAAGAGCTGAAGAGCTGTTAGGAGGAGTACTGCTCCTTTGCTGTGTTGCTGGCTTGGCCTGCAGTTGCTGCTTCTGTCTGTGATCACAAAAGTGGGTGTCTCCAGCCCCTATCAGCTTTATAATGGAGTGTGCAGCCATAGCCCTCACAAAACATTTCTTCCAATTTGAAGACCACCCAAAAGCCCTATGGGAAAACCTACTGTATGGACAGTTCTTCCGCATCCACCACAACTGTAGCAACCTCAATGGCATGTCTCAGCACAAGAGACAGAGTAGGGTATGCGAAAGGCTACTCACCTCGCCACTTCCAGTGAGTTTGCAATTCCACCTTACTGACTGAAGCAACACTGGTAAGCAAATCTTCTGTTTATAACTTGCCAGCGTATCCCTCACATTTATATTGAGTGTGAGTGAAGTGCTCTGAGAAAACCTGTCGGAGATTGACCCAGATATTCCAGGGTGAGTGATGGGTTTGGCTGATGACTTGGTATTTTTTTTAAACATATTCTATTTATCAAAAGCACATAGAGCGGAGCTCTGTAACCCACAGGCTTCCGTAGCATCAATATACAATATCATGACTCTGACACTTTTCTCACATATGAAAAGAATATTGAAAGGACTTGCAATTAAAGCAAAACAAAAATAAACAAAGAACATACAATACCCCCCAGCCCACACCCCATCGCACTGTCAACCAAACAAAATCAGCATACACAGTCGAAGCAACAGTCCTACACTCACCACCCGATATTTCTAAGAAGGCGCTATACCACCCAGTGTATGTAAAGTAAACCCCTCCCAGTAAGGGGGAGGGAGAAAATTAAAGCAGGTCCAAGCCCGGTTCTGGAACAGACTCCAATTCCATTTCCCGATAGTCTGCCCATTGATTCCAGATTTTGTAGTGTTTATGAGGGCACCCCCTCGCTACAAAGATTGGAGCGTCCAAGCCCATGCAGAAATTCAGACCTGTCTTCCAAACCGAGAAGGAAGGCTCAGCTGTCGCCTTCCAGGCTCTAGCAATGTCGTGTTTGGCAAGGGTAAAGCCCAGGAGCATAAGGTGACGTTTGTAAACGTTGCCCTGGACATCGTCCATGACATGTAGGAGAACCAGCGTAGGTGAGCGAGGGAGGTCTCAACCCAAAATCTCTGACAGGCAAGTCATTACTCCCCACCAAAACCTCGCCAGCGCCGAACAATCCCATATGGTATGCAGCAGGGTACCCTCTTCATGCATGCAGCGTAGACCCACCGGGGAAGCCACCAAACCCACCTTGTACAGCCAGACTCTAGTAAAATATACCCTATAGAGGTATTTAAACTGGACAAGCCGAAGGCTCATAGCAATGGCCACTCTACGAGGGGAGGCTAGGGCCTTTGTCCAGTCCTTCTCTTCGAGCGAGCCTCCCATGCCTCACAGAGATGCTGCAGGGATGGGGAACTATGTGTGACCAGGGATTGGCACATTTTAGATATCTTATGGTCCTGCAGATCACCCATTAAAACTTTCGCCTCCACCGGGCTGGAGTTGGCCAGCTCCTCAAAACCCACCAAGCTAGGGGAAATAGCTTGTTGAAATTGCAAATATTAAAAAATTGGGTACACAGCATTTGAAAGTCTTTCTGCAAGTCCTGGAACGACTTCAAAACAGGCCCCCGCAGAACATCTCCCAAGGTGAAGATCCCAATCTCGTACCAATCATTTAATCCAGGCAAGTCTGCCAACTGCGGCAGGCATCCATTTAGCAACAGCGGGGTTTCCCGGGTCAAGCGGTTCCACCAACTCATCCTCTTCAACGCCTGCCTCCAGATCTGAAAAACAAGCTGTGTGGCAACCGGCAAAGAATGCCACAAATGCACAGAATATAGGAGTGTGTGCAGCGCGTGATCACCCATCAACTGCCGTTCTACAGCATACGCTGGGTCCAACCTATCCCCATACCACCATTCATTAAGGACCAATAAGTACGAAGCCATATAGTACGGAAGAATGTCAGATGTCGCAAGCCCCCCACAATATGTGGACTGAAAACAGGTACGGAGCGCCACCCTGGCCGCCCCACCACACCATAAAAACTGTCCCAAGGCCGTATCGACCTGGTGGAACCATCTTGAAGAGATAGGATATGGATGATTTTGTAGCTGATATAACAGACAAGGAAGAGAGACCATTTTGAAGATGGCCGAGCGACCATATATAGATAATGGCATGTGGGACAAGGTTTTAATATCCTCGCACACCCGATTCCACACCGGCACTAGGTTTTTGTCTGAAGCAGTTGGCTGCAAATCAGAGAGGAACACCTCGAGATATTTCATCCCCAGTGTACCACCCGCACCGTAGAAGCCCAGGTACCAGGATCACCCCCTCTTCCCAAGACCCAGAGGGTGGACTTCCACTCATTCACATAAAGGTCAGAGGTCTCTGAGAACTCCTGCATGATGCACAGCAGCCTCGGACCGGTCCTGTCCAGATTAGTAAGAAAAAACCACACATCGTCAGCATATAAGGCTATGCGATACGACAGTCCATCAGCCCATTCGAGACCCGCCACTTGCGCATTGATGCGCACCCATGCAGCCAGGGGCTCCATTGCCAGGGCGAACAGATATGGATATAATGGGCACCCTAGCCTGGTGCCCCGACCAATGGGAAAGACTGACAAGACAGAACCTGCTACGCGTACAGACGCCATTAGGTCCGTATAGAGTAGGGTTAGATAGGACAAGAAGCGAGGTCCTAAATTCAATCTGCTCAGTCAAAGGCACAACCCATATCCGCAAGCAATAGCGCTGCAATCACCCCCAGACCCCTGACTGCCGCAATAGGTGTGTGTGCTCTGCGAATATTGTGGTAGGGTCGCCCGCTGGGGCATAAACCCGGCTTGATCCAGATGAATGAATGAATGAATACTCATTTCTATAGCGCGTGTTTACCCGGAGGCATCCCAGCGCTGCGGTGCACCAATTCATCATCCGAGAGATTACAGAAATAGGAAGGTTTTTAACATTTTTCTAAACCTAGTGTGGTTCTGTTCCATCCGAATAGAGTCCGGCAGATTATTCCAGAGCTTAGCTGATTGGACAGAAAAATGTCTGCCGCCCATGCGGATTCTCCTTATTCGTGAGACTGTCAGAAGATTCTTACTACTGGATCTCAGGGACCTATTGGTTTGGTAAGGGCAGAACAGAGGTTGGATTAGAGCAGGACCTATCTTGAGGAGGGCTTTATGAACAATGGTAATCGCCTTGAATTCCACCCTTTGTTGTATTGGCAACCAATGGAGTTGTTGAAGTGCTGGTTTAGCGGAAGTTCGGCGCGGTATCTTTAGAAGCATCCGGGCCGTGCAGTTCTGTACCGCCTGGAGGACCCTGAGTGTCCCCAGTGGTGCGCCTAAGTATACTGCATTGGCTTAGTCGAGGCGTGTTAGAATCAGGGCCTGGACTAATATCCGCCTTGCTTCGAACGGGAGTAATTCAATAATTTTCCTAAGGGCTCGCATCAGGGCGAAACAGGTTGCTGCTACCTTCTGAGCTTGTGCCAAAAAGTTAAGAGCTGGGTCTAGCCAGACCCCTAAACTCTTAATTTCCTTTTTGGGGGTAGGGGGGTGTCCTAAGATAATAGGCCACCATCCGTCCACCGTTGATGGAGCATCATGTCCCAACATCATGATCTCCGTCTTTGTTCCATTGAGTTTCAAAAAGGAGGCATCCATCCACTCACGAACCTTACTGAGACAAGAGGAGAGTTTATCATAGAAAGACATCTGATCAGAAAGGGTGATGATAAGCTGTGTATCATCAGCATACGTCACTAGTTGCACTCCCCAGGGTAACACCACCTCAGCCAGAGGCCTCATATAGATATTAAATAATGTTGGGCTGAGGGATGACCCCTGGGGAACGCCACAGTGAAGATGCACAGGTGGAGAACAGATGTCATACTCAAATACATGAACTAGGGAAGAGATATGGGGCTAGAGACGATTGGCTAATGCCTTGGCCAGGACCTTGGCCTCGGCGTTAAGGAGGGAGATAGGTCGATAAGACGCGTGGTGCTCGGGAGCTTTAAGAAAGACCACCACCTCTGCATGCCGCCAATCGCTGGGCAGACGACCAAGCTCCCTATCCTCCTCCACCACGTTGCGGTATTGAGGGCCAAGTTGCAGGAAGTACCATTTAATAATTCATTTGGGAAACCATTGTGACACGGGGCCCTCCCGGGGCTCAACTCCCGGAGGGCAGAACCCAGTTCTCGCTCCGTGAGTGGACGGTCCAGCTCCGCACTGACCTCGTCTGACAGGGCTCTGGGTGGGAGATCATCTAAAAAATGGCCAATAGCCTCTGCTGGCAGACATTCAATAGGAGTATATAGATCCGCATGGTATGTCGCAAAACTTCCCGCTGTGGTTGACGGGTCCATTATCGGTGCCCCATCAAGTCTGATAATGCCCGTTAGAACCAGGGAGCCCGACGCCCCTTGTCACAATCTATGTAATAATGACTTGGTAATTTGACATGACTATATGACTAAAATATGTGGGCACACTAGCGAGAATCACGGTATCCAGGCACAATTATGAATAGGAATTGTTTATTAATAAGTTTGTCCGTTAATATCATTGCATCTGTTCTTGTTGCACTAAAAGAGCTACGATGTTTAGACAACAACATCGCCATTCTCAAACACAGGCAATTTGCATGCCACCAGTCGTTCTGATGACTTGAATGCATGTGTGGTTGATTTATTTATCACAGGTCACATCTGTTAATATTGTTTTAAGAATGCTATACAATAATACAAGTGCATATCAAGTATGATGCCATCAATATTTTTATGTTTTTATTCCACTTTATATTTCTTTCAGGTCTTGAAACGACACAAGGTGACATGAACAACATACCATGGCTGGCTACTTGATTAATCTGCCAATTGAATGCACAGCCTTGCAGTAGTATAAAATTATTAGAAAACTATGCTCCTTATGGTCCTGACAAATTACCAATAGACCCTTTAGGGGCTGATGAGGCAAGAAACATGTTGACCAAAAAACTAAATTGTATTTATGCTCTATAGGAACATTGTCTCGGATATGAGGTACACTGCTTTTGCTTATGTTCTTGAGCTGCATTAATAAAATGTATTTAATAAGATTCTCCCTGAACCTTTTTTAAAATTTCACTCACTACACTTCTCACTTCAGCTCACATACACTCCCTCACTAAATGGCTTTATCAAAACACCTCTGCCAAAGAGCCCCTTCGCGGATGCCCGTCGGGCATTGCAGCAACGGCCCGATGAGGAGCACACCCAAATGATGAAGAATGACACCGCACGGGTTGTGTGAGGGCACTTCCTCCATTTGAAGGTTATTCCAGAGACCTGACAAGAAAAAAACTCCCTCATGACCTATATATACTTTTATCACAGGGAATACCTCTAACCGCACTGGCATACACAAAACATATCTTCACTTTTTTTTTGATTTACTCATTTATTTTATTTTTGAAATCTTTTTTCATTTCTTTATATCCTTTTTCTAAGTACAAAAAATTATTACATATGCATTACACAAAACTCATTTAAGATACATATCATCAAATTCAGACCATCAATATATATCCAATACATTAATTGCACAAATTCATATATTCTAAAAACAAGATCAATTCTACTAAACCAGGTAGAGAGCCACAACCACACATACATTCTAAACATGCAACACATCAAAGCAAACACTAAACATCCTGTCGCATTGTATCTGTTGTCCAATATACGACCATAGTCGTTTGATCTAAATATGGAGAAAATGGCCAGACTGACTACCACTAATATCCTTAGGAACAGCACACACTTGCACTTGAATTAATATTAATAGGGAGTATGTGTGCTGGACCCGTCCAAAAAATTCTGGTTCCTCTTTTTCAAGTAAAGAAATCCATACTTCACAGGGAACTGAAAATTATTTTACACATTTCATGCTTTACTATGAAATGTTTTTTTTTATACAACATCATTATGCGAATTAAAAAAGGATCCAACCATGTAGTCCATATGTGTGCCGATTATATGTTACAGCGTCACCACCACTACAATATGCAGCCCGTTCTGTGTCCTTCTAAAAGCATTTCTGGAGATCTCAATTTTGAAGTTTAGAAGGGAAAAGATTTCCTTTGAAAATTGTGATTAAACTGTTCATCATCCTAGGTGGACACAGTATGTCAAAAGAAATAACTTTAAGATATGAAATGTCCTATCGTGAGCTGGCAAGGATTGGTGTCACTACAACGCATGCTTTTACATCGCATGCCTTTACAACGCGGTTTTTACATCGCATACCATTACAACGCATAATGCTTTTAGGCGCTGGATAGTGAATTATTTAATTTACTATTCCAACTCCAGTCCCCGTGGATAGCAGGGAAGGTGTTGGATAGTATATTAAATACATTCCCTATCCTAGAGCGCCCCCCAGCGCATTGCGTTGTAATGGTTTGCGTTGTAATGGTTGCGATGTAATGGTAGTGCGTTGTAAAAAATTCGTTGTAAGTGATGTTCCCCGCTGGCAATGATTGTAACGTCAGAATCTAACCAAATACATTTATGTTTATAGAAATTGCTTTTTTCCAAAATAAGTAGTAATGTATTGATCCTTGCTATATTTCTTCCTGTATTCCATTCAGTTATTTTCCATTTTCTTGGTCATTACAAAAAGTCACCAATCATATGCAAATCAGTCTTGCCACTGCCAACAATTGGCTCAATCCAGCAAAAACTACTAGTCCTCTTATCAGTGAGTATCATTCATATCAGTAGCACCTACTAATCTTCTATTCTGTAATTACCACTGCAACTCGATAGCATACTTTGATATTATTTTGCCTGTTAGTATTTGGTATACTGTTATATTGGTATTGTTATAGTGTAGCGGTCCATGGATGCCAAAGTCATTTACTTATTTGTTCCCATTTTTTTCACTTTAGCATGTTACAAGAACACCCCACTTTCTGATACCTACCTGACAAAATCCAGCCCAAAGTCCTTCATTCCCATGATGATGTACTTCTCTGATAAGAAGTACAATTATTGGAACTTTTTGGCAGATGCAGTGAGGTAAGGATACATATTTAGCATTTTTGTTTCCATTGTCAACCTCTTGCATAGCTTACTGTTTCTGTCCTTGTTATAATCAGATTATGTGTGAAATGCCCCCATGTTGCAAAAGGATCATTGTGGATTTCTCCTTTTAATTCAAAATCAGTTTAATTGAGAAGAACCATTTACAGCAAATCCAAATGATTTCAATGCAATGCTTTTTGATTTCTATAAATGGGCAATTTCCCTTGAACAAAGATTAGACGGAAAATAAATAGTCTAAAACTAATTCACAACTCTTTTGCATTGTTTGAATGGTTTAATGAATCCAACATAATGATTAGTTCAACCTCATGGGGCTCTGCCACAAGAAAATAAGGATCTGCTGCATTTCCAGCAATTGGTATATCCATTTGAGTAAAGGGGTCAAACTAAAAAAAGAGGTCTCAGCTACCAAACGAAACAGACAACAGTTCCTCTGCAAACACTAGGAACAACAGTAGGAATCAGATGGTGTGCCGAATTTCCTGACTTCAAATGCAACAAAAAAGTAAACATAAGACAAAAGCAAAAATACTCAAAGAAAACATTGAAAAAGAGACACAATAACAAATTTGGCCGTCACCTCACAAAACATTCAATAAAACAGTGATGCACTTGAAATATTTGTTTTATATTTCGCACAATCACCATTGAAATTGACTACACATAGATCCTTACGGTCAACTTTAGAGTGACCATTTGGTTTACTTGTATATGATAAAGGGCAGTGATTGCTGTACAAACCATAAATCAGGAGTGGGCAGAACTCGCATAGTTTAACTATACAGAATTCTGTGGAGTTACGTAAAAACTATGCAACATTCCATGGAGTTCTGCGAATGGGAGGAATTTGCCATTTTACACTGCTTGTTCTGATTATTAGATCTGGGAGCTTGTTCCACACTACAAAATCTGTTTGAATGGCACCATGCAGCATACCAAGGGTGCTGCTTCTTTCTGCCACTCAAACAGATTTTCTACCTGAGTGACAGCTTTCTCAATGCGAACAGTTGGGACCTGCCTCAACCACCCACAATGAGAAAGCTCTGTGGGAGGCGTTCTAGCACCTGATAATCATGCTAGAGGATGCAAATTCAAACGTTCACTTGCCAACTTAACATTGGCGAGCTACGCACGAGAAAAAGAGAGTTTTGGCAGAACTCCAAGTTAGCAAAAACAACATTTAATGGACAGAATGCATAACAATGCCATATATTTACCCCAGTACAGAGATCTGGGCCTAAATCCATATTTTATTTTGCTCACCATGCCATTCCAGTTTGAAACCAGCCATATGCAAATCAGTCTTGACTCTGTGCCCAATGGGAACAGCCCATCCCGAACTGCCAGGCGAGGTCCTCCCTGAGCTGGAAACAAGCATCATAGGACCGGTGTTAGGGATTCACCCCTTATCAGCCAAGATAGCTTTACTCCAGTGGCATGAAGAGCACCGGGCCCACGTCTGGGCATACCTGTCCCACTCGGGGTGACAAATGCAAAAAGAACAATTGTTGGATAGAATGCAGAAGCATATCACACATTCACCCCAGTACAAAGATCTGGGCCTAAATCCATCATTTTCTTGCTCACCATGCCATTCCAGTTTGGACCCATCCATATGCAAATCAGCCCTCATCAGCCAGGATAGCTTGACTCCAGTGGCATGGAGAGCAGGGGACCCACATCTGGGCATACCAGTCCCACTCGGGGTGACAAATTCAAAAACAACAATTGATGGACAGAATGCAGAACAATGTCATACATTCACCCCAGTACAGAGATCTGGGCCTAAATCTATAGTTTTTTTCACTGGAGTCAAGCTATCCTGCATATGGTTAGGTCCAAACTGGAATGGCATGGTGAACAAAAAAACATGATGGATTTATGCCCAGATCTCTATACTGGGGTGAATGTGAATGTTCTGCATTCTGTCCATCAAATGTTCTTTTTGTATTTGTCACCCCGAGTGGGATGGGTATGCCCAGACATGGGTCTCGTGCTCTCCATGCCACAGGAGTCAAGCTATCCTGGCTAATGAGGGCTGAAATCCCGAAACCGGTCATAGGATGCTTGTTTCCAGGACAGGGAGGACCTGGCCTGGTAGTTTGGGCTGGACTGTTCCCATTGGGCGCAGGGTAAAGACTGATTAGCATATGGTTGGGTCCAAACTGGAATGGCATGGTAGGCAAAAATACGATGGATTTAGGGCCAGATCTCTGTACTGGGCTGAATGTATGACATTGTTCTGCATTCTGTCCATCAATTGTTCTTTTTGCATTTGTCACCCCAAGTGGGACAGTGTACTGAGAGGTGGGTTCCGTGCTCTCCATGTCACTGGAGTCAGGCTATCCTGGCTGATGAGGGCTGAAAGCCATAAACCAGTCCTAGGATAATTGCTTCCAGTCCAGGGAGGACCTGGCCTGGCAGTTCGGGCTGGGCTGTTCCCATTGGGCGCAGGGTCAAGCCTGATTTACATATGGCTGAGTCCAAATTGGAATGGAATGGTGAGCAAAAAATACGATGGATTTAGGCCCAGATCTCTGTGCTAGGGTGAATGTATTACATTGTTCTGCATTCTGTCCATCATTTGTTCTTTTTGCATTTTTCACCCCGAGTGGGACGGGTATGCTTTTTTCCGGTCCAGGGAGGACCTGGCTTGGCAGTTCGTTCTGGACTCTTTCCATGAGGCACAGGGTCAAGACTGATTTGCATATGGCTGGGTCTAAACTGGGGTGGCATGGTGAGGAAAAGAACAATGGATTTAACTCAGATCTCTTGACAAGGGGTGAATGTATGATTTATTCAGCATTCCATCCATAGTTTGTTTGTGTGGCCCTTTTTACAATAAGTGGGATGGGCATGCCCAGACGTGGGTCCCTTGCTCACTGTGCCATTGGATTCAAGCCAGCCTGGCTAATGAAGGGTAATATGCAGAAACCGGTCCCAGGAAGCTTGTTTCCGGCCCAGGAAGGATCTGGCTTGGCAGTTCGGTCTGGAGTGTTCCCATGAGGCACAGAGTCATGACTGATTTGCACATGTCTGGGTTTAAACTGGGGTGGCAAGGTAAGCAAAAAAACGATGGATTTAACCCAGGTCTCTTGACTGGGGGTGAATGTATGATTTAATCAGCATTCGGTTCATCATTTGTTTGCGTAGCACTTTTCACCCTAAGTGGGATGGGTATGCCCAGACGTGGGTCCTTTGCTCACTGTGCTACTGGATTCAAGCTAGCCTGGCTGATGAAGGGTAATACCCAGAAACCGGTCCCAGGATGCTTGTTTCCTGTCCAGGAAGGACCTGGCTTGGCAGTTCGGTCTGGACTGTTCCCATGAGGCACAGGGTCAAGGCTGATTTGCATATGGCTGGGTCCAAACTGGAATGGCATGATGAGCAAAAAACAATTGATTCAGGCCCAGATCTCTATACTGAGATGAATGTATGATATTGTTCTGCATGCTGTCCATTATTTGTTCTATTTGCATTTGTCACCCCGAGTGGGACGGGTATGCCCAGACATGGGTCCCGTGCTCTCCATGCCACTGGAGGCAAGTTGTCCTGGCTGATTAGGGCTTAGAGCCCAAAATCGGTGCTAGGATGCTTATTTCCAGTCCAGGGAGGACCTGGCCTGGCAGTTTGATCTGGACTGTTCCCATTCGTCGAAGGATTAAGACTGATTTGCACATGGCTTGATCCAAACTGGAATTTAATGGTGAGCATGCAAACAATGGATTTAGGCCCAGATCTCTGTACTGGGGTGAATGTATGACATTGTTCTGCATTCTTTCCATCATATGTTCTTTTTGCATTTGTCACCCTGAGTGGGACAGGTATGCCTAGTCATGGGTCCCATGCTCTCCATGCCACTGGAGTCAAGCTATCCTGGCTGATGAGGGGCGACAGCCCAAAACCGGTCCCTGTTTCCAGTCCAAGGAGGACCTGGCCTGGCAGTTCGGGCTGGACTGTTCCCATTGGGCACAGGATCAACACTGATTTGCAAAGGGCTGTGACCAAACTGGAATGGCATGGTGAGCAATAAAACAATGGATTTAGGGCCAGATCTCTGTACTGGGGTGAATGTATGACATTATTCTGCATTTTGTCTATCAATTGTTCTATTTGCAGAACTCCACATTAGAGCCACAAAAATAACATAATTTTTAACTGTGATTTTTTTCCATTGAACTTCATGTTTTTTGAAGGATTCACTAAATGCATTACTTGTGACCAAGCTCAGTGCCCAACCCACCTTGTTAAAACCCATACTTAACCCAATCAAAATATGTGAAAAGTTGATATGATTGACTTGATCTGCAAGTCACCACTCACAAGTTTAAAGGCAAGGTTCATACAAAAGTATTAACGCTTTAAAAATCCGTCCAGCACTTGTTTAAATGTACATATCCCAAGAACTGCTGAGCGGATTTTACAACAAATCAAAAGAGCACCCTTTCTAGTTGAAGTTCTGCTTCATGCCATGTTTGGTGAAAATCAATGCAGCAGTTATTGCTCTACCTGTCGTCAGATTTTCTATGGCAGCTAAATGGTAAATTATACACCTTTTCACCCCCGTAACATTTTCCCAAACACGAAACTTCATAAATCTTGGCATGCAGAAATGTAGCTGACTGGTTAAGTAGATTACAAAGTTTTGTACAAACATGTCAATAAAGTCAACATTATAGGCAAATCAAAAAATACATTTTCAATTGAAATACAGGCCTACTCACAAATGTAAACTTATTTGTAAGTAAATATATAGTAGGAGATTTACTCTTACACTTTGTAGCATATTTGATACTTTAGACTATTCACCATTTCTGAGGGTACATCTGATAGAAAGGGTAGATTTGGTTGTCTGCCCCCCTGAGTTCAGGTGGTAGAGGCCAATTTACAAATGTAAAGTTGTTACTGGTAACTTTTAGTACACAGTCACAGGGTGATAGGAGGTGACTAGTGTATTAACCTTAATAAAAAATACAAAAATATTACTATGTTACATATTAATAAATTCTATTTATTTTAAATGTAGAACCAAAATGCTAGAACATTATTAAAATTTAGAATACATTTAATTCATTTAAATATAAAACATTCAATTGAAATAAATGTTTTATTATTTATTTAAAAATACCCATCTAAAGTAAAATGTCAATTTTTCTTGTTAGGAATTAAAATGTACCCAAAGCTAAATAAACCATTATTTTTGAATAGTTGCATTATGTTGTTTCTAAGTTTATATATACTTTGGTTTGCTATTAAAGAAAATGTATTTCTATTACTAAAATGTAAAAATAAATAATTCTGACATTATTTCCTTTGGGTCTCTATTTTAAGTCCTCCCTTCATTATTTTTAATGTTAGGCGGATGCAGTATCAGTGGTTGCCTGTGCGTGGTGCTGGACCTACTCCAGGTCTGGAGTGGATGTATGTCGTTACAACGCATGTTTTTACCACGCATGCCTTTACAACGCAGGTTTTACAAAGCAAGTCGTTACAACGACTTGCGTTGGGGGGCGCTGGATAGTGAATAGCTTAATTTACTATTCCAACTCCAGTCCCCGTGGATAGTAGGGAAGGTTTTGGATAGTAAATTAAACTATTACCTATCCTACATCGCCCTCCAGCGCAAGTTGTTGTAATAACTTGCGTTGTAAATCCTGCGTTGTAAAGGTACTGCGTGGTAAAAGTCTGGAGTACATATGAAATTATTTTGGGTCTTTTTTGGCTGCAGTAACTATAGAAGTGCAGTCTGTGAATAGTAATGGGCTTACTCTTCGTGGGTGCATGTCCCTCCCTAAAACATTTCTTAATCTCCATATTCCTCAATTAGCCCTTCCATTTTGTAGTAGACCTTTTAAATGTTCCAGCCACTCTTCTATCCCTCCTACATTTGCTACGTTTACTAATAAAATGTAGGCATATGTTTGCAGTGATCTCTGCAGTCCGGGTGGAGACCCCTACAAAGTTGTGATAGGAGAGATTAGAGGTGGAAACCTCGGCATGTAGGTTAGTGAATACCATGTATAGTATATTTGTACTACTATAAGTAAACCACTATTGTAGTACTATTAAATGAACTAGAAAATGTGTTTTTTGAATACGGCTCTCAGTCTCGAGCACAACATAACTGCACAAAGGCTATATATGTATTTATATGCTTATATAGCCCAGCAACAGTCACCACTGTGTCTTTATAAGTACTTCAGAATTTTCATAGGAAGAGTGTTTTTTTTGTTTGATGATAACTTTGGTGCTGTGTGACAAATCTTCAAAAAGTTTAAAAGTTTCAGAGGGATTCGTCAGACGCTGACTGAGTCTAAAGGGGAGGTTCCAAAATACTTTTTGCGTATGTATTTTCTATAGGTCAATGATGCAGATAAGATTTACACCATATTAAGCAGAAAGTTTACCTTCAAAATGTGCTTTTGTGATTTGGTGTAAAACACTGCATGGTCCCGCCCCCACTCCCCTCCTGAACACTCATTCGAAATGTTCCTGATTTTTCATGGGATGGTACTGTCGCACATGTGGCAACTAAAAAGTACCACAGGGTAGTGCAAGATTCACAGTCAAGCACTTGCCCAGTCCTGCAATGCCCTGTGGTACACCTGCAGGACCAGAAGGGCTCTCACCAGAGACCCCACTGTCTGACCGCTGCACTATTTGTTTTATTTTGGCCCAGGTAGGAATCCCTCCAGGACCCTCCCCCATGCCCCTTTGTATCCTATTTTCTTTAAAACTCAGGACACGGAACTGAGTCCCTGGGGCTGATTACGATGGCGGGAAATCCGTGACCGCCGGGCCTGCGGTGAGGACCGCCGGCCCGGCGGTCGCGGATTTCCCACCGTCACCCTGAATATTCCCACCACCAAATTAGGATGGCAGTGGGAATGGGAAAAGTGGTCCCTTTCTGCCCGCCTTGTGGGACCCGGTACTATGGGGCTATGGAGGCGGTGCCGTGCAGGCACCGCCATGGGCATTATGATGCCTGTCTTTTGCGGCAGAGTTCCGGCTGCAAAAAGACAGGTGGAAAATGCCTTCGGGGCGGGGTGCTGCACGTGGGGGGTACCTATGGTACCCCCCTACATTTGCATGTACAAGGTGGCAGGCACCGCACGGTGCCTGCCATGTTGTACATGCACATGTAAAACATGTATTTTTACATTGTGGCGGGTCCTGCCACCCGCCACAATGTAGTGGCGGACGCATCTTAATTCATTTTGCGGGACTGCCGCACCTATGGCGAGCGGTCCATTTTCCACCAGCGATGGCCGGTGGACTTTGTCCGCCCGCCATAGTAATCGGCACCTCTGATTCCTAAAATTGCATCCACAACATTTTTGTTGGTGTTGCAGCCAGTTAATAAGGTTGCTGGGTTCCATGGAACTGGCATTGGTCCTACAATACTGAAGGGGCTGATACAGGAAAAAAGTCTTCTCTGCAAATCAAAATGCTTAATTTTTTTAATTTTTGATACTTGCAGGAGTGCAGTACTCCTACAGGCATAACCTATCAGATATCACTATAATTTGAAGCATAATTTCTCAAAAATTACTCAACAAATTTTCACCAAATCACAAAAAGCACACTTTCAGAGGAAAGATCTAGCTTTCTGCTAAATTTGGTTGAATTCTGTTCAGCTGTTTTGCTGTGCATTGCTTTCCAAAATACTCTGGGAAACTGCATAGAAAAAAACATGGGGTCCATTGGAATGTCGGATGGATCGCCACCGCCCGCATGGCGGTGGCGATCCGCCTGACATTCTCTCCCGCCCGCATGCCATATCCCCCTGCCATATTACTATGGCGGGGGGACCCCGGCAGACGGAAAGACCGTCCGCCAGTTTTCCGCCCGGTCAATGAGTCGACCGGGTGGAAGAGGTTTTAATATGGTGGCGGTGTCTGATAGACACTGCCATCCATATTAGGACACATGCAGGGATTTGTCTTTCCGTGGAGGCATGCAGTCCTTGCCATTGGGGGCCCTTTTGGGGGGTGCGGGTGCACATGGAGGGTACCTATGGTACCCCCTGCATTTGCATGTACAACGTGGCAGGCAACGCGCGGTGCCTGTCACGTTGTGCATTCAAATGCACAACTTGCATTTTTAACCTTGCGGTGGGTACTGCTGGCAGCACTGTCCACCGCTATGTTAAAAATGTGGGATGCGCCCGCCAGTTTGGTGAGCGCATCCTAATTGTATGTGCGGAACTGCCACATGCATTGCAGGCAGTCCCATTTCCTGGGGCTATGGCGGGCGGACAAAGCCTGCCCGCCATGCTAATCAGCCCCAAGGTTTGGGACACCCCTATATTTCTTGAACACTAATTGGTTATAATTTCTTAAGATCAATATATAAATATGAAACACATTTAGTATTTAATTAAAAATTAAAATCAACACATTTTAATAAATTAAAACATTAATATAGGATTATTATTTTTATCTATACTACTATAATAAAGGAAGAACTTTCAGCCTTTGAGGCGGGTAAACTCAGGAACCACAGCGCCAATCCACACACCCGATACACCGTTGGAATCGTCAGGGTGTGTAGATGGTTATAGGCTATATAAATGTAAAATAAAAACGTGATTTAAAAAATTTACAGTAAAAAAAAAGTAGTCCCTCCGAAGTAGCGCCGGCCGCGACGTGCGTGCTCACGTCAGGAGCGCGGGGAGGAGCGGCGTCCAGGAGCGCGACAAGGAGCGGCGGACATGGTGTGGGGGAGGAGCATTGACGTGAGGAGCAGCAGACAGGCCAGCGGCGGGGCGAGCAGCGGACAGGCTGGAGGAGCGGCGGCTGAGGTGGGGAGCGGCAGACATGGCGCGGGGGAGGAGTGCAGACGTGAAAAGCAGCGGACAGGCCAGCGGCTGTGCGAGCAGCGGACAGGCGGGAGGAGCGGCGGCTCAGGTAAGGGGACCCATGTCGGGGCAGGCGGGGGTCGGGGTGGGCGGGGGACGGGGCAGGCGGGGGTTGGGGCAGGCGGGGGACGGGCCGGGCGGGGGCCCGGGCTGCTGCACAATGTCGGGGCGGGCCGGGGTCGGGAAAGCCTGTTGCACCCGGACTAAGTCGGGATGGGCTGCTAGTATATAATTAAAGTAATTTTAATTAATACTACACATCACTTTTATTTACAAATTTTAAGGCATAGCAAAATACATTTTTCTGCTTAAGTTGGGAATTTATTTTTTAATTTAAAATTCAGCAAAAGCATTTTTATTTAATTGAATATATTAAACTTAATTAAATATTTAATTGAAAATTAAGTCAATTAGTGGTGTGCCATTTTTATTTTGTTCTTCATTTAAAGAAAGTATATACATATAATTTACAATAAAGTTCAAAATTAAAATATTTGCATATGTTTGTTTTCAGTTAAATAAAAATCTTTATTTTTTATTGTACTTTACCATAGGGAGGCTCTGGAGTTGGGGTGGAGAATGGGATACGGTTAGACCCAGAAATATGGAAAGTGCCCCTTAGATTCACAACAGACTTCTAGAATATCACATAGATGTGTTTCTCAATTATTAACTGGGGGAAGAGCAAAGTATAAGCCCCCACAAAGTTAAGTAGCACAGTGCCTAAGAAGACAAACACAGCTAACAATGAGGCTTCCTGGACTTAAACTATAGGTTTTTCTCAAAGACGCATTGGCCTCTGACAAAATGTGTGTTAAGTACTCAAACAGTGGCGAAACGCGTCACGGGGGGCTTTATGAATTGAATAAACCCCCAACTTGCTTGTACTTTCCTGTGTGGACTGCGCTTGGTTTTCCTCTGAGAGCGTGAGTGGAACTGCGTTATTTTTGGATATATACATATATATATATATACATATATATATATATATATATATATATATATATATATATATATATATATATCAGTTAGTCAGTCAAAGAACTTTATTTCGGCTGTTACTGACATAAAAGCACAAAATAATATAACATTATAAGTTCAACATCATAAAATTACACAATGATAATAAAAAGGTATAAATACAGTTTAACATTTGAACCCCAGACGATTAAAGGACAGCAATATGTAGAAGGTCCCACCCCCTCAGAGAAATATATATTACCTTCCGGTGGTCGCCAGTAGGTAGTTATAGTTAGGACCTAGTTACCATAGGAAAATGGCAACATTCTATTCCCAATAACTTTGGCGTCGATTGACGAATCTTTGCGAAATCTTCAGGAAACTGCCGCTAAAGCAGAGGTAAGGGGTTGGTAATATGCACATGTGAATTCCCTTAGAAGCCCAGGTTCTGTTGTGAACCTGGGCTTCTATGTGAATTCACAAGAGCATAATATCAACCCCTTATAGTCGCTTTAGTAGCAGTTTCCTGTCACTAAAGTGGTGATAATGTTATTGCCGTTCTTTGATAATATAGTCCTACATTATCAGCTACGGGAAAATCGCTTGCATGCACCTGTGCACCCAGGGTGCTGCACCCCAGCCCCTTCCCCCGCACTGTGCTCAATTGTAGGTCTTGCACACCGAGGCTTCACTGCTCACCTGCCACCACTGGTGTGTCCCACGACGTGTTGGTGAAAGCTCTAAGTATGGGCGTAAAATCCGCTTGCAAAATTTGCGAATTTTTGGCAATTTCGCGATCCGCGAATCTCACGAAATTGCCGAAAAATGTGCGAATTTGCGAGCGGGCGGATTTTTTTTGTTTTGGCCCCAGGAAGCACAGTTAAGGCAGGTGCTCGAATTGAAGCTAACTTTGTAACCATTTTAGAATGGCGCCGGCAAGCTGCCACAGTGCTTGCTGGCGCCATTCTAAAATGGGTACAAAGTTAGCTTCAACTCGGGCACCTGCGTTAACTCTGTCAGTGCTTCCTGTGGGCCAAAAACTAAACCTCAGCAGGAGGCACTTACAGATATAAATAAAGCAGCTGCCCGAGTTGAAGCTCAAATTCAGTAACGTTTTAATCAGCCCAAAACATTAGTGAGCACGGTCAAGGCTGGGCAAGTGTGCTTTAACCCCATATCTGCGGTCGAAAATTATCTGTAATACCTGAGGGAGGTCTTTGCATCCCTGAGTTTCTCGAGCCCAATCCCCATTCCTGTGACCAGGAGGCTGCTTTCTCCTCACCTGCTGCCCTGCTTGCTCTCTGAACCTTTGTACACAAGGCATGTTGACACGCATAGAAGCCACGCACCACACACTAGCAGTATCGAAGGACTTCCCGCCCTTTCCCAACTATGATGGGCAGCTCACTTAAGGGACCTCGGCGCCTTTTGGCGCTGTGGCAAAGTTACAGGCACACATGGTCAGTGGAGACAAATCTTCTGGCCCTACGCATCTGCAGTGTAGGAAAAGCACTATCATTTACCCAACGAGGTAGCACTTACTGGATTAGCCAGTAGTACTCCACTTGAGTAGAGGTATTGCACAAAACGGTGGCATCTTCGTGGATAACTATGCAGGGCAGGATTCATTCTGGCACGAGGCTCCTGTTACAAAAATTAAACCTCAACTGGAAGCACTTACAGATATAAATAAAGCAGGTGCCCGAGTTGAAGCTCAAATTCAGTAACGTTTTAATCAGCCCAAAAGCATTAGTGAGCATGGTCGAGGCTGGGCAAGTGTGCTTTAACCCCATATCTGCTGTCGAAAATTAGCTGTAATACCCGAGGGAGGTCTTTGCATCCCTGAGTTTCTCGAGCGCAATCCCCGTTCCTGTGACCAGGAGGCTGCTTTCTCCTCACCTGCTGCCCTGCTCGCTCTCTGACCCTTTACACACAAGAGGCATGTTGACACGCATAGAAGCCCTGCACCACACACTAGCGGTATCAAACGTCTTCCTGCCCTTTCCCAACTATGATGGACAGCTCACTCATGGGACCTCGGCGCCTTTTGGCGTGGTGGCAAAGTTACAGGCACACATGGTCAGTGGAGACAAATCTTCTTGCCCTTTACGCAGCTGCAGTGTAGGAAAAGCACTATACATTTACCCAACGAGGTAGCACTTACTGATTAGCCAGTAGAAAGTACTCCAGTTGAGTAGAGGTATTGCACAAAACGATGGCATCTTTGTGGATAACTATCCAGGGCAGGATTCATTCTGGCACGAGGCTCCTGTCACAAAAATTAAACCTCAACAGGAAGCACTTACAGATATAAATAAAGCAGGTGCCCGAGTTGAAGCTCAAATTCAGTAACGTTTTAATCAGCCCAAAAGCATTAGTGAGCACGGCCGAGGCTGGTGCCCATATCTGCCGTCGAAAATTAGCTGTAATACCTAAGGGAGGTCTTTGCATCACTGAGTTTCTCGAGCACAATCCCCGTTCCTGTGACCAGGAGGCTGCTTTCTCCTCACCTGCTGCCATGCTCGCTCTCTGACCCTTTATACACGAGGCATGTTGACACGCTTAGAAGCCCCGCACCACACACTAGCGGTATCAAACGTCTTCCCGCCCTTTCCCAACTATGATGGACAGCTCACTCAAGGGACCTCGGCACTTTTGGCGCTGTGGCAAAGTTACAGGCACACATGGTCAATGGAGTCAAATCTTCCGGCTCTATGCAGCTGCAGTGTAGGAAAAGCACTATCATTTACCCAACGAGACAGCACTTACTGGATTAGCCAGTAGTACTCCAGTTGAGTAGAGGTATTGCACAAAACTGTGGCATCTTCATGGATAACTATGCAGGGCAGGATTCATTCTGGCACGAGGCTCCTGTCACAAAAATTAAACTTCAACAGGAAGCACTTACAGATATAAATAAAGCAGGTGCCCGAGTTGAAGCTCAAATTCAGTAATGTTTCAATCAGTCCAAAAGCATTAGTGAGCACAGTCGAGGCTGGACAAGTGTGCTTTAACCCCATATCCGCCGTTGAAAATAAGCTGTAATACCCGAGGGAGGTCTTTGCATCTCTGAGTTTCTCGAGCGCAATCCCCGTTCCTGTGACCAGGAGGCTGCTTTCTCCTCACCTGCTGCCCTGCTCGCTCTCTGACCCTTTATACACAAGAGGCATAGAAGCCCCGCACCACACACTAGCGGTATCAAACGTCTTCCCGCCCTTTCCCAACTATGATGGACAGCTCACTCAAGGGACCTCGGCGCCTTTTGGCGCGGTGGCAAAGTTACAGGCACACATGGTCAGTGGAGACAAATCTTCTGGCCCTTTACGCAGCTGCAGTGTAGGAAAAGCACTATACATTTACCCAGCGAGGTAGCACTTACTGATTAGCCAGTAGAAAGTACTCCAGTTGAGTAGATGGAAATCGCAAAAAAATGCGCGATTTTGCGGGAAAATCCGCGAATTCGCTGACTTTTTTGCTATTTTGCACGAATTCGCAGATTGCAGATCCGCAAAAATTTGCCCATACTTAGCAAGCTCCTAGTCCAAGTTACGTTTGTACAGTAGACCAGGTATCCGGTTGGGGATGGTGTCTTGATACCACGATGGAAGGTGACAGAATGCCAGGGCATCATTGCGGGGTCAGCGCCCGCTCCACCCTTCTTTAGGCAATCAATGAAATGTCTTAAAAGGGAGAAATAATTTAATTTAGTGGTAGAAACGTCTGGAGGTAAATGAAGGTTTATTTCAAGCTTGATAGAAAATAGGAGTTGAGTGCATCCTTCGTTTTTGAAGTACGATCTACCAACTGTTAGTGGTAATTGTGTTTCAAAGAGGAGCTGGAGTGCACGAGAATACACAAGGTTAAATACTATGTTATACCTAGGTTGACATAAATGAGGAACAGAGAGCATGCTAGAAGCATGATGTGCGTGTGTAATGCAGTGGCTGAAGCCTGTGTGCATGTATACTTAGTAACAAGCTCACTAGAGTGCCCTAAAAGCCAACACCATGTGTCTGTAGGGCAGCGCTGCCCGCTGGCTCAGGCCTACAGTCCAGCAGGTCTTAAAATTAGACCGATGTGACTAAATGAGGTCAGAGATCACATTATTACGCACGGCAACATTGCCTTTTCGCACGTGCGCACTCAGGGTGATGCACCCCACCACTGCTGCAGAACCGCCCTCAACAGGTGTCTGTAGGGCAGTGCTGCCCGTAGGCTCAGGCCTACCTTACAGTCCAGTCCAGTCCGCACTACCAAGCCATGTCTTTCCCAGACCGGAATCAAGCATCCAAGGACCGGTTTCTGGCTATCAGCCTTCATCAGCCTGGATAGCTTGACTCCAGTGGTGTGGAGAGCATGGGACTCACGTCTGAGCATCCCCAGCCCACTCGGGGTGAAATTGCAAAAAACACAGTTGATGGACAGAATGTAGAACAATGTCATACATTCACCCCAGTACAAGGATCTGGGCCTAAATCCATCGTTTTTTTGCACTCCACACCACCCTGGGTTAGACACTGGCTATATGCAAATCAGCTCTGACCCTGTGCCTCATGGGAACAATCCAGTCCGAACTACCAAGCCATGTCTTTCCCAGACCGGAATCAAGCATCCAAGGACCGGTTTCTGGCTATCAGCCTTCATCAGCCTGGATAGCTTGACTCCAGTGGTGTGGAGAGCCTGGGACTCATGTCTGAGCATCCCCAGCCCACTCTGGGTGAAATTGCAAAAAACACAGTTGATGGACAGAATGTAGAACAATGTCATACATTCACCCTAGTACAAGGATCTGGGACTAAATCCATCGTTTTTTTGCACTCCACACCACCCTGGGTTAGACACTGGCTATATGCAAATCAGCTCTGACCCTGTGCCTCATGGGAACAGTCCAGTCCGAACTACCAAGCCATGTCTTTCCCAGACCGGAATCAAGCATCCAAGGACCGGTTTCTGGCTATCAGCCTTCATCAGCCTGTATAGCTTGACTCCAGTGGTGTGGAGAGCCTGGGACTCACGTCTGAGCATCCCCAGCCCACTCGGGGTGAAATTGCAAAAAACACAGTTGATGGACAGAATGTAGAACAATGTCATACATTCACCCCAGTACAAGGATCTGGGCCTAAATCCATCGTTTTTTTGCACTCCACACCACCCTGGGTTAGACACTGGCTATATGCAAATCAGCTCTGACCCTGTGCCTCATGGGAACAGTCCAGTCCGAACTACCAAGCCATGTCTTTCCCAGACCAGAATCAAGCATCCAAGGACCGGTTTCTGGCTATCAGCCTTCATCAGCCTGTATAGCTTGACTCCAGTGGTGTGGAGAGCCTGGGACTCACGTCTGAGCATCCCCAGCCCACTCGGGGTGAAATTGCAAAAAACACAGTTGATGGACAGAATGTAGAACAATGACATACATTCACCCCAGTACAAGGATCTGGGCCTAAATCCATCGTTTTTATGCACTCCACACCACCCTGGGTTAGACACTGGCTATATGCAAATCAGCTCTGACCCTGTGCCTCATGGGAACAGTCCAGTCCGAACTACCAAGCCATGTCTTTCCCAGACCGGAATCAAGCATCCAAGGACCGGTTTATGGCTATCAGCCTTCATCAGCCTGGATAGCTTGACTCCAGTGGTGTGGAGAGCCTGGGACTCACGTCTGAGCATCCCCAGCCCACTCGGGGTGAAATTGCAAAAAACACAGTTGATGGACAGAATGTAGAACAATGTCATACATTCACCCCAGTACAAGGATCTGGGCCTAAATCTATCTTTTTTTGCACTCCACACCACCCTGGGTTAGACACTGGCTATATGCAAATCAGCTCTGACCCTGTGCCTCATGGGAACAGTCCAGTCCGAACTACCAAGCCATGTCTTTCCCAGACCGGAATCAAGCATCCAAGGACCGGTTTCTGGCTATCAGCCTTCATCAGCCTGGATAGCTTGACTCCAGTGGTGTGGAGAGCCTGGGACTCACGTCTGAGCATCCCCAGCCCACTCTGGGTGAAATTGCAAAAAACACAGTTGATGGACAGAATGTAGAACAATGTCATACATTCACCCCAGTACAAGGATCTGGGCCTAAATCCATCGTTTTTTTGCACTCCACACCACCCTGGGTTAGACACTGGCTATATGCAAATCAGCTCTGACCCTGTGCCTCATGGGAACAGTCCAGTCCGAACTACCAAGCCATATCTTTCCCAGACCGGAATCAGGCATCCAAGGACCGGTTTCTGGCTATCAGCCTTCATCAGCCTGGATAGCTTGACTCCAGTGGTGTGGAGAGCCTGGGACTCACGTCTGAGCATCCCCAGCCCACTCGGGGTGAAATTGCAAAAAACACAGTTGATGGACAGAATGTAGAACAATGTCATACATTCACCCCAGTACAAGGATCTGGGCCTAAATTCATTGTTTTTTTGCACTCCACACCACCCTGGGTTAGACACTGGCTATATGCAAATCAGCTCTGACCCTGTGCCTCATGGGAACAGTCCAGTCCGAACTACCAAGCCATGTCTTTCCCAGACCGGAATCAAGCATCCAAGGACCGGTTTCTGGCTATCAGCCTTCATCAGCCTGGATAGCTTGACTCCAGTGGTGTGGAGAGCCTGGGACTCACGTCTGAGCATCCCCAGCCCACTCGGGGTGAAATTGCAAAAAACACAGTTGATGGACAGAATGTAGAACAATGTCATACATTCACCCCAGTACAAGGATCTGGGCCTAAATCCATCGTTTTTTTGCACTCCACACCACCCTGGGTTAGACACTGGCTATATGCAAATCAGCTCTGACCCTGTGCCTCATGGGAACAGTCCAGTGCGAACTACCAAGCCATGTCTTTCCCAGACCGGAATCAAGCATCCAAGGACCGGTTTCTGGCTATCAGCCTTCATCAGCCTGGATAGCTTGACTCCAGTGGTGTGGAGAGCCTGGGACTCACGTCTGAGCATCCCCAGCCCACTCGGGGTGAAATTGCAAAAAACACAGTTTATGGACAGAATGTAGAACAATGTCATACATTCACCCAGTACAAGGATCTGGGCCTAAATCCATCGTTTTTTTGCACTCCACACCACCCTGGGTTAGACACTTGCTATATGCAAATCAGCTCTGACCCTGTGCCTCATGGGAACAGTCCAGTCCGAACTACCAAGCCATGTCTTTCCCAGACCGGAATCAAGCATCCAAGGACCGGTTTCTGGCTATCAGCCTTCATCAGCCTGGATAGCTTGACTCCAGTGGTGTGGAGAGCCTGGGACTCACGTCTGAGCATCCCCAGCCCCCTCGGGGTGAAATTGCAAAAAACACAGTTGATGGACAGAATGTAGAACAATGTCATACATTCACCCCAGTACAAGGATCTGGGCCTAAATCCATCGTTTTTTTGCACTCCACACCACCCTGGGTTAGACACTGGCTATATGCAAATCAGCTCTGACCCTGTGCCTCATGGGAACAGTCCAGTCCGAACTACCAAGCCATGTCTTTCACAGACCGGAATCAAGCATCCAAGGACCGGTTTCTGGCTATCAGCCTTCATCAGCCTGGATAGCTTGACTCCAGTGGTGTGGAGAGCCTGGGACTCACGTCTGAGCATCCCCGCCCACTCTGGGTGAAATTGCAAAAAACACAGTTGATGGACAGAATGTAGAACAATGTCATACATTCACCCCAGTACAAGGATCTGGGCCTAAATCCATCGTTTTTTTGCACTCCACACCACCCTGGGTTAGACACTGGCTATATGCAAATCAGCTCTGACCCTGTGCCTCATGGGAACAGTCCAGTCCGAACTACCAAGCCATATCTTTCCCAGACCGGAATCATGCATCCAAGGACCGGTTTCTGGCTATCAGCCTTCATCAGCCTGGATAGCTTGACTCCAGTGGTGTGGAGAGCCTGGGACTCACGTCTGAGCATCCCCAGCCCACTCGGGGTGAAATTGCAAAAAACACAGTTGATGGACAGAATGTAGAACAATGTCATACATTGACCCCAGTACAAGGATCTGGGCCTAAATCCATCGTTTTTTTGCACTCCACACCACCCTGGGTTAGACACTGGCTATATGCAAATCAGCTCTGACCCTGTGCCTCATGGGAACAGTCCAGTCCGAACTACCAAGCCATGTCTTTCCCAGACCGGAATCAAGCATCCAAGGACCGGTTTCTGGCTATCAGCCTTCATCAGCCTGGATAGCTTGACTCCAGTGGTGTGGAGAGCCTGGGACTCACGTCTGAGCATCCCCGCCCACTCTGGGTGAAATTGCAAAAAACACAGTTGATGGACAGAATGTAGAACAATGTCATACATTCACCCCAGTACAAGGATCTGGGCCTAAATCCATCGTTTTTTTGCACTCCACACCACCCTGGGTTAGACACTGGCTATATGCAAATCAGCTCTGACCCTGTGCCTCATGGGAACAGTCCAGTCCGAACTACCAAGCCATATCTTTCCCAGACCGGAATCATGCATCCAAGGACCGGTTTCTGGCTATCAGCCTTCATCAGCCTGGATAGCTTGACTCCAGTGGTGTGGAGAGCCTGGGACTCACGTCTGAGCATCCCCAGCCCACTCGGGTGAAATTGCAAAAAACACAGTTGATGGACAGAATGTAGAACAATGTCATACATTGACCCCAGTACAAGGATCTGGGCCTAAATCCATCGTTTTTTTGCACTCCACACCACCCTGGGTTAGACACTGGCTATATGCAAATCAGCTCTGACCCTGTGCCTCATGGGAACAGTCCAGTCCGAACTACCAAGCCATGTCTTTCCCAGACCGGAATCAAGCATCCAAGGACCGGTTTCTGGCTATCAGCCTTCATCAGCCTGGATAGCTTGACTCCAGTGGTGTGGAGAGCCTGGGACTCACGTCTGAGCATCCCCAGCCCACTCGGGTGAAATTGCAAAAAACACAGTTGATGGACAGAATGTAGAACTATGTCATACATTCACCCCAGTACAAGGATCTGGGCCTAAATCCATCGTTTTTTTGCACCGGTCCTAGGATGCTTGATTCCGGTCCAGGAAAGACATGGCTTGGCAGTTCGGGCTGGACTGTTCCCATGAGGCACAGGGTCAAGGCTGATTTGCATGTGGCCATGTCTGGACTGGGGTGGGGTGGAGTGCAAAAAAACGATGGATTTAGGCCCAGATCTCTGTACTGGGGTGAATGTATGACATTGTTCTGCATTCTGTCCATCAACTGTTGTTTTGCATTTGTCACCCCGAGTGGGATGGGTATTCTCAGACGTGAGTCCCATGCTCTCCACACCACTGGAGTCAAGCTATCCTGGCTGAAGACGGCGGATAGCCAGAAACCGGTCCTAGGATGCTTGATTCCGGTCCAGGAAAGACATGGCTTGGCATTCCGGCCTGGACTGTTCCCATGAGGCACAGGGTCAAGGCTGATTTGCATATGGCCATGTCTGAACTGGGGTGGTGTGGAGTGCAAAAAAACAATGGATTTAGGCCCAGATCTCTGTACTGGGGTGAATGTATGACATTGTTCTGCATTCTGTCCATCAACTGTTGTTTTGCATTTGTCATTGTTGTGTGATCAAACACTACGGGCAGCAGTGCTCACAATTTAGATGGAGTGTTGATTGCAGGAGAGTGTACAACTCATGGATCCCTTTCGTAGACGACGGGCAGTAGGGTTCACAATTTAGAGCCCGTATTGATTGCCAGGATGGTGTACAACTCAAGGATCCATTTCTGTTTCTTTATTGTGCATTGTGATATGCGCGGTGGATGCGGCATATCATTTGAGGTAGAGTGGAAGAAGAGGGACGTGTGGCTTCGTGGTTATCCTATTTATACGTATGCAAAGTGGGCTGGGCTTGCGTACGCCAAGCCAGCTTAGGGCTTTGAATAATTATTCCGGGGACTTGGGCTTTGTTCAGTTCCTGCCTGGCCAGGAAGTGTACTTATGAGTGTTTCTTTTATAGTTTTGACCTCGCAGAGTGTGCAATTTAGATTAGTGTAGCATGTGTCGGGAGGGCGGAAACTATCGTTAATGAGATGGCATGTAATCTAGGATGTTCAGTCTGCCCAAGATGATGCTCCTTAGAGCCACTAATACCCAGGCCGAAAGGCAGCACAATAATGTGCACACACACACACCAGGGGCATCGTGTATCACATATTAACTGGTTGATGGAATATTTGAGATGCATGGCAATCACACGTGGAAGGCTAATTTACAGAGCATGAATATTGATCAAGATGATCGTTGCATGTTGTGTGTAGTATAAGGTATGTGTATACATGAAAACACTTTTCAAAAAAGCTTTCTAAGCAGAAGAGGTGTCTCTCATCAAATGCTGTAGAGAGAATGTGTAAAATGGGTGAGGTCGAAAAAACTGTTACAATGGGAAATGTTATGAACCAATCAAATGCTTTATTTAAAGGTCACATGGCAATCATGCAAGGAGCGCGCAGGGAGGTCGCACCTGACGCAATTTTGACAAAATATATTTATCATAATACAAGTTTATTACAGTTAAAAATTCATAAATGTTTGAAATAATTTTGATTTTCGTGTGCTCTCATATACTGTTTGAAGTTATTTAGATATACTTTTTGGACAAAATGAAGGGAATGGCGTACACGGCGCAAAACTATGCGTCTGTGATGTAACACAGGGCCTGGCAGCGTGTACTCGTCAAATACGCAACACGCAGCAGGTGCGACCCCATACATAGATGACGTAATCCGTGGCTTGGTACTGCATACACGTCGGATACCAAAGTAGTACCTGGGGTGACTTCATGCGTACATGATGTTACGCGGGACGCGGTGCCACAAACTCATCGGATATGAAATGCGCATCATTTACGAGTTTAGCAATATGGCAAATAGGATTCGTGTGGTGATGGAGCTTTGTACGCTACCGGTATATGAGTGCATTTTTCTCTCCCCAAAAAATATATACATATTTTTTTGGGAAGATATAAAACATTACATGATTTTTAAAGTAAAAAAAAAAGTATAATAGAGTTCCAAAATATTTAAAAATATAATAGAAAAAATGTAGGTTTTATAGACATTAAAATATGAAATTAGCATTTAAAAAACCTTCGTAATTCACTGAAAAACCATAGGTTTTACAGATGTTATAGTTAGAAATTAGCATTTAAAAAACCTTAGAAATTCACAAAAAGCCCATAGGTTTCAGGGACGGTACAGTTAGTTGAACATTTAACTCACATAAAACCAGAGAAATATGCGTGTTACAGTTAGTTGAGCTAACTATAACTCGTGCGCCCACAATGCACTCCTGATTATGCCACATATTACATCACTCATGACATGGTCAGTGACATCACTGCTGACATCACTGATGACATCTCAAATGACATCACTCATGACATCACTCATGACATCATCCACGTGACAATCTGATGCATATACTGATGCTCTAATATAAACTTTGATACACCCATTCTAAAATGCTGACTACTATTTTTGAAACCATACATAGAAGAATGCCATATACTACATAGCACTCATATTTCCTAGGTCTACACACATATCCAGTCACTTATACATGTAGTTACATATCAAAAGAGTACTATAATATGCACTCATACTTCTATACATGCAGTCACACGCTGCCACTCATCCATAGTTACTCACACGCATAGTCAGTAATGCAAAGAATGAATCACATACCCATTTAATCATGTATACAGTTATACACACCAACTTCGTTATTTTTAGACATACCACATCACTTATTTATACAGATACTAACACATATTTACTGTCTTATACAATCACTGATAGAAGCAGACACTTATTTATACACCCACTTTTGAAATAACTTAGTCTAACATGTACTCATTTATAAACACCCAACTCTCACATATGTAATTAGTCACAGATATACAACTGAGACATTTATTCACTCACCCGCACACCCTTAGACACACTAACCCACCCATACAGCCCTTTCCAGATGCACTTTTTAATCCATACAACTACTGAATCACCCACTGAAACATCTATGCACAGACTCATGCACCCACCCACCCTCACAGTCAGGGACCCATACAGATACTCAGACAACAAATCAATAACCTATATAGACACTCATGTAGCTATTCAGCAACCCATGCAGTTGCTTACACACCAATGGAGAGACTAATACAGACAGTTTAGTCACTAACCCATGCATTCAGTAAGACACTTTCAATCACTCACTTATGCAGTCAGTCACGCACATACGAAATACTTCCTTTAGGCACTTGTAAATGCATTCATTCTTCAATATACCTTGGCATATATATATAAAACATATTTACTTTTTATAGAAACACACATTCACTGGAGGAAAAGCGTTTTTTCTTTTCCCAATAACTTTGGCACTGGTTGACGAATCGTTGCGAAATTTTCAAAACTAGTGGCCCGCTCTGGTCAACTCCTGTCTTGAAAGTTTCGGGGTGATTCGGTAAGCGGGGGCCGAGAAAAAAGCGTGGTCCCAAAACACATTTCCCCATATAATTTTCTATGGGATACTTTAGACAAAGCTACAGCACGAACTGCTGAACAGAATTACACCAAATTTGGCAAAAAGCTAGGCCATGGTTAAGAAAGAGTCCTTTTTTTATATGGTGTAAATCCGTTCAGTAGTTCCTGAGAAATTTAAAAAAGAAAAAGTTTTAATATCTGGGGCAGCGGTTGGTTCGCGAACCCTCCTGAGCACAAGCTTCACTGTGATTGGCTGCCAACACTCCAAACCAGGAAGTGTTGGCAGCCATCTCATGACTCTAACCGAGTCAGAAGAAAACAGAAAAAAGAGGAGAAAAAACAAGAAAAGGGGTCAGGGTAGAAACACCCTGACCCACAGGGACCCCCAGGCTTAAAAAAGCATTATTTTTAAATCAGCAAAATTAGCGCTGGGTGCCCGAATCCTGCTGAGAAAAAAAAAAAATGAAGCACGGGCTCCTGCGCTTCCTTATATTTAAGCCCCCTGGGTTGCCCAGGTCCCAGGGGCAATGTGTAACTTTGAACAGGGCTCTCCAGGAGAGGGGAACTTTCGCCTTCATAAGGCTGCAAACTTTTAAAGCAAGGTTTCAAGCTGCAGAGAGAAAGAACTGATTAACAACTGAGTGACGGGAGTGCATGAGAGCTCAGGTTTGTTTTTTAAGTGTTTAAAGTTAACTGAAACTTTCCGACAGCTGTGCCCCCTGACAGCCACCACACGGAGGCATAGGATTTAGCAGGCAGCCCCTCTCGGCGGGACCTCACTGGTGGCATAGAGGCGCCCCTGAGGTAGAGAACTACACAAGACGGAGAATTAAACGAAGCAAGTGAGGTAAGAATCGCCTCGGAAATGTGAGTGCTTCTTGTGCACAGTGGTGTAAATGTCACATGTGGCCTTTAAAAATCAGTGCTTGGCGCTACGTTTATTTCTGCTTGAATTTACGTGGCACTACATTTCGATGTTATTACTCAAGAGCAGCAACACTATTTAAAAGCTCAAAATTTAACCGGTGTATTATGTTTTAATAATTTTGTGATAAAATCTTACAAAATTGAGAACCACGTTTCTAATGAAGATGCGCTTCAACCGCGTCATGGAGCTTAGGGGCTTGCAGGGCACTAAATGTGCTGAGCAATCACAGAAGTGCAGATCCTCAGGTTGCAGAAGTGCAGATCCCCAGGTCGCAGAAGTGCAGATCCTTAAGATGAAGAAGTGCAGACCCTAAGGTGCAAAAGTGTAAATCCTTAGGGCGCAGAAGTGCAGATCCGTAGGGTGCAGAAGTGCAGATATGAGGCTACAGAAGTGCAGAGCATAGGGTACAGTGGCTCAGAACCTTGCCATAATATCCGTGTTAGATTAATAAGGCAAGCTATGTGCGCACGTGCATGCGTTTGTGTCAATTTTTAAAGTGTGTTTGTGTGCTCGCTTGCGTACTTACGTGTGTCAATGTACACATGGGTGTTGTATTGTTGACAATTGGCGCTTGTGTCGTGCACAATCTCATAAACGAGCAGTGTTCTGCCCCTCCTGATACCTTGCATTAAGTGCCGTTCCATCAATGCTATGGGTTTCTTCCTTACCTCTGTGGCTGGGTGGGTGGTGGTTGGTGGGGGTTTTAGGGACATGCAATATTTTAGGAGCTACTTTAAATATGTTTCAGGATCGAGAAGGGACGGGTGCTCCCACAATTTGAACCAGCGCACCCTTTTGTGTCATCCTCGCTGCTTTTGTTCGAGCAGACAGCGGACTCGACGAAATAGATGTTTACTTATGAGGCTTTTGCTCCTGCCAACCTTGAGCGCATAAACTTGAAGGTGACCCGTTCAGTGCCAGTCCTGGCCCAGTGGCACCACTACTTTGGATTCTGGGACTTGCTGTTCGACTTTAACCATTATAAATTCCCAGAATGCATTTTGGTGGCTAAAGCAGCACTCATTTTCAAAGTGAAGATTCAAAACCATGGCTGGCGAAGCTTTTTAAGTCTTAGCCGTGAGATGGAAAAGGTGTGCTGACACGGGTTTCTTGCCCAGTCACTGAAATCTGACAGTACAGGGGGCTCTTAATGAGGGGGCTTGTGTGCCGCACTAAATGGGGGCGATAGATGCACGTTGGTGGGGCCGGTAGAGGGGTGCCAGACTTGTGGAAGACAAGAGAAAGGTAAACACTTCTGTTTGCATGTGACAACAAGAGCACGCCATAGGTCTGTGCACTGTATTTATCAGTAATGCCTTAAGTTCCTGGTCCGGGGTGCAGCCGACCAGGCGGGTGAGGGGGCTCAGGCTGCCGTGTTGAAGTGGTTTGTCCACCCCATAGCCAGTTCTTTGATTGCACTCAAGGGTTTAATGAGGAAGGGACACACAGCAGATAATCTGCCACTGTTTGATGTGCCGAACGCAACTTGCACAAGAGCTCAAAGTGCAAGCTCTCAGCACAGTCCCGTCCCACAGTGCACTAATATGGCCAGGGACTGCCGGAGGATCCCCCCGCCCTCCGTTAACAAACATTTAATAACAGGACATGAGAGGGATTTCCTTGGAAGGCGGGGGATCTTTCAACCCCCCGGCCGTATTTATTAAAAGATACAAAATAAATCAAAATTGAAATAAACAATATTTACACAATTAATCAGAAAATGTTTACAATTGATATATACAGATATCAGATGGCTAACCTTAACATACTTCTAGTACAAGGTATTTCCTATCCGAGACTAACATATCAATCACACACATTATTTATTTTCTTCGTACCTATTTGGGCCTACGGCAAGGTCAATAACTGGTGTCAGATCCTTACTAAATTACGCCCTCCTGAAGGAGTGAACATGCGCAGAGGGCCCGTTTACCGGGAGGGTACTCCCGTACGGCCGACTAACCACGCCCTTCCGTCGAAGGGCGCATTCGCAGGGGGCCCGTTTACCATGAGGGTACTTCTCCCCCCGGTTACCCCCATACGCCCGATTAACCACGCCCTTCTGTCGAAGTGAGCATGTACAGAGGGCCCGCTTACCGTGAGGGTACTTCCATCCCCGGTTACCCCGTATGCCCTATTAACTCCATTAAAAAGGGTCACTTGCATCTCTGCGCCGTTTACTGGCGTCATTGTGCACGTGCGGGGTGGTCAAGCAGCCTAGAGAAAGCGTGACTCTCCCCTCCCCCGCACCCATGTACCCAACAGGCTGTACCTGCCCCTGAAGTTCTAGGAGAGACCACTTGTCTCTCCCTTTGGGCGACCCCATTCGAGAATGGCGCCTCCTCCTAAGGACCTTAAATTAACTGCTCACCAATCATGACCTTACCGCCTGACCAAGGAATAGCAATAAATACGATGATTGATGACCTGAAATTGGGAAAAAGTTCTATGGAACAAAACTTATTATTCAGACACTTTTGTCATCCATAAACACTTGTAACAAAATTGTGAAAACCTTCATAACACACAATAACAATCATCTGCTTCAGGGGATGGTGGGGGTTAAAATTAATTACAGTCTCCTAGAGGCTGGAAAGGGCAGGCTGTGGCGTGCAGGAGTCAAAGAGGCCGACTCCCGCGCTGCACGGCCTTTTAACCCTTGGCAGGCCAGGCTGGATCTAACCTGCCTGGCCTGTGTTCCCTTTGTGACCCGGAAGTGATTCAATCACTTCCGGGTCACCAAGGGGACCCTGGGGCCGGGTGGGGACTGGTGCGCCCGCCATAACCACGGCAGGGCAGATGTTGGCCCCGCCTTTCCTTATGGCCAGGGACTGCCGAAGGAACCCCCCACCCTCCGTTAACCAACATTTAATAACAGGACATGAGAGGGATTTCTTTGGAAGGCAGGGGATCTTTCGACCCCCCGGCCGTATTTATTAAAAGATACAAAATAAATCAAAATTGAAATAAACAATATTTACACAATTACGCTGAAAACGTTTTCAATTGATATAAACAGATATCAGATGACTAACCTTAACATACTTCTAGTACAAGGTATTTCCTATCCGAGAATAACATATCAATCACATACATTATTTATTTTCTGGATACCTATTTGGGCATACGGCAAAGTCAATAACTTGTGTCAGATCCTTGCTAAATCATGCCTTTCTGAAGGAGTGCGCATGCGCAGAGGGCCTGTTTACCAGGAGGGTACTTCACCCCCCGGTTACCCCCGTACGCCCGATTAACCACACCCTTCTGTCGAAGTGCGCATGCGCAGAGGGCCCGCTTACAGTGAGGGTACTTCCGCCCCCCGGTTACCTCCGTACGCCCTATTAACTCCATTAAAAGGGGGCGCTTGCATCTCTGCGCCGTTTACTGGCGTCATTGTGCACGTGCGGGGTGGCCAAGCAGCCTACAGAAAGCGTAACTCTCCCCTCCCCCGCACCCATGTACCCAACAGGCTGTACCTGCCCCTGGAGTTCTAGGAGAGACCACTTGTCTCTCCCTTTGGGCAACCCATTCGAGAATGGCACAACCGCCTAACGACCTTAAATTAACTGCTCACCAATCATGACCTTACCGCCACAGGCCAGCGTAGTTGACCGACTATCTGGCCCCCCACCCTCCTACACTGAAAGGTCATGCCCTAACCTTATATTCTCAAACCTAGCCAATATATTTTTTAGTCCGACTATCGGGCCCTACCAACACCTTGCAAGATCATACCGTGTCCCTATACTCCCATTCTGGGCAAGAAAAATTCCCTGCAATGGTTTTAACCCCAGCTGTGGACAAATGGACGCCGTCTTACAAGAAGCACGACTCCCCCCAGATGCACCCCTGGGCTATGGTCTGTAATTAGCAAGCCTCACTATTGTTTTTACTAGGTATTTGCTTCCATGGGCACAATGGCCTCACAGACTCGCTTCCCAATGTCAGGAAATCTGGAATGCCTGCGCCAGGGTGTATCCCGAGTACGGGCATGTCGACCTCACGTCTACCCAATACGTGCTACATATGCTAGGGCTGTCTGATGCGGGGAAATAAGACCTGCCACCAATAGGGCCACCAGATGGGCCTAATTGATGGCATTATGCTGTGCCCGCTAAGACATGGCACTCCTGATGCTGACAACCACTGATGGTGCCACTGAAAAAGGCTACCCGGGGGAACCACGGGCCCCGCCAAAATGTCCCACTGCATATCGTGAAGTCTGTGAATCACCCACACCTGACCACTATGCTCTGGAAATGTTCAGTGTATGCCTACCTCCTTACTATGGAATATCCCCACCGCGCTGTGTCTGCTACGATGGCAACTGGGATCCTGGCAGAGTACTGCTTCCCGACAAGGGGTTCTGAGGTGTTGCATACGCCTATTACTCCTGGGCCTGGACAAGCTGGCAAGGCACACCCCTGTGTACTGCCACCTTACTGCGACTGGCATGACCAATTGGTAACCTACCAATATATACTACCATGACCACAGTGCCACCTGCGAGTACAGGCGCCATAACGGTTGAAATACTATTTCCTGAAAAGGAACTTACTGCTATATTATGTGAAGCAACATCATGCTATATTACTGCGGCCAGCACAACCTATGTTAAACACACCAATAAACAATCAACCTAGTGTTGGCACCTCCTGAGCCCCTGATCGATCGCCCATCAGACTTGATGCCGTTGCTTGCCACTCCCTTTCCTGATGTACGGGTCCCCTTGGCTGTCCACCTCCTGCAGTTGTTGCGGTGTGGAGCACTTCCCAGGTATCCGCCATGGATCCGGCCATACATAAATGGAAAAAACAAACACAAACGATTATAGTTTCTGGCCTCCTGACCAAAGATCCAGTACACATGCCCGTTGTATTGCTGTCACATGCTAAGCCGTAGCTACGATTAGCACCAGATGGATTCCCATCAATCTTGCACCTGCGAGTGTTTAGCATAGCATCAGTTCATGTCACATGCGGAGCATTTAAATTAGTGTTACAGTGGGGGTGCCTGGTAGTATGACCTTCATGAAAAAGTAGAACTGGAGTCTACAGTGAATGCAATAGCCCCTCCATGATTACTTAAGGACAGTACACAGTGTGAAGTGCAGTGAAATAGTGCAATCCTAGGGCTGACATGGTTACTAAAAAGGTATGCTGCAGCCCAGCACATTTCTTGCCAGGCCGATGCTATTGACATTCCCGAAGTCTGTCCACACATACATGTATGAGCTTATCTGTGTGACATGGCACCACCCCCCCAAAGCTTACGTGTACCACCCCTTGGTGCCTAGGGCTTTAGACACAGGCCCCGGATTCCAATGTACCTCCGCAACTGCGCACAGGGAAACCCTTGAAGATATGACAACAGGGGCTGGGGTGTATTGTTTTGACGTCAGTGTCGAGAGTGTACCTGAGTGTCCCTCCCCGAGGCCATTGCCAAGCAGGCCTGACCTCCCCACCATGTAAGCAATTACTGTAATATTCTAAGCATACCTTCCTCAGTAAGTACAGACCCCTTGTTGCAACCTGGAATCCGCCCCAGAGGTAACCTACGTGTAAAGAAAAGAAGATTTGGGCCATATTTGCAATTCACTACCTACGTGAGTTGACCCTACAATAATAAGTCTGAACACACACTTCACAGGTACCCCCAGCGAGTGGCCCTACGGTGATGCAAGCCCACTACCAGCCTTTGGTTTACAGGCCCTGGCATCCCCCTTATAGCTCCAGAAAAACCATACACCTAGTTACTGTTACAATTTCCACCGAGGGCACATGCCGTATCTACAATTACTCAATAGCGCCTAGCTGGTTACTTAAGGAAGGTATAGAGTATAAATTGGAAATCTTTCAGTCCCTTTTGAAAAGATTCCCCCCCCACTAAGTCCAGTACTATTTCCCTTACATGAGTAACTTCCCCATGAGAGCTCTTGCCATTAATGTTATAATGCGTCGGCTCTTTTCAGGACTGATTGACCTAAAGCTGAGGGACTCGGAGCGTTGTGAGTCCAGTGTAGTTGAATAAACCTGATGTTGAAAGCCCCTAACATCCCTTCCAATGTCTGCTTTTCTATCCAAGTCTTTAGGCATAGGATGTAAGATTGAAAGGGACACATTCTTTTGCCAGTTCAGCAGCAAAGTCTTTAAGCATAGGATTAGCACAGTGCTATCTATGCCAAGCTGTAAAATGGCCCAAGAGCCTTTTACCACTCCTGGCACAACATTACAACTTTGGCGTTTGGTAAAATACCATCCAAGCCAACCTGACATGATCAAAAGCAACCCCAGACATGTGTTTCACCCTCCTTAGACCCTCAGAGAGGTATAGCTCTGTCCTTACCCAAGGGCACCCCCAGTTTAAGTCTAAACAAAACCCGTTCGGAAATACAGTGCTGCATAAATATGCAATAAAACAAAAGTAGGGAACTCTGGGTAGTTCTCGAGTTTAGGTGGAAAGTAGCTCCCTATAGAGCACTCTCAGCCTCAGCAGCATACTAAATTTGCTCACCTCAGGTGCCTTGCTGAGCTTGGCGTTTTGGAATCCCCATAATAATAAATGAGACAAGAGACTTTTTACACACTACTGGTTTCCCAAATTGAATTCATAACTAGGACCACCACAGTGTTATTTGCCTTCAATATAAAATATTCAAGTCCCTTGTTTGGCTTTCTGCTTTGAGTTGCAAAGGAACGTGGTTAACGTCTGTGCTTAGCATAGTGTGCCGCGCAACCTGGGAAACTGGCTTTCACACCATCGTCAAGACCTACACTTAAATACATGTTACTCGCAAGGAGGGCCCCAAGAAAGAGGGCATTAGCAATGAAAGTTTCCAAGATTGTTCTAACTATCAACTCAGTAGATACAAATGATAGGAATTCTAAAGTGTTATACTTCAACTTATAATTGCGAAATAAAACATTCAACCCAGCAACAACTCAATGAGAGATTCTTGCGGCCCAAATACAATCCTTACATTCCAAAGGCAATAAAAAAGGGGGGGTGCCAAATGTTGTGAAGCAATTACTCAAGCGGTGAAATGAATCAGCAAGAAGCCAATCAACCCAGGATTTGCATTGTCAATAATATTGATACATATATCAATTACGTACACATCTTTACCATGTTACAGTTTTATGTAGCATTAGCTTGGTCTGGGGGCACCAAAGCGCTTTACCACTGGAACCAGATGTTACACAGTTTTTAAGGAAAGTTGAGGGGAAGGACAATCATGATTCCCCTACTAAGTCGCACTGTGCTTAGCATAGTGTGCCGCACATTTCTTACCTTTTTTCTGTCATTACAACAAGACATACATTATAAGCATCATACCCATAATTCATGACTATTGGCTTTGTCAATGGCTGTTCCTTGCGTAAAATAAATAGGCAGCAACCATGGCTTGTATATAATATTGAAAATGCTATCAACTGACGCCCAGGGTACACCACAACAATATTGCTGCTCTTAAGTCTTCAAAAGAAAGTGGAAATCGGAGAGAAATGTATTTTTTAAATGATTTCCCTCCCCCACAACGCTCACTTGGTTTGCCTTCATGCCGTAACTTTCCAACTATTGAAAGTGATCAACGTGAGCACCTGCACAGGATGTGCCTGCAATTAGGGAGCCTGACACAGTACCATTTCGAGGCCCCCGCCTTTTACAACAAACTGCCGGTGTCTAAACTAATGGAGTTACAAACAAGCAACCATAAATACACAGGCCAGCTGATCCAGAGGCTACAGGTTGTAGTATCAAGTTACATTTGTAGAATCAAGTTATATTTAAAGTACAAACTCTGTGAGGGATTTTCTACTGCGCAGTGCGAGCCGCCATTACAGAGGGGGCACTGCGCTTCTCACTCGTGGAGCTTCAAAAATCCGCGTGCACCTTAGACTGAGGCTGCCAAGTCCCAGAGAGAGTACAGCTGCCATGCCAGGAATTCAGATTAGAGTCCGGCGGGAGTACAGTACACCGCACACACCCTCAATAACACTGCAGCCCCCCGTGATGCTTGCCGCATCGCGCTCCAGACGAAAGCCGGGATTTGTAGACAAGCACCCGCCCGGCGTGAAGCATCAGCACCAAAGTAGCCGCCGGAAGCACCACAAGTGCCCACAGTGGCCTGCCAGCAATAGGAACACAGTTATTGCAATAATAAGGCGTGGCTAAGCAAGTGCTGGGATTTTGTAAGACAAGACGGCCATTATGAGGTTAGGCCTTTTCAACGCGTCTAGATAAAATGCACTTAAGCTGTCCTCAATAGGTCAGAAAAACAAAAGACAAACTGGGTATATACGGATTTTGTTTAGGAGTTCACTACAGCGCGCACTTATCTCAAAGGGAAAATGGCGAACTCGAATGCCAGATATTAGACATTTTTTATTTGCCCAGAATCACCGAACGCTGTGCAGAAGCTGGGATTCGAACCTTGTTTTTCCACCTCATAGACGGCAGCTCTATCCGTTATGCCACATTGCTTACACCTTTTGGCCCCCGCTCAAGTCTGGATCTACACATTCACCAAAGCAAACTGCACCACCTGTTCCCAGCATGCGCACAAGACCCGCGCTCGGGAGAACACGCTTCCTGCGGCCCATAGCTCACCTTAAGACGTGCGCAGGCAGCAAATCATGAGCACCGTTTACGTTTCAGAGTAAACAGTTATCCCCAAATGTCGTGCAATTAAACACACAAATTCACATTAAATCATTTGCTTAATCACCGATTGTGAACGTGACCATGAGGATCGAGCCCTGATCTCTAGCGCTAAAGTTGGCAAACTGGCAAACATACCTGCTCGCTTTGCACCGCAAAATCTGCACACCAATCACACACAAAGCAGCTTACTACTACCAACTGCACATGCACCCAAACGCCACGTATACTCAACTTTGGCACTGCCTCTCTCGCGCAATAAAGTCCATGTCCACAACTTCTTAGTCAGCAAGAAAGGCCACTTTATTAAGACAGGTTATATACAAAACATCAAACCACTTCTTTATTTATTTATTTAATTATTAATTCAAATTGCTCTCAGCCTAACAGGTCATTCCTACCCACTGATAAACCCCCCACCAAGTTAAACCTAACCAAACCAGAAGCCCCTAACTCTTATGTATACCCCTTCCTTTCCTACAACTGTCTATTGAGGATGGACCAACCCGCTCCAGGCTGCCCACCCCCCACTAAAATCCGCCTACAAAGGAAAACAACCTGTCTTAAAGTGGCAAAAATAAAAAACAACCAACCAGCACGGAAAGCACGGGAAAAAACAAAAAAGGCCTAAAGAAAAAAGGGGGAGGGTGGGTGGGACAGAAACGAACCTCTCCGCCCGCCTCCCTAGTGCACAGTGAACCCTTGCCTCGCGCTGACCCTAATTGCCCCACCTGTCCCTCACTAATCAGGACCCCACCTGTCGTGGCCATCTCCTAGCGCGAATCTACCCGGGGAGAGACCGGCTCGCGCGCGGCTCTCCCCAGGTCCCCCCTCGCGCAATAAAGTCCATGTCCACAACTTCTTAGTCAGCAAGAAAGGCCACTTTATTAAGACAGGTTATATACAAAACATCAAACCACTTCTTTATTTATTTATTTAATTATTAATTCAAATTGCTCTCAGCCTAACAGGTCATTCCTACCCACTGATAAACCCCCCACCAAGTTAAACCTAACCAAACCAGAAGCCCCTAACTCTTATGTATACCCCTTCCTTTCCTACAACTGTCTATTGAGGATGGACCAACCCGCTCCAGGCTGCCCACCCCCCACTAAAATCCGCCACCCAGGAAAACCTTTAGAGTTTTCCTGCCCCATCCCAACAGTTAAATTGAACAATGGGAGCACCACAATTGAACAGCAAGAACTTTGCAATTAAATCATGTAATTCTAAAAGATAAATGGATTGACCCATGCGAGAAAGGTGGACACCATCCGCACGAAATAGGTGCCATTCGAAACCTGCAAATGAGGGTGAGACAAAGCATAAATACCCAAATCTGTACAAAACAATTGCATAGAACGGTTCAGCTTCTTCCACGCCTTGTCCATCGCAGAATCCTCCCGTGCACCAGTCCAGTGAAGTCGAGGCACGAATTCTGTCCAGCTCACCATGGTGCTCGCCCATGCGACTCTGAGTACCTCTAGATCCATTTGCATTGTGTTAATCAAAGTTAAGCCAGATAAAGAGACCATGTCGTTCTCGCCCAGATGAATGACTAGCAGGTCAGGCGGGCCCCCACCCTTAATACCAAGAGTAGCCAGCAAAGTAAACAAACCCCCCCAACGCATTCCTCCAATACCATGCCAAACAACCTCACGTGGTAAACCGGTAAGACCTAAAAATCGCCCACAATGTTGTCCTTCCGCAGCCACTGCAGCCCACCTCACGAAGGAGTGTCGAATAATCCACACCCTCCGTTTGAAGCCGGCCAGCCCTAGCCAGGGACCTAGTAGAAAAAGAAATGTCAACGAAGCAAAGATGTGCTACTTACTCACATATGTCTCGCAACACCCTGACCTCCACCTCCCAGTTCTCCGGATCGGAGACCAGTCCCACCCCTGCCGGGCAGCCTCAGTCGCCGCCCCAATCTTAAAGAATGTGTACCAAAATGTGAAGACTCCAATCCCAGAGCTAACAAAACCTTCCATAACACAACCAATAACTGGACAACTGTAACGGGACTGCCATCAACGAGACAAAAGATCACACCAGACGAAAAAACACAAGACTTCAAAAACCACTCCCACACACACCGGGCAACAAGCCACAACACCACTCCTACCAAGAAAAAACCCCACTCACCCCTACCCAGCTGGTCCGTTTTGGAAGCGCGCAAACAGATGCGCAACCTATCTAGTTCAAGAACCACTGCCTCACTGGTCATGCCCACCCTGGTGCGTAAGCCCAAAAGCGCAGAGGCCCGAAAGGCCCCGAAAAAACAACCACACAAAACACAACCCAAATTTGAAATACTCAAACACATCATAACAGCAACCCCGTAAGAGAAACAACATTTGCTGGAGCCAATTCAAAAGTAACCGGCCGACGGAAACGCCTGAAAACAGACTTCAGCCTACCCAGGCCCTCCAAAATCTTCTTGACCAACACTCCCCCCCCCCCCCACTGGATCTCTTCCCCACCACAACAACCCATAAAAAGAGACCCCCGCCAATTTGCCAGAGATGGCAACCGAAAAACAGCAACAAACTCGCTACTCCAAATTCAAGACTTAGTTGCTCCGATAAGTTGGAACCCAACGGCATACCAATTCCAGAATAAGGCAACTTTGTGTGAGCAGACTGGTCCCCTTCACTTGAAGTCATTGTGTGAGCATCATCCCCTGTCCGCCCCGCACGAACGGCGGTAACATCCCCTTGTGACTTACCATTCACAGCAGCATGCCGCTCGGACAGCTGGGTAAGAGCAACTCGCTCACCAACATCCCCAGCCCCAACACCAAGAGAACAAGTACGTTTTACGGGGAGACTCTCCCCTTGTCGCCGCACAGACCACCACCCTTCCTGACCCTTAGGCAACTGCGCCAACTGCTGCCGAAACACCAGAGGATCCCCTGGGCGTGGCTTAGTTGGAGACGTAAATCTCACTTTTGCGTGGTCCGCACCAGACTCCTGCAAAAAACGACACATGGGATTGCCCCACACCCCATTTCCAAATCCTTGTGGCAACATTTCTAACCTCCCCATCACGTACTTCCCCTTCTTCCAAATCATCATCGTCAATATCCCAATGTAAGACATCATCCTCAACATACTTACCACCTCCACCAGGAAACTCCCCATCTCCCACACCTCCATCATAATACTCCCATTGGATACCATCATTGCGCACTGCGCCCTGTTCCGTAAAAGAGGAATCCGCTCCAGAAACCTCTTCCGCTCTCCCCTCCCCAAAAACCGCCATTGGGGCAGCCCGCAACAGAGTCCCCTGACCGCTCATGTGAAATGGCGGCATCGTCCCCTCCACACTTTGTATTCACATTAGGTTGCCGCACAAGCAGCATTCGAAGAGCAACTTGCTCCCCAACAAACTCATCCCTAATACCAAGAGATCTGGTACAAAACTGGGAGACTCTCCCCTCGTTGCCAAACAGACCACCAGCCTCTGTACCGTTCGACACCGCAACATTCTCTGTTGAACAACTCAGGGTCCCCTTGACGTGACTTGACTGACGACGAGACTTGATCTTTTGCATGGTCCGCACAGGACTCCTGCAAAATACGGAGAGAAACAGATTGCCCCAACCCACCCCTCTCAGTTGACTTAAACATGTGCAACATCCTCAATTCGTAATTCACCCCCTCCATGTTATCATTAGACACATCCACAATAAGGTCATCATCATGTCCAACATAAACACCACAGCCCCTAGGCAACTTGCCAGCACCAAGTCCACCAACGTAGGAATGCCCTTGGAGAAGTTCGCTGCGCACTGCGCCTCACAAACCAGAAGAGAAATCCGCTCCAGATCCCCTTCCAGAGCCCTCCGCCCCAGACTGAAACGCCTCCTGCTCAGCCCGTAACTGTGTACTGTCAGCCGAGGACCGACGTACTGTAGCTGTATCCTTGCCGTCGTAGCCGCTCAAGCCAGACTGCACCGTACTGACATACCCACAAACCCCCGCCGCGGCAGTGGAAACAACCGCGCATGAATCGCCCCCTGAATCATCCTCCCGGACAAGGATACCGCAGCAAGAATAGAGCCAGGGCCAACCACCTTGCTTCCCAAAGGAAAAGGAGCGGAGCTCGGTGGCAACACACCCCCACGCCCCACAACAAGCCGACGGAGGAAACAAGTGAACCAAGGGCCCCAGGCTGAACCTGCTGGGAGAGGGGGACAGCACATAAGCCCTGCCAATTAAGTGGAGAGACGTAGCGAAACCTGGCCAGCCCCACTACACACCGGAGAGACAGAGGCACGAGGGGGGGGCCATTGTACCCAGAACTAAGCCGATGTGACGCTCAGAGTATATCCATTCGCATCCCCTCCCTAAGTATAAATAGAGAACTCGAAACACTAGATATGCAGTAGCCCTCTGTACTCTACAATTCCTAAGGAACCCCTAGAGTATACCCATGCGCATCCCCTCTCATGGATACAGAGAGAACTATAAGCACCAGCCTCCTCATTGTGCAACCCTACAGGCTGCACCCTCACAAGTTCCCTCTGTGCATCCCCCAGGCAATTCATACAAAACTGAAAGTTATATGGGTATGTAGTTATTCAGCCATACACGCGTTTCCAGAAAGCGCAAACCCCACCCGAAGGCGCCAGAGCGCTCCCAAAAAAGACTGATACAGGAGGAGAACCGTATACGAGAACAGAGTACAAAAGCAGACGGTATGGAACACGAGGCAAAAGCGACAAATTGAGAGAAAACAAAAATACATGGGTAGCAAAAGCGCCAGGAGGAAAAAATTGACAAATGAGCAGGTTACAAAGGAAAACCAAGAACAAGTAGAGGAATAAGACTGCAATATAAGCTAGACAACCAGGCACCAGCATAAACGTAACGCAGGCAATGTGGGCACCAGTGCATGCATCGAAGGCAAACAAAATGCGAGAAGAAGCATACTGTGTGGTACAAGGGGAAAAAAGGTGCTCCAAACCGGCGCAACAGTACCAACCTCCCCACCCTGCCGCCGAAAAGAGGAATCCACTCCAGAAACCCCTTCAGCTCTCCGCAAACCACTTGGTATCGAAACAGAATGACGCGCTGTAGCAGGTGTCTGACGCCTAAAGCCGCGCAGACCGAAGCGCCTAAAACCCCCATCCGCACCAAGAGGAGCCACCGCCGGAACCCCACCTGCGCCCAACCACACCCAGCTGTCGCCACACAAAGCCCAATGCCACCGGCCAGAAAAGCAAAGGGGCGCCCCCCTAGGCTTGGGGGAGGACACAGGAGGGGGGTCAATGGGGGCAGCCGAGGCGTCCCCAACGATAGGCACACCCCCGGAAGGCAGGGGAAAAACAGCGGGAAGCAGAGGGGGCACCAGGTCAACCCTACGCACTGGAACAGGATGGGGGCTGAGCTCCGCACTGGCAGCATGACTACCCTGGGTAAAGGGTGAATAAACATTGGTCAAAAAAGCAACCTGCCCCACCACATCCTCAACAGGACCAGGTAACACCGCAGGAAGCGCAGGTACCACAGTGACGGTACAGGGGCAGGAGAAAGAAAAGAGCGTTGCCCAGTAAACACCCAGAATGTCACTAAACCAGGCCTAGGGGCCTCCAAGAACGCAGTGTGGGCAGGAACAGAAGCAGACCATACACGAGGCACACATGGCAAGCCTACGGGCATCAAAACTCCACCCCCTTCAACACCCCCCACCCGCCTGCATCCAACACTCGAGTCAGGCGTGGTGGCTTACACAGGGAAAAAACGCCACCCCCAATGACAGGGCCTGCCACCGGAGCGCTCCCGCCAGACCCCCACGCAAGCCAGCAGCCCCACGGGGGGCAGGACATACCTGCTGCAGGGAGCCCGTCGCACCGGAGGGGGCTGGCAGCTGCTCCGGGTGAAACACCTCTTCCCGAAGACTCCGCCTCCGGCATTGCCGCCTCGCCATCAACCTCGCTGTCTGCCTGTATGGAAAGGCAGGCCGACACAGCCCTCGCAACTCCACCAGCCGCCCTGCGAGCAGGGCGGGCAAGCCCCACCCAGGCCGCGCCAGAGACTCCAGGGCACAGAAAAAATAAAGAAATAAAATCCAGTCCCAGCCTGGCAAAGGACCCAGACCGCCCTCCGCACTAACACCGACAACAGAAACGAACCTCTCCACCCGCCTCCCTAGTGCACAGTGAACCCTTGCCTCGCGCTGACCCTAATTGCCCCACCTGAAATTGGGAAAAAGTTCTATGGAACAAAACTTATTATTCAGACACTTTTGTCATCCATAAACACTTGTAACAAAATTGTGAAAACCTTCATAACACACAATAACAATCATCTGCTTCAAGGGATGGTGGGTGGGAAAATTAATTACAGCCTCCTGGAGGCTGGAAGGGGCAGGCCGTGGCGCGCAGGAGTCAAAGAGGCCGACTCCCGCGCTGCACGGCCTTTTAACCCTTTGCAGGCCAGGCCGGATCTAACCGGCCTGGCCTTTGTTCCCTTTGTGACCCGGAAGTGGTTCAATCACTTCCGGGACCCTGGGGCAATGTGGGGGCCGGTGCGCCCCACCATAACTGCGGCAGGGCCGATGTCGGCCCCGCCTTTCCTTGAGGCATCGCCAGAGCAACGAGACGGGCCGCGCAATATCAAAAGTGGCACAGCTGCCCGGCACACATGTAGGTTTTCACTTCAGTGTGGGGGGTCGTCTTTCACACAGGAAGTCTCTCCCAGCAGACTGGGTGCTGGAGCTTGGTGGCTTCGACAGCTTAATGGGCGTCTCGCAATGTGAACCAATAATGAATGACAGTTTGTTGTGAAATTAAATGTAACTGGATGGAGTCTCTGTCAGGTGTGGGGGCTGCAACAGATGATCCCTGGACACTGGTATAAGTATGACATTTTATGTTATGCACAGACATGCTGATAGGAAATAATCATTATCATATAGCTGTCGCGAAATGACACTACAATACGTAGCATCCACCATGCCAAGCATGACACCTTCTCGTTCTGGTTCGTCAGCAAAGGCGATTGTGTATCTAGCTTCTGAGATCTCGGCATGCAAAGCGCCGTTGGCTAAAAAGCTAAGACTGTCTGGATTTATTCATATGACTATTAAACACATACGCATTCTGTGGCATGGACAGTCACAGTGAGGCATGGACCCTCGGATGTGAAGTACACCTATTCCTGCCACAGAAAGAATAAAGTTACTTAACCTCGAGGGGTTGGGACTGTATTTACGTCCAAACTAGGCCACTCAAATACTTAGTACATAAAGGGTGATTAGACGTATGTTTGCATTCAATACATTTTAAATAACCACCTTGAAAATTAAAGTAGTTCTGGTGTTTTCATTTCATCTTTTCTTAATTCATTTTTTTAGAACTAACACAGAAAACATAAACTCATGCCTTCGGAAAGAACAATAGATAGCAACAGTTCAACAATACAACATGTTTTACACATTTTAAAGAAAAAAACAAGAATGACATAACATAATAAGACATAACAGGCCAGTCCTTATTTTAACAAAAGAAAGAAACATGGCGGTACAAATTATTTTTGATTGTCACCAATACAACTTGCTATGTACAGTGAAGCGATACAAAAGGGGGTGGTGATGGACGGAGCATCTGAACCAATCAAACACTCGCACCCAGTCAACAGATCTGGGTTTAATCCATCACAGTTCTTTAGCCCACTCTGCCACCCCAGTTCAGACATGGCCAAATGCAAATCAGTCTGACGCTCTGCCTCATGGGAACAGTCCAGCCCGAACTGCCAAGCCATGCTTTCCCTGGACCGGATTCAAGCTTCCTAGGACTGGTTTCTGGCATTACAGCCGTCTTCAGCCAGGCTTGCTTGAATCCAGTGGCAAAGTGAGCAAGGGACTCACGTCTGAGCATACCCTGCCAACTTATGGCGAACAAAGCGGTACAAAAGGGGGTGGTGATGGACGGAGCATCTGAACCAATCAAAAACTCACACCCAGTCAACAGATCTGGGTTTAATCCATCACCGTTCTTTAGCCCACTCTGCCACCCCAGTTCAGACATGGCCATATGCAAATCAATCTGACCCTGTGCCTCATGGGAACAGTATACAACAATGAAGGAAACATTGTCAAAGATTGGGAATGTCCCAAATGCGATCCAAGGATGGTCTCTCTTTCTGTCAAAAATTAAAACAAAAAATGAAGTTGCCTGTCGTAAAATCCAGCAATGAAGGTCCACGGAGTAAGCTCCCGAAAGAGCTGCAAGATCTGAGAAAACAACTTCGAAAAGCCCAAAAGAAGTTAAAGTCGGCAGACCATGTTACAAACCAATGGGCCAGCTTCCGTGCTCAGCGAAAGGAATATAAAAATATGATCTGGAAACTTAAAAGGTCAACAAATGATAGTTTTTGGTCAAAAATAATTTATAGTTCAAAATTAAAGAACACAAATACATTTTGGCAAACAATAAATCAATTAACAAGACCCCGTAACGTCTTAACTTCAAATGTGCAGGAATCAGAGTGGGCATCGTTCCTTGCTTCAAAATTTACGGACACCACGTTGAAAAGCCACTGTAGTGAACTTTGTCCAAAAAGTCTAAAAACAATATGCCCCGCAGAATATCAAGTGAGTCAATCGAGAACTAATAAAAACGGTAATGAACTGAGTACAGACTTTCAGACCAATCTATACACAGCGGAAGAGATAATTAAAATTATTAAAAGAGCAAAATCAAATGGGGCGCCAGGCCCGAATGGCATTCCACAAGCTGTGTACAAATATTCACCGGAATTTTGGGGGCCTTGCCTGGCCGAACTGTACTCAGATGTCCAAAATTTAAACCAAGTCCCAGAAAGCTGGCAAGGATCAATATTCATGCCAATTTATAAAGGTGGTGAAAGATCCAAACCGAACAACTATCGTTTAATAGCGTTTCAGGATGTTGAGGCAAAATATTTTGCAACACTACTTCTAAACGATCTGGTTACCTGGTCGAATGAAAAAGAGCTGATCCCCATTAATCAAACGGGGTTCAGGAAGGGGATTGGAACTATTGCCAACATCCTATCTATCACCATGATTGCGGAGAAGTGTATGAGTAAAAAGCAGGAACTAAACATGTGTTACGTCGATCTTCAGGCGGCGTTTGACAGTGTCGATCGTAATTTATTGTGGATGAAACTGAGAGCATGGGCCATTCCGGAAAGTATTTTAAGGGGTTTGCTCCTATTTTATTCGGATACATGGTCGCAAGTGAAAATAGGTGATGGCACCCGGCTATCGAGAAAAGTCCCTACAACGATAGGTCTCAAACAGGGATGTGTTCTCGCGCCTCATTTATTTAATCTCTTCATCTCGGATCTATCGGGGCTATTGAATAGTTGCAATGCTCATCCGCCGAAACTAGGTGATTTACAGCTCAACCATCTGGCCTATGCCGATGACATAGTGCTTATGAGTTTAACGAAGGTGGGTCTAACCAGACTAGTAAACGAACTTTCGGTTTACTTGCTGGCAAATAAACTGGCCTTAAACATCGCAAAAACAAAAACTATGCTGATAACCAATCACCGCGGAGCACATCACGCTATTTGGTTAAAAGGAAAACCATTAGAGAAAGTTTCAGCATACAAATACCTGGGCTTCTACCTTGATGATAAGCTTAATTTAAAAGAACAGAAGAAATATTTGACTCAAAGAGCGGGAGCCTTGATATTTGGTTTAAGTACGTTGTCAAAAAAACTGGAAGGTCCATCACTCAAACCCTTATTAACTGTGATGGCCAACAAAGTTCTTCCAACCCTGACCTATGCAAGTGTGGCAATGCACGGAACGGATGCGGACCTATTGAATAGTTTAACAACCAAAATTTATAAAAAGGTTCTACGATTACCCAGTATGGCATCACCAGCGCAAATGCGACTCGAATTTGGATTAAAAAATGAAGCCCTGGGCAGACTATACTCATACATTAAGATGTGGTATCAAATAAAGCAAAAAGCAGTTAATAACAATCTCAACACCTATTTATGGCAAGAACTTCAATCCCAAAAAAAATCCAAAGCCAATCAATTCCTTATGTATGCTTTGGAGGCCACAAGCTCAAAAACTTTATGGGATACAAATTTGTCATTTACTTTATTAAAACAGATTTTAAATAAAGCAGCTAAACTTCATTCACTTGTTTTGGATAAAGAAATTTTTTCTCATCGTTCGCACTCTTGGACTGTAATAAATGGCTATAAGACACTGACACCGGCACAGTATTTGGAAACAACTTACTCCATGTTTATTAAAAGAAAGCTGATGTCATTGAGATTTGGTAACTTTCCAACATTAGCGGATGAACCAGCCTGGAAACGGCAGGTAGCTGTCTCATGTCGTTTGTGTGGCAGCTCCAAAGAAGATCTTATACATATAATTTGCCATTGTAGGACGCTGTCTAAGGAACGGTCATATTATTTAAAGAGTAGTTTTCAGATTAAGAAGTTGCGAACATGTAGATCTGCTATTATTGGATGCCTGGACATAACTGCTCCTCGGTTATATTGTAAGCTGGTGAAGTTCTTGCAGGCATTTGAGAAACGCATTAAACACCATGAAGATATGTAACGCTAACGATTTGAACTATTGCACAATGATGTAAATATTGGTCGGAAATCTTTGAGTTTTACTTTTTGCCTTATAATAGACGTTTTATTGTTAATTTTAACGTAATTTTATAAAACAAAACAAAACATTTTCTTTTATAAAATGGATGGGTTTTTATCTAGTAAATTGTTATGGTTTTAATTAACTGAACAATAAAGTTTATTATTATTATTATTATTATTATTATCATGGGAACAGTCTAGCCCGAACTGTCAAGCCATGCCTTCCCTGGACCGGATTCAAGCTTCCTAGGACCGGTTTCTGTACAGCTAAGCAACACCATCATTACACCAGACAAATTATCCTGATTGTATACAGTATTGATCTGTGGATTTAGTGGTGGATACTGCTAACTGGATGGGGTCGACGCATTTCAGAACCCTATTCAAATTCATGGTCCTCCTCAGGAACAGGACCAGGTCAAGCACCGGGGAAAATAATAAAATGGACAAATGTTTGTACAATTCTAGATATCTCTCTCTTTCTACCGCAGGAGCTCAGCGCCAAACTTAGAAAAATCCACACATCTCCAGACGTATCCCCAGTGCTTTAAAATAGTGAGAACACGTGGTATTCTCCTGAGCTTAAAAAGCTGAAACAAGGCTAGCAGCCAAGCATGGCGCCTGAATAGCAAGGGAGCTCTCGGGGCATCACGGCTCCTTTCAATAATCCGGCTATACCATCCGAATAAAACCCACCTGAAGGGGTGGATCCCAAGGTCGGAGGACGTCTGGCATCTTATGAGCCAATTCCGGTGGAGGTCCGGCGCTGGGAACTGATCCGGCGGCAGCGGAGTAAGTGGGGCCCACTGGCTAACGAAGAACACCGGACTGGAGTAACTGCGACCCCCGCCGGAAGTGAGACTTGGGCGGCTACACACGGCAACATAAACCCGAGCTCCCGGATGGGTGCGGTGGCTCGGCCGACACAGATTGTGCAGCTCAGGAGGGACCGACGTTGAGGTGCCGCGCTCACGGAGACCCGTTGGGGGGTCCTGCGGTCTGCCTGCCTCCATTCGAAGGAATCGTCATCAGAGCGCGGGCCGCCCCGAGAGTGAGGCGGAGGTACGCAACTTAAAGGGCCGGGGAGCATCCCCGCGTAGAGGTGTGCTTAGCAGGGCACAGAAGTGCGGAAAGGTACGGAGAAACTTTTCCGGAGGTGAAGCGCCTGGGGCGATCTCCTGGCGCAGCCGGGGGTCGCGCTGCCGTGGAGGTGCTTCACCGCACCGTAGCTAGCAGACAGTGCTGCACGACCAGTCTTATGAACACCACAGGCCACTAGACGACGGAGGGACACGGGAAGCTGAGTAGCGTGTGTACACCTTCACCGTGCACAACAAGATGCACGTAGTGCTACGACGTGACTCAAGGACATACCAACACCGCAGTGGCTGCGCAGGAGACTACGGATACAGCCTGCACGCAATGAGGACTCCGGGGAACTGCCTGGCACCACCTGGCCCCATCCGGAAGGCATGAGTAGACTGTTGGGGGTACATGGGCGATAAAGGGGAGCGCAGTGGCCACTGATTGAGGGCAAACACCTACGGCCTGCTTTGGATTGAACTTCCTCCCCGCCTTCCCCCTGTTTGTTTGATTGGCAGGGGGGCGGTGTGTGCCTGGCCACCACCGGGGCCTATACAGGGGGTAATAAGGCCATATAGGCACAAGAAGAGACACACTTGAGGGCCCCTACATACGCAGATCAGGGGGACAGTTGGAGAAGAGCATCACGGAGCCATATAAGACCGTCTCCGCACGTTGTGGCTGGAACACTGCGGCCTCAACCGGTAGAGTGCAGTACTGTGCCGCGGGGCATAGCCAGAGACGCCGAAACACTGGTGGGCCGCTACTCAAATAGACTGTGCCTCTTGCCACCATATACCCAGACACACTTAGGGGGCACCGAATTTGACACGCGGCTGACGTACACAGAAAACCGTCCTTCCACGACATCCTGCCCCAGGCGGTGCGGGGCGCAGCGAGTTGGTGTTCACTCCGCAGGCGCTGACGCGGTAACTGAAGTGGCGACCATCCTCACCGTTACCGCAGATCCACGAACATCATGGCGGGCAGAGGACCCAGAAATTTGTCCACCCAAGCCAAACTGGACAAATACACCTACGAAAAACATAACCAACCACACTCGGAAGAACGACCATCCACAGGCAAGGGTCAGGAGACAGACGGGAACAAAAAAGTGACGCTGGAAGACATCATGAGGACCCTTTCCAGTGTGCAAACGACGGTGGGATCCATATCCACTGATGTCAATTTACTGCGAGCAGATTTTCACAAAATGTCGGAAAGAGTGGCGCAGGTGGAAGTGGTCGCGAAATCGCTAGTGGAGGACACCTCTGAACTGCAGACAGCGATGGAACGCATGGAAGCAGTGAACAAACAACTACAAGCGAAGCTGGATGATCAGGAGGGACACTCGCGATGGAACAACGTGCGTATCCTGGGTATTCCGGAGACAGAAGGTAAAAGGGCAATGGACCTATACATCGAGGACCTCATAAAGACTAAACTACAGCCCAAAGGCCTGTCCCAATTCTTCTTGGTGGAGAGAGCACACAGGGTGCCCGGCGGGACGCCAAAAACAGGTGCTGCGCCGTGGCCAGTCCTGGCTCGACTCTTCAACTACAGAGACAGGGACGCAATACTGCAGGCGGCGAGGGTCTCACCGCCCATCAAACTTCAGAACGCATCGTTGGCCTTCTTCCCGGACTATACGGCAGAGGTAGCACGGTGTCGTAAAACCTTTTTCGAGGTTAAAAAGGCCCTGCGGGCGAAGGAATTGCCCTACGTAATGTTGTACCCAGCGAAATTGCGAGTTGTCGCAGATGGAAAAGCTTGGTTCTTTGATACGCCTGAGATTGCGCAGGACTGGCTCGACAGATGGAGACAAGTTGAGGCACCTCGCCGATCCGACAGAGAACGTAGAGGTCAACAGACTGGGACGCACATGGGCGCTCAGACGGAGGGCCCGGAATCTGAGGTCAGGACGTCGGAGGCTGGGTCGGAGAATGGTCGGCACTCACCGGGCTCGTAAGCATCCGGTACCTTGCAACACCAAAGATGAACACTAACATGGCCGGGCAAAACGCTGGTGGTCTCAAGACTGGGGGAAGCTGAGTAAGGTGGGCTGAGCTGAAGCTGTTCCGGGACTCTTTACCCCCACGAGCAAGTAAGATGGTTTGGGAGGGGATTAAGCACTCTGCGAAGTTGGGGGAGCGGGCGGTGTTCAGTCCGTGGAGCAGGGAGGCAGGGAGGGGGGAGGAGGGGGGGATGTTTGCTTTGTTAGTTTTGGCTCAAGATTTACACGCTATGGCACACCATGTCACTTCCTACACGTGCAGACTCACGGAAGGCATCAGGCACATGTCACCACGATTGCTGCGACAACTAGACACGCTGCTAAGATCACATAATGGCTCACCAGTCCCACACAACGGACACTGAGGACATGCCGCGCTCCGTGGTGGTGACCCCCCTTTGACTACTCACATGGAATGTTCAAGGCTTAGGCGACAAAATAAAGAGAGGGTTGATCCTACAGGCAATCAAACGCCAGGGCCCCACAATAGTGTTATTACAGGAGACACACCTCACAGGAACAGCATGTCGGGCACTCGACAGGTGTGGCTATAAAATGGCGGCACACGCGGAGTTTACAACGGGGTCACGGGGGACAGGTATCCTGGTGAAAAACACTTCCCCCTTTATTGTTTTACAACATAAGGTGGACGATCAAGGCCGCTTCACGGCGGTTCATGGGCAGTGGGAGAGTAGACTTGTGAATGTGGTGTCCGTATACATTCCTCCAGTGCTGCACTCCATAGCGTTGCCGGCACTAGGAGAGTTCCTATTGAATCTCCCGACAGGAGACACGATCATAGGGGGGGACTTCAACGCTGTCGCAGACCCAGTGCTGGACACATTCCCCGTGAGGACACGCGCGATGGGCTCCTCTGCCTTCCCGGGTTTCATGGAGGAATTGGGACTGCAAGATGCCTGGCGCCATATCCACCCCACTGCGAAACAATATACATGCCACTCTCAGGTGCACAATAGTCTGTCCCGTTTAGACTACTTTCTTCTCCTCGGTGGTGGGATGAGGGACGTGGACGCCATAGACATACTGCCGAGAGGAATCTCTGACCACTCTCCTGTCTTGCTGTCCCTCTCCACTAAGGAGAAGAAACGCGCAAGGATTTATTCCATATATCCTAATTATCTCATGATCCCCCAGATCAAAAAAGACCTTACATCAACAACCAAATACTACTTTGCAGAAAGCACAACGTCCGTCTCCTCCCCCTCGATTCTATGGTAGGCATACAAAACGGTCCTACGGGGGCGAGCGATTGCATCCATCTTGGGACACAGGCAAGCATACCAGCAAGAGCTCCCGGAGCTGGAACTGGCACTCCAAGAGGCTGACACGGCACATATGGCTGATCCCACGACAGACACCGCACACACACTAAAATTGCGCCAGCAGCGGTACCGAGACCACCTCCAGACGCAAGTCAGGGACAACATATCTAACACTGCACATAGGATCTATGACATTGGGGACAAAGCAGGAAAAATGCTGGCTTGGCTAGATAAAAGAAAAGGGTGTAACAGAGGCATACAACACCTACATACTCGTGAGAGACATCTGCAGTCACACCCAGAGGATATAGTGCGCACACTGGCAGAGCATTTCCGAGATGTGTACACTCCCGAACAGGACGTCACGGCACAAGCAGCGATGGCTTCCCTTAATACCATAGACATCCCCACACTCCCGCCGGAGGCTGTACAGGAGCTTGAGGCAGATCTGACAGGAGAGGAAATACAACGAGCGATCCAGGCGATCCAATCCGGTAAGGTGCTGGGCCCCAACGGGATACCCATAGAATGGTATAAAATCATGTCAGAAACCCTTAGTGGGCCCCTGTTGGCAATGTATCTGGACAGCCGAGAGAGGGCGGAACTTCCATTAGACCAACGTACCGCGACGATCGTGGCTATACCAAAACCCGGAAAACCACCGGCTGAGTGCTCCACGTATCGCCCCATATCCCTTCTTAACGTAGAAGCTAAAATTCTAGCGAAGCTGCTGGCTAACAGGCTGCTGACCCACCTGCACCTGTTGATCCACCCGGATCAATCAGGCTTCATGCCCCATAGAAGCACGGCCCTTAATCTTAGGCGAGTACACGGGGTGTTGGCTCGAGCCCACTCCCTGTCGGAAGCGGCAGTGACCCTTTCTTTAGATGCCAAGATGGCGTTTGACTTGGTAGAATGGGAATACTTATTTCCTGTCCTGACCCGTATGGGCTTTGGCCCGAAATACATTTCCTGGATCAGACTCCTCTATACCAATCCTGTTGCTCAGGTTACCGCCAACGGCCACATCTCACAAACATTCCCGCTGGCACGAGGAACTTGACAGGGATGCCCCCTGTCCCCCTTGCTCTTTGCCTTAGTGCTAGAGCCACTGGCGCTACTGATTAGAACGACACCATTACTGAAGGGGGTAGAATGGACGGAAGGCTGGGAGGACCGTGTGTCCTTTTATGCCGACGACATGCTGATTTACTTGACGAATCCCGAAAGGGGCATCCCAGCGCTTCTAGCACTATGTGACACACACGGGAGGGTGTCGGGCTATACCCTGAACTGGGCGAAGTCAGTGATTTATGTGCTGAAAGGGCCGAGTCCGGTGCTGACACCAGACTGCCCACTTGCACTGACATCGGGATCCTTTAAGTATCTGGGCATCTATATCACAGACAATGCCCCAGACTTCTACAACAAAAACCTGAAGCCCCCCTTAGAACGACTCCGAGCAGACGTCAAGCATTGGGCGACCCTGCCGCTGAATCTCCTTGGACGCGCGGCCCTATACAAGATGATGGCGCTACCAAGATTTTTGTACGCCCTGGAAAATACACCGTACCTGGTCGAGCCGCGTTACTTTAAGCAGGTGAGGGCGTTAATCTCCGCCTTGCTGTGGAGTAATGGTCCGGCGCGCATCGCACACGACAAATTAACAAGAAGCTGGTATGAAGGAGGTATCGCCTTACCAGACATACATTTATACTACTGGGCGGCACAACTCAAGATTGTGAACCAGTGGGTACATGCACCAAGAGACGACCCTGCGTATTGGGCAGATTGGGGACAGCTGGGAACGGACTGCATGCTGTCAGCATTGTACAACAAACGGCAAATCTCACAATTGGTAGGGCCCACAAAACACACGGTTAAGTTGTGGCATGCGGCACAGGCGAAGCTGGGATGGAAGGAGAAAATGACCAAACTAACCCCCCTGTGGGACAGGAAAGCGCTGGGGAGCCTGAGACACAGTAAGGGCTTTGCGCAATGGGACATTATTGGTATTTCCACAGTGGGAGATTTGTGGGAGAAGGACACTGTGATCACGTTCGCACGGCTACAGCAACAATATGGACTAGGCCCAAACGAAACTTATAGGTACATTCAGATCAGGCACTCGCTATTGCAGGCGATACCGATGGGCACCGAAGTACCTGACTCCTCACCACTGGAAGACAGGTTACTTACTGACTTCATGCAGCAGAGAGCTACATCATTCACTTACAAGAAATTGATCAACAACCTGAAAGACCCCACTTTGGTGTTGCGAGAGAAATGGGTGGGGGACGTCGGCGATATTGACGACTCAGAGTGGAATGAAGCACTAGCCTCCCCAAAGGAAGTGGGCATATCGGCAAAATTTAGATTGGTGCAGCTCAAAATCTTACACCGCATTTACTACACAAGAAGCATGCTACACAAAATACACAGATCGCCACACCCCTATTGTCTTTGCGGCTGCGGGGAAGAGGGTACACTGTTCCACACGCTCTGGGACTGCCCCCACGTAGTAGAATTTTGGCGACAAGTCATGCGCACTATCTCACAAACACTACAAGTTTCCCTCGTCCCTGAGCCACGCAAGTGCCTATTAAACATTTGGGAACCGAACGATCTGACAAGATATGGACTCATCTGGGCCACATTAGCTGTTATGGTGGCCAAAAGAGACATTGCACAGAAATGGGGAGCTTCAGACTTACCCACGGCGTCCATGTGGAGTAGGAATATGGACTTCTTAATGTGCACGGAGAGAGCGGTGTATGTGCTTAGGGCCTGCCCCCGTAAGTGGAATAAAGTGTGGTCCGCCTAGAATGTGTACAGAGGAGTGTTGTGTGAACCCTTACCAGAAGATGACGAAGTAAGCTCAGATGAAGATGAGGAGGGTGTTTAGAGGGCGTGGGTGGGTGATAAAACTTAAAGGAAAAACTAAGTGTAACACCGTGATTGTGACATGGCAAGTGATTAAATCACTGTGAATGGAGGTACTGAAAAATGAGCAGAAGCAGACATGGCAATAGCCGCTGAGCGTGAGTATTTATCTTGGCCACAGTTTTAAGTTATGATTGATAACGTAGACAAATTGTTATAAAATGGTAAGACCTAACAACTGATAAACATGAAAGGGAGGATAATATATAGGAGCTGATTTTGGGTGCGCCGCCGGACCCCAGGGTTATCGGCCATGCTGCAGTGTACTGACGAACAGTCCTAATGATATGTATGTCTGAGGCGGCCGGCCCAATGGGTTGTAGGCCCTGATATGTATCTATCACCCCTGTGACTACGTTCAATAAAGGTCTTAAAAAAAAAAAATCTGAAACAAAAGTATAGGGCTCTTGAAAGAAGGTGCAGAACTATCTATGAAGAGGAGAAAAAATCCAAAGAATCTAAATATTGCTCAGATAAAATAAGTTCGGCCGAGGATTTTACAAAAGAACTGTTTAAGTCAGTTATTTCTCTTTTTATCTATAATAATTCAAACTCTAGTGGACTCTCGCTAGAGCTCTTCAATAGGCTGGCAGAAAATTTTCAATCTAAGGTATCAGGGCTTTACAAAGGATTTGCTCCCACAAATAATAGATTGGGTTTTGATATGGCGCTTGGCCTTTTCTCCCCTTCTCAGGAAATTATAGATAGCATTCAACTTAGTTAGTCGATGACGGATAATTTCACTCCTTTTTCAGAGAAGGGAACTCTGGGTCTCCTGGAGACGATTACATCAGGGTCTCCGCTAGACCCTTGTCCCCCCTCGGTTTCACCCATAGTATCTGGTGTGGTAGCTAAACATCTTACCATTCTGCTTAATAGAGTGCTAACATTAGGTCATTTTCCAACAGAGTGGAAGTGGGCTTCAATTTGCCCTCTGCTGAAAAAATCTACCTCAGATCCTAATGATACAAAAAACTATAGACCTATATCAAGATTACCTCTGGTAGCCAAAATCCTGGATAAAACACTTAGGGCCAGATGTAGGTGGCCAAATACTGGTCGGTAACGCTGAAAATCGGTAAATTCTAGCGTTACCGACCGGTATTTAGCCATGTGCGATGTAGGTAATACCGAACGCCATCGCAAAAAAGGAATCGGTAAAAATTAGAAAAACCAGTTACCGATTCCTTGTTTAGCGATTAGCAAACACCGAAACCCGTAAATACCGAATTGGTAAATAAGAAGTCATTAAATAATCGCAAATGCGATGTACAAAAAATCGGTAATACCGAATTTACGATTTTTCGATATTTAAGAGTCGCTAATTACCACTGACTCAAGCAGGTGGTAATCAGGTGCACTACTATAAACAGCCCCAAATAGCAACAGTGTGAACACAATGGCAGCCCTCTAATTAATAGCAAGGTGGCTATGTTTGCAAGCAGCAGGACTGAGGATCTGAAGACGGGAGGAGTGCGTGTACAGACTGCGTGTTACACTGTTCCAAATGACTGAGGCTGACATACATGAGAGGTACAGGCTACACCCCCAAACCATCCTAGACCTGATACGGGACCTGCACCCACTCCTGGAGCATCAGGCACCAAGGGCGCACGCCATATCAACACATGTACGGGTGCTCTGTAGCCTGCACCTACTTGCATCAGGAAGTTACCAGGGGGTGATAGCTGTGGCAGTTGGTGTGTCACGGAGTTGCCTGTCCTGTTTCTTCAACTCCTTCTTAGATGCCATGATGCTAAGAATACATCACTACATACGCTTCCCCAGCACACAGGCGGAACTGCAGAAGACAAAGTTGGATTTCTACCAAAAGGCACAGTTCCCACATGTAAAAGGGTGCATTGATGGGAACCACATACCAATCTGCCCACCTGCAGCTCCAGAATACATATCCCGGAACCGCAAATCTACACATTCTATCAACGTGCAGGTGATATGCGATGCGGACAACCTCATCACCGACATCGTGGCCAAATTTCCAGGGAGTACCCATGACTCCTACATATTCAGGAACAGTGGGATCTACACACGTCTGGCTGGTGGTGAATTTGTAGAAGGATACCTTCTAGGTAAATCAATGTGACACACCCTGATGTATACCTTTGATAAATGTGTTGGTCACTCTCATTAATGGCACTTCCTTTCCCATTTAGGTGACAGCGCATATGCAGTGCGGGCATTTATCCTAACTCCATACCTCAACCCTTCCACCCCATGTGAGAGAAGATACAATGTGGCACATAAAAGCATGCGCAACGTTGTGGAGCTAACCTTTGGACTTCTAAAAAGCAGGTCCCGTTGCATCCACAAAAGTGGAGGTGCACGTCAGTACCGCCCCATCATCAGCTGCAAATTAATAGCAACATGTGCCATGCTGCATAACCTTGCCACAAGGAAAGGAACAGCAGTGGGACTAACTGACTCTGAGGACGAGGGTGAGGACTGTCCACAGCCAGAGCACAGCGCAGCAGGTGTGGCAACAGTACCAGATGGGAGACACAGACGGGTTGAGATAACACACAACTATTTCTGAGTAAGTAAGGAGACATAGGCAGTTACTGTAAGCGAGTGACGGTCTTTAATTATCATAGCACACCACCACAACATGAAGGGCGTCACATGCCAGGCCTAATTCAAATGCAGTTTCCAAAACAAAAACGGGTTACATCACCCAGTTTGGTAAATCATGTGATGGTTGGCATCACTTCCTGTGCCCACGCGCTGCACCGCTGCGTTCCTTTGCCCCACTGTCCTCACTGCCAGTCGTTCCTGTCTCAGCGCTGTGCCGTTCGCTGCGCCTCCTGGACACTGTGGGAGGGGGCTTGATGCTACTGCGGCTAGTAGCCTCTCCACTTTCACCCCCATCACCTGTAGTGGCTACTTTGTCGGTTTGTAGCACTTCTAGTGCACTGGTAACTGTGACCAGCCACCTCACCACATCACGACTGCAGTGGGCCATCTCCGCCTTCATGGCCATTGAGCACCTGCAGAGCAGAGAGGTGGCAGTGGAGAGGAGGTTCACCACCTTTGTGTAGTTGTCAATGTTCTGCCGCTCCCTGCGCCATGCCAAACGGTTCTCATCCAATTTGCTGAACAGCAGTCACACTGCCTCGGACATGTCCCTCATGCCCTCAGCCACAGTACTGTTCATGGAAGAGATGCCCTTCTTAATTTGCTGGATGTGCCCATTCATCTGCACTATCTGCCGCTGTACTGACCTTATGGCTTTGCCTTGCAAGCGCTGTACCTTGAGCATGTTGCCCTCAAGTCCGGCGAACACACTTTCATCCTCGCCCTGGGAAGGAGGACTGGCTGCCCTTGCCCTGCGGCGTCTGGCACGTGTGTGGCCGCACTCTGTGGGGGACTGTGAGCCTGCACCGTCGGCAGCCTCAGCCACCGTGGACTGTTGTCCTCCTATGCTGTCCTCCTCAGAAACCTCTATCTGCTGGAGGCTGGCCACTGCATGCCTCCTGGCTCTGGGTGCTGGTGGCGTTGAGGGTAGTGGTGATGGTGGTGGTGGTGGTGATGGTGATGGTGATGGCAGTAGTGGTGCTGATGGTGATGGTGGTGGGGTGGTGTGGTCTCCTGCAGGCGACAGGACCTCCTCCTCCTGTGTCCTCTCTGTCCTGGGTGCCTTTCCTTTGCTCCCCTCTGCTGCCCTGCGCGATGGCTCGCCTGTGAAGACAAAATGTACATTTGCTCACTTATCTGGCAGCATTTGCGTAATAATACATTTCATGCATGCCAATCAAACTGACTGTCCTCTGTTTGCTAATTGCTGATGTGTGTCACATGCCTTTGGGTTCAGTTGACTGACTGTTCTGACATGTGTAACTTCTGACTAAATCTCCCATAATGCATTGCTGGTTTTAAGTAAAGCATGTACTGGAGTGGGATTCACAATGCCTCATTGGGGATTGGGGTTAGGGAGTGGGGGCACAGCATGCAGTGCAAGCATCTTACCTTGTTTGTTGCCAGCTCTGGCTGAGCTGTCCGCATCCCCAATTCCCACTAACACTCTCCGGCTGGAGGGTGGTCTCGACCAGGAGATCCAGAGCAGTTGGTGCAGGTGCTGTGTTCCTCCCTCCACCTGTAAGGTTGGCTTGCTTCTTCCTCTCTGCCATCCTCTCCTTAGCACGCTTCCTTAGGTCATACCTTATATATAGACAGTGGATCTGTTGGGGATAACAATTTCTTTTATAAACCTCATATGTAGGTAAAACTCTCAATTTGTTCTACAATATTATTAGACTAGCTTTTTCATCCAATATTAACAACACAATGGAAAAAGGAAAAAAGCATGAAAGGAAGAACCACACACACCACTTTTTAAGGATTGTCTCCAATTTTGTCTTATTTTTGGACATCTAACATCAATATATCATGAATAAACATTTAAAAACGATTGTCCTAAGCATAAATAACATAAGTATATCCGTAACAATTATGTGTTCAAGTGAAATAGCGACAAGTGCTCTTGTTTGTGAGTTAATAGATAAATACAAAAAATATACATAAAAGTAACAATGTAACAGTTCAAAGTTCAAAGCAGTAGTTTCAACAGATACATTTTTCTCTTCTTGAAATTGAAACTTAGGTGTGGACTGATCAGTATTGCAATGGTGCTGATTCTATCGCAACCGAGGCGGGTCTTCATCAGGACTAAAGTACAGTTGGACAACCTGTGGAAGAAGGGGAATAGCTTTTAGCTCTAGGTGTGTGGGACTTAGTATTGGGGCAAAAGGCCGTTGGGCACTGCCAAACATGGCCGCTCACCTGTTGCTTTTGAAGATATCCTGCATCTGTCTTATTAAGGGCAGGACGGTGGCGATGTGTCAGCCGACACTATCAGAGACCGAGGAATCAATCCTGATATCTAGAAGTGAAGTGGTCATATCACTGCACTTGAACCATTGAATCAGCAATGTCAACACCATTTAAATGTACTCCTATTTATACATACCTTTAGGGGTAAATGCTTTTGATTTCTCCACCAGCCGGCACAGAAATATAGATGTATCAGAATAAGTGCCGCGATTGCGATCACCTGTTTGGGAAAGATGAGAACAACCTCATATCTTGTGCTCCCATAACACATTATTATTAGTGTCATTAGTTTCACGACAATTATTCTTAAAGTAGTACTATAATTTACTCTCCATTGAATGCCAGCTTTACACGGCACCTGTGTGCTGGTTAGTAAGTGGGAGTCCAATTGTGCATCCGTGCTGGGTGATCATTGGTTTTAATTAAAATGACTAATTCACTAAATTGCAGGCAGTTTATTAACCTGTAAAGTGGATTCACTTAAATGCAGTTCTCATATAGTTAACCGCGGTATCATGTGTCTGCTTCAACGCTAAGGAACCGCATTAAATACAATTTCTACTTTTCAAAACCACGGCGCCAGAGGGATGAATACACAAACTTTACACCGTATATTCGTGGAATAGCCCCTCGCGCCTAACTGCGATTACATTAACCTCCCGTTACTATTAGACTTATTTACACGAACAACCCAGCAGTCCATAGCTTGCTCAGCTTGTATGCGTGGTGCTATGTTACTTTCAGCCTGGTGGTTTTAAAAGGGTGACAATACCCATTCAGAAAACCGGGCGCCCCGCGGTTTCCAAACGATGTTAAACTACGGTGTCACGGTGTACATAAATGCGCATGCAGTGCGACAGATGTACGCGGTGGACTTACTTTTAATCACACCACGAAACGTCTATTTCTTTCGCTTTCAGGCTGTCGATACATGAAATGCCCTGGATGTGAGTCTGTTTAAAAGTTGATTGACGTAGTCTACGTGCTGACGCTGCACGTTCCTACCCTTTTCTACCAGCTAGTTGTAAACCCTGCGGTGGATTACTTACGGCGTTTGCAAATTTTAAAGTGCACTGCCTGTGTTTGAGAAACATATCGCATTCGTGGCTGCCTGCAGTGCACATATTATTTCAAACTCCAACGCATCCAAAACGCCTCAGCCAGACTCATACTGGACATACCTTGTCAAGCTCACATCTCCGGCCACCTGAAAGACCTCCATTGGCTCCCCGTCAACAAGAGAATAACATTTCCGTCTCCTCACCCATGCACACAAGGCCCTCTACGACCTAGGACCTGAATGCCTCAACACTCGACTGTCCTTCTACACACCCACCCGCCAACTACGATCAACCAATCAAGCCCTCGCCGCAATTCCGCGCATCCATAGATCCACCATGGGAGGAAGATCCTTCTCCTACTTAGCGGCCAAGACCTGGAACTCCCCCCCCACTCACCTCCGCCTCACACAGAACCACCTCTCCTTCAGAAAACAGCTTAAAACATGGCTATTCGATAAATAATGCACCCACCCTCTCTCAAGCGCCTTGAGACCCTCTGGGTGAGTAGTGCGCTATACAAATTACTGAACTTGAACTTGAACTATGCTTACACATATTGGAACCATTTCAGTTTGCATACTCCTTTTACACCATATCTACAGCTTAATATATTTGACAATTTCTACAGTCAAATCCCAATTCGTATACATTCGCGTATACTTCAAAGTCATTTTGGCATATAAAGCACATGTTTTGTTGTATTAAAAATCATTTTAACATATAAAGCACATATTTTGTTATACATTAAGGATGTAAATGCATCTAAAATTGAAAACAATTAAACGGACCTCTTATCACTGTAATCAGCCGAACACAGTGGAAATGAGTGTATTACAGTGAATTATAACCTAAATGTTACGACAAACATGTTGTTGTAATTATACTCAAATGCAGACGTCCCCTTATGTACTACTGGTACAGGTTCCTATTTATAGTTCATCTGACCTCACAGTTTGCTCATTTGTAAACATGTTTCTTCATGCTAATTTAACCCTTCTGAAACTGAGTTAAGAGTGTGAATCCAAAGGCATTCCTTATAGTTCAAAGTGGATGCCATGTTCCCCCCTCTCTGATGTAACTCGACCTTGTCAATCACCCACCATTCCAGTTCCTCGTGGGTATGTCCAGCCATATTGTAGTGTTCCACCAGTGGTGCTCCCTGTGTTTTACATCGGATTCCGCTTTGCTGTTGCATAATTCGGTTTTTTACATTTTGTGTGGTTTGTCTCACATATAGTTGTTGACATGGGCATTTGATTGCATAAATTAAATTTTGACTATTGCAGTTAGTGAATTTTGTCAAAGTATGTTGTTTTGACCTGTGTGTAAATGTATTTCTTGTTTTGGCGTATTTGCACACTTTGCAATTCCCACATCTCTGGTGGCCGACGATTGGTTGGAGACCCAGTTGTGTCCTGATGTCTTCTGGTTTCGGGGTTGTTAGATAGGAAGATACCACATAATCTTTCACATTTTTGGCCTTCTTGAATGAACACATAGGGACCTCGGGTATTCCAATTTCCGGGCCCACTAAGTTCCAATATTTCTTTATCACTTTTGAAATTTCGTGGCTCCTCGTATTAAATGTGGTGACGCATATCAGTTTGTCCAATTCGTCACATTTTCTTTCTTGTGCTTCCAGCAGTGTCTCTCGGGGGCAATACCAGGCGCGCTTTCGAGCCCTATTAAGCAAGCCTTTACGGTACCCTCTTTCCTTCAATTTAATTATAAGTAAATCTGTTTCTTTGAAGTAGTCCCCACGCTTTGAGCAATTTCTACGGAGACGTAAAAACTGTCCATATGGCAGATTGTCTCGTAAATTTCTGGGATGGTGTGAATTATATTGAAGTAATGTGTTTCGGTCCGTTGGTTTTTTATATAAGTTCATTATGATCTTTCCATCTTCAATTTCGAATGTTAAGTCCAGAAAAGGTATAGACTCCTTACTACATGCCATAGTAAATTGTATGTCGCTAGAACAGTTATTTTGCCAGGTCAAGAAGGTGTTCAAGTTGTCTTGTGTACTGGTCCAGATCATGACGATATCGTCTATGTATCTGCTCCACTTTGAGATACACTCAGCATAAGGGTTCTGGTCTCCATAGATGTATTTGGACTCAAAGTCGTCCATATATATATTCGCCAGACTTGGGGCAAACCCGGATAATTTCCTCGGTCTCAGATAGTGTCGGCTGACACATCGGCACCGTCCTGCCCTTAATAAGACAGATGCAGGATATCTTCAAAAGCAACAGGTGAGCTGCCATGTTTGGCAGTGCCCAACAGCCTTTTGCCCCAATATTAAGTCCCACACACCTAGAGCTAAAAGCTATTCCCCTACTTCCACAGGTTGTCCAACTGTACTTTAGTCCTGATGAAGACCCGCCTCGGTTGCGATAGAATCAGCACCATTGTTTAGGGTCGAAACGTTGACGTTGCAATACTGATCAGTCCACACCTAAGTTTCAATTTCAAGAAGAGAAAAATTTATCTGTTGAAACTATTGCTTTGAACTTTGGACTGTTACATTGTTACTTCTATGTATATTTTTTGTATTTATCTATTAACTCACAAACAAGAGCACTTGTCACTATTTCACTTGAGCACATAATTGTTACGGATATACTTACGTTATTTATGCTTAGGACAATCGTTTTTAAATATTTATTCATGATATATTGATGTTAGATTTCCAATAATAAGACAAAATTGGAGACAATCCTTAAAAAGTGGTGTGTGTGGTTCTTCCTTTCATGTTTTTTCCTTTTTCCATTGTGTTGTTATTATTGGATGAAAAAGCTAGTCTAATAATATTGTAGAACAAATTGAGAGTTTTACCTACATATGAGGTTTATAAAAGAAATTGTTATCCCCACCAGAACCACTGTCTATATATAAGCTTGGAACCCAGGTTCTGAGGGTCACTGGGCCACCCCATTATATTTAATGGTCCTTAGGTCATACCAGCATTTTTTTAGTTCCTCAATGGAGCGCTGGATGACTCCAATGGCATTGATTTTTTCTTGTATGCCAAGCCAAATCTGCCTCTTCTGTGATTCTGGCACATGCAGAGACTGCTTTCCAAAAAGTTTTTCATGGTCCTTTGTAACATCCTCAATAAGGACCTTCAGCTTCCTCTTGCTGAATTTATGCTTCCTTTTTCTTTCAGCTGCCTCCTTCTCCTTTCTCCTGGTTGTCCTTTTTGCTAATTTGTGGCTGCAAATTGTAAGTAGAGTTGCTCCTGGTTGGTTTGCTCTGCTCCCTGCCTCACAAACAGCTCCAGGATCAGTGCAGCAGCATGGGCGTGGCCACTTCCTGGTTGAGAGGTAAGGAGGATGCACAGGATTGACTGATTCCACAATTACCGATTTTTTTAAATTACCGAATCGCCATTTACCGAATCGGTATTTAGGATTCGGTGATGGGAATTCGGTATTTATTTTTACCGATTGTTTCCGAATTGCTAATTTTTAGCGCTTATTACCGAATCGGTAATTTTTACAGATGTTTTACGTACATCTGAAATACCGAGTACTTAATAGCGAATCGGTAAAAATCGCTATTAAGCACTCGGTATTTTAGTATTACCTACATCTGGCCCCAAACATAGTGATAACAGCCTTCATTGACACACAGAACATTTTGGATGAGTCTCAACATGAATTTAGGCCCTCTCTTTGCACTGAATCAGCACTGCTTGTTGCTATCGAGGAGATTTGCAGACATGTGGATTCAGGTGGAGGGGCTGCACTGATTCTCCCTGACCTCTCAGCCGCATTTGATACAGTGAATCATTCACTGTTAATCGTTTGGCTTAAGAGGATGGGGGTTAGAGGCGCAGCTTTTGCCATTCTGAGTTCATTTTGTTCGGGAAGAGAACATAGTGTCACTTTTGGTGATTTTGAATCTGATTTATATACCCTACCTTGTGGGGTGTCCCAGGGCCCAAATTTTGACACAGATCATTAGTTTTCCACAACTCTAGATGATTATTACTACACAACACTGGTAATTTCTATTTGCTTCTCAAATTTTATTTGCCTTAAAAACATTATTTTCTTTTTCAATTAAAAACACGAACTAGTTAAGCATTCTGAAATGATGTCGCTTTGACAATTGATATATTTAAATAAAGTATATTTATTCACAGAAGATATAGAGACAAGGTGTATCAAACGAGCCTGGGTCTAAACTGTCTCTTCTGGAATCTGGAACCCTGGAGAGTTCCCGATTCCAGACACGACATGACAATACCACACATTCCCCTTTGTAAAGAAAAATAAGATAGCAACTTAACAGAATTATGAAAACACAGCAATTGATAAACAAATTACATATCGATTCAGATAAAGAAAACAACAACTACAATTATGAGATGAAACCCTGTAAATAAAATAAATCAGGTTATCTATAAAGATGATAATCATTAAACCGCATTGGAGTGAGACATTTCCTCTGTGAACGTTGAACAGTACTAGAGGCAGGACAAGTGGCAATCTTACTTTCAGGAACATTGTGAAGTGACGTTGAACCAGAGAACTTTCTCCAATTACTGGCACTGTTGGAGGACTTAGAGTTGGATTGAATACTAGACTGTGGAACAGTATTCTTAGGCCACAACCACATCGGGATTTTTATTACCTTGGACATGCTCCACACATTACCATCAGAAAGTTCTAGAACTTGCCGACCAATACGTTTGACCATCAAGGGATCTGAATAACGTGACTCTCCTGACCTGACCAATCTTCCCTTTTTGACTCGAACCCAATCATTGACATTAAACAGGGAAGAATTGCCATCATTAGAATAACTACCTATAACTTTTTCCGAGTCAAGTAATCTCATCCATGGTTGGCTCATGTTGGAGACACATCTCCTCCCTCTCATTTTTTCAAAAGGAGAGAGATCACCCATGCTTCTAGGTGTATTTCTATAACACCATAAAATTTCACTTATGGTTTGCTTACAATCACCACCACTTCGTAACGCTAATTGGAGACCCTCTTTAAACACCCTGATCCATCTCTCTACTTTGCCATTACTATTAGGATAATAGACTGAAACACGTTTGTGTCTAATACCATGACACGCTAAACATTCTTTCATTTCTAGAGAAACAAACTGTACCCCATTATCAGTTGTAATTGATTCAGGGAAACTTTCTCTTTCAAATACTTCATTTAAAAACGTGATCACAACCCCTGATGTGATGTTAGAGACCATCTTTACCTCCGGCCATTGGGACAATTGGTCAATTAAAATTATGGCATACATCATACTTTTATTGAATGACATGGGCCCTGCAATGTCTAAAGATACACTCTCCCAAACCCGTGAAGGTCTAGAAACAGGGAGGCGTTCATACGCAACATGTTTCTGAGATTTGTCACTCAAACAACAATCCATACACTCCCTGACATACCTTTCTATGCACTTATCCATCCCTGGCCACCAAAATTCGCTTCTAATTCTTCTTTTCATGGATGTCATTCCAGGGTGACCTTCATGAGCCATCTCCAAAATCTTGGACTGTAATTCAACAGGCACTACTAATTGGAAGCCTCTGAACAATATCCCTTCAACTACAGATAACTCTTGGGCTACATGATAGAAAGTTCGAACACTATCAGTTAACAAGTCTTTGCGTGGCCATTGAGTTTTCACAAAACCACAAATCTCATTCAAAATAGAGTCATTAGTACATGCCAATTTCCACGTGTCCTCACGGATACAACCTTTAGAAATTTCACAAATTGACACTACATTGTCCTCATCATTGTCCACCTCAACTACATTGTCATCAGGTGGACAAACAGTCAGCTAACACATTTCTAACACCAGGAATATATTCAACTTTAAAGTGAAAATCTTGAAGCTTGTATTGCCATCTGGCTATCCTCGAAGTCGCTTTTCCACAACCTTTGGCTGTAAATAAATCCACCAGTGGACGATGGTCAGACCAAAGTTTAAAAACAGTACCATATACATACTTGCGGAAATATTCTATACCCCACCAGCAAGCTAGGGCTTCTTTTTCCAATGTGGAGTATTTACATTCTGCATCTCTCAAAGGCCTTGAAGCAAACCCAATCGTTACCATTTGTCCTTTCTGGCGTTGCATTAATACTGCACCAATTCCTACATTGCTGGCATCGGTAACGATGACAGAACTATGAGCAGTGTTAAAAGTTGCTAAAGCAGGTGCAGAAGCTATACATTGTTTCAATAAAACAAATTCTTTTTTACAATTTTCATCCCAAAGGAAATGAACATTTTTCTTCATTAAGTTTCTCATATGTACAGTTTTATCAGAAAACAGGGGAATAAATTTCGAATAATATTCGGCAAGCCCCAAGAATGACCTGAGCTGGTCTTTATCCTCAGGGTTGGGAGCTGATTCAATGGCTTTGATCAAATTTAATTTTGGAGAAATGCCATCTTTATTGATGGTATGTCCCAAGTAATCAACAGAGGATACACCAAATTTACACTTTTCCTTTGTTAGAGTTAGACCACTATCTCGTAGCACACATAGCACGTCATATAGTATTTCAGAATGTTCAGATGAATTAGATGCAAATATCAAAATGTCGTCTTGAAAGTATAAGACGTTATTAAAATCTTTAAAAAGAGTGTGCATCACTCTTTGAAACACAGAAGATGCCGATATTAGGCCAAAGGGCATTCTCTTGTACCTGAACGCACCTTCTGACGTGATGAAAGATGTTAAATGTCTACTGTCTTTGTGTAATGCAATTTGATGGTAAGCATTGGATAAATCTAGAGTGGAAAAAACGGATGCCCCTTTCAATTTTGTAAACATTTCATTTATATTGGGCAAAGGATGCCTATCTACCCATACGTTCTCATTTAAATCCCTCAAATCTACACAAAGTCTTACTTTGCCGTTGGGCTTGTGAGCCACAACGACCGGGGACAACCAAACCGAAGATTCTATTTCTTCGATAATATCTAATTCACATAATCTCTTGAGTTCAGCCTTTACTGAATCTCTTAAATGTAAAGGTACGTTCCTTACTTTATGAACTCTTGGTATAGCATCATCTCTGAGAATTATTTTATGCTCAAAATTTTTCAAGAGACCTAAAGCAGAAGTGGTAAACACAGAGGGAATTTTTTTTCACATTCATGACTAAGATCAGCTTCCACATTCATGACTAGATCTGAATACCCAAGTACCTGATCTGGATGGTTGGGATCTAATTTTATCATTAAGTCCCTTTGTTGAGGCCACCCCAATAAACATGAACCATCCTTTGCTACGTAAACCTTGGAATTAATGGTTTTCCCTTTAAAACTTAGTGATGTTGTAAAGTAACCAAGGATGTCAATGGGCTTTTTCCCATATCCTAGCAATTTTACATCAGGAGGAGATAATTTTAAACCTGGAAATTCCTTTATCCATTCTTCACCTAGGAGAGTGCGTTTTGCACCTGAGTCTGCCATGACATTGATGTTCTTTCCCCCAATATCCACAGTGCAGTATGGAGAATCTTTCTCACATTCATTAATTTCATACACAGCAAAAAGAAATTCTTCCTCTAAACTGTCATCATCTATCTCGTTAACCTCCTCATTAGGACCTTTTCTTTGTATAAAACTTTTACCTTTAAATTTGTTCCTATTTTTACACATTTTACTAAAATGACCTTTTAATCTACAATATCTGCAAAATTGTCCAATAGCAGGACATTTTCTATCATTCGCTAGATGGTCAGGATTCCCACATTTGAAACATGCATATTCCCTCCTCTCTTGGAATGGTTGATTCTTGCTTTTATACGAATTTCTTTCTTCAAGGTTGGATTTTTTAACAATATTCACTTCAGCAGATTTTTTTTCTGTTAGTTCTTTTACACCCAGATTCATGCTTTCGAAACGATGTGCAATGTCTAATGCTTTGTCCAAAGGCAAATCCTCCGTGTCCAAAAGTTTCCCTTGAAGTTTGATATTCGCAACTTTATGAACCATTTGATCACGCAACATTTGATCATGAAAGGTCGAATAATTGCACTTGGACGCTAAAATTCTTAAGCCATTTATAAACGAGTCAATTGATTCACCTTGTAGTTGACCCCTACTTAAGAACTTATGTCGCGATACCACCACATTAACTTTCTTAATATATTGTTTGTCCAACTGTGCAATCGCTTCCTCAAAAACATCTATGGCTTGCTCAGAAGATGTCACATCGCGTGTGTCAACTGGTAAATGACTTAGGACATGCCTTCCTTCAGCGCCTAAACAGTGCTTTAAAATAGCCAATTTTCTTTTATCGGTGTAGTTCTCACCTCCAATGGCCTCAATGTATGCACAAAAACCTTCTTTCCATCTTTTCCATTCCAAAATGGGTTCACCGGGATTTGGTAGAAAAGGTGGATGAGCAGTGAAACCTTCCATTTTATAATTATACTCTTAAGATAGCTACAGGTGAAGTATTCTTGCCCAAAATTATTATTTTTTTATTTTTCTACTTTACTTCCTGTATTTCTCCGTTATTGTCTCCTAAAATTGTCTAGATTTTCTGTTGAATGTTTTTGTAGTCTTTTTCAGGGTTTTTATGACTATTTCCGTTATGTTCGTTCAGTATCCCGCATTTTCAGTGATGTGTGATTGAAATTGGCCCAAAAGATGGCCGCCGCGCGTCGAGATGCGTGATGACGCGTTAAAACGTCACACGCATGTGCACTAGCTCTCGTTCTGCCAGTCACTCGCGCTGAAGATGCGCTGTCACCTTCTCGCGCTCTCATGCGCCTTCTCACGTTTTCTCGCGCTGATGGCCTCAAAAGTGCTCAATTTCAATGAAATTGTCCACTTTACTCACAGATGGGCTTCAAACGTCGGGATTTTCACCGTCTTCACTCCCCTCCCGTCCGTGGCATGGAACAGCCTTCCCTCATGACAACGGAAGATTACACGTGATCCTCCCTGAGCAGCGCCTTTACCAAGGTTGCAGGTAGGGACTCCAGGCTCGATAAGTTCTTTCTCCAGACGTCGCCAGTGAAATGATGTCGCTTTGACAATTGATATATTTAAATAAAGTATATTTATTCACAGAAGATATAGAGACAAGGTGTATCAAACGAGCCTGGGTCTAAACTGTCTCTTCTGGAATCTGGAACCCTGGAGAGTTCCCGATTCCAGACACGACATGACAATACCACACATTCATTATATAAAGTGATCAAAATCATGTGCTCTGGTACATACAAAATCAATCTATCTAACAATTCCGATTTACGGTTGCTATCTCAGAGTACACTGATCCTAATGATTTATACTAGATAAACATGATAAATGAAATAAATTAAAAACATAATGCTGGACTGAGTGAAGTGCCTTAACTTTACTGGTATGTATCTACACTTAACAGTAGCGAGTGAAGGTCCACAAAGACAGGACATTATACACATACCCTAAATAGAATGTCTGATTAATTCATTTAGGCACCTGGGGTACCAGTATTGACCTGATGTTTTGCGCAGATTGAAAGACGCAGTACCGATCAATATGAAACCGTAAACACAAGCCTCCCCGTTTTTAAGTAAGTAGGCATGCCATTTATCTCTATGCCAATTAGGCAAGGATAGTTGCATTTATTCTTATGCTATCCTCTTGAATTACAGAAACTTTGAGAGCTTCATTAAATTGGCTCCTCAATTATAACGAACAACCATTGGCCTCAATACTGATGAATAAGGACCAATATTCAACTAACTAAAGTAAGCTTGTTAGTTATAAAAATGACCACTTCTTTAATCCTCGACACGATTTGTACACAACTCGTTTTTCTACACGTTCTCTTTAGTTGGTTTAAACTAATTATATGCATTCATTTTGTAGAAAGAAGATTATACCTGTTTTTTAACTCGTCCGTCCTGAGGAAGGTGTTACAATACTACAAAAGCACCGAAACGCATCGACAAAGGACCTTTTATGTATTATGTTTTTAATTTATTTCATTTATCATGTTTATCTATTAATTTGTGATCATAGTGGAGTCTTGTATAAATCATTAGGATCAGTGTACTCTGAGATAGCAACCGTAAATCTGAATTGTTAGATAGATTGATTTTGTATGTACCAGAGCACATGATTTTAATCACTTTATATAATGAATGCTTAACTAGTTCGTGTTTTTAATTGAAAAAGAAAATAATGTTTTTAAGGCAAATAAAATTTGAGAAGCAAATAGAAATTACCAGTGTTGTGTAGTATTAATCATCTAGAGTTGTGGAAAACTAATGATCTGTGTCAAAATGTGGATATAAAGTAAACCATGATTTGTGTGTAGGCCTTTTGGTCACCTATCAGAAGTCTAATAACACAGAAAGGATTTTTTTTTGTTTAAACTATTGATACCCGGTCCTTTCTGGTTTCTGGGAGACTCTCTTAATTTTTAAGAGTGTCCCAGGGCCCATCACTATCACCCACAGTCTTCAATATTTATGTTGCTCGACTGGCAAAACTCATCGGTCCTTACAGATTTGCCGTTGTGTCATATGTGGATGACAATTTGTAGTGTCCAACTCTTCTGATGCCGATGCGGTAGCTATCAAATTTAAGGACTATCTACTTATCATTGTCATTTTGATGAAAGACAACTATTTAAAACTGAACTGATAAGATGGAGGCAATACTCTTTGGTTATTATCTTTCCTTCTGGAACACATCTTGGTGGCATCCTAGTTGGGTACCATCCATTGTCCTGTTGTGAAAGCAAAAAATCTTGGAGTGTGGTCCAATGGACAGCTCTTTTCAGTAGGGGTGGGCGGACATCTCTGTTCCGCCCATGAAATGTACGGAGATTTGCCCCTTCCGCCTTTCGCAATGAAGGCGGAGAAACGAGGCAAATCTCTGCTCAATCGGGGGTGTAACGGAAGTTGCCTGCCCGACTTCCGCCGCCTCCCGCCCGCCTCTCTCCCGCCTTCCGCCCGCCTCCCGCCCGTAGTATTAAATGACTTTAAAAAGCCTAAAACAAGATTTAAATAAAACTTACCTTATCGTGGGCGCATCCTTGTCCATCGTGCCTTCTCTTGGAACTGCGCATGCGCGGGAGGCTGCGCATGCGCATTCTTTGCCAGGAATGTGCATGAGGAATCGTGTCTATGGACAGCATTTCTGGCTTGAAATGTCTAATAATTTCTTTAATTTGTATTTAGTTGAAGTAGGACCAAACAACAAAACCATGGCGCTCATGTAGCTCAAACAAAAGAGACCATACCATCCATGTGAAAAATATCTCCTATTTTATTTATACTGGCTTGCTCCCATTGTTTTTGCATCCATTCATAAGGAGGGCCCAGAAAGACTAGTGAACACCAAAGCGGTGTATATTTATGGAGCCTTGGTATCTTGATCAGTCTGCCAACTTTATGCCATACATTCCATGCTGTTCTAAGGGACTTGAAATGTGTCTTCTTATAGTAACTAGCCTCCACCTGTCCTAGCAACACCCCCATGCTGTTCTTCCAATAGCCAATTTATAAATAGATGGTGGGGCTTTGGTTTCCTGTGTTTCTATGTGACCCTTGTCTCCCTTTTCTGGCATGAACAGAATACCCATCTGTGGCCCAATAATAATAAAGTAAATTTGGGCCAGCCCAACCCCCTCTATCCTGAGGAAGGGATAGGAACTTGAGTGACTGTCTGAGTTTCTGAAAGCGCCATATAAAGTTTGAAAACAGTGCATCAAGTTTTTTTGATAACAACAGGTTCAGGCTCTAGAGAGCTACAGCGGAATAGGTAGAGTACCTTTGGAAACATTGTCATTTTGAGAGCGTTACACCTACCAAATATTGAGAGGTGCAGCTTGTCGTTTCTTTTTAAAACCCTATTGATTTTAGCTATCAGAGGGACCATGTTCGTTATCCAGTTTGTATCCACATTAGCGGTTACATCAATCCCGAGATATGTGGCCTTCAATCCTACGTGGATCCTGAAGAGGGATGTTCTTATTGCAAACAAGCTTGGTCTGCTCAGTGTTTAGGAAATAGCTACGTTTTCTGTATATGCTAATACTTTGGTGTTATACCCCTGAACGATACTTGCTTAATCTTCTGGTCTAACAAAATTACTCTAATAAATGGATCAATATATAGGTCAAAAAGAATCGGCGAGCAGGGACACCCCTGTCTTGTCCCCTTAGCAACTTCAATCCTTTCGAATTCCCTGCCCATCATTTGTATTCTAGAAAAAGGGTGTGAGTAAATAGCTTTAATTGCAGTAATAATTCATGGTCTAAAGCCATTCCACCTTAAAATTTCACAAAGGTAATCCCATGCAACTTGATCAAAAGCCTTTTGAGCATCGAGGAGAATCAGGGCCAAATGTTCTACAGAGATATCAGCTTTGTCAAATAGAGTAAGGACTCACCGGATATGATACGTAGTCCCTCTCCCTGGTATAAAGCCATGTTGTCATGGGCTTACCAGTCTAGAAATAATGTTACCTAATCAAGCCGCCCAGATTTTAGAGTGCAGTTTTGCGTCAGAGTCGAAAAGGGAAAAAACTGGGTCCTTCGGGGATTTCCCCTTCTTTAAAAACACAACTATATCAGTGCCGAATGGTTTGAAGTAGGACTAGTAAATGTCATTCCTTTAGGGCCCAACACCTTCCTCACATTGGTTTTGATTGGAGTGGGCATAGTAAAGGTCAATCAATTAGTGTCCAACACCTTCCTCAAATTGGTTTATTTTGGAGTGTAAATAGTAAATGTCTTCCCTTTAACGCCCTACGCCTTCCACAAACTGGTTTATATTGTGGTGGGACAAGTAAATGTCACCTCTTTAGGGCCTGATTATGAATTTGGCGGTGTGGGAGCGGGTCAAAACGCCAACGCCCCTTCCCACGCCACCAGACAGGGCATCCGCCCACTCGCAAGATTCAATGTATTATCATGGGATGGTAGGCAGACGGTATGACGTTCCTGCAGTGGTGCAGTTTAAAGGCTCATATGTGAGCCATAAACAGCACCGCTGAGGGACTGACAGTGCAAATTCCAGCACAGGAATTGGGTGCATGCACAGCACATGCCCCCCTGCATGCAGACCTATGCACAGGGCCAAGAATGGGCCAAAAGGGCCCCTTTTTTTCCTCACCCCAGCAGTTTTATGTAGTAAGAATCTCCATGAGACCACTGGCAGTGAGGAAAGTTGTAATAAGCTTAGCAGTGCCACAGGGCACCACCAAGCATAATGCGGTCCTCAGACCGCTGCGCCACTGCTCTGGCATTTGTGGCAGAGCCATGGCATCTGACTGCCCAAGTTGTAATCCAGCAGTCGGACCACTGGTGTAGCAGTGGTCAGACCACCACTGCTGTGTCATCATGAGTTTTGGCAGTCCTCGGACCACCAAACTCATAATTAGGCCCTAAGTGTCCAACACCTTATCCATATTGGTTTTGATTGACATGGAAATAATAATGTCACCCCTTTAGTGTCCAACACCATCCCCAAATCAGTTTAGTTTGGAGTGGGAATAGTAAATATCAACCCTTTAGTGTCCAACACATTCCCCAAGTTAGTTTAGATTGGAATGGGATTAGTAAATGTTACCCAATTAGTGTCCAATACCTTCCCCAAATTGGGTTAGATAGGAAGGGAAATAGTAAATTCCACCCTGTTAGGGTCCAACCCTTAATTCAAAATGATTTACGTTGGAGTGTGATTATGTAATTTAGCCACTTTGGTGTGAAATATTTCTAGGTAGTAGGACTGGTTAATGTCATTTCATTAGTATTGTTGGTTTTTAGAAAAGGTAATTGAACAGTTGTTTATTTGTAATAAATTATATTATTATTTACATATTGTCAAAGAATAAAATCATGTAACACATTTTTCATTTTTATTTACATTTTCAAAGTTTATTTAAAGCACATTTTTACATTTTTAAACCTATATTTTTCTCAATCAATCAATCTTTATTTGTAGAGCGCGACTTGTCACCCGAGAGGGTTCCAAGGTGCTTGCAATAGGTCTCATTTGAAGGTCTCATTCAAAGAGAAAGGACTTGAGCCCCTTCCCAAAATCCAACAGTAAAGGCAAGGTGCATGGGTGGAGGGGGAGGATATTCAAGTCTTTGTCAGCAAGAAAGGAAAAGGAGCATCCTCTGGAGCTGCAGTAGCATTTACAAAGGATCTGTGCATGGGTAGGGTGTGCGGTGTCGAGGTTCCTGGGGGCATGGTGGGAGTGGGGATGGTGGCTCAATTAGGTGGGTCCTAGGTCATGGACGGCTTTGTAGGTGTGAAGAAAGAGCTTGAAATTGCATCTCTTCTGGACTGGGATCCAGTGGAGGTCTTTCAGGTCCAGGGTGATGTGGGTTCTCTTGGGCAGATTGAGGCACAGTCTGATGGCTGTTTTCTGAATCATCAGGAGTCTTTGAATGAGTTTGATGTTGGTGCCTCCATACAGTGCATTGCTGCGGTCTAGGCGGCTAGTGTGGAGACCTTCTTCAAGGTGGTGATGAGGAGCCACTTGAAGATTTGAAGATAGCTTAAAAAGTAGAAAACATTTATACATTGATAAATAAAGAAACTTTTGATAAATTTTTATTATTGAATTAACAATTTATAGCTTTTAACCCCTTCAATGCTCATGACGAGCTCAGCTCGTCATGCAGTACACTGCTTGTGTGCTGATGACGAGCTGAGCTCGTCATGAACAATGGCAAATATGGATCTGCAGCACAGAGCATAAATTGATGTAGCATTCATGTGGTTAAATAGTTTTTTATGTTGTACATTTTCAAGTTGTTTACCAATTGTTTAACATTTTTAACATTTCTTAACTTATTTTGTATACATATTTTGAACATTATTTTAACCTAAATGTTTTCAGAATATAATAAATAATTGTATATGTTCATACCATTATTTAATTTATACTTAACAATTTTTAACATGTTGTACATCATTTTTGACATGTTTTAAATGTTTGATACATTTTTACATTTTTTACTACATTTATTCAACACCTTTAACCTATTTTCACTTTCACTTCTATAGGGAGATATTGTTTTCATTTAGTTTGATTAAGTGGTATTTTTTTTCACCACTACCTTCTATTTCGTTGTCTATTTGCCTTATTTTTAGTCTATTTTCTATGATCCTACTCGTGGTAAGGGGCTGCTATTTACCAGAACAGGTAAGTCCTTATTAAATATTTTGTTTAGGGTTTTGAGGATATAGTGGTGTAGGGGGAGGTCGAGAGGGTTGTTATTGTGTTGTTTGCAGGTTTTTATTAATTTCATTGTATTAATTGCAGTGATTTTCACTAGTGTGTGGGTTTGGATTTCTGCACACTGTTTTAGTAATGATTCAATATGTTATCTTACATTGTGTTATTGTATTTGCTTTATAATGATTAAATGTAATATGTGTGTACTTTTGGGAATGTATTGTTTTATGTTGGTACGTTTACTGTTTTTCTTTGCAGGTTTTTCTCTTCGAACGTATCCTATTGGCATTTGGATTTATCATTTTTAAAGGACATCTCTTTTGGTTTATAATAAACCAATATTATTTCTTTAATTTTCTTTTTCTTTGAGTTTCCATCAGCTTTACTTTTTTAAACACTTTTTGTTTTTTTATGGTTTCTATATATTTTGGATTGTTTTGAGGGGTCTTTATTAGCCTGGTATTATTTTTACTTTTTTTGGGCTTTTAAAAAAATATTTGTCCCATTTTGGTTCAGTGTACTTTTTGATTATGTCACTTAACAGTAAAACCCCGACCTAAATTGGAGATGTACTGGGATATTATATCCAAACCTTATGATCGGAAGTTGTACTTCCAGTTTATAGTGGGGACTTTGCCTTTGCAAACCTTCACGGCCAAATGGGCAAGTGAGGGCAATAGTAAATGCCTCTTTTGCGATGATAAGTGTGAAGAGTCTTACGCTCATGTTCTCTTTGTGTGCCCAGCATACACAGCTCTGTGCAAAGCGTGGTTGGCTCCATTATGCAGATTGCTGTCTACCAGAATATGTAGCACTGCAATGAGGATATTGCGAAATGATACTCTCCCATGTATGGCAACAGCTGTAGCCAAGTATCTGAACTGGATGTGGGCTGTAGGACCAAAATCTCTTTTAACCAATTGATTAATTGATGTCTGGCATCTATGTCTGCAGCTTATCCTTTTTAATCATTGTGTATGCCTAAGTACCTATTGTAATTTTAATGAGGACAATCCGATTTTTGTATCTAATGCTTTATTCTAGATGTTTAATACGATTTTTATTCAAGTGGAAGATTGATGTGTATTTATTAATCTTTTTACTGTATTTTTTTTAATTATTTGCACTGAAACTTTTTGTAGCAAAAATGAGTTTTATTAGATGTACTTTGCTTTTATGACATTTATTTGTTGAATAAAGCTTTTTGGATTGGACTATGTGCATACAGAGGACAATCTACAGTTACAGAACAGTAAGTCATATTTACTTTATTTGATTTGGGTGGGAAATGTTATATTTTCCTATTTGTGTAAGTATTACATGATTGTTATTTGGTAATGTTTATTTTATGTGTTGTAATTATTTCAAGTAATGGATTGCTTGTTCTTTGATCTTTTTGTTGGTGAGGTTTAGATTTTTAATATAAAAAATGTACATATACTATCAAGATATCAGTCTTATTTAAGATTGCAGTTTTATTTCATTTTTTGACTCACTTAATAAAATATTATGTTTATTATGTTTATAAAATGATTTGGCATGTTGGTTAAGATTATGTTATAGTTGTTTTAGGAGTTTTGTAGGTTAGTACTTTTCTTATAATATGCTTTTGTCTATTATCCTAAAGTAATTTACTCATTTCTGTTCATGAAGAGTTTGACTTTAGATTGTAGCATACTGTATATTCTTTTGCTTTGTTTAGTAAATTTAGGTGCACTTTGGATTACAGATTGTCTAGGTTTTGGCAGCTTTGCAATTTTTGTAATGCCGCAATACATTTATAGAGTGTTGGTTGGATTTTGCCTTGTGTGGATAGGAACGCATTGCGCCAACCTTTCACTGCATTGTTTATTTTTGCTTCCTATACCATGGTGCTGTCATTTAAGATCCCACCATGGTATTAGGAATTTGGGTTGTCATCCATGTTTGGAGCAATGTAGTCTGCCAACCCATGTGTCTTCTAAATATTCCATTAGAAAACTTTATTTGTGTTCATTTTGATGGTAGAAAGGGCTTTCTATCAGTACATTGGAGAAGTTAGTTACCTCAATGATAAGATCATAGGCTAGTGCTAAGATCTTTTTATTTCAAAGGCATATTGACTGTTTTGGGCATATGCTACAGTTAGTACCGATTGTTGGAGGTGTCTCCATATGTTTTCATTGAAGTGGTAGTACCAGCCTTGTGTGGCTGTGTGGGAGTGCATTTTTTTAAAATTGCTTGAATTATGGCTATGATTATTTTTAGTGGGTAGCGGTATATTTGTTTTATATTTAATGTGGTTTAAGAGTTCAGAGAAGGAGCTACTTTGTTGATTTGGTAGTAGGGCATATATAAAATGGGTGTTTGTGTTTTGATATTCACCATTAAGGGTGTACATCTGAGTGAATGGTTTGGGACACATTTTGAAGATCTCATCGATCATCCATGTTTGACAATAGCTTAGATTTAGTATGTTATCTGCTGTAGAAAATATTAGGATTCATCTATCGTTGTTTAGATTGTCATTTAACAGGAAGGATATGTGTAATTTTTTAGTTTTGGATATTTCTATATCTTGGTATCTTCTAAGGGTAGAAGGTGAATAGCTAGTGGCTTCTCTACAGAGTTGGTCTGTGATGAGTTTGGGTACTTAAGGTAGTATGTCTTTTTAGGATTTTGGTTGTGGGCAACGGGAAGCTAGTACTTGCCTCTCTTATATCCTGCAATTCCTCCCTTACTTCTATTTTGGTTACATTTGGGAGGTAGTTGTGTTCCCATATATAAATTACAACATAATTTTTTGTAGTGGTCCTCCCATTGCATGCACTAGAATATTATTTGATACATTTCCAATTCACATTTTTCATCAATGAACTTGCTAGGTTGTAGGTGCTGCCCATGTAACTTAAGGCCTAATTACGAGTTTGGCAGTCCATGGGACTACCAAACTTGCGGTGGAGGTATGGTGGCTGTTAGTGACTGCTGAACCAGTGGTCTTTCTGCATTATTACAAGTACTGTGGTCTGACCTCCCTAGGTCTGCTACATCTGCAAGGGAGCTGCGATCCCAGGCAGTGTTATGGGGGTCTAGAGGCCAGAATATGCTTGGTGGGGTCATGCGGTACTGCCAAGCATATTACGACTTTTCTCACCACCAGCGGTCTCATAAGGGCTCTCTCTCCATGAAACTGCTGGCAGTGAGGAAAGAAAGGGGACCCTACAGGGCCCCCTGTTTGCCCCTATGCATGGATAAATGTAGGGGGGCATATGTTGTGCCCCCTCCCATGTGCATGCACCCAGGTCCCTGCATGGCACAGACGGTTAGTCGATGCAATGCAGGAATGTGCATTGGTGGTCCCTCAGCGGTGCAGTTCTAAAGGCTCACTTATGAGCCTTTAAACTGCACCGCTGCGGGACAGTCACGCTGCCCGTCTGCCAGACAATGAATTTACTTGTACTCTGGCAGCCAAGCGGTGGTGAGGTTTGGTGAAGCGGGGCTGTGGCGAGTAACCCTGCTCCTGCCCCTCCAAACTCGTAATCAGGCCTTTAGTAATTGCTTTTCTTTCTGGGATGTTATGTATGTTGTTCTTTCTGTCACTGTGTCTGAAAGAAGTATAATAGTATTAATAATTCCAATTTTATACTGTTGTTAAATTTTTTGTTTACATATAAATTGAGAAATTACTTTTACTATTTATACTGATATGTATGTTCTTCTTAGATGTTTCATACATTTTTTGCAACTTTTCCATTGTAATGTGGAGCAGGTGTTTTCTGTTCTGTTGGTAGAGAAAGAAAGCATTCATTTCATTGTAAATGTTTATTCGTTGGTAGTTTGTAAATTTAAGGTCTTTATATATACACATAACAATAAGCTTCGCAGACACCAGTTGGCTTTTTTATGATTCATAACACTAAACTTAAATTAATCTTGCGCTCTGCCACCACTAAGGCAGCAAAGGGTATACCAGCACTAAATAAAGTGTAAAATCCATATATTGTTTATAATTGTCTGGAAAAAAACTATTTTGTTTGGTATGGGGAAATTCTTTTTGAATCAGGCCAACACTCTTTGACCTAATATGAAAGAGCTAGGGTAGCCTATGTTGCAGCTCAACACATTAAGATAGATATAAAGATGCAAGTAGTAGATTATTGTATACATCCCTTTCTGCCCAATCTGCCTGTCTTAGGGCTATTTTGCTGACTTCTAGAGATTAAAACACTCAGACAAATCTCCTTATGGTTTAGCCCTTCAACAGCTCTAAGGGTCTCATTTTGAGTGCAGTAATATGTCAATAGACTGGTGACGAAGGTTACCAGTGCCATCATAGTTATAAGTTCCAAGGGAACACCATGGGTTGGGTGCATATCACCTCAAAACTCCACCTGTTAACAGTAGGTGGAGTATCTGTGTGAATACTGTGTGTTAACTGATGAACAACCAGTTGGAGTCATAATGACTGATACTCCTGGTAATTATTTACTTATAAGGGGTACCTCAGGGTCCCACCCAGTCATTTCATCCTGGAAGTTACTGAGTCTCCTGGTTCCATTAACTCTGGTTACAGAGTAGTTATTGGAAACTTGTAATATGAAAATTAGAATAAACCAATGGTTTTTAATAGCAGCAACCCCGGACAAATAATACTACAAGTCCTCAAGCTACTTCATTGTGCCAAGTTCAGCATTTGTTAGAGGAGTTCCATTGATTCTTCAAATATTAATAACAAAATATGTAAGTGAACAGTGTGAAAACCATGAACAATCTGCATAGAAACTGCTGCAATTGATGATGCCATGCTTAATTGTTAACCTCATCTTGTTTTCATATTGTGCCCATGTTATGCATGGCCTGCTTGGAGTTCTCTGGTGTATTCAGCCTCATTCCAATGTTTAACACCTTCAAAATGGATTCACAGATAACTAACCCCATGATGAAAAGTTTATATTTCTTGTATCTGTCTCAAAGGCCATTCCAATGTTGTCATAAGAAAACTGTGCAACTACTACTCATCTAAGATGTTCGTTTCTGCAACAATATTCTCACTTGAAGCAATGTATGAAGAAAATTAAGCAAATTGTGGTGAGGTTAGCATTGGGGTGGGCCGAACACGTGGAGTTTCATTCCACAGAATTCAGCTGAGTTACATATAAAAATGTCATGGAGTTTCACAGACGGGTGCAAAATATGCACATTGCGCTGCTCAGGCTGCAACTTACTGCCCCTAAACTTAGCAGCGCTGAAATATCAGTGTGAATGATACCTACCTACTACGCAAGAGCGATCAGCCTTTCAAGATGATTTTGCTTCTACTTGAGTTGAAAATTTACTTGAGCAGTAGCAAATGCTTCGAGAAGCAGCCCAATAACCATGACCGCTTGCAACCTCCCCTGTCTGCCCGCGTTCCTACATCACACGTGGTGTCAAATCTCACTTGCATTCCTGAAGCCTTGCGGATAAAATAATTTGACTCCTTGGCGATTGTCGGAATGGAACTCACTATTACTAGAGTAATGTAGAGTTGCCAAATTCCACCAAGTCACTGGGTGGAATGAAACATTCCGATCTCACCTAGCATCAGATACTCACCGCTCTACAGGGCACCTGCTGTCATACCAGTATTATACTTTGACTAACTAGCTAATACATTTATGAAAACTTCAATTACGCATAATTGTATTTTGTGTTAGCTCTCTGACATCTGTCAAATCTTTTGTGGATATGTACACGAGAAATAAAATATATTGTTTGCTAGTTCACTTTTGTACAATAAGACATTGTTAGAAATGGGGGTCTCTAGTTGGCAATGGCTGGTGCCATTATCCAAATAGAGACCCTTCTTCCTAAATCAGGGCAAGTGGGCCATCCCTGCTCAAGCCTGTGGTAATGTAGCACGAGCAGTTAGGCCTATCTCAGAGGCAGTGTGTGAAGCATTTAAGATCACGTACAATAAGGCAGTAATGATGCCACAAAAGGACACAACTCAGGTAGATATAGAAAAATAATATCTTTAACTAACAGTTTAACTCAAAATTCTCAAAGCGTTTCAACAATTACAATTCAAGTCAACCCGTAGGCACTCAAAAAGACAATAGCGTATTCACTAAAGTGTGACACTGACTGAGTTCAGGGCCGGGGCCTACGCGAACCGGTGCACACCAGATACCTGTCCTGGAGAGGGGACACAGCACGCAGCTTCTCAAAGAAGCAGTGACAGGTGGGCTCCCAGCGACCACAAGTCTTAGAGGTTGAGGTCCGCAGTGTGCACCCACAATGACTTGGGCACTCAGGGACAGGCGGGCGCTCAGCAGCAGCAGCACATGGCAGCAGCATGTGGCTGAGGGATCCTGGGCTGGTGGTGGTGATGACTCTCGTCGTGCAGCTCGGTGGTGCGCTCACAGCGAAAGCAGCTCTCTCTTAGCTGCTGTGGCCCACAGATCGGTAGTGATAATCCTCAACAAGGGTGACAAAGTGCAGGCACACCACGGCAGCAGCTCTCCTTCAGCTTTGGCGGCCCACAGGACAAATCCCAAGGATGCATAGTTGCCACAGGTGCGGGCGCTCAGCCGCCACAGCTATCTTAACTGCGGCGGCCCACAAGACAAATCACGATGAGGCAAAGTAGCAAAGGGTGCAGGCGCTCAACGGCTACAGCTCTCTCTTGGCTGCGGTGGCCCACGGGCTAAATCACGATGATGCAAAATAGCAAGGGTGTGGACTCTTAGAGGCTACAGCTCTCTCTTTTGGCTTCGGCAGCCCACGGGGCAAATCACGATGATGCAAAGTAGCAAAGAGTGCGTGCACTCAGGGCTACAGCTCTCTCTTGGCTGCAGCGGCCTATGGGGCAAATCACGATGATGCAAAGTAGCAAGGGTGCGGGCACTCAGCGGCTACAGCTCTCACTTGGCTGTGGCGGCCCATGGGACTCGAAGGTGCAGATTCCGGCGGGCTCTCAGCGGCGGCAGCTCTCTTTTAGCTGCAGCAGCCCACACAGGTTTAGCAAAAGGTTCAAAGGTTCAGAGTTAGGTGGATTCTCAGCAGTGGCAACTCTCTCTTAGCTGCAGCAGCCCGCACAGGTTTAGCAAAAGGTTCAACGGTTCAGATTCAGGTGGACTTTTAGCGGCGGCTACTCTCTCTTAGCTGCAGCGGCCCGCACAGGTTTAGCAAAGGATTCAAAGGTTCCCAGTCAGCAATCCTCACAGTAGGACTAGAGGCTCTGGATTACTCAACGGAGGCCTCACCTGCAAGTGGAATTCCTCACACAGGAATTCAGACGGCTGACGGGGTGAAGTCTAATGTCCCTGAGACTTCTGCAGGAGGCGCTCTCGATTTAGGCCCTCGGGTAGTTTCTTCGGCAAGCTTGGTGAAAGTTTCAAAGTCCTTTCCTCTGTTCACTCGGACAGAGTTTCATCCTGGCATCCAGAAGGAACACCCTTGGCCACAGTTCCAGCACAGCATGTTATAAAGAAAAAGTATTTGTTCTCTGAGGTCGCAAATCACAGACTCCAGTCAGAACCAGTTCGGTGGGGTCGGGGAGCACTTGGTTTACGAGGTGACATCCTGCCCTTTCGGAATGAGGGGGCCTGCTATCAAACACTGAGTGGGAGGTGGAGCCAACATTCACCTTGCCAGGCACTGCCCTACTCGGATCAAAGGGTCTCCCCTCCACACGTTCTAAATACCGATCTCTCTCTCCAGCCAGGTCTGACCCAGCTGGCCCTGCTGCTCCAAAACCAGACGACCAATGCACACACTCGCAACAGCCGGAAGTAAAGCTTTAGGCAAGAAACTACTGCGTTTTTAGGAAAGGCATTTCAAAACATGTGATATCTAAATGGTCCTTATTAAAAGGTGGCCCTCAATGTCCTGAGCATAAGCATATCAAACTCGAGATTCCTAGGGCCGGATAGGGTGATAAAAAGTAATCCTTAGCGAACAGGCTACACAGATGTAGGCATTAAGTTACCCTTATTCACGCAGTCATTTTACATACAGGGAGCATTCGCGCTGTGGCACTGATTAGCAGTGGCACAGCGTCCAATACGTCTACATTCAGCCAACATACAAGACAGGAAGAGTAGAGGGGAAGGGAGACCTACGCCAATGATGCCAGGTCTAACAGACATTAAAAAAGATAGTTTGTCATCAGCCGGATCATTTGGGAAACATTCAATAAGAATCATTTCCCTTTTTAATATCACTGGTATTGAGCTATTGATGGAGTTTTTTGACAGATCAGGTCATGTTTTTATAAGCTCTGAATTCAGCTAGTAAGACATTGGTTAAGAAGATGCTGGTCGGTATCTGTGTATTTATATTTGCGGACTGTGTCTGGGTCAAAAGCAAATTCAAACTGTGGCAATTTTCTGTCGTGGGCTGATTAGAACAGGATTATAATGAAACTCTTGACAAATGAGTTTACATGTTATGTTTTACCTTGTACGTAAATTGTTAGACCTGCCAACAGAGAGCTTTCTCTGTACAATGACTCACGTCATCAATTATTTCAAAGAAAGTAAAAAAAGGACCACAGCAAAGAAGTGGAATTCTGTTTAGTTCTCTTCACCCATTGTCTTTCATGTATTATTCATGAGTTGCAATTAGTTGGATGGGCTGTTCATCAAGGCCATAGTATTTTGTGGATGCTTACTTTGTCCCTTTTGTATTTCCATTAGGTTTTACTGATAAGACATGTAGAAGCCCTTTTGATAGACTAGAGCCAGAGAATGCTCCCTGATCTATTAAACTTAAAGACACAATGGCATTATAATTGCTTGATTATGGAATTTTGCTTCAGAATAGCATGCTATTTGGATTTCTGAATCAAGAATTATTACCTAAAGGTATTTATCAATAACAATCGCCCAAACATGTGTTTGTTTGCTTTCATTAGAATATGTGTTGGGTTTACAGCTTTTTTGCATTCTAAAATAAAGACACACATGCATATAGGCTTTCATACAGATGCACAAAAATACAGGGCCTTTGTAAAAAATATCTACTATATGTATGACTTCTAAGTTCACTGCTTATAATGCAAACTTCTGACTCCTTTTCATAACACTCTTCTTTGAAGATCCTACTCACTCACTTGTGTTAGTCCTTCATAATGGGGTGTTCTTTATTAAATCAACTGTGGCAACACACACAAAGGTGCGCAGATATTACTAAACAAGTCATCACAAAAATAGGTTTATCAATGCTTAACTTGAATTTTATTTGATCATTAATATTTTTAGTAATCCATGAAATAAATATTTGTCTACTTAACTATAATTGAAAATGAGCGTGTGAGGAAATCAGATGCTGGATCAAAAACTTGTGTAAATCTCTCGTAATTATGTTTTTACAGGGAAGGAACAAGTCAGCATGAAAAAGCATGTGGAATATCATCAAACAACACATATGAAGTTATTTACAGGTAATGTTAATTGCATTTTCATTCTAATTGAATGTAATGTAGTGCACTCACAGTGTTCTTGCTTGTTTGCAATTCTAAACCAAGTATTACATGATGTAGGCAGAGACGTACTTTCCCTTGATGTAAATTATATATGGTATATTTGTTTTTAATTATCCATGGTTGTGTGTACTTTAACACTTATGACAATTATTTACCTCTTGAGCACAATTTATGTGCCTTGGCTGTGCAAATAGGTTTTTTGTGATAGAGACTGACATTCATCAAGGTAATGTCTTTTCTCCCAAATGGTGCCTCCCAAGAGAAAGGTGAACGCACCAAACAAAAGAAATGGCCAATTGTTCAACTGATAATGCACTGGAGAATACTCTTTAATGTAATTAGACCATGCTCCAAGGGAGCAGCAGCAGTTTAGGAGACTACATCTTAGGGCCAGAACTTTAAATGAAAAGTGTTCAACCCAGCCCTGCTCCCTTCCTACTCTTTCCATCTCTCCAGGTATCATCTATTCTCTGTCTCTTCCCTTTTCTCCTGTCTTTTCCCCTCATTAATCTTTCTTTTTCTGTCTCCCTCTCTCTCTTTGTTTCCCTCTCTCTCTTTCTCATTAAAGCTCTATCGGTATATCCTGCATTTAACCTCGAAGTGCAGAAGGAAGTGACAGAGGCACCAATTGTGGTCCATCGTAGCCCTTCAAAAACAAGCCTATAATGGTTCCAGCCCCACCAGGGAAATGCCCGGTGGAATAAACGGGCTGTCTGGTCCTGCTCCATATAAGCAGGCTTTTCCTTATCATACTGCTAAGCACTGACCCTTGACACATACGGATTTGAAACGTATTAATAAATACCTTGGGATGTGCCATACAGCATCAGAAAAAGCCGAGAGTCACATTCCGTTTTTCTGGTTGAACATTAACGTATCATACAGTTCTGAAATGTAGACCCTTACTCCAATGCCAGTTAATCAATTATGAAAAACTACTTAACAGATTCAAGCTCAAAATTAATGTCTAATATACTTTGTTCTGTGAGCTTGTAAAACATTTACGTTTTTGCATTCATTCATCTCACGAACAGAAAACTGAGACTCAGACTCGGAGATTTATTATGATCATCTTTCACTTTCACAAAGATCAGAATTATCATCCTCGAAAAACTCCACAAGCCCCAGATGTTTTTTAAAGAGCTCAATGGAAATACACGCACCTCGGGTGAACTTAGTAATTCTAGTACTGTTTCTGTGATGTAGACATATTTGAATACTCAATTATACATTTCTAACCAATGACAAACGCGGGTGACAACCTCTTTTAGCGCACCTTTATGTTGCTATCCTCTTACTCAGCTCAATACATATGCAAAAATATCTTTGTACGTTTCCAAAATGTTTTTCAAAGAATTACAATTATCATAAACAACCAAAATGGGTGTCCTCACCCGGCTTTCCATAACATAATACTGTGGCATTTTAACCAGTTCAGTTTCTTCCATTGCATTTTTTTAGAATCTTCAAAATACTCCAAGACGTCCATTACATTTTTAGTATTAGCAAAAGGATTAGTATCAGGCGGAATCAACAAAGTGATAGCCAGTTTTTCAAAATACATCTTGTCCTAAATATTAGTGCCTGGAAATGCGGAATCTGCCATATCTTTCACTTGTCACTTGTAACCACTGCTTTTTTTTTCTGTTCAAATCGTTTTTATTAAGGAAAGGAAAAAGGAAAGTAAATAAATAATAAAAAAGGTACAAACAATGAAACATACATACATTGGTTATTCCATATCCAAATACGTAAAGCAAGGTGAGGTATTGTGGCATAGTACATAATAAACAGTACATAAGCAAGACACATTAAAAGTAAAGCCAGATCACATGGCGCATTTAAGACAGATGACATAGTTTTGAAGAAAATACATATATGGTCTAGCATCAGAAGTATAGTGATGTATACATGTAGAACGTCTTGAGACAGAGTGGCAGTGTGGCAGTGTCTAGTACAAGGGTCATATCGACCACGCCACTTCACAGGAGGCATTAGGACAAGCATATTCGGCCTAGAAAAAGAAACAGAAACAATAACAGTAACATAACGTACCATTCACTGTGTTTCATCAGTTATAATCTTAGTGAGTGACTTATGAGAATACAATGCATACAGCGTTGTAAGGTGGCTCTACTGCAGATGCAGATGTCATAGGTGACCGTCCGGTGGACTGTATGGAGTTACAGTAGGAAGTCCCAGCAGTGACCTCATTACGAAGAAGTGTTGTGGCGATTGTCAGGCCTACAGACATTGTAGTGCGCTATCATGGTGGTTCAAATGAGAAGAAAGAGGCGTCAAGTGCACTCCACAGTTTTTTGTTGGATACTCGCCATGGAGAGGAATGTAGAGCGGGGTTATCAGATCCTCTGATGCATGCCACCCATTCTTTCCATTGTTTGAAGGAGACCTCTGAGGTACTTTTCCAATTGCACAGGACAACTTTGCACGCTAGTGTGAGTAGTAGATCAAGAAGGTGGCGGTCATGTTCCCTTGCGAGTGTAGGTTCTATGGCACCTAACAGAACATGTATGAATTCTCTTGTAGGTTTAATTTTAAATATGTGTTCAATGCAGTCGAATATATTGGACCAATATTTATCCAGTAAGGGGCAATGGAATAGCATGTGTGGCAGGTCTCCGTCAGCTAAGGAACAATTCCAACATGTAGGGGCTCAGTTTCAATTTAAATAGTCTTTGGGGGGTCCAGAAAACTCTGTTGACCAACATATACTTTGTTTGGGAGAGAATCGGGGAGACTTTATGTGTAAGAGCTGAGGCATTAATTTTTTCCCAGTCAAGGTCTATTCCCGTATTATTAGGTTCTTGTTCCCATTTAACCTGTTTTTTCCTGTGGGTTTTGCCTAGTGTAGGTAAAAGCATTTTATAAGCTTTCGAAACAAAGTGACCTGCATATTGTAGGCGTGGGAGAGTTGATTTCAGCCAAGGGTCTGAGGGTGCAATCGATCGGGTGGACAAGGCCGCTTTTAATTTCAGAAAGGCATAGAAGTCTATCGGTTGGATGCTATATTTGGCTTGGATCGTGGAGTATGGTAGCGGTAGTTGGCCCTCGTACAAGTCTGAGACCATGTTGATGCCACTAGCTGACCAGTGATCCCAGAAGGGTGATTTCCCATTGATCCTGATGTGTGGGTTATGCCATAGTGATGAGGAGGTCGTCTTTTTTATCTGCAGGCCAGTTTTGTGAGTTTGATCTAATCTAAGGAGGGCTCTTCTAGTGTTCAGCAGAATGTACTTGGAATGCGTAAGGTGTGACAAGTCCATGGTGAGTATCATCGGGAGGGGGGCATTGCCTATGATGGATTTCTCTATCTCAACCCAAATTGGTATGTAGATTGAGGGTTCAGCAAACCAGTGTACCCCTTGTTTACACAAGAAGGCGGTTTGGTAGTTCTTAAAATTGGGAAGGCCTAGGCCACCTTGTAATTTAGACAGCTGTAGTTTTTTCATAGACACCCTAGGTCTCTTCCCTTGCCATAAGAACGTACTAAACAATTTGTTTATCTTTTGTAGAAAATCCTCTGAAAAAAGTCATTGGGAGCATGCATGCTAAGTAATTAATTAGGGGAGTAATCATAATTTTTAATGTTTCTGCCCTTCCCCACCACGAGAGGTATTTTGGGGACCAACCATCGAGAAGTGTATTTATTTTCTTAAGAAGTTGTCCTTCATTTATTTTTAGGGTCGTGATTAGGTCCTTTTCGAATTCTAAGCCCAAGTACTTAAAACTGTTGGGTTGCCAGGTAAGTCCGGAATCACCCAGAATGTCCTTACTACCCAAGTTGTTTAACAATTTGACCTCAGTCTTGTCTTTGTTCAGGGAGTAGCCAGACACATCAGAGAACTCTTGTATGGTGGATAGCAGGGCAGGTATTGCTTCCTCAGCTCTTTCAGTGAGCACTAAGACATCATCAGCATAAGCTGTGAGTTTGACAGTGCAGTCGTTGAAGGGAATCCCTGGGATGTTATCATTGATGCGGATTTGATAGAGAAAGGGCTCAATTGCCAATAGCAATAGAGAAGGGGATAAGGGGCAGCCTTGCCTAGTACCTTGTTGTAGTTTGAATGAGGACAAAAATCCCCCCCCCTGCTCTTACTCTCGCCGTAGGGGAGGCATATAGCGACATTACCATTGCAATACAAAAGGGACCAAAGCCAAATTTGTGCAGGACGGCCTCTAGATATGACCAGTCTACTTTATCAAAGGCTTTCTCTGCATCAAGTGTTACCGCTGTAGTGGGAGTTGATAGAAATTTTGCCTTTTCAATAACATGTGCCAACATTCTAGTATTTAGAACAAAAGTGCTGGCCCTACAGGGTAATTTTACAGTACTCCTTAATTGGAGTAACAAATCAATCTTATTTCCAGATTTGTTCGGTATCATTTATTTATACCCTTTTACTTTTTGATTTTTTTGCTTAGAAATTCATTTGAAAGAGAAAGACATTACATATAAACTTTACATACACTTATTCAAAAAACATTTACATATAAAAAACAGAACATTAATTTCAACACTTCATGTATACATTGCACGATTTTTTATGCAGCAACAGAAATATTCAATATTCAATATTTACACTATCTTTCATTAAGAGCTAAAGTCACGTTCAGGTGGAGAAAAACAAATCTAATGAAAAGTACATATATGACTGGGGGAATTACTCAATGTTCCAGTCATCCAGGGAACAATTTGCTCCTTGCTGTTATCAATTAGTTGTCTCCATTTTGCCGACGCGTTTCGAACTCGCTATTTTAATTTGCGGGTTCTCATCAGGGCTTTGTGACTTTTTATCTGCAAGTTTTGTGCAAAAAGAAAAAAATAATAAAAAACTCAGTCAGTTCCAATTTTAGGCTTAATAGCATCCCGTTATTGCTATATTCTTCTGATTGACTGCAAAGAGCATACCTTTAATATGAGTCTTCACAGTTCGATTAGGTTTACTTTTTTTCTTTTTATATGGTCCCTGCCACAGTTTCTAAAGAAAGAAATACCAATATGCTGGAATCAGTTATTTGTTCCAATGTCTCGCCTGTGGTAAGACACCAAACACTCTCCTAGATCCTACCTTATCGAGGTAGTCGCTTCTGTCTCCAGATCACTTAAAATTCGGTAAACATCCGCCAATATTACGTTATTCACAGGTGCCCAAACGGGTCATGTAAGCCTGTCTGGGGAGAGTATTTTTTATAACTCGATTTGTTCATTTAGCTTATTCGTATATACGAACACACACTTTAACCCGAACCCAATAAAGAGTCGGTACCTTAGCTCCCAGGCTTGGCACGCTCGTTCTCGCTGCTCTTTGTTATGGCGACTGCTGAATTCTATTTAGAGGGGTCGGTGTCCTGTCAAGGTAACAAGCACTCGATTAGGTACCGCTTGCCACCTTCAACACATCGAAATTCCTCGATCTAATCGTTATGTTTACCTACCCAAATTCTTCTGATCAGAACTGCTAGCTTCAATCACCGTGGCTTTCCATCAGTGCACCATCTTGGACAAGGCGTGGTATGTACTGCACCACGTGATTTTTGGAAATATGGGATACGTAGTCCATTCAAACTGGCCTCACACGAGGTGCACCATACATACATGTTTGGGGCGATGTTTTTTACAATCTAGAAATTTCTGACATGGAATTCAACCCAGTGTGTATGCTATTGAATCGCAATATCAGATAGGCTTCCTTTTTTAATAAGACCTCATCAACATCTTGGATTCTTTTTGTGTGAGTGATTGTATGTAAGACTGTCCATTTGAAGTCAGTTTCGGAATGACCCTTTTCTATAAAGTGTTGAACCATAGGAGCAGACGCTACTTTATTTTTGATTCGTGATCTATGTTGTGTGATGCGAGTATTAATCTGCTGATTAGTTTTTCCAATGTATAGTTTATCGCAACTACAGGTAATTCTACATTCCTGGTTCTGCAGTTAGAGAAACCCTCATTTTTCCATCTTATGTTCTTATGGAGGAATTCAGTACCCTCGATCGTTGTATTGCACGATACACAGTTTCCACATCTGTGGTGCCCCCTGATCTGTTTCATGCCCCATATCGAGAGCAAATCATGTTTAGGTTTTTCAACCATTACATCTGCCCGAACAATCTGTTGGCCGATGCTGCGGTTTTGTTTATACGCAAAGATTGGTTGAGGAAAAGGACATTCCAATTCTTCTAGTAGATGCCAATTTTTGACTATTGTTTGTCGCACTTGGTGGGTATGGGGGCCAAACGTTGTAACACAAACCATTTTGTCCAAATCATGTTTCTCTTTACGTTCAATTGGGGTCTCCCGAGGGGTATAACGTGCTCTTTTGAAAGCATGTTTCAATAATTTTTTGGGGTAACCTCTGGTGATCATTTCTTCACAGAACCTCTGTGCATGTTGGTCATAGTCCTCAATTTCTGAGCAGTTTCTTTGAATTCGAAGAAGCTGCCCATAAGGTAGATTAGTTCTCAGATTTCTGGGATGCGCACTTCCGTGGTGAAGGATGGTATTTCTGTCTGTCTTCTTTTTGAAGAGGGATGATTTTAAATGACCATCAACACAACTAATCTCTACGTCCAGAAAGGTCATCCTTGAGCTACTTTGCTCCATGGAGAATTTAATATCCTGATGCTTGTTATTCAACCAGTGATGGAATTCTATCAATTCGGTGGGGCTCCCCTGCCACAGGAGCCACACGTCGTCGATATATCTCAACCATTGTTTTATGTATTTTTTGTAGGGGTTATTATTCTCTACAAATCTGTTCTCATACTCAGCCATAAATAATATGGCCATCTCCGGCGCATAAGGACAGCCCATGGCTGTCCCCTTGATTTGTACAAAAAACTCGTCATTGAAACGGAAGTCGTTTTTCTTCAATGTCAGTTCTGCAATTTCCAGAATAAATGACGTTGGAACCCTGTGTGGTCTTTCCCTTGTTTCCAAATACAGCTCCATTACCTCCAGTGCTTCACTTTGAGGAATTTGCGTATAAAGTGATGTCACATCCATGGTGACCATGATCTGAGTAAGAGGATTAAATTCTATACCTTCTATTTTCACCAAAAAGTCGTTCGTATCTTTAAGATAAGACTTCACATTAATCACAAAAGGTTTCAGGAAGTAGTCTACGTACTTTGAGAGTGGATCCAGACACGAGTCACACCCTGAGACGATAGGTCGTATAGGGGGCTCGGCTGGGTTTTTATGTATTTTGGGGAGAAAGTATAACAGTGGTATACGGAGAAATGTTTTGAGAAGAAAATCACTTTCTTTCGGTCCCACATAACCACCATCACAACCTGTTTAGACCAATACAGCTATTGTCGATTGTATTTCTTTAGTCGGGTCCACTAGTACTTTCCTATACCAGGTTTGGTTATTAACCTGAGATTTACCTTCCATCAGATATTTATCCCTTGGCCACAACACAGTCGCTCCGCCTTTGTCGGCTGCTTTGACTATAATTGTGCGATCCTCGCTGAGTCCCTTCAACGCTAAGCGCTGTTATACATTCTCCCCAAAATACACCATGGATGTGACATCACTTTATACGCAAATTCCTCAAAGTGAAGCACTGGAGGTAATGGAGCTGTATTTGGACAGTATGTCAAAAATTATAATCCCCTCTGGACAGATTATAAGCAGTTAGACAAGTTAACATATATCATCATATTCCTCAATACATTCATACAGCTTAGAGCAACAACAAGGATGATGTGAAACACAGTCAGAAATCATAAAAAATTACACTATTTATTTCAATAAAACATTATTTCCACATAAAAAAGGGCAATATGAATGAATATCATACATGCAGGTAATAATCATATAGTGGGAACAACAACAACACACTAGTTAAAAATAAGGAGGGATACTGTGGTCCAGTTTCAGTAAATCATATTCCAATTATGTAATTTTTTGTAAATATATCTTTCAAATTGGAAACGTTGTATATTCCACAGATTTAATGTATCCCAATACACAGGGGCATCGACGCGTTTCGGTTTTGGCAATTTATATTCCAGGCCAACACCTTCATCAGGATAAAATTCTTAACATTCCCACAATATAAAGAAATCTCATTTGTTTGAAAATAGTAGACTGTAATTGGTCCTTCCAAATGCTAGAAATCAAAATAGGGAATCAGATAGCGTATTCCCCACTGTTCTGAGCCATGAGGACTTTCGTATGGACTTCGTCTCTCAGGCTCAATCAGTATGGGAAATCTTAAAATGTATTTATATGCCGGCACACAGGGGCGTTAAATCGTGAGGGTTCTCCTTTCCGATGAAGCTTCCACCCTGAACGTTAGACCGGCTGCAGGCTGCTGTCACATAGCATGCCGTCTTAGATGTGGGGTTCTGTTTAATGTATTTGGAAACAAGGGAAAGACCACACAGGGTTCCAACGTCATTTATTCTGGAAATTGCAGAACTGACATTGAAGAAAAACTACTTCCGTTTCAATGACGAGTTTTTTGTACAAATCAAGGGGACAGCCATGGGCTGTCCTTATGCGCCGGAGATGGCCATATTATTTATGGCTGAGTATGAGAACAGATTTGTAGAGAATAATAACCCCTACAAAAAATACATAAAACAATGGTTGAGATATATCGACGACGTGTGGCTCCTGTGGCAGGGGAGCCCCACCGAATTGATAGAATTCCATCACTGGTTGAATAACAAGCATCAGGATATTAAATTCTCCATGGAGCAGAGTAGCTCAAGGATGACCTCGCTGGACGTAGAGATTAGTTGTGTTGATGGTCATTTAAAATCATCCCTCTTCAAAAAGAAGACAGACAGAAATACCATCCTTCAAAACGGAAGTGCGCATCCCAGAAATCTGAGAACTAATCTACCTTATGGGCAGCTTCTTCGAATTCGAAGAAACTGCTCAGAAATTGAGGACTATGACCAACATGCACAGAGGTTCTGTGAAGAAATGATCACCAGAGGTTACCCCAAAAAATTATTGAAACGTGCTTTCAAAAGAGCACGTTATACCCCTCGGGAGTCCCTACTTGAACGTAAAGAGAAACATGATTTGGACAAAATGGTTTGTGTTACAACGTTTGGCCCCCATACCCACCAAGTGCGACAAACAATACTCAAAAATTGGCATCTACTAGAAGAATTGGAATGTCCTTTTCCTCGACCAATCTTTGCGTATAAAAAAAACCGCAGCATCGGCCAACAGATTGTTCGGGCAGATGTAATGGTTGAAAAACCTAAACATTATTTGCTCTCGATATGGGGCATGAAACAGATCAGGGGGCACCACAGATGTGGAAACTGTGTATCTTGCGATACAACGATCGAGGGTACTGAATTCCTCCATAAGAACATAAGATGGAAAAATGAGGGTTTCTCTAACTGCAGAACCAGGAATGTAGTTTACGCAATTACCTGTAGTTGCGATAAACTATACATTGGAAAAATAATCCGCAGAATAATACTCGCATCACACAACATAGATCACGAATCAAAAATAAAGTAGCGTCTGCTTCTATGGTTCAACACTTTATAGAAAAGGGTCATTCCGAAACTGACTTCAAATGGACAGTCTTACATACAATCACTCACACAAAAAGAATCCAAGATGTTGATGAGGTCTTATTAAAAAAGGAAGCCTATCTGATATTGCGATTCAATAGCATACACACTGGGTTGAATTCCATGTCAGAAATTTCTAGATTGTAAAAAACATCGCCCCAAACATGTATGGTGCACCTCGTGTGAGGCCAGTTTGAATGGACTACGTATCCCATATTTCCAAAAATCACGTGGTGCAGGTAAATACCACGCCTTGTCCAAGATGGCGCACTGATGGAAAGCCACGGTGATTGAAGCTAGCAGTTCTGATTAGAAGAATTTGGGTAGGTAAACATAACGATTAGATCGAGGAATTTCGATGTGTTGAAGGTGGCAAGCGGTACCTAACCGAGTGCTTGTTACCTTGACAGGACACGGACCCCTCTAAATAGAATTCAGCAGTCGCCATAACAAAGAGTAGCGAGAACGAGCGTGCCAAGACTGGGAGCGAAGGTACCGACTCTTTATTGGGTTCGGGTTAAAGTGTGTGTTCGTATATACAAATAGGCTAAATGAACAAATCGAGTTATAAAAAATACTCTCCCCAGACAGGCATACAGGACCCGTTTGGGCACCTGTGAATAACGTAATATTGGCGGATGTTTACCGAATTTGAAGTGATCTGGAGACAGAAGCGACTACCTCGATAAGGTAGGATCTAGGAGAGTGTTTGGTGTCTTACCACAGGCGAGACATTGGAACAAATAACTGATTCCAGCATATTGGTATTTCTTTCTTTAGAAACTGTGGCAGGGACCATATAAAAAAAATAAAGTAAACCTAATCGAACTGTGAAGACTCATATTAAAGGTATGCACTTTGCAGTCAATCAAAAGAATATAGCAATAACGGGATGCTATTAAGCCTAAAATTGGAACTGACTGAGTTTTTTATTATTTTTTTCTTTTTGCACAAAACTTGCAGATAAAAAGTCACAAACCCCTGATGAGAACCCGCAAATTAAAATAGCGAGTTCGAAACGCGTCGGCAAAATGGAGACAACTAATTGATAACAGCAAGGAACAAATTGTTCCCTGGATGACTGGAACATTGAGTAATTCCCCCAGTCATATATGTACTTTTCATTAGATTTGTTTTTCTCCACCTGAACGTGACTTTAGCTCTTAATGAAAGATAGTGTAAATATTGAATATTGAATATTTCTGTTGCTGCATAAAAAATCGTGCAATGTATACATGAAGTGTTGAAATTAATGTTCTGTTTTTTATATGTAAATGTTTTTTGAATAAGTGTATGTAACGTTTATATGTAATGTCTTTCTCTTTCAAATGAATTTCTAAGCAAAAAAATCAAAAAGTAAAAGGGTATAAATAAATGATACCGAACAAATCTGGAAATAAGATTGATTTGTTACTCCAATTAAGGAGTACTGTAAAATTACCCTGTAGGGCCAGCACTTTTGTTCTAAATACTAATATATGGTCCAGCTGCCCCTACGTCCCAGGACCTATTTCCCAGTTGTTACAAAATTCTAGTAGTGTCACTTGAAAGCCTGTTTTTAAGGAAACCGGCTTGTGCCGGGTGTATAAGTGTAGGAAGGACTTTCTGTATCCGTTGAGCCAATATTGAAGCTAAAAGCTTACAGTCCAGGTTAATTAGCGAGATAGGTCTATAATTCTTTGGGAGCTTAGGGTCCTTCCCTTCTTTAGGGATAACGGCTATGACTGCTTCGGCTAGTGTACCTGTCGCTTCCCCAGTCTCGCCTATTTCATGGAACATGTCAAATATTGGTGACGTAAGTGAGTAAGAGAAACATTTATAAAACCTTGCTGTAAACCCGTCAGGTCCTGGCGCCTTCCCACATTTCCATGATCTGATCGCCTTGGAGACCTCTGATTCAGAATTCGGCTCAGTAAGGGTCTCTCGCTCCAACGCAGAGAGTGCTGGTAGATCACATTTCGCGAGGTAGTGTCCTACCTTCTCTGTCTTTACATTAGTATTTTTGGCATAAACTTTCTCGTAGAATTCTTTAAACAATTCCGCAATTTTGAGTGGGTCTGAATTAGGTACCCCTTTGTCATCCATCAGTGAGTTCATTATTTTTTTTTGTATTTTAAATTTAAGGTATGCTGCCAGCCCCTTCCCCGCTTTGTTAGACTCGCATATTTTAAGTCTCTTTCTTCTATCTAGCCAGATGCCTGCTTTCTCGCTTACCAGTTTATTGTAAGCATATTTTTGATTTGTGAGTTTATTGAGTGTCGCAGCAGATCTATCTTTTTGATAATCAGTTTACAGTTGTGAGATGTCTCCCTCTAGTTTTAGTAGAGCAGCATTGTGATTTCTATTTTCAGCAGACGCTATTTTTATTAAGAGGCCCCTAATGGTACTCTTAAGAGCCTCCCATCTAATGAAGTCAGTGGTGTCACCCTTTCTATTGGTTACCAAGTAATCTTTAATGGCCGTTCCTATGATTTCCCTCATCATTGAGGATGGCATCATTAAGTCGCCACATTGATTGACGTAACATTGGCTTTACATTTGTGATAGTGAGCGAGATACAGGAGTGGTCTGAGACCACCCTTGGTTCAATACTTGTGTGCTCAATCCTGGCAATAGCATTCTTGGTAACGAATAAATAATCGATTCTGGAGAAAGAGTCATGTGGCGGGGAGTAAAAGGAATAGTCCCTGCCAACAGGGTTTTGTAGTCTCCATGTGTCTATCATGCTAAATCTGTTACAGAGCTTGGTAAAATCTTTGTGAGCTTTGTTGGGTCGGAAAATACATTTAGAGTCCCTGTCTAGGGTGGGATCTAGCGGGAGGTTGAAATCCCCAGCGAGGATATGGGTCGCTGTATCCGGGATGGTTTCCAATTGTTTTGTTAATCCTGACCAGAATGAAGGTTCGTATGAGTTGGGTACATATACATTTGTAATGTGAAATTCAGTATCATCTTTAATTAGCTTCGCCATCACCCATCTACCTTTTGAGTCCATTGAAGAAGAAATTATGTCTATGTTGGCTTTTTTTGCTATCAGTATTACGACCCCATTTTTCTTGGCGATGGCTTCAGACCCTACAAACTCTGTGTAGAATTTATTACGTAGTGTATGAAAGTGTTTAGCCTCTAACTTCGTTTCCTGTAGCAAGGCTATGTCCCCTTTTTGTCTGCGTAGGTAGTCTAATATTTTCTGTCTTTTGACCGGTTGGTTCAAGCCTTTCACATTTAATGAGAGGATTTTAGGATTCCCCATTCTCGCACTCCCTATTGGTGTGTCAACGACGGCTGCCATCATGTAGCATAGTCAAATCTTCCAAAGAAGAGAATGAACCTAGCAGCCCACGGATCATTACAGCTGAGGAGCCCCATACCGGAAGTAGGATGTCGAGTATTGTTACCATAGACAAGACCACAACTGCAGCAACTACTTGAGTTATTCCTAGGTGTATCAGTAGGTGTATTTTGTGTGTGCGGAACACCTGTATCAATGCATAAGTATTGTCCTCAGAGTATGCAAGAGCATTAGTAGATTCATGAAACACAGCAATGAATATTGTAAAAAATAAAAAGAGTGTAAATAAAAGCAAAGCACAACATTTCCCCCCCATCCCCTGACCCTGGTTCCCCCCCTCCACCCCTGCCCTCTCCCTCATCCCTCCCCTCCCACCCTGAATGTAGAAAACGAACATGGCGACTCGGGAATGACCACGAGATCGCCTCCAAGCAACATACTGTGTCAAATTACTTTAGGAACTGCAGTAACATTTCTACGCAAGAGAGACTAACTTGCAAACAAGTCGAACTACATCAGGGAACCAACATTTCCATCTTGTCGATAGATTGCATAGATAAACCTCTTATAAGCGGAAGGTAGATCTGTAGTAACTTGTAGACAGACCTTACTAAGGTAAATAAGATATAAACTTCCTATGAACTTAGAGCATTAAACACGAGTGGAGAACCCATCAATCAGTTTAGCAGTGGAGAATCACAGCTTGAAAACAGTAACTTAGGCATAGCAAATAGTGGTCAGAGTCAAGAACCATAGCACAGTGCGAGGACGACTGTGTGTATGCTGAATGCAGTAGTCACCGGGTAACTGGAGACCAGAACATACAGGGACTGTGTAAAGTCAGAGTTAGTGTGAGACCTAAGATTCCATTGGTAGTCAATCACTTGTAGTCAGATGCCGTCGCTCCTACCAGCTCCGGTGAGGTGGTTTCCATGTTTCCATCATCTTGGTTGTATATTAGGCGTCTGAGTTTTTGTGGGTCAGAGAAAACATGGGTTGCACCGTTGATTGTCACTTTAAATCTTGCAGGGCCAACGAATCCATATCGGTGTCCCAGTGATTTCAATTGTGGTCGCAACGCAAGGAATGCTTTCCTGATATCCATAGTCTCTTTACTGTAGTCTTGTGATATGTATATTTTTTGTCCTTTCCATAAGACATGGTTATGTTTACGGACAAATGTAAGAATTTGTTCGACGTGTTGGAACCTCAGAGGTTTACATATAATCGCTCTTGGACCCTTATGATCTTTCGTTAGTCTCCCGGGAACCCTATGCGCCCTGTCGAACTCCAGTGGTTGGGCAAAAGTGAGGTTTGTGGCCTGTGTAAACCATTGTTCGAGAAAGGCAACGCATGTGCCATGGGAGTCTTCTGAATTCTCTGGAATTCCAAAAATTCTCAGGTTCCCTCTCCTATTTCTATCTTCCAAGTCCGACAGCTTTCTGGAGAGATGTTCAGAGCAAAGGGTGAGATTTTTAATGGCTCCACAGGTTTTGCTTTCAGTGTCCTCCAATTTGCTTATTCTACTTTCAGTTTCTGCCAGCCTAGAGTCAATGACTCTAATATCTTGTCTGACCGCAACTACTTCCTCTTTAGCGGATTTGGCCAGATCCTTGACTTCCTCTAATCTGCTGAGAATGAGCTCCATAGCCTCGCCAAATTCCTTTTTTCCTTTGAAAGGTGATAGCGGTAATGGTGGTTCCGCTTTCAGCCGCTTAGAAGTCTTTCCATTTTCTTTGTCTCCCATTTTTAGGACAAGGTGATGGGGAGATATCACTCCTACTCGTTATCAGGCCTCCAAATACTCGGTCTTGTACCAGTCAGACAGTTCCAGACAGGTAGGCAGGAGTTACGCAGTAATAGTGCAGTAGTAGCGCAGGAATTGTGCAGTTAGTCGGTTCTCTTGTTAGTGTCTAAAGCGTTGCATCAGTATCCGCCATTTTGTACGCGTTTCACGTCAGCCTCGTGTCAGCCGGTTCCACCCACAGGAGACGGTTCAAAATCTCACACCGGGTTCATCATAAGGAGCATATAACGTTATCCTCATTATTCACCAGATTACATAGTGACAGAGTCTCAATTGCTAGCCCGCTCACTTAGTCCTGAATGCTTGACTGCTAGGTATAGGCTTGGCGCAGTGTTGAGATACTCTTAGGGTTTACAAGTGACACGTTACTGGCGCCATGAAATAGCAATATCGGCAGGCTATTTGACCAGTATGTGATTTCCTCAAGACGCCATTTGCCAGGTGTAGCGATCGGGTACCTGCAAAGCTGCTCCCTTAGCAATCACATCCAGACTGCACATTCAGCGTTTCCTGCGTGTTATTATTTGCGACCAGTCATTACTTAACAATCACATTCATTTAACTGGTGGCAGTAACCTTCGACAGCAACAATCACCCTCTCAGCCTGGATTTCATGCGCGAGGGCGCTGGACGCCGGGAAAATGGCGGCGTAACCCGATTGCTCCTCCAAGCAAAAATGGGCGATGAAAGCTAGGAGCTGTATTCTGGAAGCATACATGGTACCCAAAGGTAGAATCAAGTGTCGGAAGGTTTTTCCCAGCCACTGAGCAAATTTGAACCGATTCCGAAGTCGGAGGAGGAAGTGAGCGACCCTTTCGTTTTAACCGCTAACAAGTACGAGTGAGGCGGAGCTCGGCGGAGGCTAGAGCGGCGGGATTTCCCGGAGCAGCGGTACAACACGATCGTCGACCGCAGCGGCCTCCCACTTGACCGGATATTATGAGATCCTGACATTACAACGTGGCAGCAACTGCAAGTGTACAATTCTGGTCGGCAAGAAATGCATTTATCGAAATGCAGCGCTGAACTGCATAATGACATAAATGGCGCGAAATCTAGTCTCTGAAATGGCGGCATGAACTCTTTCCCTGTAACCACTGCTTTTTAAAATGCATTCAGAAACCCCTTCTGAATTATTAACCTCAATGAACTTAAAAGTACTCAATAAATTATTAATCGTACATTGTACTATTTTGCATTGCCCATTCTCACTATTTAACTAGTAAATTCCACAAAATCTGCCCATCCTGGCGAAAGGAGGGATCATTCTACCCTTTTACACCGTTTCTCAATGGTCGGATAAGCTGCCCAATTAGATTCTACTATGATGTGTACTTGTAGCAATACCTAATATAATGGACTTTGCCAGTAAATCTTTCTTTATTGTTTCATATTTAACCCCACCATAATTTCCGTGTTCATTCCCTCTAGAAAATTCCTTCTCCTTACCCCTTAGGGATCTTAACCCGCTCCTCCTAGATAGGATCTCTGCAAGAAGCAGCCCTTTCTTGACTTCTTATAAGGGGGTTGGCCAGAACTATTCTGCTTCTGTCCCAGTAAATCTAGTAAATGGAATAACAATACTTTTTTGGGCTTGAATGGCTACTGAAATTGCTCTCAATAGTTCTAGATATTGTTTCCTCTTCCGTCTTGTTCTTCCATGTTTTTTTTTATGAAAAGGACTGTATGTTTATTCTGTAGAAGTTTTAAACTATTAAAACAACTTTGGAGCGCAAAATAAAACTACATGGTCTCGAGACTACAAGCAGGACGTGAACTTCATGAGGTTCAACATCGCAATATTTGTTAAATCACCAAACCCTGTGCAGATTAACCAAGTCTATATCAATTTGTGAACGATGAAAAAAAAAGGTTTTACTGTTCTGTTAACCACTGTAAACTCTTTGTAATGCAAACTTGGCATGGGCATGCTTTCCTGCTTTGAAGATTCGTTAAACACCACAGACTGATTTAGTGAGAGGAAAAACAGCTTCGTAGAAACCGTTGCCTGATCTGAAATAGTTGGGTGAAGGTCTAGCAGAATTTGCACTGACAATAAGACCACAAAATGGGTGCTTTATATCAAATGCGATGACATAGTATGCGCTAGGCTTAATACGACCGCTGCATGTTGCCTGATCTTCAATGCTCTTGAATCAGTGTTGCCTGGTCCTATGTTCTCAAGGTTGAGCCGCTAGGAACAGTCTAAAACATGCATGTGGAGCAGTGCTACTCACTTCTGCTGTAACAGGTATCACAGTGTCGGCCAAAGTGCAGTAGTAAGTCTGCCTAGTAATAGTCTCAGCATTCCGTGATCATCTGAATGTGATGTCAGCAGTTGTGTTGAAAAGAACAGCAAGGATAAACAGCATACAGTTGTGTCATGTAGAAAGTAATATGAATCGCTTGTTACTAACATGTTAAGAATGAATGGTACACAAAGAGAGCAGTGATACATTAAGAAAATGTTCTATCACATCCAACTCTGAAAGTTTTAATGCATATTTACAAACACTGAAATGTCATTTACTGTTATGGGAACATCAGGGCCATCAAGAATCAAACAGAGTGACTCAAGCTCACATGTGAAACATTTTGGTTGACGAAGAAAACTATAGGTACAATTGCATAACAAAGGAGTGTCGGCTGGCTACAGCAAACATACAGTTAAAGGAATCTGTATCGTCTCATCCCTCACTGGTAGAACCCAAAGAAAAAGTCTCCCACTATTCACCTCTGAGCCCAAGAAGATCATCTGCAGAGTTTGCAAGGATCATCCCCCAGCCTGATCCTCTTTAACACCTACATGGCCCCAAGGCCAACAGCATCAAATCACACATACTCAACATCATCTCCTATGCTGACAACATACAGCTCATCCTTTCACTGTCTGAGCTACCTTCCACCACTAAAGCTAACTTCCACAGATGCACGATGAACGTCATGGACTGGATGAGGGATAACTGTCTCAAACCCAACATGGACTAGACATAAGTCCTCATCTTTGGGAACAATACCTCAACATGGAATGACACATGGTGGCCTGAGGAGCTTGGCACCCCCCACCCCATCAGACCATGCCCATAAACCTCAGCATCATCCTGGATAGCAAGCTATTCATGAAGAAACAAGTCAACACAGTCTCATCCACCTGCATCTGCTCCTTTTGGATGCTCTGCAAGATCTTTAGGTGCCTCCCAAGTAACACCAGATGGACCGTCATGCAAGCCCTCATCACCAGCATACTGGACTACGGAAGCACACTCTAGGTGGGAATCACTACATGCCTCCTGAACATTTCAGACAACACAAAACTCAGTGGCAAGATTCATACTTGACCTCTCTAGAAAGACCCACATCACACCTCATCTCATGAAGGACCAGCAGACATTAATGATCGCCAGACCTTTGACCAGACACCATCGATCAGCCTCCCTGTCCCTCGCATGCACCCCACGGATCCGCAGAGCCAACACTGGAGAATGCTCCTTCTTGCACCTGACATACAAGGTTTGGAACAACCTCCCCCAGCACCTCAGGACTGCCACATTGCAGCAGCAATTCAGAAGAGATAAAAATACCTAGATGTTTGAATGACCAAACCTCCATGCAGCAACAAATACCTCCATCACCTCAAGACCCTCACAGGTGAGTTGCCAAGCTCTATAAAAGAATAAATTATTGATTGATCCATTGTCTACATCTTATTAGAGTTAATAAAGCATCTTATTGCTTGATTTAAGGCACAATGAAAGTGCTTACTGAAGTAAACTTCGAAAACATAGCCTGAAAAACTCTAGTCCAAAAGTATACCAAAAAAACTTTTGTCTATTAGTCTCTTGTAGGATCGTTCCCTACTCCCACATTCAATCAGTTGAGAATTGCTGGCAGTGATCTTGTCAACCTGTATCTGAACACAATTAACATATGTAGGACGCGCCACCTAAGGACAGCTACTCCAGCTGCTACGCCGTGAGGGGAACAGCCACTTACCTTGCTCTTCTCCTCACCCTGTTCTTTTCCCCAGCCTGCCGTGAGGGAAATGGCCATCAACATCACCCTCCTTGCCAGCACGTCGTGAGGGGAACGGCCAGCACGAACTACACCGCCCAGCAGCCTCTAGCGGCACTAGACGTGACGCAGAAGCAAACGCGCCCGGAGGCATGTTAAAAACCACGCAGGCTTCCCGCAGCGCAGGACGCACCACCTAAGGACAGCTACGCCAGCTGCTACGCCGTGAGGGAAACTGCCACCTACCTTGCTCTTCTCCCCAGTCTGTTATTTTTTCCAGCCTGCCGTGAGGGAAACAGACAACAACATCGCCCTGCTTGCCCGCACGCCGTGAGGGTAACGGCCAGCATGGACTACACTGCCCAGCAGCCTCCAGTGGCGCCAGACATGATGTGGAGGCAAACGCGCCCAGAGGCGTGTTAAAAACCATGCATGCCTCCCACAGCGAGGGACGTGCTGGCGAAGCGTGGGCCAAGGGCGGGCCCGTCTTGCCCGTCCGAGCCCGATCGAGGCTGGGCTGGGCCACCTCCCTTTAATTTGTTATCACTTAGCCTTAATGCTTGTGTATTGTCACCCATAGAGTGCTCTCGAGCTAGGGACAGTAGTAATGGTACGAATGTAGACCCCAAACCCTTCAAAGTCCAGTGGGGTCAATGCTTGTCTCAGTTCATTGACATATATTACTAAGAATTATTGCGGATTGGGGAGGCTTAGACAGTAAACAACTATGGTAAAACGCACCCCCGCTCATAAGGACAATCACTAGGCAGAAAGCTTCTATGCCAACCCCCACCGCTCAACCGACTGCTATTGGCAAAATGCTGCAGCAGGCAATAGGAGCCGTCTCCAGCGAAATAGAACCTACTGGGAGACACCTCTCATTAACGTCAATAATTCCAAGCATTTCACTAACTATGGAGTTAGAGCTATCTTACTCACTCCAACCATTGGCTGTCCCCACTAATGAAAGTAGCTACAAAACTTCGGAGCCCCCAGTATGGGTATCACATTTGGCAACAGAGACCCAAGAACACCTTGAGCAGCTCATAAAATCTGAACTCGAAGTTGCAATGAGACGCATTGATAAGTTAACCACATTGATGGATTCATGGGGGAGTAAAGTTGATGCCATTTTGCATACCATCGAATCTATTAAAACCTCAAATCTGGTAATTGCCTCCCAACGAAACCAGGAAACTCCAACGCTTAGTTTACTACCGCCCCTCCCAGAGAGGCATGAACAAACTGTCCAAACGTATGTCCCCACTGGAACTAATCCCCTACCCCAAGAAAACCAGGCCCCAGCTATTCTCCAACATAGACCGCCCCATTTTCCTGATAATGTTCATGACCCTAGGTCTATGGCAATTACTCCAGGTTCTTTAATAGAACAACAGGCACGAAGAACCTCTGCAGTAGACAGCAGGAATACATTTCATCCTAAGTTGAGGGAAACAAGTCTTACATTTCCTTGTATAGACCTGCCTCCTGCTTCCACTCCCTATGTTCTTCTACTAGCTGGAGTTCCAGAGCTGGTAAAAGGCAAAGGGGAGTCATATCCAGAATTGAAAAACAAAATCACTTATTGGCTAAATAAATATAGACCACTCCCCCACCCAATACAAAGTGAAATCCTATTTACACGCAGGGTTAGTTGGTTGGGACAGAGGCATAAGGAAATCCCGGGGTACTGTGTTTTGATCAATATTAGAGATAATAGGGCGGTCCAGCATATTCTTGGATGGGGACCCTTCAGGGAGACAGGAGGCATCCAATCACTCCCCTTGGTCTACTTCTATCCCCCTAGCCCGCTGTTAGACAGAATGGGAAGTGTCTATAAAAAGTGGGAATCAAGAGCCCAGAAAGGTATTATACTAAATATGGGTCGGGGACGTGAAAACACCACTTCATTCAACATTCTTGTGAGTAACAGATTTAGTCCCCTGGATCTGGTTGATTGACTAAATCTCATTTCCAAAAGTTTGACCTTTTGTACTAACCAGTCAGTCGAGCTCCAAAACTGTGAAAGATTCAAGAGTGGTGATCTACTCCCTGAGAAAACCATTGAGGCCACAATAGTAGTCAGTACTCCCAGTGGTTTTGTTAAGATGCCTCTGGACTCTGACTGTACCCCACAGATTGAGGCAGGGACTCGCGATCAGGTCAAAATTGTGCATCAACTAACACAACTGATAGGGTGTCCCCTACACACTCAGACTGCTAGCACAGTCGTATTACAGAACTCCAAGATTTTATCCTGGAATATAGCAAGCCTTAGCTCGAAAATGGATCTCCCGGATTGGGGAGAGTATATAGATACCCATGAGCTATGTCTCTTCCAGGAAACATGGTCAAGGCTAGATTTGAGTGGGATACGTTGCCTATTGTATTCCAGCTGTCCAGGGGCCTAGGGGGAGACCATTATGTGGCCTATGTACCTGGCTCGGCATACATTTGGTATGCAACATTAAAATGATAGATACCCCCTCTCCTGATATTTTGTGTATCCTTCTCTGCTTTCATAACATCTTGAAGATAGCTATTATTATTATCTATTCCCAAACAGTGAGGCAGGGGAAAACCTCGCAGTCCACGTAATCATTGGTGGGGATTTTTATTGTCATTTTGAACCCCTAAATGGCATTGCTGATAGAATTATGAGTGAGGAAGATTTGGCTTGGCTAATCCCTGATTGTAACATCCACCCAATAAGGGGTTGGACCCCCTTAGTTTTGCAGATTCATTCACTTACACTTAGACACTCACTCAGGGCTTGTAATGGCCGATTATCTCCGACAGCCCAGGCAATTCCACTTTTAACAAGTTGGGACAGGCATCTACAATTGATTATATCTTGGTAGATGTTGAATTATGGCACAAAACTATTGATTTTTTGGTCAAATCCCGATGTGAAAGTGACCACAATCCGCTGGTGCTTGAAATAGTTTTCCCCCAGCCCAAGGATCATCAGAGTACACCCTCACAAGCTGTCCTAAATCTAGTCGCAATTGAATGGGGTAGAAGAGTACGTTGGGGTACATTTGTACAGTCGCGGGAAAAAGTACCCACTTTGTACAAACAAATCACTCCTTTTTTAGAAACTGCATTTCGAGCATTTGAGAATAGTCAAGGTTCTGAATCCCTGTTGTTATTATGTAAGAACCACCAGGATACGTTTTCAAAACTGGCAGAGCATTTTTATAATGACTACAACAACAGTTCTGACTCCAAAGCCAAACATCCCTGGTATAACAAAATGTGTAGGGATGCTAAACACGCTCTACTACTGGGGATAAAAAAAAAGATAACCTACACACTAAAGAAAATAGGGCACAACATAAAAAAACCTTAGCTGAAGCAAAAGCAACCTGGGAGACAGATAAATGGGAAGCAATTAAAAAAGCTTTAGACAACCGAGACATGAGAGGCTTTTGGAACTTAGTGAAAACCGGAAAACCCGAAGGCAACTCAGCAATCGAGCCAAACTTGAGGGAAGAAGTTTGGAGATCCCATTTTAAAACTTTATACTCAAGGACCTTAGATGGAGTTGTAGCTGCAAGGGAAAGAGTAATAGATAAAACCCCCCTAAATAGTAGTGCCCCCCCTCTTACAATGAAAGAGGTTACTGTCGCACTGGGTAAATTGCTTCCAGCCAAGGCTCCGGGCTGGATAGAATTCCTGGTGACCTTTTAAGAAATGAACAAGCAGTGTGGACACCCTACCTATGGACATTATTTAACGCTGTCCTTCAAGGTATGGTGTTGCCCCCGACTTGGTCAGGGGCAGAAATTATTCTTTTTTACAAAAAAGGTACCCCGCTTAACCGGCAAATTATCGCCCAATTAGTCTCAAAAGATATTTGCCCGTGTTCTCCTTGGTCGATTGCAATCATGGATGGAAGAAAAGAATATTTTAACACCCCTACAAGCTGGGTTTTGGACTAAAACCTCAACCATTGATCAGATATTCAGATTGCAAATGATCCACTGGAAAACTGTAATCTTGGAGGGTGGCAGTCTTTATCTAACCTTCGTGGATCTCAAATCCGCATTCGACATGGTGCAGTGGGATCAACTATGGGGCCTACTCCATGATATGGGAGTACCAGCCTACTTATGCCACCAGCTGAAGCGCTTGCACCATGATACGTATGTTTTTAACTGCTTTACTGTAACATTTTCCAATCCATCCCCTATTTGGCATTATTTTAAATTGATTGTATTCTCTTTGTATTTCTTTTATGATCCAAATAGATCGAAATAAAGATTGAAATGAAATGAAATGATACATATGTGAGAATAAGATATGGTAAGAAAAGGGAATTGACAGCTCCCTTCCCTGTAGAAAAAAGGGGTGAGACAGGGATGTGTTTTAGCCCTGACCCGGTGTTCCCTCTTTTTAAATGGTCTAATTGAAACTCTACTGGCAGTAAAAGATATAGATTCACCGAGGCTAGCAAATCGCAAAATACCAGCTTTAATGTTTGCGGACGATACGCTGCTACTGTCCAAATATCCTATGGGCATGCAGCGGGAATTTGAAGAATTCTGCTAATTTTGAAGGAAGAGGGATTTGGAGATAAATCTCCCAAAAACAAAATATATGGTCTTCCATGCTAATATTACCACTGCCGACACCCTCAAAGGGAAGGCTGGGCCCTAAAGAGGGTGTCCATCTTCAACTATTTGGGCCTTACACCTAATGATAAGATGGACTGGGGGAACCAAGTAAAGAAAGCTAATTTAAAATTGACACAGTCCATAGGGGGTATTTTAAAAGTACATAAAAACTGCACTCAGAAAGTGCTAGGTCCACCTGCTGAAATATATAAAATACAGGCAAGGGGAGCGTCACTATATGGAGCAGAGCTCTGGGGCCACTGCCCATCCAATACTCTATCCTTAACTGAGAACATCTTCCTGAGGCAGCTGTTGGGTCTTCCCAAGAGTACCCTCCTAAAACCATTAAGGATGGATCTGGGTATTGGCCCCATCGCTGACATAATTGCTTCCCGTCCACTTCTATTCTGGCGCATTCTTTGGAGCACGCCTGAGCTAGTAAATTACATGGAGGAATTGAAGGATGTTATGACCATCTTGGGAGCAGGAAATATACGCTGGTTGTCCCACATTAGGAACATATGCCAAGCACTGGGGAGGGAGAATATGTGGCTGACACCAGAAGAGACCTGTCCCTCCATTCCCAAAAAGTCCCTATTCCTTGCCTACAAAGAACATAAATTTGCCCAACTATCGCAGTGCATTAACTCATGCAGTCTGACCTCCAGATTTCTGGATATCAAACAGTAATACAAGCTAGAGCTGGCCCTGGATAGTATTCAACCTTACATGGCAAAGAAATTGTATTTACAATTTAGACATGGGCTGCTCCCGCTCCGAGCGCTTACAAATAAATGGAAGGGAGCCATTAAACTAGACTGCCCAGGGTGTACCTCGAGCGAAGAAACAGAACTTCATGTTCTTCTCTTTTGTTCCGCTTACAGCAGGCCAAGGTCCCAGTGGGTGCTTCAGCTCTGCAGAAATGTGGGGATTAGACACCATACTGAGGCCTTTAGGTTACTAAAATATGAGACAGACCCATTATTTGTATTTGCTACTTCTAGGTTTTTATTTACGATGTGGTGTACACGTAGGGGTATTATAAAGAAAAAAGAGTTTGGAAATAATCTAACTGTGCTCATCCATTAATTATGCTGCTAAGCTAAGTTTGCACATTGCTCACCCATCAATTATGCTGTTATCCTAAGTTTGCACATTTCCCATAACTATAAAAACTGTTTGATACCTTTCCTTGCTGAGCTATTTTATCCTTTTTATCATATAAATACTGTGATAGTTTTTTAATGTGTTTTTAAAAATATGCTCATAATTTACTAGGTAATGATGGATACCTAAGGCTGTTAAACAACAGGGTGATGAGCAGTAGCCGAGTCAGAAAACATTCTATAAACTTGTACTATAGCAGTTATTTTTTAAGGATATTTTGAATTATTTTTAATCATGTAATTTGTGTGTACTATAAGCTTTTATAATATATGTAATGCTATAATTGTATATGCTTTGATGGCTGTATAGCCGAAATAATGTTTTTTTGGCTTGACTTGACATATGTAGCATCCTTGGAAAAAAATGGCGATACGTTTATTATGGCACTTTTTATTTTCCTTATAACTTTAACCCCTGTTAGATGAATCTGCATCATACTGTGCTCTAAGTTAAGGGGGAGGGGGGAAAAAGAAGTTTTAAATTTCAAAAAATGATTGCCCAGCTAATCTTATGGTCATTAGCAAGAGTAATGGGGCATCATCAATGTGGAATGTGTGCAGTATGCACTTTTACCTCACTTACTATGGAAGTTGATTTAGAGATGAAGAATCCATTGAAACATAACTCAAGTGATTTTTGTAGTATTGAGACTGTTGTTGGTATGATTACTTGCCTGTGTTCACTTAGGTCAATTGAAATTAAAGTTAGGCACACATTATTAGAGACTTCAAAGAGAGTCAACATAGAAAATGTGACTTTAAATTGACAGCCAAAGAATACTTCTACATTAGGAAGAGCAATGGGTTTCTCCACGGTATGCAGTCATAATATCGATTTTTTTATTTCGACTGGACAGAATATCGAGTAAAAAATATTGACTGGACATAATATCGACTAGACATAATATAGACAACTAAAATATCGACTAGAAAAAATTTAATATCGAATAGAATGGACATAATATCTAATCGAAAATATAGAATGGACATAATATCGACTAGACATAATATAGACAACAAAAATATCGAATTTAAGTTAAGTTAATATTATTTTGTATTTTTTGTGTAATATAGTTCTGTAGGGGGTTGTGGGTTTATAGGGGAATAGGGTGGGAAGTAATTTAATAATAATTAATTAAATATGTTAATTAATTTATTGATATTTATTTAGAATTAATTGTTAAATTATGTATTAATTGGTAATTAATTAATTATTAATTGGTAATTAATTATAATTGATTAATTGATAAATATTTTAATTCTAGTAATTTATTTTCTGCAGCGGGTTGGGGGTTTATAGGGGAATAGGGTGGGAAGTAATTTAATTATAATTAATTAAATATGTTAATTTATTTATTGATATTTATTTAGAATTACTTGTTAGTTAATTATTAATTGGTAATTAATTAAAATATAATTGGTAATTATTTATAATTGATTAATTGATAAATATTTTAATTTTAGTAATTTATTTTCTGCAGCGGGTTGTGGGTTTATAGGGGAATAGGGTGGGAAGTAAATAAATTATAATTAATTACATTTCTTAATTTATTTATTGATATTTATTTAGAATTAATTGATAATTAATTATTAATTGGTAATTAATTAAAATATAATTTGTAAATAATTATAATTGATTAATTGATCAATATGTTAATTTTATGAAATTATTTTCTGTAGCGGGTTGTGGGTTTATAGGGGAATAGGGAGGGAAGTAATCTAATTATAATTAATTAAATATGTTAAATTATTTGTTGTTAATTATTTTTAATTAATTGTTAATTAAATAATAATTTGTAATTATTTACAATATAATTTGTAAATAAAATTAATTTACTCATTTTTAAATTGTAAATTTATTTATTGTTAATAGGTAATTAATTTGTATTAGTAGGTATTTTTTATAATTAAATAATTTTAATTTGTATTTATAAATAATTATTTAATATATTATATACAATTGTAAAATATTTCAATTATTTTGTAATTGGTATTACTATTTATGTTATTTATATTTATATATGAAGTATTTACTTTCCCTACTATCGCACTCACTGGAGTTGGAATAGTAATTTTTATCCCTAAACTATCCAACACTTTCCCTACTGTTGCACTCTCTGGAGTTGGAATAGTAATTTTAAATCCTACGCTATCCAACGCTTTCCCTACTGTTGCACTCTCTGGAGTTGGAATAGTATTTTTTACCCCTACGCTATCCAACGCTTTCCCTACTGTTGCACTCTCTGGAGTTGGAATAGTAATATTTACACCGACGCTATCCAACGCTTTCCCTACTGTTGCACTCTCTGGAGTTGGAATAGTAATTTTAACCCCTACGCTATCCAACGCTTTCCCTACTGTTGCACTCTCTGGAGTGGGAATAGTAATTTTTACCCCTACGCTATCCAACACTTTCCCTACTGTTGCACTCTCTGGAGTGGGAATAGTAATTTTTACCCCTACGCTATCCAACGCTTTCCCTACTGTTGCACTCTCTGGAGTGGGAATAGTAAGTTTTACCCCTACGCTATCCAACGCTTTCCCTACTATTGCACTCTCTGGAGTGGGAATAGTAATTTTTACCCCTACGCTATCCAACGCTTTCCCTACTGTTGCACTCTCTGGAGTTGGAATAGTAATTTTAACCCCTACGCTATCCAACTCTTTCCCTACTGTTGCACTCTCTGGAGTTGGAATAGTAATTTTAACCCCTACGCTATCCAACTCTTTCCCTACTGTTGCACTCTCTGGAGTTGGAATAGTAATTTTAACCCCTACGCTATCCAACGCTTTCCCTACTGTTGCACTCTCTGGAGTGGGAATGGTTATTTTTACCCCTACGCTATCCAACGCTTTCCCTACTGTTGCACTCTCTGGAGTGGGAATAGTAACTTTTTACCCCTACGCTATCCAACGCTTTCCCTACTGTTGCACTCTCTGGAGTGGGAATAGTATTTTTTACCCCTACGCTATCCAACGATTTCCCTACTGTTGCACTCTCTGGAGTGGGAATAGTAATTGTTACCCCTACGCTATCCAACGCTTTCCCTACTGTTACACTCGCTGGAGTGGGAATAGTATTTTTTACCCCTACGCTATCCAACAATTTCCCTACTGTTGCACTCTCTGGAGTTGGAATAGTAATTTTAACCCCTACGCTATCCAACTCTTTCCCTACTGTTGCACTCGCTGGAGTGAAAATAGTAATTTTTACCCCTATGCTATCCAACTCTTTCCCTACTGTTGCACTCTCTGGAGTGGGAATAGTAATTTTCACCCCTACGCTATCCAACGCTTTCCCTACTGTTGCACTCTCTGGAGTGGGAATAGTAATTTTTACCCCTACGCTATCCAACGCTTTCCCTACTGTTGCACTCTCTGGAGTGGGAATAGTAATTTTAACCCCTACGCTAACCAACGCTTTCCCTACTGTTGCACTCTCTGGAGTGGGAATAGTAATTTTTACCCCTACGCTATCGAACGCTTTCCCTTCTGTTGCACTCACTGGAGTTGTTACAGTAAATGTAAACCTCTTGCTATCCTACGGTAAAAATATTGTATATGTTTTGTTAATAATATGTATATATATATATATATCCAAAAGAAAAGGGTTGCCCACATTTGAGGAAGCCAACACGCATGGGGTAAGTATTCACCGCTTTTATTTGAAGAAGGCTGCAACATGTAATCAGGACACCTCCAAAGTCTCTGTACCCAACGCATTTCGTGCACCCTTGCACTTAGTCATGGGTAATGAAGTCAGTTGAGCAGCCCCTCGCATTTTAACCAGCACCTGATATTCATGATGAGGCACGCCTCAAAGGGAGTTCCCAGGCGCACTGCATGCTGGCTCCTGTAGTGCTCGTGTCATCCTGCTCGAGTGAGCTGCGGGGCACTGCCACCATTTCGACCAAATAAAATCCCAAGTGGGCTTGGAATGAGTCTGCTGAAAACCCTGCAGCACCGTAGAACCTTCTCAGCGCATCCCCATGCCTCTTCACAGCAAGGCGCCCCCAGGCGCCGGCATGAGACCAACTGCGTGGCAGAGCCTCCTCCCGACCGGACCGGCCGTATACATCCAAAAGAAAAGGGTTGCCCACATTTGAGGAAGCCAACACGCATGGGGTAAGTATTCACCGCTTTTATTTGAAGAAGGCTGCAACATGTAATCAGGACACCTCCAAAGTCTCTGTACCCGACGCATTTCGTGCACCCTTGCACTTAGTCATGGGTAATGAAGTCAGTTGAGCAGCCCCTCGCATTTTAACCAGCACCTGATATTCATGATGAGGCACGCCTCAAAGGGAGTTCCCAGGCGCACTGCATGCTGGCTCCTGTAGTGCTCGTGTCATCCTGCTCGAGTGAGCTGCGAGGCACTGCCACCATTTCGACCAAATAAAATCCCAAGTGGGCTTGGAATGAGTCTGCTGAAAACCCTGCAGCACCGTAGAACCTTCTCAGCGCATCCCCATGCCTCTTCACAGCAAGGCGCCCCCAGGCGCAGCCTTCTTCAAATAAAAGCGGTGAATACTTACCCCATGCGTGTTGGCTTCCTCAAATGTGGGCAACCCTTTTCTTTTGGATGTATACGGCCGGTCCGGTCGGGAGGAGGCTCCGCCACGCAGTTGGTCTCATGCCGGCGCCTGGGGGCGCCTTGCTGTGAAGAGGCATGGGGATGCGCTGAGAAGGTTCTACGGTGCAGCAGGGTTTTCAGCAGACTCATTCCAAGCCCACTTGGGATTTTATTTGGTCGAAATGATGGCAGTGCCCCGCAGCTCACTCGAGCAGGATGACACGAGCACTACAGGAGCCAGCATGCAGTGCACCTGGGAACTCCCTTTGAGGCTTGCCTCATCATGAATATCAGGTGCTGGTTAAAATGCGAGGGGCTGCTCAACTGACTTCATTACCCATGACTAAGTGCAAGGGTGCACGAAACGCGTCGGGTACAGAGACTTTGGAGGTGTCCTGATTACATGTTGCAGCCTTCTTCAAATAAAAGCGGTGAATACTTACCCCATGCGTGTTGGCTTCCTCAAATGTGGGCAACCCTTTTCTTTTGGATGTATACGGCCGGTCCGGTCGGGAGGAGGCTCCGCCACGCAGTTGGTCTCATGCCGGCGCCTGGGGGCGCCTTGCTGTGAAGAGGCATGGGGATGCGCTGAGAAGGTTCTACGGTGCTGCAGGGTTTTCAGCAGACTCATTCCAAGCCCACTTGGGATTTTATTTGGTCGAAATGGTGGCAGTGCCCCGCAGCTCACTCGAGCAGGATGACACGAGCACTACAGGAGCCAGCATGCAGTGCGCCTGGGAACTCCCTTTGAGGCGTGCCTCATCATGAATATCAGGTGCTGGTTAAAATGCGAGGGGCTGCTCAACTGACTTCATTACCCATGACTAAGTGCAAGGGTGCACGAAACGCGTCGGGTACAGAGACTTTGGAGGTGTCCTGATTACATGTTGCAGCCTTCTTCAAATAAAAGCGGTGAATACTTACCCCATGCGTGTTGGCTTCCTCAAATGTGGGCAACCCTTTTCTTTTGGATGTATACGGCCGGTCCGGTCGGGAGGAGGCTCCGCCACGCAGTTGGTCTCATGCCGGCGCCTGGGGGCGCCTTGCTGTGAAGAGGCATGGGGATGCGCTGAGAAGGTTCTACGGTGCTGCAGGGTTTTCAGCAGACTCATTCCAAGCCCACTTGGGATTTTATTTGGTCGAAATGGTGGCAGTGCCCCGCAGCTCACTCGAGCAGGATGACACGAGCACTACAGGAGCCAGCATGCAGTGCGCCTGGGAACTCCCTTTGAGGCGTGCCTCATCATGAATATCAGGTGCTGGTTAAAATGCGAGGGGCTGCTCAACTGACTTCATTACCCATGACTAAGTGCAAGGGTGCACGAAACGCGTCGGGTACAGAGACTTTGGAGGTGTCCTGATTACATGTTGCAGCCTTCTTCAAATAAAAGCGGTGAATACTTACCCCATGCGTGTTGGCTTCCTCAAATGTGGGCAACCCTTTTCTTTTGGATGTATACGGCCGGTCCGGTCGGGAGGAGGCTCCGCCACGCAGTTGGTCTCATGCCGGCGCCTGGGGGCGCCTTGCTGTGAAGAGGCATGGGGATGCGCTGAGAAGGTTCTACGGTGCTGCAGGGTTTTCAGCAGACTCATTCCAAGCCCACTTGGGATTTTATTTGGTCGAAATGGTGGCAGTGCCCCGCAGCTCACTCGAGCAGGATGACACGAGCACTACAGGAGCCAGCATGCAGTGCGCCTGGGAACTCCCTTTGAGGCGTGCCTCATCATGAATATCAGGTGCTGGTTAAAATGCGAGGGGCTGCTCAACTGACTTCATTACCCATGACTAAGTGCAAGGGTGCACGAAACGCGTCGGGTACAGAGACTTTGGAGGTGTCCTGATTACATGTTGCAGCCTTCTTCAAATAAAAGCGGTGAATACTTACCCCATGCGTGTTGGCTTCCTCAAATGTGGGCAACCCTTTTCTTTTGGATATATATATATATATGTATTAAAAATAAAGTATTTTTTTAAACTTATATTAATTATTTTTTAATGTTACGTTTATTTAGGTATTTTAAATAAGTTAAAAATAATTTTAGTTATTATTATATTACTTTTAAATTACTTTTAAGAAATTTAAAAAATTCGATATTTTGACAGTCTATATTTTTTACACTCGATATTTTGGAGTCGATATTTTTGTACTTACCTGTTTGAAGATAGGAAGTCGATATTTTGACCTCGATATTTTGTCATCTCGATATTGGGACTGTCGATATTCTGTCAGTGATCCGTCCCCACTTAAAACCAATATCAGACGTTTGAAATATGAAACTGAATAGAACCACCTCTAAGACACTATGGACCTGATTTAGGATTTGGTGGACTGAGTCAAGGCCGAAAGGATGGGCGAGAGCCTAATGTCCACCACCCTGCCTTTACCTCACCCACCAAATGTATAAATGATCACTGGCCCGAAGACATCTCTAACATTGCCAGGATCTGGAGTATGTTTTTGAAAAATTAAGAAAGTAGTAACCACCCCACACCATGGGAGTTTTCACCCATGTGTGGGACTCATTGTTCTTTTTTTACTGTCCTTCACTGCCAGGATGTACCTATAGGTGACAGATAGCACAAAAAACGATTACAGCTTCATTTTGAATGGTTGGGTGTCCAAGGGGATCTGAATTCCAGGCATTGAACATTGATTGCTCTGAGAACTCTCTCTTGCTATCTCAGCAGCAATGGTTTCTTCTTGTTCAATCTCATTTCTCAACATTTGAAGGTACACTGGAAACACAGAGCACTCAATGGCATCTGTCACAGCGTTGAATGAGTCTTCATAACAGTCAAATTCTCCAAGCAGCTCAGTGTAAGTTCACCATGGCGTGAACAACTGCAACAGGGCTAAATAGGAAAACTAACTTTTGTCTGGAGTTTGGCAACTTAGCTATCGATGGTTGATTACATTTCCTTGGTTATGTCTGACCAAACATTCTACACGTCCATCAGCAGCAAATTTTCCATCTTCTATGTTTTCACTGACATTATTTCTATATCTATAATGGTGCAGTATTTTATACAGACACATCCTTACTAGATGAGGACTTGTTCTTGGATAGCACATACCCAGCATGTTAATCTTCAGAATATCTGCACTGTGTGGCTCAAATTCCGCAAGATTTTGGATTTTAGGAAAATACTTCAGTACTCTGTTACGAGTATTAGCAAGGCCTAAACTCACCCATAGAACTCCTCTAGATTTCAAAATCAAACTAGCTGAGCTTAACCATTCTGCTCATTCATAAGAGCTGATATCTCTGTAAGAAAGCATTTGCAAACTAAAACTATACAATTTCTTAGTAAGAGTCTTTTCTCCTGAAATCTCCTCCCAGATCTCCTTCATCTTGGTTTTTTATGACTTTGTTACTGAGCAACAGTAATTGAATTATGTGCAAAAACTGTAGATCCATGTTTGCATTCCACATCTTTAAATTAACAGGACTGTAGTCATTGATGTAATTTGAAGCTTCTGTTCTTCTGAGGTTTATTTTGTTCTTTGGTGATTTCCACGTGAGAGTGTGTCTGACTGCAGATAAAAAGCTGTTAAATCTTCCTTCTGAGATCACAGACTGTGGAAATCAAAAAAACACTGTGGATAAAATGTTCTTTTTTTTATTTTTTTAAAAACACCTTTATTTGTAAGAAAAGGAATACAGTTACAGGCCTACAACCACCAGGGCTGGCCAGTTATACGCATTAACAGTAGCATAATAAGACACAGCTCATCAGCCGACAACCCGAAGGCCCGGCAGCGAAAAAGCATGATGTTATCTAGAGCTCGTGGCAATAAGAGGATAAATAAAAGGTTTCACATTTTATACAAGATAAACAACAAAAACTAAAACATAAAAAGAGTCGAGGCGGTACCTTGCAATGTAATGACTGTCTCATACGGCAGGGGGAGAAGGCGAACAATAAGCAGTGCAATGAAGAAGGAGAGACCCTGGGAGAAGGGGGGGGCAGAGAGCAGCAACACATCACACACAACGGGAAACTAGGAAACCGAAACGCACAGTCAAGGAGATTGAGGAGTGTCGAGAGCTTCAGTAAGGGGGGGGAGCGCATATCTCTCCTCGGTATGAATTCCATTGACCCCATATCCTGCCCCATTTCTTGGGCCTACCACGGGAAACATACACGATTTTTTCTCTAAACAATCACCAGTCCATGTTTTCTTTCCAGGTGAGGACTGATGGTGCCCTCTGAGATCCCCACAATTGAGCAATGTCTCTTTTCGCAACCATGTTGCCCAGCGTGACCCATTGAGTCTGAGCAACAGTGCAGTCATTCGGCTCCCAGACGTTCAACAAACAGTGTCTGGCCTCAGGCAATAACCCAACGCCCGTCACCTCACCCATCACCGCATGCACTGGAGTCCAAAAAACCACTACCTCCGGACATTCCCATATAATGTGGAGGAAGGTAGCAAGCATACCATAGCCACGCCTACACAGCCCATCTGCAGAATAACCCATATGCATCAATCGTGGACCCGTGACATAGACTCGTTGCGGAATCTTCAGCTGTACCAGTCGGAGACGCGCCGGAATTGCGACCTCTTTAGGAGAGGATGTGGCAGCCTGCAAGTCTTCATCGTCCAATTCCAGTCCATCGCCAGTCCATGCACCCCGAAGCTGTATAAGGAGGTCCGAACGGTCATTGATGAGTTTTTAGAAATATTCTTTATCACTCAATTTATACTCCCGCTTCAGTTCATCAAAAGTCTTAACTCTATTTTTGGCCCAAAAGTCGCCCACTTTGCTGATGCCAATAAAGTCCCATCTATCGAATCCCTTTGACGTCCATAGACCACCCAGTCTCTCCGCAGCATATAGGGGGGGTCGCTCTAGTCAGCCTATCTGTCCACCCCGTAGCCATAGTTGCACTACCCCACACTCGCACCGCCACCCCAGTGGGACCCGTCAAGTTCTTCCTGGCGGCTCTAGAGTAGAGCGCTCTATTATAGTCGCCCCCGGGCAGTTGCCACCTATCCATCTCGAATGCGGGATTCGGAACAGGACCGTACATGGCATGGTTAACAGCGCTCAATTGAGATGCCCAGTAGTATCTTTTAATATCAGGCAACGCTATACCACCGTCGTACCAGGGCAAAGTCAACTTTGCCAATGCAATGCGGGGCCGCCCGCCCCACACCAGTCTCCTCTGGAGGCCCTCAATTTCACGAAAATAGCTAGCTGGCACCAGATCAAGTGTGTTTTGGATGGCGTACAGGAAGCGGGGAAGAGACATCATCTTGAACAGGGCCGCTCTTTCCAAGGGGGACAAAGGCAAGCCACACCACGCCGCAACATCCGACCTAAGCCGGGCAAGCGCAGGTAATAAATTGCGCTCATAGCGTACCGCGGGGTCCAATGAAATGTAGATCCCTAAGTATTTAAAGCCACCTCTAGAAACGGGTATCGGGCAAACGCGGGGCAGAGAAGGTGATTCTCCAGTGAGTGGGTAGATACATGACTTGGCCCAATTGATAACTAAACCGGAGTTCCTCCCGAAGGAACTCAAGACGTCGAAGAGGACTCCCAGTGACTTACGGGGAGAGGTCAGGTACAACAATATGTCGTCGGCATATAGTGATATACAATCCTCGAAGTCAGGGGACCATCGAATGCCCTTGAGCGAGGGTTCCCAGCGGGGCCACGCAGCACGGGGTTCAAGGGCAAGCGCAAATAGGAGTGGCGACAAAGGGCACCCCTGCCTCGTGCCGCGTCCGAGAACAAAGGGTTCCGAGGCCCTGCCGTTGACCACCACCTGAGCCAGCGGTTGCTCATACAAAAGCCTGACCCACTCAATGAACTTAGGGCCAAAACCAAACTTGGCAAGAGCAGCCCACAGATATGGCCATTCCAACGTGTCGAAGGCCATCGAGGCATTAAGAAAAACCAAGATGGCCGGCTCATTAAGAGACCCCGCCCTCGCCAAGACACCATGAAGACGGCGAAGATTGAGCGCGGTGTTCCGATGGGGGATAAAACCAGACTGGTCCGAGTGTATCAAGTCACTGATCACCGTAATCAGTCGGTTTGCCAAGAGCTTCGTCAGGATATTGGGTTCCGCATTCAAAAGCGATATCGGCCGATACGATGAACAGTGTTCGTGGGGTTTGCCATCTTTATGGATGACCGCAATGGACGCCAGTCTCTGATCCCGGGGACGGGACCCAAGGTCTCGCGATGCCGAGAACATCCGACAAAGATACGGCGCCATTTTGTCAGGGCATAGCTTGTACAGTTCGACTGATATACCGTTCGGACCGGAGGCCTTCCCCGAGCGAAGTGAGTGGATAGCGAGCGCAATTTCATCGGCGGAAAATTCCGCCTCCATAAGCTCCCTGTCCGATTCTGACAGGCTAGGCAACGCGACATCCCGAAGCAACAAGGGCGAGTCTTCCTCCGGTCTATCCGAGACCGGCGAGTAAACGTTCTGAAAATGCTGGGCAAAAACCTCGACTATCTCAACCGGGTCCACCACTCGCGTTCCGTCCACTTTCTCAACAACAGGCACCACCCGATTCAATCTATCTCGTTTGTCTAGCCAAGCAATCAACTTTCCCGCTTTGTCACCCACATCATACAAACGCCCCGGTTGCTCACGATTCATTGCCGTGGCCGCGTCAGTCACCAGAGCCCTATATTCAGACTGTTTAAGAGCCAAAAAGTGCAGTCCCTCAGGTGTAGCCCCAGACTCCAACTGTTCCTCCAACCCAGTAATTTCATTTTCCAAGCCCACCACTTCCTCATTTTTGCGCATCCTCTCGCTAGCAATCAAGGACAGGGTCTGACCACGAATCACAGTTTTATAAGCATCCCACAAGGAGACAGGGGAGGACACCGACCCCTCATTCTCAGCAAAATAGAAGTCCATACACTTAACCACCTCCGATCTAATTTTGGGGTTATGAAAGTGCCATGGGTTGATCGGGGCAATCCGACCCCCGGCCCCCAGCTGTACATCAATAGTGAGCCAGAGTGGGGAGTGGTCGGAGACCCCCCTAGCTAAATGCCTGACTTCCCTTACAGAGACCATCTGCACCGCCGGTACGAGGATATAATTGAGTCTCGAGAGACTCCCGTGAGCTCCCGAGTAAAAGGTGTACTGGAGCTGTCCAGGGTGCAGTTGCCTCCAACAATCCGCCAGACCCAACGTGTCCAAAAATTTCCCCAGCCATAGCTGCGATGTGGGAAGGAGTCTGGGGGGGCTACGATCTTCCTCCCCATTAACAACTGAATTAAAATCGCCACCCACTACCAACAAGCCGTCAGGAAACCCCAGAACGACCCTACCCAAATCAGTGAATGTGGTGGACTGTAGACCAGGCGGAACATATACAGACAATATGGAGATCATCTTCCCCTCCCACCTACCCGTAATAGCCGCATAGCAGCCTCTATCATCCAGCACCGTGCCATCTATCTCCAGGGGGAGGGAGTTCCTGACCAGGATGCCCGCCCCCCTCGACCCAGTGGTAAATCCGGAATGGGCCACCAACCGGTAACCCCGTCTATTCAGTGCTTGGCATGTATTTCCTACTAAATGTGTCTCTTGGAGTAAAACTATATCCGGGGAGCATCGCTTCAAATATTGCAGTACTATCCCCCGTTTTATCCTATCACCAAGATCATTGACGTTCCAGCTCAGTACCCTCAGCCCCCTACCCCCATCCCAGAAGTGAACATTCTGCCCCCCGCCACGAAACAGATACATAGCAGCAAATATGGAACAAAGCGCAGCCTCGATACAAACAAGAAAGAAAAGACCCCCCCACCACCCCCAAAGAACCCTCAAAACACACCCCCCCACCCTGCACCCCTGCGGTAGACCAAAAAGCCACCCCAACTTGCAGTGTGCCTGTCGCCCCATTAAACTAACCTACAAGAAGAGAGAAAGAGTCCCCAGAGGAGGAAGAGTCCCGAATCCCCCCACCCCCGGGTATCCATACTGTATAAACATAACAGTCACAGAGCCACTGCCATAAAGTCAGGCTCGCCGGCGTAGACTCACTACTCCTGGTCTTCCAAGCCGCCTTCGGCGCCCCTCGAACTCTCCGGGCTGGTATGGCGCGTCGACAAAGTGTCTAACCAGTCACTGGCCACCTCGGGGCGGTCAAAAAAGAGAGCACGTTCTTCATGTTCCATCCTCAGGCGGGCCGGGAAAAGCATGGCGTATTTCAGTCCCATGTCCCTGAGTCGCCTTTTCACCCCCGTAAAGCCCATACGTTGTTTCTGCACCGCCTGTGTAAAGTCCGGGTAAAAACTGATCGACACGTTCTCAAATTTGGTGGGACCATTGGTACGTGAGGCTTGCAAGATAGCGTCCCTGTCCCGGAAATTAAAAATCCTGGCTATTATGGGCCTCGGAGTGGCTCCCAGCTTAGGCTTCCCACCAGGGACTCTATGAGCCCGCTCCACCGTGAAAAGTTTACTGAGGCCCTTTGGTGCCAAGTGGTTCAAGACAAGGTCTTCCACCAGGACGTCTGTAGACAAGTCTGCGGAGGTCTCCGGAACACCCCCGATGCGAACGTTGTTGCGTCTGGCCCGGCTCTCGAAATCATCCTGCCGACGGGCAAACAGGTCTTTGGACGTTCGGAGATTGCGGACTTCGGTCTGGAGATCCGAGACATCCGTGGTCAGGCTCGCAGTCTCGATATCAAGGGACTTGACCCGCTCATTGGTTCTCCCCAAGTCCGCCCTGATGAGATTGACTTCGATCGCCACCGTGTCTATCTTAGCTGCCAGGGTTTCATACTGCTGACCCATGGTAGTCCGAACACTTGCAATGGCGCCCATAACATCCTTCAAAGTTGGCTCCTCAGTTTCAGGAGCACCATCACTAGTTTCCTCGAGGACCTTACTCGCTCCGCCTGGGGATCCCTTCGGGCGAGTAAAGCGATCTATAGTCTGGGATTGGGCAACCCCTCCTCGGGATGGGCCTCTGGTGGTACGCTTCTCGACATCCGCCCTGCCCGCCATGATGGGCGACGAGCTCTGACGGATCCTTTGGGATCTGGTCAGAATGATTACCGTCGTGGCAAGCCTGTAGAGGCGAGAGGGCAAGGATCCAAAGCCGGCTTAGGGTTGGCAGCAGAATCAGGGCAGGCGCGCCGATCGGCAGCAAGTCGCCGTCTACAATGACCAAGAGCGAAACCGAAAGTACCACAGGGGCAGCGGACGTGTCGCACCAGCCGTTGTTCATTGCCACCTGGGTACCTCGGGGACTCAAGCTCCCGGATGGTCTTCGGTATAGGCCGCAAAGTTCAAAGTGCAGTAAGTCCGGTTCCCGGAGGCCAATTCGATTTTCGGAAAAAGTGTGTACATCAGCAGGGCATCGGCGATAAGTACCCGTCGTCCAAATCAGGATTGTTTACAGGATAGATGCGGGAGGCGGAAAGGGTCTCGGGAGCCCTGTGGTCACGCGTCCATCTTGGATACACGCGAAGCTCCTCCCCCCTAAAATGTTCTTTTTGATCTATATTTCCTACAACAGTATTTTCCACACCTATGATTTTGGAATCCTGGAACCTGCTGTCGTAACATTCTGTCAACACTCTCATTTGGGATGATGCAGGACACTTTCTGCTCTATGAAAGCAACACAGACTCATCAGTGTCTTTTCCATTCTTGGGGACATCTTTTTCCCATAATAGCATGTGAATATGTGGAGCACCTCTGGCTTGGTATTCTTTGCCAGAGAAAAGTGGAGTTCCCTTGAACAGAGCTATACAGAATATGGCAAGAACAATCAAAACCTAAATAACAGGAATTCATAAACGAGTTGACAAATTGAATATAAAAAGAGGATCGCAATTTATTATGTATACATACAATAAAAGTACAATAAAATACAATAGATTATTAAGCTAAACACTAATACGGAATTTAAATAAAAACCATATCAACACAAATCATAAAATTCATAACATTCAATTATGGCCCGCATAATTGGAACAAGACTACAGAAACAGTAAGACAAAAAATTGTGCAATACTACTAGTATATTCGGTCTCCTAATTTCTCACATCGATGTCGTATATATAAATCATTAGTATATCTACAACGATGAGGGAGTCTTGAATTATACAGAGTTAGAAAGCGTTGACGCGTTTCGGTGGATTTTCTTGATTTTTGCCACCTTTTTCAAGACAAAACACAATATCTGTCGTAACCAGGGGGTCATACAGTTTCCCTGGAAAAAATGTATAAATATATAACACATTAGGAGAAATTGTAATAAACTATTTAACACGTCACATTTCATTGATGGTTAATAGCATGAATTTCAAACAATCTCCTACATATAGTCTATACAATGTTATACCACACATTAGGATAACAAGTATAATATCTTCCCCACATGTCCTGATGGGACAACTAATGAATGATTTAAAAAAGGGGAATTGTCCTATTCAAACCAAATGGGGCTATATAAACTCCTATACTGTTGGCTTATAAGCAAAAGGCCATATAGGCCTACTGTAGGTAGATATAAAGGGAATTTTGAGTCGTACTATTGTAATATTACAACCTTTCCAAAGTTGGTCTCTGTTAGCATTCTAAGATCTATTATTATGAAAAATAACCTCCATTTTGAGGGGAACATATCTTACCCCGGTATATACAACAAAGGAACTATTCCCAGGATCACGTTTCTTTAATTGTCGAGATGTAACACGATACACAGAGTCAAAGCTTCTGGCCTAAAGTGCAGAACAAAAGGAACAGAAAGGGAAGGCTAAACTAAAAGTGTGAAGTCAACCTCTATCCACTTTATCTGTTATACACCTCAATAATAAGAATGTACCTTTAGTGGGGTTTTTTCTTATCTCCCTTTTAGTTGAATAAAAAAGCCGCACCTTATGCGAGATATTTGGAGCCTTCGCGTAGTATAAAATGAAACCTGGAGAAACATAGTAGGCAGTATAAGACTTGATATATTGCTAAAGTCATATAGCTGGACGTATGGTCTCTAATGTCTAAAACGAATTACAGACAAGCATACCTCTATCGAGGTTGTGGGCGAATAATTGGCAGTGTGGAGACGAGCTTTGGCATCTGCTCCTCGTAACCAACGTTATAGGCACAGCCCTATCGAGTCTGTGGATATAAATTACGGGAATGGACCGCTGTCGATACAAGAAAGATAGGGGGAATCAGGTCACATAGTTCGTTAAGAGAGGCAAAACGGATAAGTCTAAGGTCAGTTTACACGGTACGCTACGCCTGATAAGGCTTACCTGATGCGTAAAATCTCGGCGTCGTAACTTCTCTCTTGTTTGTGGCGTTTCCCGAACTGTGTTGGCGTTGGTTGAATTACTGACCTATCGGAATTGAGTCAGCCCTAGCTAGATTATTAACATAAGGAGAGGCGTCCTCCTATTGGTTAGACCGTGGAGACTGGAAAAATAACCCGCGAGGCTGCTGATGTTCCTTTCGGGTCCGTTGTCAAGAGTTCTTGATAATAAGTATAGATGTAAGGATTGGTTCGAAGTTCGACCAATCGGGATTGTTTAACCCTGGCCAAGTTGTTTATATGATCAAAAACGACGGGCTCACCTGAGATTGGTGAAAGCGGGAAAACCGAGCAAATCTAACTCGCGAAGCTATTCAAGTTATCTTACGGTCCAATAGAAGATGTCCTAAATTACTAGCTTTGGTACAATATTAAATAATGCCCAGGCGGGACCGCAGAAACGTGATGCCCTGAAAATACAAACTAAGTGTATTGAGCAGGACAATATATACAGGATAATCAAAAATACCATTTGGTATCATGAAGACAGCCAACAGGTAAAAAGCAAGAAATAGAATGCTATGTAATGATTAACTATAAGAAATAGGACGATGGAAGCATTGGGAAGGTGATGAAACAGATTCCCAGGACTGAAAAACTGGGTACATGTTACATATCCAACACTTGTGAAGGGACATAGAACATCCTCTACCTGCTTATTATTAATAAAGGAAAAGCTGGTAACAAGGAGAGCCAACCTATTTACAAAGATGGATAAATGTATAAAAGAGAACAATGTGTTATTTTGTTCCTGATTACTGGCTCAGTGCATTATATGCACTTTGCCCAATCTTCTCTCGTGTTCAATCCTTTGCAAATGGTGTTCAAATAGCAAAAGTACCATTGTTCACGTGTTTTTCTCATCTTCTCAATGTCTCCTCCTCGTCTAGTAGTTCTGATTTTTCCAGAATAAACCATCTCAAGTCTTCGCATGAATGGTTAAGTTCTCTAAAATGATCAGTAAGGGGTGCGTTACATTTGTTGGTACGGATAGCCGATTTATGTTCCAGAACGCGCAAGCGTAATTCTCTGCTTGTCTCCCCTACATAGCCCAAATTGCATGGGCACAGGAGTAAGTACACGACATTTTGACTGCGACAATTATTAAATGTGTTAGGAATTAACTTCTTGTCGTTGTATCCAAGGATGTTATTAGCTATACAATGGGGACAGATGGAACAATTTCCACATTTATAGTTGCCGGATGCCTTGGTTCCTGTCAATGTGAGCTGGGTCTCTTTTTGAGGTTTATACGTGTGGACCAGACAGTTCCTCAATGTTTTATTTCTACGAAAGGAGAAGAGGGGTTTATTAAGTTCATTATCTGAGTCAAAATTTAGAATCTTCCAGTTTCTGTTAACTATATTTTTAATCTGATTGCTGACATGTGAATATTGGGTCATGAAGGTTATTCTGTCTATTTTAGTTTCCGGACGAATTTTATTTTGATCTAGTAAACTGTCTCTATTGTAAAAACGTGCACGTTTAAAAGAATTTGTAATCAATTTATTGGGATAACTTCTTTCTTTCAGCTTTCTCTTAGTTGTTTCTGAGTGTTTATAAAAGTCCTCTAGATTAGAGCAGTTTCTCCTCAATCTGAGAAACTCACCGAAAGGCACATTATCCTTTTGTGCTTTCGGGTGATTGCTAGAATAGTGTAAAAGTGAGTTTTTATCTGTTGGCTTGGTAAAAAGCTCAACCTTAAGACTACCTTCTTCCTCTTTAATGATGATATCTAGAAACTCTACCCTAGAGTTACTATGGTGTCCGGTGAATTTTAAATTCTGGTCCCCTAAATTTAGCAATTCTAAAAAGCTTACTAGTTCCTCTCTGGCACCGCTCCAGATGAAAATAATATCATCTATATAGCGGTGCCAGCAGGAAATGTTCTCAAAAAACGGGGCAGCTTCGTTGAAAATGTGCTTCAACTCAAAGTCACCCACATATAAGCAGGCCAGGCTGGGGGCACATGTGGCCCCCATACTGGTCCCCTTAATCTGGAGGTAAAGTTCATCCTTAAAGAGAAAAAAAATTCTCTTGAGAATCAAGAAGATGCATGACATGATGAAATCAACATTGCCCCCTCTTAAATCCTCTGTTTCTTTGCACCAAAAGAAATCAGCCACTTCACTGAGAGGTGGGTTACTCTTCTTGCAGATAAAAGCCAGCCTAGCTTGAAATCTGTGGTTACAATATCTACAAACGTTTGTAGGGTCCAATGAGCAGAGTTCATCTGGTGTCTTTAGATCAAAGTCTTATATATTTGAATTTTCCTTTCTCGGGAATTGGAGCAGATCAACCCATGCAATCTCAGCACAACTGAGTGTTAGAAACCATGTAGGTGCTCCTAAATTTCTTAACATGCATTTTAGTTCAGAGTGTCAATGATAGCAATATTCATTGGTTCCACATTGACAAGCCATGAGATTAATCAAGTTGTATTCCAGCTGTTCATCTTTTCCAAGAATTTTCTCAACAGATTCTCCTGCAGATAGATTTTGAAGATTTATTACTGTTTTCAAAATGTGACTTATGGCAAAAGACAATGCATACAAATCCCTTTCAAATAATAGATGAAACATATAAGGGATACATTGACAAAAGCAGGGGTCCTCCGAATAAAGTATACTACATCTGTACTTGGTTGCAGGGTTTTTTACAGACCAATCATCATACCTTCCACCTACTCTAACAGAAAAGAGATGATGAAAACAGTGAGCTTCTAAACTCAGTTCCCATACACTGAAGGGAGTTCCTTATACTTCTTTTAGTTGATATAGATCAATAGATCTCCAATATTTTTTTATGTTGGGGTTGGATGATGTAAGGTTCACAAATGTATTGTACTCTGCATCAATCCACTTTTTCTTTCTGACCTGTCGAGGATGTTGTATTGTCCTCCAGATGTGTGAAATTTTGAAGAATTTTAGCATTTTTATAATATATGTCAGTTTGTATCAGATATGAAGTTGCATTTTTAACTTTACTAACATCTGCTAACTCTTGCCATATCTTTTTACTCTTGGTTGGGATACCATTTACTAGAATACAAGCCTCTGTTCCAAATTTCTCTGTGCCACTATTGTTTCAATGTTTTCCTTCAAATCTATGACACGTATACAACTCTACCTTTCAGACCTTTCTGGAGCTCAGTTGGAGGTTATTATCCTGTTTTTGGCTCCTTGCGAACTATAGCTTGAAATGGATGTATAGAATGTATTAATATGGATTCATAAACATTCAAATCGTTAAGTACTTCTGGAACAGGTGCTATTTCTAAGTTGTTGTGTATTGCTAGTGCCTCTACAAATAAATAAACAGCAAATTCATGCTACGTATTATTCTCTTTTTCAGTTTTAATGTACAAATCAACATTAAAAGTTTGAGTATTGTAGTGAGTGCGTCGACAACATACACAAACAAGGTTTGGTTGCTCTGAACAGACTGCTTTAAAGTTTCTAATCTCTTTTTCAAACTTACCAACACCAATACCTATGTTGTTCCAAAACTCTTGCTGTTACCAACTCTTAATTTTCATTACACTTCTCTGGTCAAAAGAAATGATATTGAACTTCCCCACAAACCTTTTCTGCTTCTACTACACTACCAGGCAAAAGAGCTATATTTATTTCTCTTATTCATACAGCAGGAGATTTTACATAGTAACGTCTTCTAACAAAAGTTCTAATTTTTGAATGATGTACACCTAAGATTCTGAAATGATGAAAGCTTCTTTGACACACTTTTTTGATAGACACGTTAGTGAGTGTCCTTGTAAATAAGTATGCTTTCTTACTTTGCATGGATCTAATCCTTGCAAAGTGCGTATTTTCTGTTTGAAACTTCTGGAAGCAAACATACAGCGGTCATTTCCCAATATATCAATTGATTGTTGAGGAATACTACAAACACTAACCTTCTCTTTTAAAGAAAAGGGTTAGTACTTGAAGTATGTATCCATTCACCAGTAAAAACTTTGCAAAAGGTACTTCTACGAACAAGTCTTTTCTTTTGGCTCTGTCTCCTAATAGACAGCACTATTTTGTCCAGTGTCTTTATTCTGTTTAAAACCAAGATCAGTAGTTTCCTCTTCAGAGCAAACGCCTTATCAACTACACCTTCAAAATTTCCTTTTGTCTGATTGCCTGTGTTCTTCTATTATGCTTCCTCATAGTTGCGAACAAGTTTTGAATTACTCTAGTACGGAACATTCTACCTCTGATTTCCTTGAGGTGACTCTGCCTTCTGCTTAAAATCTCTCTTTCTAGCAATAACTTCTTACTTTTTATATCAGAGACTTTTTGTGCTTTGATACCCGATGTTACAGTTTTGTTTTTCTTTACTTCTTTTTGCACTTTTTCCAGGTGTGCACAAACAATTTTAAGAATTGTCTTGATGTTCTTACCAGCAAGTCTTTTTTCTTTGACTTCCTTTTCTGCAGTTTGCCCCTTTTGTTTCTCAGTTCTAAGGAGACGCTCTATTTGCGGCTGCTTCTTTCTTTTCTGTCTTTTGTTGGCATGGTAATTCTCTATCGATAACTAGATACTGATGTCAGAAAACAAAAATAGAGAAGTACATTGATCACTTAATTACATAGTGTCATATTACATATTTTACTATTTACACATTTAGGTTACATTAGCATATATAGCTAAGTCAATCTTCAGACCACGTGGTACCTTTTTAGTAAAAAGCATCCACCCTAATAACTACCCACAGCCTACCTTACTGCACAGTTATATGTATAGGTGAGTGAAAGAATGCTCTTACAGCTACTCACACACATACTCTCTTACTCACCCATACACCTTACTACACAGATATTAACTTGTAGGAGCATACCCTAACGACTGACTACAGCCGATCTCAGGAGGCAGTCATATATGGTAGAAGAGTAGATTAATGCATGAGAAGGGCTTTACATGTTGCACTTGAATGTGTCCATTTTTTTTAGATATCTGAATGACTGTGTGAGTCCCTATCAGGAGGTGCCATTCCATGAGTATATAACTTTGTTGGTAAACGACTACCTCTTCTTGTGATCTCCATAGTTCATTAAATGTGTCTGAATGGGGCTACATGAAATAACTCCTAGGTGTGTAAGTGAGTATTGGATTACATATGTATTTGCACAACTACCTGTTTTGGCACAAGATTCATATTAGTTGTGCCTGTCTATGCGAGTGAATATGTAGGTGCTTCTGTCATTATTTAAGTGGATATTTTAGTGCCTCTCTTCTTTTCTACTTAGGTGTGTCAGATTGAAGTCTGGGTGGCCGGGTGGATTATAATTGAGCGCATTGAACTTTCAGAGTACTATATTACCTTTTAAGCAAACACCAGCCTGTCCTAAGGCCTACCCACAGCCTCCCTCAGTGGTGGGGTATACATGTTACAACAATAGTTTAATCATTCTCTAGGAGTTTTAAATGTGAAGGTTAACCTTTTATTTTTTTATTCTTGTATTCATTTTTTATTTATTTGAAACATGTTATATAGCGCTGGCTAGACCCGGAGGTATCAGAGCACTTTACATGAGTTTCAGCCAATAGTTGCAAGTTACATAGTTACAAAGTTACACAGTTTCAGAGCATAGTTACGCAGTTACATGCGATTAAAAAACATATACATCAGGGAAAAAGCAGGCAAGGGGAAGATTCAGGTGAGAGGGGATAGGAGCTGGGGAGGTGGACAAAGAATGAAAGAGGGAAAGAGGTAGGGGAGGGTGAAAGAAATAACTACAGTGAGCCGAGGAAGAACAATGTCCAACGTCCGGTGTGCTGTGATCCCAGTAGAAATGGTGTCAATCCCACACCACCGTTGAGTGGGGCTCTCTTTACGCTGTGGACTCTCTCAGAGGGGTCTCCGAGACTCTAGGGCAGACTTACTGGATCCTTCCTCAACAAGGGGAGAGGGAGTGCTTTGGCAAGGGGCGCCACATTCACACCTCTGCTGTGTGTGGCTCCCTTGACGCTGTGGACTCTCTCAGAGGGGTCTCTGACACTCCAGGGTATAAATGCTGCATCCCTCCCCAACAAAAGGAGAAGGAGTGATTTGTTAAAGGGCAGAAAGTTACAGTAGATTGCAGTTGCAAAGTCCAATAAAGAAGAAATAAGTCCCCAGGAGAGGAAGGAGGCAAGGGGGAGAGTTACAAGTTACATCAGTTACAGGGTTACATAGTAGACCAGTAGTAAACCAGTCCTCTGATGCGTAAGGAGTAGGGGAGAATAGAAAGGGGGTAGGGAAGCAGATTTAGGTCTGGCTGACTGGCCATGGAGGGTAGTACGTCAGGGGAAAACACCACAGAGTCAGAGTAGGAAGGTCACCAAGTAGGCAAGGGTCCAGAAGATCGGCAACATTCAGGACCAGACTCCCTCACTGCATTGGGTTGCATTAGAAAAGGAATAAGCCCGAAGGATGTGGCGAAAGGGTGCCTCACAGTGACGATACCTGAAAAGAGGGGTGAAGGATATTCCAAGAGGGGATCGATTAAGGCGATGGACAGAATGGAGAGTACAAGGTCCTGGTCAGCGGTAGAAGATAATCAGGGAGTCTGGTGAGACCTCAAGATAGAGGATCCAGGACATGGACCTCGATAAATTACACATGATGCGGGTTGAGTGTCTTCCGCTGTCTGGACGTCATTCCATATGCAGGTATAACTGAGTATGAGGTCTGAATTGTTGCTGTCGTCAACTTGCCCCTGAGACTTGTGCCCCACTGATATGACGCTATTTGAGTGAGAGCGCCACTTGAGCGGTTGCCATCTGAGGGCCAGGCAGAGCTACGAACGGGAGTGTGCCTCCAAACTTATAGGGCTCAAAGAGACCAAAATTAATGAGCACCCTGTATGGTGGTTGCCTTGTTGAGACTCGTGTTGCACTCTGTCCGCAATCCGTGCACGAGGAGGGAAACCGGAGCTCCGCTATGCAGCAAGCGCTGCCGATGGGCACTCCGCCATCTTAGCAGTAGAACTGCATGCCCAGCCTCAAGTGTAGTAGGCACGGGACATGATGCAAGGGCTACCTACTTCTCTGCCTGTTAGACTTGAAAGCATCAGTTATTTAGTTGATATCTGAATGAGTATCTCAGTCTCTATCTGAGGCTGTCATTGTATGTCTACGTAAGTTTGTTTGTAAATACCTGCCTCTCTTTGTGACAACTACGTTTCTCTAAATATGTCTGTTAAAGATTGCATTGATTGCCTCCTGGCCATGTTAGTGAGTTTAGTTTTTTTTGTTTGTGTGGAACTGCTTTGATTAGTGCCAGAGACATATCAGTTGCCCCTGTTCATGTGAATAAATGTATAGGTGCTTCTATCACTATCTCACTGGGTCGTTTAGTGTCGGTCGGCTTTTCAACTTAGCTGTGCTAGATTAAAGTCTCGGAGCAGACTGCATGAATAATTAATGATCATGGGTCTATAACACTTCATATAGCTGACTGAAGTTTTAGAGTAAATGTAATAGCTTTTAAGCGCATAGCACCCTGCCATATGGCCTAGCTGCAGCCTACGTCAGTGCTGAATTAGACTTTGCAGAATAACAGTTTATGTCCTGTCTATGAATATTAAAAGTGACATTTCATCTACCAGTAAAACGGAATGCTCAGGCAGGTTCAAGTATAGCAGGCCTGAGACATGATGAGAGCTACTTGTCTCATGTTAGATTAGAAAGTGTCATTTCTTTGCAAGATATCTGAATGAATATGTCAGTTCCTATCTGGAGTTGCTATTGTATGTATAATTAAGTTTGCTTCACGATCTGGCATCAATGGTTTAATACCTTTCTCTATAAGAGGCTAAATGGATTGCCTCCTGGACGTATTAGTGAGTATTAGGTTATTTAAGTGTTTGTGCAACTGCCTTCATTAGCGCTGCATACATATGAGTTATGTCTCACTTTGTGAGTGATTGTTTAGGTGCATCTATTAGTTTTAGTGTCTCTCAGCTTTAGTAATTAGGTATGTCAAACTAAGGTCTGAATGGCACTGTGGAAGTATGATTCATCAACCGGATCTCTAGGAGTTCACATAGCTGACAGAAACTTCATAGAACATGTTTTACCTATTAGGCACATATCTCACTGCACTATGCTCTAGCTCTTAGTGCTCTGTTATATATGCTACAAGAGCAGTTTACTCCTTGTGTGGGAATTTTAACTGACATGACAGCCCTAGCAATAAAACGATATGCGCAGCCTCAAGTCTACCAGGCCCAAGACATGATGCAAGGGCTACTTCTCTGCATGGTATGCTTTAAACTGTCAGTTCTTTAGCAGATGTCAGAATACGTGTCTCAATCAATCAATCAGTAAAATCTTTAATCGATCTCTTTAAAAATATTTCATAAAAGCACAATTTCAATCAAGCACCCCACAAAAATGACTTAAAGTAAAAACATTTAGAATAATTTTAAATCATGCTGTACTTTGAATGCCTCATAGACCTGGCCCATTCAATATATATACCTATCATTCTTGCTTACTGCAAATATGCCATCCACCTCGGGCCTTTCTCTCTTTTTCATGCAGGTGCACAGAAGAGTAGCTACTGAGAAACAGATAAAGGGATGAGGAAGAGTTTTTAAAAAGTAAAGTGCCACCCTATGTTGGCTGAAATTGTGTTGCCTTAAAATTGGAAGAATAAATGTTTCTCTTTCTGTTTTATAAAACTCACAGAACAGAACTAAATGTAGATCCCACTGAGAGGAATGGTTATCACAAGGGCACAAACTTAAATCTGAGTGTTTAAGTTTTATCTCAGGGTACCCCAACATCAAAGGGATAAGATTCCGACAGGATCGCAGTAGTATATATCTATGCTGTGCTATTGTAGTGCAGGCTAGGTAGGAATATCCCTCCTCTAGTCTAGGGGGGATCTGGTCATAAGCAAGGGCCGCCTTTTGTCCATGATTCCTTTACCTACGGACATGGTTGGCCCTCCGCATATATGTCTCAATTGATTTCTATTTTGAGATCCTCCTACAAGCTGTTTTGTCCCTAAATACTTCTCCCAGCCCAATTGCACTTAATTTTGTCTACATGTATCTAAGCCATCCGATCTTATTATAGTAGTCTAACTTCAGGCAGTCTTTGATTATACTTTGTGTTAGGTTGACAGTGGTCCTGCGCCATATTGAGAACTAAAAAAGAACTGGTGCTGATCTAATGGTGTCTACCATGTATGGTAACCCTAATTTGAGATGTAAAGTATAATTAAAGAAGGAAGGAGGTATAGATACCAAACATTTAAAAAATATATCTTACAATATAAAGAGTTGGTCAATATGCGCCATACCCCAAACTCCCATCAAATAACATGCTTCAGCCTTAGTCTTGGCCTTATAGATATTTTTGAATGGGTCCAAGGGGCTGGCGCCTAACATTTTGTCGAAGACCTTGATAGCTTGCAAACTTCTTTCCATGCTTAATGTTCTTGCTGCTACCAGGTTTTCCCATGATTGTTTTTTATCAAGTAAAACTCCCAATTATAGGAAAGCCTCTACCACTTCTTTTTTCCTGGAATCCAAATGAAAATGGGGGGATTTTACACCTTTAACGGTTCCTGCCATAATGATAGAAGATTTTGTTTAGTTCACTTTAAGGTCCAGGGAGGCCATGAATGATGCATATGATGTTATAAGACTTTAGCAGGCTACCCCCATTCTTGCCATTAACACCGCATCATGAGCACAAGATAATATTGGTAGGGGGTATTGTTGATCTTGGCCACATCTAGAGATGGGTCCGACAGGGCTGCCTCAACCCTATTTGTGTAAATGGAGAAAAGAAACGGGGCAAGGACACATCCCTTCCTAACTCCTCTAGAGATCTTTAATGAATGGGTACATCCCCAGTTGATGCCATACCTGACATAAGCAGTGCCCTTGGCGTATAGTTGCCAAAAAAAATTAATTATAAAGGGGGTCAATTCCCATCCTCTCCATCCGAAGCCAAAGCTTCCGATGGGTCACGCAATCGAATGCTTCTGTCAGGTCCATAAACACCATGTAGATCTTCCCCCTTTTGATTTGTGTATTTATCTATAAAGAGTGAAAGATTTAGGCATTGATCTATAGTGTCCTTCCCCCTCTGGAAACCATATTGTGCATGGATCAAGATGTTGTTATCTTGGTCCAACTCTTTCAACCTAAATAGGAGGAGCCAACCCATAGGTTTGGCAGTTGTATCAAGCAGGGAGATGATCCTGTAGTTCTTTGGGCTGCACCTATCCCCTTTTTTATGTTTTGGGAATATGATACTATGCTTCCAGGATGATGGAGGCCCTTTTATCGCTATGCTGTTTAACTTTTTTGTTAGTAGTGGAGCCCACAAATCATAGTTATCTTGAAAGAGGTCAATCAGCACCCCATCGGGGCCTGAAGCCTTCTCAGGAACACAGGCCGCCAACCCTCTTCTGACCTCTTAAATTGAGAAATTCAAACTACCCTGCAATGAAGAGTCTATGTCAAAAGGGGGCATCGCAGGGGAGGTGTTAGATCCAAAAATAAGTTCAAAATGTCCCACCCATGATTCTTTGTCAACATGTGAATAAGCATGGGCTGAAAATTCGTTCCGCTCGCGAAATTTGCGAATTTTTGGCAATTTCACGTTTCGCGAATCGTGCGAAATTGCCAAACAATCCGCAATTCACAAGTTCGCAAATTTTTTTTGCTTGTTCGCGCTTCAAACATACAATCTCGTGAGCGCTGCATTGTCTTACCTTGATTCTGAGTTTGCCGAGTTGTTGTCCTCCCTCGAACAAGATGGTCACGGTAGCCGCGCTGAAAAAAACCCTGCAAACACGCCAAAATAAAAAAATTCCCAAGTTCGCACAAATTCCCGGATTTCGCGGACCGCGAATTCGCAAATTTCGCCCATACTTACATGTGAATCCAAAGATTGGTCTATGGGATCTTTAAAATAAGGCGCATTTATTACTTTAAAAAAAGTCTCTGCTGTTGTCTGACCTAGCCTCTTGCTCGAGCCAATTCCATGCTTCCTTATAGTCGCTATGTAGTGATCTTAGTAGTACTGGATTTCTGGGATAGGCATCACATGGATGATGTCATCAGTGATGTCATTTGAGATGTCATCAGTGATGTCATTTGAGATGTCATCAGTGATGTCATCAGTGATGTCACTGACCATGTCATGAATGATGTAATATGTGACATCATCAGCAGTGGATTGCGGGCGCGCGAGTTATAGTGAGTCCAACTAACTATAACGTGGGAATTTCAATGGTTTTATGTCAGTAAAACTTCCAGCTAACTATAACTGGTGTCAAACCTATGTTTTTTTCAGTGGATTTAATAGGTTTTTTAAATGCTAATTCCTAACTATAACTGGTGTGAAACCTATGGTTTTTTCAGTGAATTTCATAGGTTTTTTAATAGCAAATTTCTACAGCTATGAAATATAATATTTTTTACAATGAATCCTATATTGTATATTTATGTAATACTTTTTTTTTTTTAATGTATATTGTTCATGTTTATTTATTTATTTATTTTTTGCCCTGGCGAGCTCCCGGTGAGCGTCCCGGTGCGCAGTTTTGCGGCGCGCCCCAGTGCGCGTACCGGTGAGCGTCCCGTTAGCGCTATTGCCGCGAATGAAAACATCACGTGACGTATCGCGTAGCCGTGTGATGTGTCTTATGACGCACGGCGTAAACGCATCCGGAAGCGCCTGAGTGCATACGATCGCGCTACGTAAGCGCCCTCGGGCGCGCACCTGGGCGCGCATCCGGGTGCGCCCTGGGGCGCGTAGCGTAAGCGCGTAGGGTCATGTGACCTGAAAATAACACTTTTCATTGGTTCAGAACAGTTTTGGTTTCCAAATGATGAAAGCCCGGGTCATGTGACCTGAAAATAACACTTTTCATTGGTTCAGAACAGTTTTGTTTCCCAAATGATGAAAGCCCCCACCTTTTTTCCTCATTCTCACTTTGTTCTTTGAGTGAGGAAGACCTGTTCTATTCATTGAGAAATGGCTACAGTAGCAGCAGTAGCAGGAGCATCTGCATCACCACCACCACCACAAGGACCACCACAACACCACAGTGGTGGTGAAGAAGAAGAAGAGGAGGAGGAGGAGGAGGAGCACAGGCACTTCCTGCCTGAAGATAATCCCCCATATAAACCTAAGGAGCACTTTGTGTGGGATTTTTTTTAAATCCCAAAGGACCAAAAGAAAGTCAATGCGCCAAAAGTGACATGTCTGATCTGTGGCACTGTACTTTCCAGGGGGAACCCTGCCAAAAATTATTCATTTGGGAACCACACAATGCTTCGCCACATGCAACGCCGGCACCCGAACAACTATGCTGCGGCAGAGGTCAGAGAACTGACCAGAAACCCTCCCCAATCATCTCCAAGCACCTCCAAGAGCAAAGAACCCATTCTATCGGGTCCAGAGGCAAGGGAGGTGGTCCCAAACATCCAACGCCAGTTTGGAAATTACAAAATAGTTTGTATGCTTTGCGGGGGTACAATTTCCTATGAGGAGCAAAGCATCAAACTCATCAACCGTGCTGGAGACAACCACATCTGCAGAAAGAAACGTTAATTTTTTCCTGATTTTTTTTGCTCCAGTTGAGCCGTTTACAATTCCCTGTTTTTTGTTTGTCCCCATAAAAATTACAAAAAAAATATAAAATTGTTCATAAAAGCCAAAAAAAGTAAAAAATGTTCAAAAAAACAATAAATAAAAAATATAAAACATAAAAAGTGTAAAAAAACCAGTTCTTTTTAGAACTACCTCCAATTTATAAAAAAATGCTAAATTTAAAAAAAACTCTGTCATTCTTTTTTCTCCGGGGTACGCGTACCGGTACGCGCACCGGGGCGTGCACCCCAAAAACTAAAGACTAAAGCAGAGGTACTGGGAGAATGTGAGTGGGTGTTGAAAGTAAAGGGAAGGACAGTAAAGGATGGGGAATGAGGGGTAGTGACGGAACCGGAGTAAAGGAACAGCGGTGAGGGAGGGTGGGAAAAGAGCAGTGAGTGTAAGTAAAGAGGGGTGAAAGAGGGTAGATAAAAGTGAATAAGGGTAAGACATGGGGAGTGACAGAGAGAAAGGACAGAGAGAGTAAAGGAAGGAGTGAGTGGAATGGACTGAGTGAAGCAGCAAAGAAAGGTAAGTGAGGGAGTGTGGGTGAGTTGTAGGGAGTGAGCATGACGAAAGAGTAGTGACAGAGTGAGGGGACAGAGACAGTGACGGTAAGAGAGACAAAGTGAGGGAATGGGAGTGAGGAACTGTGAGGACAGACGGACTGAGAGAAGGAGTGAGAGGAGTGAAGTAAGTGAGTAAGGGAAAGGGAATGAGTGAGGGAGCGAAGGAAGGGAACAGAGGGTAAGGGAAGTAAAGCAGGGGGACTGAAAGAAGTTGAATGTGGTAGGAGAGTAAGGGAAAGAGGAGTAAACAAGGAGGATAAGAATAAGTGAGGGAAGCAGAGTAAGGAAACAGGAGTGAGGTAGGGTGAGAGAATAGTAGTGAGGTTAAAGTAAAGGGTGATGACAAACTACATTTTTTAGTCACACTTACCATATAATTAATGTAAATTTAATTACATGTTTTCACTACACTTTGTATCTGTGAAAGAGAGAAGAAAAAATAAGTTATAATTAGTAAAATATATATTTTAAAATAAAAGAGACAAGTCAAGAGGTTAAAAATCATAAAAGTGTACTAAGAAATAAAGTAAGAGTGAAGGACACAGAAAGGGAAATAAAGTAATGTAGAAGGTCAAAAAGAGGGAAAAAGAAATAGAAGGAGAGCAAATCACTGAGAGTAAGGCAGATACATTTAGTGACAGAGAGGAAGAGAAGAAGAGAGAAATGAACTGAAGGTAAGAAAGATACTAAAAGAATGTGAGTTAGCAAAACTAAATCAGGAAAGAGGAGTAAGTAAAAAGGGAATGACTGAGAGGGAAAGGAGTCTGATTGAGGATGCATTTACAAGAATGAGAAATGGAAGATGACTGAGAGTGAGTGAAGGGGAGTCGCAGAGTGAAGGGATGAAGGGAGAGAGGATAATATAGAGGGATTGAGGGAAAAGGAGTGAGGAAGTTAGTAGACAGAGGGACTAAGGGAAGGACTGAGTAAAGTGGAGTACAATGAGTGAGGAAAGGAAAATGAGTAAGGGAGCAAAAGAAGGAAAGATAGGGGAAGAGGACTAAAGCAGTGGTACTGAGAGAATGTGATTCGGTCATGAAAGTAAACAGAAGGACACTGAAAGATAGGAAATGAGGGGTAGTAATGGAACCGGACTAAAAGAAATGGGGTGAAGAACGATGAGAGAGGAGCAGTGAAGTTGTTGTAAGAGAAATGATAGAAGGTAGATAAACACAAGTGAGCATAACACAAGGAGAGTGAGGGACTGAGGACATAGAGGTAGTGAACGGAAAATAGAGAGAAGAGGTCAAAAGAAATGAGCAAAGAAAGATAAGTGAGGGAGAGTGGGTGAGTTATAGTGACAGAGTGCGACAAAAGAGGTGAGTGAGTAAAGAGGAATTACTAAAAGAACAAAGGAGGAAAAGACGGAAAAGGGAAGTAAAGCAGAGAGACTGAAAGCTGAAAAGTGGTGCAAGGGAGAGAGGGGATGCAGACAGTTGAAATGGAAATGAGGGGTTGTGAAAGAAGTGGAGTAAATGAATGGGGGTGAAACAGAGTGAGAGAAAGGCAGTGTGAGTGAGTAAAGAGAGCTGAAACAGAGTGGAAAAAGGAAAGTGAGTGTGAGACAATGGGAATACAATATAAATTACACAATACAAACTATAGAATAATTTGTACAACATGTTAGATAGTTTATTTTTGCTGTTCTCAGAACATATTGAATTTCACTAAAAACAGTGAGTTCAAACTATTCATCATATGACAGCGGGAAAATAAAACACAATCTAAAAGATTGTGTTTAAAAAAAAACATATAAACTTGCAAATCACATATGTACACTAATCTTTGATTTACTTACTTTTCCTTTAGGCCAAATAGTACATCATGAAGGTCCTTTTCGTTGGAAAGTACCCTGCTGTTCTCTAAAAATTCCATTTCATCGACTTTCGATAAGAAAAGCTGCAAGAACATCTGAAATATGTTTCAATGTTTTCATATCCTCCTTGTGTTCAGACATGACTCTTTGCTCATTCCTTCACCTTTCCTAAAGGCCAAATGGTGTCAGATATATCAGTATGTTTTCAAATTACTCAAAAAAAACTCTGAAATTAGAGTTTTCCCGACGTTCTGAAAGAAAAAGACTTATACAACATTTTAACAATGTTTAAAAATTCATATTTCCATCTCTGGCTCACTCATGTTGAACATTTCCTATAATACTAATATCACTTACTATGCGATCCACTTACCGTACCTATATGAGAACTAGAATTTTTATATTATCTTCATCACTTTTACTCACAATATAATTTTAAACAGCAGATTAACTTTTATTAACTGCTCCCGTCTTTATAGGCCAATTACCTTTACTTAAATTTCTGTTCTAAAAACACTAGGTAAGAATTTTTTAAGTCAAAATGCAAACGTTGTTTGAAAGTCAAATGAGTATCATTACAGTTAGTCCAACCTTTTCAACATTTTAAATAAATTGTATAATGCCCTGATGTTGTTGAAGGACCGTCATGATAAATAATAGCTACAGTTGCAAAAGTTCTTCCTGAAATTGATAACTGAGAAGCCACATAATTTTTAATAGAAGTTGTCAATTTACTTCCACCAGGTCTACATCGTTGGAACATTAAAATTACATACTGACCATAAGTTTGTATAAATAATGTGGACAGCATTAGAGACTTACATTGGGTACACACCATATTGTGATCAGCTGCTTTAACTAGATTATTAAAAGATACTGATTTGCAGTCTGATAAGTCAAATATATAAATCTTTCAGTGTCTATTCTAGAACTACTTAATAAACTACAATTGTCGCAGTCATGCTGCCATTGATAAGAAAGGCTAAAAAGATTTTTTATATCTACTCCTTCATCTTCCAATACATCAAACATATACATTAAAAATTCCTCACAATCCTGCTGAATATTCTGTGAAAATTGTTTTTGACCAGAACATATGTCTAAAAGATTTCGAATTTCTGAAACACTTTCTATTTTTGTTCTATTACTGCTACATTTCTCAAACACAGAATTCAATAAACAGCAGAATCTTTGATCCCGATTTTCAACAATCTGTTCTTGTAAAGTTTGAAGAAAAAAAACAACATTGACCACTACATTAGCATAGCAGTTGACACCAGAACTATTTTCAAACTGAAATCCAACTATATCTTCAACAGAATCCTTTTTCTTTCTCCTTACAATTACAGTGTCATCTACTTTTTGTCTTTGTGCTACTACCTCACTGCAATTATTCTCTTTTCTTCTTTTTCGGACTACTACACGTTTTTCAAACAGAGGATATTGAGGCAAATGTGGAGCATACTCTCTTCTTAATCTAATATATTCTTTAACACAATCTAGATCTGCACAAATCTTTGTCTCATCACACTCAATCAAGTACAATCCTGATAAAGTTCTGACTCGTGATAATGCCACATATGCCATACCCTCTTTAAACACAGAAGTTCCAATGTTCACCAAAGCACTATCTACACTTAAACCTTGAGATTTATGAATTGTCACCGCATATGCCAAACAAACAGGAAACTGTTTTCGGCGAACATATAAGTCTTTCACAAGCAAAAATCTAGCTGAACAATGACTGATTTGTTGTATTTTGTCAATGCCATCAAATTTAATTTTTAAAAATTCAATTGATCTCTATTTTTGTAATTCACAAAATCAACAACATGACCCATTGCTCCATTTACCAGACCTCTTTCAACATTTAAATTCCTTCTCAAAATGATACGACAATTTAAACACACATTCAGAGTCTTTTCAAAACCAGCAGTTTTAGATATACTCTTCTCTAATGAATCCAATTTTGATTTCAAATTTTCAGACAAAATAATTGTTGCTCCCATATGCTCTATTTTATCTATAGCTTCCAGTTTCACAATCTCTTCATTTTCTAACTTTAACATTTTGTTGTTGAAGATGGAACATTCTTTCACAGTTGGCATCAAACATATCCCAGATTTGTTTTCAGTAATTTTCTTAAAAATATTCTCTGGAAGGATGTTTTCATTTGAATACAAATTTGAAATTAATCGTGCATGTAAAGCTTCTTTCCCATGCTCACTTAGTTTTCCGATTCTTACATCTTGTAGAATATTTTTATAATCTTCATCCTTTGCCTGTTGCATATTTTGAAGCAGTTCTGGATATTTGAAGTTTATCCATATATTAACATTTCCAATGCTTCCTAGGCACTTCCTGGTATCTTCATGCGTGAGCATTTTAAACACTGGTTGTCCTTTCACTGGAGTCAACTGCAGTAGATCTCCAAAAACAATAATGTGTTTCCCTCCAAATAACACATCATACTCTGTTCTAAGAATTTTTTTGCATTCTCAAATGCACAAAAGCAAGCACTAGATTTGAGACCATGCTTACTCATCAATGATATGAAGTTTCATTTTCTTCAGGACTCTGGAAACTTCAGAACACGCATCTCCATATAGCTTGTGGTATTGCAATTTATTATCATGCTCAACTGGTAGCATCAGTAAACGATGTAAAGTAATCCCTTTAATGTTATGTGCTGCCAGCCCAGCTGGAGCGGTTACAACACAAGACAGCGGTGATTCAGTCCTTTTCTGCAGATAAGTTGCAATTGCTTTAATCAGAAAACTTTTTCCAGTTCCCGCTTCTCCACTGACGTACAGTTGGACAAGCTTAAATGATGTACATGAGCACTCTTTTTTCTCATGACTGAATCCATGTTCCATCTGTTCTGTGACTTCGTCATATATCTGTTTCTGCTCAACGTTTAGTTGTTTCACCAAATCTTCTAAGTTAATTACATCCTCTTCAGCTTGTTCCATAGCTCTTTCCACCTCATCCATGGCAGTGGCAGCTTCATTTTGAATAATTGGTCCTCCTAGTGGATCCTGACTCAATGAAGTAGAACTCTAACTGCCTTGAGAACTGTCTCTAGCAATCTCTACAGCAATTGTAGCTTCTTGCTCTATTTCTTCGTTCAACATTTGCAGATAATTTGGAAAAACAGGACATTCTATGGTATCTTGGTTGCATTAAAAGAATCTTCGTAATAGAGAAAATCTCCAAGTAGTTCCTCTTCTGTACGCCATGTCTTAAAGAGTTGCAAAAGACCTAAATAATAAAATTCCTTTTTGTCTGTAGATTCGCAACTCAATTTTCGATGATTAATCAAATGGCCTTTTCTCTGCTTCACTAGACATCCTTCACACCCAATGACAGCATATATTCCATTATCAATATCTTCTGTGATGTTCCTCTTATGAGTATAGTTTTTCAGAACTTCATATAAACAAGTGTTCTCAAGATGACTACTTCTATTTGGATAGTATGTATCCAACATGTTTGTCTTCAAAATATCTGTACTATTTGGTTCTTTCTCCGCCAAATACTCAATTTCTTGTACAGATTTCAAAACTCGGTTTCGTGTTGCAGCAAGACCTAGACTCGCCCAAATGATTGTTCTCGATTTGGCATAGAGACTTGCTGATGATAACCGATCAGAACATTCATATGCTCCAATTTCTCGATGCGACAACATCTTTAGACTGAAGCTGTATAATTTTTTACTTATACTCTTTTCATGTGAAATGTCCTCCCACATTTCCTTCAGTTCTGTCTTTTCTTTTTTTGTGATATAAGACGTCACATATCGAGCCACAGCAATAGAGTTGTCAGCAACGAACTGAATATCCATGTTAGCATTCCACATGGACAAAATCACTGGGTTGTAGTCGTTGATGTACTTGGACTTTTCGTTTCTTTTTAAATTGTATGTATTTTTGGTGATTTCCTCGTCACAGTATGTCGCAGAGAAGACATCAAATTATTTACTCTTCCTTTAGAAATCACTCGTCGTGGAAACCCGAAACGACATTTTGTGTAGAACTTGTCCTTGTTTCTGAATTTTCGACGACAGTACTTTCCACAACGATGGGATTGAAAGCGTAAAACTTGTTGCCTTAAACTGTTTTCTTCAGTAGTTTTCGGAATAGCACATGTTGACTACTCTTCAATGAAACTCATCACTGTTTCATCCGAATCTGTTCCAAATTTGGGTGCATCTTTAATCCATAACAACATATGTATGTGAGGAGCACCTCTTGCTTGATACTCCTTTCTCCAAAAGAAATCCAAAACCTCTCCAAGGGGAGGATTTTTTTTGTTGGTAATAAAAGACATCATAGCTTCAAATCTATGATTGAAATATCTGCATACATTCACTGGATCCAAAGAACACAGTTCTCCAGGTGTTTTGAATTCTATATTTTGTATATTTGCATTAGCCTCTCGTAGAAATTGAATAAGTCGTCCCATGCATACTCAGCACAGAGTGAGGAACCATGTAGGAGTTCCTAAGTTTCTTAGAATACATTTCAATTCCCCATGACGACGGTACCAATACTCATTTGTACCACGCTGACATGCCATGAGATTGATTAGATGAGATTCCAAAATATTGTCTTGCAGATTGACTTTCCCCATAAAGTCCCTCGCCGAAACATTTTGCAGATGTGCTCCACTTTTCAGTATATGGTTTACTGCATAAGAAAGCCCAGACAAGTCACTTTCATACAGTAGATGAAACAAATATGGAATGCATTGACGAAACCTTGGATCTTCAGCATATAATCTTAAAGTCCGGTATTCAGATGCAGGAATTTGAACTGGTCGATCGTTATATCGTCCACCTTGACCTGTTGGAAATAACTGTGGAAAACAACGAGCTTCCAAACTTTCTTCCCATACACTAATGGGACTTCCTTTTGCTGCTTTCATTTGAAACAAGTCAATTGCATTCCGCATTACTTCTTTGGAATGCAAAGGATGAACAGTATAATGTTCATATATTTCTTCACTTCTAGACACATCAACTTTTTCAATTTGGCCGGCTGAACAATCACTGTCTTCTTCTGCAGCTGTTTCCTCTGCTCCAACACATACATGTTTGTAGTACTCATTGTTTTTGACCAAATACAACGTTGCCTTTTTGATTTTTCTAACATCCACTAAATCTTGCCAGATTTTCTTACTCTTTGTCCGAACCCCATTAACTAGAATAACCAGAGGTTCCTCTTCCACTTTTTCTACACCAATTGTATCAATATTTTTCTTGAAATCTAGAGGCAAATAAACAACTCTTCCCTTTAATTCTCTCTGTAAATCTGAAGGAGGCAATTTCCCAATCTTAGGTTCCATGCGAACAATAGCCTGAAAAGGATGGACACATTGAATCAAAATAGATTCATATGTATTTAAATCCATCAATTCAGAAGGAATGTCTACCAACTCAAGATTATTATGAACAGCTCTAGCAGGCATTCTGTTTTCATTTAATTTTTTAAAACAATAATTACAAATACGCTGATCAGAACTCAAATCAAAAGAATTCTCCACCAACAACTAAGTTGAAAAATCCTTCCACTCATTATTATTTATCTTTTCGCTTTTTACTTATACATCAACTAATCTAGTCTGATGCTTATAATGAGTTCGTCGACAACACACACAACTAAAATTTGGCCTTTCACTTGATTTCACCTTAAACTTGGAAATTTCCTGGTCAAACGTTACTGTACTTGAAATCTGTACATTATCTTCCACATTACCTTCTTTTACTGTGTTAATTTCTACACTGTCCTCTTTTTCACCAAAATAACAAAACTCAATTTCTTCACAAATGTTCTTCACATCTAATTCAGATCCATGCAAAAGAGCACTGTTTAACTGTTTAAGCTTAAGTGCTGGACTTTTTGCATAATACAACATTCTCACTAATTTCCTCATTTTATTATGATGCTCTGCTAACATCCTAAAATGATGAAAAACACTCTGACATACTTTTCTAGAAAGACAAGCCGGTGAATGCCCATACAAACCTGTGTTTTCTCTCACTCTGCAAGGATCTAAGTCTTGCAACATCTTCATTTTCTGTTTTAGACTTTTCTTACTATATGTACGTAAGAAATTACGAAGCAAATCGATTGAATCCTGTCGCACACTACAAATACTACTACACTTCCAAGTGTACACTGGACCCTTAGTACATCTCCCTAAAACTTCATCAGCTAACACCTCTTCTGCATATCTAGACACAAGTTTCTCTTTTTCAATCGGACAACTGTCTTTCACCTCATATGCTCGACCACTGGTGTCAACTGCATGCACCAAATCATTCTCCTGGAAGTAACTCTCCTCATTAAAAAATGGCTCACAACTTGAACTATGCATCCATTCTCCAGAAAAAACTTTACAAAAATTAGTCTGATTAATTACTCTTTTGCATCTACTGTTCGATTTGAAAACATCAATTGTCTTGTTAAGTATCCTAATTCTATTGATTACTAAAATAAATAATTTTTTCTTAACTTCAAAAGCCTGATCAACAATCTTCTCTACACTTTTCTTTTTCTTGTAAAAAGCAGCTCTCTGTTTACCTTTCTTAATATTTTTTAACAAATTTAAAACTACCCTATTGGGAAACCTTCGTCTCCGAATGTCCCTAAATTGGTTTTGCCTTCTATTCCTATACATACTGTTCTCTCCTGCTCCAGTAGTAACATTTTTGGGGGGCCTCTCCTTCCTTTTCAAATTTGCTCTCTCCTTCTGTATATTCACATTTCCATTAACATTTTTTTTTTATCTACATATGTTCCGAAAAAAAGACTCAGTTGTCTTACCAGGAGCTTTTTTTTGCGTTTTTTGAAGTATTTGTTGTAGGGGAGTGCTTTAATTCCGTTGCTGTTTTTGATTTTTTCCGCTTGGCATCTTTCCTTCTCCTCTGCCTTGAGGGAATATTTCCTTACTATTGAAATCTTGATTTCAATCTGTGGTAAAGAAAAGAATAACACATTATAGACCACTATTACCAAACGATATAAACACTAGTTTACAACATATCTAAGTTTATACCACAGCAACTATGTAACTAGGAGTAGGACAGAGAAAAAGAGCTAGAGGGAGTAACACAAAGAGACAGGGAGAGTCAGACAAAGAAACAGGTAGAGGGAGTAAAACATAGAGAAGGAGTAAGACAGAGAGAGTGTATAATATGTTGTAAGACAGAGAAAGGATGTAATAGGAAGAGAGAGTAAGTCAAAGAAAGGGAGAAAGAGAGTAAGTCAGAAAAAGGGTGTAACAGGGTGGAAGACAGAGAGAGGGTGTAAGAGGATGTAAGACAGAGAGAGGGTGTTAGAAAGGGAAAGGATCTAAAAGAGACTAAAACAGAGAGAGGCTGTAAAAGGTAGAGAGAGGGAATAAATCAGAGACAGGGTGTAAGAGAAAGTAAGTCAAAGAGAGAGTGTAAGAGAGTGTAACACAGAGTCAGGATTTAAAAAGGAATAAGTCAGAGAGAGGGTGTTAGAAGGGGACAGGTGGAAAAATAGAGTAAGTCAGGAAGAAAATATAAGAGAGACTTATACATTCTTGATAATACTTGGTAAAGAAATGTTGGTGCATAAAGGAATTGTATTTTGTAAATGAGTGAGGTTTCAGTAGTGTAATGAAATGCTTATACATATGACCTTTTCTCTGTTTTTTAAATGTTATTTTAAAAAAGTATTTCGGGCACATGAATTGATTTTACATTATTGACAAGGATTAGATAGTATCTGCATGATTAAAAACATATATATTAACACATTTCACAATCATGTCACCTGTGTTTCCTCAGATTAGTAAGCAGATTGTGCACATGAGGTGAGGCCTGTGTCCAGGGGTGCAGAGGAGGTGAGGCCTATGTCCAAGAGTGCAATGGACAGGACTCACCTCCTCTGACCCTTGAACAAGCCTCACCCCCTCCGTGCGCCCTGGACAGGCCTCACATTTTTTGGTATAATTGATGGTAACAGGCTGCAGATAAGGTGAGGCCTAACCAGGAGTGCAGATGAGGTGAGGCCTGTCCAGGGGAGCAGAGGAGGTGAGGCCTGTGTCCAAGAGTGCAGTGGACAGAACTTCATAAAGCCTCTCCCCCACTGCACTCTTAGACACAAGCCTCACCTCCTCAGCAACTTTCACAATCATGAAAGCCATTTCGACTTTCCTCACCTCCTCTGCACCTTTCGCAATCATGTAGAGGTGTGTTTCCTCAGATTATGAATCAGATTGTGTTTTTTTATTGTTCCTTTCTGTTATGTTTTTTGTTAATGGTTGGTAAAAAATTTCTGCTGCATAGAGGAAATGTATTTTGTAAAAAACTGAGATTTCAGTAGTGAAATGCAATGCTTGTACATATGACCTGTGCTCATTTTTTTAATGTTAATATAAAAACAATTAAAGGGGAAATGAATGGCTTTACCATTTTTCAGAAGGATTAGAAAGTGTCTGCATGATTAAATAAATATATTTGCACTTTTCACAAACATGTGAGTTGTGTTTTCTAAGATTAGAAAGCAGATGAAGCTTTTTTATTCTTCCTTTGTGTCATATTTCTTGATAATACTTGGTAAAGAAATGTTAGTACATAGAGGAATTGTATTTTGTAAAAGAATGATGTTTCAGTAGTGTAATGAAATGCTTGTATATATGACCTGTGCTCTGTTTTTTAAATATTAATTAAAAATCGTTTTAGGGCACATGAATTGGACCCCTGGACAGGCCTCAGCTCATCTACACTCCTGGACAGGCCTCACCTCATCTGCACCCTGTTACCATCAATTATACCCAATACATTAAGGCCTGTCCAGGGGGCACAGAGGAGGTGAGGCTTGTCCAAGGGTCAGAGGAGGTGAGTCCTCGCCACTGCACTCATGGACACAGGCCTCGCCTCCTTTGCACCCCTGGACATGCCTCACCTCATCTGCACAATCTACTTCCTAATCTGAGGAAACACAGGTGACATGATTGTAAAAGGTTCAAATATATTTATTTAATCTTGCAGACACTATTTATTCCTTCTCAAAAATGTAAAAGCCATTCATTTGCCCCAAAATCTTTTTCCAATAACATTTACGAAACAGAGCGCAGGTCCTATGTACAAGCATTCCATTTAACTACTGAAACCTCACTATTTTTCAAAATACAATTCCTCTATCTAGCAAATGTTGATACCAAACATTTTCATTAAACTTAACAAAAAGCAACAACAAAAAAGCACAATCTGCTCCCTAATCTAGGGTAACACAAGTGACATGATTGTGAAAACTGCAAATATATTTATTTAATCATGCACACACTATTTATTCCTAGACAAAAATGTAAAAGCTATTCATTTGCTCCAAAATCGTTTTTCAAATAAGATTTAAGAAACAGAACGCAGGTCCTATGTACAAGCATTCCATTTCACTACTGAAACCTCACTATTTTACAAAATACATTTCCTCTCTCTTGCAAACATTGATACCAAGCATTATTGAAAACCATGACACAATTCAACAAGAAAAAAACTCAATCTGCTTCCTAATCTGAGGCAACAGAGGTCACATGATTGTGAAAGTTTCAAATATATTCATTTAATCGTGCAGACACTATTTATTCCTTCTCAAAAATGTAAAAGCCATTCATTTGCCCCAAAATCGTTTTTTAAATAATATTTAAGAAACAGTGCGCAGGTCCTATGTACAAGCATTCAATTTCACTAGTGAAACATCACTATTTTACAAAATCTAATTCCTCTATCTTGCAAATGTTGATACCAAGTATTATCACAAAACATTACACAAACCAAAAAGAAAGAAGCTCAATCTGCTTCCTAATCTGAGGTAACACAGGTGACCTCATTGTGAAAGGTTCAAATATATTTATTTAATCATGCAAACACTATTTATTCTTTCTCATAAATATAAAAGCCATTCATTTGCCCCAACATCGTTTTTTAAATAACCTTTTAGAAACAGAGCGCAGGTCCTATGTACAAGCATTCAATTTCACTACTGAAGCCTTACTATTTCACAAAATACAAATCCTCTATTTTGCAAATGTTGATACCAAGCATTATCAAAAAACATGCCACAAACCAACAAGAAAGAAGCTCAATCTGCTTCCTAATCTGAGGTAACACAGGTGACATCATTGTGAAAGGTTCAAATATATTTATTTAATCATGTAGACACTATTTATTCCTTCTCAAAAATGTAAAAGCCATTCATTTGCCCCAAAAGCGTTTTTCACATCACATTTAAGAAACACAGCACAGGTCCTATGTACAAGCATTCCATGTCACTACTAAAACTTCACAATTTTACAAATTACAATTCCTCTATGCAGCAAAAACTTTTTACCAAGCATTATCAAAAAACATGACACAAAGCAACATTAAAAAACAACAATTTGCTTCCAAATCTTCTCCTTTGAGTATACAAGTCTCTATCCATATTAAATGAATCATTACTCACCTTTACAAATGCTTTGGGAGATTGAGAACAGTGCCAGACACACACACCAATATTTCTTTAGCAGAGCAAAAGGTATGCACTCCAGGCACTGCAACCATGAATGGCACAGAAAACCTCTAATTCTACACACATATCCCTCATGTTAACCAATTAAAACTCTTCCCCCTCTATTTTCAAACCAACACCCTTCCCCCCCCTCAGACCTTTCTACCTATTACCATAGCAACTCCCTCCTCACCGAGCTCTCAGGTTTAAAAGTTTATTCTACAATGTTGCAAATGAACTCAGCAAGGATGTTTGACCTCTCAATACACCAGCTTATCCGGTGCAATGTTTCTTTAAATGACTTTTTCTTAACCATTTAAATTACTTCTTTCACAGAACAGAAACATGCACCCTAACTTTCAGTTTTCAACTATCTGAATCCACCAATCATTGCTTGTGATTCAAGAGCACTGAAACTCCACAGTTTTTTTTGCAAACTCCTACTGTTCCAACTGCCATTTCATTCCCACACTTCATCTGACTGCACCAGAACCTCCTCTCACCATGTATTCTGTCTGGATTATTGGACATAGCTACATCCACTGGGCTCAAAGGTATGCAGCTTTCAGAAATTTTCACAACCTTGATTTACCAAATGTGGACATCAAGTGGATTGGCCAAAGAGGATCGAGATGTCATCAATTGATACCATTGGTGAAAACCTTTTACCATCTGCCACACCCTGACCTCATAATTTTGCACTGTGGTGGAAATGACCTAGGCACTTTGACTGGGGTAGGTCTGGAAATGCTTTTAAAGGACACCTTTGGGCAATTGATGACACTTTTTCCACAAACTGCCTTGGTATATTCCAATATATGCCAAAGACAGAAATGGAAGTGGTCCAACCAATTTTGTCCACAATTTGAGAAAGAAAGGAAACATGTGAATAAATCTGTTTCTGCTTACATGAGAGACTATGGAATGGGTTCAATATACAACAATAACTTGTGTTACAACATGCAAGATATCTACAGAGGAGATGGTGTGCCCTTCTCAGATGAGGGGAATAGAATATTCCTCCTGAATTTAAGACTGTGCACTGGAACCTACTTGTAGGTACCTAAATCAGCCACAGAACCCAAAAGCTCTTTTCAGGGCTACCCTACCTCTGATCACTCAAAATGATTACTTTACTCTAACTTTTTTCACTGTTTTTCACCAAAGTACGCTCCCTGGTACGCTTCCCGGTGCGCGTACAGGGCGCTCCCCCCGCGAACATTGATTTTTTTTTTTTTGGCCTATATGGGCCTTCTAAGCCCCCCTCAAAAAACCTAGGGGGTCAGGGGGTGTCTACCGTGCCCCCTTTTACCCATTCCCAACGTTGTTTGTCCTCCATCTTGTGTCTCAAATCTACCGAAACACAAGATGGAGGACTCCCGTAGCGCTGCCGGTACGCGTACCGGGGCGCGCACCGGTAAGCGCTCCCCAAAAGTTTTGAAAGTTAATTCACATAAAAACCACTGGAGAGACTTTCACCAAATATAGAATAGGCCCTACTACATACCAGTCCCTACCATTTTCCCAAATTTGGTGGAATTCCATTGAGCCATTTGGGCTGTAGCCCTGTCTAAATATCCTGAGGTAAATTTCATGACAAAAACACATATAAAGTGTTAGAATTTACAACCAATTAAAATGTTACTTTCATTTTCTACTTTTATGTGCTGACATTTGATTGGTTATGTACATGAATATATATGAAAAATTAGAGGGAAACACGGCCATTTTGACTAGAACTACCTGAGGTACATTTATAAAGGATATTCTCATAAAACTTCAACAGCTTTCTGTAAGGTAAGTTGTTAATTTGTAAGGGGAACTATGTTGTGCACTTTAACACCTTGGCTGCTAAGGCAATTCCGCTGGGTGCTGATTATGTGGATTCCCATTGTTCATGACAAGGTCAGCTCGTCATAAGCACAGTTCCAGTGTACTGCATGACGAGCTGACCTTGTCATGAGCATGGAAGTGGTTAAGTTAATTTGGAAAAACGTTTTCTGATAGTTATTTACTGTCCCTCTGTTATAGTTATAGATTGAGATAGGCTTCTCTGTTATAGTTATGGATTGAGTTAGGCTTCTCTGGTATACTTATGAATTTACTTAGGCTTCATCACATGCACTTTTTTATATTTCTACTTCCTGCCTGATACCATACACTGCCCAAAGATAACTTCACTGTTAAAAACTCAGAAGTACCTGTCTGAACTTAAACCCAACAGTGCCCTAACCCTACTGATATAGTTATTTTTTATGCAATTTACAGCAAGAAAATGGAAGGAAGAGAAAACACAATTAATATTTCTTTTGAAATTGTGGTTGAGAACAATCCTGAAGAAGATATTGTTGACTTGGAATTTATGGATCAGTCTCTGGACCAGGAATTAATAGACTGTGTAGAAAGCATAGAATCATGGAATCATAATTAAGAGGACATTCCAGATGATCTAATGTTGGAAGTTTTATTAAATTTTGAAAATTCACAACAATAAATTTGTATTTAATAATTAAAAATTGTTCGAGACATTATTCATTTTTATATATAATTCATGAAATAGTACCAAAATTATTATAATATAAAGTGAGACTTATAGTATACTGTGTTACATAGTAATTTTGCTCATAGTTACTTCCTTTCTCCCACTATATTATCCCCAACGTGTATTTGACATCTCTTTTTCATCTCCTGCCTCCATGTTGTTTCTGCTTTCCTGACAGACTATGGTATAGATTCCATATACCACAATAACTTCTGTAACAACATGCAAATTATCTACAGAGGAGACGGTGTACATTGAATTTAAGACTCTGCATTGGTACCTACATGTTGGTACTTAAATCACCCACACAACACAACAACTCTATTCAGAGCTACCCTATCTCTAACTTAAATTATTATTTTACTGTTTCACTGGGTTTTCCCCATGGTACGCTCCCCGGTACACTCCCCGGTACGCGTACCGGGCGCTCCCCCCGCGAAAATCAAAAAAAAAAATATTTGTTTTTTTGCCCCGCGGAGCCCCTTTATGGCCCCCACATCAAACCTAGGGGGTCGGGGGGGTCTACCCTGCCCCCTGTTGGTCATTTCCCCCTTTGTTTTTGCCACCTCTTGTGTCTCGATCCTACCGAGACACAAGATGGCGACCGCTCCGGACTGTTTGGAATGTTGACAGACACCCGAGAGCCAATCAGCTTTCCGCTCGCGAACTCGCGTAGCGCGCTGGTGCGCGCCCCGGTGCGCGTACTGGGGCGCACTTATAGATATATATATTTTTTTGAACCTAAATTACTCAAAATCCACTGGAGCACATATCTTGAGACATACCAAAGGCACATCGGGCTACCAGTCCCTACAATTTTGCCAAGTTTGGTGGAAATCCATTCAGCCGTTCGGGCTAAAAGTGAGTCCAACCGCCCATTGGAAATTAACATGGGAAAAACAAGTTTTGGAACCCCCCTTTTATCTCAGCCCCTGCTTGACAAATCCCCCCCAAACTTTCAGGAAAGGAGCAGAGCGGAGCGGGCCATCTTCTTTGAGAAATTCGCGAAGATTCGTCCACCGGCGCCAAAGTTATTCCCAATAGAATGTTGCGGATTTCCTATGGAAAACAATCCTAACTATAACTACCTACTGGCGACCGCCAGTAGGTAATATATATATATATATTCACTGAAAAAACCATAGGTTTCACACACGTTATAGTTAGGAATTAGCATTTTAAAAACCTATGGTTTTTTCAATGAATTTTCAAGGCTGCGTGTTTTTCAGTTACATCATATACATTTAATATTACGTGATGTGCGCGATTGGTATGCGACCAGCCGCGACTCATGCTCCCGCGCATTCGCGACACATGCGCATTACGGTACGAGACGCTTGCACGGTGGCGGGTCCCGCGTGACGTCATATACGTGCTGGGGCACGCTGGGTGCGCAACTCCCGCAAAAAAAATTTATGTTCCAAAATTATATGTATGTGTCTACATATTAGGGCAAGAGTTCATCTAAGAAATTCATAAAAATAATATACTTATACTTAAAATAAAATATTATTTTTTAATATATTTTCGAGAAGTCGGGTGCGTGCATCGTGATCGCAGAGAACCAGGTCAGCAGAGCTGCTCTAGAGCCAGAGAAGCAGGTCAGCAGAGCTGCTCTAGAATTAGAGACCCAGGTCAGCAGAGCTACTCTAGAGCCAGAGACCCAGGTCAGCAGAGCTGTTCTAGAGCCAGAGAAGCAGGTCAGCAGAGCTGCTCTAGAATTAGAGACCCAGGTCAGCAGAGCTGCTCTAGAGCCAGAGACCCAGGTCAGCAGAGCTGTTCTAGAGGCCGAGAACCAGGTCAGCAGAGCTGCTGTAGAGCCAGAGAAACCAGGTCAGCAGAGGTGCCTAAGAGGGAGAGAACCAGGTCAGCAGAACTGCTTTGGAGCCAGAGAACCAGGTCAGCAGAGCTGCTCTAGAGCCAGAGAACCAGGTCAGCAGAGGTGCTTTAGAGCCAGAGAACCAGGTCAGCAGAGCTCTATAGAGGGAGAGAACCAGGTCAGCAGAGCTGCTTTAGAGCCAGGGAACCAGGTCAGCAGAGCTGCTCTGGAGCCAGAGAACCAGGTCAGCAGAGCTGCTTTAGAACCATAGAACCAGGTCAGCAGAGCTGCTTTAGAGCCAGAGAACCAGGTCAGCAGAGCTGCTCTAGAGGCAGAGAACCAGGTCAACAGAGCTGCTTTAACCCCTTCCATGCTGATGATGAACCCCAGCCGTCACGCTCCACGGTGCTCGTGTGCTGATGACGGCTGGGGTTCGTAACGGCCCCGCCCTGTTCTTTTGTTTATTGCGCAGCGGCGGAATCGGCCCAGCATGGAAGGGGTTAAGGGGAGAGAACCAGCTCAGTAGAGTTGCTTTAGAGCCAGAGAACCAGGTCAGCAGAGCTGCTCTAGAGCCAGAGAAACCAGGTCAGCAGAGCTGCTTTAGAGGGAGGGAGAGAACCAGGTCAGCAGAGCTGCTTTAGAGCCAGAAAACCAGGTCAGCAGAGCTGCTCTAGAGCCAGAGAACCAGGTCAGCAGAACTGCTTTAGAGCCATAGACCAAGGTCAGCAGAGCTGCTCTAGAGGCAGAGAACTGGGTCAGCAGAGCTGATTTAGAGGGAGAGAACCAGGTCAGCAGAGCTGCTCTAGAGCCAGAGAATCAGGTCAGCAGAGCTGCTCTAGAGCCATAGAACCAGGTCAGCAGAGCTGCTTTTGAGCCAGAGAACCAGGTCAGCAGAGCTGCTTTTGAGACAGAGAACCAGGTCAGCAGAGCTGCTCTAGAACTAACACTACCTACTGGCGACCGCCAGTAGGTAATATATATATATATATTCACTGAAAAAAACATAGGTTTCTCACACGTTATAGTTAGGAATTAGCATTTAAAAAACCTATGGTTTTTTCAATGAATTTTCAAGGCTGCGTGTTTTTCAGTTACATCATATACATTTAATATTACGTGATGTGCGCGATTGGTATGCGACCAGCCGCGACTCATGCTCCCGCGCATTTGCGACACATGCGCATTACGGTACGAGACGCTTGCACGGTGGTGGGTCCCGCGTGACGTCATATACGTGCTGGGGCACGCTAGGTGCGCAACTCCCGCAAAAAAAATTATGTTCCAAAATTATATGTATGTGTCTACATATTAGGGCAAGAGTTCATCTAAGAAATTCATAAAAATAATATACTTGTACTTAAAATAAAATATTATTTTTAAATATATTTTCGAGAAGTCGGGTGCGTGCATCGTGATCGCAGAGAACCAGGTCAGCAGAGCTGCTCTAGAGCCAGAGAAGCAGGTCAGCAGAGCTGCTCTAGAATTAGAGACCCAGGTCAGCAGAGCTACTCTAGAGCCAGAGACCCAGGTCAGCAGAGCTGTTCTAGAGCCAGAGAACCAGGTCAGCAGAGCTGCTCTAGAGCCAGAGAAGCAGGTCAGCAGAGCTGCTCTAGAATTAGAGACCCAGGTCAGCAGAGCTGCTCTAGAGCCAGAGACCCAGGTCAGCAGAGCTGTTCTAGAGCCAGAGAAGCAGGTCAGCAGAGCTGCTCTAGAATTAGAGACCCAGGTCAGCAGAGCTGCTCTAGAGCCAGAGACCCAGGTCAGCAGAGCTGTTCTAGAGGCCGAGAACCAGGTCAGCAGAGCTGCTGTAGAGCCAGAGAAACCAGGTCAGCAGAGGTGCCTAAGAGGGAGAGAACCAGGTCAGCAGAACTGCTTTGGAGCCAGAGAACCAGGTCAGCAGAGCTGCTCTAGAGCCAGAGAACCAGGTCAGCAGAGGTGCTTTAGAGCCAGAGAACCAGGTCAGCAGAGCTCTATAGAGGGAGAGAACCAGGTCAGCAGAGCTGCTTTAGAGCCAGGGAACCAGGTCAGCAGAGCTGCTCTGGAGCCAGAGAACCAGGTCAGCAGAGCTGCTTTAGAACCATAGAACCAGGTCAGCTGAGCTGCTTTAGAGCCAGAGAACCAGGTCAGCAGAGCTGCTCTAGAGGCAGAGAACCAGGTCAACAGAGCTGCTTTAACCCCTTCCATGCTGATGATGAACCCCAGCCGTCACGCTCCACGGTGCTCGTGTGCTGATGACGGCTGGGGTTCGTAACGGCCCCGCCCTGTTCTTTTGTTTATTGCGCAGCGGCGGAATCGGCCCAGCATGGATGGGGTTAAGGGGAGAGAACCAGCTCAGTAGAGTTGCTTTAGAGCCAGAGAACCAGGTCAGCAGAGCTACTCTAGAGCCAGAGAAACCAGGTCAGCAGAGCTGCTTTAGAGGGAGGGAGAGAACCAGGTCAGCAGAGCTGCTTTAGAGCCAGAAAACCAGGTCAGCAGAGCTGCTCTAGAGCCAGAGAACCAGGTCAGCAGAACTGCTTTAGAGCCATAGACCAAGGTCAGCAGAGCTGCTCTAGAGGCAGAGAACCGGGTCAGCAGAGCTGATTTAGAGGGAGAGAACCAGGTCAGCAGAGCTGCTCTAGAGCCAGAGAATCAGGTCAGCAGAGCTGCTCTAGAGCCATAGAACCAGGTCAGCAGAGCTGCTTTTGAGCCAGATAACCAGGTCAGCAGAGCTGCTTTTGAGACAGAGAACCAGGTCAGCAGAGCTGCTCTAGAACTAACACTACCTACTGGCGACCGCCAGTAGGTAATATATATATATATATTCACTGAAAAAACCATAGGTTTCTCACACGTTATAGTTAGGAATTAGCATTTAAAAAACCTATGTTTTTTTCACTGAATTTTCAAGGCTGCGTGTTTTTCAGTTACATCATATACATTTAATATTACGTGATGTGCGCGATTGGTATGCGACCAGCCGCGACTCATGCTCCCGCGCATTCGCGACACATGCGCATTACGGTACGAGACGCTTGCACGGTGGTGGGTCCCGCGTGACGTCATATACGTGCTGGGGCACGCTAGGTGCGCAACTCCCGCAAAAAAAATTATGTTCCAAAATTATATGTATGTGTCTACATATTAGGACAAGAGTTCATCTAAGAAATTCATAAAAATAATATGCTTGTACTTAAAATAAAATATTATTTTTAAATATATTTTCGAGAAGTCGGGTGCGTGCATCGTGATCGCAGAGAACCAGGTCAGCAGAGCTGCTCTAGAGCCAGAGAAGCAGGTCAGCAGAGCTGCTCTAGAATTAGAGACCCAGGTCAGCAGAGCTGCTCTAGAGCCAGAGACCCAGGTCAGCAGAGCTGTTCTAGAGCCAGAGAAGCAGGTCAGCAGAGCTGCTCTAGAATTAGAGACCCAGGTCAGCAGAGCTGCTCTAGAGCCAGAGACCCAGGTCAGCAGAGCTGTTCTAGAGGCCGAGAACCAGGTCAGCAGAGCTGCTGTAGAGCCAGAGAAACCAGGTCAGCAGAGGTGCCTAAGAGGGAGAGAACCAGGTCAGCAGAACTGCTTTGGAGCCAGAGAACCAGGTCAGCAGAGCTGCTCTAGAGCCAGAGAACCAGGTCAGCAGAGGTGCTTTAGAGCCAGAGAACCAGGTCAGCAGAGCTCTATAGAGGGAGAGAACCAGGTCAGCAGAGCTGCTTTAGAGCCAGGGAACCAGGTCAGCAGAGCTGCTCTGGAGCCAGAGAACCAGGTCAGCAGAGCTGCTTTAGAACCATAGAACCAGGTCAGCAGAGCTGCTTTAGAGCCAGAGAACCAGGTCAGCAGAGCTGCTCTAGAGGCAGAGAACCAGGTCAACAGAGCTGCTTTAACCCCTTCCATGCTGATGATGAACCCCAGCCGTCACGCTCCACGGTGCTCGTGTGCTGATGACGGCTGGGGTTCGTAACGGCCCCGCCCTGTTCTTTTGTTTATTGCGCAGCGGCGGAATCGGCCCAGCATGGAAGGGGTTAAGGGGAGAGAACCAGCTCAGTAGAGTTGCTTTAGAGCCAGAGAACCAGGTCAGCAGAGCTGCTCTAGAGCCAGAGAAACCAGGTCAGCAGAGCTGCTTTAGAGGGAGGGAGAGAACCAGGTCAGCAGAGCTGCTTTAGAGCCAGAAAACCAGGTCAGCAGAGCTGCTCTAGAGCCAGAGAACCAGGTCAGCAGAACTGCTTTAGAGCCATAGACCAAGGTCAGCAGAGCTGCTCTAGAGGCAGAGAACCGGGTCAGCAGAGCTGATTTAGAGGGAGAGAACCAGGTCAGCAGAGCTGCTCTAGAGCCAGAGAATCAGGTCAGCAGAGCTGCTCTAGAGCCATAGAACCAGGTCAGCAGAGCTGCTTTTGAGCCAGAGAACCAGGTCAGCAGAGCTGCTTTTGAGACAGAGAACCAGGTCAGCAGAGCTGCTCTAGAACTAACACTACCTACTGGCGACCGCCAGTAGGTAATATATATATATATATTCACTGAAAAAACCATAGGTTTCTCACACGTTATAGTTAGGAATTAGCATTTAAAAAACCTATGGTTTTTTCAATGAATTTTCAAGGCTGCGTGTTTTTCAGTTACATCATATACATTTAATATTACGTGATGTGCGCGATTGGTATGCGACCAGCCGCGACTCATGCTCCCGCGCATTTGCGACACATGCGCATTACGGTACGAGACGCTTGCACGGTGGTGGGTCCCGCGTGACGTCATATACGTGCTGGGGCACGCTAGGTGCGCAACTCCCGCAAAAAAAATTATGTTCCAAAGTTATATGTATATGTCTACATATTAGGGCAAGAGATTATCTAAGAAATTCATAAAAATAATATACTTGTACTTAAAATAAAATATTATTTTTAAATATATTTTCGAGAATTCGGGTGCGTGCATCGTGAGCGCAGAGAACCAGGTCAGCAGAGCTGCTGTAGAGCCAGAGAAACCAGTTCAGCAGAGCCGCTGTAGAGCCAGAGAACCAGGTCAGCAGAGCTGCTCTAGAGCCTGAGAAGCAGAGCTGCTCTAGAATTAGAGACCCAGGTCAGCAGAGCTGCTCTAGAGCCAGAGACCCAGGTCAGCAGAGCTGTTCTAGAGGCCGAGAACCAGGTCAGCAGAGCTGCTGTAGAGCCAGAGAAACCAGGTCAGCAGAGGTGCCTAAGAGGGAGAGAACCAGGTCAGCAGAACCGCTTTGGAGCCAGTGAACCAGGTCAGCAGAGCTGCTCTAGAGCCAGAGAACCAGGTCAGCAGAGGTGCTTTAGAGCCAGAGAACCAGGTCAGCAGAGCTCTATAGAGGGAGAGAACCAGGTCAGCAGAGCTGTTTTAGAGCCAGAGAACCAGGTCAGCAGAGCTGCTCTGGAGCCAGAGAACCAGGTCAGCAGAGCTGCTTTAGAACCATAGAACCAGGTCAGCAGAGCTGCTTTAGAGCCTGAGAACCAGGTCAGCAGAGCTGCTCTAGAGGCAGAGAACCAGGTCAACAGATCTGCTTTAACCCCTTCCATGCTGATGATGAACCCCAGCCGTCACGCTCCACGCTTGTGTGCTGATGACGGCTTGGGTTCGTAACGGCCCCGCCCTGTTCTTTTGTTTATTGCACAGCGGCGGAATCGGCCCAGCATGGAAGGGGTTAAGGGGAGAGAACCAGCTCAGTAGAGTTGCTTTAGAGCCAGAGAACCAGGTCAGCAGAGCTGCTCTAGAGCCAGAGAAACCAGGTCAGTAGAGCTGCTTTAGAGGGAGAGAACCAGGTCAGCAGAGCTGCTTTAGAGCCAGAAAACCAGGTCAGCAGAGCTGCTCTAGAGCCAGAGAACCAGGTCAGCAGAACTGCTTTAGAGCCATAGACCAAGGTCAGCAGAGCTGCTCTAGAGGCAGAGAACCGGGTCAGCAGAGCTGATTTAGAGGGAGAGAACCAGGTCAGCAGAGCTGCTCTAGAGCCATAGAACCAGGTCAGCAGAGCTGCTTTTGAGCCAGAGAACCAGGTCAGCAGAGCTGCTTTTGAGCCAGAGAACCAGGTCAGCAGAGCTGCTTTTGAGCCAGAAAACCAGGTCAGCAGAGCTGCTCTAGAGCCTAAGAACCAGGTCAGCAGAGCTGCTCTAGAGCCAGAGAACCTGGTCAGCAGAGCTGCTGTAGAGCCAGAGAAACCAGATCAGTAGAGCTGCTTTAGAGCGAGAGAACCAGGTCAGCAGAGCTGCTTTAGAGGGAGAAAACCAGGTCAGCAGAGCTGCTTTAGAGCCAGAGAACCAGGTCAGCAGAGCTGCTTTAGAGCCGGGGAACCAGGTCAGCAGAGCTGCTCTAGAGACTAAGAACTAGGTTAGCAGAGTTGCTCTAGAGCCAGAGAACCAGGTCCGCAGAGCTGCTGTAGAGCCAGAGAAACCAGGTCAGCAGAGCTGATTTAGAAGGAGAAAACCAGGTCAGCAGAGCTGCTTTAGAGCCAGAGAACCTAGCCAGCAAAGCAGCTTTAGAGCCTGAGAACCAGGTCAGCAGAGCTGCTGTAGAGCCAGAGAAACCAGGTCAGCAGAGCTGCTCTAGAGCGAGAGAACCAAGTCAGCAGAGCTGCTTTAGAGCCAGAGAACCAGGTCAGCAGAGCTGCTTTAGAGCCAGGGAACCAGGTCAGCAGAGCTGCTTTAGAGCCAGAGAACCAGGTCAGCAGAGCTGCTCTAGAGGCTAAGAATCAGGCCAGCAGAGCTGCTCTAGAGCCAGAGAACCAGGTCAGCAGAGCTGCTCTGGAGCCAGAGAACCAGGTCAGCAGAGCTGCTTTAGAACCATAGAACCAGGTCAGCAGAGCTGCTTTAGAGCCAGAGAACCAGGTCAGCAGAGCTGCTCTAGAGGCAGAGAACCAGGTCAACAGATCTGCTTTAACCCCTTCCATGCTGATGATGAACCCCAGCCGTCACGCTCCACGCTTGTGTGCTGATGACGGCTGGGGTTCGTAACGGCCCCGCCCTGTTCTTTTGTTTATTGCACAGCGGCGGAATCGGCCCAGCATGGAAGGGGTTAAGGGGAGAGAACCAGCTCAGTAGAGTTGCTTTAGAGCCAGAGAACCAGGTCAGCAGAGCTGCTCTAGAGCCAGAGAAACCAGGTCAGTAGAGCTGCTTTAGAGGGAGAGAACCAGGTCAGCAGAGCTGCTTTAGAGCCAGAAAACCAGGTCAGCAGAGCTGCTCTAGAGCCAGAGAACCAGGTCAGCAGAACTGCTTTAGAGCCATAGACCAAGGTCAGCAGAGCTGCTCTAGAGGCAGAGAACCGGGTCAGCAGAGCTGATTTAGAGGGAGAGAACCAGGTCAGCAGAGCTGCTCAGAGCCATAGAACCAGGTCAGCAGAGCTGCTTTTGAGCCAGAGAACCAGGTCAGCAGAGCTGCTTTTGAGCCAGAGAACCAGGTCAGCAGAGCTGCTTTTGAGCCAGAAAACCAGGTCAGCAGAGCTGCTCTAGAGCCTAAGAACCAGGTCAGCAGAGCTGCTCTAGAGCCAGAGAACCTGGTCAGCAGAGCTGCTGTAGAACCAGAGAAACCAGATCAGTAGAGCTGCTTTAGAGCGAGAGAACCAGGTCAGCAGAGCTGCTTTAGAGGGAGAAAACCAGGTCAGCAGAGCTGCTGTAGAGCCAGAGAACCAGGTCAGCAGAGCTGCTTTAGAGCCGGGGAACCAGGTCAGCAGAGCTGCTCTAGAGACTAAGAACTAGGTTAGCAGAGTTGCTCTAGAGCCAGAGAACCAGGTCCGCAGAGCTGCTGTAGAGCCAGAGAAACCAGGTCAGCAGAGCTGATTTAGAAGGAGAAAACCAGGTCAGCAGAGCTGCTTTAGAGCCAGAGAACCTAGCCAGCAAAGCAGCTTTAGAGCCTGAGAACCAGGTCAGCAGAGCTGCTGTAGAGCCAGAGAAACCAGGTCAGCAGAGCTGCTCTAGAGCGAGAGAACCAAGTCAGCAGAGCTGCTTTAGAGCCAGAGAACCAGGTCAGCAGCGCTGCTTTAGAGCCAGAGAACCAGGTCAGCAGAGCTGCTTTAGAGCCAGAGAACCAGGTCAGCAGAGCTGCTCTAGAGGCTAAGAATCAGGCCAGCAGAGCTGCTCTAGAGCCAGAGAACCAGGTCAGCAGAGCTGCTGTAGAGCCAGAGAAACCAGGTCAGTAGAGCGCTTTAGAGGGAGAGAACCGGGTCAGCAGAGCTGCTCTAGAGGGAGAGAAGCAGGTCAGCAGAGCTGCTCTAGAGCCAGAGAACCATGTCAGCAGAACTGCTTTAGAGTCATAGAACCGGGTCAGCAGAGCTGCTTTAGAGCCAGAGAACCAGATCAGCAGAGCTGCTCTGTAGCCTAAGAACTGGGTCTGCTGAGCTGCTCTAGAGCCAGAGAACCAGGTCAGAAGACCTGCTGTAGAGCCAGAGAAACCAGGTCAGCAGAGCTGCTTTAGAGGGAGAGAACCAGGTCAGCAGAGCTGCTCTAGCTGACACTGACTGACTGACTGACACTGACTGATTGACACTGACTGACACTGACACCGACTGACACGGACTGACACTGATTGACTGACACTGACTGACTCACACTGACTGACACTGATTGACTGACACTGACTGACTGACACTGACTGACTGACACTGATTGACTGACACTGACTGAATGACACTGACTGACACTGATTGACTGACACTGACTGAAACTGATTGACTGACACTTACTGACTGACTGACACTGACACTGACTGACTGACACTGACTGACACTGACTGACTACTCTCTACTACTCTACTACTCACTCTCTACTACTCTCGCTCTACTACTCACTCTCTACTTCTCTACTAATCTCTACTACTCACTCTCTACTACTCACTCTCTACTACTTTCTCTATTACTCTCTACTATTCGCTCTCTACTACTCACTCTCTACTACGCTCTAGTACTCTCTCTCTACTACTCACTCTCTACTACTCTACTTCTCACTCTCTACTACTCTACTACTCTCTACTACTCACTCTCTACTACTCTCTTCTACTCTCTCACTAGTACTCACTCTCTACTACTCACTCTCTACTATTCACTCTCTACTACTCACTCTTTACTACTCTCTACTACTCACTCGCTACTATTCCCTACTACTACTCTCTACTACTCAGTCTCTACTACTCTCCACTACTCACTACTACTCTCTACTACTCTCTACTACACCCCCTCTACTACTCTACTACTCACTCTCTACTAACCTCTACTATTCTGTCTCTCTACTATCACTCTCTACTACTCTCTTTACCACTCTCTACTACTCACTCTCTACTATTCACTCTCTACTACTCACTCTCTACTACTCTCTATGACTCACTCTCCCCTACTCAATCTCTACTACTCGCTCTCTACTACTCACTCTTTACTACTCTCCTGCTCTCTACTACTCTCTCTACTACTCTCTCTCTACTACTCACTCTCTACTACTCTCTACTACTCTACTACTCACTCTCTACTACTCTCTCTCTACTACTTACTCTCTACTACTCACTCTCTACTACTCTCTCTCTACTACTTAGTCTCTACTACTCACTCTCTACTACTCACTCTCTACTACTAGCTCTCTACTACTCTCTACTACTCACTCTCCACTACTCACTCTCTACTACTCGCTCTCTACTACTCTCTACTACTCACTCTCTACTACTCTCTCTACTTCTCACTCTCTACTACTCACTCTACTACTCTCTCTCTACTACTCTCTTCTACTCACTCTCTACTACACACTCTACTACTTGCTCTGTACTACTCTCCACTACTCACTCTACTACTCACTCTCTACTACTCCCTATTACTCACTCTACTACTCACTTTCTACTACTCACTATCTACTACTCCACTACTCTCTACTACTCATTCTCTAATACTCTACTACTCTCTACTACTCTCTCTACTACTCACTCTCTACTACTCTCTACTACTCACTCTCTACTACTCTCTCTCTCTACTACTCTCTACTACTCTCTCTACTACTCACTCTACTACTCATTCTACTACTCACTCTCTACTACTCTCTTCTACTACTCACTCTAATACTCACTCTCTACTACTCACGCTCTACTACTCACTCTACTACTCTCCACTACTCACTCTCTGCTACTCTCTCTACTACTCTCTACTACTCTCTACTACTCTCTACTACTCACTCTCTACTCTCTAATACTCACTCGCTACTCTCTACCTCTCTCTCTACTACTATCTACCTCTACCTTTCTACCTCTACACCTCTACCTCTACACCTCTACCTCTCTACCTCTATCTCTCTACCTCTCTCTACCTCTCTCTACACGCACACATATGCACATATATATATGCATATGCATTTATATATATGTATATACATACATATATAAACATATATATAAAATGCATATCTGTATAAATACAAATATAAATGCATGCATACATATACATATACGCATACAAATGCATGTTATGTACATGAAAGTTTGAAAAACACTAATACAAGCAAAGCTAAAAAGCCACCTAATTACAAACAGAATTGCTTTAACTTAAAGGAGGGCGAAACCTATTGCATTTTCAATGCTTGCTTACTTTGGTACCATCAAGAAGGCATTCAGATGTGTCACACATTTGCCATAAATTCGGAATGTAAGCACTAGCGGTGCTCATTAGATCACTGTAGTAAAGATACTGCTCACCAGGGAAGTCAGCTGATGGTATTCAAAGTGCATGTTTCAGTCTGCATGTCAGAATTTTTTAATGAAATAGAAGAGGATTTGAGAAGTCAAAATGTGCCCTAATTTTTCTTTCTGCAGCACTAATCATAATTTCTGTGGCAAAATGAACCCCCTCATTTTGTTCCTTTGCAAATTAAATGTTTTAGGCGTTACCGCTTTATTCCAATCAAGATGGCTTCAGGTGTGCTGTAATTTTGTCATAAGTAAGACTGTTAGCGTTCTAGTTGTTCTTTAGAACACTCTGGGACATTCTGTCATTGGGCTATATTTGGGCTACATCTGGGTGATATGTGTGCTACATTTGGGCTCTTTTGTCTCTGGTGTCCATCTTGTCATCCAAAGTGCCCAAGAGCTTTAAACTCGCACTCCCAGCAAATGTCACCTTCTGGCATTGAACATGGAAACAGACCTCGGCATGTCAGGAAACTTTTTATTTCATTTGCCTACGCGTTTCGAGGTGGCAGCCTCTTCTTCCTGGGCTCCTGCTGAAAACCGGCTTGTGGAATTTCTTAATTGCTTGCAACTGTACTGCCATCAGTGGGCCACGCTCATCACGCTGATTTTGGTGCATGTAGGGACTTGTGGTCCTTTGAAATGCATTGAAACACCCATAGTGGGCTCCATGTCAGTTTTCAAATTTATGCAGCATTTTAAATGAATTACAACACCTTTAGTGGGCTCCACGATGTCAGGTAAATTGAATTAAATCCACATTTGCTGTTCAAGCAATTAAGAATATTCCACAAGACGGTTTTCAGCAGGAGCCCAGGAAGAAGAGGCTGCCGCCTCGAAACGCGTAGGCAAATGAAATAAAAAGTTTCCTGACATGCCGAGGTCTGTTTCCATGTTCAATGCCAGAAGGTGACATTTGCTGGGAGTGCGAGTTTAAAGCTCTTGGGCACTTTGGACAACAAAATTACTTACGCGGCGCCCTGCCGTGAAACTCGCACCATCTTGTGAACAAAGGAAGCTGCGCCACACTGAACTGTGCACCGGTGCGATCAGCACAGCAAATGCGGATTGAATTCAATTTACCTGACATCGGCAACGGAGGTCACACCAAAATTGATGTACATAAGCAGTTACGCATTGGCGCCTAATGGTGAACGCGTGATTTTAGCACAAAACTCACCATTATGAATTGATTTGTATATAAAACAATACTGTGTATTTAATACTTGTCACAATGACCAATCTAATATGTCTGCTACATGACGAGCGATTGTGTTTTGATTTCTTAACTCCAAGACACTGTTTATGTCACTGTTTGTAAAATAATTGTATAGTACAACTTTATTTAAAAACAAGACACCAATTAATTACTGACACTGAAAAAGGCAAGCATGCCGAAATGCGTTTGTCGATTTAAATTGCAGAAACGAAGCATTAAAAGAATTATTTACAAAAATCCATGGCTCCAGAGTGCGCTCTTTTAGAAGGCGGTTTGTGGGATTGAGGAATCGTTGTGTGGAATAAAATACGTACTCCACCGTACGTTAAGTGAGCACCCGCGGAGTGAGGAGCGATGGCTGGTGGATTGGAGTGTGGCGATATTTATATATATATATATGTACCTTCTACTTCCATTTAAAATGCATATGCCTTTACCATTCATGGCTTTACAACTAAATTCGATGTAAAGGCATGCATGGCAAAGGCATATGCATTGTAAAATCCTGTGGGTATAGATTGTGCGTGGTAATGGTAAATGCGTGTCAACAACTGAATTATAACAGTAGTGCGTGCTAATGGCCACGTTGTAATAGCTGTTTCCCAAGCATCATGTTTAATACCATTTTATCCGAGTCCATCTTTGAATTATTTATTGTATAGTGAGAGGAAGCAGATGTCAACCAGTCTCAATCTGCACCCTCCCTGGGTTTTTTGTAGCTTGTACAGACCCCAGACATCAACTGATGCTCACATATCATAGAATCACTAGCTGTTTCCTGTTGCGGGACATTTGGGGATGCTGTTGGGGAGAACAGCTTTCTTTAGTTCGAGTTCACTTCAAATTTCTGAATGCTTTTTGATATGACACCATTTATTATTAGGAACTGGAAGAACTATTAACAGACCTCCCCAAAATGATTATGGGGCATATTTTACAAGGTGATATCGCAACCAGAACATCACTTTTAGCAACATTCTGATGGCGCTATCCCCTTCTCCTTATTTATAAAGCGGTGTTAAGAACCCTTAACGTGTCTTAATGCCACCTTTTAAATAAGAGCTTTTTTGACACTGCACTGAGCATTTAAATTCTAGGACCACACCTAGTTATGAGATAGTGGTAGTCGTGTAAGTGAAATCCCCATCTCAAAAAATCATACAAGATTGAAGAGAAACTGAACCTCATCAACTTTGCACAATCTTGACAAATAACCATGTTAATGTGAACCATTGTCTACCTTCATTAAATGTGGGCTACATAAGCAAACCATGGTTGGATTTAAAAAGAAACATCTCAATCTTTTACTCTGTATGCAAACTTGACAGTTGGTCTTACCTTTGAAGTTAGGTACACTTGAAAATGCAAATTTACATATTTTTGTCATATCAGGGAAGAGGATGACGTATTAAAGTTTATGCAGTACATGGATTCCATATGCAGAATAAGTGGCAGAGATGTAATATCAGCCTTCAATCTTTCGCCTTTCTCAAAGGTGTGTGACCTAGGCGGTAAGTAATATTCACATGAAGATGAACCTGCTAATGTGTTTGCAACTAAAAATACTATCCAATTAAACAAATAAAACATTTGGGGGCATATTTAAATGGAGATTGCACCACTGGAACGACCATTTTTTGACATTCCGGTGGTGGAATGCCCTGCTCCATTTTACATAGTGGTGTTAAGTCATGTTTTGTGGCTTAATGCCGCTTTGTAAATATGGTATCCTTTTATGCAGGTATCTTTGTGAAAGGGGCCTGCAATTGGTGTTGCTGTGGGTGTTCCTCCACAACATCTATTGTGTTTTGGTGGTGTCCCAGATTTATAAGGAGGTGTAAATCATAGGCGTTAAAATGGTGCACCAAGGAGAAATACTTTTATTTCTCCTCTTTTTTACTTTGTGTATGTGTGCTGGCATTTATGATTGTTTATATTTAGGAAGGTGGCCCTTCCTGCACATAAACAACCAATAAATAATGGCGATTTGCTACTAAAAATATGCTTGGTGAGCCAGAGCTTCTACCGTGAAGTTAAAGTAGGAGTGCTTCTCTTTTTCATCATAAGCAGACAGTTATGAAACCACGGTCAACGCCCTTTTTGACTTACATATACTTTCTGAAATGTATTCCTGGAATACCGTGATCAATAGGTAGGGCCATTCATCATTCATTGTTTGGTTTGCTTGAGATCCTTTCAATTGCAACCAAGGTGTGCCCTGCTGTTTCAAGTGTGCCTGTAGGGATTCCATTGCATACTTTCTCCTCATTCACCTAAGCTTCACTAATTTTTCAACTTTGGTCTTTGTCTCTGCTTTTCAACTGACAGTCATTTTTTAATTCTCAATCCAATATACCCTGCATTCCCTTCCTTACACTTCTCCTTTCCCCTTTCCCATCTACACTTCCCTTCCATGCTGGAGCTTATTTTCCTCCTGCAACTGCTGAACTAACAGTCTGAACCCCTTCTCTAATGTCATCTTAAACTCATTCCCCTCAAAGCGTCCTTCATTCTGCTATCCTCTGTAGCTCTAGCATTAGGCATTGAATGCCTTTCTACTCTGCCTATTTCTCCTCACGCCTGACCTTAAATACCAGCTTCTTCTACCCACAGAACTCCTATTGACTTCCCCAGGCTTATTGTCCTTATCTTCTGCCAGACACTTTAGCCCTGATTACAAGTATCTTCATTGCTCATGCAAAAATACTGGGAGCATTGTTTCTGCACCAGGCATTACAGTGCCTTTGCAGCAAAATGCAGAAGACATGTTTACATTGAAATGCATTATCAATAACTGACTCAGGTTCATATAAACAATCTCCTGGGCCTGCATTTCATCAACTCGAAAGCTTTGTGAGCAGAACCACTTTTGTTGATAATCTGACAAGACCACCTTAAGGAGGCAGCCATCTTGTTCATTCTGTATTGCCACAGATTGATCCAAAACACATCCTTGTCAATTTGTTGGCCCTGAACGATAGTGATGCCAGATGTTTAAGATGGTGATCACAATACAGTTAATCGAGAACAAATAAGGCTGGTGGGCCAGATTTGAAAAGAGGGGGAAAGTATGGAAGTCTTTGGAGAGATGTAGCTTTTGTGGCAGATGAAAATCATTGAATAGAAGGTGACACCTGCCAAATGAGAGCGAGTCGACAGGTATGAACACAACCTATTGTCATCCACCCTTTACACTTTCTGCCCTTGCCTTCTGACTGCTTAAAAGAAACTCCTGGTCCAGCGCTTGACAACGGAAATCTCTTTGTGCCTGATGTAGGTAATAGGGAAATACTGATTCCTAAATACCGAATTTTACAGATTCGGTATTTAGAAATCGGTATATCAGATCTAGGTAAGAATTCGGTAAAAAATACTGAATTCTTAATATTCGTTATTACCGAATCGGTAATTGAGATTCGGTAATACCGAATACCTACCCATTCATTCCTATGGGCGTGGAGGCCCATAAAAATGAATGTGAAGAGATACGGTATTATCGATTTTTTTATTACCGAATCGGTAATACCGGGAGGTATTTCAAGGGTGCTAGGTTGCACCCCTGAAATGTGCATGTGTGCACATGTGGCACATATGCATGCCCTAGGGGCATGGATGTGTGCCACATGGCACATTTCAAAAAGCAAAAAAGTGCTTTGGGAAAGGAAATCGCTACTTACCACCAACTTGAAGTTGGTGGTAAATAGCGATTCGTTAAGGCAGAGGTGCACTGTTTTAAGTGCTACCTACATTGCATTTAAGGAATCAGTATTACTGATTCCTTAAATGCAAGGCCAATCAGGAATCGGTATTAAGGAATCGGTATTTACCGATTCCTTATTACGATTCCTTCCCTACATCTGACATGGCTAAATACCGGTCGGTAACTGTGAAATTTAACGAATTTCACCGTTACCAACCGGTATTTGCCCACCTACATCTGGTCCTATGTTCCAAAAGGGAACCAGCCTTGACAAGGGAGGTGGTCAAATAGGAGTCCAGACATATGATTCACCTATACTGGTGAACACCAACTCCCTGATTTTCCTCTTTTGATGGTCCCTTCCAATTTGCAAAGAGGGTGATCCAGCCCTTTCATACACCTGCCTTGTGGCGAATCAGAATGTGCAAAGTAACTCTAGTACACTATGACAAAGCCTTTGGGGGAAACAGTCAGACCAACTCAGCCTCAACCACGTGTGTTCTGACCTTGCAAGAGTAACCATGCTTGCTTTAACCACGCATATGTCTCAACTGCGCATATGCTTGGTTAAGGCATATGCACTGACTAGTTGCTGGCTGGCTGGTGGAAGCAGGAAGAGGAAGGTTTGGGAGAGGATGCAATGTGGTGACACAAGTGGGGTTTTGGGGGGGTGGGGTAGTTTGTAGGGCTGGGTGGTCTGGAGGTTTAGGGCTCAGTGCAGGGGACATTAAAGGGAAGTTTTCAGGCCAAAGGAGCAGTTGGGCTGGGGCAGGGGGAGGTGGGGGTGGTTTAGTCGTGTGGGCAGGCTTTTGTGCTCAGAGAGGGGGCTGGGTTGGAGTTAGGAGGCTGAATTTAGGACTCAGGGCAGGGGACAGGAAAGGGGCAGTTTTCAAGTCAAGGGGGCAGTTGAACTAAAGCAGGAGGGAGGTGGGGGAGGTTTTAGGGGGTGGGGCTAGTTTTAGGGCTAAGGGAGGGGAGCTAAGGTCAGAGTAGTTTTTGGAGCTATGGGGTCGCGTTTTAAGGATCAGGATAGGAGATCGGGTAGTTTATAGGTTTGGGGCCGGTACAATAGACTGCAGGAGGGCCGAATTTTAGGGCTCAGGGCAGAGGGGCATTTGTGTGATCTTTACCAAACAAGTCCTTTTACCAACCATGTATTGAGAATAACACTGTGTGGTAAAGACACTGTCATGGTTAAGACCACATGGTACAGGCATGCGTTGTTAAGTCGTGCACTGTTCCATTACACAACCCTTTTGTGCTGCAGAAATATAATATGTCAACAAAGAGATTATAACTATTCATCATCGGTTGTTGGGTTATTTTACACTTCCAATGTATTTCTAGCTGTAAGTATAGAAAGTAAAGCTGATAAACATTAGTATCCGTCAATCAGCTGGTGCCCATTTCTAGGAGCTATTGCCTTGGCACTGGAAACCTGTATTTTGCTCATGTTTTGGTAAATAAAGCATGTTTTTCTTTTTTTCCATCAGACAATAGGAACGTCCTAATAGCCTATATAAGTTGTTTGCTGACTTTTTGTCCCTGTTATGTTTTTCTTTATAAGGCTGCTCAGGAGCACTAGCGAAGCAGTTTATTGAGATTCATCCAAATTCTACAGTCACAATTTTTGACTTGCCTAAAGTAGTGCAAAGAGCAAAGAAGCACTTCATATCCCCAAAAGAACATAGGATCCAGTTCCAAGAAGGTAGGTTGGTTGCATGCTAATGTAGAAAACAAAACAAACGTAGTGTTTGTTTCACAACAAAATCAAATTTCACCATTGACTCAAAATCACTGAAATCGAAAGTCTACTCTTAATCACTGTGACCTCTGCTAACTAAGATTTATTATCTGAAAGTTAGAAATAACCCACTTGGAGTTATTGGTATTGGTTTAATATGCTTGCATGAATCAGATCGTGAACTGTTCTGAAAGAATTTACTCTACACTGATACTTCTAAAGACGTCATTTTTTTTTTGTCATTGTGACGTTTCTATCACTTTGGAAGGGCGATTTTCAAAAATGTAATGAGACTATATGTTAACAACATTGACAAAGTATAACAACCAAACGCAACCATGTCCAGCAGAAGTCCATGGTGGAAAGAAAGAGAGAAGTCCTATAGTGGCCAGAAAATAAATAGCTGCAAAACCACTGGGAGAACTTACATTGTGCAGGATTAAATTTATCATATAGAAATGTTGTGTAATAAAAAAGAGTGCATACAAAAGTTATAGGAATACAAAATATAATGGGCCTGGTCTGACCAAGTAAAGGCTAAATAACCAAAAATCCTGAAGTTGGTGCCCTCATACAGAGCATAGGCTTTCAAATCAGCAAGATGGATTTACAAAATACTTAGGGGCATATTTATGAGAGCATTGCGTCACGTTTGCACCACGCAAAGTGGTGTATGCATGACAGAAGGCTCTCAGTCAAATGTATAAAGCCACACGAAGCCACAATGCGTGGTTTGGAGCGGCCTCATAAATCTTGAGTAAGACAACCCAGCCTAAATCACTGTGCCGCCCTACTCTGTTCAAAGGAGGCATTCCTTGGGCATTGCGATGGGTCCTTCCATGCAACTCTAATGGTTTTTGACGCATTTCCAGATTTACAAGTACTTGTAAACCTGGGGATGTGTCAAAATCTTATGCCTCCCCAGGGCTTGCGTAACAATGAGAAATATCTCCATTTCCCCTTATTTCTTCCTCTTTCTATGTGTGCTACAGTACACATAAAAGGAGGAAAGTGCCTTTATGGATTGTTTTTTGTGCAGGAAGTTACCCCTTCCTGCACAAAACTATCCTTCATTCCTGCCTTTTCACTTTGACGTAGACCAGTGCAGCAAGGTGACTTGCTGCGCTTACCTATGCCAAATCCCCATAAATGAGGGTCTAGCTCTCATTTATAGGGATTTAGAGTAGGGCAGTGCAGAAAATCACCTTGCTGCACTTCCCTACATCAATGTGAAAGGGCAGGAATGGACCGTATTTATCCTGTCCTTTCACCCGATGCTGGTGCAGTATCGTCAGCATAGTGCCAACGCAGGGTGCCTGTATTGTCAGCGGGATTGTTTTTGTGCAGAAAGGGGCACCCTTTTGCACAACAATCAATCCATAGAGGTGCAGTCCTCCTTCTATGCATGCTGCAGAATGCATCACTCATAGAATGAGGAAAAAAGAAGAGAAATAGGGATATTATCCCTGTTTCACCTCCTCTGGGGAAGTGTACGATTATTTTTTTTTTTTAAATATCTTTATTGAATTTTTTTAGTTACAGAACCCTCCCCCCCAAGTCAGACAGGTTCAACAGAGAATACTTCACATATAAACACAGATAAATTAGGAAATTAGAATTCGTAAATCATACATTACTATCTAAATAAGTCAATCAAACAACCAAAACGATTTATAATCATAACAAATTAAATTTTTACAGTTTTTCAATCGCGCTAAGTATAGCTTTATATTACAAGGAATTACCTTGGAGTTGGGACCACTCAATTAAGGGATTCCAGATTTTCAATCCCCTGGCCCTCCGTCTTCTACCTTTTCTTTTATATATAGCCATTTCCAAGTTAAATATAGCTAACAGTCTAGAGAACCACTGTTGAAAAGATGGTGAGTTAGGGTCCAGCCAGGCGGAGGCGATACAGATTCTTAAGACTGCCATGGCAATAAATATTAGTTCATGTCCAGGGGATGGTTCTGCAAGATTAGTTGCCCCAAGCAAAATCATTTCATTAGAGAGGACTATTTTGGTTTTTAGAACATTAGTTAAAAACTGTCCAATGCTCAGTTTTAAGGCGGATAGGTTTGCGCAGGAGGAAAATATGTGTATGCAATCTGCATTAGGTAGCGTACATCTAAAACAGCATGTACCCCTCCCACTTCCCCATTTAGCAATTCTATCTGGGGTATAATACATAAAAAAGCAAGTCTTATAAAACTGTGCTTGCAGTTTGGTTGACATTAGTATAGTTTGGGATAGTTCATAGGCATAATTGAATTCTTCCATAGTGATTGCCAATTTTGCCTGCCACTTCTGTGCTGTTTTCTCAAGATTGTCCGGAAATAGAGATAACAAGAGAGAATATATCTCACCAATTGTAAATTCCTTGTTTTTTTCAGAATTTCTGCTATCGGAACTTTGTCAAAGGAGGTATTTTCCCTAATCCTTCGTGTTAAAAAATCTCTGATTTGCAGATATTTAAAAAAATCCCTCCACTCCAATTGATATATTTCCCTCAAGGTTTCAAAAGAGTGTAACCCTTCATTTGAAAAAAGACATCCAAGATGTGTAATTCCTGCTGTAGTCCATCGATCAATACATGGTCCTCTGAAAATTTCAGGGAGAGCCGGATTGTTGCCTAGCGGGGAGTAGAGCGAGAATCATCCTATGCCCAGTAATTTCCTCACAGCCTTCCACGCTTTGAACCCCGCTAGTAAGGTCTTTAGGCGGACCTTTTTGTGGTAGCTATCATAGAGAAATCGCCATAAATAGCCTTTACTCTTATTGCCTAGTATCAGCTGATGAATTGATGGTTGGTCATCCCCTGCGACTGTCTCATTGTTATCTAATAGCAAAAAGAGTTTGTGATTATATGAAAGCATACATGCCCAATAATATAGCTTAAGGTTAGGGAGGGCCAAACCTCATTTTTCTTTAGGAAGAGTCAAAAGCTTATAGGTTTTTCGGGGTAGTGAATAGGACCAAATAAAACTAGAGAAAGTACGCTCCATCAGTTTGAACCAATATTCGGAGATTTCCAAATTAATTGCTCTGAACATGTAGAGCAGTTTAGGAAAGTAAACCATTTTTAATGCATTTACCCGGCCAATCAAGGACAAGTGTAGATTATTCAAACAACGGAGATCTTTCTGCATTTTATCTAGCAGGGGGTTCAGATTTAGTTCGACCACCTTATCGAGTTTGGAAGAGATACATACCCCTAGGTAGGTCGCTTTTGTTGTCACACAGGGATCTACCATGGTGCATTTATCGTTTAGGACCACTTGGGTTTTACTCTGGTTGAGTGCGTAGCCGGCCACGTTACCAAAGTTATTGGCCTCATTTTCAATCATAGGTAAGGCCAATGCCCGATCTGGTGTTACTATGGCGATATCGTCGGCATAGGCAAGAGTTTTAGTCATATAGCCTTGGGACAGTATAGGAGTAATACCAGCATTAGATTCCAAACTGCGAATAAAGGGATCAATGTAGATAGCAAACAACAATGGGGAAGTGTACGATTTTGATGCATTCCCAGTCCTTGTAAATCTGGAAATGTGTCAAAAAACATGGAGGTTGCGTGGGAACACCCCCCACAAGGCCCATGGAATGCCTCCCTTGCACAGGGTAAGGTGACACAGCCATTTGCGCTGCATTGCCTTACTCAAGATTTATGATGCCACTCAAAACCACAGTATGTGCCTTTGTGTGGCTTCATGAATCTTACTCAGAGCCTTGCTTCACCATGTACCACTTTGCGTGGTGCAAACTGAACACAAGGCTCTCATAATATGCCCTTTACTATGTGAAAATTCACTTGCCAATAGTCTTTATTTGAAGTAAAACCTCTTTTGTTGTGCACAAAAGACGATTTTCTTCTTTAAAAAAATACTTACACATTATATTATGCTATTATGATGTAGATTGATATTGTAGTAAATCTACTCCTAGAAATGGGGAGTGGACATGCTGGGGCTCGAATGTCCTTGAATGTTTGTTCTGACTCACAGACATGTGAGTTTGTCAGTATTCTTACATTTTTACTTGGCCCATTCCAGACAGGAAATAGTGCAGACATATTAAGCAATTTGAACCCTGGCTATTTGTTTTTCAAAAATGCAGAAGTTCCAAAAGTTTGAAGCAATCAGGTACAAAATCCTGCAAAAATCCAGAGATAATACCAATCTCTGTGAACAAAAAAGGAAATGCTGACAATCATACTGTATGGTATTTCTACTGATTACTAAATAGTGGCTGTTGTTTGCAAGCTTGCTACAAAGAAATGCAAAAGATGGTCCTAACCTATTCATATCCTTAGAGTTAGAAACATAACAACTAAAAATCACATGGATAGTGACACTGGAGAACGGGAAAACCGATGAGCTCCTCTCCAGGCACATAGGGCCATATGGATGGCTGCAAAATATGATCGCAAACCGCACCCTGACTTTCTAAGATCATTTTTCATTTTAGATGTGGCCTATGTATTGATAGGTTGCATTGCAATATATCCTGTCGTAGAATGACATCCATAGTGAATATTAACTAGGCAGGTCACTATTTGAGACCATTTGTGATTGGCTACGAACATAGGGGTGGTGGCCTTCAAAGACCAGCTGACCTCCATCACTGAGTTTGCATTCCTAAATGGGATACTTTTTTGTTTGTTAAAGCAGCCTATGTTCCTCAAAGGAACAAGTGAAGCCTAAAATAATCATGTTTGCCGAGAGGGTAGACAGTGGTCATTTGAGTGCTACCTGTCTCCCCCCCCCTCCCAAGGTAAACTGAAATGTTTCCCTAAGGTTAGGCTTTCTAACAGGGAGCGCCTTTTTTTAATAAATCTGTTGGCACCTCCTTTGAGGACTTGGAAACTTTTCAGTGGTGTGCAATTGCATTATACACAGCATTACAAGTTATAATAAGCAGTAGATGAAATTTTAACATGATTTCCTTTTTTCTTTTTCAAAGGGAAGGTTTTCCTCAGAATTTTCTTACTATCTTTTTTTAACCTTTCTTTATTGTTTTAGCTGCAAAACATCAAAATACAACACACGGTGCAAGCTATGTCAAAAAGTCGCCATTGGTCTGTCAGGTCCAAACAGGCATCTCTAGTGGCATGCTCAACATACGCTCGCCAGAACCAACTTCACCCAGGGCACATCTACCTTACGGCCCCTACTTTGGTGTATCTGGCATTGTATAGTATATTAATCCCTTCTTCCGACGAGCTTGAGAAGACTATCTTCAGTTATACAGCCCCCCTAAAGAATGCCCACTTAAAAGGTGGGTAATGTAGTGATAGGGTGGATTGAGGTAAGGTATGATTGGGTTGGTCCAAATACTCTGCAGGGACGACAGGGGGAAAAAGATCCTGCCCACCTCCTGTTTATGGGCTCACTGTCTGTGTTTGGCTGTCCTGTCAGTTGGGGAACCCTGGTAGGAAACCTATAGTGATGGTGCCTATCCAATATGTGAAGAGAAAGACTCTGCACCGGTATTTGGCCAAAAGGTCCATTCAAAATGTGACCCTGTGGGGGAGCACTACGTTTGAGTGTAGGAAGTACATTCTTCAAGGGAGCGATGAGCAATATACAGAGGGACATGTAGGTCAGTTTATGACAGATTTTTATTTCCAAAACAATAGTATTCAGGTGCTCACACAATAAGTGACAATAAGCGTAACGTGAAAAGTGATGGTGATATTAATATAAATACATTGCATTGGCAACAATAATGGAAGCTCCTTGAAAAATGTTTACAGAGTGAGAGGAGTTCATGTTGTAAGGGGTCAACGGCGTTTCGATCTCAATTATTCAAGATCATCTTCAGGACATATAAGTGAGCAAGCTGAATTTGGGTGTTTATGTGGTATAATTCAGCATCAAAGGAAGCGCCTATGGAACCCAGCAGTAGTCTTCACACTAGTGTGTGATAGCGATATGGAAGCTGAGATAATTCCCCAGTTTCTTGAGGAACAGCTGAGTTGTTCAGGTGGGTAGCTCAGAGCTGATTAATTATTTATAGAAGAACCCAGGTCACTAAAGGAAAGCCAAGGGACAGAGAGCAGAGCATGTCCTGCTGCTACGGCTGCCTGCGCTGAATGTGCAGGTAGCCGTTCCTATTCTCAAACATAGTATCCCCCACAGGGTCACTTTTTCAATGGACCTTTTGGCCAAACCAGAACCATTGTTTTTCTAAAAAGCCTACTACCCCAGGTTCACATATTGGGGTACCCTTGTTTTTCTCTATCACTCCGCACCGGTATTAGCACCTCCATTTGGCAGCAATGCTTGTAGAAAGTGTCCCCAGCCACAATCAAATTTCTCTAGCTGGTCTTTAAGCCTTTATATGACCATCTTGTAGGAGGCTAATTTGAACATAATAATCCACATTTGTAAAGCGCACAATCACCCGTTAGGGTCTCTAGGCGCTGGGGGCCGTCGGGAAGATTAAGCAAGCTATTGCCCAGAGTCACATGGTGCTGGGCTAACCTGCCGCCGGAGCCGGGGATCGAACCGTGATCCCCAGATTCCAGCGTCAGTCGCCCTGGCCGCGGCGCCACACCTCTTCCACAACAACATCTCTTAGAACCAGGCTTGCATATAGACCTATGTGGAGACATCCTGAGCCAGAGTATACAAAGCTTGGCTGTGGCCACGGTGATAGTAAACCACCTCATCATGTTTTGCGCAATGTCCGTAAGATCGTCCTTTTCATGAAAAAGGGCAATCCCAAGCTTACGTGGTCCCTGAGGTTCTAGGACAAATGTCATGTGCCCCTAGACTTCTCAATGCTAAGCATTCCCAGAGAATGTGTCCTCTATCGTAATTCGGTTAATTGCATCTCCAGCATTTCACCCTCTCTTATTGTGCAATCATTTAGGAGTCCGGCACCATCTAAGAAGTATTATGAAGGGCCTGAATTTAAGGCGCGCTTCCTTCCGGGCCTTGTTACCAGTGGCCATAAAAGTCAGTCAAGTCATCGCCCTGGAGGTCAAGGTACAGGAAATCAGTCCACCAGTCCTTAAGTATAGTGATGTGGGGCTAGAAAAGATCTTATTGGTGATTATGTTGTGAAAGTCTGATACTTGACCTGTATAGGTGTCCCACTTGGAGGAGGAAGCAGCAAGATAAGGTCTTGGGCATTGGCGGGGTTAGTGAACATAGGCAGTGTTGTAGTCTTTGAAAGACCCAATAGTAGCCCCTCCAGTGGTAGAAGTCTTCCTCAGATTCCACAATGGTCTTCACTCTGTCAGGTTAGTGAAATTGGTTGATCTTGCGTATATCTCTGCATTAGACCCGTCCGCCTTAGCTTTGTCTACCCTCCAATTTCTTTCCTACTTACATATAATTTTTAGTACAACAAATGAACCTACAGCTAACTCTACGCTGAGCACATCAATCATATAGTCCCATATTTAATAGAGTCCTATGCCAGCCAACCACAGGACTTGCTGCAGCTCGGTCCCACTGGACACCCAGAAACGAAATTCAATGCAAAGGTGGAGGCAGCACCAGGGAAGAAGTCACAAACTGGTCACTTTGTTTCAAAAAGTTCTTTATTATTCTTCATAAAAACAACAGACAACAGCCAACGCATTTCGTTCCTGTAAAAGGAACTTCCTCAGGGCAAAAAGTATACATGTAGACTTGTAGGTTGGACACAGAATATTGGCCTTGGACATGATAATCCCAATCCTATTTTCATTCACAAGTACCACGATCTCTATCGTAACTGTACATAGGCACAGTTAAACAAGAAGAATATCTCTTGCACACGCTGAATCTTCCGGCTCAAAAGAACACAGCCTAAATCAAATAGTCGTAATATCGAAAAGCAGAAGTCCGTGGACGATATTGTAGTGAGGGAACTACATTTCGGCAGTCCCACAGTTTGTAGAACAGCTCCAAGTCAAGGCCAGAAGTCAATTGCGGCGGAACAGGTGACACTACAGGAGTTCACACCATACAGAAAATCTTAACTGTGGGTCCTTAAATTAATATCCAAAGGAGATCATGATACATCTTAGACAATGGAATCCTCCTGTCTTCAAGCGCAGAGTCACGAGGCCACTGTCCAGGGTTTCTGAGTCCTGCAATGGACTGTGGTGTGAACTCCTGTAGCGTCACCTGTTCCTTCTGTCGATCATTGCCTATCAAACTCGCCGCAATTGACTTCTGGCCTTGACTTGGTGCTGTTCTACAAACTGTGGGACTGCCGAAATTTAGTGTGTCACACCTATACATTTGTAATGATAAACCCTCTTTAAAGGTAAGGTCGTGGTTTTTTATTACAATTTTGATTCGATTTTTAGAAAATTGGCATTTTCCTGTCATTAGCCCTTTATGCCTGCAAGCTGTCTTTGGTCACATCACTGGGTGTAACTGACAGTTAGACTTTGTGAATTCCTCCCAGACAGTCACACAACAGAGGGATTAGGTCTGCCTCAATAGGTCATTTGTTAGAAGGATGGGAGGGAGGGGCTGATAACAGCCCCACATACACCTACATAGCCTGTGCTCTGCCCTTCCCACAATGGGCCTAATTGCCCTGTATTGTCACTGCAGCCAGCTTTGAGTCAGTGCAGGAGAGTCAGATAATTCCATCCACTGAAAAGAACATTTGCAGAAGCGTCTTCCACCTTCCAAAAGACAGGTACCAAGACATAAAAATAAGACCTTAAGACCTGCTCTTCCATTGACTACTGAAAAAGGCAGTTGGTCACCATCAATGGGCAGAGGATGGAGGCTCTGAGGAACACAGGAGTCAGTATGACTACTGGAAGGTGTCATCTGGTGTCCTCAGAGCAGTTGGTTCTCAATACATTCCATCAGGTTGTAGTAGCAGACAACCAGGAGAGCTAGTACCCGGTGGCTCTGGTACCCTTTGAGTGGGTTGGGGTGTTTCAGGTCTTCTGAAAATCGCTGTGAGGGCTGCTATTCCTGTGTAATCTCTATTAGTCATCTTAGTTTTCCATGTTAGGAGTTTCCCTGTATTCTTGCTGTACTCAAAGTGGACTAACTTGCTCACCTCCCGTATCTTATATCTCCTTAGGTAACACACTTCTGCAGTTCTTTGACTGGTACTGATCCCATAATTGCCTTTCTAAGATGACCACCTCTTGTTCTAAATTTTTCATTATCTTCCTGCATTCTTTATTATTCTGAGCAGATATGCTAATTAAGACTCCCTTCATAAAGCCCTTAAAAGCATCCCAGACTGTGTTTAAAGGTGCTGAGTCAATGTTTATTTCTAAAAAACTAGCAGCCTCTGATTTCAGTCTGTCTATAAAATCTTGGTCTGCTCAAAGTGTATGATCTAGGGCTCACCTCTCAGAAGTGTGCCCTCTCTCAATTTTTATTTCCAGGATGACTGATGTATGGTAAAACAGGTGTACAGCTAAGTTTTTTACATTGAAGAAGTCTTCCCTCTTTACCTGGTCTATCATGAAATAGTCTATTCTTGATAAATGTCTGTATTTATTATTGTAGTAGATGTATCATTGCTCTATTGCAGCCCCTAATCTCCAGATATCGCAAAATTCCATCAGTCTCAACATTCATCTAATGTAAATTTACATTTTGGAAGATAAATTAGAACTATTATTAACAGACTTATCAAGAGTATTATCCATCATGGAATGGAAGTCTCCTGTCATTACTATTGGGGAGCGAACTTCTGCTAGCTTTGAGCATAAGCAATTGAGAGGTTCCACGTCCTCCATGTTTGGACAATAGTACTCCACTAGAGTACTATTGCTGTCAGCTATCCTCAGATTTGCAAATATCCATATGCCCTTCTTGTCTGTCTTTCACTCCTTAACCCCTTCCATGCTCATGACGAGCCTAGCTCGTCATGCAGTACACTGGTCGTGTGCTTATGACGAGCTGAGCTCGTCATGAACAATGGTAAATCTGGGAATGCAGCACAGGTGGAAAATCTCCTGTAGCATTGAAGGTGTTAATAGAGATCCCTGCTTGCTTTTTTGTCAGAATAGCTACTCCTTTGGTGTGACAGGATTGGTCTGAGCATATTACCTGCTGGACTCACATCTGTGTACGAAACCCCTCCAGGCACTTCCTCCTGGTCAAGTGATTTTCTTGCATGATCTGGTTTGGTGAGTCTCTCGGGAAACAACCTTTACAATGCAACTTTTACAACGCACTACCATAAGAACACAGTCATTACAACACAACATCCCTTACAACGCATGCCATTACAACGCAACCATTACCACACATGACACTACAACGCATACAATTACAACTCATGGCATTACAACGCAGTCATTACAATGCATACCATTACAACCCATACCATTACAACGCATAGTACCCTTACACTATCCAACACTTACCCTACTGTTGCACCCCTGGAGTTAGAATAGTAATTTATACCCCTACACTATCCAACACATACCCTACTGTTGCACCCCATGGAGTTAGAATAGTAATTTTTACCCCTACACTATCCAATACTTACCATACATGCAATGTAATGGTATGTGTTGTAATGGTATGCGTTGTAAAGGTAGTATGCGTTGTAATGGAATGCGTTGTAAAGGTAGTTTTCAGAAAATTTGTTGTAATGGCATGCGTTGTAAAGGATGTTGCGTTGTAAAAAATGTGTTGTAAAGGTATGCGTTGTAAAAGTATGCGTTGTAACGTCATACATCCGAATCCCTCAGGTACTAAAATATTCTTGCTCACCTTTTCTTTATATGAAGCCCATTTATGTTCCAGGATACAATTCGCCTTGTATTTGTCTCTCCCACCATTTTACAACTTATCTTTAGAGTTGATGCCATTAGCACAAGTGGCCTAGAGATCAATCAACTCTGGTGTGTGCTTCTGAGGACAATTGTTTATTTTGTTTCTCCCTCAACGTTCCTCATCAAGTGCCCCCCCGAAGCCCCCATCCCTTCCCAGAGAACCCTCTCATAATTCCTAATTGCTACAATAGCACCAGGAAGCGAAGGTATAATGACAAAAGAAAGATAAAATAATACAATGACAAGCCCTAAAAATCAAAGCTAAAGGCAGAGAACAGAGCCCCACCCAACCCTTCCCTCGCCATCTTTCCTAATTTGATTATACAAGCATAAATTCTATATTGGGAGTAAAGCGAGAAAGGAATAGGTAAAGTTCGAATCTGGGAACCTCTATCTCAAGAGGGGTTGGCCTTTCTTATCTGCTCTAACAGCGCATCTGCCTTCTTGTGATCCCTAAAATTGTGCTTTTAAAAAACATTTTTTACCCTAATTGTGCACAGGAATTTCAGCCGTGCTGTGGCTTTTAGCTTCTTGAATTCTTTTATTATTATCCCCAACTCCCACTGTCTATTCAGGGTGGTGTTTGAGATGTCTGACCTAATCTCAAAAGAGAAGCTGCTTCCCTTCAGGGAGTTAATTTCCAATGCTTTTTTTCAGAATGTGTTCTTTGATTGAATATGTGAAGAAGTTTCCCAGAATTTTGTGGGGTTTACCCTTAATTGGGTGTTGATTAAATGGCTCTTGGTGGACTCTTTCTGTGTACTTGGACAGCTGTTCTCCCGTCTCCACCCATAGCCCACCTGACTTTAACAGAGCCACAACGAAGGCCTTGATCTAATTTCCCTTGCAACCCTCTGGCATATTTAGGATTCTTCTATTAGTCCTTCTAGGATTGTTCTACAGTGATTCCAATTTGTCTTGGCATTCTCTCTCTTTTTTTCAAAACATTGATTAATTACCTTATCCGAGGCAATGATGACCTTTAGCTCCGACACTGTCTCTTCGAGTGCCTGAGTACTAAGTGTCAGGGAGTCCAGTTTATTGCCAAACCTTCACATACACCCTGTATCTCCCTTTCAACTGCTTAAGAGGTAGAGAACCATTTCTGACCTCCTCTGAGTGGGACTGCAGTATACATCCAAAACGTTAATAGGGGATAGGATGGCATTTAAGGGCAATTGGATTGTAGCTCCACCTGTATCCAGAATATCCAGTATATTATATAAGTGTATATATATATATATATATATATTTTTTTTTTCTTTTTTGACACAAAGAATGCGGCACAACAAAGTTCCAAGTTACTTTCATGAAGGTTTATTGCTCCAGCTCAGACCAACGCGTTTCAGCCTAGGAACAGGCTTTGCTCACGGTAAGTGAGCATTCAACTATGTTTACTATTTATCCCACTTCGCTGTTATGTTGCATTATGGGATTTGTGGTTCATTTGATAAAAGGAATTATTTTTACATGAGTTAGACATTAGCAATTTAAGCACTTAATTATCAACATTAGGTACTTCGACATTGTGTTAGTCATACATATTCTATCGTGACATTTTGTAACACATTGTAAGTCACAGTTAAGAATAAATTGTTGCAATTTTGGTATAGTACCATAGTCAACAGAATTTCGTTCCCTGATTTGAACACTTTACTCGGTATAGTACCCGATTTAGATAATTCATGCTTTCTCAGTCAACCATCGCAATTCATTAATTTAGTCACTGATGTTTATTCTAAATGTACATAAAGTTCCTCGTCAAAGTTCATCCCTCTGGGCATTTTTGTTTTAAGTCTGATAATGAACTTTGATTCAGTTTGTCGTAATTTACGTTTTCTGTTGCCTCCACGTTCATCCACATTAATCATATGTATCCCATAATAGGACATGGCTCTCCAGTCACTTTTCTGACAGTTTGCCATATGTTTGGCAGTGGCATAAGACATGTCTTTGTTTTTGACTGCTCTTATGTGCTCTAGAATGCGTTTTTTTAGAGCACAAGTGGTACTTCCTATATATTTGGATCCACATTTGCATTGTATAATGTAGATTACGTGGGTGGATGAACAGTTTATTTTCTCTGTAATTGGGAAACTTTTTCCATCAGCTTCTTCAAAAGTAGTTTTGTTGAGGCCAATTTTGCATGCTTTGCAAGCATTGCATCTTTTAAATCCTTTTCTGTGGTCTGTTAGCCAGTCACTTTGTTTATTGATTTTTTTCTCTTTGAAATGGCTTTGTACCAATTTGTCTTTCAGCGAGGAAGTTTTTTTATATGTGATCGTTGGTTCATTTCCTACTATTTTTCCAATATCAGGATCCCCTGATATCAGGTGCCAGTATTTCTTTATTTTGCTTTTTATCATTCCACTTTCTTTGTTATAGGTTGTTACAAAGCGTGTTGGTCCTGTGGGATCATTGGTTTTCAATTTTGGAATGAGTATTGTTGTTCTGTTTTGTTTAGCGGCTTTCTTTTTGCACTTTTCTAAAGTTTGTTGTCTGTATCCCCGTGATCTCAGTCTTTCAGCAGTTTCTTCAATTTTGATTTCTGCATCTTCCTTTTTTGAGCAATTTCTTTTCATGCGAATGAATTCGCCATATGGGATGCTTGCCAGTAGTGGTTGAGGGTGAAAGCTGGTCCCATGTAGGATACTATTGGTTGCGGTTTCCTTGCGGAATAGGGTTGTGTGTATCTGCTCATCTTCTACATATACTTTCAAGTCTAGGAAGTCAATTTCTGTTTTGCTGGTTTTATATGTGAAATCTAGCCCAATGTTGTTGTTACAAAGTTTGGAATAGTAAGAATCAAATTCAGTTTTAGTGCCATTCCATATTAAAAACAAATCATCGATGTAGCGGACCCATAAAATCAATTTCTCTAGGTCAGTTTGGTTTGAGGGGTCCCATGCTATTGTTTTTTCCCACCAGCCCATGGTGGTATTGGCATAGTTGGGTGAGAATGAGATGCCCATACAGGTTCCACATTCTTGTTTAAAAAGTTGTTGATTAAACAAGAACACATTGTTGGTGAGACATAGTTTGATCATTGACATTAGCATTTCTGTGTGTTTGAGATTGCTGATATTTCTCTGTTTCAGAAAGTAGTGACACGCATTCAATCCTACCTCGTGTTTTATGGAAGTATATAGGGAGACTACATCAATTGTGACCATCAAGTAGTTTTTATTCCAGGAGATATTCTCTAATATCCGCAAAAAGTCTCCAGTGTCTTTAATGTACGAACTTTGACTTTTCGCAATTGGAGCTAAAAATAGGTCTACATATTGTGAAATGTTTTCGTATAGACTAGAACACAATGAGACAATTGGTCTCCCTGGTGGATCAGTCAATGTCTTGTGTACTTTCGGCAAAAAGTAGATCATTGGGATTATCGGGAATTCATTTGTGAGGAACTTTTTTTCATCTTCAGTCAATAATCCTTCTTTTTGCCAATTCTCTAATAGTCTGTTTAGATGTAACACCATCTCATTCATAGGATTTTTTTCTAATTTGCTGTAGATCATAGGGTTGTTTAATTGTCTATTTGCCTCTTTAATGTAGTTTTTGGTTTCCATTAAGACAATATTGCCATATATATATGTTCATCTCAATTGCCCTTGAGCTTACAGAGGTCACACAATGCAGCTCCTACCATCCTGTCAGGACACCTCGAGGCTGCTTGCAATTATTTGCATCCATTTCATTTCTCGATTCCCAACGCATTTCGAGGCAGAACGCCTCTTCCTCATGGGCTGCTACACAGGGAAAATGAATGGCTCACCAGTGTAGTGCAGAGGAGCACCATTTCCTACGAACTGAGACTTGGAAAGGCTTGGAGAGAAACCCTTTCTTTCCGTGAAGCATGCAGCTCCACAGCAAAACGAAGCCTGCAGTTTTGCAATTTAACCTCCTAAAGGATTTAAAATGCTTCCAATATGAACACAGAGACAATGAACCTAATCAAGATTTTTAATACAATACTCACCTTTGGGACCACATGGACCAGCATGCCATTGGGCAATTCTTGTGTGCCACGCCCATTGTGGGTGGTGTTTTCAATAAAGTAATCATGGAGACAACACTGGCGAGAGCACCTTCCGAGGTACTAGGACCCATGAAGGTTGGCGCATGCTGCGGCGGAGCAAGCCGGTAATTTCCAATATCCCAAAAGTTAAACAATGTTTACGTGCTCTCAGGAAGGGTAGGCAGAGACACAAAATATGATGCTTCCCAGTTTAATCCACACAACGCGTTTCGGCGACAAGTCTTGATCACGTGATCAAGGCTTGTCGCCGAAACGCGTTGTGTGGATTAAACCTGGAGCGCATAAACATTGTTTAACTTTTGGGATATTGGAAATTACCGGCTTGCTCCGCCGGAGCATGCGCCAACCTTCATGGGTCCCAGTACCTTGGAAGGAGCTCTCGCAACGGATGTATATATATATGTATATATATATATATATATATATATTCTCAAGAAAGAACGAACCCAGCCGGGCTCCTGTCCATAGCCCAGCAGCTCAAATTCACCACAGCACAAACGGAATCCAGACGTGATTTCTTCAAAGTTGAGATATTTTATTATATTACAACACCATTAGTGCAAACAAGGAGGGCGGTCAATGCGTTTCGGCGGATGCCTTCAACTGGACCACAGAGTCCTGCGGTCTAAACTGTCCATTTAATGTGTAAAGTGCATAAGTCCCTTCTTTATTTCTTTAAAAATTGACTAGACTGTTAACCCTATTAATCTATTCATGTCTAGTGGCCATTATTGTCCATCATTATTACTGTTTCTGCTGTGACAGAAAGACATTATGGTAAAGTACCCGAAGAAAGAGAAAAAATCGTATCAACATTATCTTTGCCTGGTTAAAAACATGTGATTAAAATTCTAAAAATTCTGAATAGGGGAATTTATACAGATTAAAGAGTACAATGGGCGATGTTACATTATCATGGTATAGGAGGGAGAGGGATAGGGGAGGAAGAAAGAATAAAGAAAACATAAAGAAAACGAAAAAGAGAGAAAAAGGGAGAAGAAAAAAGGAAAGACAAAGAAAGAAAAGAATAGATTCATTTAAGATAATATTGCTTTTGTAATTACAATGGTTAAATTAACAAGATAAGCATATGTTACCATCTATTAATATCATTTCATTGAAACCATCCTTTTTGAGAGTCATCTAAGTTACAAGTCTCTAAGAGAGAGAAGGAGAAGAATAGGCTTGGAGATAAAGTGTCATGTGCATTGTGCAAACCATTCTGTGCAAATATTTTTCATGTGTAAATACACATTGAAGTTATCTTTCTCCCTGTATTCTATCATTCTAAAGTAGACTTTTTCAATAAAAAATTATAGATAAGGAGAAAGAAGGAAACAAGTATTGGATCCAGTTTTTCCCTATTTTTCTCCCAAGTTCAACATTTGATCCCGAATGGAACTACCCGTGATCATTCTATACATTTCTCCCTTACTCACTTTTTCCAATTATGTTCCTGTTTTTCTCTCTTCCACCCCCTATCATTTATTTCCTCTTCTTGATTATCTTTGTTTCTTGATTTATTCCTCATCACATTGTACTCATGGTTGTTCTGTCCCCAGGGAGTTTTCGTATATTTTTGTCATTTGCTGTCCAATCGGTTCCATTCCTACAAATGCACATGTAATTCAGCATCCAAGTTGTGCCCAAAGGGACTTTCCATACCAAGTGCTAAGATAAACCTTGATTCAGCTCTCCTTAAATCCAAAGTTCTGTCCCCACCTCTTTTATTTGGTTTTACCAGTTTCGCACCAACAAATTTCCACTCTTGGTTGTTACTCGAGTTTTTGTCCAGAAAGTGTTTTGCCATTGGGTAAGAGAGATCTTGGTTCTTAATTGCTCTTCGATGCTGTAATATTCGCAGCTTTAATTTATTTATTGTACTCCCAACGTACAATTTTTGACATGGGCATTGTAGAACGTACACCACAAATTTGGATTCACAGGTTATGTGGTCAGTGATATTTTCCCTTCTTTCGTTTTGAAGCTGATATGATAGAGTGTTACAACCATGTTCACAGGCTTTACATTTCGAGCACTTCCAAAAGCCCAGTGTTGTAAGCCAGGATGTTTTGCCTTTCTCATTTTTTGGATTACAAGTTGTTAGTTGACTTTGTGTAAGGATATCACCCAACGAGGCTGTCTTCCTATATGTTATCTTGGGGGTTGGTGGTAATGTTCTTTTCAGTGAATCATCAAGCATCAAAATGTTCCAATTTTTCTTTATGATGTTTTTTAGACTTCTATTTTCTGAGTTGAAGTCCATGATGATGCGAGTTACATCCTCCTTGTCCACCCGTTCAGATGTTTCCAATAATGTGGATCTCGGTTTTCTGTGGTTTTTATCTTTGCTTTCTCAATGACCTCCATGGGGTATCCTCTGGCCAAAAGTCTCAAACCCGTGTGTTCAATGTTCTGCTCAATGTCATTAGTTTCAGAGCAATTTCTTTTGACGCGGAGCATCTCCCCGTACGGGATGCTCCACTTTAAATGTTTCGGGTGTCCACTGTTGCCGTGGAGGACGCTATTGGTGGCTGTGGGTTTCCTGTGTATTTTGGTGCAAAGCTGTTGATTCTTGACGAAGACCTCCACATCCAGGTATGTAACTCTTGTTTTGCTACTCATGGATGAAAATGTAAAATTTTGATCGTTTTGGTCCAAGTTGACGATTAATTCTGCCAAACTGGATGGGTCTCCTTCCCATATAAGGAATAAATTGTCAATATACCTCATCCAGGTTTTAATATTTGACTTGTACCTACTCTGTAATATGCCTTCCTCCCATACCACCATAAAAAGATTAGCGTATGTTGGGGCAAATGACGTCCCCATTGCAGTCACTTGCTTTTGGAGATAAATATCCCCATTGAAAAGAAAAACATTATGGGTGAGGCAATAATTCAGCATTTCCATTAGCATTTCAGAGTGTTCAAGGAAGCTCAACGATCGTGTGTCCAAGAATTTCCTAACGGCTGACAGTCCATTTTGATGAAGAATTGACATATACAATGAATTAACGTCTATTGTTACCATGATTTGGTTCTCATTCCAATTAATATTTTTCACTCGGTTGAGGAAGGCTGTTGTGTCCTTGAGATATGAAGGGAGAAGTTTCACATACTCCATTAAGAACACATCTACATAGTGGGAGGTTTTCTCAAGTAATGAGCCCATCGACCTCACTATGGGTCTGCCCGGTGGATCGATGAAAGACTTAGGCACTTTGGGTAAAAAGTATATTGTTGCTGTTATGGGATTTTCTACCTTCAAGTACATATATTCTTCGAAATTGATGAGTCCTTTGTCTTTCCAGTTTAGGAGTAGGGAGTGATACTCTTTAGTCCAGCGCTCTATAGGGTTAATTTCCAACTTTAGATAATGCTCTTGTTTCTTTAGTTGTCGGTAGGCTTCGGAAATATATTGTTCTTGATTTTGTATAACGATATTTCCGCCTTTATCCGCGGCCTTTATGATAATTGTTTGGTTTTCTCTCAGCTCATTCAGTGCCTTTTTCTCTCTTGGCGTGAGATTCCATGACGCTTTATCGTATCTTTTTTTCTTTTTCGTTAACTGGTTCATTTCTTCCACAACAATTTCTTGGAATAAATCAATTTTGTGGCCGGGTGGTAATTGTGGGCAGAATTATGATTGGGATTTCAGTCCACTATCTCCACCTTTATTCGTATTGATGCCCTCCCTCTGGCAGAAATTTATATCACTTTCAATGCCAATGGATGAAATAGAGTCAGTCTCTGAGGCGTCAGTCCTCAAGCTTGACATTGCTCTTAGAGCGGGTAGTTCTTTTTTAGTCAATAATGATGTTTCTGATGGTATCAAGTGTGCATTAGGTTTTTTTGCGGGTCTTTCTTCAAAATATTTCTTTAACTTGGCCTTGCGACAAAATTTGTATAGATCAATGCGGAAGTTGGTGATGTCCATTTTGGTGTTTGGGCAGAAGGTGAGTCCTTTATTTAGGAGACTGATGTGATCATTGTTCAGAACCATACTGGAGAGATTTATCACCAGATCTCTATTTAGTGACATTATTTTTTTCTTTTTTCTTTTTCTTTTCTTCTCCTCTTTTGGGCCTTGCTCCTTCTTTTGCTGCATCTGGTTGGGGTGGGTTTAGTCCCCTCCCCCTTCCCCATGTCGTTCCTCTGGCTCTTCCCCGTTGTTGCGTCTCCATTTGGGCTAGCCTCATTTCCCCGCAAAATTCCAGCTTTGAAATGTTTGTATCTTCATCTGCTGAGCTCGGGTCAGAGCTATCGTATACGCCCTGATTGTCATAGCTGATACACCTATCCATGGCTGCTCTGTTTCTTAGTGAATCGTATTTTCTAGCGAAAGTGTATATCCTGCCATTGGCATAGTCTGTGCGATCGTGGTTGAATTTACTTGCTTTCCTCTTTTCTACGTCAGTCTCATGTTTAAGAATCTTCTTTTCCATTGTTTCCACCAATTCTTTTTTCTCCTCGTTGTTTGGATATTTATCCAGCTCTTTTTCTAGTTCTTGAATTTTTTCCAATATTCCCTCAAGCTTACGTTCTGCGTGCACAATCAATGTTTTCATGAGCTTTAGTGAGCATTCATTAGTGTCCATTTGTAATTGTTTGATCAGATCCATGTCTAAATCATTTAATGTGGGCATAATTAAAATTCTCAGGCCCCTCTGTACTCTTTTAAATTCAATGTATTTTCCAGGGTCGTTTTCTCCCACCATTTGTTTATCTCCACAATTTTGCTGGATCGAGGGTGTGGAGCTGTTTCGTCTCGAACACGGAGTGCGCGTGGTGTGCAGATCAGCCGCTGCACCAGTAAATCTCAAGAAAGAACTAACCCAGCCGGGCTCCTGTCCGTAGCCCAGCAGCTCAAATTCACCACAGCACAAACGGAATCCAGACGTGATTTCTTCAAAGTTGAGGTATTTTATTATATTACAACACCATTAGTGCAAAAAAGGAGGACGGTCAACGGGTTTCGGCGGATGCCTTCAACTGGACCATAGAGTCCTGCGGTCTAAACTGTCCATTTAAAGTGTAAAGTGCATAAGTCCCTTCTTTATTTCTTTAAAAATAGACTGGACTGTTAACCCTGTTAATCTATTCATGTCTAGTGGCCATTATTGTCCATCATTATTACTGTTTCTGCTGTGACAGAAAGACATTTATATATGTGTCTGTCTGGAAGGATTCATCATTGACCTGGACCGAAATGATCAGAACTTAACATTCACATCCATGAGCAGCAAAACATGAGTGACGTATCTGGATGTAGAGGTATTTATAAAAGATCAACAGCTCTGTACCAAAATACATAGAAAGCCGACTGTCTCTGCCTATCCTTCCTGAGAGCGCATAAACATTGTTTAACTTTTGGGATATATATTACCTACTGGCGGTCGCCAGTAGGTATATATAGTTAGGATTTTTTTCCTATGGGATTTTTGAAAATTCTATGTCTAATAACTTTAGCGTTTGTGGACAGAATTGGCTGAAATTTTCAGGAAAATGGAACATTTTGTTTCTGAGCAGCCACTGAAAATTTGGGGGGGGGGGTTTGTCAAGGGGGGGCCGAGAAAAAAGGGGGGTCCCAAAACGCGTTTTTCCCATGTTAATTTCCATAGGGCGGTTGGCCTCACTTTTAGCCCGAATGGCTGAATGGATTTGCACGAAACTTGGTAAAATTGTAGGGACTGGTAGCCCGATGTGCCTTTGCTAGGTCTCAATATATGTGCTCCAGTGGATTTTGAGAAATTAACGTTCAAAAAAATATATATATCTGTAAGCGCGCTCCGGGCAGCGCCCCGGTTCGCGTACCTGACGCGTAACCGAACTTCGCGAAGCGAAGCTGATTGGCTCTCCGGTGTCTGTCAACATTCTAAACAGTCCGGAGCGGCCGCCATCTTGTCTCTCGGTAGGATCGAGAGACAAGAGGAGGCCAAAACAAAGGGGGAAATGACCATAAGGGGGCATAGTAGATCCTCCCTGACCCCCTAGGTTTGATGTGGAGGCTTTAAAAGGGCCCCGCGGGGGGAGCGTACTATAAGGAAAAAAGAATGATAGACTATGATATTTTGAAATATTGTATGTTTATTGATTGTTCTTTTTGTTGTTTTTTTTATTTTTTTTATTTAAGTAGCAGTATTAATGATTATTAAATATAAATGTATTTTTGGAATTGTGCACAGTATACTATAAGTATGAATTTACATTATAATCAATTTGGTACTAGTTTATGAAGTACATATAAAAATGATTAAAGACTCAAACAATTTTTTAATATTAAATATAATTTTATTTTTCGGATTGTTTTTCAAAATTTAATAGATCGTCTAACATTTGACTGTCCGATATGTCCTCTTGTTGAGTGAACATAACTTCCCACATTTGACCGTCATCATAATGAAATAAATAATCCACAGATTCTACACATTGTAGAAGTTCATGGTCTCGTGATTCATCCATGAATTCCAAGTCAATGGGTTCAATTATTTCCTCATTGTTCATGTATAGGACAATTTCAAAGGAAACGTTCTGTTCTCCTTGCATTTTTGTGCTGAAATTTGAATAAAAAATAAATATATCAGTAGAGATAGGGCACTGTTGGGTTTAAGTTCAGACAGGTACTTTTGAGGCATGAAGTAGTACTATTAAAAAGTGCCTGTGAAAAAGCCTATGTAAATTCATAATTATACCACAGAAACCTAAATCAATCCATAATTATAATAAACAAGCCTTTCTCAATGTCTAACTCTTACAGAGGGATAGTATATAACTATCTGAAAATGTTTTCAAATTTATAAAATAATATCTTACCTTTTAAAAACAAGTTTAAGTTGTGAGTGAAAATGATCTTGCAATGTAGTTCAGGAAGTAGTAGTCAAAATGGCTGTGTTTTTCTCTCTTTTTTAATATATATTCAGGTATATAACCAATCAAATGTTAGGTAAAAAAAGTAGAAAATGAAAGTAACATTTTAATTGGTTGTCAATTCCAACACTTCAGATGTGTTTTGTGAAGTAATTTACCTCAGGGTATTTAGAGAGGTCTACAGGCTAAATGGCTAAATGGTATTCCAACCAAATTTGTGAAAATGGTAGGGATTGGTATGTAGTATAAGTTAATATATATTTGGTGACATTTTCTCCAGGGTTTTTTCTGTAAATTACTTTCCCACCTTTTTTAATGGAGCGCTTCCCGGTGAGCGTCCCGGTACGCGAACCGGCAGCGTTACGGGAGTCCACCATTTTGTGTTTCGGTCAAATTAAGATACAAGATGGAGGGCAAATAATGTTCAGAATGGGTAGAAGGGGGCACGGTAGATGTATCCTGACCCCCTAGGTTTTCTGAGGGTGGCTGAGGAGGCCCATATGTGCGGGAAAAAAACATTTTTTTTCAAATTTTCGCGCGGTTAGCGTCCGCTGCGCGTACCGGGTAGCGCTCCGGGGAGCGTACTTTGGTGAAAATTAGTGAAAAAAGTTAGAGTAAAATAATAATTGTGAGTGATCAGATGTAGGGCAGCTCTGAAAAGAGCTTTTGGGTCCTGTGGCTGATGTAGGTACCTACAAGTAGGTACCAATGCACAGTCTTAAATTGAGGATGAAAATTCTGTTCCCCTCATCTGAGAAGTGAACTCCATCTGCTCTGTAGATATCTTGCATGTAGTAACGCAAGTCATTGTTGTACATGGAGCCCATTCCATGGACTCTCATGTAAGCTGAAACAGACTTATTTACATGCTTCCTCGATTTCTCAATTTGTGGACAAAATTGGTTCGACCACTTCCATTTCTGTCTTTGGCATATATTTGAATATACCAAGGCAGTTTGAGGAAAAAGTGCCATCAATTGCTCAAAGGTGTCCTTTAAAAGCATTTCCAGACCTACCACAGTCAAAGTGCCCAAGTCATTACCTCCACAGTGCACAATTAACAGGTCAGGTTTTGGCAAATGCAAAAAGGTTTTCACCAATGGTATCAATTGGTGACATTTTAATCATCTGTGGGCAATCCACTTCATTTCCACATTTTGTAAATTGAGGTTAGGTAAATTTCTATCAGCATACCTTTGAGCCCAGTAGATGTAACTATGTCCAACAATTCAGACAGAAAACATGGTGAGAGGAGGTTCTGCTGCAGTCAGATGAAGTGTGGCAATGAAATGGCAGTTGAAAAAATAAGAGTTTAAAATGAAAAAAACTGTGGAGTTTCTGTGTTAATGAAGTAGTAGCAGTGATTGGTGGATTTTGATTGCTGAAAACAGAAAGTTAGGGTGCATGGATGAGTTCTTTGAAAGATGTAATTTGAATGGTCAAGAAAAAATCATTTTATGAAAGATTGCACTGGATATGCAGGTGTACTGCGAGTTCAGAGTTCAATTGAAACATTGTTGTGTGAACTTGCAAACATCAGAGGTCTTTCAGGAGGTGGTTGCTATGCAAAAAAGGCAGAAAGGGCAGAGGGGGGAAGGGTGTTGATTTGAAAAAAGTGAGGGAAGAGTTTTGATTGGGTGACATGAGAGATATGTGTGATGAATTACAGCATTTCTGTGCTTTTTATGGCTGCAGCCTCTGGAGTGCATACCTTTTGCTCTGCTAAAGACAAATTGGTGTGTTTCTGAGACTGTTTTGAAACTCATAAAGTATTTGCTAAGGTGAGAAAAGATTCATTTAATTTAGATAGAGAATAGTATGGTTTAGGGAGAAAATTATGAAGAAGTTGTGTATTTAAAATGTTGCTTTGTGTCAAGTGTTTTACAAATAGATTTTGTTTCTTTGTGTTACATAGCCATGTTAAAAGTGACGCAAAAATAGTGCAAGGGTCTTACAAAAATGCTTTCATATGTCTTAGGGTATTTTAACTCACTTCCCCATGAATGTATGATGATAATTTGTTTACAAGATGTGTTTAAAAACGTTTTTTGAAATCAATTAGGTTTCTTGATATGTACTGCTAGAGTTTCATAGGTTGCTTGGGGCATATTTTCAAGGCTTTTGAGTTCCTTTGATGTAATTTTTCCCATTTTAATTTAAGACCTTTCCCCGTGGTGGAAGGTCCTTGTAAATATGCCCCCATCTGTGCTTGGCAAATTTAGATTTTAATTTTTTGACTAACATAGCCATGTTAAAAGTGACTCAAAAATGTTGCAAGGGCCTTAAAAAAACGCTTTCATGTGTCTTAGGCCATTTTAAGTCATTTCCCCTTGAATGTAGGTATATAATTGATTTAGATGATGTGTTTAAAAACGATTTTTGAAAACAATTAGGTTTCTTGATATGTACTGCTAGAGCTTCATAGGTTGCTGGGGGCATATTTATAAGGCCTTTGAGTCTCTCTGATGTTATTTTTCCCATTTTAATTTAAGACCTTTCCCTGTGGTGCAAGGTCCTTGTAAATACGCCCCCATCTGTGCTTGGCAAATTTAGATCTTGATTATTTGACTTACATAGCCATGTTAAAAGTGATCCAAAAATGGAGCAAGGGCTTAAAAAAACGCTTTCATGTGTCTTAGGGCATTTTAAGTCACTTCCCGATGAATGTAGGTATATAATTGATTTAGATGATGTGTTTTAAAACGTTTTTTGACATCAATTAAGTTTCTGGATATGTAGTGCTAGAGTTTCATAGGTTGCTTGGGGCATATTTATAAGGCATTTGAGTCTCTCTGATGTTATTTTTCCCATTTTAATTTAAGACCTTTCCCCGTGGTGCAAGTTCCTTGTAAATATGCCCCCATCTGTGCTTGGCAAATTTAGATTTTAATTCTTTGACTAACATAGCCATGTTAAAAGCGACCCAAAAATGGTTCAAGGGCCTTTAAAAAACGCTTTCATGTGTCTTAGGCCATTTTAAGTCATTTCCCCTTGAATGTAGGTATATAATTGATTTAGATGATGTGTTTAAAAACGATTTTTGAAATCAATTAGGTTTCTTGATATGTAGTGCTAGAGTTTCATAGGTTGCTTGGGGTATATTTAAAAGGCATTTGAGTCCCTTTGATGTTATTTTTCCCATTTTAATTAAAGACAATTCCCCGTGGTAGAAGGTCCTTGTAAATACACCCCCATGTGTGCTTGGCAAATTTAGATTTTGATTATTTGACTTACATAGCCATGTTCCATACAGTTCTCACCTTCTGCGTAGTCTTTGATATGCTAGACTCCATCTGCACTATGAGATACCTAAGCAAAGGAAACACAGGTGATGTGATTGTGAAATGAAGAAAAGAAACTCCACATTTTTCAATTACATCACCTGTGTTTCCTAAGTTTACGAATGACATTGTGCAGATGAGGTTTAGGCCTGTCCACGGACACAGAAGAGGTCTGGCCTTTGTTCAAGAGTGAAGTGGACATGACTTATTTCATTGGTAGGCCTTCACATGTATTATCTCCTCTGTACTCTTCAACAAGCGTAAATTTCATCTGCAACCCTGAGTAGGCCGCACCTTAAACAAACCTCTGGATAGGCCACACCTTATCGTCATCCTGAATCAATCATTTAAAATGTTAGGGACAGATTTATGATAGGTGTATGCCTCTTTTGCGTCACTGTGCGTCACTTTTGTGACGCAGCGGCGGTGCAAAAGATTTGCTATGTGGCGACATATTTACAACTTGATGCATCTAGGCAGATGTGTCATGCTGTAAAGTCCCGTGCCACATGAAACCGATGCAGCAGTGATGCAAAAGATGCACCATGTTGCAAGACAGGCCTCACTTCATCTCCAACAAGATAAGAAGCTGAATCTTCTGTAAATGTCAAAATTGTTGTATACACTGCTGAACTTCTGTGTACTCTTTGATATGCTAGACTCCATCTGCACTATGAGATACCTAAGCAAAGGAAACACAGGTGATGTGATTGTGAAATGAGGAAAATAAACTCCACATTTTTCAATTACATCACCTGTGTTTCCTAAGTTTACGAATGACATTGTGCAGATGAGGTTTAGGCCTGTCCACGGACACAGAAGAGGTCTGGCCTTTGTTCAAGAGTGAAGTGGACATGACTTATTTCATTGGTAGGCCTTCACATGTATTATCTCCTCTGTACTCTTCAACAAGCGTAAATTTCATCTGCAACCCTGAGTAGGCCTCACCTTAAACAAACCTCTGGATAGGCCACACCTTATCGTCATCCTGAATCAATCATTTAAAATGTTAGGGACAGATTTATGATAGGTGTGTGCCTCTTTTGCGTCACTGTGCGTCACTTTTGTGACGCAGCGGCGGTGCAAAAGATTTGCTATGTTGTGACATATTTACAACTTGATGCATCTAGGCAGATGTGTCATGCTGTAAAGTCCTGTGCCACATGAAACCGATGCAGCAGTGATGCAAAAGATGCACCATGTTGCAAGACAGGCCTCACTTCATCTCCAACAAGATAAGAAGCTGAATCTTCTGTGAATGTCAAAATTGTTGTATACACTGCTGAACTTCTGTGTACTCTTTGATATGCTAGACTCCATCTGCACTATGAGATACCTAAGCAAAGGAAACACAGGTGATGTGATTGTGAAATGAGGAAAAGAAACTCCACATTTTTCAATTACATCACCTGTGTTTTCTAACTTTACGAATGACATTGTGCAGATGAGCTTTAGGCCTGTCCACGGACACAGAAGAGGTCTGGCCTTTGTTCAAGAGTGAAGTGGACATGACTTATTTCATTGGAAGGCCTGGACATGTATTATCTCCTCTGTATTCTTCAACAAGCCTAAATTTCATCTGCAACCCTGAGTAGGCCTCACCTTAAACAAACCTCTGGATAGGCCACACCTTATCGTCATCCTGAATCAATCATTTAAAATGTTAGGGACAGATTTATGATAGGTGTATGCCTCTTTTGCGCCGCTGTGCGTCACTTTTGTGACGCAGCGGCGGTGCAAAAGATTTGCTATGTATTGACATATTTACAACTTGATGCATCTAGGCAGATGTGTCATGCTGTAAAGTCCTGTGCCACATGAAACCTGCGTCAGTTTTCATATAGGTGTTTTGTTGCAGGGTATGCATTTATTTGCATGAAAGCCCTGTAAAACTAACACAGTGAAATTTAGAAGATTTCACTGAGTCAGCTTTATAGCATTGCTGAATCAAATCCTTACGCCTGTTTGAAACAGGCATAAGGAGTGATGCACCATGCAATGTGAGGCTTCCTCCTGTGCATTGCAGTAGACATGTCGCGCTTACGACGTGATTCCTGCAATGTGCTGCTTTTGCAGCACTGATGCGTGACGCATCTGTGCTGTTTTTGCTCAATGGTGCTCCACATTGTAAATGCGGCACACCATGGGTGGCAGAGCAGCGGTGCACATTAACTGGTGCATCCGTGGGGATGCGCCAGTTAACATAAATCTGCCACTTTACATTTAAGTATGAGCAGGGGACACAGAGTCGGTGAGGCTTATCCAAGGTTAAGAAGAGATGAGTCCTGTTCACTGAAAACTTGGACATAGGCCTCACCTCCTCAGCATCGCTGGACATGGCTAAATAATAGCTGCAAAATGTTACTCTTGTTAAACAATTTTACTATTATAATCTCTGAGATTTGTCTCTTACTCTGCAACATCTCATTGTTGTTCTCTTTCTTTAAAGATAACGACAACATCAACTATGAGTGATAATGAGCAATCAGTTGATCTCGACCTTATCATTGAACTTGTAATTGAAACGTCAGTGGAAGTAGATCCCTTGGATGATTTAAATCCTGAGGATGATGAAGAACATTATGAAGATGCCGATTTGTCAGAATTGTATGACATAGGGTGGGAAGCTGACCTGCTTGAGCCTATGGAACTATAAACATTTATTTTTAAAATTTACTTGAAATGAAAAGTAAAAATGTAAACTGTTTCATTTAAAATTAAACACAACTTCAAAAACAGGTTATGTGTAGTGTCTTTAATGAAATAGTAAAATATGCTCATAAAATTAGATCAGATTCACATATAAAACAGCACAGGTAAAATGTAGAAGCATTCCATTTCTTTGCTACTATTTGTGATTTCTAAATTTGCCAATGCACTAAAAATTATTCTATGTAAAAAAAAAAGTAGTGTGTTAAATTTTTGATGACTGTTATTGATTTACTGTTTGCTAATAGTGGTTAATAACATTTTTTATTATATTTTACCACAGATTCAACTGCAGATCATTTCAAAATTAAAGAATGCCTTCGAAGGACAGAAGGCGAAAGGCTACCAAACATCAAAGACAGCAGCTTAAAAAATTACTGCAGCAGACCTCTACAAAAAAAACTTGTCAAGTCACCAAGAAAGGTCCGGGTAAGATAAAGAAATCATTCATAAGAAACATTTGTAGAAAAAAAAGTAGTACTACAGAAAATGTTTTAGTCCAGAAAAAGAGAAGCAATTTAAACGGAAAGGGAAGGCCAATCAAAAATGTTACTGCTAGAGCAGGAGATAACTCTGTGCATGGTAGTAGAAGGAAAAATCAGTTTAGGGACATTCGTAGACGAATGTTCCTCAACAGGATAATTGGCAATTTGTTAAAAAATATTAAGAAAGGTCAGCAGAAAGTGTTTTTTTATAAGAGAAAAAAAAATTGAGAAAGTTATTGATCAGGCACTTGAAATTAAGCGAAAGTTATTTATTTTGATAATCAATAGAATTAGGAAGCTAAACAAGGCAATTTATGATTTCAAAACAAATAGTAGATGGAAGAGAACAGTTAATCGTAGTAATTTTTGTAAAGTTTTTTCAGGAGAATGGATGCATAGTTCAAGTTGTGAGGCATTTTTTAATGAGGAGAGTTATTTCCAGGATAATGATTTGGTGCATGCAGTTGACACCAGTGGTCGAGCTTATGAGGTGAAAGATGGTTGTCCAGTTGAAAAAGAAAAACTTGTGACAACAGAGGCAGAAGAGGTGTTAGGTAATGAGGTTTTAGGAAGACGTCCTAAGGGACCTGTGTACACCTGGAAGTGTAGTAGTATTTGCAGTGTGCGACAGGATTCCATCAATTTGCTTTGTGATTTTGTACGAACATTTAATAAGAAAAGTTTGAAGCAGAAAATGATGTTGTTGCAAGAATTAGATCCTTGCAGAGTGAGAGAAGTGACAGGTTTGCATGGTCATTCACTGGCTTGTCTTTCCAGGAGAGTATGCCAGAGTGTTTTTCATCATTTCAGGATGCTAGCAGTGCATCATAATAAAGTGAGGAAATTAGTTAGAATGTTGTATTATGCTAAGAGTCCAGCAATTATGCTTAAACAATTATGCGCTGCTCTTTTGCATGGTTCTGAAATAGATGTGAAGAATATTTGTGAAGAAATTGAGTTTTGTTACTTTGGAAGTAAAGAGGAGAATGTTGAAATTGACCCAGAAGAAGAGGGTAATGTGGAAGATAGTGTACAGGTTTCCAGTACAGATAATTTTCAGAAGGAAATTGCCACGTTTCAGGTGAAATCAAGTGAGAGGCCTAATTTCACTTGTGTGTGTTGTCGACGCACTTATTATAAGAATCAGACTAAGTTAGTGGATTTATATGCAAAAAGTGAAAGGGAAAATAATAGTGAATGGAAGGATTTTGCAACATACTTGATGGTAGAAAATTGTTTTGATTTGGGATCAGATCAATGTGTGTGTACTTATTGTTGTAACAAATTAAATCAAAACCAGATGCCTGCTAGAGCGGTTCATAATAATCTGGAGTTGGTTGAGATTCCTTCTGAATTGAAGGATTTAAATACTTATGAATCTATTTTGATTCAAAGTATCCATCCCTTTCAGGCTATTGTAAGAATGGAGCCAAAGACAGAGAAATTGCCTCCATCAGATTTACAGAGAGGATTAAAGGGAAGAGTTGTTTATTTGCCTCTAGATTTGAAGAAAAACATTAATACAATTGGAGTAGAAAAAGTGGAAGAGGAACCTCTGGTTATCTTAGTTAATGGGGTTCCGACAAAGAGTAAGAAAATATGGCAAGATTTAGTGGATGTTAGGAAAGTCAAAAAGGCAACATTGTATTTGAAAAAAAATAATAAGTACTATAAGAATGTATATGTTGCAGAAGAGGAAGTAAGTGAAGAAGAGGATAGCGATTTGTGTGCTGGTCAAATTGAGAAAGTAGAACCCTCTAAAAGTGAAGAAATATATGAACATTATAGTGTTCATCCTTTGCATTCCAAGGAAGTCATGGGGAATGCTATTGAGTTGTTTCAAATGAAACAAGCCAAAGGGAGTCCCATTAGTGTTTGGGAGGAAAGTTTGGAAGCTCGGTGTTTCCCACAGCTATTTCCAACAGGTCAAGGAGGAAGATATGATGAGTGACCTCATCAAATTCCTGCTTCTGAATACCGGACTTTACGATTGTATGCAGAAGATGCTAGGTTTCGACAATGCATTCCCTATTTGTTTCATCTCCTGTTTGAAAGCGCTCTGTCTGGACTGTCATATGCAGTGAACCACATCTTGAAAAGTGGTATACAGATGCAAAACATCTCTGCAAGTGACTTTATGGATAAAGTCAATGTGCAAGACAGTATTTTGGATTGTCACCTGATTAATCTCATGGCGTGTCAGCGTGGTACTAATGAGTACTGGTACCGTCGTCATGGTGATTTAAAATGTATGCTGAGGAACTTAGGAACTCCCACATGGTTCCTCACTCTGAGCTGTGCCGAGTATGGCTGGGAAGACTTACTTGAATTTCTACGAGAGGCAAATGGAAACATTGAAAATATCGAATTCAAGACACCCGGAGAACTGTGCTCTTTGGATCCAGTGAATGTATGCAGGTACTTCAATCATAGATTTGAAGCTATGATGTCTTTCATCATGAATAAGAAGAATCCACCTCTTGGAGAGGTGTTGGATTTCTTCTGGAGAAAGGAGTACCAAGCAAGAGGTGCTCCTCATATACATATGCTGCTGTGGATCAAGGATGCACCTAAATTTGGAACAGATCCAGAAGACTTAGTGATGAGTTTCATACAACAGTATTCTACATGTGCTGTTCCAAACGCAAAGGAGGACAAAAGCCTAAGAGAACAAGTTCTACGCTTCCAAAGCCATCGTTGCGGAAAGTACTGTCGTCGTAAATTCAGAAACAAGGACAAGTTCTACACCAAATGTCGTTTCGCCTTTCCACGACCGGTGATTTCTAAAGGAAGAGTGAACAGTTTGATGTCTTCGCTGCGACATAATGTGATGAAGAAATCACCTAAAAACACATACAATTTGAAAAGGAACGAAGAGTCCAAGTACATCAACGACTACAACCCAGTGATTTTGTCCATGTGGAATGCTAACATGGATATACAGTTTGTGGCTGATAACTGTATGGCTGTGGCTCGGTATGTGACATCTTACATCACCAAAAAAGAAAAGACAGAATTGAAGGATATGTGGGAGGACATTTCCCATGAAAAGAGCCTCAGCAAGAAGTTGTACAGTTTCAGTCTGAAGATGTTGTCACATCGAGAAATCGGAGCTTACGAATGTTCTGACCGGTTGTCTTCAGCAAGTCTCTATGCCAAATCCAGGAGTATCGTTTGGGCGAGTCTTGGTCTTGCTGCAACGCGTAATCGAGTTCTGAAACCTGTGCGGGAAATTGAGTATTTGGCGGAAAAGGAGCCGAACAGTACCGATATTTTGAAGACCAACATGTTGGATACATATTATCCAAATCGAAGCAGTCACCTCGAGAATGTTTGTCTGTATGAGGTTCTACAAAATTACATATTCAAGAGGAACATCAAAGAAGATATTGATAAAGGGGTGTATGCTGTAATTGGAAGTGAGGGATGTCTGGTCAAGCAAAGAAAATGCCACTTGCTAAACCATCGAAAATTGAGTGGCGAATCTCCTGAAAAAAAGGAGTTTTTCTATTTGGCACTTTTGCAACTTTTTAAGCCTTGGCGTGCAGAAGAGGAATTGCTTGGAGATTTCCTCTGTTACGAAGACTCTTTCACTGCCACCAAGGAGACCATAGAATGTCCTGTTTTTCCCAAATATCTAGAAATGTTGAATGCGGAAATCGAGCAGGAAGCAACGATTGCAGCCGAGATTGCCAGAGACAGTTCTCAGGACAGTCAGAGTTCTGTTTCATTGAGTCAGGATCCACTAGGAGGACCTGTTATCGAAAATGAAGCTGCCACTGCCATGAATGAAGTGGAAAGAGCCATGGCACATGCTCAGGAGGATGCGGTTAACTTAGAAGACTTAGAAAGACAACTCAACGTTGAGCAGAGGAAAATATATGACGAAGTTACCAACCGAATTGCTCATGGATTAAGTCATGAGAAGAAAGAGTGCTCATGTACGTCGTTGAAGCCTGTCCGAGTGTACGCGAGTGGAGAAGCGGGAACTGGAAAAAGTTTCCTCATTAAAGCAATTTCATGTTATTTGCAGGAAAGGACTGAGTAATCACTGTCTTGTGTTGTCACCGCTCCAACTGGACTGGCAGCACATAACATTAAAGGTATTACTTTGCATCGTCTACTGATGCTGCCAGTGGAGCATGATAACAAATTACAATACCACAAGTTATCTGGAGATGCTTGTTGTGAAGTTTCAAGAGTCTTGAGGAAAATGAAACTTCTTATCACTGACGAAGTAAGCATGGTTTCCAATGTCATGCTTGCCTTTGTGCATTTGAGAATGCAAGAAGTTCTTAAAACAGAGTATGATGTGTTATTTGGTGGCAAGCACATCATTGTTTTCGGAGATCTTCTGCAGCTGACACCAGTGAAAGGACAACCTGTGTTCAAAATGCTCACGCATGAAGATACCAGGAAGTGCCTAGGGAGCATTGGCAACGTCAATATATGGTTAAACTTCATTTATGCTGAACTGCATGAAAATATGCGTCAGGCGAAGGATGAAGATTACAAGAATATTCTACAAGATGTTAGAATTGGAAAAGTGACCGAGCATGGGAAAGAAGCTTTACATGCACGATTACTGTCAAATTTATATCCAGAACAAGACGTTGTGCCTGAGAATATTTTTCAGAAAATTACTGAGAAGAAATCTGGAATATGTTTGATGCCAACTCTTGCAGAATGTGCCATCTTCAACAACAAAATGTTGCATTTAGAAAACCAAGAGATTGTGAAACTGGAAGCTATTGACAGAGTAGAGCATATGGGATCAACAATTATTTTGTCTGAGAATTTGAAAACAAAATTGGATTCATTAGAGAAGACTATATCTAAAACTGCAGGTTTTTAAAAGACTCTGAATGTGTGCTTAAATTGCCGTATGATTTTAAGAAGGAATTTACATGTTGAAAGAGGTCTGGTAAATGGATCAATGGGTAATGTTGTTGATTTTGTGAAATACAGAAATAGAGATGGAATTGAATTTTTAAAAATTAAATTTGATGGCATTGAGGAAGTTCAGCTAATTGGTCGTTGTTCTGCTAGATTTTTGCTTGTAAAAGACTTATATGTTCGCCGTAAGCAGTTTCCTGTTTGCTTGGCATATGCGGTGACAATCCATAAATCGCAAGGTTTAAGTGTAGACAGTGCATTGGTGAATATTGGCAGTTCTGTGTTCAAGGAGGGTATGGCATATGTGGCATTGTCACGAGTTAGAACTTTATCGGGATTGTACTTGATTGAGTGTGATGTCACAAACATTTGTGCGGATCTAGATTGTGTTAAGGAATACAATAGGTTAAGAAGAGAGTATGCGCCACATTTGCCTCAATATCCTTTGTTTGAGAAACGTGTGGTAGGCCGGAAACGAAGAAATGTGACCAATACTAGGGAGGTTGTAGCAAAAAGACGAAAAGTCGATGAACCTGAAATTATAAGCAGAAAGAAAAAGGATTCTGTTGAAGATGTTGTTGGTTTTCAATTTGAAAACAGTTCTGGTGTCAACTGCTATGCTAATGTAGTGGTTAATGTTTTGTTTTCTCTAGAAAATGTAAAAGAAGAGATTGTGGTCAATTCGGATCAAAGATTTTGCAGTTTGTTAAATTCTGTGTTAGAGAAATGTAGCACTGATAGAACAAAAATAGAAAGTGTGTCTGAAATTCGAAATCTGTTAGACAGATGTTCAGGTCAAACACAATTCTCTCAAAATATTCAGCAAGATTGTCAGGAGTTTTTAATGTATATGCTTGATGTATTGCATGCTGAAGGTGTAGATGTAGATCACCTGTTTGGGCTTTCTTATCAATGGCAGCATGACTGCGAGAACTGTAGGGTATCAAGTACTACTAGTGTAGACTCAGAAAGATTTATATATTTAACTTTGCCAGACAGTAAATCAGTGTCCTTTAATAAGCTAGTAAAAGCAGCTGATCACAACATGGAGTGTAGCCAATGTAAATCTGAAATGATGTCAACATTATTTATACGAACATATGGCCAGTATGTCATTTTAATGTTCCAACGATGTAGGCCTGATGGAACAAAATTGACAACTTTAATTAAAAATGTTGTGGCTTCGCAGATGTCAATATCAGGAAGGACTTTTGTAACTGCAGCAATTATATATCATGACGGTCCTTCAATAACATCAGGACATTACACAGCTTATTTAAAGTCTAGAAATGGCTGGTCATTCTGCAACGATTTTGTTTTAACTTAAAAAAAAAATTGCCTTTTGACCTTAAAAATTCTTACCTGGTGTTTTTAAAACCAACATTTTAGAGAAGGAATCTCGGGATTTGCTCTGAGGAATTTCAAGAGGTTCTAATGGCTCCTACACGATTTGGCCTTGAGGATAAGTGTAGTACAGAGTCAAAAGTTATTTTTGAGTTTTAAATAGTTCCTGGAAAAAAAGAAGATTTTCTTACAGAAAGTGGTGGGCACAGATTAGTTGAAGGACAACAGAGTATTTCCCAAAGCAAACGGTGTTCTTACCATAACACTTGACGTCATGAAAAAATAACTGCAGTTTGAATGAGTTCAGAAAAACAGTTTCTTTTTATAAGCTAATTCAAGCAGCCAATCAAAACATGGAGTAGAGGTAATGTAAGTCTGCAATGCTGTCTAGATTATTTGTCCAAACTTTTGATTATAATGTCATTTTAAAAATCCAACTATATAAACCTGATGAAAGTAAGTCTTCAACTTTAATTACAAATGTTGTGGCTACACAGTCGTTGATTTTAGGAAGAACATTTGTAACTGCAGCTATTATATGGCATGATGGTCATTTGACAAGATCTGCTTATTACACAGCTTATTGAAAATGTAAAAAAATTTGCTGTTTCGGAAATTATTCCCATTTGACTACGATACAATGTTGCCTTTTTACTTAAAAATATTCTTACTTTCTGTTTTCAGAAAGGAGAATTTAGGGTAGGTAACTGGCGTATAATGATTCTAGGGGTTGATATAATTTTATCTACTGTTTTATATTGCTTTGTGATTAAAAGTGATCTAGAGAATTAAATAATTGTAGTAGTCATAGAGGTAGTGTAAGTCTGCTTCATAGTAAGCAGTATCAGTGTCATAGGAAATGTAGAAATTGAGTGAGCAAGAAGGGTAAGATATTACTAGTCCAGGATTGTGAAAGTGATCTTGAACGTTTTCTTTCTGAAAGTTGCGGAAATACAAAATGACGGGATTTGCTTACAAGAATTCCAAGAGTTATAAATGGCTCTTACATGATTTGGCCTTGTGGAAACGTGTGGTAGAGAGCGAGAAGTCATTTATTGTATGTAACATATTTTTCAAAACGATAGAGGTTTTCTTTCAGAAAGTGGCGGGCTGAAAATAAAAACAGCACAACAGAGTGTAAGCTGTTCATAAGACATCCTTCGACGTCATGGAAAGTAAGTTACTTTTGAGGATTTCTGATTTCTGATTGGTTATGTTATATGGGTTTTTTAAACACAATCATTTTGATTGTGTTTTTTTTCCCCCGCTGTTATATGATGAATACCTTCAAGTCACTGTTTTTAGTGAAATTTGATACATTCTGAGAACAGCAAAAATAAACCATTTAACACGTATAATTAATTCTGTACTTTTTGTATTTATGATGTACATTTAGAACTGTGTAGGAGGCATGGAGAAGCTGAGGCTTCTGTAAGTGTCAAAGTAAGTGTCAAAGTTGTTGCATACAGTGCTCACATTCTACGTAGTCTTTCATATGATAGACTACATTTCCACAATGAGATACCTAAGCAAAGGAAACACAGGTGATGTGATTGTGGAATGAGCAATTTTTCAATTATATTACCTGTGTTTCCTAACATTACACATCACATTGTGTAGATGAGGTTTAGGCCTGTTCCAGGAGACAGAGGAGGTCTGACATTTGTTCAAGAGTGCAGTGGACATGACTCACTTCGTTGGTAGGCCTGCACATGTATTATCTCCTCTATACTCTTCAACAAGCCTAAATTTCATCTGCAACCCTGAGTAGGACTTACCTGAAACAAATCTGTGGATAGGTTACACCTTATCAGCATCTAGAAACAATCATTTAAAATGTTAAGGGCAGTTTTATGAAGGCTGTGTGCCTCTTTTGCGCCGCTGTTCCGTCACTTTTGTGTAAAAGATGCACCATGTTGCAAGATAGGCCTCAGTTCATTTCCAGCAAGATACCGTCAGTTTAAAATGTATATAATTAGGACTGTGTAGGGGGCATGGAGAAGCTGAGGCTTCAGTAAGTGTCAAAGTTGTTGCATGCAGTGCGTACTCTTTCATATGCTGGACTACATCTGCACAATGAGATACCTAACCAAAGGAAACAGAAGTGATGTGATTGTGAAATGAGCAAAAGAAATTGCACGTTTTTCAAATACATTACCTGTGTTTCCTAACATTACGAATCACATTGTGCAGATGAAGTTTAGGCCTGTCCAGGGAAACAGAGGAGGTCTGAACTTTATTGGTAGGCCTGCACATGTATTATCTCCTCTGTACTCTTCAACAAGCCTAAATTTCATCTGCAACCCTGAGTAGGCCTCACCTGAAACAAACGTCTGGATAGGACACACCTTATTGTCATCCTGAAACAATCATTTAAAATGTTAGGAACAGTTTTATGATGATTGTGCACCTCTTTTGCGCTGCCATTGCGTCACTTTTGTGAGACAACAGCAGTGCAAAAGATGCACCATGTTCCAAGATAGGCCTCACTTCATCTGCATCAAGATACTGTTAGTTTAAAATGTATATCTTTAGGACTGTGTAGGGGGCATGGAGAAGCAGAGGCTTCTGTAAGTGTCAAAGTTGTTGAAAAACTGTTTGTCCTTCAATCTTTTCCCTTGTCTTTTCTAATTTTTGAATACATGTTTTAATATTTTTCAAATGTTTGTTCTCTCTTTCACAGATTGAAAGTATAAAAATAACAAGTGACTAAGTTAACGACAATTATAAGGTAAATGTTTTGTACTCTTTTCATTACATTTCTATCACATTTAACTACTATTAGTTCCACTGCTTCATTTCTTTAACCCTCACTTTCCTGCCTTTGCTACTTCCCTCATTCCTTTCTCTATTACTTACTTACTCTACTCCTTCCACTCCTTTTCTCAGTCCCTCTCTTCTTATAGTTCCTCACTCTTGTTCACTCACTCCGTCTCTATTACTCTTAGTGTCTCTGACTGATCACTCTTTCACTACTTGTTCATTATGCTTTCTCTGTGTAGTTGAAGCACACTAAGGGGCATATTATGAACACAGCCAATAAAATTATTGCTGTTTTTATCGGCAGAAAACTGCTGCAAAAGCGGTTTTAGCGGCAGTTTTCTGCCGCAAAAGCGGCTTTAGCGACACATTTCTGCCGATAAAAGCTGCAAAACGTTTATTGCCTATGTTGATAATATGCCCCTATGTTATTTACATTTCTTTGCTGTTTCAATTATTCCTTTTCTGTTCTTCTTCTTTTCTGCTTTCTGTTTTTTCTCTCTGTTATTCCACATGTTTTAATCTTATTTTGAACATTCACTCATATTCTCTAAGAAACTCTTCTTTGTTATTCTTCTACTCTCCTTTTTTTCTTTCACTTCCTTATCTATTTTGTTTTTCACAATTATACCCTCTTCCATCTTTTCTATGGTAAATAGATCTATTAAACAGTATCTCTGGTTTAGTCCCTATAGCTGTCTTTCTTTTAACATTACTCTCTGTTTACTTCCCTTATACTTCTCTTCTTTTTTTTTAAAAAGAATTTTGGTTCGCTCCCGGTTCGCGTACCGGGGAGCGAACCGGGAAGCGAACCAAAAGAAATAGAGGTTGCCAGAGTGCTAAACATTCTAGCAATTTTTTTATAAAGGGGAGGTAGTTCTGAAAAGAACTTTTTTTTAATGTTTTTGTTGTTTTATATATTTGTTTTTATTTTTCTGAAATTTTTTTGTTTTTTTTGTATTTTTTGAACAATTTTATGTTTTTTTTGTTTTTTTGGGGGGGAAACAACGAAAAACAGGCATTAGAAAGGGCTCAACAGGAGCAAAAAAATTTTTCATTTTTTGGGGCGTTTTGAGCACTTGTGGTTTTCATATGCTCTGTTTATCAAATTAATACTCATATTGGCACATGAGAGTAGGTTACCACAATAAAGACACACTATCTTCATGTGCACAAAATTTTCTTGAATGTTTGGCACTGTTTCCCGTGCCTCTGGCCCCGACAGAGTTACCTGTGCCGATGTCCTGGCCACAGGAGTTGGTGGGTTGTCTTGAAGGTCACGCATCTCTGCCATGCTGTAATTCAGTGGATGCCACCTCTGCATATGACGGTGCATAGTATAGTTGCCGAAACTATACTTTTTATCTGTGCCTCTAGATAAATCTTCTTTGCATATGAGGCATGTCACATAGCGAGCATTCACTTTTTTTTGTCCTTGAGGAAAAGAAAAAAAACTGCCAAATAAAACTATTTTTGTGGTGAGATATCCGGGGCTCCTCACGTAAAAACTGTCTTGGCTGTACTTCCTCTTCCTCTTCTTCGTCCTCTTCCTCCTCTGTGTTGGGAAGGAACTGTGGAGGTGGTCCTCTCTTCCTTGGTGGTGGTGGTGGTGGTGGGGGTGCACCAGCTGCAGCTACTACTGAAGCCATTTTCTACTCAGCAAAATAGGTCTTCCTTTCACAAAGTTGAAAGTCAGAGTGAGAAAAAAGGTGGGGGCTTTCATCATTTTGGAAAAAAAATAGTTCTAAACCAATGAAAAGTGTTATTTTTAGGTCACATGACCTAGCCTTACATCATTAGGAAACCAAAAGTGAAATGAACCAATGAAAAGTTTTATTAACAAGTCACATGACCTGTTACGCTTATGTTACGCGCTAGGGGCCGCGCCCCGGATCGCTTCCGGGGAGCTGCGCTTCGCGCCTCGGTTCGCGCTCCGGAGCACTTCCGGGTGCGCTAACGCGGCGCGTCATAAGACGCATTACGTGGCAACGCGATACGTCGCGCTTACGCGACGCGCCCCGGATCGCTTCCGGGGAGCTGCGCTTCGCGCCTCGGTTCGCGTACCGGAGCACTTCCGGGTGCGCTAACGTGGCGCGTCATAAGACGCATTACGCGACAACGCGATACGTCGCGCTTCCGCGACGCATCACGATGTTGATTTCTAACGCGGCAGTTGTGCAAACGGAACGTTTACCGGTTCGCGTACCGAGTCACGGCACCAAATTGAGCTAACGGGAAGCTACCCGGTTCGCGAACCGGGAGCGAACCAAAACATAATAATAAAAAAAAAATTATTAATAAACATATAAAATATATTTTTTGATTTAAAGAAGAATACATTTTACAGCTATAGATATTAGCTTTTAAAAAACCAATGAAATTCACTGAAAAAACCATAGGTTATAGACCATATATAGTTAGGAATTAGCATTTACAAAACCTTGAAAATTCACTGAAAAAACCATAGGTTATAGACCATATATAGGGGTCGATTAGGATGGCGGACGGAAATGGGTCCTGTCCGCCATGGTGGGGGAAATTTTACTCCCGGCCGCGCCGCGGAGATTCCGCGGTTGGGATTAGGATAATCATGTCACGAAACTCCGACCGCGGCGGACGGATCATAACCAACACCGTCCGCGGTGGACGGAACACATCCAACTCCGTCCGCGGCGGACGGAGTCCAATGAACAACCACTGCCGCGGACGGAAATGACCGCGGAAAATAACACATGTACCGCCATACCTGTGAATACTCCGTGGCCGCAATTAGGATAAATCCGCCCGTACCACGGAACTCACAGCCATCCACGTCCGCGGCGGAAAGAATGCTACGATAACCACAGCATCACTGCGGAAGGCCAACACGCACAACATCCCTAGCGGCAAACAAATGTCAGGAAGTCTACCGCTAGTCCAAAGCAAACATACGAACATTGTCAAGGCCCCCCCCCCCAACATCAAGCACAAGCCGCCATGACACGTCCCAATTATCCAATAATGCACACTAGTCAACACGCCCACCTACCACCTGACTGCCAACAACCATTGAGACACGACTATAAAATGACACCCACACGCTACCACAATCCTTTGCATCACAGCATTGCTGCTAGCAAGAGGCCCAATTCGAGATACTGCAAACTCACATAGAAGACACACAACCACCACCCTACCACACCCACCACACAAACACCCACCACACAAATCCTACTCATCACACACCACACACCTGCACCCCCCAACTCACTCAACTCACACACTGAGCACCACACACCATGGCACCCAAAAAAAAAACAAATTCACGGAGACAGAGTTGAGGGTAATGGTAGATGAGAGGCCCAAACTACAACTCCCAACAGGCCCCCATGTTCACGGGGAGGGTGGTGGTGGTGGTGTTGGTGGAGGGTGGGGTGTGTGAGAGGCCCAAACTACAACTCCCAACAGGCCCCCATGTTCACGGGGAGGGTGGTGGTGGTGGTGTTGGTGGAGAGTGGGGTATCTGAGAGGTCCAAACTACAACTCCCAACAGGCCCCCATGTTCACGGGGAGGGTGGTGTTGGTGGAGGGTGGGGTGTGTGAGAGGCCCAAACTACAACTCCCAACAGGCCCCCATGTTCACGGGGAGGGTGGTGGTGGTGGTGTTGGTGGAGGGTGGGGTGTGTGAGAGGCCCAAACTACAACTCCCAACAGGCCCCTATGTTCACGAGGAGGGTGGTGGTGGTGGTGTTGGTGGAGGGTGGGGTGTGTGAGAGGCCCAAACTACAACTCCCAACAGGCCCCCATGTTCACGGGGAGGGTGGTGGTGGTGGTGTTGGTGGAGGGTGGGGTGTGTGCGACAGGAAACAGAAATGTCTAAAAATCTACATAACCATGTAATATCCACATCACTGACCAGCTCTATCTTGTCCCTCAGGTGATCGTCAACTGACTGGGGAAACCAGTACCCGGCCGCCAGCCTCGCCTCCCACACCTACAGGACTCTCTGGTGACGAGGCACAGGCAGCTCCGGTGCGGAGGATGGAGCGGGACCAAGCACGCAGCCAGGGCCATCTGGCTCACAGGGACTCCCGGGACCGACCAACGTCGCATGTGTGACTCCAGCGACACCTGTCTCTGTGATCTGCACAGTCCCCACCACCACCAGTACCACCAGTACCACCAGTACCACCAGTACCACCAGCACCACCAGCACCACGACTCCTGCCGGTGCCACCCAGCATAACCCAGCGCACAACGCTGGTCCATCGGCCTCACACACAAGCAGGGTGAGTGGGCCACAAACACAGGCAACGGGACATCAGCCAATCAGGCGAGCCACACACCGCCGTGCAGAGGAAGGACAGCTACCCCAGCCAGTGGCACAGTCCCTACAAGCCCTTGCCAGGTGCCAGGCGTCATACGACCGGTCCCAGGCAAACGCTGATCGTGCACACCAGGACTCAGTGGACAACACCAACATCCAGCGCGAAATCTGTGGCATCCTTGGCCAGATGTTGCAGATCATGGGCCAGCAGGCAACGATGTGGAGGGAATGGGTTGGCCGGAACAACCCCCCCCCTCCACCAAGTGTCGTAGCGCCACCGCCACCGTCACCTCCGCCTCCACCGCCACCTCCGCCTCCCCCGCCACCGTCACCTCCGCCTCCACCGCCGCCACCACCACCTGTGCCCCTGGCGACGGATGTGGCCCATCAACAACCTGCCCTCCCAGCTCACTCTGTTCCACCTCAGAGACGGAGGGGCCGGCCGAGGCAGGAAGTGGCTGAGAGCAGTGTTGAAGCGCCATCCACACGCTCCAAGAGGGGACGACCATGACAATGTCACTGCCTGTGCCAGACATTCACCCAGCTAAGTATCCTGTCCCACAGACAATCATTCCCACTGGTCTGCTGGACTACCCTGACACCCCCCAATGTGGTGTCAGCACGGACATTTCATCTGCCATTACCTTCAACTCCAACTCCCTCCACCCCACTTACTTGTAAATATTCACCAGCACAGAAGCACAACCTGTAAATAAATAGCACTTACTCACACAATGATGTTTTGCCTCCATGTTTATTCACATGATTGCCTTCAGAAACAGACGTAAATAGGTTCAGGGATCATAGTCGTACATGATCATGGCGCTGCGGGAGTGACCTAGAGAAAATCAGAGACAGCAAACACACGTCAGGAAACAGATTCACACACATCACAACACAATGCACAGCAACATTACACAAACGACAACCATCACAAAAGCATGGGATGAGAGCACACACATCATGGAGACTTGTATGTCCAAAGAAATGAAGACACACATAAGCAACCATCACAAACAAGAACACCCAGCTGATTAACCCCACATCCACACAACACCAGCAAACATACATGAGGCATTGTCAACCGCCACTAGAGGTAGTTACTCACATTCAAGGGAAGTAGCGATCTATGAGCTGGCGCCTCTGGTCCACACCTTCCTCCTCACCACTATCCTCATCAGTCGACATGGGTGGGATGGGAGGCCGAGGAACTCCTTCGTCTTCAGGGTCCAACAGCAGTTCAATGTCATTGCGTACTGCCAGGTTGTGGAGCATGCAGCAGGCAATCACGATCCTGCATACTTTTCCTGGTGAGTAAGGCAGGGCCCCTCCGGTCTTATCGAGGCACCGAAACCAAGACTTTAGCAGTCCAAAGGTACGTTCAATGACTCTCCGTGTCCTTCCATGTGCTTCATTGTACCGCATTTCACCCGCTGTTCTCGGATTACGTAGGGGACTGAGGAGCCAGGGCCGGTTTGGGTAAGCCGAGTCACCTATGTAGGGGGATGACAGAGACAAACATCACAACAAGATATGGTTGGTACCCCATGCAACACAGAGATCACAAGAGTCCCCACTGCACACTCACCAACAAGCCACGCTTGACCGGGTCGCAGATTAGCCATGAGTCGTGGGACATTGCTGCTCCGCATGATGTGGGCGTCATGTGCGGATCCTGGAAATCTTGCACACACATGTGAGATGATGTTGTTTGCCAGGCACACCACCTGCACGTTCAGCGAATGGAAGTGTTTGCGATTCCTGAACACTTGTTCCCGTGCCCGTGGTGGAATGATTGCGATGTGTGTGCCATCAATTGAGCCCACAACGTGAGGTATGTGGCCCAGTGCATAGAAATCAGCTTTGACAGCTGGCAACTCTTCCAGCCGTGGGAAATGTATGTAGTCATTCTTGTACAGCATCATAGCTGTTAAGACATCCCGAAGAACCGTGCTGAACATGGCCTGTGACATCCCCCCGGCATGTCCAACTGTATACTGAAATGTGCCAGTAGCAAAGAAATGTAGTACCGCCATGACCTTTGCAGTGGGTGTAATCGACCCAGGATACGTCCTACGTGGCTGCAGATGAGGAGACAATTGAGCCACAAGCTCCAGCAACCGACGTCGATCCAGGCGGAATTTCCGAATCACCTCCTCGTCAACCATATCCTCCAGCACAGTGTATGGCCGATGCACATTTGGAGCCCTCCTGTGTGGGAGAGAGATGTAACTTAGGTCAACTTACAAACGACGCATACGTGTACAACTCCATCACATGTGAACCTTACTGACAAAACTTCAGTCTTCACCCTAATGTTTAGTAGCCACATCACAGACACACATGCAACTGCATGCACACAAACGATAATTATACACACGCCATGTCATCAAGCACAAATGCCAACACCAATAATGATGTACATACGGTAATTACATGCATGGTGACACAACGTACAAAACACATACACGGAATGCATGTGTACCACCACCACTGTAGTCACCTCGCCAGAACAAGACACAGACAACAGATGCATAATTTGGCCACACAGCCGTGATGTACTGTGTAGTTGTGAAGATGTAAGAACGTCTGTAGGGTCACACCCGACGTCAACACGTACAAATGCACATCTGTTGCCCATTGTGTGCCGACCGATGGGCATTGTATGGACACACATGCTATATTGTATGACATATGACCTTTCCCTATCACGCTCACATCCCTCATGACGCAACTGCACACAACACATCACGGTGCAGCGTCTGACAAGATAACATAATTGGCGCCGCCATGGCGGTGCTCAACTTCCGCTACTTCCCAAAGGCCATACGCGGCCAGCGTCCCTCTTCTCATTGGCTGCATGTGCAGGGACCGTCACGGGCACACATCGGCAACCGCACGTGCAAGCCTCAGCCACGGATGCTTCAGTTGCAACAATGTTCTATCACTGGCGCCTCCATGGCGGTGCACGTACTCAGCGGGGGAGGTGCAGGCCTATACACCCTGTAGATGTACTCAATGGACATGCCAGTTCATGACCCCCCTTACAGTCACCTTGCATCATCCACCGTACACCGGCCGGAGCGGCCGGGCCTAGGACGGCCGTGCCCGGCCATGAACACAACCGCCGTGCCCGGCCATGAACACAACCGCCGTGCCCGGCCATGAACACAACCGCCGTGCCCGGCCATGAACACAACCGCCGTGCCCGGCCATGAACACAACCGCCGTGCCCGGCCATGAACACAACCGCCGTGCCCGGCCATGAACACAACCGCCGTGCCCGGCCATGAACACAACCGCCGCGCCAGGCCATGAACACAACCGCCGTGCCCGGCCATGAACACAACCGCCGTGCCCGGCCATGAACACAACCGCCGTGCCCGGCCATGAACACAACCGCCGTGCCCGGCCATGAACACAACCGCCGTGCCCGGCCATGAACACAATCGCCGTGCCCGGCCATGAACACAACCGCCGCGCCAGGCCATGTACACAACCGCATGGCCGGGCACGGCGGTTGTGTTCATGGCCGGGCACGGCGGTTGTGTTCATGGCCGGGCACGGCCGTCCTAGGCCCGGCCGCTCCGGCCGGTGTACGGTGGATGATGCAAGGTGACTGTAAGGGGGGTCATGAACTGGCATGTCCATTGAGTACATCTACAGGGTGTATAGGCCTGCACCTCCCCCGCTGAGTACGTGCACCGCCATGGAGGCGCCAGTGATAGAACATTGTTGCAACTGAAGCATCCGTGCCTGAGGCTTGCACGTGCGGTTGCCGATGTGTGCCCGTGACGGTCCCTGCACATGCAGCCAATGGGAAGAGGGACGCTGGCCGCATATGGCCAATCGCAAGTAGCGGAAGCTGTGCACCGCAACAACAGGGCCAGTAATTGGCCCATTTCATGATCACGCTTCCAGGGCTGACCAATTGCTGGCGACGTATGCCACTGACACGTGCTGAGGGCCCTATATATGTGTGTTGGCCAAAATGACACTTCCTACCCTGGGGACCAGTGCTGCCTGTTCACCTCGACCTGCTGCTGCTGCTGAGCTGACCACCGACTGCTGCCTGTGACCATCACCTCGACCTGCTGCTGCTGCTGAGCTGACCACCGACTGCTGCCTGTGACCATCACCTCGACCTGCTGCTGCTGCTGCTGAGCTGACCACCGACTGCTGCCTGTGACCATCACCTCGACCTGCTGCTGCTGCTGCTGAGCTGACCACCGACTGCTGCACTAGTGCCATACTCCGTGATCTTGTCATGTCGAGAGGCAAAGAGATCCGGTCTCGACCCTTCACCGCCGTGGAGCTTGATGTCCTCGTGGACGGTGTACTCCGCAACTATGGACGCCTCTACGGCGCACCAGGACGGGTGGTAAGTGCAGTGTGGGACATGTTGGTGTGCGTGAGGGGGCCAAATAATCTGGCCTATTTCTATCTTAGCTGTGTAGTGTGGGCTAGACATATGTTCCTGATTGTGCATGGCTGCTGACAGTTACGTCTTGCCCCTATGTGTGTGACAGGCCACCTGTCCACTGACTTAAACCCTTTTGTCTCCCATCATGGTAGGTCAAGCTGCACCTTCGCAAGGACCTGTGGAGGAGCATAGCACGGGAAGTACGGGCAGTGGGGGTGTGCAACAGACGACATACACACTGCCACAAACGCTGGGACGACATTTCCAGGCTAAGCAAGAATGTAGCGGAAATAACACTGGGCCTGATTCCAAGGACGCCCCGTCTGGCCCGACGCTCCATGACCCCTCTCATGCACCGTATCATTGCAGTGATGCATCCTGAACTGGCCGAACGTCTGAGTGCCGATCAACAGCAAACTAGCGGTGAGCATACTGTCTGTGTAGGAAACCTGTGAGTGCTATGCATGTATTGGTGCACAGACACACTATTGAGTTCCGTGTTGTGTATGTATGTCTGTGATGCCATTTTGGTCCCATTGGGTGGTTCTCATTTGACATCCAGGTCCGCCATGTTGACACGCCACTTGCTTAGTAGTTGAGTGTTGAAGCACATCCCCTAGTGGTCCATGGCCCCATGGCAGGAAATGTGAGGATGACTGGTAGAGGTGGGCCATGTGCAGGATGAGGGCTACAAAATCTTTGTCAGCTATGTAATTTGGCAATCCTGTTCCTTCTGTACGTCAGTCTGCCCATGACTCACACATCTTTTATGTGCATTTCAGCTATGACAGAGGACACTCAGCCACAGACGGTGGAGAGTAGTCGAGGAAATGAGTCCGGCTCAGACTTCGCACACACGCAGACTGACACAGAGGAGGCCAGCGCCGGAGAGGGGGACAGGACCGTCCCTGAGGACTCGCATGTGGAGACACCATCGTCCTCCTCGTCGGACACTCTTGGTGAGCCTGCACTGTTGTCACAGACTGGGAGTGGGCACTCATCACCTTCTGTCGGAAGACAGCACACAGGGCCCACACTTCCGCCAACTGCACCATGTACTGTTCGTGGCCGGAGGAGTAGGGGGAGCAGAGTGGCGTTCGGTGCAGGCACCGCTGCCCCTGCCACGGTGAGCCAAAATGCACTGTGTGCTGAGGCCGTTGATCTGCTGCGACAGCTGTGTGTGGGGCAGACCAATATGACAAATGCTTTCCAGGACCATGATAGGAAGTTGGGGCAGGTGGTGGCTTTCATGGAAGGGATGCATGGCGATCTTGCAGGTCTACACAGGACAGTGCAGTCATTGGCAAGCAGTGTGTCGTCTGCAATAGTACAGTCGCATGAACAGGGTGCTACTTCGGTTTCCCCATCTACACCACTGGATGTCTCAGGGGGTAGTGATTATTCTGAGCAGGACTCAAATACAGGTTATTGCACTAGAAGCAGCGTCAGACAGCACGTCAGGGCACGCAGGGCACAGACCCCATCCCCTAGATCAGCTAAATCTGTTCAAGTAGACGACGTCAGATACACTGGAGTACACACACAGGATCCACAAGTGTTGTTGGGGGACATGCCTTCAGGAGCTACACAGGCATTCAACACAAAAGGTACTCCCAAGGCAAGGGATACTCACATGTCCATGGACTGTACCTTGGACAAGGCCAGTCAGAAGACAAAGGCACCTACTAGGAGCAGGGAGACTCCCAAGGGCAGGCCCACAGCAGAGGAAAGGGACACTCCCAGGGACAGTGACAAGACAAAGGCACCTACTAAGAGCAGGGAGACTCCCAAGGGCAGGCCCACAGCAGAGGAAAGGGACACTCCCAGGGACAGTGACAAGACAAAGGCACCTACTAAGAGCAGGGAGACTCCCAAGGGCAGGCCCACAGCAGAGGAAAGGGACACTCCCAGGGACAGTGACAAGACAAAGGCACCTACTAAGAGCAGGGAGACTCCCAAGGGCAGGCCCACAGCAGAGGAAAGGGACACTCCCAGGGACAGTGACAAGACAAAGGCACCTACTAAGAGCAGGGAGACTCCCAAGGGCAGGCCCACAGCAGAGGAAAGGGACACTCCCAGGGACAGTGACAAGACAAAGGCACCTACTAAGAGCAAGGAGACTCCCAAGGGCAGGCCCACAGCAGAGGAAAGGGACACTCCCAGGGACAGTGACAAGACAAAGGCACCTACTAAGAGCAGGGAGACTCCCAAGGGCAGGCCCACAGCAGAGGAAAGGGACACTCCCAGGGACAGTGACAAGACAAAGGCACCTACTAAGAGCAGGGGGACTCCCAAGGGCAGGCCCACAGCAGAGCAAGGTCCATCTCCCAAGGGCAGGGACACACACAGAGAGCAGGTGTCTACTGGAGACAGGTGCACCACAGACGACAAGTCTGCTGGCAGGAACAGGGCGGCGACCAGGGCACAGGCTACATCCAGAGACAACACACCACCTAAGGATAAGGCACATCCTACGGACAAGGCATCTAGCATGGACAATGGCGCAATCAAGGACAGGCATACTTCACCCCTGGCTGCACTGAGGCTGATGTTTTCTACTAAACGCCAAACTGATGTCTCCGCGGCGGAGTCCCCCCATACCTCCACTCCCATCCAGGCCAGTCAGAAGCAGAGGAGGGTGTCCCCTGTTGTTGCATCCCCCATTACACATGATTCCGAGTCCAGGCGGCAGGCACAGAGCAAACGACAAGCAGGCTCCAGCACGTCCCCAGAAACCAGATCCCCGGCAGCAGATGCTCCACCTATGGTGGGTGGTGATTGTTTGGAGTCCCCACCACTTGGCAGTCCTGTCCTGTCCAGGGTGCACTCACACATCCCTAAGAAACACAGACACACACCATTGACACCTGCCAACCCCGATTTGGCTCTAGGTCAGCTATCCCCAGCTCCCAGGCCCACCCTGCCTCCTGGCCCATACAGCCCTGTGGCTCATCATTTCAGTTGTCACAGTGGCGCTGGTGCAGTTGACTCTCATGTATCAGATGGTGGCACAGTGTCAGTTGTGCCTTCTCCTGTTGCAGGTCCTGGCAGTCTATCTGGGTCTATGGCTCACGTGTCAGTTAGAAGATCTGTGGCTGTGTTGCACACTCCTGTTTCTGGTGCTGGCAGTCTGTCTGGGTCAGTGGCTCACGTGTCAGTGACTACATCTGTGGCTGTGTCTCACACTCCTGTTGCTGGTGCTGCCAGTGTGTCTGGGTCCGTGGCCCATGTGTGTGTCACTCGGGCTGTGGCTGTGTCTCACACTCCTGTTGCTGGTGCTGCCAGTGTGTCTGGGTCCGTGGCCCATGTGTGCGTCACTCGGGCTGTGGCTGTGTCTCACACTCCTGTTGCTGGTGCTGCCAGTGTGTCTGGGTCCGTGGCCCATGCGTGTGTCACTCGGGCTGTGGCTGTGTCTCACACTCCTGTTGCTGGTGCTGCCAGTGTGTCTGGGTCCGTGGCCCATGTGTGTGTCACTCGGGCTGTGGCTGTGTCTCACACTTCTGTTGCTGGTGCTGCCAGTGTGTCCGAGGCAGGTAGTTCACGCAGTCCCCCTGATTCTGTGATGTGAGGTGCTGAACACTTCACTCAAATGTTATATCACATGGTGTGTCCATTGAGAACTGCGTGGCACTCTTGTGGTTCCTGTGACGGGTTGGTAGGGACACGTACTTGTGCAGCCTATGATGTACCTGCTCTGTACTCTACAATGCCCTGTTGATGCTCTGATGCTGCATACTGCCCTCTCGTTACCTGCCTATGATGTACCTGCTCTGTACTCTACAATGCCCTGTTGATGCTCTGATACTGCATTCTGCACTCTCACGTGCTGCCTTTTATCAACCTGTTCTGTGCAATGGACTGTTGATGCACTTAGCCCCTCTCACGTGCTGCCTCTGATGGAGCTGTTCTGTGCAATGGACTGTTGATGCACTTAGCCCCTCTCACGTGCTGCCTCTGATGGACCTGTTCTGTGCAATGGATGGTTGATGCACTTAGCCCCTCTCACGTGCTGCCTCTGATGGACCTGTTCTGTGCAATGGACTGTTGATGCACTTAGCCCCTCTCACGTGCTGCCTCTGATGGACCTGTTCTGTGCAATGGACTGTTGATGCACTTAGCCCCTCTCACGTGCTGCCTCTGATGGACCTGTTCTGTGCAATGGACTGTTGATGCACTTAGCCCCTCTCACGTGCTGCCTCTGATGGACCTGTTCTGTGCAATGGACTGTTGATGCACTTAGCCCCTCTCACTTGCTGCCTCTGATGGACCTGTTCAGTGCAATGGACTGTTGATGCACTTGGCCCCTCTCACATGCTGCCTCTGATGGACCTGCTCTGTACTCTACAATGCCCTGTTGATGCTCTGATACTGCATTCTACACTGTCGTTACCTGCCTATGATGTACCTGCTCTGTACTCTACAATGCCCTGTTGATGCTCTGATACTGCATTCTGCCCTCTCGTTAACTGCCAATGATGTAGCTGCTCTGGTGCCCACTTTGCCCATGCTCACGCATACACTGTGATTATACCCCTATTTTGTACAATAAAGGTAGTCTATCATGTCTCGTGGTCTGTCGTTGTCATTCCTGCTTGCGTACTACAAATGTGTATTCGTATATGCTTCTCATCAGTGGTTTCGGTAACATGACACTCCCCCTCCCTACGTCACGTCCCTTGCTGGTTTTCCCCTCCAGACAGCCAATGGTTTGTGCCTTACCTGCGTCGTCGTCCATAGTGGGCCATGACTAGGACGTGGTGGATCGCGAAGAGCATCGGGAAAGCGTGTAGCGCTGGGTCCATGGTGGTGGTCAGCTTGCGGTGGGTATCTCTGCTATGTCACCTATGTTCGCTGTGGAGATTCCGCCATGTTCAGACAGGTTGTTTTTCCGCTGCGGTTTTATGTGTATTTTCCGCCATCTTGATTTGGGGGACGGTCTTAGACGTCAGTACGTACGGCGGGGCCTCCGGATGTGTTCCGTCCGCCACGTGCTCGTGTTTAGTTCGGCAGCGGTGCGTGCTTTTCCGTCGCGGACGGAAATTTGACACGTTTTCCTATCCTGATATGGCGGACGGAGTATCCGCGGCAGGCGGACACGGAAAAGGCTTTTTCCGCCTACTCCAGGGCAGCGGTGGCTCTTCCGTCCGCCATCCTAATGAGCCCCATAGTTAGGAATTAGCATTTAAAAAACCTTTTTTTACTCACACAAAACCATTGAAATTCCATATATAGTTAGTTGTACTAACTATATATCGCGCACCCGCAATCCACTGCTGATCATGTCACATATTACGTCATTCATGACATGGTCAGTGACATCACTGATGACATCTCAAATGACATCACTGATGACATCACTGATGACAACATCCAGTGACTGTATGTTTCTGTAAAGTTAAAATATGTCTTACATATTGAAGAATGAGTGGATGTATAAGTGTCTTGATGAAGGATTTATTAGGTGCATGACTGACTGTATGAGTGAGTGATTAAATGTGTGTCAATGAGTGCATGGGTTAGTGACTAAACTGTCTTAATTTGTGCATCATTATGTCTGTTGTTCTGTAAACTGCTGCATGTGTTGATCAGTAGCTATATGAGTAACTATATGGGTTATTGATTGGTTGCCCAAGTATTTGTATGGGAGACTAAGTGTGTGTGTGGGTGGCTGGGAGGTGTATGACTCTGTGCATAGATGTGTGAGCAGTTGATTCACTAGATGTATGGGTTCAAAAGTGCATGTGGAAACAGCTGTATGGGCGGTTGACTGTGTGCATGAGTGCATTGGTGAGTGAATGGATATCTCAGTGCTACATGTCAAAGTAAGTACATATGTAAAACACAGTACATGTGAGAGTTGACATATATAAATAACTGTGCATAAGAGCCAGTGAATGTGTGAGTGGCTGTATGGATCATTGTGAACTTGTATCAGGGATTGTATAAGAGAGTAAATATGTGTTAGTCAAAGTCAAAGTCAAAAAAGCTTTATTTCGATTAAATTTCATTATCATAAAAGCAAGTTTAAAAAGAATTGATAGTTGATAAAATTAGTAAGACATATCCAGTTGATAACAACAAATGTAACATTTGCTAAAATTAATATAGTTTAAGAAAGAATTAAACAAAGTTTTTAAGCTTTCTGGCTCGAATAGCCCAAGCCCAGAATAGAAATTTGGCTAGGGCACAGACATAGGGTACATGACTGTCCGAAACAAGTATCCTGATTGCCACATCGTGGCTCCTGGTTCCCAGTTGCCGGCACAGATTCTTCAGCCAAACCCTTCTTGGATTGGCATATTCGCTACAGACAAATAGGAAATGGGCCAATGTCTCTGGATGGGCTAGGCATGAAGGACACAGGTCAGTTTTGTAAGGACAGGAATTCCATGTTTTAGTAAAAGTGTTCAATGGCAAGGTACCCGTTCTGAATTTAAAATACAAAGACCGGGCAAACGGTTTCCCGATTAAATCTAAATAGGGTTCTCGCATGGGAATGTCTTTAAACTTCAGGAAATCCTCAGTAAGCCTGCCAATAGATTTGCTAGAATGCCTTTGGGAACAGATCCAATCCCGATAAAGGTTTTTAAGTACTTGTTTTGGTGGAGAAGATCTGCTTGACCAAAAGTCCAAAAGGCCCAAGTTCAACAGTAAAGATTTCATGTCTGTTAACCATTTGACTCTGGCCCAATGTGGTGACGCCATTATTTCCTCCAGGCCTCTGGCGTAGGCACTAAGTTCCTCTACCCGCCAAATGCGGGCCCATAACAAAAGAGGGCGAAATTTCGCAATTTCGCCAATCTGGGTACAGCCAAAGTCCATAAATAAAGGTAAAAGTGGGGTACTTTGAGGGAGGGACATTATTTGTCTGCAGAAATTATTCTCAGATTTTTGGAGAGCTACTGAAGATGCAAAGCCCCAAAGTTCGGCTCCGTAGAGTGCAGAGCTGACACCCTTGGCGGCATAGATCTCTAGGACTGTTCCTATTGGTTTCAACGAACTGGAACGTTGCTCCCTCAATAGGGCACCTGTGATCCTTTTATGATTTAGCAGCATCTTGTCTAAATGAGGAGTCCAATCCATTTTGTCTGAAATGCGTATCCCTAAGTAGTCAAATACTTTCACCCTTTCCAGGGTCTCAGTGTTTAAGATAGGGGGACGCACTTGCTGTTTGGGGGGGTTAAGAACAAGGTATTTTGTTTTGTTGGTGTTTATAACCAGACCCCGATCAGTGCAAAAGGATTGGAAATTATCCAAGAGTTTCTGTAGTCCCATAGGTGTTTTAGAGATTAGGAGCGTGTCGTCCGCAAAGAGAAGGGTCGGTACACGAACCCCCGCCAGGGATGGTTCGTCAGATGGAAATTTCAGTAAATGCTCAACCACCCCATTGATGTACAAGGAGAAAAGGGTGGGAGCCAGAACACATCCCTGGCGGACCCCTCTCTCGACCGGAATACAGCCCGTTTTCTCCCCTCCAGAACCCCACCTAATTTGGGCAAAGCTGTCCTGATGAAGCCTAACTAGTAGGGATAGTAGATACTGTGGAAGCCCCATATTGGCCAGGACCCTCCATAGCAAGTCCCGGGGGACAAGGTCAAAGGCAGTCTTTAGGTCGATAAAGGCGAGATAAAGACTGCCCTTGCCTATCACTACCACCTTCCAGTAGATCATCATAAGCCTGAAGGCCTGCTCTATCGTACCAGTGCCTACTCTAAAACCGGCCTGGAAGTCGGTAAGTATTTTATTTTCATCTACCCAGTTAAGTATCCTGAGTAGAATAACTTTACCAACAACTTTTTGACTTACATCTAGCAAGCTGATCGGCCTATAATTGGACGGGTCATCCCTTGGGCCTTTCTTATGGATGGGAACTACCTCTGCCCCCTTCCATGACGCAGGAATGGGGGCACCCCTACAGATGGCTAGAATGAGGGAGTGGATTGGTTTGCCCCAAGTAGCAACATCGGATTTTAACAGGTCCCCCGGGATGCCATCAGGTCCTGCAGCTTTCTGTGGAATGATAGAATTAATAGCATATTCTACTTCCTTCTGTGTGAATTCAGGATCACTGGGGAGAAGAATATAATTAATATAAGGGGAGGATTGTGCAGACCCTCTCCCGTTCAAATCATTATAGCAGGAATAAAGTTTGGCAAAATGGGCCTCCCATACCTGCCCCGAAATATTGCAGGTTATGAGATCGGAATCCGGTCTATTTCGTGCCCTTATGGCGTCCCAAAAGGATTTGGAGTCTTTTTTCAAACTGGCTTCCTTAAGGGTTAGCCAGTAAGCATCCTCCCACTCCCTTTTAGCAACCTGCAAGGCCTTTTTGTGGTCTCTTCTAGCAATTTGGATTAGTGCAGGGGACTTCCCTTTAACTGCCTCTATTAGGCGGGATTTGGCCTTCCTGCATGTTGCCGAATACCAATCGTGTTTGCCTTTAGCTTTTGGTAAAGGATTTTGTTTCCCTGGGGGCAATTGGACCCAAAAAAGGTCCCCTATGATTTTTACAGCAGTTTTAAATGTAGCGGTGGCCATGTCTGCTGCTATAGTTAGGTCAATCGAGCCAATTTCGGCTTGCATGACCTTAGCCACTTCATCTATTGCTGATAGTTTATCGACATTACACATAATCTTACTCCACTTTAGGCGCCTGCCACAAGTGGCAACAGTAGTCCCCTGTTGGCGGCTCAAGGGGACTGGCGATACTTTGGTGGGCCAAGGATTTTTTAAAGATAGAGAGAGTGGGTTGTGGTCGCTCTCTATGGTGTTAGTGATAACCATGTCGTCAACATGGCTCCAGAGGTCCCTGTCCAGCAGAATATAATCGATCCGTGTGCATTGACCAACTCTGTTAAATGTCGGAGCACCCTGCAAGTCTGATCGAGTGCGGCCGTTAGCAGCTCTTAAGCCAAACTCCAATGTGAGTGCATTTAGGTGGATTGCACTGCGAGTCCAGCGTTTGATGGGGGGAATAGAGAGGGTAGGAATACCCCATCTACTGTCCTCCTCTCCTAGGTCTGATACTCCTTCTAGGGGAAGTGGTTCATATGTACAATTAAAATCCCCTGCTACTAAGATATGCCCAGGTCCACTCTGCTCTCCTAGCTGTGCCTCGAGCTCCAGCATTGTAGGTGAAATACACCCGTTTTTGGTTCCCCTAATATATACATTATAGAGGTCAAGAATCATGCTTCCTCGTAAGCCCAATAGTGAGACACCAAGAATATCCGGGGTTCTTGGCTTCTTAGTAATTATCCTACAATTTAGGAGGACACTTATCCAAATAATAAGCCCCCCCGATGGCCGCCCCTTCCCTACCTTGGATTTTACTGCTGGAGTAAAAATAGTGACAAACCCCACTCGATGTAATGGTTCAATGGCCCATGTCTCTTGAAATATACAAATTGTATGGGCATCGACCAGGGCATTCCACTCTGGGAGGCCTAACTTCCTTGAAATCCCGGCAAGGTTCCAACTAAGGATCTTTAACTTGCCCTGTGGTGAGTTTCCATCTTGGATCACAGTGCCTTGGTGGTTACATGGATCACCGCTGTCCCTAGTTGATATGGGTGATAGCACCTCTAAGTTAATAGGGAAAGATGTCTCCGGCACAGGATCCTTCATACTGATGTTAACACTAGGGAGGTTAGCATCTAATCCTCCTTTAGGAAAAAGTCAATCAACCTCATCCAGAACACAGAACCTATTTGGGTGGGCAAACTGTGTATAGGAAGGGTTGGAAGACAGAGATGGTGACGGATCCTGCCATGGCTGTTGCCATTGCTGATTAGTAAATAGTGGCTGAGGAGGTTGTTGCCACTGCTGAGTAGGTTGGAAAAGAGGAGGAGGTAAGGGGTAAAAGGGTTGTTGCCACTGAAAACCAGCATGATGTGGGACAAAAGATGGAAAATTGGGCGGTTGTTGCCAATGGTTAGAGGCATATTGAGGGGGACATGCAGGCCCTTGATTTCTTGGTCGATGGAAGTTGGGTCTTGTCGAGTTGGGGAGGAAGTAAGATAGGGGGAGTGGTTTAATCTGGGTGGCTGGGCCGCTGTTAGGGGCACTACAAATAAAAGTCGCAGCCCCCACATCCCTAAAGTTGACAGTAATTACATCCCCTGATATTGTTTTCTTACTCCTACCCACCCAATCGCCTCTACGCACAGTAAGAATTTCCCCACTCATGCTACTGGGTAATGGTCTATGTATTTGAAGCCACTGGGCACATTTATTTCTAAGCTCTACATAAGTCTCTCTAACTCCTTCCTTCAGTGGGGGGACAGCAGTCAACACAACCACAAAAGGAGAAACTTCTGGTGGCAGACTAATAGACTTAAAACGAGTCTGCCTTGGCTTAGGGGCTTCAGAATTATTAGTAGCATGGGGGGCTGAGGTATTCGTGGATTTCCCTTTAGGATCCGTGACTTGGGAAGTGATAGATTTTGATCCAGCAGCTGGTTGCTGGGCGGATAAAGAGTTGCTCACTACTTTTGGTGGTGGTTGAGCAAGATTTTTCACAGAGTGGAGATGATGTGTTACTGATTGTTCTTTAGATGGCGGAAGGTTTTTCGCTTCGTCGGCTGTAGGCTTGGTGACCTTAGTTGGTGATTGTGGATTAGGTGGTGATTCTCTATACCCTTGTTGCTGCTTAGACCCAAACTCATTGATCTTATTGGGCCATTTAGTATTAATGAGAGATGTTAATCTGTCCAGTTTAGAGATCAAGGGTTTGATTTGGGCCACTATTGTGGTTTCAAGGTCATGCTTGAGGTCCGTGACCATATTTTCAACCCAGCATGGAATGCCAGGCGTTGTGTGTGGAATGGGTGTCACTAAATTATGGTTGCTAGCTTTAGTTTTGGTCTTCTCTTTAAATTTAGACTTAGACTCCTTGGTTTTGGGCTTAGCTACTACTTTTGAAGGAATAAAAGTAACCCTTCCCCTGGGGTCACTGGGCACATAAGCGGTCGACTTGGCAGCTGACCCATCCAGACCCGGCTCCGCCTCTCCAGGTGTCCGACAGGCTTCTAGGTCTGGGGTCGCCTCCAGATCCACAAAGGACGGGTCCGACTCTGAGCAGGTAACCGACAAGTCGACGGCACTCGGTACTGTAACAGTGCCCATAGTGGTTAAGGGCAAGGGCGAGGAGCAATTGTTCGAGGCTTGCTGAGAGGGTGAATGCGCATTTACAAGGGAGCCCAAGGAAGAGCGCTTGGCCTCCATGAGGTCAAGAGAAACTCTTTTCTCTAGGAGTACAATGCTCTTGTCAATTGTCTCTGTTACCCGTGAGATAAAGAGGTCAATGGGGCCAGTCACTTGAGCTACCTCTGCAGCTTTTTTGGTGCAGCTTCTTGTTTTGTGTCGCATGGTTGTCGCTAGTGATGAACAAACTGTACCAAGTGTCAGATGGCTATGGCCTCAAGGAAGGCTGAGTAACAACGGCCTACCTGGTTGATGATCTCAGGGCAATAAGACAGGGAGTCAGGGCCTGGGCCGTCCTCTGCCGTCCTTGAACGGCCTTAAACGGCCCGCTCTTTGCCCGGTCTTCGCCCCGGTGGCCGCCCCGCGCGCGTCCCGCGTGCGCGTTAGAGCTGCACAAAGTTTATAGGAGGAGCAGGTGAGGTGAAAGGGGCGGGAAGAGGACCAGCTGCGGCCGATCAGCGCCGCGCTGCACGCTGGTCCTCGCAGTCCCGCCTCGAGGAGAAGGGTTGATATTCACTCTCTGAAGTCGCGTTGGTGCTCCTGTGCACTCCGCAGTGGCCTTGGGCAGATTGATCAAACAAAGAGTCTTGCCTTCGAGCGGCGCCCGCGAAGCGGGGGCCGCGAGGCGTGGAGGTTATTTACAGGCGCTGGAAACAGGGATGAAAGGCTGAGCAACAGGCAGGCAGCGCTCACGACGTCCCAAAGGCAGAACCCACACTCCTGATGCACCGCTTGATCTTTATCGGTGGAAGGGGCGGGAAGAGGACCAGCTGCGGCCGATCAGCGCCGCGCTGCACGCTGGTCCTCGCAGTCCCGCCTCGAGGAGAAGGGTTGATATTCACTCTCTGAAGTCGCGTTGGTGCTCCTGTGCACTCCGCAGTGGCCTTGGGCAGATTGATCAAACAAAGAGTCTTGCCTTCGAGCGGCGCCCGCGAAGCGGGGGCCGAGAGGCGTGGAGGTTATTTACAGGCGCTGGAAACAGGGATGAAAGGCTGAGCAACAGGCAGGCAGCGCTCACGACGTCCCAAAGGCAGAACCCACACTCCTGATGCACCGCTTGATCTTTATCGGTGGAAGGGGCGGGAAGAGGACCAGCTGCGGCCGATCAGCGCCGCGCTGCACGCTGGTCCTCGCAGTCCCGCCTCGAGGAGAAGGGTTGATATTCACTCTCTGAAGTCGCGTTGGTGCTCCTGTGCACTCCGCAGTGGCCTTGGGCAGATTGATCAAACAAAGAGTCTTGCCTTCGAGCGGCGCCCGCGAAGCGGGGGCCGCGAGGCGTGGAGGTTATTTACAGGCGCTGGAAACAGGGATGAAAGGCTGAGCAACAGGCAGGCAGCGCTCACGACGTCCCAAAGGCAGAACCCACACTCCTGATGCACCGCTTGATCTTTATCGGTGGAAGGGGCGGGAAGAGGACCAGCTGCGGCCGATCAGCGCCGCGCTGCACGCTGGTCCTCGCAGTCCCGCCTCGAGGAGAAGGTTGATATTCACTCTCTGAAGTCGCGTTGGTGCTCCTGTGCACTCCGCAGTGGCCTTGGGCAGATTGATCAAACAAAGAGTCTTGCCTTCGAGCGGCGCCCGCGAAGCGGGGGCCGCGAGGCGTGGAGGTTATTTACAGGCGCTGGAAACAGGGATGAAAGGCTGAGCAACAGGCAGGCAGCGCTCACGACGTCCCAAAGGCAGAACATGTGTTAGTATATGTTTGAATAAGTAAGGTGTGTATAACTGTATAGTTGAGGAAATGGAGGTGTGATTGATTCTTTGCATGACTGACTAGGTGTGTGAGTAACTCCATGGATGAGTGAAAGTCTGTGAGTGTCTGTTTACACTGAGTGTATCTAAGGTTATATTAGAGTCTGAAGAGGTTCATCGTATTATCACATGAATGATGTCATCAGTGATGTGATCAGTAATGTCAAATGAGATGTCATCAGTGATATCATCAGTGATGTCATCAGTGATGTCATTTGAGATGTCATCAGTGATGTCATCAGTAATGTCAATGACCATGTCATGAATGATGTAATATGTGACATGATCAGCAGTGGATTGCGGGTGCGCGATATATAGTTAGTACAACTAACTATATATGGAATTTCAATGGTTTTGTGTGAGTAAAAAAAGGTTTTTTAAATGCTAATTCCTAACTATATATGGTCTATAACCTATGGTTTTTTCAGTGAATATACATATATATACATATATATATATATATATATATATATATATATATATATATATATATATATATATACAGAAAACAGTGGAATCAGCCACAATGAATGCAATCTCCTCTGGAATGTTGGTTGAGCAAGAGGCTCATGACAACAAAGCAGTTATAAATTTATCGGACATAGTTCTGACTACAAAGGAAACTTCCCTTCTATCATTGGGTTTGTCTTACAGCCCCAAAGGTAACTTTGATTACGCGACAACTAAAATTGATATATTTAAGTTTGTGCGTAAACTTAAATTACGTAAATATTTCGCTGCCCGGGGTGGTTTAACTTACAACTCTGCACATCATTTATATTCTATGTCAGCGACTGCATCTGTACACAATGCACCTGGTGATGTCGGTGATAGTAGCGTAACTGGAGCAGCACTTACACAAGAACTATTTGAGCTCCAGCAGGAGGAACTATGTCCCATCACAGAGAGTCAAACTGCACTGGGTGGTGAACCTCTACCCAAAGCCTGTCCGACCAATTTCAAAAGTAAATCGAAGTTTTGTCCCCTGATGCTTAAAGACAATGTTGATATTTTTCATGATCGGGTTACCTCAGAATTGAAGGAGCTACAGATTAGAACTGCCAATTCGATCAGACGTTATACATACAGAGACAAAGAATACCACACCTTAATCAGAAAATTGAGAGAGAACAGGAACTTGGTAATCAGACAATCTGATAAAGGGGGTAACGTGGTGCTGTGGCCACGGAAAATGTACTTAGAGGAAGCCCACAAACAACTAAATGACAAGGATTGTTATAGACGTATTTCTACACAGGATGCTATGAACACAAGAAATACTGTCTATTTAAAATTGTCTGCGTGGAGAAGTAAGGGCCTGGTCACGATGGAGGAATACAAATTCCTTAAAAAGGATTATCCTGTGATGCCTGTCATCTATTTTATCCCGAAAGTACACAAGAATCTGACCCAACCCCCCGGCAGGCCTATCATATCAGCTTGCAACAGCTTGTTAGAGAATATGAGTAGGTACATTGATTTTTTCTTACAGGATTTTGTGAGACACCTACCATCATTCATCTTGGACACCAGTGATTTGCTGAGGAAACTTAACGATTTTGTATGGAATGCCAATTATGTTTTAGTATCCATGGATGTAACTTCTTTGTATACAAGCATAATCCACGCAGATGGCTTGAAGGCCATACAACATTTCCTCGACAAGAGAGATACTGGTTTTCATGAGCACTCTAAAATGTTATTCGATATGATTACGACCTGCCTTGAGAATAACATATTCCTGTTCACCAATCAACTTTTCTTGCAGACCCGGGGAGTGGCAATGGGGGCCTGCTTCTCTCCCAGTTACGCCTGTCTACATATGGGGTACTGGGAGGAGCAGGTCCTGATGAAACAACATGCCGCCACCATGAACACTAAGGTCAAACTTTGGCTTAGATATATAGACGATCTATTATTTGTGTGGGATGGTGCTGAAGATGAGGCTGTTGAGTTTATAGAAGCGCTAAATGTCAACAATTCCAACATTCATTTTACTAGCACCCTTAGTAGATCGTCTGTTGTCTTTCTAGATGTGGAGGTCTTTGTATATGCAGACAAGTTACAGACTAAACTCCATCGTAAGCCCACAGCAGGGAACACACTGCTGCATGCAGATAGTCAGCATCCTGCCCATCTGATTCGTAGCATCCCTTATGGGGAGATGCTTCGGATTCGGAGGATTTGCAGTAATGATCATGATTGCCGGATGGCACAATCCCTGTGTAAAGAGAGATTCATGGAACGTGGCTATAGACCAGAAGTCATAGATAATGCTGTTGTGAGGGCGAACAAAATTGACAGAAGCACACTCCTGGGCTCAGGAAGTGTTCGACCCGAGATTCCCACTAGGGCAGGCGAGGAGACCAGACTAATTATGACATACAATAGCCAACATAAAAGTATTCATAAAATAGTCAAAGACAATTGGTTCCTAGTCTCCAGTGATCCTATCATTGGTTCACTCATGGGCAAACAACCCAGTATTACCTATCGAAAGGCCCGGGCCATGCAGGATAGTCTTGTATCTAGCAGCCCCGAAGTAGCAGCACCCTCTTGGCTGGGTGGAAGTAAAGGGTTTTTGAGGTGCTCTGTATGCAAAGCATGTAAACAAGGCATAAGTAAAACAGAGGTCATTACTCCTCTTTCCCCTACTCCTATCAAAATCAAACAGAAATTAAACTGCAAATCTGAGTTTGCAGTTTATGTCCTGGAATGCCCATGCGGGTTAAGGTATGTGGGAAGTACCCGACCGCAAGTGCATAAGCGAATATTACAACATCTGCGAGCTATCACCCACGCAGATGTGACATATCCTGTAGCCAGGCACTTTGATAGCAATCATGGAAAGAATGCTTCCCTACTCAAGTACTTTGTAATAGATTGTGTTCCTCCCCAGAGGAGAGGTGGTGATAGGGAGTCTCTATTGCGAAAATTGGAGACCCGCTATATTATACTCTTAGATACTAAGGCACCGCATGGTCTCAACATTGGGGAGGACTGCCACACCTATCTCTAAGTACTTTGCCTCTACTGTATGCAATGCATTGCTTCGCTCAGCTAAACCCTATACCTGTACTGTTGTTAGTCATTTATAGTATTGAAATGTAACTCATGATATTCTATTTAAATGGAAAATATGTCCCTGTAACTCTCCATGACCATTTTTTAATTCACTAGCAATTTGATATTGTTATCACAACTTTGGGAGCACTTTATATTGCCATTACTATGAATATACAAACTGTTGAATTTTGCACATATACATCAATTACAACTGGCCCTTAAAATAGTAGCCCACTTGGGCTCGATTTGAAGCAACTAGGACCTCATGACAACGCAGTCTTAATATTATAATATGATTTGTATTGATTTTGGTAGTTTCAAAGGTTATATTTTATTGTATATAACTATTTAAGTGGCTTTTAACTTTTATAGCATTTTAAAAGTTGTATGTAATCGTTGCAATGTAGGCTTTATCAACTATAGGTCTAGTTGTTACATCTAGCACAGTCTGGTCAACAAATTAATTTTTACACACTTACCAGCTGCGACTATGACTAATTATCATTGATTTGTGAACTTGTGCAATTCAGACATTTATGTCGAGATATGAAATGTGTTGTAATAATATGGAAACTACATTAGTATGTTTTCTCTGTCTATTACATGTGATGGCATTGCTTGCACTTTAAAAGGGTGATCAGCCCTCTTGACGCTTGTCATGTGATCAAGGCTATCTCTAGCCGAAACGCGTCATGGCGGACTGGTGCTGGGCTAAAACTCAATAAAAAGATTTGCACCTTCTTCGGGTCTCGCTGTTCCTGTTTGCTGCCTGACAGTTTTGCTGTTTGTCTATTGCGTAGCAGGAGCTTCACGTACTTCATATATATATATATATATATATATATATATATATATATATATATTCACTGAAAAAAACATAGGTTATAGACCATATATAGTTAGGAATTTGCATTTACAAAACCTTGAAAATTCACTGAAAAAACCATAGGTTAGAGACCATATATAGTTAGCTGGACATTTTATTGACATAAAACCAATGAAATTCCATATATAGTTAGTTGCACTAACTATATATCGTGCACCCGCAATCCACTGCTGATGATGTCACATATTACATCATTCATGACATGGTCAGTGACATCACTGATGACATCACTGATGACATCTCAAATGACATCACTGATGACATCACTGATGACATCTCAAATGACATCACTGATGACATCATCTAGTGTCTGTGTTTTTGTAAAGTTCAAATATGTTTTACATATTGAAGAATGAGTGGATGTATGGAAGACTGAGTGTGTGTGTGGCTGGCTGGGAGGTGTGTGACTCTGTGCATATCAATGTGTACTTGTATCAGTGATTGTATAAGAGAGTAAGTATGTGTTAGTATACGTGTGAAAAAGTATGGTGGTCTGTGTTTAACTGTATAGATGAGGAAATCGAAGTGTGATTGATTCTTCACAGGACTGACTAGGTGTATGAGTGCATATGATAGTGTTGTAATAATGAGTGACTGTATGTATGAGTGATTGTATGGGTGAATGAGTGAATGTGTGTGTAGACGTAGGAATCAGTGAGTGCGTATGTAGTAACTGGTATTGGTGTTTCATGATGTCATCAGTGATGTCATTTGAGATGTCATCAGTGATGTCATTTGAGATGTCATCAGTGATGTCATCAGTGATGTCACTGAAGTATGGTGTTCTGTGTTTAACTGTATAGATGAGGAAATGGAAGTGTGATTGATTCTTTACAGGACTGACTATGTGTGTGAGTAACTCCATGGATGAGTGGCAGTGTGTGAGTGTCTGCATAGGTGTATGAGTGCATATGATAGTGTTGTAATAATGAGTGACTGTATGTATGAGTGATTGTATGGGTGAATGAGTGAATGTGTGTGTAGACGTAGGAATCAGTGAGTGCGTATGTAGTAACTGGTATTGGTGTGTCATGATGTTATCATTGATGTCATTTGAGATGTCATCAGTGATGTCATCAGTGATGTCATTTGAGATGTCATCAGTGATGTCATCAGTGATGTCACTGACCATGTCATGAATGATGTAATATGTGACATCATCAGCAGTGGATTGCGGGTGCACGATATATAGTTAGTGCAACTAACTATATATGGAATTTCATTGGTTTTATGTCAATAAAATGTCCAGCTAACTATATATGGTCTCTAACCTATGGTTTTTTCAGTGAATTTTCAAGGTTTTGTAAATGCAAATTCCTAACTATATATGGTCTATAACCTATGGTTTTTTCAGTGAATTTCATTGGTTTTTTAACAGCTAATATCTGTAGCTGTAAAATGTATTCTTCTTTAAATCCAAAAATATATTTTATATGTTTATTAATAACTTTTTTTTTAAATATTTTTTTTTCTTCGTTCCCGCTTCGCGAATCGGGAAGCTTCCCGTTAGCTGACCTTGATGCCGCGAAATAGACCACGAGCCGGTAAACGTTTCTTTACCGCAACTGCCGCGTTAGAAAACAACATCGTGACGCCTCCCGTCCGCATGACGTTTCGCGTTGTCGCGTGATACGTCATATGACGTGCTACGTTAGCGAACTCGTACGCTTACCGAGTCGCAAAGCACAGGTTTCTGGAAGCAAACCGGGAGGCCCTGCAAAGCGCGTAACATACACACAGCAGGTCATGTGACTTGGTAATAACACTTTTCATTGGTTCATTTCACTTTCGGTTTCCTAATGATGTAAGACTAGGTCATATGATCTAAAATGAACACTTTTCATTGGTTGAGAACAATTTTTTTTCCCAAATGGTGAAAATCCCTCCTTCTTTCCTCACTCTGACTTTCATCATTGTGAGAGAAAGACCCTTTGTTACCAGTGAGCAATGGCTTCTTTACTGGCTTCAGCTGGTGCTTCCCCACCACCTCCACCACATCCAAGGAAGAGTGGACCACCTGCTAAAGTTATAATTCAGCAAGAAGACGAAGAAGAGGAACAGGACGACCTAGATAATCTCCCTATTATGGCCAGAAGATCTGTTGTACCGGAAGTAACGGGACCAGAGGGCAGGGAGATGGTGCCAAATATACAAACGAGATTTCGTGAAGTAAAACAAGTCTGCCTACATTGCAGTGGATTCATTTGCTACGCAGAAAGTAGCATCACTCTGATCAACAGAGCTATTGACAATCATGCTCATGTTTGTCCGAAACTCCCCAAACAATAAATTCTTTTTTTTTGTTTTCTTGCTCCTGTTGAGCCCTTTACAATGAATCGTTTTCGTTGCCCCCTCCGAAAAAAAAACAAAAAAATTATAAAACTGTTCAGAAAAATTCAAAAAAAGTAAAAAAATGTTCAGAAAAATAATAAAAAAAATATAAAACAACAAAAACAATAAAAAAAAAAGTTCTTTTCAGAACTACCTCCCCGTTATTAAAAAATTGGTACAATATTTGCAACTGTGCCAACCTCTATTTCTCTTAGTTCGCTTCCCAGTTCCCTCCCCGGTACGCGAACCGGAAGCGAACCCAAAAATTTTTTTTTAAAAAAAGAACAGTAAGTATAAGGGAAGGAAACAGACACTTATGTTAAAAGAAAGACAGCTATAAGGGAGTAAACTAGAGATACTATTACCCGTAATCCACTGCTGATGATGTCACATATTACATCATTCATGACATGCTCAGTGACATCATCAGCAGAGGATTGCGGGTAACAGTATCCCTAGTTTATTCCCTATAGCTGTGTTTCTTTTAACATAACTGTCTGTTTCCTTCCCTTATACTTACTGTTCTTTTTAAAAAAAAAATTTTAGATCAGTCAGAAACAGTGAAAGTAATGAAATATAAAAGACTACGTAGAATATGAGGACTGTATGCAACAACTTTGACACTTACAGAAGCCTCACCTTCTCCATGCCTCCTACACAGTTCTACATGTACATCATAAATGCAAACAGAACAGAATTAATTATACATGTTAAATGGTTTATTTTTGCTGTTCTCAGAATGTATCAAATTTCACTAAAACAGTGACTTGAAGGTATTCATCATATAACAGCGGGGAAAAAAAAACACAATCAAAATGATTGTGTTTAAAAAACCCATACAACATTAAAAATCAGAATTCAGAACTCCTTAAAGTTAACTTACTTTCCATGACGGCCAAGGATGTCCTATGAACAGCTTACACTCTGTTGTGCTGTTATTACTTTCAACCCGCCACTTTCTGAAAGAAAACCTCCATCGTTTTCAAAAACATGTTACATACAATAAATGACTTCTTGCTCTCTACCACAAGATTCCACAAGGCCAAATCTTGTCAGAGCCATGTATAACTCTTGGATTTCTTGTTAGCCAATCCCGTCTTTTCGCATTTCCACAACTTTCAGAATTAAAATGTTGAAGATCATTTACACAATCCTGGACTAGTAATATCTTCCCCTTCTTCCTCAATCATGTTCTACATTTCCTATCACACTGATACTGCTTACTGTGAAGCAGACTTACACTACCTTTATGACTAGTACAATTATTTAATTCTCTACATCACTTTTAATCACAAAGCAATGTAAAACAGTAGACAGCATTGCAGACTTATTTATTTATTTATTTATTTATGGGTTTGTTACGCGCCGGCATCACACCCGAAGGTGTATCTCCGCGCGGTGCTGCGATGTGGACAGGTAGAGAAGCCTCCTCCTAGAATAGTACAGTTTTTAGGCGCTTCCTGAAAGCTGGGTGACTAGGGCACTCTCTGAGGGAGAGGGGGAGGCAGTTCCATAGACGTGGACCCATGATGGAGAGGGCGCGGCCTCCCTGTCTGGTCTTATAATGTCTGGGAACCTGCAACAGCTGTTGGTTGGTAGACCTGAGGATACGAGACGGACGATGAAAGACAAATTTATCCGCCAGGTAATGGGGTCCCAGATTGTGAAGACTCTTGTGTATCACACAGCAGATCTTAAATTCTACCCGTTTCCGGATAGGAAGCCAGTGAAGGGCTTTGAGGAGGGGGAGGGAAGGAGTTCTAGGGGGGGAGTTGGTCACCAGCCGTGCTGCGGTGTTCTGCACCACCTGTAGTTTGTTGAGCACTCCCTCACTGGCCGCTAAGAGTAGGCCATTACAGTAGTCCAGGCGGCTCAAAACGAGGGCCTGGACCAAGGTCTTCCGGGTGTCATCGGGTAGAAGGGGGAACACCTTCCGAAGGAGGCCAATAACGTGGAAGCATGAACCCGCAGTAGTGCCGGCATGGTGAGAAAGGGTGAGGTCCTGGTCTAGACGAACCCCCAGGTTTTTGACCACCTGTTTAGGGAGCGGGGCATGTCCCAGGCTTGAAGGCCACCAGTCTGGGGTCCAGAGGATTTTCGCCTCCCCAAATAACATGACCTCAGACTTTCCCACGTTGCACTGTAGAAAATTCTTGGCCATCCAGCTGGCAATTGCAGTCATGCCGTTGGAGAATGCTTGTCTTATCTCCGGGGTAAAGGTTTTAAAAGTGAACAGCAGCTGCGTGTCGTCAGCGTAGGAGATAGGCATAAACCCAAAGGACCTAATCATGTTGGCCAGAGAGGAGACATATACGTTAAACAACGTAGGGCTAAGGCAGGAGCCCTGCGGGACTCCTCTGATGATGTTGGCCGAGGCGGAAGTAAAGGAGCCCATGTTCACCTTCTGGGTCCGCTCTGAGAGAAAGCTGGTGAACCACGCCAGGGCAGATCTGTCAATGCCTATCTCCTTTAATCTGGAGAGGAGAATGTCGTGGGATATGGTGTCGAATGCTGCGGACAAGTCCAACAGCACCAACACCACAGACAAACCTCTGTCCAGGGACAGGCGTATGGCATCCGTAACAGAGAGGAGGGCGGTCTCGGTACTATGCCTAGGCCTGAACCCGGACTGAGAGTGGTCAAGGCTGCCAGTCTGCTCAATAAAAGCGGAGAGATGATGGTTGACGTGTTTCTCCGTCAATTTGCCGATGAATGGCAGCAGAGAGATTGGCCGCAGATTGGTCAAGTCCGACCAGGGAATGGTGGAATTCTTCCTGATAGGCTTGACCATGGCCTCCTTCCACACCTGGGGGACCAGTCCCTCAGACAGGGAGCGATTGATCACCGTTTGAATACAGGGGCTGATAACACTCCCAATAAGGTGCATGACACGGGCAGGTACGGGGTCAACTGGGCTGCCTGACTTGATGGTCCCAATCAGGGAGTTGACCTGGTCTAAGGTGATCTCCGGGATGAGAGATAATGAGGCTGGGACAGCGCAGGCTGTTCCAGACTGTAAACTGGAAGAGGGATCGTTATCATCCGCGGATGTGCTGGATTGGGAGATTTTTTGGTAGATGGCGTCAATTTTTTCCGTGAAAAAGCCAGCTGTTTCGTCGCACAGTTTTTGGGTTAGCACCTCTGCACTGTCACAGGCGACAGGTTTAGTGAATGTGCAAAGCACCTGGTACAGCAATTTGGGGTCGTTGCTAGCCTCAGAGAGTTGGGAGATGATGTGGGACTTACGGGCAGCTCTGATGTTTTTATGATAGAGTCGCATAGCAGAGCTATACCTGTCTCTATCACTGGAGCTGCGCGAGAGTCTCCAGGATTTCTCCAGCTTTCTGCAGGCTCTTTTCTCCGTGCGCAGTGCGTCTGAGTACCATAGTTCTTGTTTTCGACCCGACCGCATATTGCAGCGTCTTAGAGGGGCGATCAAATTGACCGCCGTACTCAAGGCTTTGTTGAATTTGGACAAAGCCAAATTGGGGGAATCTGATGGGAGAAACTCAGGAGGAATGAAGGCGGCTCCAAAGGAGTTGGCGGATACCTTATGCCACTGCCTGCGCCATAACGGCAGGGGGACAGGGTTGGGGCGTTCCTCCAAGAGAGTAGGGAGGGAGAAATTAATTATAAAATGGTCGGTCCAGTCAACCTGCAAAGGGGGATGACAGATCAGGGCATGGGAGTTCGATAAAATTAGATCAAGAGTGTGGCCGGCTTGGTGAGTCGGGCCCTGGTTACACTGTTTGAAGCCTAGGGCAGATAGGTCGGTCAACAGTTTGCAGGATTCAGCGTTGTCGGACAGTTCGCTGTGGACATTGAAGTCCCCTAGGAGTACAAAATTAGTCCCGGATCTAATATGGGGGGCTAGTGTCTCCAGGAGAGTGGTCGAGGCCTCAGTGTAAGGACCCGGAGGGCGGTAAACCAATGCTCCCTTCCAGAAGAATGGGGGCGAGGAGCCAAATTTAAAAACCAGTACATTCCCTCTACTCCATGTTTTGATTGGCTGCTTCAATTAGCTTATAAAAAGAAACAGTTTTTCTGAACTCATTCAAAGTGCACGTATTTCTCCATAAAGTCCAGTGTTATGGTAAGAAGTTATGTCTCTGTACTACACTTATCCTCAAGGCCAAATCGTGTAGGAGCCATGAGAACTTCTTGAAATTCCTCAGAGCACATCCCGAGATTCTTTCCCTAAAATTTTGGTTTTAAAAACACCAGGTAAGAGTTTTTAAGGTCAAACGGCAATTTTTTTTTGAAAATTAAAACAGAATCATTGCAGAATGACCAGCCATTTCTACACTTTAAATAAGCTGTATAATGTCCTGATGTTATTGAAGGACCATCATGATATATAATTGCTACAGTTACAAAAGTCCTTCCTGATATTGACAACTGTGAAGCCACAACATTTTTAATTAAAGTTGTCAATTTTGTTCCATCAGGCCTACATCGTTGGAACATTAAAATGACATACTGGCCATATGTTCGTATAAATAATGTGGACATCATTTCAGATTTACATTGGCTACACTCCATGTTGTGATCAGCTGCTTTTACTAGCTTATTAAAAGAGACTGATTTACTGTCTGGCAAAGTTAAATATATAAATCTTTCTGAGTCTACACTAGTAGTACTTGATACCCTACAGTTCTCGCAGTCATGCTGCCATTGATAAGAAAGCCCAAACAGGTGATCTACATCTACACCTTCATCATGCAATACATCAAGCATGTACATTAAAAACTCCTGACAATCTTGCTGACTATTTTGAGAGAATTGTGTTTGGCCTGAACATCTGTCTAACAGATTTCGAATTTCAGACACACTTTCTATGTTTGTTCTATCAGTGCTACATTTCTCTAACACAGAATTTAACAAACTGCAAAATCTTTGATCAGAATTGACCACAATCTCTTCTTTTACATTTTCTAGAGAAAACAAAACATTAACTACTACATTAGCATAGCAGTTGACACCAGAACTGTTTTCAAATTGAAAACCAACAACATCTTCAACAGAATCCTTTTTGTTTCTGCTTGTAATTTCAGGTTCATCGACTTTTCGTCTTTTTGCTACAACCTCCCCAGTATTGGTCACATTTCTTCGTTTCCGGCCTACCACACGTTTCTCAAACAAAGGATACTGAGGCAAATGTGGCGCATACTCTCTTCTCAACCTATTGTATTCCTTAACACAATCTAGATCCGCACAAATGTTTGTGACATCACACTCAATCAAGTACAATCCCGATAAAGTCCTAACTCGTGACAATGCCACATATGCCATACCCTCCTTGAACACAGAACTGCCAATATTCACCAATGCACAGTCTACACTTAAACCTTGCGATTTATGAATTGTCACCGCATATGCCAAGCAAACAGGAAACTGCTTACGACGAACATATAAGTCTTTTACAAGCAAAAATCTAGCAGAACAACGAGCAATTAGCTGTACTTCCTCAATGCCATCAAATTTAATTTTTAAAAATTCAATTCCATCTCTATTTCTGTATTTCACAAAATCAACAACATTACCCATTGATCCATTTACCAGACCTCTTTCAACATGTAAATTCCTTCTTAAAATTATACGGCAGTTCAAGCACACATTCAGAGTCTTTTCAAAACCCGCAGTTTTAGATATACTCTTCTCTAATGAATCCAATTTTGTTTTCAGATTCTCAGACAAAATAATTGTTGATCCCATATGCTCTACTCTGTCAATAGCTTCCAATTTCACAATCTCTTGCTTTTCTAAATGCAACATTTTGTTGTTGAATTTGGCACATTCTGCAAGAGTTGGCATCAAACATATTCCAGATTTTTTCTCAGTAACTTTCTGAAAAATATTCTCAGGCACAACATCTTGTTCTGGATATGAATTTGTCAGTAATCGTGCATGTAAAGCTTCTTTCCCATGCTCGGTCACTTTTCCAATTCTAACATCTTGTAGAATAGTCTTGTAAACTTCATCCTTTGCCTGACGCATATTTTCATGCAGTTCAGCATAATTGAAGTTTAACCATATATTCACGTTGCCAATACTCCCTAAGCACTTCCTGGTATCTTCATGCGTGAGCATTTTGAACACAGGTTGCCCTTTCACTGGTGTCAGCTGCAGAAGATCTCCGAAAACAATGATGTGTTTGCCACCAAATAACACATCATACTCTGTTTTGAGAACTTCTTGCATTCTCAAATGCACAAAGGCAAGCATGACATTGGAAACCATGCTTACTTCGTCAATGATAAGAAGTTTCATTTTCCTCAAGACTCTTGAAACTTCAAAACAAGCATCTCCAGATAGCTTGTGATATTCTAATTTGTTGTCATGCTCCACTGGCAGCATCAGTAAACGATGTAAAGTAATCCCTTTAATTTTATGTGCTGCCAGTCCAGTTGGAGCGGTGACAACACAAGACAGCGATGACTCTGTCCTTTCCTGCAAATAACATGAAATTGCTTTAATAAGGAAACTTTTTCCAGTTCCCGCTTCTCCACTCACGTACAGTCGGACAGGCTTCAACGACGTACATGAGCACTCTTTCTTGTCATGACTTAATCCATGATCAATTTGCATGGTAAGTTCGTCATATATTTTCCTCTGCTCAACGTTGAGTTGTCTTTCCAACTCTTCTAAGTTAACCGCATCCTCCTGAGCATGTGCCATGGCTCTTTCCACTTCATTCATAGCAGTGGCAGCTTCATTTTCGATAAGAGGTCCTCCTAGTGGATCCTGACTCAATGAAGCAGAACTCTGACTGTCCTGAGAACTGTCTCTGGCAATCTCGGCTGCAATCGTTGCTTCCTGCTCAATTTCCACATTCAACATTTCTACATATTTGGGAAAAGCAGGACATTCTATGGTCTCCTTGGCAGCATTGAATGAGTCTTCGTAACAAAGGAAATCTCCAAGCAGTTCCTCTTCTGCACGCCAAGGCTTAAAAAGTTGCAAAAGTGCTAAATAGAAAAACTCCTTTTTTTCAGGAGATTCGCCACTCAATTTTCGATGGTTTATCAAGTGGCATTTTCTTTGCTTGACCAGACATCCCTCACTTCCTATTACAGCATACACTCCTTTCTCAGTATCTTCTTTGATGTTCCTCTTGAATATGTAATTTTGCAGAACCTCATACAGACAAACATTCTCGAGGTGACTGCTTCGATTTGGATAATATGTATCCAACATGTTGCTCTTCAAAATGTCGGTACTGTTTGGCTCCTTTTCCGCCAAATACTCAATTTCCCGCACAGGTTTCAGAACTCGATTACGCGTTGCAGCAAGACCAACACTCGCCCAAACGATACTCCTGGACTTGGCATAGAGACTTGCTGAAGACAACCGGTCAGAACATTCGTAAGCTCCGATTTCTCGATGCGACAACATCTTCAGACTGAAACTGTACAACTTCTTGCTGAGGCTCTTTTCATGGGAAATGTCCTCCCACATATCCTTCAATTCTGTCTTCTCTTTTTTGGTGATGTAAGATGTCACATACCGAGCCACAGCCATACAGTTATCAGCCACAAACTGTATATCCATGTTAGCATTCCACATGGACAAAATCACCGGGTTGTAGTCGTTAATGTACTTAGACTCTTCGTTCCTCTTCAAATTGTATGTGTTTTTAGGTGATTTCTTCATCACATTATGTCGCAGCGAAGACATCAAACTGTTCACTCTTCCTTTAGAAATCACCGGTCGTGGAAAGCCGAAACGATATTTGGTGTAGAACTTGTCTTTGTTCCGGAATTTACGACGACAGTACTTTCCACATCGATGGCTTTGGAAACATAGAACTTTTTCTCGTAGGCTTTTTTTCTCCTTTGCGTTTGGAACAGCACACGTAGAATACTGTTCTATGAAACTCATCACTGAGTCTTCTGCATCCGTTCCAAATTTAGGTGCATCCTTGATCCACAGCAACATATGTATATGAGGAGCACCTCTTGCTTGGTACTCCTTCCTCCAGAAGAAATCCAACACCTCTCCAAGAGGTGGATTCTTCTTATTCATGATGAAAGACATCATACCTTCAAATCTATGATTGAAGTACCTACATACATTGACTGGATCCAAAGAGCACAGTTCTCCGGGTGTCTTGAATTCGATGTTTTCTACGTTAGCATTTGCCTCTCGTAGAAATTCAAGTAAGTCTTCCCAGCCATACTCAGCACAGCTCAAAGTGAGGAACCATGTGGGAGTTCCTAAGTTCCTTAGCATACATTTTAAATCACCATGACGACGGTACCAGTACTCATTAGTACCACGCTGACACGCCATGAGATTAATCAGGTGAGAATCCAAAATACTGTCTTGGACATTGACTTTATCCATAAAGTCACTTGCCGAGATGTTTTGCATGTGTATACCACTTTTCAAGATGTGGTTCACTGCATATGACAGTCCAGACAGATCGCTTTCAAATAGGAGATGAAACAAATAAGGAATGCATTGTCGAAACCTAGGATCTCCTGCATACAATCGCAAAGTCCGGTATTCAGAAGCAGGAATTTGATGAGGTCGCTCATCATATCTTCCTCCCTGACCTGTTGGAAAAAGCTGTGGGAAACACCGAGCTTCCAAACTTTCCTCCCAAACACTAATGGGACTCCCTTTCGCTTGTTTCATTTGAAACAACTCAATAGCATTCCCCATGACTTCCTTGGAATGCAAAGGATGAACACTATAATGTTCATATATTTCTTCACTAGTACAGGGTTCTACTTTCTCAATTTGACCAGCACACAAATCGCTATCCTCTTCCTCACTTACTTCCTCTTCTGCAACATATACATTTTTATAGTACTTATTATATTTTTTCAAATACAATGTTGCCCTTTTGACTTTCCTAACATCTACTAAATCTTGCCATATTTTCTTATTCTTTGTCGGAACCCCATTAACTAAGATAACAAGAGGTTCCTCTTCCACTTTTTCTACTCCAATTGTGTTAATGTTTTTCTTCAAATCTAGAGGCAAATAAACAACTCTTCCCTTTAATCCTCTCTGTAAATCTGATGGAGGCAATTTCCCTGTCTTTGGCTCCATTCTTACAATAGCCTGAAAGGGATGGATACTTTGAATCAAAATAGATTCATAAGTATTGAAATCCTTCAATTCAGAAGGAATCTCAACCAATTCCAGATTATTATGAACTGCTCTAGCAGGCATCTGGTTTTGATTTAATTTGTTACAACAATAAGTACACACACGTTGATCCAATCCCAAATCAAAACAATTTTCTACCATCAAGTATGTTGTAAAATCCTTCCATTCACTATTATTTTCCCTTTCACTTTTTCCATATAAATCCACTAACTTAGTCTGATTCTTATAATAAGTGCGTCGACAACACACACAAGTGAAATTTGGCCTCTCACTTGATTTCACCTCAAACGTCGCAATTTCCCTCTGGAAATTATCTGTACTGGAAACCTGTACACTATCTTCCACATTACTCTCTTCTTCTTGGTCAATTTCAACATTCTCCTCTTTACTTCCAAAGTAACAAAACTCAATTTCTTCACATATATTCTTCACATCTATTTCAGAACCATGCAAAAGAGCAGCGCATAATTGTTTAAGCATAATTGCTGGACTCTTAGCATAATACAACATTCTAACTAATTTCCTCACTTTATTATGATGCACTGCTAGCATCCTGAAATGATGAAAAACACTCTGGCATACTCTCCTGGAAAGACAAGCCAGTGAATGACCATGCAAACCTATCACTTCTCTCACTCTGCAAGGATCTAATTCTTGCAACAACTTCATTTTCTGCTTCAAACTGTTCTTACTAAATGACCGTATAAAATCACAAAGCAAATTGATGGAATCCTGTCGTACACTGCAAATACTACTACACTTCCAGGTGTACACAGGACCCTTAGGACGTCTCCCTAAAACCTCATTACCTAACACCTCTTCTATCTCTGTTGTCACAAGTTTTTCTTTTTCAACTGGACAACCATCTTTCACTTCATAAGCTCGACCACTGGTGTCAACTGCATGCACCAAATCATTATCCTGGAAATAACTCTCCTCATTAAAAAATGCCTCAGAGCTGGAACTATGCATCCATTCTCCAGAAAAAACTTCACAAAAATTACTACGATTAACTATTCTCTTCCATCTACTATTTCTTTTGAAATCATAAATTACCTTGTTTAGCTTCCGAATTCTATTGATTGTCAAAATAAATAACTTACGTTTAATTTCAAATGCCTGATCAATAACTTTCTCAACAATTTTTTTTCTCTTATAAAAAACCACTTTCTGCTGACCTTTCTTAATATTTTTTAACAAATTCCCAATTATCCTGTTGCGGAACATTCGTTTACGAATATCCCTAAACTCTTGTTTCCTTCTACTTTCATGCATAGAGTTATCTCTTACTCTAGCAGTAACATTTCTCATTGGCCTTTCCTTACCATTTGAATTCTGTCTCCTTTTCTGGAGTGAAACATTTTCTGTAGTAATATTTTTTTTACTACACATATTTCTTATGACTGTTTTTCGACTCTTACCCGGTGCTTTCTTGGTGACTTGACAAATCTTTTTGTTAGAGGACTGCTGCATTCTTCCATGGTCCTGCTGTCTTTGACGTTTTGCAGCCTTTCTTACTCTTTCTTTGCTAGGCATCCTAAAATCTTGAAATAATCTGCAGTTGAATCTGTGGTAAAATATAATAAAAAATGTTATTAACCACTATTACCCAACAGTAAATTAATAACAGTCATCAAAAACTTAACACACTACTTAAGTATATAATATACTGAAGCCTATCTCCAATTTTTCACTGAACAGGACTCATCTCTTCTTAACCTTGGATAAACCTCACCTACTCTGTGTCCCCTGCACATAATTAAATGTAAAGGGGCAGATTTATATTAACTAGCACATCCCCAGGGATGCACCAGTTAACGTGCACCGCTGCTCTGCCACCCACGGTGTGCCGCATTTACAATCAGATAGGACAAAGCTACATCAAAACCCTGCGCCTGCTTGAAGCAGGCATAGATCTTGACGCAGGTAGGCTGAAAGCTAAAGCAACAACTAAGTATCGTGTGCAGAAGTTACAAAAAAGGAAAAATGGCGTTTAAACCAGTAATGAGCCCATGCTAACGTAACACAGTGTAAAAATATCCAGGATCTACATCAGTTTGGGGTTCACGAACCTGGCAGGTACAAGGCACTGAGGCTTTCCACCGTGCATGTCTCATCCCAAATCATATGTTGTTTGTGAATGAAACAATTTCCCAGACCAAATGCTTTGGATTGGCTACTTCTAAAAAATTAAACACCCCTACTATCCCGGAGTTAGAGGAATATGATGGTTGGAGTAATTTTACTCGTTGTCCATTAAAGATTTACAGGCCCTACTCCGTAATTCTTCCTTTAACATTTCCAGTATAAATCCAAAAGGTTCACTGCTTTGGCAACGTGCCTTATCCACGGTTTAATAACGCTGCCTTTTGCTTTATATAAGTTTTCAAATTGTATGAAATATATACCAATAGGTCGTTATTAACCTTTAGGTAGTGGTTTTCTTCATGAGGTCTGGTCGCTTCCATACACATACAGATTTTCAAAGATGATCAAGACCTTTATCTGAATGGAGAGGAATGCGCTGAGACGCCAGATCATTCTTTAATGTGTAGGCACATACAGTTACACGGTTCATGCAACAAACACCGACCAAATATGGCTTGCGTGTTGCAAGGCACGCCAGTTCCTGCTATCATCCCCACGTTCAAGTTCTTGGAAAATGGTAGTTATTTGATGCTCAATAATGAAGATTGTTCTGGGTTAATTAAAAGTATTCATTTTATCGTAACAGTAAATGAACGGGTTATTTGCTGCAGAAATGTTCTATTTCCTCCCACACATGAACATAGGGAGTTTTCAATCTGGCCACAAATACCAACCTTGGGAGCACATTTCAACAGCATGGCAAGAATAAGAGCTCTTTTGTCTCAGAGAGAGGTGGCCTTGAGTTCGGCCCGTGAAACTTTCGTGCTTCACATAGCGAACACCCGTACAGAGGTGCAGACCCTTTTAAATACAGATTCGACTTTGCATTTCAGCAAGATTACCCATTCATTTCCATGCAGCAGGAGGCCCATAGGAATGAAGGTGCAATTTGCGATTAGCAATTACCTCATCGCAAATTACGAATTTTTCCGACGGTGCTGGGGTGTCTCAAGAACACCCTGCTGCACCCCTGAAAAAAAAATTGGGGGTCATATGGCGCACATAAATTTTGAAAACATTCCTTTACCTCAAAAACGATTTTCAACTCATAATTTGAAAACACTGCACATGGGGAAATGACTTAAAATGTCCTTAAGACACATAAAAGCATTTTTTGATTGCCTTTGCAGCATGTTTCAGTCACCTTTAACATGCCTATGTAACGGAAACATTCAAAATCTAAATTTGCCATGCACAGGTGGGAGCATATTTACAAGCAATTTGCTCCACACACAAACTTCTTACATTGAAATGGGAAAAATAACATCAGAGACTCTCAATTACCTTATAAAGAAGCAGACACCATTATGTCCTTCTCATCAATATTAAAACCATTGCTTTTTCTCAAAAACGATTTACAAGTCATAATTTGAAAACACTCCACAGCTCCTATGCACATAAAAGCCCTGTCAGTACTAATACTTCACATTTTCTCCAATTACAATTTCTCAAAGAAACAAAATCTATTTGTGAAACACTTGAGACAAAGCAACATTTGAAAAACACAACTTTCTTCATAATTTTCTCCTTAAAGCACACTATTTTCTATCTAAATTAAAGAAATTTTTTCTCACCTTAGCAAATACTTTGAGTTTCAAAACAGTCTCAGAAACACACCAATTTATCTTCAGCAGAGCAAAAGGTATGCACTCCAGAGTCTGCAGCTATCAAAAGCACAGAAATGCTGTAATTCCTCACACAGATCTCTCATGTCACCCAATCAAAACTCTTCCCTCACTTTTTTTCAAAGCAAAACCCTTCCCCCCTCTGCCCCCTCTCTGCTTTTTCTGCATAGCAACCACCTCTTGCAATACCTCTCACACAACAATGTTGCAATTGAACTCTGAACTCTCAGTGCACCTGCATATCCAAAGCATTCTTTCATTTAATGATTTTTTCTTCGCCACTCAAAATACATCTTTCAACGAACTCATCCATGCACACTAACTTTCTGTTTTCAGCAATCAAAATCCACCAATCACTCTTACTGCTTCATTAACACAGAAACTCCTCAGTTTTTTTCATTTTACACTCTCATTTTTTCAACTGCCATTTCATTGCCACACTTCATCTGACTGCAGGAGAACCTTCTCTCGCCATGTTTTCTGTCTGGATTGTTGGACATAGCTACATCTATTGGGCTCAAAGGTACACTGAAAACAGGAATTTACCTAACCTCAATTTACAAGATGTGGAAATTAAGTGGTTTGGCCACAGAGGATTAAAATGTCACCAATTGATACCATTGGTGAAAACCTTTATGCATTTGCCAAAACCTGACCTGTTAATTGTGCACTGTGGAGGTAATGATTTGGGCACTTTGACTGGGGTAGGTCTGGAAATGCTTTTAAAGGACACCTTTGAGCAATTGATGGCACCTTTTCCTCAGACTGCCTTGGTATATTCAAATATATGCCAAAGACAGAAATGGAGGTGGTCGAACCAATTTTGTCCACAAATTGAGAAATCGAGGAAGCATGTAAACAAATCTGTTTCAGCTTACATGAGAGACCATGGAATGGGCTCCCTGTACAACAATAACTTGCGTTACTACATGCAAGATATCTACAGAGCAGATGGAGTTCACTTCTCAGATGAGGGCAACAGAGTTTTCACTCTGAATTTAAGACTGTGCATTGGTACCTACTTATAAGTACCTAAATGTACCATAAACCCAAAAGCTCTTCTCAGAGCTACCCTACATCTGATCACTCACAATTATTATTTTACTCTAACTTTTTTCACTAATTTTCAAGAAAGTACGCTCCCCAGACCGCTTCCCGGTTCGCGAACCGAGCGCACTCCACGCAAAAAAACTAAAAAAACGGTATATTTTTTTTTTGCCCTGCGAGACCCTTTCAAAGCCTCCACATCAAACCTAGGGGGTCAGGGAGGATCTACTATGCCCCCTTATGGTCATTTGCCCCTTCGCTTTGGCCTCCTCTTGTCTCTCGATCCTACCGAGAGACAAGATGGCGGCCGCTACGGACTGTTTGGAATGTTTACAGACGCCGAAAAACCAATCAGCTTCGCAAACCTCCGTAACGCGAAAAGTACGAGAAGCGGAGCGCTGTTACAGATATATATCTTTTTTTGAACGTTAATTTCTCAAAATCCACTAGAGCACATATATTGAGACCTAGCAAAGGCACATCGGGCTACCAGTCCCTACAATTTTGCCAAGTTTCGTGCAAATCCATTCAGCCGTTCGATTATTATTATTATTATTTTTTTTGCCCCGCGGTGCCCTTTTAAAACCTCCACATCAAACGTAGGGGGTCACCGACGATCTACTATTCCCCCTTATGGTCATTTGCCCCTTCGCTTTGGCCTCCTCTTGTCTCTTGATCCTACCGAGAGACAAGATGGCGGCCGCTACGGACTGTTTGGAATGTTTACAGACGCCGGAGAGCCAATCAGCTTCGCTTCGCAAAGCTCCGTAACGCGAAAAGTACGCGAAGCGGTGCGCTGTTACAGATATATATCTTTTTTTGAACGTTAATTTCTCAAAATCCACTGGAGCACATATATTGAGATCTAGCAAAGGCACATCGGGCTACCAGTCCCTACAATTTTGCCAACTTTCGTGCAAATCCATTCAGCTGTTCGATTATTATTATTTTTATTTTTTTTTGCCCCGCGGGGCCCTTTTAAAACCTCCACATCAAACCTAGGGGGTGAGCGACAATGTACTATGCCCCCTTATGGTCATTTGCCCCTTCGCTTCGGCCTCCTCTTGTCTCTCGATCCTACCGAGAGACAAGATGGCGGCCGCTACGGACTGTTTGGAATGTTGACAGACGCCGGAGAACCAATCAGCTTCGCTTCACAAAGCTCCGTTGCGCGAAAAGTCCGCGAACCAGAGCGCTGCCCGGTCCGCTGTTACAGATATATATCTTTTTTTAAACGTTAATTTCTCAAAATCCACTGGAGCACATATATTGAGACCTACAAAAGGCACATCGGGCTACCAGTCCCTACAATTTTGCCAAGTTTCGTGCAAATCCATTCAGCCGTTCAGGCTAAAAGTGAGGCCAACCGCCCTATGGAAAACTCAATGTTAAAAACACGTTTTGGGACCCCCCTTTTTTCTCGGCCCCCCCTTGACGAACCCCCCCAAAATTTTCAGGGGCTGCTCAGAAACAAAATGTGCCATTTCAGCCAATTCCGTCCACAAACGCCAAAGTTATTAGACATAGAATTTTCAAAAAACCCATAGAGAAAAAATCCTAACTATATATACCTACTGGCGACCGCCAGTAGGTAATATATATATATATATATATGTATATCCAACACAAGTTTTCAAAATTGATGGCACTCCACTCAGAGGTTGCTTTTCAAATTATTTAATGACAACAATTGAGATCGCCTACGCGTTTCGAACTGAAGCGTTCTTGATCACGGCATAATTTTAGACAGTCAGTCCTTCTTTGCTTTCCCATTAAATACACATGTAAGCAGCTGTGCATTGTGGGCCTTGTAGTGCAGCTTTTTTACATGTGTGCATTTGAACAATTTAATTCATTGGACAAATGAGTGCATTGGCAATTATTTCATTCAAATACACTTGTTTTCTTAAGAACTAGGTTCTTGGGCTTAGTGCCCTTTATATATTTTTCTATTTACAGGTGTATTAGCAGATGAACAAATCTGAGTATTTCTCCCATTGCCTGTGCGGCCTTGCGGCGAAATGCTTCCCATCCGCTCATATCAGTAGTTAGTGCATTATTCTCTGATATGCCCTTATGTGTTTAATCAGGGGTTATATTAACTGTGAACAGCTGTATATATGTGCATATACTAATGTGATTGGGAGCATTAGAGATTCACGGGCTGAGTGCCCTGGTCACCGCAATTGCTGGCCATAGGTGTATGGGAGTAGGCTGTAATGTGTTTGTCAAAGGGTGCAACAATTCGCAGTTTTAGCAAACAGTATTTTTCAGCAGTTATATTTTGCAATAATGTCAATAATTACAGATGTACATGTAGTTCAGCGTCTCCATTCAGTCCATGTGGTTGCATCGTCTTGAATCTCATGATGAGTCTCGATTCGAGTCGTCTCAAGTCCAATTTTCTATCCCCGCCACGTTCGTTTTGGGGTATCACCGCCAGGCCAGAGTATGTCATGTACTGCCATGATTTTCCAGGGTGGGTGGCCATGTGCTTTGCCATGGCATACGAGAAGTCTTTATTTTGGATCGCACGAGTATGCTCCAGGATTCGCTTTTTCAATGGACACGTGGTACTCCCTATATATTCTTTCCCGCATTTGCATTGTAATATGTATACCACAAAGGATGTTTCACATGTTATCACATCTCTTACTTCAAAGTTTTTCCCAGATGGATCACAAATATTTTTAAGATTTTTGCCAATCTGACAAGCTTTACATACTAAGCATCTTGTAAATCCTCTTTGTTTGATTTCCAACCAGGATGGTTTTTTGCGTATTTCAAAGTGGCTATGTACCAGGTGGTCCGATAAGTTTGGTGCTCTTTTGTAGCTCACTAGCGGATTCTCTCCTATGTCCCTGCCAATGTCACCATCCTTTTTTAGGACATGCCAGTATTTGGTTAATATTCTTTGTATTTTGTGACTCTCCTTTGTGTACCTCATTATTAATCTTGGTTGATCTTCTGATGTTGTTTCTTCCATGCGGGATGGTTGTTCATCTGTAATTATTGTTTCAGGTTGATTTCTTTTCCTTTTCTTTGATAATGACCTTTTCATCTTATCGCCAGATATCAGCATCTCGTCTCTGTGCATTTCCCTTGCTGCGTTTTCTCCTCTGACAACGTCCTTCATTTTATACCCCCTCTGCATGAAACGAGTCTTTGTCTCCTTAAACTTCTGTTCCATTTCATTTGCTTCGGAACAATTTCTTTTCATGCGGAGCAGCTCTCCGTATGGTATGCTCCTTTTTAGACTTTCGGGGTGGAAGCTCTGTCCGTGGAGAATACTGTTGGTGGCAGTTTTCTTGCGATGTACCGTTGTCTCCAGTTTGTTATTCCTCACATATACTTTTGTGTCCAGGAACTCTATCTCGCTGGAGCTTAGATTAAATGTGAATTTGAGGCCAACTTTGTTGTTATTCAAGGCCTCGAAGAACACAAGAAATTCCTGCTTTGTTCCCCTCCATAGCAGAAACAAATCGTCTATGAAGCGCAGCCACAACGCTACGTTGGCCATATGTTGGTCGTTTTCTTCTCCCCAAGCCACGCACCTCTCCCACCACCCCATCATGAGATTAGCGTAGCTTGGGGAGAAGGAAACTCCCATGGCCGTCCCGCAGCGCTGCATATACACCTTCTTGTTAAAGAGGAAGACGTTATTGTATAGGCACAGTCTTATCATTTCTATTAGCATTTTTGAATGCTCGTATTGGCCAATTGGAAGTTGTTGAAAGAAATACTTGATTGCTTGGAGGCCAATTTCATGGTCAATTGAGGTGTATAACGAGATTACGTCAATCGTTATGAGTAGATAACAATGAATTAAATTGTTCAAATGCACACATGTAAAAAAGCTGCACTACAAGGCCCACAATGCACAGCTGCTTACATGTGTATTTAATGGGAAAGCAAAGAAGGACTGACTGTCTAAAATTATGCCGTGATCAAGAACGCTTCAGTTCGAAACGCGTAGGCGATCTCAATTGTTGTCATTAAATAATTTGAAAAGCAACCTCTGAGTGGAGTGCCATCAATTTTGAAAACCTGTGTTGGATGTAAAGCGGGAGACGACCTCGATCCCGATGATGGCACCAGCGTGAATGTGTTCCCCCTGCGACGAGGTAAAGCGCGAAGGAATATATATGTATATATATACTGAAAAAACCATAGGTTATAGACCATATATAGTTAGGAATTAGCATTTACAAAACCTTGAAAATTCACTGAAAAAACCATAGGTTATAGACCATATATAGTTAGGAATTAGCATTTACAAAACCTTATTTTACTCACACAAAACCATTGAAATTCCATATATAGTTAGTTGAGATGTCATCAGTGATGTCATCAGTGATGTCACTGACCATGTCATGAATGATGTAATATGTGACATCATCAGCAGTGGATTGCGGGTGCGCGATATATAGTTAGTGCAACTATATATGCAATTTCAATGGTTTTGTGTGAGTAAAATAAGGTTTTGTAAATGCTAATTCCTAACTATATATAGTCTATAACCTATGGTTTTTTCAGTGAATTTTCAAGGTTTTGTAAATGCTAATTCCTAACTATATATGGTCTATAACCTATGGTTTTTTCAGTGAATTTCAATGGTTTTTTAATAGCAAATATCAAAAGCTTTAAAATGTATTCTTCTTTAAATCGAAAAATATATTTTATATGTTTTTAATACAATTTTTTAATGTACTTTTTTTTAATAATTTTTTTTTATTCGCTCCCGGTCCGCGAACCGGGCAGCTTCCCGTTAGCTCAATTTGGTGCCGCGACTCGGTCCGCGAACCGGTAAACGTTCCGTTTGCGCAACTGCCGCGTTAGAAAACAACATCGTGACGTGTCGCGTAAGCGCGACGTATCGCGTTGTCGCGTAATGCGTCATATGACGCGCCGCGTTAGCGCACCCGGAAGTGCTCCGGTGCGCGAAGCGAGGCGCGAAGCGCAGCTTCCCGGAAGCGATCCGGGACGCGGCGCGGATCGCGTAACGTAAGCGTAACAGGTCATGTGACCTGTAAATAACACTTTTCATTGGTTCATTTCACTTTCAGTTTCCTAATGATGTACGGCTAGGTCATGTGACCTAAAAATAACACTTTTCATTGGTTTAGAACTATTTTTTTTCCCAAATGATGAAAACCCATCCTTGTTTCCTCACTCTGACTTTCATCTTTGTGAGAGGAAGACATTTTTTCATCACTTAGCGATGGCAAGTGTTGTAGCTTCAGCTGGTGCACCCCCACCACCACCACCACCTTTTAGGAAGAGAGGACCACCTCCTCAGGTTATGGTTGAGCAAGAGGAGGAAGAAGAGGAACAAGAGGAAGAGGAAGAAGAGGGGCATTTTTTGCCAGAAGAGCCTAGGAGGTCCCGAGTGAAAGAGAATTTTATTTGGCAATTTTTTAAATATCCCCGAGGCCAAAAAAAAATGAATGCCCGCTACGTAACTTGCCTTATATGTAAAAATGATCTGTCCAGAGGGACAGATAAAAAATATAGTTATGGCAATTATACGATGCATCGCCATATGGAGAGGTGGCACCCTAACAACTACAGTGCTGCGCAAGTATGTGACCTGCTCGATAAACCCCGTCCTGTGGCCAGTACATCACATCAACAGGCACTGACGGGACCAGAGGCGAGGGAGACGGTACCAAATATTCAGCTGAAGTTTGGGGAAGTGAAATTTGTATGCATTTATTGCGAAAAATTGATTTGCTACAGAGAGAGTAGCGTAAATTTAATAAATGCTGCAATTGACAATCACAACTGTCCAAAACGCCCCAGAAAATAAATTATCTTTTTTTTTTGCTCCTGTTGAGCCCTTTATAATGAATCATTTTTGTTCCCCCCCCAAAAAAACCAAAAAATATATAAAATTGTTCAAAAAAAAAAATAAAAATAAAAAAAATGTTCAGAAAAATAATTATAAAAATATAAAACATCAAAAACAATAAAAAAATTGCTAGAATGTTTAGCACTCTGGCAACCTCTATTTCTTTTGGTTCGCTTCCCGGTTCGCTCGCCGGTACGCGAACCGGAAGCGAACCAAAAAAAAGAATTAAAAAAAAAGAAGAGTAAGTATAAGGGAAGGAAACAGAGAGTAATGTTAAAAGAAAGACAGCTATAGGGAGTAAACCAGAGATACTGTTTAATAGATCTATTTACCGAAGAAAAGATGGAAGAGGGTATAATTGTGAAAAACAAAATAGATAAGGAAGTGAAAGAAAAAAAGGAGAGTAGAAGAATAATAAACAAGAGTTTCTTAGAGAATGTGAGTGAATGTTCAAAATAAGATTAAAACATGTGGAATAACAGAGAGAAAAAACAGAAAGCAGAAAAGAAGAAGTAACAGAAAAGGAATGATTGAAACAGCAAAGAAATGTAAATAACATAGGGGCATATTATCAACATAGGCGATAAAATTATCGCTGCTTTTATCGGCAGAAATCTGCCGCTAAAGCCGCTTTTGCGGCAGAAAACTGCCGCTAAAGCCGCTTTTGCGGCAGTTTTCTGCCGATAAAAGCAGCGATAATTTTATTGCCTGTGTTGATAATATGCCCCTTAGTGTGCTTGAACTACAGGGAGAAAGCATAATGAACAAGTAGTGAAAGAGTGATCAGTCAGAGACAGTGAGAGTAATAGAGACGGAGTGAGTGAAGAAGAGTGAGGAACTATGAGAACAGAGGGACTGAGAAAAGGAGTGGAAGGAGTAGAGTAAGTAAGTAATAGAGAAAGGAATGAGGGAAGTAGCAAAGGCAGGAAACTGAGGGTTAAAGAAATGAAGCAGTGGAACTAATAGAAGTTAAATGTGATGGAAATGTAACAAAAAGAGTACAAAACACTTACCTTATAATTGTTGTTAACTTAGTCACTTGTTATTTTTATACTTTCAATCTGTGAAAGAAACAACAAAAATTTGAAAAATATTAAAACATGTATTTAAAAATTAGAAAAGACAAGGGAAAAGATTGACAATCATCCAATTTTACAAAGAAATAAAGTTAGAGATAAACATGCAGAAAAAAAAGAGAAAGAAACGGTGATAGACAGTCAGAGACAAAAAGAAATTTAAATAGAGTAAATTACTTAGAAAGAAAAAAGAAGATACTTTCAGTGACAGAAAAGAAGGATAGAAGAGTAAACTAAATTGAAGTTGTGTAAGCTACTAAAAGAAAGTGAGTACGGTAAACTATATAAGGAAAGGGTGAATAATGAAAAGAGAGTGAGAGAGAGAGGAGACAGAGGAAGTGAAGGAAAGAGTGTCAGATACAGACTGAGTGAGGCATCTACACAATGTGATTCGTAATGTTAGGAAACACAGGTAATGTATTTGAAAAACTTGCAATTTTTTTTGCTCAATCCACAATCACATCACTTGTGTTTACTTTGCTTAGGTATTTCATTGTGCAGAAGTAGTCTAGCAATTCAATTCAATTCAAAAATCCTTTATTCGACTGTCTGCAATGCAGTCATAAAAGTACAAAGAAAAACATATGTATATTTTTCATTGTTAAAAAGTCAATTCATCAGAAATGGGAGATCACAAAGAAGCATATAATTTGTACAACCAATGTAAATATACTAACTATCATTGACATATTTTACAAGAGGGGGGGTAAGTCGTAGCAGTTAACCTTCCATACTTAGTCTAGCATATGAATGAGTACGAAGAAGGTGAGCACTGTATGCAACAACTTTGACACTTACAGAAGCCTCAGCTTCTCCATGCCCCCTACACAGTCCTAAATATATACATTTTAAACTGACGGTATCTTGTTGCAGATGAAGTGAGGCCAATCTTGCAACATGGTGCATCTTTTGCACCGCCACTGCGTCACAAAAGTGACCCACAGCGGCGCAAAAGAGACACGCGGCTATCATAAATCTGTCCCTAACATTTTAAATGATTGATTCAGGATGACGATAAGGTGTGGACTATCCAGAGGTTTGTTTGAGGTGAGGCCTACTCAGGGTTGCAGATGAAATTTACGTTTGTTGAAGAGTACAGAGGAGATAATACATGTGCAGGCCTACCAATGAAGTGAGTCATGTCCACTGCACTCTTGAACAAAGGCCAGACCTCGTCTGTGTCCCTGGACAGGCCTAAACCTCATCTGCACAATGTGATTCATGATGTTAGGAAACACAGGTGATGTAATTGAAAAATGTGGAATTCTTTTCCTCATTTCACAATCACATCACCTGTGTTTCCTTTGCTTAGGTATCTCATTGTGCAGATGGAGTCTAGCAATTCAATTCAATTCAAAAATCCTTTATTCGACTGTCTGCAATGCAGTCATAAAAGTACAAAGAAAAACATATGTATATTTTTCATTGTTAAAAAGTCAATTCATCAGAAATGGGAGATCACAAAGAAGCATATAATTTGTACAACCAATGTAAATATACTAACTATCATTGACATATTTTACAAGAGGGGGGGTAAGTCGTAGCAGTTAACCTTCCATACTTAGTCTAGCATATGAATGAGTACGAAGAAGGTGAGCACTGTATGCAACAACTTTGACACTTACAGAAGCCTCAGCTTCTCCATGCCCCCTACACAGTCCTAAATATATACATTTTAAACTGACGGTATCTTGTTGCAGATGAAGTGAGGCCAATCTTGCAACATGGTGCATCTTTTGCACCGCCACTGCGTCACAAAAGTGACGCACAGCGGCGCAAAAGAGACACACGGCTATCATAAATCTGTCCCTAACATTTTAAATGATTGATTCAGGATGACGATAAGGTGTGGACTATCCAGAGGTTTGTTTGAGGTGAGGCCTACTCAGGGTTGCAGATGAAATTTACGTTTGTTGAAGAGTACAGAGGAGATAATACATGTGCAGGCCTACCAATGAAGTGAGTCATGTCCACTGCACTCTTGAACAAAGGCCAGACCTCGTCTGTGTCCCTGGACAGGCCTAAACCTCATCTGCACAATGTGATTCATAATGTTAGGAAACACAGGTGATGTAATTGAAAAATGTGGAATTCTTTTCCTCATTTCACAATCACATCACCTGTGTTTCCTTTGCTTAGGTATCTCATTGTGCAGATGGAGTCTAGCATATCAAAGACTACACAGAAGGTGAGCACTGTATGGAACAATTTTGACATTTACAGAAGATTCAGCTTCTCCATGCCCCCTACACAGTCCTAAATGTTTACAGTTTAAACTGACGGTATCTTGTTGGAGATGAAGTGAGGCCTATCTTGCAACATGGTGCATCTTTTGCATCACTGCTGCATCACAAAAGTGACGCAACAGCGGCACAAAAGAGGCGCACGGCCATCATAAATCTGCCCCTAACATTTTAAATGATTGATTCAGGATGACGATAAGGAGTGGACTATCCAGAGGTTTGTTTGAGGTGAGGCCTACTCAGGGTTGCAGATGAAATTTAGGCTTGTTGAAGAGTACAGAGGAGATAATACATGTGCAGGCCTACCAATGAAGTGAGTCATGTCCACTGCACTCTTGAACAAAGGCCAGACCTCTTCTGTGTCCCTGGACAAGCCTAAACCTCATCTGCACAATGTGATTCGTAATGTTAGGAAACACAGGTAATGTAATTGAAAAACGTGCAATTTTTTTTGCTCATTCCACAATCACATCACCTGTATTCCCTCAGCTTAGGTATCTCATTGTGCAGATGTAGTCTAGCATATCCAAGAGTACGGAGAAGGTGAGGACTGTATGCAACAGAGCAATGTACATTACTCACCTCCCTTGACACTTACAGAAGCCTCAGTTTCTCCATGCCTCCTGCACAGTTCTCAATGTATATCATAAATACCAAAAGTACAGAATTAATTATACATGTTAAATGGTTTATTTTTGCTGTTCTCAGAATGTATCAAATTTCACTAAAAACAGTGAGTTGAAGGTATTCATCATATACCAACGGGGAAAAAAAAACACAATCAAAATGATTGTGTTTAAAAAACCCATATAACATAACCAATCAGAAATCAGAACTCCTTAAAAGTAACTTACTTTCCATGACGTCAAAGGATGTCCTATGAACAGCTTATACTCTGTTGTGCTGCTATTATTTTCAGCCCGCCACTTTCTGAAAGAAAAGCTCCATCGTTTTGACAAATATGTTACATACAATAAATGACTTCTCGCTCTCTACCGCACATTTCCTCAAGGCCAAATCGTGTAAGAGCCATTTATAACTCTTGGAATTCTTCTAAGCAAATCCCGTCATTTTCTTTTTCCGCAACTTTTAGAAAGAAAACGTTCAAGATCACTTTCACAATCCTGTACTAGTAATATCTCATCCTTCTTGTTCACTCATGTTCCACATTTCCACATTTAACTTTTTTAGGGCAAATAGTGTAGGAGCCATTAGAACCTCTTGAAATTCCTCAGAGCAGATCCCGAGATTCTTTCCCTAAAATTTTGGTTTTAAAAACACCAGGTAAGAATTTTTAAGGTCAAAAGGCAAATTTTTTTTAAAGTTAAAACAGAATCATTGCAGAATGACCAGCCGTTTCTAGACTTTAAATAAGCTGTGTAATGTCCTGATGTTGTTGAAGGACCGTCATGATATATAATTGCTGCAGTTACAAACGTCCTTCCTGATATTGACAACTGCGAAGCCACAAAATTTTTAATTAAAGTTGTCAATTTTGTTCCATCAGGCCTACATCGTTGGAACATTAAAATGACATACTGGCCATATGTTCGTATAAATAATGTGGACAGCATTGCTGATTTACATTGGCTACACTCCATGTTGTGATCGGCTGATTTTACTAGCTTATTAAAGGACACTGATTTACTGTCTGGCAAAGTTAAATATATAAATCTTTCTGAGTCTACACTAGTAGTACTTGATACCCTACAGTTCTCGCAGTCATGCTGCCATTGATAAGAAAGGCCAAACAGGTGATCTACATCTACACCTTCATCTTGCAATACATCAAGCATATACATTAAAAACTCCTGACAATCTTGCTGAATATTTTGAGAGACTTGCGTTTGACCTGAACATTTGTCTAACAGATTTCAAATTTCAGACACACTTTCTATTTTTGTTCTATCAGTGCTACATTTCTCTAACACAGAGTTCAGCAAGCAGCAAAAACTTTGATCCGAATTGATCACAATCTGTTCTTTTAAAGTTTCTAGAGAAAAGACAACATTAACCACTACATTAGCATAGCAGTTGACACCAGAACTATTTTCAAATTGAAAACCAACAACATCTTCAACAGAATCCTTTTTCTTTCTGCTTATAATTTCAGGTTCATCGACTTTTCGTCTTTTTGCTACAACCTCCCTACTATTGGTCACATTTCTTCGTTTCCGGCCTACCACACGTTTCTCAAATAAAGGATATTGAGGCAAATGTGGCGCATACTCTCTTCTTAACCTATTGTATTCCTTAACACAATCTAGATCCGCACAAATATTTGTGACATCACACTCATTCAAATACAATCCCGATAAAGTTCTGACTCGTGACAATGCCACATATGCCATACCTTCCTTGAACACAGAACTGCCAATATTCACCAATGCACTGTCTACACTTAAACCTTGTGATTTATGGATTGTCACCGCATATGCCAAGCAAACAGGAAACTGCTTACGGCGAACATATAAGTCTTTTACAAGCAAAAACCTAGCAGAGCAACGACCAATTAGCTGTACTTCCTCAATGCCATCAAATTTAATTTTTAAAAATTCTATTCCATCTCTATTTCTGTATTTCACAAAATCAACAACATTACCCATTGATCCATTTACCAGACCTCTTTCAACATGTAAATTCCTTCTTAAAATTATACAGCAATTTAAGCACACATTCAGAGTCTTTTCAAAACTTGCAGTTTTAGATATAGTCTTCTCTAATGAATCCAATTTTGATTTCAAATTCTCAGACAAAATAATTGTTGATCCCATATGCTCTACTCTGTCAATAGCTTCCAGTTTCACAATCTCTTGGTTTTCAAAATGCAACATTTTGTTGTTGAAGATGGCACATTCTGCAAGAGTTGGCATGAAACATATTCCAGATTTCTTCTCAGTAATTTTCCGAAAAATATTCTCAGGCACAACGTCTTCTTCTGGATACAAATTTGACAGTAATCGTGCATGTAAAGCTTCTTTCCCATGCTCGGTCACTTTTCCGATTCTAACATCTTGTAGAATATTCTTGTAATCTTCATCCTTCGCCTGACGCATATTTTCACGCAGTTCAGCATAATTGAAGTTTAACCATATATTGACGTTGCCAATGCTCCCTAGGCACTTCCTGGTATCTTCATGCGTGAGCATTTTGAACACAGGTTGTCCTTTCACTGGTGTCAGCTGCAGAAGATCACCGAAAACAATGATGTGTTTGCCACCAAATAACACATCATACTTTGTTTTGAGAACTTTTTGCATTCTCAAATGCACAAAGGCAAGCATGACATTGAAAACCATGCTTACTTCGTCAATGATAAGAAGTTTCATTTTCCTCAAGACTCTTGAAACTTCACAACAAGCATCTCCAGATAACTTTTGGTATTGTCATTTGTTATCATGCTCCACTGGCAGCATCAGTAGACGATGCAAAGTAATACCTTTAATGTTATGTGCTGCCAGTCCAGTTGGAGCGGTGACAACACAAGACAGCGATGACTCAGTCCTTTTCTGCAAATAACATGAAATTGCTTTAATGAGGAAACTTTTTCCAGTTCCCGCTTCTCCACTCACGTACAGTCGGACAGGCTTCAACGACGTACATGAGCACTCTTTCTTCTAATGACTTAATCCATGATCAATTTGGTTGGTAACTTCGTCATATATTTTCCTCTGCTCAACGTTGAGTTGTCTTTCCAAGTCTTCTAAGTTAACCGCATCCTCCTGAGCATGTGCCATGGCTCTTTCCACTTCAATCATGGCAGTGGCAGCTTCATTTTCGATAACTGGTCCTCCTAGTGGATCCTGACTCAATGAAACAGAACTCTGACTGTCCTGAGAACTGTCTCTAGCAATCTCGGCTGCAATCGTTGCTTCCTGCTCGATTTCCGCATTCAACATTTCTAGATATTTGGGAAAAACAGGACATTCTATGGTCTCCTTGGCGGCATTGAAAGAGTCTTGGTAACAGAGGAAATCTCCAAGCAGTTCCTCTTCTGCACGCCAAGGCTTGAAAAGTTGCAAAAGTGCTAAATAGAAAAACTCTTTTCTTTCAGGAGATTCGACACTCAATTTTCGATGGTTTACCAAGTGGCATTTTCTTTGCTTGACCAGACATCCCTCACTTCCAATTACAGCATACACTCCTTTATCAATATCTTCTTAGATATTCATCTTGAATATGTAATTTTGTAGAACCTCATACAGACAAACATTCTCGAGGTGACTGCTTCTATTTGGATAATATGTATCCAACATGTTGGTCTTCAAAATATCTGTACTGTTTGGCTCCTTTTCCACCAAATACTCAATTTTCCGTACAGGTTTCAGAACTCGATTACGCGTTGCAGCAAGACCAAGACTCGCCCAAATGATACTCCTGGATTTGGCATAGAGACTTGCTGAAGACAACCGGTCAGAACATTCGTAAGCTCCGATTTTTCGATGCGACAACATCTTCAGACTGAAACTGTACAACTTCTTACTGAGGCTCTTTTCATGGGAAATGTCCTCCCACATATCCTTCAATTCTGTCTTTTCTTTTTTGGTGATGTAAGATGTCACATACCGAGCCACAGCCATACAGTTATCAGCCACAAACTGTATATCCATGTTAGCATTCCACATGGACAAAATCACTGGGTTGTAGTCGTTGATGTACTTGGACTCTTCGTTCCTTTTCAAATTGTACGTATTTTTGGGTGATTTCTTCATCACATTATGTCGCAGCGAAGACATCAAACTGTTCACTCTTCCTTTAGAAATCACCGGTCGTGGAAAGGCGAAATGACATTTTGTGTAGAACTTGTCCTTGTTTCTGAATTTACGACGACAGTACTTTCCACAACGATGGCTTTGGAAGCGTAAAACTTGTTCTCTTAGGCTTTCGTCTTCCTTTGCCTTTGGAACAGCACATGTAGAATACTGTTCTATGAAACTCATCACTAAGTCATCCGGATCTGTTCCAAATTTGGGTGCATCTTTGATCCACAGCAGCATATGTATATGAGGAGCACCTCTTGCTTGGTACTCCTTTCTCCAGAAGAAATCCAACACCTCTCCAAGAGGTGGATTTTTCTTGTTCATGATGAAAGACATCATAGCTTCAAATCTATGATTGAAGTACCTGCATACATTCACTGGATCCAAAGAGCACAGTTCTCCGGGTGTCTTGAATTCGATATTTTCAATGTTTCCATTTGCCTCTCGTAGAAATTCAAGTAAGTCTTCCCAGCCATACTCGGCACAGCTGAGAGTGAGGAACCATGTGGGAGTTCCTAAGTTCCTCAGCATACATTTTAAATCACCATGACGACGGTACCAGTACTCATTAGTACCACGCTGACACGCCATGAGATTAATCAAGTGAGAATCCAAAATACTGTCTTGCACATTGACTTTATCTATAAAGTCACTTGCCGAGATATTTTGCATCTGTACACCACTTTTCAAGATGTGGTTCACTGCATATGACAGTCCAGACAGATCGCTTTCAAACAGTAGATGAAACAAATAGGGAATGCATTGACGAAACCTAGGATCTTCTGCATGCAATCGTAAAGTCCGGTATTCAGAAGCAGGAATTTGATCAGGTCGCTCATCATATCTTCCTCCTTGACCTGTTGGAAATAGCTGTGGGAAACACCGAGCTTCCAAACTTTTTTCCCAAACACTAATGGGACTTCCTTTGGCTTGTTTCATTTGAAACAACTCAATAGCATTCCCCATGACTTCCTTGGAATGCAAAGGATGAACACTATAATGTTCATATATTTCTTCATTTTTAGAGGCTTCTACTTTCTCAATTTGACCAGCACACAAATCGCTATCCTCTTCTTCACTTACTTCCTCTTCTGCAACATATACATTCTTGTAGTACTTATTGTTTTTCTTTAAATACAATGTTGCCTTTTTGACTTTCCTAACATCCACTAAATCTTGCCAGATTTTCTTACTCTTTGTAGGAACCCCATTAACTAAGATAACCAGAGGTTCCTCTTCCACTTTCTCTACTCCAATTGTATTAATGTTTTTCTTCAAATCTAGAGGCAAATAAAGAACTATTCCCTTTAATCCTCTCTGTAAATCTGATGGAGGCAATTTCCCTGTCTTTGGCTCCATTCGTACAATAGCCTGAAAGGGATGGATACTTTGAATCAAAATAGATTCATAAGTATTTAAATCCTTCAATTCAGAAGGAATCTCAACCAATTCCTCATTATTATGAACCGCTCTAGCAGGCATCCGGTTTTGATTTAATTTGTTACAACAATAAGTACACACACGTTGATCCAATCCCAAATCAAAACAATTTTCTACCATCAAGTATGTTGCAAAATCCTTCCATTCACTGTTATTTTCACTTTCACTTTTCGCATATAAATCCACTAACTTAGTCTGATTCTTATAATAAGTGCGTCGACAACACACACAAGTAAAATTTGGCCTCTCACTTGATTTCACCTGAAACGTGGCAATTTCTTTCTGAAAATTATCTGTACTGGAAACCTGTACACTATCTTCCACATTACCTTCTTCTTCTGGGTCAATTTCAACATTCTCCTCTTTACTTGCAAAGTAACAAAACTCAATTTCTTCACAAATATTCTTCACATCTACATCAGAACCATGCAAAAGAGCAGTGCATAATTGTTTAAGCATAATTGCTGGACTCTTAGCATAATACAACATTCTAACTAATTCCCTCACTTTATTATGATGCACTGCTGGCATCCTGAAATGATGAAAAACACTCTGGCATACTCTCCTGGAAAGACAAGCCAGTGAATGACCATGCAAACCTGTCACTTCTCTCACTCTGCAAGGATCTAATTCTTGCAACAACTTCATTTTCTGTTTTAAAGTTTTCTTATTAAATGTCCGTACAAAATCACAAAGCAAATTGATGGAATCCTGTCGCACACTGCAAATACTACTACACTTCCAGGTATACACTGGTCCCTTAGGACGTCTTCCTAAAACCTCATTACCTAACACCTCTTCTTCCTCTGTTGTCACAAGTTTTTCTTTTTCAACTGGACAACCATCTTTCACCTCATAAGCTCGACCACTGGTGTCAACTGCATGCACCAAATCATTATCCTGGAAATAACTTGAACTATGCATCCATTCTCCTGAAAAAAATTCACAAAAATTACTACGATTAACTGTTCTCTTCCATCTACTATTTCTTCTGAAATCATAAATTGCCTTGTTTAGCTTCCTAATTCTATTGATTATCAAAATAAATAACTTTCGCTTAATTTCAAATGCCTGATCAATATTTTTCTCAACTTTATTTTTTCTCTTATAAAAAACCACTTTCTGTTGACCTTTCTTAATATTTTTTAACAAATTGCCAATTATCCTGTTGCGGAACATTCGTCTACGAATGTCCCTAAACTGATTTTTCCTTCTACTACCATGCACAGAGTTATCTCCTGCTCTAGCAGTAACATTTTTGATTGGCCTTTCCTTTCCGTTTAAATTGGGTCTCTTTTTCTGGACTAAAACATTTTCTGTAGTACTACTTTTTTTTCTACAAATGTTTCTTAGGAATGATTTCGTTGTCTTACCCGGAGCTTTCTTGGTGACTTGACGAGTTTTTATTGTAGAGGACTGCTGCAAGCATTTAGTAATCTGCTGTCTTTGACGTTTTGTAGCCTTTCGGTTTCGTTCTTTAGATGGCATTATGTACTTTTGAAATGATCTGCAGTTGAATCTGTGGTAAAATATAATAAAAAATGTTATTAACCACTATTACCAAACAGTAAATCAATAACAGTCGTCAAAAATTTAACATACTACTTGTCAATTTTACATACAATAATTTTTAGTGCATTGGCAAATTTAGTAGTCACAAATAGTAGCAAAGAAATGGAATGCTTCTACATTTGACCTGTGCTCTTTTATATGTGAATCTGAACTAATTTTATGAGCATATTTGACTATTTTATTAAAGACACTACACACAAGCTGTTTTTGAAGTTGTGTTTAATTTTAAATGAAACGGTTTACATGTTTACTTTTCATTTCCAGTAACTTTTAAAAATAAATGTTTATAGTTCCATAGGCTCAAGCAGGTCAGCTTCCCACCCTAAGTCATACAATTCTGACAAATCGGCATCCTCATCATGTTCTTCATCATCCTCAGGATTTAAATCATCCAAGGGATCTACTTCCACTGATGTTTCAATCACAATTTCAATGATAATATCGAGATCAACAGATTGCTCATTATCACTCATGCTTGATGTTGTCGTTATCTTTAAAGAAAGTGAACAACAATGAGATGTTGCAGAGTAAGAGACAAATCTCAGAGACTATAATTGTAAAATTGTTTAACAAGAGTAACATTTTGCAGATATTATTTAACCATTTCCAGCGATGCTGTTTCAAACAGGCGTAAGGATTTGATTCAGCAATGCCATAAATGTGACTCAGTGAAATCTTCTTAATTTTACTGTGTTAGTTTTACAGGGCTTTCATGCAAATGACTGGCCACCTTACAACAAAACGCTCACATGAAATCTGACGCAGGTTTCATGTGGCACAGGACTTTACAGCATGACACATCTGCCTAGATGCATCAAGTTGTAAATATGTCGCAACATAGCAAATCTTTTGCACCGCCGCTGCGTCACAAAAGTGACGCACAGCGGCGCAAAAGAGGCACACGGCTATCATAAATCTGTCCCTAACATTTTAAATGATTGATTCAGGATGACGATAAGGTGTGGCCTATCCAGAGGTTTGTTTGAGGTGAGGCCTACTCAGGGTTGCAGATGAAATTTAGGCTTGTTGAAGAGTACAGAGGAGATAATACATGTGCAGGCCTACCAATGAAGTGAGTCATGTCCACTTCACTCTTGAACAAAGGCCAGACCTCTTCTGTGTCCGTGGACAGGCCTAAACCTCATCTGCACAATGTGATTCGTAAAGTTAGGAAACACAGGTGATGTAATTGAAAAATGTGAAATTTCTTTTCCTCATTTCACAATCACATCACCTGTGTTTCCTTTGCTTAGGTATCTCATAGTGCAGATGGAGTCTAGCATATCAAAGAGTACACAGAAGTTGAGCACTGTATACAACAATTTTGACATTTACAGAAGATTCAGCTTCTCCATGCCCCCTACACAGTCCTAAATGTTTACATTTTAAACTGACGGTATCTTGTTGGAGATGAAGTGAGGCCTGTCTTGCAACATGGTGCATCTTTTGCATCACTGCTGCATCGGTTTCATGTGGCACAGGACTTTACAGCATGACACATCTGCCTAGATGCATCAAGTTGTAAATATGTCGCAGCATAGCAAATCTTTTGCACCGCCGCTGCGTCACAAAAGTGACGCACAGCGGCGCAAAAGAGGCACACGGCTATCATAAATCTGTCCCTAACATTTTAAATGATTGATTCAGGATGACGATAAGGTGTGGCCTATCCAGAGGTTTGTTTGAGGTGAGGCCTACTCAGGGTTGCAGATGAAATTTAGGCTTGTTGAAGAGTACAGAGGAGATAATACATGTACAGGCCTACCAATGAAGTGAGTCATGTCCACTTCACTCTTGAACAAAGGCCAGACCTCTTCTGTGTCCGTGGACAGGCCTAAACCTCATCTGCACAATGTGATTCGTAAAGTTAGGAAACACAGGTGATGTAATTGAAAAATGTGGAATTTCTTTTCCTCATTTCACAATCACATCACCTGTGTTTCCTTTGCTTAGGTATCTCATAGTGCAGATGGAGTCTAGCATATCAAAGAGTACACAGAAGTTGAGCACTGTATACAACAATTTTGACATTTACAGAAGATTCAGCTTCTCCATGCCCCCTACACAGTCCTAAATGTTTACAGTTTAAACTGGCGGTATCTTGTTGGAGATGAAGTGAGGCCTGTCTTGCAACATGGTGCATCTTTTGCATCACTGCTGCATCGGTTTCATGTGGCACAGGACTTTACAGCATGACACATCTGCCTAGATGCATCAAGTTGTAAATATTTCGCAACATAGCAAATCTTTTGCACCGCCGCTGCGTCACAAAAGTGACGCACAGTGGCGCAAAAGAGGCACACAGCTATCATAAATCTGTCCCTAACATTTTAAATGATTGATTCAGGATGACAATAAGGTGTGGCCTATCCAGAGGTTTGTTTGAGGTGAGGCCTACTCAGGGTTGCAGATGAAATTTAGGCTTGTTGAAGAGTACAGAGGAGATAATACATGTGCAGGCCTACCAATGAAGTGAGTCATGCCCACTTCACTCTTGAACAAAGGCCAGACCTCTTCTGTGTCCGTGGACAGGCCTAAACCTCATCGGCACAATGTGATTCGTAAAGTTAGGAAACACAGGTGATGTAATTGAAAAATGTGGAATTTCTTTTCCTCATTTCACAATCACATCACCTGTGTTTCCTTTGCTTAGGTATCTCATTGTGCAGATGGAGTCTAGCATATCAAAGAGTACACAGAAGTTGAGCACTGTATACAACAATTTTGACATTTACAGAAGATTCAGCTTCACCATGCCCCCTACACAGTCCTAAATGTTTACAGTTTAAACTGACGGTATCTTGTTGGAGATGAAGTGAGGCCTGTCTTGCAACATGGTGCATCTTTTGCATCACTGCTGCATCGGTTTCATGTGGCACAGGACTTTACAGCATGACACATCTGCCTAGATGCATCAAGTTGTAAATATGTCGCAACATAGCAAATCTTTTACACCCCCGCTGCGTCACAAAAGTGACGCACAGTGGCGCAAAAGAGGCACACGGCCATCATAAATCTGCCCCTAACATTTTAAATGATTGATTCAGGATGACGATAAGGTGTGGCCTATCCAGAGGTTTGTTTGAGGTGAGGCCTACTCAGGGTTGCAGATGAAATTTAGGCTTGTTGAAGAGTACAGAGGAGATAATACATGTGCAGGCCTACCAATGAAGTGAGTCATGTCCACTTCACTCTTGAACAAAGGCCAGACCTCTTCTGTGTCCGTGGACAGGCCTAAACCTCATCTGCACAATGTGATTTTTAAAGTTAGGAAACACAGGTGATGTAATTGAAAAATGTGGACTTTCTTTTCCTCATTTCACAATCACATCACCTGTGTTTCCTTTGCTTAGGTATCTCATTGTGCAGATGGAGTCTAGCATATCAAAGAGTACACAGAAGTTGAGCACTGTATACAACAATTTTGACATTTACAGAAGATTCAGCTTCTCCATGCCCCCTACACAGTCCTAAATGTTTACAGTTTAAACTGACGGTATCTTGTTGGAGATGAAGTGAGGCCTGTCTTGCAACATGGTGCATCTTTTGCATCACTGCTGCATCGGTTTCATGTGGCACAGGACTTTACAGCATGACACATCTGCCTAGATGCATCAAGTTGTAAATATGTCGCAACATAGCAAATCTTTTGCACCGCCGCTGCGTCACAAAAGTGACGCACAGTGGCGCAAAAGAGCCACACAGCTATCATAAATCTGTCCCTAACATTTTAAATGATTGATTCAGGATGACGATAAGGTGTGGCCTATCCAGAGGTTTGTTTGAGGTGAGGCCTACTCAGGGTTGCAGATGAAATTTAGCTTGTTGAAGAGTACAGAGGAGATAATACATGTGCAGGCCTACCAATAAAGTGAGTCATGCCCACTTCACTCTTGAACAAAGGCCAGATCTCTTCTGTGTCCGTGGACAGGCCTAAACCTCATCGGCACAATGTGATTCGTAAAGTTAGGAAACACAGGTGATGTAATTGAAAAATGTGGAATTTCTTTTCCTCATTTCACAATCACATCACCTGTGTTTCCTTTGCTTAGGTATCTCATTGTGCAGATGGAGTCTAGCATATCAAAGAGTACACAGAAGTTGAGCACTGTATACAACAATTTTGACATTTACAGAAGATTCAGCTTCACCATGCCCCCTACACAGTCCTAAATGTTTACAGTTTAAACTGACGGTATCTTGTTGGAGATGAAGTGAGGCCTGTCTTGCAACATGGTGCATCTTTTGCATCACAGCTGCATCGGTTTCATGTGGCACAGGACTTTACAGCATGACACATCTGCCTAGATGCATCAAGTTGTAAATATGTCGCAACATAGCAAATCTTTTGCACCGCCGCTGCGTCACAAAAGTGACGCACAGTGGCGCAAAAGAGGCACACGGCCATCATAAATCTGCCCCAAACATTTTAAATGATTGATTCAGGATGACGATAAGGTGTGGCCTATCCAGAGGTTTGTTTGAGGTGAGGCCTACTCAGGGTTGCAGATGAAATTTAGGCTTGTTGAAGAGTACAGAGGAGATAATACATGTGCAGGCCTACCAATGAAGTGAGTCATGTCCACTTCACTCTTGAACAAAGGCCAGACCTCTTCTGTGTCCGTGGACAGGCCTAAACCTCATCTGCACAATGTGATTCGTAAAGTTAGGAAACACAGGTGATGTAATTGAAAAATGTGGAATTTCTTTTCCTCATTTCACAATCACATCACCTGTGTTTCCTTTGCTTAGGTATCTCATTGTGCAGATGGAGTCTAGCATATCAAAGAGTACACAGAAGTTGAGCACTGTATACAACAATTTTGACATTTACAGAAGATTCAGCTTCACCATGCCCCCTACACAGTCCTAAATGTTTACAGTTTAAACTGACGGTATCTTGTTGGAGATGAAGTGAGGCCTGTCTTGCAACATGGTGCATCTTTTGCATCACTGCTGCATCGGTTTCATGTGGCACAGGACTTTACAGCATGACACATCTGCCTAGATGCATCAAGTTGTAAATATGTCGCAACATAGCAAATCTTTTGCACCGCCGCTGCGTCACAAAAGTGACGCACAGCGGCGCAAAAGAGGCACACGGCTATCATAAATCTGTCCCTAACATTTTAAATGATTGATTCAGGATGACGATAAGGTGTGGCCTATCCAGAGGTTTGTTTGAGGTGAGGCCTACTCAGGGTTGCAGATAAAATTTAGGCTTGTTGAAGAGTACAGAGGAGATAATACATGTGCAGGCCTACCAATGAAGTGAGTCATGTCCACTTCACTCTTGAACAAAGGCCAGACCTCTTCTGTGTCCGTGGACAGGCCTAAACCTCATCTGCACAATGTGATTCGTAAAGTTAGGAAACACAGGTGATGTAATTGAAAAATGTGGAATTTCTTTTCCTCATTTCACAATCACATCACCTGTGTTTCCTTTGCTTAGGTATCTCATAGTGCAGATGGAGTCTAGCATATCAAAGAGTACACAGAAGTTGAGCACTGTATACAACAATTTTGACATTTACAGAAGATTCAGCTTCTCCATGCCCCCTACACAGTCCTAAATGTTTACAGTTTAAACTGACGGTATCTTGTTGGAGATGAAGTGAGGCCTGTCTTGCAACATGGTGCATCTTTTGCATCACTGCTGCATCGGTTTCATGTGGCACAGGACTTTACAGCATGACACATCTGCCTAGATGCATCAAGTTGTAAATATGTCGCAACATAGCAAATCTTTTGCACCGCCGCTGCGTCACAAAAGTGACGCACAGTGGCGCAAAAGAGGCACACAGCTATCATAAATCTGTCCCTAACATTTTAAATGATTGATTCAGGATGACGATAAGGTGTGGCCTATCCAGAGGTTTGTTTGAGGTGAGGCCTACTCAGGGTTGCAGATGAAATTTAGGCTTGTTGAAGAGTACAGAGGAGATAATACATGTGCAGGCCTACCAATGAAGTGAGTCATGTCCACTTCACTCTTGAACAAAGGCCAGACCTCTTCTGTGTCCGTGGACAGGCTTAAACCTCATCGGCACAATGTGATTCGTAAAGTTAGGAAACACAGGTGATGTAATTGAAAAATGTGGAATTTCTTTTCCTCATTTCACAATCACATCACCTGTGTTTCCTTTGCTTAGGTATCTCATTGTGCAGATGGAGTCTAGCATATCAAAGAGTACACAGAAGTTGAGCACTGTATACAACAATTTTGACATTTACAGAAGATTCAGCTTCACCATGCCCCCTACACAGTCCTAAATGTTTACAGTTTAAACTGACGGTATCTTGTTGGAGATGAAGTGAGGCCTGTCTTGCAACATGGTGCATCTTTTGCATCACTGCTGCATCGGTTTCATGTGGCACAGGACTTTACAGCATGACACATCTGCCTAGATGCATCAAGTTGTAAATATGTCGCAACATAGCAAATCTTTTACACCGCCGCTGCGTCACAAAAGTGACGCACAGTGGCGCAAAAGAGGCACACGGCCATCATAAATCTGCCCCTAACATTTTAAATGATTGATTCAGGATGACGATAAGGTGTGGCCTATCCAGAGGTTTGTTTGAGGTGAGGCCTACTCAGGGTTGCAGATGAAATTTAGGCTTGTTGAAGAGTACAGAGGAGATAATACATGTGCAGGCCTACCAATGAAGTGAGTCATGTCCACTTCACTCTTGAACAAAGGCCAGACCTCTTCTGTGTCCGTGGACAGGCCTAAACCTCATCTGCACAATGTGATTCTTAAAGTTAGGAAACACAGGTGATGTAATTGAAAAATGTGGACTTTCTTTTCCTCATTTCACAATCACATCACCTGTGTTTCCTTTGCTTAGGTATCTCATTGTGCAGATGGAGTCTAGCATATCAAAGAGTACACAGAAGTTGAGCACTGTATACAACAATTTTGACATTTACAGAAGATTCAGCTTCTCCATGCCCCCTACACAGTCCTAAATGTTTACAGTTTAAACTGACGGTATCTTGTTGGAGATGAAGTGAGGCCTGTCTTGCAACATGGTGCATCTTTTGCATCACTGCTGCATCGGTTTCATGTGGCACAGGACTTTACAGCATGACACATCTGCCTAGATGCATCAAGTTGTAAATATGTCGCAACATAGCAAATCTTTTGCACCGCCGCTGCGTCACAAAAGTGACGCACAGTGGCGCAAAAGAGGCACACAGCTATCATAAATCTGTCCCTAACATTTTAAATGATTGATTCAGGATGACGATAAGGTGTGGCCTATCCAGAGGTTTGTTTGAGGTGAGGCCTACTCAGGGTTGCAGATGAAATTTAGGCTTGTTGAAGAGTACACAGGAGATAATACATGTGCAGGCCTACCAATGAAGTGAGTCATGCCCACTTCACTCTTGAACAAAGGCCAGATCTCTTCTGTGTCCGTGGACAGGCCTAAACCTCATCGGCACAATGTGATTCGTAAAGTTAGGAAACACAGGTGATGTAATTGAAAAATGTGGAATTTCTTTTCCTCATTTCACAATCACATCACCTGTGTTTCCTTTGCTTAGGTATCTCATTGTGCAGATGGAGTCTAGCATATCAAAGAGTACACAGAAGTTGAGCACTGTATACAACAATTTTGACATTTACAGAAGATTCAGCTTCACCATGCCCCCTACACAGTCCTAAATGTTTACAGTTTAAACTGACGGTATCTTGTTGAAGATTAAGTGAGGCCTGTCTTGCAACATGGTGCATCTTTTGCATCACTGCTGCATCGGTTTCATGTGGCACAGGACTTTACAGCATGACACATCTGCCTAGATGCATCAAGTTGTAAATATGTCGCAACATAGCAAATCTTTTGCACCGCCGCTGCGTCACAAAAGTGACGCACAGTGGCGCAAAAGAGGCACACGGCCATCATAAATCTGCCCCAAACATTTTAAATGATTGATTCAGGATGACGATAAGGTGTGGCCTATCCAGAGGTTTGTTTGAGGTGAGGCCTACTCAGGGTTGCAGATGAAATTTAGGCTTGTTGAAGAGTACAGAGGAGATAATACATGTGCAGGCCTACCAATGAAGTGAGTCATGTCCACTTCACTCTTGAACAAAGGCCAGACCTCTTCTGTGTCCGTGGACAGGCTTAAACCTCATCTGCACAATGTGATTCTTAAAGTTAGGAAACACAGGTGATGTAATTGAAAAATGTGGAATTTCTTTTCCTCATTTCACAATCACATCACCTGTGTTTCCTTTGCTTAGGTATCTCATTGTGCAGATGGAGTCTAGCATATCAAAGAGTACACAGAAGTTGAGCACTGTACACAACAATTTTGACATTTACAGAAGATTCAGCTTCTCCATGCCCCCTACACAGTCCTAAATGTTTACAGTTTAAACTGACGGTATCTTGTTGGAGATGAAGTGAGGCCTGTCTTGCAACATGGTGCATCTTTTGCATCACTGCTGCATCGGTTTCATGTGGCACAGGACTTTACAGCATGACACATCTGCCTAGATGCATCAAGTTGTAAATATGTCGCAACATAGCAAATCTTTTGCACCGCCGCTGCGTCACAAAAGTGACGCACAGTGGCGCAAAAGAGGCACACGGCCATCATAAATCTGCCCCTAACATTTTAAATGATTGATTCAGGATGACGATAAGGTGTGGCCTATCCAGAGGTTTGTTTGAGGTGAGGCCTACTCAGGGTTGCAGATGAAATTTAGGCTTGTTGAAGAGTACAGAGGAGATAATACATGTGCAGGCCTACCAATGAAGTGAGTCATGTTCACTTCACTCTTGAACAAAGGCCAGACCTCTTCTGTGTCCGTGGACAGGCCTAAACCTCATCTGCACAATGTGATTCTTAAAGTTAGGAAACACAGGTGATGTAATTGAAAAATGTGGAATTTCTTTTCCTCATTTCAGAATCACATAACCTTTGTTTCCTCAGCTTAGTTATCTCATTGAGCAGATTTAGTCTAGCATATCCAAGAGTACGCAGAGGATGAGGACTGTATCCAACAGAGCAATGTACATTACTCACCTCCTTTGACACTTACAGAAGCCTCAGTTTAATATTTCTCAGTTCAATATTTATTTAAAGAAGCACACAAAATATGACCTTCTCATAAATGTGAAAAGCGTTTAAAAAAAAAAAACTATTTTCTGGTCATAATTTGAAAACACAACACAGGTCCTATGTAGAAGCACATCCTATCAGTACTTAAATTAGCCAAGCACACATGGGGGCGTATTTACAAGGACCTTACACCACAGGGAAATAACTTAAATTAAAATGGGGAAAATAACATCAAAGGGACTCAAAGGCCTTTTAAATATGCCCCAAGCAGCCTATGAAACTCTAGCAGTACATATCAAGAAACTTAAATGACTTCAATAAACGTTTTTAAACACATCAAGTAAAGCAGTTATTCAACTACATTCATGGGGAAGTGACTTAAAATGCCCTAACACACATGAAAGCGTATTTTGAAGGCCCTTAAACCATTTTTCCATCACTTTTAACATGGCTATGTAACTCAAAGAAACAAAATCTAAATTTGCCAAGCACACATTGGGGCGTATTTACAAGGACCTTGCACCACGGGGAAATGACTCAAATTAAAATGGGGAAAATAACATCAAAGGGACTCAAAGGCCTTGTAAATATGCCCCAAGCAGCCTATGAAACTTTAGCAGTACATATCAAGAAACTTAAATGACTTCAATAAACGTTTTTAAACACATCAACTAAAGCAGTTATTCAACTACATTCAAGGGGAAGTGACTTAAAATGCCCTAACACACATGAAAGCGTATTTTGAAGGCCCTTGCACCATTTTTCCATCACTTTTAACATGGCTATGTAACTCAAAGAAACAAAATCTAAATTTGCCAAGCACACATGGGGGCGTATTTACAAGGACCTTGCACCACGGGGAAATGAATTAAATTAAAATGGGGAAAATAACATCAAAGGGACTCAAAGGCCTTGTAAATATGCCCCAAGCAACCTATGAAACAAAGCAACATTTTAAATACACAACTTTCTTCATAATTTTCTCCTTAAAGCATACTATTCTCTATCTAAATTAAATGAATTTTTTCTCACCTTAGCGAATACTTTTTGAGTTTCAAAACAGTCTCAGACACACACCAATTTGTCTTCAGCAGAGCAAAAGGTATGCACTCCAGAGGCTGCAACCAACAATGGCACAGAAATGCTGTAATTCATCACACATATCTCTCATGTCACCCAATCAAAACTCTTCCCTTACTTTTTTCAAATCAACACCCTTCCCCCCTCTGCCCTTTCTGCCTTTTTTTCATAGCAACCACCTCTTGAAAGACCTCTCATGTTTGCAAGTTCACACAACAATGTTTCAATTGAACTCTGAACTCTCAAAACACCTGCGTATCCAGTGCAATCTTTCATAAAATGATTTTTTCTTGACCATTCAAATTACATCTTTCAAAGAACTCATCCATGCACCCTAACTTTCTGTTTTCAGCAATCAAAATCCACCAATCACTGCTACTGATTAATTACCACAGAAACTCCACAGTTTTTTTCATTACATACTCCTACTGTTTCAACTGCCATTTCATTACCACAATTCATCTGACTGCAGCAGAACCTCCTCTCACCATGTTTTCTGTCTGGATTGTCGGACATAGTTATATCCACTGGGCTCAAAGGTATGCTGATAACAGAAATTTACACAACCTCAATTTACAAAATGTGGAAATCAACTGGATTGGCCACAGAGGATTAAGATGTCACCAATTGATACCATTGGTGAAAACCTTTTTGCATTTGCCAAAACCTGACCTGTTAATTGTGCACTGTGGAGGAAATGACTTGGGCACTTTGACTGGGGTAGGTCTGGAAATGCTTTTAAAGGACACCTTTGAGCAATTGATGGCACTATTTCCTCAAACTGCCTTGGTATATTCAAATATATGCCAAAGACAGAAATGGAAGTGGTCCAACCAATTTTGTCCACAAATTGAGAAATCGAGGAAGCATGTAAATAAGTCTGTTTCAGCTTACATGAGAGACCATGGAATGGGCTCCATCTACAACAATAACTTGCGTTACTACATGCAAGATATCTACAGAGCAGATGGAGTTCACTTCTCAGATGAGGGGAACAGAATTTTCATCCTCAATTTAAGACTGCGCATTGGTACCTACTTGTAGGTACCTACATCAGCCACAGGACCCAAAAGCTCTTTTCAGAGCTACCCTACATCTGATCACTCACAATTATTATTTTACTCTAACTTTTTTCACTAATTTTCACCAAAGTACGCTCCCCGGAGCGCTACCCGGTACGCGCACCGGACGCTAACCGCGCGAAAATTTGAAAAAAAAATGGTTTTTTTTCGCACATATGGGCCTCCTCAGCCACCCTCAGAAAACCTAGGGGGTCAGGATACGTCTACCGTGCCATCTTCTACCCATTCTGAACATTATTTGCCCTCCATCTTGTATCTCAATTCTACCGAAAGACAAAATGGAGGACTCCCGTAACGCTGCTGGTTTGCGTACCGGGGCGCGCACCGGGAAGCGCTCGCTCAAAAAAGGTGGGAAAGTAATATACAGAAAAACCACTGGAGACACTTTCACCAAATATAGATTAGCTCATACTACATACCAATCCCTACCATTTTCACAAATTTGATTGGAATTCCATTTAGCCATTTAGCCTGTAGACCTCTCTAAATACCCTGAGGTAAATTACTTCACAAAACACATCTGAAGTGTTGGAATTGACAACCAATTAAAATGTTACTTTCATTTTCTACTTTTTTTACCTGACATTTGATTAGTTATGTACCTGAATATATATATAAAGAAAGAGAGAGAAACACAGCCATTTTGACTACTACTTCCTGAACTACATTGCAAGATCATTTTCACTGACAACTTAAACTTGTTTTTAAAAGGTAAGATGTTATTTTATAAATTTGAAAACATTTTCAGATAGTTATATACTATCCCTCTGTAAGAGTTAGACATCGAGAAAGGCTTGTTTATTGTAATTATGGATTGATTTAGGTTTCTGTGGTATAATTATGAATTTACTTAGGCTTTTTCACAGGCACTTTTTAATAGTACTACTTCACGCCTGAAAAGTACCTGTCTGAACTTAAACCCAACAGTGCCCTATCTCTACTGATATATTTATTTTTTATGCAAATTTCAGCACAAAAATGGAAGGAGAACAGAACGTTTCCTTTGAAATTGTCCTAGAGATGAACAATGAGGAAATCATTGAACCCATTGACTTGGAATTCATGGATGAATCACGAGACCATGAACTTCTACAATGTGTAGAATCTGTGGATTTCTTACTTCAATATGAGGACGGTCAAATGTGGGAAGTTATGTTCAGTCAAAAAGAAGACATATCGGACAGTCAAATGTTAGACGTTCTATTAAATTTTGAAAAAGAATCAGAAAAATAAAATTATATTTAATAATAAAAATTGTTTGAGTCTTTAATCATTTTTATATGTAATTCATAAACTGGTACCAAATTGATTATAATTTAAAGTCAGACTTATAGTATACTGTGCACAATCACAAAAATACATTTATATTTAATAATCATAAATACTGCTACTTAAATAAAAAAAAACAAAAAAAACAAAAAAAACAACAAAAAGAACAATCAATAAACATACAATATTTCAAAATATCATAGTCTATCATTCTTTTTTCCTTATAGTACGCTCCCCAGACCGCTTCCCGGTGCGCGTACCGGGCGCTCCCCACGCAAAAAAAACAAAAAAAATTATTATTTTTTTGCCCCGCGGGGCCCTTTTAAAGCCTCCACATCAAACCTAGGGGGTCAGGGAGGATCTACTATGCCCCCTTATGGTCATTTCCCCCTTTGTTTTGGCCTCCTCTTGTCTCTCGATCCTACCGAGAGATAAGATGGCGGCCGCTCCGGACTGTTTAGAATGTTAACAGACACCGGAGAGCCAATCAGCTTCGCTTCGCGAAGTTCCGTTACGCGTCAGGTACGCGAACCGGGGCGCTGCCCGGAGCGCGCTTACAGATATATATATTTTTTTGAACGTTAATTTCTCAAAATCCACTGGAGCACATATATTGAGACCTAGCAAAGGCACATCGGGCTACCAGTCCCTACAATTTTGCCAAGTTTCGTGAAAATCCATTCAGCCGTTCGAGCTAAAAGTGAGGCCAACCGCCCTATGGAAAATTGCAAGGGAAAAACACGTTTTGGGACCCCCCTTTTTTCTCGGCCCCCCTTGACGAAACCCCCCCAAATTTTCAGGGGCTGCTCAGAAACAAAATGTGCCATTTTCCTGAAAATTTCAGCCAATTCCTTCCTCAAACGCCAAAGTTATTTGACATAGAATTTTCAAAAATCCCATAGAGAAAAAATCCTAACTATATATACCTACTGGCGAACTCCAGTAGGTAATATATATATATATATATATATATATATATATATATATATATATATATATATATATATATATATATATATATATATATATATTTATATATATATGATTGGATGAGAGAAGAGAATGTACTATCACCATGCCAGCCTGGCATGGTGATAGTACATTGTCTTCTATCATCCAATCAGTAAGCCTAGTTAAAATTTGTTTAGCGTAAACCTTCTGTAATACAACTATTAGGCTTATGGGCCTATAGTTTGCAGGCTCTTCCCTGATGCCCTTTTTGTGGATGGTGGATATCTCAGCTCCCTTCCAGGACACTGGCACGGGCTGCCACCTACCTATTGCGTTTGTTAGTTTGTTAATACAAAGTACAACACTCACTGACTGTGTTTAAATAAGTCCCTCGGAATTCTGTCAGGCCTGGTGCCTTTGATGTCTTAATGGCTGCTACAGCAAGTGCAGTATCTTCCATACTAAACTGTAAGAGTGCTGTTTGACTTATAGACAAGAACCACCAAGAATTAGCTGCAGAGTGGTTAACTGGATCAGAGTCAACAATGGTATCATAGAGGTTTGTAAAATGCCTCTGCGGAGTGATAGGGTTTAGAAGCCATCATGCCATGTCTAGTTCCATGGGTCATCAGTTTTTCCAAAACATGGCTTGATCCCCATTTTTTGCCGTTGTAATAAGCTCCTCCCACATGCTATCTTTTCAGTTTCTTTGGGATATCTTTTGCGTTTTCTTGTATTTAGTTCTTTCTGCTCTAATCTCGATTGGGTTTTTGTTTTTAAGGGCGCTAATAAGCCTAGTTTTAGCCATTCTGCATTCCTTGTCATGCCAAGGGTTGGAGGACTGAACCCCTAACTTTGAGGTTCTCTTTTTTGTCTGTGGTTTAGTTAAGTGTGCTTCTATTTCCTCTAAAAGTTTTTGGTGGATGTCTGTTATCTTACTAATTTCACGGTTTTGTTCCAGGTAGGGACCTGCAAGGACACTGAAGTTGTTATAAATACTAGTGAGGGGTTCAACTTGGTCTAATGCAGTAGGTCATCTGACTGACCTTTGGTTTTTAGTTACCAGAGGCTGCCTTAGTTCTACTCATAGGTAAGGTTCTGATGTTTCATGGGGTGGAAATGTTTCCCATCTAAAAGCAAACATAACGGGAGATGATCGCTCTCTGATCTCTGATCGACCTTAAAGTCCTGTGCATATAGCCAGTGTGATGTACAGATAAGTATGTAATCTATTCTTGACCTAGAATTTCCTCTTACGAAGGTGTTTGCGCTAGTAAGGTCTAAGGGAAAGCGACCATTGCATGCTCTAAAACCTTTTTCATTGTAAAAAGAAACATTTGGGTGGCAGAGGTGGTACACCTCACTGTACTTTTTGTCGGAAGGAGGGGAATCCCTCTCAACTGGTCTTCCTCTTCAGACACTACTTAGAGTCCCACCATAGGTTAATAACAGCAATTATAGTCACCCCCTATGATGATGGCATCTTTGGGATCAATAGATCACAATACCTCCTTAAAATGTTGTAGCAGGGGTGTTTCTTTTGAACATTTCCTAGGTCTTGCATAGACATTAAAAATATACATCTGGGTGGCATTAGAAACCCTAAGTTTCAGACTCAAGATGTCTATTTAGCCTGTAGCTACAGTTTCTATGGTCACATGTAGGTTCATTTTTACCCATACTATCAGTCCTCCCGATGCCCTCCCTTTTTTGATTGTACTGCCTCTATACTAAAGGTTCTACACCCTAGTTTGTACTGTGGTTCCCTGGCCCATGTCTCCTGAAAGAGACAGAGGTCGAAGCCCTCTATATAGTTCTGGCAATCTGGTTCCTTAATTTTTTGCTTTAGCCCAGCTATGTTCCAAGAGATTACATTTACCAATTTAGAGATCAGGAGTGTATGTGTGGTCGACATATCACTAAGTGGTAGACGGGTATTGCCCTCCTCAATTAAGTAGGTGTTGTCCACTCTATCACAATGTGTTACATGGGAAGTAACTTCAAAACTTGGTTGGGGACTAGAGCAAGGATTAGAGTTGACAGGGTTCGTATCTTGTTTAGGGGGGTTCCCTTTACCATCTTGTTCACCTTATGTTCCCTTTCCAGTCAATCTAAAAAATCTAGATTTGTTGTCTCCTGCATTGCTTGGTGTGGGTTAGTGCTAGTAACTCAAGAATGTGTTGTTTGATGCTAATTGATCAATCAAAGAGAGTATGTGACCGGAGGTTCATATTGATTAAGCTCTCTGCTATGAGCCTTGAATGGAATGTTACATTTATAGCGTCCATATTTCCCCCGTTCTGTTGTAGCCTTTCAGCTCTTACAATATCTGATCTTATTACAGAGAGACACTGGCGTTTGTGTCTGATCCAGTGGATCGCTTTATTTATTAGGGAATCCTCATCTTCTCTAGCTCCCCAGTTTAATCTTGGAACGTTTATCAAAAAGATGTTATGCATGTTGGGTTTATATTTAGCCATTTTTGGTTTGATAAATGGGCGTTCTGTAAGTAACTGTGCCTTCCCCCTTCTCAGGTGTTTTTTAAGCTTGAATTTGGCTCATAGAGGCTGGATGGTTTCAACCTGTGTGCATTTTGTGGCACCTGAGGGGCTATGGTGCGTCTCTCGTTATTCATGGAGTTACCTGGGACAGTTAATTCATTCAGGTGTGTCCTGTATGCATTTTGTTTTGGTAAATAGGAGCGTGTCCTAGTTGGGTGTCTAGTTTGGTCTGTTGGGTCCTTTGTTATTTAGTAGGTGCACCAGATGGATGGATTACTCGCTTGCATGCCCTGTTGGTCAAATCCAGTTTATCACCAGAGTGCGAAAAAGAGTTTGTCAACGTACTATTTTCTTTATAAGCTAAAGGCACACTTTTTAACAAGTCCAAAAGCATTCTCTTGAGCTCTGCTTTCTTCTTTTGTGTAGAGTCCTGCTTATGGCAAATATCCCTCAGTACCTCGTAAGAGACCTCTAGTTCTGTTTGGGTCCTTACTTCTCTCGAACCTGCTACGACCTGCAATGTACTCTCGATCTTCTCTAATTGGTCCTCAATGTTTTCTTTATGGTCTTCTGCTAATATTAAATATCTATTCGAGCATTCTAGGTTTATGAGATCCCTAGTTGAAGTACTGGGCTCTTGCAGGCCTGTGGTGACTCGCCTAGGGGAGTCTTTTTGGGAGGTACTACCTTGTGTAGCTAACGGGGCTCCGGGGCACAATGCACTATTACTAAAGGGTTTTTTTGCTTTGGGATTTGTTTAGTAAAGGTTGCTTTACTTTGTTTACTATAGTAAGTATTCTTATGGTCTTTAGGTGCCATTTCTTCCCCTTTTGCTAGCATAGCTTCAACCTCCTTGATCAACTCATCAATAGCTGATAAAGTACAGTTATCAGCTGCAGAGGTTACAGTTTTGCTAATTTTAGCCATCTTCTTTCTACCTGTTACTGGTTCTATTGCCTTCCTTTTCCCCATTTTCCTGTCAGCAAGCCACTCAAACTGGCCGACTTTATGCAGATTAAAGATGAGTATAACCTGGAACCTTTCCTGGATGACATCCAAGCAAATTTGGCTTGGAAACTCTGGGGCAGATTTACAAGCCCCAATGCGCCGCCAGTGCATTACTTTGCGTGACGCACCGGTGGCGCAGCCTGCTAAGGGATATTTATAGGTACAGGTAAAGTCACCCTGCGTGACTTAACCTGTGCTTGTAAATATCGACCCTGTACATGCAACACTTTGCGTGTTAGGGGCGGGGCATGGATGTTGCTGTGGGTGTTCCCACGCAACACCCAGGTCCACTGAGGCCTTTCCAGATTTACGAGACATCGTAAACCTGGAAATACATCAGTTTGCTGCGCCACCATAGGGGTGGCGTAGCCAAGCGAAACGAGGAGAAACCTCCTTGTTTTTTCCTCTTTCAATGCGTGATGCATTCTACCGCACGCATTGAAAGAGGAGAAAATGCCTCTAGTGATTGCTTTTGTGCAGGAAGGGGCCACTTCCTTCACAAAAGCAATTTCCCCATGGTGCAGGCATCCTTGCACCATGGTGCAAGGGTGCCTGCGCCAGCGCTTGGCAGCTGTTTCTGCCCCAGCGCAGGGGAGAGCACAGGAATGCGACATATCATTGTACACTTTATATTTTGTTATGCAAGCACATACTATAATTATAACAAGAAGTAAAAAATCCCACACATAAGTTAGCTAGCCATATACACACAATAAAATCTAAAACTTAAAAACTTTAACAAGTATAGCGAGAATGTATGTCCATTGTGCTCAGCAAAGCTGCTAATGCTTATTGGAGAGAAAAGTGCCAATATGTGTTGTGTTTGTTTTCAATATGATGATTTATTCACTATATTATAAGAAATCAGAATTTTGATTATAAAGCCACCTTTTATGTGACAAGCATGGTTTCAACATCCCTTTTAAAAAATTTCAAATTATGCATTCCACAGCGGTGCCAGACAACTCAAATGTGGCATAAATACAATAAGAAGTAACAGTGAGTGGTCATGCAGTAGTGTATGCCAAGCACAAGCAGAAGAAGGCAGCTGAAAAGAGAGAGACGTGAGTGGCTTCTTGGCTGTGGTCTCCTGAAGCCCTTCGCCCCAGCCGTCAACAGACACATGTTGACAAAAAATGTATTTGGCATTAATTGAGGGGAAACCTCGGGGCTCTAAAATATCTCTAGCATGTAAGCAGTGACTAAGTTAAAAAGTTGATAAAATAACTGCAAAAGGGCATTAATGCCTCACAGCAAAATAGGCCCAAAGCAGTAACGCAGCATACATAAATCACAAATCCGAACAAAAAACAATTTAAATGAGATACTATTTCCCTAAGCCTTCGTCATGGCAATGGGCTTATTGCCCTTACACTCTTATTCTTTAAACCCCACAGAGGTCTGCTCTTCATCCCTTAGTCAAATTCTAGAAGCAAACAAAATGAACAAAAACAAAATGGAAGTAAAATGTAGGTGCCTGTTCTCCCTCAAATATCAAAGTACTGGACTGAACCTATTGAATTTTCAAAAAAGCGAAACATCCAATGTTGATTGATAGAGCAGAAACTGCAGGCAAATGATGACTGAGATTTTCCCTCCGCAATCCCAGTCACAAATTACTAAGGTCTCAACAAGAGTAGGGAGTGGTCCTCAGGGCAAGAAGAGAAGATTGTTCCTATATGTGGAGTAGCCTCATGTAACAGGGATTCTGCGCAAACACAGAACTGTGCACAGAGACTTAGGACCGAAGTGAATTAGGGTGTGCCAAAACTCACCTTAGTACCCAAAACTAGCAATCAGTGTCACATTAGCTCTTCGTCCTATAGCAAATAAACCAATGATTAGACAACCTAGAACATGCAACTTAGAACCATCTCAGGAATGGTGGGAAGTGAGAACGCTCTTTTGTTATAAGCTCATACCAGTCCACAACAGGAGTAAAATAGAGACACAGTAAGGTTAAAATGTTTATTTTAACGACGTGATCTCAAGCGCAGTATTTTAATCAACATCAGCATACATACTGATAATATTAATACGGACTGCATGGTTACAATTCCATAAAATACAAAAGGAGGAATCATGTTAGTGCAAACAGGTGATAAAAACGCCTATTTAGAACACCCTCCCTATCTAGGAACTATGTATTATAAAACTATAGAAGGTCTCTGGAGTTATCTTAGTGGACCCCATTTACCTGTCCGCTCAGTAAGTGTAAATTACATCAGGATCGGTTAGTCTCTCTGCATGTCTGGAATCTTCCAAGTGTGTGCAATTCTGGCAAGTGTGCTATGATAAAGGCGCAATCATCCTACTCGGCTTGCAGCTGCAACATTTTTGTGTCTAGAATGTGTTACACGGACAAGCCAATAAACAGGCTTGTGTTATGATAACATTGGCGGCTCAGCACTCACTGTACAGACTGGGGATACAATGTATGTCTAGAGATGTCGAAAAACAACCCTTTTCCCATGTATAGACCTTCATCCAGGCTAAGTCAGCAAAAACAGCTAAGCAGTGTTGTGTGCAAAATCAGCAAAAGGGAAAAATGGCGTTTAAACCTCGAATAAGCCATGCTAACTTATCCTACACGCAAAAGATGCCCATAAACCATACGACACCCCCATGTTCGGGGAACACACAGCACTCAGGGCAAACATTCCAGAACGCAGAGGTCAAGTTCGAGGAGGACAGAACCAAGTTCAGAAAGTTTGCAGAATTTGAAATTTAGGAGTGAAAATCCAAAATATACTGAAATTAGCGAGAAAACATCTCAGCCTCATGAGGAAAAAGCAAGACTAAACAAAAATATTCACGACTTCAGCACGTGTCTATGAAGTAAAAATTAAACAATACTTTGGTCCAACAACGTGTAAGCACCAAATGTCACAACTGCTTCCAACAAGCATCATCACAGGACAACTCGGGCTTACTTCAAGAAAACTGCGATCCAGAAAGTCATTGGCCGCAGTCCAAATGTTCCAATTGCCTAGAAACCCGTGTGCAACTAAGGGACTCATTAGTAGATCAAAATCCAGATCAGGAGACACCGTGTTGCAGAGACACAAATCCAGGGCCCATTTGATTTCACAATCCAGGCAATGAAAAACAGGCTGCACGCAAGTGAAAAAAGAGAACCGGAAGGTTAAACCATACGCTGCACTTAGAGTCGCCAAAGGCAGGGCTCCATAGTATTCTAGCATCCGGGCACACCATGTGGAGCAGCCGGGCCTGAACATCTAGGGGCACATACAGTGCATCCATTTTGCAATAAAAAAAACAAAAGCAGAATGCCGGCGCCCAAAGCCAGGAGCAAGGGGAACCTCCGAAGACGCTCGAAAAAATTGAATGAAGAAATACAGGGATCACACCGAATATAGTCTGAAACGAGGTAACAAGGCCAGAGCATTCTACTTTAAAAAAATTAGCCAAGCCAGTTGTCGAAGAGGCATTCAGGATCGTGGGGACCAAAGCACTGAAGTGCAAGGGCAGGTCTGTGTTTAATAAAGCATTTACTTCTGTACAATAATTTGCAACATGAAGGGCGAATGTCTCATGCTCAGATGTAAGGGAAACTTGCTTTTGGGACAATAGAGCTCTTATTCTGCTCATCTTGTTGAACTCTGCTTTCAAGGTTGGAATCGAGGGCCAGATGGAAGCATCAAGCCTGCCATGCGAAGGAGGGAACAGCACATTCTTGCAACAAGTAACACGCTGGGAAACCGTAACATTGTAAGCAATATCGGCGGCTAACCCACAAGCAGTGTGAATGTTGGAGTAATGGCCGGGACTGGAGTACCTTTTAAAACACACGCTAAATTTGGTGCAAGTATATTACAAGAGCCGTGCAATTGAAGATTCCTACATGTCAATGAAGGATCTGGTGTAGAGACACAATCTTCACCATTTAAAAACACTTCCTTACCATCCCTTAAACATCTGCAAGTGAACAGGAGGTTCCAAACTTCATGAAGGAATGCGCCACCTAGGGGCTCAAATCGGCCTATAGCATAGTGCTTCATGCAATTCTCGAATTTAAAAAGAGTGAACGGTAAGGTTATTAACCCGTGAATAAGCCAAATAGCCGAATTTGCCTCTGCTACAGAAAAAGGCAATGGTTCTAATTTTTCAATATGCAACAGGTAAAACGTGGCATCTTTCATTGACATAAATTGCTGTTTCAAAGTCAAAAAAAGGCAGAAATAACAAGCTTGTGTTCATGTAATCCCATGGAACGCGACTATTCTTAAGTGTTTGCAAAGTCCATGCAAACTGCATGACAGTACGCAATTGATTTTGCCCATGATACAACACTGCAATATCTTCTTATACAATATCGACCACAGACGACACAATATTATCTAAAGTGTATATTCGGGAAGAAAGGGTGTTAATGCCTTTGTCTACCACAGCTAGCACTTTTTCTAAATTAGCTTGATCTATGGCTCTAAGCCTAGAAGCAGCTTCAATCTGAGACAGTTTCCAACTTCATTGTAAGCAGCATATATCCATCTTTTTGATCTGCTACCCGCAGAGCCCTTAACAAAATCATTTAAATCGACAGATTCAGTGAGTTTGGACAAATGCAATTTGACAGACGCTATTGATGAATGTTTGAGCCAACTCTGGCACAAATTGACAACAGAATAGGTGGTGACTGAACGGTAAGCTGGGAAACGGGGATCAACTCTTACTGCCGTATAGTCAGGGGTCAAACCCAGAAAGCGGTGCTAGCGGGAATCTGCACTTTTTTGCCATAGCAACCAGCCTTCGGGATTAATGCTGGAAACATTAAAAGAAGAATTACTAAGCAGTGCCTGTATTTCACTTAGGGGTGTAATGGTAAAATTATTTCAATGTGGGTATGCACCCAAATCAGGAAAGGAAGGAGTATTTAATTTTTTAGAAGTAACCAATCCAAAGCATGTCGTTTGTCAAATAGTGTCATTCAGAAACAACATATGGTTCGGGATGAGACAAGCACGATGCAAAGCCTCAGTGCCTTGCACTTGCCAACTTTTAGAACCCTAAACAGATTTAAGATCAATAGTATCTCTCCACATTTTATAGCCCCCAACAGCCAACTGGTCTATAAAGGACTTTGATTAAAGTAATTTGGTGTGGGTAAGTCTAACCTTGGTAAATGACTCTCCAGTCAATTTAAAATAAAATGCACTAGGGCTGGATTGATCAAAGTCAGTAAAATAGGAGACATTTTTCAAAAACGTTTTGGAGCTGCCTTCCACTGGCGCGGGACAATGTTCCCACTGTGTGAAATTAACCATGCTTCTGAATGAGCTAGTCTTATGCAGAAAATGATTGCCAAAATGTTGGTAACAGTACAAATCGCCATAATTTGCAGACTCTAAGTATAAATCTTCAGCATTGAAGGCAGCATAATATTTCAAATCAGTAAATAAAGCTTTGACTGCTTTAACATCCCAATCATTAGAGCGAATATTCTGCTTAACCACATCCCCATAGTACATTGGGAAAATTAATACCCTCTGTGGCACCATGAATCTGGAACTTCACAGCATCCCATAAAATCCCATCTAAAACGGGCCAAGCAGTTATATTAACATAAGTCTGGTCCCTCTTCATGATGTGCGAAGAGGAGTGGGGAGCCAAAGTTCCATCAATCATGCGAATTGATGTTCTTTCCTCAACATAGTGTCTATTGAAAAAACTAAAAAAATATTCCACAAATCCTATGGACATGCCAAAAAAGCACCAGACAAATGTAAATCCAAGGTGGGTACAAAAAATGTTTTTTAAAACAGGACACAAAAAGTGAAACTTTTGAAGGGGTCTTTGATTAACCCTGGGCGGGCAACTTCGCTACGCCCACGAAGTGAGCGTAGTGTTGACTACTTCGCCCTTTGCCAAGTAGGCGTAGCCGGCAACACTGCGCCCACTCCGTGGGCGTAGCGAAGTTGCCCACCACCCGCCTACCTCCCGCCCTCCCTAAATGCTTAAATTAGCTTAAAAATGAATTATAAAACCACTTACCTTGTCCACTGCGTCCCCGGGGCTCCCTCTCGTCATCGGGCCGCCGGCGCTGCTGTCTTAGATACCAATGCGCATGCGTGGCCGCCCGTGCATGCGCATTTCTCGCGAGAAATGCGCTTGCGCATTAGTATCCAAGATGGCGGCGCCAGCGACGCGATGACGAGAGGCAGCCCCAGGGACGCAGCGGATAAGGTAAGTGATTTTATATAATTAATTTTTATGCTAATTTAAGCATTTAGGGAGGGAGGGAGGGAGGCGGGTGGCGCGTAGTGGGGCTACTCAAAGTGCGTGGGTGGGCGTAGTTTTTTGCCCACTTCGCGTAGCTTCGCGAAGCCCCACTACGCCCACTACGCCCAGGGTTATCTTTGATGTGGATGAGCCAGTGTCAAATGAAAAACGTAATTGATTAGCCACACGGGTCTCCAAATCAGGCATAGACAAGTCAGTTGGATAAGTATATTCAGTGTCATTTAGAGGATCACCAGCAGGTAGATTCATTATAGGATTCGTAAGTGGACTCATTTCAATGGCAACATCAGGCCCGATGGCAGGATCCGGGGCCAAAACAGTGTCGCGCCATTGCTGGGCACGAAACCGCAGGTGTCATACTATACAGTATCGAACACCCTGTGTGGTTTGACATGGTCAATTGAAATGTACCTGTTCCCCTTTCGTCCAGGAAGAGGAGGTAAAATGACTGTTCTTGTACCCTGCACACCAAGCACGGCAACTGGAGCTCGACAGGAAGGACCAAATTCTTTTTTGTTGTCAATCTTCTCTCTGACCAGTTTTCCAACCTGGGGTAGCCAGCCGACTACCGGAACCTGCAACACAGCTTCAGATGTGGAGGGCAAGTGTTCCTCTGCAAGACTGTCTCTGGTCTTTTGTAGATTCTGCAAAACATTAGAATGTTCGTCTACGTCAAAGGATGCGACTTCCGCCGCCATGTCTAGATTGTCAAGGTCCAGAACAAACATCTTGATGCCAAAGAGCATTTCGTATGGGGTCAGCCCACCCAGACACCTTCTAGGGAGATTATTAAGTGCACAGTGGATGCTATGCAAGTGGGTGAGTCATTCCCTGCCAGCACCTAACACCTTTGCTGTCAATGATTGCTTTAAGTCACGGTTCATCTGCTCCACAACACTTTACCCCCCAGGCCTGTATGGAGATGAAAATTTGACCCGGACCCCGAATTAACCCATGACATCCTTGTACGCCTTAGAGGCGAACGTTGGACCTTGGTCCGAATGGAAAGTGCCACATGCAAAATTCCCACAAAGACACAAAAATCTCTGATGACAGTTCTGGCATCAGTGCTCCTTTGAGGCCACAGCCACACAAAGCGTATGCAAGAGTCAACTGCTACTAAGATGTACTTATATGCAGTATCAGAGGAAAATGGACCGCAGTGATTTAAATAAACACACGCAAGTGGCTTATTGGATATGTACAACTAAGTTTTGGATGGGCGTGCAGCAGTAGAAGGCCTAATTTGCTGACAAATCCCACATTGAAGGACAAAATCACATGTCTGTTTATACAAACCCCGCCACCAATATCTTTGTTGAAGGAGAGATACAGTAGCTGACTCGCCGGCATGCGCCGAAGCCATCCCCACATGGGCTGCTGTAATCAAAGCCTGTCTGCGGTCCGCGTGGGCAATCAGTCTGTCACCAACGTCGTTAATTTTCACATAAGGAACTTTATCGGGACTGAAGTGATAAGAGTACTTTGAAGGAAAACCCTTAGGATAATTATCTCCCTTCTCAGTCGTGGCAATAGCTGCCAAGATGTCATCATGAATCTTACTTTTGGAACGTGTAACCACTGCCACTGCAAATGTTGTAACTGCTGTCTTCGCAGCTTCGTCTGCGAGACAGTTGCCAACAGCGTGAACTCCTATGTGCTGATGACCCAAAGTATGAATTACAAAAATGAATGGGAGACATTCTGTAAGTTCCGCCACTCAAACCCAGATCATTTTATGTTTTATTGTGCGACCCCTGGAATCACGATAATCATTTTGAGTCCAAAAGGGTCATTGAAAGACTGCACATAGTAGTAGGAATCACTTACAATAAGAGTAGTCAGAGTAGTCACTTTGGGGTCTGCGTACTCCAATGCAAGCATCAGAGTACGTAGTTCTGCTAACTGGGCGGTACAGTCCCCTAATGTCTGTGTATGCACTACATCAGACTTGAATTCACCATCCACCATTGTACCTATCACAATTGCACAGGCTGTGTAATACTTGTGTCTAGAACCCGTAGCCGCTTGAGGATGTCCATCAGTGTAAATAATACAACGAAAATTCTCCAGTGGTCGCATAGTCAGGATGAACAAACTCATACTGCAGAAACTCCTGAGTCTGCAAAGAGGAATCGAAAATGAACGTTACATCCGGGGATGTCAAAGATGTAGCCCATTGTATCTACTGAGGGTGCAAAGCCTTGGAATTTGGTACACTGGCCTTCGTCACTGCCTCCAAGGCATGATACGGAGTTACAACCACAATGCATTTTCCCTTCGACAGTGCACGTTCCTTAAGAATCGCCATTTGCACAGCTGTCAAAACTTTTTCCACAGTGGAAAACCGCAACTCGGCCGAGGTGTACAGGTGTGACTTGTAAGCAATAGGTACTGTGTTTCCCTCATTAAAAGTGAGGTACGTGAAACCCGCCTCCCCTGGCACGATCCTTATCACCAGGTTTGTGTGGTTATCATGAGTCAACAAGAATTTAGATTCAAGTAGGTCAGCATGCAAAGATTGCAAGACATCTGAATGTTTTGGCAGCCAGCATGATTTGGAGAAAGTAGGTTGTATCAACCCATAAAGCGGCTTTATACGCTGGGCATATTCCCGAATGTATGCACAACCGAAATTCAAAAAGCCCAGTAAGGATTGTAGTTTTTTCGGCGTTGTAGGAGCGCGCAAAGGGGGCATTTCTACAAGAAGTGAGGAGCCAAGCCTCTACCTTCGTTGTTGATCTCATAGTGCAGGAACAACACTGTATTCTGCAATGTGTGATTTTGCAAAGTTGAATTTATAGCCAAAGTCCTCAAAACGGCAAATTATGCAGTCAACACAGCACAGATGAGGCCATAACTCGTCATCTGTGAGATAAATGTCATCCTTTTACGAACATGCATCTGCGTCAAGCCTCTCAAGCAGAGAGACAACACGGGCAGCAAAAATGCCTGGACTGTTCTTGTAGCCCATGGGCAAACGAAGAAACTGGCGTTATTTGCCGCCAAAGGTAAAACTCGTCCACTCACTACTAAAGGGGTACAAGTTATGGGCAAAGAAGCCATTGGAAATGTCAAGTGTGGTTTTGAACCTTTTATGCACAAGACTATCCACTAGAGCAAATCTGTGAGTATTCTGCACCGCACACGTACGACAATGTGAGTTTAAGTGCTGGTAATCCAATACCAAACGGTAAGATCAGCACCGAAGACACCGTCAACATGATGAACTCCATCCACTCCGGATCCCCGACAGACCCCTGCCCTCACCACGTCTTCAACAAGGCCGGCGCTGTCATCGCACCCCACCTGCAGGACATCATCAACACCTCCTTCAACACCGCTACCTTCCCGGAGAGCTGGAAGCACGCCGAACTCAGCGCCCTACTTAAAAAGCCATCAGCCGACCCCCCCGACCTCAAGAACTACCGCCCCATCTCGCTGCTTCCGTTTCCAGCAAAAGTCATCGAGAAGACCGTCAACAAGCAACTGGCCGCCTTCCTCGAGACGAACGGCTCCCTCGACCCCTCGCAGTCTGGCTTCCGGGCCAACCACAGCACCGAGACCGCCCTGATCGCAGTCACCGATGACATCCGAGCCCTGCTCGACAACGGAGAAACAGCGGCCCTCATCCTCCTGGACCTCTCCGCGGCCTTCGACACTGTCTGCCACCGTACCCTAGTACAGCGCCTCAGCAACATCAGAATCCAGGAGAAGGCACTGGAGTGGACCATCTCCTTCCTCGCCGGAAGGACACAGAGAGTCCACCTCCCCCCGTTCAGATCAGAGGCCACCGAAGTCATCTGCGGCGTTCCTCAAGGCTCCTCGCTCAGCCCAACACTCTTCAACGTCTACATGAGCCCCCTCGCAGCCATCGCACGCCAGCACAACCTCAACATCATCTCCTACGCCGACGACACCCAGCTGATCCTCTCCCTCACCAAAGACCCCGCCACCGCCAGAGCCAACCTACACAAAGGGATGACAGACGTTGCCAAGTGGATGAAGGACAGCCGCCTGAAACTGAACTTGGACAAGACGGAAGTCTTCATCCTGGGATCTGCACCCTCCGCCTGGGACGACTCCTGGTGGCCCCCCGCCCTGGGCAGCGCACCCAAACCCACAGACCACGCACGCAACCTGGGCTTCATCCTGGACTCATCCCTCTCCATGACCAGACAAGTCAACGCCGTCTCCTCGTCGTGCTTCAACATCCTGCGCATGCTACGTAAGATCTTCCGATGGATCCCCACCGAGACCAGAAAGACGGTCACCCAGGCCTTCGTCACCAGCCGTCTGGACTACGGCAACTCCCTCTACGCCGGAACCACCGCCAAACTCCAGAAGAGACTCCAGCAGATCCAGAACACCTCAGCACGACTCATCCTGGACATCCCCCGCCGCAGCCACATCTCCGGACACCTGAGAGACCTGCACTGGCTTCCGGTCAACAAGAGAATCACCTTCCGCCTCCTCACCCACGCACACAAAGCCCTACACAACCAAGGCCCAGGATACCTCAACAGCCGCCTCAACTTCTACGCTCCCACACGCCAGCTCCGATCGACCAGCCACGCCCTCGCCGCCGTCCCCCGCATCCGAAGAGCCACCACAGGAGGAAGGTCCTTCTCCTACCTGGCCACCAAGACTTGGAACTCCCTTCCGACCCACCTCCGCCTGACCCAAGACCACCTCGCCTTCAGGAAGCAGCTCAAGACCTGGCTGTTCGACCAGTAGCGGACCCCCTCCCCCAGCGCCTTGAGACCCCCCGGGTGAGTAGTGCGCTATATAAATGCTATGATTGATTGATTGATTGATTAAGAGCCATCAGGCTTGGTCATAGTAAAAAGTGGGTTATTCATCGGAGACACAGATGTTTCAATCACACCTTGATATTCCAATTGTTCAAGGATTTTGGCCACTGAGGCTTTAGCCTCATGCTGTATGGGGTATTGGGGTTGAGGCTGTGGCATGGACCGCAAAGGGATCTCATGTTGAGGGGATAATTTGTCCCATCCACAATGAGTATGGTACAAAACCGGCACAAGCACCTTAGCCCAATCTTCTGCAAACTGCAGTGCCTGCTCCTTCGGCACAGTGTGCACAAAATCAGGGAGGATCACCTCCTTCCCTTGCGGAGCAGCTAAAACAAACCGTGGGGCCAGTCGACCTCTGCCACTAAAATGTCATAGGTAGTCGTTTGATTTTCCCAAAAGATCCCTTTTATGGTACATTCTATGTCACCTTCAATCACAAGGACTATTTCATTAAGCCTGTCAGGGGGAGCCACTCTGGTGTGTGCTGTCTCAACAACGACGAAGGTGTCAGTCGCTGTCACCTTCAGTAGTGGACGCAGTGCCTCTCGAATTATGGTAATCTCTGCCGCGCTGTCCAGCAGGGTCAGAGCCCATGTCAGATACCGAAGCTGCGTTCTCACTATCTGAGGCATATCTCGCTGTTACAGCAGCGACTTTCTTCTTCTAAAACTGGGGTCTGTGATGCAGTGTCTCGTCCTGCTTGCCTTTTCCGTCAGCCTTACGAGGCTGTTCACAGCTTTGTTGGGCACCTTGACCTCTGCCGCCGCCTCCTCTACCGGTGGTTGCAACCGATGTTTCCTGCAAAGAGCGAAGAGAACGTTGTTCAGGAACCTGAAACCTATCAGGCGACTTAATAGTACTGCGATCGCGCAAATGATTTTTACGCTCAACAGGGGCAGGTGTAGGCAAAGCGGGACAGGAACCCTGTTTCTGCTGCTGCTGCTTCCCCTGTTTTTTGTTCTTCGTCCAATTTTGTTTCTGAACTTTCGGGCGGTCATCCCTATCAGATGGGCTTTTGCTGAGCTTGCTGCTGCTTTTCTTTCTTCGCAAAAGGTTGAACACCTAAACTATTAGGGCCCACGGTCTTATAAGCCTTTGTAATAATTTTCGGCAATTGACGGGGTTTGTCGGCGTCGGGCACCTCGCGCAGAGCATTAGAGACCTGGAAACTTACATCATCCCCCTTCACATTAGCAAGGACTAGATCACGTACCATATCAAACGCTCCCACGACGTGCATTCCCAATTCCACTGCTGCCTCTGGTCCGTGCTCATCCTGAACAAGCTTGATCACAGTGGGCAAAACAGTCATTTTTGGGGTGCCAAAGCACTGAGTGTAGACTGCTGCAAAATCCACCCCCCAAGTTGTACACTCGGCTACGTCTGGCATTAAGTCTTTCTGCAAACTCACGGTGAGAATCCTGTGCTTCTCAACAGGACTCGTATTTGGGAACACTGCTTCCAGGTGGTCAAATTTCTCGGCAAGCCAAAAAGGCATTTCTTCCTTATCTTGGGGACGCTTGCCCATGACGGCATTAACCATGATGGGACTAAGTTTGAGTCCGCCACCGCCAACTGGATGTGCTGCACCAGCCGGGGCCCCACCCAGGAGGTTGAGAGTAACGTAGTGAACCAGACCCCTAATAACTGCTACTGAGGAGGCATACAGCGGTCGGAGTTGTTGGGCTGTCAAAGCACCCGCCTTGGGATGTGGTGTGTAAGCAGCCAACACAGGCCAAGTAGCGCCTAGAATGGACAACGGTCCTTGTCTGACCACTGTAGTAACATGTGGGAGGGCGCCAATAAACCAAACGGCATGCTGCCAAACAGAAATCGGAATTTCTACTGTCCGATATGGAGCGTAGACAGCAGGAGCATCAGCGGGGGTATATGAGTGATAAACACCAGAAACAGCATCCACTGCGGGAAATGTGACCTATGAGTAATATAACTCAAACCCCCTCCAGAGAAACGAGGTATTCCTGCAAGTGATTACGCACAGCTACACGACAGTGAGCTGGGATATCAACCACAGCCATAGCAAAACAGCAATAGAGAAGCACTAGACAATACTAGAACGCACAACTGGGTTTTAATTCAATAAAGAAACCTTTGAGAATAACAAGCTTGTAACAACCTATGTAAATATAGGCAGGTTTTTTATCCGTCACTACCGTCAACCGGAAACGATAGTGAGGGGGTCATAGACTGATATCAGCACTACTCAAGTGTCTCACAATAAGACCACTCTTGTTGTTTGTTATGCAAGCACATACTATAATTATAACAAGAAGTAAAACATCCCACACATAAGTTAGCTAGCCATATACACACAATAAAATCTAAAACTTAAAAACTTTAACAAGTATAGCGAGAATGTATGTCAATTGTGCTCAGCAAAGCTGCTAATGCTTATTGGAGAGAAAAGTGCCAATATTTGTTGTGTTTGTTTTCAATATGATGATTTATTCACTATATTATAAGAAATCAGAATTTTGATTATAAAGCCACCTTTTATGTGACAAGCATGGTTTCAACATCCCTTTTAAAACATTTTCAAATGATGCATTCCACAGTGGTGCCAGTCAACTCAAATGTAGCATAAATACAATAAGAAGTAACAGTGAGTGGTCATGCAGTAGTGTATGCCAAGCACAAGCAGAAGAAGGCAGCTGAAAAGAGAGAGACGTGAGTGGCTTCTTGGCTGTGGTCTACTGAAGCCCCCTGCCCCAGCCGTCAACAGACACATGTTGACAAAAAATGTATTTGGCATCAATTGAGGGGAATCCTCGGGGCTCTAAAATATCTCTAGCATGTAAGCAGTGACTAAGTTAAAAAGTTGATAAAATAACTGCAAAAGGGCATTAATGCCTCACAGCAAAATAGGCCCAAAGCAGTAACGCACCATACATAAATCACAAATCAGAACAAAAAACAATTTAAATGAGATACTATTTCCCTAAGCCTTCGTCATGCCAATGGGCTTATTGCCCTTACACTCTTATTCTTTAAACCCCACAGAGGTCTGCTCTTCATCCCTTAGTCAAATTCTAGAAGCAAACAAAATGAACAAAAACAAAATGGAAGTAAAATGTTGGTGCCTGTTCTCCCTCAAACATCAAAGTACTGGACTGAACCTATTGAATTTTCAAAAATGCGAAAACATCCAATGTTGATTAATAGAGCAGAAACTGCAGGCAAATGATGACTGAGGCTTTCTCTTCGCAATCCCAGTCAAAAATTACTAAGGTCTCAACAAGAGCAGGGAGTGGTCCTCAGGGCAAGAAGAGAAGATTGTTCCTATATGTGGAGTAGCCTCATGTAACAGGGATTCTGCGCAAACACAGAACTGTGCACAGAGACTTAGGAACTCAGTGAATTAGGGTGTGCCAAAACTCCCCTTAGTACCCAAAATCCCCTAGCAGACTAGCAATCAGTGGCACATTAGCTCTTCGTCCTAGAGCAAAGAAACCAATGATTAGACAACCTAGAACATGCAACTTAGGACCATCTCAGGAATGGTGGGAAGTGAGAACACTTGTTATAAGCTCATACCAGTCCACAACAGGAGTAAAATAGAGACACGGTAAGGTTACAATGTTTATTTTAACGACATGATCTCAAGCGCAGTATTTTAATCAACATCAGCATACATATGGATAATAATAAGACGGACAGCATGGTTACAATTCCATAAAATACAAAGGGAGAAATCATGTTACAATGATAGTGCAAACAGGTGATAAAAACACCTAGTGAGAACACCCTCCCTATCTAGGAACTATGTATTATAAAACTATAGAAGGTCTCTGGAGTTATCTTAGGGGGACCCCATTTACCTGTCCGCTCAGTAAGTGTAAATTACATCAGGATCGGTTAGTCCCTCTGCATGCCTGGAATCTTCCAAGTGTGTGCAATTCTGGCAAGTGTGCTATGATAAAGGCGCCAGAATCCTACTCGGCTTGAAGCTGCCATAAACCATACGACACTCACTGTCTATAGCACTACCACTGTAAAAAATGGATTTCATGCTGAAATACGTTGTTCAAATTGTCTATGCAGGTAATGAATCGAAACAAAATAAATGGCATTCAATATTTGGCACCTACGGTTAAGATAATAGCCCATACAACACCCAATTGCATTCTGTAAAGCCGTCTAGCTATGTTCCTGTAGTTTTTAACTGGAAAGAAATCTTGTTAATATGATTTATGTATGTTTGGATGTCTGTATGTGGTATTTTCGTAGCTCAAACCTACCCAAAAGAAAGCAGAGTGCTGTACATGGTCAAATTCCATGATAAAGTCAACCAGTGATAGGAGTGATAGCTATCTTTCCTGGACTGTTATGGCATTGTAACATAATGTTCTTTTCTTTAAAAAGGTAAGTTGTCAACTATTTTGTAAATTAGAGCAGTGTTGGGGAGGTCCTAAGGATACCGGGATTTTCTTCCACATCCTGGATGCATAGATGAAAAGGCCTATTGCCTTGTTTCTTATTTTTTACATTTCCTTGTCTGCAGTCTAATGATATCCTCACTGCCAAGAATAAACACAGATTGTGAGTATGTCTGCAAGATAAGTGTGATACTGGTCATGATGGCTTTGTACATGATGCAGCTGGTTTTGAAGATGGAGTAGACCAGCAAAAGGTACTAATGTAGTTTCATTATGTTGGAGGTGAACTTATTCTATTTTCTCAGGCCCTATATCGAATGTGCTCTGGCATATAGCATGCCTCTAATGGATACCAGTGTTGATTCTGGGAGACCATTGAGGAGGGTTTTAACACCATCCACATGCATGAGAACGATAATTTTTCTCTAGCTCAAAAGTTGCTTTCTGGTAGATACTTGTTTTCCTTATTTATAAGAAAGAACTAGTACAATGGTATCTTTGTTTTTGTGGCAATGTGTTGGTCAAAGGTGATGTTGGTGCCTACAGTGAATTCAAGTGACTATGCATTCATTGAAGGTTATGGTTCGGCGCCATTAAGGTTCATATTAATGAGCCAGGTTTGTACCTTTTCTTGTTTTTTTTGTTCTTGGCAAATGTTGGTTCGTTCTTTGGCGCAACTCTTCAGATTCAAAACATGAAATACTAGTAAAAACGTGAGATTATTTTCATATTAGGACAATTTTACTCAGGCCTAAATGCTGATACATAGCATTATTACCCCAGGTGTCACCTAAGAGCCATGATAAGGGTAGATGCGAGCATGCCTGAGACAGCACTTATAAGCATGTTCTGGGTTGGTTCTAGGGAAGTACATTGCAGTCATACCTCACACCTGACTACCATAAAGTAATGCAACATCAATACAATTATAATAAAAATGGATAACTCCTAGCTCAGCAACAAGCAACCATTCAGCCACTGTATTCAATCCTATTTGATTCGCACTCACCTTCTCCATTTTCCGTTTTGTCCCTGTTGTTGCTACGCCCCGCCTTGCCGTGTGCTGTCGACGTCAACGTTGGAGGAGGAGGAGTGACGAGCTCCGAGAGACGCTGGGTCTCAGAGATGCGCTGAGTACGAGGGGGATTAACGGTGTGAAAACGCCGCAAAAACACCGCGAAAACGCCGCGGAGGCCCGTAGCTGAGCCGGTGGATTGTAGCCTGGCAAGCCAAACTGCTACACGCGGACCAAGGAGAAAAACGCTGAAAACGCCGGAAAAACGGCGCGAGAAACGTGACAAACTCCATGGACTCTAGAAGCAAGCTCCAAGGTTAAAAATACCAAAACGCAGTGTCTTTCACGGCTGGGGATTGGGAGAGGTATATCCCCCGCTGCTCGCCTAAGCCCTTGTGTCACGAAGCGTAGTACGGAAACGCGGTGAGCTGACCTACCCTCCCTATTCCCACGCCATCTGGCAGGGTGAAGCCCGTGCCGTACGGTAAAGCCCCCAAGCACCCCCGGCCGTGGCCGGAGAAACCAAGGACCGGGAGACTGGGAAGGGCGCGAGGAGTGACCAGTTGCGACCCCTGGGGGATGATACAGAGCTGCAGAGCCACATAGCCTTATCTTGAGCTTAAACCAGAACGTTTTACTGAGGCTGAACTTTCCAAATAAGCCTGAACTATTGGATACCCCAGTTTAGGGGTAAAGACGGGAAAAGTCTTCCAGAGAAGGAAGTGAAGGAAGAGGAGGAAGAGAACATCATAAACCCTTGGCAAGGCGGACTGGCGGACAATGCACAACAGTGGTAAGTGAGGTACAGTGTGGAGGAGTGTGGAGGAGTGTATGGTTAAATATAATAACATTAACTGGCGATTACTAACTTACATCATAAAGTAAGAAAAAGGAAGCCTAGGAGGGATAAAAGCAAATAATCCCCCCAGTACAATCCCACAAAAGGGTATGGGCCCCAAATTAAGAACACGGAAGGATGCGCCAGATAACAGCCTGGAGACGAGCGAAATACTGGTAGAATCCCGGTCAAGGGAAGAGAGCCAAGAGAGTCTGATTTCCCAGGAGGACATTTCCGTGGGGAGACGTAAGATGGGGAAATGTAAAAAAGCAGCAAAAAAGGCCCCACAAGCCAGGAAGGGGGGCTCCGTAATATCCTCTAAAAAAAAGACCATCGAGCCCCCTAACCCTGTAAAGGTCTTCTTAGGTAAACATTATAAAGTCCAAAATTCATCTGCAATTAATGAGAACTCAGAAGAGGAGGCTGGCTCCAAGACATCAAACAGAGAAACAGATGTTGTGCCTCAAGTAGACCAAAACCTGAGGGAAACGCTGGGAAAAGAACAGGAAGATGAGATGGAGGATTCGCTGTTAATAAATCTATAACTTCATAGTCAAGATTCAAATCTACTGGCACCTCGGCTCTCTTCATCCCCAAAACTGTTTTCCCTACAAGCTTCGGGAAACGAAGATCACATGAGAAGAGTCAGCCTGGGGACAAGCTTCATCTGGGGGGCAACCTCCAATCAAGTTCCATTGAGTGAAGAAAGGGGAAACAACTCAAATACGCAGAACCCTGGAAAAACCAGAAGCCAATCAACCCCGGAAAGAAACAGTCAACATGACCCCGACTTTTCAGCTACCCCTACCACCTCAATGATGGACCTTCTATTAATGTTACAAAAAACTCTGCAAGGGATCCTTGAAGTTTCACTGCTGAATAATGGGGTTTTGAATGCTCAAAAACAATACCTAAAGAAGATAGAGGATGAGTTGACTGGAATTAAAGGACAAATGTCCACCTTGATAAGACCAGTAGGAATGCCCCAAGTTATTGAACAAAGCTTGGGAAGTGGTCTGGTAGAGCCTCCAGATAATGTGTATATTTCTAGGCGCCCAATGCTGGTAAGAAGGAGATGTGATCATGTAAGAGCCCACATCAAAGGTAGGGCAGGCAAAAAACAGGCCAGACAAGAAGTGCCAAAGGAAAAGACGAAGGAAAAGGAAATCAGAGGTACATTAAATGCAATGGCTCAGACCTTCGTCGAGATTAGACCCTCGGAAATAGAAGTGATAAGGAAGGATCAAAACATTCAGAAAAAGAGGGAGAATGGCACGGACCCTAAAGAAATAGTACAAAAGAATAAACCCTTAAGCCAGAGAATAACCACCCCACTAAAAAGACACAGACAGACGTCCCGGAGACACTGCAACTTGGAAGATATACCTCAGTTGCACGAGCTAGAAAGGGGAACAACAGGGAGGAAAGGGCCAAGACAGATGAGTATAGTGCCCCTAGAGAGAGGATATGATCAGGGGAATGATAAATGGGTCTACTTAGAACCAGCTGAGGAAGGCCAAAGGGGTAAGAAGTCAAGAAAAATAAAACCCCTAAATAGATCACAAATCCTGGCGATCTTCTCTAAATGCATAAGCCTGAGTGGGATCGATACAAAAGATCTAAGACAGGTGGGCTTCATAGTTAGTACACAAGGTAGGGAAATACCAAAAGTATGGTTATATTCAGACCTGGTAAAAAAGGCAATTTTGAGGGCAGCCAGCGAGATTCTCCAAGAGGGAGTAAAGGTGTTCACTGAAAATGACCTTAGGGGAAATGCACTCCCAGGAAAGGACTTCCTAAATTGTCATGCTGGCCTGAAGATGAGACAGGTGAAATTACATCAGAGTAAAGAGGAAGGGGGTAAACACCTAAAGGTAGTGATAAAGAACACAGCGAATGAGGAATGGTGGGGCAAGTGGAGTCAATGTAGTTATGTAGAGGACCTAACAGATTGCGATCTGGATGTAAGTGGGGAAGCTGGGGGATTGAGCGAGATAGAATAGGAGAAGGGGGTGCCTCCTGCCCTAAGTCTCTTATCATAGAATGTAAATGGGTTAGGCAATGACCTCAAAAGAGAACTGATAAAGAATCGAGTAAACGAAGTAGCAATTGCCTGCCTACAAGAGACTTGGGCATGTGGCGAAACCCCTATCTTCGAGGGCTATTATCAGCTAAATCAGCCGGCAACGAGACAAAGATTTGGCCGACCTTCGGGGGGAATAATGACGATCTCAACGAAAATATTAAGAAATGTGACATTGATAAAAGTAATGTGTAAATGGTTATTGGTGTGCAGGATAAACCATCTCTCCCAGGATAAGACATATGAAAAAATAATTGTCATAAATGTATATATACAGTGGGACAATGTAGGTGACTACGCAAGAGAGATGGGTAACTTCAAACAGGATGTTGAGTATATTATTGAAAGGTACTACTCAGACATATTATTAATTTTAGGGGATTTTAATCATAAGCTATATCCAATGAAGATCGATTGTTGGTACGCAGAATTATTAGATACTTATGGAATAAGTTATGCTAGTTTCCCATCATGTGACCCCTCAAAGCTGGATTGGGAACTGGTCAATTACTCGGGAGAAAAGGGACGTTTTTGCTTAAATGGCAGGTTTAAAACAGACTGCCCCGCAAAGAAGACCTTTAAAAAAGGATCACAAAATTCCCCAATTGACTACGCCTTTATGCCAGCTTGGAATTTCCCCTTAGTGCAGGACTTCAAGGTACTTCACGGAGAGGGTAGTGATCACAACCTGCTCTCTGTGAGTTTAAAATGGGGAAGGGTGGAACCAAGGGAAAAGGTGATTCACCAAGAAGTGGAGTACCCAAAAAGGGCAACAACCAGAGTAACCGAAGAATACATGGAAAAGTTCAAATCATTCCAACAAAAGATAGAATTAGTAAACCTTGAAAAGTTAAAATTAAAATGGTACGAGGAGAAAATTGCCCAAGCGGTTCAATGCCTTAAGATAGAATTAAAAAAGAACAAAAGCAAAGGTATAATAAATCATGCTAACAGGCTGAAATGGTTTTCAATGGACTGTCAAATTAAAAAAAGGGAGATAAGGGCTGAAGCTAAAAAACAAAAGAAAGAGTTCAGTCAAGAGAGGAAAAAACTTAATATTTCCCTAAAAGTAGAGTTTAAAAAGATGGTCCTTGACGCAAAAAGGGAATATAAAGAGAAATGTTGGGGAGAGCTGCTAGAATCAATTGAAAACAAGAACTTGAGACAATTTTGGAAATTGATAAAAGCAGCATCGACTTCCCCAGCTGGAGACATGATTTGCGTCGTAAGTGAGGGAGCCTGGGTCAAATATATAAGGGAATTATATGAAGCCAGATTGGTCCCAGGAGCAAGAGTACACTCAGGCTGGCAGGAAATTTCTGATGAATTTAAAGTAGACTTTACAGAAGACCATGTCATTGAAGTAATTAAGAAGCTGAACCTGTCTAGAGCGGCAGGGCCGGATAACCTCCCAGCCATAATCCTTAAGTCCCAAACAAAATGGTGGGCAAAGTTTTTCTCCCACCTTTTTCAACTACTCTTAACAGAGGGAAAAATGCCAATAAACTGGAAAGGGGCAATAATCAGACCCATCCACAAAAAGGGTAGCCCCGGGGAACCACAAAATTACAGATTGATAAATCTCCTGGACATAGGGGAAAAGGTCTTTTCAAAACTAGTTCTAAACAGACTAAATGAGTGGGTCGAGGAGAATGAAATAATACCATCCGAACAGGGAGGGTTCAGAGCAGGACATTCAACTACAGATCATTGCTTCTCTTTATGGGCAATGGCAAGGAAGTCGACGGAGCAGAACGGAAAATTCTGTTGCTGCTTCGTGGACTTCCGAGCCGCATTCGACTCTGTGGACAGGGACTGTCTCTGGGAAATATTAATAAAGAAAAATATCCCAATTGACCTGTTGACGGTATTAAAAGAATTGCACCGGGAAAATTGGGTCCAAGTGATCAGGGATACTGAGGGGTCACTGACGCCGAAAATTCCAATCAGAAATGGTCTGAGGCAAGGTTGCGTACTGGCCCCCCAGTTATTCTCCATCTTCCTATCTGATTTACCGAAATGCCTTGAAGTGAAGGGCAGTGCCAGTCCAAGAATGGATGGCAAAAAGGTGCCATGTCTGCTATATGCAGATGATCTAGTAATAGTGGATCAAACAGAAATTGGCCTTCAAAGGAAATTAAATTCTTTTAATGAATATTGTAAAAAGTTATTTTTAAAGGTAAATCTAGACAAGACGAAAATCCTATGCTTTGGGAAAAAAGTGAATACATTTAATTGGTTTTTAGGGAATCTTAAATTAGAATCTGTAAATGAATACCGATACCTAGGTGTATGGTTTGATAAAAAATTAAACTGGCAAACACACCTGGAAGCCCAAAAAGCGAAGTCACAAACCTCAATCGCTGGGTTAAAAATGTTTAACCGGGATTATGGGGATAAGTCTCACCGACCACTACTGAAAGCTTTTAATGCGATGATCCCACCACAAGTCCTCTATGGAGCAGAAATCCTTTATTTGAGCGGTAAGGGAATCTGGGACCTAGAGGAAGGAAAATGCTTGAAAAAACTCTTATCCCTACCCCCATCGGCAATGGTGCAAGCCATAAGAACTGAGCTAGGGACAACTTCTTGGGGGGTCCAGGTACAATGTGCAGTAATTAGATTTTGGAACCGTCTTGAAAATGACCAAAAAGTTGCACATTGGTGTCGAAAGGAAATACAACAAAGTGACCTAAAATGGGCAAAAACATGTAGGAAGAGAATGTTACAGGCCTGCGAAAATTTAAAAGTGAATATATGCTGTGATTCACTAACAATAGAGTGCTCCAAATATGAGTTAAGAACTAATTGCCAAGCTACCACTATAAGCATGGATAGGGAATATCTTGGTAAGAAAATTTCGGTGGATTTTATGATGAATGCATGGGAAAAGGAAACCTGTTTCCCTTATTTGGATCTATTACCTAACCGGTGGTTTAGACAAGAGATCCTAAGATTACGCATTGGGATTAACCCATGGATATCAAATAAAGAATTGAAATCCAAAATGTTGGACCCTAATGGGCACTGTAAATGCAGGTTGGGTACAAAAGGGGATACCGTGCACTTTTTGTTGGACTGCATAAATATTCTAGAACAGCGCAAACTTTGGCTGCGTCCAATATTCATAAAATATGATATAAGAAACAGGAAACAAGCACTTCAGCTAATTACAGAACTTCCAAGCATTGATATTGCAATTGCACTTGGGAAATTCATAAAGGTTGTACAGAGTTTTATAATAAGTTAGAAATAGATTTTAAAATTTTAAATAGAAATGTGTCTAGAGATAACCAGTTTTATGTGTTTTTAGGATAAAAATTATTTGGAGTAATTGATAATATGTACACCAGTTCTAAATGTCATGACGGGGGGATGTCCATTTACACTTCCCTTTTAAAGGAATGAGATTTTAATAACAAATTTTGTATGAATCGCTGTTGACAGATGATATTTTAATGTAAATAAGTACTGTGATTTGGTTTAAAAATTATGATCTAAATAAACTTATCTTTTGACTTGACTTGACTTGAAAATGGATAACTCAACTCAAACTTCTAAAAATCTTCTCTATATACATAGTAAATGGTTTCTGATTTTGTCAATCATCTGGAAAACTGTTATTAACTAAAACTGTATGTTAACTAACTCAACCTTCTCTTTCTCAATATACTATGAATTTTTACCAAAGAAAATATTTTTTGTTTGTGAAAACTTGATTTTTGTCTTTGCTTTCCCAAAGTGGAAACTCACACATTTTTAATTATTTTTTATACCTTTAGGTTGTGTATGAGAGATAAGTGTGGTGTAATTTGCAGAACGAAGAGCATCATAGACTGAAGATATCTAAAACTAGGGGCATCAGACTCATACTTACTGCAAGCCAAAATATATAAGAGAAACAATAGTGATGCTAAAGAGGAGTCTTGACATACCTCTCTCGGTTAGTTCAAAACGGGATTGCCTTTATATTAACTGAAACACACCAAGAGATGTAATTATACAATATCTGACTCCGATAGGATAACCTTGAGTTACCTTATTACATTTATTAAGTGCTAACATTTGATTGGGAACAGATGGGAAAGTCATGTTTGACCTCCAATTATTTGTAATTAAATATTCTCTTCAACAGTAAAGTCAAATTTAAATTACATGTCTGAAAATGCCACTTTTGGAAACGTAAAACTACAATGGGTTCTGTCGGGGAAAACAATTGCTTAATACTTGCGAAGCTTAGTCTGTGAAGTTAAACGAACATCTAATATATACATTTTATAGACTATGAATGGAGCACACAAAAGCAAAATGAATCATTGTTTCAAAACATGTTATTTGCTATTTCATATATGGTTGTCATTTCATATAAATATCAACCAACAAGTAACATATGAATTGTTGACTAAGGTGAGTAAAGTGACATACGTGACAATGTGAGATTATACATAAGGTGTCAAAGACATACAGGTATAAATACAGAAGTTAAAAATGAATAAAGATCTGTCCTTTCTAGTTTGTTCATATTTTCAAAAACCCTTATATAGTCCATAATTTTTGGGGGCCGGGTAAGCTGCAGGAAATGAAGTGGTATGACCGTCGACATTTCGACCCTGAATCAGGCGCAAATAAAAGTGTGTCACTGCAGGTCTTCCTCAGGACTAAAAACAGTAGATGACAGCCTAGAAGGGACAAGGGAATAAAAAACAATCAGGTGTGTTCCAGTTGATAATAAATAAATCAACTCAGGTAGTCATAATGTATAAATGACTCACCAAGATTAGAAAGCATTAATTGCATCAACACTTCAAATGTGCAATAATGGTGGAGGGCATTGTCCCGGTAACTGTTCACTATCACAGGCTTCAAGACCTGATAAATGGTAAGTTTGCTACCTTTAAACAACCTCATTTTTTCTAACCTGGGATTTCACCATTATTTACCTGGTTTTATTTTTATCCAACAGTTACCAGGAGAATTGCCCTCCACCATTAATGCACATTTGATGTGTGATGCACTTTTATTTGTGCATACTACAGGGTCGAAACATCGACAATCATACCAGTTCATGTCCTACAGCTTACCAGGCCTTAAAAAATTATGGACTATATAGCGGTGGTTGAAAATATGAGCTAACTCGAAAGGACAGATCTTTATTGATTTTCAACTTCTGTATATATAACTGTATGTCTTTTACATCTTATGTATATTATCACATTATCACATATGTCACTTTACTCACCATAATCCCTATTTCATATATTGCTCGTTGGTTGATATTTATATGAAGTGACAGCCATATATAAAATTTTAAATAACATGTTTTGAGACAATGATTCATTTTGCTTTTGTTGGTTCCATTCAAAGTCTATAAATTTTCGTTATACTTCACAGACTGAGCTTCGTATGTATTAAGCAATTGTTTTCCCCAACAGAACCAAGTGTGGTTTTTCTTGTTCAATACCCAGGATCTGAGGTACACAAAAGTTACACCGTTGATTCCAATGGGTCACTTTTGGAAAGGTGGCATGCAGATTTTGTCCTGGGTCACATGCCTGTGATTAGAGTGGCATTTGGTGTTTGTGTATTCCTCCTAGACAGTGAAACAAAGACGAACTGGATGATGGCAGAATGGGCCATATAGTGGTGTAGCTGTTACGTGCCTCACTTGCATTGGAAAGGACTGCCTGCAGTACACTCAAAAAGAACTTGACACCAACCTTCTGAAATTCTGGACTTCTGGAAACCTGAGCAGGTGACGGCAGGGCATTTCCAGAACAAATTTAGGGAGGCCTAGACATTTCTTGCACTTTCAGATCAACACTTCAGTACACTTCTGGACCTGTGGTAGACTTCATAAGGACTGCCTTGTTTCTCAGAAGACTGACCTGCTGCTTGTGGCCAGTCTTGTTTCTCCGAGGACTGCCCTGCTCCTACAAAAACACTGCCTAGCTGCTTGATGCCTGCCTTGTTCTTCAAAAGACTGTCCTGCTGCTTGAGACCTGCCTTGTTCCCCAGAGGACTGCCCTGCTGCGTGAAGCCTGTCTTGCTGCTCAAAGGAAAGAGGATGTCTCTTTGAACCCTGGACTATGTGAGTGACTCCAAAGGTCAGTTGGCTGACCCTCCCTTGATCTGCACTGCAGGGATGCAACAAGCTCCAGATTGCCCAGAAGACCTGCTGCAAGTGGACCTGCCTGGCCTTTAAACTGGACCCACCAAAGCATTACTGGCCTCTTTTAGAGTAAGTCCCTGGTACCCAAGAGGTGCCTCCCCAGGTCCCGGACCCTTGACTTGCATCAGAGTGCACTCAGAGTAAACTCCTCTGGAAGAAAAGGAGAAATCCTGACATTCTGGCCTCTTTGCAAACAGTGCTGGAGAGCACAATACTTTGTGCTACAGCCCCTGGCAGTGATGACCAGCAGCACAAGATCTGCATTTCTCCCTACAGCAATGACAGCCGTGGTGAGAACCAACCCTAATTCCAAAAAACACAGAAAATGATGTCTCAGCATTTGGTGTAAGAATGCATAGTTTTGTACATGTAGGGCCTCATTCATGGCATTTTGGCGCAGGGAGGCACAGCAAGGCACCCAGCTGTGCTGCCCTTCGCCAAAGTGAAAGGGCAGGGATGCACCGCCTTTAAGCAATATGGTGCATTCATGTTCTTTCTACCTGCTCTGGTGCCATTTTCGCAGTCTAGCGCCAACACAGGCACCCCCGGACCATTGTGTAAGGGGGCCTCTGTTGCAGGCAGGATTGTTTTTCTGCAGCAAGGGGCACCTTCCTACACAAATACAATCCTATGAGGAGCTTTCTTCTTTCTATATATGTTGCAGAATGGCTGCAGCACACATGGAAAGAGGTAAAAATGAGGAAGTCATACAGATTTGATGCTTTCCCAGGTTTACATAATTTTGTAAATCTGTGGCAACATCAAATTCCATAGATAGTGCATGGGAAAACCCTCCACAACGCCTATGAAATGCCTATTGAGGTTAATTTGCCAAAGAATAAGTGCTGGGGCTATCGTCAGGAAGCACCTGCATCAGCCCATTTCTCCTTTTGGCACCATATAAAACAGAACCAACTACTAACAATGAAAGTGCGGAGAGGATGCTGCTTAATGGCCACCACTGCTTATTTCAAAGCTGGGGTACCAGGTTTGAGTCTGGGCGTCGGCTCAACATCCTGTAATTCTGGGCAAATCATTTCTCATCTCCCCATACCTGCGCAAATGAATGTTTCCTTAACTGGTGCTCCTGAAAAGCATTGGTGTTGATGATTAAGTGCCGGTGCTCAGCACCAGAAATCACTGCCTCAAATTGAGCACTGAACCCCTCCCGACGCAGAGCGAGGCAAAGCAGTGATTTGCGTTTTGTCACCCTACTCCTGATTTATGAGGCCACTCAAACGATGCAGGGTGGCTTTACATGGCTTCATAAATCTTTATAAGAGCCATGTGTCATGCATGTATCACTTTAACTAGTGCAAAAGTGACGCAAGGCTCTAATAAATAAGCCCTGTGATGTAATTTCCGCAAAGGAAATGGCCCAAGCTTTGCCATGTTTTGCATCTTACAGTAGTTTGGCAATGCCAGAAGCACAACAGAATTTGCAAAAAGTATTGTATTCAAGTTTCCAAATTCCCTCATAGGTTTGACTGAAGACTGTAAAATCTCCTTCAAAATAAAGATTGAAGTAGAGGGCACAGAGGGCACTGTGGCATTTCCACCTAACCAGTGTTGGATCTGCCCTTTAGGGCAATTAGGCAATGCCCAATTAGCTGGTCTGACAAGTCAGTGTGTAGGTCATATTTGTAACTGTTTGTGGGCTTGTTGAATGATCTGTTGGACTGGTTTTTACTTCTGACTTCCATGGAATTAAAGTAAACATTGGCTGCAGATGGCTCCAATCCATGCAGTCTTTCATACCTTGCAAAATATGTTCAAACTTATTCCAATTTCCAAACATGGGTACCAATTTTTGCTTTCTAATTCACTAATGAGGGCCACTTTAATTTTGGTGCCAGAACCTATATCTGTGTGAGTCCGACATTGACCACCATCTAGTCTGAAGAAAACCCAAACGCAAACAGCATTCCATTAATGTAACAAGGTCCAATGAACCTTAACCATTCTCCCAGATGTAGCTGAAAAAGACAGTTTTGCCAGGTGGTTGATGTAAAAAGAGAAAAGATATCTATAAAACCAAAATCTTTTTCCTGGGGTACCCATTATGGAAGAAATACTGACTGTGCATTGTAAAAAGCAAGTAGTACATACATAAATCTAATAACCTTTAAATAAAAAGGAAAATATGGATTTAAGGTGGGCTTAGTTTTATCAACCTCTTTGTTCAGCCATCACCAGATAGTGGGTGAGATGGTGAATATGTGTTAAGCATGGGACCTTATAACTTATTTTTCTCCTTGCCAGCATATGCTTTTTTCCTTTCATGTCAGAAATGTGCTCAATGATAGGAGGCCTAAGAATTAAGGTTCTCATTATGAGGTTTTGTTGCAGGGCTGTGCTGCAAGGAATCTTGCTGCCCTGCCCTATGCCAAAAAAAGGCAGTAATGTGCTGTATCTATGAGATGCGGTCCATTCCTGTCCTTTTCCCTTGCGCTGGTGCACAGAGGGCTGCCATGCGCTAAAGTAGGCATCTTTGCACCATGGAGGAAGGGTGCCCGCGATGCATGGAGGATTGTTTATGTGCAGGAAGGTGCAACAAAAGCCTACGCCTCCCCAGGAAAGCTTCCCTGGGGAGGCATAGGCTTTTGATGCATTCTCCGGTTTGTGAAATTTCATAATTCTAGATATGTGCCAAATGACATAGGTGTTTAGTGGGAACACCCACCATAACGCCCATGGCACGCCTTCCTATCGCAGGTTCAGGCAACGCAGTGAATTATGCATCTTACCTCAGTCCATATCTATAATGCCATGAAAAGTCACATAATGTGGCTTTACGTGGCCTTGTAGATATGGCCGGCAGTGTGTTCTGACAGACCGTCAATAAAAGTTGCGTTCCGGCAGCGAACAGGGGCTTGAAAATAAGCCCCCACAGATGTTGGTAGTATAATGTATCAGTAGAAAGGTGAATGTAATAAATTAAGTGGGGGCTTTCTTAATGCTTAGTTTGAGCCAGTGGTTACCTTTGGGCCCACTGCATTCTATTTGGGGAGTAGAAGGTATTTTTCCTTCATTAGACTTTGACCCACAATGAGAGAGAGAAAATCAGAAAATGCAGAAAGGAAGAAGTATAGAAATTCAGAAAAACCTTGAAAACGGGAGAAAGCAGGGATAGAAGTAGCCTGCAAGAGTATGATAAAGGAACAGGGAATGGTATTGTGGTGGGTGAGTGAGGAGAAATCAAGACTAGACAATCTTTGTGTTCGGTCCCTCCAAAATTTGGCACCCCCGCTGCATGCTTCTCAGCAAGTCTGGGAGCCGGCACTGTCTACTTTACAGCACGTTTTGGCTGTGTGGATCTTATTGTTTTGTAAATTATCCTGATCAGCTACCCTGTTCTGTTTATCACGTGTCGAGATCCAGGCTGGTCAGTGGTAGGATCCAATACCTTCATTTGTATACAGTTTGGTTGAGCGGGCTGTTGCTCGCAAGGTGCCTTTGTGTGTCGAATAAAAATAGTGGTCGAATATAAACGCATTTACTGCATTCAGGCCCCGTGTCCTGATAATTCACAATGGCTGAAAAGGACACTCTGTCCTTCAGTGAGGATCACATCCAAAAACTCCTCTCTGGGGGGAGGAGCCAAGCTCGCGTCCGAGATGGCCGCGCTTTAGCTCGGCTCCGTCAACTTTCCTGTTCGAAACATAAATCCTGCCTTTATCCTGCCCCGGGAAGACAATTTCTGCTACGCTGTGGATCTACGGCGATTTATAGACACTTACCGTCTGTTCCGGTTGTCTCTGGGTGCCGTGGTTCCGGAACTGTGCCTTCGCTTGCTTCGGGACCTCCGGAGCGGACTGGCCTGAGTCTCCTTGGCGGCGCCCGGACGGAGCGCTACGCTATGGCCGGCCCTTGATGGCGCATTGGACTCGGCCGACGAGGCGATTGTGCAGAGAGGCTGGTCGCGGCTTTCTGGTTTGATCAGGCAGTCCCGCAGCCTGGGGTGGAGGCGCTGCCTTCTGTTGACGGGACTGACCGTAATTGTGGCTCGTCCCCCCCTTTGTTCTCCGGTCCGGCCATTTTGAGTGCCTCCGCCCGGACTCGGAGAACGGGGCCGGCGGCATTGGGGGGCCGGCGATCCTCCTTCTTCTGGTGGCCCCCCTTCCTGCTCTGGACGTGCCTCTGCTGGTGGTGGACTGAATTCCGTTTGCCTTGCTGTGGCCCGGTCGGGGGTCGGGGAACGCTGCGACCCCGCCGGGCTTCCAAGATGGCGGCCGACCCTGTATATCTCAGCCGGGCCGAGATGGGCGGCGGTGGTCCACGATGTGGCACAGAAACCGGATACTGTAAAGGTGTTCCTACACTTACGGACATCCTCGCCGCCCTGCGCTCCTGGGGTACTCCTGTGGCCGCACCCGCTGTTAACCTGGAGGAGGCTCGTTTCGATGGGCCGTTTGAGCCCCCCCTGGCGTGTGCGGCTACGTCGCTGCTAGGTGCGGCTGGTTCTATCCTGGAAATTATGGACCCGGTGGCTGACGTTTCTGCTGAGGTGCGGAGTTCCTCTGCCCTCCATCGTGATGTGTCCTCTCCTGTGCTATGGGTCGGTGGGCCGGGTCCTGCCCGGGCCGGTCTTGGTGGTTCTTCCTGTTCTTCATCTCCTCGAATGGCCGATCGTAGATCCTGTGCTGACTCCGCTGGGTCGACTTTCCTCAGATCATCTTCGGAACTGTGCCTGCCTTGTGTACAATGGTTTCTGACTGCTCCGGATCATTTGAGTGGTGCACGGAACATCTTATGCGGATTGAAGTTTGACCTCCCTGTTCTCTGCCTCCTGTTCCTTGTGGTCTGGTTCTTCGTGGGGCGGACTGCTACAGATTTGGAAAGAAAAGGACAGGGATGAGACGATCTTGCCTTGGTGGACTGTTGTCTTGCAATGGTTGGATGATCGATTAGTACGGTATCTCATGTCGGATTTTTGTCGTATTCCTGGTCTGTATCCTTCAATTCATCGTCTTCCCGTGGACACTGATGTTTCGGACGGGAGGGTGGGAGCCAATGATTCTGTTATATGGCCCTCTCCCGTGTTCTTTTTCCCTTATTCCTTCTTTTCCCCCCCTTTTTTTTTTGTCTTTATGGTTCTATCTTGCTTTAGCTCTTCTATATTTCGGGTTCTGATTAGGGCGCAAGGCACGCTGCTGGGGGGTGGGCCATAGCCTTCTGCAGGGGTGCAGGGTGGGCTTGCGGGGTGGGGGGGGGTCTGTCATTTCTTTGGGGGTTTTTTCTCCCCTCCTTTTTCAAATTTTTTGGTTCTATGGCTCTTGTGTGTCCTCTTTTTCGGGACGCGGTCTCAGCATGTGTCCCCCTGGGTGGGTTGTTATTGATGCGCTGGCCGTTTGGTCTTACTGTGACTTTGGCTGACTATTTAATTTTGCTCTGGTTACTACCGGTTCTGTATACCGATTTGTGGTTTCCGGCCTCGTTTGCCATGGGGCGCGTGCTTGAGGTGGCGTTCTTCCTTTCGCTTTTTGTCCCCTTTTCCCTCTTTTTCCTCCCTTCCTCCCCCCTCTCGTGGTTTTTTTTTTTCCTTATTCCCTGGGTTGTGTGACGGAGGGCTTTATTTGATAAGCTTTTTTCGACTCTGTTTGATATCATATGTTCTTATTGTGGTGGGTGGCGTTGAACGGCGGTTGCCACTGTTTTTCTGGTGTGACTCATATTCTGCCCTTACCGATAGGTATTTGTCATTATTGAGTTATCCTGTATCTTTTACCGTGGCTGTTCGCGGCCCACCACGGCCCTTCGAGACTTCCTAACTGTTTATTATCCTGTTGTACCCGTTTCTATATATTAGAAAATCAACCTTCTCGTATCCTGTCCCTGCTGGTTGCTATATGGCTTTTAGCCCTTATTTCCTGTATGATTTGTTGTGATATTCTGTATGCGTTTCTGTATTGTTGACTATGTTCCTTATTTGTGGTGGCCGGCCCGCTGGGTTGTAGGCCCGTATGTGTGAGCCTTCTCTGTACAATAAAGGTTTTAAAAAAAAAAAAAAAAACTCCTCTCTGACTCTACTCTCTTCTCCTCTGTCAAACTAAGCAGCACAGCAAAACAGCTTAATTTCGCAGACAAACTTGTTAGACTAAAAAAAAAACATGTTAGAACGGAATTGCATGGCCATTTCCTACTTGCCAATCTCAGAGCCGGGACCATCCCCTGGGGGCTTCAGATCAAGAATGTTCCCGTAATATTTACGGATGATCCAGTATACCGTAAAGGATTCAGTTTCATTAGCACCAAATGCAGTAGGGATCTGATGGTGCACACTGTAGAAACTGCCCAAAGAATCTTGAAAAAGGAGGAGGAGGAAATTGAGGAACAACTGCACGCAATAAAAGATAATCATACCGAGAATGAAGCAAAAGCTCTCTTGGAAAAAATTGAAAAGGAATTAGCTACCTTTAGAGACAATACCATCAATTTCAAAACCTCAAAATTTGAGAAAGATCAAAAAAAATTTAATATCGAGATAGTGTATCCATACCTCAAAGATGAGTTTTATTCTAAACCCGACTCCACTCGATATCTCAACACCAATCAGGGAAGATCAAAGAAAAGATTTACCACGTTTTCTGAAACATCCTCGTCGGAGTCAATGGAGGACTCAGACGCCGGTGAGGGTCCGTCTAATAGGAACCAACAGAACCGAAACACCCCAAAGAGGCCTTTTTTAGGCCAGGGCCAACAGCAGAAGCGGACAAGATTCAAACCCCAGTAGGAGATGACGACGCGCAAACAACACTACAAATCCTAAAACCATCTACTATCATAAACATCTCTGGGAAAGTTCTATCACAAGCCGAAAAGGAAGTGTTGGAATTGGGGCTTTCCTTTGTCCCCGGGATTGCAATGGACTTCACTAGAATCAAACTGGAAGTTTTGGAATTTTTTAGGAAAATACGCCTCAGATGGTTCTTCAGAGACTCGCCTGACCAGGTCCTCACTGAAGCATCAGGATTGAGGAACAAGTCTACGTTTTGTCCCCCTAATCATAACATCTCCAAAAATATTCTTGCCTTTGAGCGCTCTGTGATGTCATCCTTGAATATGCTTGAGAAGAAACGCCCGTTTGTACCAAGCAACATTACCAAAAAACAAAAAGAAGCCATACAAGAACTGAAGGGTCAACAAGAGGCGATCATAAGACCAGCAGACAAGGGAGGTGCGGTGGTCCTGTGGTCAAAAGACCTATATAGAACTGAAGGACGCAGCCATGTTTATAATCAGGAGTGGTATCGCCGGATCACACACGACCCTACAGCACAGATACTGAATGAAGTCAACATACTTGTCAGTGATGCCAGATAATCAGGAATATTAGGACCTAAGGAATCGGAATATCTCGTGAAGAAACACCCACGGATTCCTCATCTATACTTTCTTCCGAAAGTTCACAAAGACTCCAAAACACCCCCGGGTCGCCCCATTGTGTCCGGTTGTGACTCTGTCCTGGAGCCGAACTCTCAATTCGTCGACATCTTCCTGAAACCACTCGTGGTCCAAGTTCCATCTTACCTGAGGGACACCATGGACTTTATCAACAAAGTTGAGGGACTCAAGTTTGATCCATCTTTCCAAGTGCTTGCCACTATGGATGTGTGTTCTCTTTACACACAGATACCCCAACAAGACGATCTAGATGTCATTGAACTATATTTGGACAGTAGACCCCGCCCACACAGGGTCCCCTCTGACCTCATCGTCGCATTTGCATCGCTGGCACTAAAAAAGAACTTCTTCACCTTTGAGGACGAGATGTTCTTACAAGTGAAAGGTTCGGCGATGGGCTGCCCCTTCGCGCCCGAAATGGCCATTCTTTACATGGGTCAGTATGAGGAGAAATATGTGTTGAATAACAACCCCTATAAACAACATATTGAGCAGTGGCTCAGATACATAGACGACGTGTGGTGCATCTGGAATGGCCCGTCAGCCCTTCTTGAAGAATTTCATGTATGGCTCAACAACAGAAGTCCTGATATTAAATTCAGTTTGAGCTACAATTCCAAATCATTACCCTTTTTGGACGTGGAGGTCTCGGTTAAAACTGATGAACTGTCATGCTCTCTCTATCAGAAAAAAACCGACAAGAACAATGCACTCCACTACAGGAGTTACCACCCAAGGAGTTTGTGGGATAATCTCCCATATGGACAATTTCTCCGTGTGAGGCGGAATTGCTCATTAGTACAACAGTTTGATCTTCACGGACAAGCACTGACGGCCAAGCTACGGGAAAGGGGATATCCACACAAGCTGTTGAAGCACTCTATGAAAAGAGCAAGATGGACGCCCAGGGAACATCTATTAGAAAAAAGATCCAGACCAGCGACCCAAAGGATCGTCTGTGTGTCAACCTTTGGCCCCCATAACAACCATCTCCAAAAGATCATCAGAAAAAGCTGGCACCTTGTGGAGGAAATACTACCCGATGTAGGTGTCCCTCTGTTTGCACTCAAAAAGAACCGAAGTATAGGCCAGATGATCACTTCCACTCGGCCTCCAGCCAAAAGAGACAATCGAAGTACCATCTTTGGGGCCAACCCTGTCAAGGGACACCGCAAATGCGGGACCTGCACTGTCTGTGACATCACAATGGAAGGTTCCTTGTTTACTGATGGCAATAAATTCTGGCGCCATGATGAACACACTAATTGCAAGACCAAATATACTGTGTATGCCATCCAATGTCCCTGCAACAAGCTGTACATAGGCAAAACCACGCAGGAGGTCCGCCAAAGAATAATACAACACAGATCCAGAATAAACAATAAGAACCTAACGGCACCATTGGTCTCGCACTTCTTACGCTACAAACATTCTGTGGATGAGATGAGATGGACGGTGCTGGCAGTGATTCCAGGTGGCAGCGGAGATCCTGATGCCCGTCTCTCCCAAAAGGAGGCGTATCTCATCCTGAAATTTGACACATCGAACTCTGGCCTAAATGAAATGTCTGAACTTTCTAATCTGGGAGTCTAGCTCCATTCAATCCCCGCCTTCCAGATGCCAAGCAGCTGGTTGCTGCCTAGCTGTGTCTAAGCTGTGCTGCTATTGATCCTAATTGGTTCTATTTGGCAATCCCCAAATAATCCGTTTCTTTCTTTTCTTTTCAATTTCTCTTCATTCATGCACCAACTTTTTTCTGTCTTCCAAATTTGTGGGCATTGGCTGTTAACAATGAGGTTACTGGATTGGTGGTGTGGCGTTTGGAACATTCCAAACGGGTGGAATGTCTGGCACTCAATATCCCTCACTCTAGAACTAGGAAGATGTCTTTCAAAATGCGATGTTGGGACAATACACACTATGGCACATAACAGGAGTGTAGGGCCTACACACACGGGGTGACTTTGTAAATGAACCAGAAGCTTTAACGGGGACAGACTCAGAGGAAAATGGCCCTGGTGTGTTTTTAACGAGTAACAAGTTGCAGCCCGTTAAAAATGCCTGTCTTGTGCTTTAAATACATCTTTATATTAGTTTACTCGGCAGGTTCCGCTTTTGTGGTATCCAACTCTCCTCTTCACGATCCGCTTCCCTGGCACTCTGTAACATGGAACTACCAGTACCATGTTCCCCGGGATCCATTTGAAGTCCCGCCTCTGTGTCTATGCCCGCCAGTCAGCAGCCTGTCTTAATACACGAGCGCGAGCCACTTTGCTCCGCTTTCGCTTTCAGGCACAAGAAGGAAAGGACGTTCAGGCTCAGGCGCTCCAAGTAAGTAATGGCCGAGCAGACCCCCTCCTCCGTTAGGCACTACATGACGAACGCTTTGTAATCGCCTGGTGTTTGTCCCCGCCTCTCCACAGCGGTACGCGGCAGCTTGATTCCCGCCCCGCTCCCCGGATTCCTTCACGGACCGGCCGTTTTTCCAAGAGAAGCAACCTAGGTGCAGGTAGGCTCAGTGTCTTAGTTCTATACGAATCCCTGCCTAGGAGGTCACATTTTTTGCCTCTTTCACGCTGAGTGCAGTGTTGGCAACCCACTCTCTGTTTGTTTGTTTTTTTCGCCACCCAGCTGGTTTAATAAGAACACCACCATGTGACTCACCCCTCTATCCACCGCGCACTGCGCCTTGGGCGTTCCACATCCGGACACCTCCGCGTGTGCACACAGGTAATGCCGATTATGTATGTATAACTACCACAACTTGCCTGTCTGTGTGTGATCTGTCTCCTAGGCACCCAGCAGACCTGATTCCCCACACTCTTTTCATTTCAGAAAAACGTACCTGAAGCTCCATACACATTTCCTGGTGCAGCCCCAGTTCTGGCTGACAAGGTAATTCCTATTTTCTCAGTGCTGTAGAGTCAGAGAGGGCTATCTCAGTTTGACACAAACACGTCTGTTGACACCACCATTCAATTCCTCTTTCCAGATAAATTCCCAGTCCATGTCCTGAGGAGAACCCATATTCATCACGGTTCAAAACGCGTTGACCCCCAGCCTGTGTCAAGAAAGAAGGGTGCAGCTAGGGACTAACTAACGCCACTCCTGTGGGCCCTTGCTGTCAATCTGAAAAAGACTGTATCACAGGTGTTGTGAGACAGGCAGGCTAACCCTTTCCATCTTCAGATCCGCCTGTCCACTGGTTGTTTATCTATAGGACTGGTTTTTTCCACTTGTAAATGGTGCCGTTCGTGTAAAGGCTGTTCATGTTGTAATGATTGCTACGTAATTTGTTTTCAAATTTCTTATCGGTGTCGTCATTTCTTGAGTGTTCACCTTATATGTATGTATATTTGTATATATTGTATATATAACTGTATGTTTTTGAACTGACTGTATGGATAGGATGTCCCTTTTTGATGCCATGTGTTTGTTGATTTAATGCAAATGGATATTGAAATACAATAAATTTGTTTGGAATATAACCTTGGGCTGCGCAGCACGTTTTGGCTGTGTGGATCTTATTGTTTTGTAAATTATCCTGATCAGCTACCCTGTTCTGTTTATTACTTTACATATTAAGCATTGGATTTCTGAAGCAGGGGTCTCTGGAGGTGGCAACTGTTATTCATTTGCAATTTTAGTAGGCCTAAAAACTTTGTGCTGGAATATTGCAAGTTATTTTTTTTCATTTTAAAATGAAAATAAGACACACCGGAAATGTCAAACACCTGTCTAAGAATCAAGAAACTTAATTTTGAATGACATTTTTCAGCAGAAATATCAAAAATCTATGCTACTGACTAATATTTCTTTTAGGAGACTTCGTTGAAGATCCAATTCCAGAATCAGATTTATACATTTTGGCTCAAATTGTTCATTGCTGGAAAGACGACAAATGTGTGCGACTATTAACAAAAGTTTATAATTCCTGCAAATCAGGTACTTTTTCTTTTTATCCTTCACCACAATGCAATTCTTTTTTTTTCCTTTTTAATTTGTTCATTGTTGTTGTTGTTTACATACATATAGAAAAGAGATATCGAAAAAAAAACATTACAGATTGATAGGTTGTACCTCATTTCTGGATAAGCACAGAAAACCAGTTGCCAAGTTCAAATTTCATTACAAATTGGCCCATTGTGCTCCCTGATATATATACAACGAAAAAAAGAAAAAGAGTATTCTGCCCTGACACTATCTCAAATAAATCAGCATTTGAAAACATAGACAGATATCTAAAGTACCCAACTGGTAAACATGATCCAGTGAGACTTCAATCAGCAAGAGGAAAAGGAATTATGGAATATTCACCAATTTACATTTTGAGATCAAGGGAATTTCGAACATTTGGAATATTTACATACCTATATTACCGAAGCCAATCTGTTATAGGAGCCCACAATTTGTGTCCCTTTTCTCGTCTGCTTCGTCCTTTTAAATGATACACCGAGCTCTCTAAATTATATACAGCTAAGAATCATGAGCGCCGATTGCTAAAAGTAGGGGGATCAGGGCTGATCCAGTTAGAAGCTAGCTACAAACATTGCCATAAAGACAAGCCCAGTAACAGCGCGCGGCCAGCTCCCTTTCACCTCTAGCCCCATGATAACCATGTCTGGAGAAACAGATATAGGGAGACCTAAAACTTTGGCCAAGAAGGACTCCAGATCCCGATAAAATAACATTAACCTGGGACAAGAAAAAAACATGTGAACTGTATCTGCTAATACCATCCTGCACCTATTACAGGAGCCGCCCACACTCCCACCCCATTTAGCTATATTTGCCGGTGTATAATACAAATCAAAAATAGACATAAAATGTTGGCTTTGGAGACTACCCGATAATAAAGTCTGATTAGCTACTTCAAGTGATTCTTCAACACTGATCCCCTCCTTCCCAAATTTCCGTTCCCATTTATCGTTCTGATTCACTAGATCATCAGGCAGGGATTCCTGCAGAATCTGATATATCCCCCTTATCCGGGATTTCCTACAAATTAATTCCACTAAAATTATCGTCCATTATTCTCCACGCATGGATTGTTTCCTGCTATCTAAGGAACTGCGGATCTGCAAATATTTTTTAAAATCCCGCTAATCGAGACCATGCTTTTCTTGCAGAGAAGAAAATGGAGCTAATTGGTCTTCCTGGCCCAAATCCCCCACCGTGCTGATCCCAAGGTTGCTTCATCTTTGTACGATTTGATCTTGAAAAATTACAGGTAAAACGCTGGAAGCCGAGAAAGGTGTGTAGCTATTAATATTGTGAATTTTGAATCTGTTACGCACCTTCTTCCAAACCGTATAAGCCACCTGCAGAGTCTTGATTCTGGTTTTTCTGTAATAGCTAGGTTCAAGAATTTTAACTAGACAATGTTTAGCCCCCCCCCAAACCATTTTCAAAAATAGTTGGGCGAAATGCCTCTGAACACCGACACCTATCTCCAACCAGAAGTACCCCCACATGTTGCAGCATACATGCCCATAGAGGAAATTAGGGATAGCCCAGCCCCCGCGCATTCTAGGGAGGGTCAGCCACTTGCCCGCTCTCCTTGATCAGTGATAGCTCCACATGAATCTAGAACACATCCTTTCGATCTTTTGAAACCATGGAGCTGGAACACCAGAGGAATAGTCCTGAAAAGGTATAATATTTTTGGAAATACCATCATTTTGATGGCATTGCTACGCCCATGCATAGACAGATGTAAATGGTATAATCTTTCCAGCGTCTGTTTAGTTGTTTCAATTATAGGACTGCCATTTATGTCAGGAATTTGGTTGACCTCTACAGTAAGCTTTATCCCCAGATAGGTCACTACTGGCACAATCGGCAGATCCAGAAAAGACTCCATGCCCGAGTACAAGATCTGAGTATTATCGGTATGCTGATCTTGTGTCGGATGTAAATATTGCGGCATCATCGGCATAAGCCAATGTGTTATATTCAAAACCATTAACCCTTATAGACTGAATATCACAACATTGTTCAAGTTTCTGCAAAAAGGGGTCGATATATAAGAAGAACAAAAGGGGAGAGCAGGGGCAGCCCTGCCTAGTGCCCCTGCTAATATTAATCATATCAGACTCCTGCCCTGAGATCCGAACGCCTACCACCGGTGACACATATAGGGCCTGGATTGCCTGAATAAATTCCTTAGCCATCCCCTTCCAGTGGAGTACGGACCACAGGAACCGCCAGGAGACCCTGTCGAACGCTTTCTCGGCATCCAACAGGATCATCCCGAGCAGAGACCCCATGGCCTGTGCCCAGTCAAGAAGGTTAATAGCTCTCCTGACGTGGTCCGTAGTGTCCCTCCCCGGGATAAACCTGTGCTGTCGTAGAGAGACCAAGGGTTTGATGACACTACTTAATCTGGATTTCAAGATTTTGGAATAAATCTTGCTGTCGGTGTTTATGAGTGAGATAGGTCTGTATGACGAAGGATTTAATTCTGGTTTCACTTTCTTTCTAAATACAACAATGGTAGTTCTTCTCTGGGACTCAGGTGTGCAACCCTTTTGTTCTGAGTGGAATAGGGATATTAAACCTGCTCTTAAGTCATTCTGAAATGTTCTAAAGAATTTGAGAGGAAACCCATCCGGGCCCACAGTCTTACCAACGGCAAGAGAGGTTATAGCTGTCTCTATCTCTTCCCACGTAATTGGGGCTGCAAGAGACGTGTTTTGGTCTAAAGTGACTTTAGAAGCCTGAAGATCCTCAAAAAACTCTTCCAAAAGCTGCTGCCCACTTCCCGCTTCTCCTCCCCTGACTTCTTCAGTATCCAGTTGTTGGTAAAAGTTATGAAACACTTTCAAGATCCCTATTGAGGAATCATAAATTCTACCAGACTGATATTGTATTCTATCAACTCTATTTGAAACCTCCCTCTGCCGTAATCGCTTAGCCAGAACCCTTCCCATATTTTCCCCCAAATCATATGCCTCAGTTCTATTTTGGACGTATTTAAGGGCAAGTTCCTCACTGAAGTGCTGGTGTATCATAGCCTTGATGACATCAATTGACTGCTGCCATTCCTCAATATTCTGACCAGCACGCACCCTCAGCATCAATTGTACCTCTGCCCGCCTAAGATGCTCAGCCAAACCACTCAACTGTTTCTTAAGAGCCTTCCGATGATAGCCAGAATAATTAAGAGTCTCTCCCCGCACAGCCACCTTAAAAGCATCCCACACCACAATTCCTGAAGCCTAATTCCTGTTGAAATCAAAGAATTCAACCACCCACTTGGCCACATGCTCACAGTAGGCCTGATCCAACAGTAGTTTACGTTCGAAAGTCCAGGGGCGTGGAGTGACCATAAACCCATTAGACGGAAGATCCACCATTACAGGATTATGGTTTGAAATAATCCTGGGAGATATGCTAATATTAATTCCCTCTGCTCTTTGGCATGAAACGAAAGAATAATCCAAGCGGACCATCTTATTGTGGGGGGAAGAATAGAAAGTATACCCCATGTCCAACCGTTTATGCCTGTACCATAGATCGACTAACCCATGCTCTTTGACCAACCCCCATTAGGCCCTAAAAGTCTGAATTTTGCGTCCAGGATATAGAGAGTCGCTCAACAGATCAAAATTACTCTCCAAATGAATATTAAAGTCACCGCAAAGAATTAATGGGTGTGGCCACATCGCAAGTTCCATACTCAAGAAGTTTAATATGTCAGGATCATCCATATTAGATCCGTACATGGAACAGATTGTAAAGGGGACACTATTGATTACAAATTCGACAATAACCCAACGCACAAATTGGTTCTTCTTAACTCCCAGAAATATTCCTATACCACGTCGTGCGAGTACAGCCACACCCCTAATAGTAGTACTTTGCCGTGTATATGCCACAAGATCTAACCCAAATTCCTTCAGCCAGCCACTTTTACTGCAAGGAATGTGAGTTTCCTGTAGACAAAGAATGTCTATCTGCATGAGCTGTACACATTTAGCTAAATAAAAACCTTTTCTCCTGTCATTTAATCCACGAATATTCCATGAGCATAATGATATTCCTCCCCTTCTACCTGTCATTTTAATAAAGAATCAAATTCTTCATCAGGCCTAGACATTAGAAGCAAGCCACAGTTCCAGATTGTACCAATAGCTACCAGTTTCATTAAACTGATATACTCATGAGAGAACGTAAACAGAAGTGAAAACAACAACAACATTACACCACCACCCCTCCCAGCAACCCACCCTTCCCCCTCACCGCTCTCTTCCCTTGAGCTCCCCCCTCTCCCCCCAGCCACCCAACACATAGGGCATGGGGACTAAAAGTCCCTGTTGATGCTGAACTGAACCGCCACCCACCCTACTAAGCTATCCCCCCTCCTGGGCTATTAGTCTTGTTTGTCTACTCTGCAATTAATTCCCTAGTTTTGCTAATAGCCTATTAGACCCTGAGAAAAAAAAGACTTGCTAGAAGAAAAGACACCCTCACTAAAATCATAAAAATATAAGTACTCGTAACCTTATAGTAAAAGCAAAAATACCTTGACTAGAATCTTGGTCAAGAAGTATTGGGTCTGACCCTGATACACCACCTTTAACTTGGCAGGGATAAGAAGAAAGGCCTGTGCCCCCTTTGCCTGAAAGGCTGATATAAGTTGTCTCAGAAGCCACCTCTGTTCCAGAGTGGCCTGACAGAAGTCAGGCCTTACAAAAAAATCACAGACTTTCGCAACTCTTTTCCGGTCAGACCTCGCCAAGCCATACAAAGCCTCCCTAGCTAGAAAATTATTCAAACAAATAAGGATAGCCCGCGGCCTGTTATCCGCCTGACTGGCTTTTTTACGCTGGTTAAAAGGAATTCGGTGAGCCCTCTGAATTTGCACTTTCCAATCCCACTGTTGTAACTCTGGAAATGCCTCTTCAAATAGTTCGATCACAAACTGCCGGGGATCTTCTGCCTCTTTGCCTTCGGGAATGCCCAGGACCTGTAGGTTGTTCCTCCTTGATCTATTTTCCAAGTCTGTTAATTTCCAGACTGTATCATCTTTCAACGCTTTAATAGATTCCGTCAGGTCTTTCCGTGCAGCCAGGTCATCCTCTAATTGCGAAACCCATGTCTCAGCCTCGCTGATTCTTACCAAAAAATCAGAGCATGTCTTTGCCATTCGGCGCATGGAATTCTGCAGTTTACGACACGCCCCTTGTGTCCAAGAGCTCTCTGTTCTGGTTTCTGCGCGATGAGCCATGATGCTCTGGTACATTGTTGACAGCGTGATTTCTTCAGAGCCATTAAAATTACTATCCTTGATAGTTGTCAGTACCTCATCTGAGACTACCTCATTGCCATTACCATTACCGTTCAGCTGAGTTGAAAAAGAATAATGCCAAGTAAATGATCCGGCTGCACCTTGCTTTTCCTTTGTGCACTGTATTTGTCTGAGCCATATCATTGCTTTCCTCCTCCGATTGCAGACTGCTAGCATCACTCTCTTGTGCAGCCCAGTCTTTGACATTACTGTCATCCCCTGACAGGCTAGAATGCTCTGATAGAGAAAAGAAATTGTCCGCGGACTCCTCTTCCTTAGACATTAAGGAAGTGGGTTCCAGACCGACAGAGTCCCTAGGAGTCACTTTGGTTACATCCTTTAGCAGGCCATGGGTTAAGGACACTGCATTTCCCACAATGCTTTGTTTCTGCAATGGAACCAGGTTCTCCATCACCATGGTATCTGAAGCACTCAGCGGCTGAGGAATCCCACTATCCCTGCTGCCATCAGCCATGACAAGATTCTCATCCCTAGCCACTCCTGAGTCATACCTGTGCTCTGTCCCATTATCCACCTGACCTGATGTCTTACTTCGCAGAGGCTCGTCTGCAGGGGAAATGGCAGTTACAGATTTAGCTCAAGCCTCCAGGATCGGCAGGGGAGCGGCATCTTTCCCACTCGGTTGGTCTCCTACTGCCAGGTCTCGCACAGTCTTGTTCTTAGCAGTCTGTATTTTAAACAACGCAGGGATCGTCTGCCTCCCGCAAGTGAAAGTGCTCTTTTTTTTCCCAGTGGATCGCCCGACCCTGGTGACCTGCCCGCTTCCACCTTTCCAGAGCAGGACCCCACAGAGTCAGGACTAACCCCTGCATGTTCCACCTTGTGTGGGCTCCCGGAATTTGCTGGCGCCCCCGCGCCTTTCCACCTTTAATTGCAGCTTTGGGAGGCATCGACGCTTTGTCCGTGAAAGTTTTCCGATCCGCCAGATGATAAGGGAGCGGGACTTCCCCGAGCCAGGACCGGTACAGCCAAATCATCCACGCTTCTGCAGACGCTGTGAGGACACTTTTAAAAATGGTAAGCCTTCTACTCTCTATCACGCTACATGGGGGAGAGGTGAAGCAGGGAGAGGGTTGGAGTCCACTTACTCGGCCATGGTCACGGCCGCAATCTTGCCCCGACCTTCACCCCCCGCAATGCAATTCAGTGCATTTATTGACAATGGGTCTGATTCACAGAACTAACTTAAGACAAAATCCTAAACTTACTACCATTTTGATATTCAAAGAAGGCACTTACTCATTTTGGTAGTCACAGAAGTTAGGATTTTTCACAGTTTAGGAGTAATAAAGTTAGGAGTTAAGACTTTCGGTATTCACAGAAGGCATTTAGGAGTCCTAAAGTTAGGACTCCTAACTTCTGTGAATACCGAAATGAGTAAGTGCCGTCTGTGAATACTAATATGGTAGTAAGTTTAGGATTTTGTCTTAAGTTAGTTCTGTGAATCGGGCCCAATATCACTTTCAATGCCACAACGTGAACAGAAGTGAAAGCTAAGTATCAAAAAGAGACCAGAATATTGAGTCAACATGATGTTATAAAAAACAAATCCAGTTTAAGGTATTTTTTCATAGATAATGAAAACAGAGTACAATGTGGTTTAAGTAAAGTCCAATATGAAGTCAAATATATTATTAGACTGATGGTTAGTAGCCAAGATTGGCAGGAGTCTATTTGGTGTAGAAGATGTGGTGACTCCTGCTGCGTGACTTTGGAAAGTGAAGCAACACAACTCACGTGTCAATTGAGACAAAACATAGAAAGTTGATCATAGCACCAAAACAGATCAGTAGCAAAAATACTTTTCAATTTAATTTGCCCAAATAAAATTGATCATAGAATTTCTTGTTGGCTCCTATTCCTGTATTTTCAACCTGTCACCTCTCCTACCATCCTTCCTTCCACATGTGTGTCTGATTAGGTATTTGATTCCTTTCTTCATCCATCCTGTTACCACCGACTTGAAAATGAGCACTTTCTGATAGGTCTAGAAAAGTAAATTTGCTGGCGTGAGAGCATATGAGACCAAAACTGAGGGGATACGCAGGGACACAAATATGTAAGTGTAGACATGTGTTTCAAAACTGTTGAGACTAGTGAAACTGATCAGAATCACAAGCCTGTGTGAGAACACTGCCAAACCAATATTATTTCCCAAAGCAGTAATAAGACTGAAAGAAGAGGGGATACATTGTTGCAGTAGCAGGGCACTAGGCTGAAGTCAGAAGCTGAAAGTGTACAGACCATGAAAAGAGGACTAAGTGAGGGTGAAACCGAAGCTGATGAAGCACCTAATGGTAAATGTGCAAAGTGTTGGTCATTTGTGTAATTATTGTGATGAACGTTCATGATCCTAGTGATCGATATTAAAGTTTTGATGATGATAGTGAATAATTCAAGGAAACTAACATGTTCACAGCTTAGCAATTTTTATGGAAAAGTGAATTGTGGAATAAAGTCAAAATACAATACAAGTAAAATCAAAGGGAATGAGATAAAAGAGAATATGTATGAAGAGAGAAAGCCAAACCCAGTGAGAGGGGAGGGAAACTGTTATGTGGAAAAGGCTCTCAGTTTCCCCAAACGGATATGCACAAACCAAAAGTGGAGGGAGTTTCCCAAAACAAGTAGTCTCTATGCCCTGCTTTTAGAGCTCTCCTGGCACACAACATGTGTTCCTATAGAATCTTCAACCAAAGGCTAAACATGTGGCATGCTTTATCATTGAATCCTCACCTGGTGAGGTACTCCGCACCAGGTGAGCTTAACCTTGAAGTGGGAGGGAGCACTTTGATATTTTCTATGTTGTTAGTGGAATCTTGCAACAGAGAAAGTAAACATTTCTTCAGGGAACCCTAATTCACCTCCCCAATTAGAGGGCCATGTTATATGATTAAAACATCACATGAAATTTTGAAAGCCAGAGTCCCAGTCCCGCACCACTATCACCAAATGCGAGACCCGGGACTCCTCACTCAATGTTAGTTACTAGTTAATTTTGGTAACCAGGTAAAGCTCACAGGCACTCAACCAATGTCATGGGTAAGTACACCATTGCATTGATTATCTGAGAGGTGCTCTAAAAAGGAAAGAAAGATTGGTTACCAATTCAATCTTATATTAACCCTCCATAGAAGAATAATAATACATTCAAAGTCCACCCTGAGCACACATGAGTCAAATCAAAAGTCTGTGAAGTATCAAATAAGTCCAGTGGTTGTCAGACCAATGTCCCAATTATACTCCATCTATCTAATTCTCAAATGAAAGTAGGTAACTTTTCTAGACACAGCTAGATCTTCAGTACACAAACAACAGCAGCCAACACGTGTTTCACCATGCCATCTATTGCACAAAAGACTTCTTCAGGGCTGCAAACCCAAGAGGAACACAATTACTCTATATACACTATAGTAGTATATATATATCACTGAAAAGAATGAAAGTATTAATAGAAAGTGTGTGAAACAGAAATTGTAATCCAAGATTCCAAACATTGTGAACACCACCACCCTCCACAAAAATGGAGAGATGAAAGATGAAAAATGAAAAAGAAGCTCCAGTGACATAGGGTTAAATCTATAATACAAAGACTCTGGCAGTGATTACCAAAGAGCAGAAAAAAAGAGAAAAATAGAAATGTTAATCACCTGATATGAGCGATTCATATTTGTTAGAACAAAATAAAACAATACTATGAATTCAATATTCTGTAAAAGAAAAAAACACAACATGAAATCCTCTCTATTCTAGACCGGCTACACCTAGGCCAATCTAAATTTTTAAGACAGCCATATTCACCTTGCTAGTATCTTCATTTTCCTTAATCCAATGTTCAATACGTAGTATAACCCAAAAAGGCTTGTCCAAATACTAAAGAAAAACACGAAAAACATGAATTCAAATCTGCACAAATAATCGTGATCATAATCATTTAAGTTCATGACATCCCATTCAATATAAATGAAAGGCTCTCACCTAAATTGCACACAAATAAATGTGGTAATTCAACACACTACTTTTCCGACACTCTTAAAAGGCACGAGTGTAAGGGATGCAAAAATCCACATGTCCTTAACTTGGAAAACAATATAAAGCCAAAAGTCAACCCAAAAGATCTATATCCTCAAAATGTATCCATTCAAAGAGTCTATAACACACTATAGTATTCCTACCTGTAAGGAAAGCCATATTCCCAATTTCAGTAACTTTCCAGGTTATGTAATATCTATATGGAGTAATACAGCAAGAGAATATAACAAAAATATATTTTAATACAGATATTACGAGGAAAGTATCATTCTCATATTTATTGTCGGTATTAAAATTCTGTAATCTATCTTCAAAGTAGAAGATGCCTGAATCACAATCCACCCCTCAAAAGCATATTCCCAATCCATCAAAAGGGTATAATAATGTCTCACCCATATTAGTAAATGTTGTACATCTGATCTGCTGTACTTGGTCCAACACGAGTAATTCACTCTGAGAGGAATCATGAGTTTGTGACCTGTAAACATGTAAAAACGAAAACGCAAAGAAAACCAACCATGTTTCAGTAAACTAGAATTAAAAAAAATAATCGTAAAGGCGAGACACACCGAGGTTCCTGAATAGCATACCTTACACGGAGTACCGCGTCCCGGTAATCCAATTATCCCAAAGGCGTTCTGCGTAAGCGCCATTTTGGTATGGGCTAACATACTGTTCAGTTTTGGTCGCCATTAATAAGTGAAAAAGTAGGACCCAATATTGGATACTTCTACTTCCTAAGGCTCATAGGAATTCTGAAAAAAGAGTCAAGGCCACGTTTATAATAAGGTGAATATAAGCCAGCCTCAGTTGAATTGCGGCTAATCAAGTAACTGAAATGTGTGCTCAAAAATACGTTCCGTATCTACTAAACTCCTGTTCACTAAATAGTATCTAGTACGAAAACAATTTATGGCTGAAGGCGCCATCTTAGAGTGGTTAAATAAAATCAATAGTACTAACTAGTATCTCTATTCACTATAGTCAGATATATTAACCTCTACTAAAAATTTTAAGATACGAAAAGATTCAGTATATATCTAACCCCCAATTTCACAAGATATATTACCTTGCCATATTTCACGTAGTAGCACAAATCGTATAAATCATTGCAGGTACTTCTCTATTCAATCGAACTTATAATAAAGAGTATATTAACATGTTTGAAGTCAGGAAATAAGCATAGTGTGATTTCGAAAACCGTCAATCTCTAAAGTCAACGCACAATGGGGACCACAATAATAAAATCTGTCAACCACAGAAATGCTAGAGTGGGCGCCATCTTGGACAGCCTCATATATGACTGTTTATTCTAAACATGTCACAACAAAACCCCTTATCCATAATGGACGAATGCCTATTAAATATCGTATGATTGGATAATCACATCCATTAGCAAATCCCACTAATGCACTCCAAATATCAGTGTGCAATAATGGTTCTAAGAAAAACGCTGTAACAGACTAAACTAAAGAAATCAAAGAAGTTGTTCACCATTATGTTCAAAAGTCCAAAACATTAAATTAGTGAACTATAAAGGAAGAGTGAATGAGAAAATAATATCTTAATAAAGGAAATATAGGAATGTGTGCAATAACAACAAACTAATGTATTTATAAAGTACATAACATAATAAAGCAATCATTCTGAATTTCTCAAATATAAAATATGAGACTCCCTAAAAATCAATAAATTCAATGTTCTACATTTTCAAAACATTTGAATTTGACAAAACTTCATTTATCCATAAAATTACAAAATGTAAACAAAACACATATTACATATACTATCTTATACTTAAGATAATATGCAAGTCCCCAATTAGGAATGGTACATAAACCATCATTGATAGTTATTCCACTGTAACTCAGCATTACTCATCATGGACAATAATTTCTTATTTCATCTATAAACGATTAGCAGTTCATTGACCTAGAACATATTGTGATTCATTATCAATGTTCATACCATGTTCTACTGCCTTCAATTTCATTATCCAAGATGCTGCTTTCGGTCTAAGCAGTAGTTCTCGATTGCCACCACGAATATACATTTTCACATTTTCAATACCATGAAATCTGTCTCTTATGGCTTCAAATACCTGGGTATATACATCTCTCTTGAACCACTGGTCAGACACGCCCGTAACCTTGCCTCCCCCCTACAGCGTCTCAGAAGTGACATCGCGCATTGGAAGACACTCCCGCTTTTTCTGTTGGGTAAGGCGGCCCTTTTTAAAATGATGTCCCTGCCTCGCTTCCTGTATGCCCTACAAAACTCTGCTGATCCTGTCCCAAACGCATATTTTAAAGAGATCAAAGGGCTCCAGCGAGACCTTTTGTGGGGCGGCAGACCGCAAATTGTCACGCACAAATTTACGCTCATTTGGTACGGCGGCGACATCTGGTTACCTGATGTCAAGAGGAACTACTGGGCGGCGCACCTTGAGGCTATCAATCATTGCACATACGGCCGTCCAGATGACCCGGGTATCAATATGGACCCGCTGGCTCCTCCCAAACAGGTCTTTTACCCGTGCATTGTACTCCAACCCGGACAGATACCCACTCACCGGCCCCACACAACACACAATGAAGGTCTGGCATGCTGCAACTTAATCCCTCGGTTGGAGTAATGCTTTGACTCTCGCCACTCCATTATGGGACTCGCAAAAACTAGGAGACTTATGAAATTCTAAGGGCTTCGACAAGTGGGACCTAATCGGTATCTCCCATATCAGAGACCTTTGGAATTCTAGGGGCATTAAACCCTTTTCTACGCTACAAAGCCAACACTCCCTCGCGAACTCAGAGCGCTTTCGCTAACTCCAAGTCCAACCCGCACTAAAAACAACATGACCTTGTGATGTTGCCCCCCCGGACCGCTCCCCATTAGAGGACAGACTGTTGGACGGACACCTACCCAAGAAGGCCATCTCCCTTACATATAGGAAGTTGATAAATAATATAGGCGACCCCCTACTGGCACTGCGTGAGAAATGGACTAGGGATGGGTTCGAACTAGATGATGAGAACTGGCAGACTGAAGTCTCCTCCCCCAGGACTGTTGCTTTCCCTGGGCGGCTCCGCCTAGTACAACTTAAAATCCTGCACAGGGTGTACATGACTGGGCCCCAACTAGTACATATAGGTGGGCTGACAGGCGACTCATGTAGGGGGGTATGTACTCAGACAGGCACATTCATGCATATCCTCTGGCACTGTGACTCAATCCAAGAATACTGGTGTGCCATCCATGAGGTCATGAGCGAAACACTGGGGGTGAAATCAAACCAGAAGCACCCAGGTGCCTTCTCAGTGTCTGGGAACCAACTGGCCTCACCACACATGCAACACAATGGGTCACTCTCGCCTGCATGATCGTCATAAGAAATATAGTGCAGCTCTGGGGGGCCACCCACGCACCCACGGTTACTGATTAGGAAAAAGACCTTGATTAGAGTATGTTACGTAAAAAAACATTTATGTGTTTATGGGTCTAAGATTTGGGCCCCTTGGAAGGCATATCGTGGGACATTTGCACTCCCCCTCCTGAATTGGACAGTGACGATCCACCCTCCCTGTGATTTCCACTGAATTATTCTATTGTAATCATATACTTTTTTCTTGTATCCTGCTGTACCCTACCAACTAATCATTGTGACAATGTACCTTGATGTTGAGATTGTTTAATAAAAAGATTTATAAAAAAAAAATACCATGAAATCTGAATTTATGATTTTCTTTATCATGATGATTTTGGACAGCATGGGCAGCAATCGGATATCGGGTGTCCCATTCTTCAGTGCTCTAAAGTGTTCCACCATCCTCTCTCGAAGTCGTCTAATCGTACTTCCGCTATATATCTTGTTACAAGTGCAGATTATAACATAAATGACAAAAGTGGTATCACAGTTGATAAACGTATTAATCCCATAATTACTGGTATTGTTGTAACTAAACTGGGTTAACTTGTTCATAGCCCAACGGCATGAGCTACAACGCCCACATTTATGAAATCCTTTCACTTGATTACTCAGTCAATTCACATTCTGTAGTGGTCTAGGGTAGCTAGGACTTATTATGTTAGCTATTGTTAGTCCCTTCCTGAATGTCAAACTGGGTATTTCAGTCAGAAATGGTATGATTGTTTTGTCAAATCTTAGCATATGCCAATATTTATTTAATATCCTGTAAAATGTATTGCTCTCTTGACTATAGTTGGTTACCAGTCTGATCTTGTCACTACCATAGTGTTGCTTTTTCTTCTTACCCAGTTTCAAGGTGTCTTTTCTCTGTAATTTATGAGCTTTCATTGCTGCAATTAAAAGCATCACATGAGATGTTGAAAGCCGGAGTCCCAGTCCCGCACCACTGTCACCAAATGCGATCCCCCAGACTACTAACTCAATATTAGGCCAAGTAAGGACACCGCGTTTGAGATAGACCTGCTCATCCCCTTAGTAGCTTGGCACGAGAAGCCAGGCCTAGCTCCTAGGCACAAGTGTACAGTATGTGCAACCACATGCACAGCAACCCACTGGTGACACCACAAATGAACTCCATACGAGTTTTATAAAACGAGTATAACTTTTTATAAAAAGATATACGATCAGATCACACGATACAAAAGCCAACATATAATAAAGGGTAATATTCGTTCCGGCTGGCTGGTAGGTTCCAATCACAATCTCCGCTTTCAAAATACTATGTTCATCGCAATGCTAGAATCACACATGTTGCAATAGACAAACAACAGCGCGCTTCGTAACGATACAATCCTGTGCTGGGCAAAGGAGAAATAAAACAATGCGTAACAATACACCCCGGTACCTTGCAATGGGAAAAATAAGGCAAAGTGTACCGCTACAATCATGTACTACGCAATAAAGGAATAATGCAATGCGTCACACCCCAATCACACACTTTGCAATGAAGAAATAATGTAATGCACAGCGCTACAATCATGTACTTCATTGTGCAGACATAATGTCAGGCGTCATAAGACAGTTCGTTAGCAGCAATATTGGCAATGTGTATTACAACAGTCAGCCTCTCCGATAACAGTTGCCCCTCCACACATATCAACGATAACATAAATTTTAGCTTCTCACTCTGGCCCCAGTACTGCCACTCCTTTGTTTAGTAAGCCCCCAATCTGAGTCAAAGCAAAGGCTCATGATGCCAGAAGGACTGAAAGGCCAAGAAAGTGTCCCTCCATGCCCGCACCCCGCCCAGGTAGTGATCCACCTTCTAGGGGGGCGCAACCCCACTCTCCTCCTTCAGTGAACTGGTCCTTCAGTGCAGAACTTTCTCAATGGGCCTCAGCGGCTTGGCCTGGCAGTTCAGCTCCTCCCGGACTGCCTGTCTGGGCTGTGACTGTTAGGAAGGTCTCAGGTGGCTGCATGGCACACGTACCCCACCCCTCTGAGATTACGTTACTCCGGGTGCACGTTCACCACAGCACCCTCCGGGTTCCCTCTGGCACGAAGCCACACAAACAACTCTGATGGGACTTCACGTCGACTTCGAGTGCACGTTCACCAGGCACACCTTCCTGTGGACTCAGTTGGCGCCAAGACACGCACACCGCGCTGCACAGACTCACTTTCTTTGGGTGCAGACGATGATCAGCCAATCATCTCCACAGTCCCAGGTTGCACCAAAGCATGCACACTGCTTCACTGAAACCTACTCCAATTCTGGTGCCCCGATACCCAGGCGCTCTTCACCAACGCCTTTGGCCGCACCCCTACACTCTCACCGTGTCTGAGCCTCACCTCTCCTCCAGTGTGCTCAATCAATCAATCAATCAGCAGAATTGTAAAGCGTACTCCTCCGGCGGTGGATTCTGCGAATTCGTGGGACGGTGGCGAGGGCGAGGCTGGCGGATCGGAGCTGGCGGGTGGGAGTGTAGAATGCGAGGCGGCTGTTGAGGTATTTGGGGCCCATGTCGTGGAGAGCCTTGTGTGTGTGGGTGAGGAGTCTGAACGCGATCCTCTTGCTGACGGGGAGCCAGTGCAGGTCTCTCAGGTGGTCAGAGATATGGCCGTGACGGGGGATGTCCAGGATGAGTCGTGCAGATGCGTTCTGTATGAGCTGGAGTCTTTTCTGGAGTTTGGCTGTGGTTCCAGCATAGAGGGTGTTCCCGTAGTCCAGTCGGCTGGTGACGAGGGCCTGGGTGACCGTCTTCCTGGTTTCGGTGGGGATCCACCGGAAGATCTTTCAGAGCATGCGCAGGGTGTTGAAGCAGGATGACGAGACGGCGTTGACTTGCTTGGACATCGTGAGGGAGGAGTCCAGGATGAAGCCCAGGTTGCGTGCATGGTCCGTTGGCTTGGGGGCGGTGCCCAGGGCAGGGGGCCACCAGGAGTCGTCCCAGGCAGAGGGGGATTGTCCCAGGATGAGGACTTCCGTCTTGTCTGAGTTCAGTTTCAGACGGCTGAGCTTTATCCATTCCGCGACGTCTTTGATTCCTTCCTGGAGGCTGGCTCTGGCGGTGGTGGGGTCGTTGGAGAGGGAGAGGATCAGCTGGGTGTCGTCGGCGTAGGAGATGATGTTGAGGTTGTGTTGTCGTGCGATGGCTGCAAGGGGGCTCATGCAGACGTTGAAGAGGATGGGGCTAAGCGAGGATCCTTGCGGAACGCCGCAGATGACTCCGGTGGCCGCGGATCGGAACGGGGGGGAGGCGGACTCTCTGGGTTCTTCCGGCGAGGAAAGAGATGATCCACTCCAAGGCCGTTCCTTGGATTCCGGTGTTGCTGAGGCATTGTATCAGGGTGCGGTGACATACGGTGTCGAAGGCTGCTGAGAGGACCAGGAGGATGAGTGCAGCTGTTTCCCCGTTGTCGAGCAGGGACCTGATGTCGTCGGTAGCTGCGTTGAGGGCGGTCTCGGTGCTGTAGTTTGCTCAGAAACCGGACTGCGGGTGGTCTAGGGATCCGTTTGTCTCGAGGAAGGCAGAGAGTTGTTTGTTGACGATCTTCTCGATGAATTTGGCCGGAAAGGGGAGGAGCGAGATGGGGCGGAAGTTCTTGAGGGCTGTGGGGTCCGCGGTGGGTTTCTTCAGGAGGGCGCTGAGCTCGGCATGTTTCCAGCTCTCCGGAAAGGTGGCGGATGCGAAGGAGCTGTTGATGATGTCCTGGAGTTGGGGTGCGATGATGGAGTCGGCTTTGTTGAAGATGTGGTGTGGACAGGGATCGGTTGGGGAGCCGGAGTGGATGGTGTTCACCGTGCAGGTGGTGTCTTCGGTACTGACCGGGGTCCAGTTGCAGAGGGTGGTGGTGGGGGGTGCTGGTTCGGTGGTTGGGTGCGTGGTCTGTGCGCCGAAGCTGTTGTGTATGTCGGCGATCTTGCGGTGAAAGAACGAGGCGAGTGAATCACAGAGGTCTTGCGAGGGTGTGATGTCGTTGTTGCAGGCGCTGGGGTTGGAGAGCTCTTTAACGATGCTGAAGAGTTCCTTGCTGTTGTGGGTGTTGTTGTCCAGACGTTCTTTGAATGTTGTCCTTTTGGTGGTGCAGATCAGCTGGTGGTGTTTGCGGGTGGCGTTCTTGAGGGCTGTCATGTTCTCTGATGTCTGGTCGTGGCGCCAGGCTTTCTCGAGGGTGCGGCAGGTTTTCTTGGAGTTTTTGAGGTCTTTGGTGAACCACGAAGCTTTCTTGCTGCCGGATCTGCCGGGAGGGTACTTCAGTGGTACGAGTTCATCGGCGCAGTTGGTGAGCCACTGTGTGACGTTGCGGGCTGCTTCGTTGGGGTCCCTCGTGTTGGTGGGAGGGTTCTTGCTGAGGGAGGTGGTGAGTTGGTCGGCGGTGATCTTGCTCCAGATTCTGCGGGGAACCTGTTGCGGGTGGTGGTGGGTCGTGGTTCTCCTGAAGTTGAAGGGGACGCAGCTGTGATCTGTTCAGTGTAGTCCGGTGGAGTGGTTGAAGGAGATGTGCTTGCTGGAGGAGAAGATGGGGTCAAGCGTGTGGACGGTGTAGTGGGTGGGGGTGATCACCAGTTGCTTGAGTCCAAGGTTGGCGAGGTTGTCCAGGAGGGCGGCGGTGTTGCTGTCACTGTTGTTCTCCAGGTGGAAGTTGAGGTCCCCTAGGAGGATGTAGTCTGAGGAGGTAAGGGCGTGCTGTCTGATGAAGTCTGCAATGGTTTCCCTGAATTGTGTGCGTGGTCCCGGGGGTCTGTAGATGAGAGTGCCACTGAGGGTGGACTTGGGGTCGGTGTGTATCTGAAAGTGGAGGTGCTCGGCGGCGGTGATAGTGTCGTCGGAGTTGGTCGTGATTCGGATGGTGTTTCTGTGGACGATGGCGATGCCTCCTCCTGTTTGGCTGACGCGATCCTTCCGGGTGATCTTGTAGCCCTCCGGGATGGCTATGGCGATATCGGGAACTGAGGAGGCATTCATCATTTAAGTGAGGAAGAAGACGTCTGGTGATGTTGTGTCGAGGAGGTTCCAGAGTTCGACGGCGTGTCTGTGGACGGAGCGGGTGTTGAGCAGGATGCACTTGAGGTGAGTGGTGCTGGTGTCTGGCTTGGCGGGAGCGGTGCAGGTACGGAGGCAGGTGAATTTGCAGGCTTGGCAGGTGAAGGGTCCGTGGGTGCATTTCGGGGTGACTCGGTAGCGGGCGGGGTTCCGGGCGGCGTTGAGTGCGTGGAGGGTGGCGGCATCGTAAGTCTGTCGTGTGGGCTGGCATCGTCGGAGGCCAGGAGTCTAGGCACAGACGGGCACAGACGGGCTTGCCTTAGGCGCTGCTTCGGCGCGCCAGCGGCGCGCCCGCTGCGCGGCCTCCATATGAGGGCAGAGGGAGGGAGGAGCAGCTGGGAGGTGGGAGCGAGGCGGCCAATGGGAGAGAACGGGGCGCGGCCACAGGGGCTCAGCGGCAAGGGTGAGCCCGGTGAAAAAACTCTGGGAAAAAAACGGAGGGTAAAAGACGGCAGGAGAGGGACAACAGGGCACAGGTATACAGAAGCAAAACACAGGGGCAAGAATGAAAAAAAAAAACAACAAAGTGGCACAGAAGTCAGGCGCAGGGGTACAGAAAAAAAGAAAGGGGGCGAGCAGTCAGGCGGCAAAAGCGTCAATGGAGGTTCAGTCCACACGGGGGCTGCGTGGCGGATGGGGGGAGCGACATGCCTGGTGACAGGGTCAGAGGTCGATGACCAGGCACTCTTCACCAGTGCTTCCGGTGCACCCCGACACGCAGCCTGCGCGTCCGAGACTCACTCCACTTCCGATGCACACATTGACCAGGCGCTCCTCACCAATGCCTCCTTTGCACCATGACATGCAACCTGCCGGTCCGAGACTCCCTTCACCTCCAATGCACATACTGACCAGGCGCTCTTCACCAGCACCTGCGGTGCACCATGACACGTACCCTGCATGTCCGAGTCTCACTTCTCCTCCGATGCACACACTGACCAGGCGCTCTTCAATAACGCCTCTGTGCACCACGACATGCACCAAGACTCACTTCACCTTTGATGCACACGTTGACTAAGTGCTCTTCACCAACGACTTCTGTGCACCATGACATGTCCCCTAGAGCATCAGAGTCTCACTTCTCCTCCGTGTATCCAAGATCACAGGGCACACCTTTGAAGGGTCTCAAGCTGCAGCAACATGCGCCCACTGTGTTGCTTGAAACGTCTCTGGAAACTTTTATGTCCCTGTGTTTACAAACAGGGAGCCAGCTCACCTCAGGCCCTTGTGGTAACAAGACACAGCACAAAGCACAGTCTTCTTCAAACAGCGGGATCCAGCGCACAAAGCACAGTCCAAACAGCCTCTTCCTTGGTTAAATAAGCAAACTGCAGACCAGCCCCAGATCACAAATCAAGGGTTGGTCCTTCCCAGCAGTCTCTGCAGTTGTTCCTTCCTTAGCAGAGGTTCCTCTTGACCACAAAATGGGTCCAAGCCTTTTCAGTCTCAATCCATTTCTATTCCAACGTTCAGTGGTCACATCTCTCATAGTTATACTCCTAAATGTCTTGGAAGTTCGTGATGCTCAGGGGTCCCTGACCCCTGCCTAAATCAGTTCTGGGTGTCTCCCTCCCAGTGTCACCTTTCTCCCTTTGAAACTGAGGGTCTGGGTCCTTAATCACTAAGCAGGAGATGGGTCAATTGTTTTATAGCCACAATCCAGGCCTCTTCACCTCCCGGGGCGTCTCCTCTGCCTACTCTCCAGATGCAAGTCAGCCTGGTGCCATATCAACCCCTTCCTGGGTCAAGACCTCCCCCAGCTCCTCTCACCTCTCATATCCAGACAGTCAATCCACATTCAGCAGGACACACAGAAATGCTTACAGCACAAAACTCAGCCACTTTCTAAAAGAGTGGTTTCTGAACACACAGTGACAAAACCACTTTCATAGAAAGATGTGTTATGACACTGTGAGTTCATACATATAAACTTCACCTGTCTATTTTAAACTTATGGGAAACTAGGCTAACAAACACAATACCCAGCCTCCCCCATTCTGTCCTATGGGCAGGAAGGCCTTTCACAAGTGAACAACAAATGTGAGTTTTTTTCACTGTCAGGACATAGCACACACCTCAGTATATGTTCTGCCTTTTACTTACACTGCACCCTGCCCAGGGGTTACCCGGGACCTACCGCAAGGGTGACCACTGTGTACACAAAAGGGAAAGTATGGCTTGACAATTGGTTGCACTTGTCAGGACAACAAGCTAACTTAGCAGACTGCGCTCAGGCCCTCCACTGCACGCCTGAGTTCCCTTTCCATGCACCTTTGCATTACTAGCCCTGGCACACACAGAGCACACCACTAGGGACTTTACTAGTAAGGCAAACATATGAATCATGGCCAACCAATTACCATTACACTTTACACAGGATACACTTGTACGTTGACACTGATGAGCAGTGGCAAAGTACCCAAAGCATCTAAATTTCAACTCTATGTCAAGAAAACGGTCTAGGGGGAAAGCACAAAGTTTAGGGAACTTTAGCCAAAAAGGCCAAGTCCTACATGACACAAAAAGGAATTTACTGAGCCAGTGTGTCTATTCTAGGTTCACATGTTTCACCTGCTTTGCAAGATGCACAGATTTTATCAGGACCTCTAAGCACCTTGTGCTCCTAACCTATACTGTTTTTCTAAAACATTGATTCAGCGAGACTCTTTTTTATGAGGCCATTTGTGTGTATATTATTGGCATCATCTACCTATTTGCAGCCTTTTTTATTTGAATACAATTAAAAAAGACTGCAATAGGTATATGTAGCTGTTAACATACACACAGCTTCATAAATAAAGAGTCCCACTTGATCAATGTTTTAGAAACACATAGATACATATCCAGGTCGTGGTGGGCATATTGCGTCAGTCCTTGTTTTGAATATATACTTAACCTATACTGAGTAGGAGTTATGCATCTCCATTCATTCCATGCAAGATTAAGAGATAGCTACTGAACCCCACTATACAGGATGAATTGATTGAAAACTGGAGACAATCCAGTTCAATAATTGTGGCACAGGAGATTATCGAAGCCTCATGGGAGCGAATGCGGGGCCTTGCTGGGCTCAAAGGTTTTGCATGCACCAATGCTCGGTGGGGACTTCCCAGCCTGGCTCTGGGATGCATTTTGTGTTCCGGGTGATTACTAAGGGGCAAGGCATAGGCACTGCTTGTTTTAGGAGACAACTTCCACTTTTGGTTTATGATGAGAGAAAGCAACATATGGCTACATTTGTTGTCATAGCCTATGGGGAAGTTTGATGTTTGAAATGTAAGTAAAGAAAGGCAATAGAGCAGAACTTCAATTTTTAAGCAGCAAAGACCAGCAGAAACTGGAGAAAGGTATATGGGAATTGGGCATAGTTCAAGGGGAGAAAGCATATGAAACTGAATAAAAGACACTGTCAAAGAACAGCATGTAGTGGACCGCATTCATAATGATGAGAGTGCAAAATATTTAAATGGTGAGAGGTAAGCTAAGAAAGGAAGGATGAAAAAATATTGCAGGTAATCCATGACCATGTGATAGAGGCAAGGCAGCTTAATTCTGGATGCAAAGGTGATGATGCAGTGGAGGTATTGGAGAAAGAGGTTGTAGATCTGCAAGCTTAAGCTTCTATATTAAAATGAAAGTTATATTGTGGAGGGAATGGCAAGCATGCAGGAGCACGGAAGATATTCGTGAAAACAGGCACAAGTCAGGAAGCAGGAATCTGTCCTATTGAAATAGATAAGTTGGTAAATAGTGGCTTGTCACTAAAGGCAAGTAAGAGGCTTAGGCATAAAAACGTCTGGCTAAAAACAGGAGGAGATACTTTTGCCAAAGTGACAAGCAGTAGTTGAACCCCTAATATCATCAGGAAGAATAGTATGATGATAGAAGATATGTAAATAAAACACAGAAAATGGAGAGAAAAGCAAGATGGGAAGTAGACACAAACCCAACCAAAGTCATGTGCTTACTTTAGGAGGCTTTTTAGTATTAAATCTTTTTATTGAGAAATCAGCTCGCACACCTACATTGGTACTTTCAATAAATCGAAAGACATGCAATGCATTGAAAATTGGTAGGAAGACATAATGACAAACACGTCCCTTGAGCCCAATGAGCCCATAAAGCTCTCTCCGTACCTGACAGTGCTGTATAGGCAAGCCTGCCTTCAAAAGGTCAAACAAAAACCAAATCCAACTCCCCGACCCCCACCTCCCAATTCTGCCAAGCGTAATAAACGCAAGTATCGGGGGCAGGTCACCTCTCTAAACTCCGTGGCCAGCAGGGACAAGAATGGCTGCCACAACTCCGCATACTTGGCTCCCTCCCCTGCTTTTACTAGAGATAGCTTTTCCATACCCAAAACTGACAAAAGGCGATGCAACCAGCCTTGGAATGTGGGAGTATGCTGGGTATGCCAAAAGGCCAGCACATTCTGAACCGCGGAGCCCAGCGCAATAGCAATCAACCTGCCTCTGTTTGATTTCAATGGGTATGTGAGGGCATTAGGTAAGTCCAGCAGTATGTAAGCATGGAATCTTGGGATTTTCGTGTCAAAGTGTACATCTATCTCGTAAAGGACCGTCTTCCAGTACCCCTAAATTTGGGCGCAGTCCCACAACAGATGTGTCAGCGTGCCTCTCTCCCCACATCCTGTTGCAGGGTTTCTGTACTCACACAGAACTGTGCACAGAGGAGTGGAACCTCGGCAAATTAGGATGTCCCAAAACTTACCTTAGCAACCAACTCACCCCTTACCGAGCTAGCTACAGTGTCTCATTGGACATATCAAACACCCAATGTTTAGACAAACCAGAACATGAACTTACAGTACCTCAGGGTACGTGGGACTCATGAACACTCTTTCGTTATATTATCATTACAAACCAGAACATGGAGTAAAGAAGACACATGTGCATTTGAAATGTTTATTTACTAATGCCGTCTTCTCAGGCGCAGTATCTTTGATAATACAAGTATACTTATTATCAGTAGCAAAATTATCAGCATAGTTACTAAGACATAAAAAGCGAATGGTGACAGCATGTTAACATGCTGTAATGAATAAGAGTTAACAACACTTATATCTCACCCTCCCTAACACATATATTATATTATTATCTAAGAAGGTCTCTTTGGGTTGTTTTAGGGCGGGCCCATACCTTAGTGTCCTAGCATGAAGGAATCACATCAGCATACACCAGCTCTCTCTGCATGTGCACCGCATCAAGTGTGTTAACAATTCTCGTGCAAAGCAATATCAATCCCGCCTCAAGCCCAAGTTGGCAAAGGCTGCACTTGTGTTATGACTATGAAGGCGTGGAGATCAGACCTCATAACAATTCCATATCGTGTTGCTCCTGAAACTTCAGCACTCTCCGTGCAGACATGTTTTATTAAACAAAGCAGATATCAGAGCAATAACATATTATTCTCACATTCACCACGGCAAACCACTAGGTTGAAAGCTAAGTCAACAATTAAGGGTCGTGTGCAGAAGTTGCAAGAAAGGAAAAATGGCGTTTAAATCTGAAATGTACCTATGCTAACTTAACACGAAATATGGATATATAGGAGCTATACAACACCCCCCCATGATCCGAGAACGGACTAAATAAGGTAACAGAAGTGCCATCACATGAGAGCAGAATCCATTTAAAAACGAGCATGAATAAAAATTCAATTATAAAAACTAATGCTAAAAATTAGCCCACAAATATAATGTGGCTCAAGCCAATAGGCAAGCAAAAATAAAATGTCTTGACCAAAAGTCAATAAAATCAAGGAAATGCTATCAATCAGCATGCCAATCTGAGGCAGTGTCTATGATAAGACCGTATATGAAAAGTAAGCTGCAACAGCCTCAAGGAGGAAGTCACTGTCCTCATCCGAAAACAGTTCAGCCATCCAGTTTAAAAGATGAAAGGAACATACGTGATCTTCCAGCACCGGATCCTCTATAACCATCAGAGGACAGCTCGGTGGGTTTTCAAGAAAACTTTGTTCCAAGAAATTTCGCGCTGCCGACAACACATCCCAGGGACCCATTAGTCCATGTGCCACCGCCAAGGCCATAATCCTTTCGTCAGAACAAACCAACTCGTGAGCAATGATAGGACTCATCAGTTGATCAAAATCGACGTCAGAAGATGCTGGTCCGCAGAGACACAAATCAATGGCCCAAAGGAAATCACAGGTCAGGCAGCGAAATACAGGCTGGACACAGGTGAAATAGGAGAACCGAAAAGATAATCCAAACGCCGTGCTTAGAGTCGCCAACGGCAGTGTGCCATAATAATCAAGCATGCGGTTGCGAAACCGCGTCAGTAGTAGCTGTGCGTGGTCTTGCACAGGAAGGGCATCCATATTTAAAAAGGCAGAAAACCACCAATGCGCCTGCCGCTAAAGCAAGTAAAAACGGGAACCCTCCAAATAAGGAAGAAAAAATAGAATGGAAGAAAGCAGGGATGACTCCAAAAATCTTCTCAAAGGAAGTCACGAGACCACCGCTAACAACTTTAAAAAAATGTGCTAGGCCCGTTGTGGAGGATGCGTTAAAGATAGAACGGACCATGGCTCCGAAATGCAAGGGCAAATCAGTGTTTAAAAGAGCCTGAACCTCCGTGCGGGTGTTAGCAATGTGAAGCACGAAAGTTTCACGGGCCGAGCTCAAGGCCACCTCTTTCTGGGACAATAGAGCTCTTATTCTAGCCATGCCGCTGAATTCTGCTCCCAAGGTCGGTATCTGTGGCCAAATGGAAGACTCCCTATGTTCACGTGTGGGAGGATAAAGAACATTTCTGCAGCAAATAACTCGCTCACTAACTGTTACTATGAAAGCTATACCTTTAATTAAACCACAACAGTTTTCATTATTGAGCATTAAATAACTACCATTCTCTAACAACTTAAACGTGGGGATGATAGCAGGAACTGGCGTGCCCTGTAAAACGCAAGCCATATTCGGGCGGTCCTTATTACATGAACCGTGTAACTGTATGTGTCTGCACATTAAAGAATGATCTGGCGTCTCAGTGCACTCATCCCCTGTTAGATAAACCTCTTGGTCATCCTTGAAACATCTGTATGTGTATGGGAGTGACCAGACCTCATGAAGAAAACCGCTACCTAAGGGTTCAAAACGACCTATTGGCACATATTTCATACAATTTGAAAACTTATATAAAGCAAAAGGCAGTGTTATTAAACCGTGGATAAGCCACGTAGCAGCGGTGGATTCTGCCACAGAAAAAGGTAAAGATTCCAACCTTTCAATATGTAGCATGGAAAAGGAAGCATCACGCATTGAAAGCAAGCGTTGTTTGTCTGTCAAATTAAACGGTGCAAATAAAGAAGAAACGTTCATGTATCCCCAGGGAACTTTACCCATTTTCAGAGTCTGAAGTGTCCACGCAAACTGCATGATTGAACGTAATTGATTTTGACCATGGTATAATACAGATACTTCATCATGTACAATATCAACAACAGACGACACAATATTATCCAATGTGTAAATTCTTGAGGAAAGCACGTTAATGCTATTGTCAACAACTGCAAGAACTTTCTCAAGATTTGCCTGATCAATAGCCCTAAGGCGTGAAGCAGCCTCAATTTGTGAGAGTTTCCAAATTTCATTGTAAACACCATATAACCAGCGTTTCGACCTGCCACTAGCTGGGCCCTTAATGAAATCATTCAAATCCACGTCTGCATTCAGTTTGGAAAGGTGATACTTAACCGCAGGTAAAGTTGAATGTTTCAGCCAAGCTTGACACAACTTGCCAACAGAGTAAGAGGTGACAGTATGACTCAAATCAAAACGGGGATCAGATCTAACAGTCTTAAAACCGTCAGTTATATTTAAAAATCTTTTTTGGCAAGCATCAGCACTACGGTGCCAAAGCAGCCAACCCTTGGGATTCATACTGGAAATGTTAAAGGAGGAATTCAGAAGCAGAGCCTGTATTTCTCTAATGGACAATTTAGTAAAATTACTCCAATTCTCATATTCCTCCAACTCCGGGAAAGACGGGGTGTTTAACCTTTTAGATGTAGCCAATCCAAAGCACGTGGTCTGGGAAATGGTTTCATTTAAAAACCACATATGATTTGGGATGAGACATGCACGGTGCAAAGCCTCAGTGCCTTGTACCTGCCAGGCCCTTGAGCCCCAAACTGATTTAAGGTCTATGGTATCCTTCCATAACTCATACCCTCCAGCAACTAATTTATCCAGGAAGGCCTTTGAATACAACAATTTTGTATTTGTAAGTCGAACCTTGGACAGTGGCTGTTTGTTAAATTTAAAATAAAATGACTCGGGATTGGACTGATTAAAGTCAGTGAAATAAGTATACTTTTTAAGAAACGTTTCTGAACTCCCTTGTTTTGGTGCTGGGCAATGTTCCCACTGAGTAAAATTAACCGCATCCCTACGGGAAGATGTCTTGTGTAAGAAGTGATTGCCATAATGTTGGTAACAGAACAATTCACCATAATTAGCAGATTCTAAATATAAATCCTCAGCATCAAAAGCAGCATAATATTTCAAATCAGAAAACAAACTTTCCACAGCATTAACATCCCAATCATCAGAACGAATGTTTTGTTTCACCACATCCCCCATATTAACTCTTAGTACATTAGGAACATTAACGACTTCCGTTGGGCCATGAATCTGAAAACGAACTGCATCCCACGCGATTCCATCCAGAACAGGCCATGCTGTGATGTTAACCAAAGACAAGTCTCTTTTTAATCTGTGTGTAGAATGTGAAGAGGAAAGTGGGGCCAAAGTTCCATTTAAATGAGTAATGCAAGTTCTCTCCTCGACATAGTGTCCATTCATAATCCGAAAAAAATAAAACACAAAACCAATTGACATAAAAAGGTAAACTGAAAAAAGGACCAGCCAAATGTATATCCAAGGAGGTATCAAAAAATGTTTTTTAAACAGGCTGGCATATACTGCAATTTTAGAGGGTTTTTTCGAGGCAAGGGAAGCAGAGTCAAATGAAAATCTGGATTCCGTGGCTAAACGAGCTTGCAGGTCAGGCATGGACAAATCAGTGGGGTATGTATAGTCTGTCTCATCAAGATTAGTTCCTGGTAAGTTATTCAATAATGGACTGGAAATAGCAGGTAATTCGATGGCCACCTCAGGTTCATTATTAGAAGCAGTGGGCATAATTGAATTTCTCACAATGGAAGGACAGGAAACAGCCGGTGTCATGCTAAGAAGAATCGGCCACTCTGTGTATCTTGACATTGTCAATAGAAATAAACCTGTTTTCCTTACGACCTGGAAGTGGTGGTAGAATGACTGTTCTTGTGCCCTTCACTCCAAGCACTGGGACTGGAGCTCGATAGGAGGGACCAAACTCTTTCTTGTTGTCGATCTTCTCTCGAACCAGTTCTCCAACTTGGGGTAGCCAGCCAACTACCGGGATCTGCAACGCATCATCCGATGTGGAGGGCAAATGTTCCTTTGCAAGAGTGTCTCTCGTCTTTTGTAGATTCTGTAAAATATTGCAATGTTCATCTGCGTCAAAGGAAGTGGCGCGAACCACTGAGTCTAGACCGTCAAGGTCAGGGACGAACATCTTGATGCCAAAGAGCATTTCGTATGGGGTCCGCCCACCCAGAGACCTTCTAGGGAGATTATTAAGAGCACGCTGCACGCCATAGAGGTGGGCCAGCCAGTTTCTGCCAGTGCCTATAACTCGGGCTGTCAAAGATTGCTTTAAATCACGGTTCATTCGTTCAACTACACTATTACCCTCGGGTCTGTAGGGTGACGAAAACTTGACTTGGACCCCCATCGAAGTCATGGCATCCTTATACGCCTTAGAGGCGAAAGCCGGACCCTGATCCGAATGGAAGGTACCACAGGCAAAAATCCCTATAAAGATACGCAAATCTCTGATGACAGTCCGGGAATCAGCGCTGCGATGTGGCCATAACCACACAAAGCGTGTGCATGAGTCAACTGCTACTAAGATGTATTTATACGCAGTATCAGATGAAAATGGACCGCAGTGATCTAAATAAACACAGCCTAGTGGTTTATTAGAAATGTACAACTGAGTCTGAGGCGGACGCGTAGCAGTTGAAGGTTTAATCTGCTGGCATATGTCACAAAGAAGGACATAATCACGCGTCTGTTTGTACAGTCCCCGCCACCAGAAACGTTGTTGTAGTTGCGTTACAGTGGCTGAGACGCCCGCATGCGCAGACGCCACACCTTCATGAGCCGCTGTAATCAAGTCTGTTCTGCGATCCGAGTTGGGAATCAGCCGTTCCCCAACATCAGGAATTGTCACAAAAGGAACCTTTTCGGGACTTAAGTGGTATTTATACTTCGAAGGGAATCCCGAAGGATGTTTACTTCCCTTCTCAGAGGCAGCAACCGCTGCCAAGATGTCGCTATCAATCTTGGTTTTAGACCTAGTAACCGCTGCAACTAAGTATGTAGATACTGCTGATTTCGCCGCTTCATCAGCAAGCGAGTTGCCAAGAGCGTGTACTCCCACGCGCTGATGACCGAGAGTATGAATCACATAAACGAGTGGCAACATAGCCTTAAGCTCTGCCACTCGAACCCAGATCATTTTATGTTTTATTGTGCTACCCTTGGAATCACGAAAGTCATTTTGAATCCAAAAGAACAAGTTTTCATTGTAAGACTGGACACAGTAGTAAGAATCACTTACAATTAGAGTAGTAACACTTTGATCTGCGTACTCCAAAGCTAGTAATAGAGCACGAAGCTCTGCTAATTGTGCAGTGCAATCGCCCAGGGGCAACGTGTGTACCTCCCTGGAAATGAACTCGTCATTCAACATAGCACCGACCACAATGGCGCATGCGGAAACGTAGGCATGTTTAGAGCCATGCGCAACCTGCGCCGACCCATCAGTGTAAATGATGCAATGGAAGTCCTCCAAAGGTCGCATCGCCAGAGGAGCAGGATGAACGAATTCATACTGCAAGTACTCCTGTGACCGTAAGGAGGCGTCAAAAATAAACATGACATCTGCGGATGACAATGACGCAGCCCACTGAATCCACCGAGGGTGCAAAGCCTTTGAATTTGGTACACTGGCTTTCGTGACTGCCTCCAAATGAGGACAGGGTGTTACCACTAGCATGCGTTTCCCCTGTGACAGAGCACGTTCTTTCAGAATTGCCATCTGTACAGCAGTTAAAACCTTTTCTATGGTGGGAAACCGCATCTCAGCCGAGGTGTACAAGTGTGACTTGTAAGCAATAGGTACTGTGTCACCTTCATTAAAAGTGAGGTAGGTGAAACCCACCGTCCCAGGAATTATTCTTATTACCAGGTTGGTGTGGTTATCACGAGTCAGTAAATATTTAGAAGCGAGCAGATCAGCCTGCAAGGATTGCAAAATGGCTGAATGCTCAGGCAGCCAGCATGATTTTGAGAAAGTTGGTTGTATCAAAGCATACAGAGGCTTGACACGTTGGGCATATTCCGGAATGTAAGTTCTGCCGAAATTCAAAAAGCCCAGTAAGGATTGTAATTTCTTCAGTGTTGTTGGTGCGCGCAATTGTGCGCACTTCTCCAAGAAGTGAGGAGCCAAACCTCTACCTTCATTGTTGAGCTCATAGCCCAAAAACAACACTGTATGTTCAGCAATGTGCGATTTTGCAAAGTTGAATTTGTAACCCATGTCTGCGAAGTTGCAAACAAGAGAATTCACACGACACAGATGCTCCCAAATATCGTCGTCTGTGAGATATATATCATCCACATACGAAAAAGCATCAGGGTCGAGTGCCTCCAGAATAGAGACAATTCGAGCGGTAAATACACCAGGACTATTCTTGTAGCCCATTGGAAGACGCCGGAATTGCTTTTGGACTCCAGCGCTTGTAAAACTGGTCCATTGGGAGCTAAAGCTGTCCAATCTGTGGGCATAAAAACCATTGGATATGTCAAGCGTTGTCTTGAAACGCTTACGCACGAGACTATCCACTAGGGCAGAGCCGTGGGTATTCTGTACTGCACAGTTACGGCAATGCGAGTTCAAATGCCGGTAATCCAAAACCAAACGATATGATCCGTCAGGTTTATTCACAGTAAAAAGGGGATTATTCATCGGTGACACACACGTTTCAATAACTCCCTGATATTCCAATTGTTCAAGGATTACTGCGACGGAAGATTTTGCTTCACGTCGAATGGGATATTGAGGTTGAGGCTGCGGCTGAGACCGCAACGGAATTTCGTGGCAAGGCGACAATTTATCCCAACCACATTGGTTACGGTACAGAGCCGGCGCGAGAGCCCGAGCCCACTCTTCTGCAAAATGCTGCGCATGCTCTTTCGAGACAGTGTTCGCGAAACTGGGTAGGATTACCTCCTCCCCTCGCGGCGCCGCGAGCACAAAAGGTGGGGGCCAGTCAGCCTCCGAAAGTAAAATATCATATGTGGAAGACAGATTCTCCCAAAATACACCTTTAACGGTACGCTGTATGTCACCTTCAATTAACAGGACGATTTCATATAGTCTTTCAGGGGGAGCAAGTCTCGTATCCGCTGTTTCTATCACAACGTAGACATCAGTCGCTGTCACCCTCAGTAGTGGACGCAGCGCCTCTCTGACTATTGTTATCTCCGCCGCGCTGTCCAGCAAGGTCAGAGCCCACGTCAGATTCCGAAGCCGCGTTCTCACTATCTGTGGCATATCGATGCGCTGTTAAGGCTGCGACTTTCTTTTTCGCAAACTGCGGACGCCTAGGCGTAGAATCCTCCTGCTTCACTGCGCCGTCCGTCTGGCGGGACTGACCACGTCCTTGTTGGCCACCACGTCCACGTCCACCCCCTCCTCCTCCACCGGTTTTCTGTGCCGATGCGTCCTGAAAGGAACGAGGAGAGCGTTGATCAGAAACCTGAAAACGATCAGGTGATTTAATCATCGCGCGGTCGCGCAAATCATAAACTTTTTCGGATGGCGCAGGAGCTTCTATTGCAGGAAAAGAACCCTGAGTCTGCATTGTCTGCTTCCCCTGTGTCTGTTTTTTAGGCCAATTTTGTTTCTTGGACTTTGGCTGGGCATCTGTCACTGCAGACTGCCCCTGTGGTTGTTTTTTCTCCTTCACTGGAAAATATTTCAGACCTCTACTCGTGCGGCCAATCGTTTTATAAGCGGCCACCACAATCTTTGCTAACTGGCGGGGTTTGTCGGCATCGGGCAGAGCAGCCAAAGCATTCGACACCTGAAAGTTAACTGCATCTCCTTTAACATTGGAGAGAATGAGATCACTTACAATCTCAAAAGAACCACACAGGCGCATACCCAATTCAACCGCTGCCTCTGGACCGTGATCATTCTGAACACGTCGAACGATTTCAGGCAGGGCAGTCATAGACGGGGTGCCGAAGCACCTTGTATAAACTGCCGCAAATGTTTTTCCCCAGCTGTCACAGTCAGCAAGTTCAGGAGTAATATCCTTCGGGAGAGTAATCGTCAACATTCTATGTTTATCAGCAGGAGTGGAATTCGGAAAAACCGCTTCCAGTTGATCAAACTTCTCTGCTAGCCAGAATGGGAAGTCATCGTTGTCAACAGGACGCGCACCAAAAACCGAATTTACCATCACTGGATTGAGACGCATTCCGCCTCGTTCCAAGGGAGCGGCCGCACCCCCCTGGGGACCACCAGGAAGATGTCGACCGATGTATTGCACTAATGCACGAATCACGGAAATGGAAACTACATGTAGCCGGCGAATTTCTGCCAGGGTACAAGCCCCGTGATTCGGGTGCGGGGTAAAGCCACCCAACGCAGGCCAATTAGTACCTGGAATTGAGAGTGGACCTAACCTCGCACGGGACAAAGAGTGGGGGAGGGCGCCATCAAACCAAACTCGATGCTGCCAATGATCAATAGGTATTTCCAATGCCCTGTATGGCGTATATTCAGCCGGGACATCCGAGGCGGTGTAGGAGTGGTACAAACCAGAATTAGCGTCCACAGCCGGAAACGTAACCCAAGAGTAAAACAACTCGTAAGGAAACGCCGGATCCGCACTCACCACGAAAATCACAGCCATCCCATCTACTGGGACCTGGTACGTCTGAAGATGGTTGCGTATCGCTACGCGACTATGCTGCGCAATAGCCACCGCTGCCGCCATCACAGAATTGGAAACAAGAAAACACAAAGAATACTTTGTAGCACAACTGGGTAGTAATTCAAAGAAACCGTTTAAGGAAGAATCAAGCTTGAATAAAGACCTATTTCAAAAAATAGGTAGGTTTCACCAACACCCCGTTTTCCGGAAACGGATGTGAAGGGGTTAAGGCATGAATGATAAACTACTCGAGTGTCATGATATAAGACCACCGAAACCGTTGGGCGCCATGTTGCAGGGTTTCTGTACTCACACAGAACTGTGCACAGAGGAGTGGAACCTCGGCAAATTAGGATGTCCCAAAACTTACCTTAGCAACCAACTCACCCCTTACCGAGCTAGCTACAGTGTCTCATTGGACATATCAAACACCCAATGTTTAGACAAACCAGAACATGAACTTACAGTACCTCAGGGTACGTGGGACTCATGAACACTCTTTCGTTATATTATCATTACAAACCAGAACATGGAGTAAAGAAGACACATGTGCATTTGAAATGTTTATTTACTAATGCCGTCTTCTCAGGCGCAGTATCTTTGATAATACAAGTATACTTATTATCAGTAGCAAAATTATCAGCATAGTTACTAAGACATAAAAAGCGAATGGTGACAGCATGTTAACATGCTGTAATGAATAAGAGTTAACAACACTTATATCTCACCCTCCCTAACACATATATTATATTATTATCTAAGAAGGTCTCTTTGGGTTGTTTTAGGGCGGGCCCATACCTTAGTGTCCTAGCATGAAGGAATCACATCAGCATACACCAGCTCTCTCTGCATGTGCACCGCATCAAGTGTGTTAACAATTCTCGTGCAAAGCAATATCAATCCCGCCTCAAGCCCAAGTTGGCAAAGGCTGCACTTGTGTTATGACTATGAAGGCGTGGAGATCAGACCTCATAACAATTCCATATCGTGTTGCTCCTGAAACTTCAGCACTCTCCGTGCAGACATGTTTTATTAAACAAAGCAGATATCAGAGCAATAACATATTATTCTCACATTCACCACGGCAAACCACTAGGTTGAAAGCTAAGTCAACAATTAAGGGTCGTGTGCAGAAGTTGCAAGAAAGGAAAAATGGCGTTTAAATCTGAAATGTACCTATGCTAACTTAACACGAAATATGGATATATAGGAGCTATACAACAATCCCTGCCAGCATGAGGGCTCCCTTGTGTGATCAATCTCATGCAGCCTCTCAGGTGTGTAGTACCAGTACGTCACCAATTTAGTGAAGGTGTCTGTAAACCCCATATGATAGGCGGAGTGCCGCGCGCGGTAATAAATACCCTCCCATTCCTTATTGCATAACACCCGCCCCAACTCCCTCTCCCAACGGGCCCTTCCCGAGTTGTAAGTGCGTGAGTGCCGGTCTAGTAGCATTCGATAAATGTCCGATATGAGGTGTTTATCTGTTGTCCGTGTGATCAGCCAATATTCATATGGACTTAGCCTCCGATCAGCCCCTTCCCTGACCTGGGCGTTGAGCGCCCAGTGCCGTGCCGTGCCGGTAAGTAGCGGAGTCGTTCCGTTTCCAGCAGGCCATACTTCCGTCTCAGATGTTCGAAGGATGCTACTCCCTCCCCCGCATAGAGGTGGAACAGAAATCTACACCCCGCTGGGCGCCACCGGGCGAAAGCGTTGGTGTCTTGACCGGGTCCGAACTCCGGGTTCTCCAACAATGGTGTGAGCGGGGACGGAAATGTTGTCAGGTGATGTTTCGTGCAGGTCTGGCCCCACACCTCTAGTGGGACTCTCGTGATAAATGAGGCGTACAAGTTGGGAGGACGGTGTTGCCTACGAAGGAAGGGAACCTCTTGCAACGGGCGAGCCGCCACTTCCTGATTCTGAAAGAGCCAATGTTTTTCTGACTCCCACTTGCTCCACTCTACCAAGGTCTGGAGCTGGGTCGCCTGATAATATAGCATCAGGTCGGGCAAACCTAGGCCTCCCTTTTCTGGTGGAAGCATCGCTAACCGAAGCTTCATTCTCGGACGCTTACCGTTCCAAATGAACTGCACGAGCTCCGACTGTGTTTGGCAGATCCAGCCCTCAGGGGGTCGGAACAGAATGGCACGAAACACGTACAGGACTTGCGGAAGAATGGTCATTTTTATAGCAGCCACTCTGCCCAGCCAAGAGAGCGGGAGGTGTCTCCATTTGCCCAACTCCCTACGGAGTGTCTGACGAAGCCTGGCATAGTTGATACGCACTGTATCCTGTAATGTGGGTGCCAGCTGAATCCCCAGGTACGGGATAGCCTCCGTTGCCCAGTGGAAAGGAAAGTGTTCCTGTAGATAGGTCCGAGTGTGTCCCTCCAGTGAGAGATCCATCGCCACTGACTTCGCCATGTTGACTTTAAAGCCCGCCGCGTCAGCAAATTTGTCCAGAATTTCAACACAGGCCGGCAAAGAATCACTAGGGGAGGCCAGGGAGAGGAGGACATTGTCCACATATAAACTGATTGTGTGCACGTATGCACCGAATTTAATCCCTGTTACTCTCTGATCGGACCGCATGGCCGGCGCCAACGGCTCCATATAAAGCGCAAAGAGCAGAGGCGACAGCAGGCAGCCCTGCCGCGTCCCCCGTTCAATGGGGAAACGAGGCGAGAAGCACCCGTTAACTCACACTGTCGCCGTGGGGAAAGTATAACAATTCAGAACCCAAGTTCGAAACTTCACTCCAATCCCCGCCTTAATCAGGACTTGCTCCAAGTATGGCCAATAGACCCAGTCGAACGCCTTCTCGGCATCGATCGCGAGCATCATATATTCTACGGTTGTCCGCATGGCTTTCTCTATCAAGTGTAGGGCCCTTTTGGTATTGTCGGCCGTTTGGCGTTCCGGAATAAACCCTGCCTGGTCCGGCTCAATCAGCCCCTGCATGAGTGAGCCCAGCCGTGAAGCCAGGATGCCTGTGTATATCTTAGGATCGACATTAAGGATGCATATGGGACGGTACGCTCCACATTGCGTACGGTCCTTCCCTGGCTTAGGTATGACTGATATAGTGGCATCTAGCAAGTTGCGCGGGATTGCTCTGTTCTCCGCAAAGGAGTTAAAGAGGGCCGCCAATAACGGCGCTACCTGAGTACAAATGGTTTTATAAAAGATCGCCGTAAAACCATCCAGCCCATGCGCTTTAGCGAGTTTGAGACGTGAGATCGCCCATATCACCTCCTCAGGACGTATCTTACTATCTAGGAGACCAGCTTGATCTTGTGATAAGGCAGGAAGAGGGATCGACTCTAGAAAAGCTTCGCTGTCGGTGGGGTCCAGCCGCGCACCTGCATAGAGTGAAGTGTAAAAGTCGCTGAAGGCCTTTGCTATGTCACCGTCTTCTGTGACCCTCCCCCGTCCTGTGTAGCGATCTCCCGTACCGCCTGTCGCTGTTGATTTTCCCGAAGCGCAAGTCTCGCGTCTGGAGCATGAGTTCCTTGCGTTTACAGGCCCTTTCCGCGTTTTCCGCCGATGAGACCGCAATAAATACACCTCGCAATATTGCCTTAAGCGCCGCCCAATGTGTGGCCAGGGAGGTGTCTGAAGTGTGGTTGTGTTCCAAATAATCCGCAATAACCCCTTTGATTTTCTCCACTGTGGTCTTTAGGTGAAGCAGGGTGTCGCGTAGCCTCCAGCACCGCGCCGCCAGAGCCACAGGAGGGAAAGAAAAAACACCGAAAGCGGTGCGTGGTCCGAAAGCGCTGCAGCTTCCATCTCCAGCTCTGTTGCAAGCGCTTTGAGGGACGAGGAAGACAAAAAGTAATCTAACCGGGCGTACGTTTTATGAGCATTAGAATATTATGAATAGTCACTGGCTCCCGGGTGAAAGCTGCGCCAAAGGTCTACCAGCCCCAACTCTTCCAGTCTAGCCAACCCCCCCTTCGATAGAGTGCCTGCCTGCGTGGAGCGCTGCCCTGATCTGTCCATTAAATTGTCAAACACCAGATTTAGATCCCCCCCCAATCAGAATATGCCTACCAGGTGTCGTGGTCACTTCACTAAGTGCCTGGTGAAGAAATTTCTCCTGACCCTCATTAGGTGCATAAATTGAGCTAACTGTGAAGGTGGCCTCCCCCAGGGAAAATCTGTATTTCGGCTACTTTCTGCATCACTCTCCCCAGGAAATGGTGATTCACTAATATTGCCACCCCCACGGTCTTGGTGGGGCCTGAGGAGTAGAATTGGAATGGAAAGCTGCGCGATTTCATCCTATGACAATCTTTGGACAATAGATGTGTCTCCTGTAGAAGAAAAAATATCAGCCTTTGAATTCTCTAGAAACGTCAGGACTGCCCTCCGCTTCACGGGGTTGTTCAGACCCCTAACATTCAGAGTAAGGAGACGTAATTCAGTCGCTGGCATAACTGGTCATTAACCCTGTATCCTATGTGTCCCTGTTTCGCATCTCCCCCGAGGCACACCCGGCGCCAAAGTTCTGGAAACCCCGCTATAGTCCGCCCCTCCAACACCGCCGGTCAGACAGCATGAATCCCACTCTTCCACACACTTACATGAACTCGTGGACCTGGAACCCCCCCCAACATTCCCACCCCAGATAAGTTGCTGTACAGAGAAGATAATGCCCCCCAACTGTTAAGTCATGTTCGGCTTCACCCTCCTATGTCCTGAGGTGATGACAGAAATGTCCCTCCCCCCTCCAGCCCCCGACCGCAACCAAAAAAGGGAAAAGATAACAAACCCAACCATAGTCCATCATCTTCATAGATGAGTGGCAGTAAGGTAACACTGGGAGTTGTAAGTCATTCATTTCCTCCCCCCTCCCACCGCCGACCTCATATAAACCTCTGGTAATCTTCTGTGTCCAGGATTCAAATGGCTTATTCAACTGGGATGGGAAGCGGCAAAGTCCAATGCCACAGCCTCCACCGCCGCCCGCTTGCTGTCTTCAATCTCAGTTTTCGGGGGTTTCTTGACGCGCCGCCGTCTGCCCTGTTGGCGAAATTGGGACGCCGGGTCCCCGAGACCTCCAGAACGAGTTGTCGCTTCCTCTTCCTCCACCGGTGGGTCAATACCTAACAAGTGGCATGCTTCCTTCAGAGAGCGGAGCTGATGGAGCTTGTTCTCCAGTTTAAACACAATGCAGACGGGATGACCCCAACTGTAGGGAATATGATGTTGTTGGAGGTAGTTCGTAACGGGCTTAAAGGTGCAGCTTTTCTGCAACGTGAGTGCTGACAAGTCCTGAAACAGGGTCGGTGAGTGAGCTTTGAAAGTGATAGGATGCATGTGTCGCGCTTTCTGAAGAATTTCCTTCTTCGTTCGAAAGTCCTGTATACAGACCAAGATGTCTGGTGGCGGAGCCGTCGCGGCCCGCTGGGGACCCGCCCTATGAGCTCTATCCAGCCTCAGCCTGTCTCCAAGGGCCGTCCCAGAACATGGTTGAATAGTTCTCTAGAGAATGTGAATAGGTCCTTGGTATCCTCCGACATCGCCACCCCTCGGATGCGTATGTTGTGTCACCAGGAACGGTTTTCTAAGTCCTCGAGGTGGGTTTGTAAGTCCACCTGCTGGTCGTGGATTCTTATGATCTCTTGTTGCAGTGCCTCCACCTCGGCATCTCGGCGCTCTTGTTTAGTTTCAAGTTCCATGACCCGTTCCCCGATGCTGTCCATGTCCCTGCGCACTTCTCGGATCTCTTCCGAAAATTCCTTCTTGAGGGTATAGATATCATCTCTCAGGGCTGTGAACATGGATTCCAAGAAGGCCTTTGTGATAGGTTCCGCACCCACTGTCGCGGTCTCGGCCGTCGGTTTGTCTTTAGGTGGCGGGGACGGTTGGGCCTTGGCGAACATCTCTTTCATCTTCTTGTCCTTCCGGACACTGGACTCTGACATGACGCTCGTGTCGGCCCATGAACTCTGTCCCGGGGGCACTCCTTGGCTCCGACGCGCCTCAGGGCCTTCAGTATCTCCGCGGCCTTAGTCCAAGAGCACGGCCTAGGCCTCTTGCGTGACTTGGCGGACAGGCAGGCCCCTGTGCATCGTGGTGCGGGGCACCGCGCAGTCCAGCCGCTACGGTCTTAGGCCCGTCTTCTGATGATCACCCAAAATGGTCCTCCCTATAGCGCTGGGCGGTCCAGAGTCTTTGCCGCTCACTCGAACAGTGCTCACCCCAGGCAGGGGCCCCCAGAGTTTCGCCTCCGCGAGTGAGTGCCTGTTGCATGCACCCCGACTACAACCTCAGTCGTCTGCCCGGGGCGTGTCCTCCGAAACTGGCTTCTCGCTGTTGAGGCCTGGATCTCGGCCGCCGAAGCACTCCGCTGCGAGGCGTTCAGGTGGTAGTCCGGCCCTCCCGCTAGTAAGCTTCACCAAACTGGTCTCATCGCCCACCGCTTGCTTCACACCGTCCCTGGCTGCAGCTGTACAATCCAAGGCACGCCGGGTAACCAGCAGAGCCCTCGGCGGCCTCCGCAGGTAGCCAGCCACTCTTTAGCCCACTGCGCGCTCTGAAAATCACCCCTTCTTATTTGCCAGGCCGCCGCTCACCTCTGGTCCGCCTCGTGTGCGGGATGGGGCCGGCTCCCCGCTCGTTGCTGGTGCTGGTCCGGGCTGGCTGATGCCTCCGGGGGAGGCCGCACCCAGCCCGCTGCCGCGCTCGACTCTTCCGTTGCCAGCAGGGGGTCACACCGGGTAGACCATCCGGTAGGCGGTGGGTCCGCAGCAGCTGCCTGGCAAAGTTTACCCAGCGCCTCGCGCTGTATCCACACGCGGGCTGGACCCACGCAGCCGCACCGGCTCTTGCGTAGATCCACCCCGGGTCTTTGCCTCCGAATCCAGCTGCTTCTGGGCTCGACTCCGCCCCCTCGTTACGCCGCACCCGTAGGCCTCACAGCAGGCCGTGCGGGCACCGCCTCCGCAATGCTCCCACAGGTCACCCCCGGCTCCACTCACGCCAGGGACCCCTGGTAACGCTGTCCGAGCTTTTGAGGTGGCTAAAAGGGGGCTTTCACACAGCGAAAGCCCGTGCTAAACAAGGCCAGCAGCGGGAGCTCAGGAAGACACGTCTGCCCACTCCACCATCTTGGCCACGCCCCCTAGGAGGCTTTTTGAAGGAGAAGCTGAAGCAGAGAGTAAAGAAAGGTCAGAAGAATAAAATACAAGGGAATACTTGGAAAATATAAGACAGGTAAAAAAGAGTGGTATGACTGGAAAAAAATTAGACCGAGCTACTGGCTTTGCTAATGCATTTCTATTTGCATCCACATATGAGCTCATGCATTACCATTGTGACAAATGACTTTGGAGATACTGTTCAAGCCCTCTTACTGTTGCATCTGCTGGCATTAACGTCCTGCTTTTTGCCTTGCAGATTCCATATTGACACCACTTCTGGGCATCCTACACGTTGCAACATGTCAGATTCAGGGCCTGCAGAAATATGATTGTATCACTTCCTTCATGATGGAACTCCATTAGCTCCCCCAATCTTCAAAACTAGCTGCATGACTTACAAAGCCATCAAGATGAGCACCCTCAGATACCTTGCAGACATGCTCACCATCTATGGACGTTCTCTGCACACCCGCAGCCAGGACACAATCAGACTGCAGACTAAAAAGTGTAAAAAAAATAAATAAATAAGGAAGCAGGCCTTTTATATCTATGCACCTATGACTTCAAATAGTATCCCTGTATTCATCAGAAGCTCCAATTAAGGAAAGAGTGGAAGACACACCTCTTTAAAGAACATTACATCACAATCAATTAACAGTCCATATACCAGCAACCGCTCCTATCGCTCATTGAGTAATGCTGGTATTTTACCTTGTAGTGTGCTGTGCAGCATTTGAATAGGTTTATAAAAGGCAGAAAACTTACAGGTGACTCTCTATGGGAGACTTCATCAGTCTTATCAGTTCTGATATGGCAACCACAATGGTGAAAACAAGGTAGACTTTCACACAAGACATAGCTAGGTATACGAAACAAGAAGCATAAATATGCTTAACCTGTGAAATTAAAGCTTGGCAGGGTCATGGGTGTCAAATATAAGATTAAATCAGAAGAAGCCAAACTCAATCCATGGTAAATAAGGCAGAAAGACTGATATAGCCTTAGCCAGATGTCTCCAACAAGCCGATTGCGTGCTACCAGTAGCTGCGTCTGAGTAGCTCACCCCACTTTCATGCATGTTCTTATTTCGTCTCCTTTCTTTTCTCTTTCTTCTTACTGTTCTTTCTATACTGTTCTCATTCCTGCTGTATTGTCTTCTTTCAGCTTATTTTGTTGTGTTTTTTAACCCCACTGTTTTTTATCTTTCTTTATTTAGTTTTCTACTCTTTTCTATCTAGCCTTACTTTGCTTCTTGGCTCCTTGTCTCTCCTTCTGTTTTTTCATGCTCCTCTTCTTTCTCCCTTTTTCCTTTCTTTCACTGTTTCCTTCTATCTTTATTTCTCGAATTTTTTATCTTTGTCTCTTGTTGTCCTTTCGTTCTCTATTTTTTTTACTTTTTCAGTATTTTATTTTTCCTGTTTTTTACCTTTGCTGTAATTTTTTCTTTCTTTTTCTCTGCTCTTATGTTCTGTCCAAGTTTCCTTCTATTTATTTTCACCAACTTTTTTTTTAATCGACATTTTCCTTACAAATATACAAGGCAACCATGCAACATAACACAGTCAAAATCATACAGATTATATATCCCGTTATACAGGGACTAAATGATGTAAAGCGCTGGTAAATAGTCAAACCACAATATGTTCCCTCAGGGCACAATCACATCCCCACAGCATTTTTCGGGAAGCATGTTTTCAACTTTTAATCACGTAGTCTGGCATTCCAGGTCCCATTTGGAACCAGAACCTATATGTCCAGGTATTTAGTGTTCATTTCTTGCTGCATGGATAATTGTGAGTGATTACCTAGGCCATAGAACTCCCTCCATCTGCCTCAAACCTTCTTGAACTTCCTGCAATATCCTGTAGCTGAAAATACCACCTTTTCTGCCCCCATACTTATTCCCATTATGTTGATAAATTTGATTTGGTTAGTAGCGCTCATGACCCCCACAGCTAAGCAATATCCATCTTAGCGACAACCAATCCTAGTGAGCAGAATACCAGCTTTTCCTAGAGATATTGATGTCTCCATGGAGTCTGAGCAAAACAAACTGGGGATTTTGTGGAATTTCTTTCTCAAGAATATCCCCCAGCCCCTCAGAATCCTCTACCCATATCCCTGAATGACCGAGCACTCCCGGATTGTGTAAAAGAACAACCCCATGGCACCCTCGCATCACGAGCAATAAGGTGTGAGTGTTTGCCCAATTCTATGGAGTTTGGCCCTGCCCATGTAAACTCTATCTGGCACAGAATCAGTCTTATTAGCTACTTCTTGGGTGTGTATCACTGCAGCTTCCCTGTCTTCCATCACCCCCATGTCGGGCTCCCACCTCTTTCTAAGGTTTCCTAGATTGTCATGAATGAATTAATACTTAGTATATTAAACAAACCGCCCATTTCCCTTAACGGGCTTCTCAATATGTGTCTCTCTAGAGGTGCTGAGTTAGGCAGGTCACCTTTTTCAATGGCCTAAGCATGTTGAGCATGTATGAGGTTTGTGCAATTATAGAGCTGCTGTTCAAGCCCTCATATATATCATGCAGCCAGTTAAAAGAGTTAACAGCTCTGTTTTGTTTGTATTAGAACTCTGTGCACTTTTCCCCAGCTATCCAGTGGTAAAGTGCTTGTGCTCTCTCCTTCAAGCATGGTAACGTTGGTCTACACCTAATTGGCACATTTAATTACTTGTTAGTTCCTAGTAGATGGACCTACGTGTACCAAGGGCCTGTAAATTAAATGTTACTAGTAGACTTGCAACATTCATTATGCCACCCATTAAAGTAGCACTATAAAATATGTTTCAAGCTTGCCACTGCCACTTGTGTGTGCAGTTTTAAAATGCCATTTCGACCTGGAGAAAGAAACCTTTTCTTAATCCTAATCCTCAATTTTTAAAATGTATAAGCCACCTGTAAGGTAGGCCCTCAAAGCTCATAGAATTGCAAGAAATAATAGTTCACTATAGATAATAAATCATGTAAACAAAGAGGAGTCTGATCTGAAAGACTTTCTGACCAGATAATTAGTTAACATACCACAGCAAATGTTGAAGTAGGCACACAACCGGTATTTTTTGCTTCAGTTGATTTATTAATTGCATATTTTCTATTGCAAAATCTTTTAAATATATCAATCAATTAGTATCAAATAAGATCCAGTGCTCACACATAAATGAAAAGAGCATGCAGTGTCAAGTGTGTAATAAAAAAAACGTGCATCACCTAACAAAAAACCACGCATAACTCCTTGACTTATTTTTATACAGGAAACAAGGTATCAGTATGTATTTCTTACACCAGGCTTCTACAATGTTGCTTGAGATACTAATCAAATTCAAGACAAAAATCCCTGTTGCTTGCAAACCACTTTTAACACAGAAGCTTCCCATTGTAGTGTCTCCATCGTGTATGGGTCCTCGCTCTCTCCTAAGCCATTATGACCACCTGTGCAAGAGCAAGAAGGGTTGTTACACCTGCGTATATAGGAAGGAGTCCCAAGTGGGCTCAAACATATTCCACCTGTCAAACCCAATTGCCGGATCATCTTTGGAGGCATTAATCCACTCTGATCAAGTCAGAAGGTGCGAAGCCCAATATTATGCCTGTAGGTCAATCAATCAATCAGTCAGGATTTGTAGAGGGTGGATAATCACCCGTGAGGGTATCCAGTGTTATGATTCTGCTGCAATCAGTCAAAGAGTCATGTCTTGAGTCCCTTTCTAAATTCTGTGAGGGAGGATATTGTTCGTAGATGGAGGGGGTGCATTTTCAAGTCTTTGGCAGCTTACAGGTGTGTGTGAGGTATGCAGAGAGTAGGTGTCTGACAGGTTAGTGGTAGTGCAGGTGGTGGTTGATGGATGCTGGTCCGTGGTTATGGTGGGCCTTGGAGGCATGTGTCATCACTTTGATTTGGAATCTGTTCTTGATGGGACGCAGGTGGAGAATTCTGAGGTGGGGGTGATATGGGTCCATTTGGGGAGGTTGTGGATGAGTGTGGGGGCTGAGTTCTGGATCATCTGGAGTTTCTTAAGGAGCTAGGTGGTGATTCCTGCACATAGTATGTTGCCGTAGTCGAACCGGCAGGTGACTAGGGTAGGGGTGACGGTTTTATTGGTGTCAATGGGGAGCCATCTGTAGATTTTTCAGAGCACATACATGATGTAGAAGCAGGCAGAGGAGGCTGTGTTGATCTGGTGTTTCATGGTGAGTTTGTTGTCCAGCATGATGCCGAGGTTGCGAGCAGGGGTCCAAGTTCTGCCGGCCACCAGGTCTGGTTCCATGGGGAGGTGTTGTTTCCAAAGATCAGCACCTACGTCTTGTCTGTGTTGAGTTTCAGGCTGTTAGTCTACATCCTTTCGGCGACGCTCATCATGCAGTTGTGGAAGTTGGTTCTGGTGGTGGCAGGGTCTTCTGAGAGCAAGAGGATGAGCTGCGTTTTGTCTGCATAGGAGGTGATGTTGTCGTCATGAGTTCTGACGATGTCAGCCAGGTACATCATGTAAGAGTTGAACAGGATGAGGCTGAGCGATGAATCTTGCGAGACGCCACAGATGATGCTCTTGGGTTTGAATGTGAAGGGAGGTAGATGGATTATCTGTGTACATCTTTTGAGAAAATTATGGGGACCAGTTTAGAGCTTCTCCCTCAATTCCAATGTGATGGAGTCTCTTGATGAGGGTGTGGTGGGATACCATGTTGAATGATGCTGAGAAGTCAAGGAGGGTCAGGCCTCTGTGTCTCCACGGTTGAGAAGGGTTCTGATATCATCAGTGGTAGTGATTAGGGCTTTCTCTGTGCTGTGGTTTGTGTGGAAGATGGTTTAGGTGGTATCCAGCTTGTTGTTGCTCCTCAGGTTTTCAGTGAGCTGTCAGTTGATGGCTTTTTCAAGGAGTTTGGCAGGAAATGGGAACAGAGAGATGGGGTGGTAGTTCTTGAGATCGCTGAGGTTTGCGAATGGTTTCTTTAGGACTGGTCTGACCTCTGTGTGTTACCATTGATCTGGAAAGGTGGCGGTCGTGATGCATGACGCATGATGGCAGTGAATCTTCTGCTGATTTTCTTGCTTCAGTGGTTGAAGAAGTTGTGGGGGCATGGGTCTGTGGGAAATCTGGAGTAGATGGAGTTCATGATGGTCATGGTGCTCTGTCTGGTGAGCTGTTCCCAGGCAGGGAGCAGAAGTATGTGGGAGGGGTCAGTTGGCCTGAGGAGGCTGTAGAGTGAAGTGGGTTGGGGTTCAAAGTTACTGAAGATAGTGGACATCTTGTTGGGGAAGTAGTCCACCAGGGTGTTGGCAGAGTTCTTGGGATGGGGCTAATTTTCTGGGCAAGAGTACTCTCTGACAATGTTGAAGAGTTCCTTGATCTATGCTGTATGCCTTGGTGCATTTTTCATGTCTTTTCGGCTATGAAAGTAGTTGTTGAGGGCTGATTTGAAGGTAGCTCGTTCTCTGGGGCCTTTACTGGTACACCATCATCTCACCAGACATTTGCTGTTGTGTTTAGTGATCCTGACTTCTAGTGTGTACCATTTAGCTTGGTTGGTTCATGCCCTGGTCTTGAAGGGTTTGATGAGGGCGACTCTATCAGTGCAATTGGTGATCCTAGACGAGAGGTTTCTGACCACCTGATCGACGGAGGATGCAGAGTTGGGCCCGGTGGTGTTGAGGGCATCTGTCTATTTAGTTTCTGTAACTTTATGGGAGGAGCTGGGGCTCTTGGTGGTGGAGTGTGGTGCTCCTGTGATGGTAAAGTGAGCTATGCCGTGGTCGGTCTAGGTGACTTTGGTGGTGTGGCTGTACTTGACTCTGTTGCTGGCCTAGAGGATTGGGTCGAGCATGTGTCCTGTGCTGTGTGTAGGGTCAGTGACCCATTGGGTGAGGCCTATGTTACCCTTACTCTCTAGGAGATTGGTGGTGTTGGTGTCTTTGGGATCGTTGAGATGGAACTTGAGGTCACCGAGGAAGATGTAGTGCTTGGATGATGAGCATGACAATGAAATCAGGAATTGCATTGCAGAAACTGGGTTGGAGGCCAGGTGGTCTAGAGACAAGGGTGCCTCTGATGGTTTATTTATTATTTTTTTTTAAAGTTTTATATAGCACAAATTTGACCCAGGCGGGTATCAGATCGCTTTACAGTTAGGATAGGATGGGTATGGAGTAACCCTGGGCCACGAACTGTGCTCCGCTGGCGGAGTGTGAATATTTTTGCATACTCCGTGTTCTGCAGAAAAAGTGAAGTTCCTGCTAACCTCTTGACTCCTCAGCGGAGTGGAGTACAGCACCAGACCCTCCCGTCTCCCACCCCTGCAGTAAAAAAAATTCAAATACAATTGCGGTGGGTGGGAGGCATGGAGAAAAGTTTTTGCCCAACTCAGTAGTGCTCAGCTTAGAGCAACTCTGCCTGCTCCACCCAGGGTTAGTATGGAGGTTGGAAGGACAAACAAAGCTTGAGTACACATAAAACAAACAAGATAGGAGTGATAGGAGTGCACCACAATTAGGCTGGGATGGATGTGGTACATGGAGAAGAACATTCAATACATAAATGTGCATAGCAGACGAGTGCTGCAAATCAAAGATGCACAATAATCTAGTAGTCAATCAGTAGGCAGTCAATAAGCAATGGGGTCCGAGCCGTTTAAGGCAAGAACTTAGGGCTAGATGTAGGTAAATCATTTTTACCGATTCTAAAATACCGAATTTTACCGAATCGATATTTTAGAATTGGTAAATCTGATGTAGGTACATTTTCGGTATTTACCGAATCGGTATTTACCGATTCGGTAATTGCCATTCATTCCTATGGGCGTGGAGGCCCATAGGAATGAATGTCAATGTCAATTATGAATGAATGAATGTCAATTACCGTACCGAATCAGTAATTACCGATTCGGTAAATACCGAATAATTCAAGGGTGGCAGGGTGTCACTTTGAAACCCTGTTGCACCCCTGATTAGGGCTTGTGTGCCACATGGCATGTATGTGTGCCTTATGGCACACAGGTGTACATGCACAGATTTGCATATACACAGGTATTCGTTATTTACCACCAACTAATAGTTGGTGGTAAATAGCGAATCCTTAAAGCCCTGTGGCAGTGTTTACAGTGCCACCTACATCTCAGAATACAGAATCGGTAATTTTACAGAATCGGTAACTTTACCGATTCGGTAAAATTACCAAATCTGTATTTTAAGATGCCCTACATCTCAGTATCCAAATACTGGTCGGTAACGGACGAAAATCGGTATTTTCGGCCGTTACCGACCGGTATTTGGATACCTACATCTGGCCCTTAGTCATTACATTTTTTTTGCTTCCTTTAAGAAGGAAGTAGTGGAAGAAATGTGTTCTGCCAACCGTTTGGAGTTGGAAATTGAGATGTTCCATGATTGTTGTGGTCTCTTCTTTGGTAGAGGTGCACCAGATGGTTTCCCAGTGGATAATGGCAATGCTGCCTCTCTGTTTGTTGATGGAGTCTCGGTGTATTATCTTTTATCCAGTGGGCATTGTATTAAGAATGTTGGTGTGGTGGCAGATTGGAGCCAGGTCTTTGTGATGAAGACAACATCCAAAGTGAAAGTGGGGATGGTGTTCCAGATTTCGGTAGCATGTTTTTAGAGGGATCTGGTGTTGAGCTGAAGGCAGTGGAGTAATTCAGTCAAGGATGGGGTGGTGTCTGTGATGAGGGCCTCCGTGGCGGCTGGCAAAGATGTGTCACAGGTGAGGAGACAATTGCGGCAGCTGAAAGGTCTTATCAATAATTGCAGAGATACATGGCAGCAGTTGTTATTGCAGCATCCGGAGTTGAGAGCTCAAAGCTCTTCAGTGGAGCATCTCCGGGTGGCAGGAGTACCGGGGTTCATGGAGCTATCCCTCCATTATATACTGATCTACAGAGGGTTTTCAAGGCTATCCATGGGCCACCTCATCCCACAACCTCTCTTTCAAGTCTATTAAAGAAAGTCTTAGGGATCGAGAAACTGTATTACGTACAGAATTTTACAGAGAGTAATCATTCTGAGGATGGCTGTTCAGCGGTAGCTTACACCACATGGCAACATCACTCTACATGTCTGCAAGTAAATTCTCAAGATTTTTGTCCACACATCATTTCAGATTCAGCATAATGTATATACCAAGGTATATTAATTGTTCTATCACCACATTGAAGCAGAGCTATCCTTCCAGGTCCCATTCACTAATCTTTAAGAGTACTAACTAGCCCCAGTGTACCCTATACCCTGAGTAGTCCCTGAAGTCCTCAAACACCACCAGTATGTATCTCAGTATTGCTCTGGGGTTATTTATATAGAGGAAGAAGTTGTATGCATATAAGGAGATCTTTTTTTGTGCCATCCCCTAAGCTCACTTCCGTCCACAAGACCCTGACCCAAGGCCCTGACCCAACAGGCATAAAGAACAGGAGGGAGGAAAGAGGGCAGTTTTTCCCAGTCCCCACTACAGTGGAAATGTTCTGGGCATCATCCCATTTACCTGAACCGCAAATGTGGGCTTTATCTGCAAGAGAGCTAACCAGCCACAGAAATGAGGTCCACAGCCAAAAAGCCTCAAAACTAAGATGAAGTATGGCCAATGTATCAAGTCAAATGCTTTCTCAGCATCAATGGATACTATAGCTAAGGCAACTCTGGGGTTCTTTAAATTGTCCAATAAGTTATAAAGGCTCCTATGGTTTTGCTGGGCAGAGCTAGAGGCATCCATTATTTTTGGTCACAATGGACCAACAAGGTTATCACCTTATTGAGCCTGCGGGCCAGCATGGCAGCCAGCAGCTTGGTCTCCATATTTAGAATGGAGAATAGGTGTTAAGACCCACACTCCTGTATCAGTTTACCTTTTTTATGAATCACCATGATTAAAGCATGTCGTAAGTCTGGGGATTGCTGTCCCATGCAGACTGGCATCTCCAAATATCCTGAACAGATGTGGGCCCATTAGTGCGGCCAGTAATTTGAACAGCTCCATTTGCAACCTGTTGGGTCCAGGTGCCTTCCCACTTTTCCTAGATGGCAGAGCATTTTCAAACTCCCTTTTTCAGGTCCTCTACAAGCATTTCAAAGCAATGTCTGCACATTAAGAGAGTCTAGAAAGGGTACCATCTCCTTCTCTTCCCTCTGCGGCCCAGCCCAATGAAATGGTCTGTACTTCTGAGCAAATTCCTTGGCTACTTCTGTTGTTTGTGTTATCCTTTCACCTGCCTGTTTGAATATTCCTCCCAACCATCATGCTGCCTCCTCATGACAACTTAGCCAGGCAAGTAGATAACCTTCCTTGTCCCCTACTATACATAAGGACCTCAGTATAGTTAGGTAGTGGCATATGTCCGTACTCCCTACTACGTCACGGTACTCCACTCCGGAGACTTCCAATTGTCTAAATCTTTTTATTTATTTTATTTTATAAGGTGTCAGAAAAGAATAACACAAGACACAGGTAACACAAATAAACATTTCCAAATAACATACTCCGGTTTCAAAAATAATCAATCACAGTTCAATAATAAATATGTATATGAATTTGACAGAAGAAAAAAAATAAAGAAAGACAAAAGAGAAAAAATGTGATAGTAGAAAGGGAAGGAGGAGTCTAAACTTTAAAAAAGCTACTCCCAATGAAGACTGGAGAATATTCTTCCCACCTTCTTAATAGCTGAAGGACCTCTTGCCTTGGCCACTACAAATTCACATTCATAAATTTGAAGTAGTAGCGCTCACCACTCTGTGCCTTTCATTGGTGAGGGGCTAATCCAGACCCTGGCAATGCATAATGAAGCATTAACGATTATGATAGAGAGCAGTGACCCTGTGGTGGTGAGCTTCAGCAAGGCCTACCAGTACAAGAGATGTGCCCTTCTCTGCACAGAGTCCTCAGACCAATAGGAAGAAGTTGGCATAGACACTGGAATAGAAAGTACAGAGTTTATAAAACCTCATGAGGTGGAACCACATTCACACAACACCCTTTGGTAATGTATGACGTAGCACACTGAATGGAAGGACCTTGGTCCTTTTATACCCGCACAGGGGCTCAAATGAAGGCGGTACAAGGTACAGAATGCTGGTTTCAAATGCATATAAGGTCATACAGAGAGTGTGCTAGCAACAAGTGGGTGGGGCTAAGAGTTAACTAATTCTGGTGGACACATCCTGACAGTTACAAGTTGAGGACAGCTGTTAGCTCAACTGAGCATGTGTAAAGCAAAAGAGGCTAAATATATCTTGTCTCCAGGCAGATTTCAAGAGCAGTTAACAGGAAGGTAGGGCAGAGCACATGGCGAGCACTTAGCAAACAAAATGGCTGCCAGAAATACAAAATGGATTCCACACAACGGACAAGATAGTCTCTAAATACAAGATGTCTTCTGCTAATGCTTAACCTAATCGCTGCTAAATTACAACAGTCGACCCTTTCAGCATTAGCTGAAGACATTCGTTTATCTGGGGTATAATAAATATGCATCCTGTACATTGATGTTCATCATCTCAGTAATTTCATTCTTTATCATTTGCTGCACTTTTATATCTGCAATATTTCTTTTGGCAGGTATACAATCAGTGATGCACATGGAGTAGAGCATAGGACCACATTGTATACAAGTACAACATGTAAATAGTATCACCAATAGTATACATAGAATAGTCAGTAGTTTCCAGCCCCAAGTAGCAAAGAGTGTCCATATCCAGTTTAAAAATGTCCATGTACCAGTCTCTGTGTGAATTTCTGCAGCAATATTATGCAGTTTTGAGATTGCATCATATACTGAAGGTGAGTGGTCAGGGATGAAAACACAGCAACTGCTACCGATGATGCGACATGCACCACCTCGATCAGCCAAAATCCCGCCAAGCACCATCCTATTCTGGAGTGTTACAATCCTTGCAATTTGTAGTTCCTCTGTAATGTTCCCAAGTGCCATAGCTGTTTGATTGGTGACAGCTTCCACAACACGAGTTAATCGTCTGATCTTTCTTCTATTGAATGCAGCACCCACAAAGAAGAACAAACCCAAATTGAAATCGACATATTGTTGTAAAGTGGTATCTGTCTGGTCTACTTCATTTGTACTTCTTATTCGTTTGTATCTATTCTTGGAAATGTAATTATACAACTTTACATTCAGGTGATATGATCGAGGGGCCAAGAACACAGGTGGTAACAAAAATGATATGTAACATATCCTGGACCACCCAACAGGTAATTGATAGTATCCTTTATTACCACACACAAAATATGAATTGTGTGAAGACGTAAAACTACTGTTGTCAGGTCCTTCAATAATCAATGTCAAAACACAATCACTCCCTCTTACTGGAATTCTCCCAACACTACTTATACATAGTTCTGCTTTATCTCTGGTCACAAAAATTGCAAAAGGTCCATTGCCCTTAATATGGTGTCGAAATATTGTCCGGTTGGTACTCTTCCCATTCCCATTTAGTCCCTTTTGCTTGAGGAAAATCATCTTTATCTTGATAGCATACTTTATTCAGACGAAAGACAATTCCTCCTACTGAAGGCTTTCCAAAAGCAAACAAAAGAGCATACCAGGCTTGACAAGAACCATTATGGGAAAACGGTAGAGAAATAAAAAGTGTTCCTCCTTTCTTTTGGTGTGCAGATATCATTCCACACACCCAACAGTTGGTAGCATTCGTAGCATTGTGTGTATGATGCAACATCTGGATGAATGTGTTATTTAAGTAAGATTGTCGATGTTTTTGCTCATGGTAGGGAAGTGTATAGTACTGGTGTTCCACTGGAGCTGGAGTAGTGGTAACAAGAAGCTGTCGAGCAGGAGCCACTTTCTCAACAAACCAAGTGATTATCGCCAGAACCACCAGGGCAACAACAAACCCTACAGCACAAATAATTATTTTGGTATTCATGTCAGCAACAGTGATAATCGATCTTTCTAAAAACTCGTTGAAAACAATCCTTGGAGCTTTTATCCATTGGGCAGCCACTGATTTCTTCACCACGGGCCAAGACGGGTATCACTACACTAATGCAGGGCTGATCCCACCCCCTTGCCACATCGGCTCTCCGTTTCACTAACCCAGGGTGGTAGCTCAACCAGTCTCGTTCAACACTGCAGATTCTTTCCTCGGTCTCAAATGGTATCGCGATGTTCCAGGAATCGTGTGGTCCGGGAAGACTTCCGCAGATTCGTCAGGTGAGATAGCTTGACCTTTCTCCATTTCCAGAATCTCTCAATGGTCTGTCAGCGCAGCAGGTTCCACCAAGGCTGGCGACACACGCTTACAATGCGTGCTGTGGACCCAGTTCTTCTTGTTCATCACTCAAACTGCTGTCCTTGTTGCAAGCAGCACTTGCTCCAGACCTCGCCACCTCGGTTCCAAGCTGTTTGATCTGTCGAAGACCTTGACCTTCACATAGTCCCCAGGACGGAGTTTGTGGGCCTCACCTGTAGATTTGTCAGAAAGCGCTTCTCGAACCTGTTGATTAATAGAAACCAAACTATCGGTTAACTGTGCCAAATAATCATTCATCAAAACACAAGGTACATCATGTGTGGGGCGTGGCTTAGGAAATCCTCAAATATTCATTGGTCTCCCAAAGTACGGGGTAACCAGATCGTGAGTGTGGCACCGATCTTATGGACAACAATGCCACGGGTAATGCATCTGGCCACTTTAGGGACGTGGAAGCCAGTATTTTTGCCAGCTTCAATTTCAAAGTAGCATTGTATCTTTCCACTAATCCTGCTGATTGCGGGTGGAAGACTGTATGGAACTTCTGTTTGATCCCTAATCCTTTCAGGACATACTCAACAACCTGTCCAATAAAATGAGGTCCATTGTCACTCTACAAAAGCTTACAAATACCATACCTAGGGAAATACTCCTTTAGAACCACCTTTGCTCTAGTGAGAACAGTATTATCCTTTGTAGGGTATGCCTCTATCCATTTACTGAAGGCACATACTACCACTTTGACATATTTTAGAAGATTGCAGCGTTCAAGTTGGATGTAATGCATCTCCAAGACTTCAAAAGGTGTGGTTGGTGTAGCAAACCCTCCTGTCGGAGTTTGGGGTCCCTTTTCCAGGATTATACTTCCAACAAATCAAACAGGACTGTACCACTCTTCTAGCTGTGCTGGCAATTTCAGGATGCTCCCAAACTTGTGTAAGCAATTTAGTTATTGCTAGAGCTCCAACATGTGCCTGCCCATGTGCCATTTGAACCATAGGTTGTAAATAGGCTGCAGGCAATTTCCATTTATTCATTTGTTTGTTACGCCAACAACATTCCTTCTTTAGACCATTTCTAAAGCTCTTCCACAGAGGCAGATCTCTGTATATCCAATACTTCCTCTCTAGCGTCATGCCAACATTCAGCTTGTGACTTCACTACGTACATTGATGTAGTGCTTCGTTGCATCGCAGTTTCATGAGCTACGCGATCTGCAAAAGCATTGCCTTGTCACATTTTGTCAATGATTTTTTTGTGTGCGCTACACTTCATAATAGCAACTTTCCTTGGGTATGTAAGTGCAGTCAAGAGGTTATGCACTAATTCTTCATGCATTATCTTCATCCCATAGGATGTAAGAAAGCCTCTTTCCTTCCAGAGTAGGCCAAAATCATGAACTACTCCAAAAGCATAGCGGCTATCTGTGTAAATGTTCACACACAAGTCAGTGCTAAGTTCACATGCTTGTGTCAAAGCTAGTAGTTCAGCTGCTTGAGCCGATTTCTGAGGTATGCGAGCTGTTTCCACTACTGTCTCAAGTGTTGTGATTGCATAAGCAGCTGAAGTTGTGCCATCTGGTAACTTCAAACAGGATCATATGCAAATCCATCTAGCACTCAGTTTTAAAGTATATTAAAATTATTGATTAGTGCTACTCCCATTTTGAGTGTTTTGTCTTGAAACACTATATTACTATCTGTAAATTTGGAGACAGTGGAAACTCCCACTGGCTGTTGGTGGTGTGCACTCTTTTGCTTGAACCATATAGGTTCTCATCCATGCATAGAAAAAATAGAAAAAATATTTCATCCAAAACTCTTCTCAATTTCAATCATTGATTTTAATTGGTTTCATAATTGTTTATACTCCATTTCGACTGTTAATCCATTAATGTAGCAACTTTAACTTTTTACATCTACCCTATTAGGGTAGATGTAAAAAGTTAAAGTTGCTACAATAATGGATTAACAGTCGAAATGGAGTATAAACAATTATGAAACCAATAAGGTTCAAGCAAAAGAGTGCACACCACCAACAGCCAGTGGGAGTTTCCACTGTCTCCAAATTTACAAACTTCAAACAGGACCCATCAATCCACAGTTCCTCATCTACATCTGAAAGGGGTGTATCTTGCAAATCGACGCAACCCTTTGTCTGTTCCTCAGTAAGGAATATACAATCGTGAGGTTCCTTTGACTGGGACTGAGTCGCAGGATATGGCAACAAAGTGGCTGGGTTCGGTGTCGCGCACCTCTTCAAGGTAATATGAGGTACTAACAGTGTCAATTCGTATCCTGTCAAGCGAGCACTAGTTAAATGTTGTCTTTTAGTTTGATTCAAAAGGGCATCTACTGCATGGGGTACTGGCACCAACAGTTTGTGTGACAAAACTATCCCTTCTCTCTGACATATGGACACTGCTGTCGCTGCAACTGAACGGAAACAGCCAGGCAACGCACAAGCAACAGGATCAAGAACTGCAGAAAAATATGCACAGGGACGCTGCTTATCACCGTGTGTCTGTACTAAAATTGACAATGCACACCCATCTTTTTCGTGTACATAGAGTGTAAAAGCTTTTGTATAATCTGGTTTGCCTAACACTGGGGCAGAACAAGGAGCTTGTCTTAACTGGCAAAAAGCATGTTGGCATTCATCTGTCCATGGAACGGGGATCGGAGTGTTCTTAGTCAAAAGTGCTAGCAGGGGTTTAACAATGTGTGAAAAGCCCAATATCCTTTGCCTACAAAACGAAGTCAAACCAATAAATGCACAGACATCTTTCTGTGTGGAAGGTACTGGGGTGTCTAAAATTGCTTGAATGCGATCTGGTGTCAGTGCATGGACCTCCTTAGACAGAAGGTGTCCTAAATAGGTCGCCTTCCGTCTACAATATTGGATTTTCTTTCGTGACACTTTATGATGGTGTTTAGCAAGAAAAGAAAACAAAGACAAGGTACACTTTTCACACTGCTTAGGTGTATCAGCTGCCAACAAGATGTCATCGACATATTGTATGAGAGCCACTCCTTCAGACAAAGTAAAGGAATCGAGTTGTTGTTTTAAGGCTTGACTATAAATACTCGGACTCTCAGTATAGCCTTGAGGAACTCTACAAAATCTGTATGATTTATTATTCAAAGTGAAACCGAACAAATATCGGCTATCAGGATGAATAGGAATCGAGAAGAAAGCATTCTTCAAATCGATTACAGAAAATGTAGTTGCTGTCGGAGGGACCAAGGTAAGCAATGTCGTTATGTCAGATACTACAGGGTACTGCAGTACTACAATCTCGTTGACTTCTCTCAAATCAATGATAAATCTATAAATCCTAGTGTCAGTATCTATTTTCAAAATGGGAAGAATCAGACTATTGCAAACATTGTAAGGAACTTCTTCCACAACCCCTACCTTAATCAAATCCTGTACAATACATGTGAGTGCTTCTTCTCCTTCTTTAGAAATCTTATACTGAGGCAGTCTTGGCAATGAAGCACCCTCCTTGACATTAATATGCACTGGTGGAATAACCATTTGTCCTACATCGGTGTCTGAAGTAGCCCACAAGGTACTAGGGAGTGAAGCTAGTGCAATGTCCTCTTTTGCAATACAAGATCTCTCAATCACAGGGTAGTTGTCATTCAAAATAACCCGTACTTCCGGAGAACATCGTATCGTAGCCCTAAAGTTTTTGAGCATATCAAGACCCACAATATTGTCTGGTGTGTTTGGAAAAAGTAAAAACGGACATGGAGCAGTAAACTTATCAACATGGAATGCAAGTGGTTGTGACAATGGGCTAAGGGAAGGTGTTCCATCGAAATCTATCGATGTAATGGTTAAGCCAGACAGGGGAGTCCTTGCACCCAATTAGTTAGACAAGGCGCTACGAGTAGCTCCTGTTTCAACCAGAAACTGATCAGTAGAACCCAAAACATGTGCTGTAACATAGGGACCCCTCTGATCTACTGGAACTTCAACCGATTCCTTACCCCATCCTAGGCAATCCTATGCATAAGCAGAATCTTGCAAATCAGACGGCACATAATCGGACATTTGATATTGGTTCCTTCTATCAAAAGTATTTTACCCATCCTGCTCACGTGTATTTGCATCAAACCTAGCGCGATCATTCGCGCTTCCTCTAGGCCCTGAATATGCTGAGCGATTTCTCATTTGTCCCCGACCACATGAACCCTGCTGAGCACGCAGTACTGGACAGTCAGAAAGCCAATGTCCAAATTTCTTGCAGTACGCACACTGATCAACAGACAAATTCGAACGAGTATAGGAAGGAAAAGATGAACGATAAGATCCACGTCCACCTCTATCATTACCTCTAGAAGGTGGGCCATAAGCTTGAGCTAACATAATCTTTGTTTTCAACTCTTTAAAACTTTTTATCCTCATTATTTTTAGCTTCTAATTCTTGTCGCTCTTAATACTGAGCTATAGTTAGAAGAGAAACCAGAGAAGAGGTAGTTCATGAACTCTCACTGGCCTTTAGGCGACTAGCCATTCCTGGCAAAAGGTTTGCGACATATTTATCGACAAACAGATGCCTACCCGTGTCATCTGTCAATGACTGGCCACTAAAATCGTGGAATGCCTCTTCAAAGCGTGTAAAGAAATCTGAAACCGATTTATCTGCCTTTTGCTTACATGACGCTAATACAATCCAATCTATCTTTTTAGGGGGAATAATTGTTTTTAACTTAACTAATATAGCTGCCGGAAGATCTAAAATTAATTTACACGGTTTCTGTGCAGGTTCTCTAACTTCATCTAACTGTTCTAAATCTGTCCACAATGCTCCAAATGTCTCACGGTCGTCAATTTTACGCACAGTTCTCCACATATCAGGCGGTAATATCAGCCCAAAAAATAAATCAATATCAGGCAAAGTCATAGTACAAGAGCTAATTGCTCTCTCAACTTCTTCATAAAAGGCTGCTGGATTCTTTCGTGGATCAGGCAATGTATTTTTAAGGGCCATAACATCTGCTCTATTCCAAGGAGTGTAAACCCAATTATAAATAAAATAACCTTCAGCATCTGTAGAAGTCTTATCATCATATGTACCCGTTCCTTTAGGAGGAACATATAAATGCGCGGCTTCCCGCATGGGTTTCACATTAATTACAACATTCTTATCTGTTTCAAGAGTAGAAGTTCGTGCCATGCTGATCTGAGATGTTGGTGCAGCTGCGTCTGTTGCCTTTTTCTCCTCTCACAAACGGGCTGCTTCAATACGCACTTTAACCAAGCGTCTGATCGTGTCAGCCACCTGGGAGAAGACAAAAAGACCATCACGTAAATGTTTACAATCAGTTGCTACATCATCGGGCTCTATTTCTACAGAATGTTTCCTAAATCGTTCAATAACCTCTGCAGCAAATACCTCAGTGAAATATATTTTCTCCCTTTCCTGCCAATCTTTTATGCTGTCTAAAAGTTCAGAAGCAGTGGCAGTACTACGAACGGCTACGCGCAGCAGATATAATCTGAGATGCACGTTCAGCAGATAAAATCGAGCGAGTTTCTCGAGCTTTGTCCTGGTCTGTAGAAGAGTCCTCATCTGACTCATAAGGAGCAGAAGGAATAGTATATGGAGGTGGACAACGATCTAATAAGAGAAAGTCATCTTGGGGTTTATTAAGAATAGGATAAAGAGGTCTACCAACAGCATATTGGCCATTTACCTCTAAATGACGCTCCCTATCTCCCCTCTCTTTAATTTCTTTCATTTCCCTATCTTTCATTTCCAATGCTTTCGCATGGATACTTTCCGCTGTTCTTTTTCAATCAAGGCTTGCTCACGCTTCATTCGCTCTTGCACTTCTTTCTCCCACATTCGTACACAGTCAAACATATCTTGCCTAGCCTTTCATTTAAACATCCGTTGCTCCACATACTGAATCTTGCGCAAATCAAATGACCCATGCATAGGCCAACGCAACTCAGGATCTTTACTAGTATATTTATTCTATAACGTGCTGTACATTATGGAAGAAATACCATACTTAACATACATGTCCTATTAGGCGTCCCCTCCGGGGGGACCGTTTGTGATTCGTCGAGCTTCAAATTAGTACCACTACAAAAGCAACACATCCTACGAAGTGTGCTGGAAACCAGCATGCCAATAATAGTGCAAAATATGCAGTATTATGATCAAAGTAGCGCTATAAGTACTCTTTGTACGTTGCGCGGTTCAAAAAAATTAAAATAGAGAGAAAAATCTCCTCATTACCTGCCTATATGTATTGCAACACATATATAGTTGTCAAACAGAGGTCAATATTGGCCAATCATACAAACAAAGCCGCAGTAAGTGTTACTAAACTACCTTACCAATCAAAGGAGTCAAACCAGCAGCAAGTGCCGCCCAACGGCTCTTACCAATCAAATGGTGTCCAGGTTCCAACTGCCAAGTTCTCAAATCCCACCAAATGGTCACTTCACGGCGAAGCAACAGAAGAGATCTCAGTTGAGGATAGCGCCACCTGGATGGTCAGATCAGAAAGAAAGGAAAACCGCCGTGGGTGCCAAGACTCGGGTCTCCTCCGGCAGCGATCGCGTCCAATAGCGAGATTCCAATCCTTCGTCTTGACCAGTCCTTCGGGCATCCGAGTCGCCTATGAGCCCCACGATGGAAGCGCCAATTTGTGGTGGTGAGCTTCAGCAAGGCTTACCAGTGCAAGGGATTTGCCCTTCTCTGCACAGAGTCCTCAGACCAAAAGGAAGAAGTTGGCACAGAAACTGGAATAGAAAGTACAGAGTTTATTAAACCTCCTGAGGTGGAACCACATTCCCACAAAACCCTTCGGTAATGTATGACTTAGCACACTGAATGGAAGGATTTTGGTCCTTTTATGCCCACAGAGGGGTCAAATGAAGGCAGTACAAGGTACAGAATGCTGGTTTCAAATGCATATAAGGTCATACAGAAAGTGTGCTAGCAACAAGTGGGAGGGGCTAAGAGTTAGCTAATTCTGGTGGACACATCCTGACAGTTACAAGTTGAGGACAGCTGTTAGCTCAACTGAGCATGTATAAAGCAGAAGAGGCTAAATATATCTAATCTCCAGGCAGATTTCAAGAGCAGTTAACAGGAAGGTAGGACAGAGCACATGGCGAGCACATGGCAAACAAAATGGCTGCCAGAAATACAAAATGGATTCCACACAACGGACAAGATAGTCTCTAAATACAAGATGTCTTCTGCTAATGCTTAACCTAATCGCTGCTAAATTACAACAACCCAAGACCAAAATTGAAGCCTGGTTTATACCCCAACAAGATTTTCATGCTGGTCCATCAGCATTCAAACCCTACGTGCGCTGTTGTCAGTTGAAGTACGCTGCCTCAAAAATCCTGAAGCATTGTACAGCCAGTAAACAGTATACCTTGTCGGGGGCACAGAACAATAACAATTTGGAAATGCAATCAGCCATAAAATAAAGCATGCACATTGTTCTAAATTGCTGCAGCTTGAGGCAAACCGAAATTACTGAGAGATCTAATACATCAAAGGCCTCCTGTATCTCCGTAACCAAGGTTTCAGATGCAAGAAGCCGCCTCCATTTTAAGGCTAATTGCTTATTGCCATCCTCAGCATGCAAGATAAACTTCTGATATACTAGACTCATACAAATGTTACCAAAAACCTGATAAAAGACAGGAGAGAATTTATGATGTTTCCTGGTCAACATTATCCTTACAGCCATGTAAAAAATAGTCTCTCATCTGCAAATATTTTTAGAAATGAGCATGGCAGGAGCCGAAATATTTTGTGTAATGAAGAGAAACCCCTAGACTTTCCCAGGCTTTCCCAAAGTTATCGTAAAACATATACGAGAATATTTGATTATGCCTAAGCGGGGTATGAAGGTAAGGAATATTTAGTACAGATATCCCACCAAATCTGCAATAGATCCTCGATTGTCTTAGATCTGACTCCCTTGGAGTAATTGGGGTCTGTCAGCTTATGAAGTGAGTACCTGGTGTCAGAGCCAAGTGCAAGTTGATATCCCTTGAGGACAGCCTGACTTGCTGCCCAGTCAGTATGTTCCGAATGCAACCGGCAAACCCTGCCCAATAACACAACTTGAAATCCAGAAGGTTGAAACCATCTTGTTTAAATGAAAGTTTTAAAAAATGGACGGCACGCCTAGCCCTCTATAGCCCCATATAAAATTACTGATCATCTCCTCTATAAGCTTGAAAAAAGAATCTGGGACATGGAGAGGTATGGAATGGAATAGACAGTGAAATGTAGGCAATACATTCATCTTAACCGCATGCGTGCGGCATGATTCCCCCCGTACGCTGGATTTTGCGAAAGCGCACTTTACATGACGAGCTGGGCTCGTCATGAGCGTGCGAGGAGGCTCCCTCATGACGAGCCCAGCTCGTCATGAGCGTCGAAGGGGTTAATGATGACCCACAATACTAAGAGGGAGCCAGTGCTATTGTAGTAGTTTAACAGTAACTGCCTGTAAAAGAGGCTCGTAGTTTAGTGAAATAATATCCTTCACTTGACTGCTCAGCCTAATTCCTAAGTATGTGACCTATGTGGCTACTTCGAGCATCTGAATATCTGGTTGAAAATTATGAATTATCTGCGTTTTTGATAAGTTCTACTTATGCCCAGAAAAAGCTCTGAATTGATTTGCCTCTTTTGATTTAAGAGCGAGAGTGGCAGATGAATTAGTAGACACAACTACAATAGCATCTGCATAAACAGTTACTTTGAGTTCAATACCATTCATTTAATTTAACTGGCTGAATACCCTTGTTCTGTAATAAAAGCTTTAGATATGGTTCTATGTAAAGAGCAAATAGTAGGGGGAGATTGGACACCCCTAGTGTGCACTTCCGAATATATTTTGAATAAAGGGGAGATATTTCCCCACAATAATACCTTAGCCATAGGATTTTTGCATAAAGTCTTGACCAATGATATGAACCGACTCCCTAACCTGAAACCTCCCATATTTAACCATTGTGAATCCCAAGCAATGCGATCAAAGGCCTTCCCAGCGTCTAGCATGATCATACTGATCCGGTCTTTTATTGTTCAGCTACATCAAACACCACTATTGCAGTGTTGGTATGGCTCATAATATCTCTGCAGGGCACAAATCTGTGCTGTTGATCTGAGACCAGAGTATGCATAAGGGGAGCCTAGCACAATGTCAGAATTGGCATCTGCATTTTTATGTGATATTTGATGATAAGAACCCTTTTCCTCAGGTGGCTTATCCTTTTTGAGAAACTCTATGATGTTAGTTACTACCCAGGATGCTGGTGCGCCTCCTCCACTGCCTATTTCCACAAAAAGATCAGGGAATTCTAGTAATAAGTTGTCTATAAATACTTTATATAATTTAAGCAGGATTGCATCTTCTCCTGTGGCTTTCCTGTAACCAAAACCCAGATAGCCAATTTGATTTCCCCTAAGTCAATGTCCCTCTGTAATACAAGTTCATGTTGTGAGTCAAGCCGAAGTAAGTGACATCCCTGTATATAATCTAAGAAATCAGCATAATCACGATTACTGACTTGCTATAGATTCCTTGATAGAAAGATGTAAACTGCTCGGCGATAGTCTGAGAGTGAGTGTATACCACCCCATCATCACCTGAGATATGAATAATAGCACTTCTAGACCACGTTTTGGTGATCTGATGTGCAAGAATGCATCCAGCTATTTTTGCCATATTCATATGTGGAGTGTTTTATTCTTCTGATAGCTAGCAGCCACCTTCTCCTTTAGCCTATGATCGAGCATAAGCAGCTTCTCAATCAGCCTGAGGAGTATAAACTGCTCACCTGGGACTCTCGTGAGTATTGCCTGTGAGTGCTGCAATTCTAGCTTTCTCCTGTAGTGTAGTTCCTATATTCCCAATAGGCTCTGCGCATTGGAATAATATTTTCAGTAGTATAGACGTAGGACAGAGGTTAACTAGGTCTTTTACTGACTATATTAGACTTATTTGTGTGCCAGCTAGCTCAGAGTTCACTAGAAACTTTCTCGAATAGGCGAGGAGGAGTTTAACCTCCCTGGATAGACAAGAAGGGATTTAGTTTCTGACAACCATAAAACATGACAACTTTGCTCTCCCTGATTAAGAGTATATCTCTAGAGTCGTGTGAAAACAAAAGACAGCTATTTCACTCAGTAAATACATGCGTACTTAGTTTCACCAGATTGTAGAGAAAAGAAGAGACGGGCGTTTTCAATAAAAGGTGTTATTTATTGAGCAGTCTCTTTTCTCATACAAGAGAAATGAATCGCTACAATTGCAATACTTATAGTTAAGTAAAGTGCATATAGTAAAAGCAGGATTATGAAATAATACTGTAAAAGCATGGATATGGTTTCTTAGCCATATGATACTTTAAAATGGATAAAATAGATACATACATATATACATTGACTAATCGTACTCAACTGGTGCTTCTAACTACGCCTACCCCGGTGTACCTGACCTAAGCCTAATACGTGGGAAGGAGTAAGTAAGTAGCAGTTTAAGTTAAGTTTGTTTTGCCAAGAATCTGACTCAAGAATTCTCTGTAAGGGTTTAGTCAGTTCAGTACCTGGGATTTAGAAGGCAGGAGGGCCGGTATCTCTTTCTCAGGACTTGGTATCCCAGTCACCCGCAAAGGTGGGCTGGAAACGCTGGAAGCTGGATTTCTCGGCAGGAGAAAAGCGGGCGTCTCTCTCAGCGCGTCAAAGGGGAGGGGCAGCGTCCGTGGGCTCTCGCATCAGCTGGGCTCTCCGGCAAGTAGTTGCTGCTCCAGATTCATCACCACCGTGTCTTTGCTTAAGGCAGCGTTGGTATATTTATACCTGAAAGGTGCCGGGTTTGACGTAAGAATGGACATAAGACGTCAATAAAGATGTCACTAAGAACTGGTCGTTCTTACAGTGCTCTACAGGAGTTCTCGAACGGAATCAAAACAATCGCAGGCAGGGATTTCCCAGGTTACTCGAGGTTTGGATTTGTTTAAGAACTCGTGTGCTTTCTAGGGGGCTGGAGGAATAGTGCTAGCTTAATGTGACAGCATGCGCTATGACTAATATATGAAACGGGTTTCTGTGCCGTTGTAGGGATATTATTGATTTATAACCGGACAAGGGCCAAGAATAGGAATATCGATACAGGTACCTAGATAAACACACTACACCCACTCCACGAATTCATGTCCATAATTACTAATCTAAGCAATAGTAAACATATCTAATAGTGCATGTGTATACCGATCCACCCCAAAATACATTATTTTGCATCTGAAATGGTATATGCGAGATACATGAAAAAACGAGGTTAGGTACTGTATGCTTTCAAGCAGTGTAATCATTAAAAAAGATGCACAGTTATATCAGCATGAATGATTTGCGAAAATTACACATGAAACGCCTCTTAATACAGAAAAAAAATGCGAGACCGCTTCATCACATATGAATACAGTTTTTTGTAAATATGCTAGAGGCTGAGGTAATGTATTGTCTCTAGAGTTCCTAAAAATAGAAGCTCTGTTCTCTAAGAATAGTTCTACTTTAAGCAGAGGATGAGTGCCAAAAAAAGTAAATATTTTGGTATCGGGAAAAAAGGTTTCGTTTTCAGGGGAAGAAGAAAAAATAGTTCCAAATAGTCTCAGTAGCTTTGTTTTACAAAGCTGAAGGCCAAATTCAGAGTTCAGGGAACGCTGTGTGCTTGTTTGCTTAAAGTTATTCTTTCTGTTCGGGGGAAAACATCATTTCAGACAGACTTTCAAAAAAACAGTCTACTGCCTCAGGTGAAAGTTCAACCAAGTTGGAGAATGTCGCTACCATACAGTCGCGAGCATGATCGCTTTCATCGATGTTTTGATCAGCATTGCTTACAGAAGGTTGTACCTGGTTGATGCTGCTCTCGTCTTATACTTCACTACCCTTTAATCGTAGTGGTGAAGTTTCCACGAATGCCGTCATCAGGATAGGTAACCGCTGGGGATATCACGATGCATGAGCCTTTACTGGACTTAGCAAAGTATCTGTATCCAATGGTACTTCTGATTGTAGTGAAAGACAGGTGTCCAACACGCATTCTTCTCCGCATAGCATACATCTTAACACAGGTAAGATACAATTCTGCCAGATAGGTCGGAATGAAAGAAACCAGGTCATATTCAGATCTCTTAGCCGGGCTAAACCAAGGACTTTAGTTATGCGGTCCCGATAGCGTATAGCTAGGATCGTTTCTTCCATTGATGCTGGAGTCTTGTCTGTGACATGGCTTGCCATAACGAAGCAGGAGTAGCAAAAATAAGATGCCTGCTACGAGTCCCAACAGGAGTGGAAGTCCGCCAAAGACAGAATGGACAAAATTAGGAAAAATACACAGGACTGCTTTGAAGGGTGTTAACAGTCCCGAAAAAACGGTCTTAAATACACTAGCGATACCATTCGTATAAGAAATGTTTAAGATTTCGTTTAGCATTTCTGCAAAGTGTAGGGGGCAATTTGTTGATAATAATGCATGTATCTCTGTCGTTGTCCTTGCAACTTGGAGATCATACGTTTCTTTTGATGACGTCAAGTGCACTGGAGTCTGTAGAAGCACAGTCTTCATTCTGCTTAAAGTATCAATTCAAATAGAAGAGATATTCAAACTGGGCCAAATATTTCCCTCCCTGTCTGGAGTGTCGTTTGGAAACAATACTCGCTCACAGCAAGTGACCATGGAACTCACGCTTACTAGATACGTTTTTCCTGGCAGCAGGCCACAACATCTGTGATCCACAATTAGAATGTAGCTCCCGTTAGAAAGCCGTCTAAAGAATGGCTCTATTCGAGTTGCAGGTGTGCCAAGCTGGTGACATGAAAGGTTATTTGAAGTCCCCTCACAGGCCCCATGCAAATTTATGCCCTGACACAGAAATATACCACTTAGTGATTTTTCACAATTATTACCACTAAGAAATACACTCTGTCCTTTTTCACTATAACATGTGTGTGTATAAGGTAATTTCCATGTTGACTTAATGTATCCTTTACCCAACCCTTCATACTGGCCTGCCTGTATATACTTTTGGCAGTATCGAAATTGGAAAGTTGTTATCGGAATAGTTATGATTCCGTGTATTATCCATTCAATGACAGGTCGTTCTGACATTGTCAATGGTAATCTCTCAAGTTTTTCAATGCTCAGAATTGTATATTCTGCTCCCTTTTGTGCCAAGCTGATTTGTGTATCAGTAAGGTTAAAGATAGTGAATAATGACATTGTGTTGATTAAACGCCAAGGCACATAGCCTGAACGCAGATTTTGTAACGTCCAGCCAAGCTGTACAATAGAACGCAATTGAGACTGACCATGTTGTAACATTAGTAAGTCCTGCTCTATTATATCGATTGCAGATGATACAATACTGTCCAGTGAATATATTCTGGAAGACAGAGTCATTAACCCATTGTCCACAACAGAAAGTGATTTTTCCAAATTACTACGGTCAATTTCCCGTATTCTCTCTGCTGTCTCAATTTGAGTTACTTTCCAAGCTTCGTTGTAAGCTGCATATATAGAGGCCGCTATGAAACGTTTTTGACGCTGTTTGCGTGGTCCCATAGTGAAATCACGCAAGTCAGCACCCTCTTTAAGTAAAGTCAAGTGTTGTTTAATTTCTGCCAGTGTGGATGTTCGTAGCCATTCGAGGCAGAATTTCCCTACACTGTATGTAGTTACAATCCCTGGATGTTGTCTCTGGGAGTATCTAGGGTCTGGCCTGGTCAATTTGAATCCCTGTATTTTGTTCAGGAATCTATCTTGACAGTTATTTGTGTCTGTGGGCCAGATCAACCATTTTTTCCAATCAGGATGAGTTCTGTTTTGGTTTAAAATATGGGATACGTCTATCTCAACATCTGTAGTGCTATTACTTTCATATGTTGGCTTTGGAATAGACGGTTTGTTTAAGTCTTTAATTTTGGCTAGGCCAAGACAGGTTGTCTGTTGAATTGTGTCATTCAAAAATATAATGTGTTCTGGGATCATGCAGGCTCTGAATAATGATTCTATACCTTGGACCTGCCAATCTCTTGTACCCCAGATGGTTTTTTTTTCAATATTATTGTTCCAGAAATCAAAACCAAATGTATTCATTTTTTCAAAAAATGTTTCTGAATAGATTAATTTTGTGTTTGTCAGCATGGTTTTCATTCCGGTCTTATTTAACAGTTTGAAATAAAACGTTTCTGCATCACTTGTGTTAAACCCTGAGAAGTATGAAAATTTATCATAAAATGTTTTTGAACTGCCTTTTGGTGGAGTTGCACAATGTTCCCATTGATTATAATTAAAAACATTTCTAGGTTGAGCAGATTTATGCAAATAATGGTTAGCATAGTGGTTGTAACAGTACATCTGGTCATAATTAGTTGAACCCTGCAAATAATCATGTTCTGTAAATTTAGCTGACATAACTAGGTCTGACATCATATCATTAATACTTTCAAAGTCCCAATCATCAGAAAATGTGCTCGGTTTTACAAAGTCACTTAATGAAATCTTAAATTGGTGTGGATACTTCAGGAGCTCGACCGGGCCATATATATCGTAATCAGTTTTGTCCCATGCTACCCCACCGGGTATAGGATTGGCTGTGAAGTTTACTGAAGAAAGTTCTCTTTTCTCGATGTGTGAAGACTTGTGTGGTTTTAGGACTAAGTTGATTTTCTGACTTGCTGTGTCCATTGCAACATATTTTCCTTCAATGAAATGTCCCAAGCATAGTACCATGATGAGCCAAAGTAGGAGGAAAAATACACCTAGTACCACCCAAAATTCAATCCATGGAGAAATCAGATAGGTTGCTTTGAGTTGATGAAAGAGTTCTTTGGCTTTGTCTTTACAAGTCTTTTTTGCTGTAGGCTGTTCCTCAGGTTCGCTCGGATCCTCAGAAAAGTCATCGAAGTTGATGAAGTAGCATGATGCAGTTCTGTCAATTGTTTCAATTGCTTCAGGATTTCTTTTTGCTTTTGGAATTTTCTTTGTTTCATTAGCATAGTCTGTGGCTACATCATTATAGATTGGTGTTTCTTGACGAATTGTAGTAATTTGGGTTTCAAGAGGCATAAGTTCCATAGCTTGGTTGCATAGTCCTTGTTGATTCACTGTAGGTTTATCAAATGTGATTAGTCTCTCAGTTTGAACCTCTTGATTTGTAGCAAACTTTGGTGTTCTGCTATTTCTTGGGAGTCCACTTGGCCTACTACTTATTATCGGCCACATGATTGTGGTTTAACCAAGTCGATGGATACAACTCGGTTCTCCTTTTTACCAGCAAGGGGCGGTAGTACAACTGATCTTGTTCCGTTGACAGCTAAGACAGGTACTGCTTTTCTGTAAGAAGGCCCAAATTCCTTCTTCACCGCAATTTTCTCTCTGACCAGATCCCCAATCTTTGGAATCCAGACAGGCCTTGCTGGGACAGGTGGTTTCTCTTCAGTGGCTGTTGGCTGTTGTTTCAACTTTATGTTGCTCAGGTTTTTTCTTGTTTCGTTTAAGTCCTGTAAAATAGCCAAACGATCTTTGATATCAAAGCATTTTCCTTTTACCACTGAAGTTTGACTATCGAGGTCCTGGGTTAGCATTTTAGTCCCGAACAATAGTTCGTACGGACTGAAACCTCTTAGAGAATTTCTTGGCAGATTATTAAGACTACGTTGGACACTTATTAAATGTTTGACCCACCCAGCCCCCAAACCTAATACCTTTGCCGTTATAGATTGCTCTATGCCTCGTTTTTTTCTTTCCACCATCCCATCTCCCTCAGGAAGGAAGTGATAAGAGTCCCGCAATGCAATGCCCATGCTGGCCATTGCCTCCCCCCAAGCTCGAGCTTAGAAGCAGGACACTGGTCAGAATGTAGCATGCCCATTGCGTATATGCCGTTTTAGACTCGCAAATCTTTTTATAACAGTTCAGACGTCAGCCGAGAGCTGTGGTCTACATTTTAAGTGAATCTAGTCTCTATATGTTAATATGACGCATTATTCCTACTGGGTTTTGCATGTCGATAGCCTTATCCTTAAGCGGAATGCCATGGCAATACACCGTCTCGTTCGCCACTGCGATCTCTGTTGCAGTCTGGGCAGTTTATAGCGAATTTGGTATGTTGCAGCCTCATTCCTGGCCACCAGTATATTGATTGTAATTCTTCCAGAGATTCCTTAATCTTAAGGTGTCTAAGACCCTCACCCATGTGTGCGTCTGCTATTAACAAGACTCTCCTGTTCGTGTTTGGAATTACCCTATCCCCCACTCCAGGGATTTGAGCAAAAGGAACGGAGTTTGCATCGATTATGTATGTATAATTGAGTGGATAGTTGACAGGTAGCGCTGAACAGTCGCCTTTTGATGACGTTTTTACTGCCAGCATCGTTTCCCTGTCTACGTATTTTCCTGAACGCTTTTTTGTAGCTACGGAAGCCGATTTAGTTGCTTTCGCTGTGGCTGTCTCAGCCAATGAATTCCCTGAAACGTGAACGCCATCACGTTCATGACACAGTGAATGTATCACGTGAGTCTTTGGTAGTTCTTTCTGTGAGAGAACTATTTGTTCCCAAAGCGATTTTTGCTTTATTGTGGCACCTGTGTCATCTTTGTAACCGTTTTGAACCCATTTCTGCAAGTCGTTATTGTATGATTTGACGCAGTAATATGAATCGCACACTATTAGTGTCGGGAATTCGCGATCCGCATTATCTAGCGCCATTTTTAACGCTATTATTTCAGTTTGTTTATCTGAGTCGTTTTCTACAGAGTGCGATTTTGTTACCAGAGGTCTCAATTTTCCTCCGCGCCACACGTATTTAACAATTTCGCATGTGGCGTTATAGGCATGTTTTCCCCAGACTGAGGGTTGTGCATGTCCGTCTGTATATATTATACAGGCGTACTGTCGCATGGGCAGAATGTCGATTGGCAGAGGATATTCTCTTTCATATTCTAGATTTTTTAATTTTTTCATTTCCGGGTCAAAATAGTATTTCACTTTGTCTGTAGCAAGAGAATTTTCCCATTGTATCCATTTTGGATTTAATGCCACAGTAGGTAAATTACATGGGCTTGTAAATGCCTCAAAGGCTGATTCTGCTGTTCTAACAGTAATCTGTCTGCCATCAGCTTGTTTTTTTTCTTTTGCTACAGCTGTTTGAACCGCATGAACAATGTTTTCCTTAATGCTGAATGTTTTTTCAGCTTCTGTCTACAAATGTGATTTGTATGCTATTGGTACCGTTTCTCCCTCATTAGAGGTCAGGTATGTGAATCCGCATCTTCCTGGGATGACCCGGATCACAAGGTTGCGTGTGTTATCGCGTGTTTGCAATTTTGTTTTAGCTAACATGTCTGTTTGCAATGATCTCAAAATTTCTGTGTGTTTTTGGGTCCAATTGATTGTTTTAAAATCTGGTTTTATTAGTTCATAGAGAGGTTTAACCCTCTCTGCATAATTTAGAATGTAAGTTCTCCTGAAATTCAGGAAACCTAGGATTGATTGTAAGTTTTTCAGCGTTCTTGGTGCTTGGATTACAGCGCATTTCTCTAAGAAATTGTCGGCCAGGCTTTTGCCTTCACTTGATAATTCATGTCCTAAAAACAGGACAGTTAGATGGGCAATTCGTGACTTTTTAAATTTGAATTTGTAACCCTCTGCTGCGAACCCAAGTATTATGGTGTTCACTCTTTTCAAGTGAGTATCCAAGTAATCATCTGTTAGATAGATGTCATCGACATAAGATAATGCCTCATCATCATACATTTGTAGTAACTCTGTTACTCTCGCTGAGAATAATCCTGGGCTGTTCTTGAACCCCTGTGGCAAACAACAGAAATTTTCCTGCGAGCCATTTATTGAGAAAGCGGTCAAATATCTGCTTCCAGGTGCTATATTTTGACAAAAGAATCCATTAGATATGTCTAATGTTGTTTTGTATTTTTTGCGCACAATGTTATTCATTAGTGCTGCACTGTGTGCGTTTTGTACCGCAAATGTTTTGCAACATGAGTTTAGATGTCTGTAGTCCAAAACTAGACGATATGAATTGTCTGGCTTGGAGACAGGAAACAAAGGATTGTTCATTTGTGAGGTGCATGTTTCAATCACCCCCTGGTATTCAAGTTAATCTAAGATCTCCCTGACCTGTTTTTTAGCTTCTTGCTTAATTGGGTACTGCCTTTGTGCAGTCGGTTGAGATTTTAACTGGACTTTGTGAGGAGGAGAGTCCTCATCCCATCCCACATGGTTTTTATATAATGCAGGAGCCTGGGCTACTGCCCACTTTCTTGCAGGTGTATATTTTTTATGAATTGGAATGTGATTTGAGAAGGCAGGCATAATCATTTCTTCGCCATGAGGGCACTCCCTGACAAACTCCGGTGGCCAGTCTTTTTCAGCTAAAAGGATGTCATAGCCTTTGGAGAGGTTATCCCAAAATAGACCCCTTATTTTCCTAGTCTTATCCCCCTCTATACGTAATGTTATTTCGTATATTTTATGAGGTTTGCTAACTCTGGTATCTGCAGTTTCCACCTGAATGTATTCATTCGTGTCCACTGTCTCCAGATGATTCATCAGGATCTTGCGAGCTATGCTCACTTCTGCTGCGCTGTCTAGCATTGTCTGAGCCCACTCTCCGTTTTTCAGCTGTGTCCTCAGTATCTTCGGCATGTTTGATTACTTTGATACTGGCTACCTTCTTTTTCGGAAATTGTAATTTTTTATTTTGATGAGCAGGTTCCTTGTCTTTGGACTTGACGTGCTCTTCCCTGTGTTCTGACCGTCCTCTTCTTTCCGATTTCTGCGAGGAAGTCTGAAAAGATCGAGAGGGACGTGTATCAATATCTTGATATCTATCAGGTTTCTTCAAATTATCCCTATTTCTAAGGTTGTATCTTTTCTCAGAGGGCTCCCTCTGGGGAGACTTGTGTCCTTGGTCCGGAGATCTGTCTCTCCGCCGAGGAGACTTTCCTCTGGACTGGAATCTTTTTTCTTTGGGAGTGGATTGTTTATTTCCATCCCAGCTCTTCTTTGGAGTGTTTAGATTATTTTTAATAAATACTTTTTCAGGATTTTCAGTTAGTTGGGGTTTCACTGGTTTCCCACCCAAACTGTCTCTTCCTAATTCTTCATAGGATTTTTCTATGATTCTGGCAAGTTCAAATGGTTGTTCTGCTATATCTGTTTCTTTCAACTTCTGGCGGATCGCCACAGATGCTGCTTCCCCTTTTATGTTGGCTAGTAATATAGCCAAGACCTGCTTGAAGTCTTTTAGTAGTTTCATACCCAGAGTTAAAGCAGTTTCTGGACCGTATTCATTTTGAATCTGTCTTAGCACATCTGGTATTACCGCCATGGACGGAACACCATGTGTTTTTGTGTAAATGGAAGCAAAGACTGTGCCCCAAGTGTCACAGTCCTCCACATGTGGTGCGATCCCCATTGGAAGACAGATAGTCAGAATTCTGTGTTTCTCAACAGGTGTAGTATCCGGAAATACTGCCTCTATTTGAGGGATTTTTTGTGCTAACCAGAATGGAATTTGTTCCCGTTTTGCGGGTACTTTACCCAGACATGACTGTATGTTCTGTGGTGTTATTTTATTTGTGTTCCCCTGATGAGGGGTCAGCTGTGGAATGTTAATAGCTGGTTGAACTGTTGAAGTCCGTATTACATATTGGACTAATTGTCTATGAATTTTAATCAGTTGTTTTAGTTGTGCTAAAAGTTCTGGTATTGACATTTTTTCAATGTCTGGATGTGGCGTGTAGCTGGCTAGAACCGGCCACGTTGCTCCTGGTCTACCTAGTGGACCGAGCCTGGTGATGTGATCATTATGTTTTAGGGCGCCTTTAAACCAGAGCAGGTGCTCTTGGTATTTTAATGGGATTTCCACCTCCTCGAACGGAGTGTACTCATCCGGAGGTTCCTCTATTTTGTAATAGTGGAACTCACGTGTGACAGCGTTTGCTGCTCGAAAATTTATCCATGAATAGAATACCTCTGTCTGCCGATATTCATGTGCCTCAATTACGAATATGACTGTACCACCTCTCGGTGTTAGTCCATTTTCTATAAGCTTAAGAGTTATAGTTTTTCTTATGTTGACCGGGATGAGTATTGCACCCGGGTCAGTCTGCAGGAGACTTGCGTCATCCGCTAGGAGTTGAGCTGCTATTCTAGCTGCCTCCCTTTCTTCTTCATTGTCTGACATTTTACTGACAGGAAGGTTTTTGTTGCAGATCAAGTTTCAAGGAAACAAAGATTAGGTGTACAATATTTTGGAACACTGTATCCTTCAAAGTTGAATAAACCAAAAACTATACATAGAAGTCTCCTCCTACTAAGTTTCGGCGGATTTTAAACTTTGACCCACTCCAGATGTCTTTGGAGTATTTCGGGAGAAAGGGTCTGTGTGAAAAAGCACGACTGAGTTACTCTAATGCCTTGCGTTAGATTTATCGCCTTACCAAACTGTTGGGCGCCATGTAGTGTAGTTCCTATATTTCCAATAGGCTCTGCGCATTGGAATAATATTTTCAGTAGTATAGACGTAGGACAGAGGTTAACTAGGTCTTTTACTGACTATATTAGACTTAAGTTTTGTGTGCCAGCTAGCTCAGAGTTCACTAGAAACTTTCTCGAATAGGCGAGGAGGAGTTTAACCTCCCTGGATAGACAAGAAGGGATTTAGTTTCTGACAACCATAAAACATGACAACTTTGCTCTCCCTGATTAAGAGTATATCTCTAGAGTTGTGTGAAAACAAAAGACAGCTTTTTCACTCAGTCAATACGTGCGTACTTAGTTTCACCTGATTGTAGAGAAAAGAAGAGACGGGCGTTTTCAATAAAAGGTGTTATTTATTGAGCAGTCTCTTTTCTCATACAAGAGCAATGAATCGCTACAATTGCAATACTAATAGTTAAGTAAAGTGCATATAGTAAAAGCAGGATTATGAAATAATACTGTAAAAGCATGGATATGGTTTCTTAGCCATATGATACTTTAAAATGGATAAAATAGATACATACATATATACATTGACTAATCGTACTCAACTGGTGCTTCTAACTATGCCTACCCCGGTGTACCTGACCTAAGCCTAATACGTGGGAAGGAGTAAGTAAGTAGCAGTTTAAGTTAAGTTTGTTTTGCCAAGAATCTGACTCAAGAATTCTCTGTAAGGGTTTAGTCAGTTCAGTACCTGGGATTTAGAAGGCAGGATCGCTGGTATCTCTTTCTCAGGACTCGGTAGCCCAGTCACCCGCAAAGGTGGGCTGGAAACGCTGGAAGCTGGATTTCTCGGCAGGAGAAAAGACAGCGTCTCTCTCAGCGCGTCAGAGGGGAGGGGCAGCGTCCGTGGGCTCTCGCATCAGCTGGGCTCTCCGGGAAGTAGTCGCTGCTCCAGATTCATCACCACCGTGTCTTTGCTTAAGGCAGCGTTGGTATATTTATACCTGAAAGGTGCCGGGTTTGACGTAAGAATGGACATAAGACGTCAATAAAGATGTCACTAAGAACTGGTCGTTCATACAGTGCTCTACAGGAGTTCTCGAACGGAATCAAAACAATCGCAGGCGGGGATTTCCCAGGTTACTCGAGGTTTGGATTTGTTTAAGAACTCGGTGTGCTTTCTAGGGGGCTGGAGGAATAGTGCTTGCTTAATGTGACAGCATGCGCTATGACTAATATATGAAACGGGTTTCTGTGCCGTTGTAGGGATATTATTGATTTATAACCGGACAAGGGCCAAGAATAGGAATATCGATACAGGTACCTAGATAAACACACTACACTCCTGCATAAGTCTACTTTTCTTGGGAATAAACTGGAGTGTCACTCCCCTGATATAAGCTTTCATACTGTCCCAGACAACTGCAACTGAGGCTGAACCCTTAATAATTCATATGAATTATGCAAGTAAGCCTCTGAGAAAGACTCATTACTCTGGATTAGTAAGGAGAGGGCGAGAAAATTAAAATGGGTGCCAACTTACGCTACTTTCCTGTAAATCCTGTATTGTCAGCATTGCTAGGTTATGGTCTGATAACCTTAGGGTTTATATACCTCAATACCTGCACCCACAAGCATCTGCTGCTTAGTAAAGATCATGCTGAGACATGACTACTGCTTATATGAAGAAAAGTAGTAGGTATACTCTGGTATCGAGGGGGAACGTGTTTACCACACATCAACGAAACATTGCAACCGCATGAGTTCTAAAACAGGGGTACAGGTCTTAGACATCCTTTAATGTGTCAGACAATTAGTGGCATCTGTACCATAAACGATAACACAATTAAAATCCCCTATTAAAATTAAATTATCTGACTAGTCAAGCAGCTCCAAATATAATAAATCAAACTTTCCCGGCTCGTCCAGATTGGGACCATAAACTACACAGATAGTATACTTTTGCTCTTGGATTACTACCTGAATTATGGCCCATCGCCCCCTAGAAACCGCAGAAGTTTGAACTTTATTAGTCTCCAAGTTCCTAGATTTCTTTATAGTCACATTGAAGAATTAAAGCTGTCCGTGACATGCAAATGAGGGTGTCATGGCCAAGCTGTCTAAGCAATAACCGATGTTTGTATGCAAGATGAATTTCAGTTATTCCTAATATATGCGGGTGGAAGCCATTAGTTCTTCCTAAATTATTTGCCGCTTTCTAGGTCGATTTATTCTGGCAACATTCCAACCCATAAATTTCAGCTTCAGAATTGTAATAATCTGAACTCTGAACTCTATGATCCCCTCCGTTAACTGTCTCCCTTTCTCAATTGTTGCCACATATTCATTAGTTAAATAACAAACATTCTGACTCATGTTACCCCACTCCAATCAACCCCCCCAAAGAGCAACCTAAGTTGAGCGAAAAAACCCACCTAGATTCCCTGAGACCAACCCTTTTACCGTCTATATGAGAAAGAATCCTCCACCCCCTTGCTGTCGCTGAATCAGCAGCACTGTTGAAACACACCCTGCACACTCTCCCTGCCTGACACCCGCCCGCAAACCCAACAAAAAGTGTTGCAGCCCCCCTCCATCCCTCCTTAGCCAGAGGACTCCGGCAGCATAAGGCAGCCGGCATTGAGCCCCCTCAAGAATGCAAGGATGTTCCTTGTCAATGGCTTAAAGCCTGCGATGCCTCGAAATCTGAATGAAAAAACCTATGAGCAGCTATCTTTAATAGTCATGAGGCAGGCCGGTTCCTGTTGAAACACCTGCGCCCCCACTGCCTTCAAGGGATCCATAATTGACACAACATCCAGCGCCTGTCCATGGTAGCCTTGCATAAGTATGATTGAACAAAAATAGACATTGAGTCAACTCATATAGGTCTTGTGGGGAGGGCTTTAATAAAGATTGTCAACCTGAAAAGGAAGTTGCCAACAAAAATAAGCATTGGGCGAGGTTGCAGAGGATTAAATTGGATTTTCTGCTTCAGGGTGAGAGAAAGCTGGTGAGCCTGTTGTATCAGTCTCCAAATCTGGAAATGTTTGTTGAAACAGCTTGACGATGTAAGCACTTGGATATGTTTCTTTTCCCTTGGGTATTCCAAAAACCCTCAGATTGTTTTGCCATTACCAATTTTCCAAATCTTCTAATTACTTCAAACAAACATCCACTGACTCTTGTGTGACTTGATTGACTTCACAGCTGCTGAACCGACTTCCTCTGCCCCAGCCACTCACTTTTGAAGCTCAGCCATTTCCAAAGGGAGCAGCACCACCTTGTTGGTTACTTCCAATACAAACTGCTGGAAAGCCAAACTGTCCTTTCTAGCGTGTGCAGCATAATGTTCCTGTGCCTCTGTGTTTTGGGCACATCCAAATCCACCTGGGGCCCCACCAGGAGTGCACCCGCTGAACAATACACAGCCAGTCCATCACTTATACCTGTTTTGCTCAGATTTCACCCTCCATTAGCCTCTTGTCTTTCCTCAGAGGCACCCCCCTTGACTCCATATCAGAGGCGCATACTACATGTGCATGTGAAACTGACTGGGGCATAGGAGGCATTGTAACATTGTTGCAGGCTCCTGCAGAAACATGTTGTCTCGAAAAGTTGCCTTTTTGCAGGGTCAAATCTGCAGCCAGCTCAGCTGCTGATGGCATTGATAGCCTGCTTCTGATGCCTGAATTCACAAAGGCCAGATCTCCTGAAGATTTTGTGTCCCCTGAAGATACCAATTCAGCTCCTGCCGGTCCATCCAGCCCCTGCACCACGTTCATCAGGAAATCCACCATTGTGACTGCTGCGGTGGTGCGCCCATCATTGCAGGACTGGAGGAGGCCTACTGCTCTGCCTGATTGAAGAAGCTTCAGATTGGGATGTCCGACCCGGAAGCCTAAGATCTTCTCCAAGGTACATAGACTGTGGTCCGATTCTACCAATGCTGTTGCCATTGCCGTAGACAAGGCCTTGCTGCTGCTATTGGGGTCTGCTGCTACAACTGCAGTGCGGCCCCATGCAAAGGAAACTTGGTGGACAATAGTGGGGGTAAGATTCATCCAGCTGGGAGTGGAGCAGCGGACACTGGTCTGCACCCTCAGGACCCTGACCTGCAGCAGCTGTCTCTGAAGTGTTCCCGAATACTGCAACCACATCGGGTTCGTACTGAGCTTGAAGTGGGATGCTGTAAGGATATTGAGGCACAGCAAGCTAGCTCTTATCGTAACAAAGTGAGGGGTATAAGTCATGTTAGGCCAGCAGTGTAACGATGCGGGAGGAGGAGTAGTCCTGAGAGTGTGTTCACCATGGCAGAGTCAACCGGGGTTGACTCCGCTGTGGTGAACAGACTTTCCAGTCCAAGCTGTCCTCAATTGTCTATGTCTATCTGAGGTTAAAGAGTTAGGACACGCTTTCAAGAATAAGAGTCTTTTAAATTTTAGCCCGTTGCTTATGTGCTATCAGCATTTGTAGTTTATTGCGCATGACTGCCTTGTAGGCTTTCCATACCATAATAGGGGAATCAACTGAGTCTTTATTCTCCTCAAAGTAATATTGGTATTTCTTTCACTGTTTCTGGGTCCCTTAGTTCCAAGTATAAAATCTCCATTGTCAACTCACTAGCCATGTAGTATTGCCCAGGGTGGTCAGAAGTGTTGAGTGGTCAGATATATCACATAGATATTCTGCCTCCATAGCCAGGGGAGTCTCACCTGTAGGTGAAAATAAATAGTTAGTCTAGAGATTGCTCTCTTTACCCCAGAGAAGAAATAATATTGTTTGCCACAGTCTCCACAGGTCCTTCAGGACCGTTGCTCTGATGAATTGCGGCAACTGAGTGTACTGTGAATCTCTATCTGTCATAGGCCTCATCCTATTAAAATCTGGTATCATGATAACATTAAAATCTCCCTCCCCTATCAATAGGATATTCCCAGATTCCACTAAAATTTGGCCTATTTCATCCAGTGTTTCTTTCTGTGGGCGATGGAGAGCATAGACATTAACAAGAAAATAGCCTTTTGTACCTTAAGTCTCCTCCATCCCAACAGTTGCGCTACTCAGGTCTAACCATTTCCTAATGGTCTTGGAAGGGGTGCTCTTTTTGGCCAGTATTGCCATTCCTTTGGAATCCTGAGAGAATCTTACATGTCTAAGGGACATCGATTGACCCCTTCTCAGGAATCTGCATTCAGTCTCCATCAATTGCTTCTCCTAAAGAAAGAAAATATCCGAGGCTACTTGCTTGATGTATTGTGCTACCACCCCCATGTAATTTTCTTCTCTAAGCCAGTCACATTCCAGTCACATTCCATTCCGACATAACCGAACCTATTATCAACCTTAGCAATATAGAGGTGTCCTACTCGTCCACAGAGAATTTCCCCCATCTCACCCAGATTGTCTTGATACTCTGTATACTAGCCACTCAAAGCATGCATCTGCTAATTAAATTCACAACTCTTAAGTCCCTCCCTCCCTCCACCAAACCAGCCTGAAATATGCAATCCACACGTGAAAAACACTCTACCTACTAATGGCAACATCAAACTAAAACACGCTTTTCTGTTACAAATACAATTAAAAACATATAAGTGTTAGTATCAACTCATATCGCTCTCTCTTCAAGTGTTGAATCATGACCCAACCCATGAAGGCCCATCTCTCATCCCAAACCTGTTGGAGCTTTTATCAGAGGCCAGTGGAAACAGAATAACAGTTATCTAAAGCAAACTTAATGTTGTAGAGCTATGGATTTCCTGAGCACACTCACACCAACATAGTGGTTCTTCCTCTCTTCTACCCTAAGCCAGCAGGTGCCGATGAGAAGGCTCTCTTTCAGAGGATAGCCCAATAAAATGAAGCCAATTGCAATGATTCTGATTGGCTGTTGCTAACCAATCAGGGTGAAGGTGGGGTTTAGAATACTGAAAGAGTATTATGATAGCTGAGGGATGAAATATAAGAATGGTGGATGATGACTGAAGGATGAGTACTAAGGTTGAGGAATAATAACAACAGAAGAAGGATGATGAGTGTGGAATACGAATGAGAGAAGATTAATAAGAATAAGGGATAAAGGAAGGATAATGAAAGATGAATGCAAAATAAGAATGATGGGCGTTGAATGATAAATAAGGAATACAAATGAGGAATGATGAATCATGGATGAGGAATAAGAATTATGGATTTGGGGTGGTAAATGATAAGTAAAGAATAAGGCTTGAGGTGTAATAATTGAGGGAAGATTAATGAGGTATGGGGAGGGATGGATGGGGCATAATATGTGATGGATGTGAAGCTGAAATGAGAAGTGAGGACTGACTGGTTATTGATGAGGGATGAGAGATGATAGGTAGGAAAAATAAGTAAGAAATGAGAATGAGGGGTGATGGATGAGAAGCAGGGACATGGAGTCAGGAATGAAGGATGAAGAGTTATTGGGCGATGGATGTGGGATTGGAAGTATGGAAGAGGAATAAGGAATGATGGCTGAGAAGTATTAGACGAGGGACAATGGGATGTGATGGATCATGGGTGAGAGCAGAGTATCGGGGAAGAAAAGTGAGAGAAGATGAGTGAGTAATGATGAATTAGGAATCATGGATGACGGATGATGGCTGACAAATACAGATGAGAAGCGAGGAAGGAGAGATGAGGATTGAGGAATAATGGATGGGAAGTGAGGAAGGAGGGAAGAGGAGTGATAGACGATCAATGATAGATGAGGTATGAGGGATGAGACAGAGGAAAAAATGAGGAATGAAGGCTGAGAAATGATGATGAATGAGGGGTGAGACATAGGGATAAGAAGTAATGAATGAGGGTTAAAAAGTGATTGATGATGAGTGAGGAGTATATCCTGTAAGGGAGACACCACTAAAAATGAAAAGTTGTTTATTATTTCACAAAATGTCATTATCTTCGTAACTTATGCCTTTTGAACTTCTTTTATTTAAATGCTTTTCTTTATTTTGGATAAGGTAATTCTATAACACAAATATTTCAGTTCTAGATTTCAATGCCACGCAACCTATTGACAAGAAATTTGATACTTTATTGTTTTTCTCCAGGTGGTGGCATACTCCTGGTTGAAGCCCTTTTATATGAAGACAAAAGTGGCCCATTGGCAGCCCAGATGAGCTCCTTAAACATGCTGATGCACACAGAAGGCAAAGAAAGGACTCCTTCAGAATATAAAAAGCTTCTGACTGCAGCTGGGTTTAGGGATATTGAAGTCAGGACAACTGGAAAGTTCTTTGACGCAATACTAGCGATAAAATGAAATGTTTAAATAGTAGTCACAATCATGTAGCTGATAAGGTAGCTCATGCATGCTTTTTTCTATGTGGTAAATGAAAAATTATATTTACAACTTTTCTAATGGTTTTCTAATGCCAATTCTTATTGATTAACTCTACCATTTTGCCTGCCCTACTTGTAATTCGTGAAACTTTGTTTCAGATCGTTATATTCTTTAAATTCATCTAACAAAAAAAACTTGGAGTGAATAAAATTTAAAAAAAGATATTGTTTTATACTTATAATGTTATGGTTTGTTTGTGTACTTCTAAATGTCAATAAATAGAAAAATAACTACTTCAAAGACACAGGATAGTATTGTTAGGAGTGCAGTGGTAGCTGCTACTTAACAGGGGTGGTGAGGTGGAGGGAGGGGTGGGTAAATGAAAAAAAATAATTTCAAAAACACTTACCTGCAGGCCAGCCGCTGCCTCTCGGTCCTGTTTGGCTCCTCGGTCGACTCCGGGAGCAGGAGCCACACAGGCTTACAGACTACCTTAGCCAATCACAAAACAGCCTTATAGCAGCATTGTGATTGGTCTGAGAGCTGTGGTTCAACACTCGGAGAGGGACTGAGAGGCTGAGCATGTTCTCCACCCAGGCTGTGCAAACCAACCAGTTGAGAACATTCAAAGTGCGCATGACTGTTTGGCTGGCCTAAGACGGCTGGCCCAAGACGGCCGGCCAAACTGTCATGTGCACTTACAGTGTGCTCACCATTCCTTCACCTAGGCCCTGATCTGGCCAGCCCAGTCCCGCCCCAGCTCGCACCAAAGCAGGAAAGGAAAAGGAAAATGATAAAAACATTATGCTTTTATCATTTTCTTTTTTCTTTTTAAACTACCTGCTGAGCAGTGGAGCGACACTCCTCTGCCTTACCAGAGAAGCCACCACTGCTAATGTGTTTTCTAAGATCTAATTGATGAAGCAGTTGGGTAAAGATCAAAATAAAAAGTGCTACATAAAATCATCTATAATGGGAAGGTGCACAGTTACGTACATTTTGAAGAGGGGTGTTATAGAGAAAATGCCAAACTAGTAGACAGATGATCTATGAATCCTGGGGACTTATTTATGAGAGCCCTGCATCACTTTTGCACCACTTAAAGATTTATGAAGCCGCGCAAAGGCATCCTGCGTGGCATTGAGTCGAAAATCGCTGGGTTGCCTTGTTCTGCTCACTGGAAGTGTACCATGGGCATTACATTGGGTTTTTCCATGCAACACCCATGGAATTGATTGACAAAGTGATGTAAACCCAGGGAAGAATCAAATCGGTATGCCTCCTGAGGTGAGGTGTAACAAGGAGAAATATGTTAATGTCTCCTAGTTTTTTTCCTCTTTCCATGTGTGCTGCATTCTGCAGTACACATAGAAATTGGAGAACACCCTTCTGGATTGTTTTTGTGCAGGAAGGTGGCCCTTCCTGCACAAAAACAATCCTGCCTGGAAAGGAGGCCCCTTTGCACCATGGTTCGAAGGTTCCTATGTTGGTGCTAGGCTTCCAAAAATGTGCCAGAGCTGGCAGATCGTACAGGAATGCACCCATTTGCTTAAATATGGGGCATTCCTGCCCTTTCCCTTTGGTGTAGGGCTATCCAGTACCCAGAGCACTCCTTGCCCGCATCTACCTACGCATATTATGCCAAATGTTCCCCCACTTGGCAGCACTCTCACTAAGATTTTGCCATCTGCAATTTGCCTAAGGATGCTCATATATCACCTTATCTCCTACTTACTGCACCCCTACAACCCCATCCCCACCCATCACACTGTTTTACCTTAGAACCATATCTGCCCAAGCAATCGATTTCTGCTTGGAATCCTATTCATCCCGAAGCTTTGTCGCTCCCTTAGCCATCCCCTCCAATGCCCACCCCCTCATCTCACACAATGCTGCAGCAGAACCTCTCTCCTCTACAGGATCAACAGGAGAAAGAGGGCCCAGTGCCAGTCCCCTGCGGCAAAAAGCCCCACCCCCAAGGCCAAAGTTCTCAAGTCAAATTTATGATTGGGCTGAACCCAGTGATCCACTCCACTGCCCAGTAACTTCCCTGCCTCCCTTTATCCTGCTTACTACCCCTGTCAAGTCCAGGTTCTGGTCCCTGGGGGCCGCCTCCCCTAAGGCCATTGGTCCAGCCATTTCCCCCACACCTTTGGGGAGTTGGGGCAGAACCAAGGGGCATAGAGTTTCTCATTGTTTCAATGGGTGTAGTTACTGATATTCATATGTTTCCCTTGTCTTCATTGCTTGATTTTGCTCATCAGAAAGTGTCACTAATAGTTGTTGAATGACACTTATAATTACACTGAAATTATGAAAATGTCCCACATAAGCAAAATGAAATATTGTCAACTATGCTCTCCTCTTGACTATTAGGTCTTCCAAGACTTATTTTTTAAAATCTTGTGTTGATCTGTTTTTATGTCACTGTGAAATTCTAAATTTGGTGGGAATTTGAATTCCAAGTTGTACTGTAGGGGAAATGTACTTAATCAGCGGCCATATTACGGCTGTCAGTAGAGAGTGGTTAGCACTCTACAAGTTAGTAGCCTTGTCAGCTGTTCCTTGATGGCACTATTAAACTCATCCAATGATGCGGCTGCCGAAGCCCCAACAGGTCCAGGGGCCAAGAATGCTGCCTCTAGGTCCTTAGGTAAGCGTATTTATTCTGCCTCGCAACTGATCACTCTTCGCCCCATTTTTAGAGAAACGTGTCCGCCGTTTCCGATATAGATTAAGCAGTAGCAGTTAGAAAGGAATCACACTCTAAGTTTAGGACTACTCCCCGAGTATCCAAAGATTCCACCCTTTCAGTTGATACATTTTATCACTTTAAGTTTAGCCCTGCCCAGGATTGATGTGGTTTTAGCTTTTTTAATCTAAATTGCTGTTTGCTAGTAAAACATCACTGGGACATTTTACATTTTCTAATGGATGATGACCCCGTTGTGGTCTTTTTAACAGAAACTTAGCCCAATGAGGCTTCAGGGCCACATGTCATTTCAGCTCTGCTCCTTTCCTAGAGGATACTGGGAGTGGCCTCCAACATAAAAAAGGAGGCAATATTGCTATTATTTTTAAAGAATATTTTATGTGCAAAATAGATAAGCTGGCACAAGGTGGCGATGGAAGGAGCGCTGAAACTTTTCAGACATTCACCCCAGTCACAGATCTGAGTTGAGTCCATCATCATTCTTTATCTCACTACACCACCCCAGCTCAGACTGAGCCATATGCAAATCAGTCTTGACCCTGTTCCTCATGGGAACAGTTCAGCACTTTAGACCAGAAACAAGCATCCTGGGACAGGTTTCGGGGTAACACCTCTCATCTGCCAGGCTAGCTTGAATCCAGTGGCAAAGTGAGCAAGGGGCCCACACCTGGGCATACCCTGCCAACTTAGGGGGAACAAAGCAGACACAAGGAAATGATGGACAGGGAGATCTTTAGTTGAGATTGTGCAATTCCATGAACTTCTATTGTTTTCATATGGAGATGGTACCCAAATTGTGGAAGAGGCTGAAATGAAACCGGTCCTAGAGCTGAAAGCCCGAAACTGGTCCTAGGATGCTTGTTTCCAGTCCAGGGAGGACCTGGCCTGGCCGTTCGGGCTAGACTGTTTCCATTGGGTGCAGGGTCAAGACTGATTTACATATGGTTGGGTCCAAACTGGAATGGCAAGCAGAAAACGATGGAATTAGGCCCAGAAATCTGTACTAGGGTGAATGTATGACATTGTTCTGCATTCTGTCCATCACTTCTTCTTTTTGCATTTGTCACCCCGAGTGTGACGGGAATGCCCAGATGTGAGTCCCGTGCTCTCCATGCCACTGGAGTCAAGCTATCCTACCTGATGAGGGCTGAAAGCCCAAAACCGGTCCTAGTATGCTTGTTTCCAGTAAAGGGAGGGCCGGGCCTGGTAGTTCGGGCTGGACTGTTCCCATTGGGTGCAGGGTCAAGACTGATTTGCATATGATTGGGTCCAAACTGGAATGGCGAGCAGAAAAACAATGGAATTAGGCCCAGAAATCTGTACTGGGGTGAATGTATGACATTGTTCTGCATTCTGTCCATCACTTCTTCTTTTTGCATTTGTCACCCCGAGTGGGACGGAAATGCCCAGATGTGGGTCCTGTGCTCTCCATGCCACTGGAGTCAAGCTATCCTAGCTGATGAGGGCTGAAAGCCCGAAAACGGTCCTAGGATGCTTGTTTCCAGTCCAGGGAGGGCCTGGCCTGGTAGTTCGGGCAGGACTGTTCCCATTGGGTGCATGGTCACGACTGATTTGCATATGGCTGGGTCCAAACTTGAATGGCATGGTGAGCAAAAAAACAATGGATTGAGGCCCAGATCCCTGTACTCGGGTGAATGTATGACATTGTTCTGCATTCTGTCCATCAATTGTTCTTTATGCATTTGTCACCCCAAGTGGGACAGGTATACCCAGATGTGAGTCCCGTGCTCTCCATGCCACTGGAGTCAAGCTATCATGGCTGATGAGAGTGAAAGCCTGAAACCGGTCCTAGGATGTTTATTTCCAGTCCAGGGGGGACCTGGCCTGGCAGTTCGGGTGGCACTGTTCCCATTGGGTGCAGGGTCAAGACTGATTTGCATATGGCTGTGTCCAAACTGGAATGGCTGGAGCAAAAAAACAATGGATTTAGGCTGAGATCTCAGTACTAGGGTGAATGTATCACATTAGTCTGCATTCTGTCCATCAATTGTGTTTTTTTCATTTGTCACCCCGAGTAGGACAGGTATGCCCATACGTGGGTCCTGCGCTCTCCATGCCACTGGAGTCAAGCTATCCTGGCTGATAAGGGCTGAAAGCCCTAAACAGGCCCTAGGATGCTTGCTTCCAGTCCAGGCAGGACTTGGCCTGGTAGTTCGGGCTGGACTGTTCCCATTGGGCGCAGGGTCAAGACTGATTTGCATATGGCTGGGTCCAAACTGGAATGGCATGGTGAGCAAAAAGACAATGGATTTAGGCCCAGATCTCTGTACTGGGGTGAATGTATGACATTGTTCTGCATTCTGTTCATCAATTGTTTTTACATTTGAGGATGATGGCAGTTTACCCAGGTGGGTACCAAGGAGGGGAATGGGGAAAAAATGCAAAATTAAATTTCAAAGAATATAATTATTGCTGCCATTGAAACCTGTATATAAGGATTCTCAATGGCGACTGGGATAAAGAAGAAAAGAAGAAGAAAAGTGAAACCAGAATAAAAGCATCATTCTGTATAACATGGCAGTAGACTAGATCTTGAAAGAAAGAATAAAAGCTAATGGGAATGATACTGCCCGCATCAAGTATTTGTGTATAGAGCTCTTTATTGCTTTCAGCATGTGATTTGTTGACCAAAGGAAGGAAAGAGGTTGATGTGCAGATGATACTGATATTAAGAAGGAAGAGAGAGATAGGAACTTACCTATGGCAATATGAAGAAGATTCAAAGGAGAGACAGCAAAAGTGAGAGTAATAGCCAAAAAAAACTATGCCACATTAAGTTTTATTTAAATGAATTTAATTTAGTTTACTTCTCTGTTTCACAAAACAAACATGGACTTCTATTTCCAAGGGTAACATTGATGAAGTGATAGTTTAGGTCAAGGGTCTCCAGACTCTAATACAAAAAAGAAATTGGACACATAAACCGACAGTGAAGCAAAGGTTTAAATATAAAGTTTTACTAATATAGAGTGACTTTGAATAAACCCCTTAAACTATAATACAGTCTAATTTTTTAGAAAGACATCCAGGCAGAGGGGGCGTGGCTTGGCGCCCGTAGGTGATGGCGGCGCCTGAGTGAGGCTCTGCCGCGGCACCGGGAGACTCGCCTTTCAAAATCCCCGGTTCCCGTGTTGGAAGCTTGGACCTGCCGTCCGAGCACCTCCGCAATGCCCTGGGACCCTTGAGGCATTTTCATCTCTGCAGGAGCCGACGAAATTTAATGCCCTGCTTCTGAGGGCGCTCGGCTGCTCGCGGCCGCCATCTTGCGTGACCCGAAACGGAGCGTTCCTCTCTTGAAGGCGAGCGCGTCTTGCTTCTCCTCCTTTGTTTCAACGGTCGCTTGACCCTTAGAAGACCCTCGCAGCTCCTGTGAAGTATGAGCCTGCTGCAACATACCAGAAGAGGTGTCTACAAGTGAGTGAACACCTTTATTTTCAGCGCGGCCATCATTTTGTACACCTCGATGTACTATAGTCTATATGCTGGCATGTTCACTCCACATCCCTCGAGCCTTATGACTTCGCCTGGACCCTTATAATGCCTCATTGGTTACTTTATCATGAAGGCCTTCATTAACTTAAATCAGCGTTTTAATGCAATGTAGAGGCGGTAGACTACTTGCCGTCCTTCTTAGTTTGTGCACTTTCCTGAAAATTACCTCAGCGTTATAGAGGCTTCCTCCTTGGATACTCTTCAATTGGATGGCGATTTTACTATAACTATTTACCTTTTGCTTGCAGGCTTTGCTTTTTTTTTATATCCTTTATGACTCGGCTGGTTTTTTCAACGCCTTTATTTAAATTATGCATTGCATCTATCCTGGGAGCCCTGCCAATCTGTTTTTGCTTTTACTGATTCAACAGTCCTCCCTGCGTGACCTATCTTAAGTCTGCGAATTCTCCTTGTATGCATTTTCGACTTGACTACCCCCTCCTTTCGTCAAACGTATCTGCTGTCCTCCACACATAATCCCTTCCTCATGTTACACATGATTGGTACCTCGTAACTGGACCTGCCTTCTAGTGCCTTTTTCGCCACAAAACTGCCTCCTTCTTCTGCTGTCCCGTGCTATTACAATACGCTTCCTGCACGTTTTCCCTTTGTTTCTTTAGCTTCTTTTTATGGGACGACAAAAACATATGTCTCGCCTACCGTCCAAATCGACTACAAAGGTGGCTTTTGTGAAGAACTCTAAAGTTTTTTTGGCTCTTTACCAATTAGAGGATTCTCTCGCTTTGTCTGGATGGGAGGCAGCCATGGATTCGTCCTCTCAGCCAACTTCAGGGAAAACCACCATTAAAAGACTGAAAAAAGATCCTCCTTCACCGCCTAAGCCATCGACACCTGTATCTATGGAACTTTTACTGGAAGAGATCCGATCATTCGCCCTTTTCTCGAGGAAATTGGGTCGTTGCGCCCTTTCATGGAGGAAACCAATGCCAAACTTCTGGTTCTAACAGACAATTGGTCACAAATCGAGACAAGGGTTTCTTCCGTTGAGCAATCTGTCGCATCTTTTCAAGAATCTCAAGCCACAGTTTCACATCTGTCTTCGCAGGTAGGCGCTCTTCAGAAGCAAGTGGAGGAGTTAGAAAATAGAGGCAGGCGTAATAATCTTCGCCTTTATGGCCTGGTGGAGGGTCTTGAAGGCTCGGACCCGCCTGCTTTCTTTAAATCTTTTCTTCCCAAGTTGCTCCACCTACCAAAGGATACGTCTCTCAACATCCAACGTGCTCATCGTCTTGGCCGCCTACCTACGTCCCTTTCCATGTCACAACGACCAAGAGGCGTCATTCTCTACTTCTTGGAGTACACCGATCTCTTGAAAGTTCTAGCAGCTGCCAGGGCTCTTACTACATTGACATGGTCTGACTCTCCGTTGTTTTTCGCCCAGGACTATGCCAAAGCAACTGCGAATCGTAGGAAAGCTTTCCTAGGCATGAGAGAGGTCCTTCGCTCTATGGGTGCTCGTTATGGCTTGTACCATCCCTGTTTGTTTAAAGTCACCTATAACAACAAAACTACTACCTACGAGGACCCAGTGAGACTGCAATGCTTCATTAATGCACATCAGACCTCTGCCATGGATGCCTCTGGTCCCTCATCCTCTTCCCCTGGCTGACTTGTAGTTTTGCCTGTCTTTGTATTGTTCTCGTTCTCTCTTTACATGGTTTTTCCTCTCTGGTGTTCTTTCGCTTGTTCGACTGTTCCATCTCTTGCATAGCATTGTTGCTGTTTGTTTCAAGTTTCTGGCTGACTTGTGGTTTTGCCAGCCTCTGTCTTTTTTCTCCGTTTTGTCGCCATGGTTACTCCTTTTTGGCATTTTTCACCTGTTTGAATGTTTTCCCTCTTGTGATGCATTCTTAAATGTTTGTTTCGCGGTCTTTTTATAGGTTAAAGTTTTCGAAACACCTTACTGTTTTTCTCCCTCTTTGTTTCCACAGGAACCCTTCTTTGTCCGATGATGTCTTCCCTGTTCCCTGCCCGGCTGACCTCAGTTGTGTTGCCTTACCTACTTGGCCCCTTCCCCCCTCGACTTCTTCTTGTTTTCCTCTTTTGTAGGTATGTTTCCCTCATGTTTTCTGTACCTTCTTTGTTTTTTGTTCTTGTCCTCTTTCCTTTCCCCCATGAATCGATTTCCTTCTTTGCATAATGATGATGATTTTCTTTTTTCAGGTTGTATTTCCTCTTCTTTCATTTGTGCTAATTTCTTTTCTTCACTTTCTCATTCACTCTTCTACATTGCTTTTCTTTCTTCCACTTCTTACTTCTTAATCTTGGGTCTTTTTCCTACTCGTGCATATATTCTCTCTGCACATTGCTTTCTTCTTGTTCAACTCACTTTCTTCTTTCTTTTTGTATTTCTAATCATTTTTTTCTTCTTTCCTGATTTACTCATTTTTATTGATTACATTTTGGATTTCTTATTTTACCAATCTGTTGCCTTATTGTATAAACTATGTCTTTAAATATAATCTCCTGGAATGTTAAGGGTATTAATTCTCCAATTAAACGACAGCGCATTTTATCTCACCTAGCCAAATTAAATATTGACTTTGCATTTCTTCAAGAAACTCACCTATCTGATATAGAATCTGAAAAGCTTAAGAGGGGCTGGGTGGGTGAAGTCTTCTATTCAGAGGGTGATGGCAAGCGCAATGGTGTTGCTATTTTATGTCGCAGGTCGCTCCCTCTCACAGTCATTTCCCAAAACTCAGATACTAATGGTAGATGGACTCATGTCAGACTATCGCTTAGAGGTGTTCCAATCTCTCTTCTTAATGTTTATGGTCCCACAAGCGGTGAACCCCTTTTTTGGGCTCAGTTTTCTCCCCGCATTACCCAATTCATGGATAATAATTTCATCCTTGCGGGAGACTGTAATCACCCTCTTGATCCCTTTTTGGATAGGAAGTTGGATGCAATTATATTCCTACAAAGCCACATAAACTCTTTACTCAAGCTATTTCACAACATAAGCTTGTTAATTCCTGGCGTTTATGTAACACGACTTTGCAGGAGTTTACTTTTTACTCACCCCATCACCGTTCCCAATCACGACTTGATTATATTTTTGTTTCCCACGCACTTGCTCAAACACTCAATGCGGCGGAAATTGGTCCAATATTGCTCTCTGATCATGCCCCTGTAGTAATTAGTCTTGAAGTTCTCCCCAAAATTGATGGTCCTAAAAGGTGGCGTTTTAATAATGCCCTCCTCCTAGATCCCAAGTTTTCCAATTCCTTCTCTACCTTTTTCGATTAATTTTTCCTTTTTAATGATGTTCCTCCCGTCTCAAAACATAATCTCTGGGATGCCTTTAAAGCAGCTGCGCGCAACTTCATTATTAATTTTGTCGCTAAGAAACGTAAAACTGCTCGCCAATTCACTAGCACCCTCCTTCATGACATTAAGAGATTGGAACACGCCTATTTTACTTCACATTCCTCAGATAGTCTGACATCTCTGGTCGCTGCTAAGATTACATTTAATGAAAAGTCTACTGAAGATGCCTCTCTGTATCTGCTTAAGTCAAGTGCCAAATTTTATGGTGGTAGGAATAAAGCTGGGAAGATTCTTGCTAATTACTTAAAGGTCAAGCACAACAAAGTGAACATTGAATCGGTTTATGACACTACTGCACGCTTACAACATAAGGATGCTGATATTCTTGCTACTTTCTCCCATTTCTATGAGACCTTATATACCTCTGACACCCAATCTTCTCCTCAGTCTCTTGCTCACTTTTTTTCCACTATTCAAACCCCTACATCTTTCCCTCTTGGGATTGGTGTCACTATATCGCAGATTATTACAACGCATTCCGTTACATCGGAATTTTTACAACGCAGGATCTATTACATCGGATGCCATTACAACGCATGGCATTACATCGCAGATGCTATTACAACGCATGGCATTACATCGTAAGTATATGTAAGTATACTTTTTTTTAAAAATTTAATTAATTTAATTTAATCAATTTAATTTATTTAATTTAATTAAAATACATTTTAAAATAGTAGTTAATTTAATTTAATAAATTTAAATCTATTTATTGAATTTAATTTTAATAAAAATTGTAATTAATTTTAATTAATTAATATAATGAAATTATTTTAATTTAAATATGTTTAAAATTGTAATGAAATTAAATTAATTAAAATAATTTTTTTAATTTAATTAATTTAATTAAAAATGTAATTAATATAATATAATTAATTTAATTTAATAAATATATTTTAATTAATTTATAAATGGTAACTATAATTTATTTAGCCCTAATCACAAACCCAACCCTTAACCCTAAAAACACCCCTGTACCCCAAAACCCAAACCCTACCCTGAAACCTAAAAACACCCCTGTACCCCAAAACCCAAACCCTACCCTGAAACCTAAAAACACCCCTGTACCCCAAAACCCAAACCCTACCCTGAAACCTAAAAACACCCCTGTACCCCAAACCCAAACCCTACCCTGAAACCTAAAAACACCCCTGTACCCCAAAACCCAAACCCTACCCTGAAACCTAAAAACACCCCTGTACCCCAAACCCAAACCCTACCCTGAAACCTAAAAACACCCCTGTATCTCAAAACCCAAACCCTACCCTGAAACCTAAAAACACCCCTGTACCCCAAAACCCAAACCCTACTCTGAAACCTAAAAACACCCCTGTATCCCAAAACCCAAACCCTACCCTGAAACCCAAAAACACCCCTGTACCTCAAAACCCAAACCCTACCCTGAAACCTAAAAACACCCCTTTACCCCAAAACCCAAACCCTACCCTGAAACCTAAAAACACCCCTGTACCCCAAAACCCAAACCCTACCCTGAAACCTAAAAACACCCCTGTACCCCAAAACCCAAATCCTACCCTGAAACCTAAAAACACCCCTGTACCCCAAACCCAAACCCTACCCTGAAACCTAAAAACACCCCTGTACCCCAAAACCCAAACCCTACCCTGAAACCTAAAAACACCCCTGTACCCCAAAACCCAAACCCTACCCTGAAACCTAAAAACACCCCTGTACCTCAAAACCCAAACCCTACCCTGAAACCTAAAAACACCCCTGTACCCCAAAACCCAAACCCTACCCTGTAACCTAAAAACACCCCTGTACCCCAAAACCCAAACCTAGCCCTGAAACCTAAAAACACCCCTGTACCCCAAAACCCAAACCCTGCCCTAAAACCAAAAAATACCCAAACACCCCAAAACATATACCTCAGTACACCAAAACATATACTCCTATACTCATACTTATTTAAAAAATTACTTAAATTAATAAATTTAATTTATAATATTTAAAAACATAAATAAATATTTTTATTTATTTTTATTTATAATTAATAATAATTAAATCAATTATATAATATTAAATAAAATAAAAAAATTGTATATACTTACCAATACTTACGATGTAATGGTATGCGTTGTAATAGCATATGCGATGTAATGCCATGCGTTGTAATGGCATCCGATGTAATGGTTCCTGCGTTGTAATAGCTGCGTTGTAACAGCATTACGACGTAAAAGTTGCGTTGTAAGTGTGCATCACCTCCCTCTTGACCTTTCCTCCTTAGAATCTGACGTCTCACAAAAAGAACTGCTTACTGCCCTCCAACGTCTTAAACTCAACAAAGCTCCTGGCCTGGATGGCTTTACTGTTGAGTTTTATCTTCACTTTTCCAACCTATTGATTCCAAAACTTCACTTTCTTCTCCACTCTTTTGCTGAATTAGGTTCTTCCTCTGGCACTTTTTCGGACGCACACATTTGTTTAATACCTAAACCCGGGAAAGATGTCCAATATTGCAAAAATTACAGACCCATTTCCCTAGTTAATATTGACTATAACATTTTTGCCAAATCATTAGCGATTAGATTGGATCATTTGCTTCCTGACCTTCTAGGTGATGAACAATCAGGCTTTGTTAAAGGTCGTTACATTACTGACAATACCAGACTTTTATTTAACTTCTTAACAAAATCCTCCCATCTCCAACATTCTCTCGCGGCGATAGCCCTAGACGCTGAAAAAGCGTTTGATAGGGTTGAGTGGCCTTACCTCTTTCATGCTCTTAGTTGGTTTGGGTTTGGTCCTAAATTCACTTCCCTAATTTCGTTATTATATTCTCGTCCACGAGCTGCAGTTTATGCCAATGGCCAAATTTCTCCTTATTTTGACCTTGGTAGAGGTGTTCACCAAGGATGTCCTCTTTCACCTTTTCTTTTTAACCTGGCCCTAGAACCCTTTTTGTCCAGACTACGCCAAAATCCTAACATTCACAGCTTTCAGACTAGGGATCTCTCCATAAAACTTGCTGCTTATGCAGACGACATCTTACTTTTCATCTCGAACCCTGCGGTTTCCGTCCCCGCTTTTTTGGCGGAAGTACAGACCTATTCCTCAATTTCTGGCTATAAACTTAACCATGATAAATGCAAAATCTTGCCCTTGACAAAGTTCACCTTTAAACCTGACTTCAACGCCTCCAATTTCACCTGGAGCTCTTCCCATATTAAATATTTAGGATTGCATTTTACCCCTTCCATCCCTGATACTGTTTCCCTTTGCCTTACCAAATGTATCCAGAAATTATCCGACCTTACGGCCAAGTGGCATCCTCTTTACTTGTCTTGGTGGGGCCGCTTAGACACTATCAAAATGATGCTTTCCCCTATTGTTCTTTATACCCTTTCCAATATTCCTATTTCTATTCCAGCTAAGTTTAAAAAAAAAAAAATTCAGTCCTATCTTCCTTTTTATGGCATAATAATAAACCCAGAATGAGTGCTAAACTCATCCGTCCTGCTTCTGAAGGCGGTGTCAATTTTCCGGATTTCCTGGCCTATCATAAGGCCTTTTTGTTGCGTCAATCTTCCTTTTGGCTACAAGATCCTGACTCCCCTTGCCCTTTGTGGACTAAACTTGAGCGCCTTTTCCTCTCCCCTTTCTCCTTTGCTGAGTGTATCTCCTTTTCACGCAAGCCCTCTTCAATTCTTACTCCTATCCATAAATTCACTCTCAAACTCCTCCTATCCTCTAATCCTCCTCCTCCTGTATGTGTTGCTGACTTCCTTTCCTCCACTATTTGGCACAATAAATACCTTCTACTCCAAGGTAAGCCTATTTTCTGGAAATCTTGGAGAACCAAAGGCTTGCTTTGGATTTCACAGTTATTCTCACACTCCACTTTCTTGCCCTTCCACACTCTTCGTTCCACTTTTGATTTACCTCTCTCTTTTGCTCCCAAATACCTCCTCCTTAAAGCGTCAGTCATGGAAGCTTACAATAAACTTTCCATGTTTATATCCTCTTCCATCTTACCTGATCCTATTACTCAACTTCATTCTACTTTACAAACTCTTCCTAAAGCCTCTGTCATTTATAAACACCTTCATACACATACTCTTCCCAGACCCAAATCCAAGGTGGAAGAGCATTGGGAGAATGATTTTTCCATATCATGGCCAACTTCTCTTTGGGACAAGATTTGGACAAAGATTCGTAAAACTTCTAGGGCTGCATCTTTAACGCAATCTCTATTTTTTATTTATAATCGTTTGTTACACACTCCTTCTACCTTTCACAAACGTTTCCCTACCACATCAGATACATGTTGGTCCTGCTCTTCACCTAATGCTACTTTGTTTCACATGTTGTTTATTTGCAAGGAGGTACGTGCCTTCTGGTTACAAGTTTGGGCTCAAATTAATGTTATTTTTTCCACTAGTATTCCATTTTCCCCTATCCAGATCTTTTTCGGTAGTCTCTCCCCTTGTTGGGACCAGAATGATCTCAATGTTCGTATTGTTGATTTATTATTGGCTGTTGCATTTCAACAAATTACTATTAATTGGAAGTCTGCGTCCACTATTACTTTCAAAGCATGGTGGTATAACGTTTGTCATAACCATAGACTTGATACTGCTTTTGTTTTTCCTGCCCAGTTGGCAGCTAAGCGTGCTGAGTTATGGCTTCCTGTTTCGCTGTACTTAGATAATTGTACAACTCGCTCCTTTCGTCCACGACCTGCTCAGCAGGAGGTTTCTAAACCCCCTTGATACCCTTTCTCTTTCCTCATGTTCTGCTAAACTGTTTAACTGCATAGTTATATTTGCATTTGTTTTTATTGTATATTTACTGTACCCTTTCTCTTTACTTCTTGATACCCATGATTAGTTTATTATGTTCTGAATTGCTCATTTCACTTTGCATTGTTTTTTGATTATCATTCAAGTGATTCTCCTTCCCTTCCCATCCCCTTATTGTTTTCCCTCATAACGCTTCACTTATATTTTGTATTATTACCTTGTATTACTTTTAATAAACTTATTTTGAACAAAAAAAAAAGAAAGGCATCCAGGCAACCACCGATCTACTAATTCAATAGGTTAGTAAATGCCAGAATAATCTGGAGTGGGCCTTAGGACAAACCATTGTCATTGCACAACAAAGAGAAACTTTTCAACAGATTCTACAAACCCACTACCGAAAGATTAATCAGGTCTCTCATAGTAAATATTCTGCCTTGGGTCATAAAAAGCAGTCAAAATTTCTGCAAAAAAAAAATCTAATGTAGATCCATATTTTATTTTTTTAAACACTTCGATAGGATCGGTCAAAGAGCCTTCTGGCCCAATTAAATGGTCCAGTATTTTGCAAGTTTACTGAGTGGGCACTAGAGTCTTCTAATCACTCTGACATTCCAGGAGACATGGTTTCCTATGCAGAGATCAAGAAGCTTTGTCTAGGAATGACGTACATAGACTCCAAGACATAGAATATGGTTTAGGAGAAAATCTCAACCAAAAAAGAAAATTTGGAAAAAAATGGAAATTCCCTTAGTCCTTTGGTTAAAAAATGAGCAAGCAAGCATAATAATCTGATGTTAATCTCAGTAATAGAAATTGCCTTTACTTTTTCTCATGCTCAAGATAATAGAGGACAAATAGAAGGAAGAAATAATAATAAAAGGCCTCCAAAAACCTCCCAGTACATTCACTCTATTGAGGGGCGAAGGTACTCTCCTACTAGCCTCTGAGTCTTTCCGTATTTCTGCGTCTGAAGGCAAGACAGCTGCCTTAGTCATGCTGGATTTAAGTGAAGCCTTTGACATTGTGTGCCATGGTTTGCTGCTAGAATGGCAATGGAAGGAGGGCATCAGGGAATTGCCACTTGAATTGCTTGGTGATTTTCTTCATAACTGCACCTTTTAGGTTATTCAGAAGCCCTGCACCTCTGAAGTAATTTCCTTGCAGCAGAGAGTGCCTCCGTGTTCAGTGCTAAGTCGACCTCTGTTCAACCTGCATATGCGTCCGCAGGCGGATGTGATTGAAAGCCATGGCATTAGGATTGTATCTTATGATGATGACATCCAGCTGAGCATCACCTTGATGAAGGATAATAGTAGTGCTGGAGCCAATTTTGAGGCCAGTTTGGTGGATCTGGACACATGGATGGACTCTAGCTGCCTGAGACTAAATGTGCGCTAAAGGGAAGTTTTAGTGGTAGGCAAACAAACCTCAATATGGTCCTCCGCATGGTGGCCTAGGGGGTTGGGCTCTGCACCTGTCCCCAAAACAAAGGCGAAAAACCTTAGTTTCCTCTTCAAATCCTCCCTATACTTTGACAGCCAGATCTTCGCTACTGTTGGCACCTGCTTTGGGGTACTGACGATGCTCCGTAAAATTTTGAGGCTCCTCCCTGACTCAGCAAAAAATACTGTAGTCATTACCTGTTAGTATCTCAACTGGACTATTGCAAATTACTCTACCTGGGGCTCTTTAAAGGCAAGTTGGGAACGCTCCAAAGGGTGCAAAACGCTGCTGCACGAATGTTATTGAATATTCCAAAACATTCTCCCATGGGCACAGGGCTTGCACACCTACACTGGCTTTCTATTAAGCATAGCTGATCCTTTAAAGCACCCTGCTTTTGCCATAAAATCCTCAATCTGAGAGGACCTCGATACCTCCTTCACCTGATTAAACTGTATCTTTCTAATAGGCATCTCAAGTCCTCAGGTACGGCAATGACTGTGATCCCCAGAGTAAACAGAATGCACCTGGGAGGCAGCTCTTTTAGGTTCCTTGATGCCAGACTCTGGAACTCTAGACCGCTGGCCCTGAGAATGGAGCCGTCCAAAGTGCTGTCCTAAAAAACAGAAGACTTGGCTATTTAGGCAAAGCTGATAATCGACTATATAGGCAAAACTGATCTGTAACAGAGCTCAGAGCAAGGTTAGTAGCTCTCTGCTGGACTTTACAAACCTCAAACATAACATAACATTGTCTCCCTGAACAAAACCTCTCTCGCCATCAAATAGAGGGCCCAATGCTTTAAATCTTGTGAGGGGGGCACTTTGCCCATTTTTGCCAAAGGAAATGACAGGAGGAGCCAATGGACACTGGAGTTGTAAATAAAGCTATTAATTATATAGAAAAACAAAGCTTCAAATGTTATTGTTTCTTTAAGATGAGTGAGAGACTACTCAGAACTTTAATTAGTCATTGGACTAGACAAATGGTCACAAATACACAATATGTCACACCAGAGTATATTGTTCCAAAGTGTTGTTGACCCTCAGTTAAATGAGGAGACCAGAACCTTGGGATCTTCTATTCTTTATTTATTTTTTGTCCCTAAACTGGGAGATGCTGGTTCACATGTGAAGCTAGTCTCCCAAGTCCTGCTTGTTTCTTCCCTCTCCTGTTACTGTTCCCTTCCTGGCCTACTCAGGGTAGGTGGCGTGGTCTAGCAATACAAATTCCCTTGCACACAACAATAACACTCAATAAATAATTGTTCACTCAGTGCTCTTTATTTCAAATGGTACATTTATTACACACAGACACACACCCACACACACACACACACACACACAAGCACACACACACACATTAGTAAATGCTAGGGATTAAGTGGAAAGCAATACATTTGGTGATAACCTCAAATCAATTTGTGCCCTAGGGTTTTAATGACCCCCATGATGACAATCCCACCCCAATACCAGATGCAACATCACAATATGAGAGGGTGTCATTTTAAATAAAAATGTGGAGAAAGTTGGTTCTGTCGAATAACAGAATTGATTCTTGGTATACTCAATAAAAACCAATGCACAACAACAGCATCAAACTTTTCAGTAATAATCCATGAAAAATGATAAAAGACAAGGAACATGAATCACAGTCACACCGAATTTGAATCAAACACAGTCTGGATTTAAGGAAATATCCATATATTCATTTACATTTTATGGTGTCATACTGACCTTACACAGCTGTCAGTGAGTTTCTGAACATACACTTTGTTCAAACGGCACAAGTGCTATGGTGAAAAAAGTGTGAAAAAAAGGTGCTACATGTAAACAGGATATATATATACAGTGCTGTGTGAATTGTTGAAAATGGTCATTCAGAGGAAATCCATCCCTAGGTACATGAATCTCCGAACTGCTTGTGTTTTAAATTTCCATTTCACGTGCGGTGGAGAGAGTAAGGTCAGGATTATCACTAGTACGTTGATGTTTCGACTCCAAAAGGTGCGTGATTTACTAATAAGCACGGAGGGTCTTCCTCAGGACAAGGTGATACAAGGGACAGCCAGAGTTAATGGAGGAAAAGTCTTCAGGGATAGGTCCACCTTTGGTTGGATTCAAGGGGCATTGAATGAAGCAAGTTCCGTGATGGTGATAAATCACATCAAAATGGCAGCATGGTTCAGTCGCTCTTCAGCGCAGCGCAGAAACTGACTTTTTTTAGCATACACCTTTAAATGTTCATAATAACAAGTGTCATTTAATTATTTTAATTAAAGAACTCTTAATCTAAACAACCGCAAACATGTAACAACAATTAATTAATTACAGAGCACAGCCACTATCGAGTTTCACTACTGACCTTGCTGTCAGTTATTTTACTAATAAACATAGCACCATTCAGTGAATCTAGTCAAAACAGTAGTCATCCAAGTACAAAAAAGAGCAAGAAAACAAAGATAATCTTGATTATGACGATTGTGTTGACACGTAGTGAATGTTGTTGATGCAGACAGCCGACACGTGTTTCGCCTTATTAACAACTTCTGCAAGGCTCGAAAAACAGTAGAAAGAATCGTAACACAAATCCTCAGGATCCCTCAATAATATGGGATAAACCACAGGAATGGCAATGAGACAGATACTTTGATTTTTCCGTTGCAGAGTTGGACTTCATAAACTCTTTCCAATGCCGAAAAGTTAAAATGTAGTCAGTACGTTAAAAATATAGCTAGAGCCCAGTCTGTCCAAGTTTGAATTATAAAGCTCTTATAGTGTATAGAAGGTCAGAATGACTGAAATGCTCGTATAACAGAGCAACGAGCCCCAAAACTTCATTAGTAAATGTAGTGGTACAGCATCATGGTTCCTGCTGTGCAAAGCTGTCTAAACGTGTCTTTACTTCAACCAGAGAAGGAACCTTGATGCAGCGGGTCATGCCCCTGGTAAATATCAACATTTTTTTTTGGGGGAATTTTTTTATTTATCATTTGAAAGATAATACAAAAGGCATGTCGTGCATGTTAGGAAAAAATACATAAGACTACGTATGCATGTCATATGTAATCATAAATAATTTTATAAGTAAGAAGGGAAAAGAGAAAGAGGGTAGGGGAAGATAAGGGAAAAGAAAAGAGGAGAGGAAAAGAGAGGAAAGAGGGAAAAGAATAAAAGAAAGAGATGATAAGAATTAAAATGTGGGATTAGTAGAAAGTAAGGAAGCAGGAGACTTGGAGGAAAGATAAGTGGTGAACGGAAGCCAAAGAAGATCAGATTTAATTTTTAGGGGGACAGAATTGGATGATGCAATAGAAATTCTGTGTTCATCACAAATAAAGTTCCACCAAGTATGCACAGAGAGCTTAGAATTATCTTTCCAACACGATAAAATAACTTTGAATGCAAGAGCAATAAACAGGTCCAATAACTTAGCAGATGAGGATACAATAACAATATCATCAGATAAAGAACCTAAAAAAACATTCAATAAAGATAATGGGGTGGAGCAAGAAAACATTGGCAGGCAGATATTCCATACTTCAGTCCAAAATGATAAAACAGAGGGACATTCGTATAATTGATGTTTAAGAGTCCCAGTTTCCTTGGAGCATGACCAACATAACAAGGAGAAAGTATGGGAAAACTTGTGTATACTAACCGGGGTAATAACAACCCTATGATATATAAAAAATAAAGATTGAGTAATACGTGCGGCATTAGATACCTTAAAAAGTTTGGACCATAACCGATCCCACAATGCAACAGATAGGGAGACATCTAGGTCAGTCTCCCAAGCGTTCTCTACATTCGATTTAGGGCGGTCAGAAACATTTGATAACAAAATTGAATAAACAAGAGCAGCTTTGAGTTGGTGAGAGGAAAATAAAGAATACAATGGGGTGGTAGGGATAAAAGAAGGAAAAGCAACAGGCAAGGAAAGGGAAGATAAATGTGACTGAATGGTAGACGTTATAATGGTGTATTCAGGAAGAAACCATGAAGGCAAATGGAATGAATTTTGCATTACTGAAAAGGAAATGAGAGATGGACCATCAAAAAATTGATGTACAAAAAAAGATATCCTTTTCTTTCCAATGTTTAAAGTAGAATGATTTGCCTTTATATCTCAGTAATTTGTTGTACCGCACAGTAGAGGATAAAAAACATTGAAGAGGAGATAGAGTAGAAGGGAAAACAGTATGTAACAGTGAGTGGGAGTATTTCAAAATAGGATATTTGGTTAAAAAAGAACAATTTGACATGAAAACAGTGTGTTGAAATGAGAAATCTTTTTAAAAGGAGCGCTCTAGGAGGACCCATTTAGGTACAGGGTTATCAGCTAAATCATATGCCAAAGAAAAGGACTGTTTAATCAAAAAGGCAGAGTGGTAAATTTGAAAATCAGGAAATCGAACGCCACCTTCAGGTTTAGGTCGAATTAACTTATGCAGTGAAATTCAAGGGCGTTTGTTGTTCCACAAAAATTTGGTACAAATAGAGTTAATACGTGAAAAATAGGATTTGGGAATTTTAAAAGGGAGCATGGAAATAGTATAAAGAACATGTGGAGTAATCATCATTTTGATGGTGTCTAATCTGCCCCACCAGGAAAGGAATAAGGGGGACCAACTTTAAAGAAGGGATTGGATTTTCATAAAAAGTGAGTCAAAAGTTAATTTAAGGGTATTCTTTAAGGAAGATGAAAACCATATACCAAGGTATTTGATTTTGGAAGGACACCATGCAAAATCCGTATTGTCAAACATGAATTGGAAACAGAGCGAGTTTAGGGGCAGGACTTCCGTTTTAGATAAATTGAGTTTGTATCCTAATATAGAGGAATATAAACGTACTTCACTTAGAAAGTGTGGGATGGAAGATTCAGGATCTGACATGTATATCAAGACATCATCTGCATAAGCAGACAATTTAGTTTCAGTAGATAAGAGTTTAAGGCCAGTAATATTAGGGTTGGAACGAATACATTCTAAGAAAGGTTCAAGACAGAGAATAAATATTAAGGGGGAAAGGGGACAACCTTGTCTCGTGCCTCTAGACAATGAAAAAAACCTAGAAAATTGGTTGTTGACAAAAATACTGGCACGGCGGAAGAGTAAAGGAGTTTGACCAAGGATATGAAAGAGGGACCAAAACCAAACCATTTAAGGGTATGAAACATGAATTGCCAATTTATTCAATCGAAAGCTTTTTCAGCATCTAAGGACAAAGCCGCCAATGGGACTTTAATGGTTTTACTGTGAGCAATGACATTGGGAAACAGGCGAGCATTGTCAGCAGCAAGTCTACCTTTCACAAATCCCACCTGGTCTGTTTTGATTAAACGGGGAATAATAGAATCAAGACGAGAAGCAAGGATTTTAGCAAAAATTTTACAGTCGTAATTAATTAAAGAGATGGGGCGGTAATTTTTACAATGTGAGTGATCTTTGTCAGGTTTGGGAATAATGACAATTAGAGCATCCAAGAAGGACCCAGAGGCTTTGGCATCTAAAATAAAAGAATTAAATAATTGAAGGAGTTTTGGTGCAAAAAAGGAGTGAAAAGAAGAATAAATCTCAAGAGGTAAACTATCTGGACCAGGGGCCTTTGACTTTTTGAGAGAATTAATGGCAGCAGTGACTTCCTGAAGAGTGATTTCCCGTTCCAAGTGAGCGTGTCAACCGGAAGGGAAGGAGGGGATGGGAGGCCTTCAAAAAATGACGTTAAGTGCTCGTCAGAGGGGTGTGTGTCATCAGTATATATGGCTTGATAATAATTATGAAATACTTCAGCAATATCCTCATCAGACATAACTAATTTATTTATGGATTCATTAAATATGGGACCTACAGTTTTACGTTCGGATTTGATTTTTAAATAGTTTGCCAACATTCTCCCTGCTTTATTCTGGCCACCGTGGAATTTAGATTTGATTTTGAGAAGGGTGTGACAGGCTTCATTGGTGATAATTTTGTTGAGGTCTGTTTTGGCAAGGATTAATTCCTGAAGGGCAGAGGAGGATTTGGAGGAAAAATAGGAATGTTCAAGGCGCTTAATCATCTGAAGCTGGTCTTCGTACTTTTGTCTATTAAGTTTCTTCTTTTTAGAAACATAGGATATAGTGAATGCTCGGAAAGCAGCCTTAAAGGCATCCCAAGTGTTGTGAATGGAGGTGTCCGAAGGATTATTAAAGGAGAAAAACTCAGTAGAAAACCCCACACACTCTTTCAGAAAACTGGCATCAGATAAAAGAAAAGAATTACATTTCCAACGACTGAATTTAGAAGAAATAAGGGTGAGGTCTAGGGTAGTATAAACAGGAGCATGGTCAGAAATGAATATAGAGCCAATGACAGATTTTTGAATGGAGGGCAAAAGAGACCTACTAACCATAATATAATCAATTCCAGAGCGTGTATGATGTACATTTGAAAAAAAAGTATATTCTAGCAAATCCGGATTACACATTTTCCATGAGTCATATAAAGGACGAGAGGCAATAGCAGATTGAAAACTCTTATGGGATTTGTCAGGTTGAAATTTACTGGAGGATAGTCTGTCTGAAAAAGGCTCTAACCACTGGTTAAAATCACCTGCTACGACAAAGTCAGGACAATCTATGGACGAAATCAGGACTTTAATGTCTTTCCAAAATTTTGGATCAGGGCGTACTGGACCATATATGTTGAGTAATACCAACGTCTTATTTTGTATGACAACCTTAGCCATTGCCCAACGTCCTTCATCATCATTATGAGAGGAAAGAATCTGAATATTTAAAGACTTATGAAACAATATAGCAACCCCTCCCTTTTTATTTACAGCAGGTGAGAACAGAACTCTACCCACCCATTGCCTCTTCAGCTTAACAGATTCGACATCCGAACAGTGCGTTTCCTGAAGAAAAACAACCTGTGAATGAAATTTAGATAAATGGGACAATACCTTTTGACGCTTGACAGGATGACCAAGACCACGCACATTCCAAGAAACAAAGTTACACATGATGGTAGGAAGGGAAAATGGGCGACAAATGGAGCAAACACATGGCAAGGAGATGACTACAAAAAGGAAGACAAAAAATACATAAGTGATAAAAGAAGGGAACTCCCAGAACTTTCACAATACTGAAATCAAATACACCAAGAGATAAAAGAAATAACAATACAAAGAACAAGAATAGAAGTAGAGATCGCTTAGGATTAGAATGGAACTGAAAAAGGGGAAAAAAGAATAGCAGCCAAGAAGAAGGAGGGAAAAAGAAGAAGAAGGACAAGGAAAAAGAGACAAGTAAAAAAAGAGAAAGAATGAACAGATCAAGGCACAAAGGCCTGATCAGAGATAAAGAGAGTGACCAAAACATTCGAGGCGAGGATACACCAGAAAGAGGGACAAACCCCACGAGCTACCGAGAACGAACGGACATAAACATAACAAAAAGAAATAAGAACGTGAGAGCAAAACCTCAAGAAGAGGATCAAGATAAAGAAAAGGAACAAAAGAGGTCAAAAAAGACTCTGAAGATAAGTGTGAAGCTTCTGCGGGTCATCAAAGGATCTGGTACGGCCATTATGTGTGATCTTGTAAAAACAAGGATGCAGGACTCCATATTGAATGTTCAGTTGTCTCATTAGAGGTCGAAGATTCAAGAATTCTTTGCGTCGGGCATTCGTAGCAGAGGAAAGATCTTGCGAGATAAAAATGTTATGACCAGACCATTGGAGACGTCGCTTAATCCTGGCGGCCTTCAGAACAGACATTAATTCCGTAAATTCTAGGAAAAGCATAATGATGCCACGTGGTTTCGTAGAGTTGGAATTAATACGTCCAAGATGATGGGCTTTCTGAATGTTAAGAGGATGCAACGATGGCCGAAGATCCAAGAGTCCCTATAGAAATTTCCGAATAAAAGACACCATGTCAGATCCTTCCACATTTTCCGGAACACCATAAATGCGTAGATTGTTTCTACGTTTGCGATTTTCCAAATCCTCTGTGTGGAGTTTTAGCTTGTGGATCTCCTGCTCCAATAATGGGATTTTAGATGAGGCATCTTGAAAATCGCTTACACGTTGTTCCAGATTCAAAACATTGCCTTCCATGATAACCCAGCGCTCCTCAATCTGCTGAAGCTTCGCATTAGTGGCAATCATGAATGGTTGAAGGCCACTCACTTCCTCAAGAATAGTATCCAAAACAGGATTAGAGGATGACTTAATGGGAGAAGGCGGGTAATTCTTAGGCCTCTTAGGTTTAGCTCCAGTATGTGACAATTTTGGAGTAATAGAGTCATTCGCCATGATGATAAAATCCTACCAAAGAGAGCCTCACAGGAAATCAGCAGGAGACTGTGAAAGTGAAGAGATTGCACTGGCGTGAAGATGCTTAAGTAGTAATAGAGGCACACCAAAAGTGGTGAAGTGAGGCAACGAAAAAGGTCAGGCAAAGGAATGCACGTCCCTTGCGAGCTTAGGCACTCACAGTGTTGAGAATGTCAAAAAAGATCTGCAAAACTGAGTTAATAATTATCACAAAACATATGGAGAGCATCTACAAACGCCAGTACAGATATGGTGCAGTACAATGTAAAAACGCTGAGACTTTAAAGGTGTTTGCGCCATAGAAAGGAATAAAAATGAAGATGACATTCCAAAACCAGCATCACTAAAATGGCGATCGTGTTATACTCACAAAGCAGATATAAGGCATTACCAATGTAGTAGCAAGAGGTCAGAGGTCAGGAACAACAAGAGAGTAGAAAATACGCAAACAAAATGAATAAATAATGTCAGGCATTTCCGCCAAACAACACTTGAGCGAGGATAATAAGCAGTAGAGAAGGAAAGGAGGACACTTCAAAATCGGCAATCCTAAAATGGCGGCTGGATTTCCTCACGGAGACCAAATGAAGGTACCAAGAGCTGAGAGAGAAGAGGCATTTGGCCGAGAACAGCAATGGACTGGCAGAAAAGATAACAGTTTGGCCAGGCGTCTCCTTCAAAGTTAGATGGTATTCATGTGAAGACAAGCGGAGTATGAAAATAGATGAAAACGTGAGGTCGGCATATAAAATGGCAGCCGCTCGTGTTAAGGGAGAAGTTGAAATTACCGGAGCAGATAAATGCCGGTTCGCTGCATGAAGACGCCGCACATCTGTGTCTTCTTGGTCCACGCACCTTCCGCCGACACTGTAGCCCAGTCAGCCGTTCGAAAAACAGCGAGAAAAGCTCTCACGGCATCCGCGCTGAGTGTCCGCAGCGGAGCTCACAGAGATGCCGTACTCTCTTGATGGCGCGCAAGCCACGCCCCCTGGTAAATATCAACATAACACATCATAATTCCATTGTGGGGTCCCTCAACCCTGCAGGGTGGCTTCTGCGAGCGGGAATGGAGATCCTGTTTAATGAATCCATCAAACAAAAGATGCAGAAGCCAGATCTTGAAAACACAATGCATTTATCCTCTTTATGAAGTGGCTGTTGTTGGCATTTCCTTCTGCGTTTCAGCCTTACGGCCTTGATCGAAGGTGAGTGAAATGAAGACACTAGGCAGGGCTTTTATCCAATCGCCCCCGTCATATACTCACACAATCCTACAGTTACCAGCATGCAACAGTGTTGTTAATTTTTTAACATTCCAGATGCATTAATGAATATTTTAATACTGACAGTGGTGATTAATACGTTATTTAGCAATATCAATAGTGCACCATGGACATGGACTTTGACCAGCAACACTGGTGCATTCTGGTAACTGTAGGATTGTGTGAGTATACCTCGTGGGCGATTGGATAAAAGCACTGCCTTGTGTCTTTATTTAACTCACCTGTGATCAAGGCCTTAATGCTGCCAAATATCACACGGGCGTGACGTGACAGGCAGGAGTGAGGCATATTAGTCACTCACAGTATCACAGTAAGTGAGATCACGGAGCCACGCCTGCACTGGCGGTGTTTGTGCCCTGCTCCAATGTAATGAAACCTGCCGCTTGGCTATCAATAAGCCAATAGCAATGAACCACCTAATGCTTCTTTTGATTGCCTTGACATACCCCAAAAGTGCTGTCAAAGGTTGGGGGTTATAGTGTGTTCTACCATGGTAGATAAATGTCTAACGATATCCTCCCAGTAGGTATTTACAGGGGTACAGTACCAAGCCAGATGTGGGAAGTCTGCATGGGGAGTGCCACATCTCATACAAGAATTGGATGTTGCTGTATTCCTTTTGGATAATAGTTGTGGAGTAACAGAAACCCTGTGGAGATATTTAAAGTGCAACAATTTATGTCTGTAATTACGAGAGATTTATTGCATCTGACAGCAACAATAGTGCCATATATCATCAGTAATAATGATACCCAATTGCTGCCCCCAGGATGTGCGTGCTTTAATGCCCACTGGTGGGCGAAGGGAGGGAGTTATGACGAGTGCGAGTGGCAGGAGTTCGTCTGGTTCAGATTACTTGTCTGGTAAAGTCTTTAATGAAGAGCTATGAACCCTGTGGAGCAAGTAATTGCCCATGGGCGTGGCAGGCCCTGGGCAGCCAGCTCAGTAGTCGAGCACGGTCTGGAGTCTCAGAACAGGTTGCCCAGCTTAATTAGTCTGTGAAGTAGTGTTCCCTTACTGAACGTCTCTGTAGTGGGGGGTATTGACGGGTTATCTTCTAATGGTAAATGTGGGGAGTATAATGATGTTTAGTGTACATACCTCCACAATTTAGTCCTTGCCCAACATGTTGTGGGGACTGTTTGAATTTCTGTGGGGCATCGCCGAAGACCCTGGAGCAATAATGAGGAAAATAAATGGAGGTAGATCTGCGATCTGTTAGGTTTGAGGTATTGCAGTCGGGTATCAGGGTGGTACCAATAGTATGTAAAGTGGACTTGGACAGTCAAGTAGTAAAGATAAAAGTCAGGGACTCCAAAGCCCCCTTTTTCAAATGGCATGGTTAATGTGGCCCAACTCACTCTTGGTTGTCTACCTGCCCAAATTAGTCGTATTAATAATGAACAGAGCGTGTTAAAGAAAGCTACTGTTAAAGCTATAGGAATATTTTTAAAAGGTACAAAAAAAGTGGTAGTACCACCATCTTTATTATAGCAATCCTACCTGCAACAGAAAGTAGTAGTTTCATCTATTTAGTAATTTGTGTGTCTAGTCGATCAATTGCAGGGCCATAATTTAAACAGATAACCTCGGGGGCACCGCAATGTAAATAGATGCCCAAATATTTAGGAGGGTCAGTGCACCAGTTTAAATGGAATTTAATATCCCATGGAGTAGTGGCAGGGGTCAAGGAAAATATTTCCGACTTGGTCTAATTAATGACCAAGCCCGAGTACACCCCAAAATGGACCACCTCCTGTAAAAGAGGGTTCAGATTCTCCGCGGGCTTGCACACAAACATCATGTCATCTACATAAAAAGATTCAATGAGTGGGCTGCAATGTAATTGTAAGCCACGGTGTAAATTCAGTTCCTGAATATGACGAGTAAGTGGTTCCATAGCGATTATAAATAGCAGGAGTGAGAGCGGGCACCCATGCCTAGTGTCCTGAGTCAAACCAAATTGTGGTGTGACCATACCATTTAATTTGTCTGGCAACTGGGGAAGAATATAATGAATAGACCAAATTTTAAAAGCCAAAATAGGGCCTCCCAACTTTGCATAACGGCATTCAAAAAGGGCCCTTCTAAAGAATCAAAAGCCTTCTTGGCATCTAGCTTCACTGCGGCTGCCGGTAGGGTAGGTTCCATCTGATTTAATACCGAAAAAACTGTGTGTAAGTTTAGCGTCATAGACCGTCCTGGAATAAAACCTGCCTGAAAGGGGCATAGTGTGGTGTCAACTAAAAATGCCAGTCGGGTAGCAAGTATTTTAGCCAGGATTTTATAGTTGTGATTTAGTAGAGAGAATGGTCTATAGGACTGGCACTTATGAGGGGATTTTCCAGGTTTAAGTAGCAGTGTGATAATGGCATCACGCATGGTCGGTGATAGGGAACCACTCAGCAGTGCCTCGTCATATACTTCCAGGAGACAGGGAGCCAGCTCATGTTGGTAGGACTTGTTAAAGTCCCCAGAAAGTCCATCAGACCCAGGGGCGCGACTGCTAGCTGGATCTTTGATTGCCTGTTGGATTTCATCAGCGTCAATTGGGGCGGCTAAAAAATCCTCTGGTCCCTCCTCAAGCCACACTATAGCTATCTCTTGTAAATATTCACTGAGGGCCTGGCCCATAGGGGGGGTTTGTCTGATACAATTTAGTATAGTAGTCAAGAAAAGCCATAATGATGTCCGTCCCTTTTGTCAGTAAGTCAACCGGGGCAATGTATAATTGCTTGACAAGGCAGCCTCATATTGCAGCCTAAGAAGGTGTGCAAGTGTTCTACTCGGTCTCTCCCCCTCTCCATACACCAGTGCGCTGGCATATTTTCCCATATATTTAACTTCACGGACTGCAGTATCATTGAATTCCGTCATTAAAGCAGAGCGATCTCCAAGTACTGCTAATGTCGGGTCATTTTGCATAAGAGCATCAATATCTTTTAGTTTCCGCTCAATTCCTCTCAATTCATCCTGGATGGAATGCAGGACTCCGTCATGTTTTGAAATACATACACCTCAGATAAATGCCTTAAAGGTGTCCCAAAGCGCAAGTTGTGACTCTACGGGACCTTCGTTCAATTCAAAACATTCTGCAACAGCATCACCCACTTCACTGCAGATTACTGAATCCAGCAACAACACATTTGCAGGGAACCTTCACAGGTGGCGTTGTTTGGGAATTGATGGGAAAGCCACTATCAGCCAAACCGGGGAATGATTAGAAGCAGTGATGTGGAGATATTCAACCTTCTGACATATCACCAGCTGTGGTGTGAGGTACCAATGGTTGATACAAGACCAAGTCCCATAGGGGGCTGAATAAAAGGAGCACTTGTGAGACCTAGGGTAATTAATGCACCAAGGGTCTGCCAACAAAGCAGATCGCAGTAATGCTAGAAGGTCTCTAGTGGCTTGCGGTTTTGTGACCCGGCCCAGTAGTGTCAGTGGTAGGGTCTAACGTGAGATTGAAATCCCCTTCCATTAGTATAGTGTCCAAATTAGGTTGATCAACGTGTGATGCGTTTGTGGAGAAAAAAATCAGGTGTATCCACAATTGGAGCGTATACATTAAAAAGAAGTATAGGCATACACCCAAGCAATCCCTGAACTAAAAGGAATCTACCTTCCAGGTCTGCCACCACCGATATAGTTCGAAAGGGAAGAGAACAGTGAACCAGGACACATACCCCTCATGAGTAGGTGCTGTAGCAGGAAAAAAAACAATGCTGTCTCCACGATGCCGCAAATCCGTGATTTGAAAGGGGGCACGTAGTGGGTCTCTTGAAGAAAAGCTATCTGAATGGAATGTCTCGTTAGATAGGCCAACACCTGGCTGCTCTTTTTTGGGCACAAGAGTCCCCTAACATTCCAGGACAAGCATCTAACATGCAAATCATTAGTGGTAAAGTCATTCACAATCATACTGTCCCTAACAATTGGATGAATGTGCCTGGCAAAAGTAGATTCAAACTTGTCAAGCTGCACTTAGTAGTATGCTTCAAACAAACAAAGTGACTAAAGAAAATCAAACAAGAATAAACAACCCTATACAACTCCCCTCCCCTACCCCCATTGGATACTCAAACATACGGCACCCAGTAAATCCCAAGGAAAAACCACTGAATACAAGGAATAAGGGGGGAGGGGGAAAGTTATAGGAGAGGACGTAGGAAATTATCCTGAGGGGAGCAGCAATAATCCGGTGGAGCCATCATGAACAAGGAAAGCTGCTATTAAAGAGAAGTCCACACAGCAAAAGTCCACAACTAGAATTTAGGTCCATGCTTGTCATAAAAAGAGGCGAGTAGGCGGTGATGGGTTGATAGCATGGAAGGCCGCTGGCAGTCACAGTTCCGAAGCGGCAGGCCATGTGGCAGTGGTCAGGCAGAACAGACAGAGTTCCATGATCACGGCCTGTCAGCCGGTTTCAAAAAGAAGGATCAATCATCAGAAGTAAGCCGGTCTTCTTTGTCCTGCCGCTGCGTCGTCTGTTGGTGGTGTTTCCTGAATTTGTCTGCTGCGTCAGACGTGTCGAAGATATGTGTGTTGTTTCCACATCAGTGTATTTGCGGCAGGTCTCCTATACTAGAGGGGTAAAATCAGGGAACAGTGAGATATTGGAGCCTTGATAAGTGAGCGAACTGCGCTCTCTGGACAGTCAAAGTGCAGTTTCCCGGTCATTGTAATTGAGTAGTTTGGCGAGATTATACAGGCACGGAGTCAGGGGGACTTAGCTGGAGAATGCACTGATAGACACACAGTGGGGTATAGACCTTCTGAGATGACGAGGGGGGTGGGCATGCCTATTGCCACTCTGACGCATTCAGGAGTGCAACCAGTAATCCCCCAGCCTCTGAAACTAAAACTAATTGCCTGAATCTTCCACCTGAGTCGGCACCATATGTGGTCGTCCTTGCAGGAGTGCCAGCCCTGGACCAAGAGAAAAGAGAGGAGTATGGCACCCTCAAGAATAAATGCATTCACTGGCTTAATATCAACAGGCCACTGCCATTGCACGTTTCGAGTGAAATTCTTTTCGCTCGGCGTGTAACTTGGGTAGGGCCGCGGGTGAAAAACATCGAAGGTGACTGTATAGTCATAAACTTTAGGGATAATAGGGTGGTGGATCATGTCTTTAACTGGGCCCCCGGGTGTCCAGGGTCACAAGTACAATCTTTACCCTTGACCTATTTCTATCTCACTGTGAACATGGTGAGAGGGTTTCAGAACAGGGGTGCCCAGGTTTTCCCGAGCTCTAGATCATATGATACCCGGGTGAGAAATAATACCAATGGCCCTAGGAACGATCTGCTTGCCCTTACCAATAGATTCAGTGTATTAGACCAACTGGATTGACGCTCCACTAGGGGCCCAGGCCGGTCCCCCATAGGTGGAGTTGAGGGCTTGTGTATGATCATGTTGGAAGCTGAAGCTGGGCCCATAGACAGTGAGCCATTTAAGCTGGGGCTAGCACTTCCCATACCCACACTGGGGGAGGCACCTGCGGGGGGGTAGTCAGAACTCAGTGGATTTTGAATCCAGGGCGGGTATGGCAAAAGATTGCATTAAAATCCTCTCCTGGAATGTGGCCGGGATTAAAAATAAATTGTTGTGCCCCGGTTGGGGAGCATTCGTGGAAACCAATGATGTTTGTATTTTTCAGGAAACTTAGGCACTGGCAGGGGAACAAAGGTGTGGGTACTCTACCTTCCGTGAACCGGCTATTAAGAAGGGAAGGGGTAGACCTTCTGGGGGACTCAGTATTTGGGTCGGCACACATTTGGGGGCCCAGGCTGTCCAGATTCCCACAGGGTCGTGGGATGTACAGTGTGTTGCTCACATTCGCAGGAAATAGGCATGCTGCATTAATAAATATCTACTCGAGACCTACCGTTAGTGGGAAGGAGTCTCCAACTATAGACCAACTTGCGCAGTTCATCCCAACTCTGGACCCAGCAGTTACGTTAATTGTGGGTGGTGATTTTAATTGCCAGTTCGAGCCACTCACTGATTCATCCTATGAAGGCCTTGATGCAGAGGACCAGTTCTGGCTTATTCCGGAAACGCAGATTCCGGTGGTGAGAGCCTGGACTCCTCTGGTCCTACAAATTAATTCCCTTACACTTTCGACCTCCCTTAGAGCCTGTAATGGGAGGACAAACTCTGATAGACTGGCCCAAATGACATTTAACAGGGAGGGCCAAAATTCCATCCTGGATTATATCCTGGTGGAAGCTAGAACCTGGGGCATGGTCGCAGATTTCAAAATCCATCATAGGAAGGATAGTGACCACAATCCTCTTGTCATGTCCCTGAAACCCGGGAGTCTGGGCCTGTCCAACCCAAGTTCTGACCCAAATCCAATAGGCCCTCTGTTATCTCTAACCAACAACAGGAGGAGAGTCAAGTGGCCATATATATTGGGTTCTCCTGATAAATTGCCTGATGTCTATTTAAGGGCACTGCCCCACCTTTGTGATATGGCAGAGGTCAAGGAAAACCCAGGTGCTAGCAAGGATCCCCTAAATATCCACCAGGGGCTCGTACAGAACCTTGGGGATGTGTTCTACCCAGAGGTGAGACCCAAGGCAAAAGCAGTCACGGTCCAACCCTGGTACAACGCCGACTGTAGAAAAGCTAAAAAAGAACTGATTTGTGCAGTCAGGCTTCAAGACAAAGAAAAGACTAAGCTATGTCGGTGTGTGTACAAGCTGGCCACTAAGAGGGCTAGGAAGGAGTGGGAGGCAGATAATTGGGAAGAGCTAAGAACTGCACTCAAGACCAGAGACTCTAGATCCTTTTGGTCAATTGTCAGATATGAGAGTAAGGAAGGAAAATTGACCAATGAACCCAATATAGCTGCCTCGGCCTGGGAGTTACACTTTGGGGAGTTGTACTCCCTTCAGAGTAGTGACGGCTTAGAGACCCCTCTCCCATGCCCCCACCATGAGTATCGACTGGAGGGGGCCTGGGAGATCACACTCTCAGAGATTGAGTCTGCCATTCTGAAAATGCCCCCTAATAATGCCCCTGGTCTGGACAAGATACTGGGTGATCTGTACCGTTCAGAGCCAAATATATGGGTCCGCTACCTCTGTGTTCTGTATAATGCAATTCTTAAAGGCATGGATCCTCCGGATTCTTGGCAGGGCACCAAAATCGTCCCTATCTATAAGAAAGTTTGCCCCTTGAAACCGTCCAACTATAGGCCAATTAGCCTTATAGACGTTACCCAAAAACTAATGGGACGCATTATCCTGGGCAGAATACAGACCTCGATGGAGGAGCATGAGATCTTGTCCACCTTCCAGGCTGGCTTCAAGCAGGGAACATAAACTGTGGATCAGTTATTTAGACTGCAGGTACTTTTCTGGAGAACTGTGACTGTAGAGGGTGGCAGCCTCTATACGATCTTTGTCGACCTGCGGTCAGCGTTTGACCAGGTGCCTGGAGATAAACTCTGGAAGGTGCTAAATGAGCTGGGTATACCTGGTTACCTCCTCAATGTTCTAGTAATGCTCCACACCGACAAATATGCCCAAGTGAGGTGCGGTAGGCAGGGCAAATTGTCATCGCGTTTCCCAGTCAAACAAGGGGTCCGCCAGGGCTGCGTCCTGGAGCCCACTCTTTTTTGCGTTTACATCAACGGCCTAGTAGATCACCTTCTTGGGTCAGGAAACATAGATGCCCCGAGGTTAGTTACCGGCCGCGTGCCCGCTCTGATGTTCGCGGACGACACTCTGTTGTTGTCCAAAACATCAACGGGCATCCAACGCACTTTGGATGGATTTGCGGATTTCTGTGTCTCGCGGGGATTGGGGATAAACTTGGATAAAACCAAGTTCATGATCTTCAATCCCCCGAGGCAGACAGGGCCGAATCCGCTTTTGGGAGGAACACCTCTAGAGCGAGTCAAAACTTTTGAATATTTGGGCATTACCTTGGGCGAACATTTTCAATGGGATCCGCAGGTGGCCAAAGCAACACTTAAACTAACAAGAGTGGTGGGGGGGATGCAGAAGCTCCACAGAGAGTCGGAGTTCAAACCAGCGGCCTCAGTCATCGAAATGTATAATGTGCAGGCCAGAGCAGCTGCACTCTATGGGGATGAACGCTGGGGGCATCAAAACTCCCCCAGCCTGGTGAAGGCTGAACATACCTTTCTGAGGAACATATTGGGTCTCCCGGTGAGCACACCAATTGTACCTTTGCGTTTGGACCTAGGGTTGCTCCCTATTGAAGAGGTTATGTCATCACGCCCCCTACTATTTTGGAAAAGACTGTGGTCCGTGCCGTAACTTGTGTCCTACAGAAATGAATTCAGGGAAGTCTGGGAGGCTTTGAGAGGCAAGAACATTAGGTGGCTGTCACATATTAATCTCACCTGTAGTAGGATAGGCTTATCTGAGCTTTGGGAGACCCCTGATGTTGCTTGTTCGGGGATCACCAAGGCTGAGGTGATCCGCCACTACAAGAATTATAACCTAGCCACCCTCCAGTCGAGCCCAGAGGTGGGAAGATTGACCACAGAGTTCCTTCAGGTCAAGGCAGAATATAAAAGTGAAGAATTCTTGGACGTAGTATTCCATGCATTAGCGAGAAAACTCTACATGCAATTTAGATTGAGCACTTTGCCACTTAGAGCTTTTTCTAGCAAATGGGACAGAAATAATCAAAAAGAATGCCCAGTTTGTGGTTACTTTCTGGAAGATGAAGTCCATGTCTTTTTCTTCTGCCCAGGGAATCGGGGTGCACGTAAGTACTGGCTAATCCCGATCTGCAGTAACTTGGGGTTTCGCCAGTGCTCACAAGCAATGAGAGTCCTTAAATATGACACGCACCACCCTATCACTTTTGCTGTCTCGCGCTTCCTTAACGCAATGTGGCATCAGTGGTAGGAGATTGATTACCGCCTAGTGTGCACTCCCGCCTTTACCAAATGTAAAAGTTCGAAGTGTGGCTCACTGGTTAGAGGAGGCAGACCCGGACGCTGAGATCAGGCCCGGGACCAGGGTTCAATTCCCGACGCGGCAGGGTCTTGAGCCCAAAATGTCCACGGACTTGGTGATTCTCGCTTCGGTGCCTACTTGAATCACAGGTTCACACTCTGCAACTCTGGGCAATAGCTTGCTTAATCTCCACAAAGGCCCCCTGCGGCGGGATGCCTGGCTTTCACCTTGGGGATACCCAGTAGGGGCTATCTCACAGGGAAAAACCAGGACGGGTTCCCAATGCAAAGCGCTTTGAGACCTGGCGGTGATATTGCGCTATATAAAAACCCATCCACCCATAACGAAACAGAGTTTTTTTTATGTATATAAAATGTTTTTTTATGGTATTTTATATTTATTGTCTTAATATTTGTATTTTATGTACTTCTCTGAGCTTTCATGGTCCTAGAGGCCGAAATAAAGTTATCGACGACGATTCTGCAATCCCTGCTACACACAAATTATTTCTGAACAAGCCGCTTCTAAATCTTCTGCCTTTGTCACAAGTTGTTTGAGTAGGTTTTCTGTCCTGTCCAGTCTCTTCTGGAGGGAGGGTTGGCTGTCTTCCAGGTCGGAGATTCACTGTTCTATTTTTTTGATGCAGATATCTTGCGCTTCTAGGCGTCTGTTAATGTAATCTAGGCGGCTAGTAAGAGTTTCCACACGGGCATCTATTGATTGAAAACTCGCTCTAAGCTTGGCCATTGTTGCCGCCGCTCCCTCAAGCGGACCCTACTCTGGGTTGGTGATTCCATCAGTTTACTCACACCTGGCGTTCTTTCCCCCATCAAAATGTAATTGTCTCTGTTTCGGGTCAGTACGGCCCTTTTCGAAAGCGCTGTGTAGGGAGAAAGACACTGATTAAGTAGTGGCAACCAAAAAGGCCCGTTATGAGAGGTATGGATGGTTGGCAACACTAGTACGTAGTCCACAGAGTTCTATTGCCTCAACCACCTGGATGAGAACAGTCTGAGCGGGCCCTTCTAATAGTGCGGCATGTAATTTCTCATGTGTCAACAGTCTCCGACGATCCAGCAACCCAGCAAGGCAGTCCAATGCGATGGCAGCCAGCACGAATCCACATGCACATGAAATGGGGGAAAATCAGCCACCGGGGCACAGTGCAATGGAAGCAGCCCACATTCAGGATATGCTTTGGAGGCAGCAATGATCGATTACATAACAGGTGGGCGCTTCCGAGCGCTTCGAGCCCCACCCTCAGGCTCACCCGAGTCCCCTGTTGACTCAGGGCCTCCGAGGGCAATGAGAGGCTCCGGACGCCGCACTCGGATCTCCGTCGTACAGGCACCCTCCATCCCCGTTATTAAGGCCAGTGCCTCCTCACATCACACGCATCACTCTTGCATTGTGGACGGTCAATTTTACCACAGGATCATGTGGATAGGTGGCATTTGCGGTACGATGGCCCTGGAGGTCTCACATCAGGCGGCTCGTCACGCCCCCGGCAGCCACTTTCATGAAGAGAATAAATGCATTGTGGTTTCGAAATAGTGCTTTTGCATCTTTTGTTTCATGGATTAATTTAACAGGATCTCCATACCTGCTTGTAGAAGCCGCCATGCAGGATTGAGCGCCCCCGCAAGGGAGTTCTGATGTGTTATGGTGACATTTACCGGGGGCACAACCCACAGGCTCACGGAGTCCCTGAGCAGGGAGTGTAGGTAGGGGGCCCGAGGCCGCCAAATCCCTGCCATGGGCCGCCACGCAAATATGTATTTAAGGATATATATTGGCGTGGCGGCCCCTGGGGTTTGGCGGCCCTGTGCAGGTGCACAGCTTGCACATGCCTTAGGCCGGCCCTGAGTTCAACCCATTTGCTTTGGAAAAACGTATATAGCACTTGCTTTGGAATTCTGTATTACGAGGTGAGAAAGAGAGATGAGAAAGGCCACAGCCTTTCTCTGACAATTTCGAAATTCCAGCAAGATGAAATCGTAGTGCTATTTTGAATGAACAAGCATGTGGGCACTTCATTTTTTAACAATCTACATGCATTGATGAATAATTCTGACTGTGGTGATTAAGACACTATTTAGCAATATCAATAGTGCACCATGGACATGGACATTGAACAGCAACACTGGTGCCTTCTGGTAACTGTAGGATTGTGTTAGTATACTACGTGGGCGATTGGGTAAAAGCACCGCCTAGTGTCTGCATTTCACTCACCTGTGATCACGGCCGTAAGGCAGAAACGCGTAAGGATATGCGAACAGCAGCCACTTTCATGAAGAGAATAAATGAATTGTGGTTTTGAAATCGGGCTTCTGCATCTTTTGTTTGATGGATTAATTTAACAGGATCTCCATTCCTGCTTGCCGAAGCCGCCCTGCAGGGTTGAGGCCCCCCCGCAATCGAGTTTTGATGTGGTATGGTGACATTTACCAGTGGCACGACACGTTTGCTTCGGAACATACTTATATAGCACTTGCTTTGGAATTCTGTATTACGAGATTAGAAAGGAAGATGAGAAAGGCCACGACCTTTCTTGGACAATTTTGAATTTCTAGCCTGATGAAATCTTTGTGTTATTTTGATGAACAAGCACTTGGGCACTTTATTTTTGAACAATCTAGATGCACTGATGAATTTTTTAATCTTGACTGTTGTGATTAGGAAGCTTGTTAGCAATATCAATAGTGCACCATGGACGTGGACATTGAACAACAACAGTGGTGCATTCTGGTAACTGTAGGATTATGTGAGTATACCATGTGGGCGATTGGATAAAAGCACCACCAGGTGTTTTCATTTCACTCACCTGTGATCGGCCATAATGCCTAAGTACATGGGAGCAGCAGCTATTTTCATGAAGAGAATACATGCATTGTGGTTTTTAGATCAGGCTTCTTCATTTCTTGTTTGATGGATTAATTTAACAGGATCTCCATTCCTGCTTGCAGAAGCCGCTCTGCAGGATTGTGGGCCCTTGCAATGGAGTTTTGATGTGTTATGGTGACATTTACTGGGGGCACAACCTGCTTGCCTCAGAACAGATGTAAATAGCACTTGCTTTGGAATTTTGTATTACGAGGTAAGAAAGGGAGATGAGAAAGGCTTGCAGAAGCCGCCCTGCGGGGTTCAGGGCCCCGCAATGGAGTGTTAGTGTGTTATGTTGACATTCACTGGGGGCGTGACCCGCTTGCCTCAGAACAGACGTAAATAGGACTTGATTTGGAATTCTGTATTTCAAGGTTAGAAAGGGAGATGAGAAAGGCCACAACCTTTCTTGGACAATTTCGAATTTACAGCTTGATGACATCTAATTGTGCTTTTTTGAATGAACCAGCATGTGGCAGTTTATTTTTTAACAATCTAGATGCACCAATTGGATATTTTAATCCTGACTGTGGTAATTAAGGGGGGTTAGGGGGGCCGCCGAGCCGCAAGGTCAGCACCCCGGGCAGTTTTGGGAGGGGGAAGGGTGGCGAGTCATGGGAGTGGCCATTTTGTCGCTTGGGCTGCCTGGGGATAGCCCAAAGGCAGCCCAAATTATGAGGTAGGCAGCCCAACATATAAGGGGGTAGCCCGCGTTTTCCCAGCCACCATTTTGGGTATTGAGACCTGGTGGCTGGGAGCGAGCAGTGTAGATTTTTGTCGAGCAGTGTAGCTTTTGTCTATAGTGAGTTTCGGTTTCGCGCTAGCGTTAGGATTTGTGTGGAGGTGGCGTGACTTACTTGGAAATGGATGCCCATGGTGATGTTCGAGTCCTGGAGACCCTCTGCCTGCTGAGCGAGGCAGGGCGGATGGACCTCCTTGTGGGCCCGAGGGAGGTGGTGCGCCCGGCAAGGCGCACCTCTGCAGGTGTGGCGGCGGAGGTCTTCGCCTGCTCGCCGCCACGGAAGGCCCCGAAATTGCAGGTGGGTCTGAAGGGCCGTGCCGATGCCAGGTGCGCGGCCCTCGTGGGGGCGGGCGGTGCCAGGGAAGGAGAGCAGTTACCGCGGCCGAGGTGCGCTGCCAGTGGCCGGGAGCATGCGGTGAGCTGGTCGCGCTCCAGAGTGAGCGCCGGGGCTGTGGGGAGATGCGGGGGCCGCCCCAGTGCGGCAGCAGAAGGCGGAAAGGCCCTGCCGGTGTGCAGGGCCTCTGAGGCGGCAATGAGGGAAGTGGGGAAGGCGCCAGGAAGGCAGGGGAGGGGGGTGGGTGAACAGGCCCCGGGATTAGGGGGGGGGGTGACGCCCTGAGTGTAGGCGGAGGAGACAGGAAAGCACAGAGAGGGAGGGGGGGCTCATATACGGGAGGAAGGACAGCGGCCTGCATCAGAGGGGGAGACAGGAGAGCCCCTCACCTGCTAGGCAGGGGGCCATCTTAGATGGGAGGAGGGGCAGGAAGGCAACCAAGAAGGGGGCAAAGGGGGGGGGCGCAGGTGGGGGCGGGGCAGGGGGGCAGGGTGGGAAGGGGGGGCGGGGCGCCATCGAGCAGGGGGGGAGTGGAGGGCAATTGGGGGCCTTGGGAGGGGCGGGGGGAGGACCTGGGACAAGGGGGGTGGGTTTCGCCAGTATTGATAGATTCAGAGGGCAGCGAGCGGGACTGGGAGGGTTTGGATGTTTTCGAGTCCTGGGGGGAGGGGGTGCAAGAGGCGCGGGGCGCGGTAGGGAGCAGGGCGGGGGAGGAGGAGGCGGGGCTGTTGGGGAGGAGGGACGACGGTGCTGGTGGGGGAGCGGGAGGCGGGACGGGGGAGTGGGAGGTGGGGGGAGTTCACGAGAGGAGTTGGGGACAGGGGTTGGGGGGTTATTGTGGAGTGAGGACGAGGAGGTGGAGGAGGTGGAGGTGGTGGGGGGCAGGTGGGGGACGGGGGGAGGGGTAGGGGGGCGTGCAGTTGCAGGGGCCCAGCACACCAGTAATACCTTTTTTCTTGCAGGGGGATGGCTGGCGCGGGGTTGCGGACTTGGTAAGGCTGGGAGCGGACTAGCGGCACCAAGGTGAAGGGAGGGCAGAGCTTCCTGCGGCAGGCCCGGAGTCAGCGAGGGATCACGGCACGGCTGGCTCACAAAGGCCCCTGGCGGGCTCGCCGGCCCCTCCACCCACAGGGCCCCAGTGGCTTGTGGACCAGCGACGGAACTGGAGCACCTGCGTGGAGGACTGTTTTGTGTTGAGCGGGGGGAGAGAGGGGCCGTGGGCCTCTAGTAGGGTGCAGTCGGCGCCACCGCTGGCTCGCCGGAGTTATATGTGGGGTGGAGTTGAGTTGTTGGGAGGAGATGATGACAGTTTGGAGGAAGGGGAAGTGAGGGATGGTGAGGGCAGACAGGGGTCCGGTAATGGTGTTGGTTCTTTTTTGCAGGTGTCACGGGGCCTGGGTGCTGCGGCAGCCTGGACACAATCTGGGGACAGGGCGGCGATGGATCGGAGAGGCGTCGTACGGCGAGGGGATGCGTTGGTGACAGGTAAATACGAAGCCGCGGCGCGCATGGTATCGGTGGGTGTGGGGGGGAGGGGGGGTGGGGGGATCGGTTATGCAAGGGCAGGTATGTGGTGGATAAGGATGCGGGGTCAGAGGAGGCTGTGCTGGTGCCTGAGGCGAAGGGGGACCTCAAGGGGACCACGGAGGCCGTCGGGGCGAAGCCCGAGACTCAGGATAGTGCGGGCAGTGCGGCCGCGGATGCGGAGGCGGAAGGCGGCACGACAAAACCGGAGAGCAAGGAGCTGAAGATAAAGCGGCTCCCGTATATGGGGGTCACGAAGCCGCTGGGGGCACACTTAATGGCGGCCACTAAAGAGAAGATATGGAAAGGGGAATATGTAGAATTGTTAAAACTGATGCACCGTGAGGTGCGGTCGAAGGAAGGGTCAAAAGAGGAGGAATACGAGCTGCAGAAGCCGCCGAAGGTGCCGTTGATGATTGAGAACTGGACGGCAACATTTCTGATATTCGCAAGTGTTTATTGATTAAAGTTCCCGGAGCATTCGGTGTCCATGTTTAAATACATGGACGTTATTAAGAAGGCGCAGATCAGGGGAGGTGGTTACGCGTGGGCGCAGTACGATGAAGAGTTCCGGGCACGGATGGCATGGGATCCGGAGGCTAAGTGGGGGGAGCTGGATTGCGAACTTTACCAGCACACGAATGGGCTGGCCGGGCAAGACTATCTTTACTGCCAGCGGTCTACCGATTATATATCAGCCCTTTCAGGGGTGCCCCACACGCGTCGGGGTGGGGACTGGTTTCAGAAGCCAGTCCGGAGTGGTGGGCGCCTGCTGGGACTTCAATAAAGGAGTCTGTGCCAGGGAACATTGCCGTTTTAAGCACGAGTGCTCCGGGTGCGGTAAATACGGACACCCCGTGGTCCGTTGTTGGGGCCCCCCCGGACAGCAGGGGAGGTCGAAGGTGCGAGGCGGGAACGCGTGCCCTGGAGCTGCTCAGCAGTCGGGCGGCGGCCGTGGGGGTAGGGGGTCTGGGCCAAAGGGCTCGTACTCCAGTTAAGATGGAGCGGTTGACAGTGGCCCTGCGTAATTACCCAGACGCGGGGGCCGCGGAGCGTTTGCAAACCGGGTTTCGGGAGGGGTTTCGGTTGGGTTATGCGGGGGCGCGGCAGCGACGATGGGCAGACAATCTGCAGTCAGCTTGGGAACACCTGGAAGTGGTACAGAGCTAATTGGACAAGGAGGTCATGGAGGGCCGCACGGTCGGTCCTTTCGTAGATTGGCCCTTGGAACATTTGATAGTGTCCCCCATCGGGGTCGTGCCCAAGAAGGAGGTGGGGCAGTTCCGCCTCATACAACACTTGTCATGGCCAGAGGGGGGATCGGTGAACGATTTTATTGATAAGAATGAAGCCACGGTGTCTTACTCATCGGTGGAGGCGGCCATGGCCCTGGTGGTGGCGGCAGGTCCGGGAGAAAAAATGGCTAAGTGCGACATCAAGTCGGCTTTCCGGCTGCTGCCGGTTCACCCAGACGACTGGTGCCTACTGGGGATCCAGTTTCTTGGCTGCTGGTATGTGGACAAGGCACTGCTGATGAGCTTCTCGATGTCGTGTGCACTTTTTGAATGTTTTAGCACGTTCCTCCAATGGCTTTTTACGGAACGAACGGGTCACCAAGGAGTTACGCACTACCTGGATGACTTTTTCTTGGTCGGGGCCCCAGAATCCACGGACTGCCAGGTAGCACTGGACAGGTTTCAGGAGATCATGGAGGACCTGGGGGTGCCACTGGCACCAGAGAAGACAGTGGGGCCAGGCATGGCGCTGTCATTTTTGGGCATCGAGCTAGACTCAGTGCTGATGGAGGCACGACTGCCAGCGAACAAACAGCGGCAGATGTTAGGATTGCTGGAAGTGATGGTGGCAAAGTACAAAGTGTCAGTGTTGGAAATCCAGGTGCTGTTGGGACACCTCAATTTTGCATGCCGAGTGGTACGCGTAGGGAGGACGTTCTGTAGACGTTTGGGTCGGGCGCTGGCGGGTCAGAGGCCTCCGCACCACCACGTGCGTTTGTCGGCGGTCAATCGGGAGGATTTGCGGATGTGGCGGTTTTTCCTGAACCAGTTCAACGGTGTGCCCTTACGGCGGGATGAGGACATGGTTTGGGACGTGCAGATTATCTCGGATGCGGCGGGCAGCGACAGATTCGGGCTCTACTGGAACGGGAAATGGTGTGCGAAGAGTTGGCCCCAGGAGTGGCTGGGGGGCGGGAGGAGCATTGCCTTTCTGGAACTGTTTCCTTTGGTGGTGGCGATATGGCTTTGGGGTGAGGTGTTGGCCCACCGAAGGGTGACTTTCAATGCGGACAATATGGCGGTGGTCCAGGTGGTAAATCGCCAGTCTGCCAGGGAAGAGCAGGTGTTGAAGTTGTTGCGTGTGTTTGTGCTGGGCTGCTTGCGCCATGACATTGCCTTTCGTGCGGTGCACGTACAGGGAATTGAAAATGACATTGCGGATGCCTTGTCTCGTTCGCAGTGGGGGAGATTCCGTGGGTTAGCCGAGGATGCAGAGCGGGACCCGACGCCAATGCCGCCGCAGATGTGGCACATAGGCAACACCGGATGTTGCAACTGGTTCTAGGATCCTTGGCGGAATCGACCAGGACAACTTATGTGGCTGCATGGGGTGAATTTATGGCATCCGGGGTGCGTTGGAGGCCGCCGGGAGTGGAGAGACAGGAAGACGTGGTGCAGTTTATGCTCTCCCTGATAGACAAGGGTCTAACGAGGGTGACCATAGCGGGCAAGCTGGCAGGGATCGCGTTCATGGGGAAGCTGTTCTGGGGGTACGCCCCTTCCGCGGGGGAGCTCGGGTCGCGGATGTTGGAGGGGTGGGCCCGAGAATGCGGGCGGGTAGGGGCATTGCGGCGGCCTTTGTCAGAGGAGTTGTTGGGGAGGATTGTGAGGGGTTTCGCCTTGGGTGTGCAAGGATGGTCGGGAAGCTTGCCTCTTTGCGACAATGATAGTATGGATGTTTGCGGGGGCTTTTCGGGTGTGGGAATTATTGGGTGGGAAAGCAGGCCAGGGTTTGGGGTGGTCGGATGTACGGCTGGGGCGGCAGGAGGTGGGCATTTGGCTGCGTAAGTCAAAGACACATCAGCGGTGCGTAGGGGCCTGGGTAGTCTTGCGGCAGGCAGGGGGGGGAGTGACGTGCCCAGTGCGATGGGGTTGGACATGGGAGGGAGAACGGCGGTCGGAGGAGTTGGTGTTTCAGCACGTGAATGGGAAGGGGGCGACAGGGTCACAGTTGCTGGGGGTGCTGCGGAAGGCGTTGGACAGGGTGGGGGTGGATGGCACTAAGTATGGCACGCACTCGTTCCGAATTGGGGCAGCGTCGGAAGCGCATCGGCGGGGTTGCGGGCGGGGGGACATTATGTGCTTAGGGAGATGGTCCTCCGCTTGCTACCGGCGTCATGTGCGCAGCGATGAGTTGGCTTGAGCGCGCAAGGAGATATTGGGGGGGCACATGTACTTACATTTGTTTCTCGTTTCAGGTTCGGTGGTGGGTCCCACGGCCCGGGGCATGTTGATTTGGATTGTGGGCCACTCGTTTGTGAAGAGGGCGAAGCTGCAAGCGCAGGATAGTTATTTCAGGGAGAATCTGGGTTTTAATCCTGCTTTGTTTCAAGTTGTGTGGTCTGGGAGGGGGGCATGAGATGGAGGGAATTGATCTCCACATTGAACGGTATGGTGCAAGGGAGTCGGTGCCCGGTTGTGTTAGTTCTCCACCTGGGGGAAAATGATATGGTGCAGGAGACTGTCCTGGTTTTGATAAGGGCAATGCGGAGGAATTTGGCGGAATTACGGAGTAGTTGGGCAGGTTGTACGGTGGTGTGGACCGAGTTGGTACAGCGAAGGGTGTGGTGAGGTGCAGTAAAACCGCAGGCAGTGGACAAGGCGCGCAGGAAACTAAATATAGAGATGGTGCGTTTTTGTCGGCATCTGGGGTTTTCGCGTATTTGGCACAGGGACATCAAATATGATGCGCCGGAAATGTTCAGGGGGGATGGGGTGCACCTCTTCTCGGATAGGGATGGATTTGTATCTGTTGGAACTCCGGGAAGTGTTGGCCCGTTTATTGGGCATGCGCTGCGAGTAGGACCACGGTGGGAGTTTTCTGTCTGCGTGACACACGGGAAGCGGAGTGGGGGGGCAGGGAAAGGGGGAGGCGGTGTAATCACCTAACCTCCACCTTCCCCTGGGTGGCGGAGTTTGTTTTGGATGTTGGCCAAGTTTGGCTTGAGTTCGGTACTTTTTCGTTAAGTTTGGGAAGTTGGGGAACGGGAGCGGGGAAAGGGTAACCAGTTTGGGGGTTACATTAGAGGGTAGTTGGTTACAGTTGCAAAAGGACAGATAGGAATGTAGGTCTTGGGAGGTTTTGGAGTTAAGGGGTAAGGGAAAAAATTGGATATTAATAGGATGTAATGGAGTTATATATTGGTATGTTGCAGGGTGGGGGATTTTATCATGTGGGGATCGTAGGGGTGGGGGGAGAAAAACCAAAGGGGGTCAGGTAACTCGATGTTTAGAGAGGTTTTAGTTTTGTAAGGCGGTTTGCCAGTTTTGAATAATGTGATGTGCACCTGTTTAAATAAAGCGGCCTTTTACACACAAAAAAAATGGTAGTCGGTCGTGCTTGCCCCCCCCTTCTCCCTCCCAAGGGGAGTTTGGGCCGTGAGGTCTGCCCCCGGACAGTTTTGGGAGGGGTAAGGGGGGCGAGTCATGGGAGCGGCCATTTTGTCGCTTTGGCTGCCTGGGGATAGCCCAAAGGCAGCCCAAATTATGAGGTAGGCAGCCCAACATATAAGGGGGTAGCCCGCGTTTTCCCTGCCACCATTTTGGGTATTGAGACCTGGTGGCTGGGAGCGAGCAGTGTAGACTTTTGTCCCCGCCCACCCTCCCTGGGCTTCAGGTTTTTGGGGAGGTTTTTGGTTTTAGGAAGTTTGTTTGGTTAGGGAGGCCGTGTTGGGACAGGTGCACAGGGAGGGGATATATGTAAGTTGTCGCTTGGAACAGGTGCGGGCGGAGTTGATTTTGGATGTTTGCCAAGTTTGGCTGGAGTTCGGTACTTTTTCGTTAAGTATGGGGAGTTGGGGAACGGGAGCGGGGAAAGGGTAACCAGTTTGGGGGTTACATTAGAGGGTAGTTGGTTACAGTTGCAAAAGAACAGATAGGAATGTAGGTCTTGGGAGGTTTTGGAGTTACGGGGTAGGGGAGAAAATTGAATATTATTAGGATGTAATAGAGTTATATATTGGTATGTTGCAGGGTGGGGGATTTTATCATGTGGGGATCGTAGGGGTGGGGGGAGAAAAACCAAAGGGGGTCAGGTAACTCGATGTTTAGAGAGGTTTTAGTTTTGTAAGGCGGTTTGCCAATTTTGAATAATGTGATGTGCACCTGTTTCAATAAAGCGGCCTTTTACACACACCAAAAAAATGGTAGTCGGTCATGCTTGCCCTCCCCTTTCTCCCTCCCAACACACTATTTAGCAATATCAATAGTGCACCATGGACAGGGACATTGAACAACAACACTGAGGCATTCTGGCAACTGTAGGATTGTGTGAGTATACCACGCGAGCGATTAGATAAAAGCACCACCTAGCATCTGCATTTCACTCACTTGTGTTCAAGGCCATAAGGCCGAAACGCGTAAGAATATTCGAACAGCAGCCACTTTCATGAAGAGAATAAATGCATTGGAGTCTCGAAATCAGGCTTCTGCATCTTTTGTTTGATGGATTAATTTAACAGGATCTCCATTCCTGCTCACAGAAGCCGTCCTGCAGGGTGGAAGGACCCCGCAATGGAGTATCGATGTGTTATATATATATCTTCCTCGGAGGGAGTGGTGTTTCATATATATATATATATATATATATATATATATATCACATCAATATATATACTTTTGCACTATGGTGTGGTAATAAATCATTTTTGAAATAATTACCTCCGTTGTAGTGCCATGACTTTCCCTGTATGAGTGGATTGTGCAAGGAACCCGAAGGGGTCACAGATATATATATTACCTACTGGCGGTCGCCAGTAGGTATATATAGTTCGGACCTAGTTACCATAGGAAATTGCGAACCTTCTATTGGGAATAACATTAGCGCCGATTGAGGGATCTACCTGTAATTTTCCTTAAACTTGCCTCGCTGCGCTCTGCTCCTTCCCTGAAAGTTTCGGGGGGATTCGTCAAGCGGGGGCCGAGAAAAAGGGGGTCCCAAAACGTGTTTTCCCCATGTTAATTTCCATAGGGACATTCTGACAAGGCTACAGCTCGAACGGCTGAACGGAATTATACCAGATTTGGCAAAATGGTAGGGACTGGTATGCAGCAGTGCCTTTTGTATGTTTGGTGTAAATCCCTCCAGTAGTTCTTGAGAAAATTGAATTTGAAATTTTTCAAATGGCATTTTCTATGGGACCTTTAGACACGGCTACAGCCCGAATGGCTGAACGGAATTACACCAAACTTGGCAAAATGGTAGGGACAGGTATGCAGTAGTGCCTTTTCTATATTTGGTGAAAATCCCTCCAGTAGTTGTTGAGAAAATGAATTTGAGCAAATTATATATCTATATGCGCTCAACATTCTATTGGGAATAACTTTGGCACCGATTGAGGAATCTGTGTGTAATTTTCCAGAAATTTGTCCAGCTCCGCTTCTTCCCAAAAAGTTTTGGGGGATTCGTCAAGCAGGGGCCAAAAGGGGGTCCCAAAACGTGTTTTCCCAATGTTAATTTCCATCGGGACCTTTAGACACGGCTACAGCCGAACGGCTGAACCGAATTACACTAAACTTGGCAAAATGGTAGGGACAGGTATGCAGTAGTGCCTTTTCTATATTTGGTGAAAATCCCTCCAGTAGTTGTTGAGAAAATTGAATTTGATCAAATTATATATCTATATGCGCTCACCGTGCGCGCACCGTATGCGTGCGGTACGCGTAACGTACGCGTACGTGCGCGTACCCTTACATGCGCGAGCGAGTTTCTGATTGGCTGGCAGTCGACTGTCAACATTCCAAACTGTCCAAACGAGGAAGTGTTGGCCACCATCTTGTCTTTCAGGAGAACTGTGGCACAAATAGAGCCCAAAACAAGAGTGGAAAACACGAAAAGGGGCCAGAGTAGAGACCCCCCAACCCTCTAGCCCTTCTCAGGGGGTCCCAAAAGGACTCCTAAGGGCAAAAAAAAAAAAAAAGAATCGCAGGGTACGCGTACCGTGCGCGTACCCCGCGATTTTAAAAATAAATACATTTGTTTTTGCACTTGGTGGTCCTTCCGCGAAACGCGTCTGTAAGGGGTGAGGGGGGTTTGGTGTCAATAAATTTATAAACCGGATACCAGCGTGCCAGCCAATCTTTTTTCTGAAACCCACATCAGGATACAGAAACGTGCAACCATATATATATAGTTCATTATCATAAGATCATAGATCAAAATATACATAATACTTATAAATTACGAATTAGATAAAAACATACCTAATTCCAAATGAAAATGCAAAGGTTTTGGCCTCATAAGGTACATATCCTCATATATAACATTGGTATAATAAGCAAGGATAATCAAAGCGGAAAGCCAAGGAGTTAATGGGGGGAGGTAACCCAACATAGGGCCTGATTCTGTCTTGCTCGGAATGGTACGGAACGCGATCCGGCTGGAAAGAGTACAAGCCATACGCATGTTTTCCACCCGACTTGTACAGCTGTACGAGCAAGCAAGTACGATGAAAGCAACGCAGAATTCAACGACCAAATCTTTTCCGGGTCTGAACCGCTCCGTACGTCTCGTCTGTAAGCAAACCGTGCCGTGCAATGGATGCGATTTACGACAGAGCCAGCACGATGCACGCGTCGGACTGCTGGTGCCAGCCAAAGTGTCCGGCTCGCAAAACGTCCAGGAAGTTGCCTTTGGGGTTCCGCGTCGGAGCCCCTGTCACCGCAGCCTTACGACACAGACCCAAGAGTCTCCCCAACACAGGATGACTACTAAATATAATAATATTCCCAGATGGGATTTGCATCTTGGAATGTGGATCACTGTCAGAATATCGACAGTCAGAATATCGAGGTACAAAAATATCGCAGCAAAAATATGGATGTACAGAATATTGAAATCCTATCTACATAATGGCAAGTACAAAAATATCGAGAGAAAAAATATTGTTGTGAAAAATATTGTTGTTAAAAATATTGTTTTTTATGTTTGCAAAGTAATGTAAAATAAAGTAAATAATACATATAATACAAAAAACATATTTAAAATTATTAGAAAATGTTTAAAATTATAAGTAATGCATATAATGTAAAAACAAATTAAACATATATATGTATAAAATATAATATATGTACATAATCATATTTATAAATACATTTTGTATAACTTATACATAGTTAAAACATATTAAAAATTGTAAATGCACATTTATATACACATATACCAATAATATAAATAAAAAACAAATAACATATATAACAAATGTAAATATCATTTTTTTTAAATAAAACAGTAAATAAAATATTTGATAGCAGAGGATATACAATTACTATTGCTACTCCAGAGAGTGCAACAGTAGGGAAAGTGTTGGATAGCACAGGGTTAATAATTACTATTCCCACTCCAGTAAATGCAACAGTAGGGAAAGAGTTGGATAGCGTAGGGGTAAAACTTACTATTCCCACTCCAGTGAGTGCAACATTAGGGAAAGTTTTGGATAGCAGAGGGGCAGAAATTACTATCCCCCTCTAGTGAGTGCAACAGTAGGGAAAGTTTTGGATAGCGGAGATGTACAAATTACTATTCCCACTCCAGAGAGTGCAAAAGTAGGGAAAGAGTTGGATAGGGTAGGAGGAAAAATACTTTTCCCAATCCAGAGAGTGCAACAGTAGGGAAAGTGTTGGATAGCATAGGGGTAAGAATTACTATTCGCACTCCAGAGAGTGCAACAGAAGGTAAAGTGTTAGATAGTGAAGGGGTAAACATTACTATACCCACTCCTGTGCAACAGTAGGGAAAGTGTTGGATAGCATTGTGGTCAAAATTACTATTCCCAGTCCAGTTAGTGCAACAGTTGGGAAAGTGTTGGATATTGTAGGGGTCAAAATTACTTTTCCCACTCCAGAGAGTACAACAGTAGGGAAAGTGTTAGATAGTGTAGGGGTACAAATTACTATTCCCACTCCAGTGAGTGCAACACTAGGGAAAGTGTTGAATAGCAGAGGGTTAACATTAACATATTTATCAATTAAATATCAATTAAAATTAAATAACCAATTAATAATTAATTAATAAAAATGTATTTATAAATACTGATAAATATTATTATTTACTTTATTATAATTAAATTATAATTAAATTACTCCCCACCCTATTCCTCTATAAACCCACAACCCACTCCTTAAAAAACACAATTAATATAATTATCAATTAATTAATTAATAAAAAAATAACCATTAATAATGAATTAATAATAAATACTAATAAATAAAAACTAGTATTTACCTTTTTATTATTAAATTACTTCCCACCCTATTCCACTATAAACTCACAAACCACTCCTAAAAAAATAACACAATTAATATAAATATCCATGAATTAATTAATATTACTTAATAACCAATTAACAATTATTTATTATTCATTTTTTATAAATAATAAAAATAAAAATGTATAATTATATTTTAAATGAAATTACTGCCCACCCTATTCACCTATAATTCCACAACCCGCTCCTAGAAAAATAACAGAGTTAATATAATTATCTATGAATGAATTAATATTAATTAATAACAATTAATAATTAATTAATAATAAATAATAAGACAATTTAAAAAAATTACTTTATTATAATCAACCGCTACAGAAATAAAATATGCAAAAATAAAGTTCATAAAAGTAATTACTGCAAAAAATGTAACACACACATAAAAAAACGACATTTACCCAAAAATGACATCACATACTTTTAACAAACATACTAACACACAGAACACTAATATAAATATCGATATTATTATCAACAATACTTTTACAAACATTATTACTTTCTTCGGTATTAAAATAACAATATTTCTAACCTAACTTGATATTCTGTACAACGATATACTTTCTGTCTCTATTCTTGTACCTCGATATTTCAAACTCAATATTGTTGTAGTTCGAAATTACAAACTCGATTTTCTCTCTCTTCACCTTAGAATGTATTACCCACATCTGTCCCAGGAATTTAGCAACAAATATTGCACACTACTCCGATGAATTTGAACGTAATGTTCTCAATGTAATGTTGCTGCTTTTAGTCCCCATGATTTATATGTCGGCCTCCACCATTTTTTCCATTGGGCCTCATAGTATGGTCAAACAAAAAAGACATGGGAGTAAGGTTCCGTTTGATCTACACATATCTGGCATTTACTATCATCACTGTTGGACCATTTGCATCTGAAGGATTTTAATGGGAGGGTGCCCACCCGAAATTGAAAATATAATCTTCTATCCAGGGCTTAGCTATGAAATCCCTGCCAGTGATGTACTGTCAGTGGTTCTTATATTATCGGTCTTGATCATAGATCAATATTGTTCTTTCAATTCCCTTTTCGTGGGTGACAGTTGACCCATTGGATCCTCCCAGAAATGCCATAAGCCCATTACTATCCACATACTTTTAACCTTTTGAAGCCAACTTGTCAGCCTCCAAAACATCCTTGAGTGCAGCAGCATAGTGTATTAACTCAGTGTTGGTCCACAGTCTGTGCCAATATGCTATTGGGCGATATCTAGCTACCTCTTCCAGGGTTTTGCAAAGTAGATCATAGTGGAAAGGCTTGAGTAGGGTACTTTGTGGGAGATTTGTAATGCATCATAAAAACTTGTTTTCTGCTAGAACAAATGGGTCAGATTTTTAAAACACCAAAGTTCAGAGCCACATAAGACTGAGCCTACAACTTTGGTATCATAAATCCTTAAGGCAGAGCTAGTTGGCTTTGCTAGTGAAGTTGTGTGTTCTTTTACTAATGCTCCTGCCAATTTATGATGTTTTAAAACCATGGTTTCAATCTGAGGCTTTCCTTTCGATTTCTTAGCTAGGGTAACTTCTAAATAATTAAAAATGTCTGTCTGTTCAAGGGGCTCATCATTTAGTCTCATATTACCCTTTAATACCCAATGCTAGTTTAGAACTATACATTTTGTTTTTCTTGCATTGATCACAAGCCCTTACAATCTACAGAATTCTTTGAATCAGGAAAGCGCTCGCTTCAATCCGCTCTGTGTTTTAGAAACCATGAGCGTGTTGTCTGCGAATATTAAAATTGATATTTTTGGACCAGCTAGTTGGGTGGCTAGCAAAAAATTGTGAGACCCCATTCAGAATAAAGAGAACAATGTTGAGTCCATAACGCACCCTTGGCAAACCCCCTTGGAAACTGAAAATCTATCTGTGATGTTGGCCTGTGCACCCCATCGAACCTGTGCAAAATTGTTCTCATGAAGTCTAACAATTAGGGATAGTAGATCTAGAAGCACTCCTAAATTCAAAAGGACCATCCAAATTTTCTTCCATATGACCAAGTCGAATGCAGACTTGAGATCTACAAAGGCGCATAAATGCTACTATTAGCAATCGCAATGGTACGCCGATATATTAATATAAAATGGGATACCTGGTCAATGGTGCTAACAAGAGCTCAACAGCCTGCCTGTAGAGGTGTAAAAATGTCATTTGCTGCTATCCAATCTTGAATTTTTGCTAAAACCAATCTTGCCGCCACCTTCTGTATACAATCGATTAGGTTATTGGCCTATAATTACTGGGGATAGATCTATCACCTTTTAAAACAAATTGGTATAATCTCAGCACCTCACAATGATTCTAGAATGAAAGCACAGCGGGCTTCTGCATTGGCTAATACCCATATATATCTTGACCAGATGTCCTTGTTGTACAAAAATAGATCCGCCGGAATGCTATGTAGACCCAGGGCTCTTCCCCCCATAACTGCGCCTAATGATGCACCTACATCAGAAAGGCCAAATGACAAGACTAGCCTGTGCGGTGGAATTAAAAAAGGCCTGCTCTGTTTATCTTCCTCCTCTGCATATTGTTTTGAGAAATGCTCAATCCATGCATCTGGTGCTGTGTGGTTTTGTGGAGGCAAACCTTGCCCTCCCCATTCCCATTTCACCAGATGCCAAAAATTTCTAGGGTTTTTCTCAGAGCTAGCCATTCTCAAATCCTGCCATCTCTGTTCATAGCAGTCATTTTTTGCTCTCCACTGGGAAGAGTTATACAATTTCCTTACTTGTTTAATACAAGCCACATTTTTCAGTTTTATTGCTGCTGCAAGGGATTTGTAGGCTTGCCTGCAATCCTTGTTATACCAATTTTCCCGCACTACTGAAGGGTTATGGCACCGACTTGGCGGCTTTAGGAAATAGGTTCCTATTTTGTCAAATAGTGTATTTATGGGCCCCAATTATAATTTCATTTAGGTCTACATGGGTTTGCGCTGGCTTTATCTCTGCCAAAATCTATCATTATTAATGTTAATGCTTTTCAACAACCTTGGCCCATTTAACGAGTCTCATATCAATGTAAAGCAAAACATCTCTAGACGTGCTGAGCCCTAGTGGTGTTGTACCCCTTTTTATTATTAAATGATTTAAGTGCAAGTATCAAAGGGTTATGGTCACTTTCTACCCTTTCCATTACTTCCATGTTGATAAAAGCATGCCACAGTTCCACATTTATTAATTAGTAATTGATAGAACTGGCACGATGACCACTATTAAACGTATTTGACCTTTGCCTATTAGAAGTGGATCTCCTATTTACTGCCCTAGTCCCCTTTCCATACATAGATCTTTTAATTGTATAGCTGCATCTATTCATCTTTTGATAGGTGCAATTTGTAGGCAGGAGATGTCCTATTGAGCATCTTCCTCTTCTGTTAGTTTATAATCTTCGTGATCGAGGGGATCAAAAGTTGTGTTAAAATCCCCTGCTATTACTAAATGAGAAATATCTTGATTACTTTCCAGAAGATCGTTCAATAATGCTACGGTATTGGACCTTCTTCCACCTTTTATTCCTCTAGCATATAAGTTAAAAATTGTAATATGGGTCTGATGGCTAATCTGCATACAAATGTGAAGGATGGCTGGACTATATATTTAATTAACCTGAAGCCTATACCCTATATCTTGCTTTACCCAAATGGTCAGCCCACCCGATGGCCTGCCTAACTGACCTCAAATTGCCGATAAGTAATAACTCAGGGACTCTGAATGGAATATTGGGTCCATTGACTATGTTTCCCGAAATAAGCAAATGTAATGGTGTCAATTAAGCTAATCCAGTCCGAAGAAGTGCCCCTTGATTTTAGTTCCACAATATTTCATGATGGGAATAAGATCTGTAGACTAGAATAGATCTACCTACTCATTTGTACCCCTTGAGCTATGTTTTTCATTTCCTTGATTTGAATGGTTGGTCAAGAGCTGGGAATCATGTGGAATAGGTGAAATTGCTTAGAGGCCAATACCCTCTCCATTACTTCCATGACCATTAATCTATTTCACATAGGGGAGACCCTTCTAGACAGGAGGAGGGAGGTTTTCAGGTGACAGATTCCATTAAAGGTTCCGGCTGGATATATTTCATTGGGATGTTTGTATCAGTTAAATGGATGTCCATATATCAAATGCCACTAAGTTATCAGCTAGTTCGCCACAGTCGAGGGTCAGTGCTATATACTCCAAAGCAGAACCAGATTGGGGTTACCTTTTTGCCACAATTATGTCTTTCCTAATGATTGTTCTGCAACCCCTTACATAGTTGATGCATTTGGTGCATTTGTTTATCAATGAGAATTCATCCTCTTTGATCAAGCTAGAGGATGATTTGCGGATATTGGTTAAAAAGACTAAACATTTATATTCTGGCGCCTGCACAGTATCTTTTGAGAATTGTGTCATCTTGCTCATCCTAATGGGTCGAGATGATGTACTTAAGGGGTACCTACAAGTGTCAACACACTCTGAAAACTGGGGCCCTATCATAAGAGTTCGTACGATTTTGTAATTTGCAAAGCTGGATGTTGGCTAAGCCTTTATAAGTATGAATTGGATCCAGTCTTATTGCTTGTGGAGGATAATCATAGGGTTTATCAATAATATCCCTGGCTCTTTAAACCTGTCTGTCAGGGTGCTACTTTTTGCGTGGCATTGTTAGGGAATTGTGTAATTGATCCTTTATGTGCACTGTACCTGCTAGTACAAGAGGAAGAGATTCGGATAGAGTGCTGACCGTGCTTTAAGAGCTCTGACCTCTCTGGTTAAGTCCTTAATCTGCACTTTTAGATCTTTCATGGACACTTCTAAATTAGATGTAGGTTAGGGAACTGTTTATGTAAAAAATAGTGGCCCTACTGGGTGAGAGTCGGCTCTAGGGACAAGCTGGGCTGAACTAACACTTTATTTCTCATCCTTGTATATATTTACCTTTATGGTCCCAAAAGGGTAAAGAGGAAGACATTGGATAAAACACTGCAATTAATACTGTTTGTGCTACTATTGACTCATTCCTTGTACGTGCAGTTAGTGCAATATCAGATTAAATAGATAGGACTGAGCGCCGCCTATCTATTGGATTAGGTATGGCGATAGGAAGGCAATCAGGAGATGGCAGTGGGTTAATATTAGAAGGTGGTGTCATATTGGAGGTACCAACCCATACTGTGAGTCAGGGAGCTCTTGAGGCTGTGGAAAAAGCATTAGAACCAGAGTCATAAATGCAACTCAAACCCTTTTGTACTAATACGCCGAATATTTCACCACCCGAAAGAGAGGGGGCAAGAAAGTAATGAGGGTGGTAACAAAAGTACCAAAGGCCACATCCGAGATCCGTCCTGAGGCCTGATGTCCCAGTCAGCAAAAGTACAATTGATCAAGATATGTTTTTAAATGTACAAATGAAACAAATCACAGCAACCATTTAGACTAAAATAGAGGAGTTGCTAATTACGATTAGTGATCAACGGAATAAATTATCCAACAAAGTGTCTGAGATTAGCGACTCACTCAATAATATCAGTATTAATAATAAGAAGGAAAAGGGTATAACAAGGGGGTGCAACTGAATTGATGTCACAAACAACTGTCTCCTCAGGAAAGGCAACCAGTAAAAGACGGAAAGGGAACCACTAAGAAGTCTAAATGATCCAACAAGGTTAGGGAATAAAAACGAGAGATCGACCTTAGTAACCAATCCTACCCCAAGACCGCAGACAGTAGCTAACCATGCTGAACAAGCCAGTATGCACATGCCCAACCTAAACCAGCTACCTATTATAAATACGGAGAGGGAAGATTTAAGAACCAATGAGGGTAGGGCCGATGTACTCATAAATCTACCACCGGAATGCTGCCCCTATGTGGCAGTCATGGTTTGCGTCCCCCAACTGCACCCAGGACAGAAGGAGACTCATGATAGTTTAAAGAATAGAGTGGTGCACTGGCTAGGTAGGAACTGCAGATATCCAGTGGCAAGAGCTAACCAAATACTCCTATCGCGAAGTGTGAGTTGGATAGGCCCCCTATGAAAGACCCACAAAGGAGATTGTATTATTATAATTTTAAAAACCCTAGAAGGGCAAGAAATAATCTAGATAGAGTAGGTTCACCCAGTCAGTATGATCAGAATATATCCCTTTTACCCCTTGGTTTCTTCTATAGGCACCTAAGTTTGACTCAACATAGGGTAGATGAGTCTAGCCAACTAAGGATGCCCCTTGATGTGATAACTCATTGCCAATATGCATTAATGGTCTCAAATAGATATCAGGCTTTGAGTACTTTGCAAGATATCGATTGACAAAAGAGTGACTATTCCCCCGAGCATTTACACCTACTCTACTGGAGCTGGTATAATAGACTGTTGAATGGTGCCACAAGCTGTATTTTTCTCCCCGGCAAGGCCCCAATGGATAGCGTAATTGCCAAAAGTATTCCAATTGATATAAATACCACACCTAGGGACATTATAAGTAACTGCGAGACCTTTACTGATATTTTGGGGATTAGAATGGAAAATGGTTACAAAATAGCAACTTGGAACCTTGCCGGATTTATGAACAAATGAGATTCGCTAGGATGGCAAGTTTTTATTAGCAAGCTCGATTTTATCTGCCTGAAGGAAACCTGGTGTTCTGCCCCAATATATATAAAAGGGTTTTCCTCATAATGGACACAGGCTGTACCATATCCCACCGAAAGAGCAAGAGGGGGGTTTTTGATCCTTATCTCCAACAAACTACCGGCATGTATTAAAAGAATCGTCACAATTGGAGCAGGCTTTCAGATTTTATGGATGCACTGTAAAGAAGGCGTGGATGTGGTCAATTACTATAACAATGTTGCAAATATGCTCTCTGGCTGCTACACAAGTTTGTGGGATTAAGAATGACAAAGGGGATGATTGTATACTGTAGGAAAGTAGTATCTGCTTCTTATGGTTACCCCCACTTTTTACTGATGTCACACTGTTTTTGGCCTAGTCTGACTGAGATCCCGCTATCCAGGACCCCAGTCTTTCTGCTTTCTCCCTTAAACTGCAATGCATGTACTTTAGGTACACTCCAGATTGGATTCTGGGGTACCCTTCTCAGTCCCTAGTATATGGTACACCATGTACCCAGGGCATAGGTACCCCAGAGGCCTCCCATGGGCTGCAGCATGTATAGTGCCACCCCTGAGAGACCATCCAAATTGACCCGACCAGCCTGCTACAGCAGACTGGAAGCTGGTGCTTGCACCGCTTACTTAAGATATAGGTTCACAATATCTAGTTAAATCACTACACTTAAATACCTATCATTCACCCCTATGGTAGTCCTTAACAATCCTGAAGGCAGGGTGCTTGGTTTTATGTGAGAACCTGACCCTGCAAGAGCAGAGACCCTCCGCAGCCGCCGGAGACCATTCTTCAGGGTTGTCTGTGATGCAACTGACAGATTGACTAGCATCATTGAGGGGATGGTGGAAGAGGCTTTGAATGAGGGATGGATTACTGCCCTTGAAGCCCAGTTCCTCCAAACTAAACATCCAGTAATGCCTTATTTTTACGTTTTGCCGAAGGTGCACAAACCCCAGAGACCACCTCCTGGGAGGCCGATTATTTCGGCCAAGGTTTAATTCTAGAACCTTGTCCACCTTGGTTGATCACTATTGTACAACAAATGCCGACGTATCTACAGGATACGAAGGATGTATTACGAGTGATACCTGACATTGAATATGACATAGAGAGAGACATAGAGAGAGACTTCTTAGTCTCATTCGATGTTGAATCACTTTATACCTCGATCCCTCAAGACGAGACACTTGAGACCATTTTTTCTATCTTAAGCCAGGCCGATCTTGAATCCATCACCCCGGTTCATTTCATCATGGCTTTAGCCCAGCAGGCCATGAAAGAAAACTTTTTCAGTTATGAAGATACCATCTACCTACAGGTCTTTGGAACTAGCATGGGCAGCGTTTTTGCGCCAAGTCTGCAGAATCTATATGTGCACTCCTTTGAACAAGAGCATGTGTTGACACCAGCTAACCCGTTCTTCACGTCCATTTGATTGTGGAAGCATTATATAGATGACGTGTTGGTGGTGTGGCATGGTGATCATGAATCTATATTTCGCTTCCACCAGTGGTTGAACTCTAGAAACCAGTTCTTGAAGTTTACGGTGGAAACTGATAAGGAGAGATTGGCCTTCTTAGATCTATCAATTTTTTGTAACACCTACCGGTCTAGAAACAGAACTTTACCAGATGGCACGCAATTCCTTACTGCTATATGAAAGCCAACATCCCAAAACACTAAGAGATAATTTGCCCAATGGGCAGTTTCTTCGAGTACGAAGGAGTTGCTCAAAGGAGAATTCACTCAGGACCCATGCTGAAGGTTTGACAGAGCAGTTAATATCTGGACACCATCCACGCAAACTGGTGCAGCGTTCCTTGAAATGAGCTAGGAATAACGAAACCAGCTCTGGACCGTTTGACTTTTGTGAGCACTTTCAGCACGAAAGCTAACAGCTTACAGAGAATTATTCGGAAACACTGCCGGATCCTAAACTGTTGCAATGACAAAATTGCTCCCTGTTATTTGCATTTAAAAGATCAGGCAATATACGGGATCAGTTGGTGCATACACGCCCCAAATCCACACCTAGGAGACCTATTGTGGGGGTTGTTCCGGCTGTCCTCATACCAAAACATTCTACCACTATTGATATAGGGACACAGCGCCCTGGGGTACAATCCACTTTTATGAACTGTAACAGTGAAAACCTTATCTATTTGCTAAATTGCCCATGTCAGATTCAATATGTTGGGATGATGACCTGCAAGGCTAAGTCACGCTTGTTGGAACATAAAAGCTCATTCGGATGCAAAAAAACCCTGACAAAGCTCATGAGACACTTTGTCAAACAAAATCATGGAGCAGAGGATTTTCAATGGACAGTACTTGAGAAACCATTGATACCCTCACATTGCAGCGACATTTCTAAATCTCTGTTCACCAAAGAACAAAAATGGGTGTTTAGACTGCACAGTGATGTGCTAGGTCCAAATGATGACATACCCTGGGCCACCATGTGATCATATCGAAACTTTCCATCTCTGTCAGGCTTACTATGAACATTTGGCAGACTGGAGGTTGATTACAGGTTTACTACACACCACCTTTTCAGGCGGTGAAAAATAAAAAATTAATATGATGACTTCTCATGACATAGTTAGAGGTGAGGTGCAGCCTATATTGAGACAGCCCTCGGTTGGCTGGGAAGGTTTTACTGAGGTGGGGACCCATATATGCGTATATGACGGTATCTCAACTTTAATATCTGTGCAACACATCTGAGGAGTTTTAAGCCATTCGATTATACTATGCATAAGATACAATCTACATAAAATATAAGTTAATATAACACTAGCGTTGGTGGGCTTCAAATTCCTTTTGAGGCTACCTTTTTGGATTATGCCGCATTTAGAACTACAAACGTCATGTAGGTGACGTCATCCAGTAGTCCTCAGCGCGGCACTCATGAGCTTAGGGAGTTTCGTGAAACATGGAAGTCCTTCTCCCGAGGTAACGCCTCAAAATAATAAGTACGTTTTTTGATGCCCGCACGTATTAAGTATAGAAATAATTCCTGTTTTTCTTGAAGGCTTGTGTTACTAACTATTTTAGCTATTTGCAAGCATGAATGGAGACATGTACGAAGTCTCTAGGATGAGGCGTAGTAACAGCCCTAATGCTTACTTTTACTGACATCGGTACAATAAAGTTAAATGGCCACATAAAGTCAGGAGTTCTATACATGAAGCGCGCTTAACAGGCTGTTATTAAAACAGATTGACATCCTGAAGTATATTCCCAACGTAGCGCGCAAGACTAAGTGATTTAGTTGCACCAATCAGGCGAAGCAACAGTAAAACATCATGGGTCGAATGCTGGGGCAGACAGATAAAAGTACGCCTCTAGAGTCCTGTTGTTGCCTCCCCCTTGACTCAGCAAAACGTCGGAGGCAACGGCAGACAGGTAGGATCTGTGTGACAAGCATAATAGTCCATTGTGAAGGGCTTTAGCTTTTTTATGAGAGAGTGGTTGCTTGTTCCTAAGCCTAGAACTGTGCTGTGACTTTTTAATATGGACCTTAATTGTTAATAGTCTTGCCAAACATTTTTTAAAAGATCTTTTTCTACAAAACTTTTTTATGATTAATAAGGGCCCATATTTGAATTGTATTGGGCTTTTGATAAAGAATATGGAAGTCATGTGCATTTTAAGATTGAGGGAAAAGGGGACTGTGTAGTAGATCAGTTAGGTCCTTTGCTACCCTAAACACTATGTATAAAACAAATGACTTCAAAAAATGGTCCTAATAGGAGGTGCAATGTGAGAGAAATGTGAGCAAATTAGTTGTGAGTGGAGTCTTTGGGCGAGGCCCGGTTGAGTATTCCAGTATGGTTTTATAATATAGGAGAAGTATGTTAGAAGCAGGGGGTTTTAAGAGGGAAGGTACAGAACTATATGAATGGTTTTTATCATTCCCCCCCTTTTTTGTCTTCTTCTGTTTTTCTTCTTTTAAGAGCTGGGCCTCTTAAATCCTGAGCTAGGTCCAGGAGAGGTGAGATACAGTCCCGATCAAGACGGGTGAGACACTAATGGTTGCACCGCTCTCTAAAATGATGCTTATTACGCAATTTGCAATTTTTCTTAGCACATTAGAAAGAATGATTGAAGGAGTGTTCTAACAAGGAATATGTTTATAATGTTTCCTATAGATGCCATTTGCATCCTTTGAAGCGGAGGAGATGTTGAAGTAGGTTGTATTTATTCTAAACTGATACATATACATATGTAAGTTTTCTTTATTTTCATTTGTTCACTTTATTCAGAAGTTATTTAAGCAGTTGCATTTTTAAGAACAGCGGTCCTGACGAAAGCCTGGGGTACTCTTACCCTATTGGCTGAAACATGTTGGTCGTGAATACCTAGCAGTGTTTTGTTAATACTGCTCTTTGCACTATTCTGTTTTAGATTTGAGGGTGAGGTGATAACTCTAATAAACTCTGTATTTTCTCCTCATGACTCTATTTTAACTTCACACACTTTTGCTTTGTTTTTGCACTGCTTTCTGATTCCCAAGTGGTCACAGACTGATAAGACTGTGCATTTGAGGAAAGAAGGGGGTTCCCCAGTGGGTTTTAATGATGTGGGCAGGCAGATGGGGAGAGACAACTAGAGAGAAAACAAAAGAACAACCCTGCCCTTGATATATTATGGTCCCTAGGGGGATCCAACTAATACTGGAGTGGTGGTATATCTAGGAACCAGAACTGCACGAAATATAAGGCAAGTCAATGTACATATACATCAAGAGAATTTTAACTTTTTTGTACATATATTATTTATTAATTTTCTTTGATTTTATGTATCAAAAAGACAAGGTACAAAAAGTGATTTACATTTTTTTTGAATTCACATAATATATACATCATCAGATATACATGATAAAAGGGAAAAGATAAAATAGAGAAACAAAGTTCTAAACCTGTAACAAACCCTACCCAGCAATGTGTTATACAACATTCATTCTTTCACATTCATTCATATCATTGTGCTCATTCTCATATTCTTACGTACAACTTTCATTCTCTAGTATAGTCCTAGTATTTATAACATGGAGAGGTTACTAGTATTTACAACATGGAGATGTTAGGTTTGTTCCATGGGTCTGGGTAATATTTCCAAGGGCATACGACAGTTAAGGGGATCCTGGTGGATATAAGGAAATCCTGATGTGTACAGATCTGTCGTTTTCCTGGATGCGCAAGCCACACAAGCCGACGCGCGTTTCGGTGTTAGGCCAGATGGCCACACCTTCGTCAGGGCTGAGAGATTTTTTTGCTGGGAGGGGGACAGGTATAGAATCTGGAAATAAAAACAATATCTTAGACTTCCATACAATATGCAGTTTTCAAATCATATACATTTACATGCCTTATATTTTCAATAGATATGTCTTCTTGAATTTTTGACATTAGGTCAAGTCATCATTTTCTGGTTGCTGTGCAGTACTGGATAGCCTAGGGGCACTCCCTGGATACGACTTTCCATTCGGTAAAGTCTATTTAAGGCGATTAGATAACCAGGTCATGGTGAACCATCAAACGCGTACCGTACATTCTTTCTCTCTTATATATGCTAGTAACACTTCCCTCATACATACACACATTCAATTTAGAGCATATTGACTGGTCCTTTCCTGTAAAGTTATAGCTATATTCAATTTACCCTTCTCAAAGTCTTCCTTATTTATATATATGTGTTAAAAACGGGGTTCATTTTAGGGACCTGAATTCCCAATTGTCAACTACTCCAAGACATTTTTTAGACTAACAGTGTTAGGAGCAACATACAGAATACTAGCCAAGGTTATTAGGGGTTTCTATGTTTGACAAGAATGGACTGTAGGTGGAAAGGAGGCAAAAGGAAGTCTCACAAAGTTTTCCCCCACCCTAGTGTGATTTTAGGCTAATGGATACAACAATTAGTATAGGGAAATATTACCTATCGTTGTAAACACAAGGTCATTTCCAAGTTAGTCCATGAGGTAGACTAAAACCACCATCTGGTTTTATTTGTGGAATATAGGATTTTCCTGAAATAACAAAAAACTATACATGGATATAGTCCTTAATGAACAATTGGTCATATTTCTAGTCCAGGGACACGGCTTCGATTCTATGTACATTTCTAAAGAAGGGGTCTTACATTAAAGTTCCATTGTTTATTTTTACAGAATATAAATCCGTATCAAACATGAGTATCTGTATCCAGAGATGTTCATACCTCTCTCCCTGCCATTCGCTGCTTACCTATGGCAGTGTTTCTGATAGCCTTCTAGGGATAGTGATGGCTTACTAAGTTACAATAGTTGGTTTTCGCGATAATTGTCTAGGGTATCTAGTTAGGGAGAAAAAGGATATTTTAGAATCTACTTTTATCGGTCACTTAAGTATTTTTAGTTAAAGTTCCTATTATTAGGCTCTGTTTCAGATATCCTCTATGTCTCTTGTTGCTTACCGGGAGAGTGTCACATTCCCTTCCAAAGGCACTGTTAGTCAGGTAGGATGGCTTCCAAGCGTAATTTTTAAGGTGGTCAAAAAAGGGAACCTAATGGGTGAATGCGGGGGTAGTTAAAATCAAGGTTATGCTTAGGGTTCAATAATTTTACATAAGCATTACACTGAGTAGATCCATGACAACACTCTCTCTACGTGACATAGTAGCTTACCCAGGCACAGGATCCAATTGTTTATCAACGGAGGAGGGCAGTGTAGACGAGCCTCAGCCGCGTAGGAGGATGTTTGAAAAGGACCCTACCATCAGAGAAAGGGGAGATAAAGAACGCCTGTATTATTTAGATGGAAGATCAATGTGTTCCCTATCTCAAAAACAGGGGCACAGGGTCGCCATATGGGCTACCTGTGAGGGGCTTCGAGGGTGATTACCTATGCCTATCGGGAAAGGGTTCTTACCTGGGGATGTCCGGGGTTCGTTCTCCTTAGGGGTTCCGTCGACACCGATCGGCAGACCAACTGCAACCGGAAACCGCTGTCTCGTATTGGTCAAGTCTGCTTAGGTTTATATAGGCGGTCCTTAATGCGTCCCGTGATAGTATTCAGCTGTATGATGATTGGCGAAAATAGAAGGAGGACACAGGTCTCTTTCATAGGCGCGCGGGGGCCATCTTGGAGCGGTGTATTTGACTTACTAAGCTCGATACTAGAGGTTTCAGTTCGTTCCCCCAGATATCGAATTTTCTTGGCGTTTACCTAACATATGCTGATATCATCATTTCATTCTTTGCTGTAACGTGAGGACTATTTCATATAAACTATATAGCCAATTAGGCTAAAATAGTAGACAAGAAAGTCCATGTATTAACCAAGATAGACGGTGGCCATCTTAGAAAGGTGAATTTAGGTTGACAAACCTAAAATAGATAAGGTCGGTCCGCATTTTAGTGGTGTCGAATGGTTGACAAGATTGTATAGCTTATATTGGGAGGTACCAGTTTAGGCAATCATACTTTCATGGTTCCTCCTAGTAGGTTGGCATGATTGTCTATTTTATGAAACAGATTACCAATGGGGGCGATTAAAGTTAGATTATATACTGAGTATATGATGGTGGTCTGAGAGAGAGTAGAAAGAGGTGGTGTTCTTTATAACAGAGCCTGGTGCCAGGGGAATTCTTCATTCAATCCCTTGTCCACTGCGTTCAGAAAAAATATCCAGAACACCTCTCGTTTTTTTCGGAGGTTCACAGGGTCGCTGCCTGGGCCAGCTTTTATTTTTTCCAAAATGAACCAACGTAGTTCCAATTCATTGTGTTCTTTTTCTAACCAATGTGCTACAATCGGGGCTGCAATTTTCTTGTTTCTGATATTTGCTTTATGTTCCCCTATTCGCACTCGACATTCTCTCCCAGTTTCCCCAACATAGGGGAGATTGCAGGGGCACAATATCAGGTATATGATGTTACTGGTGCGACAGTTGGTCATGGTAGCATTATGTCGCACAGAAATAGTGCGAGTGTTAGTGCTGACATTTTCACCCACAATGGCTTGTGGGCAAGCATGGCATGTCCCACATTTATGGTTGCCATAGATGGGTTCCAATCCAGTTAAGGAAATTTGGGTCCTAATAGGAGGTGCAATGTGAGAGAAATGTGAGCAAATTAGTTGTGAGTGGAGTCTTTGGGCGAGGCCCGGTTGAGTATTCCAGTATGGTTTTATAATATAGGAGAAGTATGTTAGAAGCAGGGGGTTTTAAGAGGGAAGGTACAGAACTATATGAATGGTTTTTATCATTCCCCCCCTTTTTTGTCTTCTTCTGTTTTTCTTCTTTTAAGAGCTGGGCCTCTTAAATCCTGAGCTAGGTCCAGGAGAGGTGAGATACAGTCCCCGATCAAGACGGGTGAGACACTAATGGTTGCACCGCTCTCTAAAATGATGCTTATTACGCAATTTGCAATTTTTCTTAGCACATTAGAAAGAATGATTGAAGGAGTGTTCTAACAAGGAATATGTTTATAATGTTTCCTATAGATGCCATTTGCATCCTTTGAAGCGGAGGAGATGTTGAAGTAGGTTGTATTTATTCCAAACTGATACATATACATATGTAAGTTTTCTTTATTTTCATTTGTTCACTTTATTCAGAAGTTATTTAAGCAGTTGCATTTTTAAGAACAGCGGTCCTGACGAAAGCCTGGGGCACTCTTACCCTATTGGCTGAAACATGTTGGTCGTGAATACCTAGCAGTGTTTTGTTAATACTGCTCTTTGCACTGTTCTGTTTTAGATTTGAGGGTGAGGTGATAACTCTAATAAACTCTGTATTTTCTCCTCATGACTCTATTTTAACTTCACACACTTTTGCTTTGTTTTTGCACTGCTTTCTGATTCCCAAGTGGTCACAGACTGATAAGACTGTGCAGTCTGTTTCACTTTTCTCTGTGTTGCCTATTCTGATAACATTGAGTGAATCCCTTTGTTGGAGGTTTGTCTCTATGATCAGGAGACATACGATCCATGTGGGTGGATAACCAGATGATAAGATTGATCACTCTGATTATTGATGGGAATCCAAGTTCAGCTCAATGCTTCTTGGTTCTTTGTATATTCCTTGTTTCACTCTTCTAATTCTGTTGCTAGTAATCTATAAAGCACTTGTTGGCTTGACATCTATTGGACCCCCAGTTCAGTTGGTTGTTGCTATTGTATAATTTGGGGATTGGAACTGTGGCTGGTCGGTAAAATATACCTTTGACCCTTAATTCTCGGGTGGTGTAATGTTGTTGCCTGTGATGCAGCCAGACATATATGTTTAAGTGTATTATAACCTCGCGGTAAATGCTAACTTTAAAATGGTTGCTTAGAAACATGTTGTGTTAGGTGTCAAACACCTTGGAATCATACCTCCATGCCAGTAACTGGCATGAGAGGTATGATTCAACCCTTCTGAAGGGACATATGTTGGTCACTGGTCTACCCAGTGCCAGCTTTCTTGACCTGGGCAGCACAAAATGGATGCTGCCAGCCACAGGCACAATTCTGCTCTCCTGCTGCTGAGGAAGGCATGACAATAGGCATCCTGTCACAGGGAGGTGAAACCAACTCACAGATAGGATTTAGTGTATTGCGACTGGGTGGGTGTACTCTGAGAGTGCCAGAAAGTCTGCACTGGGGCACATTTGGTGTCCCTGTGCATAGTCCAGGACAACCCAGTTCTAGGAGCCATTTGCTCATGCTCTGGGACAAAACTGGACAAAGGACATGGGTGTAGCCACCCCTCTGTCCTGCCCCTCCCCCAGGAGGGTCCACAGAATCTTTCCAACAACTTCCCATGGGTATAAAGTTGGTTACCTGACTACAGGACTTTAGAATTTACCTGGACATGATTCTGCTAAGAAGAAACCAAGTACTTCATCTGCCTGCATGTTGCTGGATGACTGAAGAAGCTCCCTTGGAGTAAAGGAGTTACTCCCCTGCAAAAGCAGGCACCTAAATGCATCTGACCGGTTTGCTTCTCCCAAGCTCCTGAGTACTCAAAAGATTTAAGCAATACAGGAGGTGGGTTTCCACAGCTCCCTGAAGTCGGTCTGCTCGCTCAGCAAATCTGAGACCAGTATCCCTCTTGGAGACCATGCAACCCAAACCCCTGTGCACCGCGTACTTTTTCAGTTGCATGTCCTTTGTGACAAGTCCTGAGCCTGTGCTTTGGGCTCCATGTAGCCCTGACCCCGAGCAGTATTTGCACTGAAGATTTCTAGCCTCCATTCCAAGAGTGTCCTGTGGGCTGGTACTTTGCTAACTTGCTTGAGGACTCCTCGCAATCCCTGGTCCATTGGCCTGTGGGTCCCGGCGAGGCTCACCTTGTGAATTATTGGGCTTACCTGGTTGCTCCAGATGTGCCCTGAATCTTCTTTGCTTGGAGAGTCCCGTGGATCTTGCTGGTCTGGTTCGTAACCTGTTTCCTCTGACCATGTGTGTTGCAGTTGCCAAGCTTGTTGGTGCTCCAGCCATACATCGACCCCTCATCTCTTGACATCCTTCATGGGATAGCCCAACTCTGGAATTTGGTTGTCCTGGACATCTCCTGGTCCTCGTGGCTGCAGAGTCAAGCAACCCTTCTTTGCACCTGAAGCACTGACATCAGTGGGCATTCAACTCCAGAGTCCGTGGTCACCTGAAGTGACCCAGACTCTGTCCCCTATGCTTTCAGGTTCATTTTACCTTGAATCCAGTCTTGGATTCCACCGGACTCTCTTTGCCTTCCTGGCAGCAGTACTTCGTTGCAGGTGTCCATTGAAAACGTGAAGGTTTCCAACAACACTTGCTCCCTATGCACATGGCTCCTCTGGGATAGGTAACACAGGTACTTCAGTACTCATTGGTAGGTTGGCCTTAGAACCTCCTAATTTTCAAAGGGTTTGCTCAAATTCTTCTTAGAAGTGTCCTTAACTTGTTTATTTCCAACCGCAACTTTCCCATAGAGTTGTACGGGGCACGCGTCTGTGTTTCCTCACTGCACCTGTCCTCCGTGGGCTCCCTGTGTCACTCCTCTGGGTAGTTCCTTGGGGTCCCTGTGATTCTATGTGCCGTAGGCCAGGTGTCTAGTGCAGTTGTTATTGTTATACCATTTTATTAGCATATGGTTTGGTCTCCCCTGGAGCCAGCTGTGTATTTTGCTGTTTACGAATGTTCTATTGATTAAGTATTGTGTGCTTTGTGCCCTAGTCTCGTATGGAGACTAGGAGAGAGTGTTATATTAATAAATATATATTTCTATATAAACACTGTGTGGTTCTCCTTTCGTTTAGTCATTTAGGAGGTAAACCAGCTGCTTTACATTCCTTCAAGATTAAGCATGAAGGCTGCTCTCCATAGCTACCACTAGGATAGCTTTCAATATGGTTTTCCGTGACCTGATGCATCATAAGGGTCATGTGGACTGGTACAGGGTGCCCACTTTAATTATTGTACAGCATATGCCAACCCAGCTGCTCACATGTACATTTTCCACATAATGGATACGGGGAAGCTTTAAACTCAATGATTGCCAAATATGATTTAGAACTACTGCAGTGTGCCTGGGATACTGATGGTGACTTGATACCATCTTTTACTGCTAGGAATGCTGCATCGATCATTGAACACGTTCTAGTTTCATATAGTATTACTTATATGTGTGCCACCCCGCGCGTCGCCCAATTATCATTAAGCGACCACAATTGTATTATTATGACATTTCAATTTTGGAGTATCAAAAGGCTAACACTCCAAAGCCTTATAACCAACATTGCTCCATTTAGATCTAATGGGACCTGTATTAAATGGGAGGGAGTGGAACCTCAAAAAGGTTTACATGACATTGTCTTAAAATGTAACAAAGAGATTACATTACCTACTGTGTTAACGAGGAGGTAGACCCTAGTATGTTGATCGATAAATTGGTCAAAATCAATATTATTATTGATGGAATTTTAATGGCCCCCTCTAAGGTAGGAAGAAGGCAAAGGAAGGGGTGGTTTGATCATACTTGCACCAAGGCACTAAAGCCTGTAAGACAAGAGACAATTAATTAATCAAAAACCCATGACTTAATTACAAATCTGACCTTGAGATGAGAAAAAGGGAGTTGTAGGAGTTAGCGTGGGATAAATAATCTTTGGCAGCAGAAGCGGCAAATAATAAGCTATTTTGTGAAACAGTGAATATGCTGTTTTTAAAGTATGATTCAGTCCCTGAATTGTTATCCGATATTACATGCAAAATCTGGGTGTCACACTTTACGAGTATTTTTAACCCACCGGGCCCCGAGGCATGTGCAATACAAAATCCAACACAGAGCAAGTGGCATGCCCTATCCTTAGATATTACAGTGGAAAAAGTCTAGGAAGGATTTAAAGGAAGTAGGGGAGGTAAAGCCCTGGGCCAGATGGTGTCCCTGTAGACGTATACAAAGCTGCTGTAGAATTATGTGGGCCAAACCTTACAAGATGTTTTAATTTAGCGGTGACTGAGTATATACCCCCTTCGTGGGGTCAATGAGCATTATCCCTATTTCTAAAAAAGGCGACAAGTTGGAAGCCAAAAATTACTGCCCAATATCCCTGTTAGTTTAATCTGATGAGTAAAGTCTTATTAGTGCGCCTGGAGGAATGGGAAAATGAAAATGATGCACTTTCGCCAGTGCAATATGGTTTTAGGAAAGGATTAGGGACTACAGAACAATGGATCAATCTAGAACTGTTAATAGGTAAATATACAGTTGCTAAAGAAGGGAGACTATACCTATGCTTTGCAGATATTAGTAGTGCCTTTGATGTAGTTGATCATTCAATCCTGTGGCCTACTTTACTTAATCTCGGCGCACCCAAAGTACTTTTTTTTTCTTACAAGGTTATATGAGAGGTTATCATGCAAGGTGAGATATGGAAAATGGGACGCGTGCACCCCAACTTTTAATGTAAAACAAGGCATCCGCCAAGGTTGTGTTCTTGCCCCACTCCTTTTTTCATTATTTATAAATGAGATTGATAAAGTGTTGCAATAGTAGAAGGTAGATGCCCCGCAAATAATGGGTAATCCCAGACTTGTTTATGTTGGACCCGGCCTCGTGGCGTGGCTCGCCTCTGTCCCTCCACACCCTGTGAGCGTAGGCCTGTACCCCGGGTTCCCTGCGCAGCATCCCCGTAAGAGTGGCCTGCACCCCAAAGCCTGGTCGCCTCACCCCCGATAAGCCCGAACCCTCCGTAAGCCACGACCAGGCCTGCCTTCCCCGCTCCACTCCCGGCTCCGAGCGCCTAACCTTGCATGCCCCACAAGGCCTGGACGCCATATTCCCTTCCCGACATCCCTGTCTCCCTGGGCCTAGCGTGACCCCGGCCCCAGCGAAACCCAGACTCCAAAGGCACGCCAGTCCCGGCTGGGGGGGTAAAGGGCTCCCGAGTGAGATAAGCCAGGGAGTTTCGATGGCACCTCCGGCCTCCCCTGCGGGGCTGGTTTCTGTCACACCTTTGGCCCTCCCCTGTGGGCCAGTTTCGATCACCCTTCTGGCCTCCCCGAGGGCTGGCTCCAGACCCGCTGGGCGTCTGGGAATCCCCGGACCCATCTTTCAAAGGGATCAAAGAGACAACCGCCGGACCACGCCAACGACCCGCCCCCAGGGCCTGAGACCTCCGCCTGCGAGGGTCCGGAGATCAAAGAGCAGAAGGACTATAACTGGGCCCGCCCGACAACTAGCGGGCAGTTGTATCTTGGACCTGAAGCCCTGCTGATCTGATCGCGGCTGACCCTAAGAAGACTCATCTGGAACCATCGGAGCCCTGCTGACGCTGTCGCGGCTCGACCTCTACGAGACCATCCGAGCCCAGCTGACGCCGTCGCGGCTCGAGCTGAACTTGCACCATCGGAGCCCTGCTGACGCTGTCGCGGCTCAACCTCTACGAGACCATCCGAGCCCTGCTGACGCTGTCGCGGCTCGAGCTGAACTTGCACCATCGGAGCCCTGCTGACGCTGTCGCGGCTCAACCTCTACGAGACCATCCGAGCCCTGCTGACGCTGTCGCGGCTCAAGCTGAACTTGCACCCTCGGAGCCCTGCTGACGCTGACGCGGCTCGAGCTGAACTGAACCACCCGAGCCCTGCCGACCTCGTCGCGGCTCGAGGAGTACTCTGGTCCGGCTGGACCATCGAGACCTCCATCACGACCGAGCCACCTCAACGGAGGTGAGGCAGCCAGTACGACCATCATCCCGTATCCCCCGGCTCGAGGATTGAGAGCTGTGCGTAGGGTACGCCTCGTACTGACCCAGAGACTAAAAGACTGTCCCGCTTCCCCCTTCCTGAACCCTCCAAGACTTTGTGGTCCCCTGACCGCTGTGTATATAAGAGTGCTTCTTTCGTTATCTGCTATATAAAGATCTTGTTACTAAAATCCACCGGTGTGGTGTCTGTTCGTAGTGTGGTGTGAGCTCAGTGTGTACGATCCTAGACCCGAAGTCCTCCCCGGTGAGGACCTCACAATCAAGACTCGGCAAGTTCTGTGGGAGAGGTGGGTCCTGGGGTGGTCGGGTGAGCACAACCGGGCCCTCGGGGTTCGCCCCTTCTAACATTGGTGGCAGCGTCGCGATAAGAACCCACGTCTAGGGATCGTACAGTACTGACACACTACCCGAACGAAGAACAACCATGAGCCTCACAAACGACGAGACCATCTTCCAGATGGAGCTTCTGAAGGACTATTCGCACCGTGAGCTCAAGCAATTCTGCAAAGATCTCCATATCCCGACGACGGGACTAAACACAAAAGAAGATCTCCAACAAGCTTTAACAGCCTGGGTGGAGACCGGAGCCCAACCTCCAGCACCGACAGAAGCCGATGGAGGGGGAGCCCCCCTGATCGAATTCCCCGCCCCAGAACGAGAAAGAACAGAGTCCCCGGCGCAGACTCCCAGCATGGAGAGAGGTCTATCTCGGGAAGAGATGACCGACCGAGAACGCAACCGAAACCACGAGCTAGAACTAGCCCGTCTGAAAATGGAAGGAGAACTCAAGCTGGCCGAGAAAAAGCTAGCCATCGAACAGCTGCGGCTGCAAGGAGAACTGGAGGAGAAGAAGCTCCAGAGAGAACATGACGGAAAGAAGCTCCAGCTGGAGCACGAGCGCAGCATATTGGAAATAGAACTAAAGGCCCGGAACGAAGGCAACAAAACAGCAGCGTCCCGAGAGGCCGTTCCACCGGTGGAACCAAAGGTCCACATCCCCAAGGACGTGGTCAAAGAGTATTATAAAAATGATGACATCCAGCAATGGTTCAAGGCCTACGAGGTCGCCATGACCTCCCACCGAGTTCCGCAGAAAGATTGGGGAGCCGGGCTGTGGGGTCGATTCCTGAGTGAGGGGAGAGACACCCTACTCGACCTACCGTCCGCCGAACAGACCTCCTACAGCCACATGAAAGAGGCCCTCCTCACAAGGTACGGGCTCACCCCAGAAATGTACCGCCAACGCTTCCGAGACTGTAAAAAGATTCCGGGCACCACCTGGGTGGAATATGTCAATTTCTACAGCCGGGCCCTGGAAGGGTGGATCAAGGGCAGCAAAGTATCCACCTTCGAGGGGCTCATCGACCTCATTGCATATGAACATCTGTCCCTGAATTGCTTTGTGGAACTCCGACAGCACCTCCTGGACAGCAAGTTGGCTGACCCCCGGAAACTGGCCGTCGAGGCCGATCGCTGGGTGAGCACCAGAGTCCCCCGGGGTCCCGGGGGAGATTCGGGCCGAAATGAACAGGGTTCATCCCGCCAGAGGGGAGGGGGGAATCAGAATAGACAGAGGGGTTCCCAGGTAGGGTCCCCGCGTAGTCCCCCCAGAAACCAGCCAGGTACCTCGCCTCCCACCGCGCGCGCAGGGTTTCCCCCAGCTAGGCCAGGGCCCGAGTCAGCCAAGCCTGCTTCCATTGCCAGCAACCAGGGCACTATGCCAATGACCCCCGCTGCCCGTTGTTCAAGAAGCCTGCCGCTGCAGGGCCCCCAGCGCGCCATATCACCTCCGTAGCCCTAGAAGAAGAGGAGGGAGAAGAGGAGTTTGAGGACGCAGACCCCGCGGCTATGATGTTAGTCTCCCTGGGGGATAGAGAAATGGTCCCCGGAGCTCCCCTACCCGACAACACAGAGAAGTACCGGCAGCAGGTGACTGTCAATGGCCATCCCATAGGGGCGCTCAGAGACACGGGGGCCAGCATCACCGCCGTCAAACGGCACCTCGTCACCGAGGCCCAGATTGTTCCCCACATCTCCTGCAGGGTGATCGCAGCTGATAACTCCGTCCGCACCTGCCGGATCGCTCAAGTCCCGTTCGAATGGGGGGGCGTCTCTGGAGAGTTACGAGTGGCGGTCCGCTCAGACATGCCTGTGGACTGCCTGCTCGGCAACGATCTATAGAGCTCCCCATGGCAGCGGGTTGAGAAAAGGACCCACCTGGAGATGATGGGCCTGCCCGAGTGGGCCTGTGTGAGCACCCGGTCGATGACCGCCCGAAGGGTCACCCCCGAAGGGGCGACCTTAGAGGCGGCACCGGCGACCCCTGAGGACCCCGAGGTCCCTGAACCCTCCGAGCCCACTGAGTTGTTCCCCGGGGAGAGCCTCCCCCCCGACGCAGGTCCCCTCGGCCCTAGCGTCGATTCGACCCCGAGCTTGGATGACCTTCCTGAGCTGGCCCAGTGGCGCCAGGAAGGAGGACCGTCCCGAGAGGAATTCTGCCTAGAGCAGACCTCCTGTCCATCCTTGGTTGGGCCACGGCAGCAGGCCGCCGCCCAGGCTGCCGGTGACCAGTCCAGCTCCCACTTGGTATATTGGGAAAACGGCCTCTTATACAGCGAGCAAAAGTCCGCCGAGCTAGGGTCCGGCCGAGTGCTGGTGGTCCCCCTACGCTTCCGCGGCTTCCTCCTGAACCTGGCCCACGATGTGCCCCTGGCGGGACACTTGGGCCAAGACAAAACGTACCATCGCCTGGTCACCCACTTCTACTGGCCGGGCATGCGCTCCGACGTGGAAGCCCACTGCAAGTCCTGCCCCACGTGTCAGTCCAGCGGAAAGAGCGGAGGGAAGCGCAAGGCCCCCCTCCAACCCTTCCCCGTGGTCAGTACCCCCTTTGAGAGGGTGGGAATCGACATCGTGGGCCCCCTCGACCCCCAGACCTCCTTGGGCACCGCTTTATCTTGGTGCTGGTGGACCATGCCACCCGATACCCCGAAGCCATTCCCCTCCGAACGGTGACCGCCCCCGTAGTGGGACGGGCCCTCATGGCCATCTTCTCCCGGGTGGGATTCCCCCGAGAAGTCGTCAGCGACCGAGGGACAAACTTCATCTCCAAGTACATGAAGTCCCTATGGCAACAATGTGGGGTGACGTACAAATTCACCACCCCATATCACCCCCAGGGTAACGGTCTGGTGGAACGATTCAACCGGACCCTCAAGGGAATGATCATGGGTCTCGAAGAGCCCCTGAGGCGTAAGTGGGACGTCCTCCTTCCCTGTCTCCTCTTTGCGTACCGCGAGGTCCCCCAGAAGTCCCTGGGGTTCAGCCCCTTCGAGCTGCTCTACGGGCACCCCGTCCGGGGACCCCTCACCCTGGTCAAGGAAGGGTGGGAGACGGCGGCCCCAGAGCCCCCGCCCGATGTGTTCCGATACATCCTGGCCCTCCGGAACCAGACAAGGAAGTTCCGAGAACTGGCCGAGGCAAACCTCGAGGCCAGTCAAGAAGAAATGAAACGGTGGTATGACCAGAATGCCACTCTGGTCGAGTTTCAGCCCGGACAGCGGGTCTGGGTGATGGCCCCGGTGGAGCCCTGTGCCCTGCAAGACAAGTGGACAGGGCCCTTCAAGGTGGTGGAACGTAAGAGCCAGGTGACCTACCTCATTGATGTAGAGTCCCCCAGGAACCCCTTGCGGGTCCTTCACGTGAACCGCCTCAAGCCCCACTTCGCCCGGTCCGAGTTGAGTTTACTCCTCGCCACGGACGATGGGGAAGAAGAAGAAACAGAGCCTCTCCCCGATCTCCTGTCCACGAAAGAAAAAGATGGTTCCGTAGAGGGGGTGAGTCTCTCCTCCTCCCTCTCTCCCGAGCAGCGCGAGGACTGTCGCCAGTTACTGGGACAGTTCTCGGACCTTTTCTCCCTCACCCCCGGCGTCACCAACTGGTGCGTCCACGACGTGGACACCGGGGACAGTCCACCGGTACGGCACAGAGCCTACCGCGTCCCTGACCGAGTCCGGGCCTGCATCCAGGCCGAGGTATCGAAGATGCTAGCTCTCGGGGTGGTCGAAGCCTCTGACAGCCCATGGGCTAGCCCCGTGGTCCTGGTTCCAAAGGCAGCCGCCCCCGGTGCTGTTCCCGAGCTGAGGTTCTGCGTTGACTACCGCGGTCTCAACGCAGTCACCAGAACCGATGCGCATCCCATCCCCGAGCCGACGAGCTTATCGATCGCCTCGGGGCTGCTCGCTTCCTTAGCACATTCGACCTGACCAGTGGATACTGGCAGATCTCCCTCACCGAGGGAGCTAAGGAAAGGTCCGCTTTTTCCACCCGGATGGTCACTACCATTTCCGGGTGATGCCCTTCGGGATGAAGAACGCCCCCGCCACCTTCCAGAGGCTGGTGAACCAGGTTCTGGCGGGGTTGGAGGAGTTCAGCGCTGCATATCTGGACGATATCGCAGTGTACAGTTCTAAGCATGGGCGGATTTTGCGGATCCACGATTCACGAATTTGCGGATTCACGGATCGTGGATCCGCAAAATTCGCGGATTTTGCGGATCTGCGGATTTGGGGGCGGGGCTTCCTCGAGTGTGTGGGCGGGGCCAAACGGACGGGGCTTCCATGCGAGCGCACATGCCTCTTGTGTGTATAAAAGGTCAGAGACCGATCAGAGCAGCAGATTAAGAGACAGAAGCCCCTGGTCACAGGAACAGCACGGGGATTGTGCTCTTAGAAGTCAAAGATGCAAATGCCACGATTTTTTTTGGGCTGATGAATGAGTCACCGCATTTGCGCTTCAACTAGTTCCAGCGACCAAGTGTGTGTTAATGCAATCGCGCCGAAGTGCGCAGGGGTCCCTTGAGTGAAATGTCCATCATAGTGGGTAAATGGCGGGAAGACGGTGCACACCTCGAGTGTGTGGGCGGGGCCAAACGGACGGGGCTTCCATGCGAGCGCACATGCCTCTTGTGTGTATAAAACGTCAGAGACTGATCAAAGCAGCAGATTAAGAGACAGAAGCCCCTGGTCACAGGAACAGCACGGGGATTGTGCTCTTAAAAGTCAAAGATGCAAATGCCACGATTTCACGATTTTTTTTGGGCTGATGAATGAGTCACCGCATTTGCGCTTCAACTAGTTCCAGCGACCAAGTGTGTGTTAATGCAATCGCGCCGAAGTGCGCAGGGGTCCCTTGAGTGAAATGTCCATCATAGTGGGTAAATGGCGGGAAGACGGTGCACACCTCGAGTGTGTGGGCGGGGCCAAACGGACGGGGCTTCAATGCGAGCGCACATGCCTCTTGTGTGTATAAAAGGTCAGAGACCAGCATCACAGCGGATTTCCGATGGTATATTTGGGAACAAGGCACACCTGCAAGTGTTTCCTGTTGAGGTTTATTTTTTGTGCCAGGACCGTCGTGCCAGAATGAACCCTGCCCTTCAAATTTATGCAAGAAGACACTGTAAATAATTTACGATGGCGCCGGCAAGCTGCCAGCGCCATCCTGCAAAAGTTACTTAATTAGCTTCAACAGGAAGCTCCAACTGATAAAATAAAGCAGGCGCTCGAGCCCCTGCTTTATCTTATCTGTTAGAGCTTCCTGTCGAAGCTAATTAAGTAACCATTTGAGGATGGCGCTGGCAGCTTGCCGGCGCCATCGTAAATGCATTAGGCTTGAACTTTTGACCGCAAAATCCGCTCCGATCGCGGATTGCGGATTCTCGGTAAATTCGCGAGAGTTCGCAGATCGCGGATTTACCGAAAATCCGCAAAATCCGCGATCGGAGCGGATTTTGCGCTCATGCTTATACAGTTCTCACTGGCCCGAGCACCTCCAGCACCTCTGGGAGGTGCTGACCGCCCTGAGAAAGGCTGGTCTCACCATTAAGGCAAGCAAGTGCCAGATCGGACAAGGGTCCGTAATCTACCTCGGGCACCAGGTCGGAAGCGGCCTCGTAGCCCCCCTCCAGCCCAAGATCGATGCCATCGTGGCCTGGGAGGCCCCCACGACCCAGATGGAGGTGCGGGCGTTCCTAGGGCTCACGGGGTACTACCGGCGATTTATCAAAGGGTACGGCAGCATCGTAGCCCCCCTCACGGAGTTAACCTCCAAAAACCAGCCGAAGAAAGTCAGCTGGACCTCCGCCTGCCAAGAGGCGTTCGAAGCGTTGAAGCACGCTATGTGCACCGCCCCCATCCTACAGGCCCCCGACTACTCACGAGAGTTTGTAGTCCAGACGGACGCGTCCGAGCATGGCATTGGAGCGGTCCTGTCCCAGGTGAACGACAACGGCCTCGACCAACCAGTGGCATTTATTAGCCGAAGGCTACTCCCTCGCGAACAAAGGTGGAGCACCATCGAGCGGGAGGCCTTTGCGGTGGTTTGGGCCCTGAAGAAGCTGAGGCCCTACCTGTTCGGTACTCACTTCCGGGTCCAGACCGACCACCGACCCCTCCGGTGGCTAATGCAGATGAGAGGGGAGAATCCCAAATTGCTGCGCTGGTCCATCTCTCTCCAGGGGATGGACTTCACTGTTGAGCACCGGCCTGGCTCTGACCACGCCAACGCAGACGGCCTGTCCCGATTCTTCCGCCTCAGCGAAGAGAACCCCCAAGAGGATGGGTAGTTCTCCCCGCCTTCAGCTGGGGGGGACGCGTGTTGGACCCGGCCTCGTGGCGTGGCTCGCCTCTGTCCCTCCACACCCTGTGAGCGTAGGCCTGTACCCCGGGTTCCCTGCGCAGCATCCCCGTAAGAGTGGCCTGCACCCCAAAGCCTGGTCGCCTCACCCCCGATAAGCCCGAACCCTCCGTAAGCCACGACCGGGCCTGCCTTCCCCGCTCCACTCCCGGCTCCGAGCGCCTAACCTTGCATGCCCTACAAGGCCTGGACGCCATCTTCCCTTCCCGACATCCCTGTCTCCCTGGGCCTAGCGTGACCCTGGCCCCAGCGAAACCCAGACTCCAAAGGCACGCCAGTCCCGGCTGGGGGGTAAAGGGCTCCCGAGTGAGATAAGCCAGGGAGTTTCGATGGCACCTCCGGCCTCCCCTGCGGGGCTGGTTTCTGTCACACCTTTGGCCCTCCCCTGTGGGCCAGTTTCGATCACCCTTCTGGCCTCCCCGAGGGCTGGCTCCAGACCCGCTGGGCTTCTGGGAATCCCCGGACCCATCTTTCAAAGGGATCAAAGAGACAACCGCCGGACCTCGCCAACAACCCGCCCCCAGGGCCTGAGACCTCCGCCTGCGAGGGTCCGGAGATCAAAGAGCAGAAGGACTATAACTGGGCCCGCCCGACAACTAGCGGGCAGTTGTATCTTGGACCTGAAGCCCTGCTGATCTGATCGCGGCTGACCCTAAGAAGACTCATCTGGAACCATCGGAGCCCTGCTGACGCTGTCGCGGCTCGACCTCTACGAGACCATCCGAGCCCTGCTGACGCTGTCGCGGCTCGAGCTGAACTTGCACCATCGGAGCCCTGCTGACGCTGTCGCGGCTCAATCTCTACGAGACCATCCGAGCCCTGCTGACGCTGTCGCGGCTCGAGCTGAACTTGCACCATCGGAGCCCTGCTGACGCTGTCGCGGCTCAACCTCTACGAGACCATCCGAGCCCTGCTGACGCTGTCGCGGCTCGAGCTGAACTGAACCACCCGAGCCCTGCCGACCTCGTCGCGGCTCGAGGAGTACTCTGGTCCGGCTGGACCATCGAGACCTCCATCACGACCGAGCCACCTCAACGGAGGTGAGGCAGCCAGTACGACCATCATCCCGTATCCCCCGGCTCGAGGATTGAGAGCTGTGCGTAGGGTACGCCTCGTACTGACCCAGAGACTAAAAGACTGTCCCGCTTCCCCCTTCCTGAACCCTCCAAGACTTTGTGGTCCCCTGACCGCTGTGTATATAAGAGTGCTTCTTTCGTTATCTGCTATATAAAGATCTTGTTACTAAAATCCACCGGTGTGGTGTCTGTTCGTAGTGTGGTGTGAGCTCAGTGTGTACGATCCTAGACCCGAAGTCCTCCCCGGTGAGGACCTCACAATCAAGACTCGGCAAGTTCTGTGGGAGAGGTGGATCCTGGGGTGGTCGGGTGAGCACAACCGGGCCCTCGGGGATCGCCCGTTCTAACAGTTTTACTATACGCAGGCGATGCAGTACTACTTTTTAGGATCTCAGTTGGCCTGAATTAACTAATTGATAAATTTAGTAGGTTCATAGCTGCACAAAATTGTTAATTAACAAAACAAAAAAGTTTACCATGATATGTGGCCCTAAACCAAAGAAATGTAAACCTTTTTATATTGAGAGTGCCCCAGTACAAACTGTCAAATCGTTTTGTCACTTAGGAGTAATCTATCCGGGCAATGGGAAATGGAATCTGGAACTATCTAATGTCCATTCCAAGATGTCCAAGAGTGCTCTTGCGGTTTTTAGATTTGCATCCAAATCAGGTAAATATCCTGTAAAGGAAATGCTGACAATATACAAGTCGATATTGCCCTATATGGTGCAGGGGTCTGTAGTCAAAGTGCCCGATCCTGCAACAAGAAGAAAATGCCTTTTTAAAACTGCTGTTAAGCCTGCCGCCTTCAGCATCTACAGACCTAATACATCGGGGGTGGATCTGACTTACCTAGAAGATTTGACTGCTATGTGGCCACTGCTGGTACGGAGATCGATTAGGGCTTAAGATGAGACTGTTTTTATTACATGTATTATCAAATATTGTTCACTCCTTGAGAAAAAGTCACTCATCCCATGGTTAAAATATATTAATTATATATTTAAATATATATATTCACTGAAAAAAACATAGGTTTCACACCAGTTATAAGTTATTTGGCACAGGTGTAATCCAGCCTACTTTAGGAGCGGGAAAACAAACTGAACTGAAATGAAAGCAGAAAACCCACGGGAGAGACACCAGGGAATCGAGAGCACCGGTGGCATTTGAAAAAGGCTTCACCGAAACGCGTCTGCCAAGTGTTTAAATAAACGGTTCCAGATACGTCCCTTTGTGCCCCTGCGTCTCCTTTACCATAAGAAGATTGAATTTGCATTTTTGGCGTGTTACCAATGACACGCAGTGGGGGCCCTCCCAGACTGATTCACGGGTTCATTGGCACTTACCCGGAACCGCCACGCATCTCGACGTAGCAGTAGCTTTGCTGTCGAATGACAGTTCATCATAGATGGATGGATGCAGTTACATTAACCGGCATCACGAAGCCTGCACCCGACGAGACTGTGTGGTTGGGGAGCGAGGGACAGGAGCTGGCTGTTGCCCTGCACAGCGCCATGATTCTCAGCCTGAGCCTGAGCCCAATTCAGTCAGCCGCTTACTTCAAGCAGTTAATCACTAGGCTGACCGGGACCTTCAGTGTGACCAAGAACGAACTGCATGCTGGAATCTGCAGTCGTAACCCAATGAAGGAACTGAACGGACTCGTAATGAATTTGGCACAGGTGTAACCAGCCTACTTTAGGAGCGGGAAAACAAACTGAACTGAAATGATAGCAGAAAACCCACGGAAGAGACACCAGGGAATAGAGAGCACTGGTGGCATTTGAAAAAGGCTTCTCCGAAACGCGTCTGCCAAGTGTTTAAATAAACGGTTCCAGATACGTCCCTTTGTGCCCCTGCGTCTCCTTTACCATAAGAAGATTGAATTAGCATTTTTCGCGTGTTACCAATGACACGCAGTGAGGGCCCTCCCAGAATGATTCACGGGTTCATTGGCACTTACCCGGAACCGCCACGCATCTCGACGTAGCAGTAGCTTTGCTGTCGAATGACAGTTCATCATAGATGGATGGATGCAGTTATTTTAACTGGCATCACGGAGCCTGCACCCGACGAGACTGTGTGGTTGGGAGCGAGGGACAGGAGCTGGTTGTTGCCCTGCACAGCACCATGATTCTCAGCCTGAGCCCAATTCAGTCAGCCGCTTACTTCAAGCAGTTAATCACTAGGCTGACCGGGACCTTCAGTGTGACCAAGAACGAACTGCATGCTGGAATCTGCAGTCGTAACCCAATGAAGGAACTGAACGGACTCGTAATTAATTTGGCACAGGTGTTATCCAGCCTACTTTAGGAGCGGGAAAACAAACTGAACTGAAATGAAAGCAGAAAACCCACGGAAGAGACACCAGGGAATCGAGAGCACCGGTGGCATTTGAAAAAGGCTTCGACGAAACGCGTCTGCCAAGTGTTTAAATAAACGGTTCCAGATACGTCCCTTTGTGCCCCTGCGTCTCCTTTACCATAAGAAGATTGAATTTGCATTTTTGGCGTGTTACCAATGACACGCAGTGGGGGCCCTCCCAGAATGATTCACGGGTTCATTGGCACTTACCCGGAACCGCCACGCATCTCGACGTAGCAGCAGCTTTGCTGTCGAATGACAGTTCATCATAGATGGATGGATGGATGCAGTTACTTTAACCGGCATCACGGAGCCTGCACCCGACGAGACTGTGTGGTTGGGAGCGAGGGACAGGAACTGGTTGTTGCCCCGCACAGCACCATGATTCTCAGCCTGAGCCCAATTCAGTCAGCCGCTTACTTCAAGCAGTTAATCACTAGGCTGACCGGGACCTTCAGTGTGACCAAGAACGAACTGCATGCTGGAATCTGCAGTCGTAACCCAATGAAGGAACTGAACGGACTCGTAATTAATTTGGCACAGGTGTTATCCAGCCTACTTTAGGAGCGGGAAAACAAACTGAACTGAAATGAAAGCAGAAAACCCACGGAAGAGACACCAGGGAATCGAGAGCACCGGTGGCATTTGAAAAAGGCTTCGCCGAAACGCGTCTGCCAAGTGTTTAAATAAACGGTTCCAGATACGTCCCTTTGTGCCCCTGCGTCTCCTTTACCATAAATGTAAATGTAGTATACTTGTAAAGCGCACAGCTGCCCCAGCAATGGGGCGTCCCGGCGCTGTATAACTCTGGGGAACCCGTCCTGGCTTTCCCTGTGGGATGGTCCCTTGCTGGGAGTCCCCAAGGTGGAGCCAGGCATCCCCGGAATTGGTGGGGACATTGTGGAGATTAGGCAAGCTAATGCCCAGAGTTGCCGAGTGGAACCCCTGATTAGAGTAAGCACCGAAGCGAGAATTATCGAGTCCGCTGACCAAGGTCCACGACCCTGCCGCGTCGGGAATTGAACCCTGGTCCCAGGCTGACTTCTGCTCTCAGGCCTGCCGCCTCTAACCAGTGAGCCACACTACTCCACTAAGAAGATTGAATTTGCATTTTTGGCGTGTTACCAATGACACGCAGTGGGGGCCCTCCCAGAATGATTCACAGGTTCATTGGCACTTACCCGGAACCGCCACGCATCTCGACGTAGCAGTAGCTTTGCTGTCAAATGACAGTTCATCATAGATGGATGGATGCAGTTACTTTAACCGGCATCACGGAGCCTGCACCCGACGAGACTGTGTGGTTGGGAACGAGGGACAGGAGCTGGTTGTTGCCCTGCACAGCGCCATGATTCTCAGCCTGAGCCCAATTCAGTCACCCGCTTACTTCAACCAGTTAATTACTAGGCTGACCGGGACCTTCAGTGTGACCAAGAACGAACTGCATGCTGGAATCTGCAGTCGTAACCCAATGAAGGAACTGAACGGACTCGAAATTAATTTGGCACAGCTGTAATCCAGCCTACTTTAGGAGCGGGAAAACAAACTGAACTGAAATGAAAGCAGAAAACCCACGGAAGAGACACCAGGGAATCGAGAGCACCGGTGGCATTTGAAAAAGGCTTCGCCGAAACGCGTCTGCCAAGTGTTTAAATAAACGGTTCCCGATACGTCCCTTTGTGCCCCTGCGTCTCCTTTACCATAAGAAGATTGAATTTGCATTTTTGGCGTGTTACCAATGACACGCAGTGGGGGCCCTCCCAGAATGATTCACGGGTTCCATGGCACTTACCCGGAACCGCCACGCTTCTCGACGTAGCAGTAGCTTTGCTGTCGAATTACAGTTCATCATAGATGGATGGATGCAGTTACTTTAACCGGCATCACGGAGCCTGCACGCGACGAGACTGTGTGGTTGGGAGCGAGGGACAGGAGCTGGTTGTTGCCCTGCACAGCGCCATGATTCTCAGCCTGAGCCCAATTCAGTCAGCCGCTTACTTCAAGCAGTTAATCACTAGGCTGACCGGGACCTTCAGTGTGACCAAGAACGAACTGCATGCTGGAATCTGCAGTCGTAACCCAATGAAGGAAATGGTCGGACTCGTAATTAATTTGGCACAGGTGTAATCCAGCCAACTTTAGGAGCAGGAAAACAAACTGAACTGAAATTAAAGCAGAAAACCCACGGAAGAGACACCAGGGAATCGAGAGCACCGGTGGCATTTGAAAAAGGCTTCGCCGAAACGCGTCTGCCAAGTGTTTAAATAAACGGTTCCAGATACGTCCCTTTGTGCCCCTGCGTCTCCTTTACCATAAGAAGATTGAATTTGCATTTTTGGCGTGTTACCAATGACACGCAGTGGGGGCCCTCCCAGAATGATTCACGGGTTCATTGGCACTTACCCGGAACCGCCGCGCATCTCGACGTAGCAGTAGCTTTGCTGTCGAATGACAGTTCATCATAGATGGATGGATGCAGTTACTTTAACCGGCATCACGGAGCCTGCACCCGACGAGACTGTGTGGTTGGGAGCGAGGGACAGGAGCTGGTTGTTGCCCTGCACAGCGCCATGATTCTCAGCCTGAGCCCAATTCAGTCAGCCGCTTACTTCAAGCAGTTAATCACTAGGCTGACCGGGACCTTCAGTGTGACCAAGAACGAACTGCATGCTGGAATCTGCAGTCGTAACCCAATGAAGGAACTGAACGGACACGTAATTAATTTGGCACAGGTGTAATCCAGCCTACTTTAGGAGCGGGAAAACAAACTGAACTGAAATGAAAGCAGAAAACCCACTGAAGATACACCAGGGAATCGAGAGCACCGGTGGCATTTGAAAAAGGCTTCGCCGAAATGCGTCTGCCAAGTGTTTAAATAAATGGTTCCAGGTACGTCCCTTTGTGCCCCTGCGTCTCCTTTACCATAAGAAGATTGAATTTGCATTTTTGGCGTGTTACCGATGACACGCAGTGGAGGCACTCCCAGAATAATTCACGGGTTCATTGGTACTTACCCGGAACCGCCACGCATCTCGACATAGCAGTAGCTTTGCTGTCGAATGACAGTTCATCATAGATGGATGGATGCAGTTACTTTAACCGGCATCACAGAGCCTGCACCCGACGAGACTGTGTGGTTGGGAGCGAGGGACAGGAGCTGGTTGTTGCCTTGCACAGCGCCATGATTCTCAGCCTGAGCCCAATTCAGTCAGCCGCTTACTTCAAGCAGTTAATCACTAGGCTGACCGGGACCTTCAGTGTGACTAAGAACGAACTACATGCTGGAATCTGCAGTCGTAACTAAATGAAGGAACTGAATGGACTCGTAATTAATTTGGCACAGGTGTAATCCAGCCTACTTTAGGAGCGGGAAAACAAACTGAACTGAAATGAAAGCTGAAAACCCACGGAAGAAACACCAGGGAATCGAGAGCACCGGTGGCATTTGAAAAAGGCTTCGCCGAAACGCGTCTGCCAAGTGTTTAAATAAACGGTTCCAGATACGTCCCTTTGTGCCCCTGCGTCTCCTTTAACATAAGAAGATTGAATTTGCATTTTTGGCGTGTTACCAATGACACGCAGTGGGGGCCCTCCCAGAATGATTCACGGGTTCATTGGCACTTACCCGGAACCGCCACTCTTCTCGACGTAGCAGTAGCTTTGCTGTCGAATGACAGTTCATCATAGATGGATGGATGCAGTTACTTTAACCGGCATCACGGAGCCTGCACCCGACGAGACTGTGTGGTTGGGAGCGAGGGACAGGAGCGGGTTGTTGCCCTGCACAGCGCCATGATTCTCAGCCTGAGCCCAATTCAGTCAGCCGCTTACTTCAAGCAGTAAATCAATAGGCTGACCGGGACCTTCAGTGTGACCAAGAACGAACTGCATACTGGAATCTGCAGTCGTAACCCAACGAAGGAACTGAACGGACTCGTAATTAATTTGGCACAGGTGTAATCCAGCCTACTTTAGGAGCTGGAAAACAAACTGAACTGAAATGAAAGCAGAAAACCCATGGAAGAGACACCAGGGAATCGAGAGCACCGGTGGCATTTGAAAAAGGCTTCGCCGAAACGCGTCTGCCAAGTGTTTAAATAAACGGTTCCAGATACGTCCCTTTGTGCCCCTGCGCCTCCTTTAACATAAGAAGATTGAATTTGCATTTTTGGCGTGTTACCAATGACACGCAGTGGGGGCCCTCCCAGAATGATTCACGGGTTCATTGGCTCTTACCCGGAACCGCCACGCATCTCGACGTAGCAGTAGCTTTGCTGTCGAATGACAGTTCATCATAGATGGATGGATGCAGTTACTTTAACCGGCATCACAGAGCCTGCACCCGACGAGACTGTGTGGTTGGGAGCGAGGGACAGGAGCTGGTTGTTGCCCTGTACAGCTCCATGATTCTCAGCCTGAGCCCAATTCAGTCAGCCGCTTACTTCAAGCAGTTAATCACTAGGCTGACCGGGACCTTCAGTCTGACCAAGAACGAACTGCATGCTGGAATCTGCAGTCGTAACCCAATGAAGGAACTGAACGGACTCGTAATTAATTTGGCACAGGTGTAATCCAGCCTACTTTAGGAGCAGGAAAACAAACTGAACTGAAATGAAAGCAGAAAACCCACGGAAGAGACACCAGGGAATCAAGAGTACTGGTGGCATTTGAAAAAGTCTTCGCCGAAACGCGTCTGCCAAGTGTTTAAATAAACGGTTCCAGATACGTCCCTTTGTGCCCCTGCGTCTCCTTTACCATAAGAAGATTGAATTTGCATTTTTGGCGTGTTACCCATGACACGCAGTGGGGGCCCTCCCAGAATGATTCACGGGTTCATTGGCACTTACCCGGAACCGCCACGCATCTCGACGTAGCAGTAGCTTTGCTGTCGAATGACAGTTCATCATAGATGGATGGATGCAGTTACTTTAACCGGCATCACGGAGCCTGCACCCGACGAGACTGTGTGGTTGGGAGCGAGGGACAGGAGCTGGTTGTTGCCCTGCACAGCGCCATGATTCTCAGCTTGAGCCCAATTCAGTCAGCCGCTTTCTTCAAGCAGTTACTCACTAGGCTGACCGGGACCTTCAGTGTGACCAAGAACGAACTGCATGCTGGAATCTGCAGTCGTAACCCAATGAAGGAACTGAACGGACTCGTAATTAATTTGGCACAGGTGTAATCCAGCCTACTTTAGGAGCAGGAAAACAAACTGAACTGAAATGAAAGCAGAAAACCCACGGAAGAGACACCAGGGAATCGAGAGTACTGGTGGCATTTGAAAAAGGCTTCGCCGAAACGCGTCTGCCAAGTGTTTAAATAAATGGTTCCAGATACGTCCCTTTGTGCCCCTGCGTCTTCTTTACCATAAGAAGATTGAATTTGCATTTTTGGCGTGTTACCCATGACACGCAGTGGGGGCCCTCCCAGAATGATTCACGGGTTCATTGGCACTTACCCGGAACTGCCACGCATCTCGACGTAGCAGTAGCTTTGCTGTCGAATGACAGTTCATCATAGATGGATGGATGCAGTTACTTTAACCGGCATCACGGAGCCTGCACCCGATGAGACTGTGTGGTTGGGAGCGAGGGACAGGAGCTGGTTGTTGCCCTGCACAGCGCCATGATTCTCAGCCTGAGGCCAATTCAGTCAGCCGCTTACTTCAAGCAGTTAATCACTAGGCTAACTGGGACCTTCAGTGTGACCAAGAACGAACTGCATGCTGGAATCTGCAGTCGTAACCCAATGAAGGAACTGAACGGACTCGTAATTAATTTGGCACAGGTGTACTCCAGCCTACTTTAGGAGCGGGAAAACAAACTGAACTGAAATGAAAGCAGAAAACCCACGGAAGAGACACCAGTGAATCGAAAGCACCGGTGGCATTTGCAAAAGGCTTCGCCGAAACGCGTCTGCCAAGTGTTTAAATAAACGGTTCCAGATACGTCCCTTTGTGCCCCTGCGCCTCCTTTACCATAAGAAGATTGAATTTGCATATATATATATATATATATATATATATTACCTACTGGCGGTCGCCAGTAGGTATATATAGTTAGGATTTTTTCTCTATGGGTTTTTTGAAAATTCTATGTCTAATAACTTTGGCGTTTGTGGACGGAATCGGCTGAAATTTTCAGGAAAATGGCACATTTTGTTTCTGAGCAGCCCTTGAAAATTTGGGGGGGGGTTCGTCCAGTGGGGGCCGAGAAAAAAGGGGGGTCCCAAAACGTGTTTTTAACATTGAGTTTTCCATAGGGCGGTTGGCCTCACTTTTAGCCCGAACGGCTGAATGGATTTGCACGAAACTTGGCAAAATTGTAGGGACTGGTAGCCCGATGTGCCTTTTGTAGGTCTCAATATATGTGCTCTAGTGGATTTTGAGAAATTAACGTTTAAAAAAAGATATATATCTGTAACAGCGGACCGGTTAGCGCTCTGGTTCGCGGACTTTTCGCGCAACGGAGCTTTGTGAAGCGAAGCTGATTGGTTCTCCGGCGTCTGTCAACATTCCAAACAGTCCGTAGCGGCCGCCATCTTGTCTCTCGGTAGGATCGAGAGACAAGAGGAGGTCAAAACAAAGGGGGAAATAACTATAAGGGGGCATAGTAGATCCTCGCTGACCCCCTAGGTTTGATGTGGAGGTTTTAAAAGGGCCCCGCGGGGCAAAAAAAAAACAAAATAATAATAATCGAACGGCTGAATGGATTTGCACGAAACTTGGCAAAATATTAGGGACTGGTAGCCCGATGTGCCTTTGCTAGGTCTCAATATATGTGCTCCAGTGGATTTTGAGAAATTAACGTTGAAAAAAAGATATATATCTGTAACAGCGCTCCGCTTCGCGTACTTTTCGCGTTACGGAGCTTTGCGAAGCTGATTGGTTCTCCGGCGTCTGTCAACATTCCAAACAGTCCGTAGCGGCCGCCATCTTGTCCCTCGGTAGGATTGAGAGACAAGAGGAGGCCAAAGCGAAGGGGGAAATGACCATAAGGGGGCATAGTAGATCCTTCCTGACCTCTTAGGTTTGATGTACCATTTTGCCAAGTTTGGTGTAATTCCGTTCAGCCATTCAGGCTGTAGACGTATGTAAATGTCCTATGGAAAATTGCATGGGGAAAACACATTTAAAAGTGTTGAAATTTAGAACCAATTAAAATGTTACTTTGGTTTTGTATTTGTGTGTGATGAAAGTTAATTGGTTATGTATATATGTCAAATGAGAGGAAACCACAGCCATTTTGTGATACTACTGTCTGAGGTACATTTGTGAGGAATTTTTGGTGGTGAATTTCTGGTGTTTGATTTACACAGTACTAACACTTCTGCTACTTTTAAAAAGGTGAGTTGTTAATTTGTATGGGGAACTATGTTGTACACTTGAAGATAATTTGAAAAATGTTTTCTGTTATTTATTTGCAGTCCTTCTGTTATACTAAATACTTGATAAAGTTAGTTTTATATTATGTATTACTAAAGACGATAAATGAAAGTGATTATTTTTTTCTGCAATTTACAGCAAGCAATTTCAAAATAAAATGGCTCACAATGAAGAGACCGTGGCAATTTCTTTTGAATTGTCCAACACATTGATTGAAATTGAGAGCACCAATAATGAAATATTGTCACAAGGAGGACATGACTTGTATGATTCCATTAGATTGATTGAAATGGACAGCACCAAGAATGAAATATTGTCACAAGGAGATGACTTGAATGATTCCACTACATTGATTGAAATTGAGAGCACCAATAATGAAATATTGTCACAAGGAGGAGATGGCTTGTATGATTCCATTAGATTGATTGAAATGGACAACACCAATAATGAAATATTGTCACAAGGAGGAGATGACTTGAATGATTCCACTACATTGATTGAAATTGAGAGCACCAATAATGAAATATTGTCACGAGGAGATGACTTGAATGATTCCACTACATTGATTGAAATTGACAGCACCAATAATGAAATATTGTCAGAAGGAGGAGATGACTTGAATGATTTTTTTGATCAATCTCTTGATGGCGAATTTATCGAGTGTTTGGAGACCATAGAGTTACAAGAATCATCATTGGAGACTTTTAATGAGGACATTGCTGATGAGGACATGTTACTAGTTCTTTCAAATTTAGAAAATTCTGAAGAATAAATTTATATTTAGAAATCAAAAATTGTTTGAGACATTATTCATTTTTATTTTTAATTTATGAGGTTGTAGCGAAGTGATTGTAGTATAAAATGAGACTTATAGTATAGAGTGCAACATTTTTATGTTACATGGTAAGTTTACTCATATTTACTTCCCTTCTGCCACTATATTATCTCCAATGTGTATTTGACATGTCTTCTTCATCTCCGGCCTCCTTTCTCTCACTGTGTGTCTCCGATGCATCTTATCGCTGCTATTTTGTGTAATTACAGAAGAGAGTAAAATAAAATAGTTCGGAACGTGAAAAGGGGGCAAAGTAGAGTACTCCTAACCCCCTAGGCCTTTTTAGGCGGTCCCAAAAGGATCAGTTTCTGCTTTCCTGAGAGATTATGGTATGAGTTCCATATACCACAATAACTTGCATTACAACATGCAAGATATCTATCTCCTATTACCAACTTTTGGAGATATTCGCGCTAAGCGCGAATATCTCCAAAAAGTAACACCTGCCCTGAGCAGTTCTTAGCCATGTTATCCAATGGGAGGTGGATAACATGGCTAAGAGTATTAGCTCGGTAATGCATGAATATCGCTGAGTTTTTAGCGATATTCATGCATTGCGGCCGTTTATTATCGCATTTGCGATAAACCTTGATAATAGTAAGGTTTATCTTCGATAATTTCTGACGATGCTTAGTGGTAAAAAATTGGTTGGTAAGCATCGTTAGCGATAAATATCGCTTAACTTTGGTAATATGCCCCAACGTCTGTTAACGTTCGATTCGAAGGAAATGAGGAAGTGTTGAAAAACATTGTCTGCGCCATCTTGCCTTTTTTGAAATGCCACACTTTTGTCGTGCACGGCAGCCATTTTAGATGTCTTGACCAGACCCACTCTCTGCACGCTGTCGATTCGTAGCATGGCTCCTCACCCTCGTAAGCATCTCCCCCAGGCACTGGTCACCACCGCTCTCTGTCTTATGCATGGGCAATAAACCTTCCCCCATCTGCGCTGCTCTTCCCTGAGAATCACACTCTGTGCCCGCCCGACACCTCCCTTTCGCCCTATTCACTACCGCACCCTCTGACACTCCTCTTCCTCTGTGTCCGATTGTCCAGGCTATCAGCTAGCCCTGCAGATGTAGTTTATGGCTCCAGCTGTAAAGATTCACCCCTCTTCAAAGGAGTTATAGTAGATCAAGGCCCACACCCGATGAGATCCGTCACACCACACGTGTTCCTACTATCTGAAAACCATCCTGTATTGTGATTGGTGAGGGGACCGAGCCTGAAGCGGAAGATTCTAGGAATGACTCTTTGTACATCAAAGTTTTTACAATTATGTGTCACATTAAAAATATATAGCACTCCAACAAAGTAGTAGGAATATAAAACTTTAATAACATATAAATATATACAACAAAACAAAAACAGTAAAAACATTTAAACAACGAAGAGACCGTGGCAATTTCTTTTGAATTCCTGATGAGGACATGTTACTAGTTCTTTCAAATTATGAAAATTCAGAAGATGTTGCCTGGGGGTGGGTCGTCAGTAGCAGTCTGTTGTGCGAATAGTTCCAAGGCAGCAGAACGCGCTGAAATCTAGATGGCACGAAAGTGATGTCTAGTAAGTTGCCGCCCAGCAAATAACGGCATGGGGCGCCGCGGGGGTGAGTGAGTCCAGTAGGCACCACAGCTATTCTTACCGGCATTGCAGAATTACTGCTGGGGACAATGCCTGTGCTGTAGCAGGGTCACAGCAGAAACAAAAAGGATTCTGTTGAAGATGTTGTTGGTTTTCAATTTGAAAACAGTTCTGGTGTCAACTGCTATGCTAATGTAGTGGTTAATGTTTTGTTTTCTCTAGAAAATGTAAAAGAGGGGGAGGCAGTCCAAAGTTCCGTTAAAAGGGCAAAGGAAAGGATCGGTGGTTTGAACTATCAGTCAAAAAGGGGAGGGGGTGCAATAATTTTTCCTACCGGGTCACACTGTGCTTTCACCGGAAGTGAGGTCTGCAGCATTGTAGTAATTCAAAGTGAGGCTGGCGCCAGCATGGGAGCGCCGACGTCCCGCGGATACAGTTTCGTCACTCCACGGGCGATCATGGCAGTCATTCCCCATCGGGGGTCGGAGACTCCCGCGGCTCCTCTAGAATCTTCAAGGTCGTGGAGGACTACGGTGGTGGAGTCAACCAGTGACCGGGCCATTTCTTTATGTTGGGCCCGCTCTTGCCAGGTCGACCGCCATTTTGAGAGTTCGGCAGCTACCGGCGATCGCGGGGTCACATGAGCCGACGGGCTCCACCCTGCCGGGCGAGACGTTGCAGCATGGCCACAGTGGAAGAACCGTTATCTAGGTCGTTCCGAAACTGTGCAGCACTGTAGTTGTTAGGATGCCACCGCCTGGAGCGCTGAGGGTGCAGCTGGGAAGCCTCCACCTGGGGAGGCGGGAGAGGCCTGTTCGCACCGTCTCTCCCTCCCAGTGCACCCCACGGCGTCTCGCTTGAGATTTGTTATGGCCGGACCAGGCGATGAGGACGAGGGGGGGGTCGGAGGCATGTGCAAGACATCCCCCTCCAGTGTTGTCGCAGCCATTATAAAAGAAAGAAGTGTCCCGTCCGTCTTCGGGCCGGGCTTCCGGTGGATGTCGGCCGGACGCCCCTGGCTCTGGCCCCATGAACGGGTTTCTTGGTTTATCGGCTGCAGCCGGATCCCGTCGGCCTCGGCCCCCCGACCGTTGGTGGTCGGACCGGAAGAGCATGTGGCGGGACTACCTGCAACTCTCAAGGGCCACCGCGGCCGGACTGGGAGAGAGAGGGGAGGGTCGAGGAGACATTCCCCCCCCTGCAACTGTTCAGCGTTGTAAAGGCAATCCCCTGGCCGGGTCCCGCTGGTCTCGGCCTCTCCTCCGGCTACACCCTACGTTAGGATCTCCTGGCCGAGGCGTGGCAGCAGGACCTGCCTTATATGGGCTGCTCCCGGCTGGGCGTAGCCGGAACCCTGCCCCACCTTGGAAGTTTCCAGAGTGGGGGTGGATGTTCTACTGACTTGCATTTTCCCTAGTCTATCGATTTTTTTGGCGTGGCAGGCGGTGGGACAGCGAGGGGTGATTTGGTTTCTCTTACTGTTTTTCTGGTCTCTCACCACTGGCATATTTTAACGTTTTCTTGTTTCTAGGACATTAATAGGTTTTATCATTACGTTATGTTATCGTTTCTTTGTTCGTTGTTTAATAAAAGTTCATGTTCATCAGTGGCCTACTGATTTTCGTTTTCCTATTTTTTTCTTTCCAGGTTGTTTCATGGTAAAGTTTCTGTTAACAGGATACAGTGATCACTTCGTTATTATTGCATATGTCCTTTTCACTAGGGGTGCTCTCTGGTCGGGCCAGATGACGTATCTCTAGTAAATGGTCCGGGTGAAAAAGGTGCATCAATCAGTGGGGAGTAGATAGGCATGACAGATTACAACGGGGGAGAAAGGTCCGCATTACATACCCTTTCACTACTTGCAAAGATTTTCCTACGTTTATTTGCAAACAGGGAATACCTCCAAAAAGAACTAATTCCCAAACAGTCAATGTTCGGACAATCAATCAATCAATGAGGAATGAAATAGGTACGACGTGTTAAAGGCTTGCGTTACCTACCCTTCACTATCTGCAAAGGGAGATAGAATATTCCTATTCTTCCTCGTTTGCAGGTAGAGAAGATCGTTAAGAGAATTAACTTCGAACAATTCAATGCTCGATTGAAACAATCAACAAGGGGTACTGTGAACACAAATGAACGCCGCTTATATACATACGCATTGCTATTTTCAACAGGTTGTTCCTAATGTTTCTATTTTAGCGAGGTCAAAAGAGATCCCATTAGTGGCCTACTGATTTTGCTCGATTCCTTTTGTTTTTTTACACGATTTTTCGCTATCTGCAAAGAGTAAACAGAGTATTGCGACTCTGTGCTTGTTTGTAAATAGAGAATGAACCAAAGAGAACAATCAATCAAATGGAGAGAGAAGCAGGCACGACGGATTACAAAGGGGGAAAGGGCTGCGTTAACTACCCTTCACTATCTGCAAAGAGAGAGTACTCCTAATAGAAATGAGGGGTGGGGGGCAGCAATCAAAGCAGATCAGTGTGCATAAACACGAAAAAAAAAATTCTTACCACGTACTTGACATTCGACAGCTTATGATATTTGCTATTAAAAAACCATTGAAATTCACTGAAAAAACTATAGGTTATAGACCATATATAGTTAGGAATTAGCATTTACAAAACCTTGAAAATTCACTGAAAAAACCATAGGTTATAGACCATATATAGTTAGGAATTAGCATTTAAAAAACCTTATTTTACTCACACAAAACCATTGAAATTCCATATATAGTTAGTTGCACTAACTATATATTGCGCACCCGCAATCCACTGCTGATGATGTCACATATTACATCATTCATGACATGGTCAGTGACATCACTGATGACATCACTGATGACATCTCAAATGACATCACTGATGACATCACTGATGACATCTCATTTGACATCAATGACCACATCACTGATGATATCATTCATGTGACAATACAATGCATCTCCTCACATTTTAATATAACCTCTGTTTCACCCAGTGTTAAAAACAGAGTATAATTTTTGAAACCATTGACACACCAATACTAGTTACTACATACGTACTCACTGATTCCTACGTCTACACACACATTCACTCATTCACCCATACAATCATTCATACATACAATCACTCATGTTTACAACACAATCATATGCACTCATACACCTATACAGACACTCACACTCTGCCACTCATCCATGGAGTTACTCACACACCTAGTCAGTCCTGTAAAGAATCAATCACACTTCCATTTTCTACTCTATACAGTTAAACATAGAGCACCTTACGTTTTCAACCATATACTAACACATACTTACTCTCTTATACAATCATTGATACAAGTACACATTGATCTGTACAGAGTCACACACCTCCCAGCCAGCCACACACACACTCAGTCTCCCATGCAAATACTTGGGCAATCAATCAATAACCCATATAGTTACTCATATAGCTACTGATCAACACATGCAGCAGTTTACAGAACAACAGACATAATGATGCACAAATTAAGACAGTTTAGTCACTAACCCATGCACTCAGTGAGACACATTTAATCACTCACTCATACATTCAGTCATGCACCTACTAAATCCTTCGTCCAGACACTTATACATCCACTCATTCTTCAATATGTAAGACATATTTTAACTTTACAGAAACATAGTCACTGGATGTTGTCATCAGTGATGTCATCAGTGATGTCATTTGAGATGTCATCAGTGATGTCATCAGTGATGTCACTGACCATGTCATGAATGATGTAATATGTGACATCATCAGCAGTGGATTGCGGGTGCGCAATATATAGTTAGTGCAACTAACTATATATGGAATTTCAATGGTTTTGTGTGAGTAAAATAAGGTTTTTTAAATGCTAATTCCTAACTATATATGGTCTATAACCTATGGTTTTTTCAGTGAATATATATATATATATATATTCACTGAAAAAAACATAGGTTTCACACCAGTTATAGTTAGGAATTAGCATTTAAAAAACCTATTAAATTCACTGAAAAAAACCATAGGTTTCACACCGGTGATAGTTAGCTGGAAATTTTTGCATAAAACCATTGAAATTCCCACGTTATAGTTAGTTGGACTCACTATAACTTGCGCGTGCAATGCACTGCTGATGACGTCACATATCACTCATGACATGGTAAGTGACATCACTCATGACATCACTGATGACACCATCCAGTGAATGTGTGTCTTTCTGAAAAATAAATATTAGTGAGTAATGTTTAAATATTTAAATATATGTATTAGTGTTTCACTTTGTGTATAAGTGGCTGCATGGGTTGGTGAGTAGCTACTTGTGTATGTATATGAGTTATTAGATGTTTTTTTTAATATCAGTATGACTGTCTATATGGTTTGGTGGGGGTATTATTTAGCACATAGATGCATGAGTGACTGACTCTCTGTTTGTTATGTGTTTTGAAGACAGCATATGTGCAGGACTGTATTGGTGGATGAGTGTTTATATGTGTATGTTAGTGAGTGAATGACTGTCTCACTAGTGTCATTATCAGTAACTACATATGTTTTAATCTAGTATATGTGAATATTGATGTATATAAGTGAGTATATGTGAGAGTAAGATATTGTAAGAGTTCCTGTTTAAATAAGTATGTGTTTCTATAAGTGATTGTTTAAGAGAATAATTATGTGTAAATTTCAATAGAAGTAAGGTGGTAGTGTGTGTATAGCTCTATATGCAAATAAATGGATGTTCAATAGTTTATTTGCATGTGTGAGTATGTGTGTCAGTAACTTTTGGATGACTGTCGGTGTGTAACAGGATGTATAGGTGTATCACTACATATGATGATATATGAGTGACTATATAGAACTGTTTGTGAATGAGTACATGTGTATATAGATGGTGGAATTACTGAATTGGTTGTTGTACCTGATATGGGTATCTCCATTTTTTTGAAAAATGTAGTTTCTATTTTTGAATATGTGTTTCAAGGGTTACATTACAGTGAAAGGAGGTCTGTCACTCTGTCACAAGGATGGTGTCATCCGTGATGTCATGAGTGATGTCACTGACCATGTCATGAGTGATGTAATATGTGACGTCATCAGCAGTGCATTGCACGCGCAAGTTATAGTGAGTCCAACTAACTATAACGTGGGAATTTCAATGGTTTTATGTGAGTAAAATTTCCAGCTAACTATAACTGGTGTGAAACCCATGGTTTTTTTCAGTGAATTTAATAGGTTTTTTAAATGCTAATTCCTAACTATAACTGGTGTGAAACCTATGGTTTTTTCAGTGAATTTCAAAGGTCTTTTAATAGCAAATCTCTATAGGTATGTAATGTAATATTTTTATAATGAATTTTTTATTGTATATTTATGTAATACTATTTTTTTATGTATATATATTTTTTATTTTTTTTATTTTTTCGCCCCGGAGCGCTCCCGGGGCGTGTACTGATGCGCTCACCGGTAAGCGCAGTCTTGCCGCGCCCCGGTTCGCGTACCGGTGAGTGTCCCGTTAGCGCTATTGCCGCGAACGAAAACATCATCGTGACGTATCGCGTAGCCGCGTGATGCGTCTTATGACGCACGGCATAAACGCACCCGGAAGCGCCCGAGCGCATACGATCGCGCTACGTAAACGCCCCCGGGCGCGACCTGACGCGCTTATGCTACGCCCCCCCGGGCGCGCCCCGGGGCGCGTAGCGTAAGCACGTCGGGTCATGTGACCTGAAAATAACACTTTTCATTGCTTACGAACACTTTTGGTTTCCAAATGATGAAAGCCCTGGTCATGTGACCTGAAAATAACACTTTTCATTGGTTCAGAACAGTTTTGTTTTCCAAATGATGAAAGCCCCCACCTTTTTTCCTCATTCTCACTTTGTTCTTTGAGTGAGGAAGACCTGCTTCTATTGGCAGAGAAATGGCTTCAGTAGTAGCAGCAGCAGGAGCATCTGCACCACCACCACCACAAGGACCACCACAACATCACATTGGTGGTCAAGAAATAGAGGAGGAGGAGGAGGAGGAGGAGAGAAGGCAGAGAAGGCAGAGAAGGCATTTCCTGCCTGAAGACAATGCCCCATATAAACCTAAGGAGCACTTTATATGGGAGTTTTTTGAAATCCCAAGGGGTGCAAAGAAGGTAAATGCTGCAAAGGTGACCTGTCTCATCTGTGGCGCTGTACTATCCAGGGGGAACCCTGCAAAAAAATATTCATTTGGGAATCACACAATGATTCGGCACATGCAACAATTGTACCCCAATAACTATTCTGCAGCAGAGGTGAGAGAACTGTGCAGAAACCTTCCACAATCGTCTGCCAGCACCTCAACAACCAAAGAACCCACTCCATCGGGTCCAGAGGCAAGGCAGATGGTTCCAAACATACAAACTAAGTTTGGTGGATACAAAATCGTTTGCATATATTGTGGCAAAACAATTACTTATGGTGAGAAGAGTATTACCCTCATCAACATTGCTGGTGATAACCACAAGTGCCCGAAGAAACCCTCATTTTTTCCAGATTTTTTTTTCGCTCCAGTTGAGCCGTTTATAATTCCCTGTTTTTTGTTTCTCCCCATAAAAAATACAACAAAATATAAAACTGTTCAGAAAAGCCAAAAAAAGTAAAAAAATGTTCAAAAAAACAATTAAAAAAATATAAAACAACAAAAAGAATAAAAAAACAGTTCTTTTTAGAACTACCTCCAATTTATAAAAAAATACTACATTTTTTAAAAACTCTGTCATTCTTTTTTCCCCGGGGTACGCTCCCCGGTGCGCACCCCGGTGCGCGTACCGGGCGCTCCCCCGCGCAAATCGAATTTTTTTTTTTTTCTTTTTGCCCCGCGGGGCCCTTTTTTGGCCCCCACATCAAATCTAGGGGGTCAGGGGGGGGTCTACCATGCCCCCTTTTGGTCATTTCCCCCTTTGTTTTTGCCACCTCTTTTGTCTCGATCCTACCGAGACACAAGATGGCGGCCGCTCCGGACTGTTTGGAATGTTGACAGACACCTGAGAGCCAATCAGCTTTCCGCTCGCGTACTCGGGTAGCGAGCTGAAGCGCGCCCCGGTGCGCGTACCGGGGCGCGCTTATAGATATATATATTTTTTTTAATCTAAATTACTCAAAATCCACTGGAGCACATATCTTGAGACATAGCAAAGGCACATCGGGCTACCAGTCCCTACAATTTTGCCAAGTTTGGTGGAAATCCATTCAGCCGTTCGGGCTAAAAGTGAGTCCAACCGCCCTATGGAAATTAACATGGGGAAAACACGTTTTGGGACCCCCTTTTATCTCGGCCCCCGCTTGACGAATCCCCCCAAACTTTCAGGGAAGGAGCAGAGCGGATCGGGCCATCTTCTTTTGAGAAATTCGCTGAGATTCGTCCACCGGCGCCAAAGTTATTCCCAATAGAATGTTGCGGATTTCCTATGGAAAGTAGATCCTAACTATAACTACCAGTAGGTAATATATATATATATATTCACTGAAAAAACCATAGGTTATAGACCATATATAGTTAGGAATTAGCATTTACAAAACCTTGAAAATTCACTGAAAAAACCATAGGTTATAGACCATATATAGTTAGGAATTAGCATTTAAAAAACCTTATTTTACTCACACAAAACCATTGAAATTCCATATATAGTTAGTTGCACTAACTATATATCGCGCACCTGCAATCCACTGCTGATGATGTCACATATTACATCATTCATGACATGGTCAGTGACATCACTGATGACATCACTGATGACATCTCAAATGACATCACTGATGACATCACTGATGACATCTCATTTGACATCAATGACCACATCACTGATGATATCATTCATGTGACAATACAATGCATCTCCTCACATTTTAATATAACCTCTGTTTCACCCAGTGTTAAATACAGAATATAATTTTTGAAACCATTGACACACCAATACTAGTTACTACATACGCACTCACTGATTCCTACGTCTACACACACCTTCACTCATTCACCCATACTATCATTCATACATACAATCACTCATCTTTACAACACTATCATATGCACTCATACACCTATACAGACACTCACAGTCTGCCACTCATCCATGGAGTTACTCACACACCTAGTCAGTCCTGTAAAGAATCAATGACACTTCCATTTTCTTGTCTATACAGTTAAACATAGAGCACCTTACATTTTCAAACATATACTAACACATACTTACCTTGTTATACAATCATTGATACAAGTACACATTGATCTGCACAGAGTCACACACCTCCCAGCCAGCCACACACACACTCAGTCTCCCATACAAATACTTGGACAATCAATCAGTAACCCATATAGTTAATCATATAGCTACTGATCAAAACATGCAGCAGTTTACAGAACAACAGACATAATGATGCACAAATTAAGACACTTTAGTCACTAACCCATGCACTCAGTGAGACACATTTAATCACTCACTCATGCATTCAGTCATGCACCTACTAAATCCTTTGTCCAGACACTTATACTTCCACTCATTCTTCAATATGTAAGACACATTTTAACTTTACAGAAACATACAGTCACTGGATGTTGTCATCAGTGATGTCATCAGTGATGTCATTTGAGATGTCATCAGTGATGTCATCAGTGATGTCACTGACCATGTCATGAATGATGTAATATGTGACATCATCAGCAGTGGATTGCAGGTGCGCGATATATAGTTAGTGCAACTAACTATATATGGAATTTCAATGGTTTTGTGTGAGTAAAATAAGGTTTTTTAAATGCTAATTCCTAACTATATATGGTCTATAACCTATGGTTTTTTCAGTGAATTTTCAAGGTTTTGTAAATGCTAATTCCTAACTATATATGGTCTATAACCTATGGTTTTTTCAGTGAATTTCAATGGTTTTTTAATAGCAAATATCATAAGCTGTCGAATGTCAAGTACGTGGTAAGTGAAAACATTTTCGTGTTTATGCACACTGATCTGCTTTGAATGGTGCCCCCCCCTCATTTCTATTATGAGTACTCTCTCTTTGCAGATAGTGAAAGGTAGTTAACGCAGGTCTTTGCCCCCATTGTAATCCGTCGTGCCTGCTTCTCTCTCCATTTGATTCATTGTTATCCAAGTATTTACTGTTTTAGAATTAGTTCTCTTTGGTTCATTCTCTATTTACAAACAAACACAGAGTCGCAATACTCTGTTTAGTCTTTGCAGATAACGAAAAATCGTGTAAAAAAAAAGAAAAGGAATCGAGCAAAATCAGTAGGCCACTAATGGGATCTCTTTTTGACCTCGCTAAAATAGAAACATTAGGAACAACCCCTCATGACAAATACAAAACTAGTGAGATGAACTGAACTCCACACAATGATGGCTGCAAAACAGCTCTGCTCCGCCACCCACCCCGCCCAAAATAACGATAAAGAACGGCTGCCATGATTGGTTGCGGAATGACCACGACGGAGCTACGAAATGGTGCTGCTCTCATGCTAACCCCAGCTTCAGTCTGAAACATCCAGAAACACTGTAGACTACCAATTCGATCAGTTCCGGTAGCGCCCCAATGTAACCCGGTAGAGAAGAACTAGCCCTCCCCTCTTTGACTGATGGTTCTTGTTGCCTGTCCCTTCTGTTGTCATTTAACAGAACTATTTAGCCTGCTGAAAGGGGTTGTGTTCCGACCGCTGGTTGGTGGAGACATTTTGACTATATTCTGTACCTGCGTTGTCGCGTAATGCGTCATATGACGCGCCGCGTTAGCGCATCCGGAAGTCATCCGGGGCGCGCAGCGCGTAACGTAAGCATAACAAGTCATGTGACTTGTTAATAAAACTTTTCATTGGTTCATTTTACTTTTCTTATTGTAATGATGAAAGGCTTGGTCATATGACCTAAAAATTACGCTTTTCATTACTTCCGAACATTATTTTTTCTTAAATATATGTTATAATGTTCCAGGCTAATGTACTTTCCCGGAAATTTTACAACTGTCCTGCAAGTAAAATATATTCTTTTTTCGAGAAAAAGAGCGTTTCTTCGTCCCATGACGGAGCCGTTGAGCAAAAGAGGGTCGACCTGCTGTCTTAGTCGCCGATACGCCTGAATATGAGATTCTTATCGATCACTTTATGTTGCAGGAATAGAAAACACAACAGCCCTTGACCATTTATCTTTACTGCGTTCCTTCGTATTATACCTTTTACCCTTCATGTAATTGGTCTGCTTTATTTCACTTGCCTTTTAATGATTCTAAAACAGTGACTATTATTAAAAACTTTACCAATGTATATACTACTACCATGTTTTCTTTTAAAAACCTTTATTGTGAAAATTTCATTATACAAATACGAGCCTATAACCACGTGGGCCGGCCACGGAGCAAACTGTAATCGTATATGATGAATAGACATTTACACTGTAGAGGAACGTAACGGGCGGGCCATTAGGTTGCAAGAACTAAGGTGTCTAACAGTTACGGAATCGGTGGACGTACATTTTATAATTAAAATACGACAGGGCCAGTTACAATAAAATTATCTAGATATACATTTGCGGGCAAGTACCATGGGTGACGTTAATTCGAACTTTCAACAGTACAGTAATCAATAACACATCAGAACTTAATATCAATAGGGATGTCGAAATATTCAATCAATTCTCGTCCCCGCCCGCCATGTGCTTCAAAACTGCATACGTATCTCGTGATTTCAAGGTTCTGCAACCAGTACACAACAAGGAGTTACGAGTCCCATTTATTCTGGCGCCATTTTGGGCGAGGACGGGCAGGTCCAGGATATAGTCAAAATGTCTCTACCAACCATCGACTATGATGATGTTCATATGCTGTATTTATTAGAGTAACACTCAGATGTCCACATGAAATAAATTTGCCACAATCTAAACATGTCATTTTAATCTTTCCAAAGTTCTTCTAAATATTTGGGACCGTTTCCCTTGCCTCTGAAGCTCTCAGTGCCACTTCTTTGATGAATGTACTAGCAGGTCAGGGGTTCTCCTCCAAATCTCTCTTTTATGCAGCACTATAATTAATTGGTGCCACCTCTCCATATGACGATGCATGGTATAGTTACCACAACTATATTTTTTTTCGGTTCCTCTAGAGAGTTCATCGTGGCAGATGAAGCGTGTAACGTACCGGGCATTTACCTTTTTTTGCATGTACAGGAAAGGAAAAAAAAATCGAGCGTCCGAGTTCTAAGGTGTCCCAGGGCCATTTTAGTGGACCAGGCCCAAATCCAAAGAACAGGCCGCCATTTTGAGAGTCCTGTTGCAGCCGCCTGTCGCTGTAGCATCAAGAGCAGCCGAAACTCAGCTGAATGGCAACTGAAACGGTAAAGGGGCGCCCCACTACAGCAGACGAGCCAGGCCCAAATCCAAAGAACAGCTATCTCACAGGCTAATGGGGCGACCCACGCCGAGTTTCAGCATTGTAGGATGACCACACAAGTACATCAACTTGCTAGACATCACCTCGGTGCCATCCGGATCTCGGCGCCCCACTGCAGATGAAGTGCCTCTCAACTATGAAACCACCACGGTGACATCCGGATCTTGGCGCGTTGTGCTGCCTTCGGCCTATTCGCACATCGGTCCGCTACTGACGCCATCTCACAGGCTAATGGGGCGACCCACGCCGAGTTTCAGCATTGTAGGATGACCACACCAGTACAGCAACTTGCTAGACATCACCTCGGTGCCATCCGGATCTCGGCGCCCCACTGCAGATGAAGTGCCTCTCAACTATGAAACCACCACGGTGACATCCGGATCTTGGCGCGTTGTGCTGCCTTCGGCCTATTCGCACATCGGTCCGCTACTGACGCCATCTCACAGGCTAATGGGGCGACCCACGCCGAGTTTCAGCATTGTAGGATGACCACACCAGTACAGCAACTTGCTAGACATCACCTCGGTGCCATCCGGATCTCGGCGCCCCACTGCAGATGAAGTGCCTCTCAACTATGAAACCACCACGGTGACATCCGGATCTTGGCGCGTTGTGCTGCCTTCGGCCTATTCGCACATCGGTCCGCTACTGACGCCATCTCACAGGCTAATGGGGTGACCCACGCCGAGTTTCAGCATTGTAGGATGACCACACCAACTTGCTAGACATCACCTCAGTGCCATCCGAATCTTGGCATCTCAACGCCTAGTGGTATCTTCCATACAAAAAATATTGTTACGCTGCCTTTGGCCCCATTCGCACATCAGTCCGCAACTTAGACATCACCTCGGTGCCATCCGGATCTTGGCATCTCAGCGCCTTGTGGTGTCAGTCAGAAAATATTGTTGTGCTGCCTTCGGCCTATTCGCACATCGGTCCGCTACTGACGCCATCTCACAGGCCAACGGGGCGCCCCACGCCGACTTTCAGCATTGTAGGATGGCCACACCAGTGCGGCAACTTGCTACACACCACCTCGGTGCCATCCGGATCTTGGCATCTCAGCGCCTTGTGGTCTCTTCTACACCGGAAATATAGTAGAAAATATTGTTGCGCTGCCTTTGGCCCCATTCACACATCAGTCCGCTACTGACACCATCTCACAGGCCAACGGGGCGCCCCACGCCGACTTTCAACATTGTAGGATGGCCACAGAAGTGCGACAACTTACTAGACACCACCTCGGTGCCATCCGGATCTTGGCGCGTTGTGCTGCCTTCGGCCTATTCGCACATCGGTCCGCTACTGACGCAAACTCACAGGCCAACGGGGCGCCCCACGCCGACTTTCAGCATTGTAGGATGGCCACACCAGTGCGGCAACTTCCTACACACCACCTCGGTGCCATCCGGATCTTGGCGCCTAGTGAAGCTGCAGCAGCTGCAAATAAGCTTCAGACAGTGTTACAACCGCTGCTCAGAACTCTCAACTATGACACCACCTCGATGCCATCCGGATCTTGGCGCGTTGTATTGCCTTCGGCCTATTCGCACATCGGTCCGCTACTGACGCCGCCTCACGTGCCAACGTATTTTCTCCGCATTTTATACCCTATGCCGCATAACAGGTCATGTGACTTGTTTATAAAACTTTTCATTGGTTCATTTTACTTTTGGTTTCCTAATGATGGAAGGCTTGATCATATGACCTAAAAACAACACTTTTCATTGGATGAAAACTTTTTTTTTCCCCCAAACGATGAAAGCCCCACCTTGTTTCTGGATGTTTCAGACTGAAGCTGGCGTCACCATGAGAGCACCACCATCTCGTAGCTCCGTCGTGGTCATTCCGCGAGCAATCATGGCAGCCGCTCCCCACCAGAAGCCTGCAGGAGTCGGGGCCCCCAAAACTTTTGATGAATTCTCAAGGCGGAGGGGACGCTTTCGAGAATGGGGTCCAAGACCTAGCAGACAAGCGTCCGATTTCCAAGGTGTCCCAGGGCCATTTCAGTGGACCAGGCCCAAAAAGGAAACAGCCTGCCGCCATTTTGAGAGTCCTGTGACAGCCGCCTATCGCTGCACCGCAAGAGTGGGCGCAACTCAGCTGAATGGCGGATTTTGACACAGTGGACCAAAAGCGGACGGAATGGCAACTGAAACAGTAAAGGGGCGCCCCACTACAACAGACGAGACTCCACCTGGAGAGGCCCGTTCACGCCGCCTCCCCCGGGGCGCTCCACGCCGTTATTCGGAGCAGCATTGTAGGATACCAAAACCAGTGCGGCAACTTACTGGACATCACCTTGGTGCCATCGTTCTGCTGCCTTGGAACTATTCGCACAACAGTTTGCTACTGATGACCCACCCCCCGCGACGCCCCACGCCGTTATTTGCTGGGTGGCAACTTACTAGACATCACTTTTGTGTCATCTAGATTTCGGCGCGTTCTGCTGCCTTGGAACTATTCGCACAACAGTTTGCTACTGATCACCCACCCCCCGCGACGCCCCACGCCGGAAATCTGGACGTTGTGCTGCGTTGGGACTATTCGCACAGCCGACCGCTACTTCGTTGTTTTTCTCTAAAAATGTTTATATGTTATTACTATTTTTGTTTTCTTGTATATATTTATAAATTATTAAAGTTTTATAATCTTACTACTTTGTCGGAGTGCTATATATTTTTAATGTGACACATAATTGTAAAAACTTTGATGTACAAAGAGTCATCCCTGGAATCTTCCGCTTCACGCTCGGTCCCCTCCCCAATCACAATACAGAATGGTTTTCAGATAATAGCAACGCTTCTGCTGTGACGGATCTCATCGAGTGTGGGCCTTGATCTACTATAACTCCTTTGAAGACGGGTGATTCTTTACAGCTGTGGCCATAAACTACATCTGCAGGGCTAGCTGATAGCCTAGGACCGGCCTGGACAATCGGACACAGAGGAAAAGGAGTGTCAGAGGGTGCGGTAGTGAATAGGGCGAAAGGGAGGTGTCGGGCGGGCACAGGGTGTGATTCTCAGGGAAGAACAGCGCAGATGGGGGGAGGTTTATTACCCATGCATAAAACAGAGAGCGGGGGTGACCACTGCCTGGGGGAGATGCTTGCGAGGGTGGGGAGCCATGCTAAGGATCGACAGCGTTCACAGAGTGGATCTGGTCAAGGCATCTAAAATGGCTGCCGTGCACGACAAAAGTGTGGCATTTGAAAAAAGACAAGATGGCGCACACAATGTTTTTCAACAATTCCTGATTTCCTTCGAATCGAACGTTAACAGACGTTGGGGCATATTACCAAAGTTAAGCGATATTTATCCCTAACGATGCATTGCAAAGATTTTTTTACCGTCAGAAATTATCGCAGATAAACCTTGCTATTATCAAGGTTTATCGCAAATACGATAAAAAACGAGCGCAATGCATTAATGTCGCTGAAAACTCCGCGATATTCATGCATTACCGAGCTAATGCTCTTAGCCATGTTATCCACCTCCCATTGGATAACATGGCTAAGAACTGCTCAGGGCAGCTGTTACTTTTTGGAGATATTCGCGCTTATCTCGAATATTTCCAAAAGTTGATAATAGGAGATAGCGATGTTAGCGACTGTTTCCAGTCGCTAACATCTTGGCATGCCCACTTTGCATGTCATTAGTGATAAATATCACTCACATGCAAAGTGGGACCCAAGATGGTCGCTATCTCCTACTAGCCGTCGCTAACTGGTGTTAGCAACAGCTAGGTAATACACATATAATTTTATCTCCGCGAAGCGGAGCGCTGTTACAGATATATATCTTGTTTTTGAACGTTAATTTCTCAAAATGCACTGAAGCACATATATTGAGACATAGCAAAGGCACATCGGGCTACCAGTCCCTAATATTTTACCAAGTTTCGTGCAAATCCATTCAGCCGTTCGATTATTATTATTATTATTTTTTTTTGCCCCGCGGGGCCCTTTTAAAACCTCCACATCAAACCTAGGGGGTCAGCGAGGATCTACTATGCCCCCTTATGGTCATCAGCCGTTCGATTATTATTATTATTTTTTTTTTTGCCTCGCGGGGCCCTTTTAAAACCTCCACATCAAACCTAGGGGGTCAGCGAGGATCTACTATGCCCCCTTATGGTCATTTGCCCCTTCGCTTTGGCCTCCTCTTGTCTCTCGATCCTACCGAGAGACAAGATGGCGGCCGCTACGGACTGTTTGGAATGTTGACAGACGCCAGAGAACCAATCAGCTTCGCTTCACAAAGCTCCGTTGCGCGAAAAGTACGCGTCCTGGGCCGCTGCCCGGTCCGCTGTTACAGATATATATCTTTTTTTAAACGTTAATTTCTCAAAATCCACTGGAGCACATATATTGAGACCTACAAAAGGCACATCGGGCTACCAGTCCCTACAATTTTGCCAAGTTTCGTGCAAATCTATTCAGCCGTTCGGGCTAAAAGTGAGGCTAACCGCCCTATGGAAAAATCAATGTTAAAAACACGTTTTGGGACCCCCCTTTTTTCTCGGCCCCCCCTTGACGAAACCCCCCTAAATTTTCAGGCGCTGCTCAGAAACAAAATGTGCCATTTTCCTGAAAATTTCAGCCAATTCCGTCCACAAACGCCAAAGTTATTAGACATAGAATTTTCAAAAAACCCATAGGGAAAAAATCCTAACTATATATACCTACTGGCGACCGCCAGTAGGTAATTACCTACTGGCGATAGCCAGTAGGTATATATAGTTAGGATTTTTTTCCTATGGGATTTTTGAAAATTCTATGTTGAATAACTTTGGCGTTTGAGGACAGAATTGGCTGAAATTTTCAGGAAAATGGAACATTTTGTTTCTGAGCAGCCCCTGAAAATTTGGGGGGGTTTCGTCAAGGGGGGGGGCGAGAAAAAAGGGGGGTCCCAAAACGTGTTTTTCCCATGCAATTTTCCATAGGGCGGTTGGCCTCACTTTTAGCCTGAACGGCTGAATGGATTTACACCAAACTTGGCCAAATTGTAGGGACTGGTAGCCCGATGTGCCTTTGCTATGTCTCAAGATATAGGCTCCAGTGGTTTTTACGAAAATTAACTTTGAAAAATATATATTGGGCTACATTGGGCTATATATATGTTGGAGCCCAAATGTAGCCCAATGTAGCCCAAAGATGGCCACCAGAGACAAAAAAAACAAATGTAGCCCAAATATGAGCCAGATGTAGCCCAACTATAGCCCAATGACAGAATGTCCCAGAGTGTTCTAAAGAACAACTAGAGTGCTAACAGTCCTACTTATTACAAAGGTATGGCACACCTGAAGCCATCTTGATTGGAATAAAGTGGTAACTCTTAAAGCATTTAATTTAAAAAGGAACAAAATGAGGGGGTTCATTTTGCCATAGAAAGTATGATTAGCGAATATATGACGAAATCCCGCATGTACTATTAGGCCGCAAATTAAAATAACGAAAACTTTTAGAACGAATATGCCTTTAGCATACACTAAACAACTAAACTACCCTAAACCCTAAAACACTACCCCCAGCATGACCCTACACTACACAAACAGTACAACACTACCCTAAACCCTAAAACACTACCCCCAGCATGACCCTACACTACACAAACACTACAACACTACCCTAAACCCTAAAACACTACCCCCAGCATGACCCTACACTACGCAAACACTACAACACTACCCAAAACCCTAAAACGCTACACCCCAGCATGACCCTACACTACGCAAACACTACAACACTACCCTAAACCCTAAAACACTACCCCCAGCATGACCCTACACTACACAAACACTACAACACAACCCTAAACCCTAAAACACTACCCCCAGCATGACCCTACACTACGCAAACACTACAACACAACCCTAAACCCTAAAACACTACCCCCAGCATGACCCTACACTACGCAAACACTACAACACTACCGTAAACCCTAAAACACTACCCCCAGCATGACCCTACACTACGCAAACACTACAACACTACCCAAAACCCTAAAACACTACACCCCAGCATGACCCTACACTACGCAAACACTACAACACTACCCTAAACCCTAAAACACTACCCCCAGCATGACCCTACACTACGCAAACACTACAACACTACCCAAAACCCTAAAACACTACACCCCAGCATGACCCTACACTACGCAAACACTACAACACTACCCTAAACCCTAAAACACTACCCCCAGCATGACCCTACACTACGCAAACACTACAACACTACCCTAAACCCTAAAACACTACCCCAGCATGACCCTACACTACGCAAACACTACAACACTACCCTAAACCCTAAAACACTACCCCCAGCATGACCCTACACTACGCAAACACTACAACACTACCCAAAACCCTAAAACACTACACCCCAGCATGACCCTACACTACGCAAACACTACAACACTACCCTAAACCCTAAAACACTACCCCCAGCATGACCCTACACTACGCAAACACTACAACACTACCCTAAACCCTAAAACACTACCCCAGCATGACCCTACACTACGCAAACACTACAACACTACCCAAAACCCTAAAACACTACCCCCAGCATGACCCTACACTACGCAAACACTACAACACTACCCAAACCCTAAAACACTACCCCCCAGCATGACCCTACACTACGCAAACACTACAACACTACCCAAAACCCTAAAACACTATCCCCAGCATGACCCTACCCTACACTACGCAAACACTACAACACTACCCAAAACCCTAAAACACTACCCCCAGCATGACCCTACACTACGCAAACACTACAACACTACCCAAAACCCTAAAACACTACACCCCAGCATGACCCTACACTACGCAAACACTACAACACTACCCAAAACCCTAAAACACTACACCCAGCATGACCCTACACTACGCAAACACTACAACACTACCCAAAACCCTAAAACACTACCCCCAGCATGACCCTACACTACGCAAACACTACAACACTACCCAAAACCCTAAAACACTACCCCCAGCATGACCCTACACTACGCAAACACTACAACACTACCCTAAACCTTAAAATACTACACCCCAGCATGACCCTACACTACGCAAACACTACAACACTACCCAAAACCCTAAAACACTACCCCCAGCATGACCCTACACTACGCAAACACTACAACACTATCCTAAACCCTAAAACACTACGCCCAGCATGACCCTACACTACGCAAACACTACAACACTACCCTAAACCCTAAAACACTAGCCCCAGCATGACCCTACACTACGCAAACACTACAACACAACCCTAAACCCTAAAACACTACCCCCAGCATGACCCTACACTACGCAAACACTACAACACTACCCTAAACCCTAAAACACTACCCCCAGCATGACCCTACACTACGCAAACACTACAACACAACCCTAAACCCTAAAACACTACCCCCAGCATGACCCTACACTAAACAACCACCACAACTCTACACTACACTAACACAACACTACACTACACAACACTACACTACATAATCACTAACCCACGAAAAAATTAACACAAACCCACTTACCTCTCTCGTCATCGTGGTTTTCACAACGCAAATGCATTTACCATACATGCCTTTAAAACGTAATTCTTTGTAAAGGCATGCGCGATAAATGCACATGCGTTTTGAAAAAATGCGGGATAATGGTATGCGAGGTCAATGACCTTGTGGGATAATGGTATGCGGACTGAAAGTCTGCGGGATAAAAAATGCGGGAAAATGGCTGCAAACCATGATTAGCAGCAGACTTCCCTGGTGAGCACTAGCTTTACTACAGTGATCTAATGAGCAACTAGAGTGCTAACATTCAGAATTAATGGCAAATGTGTGACACATCTGAATGCCTTCTTGATAGAACCAAAGTAAACAAGCATTGAAAATGCAATAGATCTCGCCCTCGTTTAAGTTAAAGCCATTCTGTTTGTAATGAGGTGGCTTTTTAGCTTTGCTTTTATTAGTGTTTTTAAAACTTTCATGTAAATAACATGCATATGTATGCATATATGTATATGTATGCATGCATTTATATTTATATAGATATGCAGATTATATATGTTTATATATGTATATTACCTACTGGCGATAGCCAGTGGGTATATATAGTTAGGATTTTTTCTCTATGGGATTTCTGAAAATTCTATGTCTAATAACTTTGGCGTTTGTGGACGGAATTGGCTGACATTTTCAGGAAAATGGCACATTTTGTTTCTGAGCAGCCCCTGAAAATTTGGGGAGGGGTTTCGTCAAGGGGGGCCGAGAAAAAAGGGGGTCCCAAAACGCATTTTTCCCATTCATTTTTCCATAGGGCGGTTGGACTCACTTTTAGCTCGAACGGCTGAATAGATTTACATGAAACTTGGCAAAATTGTAGATATGGTTTGCCCGACGTGCCTTTGCTATGTCTCAATATATGTGCTCCAGTGGATTTTGAGAAATTAACGTTTAAAAAAATATATATATATCTGTGACAGCGCTCCGGTTAGCGCCCCGGTTCGCGTACCTGACGCGTAACGGAACTTCGCGAAGCGAAGCTGATTGGCTCTCCGGTGTCTGTCAACATTCTAAACAGTCCGGAGCGGCCGCAATCTTGTCTCTCGGTACGATCGAGAGACAAGATGTGGTGAAAAACGAAGGGGGAAATGAAGGAAAGGGGGCAAGGTAGACCACTCCTGACCCCCTAGGATTGATGAGGGGGATATTAAAGTGCCCCGCGGGGCAAAAAAATAAAAAAAAATTTTTTTTGCGATTTTACGCCGTAGAGGCGCATCCCGGTACGCGAACCGGGCAGTTCACCGGGCAGCTCACCGGGCAGCTCACCGGGCAGCTAACCGGGCAGCTAACCGGCAGCGTAGCTGTCAACATTGTAAACAGTCCGGAGCGGCCGCCATCTTGTCTCTCGGTAGGTTCAAGAGACAAGATGTGGTGAAAAAAGAAGGGGGAAATGAAGGAAAGGGGGCAAGGTAAACCCCTCCTGACCCCCTAGGATTGATGAGGGGGATATTAAAGTCCCCCGCGATTTTTCGCGGTAGAGGCGCTTCCCGGTACGCGAACCGGGCAGCTAACCGGCAGCGTAACGGGAGTCCGCCATCTTGTGTTTTTGGAGCGTCCGGTTCGCGTACCGGGTAGCGTCCCGGTAAGCGTAACAAGGGGAAAACCAAGAGAAACAGTAAAAAAAAAATTAAGGGAATAGATTTCCAGCAAACTTGGCAAAATTGTAGGGACTGTTTCTTTGATGTGCCTTTGCAAGGCCTCAAGATATGTGCACGTGTGGATTTTGTCTAATTAAGGTTAAAAAATATATATATATCTGTAAGCGTGCTCCGGCACGCTTACGTTACGGGTTTTGTTTGCGCTGCAGAGCCGATACGTCACGGTTATGCGACGCGCCATGAGGCGTCTCACGTGGCTACGTGATACGTCACGTAATAAAGAATATATTTTACAGCTATAGATATTACTTAAGTAAATCAAGGCATGTCATGTGCTAAGGTCATGTTTCTCTATGCCGTTTAAAAAAGGATAATACTTGAGAGGAAGTTGTGCTTCAGCTGCACCTTTGCGAAAAATAGAATGTGGGAGTTTCTAACATTAACAGAAAACAGGAGTGGAGTATTTGACAATTTCACACTCTGTCACATTTAAAATTGTAAAGATGAAAGATGTGTTATATAACTAAAGTAGAAGAAATAAGCACTCATGAGTTCACTGACAAAATATCGAAACCATAAGAATTGTGGTATATAAATATCATGTGAAAAATATTGAGCAAATAAATTATAATTGTACACTAATATCGAAGAGAAAATATCGCGTTTTGACATAAGTATAGTTAGAAAAAGTAAAAATTCAATACATTAACACTTGACAGTAACATAATGTAAATTAAATATTTTTAAAGAATAAACAAATATCTAAATATTACACTTATTGAAAAAAGCACACAGATATATGTATGTGTGTATATTTATTGAAACATACATAATTTAAAACTATTATTAAAATAATAATTTGAATGTATATTGTAATTTACAAATATTTTTGTAAAGATAATAATGTAACAAACATATATATGTGTGTATATATATACATATATATACATATATATACATATATATATATATATATATATATATATATATATATATATATATATATATATATATATATATATATATATATATATATATATATATATATATATATATGTATATATATATTACCTACTGGCGATAGCCAGTAGGTATATATAGTTAGGATTTTTTTCCTATGGGATTTTTGAAAATTCTATGTCGAATAACTTTGGCGTTTGAGGACAGAATTGGCTGAAATTTTCAGGAAAATGGAACATTTTGTTTCTGAGCAGCCCCTGAAAATTTGGGGGGGTTTCGTCAAGGGGGGGCCGAGAAAAAAGGGGGGTCCCAAAACGTGTTTTTCCCATGCAATTTTCCATAGGGCGGTTGGCCTCACTTTTAGCCTGAACGGCTGAATGGATTTACACCAAACTTGGCAAAATTGTAGGGACTGGTAGCCCGATGTGCCTTTGCTATGTCTCAAGATATAGGCTCCAGTGGTTTTTACGAAAATTAACTTTGAAAAATATATATTGGGCTACATTGGGCTATATATATGTTGGAGCCCAAATGTAGCCCAATGTAGCCCAATGTAGCCCAATGTAGCCCAAAGATGGCCACCAGAGACAAAAAAAACAAATGTAGCCCAAATATCAACCAGATGTAGCCCAACTATAGCCCAATGACAGAATGTCCCAGAGTGTTCTAAAGAACAACTAGAGTGCTAACAGTCCTACTTATTACAAAGGTATGGCACACCTGAAGCCATCTTGATTGGAATAAAGTGGTAACTCTTAAAGCATTTAATTTAAAAAGGAACAAAATGAGGGGGTTCATTTTGCCATAGAAAGTATGATTAGCGAATATATGACGAAATCCGGCATGTACTATTAGGCCGCAAATTAAAATAACGAAAACTTTTAGAACGAATATGCCTTTAGCATACACTAAACAACTAAACTACCCTAAACCCTAAAACACTACCCCCAGCATGACCCTACACTACACAAACAGTACAACACTACCCTAAACCCTAAAACACTACCCCCAGCATGACCCTACACTACACAAACACTACAACACTACCCTAAACCCTAAAACACTACCCCCAGCATGACCCTACACTACGCAAACACTACAACACTACCCAAAACCCTAAAACGCTACACCCCAGCATGACCCTACACTACGCAAACACTACAACACTACCCTAAACCCTAAAACACTACCCCCAGCATGACCCTACACTACACAAACACTACAACACAACCCTAAACCCTAAAACACTACCCCCAGCATGACCCTACACTACGCAAACACTACAACACAACCCTAAACCCTAAAACACTACCCCCAGCATGACCCTACACTACGCAAACACTACAACACTACCGTAAACCCTAAAACACTACCCCCAGCATGACCCTACACTACGCAAACACTACAACACTACCCAAAACCCTAAAACACTACACCCCAGCATGACCCTACACTACGCAAACACTACAACTCTACCCTAAACCCTAAAACACTACCCCCAGCATGACCCTACACTACGCAAACACTACAACACTACCCAAAACCCTAAAACACTACCCCCAGCATCACCCTACACTACGCAAACACTACAACACTACCCAAACCCTAAAACACTACCCCCCAGCATGACCCTACACTACGCAAACACTACAACACAACCCTAAACCCTAAAACACTACCCCCAGCATGACCCTACACTACGCAAACACTACAACACTACCCTAAACCCTAAAACACTACCCCCAGCATGACCCTACACTACGCAAACACTACAACACAACCCTAAACCCTAAAACACTACCCCCAGCATGACCCTACACTAAACAACCACCACAACTCTACACTACACTAACACAACACTACACTACACAACACTACACTACATAATCACTAACCCACGAAAAAATTAACACAAACCCACTTACCTCTCTCGTCATCGTGGTTTTCACAACGCAAATGCATTTACCATACATGCCTTTAAAACGTAATTCTTTGTAAAGGCATGCGCGATAAATGCACATGCGTTTTGAAAAAATGCGGGATAATGGTATGCGAGGTCAATGACCTTGTGGGATAATGGTATGCGGACTGAAAGTCTGCGGGATAAAAAATGCGGGAAAATGGCTGCAAACCATGATTAGCAGCAGACTTCCCTGGTGAGCACTAGCTTTACTACAGTGATCTAATGAGCAACTAGAGTGCTAACATTCAGAATTTATGGCAAATGTGTGACACATCTGAATGCCTTCTTGATAGAACCAAAGTAAACAAGCATTGAAAATGCAATAGATCTCGCCCTCGTTTAAGTTAAAGCCATTCTGTTTGTAATGAGGTGGCTTTTTAGCTTTGCTTTTATTAGTGTTTTTAAAACTTTCATGTAAATAACATGCATATGTATGCATATATGTATATGTATGCATGCATTTATATTTATATAGATATGCAGATTATATATGTTTATATATGTATATTACCTACTGGCGATAGCCAGTGGGTATATATAGTTAGGATTTTTTCTCTATGGGATTTCTGAAAATTCTATGTCTAATAACTTTGGCGTTTGTGGACGGAATTGGCTGAAATTTTCAGGAAAATGGCACATTTTGTTTCTGAGCAGCCCCTGAAAATTTGGGGGGGGGTTTCGTCAAGGGGGGCCGAGAAAAAAGGGGGTCCCAAAACGCATTTTTCCCATTCATTTTTCCATAGGGCGGTTGGACTCACTTTTAGCTCGAACGGCTGAATAGATTTACATGAAACTTGGCAAAATTGTAGATATGGTTTGCCCGACGTGCCTTTGCTATGTCTCAATATATGTGCTCCAGTGGATTTTGAGAAATTAACGTTTAAAAAAATATATATATATCTGTGACAGCGCTCCGGTTAGCGCCCCGGTTCGCGTACCTGACGCGTAACGAACTTCGCGAAGCGAAGCTGATTGGCTCTCCGGTGTCTGTCAACATTCTAAGCAGTCCGGAGCGGCCGCCATCTTGTCTCTCGGTACGATCGAGAGACAAGATGTGGTGAAAAACGAAGGGGGAAATGAAGGAAAGGGGGCAAGGTAGACCACTCCTGACCCCCTAGGATTGATGAGGGGGATATTAAAGTGCCCCGCGGGGCAAAAAAAAAAAAAAAAATTTTTTTTGCGATTTTACGCCGTAGAGGCGCATCCCGGTACGCGAACCGGGCAGTTCACCGGGCAGCTCACCAGGCAGCTCACCGGGCAGCTAACCGGGCAGCTAACCGGCAGCGTAGCTGTCAACATTGTAAACAGTCCGGAGCGGCCGCCATCTTGTCTCTCGGTAGGTTCGAGAGACAAGATGTGGTGAAAAAAGAAGGGGGAAATGAAGGAAAGGGGGCAAGGTAAACCCCTCCTGACCCCCTAGGATTGATGAGGAGGATATTAAAGTCCCCCGCGATTTTTCGCGGTAGAGGCGCTTCCCGGTACGCGAACCGGGCAGCTAACCGGCAGCGTAACGGGAGTCCGCCATCTTGTGTTTTTGGAGCGTCCGGTTCACGTACCGGGTAGCGTCCCGGTAAGCGTAACAAGGGGAAAACCAAGAGAAACAGTAAAAAAAAAATTAAGGGAATAGATTTCCAGCAAACTTGGCAAAATTGTAGGGACTGTTTGTTTGATGTGCCTTTGCAAGGCCTCAAGATATGTGCACGTGTGGATTTTGTCTAATTAAGGTTAAAAAATATATATATATCTGTAAGCGTGCTCCGGCACTCTTACGTTACGGGTTTTGTTTGCGCTGCAGAGCCGATACGTCACGGTTATGCGACGCGCCATGAGGCTTCTCACGTGTCTACGTGATACGTCACGTAATAAAGAATATATTTTACAGCTATAGATATTAGCTTTTAAAAAACCAATGAAATTCACTGAAAAAACCATAGGTTATAGACCATATATAGTTAGGAATTTGCATTTACAAAACCTTGAAAATTCACTGAAAAAACCATAGGTTAGAGACCATATATAGTTAGCTGGACATTTTATTGACATAAAACCAATGAAATTCCATATATAGTTAGTTGCACTAACTATATATCGCGCACCCGCAATCCACTGCTGATGATGTCACATATTACATCATTCATGACATGGTCAGTGACATCACTGATGACATCTCAAATGACATCACTGATGACATCACTGATGACATCTCATATGAAATCACTGATGACATCATGACACACCAATACCAGTTACTACATACGCACTCACTGATTCCTACGTCTACACACACATTCACTCATTCACCCATACAATCACTCATACATACAGTCACTCATTATTACAACACTATCATATGCACTCATACACCTATGCAGACACTCACACACTGCCACTCATCCATGGAGTTACTCACACACCTAGTCAGTCCTGTAAAGAATCAATCACACTTCCATTTCCTCATCTATACAGTTAAACACAGAACACCATACTTCAGTGACATCACTGATGACATCACTGATGACATCTCAAATGACATCACTGATGACATCTCAAATGACATCACTGATGACATCATGACACACCAATACCAGTTACTACATACGCACTCACTGATTCCTACGTCTACACACACATTCACTCATTCACCCATACAATCACTCATACATACAGTCACTCATTATTACAACACTATCATATGCACTCATACACCTAGTCAGTCCTGTGAAGAATCAATCACGCTTCGATTTCCTCATCTATACAGTTAAACACAGAACACCATACTTTTCACACATATACTAACACATACTTACTCTCTTATACAATCACTGATACAAGTACACATTGATATGCACAGAGTCACACACCTCCCAGCCAGCCACACACACACTCAGTCTTCCATACATCCACTCATTCTTCAATATGTAAAACATATTTAAACTTTACAAAAACACACAGACACTAGATGATGTCATCAGTGATGTCATTTGAGATGTCATCAGTGATGTCATCAGTGATGTCATTTGAGATGTCATCAGTGATGTCATCAGTGATGTCACTGACCATGTCATGAATGATGTAATATGTGACATCATCAGCAGTGGATTGCGGGTGCGCGATATATAGTTAGTGCAACTAACTATATATGGAATTTCATTGGTTTTATGTCAATAAAATGTCCAGCTAACTATATATGGTCTCTAACCTATGGTTTTTTTCAGTGAATATATATATATATATATATATATATATATATATATATATATATATATATATATATATATATATATAATTATTCAAAATACAGATTTTTGTTAACCCAGGGCAGGTAACTTCTTTAAGCAAACAGGAGATGAAGGAGTCATTTCTGGCATATAAAATAGAAACTCGTAGGAGAGCTATAGAGAAACAATTGAGCTTCATATTTTATCAAACAATGTCATCTAGAAGGGGAATCCATGATAATTTAATCACTGTGCCTAAATCTTCACACCATTGTGTAGTGACTAGATTGAGACTAGGTATAGTGCATCATCTAGTCATCCAAATAAAAAGAAAAGGGGCAGGGTAGTAATACCCTGACCCCCATGCCATGGTCTTGGGGTCCCCCATGGACCCTGCCACTGCATTAAAGCATTCTTTTAATAAATCAATTTGCTAAAAACTTGAAATATCTGCAAATTTGCAGGAACCATTTTTTTAAAATACATGTGTGGGCTCCTGTGCTTGCTTATAAATAACACTCGGGGTCAGGTTCCAGGGGCATATCATAAATATAGGAGGGGGCCTTCAGGGAGATTAAGTGAGCCATTGCCCAGAGTCACACAATGCTGAGCTGATCTGCCTCCGGCACTGGGGATCAAATTGTGAGCCCCACACTCAAGAGTCAGCTACCCAGGCCCTTCCGCATAGCCCTGGGGACCTCCAGCACTCCGGGGCAAATCTCCAAAATTACCTACGAGGGCCATGCAGCCCAGGCAGCCCCGGGGACCACCACATCCCCAGGGCCTAGTTACATTGGAGGAGGGATGCATTCCCCCCCTTGTGGATCTCTTGAAGGCCCAGGGGACCACCACACCCCAGGGCCGGATCCAGCAACATCTCAGGGTGCCCATCCCCGGGACATTGCAACTTGGTATGGCTTGGCAGGAGCACCCAGTGATTCACCAACACATTTTGGTATATATTTAACATTCATAAACTTTAAAAAAACACTCACAGTCATTGGATGATGACATCAGTGATGTCATTTGCGATGTCATCAGTGATGTCACTCACCATGTCATGAGTGATGTAATATATGAGATCATAAGGAGTGCATTGTGGGGGCATGAGTTATAGTTAGCTCAGCTAACTATAACTGCTGAATTTCACTGTTTTGTACGAGTGAAATCTGAGCTTAAATATAACGTCCCTGTAACCTTTATTTTTAAGTGAATATATATGTACATATATATATATGGCCTGTTTTTCTCCCAGTTATACCTCTATGCATATGGGCTACTGGGAGAGACAGGTCCTTTTTGGCGAACACTACGACATCTGTAAGAAGCACATCATACGGTGGTATAGATACATCGATGATGTGATTTTAATCTGGCAGGGGACACAGGCAGAAGCTATCCAGTTCATTGAGAGGTTGAATTGTAACAATTATAACCTGGCTTTCACCTCAGATATCAGTCAGAGCCAGGCTCATTTTCTGGATGTTACGATCGAGATCATTGACGGTCATCTAGAAACAACTCTGTACAGGAAGCCTACGGCTGGTAATACGGTGCTTCACGCTATGAGCCACCACCCGCCACACCTGATCAGGAGCATCCCTTATGGGGAGATGCTTAGGATCAGGCGAGTGTGCAGCACAGAAGTCCAGTGCAAACTAGCTCAGGAAGCCAGTAAACAAAGGTTCCTAGCTAGAGGGTATAGGGAGAGCATATTAGATGCAGCAATTGCCAAAGCAAATGCCCTATCCCGAGAGGCCGCCCTGGTACACAAAAAGATGCTGAAATCCACTGTAAATGAGAACAAGCAACCAACCAGATTGATCTGGACCTTTAACAGGCAGCATGGGGAATTGAGATAAATTGTGAACAAACACTGGGATCTAGTCAGATTTGATCCAGTTATTGGCGAGCATATGCCAAAGAAACCTGCGATTACATTCAGAAAAGCATATTCTATGCAGGATGCATTAGTAAAATCAAGTCCTGAAGTGATCGCGCCAAAGAACTGGCTAGCAGGGAGCAAAGGTTTCAGGAAGTGCTCTAGCTGTAAGGCCTGTTTACATGGAGTTAGCAAGACCGAATATATTGCTCCATTCTCTCCTATACCCCGCAAAATTACCAAACAGCTGACCTGCAAGAGTGAGTACGTGGTGTATGTGCTGGAGTGCCCGTGTGGCCTGCGATATGTTGGGAGTACCAAATTGCAGGTGCACAAGAGAGTGCTCCAGCACATAAGAGCCATCAACACAAGTGACGCCACGTACCCAGTTGCTAGGCATTTCAGAGAGTGTCATGGCAACAACGGTGCACTTCTCAGATATTATGCGATTGATAGAGTGGGTCCCTTGAGGAGAGGCTGCGACAGGGAGGGTATTCTTAGAGCTCTAGAGACAAAGTACATATTAGAGCTGAACAGCAAGTCCCCTTGGGGTCTGAACTCCACGGAAGATCTCCATACTTGTCTATGAAAATACCCCCTACGTAGTCTATCAGGCCCATGATATACAGCGCACCGTTATATTACCATACCATTCCATCAATTTATGTAGGGGCTCTTAAGACAGTTCTTTACTGCACGTACCAACCAAATTAGTATCTTCAGCAGGTTGAGTCGTAGCTTGTCCTTGTTAGTCCGGTTCCAGGTATTATATTATGTCACCAACATCAAATGCGTAGGTTGGGAGCAGCCTACAATAAGATCATAAATCATTTGAATGTTTTTTAAACTTTTGAATCTTTATCTATTCACTGATCACACATGAAAATTGGACACAGTGAGCGTGTATATTAGATTATTTAGAAAACGTAGGCACATCAGGAAAAAGGCAAATATAGTGTTTGTATTTATCCAGTCATTGGGGGGAGAAAAAATATTATATTTATTTTGCCCCCTTGTCTTCCCCCCTTTTTCTTACACATCTGTTGCTAGCATGCCAAACATATGCCAGAAGGAGTGAATCAATTGGCGGCAGCTGATTGTTCATCTGTGGTAGATTGTTTTATCCGCGGACTTTTTACTTGCATTTATCTTGTAAATAGTATGGAATGATTGCTCAATCTGCAATTTTTATATATTTAAATTGTTGATTATGTAGGTCAATTCGGATATATTTTATTAGGCATGCTATATTTTTAGGAGTGATGTGTTTGTTTATTGGGATTATCCCAATATGTGCCATGACAAGTATGTCTTCTAGGTTGTTTTCTTTTTCACGCCGATGTCCAATCAAATGTCTTGAAACTTTAGCACTTGCACTTTAAATTTTGCCCATGCTCTCCATGGCGTCATGTGACTAAGGCCTCTGTGCAGGCCGAAACGTTATGCTGGCGAAGGTGCTATTAAATTAACAAACTCACCTGATTTCTGGGTCGTGTTCTTTGCTGTGTTGGTGCTCCGGTGATTGCGGACCTGGCCGATAGTTTGGAACTTTGAACACATATCTATATATATATATATATATATATATATATATATATATATATATATATATATATACATATATATATATATATATATATATATATATATATATATATATATATATATATATGTTTCACCACAATAAACGTGATTATGCGGAAGGAAGAATACTACCTTTTGTAAGAAAATATTATGTGTTTTGCAAGGAAACGCAACAGGAAGACACTCAGAAGAAGCAGAATGGCATCTCTACAGAGTCAAGCTCTTACATGAGCACAATGAGAGCCCTTCAGAACAGATATGGAGAACTGAAATGTTGGGTTTTTCACAATGAATATCGGATACTAAGACATGAGGACCAACTGAGAAAAGATCACCCGCCAATGAGAGGGTGAGGAAGGGGCAAAGGAAATGGAAAGGCGCCAGCAGTGGCGCAGGATTAGAAGGGGAGGAAGACGATGCAACATGGTCAGGGCAAACAACACATCAGAGCGACAGAAATAGCCCCCAAACGACTGTCCTTAATTTGCCCCAAAGCACTCTTTCCAAAGATAAGACCTCCTTATTGGAATAGGGTCTATCCTTTTGTCCCAATGCATGGTTTAATGATGCTTAGATGCAGATTGATTTATATTCATTCATACGCAAGTTAAAATTAAGCAAGATACATAAGTTGAGCATGATTAAATCTTATTCACAGCAAATTGATTTACCGTAGTGTGATTAACAGATTGGGGAGGTGGAAGGACTCATTGTGCTGTAATCACTGTACAGAGAAAATGAGTTTAAACAAACTTGAGGAAAATTGCCAAACAATGCATCCAGTTTACAAAAGAATGCCCTACTATCATTGAGAAAGTATAAATCTATTGTTATAAAGTCCTCTGACAAGGGGGGTAATGTTGTTGTTCTTCAGTGGGAAGCATGAATGTTGTTACATGTATAAAGGGAGTCTTTGGATGTTACTGTTATAATATGAATTGTAGTTTAATATTGAAGTATTTTCTTGATTGAGCATGTATGAATTAGAATTCATGAGGCAGCTGTCCCAGGAGGATTGCTATAAAAAATAACTGTTGATATTTATAGAGCCTCTGTGTTAAAATATACTACATTTTAACAGACTGGCATGACAAGGGAATTCTTGATTTTGATGATCATACTTTTTAAAGAAAGGAGCACCCCAAAGTACCATCATTTTATGTACTTCCTGAAGTGCACAGAAACAGCAGCAATGCTCAAGACCAATAGTCTCCTCAAACAAAGGTTTTCTTGAGAACACTGCAATTTATATAAATTTCCTTCCGTTTTCTTATGTGGCGGGCTTACGTTCTTATTGTACGGATGGTGGGGACTTTTTATGAAAAATCTTTGATATAGAGTGATCTGACTCATATTTAATGATAACACTAGATTTGGTCTCATTGTATACCTGTATAACAGCTTTGGGCTCAAAGCATGTGAGTACTTCTTGAAGAGAAGATCTGCCATGTTCATTGAGCATAATAAGATGTTAGTAAACATGATTTCATTCTGTCTACATGAAAATATCTTTGTAAATGATGGGACCTTTTACAGACAAAAGGTTGGTACTGCAATGGGTACCTGCTTTACCCCCAGTTTCCCGGATCTCGTGTTAGGCTGGTAGGAGGAGCAGGTGGCCTGGGGCGAGGATTGTCAAAAGCTTTTACCCCATGTTTCAATATGGTCCTAGTACAAAGATGATTTACTTATTTTGCGGAGTGGCCCTAGAGAAAGAGCATATGAATATGTGACTGAGATGAATAATATTCCTTTCAACTTAAAATATATGGCCACCATTAGTTCACACAAGATTGCTTTCTTGGATGTTGTTTTTAAAGTAAAGGGAGGAAAAAAACAGTACACCATACACTGCAAGCTCACAGCTGGGAACAGTACTCTGCATTTTAGAAGTCAGCATCCTACAAATGTAATCAAAAGTATCCCCTATGAGGAAACCTAAAGACTGAAAAGAATTGGCAGCAGCCCAGAAAAATTGGAGATTCAGACTTCACATATGAAAAAAGATTTATTTAGAGAGAGGGGCTACACACCTAAAGTGTTGAATACAGGCAATTAGAAGGCATTACCCCTAACACGAGTTCAGTTACTTCATCCCACTGAGATAAAAAAGAAAAAAGATATATCACCACCTATAATTCCTCATCACATACAGTAAGAATTGTAATGTATAAATATTGGTCAATTTTGAAAAGTGATGGGATTATAGGTGCATATATGCTGGCTTTACCAGCTCTTATTACATAAAAGGCAAGTCCTTAGGAAATGAATCAACACACAGTTACCATACTAAAAATCAGAGATCAGACACTTGACTGACACAATTTAAAGGATTTTTTAAGTGTAATCATTGTAAAGCGTGCAGGTTCTTTTCAAATACAATTGAATATAAAACTGCTAGTGGTTTTAAAAAGTAAACAGGTAGTTTTATAATTGTGGATCAGATCATTGTGTGTACGTACTGATGTGTCCATGCCAATTGATGTATGTGGGCAGTGCCATCTTTCCTCAACAAAAAAGGATTTTAGAATAGGAGAGCTGTAATAGTACTGAATTTCACGTGTCCGGTGGCAAGACACTTATATGACCTGCATAACAGCAAAGTCTCCAAATCGAGATTCTTTGTTATAGGTAGGCCAAACTGGGAGGGGGTGACAGAGTGAAACAACTTAGATGTTTGGAGTCAATGTATATTCTGGACTTACAAACAAAAGCCCCCTCACGATAGAATAGGAATGAAGAAATCGAAGTCCATGTGGGATGAAGTGGTAAAACCATATTTGTAGCAAACTGGGCAGATATATATTAGAAATGAAGGACTGATTGCAATGAAGTGATGATTTAGGGAAATGAGAGCGGATATGCATGACATGATTTGCATTGAATACTGTAAAGATAGAGTTTTAAATGTATCAATAACAAATTTATACGGGATTTTATTGGATATTACACAGATACATATTTAATCTATTTTAGATTTACATATATTCTACTTGTCTTTGCGTATTATCTCTCGCCCCTGATTCCCATCTTTTGTCCAATTTTCTGTAAGGGAGACATTCTGGGCACTTGCCCGGCAGTTCAATCAAAAGCACTGTAGACACATATGTGCCAAAAATGGATGTATGACGTTACAACGCATACTTTTACCACGCATACCATTACAACGCGGTTTTTACCACGCATACCATTACAACGCATAGCGCTTTGGGGTGCTGGATAGTGAATAGTTTAATTTACTATTCCAACTCCAGTCCCCGTGGACACTAGGGAAGGTTATTGGATAGTAAATTAACCTATTCCCTATCCTAGAGCGCCCCCCAGCGCAATGCGTTGTAATGGTATGCGTGGTAAAAACCGCGTTGTAATGGTAGTGCGTGGTAAAAAATGCGTGGTAAAGGTTGTATACCGCTAAAAATGAATGCTGAGAATGCTGCTCTTCCAACCATGCCAACTAGAACTTTACTTAATTAATATGGTTGCTAGTGGGAAGCATGAATGTTGTTACATGTATAAAGGGAGTCTTTGGATGTTACTGTTATAATATGAATTGTAGTTTAATATTGAAGTATTTTCTTGATTGAGTTTTTATTCATGAAATCATTAGTAATTCCATTTGTACTAATTTTTTATAGATGTATATTATCTAAAATGTCACTGCTTTTACCATATTTAAATGCTGATTAGATTGTTCCTATTTGTTTTGAATGGTGGTGGGTGGGGTTCACTCATTTTGAGAAAGGCTTCTGTGAAAGCTGAAGCATGTCAGTGGTTGGAAAGTGGATGCTATTGGAGTTCTGGACTTTTTGGTTCCGTCCAGAGGTGTCAGGGACAACACCCGAAGACCCCGGAGTTCAACCTGTCTCGGTGCACAAACAAACAGAAACACGGGCTTCTCGATGGTGGCGTCAAAGACCAAAGGTTTATTACTGCAGGGACACAGAAGTCACAGAAACTGCACACGGGCAGTGTCTAGGAGCCTGTTCAATTTGTACAAAGAGGGTTGTTCCTTATATACCAAATATTCTGCTCGGGGCAAATTCTTTACATGTTACCACAGTTCTAAACATTCGTGTCTTAAACAATAAATATTTGGCGTTTGCACAGGAATCGTCAACAGTATCTGATGTCAAAACATTACGAATGAGGGGTTCCCACTAGTCCATCATAATCCCATGTCAATTCTTCATTCAAGACCCGGACCGCCTCATCGTAAATTTCGTTACCTCCCCCTAATAAAGGCCCAGAAGGAAAGGAGCAGAGCCAGGTGTGGAAGATAGAAAGACAGGATAAGAGATGTTTGTGGGTCGTAAATGGGCACGGTTACCAGCTTCGGCCGCCTAATCATGATCAGGCCAACGAACACAAGAACCAGTATAGCAGGACTGGCCTCAGGCTGGGGAGGCAGTTCTTGCCGAGTCATGCTGCTACAGCGTTGCTGGCCTAAGGTGCACGTGTCACTCGCAAGGTGAATCGCCGGCTAAAGCCTACGTGTCCTTAAATGAAAAAGAGGTCATTGCGTGTCCATTGACTATGTGAGGGCAAGGAATACAAAATGGCTCCCGTGTTCTAAGATGGATGCCACGGGTAGAACAGAAATGTGTTTGTAACTGGAGTGCTCTTGCTCGTAGCATAGCGAAAACATCAGGATATACTAAATGGATCATTTGCGGTTCACTGATACCGAAATTATGTATTTACGACAATGTTTACAAACACGAGTAAAATCGTCACGGAACCTCAGACCCTCCTTTTGCCCTTACGTAGGCAATTACTCAGTCTATGTCAGAGTCAGAGTCTAATTCTATGCTCATTAGGTCAGTGACATGTTGTTGTATCATCATCCTGTCTCGTGCCTTTTCTCCTAATGCAGGTGGTTTTCTGAAACAGGTTGCAGCACAGAGACTACACAGAGCGGGACCACATTGGATAATAAGACAGCACGAGAACAGAAATACTAGGATGACACCAATGACCATCAGAACCTTCCATCCCCACGCTGATACCAGAGTCCAAAACCAATCCATGAAGGACCAGTTTCCCTTATCTACGTGTATAGAGTCGGAAATCTTGTGTAGCTTAGAGATTGCTTCATAGACTGTTGGAGCATTATTTGGAATAAAGACACAGCAGCTCGATTGGATCATTCTGCATACCCCACCTCGATCTGCAAGTATTACATCTAGAACCATACGGTTCTGCAACGTCATGAGACGATCCGCCTGAAGCTCAGCTGTTAAGTTACTAAGGGCACCAGCAGTTTCTGTTATAGTAGATTCAACTACCCGTGTTAGTTGACGTAGATTTCTACTATTGGCCATAGGCCCCCAAAACGGAAGGAAACCTTTGAAAAAGTCTCCAGCTTCTTGACCAGCGGTATCTTCTTTGCTGAAGACACCTCTTGCTACTCTGGTCTTGTGATAATCTGAAGAAGCAGTGTATGTCGGGGGTAACAATCGAGCAATATAACATGAACCTGAAAAGTCAGCAGGCAGCCATGTATATGCTCTGTCCTGACAGATGAAGTAGGTACCCCTAGCAGTCAGGAAGGCAGGGGAGGAGTTAGACGGAAATACGTAAGTCTCAACGCACTCACTCCTCCCTAGTTGAGCTCTCAGATTTCTCCCATTTCCTTGCAAACAGACCTGACCTCGGTGAGGCACGACCCAAACTGAAGTGGAGCTTTTACGCTTGCTTTCTCCCAAACTAAGGCGATACTCTGTAGAGTTCCAACTCAAATACACCCGTAATTCATCTCTAGGGTAAGATGGAGTATTATTGACGTCTTTAATCATGTCAATAATTCCCTGGACTAAAGCTTTGTTGGCTGAGTTGTATTTAGTGGACCGTGGTGGACGCGGAGGATAGGTCTCAAGGGCATATGAAAAAATGGTCTGAAAGGCCTGAAATGATCCATTGTAGCTAAAAGGCAAGACTAGATAGGGAATGCCTTTATCCATAGTGTGAGGTATCAAGCCACACACCCAGCAGTCTGTAGTATTAACTACCAGTTGGTGTTGATGCAAGAGCTGTACAAATGTATTGTTAATAAATTCTGAGCGTCGAGCTTGTTCGTGTTCAGGAAATGAGTGAAAAGAATGCATAGAAGAAACCGTAGAAGTAGTAGGATCAAGGGGAGGTACTGTAATTACTGGCATAAAAATCAAATGTACACCAAAGACGATTCCACCCACCAACGTTATCAAAACAATTAAAAATGTAACTGCACATTGCATTAGAAAGCATTTGCTGTGAAGTATTCTGTACAGTCTATTTCTACGAACATAAATTACATTTTCTCGTTGCAGCTCAGGAAGCTCCATCTTCTACGACCGTTCGCGACCACTGATGATGTGTACGTAGATGAAAATGCCTCTATCAGCCCTGGGAGTTCCCAGAACTAACAGAAAGATCAACCTTGTGTCTGACCCCCGCAGATTCAACTAGGCACACAGCCACGACCCTACGGCTACCCAGACGGCAAGGCAATTTTAAAACAAAAAGAAACAATACAAAGTATTTAGCAAACTTCCTGGCTGGAGGCAATGTATAGAAAATTCAAATCTGAAAATAGGCAGTTTCCTGCTTTATTTGTCCATATTGCGAGGTCGCAAGTTGTATCTCAGTTTTGCAGGAGCTGTCTGATCTGGAAACAATGTATTTTCAACTGACGTTGCAATGTTCACGTTCGCAGATGGCAAATGTTCAGCGTTCAAAAGAGCAGTTTCAGGAGGAGAGTCAGAATTTGGTGAATCCGTGATCAGTTCTGCATCGCTGAAAGGTATGAACCTGGGGACTTGTTCCGTTTCAGAGGCACCGATTCCTTTCTTTACCCAGTTGTCGTAAGGAAGTGGCAGAGGCACACGTTTGACATGTGTCGTATGGATCCAGTTTTTCCTTCCGGCCACACGAATAGCAGTTCTCGTTGCTAGTAGGACTTGGAAAGGGCCAATGAATCTGGGCTGAAGATTTTTCGTTCTTGCAAAATTTTTGATGACCACCTGATCACCCGGTTTCAGCTGATGGCCTGGACTCTCCGGTGGCTTTGGCAATGCATCGAAAACCTGTTGGTGAATAAGACTCAATTTAGCAGTCAAGTCGAAAAGGTAATCAATTAACATTGGGGATTCCAGCTGCTTGAATTCTTTTGGTCTAGGTACCCCCCAAATATTTGCAGGACGACCAAAAACTATTTCATAAGGACTAAGCCCTACTCTAGAATGTACGGTTGCTCTTGTTGATAGCAAAGCCAACGGCAATGCGTCTGGCCAGGACAAACCCGTGGATGCTTGTATCTTAGCAAGTTTCAGTTTAAGGGTGCCATTGTAACCCTCGACTAAACCCGCGGACTGGGGATGATTCGCACTATGAAACTTCTGTCTAATCCCTAGGCCGGCACACACACTCTGCATAACTTTCCCTACGAACTCACTTCCGTTATCTGACCATACAATCCGTGGCATTCCGTATCTGGGGAAGTATTCTTTAAGAAGAATTTTGGCAGTGGATAAGGCAGTATTGTCCTTTAGCGGGTATGCTTCGATCCATCTGGAGAAAGCACAAACTACCACTAGGACGTATTTCAGGTTATTACAACGATCCATGTGAATGAAGTCTAGCTGGATCACTTCAAAGGGGCAGGAAGGAGGAGCGAAGTGACCTGCAGGTGTGGGGATTCCCTTGCCAGGATTATGCATCAAGCATACCATACAATTTCTCACCACTCTCTCTGCACACTTACTAATCCCATCATTCTTCCAGACCGGAGCCAACATCTTACAAATCCCTTTTGAACTGATGTGCGCTGTTCCATGTGCCATCGTCACTACTGCAAGCACATACGCATCAGGCAACATCCAACACTGTTGTTCCGACAAGTCAATCCAACACCCACTCGAGTCCAATTTACCCGTGCTCTCTCTCCATGCAAGTTTTTCCTCCTCAGTCGCCTCTTTCTGAATTTCCTTCACGCTTTCCACTGTGTCTTCACACATTCCAGACTCAGAAATCCATCTTGCAGACGTTGCAACATACATTCTACTCATCATATTTCTAGCTGTCTGTTTTGCAGTCTCATCGGCAAAAGCATTCCCACGACCAACATCATCTGTGATTGCTTTATGAGCACTGCATTTCACAATCGCAACTTCAGTCGGCAAGGTTAGAGATTCCAACAAGTCATTAACTAGCTGACCATGTTGAATCTTAGTCCCATGGGACGTAATGAAACCTCTCTCTTTCCACAAACGGCCAAAACTATGGGCCACGCCGAACGCGTACTGACTATCTGTGAACACATTCACTCTCTTTCCCTTAGCTAAAACGCACGCTCTTGTTAGCGCGATCAATTCTGCAGCCTGGGCAGAATTCTGACTCACTCTCGCAGTCTCCACAATCGTACTCAAAGTCGTTACTGCATAAGCAGCAGTCACATCACCATTCTCCAATTTGAAGCAAGACCCATCAACATACAGCGTGCCATCTGGATCTGATAACGGAGTGTTTTTTAGATCAATACGTCCTTTGGTTTCTTCTTCAGTTTTGAAACAACAGTCGTGTGGTTCGGAATCACTCGACTCTTGGCTAGTCGGCAACAATGTTGCTGGATTCAATACATTGCATCTTTTGATCTGAATATGACTAGCTAACAGTGTCAGTTCATAACCTGATAATCTAGCACTGGTAAGGTGTTGCGTCTTGGTTCGGTTCATGAGTGTATCCACCGCATGAGGAACCATAACCACTAGCATATTGTTCATTACTAAACCAGCAGATTGTCGAATGGAAGCTGCAGCTGCGGCTGTAGCTCTCAAGCAACTAGGCAACGCTCTAGCTACTGGATCTAATGTTGATGAAAAATACGCACAAGGGCGTTGTTTATCACCAAATTTCTGCGTCAAAACACTCAATGCACAACCTTCTCTCTCGTGGACATAGAGCGTGAATGGCTTACTGTAGTCGGGTGTACCCAATACAGGTGCTGAACACAGTGCATTTCGTAATTCAGAAAAACTCTGCTGACATTCTGCAGACCACGGTACCGGACTCGGAACACCTTTCCCAGTCAAGGCTACCAATGGTTTTGCTAAAAGAGAAAAATTTGGGATCCATTGCCTACAATATGAGGTAATACCTAAAAAGGCACGTACTTCTCTCTGTGTGCTAGGAACATTCATCTGTGTAATTGCTTTTATTCTCTCTGGGGTCAACTTCCTTCCCTCCTTTGACAAGAGATGACCTAGGTAGGTCACTTCTTGGCAGCAGTATTGCATTTTTGAAGGTGACACCTTGTGATTCAAATCTGACAAGTGATGCAATAGAGAAATCGTAGCTGTTTTGCAAGTTTCCTTGTCATCAGCAGCCACTAGAAGATCATCGACATATTGTATTAAAGCAGAACCAAGAGGAAGTACGAAGGAATCTAACTGGCTTTTTAATGCTTGACTGTAAATGGATGGGCTTTCACAATAGCCTTGTGGAGCGCGTTTAAACCTGAAGCTTCGTCCTCCTAGAGAGAAACCGAAGATATCTCTGCTTTCTTCGGCTATCGGAATGCTGAAAAAGGCATTTTTCAAGTCGACAACCGAAAACCATGCTGCTGTAGCAGGAATCAACGTTAACAATGCAGTAATGTCTGGAACCACAGGAAACTGTGGGATCACAATTTTATTAACCTCTCTGAGATCAATTACAAACCTATATACTGGAGGTTTTGTAGGGTCAGTTCGTTTCAAAATAGGCAGTACAGGACTATTACAGACATTACCTCTAGTTTCTTCTATAACGTCTTTCTCAATCAGATCATGCACTATCAGTAGGAGCGCACGCTCACCTTCACTAGAGATTCTGTATTGTGGAATTCGTGGAAGTTTGACATTTGCTTTCAAAGTTACTACATAGGGTGGAATTTCCAATAGACCTACATCATTAGGACCAGTCGCCCAAAAAGTATCAGGGAGTGAACGCAGCTCTGGTGGGAGCGCATCCATCGACAAGTACATCGGAGAGATTATTCTTTTACCCAACGTAAGCTGTACTCCTTCTGGAGAACAGTACAATGTCGCGTACAGGCGTTTTAACAAGTCTAAACCAAGCAGATTTTCATTACAACCTGTCGTCAAAATCAGGGGTGCTTTCAATTGACAGGGTCCAACTGAAATAGACAAAGGACCAGAAACAGGGTTATGAACAGGGGCGCCCGAAAAACCTACTGAAACGTTTGTTGAGCCAGACAAAGGTGCGCCAGGGAGTTTCGCATGTATGATAGAACTTTTTGCTGCACCAGTATCCAACAGAAACGGTTCGACTATACCTGATGTTGCTACTGCGACATAAGGCCCACTTTGATCTACTGGAACTGATACTACTCCCTCTCTTTGTCCATGGCTGTCCTAGTACTCACTTTGCTGACCTTCCTCACTAGCTTCATAATAGTCTTCAACATGATATTGTGGAGACCTATTCTGTTGGGCAGATTGTCCATTTCGCTGGTCGAAATAATTAGAAGGGCGATCACTCGTCTGCGGAGTCATAGCACCTCGTCCTCGACCTCTAGAGTTTTGCATAGAACTACCACGACCTCTCTGAGCTGCCGCAGCATTATTTTGTGCCCGAACTGGACACTCATTTTTGTAATGACCTTCCACTTTGCAATAAGCACATTGATTCCATTGGTATTGTGGTCTTTGAAAATTATATTCCGTTCTTTGATATGACCCTTGCTGCATATTAGTCTGATTCGTGCGAGGCGGATAAGCTTGCTGTAAAAGTACTTTAGTTTTTAAATCTTTCGTCTTTTTATCTGATTTTTCCTTCTCTTCTTTATCCCTATTTTCATAGTACTGGGCAGTCGCAAGTATTTGCGCAGTCGTAGAGACAGCCCACGCACTTTCAGAATTCTTTAATTTACCACTAAGCTCTGGCAACAGATTGTGCACAAATTTATCAACAAATAATCTCTGGCCTCCTTCTGTGCTCATATCCTGACCACTATGATCCACGAAAGTCTCCTCGAATCTTGTGAAAAAGTCTGAGACGTTTTCGTCTTTCTTCTGTTTGCACGCGGACAATTTGTCCCAGTTAACGCGCAATGCTGGCATCAAGGTTTTCATTAAATCGATTATTCTTCCAGGCAAATTAGCAATTAGGGGTTCTGGTTTGGAACCACCTATTTGTTGACCATCCGCTGCAATTATAGCTGCCCAGTCACCACCTAGGGCAACTGGATGATTCTCTTTACGAATTTTAGCCCAAATTGGTTGCGGTACTACATTACCAAATAGCAGATCTAGGTCAGCAAGATTCAATACACAAGCGTCAACCGTTTGAGCCAACTCTTTGTAGTACCCTGCAGGATTTTTACGCGGATCTGGCAAGGCCTGTTTCACTGCTAATACTTCAGCTCGCTTCCATGGAATATGTATCCATACTCTCTGGAATTGGGCCGGAGCGGCTGCAATACCAAGGTTTACATTAGCTTGCACAGCTTCACGCCAAATTGGTGGAACCTCTCTCATTGGGTATTGACGATTTTGTTTCGTACTGCGTTTCTCTAACTCTCTCGGTGAACGAAGGGATGAGTTGGTCCTATAACTTAGAACCAGTTCCATCGCTTCTTTTATATTTTGTCCAACTATCATACCTGCAGCAAACTCTTTCTGAACATTAATTAATTCTTCTAGATTTGATTCAGGGTCATCCTCTTCCAATTCCTCACGTAGAAGGAAACACATTTCATCGAACACATATCGTTGTGTCGGTTCATTCCATTGCATAAATGTATCTAATACATCTTGTACATTATATCTTCCAACTTTTGAAACCCATCTAAGAGCAGTGGAATCTAATATTCCTCGCTCTTCAGTACTGGGAAGCTGACTACGCCTCTGTACAGAGTCAGAGGTAGGAGTCTTAATCAGAGTTTTATAGAAGGGAGATAGAATATTGGAGACAGAATCAGTGATTCTCCGACGAACAGAAAGCGGAGTCATAATATTAGCAGAAGCAGTAAATAGAGTAGCAGTTGGAACAGATAGATTAGGAACAGTAGGAGTAGCAGGAAAAATAGCTTGTGAAGTAGCAGGTGTGAGCGACACAGGCATAGGTAAAGAAGCCGGCAACCCTAGAAGAGGGGTTGTCGAAGGAACATTAATATTGACCACAGGAGGTACAGGAACTTGATTCAGGGGAGCGGGAACAGGGACACCAGGTTGTCCAGCAACCGGTAATTGAACATTCGGTATAGGTGGAGCCGTAGCACCCTGTGCATACGGTGGGGGTGATCGTAACAAGTAAGACAACAGGGGATCCTTTTCAGGGTCCTCTACTATCTTAGCCGTACTCGATGGTAAAGCAGGATAGCACTTGTCTATCGCTAAATTACGCTCTCTATCGGCCACCTCCATCGCTTTCTCAGACTCGTTGAGTTGCAGCTGCCTAGCAGACTGTTCTAAAGTCAACTCTTGCTCTTTCTGTTCTTTCTTCAACTTTTTAATTTCTCTCTGTTTAGATTCTTTTCGCCAATAACGGAAAGAATCAAACATTGCCGGCCGGGCTTTCTTCTTAAACAACCTTCTTTCTAGATTATCGAGAACTTCAGGTTCAAAACTACCATGTCGTGGCCAACTAAGGACACCATCTTTCTCTGTGAAGCGGATCCATACCTCATTATAAGAGATAGGGCCCACACCAAATTTGCAATATAGATCATAAAGGGGAGTTCCAATAGGAGGAACCAAACACGAGTCCTCCAACTGGGAATCACTGTTGCAACTAAAACAAGACAACATACAATTTTTCCGACTTACCATTTTATAATCCGGAACACAAAACAAACAAGACACAAACAGAAAAGATGCGCACTCGAACCAAGAACTTAGGCCTACCAGAACTGACAAATGTATCGATACCTGAACTGAACAGAATGATTATCGTAACCAGAATAACCAGTGATAATCTTACAGAACTGAACTGGACTGAGAACTAAAAGGATTATTCAAACAGGAGCAACCCTCACAAAATATTTAACTGAGGTACTGAAGACGTCACCAAGGAGAAACCCGTCACGTCTCGCCGTACTAAGGACTGCACCTCGGGTCCAAGACAGGGCGACGGTCAAGGCAACGGACCACTGCAGCCGTCTGAACGGGAACCCTCGCGGAAGAGAACGTCGGGGCCACTTTTGCGATATGCCGGGATCGATGAAGTGGGGCGCCTCCCTCTGAAATCTTCACACGAAGCTCCTCGAACTCTTCAGGCTTTTGTACCGGTACCGAATGACGTCGCCCCACGTTGGGCGCCAATTGGAGTTCTGGACTTTTTGGTTCCGTCCAGAGGTGTCAGGGACAACTCCCGAAGACCCCGGAGTTCAACCTGTCTCGGTGCACAAACAAACAGAAACACGGGCTTCTCGATGGTGGCGTCAAAGACCAAAGGTTTATTACTGCAGGGACACAGAAGTCACAGAAACTGCACACGGGCAGTGTCTAGGAGCCTGTTCAATTTGTACAAAGAGGGTTGTTCCTTATATACCAAATATTCTGCTCGGGGCAAATTCTTTACATGTTACCACAGTTCTAAACATTCGTGTCTTAAACAATAAATATTTGGCGTTTGCACAGGAATCGTCAACAGTATCTGATGTCAAAACATTACGAATGAGGGGTTCCCACTAGTCCATCATAATCCCATGTCAATTCTTCATTCAAGACCCGGACCGCCTCATCGTAAATTTCGTTACCTCCCCCTAATAAAGGCCCAGAAGGAAAGGAGCAGAGCCAGGTGTGGAAGATAGAAAGACAGGATAAGAGATGTTTGTGGGTCGTAAATGGGCACGGTTACCAGCTTCGGCCGCCTAATCATGATCAGGCCAACGAACACAAGAACCAGTATAGCAGGACTGGCCTCAGGCTGGGGAGGCAGTTCTTGCCGAGTCATGCTGCTACAGCGTTGCTGGCCTAAGGTGCACGTGTCACTCGCAAGGTGAATCGCCGGCTAAAGCCTACGTGTCCTTAAATGAAAAAGAGGTCATTGCGTGTCCATTGACTATGTGAGGGCAAGGAATACAAAATGGCTCCCGTGTTCTAAGATGGATGCCACGGGTAGAACAGAAATGTGTTTGTAACTGGAGTGCTCTTGCTCGTAGCATAGCGAAAACATCAGGATATACTAAATGGATCATTTGCGGTTCACTGATACCGAAATTATGTATTTACGACAATGTTTACAAACACGAGTAAAATCGTCACGGAACCTCACTATAATGAAATAAACACTTTGCACATGAACTGGAGTGCCTGCTGTCTTGCAGCCATCTGAGACCAATAGGAATATATATATATATATATATATATATATATATATATATATATATATATTCACTGAAAAAACCATAGGTTATAGACCATATATAGTTAGGAATTAGCATTTAAAAAACCTTATTTTACTCACACAAAACCATTGAAATTCCATATATAGTTAGTTGCACTAACTATATATCGCGCACCCGCAATCCACTGCTGATCATGTCACATATTACATCATTCATGACATGGTCAGTGACATCACTGATGACATCACTGATGACATCTCAAATGACATCACTGATGACATCACTGATGACATCTCAAATGACATCACTGATGACATCACTGATGACAACATCCAGTGACTGTATGTTTCTGTAAAGTTAAAATATGTCTTACATATTGAAGAATGAGTGGATGTAGAAGTGTCTGAACAAAGGATTTAGTAGGTGCGTGACTGACTGTATGAGTGAGTGATTAAATGTGTCTCACTGAGTGCATGGGTTAGTGACTAAACTGTCTTAATTTGTGCATCATTATGTCTGTTGTTCTGTAAACTGCTGCATGTGTTGATCAGTAGCTATATGATTAACTATATGGGTTATTGATTGGTTGCCCAAGTATTTGTATGGGAGACTGAGAGTGTGTATGGGTGGCTGGGAGGTGTATGACTCTCTGCATAGATGTATGGGTTCAAAAGTGCATGTGGAAACAGCTGTATGGGCGGTTGACTGTGTGCATGACTGTATTGGTGAGTGAATAGATATCTCAGTGCTACATGTCAAAGTAAGTACATATGTAAAATACAGTACATGTGAGAGTTGACATATATAAATAACTGTGCATAAGAGCCAGTGAATGTGTGAGTGGCTGTATGGATCATTGTGAACTTGTATCCAGGATTGTATAAGTGAGTAAATATGTTTTAGTATATGTTTGAATAAGTAAGGTGTGTTTAACTGTATAGTTAAGGAAATGGAGGTGTGATTGATTGTTTGCATGACTGACTAGGTGTGTGTGTAACTTCATGGATGAGTGACAGTCTATGAGTGTCTGTTTACACTGAGTGTATCTAAGGTTATATTAGAGTCTGAAGAGGTTCATCGTATTATCACATGAATGATGTCATCAGTGATGTGATCAGTAATGTCAAATGAGATGTCATCAGTGATGTAATCAGTGATGTCATTTGAGATGTCATCAGTGATGTCATCAGTGATGTCATTTGAGATGTCATCAGTGATGTCATCAGTGATGTCACTGACCATGTCATGAATGATGTAATATGTGACATGATCAGCAGTGGATTGCGGGTGCGCGATATATAGTTAGTGCAACTAACTATATATGGAATTTCAATGGTTTTGTGTGAGTAAAATAAGGTTTTTTAAATGCTAATTCCTAACTATATATGGTCTATAACCTATGGTTTTTTCAGTGAATTTTCAAGGTTTTGTAAATGCTAATTCCTAACTATATATGGTCTATAACCTATGGTTTTTTCAGTGAATTTCATTGGTTTTTTAAAAGCTAATATCTACAGCTGTAAAATGTATTCTTCTTTAAATCCAAAAATATATTTTATATGTTTATTAATAATTTTTTTTAAATATTTTTTTTGTTTCGCTCCCGGTCCGCGAACCGGGAAGCTTCCCGTTAGCTCAATTCGATTCCGCGATCCGGTCCGCGAACCGGTAACAAATCAACATAGTTACGGTATCGCGTTGCCGCGTAATGCGTCTTATGACGTACTGCGTTAGCGCACCCGGAAGTGCCCCGGGGCGCGGACCGAGGCGCGAAACGCAACTCCCCGGAAGCGATCCGCGGCGCGAAAGCGCGACGTATCGCGTTGCCGCGAAATGCGTCTTGTGACGTACTGCGTTAGCGCACCCGGAAGTGTCCCCGGGCGCGGACCGAGGCGCGAAGCGCAGCGAACCGGAAGCTAACCGGGGAGCGTTCCGCAGCGAGTAACATGAAAGTTAGAGTCATGTGACTTGTTAATAAAGCTTTTCATTGGTTCATTTCACTTTTAGTTTCATAATTATGGAAGGCTAGGTCAGGTGACCTAAAAATAACACTTTTCATTGGTTGAGAAGTATTGTTTTTCCCAAATGATGAAAACCCCTCCTTCTTTCCTCACTCTGACTTTCATCATTGTGAGAGGAAGACCTTCATTAGTATATCAGAAATGGCTTCAGTAGTTGCTTCAGCTGGTGGACCCCCACCACCACCTCCACCTCCTCATGGGAAGAGAGGACCACCTCCCCAGGTGATGACCAACACTGAGGAGGAAGAGGAAGAAATGGAGGAAGAGGAGGGAGAAGAACCACAGTTCTTGGAAGAGGTGCCCCGGGTTTCCCATAGGAAAGCCAGTTTCATCTGGCAGTTTTATTCAATCCCTCCAGGGCAAAAGAAAGTGAATGCGAGGTATGTGACCTGCCTCATCTGCAAAGAGAAATTATCAAGAGGGACTGATAAAAAGTATAGCTATGGGAACTATACCATGCATCGGCACATGACCAGGAAGCATCCACTTAATTACAGCCGGGCGGAAATACGGGATATGGAACAAAACCCAACAGCAACTCCTGTGGCCAGGTCAACATCGTCAATATCATTGACACCAGCAGAGGCACGGGAAACTGTGCCAAACATCCAAGAGAATTTTGGGCACATGAAACATACTTGTATGCACTGTGGTGCGTTGATATCATGTGGTAACATGAGTATTAATGCCATCAACCTGGCTTATGACAATCATAATTGCCCTAACCGCCCCCAGTAATTTTTTTTTGCTCCTGTTGAGCCCTTTTCAACACCTGTTTTTTGTTGTTCCCCCCCCAAAAAAACCCCAAAAAAATATAAAATCGTTCAAAAAATACAAAAAAAACAAAAAATGTTCAAAAAATACAAAAAAAATATAAAACAACAAAAATATAAAAAAAAAAGTTCTTTTCAGAACTACCTTCCCTTTCCAAAAAAATTGCTAGAATGTTTAGCACTCTGGCAAGCTCTATTTCTTTTGGTTCGCTTCCGGTTTAGCTTCCCGGTACGCGTACCGGGAGCTAACCAAAAAAAAAACTTTTTAAAAAAAAAGAGTAAGTATAAGGAAAGTAAACAGAGAGTGATGTTTCAAGAAAGACAGCTATAGGTAGTAAAGAAGAGATACTATTTAATAGATCTATTTACCAAAGAACAGACAGAAGATGGTATAATTGTGAAAAACAAAATAGATAACGAAGTGAAAGAAAAACAAGCATTGGCATAGCCAATAGGTATCGACTTTTGGACCTTCTAAGTCTTTAGTTATGCAGCATAATATCCTTGGTGCAGCAACATCAACTGTTGCATGGCTAAACACGTATAAGGTCCCAAAGGCGAGACCTATTGTCTATGCCAATGCTTGTTTCTTAAGTAGAATTGCAATACGTATGGCTCTTCCATGTAAAAAAATCTTATCTTGTGCTCTAAAGATTGCTAAAGTCTCGACAGAGAACAGGCTAGATTGTAAGTAGGGTAAATTGCGCTTGGTGATCTGTTTGAGGGAGCGTCTGCTTTGCCTGGTGTCTTTGGAGAGCAATTTTGATTGTTATACTGGACAATATAGCCCTAATGTAAATAACATAGGGGCATATTATCAACATAGGCAATAAAAGTTTTGCAGCTTTTATAGGCAGAAATGTGTCGCTAAAGCTGCTTTTGCGGCAGAAAACTGCCGCTAAAGCCGCTTTTGCACCAGTTTTCTGCCAATAAAAAGAGCAATAATTTTATTGGCTGCATTCATAATATGCCCCTTAGTGTGCTTCAACTACACAGAGAAAGCATTATGAACAAATAGTGATACAGTGATCAGTCAAAGACACTAAGAGTAATAGAGGCGGAGTGAGTGAACAAGAGTGAGGAACTATGAAAAGAGAGGGACTGAGAAAAAAAGTGGAAGGAGTTGAGTAAGTAGGTAATAGAGAAAGGAATGAGGGAAGTAGCAAAGGCAGGAAACTGAGGATTAAAGAAATGAAGCAGTGGAACTAATAGTAGTTCAATGTGATAGAAATGTAACGAAAAGAGTACAAAATACTTACCTTATAATTGTCGTTAAATTCCTCACTTTTTATTTTTATACTTTCAATCTGTGAAAGAGAGAACAAACATTTGAAAAATATAAAAACATGTATTGAAAAATTACAAAAGACAAGGGCAAAGATTGAAGGACAAACAGTTTTTCAATAACTTTGACACTTACAGAAGCTACACAGTCCTAAAGATATACATTTTAAAGTAACACTATCTTGATGCAGATGAAGTGAGGCCTATCTTAAAACATGGTGCATCTTTTGCATTGCTGTTGTCTCAGAAAAGTGTCGCAAGACACTAAAATTTAAAATAATTGCTTCAGGATGCCAATAAGATGTCTACTATCCAGAGTTTTGTTTCAGGTGAGGCCTACTCAGGGTTGCAGATGAAATTTCAAGTTGTTGAAGAGAATAGAAGACATAATACATGTGAAGGTCTACCAATGAAGTGAGTCATGTCCACTGCAATCTTCAACAAAGTCCAAACCTCCTATGTTTCCCTGGACAGACCTAAACTTGATCTGCACAATGTGATTCGTAATGATAGGAAACACAGGTGATGTAATTGAAATACATGCAATTTATTTTGCTCATTTCACAATCACATCACTTCTGTTTCCTTTGCTTAGGTATCTCATTGTGCAGATGTAGTCTAGCATATCAAAGAATACGCAGAAGTGCAGCACTGCATGCAACAACTTTGACACTTACAGAAGCCTCACCTTCTCCATGCCTTCTACACAGTTCTACATATACATCATAAATGGAAACATTACAGAATTAATTATACATGTTAAATGGTTTATTTTTGCTGTTCTCAGAATGTATCAAAATTCACTAAAAACAGTGACTTGAAGGTATTCATCATGTAACAGCGGGGAAAAAAAACACAATCAAAATGATTGTGTTTAAAAAACCCATACAAGATCAGAAATCAAAAATCAGAACTCCTTAAAGTTAACTTACTTTCCATGACGTCCAAGGATGTCCTATGAATAGCTTATACTCTTTTGTGCTGTTATTACTTTCAGCCCACCAGTTTCTGAAAGAAAATCTCCATCGTTTTTAAAAACATGTTACATACAATAAATGACTTCTTGCTCTCTACCACAAGATTCCACAAGGCCAAATTTTGTCAGAGCCGTGTATAACTCTTGGATTTCTTGTTAACCAATCCCATCATTTGGCATTCCCGCAACTTTCAGAATTAAAATGTTGAAGATCATTTTCACAATCCTGGAATAGTAATATCTTCCCCTTCTTGCTCAGTCATGTTCTACATTTCGTATGACACTGATACTGCTTAATATGAAGCAGACTTACACTACATCTATGAGTACTACAATTATTTAATTCTCTACATCACTTTTAATCACAAAGTAATGTAAAACAGTAGACAGCATTGCAGACTTACATTCCCTCTACTCCATGTTTTGATTGGCTGCTTTAATTAGCTTATGAAAAGAAACAGTTTTTCTGAACTCATTTAAACTGCACATACATGTCCATGATGTCCAATCCTATGATTAGAAGTTATGTCTCTGAACTACACTTATCCTCAAGGCCAAATTGTGTAGGAGCCATTAGAACTTCTTGAAATTCCACAGATCATATCCCGAGATTATTTTCCTAAAATTTTGGTTTTAAAAACACCAGGTAAGAGTTTTTAAGGTCATACGGCAATTTTTTTTTGAAAATTACAACAGAATCATTACAGAATGACCAGCCATTTCTAGACTTTAAATAAGCTGTGTAATGTCCTGATGATATTGAAGGGCCGTCATGATATATAATTGCTGTAGTTACAAAAGTCCTTCCTGATATTGACAACTGCGAAGCTACAAAAATTTTTATTAAAGTTGTCAATTTTGTTCCATCAGGCCTACATCGTTGGAACATTAAAATGATGTACTGGCCATATGTTCGTATAAATAATGTGGACATCATTTCAGATTTACATTGGCTACACTCCATGTTGTGATTAGCAGCTTTTACTAGCTTATTAAAGGAGACTGATTTACTGTCTGGCAAAGTTAAATATACAAATCTTTCTGAGTCTACACTAGTAGTACTTGATACCATACAGTTCTCGCAGTCATGCTGCCATTGATAAGAAAGCCCAAACAGCTGATCTACATCTACACCTTCAGCATGTAATACATGAAGCATATACATTAAAAACTCCTGACAATCTTGCTGAATATTTTGAGAGAATTGTGTTTGGCCTGAACATCTATCTAACAGATTTCTAATTTCAGACACACTTTCTATGTTTCTTCTATCAGTGGTACATTTCTCTAACACAGAATTTAACAAACTGCAAAATCTTTGATCAGAATTGACCACAATCTCTTCTTTTACATTTTTTAGAGAAAACAAAACATTCATTACTACATTAGCATAGCAGTTGACACCAGAACTGTTTTCAAACTGAAAACCAACAACATCTTCAACAGAATCCTCTTTGTTTCTGCTTGTAATTTTAGGTTCATTCACTTTTTTTCTTTTTGCTACAACCTGCCCAGTATTGTTCTCATTTCTTCGTTTCCGGCCTACCAGACGTTTCTCAAACAAAGGAAACTGAGGCAAATGTGGCGCATACTCTCTTCTTAACCTATTGTATTCCTTAACACAATCTAGATCTGCACAAATGTTTCTGACATCACAGTCAATCAAGTACAATCCCGATAAAGTTCTAACTCGTGACAATGCCACATATGCCATACCCTCCTTGAACACAGAACTGCCAATATTCACCAATGCAGTGTCTACACTTAAACCTTGCGATTTATGAATTGTCACCGCATATGCCAAGCAAACAGGGAACTGCTTACGGCGAACATATAAGTCTTTTACAAGCAAAAATCTAGCAGAACAACGAGCAATTAGCTGTACTTCCTCAATGCCATCAAATTTAATTTTTAAAAATTCAATTCCATCTCTATTTCTGTATTTCACAAAATCAACAACATTACCCATTGATCCATTTACCAGACCTCTTTCAACATGTAAATTCCTTCTTAAAATTATACGGCAGTTCAAGCACACATTCAGAGTCTTTTCAAAACCTGCAGTTTTAGATATACTCTTCTCTAATGAATCCAATTTTGTTTTCAGATTCTCAGACAAAATAATTGTTGATCCCATATGCTCTACTCTATCAATAGCTTCCACTTTCACAATCTCTTGCTTTTCTAAATGCAACATTTTGTTGTTAAATTTTGCACATTCTGCAAGAGTTGGCATCAAACATATTCCAGATTTCTTATCAGTAATTTTCTGAAAAATATTCTCAGGCACAACATCTTGTTCTGGATATAAATTTGACAGTAATCGTGCATGTAAAGCTTCTTTCCCATGCTCGGTCACTTTTCCAATTCTAACATCTTGTAGAATAGTCTTGTAAACTTCATCCTTTGCCTGACGCATATTTTCATGCAGTTCAGCATAATTGAAGTTTAACCATATATTGACGTTGCCAATGTTGCCTAGGCACTTCCTGGTATCTTCATGCGTGAGCATTTTGAACACAGGTTGCCCTTTCACTGGTGTCAGCTGCAGAAGATCTCCAAAAACAATGATGTGTTTGCCACCGAATAACACATCATACTCTGTTTTGAGAACTTCTTGCATCCTCAAATGCACAAAGGCAAGCATGACATTGGAAACCATGCTTACTTCGTCAATGATAAGAAGTTTCATTTTCCTCAAGATTCTTGAAACTTCAAAACAAGCATCTCCAGATAGCTTGTGATATTCTAATTTGTTGTCATGCTCCACTGGCAGCATCAGTAAACGATGTAAAGTAATCCCTTTAATATTATGTGCTGCCAGTCCAGTTGGAGCAGTGACAACACAAGACAGTGATGACTCTGTCCTTTCCTGCAAATAGCATGAAATTGCTTTAATGAGGAAACTTTTTCCAGTTCCCGCTTCTCCACTCACGTACAGTCGGACAGGCTTCAACGACGTACATGAGCACTCTTTCTTATCATGACTTAATCCATGATCAATTTGCATGGTAACTTCGTCATATATTTTCCTCTGCTCAACGTTGAGTTGCCTTTCCAACTCTTCTAAGTTAACCGCATCCTCTTGAGCATGTGCCATGGCTCTTTCCACCTCATTCATAGCAGTGGCAGCTTCATTTTCAATAAGAGGTCCTCCTAGTGGATCCTGACTCAATGAAGCAGAACTCTGACTGTCCTGAGAACTGTCTCTGGCAATCTCGGCTGCAATCGTTGCTTCCTGCTCAATTTCCGCATTCAACATTTCTACATATTTGGGAAAAGCAGGACATTCTATGGTCTCCTTGGCGGCATTGAAAGAGTCTTCGTAACAGAGGAAATCTCCAAGCAGTTCCTCTTCTGCACGCCAAGGCTTGAAAAGTTGCAAAAGTGCTAAATAGAAAAACTCCTTTTTTTCAGGAGATTCGCCACTCAATTTTCGATGGTTTATCAAGTGGCATTTTCTTTGCTTGACCAGACATCCCTCACTTCCTATTACAGCATACACTCCTTTCTCAGTATCTTCTTTGATGTTCCTCTTGAACATGTAATTTTGCAGAGCCTCATACAGACAAACATTCTCTAGGTGACTGCTTCGATTTGGATAATATGTATCCAACATGTTTGTCTTCAAAATGTCGGTACTGTTTGGCTCCTTTTCCGCCAAATACTCAATTTCCCGCACAGGTTTGAGAACTCGATTACGCGTTGCAGCAAGACCAAGACTCGCCCAAACGATACTCCTGGACTTGGCATAGAGACTTGCTGAAGACAACCGGTCAGAACATTCGTACGCTCCGATTTCTCGATGCGACAACATCTTCAGACTGAAACTGTACAACTTCTTGCTGAGGCTCTTTTCATGGGAAATGTCCTCCCACATATCCTTCAATTCTGTCTTCTCTTTTTTGGTGATATACGACGTCACATACCGAGCCACAGCCATACAGTTATCAGCCACAAACTGTATATCCATGTTAGCATTCCACATGGACAAAATCACCGGGTTGTAGTCGTTGATATACTTGGACTCTTCGTTCCTCTTCAAATTGTAAGTGTTTTTAGGTGATTTCTTCATCACATTATGTCGCAGCGAAGACATCAAACTGTTTACTCTTCCTTTAGAAATCACCGGTCGTGGGAAGCCGAAACGACATTTGGTGTAGAACTTGTCTTTGTTTCGGAATTTACGACGGCAGTACTTTCCACATCGATGGCTTTGGAAACGCAGAACTTTTTCTCTTAGGCTTTTCTTCTCCTTTGCGTTTGGAACAGCACACGTAGAATACTGTTGGATGAAACTCATCACTGAGTCTTCTGGATCCGTTCCAAATTTAGGTGCATCCTTGATCCACAGCAACATATGTATATGAGGAGCTCCTCTTGCTTGGTACTCCTTTCTCCAGAAGAAATCCAACACCTCTCCAAGAGGTGGATTCTTCTTATTCATGATGAAAGACATCATAGCTTCAAATCTATGATTGAAGTACCTACATACATTGACTGGATCCAAAGAGCACAGTTCTCCGGGTGTCTTGAATTCGATGTTTTCTACGTTAGCATTTGCCTCTCGTAGAAATTGAAGTAAGTCTTCCCAGCCATACTCGGCACAACTCAGAGTGAGGAACCATGTGGGAGTACCTAAGTTCCTCAGCATACATTTTAAATCACCATGACGACGGTACCAGTACTCATTAGTACCACGCTGACACGCCATGAGATTAATCAGGTGAGATTCCAAAATACTATCTTGGACATTCACTTTATCCATAAAATCACTTGCCGAGATGTTTTGCATGTGTATACCACTTTTCAAGATGTGGTTCACTGCATATGACAGTCCAGACAGATCGCTTTCAAACAGGAGATGAAACAAATAAGGAATGCATTGTCGAAACCTAGCATCTCCTGCATACAATCGCAAAGTCCGGTATTCAGAAGCAGGAATTTGATGAGGTCGCTCATCATATCTTCCTCCCTGACCTGTTGGAAAAAGCTGTGGGAAACACCGAGCTTCCAAACTTTCCTCCCAAACACTAATGGGACTCCCTTTGGCTTGTTTCATTTGAAACAACTCAATAGCATTCCCCATGACTTCCTTTGAATGCAAAGGATGAACACTATAATGTTCATATATTTCCTCACTAGTAGAGGGTTCTACTTTCTCAATTTGACCAGCACACAAATCGCTATCCTCTTCCTCACTTACTTCCTCTTCTGCAACATATACATTCTTATAGTATTTATTATTTTTTTTCAAATACAATGTTGCCTTTTTAACTTTCCTAACATCTACTAAATCTTGCCATATTTTCTTATTCTTTGTCGGAACCCCATTAACTAAGATAACCAGAGGTTCCTCTTCCACTTTTTCTACTCCAATTGTGTTAATGTTTTTCTTCAAATCTAGAGGCAAATAAACAACTCTTCCCTTTAATCCTCTCTGTAAATCTGATGGAGGCAATTTCCCTGTCTTTGGCTCCATTCTTACAATAGCCTGAAAGGGATGGATACTTTGAATCAAAATAGATTCATAAGTATTTAAATCCTTCAATTCAGAAGGAATCTCAACCAATTCCAGATTATTATGAACTGCTCTAGCAGGCATCTGGTTTTGTTTTAATTTGTTACAACAATAAGTACACACACGTTGATCCAATCCCAAATCAAAACAATTTTCTACCATCAAGTATGTTGCAAAATCCTTCCATTCACTATTATTTTCCCTTTCACTTTTTGCATATAAATCCACTAACTTAGTCTGATTCTTATAATAAGTGCGTCTACAACACACACAAGTGAAATTAGGCCTCTCACTTGATTTCATGTCAAACGTCGCAATTTCCCTCTGGAAATTATCTGTACTGGAAACCTGTACACTATCTTCCAAATGACCCTCTACTTCTTGCTCAATTTCAACATTCTCCTCTTTACTTCCAAAGTAACAAAACTCAATTTCTTCACATATATTCTTCACATCTATTTCAGAACCATGCAAAAGAGCAGCGCATAATTGTTTCAGCATAATTGCTGGACTCTTAGCATAATACAACAGTCTAACTAACTTCCTCACTTTGTTATGATGCACTGCTAGCATCCTGAAATGATGAAAAACACTCTGGCATACTCTCCTGGAAAGACAAGCCAGTGAATGACCATGCAAACCTGTCACTTCTCTCACTCTGCAAGGATCTAATTCTTGCAACAACCTTATTTTCTGCTTCAAACTTTTCTTGTTAAATGACCGTACAAAATCACAAAGCAAATTGATGGAATCCTGTCGCACACTGCAAATACTACTACACTTCCAGGTGTACACAGGACCCTTAGCACGTCTTCCTAAAACCTCATTACCTAACAACTCTTCTGCCTCTGTTGTCACAAGTTTTTCTTTTTCAACTGGACAACCATCTTTCACTTCATAAGCACGACCACTGATGTCAACTGCATGCACCAAATCATTATCCTGGAAATAACTCTCTTCATTAAAAAATGCCTCACAGCTTGAACTATGTATCCATTCTCCAGAAAAAACTTCACAAAAATTACTACGATTAACTATTCTCTTCCATCTACTATTTCTTTTGAAATCAAAAATTGCCTTGTTTAGCTTCCTAATTCTATTGATTATCAAAATAAATAACTTACGTTTAATTTCAAAAGCCTGATCAATAACTTTCTCAACTTTTTTTTTTCTCCTATAAAAAACTAATTTCTGTTGACCTTTCTTAATATTTTTTAACAAATTGCCAATTATCCTGTTACGGAACATTCGTTTACGAATCTCCGTAAACTGTTGTTTCCTTCTACTATCATGCACAGATTTATCTCTTGCTCTAGCAGTAACATTTTCATTTGTCCTTTTCTTTCCATTTGATTTACTTGTGTTGTTATGGATTGAAACATTTTCTGTACTAATATTTTTTTTATTAGAAATATTTCTTATGAAATATTTAGAGCTCTTACCCGGTGCTTTCTTCATCGCTTGAGAAATCTTTTTGTTAGAGGACTGCTGCATTTTTTTTTTCTCCTGCTGTCTTTGACGTTTTGCAGCCTTCATCTCTCTTATTTTTGTAGGCATAGTTGAATCTGAGGAAAAATATAATAAAAATGTTATTAAACATTATTATCAAACAGTAAATCAGTAATAGTGATCAAAAACATAACACACTACTTGACATTTTAAATAGAAGATTTTTTAGTCCTTGCAAATTTACAATACAGAAATAGCAGAAAAGAAATGAGATTTATATTTATGTTACCTATGCTATTTTATATGTGAATCTGATCTAATTTTATGAGCATATTTTAATATTTTATTGAAGACACTACACATAACCTGTTTTTGAAGGTGTCTTTATTTTTAAATTAAACGGTTTACCTTTTTACTTTTTATTGATTATACATTTTAAAAATAAATGTTTATAATTCCAAAGGCTCAAGCAGGTCAGCTTCCCATCCTATATCATATAATTCGGACAAATCTGCATCCTCATCACGCTCTTCTTCATCCTCAGGATTTAAATCATCCAATGGATCAACATCCACTGATGTTTCAATTACAAGTTCAATGATGAGGTCAAAATCAACTGATTGCAGATTGTCGCTCATGTTGAGGTTGTCTTTATCTTTAAAGAAAGACAACAACAATGAGATGTTGCAGAGTAAGAGACAAATCTCACAGATTATAATAGTAAAATTATTTAACAAGAGTAACATTTTGCAGCTATTATTTAGCCATGTCCAGCGATGCTGAGCAGGTGAAGCCTATGTCTAATTTTTCACTGAACAGGACTCATCTGTTCTTAACCTTGGATAAGCCTCAACGACTCTGTGTCCCCTGCACATACTCAAATGTTAAAGTGCAGATTTATATTAAATGGCACATCCCCAGGCATGCACCAGTTAATGTGCACCACTGCTTTACCACCCATGGTGTGCCGCATTTACAATCAGATAGGAGAAAGCTGCTTCAAAACCCTGCGCCTGCTTGAAGCTGGCATAGGTCTTGACGCAGCATTGTATAGATGGGGCACCCCTGATCCTTGCTGGAGCTGCATCGCACTTACGATACAACTCCAGCAATGTGCCACCTTTACAGCACAGATGCGTCACGCATCTGTGCCTTTTTTGCCCCATGCTGCGCCGCATTGTAAATGCAGCACACCATGGGTGGCGGAACAGTGGCGCAGGATGACTGTCACATCCCTGGGGATGCGCCACTCATCATAAATCTATCCCTAAGCTTCTTATCTTGTTACAGATGAACTGCCATATGTATCATCAAAATATTTTACATATTATAAATAGCAAATTTTAAGGAATAAATAGCGATTCTTTACTATTCCTAATTTGCAATGAGCAAATTGCTAATTGCAAATTACCCATTCATTTCCATAGGCTAGGAGGCTCATAGGAATTAATGTTGCAAGTTGTGATTAGCAATTAGCTCATCACAAAATAGGATTTTTTTCAAGCGTGCAGGGGTATCTCAAGAACACCCTGCTGCACCCCTGAAAAAGAAATTTGGGAGCACATGTTACATCTACATGCCCTAATGGCATGTATGGGCGTCATATGGGACCTTTTTTTTTTTTTTTTTTAAAAATGCTTTTTGAAAAGAATTCGCAAATTACCACAAACTAGAAGTTGGTGGTAGTTTCCAAATCCTTAATATCATTTTTTACATATTTTTTTTTGATACATTGCATTTAAGGAATCACAAATTTTGAATTATTGACATTTTAAGTAATTTCCACATGTGCACTGTTTTCTAAATATAATTTGAAAATCGTTTTTGGGGAAAAGTAATGGTTTGCAAATTTATGACAAGGACATAATGGTGTATGCTTCTCTATAAGGCATTTCAGTATCTCTAATGTCATTTTTCCCATATTACATTATAAGACCTTTCCCCATGAAGCACATTCCTTGTAAATATGCTCCCACCAGTGCATTGCAAATTTAGATTTTGACTGTTTCAGACACATAGCCATGTTGAAAGTGACCCAAAAAAATTGCAAACGTTTTAAAAAAAAACATTCATGTGTCTTAATGACATTTTAAGTCATTTCCCCATGGACAATGTTTTCTAAGTGGCACAAAAGAGGTATACACATATCATAAATCTGTCCCTAGCATTATAAATGATTAAATCAGGATGACAATAAGATGTGGCCTATCCAGAGGTTTGTTTAAGGTGAGGCCTACTCAGGATTGCAGATTAAAGTTATGCTTGATGAAGAATACAGAGGAGATAATTTATTGTAAAGGCCTACCAATGAAGTAAGTGATTTCTACTTCATTGCACCAGTCATCATAAATGTATCCATAAGCTTCTTATCTTGTTAGACATCAACCGCCATATGTATCATATAACTATTTTGCATTTCCAAAAAAGCGAATTTTAAGGAATAAATAGCGATTCTTTACCATTCCAAATTTGTTTGAGAAAATTGCTAATTGCAAATTACCCATTCATTTCCATGGGCTAGGAGGCTCATATAAATGAAGGTGCAATTTGCGATTAACAATTTGCTCATCACAAATTAGGAATTTATTCCAAAAGTGCAGGGGTGTCTCAAGAACACCCTGCTGCAACCCTGAAAAAGAAATTTGGGGGCATATGGCGAACATAAATTTTAACAACATTCCTTTACCTCAAAAACGATTTTCAAATCATAACTTCAAAACACTACACATGGGAAAATTACTTAAATTGTCCTTAAGACACATAAAAGCGTTTTTTGATTGGCTTTCCTGCATGGTAGAGTCACTTTTAACATGGCTATGTAACATAAACATTCAAAATCAAAATTTTCAATGTACAGGTGGGAGCATATTTACAAGCAATTTGCGCCACAAAGAAAGGTCTGACATTAAAATGGGAAAAATAACATCAGGGACAGTCAATTGCCTTATAAAGAACCATACACCATTATGTCCTTCTCATGAATTTAAAAACAATTCCTTTTTCCCAAAAACGATTTTCAGATCATAATTTCAAAAAACTGCACATGAGAAAATGACTTAAAATGTCATTGAAACACATGAAAGCGTTTTTTTTTTGGCTTTCCTGCATGGTTGGTTCACTTTTATCATGGCTATGTAACACAAACATTGATAATTAAAATTTTCATGCACATGTAAGAGCATATTTACAAGCAATTTGCGCCACAGAGAAAGGTCTTACACTAAAATGAGAAAAATAACATCAAGGACAGTCAATTGCCTTATAAATAACCATACACCATTATATCCTTGTCATGAATTTAAAAACAATTCCTTTTCCACAAAAACGATTTTCAAATCATAATTTCTAAACACTGCACATCAGAAAATGACTTAAAATGTCATTAAAACACATGAAATCATTTTTTGATTGGCTTTCCAGCATGGTTGCGTCACTTTTAACATGGCTATATAACAAAAACATTCAAAATCTAAATTTTCCATGCACATGTGAGAGCATATTTACAAGCAATTTGCGCCACATAAATCATAATTTTCTCCTTAAAGCACACTATTCTCTATCTAAAGTAAAGAAATATTTTCTCACCTTAGCAAATACTTTGAGTTTGAAAACAGTCTCAGAAACACACCAATTTGTCTTCAGCAGAGCAAAAGGTATGCACTCCAGAGTCTGCAGCTATCAAAAGCACAGAAATGGTGTAATTCTTCACACATATTTCTCATGTCACCCAATCAAAACTCTTCCCTCACTTTTTTTCAAATGAAAACCCTTCCCCCTCTGCCCTTTCTGCCTATTTTCCATAGCAACCACCTCTTGGAGAAACTCTGGTGTTTGCAAATTCACACAACAATGTTGCAATTGAACTCTGAACTCTCAGTGCACCTGCATATCCAGTGCTTTCTTTCATTTAATGATTTTTTATTGACCACTCAAAATACATCTTTCAAAGAACACATCTCTACACCCTAACTTTCTGTTTTCATCAATCAAAATCCACCAATCACTGTTACTACTTCATGAACACAGAAACTCCACAGTTTTTTTCATTTCAAACTCACATTTTTTCAACTGCCATTTCATTGCCACACTTCATCTGACTGCAGGAGAACCTTCTCTCACCATGTTTTCTGTCTGGATTGTTGGTCATAGTTATATTCACTGGGCTCAAAGGTACGTTGAAAGCAGGAATTTACCTAACCTCAATTTACAAGATGTGGAAATTAAGTGGTTTGGCCACAGAGGATTAAAATGTCACCAATTGATACCATTGGTGAAAACCTTTATGCATTTGCCCAAACCTGACCTGTTAATTGTGCACTGTGGAGGTAATGACTTGGGCACTTTGACTGGTGTAGGTCTGGAAATGCTTTTAAAGGACACCTTTGAGCAATTGATGGCACTTTTTCCTCAGACTGCCTTGGTATATTCAAATATATGCCAAAGACAGAAATGGAGGTGGTCAAACCAATTTTGTCCACAAATTGAGAAGTCGAGGAAGCATGTAAACAAATCTGTTTCAGCTTACATGAGAGACCATGGAATGGGCTCCCTGTACAACAATAACTTGCGTTACTACATGCAAGATATCTACAGAGGAGATGGAGTTCACTTCTCAGATGAGGGCAACAGAGTTTTCACTCTGAATTTAAAAATGTGCATTGGTACCTACTTATAAGTACCAAAATGTACCATAAACCCAAAAGCTCTTCTCAGAGCTACCCTACATCTAATCACTCACAATTATTATTTTACTCTAACTTTTTTTACTAATTTTCAACAAAGTACGCTCCCTGGGGCGCTACCCGGTACGCGTACCGGGAGCTAACCTCGCGAAATTTTAAAAAAAAATGTTTTTTTTTCGCACATATGGGCCTCCTCAGCCACCCTCACAAAACCTAGGGGGTCAAGATAAGTCTACCATGCCCCCTTCTACCTATTCTGAACATTATTTGCCCTCCATCTTGTATCATAATTCGACCGAAACACAAAATGGTGGACTCCCGTTACGCTTAAGGTTCGCGTACCAGGGCGCTCACCGGTTCGCGTACCGGGTCGCTTCCTGGGAAGCGCACCATCAAAAAAGGTGGGAAAGTAGTTCACAGAAAAGCCACTGGAGACAATTTCACCAAATATAGATTAGCTCATACTACATACCAATCCCTACCATTTTCACAAATTTGATTGGAATTCCATTTAGCCATTTAGCCTATAGAACTCACTAAATACCGTGAGGTAAATTACTTCACAAAACACATCTGAAGTGTTGGAATTGACAACCAATTAAAATGTTACTTTCATTTTCTACTTTTTTTACCTGACATTTGATTGGTTATGTACCCGAATATATATAAAGGAAGAGAAGGAAACACAGCCATTTTGACTACTACTTCCTGGTGTACATTTCTATTAGAATTTTCATTAATAACTTCAACTTCTTTTTAAAGGTAAGTTGTTATTTTTAAAACTGAAGTATATTGAGCACTTTAAGTTAATATGGCAAACTTTTTCTGTTAGTTATATACTATCCCTCTGTAGTACTTATAAATTTAGATACACTTTTTTATATTCCTACTTCCACTCTGATACTATACACTGCCCAAAGATAAATTCTCTGTTAAAAACTGCCTATCTAAAATTAATCCCAACAGTGCCCTACCTCTACTAATATATATTTTTTTTATGCAAATTTCAGGAAAAATGGAAAGTGAACAAAACATTTCATTTGAAATTGTCCTTCCAGAGTCCAACACAGAAATCATTGATCCAAATGAGATTGAATTTATGGATGAATCTTGGGACCAAGAACTACTGCAATGTGTACAAGCAGTAGATAACCTCCTTGCAAATGAGGACATTTTACAACCTCAGAGACTACAATCTATATTCCATGATTATGAAATTTCTGACAATGAAATGTTAGAAAGTTTATTAAATTATGAAACACAATAAAAAAAACTTTAAAAAAAAAAAAATAATCAACAAAACCAACAATCAATTAACATACAGCATTTGAAAAGTCTATCATTCATTTTTCATTGTGATACGCTCCCCAGAACGCTTCCCGGTTCGCGTACCGGGCGCTAACCACGAAAAAAAACAAAAAAAATTTATTTTTTTTTGCTTCGCGGGGCCCCTTTAAAGCCTCCACATCAAACCTAGGGGGTCAGGGAGGATCTACTATGCCCCCTTATAGTTATTTCCCCCTTTGTTTTGGCCTCCTCTTGTCTCTCAATCCTACCGAGAGACAAGATGGCGGCCGCTCCGGACTGTTTAGAATGTTGACAGACACCGGAGAGCCAATCAGCTTAGCTACGCGAAGTTCCGGTACGCTTAAGGTCCGCGGACCGGAGCGCTGCCCAGAGCGCGCTTACAGATATATATCTTTTTTTAAACGTTAATTTCTCAAAATCCACTGGAGCACATATATTGAGACCTACAAAAGGCACATCGGGCTATCAGTCCCTAATATTTTGCCAAGTTTCGTGCAAATCCATTCAGCCGTTCGGGCTAAAAGTGAGGCTAACCGCCCTATGGAAAACTCAATGTTAAAAACACGTTTTGGGACCCCCCTTTTTTCTCGGCCCCCCCTGGACCAACTCCCCCCAAATTTCCAGTGGCTGCTCAGAAACAAAATGTTCCATTTTCCAGAAAATTTCAGCCAATTCCGTCCACAAACGCCAAAGTTATTAGACATAGAATTTTCAAAAATCCCATAGGGAAAAAATCCTAACTATATATACCTACTGGCGACCGCCAGTAGGTAATATATATATATATATATATATATTCCAACCGTATGGCTCCCTTTCCTCTCCCGATAGGCGCTGCAAGTGTGGCCGCGTTACTCCTGCGGTTGAGCCCAACCGCTATATCTCACAACAACGATTCCTCCGATAGAGAAAGCCTGGAGTCGCAATAATAAGTCGCAATCACCACGAAACAAAGTTCATGTTAATTTATTCTTGAATCCATTGGGGTGTCAAAACAAAGCAAAACCAACGCGTTTCGACAGCCTCCGCTGTCTTGTTCATGGTTGAACAAGACAGCGGAGGCTGTCGAAACGCGTTGGTTTTGCTTTGTTTTGACACCCCAATGGATTCAAGAATAAATTAACATGAACTTTGTTTCGTGGTGATTGCGACTTATTATTGCGACTCCAGGCTTTGTCTATCGGAGGAATTGTTGTTGTGATATATATATATATATATAGATATCACTGAAAGAAACATAGGTTTCAGCCATATTATAGTTAGGAATTAGCATTTAAAAAACCTTAGAAATTCACTGAAAAAACCATAGGTTTCAGCCACGTTATAGTTCGGAATTAGCATTTAAAAAACCTTAGAAATTCACTGAAAAAAACATAGGTTTCACACATGTTATAGTTAGCTGGACTTTTCACTCATACAAAACCATTGAAATTCCCCCGTTATAGTTAGTTCAGCTAACTATAACTCGCGCGCCCGCAATGCACTGCTGATGACGTCACATATTACATCACTCATGGTATGGTCAGTGACATCACTGATGACATCACTGGTGACATCTCAAATGACATCACTGATGACATCACTGATGACATCATCCAGTGAATGTGTGTCTTTCTGAAAAATAATTTTTTTTAAATATGTATATCTAAAGGTCGACGGAAGAATAAATGGGTAAATAAGTGTCTAAATAGATGTTTTTTTTTTTAAAATGTATTGTATAACTGACTTATTAATTGTATCTTAGTGAATACATGAATTAACGAATAATGTTTAAATATTTAAATATCTGTATCAGTGTCTCACTTTGTGTATAATTGGCTGCATGGGTTGGTGAGTAGCTACATGAGTGTGTATATGGGTCATTAGTTTGTTTTTTGAGTATCAATATGAGTGTCTGTACGGTTCAGTGGGGGATATTACTTAGCCTATAGATGCATGAATGAGTGACTCGCTGTATGTTTTTTGAAGACCACATGTGTGCAGGACTGTATGGGTGGATGAGTGTGTGTATTGGTGTGTTAATGAGTGAATGACTGTCTCAATAGTGTCTTTATTAGTAAGTACATATGTTTTAAACTAGTATATGTGAGTATTGATGTATACAAGTGAGTATATGTGAGAGTGAGAGATTGGAAGAGTTCCTGTATAAATAAGTATCTGTTTCTATAAGTGATTGTTTAAGAGAGTAAGTATGTGTACGTTTCTGTAGAAGTAAGTGTAGTGGTGTGTGTATAGCTGTATATGTAAGTAAATGGATGTTTTATAGTTTATTTGCATGTGTGAGTATGTGTGTGAGTAACTCTATGGATGAGTATTGGTGTGTAACAGGATGTATAGGTGTATGAGTACATATGATGAGTGAGTACATGTATGAGTGACTATATAGAACTGTTGGTGAATGAGTGGATGTGTATGTAGATTTTGGAATTACTGAATAGGTTGTTGTAACTGGTATTGGTATCTACATTGTTTTGAAATTTTTAGTTTCTATTTTTGAATGTGTGTATCAAAGGTTATATTACGCTGAGAGGAGGTCTGCCACTCTTTTACGAAGATGATGTCAGTGATGTCATCAGTGATGTCATTTGAGATGTCATCAGTGATGTCATGAGTGATGTCACTGACCATGTCATGAGTGATGTAATATGTGACGTCATCAGCAGTGCATTGCAGGCACGCGAGTTATAGTTAGCTGAACTAACTATAACGGTGGAATTAAATGGTTTTGTATGAGTGAAATGTCCAGCTAACTATAACATGTGTGAAACCTATGGTTTTTTTAGTGAATTTCTAAGGTTTTTCAAATGCTAATTCCGAACTATAACGTGGCTGAAACCTATGGTTTTTCAGTGAATTTCTGAGGTTTTTTAAATGCTAATTCCTAACTATAACGTGGCTGAAACCTATGTTTTTTTTCAGTGAATTTCAAAGGTTTTGTAAATGATCATTTTTAAATGTATTAATTGTTATATTTTTTTATACTAATTTACTACATTGTTTTGAAGTATTTATTTTGAGACATTTTATTTTTTAAATTACATTACATATTTTTAATATAAATTGAAAAAAAAAATTTAAATTGAAATTGTAATATTTTTATTTTTATTTTATATTTTTTTTATTTATATATATTTGATATAGCAGGCAATGATATCCTATGGAAAGAAATTCAAGTTACTGTTAGTTCAGTTAAATTTACTTTTCAGGAATAGTAGTGAGCTGAAAGATGCAACACTGAGGCCTCTCCAGATAACAGGCCAGTGAATCGTAATTCGTAGTTCGGCTGATTTTTGAGGAATTTTTTTAAGTTCCAAAATTCCACACTTGGAAACATTTCCAAGTGAAACCAGTCAATATTAGCCTATGAAAGGAAATTGAAGTTACTGTAACTGCGAATAGAATTACTTTTCAGGATCAGTAGTGGGCTGAAAGATGCAGCACTGAGGTCTCTCCAGATAACAGGTGAGTAAATCGGAATTCGTAGTTCGGCTGATTTTAGAGGAATTTTTTAAAGTCCATGGGGCCAAGTAGCCCACCAGGAACCTCCAGTATGCGCCAGGGGGCTGCGTTGCAGAGAGGTGTAAAAAGGGGCGTAGCCTCATTACACCTCTCTGCAACGCAGCCCCCTGGCGTGTTTGCAGAGGGGGAACTAATTCCCCTTGCATACTCGGGGTCCCTGGGGGCCAACTAGCCCACCAGGAACCTCCAGTATGCACCAGTGGGCTAAGTTGCAGAGAGGTGTAATGAGGCCACGCCCCTTTTTACACCTCTCTGCAACGCAGCCCCCTGGCACATTTGCAGAGGAGGAACTAACTCCCCTTGCATACTGGGGGTCCCTGGGGGCCAACTAGCCCACCAGGAACCTCCAGTGTGCGCTCGGGAAGGTACAGAGTACAGTACAGAGTTCTGTACAGAGTACCACCAGAGGTTCTGGTGTTAACCTGGGCTTCTATGGGAATTCACAGGGGCATATTATCAAGCCCATGATAGCCGCTTTAGCAGCAGTTTCCTGCCGATAAAAGCAGCGATAATGTATCATCCTTTCTTGATAATATGGCCCAAAGTCTTTTGCCATTTATACAGCAAAGTCTTTAAGCATAGGACTAGCACAGTGCTGTCCTTGCCGAGCTGTAAAATGACAAAATCCATTTATCACTCCAGGAACAGTATTACAGCTTTGAATTGGTAAAATACCAACTAAATCCAACCTGAAATGACTAAAAGCAACCCCTGACACAGTGTTTTGCTTTAATTAGAGCTCTTCAGAGAGGTATAACATTGTCCAGATAAAAGGGAGCACCCAGTATAAGTCAAAACGAAACCATTTCAGGCATAGAGTGACGCATAAATAATGCAAAAAATAAGGAGAGAACCCTGGGTAGTTCTCATCTTTAGGTGGAAAGCAGCTCCTGTTAGAGCACTCTCAAAACCAGCGGCACTCTAGATATGCTCACCTCAAATGTCGGTTTTTCTATCAAAGTCTTTAAGCATAGGATTAGCACAGTGCCATCCCTCCATCACAGGTGCCATAAAAGCCCCGCCCTGGTCCCCCACCTGCAAACCACATTGGCCCACAGCAAATAAGACACCCTTCCGACCTAGCACTCACCACCCCCATGAAGAGCTGTACAGATGCAATTACAATTACAAAATATTTATATAAGGCTCGGATCCTTTAACACTGCATACAAGATATGTGTCTGTTGACACAGTCTGCTGAAAACATTCAGAGGCCGGCTTACATTATTTTTTGTGGCCTCCGCACTATGATTTTAGACATTTCTCTACCCAGAAGCAGCATCAGGGACTTTATTGGCACTACCTACTCCTAGAAAGTCAGGAGTAAGCCTGGAGTTAACTCACGCCTTCTCACAGAAAATTCTTTGTGAATTCGGCCCTTAAAGAGAACCAGGGAAGGCTGGCAACATATACACAAAGGATAAGTAAGGCCAACAGATATGTCAGTCTACCATGAGGATTGTTGAGAATAATTCCGCAGGGTTTGTTTCATTGGGTGAGGTGGAACCAGATATTCCATTCAGGGAATGGATGAGTGGGAGTACGTACAGCTAGCCATGTGGTATGTACAGCTATCCATGTGGTATGTACAGCTCTCCATGTGGTATGTACAGCTACAGCTTTCCATGTGGTATGTACATTTATCCACGTGGTATGTACAGCTATCCAGGTGGTATGTACAGATATCCAGGTGGTATGTACAGCTATCCAGGTGGTATGCTCAGGTATCCATGTGATATGCACAGCTATCCATGTGGTATGTACAGCTATCCATACTTACATCTTCTTTTGGAAGGTTTGTAGGGAAACAGAGGGAGGTGCCTGACTATTAAAATTCAGTGGGGTCTGAGTTGAGGACATTTGAGGATTCAGTAGGGTCAGCGCCAAAGCTGTATGCATACACTCAAAGAGGAAGTAAGTGTTTTTTTTAATACATCCAGTGGTTTTTACAACCATTTTTAATCGAACATTTGAATAGGCTCGTCTGGAATAACTGTCTTTTTTTAAACCTGACATACACACAAAAGACAAGTTCAGCAAACCTTCGGAATAGTAGTGGGTACGAGGGTCTCTACTGTGGGGAGGGGAAGTCAGGCCCTTCTGTGTCATCACATCCTACAACACAGCGGCTTGTTACACCACAGCAGCCTCTGGGGAGAATGGATACAAGGCCAGCACATAGGAGCCCCCGAGGTCAGGGTGGCCAGTGCAGTAATTAGGTGGTGCCCCTGAGATCGAGTGCGGCTGTAGGGGCCCGTGAAGTCTATTGTGGAGTCTTAATGTTCAGGAAAACCAAATTAGGTTGAGTGTTCACGGGGTCAGCGCACAGGAGGTGACCCCGAGGTCTAGAGTGCATGAGGCTTGGGCTAATGCTCTGAAGTATCGCTGATGCCGAAAGTTGACCCGGTCAGCCAGTGCTCTGAAGTTCTCACTGGAGACGGGGTGGGTTTGCCATTATACTGGGCGTATCCACAGGTCAAGGGTGAGCAGGGCCCGTGCACTGGAAGTGTCCTTGAGACGATGGGAAAACAGGGCAAGTATGGGTACCTGATGTAGAGGGCGAGTAGGACAGTACCTGCGGATACCTCTGATGTGGAGGGTGAGTAGGATCAGTACCCTGGAGGTACTTCTGAGATGGAGAGTATGGAGGTAGGTACACTGAGAGTGCTTTTGCATTGGAGGGCGAGGATGGGCTCCTCTGATGTGGAGGGTGAGTAGAGCCAGTACCCCGGGGGTACCTGTGATGTGGGGGTGGCTGAGGCGAGCAACCTAGAGATACTTCTGAGGTCGAAAGGGGGGAGGGCCAGTATGGGGAATAGAGCCCGTACACTGATCCTCGGGCCTCTACACTTGAGCTGGACATGCCACTGTGGTGGAGGAGGCAGCCTGGTACATTCAGCTACTCCGTGGAGTAATGGGTAATGGGCCCCACAACACCAGGCTGGTTAGAAAGGTAAAACAAGCATCATTGGAGTTTGATGGATCCTCACAAACTAGGTAGAGGTGCATTATTGAAAGGTACTCCACTCGCACTAAAGCTGTCCTTGCGAGGATGGATAGTGCTGGCCCAGTGCAGTGGTGCCCAGCCTGCAGGGGAATAGTACAAAGCCACTGAACAGAGCTACCCTTGGTAGGCATGTAGACTGTCCTAGAGAGGGAAGAGGCCAGGGCAGTCCACTAGGGCTTTCTCGGTGGGGGAGGGGCTCAGGGTCAGTACACTGGACCCTCCAGGTATGGTGAAGGGGGTGCAGGCCCTCTGCTTTTTGACTTTTTACTACCATAACCATAACATCTCTCCCTGCCTCAACCCAACTCTCTAAAGTGTTTAAAGGGCCGGGCAGGAAATAGAAACACCAGTCACAGTACTCACATCCTCCATGATCCTGCGATCAGATCTCACTCATCCTGGCTTGCAGATCTCACTGGCCCTGGTTTATCGATCTCACTGGTGCAGCGCTGCAGATCTCATCTCTCCAGGGCTGCGGATCTCGTTTATATAGAGATGCGGGTATCACCAATCCGCGGCTGCAGATGTGCTGCATCCAGTGCTGCAGATCTCTCTCTCTCGCTGTGTGCAGCAGACCTCACTCACCCGCCGGGGCAGCTGAGCTCACCTCTATGGGCTTCAGATCCAACGCAGCGGCAGGTCTCACCCACTGAGTCTGCTGATCTCATCCTTCCAGGGCTGAAGATCTCACTGTCTGGTCCACAGCTGCAATATCCATGGCCCGAGCAGGTTTTACCGTCTGCCACAGAGGGGTGCAGATGTATTGTATTTTACTGAAATTGGATTTGCATAGCGCTTACAACCCCTGACGAGGCATTAAAGCACATCTTTGGCAAGTAGCACGTTACTCCGGGACCCATAGAGTATTAGTGTTGAATTAGTATAATGTAACATGCAAGTACATTTTAAGTGGTGGATATGTTAGTCAGTTATTTGGATTCAGAAGGATAGCAGAGGAAAGAAGGTTTGTATTTATATAGCGCTTCTAACCCCTGATGGGGTGTTGAAGCGCTTTTTTGGGCGAGTAACACGCTACTCCGGAAACCCTTTAAGGATTAGTGGTGAATTAGTATGGTGAAATATGAAAGTAATTTGAGTGGTGGATATTAGTCTGTTAATTGAAGTGAGAAGGATAGCGGAGGGATAGAAGGGAAAGAAAGGTTTGCATTTGTATAGCGCCTGTTGCCCCTGATGGGATGTTAAAGCACTTTTCTGGCGATTAGCAGGCTACTCCGGAACACATAAAGGATTAGTGTTGAAAATTAGTATAGTGAAATATGAAGTAATTTGAGTGGTGGATATGTTAGTCAGTTATTTGGATTGAGAAGGGTTGGGGAGTGGTAAAAAAGGAAAAAAGGTTTGTATTTATATAGTGCTTGTAACCCTGATGATGTGTTGAAACGCTTTGTTGGCAAGTGGCATGCTACTCTGGAACCTATAAAGCGGTGGTTCCCAAAGTGTGCGCCGCGGCACCCCGGTGCGCCGTGATGAGAAGCCAGGGGCGCCACGGCGCCACCCAGGATGTGGCTTCTTTGTGCTGAACAGGGAACACCAGCCCTTGCCCTCTGCATTTAAATGGCTCAATTAAGAGCTCGGTGCGGTTACGGAGAGTGCTGTGGACATTGCTGTATGGTTTGTTTCAGAGTTTAAGCACTGGTCTTTGTTCCTGAATGAACGTCTTACCCTGTGAATTGTGTTTTTTTGTTGATGGTAAATACAAGTTATACAAAGTTCTGGTGCTTTCCATTTTACTTTCCCTTTCGTGGAGTGTGGCGGTTTCCTTCGGAGTTCCAGCCGGGTGCGTCTTGTGTCATAAATCAGAATTACATTGTAGGCAGAAATAGCTTCGAACACGTTCTTGCGGCTGACAGCACGGCAGAAATAGAGTGGGAGAAAGCTGTCAAAACAGCAAAGGTTGTGTTAATAATTACTGTGGCAGAGGTGGATTTCTACAGTGGGGCCAGTACACCTACTTCCGGTTTGGATGTATCGAATAGAGGTGGACAGCCTCGAATAAGTGTGATAGCAAGTGTTCAAAGAAACGGATATTTGAAAATATAGCTTACAAATATTTCTTTGTAGCAAATACTTTTTGAGGGAAGGGTTCTCAATAGTTTTTATTCGCAAGGAAGCAGCATTACCGTGAGGTGTCAGAGCGCTTTACATAATAACCAGTTGTGATACATATGGACTTAGGATTACATGTGTTACATAAAAGATACAAGCAGAAAAAAAATTGCAAATGTAGAAGTTATAAAGTCACACAGGGAAGAGATATAAACAGAAATAAATTGCAAATCTACATGTAGTAAAGTCACACAGGGTAGAGACAAATATAAAAAATTGCAAATGTACAGGTTGTAAAGTCACTCAAGGAAGAGATACAAATGGATAAACACTTAGAGTCACATAGAAATAATAGAGAGTACAAATGTCTACTGCGGTGGTTCCCAAAGTTTGCGCCGCGGCACCCCGGTGCGCCGTTAAAAAAATGGTGGGGAGCCACGGCCCGCTGCCAATTAGGTCAAGGGAGCCACGGGTCAAAAAAGTTTGGGAACCACTGCTATAAAGGATTAGTGATGAATTAGTCTAGTGGAATATGGAATTAGAGAAGTGAACATGTTAGTCTGTTATTTTGATTGAAAAGGTTAGTGGGGGATAGAAGAGTGAAGGATTTTTTTTAGGTCGTAGCTGTAGGAGGAGGCTTTTGGATGAGTAAAAAGGGTTTTTGGTGGGGAAGAGTTTAGAAAGGTTTGTTTTGGGGGTTGAATATAGTAAAAGAGGTGTCAGAGGATGCAAGGAGGGGTAAAGTAGGAGAGAGTCAAGAAAGGGTTATTTTGGGGAACCTAGTAGTGGTATGGGGTTTGGGATAAACGTGAGAGTGGGTGTAGATGATATAATGATAGATGTATAGGGTGAGAGATAGGGTAGTGAATTGGAAAGAGTAGTAAAAAGAAGTTTAAGATGAGTCAGAAAGTTGGGCTAGAAGATATATTGAGAGAAGTATAGGCTGAGAAATAGGGTAGTGTATTGGAAATGCTAAATTAGGATCAAGTGATAAATATAAAGATCCATAAGTACATTGAAAGTATATAGATGCATAAAGGAGGTAAGTATATGCCGATTAAAGATATTGAAAGAGATACCGGCTGAGAAATATGGATTTTCATGGACACCAGAACGCTAACTGAATATCAGTCACTTTCAATCAATCAATCAATCAAGAAATTTGTATAGCGCACTACTCACCCAGAGGGTCTCAAGGCGCTTGGGGGTGGGGGGGGTCCGTTATTGCTCGAATAGCCAGGTCTTGAGTTGCTTCCTGAAGGAGAGGTGGTCTTTAGTAAGACGGAGATGGATTGGGAGGGAGTTCCAGGTCTTGGCTGCCAGGTAGGAGAAGGATCTTCCTCCCATGGTGGCTTTTCGTATGCGTGGCATGGCGGCGAGAGCGTGGCTGGTCGATCGTAGTTGGCGGGTGGGAGTGTAGAAGGTCAGGCGGTCGTTGAGGTACCTGGGTCGTGAAGGGCTTTGTGTGCGTGGGTGAGGAGGCAGAACGTGATTCTTTTGCTGACGGGGAGCCAGTGCAGGTCTTTCAGGTGCCCGGAGATGTGGCTGTGGCGGGGGGATGTCCAGGATGAGTCGTGCGGAGGCGTTCTGGACGCGTTGGAGTCTTTTCTGCAGTTTGGCTGTGGTTCCGGTGTATAGGGTGTTTCCGTAGTCCATCCGGCTGGTGACAAGTGCCTGGGTGATAGTCTTCCTGGTTTCGGTAGGGATCCAACGGAAGATCTTTCGGAGCATGCGTAGGATGTTGAAACACGAGGACGAGACGGCGTTGACTTGTCTGATCATCGACAGGGAGGAGTCCAGGATGAATCCCAGGTTGCATGCGTGGTCCGTTGGTATGGGTGCACTGCCTAGGGCCGGGGGCCACCAGGAGTTGTCCCAGGCAGATGGTGATGGTCCAAGGATGAGGACTTCCGTCTTGTCTGAGTTCAGTTTCAGACGGCTGTTCTTCATCCACTTTGCTACTTCTTTCATCCCTTCGTGCAGGTTGGTTCTGGTGGTGGCGGGGTCGTTGGTGAGGGAGAGGATCAGCTGGGTGTCGTCGGCGTAGGAGATGATGTTGAGGCTGTGTTGGCGTGCGATGGCTGCGAGCGGGCTCATGTACACGTTGAAGAGGGTGGGGCTGAGTGATGATCCTTGTGGTACGCCGCAGATGACTTCGGTGGCCTCTGATCTGAACGGTGGGAGGCGGACTCTCTGGGTTCTTCCGGTGAGGAACGAAATGATCCACTCCAGTGCCTTCTCTTGGATTCCGACGTTGCTGAGGCGTTGTACTAGGGTGCGGTGACAGACAGTATCGAACGCTGCGGAGAGGTCCAGGAGGATGAGGGCCGCTGTTTCCCCGTTGTCGAGCAGGGTTCGGATGTCGTCGGTGGCAGCGCTGAGGGCAGTCTCCGTGCTGTGATTGGCTTGGAAGCCAGACTGTGAGTGGTCGAGGGATCCGTTTGTCTCGAGGAAGGCGGCCAGCTGTTTGTTGACGGTCTTCTCGATGACTTTGGCAGGAAACGGGAGGAGCGAGATGGGGCGGTAGTTCTTGAGGTCGGTGGGGTCTGCTGATGGTTTCTTCAGAAGGGCGGTGAGTTCGGCGTGTTTCCAGCTCTCCGGGAAGGTGGCGGTGTTGAAGGAGCAGTTGATGATGTCCCGGAGTTGGGGTGCGATGACGGAGTCGGCCTTATTGAAGACGTGGTGGGGGCATGGGTCGGTTGGTGATCCGGAGTGGATGGTGTTCATCATGGGGGTGGTGTCTTCAGTGCTGACCGGGGTCCAGTCGCGGAGGGTGGTGGTGGGGGGCGTGGTCTGTTCACCAAAGCTGTTGTGTATGACTGCGATCTTGCTGTGGAAGAACGTGGCGAGTGAGTCGCAGAGGTCTTGTGAGGGAGTGATGTTGTTGTTTCCGGCGCTGGGGTTGGAGAGCTCTTTGACGATGCTGAAGAGCTCCTTGCTGTTGTGTGCGTTGTTGTCTAGTCATTCCTTGAATGCTGTCTTCTTGGTGGTGTGGATCAGCTGGTGGTGTTTGCGGGTGGCGTGCTTGAGGGCGGTCATGTTGTCTGTGGTTGGGTTCTTTTGCCAGGCCTTCTCGAGGGTGCGGCAGTTCTTCTTGGAGTTTTTGAGGTCGTCGTTGAACCACGGGGCTTTCTTGCTTCCGGGCCTGCTGGGATGGGTTTTCAGGGGTGCGAGGTCGTCGGCGCAGTTGGTGATCCACTGTGCGAGGTTGAGGGCTGCTTGGCTGGGGTCCGTTGATCTGGTGGGAGGGTTCTGATTCAGTGATGCTGCAGGCTCACATCAGCATTTTAGCGCGATAAATGCGTTTTTAACTCTTTTCACCAAAGCGCCGACGGTGGCTCAGTTAGAAGGCTCCTAGCGTTTTTTTCCTTTTTGATCTCACTATTAGTTTTACTTTGTTCCATGTCACAAATGGTGTTTGAATAATAAATTACCTGTGTGTTTAGGAGTTGGGTGTGATCCCTGTTCCACCACTGATTGTTCAGTTTGCTGTGGAGGGATAGATCGCCTCGCCAGGAAGTGTCTCTCCCCACTTCCGGTTTGCACTGAGGTTAGCAGTCTAGCTGCTCACCTATTACGATATAAAAAACCCTGACCTTCCCAGCTCGTGGATTTTCATGGACACCAGAACGTCAACTGAATATCAGTCACTTTAGCTCTGCTGCGGGCTCACATCAGCATTTTAGCGCGATTAATGCATTTTTAACTCTTTTCACCAAAGCGCCGACGGAGGCTCAATTAGAAGGCTCCTAGCGTTTTTTTCCTTTTTAATCTCACTATTAATTTTACTTTGTTCCATGTCACAAATGGTGTTTGAATAATAAATTACCTGTGTGTTTAGGAGTTGGGCGTGATCCCCGTTCCACCACTGATTGTTCAGTTTGCTGTGGAGGGATAGATCGCCTCGCCAGGAAGTGTCTCTCCCCACTTCCGGTTTGCACTTAGGTTAGCAGTTTGGCTGCTCACCTATTATGATATAAAAACCCCTGACCTTCCCAGCTCATGGATTTTCATGGACACCAGAACGCAGACTGTATATCAGTCACTTTAGCTCTGCTGCAGGCTCACATCAGCATTTTAGTGCGATTAATGCGTTTTTAACTCTTTTCACCGAAGCGCCGACGGAGGCTCAGTTAGAAGTGTTCGGATGCTCTAAGACCATCTATGTGTCTTATACTTGTGTACATGCTTGATATATCTAATGTCAACAATACCATGGTCTCTTCATTCCAGCGAATATCAAAAATACATTTCAAAAAGTCAGTTGAATCCTTAATATATGATGGGAGTGATCTCACTATCCGATTGAGAAAATGATCAATATACCGTAAAGCATTTTGAAACAAACTACCACAAGAAGAAGTAATAGGTCTCCCTGGTGGACTAGTGGGGCTCTTGTGTACTTTTGGAAGCATGTAAAATACTGGGATCACTGATTTCTCCCTTTTAATAAACATATATTCATCCCAGCTCAACAATCCTTCATCTCTCCAATTATCCAATCTCACAAAGAATTGCTCTGTTACTTTTTCATATTCCTTAGGACTGATCCTACTATAGCAATTACAATCCTACAATTGACTAAGCGCTTCTTTCCTATACTGCTCCCTTCCCCACAGTACAAGATTCCCTCCTTTGTCTGTATATATATAGAGCTCAGTTTCAAGAATCTGCATTTCCCAAAACAATCTATACACTTTGGCACCGAGTATGAAAGACTGCATCTGGTTTGTCTTACTTTTTTAACATAAACCCGACCAAAGTCAACTGGATAGATTTATATTTCAACTCACATCTCGATGTTCATTGGATTGAAACCCTAAACAGCACAACACATTGCTTGTGCTCCAATTCAGTGGGGACAGGGCCTTTTGGTTTGGGCTGGACTGTTCCTATTGGAGTAGAGACAGGACTGGTTTCCACATGCCTGGGTCCAAACTGAGGTGGCATGGTGGGAAAACGAACAACAGGATACAATGTTACCCTGAGCCATTGCCACTGGCTGGAAATATTGATATCATTCCTCCCATCACCATGTCTATGTTTGATGCCTTGCAATACTTTGCACCAAGAAAACACTCCATGGGTTGTGCATTGGTGTTCCCATGCAACTACCTATGGGTTTTAATGCAAATCCCTATCTGCAAAGAATTGCAGACAGTGATTTGCACCGAATTCCTGCGGCTCCTTGAGTCAGGTGAAACAAAAATAAATATTTGCATTTGTCCTCATTTTTTATCTCTTTTATTGTGAGTTGCATCCTACAGCCCACATACAAAGATAAAAATACCTGAAATCACCCCTTTCAGCATAAAAAGTATGATAACCAACATACAGACACAATTGCATTGTGGCTCAATGGGGCCTGCATTGGCACATGGCTGCCAAATGTGTGCATGCACAGGAAGAGAGCGGAACTGTGTCACTTCTTAGTAGACACACAGTTCTGCTCTCTCTTGTTCACACAACACAGCAACTTTACTTGCTGCTCTGCTTTGCATGAACTCTTTGTAAAACTGGCCCTGTGAGTTCTTAATGGCAAATTCTGTGTACATCCATTAAGCAAGCATCAAGAAAAAGAAAAGGGTTCCCCCCCTCTTCCCTCCCTTGATTTTGGTTTTTCCTTTGATTGATTATTGCTTATTGTATTGCAGTTCAGTTCATAAACTTTTATTCGATTATAAAATTGCATAATCATAAAAAGTACAGTTATAAAAATTCAAGAGTTAATACATTGAGACACATATAATAGTTAAGAACCGATTTCATGACGAGTTTTTGTTACTAGTTTTAAAAAGATCACTATCATTTTTGCTTCATGCGGATTTTTCGGTGACTGGAGATAAGCGAGAGCTGGGTATGTACATCTGAGTCCACTTAGACGGAGAAGGGGAAGGATCCATTTTTTCCTAACTGCTCTGTAGTACTTGCAGAACAAAATAACGTGGACCGTTGATTGGTTGGAAACCCCGTCACAAGGACAACATGACAGGCTCCTGGACCAGTTGTTCGGTTCTGGGAATGAGACCATTCGGAAGAAAAGGTCGAACCGTAGTCTTGTCAGTAGGAACTTTTCGTAGTTCGAGAGAAAAAATGACAGGTAGGGCTGCGGTAACTTCTCTGACTGTAAGGAGCAGATTTTTTCGTTTTGTATTTTAACAATCTCCGCCTGGTGGCGAAGTTCTCTTAAGTGGCCCATACATAGTTCTTTCAGTTGTTTCTTTGAAATGTCCTCTATTGATGGTGGTTCGAGAAAGTATTGCTCCCGATCAAGGTCTTGAAAGAATTTGTGGATGTAATTGAGCCAGGGTATTTTCCTCCAGTGGGCTAGACCAAGGCATTCGGTGATGATGGAACGCGTTATGTGGCTTTCAGGATTACACCATATGCGGTGCCAGAGTATAAGAGGCTGGCATCGTATGGTGTCTGTCACATATTCCATCCCTAGCTCCCGATGCGATGCAAAGGTTGGGGAGCTTTGGGGGAGGGCTAGAACGTATTTAATAAAAGCGTTCTCCGTTACCTGGAGTTGATCGATGTTTCCGTAGCCCCAGATGCCTGCCCCGTAAGTGGCCACGCTATGGCATTTTGCGTAGTATATTGTTAGCAATTCCGATGGAGCTGGTTTGCCAAGTTTTCTGGAGAAGGCACTTAGTGCTGATACTGCTCGGCGGAAATTGAGATTTCTAGTTTCGATTGCCTTGCGCCAGGTCATTGTGTCATCCACAAGTATACCCAAATAAGGGTATACCGATGTTTTTTCCAGTCGATTTTTATTGATATACATGGATTTTGAGACTCCGTGTTTTGGTCCGATGGTCATTGTGAATGTTTTTTTAATGTTGACTATCAGACCCAGTGAATCCATGAATGCCACATATTTGTTCAGCTGCCGCTGAAGTTGATTAGCTGTCCGGGCCAGGATGACCGAGTCGTCGGCGTACAGGAGGATGGGTATTGGGCGGCGTGCTATCTGTGGAAGGTCCTGGCTCCCTTCCAGCAATGCTTGTTCGATCCCGTTAGTGTATAGGTTGAACAGGAAGGGAGCCAGTACGCACCCTTGCCTTACTCCTCGTGTTATTTTAAAGGGGCGTGATAGTTCTCCTGCGATGCCATAACGAACTCGGCCTTCCGCGTTGGTGTAGAGTTCCCTGAGGAAGGCTAGTATGGATGGATCCACTCCGAGGTTTATCATGATCTCCCACAGCTTGGCATGCTGAACGCAGTCGAAGGCCGTGCTCAGGTCTACGTAGACCAGATAGATTTTGCCTCCTTTCGCGCTGGTATATTTTCCGGCCAGGAGGGTCAGGTTTAGTGCCTGTTCCACCGTCCCGAGCCCCTTCTGGAAGCCATATTGCAGGTCTGTGATGATACTGTTCTCCTGGGCCCAAGACTGTAATCGGTCCAGGAGTAGTCGACCTGCAATCTTGCCTGTGGAATCCAGAAGGGAGATCGGCCGGTAGCACGCGGGATCGTTACGGTCCCCTTTCTTGAATATTGGCAGGAGGGTGGAAGTAGACCATGATGGAAGAAGTCCAGTCTCGGTGACTGCTGTCATTACCCGGGTAATTATTAGTGACCAGTAATCGCTATTGTATAAGAACAAGTCCATAGGTACCCCGTCTGGGCCGGAAGCCTTGCCAGTTTTTGACGCAGTAATGGCCTTTCTAACCTCATTAACAGTGAAGCGTAGATTAATAGGATGGAAATTATTCTCTACTTGTGGTTGATCTTCTGTTTGAGAGAGGTCGGTTTGCGAGCCAAAATTTTTTATAAAATGATGGACCCAGTCATTCTCAGTTATTGCCACATCTAAATGATGTGGGTCTGTGGTATTATCTAGAAGGGGTGATCTGATGGTCTGCCAGAATGTGGTGCTGTCTTTTTTTAGTGCACTCTCGTGAAGTTGACACCATAGGTCTTGCTTTATCTGGCGCTTTCGAGTTTTCCGGGCAGTGTTGTACTTTTTCCTCAGGAGTGAAATTTTTTGGGCGTCTCTGGGTTTCTGTTGGAGAGCTTCTTTGAGGGACGTGAGGGCCTTTCTGCAGTCAGAGTCAAACCATCTCTTTGTTGGAGGTTTTGCTTTGTTTGCAGTGTGTTTAAATAGCTCGTCCCTTATTGCTCCTTGGATATTGTGAAAGGAGTTGACAATTAGTTCTGGAGAGGCCTCTGCAGACAGACAGTCCCTTACCCATGGTTGCGTTTTTGCAAGTATCCTTTGTGAAGTAACTTCAGGGTCTATTTTTGACCATTTAATGGCATACCCATTCTTCTTCTTTAATACTAGTGATTGCTGATCGAGAGGGCTGACTTTTGTTGTGGAGGGACCCGTTTTTTCCATAAGGAGATCCACGCTCAGGGGGTAGTGGTCGCTAATCGGGCTGGACCCTACTTTATAATTTTTTAGTAATCCTTTACAGGTATTCGAGGCTAGGATAAAGTCAATAGTTGACATACAGCCGCGCCCATGAAAAGTAGGTAGAAATTTCTGGACCGGGTCAACTAGTTCGTTGGCAAAGTCTAGGTCCAAGGTGAAGAGAATTTCGTTGAGCTTGTTTCCACTCGGAGTGTGTGCAAAGTGTGGGATGGGATCTCCGAGTTCGGTCTGTAGACCGCAGATTCCACTTTCATGATTTGGACATGTTGTTTGATTGAAATCGCCTCCCCAAATATAGTTTATTGTCGTATTTAAGTTCACGTTTTGTAATGAAGATATGTGTGCTACCATTTCATCTAGGTAAGTGCAACATTCCAGGGAGCCTGTGTTATTATAATAATTTATGATTATGAGTAAATTTCTTGACGCTGCCGTCTGATGAGTGAGTTGGATGATTTGATAAGTGGGTGTTTCCTTTGTTAGTTTTGCTGTTAGTGGTAAGGTGTTGGAGAGATAGATCAGGAGCCCGCCTTTTGGTCTTCCCATTGTACTTGGCGTTGCTTTTGTAAAAAATGTCTTATAGCCCGGTAGATGGAGGGGGGATGTACGCCAGGTCTCTTGTAGGCACAAGATTTGATGGCTCCTTGCTATGCTCAGCCATAGGGGGCATGATATTTTTTCCGTTAGTCCTGCAACATTCCAGTAGGCTATGCCTATGCTCATGACCTCTTTATTTTCCGTGATAGCAGATACTGTCATCGCGTTGGTGTGGGTTCCAATAGTTGTGTCGGACTCGATGTTTGATCTTTGGCTGGTATATGCTTCTACTGGGTGGGAACGGATCGGGAGATTGTTTAAATGAGTCAATGATGACTTTGGCGTGTAGGGCGGCTCTGGTGATGGTGTAGGATACTTGTCGGAAACAGAATGGTGTACGGAATCTGCATTGTGGTGGTTAGGTTTGTCCATGAATGGTCAATCGACCATTTCAAGGCACTCAAATCGGTTTTGGGTCGGAAAGCCCTGCCATCCTTCATATGCTTGGTAGGGTCTGTCCTGCCAATAAGGTGTTTGGCGTTCAACATATCTACCTCTTGGTCCCCCCCTGTCTGAGTAGTCGCGTGGGTACTCCCTCTGATTCCATGGTGCTTGACACCAAGGGTCCTGATTTCGTAGATCTTTAAAATGATCTTTAGGATAGTGGTGCCATTCCCATGGTGGAAAGTTGTGATGTTGTTTTACTGGGGGGTAAAAGAAGGAGAGGTGGCGGGCGTCTATTCCCCCTTTTTTATCGAGTTGGGGCCATGCACAAATATGGTCTACAGTTGCGGGATCTCTACATGTTACGATGATACAATCACCGCGTATTGTTTTCTTTGTTTTGCCTATCCAGGCTACCCTACGGGCTGTAGTGATCCCTCCCGAGAGATGGGATTCAAGGGGTCTGTTTATGCTAAGCCACTGCATGGCCTTGTTTTTAAGTGACCATGCAGTTTCTGAGATGTCATCTGTTAACTCGGGTACTCCTGTTAAAACTATTGTAAAGGGAGTAGCTTCCGGGGGCAAGTGAGCGGGGCGTCTGGCTGTCGGATGTTTTTTCGGCGTGGTTTTAGGTGCGGGTGTGTTCTTGGATGTATTCTTGGGTGTTTTTTGAGAGAGCGATAAGTTCGATGACTGAGAGTCAGACTTTTCTGTGGTGGTTCTACTGGAATCTGGTTTGGCTGATGGACCTGGAGTGCCTGTCATGGCCTTGCCTGCGGTTAGTGTTTGCTGTACTTTGGAATGAGGTGGTTTCTCCTGCTGGGGAAGGGATGTGTTTACAATGGATTTGGGTATGGTAGACGGTTGTTTTAGAGTCTTTTGTACTGAAAGTGTTGTGTTGGAATGATTGACTCCTTTCTGTGCGTGTGATTGGTTTTGTTTTATTGGTGGGTGCGAAGTGTTACGTTGACCCCTTACATCGATCCGGGTATTCGTATCTAAGAGGGTAGCTGAGATTATTGTTAGTTGAGCTTCAAGATTTCTAATACTTAATTGGATAGGCTTTAAATACTGATATAGTAAGTCCTTAGTTGTGGTGAGAACTTGTGAGGTGATTCTGCAGGTCTTACATTGCTCCGGCATGTTATCATTAGAAATTGCCTTGTGGGGAAGAATTGAGTCAGAGATATGTAATATACTGTTAGAGGTTACGGAGTTTGAATAGATTGTTTTAGGTTCCTGGCAGGAAGAACTATGTGTTCCTTCATTGATTGGTGATCGAATTTTCGGTGTTGCCCCTTCTCTCTCGCCTTGCTGGGATGAGTTATTTATGGAATGGATGTCTCCTTCGATTTGGCAACCGGCTAGGTCGGGAGTTGCTTCCAGGTCATCCATTGTTATTGAGGGATCCGACTCAGAGTGCGTGACCGACAGGTCAACTACTGATGGAACAGTGTTTAGGTCTGAGGCAGAAAGAGTCACAGGAAGAGAGCTGTTTTGAGTGTTTAAATTGATTGGGGAGGCGGCATTTGCTATAGCGCCTAATGATGAGCGCTTTGCATTAGCGCTTATGAGATCCATTGAAACTCTCTTCTCCATTAAAGCTATGCTTTGGTTTATCGTGTCATTTACCCGCGATATAAATAAGTCGATAGGGCCTGTTACCTGTGCTACCTCCTGAGCGTGTTTAGATTGGGTTTGGAGGTACTTCGTGTTTTGGCCGGCATGATTGTTTGTTGCTGGGTCGATGGTGAAAGGGAATAAGCCCGGTCCGGTCCCTATCGGGCACTAACGGGCAACAACGGGCCCGCCCTTGGCCCGGGCTTCGCCCCGGGCTGCGTCCCGCGCGCGTCCCGCAGCGCGCGTTCCCTGGTAGGTTTATAGGATGTGGGGGATTGTGGAGGTGTGGCACTGGGAGGGGGCGCGGCTCTCACGGGAGGAGGACCAGCTAGAGATGGTGCATGCTGGTCCTCGCAGTCCCGGGGCCGGCGCCTCTCCCTCCTCTGCGGCCACACGGAGTCTTCCGGCGTCCCCGCCGCTCCAGCAACTGCAGGTGAAGGTCAGTTGGCTACTCCTGTAGCTTTAGGCAGTGATTGGGCTCCAAACGAGGGACAGCAGCAACAGAGTTAATAGCGAGTGGCACCCGCGAAGCGGGTGCCGCGAGATGTTAAGGGCTTGGCTTGGAGGTGTGGCACTGGGAGGGGGCGCGGCTCTCACGGGAAGAGGACCAGCTAGAGATGGTGCATGCTGGTCCTCGCAGTCCCGGGGCCGGCGCCTCTCCCTCCTCTGCGGCCACACGGAGTCTTCCGGCGTCCCCGCCGCTCCAGCAACTGCAGGTGAAGGTCAGTTGGCTACTCCTGTAGCTTTAGGCAGTGATTGGGCTCCAAACGAGGGACAGCAGCAACAGAGTTAATAGCGAGTGGCAAAGTGAGCAAGGGACTCACGTCTGAGCATACCCTTCCACACTTATGGCAGCCAAAAGCGGTACAAAAGGGGGTGGTGATGGATGGAGCATCTGAATCAATCAAACACTCACACCCAGTCAAAAGATCTGGGTTAAATCCATCACCGTTTGTACCATTTTTGGCTGCCATAAGTGTGGCAGGGTATGCTCAGACATGAGTCCCTTGCTCACTTTGCCACTGGATTCAAGCAAGCTGGGCTGAAAACGGCTATAATGCCAGAAACCGGTCCTCGGAAGCTTGATTCCGGTCCAGGGAAGGCATGGCTTGGCAGTTCGGGCTGGACTGTTCCCATGAGGCACAGGGTCAGACGGATTTGCATATAGCCATGTCTGAACTGGGGTGGCAGAGTGGGCTAAAGAACGGTGATGGATTAAACCCAGATCTTTTGACTGGGTGTGAGTGTTGGATTGGTTCGGATGCTCCGTTCATTACCACCCCCTTTTGTACCGCTTTTGGCCGCCATAAGTGTGGCAGGGTATGCTCAGACGTGAGTCCCTTGCTCACTTTGCCACTGGATTCAAGCAAGCCGGGCTGAAGACGGCTGTAATGCCAGAAACCGGTCCTCGGAAGCTTGTTTCCGGTCCAGGGAAGGCATGGCTTGGTAGTTCGGGCTGGACTGTTCCCATGAGGCACAGGGTCAGACTGATTTGCATATAGCCATGTCTGAACTGGGGTGGCAGAGTGGGCTAAAGAACGGTGATGGATTAAACCCAGATCTTTTGACTGGGTGTGAGTGTTTGATTGGTTCAGATGCTCCGTCCATTACCACCCCCTTTTGTACCGCTTTTGGCCGCCATAAGTGTGGCAGGGTATGCTCAGACGTGAGTCCCTTGCTCACTTTGCCACTGGATTCAAGCAAGCCGGGCTGAAGACGGCTGTAATGCCAGAAACCGGTCCTCGGAAGCTTGTTTCCGGTCCAGGGAAGGCATGGCTTGGTAGTTCGGGCTGGACTGTTCCCATGAGGCACAGGGTCAGACTGATTTGCATATAGCCATGTCTGAACTGGGGTGGCAGAGTGGGCTAAAGAACGGTGATGGATTAAACCCAGATCTTTTGACTGGGTGTGAGTGTTTGATTGGTTCAGATGCTCCGTCCATTACCACCCCCTTTTGTACCGCTTTTGGCCACCATAAGTGTGGCAGGGTATGCTCAGACGTGAGTCCCTTGCTCACTTTGCCACTGGATTCAAGCAAGCCGGGCTGAAGACGGCTGTAATGCCAGAAACCGGTCCTCGGAAGCTTGTTTCCGGTCCAAGGAAGACATGGTTTGATCAGTTCGGGCTGGACTGTTCCCATGAGGCACAGGGTCAGACTGATTTGCATATAGCCATGTCTGAACTGGGGTGGCAGAGTGGGCTAAAGAACAGTGATTGATTAAACCCAGATCTTTTGACTGGGTGTGAGTGTTTGATTGGTTCAGATGCTCAGTCCATTACCACCCCCTTTTGTACCGCTTTTGGCCACCATAAGTGTGGCAGGGTATGCTCAGACGTGAGTCCCCTGCTCACTTTGCCACTGGATTCAAGCAAGCCGGGCTGAAGACGGCTGTAATGCCAGAAACCGGTCCTCGGAAGCTTGTTTCCGGTCCAGGGAAGGCATGGCTTGGCAGTTCGGGCTGGACTGTTCCCATGAGGCACTGGGTCAGACTGATTTGCATATAGCCATGTCTGAACTGGGGTGGCAGAGTGGGCTAAAGAACGGTGATGGATTAAACCCAGATCTTTTGACTGGGTGTGAGTGTTTGATTGGTTCAGATGCTCCGTCCATTACCACCCCCTTTAGTACCACTTTTGGCCACCATAAGTGTGGCAGGGTATGCTCAGACGTGAGTCCCTTGCTCACTTTGCCACTGGATTCAAGCAAGCCGGGCTGAAGACGGCTGTAATGCCAGAAACCGGTCCTCGGAAGCTTGTTTCCGGTCCAGGGAAGGCATGGCTTGGCAGTGCGGGCTGGACTGTTCCCATGAGGCACAGGGTCAGACTGATTTGCATATAGCCATGTCTGAACTGGGGTGGCAGAGTGAGCTAAAGAACGGTGATAGATTAAACCCAGATTTTTTGACTGGGTGTGAGTGTTTGATTGGTTCAGATGCTCCGTCCATTACCACCCCCTTTTGTACCGCTTTTGGCCGACATAAGTGTGGCAGGGTATGCTCAGACGTGAGTCCCTTGCTCACTTTGCCAATGGATTCAAGTAAGCCGGGCTGAAGACGGCTAAAATGCCAGAAACCGGTCCTCGGAAGCTTGTTTCTGGTCCAGGGAAGGCATGGCTTGGCAGTTCGGGCTAGACTGTTCCCATGAGGCACAGGGTCAGACTGATTTGCATATAGCCATGTCTGAACTGGGGTGGCAGAGTGGGCTAAAGAACGGTGCTGGATTAAACCCAGATCTTTTGACTGGGTGTTAGTGTTTGATTGGTTCAGATGCTCCGTCCATTACCACCCCCTTTTGTACCGTTTTTGGCAGCCATGAGTGTGGCAGGGTGTGCTCAGACGTGAATCCCTTGCTCACTTTGCCACTGGATTCAAGCAAGCTGGGCTGAAGACGGCTGTAATGCCAGAAACCGGTCCTCGGAAGCTTGTTTCCGGTACAGGGAAGTCATGACTTGGCAGTTCGGGCTGGGCTGTTCCCATGAGACACAGGGTCAGACTGATTTGCATATAGCCATGTCTGAACTGTGGTGGCAGAGTGGGCTAAAGAACGGTGATGGATTAAATCCAGATCTTTTGACTGGGTGTGATTGTTTGATTGGTTCGGATGCTCCGTCCATCACCACCCCCTTTTGTACCGCTTTTGGCCACCATAAGTGTGGCAGGGTATGCTCAGACGTGAGTCCCTTGCTCACTTTGCCACTGGATTCAAGCAAGCCGGGCTGAAGACGGCTGTAATGCCAGAAACCGGACCTCAGAAGCTTGTTTCCGGTCCAGGAAAGGCATGGCTTGGCAGTTCAGGCTGGACTGTTCCCATGAGGCACAGGGTCAGACTGATTTGCATATAGCCATGTCTGAACTGGGGTGGCAGAGTGGGCTAAAGAACGGTGATGGATTAAACCCAGATCTTTTGACTGGGTGTGAGTGTTTGATTGGTTCAGATGCTCCGTTCATTACCACGCCCTTTTGTACCGCTTTTGGCCGCCATAAGTGTGGCAGGGTATGCTCAGACGTGAGTCCCTTGCTCACTTTGCCACTGGATTCAAGCAAGCCGGGCTGAAGACGGCTGTAATGCCAGAAACCGGTCCTCGGAAGCTTGTTTCCGGTCCAGGGAAGGCATGGCTTGGCAGTTCAGGCTGGACTGTTCTCATGGGGCTCAGGGTCAGACTGATTTGCATATAGCCATGTCTGAACTGGGGTGGCAGGTTGGGCTAAAGAACGGTGATGGATTAAACCCAGATCTTTTGACTGGGTGTGAGTGTTTGATTGGTTCTGATGCTCCGTCCATTACCACCCCCTTTTGTACTGCTTTTGGCCACCATAAGTGGCAAGGTATGCTCAGACGTGAGTCCCTTGCTCACTTTGCCACTGGATTCAAGCAAGCCGGGCTGAAGACGGCTGTAATGCCAGAAACCGGTCCTCGGAAGCTTGTTTCCGGTCCAGGGAAGGCATGGCTTGGCAGTGCGGGCTGGACTGTTCCCATGAGGCACAGGGTCAGACTGATTTGCATATAGCCATGTCTGAACTGGGGTGGCAGAGTGAGCTAAAAAACGGTGATAGATTAAACCCAGATTTTTTGACTGGGTGTGAGTGTTTGATTGGTTCAGATGCTCCGTCCATTACCACCCCCTTTTGTACCGCTTTTGGCCGACATAAGTGTGGCAGGGTATGCTCAGACGTGAGTCCCTTGCTCACTTTGCCAATGGATTCAAGTAAGCCGGGCTGAAGACGGCTAAAATGCCAGAAACCGGTCCTCGGAAGCTTGTTTCTGGTCCAGGGAAGGCATGGCTTGGCAGTTCGGGCTAGACTGTTCCCATGAGGCACAGGGTCAGACTGATTTGCATATAGCCATGTCTGAACTGGGGTGGCAGAGTGGGCTAAAGAACGGTGCTGGATTAAACCCAGATCTTTTGACTGGGTGTGAGTGTTTGATTGGTTCAGATGCTCCGTCCATTACCACCCCCTTTTGTACCATTTTTGGCAGCCATGAGTGTGGCAGGGTGTGCTCAGACGTGAATCCCTTGCTCACTTTGCCACTGGATTCAAGCAAGCTGGGCTGAAGACGGCTGTAATGCCAGAAACCGGTCCTCGGAAGCTTGTTTCCGGTACAGGGAAGTCATGACTTGGCAGTTCGGGCTGGGCTGTTCCCATGAGACACAGGGTCAGACTGATTTGCATATAGCCATGTCTGAACTGTGGTGGCAGAGTGGGCTAAAGAACGGTGATGGATTAAATCCAGATCTTTTGACTGGGTGTGATTGTTTGATTGGTTCGGATGCTCCGTCCATCACCACCCCCTTTTGTACCGCTTTTGGCCACCATAAGTGTGGCAGGGTATGCTCAGACGTGAGTCCCTTGCTCACTTTGCCACTGGATTCAAGCAAGCCGGGCTGAAGACGGCTGTAATGCCAGAAACCGGACCTCAGAAGCTTGTTTCCGGTCCAGGAAAGGCATGGCTTGGCAGTTCAGGCTGGACTGTTCCCATGAGGCACAGGGTCAGACTGATTTGCATATAGCCATGTCTGAACTGGGGTGGCAGAGTGGGCTAAAGAACGGTGATGGATTAAACCCAGATCTTTTGACTGGGTGTGAGTGTTTGATTGGTTCAGATGCTCCCTTCATTACCACGTCCTTTTGTACCGCTTTTGGCCGCCATAAGTGTGGCAGGGTATGCTCAGACGTGAGTCCCTTGCTCACTTTGCCACTGGATTCAAGCAAGCCGGGCTGAAGACGGCTGTAATGCCAGAAACCGGTCCTCGGAAGCTTGTTTCCGGTCCAGGGAAGGCATGGCTTGGCAGTTCAGGCTGGACTGTTCCCATGAGGCTCAGGGTCAGACTGATTTGCATATAGCCATGTCTGAACTGGGGTGGCAGGTTGGGCTAAAGAACGGTGATGGATTAAACCCAGATCTTTTGACTGGGTGTGAGTGTTTGATTGGTTCTGATGCTCCGTCCATTACCACCCCCTTTTGTACTGCTTTTGGCCACCATAAGTGTGGCACGGTATGCTCAGACGTGAGTCCCTTGCTCACTTTGCCACTGGATTCAAGCAAGCCGGGCTGAAGACGGCTGTGATGCCAGAAACCGGTCCTCGGAAGCTTGTTTCCGGTCCAGAGAAGGCATGGCTTGGCAGTTCGGGCTGGACTGTTCCCATGAGGCTCAGGGTCAGACTGATTTGCATATAGCCATGTCTGAACTGGGGTGGCAGGTTGGGCTAAAGAACGGTGATGGATTAAACCCAGATCTTTTGACTGGGTGTGAGTGTTTGATTGGTTCTGATGCTCCGTCCATTACCACCCCCTTTTGTACTGCTTTTGGCCACCATAAGTGTGGCACGGTATGCTCAGACGTGAGTCCCTTGCTCACTTTGCCACTGGATTCAAGCAAGCCGGGCTGAAGACGGCTGTGATGCCAGAAACCGGTCCTCGGAAGCTTGTTTCCGGTCCAGGGAAGGCATGGCTTGGCAGTTCGGGCTGGACTGTTCCCATGAGGCACAGGGTCGGACTGATTTGCATATAGCCATGTCTGAACTGGGGTGGCAGAGTGGGCTAAAGAACGGTGATGGATTAAACCCAGATCTTTTGACTGGGTGTGAGTGTTTGATTGGTTCAGATGCTCCGTCCATTACCACCCCCTTTAGTACCACTTTTGGCCACCATAAGTGTGGCAGGGTATGCTCAGACGTGAGTCCCTTGCTCACTTTGCCACTGGATTCAAGCAAGCCAGGCTGAAGACGGCTGTAATGCCAGAAACATGTCCTCGGAAGCTTTTTTCCGGTCCAGGGAAGGCATGGCTTGGCAGTTCGGGCTGGACTGTTCCCATGAGGCACAGGGTCAGACTGATTTGCATATAGCCATGTCTGAACTGGGGTGGCAGAGTGGGCTAAAGAACGGTGATGGATTAAACCCGGATCTTTTGACTGGGTGTGAGTGTTTGATTGGTTCAGATGCTCCGTCCATTACCATCCCCTTTTGTACCGCTTTTGGCCGCCATAAGTGTGGCAGGGTATGCTCAGACGTGAGTCCCTTGCTCACTTTGCCACTGGATTCAAGCAAGCCGGGCTGAAGACGGCTAAAATGCCAGAAACCGGTCCTCGGAAGCTTGTTTCCGGTCCAGGGAAGGCATGGCTTGGCAGTTCGGGCTGGACTGTTCCCATGAGGCACAGGGTCAGACTGATTTGCATATAGCCATGTCTGAACTGGGGTGGCAGAGTGGGCTAAAGAACAGTGATGGATTAAACCCAGATCTTTTGACTGGGTGTGAGTGTTTGATTGGTTCAGATGCTCTGTCCATTACCACCCCCTTTTGTACCGCTTTTGGCCGCCATAAGTGTGGCAGGGTATGCTCAGACATGAGTCCCTTGCTCACTTTGCCACTGGCTGCAAGCAAGCCGGGCTGAAGACGGCTGTAATGCCAGAAACCGGTCCTCAGAAGCTTGTTTCCGGTCTAGGGAAGGCATGGCTTGGCAGTTCGGGCTGGACTGTTCCCATGAGGCACAGGGTCAGACTGATTTGCATAAAGCCATGTCTGAACTGGGGTGGCAGAGTGGGCTAAAGAACGGTGATGGATTAAACCCAGATCTTTTGACTGGGTGTGAGTGTTTGATTGGTTCAGATGCTCCGTCCATTACCACCCCCTTTTGTACCGCTTTTGGCTGCCATAAGTGTGGCTGGGTATGCTCAGACGTGAGTCCCTTGCTCACTTTGCCACTGGATTCAAGCAAGCCGGGCTGAAGACGGCTGTAATGCCAGAAACCGGTCCTCGTAAGCTTGTTTCCGGTCCAGGGAAGGCATGGCTTTGCAGTTCGGGCTGGACTGTTCCCATGAGGCACAGGGTCAGACTGATTTGCATATAGCCATGTCTGAACTGGGGTGGCAGAGTGGGCTAAAGAACGGTGATGGATTAAACCCAGATCTTTTGGCTGGGTGTGAGTGTTTGATTGGTTCAGATGCTCCGTCCATTACCACCCCCTTTTGTACCGCTATAATGTTCAATGGCCATATAGTTACGCACAGTAGTTTTACTGACCTCTACTGCCTCACGCTCGGTCTTATACAAGGAGTACAGAGCATTCTGCATATCCTTTTTTGTGACTAAAGCAGCGTCCCAAAAAATGCTTTCCATATGTATACTGCGCAAACTGCTCAACACTCCACCCAACCACGGGATATCCAAGCCCCTAGCACAACCTAAGCAGTCCTTAATGATTGACTGGGTCAGGGTTGCTGCTTCATTCTTCCATACAGCAATCCACATAAGTGCTAGGCGAGCCCTGATAAAATCAGAAATACAATTAATATTGAGCTCTTTATGAGATATGTAATGGGAGGTTGAAATAGGGACATTCAGTATTTTTCTGCAGAATCTATTCTGCTCCTGCTGTATACCAGGGCAGCTGGTTGTCCCCCATCTCAGCCCCATAGGTCGCTACCGGGGTACACTGATGTTTATAAATCCTTTGGACAGCTAATACTGCACCCATCATCTTAGGGCGAGGGATGCTTAAAATCGAGTTATTGGCCTTTGAGAACTTGCTCCTGGCGCGAGCTAAGTGCTCACTCCAGGAGCTGTTCGCAGCAAAGGCCATACCCAAATATACAAAGGATTTTACTGCGGTCAACTTATGGGCGTCTATTGCAATCGGGCATATAGCCCGTTTGCCTGGGCCACTGCTCATTAAAAAAGATTTTTTTAAATTGACTTGTAAGTCTAGATTTTTCCTAAAAATATTAAAATCAACGACAAGGAGGCATAAAGAATTTGATATGCGCCCCATTAAAACTACGTCATCGGCGTAGAGCAACACAGGAATGGGTACTTTGTTAATATATGGGACGTCTTGGGTGGCCAATTTCAGGGAGGCGTTCAGGTCATTGATATATATAATAAAAAGCAGGGGGGCCAGAACACAACCTTGTCTGATCCCCCTGCCAATATCAATAAACCCTGAGGCCTCTCCTCCCACCCCATTCTTATTTGGGCCTTAAGATCTCTGTGCAGATAAGCCAGGAAATTGACCAGAGCTTCGTCCAGACCCTTGGATAGAAGGGTTGCCCACAGCTTAGACCTATTAACTAGGTCAAAAGCTGTGGACAAGTCCATGAAGGCCATATAGACCGGGGATTTCTTAGCAATAGTATATTTACTAATAATTAAATTCAAGTTAAGGCATTGCTCCCTTGTTCCCACCTTACTCCTGAAACCCAGCTGACAAGGGTCCAAGATGTTAGTTTCCTCTGCCCAATCTAAGATTTTGTTATAAAGAACTCTACCTAAAATTTTAAGGGTGTTGTCTATTAGGGAGATGGGTCGATAGTTACACTGTAGTGATCTATCGCCTTTTTTAAAGATCGGAACTATTACATTTCTCGCCCAAGTTTCTGGGTTCTTCGCCAGAGTCAAATTGTTAAAAATATTCAGAAGTAAGGGGGCCCAAAAAGCCGGATTCCATTTTATTAAGTCTATTGGCAGCCCATCCGGGCTGGGGGCTTTATTGCCTAAACTTTGGTTAATTGCTTCACTTACTTCTGAAATGCCGATGTCTATAGGTGTAGGATTACCAAAAATAGGGTTTGGTTCAGATGGAGGTGGGGCACAGTAAATAGTTGCAAAATCGGCCACCCAGGCATCACTAGTTGTATTGCAACTGATAGGTGTCAGTGACTGCTCCATGGAACGCACTTCCCTCACTGCCGCCCAGAAGATGTTAGCATTATTTAAATTGGCGGCATCGGACAGCTTGTCCCAGCGCTCCTTTAGGACTTCATTTCTCCTAATTTTGGTTACTAGCTTGTAATTGTTTCTGGCCTGCCTAACCGTTATAGGGCATCTCGGGACATTGGTGAGGGCCCTGTGAAGATTCCTATTTGCTTTCGAGCAGTCTCGATTAAACCAACTAGGGACAGGTGCTACCTTTTTAGGAGGTTTGGATATGAGGCTTTTATCCGTCAGACATATCTTACCAAAGTCCTCGATTATCTGTTCAGGTGTTGAGACAAGAGAAAGGCAGGACTCGATCAGAGGCACGTTGTTTTAGCCAGTGTCTTAAAGACTTCTGCATTGTCTGCCCCTTTCCAACATAATCTTAAATTATCTGTTGAGACTAATAAATTTGCCGCTACACAGTCGCTATAAGCGATAGTCCATCTGGTTGCTTTTAGTATTACTTTAATCGGGTTATGATCCCCAAAATCAGACGGTGTCACCGCAGCAAAAGTCACCAGTTTTTCAATTAGGGGGCATACAAAAACATAGTCTAATGTAGAGCCACTCCCCCTTCCTCTATATGCCGGGTGGTTAATACTATGAGAACTTACAACTAAGTCCATAACAATTTTATTCAAGGATTGGGCTTTTCTTGCCTTGATGTAAATCCATTCTGCAGTTTACAGAAATTAGCATTGCTACAGCTGCACAGGTTCGGCACAAAGAGTTTACATTTGAAAAATATGTAGCCCTTTAATTCACAATGGGTCTTATTATGAATTTGGCATCCTGTGGACCACCAGACCCGAAGCCACGGTCTGACCACGAGAGCTCTGTGGCCCATCCACCATATTACAAGTTGGGAGTGTTGCCTTTGCAATGATTGTGACTGGACCTCTGGCTCTGCCAGCACACCACTGACCACCCAGACCATGGTTGGGGGAAGGCAGCCTCCATACAGCTGTGCAGAGGAGAAACACTGTCGTCCATATTATGAGCTGGCTTTCTGACAAGCCACCAGCAGCGGTCAGACCACTGCCTTAAGGTCAGCGGAAATGAAGGATTTTGGGGTGCATACTAACCCCTTTCCTACTCTTCCTATCAGATTTTGACATGGATCCTTTTTTACAGGTCCCCCTACACTGGACAATCTTCACCCCGAGGAATACGGCCCACTTCGTGATGATACACAGGTAAGTGCTCATCATACTATATACCCTTTCTGGGACTGCCAAGAAAAGGGGTCAGACTCTGGCCATGAGTAGGTGATATTTTTAAATATGTATTGTGCATATATGTAAATTCAACATATATGCTGTCAAAATGTACACACATGCTTTGATAGATATGGAAATATATTCACCACCTCCTTGTGGCATACGAGGCGTACTGCTTTAGTACGCGTTGATGGTGAAGCCGTACCTTCGGGTCTGTGGGGGCGCGGCGTTCCAAGGCAGGCAGGCGCGGAACGGGGCCTCCAGTACGTTCCGTACGGGAGGCTCACAGGGTGCGGCGCGGCCCTTCAGATGCAGAAGTGCGGAGCTGGCGGCCTGGTACGTCTCGAACCTACGGGCCGTCCGGGTCTTTAGTCAGCACTCAGATCTGATTCCAGCTGGAGGGGTTGAGGTGCTCACAGTGCGCTCCAAATCGGGCGAGGTGACGGAGTGCAGACGGTCCAGCGATACGGAGAGGGAGCGGCTCGAACTCGAGCGGGTCTCACACAAGGCGGGGGCGGCCAGGTACAAAACGTCATGGCCCAAGAAGGGGGCGAGGCACACTGGGAATCACGGCTCCAGCGAGGGGGGGAAGGACGCAGGCCAGCAGCCGACAGTGAAGGCAGGATAAGAGCCCAATGGTCCTGGGGCTCAGTTCAGGGGGCAAGCTTGCTTCCAAGCCCTTGGAGATCGTTTCTTTGAAGAACAAGTCTTTTGTAGAAAGTAGCAAGTCTTTGAAAAGGGTTTCCTCTCCCTTGGCAGCAAGGCAAGCACTGCAGGCCAGTCCCCCAGGATAGGGACAGTCTTCCTCCTTCAGCTTTCCCGATTCCTTCTCCTCAGGCAGAGGTTTTGTCTTGGTTCAAAGCAGGATCTGATTTCTTAGGAGCAGGGCTCCTACTTTTATACACAAAACCCTTTGTTCTTTCAGGCTAGGGGGGCCTTTGCCTAATCCAGTCCAGTCCCTGAGCACTTGGTTTAGCAGACTCTGGCTTCTCCTTTCAGTGAGAAGGGCAGGGACATCAGACGCTTCGCAGGAGATGGAGCCAGCATTGTGGTGACAAGTACAGTACAGGAGTACTCTGTTGACAGTCTTCTCCTCTCTCTTCACAAGGTGCAGGGCAGAGACATCAGACGCTCCCCAGGGGTCGGAGCCAGCATTGAGGTGGCAGAGCACAGCCCTATTCAAAGTCAAGGGGCACTACCCTCCACTCATCCTGGTGTAATCTCTCTATTCACCTGGAATCACGACTCCAGCGAGGGAGTGGGGAAGGCAGCAGGCCAGCAGCAGAAAGTGAAGGCAGGATAAGAGCCCAATGGCCCTGGGGCTCAGTTCAGGGGGCAAGCTCGCTTCCAAGCCCTTGGAGATTGTTTATTTGAAGAACAAGTCTTTTGTAGAAAGTAGCAAGTCTTTAAAAAGGGTTTCCTCTCCTTTGGCAGCAAGGCAACCACTGCAGGCCAGTCCCCCAGGATAGGGACAGTCTTCCTCCTTCAGCTTTCCAGATTCCTTCTCCTCAGGCAGAGGGTTCGTCTTGGTTCAAAGCAGGATCTGATTTCTTAGGAGCAGGGCTCCTACTGTTATACACAAAACCCTTTGTTCTTTCAGGCCAGGGGGGCCTTTGCCTAATCCAGTCCATTCCCTGAGCACTTTGTTTTGCAGACTCTGGCTTCTCCTTTCGGTGAGCAGGGCAGGGACATCAGACGCTCCAAAGGAGGTGGAGCCAGCATTGTGGTGATAAGTACAGTCCAGGAGTACTCTGTTGACAGTCTTCCCCTCTCTCTTCACAAGGTGCAGGGCAGAGACATCAGACGCTCCCCAGGGGGCGGAGCCAGCATTGAGGTGGCAGAGCACAGCCCTATTCAAAGTCAAGGGGCACTCCCCCCCCCCCCACCCATCCTGGTGCAATCTATGTATCCACTACCTGTCAGCCCCAGCCTATCTCCTGGAATTACCCAGCCCTGTCACACACAGAAACCAGACAGCAGATACACATCGGAGCAGATGCGGGCTGAAATGGTTGGACAAGCAAATACTAACTTTCTAAAAGTAGCATTTGCAAACACAGGATATTAAAATAAACTTTACTAAAAGATGTATTTTATTATTCTGAGTTCCGGTATACTAAACTTGACTTTCTACCTTGCTCTCTGAGTCTGTTAGGATTATAGAGTGTAATAATTCCAGCAGCCCATTCTGGCCTATGGAGAGCAGGTAGCCTTACAATAGTGAAAAACGAAAATGGCTATAATTCACTATTAGGACATGCCACACACATCAGGGCTTGTCCCTCCTTATGCTTACAATGCACCCTGCCCTTGGACCTACCATAGGGGTGACTAATATGATGTTAAGGGAAGGTTTAGGGACTGGCAAGTGGGTGCACTTGTGCAGCCAGCATGACAGTACCATACTGCACACAGGTTCTGCAATGGCAGACCTTAGACACATTTTACTAGGCCGCTTCTGTGGGTGGCACATCCAGGGCTGCAAGCCCACCAGCAGCATTTGTATTTACAAGCCCTGGCACTCCCGGTGCACTTTACTGGGGTCTGATAGTAAACCAAATAAGCCAATCATGGAATCCAATCAATGTAAACATTACTTTACAGTAGGGAGAGCATGTGCACTTTAGCACTGGTCAGCATTGGTAAAAGTGCCCCGAGTCATTAAACCAACAAACACAGGTCAGAGAGAATATTGGAGGAATGCAAAAAGTTCAGGGATGACCCTGCAGAAAGGGCCAAGTCCAACACAACCCCCTTCCAGCCAAACCTCAGGGTAGACCAATCACTACCGTGATGTGCTTCCCTGCTTAGGGCGATAGAACATGGACCTGGCCCGCAACAGCAGGCATATTCCAGTTCTACGCCAATCTGAACCCATCTAAAATCCTCTGTCCATACTCTCAGGGTCCACCAAGCCAATCCATGGGGCACCCTTCTCTTCATCTGTGGACACCACCTGTGCAGCATCTAACCTTAACTTGCTCACAGGTGTGTCCCAACAGACAGACAGCAAGTCACAGTGGCCACTGATAGTAGTCAGGGATGAGACCCAGGCCTCATACCTCCCAGGGCTTTCAAACCTCTGTGGCCTCAGAGACCGGGGGCTGTGGCCCCAGGTGCTTGGCACCCTTTGTCCACTCTCCCTCCTGTCAGGTCAGGTATGACATCCTGGCCCTGATCCACCAGCCCAAGGCCTGTACCCGGCGGCTGGACCAAAGACTGGGGTGGGCTCTCCCACACCCGGTCCTCCTCCTTGGGGCTCGGTACCCTCCCACTTGGAGTTGTACCCCCTTCCAGAATTGTCAGGGCACCTGTGGGAGGTGACCTGCAAAATTCGCCCACCAGTTCAGGGGTGCTATCCTGCAACTGGTTTACCAGGTCAGGGGGGACACCCTGCACCCGGCCCTCTAACCTAGGGTCTAAACCCTAAAGCTGCACCAGGGTAAGAGGGGAGGACTCCCTCCCTCTGCACCCTCTTCCAGACGGCTGTACCCTCCCACCTGGAGTGGTATGCCAGAAAGACAGACTGGTAGGGACACTGATTACAGATGTCCCTCCCTCCAGGTCAGACAACACTCAGGGACCCAACCCTGCAGTTGAACACCTGCCTGGCACACCAGGACTTCCTTGGGAGCACGCATGCCCCCCTGAGGGTAACACATAACTCCTGTGTTGTGTGACAGTCTGCCTGGCACAGATCTCCCGTCCCCTGTCCATCTGACAGCACGCGAAGATCCCCCAGGACAGAAGTGGTGTCACCATGGTCATTTCCTGGGGACACAGCCCTTCTGGCTGGCCTCTGACCCACTGGTTCTTCCACGTGGGACTCTTTCCCCCTCTCACCCCTCCATCTGGACTTCTGCACCCTCCCAACTGGAGTGGCACTGCCAGACACCAGAACTACTGGAGCTCTGCTTACAGAGTATCCACGTTCTCTAGATACTGGGAGATCCTCCTCAAATGGCCTACAAATACAGCCTAGGCCCGCAACCTGATGTTCCGTTAAGAAACCATCCAGGCCCTGAGACTGGGTTTCGGGTACCTTGGGACAGATCCCACACTCACTCCTCCTCTGAGACAGGACGTGAGCTCCTACACCCCTCCCACTACACTGAGACATAGCTGGGCTACACTGAACCTCTTCCATCTAACAGGACTGGAAGTTACCTGAGCCACTCTTGTTGGAATCACTCCCCAATGCTTCTTCAGACCCTCTGGGATCCACCAAAGAGTCTCGATCACTCCATTTCTAAAGCGCGCTACATACCCATGAGGGTCTCAAGGCGCTAAGGGGGGGATGCTACTGATCGAAGAGCCAGGTCTTGAGAAGTCTTCTGAAGGCCAACAGGTCCTGAGTCTGTCGTAGGCTGGTAGGGAGAGCGTTCCAGGTCTAGGCGCGAGGTGGGAGAAGGATCTGGCACCGTCGGTGGCTTTCTGGATACGAGGAACTGTGGCGAGGGAGAGGTTGGCTGAGCAGAGGCTTCGGGTGGGGGTGTGGAAGCTGAGGCGGTTGTTGAGGTATGTAGGTCCGGTGTTGTGTAGTGCTTTGTGTGTGTGGATGAGGAGTTTGAAGGTGATCCTCTTGTTGACGTGGAGCCAGTGCAGGCCTCTCAGGTGTGGTGTGATGTGGCTGCATCGGGGGACGTCGAGGATGAGTCGTGCCAAGGCGTTCTGGAGTCGTTGTAGTCATTTCAGGAGCTTGGTTGTTGTTCCTGAGTAGAGGGCGTTCCCGTAGTCGAGTCTGCTGGTGATGAGGGCCTGGGTGACAGTTTTTCTCGTGTCGGGGGGGATCCATTTGAAGATCCTGCGGAGCATTCAGAGGGTGTTGAAGCAGGACACGGAGACGGCATTGACTTGCCTGGTCATGGAGAGGGTGGAGTCGAGGATGACCCCCAGGTTGCGTGCATGGTCGGTGGGTTCCGGGGCTGTGCCTAGCGATGTGGGCCACCAAGAGTCGTCCCAGGCTGATGGGGTGGGTCTGAGGATGAGGACCTCCGTCTTGTCTGAGTTAAGCTTCAGTCTGCTGTCCTTCATCCAGTCGGCTACAGCCTTCATTCCTCTGTGGAGGTTGGCTTTGGCGGTGTGGGGGTCTTCGGTGAGGGATATGATCAGCTGCGTGTCGGCGGCGTAGGAGAATATAAATTAATGGTAGTGTCCTCCCCAAAGAGGACAAAAGTCCGCACATAAAGTAACACAATCACAGATCCCAAAAATATACGTGTAGTTAAAACTTAGAAATAGGTCAACATTCTTAGGTGCTTCTACAGCCTGATACACACCCACCACCCAGAGTGTTAATTGGCACAAAAATGTACCTGACAATATTTTTTTTTTTTAAGGAACAGGCTACTAAAGCACTCTATACAATATCAATTTAGTATGATCTAGGAGATCCTAGATATCTCGTTTGGAGAAAAAAAATCCCTGAGTATTGATTTTCATAGCCACTGTTTCTATAAATCCAAATAGAATTCCTATGTCGAATAACATCGGATTCAGAGATCCAGACAGAATATTCTTTCAGTTCTTTATTGAGAATCCAAATTGTATAAAAACTTCCAAGCTCACACCGCCGACACGTGTTTCGTCTCTTACTGAGACTTTTTCAAGGCAAGAATAGTGTAGAAACAACCGTGAATAGAATGCGAAATAACGGATCCTCCAAGGATAGTACCACCTTCCGGACTGTTAGGTAGATGACAACCACCCCAGACCGTGCAGTTCTTGTATAAGATATCAGGGGGTGGAGGGTATTGTACTCAGAATAATTCCATTCAGCAGGTTTTCAAAAAATTGTATGTTATAGAACCATAGTTAAGTAAATCCAAAAAAGAGGTTGGACATTCTACCCAATGTAGGGCCCTGTAAGTCTCCCGGCCCCTACTATATGCCAAAACGTGTAATGAAACAGAGTCCCCTCTAGGTCACTGATAAGAAAGTAAGACCTTGATAAGTCTTAATCAAAAAATCCCAACGAGTAGAAAAAGCGGCAGCCGTCGTTCGAGCGTAGGAGATTTTGTTGAGGTTATGTTGTCGTGCGACGTGGGCGGGTGGGGCCATGTAGATATTGAACAGCGTCGAGCTGAGGGAGGATCCCTGTGGGACGCCGCAGATGATCTCGGTGGCTTTTTAGCGGAAGGGTGGGAGGCGGACGCTCTGGGTTCTGCCGGAGAGGAAGGATGTGGTCCAGGCCAGGGCCTTCTCTTGAATTCCGGCGTCATGGATGCGTGCTGATAGGGTTTGGTGGCAGACTATGTCAAAGGCTGCTGATAGGTCCAGGAGGATGAGGGCAGCTGTTTCTCCTTTGTCCATCAGGATCCTGATGTCGTCAGTGGCGGCGATGAGGGCGGTCTCGGTGCTGTGGTTGCTGCGAAAACCGGATTGGGAAGGGTCCAGGATGTTGTTGTCTTCGAGGTAGCGGGTTAACTGTTTGTTGACAATCTTCTCTGTCACTTTTGCCGGGAACAGGAGCAGGGAGACTTGCCGGAAGTTCTTGAGGTCCTTGGGATCCGCCTTGGGCTTCTTCAGAAGGGCGTTGATCTCGGCGTGCTTCCAGCTTTCCGGGAAGGTTGCAGTCTCAAAGGAACTTTTGATTGTTTTCCGGAGGTGGGGGGCAATGGTTGTGCTGGCTTTGTTGAAGACATGGTGAGGGCAGGGGTCGGATGGGGATCCAGAGTGAATGGAGTTAATGGTTTTGATGGTGTCTTCGTCGCTGACGTGGGACCAGGCGGTCAGGCGGCTGGTGCGGGTGGTGACCGCAGGGGTGGTGGAATCGGTGGTGGGTGTGGGGGTGTCAGAGTTGAAGCTGTCGTGGATGTCAGCGATCTTGCAGTGAAAGAAGGTGGCCAGGGAGTCGCACAGGTCTTGTGATGGTGGGATGTCGTTGGTGTTGGAGCTGGGGTTGGAGAGTTCTTTCACGATGCTGAAGAGCTCTTTGGTGTTATGTGCATTGTTGTCTAAGCGGTCCTTGAAGGTGGTCCTCTTGGCGGTCCGGATGAGTTGGTGGTGTCTGCGGGTGGCACTTTTGTGGGCTGTGTGGCTGTCTGGTGTTCGATCGTGGAGCCATTTCTTCTCTAGCTTCCGACAGGTGCGCTTGGAGATCCGGAGGTCTTCGGTGAACCAGGCGGCTTTCTTGTTAGTGTGGTTGGTTGTGGAGTTCTTGAGAGGGGCGAGGGTGTTGGCGCAGTCGTTGGTCCACTGTTTGAGGTTGGTCGCGGCAGTGTGTGGGTCGGTGGAGTCGGCGGGTGGTCTCAGGGCGAGGGTGGTAGTCAGTTTGTCCTTGGTGACCTTGCCCCAGCAGCGGCGTGGTAGCTGTTGGGTGCGGTGGTGTGTGGCGGGTTTTCTGAAGGTGAAGTGGACGCATCTGTGGTCAGTCCAGTGGGGTTCGGTGGTGTGGAGACATGGGGGCTTGTGGAGAAGATGGGGTCCAGCGTGTGTCCAGCGGCGTGGGTGTGTGTCGTCACGAGCTGTTTGAGTCCAAGGTTGGCGAGGTTGTCGATCAGGGTGGTGGAGTTGGTGTCGTTGTTGTTCTCGAGGTGGAAGTTCAGGTCCCCGAGGAGGATGTAGTCCGTGGAGGCGAGGGCGTGTCTGCTGACGAGGTTGGCGATGGTGTCGCAGAACTGTGGTCGTTGTCCGGGTGGTCTGTAGACGAGTGTTCCTCTGAGGGTGGTGTTGAGGTCGGTGTGGATCTGGAAGTGCATGTGCTCCACGGTGGTGAGGGTGTCATCGGTGTTGGTCGAGACTCTGAGGGTGTCCTTGTGGATGATGGTGATTCCCCCTCCAACTCTGTTGGTGCGGTCTCTGCGGGAGATCTTCTAGCCCTGTGGGATGGCTATGGTGATGTCTGGTGCTGAGGTGGCGTTCAGCCAGGTCTCCGTCAGAAGGAGAAGTCGGGAGCGGTGGAGTCTAGGAGGTCCCAGAGTTCGATGACATGCTTGCGAGCAGAGCGGGTGTTGAGGAGGATACAGCGGAGGTGGTTGGGTTCTCTGGCTGGTGGTTTGTAGGGCTGTATGCTGGTGAATCTGCAGTTCTGGCAGGCGAAGGGCCCTTGGGTGCGCTTCGGGGTGGCCTGGTAGCAAGGGTGGTCTTGTCCGGTGTTGGGTGCGTGGAGGGTGCTGGAGTCGAAGTGCAGTCTGGCGTTGCGGGGGGTGCGGGGTCCAGGGGTCTGGCGCGGGGCGCGGTCCAGGCTCGGACGGGCGCAGACAGGCATGCCTTTGGCGCGCCAGCGGCACGCCCACTGCGCTTCCTGCGGCGCCCTCCATAAGAGGCGAAGTGGGAGGGAGGGGCAGCTGGGAGGCGGGAGCGGGGCGGCCAATGGGTGAGGGGACGGACACAAATGGCAAAAGGGGGCGGGCCGCAGGGGAGCAGCGGCGAGAAGTGGGGTGCGGGGGCGCACAGAGGGCAGTGGCGCAAAAAGGAGCACCTAGGCTGAGTGACAAAAAGCAAAAAAACAAGACAAAAAGACAAGTTACAAAAGTATGGGAGGAAGAAAAAAGATTAGCAGGTCAACAGACACCAGGGGCGGCGAACCCTCAGCAGCAGCTTGGAGGGAGACACGGGCACCCAGGAGGAGCCTTGCGGTGTTGGGAGGGACCGGAGGTCAGGTCACACTCACTGCTGTGCGGCGCCCTTCATAAGAGGCTAAGTGGGAGGGAGGGGCAGCTGGGAGGCGGGAGTGGGGCGGCCAATGGGCGAGGGGACGGACACAGAAGGCAAAAGGGGGTGGGCCGCAGGGAAGCAGTGGCGGGAAGCAGTAGGGGGGGCACAGAGGGCAGTGGCTCAAAAAGGAGCGCCTAGGCTGGGAGACAAAAAGCAAAAAAACAAGACAAAAAGGCAGTTACAAAAGTATGGGAGGAATAAAAAAAGATTAGCAGGTCAACAGACACCAGGGGCGGCGAACCCTCAGGAGCAGCTTGGAGGGAGACACGGGCACCAAGGAGGAGCCGCACGGCGTGGGGAGTGACTCGAGGTGAGGTCCCATGTGAGCTCCCTGGGGTCAGAGAACTCACTCTCTAACAGGTGTTGGCATAGCTCTAGAAAACAGGGACTTACAATATGCTCTCCCAGAATTGGATCACACAGCCCCCTACAAGGGTCAACCAAACTATCCTTCACCTCACCATCCAGTGCCTCACACACATACTCCACACCACTCTCCTGAGATTGGCAAGACAGTATCTGACTGTCTCTGTCCCACAACCCACACTCTTCTGGGCGGTCTATATACTCACATTCCAGGACCTCAACTTTGGGGGATTCACTCTCCCTGTACCTCTCATTTAGAGTCAGTAGAGTGTCCCTCCCATTACTAGGACCATGAACCCCTATGCCAGTTATCCTATTCCCTTCAGGGACACTGCGCACTAATGGAGCTATCTCATGTTCTTGAACCTCCTGGTATATGTTAACCCCCTCCAAGTGTGGTGCCACATCTCTGGGTGTGTGTACTACTCTCCCAGCACTAGATAACTGAATGTTGCTGCCACCATCTGAGCTGGACTCCACCTCCAACTCAGCAAAACTTAATCTATGAGCTACACATATTTCTTGTTTCTGGGCTGAAGCCCTCCTGGCCTCAAGGTCCAAATCAAGTTTCCTCATTATCAAGTCATGCTTCAGCTGCATTTTCTTTTCTTCCAGGGCTACTTTCCTAGCTTCTAGCTCCAGTTTCCCATTTATTTCAAGTTTTGCCATCTCCATTTCGTATATCCTGGCTTCCTTCCTGTCTGCCAACTCCTCTGGCGACAGACATCGGGCAGAAACACTGCTACCCAACGGAGAGGTTGCAACCCTCCCTTCTGGACCCAGTGGCCCCTCTAGCTGCTGTTCTGCATTCTCTAATTCACTCTCATTTCCAGGAGCATTCCTTGCCTCGACCCAGGCCCTCAGCGCCTTTTGGAACTGCTCCCTTCTGGAGAGTCCGGTCATGGAAATTTTTAAATTGTTGCTGAGGCTCCTGAACTGTTTCTTGGTGTAGTTTTCTAGTTTCTCCCAATCACAGTCAATAGATGAAGTGGGTGCTGCCTTTTCCATTCTCACTGATCCAGGCATGACTTTTCAAAAACACATGGAGATGTCCAGCAAAACAAAAATCACAAGTATGTGGCTGCGTTATTGGTCTGAACTCACTACGTGGTGATCAATAATTACTGTACATAAATCATGAATGCAAATTCAAAATCCTCACCGCTGCCTCTAATGTTAGAATTGGGGGTCTCTGGTTGGCACAGGTATGCACTTGTGACAAACAGGGACCCTCTCCTCTAGTCAGGGCAAGGGACTTACTCCTAAAAATAACCCCTGCTCACCCTCTAGGTTGCGTGGCGCGAGCTGACAAGGCTAAACTTCAGGGCATTTAGTAGTTAAGCATTTATGATCACATACAGTAATATAGAAACACACAACAAATGGACACCAGGCGTAGTTATATAAAAATATGAATGCTTTATGTAAATATATGTTTCTATTCAGATTTAAATACAAGACCACAATAACGTTTTTAAATTAGGCCACAGTACTTTTGTATAGGAGAGTTCTTTCAAAATGCTTAGTTTGTGGTCCTGTGCGCTTCGCACTGGCTGGGCGACCCGTTCGTGGCCGTTCGTTCTTTAAAATGAGCTTAACCAAATGTTGCGGTCCGATGCACACTCAGACTCAGTTCGAGTCGCACAGTACTTTTAGGGATGGAGTTCGTCACGCACAGGAGCGGCCACATGTGAAGCCGGGCCCGGTACGGGGTCGGTGGCTTTCCGCGGGCAGTCGGGCTTTGTACGCGGCCTCGAGGTGCGAGGCGTGAGAGCAGGACTGCAGGGAGAGGGGCGGACACTCCGGGGCTGTAGACGTTCGCGGGGCGAGGTGTCTGCTTGTGGCGTACGAGGCGTACTGCTTTAGTACACGTTGATGGTGAAGCCGTACCTTCAGGTCTGCGGGGGCACGGCGTTCCAAGGCAGGCAGGCGCGGCACGGGGCCTCGAGTACAGTCCATACGGGAGGCTCGCAGGGTGCGGCACGGCCCTTCAGATGCAGGAGTGCGGAGCGGGCGGCCTGGTACGTCTCAAACGTATGGGCCGTCCGGGGCTTCAGACAGCACTCCCCGGTGGGAGGGGTGAGGTGCGCACAGCATGCTCCAAAGCGGGCGAGGTGACGGAGTGCGGGCGGCCCATCGAGGCGTACTGGGAGCGGCTCAAACTCGAGCGGGGCTCACACAAGGTGGGGACGGCCAGGCGCAAAATATCACGGCCTAAGGAGGGGACGAGGCACACTGGGAATCACGGCTCCAGCGAGGGGGGGGAAGGCAGCAGGCCAGCAGCAGACAGCGAAGGCAGGATAAGAGCCCAATGGTCCTGGGGCTCAGTTCAGGGGGCAAGCTCGCTTCCAAGCCCTTGGAGATCGTTTCTTTGAAGCACAAGTCTTTTGTAGAAAGTAGCAAGTCTTTGAAAAAGGTTTCCTCTCCTTTGGCAGCAAGGCAACCACTACAGGCAAGTCCCCCAGGATAGGGACAGTCTTCCTCCTCCAGCTTTCCCGATTCCTTCTGCTCAGGCAGAGGGTTCTTCTTGGTTCAAAGCAGAATCTGATTTCTTAGGAGCAGGGCTCCTACTTTTATACACAAAATACTTTTTTCTTTCAGGCCAGGGGGGCCTTTGCCTAATCCAGTCCATTCCCTGAGTACTTTCTTTTGCAGATTCTGGCTTCGCCTTTCAGTGAGCAGGGCAGGGACATCAGACGCTCCGCAGGAGGTGGAGCCAGCATTGTGGTGACAAGTACAGTCCATGAGTACTCCGTTGACAGTCTTCCCCTCTGTCTTTACAAAGTGCAGGGCAGAGACATCAGACGCTCCACAGGGGGCGGAGCCAGAATCGAGGTGGCAGAGCACAGCCCTATTCAGAGTCAAGGGGCACTGCCCCCCACCCATCATGGTGTAATCTCTCTATTCACCACCTCTCAGCCCCAGCCTGTCTCCTGGAATACCCCAGCCCTGTCACACACAGAAAACAGACAGCAAATACACATCAGAACAGAGGCGGGCTGAAATGGTTAGGCAAGCAAATACTAACTTTCTAAAAGTAGCATTTGCAAACACAGGATATTAAAATAAACTTTACTAAATTATGTATTTTATCATTCTGAGTTCAGGCACACTAAACTTGACTTTCTACCATGCTCTCTGAGGGCCCGATTCACAGAATGAACTTAAGACTAAATCCTAAACTTACTACTATTTGGTATTCACAGAATGCACTTACTACTTTCGGGATTCACAGAGTGAACTTACTACTTTCGGGATTCACAGAATAAACTTACTACTTTCGGTATTCACAGAATAGATTTAAGACTACTAACTCTAAGTTCGAAATCGGGGAGTAAATTCCGGCCCGGAGGCGGAGCTTCCGGCTTGGGGCGGAGCTTGCGGCCCGGAGGTGGAGCTTCCGGCCCAGAGGTGGAGATTGCGGCTTGGAGGCGGTGCTTCCGGCTCGGAGGTGGGGATTTTTGCCATGCTGAAATCTCCAACTCTGGGCCAGAAGCTCCGACTCCGGGCCGGAAGCCCCGCCTGCGGGCCGCAAGCTCCGCCCCCAAGCCGGAAGCTCCGCCTCCGGGCCCGAATTTACTCACACTAAATCTGCGTTAGTATTGGATAAAATAATTTTGTAAAAGTAAACCTGATTAGATAAAAGAATAATAGCGGCAATAAGATTGGAGAGACTAAGGGGGTCATTAGGTTGTAGGGCGGATCGGCATTGCCCGCATGGCGGTAGCAATCCGCCCTCATCCTTCACGGCCCACCACCCATTAACCCCCACCATATTAGTATGGCGAGGGGTACCACGGTGGATGGGAAGACCGTCCGCCACCATATTAAACCATTTGACCAGGCGGAAAATGGATTAATATGGTGGCGGTATCTGCTAGACACTGCCATCCATATTAGTATGGGGCAGAAACATGCCTTTCCGTGGCGGCAAAGCATGCAGATTCTGCTTTCGGGGCCCCGGAACTGGCCCCCAGGTAATTGGGGTAGTAGGGCGTGCACATGGGGGATTGTCATGGACATGATGGCAGCACCTTGCGGTGCATGTCACCTTGTGCAAGACAATGCAGGCAGTGCATTCACAGCATTGTGGCGGGCGGTGCTGTGAGGACCGCCCACCACAATGCTGGGAATTGAGGATGCCTCTGCCATGGTGGCGGTGGCATCCTAATCGCCAGGTCGGGACCGCCGCACCACTGGCGGCCGGTCCCAGCACCGCTAGTGTGGCGGGTGGACAGAAGTCCGCCCGCCATCCTAATGGGCCCCTAAGTGTAAACAAAGGACAATTTATTTGACAAATTAAAGTAGAATTTGTATGTGGAAACACGATCCAACCTTAATAGGGGATCGCCCCGATAGAAGCTATTTGGATTTTCCTAGACAAGAATACATAGGATGAATAAGTTATAAAATGTACGGAAAGAAAAGAAAAATTTAATTTATGCAGAAATTCAAAAATTATTTCAAAAAGGATAAACCTATTAAGACTAGAGAAGGAGTTCTCATTCCACCACCTAAAACTCCTGCCTCATTTATGATGATGGAAAAGGGATATCATACCTGTGTATGGTTAGAAAATTGGATTGAATATACAAAAGATCATGGAATATTTGCTTTTCCAGAAAATGGTACATTCAATGGTAGAATCCTTCAGAATTTAAGGAATAGAATGAATTAATTAGAGCCCAGACCTAGGTTGACCCAATATGAAGCTTTAGAAGAATGGGATTGGAGGCATTTGATCAAGACAGATCTAGAAGTCCTAGGGGTCATAGAGGATTCTATCCTAAAACTTTGGATATAAAACTTGAGGATCCGATGAAACAATTGAGACAGGCAATGGTTTCAGAAGGACTGTATCCTGTATTAATTTCCGATGAGGAGTCTGGAGGCAAGTGTAATAGGAAGACTAAAAATATGACAGGTTGTGGAGAATCTGAAGATGAGTTTATGGAGAATATTCTAACAAACAATCCTCCACCATATCAGGAAGGACCCAATAGAAATATACCAAGTGCTCCTGCCTTAGAGACCTCATTAGTTCCTCAAATTTTGCATGGTTCATTAAATGAAAGAATATTACAGGGAAAAGAAAGAGTAGCAATAAAGAAAAATAAAGATGAATTAATACAGAAAATAAAGCAATTGAGTGTACATCCTGAAGCATTAACCAAACCAGTGACTATAAGTCCTGTTGCCCTATTATATGGGGATAAGAGAAGCTGTTCAAACCCACCAGTTATGGCCTCTCCTGTAATAGAAGCCAGAATGGAGAACATAATAATTGAGGAACAGGTTAGTGAATGTGAATCAGGAATATCACGAATTGATTTACCAATAAGAGAACAGATAAATGAGACACCAAGAAGAGTTACTCCTGGTTGTTCAAAAGAAATATGAATTGGATCTTCCACAGGAACTAAAAGTGCTACCATTCTGTCACCAGAAGAATTAGAAAGGTGGGCACAGGGAATGGACAAAGCAGTTCCACAAGCAAAGAAGTTGGACATTTATAAATTAAAGGTAGAAATGGAAGATATGATAGCTGGAAATGTGGGAATAGATAGACTAAATACGTACTGTCTAGAATAATTATTATTCATATGTAGAAGTATAAATACAAATGTAAAAATATTTCATGAGAAATTAACAGAGCTTGCTTCAGAGATGGGAATTGAAATAGGGAGATCCAAAGTACTTCAGAAAACTTACAGAGCAGAATTTACTGACAAAGATTTAGAAAATATGAATGTGTCAGGACGGAAATTACAGATTAAAAAACTAATGACAATTTTACAAAAGTGGGGAGAATTAGACAGGTGCAAAACAAGGTGGACTAAGAAAAAGGAGGAAGCACAGGCAAACAAAACTGTGTCATAATATTTATTAAGAGAACCTAAAAAGACAGAAAGATGATGTCCCATGAGGGAGTACCAGGAGGTGGATATGTACATGTTCCATGGACTAGGCACGACATTTTATCATTTAACAATGATTTCCCAAAATTAAGAGAGAAGCCAGTCGAATGGTACAGACAGGTTGAAAGGTTTGTGAAAGTTTCAAAGGTTTTATTGAAGGATTTGGATGGTCTGTTTGAGATAGTGGTACCTGCTGATTTATGGACAGAATGTAAAATCACAGTTGATTGGCCTAGTGATGAGTACCCAAGAGATGAGAAAACAGGTGCACCTTCAGAAGAGGTAATGAAGTAATATAACCAGGTGAATACTTTCTTGAAAGGGAAAATTCCCCCAAAAGAGACAGATTGGATAAAAATAGATAGAACTACACAAGAAATAAATGAGACAGTACATGCTTACTGTGAGCGTCTGTTACAGGTGATCAAGCAGTATAGTGGATTTGAGAACATTGGTGATAAAGGTATGGGACATTTTGTATATCGATTCGTATCGGGATTAAGACCAGAGATTTGTCCGATGATTCAAACACACATGTTGTGTTGGCAAGGGAAACCCATAAATGAAGTCTTAAAGTATGCAAAATACTGCGGAGATGAGAGAGATAATAGACGTTAGAAGAAAAAGTAATGTGGGCACAAGTAAAATTGGCATAACAGCAAGAACTCATATTGAATAACAAACAAAATAGAGGATCAGGACAGAATTAAAATAGTGGGGCAAAACCAAGAGGGAAAATTAGAAGAGAGGGAGCAAAGAAGAAGTTTCGTTGTCAAGGGTGCAGAAAATTGGGGCATTGTAAAAACAAGTGTAAAAATATTCAAACTAATAATGGCCCAAATCAAAATTTAAATCCACAGACACAGAATGAGGTGATATTGAGTAAACCACAACTGGTTGTAAATCCACAGAGTCAGCTACTCTCTGCCCCTATGCAAAATTTTGTGAACAGAGCAAAGTACAGTGTGGACGGCGGATTTCTAGGAGAAAGTGGTAAGCTAAGTTCAGTAACTTCACAATTTCTTTTACAGAACTGTGGTTCATGAAGAATGAATTATGACGGTGTCTGAGACGGGGGAAGAGGAATGTGTACTTGGGGCATCCTTACCGGGAGATCAGTTAGGTCAATATATTGATGGAAAAGTAGAAGGAAAAGATATTACTTTTTTATTGGACACTGGTGCTACCCATTCTACTGTGAGAACAGCAAACATCCCAAACCCACCCCTCTCAGGTGAAGCAATTCAAGTAGTTGGTGTTTCTAATAGACAGATCAGTACTTCAGTTACAGAACCCATGGAAGTGTGCATAGGCAATTTTAAAGAAATGCACAAATGTTGTAGTATGTGACTCCAGTCCTGTACATTTGTTAGACAGCGATTTACTATGTAAAATTAACTGTACAATTTTTTGTACACCGGATGGTGTGACAATTCAAACCCCTGATGAAGATAGTATTTACAAATTAATGGTAGCAAAGCAAGGTAGGGAGGTAGAGGAAATGTATCCATTGATGACAAAGGATGACCTACCTGATGAATTAAAACTGACAGTAAACCCAGAAGTGTGCGATTTCACTGGAAAAGAAGTAGGGTTGAAGGCAGGAGGTGTAGACCCAGTAAAAGTGACTGTAAAAGAAAGTTCTATATTCCCAAACATGAGACAATATAAAATGATCCCAGAAAATAAATCAGGTGTCATAGCAGAAATAGAACGAATGATTCAACAAGGTATTTTGAAAGAAATAATGAGCAGTCCTTGTAATTCACCCATTATTGGCTTTAAGAAACCTAACAAGAAATATCGGATAGTGCAAGACCTGAGAAAAATAAATAAAATAGTGGTGCCTTGTTGTCCTGTAGTGCCTAACCCATCAGTAACTCTCTATCAAATACCATGCTTCACAGTAATTGATTTGTGTCATGCATTTTTCTCCATTCCGTTACACCCAGATAGTCAGTGTCTCTTTTCATTTAAATTTTTAAAAAAATATCTATGCGTGGAATCGAGTTCCTCAAGGGAACCCCTAAAGTCCTTCAATCTTTAATCAGATTTTGAAAAAGTGTCTGGAAACATTAGTGATGCCCAGAAGTTCAGTTTTGGTCCAATACATAGATGATTTATTAGTCGCCTCAAAAACACGAGAAGACTGTGTCCTTGATTCTATTGCATTGTTAAACCATTTGGCTGATGGAGGACATAAGGCGTCACCAGAAAAACTACAATTTTGTCAAAACTGAGTTAAATTTTTGGGACATGAATTAGAAAGAGGAGTGAGGAAAGTGACACCTGAAAGGATGATAAAAATAATAAAACAGATGCAATTATCTCATACCCAGAAAGAAATCGGAATGTTTCTTGGTGTGGTAGGATATTGTAGGCAATGGATTGTAGGATTTTCCTTACTTGCTAAACCATTGATACAAATGACATAAAAACAAGCAAAAGATCCTGTAGCATGGGATAGTGAAAGATTATTTTGGGAGCAGAAACGTACCAGTAATCAGGTGCATGGTTCTGAATCAGCTACCTTATTACCTGATGTCTATGGAAAGAAGTGAAGGATGATGTTGAACATGACTGCCTAGATGTTACTGAATATTATACCAAACCTCACCCAGACATACAAGAAGAGCCCCTGAACAATTGTGAAAATGAACTATTTGTAGATGGCTCGTGCATGAGGCACAAGCAAGGAGGATTGAGTGCTGCTTATGCTGTTTGTACATTGGCTGGAATAGTCGAAGCATCCTATTTACCTGGAGTCAAGCCTTCACAAATAGCCAAATTGATTGCTTTAATTAAAGCATGTAAAATTGGGAAAACTTGTAGAGTAACCATTTACACTGATAGCCAGTATGGTTACCGGGTTGTGCATGACTTTGGCCCACTTTGGATACAAAGGGATTTCATGACTTCTTCAGGAACCCCTATCAAAAATGGACAATATGTGAAAGAGCTTTTAGAAGCAATACAATTGCCAAAATAAGTGGTTGTGGTCAAATGTGCTGCACATCAGTCAGGGAATGACTATGTGACTGCTGGTAATTGTTAAGCTGACCAAGTTGCTCAGTATTGTGCCAAGACTAAAATGGCAGTGAACATGAACACTGAAATAACAGGAGTCAGATGCCAACTTATGCTTATTTCAGCCATGGAAACATGGGATGAAGTAAGACATTTACAAGATGAAGTAGAAGTAAATAAAAAGGAAGGGTGGATTAAAACAGGATGTCAAAGGAGAGAAGAAGATGGTGTTTGGATTTATTCAGATGGCAGGCCAGTCATGTCACACTGTTTACTCTCACAGCTAGCAAGAATGTACCATGGAGATACCCACATAGGGAGAGATGCTATGATCGGACTCTTTAGACGGGACTGGTTCAACTCGAAGTTTAGGACTGTCGCAGAGAGCCTTTGCCAGAGGTGCTTAATGTGTCAACAGAATAACCCAGGTAGGAAGACAGTGGTCAGCTGGGGAAGAATTGGAAAGGCAGAGGGACCTTTTGTAAGGTTGCAGGTTGATTTCATTCAGTTACCATCATGTACAGGACTGACGTACATCCTTGTCATAGTGTGTTTGTTCTCATGGTGGGTGGAGGCATATCCAACCAGAAGAAATGACAGCATAACAGTTGCCAAATTATTGTTGAGGGAACTCATACCACGTTTTGGTTTTCCAGTACCGGTGGAATCAAATAGTGGATCTCACTTTAATAATGAAATAATATGATTGATCTGTGAAACATTCAAGATTGAACAAAAATTGGACTGTGCTTACCGCCCAGATGCTTCTGGGGTGGTGGAACAACAGAATGGCACAATAAAATCAAGATTGGCAAAGGTGTGCACCTCTTGTTCTGATGGGACTCAGAAACAATCCTGACAGAAACACATGGTTGAGTCCCCATGAAGTACTCATGGGAAGAACAATGAGATTAGCCTTAATACCCGGACACAGACTGTTAAGCAAAACTGATGATCTGGTATTGGACTATTGTAAAAGATTGGCTGACCTAGTGCGTTCTGTCTTTAACCAGGTTGGAGAAGACGCAGAGGCCAGGTTGCCGGATCGAGCACACAATCTAAATCCAGGAGACTGGGTCGTGGTGAAGAATCACACCTGAGAGACGTGCCTGGCACCCAGGTGGAGTACCCCGAAATAGGTTATACTGGTTACAACTACAGAAGTGAAATGTGCAGGATACACGCTAGCCATACCAAAAGATTACCAGCTCCTGATGAAGAAACCCAGCAATAAGAAATCGAAGTTGAGGGTACAGAAGGTTGTGCTGCTGAAAAGCCTAGAATAACAAACTCTGGAGTAGCTGATCAAAAAACAACCAAGCACTAGTCAGGAGGATTGGGTACCAGCAATTGACATACCAGATGTGGAAATAAGAACTAAAAGCAAAACAAAATTAGAGAAGCTAGAAACTAGTAAGGACCAGACAGGTATAGAAGATCAAGATCAGGAAACAGAATACGAGATTGTTGAAGACCCTGGGCAGGAACAGATAGGGATAGAAAACTACACTCAGACAGAGGTGAGCAATTATTTTCACAAATCTGAGGAGGGACAGATAGGTGTAGAAGAACACGTTCAGGCAGCAAACAAGTCAAGTGCAATAAGACCTGAGCAGAACCAGTTAGGAATAGGGAAACAAGTTCAGGGAGAACAGACTAAAGAAGACTCAGAACAGGAACAGATAGACAATGCGGAACATGTTCAGGTGAATGGTAGTACTTCAAGAAGTCCTGAACTCTCTCAACTAGAGAGGGATTCAGAAGACAAAGAAAATCTAATTGTGCCACAACATAATACAAATAAAAGAATACTTGAAAGCAACGAAGAATAAGAAAGTACAGTGCAACCCAAAAGGGTTGGAAAAGGTGATAGTTGGACCAGATATGTCAAAAGATTATTATTTTTTTTTATTTTTTTACAGAATACATGAATTAGTCAGGGAATGAGTCAAAATTGACAGAATACATAACATGAGATACAAATAGATATACCAGGAGTCAGATAAATAAGGCACACATAGTAGATCAACAACAATACATACAAAAATATGTATTTGAACAAAATCAAAATTAACCATACAATAAGATAGTCCATTAATTGATTGATTGATTGATTGATGCTTTATTTCGATATGCACATATCATAAAAGCAGTACAAAAGATAAAAACAGCATGTCGAAAAAAGTAAGACTGTACATTTCGTAAAAGAATAAAACACGTTAGGTCAGCATAAATTAGATAAAAAAGAATTAAATTGATATGGACAGTCTTCTAAGTCTAATCAACCAAGCCCATTTTAAAAACTTAGCAACAGCACAAACAATGGGAGGGGCTGTGTTGGTTAAAAGAATCCGGAGTGCAACGGAGTGCTGACGAGTACCCAGTTCTCTGCAGATGGGACCAAGCCAACGTGATCTGGGGCGACCATAGTCCGGGCATTCGAAAAGGAAATGTGGCACCGTCTCTGGCTTATCATGGCAAAGAGCACAGAAGCATGATGTGGGCTGGGCTTTATTCCACCTCGAGCAGAGGTCGGCCAAGGGTAAGGTTCCTAACCGAAATTTAATATACAAGGACCTATCCATAGCAACTGATATTATGTCCATGTATGGCTCGTACATGACAGCGTCTTTGAACAGCAGGAAAGCTGCGGTGGTTTTGCAGTGCTGCTGGCTTCTCAAGCGATTCGCACAAACCCACTCCCAAAAGAGTTTTTTTAAGGTCTCCTTTGGAGGAGCGGAGTGACTATGCCAGCAAGAGTCCAGGCCTAGGTCCCCTAAAAGATGTTTTATGTCCTTCAGCCATTTGATGCTACGCCAACCATCAGAGTGCATCACCTCTGCCAGACCATTGGCATAGGATTGTAGCTCCGGGACCCTCCACAAACGTGCCCAGAGCAAAAGGGGTCGAAGCCGAGCCTGGTCCCTTATGGCTTTGCAGCCAGTGTCCATGAGCACTGGGATGGTCGGGCTGCTCGATGGAATGGCAAGGAGATCCTTGATGAATTTATTTTCGGCCTTGCTCAGTGAGTCAACTTTGCCCAAGCCCCACAGTTCCGCTCCATAAAGTGACGCAGGGACCGCACGTGCTTTGTAGATCTCAAGTAGAGGGGCAACACAATGTTTTGTAGAGTTGTTGAACTCCTTAAGAAGGGCGCCCCCCACCCTTTTGTGGGCCAATGTCATTTTGTCAATGTGGGCAGTCCAGCTCATCGCGTCGTTCAGTCGAATTCCCAGGTAATCGAATTCTGCCACTCTTTCTAGAGGTATAGAGTTCAGAATGGGGGGGCGGCCAAGTTTGCGAGGTGGATGCATAACTAGGTACTTGGTCTTGTCCACGTTAATGACAAGGCCCTTGATGGTACAGAAGTCCTGAAAGCGGTTCAGCAGTGTCTGGAGACCTTGGGGGGTTTTAGAGATGAGGAGGGTGTCGTCGGCGAACAACAAAGTTGGAATTTTTACTCCTCCCAGGGTGGGAGCGTCTGCTGGTTCGCCCAGAAGGTGATCTACCACCCCGTTGATGTAGAGGGAGAATAAGGTAGGGGCCAGAACACAGCCCTGCCTTACTCCCCTCTCGACCCTGATCTTATCGGTCTTTTCCCCATTCAGCCCCCATCTAACCTGGGCATAGGTGTTGGTGTGCAGGTTGATAAGGAGGTTTAGTATATACGGGGGCATCCCTAAACCGTGAAGCACCCTCCAGAGTTCCTCCCTAGGTACCAGGTCAAAGGCAGTCTTAAGGTCAATAAAGGCCAAATAGATAGTCCATTAATACAACTAATATCGGTACATTCAAGATAGAAAAATAAGTAATAGGACCACCAGTCAAATAGCAACTTCCAGATTTCCAGACCAAGCTTCTATTTCCTAGGCCCTTTAAGGGCATATAAGCTATACTCCATATTAGGAACTGCAAAGAAGCGGGCCCTCCATATGTCGAAAGAAGGCGGTTCCTGTTGTAGCCACCAGGAAGCTATTACAAGCGGATATACAGCTGTCACTAGAAATATAAATTTTACATGTTGTTGTAGTGAATCTGGGACTGATGCACCCATTTCTACACCTAATAATATCTGCGTAGCACTTAATTGTACTTGACTACCCAAGATGACAGAAAGATAATTCTCAATCTGAGATAATAAAGTTGTTAGTCTCGGGCAACTAAAAAAAATATGAAGGTCATCCGCAGATAAATATCCACAGCGAAAGCATTTCCCCATGATGTCGCCCTGCCACTTGGAGATCTTATCGGGTGTGTAGTATAGTTAAAAATGGATTTATAATGCTGTGCAGATAACTTTGCCGAAATGAATAAATTCATAGCCATCTCCAGAGAATTTTCTATCCGTATATCCTGTCTCCCTAGTTTATTGCCCCATTTAATAGTTTGTTGAGCTAAGTCGTCAGACTTAGTTCTTAACATATGACCATATAGCACTCCTATTTTTGCCTTTTGTGTGTAATCTTCAATTAGAGAATTCGCTTGGAGATTTATTGCTTTCTGAGACAGAAAATTCCTGATTTGCAAATACTTTGCAAAATCCTCCCTGGGAAGATGGTATTGCTCCCGAAGTTGCTCAAAGGATTTAAGAGGGCCATCTCTATAGAAATCCCCCAGCAACCTTAATTCTTTTTTCCACCATACGTACACTACCCGATCCCATAAATCAATTGGCAAAAATATAGGAGATGTTAATGGTGTATACCAAGAAATGTTCTCTATACCCAGCATTCTCCGTAATGTTCTCCAAATCTTATATGCAGCGATCATAACCTTAAAACGTGTACGTTTGTAATAACTCCATTCCTGATATAGAAATAAGCAATTTTTAGCCTTTGCGCCTAATAACATCTGATAAATTGACGGACTCTCTGCCAAGTTCGAAGGACCTATCCCTGTTAGCAAAACATTCATGCCTTGAAGCATGCAGGCATAGTAATAAAATGTGAAATCAGGAACCGCCCAACCTCCTAAGTTTCTTGGTAAGATCATATAGCGACCGGCACGGCGAGCTTTACCTCCGGCCCACATAAAGCGCGATATGTCAAAAGATTAAGGTATAATCTAAAGAAAATGAATGAAGAACCTGACCAAGTGAACAAAGTTACTAGTCAATCAGGACACACCAACGAGAAACACAAACGAAGGAGTCAAAGATTAAGAATATTGAACAATAAGTTCAGAGGACCTGAATGGACTTATGTGATTCTTGAAGAACTTGAAAATTTAGATTTAAATGAAGAAAGTGATGAAGAAATAATTGCAGATGAAATTGACTGAGAGGTAAGACCTCCTTGAAAACAAACCAAGAAATTCAAAATTTTCTGAAATAAAGTAAAGAAAGAAGAGAGATCTTCTTAAAATGGCTAAAAATAGAGTTGCTGAAAGACCGAACGAAATTGTTTAAAGAAATGTTGTAGAGTATGTATATGTAGCATCCTATTAGTGATTATTGTATGGATAGGTTTAACCATAGCGATACCATATTTGATGAGTATAGAAAATAAAAATAATACAGACACAAATGGAAAACTAGCTAACATAAAGGGAAATAGAGCATAAGATGAGTTAGAAATACATTAAACAGTAACAGATAATAAAACAGATGTAAACGTTTTCATAAAGTTATTGTTTGAATATGTAGATACTATGGAGATTAGTGATTGTTATGTATGTATGACATTAGCAGCTTCAGTAGCAGAAGGTGTTACATATCACCATTTACCTCTAACATATGCCATTTCATGTAGTGTATTAGCAAGTCTGTTTTATAAAACAGGAAAATTGCAGTATAATTATTCAAACTTATATGTGATATTTCCAGGGGTTCCTGTTCGAAAGAATATGAATCCATTTCTCAATAGTTTAGCTGCATAGTTTATGGTAGAATTTTTCGTAGCAAAAAATGCAATAGATATAGCCAAAGCTCACAAGCATAATTTTACATGCTCAACATAAAAAGAAGAAAATATATTTTTGAATTTAGTAGAAGAAAGGAGACAAGATTTCCAGAATGAAGCCAATGAACAGAAAACCAAAATTCCACCATGGGCTGAGAAAGAAATAATTTTTACACCTGGCAAGGCTCAGGCTGCGATGGCACTAGATTTCGAAAAGAAAGGGAACATTTGTCTCCATAGGCTAAAAACTAACTAAGTATGGGCCAAAAATCCGGTCCGCTCACGGAATTTGCGGATTTTCGGCAATTTCCCGATCCGCGAATCTCACGAAATTGCCGAAAAATACGCAAATCCGCTCGCGGGCAGATTTTTTTCTTTTTTGATGGCCAGCTCACTCAAGGGACCAATGTTACAGGCACACACGGTCACTGGAGGCAAATATTCAGGCCCTTTACGCAGCTGCAGTGTAGAAAAAGCACTATACATTTACCCAACGAGGTAGCACTTACTGATTAGCCAGTAGAAAGTACTCCAGTTAAGTTGTGGTCTTCCCGCCCTTTCCCCACTATGATGGACAGCTCACTCAAGGGACCTCAGAGCCTTTTGGCGCGGTGGCAAAGTTAGGCAAACATGGTCACTGGAGAAAAATCTTCACCAACGAGCTGGTGTGTTCTTGCCCCAACGTTTTCCTGTCTATACGATAAATGCACGTGTGAAGCTTGACTAGTTTACTAACCACCTTCCCATCAATGAGCATTAAACAATGCACATCGCAAGTGATGAAAATACAAATAATTAGTTTTTACAAATTCAGCCCGAAATTAAAGACAACATATTCTGAAAGCGCATTTGTAACTATAATCCTTCATAAAAGTAGGTATATTTTTTTTTCAGGAAATACGGGTGGGTAAATTTGGAAGCGCATCGAAGGGTGGCTAATGGCGCCTGGAAGGATGGTGCTAACCGCGCATTAATCTGTTACTTAGGCCCCCAATATCTATTTTCCCATCTTGCCTTGAAGGGTGCAGTCCGGCCAAGGCCTGCTGTGGGTGGCTGCGCCCCCGGGGGCCCATACCTCACCTCGCAGCCTGCTGCCTACCCTCACAGCTTCCGAAGAGAGCACGGCGGCGGTTATATATCATGATGCAATCTGCCGCCCCCCACCCCTCCTTGGCAGAGCCTGCAAGAACAGGCAGCGGGGCCTGTCTGCCGTGCGCCACCCGTGTCTAACAAAAGGCGCTCCAGCGCCGCTGTGTTTACACAGAGCCCTTCGCATCGCCGGCATGTCAAGGGACCTCGGAGCCTTTTGGCGCGTTGGCAAAGTTAGGCACACATGGTCACTGGGCACAAATCTTCTGGCCCTTTACGCAGCTGCAGAGTAGGAAAAGCACTATACATTTACACAATGAGCAAGCACTTACTGATTATCCAGTAGAAAGTAGAAAGCACAGTCTCTTACTCTATTTGTGCAAATCCGCGAGTTTGTGAATTTTTTCCCAAACTCGTGTATTTTTTTGCAATTTCGCCCGAATTAGCGGACCGCAAATCCGCAAAATTCGCCCATACTTAAAACTGACTATAACAATGTATTTATTGGTTCCAGTGAATGTGAACAGACATTTTTGATTCTTGGGGGATGGGGACTAAAAGGGGGACTTTACTATACATGTGGGAACAAATCTTACTTTAAGCTACCTGCAAGATGGTATGGGAATTGCTATTTTAAAATAGTATTCCCTAAAGTTTATTATGTGAAAAGAATAACTAGAAACAATGAAAACAATAATGAACTAATGCGTAATAAGAGATCTAGGGGCATATTAACAAGAGCTTTATCTCCGCTTTTTCGGCTTTAAAAGCCAAAGAAGCGGAGATAAAAATATTGCCCTATCAACAATAACATGGTGACAACATGCAAAATTGCATGTTAGCACTATGCTTTCCCTTTGCATCTCAAATGAGATGCAAAGTGGGCGGTCCAGTGCAAAATAATAGGTGAAATGTTGCAAAGCGGCATTTCTCCTATTATCAAGCTTCACGCTAACCCTGTTAGAGACAAAAAAAACAGCGCTAACCACGGTTAATGCTGCTTTTTAACATCTGCAAATTTTCAGACTTAGCCATGTAATCCAATGGGAGGTTGATTACATGGCTAAGTACACCATAGCATTACCAGCGATAACCTTCACAAAATGCTGCTATCGCTGGATTTTTTATCGCCTAGGCGGTTAGCGTTGTTTATAACGCAATGACCAGGCGATATTATCCAGTGATACCGGACGTTAAAAAAATAACGCTAAGTGCCCTTAGCGTTAATTTTCCCTGTTCCTCTTTAATATGCCCCTTAGTTTTGCAGAAATAGTAGGAGATATATTCAGTGCATTGATACCTTCAGTGGGAGTAAGTATGAATAGACGAAGAATTTGTCAATTGTCCACACTAGACTGATCGACTGATACTGCTGGTGGGTTTCTAATAATCAATACTGAAATGGTTTTGCAGAATAGACTTGCCCTTGATATATTATTAGCAAAAGAGGGTGGAGTCTGTAAAATGCTGAAAGCGCAACATTGTTGCACTTACATACCTGATAAAAGTATAGAAATTGGGAAATACATTACTAATATTAAAAATTTGGAAGAGGAATTAAAACCACTAGAAGTTGACTAACAAATAGTTTAACATCAATAGGGTCATGGTTTGCAAATTTTGGTAAAGGGGTTGTAGCTCAAGTAATACTAACTATATTTGGAATAACTATGATAAGTTTAATAATAATGATCTGGTGCAAATGTGTTAAAAGGAGAAGAAAATATGAAGTAAATAAACAGGGAAAGAAAAGGAAACACGAAGAAATCAAACTTGAATAATTGAAAGGAGAATTATGTAACAAAATGACAAACATAAAAGAAAAAGATGATGTAGAAATTGATAAGATAGAGAAGGGAATGGAGATATGCTAAAGTTGGGATTTGATTTGGGTATGGGTAGTTGTTGATGGCATAAATGTCATCAGAGAGGGGATTGATGGAGCAAGGATTTGCACATAAGCAAACTGCTTGGATACAATCCTCTCATTTAACCTCGTAATAAATTACTTATAACGTTTGAAGTACTAATTTTAGATGACCTTTTACATTCAGCTTGCCTATGTGTTTTACTATTCCATTTAGTTAGTCTTTATTCAATAGTTCACAATCATAAAAGACACGATACATACATAAAAGTGTCATTCAATAGAGAGAACCTTAAAAACGTACATTTAATACAGAATTAAACCCACCATATTGAATCCTAACTAGTCAGTGATAAATAAATAAGTAAAATAATCAAATATAAAAATGTCCTGCATTTAGTCTCTGAAAGAGGGTCAATTTGCATTGGGACACTTAGGCACTAACTTTAGTTCCTCATCAACCTCCAGTTTTTTCCTCATTAGTGCCCAAGACCAACTCAAAAATTTTGCTAAGGCAATAACAATATCTGCCCGCATATTCGTTATCACGATACGCATGGCTGTCGCACAGGATCTGGTGCCAAGATTGGAGCACAATGGCTTTAGCCACGTACAACGAGGGCCTTTATCCGCCGGACACACGAAGAGTACAAGCGTTATTGTCTCTTCCTGAGTATGGCAGAAAGGACAATTAGCGTACATGGGCTTTTTCCATTTGGCAACAAAAGGTCTTAGTGGGAGGGAACCCACTCGGAATTGATGATATCCTATCACTCTGTTTTGTAATCAAATTCCAGTAGGATTCAGCTTTCAATACGAACTTGTGATCTAAAAAGATACCCGTAAGCGAGGTACTACCCACCGCTGACAGGGTCTTTCTAGTGATCATCTCCCAAATAAAACGGTTTGAAATCATTCTTATTTTGAAAGGTGTTGCCTAAGGGATCATTTCACAGTTGCCCCAGGCCCATTTGCTTCAAATTGTGCTTGATCTTCTTCAACCATTTAATTTTAGAAGATAGATCAGCACTCCTGATTTGCAATACTGCACTTGCATATGATGCGAATTCAGGGGTGGTCCATAGTCTCCTCCAATAAGCTAGGTGTCAGGATTAGTACAGCCCAAATCTAAAAGCAAAGGCTTCATGGGTGTTGATTGTGGAAGGGCAGTCAGGGATCTCAAAAATGTATTTTGTGCTTTTACTCGGTGGGAAATAAATACATTTTCGAACCCCCAGAGTTCAGCACCATAAATAATGGAGGCTTTAATTTTCCCATTATAAATATCAACTGCTGGCCCTATAGGTTTTGTGTGGGACAATCGATGTTCCTTTAATAGGGCTCCTGCCAGCTGATTGTGCCTTATAACTAAGACATCTAAATGGGAAGCCCAGTTCATCTTCCTACCCATGGTTACCCCTAGATAGGTAAATGTATCAGTCTGTTCTAGTGATACATTATCCAAAACTACCCGACCCTTGACGCATTTATGCCTGTGCAAACCATGAACTTGGTTTTATCAGCATTTACCACAAGCTCATGGTCTTTGCAAAAAACTACAAAGTGATCAAGGGCACGTTGCAGACCTGACTGAGTTTTAGATAAAATGAGCGTGTCGTCTGCAAACATTAATAGTTGTACCCTTGAGCCCGCAAGAAATGGTGCATCGGTTGAGAAGCTGGAGTAGTAGGTAATAACCTTGTTAATAATTAAGATAAATAGGGTGGGGGCAAGGACACACCCTTGCCACACACCCTTATTAACTGGGAATGAATCAGTTAACTCACCCTGCTGCCCCCACCTAACGAGCATAATTAGCCTCATGCAGTTTGATGATGAAGCCAAGTAGTTCTTTTGGCATCCCGGCATCCTTTAACGAGTCCCACAGCTTCTGGCAGGGTACTTATCAAATGCTGATTTTAAATCAACAAATGCTGCATAGAGTGTTCCCCCTGATAAAATCACTGTGGACCAATAGATCATCGTAAATCTAAAAACGTGCTTGATGGTGCTGACTTGGGGTCGGAACCCCGCTTGATAGGTAGTTAAAACGTCCTGGTCTTCAATCCATTCGTTAACTCTTCCTAGCACAAGTCTCGCAACTATTTCTTGTAAGGTATCCATTAGGCTTATCGGCTTATAGTTGCTGGGACTGGCACGGTCTCCCTTTTTGTATATGGGAAAAATTTCCGCCCCTCGCCAAGTATTAGGTACTGGCGCACCATTGGCTATAGCATTTACGATAATAAAATTATATTCAATCCATACCTTCCTGTCCTTTTTATAAAGGTTGGCCCGGATGCAATCTGGGCCCAGGGTCCTCCTTGCAGGGACCCATTCTAGGACTCTATCGATCTCAGCTTTGCTAAATATTTCCTCTGCCTAGGTGTTGACCTCACGGTATTTAATACACGTACTAAGAGGGCAGGCAAATTGGCCTTGGAAATGCTGGTCCCAAAGTTCGGGAGGAATCATATTAATTGGTAAGGTTCCAATTGCACTATTACCCCCTTTAACCAGTTGCCAAAATTGAAACCAGTTCTTCCCTGTGCTGGCATTAGCTAGGCTAGTCCATATATCTTCATCAAAATCTTTTTTTGCCTTTATTTGGGCTTTCTTGTTATTTGCCCTTGCTAATTGCACGTCTAGGGGGATTACCAGCCTAATTGCATTTGAGAGGTGCAGGAATGCAACTCCACATTCCTCATTATACCAATTAGCCAATTTTTTTTAAACAGGCTTATACGGCTTCCTAGCTTTAGTAACTGTGCAACTATGCCTCCGCCCTGACCGAACTGGTCCGAATAGATACAGGCCATAAGATATCCTGGGTATCCAAACTGAAACAGCTGGTGGGGGACATTGGTCTGGCAGATGCCTGGGAAAGTCAGACCCCGCCACCAAAGCAAGTAGTCAAGAAGACCTATTGGGAGTGGGTGTCTAACGAAGCCATCCGAAATTTGAAACATGGCTCTCTGACAGAGAAGTTACTAGACTTCAAGCCCACCCCTAAACTGGAACCCTTTCTAGATTTTATTGAATCCCCGAGAGACAGGGCACTCTACCTGAAGTTGAGGTCTGGCACACTCCCTCTGAATGACTTCACAGTGGGGTGGACACTCTTGAGGGAGAAAGATAGTGGGTGCCCTGGCTTTGCTTCTCCCACAGAATCTATCCCCCATTTTCTCTTTGTCTGTCCAGTGTACAAACAGGCGAGTAGAAAATGGTTGAAACCTGTGTGTTCCAATCTGGGATCCAAGAACCATAGGGAGGCATTGCGCATTCTTACAACGGACACCTCCATCCCCAGCGTAATTTGTGGGACAGCAAAATATTTGGGATGTACCTGGTTAACTAGATCTAAGCTCCTCCGGGCGAACATGATGTAGTTCATGGAGCTCCAGCAATGTCCCCTTTGTTGTTGGGGTTTTAATTGTATATAAATTGCTCTTAAATCCTGCATAATTTTTAACTAACTTGCTATACCTTGTACATCTTGTTTTGTTAATTCCCTTTTGTACTGTATGTATGACAAAACAATACCTTTTCCTTTTATAACACTGATGAATGAACTGTGTACACTTTTATGATATTTGTATATCGAATAAATTCATACAACAACAACAACAACAGCTTTAGTAAGTAACAATTTTAAGTTGGCATAATGATCCTCATGAACCTTCATGAGGTCAATGGAGCCGTTGCCTTTTGACACTGATAGCCCCATCAGTGCTACAGTCTTTTCCGTGGTTGATCTAATCTGCTCTAAAAGTTCTTTGTCCTCTAAGACCACTGCCCGTTTCAACCGACGAGGATCATGAGTAAAAGTAACCTCTCTATCATAGAGGCGATATTAGCAGTTGGGGGGATCTAAACCAGTTGGGGGGATCTGACTATTTAGAGTCAGTAGCAAGGGATCATGATCACTCTCCGGTCTATTGAGTACCACCATATCCACTAATGTAGACTAGAGCTGTAAGCATAAAAATATATAATCAATCCTGCTGTTCCTGTTCCCATTAGAAAAAATTTGCACAACCTTCCAGGTCTGAGGGAGTTCTCCCATTGGTAGCTCTAAATCCCTGTCCTAAATATAGGCTTTTTAATTGGAGCGCTGCCTCAGACCATTTATTAACTGGTGCAAACGAAAGAGAAGGTATCCCGCAAGTTTGATCCTCCTCCATACTGAGGATGCCATCGTCTAATCCCAGAGGCTCGAAGGTGCAGTTAAAGTCACCAACTACAGCCACGACACCCGAGCCAGATACTCCATCCAAAAATGTGTCTAGGAGGGCGATGGTAGGTGAAGCTTTCCCACCCGGTATCCCTCTTGAATAAATATTGATTAGTTTCAAGTCCAGCTTACCCTCTGAGCAGATCTTAATAGAGAGGATTTCTGGACTATCTATGGGTAGTTCTTTTATTTGTCAGGTGACTGTTGCTTAACCCAAATTACCAATCCCCCACCAGGTCTCACCTTTCTGTTTGCAGTTACAGCTTTAGCATAGGCCAGGTATTCAGGATGACAAATTGTATCAAAATTCCAGGTCACCTGGAAAGCAATGAAGTCAAACCCCTCTACAAAGGAAGACCAGTCAGTGGACATTGTTTTAGGAAGTAAACCTGCGATATTCCAAGAAATTACAGGAAAGTGCGGGGTCCCAGAATCTATTTGGACTACTCCCCCAGTCACAGGCTGACTCTTAGCCTCCTTACGAAGAATTCCATTTTCTAATTCTGAGTCAACAGAGGGGGAATAAGAGCAACAAGCTGTCAATATCTGGGTGGGTGGTCGTTGTCAATCGCATAAACTAAATCTGATAAAGGGGCGAATCTATTGGACAAGGGAATCTCCTCAAACTGGTTTACATATCCATATGGTAACTGTAGTCGCCTCTCGCCTGCCCATCCCCTGGTGATACGAAACATCAGTGGGGTCAAAGCCTGGTTTGTAGAAGTACCCCAATGGCAACATAGGCACCCTGTCCATATGACTACTCAAAAATCCGCCCAATTTATCCAACAAATATTTAGTTACATGCACATTGTTAAAGTTGACAACAACACAATCGCCATTCCCTTCCTTCCAAGTGGGTCCAATCCAAGGTGTACGTCTAGCCATTATTATATGCTTGTCCATACACTCATTCCAGAACTCCGCCTCCCCAAGTCGATTGTTCAGCCAGTGCAGGACTTTGCACAATAATTTGTCTATGGTTTCTTACTGAGTTTGCCGCAGAAGCGGAATTTTTTTTTAAATTACCACTAGAGGGGTAGCTGCTGGGGGCAAATTAAAAATAGGAAAGTTTGTTGGAGTAGAGTTCGGTCTCGCGCCTCTACATTCCTCTATTGCGTTAGAGATGTTAGTTTGAGTGTCCATATAACAGTTTTTAGGATTAGTATCCCCCTTTGGAGGTGATGCTCTCATGACGCTGCCATCATCCGGGGTAGTCATTATAGTTTGAACAAATTCACTAGATTGATTTCCTGGATCATCATCAAACCTGAGTACCCGGGCTGGCTTTTTGGATGCAGCTGCATATTTGTTAGTTGCGGTAGCTGATGCATTTAATTTCGTAGGTATTATATTTGGGCATTGCGTGTCAGGTATGTCCAAGGAGGAAGCAACTCTCCCCTGATTACTTTTTATGTTTAAGTCTGTTGGCTTTGAATGAGTAAGGAGACCTTCAAGAGTAGCAAATCCTGTATTGGCCAGAGATTTATAGTTAGTCAATCGCTCCTCTATCCTGCTCAATCTGTTCATAATGGGAGTTAGCAGTATTTTTAATGAATTCTCAAACTTCATCCATATTTCAAGATCGCTGTTCAAATTATTTCCACCCATAAGGGCGAGATTTGGATCGGAGACTACCTGGACAGAAACGGGTATACTGCCTTCTTCAGCTATGGCATGGCCACGGATTTTGTTTGACCTCGGCACTTTTGCCGTACAGAGCCTTTACGCGCCTTCTCCCCGCTTCCTATTCACTGCAAGATCTTTAGTTGGTAAATGATTACTGAGGTTCCTGTCTGGAGACCGGTCCTTTGATCGTGTAGGCATACTGGCTAGAGGGTTCATTTGAAAAGGTTGTGAATTTGCAGAATCCTCATTTAGGGCCGAAAGAGAAGGTACATCATTGCTCTCCGCATTCAGGATCGGCAATACGATCAAAGTTTCAGCTGAATGAACAGGGGAGGGGACTGTAGCAAGAGTACCTAGGCACGATCTTTTGTTAAACTGCGGGTTTAAAGATAGCCGACGTTCGGTTAACTGGATCTCCTTTTCCAGGACAGAAGTGGCCCTTAATATAAACTGATCAAGTGTCCCCGTCATGTTGCTGCCCTGAGCAGTGCCTTGCCTCTTCCCTTCACGTCTGCTCATCTTGGTGTAGCTATAGAACTAATCCCAAATAGACAACTATCAGGAATAACGAATATCTCCCAAGAACAAACAAGGTAAAGGGGACTAACCTTGCGTGATAAGCTGGCTTAGAGGGGGGGACCAGCCCGTCATCGTCCGGTCTTCGACTGTATCAGATGGGCCCACACTTGGCCCGGGCTTCACCCGCGTGCGTTCCGCGAAACGGATGTGTCAACGAACTAAATAAGCGTCGTTGTGCACAAGTGCGGGTGGTAGACAGCCCCCTGGGACTTGCAGTCCCTTTACAAACAGTGTCCTCCTTCTTCTCTGAGGCGCAGCGGCCAGAAGTTTTGTTGCGTCCTTGGCGGGAGATCAGGCACAGGTGGCTGGTGATAGAAAGCCCCCTGGGACTTGCAATCCCTTTACAAACAGCGTCCTCCTTCTTCTCTGAGGTGCAGGAGCGGCCAGAAGCTTTTTTGTGTCCTCAGCGGGAGATCAGGCACAGGTGCAGGCGGTAGACAGCCCCCTGGGACTTAAAGTCCATTTACAAACAGCGTCCTCCTTCTTCTCTGAGGCGCAGTGGCTCCTGCAATGCGGGAGCGGCCAGAGGTTTTGTTTCGTCCTCGGTGGGAGATTAGGCACAGGTCTGGGCGGTAGACAGCCCCCTGAGACTTGCAGTCCCTTTACAAACAGCGTCCTCCTTATTCTCTGAGGCGCAGCGGCTCCCAAGTAAGCCGAGTGCAACTAAAGATGTCTGCTAACTTGTGAAAACGCATGAAAATGAACTGTGCATGCGTCAACTGCATGACGTCTTAACTCTTGGAGGAAAATCTTTGCTTCTGCACAATGACAGTTAAAATGGCTGCTTTAGAATTCCCATGCTAAGCATCTGCTCTGCTGAAACTAAATCACATTATATACTAAAGTGCTAATGCATAAATAGTTTTTTTAATTAAATGGGATTAGAGTAGTGATAAGCGGTATACGGTGAAATCATTTAATTTGAATCAAACATCTTGTATTTTTGACTTCTCTGTTAGTTTGTATTTGGGCCTTAAAGAGAGCTAAGAGCTAACACCCATGTGACACCCATCCGCATGCGCGGTAGAGTCAACTCCAGAGTCATGAGCTCAAGTCTTGGAACCCGATCAAGGACACTCTTTTCAAATGTCTTGGGAACCAGCTGAACATCCTGAAGACTCAATGGATAACTGTACAAATTATGTACATTGTTGATAATGCATTATGAAGATGGGTGGAAAATAAAGTTTGGGAGAAACAAATTAATGTGCGGGAACATAAGACAAAGGTCTTCAGAAAAGTATTAAACTTAGCATGGTGTGATGATCATTCCCTCGGCTTGTCCAATCAGAATTAGGAATTTCGTAAGGTTGAAAGATTTAGGGGTGGAACATGCCATTAAGAATGTTTAATTGGAATAGTTAGTTAGATTAGTTAGAGAATCGCTGAGAGATAGAGATGCTGTCCGAATGCTGATCAAATACCTAAAGAAGCAGACTTAGAGTTTTCAAATCAATAAAATTAGATAGAAGATTGAGGAAGAATCGAGGAAGTAATAGAATTAGAAAGATGATCCCGGAAGAATCGAGTAAGAAATTAGCATCAGAGAGGGGTGAGACGCAGGCGTCGAATCCAGAACAAGCTACCTGTCCTGTCCTACTCCTGTCCTGAACCTATCACCTGACTTTTCTGAGGGATCCATAACTTTTGGCCAGAGGGGTCTGAACTTGCTCCATCCTAGGCAAATATAAATCTGTATATTTTGTAAATCTACCTTTTCTCTCTATCCTCTCTTCCTGAGGTACTTGTCATTGAAATTTATAGGTAATTTAGATGAATTCGAATCTTACCTCTTCAGAATGATGAAGTTAACACTGTAATTTGTCTTTGATTTACTAAAAGAAAAATTCAGATAAACCTTTTAACCTTACTCAAGTCTGTGGTTATTCAATGAGTAGAACAGGTAAACGCTTAAATGTCATAATTACCAAACCTAATAAACTAAAATAGATCCATTTGTGAAGAAAAGGGCTTAGTATTAAATAGGCTCAAGGCTAAGAGGTAAACAGACATATAGATTTAGCCCTAAAATTGATCCCTAGCTGGGTTTCATCAACCAGATAACGAATGAGTGTGGCTTTTGGTTCCGAATGAGTATATAGTGAATATTGACTGCAGGTTGGTGTCCCGCTGGATCACCGCCAAGAAGGCCAATACCAGGACCACCAGGAGGACCCGAAGGTCTGGAAGGATGAGGACTATGAGGGTGAAGAGGAGCACTAAGAGTTAGGGAACCAGACGTGGAGGACAGCTGAAGGAAAGACAAGGAAGGCTTGCAGGAGAAAGAAATAAGACCAAAAAGAGTAGGAACAGCAGGTTCACAGGAAGAATACAGTCACCAGAAAAAGTACCACCACGTGGACCAAAAGCTGGGTCAAAAAAAGAATTTGAGGACCTGGAGACCCAAACTGGGAAGGACCCATGGACCAGGAAAACCAGCACAAGAAAGGCAAAAGGAACAAGGAACAAGGGTTAAAGGAGAGGCTCCAACCAGGAGTACCATTAGGGCAGTAAAACATCAGGACACAAGTGAATGTATAAGAAACGCCCCAATTTATAGAGGTCGTGTCTCCTATAAGCAGTTCTTAGTTATGCTATTAAGAACATACCCTCAAAGGCCGCCCCTTTTTTCACCCTGTGTGAAGTGCTGGGGCATTTAGAGATGCCCCTACTGTTTTATGTTATTGCCCTTTAGATTGGATCAGTGCCCTGTTCACCATTAAGGCCAAACTGAGATTCTGATCTATGGCCACAAAAGAATTTGCTGGTAGCTGACGCACTCTGCTTACCTGAGTGGGTGGTGATGCTTCCTTTTTTTAGTCTCACAGCACAAATCCTGTCATTATAAGAGCACAGCTGACAGGGCCCTGGGTATGACTTCTCATTTTAAAAAGGGCCTGTTGGACTTATCCCTTTTTGCAGGGTCATCCCTAAACTTTTCGCCTTTCTCCGAGCCTTTTTTCTGACATGTTGTGGGTGGTTTTAGGATTCTGGGTACTATAGCACTACTGTTCATTGTAAAGTGTTTATGCTCTCTATGTTAACGATGGTAAGATTGGTCTATATCTGTTTGGCCTATTTAATTTACCTGTCAGTCCCTTGTAAAGTGGTATCACATATACCCAGGGCTGGTAAATTAAATACTACTGGTGGGCTTGAAGCGCTGATTGCGCCACCCACCAAAGTAGCCTTTCAAACCTATCCCAGGCCTCTGCCATTGCAGGGTCTGTGCGCGCAGTGGTACTGCCGCTGTGACGTGGCACCTAACGTGTGTGCCATTGCCGTGACCCTCCTCTTACTACATGTCCGTCACCCCTAAGGTAGGCCCTAGCTAGCCTTGAGGGCAGGGTGCATTGTAGGTAAAAGATAGGACATGTACCTTAAGTGTGTGACAAGTCCTGGTAGTGACAAACAGCCATTTTGGTTTCTCAATACTGTGGGGCTGCCCTCCCATAGGAATGCATTGGGGATTCCCTGATAAGTGTTTCAGTGGTAATTCCTGATATGAGAGGAGCAATGTGGTCAAGTTTGGTATGTTTGAAATGGTAATAATAAATGCTATGCAATGGTGTGCGCAGGTTTATTATAGCTATTTTAGAATTGCGACTTTTAGCCTTTTGCATTTATGTGTGCTATGTGTCTGCCTCCCTGATGTGAATTGCATATCTGGCTTTTGAGTGACTGGGGCTGGTGAGGTGTGAGTGGCTCCAGGAGGGGCAGGGTGAGTCAGCACTAGGCTGAATGGGACATCTGCATTTGGAGTGGTGAGAGTAGAAGTCCCTGGTCCCTGAATAGGATGGTGCCTGCCCTAGTGAATGCTGGCTCCACCCTGCTGTTGTGTTTCTGATGACGAGCCCCCAACTAACAATAGGGAAGAGGAGCCTGGTAAACAGAGTGCACCAGAACCAGTTGGGACTGGTATCACCAAGCCCTGTGCTTTGTAGACAAATGGGAAAAGTGGTATAAAGGTAGGGGCTGTGACTACATGAAGGTTGTTGTTCCTGTGCTTACTTGGGCTGGGGGGAGACACTCTGCCAGGAGGATCCGCCGTGCTACTCAGCTGCAGCTTCTTGGGGGTCCCTGCGTGCTGGCCTGCCTGGCTGGGCCCTTCTGGGGTGTCCCCAGCCCCAAGGACTTTCTCCTGCCTGCTAGAATCCCTGCCCAGTCATTTCCACTTCACCTGTGGGACCTTAAGCACCTTGTGAGTGCTTTACCATAATTTCCCCAAAGAAGAGGAGAGGAGCGTGTGGGTCTTGCAGCACCGAGCTGCAACTTGTTGGGAGGGAATCCCGATGTGGGGATCCCCCCATTGATGCCATGGAGGGAGTGCCGACCCCGCATTCTTGGTGTCCCGAGCGGGTGCCAACCCGTGTTTTATGCATATTTGATTTACGGGTGCCCACCCCGCATTTTATGCCTATTTGAATATTTTATGATGGGAGCCCATCCCGCACTTGTCGCGAAACAAAAGAGAAAGCTGCCGACAGGCACCTTCACGGTCAGTAAGTCAGGCAAAGTGGCACCTGGTTGGGATTGGAGCTAGGACCCGGAAGCTGACGGCCGGCTGAGAGGAGAAGCGGGACTGGAAGAGAAGCGCCGAACCAGAAGTCCCAGGCGGGAGCCCCCCCCACACTGGGACATGCGCAGCTGGAAGTCCGGAGCCACGCGGGCTCCACATCAAAGTCCCGGGTCCCAGGAGAGGGCCTGGGTGAAGTGAGGAGAGAGCCCCACCAGTTGTAGACCGGAGGTGTTCACAAGGTGCTGGTGAGTGGGGGCTAAACAGCGCAGCCTAGCGAGGCACTTTGCAGTGCCTAAGGATGGCGGTGGAGACCAAAGGAGCCTGCCACAGAGCCCCAGTGAGTGGGGTTGCATTGAGGCTTTTTCTTTGTGCTGGGAAGGGCCCCAGAAGGGTCCCGGTAAGTGGGGCCTATCAGGATGCAGCCTTTTTGTTAAGGAACCCATTTGTTCAAACGCTCCGTTCATCATCCCCTTTTGTATCGTTTTGTAACCCAGTGGGGCTAACACAGGCATTACTGGTGCGGTAAGGGGCACATGTCGGTTCCCATTGCTGACACAGCTGCCCTGCCTGACAGTGGGCAGCTGCAACGTTGGGGGTAATCTGGGCTACACTGAGGCACATTGTCGGTACCTGGAGCCGTGTTGGTGCTCCCTGGGGGCCCAGTAGTGCCAGTACTTGTTTGGTGTTTAATTTCCTCAGCTGCGCTGCCATAGCGGGCAGCTGCAACGTGGGGCAGAGTTATTTACAGAGCCCCAGAATAGGGCTCACCAGGAACAGTAGTGCAATAGCCATTTTCTGTTAGGGGCCATTTCTTCTAGGTGAGAAATGGGGTGAGTGCATCCCATGCCCCAGCGAATGGGCGCATGGTGTGTTTTCGCTGCATTGGCAGCTGAGCCCTGACTTTGCTGGACATAGGGCATTGGAGCCCTAGAAAAGGCCAGTTGGCCTGGGGTCAGTTTCTAAAGTGGCCCCTACTGTGATTGAATGCATAATGTGGGTTATGCCTAAGGGGCTGTATTACTGTGGTGCCCTCTTTAGGCTTATGATGCCTATTGCGTAATGTAATGTTGGTGATTTATTGTCTCATGTCATTTATGTGATGCCTCGGACAAATGTGATTTATGCACCATGAATATTACATAATGTGTTTATTCTGGGGAGGCCTAGTTCATAATGTGTTTATGCTAATGAAGTTTGGCCCAAATGTCATGTTATGATATTTTAGGATGGTGTCTAATGCTAAAGTGATAATGCTTAGGTCATTATAGTACCAGTAGTTTCTGGTTGTGTTTTGCATTTACTTTCCTGATCTGATGGTTCTGACTGTGGTCCAATTGGACTGGTCCTGTATATAATCCCCTGTGAATATTGCCTAGTGCCAGTTGGCACAGTGTAAATGTGTGATTATGTTTCTAATGTGTTTGTGATAATACAAAGGCTATTTTTTATATAACCTTGTGTGGAATTTCTTTTGTAGTGTGCCTAGGGTGTTACTGCTGTGTGTATGTTGCACAAACGCTTTACACATTGCATCTGGGACAGGCCTGACTGCTCGTGCCAAGCTACCAAGGGGGTGAGCAGGGGTTATCTTGAGCGTGTAACTTCCTTGCTCTGACTAGAGTTGTGGTTTCTGCCTGGCTTTGGCGAAAGGCTTAGCCAACCAGAAATCCCATTTCTAACAGGTCCTTCCTAACACTGATGTCTTTTGGAAGGAACGGGGAGGGACCTGAGATGTGAGCTGTAGGGTGGGGAGGACTGCAAGCTGTTCCCCTAAGCCTGCTCACTACTATAGTCATAACTCCGGCACTTTAATTATCAAATCCACGTCATTGAATTTAAATGGGCACTGAATCAAGGAGAAAGTAAATGAACTAATGACTCAAGTTGCACTAGGATATTATTCGATTTAGGTTTTTGTTGTAGAGGTCTCAGTAATCAGCATGCTTCCAAGGACACTACCCGGAACAATAAAAGTCAAGAAAAACATTCACCTTTTTGTTACGGCTGTACTTTATGTCATCTAATTACAACATTTACACTGTGCAGTTTGTTATGAGTTAGATTCTTGTCCTGAAATGAACTTTCTAGACACACACACCCCTGCTTACTCTTGTAGAGGTCATTCCATGATAAAAGCACACAGTGGCTTACGCTCGTATTACTCGTATTCTTTGCTGAAGGGCAAATTACATAATGAGCAGTGTGCGAGCTGCACCGTCTTGTCAGAACAGCTCACTAGTCTAAATTGAGGGATGTGTGTGCTACAAATTCCGATCATGCCTGAGCTTAGATGATTACATCTTCATACACGGTTCAATGAGCATCAGGCAGACGATTATAGTTTGAGTTCTAAGTAATGAAAGAATAGGCTTCGCAGAAGTAAATCTAGCATAGCTGTTTACTTCATAATTGATTTATAATCAATATTGTCAGACAGGAGGAATATTTACAAAACAGCGAAAGGGGAAATATATTTTAGGATAGGCGTGTGTAGATTGTAAAGCAAAAGTAACAAGGCGAGCCTATTCACCTCCCCGTTTCTGAAGAGCGCCATCGATGTCTCCACCCTGGCTGCGGTCACTTTCCGATGGGCCAACCCACGTTCCCTCAGGCTCCCTATTTCCCACGAGATTCTTTGTTTTCTCCCGAGTCTGCTCACTGTTTACCTAAACTCAATCCTTTTATGCTGTGGACACGTTTAGTTGTGTTTCGGTTTTGATCTTCTCTTTTTGCCTTGAGAACCTTGTTGTATTACAAAAGGTCGAGACTGTAACATTGAATGTTTTCCGCAGAGTGATATCAGGCTTAATGTCAAGTCAGCTGACGTTTGCAGAGAGACAGTGGAAACTTTCGGGCATATGTACAAATAAATGTAGGAGCGCAGAGTTGGGCCTGATTTGTCACACCCCCCCTCACCCGACATTTCCAAAATGCAGGGATCTGCTATATTTATAAAAATACCACGCACTCCTGTGTTTTGGCTGGTGCAAAAATTAGCAGCCTGACGCCATCGCAGGCACCCTTGCACCATAGTGCTAGGGTGCCTGCTTTGCAGGGGGTGATTGTTCATGTGTAGGGAGGTGCCTTCCTGCACATAAATCCATAATGGCAATTTGTTACTACTATGAGTGCTGCAGAATGCAGCACACATAGAAGTTGCAAACCGTCATTATTTAATAATTGTTTATGTGCAGGAAAGGACACCTTACTGCACATAAAAAATCTTGATAGCTTTTTGCTCTTTCTATGTGTGCAGCTCACCTTGAATAAACAAAAAGAAGGCGAAGTAACAGCATTTTTCCTTGTGCGCCATTCTAATGCCTGCTCTTGCATAGCATTCCCTTTTGGCATTTCCACAGATTTACACCCCCTTGAAATCTGGGGCAGCGTCAAAAAGCAATGGGTGTTGTGGTGGAACACCAACAGCAACACCCAATAAACAACCCATTCACGCTAACTGATGTGTGTAAAGGGGCCGTATTTACAAGGTGGCGTCACATCACAAAAAGAGGCTTAAGGCTGCTTGTAAATATGGAGAATATGGTGAATTACAGCTTTTTAAATGTATTAAGAAATCCCCAATGTTATGCTACTGGAGGGGTAGGTTTCACTGTAGTGAATAATGAATTTGAGAGTTTTTCACTACCAGGACATATAAAACGTTAAAGTACATGTCCAACCTTTTAATTACATAGCAACCTGCCCTATGGACTACCACAGGCCTACCTTAGGAATGACATATGTAATAAAAGAGGAGTTTAGAAGTTGCCATGGGGATTAAATGCCAAGTTGACATGGCAGTGGGACATTGCATTCAGGCTGCAATGGCAGGCCTTGGGCATGTTTTGGAGGGCTATGTAATTGGGATGCTCAATATGTTTCTGCAGGCCCACTAGTAGCATTTAATTTACAGGCCCTGGGTATATGGCTTACCACTCAATATGGGACATATAAGTACATGAAATATGCCCATTTGGTATATGCCAATCAAACTATGTTTAGGGGAGTGGGCGCAAGCACTTTAGCACAGTTTAGCAGTAGAAAGTGGCACAGAGAGCCCTATGACCAAAAAAGTAAAAATTCAGCAAAAGCTGTAGGTAAGCAGGCAAAGGGTTTTGGGGAAGACCACCCCACGGCTGACATGTCTAACAGTAACCATTACAGTATATTTGGAATCAGTCTCCATGTTCTGAAACTAAAGAAGAAAGGGCACTCAAGAAGGCAGGATGCGCACACTCTGACCACCAGCTCCATGATAAATGGATACAAAATGTGACCCTTCTTGTAGCTTAGTTCTTAAAAACATGATTTAATGTGGGCTTTGCAGAGCTTCCATGAGTACCGGTGAGGCCACTCCCCAAGTAAAATGGTACCAGTGTTGGTTCCATGATACGTGCAAACTTCCCATGCCCCATATAGCAGCACTAGGGCAAGCTTGAAGGACCCATAGTCGCCTGTTAAGGGTCCAGTGATACGCTTTGGGGATCAGAGATCCAGCAAAGGTCCATGAAGCTTTCCAAAGCCTTGAACCATCCTGTAGGTCAAGGCTGTGGGCAGCAGGTGTCAGATGGCCCCAGAAGGTGGGGTCAGGATTTGGCCAGTTGTAAGGACCCGCACCCCACCACTATTGATTGAGCACATTGGAAGGGGATCAGGTGCCAATTGAGACTAGGGTACAGGTCCTGGGTGGAAGCAAGGTACTACATTCACCCTCGCTGCTCATGCCTGACTGTAATACCATTAGGGATACATTGGAGATGCCATCAGTCATGCCATCAGTGATGTAATTGAACATGACATGAATTATGTAATATCTGACGTCAAAGAATGGCATGACGGGGAGCATGGATGGTTTACTAACTCACAAGTAGTGAATTTCATTGATTTTTCGCTCTTTTTGTATCCCTAACTGCACTTCAACTTTTATTAAGTGAATATTTATATATTTATTTTGGGGTTTATTGGGCTTGGCCAACATTTTCAACAGCAATAAAACTCTGTTCATCATTAAAAGCCATCAGGAGCGACTGTCAAACTAACGATAGATAGATAGATGTACAATGACAAGTTACTCATAAGTCTCTCTTGAAGTACTTCAGTATTGTTCTAGTAAGCACAAACAATTAATGCTGCAATAGTTGATCTGACGCTTTGCTCTTTTTTATGGATCAGCACTAAAGGGCAAGCGGTGAATGTCTCACTGGTGCAGGTGGTCTCATTTTCCTGCAGTATGTGGGAAGAACTAGCTCTCATTTTGAGTTGGGGCCAAAAAGACTTTCAATGCCTGAAATCCATTGGTTGATGTCCATGAACTAATACATCAAAAAGTTGTTTTTCACATATAATGCACCCTTAACTCAACCCATTAGTATAATTAGATTTCGTGGGACACACATATGATTCATTACTGTCTACGAATAAACATATCTCTGAGTCTTATCAATTGAGATGCATTTTGGCAATCATGACACCGAGATGATTGCATGAAGAAGATACGTACTCAAAAGTAAAATAAAGCGTGAGAGGAAGTAAGAAACGAATAAAGGAAGAAACAAAGGAAGAAAAAAAGAAAATAACTAAATAAAAAAGAGAAATGAAGGGGAGTAAGTAAAAGAAGAAATTTGTTAAAGAAAGAATGTGATGAAGAGAGAAATATAGAAATAGATCATTGATAGAATGACGAGAGAGAAAACACAAAGAGGTGAAGATAGTAAAATAAGAAAAAAGAATCAGAGAAATAAATAAGGGAAAAACTGAAAATCTAAACAGAGGTAATTAACAGGTAGAACTAGGAAAATTGGAAAAAGTACTAAACAGAAAGTAGGATAAGCAGGGATGAAAAAAGATCAAACAAAGGAAGACAAAGTTGCAAAAGAAAGGAGAAAAAAATGATAAAAATGAAAGAGGAATGAAAGAAAGGAGATGTCAAGAAGGAAGAAGGAGAAAAGGAAAGTAAGAAAGAGAAATGCGAAAAATTAAACAAATAGAAAGAAGAGAAAGAAAAGAAGATCAATAAAGAAAAATGAAAAGGAGAGCAAAATAATATTGAAAAGGAGAGAAGTAGAGGATGGAAGGATAAGAGAAACAGTACGGAGAACAGATGTGGAGGTATAAATACAGATAAAGAAAAGCAGAAAGAAACAGAAACAATGAACGATATACAGAAAGGAGAGAAAAGAGGTCAGAAGTAGAAAAAAGATGTTTGAAATAAACAGTGATGGTAAAAAATGGAGAATGGACACAACACTAAAAAGTGGTAAATAAATAAAAAGAAATTGATATAGAAGGAAGGAATGAAAGGAAGGATTGAGAAAAAGAAAAAGAATAAACGTAGGAGATATAGACAGAAAGAGAGAAAAATAAATATTTTGAAAACGCATGGTCTCCAGCACCATCTAAGTCTCATGCCTCACAGAACTGGATGCACGGTGTTTTGAAGTACTAAAAGTGGGCTGTTGCATACTATTAAACCAGCAAACAGGCACTCTTCGTGTGGAAGCTACTCAGATGTAATCTGAGATAACCTGATATAAAACGTTTTTTGCAGCTAACAATGGCACTGATTCGAATTTGTATTACATATCATGAATACATTGACAGATAGAACAATTGATAATTATAAGTGCCAACGGATTTTTGCGATTCTATGGCAGCACTATTTACAACTAGCTATGATTTACTTCACTGCCACACAATTTGCAGATTTCATGAACAATCCTGTTTCTAGCTCAATTAAATGGCAATAATAGTTCCAGAAATATATGCCACATCATTTGCCTTTTTTGCTTCATAACTTCATAACTTTGACAACCATGTTACTTATTTTGGTCCTTCCTTGTTGCATAGTCATAATATTTCTTACAATGGTAAACTTTGGTGAGTGTTTTGGAGCCTGTCATTATGATGATGAAACCCATATTTCATATGCAATCATGAAATATATGTGGACAAATAAAGCTATGTGGATGATAAGAAAGGTGTGTAGGAGAAAAAGCAGGGGATGAAAACTAGGAGGGAGACATAAAAGAGGAAAAAAAGAAAATAAGACAGAGTGCTATAAGGCATAAGAAGGGACAAGGAACATCAGTAGAACAAGAAACACCAGGACCACCAAGTGGACTATCACCAGGACCAGCAGGAAGAGCCGAAAGCCTGGAAAGAAAAGGACTATGAAGATGAAGAGGAGCACTGGAGGAGGGCTAGCTGGTGGACAAGGATGGCTTGGAGAACAAATAAATGATACAAATAGGAGTAGGAACAGCCAGATCACAGGGAGAGTACAGTCACCAGACAAAGGACAACCAGGAGGACAAAAAGCAGGATCAAGAAAAGAAGTTGCGGACCGGGAGAGCCAATAGAAGCAGGACCCATGGACCCGGGAAACAAGTATAAGAAAGACAAAAAGGAAAAAGGGTTGCAGGAGAAGCCTGGACCAGGAGTACCACTAGGGTATTAAAGCATCAGAACAACACTAAGGGCCATATGTATCAACATTCCTGTTGTGTTTCTATCTAGGGCCCTAATTCGATATTCCCGATTTATGCCCTTATATGGTTATAACAAATAATATCCTTATAAAGGCATAAGAATGATATCCATATTTAGTAATAGCCAATGCAGTCCAAATACGGAAAGGCTACTCCCATAGACTCCTAGAAAGTACAACGCGTTCTTTAAACAAACCAAGCCTCCAGCAGCCCGGGAATTCCCCCTGCTCTTGTTTTGATTTGCACAAGAACTCCTAGAGTCCAGAAAGAACTGTTAGTTCTTAGTGACGTCTTATGTCCAACCTTACGTCAAACCCGGCACCTTACAGGTATAAATATACCAAAGTTGCCTTAAGCAAGCACACAGTGGTTTGGAGCAGAGCGGCTATCTACTTTCCTGACGCCCTGCTGATGCGAGAGCCGAAGGAAGCCGCCCCTCCCCTTTGACGCACTGAGAGAGACGCTGTCTTTTCTCCAGCCGAGAAATTCCAGCTCAGGTGTTTCCAGTCGCCCTTGCGGGTTGCAGGGAGATCAAGTCCTGAGAGAGAGATACAAGACCTCCTAGATTCTAGAACCAAGGTACGGAGCTGACTAAACCCTTAAGAGAATTCTTGATTCAGATTCTTGGCAAAAAACCAACTTAACTTAAACTGCAACTTACTCCTTCCCAAGTATTAGGCTTAGGTCAGGTACACCGGGGTAGGCGTATCTTAGAAGCACCAGTTGAGTACGTTAGTCAATGGTTTTATGTATGTATATATTTTATCCATTTTAAAGTATCATATGGCTAAGAAACCATATCAATGCTTTTACAGTATTATTTCATAATACTCCTTTTACTGTACGCACTGTACTTCATGATAAGTATTGCAATTGTGGCAACTCATTTCTCTTGCATGAGAAAGAAGACTGCTCAATAAATAACACCTTTTATTGAAAACGTCCGTCTCTCTATTTCTCTGCACTCTGGTGAAACTAAGTATGCACGATTGACTGAGTGAAATAACCGTCTATTGTTTTCACACGACTCTAGAGATACATTCTTTATTCTGAGGGAGCAAAGTTGTCATGTTTATGCGGTTGTCAGAAACTAATCCCTTCTTGTCTAAATCTGGAGAGTTTACTCTTTGCTGAACATTCGAGAAAGTTTCTATTGACCTCTGAGCTAGCTGGCAAAACTAATTAAGTCTAATATAGTCAGTAGAGACCTAGATGACCTCAGTCCTACGTCTACACTGCTGTTTATATTATTCCAATGCGCAGAGACTATTGGGAATATAGGTACTACACTACATGGCGCCCAACGTTTGGTAAGGCGATAATCTAACGCAAGACATTAGAGTAACTCAGTCATGCTTTTTCACACAGACCCCTTTTCCCGTAAAAACTCCAATAGAGGTCTGGAGTGGGTAAAAGGTTAATATCCGCCGGAACTTAGTAGGAAGAGATTCCTATGTATTAGTTTTTGGTTTAGTCAACGTTGAAGGATACAGTGTTCCAAAATATTGTGCACCTAATCTTTGTTTCCTTGAAACTTGATCTGCAACAAAACTTTCTTTCAGTAAAATGGGGGAAAGTGACGATGAAAGGGAGAAAGCTAGAATAGCAGCTCAACTCCTAGCGGATGACACAAGTCTCCAAGACAATGACCCGAATGCTATAATCATTCCGGTAAATGTAAGAAGAACTATAACTAAAAAACTTATAGAAAATGGAGTATCATCACAAGGTGGTACAGTCATATTCGTGGTAGAGGCCCATGAATATCGGCAGACAGAGGTATTCTATTCATGGATACAATTTCCAGCAGCACATGCTGTAACACACAAATTCCACTAATACAAAATAGAGGAACCTCCAGATGAATACGCTCCTTTCGAGGACGTTGAAATCCCACTAACTTACCAAGAGCACCTGTTCTGGTTTAATGGCGCCCTAAAACATCAAAATTACATCACCAGGCTCGGTCCACTAGGTAGACCAGGAGCCTCGTGGCCGGTTCGAGCCAGCTACACACCACATCCGGACATTGAAAAAATGTCAGACCGGGAACTTTTAGCACAGCTAAAGCTACTAATTAAAATACATAGACAATTGGTCCAATATCTCATGCGGACTTCAACAGTCCAACCAGCAATAATAATTCCACAGACCACCCCTCACCAGGGGAACACAAATAAAATCACACCACAGAATATATAATCAGCCATTGGCAAAATACCCGCAAAACGGGAACAAATTCCATTCTGGTTAGCCCAGAAAATAACTCAGATAGAGGCAGTATTTCCTGATACTACACCTCATGAGAAACACAGAATTCTGACTATCTGTCTTCCAATGGGGATCGCACCACATGTGGAGGACTGTGACACTTGGGGCACAGTCTTTGCTTCAATTTACATAAAAACACATGGTGTTCCGTCCATGGCGGTTATACCAGACGTACTAAGACAGATTCAAAATGAATACAGTCCAGAACCTGCTTTAACTCTGGGTATGAAATTACTGAAAGACTTCAAGCAGGTCTCGGCTATATTATTAGCTAACATAAAAGGAGAAGCATCATCTGTGGCGATCCGCCAAAAATTGAAAGAAACAGATATAGCAGAACAACCTTTTGAACTTGCCAGAATCATAGAAAAATACTATGAAGAACTATGAAGAGATAGTTTGGGTGGGAAACCAATAAAACCCCAAATAACTGAAAATCCTGAAAAAACCTTTATTAAAAATAATCTGAACACGCCAAAAAAGAGTTGGGAGGGTAATAAACAATCCACTCCCAGAGAAAAACGATTTCAGTCCAGAGGAAGGTCTCCTCAACGAAGAGATAGATTTCCAGACCGAGGAGGCAGGTCTCCCCAGAGGGAGCCCTCTGAGAAAAGATACAACCTTAGAGATAGGGATAAATTAAGAAAACCTGACAGATATCAAGATATTGATACACGTCCCTCTCGATCGTTTCAGACTTCCTCACAGAAATCGGAAAGAAGAGGATGGTCAGAACACAAGGAAGAGCACGTCAAGTCCAAAGACAAGGAACCTGCTCATCGAAGTAAAAAATTACAATTTCCAAGAAAGAAGGTAGCCAGTATTAAAATAAAACATCCCGAGGATACTGAGGACACAACTGAAAAACGGAGAGTGGGCCCAGACAATGCTAGACAGCGCAGCAGAAGTAACCATAGCTCGCAAGATCCTGATGAATCTTCTGGAGACAGTGGACACAAATGAATACATTCAGTTGGAAACTGCAGACACCAGAGTTAGCAAACCCCATAAATTATACGAAATAACATTGCGTATAGAGGGGGACAAAACTAGGAAAGTAAGGGGTCTCTTTTGGGATAACCTTTTGAAAGGCTATGACATCCTGTTAGCTGAGAAAGACTGGCCAGCAGAGTTTGTCAGGGAGTGCCCCCATGGCGAAGAAATGATTATGCCTGCCTTCTCAAATCATATTCCAATTCATAAAAAATACACATTTGCAAGAAAATGGGCAGTGGCCCAAGCTCCTGCATTATATAAAAATCATTTAGGATGAGATGAGTATTCTCCTCCCCACAAAATCCAGTTAAAAAGTCAACCCACTGCCCAAAGGCAGTATCCTTTTAAGCATGAAGCTAAAAAGCAAGTCAGGGAGATCTTAGATCAACTTGAATATCAGGGGGTGATTGAAAAATGCACCTCACAAATGAACAGTCCTTTGTTTCCTGTCTCCAAGCAGGACGATTCATATTGTCTAGTTTTGGACTACAGACCCTAAACTCCTGCTGCAAAACATTTGCAGTACAAAACTCACACAGTGCAGCACTAATGAATAATATCGTGCGCAAAAAATATAAAAAATGTAAATGTAGGTGTACTTATATAGCGCAAACCTGTCACCCAAAGGGCATCCTGGCGCTTGCTTAGGGAACCCGTCCTGGTATTCCCCTGTGGGAAACCCCGGCAGGGTGTCCACAAGGTGAAAGCCAGGCATCCCGCCGCGAGGGGCCGTAGTGGAGATTAAGCAAGCTATTGCCCAGAGTTGCAGAGTGTGACCCCGTGATTCGAGTAGGCACCGGAGCGAGAATTGTCGAGTCCGTGGAATTTTTTTGCCCGAGACCCGCCGAGGCGGGGAATCAAACCCTGGTCCACAGTCGATCTCAGCTTCCGGGTCTGCCGCCTCTAACCACTGAGCCACGCTTCTCTATCTAAAACAACATTAGATATCTCAAATGGTTTCTTTTGTCAAAACATTGCACCTGAAAGCAGGTATTTGACCGCTTTCTCAACAATGGGGTCGCAAAAACAATTCTGTCGACTCCCACAGGGATTCAAGAATAGCCCAGGATTATTCTCAGCAAGGGTAACAGAGTTACTACAAATATATGATGATGAGGCATTGTCATATGTCGATGACATCTATCTTACAGATGATGACCTGGAGACACACTTGAAAAGAGTGAACACCATAATACTTGGGTTCGCAGCTGAAGGGTATAAATTCAACTTTAAAAAGTCACGAATTGCTCATCTAACTGTCCTGTTTTTAGGATATGAATTATCAAGTGAAGGCAAAAGCCTAGCAGACAATTTCTTAGAGAAGTGTGTTGTACTCCAAGCACCAAAAACGCTGAAGAACTTACAATCAATAATAGGTTTCCTGAATTTCGGAAGAACATACATTCTAAATTATGCAGAGAGGGTTAAACCTCTTTATGAATTAATAAAACCTGATATCAAACTAATCAATTGGACTCAGAAACACACAGAAATTTTAAGACCATTACAAACAGACATGTTAACTAAAACAAAACTGCAAACACGCGCAAATGAGCGCAACCTTGTAATCCGAGTCATCCCAGGAAGATGCGGATTCACGTACCTGACCTCTAATGAGGGAGAAACGGTACCAATAGCTTACAAATCACATTTGTACACACAAGCTCAAATGAAATTCAGTTCTACTGAAAAAATTCTAACTGCGGTTCAAACTGCTATAGCAAAAGAAAGAGCCCTAGTCCAAAGGAGAGAAATATCTGTTTTAACAGCAGAATCAGCCCTTGAGCTAGTGACAATTTATTTATTTATTTATTTATTTTCAGGTTTGTATGGCGCTGTGAATAGACTCCCGAAGGAGTATCTCCGCGCCTTAGGCCACAACCAGAGAACAAAAAACTCGTCATCATTTTAATGAAATAGGCAAGAGATCAGTCAGATTAGAGATTTGAAGAGGAATGTTTTAAGTTTTTTCCTAAAAGGGAAATGTTCCCTACATACTCTAATTTCCTTCGGGAGTAGGTTCCACAACATTGGACCCGCTACCGATAGGGCCCTTCCCCCTTTCCTTGCCTTCATGGCCCTGGGGACACATAGTAGTTCCTGATCTCCTGATCTCAGGAATCTGGACGGCACATAAGGGATACATTTCTCAGTGAGGTAACCAGGACCTATTCCAGTCAAGCATTTGTGGATGACGCAGCAGATCTTAAACATCACCCTCTGCTTAACTGGAAGCCAGTGCAGTTTGGCCAACAATGGTTTTGAGGGAGTGCGGGGCGGGACATTCAGAACCAGTCGTGCAGCCGTGTTTTGCACAACCTGCAATCTAGCAAAGATGCCCTCGTTTGCAGCTAGCATTAACCCATTGCAGTAGTCCAGCCTGCTTAAAACTAGCGACTGGACCAACGTTCTCCTGGTGGTATCTGGTAGCAGGGGGAATACTCTCCTGAGAAGCCCAATGACATGGAAACATGAGCCCACCACTTGATTAGTTTGTTGTGTGAGGGTAAGCTCATGGTCCAGTTTGACTCCCAGGTCTTTTACCACGGTTTTGGGCACAGGGACCGGGCCAAGATCTTGAGGCCACCAGTCCGGGGTCCACAACCGTTTGGCCTCTCCGAATAGCATAACCTCCGTTTTGGAGACGTTGCACTGCAAATAGTTAGCTGCCATCCAGCGGGCCACCTCCTTCATCCCTCGGGCGAAGGAGTCCCGCACCTCAGGAGTCATCGTTTTAAAAGGGAAGAGGAGTTGGGTATCATCCGCGTATGATACTGGAATGAACCCGTGGGATCTCATGATGTTAGCTAGGGGGGCCACGTAGATGTTAAATAACGTGGGGCTCAAACAGGAGCCCTGTGGCACCCCCTTTGAGATCACCACCTCCTCTGATTGGTATGGCCCCAAGATGACTCTCTGGGTGCGTTCGCTGAAAAAGCTCCTGAGCCAGGCCAGGGCCTTGCCTTCCAGACCGATGTCAGCTAGTCTGGAGGTCATGATGTCGTGTGACACAGTGTCAAACGCCGCTGACAAATCCAGAAGCACCAGAACAACGGAATAGCCCTTGTCCTGTAGCCTCTGGAGATTGTCAGCGACAGACAGCAAGGCAGTCTCAGTACTGTGCCTGGGCCTGAAGCCCGACTGGGAGGGGTCCAGTACACCTGCGTGTTCAATAAATTTTGACAAATGCTGATTCACATGCCTCTCAGCAAGCTTCCCTATAAAAGGGAGAAGAGAGATCGGTCTCAGATTTGTCAACTCAGACCAAGGGATCGAGTTGTTCTTGCGCAGAGGTCTCACAAGTGCCTGTTTCCACTCCAATGGTACTTCCCCAGTAAGCAAAGACAAGTTAACTATCTGCCGTATTCCAGAACAAGACCACGCATTCCAAATGCAGTGGCATTAGATCCAAAATGGATACAATGGGAAAATTCTCTTGCTGCAGAAGACGTGAAACACGCATTTGATCCGAAAATGAAAAAACTAGAAGTTCGAGAATATGAAGAAGAATATCCTCTGTCAATCGAAATTCTGCCTCTCGAACAATACACATGTGTAATCTACAATGACAGATTTGCACAACATTACGATGTAGATAAAAAATCCTACAATGCAGCGTGCGTGATTGTTAAAGGCCGCTGGCGCTTTGGTAAATTCAGACCGATAATCACCAAAACTGAATCACTCAGAAACTGTTCAGCTCAGCGAGCTGAAATGAGATCTTTAAAGATGGCGCTTGAAAATGCCGATAGTGTGCGATTCGCATTACTGCGTCAAGTCTTACAATAATGATATGCAGACATGGATCAAAAACGGTTACAAAGATGACACAGGTGCCACAATAAAGCATAAAAAGCTCTGGGAACAAGTAGTTCTTTTGCAGAAAGAACTACAAAAGACTCACGTGATACATACACTGAGTCATCAACGTGATGGCGTTCACGTTGCAGGGAATTCATTGGCTAACAGAGCCACAGCGGAAGCGGTTCAACCGGCTTCCGTAGCCACAAAAAAGCGTTCTAAAAAACACATAGATGGAGAAACCATGCTGGCGGTAAAAGCCTCATTAAAAGGCGACTATGCAGCATTACCTCTCGGCTATCCACTCAATAATACATACATAATTGATGCAAACTCCGTTCTTTTTGTTCAAATCCCTGGAGTGGGGGATAGAGTAATTCCAAACACAAACCGGAGGGCTTACACATGGGACAGGGTCTAAGGCACCAAGAGATCGTGAAATCTCTAAAAGAATTACAATCAGAATACTGGTGGCCGGGGATGAGCCTGCAAAATACCAAATTTGCAAAGGATTGTCCAGACTGCAACAGAGATCGCAGTTGTGAACCGGACCAGACTACTGCCAGGACTCCTTTATTAGAAAGCATCAGGCTATCTATATGCAGAAATCCAGCCGGAGAAATGCGTTCCCATAAATATTAAGACTAGATTCACTTAAAATGCAGGCCCCAGCGCTCGGCTGACGCCAGAACTGTTATACAAAGATTTGCGAGTCTTTAACGGCACATACGCAATTGGCATGCTACATTCTGACCAGGGTCCTGCGTTTAGCCCTCGAGCTTACAAAGAGGCCATGACCAGCATGGGCATTGCATTGCGGTACTCTTCCCCCTTCCATCCTGAGGGTAATGCGGTAGTGGAAAGAAAAAAACGTGACATAAAGCAATCTATAATGGCGAGGGTATTAGGTTCGGGTGATGGGTGGGTCAAACATTTAACAAGTGTCCAACGTAGTCTTAACAATCTGCCAAGAAATTCTCTAAAAGGCATCACTCCGTACGAATTATTGTTCGGCACTAGAATGCAAATCCAGGATCTAGATTGTCACACTTCAGTGGTAGAAGAAAAAACCTTTGATATCAAAGATCGTTTGGCTGTTTTACAGGACTTAAATGAAACAAGAAGAAGTCTGAGTAATATAAAGTTAAAGCCAACAGCCACTGAAGAAAAATCACCTGTCCCAGCAAGACCTGTCTGGATTCCAAAGATTGGGGATCTGGTCAGAGAGAAGATCGCGGTGAAGAATGAATTTGGGCCTTCTTACAGAAAAGCAGTACCTGTCTTAGCTGTCAGCGGAACAAGATCAGTAGTACTACCGCCCCTTGCTGGTAAAAAGGAGAACAGAGTTGTATCCATCGACCTGGTAAAACCACAATCATGTGGCCAATAATAAGTAGTAGGCTCAGTGGACTCCCAAGAAGTAGCAGAAGACCAAATCTTGCTACAATCCAAGAGGTTCAAACTGAAAGACTAATCACTTTTGATAAACCTGCAGTGAACAAAAAAGGACTATACAACAAAGCCATGGAACTTGTGCCTCTTGAAACCCAAATTGCAACAGTTCGTCAAGAAACACCTGTCTACAATGATGTAGCATCGGACTATACTAATGTCCCAAAGAAAGATCCAAAGACTAAAGAAAATCAGGAAGCGATTCCAACAATTGACAGAACTGCATCTGGCTACTTCATCAATTTTGATGACTTTTCTGATGATTCAAGTGAACATGAAGAAACGCCAGCAACAAAAACTTTCAAAGACAACGTAACTGAACTATTACATCAACTCAAAGAAACATATCTGATTTCACCATGGATTTAATTATGGATTGTGTTAGGTGTACTTTTCCTCCTGCTTTGGCTCATCATGGTTCTATGTTTTGGAAAATTCATTGAAGGAAAATATAGTACAATGGACACAGCAAGTCAGAACATCAACTTGGTCCTAAAGCCTCACAGATCCTCTCACATCAAGAAAAGAGAACTGTCATCAGTGAACATCACAGCCAATCCAATACCCGGTGGGGTAGCATGGGACAAAACGGATTATGAAATTTATGGCCCGATTGAGCTCTTGAAATATCCATACCAGTTCAAGGTTTTCTTAAGTGACTTTGTAAAACCAAGTACTTTCTCTGATGATTGGGACTTTGAAAATATTAATAATATGATGTCAGATTTAGTAATGTCAGCTAAATTCACAGAACATGATTACTTGCAGGGTTCATCAAATTATGAAGAAATGTACTGTTATAATCATCATGGTCATCACTATTTGCATAAATCGGCTCAACCTAGAAATGTTTTTAATTATAACCAATGGGAACATTGTGCAACACCGCCTGAAGGCAGCTCGAAAACATTTTATGAGAAATTGCCATACTTCTCAGGGTTTAACACAAGTGATGCAGAAACGTTTTATTTTAAAATGTTAAATAAGACAGGAATGAAAACAATGTTGACAAATGCTAAATTGATTTATTCTGAAACATTTTATCAAAAAATGACTACATTTGGTTTTGAATTTTGGAAAAACAACATTGAAACAAAAACCATCTGGGGTACAAAAGACTGGCAGGTCCAAGGTTTAGAAGCATTATGTAGAGCCTGCATGATCCCAGAACAAATAATATTCCTGAATGACACCATTCAGCAAACAACCTGTCTTGGTTTAGCCAAGGTAAAATACTTAAACAAACCGTCTATTCCTAAGCCCATACCTGATAGTAATAGCACTACAGATGTGGAGATAGACGTATCCCATATTTTACACCAAAACAGAACAAATCCTGATTGGAAAAATGGTTGATCTGGCCCACAGACATAAATAACTGTCAAGATAGATTCCTGAACAAAACACCGGGGTTAAAACTGAACAGGCCAGACCCGAGATATTCCCAGAGACAACATCCAGGGATAGTTGCAACATACAGTGTAGGAAAACTATGCCTTGAGTGGCTACAGAAATCCACACTGGCTGAAATTAAGCAACACTTGACTTTACTTAAAGACGGTGCTGACTTGCGTGATTTCATACTGGGACCACGCAAACAGCGTCAAAAATGTTTCATATACGCTGGTATATACGCTGCTTACAACGAAGCTTGGAAAGTGACGCAAATTGAAACTGCAGAAAAAATACGAGAAATTGATCGTATACATTTGGAAAAATCCCTTTCTGTAGTGGACAATGGGTTAACGTCTCTGTCCTCCAGAATATATTCACTGGACAGCATTGTATCATCTGCTATTGATATAATAGATCAGGACTTGCTAATGTTACAACATGGTCAGTCCTAATTACGTTCTATTGTACAGCTTGGCTGGACGTTGCAAAACCTGCGTTCAGGCTACGTGCCATTGCGTTTAATCAACACAACGTCATTATTCTCTATCTTTAACCTTACTGATAAACAAATCAGTTTGGCACAAAAAGGAGCAGACTATACGAGTCTGAGCATTGAAAAACTTGAGAGATTACCATTGACAATGTCAGAGAGACCTGCCATTGAATGGATAATACATGGAACGATTACAATCCCAATAACAACTTTCCAGTTTAAGTATTGCCAAAAATATATACCAGCAGGCCTGTATGAAAGGTTGGGTAAAGGATACATCAAGTCAACATGGAAATTACCTTATACACACAAATGTTATAGTGAAGGGAAAAAGGAGATATTCCTTAGTGGTAACAATTGTAAAAAATCACTAAGCGGTACACTTCTGTGTCAAGCTATTAACTTGCATGGAGCCTGCGAAGGGTCTTCAAATAACCTTTCATGTCACCTGCATGGCCCTCCTGCAACACAGATAGAGCCATTCTTTAGACAGCTTTCCAACAGCAGCTACGTTCTAATAAGTGACCACAGCTGTTGTGGCATGGTGCCAGGAAAAGCCTATCTCGTGAGCGTTACTTCCATGGTCACTTGCTGTATGCAAGTATTGTATCCAAGCAGCAATCCAGACATGGAGGCGGCAATATGGCCTTATTTGAATACCTCTTCTATTCGAATTGATACTTTAAGCAGAATGAAGTCTATTATTTTAAAGACAACTGTGCCTTTAACCTCGTCCAAAGAGACGTATGATCTGCAAGTTGCAAGGACAGCGGCAGAGATACATTCCCTATTATCAACAAATTGCCCGTGCATTACGTAGAAATATTAGGTCAAAATTTAAACATGTCTGATACTAGTGGCATCGGACATGTATTTATGACAATTTTTTCGGGACTGTTAGCACCCTTTGAAACAGTTCTGGGCATTTTCCCAAATTTTGTGCATTCCCTTTTCGGCGGCCTGCCTCTTCTTTTGGGACTCGTAGCAGGAATTTTATTTTTGATCCTTCTGGTCCGATATGGCAAGCCAAGCCACAGACAAAACTCCAGCTACGATGGAAGAAACGATCCTAGCAATACGCTACCGAGACCAAATCACTAATGTCCTCGGATTGGGGCACACCTGTAGGTGAGGGGGGGGGGAGCACTGACACGGACAACCAAGTAGTGTGATAAAGGCCGCTTTATTGGAATCAGGTGCACCTACAACAATGCCCCACCTGGCCTGTGCCGAACAAAACTACTGCTCACTAAATAACAACTGCCTGACCGCACCCCACCCCCACCCCTAAAGTTAACCCCAACATTGCAACAAAATTACAACACATCCGCTCAACAACCTACCCCTCGACTGAATGCCCCAGTGACCTCCATAACCTCACCCCCGCCTACCATACAGTCCCCAGGCCTCCAGCAAAACCACCCTGTCTCCTTAGGAAAGCGCCCCAGGAAACGCACCTGATCCAGCGAAACCACAACAGAAAACCCTAACCAGTGCACCATCGACCAACAAAACCCCTCCGGACCATAAAGAACCCCCGCCAGCAAAAAACAAGAGGGCGAAAAACCCAGGGAGGGAGGGAGGGACCACAAAAATCCTAACGGACCCCTGGCTGCTGTGTCACCGCACCACAAAACAGTGTGCGGTGACACAAAATGGCCGTATAAATACCGGCCAAGCCCAAAACAAGCCCAAAAAGCCCAACCAGCCCAAAACTCCCGGAGACCCAGCTACGACGAGCCCCGAGTGACAGACTTCCTCCCCCCCCTCCCCTGGTGCCCCAAACTTCCCCGGGGGGGAGAGCCTCCCGCTGGTCGGCCACCCCCCCAAATCCCCATTGAGGCACACCTGTAGGTGAGGGGGGGAAGCACTGACACGGACAACCAAGTAGTGTGATAAAGGCCGCTTTATTGGAATCAGGTGCACCTACAACAATGCCCCACCTGGCCTGTGCCGAACAAAACTACTGCTCACTAAATAACAACTGCCTGACAGCCCCCCACCCCCACCCCTAAAGTTAACCCCAACATTGCAACAAAATTACAACAATCAATCAATCAATCAGTCAATCAATCAAAGCATTTATATAGCGCACTACTCACCCGGAGGGTCTCAAGGCGCTGGGGGGGAGGGGGTATGCTACTGCTCGAACAGCCAGGTCTTGAGCTGCTTCCTGAAGGCGAGGTGGTCCTGGGTCAGGCGGAGGTGGGTCGGAAGGGAGTTCCAAGTCTTGGCGGCTAGGTAGGAGAAGGACCTTCCTCCTGTGGTGGCTCTTCGGATGCGGGGGACGGCGGCGAGGGCGTGGCTGGTCGCTCAAAGTTGGCGTCACATCCGCTCAACAACCTACCCCTCGACTGAATGCCCCAGTGACCTCCATGACCTCACCCCCGCCTACCATACAGTCCCCAGGCCTCCAGCAAAACCACCCTGTCTCCTTAGGAAAGCGCCACTCGAAAGTCGCCTACAACTTTCGACCCCCCCCCTTAGGACTCCTGCCTTCTGGGATACCGGAGCACCCCCAACGCCCCATCCAACGCCTCCTTCAGCTGGATAATGTACAATTCCATGCCATACCTGGACAGGTGAACCCCATCCTCCTGGAAAAAATAGACCGCGCCATAGCGCAACTCCAGGTGCTCCATCCTCCCCACCCCCTCCCTGGCACAGAAATCCCTCATCTCCCGATTGATCTTCCTCCGTGCCCTGTCTATGGCTCCTGGGCGCTCCGCCCCCCTCCACACCCGCCTGGGGATAAACTCGGACCAAATGACATGACAGCCCGCCCATTGCGTCCTAATTTCCCTCAAGTCCCTCTTCATTTGTTTGAGCAACGCCAGTCCCTTGCACTGCACCAAATCGTTCTCGCCCAGATGAATTACCACCACATCCGGACACCCCCCCCTTTTCACCACTGTGTTCAACAAGGGCAACAACTCATGCCAACGCCTACCCCCTTTCCCCCTCCAATGACAACGGTACAGGCTCGCATCCAATCCCAAATTGAGTGCCCGATGTCTGTCCCACTCCGCCTGTTCAGCCCTTTTGACGGATGAGTGTCCCACAATATATACATTCAAAACAGCCACGTCCGGCCCCACCACAGCACCTGCAAACACACACATATCAAATTCAAGAATTACTGGTCCAACACCCCATCCGCCTCTCTCAATCGCACGTACCTCCGGTAGCAATCCGACTTCCACCGTCCCAGCCTCTGTATCTCCTCCTTACCCCAACCCCTCCGTGCCGCCTCCGTAGCCGCTCCGATCCGGAAGGAATGCGTCCCGAAAGCCAGCGGGTCCTCCCCCATGTACCGCAGGGCGCGCCGCAGAACCCACAAAGCCTGAGCCGCTGTCACTCCGTCACCTCCACCTTGGCCAAAATCCTCCCCCTCCTTCTCGCCGCGGCCTGCCAACAACCTCCTCCCCCACGCCACTGGGCACACTCCCTCCCCACCGCTGGGCCCCAGTACCACCCAAGTCCCAACCCCCCGCTGGTCCATCTTCGAGCGCCGCAAGCGCACCGCCACCTCCTGTGCTTGCAACTCCACATCCTCCCACAACACCCCCGCCTCCCTTTCGCACTCAGCAACTCCGACACCCGAAACGCTCCAAAGAACAGCCAGGACATCAGGGTAGAAAAACGCACCACCTCACCTTCATCCCTGCACACCGCCGGGAGCGCGCCAATGAATCCTTCGAGCGATCCCACCGTGATGGGACGTCGCAGCCGCACCGTCGCACCCCTCTCTCTCGACCCCCCCTCCTGCAGCCGGGTCCCCAATTCCCCCTCCGACAGAGGGTAACCCCACCACATCTTCCCCATGAACGCTAACCGCCGACAACTTGCCCGCAATCGACACCGGCTACAGCCCCCTGTCCATAAGCGCAAGCATGAACCGTACCACCTGTTCCTTGCGCCGCCACCGGTCCCCTTGCCTCACTGCACCTGACTGCAGGAATTCCTCCCACGCCTGCTTGTACGCCTTCCAAGTCGACACCGCTACCGACGCCTTCACCAACTGAAAGACCCGGCCTCGCCCACTGACCACAGGACCTCCGGCACCGGTGTCCTGACTTCCTCCGCCGTCGTGGCTAGCCCATGGAACCTCTCCCACTGTGAACGAGACAATGCATCCGCAATGTCATTGTCCACCCCTGGAACGTGGCGCGCCTGAAACAGAATGTCATTCTCCAAGCAACGCAACACCCTCATCAACTTCTGCCTGTTCACCACCTGCACGACGGCCATGTTGTCCACTCGAAACAGCACGCGCTTGTGCGCCAACGCCCCCGACCACACTGTGACCGCCACCACCAACGGGAACAACTCCAAAAACGCAATGCTCCTCCCGCCTGCCTGCCAGTGCTCCGGCCACTGCTCCGCACACCATTTTCCATCCCAATACAGACCGAAGCCGCCGATGCCCGCCGCATCCAAGTACATGGTAACGTCCCACTCCCAGTCCTCCGCCGGCGCCATGGGTACGCCATTGAACCGTTCCAAGAACGCCCGCCACATGCGCAAATCCTCCTTCATTCCTGCCGAGAGGCGCACATGGTGATGCGGCAAAGTCAAACCGGACAACGCCAAACGTTCGGCCCGCCCGCACCACGCGGCAAGCAAAATTCAAATGCCCCAACAGCACCTGCACCTCTATCACCATCACCTTCCTTCTTGACAACATTCCATCCACCAGAACCAGCATCGCTGACCTCTTGTCTTCTGGTAGGCGCGCTTCCATGGCGACCGAGTCGAGCTCGATACCGAGAAAGGACAACACCGTACTGAGACCCCACGTCTTCTCCGGCGCCAGGGGAACCCCAAATTCCCCCATCAACCCGGCCAAACCATCCAGCAGCCGATGACAGTCCGCCGCTCCGGGCCACCCCACCAGGAAAAAGTCATCCAGATATTGTGTCACTGACTCCGAGCCTGTGCGACTGGACAAAACCCACTGCAGGAACGAGCTGAAACGCTCAAAGAGCGCGCACGAAATGGAGCACCCCATCGGCAACGCCTTGTCCACAAATATGAGACCCTGAAACTGGATCCCCAACAACTGGTGATCCGCCGGGTGCACCGGAAGAAGTCGGAACGCCGACTTGACATCGCATTTGGCCATCAGAGCGCCCCTGCCCGCCGCCGAGACGAGCCTCCGCGCCACGTCCACCGACGAGTAAGTCACCGACGCCAAATCTGCCGAAATGTAGGCAAGACAATTGCTGTATCAGTCAGAACTGCCCCTCCTCTTTCTTGGGCACCACCCCGACGGGGGAGATGATCAAGCCCGGCAGTGGCCCGCCATCCGGTCTTCCCTGACCTCTTTGAACAGTTTCTCTCTCACAATGCCCTTGTGCGCATTCACTGACTTCAGATTGTCCGCCCAGCGAGCAATCCGAGGACCCTCGTACCCCAGTCGAAACCCCTCCCGGAAACCACGACGCAAAACTGCAGCATCCTCCGCCCACGGATACGCCGCCAGCCAGGGCTCCATCCGCTCGATCCTAACCGGCATACAAGCCTTTTCCCAAAGCTCCTGCTCCCCCCCCCCTGCCTCCCCCCTCCCCGCAAACTGTCCCCCTCTGGCTGGAGCACCGCCCTGAGCGGGCTGCTGCCCGGGGGGGCCCCGAGCCCCCAGCACCGCAGGGCCGGGTGCCACCTCCCACATGTCGAGCACTCGTGCCGGAAACGGCAAGCCGCCCGCCCGCAGGTTCCTCTATTGAAATCCCAGCAAGCCTCCGACTGTGGCCTGGCTGCCAGAGTCTCCCTGCCCCACCCCCCCCCCCGCGGGTGGGGCGGGCTGCAAAGGGGAGCGGCACCAGCGGCAAACCGCTCGCCGTGTAAACGGTGCGGCCAAACTTGGCCCCTCCCATCGTCTGCTGGTACAGATCCGAATCCAGCTCCCCCCATTGCGCCTCCGGGTCCATGCGCGCCCGGAACTCCTCATCGTAGTGGGACCACGCGAAACCGCCGTACGTCACCTGTGCCCTCCGCACCACGTCCATGTATTTGAAAAGCGCGACTGACCGGTCCTGGAAACTTCTCGCAATACACGCTCGCGTATATGAGGAACGCCGCTGACCAGTTGTCCAGAGTCAGGGGTACCTTAGGGCGCCTAGCCAACTCCTGCTCTTCCTCTTTCGACCCCTCCTTGGACGTCAACTCCCTGTGGAGAAGTTTCAAAATGTCAATCTACTCCCCTTTCCAGATTTTTTCCCTCGTCGCCGTTGAAAGATGGGCCCCCAGCGGCTTGGTCAGCCCCATGTACGGTAACTTACGCACCGGCACCAAGCAACTCTCCTTCCCCCCGCGCCGTCTCTTGCTCACCAACCACCGCCGACCCACCGCCCGCGCTCGGCGCCGCTCCACCCGGCGCCGCGCCGTCCGTGCCCACTCCCGCGTCCTGCACGTACCGTCCCCGCACCAGCTGCCATCCATCTTCCCCGTCGCCCCCAGTCCCCACCGAAACCTGCACACAGCGCCGCTTGCCACTCCCCGCTCCGTCACCCGTCTTACCTGGCGTCAAGGTCGGCGTCCTTACTGGATCCCGCCGCCTAACCAGTGGGGCTGAGGGGGCCGTCACTCTGGGCACTTCCTGCCTTGCTGGCACCTGTAAAACACTGCTAACAACATTACAAGACCCCCCCAACCTCCCGAATCGCTCCTTCCTCCTCCGACTCTACATCAGCCGGCTCCACACCCTCCCGGCCCCCCACTTGGGGTTCCAGCCGGCTCAAACCTGCTCTTTCACGACACACCCGCATCAAATCCATCAGGTCCACACTCCCACTCCCATCCGCCACACTCGCAGTCCAATCAGAAGTATGCGCATCCATCCTCACTCCCCCACCCTCGGCGGCCATAAGGACCCTTCGAGGGGGGGGCCGGCGGAGACGAATCCCGCCTCCATTCGCCGTGGTCGTGAACGAGGTCCCTCGCTGGAGCTCGGCCGCCTGCACCAGGCAGAGCCGGCCCATCCTCTCGGTGGGGTGGAGCCGCATGCTGCTCGCCCGAGCGCCTCGCAAACAGCTCCTGCCAAGGAAAAAAGGTGGAGTCCAGCATGCCAGGGTGAAAAAACCCCCTTCCTCCCCCCACGCGCCGCCCCCTCCTCCACTCCCCCATCCCATCGCTGCCCCCTCCCGCATCCTGCCGAGTGACCTCCCCGCCGCGACGGGACCCACCCGCCACCCTTCCCCCACCCCCCTTCCCAATCCCAACCCCCCCGGCCCTCCGCACCCCCCGAAACCCCAGCTCGGCCCCGCACCCCCCCACGCCCCAGACCCCCGTCCCCCCCTGCCGCACCCCCTCTCCCCACCCCCTTGCCGCCCCACCCCCCTGGCCCGCCACTCCCCTGCCCCCCCACTTCCCCCTGCCTCCCCCCCAATGCTCCCACCGGCCCACCCCCCCATCCCCGGCCCGCCCCTCCTGCCCGCCGGACCCCCACCTCCGCGCACCCCCCCCACGCACCTCTGGCCTGCCACGCCCCTCTGACTGGCCAAACCCCCCCACCCCCGCCGCTCCTGTGATGCCCGCCTACTCGGGCCCACCATGCCCCCCCCCTCCTCCGAGGTTGCGGAACTCCAATCCAGCTCTGTGTCCGCCCCCCTTCCCCCCCCTCCACGTCCGTCTCTTCAATCAATACCGGAGATACCGCTGCCCCCTCCCCTCCCCCCACCCACCCCCCTTGCTCAGCGCGCCTCAGCCCTGCCCCCCCTCCCGCACCGTGTCCCCCTTCCCCCACATAGTCCTCACCACCCACAGCCCCCGCCCCCCTCCCCCCTCCCCCCACCCTCCACCTGCATCTCCACCTGAACCCCCACCTCCTCCACCCCCCCCTGCCCCCCCAGGTCAGCCACTACCTCATGGGCCGCCCCTCCCCCCTCCCGCCCTCCCAGCACCTCCCCCCCACCGCCTCCACAAACTCTATAGCACGCTTCCTCCCTTTTTGCTCGGCCCTCGCAGACCCTCCCTTTGCCTTCCCACGCGGCGCTGCCTTGTTGCGCTGTCCCCCGCTCACCGCTCTTCCGCCGCCCCTCCCGCCCCGCTGAGCCTGCCGCGGCCGCGACCGGGGCGGCTCGCATGCCACCACGGCTGCAGCGGCACCGTTGGCAGCGCGCCGCTGCGGCCTTACCTGGAGGTCGGGCCGCACGATGTCCATGCGGCCCGCCTCGCACAACAACCGCAAAGCCTCGGCAACCCGGGGATCAGACGACTACGCCATCCCGCACCAGCAAACACACACCTCCTGGGCTCCACAAAAAACGCTCACGACCACGCACCAAATACGCCCACAGCTATGGGCCGCCTCGCACAATCCCGACCACGAAAATCCTAACGGACCCCTGGCTGCTGTGTCACCGCACCACGAAACAGTGTGCGGTGACACAAAATGACCGCATAAATACTGGCCAAGCCCAAAACAAGCCCAAAAAGCCCAACCAGCCCAAAACTCCCGGAGACCCAGCTACGGCGAGCCCCGGGTGACAGACTTCCTCCCCCCCCTCCCCTGGTACCCCAAACTTCCCCGGGGGGGAGAGCCTCCCGCTGGTCGGCCACCCCCCCCAAATCCCCATTAGCCCGGCTAAGAGATCTAAGTGCAACCTGGTTTCTTTCATTCAGACCAATCTGGCAAGATTGCATCTTACCTGTGCTTCGATGTCTGCTATGCGGAGAAGAATGCGTGTTGGACGTCTGTCTTACACTACCATCAGCAGTACCAATGGATATCAATACTTTGCTAGGTTCGGTAACGACTCATGCAGTGTGTTGTCCCCAGCGGCTACCTATTCTGATGACGGCATTCGTTGAGACTTCACCATTACAAGTAGGTGGCGGTGAAGTATGAGAGGAAAGCAGCACCAAACAGGTACAACCTTCTGTGAGCATTGCTGATCCCGACATCGATGATAGCAATCACTCTCACTTATGCACTGTTTCAGCATTTTCGAACTTGGTCGAACTTTCACCTGATGTTGTAGACCAATTTTTTGCAAGCCTGTCTGATATGATGTTCTCTCCAGTCAACGAGAATAACTTTTAAAAACAACGAACACACAGCGTTCCCTGAACTCTGAATTCGGCCTTCAGTTTTTGATAAACAAAACTACTGAAAACATTTGGAACTATTTTTTTCACTGAAAGCGAAATTATTTTTTCTCTTCCAAAATATTTACCTTTTTCTGGCACATGGTACTCTGCTTAAAGTAGAACTATTCTTAGAGAACAGAGCTTCTATTTTAGGAACTCTAGAGACAATATTTTACCTCAGCCTCTAGCACATGTACAGTATTGTTTAAATATGTGCTGAAATGGTCTCGACCTTCTTATCTGTATTCAGAGCCATTTCATGTGTAATTTTCGCAATTCATTCAGTTGATATATATATGCATTTAACTGAATGATACCACTGCTTGAAAAAACGTACAGTACCAATACTCATTTTCGTGTATTTACAATATACCATTTCAAATGCGATTTATGTATTTTTGGGTGGGTTGGAAAACACACATGCATCGTAATATGTTTAATATTGCTTAGTTTTTAGTAATGATGGACATTAATACGTGGAGTGGGTGTTGTGTTTCTATCTAGGACCCTAATTCGATATTCCCTATTTATGCCCTTATATGGTTATAACAAATAATATCCTTATAAAGGCATAAGAATCATATCCATATTTAGTAATAGCCAATGCAGTCCAAATACGGCAAGGCTACTCCCATAGACTCCTAGAAAGTACAACGCGTTCTTTAAACAAACCAAGCCTCCAGCAGCCCGGGAATTCCCCCTGCTCTTGTTTTGAATTGCACAAGAACTCCTAGAGTCCAGAAAGAACTGTTAGTTCTTAGTGACGTCTTATGTCCAACCTTACGTCAAACCCGGCACCTTCCAGGTATAAATATACCAAAGTTGCCTTAAGCAAGCACACGGTGGTTTGGAGCACAGCGGCTATCTACTTGCCCGACGCCCAGCTGATGCGAGAGCCGAAGGAAGCCGCCCCTCCCCTTTGACGCACTGAAAGAGACGCTGTCTTTTCTCCAGCCGAGAAATTACAGCTCCGGTGTTTCCAGTCGCCCTTGCGGGTTGCTGGGAGACCGAGTCCTGAGAGAGAGATACAAGACCTCCTGCATTCTAGAACCAAGGTACGGAGCTGACTAAACCCTTAAGAGAATTCTTGATTCAGATTCTTGGCAAAAAAACAACTTAACTTAAACTGCAACTTACTTACTCCTTCCCAAGTATTAGGCTTAGGTCAGGTACACCGCGGTAGGCGTATCTTAGAAGCACCAGTTGAGTACGTTAGTCAATGGTTTTATGTATGTATATATTTTATCCATGTTAAAGTATCATATGGCTAAGAAACCATATCAATGCTTTTACAGTATTATTTCATAATACTCCTTTTACTGTACGTACTTTACTTCATGATAAGTATTGCAATTGTGGCAACTCATTTCTCTTGCATGAGAAAGAAGACTGCTCAATGAATAACACCTTTTATTGAAAACGCCCGTCTCTCTATTTCTCTGCACTCTGGTGAAACTAAGTATGCACGATTGACTGAGTGAAATAACCGTCTATTGTTTTCACACGACTCTAGAGATACACTCTTTATTCTGAGGGAGCAAAGTTTTCATGTTTATGCGGTTGTCAGAAACTAATCCCTTCTTGTCTAAATCTGGAGAGTTTACTCTTTGCTGAACATTCGAGAAAGTTTCTATTGACCTCTGAGCTAGCTGGCAAAACTAATTAAGTCTAATATAGTCAGTAGAGACCTAGATGACCTCAGTCCTACGTCTACACTGCTGTTTATATTATTCCAATGCGCAGAGCCTATTGGGAATATAGAAACTACACTACATTCCGTTTTGCGATTCCTAAATAGCGATTTTTAAGGAATCGCTATTTAGAAATCGCAAAATGGTATGTATGTAGAAATGCGCTTCTTTTTAGATATTTCTTAACATTCCTTAATTGCGATTAGCAAATTGCTAATCGCAATTAAGGAATAATTTCCCATTCATTTCTATGGGCCAGGAGGCCCATAGGAATGAAGGGAAAATGTGCGATTCGCAATTTGCTAATCGCAAATTGAGAATATTTTCAAGGGTGCAGGGGTGTCCAAAGGACACCCTGTTGCACCCCTGAAATCTGCATGGGTGCACATGTGGCGCACATACATGCCCTAAGGGCATGTATGTGCGTCACATGGCACTTTGAAAAATGAAACAAAATACATTTTGAAAGGAATTCACAACTTACCACCAACTAGAAGTTGGTGGTAATTTGCGATTCCTTAAGTCCAATTTGCCATTTTTTTTAGCTTCTTGCATTGCATTTAAGAAATCGCAAAATGTGCGATTCCTTAAATGCAATCGCAAGATAAGGAATCGCATATTTTGCGATTCCTTATTTAGAAAGATTTCCTTGATGCATACCATTTGTCCAAATTCCATTCGCAAACGCCGAAATTCTGCGAATTTCGGCGTTTGCGAACTCAATTTGGCTTGAAACATATGGCCCTATATGTATAAGAGACGCCCCTATTTATAAAGGGCTCTTAGTGATGCTGTTAAGAACACTCCCTCAAAAGCTGCCCCCTTTTCCACCCCGTGTGAAGTGCTGGTGCACTAAAATGCCCCTACTGTTTTATGATGTTGCACTTTAGATTGGGTCAGTGCCCTGTTCACCATTGAGGCCACACTGTGAGATTACGGTCTATGGCCACGAAAGAGTTTGCTGGTAGCTGATGTACTCTGCTTACTTGAGGGGGGCGATGCTCCCTTTTTTCAGTCTCACTGCACCAACCCTGGGTCACAAGAGATCAGCTGGCAGGGCCCTGGGTATGACGTCTCATTTTCAAAGATCCTCTCACTGGTGTCTTTTGGAAGGAACGGGGAGGGGCCTGAGATGTGAGCTGTAGGGTGGGGAGGCCCACAGGCTCTTCCGCTCAGCCTGCTCACTACTATGGCCATAACTCCTTTAATCAGAGGTATTCTAACACGAGGGCACGCTAATTATCACAATCACGTCATTGACTTCAGATGGGCACTGAATCAAGGAGAAAGTAAATGAATTAATGACTCAAGTTGCACTAGGATATTATTCGATTTAGGTTTTTGTTGTAGAGGTCTCAGTAATCAGCATGCTTCCATGGACACTACACGGAACAACAAAAGTCAAGAAAAACATTCACCTTTTTATTATGGCTGTACATTATCTCATCTAATTACAATATTTACATTGTGCAGTTTGAGATGAGTTAGACTCTTGTCCTGAAATGAACTATCTAGACACACACACCCCTGCTTACTCTTGTAGAGGTTATTCCACGATAAAAGCACACAGTGGCTTACGCTCGTATTACTCGTATTCTTTGCTGAAGGGCAAATTACATAATGAGCAGTGTGCGAGCTGCACCGTCTTGTCAGAACAGCTCACTAGTCTAAGTTGAGGGATGCGCGTGTTACAAATTCCGATCATGCCTGAGATTAACCGCTATATGTATCAACAAACCATTTTGCATTTCCTAAATAGCGAATTTTAAGGAATCGCTATTTAGGAAATGCAAAACGGTATGTATGTACAAAATCGCTTTCCAATAGCGATTCCTTAGCATTCCTAATTTGAGATTAGCAAATTGTCATTCGCAAATTACCCCTTCATTTCCATGGGCCAGGAGGCCCATAGGAATGAAAGTGCAATTTGCAATTAGCAATTTGCTGATCGCAAATTAGGGATTTTTCCAAGGGTGCAGGGGTGTCTCAAGAACACCCTGCTGCACCCCTGAAAAAGACATTTGGGGGCATATGGTGCACATACATGCCCTAAGGGCATGTATGGGCGTCATATGGCACCTTTGGTTTTTTTCAAAAAAGCTTTTTGATAAGAATTCGCAAATTACCACCAACTAGAAGTTGGTGGTAATTTGCCAATCCTTAATGGCATTTTTCCATAATATTTGTTTGATACATTGCATTTAAGGAATCGCAAAATTTGCAATTCCTTAAGTGCAATCGCAAAATAAGGATTAGCAAATTTTGCTAATCCTTATTTTGCATCAAACTTGTTTGATACATTCCATTTGTCTATTTAGCATTCGCAAAGGCCGAAATTCTCAGAATTTCGGCCTTTGCGAATGCTAAATAGCTTGATACATATAGCGGTAGATGCTTACATCTTCACACAAGGTTCAGTGAGCATCAGGCAGACAATTATAGTTGGAGTTCTAAGTTATGTAAGAATGTTCAATGAGCATCAGGCCGACGATTATAGTTTGAGTTCTAAGTAATATAAAAACGACCATTATTTATTTAATACACTCACTCTGGTTGTTCGATTCAAACGAAAGGACGTGGCCCAATCACCTGGCATTAGAGGTGTGACGTGAGCGGTGCACTCGAAGTCCTCGCCCATGAGTGATAACGAGTTCACTCTCTGCATACAACGATTAGACACCAACCAGTGTGCAACGGACATCATGAGCTCCTCCGAAGACCTACAGTATCCCAGGCTGCTGCTTGAATACCGAGATGGATTTCTTGTCTCTAAGGCACGAAACTCTAGACTTCGTAGACGTAAATCTAGCATAGCTATTTACTTCATAATTGATTTCTCAATATTGTCAGACAGGAGGAATATTTACAAAACAGCGAAAGGGGAAATATATTTTAGGACAGGCGTGTGTAGATTATAAAGCACGTAACAAGGCGAGCCTATTCAGCTCCCCGTTTCTGAAGAGCGCCATCGATGCTCCACCCTGGCTGCGCTCACTTTCCGATGGGCCAAGCCACGTCCCCTCAGGCTCCCTATTTCCCAAGAGATTCTTTGTTTTCTGCCGAGTCTGCTCACTAGTTAGTAAGAATTAGCAGCCTAACCCCAATGCAGGCGCCCTTGCACCATAGTGCTAGGGTGGCTGCTTTATGGTGCAAGGGCGCCTGCTTTGCAGGGAGTGATTGTTAATTTACAGGCCCTGGGTATATGGCTTACCACTCAATATGGGACATATAAGAAAATGAAATATGCCCATTTGGTATATGCCAATCAAACTATGTTTAGGGGAGTGGGCACAAGCACTTTAGCACAGGTTAGCAGTAGTAAGTGGAACAGGGAGCCCCATGACCAAAAAAGTAAAAATCCAGGCAAAAGGTTTTGGGGAAGACCACCCCAAGGCTGACATGTCTAACAGTAACCATTACAGTATATTTGGAATCAGTCTCCATGTTCTGAAACGAAAGAAGAGAGGGCACTCAAGAAGGCAGGATGCGCACACTCTGACCACCAGCTCCGTGATAAATGGATACAAAAGTGACCCTTCTTGGAGCTTACTTCTTAAAAACATGATTTAATGTGGGCTTTGCAGAGTTTCCATGAGTACCGGTGACGCCACTCCCGAAGTAAAATGGTAGCAGTGTTGGTTCCGTGATACATGCAAACTTCCCATGCCCCGTATAGCAGCACTAGGACAAGCTTGAAGGACCCATAGTCGCCTGTTAAGGGTCCAGTGATCCGTTTTGGGGATCATAGATCCAGCAAAGGTCCTTGAAGCTTTCCAAAGCCTTGAACCATCCTGTAGGTCAAGGCTGTGGGCAGCAGGTGTCAGATGGCCACAGAAGTTAGGGTCAGGATCTGGCCAGTTGTATGGACCTGCACCCCACCTCTATTGATTGTGGACATTGGGAAGGGGATCAGGTGTCAATTGAGACTGGGGTACAGGGCCTGGGTGGAAGCAAGGTACTACATTCACCCTCGCTGCTCATGGCCGAATGTAATACCATCAGTGATACATTGGAGATGCCATCAGTCATGCCATCAGTGATGTAATTTAACATGACATGAATTATGTATTATCTGACGTCAAAGAATGGCATGACGGGGGAGCATGGATGGTTTACTAACTCACAACTAGTGAATTTAATTGATTTTTCGTTCTTTTTTTAACCCTAACTGCACTTCAATTTTTTATGTGAATATTTATATACATATTGGGGTTTATTGGGCTTGGCCAACATTTTCAACAGCAATAAAACTCTTTTCATCATTAACCCCTCCCATGCCCATGACGAGCTGAGCTCGTCATGAGCTACGTGCTCCGCTGATCATGATGAGCTGAGCTCGTCATGGCCCATGGAACGCTCGCATGCTGGGCTAATTCCCCTGCTGTGCTGAGCGTTCCATTAAACGGGCGTGGCCATGACGGCACCGGAGCACCATGGCTCATGACGAGCTGAGCTCCGTCATGAGCATGGGGGCGCTTTGCGTGCCCCCCGCACCCCAGCACAGCAGGGGAATAGCTCCAGCAGCCAAGAGGTTTAAAGCCATCAGGAGCGACTGTCAAACTAACGATAGATAGATAGATGTACAATGACAAATTACTCATAAGTCTCTCTTGGAGTACTTCAGTATTGTTCTAGTAAGCACAAACAATTAAGGCTGCAATAGTTGATCTGACGCTTTGCTCTTTTTTATGGATCAGCACTAAAGGGCAAGTGGTGAATGTCTCACTGGTGCAGGTGGTCTTATTTTCCTGCAGTATATGGGATGAAGCAGCTCTCATTTTGAGTTGGGACCAAAAAGACTTTCAATGCCTGACATCCATTGGTTGATGTCCATGAACTAATAAATCAAAAAGTTGTTTTTCACATATAATGCACCCTTAACTCAACCCATTAGTATAATTACATTTCGTGGGACACACATATGATTCATTACTGTCTACAAATAAACATATCTCAGAGTCCAGTTTAGTTCAAGAAGTCTTTATTCGATTAGTTCATCATAAAAGACATAAAATACAATATATACATATAAAACAGTTAAAACAAGTATTAAATCATTGTCAGAGTCTTATCAATTGTCATACATTTTGGCAATCATGACACCGAGATGATTGCATGAAGAAGATAAGTACTCAAAAGTAAAATAAAGAGTGAGAGGAAGTAAGAAACAAATAAAGGAAGAAACAAAGGAAGAAAAAAAGAAAATAAATAAATAAAAAAGAGAAATGAAGGGGAGTAAGTAAAAGAAGAAATTGGTTAAAGAAAGAATGTGATTAAGAGAGAAACATAGAAATAGATCATTGATAGAATGACGAGAGAGAAAAAACCAAAGAGGTGAAGATAGTAAAATAAGAAAAAAGAATCATAGAAATAAATAAGGGAAAAACAGAAAAATCTAAACAGAGGTAATTAACAGGTAGAACTAGGAAAATTGGAAAAAGTACTAAACGGAAAGTAGGATATGCAGGGATGAAAAAAGAGCAAACAAAGGAAGACAAAGTTGCAAAAGAAAGGAGAAAACAATTTGATAAAAATTAAAGAGGAATGAAAGAAAGGAGAAGTCAAGAAGAAAGAAGGAGAAAAGGAAAGTAAGAAAGAGAAATGGGAAAAATTAAACAAATAGAAAGAAGAGAAGAGAAAAGGAGTTCAATAAAGAAAAATGAAAAGGAGAGCAAAATAATATTGAAAAGGAGAGAAGTATAGGATGGAAGGATAAGAGAAAAAGTACGGAGAACAGATGTGGAGGTATAAATACAGATAAAGAAAAGCAGAAAGAAACAGAAACAATGAACGATATAAAGAAATGAGAGAAAATAGGTCAGAAGTAGAAAAAAACCGTATCAAGAAACAGTGATGGTAAAAAATGGAGAATGGACAGAACACAAAAAAGTGGTAAATAAAGAAAAATAAATTGAGAGAGAAGGAAGGAATGAAAGGAAAGATTGAGAAAAAGAAAGATAACAAACGTAGCAGAGATAGACAGAAAAAGAGAAAAATAAATATTTTGAAAACGCATGGTCTCCAGCATCATCTAAGTCTCAGGCCTCACAGAACTGGATGCACAGTGTATTGAAGTACTAAAAGTGGGCTGTTGCATACTATTAAACCAGCAAACAGGCAATCCTTGCTTCATAACTTCATAACTTTGACAATCATGTTACTTATTCTGGTCCTTCCATGTTGCATATTCATAATATTTCTTACAATGGTAAACTTTGGTGAGTGTTTTGGAGCCTGTCTCTATGATGATGAAACGCATATATCATATGCAACCATGAAATATATGTGGACAAATAAAGCTATGAGGATGATGAGAAAGGTGTGTAGGAGAAAAAGCAGGGGATGAAAACTAGGAGGGAGACATAAAACAAGAAAAAGGAAAAGAAGACAGAGTGCTATAAGGCATAAGAAGGGACCAGGAACATCAGTAGAACAAGAAACACCTGGACAACCAAGTGGACTAACACTAGGACCAGCAGGAGGAGCCGAAAGCCTGGAAAGATAAGGACTATGAAGATGAAGAGGAGCACTGGAGGAGGGCTAGCTGGAGGACAAGGATGGCTTGGAGGACAAAGAAATGACACAAATAGGAGTAGGAACAACCAAATCGCAGGGAGAGTAGTTACCAGACAAAGGACAACCAGGAGGACAAAAAAACCAGGATCAAGAAAAGAAGTTGCGGACCGGGAGACCCAATAGAAGCAGGACCCATGGACCCGGGAAACAAGCATAAGAAAGACAAAAAGGAACAAGCATTTACAATGCAATGGTCTCTGCATCAGTAAAGGTAGAGCTATTGGCATTGCTCATGACATTTCTTTTTTTTTTCTTTAAATCATAAATAAATGGCATTGTCATTTACATTGCCAATACACATCACTCTGCACTCAACAGCACACAACACTCTGCACTCAACAGCACACAGCACTCTGCACTCAACAGCACACAACACTCTGCACTCAACAGCACACAGCACTCTGCACTCAACTGCACTACTCTGCACTCAACTGCACTACTCTGCACTCAACTGCACTACTCTGCACTCAACTGCACTCACTACTCTGCACTCACTACTCTGCACTCAACCGCACTCACTACTCTGCACTCACTACTCTGCACTCAACTGCACTCACTACTCTGCACTCACTACTCTGCACTCAACTGCACTCACTACTCTGCACTCACTACTCTGCACTCATCTGCACTCACTACTCTGCACTCAACTGCACTCACTACTCTGCACTCACTACTCTGCACTCACTACTCTGCACTCACTACTCTGCACTCACTACTCTGCACTCTGCACTCACTACTCTGCACTCTGCACTCACTACTCTGCACTCACTACTCTGCACTCACTACTCTGCACTTTACAGGAGAACTCCTGGAATCATTTATGAGTTTCAAAAATGAGTAAATATAAGCCCAAACCTAGGAGTAAACCTACTACAGATGTACATTTATATATTTTTTTAGAATCCATCCCATTGTTAGCTATTGCAACCGTTTAAGAACAGTATTAGGTAATATATATATATATATGAAGCCCCGGGTGACAATGGACTGTTTCCATGACATTACGGCTTAATAATATCCGACCCATGGGATGGCTTTGATTTCTTTGGTACCCTGCTGGCTTCTGTCCCCAATTAATAGCACACAGAGTCCTGTCCTCTCTGAAACCAGAGAGGCATTCACAGCCCAAACCGGCAGGGTTGGCCCGAGAGCCCGACAGATCATATTCCCGCCCATAATTACACAACTTCGTCTGCAGGGCCTGGGATCTCACCAAAAATAGCCCCTAATTAGAAGTTAGCACTTTTCTCCCGAAGAGAGGGCGCTATTAACTCTTGCTAATGGGTATTTTAATATATTTGATAGATGCGGTACTACTCGCATCATCTGTCATTTACAGTGCTTAGAAACTGTGGAAGTTGAAGCTGAAGCGCTATGCAGTAAAGTCACAGTCACACAGCAGCTCTGCTACCGGCACATGAACTCACTGAGCTATCTTGATGCTGTGTCCTACCTCCGTGAGCATCCGGATAAACATGATGGGAACATTGTGAATGATGCTGGAACACCGAGACAAAAACATTCAACAAAAACACTCAGGTTTTATAGGAACTTTGGTGGAAGTTCAGCCTATCGGGTTTCAAGGACCCAGGAGCAGATCAAAGGCCGCGGCTCCTCTGTTCTGTGTTTGACGAGTCTTTAAAGCGAGTGTGTCACGGGAGCCGGTGGGACAGGGGAGGGGCCGGGGGCAGATGGTGGCGGTGTGCCACCCAGGCTCTAGGCTGGTACTGTCATGGTCTGAAGACATCAGAGGGCGATGCTCTGAAAAAAGCCCCCGCCACTTCGGGCAGGGTCATGAAAACAGGAGCCACCGTTGCTTCTGGAGGTAGAGGCCAGCCTTAAATTACAACCGAGGGGGACTGCCGCGGGCTGCAGTGTCCATGCAGCAAGATGATGGTGACCACTGTGCCCTCGGCCTGGTCACCCCCACACCTCCCGCCTGCTCCTCCTTACCTGCCTGAGCCTCGCACCCAGCGACGCCCCAGCCGCCACACGACCACCCAGCGACGCCCCAGCCGCCACAGGGCCGCCGCCGAGCCCCCAGGCTTCCCGCCGGGTCCCACGAGACCCCGCCCCCCCGGCCACCGATTGGTTCCTGCGCTCCCCGCCTCCCCGCAGACCCTCCCTCCCGGCTCCCCTCTTAAGGGGTCCCACACCGCTGCCCTGGAGTGACCACTGTGCCCTCGGCCTGGTCACCCCCACACCTCCCGCCTGCTCCTCCTTACCAGCCTGAGCCTCGCACCCAGCGACGCCCCAGCCGCCACAGGACCACCCAGCGACGCCCCAGCCGCCACAGGGCCGCCGCCGAGCCCCCAGGCTTCCCGCCGGGTCCCACGAGACCCCGCCCCCCCGGCCGCCGATTGGTTCCCGCGCTCCCCGCCTCCCCGCAGACCCTCCCTCCCGGCTCCCCTCTTAAGGGGTCCCACACCGCTGCCCTGGAGTGACCACTGTGCCCTCGGCCTGGTCACCCCCACACCTCCCGCCTGCTCCTCCTTACCTGCCTGAGCCTCGCACCCAGCGACGCCCCAGCCGCCACAGGACCACCCAGCGACGCCCCAGCCGCCACAGGGCCGCCGCCGAGCCCCCAGGCTTCACGCCGGGTCCCACGAGACCCCGCCCCCCCCGGCCGCCGATTGGTTCCCGCGCTCCCCGCCTCCCCGCAGACCCTCCCTCCCGGCTCCCCTCTTATGACGCCCCCAGAGCGACCGCGCAGCGGACGCGCGCAGCGGGAGCACAGATTGAGCGCCGAAGGTGCGCCAAAGGTAAGCCCGTCTACGCCCGTCCGCGCCTGGACCGCGCCCAGCGCCAGGACTCCTGGCCCTCGCAGACCCCAGCCCACCCGCCGGACGTACGACGCCGCCACCCTCAACGCACTCTACACAGGCCGAACCCCCGGATGCTACCGAGCCACCCCGAGACGCACCCACGGACCCTTCATATGCCAGTCCTGCAAGTTCTCCTGCATCCGGACCTGCACTGCACCAGCGCCCACCAAGCCGAACACCGGCAGCAACCACCTGAAGTGCATCCTGCTCAACACCCGCTCCGTCCACAGACACGCCGTCCAACTTTGGAACCTCCTCGACACCACAGCTCCTGACGTTGCCTTCCTCACGGAAACCTGGATGAACGACTCCTCCGCGCCCGACATCGCCATCGCCATCCCAGAGGGCTACAAGATCATCAGGAGAGACCGCGACAAGCAAACTGGAGGAGGCATCGCCATCATCCACAGGAACAGCATCCGCATCTCGACCAACACCGACGACACCCTGACAACCGCCGAACACCTGCACTTCCAGATCCACACCGACCCCAAGACCACCCTCAGGGGCACCCTGATCTACCGACCCCCGGGACCACGCACTCAATTCAGCGAAGACATCGCTGACTTCATCAGCCCGCACGCCCTCCCCTCCGCTGACTACATCCTCCTCGGGGACATCAACTTCCACCTGGAGAACAACAACGACCGCAACACCACCACCCTGCTTGACAACCTCGCCACCCTCGGACTCAAGCAGCTGGTGACCACCCCCACCCACCTCGCCGGACACACACTCGACGCCGTCTTCTCGTCCAGCAAAGACATCGCCTTCAGCCACGCCACTGGACTCCACTGGACGGACCACAGCTGCATCCACTTCACCTTCAGAAGGACCACGGTCCACCACCACCAGCAACAGGCTGCACGAAGAAGCTGGAACAAGATCACAGCCGACCAACTCACCGCATCCCTAAACCAGCACCCTCCCGCCAGCTCAGCGAACCCCAGCCAAGCCGCCGACAACCTCACGAAATGGATCTGCACCTGCGCGGACGAACTCGCCCCTCTGAGGACCCCGCCCAGCAGACCCGGAAGCAAGAAGGCCCCGTGGTTCACCGACAAACTCAAGAGCTCCAAGAAGAACTGCCGTGCCCTCGAGAAACCCTGGAGAAAAGACCCTACACCGGACAACATGACTACCCTCAAGCTCGCCACCCGAAAGCACCACCAACTGATCCACGCCACCAAGAAAACAGCATTCAAGGACCGGCTGGACAACAACGCACACAACAGCAAGGAACTCTTCAACATCGTGAGAGAGCTCTCCAACCCCAACGCCGGAACCAACGACATCACCCCATCGCAAGACCTCTGCAACTCCCTCGCCTACTACTTCCACAACAAGATCGCTGACATACACAACAGCTTCAGCACACAAACAACGCCCCCCACGACCACACCAACGCCCCCCACCACCACCTTCAACGCCTGGACACCGATCAACCTCGAAGACACCATCAGCACGATGAACTCCATCCACTCCGGATCTCCAACCGACCCCTGCCCTCACCACGTCTTCAACAAGGCCGACGCTGTCATCGCACCCCACCTGCGGGACATCATCAACACCTCCTTCGACACCGCCACCTTCCCTGAGAGCTGGAAGCACGCCGAACTCAGCGCTCTACTAAAGAAACCAACGGCGGACCCCACCGAACTCAAGAACTACCGCCCCATCTCGCTCCTCCCGTTTCCAGCCAAAGTCATCGAGAAGACCGTCAACAAGCAACTGGCAGCCTTCCTCGAGACGACTGGATCCCTCAACCCATCTCAGTCAGGCTTCCGGGCCAACCACAGCACCGAGACCGCCCTCATCGCTGCCACTGACGACATCCGAACCCTGCTGGACAACGGAGAAACAGCGGCCCTCATCCTCCTGGACCTCTCCGCGGCATTCGACACTGTCTGCCACCGCACCCTAGTGCAGCGCCTCAGCAACGTCGGAATCAAGGAGAAGGCACTGGAATGTATCATCTCCTTCCTCGCCGGAAGGACACAGAGAGTCCGCCTCCCCCCGTTCAGATCAGAAGCCACGGAAGTCATCTGCGGCATCCCTCAGGGCTCCTCGCTCAGCCCCACCCTCTTCAATGTCTACATGAGCCCCCTTGCGGCCATCGCACGCCAACACAACCTGAACATCATCTCCTACGCCGATGACACCCAGCTGATCCTCTCCCTGACCAACGACCCCGCCACCGCCAGAGCCAACCTACACGAAGGGATGAAAGACGTGGCCGAGTGGATGACGACCAGCCGCCTGAAACTGAACACAGACAAGATGGAAGTCCTCATCCTGGGCTCCTCACCCTCCTCCTGGGACGACTCCTGGTGGCCCCCCGCCCTGGGCAACGCACCCAAACCGACAGACCACGCACGCAACCTGGGCTTCATCCTGGACTCCTCCCTCTCCATGACCAGACAAGTCAACGCCGTCTCCTCGTCCTGTTTCAACATCCTGCGCATGCTACGCAGTGCTTAATTTGAGCTGGAGCTTGCCGGTGCTTAGCACCGGCACCTAATTATCAGGTCCGGGTCTACAGTGAGTCAGGCATTAAGATTAAGTGCACAGTTAATTGATTTATTTAAAATGACACTGGCACAGAGAGAGCGTGTGCTGTGTTTAAGTTACCCCGTTACCATCGTGGTTGTTCTGATCATGTAAAACACTTACTGTGTGTCTTTGGTGACGATGTCACGTGACGTGACTGATTCTCAATTTCTCCTCACTAGTCTTTTCAATTCAAGACTTCCGGCCGTGGAACAGTGTTGCCGCCGCCGACCCGGTGGGCGGGACACTGAGTTGGGCAGCAGGCAGCAGCAGGGCTTTGCCTTTGCCTGGGAGGGCTGGTCTTCTGCGGGGGTTGGGGCTGTGCACGGCAGAGGCAGCGACATGTGGCAGATTTTGCAGTTGAATGCGTGCGCACTCTGCTTTAATTTTGCCACGGTACGCCCGCCCCTGAATACCCGCACCCCACTGACCACCAGCACCATACCCACTGGTGGTTGATGATCTCCTTCAACGCCGCCGTTCAAAGGTCACATTGGACGACGTTGAGACAGACTACTACTGCTGCAGTACACAGGTGAGGGTGTGCGAGCGAGGCAGCATGGCCGGTAGTTATAAATAAAGGTGCGCAGGTGAGGCAGGGCAGGGCAGGGCCTAGCAGGCCGCAGGCGCCGTGATTTCATAAAATCATTCTGTTTATTGGTCTGGTGGGGTGACCGTGACTGTCATGATGGCATGAGGTAGGCTGGCGGCGGCGGCCAAATGATCATGATTGAACAGTTTATTCCTGTACTTTTGCACTTCAAAAGCCAACAAAGGTAATGTTTAAAAAAGACTCCCAGCACATTCAGAGCCTAATCATGATCTGAAACATAGCCTGAAAGCCCATCATAAACAGAGAACCAAGATATTCAAAGCATGTGAAATTAATAGATCTGAGAATGAGATAAATAACGCCCTGTGTTAAGATCATAGTTCACATAAACATAAAGATGTGCGATCAGAGATTTTGACTTTCTACAGTAGTGCAGTGGCTATTATTGCGCAGTTGCAGGCCGGCCCGGGCTGCCTGCATGGATCAGTACTGGCCCTGGGATGGATTCAGTTTCGGTTCAGGGCAGGCTGGCTCATCAAATCTGTGGGGGACTGGGTTGGGGCTGTGAGCGGCAAGCAGCGTGCGCAGATTTTTTCAGCAATGCACGCCCACTCACTGCATACCCGCACTGCCTCAGGCTCTGAGGCTCACTCACAGCCTAGTGTGGAATGAGGTACTGCACTGAGGTTAAGCACGGTGGGAGGGCTTTCAAACTACTTTCACCTAACTAAATACACAATGAGGATGATACACTTGAAGTTTCTGCATCACCATCGCCTGTATCATAACCTGCAGTAGTTCTTTAGGATGGAACTCGTGGTGGGGCAGCCGGCGGGGCCTGTTGTGCTGGGACGGTTCGCCACAGGCCACATTTCTACATCTCGCATGCCCCGGGGTGAATGATTCGATTTTGAGAGGGGGTATTCTCCACTATAGATAAATTACTGGGCATGCCCCGCTGCAAACTTCTGAGGTGTGTGTCTCTTGAGTCTTGAGCTACATCAAGGACATATCGGCCAGGACTGTGAATTTAACACCTGCTATGCTCTTACTTGTGTCCAGACATAGAGTATCCAAACATTGGGGTGAGGGCGGGCAACCCATTAACACTAATGTGGCCTGGCTACAGGACATTGCAAACTGCCAGGAACAACGATACACATTTTGGGGACAGTTGCCAGTGTGCTCTCGACAGATGGAAGTGTTTCGGAGCAGTCCATGCCTGCTGGACCGGACGTCATCACGTCCCCACCTCTTCCACCGCCTACATACGCATTGACACACGCGCATACTCTCCTGATGTTGTTACTCTCTGCGCAACATGTCTCTTCACGCTACTGTACTGGGGTTGAGCACACTTTGCTGGTACTTGTGCTCTGTAAGCATTGTGGTTGAGTCGAGATATGCCTTATCAACTTTATAACACCAAGGGCTGATGTGTAACCGTGTATCCCCTTCCTCCTCCCTCCTTCCTTCTTTTGTTCCTTCCTTATCCCATTTGCCCCCTGCAACTCCAACCTCCCCTCGATTTCCTTACCAGATGAGCCAGCGTGGTTGTACTGTTTATTCCTGTACTTTTGCGCTTCAAAAGCCAACAGGTTGGGGCTGAGAGCGGAAAGCAGCGTGCGCAGATTTTTTCAGCAATGCACACGCATTCACTGCTTTGCCACCATACCCCAGCATACCCGCACTGCCTCAGGCTCTAAGGCCCGCTAACAGCCTTGTGTGGAATGCGGTATTAGCTCACTTTGCCACCCCAGTTCTGACATAGCTATATGTTCTTCAGACATAGCTATATGTTCTGCATTCTGTCCATCACTTTTTGCATTTGTTAGATAAATGTATAGGCTCAGATGTAATTCACGTATTTGCTTCAGCGTCAGAAGGCTCCCTTTGAAATTCAGATTGGGCATTACATCTAACTTTCAGCAGTGCAAGTTGAGTATGTGGGTGGAGCCAGTGGAATAAGTTGGTGGAGCCGGGGAACGTGGGTATGGCCTCTGACAAAAATTAGAGCACCTGGACCTCATATTTTACAAATTAAGCACTGATGCTACGTAAGATCTTCCGGTGGATCCCCACCGAGACCAGGAAGACGGTCACCCAGGCCCTCGTCACCAGCCGTCTGGACTACGGCAACGCCCTCTACGCCGGAACCACCGCCAAGCTCCAGAAGAGACTCCAGCGTATCCAGAACGCCTCGGCGAGACTCATCCTCTACGTCCCCAGACGAAGCCACATCTCCAGACACCTGAGAGACCTGCACTGGCTCCCGATCAACAAAAGAATCACCTTCCGGCTCCTCACCCACGCACACAAAGCCCTACACAACCAAGGCCCGACTTACCTCAACAGCCGCCTCAACTTCTACGCTCCCAAACGCCATCTCCGCTCGACCAGTCACGCCCTCGCCGCCGTCCCCCGCATCCGAAGAGCGACAACAGGAGGAAGGTCCTTCTCCCACCTGGCCGCCAAGACCTGGAACTCCCTCCGGACAGACCTACGCTTGACCCAAGACCACCTCTCCTTCAGGAAGAAGCTCAAGACCTGGCTGTTCGAGCTAGCGCCTTGAGACCCTCCGGGTGAGTAGTGCGCGGTATAAATGCCTATGATTGATTGATTGATTGATAGGATAGCTCAGGGGGTGAACGTGCTTCCTGCATAGCTCTATGTGTCATCTGTAGGGCAGATTTCAAGCCCAGTAGGGACAACTTAGCTATTTGTTGTTGGAGAATCGACAATGTGACTACCATTGACTCGATAAATAAATATATGGGGCCTCATTAAACCTTTAAAGTAAATGATGTAAAAGGAAACACAGGACAATATATTCATGTAGTGGCTGAGCTGAACAACGTGAAACAAGACAAGTCCACCCCGAGTCTGTTTCACCCCTTTTAGCAAAGAATCTACGGGACGGAGGAGAGCTGCGGGTGGAGGGAGGGGGGAGCGGGACTGAGGAGAGCTGCGGGCGGAGGGAGGGCAGGGAGCGGGACGGAGGAGAGCTGCGGGCGGAGGGAGGGGGGAGCGGGACGGGGGAGAGCTGTGGGCGGAGGGAGGGGAGGGAGCGGGACAGAGGAGAGCTGCGGGTGGAGGGAGGGGTGGAGCAGGACAGAGGAGAGCTGCGGGCGGAGGGAGGGGGGAGCGGGACAGAGGAGAGCTGCGGAGGGAGGGGGGACGAGCAGGACAGCTCTGGAAACCACCACCGTCTTTCTCCGAGGCAAAGCAGAAATGCCTCGGAGAAAGCATGGCAATTTTCGCATTCGGGGCGTGTGTTTTGTTGTTCTGAGTGACGGGTGACGTCACTGGTGAAAGAACAGCAAAATGTACGCCCCCAAATCCGAAAAAGACGGACCCTATTCGGAGGGACAGCTCTCTCCTCCAATGGCTGGCCTCCGTTTAGGAAGCCAGCCAATGGGAGAGAGGCAAAAACAGAGGCTGGACAAATAGTCCACACTAAGAAACATTAAATCTCTGTACTTCCGGTTCTGCCTTCGGCAGACCGGATATTACCTCGACCTAAAAAGGGTTGCAGGAGAGGCCTGGACCAGGAGTACCACTAGGGTGTTAAAGCATCAGAACAACACTAAATGTATAAGAAACGCCCCTATTTATAAAGAGCGTGTATACCATAAGCATCTCTTAGTGATGCTGTTAAGAACACTCCCTCAAAAGCTGCCCCCTTTTCCACCCCGTGTGAAGTGCTGGCGCGTGAATAGATGCCCCTACTGTTTTATGATGTTGCCCTTTAGATTGGGTCAGTGCCCTCTTCACCATTGAGGCCAGACTGTGAGATTCCGGTCTATGGCCACGAAAGAGTTTGCTGGTAGCTGATGTACTCTGCTTACTTGAGGGGGGCGATGCTCCCTTTTTTCGGTCTCACGGCACCAACCCTGTGTCACAAGAGAACAGCTGGCAGGGCCCTGGGTATGACGTCTCATTTTAAAAGATCCTCTCACTGGTGTCTTTTGGAAGGAACGGGGAGGGGCCTGAGATGTGAGCTGTAGGGTGGGGAGCCCCACAGGCTCTTCCCCTCAGCCTGCTCACTACTTTGGTCATAACTCCTTTAATCAGAGGTTTTCTAACACGAGGGCACGTTAAATATCACAATCACGTCATTGACTTCAGATGGGCACTGAATCAACGAGAAAGTAAATGAATTAATGACTCAAGTTGCACTAGGATATTATTCGATTTAGGTTTTTGTTGTAGAGGTCTCAGTAATCAGCATTCTTGCATGGACACTACACGGAACAACAACATTCGAAAAAAACTGTCACCTTTTTTTTACGGCTGTACTTTATCTCATCAACTTACAATATTTACATTGTGCAGTTTGAGATGAGTTAGACTCTTGTCCTGAAATGAACTTTCTAGACACACACACCCCTGCTTACTCTTGTAGAGGTCATTCCATGATAAAAGCACACAGTGGCTTACGCTCGTATTACTCGTATTCTTTGCTGAAGGGCAAATTACATAATGAGCAGTGTGCGAGCTGCACCGTCTTGTCAGAACAGCTCACTAGTCTAAGTTGAGGGATGTGTGTGCTACAAATTCCGATCATGCCTGAGCTTAGATGATTACATCTTCATACACGGTTCAATGAGTATCAGGCGGACAATTATAGTTGGAGTTCTAAGTTATGTAAGAATAGACTTCGCAGAAGTAAATCTAGCATAGCTGTTTACTTCATAATTGATTTATAATCAATATTGTCAGACGGGAGGAAATTTACAAAACAGCGAAAGGGGAAATATATTTTAGGATAGGCGTGTGTAGATTGTAAAGCAAAAGTAACAAGGCGAGCCTATTCACCTCCCCGTTTCTGAAGAGCGCCATCGATGTCTCCACCCTGGCTGCGGTCACTTTCCGATGGGCCAACCCACGTTCCCTCAGGCTCCCTATTTCCCACGAGATTCTTTGTTTTCTCCCGAGTCTGCTCACTGTTTACCTAAACCCAATCCTTTTATGCTGTGGACACGTTTGGTTGTGTTTCGGTTTTGATCTTCCCTTTTTGCCTTGAGAACCTTGTTTTATTACAAAAGGTCGAGACTGTAACATTGAATGTTTTCCTCAGAGAGATATCAGGCTTAATGTCAAGTCAGCTGACGTTTGCAGAGAGACAGTGGAAACTTTCGGGCATATGTACAAATAGCGCAGAGTTGGGCCGGCTTGGTCAGCCCCCCCCCCACCCGACATTTCCAAAATGCAGGGATCTGCTATATTTATAAAAATACCACGCACTCCTGTGTTTTGGCTGGTGCAAAAATTAGCAGCCTGACGCCATCGCAGGCACCCTTGCACCATAGTGCTAGGGTGCCTGCTTTGCAGGCGGTGATTGTTCATGTGTAGGGAGGTGCCTTCCTGCACATAAATCCATAATGGCAATTTGTTACTACTATGAGTGCTGCAGAATGCAGCACACATAGAAGTTGCAAACCGTCATTATTTAATAATTGTTTATGTGCAGGAAAGGACACCTTCCTGCACATAAAAAATATTGGTAGCTTTTTGCTCTTTCTATGTGTGCAGCTCACCTTGAATAAACAAAAAGAAGGCGAAGTAACAGCACTTTTACTTGTGCGCCATTCTAATGCCTGCTCTTGCATAGCATTCCCTTTTGGCGCTTCCAAATATTTACAACCCCTTCGAAATCTGGGGCAGCGTAAAAAAGCAATGGGTGTTGTGGTGGAACGCCAACAGCAACACCCATTAAACGACCCATTCACGCTAACTGATGTGTGTAAAGGGGCCGTATTTACAAGGTGGCGTCACACCACAAAAAGAGGCTTAAGGCTGCTTGTAAATTTGGAGAATATGGTGAATTACAGCTTTTTAAATGTATAAAGAAATCCCCAATCTTATGCTACTGGAGGGGTAGGTTTCACTGTAGTGAATAATGAATTTGAGAGTTTTTCACTACCAGGACATATAAAACGTTAAAATACATGTCCAACCATTTAATTACATAGCAAGCTGCCCTATGGACTACCACAGGCCTACCTTAGGAATGACATATGTAATAAAAGAGGAGTTTAGAAGTTGCCATAGGGATTAAATGCCAAGTCGAAATGGCAAGTGGGACACTGCATTCAGGCTGCAATGGCAGGCCTTGGGCATGTTTTGGAGGGTTACGTAATTGGGATGCTCAATATGTTTCTGCAGGCCCACTAGTAGCATTTAATTTACAGGCCCAGGGTATATGGCTTACCAATCAATATGGGACATATAAGTAAATGAAATATGACCATTTGGTATATGCCAATCAAACTATGTTTAGGGGAGTGGACACAAGCATTTCAGCACAGGTTAGCAGTAGTAATTGGCACAGAGAACCCTATGCCCAAAAAAGTAAAAATCCAGCAAAAGCTGTAGGTAAGCAGGCAAAAGGTTGTGGGGAAGACCACCCCATGGCTGACATGTCTAACAGTAACCATTACAGTATATTTGGAATCAGTCTCCATGTCCTGAAACTAAGGAAGAAAGGGCACTCAAGAAGGCAGGATGCGCACACTCTAACCACCAGCTCCATGATAAATGGATACAAAAGTGACCCTTCTTGTAGCTTAGTTCTTAAAAACATGATTTAATGTGGGCTTTGCAGAGCTTCCATGAGTACCGGTGAGGCCACTACCCAAGTAAAATGGTACCAGTGTTGGTTCCATGATACGTGCAAACTTCCCATGCCCCATATAGCAGCACTAGGGCAAGCTTGATGGACCCGTAGTTGCCTGTTAAGGGTCCAGTGATCCGGTGTGGGGATCATAGATCCGGCAAAGATCCTTGAAGCAAGTCAAGTCAAAATGTGCTTTATTCGAGGTTTCACTCATAAAAGCAAGTACATTCAAAAAATGTAAAATTCAATTAAATTTACAGTTAGTTATATTAAGAACTAAAACAGTTATTGACTTGAATTACTTTTCCAATTTAGGAATTGGAAACAGTGCAAACTAGGCAATTTGTTAAAAATATACAAAAATTAAAACTTTGCATGATTAAAACGATTTTATGAATAAAAACATTAGCATAGAACGCAGACAAATTAATTAGACAGAGAATAGTCAAATGACTAGCTGTCTCTGTCTGATCGACCATGCCCATCCAAGATACTTGGCAGTAGCTATTAATAACCATGTCAGATTGTTAGTCCGTATAATACGCAAAGCAACAGTGCTGCTGGTGGTTCCCAAATTCTTGCACATCGGTATTAACCAAGTGCGCCGTGGATCAGAATAGGCTGGGCAAGAAAATAAAAAATGACCAATCGTTTCTTTAGCAGTACCACAAGCAGGGCAACTGTCGCATGCTCCACCATCCCATTTTACTGTCATAGCTCTGAGGGGAAGTGCACCTGCTCTTAATTGAAAAAGTAGCTTTCTGTCGCCAGGCCTTGTTATGTTGTCCCAATAGGGTTCCAGGCAGGGATAGAGCTTAGCTTCTAAAAATGGTCCAGCCATAGATCCTGTACTCGAGCTACCCCAGCCCCGGGAGGCTACCTTCTCCCAGTAAATTTCTTTCAAGACTTTTTTAGTCGGAAAAGGCGATCCCGCTGGATCTACCCAAAGTGAACTCATACCAAGCTCATTCAAAATTGTGCTGAGTGATTTGAGCCACTTGATTTTGTGAAACAAATCTGCCTTAATGATGTCTAGGAACCCCTCGGCGTAATGGGAAAGCTCAGGAGTCGTCCAGAGCCTTCGCCAATACAGGATCGGTCAGAGCCTGACCAAGTCCGTAACCGCTTTTCTGCCCAGATCATACCTCAGGGGCAGCAAGGGAGTGCTTTTTGGTACACCAGTTATTGCCCGGAAAAACTTGTTTTCCGAGGATTGAAGTGCAGCCACCTTCTCAAACCCCCATAGCTCTGCACCATAAAGTGCGGAGCCAAGAGCTTTTGCTTCATATATCTGGAGAGCAGGCTTTACAGGTTTAGTCAGGGATTTTCTATGTTCTGAACTAATAGCACCTGACAGTTGTCTATGTCTCAGAGTCGCAAGATCTATATGCTGGCTCCACCTGTTCCTACTCGATATATGAATCCCCAGATATGTGAAAGCATCCACCATCTCCAGAGGGCGGCCGTTCATAATGATTTTGGATTTAAAACTACGATGGGGGTTGAAGACCATAAGTTTTGTTTTGGCCACATTGACCTCTAGGCCATGTTCCCCACAAAATAGATCAAAGATGGACAAAGCTCTCTGGAGACCGCTCGGGGTCTTCGATAAAATAAGCGTGTCGTCTGCGAACATTAAAATGGGCATTTTTATGCCAGATAGTGAGGGAGCATCCACCTTCGCAGACAACATACGGGCTACTACGCCATTAATGAATAATGTAAAGAGGAAGGGTGCCATTGAGCAACCTTGCCGGATGCCCCGCTCGACCGGGAAGTCCGCAGTCACCTTGCCATGTCCCCCCCCACTGTATCCTCGCAAAATTTTCTCCATGGAGTCTTATTATCAATGACAATAATTCTATGGGAACACCCATAGTCTTGAGGACTGACCACAGTTTGGGCCGTGGCACTAGGTCGAAGGCAGCCCGCAAGTCAACGAAGGCTGCGTATAGACTGCCCCCACCCAGTATCACGGTCCTCCATTGCAACAGGGTAAAGCAGAAAACCTGGTCCACCGTGCTTGTGGACCTACGGAATCCAGCTTGAAAAGGTGACAGAGCGTTGTTCTCCTCTGCCCAGTCAAGCAGCCTGTTCACAATCACACGCCCCACTACCTTTTGGATGGTATCAATAAGGCTTATTGGCCTGTAATTGCCTGGCTGTGAACGGTCACCCTTCTTAAACACTGGTATTATTACCGCACCCTGCCAAGATGTTGGTACCTCTGCACCTTGAGCAATAACGTTAATAAGAAGGTAGATGTATTTACACCAACGTTCCTTATCGTTAGTGAAAACGTCCGCTGGTACTCCATCTAGTCCAGGAGCACGCCCACTGGACACAGTGCTCAAGGCCGCCATAATCTCTTTTAGGCTAAAGGAATTGTCTTTGAAGTGGGATAAACTTATGCCCGCCATTGTGGGGACCTGCTTAAAATCAGCGTACTGTGCCTTAAAGTATTTTACCCACTCCTCTTCTGGAACATTGTTACCTGGGGGCTGGGGTTGCCCCTCACTACCCCACTTAACAATGCCCCAGAATTGCCTAGAGTCGCTCCTATCGCAGGCCACTTTCAACTCTGACCAGTGATGCTCGTCCCAGGCTTTCTTTGCCTTCGCTATACTAGCCTTGTACTCCTGTCTGGCTAATCGAATAACAATAGGCTGTCTCCCTTTTATGGCAGCCCCTAGGGCCAGTCGTGCATCCCTGCAATGGGCATTGAACCATTTTGCATGTTTGGGGGCTCTCGCTCCTTTAGCTTTTGCAGACTTCAAAAAGTGATTTTTGATTACATATCATATCTGGGTTGTCTGCAGGGAAAGCCCCTGGTCTTGAGGGGGTACCCGGGGACCTATTTAAGCAGGAACTAGGGATATGGGCCCCTTACCTCACGTTGATATTTAACGCTGTCCTGGGAGGAATGGAGGTGCCGGATACTTGGCTGGGAGCAGAAGTGGTTCCTATTTTTAAAAAGGGTTCCCCACTGCTCCCAGCCAACTATCGTCTGATCAGTCTTATTGATATATCCCAAAAGCTTTTTCGAAGACTGATTCTGGACCGGCTACAGAATTGGATAGAGGAGATGGGTATCCTGACTCCCTACCAGGCGGGTTTTAGACAGGGGGTCTCCACAATAGATCAAATTTTTAGACTGAACCTTTTATATTGGAGGACAGCACTAATTGAGGGCGGCACCTTGTATACTGTTTTTGTAGACCTGCGTGTCGCCTTCGATTTGGTACCTAGAGTAAAACTGTTGAAAGTTTTGGAGGAGATGAATGTCCCGGGAGACATCTTGGCAATCCTGATGAGATTACACCATAACAACTATGCCCGCGTTAGGTGTGGCAGAGGTGGCAATCCAACCAAAAGGTTCCCCGTTCGCAGAGGGGTAAGACAGGGCTGTGTGCTTGCACCGACCCTGTTTTGCCTCTTCGTGAACGGGGTAATTGCTCACCTGACCAGGATTCCCAACACTGATGCCCCAAAACTGACTGGCAGCAGGGTGCCTGCAATTATGTTTGCTGATGACACCCTGCTGCTGTCCAAATCCCCAATGGGCATACAACGTGTCTTGGACGGGTTTATGCAGTTCTGCTCAGAGAGGGGACTCGAAATTAACCCACAGAAAACGAAATACATGGTTCTCAATCCTAAGCCCCATAACTGCCCACCGCCCAAGTTGGGAACAGCACAACTGGAACGGGTACACTCAATTGAATATCTGGGGATCACTCTCAACGAAAACCTAACGTGGTCGGCCCACCAGTCAAAAGTTAACATCAAACTGGTACAGTTGGTGGGTGGCACTATGAGACTAGTGAACAAATCTCCCTACCGGCCACTTACCCCCATTATTCACATCTATAAAGCACAGGCCCGGGGGGGTGTTACGTATGGGGGCGAGCTGTGGGGCCATATCCCATCATCTAAACTATTAACTATTGAGAACAAATTTCTGAGACAGATTGTTGCCCTTCCACAGAGTACTCCATTACTCCCTCTCAGGTTGGATATGGGCCTTCGGCCAATAACGGAGGAGCTAGGGCTCAAACCCTTAGCATTCTGGCGGCGTCTATGGAGCAGTCCAGACCTTTCAAAATACAGAGCTGAGTTGCAGGAATTTTTACAGTTACCCAATGCCACAAGAACACCTTGGCTGACTTACATCAAGAGAACTTTTGAGGCAATTGGACTCCCTGAACTATGGCTGGACCCAGCAAATACTAGTACTAAGATCCCTAAAAGGGTACTCGCGAGAGCTTACTACAAACACATGCTCTTCAGAGCGGCCGAAGGTACCCGTGATGGAACATTATCCAACCAGTTCATAAAAATTAAAGATTCTTATCAATTAGAAAGTGTCCTAGATGCCATGACTCCGCCATTAACTAGAAAACTATTCCTCCAATGGAGATATGGAACTCTCCCTCTGGCTTCATTCACAGCATCATGGTCTTGTCGCTCCTCTTCAGAAACTTGCCCGGCATGTGCCCACCCAAAGGAAAACGATGTTCATGTGGTTTTCTTTTGCCGGGCCTATGAGAGGAGCAGGAACTACTGGATAGTCCCCCTGCTTAGAAACTTGGGGTTCAGAACCTTTTTACCCGCGTACAGAGTCTTAAAGACAAACCTAGCTCCCACTATAGTTTTTGCACTATCCAAATTTTTTACTTCAATGTGGTACGCCCGATCCCGTTGCACAAAGAGACTTGGAGACTCGGAACAGATTTGAATCATCGGCACATCCTTTATCTATATTCTTTTTAACACTTCTGATCACTAATGTTGTTTAATGCGTTTTTAAATTTTTTATATATGATGCAATGTATATCTTTTATGATTATGTGATCGAAATAAAGATTTCTTCGAATCGATTACACAAAAGAGAGTATTGTGGATTTCAACCGCAGTACTCAACCCAGAACTAGTGGAATTAATAAGTTCTAGAGCTTGTATTGCATTATCCGTCTCACAGTTAATGTTGGCAATAGCCTGCTGGTTAGTCGCTACATTTGCCCACCTAAGCCTGCACATGTCATTTGTAGGGACAATTAAGGGAGGAATGAGGACATCAGCGCCTATGGGCCCATTGGTGGGAATCCACCATTTATGCTCTGTACACAGAGGGTTGTGGTCGCTCTCACTCCTCCACACAACCTCCATGTCACAGACCAGCGACCATAATTTCAGGCTACATATGACATAGTCAATTCTGCTTTTATGGCGCCCGTTGTCAAATGTACTAGACCCATTTTTGTCACTTAAAGTCCTCCCGTTTAACGCTCTTAATCCTTTTTCATAACATAAGGCATTCATACTAATGATATCCTCAGTCCAGCGTACAACTGGTTTCAGCTCTAATTTGGGGCATCCCCATTGCATATCCTCTTCGTCCCCAAGAAAATCGTCATCTATAGCTAAGGGTTCAAATGTTAGGTTAAAATCACCTGCAATTACAATGTTATTATCTTGTGAGTGGGTATCAAGGAGGGAACCCAAGGCCGCTAAAACCTCTGACCTCCCATCCTTTTTGCTCCTTACATAAACATTGTAGATGTCAAGCGACTCCAGATTGTCAGAGCTCATTCTGATTAGTTGTATGTCTCTGTGGGAAGTGTCTATTACCTTGACAGCCAGTTTTAAAGTCTGACGGACCCAAATGGTTAGACCACCCATAGGTCTCCCCTTTGGACCCTTTAGTGCTGGCACAGAGTAATTCAGGTATCCCTGCGCAAAGGATGGTTCGCATAACCATGTCTCCTGGAATATACATAAATCATAAGAATTAACAAAGAAAAGCCAATCGCCAGAGTCCAGTTTCGAACCCAACCCAGCAATGTTCCATGAGAGCAGTTTTCCCTTGTTGTCCACAATGCCAACCGAAGACTTCAGTAGAGGGTTTGCATAGTTCACCAGAGACGAATCTTGTTCCATTTCCTTTATCAGACCTTGATGTTGAATAAAAGCAATGTCGACCCCTCTCCCAAGATCTAATTCAGAGTTAGGGCTTACTAAAGAGATAACATCACGCACTTCAGAGCTAGATGACCCATTTCTTATTAGTCTGTGCATACCCTCCCTTTCATTGGTTGCCATCCAATTCTCACTACCTTCTGTCTGAAAGACCAATGATTGTCAATCAATATTATCTAGCCCAGAATTAAACCTACTACCTGGTCTTGTAGAAAGTGCAGGGGTAGACACCAGGGTGTGGGGGCATGTTTTCCTTAGCTGGATCTGAGAAGGAGATGGAGCACTACATCTAAACTCCAGTGTGAAAAGGTTTTCTGCAAAGGATGGGGATTTCAGAGTTAGCTCTATAGAGTCACCTGCAAGATTTGGGGAACTCAATCTCTTTGCCTCCATAATATCCTCCCTGATCACCGAACGGCATCCTCTAACATAGCGCAGCCAATGGATGGCTTTGTTAGTTAGAGAATCCGGGGGCTCGAAATTGCCATTCTTTCCCTTTGTTAGTTTCAGGACATTGGTCATGTATATTTTATTTTTGGAGGAGTGCACTTTATTATGGAGGCTACTTTGTTTGGGACCCAGGTTATTTGGCTCTAGGGTTGGTGGACCCTCAGAGACTTTAGCCGAGTATAAATGGGAACCGGCTGACCTATTAATAGTCTGTCTAGTTGTTTGGCCAAACCCCTCTCCTCTAGAGCCGTGGGGAGGCTGGCCTGTATTCCTCAGTTTCGAGGATAGGCACCCGGTGTTTGGTCCTGCTATATTCTCCTGTCTGTGGGTACTGGATTGGTTCGAGGTTTTAGCTAGAGGTACATTACTAGCGACGTCAATAGGTGTTTGAGATAAATTACGTACTGGCGGAGCCACTTTACTTGTTGGTTTTACTACACCTTCGCCTTTTTCGGTGATCATAGAGGTTAAATTTACAATCAATGACCTCAAGGCACCTATTTCATCCCTCAGTAAGACAACTAGATTAGACAGAGTACCAACACCCATAGGCAGTATCTTATCCCTGCTACTATTGGTGCTGGAGTCAGAAGGAGGCTCTTCATGGACCTCGGCCAAGCCTGCAAACCTGTTTCCCAAAAGTACCTGCGGGGCTGAGGCCAGTGGCTCAATCTCACTCTCTGAGTCAGGGCGAGTAGTCCTGCCTACTGTGCTTACAGACTCACTCGGAACAGTTAAGCAATCGTCAATAGGATTAGCCATAATTCCCTTGGATTTACATATCCGTTTTGCCTTAAACATAGTTGGTATTTTAAGATGATCATTTGAAGCATTGGATAAGTTCAAGATGGCCCCACCATTATCAGTCACAGCGGACTCAATTTGGTCAACAGCAAGAATGTCTCTGCACTCGTTCACAAGGGAGTCAATACGTTTCATAACACCACTATCTACAACTTGGCATGCCTTTTTAGATACTCTCTTCGCCTTGCGATGCTTTAGCGCATTGCCTGCTCCGTCCCCGTCCCCCCTCCATCGCTTTTCGTTTTCCCATGTAGCTAGAGTATACGGGGATTACGTCGTTTCAAACGATACAAAGAATTACCCCTAAGGCAGAACAGGCACAGTTATATAATGAGTTCCTCTTACGGCTTTTGCTGGTGTTGATGATCCTTTTAGGGGGTAGATGTTAGGGATGTGGCCCGTCCCGTCCCTGGCTGACCCCGGACGGCCACAGACAGCCCGCCCTCTGCCCGGGCTCCGCCCGCGCGCGTCCCGCGTGGCAGTTGGAAGTGCTCCCTCTTATGCGCCTCCGTCCGCGGGGTTAATTCGCGGCAGGCAGCGGCCCCGGATGTCAGGAGGGGACGCTGGGAAATGTAGTTCCTGAGCAAATGAAGAAGACGCTCCCCCCTCTCGGCGGCCGCGATGTGTGGAGCGGCGGCGGGGGAGAGCGCGACTGAATGCCCAGGTGATGACAGGGATTTGCAGGTTTGGCTCTGTTCTGATGTGTCCCACCGAGCGTTTGTTCCCCCTTCGAATCTTTCCAAAGCCTTGAACCATCCTGTAGGTCAAAGCTGTGGGCAGCAGATGTCAGATGGCCACAGAAGGTAGGGTCAGAATCTGGTCAGTTGTAAGGAACTGCACCCCACCTCTATTGATTGTGCACATTGGGAAGGGGCTCAGGTGCCAATTGAGACTGGGGTACAGGGCCTGGGTGGAAGCAAGGTACTACATTCACCCTCGCTGCTCATGGCCGACTGTAATACCATTAGTGATACATTGGAAATGCCATCAGTCATGCCATCAGTGATGTAATTTAACATGACATGAATTATGTAATATCTGACGTCAAAGAATGGCATGACGGGTGAGCAGGAATGGTTTACTAAATCACAACTAGTGAATTTCATTGATTTTCCATTTTTATTTAAACCTAACTGCACTTCAACTTTTTTTTTGCGAATATTTATATACATATTGAGGTTTATTGGGCTTGGCCAACCTTTTCAACAGCAAGAAAACTCTTTTAATCTTTAAAAGCCATCAGGAGCTATTGTCAAACTAACGATAGATAGATGTACAATGGCAAGTTACTCATACGTCTCTCTAGGAGTACTTCCGTATTGTTCTAGTAAGCACACACAATTCATGTTGCCATAGTTGATCTGACTCTTTCCTCTTTTTTATGGATCAGCACTAAAGGGCAAGTTGTGAATGTCTCACTGGTGCAGGTGGTCTCATTTTCCTGCAGTATATGGGATGAAGCATCTTTCATTTTGAGTTGGGCTCACAAATACTTTCACTATAGGGCTGATTTGCCTGAAATGAATTGGTTGCTGTCGATGAACTAAGAAATCCAAAAATTGTTTTTCACATATAGTGCACCCTTAACTGAACCCATTAGTATAATTACATTTCGTGGGGCACACATATGATTCATTACTGTCTACGAATAAACATATCTCTGAATCTCATCAATTGACACCCAGATGATTGCATGAAGAAGATAAGTACTCAAAAATTAAATAAAGAGTGAGAGGAAGTAACATACGAATAAAGGAAGAAACAAAGGAAGAGTAAAGAAAATACATAAATAAAAAAGAGATATGAAGGGGAGTAAGTAAAAGAAGGAATGGGATAAAGAAAGAATGTGATGAAGAGAGAAACATAGAAATAGATCATTGATAGAAGGACTAGAGAGAGAAAACACAAAGAGGAGAAGATAGTAAAATAAAAATAAAAGAATCAGAGAAATAATAAGAGAAAACCTGAAAGGAGTTAATTTACAGGTAGAACTAGGAAAATTAGATACAAGTAATAAATGGAAAGTAGGATAGGCAGGTATGAAAAAAGAGCAAACAAAGGGAGACAAAGTTGCAAAAGAAAGGAGAATATAAAATTGATAAAAATGATAAAAGGAATGAAAGAAAGGAGTATTCAAGAAGGAAGAAGGAGAAAAGCAAAGTAGGAAAGAAAAATGGGAAAAATTAAACAAATATAAAGAAGAGAAAAGAAAAGAAGATCAATAAAGAAAAATGAAAAGGAAGCAAAATAATATTGAAAAGGAGAGAAGTAGAGGATGGAAGGAGAAGAGAAAAAGTACGGAGAACAGATGTGGAGGTATAAATACAGATAAAGAAAAGTATAAACAATGAACAATATAAAGAAAGGAGAGACAATAGGTCAGCAGTAGAAAAAAATAAATGTATGAAAGAAACATTGATGGTAGAAAATGGAGAATGGGCAGAACACTGGGAAGTGGTAAATAAATAAAAAGACATTTAGATAGAAGGAAGAAATGAAAGGAAGGATTGAGAAAAAGAAAGAGAACAAACGAAGCAGAGGTAGACAGAAAGAGAGAAAAATAAATATTTTGAAAACGCATGGTCTCCAGCACCATCTAAGCCTCATGCCTCACAGAACTGGATGCACAGTGTTTTGAAGTACTAAAAGTGGGCTGTTGCATACTATTAAACCAGCAAACAGGCAGTCTTCGTGTGGAAGCTACTCAGATGTAATCTGAGATAACCTGATATTAAACTGTTTTTGCAGCTAACAATGGCACTGATTTAAATTTTTATTACATATCATGAATACATTGATAGATAAAACAATTGATAACTATAAGTGCCAAAGGATTTTTGCGATTCTATGGCAGCACCATTTACAACTAGCTATGATTTACTTCACTGCCACACAATTAGCAGATTTCATGAACAACCTTGTTTCTAGCTCAATTAGATGGCAATAATAGTTCCAGAAATATATGCCACATCATTTGCCTTTTTTGCTTCATAACTTCATAACTTTGACAATCATGTTACTTATTTTGGTCCTTCCTTGTTGCATATTCATAATATTTCATACAATGGTAAACTTTGGAGAGTGTTTTGGAGCCTGTCATTATGAGGATGAAACCCATATTTCATATGCAACCATGACATATATGTGGACAAATAAAGCTTTGTGGATGATGAGAAAGTTGTGTAGGAGAAAAAGCAGGGGAAGAAAACTAGGAGGGAGACATAAAACAGGAAAAAAAGAAAAGAAGACCGAGTGCTGTAAGGCATAAGAAGGGACCAGGAACATCAGTAGAACAAGAAACACCAGGACCACCAAGTGGACTAACACCAGGACCAACAGGAGGAGCCGAAAGCCTTGAAAGATAAGGACTATGAAGATGAAGAGGAGCACTGGAGGAGTGCTAGCTGGTGGACAAGGATGGCTTGGAGGACAAAGAAATTACACAAATAGGAGGAGGAACAGCCAGATCGCAGGGAGAGTACAGTCACCAGACAAAGGACAACCAGGAGGACAAAAAGCAAGATCAAGAAAAGAAGTTGCGGACCGGGAAACCCAATAGAAACAGGACCCATGGACCCGGGAAACAAGCATAAGAAAGACAAAAAGGAACAAGCATTTGCAATGCAATAGGTCTCGCAGCATTAAAGTTTGAGTTACTGGCATTGTAAATGACAATGCTTTGCATTAACTTTTTTTTTTTTTGCAATTGGTATATAAACATTGTTTGTGAATGGTTAGCTGTTAAAAGCCAGCGATAAAGCTCTAGGCCGTTTAGACTGTGCAGAGGAGAGACAAGTAAGTAAATGTGATGGACTGAGCCATTCTGGCAAAATATCGGAAACAAGATATCACCCGTGGCCTAAATATCGTATACAAAAATATCGGTCCAGTGGGTGTAGTTTTTGTGTTTATTAACCTCAATTGGGTGATACTTTTTGGAAAAAAATTATTTTAACTATAATGTTGGTCAATCGGCATTGAGGCCACGAAATTCTGTACCATGCCGCGCGGCAGACCACAGCTGTGACATGCACTGGTTCTGTCTGTATCAAACGCTCAGAGGGCGGCTTTCATAAGTCACCCACCTCGTCTGACTCGGTGATTGATGACATAAGGCGCTTGTGGAAAGCGGCTGCCGCCTGCCAGTGACCCGGAGCCGCACACCCGGCGCGAGCTGCCTGGGTTCAGCTGGGCCAGCGCGCGCACTTCCTTAACTCTCTGCGAGTCACCGACCGCAGCCGCCTTATCTTCTTAGAACAGTAAGTCCCGCTGGCTGCCGGGAACGCTGCTGGGATTTCACTTTGCAGCAGCTGCACACGTGCACCCACGAATGTGTCCGAGGTGCTGAACATCGACGCACCTCTGAAGCATAGTGTGCTCTTATTTCTGCAGGCTTCACCAGAGGCGCTCTGTCCAGTTTTGCAGACAGAGCTATAGTGTTGTGCCAGGCATGCGCACTGCAGTGCTATAGGCCTCAGCTGGATAGCAGGCCCATTTTATTTATTTATTGTATTTGGAAAGCTTGACTCAACTAGAAGCCACTTCAGAGCGCTTTTGTGGGAAAAGGGATAACGGCCGCTGAGGTGGAAAAGAAGAGAACCGAAGATGTGGAGATCAGTGTTGTTTATTGTGACCCGGTGGGTGACTGGGGGAATGAGACCACCGGCACTTCTATGTGGGGACCCGCACTTATGTTTCCAGCGCAAGGTATTTTACCGAGTGCAAAAGAGGGACGCACACGTCTCGAGAAGTCGGAGGAAGAAATAGACGCCACAACTGTTACAAAGGAATAAGAAGGCAAGAACCAGCAGCAAGAGTGAGAAACAGGGGCAGGAAGTGTAATGGCATAGCAAGCCCACAGTCCGCCCCCACCCCCGGACATTCCTGTGAGAGGACTACATTTTGAAAAAATCCCCGCCGGGCCGCCGCGCTGCCTGCGACGACCCGGAAGCGGTTCGGCAGCCGGCCAATCACATCGCGGCCCCAACCGGAAGTCCCGCCCCATCGCGGCGAGAGAGAGCTGCCCGAGGAGCCACGAAGGCTCCTGATTGAGTCCCGGTCCCGAGATGGAGGACCGGGTGAAGAGCGGCCGGGCGCATGGGGAAGGCAGGGCTCTCATGTGGTGAGAGAGCCCTGCAAAGCGCTACCGCCGCCCGAGAGCCAGAACCGCCCCGAGCACCGCCAGAACAGGTGAGTGTGTTGAGGGAGAGGAGAGGTGTGTGTCTGAGTGTGTGTGTGCGTGCGTGCGTGTGTCTGTCTGTCTGTGTGCGCGTGTGTCTGTTTAAGGGGGGGGTGCGTGTGTGTATGCAGTGTGTGTATGGCTGTGTATGTGCGCATGCGTGAGTGAGGCTTTATGAGGCACGGCGACGTGCGCGCTCCCGAGGTTCAATCTCGGCAAGGGAAAGCGCGTGGAACTCTGCTGTCCACATTCCCCGAAAAGTAACTACATAAGTTGTCTCGCCAGACAGCAAAGCTTCGCTTTGCTTTCGTCTAGGCGAGACCTAAAAAGGGTTGCAGGAGAGGCCTGGACCAGGAGTACCACTAGGGTATTAAAGCATCAGAACAACACTAAATGTATAAGAAACGCCCCTATTTATAAAGGGCGAGTATACCATAAGCATCTCTTAGTGATGCTGTTAAGAACACTCCCTCAAAAGCCGCCCCCTTTTCCACCCCGTGTGAAGTGCTGGTGCACTAAAATGCCCTACTGTTTTATGATGTTGCCCTTAAGATTGGGTCAGTGCCCTCTTCATCATTGAGGCCACACTGTGAGATTCCGGTCTATGGCCACGAAAGAGTTTGCTGGTAGCTGATGCACTCTGCTTACTTGAGGGGGGGCGATGCTCCCTTTTTTCAGTCTCACTGCACCAACCCTGTGTCACAAGAGAACAGCTGGCAGGGCCCTGGGTATGACGTTTCATTTTCAAAGATCCTCTCACTCGTGTCTTTTGGAAGGAACGGGGAGGGGCCTGAGATATGAGCTGTAGGGTGGGGAGGCCTGCAAGCTCTTCCCCTCAGCCTGCTCACTACTATCGTCATAACTCCTTTAATCCGAGGTATTCTAACACGAGGGCACGTTAATTATCACAATCACGTCATTGACTTCAGATGGGCACTCAATCAAGGAGAAAGTAAATGAATTAATGACTCAAGTTGCACTAGGCTATTATTCGATTTAGGTTTTTGTTGTAGAGGTCTCAGTAATCAGCATGCTTCCATGGACACTACCCGGAACAACAACATTCGAAAAAAACGGTCACCTTTTTTTACGGCTGTACTTTATCTCATCTAATTACAATATTTACATTGTGCAGTTTGAGATGAGTTAGACTCTTGTCCTGAAATGAACTATCTAGAAACACACACCCCTGCTTACTCTTGTAGAGGCCATTCCATGATAAAAGCACACAGTGGCTTACGCTCGTATTATTTGCTGAAGGGCAAATTACATAATGAGCAGTGTGCGAGCTGCACCGTCTTGTCAGAACAGCTCACTAGTCTAAGTTGAGGGATGCGCGTGTTACAAATTCCGATCATGCCTGAGCTTAGATGCTTACATCTTCACACAAGGTTCAGTGAGCATCAGGCCGACGATTATAGTTTGAGTTCTAAGTAATATAAAAACGACCATTATTTATTTAATACACTCACTCTGGTTGTTCGATTCAAACGAAAGGACGTGGCCCAATCACCTGGCATTAGAGGTGTGACGTGAGCGGTGCACTCGAAGTCCTCGCCCATGAGTGATAACGAGTTCACTCTCTGCATACAACGATTAGACACCAACCAGTGTGCAACGGACATCATGAGCTCCTCCGAAGACCTACAGTATCCCAGGCTGCTGCTTGAATACAGAGATGGATTTCTTGTCTCTAAGGTAGGATACACTAGATTTGGCAGAAGTAAATCTAGCATAGCTGTTTACTTCATAATTGATTTCTAATCAATATTGTCAGACAGGAGGAATATTGTCAAAACAGCGAAAGGGGAAATATCTTTTAGGATAGGCGTGTGTAGATTATAAAGCAAAAGTAACAAGGCGAGCCTATTCACCTCCCCGTTTCTGAAGAGCGCCATCGATGTCTCCACCCTGGCTGCGGTCACTTTCCGATGGGCCAACCCACGTTCCCTCAGGCTCCCTATTTCCCACGAGATTCTTTGTTTTCTCCTGAGTCTGCTCACTGTTTACCCACACCGCATCCTTTTATGCTGTGGACACATGTTTGGTTGTGTGTCGGTTTCGATCTTCTCTTTTTGCGATGAGAACCTTGTTTTATTACAAAAAAATCGAGACTGCAACATTGAATGTTTTCCGCAGAGTGATTTCAGGCTTAATGTCAAGTCAGCTGACGTTTGCAGAGAGAGAGAGGAAACTGTTCACCATATGTGCAAATAAATGTAGGAGCGCAGAGTTGGGCCTGATTTGTCAGCCCCCCCCCCCCTGACATTTCTAAAATGCAGGGATGTGCTATATTTATAAAATTATCACGCACCCCTGTGTTTTCGCTGGTGGAAAAATTAGCAGACTAACCCCAACGCAGGCACCCTTGCACCACAGTGCTAGGGTGCCTGCTTTATGGTGCAAGGGCGCCTGCTTTGCAGGGAGTGATTGTTAATTTACAGGCCCTGGGTATATGGCTTACCACTCAATATGGGACATATAAGAAAATGAAATATGCCCATTTGGTATATGCCAATCAAACTATGTTTAGGGGAGTTGGCACAAGCACTTTAGCACAGGTTAGCAGTAGTAAGTGGCACAGAGAGCACTAAGACCAAACAAGTAAAAATCCAGGCAAAAGCTGTAGGTAAGCAGGCAAAAGGTTTTGGGGAAGACCACCCCACGGCTGACATGTCTAACAGTAACCATTACAGTATATTTGAAATCAGTCTCCATGTTCTGAAACTAAAGAAGAAAGGGCACTCAAGAAGGCAGGATGCGCACACTCTGACCACCAGCTCCATGATAAATGGATACAAAAGTGACCCTTCTTGTAGCTTAATTCTTAAAAACATGATTTACTGTGGGCTTTGCAGAGTTTCCATGAGTACTGGTGACGCCACTCCCCAAGTAAAATGGTACCAGTGTTGGTTCCGTGATACATGCTGATAGAGCGTGCAGGTCACCCGACTACAATTTTATCAATACTCACCTGGGCCCATAATTTAATTTCACCAAAGGTTTATTCAGTCGGGTAACCCACACTCTACTACCAGTCTATTTTAATACTACTAATTCCTCTACCATTTGACTTACCAATCCTTGTCACTGGTACCTATGACCACAATGTATCAGGGCGTATATAATTATAGGCAAGTAGTCAAAATACCATAACATTTGCACTCATATAATAACCACAGACTCGGGGAAGTTTTAAATTCTTTATCTAATCTTCATCAAAAATCATAAGCCATAGATAGAAAGCAATCAAACTATCGATAACCAAGATTAGAAACAGTGTATGACTATGCAAGAGAAATATTTTGCCAACCATTTAGCAAATTGAAACAAAGGAAAAACGAAGAACATGCTATTTTGAGTACCCAACTTTAACCACTAACTAAAGGAGGGTAAAGAAAAGGAACATACTAAAGAATATGTTTTAAGAAATTATCAAAAGGGTAGGGAAAAAGGGAACATATTACGCAATACTAAGCCAATTTTAGCATATGACTATAGGGAAGGTAAGAAAAGGAACCTACTAATAAATCGAATATTCAAGCTTAATCATTTTCCAGGGAGGGTAAGAAAATGGAACACAATTGATGCAATCATTAGACGTTTAGCATTTGGCTAAAAGAAGGGTAAGAAAATGGAACACGCTAATAGGTCAGCAAAACACGAATTTACCAAGGGAAGGGTAAGAATAGGAACATATGCAATCAAAGCTCTGGCAAATTAGGGAGGGTAAAGAAAAGGACGCAAATCGGGCATATAGACTTTAGATGGGCACTGAATCAAGGAGAAAGTAAATGAATTAATGACTCAAGTTGCACTAGGATATTATTCGATTTAGGTTTTTGTTGTAGAGGTCTCAGTAATCAGCATGCTTCCATGGACACTACACGGAACAACAAAAGTCAAGAAAAACATTCACCTTTTTGCTACGGCTGTACTTTATCTCATCTAATTACAATATTTACATTGTGCAGTTTGAGATGAGTTAGACTCTTGTCCTGAAATGAACTATCTAGACACACACACCCCTGCTTACTCTTGTAGAGGTTATTCCACGATAAAAGCACACAGTGGCTTACGCTCGTATTACTCGTATTCTTTGCTGAAGGGCAAATTACATAATGAGCAGTGTGCGAGCTGCACCGTCTTGTCAGAACAGATCACTAGTCTAAGTTGAGGGATGTGTGTGCTACAAATTCCGATCATGCCTGAGCTTAGATGATTACATCTTCATACACGGTTCAATGAGCATCAGGCAGACAATTATAGTTGGAGTTCTAAGTAATAAAAAAATGATCAATGAGCATCAGGCCGACGATTATGGTTGGAGTTCTAAGTAATATAAAAACGACCATTATTTATTTAATACACTCACTCTGGTTGTTCGATTCAAACGAAAGGACGTGGCCCAATCACCTGGCATTAGAGGTGTGACGTGAGCGGTGCACTCGAAGTCCTCGCCCATGAGTGATAACGAGTTCACTCTCTGCATACAACGATTAGACACCAACCAGTGTGCAACGGACATCATGAGCTCCTCCGAAGACCTACAGTATCCCAGGCTGCTGCTTGAATACAGAGATGGATTTCTTGTCTCTAAGGCACGAAACTCTAGACTTCGTAGACGTAAATCTAGCATAGCTATTTACTTCATAATTGATTTCTAATCAATATTGTCAGACAGGAGGAATATTGAAAAAACAGCGACAGGGGAAATATATTTTAGGATAGGCGTGTGTAGATTATAAAGCACAAGTAACAAGGCGAGCCTATTCAGCTCCCCGTTTCTGAAGAGCGCCATCGATGTCTCCATCCTGGCTGCGCTCACTTTCCGATGGGCCAAGCCACGTCCCCTCAGGCTCCCTATTTCCCAAGAGATTCTTTGTTTTCTCCTGAGTCTGCTCACTGTTTACCCACACCGCATCCCTTCATGCTGTGGACACATGTTTGGTTGTGTTTCGGTTTTGATCTTCTCTTTTTGCGATGAGAACCTTGTTTTATTACAAAAGGTCGAGACTGTAACATTGAATGTTTTCCACAGAGTGATATCAGGCTTAATGTCAAGTCAGCTGCAGTTTGCAGAGAGACAGTGGAAACTTTGGGGCATATGTACAAATAAATGTAGGAGCGCAGAGTTGCGCCAGATTTGTCAGCCCCCCCCCCCACATTTCCAAAATGCAGGGGTGTGCTATATTTATACAAATACCACATACCCCTGTGTTTCCGCTGGATATAAATCCATAATGGGAATTTCTTACTTCTATGAGTGCTGCAGAATGCAGCACACATAGACGTTGTAAACCGTCATTATTTAATAATTGTTTATGTGCAGGAAAGGACACCTTCCTGCACATAATCATGATAGCTTTTTGCTCCTTCTATGGGGCAGATTTATGTTAACTGGCGCGTCCCCAGGGATGCGCCAGTTAATGTGCGCCACAGTGCGCCACAGCTCCGCCACCCATGGTGCGCCGCATTTACAATGCGGCGCACCATGGGGCAAAAACGGCACAGATGCGTGACGCATCTGTGCCGTAAAGGTGGCGCATTGCTGGAGCTGCGTCGCAAGCGCGACGCTGCTCCAGCAAGGCTCGGGGGTGCCCCATCTTCACAATGCTGCGTCAAGACCTACGCCTGCTTCAAGCAGGTGCAGGGTTTTGACGCAGCATTGGCCTGAAAGTGACTGAGTGAAATCTTATAGATTTCACTCAGCCACTTTCAGGAGGCGTTCCTGCGCAGGAACGCCCCCCCCCCCCCTGCTCAGGAACGCCTCCTTATGGCGCAGGGCTTTACAACGTGACGCATCTCCTAGATGCGTCACGTTGTAAATAGGGCGCATTGTTTGTGCCGCCGTTGCGTCAAATAAAGTGACGCAATTGCGGCGCAAAGAGGCGCAAGGGCCTCATAAATCTGCCCCTATGTGTGTAGCTCACATTGAATAAACAAAAACAAGGAGAAGTAACAGCATCTTTCCTTGTGCGCCATTCTAATGCCTGCTCTTGCATAGCATTCCCTTTTGGCGCTTCCACAGATTTACACCTCCTTCAAAATCTGGGGCACCGTAAAAAAGCAATGGGTGTTGTGGTGGAACACCAACAACAACACCCATTAAACACCCCATTCACGCTAACTGATGTGTGTAAAGGGGCCTTATTTACAAGGTGGCGTAAGGCGACAAAAAGTGGCTTAACGCAGCTTTGTAAATATGGAGAATTACAGCTTTTTAAATGTAATAAGGAATTCCCAATCTTATGCTGCTGGAGGGGTAGGTTTCACAGTAGTGAATAATGAATTTGAGAGTTTTTCTCTACCAGGACATATAAAACGTTAAAGTACATGTCCAACCTTTTAATTACACAGCAACCTGCCCTGTGGATTACCACAGGCCTACCTTAGGAATGACATATGTAATAAAGGAGGAGTTTAGAAGTTGCCAAGGGGGTTTAAATGCCAAGACAACATGGTAGTGGGACACTGCATTCAGGCTGCAATGGCAGGCCTTGGGCATGTTTTGGAGGGCCACGTAATTGGGATGCGCAATATGTTTCTGTTGGCCTACTAGTAGTATTTATTTTACAGGCCCTGGGTATATGGCTTAACACTATATATGGGACGTATAAGTAAATGAAAAAGGCCCATTTTGTATATGCCAATCAAACTATGTTTAGGGGAGTGAGCAAAAGCACTTTAGCAGTGGTTAGCAGTGGTAAATGGCACAGAGCCCTACAGCCAAAAAGTAGAAATCCAGCAAAAGCGCTAGGTAAGCAGACAAAAGGTTTTGGGGAAGACCACACCATGGCTGACAAGTCTAACAGTAACCGTTCCAGTATTTGGGGAATCAGTTTCCATGTCCAGAAACTAAAGAAGAAAGGCCACTCAAGAAGGCAGGATGCACTCACTCTGACCACCAGCTCCATGTGAAATGGAATCAAAAGTAACCCTTCTCGTAGCTTAGTTCTTAAAAACATGATTTTATGTGGACTTTGCATTGCTTCCATGAGTACTGGTGAGGCCACTCCCCAAGTACCATGGTACCAGTGTCTGTTCCATGATACATGCAAACTTTCCATGCCCCATATTGCGGCCCTAGGACAAGCTTTAAGGAACCATAGTAGCCTGTTAAGGGTCCATTGATCCGGTGCGGGGATCACAGATCCATCAAAGGTCCTTGAAGCTTGCCAAAGCCTTGATCCGCCCTGTAGGTGAAGGCTGTGGGAAGCAGGGTCAGATGTTTTAACTATTAGGACCAACCAATCCCTTGTACAGTGCCAAGAGATCAGCGACCATTCTTTTTTAAATTGCATGTCAGACTGAAATATAAATGGTTCGGTCTTGACAATCAGACCAGGTGGTGCCATCTTGTTCCTCAAATACTCAGTCATGAGTAGTCCGTGAAGAGCTGCTTTTATCTGATTGCATCTCAGATTTACTATTTCATTCGAGTCTGTGATGTTAGGACCAGTCTCAGGGTTGCTGAGGCCTTCAAAGGGGTTGATGGCCGTGAGAATCTTGTCCATCTCATATTCCCCAAATGTGAGGCCGTGTTCGTCCTCCATCGTTCCGTGACCGCTGGCTTCTTGTATAAGGTGTGTGTATCTATGTGTATGAGTAAGTGTATGGAAAGAAACTCCCGCAGCTGTGTGCTGCCTAGAATAGATACATTAACAAAAGAGGGAGGTAGAGTATCACAGAAGGATTCTTACTCCACAAACCAATTCATATAAACAAAAGGAATCCTACTGGGTAAGGAAAGAGTGTTCGTCACAAGTGTGGGAGCACTCAGTGTTTGATAAAATACCCCTCACACGCCAAAAGGCCCCTTGGTGTCATGGAGGCAAGGTACTACATTCACCCCGATGCTCATGGCTGACAGTAATGCCATTATTGATACATTGGAGATGCCATCACTCATGGCAACAGAGAGGTTATTTATCATGTCACGAATGATGTAGTATCTGAGGTCAAAGTATGGCATGCCGGTGGAGCAGGGATGGTTTACTGAACCACAACTAATAAATTTCAGTGATTTTATTTTAACCATTACTGCACTTCAACTATTTTGTTTTGTGAATATTTATGTACATATTGGGGTATATTAGGCTTGGCCAACATTTTCAACAATAAGAAAGCTCTTTTCATCATTAAAAGCCATCAGGATCTACTGTCAAACTAACGATAGATAGATGTACAATGGCAGGTTACTCAAATGTCTCTCTTGGAGTACTTCAGTATTGTTCTAGTGGGCACACACAATTAATGCTTTAAGAGTTGATCTGACTCTTTGCTCTTTTTTATGGAACTGCACTAAAGGTCAAGTGGTGAATGTCTCACTGGGGCAGGTGGTCTCATTATCCTGCAGTGTATGAGATGAAGCAGCTTTCATTTTGAGTTGGGACCAGAAAGACTTTCACTATAGTGATAATTTGCCTGAAATCCATTGGTTGATGTCCATAAACTAAAAAATCTAAATGTTGTTTTTAGCATATATTGCACCCTTAACTCGATCCATTAGCATAATTACACGTGGTGGGGCACACATATGATTCATTACTGTCTATGCGAGAAAGTGTCCTGGTATATGCCATCCACTAATTAAAGCAGGCAGCTTGCACCAGTGCAAACAACCCTTATTGATGATTAGGTCAAAGACAACCTGTAAAGAAATCTATCCTAGTGGTAGCTGTGGAGAACAGCTTTCAAGCTAAGTCTCAAAGGAATGTAAAACAGCTTGTTTTACCAGATTAGAACCTCCTGAATACCCAAATGAAAGGAGAACCACACAAGAGATATATAAAATATATGTATTTATTACTAAACACTCTCTACTAACCTCTATTCGAGATTAGAGCACAAGGCACACAATTATTAATCAAAAGAACAACAGTAAATAGCACAATACACAGTGGGCTCCAGGGGGAGACCAAACCATATACTAAGAAAGTGTTATAACAACCATGACTTAATTAGACACAGTGCCTAGAGCACATAGAATCGCTGGGACCCCAAGGAACCACCCAAAGTAGTGACACAGGTGACCCACGGAGGACAGGTGCAGTGTGAGAACACAGACGCGAGCTCCATACAACTCAATGGGAAAGTCGCGGTAGGAAAATTACTGTTTAAGGACACTTCAGAGAGGACTTCAAGCAAACCCTTTGGAACATAGAAGGTTCTAAGGCCAGCACCCTTGTGAGTACCAGAGTACCCGTGTTACCTATTCCAGGGGAGCTGGGTGCATAGGTGTCAAGTGATGTCATAAACCTTTCTCGTTTTCAATGGTGTGACTCAAAGAAGTGCTGCTGTCGGGAAGATGAAAAGTGTCCAGTGGAATCCAAGCCTGAATCTGAGGTGAGAAGAACATGAAAGCAGAGGGGACGGAGTCTGGGTCACTTCAGGGTGAAGAGGGGCTCGGTAGATAAAAGCCCACGATGTTGGGTGCTTCAGGTTAGATGATGAGATGCTTTCCTCTGTAGCCACAGGGACCAGGAGTTGTCCACGATGACCAAAGTCTGGAGTTGAGCTGTCCCACAAAGGATGTCGTGTGCTGAGGGCTCAGTGTCTGGATCAAACAGCAACAAGTCTTGGCAAATGCAACCGATTTGAAAAGAAGAAACCAGTCACGGTGTGGACCAGCAAGGTCCAGGAGACTCTCCAAGCTCTGGGGAGTCAGGGCACATCTGGAGCAACCAGGGAAGCCTAAGAGAAATCAAAGTTACCTTCACAGGAACCCACAGGCCAACAGACCAGGGATCTCAAAGGGACCTCAAGCTGAATCACAAAATACCAGCCCACGGAACCCTCATGGAGAGTAGGCTGGAAATCTTCGGTGCAATTATTGCTCAGAGTAAGGACTACACGGAGCCCAAAACACAGCCTCAGGGATCACCAAAAAGCATATGCTGCTGCAAAAGTACACAGTGAACAGGGGTTCGGGTTGCACGGTCCCGACGAGTGATACTAGTCTCAGATTTGCTGAGAGGACAGATTGACCTCAGGGATGCTCAATAACTCACCTCTTGTGTTGCAGAAATCTTCGGAGTCCTCAGGAGATGCAAACCAGTCAGATGCGTTAAAGGTGCCTACCTTGCAGTGGAGGAACTCCTTTACTCCAAGGGAAATTCTTCAGTCATCCAGCATAGGTAGATCATATGAGTACTTTGTTTCTGCTTGCGGAGTTTATTCCAGGTAAAATCTAAAGTCCTATAGTCAGGGGTTCTACTTTATTCCCAAGGAAGGGGTAGGACAAACTCTGGGGACCCACCTATGGGAGGATCAGGACAGAGGGGTGGTTACACCAATTTCCTTTGTCCAGTTTTGCACCAGAGCAGGAGCAAATGGCTCCTGCAACCGGTTTGAACTGGACTATGCACAGGGACACCAAATGTGTCCCCAGTGCAGACTGTCAGGAACTCTCAGAGTGCACCCACCCAGCCCCAATACACAAAATCCTGTCTGGGAGGTGGTCACAGCTCCCTGTGACAGGAAACCTATTGTCCAGCCTCCTCTGCGTGAGCTCAGCTCAGTAGCAGGAGGGCAGATGCGTGCCTGTGTCTGGCAGCATCCAATTTGTGATGCCCAGGTCGAGAAAGCTGGTACCGGGTAGCCCAGTGACCCAGAATATGGATCTACAAGGGAGGAATCATGCCTCCCACACCAGTTGCTGGAGTGGAGGTATGATTCCAAGGTGTTTGACACCAAACACAACATGTTTCTAAGCCGAAGTTTTAAAGTTAGCATTTACCGCGAGGTTATAATGCACTTAAATTTATATGGTTGGCTGCATCACAAACAACCCCGGAAAATAGGTTCTGGATGCTTCAGAGGGGCTCTGCTCATGCAGGAGCACCCTCTCACATAAAACCCAGAACCCTGCCTTCAGGATTGATAAGGCCTGCCATAGGGGTGACTGATAGGTTTATATATGCAGTGATTTAGAATAGATATAGTGAACCTATATCTAAGTAAGGGGTGAATGCACCACCTTACACTGGCTGCAGTAGCAGACCTGTGGTGTCAGTTTGAATGGTCTCTCAGGGGTTACATAATACATGCTGCAGCCCCTTAGAGTCCTCTGGGGTACCTATGCCCTGGGTTCATAGTATACCATATACTAGGGACTTATATTTGTACCCCAGTATCCAATCTGGAGTGTACCTAAAGTACATGCAATACATTTAGAGGAGAAAGCAGCTTGACTGGGGTCCCGGATAGCAGGATCCTAGTCAGTCTAAGTCGAAAACAGTGATACATCAGCAAAAAGTGGGGGTAACTATAAGAAGCAGACCCTACTCTCCTACGTAACCCCCCAAATGTAAGGACATTAAACCAACAATGTCCAGTTGAGTCTTCATGTTCTAAGTGGAAATATCTGGAACGTCCATCTGCATTGGCATGGTTACTCCCAGGTCCATGTTCCACAGTATAGTCCATCCCCTGTAGGGAAAGGGACCACCTCAAAAGTTTGGGGGTTTCAGTCTTCATCTGTTTTAGCCATAAGAGGGGCTTATGGTCTGTCTGAACAATGAAGTGAGTACCAAACAAGTAAGGCCTCATCTTCTTCAGAGCCCAAACCACTGCAAAGGCTTCCCTCTCAAGAACTGACCAACATTCCTCTCTCGAGGTCAACCTTCTGCTAATAAAAGCTACTGGCTGATTGTGACCCTTTTCATTCAGTTGTGATAACACAGCCCCTACCCCCAACTCAGATGCATCAGTTTGAACAATAAATTGTATGTAATATTCAGAACTTTGCAGAATGGGAGCAGTGCACATGGCCTGCTTAAGCTTATCAAATGCCTTCTGAGAGCTAACTGTCCACTGACCTTTCTTCGGCATTCTTTTGGAAGTTAGATCATTCAAAGGGGTCACTATGGATCCATATCCTTTGACAAACCTCCTATAGTGCCAAGTCAGGCCCAAGAAAGCTCTGACCTGAGTCTGGGTAGTTGGAGTAAGCCAGTCTATGATGGTCTAGATTTTGCTCTGCAATGATTGAACCTGACCTCCACCCACAAGGTGGGCTAAGTATACAATCTGACTCTGCCCTATCTGGCACTTGGTGGCCTTGATAGTGAGGCCTGCTTTCTGCAGGACCTCTAAAACATTTCTCAGGCGGACCAGGTGATCCTCCCAGGTGGAGCTAAAGACAGCAATATCATCTAGATAAGCTGCACCATACAGTTTCAGACCTGTAAGGACTTTGTTCACTAACCTTTGAAAAGTGGCAGGTGCATTCTTCAAGCAAAGGGCATCACCACAAATTGGGTAGTGCCGAGTAGGGGTTGAGAATGCTGTTTTTGGCTTTGCATCCTCAGCTAATCTGATTTGCCAGTATCCAGCTGTCAGATCAAATGTGCTCAGAAACTTGGCTGAGGGCAAAGTATCTATAAGCTCATATGCCCTGGGTAATGGATGGGCATCAGTCCTAGTGACGGCATTGAGGCCCTTGTAGTCAACACAGAACCTCATCTCTCTCTTGCCATTCTGGGTGTGGGATTTTGGTACCAAGACTACTTGGCTATCTGAGAGTTCAATTACCCCTAAATCCAACATCTTCTGGACTTCAGTCCTGATGCAGTCCCTGACATGGTCAGATTGCCTTTAAATCTTGTATTTAACAGGCAGACTGTCACCTGTGTCCACTTCATGAGTGCACCGGGTAGTCTGACTTGGAGTCAGTGAAAACATATGTTTGAACTGATTCAGGACTTGCCTACAATCAGTTTTCTGCTGGCCAATGAGGCTGCCTGACAAGGCTACACCACCAACTGAACCATCATCAGAGTTCTGTGAGAGCAGGTTAGGGAGTGGATCACCCTCTTCCTCCTGTCCCTCATCAGTAGCCATGAGCAAGACCATGTCTGCCCTGTCAACATATTGTTTGGGCCTGTTCACATGGACCACCCTATGGGGCTCCTGTGAGTTCCAAGGTCCACCAGGTAGGTAACCTCTCCCTTCTGTTCAATTATTGTATGAGGGCTACTCCACGTGTCTTGGAGGGCTGCTGGGGCCACAGGCTCCAACACCGATACTTTCTGTCCTGACTGATAAACAGTCAACACAACCTTTCGGTCATGCCAGGCCTTTTGCAATTCCTGGCTAGCCTCAAGTTTGTGGATGCCTTCTTCATGTACTCAGCCATCCTGGAGCAGAGACCAAGTACATAGTCCACAATATCATGTTTAGGGAGTTTGAGAGGTAACTCCCATCCCTCCTTCACTAGACATAAAGGACCCCTAACTTGGCTGTTAGAAGTTCAAAAGGGCTGTAACCAACCCCCTTCTGAGGCACTCCTCTGTAGGCAAAGAGAAGGCAGGGCAAAAGTATGTCCCATCTATGACTGAGCTTTTCAGGGAGATCTTTACTCATGCCCTTTAGGGTTTTGTTGAATCTCTCAACTAAACCATTGCATTGTGGGTGATTAGGGGTGGTAATTTTGTAATTTACTCCACACACTCCTTCCTCATATCAGTCAAGTAACCAGACATAGAGTTTGCAGCTATGTCTGATACCACCTTTTTAGGAAAACCCATTCTGGAAAAGATTCCCAGGAGGGTCTAGCAACAGCAGGAGCTGTGGTTGTCCTAAGAGGGATTGTTTCTGTATACCTAGTGGCATGGTCCACCACCACTAATATAAATCTGTGCCCAGATGCAGTTTAGAGATCCATGGGACCAACAATGTCAATCCCAACCCTCTCAAAGGGAACCCCCACCACAGGTAGTGGCATCAGGGGGCTTTTGTAGTACCACCTGCCTTACCACTGCCTTGGCAAGTGACACATGAGCGATAAAACTCCTTTGTGTCCTCTGACATATGTGGTCAATGAAAGTGAGGAACAAGTCTGTCCCAAGTCTTGTTTTGGCTTAAGTGACCTGCTAATGGCATATCATGTGCCAGTGCCAATAGGAAGCCCCTAAACCTCAGAGGCATAACCAACCTCCTGGTAGTACCAGGCTTGGGGTCTCTACTCTCTGAGTATAAGAGTCCAGGATCCCAGTAGATCCTATGGGACCCACTGGCACTCTCAGCAGCCTCAGCAGCTGCTTGCTGTCTGAGGGGTTCGTGAGAGGGGCAGCTCAGCTGCTCCTGGCTCAGATCGGCCCTGGAAGGGCCCTCTGTCCCCAAGAACTCAACCTGATCAGGTTCAAGCTCCTCTGTGACAGTTCCTTCTTCAGGACTAGGATCATCTTCCTCCAGAGACTGATATGCATTCTGAGGCAGGGGGGAGATACTGCCTTACCCCTACTGCTCCTTCTCTAGGAAGGCACCTGGTCCATTAATCCAGGATCCAGGGCCTGTTCAGTTGAAGACATTTTTGTATGTGACCTAGTCATAGCAAACACATCTGCAGGGATGCCCTACATTTCTGCATGTGTCCTGAGTGCCACTTAAACCCAGGCTGAAGTTTCTAAATCATTGCCCAACAAGCATTCACAGGGAGGTCTGCACTTACCACAACCTTCTTAGGGCCAGTTACCCCTCCCCAGGTAAAATTCACAACTGCCAAGGAATGGTCTGTCCTGACATTGCTTGCATTGGTCACTTGGTACATCTCACCAAGTATGATTTGCTCAGGAGCCACAAAATCTTTTGTCACCATTGCGACAATTTCACCTGTGTCCCTAAATGCCATAGCCTTCTTGCCATTAATCAAAGGCTGCTGTCTGTATTTGCCCAGATTACTGGGACTGACAAATAAGGAGGCACTATCCATGCCTCCATCACAGACTAACCCAGCCTGAGTTGGAATTCTGAGTAGGCCAGAATCCATCCCAGATCCCAGGGTTAACCCTACTACACCCTTATTCTGTGTACCACCACTTTGGACTGAACTAGGGGAAACAGTTGCCTATGGGCAGTGGTGGCAGGAGTAGATTCCTTGGACTTGGTACAATCATTTGTCCAATGTGTCTTCTATTTACAGATGTGACACCAAGGTTTCTTCTTGTCTTTATTCTTGTTGGATTGTGACTCCCCACCAGATGAAGACTTTTAGGGCCCTTGTGAAGACTACTGGTCTTTACCTTTCTCCCCACCCTTTTCTGTGGTTTTAGAATCCTGCTTTCTTAGAGTCACAACCTTGGTTCTGAGCTTTCTGCTTCACCCTGGTTCTGACCCATTTGTCTGCCTTCTTTCCCAATTCTTGGGGAGCGGTCAGATCAGAGTCCACCAGGTTCTTATTCAACAACTGTTTTTGACATTTAGTAAGGATCTGCTCCCTCATAATTAAATTATACAATTCTTCAAAATCACACACTTTACTGGAAGGTAACCAGCCTTCCACAGCCTTAGTAGCACAGTGTACAAAGTCAACCCAGTCCTGGGTCTGTGCCTTCTGGGTATCTCTGAACTTAAATCTGTACTGTTCAGTGGTTAAGCCAAACCCATCTATGAGAGCACTTTTCAGGACTGAGTAATTGTCTGCATCCTCTTCTCTTATCGTGAGGAGCTTGTCTCTATGTTTGTCAGCAAAGGAGAGCCACGAGATAGCTGCCCACTGCTCTTGAGAGCCCCTCTATACTTTACAGGCCCTCTCTAGTGTAGGTATCCATTTGTGGATGTCGCCCCACTCTGATGGGGAGGGACTATTTTGTTCAGGTTCCTATGATCATGAGTATACTCTCCAGGGACACTGTTGCTGCCACCATGGGGCTCTAACCCCATCCTTTTGGAAGCTATCTAGAGCTCTAGTGATTCCCTGTCTAAGGCCAATTGGTCTCTCTTGATCCTGAGCTCAGCTATTTCATAATCAAGCAGTTGGCATTTCTTATCATAAGATGATTCACTTTTATGAGAAGCAGATGTCACTACAGAAGTACCTGAATGAGTAGATTCCCTGGAGAGAGAAATAGAACTTCTAGGTTAACTTTGTACCTTTCCTGGAGGAGTAAAGCGAGGGTCACTGGGTCCTTCTCCTCCACCTAAGGGAAAAGTTTGGTTGTCCAGGTTAGAATCATCTTGTTCATCCTGGCCAGTGGCTGAGTCCATATCAAAGAAGTGTTCACTTCCTACTCTGTCCTCATCCGCTGCCCCAGCCTCTCTACCTACCTCATCAGATACTGGAGTCTTTCTGGGGTCATCTAGCATTAAGATTTCTATTAGGTGTTGAGTGCTGGGTCCTCTCCCTGTCCTCAGCTTCCTGGATGCACACATGTTTCTCAATTCTTGGAATGAGATCAGGTCATACCTAGTAGGCAGAGAGCCACTGGCTTCTCCTTTAGAGGACATACTAGTGTTCTGTGGTGTAGGCACCTACCTAACCTCGTGGGAACTAAACTCTCTTAAGTTGGAGAAAGGGTGTGCTAAACCCTTGACTACCCAACTCCAAGTTCAGTAGAACTTACTTATTCTAGTATTGATTATATGTACCTAAAAACCTTTGGTGGTTTTCAGTTAATTACTCAATGTGAATATCTGGTAAAACAGTAGCAAGCTGGAATCCCACCACTGCACACCAATGTGAGAAGTTGGCCTGGTATGTGCTGTCCACTAATTAAAGTGGGCACCTTGCACCAGTCCAAACGACCCTTATTGATGATTAGGTCAAAGACAACTTTTAAAGATATCTATCCTAGTGGTAGCTTTGGAGAGCAGCCTTCAGGCGAAGTCTTGAAGGAATGTAAAGCAGCTTGTTTTACTAGATTAGAACCTCCTGAATAACCAAATGAAAGGAGAACCACACGAGACATATATAAAATATATGTATTTATTACTAAACACTCTCTACTAACCTCTATACGAGATTAGAGCACAAGGCACACAATTATTAATCAATAGAACAACAGTAAATAGCACAATACACAGTGGGCTCCAGGGGTAGACCAAACCATATACTAAGAAAATGGTATAACAATCACAACTTAACTAGACACAGTGCCTGGAGCACATAGAATCGCTGGGATCCCAAGGAACCAACCAAAGTAGTGACACATCAGACCCACGGAGGACGGGTGCAGTGTGAGAACACAGACGCTAGCTCCGTACAACTCTGAGAAAGTCGCAGTTGGAAAATTACAGTTTAAGAACACTTCGGAGAGGACGTCAAGCAAACCCTTTGGGACATAGAAGGTTCTAAGGCCAGCACCCTTGTGAGTACTGGAGTATCCGTGTTACCTATCCCAGGGGAGCCGAGTGCATAGGTGTCAAGTGATGTTGGAAACCTTGGTCTTTTTCATTGGCGTGACTCAAAGAGGTGCTGCTGCTGGGAAGACGAAAAGTGTCCAGTGGAATACAAGTCTTGATACAAGCTGAGAAGAACCTGAAAACTGAGGGGGACAGACTCTGGGTCACTTCAGGGTGACCAAGGCCTCGGTGGACGAATGCCCACCGATGTAGGGTGCTTCAGGTGAGATGAAGGGATGCTTGACTCTGCAGCCACGGGGACCAGGAGATGTCGATTATGACAAAAGTATGGAGGTGAGCTGTCCCATGAAGGATGTCAACTGCTGAGTGGTCAGTGTCCGGATTGAACACTCACAAGCCTTGGCAAATGCAACCCACACAGGCAGAGGAAACCACTCACGGTGTGGACCAGCAAGGTCCAGAAGACTCTCCAAGCTATGGAGAGTAACGGCACGTCTTGAGCAACAAGGTAAGCCCAAGAGAAATCAGTTATCCTCACATGGACCCACAGGTCAACAGACCAGGGATCTTGTAGGGAAATCAAGCTGAATCACAAAATACCAGCCCACGGAACACTGGTGGTGTGTTACTAGAAATCTTCAGAGCAATTACTGCCCGGGGTCAGGAGTACACGTAGCCCAAAACACAGCCTTAGGGATCACCAAAAAGCATATGCTGCTGCAAAAGTACACGATGCACAGGGGTTAGGGTTGCACGGTCCCCACGAGGGTTACTGGTCTCAGAATTGTTGAAAGGGTAGATCAACCTCAGGGATGCTCAGGAACCCACCTCCTGTGTTGCCAAAATCTTGTGAGTCCTCAGGAGCTTGGGAGATGCAAACCAGTCAGATACGTTAAAGGTGCCTGCCTTGCAGGGGAGTAACTCCTTTATTCCAAGAAAGATGTGTAGTGTGTAGTGTAGATTGTCAAAGTACTTGGTTTCTGCTTGCAGAGTTTAGTACAGGTACAATGTTACTTCTAAAATAGTGGTAGATTATACTAGGTTTATGGCGCCACTGGGAGAGTTACACTTTTCTAGTATATAAGTAGTTGGGTAATAGTTTTAACGGTGCTAAAAGGAGAAGAGAACCACTTCCCTCTTCTAGTTAGGCTAAGCCACAGACGTTTGTTGCTCCCTAGCACACGTAAGGTATTTTACACAGTCAAATACAGGTGTTTTCACATTTCAGTTCATACAGCAATCCAATAAAAAATTTTCAAGATCCTTTTGTTCAGGGTTTTGTCGTTGTTTAATGAAGGAGACGTCACAGCCAACACGTGTTTCGTCGTACTGGGGAATGTAACCCCCGACTTTTTCAAGGCTGTTTAAAGAAAATGGTAATGTTGTAGCACATTACTACTGAATACAACATTCAAATTAATTTAAACAAATTGCTTGTCTATTGAGATAAGGTGGTGGTGCATGCATCCAATTGCATCTTAATATGCATGTTCAATATTCAGTCTAGTTCAATACCGCATTTTGTGCCTTCTCAGTGAACAATATGGTGCTTCTTAACATCATTTAAAGAGAGTATGAGCCCATTAGGAGGTATGGAGAGACCGGTGCGCGTGAGCTTATCATTATCATGGGGGTGACATGCAAACTTTCATCATTGTGATTGTTTGTGTGTAAGTTATAGTGGGAACATGCTTATAAAGGAACCATGCCTTTTAATACCTATTCTCCGTTGCTGTAGTTCGTTCTGTGGGGGCGAAATATTGAAGCAGTGTATAAACGTGAAGTCGACCTGCTTTGAACACTTTAGTTTAAGAAGGCAACATTTTTTAGGTTTAGACTCGGAAATCTACTTACGTTGATTGAGGTGATACTTCCAACCCTCAATGGGGTTCTGGTATGGCTATCGTTGTTATTTATTGCTCCAGCTTCATTTGATGTGAACACCATATATTGGTTCACTCTCTGCAAGCTGTGAATAATATCAAACTTTAGTTGTTTGCATCAGGACATTTCTGTATTCATGAAGATACAGATTTTTAATTAAGCTGTGTTACCTTTCTTTCGTTTTTATTACCTATTTTTACAGGCGCTATCAGCTTTGCTGAGATATACAGATATAACCTGTATATCTCTCTCAAGTTTATGGCAAGATGAAAAGGAAACATTTCCCTCGAAAAGTGCTCCCCTGTACTTGACCCAAAATGTGCCTGTTTGGACGTGGCATATATTCGCCTGATTATTGCCAAGAGCTCCCCTCGCATCTAACCCCGTGTTCTCACATGTTATTATTAGATTGACCTGCTTCGGTCAGCTTTCTTTTACTGCCTAACAGTAGCCGCGTTTATGACTACCCCCTCCGTTTCACACTCCAAAGTGTGCTCCCGTGCTCGTTTAGTCAGTGCTAGCCTCCCGTAATTCGGGTCTTACCTTTCCGGTGAGTTCTTCGCGGGGATTGTAATACGTCCCTTCTGCTTCGAGTAAGAGGCAGTGTTGAAAGCTACGGACTGGCGCCATGTATTTACAGCGGAGGTCCTGCCCTGTAAGTGGCAGACGTCATTTCCTGAAGGCCCCGCCCACTGGTCCAATTCAGGTTTACTGATTTCGAGTGTAAACCCGGCCGCCATTTTAGAGTGTCTATTCTACGATATAGAGAGACACTTGTTAGTGAATGGATTCTATATTTACCAGGGTGTTGCTATATTTCCTCCCGTGTTTTTAAGTATAATTACGTTTATGGTTATTTAGATACTTATTTCCGGCAATAACTGTATCCTGTGTCAGTTTCACCTTAATTTTCATGTCTCTCTTTTAGTGATTTAATTATGTATTATCCTCATGAGGTTACATTTCTTGTTATATTATTTCCCAGTCATTTTAGTTCATATTCTATTCATTTGTGAAACCCCGTGATATATGTGTGAGGACTTCCAATTGGCGGCGGTTATGACCTATCATTCTGTGATTCCCATCGTGGTTGTGAGCTATGTGGTTGCCACAGTTGATTTCCCATCTCGAATGGGCTCAGAACAGTACTGTTCTGAGCCCATTCGAGATGGAGAATTCGATATTATTAGTGACTGGCCCAATACAAAATTTAGAAATCAACTGTGGCAACCACATAGCTCACAACCACGATGGGAATCACAGAATGATAGGTCATAACCGCCGCCAATTGGAAGTCCTCACACATATATCACGGGGTTTCACAAATGAATAGAATATGAACTAAAATGACTGGGAAATAATATAACAAGAAATGTAACCTCATGAGGATAATACATAATTAAATCACTAAAATAACTAGAATAACAACGATAGCCATACCAGAACCCCATTGAGGGTTGGAAGTATCACCTCAATCAACGTAAGTAGATTTCCGAGTCTAAACCTAAAAAATGTTGCCTTCTTAAACTAAAGTGTTCAAAGCAGGTCGACTTCACGTTTATACACTGCTTCAATATTTCGCCCCCACAGAACGAACTACAGCAACGGAGAATAGGTATTAAAAGGCATGGTTCCTTTATAAGCATGTTCCCACTATAACTTACACACAAACAATCACAATGATGAAAGTTTGCATGTCACCCCCATGATAATGATAAGCTCACGCGCACCGGTCTCTCCATACCTCCTAATGGGCTCATACTCTCTTTAAATGATGTTAAGAAGCACCATATTGTTCACTGAGAAGGCACAAAATGCGGTATTGAACTAGACTGAATATTGAACATGCATATTAAGATGCAATTGGATGCATGCACCACCACCTTATCTCAATAGACAAGCAATTTGTTTAAATTAATTTGAATGTTGTATTCAGTAGTAATGTGCTACAACATTACCATTTTCTTTAAACAGCCTTGAAAAAGTCGGGGGTTACATTCCCCAGTACGACGAAACACGTGTTGGCTGTGACGTCTCCTTCATTAAACAATGACAAAACCCTGAACAAAAGGATCTTGAAAATTTTTTATTGGATTGCTGTATGAACTGAAATGTGAAAACACCTGTATTTGACTGTGTAAAATACCTTACGTGTGCTAGGGAGCAACAAACATTTAGTACAGGTACAATCTGAAGTCCTGTAGTCGGGGTTCCTAATTTATACCCAAGGAAGGAGTGGGACAAATTCTGGGGACCCACCTATGGGAGGGTCAGGGCATAGGTGTGGTTACACCCATGTCCCTTGTCCAGTTTCACACCAGAGCAGGAGCAAATGGCTCCTGCAACCAGTTTAAACTGTATTATGCACATGGACACCAAATGTGCCCCCAGTGCAGACTGTCAGATACTCTCAGAGTGTACCCACCCAGCCCCAACACACTAAATCCTGTCTGGGAGCTGGTCACACCTTCCTCTGACCAGAACCTATTGTCCAGACTCCCCTGCTCGAGCTCAGATCAGCAGCAGGAGGGCAGACGCATGTCTGTGGCTGGCAGCATCCATTTTGTGATGCCTAGTTAGAGAATGCTGGTACTGGGTAGCCTGGTGACCCACAGGAGTGGATCTACAAGGGAGGAATCATACCTCCCATGCCAGACTTAGACGTAGACCAGTCCTCAAACACATCCCCCATCTGGCTTACCCTACAGGATACCAAACCTGTGAACCTACCTCTGACCGTGGAGACCTAGCTTGTTGGCAAATGCCCGGTGGAGCTACTTGATAGATATAGAGGAGATGAGCTGTGGACTATCCCTTCGGCCATCACCTACCCAGCCGGACATTGGGCAGACCTTACTTTATCTCTCTGTCGTACTCTCCCTCCTACCCCTTTACTCCACCGCTTTCTCCTTTATGCTCGATTTAGCCCTCCTCTTTGCTCTCTAATTGTTTTCTCATTGAGACCTAGCTGCTTGACTGATGCCAGGTGGAGCTACCTACTAGCTATAGAGGAGATGGGCTGTGGGCTTCCCCCTCTGCCGTCACCTACCCAGCTAGACGTTGGGCAGACTCTCCTTCATCTCTCCATCCAATGTATCTCCATCCTTTCTCCCTCCTACACCTTTACCCCACCCCTATAGCCTTTTAAGCTCCATTTATTTTGTCTTCTGATGCTCTCAAAATGTTTTCATGTAACTTGTACCTAATGTCATTTCGTAATTGTGGATCCTTATGTATAAAGAGCTCTGATACCTTCGAGTCTAGCCAACACTACATGAAACTCAAATAAAGAAATAAAAAATTCTAAGGTGTTTGACACCAAACAGAACTTGTTTTTAAGCAGCCGTTTTAAAGTTAGCATATACTGCAAGGTTATAATGCACTTAAATATATATGGTTGGCTGCATCACAAACAACCCCAGAAAATAGGTTCTGAAGGCTGCAGAGGGGCTCCGCTCATGCAGGAGCACCCTCTCACATAAAACACAGCACCCTACCTTCAGGATTGATAAGGCCTGCCATAGGGGTGACTGATAGGTTTATATGTGCAGTGATTTAGAAAAGATATAGTGGATCTATATCTAAGTAAGGGGTGCATGCACCATCTTACACAGACTGCAATAGCAGACCTGTGGTGTCAGTTTGAAAGGTCTCTCAGGGGTGGCATAATACACGCTGTAGTCCCTGAGAGGCCTCTGGGGCACCTATGCCCTGGGTATATAATATTCCACATACTAGGGACTGATAAGGGTACCCCAGTATCCAATTTGGAGTGTACCTAAAGAACCTGCAATTAATTTAGAGGAAAAAGCAGCTTGACTGGGGTCCTGTCAAAACCAGTGATACAGCAGCAAAAAGTGGGGGTAACTATAAGGAGCGGATCCTACTCTCCTACAGTCTACAAATAAACATATCTCAGAGTCTTATCAATTGACATACCTTTTGGCAATCATGACATCCAGATGATTGCATGAAGAAGATAAGTACTCAAAAATAAAATAAAGAGTGAGAGGAAGTAAGAAACGAATAAAGAAAGAAACAAAGCAAGAAAAAAGAAAATAAATAGATATAGATAAAAAAGAGAAATGAAGGGGAGTAAGTAAAAGAAGAACGGGGTTACAGAAATATTTTGATGAAGAGATAAACATGGAAATATATCATTGATAGAACGACGAGAGAGAAAACGCAAAGAGAAGAAGATAGTAGAATAAGAAAAAAGAAACAGAGAAATAAATAAGAGAAAAACAGAAAAAGTTACTCGAAGGAAATTTACTAGTAGAACTAGGAAAAGTGGAAAAATAGTAAACGGAAGTAGGATAGGCAGGGATAAAAAAAGAGCAAACAAAGGAAGTTGCAAAAGAAAGGAGAAAAGAAAATTGATCAAATGGAAAGAGTATGAAAAAAATGAGAATTGGAGAAGGAAGAAGGAAAAAAGGAAAGTAGGAAAAAGAAATTGGAAAAATGAAACAAATAGAAAGAAGAGGAAAAAAAGAAGTTCAATACAGAAAAATGAAAAGGAAAGCAAAATAATATTGAAAAGGAAAAACGTAGAGGATGGAAGTAGAAGAGAAAAAGTACGGAGAACAGATGAGGAGGTATAAAGACAGATGAAGAAGAGCAAAAAGAAACAGAAACAATGAACGATATAAAGAAAGGAGAGAAAAAAGGTCAGAAGTAAAAAATAAATAAAAGTATGAATGAAATAGTTAAGGTAAAAAATGGAGAATGGGCAGAACACAAGGAAGTGGTAATTAAATAAAAAGAAATTGAGATAAAAGGAAGGAATGAAAGGAAGGATTAAGAAAAAGAAAGAGAACAAACGAAGGAGAGATAGACAGAGAGAAAAACTAATATTTTAAAAATGCATGGTCTCCAGCAACATCTAAATCTTAGGCCTCACAGAACTGGATGCACAGTGTTTTGAAGTACTAAAAGTGGGCTGTTGCATACTATTAAACCAGCAAACAGGCAGTCTTCGTGTGGAAGCTACTCAGATGTAATCTGAGATAACCTGATTATTAAACTTTTTTTGCAGCAAACAATGGCACTGATTAGAATTTTTATTACATATCATCAATACATTGATAGATAAAACAATTGATAACTATAAGTGCCAAAGGATTTTTGCGATTCTAGGGCAGTAACATTTACAACGAGCTATGATTTACTTCACTGCCACACAATTTACAGATTCCATGAACAATCTTGTTTCTAGCTCAAAAGGATTGCAATAATAGTTACAGACAATATGCCTCATCATTTGCCGTTTTTGTTTCATAACTTCATAACTTTGACAATTATGTTACTTATTTTGGTCCATCCTTGTTGCATATTCAAAATGTTTCTTACAATGGGTTTCTTATGATGATGAACCCCATACTTCATATGCAACCACGAAATATAGGTGGACAAATAGAGCTATGTGGACGATGAGAAAGGTGTGTAGGAGAAAAAGCAGGGGATGAAAACTAAAAGGGAGACAAAACACATGAAAAAAGAAAGGAAATAATAGTGCTACAAGGCAAAGGAACGAACAACAGTAGAACAAGAAACACCAGGACAACCAAGTGGACTAACACTAGAACCAGCAGGAGTAGCTGAACGCCTGGAAAGATGAGGGCTATGAAGATGAAGAGGAGCACTGGAGGAGGGCTAGTTGCAGATCAAGGATGGCTTGGAGGAGAAAGAAATTATACCAATAGGAGTAGGAACAGCCAGAACACAGGGAGAGTACAGTCACCAGACAAAGGACAACCAGGAGGACAAAAAGCAGGATCAATTAAAGAAGTTGTGGACCTGGAGACCCAGTAGAAGCAGGACCCATGGACCCATGGACCCGGAAAGCAAGCATTAGAAAGACAAAAAGGAAAAAGGCTTAAAGGAGAGGCCTGGACCAGAAGTACCACTAGGGCAGTAAAACATCAGAACAACAGCAAGGGCCTGATTCTGATGCGGGTTGCAAAGCTTCCCGACCAAATCGGTTTGTAAATGGTTTCCGACCCACTCGGATTCGGAGAGTCCCACCGGCGGAGTATGATGCATCCGGATACTTCCCAATACGATTTGTATGGACTCCTATTGACTTCAATTGGGGCATTTGTTCCTAATAGCATCATAATTGGGCCCTCGGTCAGGAAGAAATGTTCCTGATCTGATTTGGAAGCACCAAATGCTGTTAGGAAACCTTCCTAACCGCATCAGAATCAGGCCCTAGGTGGGAATGCTTTCCTAACCACATCAGAATCAGGCCCTAAATGTATAAGAAATGCCCCTATTTATAAAGGCCGTGTCTCCCATAAGCATCTCTAAGTGATGCTGTTAAGAACACTCCCTCAAAAGCCGCCTCCTTTTTCACCCCGTGTGAAGCGCTGGTGCATTAAGAGATGCCCTTACTATTTTATGTTACGGCCCTTTAGATTGGGTCAGTGCCCTGTTCACCATTGAGGCCACACTGTGAGATTCCGGTCTACGGCCATGAAAGAATTTGCTGGTAGCTGATGTACTCCGCTTTCCTGAGGGGCTGGTGATGCTCCCTTTTTTTAGTCTCACTGCACCAGCCCTGTGTCACAAGAGAACAGCTGGCAGGGCCCTGGGTATGTCGTCTCATTTTAAAATATCCTCTCACTGATGTCTTTTGGAAGGAACAGGGAGGGACCTGAGATGTGAGCTGTAGGGTGGGGAGGCCCACAGGCTCTTCCGCTCAGCTTGCTCACTACTATGGTCATAACTCCTTTAATCAGAGGTATTCTGACACGAGGGCAGGCTAATTATCACATCCACCTCTTTGAATGTAAATGGGCACTGAATCAAGGAGAAAGTAAATTAATTCATGACTCAAGTTGCACTAGGATATTATTCGATTTAGGTTTGTGTTGTAGAGGTCCTAGTAATCAGCATGCTTCCATGGACACTACCTGGAACAGGGATTTAGGTTTTTGAGTAGAAGTCATACTAATAAGTATTTTTCCATGGACCAACCTGCAAACACTCAATTCAAGAAAAACTTGCCCTTTTTTGTTATGGCTGTACTTAATCTCAATTAACTATAGTATTTACGTATGTAGTTTCGTAAAATCAAGTAATTAATTAATGAGGAAGTTCCAGGGTTGAAACAGAAGTACGTTTATTCCAAGAGTAAAGGTTCCATCCATCCAGTAGGCTGTGTAAGGTAAACTGAACAACTCTAATACAACAGTCAGAGCACAAGGTTTCCTCACCATGGAGCTACTCAGAGAAATACACTGTGGGGTCGATTCCAATTCGGGAAAAAACGCTCCGAATAGCCGTACAGAGCGTTTTTCCCGTACAAATCGTACCCTGCAAAGTCCCCCGTACGTACGATGAAGTACGATTCGTACCAGGAGCTGTACTCCGTACGAATCGTACAGAGACCGTACGAATCAAAACCCCGTACGAATCTCCCTCGGAACCCGCTGTACGCAACATCCGTACGTTTCGCGGCTGGTTTCTCCGACCCAGCAAGTACGATTTGTGTCGGGTACGCACCGTATAAACGCTTTTTCTACGGGAGCCAAAAACATCTGGAGAAGCAGAGTTCACCTCGAAACAGGTATGGAACGGCGCCCCCGGGTACGTTGCGTACACACCATGATCGCAGCGGTACGGTGCGTACCCCTGCGACCATGGGATGTACGCACCGTACCCCGTGATCATGAGGTGTATACACCGTACCCCATGTTCACAGGGTGTACGGTGCGTACACCCTGCAGTCGCGGGGTACGGTGCGTACACCCCAAGATCGCAGGGGTACGATGCGTACCCCTGCGATCATGGGGTGTACGGACCGTACGGTGTGTATGCGATTGTGTGCTTTTCTATACGAATTGCCCTTACCTGACGTGGACCGTACGAATCGCGTCCTCATACCCCGGTCCGGATCGTACTCGTCAGGACGTACGGCATGTTTACGATTCGTACGGAAAGGGCTCCGGATACGAATCTTACGGACGTTTTTGTTCCAGGAACGGAATCGACCCCTGTGTGATGTGTTTATAGGAAAACATAGTCAAAGCACATTAGTGTAAAGCACAATATTACATACCTTCCCTCTTTATACAAAAAAAAAAATGAAACAAAAACACAAATAAAGGAGAGACTATAGAGAATTTAAAAAAGAGAGATCTCATCTCTCATATTGCTCCAAGGCATAGTTTTTAAATTTCGAGGGTTGTTTTGCAATTCTATTTCTTCTTCGTGGACTCACAAACTCACTTTTGCAGCTCCGAGATTGTTGGAGATGACGAGGCTGAGTCCGATGAATGACCATTACTTGTAAAATGACTTAAGACATTGTTCCTAATAAGAAAAACTCTTTTGACGTTCCAAATCCGAGAGTCTTCCGGCTTTATTTTCTTTGGCTAAAACTTTAATTACTTTGTGCGGTTTCTTAAACAAATTCGATGCCTATCTCCCAAAAGGAGCTCTAATCATAACGCAATCACCGACTCTCATGGGAATAATTTTTACAGACTTTTTTAAATTAAACGTTAGCTTTCGTGCATCAATTTTTCCAGCCTCTTTTGACCCTCCATTTACCATCTGAAACCAATGGCTGTCTTTCTGATGCAGCTTTGTCGACCCAATGAGGTAAAATGAACATGTTTGCGTACCTTTCCTTAAACAATTGAAAAGGAGTTTTCCCAGTGACGGTATGCGGGGAAACCCTGTAAATCTCTACTTTTTTATTTACTTCCTCTTTCCAGTCCAGGTTATTCTATTTGGCCTTGGTAATTGTTTCCTTTAGGAATACATTGAAGGACCCCACCTTGCTATTCATCTCGGGGTGGGATCAGTGACTAAATCGAGGGACTGAATATCGACTGTCCAGAATATCGATTCAAAACGTCAAGGGACAGAATATAGAATCCCTGTCTACAAACAGGTAAATACTAAAATATTGAGTACAAAATATCGATATTTAAAATATAGTTAAATAAAATATCGAATTTTTTAAATATATTAAAAATAATATAAAAGTAATTAACCAATAAACACAATTAAATAAAATATAGTTAAAATAATCTAAAAAAGCTTAAAATGTAAAAATAATAAATGTAATGTACAAAAACATATATTTATTTAATAATATAATAAAATAATTAATAATCTTAATTATCAAATATTTAAAACATTATTAAAAATGTTTTACATATATATATATATATAAATACACATATGATAAAATAATTAATAATATTAATTATAAAATATTTAAAACATTATTAACAATATATTTTACATATAAATATATATAAATAAAGATAATTATAAAAAATATAAAAATAAATAATACATAATAATTTTAATAATGAAAGTAATACTTTTCATGTTAATTAAAAATTTACACTACATTAAATATAACAAAATTAAAAACATTACATAGCTAAGGAAAGAAAATTGATATTCACACTCCAACAAGTGCAAAAGTAGAGAATTTGTTGGATAGTGGGCGGGTACAAATTACTATTCCCACTCCAGTGAGTGGAACAGTAGGGAAAGTGTTGGATAGTGGGAGGGTAAAAATTACTATTCCCTCTGCAGTGAGTGGAACAGTAGGGAAAGCACTGGATAGCATAGGGGTAAAAATTAATATTACCACTCCAGTGAGTGCAACAGTAGGGAAAGTGTTGGATAACGGCAGGGTAAAAACTACTATTCCAACTCCAGTGAGTGGAACAGTAGGGAAAGTGCTGGATAGCGGAAGAGTAACAATTACTATTCCCACTCCAGAGAGTGCAACAGTAGGGAAAGAGTTGGATAGCGTAGGAGTAAAAATTACTATTCCCACTCCAGTGAGTGCAACAGTAGGGAAAGCGTTGGATAGCGTAGGGGTAAAACTTACTATTCCCACTCCAGTAAGTGCAACAGTAGGGAAAGTGTTGGATAGCGCCAGGGTAAAAACTACAATTCCAAATCCAGTGAGTGGAACAGTAGGGAAAGGCTCGATAGCGGGAGGGTAACAATTACTATTCCCCCTCCAGAGAGTGCATCAGTAGGGAAAACATTGGATAGCGTAGGGGTCAAAATTACTATTCCCACTCCAGTGAGTACAAGAGCAGGGAAAGTGTTGGATAGCGGCAGGGTAAAAACTACTATTCCAACTCCAGTGAGTGGAACAGTAGGGAAAGCACTGGATAGCGGGAGAGTAACAATTACTATTCCCACTCCAGAGAGTGCAACAGTAGGGAAAGTGTTGGATAGTGGGAGGGTAAAAATTACTATTCCCACTCCAGTGAGTGCAACAGTAGGGAAAGAGTTGGATAGCGTAGGGGTAAATCTTACTATTCCCAATCCAGTGAGTGCAATAGTAGGGAAAGTGTTGGATAGCAGGTGGGTAAAATGTACTATTCCCACTCCAGTGAGTGCAACAGTAGGGAAAGTGTTGGAAAGCGGGTGGGTAAAAATTACTATTCCCACTCCAGCGAGTGGAACAGTAGGGAAAGCATTGGATAGCGGGAGGGTAAAAATGACTATTCTCACTCCAGTGAGTGCAACAGTAGGGAAAGTATTGGATAGCGTAGGGGTAAAAATTACTGTTTCCACTCCAGTGAGTGCAACAGTAGGGAAAGTGTTGGATAGCGGGTAGGTAAAAATTACTATTCCAACTCTAGTGAGTGGAACAGTAGGGAAAGAGTTGGATAGTGTAGGGGTAAAAATTACTATTCCCACTCCAGTGAGTGCAACAATAGGGAAAGCGTTGGATAGCGTAGGGGTAAAAATGACTAATCCCACTCCAGAGAGTGCAACAGTAGGAAAAATGTGGGATAGCATAGAGGAATAATTTAGTAGACCCAGTCCTGCAATTTAATTAAAATTAATAAAAAAAAATATATAATATTTAAATTTAATTTATCTCCCACTATTTTCCACTATAAACGTCACCTCCAATAATCTGAAATATTAAAAACTTAACATAATAATTAACATTTAATTAGTTAGCTAATCACAATTAACAAAAATATATTAACAATGATTTATAAATCAACTAACACAATTAACAGTATAAAATAACTTTGATTAAATATAATATAAATAATAATAAAAATATATTTTCAAATATTTTAATAAACAACAAACTCCCCTATAAACACTCAACACACTCCTCAAATAATTATCATAATTAACATATTAATACATTAATTATTAATAATTAATATTTAGTTAATTACTAATTAATAACAATTTACACAATTTACATATTTATCAATGATTAAAAATGTGTATTAATAGCTTTTAAAATATTTAATAATACATTAATTACCTTAATTAGCAATATTACTTATTACCCATAACATTATTAATTAATAAATCATTATTATTATTTTTTTAATTTAAATTAAATTACTTCTCACCCTGTTCCCCTATTAAACCCACAATACGCTACGGAACTAATATACGCAAAAATGCATTACCAATATTAATTATTAACCATAAAATTATGAATTAATAAATTATTATTTTTTTAATTTTAATTAAATTACTTCCCACCCTATTCCCATATAAACCCACAACCCACTACGTTACTAATATACGCAAAAATGAATTACCAATATTAATTATTTAACGATAAATTATTAATTAATGAACTATTCTTTTTTTAATTTTAATTAAATTAATTCCCTCCCTTTCCCCCTAAAAACCCACAACCCGCTATGGAACTAATATATGCAAAAATGAAATACCAATATTAATTATTAAACAATAAATTATTGGTTAATACATTTTTTTTAAATTTAAATTAAATTACTTCCCAACCGATTCCCCTATAAACCCACAACCCGCTACGGAACTAATATACGCAAACATTAATTATCATAAAATTAATTATCTTAAAAAAATTGTAACATACATTAAAAAAATATTATATACTTTTAACACATATACTAACATATAAAATAATTTAAAAAAATTCGATATAATATGCTTCTATATTATGACATTCTATATTATAACATACTATATAATGACATTGGATATAATGACATTCGATATTACTTACCTATATGTCGATATTATTTCCAATTGTATTATGTCCATTCCATATTCTGTCCTCTCGATATTTTTGATTTGATATTATGTCCTCTTGATATTTTTTATTCTATATTTTGGGTGTTTACCCTTGGGATGATATAAGGAATGCATTTCATGTTTGATGGAGCAACTCTTCCATTTCATAGGACTCCATTATCGGTTAACAAGATCCCAGGCAGTCCTTCTCTACCAAACACTTGTTTGAGAGATAGGATGATATGTTTCATATCAATACCCCAAATGAGTTTGATCTCTGGCCACCTAGAATACAAACCAATGAGTATGAATACATAAACATCACCTCCATTGCCTTGTATGGGGCCCAAAATATCAAGTGCTATATTTTCCCACAGCCCTTTGTGGCGCTTTCTGATGATCATGGGTTGTACTCTGGGATTAAAACACTTTTCACTCAAGATACAAGGTACACATTCTCTCACTAGACGCTCAGCCTGCTGATCCATTCCGGGCCTCTAGTAATTTAGCCTAAGCCTTTCTTTTGTTTTTTGACATGCCTTGATTTCCTTGATGGGCTAAGTCCAACAACTCATGACCAAGCACCACAGGAGGGACAAGCCTAGTTCCTCTAAACACTAGTCCTTTACACTATGAAAGCTCATGCCTAACATTCCAGTACTTTTCACAATCACCCTAAATGGTTCCAACCTTCCTTAAGCAAGGAAGAAAGTTCTTGTAACTCTCTGTCTGAGGCACACTCTTCCCACAATCTGCTTTCTTCTACACCATCACTCTCAACATTACACACCCATTTGTTTAGTTAACCTTTTTCAAGATTCAATTTATCATCATCACGTGGTACTAATTTCGAAAGGGTATCTGCTATCCTATTCTTGGCTCAATGCAGGTATCTCTCTTCAAAATCATAGCCTTGAAGTGTGACGACCCATTTGGAGATTCTGCCTAAGATCGCATCAATGCTTTTTTTTTAAAACCTCGCATTGGGGTTTATTGTCTGAATGTACAACAAATTTAGTCCCCCACAATGGGATTTTGAGTTTCGTCACAGTCCAGTGCATTCTCATATTGACACACTTGCCAGAAAACCCTCTTATGAATTTTCCGTAATATTTAGCCATCCCGAGGAACTTCATGAGCTCTTCCTTATTGGCAGGAGACGCTAACATTTGTATTGCATCGACCAAGTCTCTTTTGGATTCTACGCCTTCACCCGATATGGTGTGACCTAGGTAATCGATAGAGGGTTTCTTAAACTTACATTTGTCTAATCTAACTGTATGATTATGTTGATGAAACCTCTCTAGGACTTGCCTAAGCCTCTTGCCATGCTCTATCTCATCTCTCCCATAAATCAGGGCATTGTCTTGGTAGATTTTCTACAACCAACTGACCTCCTAAAACGTTTTCCAAAGACCTTTGAAATACGGAGGCTGCTGACACCAATCCAAAGTTTAACCTTATGAATCTATACGTCCCAAATTGTGTTATGAATGCGGTTATGTCTTTAGGCTCTTCATCTAACATTAATTGGTGATATGCGGACTTTAGATCCCCGGTGGGAAAGACCTCAGTCCCCTGCAATAACATAAGCATGTCCAAGATTTTGGGAAGGGGATACTTGTCTACTATGACCTGCTTATTAAACTCTCTCAAGTCTATGCATAAGCGAAGGCTACTGTTAGCCTTCCTGGCGGCTACAACCGGAGCCAACCATTGAGTACATTCCACCTCTTCTATAATCCCTTCAGCCTTGAGTTATACTAATTCTGATCTCATTTCATCTCTCAACGCAAAAGGCACACCACGACTTTACCTGCTACAGGCACTGCCCCAGAAACCTGTTGTATCTTGTGCATATAGTCTCATAAGTATCTTAGCTTGTTCCTAAACACACTGGAAATCTCTTTTTTTTAACACAAAAGTCTAGTTGTCCTCATTGTCTTGCTTGATAGCAACTTTGCTTATATGAAAACCTTCCTTCAAATTGATAGGGGGATCATTGTTCGTATCTAAATCACCCCCAAATCTCTCTGGTGGAACTAACTTAGGATACTATCTCCTTTTTGTGAGACATACATTTTACCTGATAGATTCCTTCCTTTTGTACTCTAATAAACCCCAGAAATATCCTAAAAGCTTTATGGGTTCTCCACCATAGGCACTGGGTTTGATGTCAGCCTTTAATAATTTTACTTTATCTTTCAATTTGCACACACAAAACCTTTTGGGGACAATGGTGATTTTAGCTCCTGAATTAAAAAGTACTCTGGTACTCCCTCCTTCAAAAATCACTTCATCCAAATGAACTTTCTTACCTTTATCTGTAACTGCGAGACAATTTGACCACAGTCAAACTCAGAACAGCCATCAGTATCACTGTCACTCTCCTCTGAAATCACATTGACTTTGCCTTTGTTTGTTTTAGCCTTACACACTGCGGTAAAATGTCCAACCTTTTTTACAAATCAAGCAAGTGGCTTTTAGTGCTGGACACTTCTTGTCATTAACAAGATGCCCTGCATTCCCACACCTGTAACACTTAAAGTGAAAAACTCTCGCACTTTTCAACCTATGTTTAACGTAATTAATCAGCGGAAATAATACCGCCTGATTGTGTTTTTTGTAAATAATTGAATCTATGCTCTAATGTTTCTCCTTTCTTCTCCACTCGAGCGCCCCTTTTCACTTTGACTTTAATTCTTTCAGTTCTTGCGCCGTTTATTTGAATTGTTGATGATAATGTAAATAACTGTGTCATCCCGTTTTTTTGATAAATACAAATTTTGAAATGTGGGTTTGGTGTTTCATTGCCTTTCCAATAACCTTCTTCTCCCATGTAGCTTGATTTCTTTAATGCAGATTGAATCGCATTTCTAAGCTATAAATTAACCTGTGGATTAACTCAATCTAATTAATAGTCTAGGGCCATTGTTTTTGTATATCATTGATACCCAGGTCCTTTGATTTTGTGGGTGTTACCCCATTGATTTAATGGTATGTTTAACGTAATACATTTTCTTCAAATTCTTCTCTTTGGTAGAACCTTTAATTACTTGGACAGAATTGGCCTTAGCTTCATGCTAAGTTATAATTTCTACACACTATAGAGAATGTATAATTTTCCTAGCGATTCTAAGAATTTCATCTAACGAGGGGTCATCTTTCTGCAACAGATCATCTCTAACGTTCTCTACATTGTAACCCAACATGACCTGATCCCTTATTTTTTCCTTTAATAAAACCCCAAACTTACATGAGGATCCTAATTTTCTTAAGGCAGTAACATAGTTCTCTACCGACACGCCTTCATTTTGAGTTTGGCGACCAAAATGATAGCGTTTCAGGATTGTGCTTGCTTTGGCTAAGTAATGCCTATCAAGCTTTAGCATGCAAATTTCAAACTCATTTAAGATTGGATCATCTATTTCAGGTAAGTGATCAAACACCTCTTGACCTTCCGAACCAAGACAATGCAAGAGAAGAGCTGTTCTTCTCTCTGCACTGAGATTAGTTTCACACACCTTAGCGTATCTTTCAAACACCTTCTCCCATTTTTGCCATTTAATAGGCGGCTCACCAGGGGATGTTAAAAAACAATGCAGTGGTAATATTCTACATGGTTACACTGAATATTTTAGACAAATGTAAAGGAAAGCAGAGAGTGGTAACTTAAGCAAATAGTTTTCAGTAAATAAAATTCATAATAAGTCGTCAAAGAATAAAAGTGACTGTATGTCAACTACCAAGGCTCACCAAATATAAAGTGTTGTAGAAACAGTTTGGAAAGCGTACTGTACTGTACAAAAATGTTAACTTTGTAAACATTGAATAAAAAATTTGACATACAAAATGTTTACACACCTACAAACAAAATGAGTTGTTAAATGTGACTACAAACAAAATTGGCAAGAGCATAATGAGTCAAAGATGTCACAACTTGTTACCAATTAGTTACTTCAGGTGAAGGACAGTTGTAGTTGCGACCGCGTACTCAAAAACAGTTGGGGTCCTGAAAACAGGTTAAACTACAACACGTAGTTAAACCAATATGGCCACCACGTAAAGAACATAACATGCTGAATGTGTGGCAGTAACGATAAAGCCTTGAAAAAGGCTGCGCGCCCAAATGCGCACTCTAAGTAATCCGGAATGCCAGGGGTCAAAGCCAACAAAGACGAAGAAGAGCTTGCCGACACACGCACTTTCAGTACTCAAGGACTCGTGACGGTGAGGTGTTGTCTTTCAAAATCACAAAGACTGCTGTCACAAAGCCTCACGCAGCGGCGCGTGATGTAGGACTGCACACATTTTGAACAATGAGAATAAACTTGCGCACCAGAACGTGTGAACACAACATGCGAATACCAACTTTGAAAGATGACAATGAACTCACACAGCAGCGCATGTGATCACAGCATGCAGTAGCATGAGCAGTATAGCTTAGCAAGAAAGCAAAAGGCAAGAGCGAGGCACCAAGTTGTAGGATGAAACAAACACACCAAAGAGCCAGGGAAGCACAGCTATTGCATAGTGTAGGCGGCGGGTAATTTAAAATCAAAACAGCAGAGATTCCATTCAAAGTAGCAACAACTACGGCAATATGCATTTATTTTCGAATGGGAACAACCTCTGTAAAGCAGCAAAGAGGGTGTCTGGTTTTTCAAAGGCCACACAGCGTAAGAGGGAAAGGACGAACCCTCACCGATATTCCAGAACCCAGGAAACTCTAACAGGGTGAGACGTGGGGCGAGCGCTCCCAATCCAAAGCCAGACAGAGTTTGCCCCCAAACATAAAAGGCACAAAGAGTGCATGGATGAGCCGGCGCCAAAACCTCCCAGCTCATCTAGAAAGAGTGAGGTGTGCAGCGAACACTCCCAATCCACAGTAAAATAGAGGTAGCCCCACGAAGAAAATTTCAAGGGGAAGAGAAAAAGGAAACTCACATAACACTTTCAGAACAATGAAGATGTGAAGTTGCTCCATTTGTTCCTTGAAAAAATCTTGTGGATGTTGCTCCTTAAAGAGAGAATTGTAGAGGTTGGGACCTGCACTTCTTTCCCATAAAACACAAGTTTAAATCCTTGAAGATGCAGCGGGGTTAGTCTCCTTAGCTCGTCGCCAGTGTAACATCAAGCAATTAATCAATAAGAAAGTTCCAGGATTGAAACAGAAGTAAGTTTATTCCAATAGTAAAGGTCCCATCCATCCAGTAGGCTGTGTCAGGTAAACTGGAGCTACTCAAAGAAATATACTGTGTGACATGCTTATAGGAAAACATAGGCAAAGCACATTACTGTAAAGCATAATACTACACGTTTCTAATGAGTTAGATGATTGTCCTGAATTGTACTATCTAAAGTCACACAATCCTACCTACTCATATAGATGCCAATCCATGATAAAAGCACAAAGTGGCGTACGCTCTTATTAATTGTACTTTGTGCTGAAGGACAAATTACATAATGAGCAGTGTGCGAGCTGCACCGTCTTGTCAGAACAGCTCACTAGTCTGAGTTGAGTGATGCATGTGATACAAATTCCAATCATGCCTGGACTTAGATGTTTACATCTTAAGAAACGGTTCAATGAGCATCAGGCAGACAATTATAGTTTAAGTTCTAAGTAATATAAGAATGTCCATTATTTATTTAACACACTCACTCTGTGTATATAAAAAGGAAGGATGTGGCCCAATCACCTGGCATCAGAAGTGTATCGTGAGCTTTCTCCTCGAAGTCCTCGCCCATGAGTAATTAAAAGTTTACTCAATACATAAAAGGGTCAGACACGTGCCAGTGTGCAACGGAAGATCATGAGCTCCTCTGAAGATCTGCAGTATCCCAGGCTGCTACTTAAATACAGAGATGGATTTCTTGTCTCTTAGGGAGGCAATACTCGTCTCTGCAGAAGTAAATCTGACATAGCTGTATACTTTATAAATGATTTCTAATCAAGGTTGTCCGAAAGGGAGAGATATTGACAAAACAGCAAAAGGGGAAATACCTTTTAGGATAGGCATTTGTAGATTACAAAGCAAAAGTAACAAAGGAAGCCTATTCATCCTACCGGTCCCTTCCTACACATAAACATGTCCCTATTGTAACCAGAAATCTAGTAATGTGTGTTAAAGAATTTCAATTTGTTAGTGACTTCAAAGTAGGAACTGTTTCTTCCTAGTACAATTATATATCAACAGCAAATAGCATGAAAATGCAACATTTTTTGGCCATCCAATGATGCTCTAATAACTTGTGTGAGGATGCAGTAGTACTGTAGGACTCCAGGTGAAAGTCCATGCAATTCTAGTCCCCTGCATGAAAACACAGTAGTACTAAGACAGATCCACCTGAGCATCAGCAGAATTTCGACAGATCACATCAATGCACACTGTGCTCTAGCAGCCCCTGCAAAAGTACAATGTACTCAAGTTGCCAATTTGAGGGCAAAATAATGCTCCAACAGCTCATGTGGGGCCACTTTATTTATTTATTTAAGTGGTTTTATATAGCGCTGGGTAGATCCAAAGGTATCTGAGCGCTTTACAGGGGTTGGAAGTAGAAACAGATTGCAATATTAAATTCATTCAAATAGGAAAAGTGTGACAGAATATGAACAGAATGCAAAAAACAATAAATACATGGATAAGAAGATCAGAAATACATATAGTCCATAACCATGATTTGGATAGTTGTGCAAGCGTGGGTAGCCAGGGATGATGGGGGGAAATTATTGAGGTAGGGTGGAACCGAGGAGGGTGATAGGAGAGGAGATAGCATGTAGGAGTAGGTGGTGATTATATGAGGACTAGTAGAAGGAGGGTGGAAGTATATGTGAGGGAGAGAGGCAGGGGTAGTAATTCAGGTATAAAGTGGTGAGAAACATAGCACCGTCATGGGTAGGTTGAGAGACCTTGTTAGGTAGTGGAATTAAAGACCCCAGTATTTGAAGAGAAGATGTTGCTTGAGATCTTTTTTGAAGCTGAGGTAGGAGGGGTTGCAACCTAGATCTTTGGGGAGTGAGTTCCAGACAGTAGCCACATTTGCAGAGAAAGAGCGTAACTGAGTTAATTTCTTGTTTACCAAGGGAGGTACCAGTAGAGAGTGTTTGTGCTCCTCATTTCTCTGGCACAATCCGCTTTGTGAAGTTTTTGTGAGAGATACAGTGGGGTTTGAAGATGGAAGGCTTTATGCGTAGGTAGATCTGCCTTCGATAGGAAGCCATTTCAGATCTTTGAGGATGGGAGAGATGTGTTCAAACCTCTTGCAATCAGAAATAAGCCTGGCCACGAGGTTAAGGACTGACTTGATTGGGGCTAAGTGGACTTTAGGTGTTTAGGTGAGAATGGCATTACCATAGTCCAATCTGGAGAGTACAAATGATTGAACAACAGATTTAAAATCATCTACAGCAATGAGGGGTTTAATTTTCTTGAGGTGATGTAGAGAAAAGAGAGCGCCTTTAGATGCATTTTTTATTTGAGGAGAAAGGCTGATGTTTTGATCAATGCTTATTCCGAGAGATTTAACTGGGCTAAAGGTGGACAAGGAGCAGTAGAGGGCTTTAAGATCACAGATCCAATGTTGAATGGGGAGTCGGTTCTTTTTAGAAGCAAAGAGAATGACGTCTGTTATTTTAGGATTGAGTTTTAGGTGATTGTGATAGAACCATTGTTGAATCTTATCAGGGCATCATTGAGATGAAGAATGTCTGCATGGGAATTGATTTTATAGTAAAGCTGGGTATCATCCCAATAGAAGTGATAGTTGATTCCTGCTTGCTTTAGAATGCGGGTGAGGGGTTGCCATAAAGAGGTTAAATAGAGAAGGAGAGAGAAAAAAGCCCGGGGGAACACCCAAGGAGACAGGCATAGGTTTAGAAAGGCAATTGCTGATTTTAATTTGTTAGGTTCTGTACTGAAAGAAGGAGGTGAACCATTCAAGAACAGGACCATTGAAGCCGAACCGATCTTTGAGGGTGTTGAGTAAGGCAGAGTGGTTTACAGTATCGAGAGGTCAAGAAGAATGAGAAGGGAGGCCTCCCCCTTGTCGAGGGAGTGATGGACATCATTAACAATGTTGAGCTTCGCAGTTTCAGTACTGCAGCCCTTTCGAAAGCCTGACTGTAATGTGTGCAAAAGGCTAAATTAGTCAATGTGTTTGTCCAGTTGGAGCAAGGCACATTTTTCAAGGGCCTTGGAAAGAAGAGGCAGATTAGAGATAGGACGCAAATTGTTAAGGTTGTTGGGGTCAGCAGTGGCATTTTTGCCACTAGCTGGGGTGAAACAGGGACACACCCTGTGGCCAAGGAGGAGTTAATGGTGTTAGTCCAATAAGGAGTAATGATATGCTTTAAATCTTGAACGAGTTTGGCAGAGAGAGGGTCAAAGGTAAGAGAGGAGGGTTTAAGCTTAGTGATGATGTTGAAGAAATCTCGCTCAGTAACTGGGCTAAAGTAACGCCAAGATGTTTTATTTTTTAATTGTGGACTGGTGAGGAAATGTTTCAGGAGGGCAATGGTGTGAGGGAGATGAAAAGAGTTAGGAGGGGGCGAAGATGTAAAAGGAGACTTGGATGGGAGGGCATCGAGGGGTGATGAGCACTGTGGGGAGGAAGTTGCGGAAAAGGATAGATCAATTTTAGTGATTTTATCAGAAAAGAAGTTTGCAATTTATTCACATCTTTCGGTATCAATTTGGGGGGCAGAAGCTGTTTGATTTTTGATGATGCTGAATAGTTATCTAGGTCTATTCTTAGCTCAGTCAAGTTGTGCGTGGAAGAAGGAGGCCTTTTCATTGAGGATGTTTTTTATAATTAAACCTCGCGGTTCTGAGGAGGGCAAAATTTGGGGGGAGGGATGTTGTCTCCACTTGCGTTCGGTCATCCTAAGCGTGCGTCTCTCATTGTTGAGATCAGCATTAAACCAGGATTTGGCAGGGATGTTTTTTTGTGATTTTAATTTGGCTGGAGCAATTAGGTCAAGAACCTCAATGATGGATTTGTTGTAGTGTTCAGTAAGATCATTAGCATTTTGTGAAGGAGGTAGAAGTTGAAGTTTTGCTTTGATCTTTTTCTCCAATTCGCCAGGAGGAATAAGGTGAAGATTTCCGGTTAATTTATTTTGTTTGATGCTTGAAACATGGATGAATGCCTCTTCAGCCCCAGACATCACCATTGCCATCCCGGAAGGATACAAGATCATCCGTAAGGACCGCATCAAGCAAACAGGAGGAGGCATCGCTATCGTCCACAAGAATTCCATCCGCATCTCAACCAGCTCAGACGTCAACCTTGCGTGCGCCGAACACCTCCACTTCCAGATCCACACCGACCCCAAGACCACAATCAGAGGCACCCTCCTCTACCGGCCCCCAGGACCCCGTGCACAATTCAGTGACGACATCACTGACTTTATCACCCCACACGCCCTCCCCTCCGAGGACTACATTCTATTGGGAGACCTCAATTTTCACCTGGATAAGAGCAATGACAGCAGCGCCACCACCCTTCTGGACAATCTCGCCAACCTCGGACTCAAACAACTTGTCACTACCCCCACCCACATTGCAGGTCACACACTCAACCCTATCTTCACCTCCAGCAAACATGTCTCATTCAGTCACACCACAACTCTCCATTGGACGGACCACAGCTGCGTTCACTTTATCTACAATAAGACCACAATCCACAACCATCCTCAACCCACCCTGCGAAGAAATTGGAACAAAACCACCATCGACCAGATCTCCTCATCGCTTCTTCTAAACCCCCCCGCCCACTCCTCTAACCCCGACCAAGCAGCCATTAACCTCACCCAATGGCTATCCAACAGCGCCGACACCCTAGCACCGTTGAAAAAACGTCAAATCAAACTAGGCAGCAAAAACGCCTCCTGGTTCAACGATGATCTTAAGAAATCGAAGAAACTCTGTCGCTCCCTCGAGAAGACCTGGAAAAAAGACCCAAACACCAGCACTAGGGACGCCTTCAAAAACGCCACCCGCATACACCACCAACTAATCCGGTCTGCCAAGAAAGCCGCATTCATAGACCGACTAGACAACAATGCCCACAACAGCAAGGAATTATTCAACATCGTCAAAGAATTTACCAACCCATCAGCCAACTCCAACGACATCACCCCCTCCCAAGCCCTCTGCGACTCCCTAGCTACCTTCTTCCACAACAAAATCGCAGACATCCACAACAGCTTCAACAACCAACCCGGAGACCAGCCCACCCAACCTTCTGCAGGACCTTCACCCCCCTTGAACACCTTTAACGACTGGAACCCAATCTCCACTGAGGACACCATCCGCCTGATGAACTCCATCCACTCAGGATCCCCAACTGACCCATGCCCTCACCACATCTTCAAAAAAGCAGACTCCATCATAGCACCACACCTCCGAGATGTCATCAACTGCTCCCTCAACTCCGCCACCTTCCCGGAAAGCTGGAAACACGCAGAACTCAGCGCCCTTCTGAAAAAACCCACAGCTGACCCCACCGAACTCGAAAACTACCGCCCCATCTCGCTTCTTCCATTCCCGGCCAAAGTCATCGAGAAAGCTGTCAACAACCAGCTCGCCACCTTCCTCGAAACCAACAAATCCCTCGACTCCTCACAGTCAGGCGTCCGAGCCAAACACAGCACTGAGACCGCACTTATCGCAGCAACAGACGACATTCGTACTCTACTGGACAATGGAGACACAGTCGCCCTCATCCTCCTCGACCTCTCCGCTGCCTTCGACACAGTCTGCCATAGCACCCTTCTACAACGCCTCAGCAACGTCGGAATCCAAGGAAAAGCACTGGAATGGATCACCTCGTTCCTTACCGGAAGAACCCAGAGAGTCCGCCTCCCTCCATTCAAGTCAGAGGCCTCTGAAGTCATCTGCGGCGTGCCAAAAGGATCGTCACTCAGCCCCACCCTCTTCAACGTATACATGAGCCCCCTTGCGACCATCGCTCGCCAACACAACCTCAACATCATCTCCTACGCTGACGACACTCAACTGATCCTCTCACTCACCAAAGACCCTAACACCGCCAAAACCAACTTACACGAAGGAATGAAAGAAGTAGCCGAACGGATGAAGCACAGCCGTCTAAAACTGAACTCAGACAAAACAGAAGTCCTCATCTTAGGCACCTCCCCCTCCGCCTGGGATGACTCTTGGTGGCCAGAGGCCCTTGGAAAAGCACCCATCTCGACGGACCACGCACGGAACCTGGGCGTCATCCTGGACTCCTCACTCTCGATGACCAGACAAGTCAACGCCGTTTCATCATCTTGCTTCAATATTCATCGCATGCTCAAAAAAACATTTCGCTGGATCTCCACCGAAACTAGAAAAACGGTCACCCACGCACTGGTCACGAGCCGCCTGGACTACGGAAACACCCTATACGCCGGTACCACCGCAAAACTCCAGAAAAAACTCCAACGCATCCAGAACGCCTCAGCCAGACTCATACTAGACATCCCGCGTAAAGAACACATCTCTGGTCACCTGAAAAACCTCCACTGGCTCCCCGTAAATAAGAGGATTACTTTCCGCCTCCTAACCCACGCACACAAAGCACTTTACGAACTTGGACCCGAATGCCTCAACACACGACTGTCCTTCTACACCCCCTCCCGTCAGCTACGATCCTCCAACCAAGCCCTTGCCACTGTACCTCGCATCAACAAAACCACCATGGGAGGTAGATCCTTCTCCTACCTAGCAGCTAAAACTTGGAACTCACTTCCCACTCACCTTCGCCTTACCCAGAACCACCTAGCATTCAGAAAGCAACTTAAAACTTGGATATTCGACAAATAATTCCCCACCCTTCCTCAAGCGCCTTGAGACCCTATGGGTATGTAGCGCGCTATATAAATCTCCTGACTTGACTTGACTTGACTTATGGGGAAGGGAGAGGTGCAGCACTGTTGATTGTAAAGAGGATAAGGTGATGGTCCGACCAGTCAAAAGGGACAATGTGCGAAAGGGAAGCCAGATCTTTGCTAGTAATGATAGCGTCAAGAGTAGACCTTTGGAATGTGTTGGTGAATGGCAAAGTTGAATCAAGTCTGTAACCTGGAGGAGGTCATTGAGGCTGTTAACCGAGGGAGCAGCCTTATTGTTACAGTGAATATTGAAGTCTCCAAGGAAAATGTTTTTGCAGTTGAAAATCGAGGCTTGTGACAGTAGGTAAAACAATTCCTCTACAAATGGCAAAGGGTCACCAGGGTGATGGTAAATATTATGTAGCCGAATAGAAGAGGCCCCCTGAACTTTAAGTTCAGCTCCCATGTATTCAAAAGTCGCTTGACCAGAACTCATAACAAGGGAGAGACGGAGTTAATCTTTAAAAATTATGGCTAGGCCTTCCCCAATTCTGTCAAGCCTATCTTTTCTGAGGATAGAGTAACCTGGGGGGCAGAGAGCAAGTCAAGAATTGATGAAGAGTGAGCCTTGAGCCAGGTTTCCATAGGAAATGTGATGTCAATGGCTTCACTAAGGATGGTTTCCGAGATTTCTGATGCATGTCATGCAGCCGATCGACAGTTGACAAGCATGCAGTTGAGGGGTTTATGGTTGGTTTCAGGGGACCAGCCACAATGAATAGTGGTGAGTTGTGGGGGAGGTCTGGGTTAGGCAGGGGAGGTAGGGGTACGGCTTATCCCCAGGATCACAGGTATAGTGGAGTGCAGTGTAAGAGGATCAGTAGTCGCTGTGAGTTGCGGAGGAAGCTTGGGTGAGCCAGTGGAGGCAGGGATGCAGCTTCTCCCCAGGATCACCGGAACAGTGGAGTGAGGCATAAGAGAGTCAACAGTCATGGAGCTAGGAGGGTAGGTATTATTTAAGTCCCAGGGGTCCGGGGAGGTGTGATGGATCGGGGCTTGGGATGGGATAAGGGGACATTTCCCAGGAAGTCCCTCGGCTGAAATGCCATAAGGAGTAGTACATCCTTGTAGGGGGAAAGAAGTATTAGTATGTATGCCGCCCATTGTGAAGGGATGATTGACAGGCTTAGTATCAGAGACGGAGTTAAAGTCTTTCCTGAGAGATGAAAGTTCCAACGTCAAAATAGAGAGTGGGAGTTCAGTGTTAAGAAGAGATTGGGTTAAAAGCGTGAACGGTAAGGAGGAAAGGAGGTCATTAGGGAGAGGGGCATGTTCCACATTAGCCAGGGAGAGCGGAATGGGAAGTGGACGTGGAGGGAAACCAGGAGGCGGGAAGTGAAGGCTATTCCGGATGCTAGACTGTGGATGAATCGTAGTGCGAGGGCCCATATATCCAGGGGCTGATGGTGCTATGAGAAGACGAGGGGGAATGGGGCAAGTGGGAAGAGGTGCTATCAAGTCTTTGAGGGTAGGGATCATTAAGATTGGAAGGGATTAGTGTCAATAGTGGACCAGTAGGGAGGGTGGTGTGAGGGGATGCAGTGTGTAGAGGGATCAGAGTAGGGGGATCTATCTGAGGGGGCTGGGGGAAGGAGAGGTAAGAAGCGAGTGATTGGAGTTGAGTGGGAGCGCATCAGGGGGAGTGGAGAGGATTTGGGTGGCCGAGAGGGATGGCGGAATATCATGAGAAGGTGGGGAGGCAAAAGAGGGGAGGGGAAAGAGGGTTTGAGTGGATAAGTAAGACGTGGAAATGTCAAGTGAAGGAAAGGATGCTGAGGGAGCTGTGGAATCAAAGGTCTGAGATTGAGAGACTTCATAGGTAGTTGCAGAATCAGATAGTGGTGGGGTTGGCGTCAGAAGGGGTAAAGCTAGGAGGACTTCCTGTGATTGAGAGGCTGTAGAGATAAAAGTAGAAGAGGATAATCGATCATTAAAGGTGCTGAAGTGGTGCTCAAAGATGGAGAGGTGGTTTTCAGAGGCTTGTATGATTAATAATTTTTGTTTCAAGTTCTTTTGGGCATTTGTAGAGAGGGTGGGGCGTAAAGTATGGTCCAAGAGTTGGGGCCAAACCTAGTGATGAGTGTATCTGTTGCAGTAAGGGTATGATTGAGGGGAGGCATGGTGATTCAACTGGTATGATCGAATGTGCGGGCAGGAGATGGCGGGAAGCACAAGGCTGGGAGAGGGGGGCAGAGGGGGGTGGGAGAAAAGTCTGTGAATGGGAAAAATTAGTCCAAAAACCGGGGCAAAGGTCTTGTATTAAGGTGGTTTGAGACAGAGAGGTGTTGTGATAAGGAGGGATATCCAGAGGTTGCGACCGTGGTTTAAGCCAGAACGATAAAAAAGGAGAGGGTGACATAGTGATCACCATGAGGCAGAAGTGAAAATTAAGAGGGAGATCAGAGTAAGACTAGGGGGCAAAGTGCAATGTGCAATTATGTTGCTAATTAAGGAGTAGGCAATACAATATTCAAGGTTAAAAAATCCAGAAGAGGTAGATCAGTTTGGGCGCACGAGGTAACATTGGACAAAGGAACATCAAGTCACAAATCAAATGAAATACAAATAGACAAGCAACAGGCAAGGTAACATTTGAGATAAATAGCATAAAAATTAGGCAGATAAATTTGAGTGCACGTAGCGCATAAGGCAAAAAATATTGAGGACATAGCAGCAGGTCACGAGACATTTGAGATGTTGGAGCAACAAGAGTAGATAGGTCCCTTTGGATACACAGGTCCTAAAAAAGGTAAAAAACATCTAGTGACAGTACAGGAGAAGCATTACAGGTTATCAAGCAGCGGGTAAGGAATACATATAAAATATTGAAGCATCAAAATGAGTAGGATGAGTATAAAGAGGGTACATTGCACATTACGTAGAAAACATCATGGAGCTGTCTGAATAAAATAAAAATACAAATAAAAAGATTGTTTAGCAGCAGGAAGAGAAACATTTGTGATAAAGTCACCCCAAGAGGTAGTTCAGTTTAAGTGTAATAGGTGAGAGGTGTTTGGTTCTAATTGGACATAAGATGTAATTTGTCAAGCCGCCAGGAGTGAAGCCATTAAAAATAGAATAGAATGAAAAACTTTTTGGGGAGCAGATTAGTCCGAAAGGTAGTGCATGGGTCTTATGCCAATCCAAAGTATACTGTACCCCGGGAATAGTGGGATGACTGGAGTGGCATTTTAGGTGCAGTCTAGTGTTTCTAGCCGCAATATGGACTATAGTGGGGATGGGCAAATTTTAATGCACATGGAAAAAAATAAAGATAATATCCTGTAGTTGCTCAAGCAGAATTACTTATCTTATAGTAGTGAGCTCCATTCCAAGATGGCCCCCCTAGGAGTACAAAAGGGTAAGTCCTTTTTCACTTTCCACTCTATGTCCGGGCAAAGGTCTCAAGAAGGGAGGCAGCTTCATCTAGCCTGAAAAAGATGTATAACGTGGCGGCCAGACCTCTCAAACAAAATGGGAGCCCAAGAGCGAAGCCCCCAGTCCAGTCAAAGCCCCCAGCACAGGCCAAAATAAATCAATCAAAAGAGAACAACTTCCAATCTAACTTGCGCTGCCCAAGAGAGGCGCAGGTCAAAAACAACCAACAGACTGATCTGTTCGCTTCAGCCTGGTTCAAAGACTGCCACAGCTCAGAATGCACAACGCCAGCACATATCGCCGTGAAGAGTAGTCAGCACAGGTCGGATTCGGTAAACAGGACATCAGGCGGGTCCAGAGGAAGCAGGGCCAGGCCCGATCTCAGTTGGGGGGCCGGATACAAGATGTTGGCGGGCCCTGTGCAGGATCGCAGTGCGGTGGTAGCGACATGAGGTTCAAGCCAGGATGGGGCCAGCAGAACAAAACCCCTTTCAACCACCGACGGGAAGCCCTCCACTAAGGGAGAGAGCATCCAGCGTGAGGCTGCGGCTGCCGCGCTCCGTTCCTGTGCCAAAGGGAGATGAATCTCCCATGGCTGGCAGGAACTCCCAGGCAACTCACCCGACACAACGAGCAATCCTGGGAGAAGGCAGATAATGGAGAGGTTGTATTCAAGTGGCGGATGCCGCATCCGTGCTCAGCTCTGGAGCCCACGGACAGTAGATCTCTCGCAACCAGCTGGAAACTCCCAGGCATCTCACATGGACACTGCGGGCAATCCGAAGAGAGGACGTCTGCCAGGAGGATCTTCACAACTCACACCAGATGATCAAGATCTACAGCAGGGCAGACCGCACTGCACTGGAGGAGCCAGTAGCGGTGAAAACCAGTGGCTTACTGCAGGTCCCAACAACCCACTCAATGCTGATAAATGGGACTAATGAGCAGCACGGAGCCCAAGCAGCATCTGGCAGTGGAGGGACGGACTCAAGTCGCCCGGGAGGATGAACCTGAAGGTAAGATGAGCAAACAGACTTATTCTTCTCCAAATAAGTCCATGTAGATCCTTGTGTAGTCCAGTGAGCAGTTCGGTCCAGGTAAAGCAGATGGGAGGGCCGTAGGGGCGTTTCTGTAGGGATAACAACCTAATATGTAATCCCCAAACCAGGAGCTTCTCCGGAGGCTCCTACTCAGCGGCCATCTTGCATCTTGAAAAATAATCACATTAGTGATCTAGTAGCCCGAGTAAGGGCACATCACTAATGAAGTCTTCTGAGGGTACAATTCTACGCTAGAACATGTGACTACATACTAGTAGTCTGGCAGCTTATGTGAGGGTACAACTGTACTCTAGCAGCCCTCGTAAAGGCATAATAATATTTAAGCTTGAAGAACGTTATGTAGTGGCGTAAGAGATCAGATGACTCCCTCCACGTTTTCTGCAATTAACATCTATTCATTCATTCACCTTTTAAGTCACTTACATTTTAGAAATGTAGATTTATGGCAGAAAAAGGGAAGGCCAAGAGTTCAAGAGGAAAGTGTATAGAGGTATGTCAGACCTGTCATCTGTAGGGTGGCCTTTCCCTGAACCTTTTGCCTTCCTCCTCCGTTTTTGGGGATCTCGTTTTTGCTGGCACTAAGAACATATGCACTTTACCACTGCTGACCAGTGCTAAAGTGCAGGTGGTCACTCCTCAAAACATGGTAACATTGGCTTATACTCAGTTGGTATATTTAATTAACTTATAAGTCCCTAGTAAAGTGGTACTACATGTACACAGGGCCTGTAAATTAAATGCTACTATTTGGCCTGCAGCACCGGTTGGGCCACCCAGTTAAACAGCCCCTTTAAACATATCTCAGGCTGGCTGACGCAGCCTGTGTGAGTAGTTTAAACTGCCAATTTTGACCTGACAAAATAAACCTTTTGACAGGCCCAAACCTTCCTATTTAATACATATAAATCACCCTAAGCTGGGTCCTTGATAGCTGAGATGTTAGGGCGCAGTGTTTTCTATTAAATAGGACATGTATTTTTAAGTTTTACATGACCTTGTAGTGAAAAACTCTTGCATTAGTTTTTCACTGCTGCAAGACATACCTCTCCCACAAGATAACATTGGAGTTACCTTATTACATTTAATAGGCTGTAATTTTCTAATGAGGGCAGGTGCCCAGTCCAAGTTTGGTGTCTTTGGAAATGTAATGAAATATCCCCTCTTATGGTGACGTCAAATTTCACATTATAATTCAAACGCCGACTGTTGAGACAGCAGCATTTCTTGAGGATCCGCTCCCCGTAGGAATCACTCAATTGAAACGAGTTTTATCCTGAGCAAACCCCTTCTGGTTGCATATTGAAGTTTGTCAAATTGGTTTGGGTATTCATAAGGTTTTCAAATAACCGGCAAGTCTGGAGTTGTGGACCTGGAACTTTCTATAACTTCAACCAATCATCTGGTTCAATGATATTGTTTGACCAGCTAATAAGGGTCAATTTTTACTTTATATTCATCGTCCTGAAGATGGTTGATGGACTTGTAAGCCACACCAGACGGAAACATCAACAAGTTCTTTTAATTCCTTTGCCATTTGTTCTGTCAGCAATTGTTTTCTGCCTTTAATTTTTCACTGTGAAAATATCGGTTTGAAATAGATGTTGACACAAATGATTTGAAGGCTATCATCTGTATGAATTATTTATCTGCCTTTATCATTGTGTTTAGATATAAGTTTGTGTACCCTAAATTGAATTCAACCACATTAAATGAGTTTGAATTGAGAAATGTACACACATGTTTTGCTAATAGGTTATGATTATATTATACATCAATTGGAATTTTGAATATTCTATATTTTTTATTCAATATTATGTCTGTTTACCGTTTAAGTCCCCTTCATTCTGAGGGTCCCTGGGGGCCAGCTAACCCACCAGGTACCTCCAGTTAGCCTCACACAGCTGGATTGCTGGGAGTGGTCTGAGGCCACGCCCCCTTTTTACACCACTCTGCAAATGCACATCCTGGCGCACTGCTGCCCTGGCGCACTGCTGCCCACTTTTTTTTGTGTGCATATTTTATATAGCGCAAACTCGACTCGAAGGCATTGGAGCACTTTACATGAGCACCGTATTTACATTACACATTCAGGCTCAGGGAGATTAAGTGGTTTGCCTAGAATCACAGGATGTAGACACGCGACCTCAAGGCTCAAACCCTGGTTTCCAGCACCAGAGTCGGCAGTTTAAGCAAACAGGTTCACTTGTGTCCTGAGGTCCTCAGGACACAAGAGGATCTCATCACCCCACCAGCAGTGTGCCAAGAGGAGCGTTTGCAGAGTGATGTAAAAAAAAAATGTTGCATCGGACCACCTCTCAGCAATCCCACTATGTGGGGCTTACTGGAGGTACCTAGTGGGCTATTTGGCCCCCAGGGACCATCAGGAATGAAGGAGACTTAATCCTCCAACTTACAATGCGCGAGGTACCCATTTGCAGAGTGGTGCAGTGACGGGGGCCAGGCCTTTGGTGAGATGCCAGTTTTTCTTTAAAACAAATATTTTTAGAATGGTGCCGTGTGGCCCCCCTTCTTTTAGTATATTGTGGAACCTGGGGCCCCATCCCCCAGGGCCTAGCCTTGTTTGTATTTCTTTGTAAATTATTTTTACGGGGGCATGGCCCCCCTTCCATGGGATATTTCTGGCCCCGGGGAGACCATCCCCATGGGCCTGGCCATACTGCTTTTTTTGAGGAGGGGGCTACGTGGTCCCCTCCTAAGGACAATTATACCTCCAGGGCCCCCATCTCCGGGGCCCGGCCTTTTAAAAAAAAATAACATTAAAAGGGACGAGACTGAGTGGCCCCCTCCTTGGCCACTTCTGGCCCCTGTGACCCCATCCCTTGAGACTCACCCTCAAGTTGTGAACTGTGGGGGGAGCCCCAATCCCCCCACGGTCCCTGCTGGCTCCTCGCCTCCTGCAGGAGCCGGAATTGCTTTTGGGCAAGGGGAGCTGCTAACATGTAGCTCTCCTTCCCTAAAAGCAATTCTGCTTTCCTTCTTGGAAGTGAGAGCAGGTGTCCTGCTCAAGCAAAGCAGTGTTTTCTATGGCAGGGCGGGAGCTGTGATCCTGCCCTGCTATTGCAAACGGCAATGTCCCGGGTGAGGGCACCCCAGGACATTGCAGGAGCTGTCTCTGGGGGGTGGCGGTCCCCAGGGCCATTGAGGGCTCCAGGAGGGGAACCCTCTCCCAACATGTAAATGGCTCCAGGGAGCTGATGGTCCCCGGGGCTTGGGGGGCCCATGAGGCCCCCCTCGATAATCAAAAAATCCCCAGGGAGATGGTGGTCCCCGGGGCTCTGGGGGCTCCCCATCCTTGGTAATCAAAAAAGCCCTGGTATGGTGCTGGTCCTCAGGGCTTGGGGGGGGCCTCACAAATTAACAAAGCCCCGGGAGGTGGAGATCCCCGGGGCTGCGGCCCCCCACACATAATTAAATAAAGCCCTGGGGAGCTGGTGGTCCCGGGGTTTGGGGGGCCTGCATGGCCCCTGCATATATTTACATATTGCCCCAGGACCTCGTCCACCCGTGGTTCATTAAAACTAAGCACAGGAGGCTGTGCTTCATTTTTTTTGCTCACTGTATTCGAGTTCCCAGCACAAATTTGGCAGATTTAAAAAAAAAAATGCTTTTTTGGGTCTTGAGGGTCTTTGTAGGATCCCCTGAGCAGGCCTAGAGGGTCAGGCTGTTTCTACCCTGCCCCCTTTTCTTGTTTTTTAATGTCTTTTTCACTGTTTTCTTGTGACTCGGGCCATATGTATCAAGCTAATTAGCATTCGCAAAGGCCGAAATTCTGCGAATTTCGGCCTTTGCGAATGCTAATTAGATAAATGGTATGTATCAAACATGTTTGATGCAAAATAAGGAATTGCTAAATTTGCTATTCCTTATTTTGCGATTGCACTTAAGGAATCGCAAATTTTGCGATTCCTTAAATGCAATGTATCAAACAAAAAATATTCAAAAATTGCCATTAAGGATTCGCAAATTACCACCAACTTCTAGTTGGTGGTAAGTTGCGAATTCTTTTCAAAAAGCTTTTTTACAAAAAAACAAAGGTGCCATATGACACCCATACATGCCCTTAGGGCATGTATGTGCGCCATATGCCCCAAATGTCTTTTTCAGGGGTGCAGCATGGTGTTCTTGAGACACCCCTGCACCCTTGTAAAAATTCCTATTTTGCGATTAGCAAATTGCTAATCGCAAATTGCACTTTCATTCCTATGGGCCTCCTGGCCCATAGAAATGAATGGCTAATTTGCGAATAGCAATTTGCTAATCGCAAATTAGGAATGCTAAGGAATCGCTATTGAAAAGCGATTTTGTACATACATACCGTTTTGCGAATTCCAAATAGCGATTCCTTAAAATTCGCTATTTGGAATTCGCTAAACGGAAGTATGATACATATGGCCCTCGGTTACCTATTTACACCATTAAAAAAAAAAGGTCACTTTCTGGACCTACATTTTTTTGCCAAATTTGGTGTAATTCCGTTCAGCAGTTCAGGCTGTAGCCATGTCTAAGGTTCCAATGGAAATTACCATGGGAAAAAACTTCATTTTGGAACCCCCCCAAGTTTCTTGTCTCCTGCTTGACGAATCAACCTGAAAATTTCAGGACAGGAGCTGATTTGAGTAATCCATTAGTTTATTAAAAATTTTGCAAAGGTTTGTCAAACTGCGCCAAAGATATTGGAAAAAAAAATGCTTTTTGAATAGAAAGAAGGTTTTACTTATAACTACCTACAGGCGACTGCCAGTGGTTTTTATATATATATATATATGTATATATACGTATATCCCAGACCTCACCCCAAGGGCCAAAAAAAGTTTTAAAAGAAAGAGGTCGTTGTCTCTGCTCCCTAAACGTTTATTGGTGCTATGGACTCCATCCCCTGGTGCCTACTCACTTATTGTATCCTGGGGAGTCCCACCCTGAGACACAGTACTTTTCCTGTCCATGGAAATAAAGTTTGTGTTTGTGTTTGCCTGGCAGGAGAATTTTTACATTTCTCACCAGATGGGAGCAAACATAGACGTCTGCTCCCAGACTGCAGGAGGTTTAAACATGCTTTCGCTGGCAGGATAAAGACTTGTGTTCTGTTTCCCTGCCTGCACTCCTGTGGGCATGGAAACAGAACATATATGCTCCTGCCCGGTCCAGGGAAAACATGGCTTGGCAGTTCGGGCTGGACTGTTCCCATGAGGCACAGGGTCAGACTGATTTGCATATAGCCATGTCTGAACTGGGGTGGCAGAGTGGGATAAAGAACGGTGATGGATTTAACCCAGATCTTTTGACTGGGTGTGAGTGTTTGATTGATTCAGATGCTTGTGGTGACATGTATTGCGCAACATGGAACCTCTGTATGTCACTGTGAATGTTCCACTCCCAGTGTTCTCCGTGGGGCAGTTACTACTTGAACTTCCTCCAGCCTGCTGGGACGGCTCTCCCTTTCCTCTACAATAAACTACACTTTAAGAATATGTTTCCTGTGTCATCCTGCATCTTTTCACTGGCGACTGAGGACGGGATCTACACCACGACAAGTCATCCATTTAAAAAAAAAAAAATCTCCATTTCTGCCGTTTTTTTTTTGCCCATCGAATTATCACCCAAGTTCAGCCAGCAACGTCAAACGGTGAGTACGTTTTTGATCTTTACTAACTGGGATTGAATAGGGAGAGCCGTACCCACTCTGCGAACCACGTTTAAAAAAAAAACTGAGGAAACCCATCTGTTTCCCACTAAATTCCCTTGGACATAAGACTTGACGAAGAGTGTCCCCGCTCTTAGGAACATTAAAAGTACTGCGTACCTCACCGTGTCCCACGAAGAGTTTCCTCGCTCTAGGAAACGAAAAAAGGATTGTAGTTTTCACCGTGTCTCACGGAACTCACGGGACCTTTCTCTCGGGCTGCAGTCACAAATATGATGACGTGGTCGAATCAGGAGTGAGTGACGCGACAATCTAATACGTGTGGTCGACCTATCACAACCACGCTCTGACGTTCTCCACGTTCTCCACGAGCAGGGAAGGCTTTTACTGATTCCAGATCTCTATAGCGACTGGAGTCACATACCAACAGAAGCCAAAGCTTATACACGGCTTGGATTTCGTCACAGAAAGCCTCAAACTTTCACTTCTCAAATACAGCGCTGACACGCACAGCATCTACATGTGCTTGTCGAACACTTTGTCAAAAAAAAAATATATAGCGCTGACACGCACAGCATCTACATGTGTTTGTCGAACAATTTCTTTTTGACATCCTGAGTTCACCTTTTCGTTCAATCCACACACTATCTAAAACATTGAAAAGACGGAACTCATTATCTTATACTGCTATCTTGTGTCTGAAGTTCGAATTGAATCTGAACTGGATATTTTCTTCCATATATTTTTTTTGCTTCACGCACAGCTTTTTAAGTGTATTACTTCTGTGGTACACACACATATTTTTTTTTTTTTCTTTTCTCTTTCATTATTTTGCAGCATACTACTTCTGTGATGTGCTCACAATTCGCAGGAGAGTGAATCAGAATACCTTTTTTGCAATTTTTGTTTTCACCAACAACTTTTTTTAAAAAAATTATTACTTTATATTTGAATCTTACAATCTCATTTACAGAAATATTCAATCTACATTCTACCAAAACATTATCTTTTCTTTCACATCACTATGCAAAGTGTTACTCCTCCTGCACCTTTCTTACAGGTACCTGGTGATCCTCCATTAGAATGGAAATTATGGATAAGATAATTTATGGCTTATTTGGGTGCTATTGATGGCCAAAGATATAGACCAGAGAGAAAGAAGAACCTTATGTACTACCATTTGGGAGTCGAAGGCCAAAATGTTTTTGACCATTTACCTCCATATGACCCACCTGAAGGTCAAGATCCCGATGACTTTGAAATTGCTGTAGCAAAACTAGAAAAGTATTTTACTAAAACAAAGAATTTAGTTGTACATAGATATAAGTTTTTCACAAGAACACAAAAAAGTGATGAAAATATTGATACATTTATAACCGCTTTAAAAATGCTAGCTGCGAATTGCGAATTTGACAATTTCACGTCGCAACTCATCAGGGACCAACTTGTTGCTCGATGCTATTGCAAAGAAATTCAAAAGAAGTTACTTACGTGCAAAGATCCCACATTAGATAAAGCGGTTGACATAGCAAAAAGTATAGAAACCTCCATGGATGATGTAAAGCAACTGGAAACAGCCTTGTCCAATACCACAGTTTCTGGTGCTGTTTCTAGTACCCCTACAACCAAAATTCCCTTTGTGCCACGTGGTAATTTTAGAAGGCCCAATATATCTACAGGTGGCAGATTCAAACAATTTGATTCTAGAATGTTTTGTTATAGGTGTGGTTCTTCTTTTCACGTTTCTTCTTTTAAGAATTGCCCTGCTATCAACCAACAATGTGGTCAATGCGGTAAAATGGGACATTTTTCTAAGATATGCATGAGAGGCAGGAGAGGAAGTGTAAAGGGACATATTCGATGTGTCATTGACGATGATAGTACCAATGTTAATGATAACGACTTTTCTAATGAAAATGATCTTTCTCATGAGGACGTCATGCATCAGGAATATGTCATCGTTGTCAGCGATTCACATGACAAAAGTGATTCTAAACACATCTCCGATCCTGAGGTTGATGTTGTCATTGAGAAAGATCATGTTCAACTGCTAGTTGACACTGGTGCACGCATTACCATCATTTCACAAGATAAATATACCAAGTTTTGGTCTGACAAAAGTTTGCTACCTCCAGACATTCTAACCGTAGCATTCGAAGGCAGCAGAATTAATTTACTAGGGTATTTCTGGGCTACCATTAACGTTTTAGGTGTAACCATCAGGGGAAAAGTGTATGTAGCCATAAAAGGAATTAATGTTCTTGGTCTTATTCACCAGGCTGAAATTGGTTTGACCATTAAACCAGGACTAGCTAATCCAGTATTCATTGACAAACGGAGTGAAGATGATATTTCTGTTTCCATAGTATCTAGATCCACATCCGACACCCATATCCACAATGATTGGGAGCGAAAGTTTAGTAAAATTTTTGAGGATCGTCTTGGGAAAATCACCGACTTCCAGCATTCCATAAAAGTGAAAGACAATGTCGTTCCTACTAAGCATAAATTACGCAATGTTCCCCTGAGCATCAGAAGCGACTTGTCTAAGCATTTGAAGAGTCTGTGTGATCAAGGAATCATTGAAAAGGTCGAATCCACTCTTTGGCGTTCCCCTATCGTTTTAGCCAAGAAGAGGTCAGGCGATTTGAGAATGTGTGTTGACTTACGCACCCTTAATGAAGCCATTTGGGTTGATGGGTTTCCCCTACCACGCTTTGAAGATCTTATTGCCAAGGTGGGGTCATCTTCGTGGTTTAGGAAGCTTGATCTTAAAGCTGCCTATCACCAAGTGGAGTTGCACCCTCAATCCAGACATCTCACTGACTTTGTCACTCCTGATGGTGTTTTTCAGTTTTGCCGTCTTCCTTTTGGGCTAGCGTCGGCCGCAGCAGTCTTTCAGAGACTCATGTCAGAAATGTTTGCTCACAATCCCGATGTAGTTGTCTTTCAAGATGACATTCTCATCTTTACCAAAACAGAGAGTGAGCACGACCAAGCTATTAATGAAGTTTTTAAAGTGCTCCAGAATAGAGGTTTGACGCTGCAGAAAAGTAAATGCATTTTCAAAGCCAAAGAAATTGAGTACCTAGGACATATCATTTCGGAAAAAGGTATTAAACCAAGACCAGGTTTAGTCAAGAGCATTATTGAAGCACCAGCTCCGCAAAATAGAGAGCAACTTTTATCCTTTCTCGGTCTGTGCGAATTTTATGCAAAATTTATGAAAGATTTTGCGAAAACCACCGAGTGCTTCAGGTCCTTGTTGAAAAAGGGAGCTGTTTTTGTGTGGTCAGAAGAATGCAAAAAAGGTTTTCAGATTATCAAAGATCATATACTTTCTGCCCCAGCTCTACAAGCATTTGTTGAAGGTAGACAAACCGTTGTCACAGTTGATGCATGCGACTATGGTTTGGGTGCGGTTCTTTCTCAATTTTCTGGAGGGAAGGAGCACACAGTAGGATTTGCTTCTCGCACTCTCCGTCCTGTTGAACAGAAGTATTCTGTTATTGAAAAATAACTTTTAGCCTGTACGTGGAGTGTGGAGAAGTTTAAATCTTATCTTTGGGGCAGGTCTTTTGTTCTCAAAACAGATCACCGACCATTAGTTGATATTCTTAATGGAAAAAATGTCAAACGCACGACAGCTCGTTTGGCAAGACTGTCAACAAAACTACTAGAATACACCTTTAGTGTAGAATACATACCAGGGGGAAGAAACAGCAGGGCAGACTGCCTCTCTAGGCTTCCCATTCCTGATAATGATGAGCAAGATTGGGAGACAGAAGTAGAAGAGTGTTTTGTGGCTAATGTTTGTCAGAAGTCTATATCCTTTTTAGAGGATGATTGGATCAGAGAACTAAATAATGATACAGTTCTCCAAGACGTTTCTTCTTTCATAAGAAAAGGATGGCCTAAAGAGAAATGTCTTTCTCCCGATCTTCAAATGTTTTGGAAAATTAACACTGAGTTGTCAATGGAAAATGGTTTAATTGTTCGGGGTGACAAATTGGTCCCGCCATCGTCATTTAGAGAAAAAATCATTTTAGCGGCGCATTCAGGTCATCTTGGGGCTACCATCACTAAAAGAAAAGTAAGATCTGATTTTTGGTGGCCAAAAATGGACTCTCAAGTAGATGAAATTGTCAGACTGTGTTCACGTTGCAGTACTAGTGACAAGGTTTTAGTTTTGGAAGGTCTTGTGGAATCTAAGGTTTCCATCCCCGATAGAGCTTGGCAGAAGTTAGGGATGGATTTCCTGGGACCATTTCATGTTCTCCCCAACAATTCAAAATATTTTTTGGTTCTTATCGATCATTTATCAAGGTGGGTGGAAGTTGAACCTATTAGTGTACCAAATTCAAAAAGTGTTATTGATTGCTTAAACAGTATATTCTTGAGAGAAGGTTACCCAGAGGAGATTTTAACCGATAATGGTGTTCAATTTATCTCTCATGAAATGAATTCCTTTTTGAGGTCGTGTGGTATCAAACACACTAGAACTCCCCTCTATCACCCGCAAAGCAATGGCAAAACGGAAAGATTTAACAGAGTTATTGTAGAGTGTGTTCAGGCAGCTTTTAAGTCGAGGTGTTGTGTCTTCCACGCAGTCAAAGATCTTGTATGGTCTTATCGCACTTCCCCCCATTCTGCCACTAACTACACCCCATTTGAACTCATGAGAGGAAGAAAGGCCTGTTCACAAGTATATCCTTTCTGGATGGTGAGAAATTTTTGTCGGGGTGACAATATGAGCGACATGTGGGATGCTGCCCACAAGAAATCCTCTGTCATGTGTTCTAAACACACTGAGCCTGGAAAGAAAGCTTCTCACAACATTCAAATTGGAGATTGGGTCAGGGTTAAAAATCCTGTCTTAGTTAGAAAAGGTCTTTCCAAGTTTTTAGATTCACAGCAAGTAGTGGATACTCGTAAGAATGCGGTTAGATTGAACAATGGCAATTGGTGGTCCACTTCTCGAATTGCCAAAGATCCCTCTAAATCTCCGAGCAATGTCAATTTCAACAATTTTTCGGAGGGGAATGAGGTTAGGAAGAGCACCAGAGTGTCAGTTAGACCTAGCAAACTACGAGACTATGTTTAATCTCTTTGTACCTTTTATGAACTGTATTTTTATTTCACTGTTTTCATTGTTTGTTGTTTATCTTATTAAAAGAGGGGAGGTGTGGTGACATGTATTGCGCAACATGGAACCTCTGTATGTCACTGTGAATGTTCCACTCCCAGTGTTCTCCGTGGGGCAGTTACTACTTGAACTTCCTCCAGCCTGCTGGGACGGCTCTCCCTTTCCTCTACAATTAACTACACTTTAAGAATATGTTTCCTGTGTCATCCTGCATCTTTTCAATGCTCCATCCATCACCACCCCCTTTTGTACCCCCCCTGCCCGGGGGGAGCATGCAAAAAACAGCTGGTCCCTCTGGGCGAGACCAATGGTGGCTATCGCAGGATATGGATAGTTGACTGGGGCCACAGGAGCCCTGGGGCTCCTTCATGACCCCCAAAGTGGTAGCTGGTGGGTACCCTGAGTGGGCATCCACCTATAATTAATACAAGTCCAGGAATTTGGGGTCCCTGGGGCCAAAATTGGCTTGGAGAGGGGGACCTCCTCCCCCTTTTTATTGTGTTTGGCCATGGGGGGTGTGATCCCTGGGCCCATAAAGGCACAGGGGGGAGTGCAGCATGCCCTGCTTCCCTTCAAATGTGGACCTGGGGGATAGCGACCCTAGAAGACCCGTGGGGCTGCATGCCCCCTCCCCTGTTTAATTGTATTTGGCCCAGAGGGATGTGGTCCCTGGGTCCTTATAAGGTTTGGTGACAGGGGCCATATGGCCCCCTCCCCTTTTATTGGAATTTTGCCCTGGGGGATTAGGTCCCCAGGGCCTATTAAGGCTCCAAGAGGTGGGTCTGCATGTCCCCTCCCTGGAGTCATGATAGGCTCAAGAAGAGGGGCCATGTGATCCTCCTCTGCTTAATTATAGTAATGTGTCCAGGGGGATTAGGTCTCCAGGGACTTTTAAGGCTTAGGGAGGGGGTCATGCAACCTGCACCTCTATAATCAAAATATGGCTCCAGGAGATAGGGTCCCCGGGGCCTATCTGGGCAAAGGGAGGAGGGCCATGCAAAGGCATTGTTTCATAATGGCTGCATGAAAAAGACCGTTTCCCTGGTATAGCAATACACCTTCCATACTCACATTTTGCTAGATCATATTGCATAATGAAATACTATTTACAAAGCTACAAACATTTTGCAATTGCTATACCGAAGAATTATGTGGTAAAATTGAGAGACTTCAAACACACTGACAAAAAACATTGCCGAAACAAATGTTGTATGTGCTAATGCATAATAAAAAACCAAGCATGCATAAATACAAACAATGTGTGCTTTGTCTCAATGAAACCTGTCCTTTCTATGCTTCCTACGTCCGCCTCCTTTTTTTCTTCCTTGAGCTAGTGGTGTTGTGTTTTCTGATTCAAAATGCTTGCAATGCTAAGCTGCAGGGAAAAGTCAGCATTGTCCTGCTCCACAGTCCACAGACTGTTGGCTAAATGTAAACACGCAGTATAGTGCCTGGGTTACCAATTAAACTGTTGTCATGAAAAGCACTGCTAAGCATGTTCACAGGTATTTGTTGGCTGGCCTATGCTTGTGCGGCTCCCGTGTTGCACAGAAGTTAAAGCAACAGGCTTTATAATCCACAAAATGTGAATTCCATTTCTGGCAGAATGAGGGCGACATTTTTAAGAGGAGAGTTATTGTCTTATTGTACTGGAAATTGAGTAATATATTTCATGCTGAATATTACCATAATAGATTCATATAATTACTGCAAATAGCAACATCAAAAACTTTCAGCAGGATTAAAAAAAATAACATCTGCTTTTGTGGGACAATGTAAACTGAAGGGTCCTTCCTGTAGAAAGAGATGAGGGCCTCCTGAGTCTCCTATGTCTTACTGATATTAGTTGGCCTTCAGTCGAATAGGGGGTCTTCCGAAGGGCAGGGTGTCCCTGAAGGGCTGGGGATCCCTGCGCGGGGACTTGCATTACGCCGTTAGAGGCCTATTTACAGGGCTTTAAGTGTGGGGGGGGGCGGGGGAATCTGAGCACCTCCAGTTTTTTTGGGGGCGCCTCGAAAGGGGTCTCTAGGGGTTCTCTATTTTTGGGCCTCAAAGATAGGGTGACCAGACATCCCGGTTTTTGTTGGTGTTTCGGGTGAACATGAGTGCGCACTGCTTAAGGCGTGACGTCATTGTAGTAGGAAGGGAAATCCTTTGAAGAGAGACACTTTCTCTCGGGATTTCCATTCTCTTTGAACATGCAGCGCCACCTACGTCATCGTACCAGCCATCGGCACAGTAACAGCTGGTTAGAACCGGCACGACCCTGCTTTTACGGCCTAATCCGGTATTCTGGGGAAATTCACATGTAACCTGCCATGCATGTCCAATACATTCCGGGCTCGGGTGCACAGCAGAGATTAGTGAATATGCCCAGCATTGATGGTGACATACACTGAGTGTTAATCGATGACCAGTTTAAAGGCTTTTTTCACTAGTCTCTGCAATGCAACTACTGTGGGCATTAATGACAGGATTGGTTCAGTAAGGCGGGCACTCGGGCAATGGCCAAAGGTCCGGTATCCGAGTTTTAGCTGTGGGCTGCTTTTTTTGACAGCCTGGGGGCCTGATTTAGGCGGTGTCTGTCCATTTCGGATGTCGCCAGCAGCCCTGTGGGTGACTGAGTGTCCTTTCTGGAGGCAGATGGGGGTCCATTACCTCCCTTTTATCAACGGGTACATATGTAAATCCCTTTCACTCGCTGGGCTGGCCCATTAATGTATGCAGCTAGAGAGGGGGCAAGGGGCTGAGCAGAAGTGGTCTCACTTGTATTAATGTGTGTTTACCAGTATGAAGTAATCCATGTTTTTTTTTCTAAATTAAGTTAAGAAAACATGCCTCTGTCAGAGACCCCCCACCCAGTCATAAAACTAAGCAGTTTTTTGCGGGAAGGGAATCTGCAAATGAGGGCCACTTTTTTTTAGCGTGCTCGGGACGATTTTTTATCCCAATCCAACCTTGATTAATTAGAGCGGGGTGATGTTTACCCATCGTACAATTAAATACAGTAATGCCGCTTCAAACCTTGGCTTATAAAGTGATGTTTGTTTAAGGTCCTGTAAGTTGAGGAGACGTTTTCTGCTATTGACTAAAATATGTATGTAAGCAGTGAGCCTAACAAACGCATTTTTCATCCTTAGGCTAACAGAAAATCAATGGAAATGGCAATCCATTTGTCACAGAGATTCTCCCAGCATGATATTTTTTTAATGAAAAAATCTCTGAGACAAATCTAAAGCTCACTCTAGACAGACCTAAAAATAGTTCTTGCTGCAGGCACACATTTAGGTCTGGAAAGATGAATAAATACAGTGATAAACAAAGAGAAATGAAAATAAAAGTATTGCGGCCAGACACATCACAGTATGCTTTCATCAACAAAGGCACCTGCAGGTGAATCATGACTGAAATTCATTTCATTCCAATGACATTTCTATCCTTTAATAAGCATTTAAGTGATTGTGTATTATGGTAAAATCTTTAGGTGTGAGGGGGCAACATTTACACGTACCTATGTATTTATTATATTATGTAGCTTTGTATAGCACTGTGCATCACCATTTAGTAAACCTAGAGCACAAAGCAACATGGAATGGACAAGTGTATCTGAGATGGCTTATTGCAGTTCTATGTTCGTTTCAGGTTTGCGAAATACAGCTTTGGAAATAACCTTGAATTATTCACTTTTTTGATCACATTAAGCAAAACAGTAATTTGTGGTGTGCGAGGTCTTTACTGGTTAATTAGTCAATTCACTGAATTGTATTAAGTTCTGCTACTAGACCATTTTAATCTATTGGTTTTCCCCTTAGGCAATGTTTACTGCCTGTGAACTGGGTGTCTTTGACCTGCTGCAGGTGTCTGGTGCCCCACTGTCCTCTGCCGCAATTGCTGAGCGCCTGCAAAGCAATGCTGATGGAATGGAAAGATTACTCTGCACATGTGTGGGATTAAAGCTCCTAGAAACTGAGATGATCAATATGGAAGGTAAAACCATAAAGATTCAAGCTTAACCAAGTCAGGCATTGCAGCACAATTAAATTAATAATATAGGTGCAGTTCACAAAAGTAATTTATGATCATTTGAAGTAGTATTTTTGCAGGGGCTGAGGAGCGTCGTCCCATTGTTGAGTGGCAGCAGATTTAAAGACATGACAAATACAATGATAATCAAACAATGTTATCATAATTGTATTTTTCATCTGACCTGCAAGCTACCAGTGAGCTGAGTCATAGGGTGGGGCGGGGCCATACAATCTGATGACAACAGTAGGGAGAAGGGGTGATGGCCACTGCTAAGTGCACATGTCGGTTTGGCCGGCCAACTTAGGACGGCCAAATCGACATGCACACTTAGCATTTCTCCAACCCGAGCTGTGTTACACAGCCAGGTGGCAAAAAGACACAGGCTCCCAGGCCCTGTCTGAGCACCAAACCAGGCTGCTCACACCATTCCCAGCGCTTCTCTCACTCTGGGTAATGGTATTCCCAGCATGAGAGCAGCGTTCGTGATTGGGATCTGTGAGTCTGTGCAGTGCGCACCAGCCTGCGCCGAGGATCCAGAGAGTAGCAAGGCTGTTCCGCAGCAGCAGGTAAGTAATGTTTTATACTTTTTTTTGTGTGTGTTTTATTTTTGTATTCCCCTACTGTTCACCACTTCGGATTCTGAGCAGCTGCCACTGCTTGCACTACTTCACCTATGCTTAAATGCACTTCACCTAGGTATGTGAATATATATAAGCCTATCTCCCTCTGGGAAACATCATTTTCAACGAAGGCTTTTCTACGCGTGACGTTTACTACGAGGCACTTACCTCGCAAACGTCTTTTCCACGCGTATGCCTTCAACGACAGTCTTTGCCACGCATATACGTACTGGCTAGGGGGATTGGGGGGTTGGCGGGGGTCGGCTGGGGGAGGGGCTGGGGGGGGCCTGGGGGGGTCTCCCCCCCAGAAAAAAAAAAAGGAACGGGGCTGGGGGGGGCCTGGGGGGGTCTCCCCCCCCAAAAAAAAAAAGGAACGGGTTAATTAAATTTAAAAAAACGCACTTCAGTACCAACGAGGATGCCACACACGGCGTCAGAGTGTCAGTTTACTGCCCTGAGCTCGGCTCCCTTTCCCAGTGCTTACGATAATTAGACAAAGAAAAACCTAAATTAATTGAGCAGGCGTCGACGGCTTCCTCCAGAGCGGGTTAATTACATTTAAAAAAAAAAAACGCACTTCAGTAGCACTGAGGTAAAAGGAAAGTGCCTCCCCCAAAGACGTGCCGTTACGGCAGTCCTTTTTTAATTTTGGCAGACGTGTTTTCACGCTTGTTTCGATGGTGGATGGAAGGTACGGGCTGCTGGTGAAAGACAGGAAGGTGTCAGGTAAGAAAATAATCTTTAGCATTTGTGTTTGTGTTTAGGACGTAAAAATGCGTGGTATGATCCTTCGTTGCAAATTCCAGCGTGGTAAAGCCACTTGCGAACTAAAATTCGCGTGGTATTGCCATGCGTGGAACTTGTATTCGTGGTAACATCATATATTCATCTCCTCTGTGTGGTGTTCTCCTCTGAGACTGCATAGAGCTTCACACACCTCATTCTCCCTGTGTGACTGGCGAAGTGGAATTGTCTGAAAATGGGAATATCTGCTACAAATTAGTAGAAGGAGAGGAGAAATAAAGGCGGGAGATGCAAATACAAAACACATCTGTACTAGTGCACATACAGACTCATATCTACTCCAGCCAAGTTTTGGAGAAAGTTACACACCATACTTACTCATCCAGAGACATTGCAGGAGAATCACATAGAAGACAGCAACGCCAGAAAATAACACTACCAGACCAAACATTGCATCAAAAATGAAAGATAAAAATAAGGAATATTGTCATATAACGTAAGACGTTGCATTCACCCATATACATCACACTGTAAAAATACAAAAATATACTAATGTAAAGTAAAAGTCTTCGAACTGTCAACAATGAAGACACCTACAAAAATCACACTATAAAAAATAAACATAAACGATGTGAATGCCTAGAAAACCGAAAACATGCAGAGTTGATGAATTTGAAAAAAAGCACTCATCTAACATCGAGCACAACTGTACACATCATATCACACTGAATGTACACATCTTTCGCAGCACAAGCGAAGAGGGTAATGCCCAGGTTGTGGTCTCTATTTTAGTGCTCTCAATAAACGTTATGAAACCTCTTTCTTTTTTACCTAAGCCTGGGATAAGATATAATTAAGGGGCCTATTACGATGTCACTCGTAAGGCCTTACAACCAACATCGTCGGTCTCAAATCCAACCAGCTGATTTTGGATCGGCCCGTAATCCAAATGGACGGCGGTTACGATGCACGGTTTGTGGCATGGTCTCCATGCCGGCTTTTCCGACATTGAAAACCTGTCGGAAAGCATGTTTGGCGGCCTCTAGCATGGCCCCCTTTCCATTGCAGCCTCCAGTTGGGGGCCGAGGGTGCACGTTAATCCCTGCACCCCATGGCAGGCACCTTGAGGTGTCTGCCAAAGGGTGCAGGGATTAACACCACCTCCCATTTCCCTATGGGAGCATGTACTGTAGAAGTTTATCGCCGTAACACATGCTCCCATGGGGACATGTTCTATTGTGGATTTGGGATGCACTCGTTATCTCTTACTTTTATGTTTTAACCAAAAATCCAAATGGTGCTGCGACCAACAAGGGATGTCACCCCCTGTGTACTCAAGACAAACTACATGCAAGCTGGTAGCTTGCAACAGTCGCGCACTGTTCACAAGGTGTGTTACCACAATTTTACTCTAATGCAAATTAATTACTCTTTCCAGTTTAACTTCTATCGTTTTATAGTTCATTTTTCATTTCGAATGACTCAATCATCATTATTATATACATCATATTTACAATGAATCAACCAGTATGTGTATAAATTTCATTCTTGTGCATAATACATGGTTCAACAATTCAACTATACATTAAACAAATCCATAGATGATGCCCAATGTATTTCGGAACCAAATGGTTCCTTCATCAGGGGATAATCTTATTCGATGGTGTAATGATCATCCTTACAAATACCAAAACCCTGGATCATCCGATGCCGTAGCACTGAGATGGAGATCACTTGTAGTCCCTTATCAAATGTTGAGTGCCCAATACGTTCTGCTTGTCGATAATCTGTGTGATGTGCCGAATCGTTCTCTTATTTGATCAACTGCTAACCGCTATTAGCTATTAGCGGTTAGCAGTTTATCAAATAAGAGAACGATTCGGCACATCACACAGATTATCGACAAGCAGAAAGTTTTGGGCACTCCGCATTTGATTAGGGACTACAAGTGATCTCCATCTCAGTGCTTCGGCATCGGATGATCCAAGGTTTTGGTATTTGTAAGGATGATCATTACACCATCAAATAAGATTAGCCCCTGAGGAAGGAACCATTTGGTTCTGAAATGCATTGGGCATCATCTATGGATTTGTTTAATGTATAGTTGAATTGTTGAACCATGTATTATGCACAAGAATGAAATTTGTACACATACTGGTTGATTCATTGTAAATATGATGTATATAATAATGATGATTGAGTCATTCGAAATGAAAAATGAACTATGAAACGATAGAAGTGAAACTGGAAAGAGTAATTAATTTGCATTAGAGTAAAATGGTGGTAACACACCTTGTGAACAGTGCGCGACTGTTGCAAGCTACCAGCTTGCATGTAGTTTGCCCATAGGGAAATGACAGAATGTGACAGAACAGTGTTCGGTCGCATCTTAATCTGGCAGTCCGGTGTCGGGACGATGCCTGACATCGTAATAGGCCCCTTAGTTTTACGATACATTTTTATGAAGTAGCTTGCATTGTTTGTCCATGTGCTGTTATTGTCTCATCCTTCCAGACAACTTCATAACAGTTTTTGAGGTGGCAATGACTTTTTCCACCAGTGTGCTGTTTGACGGAGAAAAGTTGATGTAATATCAATTACTTAATTATATGCTTCTACTTTGATGTTTGTCAGGGGTGTATTATTTTCCACACTTAGGGGCAGATTATGATGGAGGATTTTCCGCATCTTCCGGGCTGGCGGATGCCACCGCCGGCCCGGAGGATGCGGAAAATCCTCTGCGGAGCCTCAAAAGACCCACCGCCATATTAGGATGGCGGTGGGTCTAGAAATCTGTCCACAGCTTTTCTGTCGCGGTCGCCTTCTGACCGCGGCAGAAAAGCTTTAACATGGCTGGCGGTGTCTATCAGACACCGCCAGCCATATTAGCATGGTGTAAGATGTATGCTTTTCCGCGGCGGCTTTTCCGCCGTGGAAAAGTATACGGACCTTCACTTCGGGGGCCCGTTGCGGGCCCCCTGGGTGAAAGGGGGGTGGGGGATGCACATGGGGGGTACCTATGGTACCCCCTGCGTTTGCGTGAACAAAGCAGCAGGCACCACACGGTGCCTGCCGCTTTGTGCATGCAAATGCACAACTTACATTTTTAACATTGCGGCGGGTGCTGCTTCAAGCAGCACCCGCCGCAATGTTAAAAATACAGGATGTGACCGCCAGGGTGGCGGCCACATACTAATTTGCACGGAGGGACCGCCGCTGCCCCTGCGGACGGTCCCTCCTACTCTATGGTGGCGGATGGACTCAGGTCCATCTGCAATCATAATCGGCCCCTTAATGTCTGTTTTTCTATGCTTTTCAGTTTGCAGTTACCATAGCATACTTTATGCTTAAATTCTGAGTTTTACATACTTTCCTTAGGAAAATGATTGGGAACAAATATTCCGCCAACTAGGTGTACATTTCTGCTTGAATTTCCTGAACTGCGGGTTAATGCTTGTTTGTACGGGCAAATCTATGTATGTAGACATTTCTATCCATAGATTTACCTTTGGTAATTGGGACCATAGATAAAAGAAATTATTTGAAATGTTACCACAGTTGTTCATGTAAAATGTGTATGCTTACTCTATTTATGTGTTAGATCATTTGCACAGTGGCAAAAGCTAAAGAGCTACAATTGCTACTTTGATCCAGTAGGATTTGTGCATAATCCAGCTTTGCGCTTTGGGAATTCAATCAGGCAAATCAGTGAGGCTATGAGTTTGAAAAGGTGCTGTGCCGTCTCAAATAATCATAGCAGCTGGATTAGTAAATAGACTGATAATTGTCCCAAAAACATTTATTGGATATGGAAAGCCAGTAAACCCATTTACTATTGAAGCATTGACAATTTCAATGATGTCTGCTTTTTGCATAGTGCAAGCCCTCAGTGAAAAGCTACACTCATGCAAACATTGGATAGAAAAACATGTCTGCGTACAGTTGACACCCATGAACGCACAAACAACACACAGATAAACTGACATTCAGGTACCAAATGCACACAAAGTACCTTACAAAGAATACACAAATACACATGTGAAGAGAACACACATACAAAGACAGCATACAGTCCCACACAAACCACTTTGGACACTAAGAGCTTGATTATGAGTTTGGCAGTCTAGGAACCTCCATTACCATGGTTGCAGTCCAACCACAGTAACTTTGGCGGTCCGACCGCTGTATTATGATATTGTTGAATTGCTTTTGCAAAGACCGCCGGTTCTCTGCCACCACCGGCAGCTATCTGCAGACCACCTCTGCTGCTGTCGAGGAAAGAGACCGCTGTGGTCTTCGAGACAATACGTGCCATGGCTTTCGGGCAGTCAGACCTCCAAATTCATAATCAGGCCCTCTTGGCCCCCCTCGTGAGGGGCAAGGAGAGGTGACAAGGAGACAGATAGCCGGGAGAACTACATCCCCCAGCCTCCCCAGTGGTTCAGCGTTCTGCCGCCGCCAACGCCATGGGACCATCTGCGCCAGGGGCGCCTACAAAATCCAACAGGGGCTCACTCAATGCGAGCGGGCCTGTCTGCACCCATCCTAGACCGGTCGAGGCTGGGCTGGACCCTTTCTCTTGGCCTTTGCCACCAAGCACCCTGGACTGTACTCTTCTACGTGTGGGGCATATAATAGACCAGTGATTGGAAACAAGAGTAATCCAAGGGATCCTCGCCAAGTAATTCCAGCTAGAAATGGGGAAGCACACCACAAATGCATTATGCCACGTACCTCCACGGCTTGTACCTCTCCCCTACTAGAGACATCTATAGACAGGATGCACCAAAGGGCCATAGGAGTGGGGGCAACTGAGATAGAACTTACAGAACTTAGACTGTCACTAACCCCGGACCTTGCACAAATCAGCACCATCACAGATTCGCCTACCACGCAAAGTGGATTGGAACATTTCCCCGAACCTTCCACACAGACTTTGACATCTGAGGTGGACACTGGAGCAATTCCAAAAATGGTTACAAGGAGGAGGGGAGCCACTAAGCGTACACTCAAGTCTTCTAATACAAAACATCCCACAAAGTCCACATCAACATAACGTAACATCTACAATAGACCAATAAGGCAAACATTATATTCTGAGACCATTAACACACTAAGCAAATCCTTGGATCTTGTAGACTGTAGCAATACTGTAATTGTATGTGGTGACTTTAACTGTGCCTATAAGTCACTAATTGGACTAGAATGTGCCACAGAAGAAGAAGATATGGCTCTAAGCCTTCCCCAACTAGCATCTGTGCCCTCTAGACCCTGTACTAATGCCATGCTACAGATAGTACAGTTAACGGTAGAACATCTTCTAAGGGTGGGCAATGGAAGGGTACTCAATAATGGGGATGAAACCGCCTCTCTCAATACTTTCAAGCCTGGCAGTACACAGTCAAGAATAGTGAGCTTCAAAATAGAAATGAGGGACGACAGTGATCACCGACCATTATGCTTGGAAGTAATAGGACATCTATCAAAGGTTATCCAAGCAAATATTGCTTCCCATTATATGCAACCCTTAGTAGGGAATAACCGAATATCTATAGGGTGGCCGAAGATCACAGGTAGCCTAGAAATTATGACTAATATCTATTACACTTTTTCAGAAATAGTAGGTGCACACTTAGAGTCAAGCAATCGGTCTATAATATCCATGCATACTGCCTTGGTCTCAAAGTTAGAACCCCTGCTCACTAAAAATAATGGGAAAAACTTGAAATACAACCTTAAGTCAGGTATAAAAGGTAAACCCATGGTACACAACTGAATGCAGGAAATCTAAGTCAGCCTTACTGGAGTTGTTAAAGCAGGGAAGTGCAGACTCAGTGAGGAGTGCCAGGGATGTATACCGGAAAGCACTGGCTACTGGCAAGCGGAATTGGGAAGAAAAGAGCAGGTTGGATCTTCTGGAGGCAGCAAAAACAAATAACCAGGCAGAGTTTAGAAAAATCATAGCATGGGGTGGGAAGGACCAAGGGGGCGTAGCTGAGCACGTAACTATGGCAGACGTGCCTGGGTAGAGCTCTGTAAGAAGCTCCCCTACCACAGGCGATTTCTCCGAAACAGTTGCCCGAATTGGCCCGAAATTGACAGCGAGAGCGTCCGCCACACCAGCCACCTTGCTGCCGAACTTTGGTGACTTTCGCCCCAAGCGCGCCGCTCCGGCGCTGTTTGGCCCCGAGCGGCCGACCGGCGTGTGCTTCCTGCCGGCGAGGGGTGGAAATTGAGACTGGGGTCTTCACCGGCCGGACGGGCCGAGCGGAGGCGAGCAAAGCCCTCTTGACACCATCGGACCCCGCCCGCCCCTACTGCTGGAACCGGGGAGTGGTGGTGGACCTGTGGGGGCCGGAGTGGCGGTGACCCCCGTCCCCCACCGCTGCCTGCTGCGTGAGTAGAAAACAGTCCATGAGTCCTAAGCCGCACTTCGCTGGGCTGTGGGGGCCGTTGAACTTTGGCTTTTATACGCGGCGGCTGCTGCGGAGGTGAGCTGCCCCCCCTTTTGCTGAGAGGGACACCCGGCTGCTCGCCCCGCCCGGTCCTGCGGAGCTGTGCTTGACCTGCCCCGGGCTGGGACTGCTTCCGGTAGGCAGAGCTCGTTACCTGAGGCCTGGGACGCGGCCTACTGCGGCGGAGAGGCGTGTGAGACATTGCTACTGCATGAGGAGCGTGCTTGCAGCCCCCCTGACCCCGGCACCTGGAGATAGGTGCCCACACTGCTCCCCCCACTCCGGTGGGACGCGGCCTCGGACCGCCTGTGCCTGGCGCTGGAGGGGCGCTGCAACTGACTCCCCCCGCTGAGTGCCGATTGTAGGGTGTTGGCTCTGCAATTCATAGCCCCACAGTGCGTTTCACCGAGATGCCATCGAGGGAGTGAGGCGGAGGCCCACTACGCAGTTTCCTCGGCCTCTTGCCCGTCCTTACTGCCACAGCCGCTGTAGGGCGCTGTGACCTGTGTACTCGCTTCAAAATCCAGCTTCATGCTGAGGAGTTGCCTGACTGGAGAGAGGGGGATCACGACCCCCGGACTGCCGTCTGATATTGCCAGACACTTCTGATGACGACCAAGAGGTGAGCAACTACCAAGTGCGTCCATCCTGCTTGGATTACGCTTCCTACAACGCCACGGCTGTCCATAAGTCGTTCCTACCTGCGTATTAACTACACCTCCTGTCCCCACCCTGCGCTTGAGGCCTGCAACGCTGCTTTGTACTTCTTGTCCCTACTCAGATCACCCGTCACCACTCTGAAAGCGTCGAGGATTGCCGGAATCCCGTAGCTCTGGACACCTGGAGTGGTCCCTGCGGTGACCCATTGAGAAGCCCCGCCCTGCGGACGACATAGGGAGATCCCCTGAGATACACCTATACCTGGATACTGCGACGCCTCCCATGCACGTGGGACCCAAAACGAGGGCTGTGACTGGGGGCACCCAAGTGAAAGGAAAAATGGCGAAGCAAACTGATGCGGACCACACAACTTCTAAATTAGACACGATGTTAGCGGCTATGGAAAGGCTGGAAGAGTCGCTGCAACTGACCCGCACCTCCTTAGAGACTAAAATTGATAGCGTGGCCATAGATATGACGCATCTCCGAGCAGATCACAAGAAGCTGGCGGAGCGAACGACCGCGCTGGAGACTTCGGTGACTGAGCTGTCCCCCAAAATCACCCAGATGGACAAACACGTACAAAATCTCCTTAATAGGGTGGAGTTTTTGGAAGATTGTGCGGAGGATGCGGAAGGGAGAGCGAGACGCAACAACATCCGCATAGTGGGCCTGCCGGAGAGATGGGAACCAAGGGAGACACCGGAACATGTGGAGCGCTGGCTAAGAGACATTCTACCGGAGGGTACCCTCTCACAGCACTTTGTGGTGTAGCGTGCCCACCGCGTGCCCACCCGACCCCCCCCTTGAAGGCGCAAATCCGAGACCCATGCTCATTCGCGTATTGAACTACCGAGATCGTGACACCATTTTACGCGAAGTTCGCAAATTACCTGAAGTCAGGGTTGATAATGCTACCATAATGTTCCTTCCGGACTACACAATACAAGTACAGCGTCAGCGTCACTCCTTTTTGGAAGTGAAACAGCGACTCCGCCGCCTGGCTCTCAAATATTCGTTACTATTCCGTGCACGGCTGCGAGTTGTGGCTCAGGATAAGACTCACTTTTTCAATACCCCAGAGGCTGTGGACACCTGGCTCGACTCGGGAATTGATACGGAGACCGGTGGAGTGCCCCCGAGGACGCGTCGCGGAGGAGGTGCTCGACGGCGAAGACGAAGACGACTCTCGGCGGCCGGCTCGGTGCGGCAGGAGACAACCGCGGGCCCCACACCTGAGCACCGACAGGAAGAGCAGCAGGAAGCTATTCGCAAAGTAGCGGAGATCAGTGGCTCACTGACAGAAATCCCTGCCCGTGGAGCAAGTCCTGAGGGTCAAGTGAGCGATGACGAATACATATATGGTCTACCGGACTCCCAGCGGTCAACGGATCTTCCTGAGGTTACGCCGCAGACGGCTGATCTAATCCACTGAATTCGCCACAGAGTTGTTGACTATCAGTGCCGTGCAGCGCGAATTTCCGCCAGTGATGAGCAGACAATTTGTTGTGGGGATGACCCGGGCATTGAGTGACTGGTTGCCGGGTTCTCCATCGATGCCCTACATTGGCCTGTCCTGCCGGGGGTGAGTCCGGCCTGTGGTAAGTTCCTGTTTGTGACTCGCTCAGTATGATCGCTGGCCCCCTGCCTCTCGACTCCTTCAGGCGCTCTGCCTCAACCGTTGGGACCTTTTGCTAGCGGTAGGCTATGAGACGTTTACAACCTGTGGTTGGGGGAGCACGCCCACACCCTACCTGTATGAACCTTTTGTACACATAACCTTGTAACTCAGTGAACCCCCTAGAATTTTGGAATAGTTAGAGCTCATTAGAGCGTTTGGACGACAGCATGTTCCGCAGTCGACTTTTTGGCATTGTACTTTTGATTTCTTTAGTTACAGGACTGGTACCTCCATTTCTTAACTCCGATGTGTGCTGGTGGGGAGGTGAGATGATGGGATCCGAATATGTGCTGCATTATGTTACTATGCTTTGTGGTGCTACTGATGGTGGTGTGGGGCACGGGGGGTGGAGCTGGAAGGTGGGGAAGATTAAACGAAATGTCTACGACTAAATTTTGCACCTGAAATGTCCGAGGGATACACACCCCTTCACGCCGTTACCAGGTGTACTCATATCTCAAGTGACACCAAGTGCAAATCGCACGACTACAGGAGACACATTTGACAGACACAGTGGCACGCGCATTACGCCGTAGGTGGAGGGGACAGATATATGCCACGGGTTTTTCAGCATACGCGCGCTGGAATCTGGTGTGGATTCGCCCGGGGGTCCCCTTTGCACTCACACGCAGCCACATAGATGATGAGGGCAGATATGTGTTACTTCAGGGTAAGTTAGATCGGCAGGACATAGTTATAGCCTTTATTTATGCCCCCAATGTTGATTAGGGGCGATTTCTCACTCGCTTGTCTGTGGCGCTAGCAGCATGCCCGGGTGTACCACTTTTGCTGGGAGGCGACTACAATTGTGTTCTTGACATCCCATTGGATAGGTCATCCCCCCCTCCGCCATATGCGGCGATCCATACCACGGCGAGGGCGTTCGCAGATTGGGCGCTGCACTGGGATCTTATTGATGCTTGGCGTAGTCGCAATCCCAGCACAAGAACTTACTCATATTACTCAGGAGCCCATGCGCTGCATGTCAGACTTGACAGATTTCTGCTGACTAGTGACTTACTACCCCTTGTCACTGACTCCTGTTATTTAGGCCGCACTCACTCTGATCACAACCCCCATACTCTCGACTTTGCCTGGGAGCGCCCACGCCCCCTGATCCCCACGTGGAGACTCCAGCCTGATGTTCTTTTAGATGCCCCCTACCGAGAATTGCTCTCGACTTGTATACTGCGCTATTTTGAGGATAACACTGATACTGCATCCACCCCACAGGTTGAATGGGATGCATTTAAGGTGGTCACGAGGGAACACTGCCTAGGAGCGCAGGCGGGACTGAGGCGTCAGGTGGATAGGGAATTGACACGGGTGGAGGCTGATCTACTGATTGCTGAATGCGCAGCGGTGGAAGGAGATGATGCGAGTTTAGCCGAAAGTCGAGGGGAACATGCGAAACTCCTAGATAGGCTGAAGAACTTAAATTACGCCGCACACTCGGCACGTACACATCACGCTGGGGATAAACCTGGTAAGCTGTTGACTTGCTGACCCGCAAAGACGCTCAAACGCCCCCATTATTGTCGATTAACCCAGCACATGGCGTTGTGGTACACACACAGAAGGCTATACATGAGGCCTTTACGACCCACTATGAAAGTTTATACCGTTCACGTTTGCGAGCCACTAGGGATGACATTTCGGAGTACCTGTCTGACCTACCTATACCGACGATCACCAATACACAAAGTGAGGAATTAGGCGCGCCGCTTACAGCAGAGGAACTCCGCACTGTTATCTTCTCTCTCTCCAACGGAAAGTCTCCGGGCCCGGATGGACTGCCGGCGGAGTTTTATAAGGCATATTCTAACATTCTCATCCCAGAACTCTTACGGGTGTATGCAGCAGCGATACATGATGCCGCCCTCCCATTGTCATTAAACGAAGCGAACGTGATATCGCTTTTGAAGCCCAACAGAGACGCACTAAACATGGGGTCCTACAGGCCACTTGCCCTCCTTAACACGGACTATAAAATACTAGCAGCTGCGCTGGCCCAGAGGCTAGCGCCCCAAATCCCCACCTTGATCCATGCCGACCAGAACGGCTTTGTCCCCACCCGCAGCACTTCTTACAATATTAGAAGGCTGTTTCGTGTACAACACCTGGCTGTAACCCGATGGCCCCACTCGGGTTGCGTGGTTCTCGATCTCGAGAAAGCGTTTGATTTAGTGGAATGGGCCTACCTCGCGCTAGTGTTCGAGAAATTCGGCCTAGGCGCTGACTACCTCCGCATGGTGGAACTTCTATACTCTGTACCCGTGGTGCGAGTGCGCACGGGAAAGCTCTTCTCTGCTCCGATACGTGTTTGTAGGGGAACCAGACAGGGGTGTCCTCTCTCCCCCTTGATCTTTGCACTCGTGATGGAACCATTAGCGGCACAACTACGTGCTTCTGGCGAGACCTAGGGCATTCCCTTGGCTGATGGGATACATTCGGTATCCCTATATGCGGATGATCTACTGATCTATGTTAAAGATCTGACCCGCTTCCCAACCGCGCTCACTGACATATTCAGCGCCTTTGGTGATATGTCTGGACTCCATGTTAACTGGGCGAAATCGGGTGTATATTCCTTTGCTGCAGAGACCCCGGAGTGTGAGATCACTGTAATGGGAGAACGGCTCCTTTGGTACCCGACAGTCTTTCGATACTTAGGAATACAGATCTACCGTACGCCTGCCGACATACTAGACGGTAACTTAACAAGGACAATATCGTCTCTTACGTCACAAGTCTCCTTTTGGCAAACACTTCCGCTTAATGTGCCCAGCCGCATTGCGCTAACGAAGGCAGTCGCTCTCCCTCGGCTACTGTACTTCTATGCGAATTTGCCAGTGTATGTCCCGGCCCGCATCTTCCGTGAACTGGAAAAACTGACCAGGCGGTTGCTCTGGAGCAGGGGGCGACCCAGGGGTGCGCTAAAAACCCTCTACGCTGCAGCGGAGAGCGGTGGACTGTCGGTGCCCAATCACGAACTGTACTATCTGGCAGCGCAGTTACAATGGGTGGCCTACTGGTTGAGTGGGAGTAATTTGGGAGACACAGCCTCGGGAGATGCCGTAATGACAGTGCCACAGATACACGCTCTATTTCACCCCTTATCTAGACTCCGCACTCCGGACCAGCTACATCTAGCGTTTGCGAGAAAATGTTACACGAGAAGCTTAAAACTTACCGCTACAGTGAAGCCCTATGCGCCCAATCTACCGCTACTTGGCACGCCTTGGGAGGGAGGTACATTTGCGTCACCAATGTTAGATACTTGGGAGACAGCTGGTCGGGAGGGGCTGGGAGACCTCTTTGAGGACGGTGCACTACTCCCTTTCGCGGCACTGACGGGCAACCCAGGACTGCCAGCCGGGCAATTCTTAACCCATGCGAAACTCCTACATACACTGACACAGGCCTGGGGCCCGCTAGCGGATGAGCCACCGACACACCTCCTCATTCAGTATCTACATGTGATGGGCAATGGCTCTCACATAGTACACTGGCTCGCCCAAGCATTGCACACACATACTCAATCCTCCCCACAGCGGCTGCGAGACAAATGGGCAGCAGATAGGGGTCGGGATTGGACTGACAGGGAGTGGACACAAATACTGGCTGGGACACGGAATATACCACGCAATGCACGCTTCAAGATCATACACTATTACATTATACATCGGGCGTACCTGTCCCCCGACAAGATTAACCGGTACTTTGGGCTTACCACAACAGCATGCCCCAGATGTGGACTTGTAGATGTGCAGTTCCTACATATCCTTTGGACATGCCCTTCATTGTGCACCTACTGGGCTACGGTGGTGAGGACATTGGCGAAGACAACGGGGGGCAGCTTGCCATTTACATGGGAGGCTTGCCTGCTGGGCTTATTTAAGAGGACGAAGCAGACGAAAGTTCAGGCGCGGTATTGGGATCCAGGGCTTATCACGGCGAAACGCCTCATTATTAAGCGCTGGAAGCATGCTGTCCCCCCCCAGCCAATACACTGGCGTAACTCATTGGATAACTGGGCAAGGGCTGAGAGTGTGGCGCTCCATAGAGAAGAGACAGCGGGACTCCGTAAGTTCCCAATAGCTTTGGATTGGGATATCATCTTGGCATCCTATCACCAAATATACCAGCAGGACGGCATAGTGTGACCACTCACCCCCCCCCCCTCCTCCCGGTGACGCCCACGCGCCTACCCCTACACTTTGCACCCTCATAACTGTTGGAAGGCAGTGCGGACCTACTCGTTACCTACCCCATGACCATCACACACACACAAGCTTTTGTTATCAGACACCACCCACTATTTTGTTTCTAGAATTTGTTGGATAGTTCTTTATAGTTTATTGCTTTAAAAAAACAGCTTTGGATGTATGTTGAGCTATTTCTAGGCCCTTTTTCCTTTAGCGTTGCTGTTTCGACACCACGTGCACGTCCGATGAACAAATCTGCAATGCCATGAGAAAACAGTTTCAACTTTCTCCGTCACCTAGTGCTGCAATTATAAAATGTTATTCTCTTGCATGTAAGCCAGACTTTATTGCTTTAACCATGCTGCTTCATTTACAATGTCTTTATCCTGCTCCTTGCTAATGGGCTCATTTATGTGTACTGTTGTCGGCACAGAGCTAGGATGCACAATTTTCATAGCGGCACTGTGTATACTTTACGTTTACTTATGTGTAATGTTGTAAGACACCTGAAAATATGCAATAAACATATTCATACAAAAAATGGGGTGGAAAGGACCAAATACGAAGAACAGAGCATTATCTGGACTCTGTGAGTTGGACCAACCACTTCACTGATTTGTACTCAAGTTTTAGGCCTATTGCAGCGCCGAGCAGATAAATACGGGCTAATATTTAATATATTTAATATTTAAAAGCATTTGTAAAGCGCTCATATACTAAACAGTTTCTTGGCGCTGGGAGCAACAGTGGTAAAAAAACAAGCAGACAGAGGAAAGTGGCTAACCAATAAACGCTTGCTGGAACAGAAGGGTTTTTAAGGCCCTGCGGTATTCCATGTAAGACGGTAGAAGTCTTATTGAAGGGGGAAGGGCATTCCAAAAGGTGGGGGCCAGAACTGAGAATTTCTGACCACCAGCTCTTTTCTTCTTAAAGCATGGTACTGCCAGCAAGCCCAAAGAAGAGGAACGGAGAGCTCTCGGCGGGCAGTAGTTTGTAACGGCAGAGTTGATAAATGCCGGGGCAGTGCCCGCTCGGGCTTGAAATGTAAGGCATCCCAATTTAAACAGTGCCCGCTGCTTAATAGGGAGCCAGTGGAGGGCTTTTAAAAGGGGGGTGGAGTGATGTGACTTAGCCAGGCCATAAACCAGGCGAGCTGCCTGGTTCTGGACCAGCTGAAGACGATGGAGGGCATATGCGGGAGCACCATTGAGAACGATGTTCCCGTAGTCAATTTTTGACAGCACCATAGCCATTACGATCAATTTGAGGGCGGGAACAGAAAAAAAACTGGAGATTTTCCTAATAGTCCGTAGGGAAAAAAAACAGGAAGAAACAACTGAGCTAATATGTGAGTGGAGAGTGAGTTGATGATTAAGAGTAATGCCCAGCGTTTTAACTGAAGGGGAGGGAGTAGGGGGGGTGCCTAAAGATGAAGGCCAAAAAAGGGGTGACCATGGATTTGCGACCCCGCCCGTCAAAACCAGCTCTGTTTTGTCCGGATTTAATTTGAGATGGTTCGTATTCATCCAGTCACGGATAAATAGCATCACGGACTGGAAGCTGGTTTGACCTGGCGAGGCCGGGGACAAATCAAAAATAAGTTGGAGGTCGTCGGCATAATTGTACACCGCGACCTCCATGTGCTGCAAAGCAAAAATAAGAGGGAAGATGTATAAATTAAAAAGTAAAGGGGAAAGGGAAGAGCCCTGGGGAACCCCGCACGTAATTTCACGAGAAGGAGCAGCAAATTCTGCCAGATGGACAGCCTGGGAGCGGTCAGACAGGAAGGACTCCAACCAGGCCAATGGAGGGCCCTCGATGCCCGCCAACCTGACACGGCGTAAAAGGTTGGAATGGTCCACCGTGTCAAAGGCGGCGGACAGGTCTAATAAAACGAGGGCCTGGGGCACGTTGGAGTCCAATCCCTCCCTGAGTCGGTCCAGAACTGAAATGACCACCTTCTCTGTGGAATGGCGGGGGCGGAAGCCCGCTTGGCAGGGGGCAAGATAATTGCTATCCTCGATGAAGGAACTTAAGACCTGCGTAAGATGGGACTCAGCAATCTTCCCCAGGAAAGGGAGGAGGGAGATTGGCCGATAATTAGCCGGGACACCGGAAGGGAAGAGGAACAGTACCCTGTTCAAATGATTTGTTTAACTGGGTAAGAGCAGGGGAAGGACAGTCTAGAAAGATCTGGCTTAATATATGTGCTGGGCAAATGTCAGCGGGGGAACCAGATTTCACCCGTCTGAGAAGAGAGGGAAGTGAGTCCAGAGTCAGAGGGGGAATGTAGGCTAGAGACCGGCTATTGATGGGAATAGGGCCCTCGCAAAAGGAAGATGAAGGGGAGGGAATATTTGCCTTAATGATAGCCACTTTTTCTACAAAAAACTCATTGAGAGAGTTACATAGGATCGGTGAGGGGGGGATTTTTGACTGAGTCCTGTCGGAAGCCGCCAGCTCATGGACCATCGCGAAAATCTCTCGAGGCTGATTCTCAGCCGCCAGGATGCGTCCAGTGCAGTAGTCTTTTTTTGCGGCTACAATATCTCGCTTGTATTCAGACAGGACTGTAACATAGAGCTGCCTGGCCAGTGGACAGTAGGCACGACGCCAGGCGCGTTCGGCTTGTCGCACTGTAAGTTTCTTGACTTTTAAAGCTGGGCCAAACCACTTATTAGCGTTGTGAGCACGGTTAATGGTTACCCGTTTAAGGGGGGCTATATGGTCACAAGTTGTAACAAGCCAATCATCTAATGTGGTAGCATGAGAATGTAGAGTCAGACCCTCAAAGGTCGGGAGGGAAGAACGGAGTGAGCTACACAAGGTGGAGATGTTAACTCGACTCCAGTTCCGGGTCCAAATGTTTTTAGGATGGCGTGAGGGGACTGGGGTGTTAAGGGCCAGCGAAAAGGACAAGAGGTAGTGGTCCGACCAAGCGCAAGGTAATACCGAAGGCGCCGAGATGGGGATTTTAAGGGACCATATCTGGTCAAGTATGTGCCCCTGCCTATGTGTAGGAGTGTGGACATGTTGTAGAAAATTCAGGCTGAGGAGTAAAGCAGTAAATTCCTTAGATATTGCATCCTCAGCAGGATCACCGGGCCAAAAATTAAAGTCTCCGAGAACCATCACTGAGGCATTATTAATGGACAGAGTGCCTAGGAGTTCCTGCAGTGAGATTATAAAACCAGGTGAAGATTGGGGAGGACGATAAACCAATACACAGGTAAGAGGAGTTTTAAAGGAAGTGGACCGTACTACTAGACAATCTGACATTGGCAAGGGAGAAGAAGCCAGTGTCTGAAAGTGTAGCCCCTCGCGCGATATTAGAGCAACTCCACCCCCTGTCTTTCCGTTTGAGCGGTCGACACGGAGGGCAGAGTACGAAGGGGGAAGGGCCGCCAGGACGTCAGGGAGAGAGTCCTGGCGGTACCAAGTTTCCGTTAGGAAGAGCAAGTCGGGGCTCTCCGTTTCCAACAGATGGAAAATTTCAGTTTGATGCCGCACTGCGGATCTGGTATTCAGCATAACAGCAGAAATGGCAGGGATAGGGGCAGGGACACATGGGCTGGGGGCAGGCGGTATAATAGACAAGGGAGCAGGTCGGAGCCCAGGCGAGCAGGGACCAGGGCGGACAATGCCGTGTGCTGTAATACATGCAAGTGTGGCGGGGTCAAGTAAATAGCCAGCCTCTAAAGAGTGTAATACTTGCGAGGAATAAGTACGCACATGGGCAAGATGGTATGGCCCTGGTCCCGGCCTGGCGCGGATGGGCGCAGACGGGCGCAGACGGGCGCAGACGGGCGCAGACGGGCAGGACTTTGGCACGACTTCGGCGCGAAGTCGGCGCTCCCGCTGCGCTCGTCCGCTGCGCTTCCGCCATTCCGTCATTAAGTACAGGAAAAAGAAAACCACTAGCCCGCTGACCTGCCACTCGGCCAGCAGGGCGGAACTGAGGATGAGGGGGCGGAGGAGGGGTTTCGTGCTCGTGTGGCCACCGCCGCTGCAAACGGCACAAGCCGTGGCGGATCGGTGCCTGGAGCCAAAGAACAAAGAAGTAGAGGAAAACGTTGCGCCGAGGAGCGGCAATCTGAGGCAGGTAGGAGGATTGTTCTCAACTCAACAATATACTGATATAGAGGGAGACAGCGAGGTGATCGTCTTCTCACTGCAAGAAACGGAGTATGCTATAGACTCTTATAAACTTGGAAAAGTACCGGGACTAGATAGACTTCCCAGTGACCTATTCAAGCATGAAAAAAAGTTATGGGTCCCATACGTTAATGCTCTGAGCAATGCAATATCAGCTGGTGCCCTAATACCAGGAAGGTGGAAAGGGGCTGAAATTGTCCCCATCCACAAAAAGGGCAGCAAACATAAACCTGAGAACTACAGACCAATTAGCCTGATAGACATACTTCAAAAAATGTATGCCAGGCAGGTACTGAACAGGCTTAACGACTGGATAGAGACGAATAGCATATTGTCCCCATACCAGACAGGGTTTAGATCCAGTACTAGTACAATAGATCAAGTCTTCAGACTCATCTGTATTTTCTGAAAATATGTTAAAATCAGGACGGGGCACATTTATGTGGCATTCGTTGAACTGAGGGCAGCGTTTGACCTCGTACCCAGTTGCTTACTATGGGAATCACTTGAAAAGCAAGATGCCCCCCTGAATTTGGTTATGCAGCTAAAAAGGTTACATAATGGGAACTATGCTAGAGTCCGCTGGGGTATAAATGGGAACTAACAAAGCCAATCCCAATTGAGAGAGGAGTGAGACAGGGTTGTGTACTTGCACACAACCTGTTCTCACTCTATATTAATGATGTGGTAGACCACCCAAATGACCAAGCAAACGATCCTCCAAGGCTAAATGAGAATTTGGTGTTGGTGCTGCTCTTCGCAGACAACACCATTCTGATATCACAGACCATGAAGGGGCTACGAAATATGTTGAACGGGTTTAACACCTTGGCTGCTGAGGTCAATCCTCTGCTGTCCTGGGCCATAATATTAATGGGTGTGGTCATGACAGCTCGTCATGAGCACCCTAGAGGTATATGGCATGACGAGCTGAGCTCGTCATGAGCACCGAAGGGGTTAATAGATACTGTACAGAAAAAGGCTTAGAAATAAATGCAAATAAAACTAACTACATGGCCATAAAGTCACAAAAGACCCGTAAAAAGAATCTCGTGCTCAGTAATGAGAAAATAGAATATGCCACTAATTTTACTTATTTTGCGTATTACTAGACACAAAACTAGCCTGGATCCAGCAAGTAAACGACTCAGCCTTAAGGTTAGCCCAAGGGTTAGGGGCAATCCTTAAGAAGTACAGCTCAACTACAAGCAAAGCTGGGACACCAGCACTCAAAATATATAAATGTATGGTCCTGGCTACAGCATTGTGTTGATCAGAGTTATTGGGCACAAGCGACATCCGACATCTAACAGCTGGGGAAAACAAGTTTGTAACGAGATTATTAGGATTACCCCAATCAACGCCACTAGTCCCAATGTTCCACAATCTAAATTTGAAGCGAATAGGTCATCTTGTATCCCTAAGTCCACTGCTCTATTGGATATGGCTAAGGACTATCCCAGAATTAAAAGCATATAGAAAAGGTGCACGCGAATTACTGGATATTGATACATGTCTTACCTTCCTGTGGTTAAGATTTGTCAGGAAATGGCTGATTGATTTAGGTCTTGAATCATACTGGACTAAACCACATAATTTAACTCCAAGTTTTAAAGCCAATCTAAAGGGTATTTATTGGCAATATACATTGAATGCACTCCACTCTGACCTACGATTAGGAAGGTTAACAAGTAAATTCCTTTCTATTAAGCCAAGTCGGAATCACGAGGATTTCCTTGACCATATAAAACTGTTCATAGCAAGAATTCTGAATCTAAAGTTAAGATATAACACATTACAGATCAAGAGCAATACTGTAAAATGGGGAGGGAGAACTTGACGGTTCTCTATACACTAGATGCACTTTAGGGCCTACAAACAACATCGAAAACATTGCACATATTTAGTTTTTTTGCCCGGCGTATAATAGGGCAAGGAGCAAATGGATTCGACCACTATGTAATTCATTGGGATTTAGAAAACATAAAGAGGCGCTAAGGGTACTGACAACAAGTACCCTACCACATATCATATTTACACTATCAAGATATTTGTTTATAGTGGGTCTAATAAGGAAGAGAATGGGGCTAAAGTTGTGATATACTAATGGCCAGGATATCTGCAACCGTGAAACTTACCTTGGACTGTATGAATATTTAGACATTACTCCATGTATATTTAAAAAAGTTTTTTTTGAATGAAATTGTTTTACTGCAATTGCCAATTTTATTGAAATCATGTAACATTTGGCTGAAACACTTCAGATTATTTTTTATGGACGATGTTTTACAGTGAAATCTTTTATGGCCTTTGGCCGAAATAAGGAATTTATAAGATAAGAATTCCATGAAACTTAGGAGCGAGGTATTTACTGCACCTGATACATACTATTTACTAAGTGTGAAGTGTTTACCAGGTATTGTACTGCAAATGAGGTGTACAATGAAGTTGCAATATTTATAGCACCAAACTCTGCAGCGCTTTACCTCTTTTCCTGACATTGGCCCTCTATCATCATCTGCACAAGAGTACAGGAAGTGGCATAACTTCTAGCCTAATCCTTATTACAATCAACTCCTCAGAGTATCCCAGTACCCTCAAGACCCCAGCAAAGGACAGACAAGGGCGTTGCTTATTTTGGCCTGTTAGAATCTAGAAGGACCATGGACTACAAACCTTGCTACATTGAAATCTGCATGGTAAGGTATAATCTGGTGCCTCACCCACCACCGCATACCACCAATCGTGAAAATCACACCCAGGCCTAGGCAACACAGATACCCCCAAAGCCTCCTTACAACACATACCCTCAACCTTGTGCACATCCAATTAGTGACCACACACTCTCAAACTATAACACACACATTCCAGCTGAACCAAATTAATGCTTGTGCTGCAGTACTTCATGCACTAGACCTGGCATAAGCAACTCTCCCTTCATCCCATATCCTCACACATCCTCTACATGTTTTTTTACAAACACTACAGTATCCATCATGTGGTCTGCATATATAAGAAAAGAGGTTGCCTGGCTGTCATCCTCAAGTAATCCTGGACCAGCAACCTAGACAAGCAAGTGTTAGTCAACTTCTTGGAGTCCCATGAGTTATGGTGAGATATGGCAAGGGTCTGACCTTCTGTGTAAAGGAACCTCATGTATATGTAGAAGGGAAACAATGTTAAAGTAATGGAGAATATGGTTATCAAACACAAAAGGACAGCCAATCGGAGTAACAGACTGATTGAATCCTGGATAATGTAAGCAGCCTGGTGGCATACATAAGTTGACGTGCAAGTGCTTAGTTGTATTGTTCATGCAAATTATTAACTTGTCACGAAAAATAGTTTAAAGATAAAGTAATTTACTAGGACAAAATGTTAAAAAATACAAGAATGAGCAACTTGCAAAGTTCATACAGTGCATTGTAATGTAATTTAGGCTCAACACTTATACAGCATGTTTTGGAGAAAGATTTTCCCTTCCTGAGGGGTTTGCCTGAGTAAAATGTTTAAGCAGAGCAACGGGTCAAGCAAGCCTATAAACATTCAATTAAAGAACCGCAAGTGAGCAGATTTCATGAATTCTGTTGGCTTTTTCAAACCCATTTAAGCTGATAGGTTTTCTTTCCGTAAATACCAATTACAAATACACAATTTTTTTGCAGCTTTTGATTTACCACAAGAAAGAACAGCATTAGGTTAAATTGACCAATTTACGCACAAAACCTTTTGTACGCCGACTGAACCATTTCAAGTATGTTTTCTCTTCTTCTCCTTGTCCCAAATTCTTTAATTATAAACATGTAGGTTGGAGATTTCCTACTGCTCTAAGTATACTCCTGAATCTAGCATCCAAGCCACTCCTTCAACATGGGTCTAACTGACCAATGGAATGCCATTTCAGAGTCTCTGTAGCACAAACATCCTTCAACCCTCACATCTACATATGTCCAGGGCACAACTAGGAGGTTTTTGGTAACCTCTTGAATCTCTTTACCACTTCAACCACCCAGAATGCCCACACCACCCTCTCGGGTGACTCAAACTACCCAGACACCACAAACTCAAACAAACAAGAGACACCTTTGGGAACTTCATCACACATTCAACATGATACTGCATTCCACCCAACCAGAACACACTACAGACCCCATCCAGTAAATTGTCTGTTTAACATCATCAACAATTCACTCCAAATCATAAATATTCCTGGAATAAATCAAGCACCCCCCTCCCCCACAAGTCCCCCTGCAAAATACACTAACAGTTCATCCATCATTTTAAAGCAAAGTACTATACCAACACCACCAATGAAGACATGAGCAGAACACTTTTCAAGATAACCACACACTTCTTTTCAGTCCCCTGCCTGACCCACCTATCCAAAATTCCACAGGCAACTGCAGTGTCATCAACCTCTTCTTCATATTGAATAAGATCCTACAGAACATTGAAATAATGAATCCTGTTTCACCTCTTATAGAGTCCCACAATGGAAATCCTTCAAAGCTTATGTTGGACTGGGTCCTTCTGGCAGGTCCACCCCTGAAGTTTTTGCTTGTATATGTGACCTGGGGATGGTGATTCCCACTCTGAATGCGTGTAGATGAGAGAGGCCTGCCTCCCATAGGAATGCATGGGGAATGTATGTATCCCTGTTAGTTCCGGATGCGTGGGGGGTACAGGCTCGAGTCTGGTATGTGTGGACTCGTGTGTTTAAATGCTGCAAGATGATGTATGCCGCGTGTGTGTGTCTCGAAGGGAAGTGCCACTTCTAGACATGGGTGTGTGTATGCAGTAGGTGTGCTGGCGCGTGATTGGCTGAAGCCGGCTGGGGAGCCTGGCTCCAAGAGTCTGTGTGGGTCTGCCCCGGCGGTGAATGGAGAGATTAGCATGCTGATGTGAGGGAGGAGCTGTGCCTGTATCCTGTATGGGGCTGGGCTTTCCCCCACAATGCTGGCTCCACCCCCCTGGGGTGCGTCTGATGACCGAGCCTGCCTGATGAATGAAAGGGGTGGTTGGGGAAAACAAGATACTCCCAAAACCAGCTGCGACTGGTTTCTCCCCCACCCAGCACCTTTTAGACAAAGGAATTTCTTGTATAAAGAGAGGCTGTGACCTCTTCTCAAATGTTCTTGTTCCCAACTTGAATCTACCAGGGGCTGTTGCTGCTTGGGCCCAGGGTTGGCTTGCCTCCCTAGGCCCTGCCCTGCTCCTGGACTCCTGTGGACTTTCCCTGCTAGGAGCTGCTGTAATTTACAACAAGGGGTGCTCCACCTGAGGTCCTGGACTCTGATGGACCTTGCTACTTTCCTTACCCCTAGCGCTTGGGAGCGCCTTGCCTGCTGTAGCGCTGAGAGCGCTTTATTTTCACTGATAGCGCTGGGAGCGCTGCATTCCTGCTCCAGCGCTTTGGAGCGCTGGATTCCTGCTCCGGCGCTTGGGAGCGCTGTCCTGATCGAGCCGGTGCCCACCCGGCATTTGCCCCGTGCTCAGGAAGATTCCTGAGCCTTAGCGAGTGCCCACCTCGCTTTATTCCCTGCCGTTGTTGCATCCTGCGAGGGAGCCGTCCCCCCGTTATTTTCCCCGAGCTCACCGCCGCCGCCCGGGACCCTCGTGACGTCATCCCCGGGCCGCGCTGGTATTGGTTGCCGGCCCGGGATTCCCCTGTCACGTGACCCCCCCAGGCCGCGCCGTGATTGGCTGCCGGCCCGAGGAGAGGAGAGAGGCCGGCCGATGGAGCTCGTCGAGGCAGGAGCGGCGGGAGCCTACTCCGCGCTCCTGCCCTGCCCCGAGAAACTGCCGACTCCCCCAGGGGCTCCTGAGAGTGAGGGAGAGCCCCGGGGAGCGAAAGGAAGCCAGCGCTGCAACGGAGACCAGCGCCCCCAGTCCGGTGAGTGCTGCAGTGCGCGAGGGAGAGGAGGGGCGTCGGGCACATTGCCGGTGCTCGCCCCTCCCCTCGAGTGAGTGCCCGGTCGGGCCCCGAGGGGGACCCGGCCTGCCCACCACTTCGACCCTGAGCCCCGAGAGGCTCTGTCATGGCCCGTGGGGCCACCAGTGATGCCGGGTCCCCCGAGGGGGACCCCGCCTGCTCTACCTTTGACCCCTGAGCCCCGAAAGGCTCTACCTTTGACCCCTGAGCCCAGAGAGGCTCCACCTTTGACCTCGAGCCCCGAGAGGCTCCACCTTTGACCCTTGTCCTGCCGAGCCTGCATGGCCCGGCCCCAGCCCAGCATCAATTGTCCTCGAGCCCGAGAGGCTCATCCCTGGCCCTTGTCCCGAGCCTGCGAGGCACCAAAGTGTCGCCCTGTCCTCTACAGCTGCCCAGCACTTCGTGGGCAGCTGCCACGTGTAGGTTTCTTCATGGCTCCCTGCAGCCTGTCCTGACTTTGAGACATTGGGTGGCCCTAGCCCCAGAAAAGGCCGCTGGCCTGTTGGAAGTTATTGCCTGATGTTCTAATGTGATTCATGTGAGTTACTCTGTGTTGCATCTCTGATGGTGCTTCTGTTACGTTAAGTACCTGTGTCCTGCCTTCCCTCCTAAATATCCTAGTTCTCGTGTATATGGCTTCTGGTTAGAGTGAGTTCTACTGCTAGTCCTATTAAGCTCCAGGTTGTCATGTGTTCTAATGCTAGCTCCTGGTTGTTATGTGTTCTAGTACTAGTTCTAGGAAGCTCCCAGTTGTTATGTGTCTTAAATGCCATTTCCATCATGTGCATATTCCTGGCAGTGGTCCTATGGCCTTGTCCTGTATATATTCCCTTATAAACCCTGCCCGTGCCCCTGGCACATTGTATCTTGTGTATTTATCCCTAAGTATGTTTTTCAATACAAAGTATATTTTTCATATATATCTTGTGTGGAGTTCCTTTTGTGGGGGGCCTGGGAGGTTGTTGCTGGGGGTGCGTGCGCAAATGCTTTACACATGACCTCTGAGATAAGCCTGACTGCTCGTGCCAAGCTAACAAGGGGGTGAGCAGGGGTTGTCTTGAAGGGTGACTTCCCTACCCTAACTAAAAATGGTGATTTCTGCCTGGCCTTGGCGCAAGCCTCGGCCAACCAGGGATCCCATTTCCCAACAGCTTATCTCTCACAAATGTTGCCAACATACTCAACTCCTTCAAAACAACTTCCTAAGAAGATGATCACCCCAGCTCACCATTGTCAATCCCTCAAGGCATCTTCCCAGAAGCTTTTATGACATGCCATATCTTCCCATTTCTACTGAAACCTATACTTAGCCCTGGTGACGTTGGTAACTATTAGCCCATCACTCACCTATCTGTGCTTGACAAGAACTTTGAAAAACCAGTGCACACAACTTGAAGGAAATTGCCTAATTAGGATCACCCGGACCACTTTCGACCTCCTCTTGCCTTCCAGTGTTGAAGAGTCGGTGACGCAGTAGAGAATGCAAGCAAACTAGTTTATTCACAAGATACACTGCAGTGGAGTCCAGTCTGACCAGCCTCCTATGATGGCTGACAAGGGACTGACTCTAACAATCATAAAGTTACATTATGTAGGTTGTGGAGCCCACGAAGACCCCGCCTATTATGTAAAAGTACTGGTAGCTGTCGTAATACAATGGGAGCACAGAACATTAGTTTCCATTCCGCAGCCTGATACAAGCTATTACTATCCAAGGTTGTCTGGCCTAGCCTCCCTTCTAGACAGGTGGGAGAAGGCTTCTAATTAACAGAAAAGGCATGCGTTAATGAGCAATTTAAGCATTGGAGAAACAAAGCTTACCAAGGATCATTTCTCGTAAATGAGCAAATAACAGTTTTGATTGAAATACTAAATATGGTCTTCGAAGGCTAAAATGGCGGCACAGATGTCAACCAAACTAAAAGCTTCTGCATTTACTGATTCAGTCTAAACACAATATACAAGTATAATGTATTAGCCATAAAAATGCTAGCATAATTTTGGGTAAGAAACGAATAAAATGACAATGTTACATTGTAATTCTATCAGACCCCTCTTTTAGCATTTAAGTATTGCAATCAGGTAAGGGCCTTTACTATTCTAATAATGTAAAGAAAAATATCGTATACAGACGATAATATATCGGGTGCGAGGGCGTATATAGATATTGCCCGTGTAAAGAGAAATAGGACACTCAGCAGTTGCAGTGCAAGTAACATCAGGATCAGAATTTGCAAGAGAAGTAGTTGAACCAAAAACTCCCTTGTCCACCTGCTTAATGGTATCAAGCTCCTTTTGAAGCATTATAGTCGGATTTGTATCATAAATAGAAATTTTGTTGGGAGTGATATAAGTAGTACAATATGAGCAACATAAGGGAAGACACTGAATCAGAATACAGCAGCCTTTTAGAAGGACAATAAAGTATATTATCTTTTCTAAAATCCAACCACCGAACAAAGACCAGCTCCCTTTAATATTTTCCAAAATATCTAAAATATGCTGTGTAATATTCTTTTCCATATTCGTAATACCGACCACACACTGCTCTCCTAATATTTTGCATGCACCACCATTTTTTGCTAAAATAAAATCAACTGCATATCTCGTTTGTTCGTAGTATATGCTCATACTTTCTAACGGAGTAGTGATGTCCCGTAAAGCTGCCACTGAGTAATTAGATCAAATTTGCAATTTACACCCAAAATATTCTCTAGCTTGTTCACCCCTGGCCATGGCAGTGCCACCAAATGTAAGAATAGAAGAAAGGATGTATCCAAAAGTGATACCATTACTATAATTATTAACTTCTAGATCAGCAACTCCTTCACAGAATTCCTAAGTCAATGTTCTTTTTATCCATCTAATTTCTGGTCTACTATGACTGCAAGGTACCCCGAGAGGTAAAACCATTCCCAAAGCCTCATCCTATGTACCATTGTACATTTAGGGATACGTACCATTTGATAAAAAATTAAACCTGTGACGTGCATACAGTGGACCGTGTTAATCTAATGGAGCATATCTAGTATTCACCCCCTTCATATTGGGATCATCCTTCCTTCTTAAACGCATCACATTTTTGTACACTACTTCTCCAGAGCAATTGAGATACAGATAAGCACCAGTACTATTTATTACAGCGTAAAAGCATGATAAACACCTGCCTCTTGAGTGACGATCAGATCCTGGTAGTGCCAACCTGGCAGACTGATATTTCTTCTACTAAGATACAGATAACCACAATAGATTTCAGGCACGCATCTAGAACACCCTGTTCCCCTTGGCTTTCTATAGTATAATCAAGGTCCAGGATATCCCAGGCAGAGTTCACCTTTTACCTCTATGAATTGGGGAGGGCGAACAAATGTATAATTCACCAGTGACAAGGGGTAGGTGGTCCATAAACTTGTAACAGAATCAGTGGGATAACAGACTGTGTTATCTACAAAAATATTTCGATGTGTATCTAAGGAAATATTGCCATGCATATTTCTTTTTCCACAATCTGAGGAAACAGCCCCATGCAAGACACATAATTAGGTATCATTAAAGTACTCCAGCATCCAGAACAGCCTCCCTCCCACCAATAGGAACAATAATATAATTACAACCCAAAATATTTTCTTCCTGAGCAACCATGCAAAACCAACCTGCCCCGGGCGCAGGGAAATAAGAAACTGTTCATCTTCTGTATAAACAAAAAACAAATGGCGGATTTGCTTAACACAATCAGCACATCGTGAAGTAAGATATCCCCCTTCTTTTTATCAATCTGATGAGTATCAATTGTATTACTCTATTGGAGTGTAAATCTGATGTGGTGCTCATCCACCTTTAGCACCAATCTACGACCCCCTACCCACTCAAGGTAAGGCAGAGTGTCATATACACTTAACAAAAAATACCAGTGCACATCCTATTATTAGTAACTATTATCCAATAGGCATCTAGCGACGTGAATCCGATATATCAAGTGTTCATTTAGTCCACAATTGAGGCACACAATATTCATTAATATTCAGTGTTCTTTTATTTATTCTTCTCTTGTCACAGCCGACGCGCGTTTCGCCCTCCCCGGCTTTTTCAAGGCAAACACTTGTTCAGTTGAACAGCGTGTGTTCTCAGAATAAATTGTTATTAAAAAGCTTTTGGGTGTTGTTCCTCCAGGCCTTTCGCTTTCACACGTAAAAGTTTTTGTTAAGCATCTTCTGTATAAAGTCTACCAAACAAATACATTTTTACTACATTGTTACAATTTAAATCACCGGAGAAAGAAACATTATATGATGAAGCCAAATGATGGAAAGGACATAAAAAACTAAATGTAACAACGTCAAAAAGAAAGAATCAGGGTCCGTTCCAAGCCTTCCTGGCAGGCTTCTATTATCTAATCCTCGGTGGTGATATTGAGCACGCTGCGGTGGATACACACTGTTGCAGCCCGTCTGTAAATGTTCAATGTTCTCGGAATGGGACACAATCCCTCCTTGGAAAATACCCTCGGCTCATCCCGTCCCGCGTCACAAGCAGTGCACCAAATCTTCCACTCTCTAATCTAATGGGAAAACGCAGAAACAAGGGGCATTCACTATAATCTTATCCAAAGAGGTTCATCCCTAACTACACTCACACCTCTTCTGGTGCACTACCCTTCCGTGGTGGACACAAATTGTACCTTTCTATTCCAGGTATTGTTTCATCTAAAAAAAGAATCTGAAATTCAGGGTGCGCCGGGGACTGAAATTCACGTTCCTGCAAATCAGATAAAGTGGAAATCTGAGCAGCCTTAATTTCTGGGGGAACTGACGTATTAAAATTGGCATCATTTTCTTCCTCTGTCTGCATCCAAACTAATTAGGCATCGCAGAATGGAGGACTTCTTAGGACTTTCTCTGTCTCATAGTCTCCAATGCCATCACGCACCCAGGCATTGTAGGAAAGTGGTAGCAGCACCCGTCTGCAGTGGGAAGCACAAAACCAATGCTTCCGGTCTTCCACTCTTACCGCTGTCCTTGTTGTGATGAGGACAAGATAGGGTCCCTTCCATCTAGGCTCCAAACTGTATTATCTATGGAAACTCTTGATCAAAACATATTCACCATGTTGAATTGTGTGTCCAAGGCCCTTGTGTATATTTTGGTGAACAGAACGCAAGCTTTTAGTGAGTTCATACAAATAATCAACCAATAAAGGTTCATCTATTTCTGAAAACTTCTTTGGTCTAGGGACACCCAACACATTTGCTGGACGACCAAAGATCACCTCATAGGGTGATAATCCTGTTCTAGAATAGGCTGTCACTCTGGAGGACAATAGGGCAAGGGATAAGGCATCTGGCCATTGCAACCCAGTACTTTCTTTGATTTTGGCCAATTTTTGTTTGAGAGTACCATTGTACTTCTCTACTAAACCTGTTGACTGAGGGTGATTGGCTGCATGGAATATTTGCGTGATGTACAGATCAGCGCACACTTGTTAAATCATCTTTGAGTTCAAGTGACTTCCGTAGTCACTCCAAATCTAACGGGGCAAACTGTAGCATGGGGAAAACTCCTTAATAACAGCCCTTGTCATTGACATGGCAGTATTTTCCAGTATTTCCTTCAACAGAGTGTGGGGTCCTTGCCTGATTTGGGGATGAGGGCAAACTCCATCATTCCCATGGAGAGGGACGTTCCCTCAGTGTCAGTGAACAAATTACAAAGATGCAGTAAATGCTTTTGGAGCTGCGGTAGAAAGAGCCTATCTGTTCTTTTTCTGTTGCTGGAAGCGCCAGGATGCCTCTTTGCTGGGGCAGCTGAGCGCTATACAAGTTGCTATAACATAACATGACATAAAAAGTTAGGGAAGACCATCTGGGTCTGGTGTTTTCCCTAGGGGTAGATCCTTCCGAGCGCTCGCAAGTTCCATTTGGGTAAGGGGCTCTTCCAGCACTGAGCATGATAGTGGCTGATCGGTGACCAGGTGCAACTGTCCAAGACGGATTGCACCCTGTCCGGATGTGGCGTATCCCTGGTATATAATGATGAATAATACTTGTAAAAGGTGTCAAATTTAGCCGCTTCAGTGGTGGCCAGTGTGCCGTCATCAGTCTGAACATTGGTGATGTGTGCTTTGGCAGCACGCGCCAGCAAGGGTCAAGCTAGGACCATACCCACCTTGTCACCCTCTCAAAATAACGTTGCTTTACCGCCAAGAGGGCCCGTTCTGCTTTGTTAGAATGAAGAGAGCGCAGCTGGCTTTGGAGGTTCGCCAGTCGTCTTTTGTTCCCAAGGGAGGGGCACTCCTGGTCCTGCCACTCAAGGGCCTTAATGTCCCTAGATAGATGTCTTCCAGGAGGCGCGCCTCCTGTGCCCGTGCAATGGCAAGGGATGTGATGTGGCCTCAGATCGTGGCCTTGAATGCATCCAACACTATAGGGAAAGAGGTTTCGGGAATGTCATTGGTTGCGAAGTTGGACTCAATGGCCTCTCACAAGCTCTCTACATCCACTGGGTCCCGAAGGATATGCGGAGGTAGACACCAATATGGGGCCCCGGGGGTGCAATTTGCCGGATCTCGTAGGTCACAATAGGAGAAGTTTAAGGTGGGCATGATCTGAGACAGATATGTCGGACATGGAGGCTGAGAGCAATTCGCCAATCAAGGCGTGGGAGATAAAAATTTGGTCTATATGCGTGTAGGAGCAGTGTACATGAGAACAGTAAAAATAATCGTGCAAGTAAGGAGAGTGGTAGAGCCAAATTTCTAGCAGCCCCCGAGGTTTGTGAAGGGTCCACCTGAGGTATGTGTTCCCGCAAGAGTACCCTTACATATGGGTCCTTCACCTGATTGGAAGAGGTGTGGCGCCGCGGCTAGGGCGACTGACGCTGGAATCTGGGGATCAGGGTTCGATCCCCGGCTCCGGCGGCAGGTTAGCCCAGCACCATGTGACTCTGGGCAATAGCTTGCTTAATCTTCCCGACGGCCCCCAGCGCCTAGAGACCCTTACGGGTGATTGTGCGCTTTACAAATGTGGATTATTATTATTATTATTATTATTGGGCACATAGAGACTACACAATGTGAAGGAGTGATGCCCGATCTTGACCTCTACCGTGTCTGTGTCTGGGACAGGGACATTCGAGCACGCCAATGTAAGAGCAGTGAGAAGGGCAGAGGGATATCACTTCTGTTAAATAGGGCGGACCGTAGTGGGGGAAACTTCAACCGCCGTGCAGAGAAATCGAGAGGAAAGAGGTAAAAAGAGAGCCTGAGAAGAGGAGAAAGGTCATAAAGAGCACCACGCCCACCAAGGAGCGTAGAGAGAGAGAAGGAAGATAAGCACCAAAGAAGAGACAGGAGAGGGGGAGGCAAAAAAGGTGAGTTATCAACATACTGTAAAATAAAATACAACATTGGCCAAAAGGGCCACAGTGTTCTGTTCCAGTCTGGGGTAATCGCTGCCCGAGGGCACAGATCATCCCGGAAAAATCACATTCCCAGGAGCAGGGTGGGTATCTTCTAAACTCAAAGCATGAAGGCAAAGAGGGCGAGCCCGTATCCTGACCTTTGAAGTGTGGAGCCGGGAGGTAACTAGACTTGGAGTGGGGCAGCAGTCCATCAATTCCAGCTTCGGATATGGACAGTGCATCACAGTATAGCAGGCGGGGATGTACACCAGTTCAGTCATGGTGTGGAAGGGCGAGAGTCTTCTGAGGAAGCCCTCTCCTCCATTTAGCAGATATGCTGAATGATTTCCTGTTTGGCTCGGGTAGCCGATTGCCCCCCTGCGTCTGATGCCCTCCTGTGGTGACGCACCTGGGCCTAAGACTGTTTAGCCGGTTCCCGGGCATGGGAGGATGAACGTGCCTGACTTGATGGCGGCAAGAGGGAGATGTGCAGGAGTTGTGCTGCTTCTTGGAGGGATCTCACCATTCGACATTTAGATTCCCACTGGAAAAAGAGCCCGAAGAAATGACCATACTGGTACTTAATGTTGAGGCTCCGCAACTTGTCTGTTACAGGCTTAAAGTCGTGATGTCTGTGCAACGTGGTAGGAGCAAGGTCTTGGAAGATCTGTATGGTGGCCCCTTTATAGGTGAGCTCTGGTTTGGAGTGCGCTGCCCTGAGGATCGCCCCCTTCTCTGTAAAAAAAGTGGACCAGGGTCAGGATGTCGAGGATGAGGCCCGATCGGGTGGAAGGGCCCCAGACTCGGTGCGCCTGGTCGAGTGCCAGCGGGGAGGCATCATCATCGTCCTAGATGTTCTGTAGAAGTTTTGCCACAAATGTCATGATGTCGGGCCACTCCTCCCCAACCAGAACCCCCCTGATGCAGAGGTTGTTGCGGCGGCTCCGGTTTTCCAAATCTTCCTGTTGTAATTGCAGGCCGATATGCTGTTCCTCCAGGGTGATACAAAAGGGGATGATGGACGGAGCGTTTGAACAAATCAAACACTCACCCCCAGTCAACTGATCTGGGTTTAATCCATCACCATTCTTTAGTTCACTCAGCCACCCCAGTTCAGACATGGCTATATGCAAATCAGTCTGACCCTGTGCCTTATGGGAACAGTCCAGCCCGAACTGCCAAGCCATGTCTTCCCTGGACCGGAAACAAGCATCCTGGGACCGGTTTCGGATTCATAATCCTCATCAGCCAGGCTATCTTGAATCCAGTGGCCAAGTGAACAAGGGACTCACGTCTGAGTATACCCTGCCACACTTAGGGCGAACAAAGCGATACAAAAGGGGATGATGGACGGAGCGTTTGAACAAATCAAACACTCACCCCCAGTCAACTGATCTGGGTTTAATCCATCACCATTCTTTAGTTCACTCAGCCACCCCAGTTCAGACATGGCTATATGCAAATCAGTCTGACCCTGTGCCTTATGGGAACAGTCCAGCCCGAACTGCCAAGCCATGTCTTCCCTGGACCGGAAACAAGCATCCTGGGACCGGTTTTGTTCCTCCAGGGTGGCCAGTCGCTGCCAGAGGAGCTCTTGGTCCTCCCTTCGAGCGTCCACTGCCTTTTCAAGGCCTTCAACTCTCTCTCCAAGGACTGTGACCTCCTTCCAGAGTTTCCGGAAACAGGAGTGGACTTCTGAGCGCAAGGAGACGATTTCAGATTGAGTTCCACCATGAAGTTCGCCATGAAGGATTCTGTGATTGGCGGCGAATGATGACCGTCCGGTGACGCCATTGATCCAGGGGTGATCTGGCCCGTTTTGTTTCAGAGCGCAGCGACCAGGATGTCCTTCTGGGGCACCACAGCCTCCTTTCTTGGTTTAGTGAGCATCATCGCCAAGCACACTCAAAAACATTTGACCACCCCAAGGCCTTAAAATCCATTTGTAGGCACTTCTATTATCTCTCTCACCTGCTGGCAGAAGGTCTGCCCAGCTTAACATGTTATAGCCTTTCTCAATCATCCGAGCAGCAGCCTTGCTACAAAACAGAGATGGACCCCATACTGAAAGGGATACTAGCCACTGGGGCCATCCTGTCAATGAATGGTAAAATGACTGATCTCACCAAAGAAGTTAAATCCCTGTGACAGGAGGTGACTCCCTTTCATATGCACCTAGATGCACTTAATAGGTGAGTAACACAGCTGGACTCACAGTGCAAGGCCCTACTGGACTGGGGCGAGAACAAGTATTTCCTTATGCAGAAGTTCACCGTCCTGGAACAAAGATCCCTGGGGGACAACATCTGTCAATTTGGATGCCCTGAAGGGCCAGAGGATGACAACATGCTGCTTTTTCTAGAGGTGTTCCTCCCTAAACTGTTAGACATTTCCTTTACAGAAGCCCTGGAGTTTCAATGGGCACATCGAGTACTGACTGACCCCACAGATCCTAACTGGTCACTAAGGCTGATTATCACTTGCTTTCTGCTGCACCAACATGCTAGAGCTACACTACAAGTGGAGAAAGGTACATCGTCCCCATTGCTTTTTGAGGACCAATGCATTTCCTTTGCAGCAGACAGAATTTGCTTGCCCACTGGCTCTGATACAGGGACCTTCAGTTCGGATTGCTGGACCTGGCTTATACGAGAGTCAACATAGATGGAAAGACCTAAGAATTCACTGGTGTGAGATAACTGGAATCTTTCCTAGATGAGCTTGATGTATCCTCCATGAATATGACGGCCCAGGGAGCACTCCTGTTGATGCGCTACCGGCTGACAATATCATTCCCAGGCCCGCTGCATCAGGGATTAGACCACCAGAGTTGTAACCAGGTGGGGGAGGTCCTGAGTAGCTGAGTAGAGCTAGGTACAGTGAGAAGTCACAGCCTCCTCTCAAACAGGTAATGGGACAGGGAGCTGAGGAAACACCAGCCACCTGACTGTCTCTCTGTGCTTCCATCAATCAGCTGATTTGGGCATATCCTTTATTTGGACTGTTAGACCTGTCTTCCTTGGGAGGACTTTCCTAAACGTTTTGTCTGCTTACCTCCACTTTTTGCTACTTTTTTTGGCCTTAGGACTCTGAGCACTTTACCACTGCTGATGCGTGCCAAAGTGCATGTGCTTCTCTGCCTAACATGGTGACATTGGTGTATACCCAATTGGTATATTTAGTTTACTTGTAAGTCCCTTGTGAAGTGGTATACCAAATACCCAGGATCGGTAACCTAAATGCTACTAGTGGCCTGCAGCAATGATTGTGCCACCCACATAAGTAGCCTTTATAACCTGTCTCGGGCATGCCATTGCAAGGCCTGTGTGTACAGTTTACTGTCATTTTGACTTGGTATTAAAAACTACTTGCCAATCTTTAAACCCCCCCTTTTATTAAACATAAGTCAACCCTAAGGTAGGCTCTAGGTAGCCCTAAGAATAGGGTGCTGTGTAAGTAAAAGGTAGGACATTAACTTTTACTTTGTGTATGTCCTGATAGTGACAACCGGTTACATTTGTTTTTTCACTACTGTGGGGCCTACTCCTCTCATAGGCTAGCATTGGGGATTCCTTAATACTCTTTTAAACTATAATACCTGATTAAAAAGAAGTAGCTGCAACATTTTTCATATGTTTGAAATTTATTATTATTATTATTATTCTTTAGCCTATAAAGCTCCTAGTTACTCCAACGGAGTGTCTCCACCCTAGGACATCACGGACCTTGACCACAAAACCTACCCCCCCACCCAACCGCCTCTAAGATGTGTAACGACCTCCCTCTAGCCTACTGACATCACTCTCGAAGGGGAGCTTGAAAAAAACACGTTTTGAGTATCTTACGAAACATTGTTTCCTCTTGACAGATCCTCAATTCCACGGATAGGTTATTCCAGGTCTTCACCACAAGAAAACCAAAGAAACTACCTTCTGACCGGACCCTTACGCACCTTCAGCACTACCAGATTAGCAGTGCCCCTAGATCTCAAATTCCGGGTAGGTCTATAAGTGGTGAGTAGCGTACGCAAGTATCTTGGCCCTTTCTCATTGAAGGTCCTGTGGCAAAAGCACAGGGCCTTAAAAGTAATTCTTGCTTGGACTGGGAGCCAGTAAAGGCCCCTCAGAGATGCCCCTACTGATGCTGTCCTAGGGAAATTCAGTATCACGCTGGTGGTTGCTTTTTGCACCTTCTGTAAGATGTTCAGATTACATTTAATAACTCCTAAATAGAGGACGTTAGAGTAGTCCAGACGGGACATGACAAGGGCCTGCACAACAGTCCTTTTGGCATCTACTGGTAGCATATACAATATTTTGCGCAGCCTTTTTAAAATGCCCCAAAAATTTCCAGCCACAGCTGATATCTGCACTGCAAAAGATAAGGAGTTGTCAAACCAGACTCCCAGATTTTTAACCTTTACTCTGTGTTGATGTTGGTCTCAATTCCTCCGGCCACCACAAGTGTGACCACATGGAGGGTTGTTTGCCCGCTACCATCACGTCCATCTTTCCTGAGTTTAATTGCAAGCAGCTAAGCTTCATCCAGGTCGCAAGATCACTCAGGCAAGCTTTAAAATTAAGTGCAGCCTCTTCCTCCTTCTGCTCCAGTGTGGCAATCAACTGAGTGTCATCAGCATATGACACCAGTTTCACCCCGTGTTTTAGCACAATATCCGGCAAAGGGCGCACATAAACATTAAATAAAGTTGGGCTCTGGCCCGAACCCTGTGGTACGCCTTGAAACAGAGACCACACCTCGGACTTGAGCAGGCGTTGTAAGGCCTGGAAGGATCTATTCTGCAGAAATGCCTGATCCATTTCCAAGTGCTATCACTTACACCGGCCTCCCACAGACGTTCCAGTAGCAGGCCATGGGAGATCGTATCAAACGCCACACTCAGATTGAGTAAGATTAGTGCTGTTGTTTTACCCTCGTCCGTAGCCATTTTTAAGGCCTCAGAAGCCATAAGTAAAGCCTATTTGGTGCTATGCCGTGCCCTGAAACCAGACTGGATTACGCAGGGAACCTGTTTTTCTTCCAAAAACATAGTCAGTTGAATATTCAGATGTTTCTTCGCAATTGTTGCAAAATAAGGGAGCAGCGATCCAGGTCTCAGGTTTTCTGAGAGCATTGGATCTAAAGAGGGTTTCTTTAACAATGGTATAATGATAATGATAAAACCTCTTTACTGGTAATTATCGTTTTATCATTGCTATTTTCGAAATGCCACTTTTAGAAAATGGACATTGCTCTGCCCTAGTGCTCTGTGTACCATGCAGCCTGTCTCCAATACACATCTGCGGTAGGTGATAGCTACACTTTGTGCATTCCCTCTAGACAGCTACAAACACAGGAAGGTTAGGTGTGTCTGAGTACCATTCTACATTTATCTGTATTCTGATGGCTATTCCTGGGCAGGAAGGGAGGGAGGGGATGACACACTTCTATAGGTAACAGCCTGTTTCCCACAGAGAGAGCTAATTACATCCCATAGCTAGTCTGGAGCCAGGACTAAAAAGAAAGGTGGGTTTGTGCAATTCAAGGGCCTGCTTTAAAGCTGCCCCCATTTCAAAGGCACAACTGAGTATAACTACTGAACCTCTGACCCTACCAAGACAGTACACTACTGGGGCTATGATGTACTTAGCCAAGAGTAGAACAGCTGTGCTACAAGGATTACCACCCTGCTTGACTGTTGCTCTGGAAGAACTGCATTTCTGGTTTGCTTTGCTGCCCTGCTGTGCTGCCACCTTCTGATATCCATCCTGCTGAGGCCAAGGACTTGACCCATCTCACTTGAATCCAGAGTGACTTCAAGTGTTTGATGTCTTGCCCCTTGTTCTCCAGACCACCAAAGATTCCTTCAACCCTGCAGCACCCGAACTCTGCCATCTGTGAGACATTCTCTGCAAAGTGGTGCCAATTTAGTCCTGATCCCTTGAAAGGTGAGTTCTGCTGTGGTGATCCATCAAAACCAACGCATCCACAACTTTGTGCCGATCGGAACCGACCTATTGCTCTTTGACGCTGACTGATGACATTACTTCGATGTACTGCACAGCTTGACAATGACGGACTGCGCAGCTCGACAAGTACGCATCACCTGCATCGTGCAGGGTTTCATTGATGAAGCCTTCATCGACAGCACGAATCAGAACCGATGTATCGCCTCAATACATGAAATCGCCTATGCATCATCACATCTGCTCCTCGCACAGAGCCTTTTATTTCAAAGCTTCCTCTATTCAAGGTACTTTGTCAGTGGGACTCACATTGGTCCTGTAGCCAGCCTGCCCTCTGTCGTAGTCTAACTGAACTTTGGCTTTACCCTGGTCTAGTGTGACCAGATGTCCCCAGTTGGCACTTTGAAACTCTAATTACTATATCTTGATTCATTCTTTAAAAATCCACAACTCTTGTTCTTCTTATTGGATTTATGCCATTTTTATATTGTTTTACTCACAAAAGTATAATCGACTTTTCTAGCCCTGTTTGGAGTATTTATGTGTTTTTTTCATTGTGTTACTGTGTGTGTGTGTGCTGCACCAATACTTTACACATTTCCTCTTTAGATAAGCCTGACTGCTCTGTGCCAAGTTACCAGAGGGTGAGGATAGATTTTCTCATAGTATGTATCTAGCTTTCCCTGACTAGAGTGGTGGGTCCTGCTTGGACAGGGTGCATACCTCTGCCTACCAGAAACCCCAGTTCTAACATAGACCTTTTCCTTTTGTGTTACCTCAATGTGATGCTCAGTTTTTATATGTTGTAGGGAGTATCCCAGTTGCTCACCTAAAACAGTTCTGAGACTTTGACTATGTGCAACCCATCCCATCCTGGTGGCAGCCGCTGAGATGCCTGGGGATGCTGGACAGAATACCCGCATTATAGGGGAATAGCACTAGGAGAGATTGCATCATTGTGTACCCAGGGTTCTCCTTTCCCCCGCTCTTCATGTCCTGTGTATCTTTCTGCTTCTACACCCAACATTATTAACAACCACAGGGGCTGTCCAAAACCCCGTACCCGGGACAGTCAACTAATACATCAAACAATAGGTTCAGGGAAGCAACACATCTACAAAAGTGAACTGAAAAAGTATTCTTGGAAAGTGAATGAAGAAGCCTTATAAACAATACTGTGAATTTCAAAAACAACAATATTTAATATTTTTTGTATATCAACTTTTTGTTTAAAAAGACAAGGTTAAGCTCAAGACAGAAAAAAGCTGGCAAACATAAAAACAATGTGAAACAAAAAACCAGACATGTGGCAACAAAACCATTACATATTTAAGTGAAGGAACAACATAAACGTAAATATAGTGTCCTTGGTGTAATTTAGGCCACAAAGAAGCGTCGACGACGTTTCGACCGCTAGTTAATTATGCGGTTATCTTCAGGACTGATACTTTGCTTGAGCGTCTTGTATCTGTTAAAAACAATGTGACCAATTATAGATTTATGGTCATTAGTAGAGACTTGAGGCAATAAATATAGCGAGTGAAAGACACACGGCATTTGGAAAACTTCTGGGAAATTGGAACCGTGGTTTCAGATTCACAGCCAACTGGGCGCCCAATACTTTGGCGGCAATAAGAAATTTCAAAAGGTCCAAACGGGACGCATCCATGCGAGGACCGCAGACAACAGCATATTTGACCCTGCTCCCCCCCTGTTGACACCAATAGCACAATGCATACACTCCTCATGGTCCCCACATTAGATGCTAACAGCGTGTTGCATTTCATATATGGGAAGAAAGACCTTCAATCCCTGAAAACAAAATGGGTGCATATTGCACTGCTGCAAGAAACCCACTTATCTTGTGCTGAGTTCTTGGAGCTCAGACGTGCTTGCAATAAAATGGCACTGCGTAGTGCTGCAATAATATAGCTGCACCGTACCATTTAAAAAATGCAGGGATGCACTGTATTTACAAGAATGTGGCACACCCCTGCAATTTCCATGGCGCCAGTGCTTAAAAATATGCCTAGAGCCAGTGTAGGCAACCTTGCACTTACGGAAGGAAACAGGAAGGGTAGTGTGCCTCACAGCACAGTTCCTTAGAGGTCTTCAAAGGCCAGGCCCTATTTCGTTACCACTCTGCAAATGAGCCTCCTGATGCACTGACAGTTGAGGGATGCAGTCCTCTTGGCTCCAGAGGGTTCTTGGACCAACAAGCCCTCCTTTTACCTCCAGTAAGGTCCACACAGCAGGTTGCTGAGACCTCTTTGGAGGCCTCGCCCCCTTTCACCACCACTCTGCAAATGCATCTCCTGGTGCACTGCTGGCTAGGGGATGAAGTCCCTTTGGCTCCAGAGGGTCCTTGGGGACCAGCTACCCCTCCTGTTACCTCCATTAAGTCTCACACTGTGGGATTGTGGAAAGGGCTTTGAAGGCCATGTTCCCTTTTTCCACCACTCTGAAACGATCCTCCTGATGCTCTACTAGTTGGGGGATCAAGTCCACTTTGCTCCTGAGCGTCCTTGGTGGCCATCTAACCCTCCTGTTACTTCCAGTATGTCCCACACAGCTGGATTGCTAAGAGGTTGTTGAAGGCCACGCCCTCTTTCTGCACCACTCTGCAAACACACCTCCTGGCATACAAATGGTTGGCGAAGAAGTCTACTTTAGTCTTGATACCCCACCAGCAGTGCACCAAGAGGCGCATTTGCTGAGAGGTGGAGAAAGGGGGCATGGCCACCAACCACCTCAGCATTCCTGCTGTGTGGGACTTACTGGAGGTAACAGGAGGTCTTTTTGGCCCCTAAGGATGCTCAGCAGCCAAGGGGACTTCATCCCCCAACCAGAAAAGCACCAGGAGGTGCGATTGCAGAGTGGTGCAGAAAGGGGGCGAGGCCTCTGATGTCGTGTATATAGCATTTCTTTTGATTATAAAGGAAGGGGGCCATATGGCCCTCCCTTCCCTGGGCCATATTTGGCCCTGGGGACTGCATCCCCCAGGGCCAGAAATTTTTAGAATGGAGAGGGGAGCTGTGTGGACCACCATTCCCATGCTGATTACGGCCCGAGGACCCCATTCCACAGGGCACTGCATTTCTTCTTTTTTTTTTAAAGTGTTCTCTCCCCCGGTGCCTGCCCTTTATTTTTTTAAATGTTTTTTTCTAAAACAAGGGAGGGGGCCAGGCAGCCCCCCTACTGGACCGGGGACTAACAACAATACTAGGTGCCCTGGTTCCACCCAGGGCACTCAGTCATTTTTGTTGCGGACCACAGGGGTAAGCCTAAAAGCCCCTCCAATCCCTGCCAGCTCACTGCATCCGGCAGGAGTCGGCAATGCTTTTGGACAGAAGGAGTTGCTGAACATGCAGCTTCCTCTGTCCAAATGCAATTGAGCTATGCTGCGTGGAAGCGAGAGCATTTTACATGCTCTTGCTTGCTCAAAGCGGAGCAGAATTTGCTATCACTTGGCGGACACACCTTTGGAGATTGCAGGAGCTATCCCTGGGAAGAGGCAGTCCCAAGGGCCATCTATGGTTCCATGAGGAAGGTGCATGGCCACCCTCCAATGGTAACATACCGTTACGGTGCCCGCCATCGTAAAAGACCCCCTAGTGTGAAGTATCTCATGGGATTAAGGTTCTTTCTTGTTGTTGTTCCACTGTGTGCATGGTCCTGGTGAGTGTTGTCTATGTTAGGAATTGGCCAGCTGGGATAGCTTTTTCTTCTCTCTAAGTTGTTCCAATGTGTAAGTACCGTGGTGTTATAGGAGTGGCCTAATGTTTTAGCAATAGTAGTGGGCCAGATTTCGAGTTTAGACATATAGGGCCATATTTAACAAATGGTAATGCAGCACGTCACCCTGCTGTGCTGCATCACAGGGAAAGGGAAGGAATGTGCCGTGTTTTATCACAGTTTGGAGCCTTCTGCTTTTTGTCAGCGTTGGCACAAAATTGGCTGCCTAACGCCAATGCAGGCACTTTTGCACCATGGTGTAAGGGTGTCTGCGTTGCATGCAGTATTGCTTTTGTGCAGGAAGGGGTACCTGTGCAGGAAGAAATTAATCCCCTGAGGCATGTTACTCTATCTATGTGTGCTGAAGAATGCAGCACACATAGAAAGAGGAAGCAACGTGGAGAAATAAAGGATATTTCTCCTTGTTATGCCTCCCCTGGGACGGCATAATATTTTAGCGTATTCCCAAGTCTACTAGTAATGGTGAATCTGGCAATGCATGAAAATCCATAGTTGTTGAGTGGGAACACCCTCACAACACCCATGGAATGCCTCCCTTGGACAGAAAAAAGTAAAACACGATTTGTGCTGCATGCGTTACTCCTGATTTATCAAGCCACTCATGGGCAAGCAAAATTTGGCCTTATAAATTTCCTTTTTTATTGCATCGGGAATACACCATGTTGTGTGGTGCAAATGCAATGCAACCCCTTGATAAAGAGGGCCCTTAGACACTTCAAGTCAAAGCACAATAGTGAGTACTTAAGGTGCCAGCAGGAGAGACTAACTGCTGAAGTAGAGGGTGGCAAGCTTCTTCTAAGAGTTCCTCTGGAGGTGCTGAAGCATGGGAGAGAAGGAAAATAATCTGCAATTCTAATTCTTTACACTACACAACATGGAGTAGAAGATCAATGTGTGGTTCTAAGAGCAAAAGCAATGTATGGTTCAGGGAGCAAAACCAAAACATTGGAAAAGAAAATCTGTAGGAAGATTATAAAAAATACCTTCCGTGAAAAAGCGGTATAAGTGGCTGTTTGCCACAATAATAGTAAAAATAGGACAAATACTGTTAGAAAGGGTGGTCTCTAGTTGGCAGAGGTGCGTACCACTGTCCAAATAGGGACCCTTGCTTCTTGTCAGGGTAAGGAGGAACCACTCTTTAGATAACCCCTGCTCACCCCCTAGGTAGCTTGGCACAAAGAGCCAGGCTTATCAATGGCAATGTGCTAAGTATTTGTACCAACACTCACAGTAACACAGTGAAAACATCACAAATTGACTCCACAACAGTTTAGAAAAATAAAGGTATTTAATCTAAACTACACAAGACCAAAACGACAAAAATACAACATACACAGTTCAAGACTATGGTTTCCAAAGAGTTCTAAGGTTGGGTTAAAATAATCCACAGTTGCGTCAAGTTTTTGCCACAGTACATTTAGATGTGACAAAAGTTACAAGTGAAAGCTGTAGCGTTGAAAAGCAAGCAATGCGTCACTCATGAGACCGCAGGGTGGCGATGCTACAACCCCCCTGGACGCAGCAGGTGTGTTGCGGTGACTCCGGTCTGTATGGGAAGGGATGCGATACCTTGTGTGGATTCCGGTGCACAGGTTTTGGTGGAAGCGGCTCGCAAAAGGTAGGATGCGACGATCTTTGGGGCGGCGACGATCTCCGGTGCAGTGTCGAAGCGCGGCTCAGCGGCGATCTTCTCTCGCAGCCCCTCGATGCGATGGCTCTGCGACAACTCTCGCAACTATGTGATGCGGTCCGCAAGCAAGCGGTTCGACGATCTTACCCAGTGACGACAGGCTCTACGACGATACTCGCAGCGATTGTAATCTTCCCTCACTGGACTGGTGCATCCGCAAACGAAGGATGCGACGACTCTGGTAGCGGCAACAGGCGCTGCGACGATCTCGGCCTTCGTAGCGGCGGGAATTTCCTTGCAATGACGGGGATGCGCTCCCCAAGCGAGCGATGCATCATAACTTGCAGACAGTCTTTAAAATCTTGGTTTCCAGCTTCCCAACACAGGTACAACTTCCCGAGGCACCACAACTGGCCCAAGCACTCTAGGAAGGACAGAACTCTCTCAGCAGAGTTCAGGGAGGCTGGGAGTGAAGTCCTTTTGTTCCTGAGACTTAACAGGGAGCCAGCACTTCATCAGGCCCTTGGAGATTCCTTCAAGCAAGGGGACACAGCACAAAGTCCTTCCCCTCTCCTTGGCAGCAAAACAACTGCAGGTCAGTCCAGCAAAGCAACAGCAGGACAGTCTTCCTTCTTCAGTCTTCCAGCTTTCTCCTTGGCAGAGGTTCTTTCTTGATTCGTAGGATGATCTAATTTTCAGTAGTCTGGGGTCCTGTTCTTATACCCCTAAAATCTTTGTTCCCTTTGTGCAGGAGGGCTCTGAGCACGGTCTGTACCAGTTCTGGATGTTCCTTGAGCACTTTGCTTTCCTGGCCTCTCCTTTCTTTTCAGAGAGATGGGCAGGGTCGTCAGCCGCCCAGCAGGAGGTGGAGCCAGCATTGCGGAAGGCAGGCACAGCCCTATTCAGGCCCAGGTGCAACCCCCTCCCACCACTCTATATGCAGATGGAGCTATTCAGCCCAGGGATGGCCCACTCAGCCTCTGGGAGCCACCCAGCCCCTGCCACTCACAAACCAGACAGGCAATTCACAAACAGGCCAAGGCACACAGAAAGGTCAGACAAGAGAACAGCAACTTTCTAAAAGTGCTGTTCTCAAACACAGGATTTAAAAAACACATTTCCTAAAAGATGTGTTATTAAATTCTGAGTTCAGGGTTACTAGACTTTTATTTCCTATCTTGCTCCTATGGGAAGATATGCAGGTAGCCACTCTAGCCGGCATTCCACATGATAGCCTATGGGCAAGATAGCCTAACCACAGTGAAAAACGAAAATGGTTGTAATTCACTACCAGAGCATGTCACCTGCACTAGTACATGCTCTACCTTTCACATACACTGCACCCTGCTCAGGGGGGTACCTTGGGCCTTCCATAGGGATGACCAATGTGTACAGGAAGGAAAGGGTTAGGCCTGGTCAGTGGGACACTGACCAGGAGGACATGGCAGTTCACAGACTGCACACAGGCACTGTGGTGGCAGGCCTGAGACACCATTTTAGTGCTACTCATGTGGGTGGCACAATCAGTGCTGCAGGCCCACTAGTAGCATTTGTATCACCAGCCCTGGCACACTCAGTGCACTTTACTAAGGACATTTTGGTGAGACAAATATGCCAATCATGGATAACCAATTACAATCACAATTTACAAAGGGAGCACTTGCACTTTGACACTGTTCAGCAGTGGCAAAGTGCCCAAAGCATCTAAACCAGCAAAAACAAAATCCAGCACAGCGTCAAAAATACAGGAGGTAGGGGCAAAAAGACAGGGCAAACCACGCCAAAGCTGCCAGGTCTAACAAATACCAAAAAATACAAAACAAAAATAAAACACTGAAAGAAATGTGGAGGCTGTGCAGAGTGGGGGTTGACCACCTGAGATTAAATGGCCACATGGTTTTGTTTCCAACCTCTTATATACTTGGCCAAAGGCACAATGCAGCAGAGGCTGCCCCCTTGCTCTGGTACAGGCACAGAGCATGGCCAAACATGATCTGTTTGTAAAGTAAAGAGATTATTGAAGGTGTTCATATTACAGGTAAAAATGGTCAATGATAGAAATTAAAATATTTAGTTTTAGTACAACTTTCATGAGTAGGTTGGTAAAAAATTATGAACAATATTCAGGATCAGTGAAATATGTGATACTGTGGCTCTGGCGTTCACTACATTATTATAGACTTACAACACTTGCCACCTAATTTGCCACATAATAGATTTCAACAAGAAATGTCTATAGCTGAAATGGGTCAGCATAATACTACCTCGTAATGTATTGCAAACTGCCATAGAATTTGCCTTTGTTTGTCAAATAATTTAGATAATAATTATGTGTAAGTTATTCACCCGTAGTCTATAAAGCAAAACCCCTGAATTACACCAAACTGAGCATGAAACCATAACTTAGACAGAGGTGTGCTTTTGGTTTGGCGTAGTCAGTTTACACGTTTTTTCAAAAACGTACATTAAGATGTATTGTGATTTAACGGGAAAAAATAGTTTGTTTACAATGAAAGCTAAATAATCAAAAATGTCTGTACCAGTGCCGCAAATCAATTCTGATCAGTGAGGTTGCTTTATACCATTGGCATATATTAATCTTTATTTCTCTCGATATCACCGCAGCTCAACACCATAGTTTGACATACCACTTCCTATTTTGTTTATCATAACGTAGCAATAAATGCTGTGCATTTCCTTTGCTAATTTATTTTCATTCTCTCATTTTAGTACTTTACAAGAATACAGACCTTTCTTCCATGTACCTGACAAAGTCCACCCAAAGGTCCCTGCATCCCATGATGATGTACTACTCTGATACGATGTACAAGTATTGGAACTATTTGGCAGATGGAGTGAGGTAAAGAAAAAAATGCTTGGCCCTATTGTGTTTGCCACGTCCATCATGCACAGCTCGCTAACTCTGCACTTGTAACAATGCATTTCCTTGCAAAAGGTTTCCATACATGAGACGGATTATAGTGGGTTATTCTCCTACCCCAAAATCTTTCACTGAGGATACTTGACATTATCAGGAACTTGAGAAAAGCATGGAACTTCACTGCAGGGATTTTTATTTTTCCTAACTGGTTAAACATGCCTTTAAAAAAAGACTAGACAGAAAACCAATGCGATAGGTGGAGTTCACTTCACTTTCACATGGTACAAATGCTTAAACCTGCATATTGTTTTACCCTGCTTCGAATAGATTTGTCACAGAATTAAGGGCCCGATTTATATCTTGGTGGTAAGCATACTCCATCACAATGGCAAAGGAGTACACTTATCACCAAGATAATGGTTCGCCCGTTTGATGTAGATGCGGGGCGACTATAGGTTTAATCACGGTGGAGACTACTCCATCTATGCAGTGATTAAAGCCCTCCGACTGCCCTGTGGAGTAAAGGCCACTGCAGAAAAACATATAATTCTGCCCATCTGATTTAGAAAGGCAGTATTAGAGGTCAGTTTTCACTCCCTTTCCACGCAAAGAAAAACCTGGTGTTAAGGTATAGTGAAAAGTGCATAATGATCCCCTCGCCATGGGAGAGGACTTGCAAGGTGAGTGAAGCATTGTATTTTTTATAAAAAAGAAAAATCCAGTTTCTGTATTATTTCTTTTTAAATACAAAAATAAAACTGTTTGTACCCTGCTCGGTCTTATTGATGGAGTCCTGTACCAAACCGCAAAATACATTGACAGGAACCACCATGACTGTGGTTCCTGGCAATGCTTTATAAATGATTGCCAGTTTGGAGAAATTTACTCCTTCGGCGTGCTGGAACAATGGGCTCTCTGGCAAGAAATAAATCTGGCCCTAAATCTCCAAAAATAGTTTGATCCCTTTCTAGTGTTGTTCTACTTTTTGTATCAAGGGCAGTGGCGGCTCCTCTATAGGAGCGTTTGGGCGCCGCCCCCCTGCTTTCTCGCAGTGCGAGAAGGCAGAAACATAAATGGTAATAACTACTATTTGTTTCTGCCTTCTCGTACTGCGAGACAGCAGAAATGTCTGGTTGGGGGTGGGCGGTCCTGCTCGAGGGCAGGGGGGATGGCTTGCCCACTGTTGTTCATACGGACTGTTTGGCCAGCCTGAGGCCGCCCAAACAGTCAGTATGAACAACAGTGGACAAGCCACTCCCCCCTGCCCTCGAGCAACATCGCCCACTCTCCCTGTTCTCTATACACAGAGAAAATGACCCAGGTGGGGCGCGCTCTCACCAATGAAAACGCTGGGGTGGAGGGGAGGGAGGCTGCATGCAGCCTTCCTGATGACGAGCACAGTCACTGCAGGAATTCAAAATGCAGGACGGCGGGAGTCTGGAGTCTCGGAACAACCAAAAGCGTGACAGTAAGTTTAACTTTTATTTTATATATTTTTTTTCCCTTGAACCCCTCCGGCCTCCCCCCATCCCCTCCGCGGCACGACGACCCCATTTCCACCCCACCCGCCCGTAATGCCGGCCGCGTCTGGTGAAACCCACCTAACGAAGTGGAGGAGAATTATTTCCCTGGTAATAGCTGAAAATGTGAACTTGGCAGCTTTATAGATTGCTTTGTGTCAAAAACGCTGGAAGCTTTAAAAATCTTTGTGCAAAGGTTGCATTCTGGGGACACCCGCCGAGCCTCTATTTATAGTGACATCCACTAATTTCTGCTCCAGCCCGTGGTATTGGCAGGGGGAAACTTACCATTCAGTCCATAACCTGCCAGGCACTGCACCCCAGAGCGGTGAACAAGACAGAGACAGGGGAGAGGAATCTCAAGGCCACTAAAAATGTTAAGAAAGGGAGCTGTACTTAAATTATTAGGCGAGATCTCGCACTCGTTTATAAATAGCAGAGCACACCCTGCCGTCAGGACGGCCCCAGTACCACACTTTCCTGTTTGTTTGTGCCATTGTGTGAATTTCTGTACGTTTCCAAAAACCGCTTACACTTCGTTGAATCTAAGGGATGAGTGAGATTGCAAATGTGCACAAAGCGAATTTTGAGTAAATTTTGCAAGCAGCACCACACTTGACTTGCCTTTAAGCGAACTTTGAGTGAATTTTGCAAGCAGCGTCCCTCTTAATTTGCCTTTAAGCCAGTTATTGTAAATATTGTAAATAAACGAGGTTGCCTGCGCAGGAGGAACCCGGAGAGGTGTTCCTGCATCGAGTGCTCTAATTGTAATTGGTGCAAAACGTGAGGTAGTCAGGTAGACAAAAGTTCTGGCTATTTCCACGTGCTCGATGTCTGTTTACGTTTAACAGAGAAGTGCATTATTTTCCTTGTGAAAGCGCTGAAATGCATAAATTGGTAGATAATGATGGCATTGTTTGCATTTCTCCACACGCGCTCTGGATCGGGTTTTGTGCGCATGCTGTGTAGCGACAGAGTCCCAGGTGGCGGTGTCTGGAGGTGGCCTATCATTTTTTTGCAGCGTACCCCCGCTCATAAATTTTAGCGCTGCTGGAGATGCGTTGTGATACAGCTGAAGGTAAAGAGTAATTAAAGGGTTTCTTGTACGTTTGGCACCCCACATTTCTCGAGGGGTTGCTGTCTTTTGACTTGAGGACGGTGTTGAGTGGACCGAGGAGTGAAGTAAGAATCTGAAGCCAGGCTGCTAGGTAAGGAACGGCTCGGCGGTGATCGAAAAGTAATGAAAGTGTTCACCTAATTACGACGTGAAAAGTTCAGAGGTACTTTTGCTCATTGTGACAGGGTCTGCTGCACTCTCCATCAAACACTACTGCATCTCGCTACACACAGTTCCACTTCATGCTGCTGTGCTACACACTTCTCCACTACACACTACTCTTCCCCTGGCCTGACCCTTTCCTCCCCTGAAGCACCCCACTATAGACTGCACCATAGATGGCACCTTTCATGTACTGCTTCACTGTTCACAGCTTTACTGCTCCCTCCATTGCGCTGCAGTGCACACCTTTCCACTGCGCAGTGAGTGACTCGTGGCATGCTACCTACTCTGCTGTACAGCAGACCATTTAATTAAGTCGCCAGGGGGATGCAGGGCTACCATTTGCACACTGCCCTATTCCCCACAGCTGCATTTGGACGATGGAGCACTGGACCCTACATCCACAGCAGCTGATGGCCTGGGCAAGGAGGGTAGTTGAAGGGGTGTGGGGTCATTTTGGTAGAGTCATCACCAGTGTTCTTGGGTCTAGTGATATCACCGTAGTGCTGTTGAGAGCTGACCACATCTGTGCCAGTGGTATCCACAGTGATGATTTAGGTTTGTCATCTCAAATGATGTCAGTGCTGGTGTTTGTGAGTGACATTGGTGGCCTCTGCACTGATGGTGTCCACGGTGGTACAAGGGCTGGTGTTATCAGTGGGTGGTTGTCCATCGTTATCTGAGTGCTGCTTGTGCCCCTTGGGAGTTTGGGGGATTCACAGGTTATGTCAGGGCTAGGACTGTGCACAGTTGTTCTATAGGTGGGTGTCTGATGGTGGTCTCTGCTCTAATGTTGTCCACTGTGTACAAGGGCTGATGGTATCAGCAGACAGCGACTGGTTGTACCCAGTGACCTAAGTGCTACTTGTGCCCAGTGCGGCCTTGAGAGCTGGGGAATTCCCAGGTAATGTCAGGGCTGGTGGTGTCCACAGCAGTTCTTTCGGTTGCAGTCCCCAGTGGTCTGTGCATTGATTGTGTTTAAGGTGGTGCCTCTACAGGACATCCCCTGTGATCCTAATTCCAGTGCTACTTTTTCCTACAGTGGTGCAATGTGTCTGTGCACATAATGACATTGACTGGTGAGTGAAGTCACACTTTAGTATGTGAAAGCAATGACTAGCATTGATGCAGGCTGTTGCTTATTAAAAATAACATCGGTACAAAAAAGGGTGGTGATGGACGGAGCATCTGAATCAATCAAACACTCACACCCAGTCAAAAGATCTGGGTTTAATCCATCACCGTTCTTTAGCCCACTCTGCCACCCCAGTTAAGACATGGCTATATGCAAATCAGTCTGACCCTGTGCCTCATGGGAACAGTCCAGCCCGAACTGCCAAGCAATGTCTTCCCTGGACCGGAAACAAGCTTCCGAAGACCGGTTTCTGGCATTCCAGCCGTCTTCAGCCCGGCTTGCTTGCATCCAGTGGCAAACTGAGCAAGGGACTCTCGTCTGAGCATACCCTGCCACATTTATGGCGGCCAAAAGCGGTACAAAAAATAACATAGTGTATGCCAAATTTATTTGAGAGTATATCCTAGAGAAAGGTGATGTCAATCTTTAGATATTCTAAATGAGCAGCTACCTACATCATTATCATATGGATTCTCTTTATTGCTGTCATAACAACACTTTCACAACATCCTTATTAACATTCTTGCTTTCTCAAATTTGCTTGAAAATGCTCCATTTGCCCACTCTTTTTTCAAAATGTTCTCGGGGGAGAATCCCCCGAACCTCCTAATGACAGTAGAGCTCGGCAACTAAGCTCGCTCACCACACGTCACTCATGACAACCCTTTACACCTCACCACTTTCAAATCTCACCAGCCGCCACTGGAAAATGTACAGGTTTTGTCTACATTTTTCCATCCATCCCTTACCTGCTGAGCCTCATTTTGAGAAGGATGTGCACTGTTATCTCGGGTGCACAGCGCTCTGCCACACTGGAGTACAGTCATGCATTATAGCAGCGCTCAGCTTGACAGCTGAGGAGGTGCTATAAATGGTGATTTTACATTTCAGTGCGGTGATAAAGACAACTGCACTGAAATGCGTTAGACTAACGCCTGATGCGTGGTTCTTGGCAGGGCTGCTGCCAGTTACATATTTGTTCAATAAAGCGCTTTGAATCCTGGAATCAGGCTTTGCCGTACTGGTGGATCGGTTGGTTGCTCCGTGCCCATTGTTTTAAGAGGCCGCCCTGTAGGGCCGGGGGGCCCTGGAATCGGAAGATGTTTGGTGAAGATATATATATATATATATATATATATATATTTATATATATATATATATATATATATTACCTACTGGCGATAGCCAGTAGGTATATATAATTAGGATTGTTTTCCATAGGGAAATCGCAACATTCTATTGGGAATAACTTTGGCGCCGGTTGAGGAATCTTCCTGAAATTTTACTTAACTTTGCCTCGCGGCGCTCTGCTCCTTCCCTGAAAGTTTGGGGGAGATTCGTCAAGCGGGGGTCGAGATAAAAGGGGGGTCCCAAAACGTGTTTTCCCCATGTTAATTTCCATAGGGCAGTTGGACTCACTTTTAGCCCGAACGGCTGAATGGTTTTCCACCAAACTTGGCAAAATTGTAGGGACTGGTAGCCCGATGTGCCTTTGCTATGTCTCAAGATATGTGCTCCAGTGGTTTTTACGAAAATTAACTTTGAAAAAATATATATTGGGCTACATTGGGCTATATATATGTTAGAGCCGTAATGTAGCCCAATGTAGCCCAATGTAGACCAATGTAGCCCAAAGATGGCCACCAGAGACAAAAAAAACAAATGTAGCCCAAATATCAGCCAGATGTAGCCCAACTATAGCCCAATGACAGAATGTCCCAGAGTGTTCTAAAGAACAACTAGAGCGCTAACAGTCTTACTTATGACAAAAGTATGGCACACCTGAAGTCATCTTGATTGGAATAAAGTGTTAACACTTAAAACATTTAATTTGCAAAGGAACAAAATGAGGGGGTTAATTTTGCCATAGAAATTATGATTAGTGCTGAAGAAAGAAAAATTAGGGCACATTTTGAGTGACTTCTCAAATCCTCTTATATTTCATTAAAAAAATTCTGATATGCAGTCTCCCAAGATGGCCACCAGAGACAAAAGAGCCCAAATGTAGCCCAAATATCAGCCAGATGTAGCCCAACTATAGCCCAAAGACAGAATGCCCCAGAGTGTTCTAAAGAACAACTAGAACGCTAACAGTCTTACTTATGACAAAAGTATGGCACACCTGAAGTCATCTTGATTGGAATAAAGTGGTAACACTTAATACATTTAATTTGAAAAGGAACAAAATGAGGGGTTTCATTATGCCATAGAAATTTTATTACCTACTGGCGATAGCCAGTAGGTATATATAGTTAGGATTGTTTTCCATAGGGAAATCGCAACATTCTATTGGGAATAACTTTGCCCCCATGTGCAAGTAAGTCAGTATTTTAAATTGTGCGTCCATGAGGAAGGGGCGTGGTTGCCCCGAAACGCGTCGGACTTCAAGTAAACTAGCTTGGTGTTGTGCTGCAAGGTGTGTCCTGGGGCTAACAAACAGCCTGGCAAGCTGGGGAATGCTGCGGAGAGCCTTCCGAAAAGCGCATGAGCGCATTTGGTGAAGACTGTAATTTGCAGCCAGCTCTGGTCGTGAAAGTGCTCCACTCTACAACGACGCACAATCTTTGCGTGCTGAGATGGCTGGAGGGAGACGACGAGCGTCTAACTTATCAGCGCGGATTCCCAAGGATAAATGCACGCATGCAGATGCAATCCCCTACTACAGGATTTAAAATACTGACTTACTTGCACATGGGGGCACCCAACCTACTGAAGGAAAATAATGGACTTTGCTCATAAACTACATGTCCCAGGATGCCTGGTGAAGGCTTGATCACGACCACGCCCACTGAGGGAGGTGATGTTTCAAAATAAAAACGCATTTTGAAACATGAGCAAGGTCTCTATGAGTGCTCCTTTGTGCGTCCATGAGGAAGGGGCGTGGTTGCCCCGAAACGCGTCGGACTTCAAGTAAACTAGCTTGGTGTTGTGCTGCAAGGTGTGTCCTGGGGCTAACAAACAGCCTGGCAAGCTGGGGAATGCTGCGGAGAGCCTTCCGAAAAGCGCATGAGCGCATTTGGTGAAGACTGTAATTTGCGGCCAGCTCTGGTCGTGGAAGTGCTCCACTCTACAACGGCGCACAATCTTTGAGTGCTGAGATGGCTGGAGGGAGACGACTAGCGTCTAACTTATCAGCGCGGATTCCCAAGGATAAATGCACGCATGCAGATGCAATCCCCTACTACAGGATTTAAAATACTGACTTACTTGCACATGGGGGCACCCAACCTACTGAAGGAAAATAATGGACTTTGCTCATAGACTACATGTCCCAGGATGCCTGGTGACGGCTTGATCACGACCACGCCCCACTGAGGGAGGTGATGTTTCAAAATAAAAACGCATTTTGAAACAAGAGCAAGGTCTCTATGAGTGCTCCTTTGTGCGTCCATGAGGAAGGGGCGTGGTTGCCCCGAAACGCGTCGGACTTCAAGTAAACTAGCTTGGTGTTGTGCTGCAAGGTGTGTCCTGGGGCTAACAAACAGCCTGGCAAGCTGGGGAATGCTGCGGAGAGCCTTCCGAAAAGCGCATGAGCGCATTTGGTGAAGACTGTAATTTGCGGCCAGCTCTGGTCGTGGAAGTGCTCCACTCTACAACGGCGCACAATCTTTGCGTGCTGAGATGGCTGGAGGGAGACGACGAGCGTCTAACTTATCAGCGCGGATTCCCAAGGATAAATGCATGCATGCAGATGCAATCCCCTACTACAGGATTTAAAATACTGACTTACTTGCACATGGGGGCACCCAACCTACTGAAGGAAAATAATGGACTTTGCTCATAGACTACATGTCCTAGGATGCCTGGTGACGGCTTGATCACAACCACGCCCACTGAGGGAGGTGATGTTTCAAAATAAAAACACATTTTGAAACATGAGCAAGGTCTCTATGAGTGCTCCTTTGTGCGTCCATGAGGAAGGGGCGTGGTTGCCCCGAAATGCGTCGGACTTCAAGTAAACTAGCTTGGTGTTGTGCTGCAAGGTGTGTCCTGGGGCTAACAAACAGCCTGGCAAGCTGGGGAATGCTGCGGAGAGCCTTCCGAAAAGCGCATGAGCGCATTTGGTGAAGACTGTAATTTGCAGCCAGCTCTGGTCGTGGAAGTGCTCCACTCTACAACGGCGCACAATCTTTGCGTGCTGAGATGGCTGGAGGGAGACGACGAGCGTCTAACTTATCAGCGCGGATTCCCAAGGATAAATGCACGCATGCAGATGCAATCCCCTACTACAGGATTTAAAATACTGACTTACTTGCACATGGGGGCACCCAACCTACTGAAGGAAAATAATGGACTTTGCTCATAGACTACATGTCCCAGGATGCCTGGTGACGGCTTGATCACGACCACGCCCACTGAGGGAGGTGATGTTTCAAAATAAAAACGCATTTTGAAACATGAGCAAGGTCTCTATGAGTGCTCCTTTGTGCGTCCATGAGGAAGGGGCGTGGTTGCCCCGAAACGCGTCGGACTTCAAGTAAACTAGCTTGGTGTTGTGCTGCAAGGTGTGTCCTGGGGCTAACAAACAGCCTGGCAAGCTGGGGAATGCTGCGGAGAGCCTTCCGAAAAGCGCATGAGCGCATTTGGTGAAGACTGTAATTTGCGGCCAGCTCTGGTCGTGGAAGTGCTCCACTCTACAACGGCGCACAATCTTTGCGTGCTGAGATGGCTGGAGGGAGACGACGAGCGTCTAACTTATCAGTGCGGATTCCCAAGGATAAATGCACGCATGCAGATGCAATCCCCTACTACAGGATTTAAAATACTGACTTACTTGCAAATGGGGGCACCCAACCTACTGAAGGAAAATAATGGACTTTGCTCATAAACTACATGTCCCAGGATGCCTGGTGACGGCTTGATCACGACCACGCCCACTGAGGGAGGTGATGTTTCAAAATAAAAACGCATTTTGAAACACGAGCAAGGTCTCTATGAGTGCTCCTTTGTGCGTCCATGAGGAAGGGGCGTGGTTGCCCCAAAACGCGTCGGACTTCAAGTAAACTAGCTTGGTGTTGTGCTGCAAGGTGTGTCCTGGGGCTAACAAACAGCCTGGCAAGCTGGGGAATGCTGCGGAGAGCCTTCCGAAAAGCGCATGAGCGCATTTGGTGAAGACTGTAATTTGCGGCCAGCTCTGGTCGTGGAAGTGCTCCACTCTACAACGGCGCACAATCTTTGCGTGCTGAGATGGCTGGAGGGAGACGACGAGCGTCTAACTTATCAGCGCGGATTCCCAAGGATAAATGCACGCATGCAGATGCAATCCCCTACTACAGGATTTAAAATACTGACTTACTTGCACATGGGGGCACCCAACCTACTGAAGGAAAATAATGGACTTTGCTCATAGACTACATGTCCCAGGATGCCTGGTGACGGCTTGATCACAACCACGCCCACTGAGGGAGGTGATGTTTCAAAATAAAAACACATTTTGAAACATGAGCAAGGTCTCAATGAGTGCTCCTTTGTGCGTCCATGAGGAAGGGGCGTGGTTGCCCCGAAATGCGTCGGACTTCAAGTAAACTAGCTTGGTGTTGTGCTGCAAGGTGTGTCCTGGGGCTAACAAACAGCCTGGCAAGCTGGGGAATGCTGCGGAGAGCCTTCCGAAAAGCGCATGAGCGCATTTGGTGAAGACTGTAATTTGCAGCCAGCTCTGGTCGTGGAAGTGCTCCACTCTACAACGGCGCACAATCTTTGCGTGCTGAGATGGCTGGAGGGAGACGACGAGCGTCTAACTTATCAGCGCGGATTCCCAAGGATAAATGCACGCATGCAGATGCAATCCCCTACTACAGGATTTAAAATACTGACTTACTTGCACATGGGGGCACCCAACCTACTGAAGGAAAATAATGGACTTTGCTCATAGACTACATGTCCCAGGATGCCTGGTGACGGCTTGATCACGACCACGCCCACTGAGGGAGGTGATGTTTCAAAATAAAAACGCATTTTGAAACATGAGCAAGGTCTCTATGAGTGCTCCTTTGTGCGTCCATGAGGAAGGGGCGTGGTTGCCCCGAAACGCGTCGGACTTCAAGTAAACTAGCTTGGTGTTGTGCTGCAAGGTGTGTCCTGGGGCTAATAAACAGCCTGGCAAGCTGGGGAATGCTGCGGAGAGCCTTCCGAAAAGCGCATGAGCGCATTTGGTGAAGACTGTAATTTGCGGCCAGCTCTGGTCGTGGAAGTGCTCCACTCTACAACGGCGCACAATCTTTGCGTGCTGAGATGGCTGGAGGGAGACGACGAGCGTCTAACTTATCAGTGCGGATTCCCAAGGATAAATGCACGCATGCAGATGCAATCCCCTACTACAGGATTTAAAATACTGACTTACTTGCAAATGGGGGCACCCAACCTACTGAAGGAAAATAATGGACTTTGCTCATAAACTACATGTCCCAGGATGCCTGGTGACGGCTTGATCACGACCACGCCCACTGAGGGAGGTGATGTTTCAAAATAAAAACGCATTTTGAAACACGAGCAAGGTCTCTATGAGTGCTCCTTTGTGCGTCCATGAGGAAGGGGCGTGGTTGCCCCAAAACGCGTCGGACTTCAAGTAAACTAGCTTGGTGTTGTGCTGCAAGGTGTGTCCTGGGGCTAACAAACAGCCTGGCAAGCTGGGGAATGCTGCGGAGAGCCTTCCGAAAAGCGCATGAGCGCATTTGGTGAAGACTGTAATTTGCGGCCAGCTCTGGTCGTGGAAGTGCTCCACTCTACAACGGCGCACAATCTTTGCGTGCTGAGATGGCTGGAGGGAGACGACGAGCGTCTAACTTATCAGCGCGGATTCCCAAGGATAAATGCACGCATGCAGATGCAATCCCCTACTACAGGATTTAAAATACTGACTTACTTGCACATGGGGGCACCCAACCTACTGAAGGAAAATAATGGACTTTGCTCATAGACTACATGTCCCAGGATGCCTGGTGACGGCTTGATCACGACCACGCCCACTGAGGGAGGTGATGTTTCAAAATAAAAACGCATTTTGAAACATGAGCAAGGTCTCTATGAGTGCTCCTTTGTGCGTCCATGAGGAAGGGGCGTGGTTGCCCCGAAACGCGTCGGACTTCAAGTAAACTAGCTTGGTGTTGTGCTGCAAGGTGTGTGCTGGGGCTAACAAACAGCCTGGCAAGCTGGGGAATGCTGCGGAGAGCCTTCCGAAAAGCGCATGAGCGCATTTGGTGAAGACTGTAATTTGCGGCCAGCTCTGGTCGTGGAAGTGCTCCACTCTACAACGGCGCACAATCTTTGCGTGCTGAGATGGCTGGAGGGAGACGACGAGCGTCTAACTTATCAGCGCGGATTCCCAAGGATAAATGCACGCATGCAGATGCAATCCCCTACTACAGGATTTAAAATACTGACTTACTTGCACATGGGGGCACCCAACCTACTGAAGGAAAATAATGGACTTTGCTCATAGACTACATGTCCCAGGATGCCTGGTGACGGCTTGATCACGACCACGCCCACTGAGGGAGGTGATGTTTCAAAATAAAAACGCATTTTGAAACATGAGCAAGGTCTCTATGAGTGCTCCTTTGTGCGTCCATGAGGAAGGGGCGTGGTTGCCCCGAAACGCGTCGGACTTTAAGTAAACTAGCTTGGTGTTGTGCTGCAAGGTGTGTCCTGGGGCTAATAAACAGCCTGGCAAGCTGGGGAATGCTGAGGAGAGCCTTCCGAAAAGCGCATGAGCGCATTTGGTGAAGACTGTAATTTGCGGCCAGCTCTGGTCGTGGAAGTGCTCCACTCTACAACGGCGCACAATCTTTGCGTGCTGAGATGGCTGGAGGGAGACGACGAGCGTCTAACTTATCAGCGCGGATTCCCAAGGATAAATGCACGCATGCAGATGCAATCCCCTACTACAGGATTTAAAATACTGACTTACTTGCACATGGGGGCACCCAACCTACTGAAGGAAAATAATGGACTTTGCTCATAGACTACATGTCCCAGGATGCCTGGTGACGGCTTGATCACGACCACGCCCACTGAGGGAGGTGATGTTTCAAAATAAAAACGCATTTTGAAACATGAGCAAGGTCTCTATGAGTGCTCCTTTGTGCGTCCATGAGGAAGGGGCATGGTTGCCCCGAAACGCGTCGGACTTCAAGTAAACTAGCTTGGTGTTGTGCTGCAAGGTATGTCCTGGGGCTAACAAACAGCCTGGCAAGCTGGGGAATGCTGCGGAGAGCCTTCCGAAAAGCGCATGGGCGCATTTGGTGAAGAATATATATATATATATATATATATATATATATATATATATATATATCTCAAGGTTCACAAGTGTCCACACTTCAGGACGCACTCACCATCGGCAATTTCAAAATATAGGGCAGCAGCGCACACAACACTTCATCGGTATCTTTGCATTAGCCTTACGCGTTTCAAACAACTCCTTTGTCCTTGATCACAGGCAGCGAGTGGCAGTTAAATAAGCGGCACAGAAACTTGCTGTTTAAATACCAACCATATCTTTATTGGCCTCAGGTGTGGCCTTGCAGAATAGCATCAGTGTCTTATGGGAACAGTAGTCTTTGTGAAGTGCCACAATTCACATCAGAATTCGTGCTGCCAACTCGAAAATATTAAACTCAATTCAGCCATAAGTGGGCTCCCCATGAAGTGTGAATTACGTTGCCAAATCCATCATAGCCCTGCCAATGGTCCGCTGCGGCTCGACTTTCACCGAGTCACCGACCCGCTCTCTATGTGGAGGTGCAGTCCCCACGGCTGGACTGCCGTGCTTAATCTCAAGGTTCACAAGTGTCCACACTTCAGGACGCACTCACCATCGGCAATTTCAAAATATAGGGCAGCAGCGCACACAACACTTCATCGGTATCTTTGCATCAGCCTTACGCGTTTCAAACAACTCCTTTGTCCTTGATCATAGGCAGCGAGTGGCAGTTAAATAAGCGGCACAGAAACTTGCTGTTTAAATACCAACCATATCTTTATTGGCCTCAGGTGTGGCCTCGCAGAATAGCATCAGTGTCTTATGGGAACAGTAGTCTTTGTGAAGTGCCACAATTCACATCAGAATTCGTGCTGCCAACTCGAAATATTAAACTCAATTCAGCCATAAGTGGGCTCCCCATGAAGTGTGAATTACGTTGCCAAATCCATCATAGCCCTGCCAATGGTCCGCTGCGGCTCGACTTTCACCGAGTCACCGACCCGCTCTCTATGTGGAGGTGCAGTCCCCACGGCTGGACTGCCGTGCTTAATCTCAAGGTTCACAAGTGTCCACACTTCAGGACGCACTCACCATCGGCAATTTCAAAATATAGGGCAGCAGCGCACACAACACTTCATCGGTATCTTTGCATCAGCCTTAGGCGTTTCAAACAACTCCTTTGTCCTTGATCACAGGCAGCGAGTGGCAGTTAAATAAGCGGCACAGAAACTTGCTGTTTAAATACCAACCATATCTTTATTGGCCTCAGGTGTGGCCTCGCAGAATAGCATCAGTGTCTTATGGGAACAGTAGTCTTTGTGAAGTGCCACAATTCACATCAGAATTCGTGCTGCCAACTCGAAAATATTAAACTCAATTCAGCCATAAGTGGGCTCCCCATGAAGTGTGAATTACGTTGCCAAATCCATCATAGCCCTGCCAATGGTCCGCTGCGGCTCGACTTTCACCGAGTCACCGACCCGCTCTCTATGTGGAGGTGCAGTCCCCACGGCTGACTGCCGTGCTTAATCTCAAGGTTCACAAGTGTCCACACTTCAGGACGCACTCACCATCGGCAATTTCAAAATATAGGGCAGCAGCGCACACAACACTTCATCGGTATCTTTGCATCAGCCTTACGCGTTTCAAACAACTCCTTTGTCCTTGATCACAGGCAGAGAGTGGCAGTTAAATAAGCGGCACAGAAACTTGCTGTTTAAATACCAACCATATCTTTATTGGCCTCAGGTGTGGCCTCGCAGAATAGCATCAGTGTCTTATGGGAACAGTAGTCTTTGTGAAGTGCCACAATTCACATCAGAATTCGTGCTGCCAACTCGAAAATATTAAACTCAATTCAGCCATAAGTGAGCTCCCCATGAAGTGTGAATTACGTTGCCAAATCCATCATAGCCCTGCCAATGGTCAGCTGCGGCTCGACTTTCACCGAGTCACCGACCCGCTCTCTATGTGGAGGTGCAGTCCCCACGGCTGGACTGCCGTGCTTAATCTCAAGGTTCACAAGTGTCCACACTTCAGGACGCACTCACCATCGGCAATTTCAAAATATAGGGCAGCAGCGCACACAACACTTCATCGGTATCTTTGCATCAGCCTTACGCGTTTCAAACAACTCCTTTGTCCTTGATCACAGGCAGCGAGTGGCAGTTAAATAAGCGGCACAGAAACTTGCTGTTTAAATACCAACCATATCTTTATTGGCTCAGGTGTGGCCTCGCAGAATAGCATCAGTGTCTTATGGGAACAGTAGTCTTTGTGAAGTGCCACAATTCACATCAGAATTCGTGCTGCCACTCGAAAATATTAAACTCAATTCAGCCATAAGTGGGCTCCCCATGAAGTGTGAATTACGTTGCCAAATCCATCATAGCCCTGCCAATGGTCCGCTGCGGCTCGACTTTCACCGAGTCACCGACCCGCTCTCTATGTGGAGGTGCAGTCCCCACGGCTGGACTGCCGTGCTTAATCTCAAGGTTCACAAGTGTCCACACTTCAGGACGCACTCACCATCGGCAATTTCAAAATATAGGGCAGCAGCGTGCTGAGATGGCTGGAGGGAGACGACGAGCGTCTAACTTATCAGCGCGGATTCCCAAGGATAAATGCACGCATGCAGATGCAATCCCCTACTACAGGATTTAAAATACTGACTTACTTGCACATGGGGGCACCCAACCTACTGAAGGAAAATAATGGACTTTGCTCATAGACTACATGTCCCAGGATGCCTGGTGACGGCTTGATCACGACCACGCCCACTGAGGGAGGTGATGTTTCAAAATAAAAACGCATTTTGAAACATGAGCAAGGTCTCTATGAGTGCTCCTTTGTGCGTCCATGAGGAAGGGGCGTGGTTGCCCCGAAACGCGTCGGACTTCAAGTAAACTAGCTTGGTGTTGTGCTGCAAGGTGTGTCCTGGGGCTAATAAACAGCCTGGCAAGCTGGGGAATGCTGCGGAGAGCCTTCCGAAAAGCGCATGAGCGCATTTGGTGAAGACTGTAATTTGCGGCCAGCTCTGGTCGTGGAAGTGCTCCACTCTACAACGGCGCACAATCTTTGCGTGCTGAGATGGCTGGAGGGAGACGACGAGCGTCTAACTTATCAGCGCGGATTCCCAAGGATAAATGCACGCATGCAGATGCAATCCCCTACTACAGGATTTAAAATACTGACTTACTTGCACATGGGGGCACCCAACCTACTGAAGGAAAATAATGGACTTTGCTCATAGACTACATGTCCCAGGATGCCTGGTGACGGCTTGATCACGACCACGCCCACTGAGGGAGGTGATGTTTCAAAATAAAAACGCATTTTGAAACATGAGCAAGGTCTCTATGAGTGCTCCTTTGTGCGTCCATGAGGAAGGGGCGTGGTTGCCCCGAAACGCGTCGGACTTCAAGTAAACTAGCTTGGTGTTGTGCTGCAAGGTATGTCCTGGGGCTAACAAACAGCCTGGCAAGCTGGGGAATGCTGCGGAGAGCCTTCCGAAAAGCGCATGGGCGCATTTGGTGAAGAATATATATATATATATATATATATATATATATTACCTACTGGCGGTCGCCAGTAGGTATATATAGTTAGGATTTTTTCTCTATGGGTTTTTTGAAAATTCTATGTCTAATAACTTTGGCGTTTGTGGACGGAATTGGCTGAAATTTTCAGGAAAATGGCACATTTTGTTTCTGAGCAGCCCTTGAAAATTTGGGGGGGGTTCGTCCAGTGGGGGCCGAGAAAAAAGGGGGGTCCCAAAACGTGTTTTTAACATTGAGTTTTCCATAGGGCGGTTGGCCTCACTTTTAGCCCGAACGGCTGAATGGATTTGCACGAAACTTGGCAAAATTGTAGGGACTGGTAGCCCGATGTGCCTTTTGTAGGTCTCAATATATGTGCTCCAGTGGATTTTGAGAAATTAACGTTTAAAAAAAGATATATATCTGTAACAGCGGACCGGGCAGCGCTCTGGTTCGCGGACTTTTCGCGCAACGGAGCTTTGTGAAGCGAAGCTGATTGGTTCTCCGGCGTCTGTCAACATTCCAAACAGTCCGTAGCGGCCGCCATCTTGTCTCTCGGTAGGATCGAGAGACAAGAGGAGGTCAAAACAAAGGGGAAATAACTATAAGGGGGCATAGTAGATCCTCGCTGACCCCCTAGGTTTGATGTGGAGGTTTTAAAAGGGCCCCGCGGGGCAAAAAAAAATAATAATAATAATAATCGAACGGCTGAATGGATTTGCACGAAACTTGGCAAAATTGTAGGGACTGGTAGCCCGATGTGCCTTTGCTAGGTCTCAATATATGTGCTTCAGTGGATTTTGAGAAATTAACGTTAAAAAAAAGATATATATCTGTAACAGCGCACCGCTTCGCGTACTTTTCGCGTTACGGAGCTTTGCGAAGCGAAGCTGATTGGCTCTCCGGTGTCTGTAAACATTCCAAACAGTACGTAGCGGCCGCCATCTTGTCTCTCGGTAGGATCGAGAGACAAGAGGAGGCCAAAGCGAAGGGGCAAATGACCATAAGGGGGCATAGTAGATCCTCGCTGACCCCCTAGGTTTGATGTGGAGGTTTTAAAAGGGCCCCGCGGGGCAAAAAAAAAATATAATAATAATAATCGAACGGCTGAATGGATTTGCACGAAACTTGGTAAAATATTAGGGACTGGTAGCCCGATGTGCCTTTGCTATGTCTCAATATATGTGCTTCAGTGCATTTTGAGAAATTAACGTTCAAAAACAAGATATATATCTGTAACAGCGCTCCGCTTCGCGGAGATAAAATTATATCTGTATTACCTAGCTGTTGCTAACACCAGTTAGCGACGGCTAGTAGGAGATAGCGACCATCTTGGGTCCCACTTTGCATGTGAGTGATATTTATCACTAATGACATGCAAAGTGGGCATGCCAAGATGTTAGCGACTGGAAACAGTCGCTCACATCGCTATCTCCTATTATCAACTTTTGGAAATATTCGAGATAAGCGCGAATATCTCCAAAAAGTAACAGCTGCCCTGAGCAGTTCTTAGCCATGTTATCCAATGGGAGGTGGATAATATGGCTAAGAGCATTAGCTCGGTAATGCATGAATATCGCGGAGTTTTCAGCGATATTAATGCATTGCGCTCGTTTTTTATCGTATTTGCGATAAACCTTGATAATAGCAAGGTTTATCTGCGATAATTTCTGACGGTAAAAAAATCTTTGCAATGCATCGTTAGGGATAAATATCGCTTAACTTTGGTAATATGCCCCAACGTCTGTTAACGTTCGATTCGAAGGAAATCAGGAATTGTTGAAAAACATTGTGTGCGCCATCTTGTCTTTTTTCAAATGCCACACTTTTGTCGTGCACGGCAGCCATTTTAGATGCCTTGACCAGACCCACTCTGTGCACGCTGTCGATCCTTAGCATGGCTCCCCACCCTCGCAAGCATCTCACCCAGGCAGTGGTCACCCCCGCTCTCTGTCTTATGCATGGGTAATAAACCTCCCCCCATCTGCGCTGCTCTTCCCTGAGAATCACACCCTGTGCCCGCCCGACACCTCCCTTTCGCCCTATTCACTACCGCACCCTCTGACACTCCTTTTCCTCTGTGTCCGATTGTCCAGGCCGGTCCTAGGCTCTCAGCTAGCCCTGCAGATGTAGTTTATGGCCACAGCTGTAAAGATTCACCCCTCTTCAAAGGAGTTATAGTAGATCAAGGCCAACACTCGATGAGATCCGTCACAGCAGAAGCGTTGCTATTATCTGAAAACCATCCTGTATTGTGATTGGGGAGGGGACCGAGCCCGAAGCGGAAGATTCCAGGGATGACTCTTTGTACATCAAAGTTTTTACAATTATGTGTCACATTAAAAATATATAGCACTCCGACAAAGTAGTAAGATTATAAAACTTTAATAATTTATAAATATATACAAGAAAACAAAAATAGTAATAACATATAAACATTTTTAGGGAAAAACAACGAAGTAGCGGTCGGCTGTGCGAATAGTCCCAACGCAGCACAACGTCCAGATTTCCGGCGTGGGGCGACGCGGGGGTGGGTCATCAGTAGCAAACTGTTGTGCGAATAGTTCCAAGGCAGCAGAACGCGCCGAAATCTAGATGACACGAAAGTGATGTCTAGTAAGTTGCCACCCAGCAAATAACGGCGTGGGGCGTCGCGGGGGGTGGGTCATCAGTAGCAAACTGTTGTGCGAATAGTTCCAAGGCAGCAGAACGATGGCACCAAGGTGATGTCCAGTAAGTTGCCGCACTGGTTTTGGTATCCTACAATGCTGCTCCGAATAACGGCGTGGAGCGCCCCGGGGGAGGCGGCGTGAACGGGCCTCTCCAGGTGGAGTCTCATCTGTTTTAGTGGGGCGCCCCTTTACCGTTTCAGTTGCCATTCCGTCCGCTTTTGGTCCACTGTGTCAAAATCCGCCATTCAGCTGAGTTGCGCCCACTCTTGCGGTGCAGCGATAGGCGGCTGCCACAGGACTCTCAAAATGGCGGCAGGCTCTTTCCTTTTTGGGCGTGGTCCACTGAAATGGCCCTGGGACACCTTGGAAATCGGACGCTTGTCTGCTAGGTCTTGGACCCCATTCTCGAAAGCGTCCCCTCCGCCTTGAGAATTCATCAAAAGTTTTGGGGGCCCCGACTCCTGCAGGCTTCTGGTGGGGAGCGGCTGCCATGATTGCTCGCGGAATGACCACGACGGAGCTACGAGATGGTGGTGCTCTCATGCTGACGCCAGTTTAGTCTGAAACATCCAGAAACAAGGTGGGGCTTTCATCGTTTGGGGGCAAAAAAAAGTTTTCATCCAATGAAAAGTATTGTTTTTAGGTCATATGATCAAGCCTTCCATCATTCGGAAACCAAAAGTAAAATGAACCAATGAAAAGTTTTATAAACAAGTCACATGACCTGTTATGCGGCATAGGGTATAAAATGCGGAGAAAATACGTTGGCACGTGAGGCGGCGTCAGTAGCGGACCGATGTGCGAATAGGCCGAAGGCAATACAACGCGCCAAGATCCGGATGGCACCGAGGTGGTGTCCAGCAAGTTGCAGCACTGGTGTGGCCATCCTACAATGCTGAAAGTCGGCGTGGGGCGCCCCGTTGGCCTGTGAGTTTGCGTCAGTAGCGGACCGATGTGCGAATAGGCCGAAGGCAGCACAACGCGCCAAGATCCGGATGGCACCGAGGTGGTGTCTAGTAAGTTGTCGCACTTCTGTGGCCATCCTACAATGTTGAAAGTCGGCGTGGGGCGCCCCGTTGGCCTGTGAGATGGCGTCAGTAGCGGACCGATGTGCGAATGGGGCCAAAGGCAGCGCAACAATATTTTCTGACTGACACCACAAGGCGCTGAGATGCCAAGATCCGGATGGCACCGAGGTGATGTCTAAGTTGCGGACTGATGTGCGAATGGGGCCAAAGGCAGCGTAACAATATTTTTTGTATGGAAGATACCACTAGGCGTTGAGATGCCAAGATTCGGATGGCACTGAGGTGATGTCTAGCAAGTTGGTGTGGTCATCCTACAATGCTGAAACTCGGCGTGGGTCGCCCCATTAGCCTGTGAGATGGCGTCAGTAGCGGACCGATGTGCGAATAGGCCGAAGGCAGCACAACGCGCCAAGATCCGGATGTCACCGTGGTGGTTTCATAGTTGAGAGGCACTTCATCTGCAGTGGGGCGCCGAGATCCGGATGGCACCGAGGTGATGTCTAGCAAGTTGCTGTACTGGTGTGGTCATCCTACAATGCTGAAACTCGGCGTGGGTCGCCCCATTAGCCTGTGAGATGGCGTCAGTAGCGGACCGATGTGCGAATAGGCCGAAGGCAGCACAACGCGCCAAGATCCGGATGTCACCGTGGTGGTTTCATAGTTGAGAGGCACTTCATCTGCAGTGGGGCGCCGAGATCCGGATGGCACAGAGGTGATGTCTAGCAAGTTGCTGTACTTGTGTGGTCATCCTACAATGCTGAAACTCGGCGTGGGTCGCCCCATTAGCCTGTGAGATGGCTGTTCTTTGGATTTGGGCCTGGTCCACCAAAATGGCCCTGGGACACCTTAGAACTCGGACGCTCGATTTTTTTTTCCTTTCCTGTACATGCAAAAAAAGGTAAATGCCCGGTACGTTACACGCTTCATCTGCCACGATGAACTCTCCAGAGGAACCGAAAAAAAATATAGTTGTGGTAACTATACCATGCATCGTCATATGGAGAGGTGGCACCAATTAATTATAGTGCTGCATAAAAGAGAGATTTGGAGGAGAACCCCTGACCTGCTAGTACATTCATCAAAGAAGTGGCACTGAGAGCTTCAGAGGCAAGGGAAACGGTCCCAAATATTTAGAAGAACTTTGGAAAGATTAAAATGACATGTTTAGATTGTGGCAAATTAATTTCATGTGGACAGATGAGTGTTACTCTAATAAATACAGCATATGAACATCATCATAGTCGATGGTTGGTAGAGACATTTTGACTATATCCTGGACCTGCCCGTCCTCGCCCAAAATGGCGCCGGAATAAATGGGACTCGTAACTCCTTGTTGTGTACTGGTTGCAGAACCTTGAAATCACGAGATACGTATGCAGTTTTGAAGCACATGGCGGGCGGGGACGAGAATTGATTGAATATTTCGACATCCCTATTGATATTAAGTTCTGATGTGTTATTGATTACTGTACTGTTGAAAGTTCGAATTAACGTCACCCATGGTACTTGCCCGCAAATGTATATCTAGATAATTTTATTGTAACTGGCCCTGTCGTATTTTAATTATAAAATGTACGTCCACCGATTCCGTAACTGTTAGACACCTTAGTTCTTGCAACCTAATGGCCCGCCCGTTACGTTCCTCTACAGTGTAAATGTCTATTCATCATATACGATTACAGTTTGCTCTGTGGCAGGCCCACGTGGTTATAGGCTCGTATTTGTATAATGAAATTTTCACAATAAAGGTTTTTAAAAGAAAACATGGTAGTAGTATATACATTGGTAAAGTTTTTAATAATAGTGACTGTTTTAGAATCATTAAAAGGCAAGTGAAATAAAGCAGACCAATTACATGAAGGGTAAAAGGTATAATACGAAGGAACGCAGTAAAGATAAATGGTCAAGGGCTGTTGTGTTTTCTATTCCTGCAACATAAAGTGATCGATAAGAATCTCATATTCAGGCGTATCGGCGACTAAGACAGCAGGTCGACCCTCTTTTGCTCAACGGCTCCGTCATGGGACGAAGAAACGCTCTTTTTCTCGAAAAAAGAATATATTTTACTTGCAGGACAGTTGTAAAATTTCCGGGAAAGTACATTAGCCTGGAACATTATAACATATATTTAAGAAAAAATAATGTTCGGAAGTAATGAAAAGCGTAATTTTTAGGTCATATGACCAAGCCTTTCATCATTACAATAAGAAAAGTAAAATGAACCAATGAAAAGTTTTATTAACAAGTCACATGACTTGTTATGCTTACGTTACGCGCTGCGCGCCCCGGATGACTTCCGGATGCGCTAACGCGGCGCGTCATATGACGCATTACGCGACAACGCAGGTACAGAATATAGTCAAAATGTCTCCACCAACCAGCGGTCGGAACACAACCCCTTTCAGCAGGCTAAATAGTTCTGTTAAATGACAACAGAAGGGACAGGCAACAAGAACCATCAGTCAAAGAGGGGAGAGCTAGTTCTTCTCTACCGGGTTACATTGGGGCGCTACCGGAACTGATCGAATTGGTAGTCTACAGTGTTTCTGGATGTTTCAGACTGAAGCTGGGGTTAGCATGAGAGCAGCACCATTTCGTAGCTCCGTCGTGGTCATTCCGCAACCAATCATGGCAGCCGTTCTTTATCGTTATTTTGGGCGGGGTGGGTGGCGGAGCCGAGCTGTTTTGCAGCCATCATTGTGTGGAGTTCAGTTCATCTCACTAGTTTTGTATTTGTCATGAGGGGTTGTTCCTAATGTTTCTATTTTAGCGAGGTCAAAAAGAGATCCCATTAGTGGCCTACTGATTTTGCTCGATTCCTTTTCTTTTTTTTTTACACGATTTTTCGTTATCTGCAAAGACTAAACAGAGTATTGCGACTCTGTGTTTGTTTGTAAATAGAGAATGAACCAAAGAGAACTAATTCTAAAACAGTAAATACTTGGATAACAATCAATCAAATGGAGAGAGAAGCAGGCACGACGGATTACAATGGGGGCAAAGACCTGCGTTAACTACCTTTCACTATCTGCAAAGAGAGAGTACTCCTAATAGAAATGAGGGGGGGGGGCACCATTCAAAGCAGATCAGTGTGCATAAACACGAAAATGTTTTCACTTACCACGTACTTGACATTCGACAGCTTATGATATTTGCTATTAAAAACCCATTGAAATTCACTGAAAAAACCATAGGTTATAGACCATATATAGTTAGGAATTAGCATTTACAAAACCTTGAAAATTCACTGAAAAAACCATAGGTTATAGACCATATATAGTTAGGAATTAGCATTTAAAAAACCTTATTTTACTCACACAAAACCATTGAAATTCCATATATAGTTAGTTGCACTAACTATATATCGCGCACCTGCAATCCACTGCTGATCATGTCACATATTACATCATTCATGACATGGTCAGTGACATCACTGATGACATCACTGATGACATCTCAAATGACATCACTGATGACATCACTGATGACATCTCATTTGACATCATTCTTGTGCTAATACGATAAACCTCTTCAGACTCTAATATAACCTTAGATACACTCAGTGTATACAGACACTCACACACTGCCACTCATCCATGGAGTTACTCACACACCCAGTCAGTCATGCAAAGAAACAATCTCATCTCCATTTCTTCAACTATACAGTTAAACACACCTTACTTATTGAAACATATACTAACACATATTTACTCTCTTATACAATCCCTGATACAAGTTCACAATGATCGATACAACCACTCACTCATTCGGTGGCTCTCATGCACAGTTATTTATATATGCCAACTCTCACATGTACTGTGTTTTACATATGTACTTACTATGACATGTAGCATTGAGATATCCATTCACTCATCAATACACTCATGCACACAGTCAACTGCCCATGTAGCTGTTTCCACATGCACTCTTGAACTCATACACCTAGTGAATAAACTGTTCACACATCTATGCATAGAGTCACACACCTTCCAGCCACCCCCACACAAAGTCAATCTCCCATAGAAATACTTGGGCAAGCAATTAATAACACATATAGCCTCTCGTATAGCTAATGATCAACACATGCAGCAGTTTACAGAACAACAGACATAATGATGCACAAATTAAGACAGTTTAGTCACTAACCCATGCATTCAGTGAGACACATTTAATCACTCACTCATACAGTCAGTCACGCACCTACTAAATCCTTCATCCAGACACTTATACATCCACTCATTCTTCAATATGTAAGACATATTTTAACTTTACAGAAACATACAGTCACTGGATGTTGTCATCAGTGATGTCATCAGTGATGTCATTTGAGATGTCATCAGTGATGTCATCAGTGATGTCACTGACCATGTCATGAATGATGTAATATGTGACATGATCAGCAGTGGATTGCAGGTGCGCGATATATAGTTAGTGCAACTAACTATATATGGAATTTCAATGGTTTTGTGTGAGTAAAATAAGGTTTTTTAAATGCTAATTCCTAACTATATATGGTCTATAACCTATGGTTTTTTCAGTGAATTTTCTATATATATATATATATATATATATATATATATATATATTCACAGAAAAAACCATAGGTTATAGACCATATATAGTTAGGAATTAGCATTTACAAAACCTTGAAAATTCACTGAAAAAACCATAGGTTATAGACCATATATAGTTAGGAATTAGCATTTAGAAAACCTTATTTTACTCACACAAAACCATTGAAATTCCATATATAGTTAGTTGCACTAACTATATATCGCGCACCCGCAATCCACTGCTGATGATGTCACATATTACATCATTCATGACATGGTCAGTGACATCACTGATGACATCACTGATGACATCTCAAATGACATCACTGATGACATCACTGATGACATCTGAAATGACATCACTGATGACATTATCTAGTGTCTGTGTGTTTTTGTAAAGTTTAAATACGTTTTACATATTGAAGAATGACTGGATGTATGGAAGACTGAGTGTGTGTGTGGCTGGCTGGGAGGTGTGTGACTCTGTGCATATCAATGTGTACTTGTATCAGTGATTGTATAAGAGAGTAAGTATGTGTTAGTATATGTGTGAAAAGTATGGTGTTCTGTGTTTAACTATAGATGAGGAAATCGAAGTGTGATTGATTCTTTACAGGACTGACTAGGTGTATGAGTGCATATGATAGTGTTCTAATAATAAGTGACTGTATGTATGAGTAATTGTATGGGTGAATGAGTGAATGTGTGTGTAGACGTACGAATCAGTGAGTGTGTATGTAGTAACTGGTATTGGTGTGTCATGATGTCATCAGTGATGTCATTTGAGATGTCATCAGTGATGTCATTTCAGATGTCATTAGTGATGTCATCAGTGATGTCACTGAAGTATGGTGTTCTGTGTTTAACTGTATAGATGAAGAAATGGAAGTGTGATTGATTCTTTACAGGACTGGCTTGGTGTGTGAGTAACTCCATGGATGAGTGGCAGTGTGTGACTGTCTGCATAGGTGTATGAGTGCATATGATAGTGTTGTAATAATAAGTGACTGTATGTATGAGTGATTGTATGGGTGAATGAGTGAATGTGTGTGTAGACGTAGGAATCAGTGAGTACGTATGTAGTAACTAGTATTGGTGTGTCAATGGTTTCAAAAATTATACTCTGTATTTAACACTGGGTGAAACAGAGGTTATATTAAAATGTGAGGAGATGCATTGTATTGTCACATGAATGATATCATCAGTGATGTGGTCATTGATGTCAAATGAGATATCATCAGTGATGTCATTTGAGATGTCATCAGTGATGTCATCAGTGATGTCACTGACCATGTCATGAATGATGTAATATGTGACATCATCAGCAGTGGATTGCGGGTGCGCGATATATAGTTAGTGCAACTAACTATATATGGAATTTCAATGGTTTTGTGTGAGTAAAATAAGGTTTTCTAAATGCTAATTCCTAACTATATATGGTCTATAACCTATGGTTTTTTCAGTGAATTTTCAAGGTTTTGTAAATGCTAATTCCTAACTATATATGGTCTATAACCTATGGTTTTTTCTGTGAATTTCATTGGTTTTTTAACAGCTAATATCTGTAGCTGTAAAATGTATTCTTCTTTAAATCCAAAAATATATTTTATATGTTTATGAATAATTTTTTTTTAAAATATTTTTTTTTCTTCGTTTCCGCTTCGCGAATCGGGAAGCTTCCCGTTAGCTGACCTTGATGCCGCGAAATAGACCGCGAGCCGGTAAACGTTTCTTTACCGCAAGTGCCGGGTTAGAAAACAACATCGTGACGCCTCCCGTCCGCATGACGTTTCACGTTGTCGCGTGATACGTCATATGACGTACTACGTTAGCGAACTGGTACGCGAAGCGAGTCGCAAAGCGCAGGTTTCTGGAAGCAAACCGGGAGGCCCTGCAAAGCGCTTAACGTAAACACAGCAAGTCATGTGACTTGGTAATAACACTTTTCATTGGTTCATTTCACTTTTGGTTTCCTAATGATGTAAGACTAGGTCATATAATCTAAAATGAACACTTTTGATTGGTTGAGAACTCTTGTTTTTCCCAAATGATGAAAATCCCTCCTTCTTTCCTCACTCTGACTTTCATCATTGTGAGAGAAAGACCCTTTGTGATCACTGAGCAATGGCTTCTTTAGTAGCTTCAGCTGGTGCTTCCCCACCACCTCCACCACATCCAAGGAAGAGTGGACCACCTGCTCAAGTTATAATTCAACAAGAAGAGGAAGAAGAGGAACAGGAGGACGAGCACGAAGAGAGGCAGTTTTTGCCTGAGCAGCCCAGGACGTCTCACCGGAAAGAAAACTTCATTTGGCAATTTTTTAAAATTCCCAAAGGTCAGAAAAAAGTAAATGCAAGATACGTAACTTGCCTTATATGTCAAGATAGACTGTCCAGAGGGACCGACAAAAAATACAGTTTCGGAAACTACACAATGCATCGCCATATGACTAGGTGGCATCCTAACAACTACAGTGCTGCACAGTTTCGGAACGACCTAGATAATCTCCCTATTATGGCCAGAAGATCTGTTGTACCGGAAGTAACGGGACCAGAGGGCAGGGAGATGGTGCCAAATATACAAATGAGATTTGGTGATGTAAAACACATCTGCGTATTTTGCGATGGATTCATTTCCTACGGAGAAAAAAGCATCACTCTGATCAACAGAGCTATTGACTATCATATGCAAGTTTGTACGAAACGCCCAAAATAATAAATACTTCTTTTTTTTGTTTTGTTGCTCCTGTTGAGCCCTTTACAATGAATCGTTTTCATTGCCCCCTCCAAGAAAAACCCAAAAAAATATAAAACTGTTCAGAAAAATTCAAAAAAAGTAAAAAAATGTTCAGAAAAATAAAAAAAAAAGTTCTTTTCAGAACTACCTCCCCGTTATTAAAAAATTGGTACAATATTTGGAACTGTGCCAACCTCTATTTCTCTTAGTTCGCTTCCCAGTTCGCTCGCCGGTACGCGAACCGGAAGCGAACCAAAAACAGTAAGTATAAGGGAAGCAAACAGACACTTATGTTAAAAGAAAGACAGCTATAGGGGAGTAAACTAGAGATACTATTACCCGTAATCCACTGCTGATGATGTCACATATTACATCATTCATGACATGCTCAGTGACATCATCAGCAGAGGATTGCGGGTTTTTTGGCAACGTGCCTTATCCACGGTTTAATAACGCTGCCTTTTGCTTTATATAAGTTTTCAAATTGTATGAAATATATACCAATAGGTCGTTATGAACCTTTAGGTAGTGCTTTTCTTCATGAGGTCTGGTCGCTTCCATACACATACAGATGTTTCAAAGATGATCAAGAAGTTTATCTGAATGGAGAGGAATGCACTGAGACGCCAGATCATTCACTAATGTGTAGGCACATACAGTTACACGGTTCATGCAACAAACACCGACCAAATATGGCTTGCGTGTTGCAAGGCACGCCAGTTCCTGCTATCATCCCCACGTTCAAGTTGTTGGAAAATGGTAGTTATTTGATGCTCAATAATGAAGATTGTTCTGAGTTAATTAAAAGTATTCCTTTTATCGTAACAGTAAGTGAACGGGTTATTTGCTGCAGAAATGTTCTATTTCCTCCCACACATGAACATAGGGAGTTTTCAATCTGGCCACAAATACCAACCTTGGGACAGATTTCAACGGCATGGCAAGAATAAGAGCTCTTTTGTCTCAGAGAGAGGTGGCCTTGACTTCGGCCCGTGAAACTTTCGTGCTTCACATAGCGAACACCCGTACAGAGGTGCACACACTTTTCAATTCAGATTTGCCTTTCAAATTCAGCAAGATGGTTCCGACTATCTTTAACGCATCCTCCACAAAGTCCCTGGCGCACTTTTTTAAAGTTGTTACCAGTGGTCTCGTGACTTCATTTGAGAAAATCTTTGGAGTCATCCCTGCTTCCTTTCATTCTATTTTCTCCACTCTGGTTCGTGGATTGGCATTTTTACTTGCATTACCAGCGGACGCTCTTGTGCTTTTTTACATTTTTAAATATGGATGTCCCTCCTATGCAACCTCCCACCCTGCAGCTGCTGACACGGTTCCGCAATCGCATGCTAGAATATTATGGCACAATGCCGTTGGCGATATTAAGCACGGCATATGGATTATCTTTTCGATTCTCCTACTTCACCTGTGTCCAGCCTGTATTTCACTGCCTGACCTGTGATTTCGATTGGGCCATTGATTTGTGTCTCTGCGGACCGGTTTCTCCTGACGTCGACTTTAATCAGCTGATGACTCCTATCATTACTCACGAGTTGGTTTGTCCTGGCGAAAGGATTATGGCTGTGGCATTGATGCATGGACTACTTGGTCCCTGGAATTTACTGGCGGCAGCACAGTCTTTCTTGGAACAGAGCTTTCTTGAAAACCCACCGAGCTGTCCTCTGATGGTGATAGAGGATCCGGTGCTGGGAGAGCACGTATGTTCTTTTCCGCTTTTAAATTGGATGGCTGAACTGTTTTCGGATGAAGACAGTGACTTCCTATTGGAGGCTGTTGCAGCTTATTTTGCATACACAGTTATGTCATAGACCTTTTTCATGTTTGATATGCTGAGTACTAGCATTTCATTGACAATTCATTGACTTATTTGTCAAGTTTTTATTATTTACCTTGCCTATTGGCTTAAGACTCGATAAAGTACTTGGCTGTTTTATTTTTCTTTAGCATTAAATTTTCCTAGTTTTTAATGCTTTACCTTGCGGACCGTCCACATATAAACTTGCAATCTTCTCTCATGAGATGGCACTTCTATTATCTTATTCAGTTCGTTTCCGGATCATGGGGAGGTGTCATCTAGGTCCTGGATATCTTTACACCGTGTTAAGTTAGCATGGGCTCATTACCGGTTTAAACGCCATTTTTCCTTTTTTGCAACTTCTGCACACGACACTTAGTTGTTGCTTTAGCTTTCCACCTAGTAGTTCATCGTGGTTTACATGAGAATAATATGTTATTGCTCTACTATCTGCTTTGCTTGTTAAACTATATCTGTACAGCGAGTGCTAAAGTTTCAAGAACAACACGATACAGAATTGTTATGAGGTCTGATCTCCACGACTTCATACTCATAACATAAGTGCAACTTCTGCCAATTCTGGGCATGAGGCGGGTTTTATATTGCTTAGCCGAACACACATACACAACAGTTGATGCGGCTCACATGAAGAGAGAGCTGGTGTATGCTGATGTGATTCCTTCAAATCTAAGACACTAAAGTATGGGCACGCCCTAAACCAACACAAAGAGACCTTCTTAGCAAATAATATAATATGTGTATTAGGGAGGGTGAGATATAAGCAGCCGCGGGCCGTGGAGGGAGTTACGGTGAGGCAGGGAGGCGGGGAGGGGGAGAAGCAGGGTGGAGCCCTCTCTACCTTGCCCCTCCCCCTCCCCGCCTCCCTGCCCCACCGTAACTCCCTCCACGGCCCGCGGCTGCTTATAAGTGTTGCTAACTCTTATTCATTTACAGCATGTTAACATACTATCACCATTCGCTTTTTATGTACTAGTAACTATGCTGGTAATTTTGCTACTGATAATATGTGTACTTGTATTATCTAAGATACTACGCCTGTGAAGACGGCATTAGTAAATAAACATTTCAAATACACATGTGTTCTTCTTAACTCCATGTTCTGGTTTCTAAGAAATATATAACGACCGACTGTTCATGAGTTCCACGTATCCGGAGGTACTATAAGTTCATATTCTGGATTGTCTAAACATTGAGAGTTTGTTATATCCAATGTGACACTGTACCTAGCTTGCTAAGGAGTTTTTGATTACTAACGTGAGTTTTGGGACACCCTAATTCGCCGAGGTTCCAATCCTCTGTCCACAGTTCTGTGTGAGAACAGAAACCCTGCGACAGGGGCACCCCCGACCCTTGCTGGAGCTTCATCACACTTGCGATACAACTCCAGCAATGCGCCACCTTTACGGCACAGATACATCACGCATCTGTGCTGTTTTTGCCCCATGATGCGCCGCATTGTAAATGCAGCACACCATAGGTGACGGAACAGCGGCACAGAATGACTAACACATCCCTGGTGATGCGCCAGTCATCATAAATGTATCCCTATGCTTCTTATCTTGTTAGAGATGAACCGCCATATGTATCATCAAAGTTTTTTGCATTTCCTAAATAGCGAACTTTAAGGAATAAATAGCGATTCTTTACCATTCCTAGTTTGCGATGAGCTATTTGCTAATTACAAATTACCCATTCATTTCCTTCATTTCCATAGGGCGGTTGGACTCACTTTTAGCTCGAACGGCTGAATGGATTTCCACGAAACATGGCAAAATTGTAGGGACTGGTAGCCCGATGTGCCTTTGCTATGTCTCAAGATATATGCTCCAGTGGTTTTTACAAAAATTAACTTTGAAAAATATATATTGGGCTACATTGGCCTATATATATGTTGGAGCCCAAATGTAGCCCAATGTAGCCCAATGTAGCCCAAAGATGGCCGCCAGACACACAAAAAAACAAATGTAGCCCAAATATCAGCCAGATGTAGCCCAACTATAGCCCAGTGACAGAATGACCAATCAGCTTCGCAAACCTCCGTTACGCGAAGCGGAGCGCTGTTACAGATATATATCTTTTTTTGAACGTTAATTTCTCAAAATCCACTGGAGCACATATATTGAGACCTAGCAAAGGCACATCGGGCTACCAGTCCCTAATATTTTGCCAAGTTTCGTGCAAATCCATTCAGCCGTTCGATTATTATTATTATTTTTTTTTTTTGCCCCGCGGGGCCCTTTTAAAACCTCCACATCAAACCTAGGGGGTCAGCGAGGATCTACTATGCCCCCTTATAGTTATTTCCCCCTTTGTTTTGACCTCCTCTTGTCTCTCGATCCTACCGAGAGACAAGATGGCGGCTGCTACGGACTGTTTGGAATGTTGACAGACGCCGGAGAACCAATCAGCTTCGCTTCACAAAGCTCCGTTGCGCGAAAAGTACGCGTCCTGGGCCGCTGCCCAGTCCGCTGTTACAGATATATATCTTTTTTTAAACGTTAATTTCTCAAAATCCACTGGAGCACATATATTGAGACCTACAAAAGGCACATCGGGCTACCAGTCCCTACAATTTTGCCAAGTTTCGTGCAAATCCATTCAGCCGTTCGGGCTAAAAGTGAGGCCAACCGCCCTATGGAAATTAACATGGGAAAAACGCGTTTTGGGACCCCCCTTTTTTCTCGGCCCCCCCTTGACGAACCCCCCCAAAATTTTCAGGGGCTGCTCAGAAACAAAATGTGCCATTTTCCTGACAATTTCAGCCAATTCCGTCCACAAACGCCAAAGTTATTAGACATAGAATTTTCAAAAATCCCATAGGGAAAAAATCCTAACTATATATACCTACTGACGACCGCCAGTAGGTAATATATATATATATATATATATATATATATATATATATATATATATATATATATATATATATATATATATATATATATATATATATATATATATATATATATATATATATATTCACTGAAAAAACCATAGGTTATAGACCATATATAGTTAGGAATTAGCATTTAAAAAACCTTATTTTACTCACACAAAACCATTGAAATTACATATATAGTTAGTTGCACTAACTATATATCGCGCACCTGCAATCCACTGCTGATGATGTCACATATTACATCATTCATGACATGGTCAGTGACATCACTGATGACATCACTGATGACATCTCAAATGACATCACTGATGACATCACTGATGACATCTCATTTGACATCAATGACCACATCACTGATGATATCATTCATATGACAATACAATGCATCTCCTCACATTTTAATATAACCTCTGTTTCACCCAGTGTTAAATACAGAATATAATTTTTGAAACCATTGACACACCAATACTAGTTACTACATACGCACTCACTGATTCCTACGTCTACACACACCTTCACTCATTCACCCATACTATCATTCATACATACAATCACTCATCTTTACAACACTATCATATGCACTCATACACCTATACAGACACTCACAGTCTGCCACTCATCCATGGAGTTACTCACACACCTAGTCAGTCCTGTAAAGAATCAATGACACTTCCATTTTCTTGTCTATACAGTTAAACATAGAGCACCTTACATTTTCAAACATATACTAACACATACTTACCTTGTTATACAATCATTGATACAAGTACACATTGATCTGCACAGAGTCACACACCTCCCAGCCAGCCACACACACACTCAGTCTCCCATACAAATACTTGGACAATCAATCAGTAACCCATATAGTTAATTATATAGCTACTGATCAAAACATGCAGCAGTTTACAGAACAACAGACATAATGATGCACAAATTAAGACACTTTAGTCACTAACCCATGCACTCAGTGAGACACATTTAATCACTCACTCATGCATTCAGTCATGCACCTACTAAATCCTTTGTCCAGACACTTATACTTCCACTCATTCTTCAATATGTAAGACACATTTTAACTTTACAGAAACATACAGTCACTGGATGTTGTCATCAGTGATGTCATCAGTGATGTCATTTGAGATGTCATCAGTGATGTCATCAGTGATGTCACTGACCATGTCATGAATGATGTAATATGTGACATCATCAGCAGTGGATTGCAGGTGCGCGATATATAGTTAGTGCAACTAACTATATATGTAATTTCAATGGTTTTGTGTGAGTAAAATAAGGTTTTTTAAATGCTAATTCCTAACTATATATGGTCTATAACCTATGGTTTTTTCAGTGAATTTTCAAGGTTTTGTAAATGCTAATTCCTAACTATATATGGTCTATAACCTATGGTTTTTTCAGTGAATTTCAATGGTTTTTTAATAGCAAATATCATAAGCTGTCGAATGTCAAGTACTGGTAAGTGAAAACATTTTCGTGTTTATGCACACTGATCTGCTTTGAATGGTGCCCCCCCCCCCTCATTTCTATTAGGAGTACTCTCTCTTTGCAGATAGTGAAAGGTAGTTAACGCAGGCCTTTGCCCCCGTTGTAATCCGTCGTGCCTGCTTCTCTCTCCATTTGATTGATTGTTATCCAAGTATTTACTGTTTTAGAATTAGTTCTCTTTGGTTCATTCTCTATTTACAAACAAACACAGAGTCGCAATACTCTGTTTAGTCTTTGCAGATAACGAAAAATCGTGTAAAAAAAAAGAAAAGGAATCGAGCAAAATCAGTAGGCCACTAATGGGATCTCTTTTTGACCTCGCTAAAATAGAAACATTAGGAACAACCCCTCATGACAAATACAAAACTAGTGAGATGAACTGAACTCCACACAATGATGGCTGCAAAACAGCTCGGCTCCGCCACCCACCCCGCCCAAAATAACGATAAAGAGCGGCTGCCATGATTGGTTGCGGAATGGCCACGACGGAGCTACGAAATGATGCTGCTCTCATGCTAACCCCAGCTTCAGTCTGAAACATCCAGAAACACTGTAGACTACCAATTCGATCAGTTCCGGTAGCGCCCCAATGTAACCCGGTAGAGAAGAACTAGCCCTCCCCTCTTTCACTGATGGTTCTTGTTGCCTGTCCCTTCTGTTCTCATTTAACAGAACTATTTAGCCTGCTGAAAGGGGTTGTGTTCCGACCGCTGGTTGGTGGAGACATTTTGACTATATTCTGGACCTGCGTTGTCGCGTAATGCGTCATATGACGCGCCGCGTTAGCGCATCCGGAAGTCATCCGGGGCGCGCAGCGCGTAACGTAAGCATAACAAGTCATGTGACTTGTTAATAAAACTTTTCATTGGTTCATTTTACTTTTCTTATTGTAATGATGAAAGGCTTGCTCATATGACCTAAAAATTACGCTTTTCATTACTTCCGAACATTATTTTTTCTTAAATATATGTTATAATGTTCCAGGCTAATGTACTTTCCCGGAAATTTTACAACTGTCCTGCAAGTAAAATATATTCTTTTTTCGAGAAAAAGAGCGTTTCTTCGTCCCATGATGGAGCCGTTGAGCAAAAGAGGGTCGACCTGCTGTCTTAGTCGCCGATACGCCTGAATATGAGATTCTTATCGATCACTTTATGTTGCAGGAATAGAAAACACAACAGCCCTTGACCATTTATCTTTACTGCGTTCCTTCGTATTATACCTTTTACCCTTCATGTAATTGGTCTGCTTTATTTCACTTGCCTTTTAATGATTCTAAAACAGTGACTATTATTACAAACTTTACCAATGTATATACTACTACCATGTTTTCTTTTAAAAACCTTTATTGTGAAAATTTCATTATACAAATACGAGCCTATAACCACGTGGGCCGGCCACGGAGCAAACTGTAATCGTATGTGATGAGTAGACATTTACACTGTAGAGGAACGTAACGGGCGGGCCATTAGGTTGCAAGAACTAAGGTGTCTAACAGTTATGGAATCGGTGGACGTACATTTTATAATTAAAATACGACAGGGCCAGTTACAATAAAATTATCTAGATATACATTTGCGGGCAAGTACCATGGGTGACGTTAATTCGAACTTTCAACAGTACAGTAATCAATAACACATCAGAACTTAATATCAATAGGGATGTCGAAATATTCAATCAATTCTCGTCCCCGCCCGCCATGTGCTTCAAAACTGCATACGTATCTCGTGATTTCAAGGTTCTGCAACCAGTACACAACAAGGAGTTACGAGTCCCATTTATTCCGGCGCCATTTTGGGCGAGGACGGGCAGGTCCAGGATATAGTCAAAATGTCTCTACCAACCATCGACTATGATGATGTTCATATGCTGTATTTATTAGAGTAACACTCATCTGCCCACATGAAATTAATTTACCACAATCTAAACATGTCATTTTAATCTTTCCAAAGTTCTTCTAAATATTTGGGACCGTTTCCCTTGCCTCTGAAGCTCTCAGTGCCACTTCTTTGATGAATGTACTAGCAGGTCAGGGGTTCTCCTCCAAATCTCTCTTTTATGCAGCACTATAATTAATTGGTGCCACCTCTCCATATGACGATGCATGGTATAGTTACCACAACTATATATTTTTTCGTTTCCTCTGGAGAGTTCATCGTGGCAGATGAAGCGTGTAACATACCGGGCATTTACCTTTTTTTGCATGTACAGGAAAGGAAAAAAAAATCGAGCGTTCGAGTTCTTAGGTGTCCCAGGGCCATTTTAGTGGACCAGGCCCAAATCCAAAGAACAGCTATCTCACAGGCTAATGGGGCGACCCACGCCGAGTTTCAGCATTGTAGGATGACCACACAAGTACAGCAACTTGCTAGACATCACCTCGGTGCCATCCGGATCTCGGCGCCCCACTGCAGATGAAGTGCCTCTCAACTATGAAACCACCAGAAAACGCTTGAGTCAGCTTTGTGTGAAGCCGCCATTTTGATTCAATCAATAGCGTCCCCCTGCACACATTCAGGGACCTGGTCGTGTCTTCAGGTCAAACGAATTTGGGACAAGATGCAGAAAGGAAAAGGAAAAAAGTTCCGCCGGACCCCGGGAGGTGGCCGCCTATGTCATGGGCGATCTTAGGCCACACCAGGGCAATAGTGAAGCTGCAGCAGGTGCAAATAAGCTTCAGACAGTGTTACAAGCGCTGCTCAGAACTCTCAACTATGACACCACCTCGGTGCCATCCGGATCTTGGCGCCTTGTGCTGGTTCCGGCCTATTCACACATCGGTCCGCTACTGACGCCACCTCACAGGCCAACGGGGCACCCCACGCCGACTTTCGGCGCAGCATTGTAGGATGGCCACACCAGTGCGGCAAATTGCTGGACACCACCTCGGTGCCATCCAGATCTCGGCGCGTTGTGCTGCCTTCGGCCTATTCGCCACAAGTGCGCACGCAACTCAGCTGCATAGCGAGTGAAACACCAAGGGGCGCCCCACTGCAGCCGAGGAACCTCCATCTTGGGGGCGACGCACAGCATCACATTGCTTTCCAATGCAGTCAGATCCTCAAACAGCCCCCACTGACTGACGCGAACTCACAGGCCAACGGGGCGCCCCACGCCGACTTTCGGCGCAGCATTGTAGGATGGCCACACCAGTGCGGCAAGTTGCTGGACACCACCTCGGTGCCATCCGGATCTTGGCGCGTTGTGCTGCCTTCGGCCTATTCGCACATCAGTCCGCTACTGACGCCATCTCACAGGCTAATGGGGCGCCCCACGCCGACTTTCAGCATTGTAGGATGACCACACCAGTACAGCAACTTGCTAGACATCACCTCGGTGCCATCCGGATCTCGGCGCCCCACTGCAGATGAAGTGCCTCTCAACTATGAAACCACCACTGTGACATCCGGATCTTGGCGCGTTGTGCTGCCTTCGGCCTATTCGCACATCGGTCCGCTACTGACGCCATCTCACAGACTAATGGGGCGACCCACGCCGAGTTTCAGCATTGTAGGATGACCACACCAACTTGCTAGACATCACCTCGGTGCCATCCGAATCTTGGCATCTCAACGCCTAGTGGTATCTTCCATACAGAAAATATTGTTACGCTACCTTTGGCCCCATTCGCACATCAGTCCGCAACTTAGACATCACCTCGGTGCCATCCGGATCTTGGCATCTCAGCGCCTTGTGGTGTCTTCTCGTCAGAAAATATTGTTGCGCTGCCTTTGGCCCCATTCGCACATCAGTCCGCTACTGACACCATCTCACAGGCCAACAGGGCGCCCCACGCCGACTTTCAGCATTGTAGGATGGCCACACCAGTGCGGCAACTTACTAGACACCACCTCGGTGCCATCCGGATCTTGGCGCGTTGTGCTGCCTTCGGCCTATTCGCACATCGGTCCGCTACTGACGCAAACTCACAGGCCAACGGGGCGCCCCACGCCGACTTTCAACATTGTAGGATGGCCACACCAGTGCTGCAACTTGCTGGACACCACCTCGGTGCCATCCGGATCTTGGCGCGTTGTGCTGCCTTCGGCCTATTCGCACATCGGTCCGCTACTGACGCCGCCTCACGTGCCAACGTATTTTCTCCGCATTTTATACCCTATGCCGCATAACAGGTCATGTAACTTGTTTATAAAACTTTTCATTGGTTCATTTTACTTTTGGTTTCCTAATGATGGAAGGCTTGATCATATGACCTAAAAACAACACTTTTCATTGGATGAAAACTTTTTTTTTTTCCAAACGATGAAAGCCCCACCTTGTTTCTGGATGTTTCAGACTGAAGCTGGCGTCAGCATGAGAGCACCACCATCTCGTAGCTCCGTCGTAGTCATTCCGCGAGCAATCATGGCAGCCGCTCCCCACCAGAAGCCTGCAGGAGTCGGGGCCCCCAAAACTTTTGATGAATTCTCAAGGCGGAGGGGACGCTTTCGAGAATGGGGTCCAAGACCTAGCAGACAAGCGTCCGATTTCCAAGGTGTCCCAGGGCCATTTCAGTGGACCAGGCCCAAAAAGGAAAGAGCCTGCCGCCATTTTGAGAGTCCTGTGACAGCCGCCTATCGATGCACCGCAAGAGTGGGCGCAACTCAGCTGAATTGCGGCTTTTGACACAGTGGACCAAAAACGGACGGAATGGCAACTGAAACGGTAAAGGGGCGCCCCACTACAACAGATGACACTCCACCTGGAGAGGCCCGTTCACGCCGCCTCCCCCGGGGCGCCCCACGCCGTTATTCGGAGCAGCATTGTAGGATACCAAAACCAGTGCGGCAACTTACTGGACATCACCTTGGTGCCATCGTTCTGCTGCCTTGGAACTATTCGCACAACAGTTTGCTACTGAAGACCCACCCCCCGCGACGCCCCACGCCGTTATTTGCTGGGTGGCAACTTACTAGACATCACTTTCGTGTCATCTAGATTTCAGCGCGTTCTGCTGCCTTGGAACTATTCGCACAACAGTTTGCTACTGATGACCCGCCCCACGCCGGAAATCTGGACGTTGTGCTGCGTTGGGACTATTCGCACAGCCGACCGCTACTTCGTTGTTTTTCCCTAAAAATGTTTATATGTTATTACTATTTTTGTTTTCTTGTATATATTTATAAATTATTAAAGTTTTATAATCTTACTACTTTGTCGGAGTGCTATATATTTTTAATGTGACACATAATTGTAAAAACTTTGATGTACAAAGAGTCATCCCTGGAATCTTCCGCTTCACGCTCGGTCCCCTCCCCAATCACAATACAGGATGGTTTTCAGATAATAGCAACGCTTCTGCTGTGACGGATCTCATCGAGTGTGGGCCTTGATCTACTATAACTCCTTTGAAGAGGGGTGAATCTTTACAGCTGTGGCCATAAACTACATCTGCAGGGCTAGCTGATACCCTAGGACCAGCCTGGACAATCGGACACAGAGGAAAAGGAGTGTCAGAGGGTGCAGTAGTGAATAGGGCGAAAGGGAGGTGTCGGGCGGGCACAGGGTGTGATTCTCAGGAAAGAGCAGCGCAGATGGGGGGAGGTTTATTACCCATGCATAAGACAGAGAGCGGGGGTGACCACTGCCTGGGGGAGATGCTTGCGAGGGTGGGGAGCCATGCTAAGGATCGACAGCGTGCACAGAGTGGGTCTGGTCAAGGCATCTAAAATGGCTGCCGTGCACGACAAAAGTGTGGCATTTGAAAAAAGACAAGATGGCGCAGACAATGTTTTTCAACACTTCCTGATTTCCTTCGAATCGAACGTTAACAGACGTTGGGGCATATTACCAAAGTTAAGCGATATTTATCCCTAACGATGCATTGCAAAGATTTTTTTACCGTCAGAAATTATCGCAGATAAACCTTGCTATTATCAAAGTTTATCGCAAGTACGATAAAAAACGACCGCAATGCATTAATATCGCTGAAAACTCAGCGATATTCATGCATTACCGAGCTAATCCTCTTAGCCATGTTATCCACCTCCCATAGGATAACATGGCTAAGAACTGCTCAGGGCAGCTGTTACTTTTTGGAGATATTCGCGCTTATCTCGAATATTTCCAAAAGTTGATAATAGGAGATAGCGATGTTAGCGACTGTTTCCAGTCGCTAACATCTTGGCATGCCCACTTTGCATGTCATTAGTGATAAATATCACTCACATGCAAAGTGGGGCCCAAGATGGTCGCTATCTCCTACTAGCCGTCGCTAACTGGTGTTAGCAACAGCTAGGTAATACAGATATAATTTTATCTCCGCGAAGCGGAGCGCTGTTACAGATATATATCTTGTTTTTGAACGTTAATTTCTCAAAATGCACTGAAGCACATATATTGAGACCTAGCAAAGGCACATCGGGCTACCAGTCCCTAATATTTTACCAAGTTTCGTGCAAATCCATTCAGCCGTTCGATTATTATTATTATTTATTTTTTTTGCCCCGCGGGGCCCTTTTAAAACCTCCACATCAAACCTAGGGGATCAGCGAGGATCTACTATGCCCCCTTATGGTCATTTGCCCCTTCGCTTTGGCCTCCTCTTGTCTCTCGATCCTACCGAGAGACAAGATGGCGGCCGCTACGGACTGTTTGGAATGTTTACAGACACCGGAGAGCCAATCAGCTTCGCTTCGCAAAGCTCCGTAACGCGAAAAGTACGCGAAGCGGTGCGCTGTTACAGATATATATCTTTTTTTGAACGTTAATTTCTCAAAATCCACTGAAGCACATATATTGAGACCTAGCAAAGGCACATCGGGCTACCAGTCCCTACAATTTTGCCAAGTTTCGTGCAAATCCATTCAGCCGTAAGATTATTATTATAATTTTTTTTTTTTGCCCCGCGGGGCCCTTTTAAAACCTCCACATCAAACCTAGGGGGTCAGCGAGGATCTACTATTCCCCCTTATGGTCATTTACCCCTTCGCTTTGGCCTCCTCTTGTCTCTCGATCCTACCGAGAGACAAGATGGCGGCCACTACGGACTGTTTGCGGCCACTACGGACTGTTTGGAATGTTGACAGACGCCGGAGAACCAATCAGCTTCGCTTCACAAAGCTCCGTTGCGCGAAAAGTACGCGTCCTAGGCCGCTGCCCGGTCCGCGCTTACAGATATATATCTTTTTTTAAACGTTAATTTCTCAAAATCCACTGGAGCACATATATTGAGACCTACAAAAGGCACATCGGGCTACCAGTCCCTACAATTTTGCCAAGTTTCGTGCAAATCCATTCAGCCGTTCGGTCTAAAAGTGAGGCCAACCGCCCTATGGAAATTAACATGGGAAAAACGCGTTTTGGGACCCCCCTTTTTTCTCGGCCCCCCCTTGACGAACCCCCCCCAAATTTTCAAAGGCTGCTCAGAAACAAAATGTGCCATTTTCCTGAAAATTTCAGCCAATTCCGTCCACAAACGGCAAAGTTATTAGACATAGAATTTTCAAAAATCCCATAGAGAAAAAATCCTAACTATATATACCTACTGGCGACCGCCAGTAGGTAATATATATATATATATATATATATATATATATTCACTGAAAAAACCATAGGTTATAGTCCATATATAGTTAGGATTTGGCATTTAAAAAACCTTATTTTACTCACACAAAACCATTGAAAATCCATATATAGTTAGTTGCACTAACTATATATCGCGCACCCACAATTCACAGCTGATGATGTCACATATTGCATCATTCATGACATGGTCAGTGACATCACTGATGACATCACTGATGACATCTCAAATGACATCACTGATGACATCACTGATGACAACATCCAGTGACTGTATGTTTCTGTAAAGTTAAAATATGTCTTACATATTGAAGAATGAGTAGATGTATAAGTGTCTGGACGAAGGATTTAGTAGGTGCATGACTGAATGTATGAGTGAGTGATTAAATGTGTCTCACTGAGTGCATGGGTTAGTGACTAAACTGTCTTAATTTGTGCATCATTATGTCTTTTGTTCTGTAAACTGCTGCATGTGTTGATCAGTAGCTAAATGAGTAACTATATGGGTTATTGATTGATTGCCCAAGTATTTGTATGGGAGACTGAGTGTGTGTGTGGCTGGCTGGGAGGTGTGTGACTCTGTGCAGATCAATGTGTACTTGTATCAATGATTGTATAAGAGAGTAAGTATGTGTTAGTATATGTTTGAAAATGTAAGGTGCTCTATGTTTAACTGTATAGATTAGAAAATGGAAGTGTGATTGATTCTTTACAGGACTGACTAGGTGTGTGAGTAACTCCATGGATGAGTGGCAGAGTGTGAGTGTCTGTATAGGTGTATGAGTGCATATGATAGTGTTGTAAAGATGAGTGATTGTATGTATGAATGATTGTATGGGTGAATGAGTGAGTGTTTGTGTAAACATAGGAATCAGTGAGTGCGTATGTAGTAACTAGTATTGGTGTGTCAATGGTTTAAAAAATTATACTCTGTATTTAACACTGGGTGTAACAGAGGTTATATGAAAGTGTGAGGAGATGCATTGTATTGTCACATGAATGATATCATCAGTGATGTGACCAATGATGCCAAATGAGATGTCATCAGTGATGTCATCAGTGATGTCATTTGAGATGTCATCAGTGATGTCATTTGAGATGTTATCAGTGATGTCATTTGAGATGTCATCAGTGATGTCATTTGAGATGTCATCAGTGATGTCATTTGAGATGTCATCAGTGATGTCATCAGTGATGTCACTGACCATGTCATGAATGATGTAATATGTGACATCATCAGCAGTGAATTGCGGGTGCGCGATATATAGTTAGTGCAACTAACTATATATGGAATTTCAATGGTTTTGTGTGAGTAAAATAAGGTTTTTTAAATGCTAATTCCTAACTATATATGGTCTATAACCTATGGTTTTTTTCAGTGAATTTTCAAGGTTTTTTAAATGCTAATTCCTAACTATATATGGTCTCTAACCCATGTTTTTTTCAGTGAATTTCAATGGTTTTTTAATAGCAAATATCATAAGCTGTCGAATGTCAAGTACATGGTAAGTAAAAACATTTTCGTGTTTATGCACACTGATCTGCTTTGAATGCTGCCCCCCTCCCTCCCCCTCATTTCTATTAGGAGTACTCTCTCTTTGCAGATAGTGAAGGGTAGTTAACGCAGGCCTTTGCCCCCGTTGTAATACGTCGTGCCTGCTTCTCTCTCCATTTGATTGATTGTTATCCAAGCATTTACTGTTTTAGAATTGGTTCTCTTTGGTTCATTCTCTATTTACAAACAAGCACAGAGTCGCAATACTCTGTTTAGTCTTTGCAGATAGTGAAAAATCGTGTAAAAAAACAAAAGGAATCGAGCAAAATCAGTAGGCCACTAATGGGATCTCTTTTTGACCTCGCTAAAATAGAAACATTAGGAACAACCCCTCATGAGAAATACGAAACTAGTGAGATCAACTGAGCTCCACACCATGATGGCTGCAAGACAGCTCAGCTCCGCCACCCACCCCGCCCAAAATAACGATAAACTCTATGCAAATATTACAAATATATACAACACACCAGCAAAGTAACAGGGTAAAACATTTTATTAAATAACTATTTACATAACTATTTTATACTTTTTGGTGCCCGATCCGGCTAGCTCAATCGATCGAGCATGAAACTCATGCACTCTGATAGTTCAAAGTTTTGAGGAGTGCTTGTAACACTGTCTGAAGCTTATTTGCACTTGCTACAGCTTCACTATTCTCAATGTAAGTGGGGGCTGTTTGAGGACGTGACTGCATTTGAAAACAATGTGATGCGGTGCCACCCTGAACCGCTTGACGGAGGCCCCCAGGGGCGGTGTGATGGCGCGGACTCGGAGGGGGTGCTTGGCTCCGGCCCCCTCCCCAAGTCGTGTTGCCCTGGTGTGGCCTGAGATCGCCCCCGACATAGGTGGCCGGCTCCCGGGGTCAAGCGGAACTTTTTGCCTTTTGGTGACTCTTCCATTCTTGACCTTGTCCCACAATCCGTTTCACCTAAAGACACGCTGCAGTGGGGGGCCCCTTTACCGTTTCAGTTGACATTCCGCCCTGTAGAGACGGTCTAGTTTATGCACGTCACGTCGGCGACGTGACGTGTGGGCGGCCAGGATTGGCTGCGCGCGCAGAGGCGTGCGAGGGGCGCGAAGAGCGCGAGAGGAGTCAGAGAGAGCCGGCATAAGGAGCAGAGGCTCGGCGCTCTTTGGGGGTCATTCAGAAATAAAAGCAGTTACCACAGCCTGGCTCCAGAGTATTTATTGGTGTGTGCCTGCATAATTACAATGGCGACGAGGATGGGATAAAGACCCCCCGGCAAGGCAGGACCACCAACCCAACCTCAAGACAGCAAGCAGAGCACCAGAGGCACCAGGACCACCACACAAGGCACAGACGAGCAGGATCACCCGGGTGCAGGACAACAGGTACCCCAAAGAGCGTGGCAGAGCCAGGAACACCTGAGGGTGTGGCGCAGAGGAGCGAAAAGAGCGTGGCAGAGCCAGGAACACCTGAGGGTGTGGCACAGAGGAGCGAAAAAAAGGGGGGACAGACCCCAGGAACCAGGAAAAAGGGCACCGACCCACGCAGTCAACCGCAGGACCAGAAAACACGCTCTGGAGAACTCACAGGGAACTGAGGGGGCCGACACAGATAGTCCCCGAGCCTAAGCAAGCGAAGAAGAACAAGACGACACACCAGGGAGTCCCCGCAGCCGAGGAGGAACATTACCTGCGGTAAGGAGAGAGAAGATGAGCGCGCAAGCAGGCTACGCGACGGCACCGGTACAGTTTTTACCTCGCCCAGGGGAACCCCTCATGAAATGGGAGGACTGGAGAGAGTACATAGACAATTTCATAGGTGTCCTGGAAGATGAGAACGAAGAAGTGTTCAAACCCCAGAGGAAGAAGCGCATCTTGCTACTGAACCTAGGCCCGGAAGGTCTCCGGATTTACAAGAGCTTAGTCCCGAAACAGAGAACAGCCACAGACGATGACGTGTACGCACATGCACTCGACGACCTCAATGAACATTTTAGACCGGCAGTGTGCGTGTCGGTGGACAGGTTTAATTTCCAACAGAGGAAGCAGAGGCAAGGAGAAACGGTGGAGGAGTACGTGGCGGCACTGAAACGACTGGCAGCTACGTGCAGGTACGCCAACTGGGAAGAAGAGTTCATCAAGGACCAGGTGGTGATGCACACCACGTGCACGACCGTGCAGGACAAGCTATGGGCCAGTGGAGACACCACACTGAAAGAGGTGTTAGTCATCGTAAAAAGAGCGGAATTAGCACGTCGATGCGCTGAAGTGACGAAGAAAGAAATGGCGTCCAGCACGATGGTGAACAAGGTAGATGTTGAAGGGCCTCGCAGAGAGTATCAGAACAGGAAGCCAACGGAAAGAGGGCCCAACAAGTGGCAAAGCAACGCAAGCACGTCAGGGAAACAAACAGGGAGCAACAGGAAGCCATGCTACAGGTGTGGGAGCTGGTCGCACGAGGCACATGATCGGAAGTGCCCCGCATTCCGCGCCAAGTGCACGTACTGCGGGATAATTGGCCACTACGAGAAGGTTTGCAGGAAGAAGGCCTCCAAGAGCATGGTGAGATGTGTGGGACAAAGCAACGACGATCCGGACGACGATACCGAGGCAAAAGAGGTCACAGTGATCTACATTGAGGACCAGGTACTAAGTACGGAGGGCAAAGTCCTGGACGGAGAAGGAAGACATACGATGAAACCTGTCTTGGAAATGGCTATAGGTGGTGTCAAGATCAAAGTGGTGGCAGATCACCCTTCACCATCATCCAGAGAGCAGTATGGGAGGAGAAATTTGCACCACATCTCGGCCCAGAGCTAGAGAAACTAGACATCCGCCCAGTCACGTACAACGGAGACCGTATACCAATGGCGGGGTTCAGAACCCTGACCTTCGAATTCTGAGGCCGGTCGGCACACTGCAAGCTCTATGCATCGGAGAGAGGCCCGTCGGTCTTAGGATGGCTAGATCAAGGCGACCTGGGCATCAAGCTGGATCCGGGAGGCAAGGATCAAATACTGCTGACGGACCAGGAAACAGTGCCAAGTCTGGACAAATGGAGGAGCGAATACCCCAAAGTGTTTGGAGGCACAGTAGGGAAGCTGGAAACATTCGCCCACAAAATCATTTTGAAGGAGGACGCCGTCCCGGTGGCCCACAAAGCAAGGAATGTCCCGCTGGCGGTAAGAGAAGCTGTAAGGGAAGAACTCCAAGACTTGGAAAAGAAGGGGATCATAGAACCCATCACGTGCGCGGAGTGGCTGGCGCCCTTAGTAGTGGTTAAGAAACCCAACGGAAAGGTCCGGTTGTGCGTCGACCTGAGAGAACTGAATAAAAACATTGTGGTGGAAAGGTTCCCCTTGCCCAGGATAGAGGAGATGCTGGCCAGCACCAGGGGGATTAAGTGGTACTCGACCATAGACTTGACCTCCGCGTACCATCAAATAGCTCTGCACCCGGACAGCCGAAAATTAACATCCTTCATCACCCCGTTTGGGTGCTATCAGTTCCGCTGGATGCCATTCGGCTTAGCTTCAGCAGCGGCGGTGTTTCAGAAGATGATGCACCAATTATTCAAGGACATCACGGAAGTCCAATACTTCCAGGATGACATCTTGGTGATGGGAAGAGACATACCAGACCACGACATGAAGTTGGGAAAAGTATTGAAGATCCTAGAAAGGAAAGGACTCACGGCCGAATGGTCAAAATGCCGAATAGGGATGAAATCGGTAACCTACCTGGGGCATGAGATAGGAGTGCAGGGTGTAACTCCTAAAACAGAAAATGTCAGGGCGATCTGTGAAGCACCATCCCCCGCCACCAAGGAAGAGGTCAGGTCATTCCTGGGAATGGCAGAGTATTACGGGAAGTTTGTGCAGCACTTTGCCTCAAAGACGCATCACATGAGACATCTCACAAAAGAAAACACGGAATTCAAGTGGTCAGAGGACACACAAAGGGAATTTGAGATCATCAAAAAGGAAGTGGCTGGAGCTATACCTCTCCAAGGATTCGACCCTCAAGGCAAAACTGTCCTAACCACCGATGCCAGCGACAAGGGATTGGGCGCTGTTCTCATGCAAGACCGAGGGCAAGGACAGTTGGAAACGATCAGCTTCGCCTCGCGCACACTGAGTGAAACAGAAAAAAAATACAGTGAGATCGAGAAGGAGATGCTGGCGGTGGTGTGGGCCACCACGCGTTTCCGACAATTCCTGTGGGGCACCAGATTTCAATTGCGGACTGACCACAAACCTTTACTGAGAGTGTTGACATCGAGCGGCCATGCAGATGCCACGCCCCGCATATCAAAAATGTCGCTAAAACTTCTTGAATTTAGGTACGATGTGGAACATATACCAGGCAGCAAAAACAAAGTCGCAGTCTATTTGAGCCGAGCAGCAGCCATGGAACCAGGTGAGGACGACAAGGCCGGTACAGAAGAATGGGTGGCACTAATGGAGGATCACGAAAGAGTCATCAGCCTTCAAGAATGGACACAGGCGTATGAGGAAGACCAGACATTGGAAGAGGTGAAAACATACATCACCCAAGGTTGGCCGGACAAGAGACATGTACAGAGAGATCTCAATCCATACTTCGAAGTGAGGGAAGAGATATCAGTGGGCAACCAAGGAATATTCGTGTATAGAGGTGAGAAAGTTATCCCCCCGACAAGCATCATACCCAGATTGCTGGACATGCTACACGAAGGGCACCTGGGCATCGGTAAACTCAAACTGCGGTCCAAGCAAGACTATTGGTGGCCAGGAATGGACATAAGAGCAGAACGGCACGTAAGGGAGTGCGCGAGGTGCCAAGGTGCAGACAAGACACTCAAACCACTGCGCCCAGCATTGGGTACATTTGAAACGCCAAGAAACCCATGGGAAGAGCTGTCAGTTGATATCTTAGGCCCGATCCTAGACACACAAGGAGTCCAGAAGTACGTGTGTGTCCTCGTCGACAAATTTTCGAAATGGCCAGAAGTAAAGATAGAGGAAGCAATGGACACTGAAACAATAGTAAAGTTTTTGGCAGACACCTTTGTGAGGGAGGGCATACCCAAGTCCATCCTCAGTGACAATGGGCCCCAATTCCGATCGGAAAAATGGGACAACTTCATGAAAAGAAATGGCATCCTGGCGAAGCACACATCCATTTACCACCCGGCGGGAAACGGCCAAGTGGAACGCTTCAACAGGGTGGTGATGGGATCGATCCAAGCGGCCATCTCGGACAACAAAGACTGGGAAAAGGACATATGGCACATGTTATGGGCATACAGGATCACTCCCAAAGGCACTGGCTATAGCCACTTCCAGTTATTGCGCAGCCGGGAATCATTCACCCAGGACAACCGAGTATGGAAGGAAAAAACAATAGTAAGCGAACGGTCCCCTGCAGTGGTGCGTGCCAACATAGAGAAAGCTCAGGCAGTATACACAAGACATTACAATGAGCGGAGGAACGTGCGTGACACAGAGCTCAAAGAAGGAGAATGGGTGAGAGTAAAGTTGCCCACGATACAGAGAAAGGGAGAGAGCAAATACAGCAAGCCCATGCAGGTGAAGGAAATTAAGGGCAGAGCGGCCAGATTGAGTGACGGTAACATATGGTCACAGGACCTCATGGCTAGATGCAACAAGATCCTAACCTGGGACTATGGAAGAGCAGTCGGAGAAGAAGAAGAGAATGAGCTCGGAAAACAGGAACATCAGGAGAATGAAACTGCCCTGAAGGGAGGAGAACAACGACAATGAGAAGCAAGGAGCATCGAGCAGGAGATAAGAGCTGAGGAGAATGGCAGTGACAGAAATGGACAAGGAGAGGCAAGAGAAAGCAGAAGGAACGGCGAGGAAGAGAACCACACCACCCCAGTAAGACAGACTCGGAGTGGCAGAGCGGTGGTGAAGCCCACCAGGTTCAGAGACTATGATCTGAGCGACGGACTGTAAGTTATAAATGTTTGTGTGGAAAAAAGGGAGATATGTAGAGACGGTCTAGTTTATGCACGTCACGTCGGCGACGTGACGTGTGGGCGGCCAGGATTGGCTGCGCGCGCAGAGGCGTGCGAGGGGCGCGAAGAGCGCGAGAGGAGTCAGAGAGAGCCGGCATAAGAAGCAGAGGCTCGGCGCTCTTTGGGGGTCATTCAGAAATAAAAGCAGTTAACACAGCCTGGCTCCAGAGTATTTATTGGTGTGTGCCTGCATCATTACACGCCCGCTTTTGGTACACTGTGCCTCTTCCGCTATTCAGCTGTTTACCGCCCGCTCTTTCGACTACAGCGTCTCGCTCACCATGTAGTTGAGTTGCTCCCGCTCTTGCGGTGCAGCGATAGGCGGCTGCCACAGGACTCTCAAAATGGCGGCCGGCTCTTCAGATTTGGGCGTGGTCCACTAAAATGGCCCTGCGACACCTTGGAACATGAAAGCACCACCATCTCGTGGCTCCGTCGTGGTCATTCCGCGAGCAATCATGGCAGCCGCTCCCCACCGGAAGCCTGCAGGAGTCGGGGGCCCCCAAGACTTTTGTAGAATCTTCAAGGCTGAGGGGACGCTTTCGAGAATGGGGTCCAAAACCTAGCAGACAAGCGTCCGATTTCCAAGGTGTCCCAGGGCCATTTCAGTGGACCAGGCCCAAAAAGGAAAGAGCCTGCCGCCATTTTGAGAGTCCTGTGGCAGCCGCCTATCGCTGCACCGCAAGAGTGGGCGCAACTCAGCTAAATGGCGGATTTTGGCACAGTGTACCAAAAGCGGGCGGAATGGCAACTGAAACGGTAAAGGGGCGCCCCACTACAGCAGACGAGCCTCCACCTGGGGAGGCCCGTTCACGCCGCCTCACCCCCCCCCCCCCCGGGGCGCCCCACGCCGTTATTCGGAGCAGCATTGTAGGATACCAAAACCAGTGCGGCAACTTACTGGACATCACCTGGGTGCCATCCACATCTCAGCACGTTCTGCTGCCTTGGGACTATTCGCACAACAGACCGCTACTGACGAGGCCACCCCCCGGGACGCCCCACGCCGTTTTTCGGAGCTGCATTGTAGGATACCCAAAACCAGTGCGGCACCCAGGCAACATCACCTGGGTGCCGTCCAGAACTCAGCACGTTGTGCTGCCTTGGGACTATTCGCACAAAACACAGCTACTGACCATTGTTGCTTCTTTTTTCCTAAAAATGTTTAAATGTTTTTACTGTTTTTGTTGCGTTGTATATATTTATAAGTTATTAAAGTTTTATAATCCTACTACTTTGTTGGAGTGCTATATATTTTTAATGTGACACATAATTGTAAAAACTTTGATGTACAAAGAGGCATCCCTCGAATCTTCCGCTTCAGGCTCGGTCCCCTCCCCAATCACAATACAGGATGGTTTTCAGATAGTAGGAACGCGTGTGGTGTGACGGATCTCATCAGGTGGGGGCCTTGATCTACTGTAACTCCTTTGAAGAGGGGTGATTCTTTACAGCTGGGGCCATAAACTACATCTGCAGGGCTAGGTGATAGCCTGGGACCGGCCTGGACAATCGGACACAGAGGAAGAGGAGTTTCAGAGGGTGCGGTAGTGAATAGGGCGAAAGGGAGGTGTCGGGCGGGCACAGGGTGTGATTCTCAGGGAAGAGCAGCGCAGATGGGGGGAGGTTTATTGCCCATGCATAAGACAGAGAGCGGGGGTGACCAGTGCCTGGGGGAGATGCTTGCGAGGGTGGGGAGCCATGCTAAGGATCGACAGCGTGCAGAGAGTGGGTCTGGTCAAGGCATCTAAAATGGCTGCCGTGCACGACAAAAGTGTGGCATCTGAAAAAAGGCAAGATGGTGCAGACAATGTTTATCAACACTTCCTGATTTCCTTCGAATCGAACATTAACAGACGTTATCTCTCCCACACTACCGGTCCCCCTCGGCTTAAACGCCGAGATGGTAGGGACTGCATCCCGTGGAGATAGGCCGAGACGTCACTCAGCAGAAAAAAAAGAAAAAAAAAGTCTAAAAACATACAATAAGTTAAAAGTTAATCATTCTTGTTTCCTTGTAGTACGCTCCCCAGTCCGCTTCCCGTTACGCGAACCGGGCGCACCCCACGAAAAAAAAACTTTTTTGTTTTTGTTTTTTTTTGCCCCGCCGAGCCCTTTTAAAGCCTCCACATCAAACCTAGGGGGTCAGGGAGGATCTACTATGCCCCCTTATGATCATTTGCCCCTTCGCTTTGGCCTCCTCTTGTCTCTCGATCCTACCGAGAGACAAGATGGCGGCCGCTCCGTACTGTTTGGAATGTTTACAGACACCGGAGAGCCAATCAGCTTCGCTTCGCAAAGCTCCGTAACGCGAAAAGTACGCGAAACGGAGCGCTACCCGGCACGCTGTCAAAGATATATATCTTTTTTTAAACGTTAATTTCTCAAAATCCACTGGAGCACATATATTGAGACCCAGCAAAGGCACATCGGGCTACCGGTCCCTACAATTTTGCCAAGTTTCATGCAAATCCATTCAGCCGTTCGATTTTTCTTTTTTTTTTTTTTTTTGCCCCGCGGGGCCCTTTTAAAACCTCCACATCAAACCTAGGGGGTCAGGCAGGATCTACTATGCCCCCTTATGGTCATTTGCCCCTTCGCTTTGGCCTCCTCTTGTCTCTCGATCCTACCGAGAGACAAGATGGCGGCCGCTACGGACTGTTTGGAATGTTTACAGACACCGGAGAGCCAATCAGCTTCGCTTCGCAAAGCTCCGTAACGCGAAAAGTACGCGAAACGGAGCGCTACCCGGGACGCTGTCACAGATATATATCTTTTTTTGAACGTTAATTTCTCAAAATCCACTGGAGCACATATATTGAGACCTAGCAAAGGCACATCGGGCTACCAGTCCCTACAATTTTGCCAAGTTTCGTGCAAATCCATTCAGCCTTTCGGGCTAAAAGTGAGGCCAACCGCCCTATGGAAATTAACATGGGAAAAACGCGTTTTGGGACCCCCCTTTTTTCTCGGCCCCCCCTTGACGAACCCCCCCCAAATTTCCAGGGGCTGCTCAAAAACAAAATGTTCCATTTTCCTGAAAATTTCAGCCAATTCCGTCCAGAAACGCCAAAGTTATTAGACATAGAATTTTCAAAAATCCCATAGAGAAAAAATCCTAACTATATATACCTACTGGCGACCGCCAGTAGGTAATATATATATATATATACATACACACACACATAAAAGCTCTGTCACCCTGTCAGGCATAGAGTGATGCATAAATTAGGCAAAAAAATAAAGCTGAGAATTCTGGGTAGTTTTCTCAAGTTTAGGTGGAAAGCAGTTCCAATATAGAGCACTCTCAACACCAGCGACACTCCCAATTTACTCACCTCAAATACCTGCTTTTTTATCAAAACCTTTAAACGTAGGATTAGCATAGTGCCATCCACATGAGATAACATTTGCTGACTCCAATGGCTTGGAGGGAGTAGCACTTTCACCAAGCCATAGCAAACTCTCTACTTTCAGCAAGCGAGAGCAAAAAGGCTTTCTTTTGCTGAAAGCAGAGCAGTGTCTGTTTCACTGCCCGCTGTGAGGCGAGCAGGAAAATAGACATATTGCTTTGGGATCCAGGGAGCAGCTCCAGCAGGATATGGGGAGCTGGCCGGGAACGCTGGGGCCTCCAGGCTCCCACTAAAGTCCCCAACACAGAGTCCAGGTCCTGGGGCCAAAGTTGGCCCAGGGAGGGGGCCACATGGCTCCCTCCATCTTTAGAAAACAAAAGATATAATGGTCAGGCCCTGGGGATTGGGTCCCCAGGCCAAAATTGACCTTAGCAGTGGGGCCGCACAGCTTCCTCCCATATAAAATAAAGGGTGGGCCCAGGGGTGATGAGGTTCCCGGGACCAAACTTGGCCCGGGAGTGGAGCCATGTGGCTCCCTCCCTATTTTTTAAAAAAAAGATATAAAGGTCTCGTCCCAGAGCATGGGATCCCCGGGGCAAAATTGGCCTTAGGAACAGAAATTTGCGGCCACCATTTTATCCATTGGGAACAGTTCCCAGGGCTGAAAATGTGGGTGAAAGCCCACTGAAAGGTCAGGGTGGAGATACTCTGACCGCCATGGTCAATTCATGTATCCAAAATTGATTATTTTAATCGCGCATGATATTTGAAGTGACGATGCAACAACTAGCATGGCTCTTCAGTGTATGATCACGGGGACATCACAACTATCGATGTTTTCGCGAATGTTGGTGGAAAAATAAAAAATGGATCAGTGAATTATTAATACACATTGTTATATAGATACTGAGATTCTAATAAACATTTTTATATTTATTTAGATAGTGAGTCATCCACTATGATGGTTAGAATGAATTATATAGTTATAATTTTTGAATGTGGTGGTGGCTATTTAATTCATACTTTTTTTTGTGTTTCATGATGTGTCCCGGTGATCATGATTACCGATGTAATAGCAATCTCCAGAGTCACTGCAAAAATATAAAATAGGTTTTAGAGATGGTTTTTATAGAAACTTTATAGAAAAACAGGAGTTTAGACAATACTGTAAGACAACTAAGTATGGGCGAAATTTGCAAATTCGCGTTACGTGAATTTGTGCAAAATCGAATTCGCAATCCGCAAAATCCGTGAATTTGTGCGAATTTGCGGATTTTTTTTGCGTGTTCGCAGGTTTTTTGCGTGTTTGCGTGTTTTTTTGCGTGTTCGCAGGGTTACCCATGCGGTCGTTTATGGGCACAGCCCCCTCTGGTTCACCACTGCCACCCTCTGGTTCACCCCTGCCACCCTCTGGTTCACCCCTACCACCCTCTGGTTCACCACTACCACCCTCTGGTTCACCACTGCCACTCTCTGGTTCACCACTGCCACCCTCTGGTTCACGACTGCCACCCTCTGGTTCATCACAGCACCTCTGGTTCACCACTGCCACCCTCTGGTTAACCACTGTCACCCTCTGGTTCAGCACTGCCACCCTCTGGTTCACCACTGCCACTCTCTGGTTCACCACTGCCACCCTCTGGTTCACCCATGCCACCCTCTGGTTCACCACTGCCACCCTCTGGTTCACCCCTGCCACCATCTGGTTCATCACTGCCACCCTCTGGTTCACCCCTGCCACCCTCTGGTTCACCCCTACCACCCTCTGGTTCAGCACTGCCACCCTCTGGTTCAGCACTGTCACCCTCTGGTTCTCCCCTGCCACCCGCTGGTTCATCACTGTCACCCTCTGGTTCCTCACTACCACCCTCTGGTTCACCACTGCCACCCTCTACCGAGACCTTTTGTGACGCAGCGGCAGCACAAAAGATGCACCATGGTGCTGGGTATTAACAACGTCACGCATCTGAGAGATGCGTCACGTTGTAAAGCCCTGCGCCATCAGGAGACGTTCCGGCGCAGGGGAGGGTATTCCTGCACAGTTATGCCTCCGAAAAGTGGCTGAGTGAAATCTACAAGATTTTACTCAGTCACTTTTAGGCCAATCCTGCGTCAAAGCCCTGTGCCTGCTTGAAGCAGGCGCAAGGCTTGATGCAGCATTGGGGAGATAGGGTCCCCCAGAGCATTGCTGGAGCTGCGTCGCAAGCACGACGCAGCTCCAGCAATGCGCTGCTTTTACGGCACAGATGCGTGACGCATCTGTGCCATTTTTGCCACATGGTGCACCGCATTGTAAATGCGGCGCACCATGGGTAGCGGAGCTGCGGGGAACAATAACTGGCGCATCTCTTGGGATGTGCCAGTTATTATAAATCTGCCCCTATACATTTAGCCAACGAGGGAACACTTACTGATTAGACAGTAGAAAGTACTCCAGTTGAGTAGAGGTATTGCACAAAAAGATGGCATCTTCGTGGACAAACACGCAGGGCGGGATTCATTCTGCCCCCTGTTAGACTCGTTTTTTGTGCCCTTCTGCCCTCTGTTAGACTCATTTTCCCTTGTTTTTCTGCCCTTCTGCCCTCTGTTAGACTTGTTTTTCCCTTGTTTTCCTGCCCTTCTGTCCTCTGTTGGACTGGTTTTTTGTGCCCTTCTGCCCTCTGTTAGACTCGTTTTTCCCTTGTTTTTCTGCCCTTCTGCCCTTTGTTAGACTGCATTTTGTGCCTTTCTGCCCTCTGCATCACCACATCATCACTCAGCGCTACCCCAGCATCACTCAGCACCACCACTTTATCACTCAGCACCACCACATTATCACTCAGCACCACCACAGCACCACACAGCAGCATCACTCAGCACCGCCAGAGCATCACTCAGCACCACCACAGCACCACTCAGCACCACCACAGCACCACTCAGCACCACCACAGCATCACTCAGCACCACCACATTATCACTCAGCACCACCACAGCACTACTCAGCACCACCACAGCATTACTCAGCACCACCACAGCATCACTCAGCACCACCACAGCACCACTCAGCACCACCACAGCATCACTCAGCACTACCACAACACCACTCAGCACCACCACAGCACCGCTCATCGCCACCACAGCATCACTCAGCACCACCACAGCATCACTCAGCGCCACCACAGCATCACTCAGCGCCACCACATTATCACACAGCACCACCACAGCACCACTCAGCACCACCACAGCATCACTCAGCACCACCACAGCATCACTCAGCACTACCACAGCACCAATCAGCACCAATCATCACCACCACAGCACCACTCAGCACCACCACAGCATCACTCAGCAGCACCACAGCATCACTGGACACCACCACATTATCACTCAGCACCACCACAGCACCACTCAGCACCACCACAGCATCACTCAGCACCACCACAACATCACTCAGCACCACCACAGCACCACTTAGCACCACCCCAGCATCACTCAGCACCATCCCAGTATCACTCAGCACCACCACAGCACCACTCAGCATCACCCCAGCACCACTCAGCACCACCACAGCACCACTCAGTGCCACCCCAGCAGCAATCTGCGCAACCATTCAACAACAACTGGTTCAAATATGTTCTCTCAATGTTTCAAACTTTATTACAAATGTCACAAAAGATGTTAATATTTCACTTCTGTTCTTGGATTTTCGTCACAATAAAATACACTGAACATAATCTTCACAAAAGTTATTTACAAAAGTTTAAGCTATTGCCATTATAAATTAAAATCACTTTTATTTAAGTATTAATTATTTAAAAAAATTAAAAGCCATTGTAATTTGTAATATCAATACAGCTAAGTCACGTAAATACCAAACATGTTGCATTACAAATGCTATAGGTGTCACATTTGCGAAAGTTATAACTATTGGCATTGTAAATGACAAAGCTATTAATTTAGCTATTTTCAAAACCAACACATAAATAAAAAAAAAATTCATTTACAAGACCAATAGCTCAAACTTTCCTAATGCGAGACCTGTTGCATTGTAAATGCTTGTTCTTATATCTGTCAGTGCTTCCTGTTGAGGTTTAATTTTCGTGACAGGCGCCACATTGCCTACTTGTAACTATCCTCTGACCCTGCTTCAAGGGTCAGAGCAGGGTCAGAGAATAGTTACAAGTGGGTTTCATGGACGTTATAGTTGGGAAATAGAATTTGAAAAACCTTAGAAATTCACTGAAAAAAATAAAGGTTATAGGGACGTTATAGTTAGGCTGATAATTTACTCGTACAAAACCAGAGAAATTCAGCAGTTATAGATAGCCGAGCTGAGCTATTACTGAGCCCCTGAAATGCACGGCTTATGACCTCACATTTTACATCACATATGACATGTTCAGTGACATCACTGATGACTTCTCAAATGACATAACTAATTATGTGTCACCTGTTAAACTCGAGCAATATTTTAGTTCACTTGGATTAACTAGCTTGACGGAGATTCAAAGAAATTGGCTATTGTCAAAATTGCAGAGATGTACAAGTCAGTAAAAGATATGTCGAATCTTAAAGCATGTGGGAATGCTAGTATCCTGACTGAAGTGTATAAAGCATTTGTTGCTGAATTGCTAAAGTTTTTTACCAGATTGTTCAACTAAATTAGGACAGGAATTTAAATTCCCCATTCTTTTAAGGAATCAGCTGCAGTGAGTTCTATTTAGAAAGATAAGTCTGCCTTTAATGTTAATTCTTATCATCTAATATGTCTTTTGAATGCTGATTATTAGCAATGGGAAAACCTCTCAGGCTACACTACATGTTATATTATTTTGCACTCTGTATAGTGATATAAGGAAATTAATCTTAAGACCCCTTTTCCTTGTCAATAGATTGTTTAATTATAAAAATGCTTTTAATTATTTATGTGCCCTTGACACTATGAAGATTATGTGCACTGTTGTACATTTTATTGTACGCGCAATAAGGAAAAGAAAGGAATTGGCGTACTTAGATGTATTATCATATAAAAATACTGATGAGGAAAATTAAAGTTGTTACAACAAAAGTGTAAAACTTGTATTTTATAGTCACTTTAATCATATGCCATTTTTTGCACAATATTCATCTAAGTTGTACAAGGTGTTCCACTTTTTAATATTTTTTCATTCTTGTGTAAATTTAAATTACATCATTAGCGTGAATGGAAATATGAAAGGAAGACTTCTATAAATTCCCTTGACTAACGTACTGTATATAGTATTGTTTGTGAACATATAATGGTAACACTGCATTTGAAGAGGAAGGAGTCCAGTATACACCCCTGACGTACTCCCTCCGTAGAGATAATGGGCAAAAACTTGCATTTAGTTAGGTCTTAAAAAATGTAGTAAAGGAAAATGTCTGAATTTTTTAAAATGTATATATTGTATTTCGGATGAATAAAAATGTTTTGTTTTAGAATGCTTTTATGGATGTATATTTTACTCCGAATAAAGCTGTTTTGAATTGAATTGACTATAGCAAAAAATCATTCATAATAATCAGAATGGCTTTTTACCATTCAGGTTGATGGCTCCTAATACAAATTACTTGATTTCAAGTTTTCAATTCTGTTTCTAATAATCATTTAAAAGTGGTTATATTGACGATTGATGCTGAGAAAAATTTTGGATTAGTGAATTGGGAGGCTTTATTTTTTATTCTGACTAAAGGTGGGTTTTCTATCCAGTTTATAAGAATGCTTCCGAACATATTTCAAGGTGCTGCAGCTAGAATAATGATTAACTCAAAAGAGATAGCCTCAGTTATAATTAAAAAAGACACCTGTCAGGGTTGCCTTATGTCTACAATTCTTCTTATTTTTTTATTGAGCCTTTGGCAGTAAGACTTCGTAAAAATGCTTTAGTAGCTCCACCACTGAGAGGATGGCAAAAATAAACATTTGCTGATGATATATTCTTCCATTTGAAAGCTGAAAAAGCCAATATTCAATGAATGCTAGATGAAATCCAAGAATTCAGCTTGTCGGGGGGGGGGGGGGCTGTAAAATTAACCATTCAAACAAAAGGAGATTTTACTAACGAATGTGGAATGTGGAAGCAATTGATCTGCCTCACTATCTTCATCAACAGTTTGTTCCACAACATCCAATTCAAAAACTGGGGATTTTTGTAACATCCAACATTGCAAATTTACTTCATCCTAATTATACTGCCATGTTAAAGAAAGTAAAAGAGTTGCTGACCAAATGGACTTTGTTTCCATTATCTCTTATTGGTCATAATTCTTTAATCAAAATGTTGATTTTACCTTTGTTCCTATTTCTTTTTGTTAATGTCCCAATAGCTGTTATTTTAAAGTAGTTCATTCCCTTTTAAAGACATTGTTATTAAATATTAAACATCCTAAGGTCCATCTTCCAGTTTTACAATTTAACAATGATCAGGGAGGACTTACCGTTCCCCATTTAAAGGTTTATTATCAGACATCTTTTTTTAGATTACATCAGTAGAAACATTCATGAAATGGAAACTTTTGATAATTTTGTATTGAATCAAATGCTAAAATAATCGAAAATTAGTGTGCTGGCTTTTCTTTTTCTTAAGCAATTTATAATAGTTGTTTTTAAAGTTCAGCTAGTTTAGCCAATATTGCACAGTTACAGTGTAACTATAAAAAGAGATTGGTTACTGTAACATTCTAAAACCTAAACTGGCGACAATTTAGAGTTTGGCGGATGGTACTTCGGATGGCACTTCCTCTGTGAGGGTGGTGAAAGATATTATATCAACCACCCTGATGGACTACCCCCTGCTATATTCAGAAATGACATTGGCCCGTGGTCATCTCTGTATGTTGAATGGACCCAAGGTCACAGTGGTTCCTTTCAAGGAATCAACAATTTAGTAGACAACTGCTCTCAGTTTCAATGGCTGTACATTAAACTTTTAACATCTTTCTGTATTTCAAAAATAAACTCCCAAAGTGGGAGTGTGCTGCCAGGTTAGGACAGAGTTCTCAGCCACAAACCAGTCCTCTGTCCATCAAACTCAAAAACAGATTTTAAAATAGCATCATAGCTTCTTAACAGCTAATGATTGAATTAGAACCTTTCCTTCCCAAAAGGTTGCTATATTAATATATTTGTCCACACGAACACTAGAATTAGCCTATATGAAAATGCATGCGACATCGGATCAGGTTTTGAAAGCTTATAAAAGTTCATGTTTGTTCCTGTGAGTTTATTCCCAAACATGCTCTGAGTAGCACACAAGTTCAGATTGTGGCAGTTACAGCTGTGCCTAAATAATATTTTTCTTTTGTAAATTTGGGCCGTTTGACAAAATTGTAATGGAACTCTCTTGAGAAATTATCTGAGGTTAGATTTTAATTAATCTGAAAATTGCTTTGAAATGTGATTGTTATGATTTTAACTGTTATGATTGTTCCTCATTTTTTTATTAATACTGCACATTCCTGACTTTGTCTCTCCGATGATGATGTTTTGGCAGCCTACTGCCAACGCAGGCACCCTTGAACAGTTGTGCAAGGGTGCCAGTGTTGCATGCAGGATTGTTTTTGGGCAATAAGGGCCACCTTCCTGCAAAAAAATTCTTAGAGACATATCCCTCTTTCAGAATGCAGCACAAGTAAAAAGAGGAAGTAACAAAGAGTAATAAAGATATTTCTCATTGTTAACGCCTTCTTTGAGAAAGCGTATCTTTTTGGTGCACTCCCCAGTATACCACTTTTGGTAAATCTGGGAATGCATCAAACACCAGGAGAGGTGCATGGGATCACCCATGCATTCCCATTGAATGCCTTTCCTTCATAAATCCCATTTTGGCATTACACCACGTTGCGTGCTGCAAGCACAATGCATCCTCTTTCATAAATATGCCCCAAAATAATTAGGGACATATTTATTGATTGCATCATGCTTGCACCACACATGTTATATGCATGACGCAAACCTCTAAGTCATATTTTTGAAGCCACGCAAAGCCACAACACAAATCACGGCATTGTGGTACTCTTCACAAGGGAGCAATTCCATGGACTTTGAGGTGGGTGTTCCCATGCATCTCTCATGGTTTTTGATGCATTCCCAGATTTACCAAACCTGGTAAACCCAGGGATATGCTAAAAAATACACCTTCCCAGGAGAGGCATAAAGAGGAGAAATATCTTTATTTCTCCTACTTGTTTCCTCTTTCTATGTGTTCTAAATTCTGTAGCAAACATTGAAAGAGGAAAAAGTCTCTCAAAGTTGTTTTGCACAGGAAGGTGCATCTTTCTACGCAAAAACACACCTGGAATGAACACAGGCTCCCTCACACCATGGTTCAAGGGAGCCTGCGTTGGTGCTAGGTGCCCGATTGTGCCCCGGCGCTGTATGCCTTAATGCAGTACATTCTTGAACTTTCCCCGCGATGCAGGGCAGCGCAGCAAGGTGACTTGCTGTGCTGCCCTGCACCACATTTTTCATAAATATGGCCCTTAATTACTTGCCTATAACTTGAAATGTGAGTAGGAGGAAATGCTTAAAACTTGATGAAAATGCATATGTAAAGCTCTCATGTTTTCATTTATTACAGGGAAGGGAGAAGTCAGCACCACAGAGCTACTGGAAGATCAATAAAAGACACGTTTGCAGCGGTATATTGGTAATATTAATTGCATTTTGTTTTTTAAAGAAATAGGAATTGCACCATAATCTTTCTCATTCATTTGCAACACCAAACTGAGCAACATGTAACTTGTGCATAAATGACTTTCCCCCAATGTTTATTATATGAAGTGTCTGTATTTATAATGGTTTATGTAGCTGTTTGCTAATCAACTTTAATCATAATTACCTCAATGATAATGCCCACTATGTTAGTGACAAACTCAAATAGAGCACTAGCATCATTGGTTTAATAAACCGGTTTTGAGGAACTAATTGAAAGCGGTACAATAACTCTGACTCTTTTCCATATGCGCTGTAAAAGTAATGCAGATTGACTGGGATTGTTTTTTGATCTGATAATGTGTATCCTGTGAATAGCCATACAGCCGAGTACAGCTATCCGAGACAGATTCTAACTTTCTGGTAGACTGATATTAGCTCAAATGATTCAGTGTTGTGAAAGGCTGTTTTTTATAACTAGCGTTCTGAGTCGTCAGTTTATCAGTTGAATGGCTAATGAAGAGTCTTTAAATAGCACTTTTCATCTTAGGGCTTAGTGCCATATGCTATGCTCCATTTTACATTCTTGCCTAGACCTTGAGAACTAGACTAGATACCCTACAAAATATATGGGAGAAAACATTTTAACTAAACATATATAAACCGAGATCAGTACCTACCATAACTGTAGTATCAGGAAAGTAGGGGGCTGATTTAAGGACTATCGCTAGTAACCACACCATCCATTTAAAGAAACCACCCATGAGTCCCCAACACACTGAGAAGCTGGCCCCTGCCACTGGTTTCTGACCATGTCCCTGGAGAGTGGAGCTGCAGATGGGAAGCAGAACGTCTGCCATTTATTTAGACCTTTGACATGGTGGGGGGAGAGGGGGTTCAGTCCTCACTCCCACTGCTCTCTGCTGGAGCTTGTCATTCGGCACTGTATTGTAGTCTGGGCTGTCCCATGGCTGCCACCTGTCTTTTCCCAGCCCGCCAAAGGACTCCACTTTACTCCGACCTGGAAGAGGCGCTGACTTTTAGCACTTGGAATGGTAGTGGAGATGACAATGGACACCCGCGTAACAAAACTCAAGGGGGCCCCCTTGAAAAGTACATGGAGGGGCCCCCTTCCGGCTCAATCAGGAGCTCTTAGGCCAGCATACTTTGCTCAGGGGGCCCCCTGGAGCTTGGGCCCCCCAAACTGCGGGGGCCTCTGTTAGGCCCCTGGGTTACCCGTGATGGGTGTCGCTCATCACTGGTTATGTTTGGGGAGGAACAACGGGGCATCCAGAGTCCACCATCTTCGTGTGTGTACTGAGAACACCAACTTCCAGTGCCCATGTTGCCTGCTTGTCCCTTCCTCCCCGGGAACAAAGCGGACAAAAATGCAGTGAGGGTTCTCTCTCATACTAATGGTACACAATGTTGTTTTAGGATCACTGACAAAATATCGAGTGACAAAATATTGTGTTCCCAAAATATCAGGACATAAATATCGATGTCAAAAATATCGACATCCTATCTACATAATGGGACGTACTAAAACATGGAGAAAAAAAATATTGTTGTTAAAAATATCGAGGTACTAAATATCGTTATTTTTTAAAATGTATAAAAAACTAATGTAAAATAAATGAAATAATATATATGACATCTAAAAAATGTTTAGAAGTATTAAAAATATTAACAATTATAAGTAATAAATGTAATGTAAAAATAATTTAAACATACATATATCAAATATATTTAATTAATATTAATTATTTAAGTATTTTAATAAATTATAAAATGTTAGAAATATATTAAGAAATGTAAATACAGATATATATATATCAATCAAAGAAAGCACCCAAGCTTCAGAGACGAACTCCACAATGAACAGTTCACCCAAACCCTTTATTAACGGGAAACAGCTGTTCAAACCTGATTGATTTATGCCATCGACGTATTTCGATGCCTCCGGCATCCTAATCATAGGCTGGGCAAGTTGGAAAACCAGAGATGGACTGCCACTCATTTTCATACACCACTTGTTCTCCAGTGAAAAGCATGCTGGTAGCGGTAGCCCCAATTACTCCCCTTCAGTGGGGTCCATTTTCCAACAGTGATTTTGCTGCCAATTTCAAAAATAATGTTTTTCTAGCCCTCCAGTGGGCCTCAGGTTTGTACATCTGTTTCCCAAATCTTCAGTTCCTCGTGCTGGAAAAAGGCTGCAACAAAGTTTTGCAGACACACAGACCTTCACCTGATGTTGGTGGCGGTGCAGTCTTTCATGGCAGGAGCCGCTGTGTGAAACATCATCAAAGAAAGCCACCGATATATATATATATATACGTAGACCTCTAACATAAAAATTAAATATACATACATATATATATATATATATATATATATATATATATATATATATATATATATATATATATATATATATATATATATATATATATATATATATATATGCAAAAAAGAAGGAGAGAACTCTGGGTAGGTCTCAGTTTAGGTGGAAAGCAGCTCCTGTTAGAGCACTCTCAACACCAGCGACACTCTAGATCTGCTCACCTCAAATGTCTGTTTTTCTATCAAAGTTTTTAAGCATAGGATTAGACAGTGCTATCCATGCCGAGATAGAAAATGACAAAGTCTTTCGCCATTTAAACAGCAAAGTCTTTAAGCATAGGACTAGTACAGTGCAGTCCTTGCCGAGCTGTCAAATAACAAAAGCCATTTATCACTCCAGGTACAATATTACAGCTTTGAATTGGTAAAATACCAACTCAAGCCAACCTGAAATGAATACAAGCAACCCCTGACACAGTGTTTCGCTCTAATTAGAACTCTTCAGAGAGGTATAGCTTTGTCCAGACAAGGGAGCACCCAGTATTAAGTCAAAACAAAACCTTTTCAGGTATAGAGTGACGCATAAATTATGCAAAAAAGAAGGAGAGAACTCTGGGTAGGTCTCAGTTTAGGTGGAAAGCAGCTCCTGTTAGAGCACTCTCAACACCAGCGACACTCTAGATCTGCTCACCTCAAATGTCTGTTTTTCTATCAAAGTTTTTAAGCATAGGATTAGACAGTGCTATCCATGCCGAGATAGAAAATGACAAAGTCTTTCGCCTAATTTGCATAATTTATGCGTCACTCTATACCTGAAAGGGTTTTGTTTTGACTTAATACTGGGTGCTCCCTTGTGTCTGGACAAAGCTATACCTCTCTGAAGAGCTCTAATTAGATCGAAACACTGTGTCAGGGGTTGCTTGTATTCATTTCAGGTTGGCTTGAGTTGGTATTTTACCAATTCAAAGCTGTAATATTGTACCTGGAGTGATAAATGGCTTTTGTTATTTGACAGCTCGGCAAGGACTGCACTGTACTAGTCCTATGCTTAAAGACTTTGCTGTTTAAATGGCGAAATACTTTGTCATTTTCTATCTCGGCATGGATAGCACTGTCTAATCCTATGCTTAAAAACTTTGATAGAAAAACAGACATTTGAGGTGAGCAGATCTAGAGTGTCGCTAGTGTTGAGAGTGCACTAACAGGAGCTGCTTTCCACCTAAACTGAGACCTACCCAGAGTTCTCTCCTTCTTTTTTGCATAATTTATGCGTCACTCTATACCTGAAAGGGTTTTGTTTTGACTTAATACTGGGTGCTCCCTTGTGTCTGGACAAAGCTATACCTCTCTGAAGAGCTCTAATTAGAGCGAAACACTGTGTCAGGGGTTGCTTGTATTCATTTCAGGTTGGCTTGAGTTGGTATTTTACCAATTCAAAGCTGTAATATTGTGCCTGGAGTGATAAATGGCTTTTGTTATTTGACAGCTCGGCAAGGACTGCACTGTACTAGTCCTATGCTTAAAGACTTTGCTGTTTAAATGGCGAAAGACTTTGTAATTTTCTATCTCGGCATGGATAGCACTGTCTAATCCTATGCTTAAAAACTTTGATAGAAAAACAGACATTTGAGGTGAGCAGATCTAGAGTGTCGCTGGTGTTGAGAGTGCTCTAACAGGAGCTGCTTTCCACCTAAACTGAGACCTACCCAGAGTTCTCTCCTTCTTTTTTGCATAATTTATGCGTCACTCTATACCTGAAAGGGTTTTGTTTTGACTTAATACTGGGTGCTCCCTTGTGTCTGGACAAAGCTATACCTCTCTGAAGAGCTCTAATTAGAGTGAAACACTGTGTCAGGGGTTGCTTGTATTCATTTCAGGTTGGCTTGAGTTGGTATTTTACCAATTCAAAGCTGTAATATTGTGCCTGGAGTGATAAATGGCTTTTGTTATTTGACAGCTCGGCAAGGACTGCACTGTACTAGTCCTATGCTTAAAGACTTTGCTGTTTAAATGGCGAAAGACTTTGTCATTTTCTATCTCGGCATGGATAGCACTGTCTAATCCTATGCTTAAAAACTTTGATAGAAAAACAGACATTTGAGGTGAGCAGATCTAGAGTGTCGCTGGTGTTGAGAGTGCTCTAACAGGAGCTGCTTTCCACCTAAACTGAGACCTACCCAGAGTTCTCTCCTTCTTTTTTGCATAATTTATGCGTCACTCTATACCTGAAAGGGTTTTGTTTTGACTTAATACTGGGTGCTCCCTTGTGTCTGGACAAAGCTATACCTCTCTGAAGAGCTCTAATTAGAACGAAACACTGTGTCAGGGATTGCTTGTATTCATTTCAGGTTGGCTTGAGTTGGTATTTTACCAATTCAAAGCTGTAATATGGTGCCTGGAGTGATAAATGGCTTTTGTTATTTGACAGCTCAGCAAGGACTGCACTGTACTAGTCCTATGCTTAAAGACTTTGCTGTTTAAATGGCGAAAGACTTTGTCATTTTCTATCTCGGCATGGATAGCACTGTCTAATCCTATGCTTAAAAACTTTGATAGAAAAACAGACATTTGAGGTGAGCAGATCTAGAGTGTCGCTGGTGTTGAGAGTGCTCTAACAGGAGCTGCTTTCCACCTAAACTGAGACCTACCCAGAGTTCTCTCCTTCTTTTTTACATAATGTATGCGTCACTCTATACCTGAAAGGGTTTTGTTTTGACTTAATACTGGGTGCTCCCTTGTGTCTGGACAAAGCTATACCTCTCTGAAGAGCTCTAATTAGAGCGAAACACTGTGTCAGGGGTTGCTTGTATTCATTTCAGGTTGGCTTGAGTTGGTATTTTACCAATTCAAAGCTGTAATATTGTGCCTGGAGTGATAAATGGCTTTTGTTATTTGACAGCTCGGCAAGGACTGCACTGTACTAGTCCTATGCTTAAAGACTTTGCTGTTTAAATGGCGAAAGACTTTGTCATTTTCTATCTCGGCATGGATAGCACTGTCTAATCCTATGCTTAAAAACTTTGATAGAAAAACAGACATTTGAGGTGAGCAGATCTAGAGTGTCGCTGGTGTTGAGAGTGCTCTAACAGGAGCTGCTTTCCACCTAAACTGAGACCTACCCAGAGTTCTCTCCTTCTTTTTTGCATAATTTATGCCTCACTCTATACCTGAAAGGGTTTTGTTTTGACTTAATACTGGGTGCTCCCTTGTGTCTGGACAAAGCTATACCTCTCTGAAGAGCTCTAATTAGAGCGAAACACTGTGTCAGGGGTTGCTTGTATTCATTTCAGGTTGGCTTGAGTTGGTATTTTACCAATCCAAAGCTGTAATATTGTTCCTGGAGTGATAAATGGCTTTTGTTATTTGACAGCTCGGCAAGGACTGCACTGTACTAGTCCTATGCTTAAAGACTTTGCTGTTTAAATGGCGAAAGACTTTGTCATTTTCTATCTCGGCATGGATAGCACTGTCTAATCCTATGCTTAAAAACTTTGATAGAAAAACAGACATTTGAGGTGAGCAGATCTAGAGTGTCGCTGGTGTTGAGAGTGCTCTAACAGGAGCTGCTTTCCACCTAAACTGAGACCTACCCAGAGTTCTCTCCTTCTTTTTTGCATAATTTATGCGTCACTCTATACCTGAAAGGGTTTTGTTTTGATATATATATATATATATATATATATATATATATATATATTACCTACTGGCGGTCGCCAGTAGGTATATATAGTTAGGATTTTTTCCCTATGGGATTTTTAAAAATTCTATGTCTAATAACTTTGGCGTTTGTGGACGGAATTGGCTGAAATTTTCAGGAAAATGGCACATTTTGTTTCTGAGCAGCCCCTGAAAATTTCGGGGGGGTTCGTCAAGGGGGGGCCGAGAAAAAAGGGGGGTCCCAAAACGCGTTTTTCCCATGTTAATTTCCATAGGGCGGTTGGCCTCACTTTTAGCCCGAATGGCTGAATGGATTTGCACGAAACTTGGCAAAATTGTAGGGACTGGTAGCCCGATGTGCCTTTTGTAGGTCTCAATATATGTGCTCCAGTGGATTTTGAGAAATTAACGTTTAAAAAAAGATATATATCTGTAACAGCGGACCGGGCAGCGCCCCAGGACGCGTACTTTTCGCGCAACGGAGCTTTGTGAAGCGAAGCTGATTGGTTCTCCGGCGTCTGTCAACATTCCAAACAGTCCGTAGCGGCCGCCATCTTGTCTCTCGGTAGGATCGAGAGACAAGAGGAGGCCAAAGCGAAGGGGCAAATGACCATAAGGGGGCATAGTACATTGTCGCTGACCCCCTAGGTTTGATGTGGAGGTTTTAAAAGGGCCCCGCGGGGCAAAAAAAAATAAAAATAATAATAATCGAACAGCTGAATGGATTTGCACGAAACTTGGCTAAATTGTAGGGACTGGTAGCCCGATGTGCCTTTGCTAGATCTCAATATATGTGCTCCAGTGGATTTTGAGAAATTAACGTTCAAAAAAAGATATATATCTGTAACAGCGCACCGCTTCGCGTACTTTTCGCGTTACGGAGCTTTGCGAAGCGAAGCTGATTGGCTCTCCGGTGTCTGTAAACATTCCAAACAGTCCGTAGCGGCCGCCATCTTGTCTCTCGGTAGGATCGAACAGCTGAATGGATTTGCACGAAACTTGGCAAAATTGTAGGGACTGGTAGCCCGATGTGCCTTTGCTAGGTCTCAATATATGTGCTTCAGTGCATTTTGAGAAATTAACGTTCAGAAACAAGATATATATCTGTAACAGCGCTCCGCTTCGCGGAGATAAAATTATATGTGTATTACCTAGCTGTTGCTAACACCAGTTAGCGACGGCTAGTAGAAGATAGCGACCATCTTGGGCCCCACTTTGCATGTGAGTGATATTTATCACTAATGACATGCAAAGTGGGCATGCCAAGATGGTAGCGACTGGAAACAGTCGCTAACATCGCTATCTCCTATTATCAACTTTTGGAAATATTCGAGATAAGCGCGAATATCTCCAAAAGCTACCACCTGCCCTGAGCAGTTCTTAGCCATTTTTCAGTGAGTTTTCAGCGATATTAATGCATTGCGGTCGTTTTTTATCGTATTTCCGATAAACCTTGATAATAGCAAGGTTTATCTGCGATAATTTCTGACGGTAAAAAAATCGTTGCTAAGCATCGTTAGGGATAAATATCGCTTAACTTTGGTAATATGCCCCAACGTCTGTTAACGTTCGATTCGAAGGAAATCAGGAAGTGTTGAAAAACATTGTCTGCGCCATCTTGTCTTTTTTCAAATGCCACACTTTTGTCGTGCACGGCAGCCATTTTAGATGCCTTGACCAGACCCACTCTGTGCACGCTGTCGATCCTTAGCATGGCTCCCCACCCTCGCAAGCATCTCCCCCAGGCAGTGGTCACCCCCGCTCTCTGTCTTATGCATGGGTAATAAACCTCCCCCCATCTGCGCTGCTCTTCCCTGAGAATCACACCCTGTGCCCGCCCGACACCTCCCTTTCGCCCTATTCACTACCGCACCCTCTGACACTCCTTTTCCTCTGTGTCCGATTGTCCAGGCTGGTCCTAGGGTATCAGCTAGCCCTGCAGATGTAGTTTATGGCCACAGCTGTAAAGAATCACCCCTCTTCAAAGGAGTTATAGTAGATCAAGGCCCACACTCGATGAGATCCGTCACAGCAGAAGCGTTGCTATTATCTGAAAACCATCCTGTATTGTGATTGGGGAGGGGACCGAGCCGGAAGCGGAAGATTCCAGGGATGACTCTTTGTACATCAAAGTTTTTACAATTATGTGTCACATTAAAAATATATAGCACTCCGACAAAGTAGTAAGATTATAAAACTTTAATAATTTATAAATATATACAAGAAAACAAAAATAGTAATAACATATAAACATTTTTAGGGAAAAACAACGAAGTAGCGGTCGGCTGTGCGAATAGTCCCAACGCAGCACAACGTCCAGATTTCCGGCGTGGGGCGTCGCGGGGGGTGGGTCATCAGTAGCAAACTGTTGTGCGAATAGTTCCAAGGCAGCAGAACGCGCTGAAATCTAGATGACACGAAAGTGATGTCTAGTAAGTTGCCACCCAGCAAATAACGGCATGGGGCGTCGCGGGGGGTGGGTCATCAGTAGCAAACTGTTGCGCGAATAGTTCCAAGGCAGCAGAACGATGGCACCAAGGTGATGTCCAGTAAGTTGGCGCACTGGTTTTGGTATCCTACAATGCTGCTCCGAATAACGGCGTGAGGCGCCCCGGGGGAGGCGGCGTGAACGGGCCTCTCCAGGTGGAGTGTCATCTGTTGTAGTGGGGCGCCCCTTTACCGTTTCAGTTGCCATTCCGTCCGTTTTTGGTCCACTGTGTCAAAAGCCGCAATTCAGCTGAGTTGCGCCCACTCTTGCGGTGCAGCGATAGGCGGCTGTCACAGGACTCTCAAAATGGCGGCAGGCTGTTTCCTTTTTGGGCCTGGTCCACTGAAATGGCCCTGGGACACCTTGGAAATCGGACGCTTGTCTGCTAGGTCTTGGACCCCATTCTCGAAAGCGTCCCCTCCGCCTTGAGAATTCATCAAAAGTTTTGGGGGCTCCGACTCCTGCAGGCTTCTGGTGGGGAGCGGCTGCCATGATTGCTCGCGGAATGACCACGACTGAGCTACGAGATGGTGGTGCTCTCATGCTGACGCCAGCTTCAGTCTGAAACATCCAGAAACAAGGTGGGGCTTTCATCGTTTGGGAAAAAAAAAGTTTTCATCCAATGAAAAGTGTTGTTTTTAGGTCACATGATCAAGCCTCCCATCATTAGGAAACCAAAAGTAAAATGAACCAATGAAAAGTTTTATAAACAAGTCACATGACCTGTTATGCGGCATAGGGTGTAAAATGCGGAGAAAATACGTTGGCACGTAAGGCGGCGTCAGTAGCGGACCGATGTGCGAATAGGCCGAAGGCAACACAACGCGCCAAGATCCGGATGGCACCGAGGTGGTGTCCAGCAAGTTGCAGCACTGGTGTGGCCATCCTACAATGCTGAAAGTCGGCGTGGGGCGCCCCGTTGGCCTGTGAGTTTGCGTCAGTAGCGGACCGATGTGCGAATAGGCCGAAGGCAGCACAACGCGCCAAGATCCGGATGGCACCGAGGTGGTGTCTAGTAAGTTGCCGCACTGGTGTGGCCATCCTACAATGCTGAAAGTCGGCATGGGGCGCCCCGTTGGACTGTGAGATGGCGTCAGTAGCGGACCGATGTGTGAATGGGGCCGAAGGCAGCGCAACAATATTTTCGGAATAGAAGACACCACTAGGCGCTGAGATGCCAAGATCCGGATGGCACCGAGGTGGTGTGTAGCAAGTTGCCGCACTGGTGTGGCCATCCTACAATGCTGAAAGTCGGCGTGGGGCGCCCCGTTGGCCTGTGAGTTTGCGTCAGTAGCGGACCGATGTGCGAATAGGCCGAAGGCAGCACAACGCGCCAAGATCCGGATGGCACCGAGGTGGTGTCTAGTAAGTTGTCGCACTTCTGTGGCCATCCTACAATGTTGAAAGTCGGCGTGGGGCGCCCCGTTGGCCTGTGAGATGGCGTCAGTAGCGGACCGATGTGCGAATGGGGCCAAAGGCAGCGCAACAATATTTTCTGATTTGAAGACACCACAAGGCGCTGAGATGCCAAGATCCGGATGGCACCGAGGTGGTGTCTAGCAAGTTGTGGCACTGGTGTGGCTATCGTACAATGGTAAAAGTCGGCGTGGGGCGCCCTGTTGGCCTGTGAGATGGTGTCAGTAGCGGACTGATGTGTGAATGGGGCCAAAGGCAGCGCAACAATATTTTCTACAATATTTTCGGAGTAGAAGACACCACAAGGCGCTGAGATGCCAAGATCCGGATGGCACCGAGGTGATGTCTAAGTTGCGGACCGATGTGCGAATGGGGCCAAAGGCAGCTCAACAATATTTTCTGAAGAGAATACACCACAAGGCGCTGAGATGCCAAGATCCGGATGGCACCGAGGTGATGTCTAAGTTGCGGACCGATGTGCGAATGGGTCCAAAGGTAGCGTAACAAGATTTTCTGTATGGAAGATACCACTAGGCGTTGAGATGCCAAGATTCGGATGGCACCGAGGTGATGTCTAGCAAGTTGTGCCACTGGTGTGGCCATCGTACAATGGTAAAAGTCGGCGTGGGGCGCCCTATTGGCCTGTGAGATGGTGTCAGTAGCGGACTGATGTGCGAATGGGGCCAAAGGCAGCGCAACAATATTTTCTGACTGACACCACAAGGCGCTGAGATGCCAAGATCCGGATGGCACCGAGGTGATGTCTAAGTTGCGGACTGATGTGCGAATGGGGCCAAAGGCAGCGTAACAATATTTTCTGTATGGAAGATACCACTAGGCGTTGAGATGCCAAGATTCGGATGGCACCGAGGTGATGTCTAGCAAGTTGGTGTGGTCATCCTACAATGCTGAAACTCGGTGTGGGTCACCCCATTAGCCTGTGAGATGGCGTCAGTAGCGGACCGATGTGCGAATAGGCCGAAGGCAGCACAACGCGCCAAGATCCGGATGTCACCGTGGTGGTTTCATAGTTGAGAGGCACTTCATCTGCAGTGGGGCGCCGAGATCCGGATGGCACCGAGGTGATGTCTAGCAAGTTGCTGTACTGGTGTGGTCATCCTACAATGCTGAAATGTAGTGGGGCGCCCATTTACCGTTTCAGTTGCCATTCAGCTGAGTTTCGGCTGCTCTTGATGCTACAGCGACAGGCGGCTGCAAGAGGACTCTCAAAATGGCGGCCTGTTCTTTGGATTTGGGCCTGGTCCACTAAAATGGCCCTGGGACACCTTAGAACTCGGACGCTCGATTTTTTTTTCCTTTCCTGTACATGCAAAAAAAGGTAAATGCCCGGTACGTTACACGCTTCATCTGCCACGATGAACTCTCCAGAGGAACCGAAAAAAAATATAGTTGTGGTAACTATACCATGCATCGTCATATGGAGAGGTGGCACCAATTAATTATAGTGCTGCATAAAAGAGAGATTTGGAGGAGAACCCCTGACCTGCTAGTACATTCATCAAAGAAGTGGCACTGGGAGCTTCAGAGGCAAGGGAAACGGTCCCAAATATTTAGAAGAACTTTGGAAAGATTAAAATGACATGTTTAGATTGTGGTAAATTAATTTCATGTGGACAGATGAGTGTTACTCTAATAAATACAGCATATGAACATCATCATAGTCGATGGTTGGTAGAGACATTTTGACTATATCCTGGACCTGCCCGTCCTCGCCCAAAATGGCGCCGGAATAAATGGGACTCGTAACTCCTTGTTGTGTACTGGTTGCAGAACCTTGAAATCACGAGATACGTATGCAGTTTTGAAGCACATGGCGGGCGGGGACGAGAATTGATTGAATATTTCGACATCCCTATTGATATTAAGTTCTGATGTGTTATTGATTACTGTACTGTTGAAAATTCGAATTAACGTCACCCATGGTACTTGCCCGCAAATGTATATCTAGATAATTTTATTGTAACTGGCCCTGTCGTATTTTAATTATAAAATGTACGTCCACCGATTCCGTAACTGTTAGACACCTTAGTTCTTGCAACCTAATGGCCCGCCCGTTACGTTCCTCTACAGTGTAAATGTCTATTCATCATATACGATTACAGTTTGCTCCGTGGCAGGCCCACGTGGTTATAGGCTCGTATTTGTATAATGAAATTTTCACAATAAAGGTTTTTAAAAGAAAACATGGTAGTAGTATATACATTGGTAAAGTTTTTAATAATAGTCACTGTTTTAGAATCATTAAAAGGCAAGTGAAATAAAGCAGACCAATTACATGAAGGGTAAAAGGTATAATACGAAGGAACGCAGTAAAGATAAATGGTCAAGGGCTGTTGTGTTTTCTATTCCTGCAACATAAAGTGATCGATAAGAATCTCATATTCAGGCGTATCGGCGACTAAGACAGCAGGTCGACCCTCTTTTGCTCAACGGCTCCGTCATGGGACGAAGAAACGCTCTTTTTCTCGAAAAAAGAATATATTTTACTTGCAGGACAGTTGTAAAATTTCCGGGAAAGTACATTAGCCTGGAACATTATAACATATATTTAAGAAAAAATAATGTTCGGAAGTAATTAAAAGCGTAATTTTTAGGTGATATGACCAAGGCTTTCATCATTAGAATAAGAAAAGTAAAATGAACCAATGAAAAGTTTTATTAACAAGTCACATGACTTGTTATGCTTACGTTACGCGCTGCGCGCCCCGGATGACTTCCGGATGCGCTAACGCGGCGCGTCATATGACGCATTACGCGACAACGCAGGTCCAGAATATAGTCAAAATGTCTCCACCAACCAGCGGTCGAAACACAACCCCTTTCAGCAGGCTAAATAGTTCTGTTAAATGACAACAGAAGGGACAGGCAACAAGAACCATCAGTCAAAGAGGGGAGGGCTAGTTCTTCTCTACCGGGTTACATTGGGGCGCTACCGGAACTGATCGAATTGGTAGTCTACAGTGTTTCTGGATGTTTCAGACTGAAGCTGGGGTTAGCATGAGAGCACCACCATTTCGTAGCTCCGTTGTGGCCATTCCGCAACCAATCATGGCAGCCGCTCTTTATCGTTATTTTGGGCGGGGTGGGTGGCGGAGCCGAGCTGTTTTGCAGCCATCATTGTGTGGAGTTCAGTTCATCTCACTAGTTTTGTATTTGTCATGAGGGGTTGTTCCTAATGTTTCTATTTTAGCGAGGTCAAAAAGAGATCCCATTAGTGGCCTACTGATTTTACTCGATTCCTTTTCTTTTTTTTTACACGATTTTTCGTTATCTGCAAAGACTAAACAGAGTATTGCGACTCTGTGTTTGTTTGTAAATAGAGAATGAACCAAAGAGAACTAATTCTAAAACAGTAAATACTTGGATAACAATCAATCAAATGGAGAGAGAAGCAGGCACGACGGATTACAACGGGGGCAAAGGCCTGCGTTAACTACCTTTCACTATCTGCAAAGAGAGAGTACTCCTAATAGAAATGAGGGGGGGGGGGGCACCATTCAAAGCAGATCAGTGTGCATAAACACGAAAATGTTTTCACTTACCACGTACTTGACATTCGACAGCTTATGATATTTGCTATTAAAAAACCATTGAAATTCACTGAAAAAACCATAGGTTATAGACCATATATAGTTAGGAATTAGCATTTACTAAACCTTGAAAATTCACTGAAAAAACCATAGGTTATAGACCATATATAGTTAGGAATTAGCATTTAAAAAACCTTATTTTACTCACACAAAACCATTGAAATTCCATATATAGTTAGTTGCACTAACTATATATCGCGCACCCGCAATCCACTGCTGATGATGTCACATATTACATCATTCATGACATGGTCAGTGACATCACTGATGACATCACTGATGACATCTCAAATGACATCACTGATGACATCACTGATGACATCACCCAGTGACTGTGTGTTTCTGTAAAGTTTAAATATGTTTTACATATTGAAGAATGAGTAGATGTATAACTGTCTGGACGAAGGATTTAGTAGGTGCATGACTGAATGTATGAGTGAGTGATTAAATGTGTCTCACTGAGTGCATGGGTTAGTGACTAAACTGTCTTAATTTGTGCATCATTATGTCTGTTGTTCTGTAAACTGCTGCATGTGTTGATCAGTAGCTATATGATTAACTATATGGGTTATTGATTGATTGTCCAAGTATTTGTATGGGAGACTGAGTGTGTGTGTGGCTGGCTGGGAGGTGTGTGACTCTGTGCAGATCAATGTGTACTTGTATCAATGATTGTATAAGAAAGTAAGTATGTGTTAGTATATGTTTGAAAATGTAAGGTGCTCTATGTTTAACTGTATAGACAAGACAATGGAAGTGTGATTGATTCTTTACAGGACTGACTAGGTGTGTGAGTAACTCCATGGATGAGTGGCAGAGTGTGAGTGTCTGTATAGGTGTATGAGTGCATATGATAGTGTTGTAAAGATGAGTGATTGTATGTATGAATGATTGTATGGGTGAATGAGTGAATGTGTGTGTAGACGTAGGAATCAGTGAGTACGTATGTAGTAACTAGTATTGGTGTGTCAATGGTTTCAAAAATTATACTCTGTATTTAACACTGGGTGAAACAGAGGTTATATTAAAATGTGAGGAGATGCATTGTATTGTCACATGAATGATATCATCAGTGATGTGGTCATTGATGTAAAATGAGATGTCATCAGTGATGTCATTTGAGATGTCATCAGTGATGTCATCAGTGATGTCACTGACCATGTCATGAATGATGTAATATGTGACATCATCAGCAGTGGATTGCGGGTGCGCGATATATAGTTAGTGCAACTAACTATATATGGAATTTCAATGGTTTTGTGTGAGTAAAATAAAGTTTTTTAAATGCTAATTCCTAACTATATATGGTCTATAACCTATGGTTTTTTCAGTGAATTTTCAAGGTTTAGTAAATGCTAATTCCTAACTATATATGGTCTATAACCTATGGTTTTTTCAGTGAATATATATATATATATATTATAAATTAAAATGTTAAAATATTTATTATTTTTGAAAACTACATTTTGCACTACATTGAGTACAACAGTAGGGAAAGTGTTGGATGATGGGGGTGAATAAATAACTATTCCCACTCCAGCAAGTGCAACAGTAGGGAAAGTGTTGGGTAGCCAAGGGGAAAATATTACTATTCCCACTCCAGACATTGTAACAGTAGGGAAAATGTTGGCTAGCGTAGGGGTAAAAATTACTATTCCCACTCTAGTGAGTGCAACAGTGGGGAAAGTGTTGGATAGCGGAGGGGATTAATTTACTGTTCCCACTACAATGAATGCAACAGTAGGGAAAGTGTTGGATAGTGTAGGGGTAAAAATTACTATCCCCACTCCAGCGAGTACAATAGTAGGGAACGTGTTGGATAGTGTAAGGGTAAAAATTACTATTCCCACTCCAGCAAGTGCAACAGTAGGGAAAGTGTTGGATAGTGGTGGGGTTATCTTTACTATTCCCATTCCAGGGACTGCAACAGTAGGAAAAGTGTTGGATAGCGGAGGGGAATATATTACTATTCCCACTCCAATGAACGCAACAGGAGGGAAAGTGTTGGCTAGCGGAGAATAAATGACTATTCCATCTCCAATGAGTGCAACAGTCGGAACATGTCGGATAGCGGAGGTGATAAAACCAAACATTACAGCTATTGAACCTAAATCCCCAATCAAAATAAAAACAAAACAATTACTAAAAATATTTATCAATTAATAAATGAATATTAATGATCAACTAATGAGTCATTTTTTAACTAAATTACTTTCCACACTCTACCCCAATAAACACCAAAACACACACCTGAACATATTTCCACAATTTCCATTACTAATTGTACATTAATAAACTGATAACAATTAACAACAAATAATTAATTCATTTTAATACATTTTGTTCCCAACATTTACGACTATAAATGCCACAAAGCACACATCAACATTATTTTACAATTAGCATATTTAGTATTTAAATAATTAACTACCATTAATTAACAAATAATTAATTATTTATAAATAATTTACCTACCACCATATTCCCCTATAAATGACACCACCATTTTCGTAAATCACACATTAACATAATTACTTACAAATTAATTAATTAATAACAATTAACAAGCAAAATAAAAAAATTAATAATAAATTAATTAACACATTTAACACTATAAAATAACATTAATTAAATAATATGTTATAAATATTTAAAAATGTATTAAAATGTAATTACTTCCCACCCTACTGCCCTATCAACACACAACGTAGTCCTAAAAAATGACACAATTAACATCAGTACCAATTAATGAATAATAATTTACAACAATTAATAAAGAATTAATAATCAATTAATGACCACAAATAACAATATAAAATATTAAAAGACATAAATATTAATTAATCAATTACAATTAAATTACTTCCCACCCTACTCCCTTATAAACCCACAACCCGCGCCTAAACAAATGACACAATTAACATAATTGCCAATCAATTCATAATAGTTAAAAACCAATAAATAAATAATTAATAATAAAATAATTACCTCAATTAATAATATAAAATATTCAATACATAAATATTAATTAATCAACAATAATAATTAATTAGTTTTAATTAAATCACTTCCTACCTTATTCCCCTGTAAACCCACAACGCCCTACGGAACTAAAATGCTAAATATACTGAAAAATAAAATTAAGAACTTCTAAAAAGTATTAATATATTTATTATAATTAAATTACATCTCACCCTATTCCCCTATAAATACACAACCCGCTACAGAACTAAAACACACAATGTACTTAAAATAAAAATAATAACTTAAAAAAATGTAACACATCTATTAAAAACAAATGCAATACTTAGACAGAAAAATGAAACACATACATTTAGAATACTGACTAAAACACATAACCCTAACTAAAAAAACGAAATTTTGAGCAACTATATTTTTGCAAACGATATTAAGGACTTCAATATTTTCAAAACGATATTAATGACTTCGATATTGTTAAAAATTATATTACTTACCTTAGACTCGATATTCTTGTCCACGATATTCTGATAGTCAATATTTTTGTAACACGATAAAAAACTAGATATTCAGACTGTTTACCGTTTACTGTTTAGTATAGCACTCCATATCACTCTTTTGCCATAACTAAAAGACGCATTAAAACAAATTTTACTCTTACTCCCACTGTGTTCTCAATTTATCCAAGTCTAGAATATTGGAAAATTGATTCTCACTTCACCTATTTGGAAGGATGCAATGCTGAGCCATTTCATATTATGCTTCTGCTGATTCTAAGTGCTGCAAACAGCAGATGCTGCTCTTACTCACACCTGGCGCTGAGTTTAACAATGTTTTGAAAATTGTAAAATTGATTGGAAAATTGGTACTCAATTTACTTATGTTTTGAGGGATGCAATGTTGAATTGGACTTGTTTGGCCTAACTCAATGTATGCTCCTGATTATAGGCAGTGAATTTTTGCGTTCTCTACACTGTGCCTCATGCAGTACAGCTCCATCTCTCTGTTGATTTTTGCTTCCTGCTCGCTATCATGCTCCTAATTGTGATGACTTAGCCCAGAGTGGGAGGTGGGAGTCTCACAAGACTGCCATCTTTCTGTACTTTCTCATGGACATGCTGTGGAGAAGGAGCTTTAGAGTCTCTCTGTGGTGTGGTCTTGCCACTTTGCCTATGCACTTTTGGTTTATTCCCGGACCTGATTTGCCCTGAGATCTTGATCTGCCTATCTCACACTACTGGCTGTGGCTGACATATTGGCTCCACAGTAGACCTCGGGTGTCTTTAACAAGGCCGTCATGGAACGTGCACCACAGTTTCTTGGGGGACTTCAGAGTGCCCTTGTACTCATGGGAGTTACGTTAGCCACCCAATAAAGACCTACCTATCACTGGAAAGTATTAGAGGAATCAAATCTGACCCTGCATTTGCAACTCACTATACCCTCTATGACAGGACTTGTGCCCTGACATTTTAGAGCCACTCTTCTATCCTTCTGACACTAAGGCAGTGCAGGCAGGCTCTTCAGCCAAGACTCCCCCCACCACATATATTACTCTATCTATCTCCTATGGCAGCCCCATCACCTTGACAGGTTCTCCATGAAGTGTTTTGCTCCAATAGTCTTGTATATGTCTAGCACAAAACACGGTTGCTAGGGCACTCAATTAATCAGCTAGCGCTGCTCACATCTTGGCCCCAATCATCCACGCTCCTCCCAAGTGCCTGCCCTCTACTACCATCTAATCATGCTTCCCCCAACATCTTGATGGGATACAGACTACATGTGATGGCTGATACGATCTTGCACTTCAAAATGTTAATTATCTCTCTATAGTCTGCAATACTCTGCTTCATTCTTGTATGCTTCTCCATCTGAATCTCTTCATACTCTAGTGAACCAGCGATATTTCTACAGAGCGTTGGAACGCTAAGCATTTCACTATAGCTACAATACTACATATGAGGCATATTAAAGTGTTTCCTGTCTCACACTAATGTCTTGACCATGACATCTAGCCAGATGTTCACTTTGGACACAACAAAATCTGAGTTTTAGAGCCATTGTATCACCTGCTAGACACTTTGCAACAAAACAGACCAGATCTGCATAGACTGTCCATACTAGTCATAATTTCCCAGCTACTTTCAACTGACCGATGGCTCTCACCACAGACCATAGGCTCCAAAACGCCAGTCCAAGCTCATTGAAGACCACCTTCCCACTCTATCTATTCAAATATACTATGAAAAACCACAAACACACATTCCTTAAAACAATTCCCAGAGACCCTCATCTCAGCCTTATATTTCTGTGTTAAAAAAGGATAGCAAAAAACGTATCTCACTTTCTATTCAGATGACACCACTGGTTGGAAAAAGCTTTTCACCAATCACCTCTACGTGACCAACACTATGAAAATCTCCTAATGTCTTGAGCTCTTTATCAACCCTCATCCAACCTTAGAGCTGACGCTTCAATATCTACAACCATGGCACCATCCTGATTCAAGCTGCAGACCATAACCTCAATGTTTACTTACTTCTCTATTCTCTGATTTTAATTAAAACTCCAACCGTAGTCAGGTTCTCCCCCTCCATCAAGTTCACAGTTCATGGTGACTACCTCCTCTCCTGCATCAACTCCCTCACTAAGTTCTCATCCTCAGTGACTGCCACCTTTATTAGCTCCCCAAACACTACTCTTTTGATTCCAATTTACACCACTACCCACACATTGTACCCTCTATATCTCCCACTTGTCTTACCCACTACCCTGCCTCTCACACATGACAGAGTTTTTCCCAGTTAACATCTTACCTCCAAATTCCCACTCCTCACACACATCAATAGCACTCCAAGCATCTCCACCTGACCTTCCGGCAAACAATTAGCTCAGTGTATGCCCACTGGCAGGCTACCAGGTCAGGTGACCACCTCATCCTCGTCTCATACTCAATGACTGAAAGTCCAAACTACTCAGCAGTTCCTAGGACGGACCCCCTCCTAAACACATCCTTGTATTACTCACCTCTAAATCCCTCATACTACCTCTACACACTCTATGTTCAAATGCATGCTAGCTTTGCTAGTACTGTGGCACAGGTTTGACAAGTTACTCCTGTTCTGCCCTTAAACACTAATTTAACAAATAATTTATACCTCCTATACATACCATATACTCAAATACACAATTCCTTTGCTGGTCCGCTTGCACGAGTCACACAAGCTGCTCCTGTTCTGCAAAAAAAAACACCACGACTAATCACATAATATATCTGGCTACATTATTGCCTTAGTCCAACATGGATAGCCTCCACTCCATAGACCCCCACTATCATCATCCACTCACTAATGGTATAAAAGACTGTACATTCCCTGAACTCACTGACAAATCTCAATTGCGAATGTTTCTCCTTAGCATAGAAAATAAATTAAAGGACCTAGGGGCAAGATGTAGGAAGGCAAATACTGGTCGGTAACGGCCGATTTCGGCCGTTACCGACCGGTATTTGCAGATGGAGATGTAGGGGCCTGAAAATGTGACAAATCGGTATATTTACAGATTCTGTAAATTTACCGATTCGGTAAAATACCGAATCGGTAAATCTACATGTAGGTGGCACTGTAATCAGTGCCACAGGCCCTTACCGATTCGTTATTCACCATGAAATGCTATTTCATGGTAAATAACGAATTCCTGTGTACATGCACATCTGTGCATGTACACCTGTGCCATGTGGCACACATACATGCCCTAAGGGCATGTATGTGTGCCACATGGCACACAAGCCAGAATCAGGGGTGCAACAGGGTGTCAAAGTGACACCATGTCCCCCTTGCAAATTCGGTATTTTTAACGAATCGGTATTTACCGATTCGGTAATTGACATTGCTTCCTATGGGCCTGGGAATCAATGACAATTACCGAATCGGTAAATACCAATTCGTAATTACCGAATCCTACAGATTCAGTAAAAAATACCGAATTTTTAACTACATCTAATTACCGAATCTAGAATACCGAATCGGTAAAATTCGGTATTCTAGAGTCGGTAAATGAGAATTACCTACATCTAGCCCCTAGACAAGGAAGCAAAATTGACCTCTAGAATCAAATAAATGTACTACCCACAAACTAAGCACAATACTTGACACATTATCTTAATCTTACTCTAACCCAATAGCTAACTCTTTCAGACATATGGGGCTTGCTACCCCCAGCAATAAAATCCCAATAGCCAAAATGTCTGCCAACAATCTCTGTCAAGATGGCATTGACCTCCTTTTAACATACTGGTAATCATGGGTTTTAACAACAATGATCCAGGAGGTAGGGAGGAGGAGAACAACCTTCAACTACAACGTTAACGTTCCAATCATTTCAGAGCAAGCATCAACATTTGCAAAAGTCACCCTCCCTAAAATTCATGAGCAAAAACTGCAGATCAGCGCCAAACATAGCACTAACTTTCTTGAATTGATCCTAACAGATTAGTTAGACTCCCTTTTCCTCTGCTGTCCACTAGTTAAAGTGGGCACCCTGTTCCAGAACAAAAAACCCCTATGGTGATTTAGGAAGTCAAACATAACCTTAGAAAGCTATCCAAGTGGTAGCTGTAGATAGAGGCCTTCAGCCTCAGGGGGTCATTATGATGGTGGGCGGATCACCACCACCCGGCTGGCAGTGGCGATCCACCCGCCGTCATAACATGATTTACTCTGCCATATTATCATGGCGGGGGGTACTGCGGTGGATGGAAAGTCTGTCTGCTGCTTTACCGCCGGTCAGCAATCTTTATGATTGCCCGCTGGGCGGAGCTGGGGCAAGATATGGTGGCAGTGCCTGGAAGGCCATCCATATCATGATGCCGGGTTGTCAAGGCCTTTCCATGGCGGGAAAGGCTGGCAGAAATTGCTTTGGGGGCCGTTGCGGGGCCTCGGGAGGGTGAGGGTCTGCCCTTGACATGCACAAGGTGGCAGGCACCATGATCGGCCTGCCACCTTGTGCATGGCAATGCACAAGATGCCATTTTGGCATTGTGGCGGATGCTGCTTACAGCAGCATCAGCCACAATGTCAAGATAGCAGATTGCGACCGCCAGTGGGGTGGTAGAATCCTAATCAGTGGTGCAGGACCACCATACGTATGGCTTCCGGTCCCAGCACCCTGTACCAGTCCAAACAACACTTATGGAGATTTAGGAGGTCAAAGATAACCTTAGAAAGCTATATCCAAGTGGTAGTTGTGGAGAGCAGCCTTCAGGCTTAGTGTTGAAGGAATGTGTATGCAGCTTGTTTTGCCAGAATGCAACCTTATAGTATTGGTTAAATAAAAGGAGAACCACACAGTAGTTATAAAAATATGTATTTATTAATGGAACACACTCTAAGTACATCACAGTATCTGCTACATACAGATAAACACAAAGCACATAATACTGTAGCACAGAAACAATAGTAAATAGCACTACTACACAGTGGGCTCCAGGGGAAGACCAAACCATATACTATATTAGTGGTATAAGAACTACTACTCCAGTCAAGACATTGTCTAGAGTATGTGGAATCACTGGGACCTCAAGGAACCACCCATGGTGAGTAAGTAGGGACCCCATGGAGTACGGGTGCAGGCGCCGTACAATTCTATGGGATAGCCAAGGTTGCAGTTTTAAAGTTTACGGAACCTTCTAAATTGACTTAGAAGCAACCCAGTGAAAGCTAGGAGGTAGGAGAGCCACCTCACCCATGGATACCGTGGTACCAAGAGTTTGCTATCCCAGGGAAGCCGAGTACATATGTCTGAAGTGGTCTCAGAAACTGCTGTCGAGCTCTATGGAGGACTTCAAAGAAGAGCTACTGCTGGATAGAAGAAAAGTGTCTGATGGAATCCAAAGGTGGATTCTTGTTGAAGGATACCTGAAATCAGAGGGGAGAGACTCAGGGTCACTCAGGAGTGACCAGGGGCTTGGTAGACGATCACTGATGTTGCATGATTTAGGTGCATTGAGGGGGTTGTTGACTCTGCAGCCACAGGGACCAGGAGATGTCGAGGACAACCAGGAGCTGGAAACAAGCTTTCCTACAAAGGATGTCGAGTGCTGAGGGGTCGGTGTCCGGCTGGTGTACCAACAAGCCTTGTCAACGGCAACACAAACAGAAGGTCAATGAAGGTTACGGTTCAAACCAGCAAGGTCCAAGAGACTCACTAAACACAGGGGAGTCAGGGCAAGCCTGGAACAACCTGTGGAGTCTAAGCAAAGCAGTGTTGACCCTCAAGAGGACCCACAGGCCAGAGGCACAGGAGTCTTGAGGGGACCTTGAGCAGGTTCACAAAGTAGCAGCCCATGGAGCACTCAATGTGAGGAGGCCAGAGTTCTTTGTAGGAAATGGTGCCAGAGGTTGGGGCTACTCGGAGTCCAGTGCACTTGTTTAGGAAATGCCAAAAAGCATATGCACAGGGGTTGGAGTATTGCAGCCTCCACTAGGCATTCTGGCCTTAAACGTAGTGAGATTTCAGCTCGAGGGACTTGGAAACCCACCTCCTGTGTTTCTGGAGCCTTCAGAGTCCGTAGGAGCTCAGGAGCAGCAGACCAATCAGTTGAGATGCAGTGCCTGTGCTTGCAGGGGAGTGACTCCTTCACTCCAAGGGAGATATCCTCAGTTATCCTTGATGATCCAATGGTCCTGCATGGAGCCTGTATGCTGCATGGGCACAGACGATGCTTCAGACGGAGAGGGAGATGAAGTCGGACCTAAACGAAGTCCAGCGAAGTCCAGAGTATCCAGATGGTTGAAGGTCAGTAGTTTCTTGATCAGAATCTAGGGTCCTACAGCTAGGTAAGCCCTTTTGTACCCACGGGAGAGGGTTGTACAAATACACGGGACCCTCCCAGGGGGGGTCTGGACATTAGGGAGCTTACTCCCATGTCCTTTGAACAGTTTTGAGCTGGAGCTAGAGCCATACGCTCCCCGGATTGGTTTGAACTGGACTATGCACAGGGACACCAAATGTGCCCCTCACGCAGGCTTTTGATCACTGGCAAGCACACTCACACAGGACTATTACACTAAATCCTGTCTGGGAGGTGGTCACACCTCCCTGTGACAGGATGACTATTGTTCTGCCTTCCCCTGCTTGAGCTTGGCTCAGCAGCAGGAGCGCATAAATCTGTCTCGGGTAATCAGCAACCATTTTGAGCTTCCCGGGACTAGAAGGATGGTACCTGGAACACCAGGGACCTCACAAAGCGCGCTTCTGAGGGGTGGGATCATACCTCTCACACCACTTACCGGTGTGGGAGTGTGATTCCAAAATGTTTGACACCAAACATGATAGTGTTACTTTCAGCCGTTTTATAGTTGGTCATCACGCAGTCGCATAATGCCACTCTGTATGTCGTAAATGGCTCCTGCACTGAGAACCCAGGAGAATTGATTTTGTGGCCTGTAGGAGTGTCCAGCTTCTGCAGTGGAACCCTCTCACTTAGAATGAAGCACCCTGCCTTCAGGATTGTTAAGGCCTGCTATAGGGGTGACTTATAGGTTTTAAGTGCAGTAACCCTTAGATATAGTAAACCTATATCTAAAGTAAGAGTTGTATGCATCATCTTACACAGGCTGCAATGGCAGGCTTGTAGTTCCATTTTGCATGGCCTCTCATGGGTGGCATAATACATACTTCAGTCCATGGGAGACCTCTGGGGTACCTATGCTCTGGATACATGGGTACCATATAATAGGTACTGACAAGGGTACCCCAATATCCAATCTGGTGTGTACATAAGTACATAAAATAACAGGTTAGGGAGAAAGCAGATAGTCTGGGGTCCTGTTTAGCAGGATCCCAGTCAGACTAGTAAAAAACAGTATCACATAAAGCAAAAGGTGGGGGTAACCATAAGAAGTAGATCCTACTTTCCTACAATAACCTATCTTTCTCACTGATTTACCTTCAGGCTCCTTTAAACTTCTTAATTAAATGTTTAGACAGAGGTAGGATGAGTGCGGAAGGGTGTTGCAGTCATACTTAACATCTACAACTTAACTGATTTAATGTGGAGTGTTACATCACCTTTGAACGCCCAGGAGTGGCTCTATTCATTTAAGATCTAAAGCCAACCAAAATCCATGTCATATGCCACTCACTGGGTGACAACCAACTTTTCACACAGAAGATAACGGATCTTATCACTCTACAATACCTCATACCCACCAACAACTTATTTTATTACAATTTTAACCTCCACTTCAACAACCTGTGCAAACTCCCAGACTGTGGTTTTCAAAGCCTTCTTGAATGACAATAATGTAACACAATTCTGTGCTGGGTCAGATCACAGAAAAGGCTCTACAGTTGAACTCCTCATAGACAATACAAATTCCATACTCATGGAACACATACTACTGGTGGACCGGTCAGACCCCATGTAATCCTTTTCACTCTCAACATTGAAAAAACAACTATCAAAGCACAAATGAAGAGGCTTAAACACTGGACCACAGACCCTATACAAATCAAACTAACAAACTATGATTGCAAGTCTTGTCACAACACCAAATTCCAAATGACCTGTATACAGTGAACTTAAACACCTTCTACGACACTGCCATGTCTGGGCTATTCCAAAAGATTGCACCACTGAAACTAAAGAGGCAATTAAATAAACCCTCCAGGCAATGGGTCAACAAGAATCTCAATGAGAAAGGACAGCTTTGAATGCTTGAAAAAAGATGGAGACTTGAATTACAATCCTCCATCTAGCCCTACTGCAAAACGAAAGACACGAGTACAAAAAAATAATTTTCAAGGCAAAATCCACATTCCTTAGTCCTGTTGCCTTCCAACTACACAAGGCAATAAGCTGTCTATGCAAACGTTCAGCATGATCATACAAATAACAAATCCTTTCATTCAAAGTGTTATAGACTACTCTCCTGGGAGAGGTTAGGAGTTTTCTGATTTCCTCACTGACAAAATCAAGAAGATAGAAAAGTTTCTGGCAAATAAAAGTACAGAAGTTCTCACAATTTCCACACCACTGTATGACTCTCACGAGAACTACAGTGGCAAGCAGGTGGACACTGCTCCCTCACAACCCCACTTAGAATAAATTTAGCTAGGTCAGTGCAGCCGAACTCACGCAAATCATTGTTAGTATGAAGCCCACTGCCTACTTCTCTGATCCAATCCCTTCTTCCAGTATCAAAAAAATCAGGCTCCTCATCTCCTACCACTAGACTTCAAAAATCAACTCCCATCTGCCACAAAATAAAGTGCCATACTGCCTGAAATGCCAGTGATATGCTATCTGAAAAAGGAAATAACCCGTAAGACTAGAACAACTTCCACCCGGTGCCAACCTACCTTTCCTGAATAAAGTACAAGAAAGCTGTGTATTATCTCAACTCAATCAGTACATTGTAGACTTTGACTTACTAGACACATTCCCTTCAGTTGTTAGAGCTGTGTGCAGTACAGAAATTGCCATTCTTAATATGATAGATGATACTCCCTCCACGCTTGACAAAGGGTAATCTTTCTACATATTCTTCTCCATATTTCCTCTGCCTTTTACACAGTTAAGTACAAGATTCTTCTCCACACAAGGCGCCCTAAAGTCACATATGAGGATTGATGTCAAAGTTCTGAACAGGTTTTCATCATTCCTCAATAACCAATGTCAAAACATTAAATGAAAGGACTTCTTGTCAACCCCTGCCCTGGTCAGTCAAGAGGTTACTCAGGTCTTCATTTTAGACCACGCACTCTTCTACCTCTATATGGGGCCGCCTACACAGGTCTTATATCTTATAAACTGCACAGTGCTCTGATATCCCCGGGTCATGTATACTTTATAAAACTCTCAATAAATGAATAAATCCAGAAATAAAGTTTGGTGGATGGTACTTCATCCTTCAAGGTGGCAAAGAATGTTACCTTCGCCACCTTGATGGACTACTCTCCACCAAATGTACAAATGACTGCCACCCCAGGTATCATCTCTATACATTGAAGGAAATGACAAACATGGTTCCTTTAAATGTACAAAACATTTGGTGGATATGCACCATCGGGTTTGACGGTTGTTTACCATACTTTTCAAATGATTTTGTTTTTCAGAAACAAATTCCCAAAAAAGGAGTTTGTTTCTGAAAAAGAAGAAAACGCATGACTATATTGCCCTGGGAGCTTATTCCTAGTATGCAGGGGGTCATTATTATATATTTTTGTCTCTCAATGTGAGGTTTTTCCTTGTGATGACAGACAGGAAAAAAATACATCTCAACGCCCACCCTAAATAGGGTTGTGCTGTAATGTCCTTACTCTGACGGACACTATTCTGCCAGGCCGTGGGAGAAAGATTTCCACCAATGGAACCAACAGGGGCTTCATTGATGGAATACTGCTTGTCCCTAAATGAGTGTTTTTAGAAGACAGGATACTGTGTAACATTTGCAACAGACTACACAGGCCACACGTTTAGCTACATCCTATTAAAAAACAAATAAACAAACTGAACTGAAGATTTGTTTCTGCAAACACAGTGATGTCCTTTTTTTATTATTGGCTCACTCTGTTAGAGAAACACTGGGGCATATTACCAACCAATAGCGATAATTATCGCTATTGCTTGATTAGAGACAAACATTTACCACTGAGCTGCGGCGATTTTTATCGTAAATAAACCTTGGTATTACCAAGGTTTATCGCAAATGCAATAAAAATCGGTCGCAATGCATGAATATCGCTGAAAAGTCAGCAATATTCATGCATTACCGAGCTAATGCTCTTAGCCATGTTATCCACCTCCCATTGGATAACATGGCTAAGAACTGCTCAGGGCAGGTGTTAGCTTTTGGAGATATTCGCGCTTAGCGCGAATATCTCCATAAGTTGGTAATAGGAGATAGCGATGGTAGCGACTGTTTCCAGTCGCTAACATCTTGGCACGCCCACTTTGCATGTCATTAGTGATAAATATCACTGACATGCAAAGTGGGGCCCAAGATGGTCGCTATCTCCTACTAGCTGTCGCTAACTGGTGTTAGCGACAGCTAGGTAATAGGGAGATCATTTTATCTCCGCTTTCTTGGCTTTTAAAGCCAAAAAAGCGGAGATAAACCCCCTTGATAATGTGCCCCACTCTTCCTCTCTGTAGTGACATTGTATTCAAATAATGGATGCAAAGTTTCAGCTTTTCTTTGCTTTCTTCTATCCAGTTAATGCATGAACATCAAACCACCTCAAACACACAAAAGGGGATATGAAGAATCCCTGCAGTTTGACTAACCACTGGTAATCTATTATTTTGCCCATAATGGCATCTCAGTTTCCACCAAGCCACATGAAAATCAGTCTTGACCCTGCTCCAATAGGAACAGTCCAGTCGAACTGTGAGTCCAGGTCCTTCCGTAACCATAACACAAGCAACCCAAGACTGGCTTCACCCTGGCTGGGGCTCGTCAGTCAGGTGTAGCTTGTTTACAGTGGCACAGGCCCATGTCTGAGCTAACCCTTGCCACTTAGGGCAGTACATCAAACACACGAAAGGTGATGGGAGGAATGCTTCCTATTTGTCTAACTATTTGGAATCACTCAGAATAGCATTCAAACCTTATGTTATTTTGCCACTGTGAGAAACTGGGTTGTTTATTGAATGGGGGTGTTAACCCTGCTCAAGCAACAGCCACAGTCCCTGTCAGGGTAAACTGCAAAAGTCAGTAAATTGACCTGTGCTTAACCCTCTGGTAGCTTGGCACAAAAGCAGTCAGGTTTAACTTAGAGGCATCTGTACAGTATTTGTGCAGCACACATACAGTAATAAAGTCAAACGCAACACAAAAAACAACCAACATGAATTTAAAACAATAGAGTACATTTTAATAAATTATTTGACACCAAAATGACACAAATCCAATCAGTAGAACTGCAGTTGTGAATTTTTTTAATTTTAAGGTTAAATATATCACCTATAGGATCAAAGAGCCAACAGTGGATATTTATATGTACAACACCGGGTCACAGTTAAAAAATATGTCCGGCTGCGGTGGAGCGCAAGATGGATATAACAAGTGGATTGGGCCCAGTTGGTGCTTACCTTTGGACTTAGAAGAAATTTGAACAAAAAGTCTCTGAGAAGGTAGAAGTTCGGAAGGGCAAAGGACGGTATTCAAGAAGGAGCGGTCATTGCAGAGGAGCTGCTGGACGGCATCACAGTGAAGAATTCTATGTTCGGACTTAGTCTCTTTGTTGGAATTTGAAAACCTCCAGTGGAATGAAGCTGGGGGCTATAGCCAATCAGAGTTCCACAAGGCTGGATACCCTTTTGATGAAGGGTCACAAGACAGATTTTGCGGCTTTAAAGAAGGATGTAGAAGGAGCTACAGCAACATCAGGCCAACCCGTGATGCATCTTGGGCAGATAGACAAGCAGATTGGTACTGGTCTTCTCTCGGTTTTCAGAGCAGTATTTAATCAACATTTTTTCAATCCCAAGTTTTTGATTTTGGCTATCTGGGCACCTTTACCACCACCACCAAGGGTCCAGGACTGGACGCTTCCCCTTGGGGGGTTAGGACTCACTCAGTCTGGGTTCAGGTTTGGGTTCTAGGTGGTTGGAGGCTTTTCTGTACCCTGAGACTCTGATCAAGAGGTCAGCCAGCTAAGCCTTGGAGACATCCAGGTAGTCCTGTGTTCAAACACTGGAACACATTTCTAGTGCAGGCCAGCCCTCTGAGGGTTCACAACAGCTCCAGGCAGCAAAGCAATTGTTCTAGGTGCAGCAAAGCAGACATGTGAAGTCCACAGCAGTTCACAGCAGCAGGCAGTCCTCTGAAATTCCTCCCACAGATCGAGAAGATTAACTGAAGAATGGGTGTGAGTGTCCAATAGTTAAATCTTGTACATTTTTTGAAGTAGGATCAGTTTCTAAAGAATTCCCCTTTGAAGAGTTTGAAGATTCCTGCCTCCCCTGCCCTAGCTCCAAGCTGGTTGCTTGAACAATGCAGGGGTAATAACTCCTTTGTGTGAAAGCAAGGCAGAGCTTATTTAGCTGCAAGTAGGGCTGTGCACAGCTCTTCCCCATCCTTCCAGGCATACATTAACCCTCTATTGTGTGCTGTCTGCGAGGAATAAACTAAGACCAAATGCCAACTGCACCCAGTCTGGTGACACAGGAACAAACGGCAGGTACCAAATGGTTAGAGCAAGAAAATGCCAACTAACTAAAAGTGGCATCTTCAAACAAATTGTAACTTAAAATACTATGCTACTATTGAAGAGGGTTTTGAAATGCAATTTCTCATAAACCAAACATGAAATGTTCACCTGTTCCCAATCTAAAGTGAGCACTCATTAAATGGAATAAGGCAACCCAATGTTATCCTATTAGAGAAGTAGGCCTCACAGTGGTGAAAAACAAATGTTTGTGTTTTCGCTACCAGGACATGTAAAACTTAAAAGTAAATGTCCATTCTTTTAACATCCTCCCCTATGGGCTACCTAAGGCCTACTTTAGGGGTGACCCACATGCAATAAAAGGGGAGTTTAAGGCTTGCAAAGGTGATGATCTTGCGAAGTTGAAATAGCGGTGTAAACCTACATTCAGGCTTCAATAGCAGATCATGAACATGTTTTAAGGGGCTACTTAAGTGGGTGGCACATGGAGTGCTGAAGGTCAACTAGTAGCATTTAATTGACAGCTCCTGGGTATATGCTATGCAATTTTAATAAGGACTTATCTGTAAATTAAATATGCCAATCATGTGTAAGTCAAATTTACCAGGTTTAAAGGGGAGCACACAAGCCCTTTAGCACGTGTTAGCAGTGATAAAGTGCAAAGAGTCCTAAGGCCAACAAAAACAAATGCAGCAAAAGTAGGAGGGGTGAATGCAAACATACAGTACATTACCTTAACTTGCTGACAGATGCAGCAGAGTCGGCAGACAGTACCACAGAGTCTAACAAACTGGTGTGACCTATTCCTTCCATTGGATCAGGCTTCTGGTTCCATCTTAAGGAAATCTGTGCCCATAAGGACAACAACCAACAGAGGCCACTGATATCTGTCAGTGTCAAGAGCCAGCCCCAGGCCATCCAGCGTTCCCTTAGCTCTGAGGTTTCTCAAAGTGGTGGTCAACAGCCCCTGGTGTTAGGCACCCTACTACCACTTTCCTCCGTACGGGTCAAGGGAAGGTAGCCTGAGAAGGAGTATCCAGCCGAGGATCTGTACTCTGGGGCTGAATAGGAATCAGCGTTGAGTCCTTCCTCCTCATGCCCCTCCATCTGGACCTTTGTACCCTCTGTTTGGGAGTGGTGCCCCCAGAAATATGAGCTATCAGGGTGTCTTGGGCAGCCACACATCCTAGCTCTTCCATCCCATCACCAGTGACAACTCATTTCCCAGAATACAGTCAATGGGCATTTGGGGACAACAATAACCCTCCTTTGAGTCACTGCCCTCCCCATTCAAGGGATACCCGATCCATGGGGTGGAAAAAGTCCTGCCCCAGTAAAGTTTGAAGTTTATTGATGTTCGATTAATTAAAAACATTACATCTTGACTCAATTAATTAAAATCATTATGTTGTACTTAGAAATTCTTGTTCTAGGTTCTATACAGAACTTTTATCTGTTGCCATAGTATTGATATGTGGGGAGTTCCATGAATGTCAGTTGGTGCCTCTCTTCTGCCCTGAGAGGAGCGGTGGCTCGTTGTACACACTAATAAATACTCAAAGTCTTACCAACAGTGTCCTGTGATCTTATCTGGTGTCTGGAGACACAACGTCATTTTTGGCGATGAGCGGGCGAGGCACTGCAACATTTCTGTAGCTGTAAAATTACTTTTATATTCTGAATTATTTGAAAGCACAGCTGTGTCAATTTCAAGAAGTTTGTCATGGAATCAACTTCAGTATCGCACAGTCAACCTCCTTCAGCAGCTGAAAATTTTCCAGCTGAGAAGGTGAGGTGTCACTTCTTCTGCGGCAGTTTGCAATACTGTTAAGCCCAGAATGAATAGGGTAAGGAGGTCAGCGGGAGGAATTGGGGTATTTAAAGCTTAAAAACATCTTTCAGCATTGACTTCCTCTGTAATCAGTTGGGATGCATGTCATTACAACGCGGTCTTTACACCGCGATACCTTTACGACGCAGTCATCACATTGCAAGTCGTTACAACGACTTGAGCTAGAGGTGCTGGACTTAGGAATAGTATAATTTACTATTCCAACTCCAGCCTACGTAACAGTAGGGAAGGTGTTGGAATAGTAAATCATACTATTCTTTAGTATATAGCGCCATCTGGCGCAAGTCGTTGTAACGACTTGAGTTGTGATGACCGCGTCGTAAAGGTATCACGTTGTTAATTCCGCATTGTAATGGTTGTCTCCCAATCAGTTGCGGTGTGCGATCTGTTTAGGGAGCAGTAAATTGTTGTTGTCAGAACACAGCAGTCAGTGGTGAGGGATCATGAAGAGCCGGAGCTCTTGTCTGGCAACCTGCCTCTAGCAACTGGTGACGCAGTGGAATCCTGCAAGGGGATTCGGCGATTATCCAGCGTCATCCTTTTGAGCCGCTCCTAGCAACTAATGACGCTGTGGAATGCTCTGAAGGCATTCAGTAGATTTTAACGTCATACTCCCGGGCTGACTGTATTGTGTTTCAGTCAGTTAATCTCTTCTGGTGTCGATCTACGGAGAAGTGTTGACACGTTTAAACTTAATCAGTGTCAGCGTTGTGAATGTACATTGGGCATAAAGATTTTATCTCTCAGAGGAGTTTACTTACAGTGATGTGAAACTAGCCAGCTGTGAAAAGGAGACATCACGCTTCAGTGCTCAAGTAACTGGTTTCTAACTCTTTGTTTGTGTTCATGTTTAAGACACAGAAACATTGGCAGTCCAACCTTCAGGGATTTGTCACTGTTTTTATTCATATATTGGAAACACAGATCACTATTTTCTTCAGTTCTCTGGTAACTTTTCCTGCCTTGTGTGCACAAATCTAAACATTTTACTCGAATTTCTTTGGGCAACTGTGAGCATCACATAAGTACTTGTTTATTTAACTTGATTTTAAATAAGCAGAGTGTACATGTCTTACTACATTTACCATATTAGTCTTACATTTTAGTACTGAGTTTGTTGTTTCAGGCAACGCAAGTAATCCCTGTTTATTTCAAAATGCAATCGGTAAATCCACCACCACCATTTTTAGAAAGCCCAGGTGCACCTCAAATTCAATGGAGAAAGTGGTTTGATGCTTTTGAGACATATCTAGGCGCCATTGGTGCATCTCTTTTCAGGGCTGAAAGAAAGAAGTATCTTCTCCTCAATACTTTATGATTTGAGGGAAGAGAGGTTTTTAAACATCTGCCTGATATTGTGGTGGCGGAGGGTGAAGTTGTTGATGATTACCAAGAGGCTGTAAAAATACTTGTAATCAAATTTGATGTGCAACCGAGTTTAGTAGTTTTATGGCACAATTTCTTTAAGCGTGCATGACTACAAAGTGAGAATGTGGATACATATTTAAGTGTGTTGCGTAAATTATGTGCTGAGCGTCAGTATGGTGAGTATCGTGATCAACTTGTGAGAGACCAGTTTATTGCACATTGTTGGGATAAGCAGATTCAACAGAAATTGCTTACTATGGGAAATCCCAGCCTGTAAGAGATCATTAAGGTAGCAAAGAGTGTCGAACTGGAACAGATTTCGATTAAGGAGCTTAACGTGAATTTCACCTCAAAGGAATCTGTTAATGCGGTTGTTGCTGCCAATGTCAATAGTAAAACTTTGCGTAAAACTAAGCCAAATGAGAAAGGGCTTTTCAAAGGAACCAACATTTGTTACAGATGTGGGTAGATTTGTCCGTGTAAAAATGCAAAGTGTCATAAGTGTGGGAAAATTGGACATCTGGCAAAGGTGTGTCAATCCAGTGTCAACAAAACTGAAACAGTCAACTGTTTAGTTCAGGATGAACCGATGTGTGTAAGTGACCTAGTTAAATATTTCCAAGACATGATCGTTGCGGTCACTGATGAAGGCATAGTTTCTGGTGCTCTGTCTGAGTGTGTGGATCCCTATGTAGATGTATTGGTGGGTGATGTTTGCTTAAAATTGTTGGTGGACTCTGGTGGCTGCATAACAATGATTACCTATGACTTGTTCAAGCAATCTTGGGGGGACAGATCTCTTTTTCCTCCAGATAGGGCACCTGTCTCTTATGAGGGACGCAGAATAGATTTGGAAGGATTCATAGAGGATGTGTTGGAATTTAAGGGCCGGAAGATACAGGGAAACATTTATGTGGCAGTTTGTGGTTTAAACATCCTTGATTGGTACTATCAAGGTCTTTTTGGAATGATATTGAGACCTGGAAAAAGTGAACACGTTTTGGTTGTCAAAGATAGTTCAGATTATCTCTGTTTGGAACAAGAGTTTCCCAATGTATTTTCAGACTCTCTTGGAAAAATCATGGAATTTAAACAGAAGATTAAGGTGAAGAAAGATGCTGTACTTGTGAAGCATAATGTCAGATCTGTGCCATTTAGCCTTAGGGGAGATCTCAAAATGGAATTGGATAGGTTGCAGAGTTGTGGGATCATTGAGCCAGTTTAATCTTGTTTGTGGTTAAGTCCCTTGGTCGTCGCACGCAAACGGAATGGCGAAATATATTTATGCATCGATCTTGAAGTCTTAACAGAGAGATTTGGTTTGATTCACATCCCCTTCCTAAAACTGGTGAATTGTTAGAAGAATTGAGGGATGCACAATGGTTTTTAAAGATTGACTTGGCTTCTGCGTACCATCAAATCATGTTGGATGATGAATCTCGTCACTACACAGCTTTCAATTCCCCATTTGGTTCATTTAAATTCTGTAGGATGCCCTTTGGTCTCGCCTCTGCGGCCTCTGTGTTCCAACGTGTAATGTAGTCAGTTCTTCATGGTGTAAAAGGTGTTGTCATCTTTCAAGATGATGTGCTCATTTTTCCTAAACATTTAGCGGAACATGATATGATTTTGAGGACTGTGCTAGGTACTTTTGAGAAAAAAGGTATTGTTTTGAAGAACAATAAAAGTGAGTTCTGGCAGAGAGAAATAGAATTTTGGGACATCTTGTTTCGGCTGATAGTGTTAGCCCTAGGCCAGGTCTGGTGAAAGCAGTTGTCGATTGTCCATGCCCAAAAAACAAGGATGAGTTAGGCTCTTTTTTAGGGCTGTGTGACTCACGTTCCGTTGCTTTTTAAGTTAGAAAATGAAGGTCCTCTCGAATATGTTAAGGACGAACGTCACATTTGTGTGGGATGTTAACTATCAAGAAACTTTTGAGTTTGTCAAGTCAGAAATGGTCAATGCAAAGACGCTTAGAGCTTATGATCTGGCTGTCCCATGCACCATTACAGTTAATGCTAGTAATTATGGTTTAAGGGCTGTGCTTACTCAATCTTCAAGTATTGAAGCAGTTACTATCAGCTATGCTTCCAGAGTTCTGTGAGATCCGGAACTTAACTACTCTGTGATAGAAAAGGAGCTTTTTGTGTGTTATTGGGTGTGTGAAAAGTTCAGAACTTATATTTAGGGTAGGAAATTTGTCATCCAAACTGATCCTAAACCTCTTGTATACACTCTGGGGGGAGAACGTCTTAAATATGCCACGCCAAGGATTGCACGTTTGACTTCCAAACTTTTACAGTATGATTTTGAGGTAAAGCACATCCCAGGAAAAGAAAATGTAACACCTGATATGCTATCTAGACTTTCCTTGAGTGAAGATGATATATTGGATGTGGATGAGGACAAGGAGGACTGTTTTATTGCTCTTGTTAATGCTGTTGAAAACAAGGCATGCAGTGAGATTGAGTGGAAAGTGGCGTTGAGTGAAGATTCCATTCTCGGAAGAGTAAAGGAGTATATTGCGAGAGGTTGGCCTACAGAGAGAAGTGTGCCTCCTGAAATTCAGCCTTTTTGGAAAGTTGATGAGGAACTGTCTATGGAAGATGGTGTTGTCATGAAGGATGGTAGGTGTATTCCTCCTATGAATGTACGTATCAAGTTGGTTGATTGTGCACATGATGGACATCATGGGGCGACGATGACTAAAAGGAGTCTCAGACTGCACTATTGGTGGCCTTCTATGGACAAGGACATAGAGTTAAGGGTCAAGGAATGTGTTGTCTGTTGTGGGGCAGAAAAAAGTTTAAAAGTTGTCACTACACCTCTACAGCCTATCGCTTTTCCAGTAAAGCCATGGCTTAAGGCGGGGATTGATTTGGTGGGTCCGTTCAATTTTCTTCCCTACAATTTACGTTTTGCGTTTGTGTTAATGGACTTTCACAGCAAGTGGCCTGAAGTCAAGTTTTGTGCTTCTCCAACAGCAAGCAATGCGATTTTTTTCCTAAAAGAAATCTTTATGAGGTAAGGTTTTCGAGAAGCACTTGTTTCTGATAATGGTGTGCAGTGTGTTAATCGGGAAATGAGTGTGTTTTAGAATGAATCGGGTGTAACACATTTAAGAAGCTTGGTTGGACATCCTCAAACCAATGGTCTGGTTGAGAGGATGAACAGGGTTGTGGTGGAATGTATTAAGTTGTCTAAACATAATGGTTTTGATGTGAAGGGTGCTGTCAGATCCATTCTCTGGTTTTACCGCACAATGCTACATTAACTCACAAAAGTTTCACCCTTTGTAACACTCAAAGGTACAGTACCCACTTCTGCTCTATATCCTGCCTGGCTTTTAAGAGCAGTTTGTGACAAAGTTTTGTGTTGGGTGGATCATGTTGCTTCGGAATCCCGAGTTGAAGCTGCGCAGAGGAAGATGTCCGACAGGTATAATCATAAGAGATCAGCTAAGACAGTCGATTTACATCCTGGTGACTTGGTTCGCATCAGAAACACAAATTTTGTCAAAAAAGGAGGTATGTCATTTGGTGAACCTATCTGTGTCGAGAAGGTTTGTGGTGGTGCCATTATGTTACGTGGTGGGCATTGGTGGAATGCTAGCAAAGTTGTGATAGTTCATTCTGCTGTCCCTAACTCTAATTGTACAAGGAGTGATGTTGACACATCTTCTAGACCAACTCATGTGCCTTCAGGTAATGCTTCTGAAACCTTAGTGACTAGTGAAGCGCCAAGGAGATCTACTCGTATCAAACGTGTTCCTTGGAAGTTACGATGATTTTTTCTATTTTCATCCATTATTTTATTCTGCATGCATTATACTACACAAGATATTGAATTGTTCTATACTAGATACTATTCCTGTATCAATATGTTCATTCATTTAACTATTATTAGTTATAGTTTTTTTTGTTTCTCTTACTTGGTTTTATTTCGGTAATATGTTGTACTTAGAAATGCTTGCTCTAGGTTCTATACAGAATCTTTATGTGTTGCCATAGTATTGATATGTCGGGAGTTCCATGAATGTCAGTTGGTGCCTCTCTTCTGCCCTGAGAGGAGCGGTGGCTTGTTGTACCCACTAATAAATACTCAACGTCTTACCAACTGTGTCCTCTGATGTTATCTGGTGTCTGGAGACACAACACATTACATCTTGACACATATAACAATGATAAAACATGGGTAAAACACTGTTTGAGAAGAGAAGGAAAAAGGTATCAAGTTTGAAGTCCCCTGAAGGTGACGCAAATGCTCCATCCCAAAATGTCTGACATAGCCCATTCACCTTCACCTCACACAAAACATTATTCTGAGGACCGCTAATTAAAAGTGTTCCATGCTAGATTGGATGAGACTCCAAGAGTCACAGTGCTCCATGGAAACAAACCCAGTGTGACTCGAAGAGTCAAAGTGATCTGTGGAAATAAACAACGACCGATATAAAAACAATCATAAGCATTTTAAAAATACCAATTGCTGATTATATAGCTGGCAAAATGCTCTTTTAAAACGGGTTATGGCCAGTCAGCGATTAGGACATTATCCTTTTTCTGACTCATCAGTTTGACACCCACTGGTCAAACTGCTCCGAGACAGTATGGTGCAGCTCCACAGGTCGATGTGCTCCATGTGAAAAAGGCTACCAAAGTAAAAGCAATCATAAAGATTTTACATTATCAACCGCTGCTTTCATAAATTTAAGAAAACGCCTGGATAGCTGGCATTATTCTCCTTTCAAGCAAGTTAAGACAGCCGCCAAACATGCCCTCTCATTGAGAGTTCCAAATATTGACTAAAGCCAATGGTACCTCATTGGTTTTAGGGCTTTGCAGATGTAAAGCACGTCTATTGAGGACTCTTCTGTTTGTTCGCACCATATGCATCGCATACCACCTTCACCATACTTGCGACCATAACAATAGCATCTTAGAGTAATAAGGCCATAACGCATTCTCATAAGAGTATACTTTGCATGGTTTGGGAGAGGCAGATTCAGATACTCGAGAAGGGTATCTGGAGTGTGGAGATTCACAGCCAGCTGCCATGAAATTTGGCTCTCAGGTTCCTGATGTCCTGATCTCATGAAATTATCTTTGCTGTTTTCATTAATAGCTTACCTGTCATTCTCTGCAGTAAGGTTTTATTTATTAGATATTCTGTGCTCTCTAATTGAGGTTACCAAGAGCAGGCCTCATGCAGACCCAGGCTCTTGGAATTTATCCCGTGGAAGATGTTTGATTGAGCCAATTAGTGTCATTTTCATATTTTGACAGTATGAAACAAATTTGGCCTCCAAAATCAAATCAAGCTTTGTTAATTTAAATTCCAGTCTTCTTTGTAGTTGGCTATTGCAGGCTGGGAGTGCAAAGTGCAAATAGTCTGTGATAGCAGATACATTGTTGTATATCCAGCCACTCGTGGAGTTGATCCTTAAACACCGTTGTGACGAAAGTTGTTGTGGACATCATTTTTGTTGCCACCACCGTCAGTAGTGCACTTGTATATTTACATCTCTTGAGTTGGGCCTTCCTGCATATCAGGTGTTTCGCCATTGAAATCAGGCAGCCTAACTGAGCTTTCCTGCCTCCTCATTCATTGAGCATAACGCCAAGATATAAACAGCCTGATTCATCAACGGGCCGTTTTGCGAGCCCCTAATAGCGAATCATAGCGATTCGCTATTAAGGACTCGCAAAACGGTATTCATGTAGGAATTGCTAAATAAATAGCGATTCCTACACATTCCTTATTTGCGAGTAGCAAATTGCTAATCGCAAATAAGGAATAACTCCCCATGCATTCCTATGGGCCAAAAGGCCCATAGGAATGAATGGGGAGTATTCCTTATTTGCGATTAGCAATTTGCTACTTGCAAATAAGATAGCGATTTATAGGGTGCCAGGGGTGTCCAAAGGAGACCCTGTAGCACCCCTTAAATGCAAATTGAAACAGGTGTTGCGCACACACATGTCCAAAGGACATGTGTGTGTGCAACATGCAACTTAGAAAAATGCTTTTAAAAGCATTTTTCTAAGTTTTTGCTATTTACCGAGAGGTCTGACCTCTCGGTAAATAGCGGCCCGAAATTGCGAATTAGCAATTTAAAAATGGTTGATGAATTGCATTTAAGGAATCTCAAATAGAGATTCCTTAAATGTAATTCCTCGCAATTTAGCGAATTAGCAATTACCGAATTTTGCATTTGGGATGATGAATCCCAAATGCAAAAATTGCGCTCGCAATGGGCCAGATTCTCAGAATCTGGCCCTTTGCTAGCGCAATTCGGCTTGATGAATCAGGCTGAAAGCTTTTTACTCTTTCTAATCTTGAGCCTCCAACAAACGAAACATCCTTTTTTTAACCAGGTGTCTACCAAAGATCAGTTTTCATCTTCTTTAGATTGATGGTAATGTCAGTAGCTGCGCAGTATTCTGCAACCGCATCAAGCGACCTCTAGAGGCCAATTTGGGTGTTATCAAGGACCAGGACCTAATCTGCGTATTGCAAGGTTTGTATTTTTCGCTTCATCAAATAGGACGGGCAGATCCTTGGGACTACTACATGACTTTCCATGTCTTCCATATACAAGTTAAAGAGCATTGGGGCAAACGTCAAGCCCTGTTTCAATCCTTACTTTGGTATAGATTTTCACTGAGGTTGCCCAATTAGCAGATAGTTTAACTTTCACCCGTGTGCTACTGCATAGTGGCTCTATATGCTTCAGGAGGTGCAATGTTAATTCCCACTTCCTTAGCTTTGCCCAGAGTCGGCATCTCGGAATATTAGCGAAACGTTTGTAAAATTGACAAACACTGCATTAAGAGGTCAGGGCTTGGGGAGCATAGCTTTATTGATTAGGTAGGTTAAGGTCTGGAGATTATCTTCGATGTTACTATGCCTTTGAAATGCAGTCTGAAACCATAGGATCAGTTTCTTCTCTTCCAGGCTTCCAGCTTTTCGTACACTAACCCTACATAGCCCTTTCCCTCCACATCCAATAAAGCTTTAATTATGTAGTTAGCGGGTGAGGCTCTGCTTCACTTTTTATGTACAAGGGCCAAGATTGAACTCCTCCAGCTTTAAGGAACTGTGGCCGTGGCATAACAGTCTGAGAAAAGTGGGGTTAAGATGGATATCCGAAGACTCAGATCCGATTTTAATAGCGCCACCTGAAAACCATTGGCGCCTAGTGCCCCAGCTGCTCTTATTTTCCTTACAGGTAATCCAACCTTTCTTAATCATGGCCAGAGATTGATATTGATATTTTGATATTTGATTTTTTTTTTAACTGCGCCGCATTGTTTGCTTTTAAACTGCACTCACCTGATGTGACCTTATTTCTTCACTTCCCCGGTCCACCGCTGTGAATTCAGTTTGTGTGGAGGGAAGCTCTTTCTTTCACTCACCGGCAGCGCTACACTTCCGGTTTCTCAGAGCACCAAGGTTAGCAGGCTAGTGTCCCTGCCCTCATTACTTAAGCCCCATGCCTCCCGCGACGCGCATTGGAAAGCACAAGTAGGCAGATTACTTGCCGACAGTCTTCCTTGAGGAGCGCCAAGAAAGGGCTACTGTAATTGGAAAGGGAATATTTTTTTTTACTGCATCGCATTGTTTGCTTTTAAACTGCACTTACCTGTTGTGACCTTATTTCTTCACTTCCCGGTCCACCGCTGTGAATTCAGTTTGTGTGGAGGGAAGCTCTTTCTTTCACTCACCGGCAGTGCTACATTTCCGGTTTCTCAGAGCACCAAGGTTAGCAGGCTAGTGTCCCTGCCCTCATTACTTAAGCCCCATGCCTCCCGCAACACGCAGCGGACGGTATACACCCGTTACGACGCAACTTTTACTCCGCACTACCATTACAACGCGGGCATTACAACGCATGACATTACAACGCATTGCGCTGGGGGGCGCTCTAGGATAAGAGGTAAGTTTAATTTACTATCCAACACCTTCCCTAGGGTCCACGGGGACTGGAGTTAGAATAGTAAATTATACTTACCACTATCCAGCACCCCAAAGCGCTATGCGTTGTAACGGTATTCGTTGTAAATACCGCGTTGTAATGGTATGCGGAGTAAAAGTATGCGTTGTAACGTCATACATCCGCAGCGGACGCGCCGGTGGCGCGCCTAAGGCGCGCCAAAGGCAAGCCCGTCTGCGCTTGTCTGCGCCCGTCCGCACCTGGACCAGGCCCAGGGACACCCTCCCTGCCTGTATTTCTAAGGGCATCCCATCCAAATCACTAACCTACACTTCCCAGCTGCTGAAATCGATACATAATGCCAACATGTGTTATCACAGCTGCCAGAGTATTAACTTAGAACAGATAACTCAGTTCCCTGTTTTCTGTCCCGATTGTTCTTTTTCTTTGACGAACCAACATGATTCCTCACTTTCATTATCCAATAAGCAACTCCCAGTACAAAAAGCCTATCCGGTCCGCCCTCTTAAACGTACGATCATTACCAAAACATAAATATGAAATTTTAAATCTTCTTGAAGACCTCAAGTTAGATCTGCTTTTTATAACCGAATCTTGGGGTGACCCTTCTTGCAGCCTAGATTTCGCAACAGCAACCCCGAGGGTTTCTCAAACACTAGATTTGATAGAGCATCTAAAAAAGGAGGAGGACTGACAATTATACACCGCGATTACTATGTAGTGAGAACAGTACTCATTCCCGCGACAATTTGTGAAGCAGTTAGCTTATCTTTTTCCATACCACACTTTAATCCCCTTAAAGGCATTCTTCTTTATCGATCGCCTGGCTCTAGAACCAAATTTCTCACCTCCATTGGTTGTTTATTAGATTCAGTGGCCGGGGAAAATAATTATACTATCTTTGGAGACTTTAACTTCCATCTAGAAGCCCTTGAAAACCAAGACACTTTGGCCCTCCTAGCAGAATTTAAAGCAATAGACCTCACTCAATTAGTCTCTTCCCCCACTCATTCCACGGGACACACACTAGACGGCCTCTTCTCCAACCATCAGCAGCTTATACTGGGTGATATCATTCCTATGCCATGGACGGACCACTATGCTGTTCTCTTTGATCTTATATCTAAAACTACCCCTGCTTTACCCAGCATACCCACTACTGCTAACCACTTTAACCCCTTCCAGGCTGATGACGGCCCCCATCCGTCATGCATCACGGTGGGCGTGTGCTGATGAAGGCTGGGGGCCTTCATGATTCCGCCCACTCTTTAAAAGGCCCACACAGCGCGAAAATTCGCTGTGCATGCAAAAGGTTAAAGCATGGGGTAACATTGACGCACAAGCATTTAAAGCCAACTTATTAGCATCTCATTCAATTGTTTCCTCAGACCCTGAGATGGCAGCACTTAACTACACAAAGTGGATCGTGGATGCGGTCAACATGGCTGTCCCTATAAATAGAAAGTCTACCAATAGGGCCAAGCTATCGGCCCCCTGGTTTAACGAAATCCTCAGGCTTGAAAAACAAAGCTGTAGACGACTAGAGTGCCGATGGCGACTTTGTTACGATCATAAATTACTTTATAAACAGGCTCTGTCCAAATATAAACAACTCCTGATCACAGAAAAAAGCTAATTCTATTGTACTCAAATAGAATCAGCACAAGATTCAGTGAAGCACCTATATCAGGTGGTCACTCGGTTTTCGGGACAGGGTCTCTCCTCCTCCATCGCCGCATCCCAAGATCTCTGTAATTCACTGGCAACCTACTTTCAAGAAAAAGTCAGTGATATATATTCTAAGTTCACCATTCACACCGCCAAAAAATCCTCCTCATTTGTATGTCAATTACACAAGCATTCCTCGGGTGAACCTTCACTCACACCCACAGATAAAATGTTTGCTCCTTCACTTCAGGAATTTAATCAGGTGTCCCAAGAAAAGACATCTCACCTACTTACCACTATCAACTCTGAATCTCCCGATGATCCTTGTCCCCCTTCCACCTTGAACCTGTTTCCTAACATCATAGGCACCAACCTATCTGAGATCTGTAATGTGATATTCAAAACAGGCGTTTATCCTTCCATCTGGAAGAAAACTGTTATCAAACCCCTTATTAAAAAGACCAATCTGGATCCTTCAGCTGTCACCAGCTACAGACCTATAGCCAGTCTTCCACTTCCAGCCAAGAGCATTACAAAGGTTATGAATAGCCAACTATCAGATTTCATTGACCAAAACAACTGCCTGGATGAATCTCAATTTGGATTTAGAAGGGGACATGGTACCGAAACTGCTCTTATCAAGGCTTCGGATGAAATCAGGAGGATATTAGATGGGGGAGAGGCTGCAGTCCTGATACTACTGGATCTCTCGGCCGCTTTTGACACGGTCGATCACAGTATTCCGATCGGCCGTGTCGCGGACGTTGGGATCTCAGGCTGTGCAAAAGCCCTTCTGTCCTCTTTTCTTTCCAACTGAGTACAATCAGTCACCCTTGGTAACTTCAGTTCCCCGTTGTTTGCCCTGCCATGTAGTGTTCCCCAGGGAGTCTGACCTTATTTAACATCTATGTGTCGGACCTGGCGTGGGTCATTAAGTCCCATCACATGGGCATTACATCATATGCAGACGACACCAAACTGGTGCTGGCAGTGAATAATAATGGACAAAAGATGGCGCACAATTTCCAACAGGGAATGCTAGCAATAAGTACATGGATGGCAGACAACTGCCTTACATTAAACTCTGATGGGACGGAGGTTATGATTTTTGGCAATCTTTCCCCCACATGGCCCCTCACTTGGTGGCCAACTCAACAGGGGTCAACTCCATCACCAGTTGCAAAGGTAAGAAACTTGGGGGTTATTTTTGACAATAAATTGTCATTTATGGACCATGCCAATAAGGTTGTCTCTGCAGCATTCTTCATTATTAAAATGATAAAGAAACTCCTACCTTATCTTCCTATCTTTACAGCTAAGACCCTTATTAGCACATTAGTCATGTCCCACATTGACTACTGCAACAGGCTTTTCAATAATGCTCAAGAAAGCGTATTAAACAAATTGCAACTGGTACAAAATGCAGCAGCTAGACTGCTCACAAGCACTCCCAAATCTAAACCTATTTCCAACACTATTCGACAACTGCACTGGCTCCCTGTCAGGAAGAGAGCCAAGTTCAAAGCACTGTGCATTGCTTTTAAAGCACTACATTTATCTTGACCTGAGTTTTTAAAAAATTCACCCTGTCTCTACACTCCCTCAAGAGGCCAACGTTCATCCTCAGCTAAATTACCAAGAACAAAAAAAGCCTCTTGGTGTGACAGATCCTTTGTGTCCACCATCAAACTTTGGAATAGTCTTCCGCCCCAAATTAAGACAATCACGTCCTTACTCACATTCAGGAGACAAATAAAAACTTGGCTCTTCAATCAATAATGAATTCTCCCCTGCTCGCTTGCTTCCATAGCGCCGAGACACCCATGGGTATTTGTGCGCTCAATAAATCTTCCAACTAAAATAAATATTGGGAGGCATCTGTGCTGTTCCCATTTCCTTTACCCCCATTGGGCTGTCCATTGTGTCTGATATATCCGGGGTTTATATCTCTGTTTGGAGCATAGTGGTGAGCTCAGACAATTGAATGTCAGGTTCTATGGCCCATTCATCATGCTTGTTGTACCTGCTGTTCGTAACAGCTGTTTTGAGGTAGAGTTGCTTTATGTGGTTAGTCTATTGTTTCAGAGAGATGTTGCAGACTCGTAGATTTTGGTTTTGAATGCGCTTATTGACTAGCCCCCAAAATGTTCCTAGGTCCGTCCTTCAACTTTTTGTTTGTCTCCACATAGCTGTTTCATTTATATGCTTGCCTCAGTGTTTTCACTCTTTCTTCCATTCCCTTTACATTAGGGTCTTTATTCCTAAGATAGTGGAGGGTGATAACTAGATATTTTCATAAACTTCATGTTTTATAGCCCTCAGAGTACTCCTGTCTATTTTGCTCCACCTCTGATTTTTTTTTGTATACCTCTGCTAGAATGTCTAGGAGTGATGGGACCAGAGTGGCCCAGCCAGTCAGTACTTTGGGAAATTACCCAGGTCATTGCGGGACTCCCTGCGGACAAGACACCTGGTACAGACGGCCTCACACCGGTGTTTTTTATAAAGAATATGCCCCAATTTTAATGCCTTACCTAGTGGAGACGTACAACAAATCCATTGAAGCCAGCTGCCTTCCCACACCACTCCGTGAGGCACTCATCACCCTTACACTGAAACCAGAAAAGCCGCCAACATCATGCGACTCCTATTGCCCTCTTTCGCTCATCAACACGGATAATAAAATACTGGAAAAAGTATTAGCTAACTGACTACTCCCCCTCATGCTGTTAATAATACGTCCAGACCAATCTGGCTTTATCCCAGGCCGTGCCACCTCACATAACCTCAGAACCATCTTTCTGGTAATGCATCAAACTAATCCCTCCCTTCCTGCAATGGCTGCACTCCTCGAAGAAACTAAAGCATTCGACTTCCTTGAATGGCCTTTCCTTATTACTCTGCTGGCCTGTCTTGCCCTCATTCAAAATATTAGATTTTTGTACACCCGTCCAACAGCGCGCATAAAACTTAATAGGTAGATCACTGACCCTATCACCATCACTAGAGGCACACGGCTGGGGTGTCTACTCTCACCACTGCTTTTTTCCATTGCCAATGGAGCCCCTTGCCGCACAGCTATGTCAACACCACACCCACTATGGCATTGGGTTCTCCGCCCTGGCACTGGTCACCTCTATCTATGCGGATGATGTCACGCTATACATCCGCGAACCACACACAAATCTGGGCCATATGACAAGATAAGTTATACGTTTCGGGGGATATTCAGGTGTCCACATTAATTGGAGTAAATCCATACTGTTCCCCCTTACGGATGCTACTCAACATTGCGCGACAGAGTTTCCGCTTAAATGGGCGACTGAGCCAATTAGATACTTGGGGATTTGGCACAGCAGAAACACAGACGAACTCTGGTCAGCTAACTATGGTAGGGCCATGGTGTGGCTAGAAGCCAAAACCCCAATCTGGAACAAATTGCCGCTTTCCCTGCATTGCAATTGCCAAAATTATTATTTTGACAAATTGTCTTTATTTATTTTTAAATAATCGACTACCTCTCACGATACAATTCTTCAATAGACTGCGATCTAACTTAATCTCTTTGACATGGGGAGGACGCAAGCCACGAATTGCCTATGATATCTTGGCGCTCCCTTTTGCACATGGCGGGCTTGCCGCCCCTAACCTGAAGCTATTCACTAATTGCAACCAGGCCACTTTTCTAAATTTTTGTCTCCACCCGACACCATTTCAACCACACACTGCAGTAGAGGCGGACTTGGCTTCTCCTTGGTCGCTTAGCACACCACTGTTCCTACCCTATTAAAACCTCAGAAATCAGCACAGTTGAATGCCTTCGCTGGGCATGGGAGGGACTTCATAAACATGCTGGGACAGTCACTATATAGGCCCATTCATGCAACTAGCTGAAAATTCTGCTTTTCCTCCACTACAAAATAAAGGCATGGCACTCGGCGTGAAGATACTAGGAATCAGTATTAATGCATATTGATATCCAGATGGTCAATCCCCCCCCCTCGAGGGCACCGCTACTTCAACACCCACACTCCTGGATAGCTCCCTGTACCACCAGATGTGCGCATCATGCAAAAGTGTTAACAACTCATTCCCGGTGCCACCTCCCATCAATTTAGCACTAGATTATATACACACCACTACTTCACATCGCATGCTCATTTCTAGATTATACTTGGTAATCATGGCAGCTGCACGCAATGATGCTCAGCGGGTGCGTAACGCGTGGTGGGTGGATTTTCTGGACAGCCCTATATCTGAGCAATAGCTATATTGTTGCAACCAAACAGAAAGACGCTCCCCCAATTAAAGGCTTAGACAGATATACTATAAATTCCTTCACAGGCTATATCATACCCCACTAGCACTTCATAAAATGGGCCTCATTACAGACTCGAACTGCATGCGCTGGTCGGCGCTTGATGCCACTTTCATGCACCTGGCCTGGTCCTGTCCTACAGTGGCATCATATTGGCTGGAGGTATGGGAGACCATCAGCGCTATTACCTCAATCACTCTCACACCGAATCCCCTTCTCTGCCTACTTGGTTAAGTTAAAGAAATTCCAGATGCCTGCCGGCGCCTGGTGCCAATGTAAATGGTTCTGGCCAAGCGTAGAGTGGCAATGCCTTGGGGGCGGAACCCAGCACCAATGCTCAAATCCTGCTCAGTGACGCTGCATATGGTCAAACACACTACTGGAATCTTATGCCGTCAGCGAGCAGGCTGCATGATATTTAGGGACCATTAGTTACTTACCTACATGGCTTGACTGAGCCTCAATCAGACGATAACACCCCTATAGACAGTCCGGGATGCACGCCGGTACGAGTGACGGATGCCGGGCTGGAGGTGAAGTAGCTCTATAGCATATGATTATCACTGTGATCTAACTTGCCTCTGTATGACCCCTTCTTCTTTTTTTTCTTTTTTTTTGTTTTAAATATTACTGGTCGTGAAAGCCTGATTATGTAAATCTACTGCTGGTTACCTCGGATGCTTGCATGTGTATTAATGATCCACTGTAATTTGTTGATTCCACTGTTGAACTGTATGTTTTAACATGCCTTGTTGAAAATGTTCAATCAAAAAACACATATATATATAACATATATCATTGGAAAATTCATTAAAAAAACCTTGAAAAAATAGAACATTGGGAAGAGCCTAAAACTGTTGAACTTTGTACAAGTTTGATAAAAAAAAGTAATTTTGCATCATTGTCCAATTTCTAGATATGCAGAATATATATGAAAACATTATGAACACTTATAAAGAAGCTTCTGAAACTGCTCAGACCATTCTTAAATTTAAATATTCTTCAAAATTTATAACGTTTGTTGTACCTTCAGGTCGGAGGATTCCATGTTAAAGTTTATGCAGTTTTTGAATTCCCTGTGCAGCCTATGTGACAGAGATGTGGTAACAGCCTTCGATCTTTCACCGTTCTTAAAGGTGTGCGACTTAGGTGGTAAGTAACACGTGTGCATTTACATTAAAACAAAAGTATAATGAATTAAGGCTTTTAAGTGAAATTCATGAAGTGTATTTGTGTATTCATTATGTAACACAAACCATATAAATGCAAAGTATAACGGGAAATTGATTAAACCACCCCTGCATAAGTCACCAAGACTATCCATTAACATCGTCTGGATGTACATTTGGTGGGAGCAAGCTCATCCCTACCAAACAATCAAGCCCCACACCCGTCCCTCCACATACATACCATGTGAGGATTACATTGTCATATATGCCACCCAATTGAGATGTTGGTGGCCAGGAAGTGAGGGTGATGAACAAGTAAATAGAAGCTCAAGGGAACTTAGTTAGCGAGTCAGTTGTATTGAAAAAAAATATGCATAAATATCAAAGCAAGCAGAATTAAGTGTCTGCACATTTATTCAATCAAAGAAATGACCCTATTGCTAGGGGGAGTGGCTACATGGAAAAATAGTTGTGATTGTGCTCACATGAGATACACATTAAATAACATGAGGCTAGGCTAATGTTATCTAAGCTACTGTCATAATTCATAAAACAAGTGCCCTACCGCTCTACAATAAAAACGGGTCCCATCACTCGCGGTGCCTAAAAATATGGAACAGACAAAAAGCTTAATAGCATTCATGATAAGCTATCATCCAGGTTCGGTATTAAAATTAAAATAACTATTAAGGCTCAGAAAGCATATTGATCTGGATCCTACGGCTGACTTCAGAAAGTATCCCACGTGATAACAAGTATCTGCATCGGATAGTAGTTGCAAACATCTTAGTGCTGCTCTCAAGTGCCAAATTTTGTGTTTCCTTAATAGTGGGGTTAAGAACGTTTTTGTGTAGATTGCAAAAGAAGAAAAACGGTGGTAAAGACTGTGATGCCCTGCCATCACACAGACAAGGACGGGCTGGGACATCTTTATGATACCCCAGTGGAAAAGATAGTAAAAATAAAGCTGTTCTCGCCCTAAAACAGAACAGCAGGGATCTGTGATCTCCTCCATTTCTCTTGCGTTGTAGAGAGAATATAGTCTAAACCGATTGAATTCCTTAAATTCGCGCAGGTTAGCACTATTGGTTTCCAGAGTTCCCAGGAATTTAAATGTAATCGATTTTTTATTGTTGAGCAAGCGTAGGATTATCAAGAGAGATAACAGTCTCAGTCCTGTAAGCGTTTTATGAATGTAGGCAAGCCAAGAGAAGCTTAAGGGCACATGCATCATTGGTTTTTGCATTCGCAAATGGTGCGAATCGCAAAAATCGGCCGTTTGCGAATGCAAAAACCATTTTTGGGATGCATCATTTTTTTTTCATTTTTCGCAATTTAAGAAATCGCAATTTTTAGCGATTTCTTAAATTGCTATAGCATTTAAGAAATCGCAAATTTTGCGATTTCTTAAATGCTATGCATGATTTTTTTTAAATTGCGAATTCGCAATTAGGAAGGGGAAAATTACCATGAAGTCAACCTTCATGGTAATTTGCGAAAAGTTTTAAAAATGCACAAAAGTGCTTTTTTGAAACTTCTATTTTACACACACACATGCCCTTGGGACATGTGTGTGAGTAAAATGTACTTACCTGACATTTCAGGGGTGCAGGGGGGGTCCTTTGGACCCCCCCTGCACCCTTGAAATTGCATTCTCATTTTGCGATTCCTTAATTGCAAATTCGCAAAATGAGAATGCCTTGCCATCGATTCCTATGGGGCTCTAGGCCCATAGGAATCAATGTAATGTGATTCCTTAATTGCGATTCGCAATTAAGGAATCGCAAATAAAGAAAATTAAGGAATCACTAAAACTTTTGAAATCTCTTGATGCATAGGATTTTCCAATTCCTAAATTGCGATTCCTTAATTTTCGCAATTTAGGAATCGCAAATTCCTACAATGGTGCATGTGGCCCTGAGTGCCGCAGCGGTACAACGGAACCGGTGACACTCTAAAAAAGAAAAAGAATTATGTGGGGTGGTGGGGATAAATGGAACATACTATCTAATAAAACCTCCTAAAATCTATCTACAATACAAAAACACCATATTCTGACACTCAAACCCGTAAAAAGTTGTTTTGTTAACACTGTACGCTGTGCCTAACAACTTTCCCCCATTAGCCAGTGCTCTGCAGCAGTTCCTAGAGAACCAAATTGCAGCTTCTTACACATTTATCAGCAGTGCAAACGTTCAATAGCCATACAGCCTGATTCATCAAGCCGAAATCGAGTCGCAAAGGGCCAGATTCTGAGAATCTGGCCCTTTGCGAGCGCTATTTTTGCATTTGGGATTCATCATCCCAAATGCAAAAATCGGTAATAGCGATTTCGCTATTTTGCGAGGAATTACATTTAAGGAATCTCTATTTGAGATTCCTTAAATGCAATTCATCATCCATTTAAAAATTGCGAATTCGCAATTTGGCCCGCTATTTACCGCGAGGTCAAACCTCGTGGTAAATAGCGAAAACTTAGAAAAATGCTTTTGAAAGCATTTTTCTAAGTTGCATGTTGCACACACACATGTCCTTTGGACATGTGTGTGCGCAACACCTGTTTCAATTTGCATTTAAGGGGTGCTACAGGGTGTCCTTTGGACACCCCTGGCACCCTTTAAATCGCTATCTTATTTGCGATTAGCTAATTGCTAATCGCAAATAAGGAATACTCCGGATTCATTCCTATGGGCCTTTTGGCCCATAGGAATGAATGGGGAGTTATTCCTTATTTGCGATTAGCAATTAGCTAATCCCAAATAAGGAATGTGTAGGAATCGCATTTCTTTATGCAATTCCTACATGAATCCCGTTTTGCAAGTCCTTAATAGCGATTCGTTATGAATCGCTATTAGGGGCTCGCAAAACGGGAGATTGATGAATCAGGCTGATAGTTTGCTCTACAATATTTGCAATCATTTCCATTGGATGTATTCCTCCTCTTTTATAAACTGTACACCAATAGTTGGCAACAGTACACTTTAGTCTCATTTTTTCCAGAACATATTTATCAAAAGATACAGCAGTTGCAGTCCCCTAACCTATTATCTTAACAAACTAACAGCAGCCAATCACAAACTTTACTCGGGAAACTTATATTTTTGGCATCCTCTTTAAACTCTATTGCCTACCTGAAAATGTCCCACTCTTCTACTGACTTCTGTGAACAATACTTGGATTTGGTAAATGACTTTAACTGTTGCCTCTAGTTCAGAGCATTTCTGATTGCAAGCACTCGGACATCATGATAGTTCACTTCTGTGCAATGACCTGGTACCAATAACAATGTTAGTTCTTAAAATTCAAATTAAGGAGACATTGGCACAATTGACGGCTCTCTTTCCTCACACTGCTTTTGTATATTGCAAAATATGTCAAAGTCAGAAGTGGTAGTAGTCAAGTTAGTTTTGTTTAAAGATTGAGAAATATCAAACATATGTCAATAAAGCAATTTAGGCATTTATATGTGACCATGATTTGGGCTCCAAATACTTTCTGTTTCGGCATGTCTGGAATGTATTATAAGGATGCTGTCCATTTCACAGCAGAAGCAAACTGGATCTTTCTTAACAACATTAGGAAGTATATCCAGTTCGCCATATAAGTGTGCACAACACACTATTAACACAACAGCTCATCCCAGAGCCACCTTACACCACTAAAACTGGATATAATTTCAAATAAATTATTTTTTAAATTATGTTATTCGTACCAAGTTACCTTTGAGCTACGTTGCTGGGTAAAATAATGTTTTATGCACATACTATTTAACTGATAGTGTGGTTGTACTGTAGAACCAATTAAAAAAATGTTTTAAACCACACACTAACCTCCTCCTCAAAATAACAATTATGTGTGTGTAAATATGTGTCTGTCTGTCCAGGTGTTTGACTCAATGTGTGTGTTGATGTAAGTCTGACTATGACTATGTCTCTGTGTATGAGGGAGTGTGTGAGTGTGCTTATGAGTGAAGGGTCAGGGACTGTGTCTGTGTGTGTGTGTGTGTGTGTGCATTAGATGTTTATGAGTGTGAGACTATGAGTGTGTTCTTTTCTGTGCCATTTTCCAAGTTTATGTATGGTGGTAATGAGTGTCTGTGACTAGTGGTTTTGCCTGTGTGGGCTGGTTTATTAAAAAGAGTGTGCTTTTGTATGTCCATGTTCGAGTGTGTGTAGAGGGTGTTGGATGTGTGTGTGAGTTTAACAAATTGTATAAAATAATTAATCATGTAAAAAAGTAGCCATCCGATACCAATTTGTATAGCACTATAGAAATACACATTGAATAATTGTACTAATCTATACATATAGCATTATATGTAAGAATCATTGGAAAAATGTTTACATGCAATGCACTTGGAAAATGTGCATTAATGCAGATACACAGACATTTAATCATTCATACTCTTGCATTTGTAAGGATGCAACATCCAGCTCCTTAGCCTCCTGCACCTCAAATTGTGTCCCTTCTTAAGGACGTCCCACATGGCACAGCATGCTTTATCAAAAGAGTGAACTAATTGACCGCATCACCCCGACAGTGATGAACTCAATTGATTCCCGTTTTAGGCTTGCAGTTTCTTCAAGACCAGCTGCATCATTTCCAAACCGACCGGCACCCCACTTATCTGGCTGACATGTTCACCCCAACCGATGGCTGTCTGCACACATGGGGCCAGACACCTTTAGACTGGAGATGAAGTAGTACACAAGAGTAAAAAGGAGACTATAGACTTTCTCTTTTATGCACCCAGGAACTGTAACAATACGAAAGGTTCAATCAGAACCATCCCTACACTGATCAAATTATAGGTAGAGCTGACTGAAGATTTTTTAAAAAACACTTCCTCATAGTGATGTAACAGTCCACCTCCATTCACGGAACCTAGAATCCCCTTCAGTCACTCATTGCCTGTTTTTTTTCCTTTACACTTTTAACCGATCCACTGCCTTCTGTCTAGGTTCATGCTATATAAATACCTGATGACCCACCAAGGTGTAGCCAAAATTCCTTGCAATTAAAACTCTTTTGCAGAGGCTGAGCCTAGTTGCCTATTGGTCTTTCCCTGAGCAACTGTCTTAGGTATACAGAGGATAGATCAATAACCTAAATAGGGAGGCTACAACCATGGATATAGTGACCAAGAGCACCGGCAGTCTTACACTGTCTTTCATTTATTTTGAACCCTTTCTGAGTTTTGAGGTAACTATTGATGAAATTGAACCTCTCTGGTACATAAACTATATCTGTAGTTCAGATATGGTATCCTCCAGGTAAAATCTTTCACCTCCAACTGGTCTGCAGGGAGTGAGCGTGGCGATGAACAATGTCCAGCATGTGTTGGGGGGAAGAACCACTTATTGTTGTTTTGCCCCTGGTACAGTAGTCTACGGGCAACGTGGAGTATTCCACTTTGTAAGAATCTTGGTACCAGGATTTACTAGTTTACTTTTAGAATCTTGAGCACTAGCACACACAGGCCCCATGTTTTTGGTGTAGAAGAATTTCTTAGGATAGGCTGGATAAGGTCCTCCAAGTGCAAATAAAATGTGGTAGCCATTACCTGAGCAATTAAAACAGGGAAGAAAGCAGTGGATTGTGTTGTAAATTGCAAATGTGTTCAGTCCATAGGATGTTCCACTCTGTTTTAGCATTTTACCCTGTTTTTATGACAGTGTTTATGGGCAAGAAAGCCTTAAGGGCATCGCTCTCTTGTTTCAAAGGGGAAATCACAAACCTTGGTCTCATGAAGTGCCGTACGGTCAGGGCCGGACTGGATACCGGGCGTTTTGGCATACTGCCGAGCTGGGGGCTGATGTCACTGCAGTGGGGGCTAATTTCGTTGATGGAGACCTCTGTGTGCTTCGAAATAAACAAAGCAAAACGAATTTCTCTCAGCATACCCAGGTCTCCATCAACAAAATCAGCCCCCATCTCGGCAGCATGCCAAAACGCCCAGTAGCCAGTCCGGCCCTGAGTACGGTGCAAGATGCAGTGGGAGAATCCCGTACTCTGGCTAAGGTCTCTAATACGGGGAACAACCATTACAACGCGGGTTTTACCACGCGTTGCTTTTACATCGCATGTATTACAACGCATGTGATGTTACAACGCGGGGTAAAACCACGCATATCATTACATCGCATATACCATTACATCGCATGCGCTTTTACAACGCATGCGATGTAATGTGTAATGGCGGCGGCGGCTATTCACAACGACGTGAACTCAGCAGGAAGGAGGAAGCAGGTAGGCGACGTTGGAGAGGACACTGGTAAGGGGTTTTGCCCATGGGGTGGGGGTTACTTATGTAGGGTTTAGGGCAGTTTTAAAGTAGTGTGGTAATGTTTGTTTGTGTTTTTTTAAAACGTTTTAGTGTGTGTTATGGTGTTGTGTTTATTTAGTGTAGTGTATTAGGGAGGGTAGTGTAGTGTTTATGTAGTGTAGTGATTTAGGTTTTAGGGTAGTGTAGTGTTGTAGTGTATGTTCATTGTAGTGTATTAGGGTTTAGGGTAGAGTAGGGGTGGGAGTAGTGTGGGTAACGTAGTAGTGTTTTAAGGTTTAGGCTAGTGTAGGGGTGGGAGTAGTGTGGGTAGCGTAGTAGTGTTTTAGGGTTTAGGGTAGTGTAAGGGTGGGAGTAGTGTGGGTAGTGTGGGTAGTTTTTTAGGGTTTAGGGTAGTGTAAGGGTGGGAGTAGTGTGGGTAGCGTAGTAGTGTTTTAGGGTTTAGGGTAGTGTAAGGGTGGGAGTAGTGTGGGTAGGGTAGTAGTGTTTTAGGGTTTAGGGTAGTGTAGGGGTGGGAGTAGTGTGGGTAGCGTAGTAGTGTTTTAGGATTTAGGGTAGTGTAGGGGTGGGAGTAGTGTGGGTAGCATAGTAGTGTTTTAGGGTTTAGGGTAGTGTAAGAGTGGGAGTAGTGTGGGTAGCGTAGTAATGTTTTAGGGTTTAGGGTAGTGTAAGGGTGGGAGTAGTGTGGGTAGCGTAGTAGTGTTTTAGGGTTTAGGGTAGTGTAGAGGTGGGAGTAGTGTGGGTAGCGTAGTAGTGTTTTAGGGTTTAGGGTAGTGTAAGGGTGGGAGTAGTGTGGGTAGCGTAGTAGTCTTTTAGGGTTTAGGGTGGGAGTAGTGTGGGCAGCGTAGTAGTGTTTTAGGGTTTAGGGTAGTGTAAGGGTGGGAGTAGTGTGGGTAGTGTGGGTAATGTAGTAGTGTGGTAGTGTTTTTGGGTTGGGGTAGTGTAAGGGTGGGAGTAGTTTGTTGTGTAGGTGTAGGGATAGAGATGTAACTTACCTTGCATACTTTTACCATAAGTATAGCTTTACCACGCATGCCTTTGCGTTGTAATGGCATGCGTGGTAAAAGCATACTCGTGTTAAAAGTATACGATGTAATGGCATGCGATGTCAATTGTCATCACGTTGTAATACCCGCGTTGTAATGGTATGCGTGGTATTAGAATGCGATGTAATGACATACATCCCTCTAATACTGCTAAAGAGGCAAGAGCCCGGAAGAATCGAATGGGACACAATGGTAACTCTACATAGGAAGAAGAAAATGGGGAAAGCAGCTCAAGCATCAATATGAGTGAGATCCAAGAGTACTCACCGGAGTCAGACAGAATCTTTTATTCAGGGGTGGTAAGTGTGACACCAGAAAAGGCGGACTGTATTTTATCTGACTTTTTTTTTGTAAACAGTTTTTAGTATTTTTACATTGTTAATCTGTGTGATCGAAACAATATATTTTGAATGAATGGCTATACAAATCCCACATTACATAACACATTTCCAACTCTTGTTAAATAAGCAGCACCATCCCTTGCCAGAGTTTCCCCATTATGCACATCTTTCCTGTACTTACTTACTGTTGTTTTTTGGGGGGGGAATTATCATTCTTTCTGTGAGCAACAACATACTGAACACTTCACTCCTCATCTCCACTTTTTGAAAGAATAACTAGACAGTGGGATAGTGAAAGACTTCTCTTATATCAAAAAACATTTGCAGACATCCTAAAACACACAAAATGTGAAGAGATACTTGAGTCTCACCTTCAACTTCACTAACATGCTGTCATTGTCGTTGAGGGCTTGATCTTTCCTCGTCCAAAAATCTTTCTCATTTATTTACTGTTGAGAATCTTGGTGTAATTGTTTCCCTCAGTGCCCACATGCCATTTTATGACAAAATATGTGCTTTAGAAATACAATACACAAACAGCTGTTCTCCATTGGTTGTTGCTTTGCAGCTTGCTTGTCGTTTGTTCCCCGCTATAAATGCAGAGAGCAAGAACGATGAGCATTATTATCCATTAAAGCTCTGTCTGGAGAGTTTAAAGAACAATGCCCAAGCTCGGAATCACTACCTTGTTGATGTTTTCTGCAGGTTTTGTGGAAATTATCTAGGACGGCGTTAACATTATCGCTGGTTTAGTGGCAGAAAACTGCCACTAAAGCGGCGATAATGGGCTTGATAATATGCCCTAGAGAATTCCAATAGATGCCCATGTTCACACCAGAACATGGACTATCAAGCCCCTTATCGCCGCATTTTAGCTGCAGTTTTCTGCCGCTAAACCGGCGATAATTTTTAACGCCGTTCTTGATAATATGCCCCGTAGAACGTTTATATTTTTTCCCATCAGACACAGAATGTACTTCAATGAATTATATTAAGACAAATGCTAACATTCCTCCTCTATCGTATCTTCCTTCAAAAGGCTGCACAGGAGCTCTAGCAAGAGAGTTTATTTTGGCATACCCACGGTCTACGGTTACAGTGTATGACTTGCCTAAAGTGGTAAAAATTGCAATGAAACACTTCATATCCCCAGAAGAAAGTCAAATCAAGTTCCACGAAGGTATGTTGGTTTCTTTTACGTGCTAATGTGGGTCATAAAAATGGTTCGTATTTTTAAACAAAAACATTTAACTAGTCCCAAAAACAATGAAACTGCAGCTGGTTAATAACGGAAAGTAGAAACAGGGCAACAGATAGGGCTAGATTACACATCAGAGAGAATGAAACTATTGCATGCTTGTCTGCAATAATTTTGCTCCGTCTAATTATTAGCGGTTATGTGATAACATCATGCACTAGGGAACTCCATGTGGTTTTACAGGAGGAAAAATCGGACCGACACAGTGTGGAAACGGTAACATCGCATGTCCAGGACAGTTCAACTCATAATTATGGGCACAGAATTAGGTGCAGATTCTACGCCTAATAACGGACTTGACTAGCTAAGATTCAAAATTTCAAAGTTAGAATACATCCTCCTGTTTTTAGTGATTCTGCCTAAATGCACAATATAACCCATACCTGAAACTATATTCCCAGTATGTGTTTGAAGTGTAAATATATATATATATATATATATAATATTATTTATTTTGTATTGAATATATATATATATATCGCTCAAATAAAGCGCCTCATGAAATGTATTAAGCAATATTTTAAAATTTTGCAATAATGACGAAATGCAGTAGTAACAAGTGGTATTATGTCAGAATAATAATCAAATAATAAGCGTGCTACAACAATATAAAAGCAAAAACATCGATATCCAAAACATTGAGGAGCTAATTATATATTGGAAACTGTAGATTTATATAGATTACTGTTATCAACTCCGCATATACGTATATTTTTTTTAATCAAGGGACACATTTGTGGAGTTAAATACAGTAAGAATATGCTTATTTATAGATATTCACCCACTCGATGTATTACCTTGATATTTTTTGCTCCTATATTTTTGCAGCAAGATATTTAAAACAGGGGGATTTTCACAAGCAAATTGTACGGTGTGGCGCTGCCAGTAAATTATCATTTAAAACACACAGATGTGCCATATTTACAAGAATACAGCACACCCTTGTGTTTTCCCTTGCGCTAAAGAAAGCTCCCTAGTGCCAACACAGACACCCGGGCACCATAGTGCAAGGGTACTTGCACTGCAAGTATGATTCTCTGCAACGCCTTGCACCAGGGAAACGCCGTTTACAACGCTGTCGTTACATCGCGATGCCATAACATCGCGTTTTTTTAGAACGCAAGTCGTTACAAACGACTTGCACTGGATGGCGCTCTTGGACAAGGAATAGTATCATTTACTATCCAACACCTTACCTACTGTATGTAGACTGGAGTTGGAATAGTAAATTATACTACCCCTAAGTCCAGCGCCCCCCAACGCATGTCGCTGTAACGACTTGCGCTGTAAAATCCGCGATGTAATGGCATGCGATGTAGTAGCATGCGTTGTAATGTCATAATAACCTTGCACCATGGTGCAAGGGAGCCTGCGTTTCTGTGTTACTGGGATGATTGTTCAAATCCAGAACACCTTCCTGCGCATAAACAATCTTAAAAGGCGATTTGCACATTCTATGTGTGCTGCAGAATATAGCACACATAGAAAGAGCATAAACGAGAAAAAATAAAAGTATTTCTCCTCATTGAGTCAATCTAATGCCTGCTATTCGGGTCCAATAGATGTCCATGGTGGATGGAGAGGAATCAAGTCTATAGAGAATAATGATCTTTAAATGATATTGCTTTTGAATAGGATGACATTACGACAGTAGCGATATGATTGTTATTGTACTTTTCAGTCATTCCTAAATGCAAATCTAGTTTGACTGCCGTCATAATGTATTTACTGGGACGAGAGCATGGAATTCTGTGCAACCTTTGAATTCTGAGCCTTGTGACGCTTTCCGTGGTGAGGTATTTATTAAAACGTTGTGGGAAAGTCCTTACGTATAAAAACCTATCCTTCGTGCTTCTTCATATGAATTAATGCTCCACGCAAGAGCGTTATCAACTTCAGAAGTGAAGTTAAGAAGACTTTTGGTTCCAGTCTGTGTTTAGATGATTTCTTGCTTAGATCATTTGGTGAATTTCAGTAGATATTTTAACACTGAAATATGCGATTGTTTGGCATAGTGCATAAATAGCCATGAAATCACGATGCACACTTACATGTTAGAAAGATTTTTCAATCACACAAATGATGTAAATGTCGCATATAAAAAAATGCGTGACTTGAAAGAGGATAAGCAGAAAAAACAAGTAGAACAAAATGTGATAGCCTCCCCAGAGTAAAGGTTAAAGCCAGAACAATTCTAACAAGCATTTACAATGCAACGATCTCGCCTTTGCAAAGGTTAGAGCTATTGGCATTGTAAATGACAACAGTTTTATTTATGTGTTGGCTTTGAAAACAGATAAATAAATGGCATTGTCATTTACAATCCCAATAGCCTAATCTCTCGCAAATGCGACACCTATTGCATTTGGAGCCACACAAAACCGGATCACAAGCAGGCAACGGAGGCACACGAAAAGCGGATCACAAGCAGGCAACAGAGGCACACAAAAAGCGGGTCACAAGCAAAATCTACTATCTCTAAGGATTACAATCTTTTGGGTAAGGAAATACCTGGTCAAATTCAAAGACATTCTGCTAGGGACACCTCTGCCTCGTAGAATGAGGCATACTGAGTGTCTGATGAACATCTATGTCACAGCAACTTGGGCTGTTGGCCATATATATATATATATATATATATATATATATACATATACACACACACACACACACACACATTAATGCAACGACGTGGACGGGAAAGTGGAATGAGGAGATAATACTCAGATTACTTGAGGTAATCCCATTACTCTGATTGTCTCTTCCTCGCCTCCTGGCTTCCCTCTCTCCCTTGTGTGTAGCTTTCTCCTCAAGATGGGAAAGTTGCATTATAAGGGATTTGAGCTCTGCGTCCTTGTGTAGGATAAAATGGGTGGGTTAGGTTTCTGGCTTTGTGGTACTATTAAAGTGTCTACAGCGGGTGGAGCCTCCTTTAATTTAAGGTTTGGGACGAGAAAGAAATCGGTGTAATGGCATTACAGCAAGAAATAAGAAAATAAACAACAATATGCGCGAATGGAGGGTGACAAGTACAACAACAAAAAGTAAACTACAATTTTCCTTTAAGATTTGTCAGTACTGTTTCAAGAGACAGTGGCGAGAGCATCTAAAATCAACGCTGTTTATTTCCAAAAGCGCTCGGGGGGGGGGGAAACAGCCACAAAGAACTGCTACACTTTAAATGTTGTTTACCAGCAAACGCAAAACAGACTCTCCAAACAAGTGAAATGGCGTGGCTTAAGCTACAACACACGGATAATAATACAGTGAGAAGGTTGTCGCACTCTCCGAGAAGCATGACAACCAAACAGAAACAACACAGCCTGAAGGGGAAGTGCTAAACAAGCAAATCCTGTTAGTTTTATACATGTATGAGATGGGAACAAAGTGAAGAAAGAGAACCGGGGGTATTAGCTGCTAGTCGTCTGCCTACCCCCGCCCCTGCTGTCTTGCAATCTGCAGCCCACCGCCACCTGGCCCATTCTCTGCAGCCAGGAGCCCAGAATTCAACCCAGCTGGTGGAGTCTGCAGCCTCGCGCTTCCCGCAGGTGCATAAGCCAAGCCCGGAACAGGGCGCGCGCCTTACCTTCCCCTTTGTGATCGTGTCCACTATGAACCCAAAGTGGTGGATATCGTCCGGCTCTGCCATGTCGGTTCCAATAAGCAATTCCCGGGGAAAAAGAAACCGATAAGAACCAACAGCGGCGGCAAGTCCTCCTGCGCGTACAGTGCCGGTAGCCCTAGTTGTTGCCTCAGGCGGGATCCATCAAAAAAATAACATGTCCCTACACATTCGAAATATGAATAGCTTAAAATAGGTTTAAAAAGACAAGGTAAAAAACAATCGAAAATAACTGCAAAACAACTTAAAATGCAACAAAGATTGCCCGAAATACCCATCACATGGACAAGCCATTGTAGTGATGCCAAAGGAACGTTGCACTCTCCCTAAACACAAAAGATACCACACCATACCTGCTCGAAAACGAAACAGGGTTGACCTTTCCCTCTGTATCAGATCTAGGGTTAAACAACACCCAGAGTCCCCTAGTTCAGATAACAGGGTATAACCCCTTTGTATGTAGTTTCTGGGTGACTGAATTCTAAACAAGCGCACGCCGCCGCATGCGTTCACAGCGCTTGTCGGCTGGCTCGTGCGCAGGTCCTGTGCTAACGTGAGAGAAGCTGACGCCGGCGCCGTACGCGCTCACAGCGCTTGTCGGCCAGCTCCTGTCGCCTTTTTTACACCCCACCCCAACAGGAATCGCCATCTTGCAGCGCTTTGCGCTGCAACGCTAGCTCGACCTAAACCAGTAAGCAGCTCCAGATTTCACCCCGGAGTTCCCTAGGAGACTAGAGGGAGTCTACTCTGGAATAATGGGGCTAGAAAAAACGAGAAGCTATGTGGAAAAGTAAATTTTGCCATGTTCTGTGTCCCTACGTGTCATCCATCATATGTTATGTGTGCATGACCAATATGCATATGTTATTCCCCATGTCCGATTAATGACGCAATTATAGTTGTGTCCTCCTCTAGTATGTCATTTCCCAGTCCTCATGAGTAATATGAGTATCAGGCCTATGTAAAGCTATGTTGCCACGTTCCTCAGTGTGCACGTTATTTCATTATAAAGTCCCCGTTTCCAGGCCTCAACAGGGCCCGGACATCAGATTCAGCTCCTGTCTCCTGAAGCCTCGCTGAGGAGCGATCCAGCCCCCACCTGTATCCTCGACCTTTCACTTACTTCCTGCCTCGCAGTGCCCGGTGCAGCTTGGCTCTGCCTCTGAGTCTGCCAAGACTATGTTATGATTCCAGCTATCAGTTTAGTCCTCCTTCCCTGCATTCCTAAGCTACTGAACTGCATCAATAGTTTCCGTCATTGTCTAGCCTATGCGGCTCCATATTAAGAGAAATACTGTATTTAATGGTCATTTAGTATTCTTCATCACGCACTACATGTAGAATAAATGCATGCTCCAGTCTTAGAGTCAGTTAGCTTTTCCCCTCATGACTTCTAGTTTATATCAACATGTTCCCTAAACATCAGATACTAGATAGGGTTTAGGTACATGTCGCTCCGACCCTCCAGACTTTAGTCTCTGCTCCTAGCACAGAGTTCATAGCCCCCAGCTTCTCCTCGTAACACGTCATTACCAGTTTGCGCGCACCATTAGGTTAGAGGTCCCGGCTCCTTAGGTAGCCCCCTCCTATGTTTCCGCCCATTCATGACATATTCTGTTACGTCTGCACCACATGTCTGTGTATACGCCCAGTTACACCTCTTTTTACTCTTATCTTTCGCGACTGCTACGCCTACCGCAATGTAATGCTATGTGTTCGCGCTATGTATATATGCTCGTGTATTATTATTAAAAGTTAGCGCGCTCATCCCAGACCCAGCCCCAGCAGCTGCTGGGCCCTGTCATCCTATTCCTATGCAGGTTGTCCTGTTCCTGTCCTTATGCTGTATTAAAACCTGCAAAACTCCTACTACCTCGAATCTTGACTCTTATTTTATTGAGCTATCTGTTATGATATAGGTCTAGTCAAAAATAGGGTATTATTTATTTATTTACCACATAATGGCGCCCGAATAGGGACTTGCCCTTTCCCCACGCGTCGGTGAAGCCACGCCGACCCCCTGACCCTCTGCAGTCGTGACGGAACTCTTCTGCGCAGTGGCAGATATTTCTGCTCAAGTATCCCTCAGGCCCACGGAGGAGACGGAGGAGGCGGTCCAGCATCCAGACGAGACGGTGGAGGAATGCGGCGAGTCCCGACCAGAGCCCAAGCCAAGAGTGCAAGGTCCGAGGTATCCGGAGGTCCACCCGTAACTGAAGTCTGAAGTTCGTCGTCGTAGCAGTCCAGTCCAGTCCGAGGCTTTCCGTTCTTGCTGCCCGGTGAGTACCGTTACTGGGGTGGTATCTAGACAGGGTCAATTTGATTGACTCTGGTCTGTGGGTTGGTGGTACACAGTCCCACAAACGAAGTGTCCACTTCGGTGGATGCGGGTCCCGACGTGTCTCTTTAAAGAGACCGGTAAGTTTCGTACTGTCTCAGCAGTGCATCTAGTTTCTGTTCTAGTCAGTTCTGTTCTCGAGAAATTTCAAGTATTTCCAGGTAGTATTCTGTCCGAACTGTTATTTTAAATGTTTTTCATGTATTCTAATGTCGTGGTATGAATGGGAAATAAGTATCGTGTTTATTGTGTATTGTATTGTGTCTAGATTACAGTTCAGTCATGCCCATATTTTCCAAGTTACGTCAGTTAAAAACTAGAAAGGGTCTGCTGGAAGCAGCAGTTCCCGTCCCGCCCAGGGACAGTCCAGGTCATTTTATGTATCAGAAACATGGCATAAGTGCCATATTGTATCTAGATTTATGGGTAGAGTATACCAAACAGTTAGAAGAAAAGTATAGATGGCCCGTATCGGGTACATGGGATGCCGAATGCATCATGCGAGTAGAGGAGGCATTATGGAAAAAGAAAGCCAGACAATCACAGAAAGATGCCATCGAGTTATGGCGCAAAGAAGCTCATAAAAGAACCGAAAAAGAAATCAGAAAGTCAGAACTAAGTAGAGAATCCCAAGAACGAGCCCAAGAAAGAGAATTATTCGAGATAGGTGAACAAGTTAGAACTGAGCAATCAGACAGACAGAGGCATGCCCTCATTAAGGGTATGTATCCTCTTCTTGCTGAGGGCTTGCCAAAAGCGACCCCGGAGGCATCCAGTAATTTCCCGCCACCATTAGTTCCGACCAAGCTACGTCACAAACCGACCGCAGCTGATATTTTTATTTCGTCCTATCTGGACGACACAGTCCCCGAATATGCAAATCCTGTTCGCACTCCGCCAGTCCCTGTAAATCAGGTAATTCCTGCTCCTCCAGACACCCGGGTGCCCTTAACAGCTCCCCCAGGTCAGCCCGCCATACAAGTCCAGCCCACGTTACAATTACCGACCCTGCCAGGACGAAAAGCATCAGTTGATGATTCTAGTTTAAGGGCCGCAGGAGGAGGTCTTCCTCAAACTCCGCCGCCATACAAGCGTTTATCAGCACTCGAATTACATGCTCAAGCATCACAGCGTACTCCTAAAAGTAATAAGTCTGTCGCAGAAATCAGGCAAACCCTTGGCGAATGTGTCTATGACCCAGTTCCAGGCGAGTTTAATATGGTTTTATATTCCGTACGCGTAAGGAGAGTGACCGAGTATCTAGTCACCCTGCCGAATATGAAAGAAGATCTAGACAGGATATATCGTTTCATCCGTACAGGGGATGACCCACAAAGTATTAGTGATGCCATGTCTCAAAGGAAAGCCGAGATTCAGCGCATGATATTAAAGTTCTTAATTAACTGTCTAATAAGAGAACAGGATTATCCGTCTAAAGACCCGGAAGAAATGAAAACTCTGACAAAGTGGAGTGATAATATAGCCGAAGGAAAGCACAATACCATTGGTGCCATGGAAAGTATGTACAAGAAAATCCGTAGAGAAATAATAAAGATACACGAACAGCGTAAAGCAGTACAAGTAAGCGAGAAAGAAAGTACCTCTGATCCTGAAGAGGAAGACGACGAGAATACTGCCAGAATAGCGTATGTAGGAAAACCCAGATTTCCAGATCGCCATTTACGTTTAGAACACAAGTCTATTTTCCATCATCCAGCACCAGAACAAGGTTCCCTAGAACAAGTATTCCAAGCTACCGATCACATTCTGAAATCACGAATCGGTTACAGTGAGTTAAGTACTATGCATGAACAAGAACTAGCCCGATCAGCAGTCCGATGGATTACTGATTCTACCACTTTTCCAGACGAAATAGTGGCACAAATGTTCCTGAAAATGCCCCCAGCCGAGCAGCGACTGGTGGGTATGTATATGATTCAGCACCTCATTACACTGTATGAGGGTCAACATTCTGATCCAGGCCCGTTACATGATATCCTGAACGAATTACTCCAGTATAAATGGAGAGGTCTAGGTACTGATCCAGCGGGCTATAGAAAATATATCATAAACTACGCTACCCAACTTCATAACCTATAAACAAAATTCTATACTAAATATGGACCCATTTATGAACCTGATATATTTTGGGCCTACTGAATCAGGTGGTCAGAATAAATCTACATACACATTATCTACACACTATATACATATTTATACATTTGCAGAAAGAATATTGTCATTAGAATAAAACCCAACCATTTAAACGACCACCATATGCGACGTGATCTAGCTAATGGTAACCTACACTTCTGAATAACCAAGACCAGCTTGTTTGTCAAAAGTAAGATTTTATTTTCTAATTATGGTATATAAGATGAAAGTTTTATAAATGAAATTTATTTGCAATAAAGCAAGCATGATGGTAAGAAATATGAGAAAAATACAATTTAAGCAATTGAATCAATTTAAAGAAATTATATAAAGTTTAGCATTTCTAAAACCTATTTCCCTAACTGAGCTAAATAGACAGAAATTAAAGTAAAGATCTTTGAGGATTCTTACGTGCTCCACGCAAAGTCCAGCAGCACATCACCCTCATCGGAAAGTCAGAAAACAGCAGCCAGCCCAACCCTAAGGGCATGACTTTTTATACCTTTCTACGCTAACTAAACTAGCAAAGGAAAATTTTCAGAAATACTCGACGTCCCATTGGCTGAGAGTGACAAGTGACATGTCACCCGATTCTTAAAAAGTTCCACAAAATCATGTCTTACAAAGACCATTGTCTCTTCCACGTGAAGCCAGAAGCTTCCTGCGATTGCAACTTTGTATTAAGTCATCCTCGCAGCTTCCATAGTCTTTCAGTACAATTTCCGCGGATGCCAAGTTAAGGACTGACAAAAAGTTCACTTTCGACCTTGGCCATGTCCGACAGAATGATGTTAGCTCATCAGTTTTTGCTTTGTGAATGCAGCTTCAATAAACGTTTTAATTCAGAATGGGCGTCTCGTGACTTTCTGCAGAATTATAGATCAGCTCTTTTTCTGCGGCTCAAATAGCTAGGCCCAAAAGCAGGCAACTTATGTTTTCTAGTATAAAACAAACACAAGAAAAGTATTAATGTAAGAAATAAAGTATATTCTGTATCCACCCCATGGTTTACTAATTAATTAACCCACCCGATTAATCAAAATGTTACCTAGCCATTGCAAACAAATAAAGCAGCGTTTATATTTACCAGTCTCCGTTTTTCTATGAGACCCATATGCACCTAGAATAGTAGAAATGACATCACACAGACAAGGAAAAGCAAAACAAGCACATGCTTATTTTAAGTTTGCAGCAGTTAGTAATGACAAAAACGAAAACAATAAATTATTTTATTATTTTGCACGAACAAAAAGATGCAACAAATATGCACGTTTATGAGCACACATGTTAGTCCCCCCACGTGTAAAGTTTAATCTAAGTTGTATTAGCACGACATATCACAAATCATTAATAATTTTATTCATGTTATGGAAATGTGACTTTGCGAGTTTAAACAAAATTTTGTTTTCTATCTCGCTCCATCAACTCCCTCATCTGGTGATTAACAAATCACCACACCAGCACTCAAAATTTTGGTAAATTAAATTTTTAAGAAATCGATTCAAATTCATTTGTATTAGTAAACCTAAAAGTCTGTTTCAGCATAATCTTTGCAATTAACATGACGCTCTCTATGTAACTCCTGCAACTCGATCTCCCTTTCCTCTTCTTTTCTGAGTTTATAGATTCTCTTCTTTTCCTTCATATGTTTCTTTCTTTTATGTAATAAACAACCTACTTTAGTCAAAATAAAAATGAATACTATTATAATCAAAGGTGCCAGAATCTTGCCAAGAATTGAACTTCCGATATTATGAAACCAGTTTTTAATTGCTTGAAACATTTTTGAAAGTTTCCCTGTAAAATCTTCTTCTTCTAAAGGAATTATCTCTGAATGCATTTGTGTAATATTCTTAATATACATTTCAATATTCTTACTTTCATCCGGTATATATGTACAGCAATGTTGGACATGTAAAATGCCACAGACTCCTCCCTCTTTTGCTAGGAGTATGTCTAAAGCAAGACGATCTTGAATTACCATGGATCTAATTGCAATAACTTCAACATTCACTAATTGAAATCCATCAGCAGTGTCAGTTGATAATCTATCAACTATAGTGGACAATTTTCTGATTCTCCCTGCATTTAGGGTTATACCAACAAAAGGTATTACAGCTTGGAAAATATCTCCCAGAACTTCAGTAAAAGTTTCTCTTTTAGCTCTATTTACATAATTATGAATTTTAAACAATCCTTCTGAATCTCTGTCAACATGAAACACTTTAGGAAAAACAATTCCCACATAACAAGTTCCATACCAATGGTCTGGAAGGTTATAGTAGGCTTTGTCACCACAAACAAAATAAATTCCAGGAAAGATAGGATCTTTTCCACCTTTAAATCCCCAACCTCCCATAATCTGATAAGTATCTTCACAGTTACTTGCACCTACAAAATAATTATCAAAAAGTGTATTATCTCTTCTAATGCAAAGCTTTCCACTAACAGGTTTGTCTATGTGAATTGCAATATTTTCAAGCATTTTGCCATTTAGTTTCTCATCTTCTTTTTGCCAGAAGGATGACTTAGTCTGCTTGACTAATTCATTTCTCTTATAAATTGCTCTTCTCTCCTCAACCATATTCAAAAATTTCTTTCCTTCAGCACTTAATTTACATGTTAGATTATTCTTGTAAGCATACTCATAAGTGAGTTCGTTAGTAACAAGGAAATATTCTCTCAATTGTTTAGCTTTCTTATGCTTATTTAAAACATTATCAATCTTGACATTAGCAAAAATCTCATCATAATTTGAATAGTAATATTCTAAACGTCCAGTTTGATAAAATAAACTAGTTAATACACTACATGTAACAGCATAAGTGAGAGGAAGCATATTATATGTTACTCCCTCAGAAACAGAAGCAGGTAACTTAACACAGACGTAACAGTCTTTTGCATCCATTACCTTTACATATTCACTCAAAAGCTTTGTGAAAGTATTGCTTGAAAAATCACCTATTGATTTATCTTGATGAATGTTAGGCTGATGATCAATTACTTTTGCAGATGCACTATGTTTAGTTTGGCTAACTAGAGCTTTGCTTGTAATGTTAACTTTGTGTAATTCTCTATTCATTTCTAAAGGTATAATCACAGCTAGCACCAACCAGAGCAGAACTAAATTGAGCAGACACACCAGAGTCATCTTACAGCATCTTTTAAAAACAGAACATTTTGAAGTGCTCTCCTTAACGTAAGGCATTTTTAAGTTAGTTTTAGCCTCAAAAATAAAAATAAATTTTAAAATTTATATACACCCCCCTTTTAAAATATATTTTTCTTTTATAACCCTAAACAAGATTTCTTCGACCTTATGTCATATATAAGTTTTCTTGTACTAAACAGTTTTTCTTCGACCTTGTGTCAACTAACAGGATTTCTTCAGCCTTTTGCCAATTTAATTTTGTATTTCAATCATTGTCACTAATTTCTTGGATTTCGTTTTCTTCTTCACTACTATCATATATGTCTATAACAGGTGGAATTACTAAGTAAGTCCACTCAGGAGACTTGTATTTCTGGTTTGGTCTAATTATTCTCTTCCCTTTTCTCGATATCACTTCTATTTTTCTTCCAACTCCAATTTCTTTTCCTGGACTCTTTTGACTACTTATTTCTTCAACTTGTTCTATTGGCTTTTTGATCAATCTGACTCTCAATCTTCCACCAGGCCAGTAGTCTGCTTTTCTCACGTACTTCTTCTTTGGTTCAGAATTATTTGATTCTGATTTCCAAGTCCTTTTCTTTCCGTTTTCACTTCCACCTTCCACGTCACTTTCTTCAGTTTCGTAGTCTGAAATTTCAATTGACTCAGGAACTTCTCTATTCGGCAATTTTACTCCTTCAGGAACTTCACTTTGTCTTCCATCACTGGTACTCGGTAATTCGTTCTCCTCCTCTTCCTCAATTACCTCTAGCTTCCCAGATTTCGGATTTTTGTTCCTTACTTCAGAGCTTGTTCTCTGCCTTTCGATACTCTCCTGGTCTGAAACTTCCTTCGGTTCAGCTTCTTTGTCTTCAATATAGACAACCGAATCTTCAGTTATCTTTCCATTTAACAGATTCTCTTCACCTTCAGAATCTATTTCAATTATTTCTAAGTCTTTTCTTGTCAGATTTCCATTCACTGGCACAGTTTCCAGATGTCGACTTTCTTGTCGATCTTCAGAATCTGGAATTACTTCACCTTCTGTTCTGTCTTCTGCTTCAGAATCAGAATCATCTGTGGTATCACTTTCAACATCAGAACTCTCAGGAGTTGGTATTGGAATAGTATGACTTGGATGAATCCAGCGTTTCAATCCTCTGCACTTTACAGCATTAGTAGTGATCAAGATTACCTGCCTAGGTTTCTGCCATCTAGGAGATAGACAATTCCTTCTCCGATGTACTTTCGTTCTGACCCAGTCTCCAGGTCTCAGATCATGTGTCAAAACTTTTTCATTTGATTGAGCTTCAGTTCCCACCTGATTAGACACAGAAGTTACCATATCAGATAACCTTTTACAGTAATCCAAAATTGCACTGTCATTTATGCTCAACAGTTTACCTACAGGTACAAAAGCTTGCCTCATAACTCTTCCCATTATAATTTCATGAGGACTCAGACCTGTCTTTTTATCTGGTGTACTTCTTAATGACATCAAAACAAGTGGAAGAGCATCAGTCCACTTAACTCCTGTCTCTAGACACATTTTTCCAATTCTGTTTTTGATAGTTCCATTTATTTGTTCAACTACACCTGATGCCTCTGGTCTGTATGCATAGTGTATTTTCTGCTCAATGCTCAAAGCTTCACAAATTAACTTCAACAGTTTGTTATCAAAATGGCTTCCTCCATCACTCTCAATAGTGACTGGAAAACCGTACCTTGGGATGATTTCTCTGAGCATTAGTTTTGCCACTGTAATTGAATCACAATGTCGTGTAGGGAAAGCCTCTACCCATCTTGAGAATAAGCATACAATTACAAGTACATATTTCAAACAGTTGTGTAAGGGCATTTCAATGAAATCTATTTGTAACCTGGTAAAGGGACCACCCTCTCGACCAATTATTCCTGTCCCCACCACTGATTTTCTGTTTGGATTCATTTGTTGGCATGACAAACACCTTTGACAAAAAGATTCTGCAATGGTTCTAAATTTTGTATTGAACCATGTTTCTCTAAAAAGTCTGATCATAGAATCTCTTCCTAAATGTGCAGGACCATGATATAATCTGGCCATGTCAGAAATCAAACAATTTGGTAAAACTACTCTGCCATCTTTGTAAACCCACACTCCATCTTCTTCACGTGGTCTACAATCTGATCTTAACCATAGGTCTTTTTCATCATCTTCTGCTTCGTTTTGTAAATCTCTAATCTCATTCCATGTTTCTACAACAGTTGTTAGCATTAATGAATTTGAATCAGTTTCTTTACTCCTATTCCGATTGTATGAATAATTTTTCCTTGCGCAGTACTTTGCTGTTTCGTCTGCGAAGGCATTTCCCTTGGAAATATAATCAGTTCCTCTAGTGTGCGCTGCACATTTGACTATGGCAATTTCTTTTGGTAATTGTATTGCTTCAATTAATCTTCTAATGAAAACTGCATTTTTAATTGGCGATCCTGTTGACGTCATGTATCCTCTCTGTGACCAGAGTTGTCCATAATCATGCACAACTCCGTATCCATACTGACTATCAGTAATGATGGTAACTCTTATATCTTTTGATATTTCGCATGCACGAATTAAAGCAATCAATTCAGCCACTTGTGCTGAACGAACTCCTTCAAGACATGATGCTTCTTCAATATCTACAACTGTACAAACTGAGTATGAAGCTTTCAAGACACCTCCTTCGGATCTTAAGCATGAGCCATCTACAAAGTAGACAAAATCCGATTCAGGCAAAGGTCTGTCTTTGATGTCTTTTCTGGGTTTAGTGCAGAATTCCATGACATCTAAACATTCATGTTCTGTCTCAATGTCATCAACAATTTCGGAATCAGGCAGTAATGTAGAAGGATTCAGATTCAAACATCTTGAAATCGAAACATTATCTGCTCCCAGTATGATTTTCTCATACTTTGTCAATCTGCTACTTGTTAAATGTTGAGTCTTACCTCTTGTCAGTAATATTTCAACCGAATGAGGCACAAAAACTTTCACAGGAAATCCCATAATGATTCCTTCACTTTGTTCGAGGCTGATACTTGTAGCTGCAACTGCTTTTAAACAACCTGGTAATGCTTTTGCAATTGGATCAAGAACTGCAGAGAAGTATGCAATAGGTTTCTTTAGATTTCCATGTCTTTGAATTAACACAGATAATGCACATCCTTCTCTCTCACTGCAATACAGTTCAAAATCTTTCTCATAATTTGGCATACCCAAAGCAGGAGCTTGGCATAAGCTCTTTTTCAGGTTCTCAAAAGATTCCATCTCAGCATCATTGAGATTAATTGGATCTTTTACATCTGATTTGGTCAGTCTTTGTAGTGGTTTTGCAATTACTGAAAATCCACTTATCCATTGTCGACAGTAACCTACCATTCCCAGGAACATTCTGACCTGTCTTTGTGTTCTTGGCGGTAACATTGCTTGAATCATTTTTATTCTCTCTATTGTTACTTGTCTTTTTCCCTTTGCAATTCTGTGACCAAGATATTTTACTTCTTGTTTGCAAAACTGTAGTTTTGCTGGGGACACTTTATGTCCTTCTTCAGCAAGGCGATTTAACAGAATTATTGTGTCTGTTACACAATTTTCTCTTGTCTTTGCAGCTATTAACAAATCATCAATATACTGCACCAGCGTAGACCTACCTGGTAAGTCTAAATCTTCTAATGATCTTTTTAACAATTCATTAAAGATTGAAGGACTTTCTGTATAGCCCTGAGGGATTCTTGTCCATCCAAGGGTCTTACCTTGGAATCTGAAAGCAAAAATTTCATAACTGTCTGGGTGTAAGGGAACAGTAAAGAATGCATTGCAAAGGTCAATAACTGTGTACCATTCAGCATCATGTGGAATCTGAAATAGAATTACTGCTGGATTTGGAACCACAGGACAACATGGAATGACAATTTGATTAACCTTTCTCAAATCTTGTACGATCCTAAATGTTCCGTTAGACTTTTTAACTCCCATAATTGGTGAATTACAAGAGCTACTCTTCATTTCCTTTAATACACCTTGCTTGATTAACTTTTCAATTATAGGTGTAATACCTTCAATTGTCTCTGTTTTCATTTTATACTGTGGAGTGTTTGGAAATTCTATTCCCTGTTTCAATGCAATTTTAACAGGATCTACGTTTTTCATCAGACCCATCTCATTCCCAGTAAAATCCCATATTTCAGATTTCACTGTTTCCTTTAGCTCTTCAGGTAAATCCTTTTCTTCAAATGCAGGAAACAATTTTGTTTCTTCTGCTTCCATCATCATCATTGTCATTCTGTACAAACCATCTTCCTCCATTGTTTGTAACTCAACTCCTTCAGGAGAACAATATATTCTGCAATTCATTTTACATAGGATGTCTCTACCTAATAGATTTACTGGACTACTATTACAAACTACAAATCTGTGTTTGTCTCTGTAATTTCCAATTTCAACTGGTACTGGATCAGTTAAGTCTGTTTTAATTTGCTGATTACTTACTCCCACAACTTGGATGGTATCCCCAGAGAGAGGTAGGTTTTCAATTTCCACTGATCTAACAGTAGAACGGGTAGCACCAGTGTCCACTAGAAAAGTGATGTCTACATCATTAACTTTCCCGTTTACATAAGGACCAGACTGGTCAACCTCAAGAGTGGCTCCAACAACACACTCTTCCTCCTCTCTCGGGCACCGTCAGTAATAATCATCAGAATCACTGTCTTGACTTTCTGTTAATAAAAATTGTTGTGAAGCATTTTGCATTTGAACCTTTTGCTGCTTTTGCTGTTTTTGTGGTTTTATTACCTGTTCACATCCCTGAAATCCCACGTTTGGATTATATTTTTGAACTCCCCCACAATTCGGAAAAGGTGGTTGTGGCAATTGGTCTTGACGATTATTCACCTGTTGTTGCTGTTGTTGTAACTGTCGCTGAATATTAAATTCATTTAACCCCTGTTGCATCTGTAGCTGTTGCTGCAGGTTAACACCATTCTGCATCTGTGGATTCAATAAGGGATTCTTTGAGTTTCTAGGAGGATGAGGACACTCGTCCCTCCAATGTCCAATTTCGCCACAATTAAAACAAGGTAATCTTTGTTTCAGCTCTTCTATCTTTGGGCTAAATTTCTTTGGGAAATTATTACCTTTAAACTTTCCTTGTATCTGGTTTGTATTTCCAGTTTGAACAAAATTAGTGTTCTTATTTCCCATGCTGGCAATCTGTTGCTCAGCCACCTTTACCTGAGCCCACATGGCTTTCTCCTTCAGCTTCTTCTGTTTTACTTCTAATTCATCGCTACAATATTTTGCTTTTCTTAGAATATCATCTACAGATAGTGCTTGCCATCCGACAATACTAGTTCTGATCATTTCTCCAATTTCAGGTTTTAGTCCATAAACAAATCTATAGATAAAATGACTCATGTCTTTTTCATCTAATTTTTCATAACCACTGTATTGTTTAAAGATTAACAATAGTCTTTCATAAAAAGAATGAACTGATTCTTTTGTTTCCTGTTCTGTTCTTTCTATTTTAACCCAATCAACTTCTTTGGGTGGAATTTTGTTTTTCATCCAAATAATTACTTTCTCATAGAAATCCATTACAAGTGGATTTGGGGCACCTGTTTCTTTAATTCGTTCAGGTTCTGCTTTTGGCCAACTAATAGTTATTTTACATTCTGTCCAAAGATCAGATGGAACTACAATGTCAAAAAATCCATCTAAATCAATCCACAGAACTTTTGACACTTTGATAAATCTATCGACTTGCCTGTACCACTCAACTGGTTTCTCCCTCAATTTTGGAAAGTCATTTGTGAATAACAGAATGTCTTGTCTTGACCATGGGACATGAACATATCCTCCACCTGCAACTTCCCTCATTGGAAATTGTTTTGACAATTTTTCCAATCTTTCATCTTCCTTCCTCTTGGTCCATTTCACTCTCCATTTGTTCAGTTCTCCTAGTTTTTTGATATAGACAATTAAATCTTTAATGTGAACTATTCTTCCCATTGAGTTCAAACTCTCAATGTCACTTTCTGAAAAATCTAATCTGTAATGCTTTGCAAAATTCTTTTGTTTACTTACATCGATTTCAAGTTCTGCAGCTAAATCCTCTAATTGATCATATTTATTTTTCGTTTTCCACTGAATACTTTTGCAAATGAATAGTAGTTCATCATCCCGATAGTAATTTAAACTATCTGGGCCAATAGTTCCAATTATTAATTCTTCTATATTCGCTTTTAATTTAGCCACATCGAGTTTAGGTGTGGTTACCCTGACTTCAGGACTTCCTACATCTGACATAGCACCCATTGGTGTTTTTGGAGATAAATCCTCATTAAAGGTTAAATCAGGCATTCTCGATCTAGAAGTGTTTAATTCAGTCAAGTCTGAATAAAATTTTTCAGTAGCTTTTTGAGTTTCTGTATTTAAAGGAATAGTTAATCCATTTTTGTTTGTATCTCTTTGATCAAATACAGGCTGAACAGGACCTATTGTTACTGGAACTGTGACAGCTTCCATGCCTTTTGTCATTCTTTTAATTAATTCTTCTTTAGACCTTAAATATTCATTATAATCATCATCCTCAACATTTCTTGACTCTCTTGCATAATCTTTTGGAGGTTCCCTTGCTCTTGGAGTCATTGAAAAATGTCTGCCTTCATTTCGAGCATTCTCAAATTCTGATCTTCCAGGTGTTTCAGTGATTTCACTATTATTTGGATAAAGTTTAGGAGCTTCACTAATTGGAGGTGCACTCGGTGAAGTTTCAGTAGAAACCACCGGAGTAGACCATGATCTAGGAGGTCTCAAAGGCTGATTTGGCTGTTTCTTTCTAGCAGTTGTATATATTTCTTCCATAACTGCATCCTCAGATTCACTTTCCATAGATTTCCCTGTAGGAGAACCCATTACCATTTCATGAATTAAATACAATCCTTCACTCATGTTTCCCTGTCTCCACATTCGCAATCTATCTTCATGAGTTTCTCTTTTCCATGATGGATTTTTAGAAGGTCTTTTAATTCCACTAGCTTCTCTTTGTAACTGATACATCTCGTCTTCCCACTCAACTAAAGCCTCAAATTGAGTTGGTCTCGGTTTTGGAACAAGAGCATTCATTTTCTCTCGTAAATTTCTTAAAACTCTTACATTAAATGAACCATCATCAGGCCAAGCTAAAACACCATCGTTTTTAGTATAACGTTTCCAACTGTCGAACCATAAGACAGTATGATATCCGTATTCACCTTCCATGTACGCTGCAGGTGTTTTATACTTATGAAGTAGTTTACCACCTCGCGTTTCGATTTTCTTGTCAGGTGAAAATAAATTTTTGAATTTCTGAAATAATGTTGTCTTTTTCTCAACATGTTTAAAATGATAACTCATTTTTAAAAGTTAAATTTAATTCACAAAATCGTTTGTAAAATATTTCCGGGATGTTCCGCAAAACAACCAATCCGTGCGCGAAACACACCAACAAGCCAATGGCAGTTGAGCTACGTCACTTTTCTGCTCAACCAATAAATTTGGAGATTTTCCGAACGACCAATCAGCTCACAGGTCGTCAGAGACTCAAGAGCCAATCAGAATACAGCTTGTGACGTAGGTCACCCAATCCCAGCGCGGCTCTGTGACGTACACAGCAGCTGCGGTTTCTCGCTTCTCACTCTTGGCGCTTACCCCTCCTTCACAAAATCTTTTCACAGCGCCATTTTAAGAACACCTTTCAGTGTAAATTAATTCTTAACAATGACTATAAAGACAACATCTGTTCGTTTCACTAATTAGGATAGTTTACATACATTCAAGTATCCACACTTCGGAATAGACGGCGCTATTCACACTAAGGATAATATTCAATTGTCAGTAGAGTAACCTTGCCCCACCCTTCTAACACGTATAATTATGAACTCGCTTTGCTCTGAACCCACCGCGAAGTGAAAGTTCTAAGAGTTCCACTTGAACATAAAATACAATTCAAACTCGCACTTTTACACGGAAAATTCCCTATTTTCAAACACACATGAAATCCGTACAGGACTCTCACCTGTTTATAAAATTCATGCACCGTTAGCAAAACAACGACGTTATCCGTACAGGACTCTCACCTGTTTATAGATATGAAACATGTACCCGTACAGGACTCTAACCTGTTTATAGATAATCATGCACCGACGTTAATTTTTACCCTTCACTCAAGCTCGGATATAACTAATACTCTCATCACAGTGAGTTTTATGGAAGGCGCTTTGTCCCTATTCTCATGCTGCTTTGGTTTCTTAGAAAACCCTCACTATACAAGATTCAGACCTAGCCCTAAAACTGTGCTGCTCGGCGACAACACTATGGTACACGGCGATACCTCTTGTGATACTCGGCGATATCACTACAAACTGAACAGATGGCTTGCGTGACTAATTTCTCGCCACACAATCTATACCGGTATAGCTTACAGATAGGCACGAAAAACGAACTTAACATGTGTTAAAACATCGATCCTATTTCCATACCATGATGTAACCCTTAGCAACCAACATATTACCTTGGTTACCTCTTAGCAACCATCAATTTCTGCTACCAGAGAATTGATCCAGCGGGCTATAGAAAATATATCATAAACTACGCTACCCAACTTCATAACCTATAAACAAAATTCTATACTAAATATGGACCCATTTATGAACCTGATATATTTTGGGCCTACTGAATCAGGTGGTCAGAATAAATCTACATACACATTATCTACACACTATATACATATTTATACATTTGCAGAAAGAATATTGTCATTAGAATAAAACCCAACCATTTAAACGACCACCATATGCGACGTGATCTAGCTAATGGTAACCTACACTTCTGAATAACCAAGACCAGCTTGTTTGTCAAAAGTAAGATTTTATTTTCTAATTATGGTATATAAGATGAAAGTTTTATAAATGAAATTTATTTGCAATAAAGCAAGCATGATGGTAAGAAATATGAGAAAAATACAATTTAAGCAATTGAATCAATTTAAAGAAATTATATAAAGTTTAGCATTTCTAAAACCTATTTCCCTAACTGAGCTAAATAGACAGAAATTAAAGTAAAGATCTTTGAGGATTCTTACGTGCTCCACGCAAAGTCCAGCAGCACATCACCCTCATCGGAAAGTCAGAAAACAGCAGCCAGCCCAACCCTAAGGGCATGACTTTTTATACCTTTCTACGCTAACTAAACTAGCAAAGGAAAATTTTCAGAAATACTCGACGTCCCATTGGCTGAGAGTGACAAGTGACATGTCACCCGATTCTTAAAAAGTTCCACAAAATCATGTCTTACAAAGACCATTGTCTCTTCCACGTGAAGCCAGAAGCTTCCTGCGATTGCAACTTTGTATTAAGTCATCCTCGCAGCTTCCATAGTCTTTCAGTACAATTTCCGCGGATGCCAAGTTAAGGACTGACAAAAAGTTCACTTTCGACCTTGGCCATGTCCGACAGAATGATGTTAGCTCATCAGTTTTTGCTTTGTGAATGCAGCTTCAATAAACGTTTTAATTCAGAATGGGCGTCTCGTGACTTTCTGCAGAATTATAGATCAGCTCTTTTTCTGCGGCTCAAATAGCTAGGCCCAAAAGCAGGCAACTTATGTTTTCTAGTATAAAACAAACACAAGAAAAGTATTAATGTAAGAAATAAAGTATATTCTGTATCCACCCCATGGTTTACTAATTAATTAACCCACCCGATTAATCAAAATGTTACCTAGCCATTGCAAACAAATAAAGCAGCGTTTATATTTACCAGTCTCCGTTTTTCTATGAGACCCATATGCACCTAGAATAGTAGAAATGACATCACACAGACAAGGAAAAGCAAAACAAGCACATGCTTATTTTAAGTTTGCAGCAGTTAGTAATGACAAAAACGAAAACAATAAATTATTTTATTATTTTGCACGAACAAAAAGATGCAACAAATATGCACGTTTATGAGCACACATGTTAGTCCCCCCACGTGTAAAGTTTAATCTAAGTTGTATTAGCACGACATATCACAAATCATTAATAATTTTATTCATGTTATGGAAATGTGACTTTGCGAGTTTAAACAAAATTTTGTTTTCTATCTCGCTCCATCAGTACCGATTTAATTAGTGTTATTCTAGAACAACGTCATAAATATAGAACATTCTTGAACCCGCATTTTGTTCATGTCTCACCCCCAGAAAGTAAATCATTCTACATAGACAGACAGAATCCGTTACGAGAAGTCCACCCAGTCAGAGGAGCGGGTGGCGAAATGCAACGAGTGTTTGTATACACTCCGATCACAAAGATGGAACTTCTCGAAATGAAGAAATTAATTCCCTGTCATGACAAAGATCCAGCAGGGTTCCATAGAGAATTAAAAGACATGCTCCGTATGGGAGAATACACTTACCCAGATATCATTAAAATGTTAAAGGTTCTGCTACCCGCAGGGGTGTATGAAAAGCTAAAGGAAAAAGAATGGGAGGTGGGAGAGAAAAAGATCGATTGGGCAGTCCTAGAAGCAGAAGATAAGATACGTGTACCAGGTACTGGTCTAGGAGAGAAATGCAAAGAATTACCAGAATTATTGATACAAGTTTTACCCAGATTATTAACAACGAGAAAAGAAGACTGGGATGCAATCTCAGCCTGTAAACAGAAACAAGATGAAGATATTAGTGATTTTTATTCGAGGTTTGAAAAGTGCTTTAGTATCAACAGTGGTCTCAAGACAAGTAGTGAGTCATATCCTCACCTTTTCGTTACTAAATTAGTCGAGAATTCAAGCCCACCAATTAAAAAACGAGTTTTGAAAGTCGAAAGCACCTGGCAAGCAAATACTCCGTCCCAGATGTTGCAGATGCTCCAGTACCACCAGAATAGAATCAGGGAAGAGCAAGAACACGAGAGAAAACGTATGAAAGACACGAAAATGAAAGTACTAGTTGCACAATCTGTTCCTCAAGACAGTCAGAAGAGGGGTCCGAATCAAGCCAGTCATCCTGCAGCTCCCGTTAAAGGGAACTGCAATTATTGTAAACAGCCAGGTCATTTCATAAATGAGTGTGCAGTTCTGAAACACAACCTAGCTACTGGTAAGACTAAAGAAAGACCACGTCCGCCTAGACAAGAGCAAGTTTCACAGATTCTTCAGCCACAGAATGCACCACAGACAGTTACAGCACCGCAGCCTATTGCTGCAACACAGCATGTTACATCGCAGATGTACCAGTATGCACAGTCTGAGTATCCAGAGTACCAGCCATATTCATGAAACAGCCTAGAGAGGGAGGTAGGCTTGCCTCTCATCGAGATACCTGTAGATCAAGAAGGTCCCTATGTTCACAGTCAAGTATTAGGGAAAGACAGAAAGTTTTTGATTGATACAGGGGCAAGTAGGACCACAATTAGTCATGCCGAAGTTCCAGGGGCTCCGCTCTCAGGCTCAAGAAATGTTTCCCTTGGATTTTCAGGAAAGCCTATCGTTAATGAGATTTCAAAGCCAGTCACTCTAGAAGTAGGTCCATTGTCCCGCACTACTGATCTGTTACTTACTAAGTCATGTCCAGAAAATCTATTAGGCATTAAAACACTGAAAGAGTTAGGTGCAGTTATATGTTGTTCCCCAGAGGGAATACGTCTGTTCCTACGTGACTTTAAGGGTCACTATGTATTACGAGATTTTGATTCCAGACTGTCTAAAGTTCCGCAGCATTTATGGGCGCAAGGTCCAACTGATGTAGGTTACATGCAAATCACACCCCATCGTGTGACCCTGAAACCAGGTGTAGTGTTACCACGAATCAGGCAGTATAGATTGCCACCCGAGGCTGTAGCAGCCTTATCCAAAATTATTGACGAGCTCATGGCTCAAGGAGTAGTTGTAGAAACTGACTCCAATGTATGTAACTCTCCGATCATTCCAGTCATGAAACGTACTGATCCAAATGCACCCCCAGTATATCGATTAGTGATTGATTTACGAGAACTTAATAAATGTATTATTCCTCAGTACCCAGTTGTCCCAGATATCTCTTCCCTATTAACAGCCATTGATTCCGAAGCCACGTTCTTCACTGTAATCGACCTCAAGAATGCATTCTTTAGTGTTCCTATTCATCCAGACAGCCAGTTTCTTTTCGGATTTTGTTTAAATGGAAGGAGCTATATGTTCACACGCGCTCCTCAAGGTTTCACAGAAAGTCCTAGTATTTACAGTCAAGCACTTAAGAGACAACTAGACAACATTCACATGCCAACTGACACTGCCCTGCTCCAATATGTCGATGATCTACTGATCACAGCCCGTTCTGAACGTGACTGCGAGCGAGCGTCACTGACGGTTCTGTATTTCCTAGCCGAGATGGGGCACAAGGTGTCCCCTTCGAAGCTTCAATTCTGTGTCCAGCAAGTGGTCTACTTAGGACACTTACTGTCCAAGAGGGGTAGGCAGTTGACACCAGACCGTATCCAGTTGATAGCGAGTCTTCCTCAGCCCAAGACCCAGAAGGAGGTACGTGCCTTTATTGGCCTTACTTCTTATTGCAGACAATGGATTCCTCAGTATGCATTTCTAGCCAAGCCACTGATACAGTTAACGACACAGGAGGCAGCCGTATCGACTGTTCTCCCTTGGACATCTGAACATACACTTAGTTTCAACGAGTTAAAGAAAGCTTTATGCCAAGCTCCAGTTCTAGCTACACCGAACTACAGTAAGCCTTTTACACTTTTCGTTACTGAACGTGAAGGTACAGCATTATCTGTTCTCACACAAGATCAAGCAGGACAATACAAGCCTTGTGCTTATTTTTCGAGCACACTAGATCCAGTCGCCCAGGCGTTGCCTGCGTGCCTCAAGTCAGTTGCAGCCACAGCCCTAGCTATCAGACAAAGTGATTCCATGGTTTTGGGACACTCCTTGACAGTACAGGTCCCACACTCCGTGGAAGTTCTTTTAAACCGAACACAAACACAGCACTTGACAATTGCACGTTTAACAGGTTATGAATTGACACTGTTTCAGCCACACATAGAAATTAGACGCTGCAACATCCTGAATCCTGCTACACTGTTACCATCAGTTAATTCAAATCCAGCCACACATGATTGTGTGGAAGTAGTCAACATTACGACAAAGCCAAGACAAGACCTGACAGACATTCCGTTACCAGATCCTGACCTGACACTTTATGTGGATGGTTCATGTATGAGAACTAGTACAGGAGAACTAGTCGCCGCGTATGCAGTGACTACTGACACCGAAGTTATTGAAACACACCGTATTGATACCCTGTCCGCTCAAGCAGCAGAGCTAGTTGCTCTGACACAAGCCTGTATACACGCCAAGAACCTGAAAGTTAATGTTTACACAGATTCACGTTACGCATTTGGAGTTGTACACGACTTTGGAGTGCTCTGGCAGGAGAGAGGTTTCATGACTTCTCATGGAACCAAGATTCAGCATGGTTTCCTTATTCAAGCTCTGTTAGATGCCATACACTTACCGACATCTATTGCTATCATGAAATGCAAAGCACATACGAAAGTCACTGACATTATTTCTCAAGGTAATGATCTAGCAGATCGCACAGCCAAGCTTACAGCACAGACTCTAGACAGTCCAGTTAACATGACACATACTCCAGATCTGACTACATGTATGACAGTTAAGGACCCTACTCAAGATGTCATAGATATCCAGTTACATGCTACTCCCGATGAAATCAAGAAATGGTCTGAACAAGGAGGGGTCCCGACAGATCAAGGATGGTTAACAAAGGGTAGGACCACATGGTTTCTCCCCGACTCTATGGTTCAAGTCATCATTAATACCGCACATAGTCCAGCACATTTAGGAGAAAAAGCAATGTTAGACAGTATCCAGAACATTTGGTTCAACAAGCATTTACGAGCTGCCGCCAAGCAGAAAGTCCGTACCTGTATGATATGTTGTCAGTTTAATCCAGGTAAAAGTGTCCCGGTGGAACAAGGGGGATTCCAGCCTCCTGACCACCCTTTTGAGGTCCTCCAGATGGATTATATTCAGATGGAGCGATGTCGAGGTTTCAAGTATGTCCTTGTAGTTGTATGCGCTTTGTCCAGATGGACAGAAGCATATCCAGTCCCAGATTACACAGCCGCGACCACTGCCAAACAGTTGGTTCGTGAATTCTTCCCTCGATATGGACTCCCTAGAGTCGTATATTCTGATAACGGTCAGCCATTCTCATCTGAACTGATGAAGCACGTTTCCCTGTTGTTAGGGTACCAGTGGAAGTTTCATTGTGTACGCCATCCTGAAGCAGCTGGTCTAGTCGAGAGACATAATCAGACTCTGAAAATTCGAATTGCCAAAGTATGCAAAGAAAAAGGTGTGGACTGGCTAGTAGCTCTACCAGTCGCTTTGTTTTATATGCGCATGGTCGCACATTCCAGATCAGGTCTGTCCCCGTATGAGGTCGTTTTCGGCCGCCCCCCTAACATGTGGGGTACTCCTAGACCCCGAAGTATTACTGATGTTTCATGTAATATGCTGACAGATTACCTAGCTTCCTTGATGTCTGCCCTCAACTCATGTCGTTCACAGGTTGCCGCCGCATTTCCAGACAATACCGAGGTGGCACCGCATGAGATCGTTCCAGGTTCGATGGTACTCGTCCGGAACTTTGACAGATCAAGTCCGCTGGAGCCACGTTGGAAGGAGCCCCGTCAGGTCCTCCTCACCACCCGTACAGCTGTGAAATTGGAAGGACGCCGCGGCTGGGTGCATCTTTCGCACGTCAAGAAATTCTACGGATTAAAACCGGTCTTTAAAAACATTTCCCAGGATATCAAGACTTGTCAAAACATTGTTCCTAAGGACTGTCCCGCAAATGACATTGATACAACCCCTCCCCTGTTAGAGAAAACTCCGCAGCAGGAGTATAAGCAAAAACTCCGGTCTAGTAAAATAAGTCAGTCAGTTTGATTGTCTAAGTCCTCCCCTAGGTGAAACGGTTAGACTGTTTCTGACATGTATAAAATAGACCCCCATAGTGAGAGAGTTAGTCAAAACTCAAACCGATGTATCATTTTTCTAAGTTTCATATTATTCATCAGCATAATGATTTCCTGCACTAGTTACGCATTTTTCCTGTGTTTTCCAGTTCCTCATGTAAATAAGCCTTCTAATGTTACAGTAGAGCACACGTTTAGTGATCTGCCTCCTCACGAATATTCATACCGCCTCGCTATGCGTAACAATACATTTATCCGCATGTTACATTACTCACACCAGACCAGCAATGCCACTAATTGTTGGGTGTGTGGTCGACTCCCCCCTTTCCAGACACCGAAGGGAGTTCTGCCACTTTTTCCTTATCCTTTTTCACATAATGGTTCATGTGGAGCATGGTCCACGTTAACGTCATCCTCAACAGATATGTCTTTTCTTAACAGTACATGTTTCCCAGACAAGCAAGGTTTCCCCCACAGAACAGGTTTAGATCTAGAAAATGAAGTGTATAATTTAGGTAATTATTCGTCGAATTTCATGGTCCTGAATGTTCAGTCTGATACTACTCCAGACTCACCTGCTATTTCAGTATTACCAGTCAAAGGCGAATTATGTGTCCGTAATTATGGTTCTGTACACGTAGGACATAGTGATTGTACTACTATTATCCAGTATAGTGACAGTGGGAAATCTATTTTTAAAGCTTCACGTCATTCTTATTTTGTTTGTGGTCAGACCGCATATGCTCGTCGATTGGGAGGGAACCTGTTACATTGCCTTCCTACTGCCACCTGTTTTCCTAGCCCCACCTGACTACCATAGGAATTCCTTCCTAGTACATACTAGACACAAGAGAAACCTCCCGATTGTCGATTATACTGAAACTGCTGCAGAGCAATTCATTGATATTGATAAAGGTGTGTTCCCTTATTTAGGTACAGTTGTAAATAGTAAGCTAATCCGTAGGTTAACAAGAACCCTTGAAGCTGTAGTAGATGAGACTGCCTCCGCTCTAGGTAACTTAACCGAAGAGCAATCCTTTATGAGAATTGTTGTGCTCCAGAATCGTCTCGTCCTTGACGTCATACTGGCCGATAGGGGCGGGGCCTGTAGAGTCCTCGGATCCAGTTGTTGCATTTTTATTCCAAATAACGCGCCGTCTGTTTATTCAGCTATAACCAGACTTCATAAAATTGCCCATCTGTTACACCAAGATCCAGGCACCTGGACATGGTCCGGTTGGTTCTGGAATATAATTTCCGCCTGGGGATGGAAAGTCCTGTCCTTTCTAGGTATCGCAGTAGCGATCATATTCAGCTGCTGCCTCTGTATACAATGTGGCCCTGCGATTTGCGGCATGTGTGCTACCTCTTGTATTCCTAGTCCCAAGCCCCGTTCTAAATCCCGTTCCAAGACAATTCGAGATGAACAAATGGTACTGTATGAAATGATAGATGGTATCATGAAAATTGATGTTTCCTGATGGAAACGTAGTGACAAGGAGGGAATGTGGAAAAGTAAATTTTGCCATGTTCTGTGTCCCTACGTGTCATCCATCATATGTTATGTGTGCATGACCAATATGCATATGTTATTCCCCATGTCCGATTAATGACGCAATTATAGTTGTGTCCTCCTCTAGTATGTCATTTCCCAGTCCTCATGAGTAATATGAGTATCAGGCCTATGTAAAGCTATGTTGCCACGTTCCTCAGTGTGCACGTTATTTCATTATAAAGTCCCCGTTTCCAGGCCTCAACAGGGCCCGGACATCAGATTCAGCTCCTGTCTCCTGAAGCCTCGCTGAGGAGCGATCCAGCCCCCACCTGTATCCTCGACCTTTCACTTACTTCCTGCCTCGCAGTGCCCGGTGCAGCTTGGCTCTGCCTCTGAGTCTGCCAAGACTATGTTATGATTCCAGCTATCAGTTTAGTCCTCCTTCCCTGCATTCCTAAGCTACTGAACTGCATCAATAGTTTCCGTCATTGTCTAGCCTATGCGGCTCCATATTAAGAGAAATACTGTATTTAATGGTCATTTAGTATTCTTCATCACGCACTACATGTAGAATAAATGCATGCTCCAGTCTTAGAGTCAGTTAGCTTTTCCCCTCATGACTTCTAGTTTATATCAACATGTTCCCTAAACATCAGATACTAGATAGGGTTTAGGTACATGTCGCTCCGACCCTCCAGACTTTAGTCTCTGCTCCTAGCACAGAGTTCATAGCCCCCAGCTTCTCCTCGTAACACGTCATTACCAGTTTGCGCGCACCATTAGGTTAGAGGTCCCGGCTCCTTAGGTAGCCCCCTCCTATGTTTCCGCCCATTCATGACATATTCTGTTACGTCTGCACCACATGTCTGTGTATACGCCCAGTTACACCTCTTTTTACTCTTATCTTTCGCGACTGCTACGCCTACCGCAATGTAATGCTATGTGTTCGCGCTATGTATATATGCTCGTGTATTATTATTAAAAGTTAGCGCGCTCATCCCAGACCCAGCCCCAGCAGCTGCTGGGCCCTGTCATCCTATTCCTATGCAGGTTGTCCTGTTCCTGTCCTTATGCTGTATTAAAACCTGCAAAACTCCTACTACCTCGAATCTTGACTCTTATTTTATTGAGCTATCTGTTATGATATAGGTCTAGTCAAAAATAGGGTATTATTTATTTATTTACCACAGCTACACTCAGGGATTGCACTCTGGACTTCCATTGCAGTCCTGAATAGGTAAGATCTAAGTATCGTCAGGTAAGTACTGGAGGGGGAGGGGTGTGTGTGCCTGCGTGTGTGTGCATGTGTGTTTGTGTGTGTGTGCATTCGTGAGTGTGGCTGTGTGTGCGCGCGTGATTGAGTGAGGCGAGAGGCTGACGCTGTGAATGTGGAGCAAGAGATGTGCACAGCGCCGGGCTCGACGTGCGCGTCCACTGTCCAGAATCACCGCGCATGCCCCGGACTGTCTCCCTTGAGAGGCATCTCCACCTAAAAATGGTGTCTGTATCCTGGACACAGACATTAAAATCTCCACCCCTTTTTCACAAAGTCATATGCATTTAGTTCAGATTACACACGCAAATAGCTATTTTAGGATTACATTTGTTTATTGAAAATGTGAATATCATACATACTCGCGTCTACATCACAACTTCACAAGGCCAGTAGACTGTTATGAATGAGGGGTGAGAATTTAAGGAAGTACAACTCACGGGCCGATGCGGTTGGTAACGGCTCCAACCGACCGCGAAGTAATGTCCTGTTTGGATTAATTTTCAATAAACCCATTATGATGTGCTCGGTCGGAAATTAATCAGAAAGGGCTTTCCGAATGGCTTGTGACGGGCTGAGAGTGCCCATTTGCCATTCGGAAAGGGGCCAGTAATCCCAAGGGTGGCTCTTTCTGCCCAAGGGATTATGATGTCTGTTTCTGACAGCCTTTCTATGCCAGCCTTTCTGACACAGAAAGGCTGTGAGAAGTCAACTTTGGGGGCCACCAGCAGGGCCCCAATGGGTTCAAGGCCTCCAGATGGTGGCAAGGGGGGCACCTATGGTGCCCCCTGTTGATCCCTGTAACCAGTGGCAGGCTCCATGAGGTGCCTGCCACAGGGTGTAAGGATGAACTGCACCTCTGCTGTTTACAATAAGAGCATGCATTCCCGTCGGAATGCATGCTCCCATTGTAAAGAAAAGGATTGTAACCGAACAGTGTTCAGTCGCATCCTAATTGCTGCTTCGGTACCTCCAACAGGCGGTCGGTCTGTCCCAGTTCCAAATCGAAATCGGCCCCTTAGTACAAATTATCTTATGCGTCACATCAACTCAAATATGTAAGATTACAATGACACATCAATGAACTATCCCTACCTCCCGCTCCTACCCTACCAAGCGACTACTCCCTTCCCGCCCGACAAATAACTTTTTTAAAGGGGGTAAAACCACTATAGTTATCAACAAAAAATGTCTTACACTTGTCAAAAATGTGCTCACACTATTATGCTATTTTGATGTTATATGATGTGGTAATAAATCTTCTTCCTGGGATTGGGAGTGGACATGTAAGAGCAAGGATACCCTGAAAAGTTTCTCACACTTCTTACATCTATTTTCTATCAGTTGTCTAATGTGTGATTACTTGGGATACAAAACAACTTTTCGTATTTTCACCTGACCATTGGGTGGATTAGCAGATACAACAACTGGGGATTCACAAAGACTTTCACGAATGCCCCTAGAAGTTTGTGATCATTGCAGCTTTCCAAAAGCACTCTTGAAAAGCTAAGTGAATAGGAAATCTACACTCAAACATCGACATGTGAAGATTTTCCTAATTTTAACACAGCTAGGGGTCTTTTACGATGGCGGGCGGACAATGTCTACCCACCACCGTAACGGTCAACTGGACCTACCGCAAGAGGTGTGGCGGTCCCGCTGTGCCTATCAGGATGCGACCTCCTCCATGGCGGTCGCATCCCGTATATTTAACATTGTGGCAGGCGGTGCTGTATTCAGCACCTGCCACAATGTTAAACAGGCATGTTGTGCATTTTCATGCACAACGCGACAGTCACCGTGTGGTGCATGCCACGTTGTGCAGGCAATGCAGTGGGGGACCATAGGTACCCCCCATGTTCTCCCCCATCCCCACATCATCCTGGGGGCCCGCAACGGGGCCCCAGCTGCAAACACTGCCTGCCTTTCCGTGAAGGCAACGCCGCCACAGAAAGGCTGCTCCCGCCTAAATCATAAAATGGATGGCGGAGTCTTTCGGACACCACCACAACATCAAGCCCCTTTTCCGCCCGGTCACCTGTTTGACCAGTGGATAACCGGCGGACGGTATTTCCATATAAGTATGGCGGGGAAATGGGAGGCGGGCGGTGAATAATGGCGGGCAGATCGCCAAGGCCATACGGGCAGTGGCGATCTGCCCGCCATTATAATTGACCCTTTAGTGTCTGTGGTAGGCAAAGAAAGGGATCAATAAATTTTTCAAATGGGCCACATTCTGCAAATAAACTTTCTTAACTTAAATTAACTGAAATAAATCCCTGGGATCACTAAACACTTTAAATCATCCAAATAAAGTGATCACTGCAATACAGAGAAATAAAATGACACAAAATACACTTACACCTGAATCGCTTAAACATGCATTGAAATTTCTGCTTTGTGACAAGAATCCACTAGCCCGAGGTACCATATAAAGGCGTAGGTGACTCTGTATCCAAAGATCCTGGAGCCTGTGTAGCTATGCTTTTGAATGCTGTGAATGAGCTTTGACCCATTCAGGTCTTGATCACCCTGATTGATTGCGTGATGAGGACTTCGGTAGGTCAAATCACATCTAATGGCCTCTGCAAGGAATATAGTATAAGGAAGACATGCACTCTGGTGTGGTTTGAAATGTGTCTGCACTTACTGTGAGAAACATTTATGTATATGTGTTTGTGTGTGTAAAAACCTACCTGTGTGGTAAGTACCATGTTGCAAAATAGGCGATTTTCCTACATGGTATAGACTGCATGATAATGGTGATACGTGGTAAAGAGGTGTTTTAAAGATGACATACACTGTACAGTTAAGGCATGTTGGAGATGTCTTGAATAGGGAGGACTACAAAAAAGAGGCGAAGATTCTTACCCATAAGCTGCAAGTAAAAAAGATATCCTACCAGGATTATTGAAAATGCTAGAAAAAGAGCACGAAATACACTGAGGGAAGCACTCCTCGAAACTCATGAACGCCCAGAAACAACAAAATTGATCTGTGTCACAACTTACAATTCTTCTTCCAATGAGATAAAGAAGATTGTAAATAAGAAATGGGACATTCTAACTTCCAATCAGTTACAATTTGAGAGACCTATGTTCTCATTAAAAAATAATAGGAGCTTAAAAGATACGTTGGTACACACCAACTGTTTCCAACCTAAGATCAGCATCCAACCGGCCCTCTGGAAGGCGCAACCAGTCATGGGACATTTTCCATGTGGCATGTGCATAGTTTGCGAATTCACAGAACACACTAAGCAGCTGCATCTGGGCTTATCAACCCCTTGGGAGCAGAGGTCACATACAAACTGTAATACAGAAGGTGTTATCTATCTCGTAAAATGCCCTTGCCACCTACTGTATGTAGGGATGACTTCACGCAAAATAAAGACCCGTATTTGTGAGCATAGAAGCACTATCAGGAGAGCTGTCACAGCAACAAAATTTACAGCCCACTATGTGGAAAAAGTTCATAAAGACACAGACATTGAATGGACAGTTATTGAGAAGGTCATGACCACAAACAACCTTCAGAAAATACTATTGGAAAAGGAGCAAAGGTGTACCGTTTGAGAACCCATGAAGTGGGACTGAATGACTCTGTACCATGGGGCCAGCTGCGCAAATTATCTTGATAGATACAAGCGAAAAGGCCCACCAACATGGGAAATACTCACAATCACCTCGGAGTATAATGAACAAACATTAATACTGTCGTTCCCCACCTATGATGGATACTGATAAAGCATTTTTTGGGTTTTTCCAAACTACGGCTGGTATATACAAAAAAACGGTTGCTGCCCCTCAACAACTGTAGATGGCTCAGTTATTACTGTGCCTGAACGCATCAGCTATCCCTCACATCACAAGATGGGATAAAATGCCCTATTGATATCAGATATATCAAACATTTACACTTTCATTCCCCACCTATGATGGACACTGACAAAGCATTTTTCACTGTTTTTTTCCAAACTGCGGCTGACATTACAAAATGGTTATTGCCCCTTTACAACTGTATATAGCCTAATTATAACTTTGCCTGAACGCATCAGAAAACCCTCATGTCATAAGATGGGATAAAACGCTCTTTTGATATTAGCTACACTCAAGTGCACATAATCATTTTTTAAAAGATCGCTGGGTATAACTACTACCTTGTAAGGAAAAGCAGAACTAATGTCCCGGCACTGCGGGACAATAAAGTTCCGTGTTAAAAAAAATTCCGTTTCGGAACACTTTTTTTGTGTTCTGTAACTACAATTCCCATGATCCTTGGGTCCAAATTACCGGAACTCCAGGAGAAACGTTAGGACGTCATTACGTCATTTCTGGGTCAAGCGTCAGTGAGACGCGGACCCGGCAAGCTGAGGGAGACTACCGGTACTTCATTTAAGATCACTCACCCTGCAGCGCATTTCTGTGCACAAGCCGTGGACCGGGAGGAATGAAGGTTACTGGGACGGTGAGGCCTCAAATCGAGTAAGTCTCAGACATATCCTTACATGAACTGGGCATAGCTGGTGCTATAATGAGCACAATGCGTCAGCTCATCTTCTTGGCGTTCTTTTCGAGATTGCGAGGCATTCTATCTCTCGGGGCTATAACACCTCATTATAATGTTGTCTGTCATTCCCTCACTATACGATTAGGACCATTACACCATTACCCTCGGTCCTGTGAGTGGCAAGAGCCCCCCCAAAGTTTGGGTAAGTGCTTGTGACAGTACTAACGTACACATGGTATGTTTGAGCAAATGAATTAGCGAAAGCACTATATGAACAAATTAACGCGCACATGGTATGAGTGTACGTATGGAGTCCTAAAAGTATGACAGTTGTATTACATATATACGTCCGTTTGCAATTGAGACCTTTTTACTGGTATTTTATTCACTATCTCACATATTCTATATACCAAATTGGCACTAGAATATAGCGGATGACTTAATGAATGTGTCACTATAATAAGCCAGTCATTGTCACGATATGGGTGACTGGCACCAAGCGGGATGATTTTCTCCACTCTTTTGGCATAGACACAGAAAAGAGCATGCATGTTCATGGATTATGCACTATGCAATAATCATGCAGCTATAATGTATATGTGATTATGCTTCTTTTTAATCTTTTTGTGCCCTACAGATGGAGCCTGGCAATACAGAAACACACTAATACACCAGCAAGGAGAAGCTACTCTTCCCTTGAAAGACAAATAGGATAGGGACTTCCTACCTATAATTCCCTACACATAGAGGGGGATTCTACATTTGCCCTGAAGAAAGTCCTGGACCTTTATGGCCCCATTGGACTGAAACATGTCGGCATTTACATTAGGGTCTTAGGACCATTGAACTCCAAAGAGACCCGTTTTTTATAAATTTTTAATAACCCAATCTGACCCAATAATAAAGGGAAACCAGGGGTCAGCTTTAGGTTTCTCATATTTAAGTCCCCCTACCTTCATCTAATTAAGAGCTACCCAACACTGTGGTTGAGCCCACCTCAACTTTTAGGGGTCGGGGTGACCCGATGATGAAGCATGACACAACTAGGGTGTGTGAGGGTAACTAAAAAACAACTAGTTTTTTCCCTTATGCAATAGGGGCATGATTAGCATGATCCCAACTCCCTGAGTGGTTAAGTGTATATTCCGTACCACAATAGATGTCAGTCCTTAGGAAATACAGTAGTTCAGAAACGATCTCGACCAAAGAAAGTGTAATTGGAGTATTTTTTGTGAATTTGATTTCTTGGGAGGACATACTCCAGTCTCCTTCCTCTCAAACCCTCCCTGACCACTGGTGAATTTACCAGCGGTCTTTTGTGTATTTGAATAGGGAGGATGAACTGTTTTAAAAAGAACTTAACCTCTAGATTGTTGTACATGGATTGGACTGATGTGTGTGTACATTGTGTTTTCTCGGCAAATGGAGACCGGCCTACCAAAAAATATCATGGCCCCATAACATCCCCCCACACCAATTCAGCCTTTCACAGCCGCACCACTCTCAAGTTTCACCATCCACCATCGATGCCATGTAAGTTGAGGGGGACAAAAGTGCCAGGAAAGGAGGCTTGGAGGCAGCATAAAGGAGTGCAATGAGAGATCTCAGAGGAGCGATCTGAAGGGGAAGAGTGAGCAGAATACAGAACACAATCAGGACACAAAAGTGTAAGAGCATAAACGCACAGCCTCAAAAGCAGAAAATGACAGGCACAAAGCAAAAAATCATAGACACAAGAGCAAAAAAGCACGAACGCAGTTAGATCAGATGTAAGAGAAGAAAAAACATGAAAATAGACAGCACAGGCACAAAAGCAGAAAAGTATTGGCATAAAGCAAAAGAAAATGCAACAGCAGTAGACAAGCAGAGCAGAGCTAGCTGGCACAGTCTAGAGGCTGAAGCCTCGTCAGGATAAGGCGGATCATGTCCAAACGGGCCCTCACACTGGTTGACAGAGTAGTGCAGGTGAGTGACATTGCGTGAGGGCTTCGGTGTCTTCCCCCCTGATCTGCGCACCTCTTCTGCTGTGGTCGGGCTTGGCTCCGCCCCCCTGTTCCGGTTTTACTGATCCTCGACCGGCCGGGATTGGCTCCGCCGGTCCGGTGGCCAGACTACGATCCCCAGGATCCCCTGAGGCAGGAAGTAACATCAGCAGGCGCCAGGAGGCGCATAAAGCCCCGCCGGGTCCCTCGTCCCGCGAGGACGCGCGCGGGATGCGCCGGGCGAAGCCCGGGCAAACGGCGGGCTGTCTACGGCCATCCAAGGCAGGACAAGGCTGGGCTGGGCCATCTCCCCAAAGTCATCGAAGACTGGTAAGAACACGATTGCTTATGTGGTAACCAGATGGTTTCCTGACTTAAAGTAACCAACGCTACTTGTCACATTACATCCAAACATGGCGAACCACGCTGGGAAGGGGAAAAAATGCACGCCGACTCTATCTGGGACTCTTGATAATTTCCTCACGAGAGCAGCCGCAATGCTAGAGCGAGAAATAGTCCTCACGGAGAAACGCCTATCCCTGGAACTAATAGGATCAAAGCGATCCTCCCTGGGCGATTTAAAGAATGCTGTTACACCGGACCATGTTAACTGCCAAAGACTAAGCGCAACTAGCCTAAGTTCTTTAGGCAAAGGACTAGAAAAGGGAACTGGCACAACCGCCGTGAATATATCTTCTTGTACTAGCCTATCTTCCGAGGATTTTCACCCTATAGCTATTACCACCAAGAATACACAGGCTGTGGAAACACCTAAAAATATAGCCACATGTTCCAAACAGATGGGTAAAAGAAAGAGGGGAGGGGGTCGGCAAATAGGTAGAAAACCAAACATTTTGAAAATATCAGACAAACCATCAAAATCAATGCCTATTAAAGTAACCGCCACAACTAATACCCCCATCACATATGTGTCTGCCCCAATAACACTCTCACATAACACGGGTCCCCAGCCTCCAATTAATACTCAAGTTGTACCTGGCGACGTGGAACTCACTGTAACCCATATGGAACACTTACTTAAATCGTTTACACTCCCTCTCATTGAGAGACTAAAGGTAATTAACGATAAACTGGACACCTTGTTCAAGGCTACTACAGAGAATTCTCTTAAACTGGCGAACTTTACATCTAATGGCCAGAATAGGGGTACCTCTGCAGGTTTTAGTAAAACATGCCAGACACCAAAGATTGTAGCTGACGATCTGAGACTATCTAAAGACAAGGAGGAGTTGACAAAAGAAGGCAAAGGGAAATATAATATTGACAAGGAAATAAGTTTAAAAAATAGACAGAATATCCCTTTACCAACTTCACCATCAAAAAAGGGTAAGGAGGGTATTGACCAGGCCGATTTCACCAAAAATGTGGTCACTCTCCCTGTTATAGACTTACCGCCGCAATATGCACCCCTGGTACTGGTGCTAGGTAATGTCCCAACACTTGGTGAGGGAGTAAAAGAGGACTATAGCCAGTTAAAAAATAAGGTGGTCCACTGGCTATCACGAAACACATCAGTAGGCAGTAGGGTAGGGTATAGTGTTATAATGGCCCGACGGGTGTCCTGCTTGGGCAGGAATAGAAAAACAAAAAGTGGCAACTGTATTGTAATTAATTTCAACAGTCCAGCCCCAGTAGAAAGGGTATTAAGTGAAGTTATGTACGGTGAGGGGCCAAGGGGCCAGGGTATCGAAATCTTGACACTAGAGTTTTTTTATGGGGAACAGAAACACCCAAGATGTGATAAATGGAACCTATGGACACACAACCGGATGCCGTATTATTACCAGGTACAACAGGGCCAGGGTAATTTAAAGATAAGGCCACCAGGTGAAATTAGCTGGGGTGGTGAGGGGTTTCCTTCCTTCTTCGAAGGGCAAAATAGATTCGCAGCACTTTCCGGTCTAAATGACTGCAACTGACTGTGTAGCAATACAGTAGAAGCCACTGACTTTAACTACAGTTACAGCCCGTCTTTAAACCTGATGTTAGCACACAAAGTGAATAAAGATGAAGGATCACAGATAGAAAAGGTCCCATTGAATGCCCAAAAGGTGTCTGATGTAGTATGGCAGGAAGTTTCTACGACTAGCAAATGTTCACCAGATTGCGATATAAATAGGAATGCTGATGAAACATTGATAAATAGCTTCATTATAATAGCCAGCCCTGAAGCTGATGCCTGTGAGGAAAAGGGCGCAGAACGTATGGAAATTGCTGTTTATGTGGAGACTTCTATGCTCCCTAGTGATAATGTTTGCTCTATTCCACCCATCCCCCCACCTCTTCGAGGACAAGTAAGGGTTGTCTCATGGAACATTTGTGGTCTGGAGAGCAAGGTGTCTACCAGCGCTTGGGGGTAGTTCATGCAAAACATAGATATTTTATTCATCCAGGAAACCTGGTTATTGACCGAAAAGCATCTGGATGGTTTCAAGACCTTTCACATTCCAGCGGTACGCTCAGCGCATGGTAGACACCAAGGTGGTATCTGTGTATATGTATCTAATCTGCTGAAGACTCAGAGAATTGAAAGGAAAAATTGTTCATCATATTATCAAATGATATCTGTTATACTACACTCTGGTTTAGAGTTAGTGGTGGTAAATTTCTATAACAATATAAAAAATGCTGATTTTATAGAAGTGTTAAATAACTTGCAAGCAAACTTAAACTACCTAAACACGGCCAAAGGAAGTGATGTTATTTTGGTTTGGGTGGGTGACTTCAATATAAATGTGTGTAACTTGGCTGCATGTGGATCCCGGGAAAATGTCGGGGAAGAAAGAGATGACATAAATCATTTTATACACAACGATAGAGGGGGGAAAATAAATGATATCATGGCCACTTTTGATCTTGGCTTTGCCAATATGATGTGTTCACCAGAGGTCAAATTTAGTTCGACCTTCATGGCCAGGGGGTTTCAATCTATCATCGATTTTATCATTCTCCCCATTAGATATTCTAAATGGGTGGAAAAATGTGTGATCCATCCACATGGCCTTAGTGACAATCTGCCCCTTAGCGTGTACTGAAATTTACCTGATTGTAATAATTCGGCCACCATTGAGTCACTTGCTTGGTCACAAGATATTGTATTGGCACGTCAGAATGGGTATGCACTAAAGTGGGGTAGAATGGACTCAGGGAAAACCACTAATGATATTATATCTAAGGCTTTAATACCGATACTGGTTTGCTTAGATGAGGAAGCCACCAACGATGAAATCCTGGTTGCCTTTGGGCACGTTACCATTGTCATCCAGGATTTACTAACTAAAACAAATTCGAAGAGATGTAATAAGGGTAATGGTTGGTTTGACTCCCAATGTACTAAAGCATATACGCACCTCAAAGCGGCACTAAGCATTAAACCAACTGGGTTGTCTAGACTAGAGTACAACCAGCTTCCAATACCCATAGATATATCATATGAGGAAGTCCTACTTGCAATAAACAGTAGCAAAAATAGCAAAGCCCCGGGCCCTGATGGGATCCCAAATGATATTTATAAGATGATTACTGATCTTTGGGCCCCACTTTGCACACGTGTCCTAGTGGCTTGCTGTGCTAAAGGTTTTATTAAAACATGGTCTGAATCGGTAATTATACCGATTTACAAAAAAGGGGATAGGGAGAGTCCATCAAACTGTAGGCCCATATCCCTATTGGACTCCCTTATGAAGATTGCGGGCAGGGTGGTTCTACAGAAATTACAAACTTGGGCTGATGAAAATAAGCCCTGTCCAGTATGGCTTCAGGGAGGGGATGGGCACCATGGAACAGGTCCTTAACTTTGTGATGCTACAAGGGAAATATACTCGGGCAAAAGGCGGTTGCCTTTATGCCATTTTTGTCGACCTCTCAGCCACTTTCGACTGTGTAGATCACGTAAAGCTGTGGCATATACTGAACGAAATGAAGGTGGAGCCTGCCATAGTGCACTTCCTACAAGAGCTGTATTCTGGTGCAACCGCTAAGGTGAGATACGGGCTGAGGGGAGAATGCACAGAGTCGTTCCGCATAGAGAAGGGTGTTAGACAGGGATGCGTGCTGGCGCCTTTCCTCTTTTCCTTATACACGAACGACCTGGAAGTCGAATTGGAGGCCAGCACAGTTGACTCCCCGCTGTATGGCAAAAAGCAGGTTGTCTGCCTTCTAAATGCGGACGACGCAGTGCTAATGGACAGAACTAGGATGGGCGCCCAGAAAGCACTCTCAAAATACGTAGAATTTAGGAAGCAAGGGGTCTAAAAATTAATGCTAAAAAATCCTTTGTGATGCTATGTGGGAAGGGTCGGGCTAAATGTAAGCCCATTAAGGTGGATGGCCTTACAATTGAACATACTAGTACCTTTCCATATTTGGGGGCGCTACTGGATGGTTCTGGCTCGTGGGTTCCGGAGGTCAAGAGCAGGACCTTATTGTTTAAACGTTCCATTGCGGCTTTGATGAATTTTGCAAAAAAACTAGGGAGAAGACCTCCCGAAATTCTCTTAAAAATATATGTAGCTAAATGCAGAAGCATTGCACTTTATGGGGCGGGCATTTGGGGTTACCAGAACGTAGCTTCCCTACAAATAGCAGAAAATCATTTTTTAAGATACTTGTTAGTGCTCCCTCAGGGCACATCTGTTTTTAACTGCCATGCAGAACTAGGTATGGATTTTATTTCCGACCTTATAAAACTACAACCAATTTTACTCTGGCAGAGAATATGGGCCTCAGAACCATTGGGCCTACACCGGGAAATCATCAACGATGTTATGGCCCTAGATAAAGCAAAACAAATTTTATGGCTTGAGTTTGTCAGGAAAACGTTAAATGACCTGCAAGGACCAGAATTATTTAATAATCCAGAATTGCTGTGTGGGATATCTAGGAAAGAATTAAAAAGCCTATGCATGAGTCATTTTGCGATCCTAAGACGTACGGGTGAATTTTCGAAAAAAACAGTAATCCAAAATCAACTGTCCCTTACCTGCTATGCAATTCAACCCTACTTATCAGTCTGTATCAAGGGCTTTGACCGTTTCATTCTGGCCAGGTTCAGATTTGATTTATTCCACCGCCTGGTAACTTTTCCAACAAAGAATGATTGGTCTAGAAATTTGGAATTATGGCCATGTGATAATCTATCACTGCAATCCACATTTCATGTGATTTTATTTTGCAAATGTTATGAAGATGAACGCAGAAGATGGATTAAACAATATTTGAGACAGGGTTTTTGGCAGCAATGCAGGCCTGCGTATCTAAGCCTACAGTAAGACGGCGCTTGTTGAGGTCACCGAAGCCATCAGAGAGTGTCTAGATGGGGGCGGCAGGGCGGCACTGATCCTATTGGACCTCTCTACCGCGTTTGACACGGTACCCCATCTCCAGCTCCTCTCTAGGTTGTCGGACATCGGCATCACGGGCACTGCCCTAGGATGGGTCAAATCATTTCTCAAAGATTGCTTTCAACAAGTGTGGATGCCCCCCTTCCACTCATCCGACAACAAAGTGGAAACTGGGGTCCCGCAGGGGTCTACGTTGAGCCCCTTGCTTTTTAATGTTTATTTGACCCCCCTCATCTATCTGGCGGAAAGGTGGGGTGCCAAAATTATGGCCTACGCCGATGACACCCAACTCCTCTTCACCTGGAAAGGTGATGACCTGCAGACTGATGAAGCCCAGCAATGTTTGTCCTCAGTATTTGCCTGGCTGGCTCAGGCCAGCCTGAAATGTAACGAGGACAAATCAGAAATTCTCTTATACGGACATTTCCGGTGGCCTTCAAAGAATCTCTATGGCCCAAAGGGTCACCATGTCCTAAAGGCGATTGCGGGGTATCTAAGAACTTAGGGATTTGGTTCGGGGCTGACCTGTGCTGTGCGAACAGATCACGAGACTGTCAGGAGCATGCTTCGGCACTCTAAAAACCCTAAGGAAGTTCTTCCCCCTCCTTCCCCGAGCAGCCAAGGAGGCAGTAGCCAGGGCACTCATAATTTCGCACCTGGACTACGCCAATGCCCTTTACATCGGCTCTCCTGGCTTTCTCTTGGGCAAACTTCAAGTAGTACAAAATGCAGCTGTTAGGCTCCTCTTTGACATCCCTAGGAGACTAAGTGTCCGCAAACAGCTTTGTGACCTTCATTGGCTCCCGGTGGCTCAAAGAGTGTGCTTCAAAGCCTTGGTCCTGACTCACAAAGCCTTACATGGTCCTTGCCCATCTTACTTGAGTGCCAGATTTTCAGTCTACCAGCCGACACGCCACCTACGCTCGGCTGCTCATAGACGACTGGTTATCCCTATGTTCAGAAAAACACGCCTGGGTGGTCAGTCCCTGGCGGTAAGAGCTGCCAATTTGTGGAATGCCTTGCCAGACCCTCTGAGGCATACGACTGACCTGACCACTTTTAAAAAACTCCTGAAAACACATCTGTTTCAACAAGTGGTCTAGACCCCCTGCTTAATCTGTCATTGTTCTCTCCACGCGCCAGGACACTCTTGAGTAACAGTGCGCGATACAAATCCATTTATAACATAACATATAACATATAACAATGTAATTTAATTTAATTTAATTGCGGGATTATATAGCGCTAGGAATCAACTCCCGGAGGAGTATCTCCACGCTTCGACCGCTGGGGAACCCGTCCTGGCTCACCCTGAGAGATGGTCCCTGATGGGTATCTCTAAGGTGCGACCAAGCATCCCCGGCGGTCTGGGGGGCCGTTGTGAAGATGAGGCAAGCTGATGCCCAGAGTTGCCGAGTGTGGTTTCTGACTAGAGTAGGCACCGAGGCGAGAATTATCGAGTCCGCTGACCCTGGTCCACGACCCTGCCGCGTCGGGAATCGAACCCTGGTCCCGGGCCGTTCTCTGCTTACGGGTCTGCCGCCTCTAACCAGTGAGCCACACTTCTCCACCCAAAACCCCTATTTTCCCTACATCCCGTCCATAATACATGTTACAATGTAACATGTATTATGACCATGATCGGTTTTTTTAAAATGTCCTGAGGAAACGGAATTCTACGATTTGCTAACTTTTATGAAATGCTGTAGATTAACAATCGTATCAATTTAATAATTTAAAAAAAACCTATTTATTATGAAATGATGAAATGATGTATATATGTACTTGCTGCTTTTATGATTTTATATATTCTGAAATCTAATAAAGCAAATCTTAAATCTTGAAATCTTGAGTGTAAGATAGAGATTTAGTCCCAACACCTGCATAATTTCTACATACATGCAGATCTGTATTTGAATTCTTGAATCCTGATAGCATTTCTAATAGAGATGCCGTACAGTCAAATCAATTGGTATCACTCCTAGCCAGCAGTGTTGATGTATTCCAGCTGGTGTATGAAGTAAGTAAAAATTCAAATTAGGCTAGAAAACGTAGCACTGAAAAATGCATTTTTCTTCTTACAGTGAAAAAATAGACAAGCTCCTGTGTTGTGCAAAATTGCATGTTTATTGTATTCCAGAAGAAATTTAGAAATATGTTACTGGGTACAAGTACAGCATATCTCATACATCATGATCCCAATTCCTTTAAGGAATTGCACACCTGCTCGGTAGTGTACTTTCAGTGGTGCAGATACATGACTTTCCCCTATCCCCAATACTCAAATGTAGTACGCGGGAAAGCTACACCATTCACAGCTTGCCATGCTACTGAGTCATATTACTTTTTAAAATCATTTCTGCAGTACATAAATGTACATACTGTACATTTCTACAGGCAAAATATTTATCTTCGTGGAGAAGCTTGTTCTCCAACTACTCCACCAAATTTGGTGGTAATCCGTTCTCCTTTGCACCCTGGAAGGGGAGTTACACTAACCTTTTGCTGAAGTAAAATTCCAAATGCTTCCAGCATAGCAAAGAGTAGGAATAGAGCATTAGAATGGCAACACACTCACAAGTTTGACTGTGTTTAAAATCTTACAAGGTAAACCACACCTTCATCTATCTACTTCCCAACTGTACAAGGGATTCGCCATACATTAATTCTATGTACTTGCGATGGTTAATTACACAGTAGTGAAACTATGAATGATCCTTTGTCCTTTGATCAACTTGCAATATTGTTTTGCGAACAGTTTAACGTTACTGTTCAGATTGCATTCTAATAAGGTATATCCAAACGATGAAACATGAGTTCCATGCATATATGCACAATCTATTAGTATGGTTTTGACCAGAATGTAGTACATGTTTTTTGGAAATCGTCATTTTCCACAATAAGAAATGGCAATTTGATGGCACATATCAAACATTAAACTGCAGCCCAGCAAGATTAATCATTTTAGATGGCTTTATTTGTAATTTTTGTAAATTCGCACAAAATTCTGACGTTCATGTAGGGCCTCAACTTATTTATTGCTCTCAAAGCAGGTATATGTTTCACAATGGAATATGTACTTATTTTAAAAATATATATATTACTCTAGGCACAGTGACTAAGGTGACATGGGGTGTAAGTGAATGTTTTTACCTTAAATCTTTCAACAGAAAATCCTAAAACTCACGTGAATCGACATTAGATCAGCAGTGTCTCTCCTACAGTTCACAAAAAAGGAAAAGACATCTCTTTAAGGAATACTGCCTTTGACATTCCCCTTATGATTGCATTGTCCAAGGGGTATGTTCCGTTTTCAGTGCTCTGTTGCTTTCGACCTTGATTTGCACTTTGAAAATGTTTCTATATTGATAGTCAGCATTAATACAAAATAAGTGTTCATTGATTATGATACCCATAACTCCTTCGAGGTTCACATACTGCCTCTTCCTGTGATGGCATCACGATTGTCCAATGACAATATATTGTGTGCTGACATCATGGTCAATGTGTGCTGTCAACATGATGATACTTCCAATGACGGTCAGCATACAAACATATGGCGAGTAATGTCACTTCTGCTACCCTTGGCATTTTGGAAATTGAAGTCCTTGGTGCTGTACATAGTAACATGTACTACAAGAGATTAACTATAGATTGGGGATTACACTAGGAATAATGTATGATACTTTAGGATTAGTAATAGAAACGGAGACATTGATATGATTATTCAGCAAGGTGAAAGTAAAGAATTCAAAATTAGTGTTCTTTACAATAATTACATTTTATAAGATTGATCTGGAATATTAAAGAAACTGAACAAAATCTGCTCGATATTAAGGGTGTTAGCACCTAAAGGATTTGCCCAAAAAGTATTCAAAACTAAACACCCCGACTTACAGATTTCATCTTCTGGAAATCCTAAAGGCATTTGACAGGTCAATTGACCTTTGCCATAGTGGTTCGATTGGGGCTAGAACAAAAATACAAGTCATTCATATATCATTAACTTCCAGAACTATCAGCCTGATTCATGAAGCGAAATAGCGCCCGCAATGGCAGCGAAAACGCAATTGCGGGTGCAAAACACGGAATCGGCATTCAAGTACGAAATAGCGAAATCGCAAAAAAATAATAGCGAGCGGAATAGCGATTACGCTGTAAAAGTCGCAGACTCCGGGAAGTCGAGCATTAGCGAAAATGAAATAGCGACCAACCACGGAATCTGCGAATTGAATAGCGAAACGCAATATTGTCTCAATCGGCATTCATGAAAGAAATAAATTAGCAAAAAATCGCTAAATCGCACATTAGCGCGGCGCAATTTAAGGACAACTCAAAGCAGGTGGTAACCATAAAAGCCATGATTAACCAAATTTTGAAAAACTGTTAGCCAATCACCAACAGGTCCAGGCCTGACCAATCACACATAAGGACATTCAGCAGCAGCAATAGGCGTTCCACAATGCCTGGGATGTACATGGTGGTGAGGCGGCGAAGGCTACAGCGAGCAGCACGGAGGAGACGCATGAGGCAGGCACGGATTTACCGGCAGCGGGTCACCTTGCTGGGGCAAACCAGAGAACAGATTTATGCCAAATACAGGCTGAATGGGGAAATGATCACCTGGCTGATACAAGAACTCGACCCCATCATGCAGCACCCAACAAGGCGAAACAATTCTGTGCCCACACATGTGCAGGTATTGTGCAGCCTGCACCTCCTGGCATCCTGCAGTTTCCAGGGCATAGTAGCCGCTGCTGGGGGGATTTCCCAGCCCACCATGTCACGCTGCCTCCACACTTTTGTTGACGCCATGCTCACCCAGCTCCACCAGCACATCACATTTCCCACGAGCCAACAGGATTTGGACCTCACAAAACTTAAATTTTATAATGTTGCCCATTTTCCCCATGTCCTTGGCTGCATAGACTGTACCCACGTCGCCATCTGCCCACCAGCTGCCACGGAGTATATGTACCGCAACAGGAAGTCCTACCACTCCCTCAACATACAGATGGTCTGCAATGCCAAGACCATCATCACTGACATTGTGGCCCAGTACCCAGGGAGTACCCATGACTCCTTTATCTTCAGGCACAGCGGGCTCCACACACGACTGATCAGGGGAGAGTTTGGGGAAGGACACCTACTTGGTAAGTACACTTTGTCGACAATGTCACATTGCTATGAAGTAACTGCGCTGCACAGGCAATCAACATCTGCTCCTCTCATTCAGGTGACAGTGGCTACGCCCTACGGGAATACCTCCTGACCCCTTACCTCAACCCTGCCACACCTCAGCAACGCCGCTACAATGTTGCGCACATCCGGACAAGGAACTGTATTGAAAGGACATTTGGCCTGCTCAAGAGCAGGTTCCGTATACTGCACAAGACAGGTGGGGCCATGTATTACAGTCCTGCAGCGTGCTGCCGCATTGTGGCTGTCTGTGCAATGCTTCATAACATTGCAACCAAGCGCCGGATACCAGTTGACATCTCAGGCAGTGAATCTGAGGGGGACGACCGGCCACCAGCACATGCGCACCATGCACGCGGGGAGAACCCAGCTGAAGGCCACAGACGTCGCAACCACATCACAGCTAACAATTTCTAGCCCACCCCCTTCCCCCACCCCACATATCACAATTGCATGCAAACTGTAATGATTACACAAGGCGTATGTGTGCACCAAAATAAATGTATTTGTTTGAATCACAAAAAAATAAATGGGTGTTCGTAACAACTATATACAAAAAGCAGTATTCATGCATACTGCATGAGACGCTCCATTGCAGGCTTAAGTTCAGCCTGCGCCTGTGTCCCTGTCACAATGTCATTGCCGTCTCCGGCGCACAATTCCCAGGCGCCTGGGAGCCTCTTCCTCTTCCTGGGCAGCTGGAGGTGGGGCAGCCCTTGCGCTGCGCCTAGGTGGGGGGGCCTGCATGGCAGAGTGGCTGCTGACACTAGAGGCACCCTCACTAGCATCATCACCCCCCACAATTGCCGGAATCACAGGTGCGTGCAGTGCGGTGACCGCGGTTGTCAAATGCTCCAGCACCCGGGTAATATCCTCACAGCACTGGACGAGTTGGTGCTGCTGGGTTAAGGAGCGGCGCGCAAGCAGGGTGGTGGCATTTGCCGAGGCATAATTTGAGCGGCTGTAGGTGGACAGCCGGCTCAGCAACTGGTGGTGGCGCCTGCTAGCAACACTTCGGTGCTTCACCAGCGCAGCAGTGTTGTGTTCCATAGCCGTCGTCATGCGGTCAATGGCCGCCGTCATGCGGTCCACCCTGTCGCCCACTCCCGCAACATTGCGGCCGATCTTCTGCAGCTGGAGCTGGATGGCTCCCTGCTGCTGCGACTGGCGCTGGTGTAAACGCAGCATGCGCCGCTCCACACTCATGCATGCGTGGAAGTGGCCATTGCCCCTCCTGGTGGTCGGCCGCTGTGTAGCCGATGTGGCTGGCCCAGATGGTGGTGGTCGAGCTGCAGGTCTTGCAGCAGCTGGTGTTGCAGGTGCGGCAGGTGTGGTGGGTGGCCTGGCCTTGGCAGCCGGTGGGCCTGAGGCGGATGCAGCAGGCAAGGTGGGTGGCCTGGCCTTGGCAGCCGGTGGGCGTGAGGCGGATGCAGCAGGCAAGGTGGGTGGCCTGGCCTTGGCAGCCGGTGGGCCTGAGGCGGATGCTGCAGGCAAGGTGGGTGGCCTGGCCTTGGCAGCCGGTGGGCCTGAGGCGGATGCAGCAGGCAAGGTGGGTGGCCTGGCTGCTGGTGTTGGCGCTGGCGCAGGGGCTGGTGGCTGGGTAGCAGGTAGGGATTCCTCCTCCTGGGCCTCCTCGTCGATCAGCAGCCTCTCACTGTCGCTGCTATCTCCTGCACCTGTGAGGGTAAGTGGATACTCATTAGGTGCATGTGACTGACAGACGTGCAGATGTTACATGCATGCTGGGTGTCATTCCCTGGGTGGCTGTGTATTTGCGCACTTTGGAACCTTTCGGGCCGCATTGTGGTAGTACTACATTGTGGACATACTACGTCTCCCACAATGCTTCAGGGCATTTCCTGATGCACGGCATGACTAAGGGCCAATGGTTGAGCCTATTTGGTCATGGGCGGTCATAGGGACAGGGTCGCAGTCGCATGCCACTTACCTTGGGTGTCTTGGGTGGGGCGGGAGGAGTCCAGAGGGGTGACGCCAACACACGCCTCCCTCTCCAACGTGTCCTCTACCCGGTCCTCCAGGGGGGTGTTGGGTGGGACAGTCGGGCCACCTCCTCCGGTGCCTGATGCCTCACCAAGGCGCTCCGCAACCCTCTCCTTGGCACGCCCTCGGAGGTCGTACCACCGCTTTTTTAATTCCTCCAGGGACCTGTCCGCAACTCCCACAGAGTTCACACTTGCGGCAATCCCCACCCAGATCCTCCTCTTCTCCTGCTCCGGGACCCTCCGGGAGTTTGCACCAAACAGCTGGTCGTGGTTGGCCACCACACCCTCTATGAGGTTCTCCAGCTCCTGTTCAGAAAATTTCAATTTGCGCTTTCGGCCAGCGCTGTTGCTGGGTCCGGGCTGCGGGTCCTCTGACATAGCGGTCGCTATTTCGGCGGGGTCGGGATGCGCAAACGGCGGGTTGGTGGCAGCTTTCCGTCGTGGACAGTCGACTGTTAGCGTCACTGTGGTGTTTGGGGGTGGGATTTAGCTGCTTCCTGGTTGTGATGTCATCACGGTGCTCGGAATGCGTCTTCCCGTTTTCCTGATCCCGCGAGAATGCGACTCGCAATCCCGTGCAATCGGGATTGCGAGCGCAATCTCGTGCGATCGGGATTGCGAGTCGCAATCCCGATCGCAGGTAGCCGGAAATAGCGATTATTCTGCGTTTTTTGTGGGTCACTAACGGCTTTAGCGCCCGCATGCGAGTCGCTATTTTTTCTCCGAAAAGTACATGAATGCCGTTTTGCGTTTCCTCAATAGCGAGTCGCTATTGATCGCTATTAGGGACACGCAAAACGGCCCGTACATGAATCAGGCTGTAAATGTTCAGTCAATGATGAGAGGTTGGATATGTGTCCAAAACCTTTACTTTATCATAAAGGAATAGTATGGCTCTGTTATTTTTATTCTGACTGGTTTGGTTTACAGAAATGTCAATAAAAGTTGATTAGTGACAGCATTAATCAAATATAGAGAGTTCCATGAAGGAATCCGTCTCTTAACTAGCTAGGAGTTTAACCTCTCCTACGCAGAGAAACCCTTGAGGAGTTTTTTGTTGGAAAAGAGCAAGATTACAGAGCATAGAGATAACTTCCCATAAAGAGTTGTTCTCGAAATTCAGCTGCAGTAGCAACTATCAGAATATCAGTGATATGAAATTGGTTGTTGCAGTAGCATTCATCAAAGGAAAAGGAAATCAATAAAGTCACCTTTAGCAATAGCTGTTATCAACAAGGAGTAAGAACAAGGATCTCCTCCAAGCGAGTCTCAGAGTAAAACAGATAAATCTCTCCTTCATTTCAGACTAGTCTCTCTCAACTTTCTATGAACACTTATTAATATAATATCACATAATAATGTAATAAAATGTGGCCGGTGTACGATCCTCTCCTCCAATGCAAGCCACTAACCTTGGTGGTGTTGGCAACATCCATTGCTTCTTTTCCAGATTCCCATGGTAGACATTAATGCAGTTACATTAGTAAAACACTGTTTTGAATATTGGAACACAGAGGAAAGTTCTCATGAGAACCTTCTGACCTAAGCTAAAACCTGTGGTCAGTGTCTATTGGGAATACAAACACTGTTTAGATGTGTAGAAACAAATATCAATGATGTTCTAGTAAAGTATGCAAAAATAAACCTACATTATAGTTTATTCTAACAGTCTATTCATTACAGGTTACAGCATGGCTTATTGTTGTATGGATGATCTAATATGGTGTGATGAAGCTATGGAAACATAAGCTTGAAGTCAGCAAATTCTCTAGAAAGACACTAGTGCTAGGCAAAATGTCCTAAATAAATGGCTACTTAGCTGTGAGCAAGATTCAAAAGAAAAGTCTTTTGAGCCTAGCTAAAAGGGCATATTTAAAAATGATAACCTAGTACAAAAAATAATTCTGCACTTTATTTTCATATACATTTAAAACAGCACATTTAACCTATGTGTTATATGGGAAAACATTCTGTTGCCAAAACTAAAATGCCTTTCAAAGTGATCCTTCTACGTGTTTAAGCAAGCTCATTTTCAATATGTGTTATTTTCTATGTGAAACCCGTTCTGCAGCAGTTTAAAGGCATTCTAAAAGTACAATTCTAATATGTTATGTAAGTCAAAGTTTGTTTTGCAAACGTATTTTCTGAACTTATTCACAAAGGTAAACTTACAGGTTAGTGTAAATTTACTTTTTCAGTATTCACAAAACTGCAACTTAATTGTACGTTTATAAAGGTGGAGACTCCGTGGTCAGGTCGGACAACTCCGCACATAAAAAAATAGGAAAAAACCTACATTTTTACACGAGGAATGCTCTAGCCAGACTGCTGAGCCTTCGCTCTCGTACACTTACTATTGAATTGCAGTTTTGTGAATACTGAAAAGAAGTACATTTACACAAACCTGTAAGTTTACCTTAATGAATCAGCCCCTAATTGTGGATGTCTTTAGAATTATGTGAAACCTCAGTACATGGTGCTCTGGTATTTTTTGAGAAGTTAGAGTCTTTGGTGTGCAGCAAGGAGGGTGGAGTTTTAATACTTCTACATCATCATACGCTATACCTCTGGCACACTGAACTCATGTGTTTTTACACTCAGGTTAATAATTAAGTTGTTTTTAGAATTGTATCACGAGCACAAGATTTACATGTAATGTCTTGCGTCTGTCAAAAAATAGGAGAAATGTATTTTTAAGACGTATTTCAGCAGGCACATCAATGAAAAAATATGCACCTGTCTAAATTTCCATTTTAGGAGACTTCTTAGAAGATCCAATTCCAGAAGCTGATTTATACATCTTGGCTCGGGTTATCCATGACTGGAATGATGATGAATGCCTGCGACTATTATCAAAAGTTTACAATTCCTGCAAACCAGGTACTTAATATTTCCTTGTACTTCAAAACAATTCAACCTACTGATTGACATATTCCCTTCCTTTGTGAACAAAGTGGATAGAAACAACCTTTAAGTAGTTTATGTGGCCAGACTATTGGGTCTCCATAATGCTATGAAAAACAAACTAATTTCACCTTTTTTTTCAATGACAAATGATACTGAGTACAATGGGGCATATTTTCAAAGATTTATCGCCGAATTAGCTGCACTTTATCACAGCCAAAGTGGCGGTAAATTTATCGGCTCATTCGCAAGCTGGTGCCAACAGCCAATATCACCAATTTACCTGCAATAGCAGCCGCCAAAAACATTGCCAGATGACCCCGGCAACTATCGCTATGAGATGCAGAGAAGGCGTTCCCATGCAAAAAAGCCGCGACAACAAAACCCTGCAACATTTTCAATGGCCTGCCTGATCGGCGATAAAATCCCAAAACAAGCGATAAGGCACGTTAGCAGCAGGAATTTAACACCTTCTTTGACCTGGTGTAAAGTCGGATGACAACCTGCACCAGAAAAGGGAGCCCAGGCCAGAGCCACACCTGAAGAACAACAGATGCCAGGGAGCTACTGATCATGCAGCTCAGAGCCCCAAGAGGGTCACAACACCCACCACCATCCCACCCAGGCCCACCACCTTCCCTCCGGATCACCCTGCCCTCCCCGCACTACCACAGAGGAAGCACAGAACAAGACAGCAGACCTTCAGAAACACACCAGCCTCACAGACCCAACACAAGAGGATGTCATTGCCCACTACATGCTCAAAAGGACAACCATCCTCCGCATTCTGAACATCAGTGCCCCCAGACTGACGGTACCAAGCCAGTGGACAATCAAAATCCCTCTGCAGACAAAGCTGCTGGCTGTGCTGCATCTGTTGGCATCGGGTACCTTACAACCAACAACTGCCAGAGTCGAAGGAGTCTCACAGCCAGCCTGATCAAAGTTCATCACAGCTGTCTTGGATGCCATCATCAGCTTGGCACCCCAGTACCTTCACTTCCCCCACACTGCACAGGAACAGCTGGAGACCAAGCAAAGCTTCCACGCCATAGCTGGCTTCCCCACACATGTTGGGGTCAATTGACTACACACATGTCCTACTTGTGTACCCTGCGGAGACTGTAAAGAATTACCGCAACAGAAAGCGCACGCATTCCATCAATGTGCAAGCAATAGTGGACCACCGGGGACTCTTCACCAATGTCTTCGTCAATTACCCAGGCAGTGTGCATGATTTCTACTTCTTCCACAGTCAAACATCAACCGACGCTTCCCGATGGCACCTACGGAAATGCTCTGCTCGCTGGTAAGTACCAAATGAACATACCACACATCCCAACTCCACAATCATGCAACTCACAACTCTCCGAATGCACACTTTACAAACTCAGACACAACATGCCAAACAACATGCCCACCCACCAGGCGCAACAGCACAACTTACTGTGGTAAAATGGGATAGCCATGTACATGAGCCAACAACGGCATGGCGCCCCAGCCACACAATAGCGGAATGTGGGGAGAGGTGGGAACCAGGCATGTGCAAAGGAGGCAATTGACACATGAATGAGAATGTACACAATGCTAACTGTGGTGTGGTGGGCTGGACAGACTGCAGTATGAAGATCACAGACATATCCATGTTGCCATACACTGCTGCTGTTTGGAGTGTAGTGGACAGTGGACGCAACCATGTCACCCCAGCCAGTAGGGAAGATCACGGAAATGCATATGCCAGGCTAGCGTAGGGGTGTGAATAAAAAGCATGTAGCTCTGGGCGTGGTTCTTTTCTGGAATGGCCAAGGTATCTGCCAGGGTGGCGCCTCTCACCCTGCCATGAGGCCGATGCCGTCACCATGAGAGTTGTTGCCTGCAATACTATTTGCCTGCTGCACCCTGGGCCGCTGGAGCCTAAACCAGTCTTGGCCGCCCCTGCACACCCAGACCTTACTGCTCACCTGCCGACACCGGCGTGTGTCAAAGAGGGCTCACCATGTGCCGGCGCAAGCTCCAAGTCTGAGGCCTGCGATCTTGGCAGCGTCCTCAGACCGTCACGGCCTCTGTAACACAGGCCTGCAGTACTCCTTTCTCGTTGATGTACTCCATCGCTGCCTCCGGCCTACACTACGGTCAAGTAGGTTACACATTTGGAACTGAGTCTTGATATCCTGATGGCAGAGTTTATATATTCATGGGACATATTGATATCACTGTACTCCCTCGATGTGGTGCCACCAACTCTGTGTATGGCATTCCAATCTCACGTGTCTGTGGTCCCTCACTGACTACTGCCTTTGGCCCACACTGAGGTCAAGTAGGTCACACATGTTGAACTGAGTCATGATTTCTCAATGGCAGAGTTCATATCATTGCACACAAGGGGAGGTGTAAGAGGAAGACACGTTTTGGTCTGGAGGATAAAAGGATCATCGTTACGGATGTGTTCGAACACTGCCAACAACTGCTCTGGTGTCACTCACTCTGTGCATCGCGAGCCAATTCCATGTGGCTGTGGGCCCCTGCCAACCACTGACTCTGGCCTACACTGCGGTCGAGTAGGTCATACATTTGGAAAGGAGCCTTTATTCATTCATGGCAGAGTTTATATAATTATACAGACCTCATTGCAGACTGCATCCCCTTTCAGCTGCGGTGCCACTAAGTCTGTGCCCCGACTTTCATGGACACTCTCTTGTTAAACTTCGGTGGCATCTGAGTCTATGGACTGGGGGTTGTCTTCATCATCATGTAGGTGATACTGACTTGGTGGTAAAATCGAGGCTGTGGCATTCCACTCCTCCATTTGCCGCTTCCTGCCGGCTAATGCCCTCTGCATCATGCCCTGGAGGACACCTTCCACTGTCTCAGCAACCCTCCACTACATTCACCTTCAACATCGATGAGGACCCGCTCAGCTCGCATGGCCCTACCTCAGTGCACCACAAGTCACTGCCCCGTGGCGGTGTGCCTGTGCCGACCACAGTGCATCCGGGGCCACTAACTCTGTGCAGCTCAAATCATTGACCCTGTCGGTTTGCATATTGGATGGCCTCTGGGTCAATAGACTCGGGGTCATCACCGCCATGTGCCTGTGGCCCTGCACTGTCCGCTGCCTCCAGCCTCAACTGTGGTTCACCTGGGCTCACACATCAAATCAAGCCCTGACCTGCCCGGATGTCGCATCACCGCAGGATACACATGCCACCACCACCAGGACCCCCTCCAAACAACAACTGCCAGTGTTGGAAGAGTCTTACTGCCAGACTATCAGAGTTGCTCACACCTGTCATGGGTACCATCATCAGCTTGATACCTTGCTCAACTCTTAAGCTGCCACTAACTCAGTGCACCACAACCCATGGACCATTTCTGATTGAGTTCTGTGCTGTGCACAGCTCACGCAGCAATGTCACCTCAAGCAGTGTGGAAGACCTGGGATGATGATGAGGAAAATGATGTAGGTGTAACACACCCCACTGCAGCTGCAGCAGGAATATCCCAAAAGAACACAATGCTAGACAATTTGTTCACATGAGCACGCTCAGCTCTGGTGCCCCAACCTCAGTGCACTGCAACACCCTGACCCTTCTGATTGCATATTGGGTGACCTCTGTACTTGCTCTGGCTACCACCATGATGCTTCGCAGTTGTTTCTGTTATGCAGGTGTTTTCTGTTTCCGCCTTAATTGTGATCACTGTTCAAGTTGTTGTCAGCACCAACCACTCCATGAGGGCTGGCTTACACTCACCCCACACACATCCAGCACAGGCATCACTGTACATGTGACCCTGGCAATAAAGGTGCCGGGTGCATGTGTCCGTAGCCACTTCCACAAACTATATGAGTGTGTCTGTAAAGTCATAATGTTTGCATTATGTCTCCAGGCCCTACAATATTAATTTGTGCTGTGTACAGAGGACGCGAACATGTCACCGCAGCAGCGGGTAAGACTTTGGACATGTAACTTTGTCGTCCCCCACTCAGTACGTAAGAGGAGTGGACTGGGCCGGCATACGCAGGTCCAGTGTGGGGTGTGAATGATTATCCCGGGGCTCTGGGCATGATTCAGTACTGGAAATGTGCAGATGCATGTGTCTCTGTTGCAGTGTGGATCTCCATTGGAGAGTGTAAAGGGTCCCTGATGGGACTTAGACACCCACGTATGTGATCTAGTTCGGGTTCCATGAGGTTGAACCCTACCGCACCTGTTCGGCCACCTGCTTCTGACACTTGCCTTGGAATGTGATGTGTGTTTCGGTGGGGTACTGCGAGTCAGCCGTGGTGGTGGGTGCTTCCAGCTGTGTGGTCTGTGCAGGGGGTGGGATCGCCGACGATGCAGCTGGGCTGCCCTGCTCCTGGAGGTGGATTGCCTAAGAGGTCCATGAACTGTTGTAGGGCGTCGGTGTCGAAGGTGTGGAGGCCCTCTTCAGCATCACTGATGAGTTGTCTGGTCTGCTCTGCTGGAGGTGTTTTTTGACCCCCTGCAATGTGAAAGGAAGATGCTTTTTGACATTGTATTGACAAGTATGCTGACACATTGTTCATGTTTACATACAGACTGCATTAGAATGTATGTTGTGACTGTTTGGGAGGAGGGGACTATTTGATGCCTGACAGTGGACATTTGGATTACATCACAGATGTGAGGTTGTACATGTGCATTTTTATCTCACTCTTTCCTGCTATGTCAGGTGTGTTTGGCCAGTTTCTACGCACAAGCAGACCCAGTTGTGTCCTCTGTTCTGCAGTGTAAGTGTTGCACTTTGTACCACATTGTAATCAATGTGGATGTGCTGTTATTGCTATGTGTGTGTGCTGCTTTGTTGGGGAGTCGCCCCTGCAGCAGTGATTTTTCTGCCCCTTATTCGGTGTGCCTTTGACTTTTGTGCTTTTATGGTGCTGAGATGTTGGCGACTTGGGTCATTTGTGCTCGTGGACGGTTTTTGTACTCTTGTGCATTGTTAGTCTGAAGATATATTGCTGACGTCAATGGTTGTTTGTGTATGTGTATGTGTCAGAGTGTGACCTGAGGATTGTCCTGAAGCCATGCTGATCGTCATGTAGTGTCACTTGCATTGTCAGTGTGGCTCACAAATACGCATCTTTGCTGTGTTTCACAAGGGTGCATGTGTTGGTTGTAAAATTAGTGATGTGTGGGGTGGGTCCCCTTTAGGCACATGGTGGACGGGGGCATATTTGGTGTTTGTATGTGTGCTGCAGTGTGCCACAGGGATCAGGTACATAATCCAGGGTCATTGTGGGTGTGCAGTGTGCTACACATGATTGTGCATGTGTGCCATTGTGCCCATCTCCTCCTGTCCCCCCAGTCCCTGGTCATTACTCACCCTGTTGATGATTTGTCAGGTCATGTAGAGCTGTGTCCGGACTTCCAACTCCTTGCACCGTCTCAACACTGATGACTGTGGCCACCGTTTCCTCCTGCTCCTCCTATGGTGCAGGACTCCCACTTCCAGTCTCTGTGGCTGCCTTCCTCTTGGCAGCGGTTTCTGTTTGGTTTGGCTTTTCACATCATGCCAGCACCTCTTGACCTCCTCGACACTCCGACTGCATTCACGTTGTTCACGATGGACTGGCATGTTTCTGTTTGTGTTGCCAATGACACAGTGGAGGTGACGAACAGTTTTTGTTAGTGCTCTATCTCCTCCGTGACGAATATCCATTTTTCCTACGGACTGAACCCCGTCTTCCTCTTCATCTTCACCTTGGCTTTCCCTGACCCCGGGGTTACTTGCTGGTGGTCTGTGAGGCTTGTGGGGTTCGTGTTGGCCTCTGTACTCAGTCCAGGTGAATCCATGGTGCTACACAGTTTATTTTTCGCTCCCTTTTTTTTGTTCAGCTTTTATGGTGCCTTTTTCTGCATCATGCATGGGATTTGCAGGCCTGTCGCTGGTTATTGCTGATTTTTGTATGGTGATTTGCCTCATCACTACAATTTTCGGGTTCGTGTTTCGTGTTTTTTCAGCGTCATCCCAAGTTTTACGTAATCATTTGACACGTTGTCGTGAGACTATCGCATGGTACCGCCATGTTGAAAATACAACGTTAACACAGCGTTATTTTCCCGTGATACACTGCACTGTGAAGAGTTGCGTTAAGCTAATTTTGTGATAATTATCACACGTTCTTGAGAATATCCCCATTGTGTTTTACATCTGATCATATGTGCTGCAAAAAGCAAAGTGACATCAACTGATTGGAGCCAATATAGCAGCAGTCTAGTAGGAACTTAACTCGGAAAGTGAAGAAACATGTCGGTGGAGGCAAAATGTGGAATCCTAGTCTCAGAGTCAGGTAGATCTACAGCAGGTCTCTTTATCATTATCAATTATTAAAATACGATTTAATCTAGAGTGTTCTTTTTGACTTACTGTCTTTCTCTGTAAGTTATATCCTGTTTCCTTCTTCCACTTATTGGAATAAATTGGCTTTTGAGCCCTGCCTTCTTCCTGTCCCTACAAACAAGACCAAATAGAGCAGAAGGCAGGCCAGTGGCATTGATTTATCCACACTGTAATAATACTGATAGAAGAGAGGCTATATTGTTGCAGTGGGATGCTGGACTCCAGCCAGAATCTGAGGGTTTTGTCACTAAAGGAGGGCAAAGTGTGAGCAAATATAAAGGTGGTGAAGAAGAAAGGATGTGGCAAATGTGCAAAGAGTCAGTCCCATTAAGAAGTTGGGGAAACAGGCATGTTGTTGTCAGATTCAGGAGTAAGAATGCAAAGTAAGGTAATAAAAAATACCAGCCTCCTGAGTAACGTCGTATTTGTTGAAATCTATTTTTTCAGCCAGTTAGATTATCAAAAAGTAAGGAGAGAAAATAAAAAGTAGAACTGATCCCTACTTCAACTAAGAACGAAGCTAAAAACAAAGCTAAACTAAAACTGTCGATGTGGCAGAAAATGATGATTATATTTGTGTAACCACATATCCCTCAAGGCATTCACTGAGACAATTGACAGCAGGTCTTTTGTTCTCTTGGTTTATTGTACCAATGCCACTGTTAATACCTAGGGGAAGGGCATCTTCACAAGCAGATTGCACCACAGAAACGTCACTTTTTTTACTTCATGCCACTTTGTAAATATGGCACCCTTTTACGCAAATCCACAATTGGTGTTTTAGGGCACTCCGGTGCATTTCTTCTCTGTTTTTCCAGGATATTGTATTCCGCATGGACATACAATTTAATATATAGCATTTTGAGGACCCGGGGCCCAACATTTTATAAAAGATATATATATATACATATATTTAAATCTCTTGAACTACTGCAGGTGGGTCGATCGCATCAGGGGGAGGGGCACTAGTGCTGACATAGATTACAAGCAGGAAGCAGCACTCATGTGATAGACTCGTTACAGCGCAGGGAGCTGAAGAAGGCACCATGTAACCTGATTGAATAAAGCTGTTTGTTTCACCCTGGAAACCCCTCTCTGGCCGATTACTCCGGTGACCGCCAGAAATTGCAGGCTCGCATGGATGGATTGAGGTATTTTACCTTGCGGGGGCGTGATGTCTCTACTTGGCAGCCCCCACCCAACAGCGGACCTGTGAGTACTGGTCGAGCGGCACGATGGGACCCAGGGTCACAGACGTGGACTTCGATTTGGACTGAGAAAACCCGCACCATTTTCCTGCTTGTCGGCACAGACCTACCGTCTGTCCCACTCTCCCATGCCACCAACTCAGAAACGCCGATACAGTGCACTCTGGGGTGGGTAGTTCCTTGCAATCTTTTGAACTACTGCAGGTGTGTCGATCGCATCAGGGGGAGGGGCACTAGTGCTGACATAGATTACAAGCAGGAAGCAGCACTCATGTGATGGACTCGTTACAGTGCAGGGCGCTGAAGAAGGCACCATTGCCGAAATGCATTAGCCGCCACTGTAACCTGATTGAATAAAGCGGTTTGTTTCACCCTGGAAACCCCTCTGGCCTCCGATTTCTTCTTCGATTTGGACTACAATCCCTTGATAAAAGATTTAATGAATGTATGAGGGAATTGGGCCTAAAGACCAATACAGCCAAGTCACATGTCATGGTGGTGTGGAAAGCTCACTGTAAAAAAAGATCTTGTTTTATTACCTTTTATTAATAATGAAAAATTCCCCAGGTATCAAATTTCTCCTACCTAGGCATTCCTTTTGACCAAAAAGGCACATGTGCCCATCTTATAGAAGTTAGGAGAAGGATCTTAAAAGAAAAAACCATGTAGCCCTAGCTAGTTTTAGTAAGAAGCTGGGGACTAAACCTGCCTGATGCTGTGCTGTGATCTTGTATGCGTCAGGAGTTTAGTAATTTTGTAATTCTCCAAATTTACAAACCATTGAAAATGTCTTCCTCAGAAAATGTATGTCCACCCCACCCAGCATGCCCTCCATCATTTGTCATAAGGGATTGGGGTTAACTTTCCTGGCAGATCGAATACAAATCGCCTCAACTATGTTATGACATTCGATTTGGGTAAACGAGTAACCAGCTCTTAATTGTGCAATAATTCAGGATTGCCTAAAGTGTGACCATGTACACAAAACACCGTGGCTTGGCCACTTAAAATCGCAGCTGGCCCTCAATGGCAGGGAAGACGGTTTTGCCTACCCTTATCTTATCACCTCTGTTCCAAAACTCCAATTAAAAAGAGATCTCCTAAATGTCTTAATGGTGCGAAGAGATCAGGGGGAGGCTTGCAAAAAGCTTGTAGCTGATTATTAACCTTTGGTTACTAATGAAAGAAATGAGCCATATCTTCTCTACCCTTTGAGTCACTCTAAAAAATGTATCTGTCAAGATTTAGATTGGACATTGCATACTTTCTGGTGTTGTATCCCAGTAAACCACATCACAACTCCCATCAGGATCCCTGTGATTGTAAGTCATCACAGAACGTGCTGCATTTTCTTTTTTTTGTCAGCTATATGACAATCCGTGCAGGGCATTTATTTTACCACTCCTGAGGGTGCTGAACACTAGAAAATGCAAACCGGCCTGTTTCCACCTTCAGCTACTCCAATCAGAATATATCTGCAAAATAATTTATAGATTCATCTCTGTTAAAATCCGTTTAAGGATGTTAGTCGGAGAATGATAGTTCGGACTCTTCTGTAAGATTTTTTTCAAGCTTGTTCTTCTTACTTACTTTTTACTTACTTAAATGGGTCTTTGTAACTCTGGGCATTTTAAAACCCTTTCTGGCTCTTTTAAAAGGCAGAGATTTTACGGGGCTGGTTAAAGGCACCATGCACTTTATAAAGAAACCCGATGAATAGTGTTTTATTTTGCCTGATCTACAACACTGAATTCTAAATGACTTAATCCAGACAGCCCCTGATCTGAGGTGCCCTTATGTATCTTTAATGTGTTAAGCCGTTCTCCTTGGGGCTCCAGGGTCAAAGGCACTATGCACTTTATAAAGATAAGAAATTGTTTACCTATAGGGTGAGGTGTCTTGCTTGAAATATTTTAACAAAATTGATATACTTAACAGATCTAAATTGATTGTTTTTTATTGTGTCTGATCAAGGATTTTTGTATTTTAAATGACCTAATTTGGAGGGCCTTTGAAGGGTTTGCATGTCTTTTAAATATGTCAAGTTGTTCTTTTCTGAAATCCATGTATCTTTTCTCAAAGCACTTTCCGTATTTTTTATTTAATTTGTGACTTTTATGGTTTGATAAAAACCAAAAAAAGTTTAATTTTATTTTATTGTATTTATTTCAAACAAGAGTAGACCTATCTTACCAACTTTACAGGAGAGAGTACATGCACTTTAGCACTGATCAACAGTGATAAAGTGCCCTGAGTCATAAAACCAACAAAAACAGGTCAGAGAAAATACAGGAGGAAGGCAAAAAGTTCTGGGATAATCCTCCAAAAGGGCATGGTCTAACAACTTATATGGCAATTTGGGCTTTCTGAGACAAAAAACACCTTTTTGATTTTTTGCATTTTTTCAATATTGGCAAGGGTCTTACAGCTCCATCAAAAGTATTGATCATCAAATGCCGAGCCTAAAATAAAGAAAATGTTATGAGGCAAACTAGCGCACAATGCAGGAAGCTTTAACAAAGAATAATTACAAACTTTCCTGGTATATGGTAAATAGAGAACTCATAATTTTCCCATCAGGTTTACTGGATGAAGACCCGTAGCCCAGTGGGTACCATTTAATTCAAACCTCTAGGACAACCATGTTTGTAAAGTTAATATGGGTTATCATAAAGAATGCATTACAAATAACAAACAAACATCATTTCAGGAAACAGAGATCATCTCTGTAATTATAAGTTACATGAAACCTTCAAGGGCAGGAAGTCCAAACAGTCTGACCACAGTACCTTTTAAAGCTGATTCACTTTGGTGGGCTGGCGTCATCAGACCATTTTTTAGATAAGTTACTTAATTATGGTTAATTAATGACTCATGGAGGAGAGCAGTCATAAAGCCAATCAACAAGAAGGGCATAAGGAAAGGTCAGGCGAACTATAGATTGATCTCACTTTCTGATCTATCCTCCAAAATCTATGTTGAAATATCTCAAATCATGGGCATTTGGATCGGGAATTATCCCAGAACAACAAGGAGGTTTTAGGCAAAACTCCTCTACAACAGATCATTGTCTTGCATTATAGGGAACAGCATGGAGGTCGACAACAGCCATTGGTAGGCTTTGGCATAGTTTTGTCAACTTCTGGTCTGCTTTTGACCAGGTGAATTGAGCTATCCTTTGGGTGAAATTGCACAGGTGGTGTGTTCCATAGGATCTGCTGTTTATGCTCCAGTAACACTTCAGGAAGGGGGTGCAGGTTGATTTAAATGGATCAGAAATTCTTTCAGAAAAAATCCATGCGAAGAATGGACAAAGGCAGGGGTGTGTCCTAGCCCCCTGTCCGCTCTTGGCTACACCATTCAATTGTTGCCTGTTGTACTGGTAACATTTCAAAATGGGCAAGAGGAAAATGGATATGCAGCATGTTAGCATCCCAGGTAAACCAGCAAACTCCATAACAACATGTCTAACTATTGTTATGGGTGTGATTGAGAGAGAGGGATTAGCTGCACCAGAGTGTATTTACTTATGGTGCAATACTTAACAAAAGTACTGTCAGAGATACCATCAGTGAATGAACGCTATCCCAAATCCACACAACAGTGAGAATGATGTGACTGAGAAGGAACCAAGTAACCCAGGTATGTTCAACAAGCCACTGAAAATTGATGGCCCAATTTTAAATGTCTCCGAAACACCCCACCAACCACTAAAAGGGGAAAGGAAAAAGTGACATATCTGTCCGATAAAGAGTCTGTCAAATCCTCAGGAACTGCTAATATTAAAAAGAATGGTATCCTTAAGAGGTGTAGTAAGAAGAAAAATGCTGAGCCAAAGCTTGAAAGTACCAAGGAAGACATAAGTAGCTCCACAAGGTCTCTGGAGGGACTGGAACTATTGGTTAAAAGCTCACTGGATTTAATTCTGTCACAAGGTTACAGGCAGTTGAGAACACTGCCAGTACCTGTCTCGCAGTAATACCGGCTGTCAAGTTGCTGCTGGGTTCTCAGAAGGATGAAAATAGAATTACCCACAAGCACAGTTTAGCCAGTGCACAGAATGAGGAACTGCAGCAGAAAGATTTTTGGGAGGAGCAATGGCCGAGGGTGGGGGTCCCTCATTACAGCATACAAGACTGAAGGAAGGAAATTCACATAAGCGACCAGAGCCCATTGCTATGTCCCAAAAGGCATGCCTCCCATGAATCATTCTTAACTGGAAGAATCCATAAAGTTATGGGTTGACAGTGTCCCGACTGTGGTTGGGAGCACGTCTAATGTTTTTGGGTACCCCTCACACACCAACAGGCCCCTTAGTGTCATGCTTCATCATCGGGGTCATCGTATCCCTCTACGGGATACGGCGTGCTGCGACCTGCGTTTGCGCGGGAGCACTTTTTGACTATGTGTGGTGTATAGTGAGGGGTGTGTTTTTTATAATATTGTGAGTGAGTGTGGTGGTGGGGTTATGGGTAGTGAGTGGAGATTAAAAAGGACCTGACTCGTGGGGTAACACAAAAAAACTTTAATTGGTCCCCGAGTTGGTACTGTTAAAAAGGAATACAAGAGGAAGTGTGGCGTAGTATTATGTGCGCCGCCTCTTTGTGTGTGTCAACATGTTTCGATGTAATAACATCTTCTTCAGGACTGGGGTACACAAACTCCCACCTTACTCACGTTTTTCTAATCTCTTTCTGTGTATATACAAGAAAAGTGATATTAACAAGTGAAGGTCTATCAATGTACCTACACTTTAGCCGCTATTTTGCTGACCTGTAGAGAGAAAGGACAAAAAAATGTTTTCAGGTGATCCTTTCCTTCAAAAAGACCATGGGTTTATTGCATCCGTGGTGCTGGTCATGCAAAAAAAGGTGCGGTTTAGAAAAATTTGTTGAAAATTATTATTTAGGGCACAAAGGTGTCAATCTACACATAATTAACGTGCCTATTGTGAAAATAATTTTGAAAAAATTCGAAAAATATTCAAAAAAAAGGACACTTACAAGACAGACAAACATAAAACATAAAGCACACGCTCTAGATTCAGGCCATGTTAAGTGCCCTGTGATATTATCAATGTTTTGTTATTGGTGGTTAGGCCTCTGTGATGTTTACAGTGATAAAAGAAACATACTGTAAAATAAGGAGTTCATTGCTCCATGAGACCGTGTCTAACGTAGGGGTTACCCGGGCTTCCTTGCTGCCTGTAAAAAGAAAGTTGGGCAAAATATACACCTTCTGCTGTTTCCGTTTTTTAGTACTTACATATTGTTCAGGGTTTGCCAGACTCATCCGTTTTAGGTATTACTCACGGGTCTATGAGGAGAATCCCTCTTCGCTGCCCCTTACGCCGGCTCTGCTGTATCTGGGAGTGTGTTTTCAAGTGGCCTTTTATGTGCTTGTTACCACGCCCTTTTCCTTGATAATTGGCGGCCGGGGAGGCCCATATTTGGTCTGCCGGTAATGATCTGTTAATTTGTTAAGGACCGCACCTATGTTGTGGTCTTCCGTCTTCTTTTAGCGCATGCGCGTTGGATTTGCTTCTTCTCGCGCAGTGCATGTATTGTGATCATGCGTCTTTGGCTGGCGCATGCGCACTGTGCCGGGGAAAGGTCTCTTCTCCGCGCATGCTCCTTTTAACGCTTCAGTCTTTCCTGTTTTTTGTATATATACACAACAACAGAGGTTTCGGCCCCAAAGACTGTATGTGTGGGGCAAGGGCCCAAGGTTTTTTTTATATGAGATATTGTTTATTCCTATTCTCAGAGTTGGAGGTTTTTAATAAATGATAGTGTTAGCGCCTGGTTTGGTGTCAGTGGTGTTTCAGTTCAGAACAATATTTTTACATCCTCAATTGCCCCCATGGAATGTCATCATTCAGGCCTGATATATGGGTCCCCAAACGGAAAACCTTCCTTCTCAAAAAGAACATGTTCTGTGGGCAATTGTTTAATTACGGTCCAGTAGATGTCATTGACACAGTGTCCCATTTCTAAAAAATGAGTCGCCATTTTCGTGGTGCTTTTCTTGCACCGTATATTGCTCTTTTTTACACATTTTAAACCGACGGCTAGGAACTGTCTACTCCGATATGACAGTTTTCATCCGCGACACCTAAGGATGAACCTCCCATATGGCCAATTCCTGAGGCTAAGGAGGAACTGCACACAAATGGACAACTACAAATCTCAAGCCCGGGATTTGAAAAGTAAACTGCAAGCCAGGAAGTACCCAGACAGAGTAATCAACACAGCTATGAAGAGAGCCAAGAACAACAACAGAGAGGCTCTCCTGGGAAACAAGATGGAAACTAGTGCTAAACAAACCAGACCAATATGTATCACTACATATAACACCCATTCAAATGAGGTATCAAAAATAGTGAACAAACATTGGCGCATCCTGAATTGTGGTGACTTGGCAATTGAAAAACCAATGTTTTCTCACAGACGTGGGAGGAACCTTAAGGACATTCTTGTACATACACGCCCCAGAACATCTCCCCAACGACAACCCTCTGTACATGGGACACAGGGCCATTTCCCATGTGGCAACTGTGCCAGCTGACATCTAACGAAGAGAAGTAAACAACTGACCTTCGCCAATGGCACGAAATGGGACCAAAGAAAGATGACGAACTGTAACAGCAAAAACGTTGTCTACATGATTACGTGCCCCTGCCATTTGGAATACATTGGCATGACAACCAGAGCGGTCAAAACAAGACTCAACGAACACAAGAGCAATATACGGTGCAAGAAAAGCACCACGAAAATGGCGACTCATTTTTTAGAAATGGGACACTGTGTCAATGACATCTACTGGACCGTAATTGAACAATTGCCCACAGAACATGGTCTTTTTGAGAAGGAACAGCGTTGGGTTTTCCGTTTGGGGACCCATATATCAGGCCTGAATGATGACATTCCATGGGGGCAATTGAGGATGTAAAAATATTGTTCTGAACTGAAACACCACTGACACCAAACCAGGCGCTAACACTATCATTTATTAAAAACCTCCAACTCTGAGAATAGGAATAAACAATATCTCATATAAAAAAAACCTTGGGCCCTTGCCCCACACATACAGTCTTTGGGGCCGAAACCTCTGTTGTTGTGTATATATACAAAAAACAGGAAAGACTGAAGCGTTAAAAGGAGCATGCGCGGAGAAGAGACCTTTCCCCGGCACAGTGCGCATGCGCCAGCCAAAGACGTATGATCGCAATACATGGGCTGCGCGAGAATAAGCAAATCCAAGGGGCATGCGCTAAAAGAAGACGGAAGACCACAACATAGGTGCGGTCCTTAACAAATTAACAGATCATTACCGGCAGACCAAATATGGGCCTCCCCGGCCGCCAATTATCAAGGAAAAGGGCGTGGTAACAAGCACATAAAAGGCCACTTGAAAACACACTCCCAGATACAGCAGAGCCGGCGTAAGGGGCAGCGAAGAGGGATTCTCCTCATAGACCCATGAGTAATACCTAAAACGGATGAGTCTGGCAAACCCTGAACAATATGTAAGTACTAAAAAACGGAAACAGCAGAAGGTGTATATTTTGCCCAACTTTCTTTTTACAGGCAGCAAGGAAGCCCGGGTAACCCCTACGTTAGACACGGTCTCATGGAGCAATGAACTCCTTATTTTACAGTATGTTTCTTTTATCACTGTAAACATCACAGAGGCCTAACCACCAATAACAAAACATTGATAATATCACAGGGCACTTAACATGGCCTGAATCTAGAGCGTGTGCTTTATGTTTTATGTTTGTCTGTCTTGTAAGTGTCCTTTTTTTCGAAAATTTTTCGAATTTTTTCAAAATTATTTTCACAATAGGCACGTTAATTATGTGTAGATTGACACCTTTGTGCCCTAAATAATAATTTTCAACAAATTTTTCTAAACCGCACCTTTTTTTGCATGACCAGCACTACGGATGCAATAAACCCATGGTCTTTTTGAAGGAAAGGATCACCTGAAAAAAATGTTTTGTCCTTTCTCTCTACAGGTCAGCAAAATAGCGGCTAAAGTGTAGGTACATTGATAGACCTTCACTTGTTAATATCACTTTTCTTGTATATACACAGAAAGAGATTAGAAAAACGTGAGTAAGGTGGGAGTTTGTGTACCCCAGTCCTGAAGAAGATGTTCTTACATCGAAACATGTTGACACACACAAAGAGGCGGCGCACATAATACTACGCCACACTTCCTCTTGTATTCCTTTTTAACAGTACCAACTCGGGGACCAATTAAAGTTTTTTTGTGTTACCCCACGAGTCAGGTCCTTTTTAATCTCCACTCACTACCCGTAACCCCACCACCACACTCACTCACAATATTATAAAAAACACACCCCTCACTATACACCACACATAGTCAAAAAGTGCTCCCGCGCAAACGCAGGTCGCAGCACGCCGTATCCCGTAGAGGGATACGATGACCCCGATGATGAAGCATGACACCAAGGGGCCTGTTGGTGTGTGAGGGGTACCCAAAATCATTAGACGTGCTCCCAACCACAGTAGGGACACTGTCAACCCATAACTTTATGGATTCTTCTTGTTCATAAACGTAACTTAGGGAGAACGAATCCATATCTTCTCTCTCTCTCCTTCTTTGTGGATCAGCATCTGCGCGGACGAGCTTGCCCCGCTGAGTACCCCGCCCAGCAGACCCGGCAGCAAGAAAGCCCCGTGGTTCACCGACGAACTCAAGAGCTCCAAGAAGAACTGCCCAGCCCTCGAGAAAGTCTGGAGAAGGGAACCTACACCGGACAACAGGACCGCCTTCAAGCTTGCCACCCGGAAGCACCACCAGCTGATCCGCGCCGCCAAGAAAACAGCATTCAAGGAACGGTTGGACAACAACGCACACAACTGCAAGGAACTCTTCAACATCGTGAAAGAGCTTTCCAACCCCAGCGCAGGAAACAACGACATCACCCCATCGCAAGACCTCTGCAACTCCCTCGCTTCATACTTCCACAACAAGATCGCGGACATACACAACAGCTTCAACAACCAACCAACGCACACCACGACCGAACAATCACCCCCCACCACCACCCTCCACACCTGGACCCCGATCAGCACCGATGACACCATCCGCACGATGAACTCCATCCACTCCGGATCACCGACCGACCCCTGCCCTCACCACGTCTTCAACAAGGCCGACGCTGTCATCGCACCCCACCTGCGAGACATCATCAACACATCCTTCGACACCGCCACCTTCCCTGAGAGCTGGAAACACGCCGAACTCAGCGCTCTACTCAAGAAACCAACAGCGGACCCCACCGAACTCAAGAACTACCGCCCCATCTCGCTCCTCCCGTTTCCAGCCAAAGTCATAGAGAAGACCGTCAACAAGCAGATGGCCGCCTTCCTCGAGACGAACGGATCCCTCGACCCCTCACAGTCCGGCTTCCGAGCCAATCACAGCACCGAGACCGCCCTCATCGCCGCCACCGATGACATCCGAGCCCTGATGGACAATGGAGAAACAGCGGCCCTCATCCTCCTAGACCTCTCCGCGGCTTTCGACACGGTCTGCCACCGCACCCTAGTGCAGCGCCTCAGCAACGTCGGAATCCAGGACAAGGCGCTGGAATGGATCATCTCCTTCCTCGACGGAAGAACACAGAGAGTCCGCCTACCACCATACAAGTCAGAGGCCTCCGAAGTCATCTGCGGCGTCCCTCAAGGATCATCTCTGAGCCCCACCCTCTTCAACGTCTACATGAGCCCCCTCGCGGCCATCGTACGCAAACACAACCTCAGCATAATCTCCTACGCCGACGACACCCAGCTGATCCTCTCCCTGACCAACGACCCCGCCTCCGCCAGAGCCAACCTGCACGAAGGGATGAAAGAGGTAGCCGAGTGGATGACGACCAGCCGCCTGAAACTGAACTCTGACAAGACGGAGGTCCTCATCCTGGGCTCTTCCCCCTCCACCTGGGACGACTCCTGGTGGCCTCCCGCCCTGGGCACCGCACCCAAACCAACAGACCATGCACGCAACCTGGGCTTCATCCTGGACTCCTCCCTCTCCATGACCAGGCAAGTCAACAACGTCTCCTCGGCGTGCTTCAACATCCTACGCATGCTACGGAAGATCTTCCGGTGGATCCCCACCGAGACCAGGAAGACCGTCACCCAGGCCCTCGTCACCAGCCGACTGGACTACGGCAACGCCCTCTACGCCGGTACCACCGCCAAGCTCCAGAAGAGACTCCAGCGGATCCAGAACGCCTCAGCCAGACTCATCCTCGACATCCCACGAACCAGCCACATCACCGGACATCTGAGAGACCTTCACTGGCTCCCCGTCAACAAAAGAATCACCTTCCGCCTCCTCACCCACGCACACAAAGCCCTACACGACCAAGGCCCGAGCTACCTCAACAGCCGGATCAACTTCTACGCTCCCAAACGCCACCTCCGATCAGCCAACCACGCCCTCGCCGCCGTCCCCCGCATCCGAAGAGCGACTACAGGAGGAAGGTCCTTCTCCTACCTGGCCGCCAAGACCTGGAACTCCCTCCCGACCGACCTGCGCCTGACCCAAGACCACCTCTCCTTCAGGAAGAAGCTGAAGACCTGGCTGTTCGAGCAGTAGCGGCACCCCCCCCCCCCCCCCCAGCGCCTTGAGACCCTACCGGTATGTAGCGCGCTCTATAAGTGTCACTGATTGATTGATTGATTCTTTTGTTTAAATATTCATTCTTAACTGGCCCACCCAACAGAGGCAACTCTGTTTGAAAATATTTTCAAAGGTGCAGAAAAAGGCAAGAGGGTTAGAGAAAGAGGCAAGAATAGTGAGGAAAGAGGCAAGAGAGGTGCAAAAACAGACACAATGGGAGGATAAAGAGGGAACAAGTGTGCAGAAAGAGGCAAGAGAGGTGCAGAAAGAGGGAAGAGGGGTACAGAAAGAGGCAAGACAGATGCAGAAATTTGCAACTGAGGTGCAGAAAGAAGCAAGAGCAGTGCAGAAAGAAACAGCAGAGGTGCAGAAAGAGACAAGAGGGGTACAGAAAGAGGCAAGAGAGGTACACAAAGAGGCACAAGCAGTACAGAAACAGACAAGAGGGGTACAGAAAGAAGCAAGAGAACTGCAGAAAGAAGCAATAGAGGTGCCAAAAGAGGCAATAGAATTGTAGAAACAGGCAAGAAAGTGAAGTGCAGAAAGAGGAAACAGGGGTGTATAAAGAGGTAAGAGGGATACATACATTTGCAAGAGAGGTGCAGAAAGAAACAAGAGCTGTGCAGAAAGAAGCAAGAGAAGTGCAGAAAGAAGCAAGATAGGTGGAGAAATATGGAAGAGAGGTACATAAAGAGGTGGGAGGGATGCAGAATTTGCATAGGAGGTGCAGAAAGAAGCAAGAGCAGTGCAGAAAAAACCAACAGGGGTGCAAAAGAGGCAAGAGGGGTGCAGAAAGAGGTAATAGAAGTGCACAAAGAGGCAAGAGGGGTATGGAAAGAGGCAGGATAGGTGCATAAAGAAGGAATAGAAGTGCATAACGAAGCAACTGCGGTGCTGAAAGAGGTGTCAACGGTGCAGAAAGAGACAAGAGAAGTGCAGAAAGAAGCAACATAGGTACAGAAACAGGCAAGAGCGGTGCAGAAACAGGCAGGAAAGGTGCAGAAAGAGGGAGCAGGGGTGCAGAAACAGGCAAGAGAGGTTCAGAAAGAGGAAATAGAACTTCAGGAAGAGGCAAGAGAGGTGCAGAAAGAGGCAACAGAGGTGCAGAAAGATGCACGAGAGGTGCAGAAACAAGCAAGCGAAGTGCAGAAAGAGGCAAGAGAATTGCTGAAAAAAGCAAACGAGGTGTAGGAAGGAGCAAGTGAAGTGCAGAAAGAAGCAAGTGAGGTATAGATTGGCAAGAGAGGTGCAGAAAATGACAAGAGAACTGAAGAAAGAGCCAAGAGGGATGCAAAAAGGAAAGAAAGGTACTAAATCAAGCAAGTGAGTTTCAGTAAGAGGGAAGATGAGTGCAGAAAGAGACAACAAGAGTGCAGAATCAAGCAAGAGAGGTGCAGTTAAAGGCAAAATAGGTGCAGAAAGAAGCAACCGAATTGCAGAAGGAGGCAAAGAACTACAGAAAGAGGCAATAAAGTTGCAGAAAGAGGCAAAAGAGGTGCAGAAACAGGGAACAGGGGTACAGACAGAGGCAAGAGAGGTACATAACATGGGAGAGAGGTACATAAAAAGCCAAGAGAGGTGCAGACATTTGCAAGAGAGGCGCAGAAAGAAGCAAGAACAGTGCAAAGGAACCAACAGAAGTGTGGCAAGGGGGGTGCAGAACGACGGAAGAGAGATGTAGAAAGAGGTAAGAGAGCTGCACAAAGAGGGGAGAAGGATGCAGAAAAAGGCAAGAGGGGTGCAGAAAGAAGGAACAGAGATCAAGAAAGAAACACGAAAGTGCAGAAAGAGGCAACGTAAGTGCATGAAGAAGCAACAGAGGTGCAGAAAGAGGCAAGAAAAGAAAAGAACACAAAGAGGCAACTGAGGTGCAGAAAGAGTGAACAGGGTTGCAGAAAGAGGCAAAAGAGGTGCAGAAAGAGGAATGGTACAGCAAGATGCAAGTGGGGCAGAGAAAGAAGCAAGTGAGGTACAGAAAGAGGCAAAAGAGGTACAGAAAGAGGCAAGTGAGGGGCAGGAATTGCAAGAGATTAGCAGAACAAGGCACAAGAACTGCAGAAAACAATGGAAGGAGCAGAAAGAAGCAACAGAAATGCAGAAAGAGGCAAGAGAGGCACAGAAAGAAGAAAGAGTAGTTTACACACCATTAGTACCAATTTAATACCCACATTTAGTAGTAAGTAACAGGTGACCATTCTAGGTTTGCAAAGGGCCTTCCACCATGCTGTAACACTTGTTGCTTCATTTTTGGTAAGGTTTGAGCCATTTGAGTTAGGAACAAGGTTTTATTTTTCAAATCTGCAGATTATTCAGCAGATGATTTATTATGTGGCAAATACGGAAAATGTATAATTGTGCCAAAGTCAGTGCAGCCAAACAGTTGCATAATTCCAGTGGCCCTGCTCATAGCTCTGATGAGGTCCAGAAGTGCTCCTCAGTGGTTCCTTCTTTCTTTTGTGTCATTGAGTTGATAGTTTACCTTCTATGGAAATGACGAAGGGTAAACCTGAGGTTACCACTCCACAACACAGACTATCATACCACACTATTACTCTCCATAACCCAAAATCCCACTCTTCATAATTCCTATACACTAAATACCACATACTTTCTATCCACATAATGTCACTGCACACATTGCGATAAATGTGAATGCGCGTGCGCCTGTGCTTGCCCAATTTTCAATAAAAAGTTACGAGGGAGAAATAGAAAAGCCCGGGGATGCCGCCGATCAGGTAAGGCGTTTTAAATTATTATTTTTTAACATTGTGAAGGGTTCAGAAAGAGACAAGAGAAGTGCAGAAAGAAGCAACATAGGTACAGAAAGAGGCAAGAGCGATGCAGAAACAGGCAGGAAAGGTGCAGAAAGAGGGAACAGGGGTGCAGAAACAGGCAAGAGAGGTGCAGAAGGAGAAAATAGGGGTTCAGAAAGAGTCAAGAGAGGTGCAGAATGAGGGAACAGGGGTACAGAATGAAGCACGTGAGGTGCAGAAAGAGGCAACAGAGGTGCAGAAGATGCAGGAGAGGTACAGAAACAAGCAAGCGCAGGAAGGGGCAAGAGAATTGCTGAAAGAAGCAACTGAGGTGTAGAAAGGAGCAAGTGGAGTGCAGAAAGAAGCAAGTGAGGTATAGAAATGCAAGAGAGGTGCAGAAAGTGACAAGAGAACTGCAGAAAGAGGCAAGAGGAATACAAAAAGGAAAGAAAGGTGCTAAATCAAGCAAGTGAGGTTCAGTAATAGGGAAGACGAGTGCAGAAAGAGACAAAAAGAGTGCAGAAAGAAGTAACAGAGGTGCAGAAAGAGGCAAAATAAGTGCAGGAAGAAGCAACACAAGTGCAGAAGGAGGCAGAGAACTGCAGGAAGAGGCAATAAAGTGGCAGAAAGAGGCAAAAGAGTTGTAGCAACAGGGAACAGGGGTACAGACAGAGACAAGAGAGGTACATAACATGGGAGAGAGGTACATAAAAAGGCAAGAGGGGTGCAGAAATGTGCGAGAGGTGCAGAAAGAAGCAAGAGCAGTGCAAAAGTACCAACAGAAGTGTGGAAAGAGGCAAAAGGGGTGCAGAACGTTTAAGAGAGATGTAGAAAGAGGCAAGGGAGCTGAACAAAGAGGGGAGAAGGATGCAGAAAAAGGCAAGAGAGGCACAGAAAGAAGAAATAGTAGTTTACACACCATTAGTACCAATTTAATACCCACATTTAGCAATAAGTAACAAGTGACCATTCTATGTTTTCAAAGGACCTTCCACCATGCTGTAACACTTGTTGCTGCATTTTTGGTAAGGTTTGAGCCATTTGAGCTAGGAACAAGGTTTTCTTGTTCAAATCTCCAGATTATTCAACAGGTGATTGATTATGTGGCAAATACGTAAAATGTATAATTGTGCCAAAGTCGGTGCAGCCAAACAGTCGCATAATTCCAGTGGCCCTGCTCATACCTCTGATGAGGTCCAGAAGTGCTCCTCATTGGTTCCTTCTTTATTTTGTGTGATGGCTCATTAGAACCAGATCACGAGTCATTTTCCAGCCTGTTTTCTATTTTCACCAACGTGGCAATTTGTTTTTATAGCCATTAGTGTACATCCTTTGCTATTCTGTTATTTAATTAGCTTCCTGGTCATGTGGCGTGCCATGTAATCAAGCTCGCGTGAGGCGTGGGAAACGTGTCATGCCTATTTAATCTTTGTAATATCATGGAATAAATTGACACTGCATATGCACAACATTCGAGTTGTTTGGAGTTTTTTTTTGGAGTGTGCGTAGGTCCGTGCAAGGAATCGGCAGGCCAGGAGTTGGAGTTTGTTATAAATATATATATACAGAGAGCAATTTCAATTATGATAAAACTAGGGTGGATATATTCAGTTACATACGAAAGCGCTAACTCAAAAAATTCTTCACGATAAAAGAAGGAAATAGCCAACAGAGACACACAGAGAGGAACGTGACTAGTGACAAGACTACTGATAATAACCTCAAGTGTCTGATGCACAGATGTTACTTAGGCTTCATGAATTAAGTAAAGAAACCACTCATGGGCAAGACAGCCACACAATTCAAGGTTTGACACAGGAAAGATTGGAGACACTAAACATAATTCAGCCCATCGCAGGAAGGAGTCCGTTCAAGAGCAAATCTACTTTCTACCCTATGATGCAAAAGGACGCAATTGATATTTTTCAATAGAGAGTCACAGAACACTTAAAAAAATTGTATCATAAAGTGAATCATGAGAACAAGATAACAACATTTCGCAACCAACAATGTGCCAATCTAATTAGGAAACTAAAAGGAAATTAAGAAATAGTAATTAACAAGTCTGACAAAGGCGGGAATATAGGCATCTGGTCCAGCAAGAATTATACTCAAGAATCACTACGTCAACTTAATAACACAACATGCTATGAAAAAACCTCTATGACGGATTACAAAAAAGCTAAAGAATTCCTGAAGAGAGAACTATTGGCATGCAAAAGACAGGGTTTGATTTCCAATCAAGAATATCAGTTCATGCATAATGAATTTCCGGTGATCCCCCACAATGTATTTGATTCCTAAAATACACAAGAGAGAGTCACCCATTCCCTTAAATTTTTACTTGTCGTTTATCTGTTTTGAAGGACAAAATTTAACGTGAGACCGTGCCGACATATGTAATATAAGAATGTGGTCATCTTTTCATGAACTTTTTTAGAATAGATTTCTTTATTTATTTATTACTTGCACTATGCACTTTCCATAGATGAATTCTTGTTTACAGCTCAGTACATCCCTATGAGATATGATTAGTTGTCCTCCATTTTAGGGCATAGAACACCGAAATAGGAATGTGAACTTTTTGTATTTTTATTGTATGTTATAATGTATATATCGATATGCATTTAATCAACGTTTAAATGTATTATGAGGGTATTTTACTATTATTATGTCACTTTTTCCTTCTTTTTTTTTCTCTTGTTCTTAAAATTCACTTGTATGTATTTTGACTGAACTTTAGAGGTCATACTGACTGAAATAAAGTTTTTTGATGATAGCTTCTCTTTGCACCTCTTGCAAATTTATGTATCCCTCTTATCACTTTCTGCACCTCACTTCCCTCTTTCTGCACTTTTCCGGCATGTTAATGTACCTCTCTTGCCACTGTCAGCACCTCTTTTGCTCCTTTCAGCACTTCTCTTGCCTCTTTCTGTACCCCTCTTGTCTATTTCTGTACCTCTTTTGCCACTTTGTGCACCTCTCCTGCCTCTTTGGGTACCTCTCTTGCCTTTTTCTGCAGTTCTCTTGCCTCTTTTTGCACCTCTTTTCCTTCTTTTTGCAGTTTTCTTGTCTCTTTCTCTACCCCTTTTACCTTTTTCTCCACCTCTGTTGGTTCTTTCTGCACTGCTCGTGCTTCTGTCTGCATCTTTATTGTCCCTTTCTGCCCCCTGTTCCCTCTCTCTGCACCGCTTTTGTTTTTTTCTGAAATTCTCTTGCTCATTTCTGTACTTCTCTTGCCTGTTTCTATATTCAAAGGGGAAGTGGAAGCTGTCAAGTTTAAATGTCTGCGTGCTCTTGTGACTGAGATATATGTCTACTTGCACATGTATTCTCAACACTTTTGCAAATTTATGTATCCCTCTTACCTCTTCTGTTCCCCTGTTCCCTCTTACTGCACTACTCGTGCCTCTTTCGGCACCCCTCTTGATTCTTTCAGCACCTCTGTTGCTTCTGTCTGTACTTCTTATGCTTCTTTCTGCCTCTCTCTTGCCTCTTTCTGTACCGTGTTTGCCTCTGTGCACCTCTCCTGCCTCTTTCTGCACATCTCTTGCCTTTTCCTGCAGTTATCTTGCCTTCTCTGCACCTCTTTTGCTTCTTTCTGCACTTCACTCTCCTCTTTTTGTACCCCTCTTGCCTCTTTCTGTACCTCTGTTGGTTCTTTCTATATTGCACTTGCTTCTTTCTGCACCTCTGTTGCAAATGTCTACATCCCTCTTGTCTCTTTCTGTACCCCTCTCCTCACTTCATGCACCTCTCTTGCCTCTGTCTACAAACCTGTCCCCACTTTCTGCACCCCTTTTGCCTGTTTCTGCAACTCTCTTTCCTCTTTCTGCAGTTCATTTCCCTCCTTCTGTACCTCACTTCTCTTGCTTGTTTCTGCACTCTTCTTCTCTTTTTCTGCACATCTTGTCTCTTTCTGCACCTCTCTTGGTTCTTTATGCACTGCTCTTGCCTCTTTCTGCACCTCTCTTGCCTCTTTCACCACCTATGGTGCTTCTTTCTACACTCCTCTCTCTCCTCTTTCTGCACCCCTCTTGCCTCTTTCTGCACCTTTGTTGCTTTTTTCTGCACTGTTCTTGCTTCTTTCTGTGCCTCTCTAGCCTCTTTCTATACCCTCTTCCCTTTTTCTGCAATTATCTTGCCTCTCTTTGCACCCCTGTTCCATCGTTCTGTACCACTTTTTCCTCTTTCTGTACCTCCCTTGCTTCTTTCTGCACTTTTCTCTCCTTTTTCTATACCCCCCTGTCTGCACCTCTCTTCCCTTTTTCTGCACATTTCCTGCCTCTTCCTTGACTTCTCTTGCCTCTAGTTTCTGCACTTCTCTTCCTTCTTTTTGCATCCCTCCTGCCTCTTTCTGTGTCCCTCTTGCCTGTTTGTGCACCTCTCCTACCTCTTTCTGTACCTCTAATGCCTCGTTTTACACTTCTGTTGGTTCTTTCTACCCTGCTCTTGCTTCATTATGCACCTCTTTGAAAATTTCTGCATGCCTCATGCTTCTTTCTGCACCCCTCTCCCCTATTTCTACTCATCTCTTGCTTCTTCCTACACTCCTCTTGCTTTTTTCTGCCCCGCTCTTGCTTCTTTTTGCACCTTTTGCAAATTTATGTATCCATCTTATCCTTTTCTGTACCTTTCTGGTATGTTAATGTACCCCTCTTGCCTCTCTCAGCACCTCTGTTGCACCTTTCTGCACTTCCTTTGCCTCTTTCTGCACCCCTCTTGCCTATTTAAGCATCTCTGTTGCTTCTTTCTGCACTTCTCTTGCCTCTCTCTGTACCCCTCCTCCCTCTTTCTGCATCTCCCGTGCCTCTGTCTGCACACCTATTCGCTCTTTATGTGCCCCTTTTGCCTGTTTTTGCAACTCTCCTGCCTCTTTCTGCAGTTCTCTTGCCTCCTGCACCTCAATTGCCGCTGTGTACACTTCTCTTGCTTCTTTCTGCAACCTTCTCCCATTTTCTGCATATCTCTTGCCTCTTTCTGTACCTCTCTTGCCTCTTTATCACATCTCTTGGTTCTTTCTACACTGCTCTTGCCTCTTTCTACACCTCTCTTGCCTCTTTCTGCACCTCTTTCCTCTTTCTGCACCTTTATTGCTTCTCTCTGCACTACTCTATCCTGTTTCTTTTGCAGAGTTCTGAATGCCCCTTACCTCTTTCTGCACCACTCTTCCCTATTTCTCCACCTCTCTTGCTTCTTTCTGCACTTCCCTTGCTTCTTTCTGGACTGCTCCTGCTTCTTTATGCACCTCTATTGCACATTTGTGTATCACTCTTACCTCTTTATGCAGCCATGTTCCCTCTTTCTGCACCTTTCTTGCCTGTTTCTTCACCTCTTTTGCCCCTTTCAGCACTTCTGTTGCTTCATTTTGCTTTTCTCTTGCCTCTTTCTGCACCCCTCTTGTCTCTTTTAGCTCCTCTGTTGCTTATTTCTGCACTTCTGTTGCTTCTTTCTCTACCCTTCTTGCCTCTTTCTGTGTCCCTTTTGCCTCTTTCAGCATTTCTCTTGCCTCTGTCTCCACCCCTGTTCCCTCTTTCTGTCTGTTTCTGCAACTTTCTTGCCTCTTTATGCAGTTCTCTTGCCTCCTTCTGCACCTCTGTTACCTCTTTCTGTACCTATTCCACCTCTTTCTGTACCCCTCTTGCCTCTTTTTGCACATCTGTTGGTTCTTTCTGCACTGCTCTTGCTGCTTTCTGCACCTCAATGCAAATTCATACATCCCTTTTGCCTCTTTGTGCACCTCTCTTGCCTTTTTCTGCAGTACTCTTGCCCCTTTCTGCCCCTCTTTTGCTTCTTTCTGCATTTTTCTTGCCTCTTTCTGTACCCCTCATTCTAGTTTTGTGCATCTCTCTTGCCTCTGTCTGCACCCCTGTTCCCTCTTTCTGTACCTTTTTTGCCAGTTTCTTTAACTTTCTTGTCTCTTTCTGCAGTTCTCTTTTCTCATTCTGCACCTGTTGCTTCTTTCTGCACTTCTTTTTCCTCTTTCTGTACCTCTCTTGCTTCTTTCTGCATCCCTGTTGTCCGTATATGCACTCATCTTCCCTCGTTCTGCCATCTCTACCTTCTTTCTGCAACCATTTTGACTCTTTTTGCAGTTCTCTTGCCATTGTCTGTACCTCTCTTGCCTCTTACTGCACCTCACTTGCCTCTCTCTACACTTCTCTGGCTTCTATCTACACCTCTGTCACTTCTTTCAGCAATTCTCTTGCCTCTTTCTGCACTTCTCTTGGTTGTTCCTGTGCCTCTCTTGCGTCTTTCTGTACCTCTGTTGCCTCTTTCTGTACCTCACTTGCTTCTTTCTGCACCCCCTCTATCCTCTTTCTGCACCTCTCTTGCTTCTTTCTGTACCCTTTTCCCTGTTTCTGCACTTTACCTGCCTCTTTCTGTATCTCTCTTCCCTCATTCTACACCTCTGTTCCTTCTTTATGCACTTCTTTTTCCTCTTTCTGCACCTCTCTTGCTTCTTTCTGCACCCCTGCTGTTTTTAAATGCACTTTCCTTCCCTCTTTCTGCACAGCTCTAGCTTCTTTCTGTTCCCTTCTTTCCTTTTTTGCATTCCTCTTGCCTCTTTCTGCAGTTCTCTTGCCGTTTTCAACACCTCTCTTGCCTCTTACTGCACTTCACTTGCCTATATCCACTGTTTTTTTGCTTCTATCTACACCTCTGTTGCTTCGTTCAACAATTCTCTTGCCTCTTTCTGCACTTCTCTTGGTTGTCCTGCACCTCTCTTGCATCTTTCTACACCTCTGTTGCCTCTTTCTGTGCCTCAGTTGCTTCTTTCTGCACCCCCTCTATCCTCTTTCTATACCTCTTTTGCCTCTTGCTGCACCCCTCATTCCTCTTTATGCACCTTTCCTGCCTCTTTCTGCATCTCTCTTGCCTCATTCTGCACTTCTGTTCCTTCTCTTTGCACTTATTTTTCTTCTTTGTGCACCCTTCTTTCCTTTTTTGCATCCCCTTGCCTCTTTCTGCAGTTCTCTTGCCATTGTCTGCACCTCTCTTGCCATTGTCTGACCCTCTCTTGCCTCCTTCCACTCTTCACTTGCCTCTTTCTGCACTTTTCTTGCTTCTTTCTACACCTCTGTTGCTTTTTTCAGCAATTCTCTTGCCTCTTTCTGCACTTCTCTTGCTTGTTCCTGCACCTCTCTTGTGTCTTCCTCCACCTCTGTTGCCTCTTTCTGCACCGCTCTCCCCCTCTTCCTGCATGTTTCCTGCCTCTTTCTTGGTTGCTCTTTCCTCTAGTTTCTGCACTTCTCTTCCTGCTTTTTGCATCCCTCCTGCCTCTTTCTGTGTCCCTCTAGCCTATTTGTGCACATATCCTACCACTTTTCTTTCTGTACCTCTAATGCCTCTATTTACACCTCTGTTGGTTATTTCTACCCTGCTCGTGCTTAATACTGTACCTCTTTTGTAAATTTCTGCATACCTCTTGCCTCTTTCTGCACCCCTCCTCCCTATTTATCCGAATCTCTTGCTTCTTTCTACATTCCTCTTGCTTCTCTTTGCACCTCTTGCAAATTTATCTATCCCTCTTATCACTTTCTGCACCTCTCTTCCCTCTTTCTGCACTTTTCCGGCATGTTAATGTACCTCTCTTGCCTCTCTCAGCACCTCTGTTGCTCCTTTCTGCACTTCCCTTGCCTCTTTCTGCACACCTCTTGCATATGTAAGCATCTCTGTTGCTTCTTTCTGCACTTCTCTTGCTTCTTTCTGCACCCCTCTTGCCTATTCCTGTATCACTTTTGCCACTTTTTGCACCTCTCCTGCCTCTTTGGGCACCTCTCTTGCCTTTTTCTGCTGTTCTCCTGCCTCTTATTCGCACCTCTTTTGCTTCTTTCTCCATTTTCTTGCCTCTTTCTGTACCCGTTTTACCTCTTTCTCCACCTCTGTTGGTTCTTTCTGCACTGCTTTTGCTTCTTTCTGCATCTCTATTGTCTCTTTCTGCCCCCCTGTTCCCTCTTTGTCCATCGCTTTTGTTTTTTTCTGAAATCCTCTTGCTCTTTTCTGTACTTCTCTTGCCTGTTTCTATTTTCAAAGGGGAAGTGGAAGCTGTTAAGTTTAAAGGTCTGCGTGCTCTTGTGACTGAGATATATGTCTAATTGCACATGTATTCTAAACTCTTTTGCAAATGTATGTATCCCTCTTACCTTTTTCTGTACCCCTGTTCCCTCTTTCTGTACTTCTCTAGCCTCTTTCTGCACCCCTCTTGCTTCGTTCAGCACCTCTGTTGCTTCTTTCTGTACTTCTCATGCTTCTTTCCGCCTCTCTCCTGCCTCTTTCTGTACCGCGATTGCCTCTGTGCACCTTTCCTGCCTCTTTCTGCACATCTCTTGCCTTTTCCAACAGTTATCTTGCCTTCTCTGCACCTCTTTTGCTTCTTTCTGCACTTCACTCTCCTCTTTTTGCACCCCTCTAGCCTCTTTCTGTACCTCGGTTGGTTCTTTCAGTTTTGTTGCCAGGTCTCTCCAATGCAAGACTTGTTGCATGAATCTTTTCAAGAACTGGTGGTGGAAGCAGTGGTTGTCGCGCCTCAGGTATATGCACGTGAATCTACATTTCAAGATGGTGACCACGTGTGCGGGTCATTGCTAACCACTAGGAATGCATTTATGCAATGCAATGCAATGTATATTTTGATCAATAATTATTGATGTTGCACAAGGCAAGTCGATCATGAATGTATAGCTTTATTTAACTTAATTTTTTGTTATAGTAGTCATTGCAAGATGGCGGCCATGCTTTGGGGTCAAACTCTTTGGCCCGGGTGGTATGCACAGTCCAACTTTTGTGTTTACTCAATGTATGAAATGAGGCTGCAATGCACTTTTGTTTGTGTGGCCGCTTTACCGCCAAACGTGTCACGTTTGATTTATGATGGAATAAATCTATTTTGAAGTCTCTACGTGGTATCTGAGAGCACGATTTATTGTGCTACGCTTTGGTTTTATTTACCAGCTACACCACCAGTTTTCGTGCCACCTCCTTTGGGTCTTCGGTTTCCAGTAGTAGTACCCTGGTTGCATGGAGTGATCAAGGGCTGCAAAGCCCAAAACGCATCATGGCGAAATTCGCACGTAAATAAACCCGCATTTTGCACTGAGAAACTGGAGTCCGTTTCCCTCTTGACAGTTCCGGATGAAGGTTCTTTCTTGGATGGGAAAACTGGGTATACATATATATATACACACACACACACACACACGCACACACACACACACACACATACACACACACCCACACACACACACACACACCCACACAACCACACACACAACCACCCACAACCACCCATAACCAAACATAACCACAACCACACACACAACCACACCCACAACCACACCCACACAAACAACCACACACAACCACAGACAACCGCGCACACAACCACACACACACAACCACACACAGCCACAACTACACACACAACCACACACAACCACCACACACACACAACCAAACACAACCACACACACACAACCACATACAACCACAACCATACCCATACACAACCACAACCACAAATCCACCCACACACACAACCACACCCACACCCACACACAACCACAACCACACACAACCACAACTACACAACCACACAACCAAACCCACACACAACCACAACCACACAACCACAACCACACACACAGCCACACAAACAATCACAAATACAACAACGCACACAATTACACACACACACATATAACCACACACACACACACACGCACACACAGACACACACACACACATACCCTACTGCTGGTTGCCCCAGTAGATAGTTATAGTTACAACCATATTTCCATAACAAAAGTGTTTATTGACTTGCCTATATCTTTGGTGCCGTACAATGAATCTTCACAATATAGTTGTGCACGGAAAGTTTTGGGGCAATCTGTCAAGCAGGGGCTGAGAAAAAAGGAGGGGCAAAAAAGTGCATTTCCCATGTTAATTTGCAGAGGCGCTTTGACCACGAATACAATCGAAATTGCTAAATGGAATTGCACCGAATTTGGTCACAGGTCATGCTTTTTATTATATGGTGTAAATCTGTTCAATAGTTTTTGAGATAAGAAAGGATATCCAAATTTATACATCTACAATTACGACTAATTTACAACTATTTCGTGATGATTTGCAAATGCGTGTGCCAATAGAAATGCTGTGAATACAGACAAGCATAAATGTATGCAACCTGTGATCCGTATAGTTGTTGGGTCAATCTGGGTACAACTACCTAACATTTAATGTAGGTGAGGCAGTATCAATAGCATACAAATCCCATTTGTACACAAATGCTGTAATGCCCTTCAAATCTACTGAAACAAATCTTACAGCAATACAAACTGCTGTAGTCAGAGAAAGAGCCCTGGATCAAGGGAAACGTATAATAGTTGTTACATCTGTTTCTGACTTAGAGGCTGCAACAAACGCAAGTGTTCCCAACGCTAAAGCCTTGCATCCAAGATGGATACAATTGGCTAATTGTCCCACTGCAACAGATGTAGAATACAGGTATTGCCCAAATTTAAAAACACAAGCCTTTCTGCAATACGAACAAAAATATCCTCTACCAAATGAAATAATGCCTCTAGATCAGTATGAATATAATATTTATACTGACAGTTCTGTGCAATCAGCCATAGGGAGCAAACAGCAATACAGCGCCGCATGTGCTAACGTTGAAGGATGCATGCAGGATGGAAAGTTTCATCCGAAATGCACGAAAACACAGTCTCTTGGAGACTGCATGGCACAGCTGGCAGAACTAAAAGCACTAATACTGGCACTGGTAAATACAGATCGAGAATTCCCCACACTAATTGTGTGTGATTCCTTTTACTGTGTACAGTCATACAATGAATATTTACATCACTGGGGGCAAAACAGGTTTAAAAATGCTAAAGGTGGCAAATTAAGCACAAAACTCTAAGGGAACAGGTAGTGGAGTTGAAAAACAAACTACCGAGGGCTCACGTGATACACACATTGAGTCATCAACGTGATGGCATTCACGTTGAAGGGAATTCATTGGCTGATGAAGCACTACCGAAAAAAATTCCACTCAAGTACTTCTACAAGTTAGATGCAAACAATGTTGAATTTGCTCAAATTCCAGGAGTGGGGGATAAAGTAATATCACATATGAATCGAAAGTTAGGATTAATTCTAGCAGCACACAAGGGTATAGGCTCTGCTCATGCAGGAGTGTCTGCTATGGTTTATCTATTGAAACAACGCTACTGGTGGCCAGGACTAAGAAGGCAGACTAAGGACTATGTCTTGAAATGTGACATCTGTCAGCAGATGAAAGGATCCACAGTAACACATCCAGCACAGATACCTTTACTAATATCAGACAAACCACTAGTGTGTGTTTATTTGGACCACTGCAGCCCCTTACAATCTGATGGAGCTTAGAAGTATATCATGGTTGCAGGTGATTCCTGCGGGTGAGGCCTCAGTGCTCGTCTGACGCTCAAACTGTTATAAAAGATCTGAAAGTCTTTATAAGGACATAGCCAATTGTCACATTACATTCCGACTGTTTCTCAGTGTTTAGCTCTAGGGCTTACAAGGAAGCTATCGGAAGTCTGGGTGTAGCATTGCGGTATTCCTCTCCATACCATCCCAAGAGAAATTTGTTTGTGGAGAGGAAAAACAGGGACTTAAAGCAGTCTTTAATATTAGAGTATTAGGCTCGGGTGGAAATGGGGTAAAACTACAACTTTGTAAGGTCTACAAAGGGAATTAAATAATCAGCCAAGAAGCTCTCTGGGCGGGTCACTCCTTATGAGGTCATATTTCAACTTGTATTGGGTTAGCCAGGTATAAAGATTTTAATACACCTCGGTGCCTGCACCATCACACACCGAGGATAACAGAACATCACAAAAACAGGTTACTTCGGATGACATTTTGCAAAGCAATAGCTCAGACCCTGATTTAAAGGAATGGTTGGTTTGGCCCATAGACACCAATAACTGTTAACACCATTGATGCGGCGCATTTTCCTGCTGTGCGCTGGAAAATTCAAAAACCCGCGGTTCATGACGAGCTCAGCTCGTCATGAGTGTACAAGAGATGTACTTCATGACGAGCTGAGCTCGTCATGAGCGTCGAAGGGGTTAAGAAAGATTCTTGGGTGAAACTAAAGGATTTAGTATTAATAGGCCAGATCCAAATTATGTGCAAAGACAACACTCAGGGGTAATGTCATCATACAGTATTGGGAAGTTATGCCTTGATTGGCTTCAAACCTCAACACTCACACAGGTGAAACAACACTTATCCTTACTTTCACAGGATGTGGACCTACGGGATTATTTATTAGGTCCTAGGAAGCCACGTCAACAATGTTTCTATTATGTTGTCTACAATGAGATTTGGAAAATATCACAACAAGAGGCCACGGAAAGATTATGAGAAATAGATCGTTTAAATCTTAAGAAAGCTCTAGCAGTGGTCGACAAAGAGTTAATGACATGAACATCCAGAATATATTCACTGGGCAAAATGTTATCATCTGCTACTGATGTAGTAGAACAAGATTTTTCCATATTACAACACGGGCTATCACAATTATGTTCCATTATGTTACTGAGCTGGATGGTGCAATCTTTGTGCGCAGTCTATGTGTCTTGGTGTTTCATAAACATCACATCTTTATTTTCCTCATACAATCTGATGGAAAAACAGATAGAAATGGCACAAAGGGGAGCAAAGTAAACAATGCTGCACATTGAAAAACTGGACAGATTAGCTTTCACACCGTCCACAGAATGGTTATTCCATGGCCACACAACTCTTTGGGTCACTACTTTTCAATTTCAATATTGCCTTGCACAAATGCAGGCAGGCAGATATTCAGAAATGGGTAGGAAATTCAGCAAGGAATCTTGGGACATACCGTACAGATTTCAATGCCGGAGTGGGGAAATAGAAGTGTTTTTAAGAGATACAACTGCGAGAATACTTTAAGTGGATCACTCATATGCCAGGACATAATGCTTCATGGGGCCTGAAACGGTTCGGTAGTGAACTTATCCTTTCACCTAAATTAAAGAATGCCCCAGCTGCCATGATCACTCCAGTGTTCAGGCTTCTTTCAAATGGGAGTTACTTGATGCTGAACGATCAAGGTTGCTGTGGGATGCTTCCAGGCATCGCATATCTCGTAATTGTGAGTTCCAGGGTTACTTGCTTTATGCAAATATTGTTTCCACTGACATACACAGTCAGGGAGGCGCTGTTGTGGCCTTCACTAAATTTTTTATTAATACGGTTTGATACTTTGAGCAGAATGAAAGCCATGCTTATACAGAAACCTGTGCCCTTAACCTCCGCTCCATGAGAGACTTTTGATCTTCAAGTGGCAAGGTCCTAGGCAGAGATATAGGCACTTATGCATACAAATTGCCCTTTCCATTGCTCAGAAATGGTAAATCGTATCTTTAACATGTCTGATACAACAGGCATCGTCTACCTATTTAAGACCATATATTCTGGACGATTAAGCACCTTTTAGATGGTCCTCGGAGTTATACCAAACTTTACACACCCCGTATTTGGAAGCATATTTGGAAGGCTGCCACTGATCCTGTTTCTAATAGCAGGTATCCGGATTGTCATTTTTCTGCTACACAATTGATGTCCCAGTCACCAAGGAGATGGAAACAGTACTCCTGGAGAGAAAATACTGTGATCATATAATACAACTTCTAGGCACACCTCACCTAAGAGAACTACGTGCTTCTTGGTTCTTGTTATTTAGACCAGTTTGTTTGGACTGCATCTTACCTATCCTCTGATGCCTGTTTTACGGAGACGAATGTTTGTTGGATCTCTGTCTGACACTCCTACCATGTGCGCAACCGGACGTTGATGCATTACTGGACCCGATAATGGCCCATGTTCTGCAGAGTCCCCCAGCATATTCCAACATTGATGGTGGCATTCCTAGAGCCATCACAGGTAGTATTTGCTCCTGTTGGTATGGACAGCGGCTCCTCCTCTGACACCCAGGCTTTGATTGGCGCACAGGCTGCCCCAGCACTGGCTGTTGACAGTACGGAAGATCAATTGGCATAATATGCAAGGTGTTACAAGGACAGACAGCTGCGGTAGCAAGCAACAAGAATGTTGCGTCTACGAGGCAGGACACATAAACAATTGACTCATTTTGGCCTGTCGTGTGCTGGGAAAAAATTCAACTTTTTGGAAAGCTAATAGAAAATTAGAACTCCCTATCAAAAATGACATTCTTTTGAGCATGCATATCTTTCAAATGCTTGTATCAGTTCAAAATATACCTACAGACATATTAGAGCTATAGCCTAAGGTTCAATTTCCAATTTTTTCCTCTTTTTAGATTTTTTTTAGAACAATTTTCAACGTTTCAAACATTGTTTTTAAGCATAAAAAGAAACTAATGTTTTTACCGTTTGAGTACCAATACCCGGTGGGGGTGATCAGAGTTCGTCTGGCACAAATCTTACAGTGTATCTTGTCTAAACGCGCAGATCCTCTATACCTTTTATAGGAACTACACAACACTTCATCAACATTTACATTCTTATAATAAATAATATTCTGTACCAGATATAATGTTGCATTTTGAAGTTTATTAATATTTACAAAACTCTTTCCAGATTTATTTACTCTTTTTTATTACACCATTTACTATAATAACTACTGGCTCATTTTCCTCTCTGTCAACACCAACAGTTTTAATACTTTTCTTAAAATCTAAAGGTGAGTACATTTCTCTTCCTTTGAGACCTTTTTGTAAATCTTTTGTTGGCATCTTATCTGTCTCAGGCTCCATATGAACTATGGCCTGGAATGGGTGTACATATTGTATAAGAATAGACTTTTAAATCTGCCAGTTCCTAAGGAATATCCTCCAATATAAACAATGGTTCTGTAGGGTATGTAACCTGATTCCTTCAATATATGAACTAAATCCTTTATTAATGCAATTTAGTCTTCTAGTTACTCAAGACAGTGCTCCAACTTAGGAGCTTGCTCACCATGCAAATCCAACACCAAAGAGGTTCAGGGTAATCATCCGTTTTTAATCTATGAATTAGTTTTTTCATTCATAAATAACCCTTATACATATCAAATTTTTAATCAGGACTTATTCACAATTCATAAATATTTTTTCAAAGAACGGCGCATAAAGTTAAGTGATTATAGTGTGACATAGAGTGAAATAGTGACATTCAAATGTGTTTATGTACAAGTTAGTGAAAGAGGGGGAGGGGGAGAAGCAAAAAGTCTTTTGGCCAGTTCCAGTATTTAGTTTTAATTATCCCAGTTATCCACTTAGGTTGGTTATTGTGAAACTGGATATTCTGACTGATCCAATGATATCAGTCTCGTAGACATTTCGACCCATAGGACGCCGTAGTTGTGGGTCTAAAGCGGGTCTTCTTTAGGACATGGGGCTGTGATAAAGCGCAGATGGGCCTTCGTGAGTAGGACCCTAAATTAGTGTTGCGGAAGTTATTTCGGCCGCGGTAGACTGATATTCCCTTAGTTGACACTAATGGTGCCCACAGAGATTTCCAAAAGAGGGGGGAACACGTGGGGCTCGGAGTAATTATATTGCTCCTTTAGCTCAAAATCGTCGTGTTAATCCGACGATCCAGTAATCAATATTAATGGTTCCCACACTGCATGTAAAAGGTAACCACATAGGGCTTGAATCACATGTAGCGCTCCCAGGGGCTCCGGTCGCCGTACTAATCGGGCGATCTCTTGTAGAAAAATGCAGTCTCTTAATCTACATCAGCCAGCGAGATCTATTTCCATCTCGTCGCTCCTGCCGTGTTCGAATGCCGAATGAACCGGCATTCGAACACGGCACCATTAGTGTCAACTAAGGGATTATCAGTCCACCACCATGTCCGCAATAACTTCCGCAACACTAACTTAGGGTCCTACTCAGGAAGGCCCATCGGCGCTTTACCACAGCCCCATGTCCTGAAGAAGACCCGCTTTAGACCCACAACTACGGCGTCCTTAGGGTCGAAACATCGACAAGACTGATATCATTGGATCCGTACAGAATATCCAGTTTCACAATAACCAACCTAAGTGGATTACTGGGATAATTATAACTAAATACTCGAACTGGCCAAAGACTTTTTGCTTCTTCCCCCCCCCCCTCTTTCACTCACTTGTACATAAACACGTTTGAATGTCACTATTTCACTCTATGTCACACTATAATCACTTAATTTTATGCGCCGTTCTTTGAAAAAATATTTATGAATTGTGAATAAGTCCTGATTAAAAATTTGATATGAATAAGGGTTATTTATGAATGAAAAAACTAATTCATAGATTAAAAACGGATGATTACCCTGAACCTCTTTGGTGTTGGATTTGCATGGTGAGCAAGCTCCTAAGTTGGAGCACTGTCTTGAGTAACTAGAAGACTAAATTGCATTAATAAGGGATTTAGTTCATATATTGAAGGAATCAGTTTACATACCCGACTGAACCATTGTTTATATTTGATTGTATTGCCCAGGTTCTGAGGGATACTGGGTCGCCCCATGGTGATTTACAGGTCCTAAGGAATAGGTACCAACTCTAAGTTGTTATGTTCTGCTCCAGCTTCTATTTTGTTTTCTTCTAATTTGTTGGAATGGTACTTATAAATAACTTGATAAGCGTACAAGAATAATTGTTCTTCTGCAAATCAATAAACAGCAAATTGTTATCAGTTATTATTTTCTTATTCATTTCTTAAATATGAATCAACATTCCTCACTTTCTCTATACTCCTCTTCAAACCCCAAAAAATGCAACTGTACATCATCACAAACTTTCTGTAAATCAGCTACAGAACCATGCAAAACAGCTGTATTCATTTTACTTAAACAAAATGCAGGAGTTTTTACATAGTAAAGTCTCATTACCAACTTCCGCATTTCAGAGTGATGGACAGCTAACATTTATAAATCACGAAAGTGTGCTGACACACTTTCCTTGAAAGACAAGCCAGAGAATAAGCCTGTATCTTAGTATATTTTCTTATTTTACATTCAAGCCAGAGAATAAGTCTGTATCCCACTATATTTTCTTATTTTACAAGGATCTAGTCCTTGCAATGTCCTGATTTTTTATTTTTTTTACAAATTGTTACACTGCCCCACTGGGAAGCGTCCCTCAGGTGCACTGCCAATTTCCAATTGAAAAAAATCTAATCTAATTCAAAATCAACCATTGAATTTCAATTGAACTTTTTATTTTTCAATATATTTGTTTCTCAGTTTCAAGAACGGTCCACATCATTTATGTGAAACTATCGTGTACATCAATTGTAAAGCTTCATACAAGGTAATAATCATCCCCAATGGATTTCGGGGATATCGATGCCCTTCGTCAGGGGGTGTGTTCCTCGTACGATTCACCACAAACGCGCATCTTTCTCCATTCAGGAACACCAGTAAAATTAACCTTTTGTTTAACACTTATATTGGATATTGGCACAAAAGATTTCATAATATGGCAATAGACTCCTGTCGAATACTGCAAATACTGCTACAATTCCATTTAAATACAGGAGCCTGTATACGTCTACCTTGAACTTCTTCAGCTACTTTTTCGGCATTCCTAGAAATCATGTTCTCCTTTGCAATGGGAGAACCATCTTTCACCTCATAACATCAACCACTAGTATCAACTGATGTACTAATGTACTAATGCAGTGTTTCCCAAACTGTGGTCCGCGGACCCGCAGGGGTCCGTGACACATTCCCAGGGGGTCCGTAGGCAACAGTTTTAAAAGCACAGAACCATCTCTATTAAAATTAGCAACTTTCCAACAACAATAAAAGTGTCAAGAGAATGCCAGTGATTAATGTACATGCAGGAGAGCGAGAAGAGTTTTGTTCAGTGGCAGCTTTGATTTAACTAATGTAGCACAGAGGGTTAATGTTCCTACTGCAAAGTACGTGTAACATGCATCTTAAAAAGCTGAATTTTATGTGCCTAGGTTCGTTGTCACTGCTTTTGTCACAGAGATTCCTTTATTACTGTGTACTTCATAAGTGTCAATCGTAATCTAGCAGAGGGACCTCTAAACTGTCATCAAAGAGCTGCTTGCAAACTGCATGGTACCAGTTAGTAACTTATATTTTGCCCCAGTTATTCATTATCCCGATGCTGCTAAAAATATATATTTGGGTGGAAATACATTTTTAATGTTAAAGTCAATGCTAGCCACTGTGTTATGCTCTGAATCCTGAGTTTGTGCTTTTCGAGACCAAGCATTCTTTAAACATTTTATATGCACACTGATTTACATGTATGATTCAATGTCTCTATATGTGTGTGATGTAAAGTGCTCTCACATCCTACAATGGTATGAGAGATGCTACAAAACAAATGAAATACATGTGACAGAGGGGCTATTACTTCAATATAAAATACTAAGGGCCAGATGTACGATCTATTTTTATATGCGCGAACGGGTTCGCGAACCCTTTTGCGCATGCAAAAACCTATTGGGCCATGTACATAGCCATTTCGCGAGTCGCAATTTGTTTGCGACTCTCTAAATAGGTTTTGCAACTTGCTATTTGGAAGGGGCATACCCTTCCAAATAACGAGTCTCAAAACCATGTACAAATGGTTTGCGTTCGCAAAACAGTCACAATTACCACCTACTTCAAGTAGATGCTAATGCATTCGCAAATGGGAAGGGGTTTCCAGGGGACCCCTTCCCAAATGCATGCAAAATTATTTTTTACGGTCATGCAGTGGTCCCAGGGACCTCTGCCTGCCCTTAGAAAATGAAACGAAAATGTTTAATTCTTTTTTTTTTTTAAATGCATGGTAAACAGGCTTCATTTTTTTTTTTAAACTGCTTTATTTAAAAGCAGTCCGAGACAGGGTGGCCTGCAGAGCCCAGCAGGCCACCATCACTGGGAGGGCTGGCATTCCCAATGGGCGTGCAAATTGCGAGAGGTTCATTAATATTAATGAACCTCGCAATTTGCGACCCCATTGGGAATCCCAAACAGTGTTAAACAATCTGTTGTACATTTTATTTAGCGACTTGCAATTTGCCACTCGCAATGTGTCGCCAATTGCGAGGCGCTAAATGAAATTGTCGTACATCTGGCCCCAAAATCCTTAGTACTTTGAGTATTTGTTTTGTGTGCAAACGTGTGTATTTCTTTCGAATTACTGTTTTAAACCCTTGACAGTGGCGGTAATTCCGCCGCAACGCTAGGGGCCAGGGGGGGCGCACGGCGCTGCTATGCTCGTGACGGAACCACTCCGTCACGAGCTGCGGTGGCGCTGTGCTTGTGACGGAATGGTTCTGTCACGGCCCTGCCCGCTCAATAGAACGTGCTGTGCAGGCGCGAAATCAGTCCCGCGGAGGCGCGGCGGCCGGGCCGTGGCGGAATTATTCCGTCACCAGCACAGCCCCACCGTGGCTCGTGACGGAATGGTTCTGTCACGAGCGTGCAAGGGGTTAATGTTTGAAATTTAACTCCTACAAATTGCTTGGGGGTCCCCGGCTTCCAGTGGTGACTCAATGGGGGTCCTCAGGAGTCAAAAGTTTGGGAACCACTGTACTAATGTAGTCTGTTGAAAATAGCTTTTTTCAATAAAGAAGGGCTCAGTGCTGGAAGTGGGATTCCATTCAGCAGTAAAAGTTTTACAGAAGTTAGTTCTATTAACCAGTCTTTTTTCTTAGTCTTTCCCTTCATATACACCACTGTTTTATCCAGTGTTCTCAATCTGTTCAATATTAAGAAAAATAATTTTTGTTTCAACTCAAAAGCTTTATCTATTACACTTTCAATTTTGCTTATAAGCCACTGATTTTCTCTGACACTTCTTCTTCTTATATCTTTATACTGTTTCTGCCTTCTTGTTAGATGAGTTGTTGTTTTACAATTTATTGTTCATTGAACATCATTAATCTCTTTTCGCTTGTGACTTGTTAATGTTTTCTTTTTCTTTTCAACTTTTTCTACAGTTTTCATTCTTCCTAATACTGTTTTAAGAAATTGCTTATTTCTTTTACCAGATGATTTTTTCCACTATAATATTTGGTCTATCATCCAATTTCTTCTTTTCACACTTTTCTAAGTAGTACTGTTTTATAAGCTCACCTCTTTTCTTGCTTTCTGGTCATTTTTAAATCTTTTACTTTAAGTGAACTAAAGATCTTAAAAAGAAAGTACACTTGTAATAGTTTGTTACATAAAATAATCATTTTAAATTATTCATATAACATTATTCATGTAAATTAATAACCAATTCCTTCAATTAGCCTAACAATGTCTTTGTTAATGATAGACATGTAGAATAGCTAAGTATGCTCGTTAGAAAAGCTGTTAGTGGATGCTTGTTTCCGGTCCAGAGAAGACATGGCGTGGCAATTCGGACTGGACTGTTCCCATGAGGCACAGGGTCAAGACTGATTTGCATATAGCTGTGTCTGAACTCGGGTGGTGAAGTTAGCTAAAGAATGATGATGGATTCAACACAGATCTGTGATTGGGGTGGGTGTCTCAAAAGTTTCAGCACTCTGTCCATCCTCTCCTTGTGTTTGCTTTGTTCACCCTAAGTTGGCAGGGTATGTCTAGACGAGGGTTCCTTGCTCACTTTGCCACTGGATTCAAGCTAGCCAAGTTAGCCTGGCTGATGAAGGTTGTTAGCCAAAAACCGGTCCAAGGATGCTTGTTTCCGGTCCAGGGAAGACATGGCTTAGCTGTTTGGACTGGACTATTCCCATGAGGCACAGGGTCAAGACTGATTTGCATATGGCTGTGTCTGAACTGAGGTGGCGAAGTGAGCTAAAGAACGATGATGGATTCAACCCGGATCTGTGACTGGGGGTGAGTGTCTGAAATGATTCCGCACTCTATCCATCCTCTCCTTGTGTTTGCTTTGTTCGCCCTCAGTTAGCAGTGAATGCCCAGACGTGGGCCCTTTGCTCACTTTGCCACTGGATTCAAGCTGGCCTGGCTGATGAGGGCAGTTTGCCCAAAACCGCCCCAGGATTCTTGCTTCAGGTCCGGGGAAGTCATGGCTTGGCAGTTCGGACTGGATTGTTTCCATGAGGCACAGGGTCAAGACTGATTTGCATATAGATGTGTCTGAACTGGGGTGGCGAAGTTAGCTAAAGAATGATGATGGATTCAACCCAAATCTGTGACTGGGGGTGAGAGTCTGAAAAGTTTCAGCACTCCGTCCATCATCCCCTTGTGTTTGCAATGATTGAATGTCTGTCTAAAAAGTTGTATAAGTTCAATTCAATTCAATTGATCTTTATTCGATTCATACAAGGTGTATCATAAAAGAGTACATGAAGATTAAAATTCATAAGGAAGGGTACACATAATTAAAATACAGTCAAATCAGGGGATAAGAAGTACAAATCAAATTATAACTGACAATTAATTTATCAACATACAGCTGGTAAAGAGTTTCTTCCCACTTGAGTCGCCCTAAGGAACCTTGCAAGTATCAAGCAACTTATAAAGATTTGGAAGAAGTTGCAGATATAAAAATGCCGGCCTGCATTGTTTAAAATTCAGTGATTTCAGTAAAGGTACAATAAACATTTTTCTCAGATCCATATAAAATTTACAAAAAAGTACAATGAGCATGGTTGATTGATTAGATACATTATCACAAGGGCATAATTATTTGACCAGTTATTGTGGTTTGGAAAGCTTATCAGGCGATGTAATATATTTAGCCTAAAATGTGTTAAAACAAATCTATGTTGGGCGTTAAAACATTAAAAAGGTAAAGTTGCATTGAAAAGGTGGCCAGGACCATTTGATTGTGTTTCACAGATGGTTTGGCCAATTCAACACATAATCACAAGACTGTTTTTAGTGCTTTCCTTGAGATATTTGACAGAGATTCAGGTCGATCATAACATTCTGGACGGCCGATAGTTGACATAAAGTTCTTGATAAACTTTAACCAAGGAATCTTTAAGGCCATTTTAGAGTCACAACAGTCCTAGACCATAGCACAATGCAAGTCCATGTATTCTGAGGTCCATATTTGTGCCAGAGCAGAAGTGGTTGAATCATAATCAGATCTTTTAGATAGTTGGTCCCCAATTTTGAGTGACATACATTGTTTGAGCAACTGGGTGGAAGGGCTAAAAGATTTTTAAAAAGGCATTTTCCACTGCCTGTAGCAATTCAACATCCAAATATCCAAACCATACGTTGCAATAGATCTGCATTTTGCATAATAAATGGTTAACATGTATTTTGGGTGGATATTTCCCAATTTCCTGGTGACATTGCAAAGGGCAGAGATAGATCGTACAAGTTGCAATATTCTGAATTCCATTGAACTTTTAAACATCCCTTCGCAATCAAATAAGATACCCAAATAGGAAAAAGTTAAGTTTTGAGGTAGAATCTGATTTCTTGTGTAGATGTTGTGACACTTGGCTACACCACTGACCATTTTCATAACAAATGTCTTGCTTATGTTAATTCGTAGCCCCAGATTATCAAAAATAGGGCAAAACTATCAAGGAGGAGTTGCAGGGCCAAAGGAGTGCATGCCATGAGAACCGCATCATCCACGTAAAGCAAAACGGGTATTGGTCGATGTTTTGCTTGTAGCTGATCCACGTATGAACTAGACAGAGTTTTACCCAAGTTATAAATATATACATTGAATAGAAAATGGGTAAGTACGCACCCCTGGTGGACCCTTTTTTCTATTCTAAAAGGGCAAGTACACTCCCCTCTTGTACCAAACTGTACCCTTGCATAGCTAGTTGAGTACAAATGTCTTAAAAGATTAATAATGGTACTATCTATACCCATTGAACTCATATCAGACCACAGTTTGCCAAGGATTACACAATCAAAAGATGAGGATAAGTCAACAAATACCATATATAGGTTACCATTTTTAATATGTGCATATTTTCCCAGTAGCAGATTCAGATTAATGGCTTGCTCCGTAGTGCCAATTCTCTGACGGAATCAATATTGTAGGTCAGAGATCTTATTATTGCTGAATGCCTACCATTGTAATCTAGGTAAAAGTATACAACCTACCACTTTGACCAATGAATCGAGTAGAGAGATTGGTCTATAGTGTGATAAACAGTTTTGATCACCTTTTTAAAATTTCGGTACAATCTGGGACTCTTCCCAAGTCAAGGGGAACCCCATGCTCTGGTAGGATCTAAAACGTGGGCGAGGAAGGGACCCAAAAGTGCAATATTTGTATTAGGTAAGTCGAATGGAACACTGTCTGGCCCAGGTGCTTTGTTTCCCTTACTTGAGCTAATAGCAAGGAAGACTTCTTGAAGAGTAAAATTTATGGCGCACCAGTCAGGTGGGGGAGTAAGCGTCTGCGGAGCTACCACAGGAATTAGAGCTGGAAGGTGAATAGCCCCATTTGCTGTAGATGGATATAAGGAGGAAAAACGTTTTACCCAGTCCTATTTAGTAACCGCAACCTCAATTTTTGGTTTGTCAGCTTCACTAAGGAAAGGGGAATTAACCGCTCACCAGAATGCAGTGGTGTCATGACTTCGGCTGGCCTTAAACAGTTTCTCCCAAGTCTCCTCTTTTGATGTTCTTTTTACGTTTATTTAAAGTAAGCCTATATTCCTGTCTCCAGTCCTGAACGTCCTCAATATTCCTGGGGTTATTTTTCAGAGCTCCTATAAGTCTGACTACATGCACGGTCAAACCAACCATTCCTCTCTCCCGTTTTTACCTTCTGCTTGGATAATAGACCCACTTTAGTGGCACTGCTTATTTGTCCGAAAGATTCCGCAATAACAGAGGCCTCCTCTAAGGTGTCCCGACATACATTGAAGGTGCTCTTTTGCTGCTGGATTAGTTTCTCTAGAAAATCAGTCGGGTCGTCCATTGATCAGCATAATGTAAACACAAATTAGTTCAGGAGAACTCTAAGTTCTCCACGTCTAGAGAGTGGACGTGGTCCCTCTGATCTTTTACTGACCCAAAATTTAACATTAAACTCTGGGGGTAATGATTGCTCAGTGCACAATCATGTAGTGTAAAATTAGCAATAAAAGTTGAATACGATTTGGAAAGAGCAAGAAATCTATAATTCTTTTACCCATGGTGCCGTCAAAGGTACAGGATACATCAATTGGGATATTACCAAACTCAGTGCAGAAGCCTAGATCATATTTATAAATAAGCTCATTGAGCTTTCTGCAATAGTCTGAATGTAAAAAATGGATTGAGTCCTCATTTGTTGGTGAAATCATACCACAAATCGTTTTTGAGGGCAGTTTGAATAGTTGGATATTAAAGTCCCCCACTCAGAATATAATTTTGTTCCCAGTCACCTTCTAAAGAATGGTGTCCAGATCATTGTCAAGACAGGACAATGTGGCCAGTATATCCAAACCGCAGGCATTATTGTAAAAATTAACTAAAATTAGTTTAAGTTATACAGAACGATCATAACTGACAATTTGATAAAAAATACTAGTGATCCTAAGATTTACAGAAGATGATGGTTGTTTATTTGATACATAGGTGCCTCTAATTTTCAACATGGATCACTTTATACTTATTATATAGGACAACCAGGTATGAACCCGTGTGTTCAAATGCTTCCATCAGTCCTACCTAGAAACAGGTCTGTGTTTGACACTGAAATGTGAAATACCTCTGATAATATTTCCCCAGTGGTATGATAGAGCATATATTTTTTAAATTAGGGTCATCAGCTCTGCAATACAAGTCAGGCATAGTTGCAAATCGATATTCAAATTTGACAGAATACGCTGTCAATTTCAAGCAGAGATATCACTATCTACTGCTTACTTGCAGTGTACCTTTGTGGAAGGTTATATGCAGTAGGATAGAACTTAATCCACTTCTCAACATGTTCGAAACCTCACATTTGTGTACCAGTTTCAATACGGAGATAGAGCTCACAGTGCCAGGCCTCAGCCAAAACAAAAGGGCTGTCTCATATCATCCCACTCTTATTAGTGTCAACATCTTTCCAGAGACCTCCATGAGTATGTCAGTACTTTTAGGGGTGGGATAACACATGTAATGTAGGCTATAGGCACTAGACTACCTCTGTTTCATACTGCATGCTCCCTAAATGTGTATAGTAGAAGCTACTTGGATAACTTTCTACTCATAATACTGCCAGTTATGAAATTGTGTCTTCAGGTGCTACCTTGATGTCTGCCTAGCTAACAGATCTATGCTTCTCAGACTAAATATTGAAGTAGGTCTAACAATATTTGTCAAGAGGAATGATAGACTTTTTGCATTTATCTTAGGGACATCAGCTGCAGCACACGTGTCAGAATAAATGTACAATTAGAGACATACCTCAGACATTCAAATTTGACTGTGTACGCTTTAAGTTTAAGACACACACCTCACTATCTATGAACTTCTTTCAATACACATTTGCAGAGAATTTTAGGGACTCATATAGAGTTAATACATCTGGGAACATGTTTTAAACTCACTATTCTCTGCTAGTTTCATTAGAGAGGCAGATCTTGCAATTCCAGGCCTAAGCCAAAATGTACGGCCGACTCCACTCATTACACTTTTCTGAGTGTCAGCATCCTTCCTGAGAACCTAATGAGTGTGTCAGTGAGTGCCTTTTTAGTGGTAAGATGACACATGTAAAGAAGGCTATATATACAAGACTGCCGCTGTTTTAAACCGTATACTCTGTAAGTGTGTGTAGAAGAAGCTGCATGGATCCCTTTCTGGTTATTATACAGGACAACGGGGTATGAAGCTGTGTGTTCCTGTGCTTCCATGAGGCCTGCTTAGAAAAGAGAACTGTGGTTCTGGGACTGAATGGTGAAATAGCTTTGCCAATATTTGAACTGGGGTATGACAGACCTTATAGTTTTTAACTTAGGGTCATCAGCTGCACCACAGATGTCAGTCTACGTGAACAAGTACAGACAGGGCTGAGGCATGGTAGAGGTCAGCCAATCAAACTTGACAGAATACATTTTCAGTCTTAACCACACACATCACTATCTATGGGCTACTTGCAGTGTACATTTGTGGAGAGTTATATGAACTAGGATAGAGGTTATTCACTTGGTAACATGTTTTAAACCTCAGATTTCTCTTCCAGTTTCATTAGAGACATGGAGCACACAGTGCAAGGCCTGACCCAAAATGAAAGGCTGTCTCCTCTCATGTCACTTTCATTGCACATGACACCAGGGCCATCCAGGGCTTTAGGAGGAGGGCCGTCAGACCCCCTCCCATATTCAATTTTGCCCTGAGGAGGTCGTGGTTTGATGTAATCCCGTTTATTATTCTCGGAAAAAATTACGTAAAAAAAATATAGATATTTTAGGTGGCAGCAGATCTGCGAGTGGACAGATCACAAGATGAGATATCTTGAGATCTGATTGGTTGCTACCACATCACCAAAGATGTGTTTGAACTGATTTTAGGACTCAGGGGCTCAGTCCAAGAAAAAAACACATATTTTGAGCAGGGTCAAAATACTCTACCCCCTAGGCCTGGCCAAAAATGTCAATTATGTTTTATCTGTACCACCGATCCACAGGAGATCTGTTAAAAAAAATGCTGGTCTACTGCCTTTTTGATGAAACCCCCCCACCCGCAGGGGCTCGTGCCCAGAGAACATTGCACTTTAACTATTTGGGGGCGATGGCACACAACTCCCCCCAATCCCTAGAGGGGAACTGGGAAACTCATTCCCTGGGGCTGTATTTACTTAAAAGGGCAGGGAGTTTGGCCCCACTTCCCAATCCTCTAAGAGGCTTTGGGATCCTATTTGCCAGTGCTGTATTTATTTAATGAGGGGCCTAACGTAATTATAACTTGCATCCTCACTATGCACGGCTAATTACCGCACATATTATATAATTCATGACATGTTTTATGAATTCATTCATAACATCACTGCAACTTCTGAAATGACATTATTGATGACAAGAGACTATGCATGGTGGGGGAACAAGTTATATTTACTTGAGGGCATGAGTTACAGTTGTTTGCAGTAGCCACAGCTGGAGAATGTCAGTGGTTTTATTTATTTAAAATAGTATGTTTAAAATATCATTTTTCTTAACTATAACATTCCTTTAACCTTTGTTTTTATAGTGACTATATATCTGAATCAACACCAAGCAGACATTTACATAGCAGTAAATATGTATTTAGAATCGACTGGACTGTTCAAAGTAGTTTTGTAAAACATAGAATGCTAAATCAAGGAGATTTCAGTGAAGATTTTGAAATGTATGAAATGCCATGATGTGCTTGCATGCTACCTTTTAGGCTGTGTTTTGTGCTTTGGATGTGATAATGCCATAACAAATTCTTTTTACTTTGGTTTCAAATCCTGAACTTATGTGCTGTACAATCTATAGAGAGTAAATCTGACGGATGTCTTCTTGACTGCATACAGGTGGTGGAGTGCTCGTGGTTGAAACACTTTTAAACGCGGACAAAAGTGGACCCTTAGAAGCCCAGCTGTTTTCCTTGATGATGCTGCTTTTCACAACTGGCACAGAGAGAACACCATCAGAATACAAAAAGCTTCTGACAACATCTGGTTTTAGGAACATTGAAATCAGGACCACTGGAAAGACGTATAATGCTATATTGGGGATAAAATAAAATAATCTGCTGTTTCATATCTATATATTTCCGCTAGGCAGGCTGTTCTAGATCTGCTAATTTTAATATTATATTTGCAGCTGTCTCAGTTTTATTTATCAATAAACTGCCTAACAAGTAGATGAAATGTAAAAGACAATATGATGGTTTAGCGTGATAATGTCACAAATGTGCTTAAGCGGTTTGAAATCAATAAAATAGCAATTTACTATTTACACAGACTGTATGGTTAATGTGGGGAATTGATAAAGGGTAAGAATAAGTTAGGACTGCTGAGAAATTAAATGTTCATCAAAGATATTTTATAAACCTTTATTAACTAAGCATTTGAAGAATAATAGTTACAGTTGCAACAGAAAATGTTCCAAAGAGGGACATAGCATAGATGTGCACATTACTGTCTAAAAGAGCTTGGGAATGAATTATAAGAGGGTTGCAACTGAGAGTTTTCTTCTGAAATGGCAGGTTGATTATCCACGCACCTGGTGTCTCTACCACTCTGTTCACATGTTCTTCCATGGATGGTGTACTGTGGTCAGCTCTAACTTCACAAACTAGTGACCCAAGTTGTGTTTCTAATTTTGCAAATGATGGTGGTGACTAAGCCCTCCCCCCACCTCATAGGCAGAGGCAGAGTTATCATAATTTTTGGCGGAGTTAGTAGTGACAAAGATCACTGTGCCACATGTAGATGTGACTATACCCTTACATGTGTTTATGGATTTTTGTGGGTTTTGAGTATTGCAGTGGGGAGTTTGTTGCCTAAGATCAGAAAACCATAATGCCAGGAGAACTTCAACAGCAAAAAAGTCTCTTCTAATATTTTTTGGGGAATGGGTCATGTATAAGGTCTGTGCTGTGATCTGAATTGTTGACCACACATCTGTGAATGTGGTGTTTTAGAACATTTGACAGGCTGAGCTACTCTTTGTGGAGAGTGTGGCAGCGATAATTTGCCTTGCCTATTTGGCAGTTTTGAGGGACTCTGCTCAGTTATACCCGGCATGGGTTACAGGAAATAGCATTGTCCTGAAAGAAGGAATAACCCAGTTAGTGCAGGAGCTGCCCAACTCACAAGAAGCCCCATACAACTTGTGGGACTCAAGCTGGACAGTCAGGCAACAGGCTATGCCAAAATACTGTGGGTAAAATCCACTAGGTTATCATTGCCAGCTTTTCTGTCATCACCAGTTATGGAGATGCATGAGACAGACAAGTACTTTTGCACATGAAATCACATTCCTTGGTGGGGAGTAAGTGGGTGACTGGACACAAAGGGAGGCCATAAATAGAACATGGTCCAAAAGCAGTCACTAATAAAATTGTTATGACTTTGGCAGGAATTATCCTATTCAAAACCCCTACTATCACAACAAAAGGTTAAAAGATTCTTCCAATCAATCTTTCCGTACACTGCCTGAATAAGGTAACAAGTCCAATACATGGAAAGGTGCTAAATGTGACTGTGCAGTGAGAGTGAAAATAAGTGAACAATGTACGACAAAATATACCATGAGCATAAACAAAGAATGTCTTAACCAGCAAAACATTAATTACACAATAGAACTCTATGGAAAAATACATTGGATGGGTTTCTAAAAGTCCGTCCATCAATGCAAATGTGATAAGATAGAAAAGTCAATATTTTGACCTCTAAACATCATTGGAAAGGGTCTTCTCAGGGCAGAGTTGTATCGACCTGCCCCAAAAGGAACACGAGACAGTCCCTGAATGTGGAGGCTGACCACGCTGAGCTTTGAATTGTCACTCAAACACACCAGAACCTGGATGGTTGTGTTGAGGACACCACCGGTCATTTATGTCTAAACATAGGGCACTGATCCTCTCATATATACAATACACCCACTTTCTAAGGCTGAGGCGGTCTGGGGACCCGAGGAGGTGCTTTGCTCCATCACAAGCAGGAAATTGGTTTCCCACGAACTGGTTTGCCAAGAACTGTCTGAATCTACAACCCCCATGCAGCACCTACCTGGACTCATCACGATGCATTCTGGGTGTTGCAGTTCTCATCCACTATGCGAACTGTCAACAGGTGAGCAGCAATCTTCAGGGGGCGGAGCGCGCTCTCAACAATTAAGAGGGCGGCAGAACTTCAGTGTGTTTGTTGGAAGCCTCCTGGATACTTGGGCGCTGAGGAAGGCTGATTAAATTGCCGAAATGCATTCGCCACACAAGGAATAGAGCGTGCTTCCAAAGTGTTCCCCTGCGTGGTCTCTACTCATTCGCAAGAAGGAGATTTGGTCATATATATTTATATATATATATATATATATATATATATATATATATATATATATATATATATATATATATATATATATATATATATATATATATAATATATATATATATATATATATATACATACATATATATATATATATATATATATATATATATATATATATATATATATATATATATATATATATATATATATATCTTCAAAGTTTTCTGCCATGCCATTGATCCAAAGGACAAAAAAGCAGACCCAGAGTAAGTGCAATGCAGGTTTATTCCAAAAAACGCCCGCACCTCTGCCAATACGCATTTCAGCCTCCAATGAGGCCTTGATTACATGACACGTTTCGGAGTAATTTTTTTCTTTTTAAAGTGCCAGTGCAAGAAAGACATGTGATAAAGCATCATAGACATAGACGGTACAATTTATAAGGTCATAGAAATCTAGTTGCCGTACTGCATTCATGAATTGAGATACAATAAATATGTGCAAAGAGAGCAAGGTATAAATATTCATGATTGCATAAATACGTAAAAGCACACAAATTCTATTGGGTACGATGAAAAGTTTTTCCCTTTAAAGTTGTGCTTTGCAGACAGAGCTAAATCAATATATGAAAGGAATAAAATGACTTAACGATTACATATAAATATATAAAATACATATTAAGAAGCATAAATAAACTTCTAAAATCATGTCAAAATCCAAAATTATAATAGCTCATCTGCACATGACAAATTTCACAGAAAAAAATACTGATTGCTTAAGTTTGTGTCTTTACCAAAGATGCACATCAATTCAAATGCTATAAAGACATAGATGTGCGTATCTTGCCCAAGTGGGCCCATGATCATGAATGTTTCTCTAGTATAAAGTGCTGGTGCTGTTATGTAATTGTGCTAACACTCTATTAAAATCAGAGTTGTGATTTAAAATGTAAAAGTGTGTAAAACTAAGAGATAAATACATTTCTAAAAACCTACTATGAGCCGGTACTAATGTCAGCTATAGGAGAACAAATGTATAAAACAGATCTTTCTCAGGCACGTGAAAAAATCCTCACTAGCGTTGAGACCATGAGGTGTTTTACAGTCCAACTCCAAAATATATTTAGTTTCCAGCTTCCTTAGGAATTATTCTTGATTACCACCCCTTCTAAGAGGCAAGACAGTATCAACGGCAGATCCCTGCCGTGATGTTCTTTAAAATGCCTTGCCACTGGATAGGCGGCATCATTGTTAGTAATGGCTCTCATGTGCTGAAGTATCCGTTTGTGGACCTGCAACTTAGTGCTGCCCACATAGCGCAGGCCACACGGACACTCCAGCACATATACCGCAAATTCAGTTTTGCAGCTGAGAGATTTTGTTATGGCAACTGGCTTAGGTTTGAATGGGGTGGTATAAGACTTGGTATTACAGCCATATTTACAGGCTCTATAAGTAGGACACTTGTAAAAGCCTGTTCTGTTTCTGAGACAATTTTTAGCAAAATGACCTTGGGACTGGTCCTTACCAATGCATTACTCATGGAATGAGCCTTCCTGTAGGTTATGCTGGGAGCTGCTGTCAAGCGGCCACCTAATATCGGATCATTAAGTATCAAGGGCAGTTTATGTTCACGATTCTCCATAAGGTTTTATGTTGGCGGTTAAAGGTTAGCACCAACCGAGTGGGCTGGTCAATGGATTTGAAGGTGCTATTGTCCTTAGTGACGTTTGGTGTTAACACTTCAGAAAGTTGCAGCATGTTGGCCTTGTTTATAGCCATCATAACCACCTCCTCAGAATAACAACTGGCTTAAAACCTCTCCTTAAGCGCCCTCTGAGCCTGATTGCAATCATTATCTGTGCTGCATATACCCCTGATCCGCAGCATTTCCCCGTAAGGAATGCTGTTGATCAGGTGGGAGGGATGATGACTGCAAGCATGCAGGACTGTGTTGCCAGCAGATAGTTTTCTGTGAATACTTGTTTCTAGCTTGATATTTGCCACGTATATCTCCACATCTACAAACAAATATGCTTTCTTTGTTCATCTGGGCTGTAAACTACAAGTTCAGATTGTTATTATGGAAGTCTGATACTAAATGGCACTCCTTTGAACACTCGTTGTGGGGGGTAGAAGACTCGTTTTGGGGGGAGAATCACCCCTACCTGCTCACTGCTGCCCATAGGACATTTGGGAATCCTTGATGCTTCTCCCCCGCTGCCGCAGAACTACAGGATAGTGGCTGCCGTGGGGTGGGGAAACTACATCCCCCAGACTCCTCTACTGCTACTTCCGCCCCCGGAGGGGATAGAATAAGAAGGACAGCCCTGGTGGAGTGGGCGCTCCTTTGAACACTCGTTGTGGGAGGTAGAAGACTCGTTTTGGGGGGAGAATCACCCCTACCTGCTCACTGCTGCCCACAGGACATTTGGGAATCCTTGATGCTTCTCCCCCGCCGCCGCAGAACTACAGGATAGTGGCTGCCGTGGGGTGGGGAAACTACATCCCCCAGACTCCTCTGCTGCTACTTCCGCCCCCGGAGGGGATAGAAAAAGAAGGACAGCCCTTGCGTAGCGGGCTCGCGCGCGGGCTAAGCCCAGGAAAAGGGCGGGCCCTCTGTGGCCCTCAGAGGCACGAGGAGAACGGGACGGGGCCATTCCCCCTGACTCCATTTCACTGCTAAGGTAATAACTTTATGTCCTTTTTGGCATTTTGGCAAGGGATTACAAACTGAACTTTAGCTGAGAACATTCTAATATCCTCAGACTTTCTTGAGACCTTGTCATAACCTTGTGATAGCCTAACAATCGCAAACCCCATCATGACACACAAGGGGGTGACCAATAGATCTATCAGCCATAGAGGCTTGCATCCAGGGACACAAGTTCCAAGCAGGCCATTTCCGTCCACCGTCAATTTGATTGAACCTGCCAAGACTAGTACATCTAATAACCAATGGCTTGACCCAACCAATGGCATAACGCAACACCTCTCGCTCCTGGATGAACTAAATTCCCTCTGCAAAACAAGGTATGCCACCGTGGAACCCAGAAATGAAATTAAAAGTTCCTCCCCTTGCCTCGTTGAACAAACCAGTATGTCTACCCCAATCGCCAGCCCCCAGGCCCAACCCAAAAATGTTAATACACCAAACACAGTCTCTTCGCAGTCCTTGTCTAGTAAAAGGAAGTGAGATGGGGATAAGCACATAGGGAATAAATCAAAACAGCAAAAATTATGTTTTAGCTCCCCACTGACTGCAACTAACCCCCTCCAAAAATCGGAAGAAAAAATAGACCAATGGATAACCTCACTCAATTCGAACTTTCTGGCTCAGATTGAACAAATAGTCGGCTCACTCATCTCTCCACTGATTGTTAAAATTACCACCCTAGAGGATAGGCTGTTGGGAATAGAGAAATGTTTAAAGGCCAGCCAAACCCGCACTGAAATTTCTTTAACATCAATTTGTCCGAGCTCACTTGGTACCAAAAGTAACATTCAAACGTGTCCCCTAGTCCCTATCCCTTCACTCCCCGATGTACCTAAAGCTAATCACAAACCGGGTCCTTTACAATATACTGTTTCAAAAGTACGGCCTAATAAGAATACTACTCACATACAGCTACCCCCGGAGGCTGCACCCTTTGTGTGTGTGTTCTTGCAGGAGTTCCCGAAATCAAACATGGAAAAACTGAGCGGGAACAAGACTTACTTAACAAAGTCATATATTGGCTAATTAAAAACATGCCTTTGCCCCTTGGTCTAGATGGTACTATCAAGTCAGTTAGAAGGGTGGGCTGGCTAGGCCCCCTACAGAAAGATATTGACGGGGACCTCGTTCTAATAAAATTTAAAAGCAGCTCAGTCGTTCCTTACCTGCGAACTTTGTACCCCCGTGAAGGTGTTGGCCCTATATCCATCTGGGACCTACAAGACTTCCACCCAAGCAGGGTATATACGCCTAGACTAAAATTAAGGGCAGAGTCAGTTTACCCGAAGGGCAGAAATACGCGTACACTGTACCACCTTGAACTATCCGGTCACAATGTTCATTGGCCATGGGTATGGAAAAACATGAATTCTACTATGAAACAAAGGAACTTATTTATGCAACATGGACTAATGTTTTATCTTCCTTCTATTTTCTGTATTTGTATGTAATTCTTGTCATGAGTGTTTTTAAATGTATGCTTTTATGATTTTAAACAAAAAATCGAATAAAGCTAAAGAACAGAACAGATACTGTTGAGCATCAATTTCACTGCTTTTCCAAACTAAAAATAAATCATCAATGTATCTATACCAGCAAAGTAGATGTCTAGAAAGGGTCTCACCATGTGTTGCCATGAGGACCCGCTCTTCACACATGCCCATATGCAGACAGGCTTAACTAGGAGAAAGGCAGGCCCTCATGGCAAACCCCCCCTGACTTGCTGGAAGATTTGATTGAGAAAGCGAAAACAATTATTCTTTAAGCATGTAGAAATCATGGCTAATAACATGTTGCTATGTGCATAAAACTGCAGAGGTCTGGTGTTCAAATAAAATTAAATTGCCATCAAGCCATCACGGTTATGTATACTTGTGTACAATGATGTAACATCTAACGGAATTAGTACACAGTCATCTTCTCATTTTATATTTTGTGTTTTGCTAAGGAAATCCCCAGTGTCTTGGATGTACGATGGGTGCTTCCTCACATGTTCTTGAAGGAAGAAGTCTACATATTATGATGCATTTTCCATGTGACTACCCCCTGGGCCAATATAATTGGCCTCCCCGGAGGTTTATGCACATCTTTGTGAATTTTGGGGATAAAGTAAATGGCTGGTATGGGATGGTCTACTTCCAAGAATTTGAACTCTTCCATACTTATCAGACCAGCAGATTTCCATGCCAGTAGTTTACTATTAAAGTCACTCCCTGCACATTTTACTGCTAGTATGGTACTTCTTTTATAGCAGTTCCTGTCATTCAATTGTATTAGTGCTTCCTCCATATACAAATCTCGGGGACACATGACCACATTACCACCCTTGCATGACTGTCGGATGATAATGTTTTTGTCACCCTGTAATTTCTTGATCAATTGGGAATAGATGTGATCTTGCTTAGTGTGTTTCATTGGGGACCTCATAATGGAACAATAATATATTTTCAAATCATAAGTGATTTTTTCGTAATAAAACGTCCACAATGTCTCTCAGCATTATCGGACAAAAGGTTGATTTCGGTCTAAAAGTGGTTTGAATTGTTGCTCCCACTTGTAAGGACTCTGGACCGGTGTCACTTATAGTTATATTTTGTTCATCAAAAAATTGCTGCATACCCCTCAAAAGATCCAAATCCCCAGCTGTCAGTGTTGCGCTAGCACTTGTTTCTATAGGCATTGTTGTTGCAGTGTCATGATTGTGTGCTCCTTGGATTAGATGGGATTTGCATAATTTCATTTTGTGCACAAATGTGTATAAATCTATTCGCGTTTGTGCGTAATCTAAATCTCTAACAGGGCTGTATATATATTACCTACTGGCGGTCGCCAGTAGGTAGTTATAGTCAGGACATATTTTCCATAGGAAATCAGCCACATTCTATTTGCAATAACTTTGGCGCCGGTTGACGAATCTTCGAGAGATTTTAAAAACTAGTGGGGCGCGCCTGTCCGCTCCTATTCTGCAAGTTTCACCGTGATTCATTAAGCGGGGTCTGAGAAAAAAGGGGGATCCCAAAATGTGTTTTCCCCACACAATTTTCCAGAGGAACCTTTAATCGCAGCTACAGCCCGAACTGCTGAACGGAATTACACCAAATTTGGCAAAAAGGTAGCCTTGGTTCAGAGTAGTGCCTTTTTGTTAAATGGTGTCAATCTGTTCAGTAGTTTTTTAGATATTAAAGGAAAAATATATATACATACATCTGGGCGGAGCCTAACCACACATCTCATTGTGAGACCTGATTGGCTGTTAGCACTTCATCCAAGAAGTATTGGCAGCCATCTTGGGACCAATATACATGATAGCACCTCATCCAAAAGCATTGCAGTTATTAGAAGGTTTTAAGACTTTAGTTAAATTATCAATCATTGATGGTCCCCTACTCATTTTAGGAATTGGGATTTTACCATCTGAAAAAGCCTTCAGCTGGGATATCATGAATCATGTTTGAGAGAAAACTATGTTCTCATGCTTTTCTTACAGAGGTATGGAAGGTGATCTATAAGCTAAACTGAGAGCCTATTTTATGTAAATTCACATTATCTTCCTCAGTCATATGAGAATGATATCTGACATTCTCTGTAAAACTTGTACATCCAACAAGGGCAGAGACTGTCAGTTGATTCCTTTGTGTTCTACTGCAGCTTCCCAGAGTGTTCTAAATAACAACTAGAGCGCTAACAGCCTTACTTATGACAAAAGTATATCACACCTGAAGCCATCTTGATTGGAATAAAGTGGATAACTCCTAAAACATTTAATTTAAAAAGGAACAACATGAGGGGGTTTATTTTGCCATTGAAAGTATGATTAGTGTTGCAGAAAGAAAAATTAGGGCACATTTTGAGTGACTTCTCAAATGCTCTTCTATTTCATTAAAAAATTCTGACATGCAGACTGAAACATGCACTTTCAATACCAGCAGCATACTTCCCTGGTGAGCACTAGCTTTACTACAGTGATCTAATGAGCAACTAGAGTGCTAACATTCAGAATTTATGGCAAATGGGTGACACATGTGAATGCCTTCTTGATGGAACCAAAGTAAACAAGCATTGAAAATGCAATAGGTTTCGCCCTCGTTTAAGTTAAAGCAATTCTGTTTGTAATTAGATGGCTTTTTAGCTTTGCTTTTATTGGTGTTTTTTAAACTTTCATGTACATAACATGCATATGTATGCATATATGCATATGTATATGTAGGCATGCATTTATATTTGTATTTACATAGATATGTAGATTATATGTATGTTTATATATGTATGTATATATACACAAGCAAAAAACTATTGATTGGGACCAGAGGGAATTTTTAAGACCAAGACCAAGCTCCGATAGGTTCCCTACAAACATTTAACAACAAATATATCAGAGGGTCTAATAAAAGAACTAAAGTGTACGCACAATGTAACCCGACAGGGAAACCTAGATGTCCCTAGCATGTGTGTATCTATCTAGGGTCATCCCTATGACAAATCCACCTGGGCAGTCCATATTATAGTGACTGTCACTGACTACTTTTTAACATTGGAAGCATCTGAATAAATTTGTGTAAGATCCTGTTTTTAGTTGAAGGAATACGCAGGACTCAGATTTAGATGGTTAAATCCAAGGTTTAATCCAAGACATAAAGAAGCACATCCAGACCTCAGCCTGAATAGGATGAACTGTCAGAGGTTTCAAAAGATACATTCCAACCCACAAGCTATGATGTCACACATTGATGTCATAGAAAGAGACATGGCTAGCAGTGGATTAAATGCAGAATACCACACACCTTCCCCCCATAAAAGCAAAAACAAGGTTAAAATATAAAAGCAGAAAAACAAAATTACAATGTAATCCTTCAATTGTAAAGGTTTCTTAACAATTCTAGTAAAACAAAATCACAAAATGTAATCCTTCAAATGCGAAGGTTTCTTAACAATTCTAGTAGAAGAACGTAGAGAAGAACCTCCCTCCAGACCAAGAGAAGAGCTCTCCTTCCCAATAGGATCCTTGGTCACAGACTTCTGAAAATCACACAGACCAGAAAAAACACAAACCCTGTTCAAGTTCCAGATTCTGTGATCCAAGGTCTTGACCGCATTCTCAAAAACCTTAATGACCTTGATGGGCGAAGAATATTTCACCTTAGCACCAGGAAGCCTCACCACAACCAAATCCCCAACCTTCACAGGAGTCTTCTTAACAGAATGTCTGGAATCAAACTGTACCTTCCTCTCCAAACATTTTTTCTCCTCCTGTTCTCGCCAACTCAAGTCTAGCTTCTGAGGAGAATCAGCATCAATGTCAGAGCCAACAAAGCTTTTGCTTAAGTCTCTAACCCAAGTTGGTTCTAAAAACGTACAAGGCAACCTACCTTTAAAAAGAACAAAAGGGGACTTTCCAGTCGAGGAATGGGGAGTAAATCTATAACACTCAACTTTTTTCAGAACTTGCTCCTTCCAATTTAAACCCGCACCCTTAGCCCACGAAATGGTCTCTTTTAACACCTTATTAAATCTTTCCACCATTCCATTGGTTTCAGGGTGATACAGTGAGGATTTTTTATGTAAGATACCTCTTTCCTTTAGAAATGTCTCCATCTCTCTAGAGACCAATTGCACACCATTGTCGGTAAGTATAGATTGTGGAAGACCCTCCCTTGCAAACACAACTTCAAGGAATTTTATGACAGAGCGAGACTCTATACATGAAGTGAAATGTATTTCTGGCCACCTTGAAAACAAGTCTAGTAAAACCAGAATGAAGATCTGCTGCCCATCAGAATAAACCGGACCTAAGATGTCAAAAGAAATATCGGTCCAAGGACCAGAAGGAAGATCCCTAATGCACATAGGTTGGACTCTTACCATCTTAGACTTATCACTCAGACTGCAAATGCCACAATCCCTGATTATTCTCTCTACATGCAAATCCAACCCAGGCCACCAGTATGAGGAACGAATACGTTCCTTGGTTTTCGACATACCGGAGTGGGATTCATGAGCAAGATCAATGATATTCCCACGCAGTTCAGAAGGAGGTATGAGTTTAGTCCCCCGGACTAGCAAGTCATTACAAATGGCTAATTCATCTTTGACACCCCATAACTTAGCACATTCCACAGAGGCTTGTTTCTTAGAATGCCAACCATCACGCACAAGAGCAGAGAGCTCACTCAAAACAGGATCAGAGTCCAGTTTAAGTCTCCATACCGACTCCTCAACACCTACTACAGAGACTGGACAAACCATAAAATTATCCATTTCACCATCCTCAACATCATCAACCTCATGTGAAACATCCACCAATCTTGAAAGAGTGTCAGCAACACAGTTGTCAACACCAGGAATGTACAATATTTCAAACTCGTACTCTTGCAAAGCAATGACCCATTTAGTTATTCTGCTGGAAATAAAATCAAGTCCTTTCTTTGTAAATACCTCACACAACGGTTTGTGATCAGTTTTAATCACAAACCTGGTGCCCCAAAGAAATTTTTTAAATTTCCTAATCGCCCAGAAAACCGCCAAGGCCTCACGTTCAATCACCGAATAACGTGTCTCAGGATCTTTAAGACCACGTGAAGCAAACAATATTGTTTCTAGTACCCCATCTACATCCTGCTGAAGAACAGCACCAAGACCTTTCACGCTGGCATCGGTGGTGACAACAGACAAACGACCAGGATTAAAACTTTTCAAGTTGGGCGCAGACTCAAGCTTCCCCTTAAGAGAATCAAATTCCATCATGCAGTCATCATTCCACAAAAACTCAGAACCCTTCTTCAGAAGACCTCTCATATGTGCACAATGATCAGCGAATCCCTTCACAAACTTATTATAGTACTCAATCATTCCAAAGAATTTCATGAGTTCCTCTCTGGAAGAGGGAGGTGGCATGCGTGTAATGGTATCAACCAAATCAGCTTTGGGAGCAATGCCATTCTTAGAAATAGTGTGACCTAGATAGTGGATTGAAGACAAGCCAAAATGACATTTCTCAAGCTTAACAGTGAGGTTTGCTTCTTGTAAGGGGTCTAAAACCTTGTCAAGAAAACACATATGTTCCTCATCATTCTTTGCAAAGACTAAAATGTCGTCTTGATACACACAAACCCCCCGGCACCCCTTCAGCACCCTTTCCATAACACGCTGAAAGGTTGCAGCTGCAGAAACAAGCCCAAAAGGCATCCTGACAAATCTATACGTCCCAAAAGGTGTAACAAAGGACGTATAGTTCCTGGACGCCTCCTCAAGCTCGATTTGATGGTATGCAGATGCGAGATCGAGGGTACTGAAAACCTTAGCACCATCAAGTAATATCATTAAATCAGCTATATTAGGCAAGGGATAATGGTCCACAATAACGCACTTATTAAGTTGCCTTAAATCAATGCATAAGCGTAGGGACCCATTGGGTTTGCGTGCTGCGACCACAGGAGCAAGCCAATCAGTACTAGTGACTTCCTCAATTATACCACCCTTCTTTAATTTTTCAAGTTCACTAATCATCTCTTCTCTTAATGCCAGAGGAACGCCCCTAGCTTTACAAGTGTAAGGTTGAGAATTTTCACGTATAGGAATTTCCAACTTAAAGTCTTTGAGACAACCCAACACTTCTCTAAAGACCCTTGGAAACTTCCTTTTAATGTGCTGTACAAGAATAGAGTCAGAAGCAACAGAAACCTCATTAACCATCTCCTTAAGAATAATGGGGTTAGGTGAAGTAGGATCCAACATGATGTTGAGATCCCCCTGATGGAACCAACTAATGATGCTGTCTCCCTTATGCGAGACATAGATTTTGCCTTTGGCAAAACGGTCCTTATACATAATTAGGCCTGTGAATAACCCAAGTAAAGGAATCAGCTCTCCACTATACCCCAAAGGACGAATATCAGGCTTGGATAGTTGAACCTTAGAGGAAAGATTACCTAGGTAGAACTTTTTGGACACAATGGTAATCTTAGCCCCTGAGTCAAACAAGACCTCCGTAGGTTCACCATCAATGAAAATCGTATCTATAGGAGATGAGGAATTATCAGGAGTAGAGGTTACTTGTACTACAACCTGCCCACATACAAAATCTTCCTCTATTGATTCCTCATTAACAGACTTCACCAAATGACTCTGAGGTTTACTTTTACACAGGGTAGAGAAATGACCCTTCTTCTTGCATTTTGAGCAAGTTGAATTCAAAGCTGGACACTTCTTGTCATTAGCATAGTGACCCATCTTATCGCACCTAAAACATTTAGGGATAAAAGTTTTTTTTTTAACAGTAAGAGGAACAGAGTCTTTTGTAAAACTCCTTGCATCCTGACCGACCGCTTGAACTGAGCTTTGTTTATCCTTTTTTAAAGTGTCAACACATTTAAGAGAATGCTCAATTCTTTTTGCGACCTGTAGTACCTCGTCTAGAGAAGGCTCATCCTTCATCCAGAGCTCTTCCCTGACCTTTTCAATATTGCAACCAACCATAAACTGGTCCCTAATTCTCTCCTCAAGAGCATTCTCAAACTTACAAGAACTTGCCAACTTCCTTAATTGAGTTATATAACCTTCAATAGATTCTTCCTCGCTTTGCAGTCTTTTGGCAAAATGATACCTCTCTAAAATAGTGCTAACCTTTGGCAAGTAATGTAAGTCTAATTTTTTCAAAGCAACCTCAAATTCATTAAGATTTGCTACTTCTGCCGCAGAAAGTTCCGGGAGGTGATCAAATACATCTTGCCCTTCAGAGCCTAAACAGTGGAGTAGAAGGGCTGTTTTGCGTTCAGCACTTAGACTGACTCCACATACCTTAGCATACCTTTCAAAAACCTTTTTCCATTTTTTCCACTTAATGGGAGGTTCTCCAGTGGATGAAAGGAAAAAAGGGGCAGCTGTAACGTTTTGCATGTTTTACAAAAACAAAATCACCAAACCAAAATGAAATTGATGAATTTTGCAGATTTTGGTAGCCTGAAAAGGAATGAAACAGGTGAAATGTGGAGCACTGGAGCGTTATAAAAAATCAGTGTGCTGATAAACAACAGAGACTTTAAACACCATAAAAGCCAAGATGGTACAATAAAACAGCAGAGTCCTGCAGCTTGAAAGAAAATAAAAAAAAAAGAAATATGAAGCGCAGGATCGTTATATAAAATGAGTCTTGCTGAAGTAAAATTCAAAGTTTCCTCTTCAGAGACTTTGAGTATCACTGTTAAAATTTGAGTGTTAAATTAATGTGTGTGTTATAAGATAACAGATTCTTTGTGTACTACTGTACTGCTGTTAAAATAAAATTCAAAGTTTTCTCTTCAGAGACTTTGAGCACCGCTGTTAAAATAATGTCAAGCTCTTTTCTTCACATACTGCAGCTGAAATAATAGTCAAAGCCTCTTCTTTAAACAATATAGTAAGTCACAGTCACAGTCGAGGAAGAGGTAAAAACAATATTAAATGTACTCTCCTTACCCCGAGGCTGAGAGATAGAGGATTAATTAGCCAGAAATCTTGAAAATCGAGGATATTGAAAGGAGAGTAACGGAAGAATGACGCTTTAATTTCTGAAGCTGAAGCTCTGACAGAGAGGTGCGCCCTGACGTGGAGCGCTCAACAGTTGCTAGGAAACAGAGTGAAGCGAAGAGAAGAAGACGGAGCTTCCTGAAACTTCGTGACGTTCTGACTCAGCAGTACGCCCTGACGTGGAGTGTTGGAATCACCAATACCCCGAGGGCATTCTGAAACGTCATCAAATGCCTGAGGACTTCCGAAGGAGTGGATCTTGGAAAAGATAAAAAACGTTACTCACAGCCAAGGCATAGAAGATCCCGAAGGTAGGTAATTAACTCTTCTTGCGCACTTGTTGGATCCACGAGTGATGTGTAATTATAACAGCTGCTACACTTAACTTTAACTATACATCATTTTTCGTAACTTTTTAAAATGAAAACAGTTAGCTCCTTCGATAATTACATGAAGCTTCTTTGCCTCTTGCTTCAATACTGTGACGGTCGCTTTTTAAATTGAAAATAGACAATCTTGCCTGCCGACTACGCCAATGTAAGATCCTGTTTTTAGTTGAAGGAATACGCAGGACTCAGATTTAGATGGTTAAATCCAAGGTTTAATCCAAGACATAAAGAAGCACATCCAGACCTCAGCCTGAATAGGATGAACTGTCAGAGGTTTCAAAAGATACATTCCAACCCACAAGCTATGATGTCACACATTGATGTCATAGAAAGAGACATGGCTAGCAGTGGATTAAATGCAGAATACCACAATTTGTTAGTACCCTGCGACGTCAGTCCCCCATTTGATATGTGTGCCAAGATCCTCTTAAATGAGTAGCAAGAACACAGTAAGACCTATCTGATCGGCGGAGGGTTCCTTCTCAAACATCTGGACCCTCAACCGTGAAAGTTAAGTGGCACTCCTATTGGTGGTCTAGGTGGAATCCCAAATGATGAAGGGCGGTTCCGTGTGGTGACTGATGGGCATCCTTACCTGACCACTGTGTGGATTTGTCATAGGGATGACCCTAGATAGATACACACATGCTAGGGACATCTAGGTTTCCCTGTCGGGTTACATTTTACGTACACTTTAGTTCTTTTATTAGACCATCTGATATATTTGTTGTTAAATGTATATATACACATACATATACATAAATGCATATGTATATATATATATATATATATATATATATATATATATATATATATATATATGCATTTGTGTGCATGTAGAGAGAGGTAGAGAGAGGTAGAGAGGTAGAGCGATAGAGGTAGAGAGGTATAGGTAGAGAGGTAGAGGTAGAGAGGTAGAGAGGTAAAGTGAGGTAGAGAGAAGTAGAGAGGTAGAGTTAATTAAAACCATTACAAAATATAAATACGACAATATACAATAACACAAAAAACTGTACACTGCCGTGTGTATGTTAAAAGGTTATAAATTGGATAGGTCTTTCAAGTTAAAAAAGTAGACGTGTTCCAGGTTCAAGATTTTGCCAGAGTTCCTTGTTTTTTCTCAAAATCGTCAATGAATTTGGATGCTCTGCAAATGAGTTGTGGATCTACTGAGAATAGGATTAGTTTGATCGCGGACCGGCAGGTGCGTGTTCCATGTTCCTTGAATTTGGTTTTTAACCAACTCCGACGTTCCTGGATCAGAGCCGGGCATATACAGATCAGATGGATACAGTCTTGTCTTCCTGCACCACATAAGCCGCATCCATCACGATCTTGGGGGCTTCCACTTAGGAGACTCAGCATTTGTTGGGAAGCTACCCAGCCTTAAGTAGAGGTGTTTCCGTTTGATGAATGGCGAGAAAGCAAGATCTAAGAAGGCTGCCGGTGCTAATTTTTTATATGATTGAATTGTCATCCAGGCATGGGACCGACGACTGAAAGTTTGTTTATCGTCGAGCAGCGAATGCCTGTTGGCAGCCTTCTTTACCAGCTGTTTGAAGGAAGATACTGGAAGTTTAGATTCCCAAACACCAGCCAGGTCAGTTAATTCTAATGACGATTTAAGATATTTGGCGTATTGAGAGTTGGGACTTTTACTAATTATTGTCCACATTGCACGATGTAACGCAATTTCTTGGTTCATCCAAACATCGTACCAAAATTTTATGGTCTCGTACTTTTTCAGTACCACTTGGGATTACAAATCGAATTCAAGTCTGACTTGTGCGAGTGATGCTTTGTTAGGTAACGCAAATACACGTTTGTAGATTTTCATTTGAACTTTGTCCAGTATTTGTGCGCTCTTACCATGATGTAGTACGCTCCCATAAGCTATTGTTGGAAGTAGCTTAGCTTTTATTGTTGTTAGCAGTGGGGAAACCAAGGGGCCTTTAAGTTCAGTCGCCAAGCTAATAAATGCATGCAATAGGACCATGCCCTTTTTTTCCATGCTATTGAAAAGCGTAGTAAAACTAAGACGGTTGTCCAATAATATCCCAAGATACTTATAACTTTCCACAGCTTCCAATTTGACATTGTCTATGGTGAAAGTTGGTTGCACTTTGTGACGTCGTGTTATAACCATAGTCTTAGTATTTGCACTGTTTATTACTAGCATGTTCAGTTTGGTATAGCGGGTCAGTTCCTGGAGTAGCCGCTGTAAGCCTATTCTTGTCTGGCTTAACAGGACCACGTGGTCGGCATAAGACAGGTGTGTTATACGGAAGTTACCTAGCTGCGGTGGATGAGCGTTGATCTGATCAAGGCTTGCTGTTAGATCCGCCATGAATAAGTTAAAAAGATGGGGGGCCAACATGCAGCCTTGCTTTAATCCATCATAGGTATTGATCTTTCGGGTTAGTCTCTGTCCATTGTCGATCTTTACTTGCATCCAGGTGTTACTGTACAGGTCAATGATTGGCGTTAGGATTGAGTCTGGGAGGGCCTGCTGGTTCAGTTTGGCCCACAGTAATTTCCTGTTTACACGGTCAAAGGGCGCCTTAAAGTCAACGAAACAGGTATAAAGTTCCTGGTGGGTTTGTAAACTTTTTTCACCAGTCAAGCATAACGCCATTGCATTGATCATTGTGCCTGTTCCGCGACGAAACCCTGTCTGGTTTAGTGGGATTTTGCTGTTCATCTCCGACCATTGTGCTAGATCAGCTAGCACCAGGGATGCGTAGTATTTTTCTTCCGCATCCATCAGGGCTATTAAGCGGTAATTGGTTGGATTTTTGCGGTCTCCGCCTTTATAGATGGGATTGATGATGGCACCTCTCCAACTTTCCGGGATCCGACCAATATTGCTGATTGACCGGAATAAGGTATTGAGTTTGCGTGCTCAGAACTTGGGGTCCTCTTTGTAGATTGCCTGCGGAATACCATTCGGCCCTGGCGCACTCTCTTGTTTGCCTTTCTTGATTATTTGTAGTAATTGGCAATCCTCATCTGACCGTATTGATTGGCCCATATCTTCCTGGCAGATAGTCGTGCCGTTGATGCTAATAGCGGGCGTATTTTCCTGGTTCGTAGCTCTTGGTGTTTCAGATCCAGTTATTGACATAGTAATCTGGTTTGCCATTGGCTTTATTGAAAATGTATTGACTATATATTGGGCCCAATCGTTTTCAGCGATGCATGTCATGCTTACAGGTTTACTGCTCTGTTAATGGAGTTGACTTGCATCCAGAAAGCCTTGGAGTCTGATTTTTTTATATTGTGCAACAATTTAGCCCAAAAGTTGTTGGCCTCATTCCTTTTTTCCATCCAGACCAATCTTTTATATTGTCGCCTTGTCGATCGGACTTCTTGCCAGATGCTTTGGTTTGTCCTTAGTCCTTGTGCCCGTCTTGTAAGCTTCTGAAGGTGTTTCTTCATAGAGAGTACAGTTTTTGTAAGTTTAATGTCGGTCTTCATTTTAGCATTACTCCTGGATCTTGGTAACCTTTCCAGGAAGTCAGACCAGGTTTTTGAACATAGGTCCTTGTCTACAGTGAGTGTTTTAAGTAATTTCTTGGCGTCTGACGCTATGTGAGGTAGGGTGTTGCTCGTCCATCTTAACCGCTTCAGGTTGATTGTTGAGGTTATACCTGGTATGGTTGGCGCATTAGCGTACCTGGAGGAACTCAGTTTCATCTCGATGTGTTGCATTGAGTGATCACTGTCTAGTGAACAAATTATTTGAATTTTGTTTATTTGACTCAGCAGGGGTAGTGTAACTAATGTGTAGTCCAAGATGGAGCTTGCGTTGTGGCCTATGTAGGTGGCGGCAGGGGGTTTATCGTGAGTGGCTCTTCCATTTATTGCCCGCAGGCCAAGACGTTCAAGGTCCCACATCAGCTGCCTGCCCACTTTATCTATCTTCTTGGTTGGTATGATCACCTGGGGTTCAACATCCCACTGTTCGTTTGCTACAGAGATGTTGTACTCGTCTTCCGGTTGGTGTAAAAGGTTGGTGTTGAAATCACCTGTAACAATAATATCCTAACTAGGGTGGTCAAGACGGTTGCTGGTTACAACATTAACAACACGGTGGAAGAGGTCCTTTTTGGACGCTTTTTTCGGGTGGGCATATAAATTAAGATGATTGTTCTAGTCTTATTTTTTATTATGCTCTCCAGTTTAATGATTTGCATATCTGGGGCTGATATGGCCATTTGCGAGGCGCTGATCTTTACTGCAGTTGAAATGTATGTTGAGAGTCCCCCCCCTTGCGCGCCCATAGGACTGGGGATGCATCATGCTTTCATGGAAGCACAGTCTTCCTGGTACATCAATTGGCTCCATTGACCATGTTTCCTGCAGGGCTATGATGTCGTATTGGTCCCAGGTAGCTGTCTTTCTACTATGGTTTAGGGTGTTTTTCGCTCCTGCGATGTTCCAGGAGAGCAGTTTTATTAGGGTTCCTTTGGTCTCGCCTGCCTCGCAGTGGGTTCAATTACCGTTGAAACTCAATGTCTGTTTCCACTGATTGTTGTTGGAAGTTTCAGCCCCCCGGCACCTTGCAGTACCGAATGAGTCACTCGGCTTTTGCCGTCGTCTCTTTTCCCACGTCTTCTTAACAGGGGTGACGGATAACCCTTTTTTATTTCTTCTTTTAGCGTGATCCCCCACTTATCAAATTTATGCATTTGGCAAGAGATTGACTCAGTTTTTCTCGGCTCATCTAGCCGACTAACTGCAGTATTATTTGGTTGTGCATTGTTGCTGGGCTCTTGACTCGGGCTCCAGTCGGTGACACTTGAGGCGGGCGTTTACCCGAGAAGTCAGTGTAACTGGGGTTCCTGGCTCTTGGGGCTTTAGGAGAAACGATCCCCTCTGTATTCATAAGTTTTTTAATTATCGTCAGTTGAGTCTTGTCTTTAGGGCTTGTACTTAATGATTTTTTTCCAGTTCTTTGTTTTTCGCATTTTTATGCTCTTTATCTATCATGGTTGAGGAGTGGTGTGTCCCCTCTTGAATGTTAGGTTCCTAATTTGGTTTGATTTTTACCTGATTAAATATGGGAAAAGCAACCAGCGTCTGCTTATTTGCCGGCGGACAATTTGGCATTTGATTTCTATTTTTTCTTGCCCGTTTTTTTTTGCCGCTTAGTTAGTCCTTTTAGGTCTTTTGGTTACTTGCCCCATCCTGGTTTGTGTGCTCCAATCCCAATAATTTGCAATCGTTGTTTTGTGTGATAAGAGGTGTTCCACCTGTTGTTTTTGGCTCCTCTATTATATTGTCAGATATCATTGTCGGTTTATTTGATTTATTTTTTTCAACCGCTGTTTGCCGTGCTGATACGTCCGCTTGATCTGCAAGAGATATAATCGGGTGCTCCTTTTGTGGGCTCTTGCAATTTTCAAAAGAAACAAGGTCGCATCCGAATGATGTGCTGTTATTGCTCTGGTTAGCGTGCTTACATTCCGTTAATATGTCTTTAAGTATTGATAGCAAATCCTGTAATTTTTCCAATATTGGATGGCAGGTAATAGAGAGTAGAGAGTAAGTAGTATAGAGTAGTAGAGAGAGTAGCAGAGAGTGAGTAGTAGAACATAGTAGAGTGAGTAGTAGAGAGTGAGTAGTAGAGAGTAATAGAGAGTGAGTAGTAGAGAGTGAGTAGTAGAGAGTGAGTAGTAGAGAGTAGTAGAGAGAGAGTAGTAGAGTGAGTAGTAGAAAGTAGTAGAGAGTGAGTAGTAGAGAGTAGTAGAGAGTGAGTAGGAGAGAGTTGGTGGCAGAGAGAGAATAGTAGAGAGTGATTACTAAAGAGTAGTAGAGAGTGAGGAGTAGAGAGAGAGAGTAGTAGAGAGTGAGCAGTAGAGGGTGAATAGTAGAGAGTAGTAGAGAGTGAGTAGCAGAGAGTAGTAGAGAATGCGTATTAGAGAGTGACTAGTAGAGAGTGAGTAGTAGAGAGTAGTAGAGAGTTAGTAGTAGAGAGTGAGTAGTAGAGAGTGAGTAGTAGAGTAGTAGAGAGTAGTCAGTCAGTGTCAATCAGTCAGTGTCAGTCACTGCCAGTCAGTGTCAGTCAGTCAGTGTCAGTAAATCAATGTCAGTCAGTGTCAGTCAGTCAATGTCAGTCAGTCAGTGTCAGTCAATGAGTGTCTGTCAGTGTCAGTCAATGAGTGTCAGTCAGTGTCAGTGTCAGTCAATCAGTGTCAGTCGGTGTGAATCAGTCAGTGTCAGTCAGTCAGTATCAGTCAGTCAGTGTCAGCTAGAGCAGCTCAGCTGACCTGGTTCTCTGTCTCTAAAGCATCTCTGCTGACCTGGTTCTATGGCTCTAAAGCAGCTCTGCTGACATGGTTCTCTCCCTCTAAAGCAGCTCTGCTGACCCAGTTTCTCTGGCTCTACTGCAGGTCTGCTGACCTGGTTCTATGGCTCCACAGCAGCTCTGCTGACCTGGTTTCTCTGGTTCCACAGCAGCTCTGCTGACCTGGTTCTCTGACTTTAGAGCAGCTCTGCTGACCTGGTTTCTCTGGCTCTACAGCAGGTCTGCTGACCTGGTTCTCTGGCTCTAAAGGAGCTCTGCTGACCTGGTTCTATGGCTCTAGAGCAGCTCTGCTGACCTAGTTCTGTGGCTCTAAAGTAATTCTGCTGACCTGGTTCTCTGGCTCTAAAGCAGCTCTGGTGGCCTGGTTCTCTGGCACTAAAGCAGCTCAGCTGACCTGGTTCTCTCCCTCTAAAGCAGTTCTGCTGCCCTAGTTCTCTCCCTCTAGAACAGCTCTGCTGACCTAGTTCTTAGGCTCTAGAGCAGCTCTTGTGACCTGGTTCCCTGGTTCTAAAGCACCTCTGCTGACCTAGTTCTCTGGCTCTAAAGGCTCTGACCATCCAAATGTTTAGCTATTTTTGTATATGTACTACTGTCAAGGTAAGATTAAGTAATCCAAACACTATCTATGCACAACTACATTCAGCTGTGCACTATATATATAAACCTCTAGCCAGCTACTTAGTAAAGTACTGCCTATGCAACCTAGGAATACTCCTCTCTGTCCCATGCCCTTCACCAATCACCCATCCAGCGCTATCTATGTATACTATAACTCTGCAATACCTAAGCACTTATAAATTCAACATGTACTCTCTTTACAGCATCAAAATTATTCCAGTTACTAGTCATGTACCTAAGGAATGACCAAGCCAGTAATACTAGTACAGCTACAATATTCTGTGCACTGTGCATGCAGACCTCTAATCAGCTACATAGCAATGATACAGTTGTCTAAATACTCAGTTAGTGCCTATGCAGTCTAGGAATACATCTGTCTGTTCCATGCACTTCTCCATTCAACCATCCAGCACTATCTATGTATCCTATCACGTTGCCAATACCTAAGCACTAATAAATTTAGCATGCACTCTCTTTGCAGCACTGACATTTCTCCAGTTATTAGTCATATACTTAAGAAATGGCCTAGCCACTAACACAAGTACAGGAACAATATTTTGTACACTATGCATGCAAACCTCTAACCAGCTACAAACGATTGATACACTCTTCTAAATACCCAGTTAGTACCTTTGCAGTGTAGGAATCCTCCTGTCTGTCCCATGAATTTCTCCAATCACCCATCCAGCACTATCTACCTATCTTATTACCCCACCAATCCCTAAGCACTTATAAATTCACTATACACACTGTTTGTAATACTGTAATTATTCTAGCTACTAGTCATGAATTTAAGGAATGGCTAACACAAGTACAGCTATAATATGTTGTGCACTATCCAAGTAGACCTCTAACTAGCTACATACTGTTGATACACTCTTCTAAATACCCAGTTAGGACTCATGCAGTGTAGAAATTGTCCAGTCTGTCCCATGCACTTCTTTAATCACGTATCTACCACTATCTTCTTATCCTATCACTCCACCAATACATACGCACTTATAAATTGAGTGTTCACTCTGTTTGCAGCACTGTCATTATTCCAGTTACTTGTGGTATTCTTATAAAATTACCTAGGCACCAACACAAGTCCACATACAATATTCTGTGCATAATACCTACAAATATCTAAGCAAATACATACTATTGGTCCACTCCATTAAATACTGAAGCAGTACCCATGCAGCATAGGATACCTCCTGTCAGTCTCATGCAATTCTTCATTCACCCATCCAGCACTTTGTTCTTATTGTATAAGTCTGCCAATACCTAAGCACTTATGGGGCAGATTTACAAGCACCCTGCGCCACCAGTACATCACGTTTTGTAACGTAGTGATGGCTCCAGGCACTCCTTCATATTTACAAGGAGCGGAAAAGCCACCCGGCATGATTTTTCCTCTCCTTGTAAATGCGACCCCTTCATACACAGGACTTTGCATTGAAGGGGCATTCCATAGGTGTTGCTGTGGATGTTCCCACGCAACACCCATAGAACAGGACACATCTCCAGATTTATGAGAAATCGTAAATCTGAAGATGTGTGTGAAGGCTGCGCCAACCTAGAGTTGGTGTAGCAATGCACAATGAGGAGAATTGGTTTCATTTCGCCAAATTTTTTCCTCTTTCAATGCATGCTGCATTACACAGCATACATTTAAAGAGGAAAATGCCTTTACTGATTGTTTTTGTGCAGGAAGGGACACCTTCCTGCACAAATACAATGTCCGCACGATACAGACATCCTTACACCATGGTGCAAGGGTGCCTGTGTCACCACATGGCTGCAGTTTGTGCAGCAGTGCAGAGGGAAGCACAGAGTTGCAACATATTCATGTACATATGTCACATCCCTGTGCTTCGGAAGTGCCACAGTGCAGCTAAAGAGCTTGCAGTGTCACGCTGCAGTAGTTCCTCATAAATCTTCACCTATAAATTCACCACACACTACTAATGCAGTCTTTCTGTCAATCATGCTGTATACATATATTCAACCAAACTTTCACAAATGACCTTGCAATTTGAGTTCTTTCTTTAACCAGATATGGTAGTTCTGATAAGAACTTTTTTTTTCTTCTTCTTTCTTTTATATTTTTTTTGTTTGAAAAATGTTGAATTTTTGTGGGTGTTTTTTTAAAAAATGAACAAAAAAGAACGAATAAAACAGGAAACTTTTGGAATTACTTATCATTCCAAAAACAAAAAAAAACAAAAATGAACAACGATGGTTGTGTTGCACAGCAAAAACTGCATCCACGACTGCTCACCGAAGCATATCTTTTTTACACTTCACGCAGTGTTGCTTGAGAAAGGTGAATTCTGGCCTAATGTCAATTGCAGGTGTTCCTGAGGATGCTCCAGATGTACTTGCCACAGCAGGTGAGGGGTTCAAAGCAGCTCAGCTCATTTCCTCCCGAGCAAGATAGAGAAGATGTGTGGTCCTGAGATGCTTGTACATAGAAGCAGTGCCACAAGAGTATTTTTTTCACTGCCTCGTGACAGGACTCGGCCACAAATTTTGCATGTCACCTTACTCGCATTTACTTTCTTCTCTCCAGATGGAAACGTGAAGAATTTCCACAAACAGGTTCCGGCCTCTGTGGTCGTGGTGCCTCCTGCAAGAATTCTTCTTCAGAAGATACTTCCTCCTGCTGCTGTCCAGATGCCATTTTGTTTGATATTTTTTGAAAAACACCAAAAAACGACAATCAAAAAGGGTTTGTGTAGGAAAAGAGATGTCTCTCTAAAGATGATCCAACTAGAATGATTAAAATGGGTGGGGTCCTTCAATAGATACAGTGGGAAATGTTGTGAACCAATTAAATCTTTTTTTTAGGTCACATGGGACTCGTACACTCTGCACTCACCATGCACGCACCCGACTTCGCGAAAATATATTTAAAAATAATACACGTTTATTATAAGTACCAATATATTATTTTTATGAATATCTTAGATCAGTGTTTCCCAAACTGTGGTCCGCGGACCCCCAGGGGTCCTTGACACTTTCCCAGGGGGTCCGCAGGCAGCAGTTTTAAAAGCACTGCAAAGTTTCCTGTATCATTAGCAGTTTTCGAGCAACAATAAAAGTGTCAAGATAACACCAGTGATTAATGTACCTGCAGGAGAGAGATGAGAGTTTTGTCCAGTGGCAGCTTTAACTTATCTAATGTAGCACTGAGGGTTAATATGCCTATTGCTATTGCAAAGAACGTGTACCATGGATTAAAATAAAAATGTATTTCATGTGCATAGATCAGTGGGTTACTGCTTTTGTCAGTAACTAATTTTTCTTTCCAGATTGTCGTACCCTGGTGCATGGTAAGGTTTTCATTTACTATTCTTTAAAAACTAATAGAATTCAATACGTAATGATAAATGTGTTGTAGACTGCACCATTGCTTCCCAAAATCTTTTGGGGGAGAGCCTTACAAAGCCCCCTCTGTAGTGGCCAGGCGCACTCACTGCACTTGGTATGCACCGTATGGGGACTGGTCTGAAAACATTTTTTAGGGCTGCTTTTGGTTTCCAGTCTGGCCCTGGCAGGAGCAGGCCAGCCATTTAAAAGTTAGTCCCTGGGATGCAGCACCAATCTTCCGATTAAATTATTTTGTTTTTTGCAAATTCTTTCAATATAAAATATTAACAGGGATATTTACAACAGAAGTGGAGGAGCGTGTCGTTAGCCTCCTTGGCTTAACGACATGCTCCGCCACTTCTGAAATACAGGGCTGCACAATATTTACAAGAATATGGTGCAGCCCTGCGTTTCCCCCTGTGCTGGTGCTACATTTAGCAGGGTAGTGCCAATGCAGGCACCCTTGCACCATAGTGCAAGGCATCTGTGTGCAGGGGAAGATAGTTTATGTACAGGAAGGTCCTCCTTCCTGCACATAAACAATCTTGAAATGCTGTTTTGTCACTTCTATGTGTTCTGCTTAATGCAGCACACATGGAAGTTACAAAATGTACTTTTTTTAAAAGATTGTGTATGTGCAGGAAGGGTCACCTTCCTGAACATAAACAAACCAAGGCGTTTTGCTTTTTCCATGTGTACTACATAAGGCAGCACACATGAAAAAAAGCAAAATCGAGGAGAAATAAAGCATTTCTCCTCGTTTCGCCAAGTTAAGACCAGGTGTTTCCTGGTTTTCATTTTGGCGCAGTCTCCAATTTACGCTGCCCTTGTAAATAGGAGGCAACATAAAAATCAATGGGTGTTGCAGTGGAACGCCCACCGCAACACCCACTGCCCACCTCTTTCACGCTAAGTATTGCATGAAAGGGGGCGTTATTTGCAAGGCAGCGTTAAACCACGGTAAGTGCCTCGACGCTGCCTTGTAAATTAGGGGAAGCCCCTATCGCCATGGGAACAACACAAAAAGTGACATTCCCTTCTGGATAGGGGATTGTAAACATGTGTGCACATGTGTGTTTATTTTGTTCGAATTAATGTTTGAAATTTAAATCCTACAAATTGCTTGGGAGTCCCCGGCTTCCAGTAGTGACTTAATGGGGGTCCACAGGAGTCAAAAGTTTGGGAACCACTGTCTTAGATAATCTCTTGCCCTAATATATATTAAAGGCAGATGCATATCATTTTAGAACACACAGTTTTTTTTTTCGCGGGAGTCGCGCACCCAGCATGCCCCAGCATGTATATGACATCACGCGGTACCTGTCACCGCGCAAGCGTCTCATACCGTAATGCGCATGTGTCGCAAATATGCGGGAGCAGGAATTGTGGACTGGTCACATACCAATCGCTCACATCACGTAATATTATATGTATATGATGTAACTGAAAATCACAACACACGCGGATCCTTCACAACTTTTCGAAAATGGCGGCTAGAATCCGCGCACCCACTGTCATGTGTACGCTTTGGGTGCGCGATTCCGAAAAAAATTTGGAAAAACATTTTTTTGAAAGAAAATAATATAAATATAATAAAATTAAAAATGGAAACAAAAAAATTTATCAATATTTCAGTTTGAATATTTTTTGTGATTTTTTTTTAATTTCAGAAAGATATATAATGATATTTAATGATGACCATGATATTATCCTTTTCCAGGAAACGTGGTCAATCACTCCTGTCTTCCGCCTAGGGTTTCTTAAAAAAATCTAAAGACAGGCCCATTGGTGGGCTTATCATTTGGGTGCGCCAGAACATGAGATGTAAAGCGCATCAATTCACATTTTCATCGCATGATTTCATGACACTCATTCTGAATTGGCCAAATGGCTTTAGGGTGGCACTCTCAAATGTCTATGCTAGGGGGCAAGTAGGAGGTCAAAAATCTGAAGTAATAGACCTTTTCGATTCCCAGCTCGAAGCCCTGCCGGAGCAACTAATATCTATAACGGGTGGTGATTTCAACACAACTTTTGAACCACTTGGTCACGAAGATCAGATCCTTACTGCAGATGAGGATAGCAGATGGGGAATACTTCAACTGGAAGGTCCCAATGTCAAGAAATGGACAGCTGCAGCAATACAATTAAAGGCTATGTGCCTAGGAAGAGGGCTTAGAGCAGCTAACGGAAGAACCCCTTCTGATCGTCAAAGAGCAACCACCTTCGATAATGGAAGGCACAGTAGCCAAATAGAATACTTGCTAGTGGATATGAGAGCATGGCACTATCTAGTAGACATGGTTGTTAAACCTAGGTCGGAGAGCAACCACAATCCCCTTTGTGCAACATTTCAGACGTATGAGAGGGTCAGAGAGGATACCCCAGGGGGGGGGGATGGAGACATTAGATATAGTCTCCTCAAACAACATGCGCCATATTAAATGGGGTACATTTATTGAGAATACCATGAAATTAGAGGCACTTAAATCTGAGGTGGTCAGTGAGTTAGCCCTTTTGACACCACAAATCTGCAGTTTGGATTTCCCTAAAATAATCCTAGAGACACACTCAAAGCTTTTTTCGAGACTTAAAGCCTTTTTCGTTAAAACTGCCAAACTGGTTAAGGGAGGGAAAAGGTTGTATACGGTCAGATGGTATAACGAGGCATGTAAGCTAGCCCGCATGAATTTGAGTGTAGAACTTAGGTTGAAAAATCCCTGCAGAGTAAGAGGTGCAAGACACCTATACAGACGTACACAAAGTGCAGCCAAAAGACAATGGGATGAAGACCGATGGCGGGATTTGAAGTCAGCATGCTCTGCAAAAGATTCCAAGAGGTTTTGGGATATTATAAAATGGGAAAGGGGAGGAGTAGCCGAACCCCCGCAAAATGATGTTGCTAAATCCGAGTGGGTGGACTTCTTTAAACCTCAATACGCCTGTAGCGAAATGGTGGGAGTACCCCCACCAGCACCATCCATCGTTTATCAATCCCAGCTCTTCACCCTAAAGGATGTGAGCAGAGCGCTAGGTTGTGTAACAAAGGGTAGAGCCCCGGGCATGGACGGCATTCCTGCCGATGTCTTTTTAAGTGACAGGTTGACTTGGTGCCAATACTTTTTACTACTAGCCAATGCAGTGGCAATGGGTGCTCTGATTCCTTCTTCGTGGAATGGAGCTGAAATTATACCAGTCTACAAGAAGGGTGAAAAATCCCTCCCAAGTAACTATAGACCAATTAGTCCAATAGACTCAGCCCAAAAACTTATTGGTCGACTAGTTCAAAATAAAATACAAATATGGGTAGAGGAACACAATGTTTTATCCCCATTTCAAGCAGGCTTTCGTCCTAGCACCAGCTCTGTAGACCAGGTTTTTTATTTTATTGAATTATACTGGAGGAACGTTGTTTTATCTAAGGGGTCACTCTACGCAGTTTTTGTTGACCTCAAATCAGCTTTTGATTTAGTCCCCCGTACCATGTTGTGGAAGGTCTTGGCTGATCAAGGGATGCCCCCGAGCTGTTGACCCTTGTTGTCCGGTTGCACGAGAACAACTTCGCTAGAATTAGATGGGGAGTTCAGGGTGAGGTCACTAACGCATTCCCTGTTGAGCGTGGTGTTTGGCAGGGATGCGTCTTGGCTCCTACATTATTTTCACTAAACATTAATGGCATAGTGGACCAACTTTGTAGTTCTCCTACAGATGCGCCTGTCCTAGCGGGGATCCGGGTTCCAGTCCTCATGTTTGCGGACGACACGCTGATCATCTCGCGCACTCCAAGTGGGTTGCAGAAGGCTGTTAACGCATTTGGGGTATTCTGTGAGTTGCGTGGACTTGAGATTAACACCTCTAAAACCAAGCTCATGTCCCTGAACTCGCGGAAATTTTTTTAAGGTTAAATTATCCTCAATAACATCCCCCTAGAGGAAGTGGAGGATTTCATCTATCTGGGCATCTTACTGCAGAGCAATATGGGTTGGAAATGCCACACAGACATGGCCACCTTGAAATTGTCATCAACTTGCAGGAGCCCTAGCATCCAAACACAAAACTTCCTTTACAAAGCCTATTACACCTGCTTTGGAGATTTACCAAACAAAAGTATTAAGCGCCACTTTGTATGGATAGGAGCTCTGGGGATTTTCTAACCTAACCCAACTAGCAATATCAGAGAGAAAATTTCTACGAGGGTTGGTTGGCGTTCCGCAAAGCACCTCTACAGTCCCGCTGCTATTTGAATTAGGCAGGAAAAATGTGGTTGATATAGCGAGACTGAGGCCACTACAGTACTGGAGGCGTATTTGCACCACCCCAGAACTGGCTCATTACGCTATAGCTTTGAGAGATGTAATGAAGGCAGATAAATTCCATGTAATCCAGTGGCTCAATGAATTAAGATCACTTCTAAAAGATCTGGGACTTATTCAGCTATGGGAAGATCCTGACTCGACAACATTTCCATCAAAAAAGCTATTGAAGGGGGGGTGGCTGGCAGCCGAGCATGGCGGCAGCGTAGCGTAGGAGCTCCAGGGGCGAGGCGATATCCCCAGTAAATCCGGCACATTAATCCGATCAAAAACACTCTCCGACGAGACTCACCAGGTCTAGGACTGGGCGGTACCCTGCAGAGCAACTTTGAAAGCCGACGGACACCGGGAACAGCAGCAGCGGCGCCCAGTGGGGTGAGGCCTGCGAGAGGCGACAAACAGCGGACTGTCCCGATACAGACATCCAACCGGAAGTGAGGAGTCGGCGGGGCCCCGGCGCCAGAAACGGTCGCTGAAACCGAAACCAGGAGTGATACCAGCGACGGAGGGGGCGGCGAAAAGGTACGAAACAGCATACGGCACAACGGTGGGAACGCAGCCGCAACTGAGGCCGGTGGGGAGACGAACAGCTGCAACGGAGGCTGCGAGCATTTACTGGGCGGCAGGGAGGCGCGGCCCACACACGTGTGCAGAGGAGTCATGGCGGAGAGCTGGTAATTGTCGGCGTAGTGGGACAACGTTGAATGCCCCCGCACGCCCTATAATTTGGAGCCTGAGCCAGGGAGGAAGGCTACGCCACGAACCGAGGTACACTAACGTGTGTAGATACGGCGAGGGCCCGCTTTGAGGCAAGGCTAGTCCGGATAACGACAATCCGCCCCTACAACTGGCCCTGGGTGCGTGGGAGTTGGGCAACTCACCCAACAACTAAGGAACTGTATAATATCCCCAGACAGAGACACAGAGCGGGAGGCGCACGGAACCTGCGTCGCGGTTTCCGTATCCGCGAGGGAACTGGTGAATGTTGGCAGTGAGTGCGACCTTGAGACCAGTGGCGGGCCACGCTATAGGGAGGCCCGGTAACGACACAGAGACAGAGGCCGGGGCCTTAAAATAGGCAGAAGTTGATCGCCGTCTCACTGGGACGTCCTGAAATATCGCCCCCCCCGCCACCGCCACACGTAGGGGACAGTGGAAGGAAAAGCGAGTGGAAAATCGCTAACTTACATACGCACCCCCCCCTGGGACCTGGCGCATACACAGTGAAGGAGGATTGTCCCACATCCCGCACTGGCGAGTAACGGCCATCAAGAGATCCGGAGGCTACGGTCGGAACGAAAGTACCGCAAATCGCAGAAAGAACGTGAGGATATGGACGCGGATACAGATATGGCGGGCAGGGGCCCTAGACAGACCTCAACTCAGGCCAAACTTGATACATTCGCATATGACAAGAGCAACCCTCCCCAGATGGAATCGCGCAACTCCACAGGGAAAACACAAGACGGAGAAGGGACAAAAAAGGCGACGTTGGAAGACGTAATGCGTGCTCTAACACAGGTACAAACCACGGTGGGATCTACGGCTACAGAGGTCACCCTGATCAGAGCAGATCTCCAGAAAATGAACGAGAGAGTGAAACAAGGGGAAGTGGTGACGAAATCCTTGGTGGAGGACGTGTCAGAACTACAGGCAGCAATGGAGAAGATGGTGGCCGAAAACAAATCCCTCAGAGACAAGATGGATGACCAAGAAGGACGCTCGAGGAGGAACAACGTTAGAATACAAGGGGTCCCGGAATCAAGTCAAGTCAAGTCAAAAGATCTTTATTCGGAGTAAAAAAACATCCATAAAAGTACAAGGGGTCCCGGAATCAGAAGGTAAAGGGGCAATAGACCTCTATGTGGAGGGCCTGATTAAAACACACCTGCAACCCAAGGGCCTCTAACATTTCTTTTCAGTGGAAAGAGCCTACCGAGTGCCCGGTGGGACACCAAAGCCGGGGGCTTCTCCAAGACCAATCCTAGCAAGACTTTTCAATTTTCGCGATCGGGACTCCATCCTCCAGGCGGCGAGGGTGGCTCCAGCAATCCGCATCCAGAACTCAATGGTCGCCTTTTTCCCGGATTATACTGCTGAAGTGGCGCGCCTGAGGAAAACCTTCTTGGATGTTAAGAGGGCGCTGAGGGCGAAGGAATTGCCATATTCCATGCTTTTCCCGGCGCGTCTTCGAGTGGTGGCTGAGGACAAGGTCTGGTTCTTTGACACACCAGAGATGTCCCAGGACTGGTTGGAGGGATGGAAACCCACTGGCCACCCTCGCCACACAAACAGACATGACCGGAATCACCGAGAAGATGCTCGAGCGGGATCCCAATCGTCTGGAAGAGGGGAAGTGAATAGGTCGCCAACGCTAGAAAGCCGAGGAGCGGAAGGAGGAGCTGAATGATGAATCTGAGGTGTCACTCACAATATTGTCCGTTAGAAGACACTGCTGAATGGACACGCCTGGACACTGGCCTGGGGAGCTCGGAGGTGGGCAGGGATGTCGCCTGCTCCGGAGGATACTCCACCCCAGCGCGCAAGTACACTGTTAAAGGGATGGGCTATGCACTCTGCTAAGTTGGGGTGGCGGGCGGTTAAATGCCCGTTAAGCAGGGAGGCAGGGAGGGGGGTGGTGGGGAGGGGTTGTTCAGAAGTTGTTGAAGTTCCACGGTTAAGGTCTACATACGTAACAGAACACATGGATGGTCTAGGCCAAGCGCGGGGTGGGTACGCCCCGAGAATGACATCCGATATGCACTATCAAAGCTGTAGGTCGAAACATGCAAGACAAGCAAACACAAACACCTGAGATGGGGATGCTGAGATCACAAGTGGTACCTCTCCGCCTCATGTCATGGAATATGCGAGGGCTGGGAGAGAAGATAAAGAAGGGGTTGGTGATGAATGCGGTTAGAAGGCAGGGGCCGGCCCTGGTGCTGCTCCAGGAAACACACCTCACGGGGAACACAACAAAGGCCCTTGATGGGAAGGGTTACAAAATGGCGGTGCACTCGGAGTTTACTACGGGGTCCAGGGGCACGGGCATATTGGTAAAGAAGTCAACTCAATTCATCCCACTAAGCGCTAAGATAGATGCACAGGGTTGCTTCACAGCACTCGATTTAAATGAGAGAGACCCCTTAAAACCAGGGGAATAGGGTACTTGTCAACAGTGAAGTAGAGTTATCCCTTGGCACAATTCATTCATTCAGCCCACATGTTAATTTTGAACACTTTGACATTAAACAAGATAAAACAAACAAGTAAATATATAAAAAACTTGTAACAAATTTATTATTCTGTTAAAAACAAAGGAGAATCACATATTAAAAAGTATGGTAGTACCATATTACAAGTAATATAAAAGAAAAGGGGAAAAGGGGGAAACCTTTTTCCTTAACAGTATTAGATCAAACCCGACAAAATATATCGACAAAGGATAACAGTATGAAATCCAACTGACAGTACCAACTGGCTTGGTCAGATTATACTACAACACATAAGAGAGAGACACATAAAGACAATACAGTTTTGTCATTGAAACTATAGCACACCGAGTATCTTAATCTCAGACTACCAATCTTGGGCACATATACTTTTTGCACTATACAAAATTGGCACGGTTACTCAATTGTGCAGGTTATATTGCGTCGACGCGTTTCGATGGCTTATTTCATTCTCTTGCCATCTTTTTCAAGACTGTTTTGTTAAGTCTCTCTTCATCAGCGGCACTGGATGGTTGCCTTATAATTTGGAAAGTCCTGCGAGCAAACATATTACTGTCAGTATTTATTTTCTATATTGCTGATTTAACCATTCATTAAAAAACAACCTCACAATGCAACTAATGTCTGTCCATCTGGGGTACTGTACATCTTATTTATACACATTTATTTAAGTTCTATAGTGTTGAATCCACAATCGTTATCATTGTTCTTAAATACCACATGCAACTTTATAGGGTTGACATTGGTCTCATCATTTCTAATAGTCATGGCACCTACAATTGTCCAGTATTATCATGTGTGCTTGTGAACTTAATCTTAGATATCATCCTCCCACTTGTAAGGGCCAAATCCTTCCCCATGGGCTTGAACTTGTTGGCAGATACCCGGGAGTTTAGCATATTGAGTGTTACGCTTTCAGGCTCTTTTTCATTGTTGCCTAATTTTCCTTTTCAACCAAAAGGGTACGATATATTATTAACAGTTGTTACCTTTTATTTCATATTCAAGGAGGACTTCTCTGGTTGTCCTGCATCAGCATGTTGCAAACCGAGGCTATTCTGAAAAGCAATGAAATATTTTTTCACTATGCTTTTTAAGCAGAACAATGCCTGTTCCTTACGGCTACTGGTATTAGCCTAATTATTACCTTAGTTACTGCTGTGGGATTTCTTATTATTTTTTCTTTATTTCCAGGTGATGAGATCTTACATCCAGCGTACAAAGGGGATATCTGTAATAGGGTTTAGTGATTTTATTTTTATCATGCATCTATCTCTTCATGGCTCATATCATATGAGCTCTTCTAACGTTTTATTTATTCTACATAGTATGTTTTACTAACTAAATACCCAGATTTACCTGTTTTTGTTGATATATTCTAGTTCGATATCTGTTTAAAATGACGCGCTGATCACGACTGCTTGGTAGAATACCCACGCTGTTTTGTATCTTAGCTTGTATCTGGAGACAAATGACAGGCATTGTATAATTGCAGAGCCTGAAGTTTCTAGACTTATTTGATCTTTTTTACCTATTGAGTCTGTTATAAAACCCACCTTTCTCCTCGAATTCCAGCGTCTCAATGGGGTGGATACTTCGCTGCGCCAAATCTTTTTTTATCGTATCTGCGGGGTTAAAAGGTATGCAAGGGCTAGAGTTAGTTTGTACCCTTGCAGTCCCTCTACGTTTGTATCTTAGCTTGTATCTGGAGACAAATAACAAGCATTGTATAATTGCAGAGACTGAAATTTCTAGACTTATTTGATCTTTTTTACCTATTGAGTCTGTTATAAAACCCACCTTTCTCCTCGAATTCCAGCGTCTCTATGGGGTGGATACTTCGCTGCGCCCAATCTTTTTTTATCGTATCTGCGGGGTTAAAAGGTATGCAAGGGCTAGAGTTAGTTTATACCCTTGCAGTCCCTCTACGTTAGGTAGTATCACTAGTCTGAACCCCGAGGACACATCATTCTGCCCCTTCTTACCTTGTGCGTGTAACCGCTTCCGCGTCTCCACACCCGACCAGCGTTTCTATGTCGTTCGTCCGATTGCCCGGTAAGATTTCAAATTGCCCGCTCTTTTTTCCATTTTTATATCCCTTAAGTTGGTTTAATTTTTATCACCTGGTCCACTTAACCTCGTGGGCGGATGTTGTTTACATTCCGTTTCCGCTTCCTATCTGTCCTATGCGTACCAAGCCTCGTTTTCGTGTTTGTTACATAGCCCCACCTCTTCAAAGTCCGCTGTTGTTTATGTTGATCGACATCGTTTTAAATGCCGATCTCACCTCTTGATATTTTGCGTTGGAATGACACACGTGATATCTTTTATTATTGCTGTGCCTATTATGATGTTACACTAATATCACCAATTTAAGATGTACAGTTTAAATGTACGATTGAAAATCTTTGGTTTTTCAATTTTACGAAGGCTAGATGGCCAGTGGATTTTTCTTGCCCCCTATTATCTGCATAATAGCCTGACCTAATATTTGTTTTCAGTTGTTAGTGACCATGTCAGTAATACCTGATTGCCAGTGTCTCGCCGTTAGATGGTTGACCTCTTGGATTTTTTCAGTTATTGGCTACTATTTTCATCCAGTCTTCTTTTGAGTTTAACCCCTTGTCTACTGTATCTAAAAAACACATGTACCATTGTTCACGTGTTTTTCTTAGGGCATCTACATTCCCTCCTCTTCTACTCACAGTTATTCTTTCTAAAATATACCATGTGAACTCATTACAGCCATGGTTTTCCTTCTGATAATGGTATGATAGGGGTGCATTTTCTTTTTTGTTTTTTATTGAGGATCTATGCTCCAATAATCTTATCCGGAGCTCCCTACCTGTCTCCCCTACATAGCCTAGACCGCAGGGGCAAACAAGCAGGTAGACTACATTTTTGCTTCTGCAATTGTTCAGACTCCTAGGGACCAAAGATTTTCCATTGAATGTCAGTTTCTTTATTACCATACAATTGGAACAAATTGAGCATTTCCAAATTATAAGGCAACCATCCAGTGCCGCTGATAAAGAGAGACTTAACAAAACAGTCTTGAAAAAGATGGCAAGAGAATGAAATAAGCCATCGAAACGCGTCGACGCAATATAACCTGCACAATTGAGTAACCGTGCCAATTTTGTATAGTGCAAAAAGTATATGTGCCCAAGATTGGTAGTCTGAGATTAAGATACTCGGTGTGCTATAGTTTCAATGACAAAACTGTATTGTCTTTATGTGTCTCTCTCTTATGTGTTGTAGTATAATCTGACCAAGCCAGTTGGTACTGTCAGTTGGATTTCATACTGTTATCCTTTGTCGATATATTTTGTCGGGTTTGATCTAATACTGTTAAGGAAAAAGGTTTCCCCCTTTTCCCCTTTTCTTTTATATTACTTGTAATATGGTACTACCATACTTTTTAATATGTGATTCTCCTTTGTTTTTAACAGAATAATAAATTTGTTACAAGTTTTTTAAATATTTACTTGTTTGTTTTATCTTGTTTAATGTCAAAGTGTTCAAAATTAACATGTGGGCTGAATGAATGAATTGTGCCAAGGGATAACTCTACTTCACTGTTGCTTCACAGCACTCCAGGGGCAGTGGGAGGGGAGACTCCTGAACGTGGTGTCGGTGTATGTTCCTCCGGCACTGCACTCGGTCACACTTCCAGCATTAGGAGAATTCCTGTTGGGCCTTCCCGAGAGAGACATCATAATCGGAGGGGACTTTAACGCAGCGATAGATTCCCTCATAGATAGGTTCCCGGCAGTACCCCAAACAGGGGGCCCCTCACAGATACAGAGATTTTTGACCGCCATGGGACTAGTCGACATATGGCGCTACAAAAAAAAAGCTATTGAAAGATAAATATTGGGAAATGGTCTGGGAGAGAGTCCATATGGGTAGTATCAGTACCAACCTAACATGTCCCTTTCTTGATTTCAAACCACGTCCCCATTGTGAGGGATATTGGGATATCATTGAAAGCCCTCAAGACCGTAAATTGTATTTCCAATTTAGAGTCGGAACACTTTCTGTAAAAGCTTTTAGCTCTAAATGGGCATCATTGAGAGGTGATAAATGTCATAATTGTATAAATGAGGTTGAGACCATAGCACATATATTTTTTGAATGTCCTCTCTATTGTGCCCTGCGCCATAAATGGCTAAAACCCATCCGTTTAAATTTGGGCACACGGAAACATATAGAAGCCTAAAGAATAGAGTCTTACTGCTCACCCTGTATAGCTGTAGCAGCTGCCAAATTTTTAAAATGGGCATGGATCATACGCACTCGCCCTTTCCTACCTCATGATGATAGCTAGTAATCACTTGTTGCTTTACATGAAATTTTGTTTTAATCATGTAGTAATTTTTAAATCAATGATAGATGATTCATTTTTAAGTAAGAAACTTGTATTGTAAAATGACAGATACAAGGAATTTAATAATTTTTTAGTATGTGTTGTCCATGTATTATTTATAGTGTAGAGTACAGTGATGTCTTGTGTGTTGCTTTTATGACAATCTGTCGAATAAAGCTTTTAAATTTGATTTGCATTTGATATTTAATGAATAAAATATTTATAAATAAACAGTTAAAATACTGTAGAAAATCAGTACAAAAAAATAAGTATAACTACTATCACACTTAAAATTAGCATTTAATGAACCTTTGAAATTCACTGAAAAAAACTATAGGTTTCAGAAACGTTATAGTTAGAAGTTAGCATTCAGAAAACTTAGAAATTCACAGAAAAAAACATAGGTTTCCGGGGTGTTATAGTTAGCTGGCCATTTCACTCATACAAAACCATAGAAATTCCTCTGTTACAGTTAGTTCTGCTATCCATAACTTGCAACCCCACAATACACTGCTGATGACGTCACATATTGCATCATTCATGACATGGTCAGTGACATCACTGATGACATCATCCACGTGACAATCTGATACACCTCATCATACACTAGTATAACCTTTCATCATTCACTGTAAAATACAGAGTACCATATTTGAAACCATTGACACACCAACACCAGTTACTACATACCCACTCACTGATTCCTAAGTCTACACACACAACTACCCATGCAACAACAGAATCATTTATACATGCAGTCACTAATTAATAGAACACTATCAAATCTACTTATACACATATATAGACATTGACACATCAGCAGCCATCTTAGTCGGTTATGCAGTCATCCTACTCACTCATGAAAAAAATTCATCACACTTACATTTACTCACTTACACAATTATCCAACAACACCTCATTTATTCAAAGACATATAAACTCATAGTTAATATGTTAAAAAATCACCATTACAATTATACACTCATTCATATAGTTACTCTCACAATCACTGACTCTTACATATACTTATTTATATACACCAACTCTCACATACAATGCCTTTTATTTTTTTACTTTGTTGAAGATGTACAACTAAAACATATATTCGCTCACCAACACACAAATAAATACACTCAGTCACCCACACAACTGTTTCCACATGCACTCTTAAACCTGTCTACCTAGTCAATCAACCATTCACACATCTATGCATTGTTACACGCACCCCATCCAACCACACACAAACTCAGTGTCCCATACAAATACTCACCCAACTAATCAATAACTAATATACACACTCATGTAGTTAGTGACCAACTGATGCAACATGTTATACAACAACAGAGACAGTGATGCACACATTCACAGTTTAGTTACTAATCCATGTATTAAGTGAGACACTTTCAATTAAACAGACAGCCAGCCAGCTAATAAATCCTTCATCCAGACAGTTATATATCCACTCAATCAGATTGGTATATATATAATACATATTTAAATTTCAAACTAAACCACATTCACTGGATGATGTAATCAGTAATGTCATCAGTGATGTCATTTGAAATGTTATCAGTGATCTCATCAGTGATATCACTGTCCATGTCATGAATGATGCAATATGTGACATCATCAGCAGTGCATTGTGGGCGCACGAGTTATAGTTAGCAGAACTAACTATAACAGAGGAATGTTTTTTTCTGTATATATATATATATATATATATGTATATATATATATATATATATATATATATATATTCACTGAAAAAACCATAGGTTTCACACATGTTATAGTTAGCTGGACATTTCACTCATACAAAACCTTTGAAATTCCCCCGTTATAGTTAGTTCAGCTAACTATAACTCGTGCGCCCGCAATGCACTGCTGATGACGTCACATATTACATCACTCATGACATGGTCAGTGACATCACTCATGACATCACTGATGACATCTCAAATGACATGACTCATGACATCACTGATGACATCATCCTTGTGACAGAGTGGCATACCTGCTCTCAGCATAATATAACCTTTGATACACACATTCAAATATAGAAACAAAAATTTTCAAAAAATGAAGATACCAATACCACTTACAACAACCTATACAGTAATTCCACCATCTACATACACATCCATTCATTCATCAACAGTTCTATAAAGTCACTTATACATGTACTCACCCATAATATGTACTCAAACACCTATACATCCTGTTACACACCGACACTCATCCATAGAGTTACTCACACACATACTTACACATGCAAATAAACAATCAAACATCCATTCATTTGCATATACAGCTATACACATACCACTACACTTACTTATACAGAAACGTACACATACTTACTCTCTTAAATAATGACTTATAGAATCACACACTTATTTAAAAAGGAACTCTTCCAATCTCTCACTCTCACATATACTCACTTATATACATCAATACTCACATATACTAGTTTAAAACATATGTAGTTACACATAAAGACACTATTGAGACAGTCATTCACTCACTAACACACCCTTGCACACACTCATCCACCCATACAGTACTGCACACATGCCGTCTTCAAAACACGTGCAAACAGTGAGTCACTCATTCATGCATCTATGTGCTAAGTAATACCCCCCACCGAACCATACAGACTCTGATATAACCTTTGATACACACATTCAAATATAGAAACAAAAATTTTCAAAAAATGAAGATACCAATCCCACTTACAACAACCTATACAGTAATTCCACCATCTACATACACATCCATTCATTCATCAACAGTTCTATAAAGTCACTTATACATGTACTCACCCATAATATGTACTCAAACACCTATACATCCTGTTACACACCGACACTCATCCATAGAGTTACTCACACACATACTTACACATGCAAATAAACAATCAAACATCCATTCATTTGCATATACAGCTATACACACACCACTACACTTACTTATACAGAAACGTACACATACTTACTCTCTTAAATAATGACTTATAGAATCACACACTTATTTAAACAGGAACTCTTCCAATCTCTCACTCTCACATATACTCACTTATATACATCAATACTCACATATACTAGTTTAAAACATATGTAGTTACACATAAAGACACTATTGAGACAGTCATTCACTCACTAACACACCCTTGCACACACTCATCCACCCATACAGTACTGCACACATGCCGTCTTCAAAACACGTGCAAACAGTGAGTCACTCATTCATGCATCTATGTGCTAAGTAATACCCCCCACCGAACCATACAGACACTGATACTGATACTCAAATAAACCAACTAATAACCCATATAGACACTCATGTAGCTAGTCACCAACCCATGCAGCCACTTATAGACAAAGTGAGACACTGATACAGATATTTACATATTTAAACATTACTCGCTAATACATGTATTCCCTAAAATACACTTAATAAGTCAGTTATACAATCAATTAAAAAACAAAAAAAACATCCATTTACACTTATTTACCCATTTTTCCATCGAGCTTTAGATATACAAATATAAAAAATATTTATTTTTCAGAAAGACACACATTCACTGCATGATGTCATCAGTGATGACATGAGTGAAGTCATTTGAGATGTCATCAGTGATGTCATGAGTGATGTCATATGTGACGTCATCAGCAGTGCATTGAGGGCGTGCAAGTTATAGTTAGCTGAACTAACTATAACAGGGAAATTTCAAAGGTTTGTATGAGTGAAATGTCCAGCTAACTATAACATGTGTGAAACCTATGGTTTTTTCAGTGAATTTCCAAGGTTTTTTAAATGCTAATTCCTAACTATAACGTGTGTGAAACCTATGATAATGTTTAAATATATTAATTATAATATGTCTTTCTTTTAATAGTAATTTCCTACATTTTTATTATAAATATTTCTATTTTTTTTATTTTTTAAGTAATATTTCAAATACTTAATGTAAAATAAGAATAAAAAAACTAAATTCAATTTTTTTAAAAATTATTTACTTTTTTTATCAACATATTAAAATTAAATTCTTTATTATTCCTATTTCATTGTTTATTTTTATAATCGTACAGTACGCGTACCGTGAAGGCACCTTTTTCAATATATTAAAATTAATTTCGATATAATTCCTTTTTCATCGTTTTTTTTAATTATAATTGTATCATACTCGTATCGTAAATGCACCATACTTTTATAGTAAATTGTTCCATGCGCATACCTGCACACGTTACGAATGCGCTTTGACGTTACGCATCGCATTTACGCTTGCGTATTACGTCATATACGTTGCACGTGCGTGCACCCCGCGAAAGTGCCTAACTTCAAAATCATATATTTATGTATTTAATGTACATATTAAGAGAAGACATTATCTGGGATAATCATAGCAATAATTTTTTTAACTTTTAATAAGCGTATATTACTTTTAAAGGCAATTACGCACATCATGATGGTACGTCGTACATAAATGCATCGTAAGAGCACGGTAAGCGCATCGTAAGAGTACGTAAAGCCATGTGACTTTGAAAGAAGAGATTTCATTGATTCATAACATTTACTATTCCAACTGTTGAAAGACCCCTCCCATTTTGATCATTCTATTTGGACTTTCTTTGGAACACCATCTATCCTGAGGAGTTCTAGGGGCATATTATCAAGGACGGCGATACATTATCGCCGCTTTTATCGGCAGGAAACTGCCGATAAAGCGGCGATAATGGGCTTGATAATATGCTCTATGAATTCCTATCGAAGCCCATGTTAGATGTCTACACATCTAACATGGGCTTAGATTGGAATTCATAGAGCATATTACCAAGACCATTATCGCCGCTTTATGGGCAGTTTCCTGTTGAGAAAAGCAGCGATAATGTATCGCCCATCCTTGATAATATGCCCCCAAGTCCTTTAGAACAAAACTGAAAAATGGCTGGTCATCCTGAGAGATTTTCAGAACATTCTTCAGAGGAAGAATTTATAGCTTTGCCCACTCAGAAAAAATTAAAGGAAGCATTTATTTGGAAATTTTTTACATTTCCAGAGGGGCAGAAGAAAGTAAATTCTTCTAAGGTAACATGCAAAATATGCAATGTTACTCTTTCAAGGGGAGACCCCTCAAAAAAATATTCTTTTGGAACTGCTAGCATGGATCGCCATGTGAAGAACTTGCATCCTGCAAACTATGCAAGGATAGCCACACACAGCTTGCAAGAGAGTCAACCACCTGCAGTGGCTTCTACTTTAACTGCACCACCACCACCACCACCTCCTCCAAGCAGTGGATATCGAATTATTGTCCCTCAGTTTGCCAACCCGACTTTTCATTGCACATTCTGCAAAGAACTTCTTTGTTATGGCGAGCAGTCAGTTGACCTTATTGTAAAGAGGGAAGAGGAGCACTTTTGCCCCAAAAAATATATTTTTTTTTTACTTTTTTGTTGCAGTTCCACAGTTTGTTTTGGTTCTAGTTCTATTTTTTGCTTTAAAAAACTTGTTGAAAAATTACAAAAAAACTAAAAACTAAAAAGACAAAAAAACAGTTCTTCTCAGAACTACCTTCACTGCTCAAAGAAAGAAAATAAGTGAACAATGTATGACAAAACATACCCTGAGCATAAACAAAGAATGTTTTAACCAGCAAAACATTAACTACACAATAGAACTCTGTGGAAAAATACATTGGATGGGTTTCTAAAAGTCCGTCCATCAATGCAAATGTGATAAGATAGAAAAGTCAATATTTTGACCTCTAAACATCATTTGAAAGGGTCTTCTCAGGACAGAGCTGTATCAACCTGCCCCAAAAGGAACATGAGACAGTCCCTGAATGTGGAGGCTGACCACGCTGAGCTTTGAATTGTTAATCAAACACACCAGAACCTGGATGGTTGTGTTGAGGACACCACCGGTCATTTATGTCTGAAGATAGGGCACTGATCGTCTCAGACATATATATATATATATATATATATATATATATATATATATATATATATATATATATATATATTACCTACTGGCGGTCGCCAGTAGGTATATATAGTTAGGATTTTTTCTCTATTGGTTTTTTGAAAATTCTATGTCTAATAACTTTGGCGTTTGTGGACGGAATTGGCTGAAATTTTCAGGAAAATGGCACATTTTGTTTCTGAGCAGCCCCTGAAAATTTTGGGGGGTTCGTCAAGGGGGGGCCGAGAAAAAAGGGGGGTCCCAAAACGCGTTTTTCCCATGTTAATTTCCATAGGGCGGTTGGCCTCACTTTTAGCCCGAACGGCTGAATAGATTTGCACGAAACTTGGCAAAATTGTAGGGACTGGTAGCCCGATGTGCCTTTTGTAGGTCTCAATATATGTGCTCCAGTGGATTTTGAGAAATTAACGTTTAAAAAAAGATATATATCTGTAACAGCGGACCGGGCAGCGGCCCAGGACGCGTACTTGTCGCGCAACGGAGCTTTGTGAAGCGAAGCTGATTGGTTCTCCGGCGTCTGTCAACATTCCAAACAGTCCGTAGCGGCCGCCATCTTGTCTCTCGGTAGGATCGAGAGACAAGAGGAGGCCGAAGCGAAGGGGCAAATGACCATAAGGGGGCATAGTACATTGTCGCTCACCCCCTAGGTTTGATGTGGAGGTTTTAAAAGGGCCCCGCGGGGCAAAAAAAAATAAAAATAATAATAATCGAACAGCTGAATGGATTTGCACGAGAGTTGGCAAAATTGTAGGGACTGGTAGCCCGATGTGCCTTTGCTAGATCTCAATATATGTGCTCCAGTGGATTTTGAGAAATTAACGTTCAAAAAAAGATATATATCTGTAACAGCGCACCGCTTCGCGTACTTTTCGCGTTACGGAGCTTTGCGAAGCGAAGCTGATTGGCTCTCCGGCGTCTGTAAACATTCCAAACAGTCCGTAGCGGCCGCCATCTTGTCTCTCGGTAGGATCAAGAGACAAGAGGAGGCCAAAGCGAAGGGGCAAATGACCATAAGGGGGAATAGTAGATCGTCGGTGACCCCCTACGTTTGATGTGGAGGTTTTAAAAGGGCCCCGCGGGGCAAAAAAAATAATAATAATAATAATCGAACGGCTGAATGGATTTGCACGAAACTTGGCAAAATTGTAGGGACTGGTAGCCCGATGTGCCTTTGCTAGGTCTCAATATATGTGCTCTAGTGGATTTTGAGAAATTAACGTTCAAAAAAAGATATATATCTGTAACAGCGCTCCGCTTCTCGTACTTTTCGCGTTACGGAGGTTTGCGAAGCTGATTGGTTTTTCGGCGTCTGTAAACATTCCAAACAGTCCGTAGCGGCCGCCATCTTGTCTCTCGGTAGGATCGAGAGACAAGAGGAGGCCAAAGCGAAGGGGCAAATGACCATAAGGGGGCATAGTAGATCCTCCCTGACCCCCTAGGTTTGATGTGGAGGCTTTGAAAGGGTCTCGCAGGGCAAAAAAAAAATATACCGTTTTTTTAGTTTTTTTGCGTGGAGTGCGCCCGGTTGGCGAACCGGGAAGCGGTCTGGGGAGCGTACTTTCTTGAAAATTAGTGAAAAAAGTTAGAGTAAAATAATAATTGTGAGTGATCAGATGTAGGGTAGCTCTGAGAAGAGCTTTTGGGTTTATGGTACATTTAGGTACTTATAAGTAGGTACCAATGCACAGTCTTAAATTCAGAGTGAAAACTCTGTTGCCCTCATCTGAGAAGTGAACTCCATCTGCTCTGTAGATATCTTGCATGTAGTAACGCAAGTTATTGTTGTACAGGGAGCCCATTCCATGGTCTCTCATGTAAGCTGAAACAGATTTGTTTACATGCTTCCTCGATTTCTCAATTTGTGGACAAAATTGGTTCGACCACCTCCATTTCTGTCTTTGGCATATATTTGAATATACCAAGGCAGTCTGAGGAAAAAGTGCCATCAATTGCTCAAAGGTGTCCTTTAAAAGCATTTCCAGACCTACCCCAGTCAAAGTGCCCAAATCATTACCTCCACAGTGCACAATTAACAGGTCAGGTTTTGGCAAATGCAGAAAGGTTTTCACCAATGGTATCAATTGGTGACATTTTAATCCTCTGTGGCCAAACCACTTAATTTCCACATCTTGTAAATTGAGGTTAGGTAAATTCCTGTTTTCAGCGTACCTTTGAGCCCAATAGATGTAGCTATGTCCAACAATCCAGACAGAAAACATGGCGAGAGAAGGTTCTCCTGCAGTCAGATGAAGTGTGGCAATGAAATGGCAGTTGAAAAAATGAGAGTGTAAAATGAAAAAAACTGAGGAGTTTCTGTGTTAATGAAGCAGTAAGAGTGATTGGTGGATTTTGATTGCTGAAAACAGAAAGTTAGTGTGCATGGATGAGTTCGTTGAAAGATGTATTTTGAGTGGCGAAGAAAAAATCATTAAATGAAAGAATGCTCTGGATATGCAGGTGCACTGAGAGTTCAGAGTTCAATTGCAACATTGTTGTGTGAGAGGTCTTGCAAGAGGTGGTTGCTATGCAGAAAAAGCAGAGAGGGGGCAGAGGGGGGAAGGGTTTTGCTTTGAAAAAAAGTGAGGGAAGAGTTTTGATTGGGTGACATGAGAGATCTGTGTGAGGAATTACAGCATTTCTGTGCTTTTGATAGCTGCAGACTCTGGAGTGCATACCTTTTGCTCTGCTGAAGACAAATTGGTGTGTTTCTGAGACTGTTTTGAAACTCAAAGTATTTGCTAAGGTGAGAAAAAATTTCTTTAATTTAGATAGAAAATAGTGTGCTTTAAGGAGAAAATTATGAAGAAAGTTGTGTTTTTCAAATGTTGCTTTGTCTCAAGTGTTTCACAAATAGATTTTGTTTCTTTGAGAAATTGTAATTGGAGAAAATGTGAAGTATTAGTACTGACAGGGCTTTTATGTGCATAGGAGCTGTGGAGTGTTTTCAAATTATGACTTGTAAATCGTTTTTGAGAAAAAGCAATGGTTTTAATATTGATGAGAAGGACATAATGGTGTCTGCTTCTTTATAAGGTAATTGAGAGTCTCTGATGTTATTTTTCCCATTTCAATGTAAGAAGTTTGTCTGTGGAGCAAATTGCTTGTAAATATGCTCCCACCTGTGCATGGCAAATTTAGATTTTTAATGTTTCCGTTACATAGGCATGTTAAAGGTGACTGAAACATGCTGCAAAGGCAATCAAAAAATGCTTTTATGTGTCTTAAGGACATTTTAAGTCATTTCCCCATGTGCAGTGTTTTCAAATTATGAGTTGAAAATCGTTTTTGAGGTAAAGGAATGTTTTCAAAATTTATGTGCGCCATATGACCCCAATTTTTTTTTTCAGGGGTGCAGCAGGGTGTTCTTGAGACACCCCTGCACCGTCGGAAAAATTCGAAATTTGCGATGAGGTAATTGCTAATCGCAAATTGCACCTTCATTCCTATGGGCCTCCTGCTGCATGGAAATGAATGGGTAATCTTGCTGAAATGCAAAGTCGAATCTGTATTTAAAAGGGTCTGCACCTCTGTACGGGTGTTCGCTATGTGAAGCACGAAAGTTTCACGGGCCGAACTCAAGGCCACCTCTCTCTGAGACAAAAGAGCTCTTATTCTTGCCATGCCGTTGAAATGTGCTCCCAAGGTTGGTATTTGTGGCCAGATTGAAAACTCCCTATGTTCATGTGTGGGAGGAAATAGAACATTTCTGCAGCAAATAACCCGTTCATTTACTGTTACGATAAAATGAATACTTTTAATTAACCCAGAACAATCTTCATTATTGAGCATCAAATAACTACCATTTTCCAAGAACTTGAACGTGGGGATGATAGCAGGAACTGGCGTGCCTTGCAACACGCAAGCCATATTTGGTCGGTGTTTGTTGCATGAACCGTGTAACTGTATGTGCCTACACATTAGTGAATGATCTGGCGTCTCAGTGCATTCCTCTCCATTCAGATAAAGGTCTTGATCATCTTTGAAAATCTGTATGTGTATGGAAGCGACCAGACCTCATGAAGAAAACCACTACCTAAAGGTTAATAACGACCTATTGGTATATATTTCATACAATTTGAAAACTTATATAAAGCAAAAGGCAGCGTTATTAAACCGTGGATAAGGCACGTTGCCAAAGCAGTGAACCTTTTGGATTTATACTGGAAATGTTAAAGGAAGAATTACGGAGTAGGGCCTGTAAATCTTTAATGGACAACGAGTAAAATTACTCCAACCATCATATTCCTCTAACTCCGGGATAGTAGGGGTGTTTAATTTTTTAGAAGTAGCCAATCCAAAGCATTTGGTCTGGGAAATTGTTTCATTCACAAACAACATATGATTTGGGATGAGACATGCACGGTGGAAAGCCTCAGTGCCTTGTACCTGCCAGGTTCGTGAACCCCAAACTGATGTAGATCCTGGATATTTTTACACTGTGTTACGTTAGCATGGGCTCATTACTGGTTTAAACGCCATTTTTCCTTTTTTGTAACTTCTGCACATGATACTTAGTTGTTGCTTTAGCTTTCAGCCTACCTGCGTCAAGATCTATGCCTGCTTCAAGCAGGCGCAGGGTTTTGATGTAGCTTTGTCCTATCTGATTGTAAATGCGGCCCACCGTGGGTGGCAGAGCAGCGGTGCACGTTAACTGGTGCATCCCTGGGGATGTGCTAGTTAATATAAATCTGCCCCTTTACATTTAATTATGTGCAGGGGACACAGAGTAGGTGAGGTTTATCCAAGGTTAAGAAGAGATGAGTCCTGTTCAGTGAAAAATTGGAGATAGGCTTCAGTATATTATATACTTAAGTAGTGTGTTAAGTTTTTGATGACTGTTATTAATTTACTGTTGGGTAATAGTGGTTAATAAAATTTTTTATTATATTTTACCACAGATTCAACTGCAGATTATTTCAAGATTTTAGGATGCCTAGCAAAGAAAGAGTAAGAAAGGCTGCAAAACGTCAAAGACAGCAGGACCATGGAAGAATGCAGCAGTCCTCTAACAAAAAGATTTGTCAAGTCACCAAGAAAGCACCGGGTAAGAGTCGAAAAACAGTCATAAGAAATATGTGTAGTAAAAAAAATATTACTACAGAAAATGTTTCAGTCCAGAAAAGGAGACAGAATTCAAATGGTAAGGAAAGGCCAATGAGAAATGTTACTGCTAGAGTAAGAGATAACTCTATGCATGAAAGTAGAAGGAAACAAGAGTTTAGGGATATTCGTAAACGAATGTTCCGCAACAGGATAATTGGGAATTTGTTAAAAAATATTAAGAAAGGTCAGCAGAAAGTGTTTTTTTATGAGAGAAAAAAAATTGTTGAGAAAGTTATTGATCAGGCATTTGAAATTAAACGTAAGTTATTTATTTTGACAATCAATAGAATTCGGAAGCTAAACAAGGTAATTTATGATTTCAAAAGAAATAGTAGATGGAAGAGAATAGTTAATCGTAGTAATTTTTGTGAAGTTTTTTCTGGAGAATGGATGCATAGTTCAAGCTCTGAGGCATTTTTTAATGAGGAGAGTTATTTCCAGGATAATGATTTGGTGCATGCAGTTGACACCAGTGGTCGAGCTTATGAAGTGAAAGATGGTTGTCCAGTTGAAAAAGAAAAACTTGTGACAACAGAGATAGAAGAGGTGTTAGGTAATGAGGTTTTAGGGAGACGTCCTAAGGGTCCTGTGTACACCTGGAAGTGTAGTAGTATTTGCAGTGTACGACAGGATTCCATCAATTTGCTTTGTGATTTTATACGGTCATTTAGTAAGAACAGTTTGAAGCAGAAAATGAAGTTGTTGCAAGAATTAGATCCTTGCAGAGTGAGAGAAGTGATAGGTTTGCATGGTCATTCACTGGCTTGTCTTTCCAGGAGAGTATGCCAGAGTGTTTTTCATCATTTCAGGATGCTAGCAGTGCATCATAATAAAGTGAGGAAATTAGTTAGAATGTTGTATTATGCTAAGAGTCCAGCAATTATGCTTAAACAATTATGCGCTGCTCTTTTGCATGGTTCTGAAATAGATGTGAAGAATATATGTGAAGAAATTGAGTTTTGTTACTTTGGAAGTAAAGAGGAGAATGTTGAAATTGACCAAGAAGAAGAGAGTAATGTGGAAGATAGTGTACAGGTTTCCAGTACAGATAATTTCCAGAGGGAAATTGCGACGTTTGAGGTGAAATCAAGTGAGAGGCCAAATTTCACTTGTGTGTGTTGTCGACGCACTTATTATAAGAATCAGACTAAGTTAGTGGATTTATATGGAAAAAGTGAAAGGGAAAATAATAGTGAATGGAAGGATTTTACAACATACTTGATGGTAGAAAATTGTTTTGATTTGGGATTGGATCAACGTGTGTGTACTTATTGTTGTAACAAATTAAATCAAAACCAGATGCCTGCTAGAGCAGTTCATAATAATCTGGAATTGGTTGAGATTCCTTCTGAATTGAAGGATTTAAATACTTATGAATCTATTTTGATTCAAAGTATCCATCCCTTTCAGGCTATTGTAAGAATGGAGCCAAAGACAGGGAAATTGCCTCCATCAGATTTACAGAGAGGATTAAAGGGAAGAGTTGTTTATTTGCCTCTAGATTTGAAGAAAAACATTAACACAATTGGAGTAGAAAAAGTGGAAGAGGAACCTCTTGTTATCTTAGTTAATGGGGTTCCGACAAAGAATAAGAAAATATGGCAAGATTTAGTAGATGTTAGGAAAGTCAAAAGGGCAACATTGTATTTGAAAAAATATAATAAGTACTATAAAAATGTATATGTTGCAGAAGAGGAAGTAAGTGAGGAAGAGGATAACGATTTGTGTGCTGGTCAAATTGAGAAAGTAGAACCCTGTACTAGTGAAGAAATATATGAACATTATAGTGTTCATCCTTTGCATTCCAAGGAAGTCATGGGGAATGCTATTGAGTTGTTTCAAATGAAACAAGCGAAAGGGAGTCCCATTAGTGTTTGGGAGGAAAGTTTGGAAGCTCGGTGTTTCCCACAGCTTTTTCCAACAGGTCAGGGAGGAAGATATGATGAGCGACCTCATCAAATTCCTGCTTCTGAATACCGGACTTTGCGATTGTATGCAGGAGATCCTAGGTTTCGACAATGCATTCCTTATTTGTTTCATCTCCTGTTTGAAAGCGATCTGTCTGGACTGTCATATGCAGTGAACCACATCTTGAAAAGTGGTATACACATGCAAAACATCTCGGCAAGTGACTTTATGGATAAAGTCAATGTCCAAGACAGTATTTTGGATTCTCACCTGATTAATCTCATGGCGTGTCAGCGTGGTACTAATGAGTACTGGTACCGTCGTCATGGTGATTTAAAATGTATGCTAAGGAACTTAGGAACTCCCACATGGTTCCTCACTTTGAGCTGTGCTGAGTATGGCTGGGAAGACTTACTTGAATTTCTACGAGAGGCAAATGCTAACGTAGAAAACATCGAATTCAAGACACCCGGAGAACTGTGCTCTTTGGATCCAGTCAATGTATGTAGGTACTTCAATCATAGATTTGAAGGTATGATGTCTTTCATCATGAATAAGAAGAATCCACCTCTTGGAGAGGTGTTGGATTTCTTCTGGAGGAAGGAGTACCAAGCAAGAGGTGCTCCTCATATACATATGTTGCTGTGGATCAAGGATGCACCTAAATTTGGAACGGATGCAGAAGACTCAGTGATGAGTTTCATAGAACAGTATTCTACGTGTGCTGTTCCAAACGCAAAGGAGAAAAAAAGCCTACGAGAAAAAGTTCTACGTTTCCAAAGCCATCGATGTGGAAAGTACTGTCGTCGTAAATTCCGGAACAAAGACAAGTTCTACACCAAATGTTGTTTCGGCTTTCCACGACCGGTGATTTCTAAAGGAAGAGTGAACAGTTTGATGTCTTCGCTGCGACATAATGTGATGAAGAAATCACCTAAAAACACATACAATTTGAAGAGGAACGAAGAGTCTAAGTACATTAACGACTACAACCCGGTGATTTTGTCCATGTGGAATGCTAACATGGATATACAGTTTGTGGCTGATAACTGTATGGCTGTGGCTCGGTATGTGACATCTTACATCACCAAAAAAGAGAAGACAGAATTGAAGGATATGTGGGAGGACATTTCCCATGAAAAGAGCCTCAGCAAGAAGTTGTACAGTTTCAGTCTGAAGATGTTGTCGCATCGAGAAATCGGAGCTTACGAATGTTCTGACCGGTTGTCTTCAGCAAGTCTCTATGCCAAGTCCAGGAGTATCGTTTGGGCGAGTGTTGGTCTTGCTGCAACGCGTAATCGAGTTCTGAAACCTGTGCGGGAAATTGAGTATTTGGCGGAAAAGGAGCCAAACAGTACCGACATTTTGAAGAGCAACATGTTGGATACATATTATCCAAATCGAAGCAGTCACCTCGAGAATGTTTGTCTGTATGAGGTTCTGCAAAATTACATATTCAAGAGGAACATCAAAGAAGATACTGAGAAAGGAGTGTATGCTGTAATAGGAAGTGAGGGATGTCTGGTCAAGCAAAGAAAATGCCACTTGATAAACCATCGAAAATTGAGTGGCGAATCTCCTGAAAAAAAGGAGTTTTTCTATTTAGCACTTTTGCAACTTTTTAAGCCTTGGCGTGCAGAAGAGGAACTGCTTGGAGATTTCCTTTGTTACGAAGACTCATTCAATGCTGCCAAGGAGACCATAGAATGTCCTGCTTTTCCCAAATATGTAGAAATGTTGAATGTGGAAATTGAGCAGGAAGCAACGATTGCAGCCGAGATTGCCAGAGACAGTTCTCAGGACAGTCAGAGTTCTGCTTCATTGAGTCAGGATCCACTAGGAGGACCTCTTATCGAAAATGAAGCTGCCACTGCTATGAATGAAGTGGAAAGAGCCATGGCACATGCTCAGGAGGATGCGGTTAACTTAGAAGAGTTGGAAAGACAACTCAACGTTGAGCAGAGGAAAATATATGACGAACTTACCATGCAAATTGATCATGGATTAAGTCATGACAAGAAAGAGTGCTCATGTACGTCGTTGAAGCCTGTCCGACTGTACGTGAGTGGAGAAGCGGGAACTGGAAAAAGTTTCATTATTAAAGCAATTTCATGTTATTTGCAGGAAAGGACAGAGTCATCGCTGTCTTGTGTTGTCACCGCTCCAACTGGACTGGCAGCACATAACATTAAAGGGATTACTTTACATCGTTTACTGATGCTGCCAGTGGAGCATGACAACAAATTAGAATATCACAAGCTATCTGGAGATGCTTGTTTTGAAGTTTCAAGAGTCTTGAGGAAAATGAAACTTCTTATCATTGACGAAGTAAGCATGGTTTCCAATGTCATGCTTGCCTTTGTGCATTTGAGAATGCAAGAAGTTCTCAAAACAGAGTATGATGTGTTATTTGGTGGCAAACACATCATTGTTTTCGGAGATCTTCTGCAGCTGACACCAGTGAAAGGGCAACCTGTGTTCAAAATGCTCACGCATGAAGATACCAGGAAGTGCTTAGGGAGTATTGGCAACGTCAATATATGGTTAAACTTCAATTATGCTGAACTGCATGAAAATATGCGTCAGGCAAAGGATGAAGTTTACAAGACTATTCTACAAGATGTTAGAATTGGAAAAGTGACCGAGCATGGGAAAGAAGCTTTACATGCACGATTACTGACAAATTTATATCCAGACGAAGATGTTGTGCCTGAGAATATTTTTCAGAAAGTTACTGAGAAAAAATCTGGAATATGTTTGATGCCAACTCTTGCAGAATGTGCCAAATTCAACAACAAAATGTTGCATTTAGAAAAGCAAGAGATTGTGAAATTGGAAGCTATTGACAGAGTAGAGCATATGGGATCAACAATTATTTTGTCTGAGAATCTGAAAACAAAATTGGATTCATTAGAGAAGAGTATATCTAAAACTGCGGGTTTTGAAAAGACTCTGAATGTGTGCTTGAACTGCCGTATAATTTTAAGAAGGAATTTACATGTTGAAAGAGGTCTGGTAAATGGATCAATGGGTAATGTTGTTGATTTTGTGAAATACAGAAATAGAGATGGAATTGAATTTTTAAAAATTAAATTTGATGGCATTGAGGAAGTACAGCTAATTGCTCGTTGTTCTGCTAGATTTTTGCTTGTAAAAGACTTATATGTTCGTCGTAAGCAGTTTCCTGTTTGCTTGGCATATGCGGTGACAATCCATAAATCGCAAGGTTTAAGTGTAGACTGTGCATTGGTGAATATTGGCAGTTCTGTGTTCAAGGAGGGTATGGCATATGTGGCATTGTCACGAATTAGGACTTTATCGGGATTGTACTTGATTGAGTGTGATGTCACAAACATTTGTGCGGATCTAGATTGTGTTAAGGAATACAATAGGTTGAGAAGAGAGTATGCGCCACATTTGCCTCAGTATCCTTTGTTTGAGAAACGTGTGGTAGGCCGGAAACGAAGAAATGTGACCAATACTGGGGAGGTTGTAGCAAAAAGACGAAAAGTCGATGAACCTGAAATTATAAGCAGAAACAAAAAGGATTCTGTTGAAGATGTTGTTGGTTTTCAATTTGAAAACAGTTCTGGTGTCAACTGCTATGCTAATGTAGTGATTAATGTTTTGTTTTCTCTACAAAATGTAAAAGAAGAGATTGTGGTCAATTCTGATCAAAGATTTTGCAGTTTGTTAAATTCTGTGTTAGAGAAATGTAGCACTGATAGAACAAACATAGAAAGTGTGTCTGAAATTCGAAATCTGTTAGACAGATGTTCAGGCCAAACACAATTCTCTCAAAATAGTCAGCAAGATTGTCAGGAGTTTTTAATGTATATGCTTGATGTATTGTATGCTGGAGGTGTAGATGTAGATCATCTGTTTGGGCTTTCTTATCAATGGCAGCATGACTGCGAGAACTGTAGGGTATCAAGTAGTACTAGTGTAGACTCAGAAAGATTTATATATTTAACTTTGCCAGACAGTAAATCAGTCTCTTTTAATAAGCTAGTAAAAGCAGCTGATCACAATATGGAGTGTAGGCAATGTAAATCTGAAATGATGTCCACATTATTTATACGAACATATGGCCAGTATGTCATTTTAATGTTCCAACGATGTAGGCCTGATGGAACAAAATTGACAACTTTAATTAAAAAATTTGTGGCTTCACAGTTGTCAATATCAGGAAGGACTTTTGTAACTGTAGCAATTATATATCATGATGGTTCTTCAATAACATCAGGACATTATACAGCTTATTTAAAGTGTAGAAATGGCTGGTCATTCTGCAATGATTCTGTTTTATTTTAAAAAAAAAAAATGCCATATGACCATAAAAACTCTTACCTGGTGTTTTTAAAACCAAAATTTTAGGGAAAGAATCTCGGGATGTGCTCTGAGGAATTTCAAGAAGTTCTCATGGCTCCTACACTATTTGGCCTTGAAGATAAGTGTAGTACAGAGACATAACTTTTTACCATAACACTGGACGTTATTGAGAAATATGTGCACTTTGAATGAGTTCAGAAAAACTATTTCTTTTTATAAGCTAATTGAAGCAGCGAATCAAAACATGGAGTAGAGGGAATGTAAGTCTGCAATGCTGTCTACTGTTTTACATTGCTTTGTGATTAAAAGTGATGTAGAGAATTAAATAATTGTACTAGTCATAAAGGTAGTGTAAGTCTGCTTCATAGTAAGCAGTATCAGTGTGATAGGAAATGTAGAACATGATTGAGGAAGAAGGGGAAGATATTACTAGTCCAGGATTGTGTAAATGATCTTCAACATTTTAATTCTGAAAGTTGTGGAAATGCGAAAAGACGGGATTGGCTAACAAGAAATCCAAGAGTTATACATGGCTCTGACAAGATTTGGCCTTGTGGAATCTTGTGGTAGAGAGCAAGAAGTCATTTATTGTATGTAACATGTTTTTGAAAACGATGGAGGTTTTCTTTCAGAAAGTGGCGGGTTGAAAGTAATAACAGCACAACAGAGTGTAAGCTGTTCATAGGACATCCTTGGCCGTCATGGAAAGTAAGTTAACTTTAAGGAGTTCTGAATTCTGATTTCTAATGTTGTATGGGTTTTTTAAACACAATCATTTTGATTGTGTTTTTTTTCCCCGCTGTTATATGATGAATACCTTCAAGTCACTGTTTTAGTGAAATTTGATACATTCTGAGAACAGCAAAAATAAACCATTTAACATGTATAATTAATTCTGTTCTGTTTGCATTTATGATGTACATGTAGAACTGTGTAGGAGGCATGGAGAAGGTGAGGCTTCTGTAAGTGTCAAAGTTGTTGCATACAGTGCTCATATTCTACGTAGTCTTTTATATTTCATTATTTTCACTGTTTCTGACTGATCTAAAAAATTTTTTTTTAAAAGAACAGTAAGTATAAGGGAAGGAAACAGACAGTTATGTTAAAAGAAACACAGCTATAGGGAATAAACTAGGGATACTGTTACCCGCAATCCTCTGCTGATGATGTCACTGAGCATGTCATGAATGATGTAATATGTGACATCATCAGCAGTGGATTACGGGTAATAGTATCTCTAGTTTACTCCCTTATAGCTGTCTTTCTTTTAACATAAGTGTCTGTTTCCTTCCCTTATACTTACTGTTCTTTTTAAAAAAAAAAATTTTTGGGTTCGCTTCCGGTTCGCGTACCGGGGAGCGAACTGGGAAGCGAACTAAGAGAAATAGAGGTTGGCACAGTTGCAAATATTGTACCAATTTTTTAATAACGGGGAGGTAGTTCTGAAAAGAACTTTTTTTTAAATTGTTTTTGTTGTTTTATATTTTTTTTATTATTTTTCTGAACATTTTTTTACTTTTTTTGAATTTTTCTGAACAGTTTTATATTTTTTTTGTTTTTTTTTCGGAGGGGGCAACGAAAACGATTCATTGTAAAGGGCTCAACAGGAGCAAGAAAACAAAAAAAAAGAATTTATTGTTTGGGGAGTTTCGGACAAACATGAGCATGATTGTCAATAGCTCTGTTGATCAGAGTGATGCTACTTTCTGCGTAGCAAATGAATTCACTGCAATGTACGCAGACTTGTTTTACTTCACGAAATCTCGTTTGTATATTTGGCACCATCTCCCTGCCCTCTGGTCCCGTTACTTCCGGTACAACAGATCTTCTGGCCATAATAGGGAGATTATCTAGGTCGTCCTGTTCCTCTTCTTCCTCTTCTTGCTGAATTATAACTTTAGCAGGTGGTCCACTCTTCCTTGGATGTGGTGGAGGTGGTGGGGAAGCACCAGCTGAAGCTAGTAAAGAAGCCATTGCTCACTGGTAACAAAGGGTCTTTCTCTCACAATGATGAAAGTCAGAGTGAGGAAAGAAGGAGGGATTTTCACCATTTGGGAAAAAAAATAGTTCTCAACCAATGAAAAGTGTTCATTTTAGATCATATGACCTAGTCTTACATCATTAGGAAACCGAAAGTGAAATGAACCAATGAAAAGTGTTATTACCAAGTCACATGACCTGCTGTGTGTATGTTACGCGCTTTGCAGGGCCTCCCGGTTTGCTTCCAGAAACCTGTGCTTTACGACTCGGTAAGCGTACGAGTTCGCTAACGTAGCACGTCATATGACGTATCACGCGACAACGCGAAACGTCATGCGGACGGGAGGCGTCACGATGTTGTTTTCTAACGCGGCAGTTGCGGTAAAGAAACGTTTACCGGCTCGCGGTCTATTTCGCGGCATCAAGGTCAGCTAACGGGAAGCTTCCCGATTCGCGAAGCGGGAACGAAGAAAAAAAAATATTAAAAAAAAAAGTTATTAATAAACATATAAAATATATTTATGGATTTAAAGAAGAATACATTTTACAGCTACAGATATTAGCTGTTAAAAAACCAATGAAATTCACTGAAAAAACCATAGGTTATAGACCATATATAGTTAGGAATTAGCATTTACAAAACCTTGAAAATTCACTGAAAAAACCATAGGTTATAGACCATATATAGTTAGGAATTAGCATTTAAAAAACCTTATTTTACTCACACAAAACCATTGAAATTCCATATATAGTTAGTTGCACTAACTATATATCGCGCACCCGCAATCCACTGCTGATGATGTCACATATTACATCATTCATGACATGGTCAGTGACATCACTGATGACATCACTGATGACAACATCCAGTGATTATGTGTTTCTGTAAAGTTTAAATATGTTTTACATATTGAAGAATGAGTGGATGTATAAGTGTCTGAATGAAGGTTTTAGTAGGTGCGTGATTGACTGTATGAGTGAGTGATTAAATGCGTCTTACTGAATGCACGGGTTAGTGACTAAACTGTCTGAAAGTGTGCATCAGTATGTCTGTTGTTGTGCAAGCTGCTGCATGTGTTGATCAGTAGCTATATAAGTAGCTATATGGGTTATTGATTGGTTGCACAAGTATTTGTATGGGAGACTGAGTGTGTGTATGGCTGGCTGGGAGGTGTGTGACTGTGCAGATCAATGTGTACTTGTATCAGTGATTCTATAAGAGAGTAACTATGTGTTAGTATATGTTTCAAAAATGTAAGGTGTTCTGTGTTTAACTGTATAGATGAGAAAATGGAAGTGTGATTGATTCTTTTCAGGACTGACTAGGTGTGTGAGTAACTCCATGGATGAGTGGCAGAGTGTGAGTGTCTGTATAGGTGTATGAGTGCATATGATAGTGTTGTAAAGATGAGTGATTGTATGTATGAATGATTGTATGAGTGAATGTGTGTGTAGACATAGGAATCAGTGAGTGCGTATGTAGTAACTAGTATTGGTGTGTCAATGGTTTCAAAAATGATACTCTCTATTTAACACTGGGTGTAACGGAGGTTATATTACAGTGTGAGGAGATGCATTGTATTATCACATGAATGATATCATCAGTGATGTGATCATTGATGTCAAGTGAGATGTCATCAGTGATGTCATTTGAGATGTCATCAGTGATGTCATCAGTGATGTCATTTGAGATGTCATCAGTGATGTCATCAGTGATGTCACTGACCATGTCATGAATGATGTAATATGTGACATCATCAGCAGTGGATTGCGGGTGCGCGATATATAGTTAGTGCAACTAACTATATATGGAATTTCAATGGTTTTGTGTGAGTAAAATAAGGTTTTTTAAATGCTAATTCCTAACTATATATGGTCTATAACCTATGGTTTTTTCAGTGAATATATATATATATATATATATATATATATATATATATATATATATATATATATATATATATATATATATATATATATATATATATATCCTCAAAGTATTCTGCCACGCCATTGATCCAAAGGACTAAAAGCAGACCCAAAGTAAGTGCAATGCAGGTTTATTCCCAAAACACCCGCACCTCCGCCATTACGCATTTCAGCCTCCAATGAGGCCTTTATCACATGACACGTTTCGGAGTAATTGTTTTCTTTTTAAAGTGCCAGTGCAAGAAAGACATGTGATAAAGCATCATAGACATAGATGGTACAATTCATAAGGTCATAGAAATCTAGTTGCCATACTGCATTTGTAAAGTCAATTCATGAATTGAGATACAATAAATATGTGCAAAGAGAGCAAGGTATAAGTATTCATGATTGCATAAATAAGTAAAAGCACACAAATTCTATTGGGTACAATAAAACGTTTTCCCCATTAAAGTTGTGCTTTGCAGACAGAGTTAAATCAATATATGAAAGGAATAAAATGGCATAACAGATTACATATAAATATATAAAATATGTATTAAGAAGTATAACTAAACTTCTAAAATCATGTAAAAATCAAAAATTATAATAGCTCATCTGTACATGACAAATTTCACAGTAAAATACTGATTGCTTAAGTTTGTGTCTTTACCAAAGATGCACAAAAATTCAAATGCTATAAAGATATAGATGTGCGTATCCAGCCCAAGTGGGCCCATGACCATGAATACTTCTCTAGTATAAAGTGCTGGTGCTGTTATGTAATTGTGCTAACATTCCATTTAAATCACAGTCGTGAATCAAAGTGTAAAAGTGTGTAAAACTAAGAGATAAACACATTTCTAAAAACCTAATATGAGGTGGTACTAATGTCAGCTATAATAGAACAAATGTTTAAAACAGATCTTTCATAGGCACGTGAAAAAATCCTCACTAGCGTTGAGACCTTGAGGTGTTTTCCAGTCCAACTCCAAAATATATTTATTTTCCAGCTTCCTTAGGAGGTATTTCTGATTACCACCCCTTCTAAGAGGCAAGACAGTATCAACGACAGATCCCTGCCGTGATGTTCTTTAAAATGCCTTGCCACTGGATAGGCTGCATCATTGTTACATTTACATTGTTGGTAATGGCTCTCATGTGCTGGAGTATCCGTTTGTGGACCTGCAACTTAGTGCTGCCCACATAGCGCAGGTCACACGGACACTCCAGCACATATACCGCAAATTCAGTTTTGCAGTTGAGAGATTTTGTTATGGCAACTGGCTTAGGTTTGAATGGGGTGGTATAAGACTTGGCATTACAGCCATATTTACAGGCTCTATAAGTAGGACATTTGTAAAAGCCTGTTCTGTTACTGAGCCAATTTTTAGTAAAATGACCGCAGGACTGGTCCTTTCCAATGCAATACTCATGGAGTGACCCTTCCTGTAGGTGATGCTGGGAGCTGCTGTCAAGCGGCCACCTAATATCGGATCATTAAGTATCAAGGGCCAGTTTTTTTTCACGATTCTCCATAAGGTTTTATGTTGGCAGTTAAAGGTTAGCACCAACTGAGTGGGCTGGTCAATGGATTTGAAGGTGCTATTGTCCTTAGTGACGTTTGGTGTTAACACTTCAGACAGTTGTAGCATGGTAGCCTTGTTTATAGCCATCATAACCACCTCCTCAGAATAATATCTGGATAAAAACCTCTCCTTACGCGCCCTCTGAGCCTGATTGTAACCATGATCTGTGCTGCATATACCCCTGATCCGCAGCATTTCCCCGTAAGGATTGCTGTTGATCAGGTGGGAGGGAAGATGACTGCAAGCATGCAGCACTGTGTTGCCAGCTGATAGTTGTCTGTGAATACTTGTTTCTAGCTTTGTTATTTGCCACGTATATCTCCACATCTAAAAAAACTATGCTTTCTTTGTTTATCTGGGCTGTAAACTACAAGTTCAGATTGTTATTATTGAAGTCTGATACAAAATGTTGGGCATCAATTTCACTGCCTTTCCAAACCAAAAATAAATCATCAATGTATCTATACCAGCAAAGTACATGTCTAGAAAGGGTCTCACCATGTGTTGCCTTGAGGACCCGCTCTTCCCACATGCCCATATGCAGACTGGCTTAACTGGGGTAAAAGCAGGCCCCCATGGTAAACCCCCCTGACTTGCTGGAAGATTTGATTGAGAAAGCGAAAACAATTATTCTTTAAGCATGTAGAAATCATGGCTAATAACATGTTGCTATGTGCATAAAACTGCAGAGGTCTGGTGTTCAAATAAAATTCAATTGCCATCAAGCCATCACAGTTATGTATACTTGTGTACAATGATGTAACATCTAACGAAATTAGTACACAGTCATCTTCACATTTTATATTTTGTGTTTTGCTAAGGAAATCCCCAGTGTCTTGGATGTACGATGGGCGCTTCCTCACATGTTCTTGAAGGAAGAAGTCTACATATTTTGATGCATTTTCCATGTGAATACCCCCTGGGCCAATATAATGGGCCTCCCCGGAGGTTTATGCACATCTTTATGAATTTTGGGGATAAAGTAAATGGCTGGTATGAGATGGTCTACTTCCAAGAATTTGAACTCTTCCATACTTATCAGACCAGCAGATTTCCACGCCAGTAGTTTACTGTTAAAGTCACTCCCTGCACATTTTACTGCTAGTATGGCACTTCTTTTATAGCAGTTCCTGTCATTCAATTGTATTAGTGCTTCCTCCATATACAAATCTCGGGGCCACATGACCACATTACCACCCTCGTATGACTGTCGGATGATAATGTTTTTGTCACCCTGTAATTTCTTGATCAATTGGGAATAGATGTGATCTTTCTTAGTGTGTTTCATTGGGGACCTCATAATGGAACAATAATATATTTTCAATTCATAAGTGATTTTTTCGTAAAAAACGTCCACAATGTCTCTCAGCATTATCGGAAAAAAGGTTGATTTCGGTCTAAAAGTGGTTTGAATTGTTGCTCCCACTTGTAAGGACTCTGGACCGGTGTCACTTATAATTATATTCTGTTCATCAAACAATTGCTGCATACCCCTCAAAAGATCCAAATCCCCAGCTGTCAGTGTTGGGCTAGCACTTGTTTCTATAGGCATTGTTGTTTCAGTGTCATGATTATGTGCTCCTTGGATTAGATGGTATTTGCATAATTTCATTTTGTGCACAAATGTGTATAAATCTATTCGCCTTTGTGTGTAATCTAAATCTCTAACAGGGCTGTATATATATTACCTACTGGCGGCCGCCAGTAGGTAGTTATAGTTAGGACATATTTTCCATAGGAATTCATCAACATTCTATTTGCAATAACTTTGGCGCCGGTTGACGAATCTTCGAGAGATTTTAAAAACTAGTGGGGCGCGCTGGTCCGCTCCTATTCTGTAAGTTTCACCGTGATTCATTAAGCGGGGTCTGAGAAAAAAGGGGGATCCAAAACGTGTTATCCCCACACAATTTTCCATAGGAACCTTTAATCGCAGCTACAGCCCGAACTGCTGAACGGAATTACACCAAATTTGGCAAAAAGATAGCCTTGGTGCAGAGTAGTGCCTGTTTGTTAAATGGTGACAATCTGTTCAGTAGTTTTTTAGATATTTAAGGAAAAATATACATACATACATCTGGGCGGAGCCTAACCACACATCTCATTGTGAGACCTGATTGGCTGTTAGCACTTCATCCAAGAAGTATTGGCAGCCATCTTGGGACCAATATACATGATAGCACCTCATCCAAAAGCATTGCAGTTAATAGAAGGTTTTAAGACTTTAGTTACATTATAAATCATTGATGGTACCCTACTCATTTTAGGAATTGTGTTGTGTTCTAGGGTGATTTTACCATCTGAATAAGCCTTCTGCTGGGATATCATGAATCATGTTTGGGAGAAAACTATTTTCTCATGCTTTTCTCACAGAGGTTTGGAAGGTGATCTATAAGCTAAACTGACAGCATATTTTCTGTAAATTCACATTATCTTTCTCATCTCATGTGAGAATGATATCTGACATTCTCAGTAAAACTTGTACATCCAATAAGGGCAGAGACTGTCAGTTGAGTCCTTTGCGTTCTACTGCAGCTTCCCAGAGTGTTCTAAATACCAACTAGAGCGCTAACAGCCTTACTTATGACAAACGTATAGCACACCTGGAGCCATCTTGATTGGAATAAAGTGGATAACTCCTAAAACGTTTAATTTAAAAAGGAACAAAATGAGGGGGTTTATTTTGCCATAGAAAGTATGATTAGTGCTGCAGAAAGAAAAATGAGGGCACATTTTGAGTGACTTCTCAAATCCTTTGTAGCTTTACTACAGTGATCTAATGAGCAACTAGAGTGCTAACATTAAGAATTTATGGCAAATGGGTGACACATGTGAATGCCTTCTTGATGGAACCAAAGTAAACAAGCATTGAAAATGCAATAGGTTTCACCCTCGTTTAAGTTAAAGCAATTCTGTTTGTAATTAGGTGGCTTTTTAGCTTTGCTTTTATTGGTGTTTTTCAAACTATCATGTACATAACATGCATATATGTATATGTATATGTATATGTATATGTATATGTATGCATGCATTTATATTTGCATTTATATAGATATGCAGATTATATGTATGTTTATATATGTATATATATATATATATATACATATTTACACACATACATATACATAAATGCATATGCACATATATGCATATATCCATCAGAAAAGTTAGTCCCAAAGGAAGAGCCCACGAGTAGTTGCTAATTTCGGTTCTTTAATAGATGGCAGCAACAGCAAGTAAACCAGGCAGAAGCAATCTCATAATCATGGCCAGACGCGTTTCGGGTGTGGTTCCCATCCTCAATGGCCCAATGTTGCAAGCACTCTCAACAGCTTTGCACACTAATATCAGTTCCGATGAATGCCCCAGTGGGCGGGGCCTACCGATAAGCCCTCTGGTCATCGTAGTGTGACAACGTTATCTCCAGTGAGTCTGTCTGAGTGAACTGCCATAATATTACAAATAAAATCCCCAGTGGGTTTATGTCCCTCGGTGTGCTTTAAATGCCATAAGCATGATGCTTACATCTCCGACAAACTGCTCCCGTTGCAAACGATGAAGCCGTGTGGCATCATCAACGGCTCACTCACCCGTGATGGGGCTCTCCCGCGGCTGGACTGAGCCGCACAAATCCATCAGAAAAGTTAGTCCCAAAGGAAGAGCCCACGAGTAGTTGCTATTTTTGGTTCTTTAATAGATGGCAGCAACAGCAAGTAAACCAGGCAGAATGCATCTCATAATCATGGCCAGATGCGTTTCGGGTGTGGTTCCCTTCCTCAATGGCCCAATGTTGCAAGCACTCTCAACAGCTTTGCACACTAATATCAGTTCCGATGAATGCCCCAGTGGGTGGGGCCTACCGCTAAGCCCTCTGGTCATCGTAGTGTGACAACGTTATCTCCAGTGAGTCTGTCTGAGTGAACTGCCATAATATTACAAATAAAATCCCCAGTGGGTTGATGTCCCTCGGACTGCTTTAAATGCCATAAGCATGATGCTTACATCTCCGACAAACTGCTCCCGTTGCAAACGATGAAGCCATGTGGCATCATCAACGGCTCACTCACCCCTGATGGGGCTCTCCCGCGGCTGGACTTGCCAGGACTGGGTCACAAATTTTGCATGTCACCTTACTCGCATTTACTTTCTTCTCTCCAGGTGGAAAAGTGAAGAATTTCCACAAACAGGTTCCGGCCTCTGTGGTCGTGGTGCCTCCTGCAAGAATTCTTCTTTAGAAGATACTTCCTCCTGCTGCTGTCCAGATGCCATTTTGATTGTCATTTTTTGAAAAACACCAAAAAAAACAAGCAAAAAGGGTTCTTGTAGGAAAAGAGATGTCTCTCTAAAGATGCTCCAACTAGAATGAATGAAATGGGTGGGGTCCTTCAATAGTTACAGTGTGAAATGTTATGAACCAATTAAATCTTTTTTTGAGGTCACATGGGACCCGCACACTCTGCACTCACGATGCACGCACCCGACTTCGCGAAAATATATTTTAAAATAATATACGTTAATTATAAGTACAAATATATTATTTTTATGAATATCTTAGATAATCTCTTGCCCTAATATATATTAAAGACAGATACATATCATTTGAGAACATACATTTTTTTGCGGGTGTCGCGCACCCAGCACGCCCCAGCATGTATATGTCATCACGCGGTACCCGTCACCGCGCAAGCGTCTCATACCATAATGCACATGTGTCGCAAATATGCGGGAGCAGGAATTGTGGACTGGTCACATACCAATCGCTCACATCACGTAATATTAAATGTATATGATGTAACTGAAAATCATGCAGCCGTCTCACAGCATGCGCGGATCCTTCACAACTTTTCTAAAATGGCGGCTAGAATCCGAGCACCCACAGTCATGTGTACGCTTTGGGTGCGCAACTCCGAAATTTTTTGGGGAAAACATTTTTTTAAAGAAAATAATATAAATATAATGAAATAAAAAATGAAAACAAAAAAATTAATTAATATTTCAGTTTGAATATTTTTTGTGATTTTTAAATTTGAAAATGATATATAATGATATTTAATGAATAAAATATTTATTATAAACAGTTAAAATACTGTAGAAAATCAGTACGAAAAAATAAGTATAACTACTTTCACACTTAAAAATTAGCATTCAAAAAACTTAGAAATTCACAGAAAAAAACATAGGTTTCAAGGGTGTTATAGTTAGCTGGCCATTTCATTCATACAAAACCATAGAAATTCCTCTGTTACAGTTAGTTCTGCTATCCATAACTTGCACGCCCACAATGCACTGCTGATGAGGTCACATATTGCATCATTCATGACATGGTCAGTGACAACACTGATGACATCACTGATGACATCTCAAATGACATCACTGATGACATAACCCACGTGACAATCTGATACACCTCATCATACACTAGTATAACCTTTCATTACTCACTGTAAAATACAGAGTACCATATTTGAAACCATTGACACACCAACACCAGTTACTACATACCCACTCACTGATTCCTAAGTCTACACACACAACTACCCATTCAACAACAGAATCATTTATACATTCAGTCACTAATTAATAGAACACTATCAAATGCACTCATATACATATATAGACATTAACACATCAGCAGTCATCTTAGTCGGTTATGCAGTCATCCTACTCACTCATTAAAAAAATTAATCACACTTACATTTACTCACTTACACAATTATCCAACAACACCTCATTTATTCAAACACATAGTAACTCATAGTTAATATGTTAAAAAATCACCATTACAATTATACACTCATTCATATAGTTACTCTCACAATGACTGACTCTTAAATATACTTATTTATATACACCAACTCTCACGTACATACTTTCGCCCCTGCTGAAAAAAACAGGGGCGGATGTGAACTGCCTGAAAAATTTCAGGCCCATATCTCAGCTGCCGTTTCTGGCGAAGGTGGTGGAACAACATGTACTCACCACTCTGTCAGAACATCTGGAAAGTAATAACTTGTTTGAGCCAAATCAAGCCGGGTTCCGTGCGAATCACAGCACGGAACTCGTTATGCTGTCTATACTGGACGAACTGAGGAACAGGGCAGACAAGAAAACATCTAGTGCCCTGGTGCTGTTAGACCTCTCCGCGGCATTTGATACTGTCTGTCATAAACAACTACTGTCGCGGATGATGGATTTCGGCATTCAGGGCACAGCACATGCGTGGCTCTCCTCCTTCCTTCAAGGGAGGTCACAGAGAGTGCAGCTTGGTGACCTTCTTTCCACCACTACATCGATCACCTGCGGAGTACCACAAGGGTCTGCCCTGTCGCCCCTCTTATTTAACATCTACCTTCAGCCTCTGATTAGACTGCTTAACCAGATGGACTGCCAGGTGTACAACTATGCGGATGACACCCAGATAGTGATCCAACTAGATGATGGTCCGGGTGCTCACGTAAGGTTGCAAAACATTTTAAAGTACACAGCCAATTGGATGTCCAGAAACTCTTTAAAGATCAACCCGGATAAGACCGAGGTACTGCTAATCACCATCGCAGGGAACCCATGGAATGAGTATTTCTGGCCAAGAGACTTGGGGTCACCTCTGGAACCAGCAGCCGTGGTTAAGAGCCTAGGCATCCAGGTGGATGGCAAGCTGTCTATGCAGAAGCAAGTTACGACCGTCGTAGGGACCTGTGTCGGCCTCCTTCGACAACTTAGGAAAGTGGCACCTTTGTTGTCCTTTTCCACTCTGAGGCGAGCAGTCTCCGCTACGATCCTGGCTAGGCTGGACTACGGCAATTCGCTATACATAGGGCTGCCGATAAAACTTCTGAATAAGATGCAGGTCGTCATGAACGATGCCGCTAGGCTCATTTTCAAAAAGCCTAGGAATACCCATGCATCTCCCCTTATGCACAAGAACTGCACTGGTTGCCGGTTAAGCAAAGGGTAATGTTTAAAGGGTTGTGCATTGTTCACAAAGCCCTTTATGGTAAGGCGCCAGCCTACATGAAATCTCGCTTAATCCCCTATAGGCCAGCTAGAGTGCTTCGATCCGCTGATGCCACCCTCCTTACTCAACCACGCTGCAGACTGGCCACAGTGGGTGGTCGTGCTTTTTCTTACCTACTGCCAGCAGCCTGGAATAAGCTGCCAATGGAACTGCGGAAGGAGACTAAATTGCTGTCCTTCCGAAAAAAATTAAAAACAGTGTTGTTCCAGCAAGCATGGGGTAGTTTGTAAATTTTATGAACTGTTGCTCTCCACGACACTTGATGTCTCTGTTTCTGACAAAGAGCTTAGAAACACCTGGGTTATAATGCGCTATATAAATCAAATAAATAAATAAATAAAATACAATGCCTTTTATTTTTTTACTTTGTTGAAGATGTACAACTAAAACATATATTCGCGCACTAACACACAAATAAATACGCTGTCACCCAAACAACTGTTTCCACATGCACTCTTAAACCTATACACCTAGTCAATCAACCATTCACACATCTATGCATAGTTACACACACCCCATCCAAACACACACACAAACTTAGTGTCCCATACAAATACTCACCCAACTAATCAATAACTAATATACACACTCATGTAGTTAGTGACCAACTGATGCAGCATGTTATACAACAACAGAGACAGTGATGCACACATTCACAGTTTAGTTACTAATCCATGTATTAAGTGAGACACTTTTAATTACTCATTTAAACAGACAGTCAGCCAGCTACTAAATCCTTCATCCAGACAGTTATATATCCACTCAATCAGATTGGTATATATATATAATACATATTTAAATGTCAAACTAAACCACATTCACTGGATGATGTAATCAGTAATGTCATCAGTGAAGTCATTTGAAATATCATCAGTGATGTCATCAGTGATATCACTGTCCATGTCATGAATGATGCAATATGTGACATCATCAGCAGTGCATTGTGGGCGCACGAGTTATAGTTAGCAGAACTAACTATAACAGAGGAATTTCTATGGTTTTGTACAAGTGAAATGCCTAATTCCTAACTATAACGATTGTGAAACCTATGGTTTTTTTTTGTGAATTTCAAAGGTTTTTTAAATGCTAATTCCTAACTATAATGATTGTGAAACCTATGTTTTTTTCAGTGAATTTCAGAGGTTTTTTAAAAGCTAATTCCTTGCTATATCGAGTTTGTAACCTACGATTTTTAAAGTGAATTATTAAGTTTTTTTAGCAGCTGTTTTTTATAACTATTAATTATTATATTTTTTATATACATTTTTTTTCCTAAAATAAAATTTTCAATGTATTTTTCATGTGTTTTTTTTAAATCATTTTGCCTCGGAGCGCTCAGGGTGCGCGCACCGGTAAGCGCACCCGTAAACGCAGCGAGAGCGCTATTCCCGCGTGCGAAAAAAAAAATGTATTTAAAGTAAATAATAATGCAAGACATTCAGTGGAATACTTATAAAAGTAGTATCCCCCGGAAGCGCCTACGTAGGTGCCGCGTAAGCGCTCCCGGAAGCGCTCCGGTGCGCGCAGCGTAAGTTATGTGACCTTAAAATAACACTTTTCATTGGTTGTTAACAGTTTTTTTTGCAACTAATGAAAACCCCACCCATTTCCTTCACTACCTCTTTCACTTTGGAGAGAACAAGACCTATTCCTTTCTTCTCTTCAATTCTTTGCAAAGAATGGCTGCAAGACCACCAAGCAGCAGTGATGACTCTGATGAGTTTCTCCAGGAGGACCCTCCTCAGCCAAAAGTGAAGGAGCATTTCATTTGGAAATTTTTTACAATTCCAGAAGGGGAGAAGAAGGTAAATGCTCCTAAGGTGGAGTGCAAGATTTGCCACACTGTTCTTTCTCGTGGTGACCACACCAAAAAATATAGTTTTGGGAACTCTACCATGATAAGGCATGTGCAAAGAAGGCACCCCCAGAACTATGCCCGGGAGAGTGTCAGGGACCTGGCACGGAATGCCCTGAGAGATGGCGCTTTGACTTCCACCGGAGGAGCAACATCATCGGGGAGAGGAAGAGCAGTGGAGCTGATACCCAACATTCAGCCTGTTTTTACTGACATTACCATTAAGTGTAAGCAGTGTGACGAACTGCTTTGTTATGGGGAGCAGAGTATCCTACTAATTGTTCGCAAAAGAGAAGAACACCGTTGCCCTCCCCAGCCCTAATTTTTCCCCTTTTATTGGATCCTGTTGAGCAGTTTGGCATTCCGTATTTTTGTTTTTGTGCTGAAAAACCCCCCCAAAAAATTTAAAAAAGAAGAAAAAGTAAAAAAAAAAAAAAGAAGAAAAAAACGGTTCTTTTTAGAACTACCTCCAATTCTCCAAAAAGAGCTATATTCTTTACAAATTCAAAAGGAGTGAGTGAAGTGGAGTGCAGTGAGAGAGGAAAGGAAAATGAGTGAGGGAGTAAAGAAAGGGACGAGAGGGGAAGGAAAGTGAAGTAGGGGGATTGAAAGAAGGTGAGTGTGGGAGGTGAGTGAGGGGAAGGGAAGTGAAGATGGGGAATGAGGATAAGTGAGGAAAGCGGAGTAAGTGAACGGGGGTGAGCATGAGACAAGGGGAGTGAGGGAATGAGGAGACAGAGGAAGTGAAGGAAAGAGTGAGAGAAGAGGACTGAGTGAGCGAGCAAATAAAGATACGTGAGGGAGTGTGGCTGAGTTATAGGGAGTGAGCGTAACAGAAGAGGAGTGAGAGACTAAGAGGACGGAGAGAATGAGGGTAACAGAGAGAGAGTGAGGGAAGGGGAGTGAGTAAGTAAGAGGACAGAGGGATTGAGAGAAGGAGTTACAGAAGTGGAGTAAGGAGAGTAACAGAAGGGAAAAGAGTGAAGGAGCGAAGGAAGGGAAGAGACAGGAAGGGAAGTAAAACAGGAGAGCTGAAAGAAAGTGAGTGAGGGAGTGTGTCTGAGTTATAGGGAGTGAGCATGACAGAATAGGAGTGAGAGACTAAGAGGACGGAGAGAATGAGGTTAACAGAGAGAGAATGAGGGAAGGGAAGTGTAGAAGTAAGAGGACAAAGGGAGTATGAGAAGGAGTTAGTGAAGTGGAGTAACGAGAGTAACAGATGGGAAATGAGTGAAGGGGCACTTTCCCTCCATGACCGAATATAAAGACGCATTTACAGTTGCGTCCAACGTTAGTATGTCAGTTATCCAGTCCTTCTGAAAGCAACGTGAATTAGGCTTTTAGGCCTATGTTGCCAATGTCTTTACATGGTGCACGTTAAATCATCGAGTTGCACCCGTTTCTAGGGCTTTGCAGGGCCCGGACACGAGATCCAGGCCTCAAGTCTCCTGAATCACTCCGAGAGATCCAGCCCCGCCCGCATCCCTGACCCTTCCCTTACTTCCTGCCAAGCAGCGCGGTGCCCGGCTCGGACTGGCCTGCCTGCCAAGAATATGTTATGCCTACAGTTATCTGTTCAGCTCACCGGCTTCACATTCCTAGCTAACGAACAGCATAAACATATCCATCTACAGTCCAGTCTTTCTGTCTCCATGCAAGTGATTTAGTCCAAGCAAGAGATCCATAGTTCACGCAATACATGAAGAAATATATGCATACACTAGCCTTTAGTGACAAGCAGCCTTTGCCCTGATGACTTTTAGAATCTAGCAACATGTACTCTAAACACAAGATATCAGATATGCTATAGGTACGGGTCGTTCTGACATCCCAGACTTCAGTCTCCTCTACTAGTGCTAGGAGTCAGCGGCCCCCAGCTCTCCCCAGTTACACGTCATGACTCGTTTTGCGCGCACCTGTAGGTTAAAGGTTCCAGCTGCCCATGAAGCCCCCTCCATGTGTCCACCTACTTATGACACTTCTGTGACGTCCACATAACACACCTCCGTGCACGCCCTGTGCACGCCTTCTTTTCACGCCCATATGTTCTTATCTTCTTCTTTTCACTTGTTACGCCTACTGTATTCAATGCAACTGTACTGTTTTACTATATATACTGTATGATGTTAATGAGAGAAGTGTGTGCCCCTTTTCCTGAGATTGTCCCTTCCTGAACCTTAGCCGGTGATGGAACCCGATGGTCCATTGGCTCGAGCCACTTAATTAAAGCCCATATGACTCAGATACCACGGACTCTGCCTCTCATTTATTGAGCTATCCTTTTTTTCCGTTTATGCATAGAAAAATAGTACCGGTAATATTTATTTATTTACCACATAATGGCGCCCGAATAGGGACGAGCCCCTTCCCCACGCGCCGGCGATGTAACGCAGGCCCCCTGACCCCTTCTACAGCCGTGACGGACCCCTACTGTGCACCTGCAGGTTTTCCTGCTAAAACTCCCTCAGGCCCACGGAGGAGACGGAGACTGCGGTCCAGCATCCAGACGAGGCGGTGAGGAAGGCGGAGAGTCCCGACCAGAGCCCAAGCCGAGAGAGCAAGGTCCGAGGTATCCGGAGGCCCACCTGTTTCCGAAGCCCGAAGCGCATGCGTAGTGCGTAGCAGTAACCAGACGTCGTAGCAGTCCAGTCCAGTCGAGTTTCCGAGGCCTTCAGTTTTGCTTCCCGGTGAGTACCGTTGCTGGGAACGCATCTAGACGGGTTCATTAATTTGTGCCCGGTCCAGACGGGTTTGGGTACACAGATCCGGTCCGACGTGTTCACCTAGGTGGATACGGTATGACGTGTCTCTTTATGAGACCGGTATGTTCTGTACTGTTTTAGCAGTGCATCCAGTAATTCTGTTTTCTAGTATTGTCTCTCGAGATTTCCAGTATTATGTTTTCAATGTACTAGGTAGTATCTGTTCGAACTGTTTTTAATGTGTTTTGATGTCGTGGTATGAATGATTTGTTTTGCTATTCATTACTGTGTTCATTGTGTATTGTGTTCAAGTTCGAGTACGTTCAAAGATGCCTCTGTTTTCAAAGTTACGTCAGATAGGAACCAGAAAAGGGATACTCGAAGAATCAGTTCCTGTCCCTCCTAGGGACAGTCCCGGACATTTTATGTATCATAAACATGGCTTAGATGCCATACTGTACTTAGACTTATGGGTAGATTATACCAAGAATCTGGAAGAGAAATATAGATGGCCTGTTGCAGGAACTTGGGATGCTGAGTGCATCATGAGAGTAGAGGAAGCATTATGGAAAAAGAAAGCCAGACAATCCCAGAAAGATGCCATAGAATTGTGGTGTAAAGAATCGCATAAAAGAACAGAAAAAGAAATCAGAAAAGCAGAACTAAGTAGGGAATCTTCAGAAAAAGCTCAAGAAAGGGAATTACTAGAAGAAGGTGAACGAGTAAGAGCAGAACAGTCAGATAGACAAAGAAATGCCCTTATTAAAGGCATGTATCCCCTTCTCGCCGAGGGCCTGCCTAAGGTGACCCCGGAAGCACCCTGTAATTTACCACCACCATTGATCCCGACTAAGCTACGTCATAAACCGACCGCAGCTGAAATTTTCCTTTCTTCCTATTTAGACGATACGGTCCCAGAATATACAAATCCGCGTCCTCTTCCGCCTGCTCAACCTCAAAACCCTGTTGATAACGCAATTACTGTTCCTCCAGCCACTGGTCCCGGGAATCCTTTTAATCCGCCAATAACCCAGGACCAACCCACGTTACATATGCCTACTTTACCAGTCACATTACCAACGACCGCACACCCAGTATTAATTGACGATTCTAGTACAGGAAGAGCAGGGGGAGGTATCCCTATCACCCCGCCTCAAACCAAACGAATGACGTTAAGAAACATAGCATTACAGCGCACGCCAAAAGTGGCTACATACACAGCCCTCAAACAGCACCTTACTGATTGTAGGTATGATCCAGTACCAGGCGAAGATCACATGATATTATATTCCGTGCATCTACGACGAGTTGCAAGCTATTTGACTATCATACCAGGAATGGGGGAACATCTAGACAGAATATATCATTTCATCCGAACAGGGGAAGGACCAGAAAGCATTCACGAGGCTATGGCCCAAAGGAAAGTCGAGACTCAAAATATGCTCTTGCAGTTTTTGATAAATTGTTTAATAAGAGAACAAGACCAGCCTGGTAAAGATAAAGATGAGATGAAAGTCCTGACAAGATGGAGTGACAACATAGCAGACGGAAAGCACAGTAAACAAAATTGTATAGAAACCATGTATAGAAAGATTCGTAAAGAAATACTAGGCATACACGAAAGGGCAAAAGCAACGAGAGAACCCGAGAAAGAGAATGACACTTCAGACGAAGATGCAGACACAGACAATCTAGAAAGAATAGCGTACGTAGGTAGGGCGAGACCTTTTGACAGATCCACACGCCTAGAATGTAAGAAAACTTTTCTTCCTCCCGTACCAGAACAGTGTTCTCTTGAACATTTATTCCAAGTTACCGACAGAGTCCTAAGACAACGAATAGGTTACAGTGAGCTTAGTACCATGCATGAACAGGAACTAGCCCGATCAGCAGTTCAATGGACTAGTGATTCCAGTGCATTTAAAGACGAAGTAGTGGCCCATGCGTTTCTGAATCTTTCTCCAGACGAACAGCGACTGGTGGGTATGTACATGATCCAGCACCTCATTTCACTGTACGAAAGTCAGCATTCCGACCCAGGTCCCTTTTATAATGTATTGGACGAGTTACTTCTAAACCGATGGAAAGGCCTAGGTATCGATTTGATTAATGTCATTTTAGAACAACGCCATAAATACAGAACGTTCCTGACTCCACATTTCGTTCCTGTTCCACCCCCAGTAAGGAAGACATTTTACATAGATAGACAGAATCCTTTGCGAGAAGTGCATCCTGTTAAGGGAACGGGAGGTGCGCTCGAACGAGTATTTGTTTACACCTCTTTAACGAAAATAGAACTATTGGAAATGAAAAAGTTAGTACCCTGTCACGATAAAGATCCAGCAGGGTTGCACCGTGAATTAAAAGACATGCTCCGTATGGGAGAATACACGTATCCCGATATCATTAAAATGTTAAAGGTCCTGTTGCCTGCGGGCATATATGAAAAACTTAAAGAAAAAGAATGGGAGGTGGGAGAGAAAAAGATTGACTGGGCAGAGTTAGAGAACGAAGATAATACACGAGTTCCTGGTACCGGTCTCGGGGAAAAAGCCAAAGCATTGCCCGAGTTGTTAATACAAGTCTTGCCAAGATTACTAAGCACGAAAAAGGAAGACTGGGATGCCATCTCAGCCTGTAAACAGAAACAAGACGAAGACACTAGTGATTTTTATTCCAGATTTGAGAAATGTTTCATTATTAATAGCGGCTTGAAAACAAGTAGTGAGTCGTATCCACATCTTTTTGTTACCAAATTAGTAGAGAATTCTTCATCACAAGTTAAGAATCGAGTACTGAAGGTTGAGAGTACCTGGCAAGCTAATACCCCGTCCCAAATGTTACAAATGTTACAGTACCACCAGAACCGAATCAGAGAAGAGCAAGAACACGAAAAGAGACGTATGAAAGACACGAAAATGAAAGTACTGGTTGCACAGTCTGTTCCGATAGATAGTCAGAAGAGGGGTACGACTCAGACCAGTCATTCTGCAGCTCCCGTTAAAGGGACATGCAATTATTGTAAACAGCCAGGTCACTATATAAACGAATGTGCAGTTCTGAAACACAACATAGCTACTGGTAAGACGAAAGAAAGACCGCGTCCTCCTAGACAGGAACATGTTCCGCAAAACACGCAACCACCGCAGAACGCACAACAGACAGTTACAGTACCGCAGCCTATAGCTGCCACACAACACGTTACACAGCAGATGTACCAGTACGCACAGTCAGATTATCCAGAATATCAACAGTATTCATGAAACAGCCTAGAGAGGGAGGTTGGCTTGCCTCTCATCGAGGTTCCTGTAGATCAAGAGGGTCCCTATGTACACAGTCAAGTATTAGGGAAAGACAGAAAATTTCTGATTGATACAGGGGCAAGTAGGACTACCATCAGTCATGACGAGGTTCCAGGGGCTCCGCTCTCAGGCTCAAGAAATGTTTCCCTGGGATTTTCAGGAAAGCCTATTGTTAACGAAATATTGAAACCAGTTTCCCTAGAAGTTGGTCCATTGTCCCGGACTACAGACTTGTTACTTACGAAATCATGTCCAGAAAACTTACTTGGTATTAAAACGTTGAAAGAATTAGGTGCAGTGATTTGTTGTTCTCCGGAAGGAGTGAGATTGTTTTTACGTGATTTTAAAGGACATTATGTGTTAAAAGATTTTGATCCAAGATTACTGAATGTACCACAGCATTTATGGGCGCAAGGTCCAACTGATGTAGGTTATATGCACATTACACCATACCGTGTCACCCTGAAACAAGGAGTTGTACTACCTCGAATCCGACAATACAAGTTGCCACCTGAGGCTGTAGCAGCCTTATCGAAAATCATTGACGAGCTCATTGCTCAAGGAGTTGTTGTAGAAACTGACTCCAATGTATGTAATTCTCCGATCATTCCGATCCTTAAACGTACTGACCCAAATGCACCTTCAGTTTATCGACTAGTGATTGACCTTCGAGAACTTAATAAATGTATCATACCCCAGTACCCAGTGGTTCCAGACATCTCTTCCCTATTGACTGCCATTGATTCCGAAGCAGCGTTCTTTACTGTTATCGATCTCAAGAACGCCTTCTTTAGTGTCCCCATCCATCCGGACAGCCAGTTCCTTTTCGGATTCTGTTTAAATGGAAGAAGCTATAAATTTACACGTGCACCTCAAGGGTTCACAGAAAGTCCTAGTATTTACAGTCAAGCACTGAAACGACAACTAGACAGTATTCACATGCCAACTGACACTGCCCTGCTCCAGTACGTGGATGACCTATTGATCACAGCCCGTACAGAACGTGACTGCGAACGTGCGTCACTGACAGTCTTGTATTTTCTGGCAGAAATGGGGCACAAGGTGTCCCCTTCGAAACTGCAATTCTGTGTCCAGCAAGTGGTATACCTTGGACACTTGCTGTCCAAGAGGGGTAGACAGCTGACACCTGACCGTATCCAGTTAATTGCACATCTTCCACAGCCCAAGACACAGAAGGAGGTACGAGCTTTTATCGGCCTCACCTCTTACTGCAGACAATGGATCCCTCAGTACGCATATCTAGCCAAGCCTCTGATACAGTTGACAACACAGGAGGCAGCTACATCAACTGTCCTCCCTTGGACCCAGGAACATACACTTGTTTTCAATGAATTAAAGAAAGCTTTATGTCAAGCACCTGTTTTAGCGACACCAAACTACAGTAAACCTTTTACACTTTTTGTCACTGAACGTGATGGTACAGCATTATCTGTTCTGACACAAGATCAAGCAGGACAACACCAGCCTTGTACTTATTTTTCTAGCACATTAGATCCAGTAGCCCAGGCTTTGTCTGCGTGCCTCAAATCAGTTGCAGCCACAGCTTTAGCTATCAGGCAAAGTGATTCCATAGTGTTAGGACACTCCCTGACAGTACAAGTTCCACACTCCGTGGAAGTTCTTTTAAACCGAACACAGACTCAGCACTTGACTATAGCACGATTGACAGGATATGAATTGACACTGTTTCAGCCACACATAGAAATCAGACGCTGCAACATATTAAATCCTGCTACACTGTTACCCTCGATTACCTCAAATCCTGCAACACATGACTGTGTGGAAGTTATTAACACCATGACAAAGCCAAGACAAGACTTGACGGACATTGCATTACCTGACCCAGACCTGACACTTTACATGGATGGTTCATGTATGAGAACAAGTACAGGAGAGTTAGTAGCAGCATATGCAGTGACTACTGAAACTGAAGTTATAGAAACACATCGTACTGACACCCTGTCTGCTCAAGCAGCAGAGCTCATCGCTCTGACCCAAGCCTGCACACGAGCCAAGAACCTGAAAGTAAACATATATACAGATTCGCGTTATGCATTGGGAGTCGTTCACGACTTTGGAGTCCTCTGGCAAGAAAGAGGTTTTATGACCTCTCATGGAGCCAAGATTCAGCATGGCCCCCTCATTCAAGCTCTGTTAGAAGCAATAGATTTACCTACAGCTATAGCCATTATGAAGTGCAAAGCACATACGAAAGTCACTGACACCATTTCCAAGGGTAACAACCTGGCAGATCGAACAGCCAAGCTTACAGCTCAGACTCCAGACATTCCAGCTGACACAACAAAGACAGACGTTCCAGTCCAGACGACTTGTATGACAGTTAAGGATCCTACACAAGACGTACTAGACATACAGACACACGCTACTCCAGACAAAATCAAGAAATGGTCTGAACAAGGAGGGGTCCAGACAGATCAGGGATGGTTGACGAAGGGAAAAGCCACATGGTTTCTCCCAGACTCTATGGTCCAAGTCATCATTAATACAGCACACAGTCCAGCACACTTAGGAGAAAAAGCCATGTTAGACAGCATCCAGAACCTCTGGTTTAACAAGCATTTACGAGCAGCAGCGAAGCAGAAAGTGCGTACCTGCATGATCTGTTGTCAGTTCAATCCAGGTAAAGGTGTCCCCGTGGAACAAGATGGATTCCATCCTCCTGACCACCCTTTTGAAGTCCTCCAGATGGATTATATCCAGATGAATCGATGTCGAGGATTCAAGTATGTCCTCGTAGTTGTGTGCGCTTTGTCCAGATGGACAGAAGCATATCCAGTCCCAGATTATACTGCCGCGACCACTGCCAAGCAGTTGGTTCGTGAGTTCTTCCCTCGATATGGTTTGCCCCGGGTCGTGTATTCAGATAACGGACAGCCATTCTCGTCCAAACTCATGAAACAGGTATCACTTCTGTTAGGGTACCAGTGGAAATTCCACTGCGTATGACACCCCGAGGCAGCTGGCCTCGTCGAGCGACACAATCAAACTCTGAAAACACGATTAGCGAAGGTTTGTGCCGAAAAAGGTGTAGATTGGATGGTAGCCCTGCCGGTTGCCCTCTTCTATATGCGAATGGTCGCTCACTCCAGATCTGGTTTGTCACCTTACGAAGTTGTCTTCGGTCGTCCCCCGAACATGTGGGGTACACCTATGCCTCGTAAAATCACCGATGTTGACAGTAACATGCTGACAGATTACCTAGCTTCCTTGATGTCTGCACTACTCTCTTGTCGTTCACAGGTCGCGGCTGCCTTTCCGGACAACACCCAGGTGAAACCGCACGAGGTCGTTCCAGGAGATCTCGTTCTGGTTCGGAACTTTGATCGCTCAAGCCCTCTGGAGCCCCGCTGGAAGGTGCCAAAACTCGTTCTGATGACCACAAGGACCGCCGTAAAGCTAGAAGGAAGAAAAGGCTGGCTCCATTTCAGTCACATCAAGCGTTTCCATGGACTGCGTCCAAAGACTTTTTTCAAGGACTGCCCCGATACTGACTCTAAACTTCCCCTGTTAGAGAAAACTCCGCAGCAGGAGTATAAACTTAAATTGAGGTCTAGTAAGTCAGACAGCGTTTAATTGTTTAAGTCCCCCTCGGGTGAAGCGGTTAGACAGGTTTCTGACATGTATGAGATAGACCCACATAGCGAGAGAGATAGACGAAACTCCAAGAAAATGAAATATTGTAAAAGTCTCCGAAGTAGATGCATTGTTACGTTATTGTTTATGTTTTTTCTGAGTCTTACGATCACATGTATAAGTTGTTTATTACACGTATTCTTTCCTCCTCTTGGTTCACATGTACACTTTTCCTCTAATGATACAGTAGAGCACACATTTAGTGCACTACCCCCTCACGAGTTATCCTATCGACTTGCAATGCGCAACAATACTTTTATTCGTATGTTACACTATTCGCATCAGACCAGTAATGCCACTAATTGCTGGGTATGTGGTCGACTCCCCCCTTTCCAGACAGTAAAGGGAGCTCTGCCACTCTTTCCCTATCCGTTTTCACACAATGGTTCGTGTGGAGCATGGTTTACATTGACGTCATCTTTAGACGATAAGTCCCTTCTGAATACAGTTATGAATAAAACCTGTTTTCCAGACAAGGACGGTCTTTCCCATAGGACAGGGTTAGATCTAGAAAATGAAGTATATGATCTAGGTAATATTTCCTCTAACCTCATGGTTTTGAATGTTCAGTCCGAGATTGATCCAGACTTGCCTTCTATAACAGTTCTACCAGTGAAAGGCGAGTTATGTGTTAGAAGGAATGGTTCAGTACACCTAGGACACAGTGATTGTACTACTGTGGTCGAGTACAGTGGCAGTGGGAAATCTACTTTCAAAGCTTCACGTCATTCTTATTTTATATGTGGTCAGACCGCTTATGTACGTTTACCCCTAGATTGGGATGGAACATGTTACATTGCCTTCCTACTGCCACCAGTTTTCCTAGCCCCATCCGATTATCACTGAAACACACATCTAGTACACGTCAGACATAGAAGGGAGATTGAGTCCCCAATTGTCGATCAGACTGAAACTGCATTGGAACAGTATACGGATTTCAATAAAGGTTTCTTTTTCTTCATAGGTCCCGTCCAGAATAGTAAATTGATACATAGGTTAACCAGAACCCTTGAAGCAGTAGTGAATGAGACTACTTCCGCCCTAGGTAACTTAACAGAAGAGCAGTCTGCTATGAGATTTGTTGTTCTTCAGAACCGCCTTGTTCTTGACGTCATACTGGCCGATAGGGGCGGAGCTTGTAGAGTCATCGGATCTAGTTGTTGCGTTTTCATTCCTAATAACGCACCGTCTGTGTATTCAGCAATAACTAGACTTCATAAAATAGCCCATCAGCTACACCAGAATCCAGGCACCTGGACTTGGTCTGGCTGGCTCTGGAGTATAATATCTGCCTGGGGATGGAAAGTACTGTCATTCCTAGGAGTAGTGGTAATGATCATATTCAGTTGTTGTCTCTGTTTACAATGTGGCCCAGCGATTTGCGGCTTGTGCGCTACAGCTTGTATTCCACGTCCAAAATCCCATTCCCAAATGAAAAAAGACGAGCAAATGATGCTGTATGAACAGATAGATGGTCTCATGAATATTGATGTTTCCTGAAGGGAACGTAGGGAACAAGGAGGGAATGAGGAAAATTGAATCTTGCCCTGTTATGTGTCCCTACGTGTTCCCCAACATGTAATATATGTGCATGATTAATATGCATTTTCCCTCCATGACCGAATATAAAGACGCATTTACAGTTGCGGCCAACGTTAGTATGTCAGTTATCCAGTCCTTCTGAAAGCAACGTGAATTAGGCTTTTAGGCCTATGTTGCCAATGTCTTTACATGGTGCACGTTAAATCATCGAGTAGCACCCGTTTCTAGGGCTCTGCAAGGCCCAGACACGAGATCCAGGCCTCAAGTCTCCTGAATCACTCCGAGAGATGCAGCCCCGCCCGCATCCCTGACCCTTCCCTTACTTCCTGCCAAGCAGCGCGGTGCCCGGCTCGGACTGGCCTGCCTGCCAAGAATATGTTATGCCTACAGTTATCTGTTCAGCTCCCCGGCTTCACATTCCTAGCTAACGAACAGCATAAACATATCCATCTACAGTCCAGTCTTTCTGTCTCCATGCAAGTGATTTAGTCCAAGCAAGAGATCCATAGTTCACGCAATACATGAAGAAATATATGCATACACTAGCCTTTAGTGACAAGCAGCCTTTGCCCTGATGACTTTTAGAATCTAGCAACATGTACTCTAAACACAAGATATCAGATATGCTATAGGTACGGGTCGTTCTGACATCCCAGACTTCAGTCTCCTCTACTAGTGCTAGGAGTCAGCGGCCCCCAGCTCTCCCCAGTTACACGTCATGACTCGTTTTGCGCGCACCTGTAGGTTAAAGGTTCCAGCTGCCCATGAAGCCCCCTCCATGTGTCCACCTACTTATGACACTTCTGTAACGTCCACATCACACACCTCCGTGCACGCCCTGTGCACGCCTTCTTTTCACGCCCATATGTTCTTATCTTCTTCTTTTCACTTGTTACGCCTACTGTATTCAATGCAACTGTACTGTTTTACTATATATACTGTATGATGTTAATGAGAGAAGTGTGTGCCCCTTTTCCTGAGATTGTCCCTTCCTGAACCTTAGCCGGTGATGGAACCCGATGGTCCATTTGCTCGAGCCACTTAATTAAAGCCCATATGACTCAGATACCACGGACTCTGCCTCTCATTTATTGAGCTATCCTTTTTTTCCGTTTATGCATAGAAAAATAGTACCGGTAATATTTATTTATTAACCACAGGAAGGGAAGTAAAACAGGAGAGCTGAAAGAAAGTGAGTGTGGGAGTGTGGCTGAGTTATAGGGAGTGAGCGTGACAGAAGAGGAGTGAGAAACTAAGAGGACAGTGAGAATGAGGCTAACAGAGAGAGAATGAGGGAAGGGGAGTGTAGAAGTAAGAGGACAGAGGGAGTAAGAGAAGGAGTTAGTGAAGTGGAGTAAGGAGAGTAGGGAATGGAAAAGAGTGAAGGAGCGAAGGAAGGGAAGGGAAATGAAGGGAAATGAAGGAGAAGGTCTGAAACAAGGTGAGTGTGGGAGGGGAGTGAGGAAAAGGGGAGTAAACATGGGGATTGAGAATAAGTGAAGGAAGCGCAGTAAGGGAACGGGGGTGCGGGTGGGTAAGAGAAGAGTAGTGAGGTTAAGGAAAAGAGTGTTGAGAAACTAAATTTTGTATGTCAAACTGACCTTATAAGTAATGTAAACTTAATTACATATTTTTAGTAAATTTAATATCTGTGAAAGAGAAAACAAAGTAAGTTATTATATTTATAATATATATTTCACAATACAAGAGATTAAGCAGGAGATTAAAAGTCATAAAAGGGTAGTAAGAGATAAAGTAGGAGTGAAGGACTCAGAAAGGAAAACAAAGGAATGGTGAAGGTCAGAGAGAGTGAAAAAGAAATAGAGGGAGAGCAAATTACTAAGAGGATAATGACATGGATACATTCAGTGACAGAAAACAAGAGAAGGAGAGAGAAATGAAGTGAAAGTGAGTAAGATACTAAAGGAATGTGCATTAGGAAAACTAAAGAAAGAAAGCGGAGTAAAGAAAGGGGAGTGAGTGACAGGGAAGCAGGAGGGAGTGATGGTGGATTCATGACATTGAGGGATGGAAGGTGAGTGAGGGTGAATGTAGGGTTGTAAGACAGTGAGGGGACAATGGGAGTGAGGGTAACAGAGAGGGAGTGAGGGAAGACAAGTGAGAATATGAGTGAATTGAGTGAGTGAGAAAAAGAGTGAGTAAAGGGGAGTTAGGTTAGTGAGGGTAGGGGAATGACCGAGGGAGCAAAGGAAGGAAAGAAGGGGAAGAGAAGTGAAGCAAAGGGACAGGGAAAAGGTGAGTGCTTGAGGAGAGAAAGAGGAAGGGGAGTTAAGGATGATGAATGTGGATAACTCTGAGCTTTAATGCCCAAGCCACCAAACTTTCGTCAACCTGTTTTGGCCTTCTTAAGCTAATCTGGAAGATCCTTCCCCTTCTACCTTTTGAAGCAAGGAAAATAGTGGTTCAGGGTCTGATCCTCTCCAGATTGGACTTTGGATACGCCCTGTACCTAGGTGCCACCCAACTTACTCTTAATATTCTTCAGGTGGCGCAGAATGCGGCAGCCCGGACTCTTCTTCAAATTCCTAGGCGTGTGTCAATAAAGGCCGGCCTGCGTACTTTACACTGGTTACCAGTTAGGTGCAGAATCGAGTTTAAGGCACTCTGCATCTCCCACCAAGCATTCTGGAAAACTGGGCCCCTCATAAACCATCCTTTGATTACCCCTCACAAACCAGCAAGACACCTCAGGTCATCTTTCTCCTCACTGGCAACAGTCCCTAGGATTGAAAAATCCAAAAGTGGAGGCCGTTCTTTTTCTTATAATGCCCCCAAACTGTGGAACTCCCTCCCCATCAACTTACGTGCAGAATCTAACCTACTTCGTTTTCGCAAACAGTTAAAAACTTTACTATTCTCTTACCCTGACTAACTTTCCTGTTTCCAGCTTGCATAGTCTGTAGCGCTGGGATGCCTCAGGGTAACCATCGTGCTTTATAAATTGTCATTTCATTTAATTTCATTCATTCATTCATTTCATAACTGAGGGAACCGGAGTAAGGGAACAAGGGTGAGGGAGAGTGAGTGAAGAGCAGTGAGGTTGAGTAAAGAGGGAAGATAGAGGGAGGATAATAGCAAGTGAGCATGAGACAAGGGGAGTGAAGAAGTGAGGACATAGAGGTAGTTAAAGAAAGAGAGACAGAAAGGGACTGAGTTAGAGAGCAAAGAAAGGTAAGAGAGGGAGTGTGGGTGAGTTATAGGGAGTGAGCGAGACAAAGGAGAAGTAAGAGATTGAAGGGACGTAGAGAGTAAGGCTAAAAGAGAGGGACTGAGGAAGTGAGAGGACAGAGGGAGTGACTTAAGGAGTGAGAGAATTTGAGTAGGGTGAGTAAAGGAAGAAGAATGAGTGAGGGAGCGAAGGAAGGAAAGAGAGGGGAAGGGAAGTGAAGTAGGGAGACTTCAAGAAGTTGAGTGTGGGAGAGGAGTTAGGGAAAGGGCAGTAAACATGAGGAATGAAAATAACTGAGGGAAGTGGAGTAAGGGAACGGAGGTGCAGTAGACTGAGAGAAGGGCAGTGAAGTTGAGGAAAGAGGAGTGATAGAGGATGGATAAAGGCAAGTGTTTGTAAGACAAGGGGACGGAGGGAGTGAGGACATAGAGGTAGTGAAGGAAAGAGTAAGAGAAAAGGACTGAGTAAGGGAGCAAAGAAAGGTAAGTGAGGGAGTGTGGGTGAGTTATAGGGAGTGAGCGTGATGGAAGAGGGGTGAGAGAGTGAGGAGACCGAGAGAGTGTGGCTAAGAGAGAGGGAGTGAGGGAAGGGGAGTGAGGATGTGAGAGGACAGAGGGAGTGAGAGAAGGAGTGAGTGAAGTGGAGCAAGGTGAGTGAGAGAACAGGAATTATTGAGGGAGCAAGATAGGAAAGAAGGGGAGAGGAGTGAAGTAGAGTGACTGAGAGATGGAAAGTGGTGGATGGGAGAGAGGGAAAGGGCAGTGAAGAAATGGGGAATGAAGATAAGTGAGGGAAGTGGAATAAGGAAAGGGAGGTGAGGGAGAGTGAGAGAAGGCCAGTGAGGGTGGGTTAAGAGGAGTGATAGAGGGTGGAAAAGGTGAGTGAGCATAAGACAAGGGGAGAATAATATATATTTGATAATACAAAATACAAAATAATTTGTACAACATGTTATATGGTTTATTTTTGCTGTTCTCAGAATATATTGAATTTCACTTAAAACAGTGACTTCAATACTACTCATCATATGACAGCGGGCAAAAAAAAACACAATCAAAATGATTGTGTATAAAAAACCCATACAACGTTTCAATAAATAATGTAAAAGTTTGAAAAAACTTATCTTAAGTCACTTTTGATCCACGTACTTTTCCACTAGGCCAAATAGTATATGGAAAGTCCTTTTCTTTGGAAATTACTCAAGAGTATTCTTAATCTCCCCTGTACCCGAGTTTCTGAAAGAAAAGCTCCAACATCTTTTACATTATGAAACAATAGTTTTATTTCCAACCCCTCGCTTACTTTTGATTAATATTTCCTTCAATACTCACATCACACACCACGTGATACACTTATACTACCTCTATGACAACTACATGTTTCTTATTATCTTCATCACTCTCACTCGGAAAGTAATTTTGAACAACAAACTAAATTTTATTAACTGCTCCAATCTTCATAGGCCAATTACCTTCTCTAAAATTTCGGTTGTAAAAACACTAGGTAAGAATTTTGTAAGTCAGAAGGCAAACGTTGTTTGAAAGTCAATTGAGTATCATTACAATTACTCCAGCCTTTTTGACATTTTAAATAAGCTGTGTAATGTCCTGATGTTGTTGAAGGACCATCATGGTAAATAATTGCTGCAGTTGCAAAGGTTCTTCCTGATACTGAAAATTGAGAAGCCACAAAATGTTTAATTAAAGTTGTCAATTTAGTTCCATCAGGCCTACATCGTTGGAACATTAAAATTACATACTATCCATATCTTTCTATAAATAATGTTGATAGCATTGCAGATTTACAACGAGTACAGACCATGTTTTGATTTGCTTCTCTAACTAGATTATTAAAAGACACTGATTTGCAGTCTGGTAAAGTCAAATATATAAATCTTTCAGTGTCCATTGTAGTACAACTTGAAAAGTAACAATTGTCGCAGTCATGTTGCCATTAATAAGAAAGGTCAAAAAGATTTTCTACATCTACACCTTCATCTTGCAATACAACAAGCATATACATTAGAAATTCCTGACAATCTTGCTGAATATTCTGTGAAAATTGATTTAGACCAGAACATATGTCTAAAACATTTCGAATTTCAGAAACATTTTGTATTTTTGTTCTATCACTGCTACATTTCTCAAACACAGAATTCAACAAACAACAAAATCTTTGATCTCGATTTTCAGCAATCTGTTCTTGTACAGTTTGGAGAAAAAAAACAACATTACCCACTACATTAGCATAGCAGTTGACACCAGAACTGTTTTCAAACTGAAATCCAACAACATCTTTAACTGAATCCTTTTCCTTTCTGCTTACAATTACTGGTTCAGCTACTTTTTTTCTTTTCGCTACAACTTCACTACAATTTTTCTCATTTCTTCTTCTTCGGCCTACCACACGCTTTTCAAATAGAGAATATTGAGGTAAATTTGGAGCATACTCTCTTCTTAACCTATTATATTCTTTTACACAATTTAGATCTGCATTAATCTTTGTCTCATCAAAATCAATCAAGTACAATCCAGATAAAGTTCTGACTCGAGATAAAGCAACATATGCCATATCCTCTTTGAACACAGAACTTCCAATATTCACCAAAGCACTATCTACACTTAAACCTTGAAATTTATGAATAGTCACTGCATATGCCAAAGAAACAGGAAACTGTTTTCTGCGGACATATAAATCTTTCACAAGCAAAAATCGGGCACAACAATGACTGATTTGTTGTAATTCTTCAATACCATCAAATTAAATTTGTATAAATTCAATTCCATCTCTATTTCGGTAATTCACAAAATCAACAACATGACCCATTGCTCCATTTACTAAACCTCTTTCCACATGTAAATTACGTCGTAAAATTATACGACAATTTAAAGATGCATCCAGAGTCTTTTCCAAACCAGCAATTTTAGATATTGTCTTCTCTAAAGAATCAAATTTTGATTTCAACTTTTCTGACAAAATAATAGTTGCTCCTTCATGTTCTATTTTATCAATAGCTTACAGTTTCACAATCTCTTGATTTTCCAACTTTAACATTTTGTTGTTGAAGAGTGAACATTCTTGCAGAGTTAGCATCAAGCATATGACAGATTTTTTTTCAGGAATTTTCTTAAAAATATTATCTGGGAGAATGTTTTCATTCGGAAACAAATTTGAAATTAATCGTCCATGTAAAGCTTCTTTGCCATGCTCAGTTAGTTTTCCAATTCTTACATCTTGTAGAATATTTTTATAATCTTCATCCTTTGCCTGTCACATATTTTGAAGCATTTCTGCATATTTGAAATTTAACCATATGTTAACATTTCCAATGCTTCCTAAGCACTTCCTGGTATCTTCATGCGTAAGCATTTTAAACACTGGCTGTCCTTTCACTGGAGTTAGTTGCAGTAGATCTCCAAAAACAATGATGGGTTTGCCTCCAAATAACACATCATAGTCTGTTTTAAGAATTTCTTGCATTCTTAAATGCACAAAAGCAAGCATTACATTTGATACCATGCTTACTTCATCAATGATAAGAAGTTTCATTTTCTTTAGGACTCTTGAAACTTCACAACAAGCTTCTCCAGATAGCTTGTGGTATTGTAATTTGTTACCATGCTCCACTGGCAGCATCAATAAGTGATGTAAAGTAATCCCTTTAATGTTGTGTGCTGCCAACCCAGTTGGAGCAGTAACAACACAAGAGAGCGATGACTCCGTTGTTTTCTGCAAATATGTTGCAATCGCTTTAATCAGGAAACTTTTTCCAGTTCCTGCTTCTCCACTCACATACAGTTGGACAGGTATAAATGATGTACATGAGCACTCTTTTTTCTCATGAGATAAACCATGCTCAATGTGTTCTGTGACTTCGTCATATATTTGTCTCTGCTCAACGTTTAGTTCTTTTTCCAAATCTTCTAAGTGAACTCCATCCTAATGAGCTTGTTCCATGGCTCTTTCAACTTCATCCATGGCAGTGGCAGCTTCATTTTGTATAATTGGTCCTCCTAGTGGATCCTGACTCAATGAAGCAGAACTCTGACTATCTTGAGTACTGTCTCTAGCAATCTCTGCTGCAATTTTAGCTTCTTGCTGTATTTCCTCGTTCAACATTTGCAGATAATTTGAAAAAACAGGACATTCTATCGTATCCTTGGTTGCATTGAACAAATCTTCATAAGTAAGAAAATCTCCAAGTAGTTCCTCTTCTGTACGCCAAGGCTTAAAGAGTTGCAAAAGAGCTAAGTAATAAAATTCCCTTTTGTCTGCAATTTACAGTTCCCTCTTATGAGAATCCGGACCCCCAACTATTGAAAGACTGGGCAGCATACACAGCGGATTCATCGAAAGGAATGCTACGTATGCTCATAAAATATGCCTGGAGCCGACAGAGATTGTTATTGTTATTGTTATTGTTATTTTAATTTTATACCGCGCCTAATCACCTGCAGGTCTCTAAGCGCCAGGAAAAGATGGTACAGGACAACAACATAACAAAGTCAGAGCAAAGAGCAGCATTCCGGTTATGCTATGCTCAGGCTTCTCCTAAACAATAGCGTTTTTAAGCTCTTTCGGAATCTTAGGAGGTTTCCTTCCTCGCGCAGCCCTCCAGGCAGACTGTTCCACAACTGGGGAACCAGTACTGAGAAAGCTCTCCCTCCCTTCGTTGCTAGCCTATAGCGAGAGCAGGTCAGCAGCTGCGAGTCCGAGGACCGAAGTGATCTCGTCGGACAGTACAGCTGTAGGCGCTCCTTGATATAGGCTGGAGCCTTACCTTAAACTGCCTTATGAGCTGTACACAAACTCTTAAATTCCACTCTCTCTTTAATTGGAAGCCAATGTAGGCTTTGTAGTAGGGGAGTGGCTCTAGACCTCCTGGGAAGTCTAAAGATCAAACGGGCAGCATCATTCATCAAAACCTGGAGCCTGTTGGTGAGGGTTTTCGGTAAGCCAAGATAGAGAGCATTTCCGTAATCGATTCTGGAGATGATGGTGGCAGCCACTATTGATCGCTAGAGATAAAGCTCTGGCAGAGATACAGAGATTGGAGGACAATATCATCAAAGATAAGGACACAAAAACCAGCGAGGAATTGCGTAACGAAATGCAAAAACGACTTAAAGAGTACGAATCTGGGATTAAAAAGAGAAAACAATCAAAATTCCAGAGAGATGAACAGGATTATCTGTCTGGCCGAATATTGACTTTAGCTCGTAAGTTTGATGCCACAAGAAAAAGATTGGCACAGAGTACCCAGAATCCTGCCAGTAGAGAGACGTCGGAATCTGAGCCAGAAGTCTCAGAGGATGAGGCAACCAACAACAAAGGGAAACGATCAGGCACAGTGAAGACACCTGCGGTCTCTTTTTTAGACGAATTCCAGATCATGAAGGAAACGCGCCAGCGGCCCCAAACCAAGCAACAACAACCTCTACAAACAATACAAAAAAGAGGCGTAAAACAAGGCGCGGCAGGAGGGGGAGGCGCACAAGCTGCTACCCCAATGGTGACCCGCAGCAAAGGCAGAAAGGGAAGATGGTAGTTAAAGAAATGACAATAATAAATCTATCAGAAAGAAAACTTACAACAGACGAAGAAAAAGTACTCAAAAGAGGTCTAACTTTTTGCCCAACAGCCAAATTTGATCATGTGCAAACTAGAATAGACCTCTTTAAGTTCGTTCGAAAATTGAAATTCCAGAAAATGTATGCATTGAAATCAGCATCTGCAACAAGATCGAGTTCTGAACACACTGAAAGTGAGGATGAAGAACTAAAAGATAGTGATTTGGAAACACTCATGACAACACACAGCTTAGCTGGTACTGAGGATGTCCCCAATTCCATTGAAATATTAAGGAGAAAAGAAATTGATCAAAAGAGAGATCCAAGCAACCTAAAAAGAAAATCACGGGTCCTCCCATACGCCACACATGATGCAGTGAACGTGTTTAATGCTGCAGTCCTCCAAGATATCCAAAAAATGGCAATGACGAACGTAGAAATGACGAAAAAAAACTCTAATATCTCAAGGAAGGAATGGGAGACCATAAAATCGCTTAAGCTGGACACTACAATTGAAATCAAACCTTCCGACAAGGGAGGAAACATAGTGATTTTCAGCAAGCAAAAATACAAACAAGAGGCAATGAATCAATTACAGAACAAAGATTGCTACGAAACAATCACAAGAATGGACTATGTAAAACACACCCTTGAGTATCAGGCTTTATTGGATGGATGGAGGGATGAGGGAATGATTAATAAAAACGAATTTGATTACTTACATTGTGAGAATCCAGTTATACCCACCTTCTATCACCTCCCCAAGGTGCACAAAGATATCAAAAACCCTCCTGGGAGACCCATAGTCTCTTCAATGGGCAGCCTCCTGGAGAATACATCCAGATTCAGTGATACGTACCTGGCACCCTTTGTTAAAGACCTGTCATCTTACGTAAGGGATACCCAGGATTTCCTAAGACAAATTGACGGCATCGAGTGGGACACAGACATGCTTCTGATCACCCTTGATGTCGCAAATTTGTATACTTGCAGAGGCCATGAGGACGGCATCCATGCGGTCAAGTGGTTTCTTGGACGTAAACCACTGAGATTCCACCAACATAACTGTATGCTTCTAAAAATGATGAAATTCTGTCTTGAAAATAACATCTTTTTATTCTCAGGTACCTTGTATCGACAGACTAGAGGGACAGCGATGGGCACGTGCTTCGCCCCCAGCTACGCAAATCTATTTGTGGGCTGGTGGGAGAAGCACGTGGCCTGGGGCGGGACAAATGAAAAATGGCTAGATCAAATTATGATCTGGGCCAGATACATTGACGATCTCTTTATTGTTTGGCGCAGTGACAGGGCCTCGGCTGAGGAATATGTGGCCGCCCTAAACAGTAATGATTTTAATCTGAGATTCACCAGTACCATCAGTAACAGCTCAGTGTATTACAAAACCTTTGAAATTCACTGAAAAAACCATAGGTTTCACACATGTCATAGTTAGGAATTAGCATTTAAAAAACCTTGCAAATTCATTGAAAAAACCATAGGTTTCGCACACGTTATAGATAGGAATTAGCATTTAAAAAAACATGCAAATTGATTGAAAAAAACATAGGTTTCACACGTTATAGTTAGCTGAACATTTCTCTCATACAAAACCTTTGAAATTCCTCCGTTATAGTTAGCTCAGCTAACTATAACTTGCACGCCCGCAATGCACTGCTTATGACGTCACATATTACATCACTCATGACATGGTCAGTGACATCACTCATGAGATCACTGATGACATTTCAAATGACATCCCTGATGACATCACTGATGACATCATCCTTGTGGCAGACTCCTCTTACTGTAATATAACCTTTGATACACACGATCAAAAATAGAAACTAAAATTTTCAAAAAAATGTAGATACAAATTCTAGTTAGAAGAACCTATTGAGTAATCCCAAAATGGATTACATGAATTTGAATGTTTTTTTAAATGCTAATTTCTGACTATAACGTGTGCGAAACCTATGGTTTTTTCAATTAATTTGCAAGGTTCTTTAAATGCTAATTCCTAACTATAACGTGTGTGAAACCTATAGTTTTTCAGTGAATTTCTAAGGGTTTATAAATGCTAATTCCTAACTATAACATGTGTGAAACCTATGGTTTTTTTCAGTGAATTTCAAAGGTTTTGTAAATGATAATTTTGAAATATACTAATTATTATATTTCTTTCTTTTGATTGTAATTGCCTAAATTTTTATTATAAATACTAATATTTATTTTATTTTTAAAGTTACATTTAATATTTTTAATGTACAATAATAACAAAAGTAAATTTAAAAAAATGCACTGCTAGTGAAACTGCCTGGGTGAATTTGTAAGTGTTTGTTAGGTGCAGATTTACAACACCCTTCTGCCTCTTTTACACCACCGTTGCATCCCTTTTCTGATGAAGCGGTGGTGCAAAGATGAACCATGGTATGTGGCATTTAGAATGTGACGTATCTGGGAGGTGCATCACATTGTAAATCCCTGTACCAGAAGGAGACATTCCTACATGGGGGGGAGGGGTGGCGTTCCGGCGCAGGAACTTCTCCTAAAAGTGGCTCACTAAAATCTACAAGATTTCACTTTGTCATTTTTCGCTCATGCTGTGTCAAAACCCTGCACTACCTTGAAGCAGGTGTAAGGATTGACACAGCAGTCTGACCATAGGCCCCCAGACCATTGCTGGAGATACGTTGCACTTCCAACATAACTCAAACAATGCACCACCTTTACAGCACAGATACATTACATAAATGTGCCATTTTTGTCCCATGGTACACCGCATTGTAAATATGGCGCATCTATGGTGGTAGTGTCACGGAGCACAATAACTGACATATTCCTGGGGATATGCCAGTTTTTGTATATGTGCCCATTAGTGTTTTAATGTAGTGATAGCTTTACTACATACCGATTAAATGAGTCACTACAAAACTAAAACAACAGTGACAGAGTGTTTGCTGGAAGTGTAACGATACAAACTAGTAAATTGAAGGTATAAAACACAAATTTGCAAGTACATTGAAGACTGCATACATCGTCTATAAGGGTTTTGAAGTAGCCTATGCCCTTAGGCCTATTTTAAAGCATGAGTACTTAGTTAGTGAGTGGATTATTACAAGACTGCAAGGAAAGAACCTGATTGAATTAATAACAGCCTCAGTTGTACCACAGTATACAGATAAACACATACTGCTGAATGGCTCACTACAATATTGAAACAGTAGTGTGAGAACGTTTCCTGGAAGTATTAGGATACACATTGTGGAATTGAACGTATAAAACATAAGTTTGCTGGTGCATAGAACAGTGCATCCACAATCCATAGAGGTTAGAAACAGCCTATGCACTAAGCCCTCTTTTAATCCATGACTATCTAGATACTGACTGGATCATTACACTTCTGCAAAGAAAGTTCCTCACTAAATTTATTACAGCTTCAGTTTTACCACCGTACAATCAAAAAGAACATACTGCTGAGTGGCTCACTACCATACTAAAACAGCAGTGTCAGGGTGTTTGGTGGAAGTCTAAGAATACAGACTGGGGAAGTGAAGGCATAAAACACAAGACTGCATGTATACTCCATACGGATTTTAAGCAATCGATACCCTCCAACCCACTTTGCATATTTTAAATTAATATAAACATTTAAAGAATATATAACTGAATCTATACCTGCTTCACTTTTAGTGCAATAAATACATAAGTAGATAGTGCTCAAACCTTTAATATTTTTCAACAATAAATGTATTCTTGTAACATCTCATAATTTAACAGACATTCCAATGCAACTTCATCACATATGTCATACAGATCAATTTCCTCGTCAGCAGGTTCTGATTTAATGTGTTCTAAAATGTCAACATAATTTAAAACTCCAACGAAATCTGCATCAAAGCTTTCGTCTTCAAAATCACAATTCATGTCTGCAGCACTAATTTCCCCTTCTTCACTCTCATTGCCTGTGACAGATACGATTAGTTCTTCAATTATACTCAAAGTAATATCCAAAATCTCCTGAGTATGAGGCTGTTCTCTTTGCATATTTTTTCCTTTAAGTTCTTGCTCCTTGTATAAAAATATAAACAGTTAATTTTATCACTCTTCGTAATATATAAATACCATTATCTAATAACATTCCATTAGTAGACTTTTAGTCCATTGCAAATTTAAACAACTATAATTACTTATAAGGATATCCTGTTCTTAGCTTTTCTTAAACTTTGAAAGCAGTTACTCCTTATGACTATGGGAAAAGACTCAGGCTGTTATAGTTAAATACACTACTAAAAAATTTAGAATATGTCTATTCAACTTACCCTTTCCAAAATAGTAAATGTGTTTTACTATAATGGAAAACATACTATTTATTGTCCTGAACAACACTGTGTATCTGTTTATATTTAGACATCATTATCACACTACTTTTTGAATACTTCATGTGTTTACTCTATCTCTATTCCTCATCTATAACTTAGTCTAACCCTACTAATTACCTACCCCTTCCAATGTCGAACTAGCCTCTCCTCTATTATTTTTCTGCAACCTTGTAGCTTATGGTTCTTTATTTTTCTCACTGCTTTTAACCTATAATTACCTAACATTCATTAACCTAGGCCTCTCAGTTCATTGTCTAATTTTTATATTATTAATTTCCTCCTGTTCTTCTATTAACTTTTCTTTATGCAGTTGCTTGTTATCTATTCTCTCAATCCTTCAATATCTTGTGTTTTTCATTAATGTTCCTTCTTAATTCAAAAGTCTTCCTACTATTCCTAACTCAATGTGTTCTTTTCCCTTAAGACCTTGCTTAACACAAATTTTATTGTTTCTCCTTTTAAGTTAGAGAAAATACATTGATTGAGTACATTCAATATTGTCTATAATGTCAGGTAAGTTTACTTATTCACTAACTTGTCAAACAACGTCCTCTAACTCTCACAGTAATATTTCCACTTTCTCTTCACGAATGTCTAAAGAGCAACTGAAAACGGTTCTGAACTCCTAAACGTCTTCAGTGAAGTGCGCACTCGTTAGTGAGCGCGCGCCTCACCAAGGATTCCCCACAACTCTGTGGTAAAAGACTAGATCGCAACCGCGTCTCAGCCACGGCCCGTGCAGGGACTTGCGGTGGGGCAGTCAGGGCGGGCGAGGGAGGGGCAGGGTGAGGGGTGATAAACAACGGAATCTGCATGATTGCTAGTAACTAAACAAATACATTAATAAAAACAAATTTCGGGCCATATTATCAACAAAACGTGATATCAACATAAGGCGACACATTATCCCCGCTTTTATCAGCAGGAAAGTACCTATAAAGCGGCGATAATCCATCTCGTTTTGTTCATAATATGACCCGAAATGCATGCTAATTGCTTCGTGGTGACGAGCACGCGTGGTTAGTGGGTCGTACATGCATGTTTAAGCTCTATTTTTTTTTATTCTTTTTTAGAAAAATCGCAGTGTACGCGTACAGAAATATGTACATTTACGAGCAGGAGCTGCATGCTGATTGACTGTCAATACTCCAAACCAGGAAGTGTTGCAAGCCATCTTATTTGTCAAGGCAGCCGAGTCACAAGAAAACAGTAAAACAAAGTTGACAAATAAGGAAAGGGGGCACGATAGAGACATTCTGAACCTAAAGTGTTACTCAGGGGGTGGTACATTTATTGTCTGCGTACAAACCACGTATGGACGACGTACAGCTGTAATGTTGAAAGTCATCACGTAAGCGTACGTAAGCAAGAAAACTAAAAATAATTTTAGATATTTATGAAGTGTATTTGTTTATGTGTTGTGTGGCTCTAAAAAGAGCCGTTGTGTTTATTACGAGATTTTAGTACCTACAAGTAAGTACTGATGCAGAGTCTTAAGTTTCCCTCATCTGTAAAATGTACACCATCTCTCCTATAGATGCCATGCATATTGAAACGCAGATTATTGTTGTAAATGGATCCCATTCGGTAGTCTCGGAGAAAGGCAGAAACAGATTTATTCACATGTTCCCTAGCTTTTTCAAACTGTGGATAATAATGGTTGGACCACTTCCATCTCTACCTTTGGCATATATTAGAATATACAAAGACAGTTTTGGGGAACAGTGTCATCAATTGGGCAAAGGTGTCCTTTATGTACATTTCCAGAGCTACCCCAGTCAAAGTGAATAGGTCATTGCCACCACAGAGCACAATTATGACGTCAGGATGTTCGAGATGCATAAAGGATTTCACCAATGGCATCAATTGGTACAACTTTAATCCTCTCTGTCCAATCCATTTAATGTCTACATTTGGTAAACCTAGGTCCTTGTGAATTCTTTTCTGTTGTGCGTACCTTTCGCTCCAGAAAATATAGCTATGTCCCACAATCCACACTGTAAGCATTTTGAACAGAGGTCTGGATGCACTCTGATGGTGTCTGTAAATGAAATGCTAGTTTCAAAGGTAAGATTTTTATAAAATGGTGGACAACATGCAGTTTTCAAAAAAAGAAAATAAATGATTGGTTGTTTGACAACATTGTACAGAAAACTAGGTTTCGTGTTTCTGTTTTTTAAAAGCCTTATTTTTATTGGTTAAGAAAAAGTGATAGAAAAGAACATCACATAAGATAAGCTAGTATATTATCCACTCAAGCACACTTGCTGTTTTAATTTACAACAATGTATGATGAACTTTTCACCTGTGTGCTGAGTTAGGTGTTCACTGAAGTGTTTCTATGGTAACTGGCAGATTCTGGAACGGGGAAGGGTTGAAAGTTCTATTAGTTCGAAAGCTTTGGAATGTTAAACGAATAGAAATGTGTGTTTTCTTTTGAATTAATGTGAACAGGATTTTAATTGGTTATTTATATGTATGTATGCGTAAAATGAGAGGAAAAATGTTCAATTTAACGATTGTGCTGCGAACACTGAACTCCAGAGATTTTGTAGAAAAATATCCACTGTGTGAGTGGTATTCTTGTTAATCTAGAATTCAATTTGAAAGGTGAGTTGAAAAGTTGTATGGGAGTGCCTGTGTGCGATGTATCTTTGTACATTAACGAATGATGGGGTATATTATCAAGACTCGGCGATACAATTATCGCCACTTTATCGGCAGGAAACTGCCGATAAAGTGTTGATAATGTTATCGCCTGTATAAATAATATGCCCCTATATTCATCCGTTGTTAAACGTTTTATAGTAGTAAATGTGTTTTGCTACAATGCATGCGGTTATGTTTTTTTTCTTTAATATCATTTTGTGCCTCTGTACATTAAGGGATTATTGTAATTTTTATCGGCAGGAAAATGCCAATAAAACGACGATAATGAGCTTGATAATATGCTCTTGAGAATTCCCATACCAGCCCAAGTTAACACTAGAACTTGGACTTCTATAGCAATTTACAAGAACCTATTATCAAGCCCATTTTCGCCGTTTTATCGGCAGTTTCCTGTCCATAAAACATCGATAATTTTAACATTGGTCTCCTTAATAATATGCCTGTCAGTGCCATATTATCAGTAAAGGGCGAAACATTATCGCCGCTTTTACCGGCAGGAAACTGCCACTAAAGCGGCGATAATGGGCTCCATAATATATCCTTGTGAATTTCCATAGAAGCCCAGGTTAACACCATAACCTGGGTTTCTATGGGAATTCACAAGGATATATTATCGAGAGCATTATCACTGCTTTATCAGCAGTTTCCTATTGATAAAAGCGGCGATAATGTATCGCCCTTTATTAATAATATGGCACATAATCTATCTCCTTTTGTTGATAATATGTCCCGAAATTCATTTTATTAATTTAATTGAATACTTACCTGCAATGATCCAGGGGGCTTATTACCAAGGGGGGCGATAGGCAATTATCACCGATTTAGCGTCCGTTTTCGGCCGCTAAGCAGCAATAATTCTATCGCCCTGTTAGCAACCTGTCCCCAACTGATGTTAGCGACAGCTTTTAGGCGATAGCGAGCAGTTTGGGGCCCGCTTTGCATGTCAGCGATGTTTATCGCTAATGACGTGCAAACTGGGCGTACCCAACCAGTTAGCGACTGAAAGCAGTCGCTAACATCGCTATCGCCTATTAGCACCCTTGGAAATATTCGCGCCAACCATGAATATCTCCAATACTAACACCTGCCCAGAGCAGTTCTTAGCCATGTTATCCAATGGCAGGTGGATAACATGGCTAAGACCATTTCGTCTCTAATGCGTGAATATCGCTGTATTCTCAACGATATTCACGCATTTCATCGCTATCGCTGGAGAAAAACGTTGCTAATAGCATGTTTTAACCGCTAACATATCCAGCGATAGGCAGCGATAAAAAAATCGTCGCTAACCCTATTTAGCGATAAATATCGCTACTTGTTGATAATATGCCCCCAGATTCCGTTGTTTATCACTCCTCACTCTGCCCCTCCTCCGCCCCACCTGCCTGCCCTATCGCAACTCCCTCCACGGGCCACGGCTGTTTCTATATTCTGTTATATTGTACTGTCTATTTATACTCTCATTTTTTATAACATTTTCCTTGCTTCGTACTCCTTGTTCTTTTATTGTATGTCCTCTTATTTTTATACTCTGAGGTTTGTCCTCATACTCCTCCCTCTGTTCTTGTAAGTAATATAATAGAATATTTGATATTTTTTTTTGTAATGTTATATATTAATTTTTTTATTATAGGTTGTGTTTATCGATACTAAAAATACTGCATCATGCCAACGAAAAACCAAAAGAGAAAGCAACGAAAGAAAGTGTGTATTTGAAGAGAACTCACCAAGAAGATTAACATGAAGAGAGATGTCTAAACAAACAGAAAGAAAGTCCTGGTAAGAGCAGGAGCACTTTTTTGAGGAAAATACTAAAGACTAAGGGCTCCATTATGATGTCGGGCGGATTGCCTCCGCCAGGCTGGCGGTAGCCACCGCCGGCCTGGCGGAGGCAATCCGCCCGACATCCATTGCCAAATTCCCCCCCGCCATATTAGGATGGCGGGGGGGACATCAGCGGTGATAATCACCGCCCGCCTGTTTTCCGCCCCGGTGGCCTTGCGGCCGGGGCGGAATATGTTTCATATGGTGGCGGTGTCTGTTAGACACCGCCAGCCATATTAGAATGCGCATTCTGGCACGCCTTTCCGTAGCGGCAATGCCGCCACGGAAAGGCATGCGGAGTCCCCTGCAGGGGCCCGTTGCAGGCCCCCAGGGACTCCGTGGGGGTGGGGGGTGCACATGGGGGGTACCTATGGTACCCCCCCGCATTTCAAAGTGCAACATGGCAGGCACCGCGCGGTGCCTGTCATGTTGCACTTTGAAATGCACAACGTGCAAGTTTCACAAGGCGGCGGGCGGAGATTACTGCTCCGCCCGCCGCAATGGCAAAAATACAGGATGCGCCCGCCTGTGTGGCGGGCGCATCCTAATGCACATTTCGGGACCCCCGCCCTCGAGGCGGGCGGTCCCGTTTCCCGATAGGGTGGCGGGCAGGCAAAGCCCGCCCGCCATCCTAATGACCCCCTAAGAGTAGTGTTCAGAAACAGAAAAATACCTTTAGTGTATCAGCAACGAAAAAAAAAACTACTAATAAAGAAAAGAATAATGGAAAATCAAGTGCAGACAAAACTGTGTATAGTACAAGGAGAAACAATCAATTAATAGAAATTAGGAAAAAAATGTTTTATAATAGATTGGTATCAAATTTAATTAAAGAAATTAAGGTATATTAGAAAAAAACTGTAATTTATAAGAGGAAGAAAGCCACAGAAAATGCAGTTGAGAAAGCTTTGGAATTGAAAAGAAAACTCTTTATTTTAGTAATTAATAGAATTAGATCACTAGATAAACCAATCCATTTAAAGAAGGGCAAAAGTAGGTGGAAAAGACTAATTAACAGAAGTAATTTTTGTGAGGTTTTTTTAGGTGAATGGAAGCATAGCTCAAGTTCTGAGCCTTTTTTTAATGAAGAAAGTTATCTTCAGAGTAATGATTTGTTGCATGCAGTTGACACTACTGGTCGTGCTTATGAGGTTAGAAGTGGTTGTCCTATTGAGAAAGCGAAAATTGTTCCAAGAAATGCAGAAGACGTGTTAGCTGGTGAAGTTTTAGGCAGACGTCCTAAAGCTCCAGTGTACACTTGGAATTGTAGTAGTATTTGCAGTGTGCGGCAAGAGTCTATTGATTTTGTACGCAAATTCTTACATAATTATACCAAGAAAAGTGTTAAACAAAAGATTAAGATGTTAAAAGGACTAGACCCTTGCAGTGAGAGAAAATACTGGTTTGCAAGGTCATTCTCTGCCTTGTGTTTCTGAAAAAGTATGTCGAAGTGTTTTCCACCATTTCAGGATGTTAGCAGTTCATCATACTCAGATGAGGAAATTAGTCAGAACATTGTATTACGCGAAAAGTCCAGCACTAATGTTAAAAAAGTTGAACAGTGCTCTTTTGCATGGATCTGTATCAGATGTAACAAATGTTTGTGATGAAATATAGATTAGTTACTTTGGTCCTCAGGAAGACAATGCAGAAAGTGAGAGATTAATAGAAGAAAATGTGGAGGAGAATGTAGGACAGTGCAGTGTAGAAAATTTTGAGCAAGAAATTATACAGTTTAAAGTGATTTCAGGTGAAAGGCCAAATTATTCTTGTATCTGTTGTCGACGAATTCATTATAAAAATCAGACAAGGACTGTTGATCTGTATTTAAAAAGTGAAAAGGAAAATAATAATGAATGGAAGGATTTTGCAACTTATTTGTTGGTAGAGAATTGTTTTGATTTGGGTTCTGATCTGCGTATTTGTAAATATTGTTATAGCAAATTAGAAGAGAACAAAATGCCTGCTAGAGCTGTGCATAATAATCTTGAGTTGGTAAATATTCCTTCTGGACTGATGGATTTAAATACCTATGAGTCTATTCTTATTCAGTGTGTGCATCCATGTGAGGCTATTGTTCGTATGGAGCCTAAGACAGGAAAATTGCCTCCTTCTGATTTACAAAGAGGATTCTAGGGAAGAGTTGTATATTTGCCTCTAGATTTATAGAAAAATATTGAAACTATTGGTGTAGAAAATGTGGAGGATGAACCTTTAGTTATTCTTGTTAATGGCGTTCCTACTAAGAGTAAGAAAATCTGGCAAGAATTAGTGGATGTTAGGAAAGTGAAAAAGGCAACGTATCTGGTAAAAAATAATCAATATTACAAAAATGTGTATGTGGGAGAAGAAGAAATAACTGTACAAGAAGGTACTGACTTGCCATCTGGACAAATTGAAAAAGTGGATGTGTCCAGAACTTAAGAAATCTACAAACATTACAGTGTTCATCCATTGCATTCCAAAGTAATGATGGGGAATGCTATAGAGTTATTTCAAATGAAAGAAGCAAAAGGAAGTCCCATTAGTGTATGGGAAAAAACCTTGGAAGCTCATTGTTTCCGTCGGTTGTTTCCTACAGGAAAAGGAGGACGATATGATGAACGACCTGTGCAGATTCCTGCATCGGAATACCGGACAACAAGATTATATGCAGAAGATGCAAGAATTTGACAATGTATTCCATATTTGTTTCATCTTTTGTTTGAGAGTGATTTGTCTGGCCTTTCTTATGCAGTAAACCACATATTGAAAACAGGTGTACATCTGCAATATGTTTCGGCAAAGGAATTTATGGATAAAGTACATCAGAAAGATAATGTTTTGGAAACTCAGCTGATTAATCTGATGGCATGTCAGCGTGGTACTAATGAGTACTTGTCCTGTCGTCATGGAGAACTTAAATGTATGCTAAGGAACTTAGGAACTCCTACATGGTTCCTTACTCTAAGCTGTGCTGAATATGCTTGGGATGATTTACTTCAATTTCTTCGAGAGGCAAATCCAAATATACCAAATATCGAATACAAGACACCTGGAGAATTGTGCTCTTTGGATCCTGTTAATGTATGCAGGTATTTCAATCATAGATTCGAAGCTATGATGTCTTTTATCACCAATAAAAAAATCCTCCTCTTGGAGAGGTTCTGGATTTCTTTTGGAGAAAGGAGTATCAAGCGAGAGGTGCTCCTCACATACATATGCTATTATGGATCAAAGATGCTCCTAAATTTGGAACAGACTCAGATGATACTGTGTTGTCTTTAATTGAACAATATGCTACATGTGAAGTACCCAAAAGTACACAAGATAAGGACTTAAGACAACAAGTCTTACGATTCCAAAGCCATCGTTGTGGCAAATACTGTCGTCGAAAGTACAAGTCTAAGGACAAATTCTACAGCAAATGCCGTTTTGCATTTCCTCGACCCGTAATATCGAAAGGAAGAGTGAACAGTTTAATGTCATCTTTGCGACATAATATCACAAGAAAGTCTCCAAAAAATACCAACAAATTATGAAGAAATTAACAGTTAAAATACATAAATGAATATAACTCAGTCATTTTGTCTATGTGGAATGCTAATATGGATATTCAATATGTTGCAGACAATTTCATTGCTATTGCTCGATATGTGGCATCTCACATAACAAATTCAGAAAAGCCAGAATTGAAAGAAATGTGGGTAGAGATTTCCCATGAAGAGAGTCTAAGTAAGAAATTATACAGTTACAGTTTGAAGATGTTATCTCATCGAGAAATTGGAGCGTATGAATGCTCGGATCGCTTATCATCTGCAAGTCTATACTCCAAATCTAGAAGAATCATTTGGGTGAGTCTAGATCCTGCTGCAACACGAACTGAGTTCTTAAATCTGTACAAGTAATTGAATATTTAGCTGAAAAAGAGCCAGAAATTACTGATATTGTGAAAACAAATATGTTGGATAGATATTGAAGTCATCATCTTGAGAACATTTGTCTCTATGAAGTGCTGCAAAACTATATTTTTAAACGGAATATTACCAAAAACATTAATAATGGTATATATACCGTTATTGGTTCTGAAGGATGTCTGGTGAAACAAAGAAAAGGACATTTGATTAATCACCGTAAACTGAGTTGCGTCACACCTGACAAAAGGGAATTTTACTATTAACTCTTTTGCAACTTTTCAAGCCATGGTGTTCAGAATTGGAATTACTTGGACATTTTGAGAGCTATGAAGATTTCTTCAATGCAACTAAAGATACTATAGAATGTCCTGTTTTTGCAAATGATATCAAAATGTTGAATGACGAAATTGAGCAAGAAGCTACAATTGCAGCTGAGATTGCTAGAGACAGTTCTCAAGACAGTGAAACTTCCGCTCCGTTGAGTCACGACCCACTGGGAGAACAAATTGTTCTAAATGAAGCAGAAACTGCTATGGAAGAGGTGGAAACAGTAATATATCAAGGTCAAGAACATCTAACAAACTTAGGAAACTTGGAAGAACAACTAAATATTGAGCAGAAAGAAATATATGGCCAAGTGAGAGAGCAGATTGACCATGGATTTCTTCATGAGAAGAAAGACTGCTCTTGCTCATCATTTGAACCTATCCGTATGTATGTGAGTGGACAAGCTGGAACAGGAATACGTTTTTTAATTAAAGTAATCACAAGTTTCCTACATAAAAGGACTGACTCGCATTTGCCTTGTGTTGTCACTGCTCCAACTGGGTTGGCGGCACACAATATTAATGGAACTACTTTACATCGTCTATTAATGCTACCAGTAGAGCATGACAACAAATTACAATACCACAAGCTATCTGGAGAAGCTTCTTATGAAGTTTCAAGAGTGTTGAAGAAAATGAAGCTTCTCATTATTGATGAGGTAAGCATGGTCTCAAACTTAATGCTTACCTTTGTGCATTTAAGAATGCAGTAAATTCTTAAAACAGAGTATGACGTATTATTCGGAGGAAAACACATGATCGTTTTTGGAGATCTTCTACAACTTACTCCTGTAAAAGGATAGCCAGTGTTTAAAACACGGGAGCATGAAGATACTAGAAAGTCTTTGGAGAGTATAGGCAATGTAAACATTTGGTCATATTTTCAGTATAAGGAACTTACTACAAATATACGACAAGCAAATGATGTTGATTATGGAACTATTCTTCAAGATATAAGAATTGGAAAATTGACCGAACATGGCAAACAAGCTTTACAGACACGATTACTTTCCAATTTGTTTCCAAATGCAAATATTGTCCCAGCGAAAATATTCATGAGAATTGCAAAAAACTAAAATGTAATATGCTTAATGCCAACACTGCGTGAATGTTCTATATTCAATGAAGAAATGTTAAAGTTGGAAAATGAAGAAATTATAAAATTGGAAGCAATTGATAAAATAGAACATGAAGGAATCAGTATTATTTTGAGTGAAAACTTGAAGAGGAAATTGGATTGTTTAGAGAAATCGATAAGTAAAACTGCTGGTTTAGAAAAGAATTTGTATGCAGGTGTAAATTGTAGGGTCATTTTGCGACGTAATTTGAATGTGCAAAAAGGTTTAGTAAATGGTGCAATGGGTAAATTGTTGATTTTGTTAATTATGTAAACAGACCTGGCATTGAATTTTTAAAAATCACATTTGATGAAATTGCTGAAGTACAAGTTAGTCATTGTGCAGCTCGTTTTTTGTTTGTATAAGATTTGTATGCCTGCAGAAAACAGTTTCCTGTTTATTGGCATTAGCGGTGACCATTCATAAATCTCAAGGTTTAAGTGTAGATTGTGCTTTAGTAAATATTGGAAGTACCGTGTTTAAAGAAGGTATGGCATATGTTGCTTTGTCTTGAGTCAGAACTTTATCTGGATTGTACTTGATTGATTTTGATGAGACAAACGTTTCTGCAGATGCAACTGTGTGAAAGAGTATAATAGGTTAAGAAGAGAATATGCAACCAATTTAGGTCAATATCCAGTGATTGAAAAGCGTGAGGTAGGTAGAAAAAGAAGATTTGACATTATCTGTTCTGAAACTGTAGAGAAAGAAAAAAAACAAGATGTAGTTGCGCCTCCAAGCAAAAAGACAAAGGACAGTGTTGAAGAGAATGTTGGTTATCGGTTTGAAAATAGTTCTGGTGTCAGCTGCTATGCTAATGTAGTTGTTAATGTTGTTTTTTTCTTCAAAGTTTCCAACAGCAAATTGTAGAAAATTGAGACAATAGAATCTGTTCATTGTTGAATTTTGTTTATGAGAAATGTACTAGTAATAAAAGTAAAATACAAAGTGTTTCTGATATTCAAAATGTTTTGGACATATGTTCTGGTTCTAGTCAATTTACACAGAATTTTCAGCAAGATTATCAGGAATGTGTATTGTTTATGCTTGGTGTACTGGAAGATGAAGGTGTAGATGTTGAAAACCTTTTTGGCCTTTCTTTTAAATGGCATCATGACTGTTGAAATTGTTTGTTTACATGTAGCACTGACATAGACACTGAGAGATTCATATATTTGACTGTACCTGACTGTGAATCAGTGTCTTTTAACAATCTAATTAAAGGAGAAAGTCAAAACATGGAGTGTAACCAATGTAAATCAGAAATGTCATCAACATTATTTATACCAAGATATGGACAGTATGTTATTTTAATGCTGCATCATTGTAGAACTGATGGAACAAAAACTTTGTAGCTGGTCAATGTTCAATATCAGGAACAACTTTTATAGCTGTTGCTATTATGTTTCATGATGGACCTTCTACCACATCTGAACATTACATTGTTTATTTAAAATGTCTGAAAGGTTGGATACAATGTGATGATACTCAATTAGTTTTTAAGCAACGTTTTCCCAAAGAGTTACCAAATTCTTATCTAATATTTTTAAAGACAAAATTTTAAGATCAAGATTTGACCTTTAGGATTACTGCTGTTAAGGTACATTAGTCTGGTGTTGTAGAGTATTTTGTAAGTGAGGTTGAGGAGCTTGAAGGGGATCCTTTTGTTGATATTGAGGCAGTGTAGGTGTATCAGGTGGTGGGTGATGTGGGTGCAGCCGGTTACATTGATGATCAGTCACGTAGAGATCTTTTGGATTTGTTGTAGTTGGTCTAGGTGATTGGCTAGAATTCATGTGTACAGTGTTTTACCACAGTGTAGTCTGCTGCTGATGAGGGCCTGTGTCACTGTTCTTCTTCTTTTGGTTAGGATCCACTTGTAAATGTGGCAGAGCATTTGGAGAGTGTTGTAGCAGTACGAGGACACGGTGTAGACTTGCTTACACATGGAGAGGGAGCAGTTGAGGTTGAATCCTATGTTGTGCACATGGTTGGTAGGTGTTGGTACTCTTCACACTGTAGTCAGGTAGCACGAGTTGTCTGAGGCTGATGGAGTGGGTCTGAGGATGAGTACCTTCATCTTCTGCCAGTTTGTGTTTACAGTGCTGCTCTTTATGTAGTTAGTGACGTCCTTCATTGTGTCGTGGAGGTTACTTTTGGTAGTATGTGGCTTCTTGGTGAGAAAGAGGATGAGCTGGGTGTTCTTTGTGTAGGAGATGTTTTTGAAGTTGTGATGGTGGGCTACTTGTGTTAGGGTGGCCCGTAGATGATGTCAATGGTTTTGGATCAGAAGGCTGGGAGGCGGACGTTCAGGATTACTATTGAACAACTTCAAAACAAAGGACTTGATGCATACTATTTGGGCATAAGGAAAAGTGTGCAAAACCATTAAGGACTTTTTGCTGTGTATTTTGTCAGCATCTATTTGTAAGTAACAATATTTACAGTTTAAGAAAATTAATCAGAATGTATTGTTATTTTATGATTGCTTGAGATATGTTATCTTTATGTAAGAAATTGCTCTTAGAAAAAACATTTAAGATATGTTTTATTTCTATTTTTTATATTGTTATTGAGAATGTTGACTGGGTTTTTTTTAAGACATCCTTATGGATTGTCTTTTTTTTGCCCGCTGTTATGTGATGAGTACTATTGAACTCACTGTTTATAGTGAAATTCAATATATTCTGAGAACAGCAAAAAAGGCAAATGAAATGTTTTACAAATTTTTTTGTGTTGGAAAATACATCTAGTAACTGTCTTTTTTTCTATCTTCCACATGTGCCAATTTTATAATATATACTTTTTTTATTATTTATTATGCTTAAGGTAAGTACAAGTAACTGACTCAGCTGCTGCCCGTGGAGGGAGTTGTGGTGAGGTAGGCAAGTGGGGCGGGGAGGGGCAGGATGGGGGTTATGAACAGCGGAATGTGGATGATTGCAGGTAATTAAACAATTCAATTAATAAAATGAATTTCGTATCCTGCCCCCTGCATCGCAAAATACGATGCAGGACACGAAACGAAGTGGCATATTATCAACAAAAGGCGATACATTATCGCCGCTTTTATCGGCAGGAAAATGTCCGATAAAACGGCGATAAAGGGCTTGATAATAGGGCCTTGGAAATTCCCATAGCAGCCCAGATTCTGGTGTTAACTTGGGCTATTATGAGAATTGCCAAAACAAAAACTTAATAAAGGGGTCCTAAGGGGAGCAATGATTAAAGACCGAATAGTACCCTACCTCGACCGGCCAATCAGGACATACCTTCAGCCTTGTCGAGTTTACTTTCCACCATCCAATCAGACACGGGATGCGCGGTTCCCCTTCTGGTCCGCAAACGTGCTGACAGCTTCTTTCATATAGAATAAAGTGCTCTCAACATTTTTAGCGGCACACATTGCGGTTCCCTCTATGGTCCGCGGCTGCACTATTTAAGACTGCCTGTCCGTTCGGGACGCCACCTTCCCCTCGGCTCAGTAGGGGGTTGGAGGCACAGACGGACAGGTTAGTAGGATTGGATCCATCTTTTTCCTTCTGAGAAATGCTGGATTGCAACTGCACAATAGATCTTGCCAGCAGTTCTTGTTTCTTTTTCAGCCCAGCAATGCATTCCATAGTGGCTTTAGTTCGCCAGCAGACGATGTTAGATCTTGCTAACAGCTTTTGATCCCTTGTTAGTCTAGCAATGCATTCTACAGCGAATTAATTTTAATTTTACGAGCAGGCCTAATTTATATTTATTTCTATTATTTTTGTTGTTACTATTTGACAACATGTCCTTGTTCTATGAGGCACTCTTTTATCACACATGGGTGCCCCCTCCCCCTTTTTTTGCCTTATTTCGCATATTTGGCACCAGGGGCTTGCTAGTCCTCTGGAACATCTACACTTGCAAGTTGCCAAGTAGCGAGTGGTATCAGCTAGCATGGCTAGTAGACTTTGCCGTCCTATTCCTTTGAAATCCTAGATCTACAGAGTGATTAAGAGACAGCATTCACTGGTATCATCACGCAAATGAGTTGATGTTTGACTAGATGCTTTCTGTTTTCTCAGAGCGGGGCCTCATTGACCTGAGCGAGTGCCAGGCGAGGTGAGGCCATTCCCAATCCAAATTTTGGGTGAGTTTTGTTTTCAAAATAAAGTTTTTTGAGGCTGAAATATGCAGATATATGTTCTTTTACTGACTGTATGTTTGATTACATGCCCACATTGTTTGCTGCATGTTTTATATGTATTACAGGAGAGGATAATATCCAAACAAGGCCACACCTTCAACCAATCAGACGCTAACCATTGGGTAGGTCTTCCTGGTACACGTGGTTGTATCTATTTGTTTGTTTTTTCTGGTTCTTTTTGAGCACAGTTTTTTCACAGTTGCAGTAGTGTTCCATTCATAGGTCCTGAAGAAAGCCATTTGGTGGCTGAAACATGTTGACCAGCGATTAGACCACTTGGTAGTTATATTTGTTAAATACTACCCTCACTCTGCGTTTTAATCTTGCCATTTGGGTGGCCTCAATAATAAAATTGTTCTTTTGGCATCCTAATAGGCAATTTTACACTCACAATTCTTGCACCACACCCCTTGTTTTCCACTGCAACTTTTCCTTTCCCACAGCTCTTTACCTTCTTCCTGTGGCGGCACACACCGGTAATTTGGTTGCCAGCTCTTCCTCATGATTGTCTAGTGAGGATTCTGGATGTTACCAGTGAGGAATAAAATCCCAAATGATGAAGCTCCGCCAACGGGTGGGCTGATGGGTCTCTTATAGTTCCATCTTTCTATGTCCTTTCTCTCCTCTCAACTTTATCTATACACTTTATAGTGGTAGTAATTGTGTTGTCTAACAAATAGACTCTTTCTTTGCCAGCCTTTCAGACCTTTAGTACCCCTTGTCTGTTATGAGAATTCACAAGGGCCTATTATCAAGCCCTTTATCGCCGCTTTATCTGCAGTTTTCCTGCCGATAAAAGTGGCTGTGACTTACGTCCTTCAAAATAGTTTTTAGGTATACGTGTGACCAAGTCAGATAACATCAGAGTTTAAGGACAAACACCGTGGTGTTTGTGCCTCGAAATCTCATTGATCACAAAGAAAATAGGAGGACGATAAAATGAAAGTAACAGATATAATAAAAACAACGGTGAACAACTACTAAAATGGCGGTGGACGGAGTACCTCATCAACTTTTGGCGCCTCGACACTATGTTCCAAATAAATGTAGATAAAATACGATTATTAATACATTACAAATGTACAACAGCGGATGAGACACGCCACCCGGGAAAACAAAGCGCCAAATGTAATACCTGAAATAAAGAAAGCTTTGTTTGTTGAACTTGAAGAAAAAGAAATAAGCATCGACTTCGAAACGAGGCTGCACATGCGTAGAGAGTATAACTGCTACACATAAAAAGGAAAGTTTGACATACTATCATAGAAATGAAGGGGCATATTATCAACAAAAGGCGATACATTACCGCCGCTTTTACCGCCAGTAACTGCCGGTAAAGCGGCAAAAATGGGCTTCAAAATAGGCCCTTGTAAATTCCCATAGCAGCCCAAGTTATGATGTTAACCTGTGCTGCTATGGTTATTCACAAGGGCATATTATCAAGCCCATTATCATTTCCTGCCGATGAAAGCGATGATAATGTATCGCCTTTTGTTGATAATATAGCGCATTGCTCTTTTTTTGACCACTAAACTTAGGTGCATATTATCAAGGACCGGTGTTAAAATTATCACCGTTTTATTGGCAGGATTCGTCCGATAAAATGGCGATACTGATCTTAATAATAGGGCATTGTTATTTCCCATAGAAGCCAATGTTAACACCAGAACATAGGCTTCTATGGGAATTTACAAGGATGTATTATGAAGTCCACCCTCCCAACAGTAATAAAAAACTCCACACAATGCAGGTACCCGGAGCTGGAAGGTCATTTTACATATCACTGCCCCAGAAATGTGGCGTTCCCCGAGACGTGTACGGGGAGAGAGGGAGAGCTCAAAACATATTTTTGTTTTAAAAAAGACCCGAGGGGTGCCGCTCACCGAGACTGCAGGGAGTAGGACCGTAAACCCTCCCGCATACTTCAAATTAAAACCAGAGGAGTGCCGTTCCCCAGTGCTCGGGGCACCTTACAAGCCCCCATTATGTGGAAAAATTGCCCCCGTAATTTGCCCCGGGGACCTAATGAATAAAACAAACTTCTACTTTTTTTTCACCTTTTCCACCGCGTACAAGTACTGCACGAGTACCCCGCCATTTTTTATGTCACTGACCATGACATGAATGAGGTAATATGTGACATCATCAGCAGTGGATTTATGGGCGCATGAGTTATAGTTAGCAAAAATAACTATAATGGAGGATTTTCAATGGTTTGTACGAGTGAAATGTCCAGCTAACTATAACACCCCTAAAACCTATGGTTTTTTCATTGAATTCCTAAGGTTGTTTAAATGCTAATTCCTAACTGTAACATGTCTGAAACCTATCATTTTTTTCATTGAAGATTGCGGTTTGTGACTTCGCAAAGGGAACTCAAACACTGTTTTCGAGTTTCTCAGGCCACATCTAGGAGCGGACTTGTGTGGTTTGAGGCATTGTGGGGACTCGGGAGGAGAACTTTGTTTCAATTGCCTCGACTGCTGCAGTTCCAAACTGCACTCCTACCCAAACCTGATTTTACGGACTACACCGATGTTTGGATAATCACTTACCTTGCATGCAGTGCCAGTGCATGCTGGGATCTGTAGTTTACCACTTAAACTACAGGTCTGTTCGTGATTCGGCCTGACCAATCAGGATGTCCATTAAAGGCTGAGCGAATGGAGGTATTTATATGGACTGTTGCAAGCGTTGGGGTGAGAACTGGAATTTGTTAAATGCAGTATGCCGAAACGCGCCATGCCCTTGTTCGTGTAATAAAGCCTCCTCCTACAGTACCCCCTGGTGCCTTTCCGTTCTTTTCATAGATGAAAGGATCTCTTGGTGACATATTCTGCGTGCAAGTCCTGGGCGCGCATTGGAGAGACCCGTCTCAGCATCGGCAAAGAGCGATCTGGACAGCTTCGGCAATTTTTCTTCCTTCACGTTAGTGACAAGCTCTGACCCACCACACCCGCCCTCGTTACTTGGCCGCTGCAGATTGGGGTTTGTGACTTCGCAAAGGGAACTCAAACACTGTTTTCGAGACGTCATCAGTGATGTCACTGACCATGTTATGAATGATGTAATATGTGACATCATCAGCAGTGAATTGCGGGTGCATGTGTTATAGTTAGTACAACTAACTATAACGGGGGAATTTCAATGGTTTTGTATGACTGAAATGTCCAACTAACTATAACACCCCTAAAACCTGTTGTTTTTTCAGTGATTTTGTGAAGTTTTTTAAATGCTAACTCCTAACTATAACTTGTCTGAAACCTATGGTTTTTCAGTGACTTTCAAAGGTTTTTTTTATATGCTAATTCCTAACTATAACATGTCTGAAACCTATGTTTTTTTCAGTGAATTTCAAAGGTTTTCAAAGGTTTTGTAAATTACAATTTCTAAATGTATTAATTGTTATTTTTATTTTTTTATACTGATTTTCTACACTTTTTTAAATAATTTATTATTAGATATTTTATTTTTAAAATTACATTATAATTACATTATACATTACATTACAAAATATATTTTCCCAGAATAAATTACTTTAGTTTAAATACTTTGCAAATAGGCAATAGGCAATAGTCTTCTAATTACAGTAGTTACAGTTGTTGTAATGCGCAACACAATTCCAGACACAATGCAACAAGGTGAATTTCTAGTCAAATGCAATTAGTTACTTTATGGATTACTTTTAAACCACAGGACTGGATCCTAGATTCAGTCCTTGGACATCTACTGTAAACAGTTGTGTAAAAGCGTTTTGGTTACAGTAGTGATTTTTAAGGAATATTGTTGTATTTTAAAAGTTGACACTTAGAAACTTTTTCACATAGATTCACCAATGTTATCCTATCGGAGGAAATTCACTTAGTAGGTAAGTTGTGTTAACGTTACTTTTTCTTACTCAGTGGTGGTTACTTGATCCAGCACGGTTGCTTCTCCTGTAAACAGTTGATAGAATGTGTTTAAGTCATACAGGCATTTTTTAAGGAATATTTTTAGTTTGTGAAAATAGACAGAAACTTTTCTTGTGAAAACCAGACAATGGATTCCTATGGAAGGAAATACAAGTTACTGGTAAGCACGGTTAGAATTACTTTTTAGGATCAGTACTGGGCTCAAAGAAGCAGCACTGAGGTCACTCCTGATAACGGTGAGTAAATCGAAATTCGTGGTTCTACTGATTTTATAGGAATTTTATCAAGTTCAAAATCTCAACACTTGGAAGAATTTCCAAGTGAAACCAGTCAATGTTAGCCTATGGAAGGAAATTCAAGTTACTGGTAAGTATGGTTAGAATTACTTTTCAGGATCAGTACTGGGCTCAAAGATGCAGCACCGAGGTCTCTCCTGCTAAAAGGTGAGTAAATCAGAATTCGTTGTTCGGCTGATTTTAGGTGAATATTTTAAAGTTCCACAACTCCACACTCAGAAGAATTTCCAAGTGAAACCACTCAATTTTACCCTATGGAAGAAAATTCACTTAGCAGGTAAGTAGTGTTATCGTTACATTTTCATACTCAGTGGTGTATCCTGGATCCAGCTCTGGTGCATCTCCTGTAAACAGTTGAAAGAATGCGTTTAAGTCATACAGGCGATTTTTTAGGAATATTTGTAGTGTGTGAAAATAAAAACTTTTCTGGTGAAAACCAGACAATGGATTCCTATGGAAGGAAATACAAGTTACTGGTAAGTATGGTTAGAAATACTGTTCAGAGTCAGTGCTGGGCTAAAAGAAGCAGCACTGAGGTCACCTCTGATAACAGGTGAGTAAATCGGAATTCGTAGTTCGGCTGATTTTAGAGGAATATTTGTACGTTTCAAAAATCAACACTTAGAAACTTTTCTGCTGAAAACCACACAATGGATTCCTATGGAAGGAAATACAAGTTACTGTAAGTACACTTAGAATTACTTTTCAGGGTCAGTGCTGGGCTAAAAGATGCCGCACTGGGTTCTCTCATGATGACAGATGAGTAAATCGGAATTCGTAGTTCGGCTGATTTTTGAGGAATATTTGTACAATGGTCAAGGAAGGGGCCGGGGTCTGAAGTGACATGTGTGTAAACACACCCTGTGGCGCGTTTTAAGTTGCAGGATTAAGTGCCCTTGAATCCTGAGGTCCTCTGGGGGCCAACTAGCCCACCAGGTACCTCCAGTTTGCACCAGGAGGCTGCATTGCATAGAGGTGTTCAAAGGCTACACCCCATTTTACAACACTCTGCAACGCAGCTCCATAGTGCTTACTGGAGGTAGCCAATGGGCTAGTAGGCGCCCAGGGACCCTCAGTATTGACAAGGAATTAATTCCCAACTTAAACCCCGTAACAGGGCGTGTTAGCACTCATGTGAACTCAGACCCCTCCCCCTCCCTTCACCACTGTGCAAACGCACCCCGTGGTGCGATTTAAGTTGGGGGATTAACTCCCCTTGAATACTGAGGGTCCCTGGGGTGCAACTAGCCCACCAGCTATCTCCAGTAAGCGCCACAGAGCTGCGTTGCAGAGAGGTGTAAAAAGGGGCGTGGCCTCAGAACACCACTCTGCAACGAAGCTCCCTGGCGCATACTGAAGGTACCTGGTGGGCTAGTTTGCCCCCAGGGACCCCCATTATTCAAGGGGAATTTGTTCCCCCTCTGAAAACACGCCAGGGTGCGCGTTTGCAGAGTGGTGCAAGAAGAGGGCGTAGCCTCCGGCCCGATCCCGTTTAAAAAATAATAATTGTGAAGGGGGCTGTGTAGCCCCCCTTACTTTTTCTTTTTGGGGCCTTCGGGACCCCATCCCCCAGGGCCTCACCCCCCAATTACAATTTAAAAAAATATTTACTGGAAGGGGGTCGCATGGCCCCCTCCCATGGCCAATTCTGGACCTGGGGACCCCATCCCAGGGGCATGGCCCAATTTTTCAGATATTTTTATGGAGGGGGACTGCATAGCCCCCTTCTTCAGGCCACTTAACGCCCCGGGGACCCCATCCCCCTGTGCCGGCCATTCTTTTAAAAAAAAAAAAAATATGGAAGAGGGCGGCCACGTGGCCCCCCTCCCGGGCCACTGGTAGCCCCGGGGACCCAATCCCCCAGGGCTGGCCCACACCATTGGGGACCTTGTGGGGGTCTCCAATCCCCCACGGTCCCGCCAGCTCCCCGCCTCCTGCGGGAGCCGGCATTGCTTTTCCATATGGGGAGCAGCTATCATGCTGCTCACCCTATAGAAAGGCAATCTGCTTTGCTTCTTTGAATTGTGAGCAGGTTTCCCTGTTCTCGCTTCAATGAAGCAAAGCAGTTTGCAATTGCAGGGTGGGAGCCGCGAGGCTCCTGTTCTGCCATTGCAACCAGCAGTGTCCCGGGGGCAGGCACCCCGGGACACTGCAGGAGCGGGCCCTGGGGGTTGCGGTCCCCAGGGCCATCGAGGGGCCCCCTCCCACATTCTTTAGAAGCCCCAGGGGGTGGCAGTCGCCGGGGCTTGGGGGGGCCTCAGAGCCCCCCACCCAATTTTCTTAAGCCCTGGGGGTGGTGGTCCCCTGGGCTGGGGGGGCCACAGAGTCCCCCCACCCATTTGTTTCAAGCCCCGGGGGTGGTGGTCCCAGGGGCTGTGCACCCCCGGGGCTGTGGGGGAGGGCCCTGTGAGCCCCCGCATACATTACATTCTTGCCCGGGGGTGGTGGTCCCCGGGGCAGTGGGTGTCTGAGAGCCCCAAACCCAATTCAAAATAGCCCCGGGGGTGGTTGTCCCCAGGGCTGTGGAGGGGCCCCGTGAGCCTTTTGCATACATTATAAACAGGCCCTGGGAGTGGCGTTCCCCAGGGCTGGGGGGCCTAAGAGCCCCCCACCCATTTTGAAGAAGCCCCGTGGGTGGCGGTCCCCGGGCTTGTGGGGGGGCCCGTGAGCCACCTGCATATATTAAATTAGTGCCCCGGGGGCAGTGTGGGGGGGATTGGGGCCCACCCACACCATTTTTTCAAGAATACCCCCGGGTTTGGCCCCCCGGGGGCAAATTAACATATTTTCTGGGGAGACCGTGTTTCTTTATGTTTTAATATCGCGGGGTGCGTGTAGGATCCGAGTATCCCACGATTCTTATTAAAACACTTTTTTTTTTTAGCCCTGGGTTTCCTTGTGGGACCCCCTGAGCAGGCCTAGGGGGTCAAGGTGTGTCTACCCTGCCCCCTTGGTGCGGTTTGCACACATATTTCACTGACTTCCTCAGCCTCACTTCTACCGAAGCACAAAATGGCTGCCAACAGTTCCTGGTTTTGAATGTTTACAAACGCTTGACAGCCAATTATAATTGAGCGTGTGATCGGGACGGTTCGCTTATCCTACAAGACCAATCCTCGCACAATCAGCGGATCCTCCGCAGCCATATATATATAAATGACTTTAGCCCCACTTTTCTCAAAAACTACTTAACAGATTGACACCAGATAGGCCAAAGGCACAAGTCGGAACTGAGGGCTACCTCTCTGCCAAATTTGGTGTAATTCCGTTTAGCCGTTCGGGCTGTAGCTGTGGCTAAAGCTCCTGTGGGAATTTGCATGGAGAAGACACATTTTGGGAGCCCCCTTTTTTCTCGACCCCCGCTTGACCAATCAGCCCCAAATTCTCAGGGAAGGAGAGGAACTGAGCTGGCTAAACGTCTGGAAAATTTCAAGAAGATTCATCAATTGACGCCAATGCTATTGGCAATAGAATGTTGCAGTTTTCCTATGGATAATAGGTCCTAACTATAACTATTTACTGGCGATCGCCAGTAGATAATATATATCCAAGTCCTGTCCACAAGTTGCTGCAGCACTAGTATTCAGGAACGTACCACACCACAGAGAAGCGAAGAGTTTAAAGTGCGTTTATTTTCCTCCACAACATGACGCGTTTCGACCGGGTCGCCCCGGTCTTGATCACATGACATGTATCAAATCCTGCGTGATTTATATACTCAATTCACAATAGTTTCCCTCCGTTTTTAGAGATCGTAGAGGTAAAAGACAGACTCTTAAGTGGAAACAGCTTATATATTAAAAACAAGTACCAAGATATATTGCAATACTGCCACAAAAAATTACGTTATTGTAAATAAAATAACATTTACTATATTTTTTAAACTAAATCATTTAAATATAACGTTTGTGCAGTCATGACTGATACTGTAATATTTCAAAACACTCATTTCCACTTAATTAAAAAACAATATTATTAGTGCATAGATGTGCATATATATTACCTTCTGGTGGTCGCCAGGTGGTAGTTATAGTTAGGACCTACTTTCCATAGGAAATCCACAACATTCTATTTGGAATAACTTTGGCGCTGGTGGACGAATCTTCGTGAAATTTTCCAAGAAAATGGCCTGCTCGGCTCCGCTCCTTCCTTTAAAATTTGGGGGTGATTTGTCAAGTGGGGGCCGAGAAAAAAGGTGGTCCTAAAATGTGTTTTCCACAAGCAATTTTCCATAGGGACCTTTAGCCAGATTGTGCTTTTTGTTAAATGGTGTAAATCTGTTCAGTAGTTCCTGAGAAAATCAAAAGTAAAATCATAGTGATATCTATAGACGAAGTACTGTACGCGTACGGTAATTCATACAATTACGAGCACGAGCTGCATGTTGATTGGATGTCAACTGTCTGTCAACACTCCAAACCAGCCATCTTGTGCCTCGGTAGAACCGATTCACAAGAAAACAGTAAACAACGTTGAAAAATAAGGAAAGGGGACCGGGTAGAAACATCCTGACCCTCTAGGCCTGCTTAGGGGGTCCCACATGGATCTTTAAGCCCACATTTAAAAAAAAAATAATTTAAATAAAAAAATCACGGGGTATGCGTATCGTACGCGTATGCAGTGGAAAAGAAAAAAAAGTAGAGGTCTGTTTTATTCTTAATTAGCCCCCAGGGGGACCAAATCACGGGGGCTTTTTTTCCCTAATGGGGGGCTTGTCAGGACCTCTGAGACTCAGAGAAAGCCACCCCCTGGGGTTTTATTTTGAAGTATGCGGGGGGCTCACGGCCCCCCTCCCCCCGCAGTCCCGGGGACCCCCACTCCCTCGGAGCTTTTTTTTAAATATATATTTTTTCTAAGTATGTTTTCAGCTCCCCCTCCCTCTCCCCCGTACACGTCCCGGGGACCGCCACTTTCCTGGGGCAGTGATATGTAAAATGACCTTCCAGCCCCGGGGACCTGCACTCCCCGGGGCTTTTTAATGTTGGGAGGGGCGTCGTGCGGCCCCCCTCATGGAACCCTTGGTGGCCCTGGGGACCACCACCTCCCAGGGCCGGCTCTTGCAGTGTCTTGGGGTGCCTACCCCGGCACACTGCTGTTTGCTATGGTAGGGCGGGATCGTCGCAGCTCCCACTTTACCACAGCAAACCCCTTTCCTATTTGAAAGAGAGAGCAAGTTAATCTGCTCTCTCTTTTAAGTAGGAAAGCAGATTGTTTTTCGTCAGAGAGAGCAGCATGTAAGCTGCTCTCTCTGACAAAGCAATGCGGGCTCTCGAAGGACGCGGGGAGCCATCTGGGATCGTGGGGACAAAAAAACAGTTCTTTTTGAGAACTAACTTTACTGGTCAAAAAAAGAGCTATATTTCTATGATAGTATGTAAAACTTTCCATTTTTTTGTGCACCAGTTGTACTCTCTATGCATGCGCAGCCTCGTTTCCAAGCCCATGTTTCTTTCTTTTTCTTCAAGTTCGCCAAGCAAAGTTGTCTTCATTTCAGGTATTAAATTTGCCGCTTTCTTTTCCCGGGCCATGTGTGTCATCCACTGCTATACTTTTGTAATATATTAATAATTATATTCTATCTATATTTATTTGAAACGTATTGCTGAGGTGCCACACATTAATTACATACTCCGTCCACGGCCATTTTAGTAGTTTTCCTCCATTCTTTTTTTTATACCTGTTACTTTCATTTTACCCTCCACCTATATTCTCTGTGATCGATGAGATTTCCTGCCACAGACACCGCAGTGTTTGTCCTTGGCCTCTGATGTTATCAGACTTGGTCACACGCATACCTAAAAACTAATTTGAAGCACGTACGCCACAGCCATTACAACGCGTGTCCGTCACCACAAAGCCATTTTCATGCTTATGCCTTTATCATGTGTGGTAAATGTGTGGTAAATGTATACTAGTTGTAAAAGCATGCATGGTAAAGGCATGCGTGGTAAAGCGATATGCGTGATAATGAATTTGTGGTGACGATCACGCGTGGTTATGACTGCGTTGTAATTGCTGTTTTCCCCCAGGACCCCGGAGGAACTGGGTCTGGGTATGGCGTACTCCAGGGCATCAGGCGGTGGGCCACGCAGCCTCCCTCACACTATATAGAAATCTCCGTGGGTGGTCATTTTTGTGGTTTGAGGGGCGTCATTGAGGCCCTCATAGTTAATTTTGTAGGGGGGTAGGTTTGCACGCGAAAATGTCGCAAGAGGTTTGTAAATGTGGTACACATTGTTTTACTTTGATTTTCTTTCTATGTTGTAGTCCATCCAGAGAAAATATAAATAATTGTACAGCCAGTACTTTTCAACCCTACTGTCAAACATCTTACTATAGTATTTCAAATTATAAATATTATTTTTGTTGTGGACCGTCCCACCCCCCAAAAAAACAAGTATATAGTTTTTTTTATTAACTTTTATTAAAACAACAATAACTGTAAACGTAACTTAAAGATAATGTAATGAACTACTAGAAAAATAACTTTAATAAAACAGTATTATAAACAAATTGTGATGTGGACTCCAAGAGACGTTGGGTAGGTAATCTGCAAAACAAAAAAGAAAAAAGAGTTTAAAGTTATGTAGATGTGACTAAATAAGGTGAAGCATTACAAGTGACGGTAAAACTACGATTTTACGTGTGTAGTGTGCCTAGTACATTTCACTTCTGTTATAGTCCCGCATTCAAGTGGTGTCTATATGGAAGTGCCTACTGCGTTACTGACACAAAAGTGGCACAACGGGATTGTAAATACGCCGACTTATTTCTAATGCATTGCAATGGAGGCATTGCATATCTAGGCCGCTGTGCTTACTTTGTATAAACACTGCGGCCACTGGAGTTCACAACTTCAATTCAACTCTGCTTCTACACGTCAAAGTAGACAGCAGTGTCTATAACTTTAAAAGAGAAAGAGAAATAATGTCACAGAGAGTGAGAGAGAGACAGAGAGCGAAAACAACATTAAAACTGTCTCGCACAGTCTGGAGTTGAGATTTTTTCTTGAAACGTCAGACGCAGATTTACAAGCTCCTTGCGCCACTTTTCCCATGTTAAAAGTGACACAAAAGTGGCACAATAAGCTTGTAGACCAGTTTCTCAGACTGTTGTAACCTATCTGTTGGCACTGCTCGGAGGTAATTATACATTTCTACACAGTCAAGCTGCTGCACAGTACCCAGTCTTCTCCAGTTGTTTCTGAAAAGAAATTCTTTGCTCACCTAGTTCCATTGGCATGATTGTTTGAGGATGCTCTATGTGTTGAAGAAGCCTTCACAATAATCAAGAGAGTTCACCACTGCAACTCAGATAAGGTTTTATATAGCAGACTAGAGATAGCAGCGTCCAAAACTTTAAAAAAGAAAGAGAAACAATGTGAGAGAGTAAGAAAGAGAAAGAGAGAAAAAAGGACATTAAAATGTGGGAGAGACATACACGACAGGGGGGGTGCCTGAAGCTAGAGGCGCAACTACAGTCAAAAATATCGGGGGGGCCTAAAAAACTAATTTCGGGGAGGGCTTAACTTCAAGCAAAAAGAAGAGTGGAGCTGCAGGGGCTGTAAGCGGGGGGACATCAAAGCCTCATTAACAAGCAAAATGTCTTTAAAAGACCTGTGAAGTAGTCGGTGCAACTGTGTGTGTCCCCAGGAAGCTATCTGATCCAAGCTAAAGCCCCGTTAGCCCAATGTGTGTTTTGCGCGCCTGCTGCATACTACACATTCTCTCGTTTCACATATAACTTGCCGTTCTTTCTGAAACAAGCTTCTTTGCTCACTTTGTGCCATTGCCGTCGTCCTTGTAAAATTATGCATCGTGAAGCTCTACATCTAAAAGATATTAAAATAAAGATGTTATGATTGGTAATTGTTACTATATTAATTTGGAGTTAGAAAACATCACGGTTTTATACACGTTCCTTCTCACATTTCTAAGAACTGTTTGTATTGGTAATATTCTGGACATTTCAGTGATTATAAAAACGTTCCTGCTATTGGGAAAAAAATGTATACATATAAATTAATACACTATATAGGAGTGCGTTCGTTTTTGTATGTAGTCTGCTACAATCGTGACTCCTTCTGATGCGTACACAAGCCTCACTGCTCACCTTTTCGTGGAAAAGACACCTTCTTCATGATGTAGTCCCGATCTCCAACAAAGAAGTCTCATATATGGTGATGAGTCTTGATATCTCTATGGCAAACAACATACTCCTGCTCCCATCATCATCATCGCAGGTTCTTCAACCGCTCATTGCTTTGGGCCCCACTAACTCAGTGACCAAAAAGCCCATGCATGTAGTGGTGGGCCCCTTGTTCAGTACTTTGGGTACAACTCTAAAATGGCATACAACATGTGCGCTCCGTCTTTTTTATACATAGGGTCACGTGTATAGTGACGAATGGCTGGATGGGTGTGGGTGTAAACCAGCCATGAGGGAGTGTGTGTGTCAATCTGACAACTAGACCTGCAACTAAGAAATCACTACAATGGAAATCTGGGCCTTGTATTTATGTTGAGTTTTCCTGGTAGCATAAGCACAGTAGGGTGTAGTAACGTATTCAGTCTCGATTAATTCACCACCTCCCCCAGGGGCTTTTAAAGGTTGGGAGAGGGGTCAATAATTGTGCTGACTTTTCTCCCTTAGCGTGCAGTACTATATTGTTTTCTAAAATATATAACTCTTCAAACAATCTTTGCTCTTACGATGTACGGCCGCTATTTTCGTAATTGCTTTTAAAAGTAATATACGCTTATTTAAAGTTTGTAAAAACTATTTTCATGACTATCCCAGATAACGTCTTCCCTCAATATGTACATTAAATACATAAATATATGTTTTTGAACAATTAGAATCTTTCGCGCCGTACGCGTACGGGGCGCCGTACTTGACGTCACGTGGGATTTTTTTTTTTTTACGCAAGTACGCGTTTTGGGTGAAAAAGAAAAAAAACGTGAATCCCGCTTTATTGTTAATTAGCCCCCGGGGCAATTTTTTTCATATTGGAGGGCCCAGAGAGTCCCCCCTGCACGGGGATCGCTACCCCTGGGTCTTTAACTATATGTATGCGGGGGCTTCATGACCCCCCGGAGTTCCGGGGACCACCTCCCCCCGAGGCCCCCATGGGGCCTCTTTTTATTAAAAGAAACTGTGCAAGGGAGTTGTAAATGTGGTATTTTGCTTTCCTTTGTGTCTTGTAGAGGATCCAGTGTAAATATAACGGTTTTTGTACAGCCAGTACCTTTCTGCCTGTTACCATAATAACAGTTCATGGATCACTTGCATGAGTACAGAGGTTACAAGTTCACCACAATATGTTGCTAATTGAAATAGTTACTGTGCTGGAGATTTATATATATTTTTTTCATTGTAACCGTTAGTCGTAGAAGAAGTCAGTGGAAAAGTTTTGTAAGTGATTCCTTCCTGTTCGGGGAGTATTAGGGTAACGTGCTCCAAGCGGGACTTTACGAAACGTAATGTTCATTGGCTGTGAAGTATTAAAAGTTGAAGGTTTGGCAGTCATTCCTTGCTTGTCTGTGGAACAATATGAACATTTTATTGGCTAAAGTGTTCCGAGCACAAGTTTGCTCTTTATTGGGTGGGAACGATTCACTGTTGTCAGTGATACTGTGATGCATTTTCCAAAGGAGTATGGGGAAGGAAAGTAGGTTAGGAACACTATTAACTCTATACAGTGCCCATAAGGTGGTGGAGAGGAATTACGAGGGAAACAATTTTTTTATATGTTTCAAGGGCCATTTATATAATTGCTGGGTGGTGTATAAATCATGGCGGAAAAATAAAGTGTCATGCGCTGTTTTTTTTATCAAGTTTGTAGGTGACATACTTCTTAGGAGTACTATTTACTTATAATGTGGTGTTTACTTTCCTGATGGGTAAGTGTGGTTGCGTAGCAAAAAAATCAGTCTAGGTTTGAAACAGTTTATATTAAGCAAATACAAATAAACTTTCTTCAGAAACTGTCGCTGTATATATGAAAGGGGCGACAATTAAAAATGGAATTTCATAAAATATAGGTTAAGCGTGGCTATATACTCCTTTTGTGTGCTACAGTTTGTAAAAGTGTTGCACCATATTCTTGATGATGTAAGAGGGCATCAGTTACTTTTAGATAACGTAGAATAGAAGTGCTAGAACAAACACTCCCGCACTACATTATCTCAGATCAAGAGAACAAGTAAAAAACAGTTAAATACAAATGATTTCATATTACATAGAAATGCATGCATTATTATTTTTCAAATTTGTATTCTGTACAATTCAGGAACGTGCTGTCGTAGTGTTTAGAGGTTGCAGACTGTTCCGCTAATAAATCACATACTCACTAAAGAATATATAGGATGGTACTCTTATAATATAAAGTACAGGTCCTATATATTCTTTAGGGAGAAGGTGAATAGGAACCGCAAATAACAATAGAAATTAGAAAATAACATTCAGAAATGTAGGGTTTATTAAATATTTAAAGTAACAAAGTATGCATGATAGCTTTATTTTTCTGTTCTGCTGTTTTGTAGAATATGGTTCTTGAAAAAAATATCTGATCAAGTACTTTTTAATATTTTAAAGTTATATTACAGATTGTGCTGAAAAATCTCCTATTCTTCTTCTGTAGCAATAGGACAATCTATTATAATATAACGATTGATACCATTGCTACAGTCAAAAGAAAAGGAAAATAAAGTTATGTATATAAAAGAACATCCATAATGAAATACTTTCGAGCGGTAATTATTTACTGAACTTCTTTCCTCAGGGGAGGTGAAAAAGTTTCATTTTCGTGGTGACGGGTCATAAACTCCTCTGAGATCATGACGGTGAGAATGATAATATGTATATATTCCCATAGCACATGATCACTAGGGGAAAATAGACTGAAAACCGCAAGCCGGTATCGTTGCTTACTTATCGTTACTCTTTGTGACGACGGATCGTGAAGTCCACTAAGATCACAAAGACTGTTAATGTTATAATATAGATATAACAGTATGTGATCATTAGGGGAAAACACAATAATAAGTGGAAGATGGTGACGTTGATTGTAAATGTTTAGGGTTTGCGTTGACGGGGTCACCAACACCTTTCAAGCTAAGTACAGTGTCAATATTATAATGTAAAACTCACTATATATAAGGTGAAAAGAGCCAGAAAAGGAGCAATGTTTGTTATAATCTATCTGTTTCTAAAAACAAGCTGCTGACGTTACAGAGAAAAAGCGAAAAACATGCAATAACATTTTTTTCTAAATATAATTGTTTAAATATTGATAAATAACCACAAATTATATCTAAGTACTATGCTTATGCCATATTGAAACAACTTACAACTCCGGAATATGTTTGTTGACGGAAAAAAAGAGAATCCGATGTTAGAAAACGGAACCTGCAACATAGATTGGCGACTCAGAAATAACTCGCGAAAATGAAACTAATTGCACAGTAGGTGTGGTTTATATAGTTTTTGGTTGTTTAGTGGTCTACAGAAGGAAGCTGGGGCTCCACCTATTTAGATGGCACGTTTTGCAGTTTACACGTGCTCACGTTTTAACTGTTTTTGTTCTGCACCTGTTTGGAAAAGTTACAAACTGTGAAGCTGTAAAGGTTTAGATTTCGATCGTAACACGTATAAGGTATTGTTATCTACATACGTTGGAGAGTTACTCTGTAAAATGTGTTCTTTGTATTTTCATGATTAAAAACATGTAAATAGAAGATATAACAAAAATATTCTTATCATTAGAAGAAAAAAAAGGATTCATATTTGTTGTTATTATGCTTTTTAATTTTTTTTTTTTTTAGCATTTGTAAATTGTAAACCTACCCTCGGAAAGGTGTGCTGGAGCTGGGAAGATTAATAAATAATAAATGGCTTTTTGTATGCACCTGCAAACTTGGCTTTATAAGTTTCAATTGCCCAGTCTGTATCTTTACACTTCCTCCAAACATTCTGATTACTGCTATTTTAGTATTGTAGTGAGCCATACAGCAGTATGTGTTTATCTATACACTGTTTTAAAAATGAAGCAGTTATACATTCATCTCGACACTCTCCTTGGACAACTGTAATCATCAAGTAAGTATCTAAGTAGTCATGGAATGGAGCAAAGTAGGCCTTAGGCCATGGACTGTTTTAAACTCAATGGGCCCGATTCACAGAACTAACTTAAGACAAAATCCTAAACTTACTACCATTTTGGTATTCACAGAAGGCACTTACTCATTTTGGTATTCACAGAATGCACTTACTCATTTCGGTATTCACAGAAGTTAGGAGTCCTAACTTTAGGACTCTTAAATGCCTTCTGTGAATACCGAAAGTCTTAAAGTTAGGATTTTTCTCAATTTAGTAGTAGTAAAGTTAAGACTCCTAACTTTAGGACTCCTAAATGCCTTCTGTGAATACCGAAAGTCTTAAAATTAGGATTTTTCTCAATTTAGTAGTAGTAAAGTTAGGACTCCTAACTTTCGGACTCCTAAATTCCTTCTGTAAATACCGAAAGTATTTAAATTAGGATTCTTCTCAGTTTAGTAGTAGTAAAGTTGAGAAAAATCCAAATTTTAAGACTTTTGGTATTCACAGAAGGCATTTAGGAGCCCGAAAGTTAGGAGTCCTAACTTTACTACTACTAAATTGAGAAAAATCCTAATTTTAAGACTTTCGGTATTCACAGCAGGCATTTAGGAGTTCTAAAGTAAGGAGTCCTAACTTTACTACTACTAAACTTAGAAAAAACCCAATTTTAAGACTTTTGGTATTCACAGAAGGCATTTAGGAGTCCAAAAGTTAGTAGTCCTAACTTTACTACTACTAAATTGAGAAAAATCCAAATTTTAAGACTTTCGGTATTCACAGAAGGCATTTAGGAGTCCTAAAGTTAGGAGTCTTAATTTTACTACTACTAAATTGAGAAAAATCCTAACTTTAAGACTTTCGGTATTCACAGAAGGCATTTAAGAGTCCTAAAGTTAGGACTACTAACTTCTGTGAATACCGAAATGAGTAAGTGCATTCTGTGAATACCAAAATGAGTAAGTGCCTTCTGTGAATACCAAAATGGTAGTAAGTTTAGTATTTTGTCTTAAGTTAGTTCTGTGAATCGGGCCCTTATTGACTATACTTGCAGTCTTCTATGCACCTGCAAACTTGCCTTTTATATGTTCAATTCAACAGTCTCTATCCTTACACTTTCAGCAAACACTCTGTCACTCCTGTTATAGTTTTGTAGTGACTCATTGATCAGTGTGTACTAATCCATTCACTATATTAAAACACTAATGGGTAGATGTACAATAACTGCCATATCCCCAGGGATATGCCAGTTATTGTGCACTGTGACATCATCACTATGGATGTGCCGTATTTAGAATGTGGTGCACTATGGGGCAAAAACGGTACAGATATGTAATGTATCTCTGCCGTGAAGTCGGCGCATTGCTTAAGTTGCGTTGCAAGTGCAACGCATTTCTAGGAATGCTAGGGGGCTCTATGCTCACAATGCTGAGTCAATCCTTTCACCTGGTTCAAGCAAGTGCAGGGCTTTGATGCAGCATGAGTTCAAAAGTGACAAAGTGAAATCTTATATATTTCACTCAGCCACTTTTAGGAGGTGTTCCTGCGCCGGAACGCCCCCCCATCCCCCTGCTTCAAATCATTATAGACTATGCATTCACTGTTGTATACAGTAGCAAACTTGCCTTTTATATCTTCAATTACCCAGTGTGTATCATTACACTTTCACCAAACTCTCTTACACTACCTTTTTCAGTATTTTAGTGAACCATACAGCAGTATATGCTTATTTACACACTGTTGTAAAAGTAAATCTGCTATACATTCAGCCAAACACTCTCCTTGCAGAATTGTAATCATTCAGCCAGTACCAAAGTACTCATGGTGCAAAGTGTGCTTTAGGGCATGGACTGCTTCAAACACCTATAGACTATGCATGCAGTGTTCTATGCACTGACAAACTTGTCTTTTATACCTTCAATCCCCCAGTCTGTATCTTTACACTTTCACCAAACACTCTCACACTACAGTTTCAATATTGTAGTGAGCCATTCAGCAGTATGTGTTTATCTATATACTGTGGTAAAACTGAGGCTGTTATAAATTCAATCAGGCTCTTTCCTTGCAGAACTGTAATCATCCACTCACTACCTAAGTACTCATACATTAAAATAGGCCTTAGGCCATAGACTGCTTCAAACCCCTATAGACTATGCATGCTGTCTTCTATGTACTTGCGAATTTGGGACAAAAACGGCACAGATATGTGATGTATCTGTGCTGTAAAGGTTGTGCATTGTTTGAGTTACGTTGCAAGGGCAACGCTTTTCCAGCAATGCTCTGGGGGCCCTATGCTCAGAATGCTAGTGCAGGGGTTTGACACAGCATGAGTCCAAAAGTGACAAAGTGAAATCTTGTAGATTTCACTCAGCCACTTTTAACAGGTATTCCTGCGCCGGAACGCCCCCCCATGTAGGAATGTCTCCTTCTGGTACAGGGATTTACAATGTGACGCACCTCCCAGCTACGTCACATTCTAAATACCACACACCATGGCTCATCTTTTGCACCACCGCTGCATCAGAAAAGTGATGCAGCGGCGGCGTAAAAGAGGCACAAGCGGGTTGTAAATCTGCCTCTAACAAACATTTACAAATTCACTCAGGCAGTTTCACTAGCAGTGCATTCTTTTTTAATTAACTTTTTTATTATTTTACATTAAAAATATGCAATGTAACTATAAAAATAAAATAAATATAAGTATTTATAATACAAATGTAGGAAATTACTATAAAAAGAAAGAAATAAAATAATTAATACATTTTAAAATTATCATTTACAAAACCTTTGAAATTCACTGAAAAAAACATAGGTTTCAAGCACGTTATAGTTAGGAATTAGCGTTTAAAAAACCTTAGAAATTCACTGAAAAACCATAGGTTTCACACATGTTTTAGTTAGCTGTACATTTCACTCATACAAAACCATTGAAATTCCCCCGTTATAGTTAGTTCAGCTAACTATAACTCACGCGCCCACAATGCACTGCTGATGACGTCACATATTACATCACTCATGACATGGTCAGTGACATCACTCATGACATCACTGATGACATCTCAAATGACATTTTACCCCTATTTTATCCAACGCCTTCCCTACTGTTGCACTCACTGGAGTGGGAATAGTATTTTTTACCCCTATGCTATCCAAAGCTTTCCCTACTGTTGCACTCTTTGGAGTGGGAATAGTAATTTTTACCCTCCCGCAATCCAATGCTTTCCCTACTGTTGCCCTCCTTGGAGTGGGATTAGTAATTTTTACCCCTACGCTATCCAACGCTTTCCCTACTGTTGCACTCACTTGAGTGGGAATAGTCATTTTTACCCCTACGCTATCCAACGCTTACCCTACTGTTGTACTCCCTGGAGTGGGAATTGTAATTTTTATCCCTACGCTATCCAACGCTTTCACTACTGTTGCACTCTCTGGAGTGGGAATAGTAATTTTTAGCCCTACGCTATCCAACGCTTTCCCTACTGTTTGCACTCTCTGGAGTGAGAATAGTACTTTTTACCCTCCCGCTATCTAATCCTTTCTGTACTGTTGCACTCTCTGGAGTGGGAATAGTAATTTTTACCTTCTCTCTATCTAACGCTTTCCCTACTGTTGCCCTCCCTGGAGTGGGAATATAAATTTTTACCCCTATGCTATCCAATGCTTTCCTTACTGTTGCACTCACTTGAGTTGGAATAGTAATTTGTAAACCTATGCTATCCAACGCTTTCCCTACTGTTGCACTCTTTGGAGTGGGAATAGTAATGTTTACCCTCCCGCTATCCAATGCTTTCCCTACTGTTCCCCTCCTTGGAGTGGGAATAGTAATTTTTACCCCTACGCTATCCAACTCTTTCCCTACTGTTGCACTCACTGGAGTGGGAATAGTGATTTTTACCCCTACGCTATCCAACGCTTTCCCTACCGTTGCAGTCTTTGGAGTGGGAATAGTAATTTTTACACTCCCGCTATCCAACGCTTTCCCTACTGTTGCCCTCCTGGGGTGGGAATATTAAGTTTTACCCCTACGCTATCCAATGATTTCCCTACTGTTGCACTCACTGGAGAGGGAATAGTAATTTTTACCCCTACGCTATCCAACGCTTTCCCTACTGTTGCACTCCCCGGAGTGGGAATAGTCATTTTTACCTTCCTGCTATCCAACGCTTTCCCTACTGTTGCACTCTCTGGAGTGGGAATAGTCATTTTTTACCCCTACGCTATCCAACGCTTCCCCTACTGTTGCACTCTCTGGAGTGGGAATAGTAATTTTTACCCTACCGCTATTCAACGCTTTCCCTACTGTTGCACTCACTGGAGTGGGAATAATAATTTTTATAACTACGCTATCCAACGCTTTCCCTACTGTTGCACTCTTTGGAGTGGGAATAGTAATTTTTACCTTCCCGCTTTCCAACGCTTTCCCTACTGTTGCCCTCCCTGGAGTGGGAATAGTAATTTTTACCCCTACTCTATCCAACGTTTCCCCTACTGTTGCACTCTCTGGAGTGGGAATAGTAATTTTTACCGCTACGCTATCCAACGCTTTCTTTACTGTTGCTCTCTCTGGAGTGGCAATAGTAATTTTTACCCCTATGCTATCCAACTCTTGCCTTACTGTTGCACTTTCTGGAGTGGGAATAGTAATTTTTACCCTCCCGCTATCCAACGCTTTCCCTACTGTTGCACTCACTGGAGTGGGAATAGTAATTTTTACCCCTACGCTATCCAACGCTTTCTCTACTGTTGCACTCAGTGGAATGGTAATAGTAAATTGTACTGTCCCGCTAACCTACGGTAAAAATATTGTATATTTTGTATTAATATTATATTTATATATATGTATGTATTTAAAAAATAAATTGTATGTTTATTTATTTTTAACTTAAATTAATTCGTTATTCATTTTAAGGTTATTTAAGTATTTTAAGTATGTTTAAGTTAATTATATGTAATATTGTATTATTATTCAATTACTTTTAACACATTTAAACAATTCGATATTTTGACTATCTATATTTTTTACAACGATATTTTTGATTCAATATTTTGGTACTTACCTGTTTCGAGATAGGAGTTCGATATTTTTGTATTCTATATTTTATACTCAATATTTTGTTACATCGATATTTATGTTATCGATATTATTTCAGTGATCCAACTATAACATGTGTGAAACCTATGGTTTTTTCAGTGAATATATATATATTCTTCGAGAGGAGGTGTTTGTTTATATATATATATATATACACTTCCCAAAATGCACAGTCTCATTTGAGCCTCCCATCCGTGGGTGTGTTATATATAAAATGGGGAAGTGGGTCGGCGGTTGCGCACACCGCTTCCGTTAAAGCCCCTGAAGAGAAGCATACGGAGCTTCGAAACGCGTCGGGCAGATCCCGTACGGAGCGGCGTCTACGAGTGGATCCCCGTCCTCACCTGTACATAAACCAAGCTGCTGTTCGCGTGCTACTCAAACGGGGACACCTTCGAGCATTGATATATATATATATATATATATATATATATATATTACCTACTGGCGGTCGCCAGTAGGTATATATAGTTAGGATTTTTTCTCTATGGGTTTTTTTGAAAATTCTATGTCTAATAACTTTGGCGTTTGTGGACGGAATTGGCTGAAATTTTCAGGAAAATGGCACATTTTGTTTCTGAGCAGCCCTTGAAAATTTGGGGGGGGTTCGTCCAGTGGGGGCCGAGAAAAAAGGGGGGTCCCAAAACGTGTTTTTAACATTGAGTTTTCCATAGGGCGGTTGGCCTCACTTTTAGCCCGAACGGCTGAATGGATTTGCACGAAACTTGGCAAAATTGTAGGGACTGGTAGCCCGATGTGCCTTTTGTAGGTCTCAATATATGTGCTCCAGTGGATTTTGAGAAATTAACGTTTAAAAAAAGATATATATCTGTAAGCGCGGACCAGGCAGCGCTCTGGTTCGCGGACTTTTCGCGCAACGGAGCTTTGTGAAGCGAAGCTGATTGGTTCTCCGGCGTCTGTCAACATTCCAAACAGTCCGTAGCGGCCGCCATCTTGTCTCTCGGTAGGATCGAGAGACAAGAGGAGGTCAAAACAAAGGGGGAAATAACTATAAGGGGGCATAGTAGATCCTCGCTGACCCCCTAGGTTTGATGTGGAGGTTTTAAAAGGGCCCCGCGGGGCAAAAAAAAATAATAAAAATAATAATTGAACGGCTGAATGGATTTGCACGAAACTTGGCAAAATATTAGGGACTGGTAGCCCGATGTGCCTTTGCTAGGTCTCAATATATGTGCTCCAGTGGATTTTGAGAAATTAACGTTCAAAAAAAGATATATATCTGTAACAGCGCTCCGCTTCGCGTAACGGAGGTTTGCGAAGCTGATTGGTCATTCTGTCACTGGGCTATAGTTGGGCTACATCTGGCTGATATTTGGGCTACATTTGTTTTTTTGTGTGTCTGGCGGCCATCTTTGGGCTACATTGGGCTACATTGGGCTTCATTGGGCTACATTCGGCTAATTAGCAAATAGCTCATCGCAAACTAGGAATGGTAAAGAATCGCTATTTATTCCTTAAAGTTCGCTATTTAGGAAATGCAAATAACTTTGATGATACATATGGCGGTTCATCTCTAACAAGATAAGAAGCATAGGGATACATTTATGATGACTGGCGCATCACCAGGGATGTGTTAGTCATTCTGTGCCGCTGTTCCGTCACCTATGGTGTGCTGCATTTACAATGCGGCGCATCATGGGGCAAAAACAGCACAGATGCGTGATGTATCTGTGCCGTAAAGGTGGCGCATTGCTGGAGTTGTATCGCAAGTGTGATGAAGCTCCAGCAAGGGTCGGGGGTGCCCCTGTTGCAGGGTTTCTGTTCTCACACAGAACTGTGGACAGAGGATTGGAACCTCGGCGAATGCATTGCTGGAGTTGTATCGCAAGTGTGATGAAGCTCCAGCAAGGGTCGGGGGTGCCCCTGTCGCAGGGTTTCTGTTCTCACACAGAACTGTGGACAGAGGATTGGAACCTCGGCGAATTAGGGTGTCCCAAAACTCACGTTAGTAATCAAAAACTATTTAGCAAGCTAGGTACAGTGTCACATTGGATATAACAAACTCTCAATGTTTAGACAATCCAGAATATGAACTTATAGTACCTCAGGATACGTGGAACTCATGAACAGTCGGTCGTTATAGATTTCTTAGAAACCAGAACATGGAGTTAAGAAGAACAGATGTGTATTTGAAATGTTTATTTACTAATGCCGTCTTCTCAGGCGTAGTACCTTAGATAATAAAAGTACACATATTATCAGTAGCAAAATTACCAGCATAGTTACTAGTACATAAAAAGTGAATGGTGATAGTATGTTAACATGCTGTAAATGAATAAGAGTTAGCAACACTTATAAGCAGCCGCGGGCCGTGGAGGGAGTTACGGTGAGGCAGGGAGGCGGGGAGGGGGAGAAGCAGGGTGGAGAATACAAGTACACATATTATCAGTAGCAAAATTACCAGCATAGTTACTAGTACATAAAAAGCGAATGGTGACAGTATGTTAACATGCTGTAAATGAATAAGAGTTAGCAACACTTATAAGCAGCCGCGGGCCGTGGAGGGAGTTACGGTGGGGCAGGGAGGCGGGGAGGGGGAGGGGCAAGGTAGAGAGGGCTCCACCCTGCTTCTCCCCCTCCCCGCCTCCCTGCCCCATCGTAACTCCCTCCACGGCCCGCGGCTGCTTATATCTCACCCTCCCTAATACACATATTATATTATTTGCTAAGAAGGTCTCTTTGTGTTGGTTTAGGGCGTGCCCATACTTTAGTGTCTTAGATTTGAAGGAATCACATCAGCATACACCAGCTCTCTCTTCATGTGAACCGCATCAACTGTTGTGTATGTGTGTTCGGCAAAGCAATATAAAACCCGCCTCATGCCCAGAATTGGCAGAAGTTGCACTTATGTTATGAGTATGAAGTCGTGGAGATCAGACCTCATAACAATTCTGTATCGTGTTGTTCTTGAAACTTTAGCACTCGCTGTACAGATATAGTTTAACAAGTAAAGCAGATAGTAGACCAATAACATATTATTCTCATGTAAACCACGATGAACTACTAGGTGGAAAGCTAAAGCAACAACTAAGTGTCGTGTGCAGAAGTTGCAAAAAAGGAAAAATGGCGTTTAAACCGGTAATGAGCCCATGCTAACTTAACACGGTGTAAAGATATCCAGGACCTAGATGACACCTCCTCATGATCCGGAAACGAACTGAATAAGATAATAGAAGTGCCATCTCATGAGAGCAGATTGCAAGTTTATATGTGGACGGTCCGCAAGGTAAAGCATTAAAAACTAGGAAAATTCAATGCTAAAGAAAAATAAAACAGCCAAGTACTTTATCGAGTCTTAAGCCAATAGGCAAGGTAAATAATAAAAACTTGACAAATAAGTCAATGAATTGTCAATGAAATGCTAGTACTCAGCATATCAAACATGAAAAAGGTCTATGACATAACTGTGTATGCAAAATAAGCTGCAACAGCCTCCAATAGGAAGTCACCGTCTTCATCCGAAAACAGTTCAGCCATCCAATTTAAAAGCGGAAAAGAACATACGTGCTCTCCCAGCACCGGATCCTCTATCACCATCAGAGGACAGCTCGGTGGGTTTTCAAGAAAGCTCTGTTCCAAGAAAGACTGTGCTGCCGCCAGTAAATTCCAGGGACCAAGTAGTCCATGCATCAATGCCACAGCCATAATCCTTTCGCCAGGACAAACCAACTCGTGAGTAATGATAGGAGTCATCAGCTGATTAAAGTCGACGTCAGGAGAAACCGGTCCGCAGAGACACAAATCAATGGCCCAATCGAAATCACAGGTCAGGCAGTGAAATACAGGCTGGACACAGGTGAAGTAGGAGAACCGAAAAGATAATCCATATGCCGTGCTTAATATCGCCAACGGCATTGTGCCATAATATTCTAGCATGCGATTGCGGAACAGTGTCAGCAGCTGCAGGGTCGGAGGTTGCATAGGAGGGACATCCATATTTAAAAATGTAAAAAAGCACAAGAGCGTCCGCTGGTAATGCAAGTAAAAATGCCAATCCACGAACCAGAGTGCAGAAAATACAATGAAAGGAAGCAGGGATGACTCCAAAGATTTTCTCAAATGAAGTCACGAGACCACTGGTAACAACTTTAAAAAAGTGTGCCAGGGATTTTGTGGAGGATGCGTTAAAGATAGTCGGAAACATGTTGCTGAAATTGAAAGGCAAACCTGTGTACGGGTGTTCGCTATGTGAAGTACGAAAGTTTCACGGGCCGAACTCAAGGCCACCTCTCTCTGAGACAAAAGAGCTCTTATTCTTGCCATGCCGTTGAAACGTGTCCCAAGGTTGGTATTTGTGGCCAGATTGAAAACTCCCTATGTTCATGTGTGGGAGGAAATAGAACATTTCTGCAGCAAATAACCCGTTCACTTACTGTTACGATAAAAGGAATACTTTTAATTAACTCAGAACAATCTTCATTATTGAGCATCAAATAACTACCATTTTCCAACAACTTGAACGTGGGGATGATAGCAGGAACTGGCGTGCCTTGCAACACGCAAGCCATATTTGGTCGGTGTTTGTTGCATGAATCGTGTAACTGTATGTGCCTACACATTAGTGAATGATCTGGCGTCTCAGTGCATTCCTCTCCATTCAGATAAACTTCTTGATCATCTTTGAAACATCTGTATGTGTATGGAAGCGACCAGACCTCATGAACAAAAGCACTACCTAAAGGTTCATAACGACCTATTGGTATATATTTCATACAATTTGAAAACTTATATAAAGCAAAAGGCAGCGTTATTAAACCGTGGATAAGGCATGTTGCCAAAAAACCCGCAATCCTCTGCTGATGATGTCACTGAGCATGTCATGAATGATGTAATATGTGACATCATCAGCAGTGGATTATGGGTAATGGTATCTCTAGTTTACTCCCCTATAGCTGTCTTTCTTTTAACATAAGTGTGTGTTTCCTTCCCTTATACTTACTGTTTTTGGTTCGCTTCCAGTTCGCGTACCAGCGAGCGAACTAGGAAGCGAACTAAGAGAAATAGAGGTTGGCACAGTTCCAAATATTGTACCAATTTTTTAATAACGGGGAGGTAGTTCTGAAAAGAACTTTTTTTTTTTTTTTCTGAACATTTTTTTACTGTTTTTGAATTTTTCGGAACAGTTTTATATTTTTTGGGGTTTTTCTTGGAGGGGGCAATGAAAACGATTCATTGTAAAGGGCTCAACAGGAGCAACAAAACAAAAAAAAGAAGTATTTATTATTTTGGGCGTTTCGGACAAACTTGCATATGATAGTCAATAGCTCTGTTGATCAGAGTGATGCTTTTTTCTCCGTAGGAAATGAATCCATCGCAAAATGCGCAGGTGTGTTTTACATCACCAAATCTCATTTGTATATTTGGCACCATCTCCCTGCCCTCTGGTCCCGTTACTTCCGGTACAACAGATCTTCTGGCCATAATAGGGAGATTATCTAGGTCGTTCCGAAACTGTGCAGCACTGTAGTTGTTAGGATGCCACCTAGTCATATGGCGATGCATTGTGTAGTTTCCGAAACTGTATTTTTTGTCGGTCCCTCTGGACAGTCTATCTTGACATATAAGGCAAGTTACGTATCTTGCATTTACTTTTTTCTGACCTTTGGGAATTTTAAAAAATTGCCAAATGAAGTTTTCTTTCCGGTGAGACGTCTTGGGCTGCTCAAGCAAAAACTGCCTCTCTTCGTGCTCGTCCTCCTGTTCCTCTTCTTCTTCTTCTTGTTGAATTACAACTTGAGCAGGTGGTCCACTCTTCCTTGGATGTGGTGGAGGTGGTGGGGAAGCACCAGCTGAAGCTACTAAAGAAGCCATTGCTCAGTGATCACAAAGGGTCTTTCTCTCACAATGATGAAAGTCAGAGTGAGGAAAGAAGGAGGGATTTTCATCATTTGGGAAAAACAAGAGTTCTCAACCAATCAAAAGTGTTCATTTTAGATTATATGACCTAGTCTTACATCATTAGGAAACCAAAAGTGAAATGAACCAATGAAAAGTGTTATTACCAAGTCACATGACTTGCTGTGTTTACGTTAAGCGCTTTGCAGGGCCTCCCGGTTTGCTTCCAGAAACCTGCGCTTTGCGACTCGCTTCGCGTACCAGTTCGCTAACGTAGCACGTCATATGACGTATCACGCGACAACGTGAAACGTCATGCGGACGGGAGGCGTCACGATGTTGTTTTCTAACGCGGCACTTGCGGTAAAGAAACGTTTACCGGCTCGCGGTCTATTTCGCGGCATCAAGGTCAGCTAACGGGAAGCTTCCCGATTCGCGAAGCGGGAACGAAGAAAAAAAAATATTTTAAAAAAAAATTATTCATAAACATATAAAATATATTTTTGGATTTAAAGAAGAATACATTTTACAGCTACAGATATTAGCTGTTAAAAAACCAATGAAATTCACAGAAAAAACCATAGGTTATAGACCATATATAGTTAGGAATTAGCATTTACAAAACTTTGAAAATTCACTGAAAAAACCATAGGTTATAGACCATATATAGTTAGGAATTAGCATTTAGAAAACCTTATTTTACTCACACAAAACCATTGAAATTCCATATATAGTTAGTTGCACTAACTATATATCGCGCACCCGCAATCCACTGCTGATGATGTCACATATTACATCATTCATGACATGGTCAGTGACATCACTGATGACATCACTGATGACATCTCAAATGACATCACTGATGACAACATCCAGTGACTGTATGTTTCTGTAAAGTTAAAATATGTCTTAGATATTGAAGAATGAGTGGATGTATAAGTGTCTGGATGAAGGATTTAGTAGGTGCGTGACTGACTGTATGAGTGAGTGATTAAATGTGTCTCACTGAATGCATGGGTTAGTGACTAAACTGTCTTAATTTGTGCATCATTATGTCTGTTGTGATGTAAACTGCTGCATGTGTTGATCATTAGCTATACGAGAGGCTATATGTGTTATTAATTGGTTGCCCAAGTATTTCTATGGGAGATTGAGTTTGTGTGGGGGTGGCTGGGAGGTGTGTGACTCTGTGCATAGATGTGTGAGCAGTTGATTCACTAGGTGTATGAGTTCAAGAGTGCATGTGGAAAAAGCTACATGGGCGGTTGACTGTGTGCATGAGTGTATTGATGAGTGAATGGATATCTCAATGCTACATGTCATAGTAAGTACATATGTAAAACACAGTACATGTGAGAGTTGGCATATATAAATAACTGTGCATGAGAGCCACTGAATGTGTGAGTGGCTGTATGGATCATTGTGAACTTGTATCAGGGATTGTATAAGAGAGTAAATATGTGTTAGTATATGTTTGAATAAGTAAGGTGTGTATAACTGTATAGTTGAGGAAATGGAGGTGAGATTGTTTCTTTGCATGACTGACTAGGTGTGTGAGTAACTCCATGGATGAGTGACAGTGTGTGAGTGTCTGTATACACTGAGTGTATCTAAGGTTATATTAGAGTCTGAAGAGGTTTATCGTATTAGCACAAGAATGATGTCAAATGAGATGTCATCAGTGATGTCATCAGTGATGTCATTTGAGATGTCATCAGTGATGTCATCAGTGATGTCACTGACCATGTCATGAATGATGTAATATGTGACATCATCAGCAGTGGATTGCGGGTGCGCGATATATAGTTAGTGCAACTAACTATATATGGAATTTCAATGGTTTTGTGTGAGTAAAATAAGGTTTTCTAAATGCTAATTCCTAACTATATATGGTCTATAACCTATGGTTTTTTCAGTGAATTTTCAAGGTTTTGTAAATGCTAATTCCTAACTATATATGGTCTATAACCTATGGTTTTTTCTGTGAATATATATATACATATATCTATATATATATATGTATATATATATTACCTACTGGCGATAGCCAGTAGGTATATATAGTTAGGATTGTTTTCCATAGGGAAATCGCAACATTCTATTGGGAATATCTTTGGCGCCGGTTGAGGAATCTTCCTGAACTTTTCCTTAACTTTGCCTCGCAGCGCTCCGCTCCTTTCCTGAAATTTTGGGGGGGATTCGTCAAGCGGGGGCCGAGATAAAAGGGGTGTCCCAAAACGTGTTTTCCCCATGTTAATTTCCATCGGGCGGTTGGACTCACTTTTAGCCTGAACGGCTGAATGGTTTTCCACCAAACTTGGCAAAATTGTATGGACTGGTAGCCCGATGTGCCTTTGCTATGTCTCAAGATATGTGCTCCAGTGGTTTTTACGAAAAATAACTTTGAAAAAATATATATTGGGCTACATTGGGCTATATATATGTTAGAGCCCAAATGTAGCCCAATGTAGCCCAAGGATGGCCACCAGAGACAAAAAAAACAAATGTAGCCCAAATATCAGCCAGATGTAGCCCAACTATAGCCCAATGACAGAATGTCCCAGAGTGTTCTAAAGAACAACTAGAGCGCTAACAGTCTTACTTATGACAAAAGTATGGCACACCTGAAGTCATCTTGATTGGAATAAAGTGTTAACACTTAAAACATTTAATTTGCAAAGGAACAAAATGAGGGGGTTCATTTTGCCAGAGAAATTATGATTAGTGCTGACGAAAGAAAAATTAGGGCACATTTTGAGTGACTTCTCAAATCCTCTTTTATTTCATTAAAAAATTCTGATATGCAGTCTCCCAAGATGGCCACCAGAGACAAAAGAGCCCAAATGTAGCCCAAATATCAGCCAGATGTAGCCCAACTATAGCCCAATGACAGAATGTCCCTGAGTGTTCTAAAAAACAACTAGAACGCTAACAGTCTTACTTATGATAAAAGTATGGCACACCTGAAGTCATCTTGATTGGAATAAAGTGGTAACACTTAATACATTTAATTTGAAATGGAACAAAATGAGGGGTTTCATTTTGCCATAGAAATTTTATATATATATATATTCACTGGAAAAACCATAGGTTACACACCAGTTATAGTTAGGAATTAGCATTTAAAAAACCTTTGAAATTCACTGAAAAAACCATAGGTTTCACACCAGTTATAGTTAGATGGAAATTTTACTCGCATAAAACCATTGAAATTCCCACGTTATAGTTAGTTGGACTCACTATAACTTGCACGTCTGCAATGCACTGCTGATGACGTCACATACTACATCACTCATGCATATATTTAAATATTTAGACATTACTCGCTAATATATGTATTCACTAAGATACACACCCCCCACCGAACCACACACACTTTCACACTCCCATACAAATACTCAGTTAACTAATCAATAACTAATATAGACTTTCACATAGCTAGTAACCAACTGTAGAATCAGTTTACACAACAACTGACAAAGTGATACAGATATTCACACAGTTTAGTCACTATCCACTATATTAAGTGAGACATTATAAATTGGTCAAGTAAACAGTCAATTACACTGCTACTAAATCCTCCATCCAAATATTTATTTATATATATCCACTCATTCTTCAATGTAAATTGCTATATATATAATGCATATTTAAATAACGAAGCAAACCACATTCACTGGATGATGTCATCAGTGATGTCCTCAGTGATGTCATTTGAGATGTCATCAGTGATGTCACTGACCATGTCATGAATGATCTAATATGTGACATCATCAGCAGTGGATTGTGGGTGCGCGAAATATAGTTAGTACAACTAACTATATAGGAGCAATTTCATTGGTTTTGTATGAGTAAAATGTCCAGCTAACTATAACACCACTAAAACTTATAGTTTTTGAGTGAATTTCAAAGGTTTTTTAAAAACTAATTCCTAACTATATAACTCCTGAAACCCATGGTTTTTTCAGTGAATATATATATATATGTATGTGTATATATATATATATATATATATATATATATATATATATATATATATATATATTCACTGAAAAAACCATAGGTTATAGACCATATATAGTTAGGAATTAGCATTTAAAAAACCTTATTTTACTCACACAAAACCATTGAAATTCCATATATAGTTAGTTGCACTAACTATATATCGCGCACCCGCAATCCACTGCTGATCATGTCACATATTACATCATTCATGACATGGTCAGTGACATCACTGATGACATCACTGATGACATCTCAAATGACATCACTGATGACATCACTGATGACAACATCCAGTGACTGTATTTTTCTGTAAAGTTAAAATATGTCTTGAGTGGATGTATAAGTGTCTGGATGAAGGATTTAGTAGGTGCATGACTGACTGTATGAGTGAGTGATTAAATGTGTCTCACTGAATGCATGGGTTAGTGACTAAACTGTCTTAATTTGTGCATCATTATGTCTGTTGTTCTGTAAACTGCTGCATGTGTTGATCATTAGCTATACGAGAGGCTATATGTGTTATTAATTGGTTGCCCAAGTATTTCTATGGGAGATTGAGTTTGTGTGGGGGTGGCTGGAAGGTGTGTGACTCTATGCATAGATGTGTGAGCAGTTTATTCACTAGGTGTATGAGTTCAAGAGTGCATGTGGAAACAGCTACATGGGCAGTTGACTGTGTGCATGAGTGTATTGATGAGTGAATGGATATCTCAATGCTACATGTCATAGTAAGTACATATGTAAAACACAGTACATGTGAGAGTTGGCATATATAAATAACTGTGCATGAGAGCCACTGAATGAGTGAGTGGTTGTATCGATCATTGTGAACTTGTATCAGGGATTGTATAAGAGAGTAAATATGTGTTAGTATATGTTTCAATAAGTAAGGTGTGTTTAACTGTATAGTTGAAGAAATGGAGGTGAGATTGTTTCTTTGCATGACTGACTGGGTGTGTGAGTAACTCCATGGATGAGTGGCAGTGTGTGAGTGTCTGTATACACTGAGTGTATCTAAGGTTATATTAGAGTCTGAAGAGGTTTATCGTATTAGCACAAGAATGATGTCAAATGAGATGTCATCAGTGATGTCATCAGTGATGTCATTTGAGATGTCATCAGTGATGTCATCAGTGATGTCACTGACCATGTCATGAATGATGTAATATGTGACATGATCAGCAGTGGATTGCGGGTGCGCGATATATAGTTAGTGCAACTAACTATATATGGAATTTCAATGGTTTTGTGTGAGTAAAATAAGGTTTTTTAAATGCTAATTCCTAACTATATATGGTCTATAACCTATGGTTTTTTCTGTGAATTTTCAAGGTTTTGTAAATGCTAATTCCTAACTATATATGGTCTATAACCTATGGTTTTTTCTGTGAATATATATATACATATATCTATATATATATATGTATATATATATTACCTACTGGCGATAGCCAGTAGGTATATATAGTTAGGATTGTTTTCCATAGGGAAATCGCAACATTCTATTGGGAATATCTTTGGCGCCGGTTGAGGAATCTTCCTGAACTTTTCCTTAACTTTGCCTCGCAGCGCTCCGCTCCTTTCCTGAAATTTTGGGGGGGATTCGTCAAGCGGGGGCCGAGATAAAAGGGGTGTCCCAAAACGTGTTTTCCCCATGTTAATTTCCATCGGGCGGTTGGACTCACTTTTAGCCTGAACGGCTGAATGGTTTTCCACCAAACTTGGCAAAATTGTATGGACTGGTAGCCCGATGTGCCTTTGCTATGTCTCAAGATATGTGCTCCAGTGGTTTTTACGAAAAATAACTTTGAAAAAATATATATTGGGCTACATTGGGCTATATATATGTTAGAGCCCAAATGTAGCCCAATGTAGCCCAATGTAGCCCAAGGATGGCCACCAGAGACAAAAAAAACAAATGTAGCCCAAATATCAGCCAGATGTAGCCCAACTATAGCCCAATGACAGAATGTCCCAGAGTGTTCTAAAGAACAACTAGAGCGCTAACAGTCTTACTTATGACAAAAGTATGGCACACCTGAAGTCATCTTGATTGGAATAAAGTGTTAACACTTAAAACATTTAATTTGCAAAGGAACAAAATGAGGGGGTTCATTTTGCCAGAGAAATTATGATTAGTGCTGACGAAAGAAAAATTAGGGCACATTTTGAGTGACTTCTCAAATCCTCTTTTATTTCATTAAAAAATTCTGATATGCAGTCTCCCAAGATGGCCACCAGAGACAAAAGAGCCCAAATGTAGCCCAAATATCAGCCAGATGTAGCCCAACTATAGCCCAATGACAGAATGTCCCTGAGTGTTCTAAAAAACAACTAGAACGCTAACAGTCTTACTTATGATAAAAGTATGGCACACCTGAAGTCATCTTGATTGGAATAAAGTGGTAACACTTAATACATTTAATTTGAAATGGAACAAAATGAGGGGTTTCATTTTGCCATAGAAATTTTATATATATATATATTCACTGGAAAAACCATAGGTTACACACCAGTTATAGTTAGGAATTAGCATTTAAAAAACCTTTGAAATTCACTGAAAAAACCATAGGTTTCACACCAGTTATAGTTAGATGGAAATTTTACTCGCATAAAACCATTGAAATTCCCACGTTATAGTTAGTTGGACTCACTATAACTTGCACGTCTGCAATGCACTGCTGATGACGTCACATACTACATCACTCATGCATATATTTAAATATTTAGACATTACTCGCTAATATATGTATTCACTAAGATACACACCCCCCACCGAACCACACACACTTTCACACTCCCATACAAATACTCAGTTAACTAATCAATAACTAATATAGACTTTCACATAGCTAGTAACCAACTGTAGAATCAGTTTACACAACAACTGACAAAGTGATACAGATATTCACACAGTTTAGTCACTATCCACTATATTAAGTGAGACATTATAAATTGGTCAAGTAAACAGTCAATTACACTGCTACTAAATCCTCCATCCAAATATTTATTTATATATATCCACTCATTCTTCAATGTAAATTGCTATATATATAATGCATATTTAAATAACGAAGCAAACCACATTCACTGGATGATGTCATCAGTGATGTCCTCAGTGATGTCATTTGAGATGTCATCAGTGATGTCACTGACCATGTCATGAATGATCTAATATGTGACATCATCAGCAGTGGATTGTGGGTGCGCGAAATATAGTTAGTACAACTAACTATATAGGAGCAATTTCATTGGTTTTGTATGAGTAAAATGTCCAGCTAACTATAACACCACTAAAACTTATAGTTTTTGAGTGAATTTCAAAGGTTTTTTAAAAACTAATTCCTAACTATATAACTCCTGAAACCCATGGTTTTTTCAGTGAATATATATATATATGTATGTGTATATATATATATATATATATATATATATATATATATATATATATATATATATATATATATATTCACTGAAAAAACCATAGGTTATAGACCATATATAGTTAGGAATTAGCATTTAAAAAACCTTATTTTACTCACACAAAACCATTGAAATTCCATATATAGTTAGTTGCACTAACTATATATCGCGCACCCGCAATCCACTGCTGATCATGTCACATATTACATCATTCATGACATGGTCAGTGACATCACTGATGACATCACTGATGACATCTCAAATGACATCACTGATGACATCACTGATGACAACATCCAGTGACTGTATTTTTCTGTAAAGTTAAAATATGTCTTGAGTGGATGTATAAGTGTCTGGATGAAGGATTTAGTAGGTGCATGACTGACTGTATGAGTGAGTGATTAAATGTGTCTCACTGAATGCATGGGTTAGTGACTAAACTGTCTTAATTTGTGCATCATTATGTCTGTTGTTCTGTAAACTGCTGCATGTGTTGATCATTAGCTATACGAGAGGCTATATGTGTTATTAATTGGTTGCCCAAGTATTTCTATGGGAGATTGAGTTTGTGTGGGGGTGGCTGGAAGGTGTGTGACTCTATGCATAGATGTGTGAGCAGTTTATTCACTAGGTGTATGAGTTCAAGAGTGCATGTGGAAACAGCTACATGGGCAGTTGACTGTGTGCATGAGTGTATTGATGAGTGAATGGATATCTCAATGCTACATGTCATAGTAAGTACATATGTAAAACACAGTACATGTGAGAGTTGGCATATATAAATAACTGTGCATGAGAGCCACTGAATGAGTGAGTGGTTGTATCGATCATTGTGAACTTGTATCAGGGATTGTATAAGAGAGTAAATATGTGTTAGTATATGTTTCAATAAGTAAGGTGTGTTTAACTGTATAGTTGAAGAAATGGAGGTGAGATTGTTTCTTTGCATGACTGACTGGGTGTGTGAGTAACTCCATGGATGAGTGGCAGTGTGTGAGTGTCTGTATACACTGAGTGTATCTAAGGTTATATTAGAGTCTGAAGAGGTTTATCGTATTAGCACAAGAATGATGTCAAATGAGATGTCATCAGTGATGTCATCAGTGATGTCATTTGAGATGTCATCAGTGATGTCATCAGTGATGTCACTGACCATGTCATGAATGATGTAATATGTGACATGATCAGCAGTGGATTGCGGGTGCGCGATATATAGTTAGTGCAACTAACTATATATGGAATTTCAATGGTTTTGTGTGAGTAAAATAAGGTTTTTTAAATGCTAATTCCTAACTATATATGGTCTATAACCTATGGTTTTTTCAGTGAATTTTCAAGGTTTTGTAAATGCTAATTCCTAACTATATATGGTCTATAACCTATGGTTTTTTCAGTGAATTTCAATGGTTTTTTAATAGCAAATATCATAAGCTGTCGAATGTCAAGTACGTGGTAAGTGAAAACATTTTCGTGTTTATGCACACTGATCTGCTTTGAATGGTGCCCCCCCCCCTCATTTCTATTAGGAGTACTCTCTCTTTGCAGATAGTGAAAGGTAGTTAACGCAGGCCGTTGCCCCCGTTGTAATCCGTCGTGCCTGCTTCTCTCTCCATTTGATTGATTGTTATCCAAGTATTTACTATTTTAGAATTAGTTCTCTTTGGTTCATTCTCTATTTACAAACAAACACAGAGTCGCAATACTCTGTTTAGTCTTTGCAGATAACGAAAAATTGTGTAAAAAAAAAGAAAAGGAATCGAGCAAAATCAGTAGGCCACTAATGGGATCTCTTTTTGACCTCGCTAAAATAGAAACATTAGGAACAACCCCTCATGACAAATACAAAACTAGTGAGATGAACTGAACTCCACACAATGATGGCTGCAAAACAGCTCGGCTCCGCCACCCACCCCGCCCAAAATAACGATAAAGAGCGGCTGCCATGATTGGTTGCGGAATGGCCACGACGGAGCTACGAAATGGTGCTGCTCTCATGCTAACCCCAGCTTCAGTCTGAAACATCCAGAAACACTGTAGACTACCAATTCGATCAGTTCCGGTAGCGCCCCAATGTAACCCGGTAGAGAAGAACTAGCCCTCCCCTCTTTGACTGATGGTTCTTGTTGCCTGTCCCTTCTGTTGCCATTTAACAGAACTATTTAGCCTGCTGAAAGGGGTTGTGTTTCGACCGCTGGTTGGTGGAGACATTTTGACTATATTCTGGACCTGCGTTGTCGCGTAATGCGTCATATGACGCGCCGCGTTAGCGCATCCGGAAGTCATCCGGGGCGCGCAGCGCGTAACGTAAGCATAACAAGTCATGTGACTTGTTAATAAAACTTTTCATTGGTTCATTTTACTTTTCTTATTCTAATGATGAAAGCCTTGGTCATATCACCTAAAAATTACGCTTTTAATTACTTCCGAACATTATTTTTTCTTAAATATATGTTATAATGTTCCAGGCTAATGTACTTTCCCGGAAATTTTACAACTGTCCTGCAAGTAAAATATATTCTTTTTTCGAGAAAAAGAGCGTTTCTTCGTCCCATGACGGAGCCGTTGAGCAAAAGAGGGTCGACCTGCTGTCTTAGTCGCCGATACGCCTGAATATGAGATTCTTATCGATCACTTTATGTTGCAGGAATAGAAAACACAACAGCCCTTGACCATTTATCTTTACTGCGTTCCTTCGTATTATACCTTTTACCCTTCATGTAATTGGTCTGCTTTATTTCACTTGCCTTTTAATGATTCTAAAACAGTGACTATTATTAAAAACTTTACCAATGTATATACTACTACCATGTTTTCTTTTAAAAACCTTTATTGTGAAAATTTCATTATACAAATACGAGCCTATAACCACGTGGGCCTGCCACGGAGCAAACTGTAATCGTATATGATGAATAGACATTTACACTGTAGAGGAACGTAACGGGCGGGCCATTAGGTTGCAAGAACTAAGGTGTCTAACAGTTACGGAATCGGTGGACGTACATTTTATAATTAAAATACGACAGGGCCAGTTACAATAAAATTATCTAGATATACATTTGCGGGCAAGTACCATGGGTGACGTTAATTCGAACTTTCAACGGTACAGTAATCAATAACACATCAGAACTTAATATCAATAGGGATGTCGAAATATTCAATCAATTCTCGTCCCCGCCCGCCATGTGCTTCAAAACTGCATACGTATCTCGTGATTTCAAGGTTCTGCAACCAGTACACAACAAGGAGTTACGAGTCCCATTTATTCTGGCGCCATTTTGGGCGAGGACGGGCAGGTCCAGGATATAGTCAAAATGTCTCTACCAACCATCGACTATGATGATGTTCATATGCTGTATTTATTAGAGTAACACTCATCTGTCCACATGAAATTAATTTACCACAATCTAAACATGTCATTTTAATCTTTCCAAAGTTCTTCTAAATATTTGGGACCGTTTCCCTTGCCTCTGAAGCTCTCAGTGCCACTTCTTTGATGAATGTACTAGCAGGTCAGGGGTTCTCCTCCAAATCTCTCTTTTATGCAGCACTATAATTAATTGGTGCCACCTCTCCATATGACGATGCATGGTATAGTTACCACAACTATATTTTTTTTCGGTTCCTCTGGAGAGTTCATCGTGGCAGATGAAGCGTGTAACGTACCGGGCATTTACCTTTTTTTGCATGTACAGGAAAGGAAAAAAAAATCGAGCGTCCAAGTTCTAAGGTGTCCCAGGGCCATTTTAGTGGACCAGGCCCAAATCCAAAGAACAGGCCGCCATTTTGAGAGTCCTCTTGCAGCCGCCTGTCGCTGTAGCATCAAGAGCAGCCGAAACTCAGCTGAATGGCAACTGAAACGGTAAATGGGCGCCCCACTACATTTCAGCATTGTAGGATGACCACACCAGTACAGCAACTTGCTAGACATCACCTCGGTGCCATCCGGATCTCGGCGCCCCACTGCAGATGAAGAGCCTCTCAACTATGAAACCACCACGGTGACATCCGGATCTTGGCGCGTTGTGCTGCCTTCGGCCTATTCGCACATCGGTCCGCTACTGACGCCATCTCACAGGCTAATGGGGTGACCCACGCCGAGTTTCAGCATTGTAGGATGACCACACCAACTTGCTAGACATCACCTCGGTGCCATCCGAATCTTGGCATCTCAACGCCTAGTGGTATCTTCCATACAGAAAATATTGTTACGCTGCCTTTGGCCCCATTCGCACATCAGTCCGCAACTTAGACATCACCTCGGTGCCATCCGGATCTTGGCATCTCAGCGCCTTGTGGTGTCAGTCAGAAAATATTGTTGCGCTGCCTTTGGCCCCATTCGCACATCAGTCCGCTACTGACACCATCTCACAGGCCAATAGGGCGCCCCACGCCGACTTTTACCATTGTACGATGGCCACACCAGTGGCACAACTTGCTAGACATCACCTCGGTGCCATCCGAATCTTGGCATCTCAACGCCTAGTGGTATCTTCCATACAGAAAATCTTGTTACGCTACCTTTGGCCCCATTCGCACATCGGTCCGCAACTTAGACATCACCTCGGTGCCATCCGGATCTTGGCATCTCAGCGCCTTGTGGTGTCTTCTACTCCGAAAATATTGTAGAAAATATTGTTGCGCTGCCTTTGGCCCCATTCACACATCAGTCCGCTACTGACACCATCTCACAGGCCAACAGGGCGCCCCACGCCGACTTTTACCATTGTACGATGGCCACACCAGTGCCACAACTTGCTAGACACCACCTCGGTGCCATCCGGATCTTGGCATCTCAGCGCCTTGTGGTGTCTTCAAATCAGAAAATATTGTTGCGCTGCCTTTGGCCCCATTCGCACATCGGTCCGCTACTGACGCCATCTCACAGGCCAACGGGGCGCCCCACGCCGACTTTCAACATTGTAGGATGGCCACAGAAGTGCGACAACTTACTAGACACCACCTCGGTGCCATCCGGATCTTGGCATCTCAGCGCCTTGTGGTGTCTTCTATTCAGAAAATATTGTTGCGCTGCCTTTGGCCCCATTCGCACATCGGTCCGCTACTGACGCCATCTCACAGGCCAACGGGGCGCCCCACGCCGACTTTCAACATTGTAGGATGGCCACACCAGTGCGGCAACTTACTAGACACCACCTCGGTGCCATCCGGATCTTGGCGCGTTGTGCTGCCTTCGGCCTATTCGCACATCGGTCCGCTACTGACGCAAACTCACAGGCCAACGGGGCGCCCCACGCCGACTTTCAGCATTGTTGGATGGCCACACCAGTGCGGCAACTTACTAGACACCACCTCGGTGCCATCCGGATTTTGGCGCGTTGTGCTGCCTTCGGCCTATTCGCACATCGGTCCGCTACTGACGCAAACTCACAGGCCAACGGGGCGCCCCACGCCGACTTTCAGCATTGTTGGATGGCCACACCAGTGCGGCAACTTACTAGACACCACCTCGGTGCCATCCGGATCTTGGCGCGTTGTGCTGCCTTCGGCCTATTCGCACATCGGTCCGCTACTGACGCAAACTCACAGGCCAACGGGGCGCCCCACGCCGACTTTCAGCATTGTAGGATGGCCACACCAGTGCTGCAACTTGCTGGACACCACCTCGGTGCCATCCGGATCTTGGCGCATTGTGTTGCCTTCGGCCTATTCGCACATCGGTCCGCTACTGACGCCGCCTCACGTGCCAACGGGGCGCCCCACGCCGACTTTCAGCATTGTAGGATGGCCACACCAGTGCTGCAACTTGCTGGACACCACCTCGGTGCCATCCGGATCTTGGCGCGTTGTGTTGCCTTCGGCCTATTCGCACATCGGTCCGCTACTGACGCCGCCTCACGTGCCAACGGGGCGCCCTACGCCGACTTTCAGCATTGTAGGATGGCCACACCAGTGCTGCAACTTGCTGGACACCACCTCGGTGCCATCCGGATCTTGGCGCGTTGTGTTGCCTTCGGCCTATTCGCACATCGGTCCGCTACTGACGCCGCCTCAAGTGCCAACGGGGCGCCCCACGCCGACTTTCAGCATTGTAGGATGGCCACACCAGTGCTGCAACTTGCTGGACACCACCTCGGTGCCATCCGGATCTTGGCGCGTTGTGTTGCCTTCGGCCTATTCGCACATCGGTCCGCTACTGACGCAAACTCACAGGCCAACGGGGCGCCCCACGCCGACTTTCAGCATTGTAGGATGGCCACACCAGTGCACCTTACTAGACACCACCTCGGTGCCATCCGGATCTTGGCGCGTAGTGAAGCTGCAGCAGCTGCAAATAAGCTTCAGACAGTGTTACAACCGCTGCTCAGAACTCTCAACTATGACACCACCTCGGTGCCATCCGGATCTTGGCGCGTTGTATTGCCTTCGGCCTATTCGCACATCGGTCCGCTACTGACGCCGCCTCACGTGCCAACGTATTTTCTCCGCATTTTACACCCTATGCCGCATAACAGGTCATGTGACTTGTTTATAAAACTTTTCATTGGTTCATTTTACTTTTGGTTTCCTAATGATGGAAGGCTTGATCATGTGACCTAAAAACAACACTTTTCATTGGATGAAAACTTTTTTTTTTTCCCAAACGATGAAAGCCCCACCTTGTTTCTGGATGTTTCAGACTGAAGCTGGCGTCAGCATGAGAGCACCACCATCTCGTAGCTCAGTCGTGGTCATTCCGCGAGCAATCATGGCAGCCGCTCCCCACCAGAAGCCTGCAGGAGTCGGAGCCCCCAAAACTTTTGATGAATTCTCAAGGCGGAGGGGATGCTTTCGAGAATGGGGTCCAAGACCTAGCAGACAAGCGTCCGATTTCCAAGGTGTCCCAGGGCCATTTCAGTGGACCAGGCCCAAAAAGGAAACAGCCTGCCGCCATTTTGAGAGTCCTGTGACAGCCGCCTATCGCTGCACCGCAAGAGTGGGCGCAACTCAGCTGAATTGCGGCTTTTGACACAGTGGACCAAAAACGGACGGAATGGCAACTGAAACGGTAAAGGGGCGCCCCACTACAACAGATGACACTCCACCTGGACAGGCCCGTTCACCGCCTCCCCCGGGGCGCCCCGCGCCGTTATTCGGAGCAGCATTGTAGGATACCAAAACCAGTGCGGCAACTTACTGGACATCACCTTGGTGCCATCGTTCTGCTGCCTTGGAACTATTCGCGCAACAGTTTGCTACTGATGACCCACCCCCCGCGACGCCCCATGCCGTTATTTGCTGGGTGGCAACTTACTAGACATCACTTTAGTGTCATCTAGATTTCAGCGCGTTCTGCTGCCTTGGAACTATTCGCACAACAGTTTGCTACTGATGACCCACCCCCCGCGACGCCCCACGCCGGAAATCTGGACGTTGTGCTGCGTTGGGACTATTCGCACAGCCGACCGCTACTTCGTTGTTTTTCCCTAAAAATGTTTATATGTTATTACTATTTTTGTTTTCTTGTATATATTTATAAATTATTAAAGTTTTATAATCTTACTACTTTGTCGGAGTGCTATATATTTTTAATGTGACACATAATTGTAAAAACTTTGATGTACAAAGAGTCATCCCTGGAATCTTCCGCTTCAGGCTCGGTCCCCTCCCCAATCACAATACAGGATGGTTTTCAGATAATAGCAACGCTTCTGCTGTGACGGATCTCATCGAGTGTGGGCCTTGATCTACTATAACTCCTTTGAAGAGGGGTGATTCTTTACAGCTGTGGCCATAAACTACATCTGCAGGGCTAGCTGATACCCTAGGACCAGCCTGGACAATCGGACACAGAGGAAAAGGAGTATCAGAGGGTGCGGTAGTGAATAGGGCGAAAGGGAGGTGTCGGGCGGGCACAGGGTGTGATTCTCAGGAAAGAGCAGCGCAGATGGGGGGAGGTTTATTACCCATGCATAAGACAGAGAGCGGGGGTGACCACTGCCTGGGGGAGATGCTTGCGAGGGTGGGGAGCCATGCTAAGGATCGACAGCGTGCACAGAGTGGGTCTGGTCAAGGCATCTAAAATGGCTGCCGTGCACGACAAAAGTGTGGCATTTGAAAAAAGACAAGATGGCGCAGACAATGTTTTTCAACACTTCCTGATTTCCTTCGAATCGAACGTTAACAGACGTTGGGGCATATTACCAAAGTTAAGCGATATTTATCCCTAACGATGCTTAGCAACGATTTTTTTACCGTCAGAAATTATCGCAGATAAACCTTGCTATTATCAAGGTTTATCGGAAATACGATAAAAAACGACCGCAATGCATTAATATCGCTGAAAACTCAGCGATATTCATGCATTACCGAGCTAATGCTCTTAGCCATGTTATCCACCTCCCATTGGATAACATGGCTAAGAACTGCTCAGGGCAGGTGGTAGCTTTTGGAGATATTCGCGCTTATCTCGAATATTTCCAAAAGTTGATAATAGGAGATAGCGATGTTAGCGACTGTTTCCAGTCGCTAACATCTTGGCATGCCCACTTTGCATGTCATTAGTGATAAATATCACTCACATGCAAAGTGGGGCCCAAGATGGTCGCTATCTTCTACTAGCCGTCGCTAACTGGTGTTAGCAACAGCTAGGTAATACACATATAATTTTATCTCCGCGAAGCGGAGCGCTGTTACAGATATATATCTTGTTTCTGAACGTTAATTTCTCAAAATGCACTGAAGCACATATATTGAGACCTAGCAAAGGCACATCGGGCTACCAGTCCCTACAATTTTGCCAAGTTTCGTGCAAATCCATTCAGCTGTTCGATCCTACCGAGAGACAAGATGGCGGCCGCTACGGACTGTTTGGAATGTTTACAGACACCGGAGAGCCAATCAGCTTCGCTTCGCAAAGCTCCGTAACGCGAAAAGTACGCGAAGCGGTGCGCTGTTACAGATATATATCTTTTTTTGAACGTTAATTTCTCAAAATCCACTGGAGCACATATATTGAGATCTAGCAAAGGCACATCGGGCTACCAGTCCCTACAATTTTGCCAAGTTTCGTGCAAATCCATTCAGCTGTTCGATTATTATTATTTTTATTTTTTTTTGCCCCGCGGGGCCCTTTTAAAACCTCCACATCAAACCTAGGGGGTGAGCGACAATGTACTATGCCCCCTTATGGTCATTTGCCCCTTCGCTTTGGCCTCCTCTTGTCTCTCGATCCTACCGAGAGACAAGATGGCGGCCGCTACGGACTGTTTGGAATGTTGACAGACGCCGGAGAACCAATCAGCTTCGCTTCACAAAGCTCCGTTGCGCGAAAAGTACGCGTAGCGGAGCGCTGCCCGGTCCGCTGTTACAGATATATATCTTTTTTTAAACGTTAATTTCTCAAAATCCACTGGAGCACATATATTGAGACCTACAAAAGGCACATCGGGCTACCAGTCCCTACAATTTTGCCAAGTTTCGTGCAAATCCATTCCGCCGTTCGGGCTAAAAGTGAGGCCAACCGCCCTATGGAAAACTCAATGTTAAAAACACGTTTTGGGACCCCCCTTTTTTCTCGGCCCCCCCTTGACGAACCCCCCCCAAATTTTCAAGGGATGCTCAGAAACAAAATGTGCCATTTTCCTGAAAATTTCAGCCAATTCCGTCCACAAACGCCAAAGTTATTAGACATAGAATTTTCAAAAAACCCATAGAGAAAAAATCCTAACTATATATACCTACTGGCGACCGCCAGTAGGTAATATATATATATATATATATATATATATATCAATGCTCGAAGGTGTCCCCGTTTGAGTAGCACGCGAACAGCAGCTTGGTTTATGTACAGGTGAGGACGGGGATCCACTCGTAGACGCCGCTCCGTACGGGATCTGCCCGACGCGTTTCGAAGCTCCGTATGCTTCTCTTCAGGGGCTTTAACGGAAGCGGTGTGCGCAACCGCCGACCCACTTCCCCATTTTATATATAACACACCCACGGATGGGAGGCTCAAATGAGACTGTGCATTTTGGGAAGTGTGGTCCGGGAAGCACACAATCAAGACCTGTATGGACTCCACAAGTGGGCCCGTCCTCGATTCCTAGTACGACTGCTGCTTCACTTTCGTGACGCCCAGGGTACCGGGGTGGTGCATACTCCACGGCTGGACGGCCGCGTATAAATCAATGCTCGAAGGTGTCCACCTTTGAGTAGCACGCGAACAGCAGCTTGGTTTATGTACAGGTGAGGACGGGGATCCACTCGTAGACGCCGCTCCGTACGGGATCTGCCCGACCCGTTTCGAAGCTCCATATGCTTCTCTTCAGGGGCTTTAACGGAAGCGGTGTGCGCAACCGCCGACCCACTTCCCCATTTTATATATAACACACCCACCGATGGGAGGCTCAAATGAGACTGTGCATTTTGGGAAGTGTGGTCCGGGAAGCACACAATCAAGACCTGTATGGACTCCACAAGTGGGCCCGTCCTCGATTCCTAGTAAGACTGCTGCTTCACTTTCGTGACGCCCAGGGTACCGGGGTGGTGCATACTCCACGGCTGGACGGCCGCGTATAAATCAATGCTCGAAGGTGTCCACCTTTGAGTAGCACGCGAACAGCAGCTTGGTTTATGTACAGGTGAGGACGGGGATCCACTCGTAGACGCCGCTCCGTACGGGATCTGCCCGACGCGTTTCGAAGCTCCATATGCTTCTCTTCAGGGGCTTTAACGGTAGCGGTGTGCGCAACCGCCGACCCACTTCCCCATTTTATATATAACACACCCACCGATGGGAGGCTCAAATGAGACTGTGCATTTTGGGAAGTGTAGTCCGGGAAGCACACAATAAAGTCCTGTATGGACTCCACAAGTGGGCCCGTCCTCGATTCCAAGTACGACTGCTGCTTCACTTTCGTGACGCCCAGGGTACCGGGGTGGTGCATACTCCGCGGCTGGACGGCCGCGTATAAATCAATGCTCGAAGGTGTCCACCTTTGAGTAGCACGCGAACAGCAGCTTGGTTTATGTACAGGTGAGGACGGGGATCCACTCGTAGACGCCGCTCCGTACGGGATCTGCCCGACGCGTTTCGAAGCTCCATATGCTTCTCTTCAGGGGCTTTAATGGAAGCGGTGTGCGCAACCGCCGACCCACTTCCCCATTTCATATATAACACACCCACCGATGGGAGGTTCAAATGAGACTGTGCATTTTGGGAAGTGTGGTCCGGGAAGCACACAATCAAGTCCTGTATGGACTCCACAAGTGGGCCCGTCCTCTAGGGATGCCCAGACGTGGGTCCCAGGTACTCCACACCACTTGGAGTCAAGCTAGCCGGGCTGAAGAGAGGTGTTACCTCGAAACCGGTCCGGTCCTCGGATGCTTGATTCCGTTCTGGGAAGGACATGGCTTTTGTAGTTCGGACTGGACTGTTCCCATGGGGCAACAGGGTCAGAGCTGATTTGCATATCGCCATTGTCTAACCCAGGGTGGTGTGGAGTGCAAAAAAACGATGGATTTGGGCCCAGATCTTTTGACTGGGGGAGTGTGTGACATTGATCCACATTCAGTCCATCACTTGTTGTTTTTGCAATTGCCGCCCTAAGTGCGCTGGGGATGCCCAGACGTGGGTCCCAGGCACTCCACACCACTTGGAGTCAAGCTAGCCGGGCTGAAGAGAGGTGTTACCTCGAAACCGGTCCGGTCCTCGGATGCTTGATTCCGTTCTGGGAAGGACATGGCTTTTGTAGTTCGGACTGGACTGTTCCCATGGGGCAACAGGGTCAGAGCTGATTTGCATATCGCCATTGTCTAACCCAGGGTGGTGTGGAGTGCAAAAAACGATGGATTTGGGCCCAGATCTTTTGACTGGGGGAGTGTGTGACATTGATCCACATTCCGTCCATCACTTGTTGTTTTTGCAATTGCCGCCCTAAGTGCGCTGGGGATGCCCAGACGTGGGTCCCAGGCACTCCACACCACTTGGAGTCAAGCTAGCCGGGCTGAAGAGAGGTGTTACCTCGAAACCGGTCCGGTCCTCGGATGCTTGATTCCGTTCTGGGAAGGACATGGCTTTTGTAGTTCGGACTGGACTGTTCCCATGGGGCAACAGGGTCAGAGCTGATTTGCATATCGCCATTGTCCAACCCAGGGTGGTGTGGAGTGCAAAAAAACGATGGATTTGGGCCCAGATCTTTTGACTGGGGGAGTGTGTGACATTGATCCACATTCAGTCCATCACTTGTTGTTTTTGCAATTGCCGCCCTAAGTGCGCTGGGGATGCCCAGACGTGGGTCCCAGGCACTCCACACCACTTGGAGTCAAGCTAGCCGGGCTGAAGAGAGGTGTTACCTCGAAACCGGTCCGGTCCTCGGATGCTTGATTCCGTTCTGGGAAGGACATGGCTTTTGTAGTTCGGACTGGACTGTTCCCATGGGGCAACAGGGTCAGAGCTGATTTGCATATCGCCATTGTCTAACCCAGGGTGGTGTGGAGTGCAAAAAAACGATGGATTTGGGCCCAGATCTTTTGACTGGGGGAGTGTGTGACATTGATCCACATTCAGTCCATCACTTGTTGTTTTTGCGAGTTTATTCGTGAGGCTGTTCCAGCGCATGCCTGGGAATCCCAACCACAAAAACTCTGTGTTTGAGAATCCACGTGTCCAGTTCCTGAGCGATGCCCACTGTGCTAACCTGGAGATGGCTGAGTGCCCCACGACCCTCACTCTCGACCCTGATAAGACAAAGGACACGTTTAAAACTTTGTTGTTTTATTAATCTCTTCAGTATGCAACTAGTACAACACTTCAAACACACTGCAAACAAAACCTGCAACGGTATATCACACGACACTGCAAACTTGAGGCAACTGCATGTACGCCTCACGGGCGGATATAACGCCTGTAACACAGGGGCTCCCAGCGCCCCACTTTTTTAACACTTGCAGGCTGCATGCCTGCTTTGAAAGTTGCGGTGGCGGCACCTATTCTGAAAGAGTGGCTGGAAAACGTCTTTCTCCGGCTAAGTAGGCCTGCCATGGATAAGCACGCCCCCATGATCCGGTCCATCTGATACTTGGTAAGTGGGCCGAGGTCTGCGTGGATCAGTAGGTAGCCAGGCGCTGAGGGGCGCAGCGCGAGGTATTCCCTGACTAAGGAGACCGGGCAGTATTTGCGGTCCCCCAATGGGCTCAACTCAATATCTACCCCCCTGCCCGCCTGATCTGTCTTGGACTTCCTGAGGTGGATGGTCAAACTGCCGTCCAGGCTGATATCTGCTAACCCCAGCGCGTCCCCTGACATGTCGGTTTTGGAGCGTGCCAGCAACTCGCTGATGCGTAAAGCTCCGAAGAAGGCTAGGCAGAATGCTGCTGCAAACAGGGAAGCCTCAAAGTGTGAGTGGGTTACTGCTTCTAGTACATCTAGCATGGCTTGAAGTATGGGAAAATCGATGGGGGATCTACCACCTGGGACCCTAGGCTCTTCCCTAGACTAGACTTTCAGAGCTGCCATGATAACAAAAGACTTCGCTGGGTCCTGCCCCCCTCTCAACTTGGCATCATGACTGACTGCAGCCAGGTGTCCGCAGGCCCAAGAGTGGGATTTGCCTTTTCTCTTTGCCCATACCACAAACGCCTGCACTCTGTCTTCCAGTGGTAACCCTGTTAAGCCCAAGTCCTCCACTACTTTGTTGAATGCAGACAGGTGGCTCCCATAGCGTTTCCTCGTACCTGGGGCCAAGGCCCGCTCCCCCAGGGCTCTCAACTCCTGCTCCACTTCAAGATTCGCCAGAGGGCTGGTGGGAAGGGGGTCATCTCTGCTCTCGCCTGCGGCCAAGCTGCCCGGAAACTATCCCACTGGAAACGAGAGAGAGCGTCAGCTGCTACGTATTTGACCCCCTCAATGTGTCTGGCCCTAAACTCTATATTGCAGCGCAGGCTCCCTCTGGCAAGCTCCCTCGGTAAGCATGGCACCAGCGGGCATCTGGCTGTTTGCCCGTTTACTGCCTGTACCACTGCCATGTTATCAGACTGAATGGGACCTTCCTGTCTGACAAGGACTCTGGCCAGAGGTGAAGGGCGATGACGGTGGGAAAGAGCTCCAGCACCGTGATATTGGGTGTAATGCCGCGCTTGCGCCAGGCGTTGGGCAACTCCTGCGCCCACCACTGTTTGCCCAGGATTGCCCCAAAGCCCTCCCTCCCCGAAGCAATCGTGAACATGCTAATCTCAGGACTGTCGACCCAGGGAGCCCTCCAGATCACCGTCCCATTAAAGGCAGACAAAAACTCCCCCCACATGGCCAGATCCTTCTTCAGACCTAGGGACAACCTGACATTGTGGTGTTGCTTGACAACCTTCGCAGTTGCTCTAACCAACCTCCTGGCAGAGACCCTACCCACTGGGATGACTCTTGCTGCAAAATTGAGCTTGCCCAGCCGGCTCCGGATGACCCCTAGAGGCGCCTTGTCTCTCCCCAGCAGATACTGGATGTCCTGCTGCAGGGCTTGCACCTTCACCGCAGGGAGTCTCGACACGCCCATAACCGTGTCCAACTCGATGCCTAGAAACGTGAGAACCTGCTCAGGGCCTTCAGTCCTGCCGGGTGCTAACGGCACCCCCGAGTGTCGGGCCAAGTCCTAAAAGCATTGGAGCCCCTCGCTGCATTCCTGCGTACCAGTCCGCCCCAATGAACAGGAAGTCATCCAGGTAGTGGTTCACCGACTTGACGTTATACCTCACCGAGAGTACCCACTGCAGGAAAGAGCTGAAGGCCTCAAAAAAGGCGCACAATACTGCACAGCCCATGGGCATGCATTTGTCAAAAAAGAATTCCCCTCGCCACTTGAAGCCCAAGAGGTGTTGGCTCTCCGGGTGGACAGGCAGCAGTCTAAATGCTGACTCAATGTCGGCTTTGGCCAACCAAGTACCCCTCCCTACCCTCCTAACGATATCGATGGCCATGTCCAGGGAACAGTAAGAAACAGAGCAAGAGCCCCCCTCCAGCCAAGAATTCACAGAATAGCCCTCAGGAAAGGAGAGATGATGGATCAACCTGAAAGCCCCCTGTTCCTTTTTGGGGACTACGCCCAAGGGCGAGACAACAAAATCCGGGAGGGGAGGATGCTGAAAAGGGCCCGCCACCCTCCCCAAGGCGACTTCTTTTCCCACTTTTTCTCCCACCACCGCTCGGTGGTCCCTAGTTGACCTGAGGTTCTCCGAATCCCTGCTAACCTTGGGGCCCAGGTATGGAATTCTGAATCCTTCCAAACAGCCTTCGGCTAACACAGCCCTGTCTTTGGCATTAGGATACTCCCGCAGTAGCGTTAGCAAATTTGTAATGACAATGTAATTATGATGTAATCCTAGCTCCTCTTAAAATTTCCCATCGCAGCAGAAAACTTCCCTCGGCCCCGTGGTTCACAGAATCTCTACGACTGCAGAGACAACACTGCAGGAATTTGGAGAGACACTGGCGCCGTCACTACAATCCCACGGATAAAAATGCCTACAAAAGTGCCCTTTCCAAGTATAAAATACTCATTACCTCGGAAAAAACACATTACTATACCTCCCAAATTAATCAGGCAAATAATTCTGCAAGAGAACTGTTTCAGGTGGTTACTCACCTTTCTAACCCTCCCGTCCCTCTTTCTGACGGATCACAGGAGCTCTGCAATTCTGTTGCCAAGTTCTTTGAAGACAAAGTTACTACTATCTTTTCAGCCTCCACTCACCCTCCCCCTGCTACCACCACCATTGCACCTCCTTCCAGTAATGCACCCAGGTTCTTAACCTTCAAAGCTGCCACGGAGGAACGAATCCAACGACTTGTTTCAGGCACAAAATCAGGATCACCTCTAGACCCCTGTCCTCCCGCCATCCTTAATCTCATTCCAGAAGCAATTTCCCCTGCTCTCACCACCATATGTAATGCCATGTTCACAACAGGCATATACCCTTCAGTCTGGAAGGAAGCCATCATTAAACCCTTCCTAAAAAATCGTACTCTCGACCCCCTCCTTCCCGCCAGTTATCGACCCATTGCATGTCTTCCGTTCCCAGCAAAAATCTTTGAAAAAATAATGAACATACAGTTGTCTAAATTCATAGATAAAACAACTTACTGGATGATACCCAATTCGGGTTTAGACAGGGTCATGGGACCGAGACCGCGTTACTTAAAGCAGCTGACGAAATAAGAATGACAATGGATAAGGGAGGAGCGGCAGTACTAATATTGTTAGATCTTTCTGCAGCCTTTGACACGGTCGATCATGTCACCTTGATCGACCGTGTCTCATCAATAGGAATTCAGAATAAGGCTAAAGAACTTCTTGCCTCATTCCTGATGGATCGCCCGCAGACAGTAAAAATGGACCAGTTTACCTCCCGCACTTTCACACTCCCCTGCGGAGTACCACAGGGCTCCTCGCTGAGTCCGACACTATTTAACATTTATGTTTCGGACTTATCGAGGGTAATAAAATCATACGGCATTGCCCTTACAACATACGCTGACGACACTCAATTGGTGCTATCGGTACACAACGATGGTACATCAGTTGCAGCAAATTTCCAAGAGGGAATACGGGCAATCAGTTCCTGGATGTCATCAAACTGTCTTAAATTAAATTCTGATAAGACAGAGGTGATGACATTCGGGAAACTGGAACCAACCTGGTCCCCCCTATGGTGGCCACCCGAGATGGGAACTCCACCTCAACATGTCACCACGGTCCGCAACCTCGGAGTCATATTTGACAACAAAATGACTTTCCAGCAACATGTCAACTCCGTGGTCTCCTCATCCTTTTACATCCTGAGAAAAATTAAGAAACTCATGCCATACCTCCCTTCGTCGGCCGGTAAAACCCTAATTAGTACTTTGGTCTTTTCCAAAACAGACTACTGCAATGCCCTTCTTCTGAATGCCCAGGAAAAAGTCCTCAACAGATTGCAGCTAGTCCAGAATGCCTTGGCCAGAATTTTACTGGGCATTCCCAAGTTCACATCCATCTCCCCTTACATTCGACAGCTGCACTGGCTCCCAATTAGGAGCCGGACAAAATTCAAGGCACTGTGCATTGCATACAAAGCCATAAACAATTCAGGCCCACAGTTTCTTAAAAAGGCCCTTTCCCCGCTCCATCATTCAAGAACACTACGTTCATCTTCAGCTCATCTGCTGAAAGTCCCACGTACAAAAAGAGCCAACTGGGGTGACAGATGCTTCACTATCTCCACAGCCAAACTTTGGAACACATTACCCCTTTACATCAAAACCGCCCCCACTCTCATCAGCTTCAGAAAAAAAACTAAAAACTTGGTTTTTTGCAACATCATTTTTTAGCCACAGCGATGGTTCTGTACTTTGAGCGCCGAGACACCTCCGGGTAGTTGCACGCTATAAAAATTGCATAAACATAAACATAAACATAAACATAAACAATGGAAGATGGGCCTTTGGCCAGGGGGGGTCCGGGGAGCAGACAGGGGGTGGACTTACCGGCATGTATTAGGAAGAGGCAGGGAGGAGAGCAATGAGAGGCCAAGGTAACTGAGGAGGGGGGAGGGGACCTAACTAAAGTCGGACAGTCAAGGCTGCTACTTGTCCTGTCTAGCGGGCCCTGCGGAGGAGTTCCGCTTGTCACACGAGGTGGCCGGATGGGGACCGCCACACTTGCTGCAGGTGTGAGAGAATCTACAGACCTTCCCCCAGGTGCAAGTCCCCCCATTATAGAGCCTGCACGTACCCGTGAAGCTCCTTCTGGTACCTTGCCTCTGCCCTCCTCCTCCTCGGCCCTCTCGAAAGGACTGCCTAAACTGGCCCTTCTTGTCTTGGTTCTGTCCCTTGCTCATTTCCCCTTTCCTGTTGTTGGTGATCGCCTTCTCTGCAGCTTCTACCATTCCTTTGCCCATGTGCTGCATCCACAGCCGCACTTCTATCTGGTCCTACCCCAGATCAGGACACATGGCCATCTTTTTCCTAAATTCGTAATCATACTTGTACCAGCTCATGCCCCCATTGGTCTCTGCCTCGTTCGTTATGATGCTTGCGTATTGGAACAGGCCCTGCCCCTGCTCTGGGAATCGCTCCATTATTACTGCTGCCAGGATAGCGAAAGCCTGCCTTCAAGTCTTAATGGATTTCTCAGGCCATGCCTGACAGCAAACTTTCTTGTCTTCCTCCTTGCCCTCCATTTTCCTGGTGTCCAGCCCCTCCGCCCCGTGCATAAGTAGTGAGAAGATATCGATGAACTCCCTGCGCCAAATTCCTTCTTTAGCTGCCAGTGGCACTTCCCAAGCTAGGGAGCTCCTGCCTGACAGCAGTGGGGCCATGGTCACTTGTGGCATGGGCACCGCTTGCGCCACCTGAGTCCCTGCACTGGTGGAGGGGCTGGTCGCTGTGGGATGCGGGGGTGCGACTAAAGCATTCGGGGGCGGTATGGGCGGCACTAGCGTGGATGATGCGACAGGTTCTGCCCTCTGTTGGCATCCTGAGTCCCTTGTGGCTCCCCCCACTGCTTCCGCCCTGGCTGGGTCGCTGAATGCAATTGGTCCTCCCTGAGGGCACCCTGCTGAATCAACCCCTTCACCCCACACCAGGGTGACGGAAACCCCTGCTTGAGCCAGAACTGGTGGTGCTGGTGCCACTCCCCCAACCTCAGAAATCACTGCGGCCGCCCCTACGGGCTGACTGGTAGCCCTTAGGCCCGCTCTAACTTCCGCCATGAAGTCCGCTAGAGAGTCTGTGAGCTTACCAAGGTCCTCACGTGTAGCAAAGTTTGCAAAAGGGGGTGCTGTGGCTGAGGGCGTCACTGCCCTGGCAGCTGCGGGTGGCGAGGCGGCCGCATGCACCACTACTGTTCTTGCCGGTTCACTCTGGCCCTTGGCTGGCAGCTGTTCTGCCGGGAAGTCTCTGACCGTGGTCCTACGCGGCCTCTTGGACCTGGTGGGCCCTGCTTCTTCCGCGGGTTCCTGCCCCGCTGGGGGGGGGGGCAGGCAAGACAATTCCTGAGTCCCCTGGACTATTCGCTCTCAGTAGCTCGCTGGCCCATGCCACGCCTTTAACCCTTATCATATCCATAGCGGCCGCCAACTGTGCATCTTGGGAGGTTCCTAGCAGGGAATCCTCCACGTGGGACATCTGCGAAAAAAGCGGGGGGGATCCCTGGCTATTCATGCTGATGCTTTGAGGTCTGTTCTCCTGCAAAAGAAATGGAACTGTGAGCCAACAACCTCGCAGGCAGTGGAGGTCCGCTTACCGGGACCCGCCCTAGTCTTAGCTTGACACTCCGCACCTTTTCCCCTCGCCGTGGGACATGGCTAGCACCCCCCCACGACCGTCGCGGAGCCATTCCCCTCACCAACTATGTATTACCTTTGCAAACTGTTTTCCTGGGAGAAGATGGTTGGTGCACAAGGCTGCGACAAATATTCAAGCACGTGGGCAGGGCTGGAAAAAAAATAGCACATGAGTATGGCAACTATGGCCTGAGGCCGAGGGGATTCCGTCAGTGAAACCGCCATGTAGCCCAATAGCTAGGCCCATGTCTTCTTCCCCTTCTTTAAAGTCATTACGCTCAAACCTTCCCCCCCTGCCTTCTGTGGTAGCAACTACTATGCCGTGCACCATGTCCTTCATATTCCCTAAATTACCTGGACCATGTGCATCACTGCTGCTCTTTGTTCGCACGAACATTGCACCGTCCTTGACCTGCACAGATGATGACAAAGGTGAGTGCACACATACACGCCCCCCCAAAGGCTACCTTATCCTCCTAATGCACCCTTGCGCAACTTCGCCCGATGGGCTGCGCTTCCTGTAGGTCTCTCCTACTGTGAATAGTCTGATACGCTTGCAGAAAGCCCAGTACAAGTACATTTATCAAAGTGCTGCCAGCGAGGCCCTCTTGGCATTATGGGTGCTACTTGCAACTCTGCGTGAAGTTCCGCGCTTGCAAAAAGCCAACACAAGTATACCATAAGACATATAGTGAGGTCACCCATGGGGGCAAAGAAGCATGGATTACCATTGCTCACTTCAACTAGCATTTACACAGCGTTCGAGCGACTCCGGTGATAATTAACAAGATCGGGATCGCTGCGTGCCTTTCCTGACCTAACATGTTTCTAATACTCGTCCTTGTAACCCTGCGACATGGCCCCGGCGCGGGCCTGCCAATGCCCTCGCTAGCATCATTTTGTCACCCGTGACCGCCATGTTTGGGGGGGGGGACTTGCACCTTCTCCGCAGGGAGTCTTGACACGCCCATAACCGTGTCCAACTCAATGACTAGAAACGTGAGAACCTGCGCAGGGCCTTCAGTCTTGCCGGGAGCTAATGGCACACCCAGGTGTCGGGCCAAGTCCTTAAAGCATTGGAGCCCCTCGCTGCATTCCTGCGTACCAGTCCCCCCGATGAGCAAGAAGTCATCCAGGTGGTGGGTCACCGCCTTGACGTTATACCTCACTGAGAGTACCCACTGCAGGAAAGAGCTGGAGGCCTAAAAAAAGGCACACGATACCGCACAGCCCAAGGGCATGCATTTGTCAAAAAAGAATTCCCCTCGCCACTTGAAGCCCAAGAGGTGTTGGCTCTCCAGGTGGACAGGCAGCAGTCTAAATGCTGACTCAATGTCGGCTTTGGCCAACCAAGCACCCTTTCCCTGACGATGTCGATGGCCATGTCCAGGGAACAGTAAGAGACAGAGCAAGAGCCCTCCTCTAGCCAAGAATTCACAGAATCGCCCTCAGGAAAGGAGAGATGATGGATCAACCTGAAAGCCCCCTGTTCCTTTTTGGGGACTACGCCCAAGGGCGAGACAACAAAATCCGGGAGGGGAGGATGCTGAAAACGGCCCGCCACCCTCCCCAAGGCGACTTCTTTTACCACTTTTTCTCCCACCACCTCGGCGTGGTCCCTAGTTGACCTGAGGTTCTCCGAATCCCTGCTAACCTTGGGGCCCACGTATGGTATTCTGAATCCTTCCAAAAAGCCTTCAGCTAACACGGCCCTGTCTTTGGCATCAGGATGCTCCCGCAGTATCTAAAAGAAAATAGCACATGAGTACGGCAACTATGGCCTGAGGCCGAGGGGATTCCGTCAGTGAAACCGCCATGTAGCCCAATAGCTAGGCCCATATCTTCTTCCCCTTCTTTAAAGTCATTACGCTCAAACCTTCCCCCCCACGTTCCTGCTGTGGTCGCAACCACTATGCCGTGCACCATGTCCTTCATAGTCCCCTAAATTACCTGGATCATGTGCATCACTGCTGCTCTTTGTTCTCACGAAAATTGCCACCATCCTTGACCTGCACAGAAGATGACAAAGGTGAGTGCACACATACACGCCCCCCCAAAGGCTGCATTATCCTCCTAATGCACCCTTGCGCCGCTTTGCCCGATGGGCTGCGCTTCCTGTAGGTCTCTCCTACTGTGAATAGTCTGATACGCTTGCAGAAAGCCCAGAACGGGTACATTTATCAAAGGGCTGCTAAATTACCTGGACCATGTGCATCACTGCTGCTCTTTGTTCGCACGAAAATTGCCACCATCCTTGACCTGCACAGAAGATGACAAAGGTGAGTGCACACATACACGCCCCCCCAAAGGCTGCATTATCCTCCTAATGCACCCTTGCGCCGCTTTGCCCGATGGGCTGCGCTTCCTGTAGGTCTCTCCTACTGTGAATAGTCTGATACGCTTGCAGAAAGCCCAGAACGGGTACATTTATCAAAGGGCTGCCAGCGAGGCTCTCTTGGCATTTTGGGTTCTACGTGCAACTCTGCGTGAAGTTCCGCGCTTGCAAAAAGCCAACACAAGTATACCATAAGACATATAGTGAGGTCACCCGTGGGGGCAACGAAGCATGGAGTACCATTGCTCAGTTTAACTAGCATTTACACAGTGTTCGAGCGACTCCCGTGATAATTAACAAGGTCGGGATCGCTGCGTGCCTTTCCTGACCTAACATGTTTCTAATACTCGTCCTTGTAATCCTGCGCCATGGCCCCGGCCTGCCAATGCCCTCGGTAGCGCCATTTTGTCACCCGTGACCGCCATGTTTGGAGGGGGCTCTCCCAACCGCCGCAATTTCCGTGCCAAACCACCGGCCGGATGCACCGCACCTAGTGCAGCAAAGCCCATAATCACAATTTCAACTTTCGCCAGACTCGCCTGGAATCTTTACCTATGGCGTGCCACAGACGAGCCAAGCATTTATACATAACTGGTCAAAATCCCCCGCGCCTCGATTGCCACCCCTTACCGGCCTCCAGTTCCAGGCGCTGACTCCGATCGGCCCCGCACAGCCTGCCCTACCAAATTGCCGGGTAGTAGGTCATGCTGCTCTGTTCAGCACACAGAGGGGTCGGGGTGTGCTCTTTCGCCTCCGGTGATCGACCGCAACCGGTGTAAAGTATGACACTTTAGTAAAATGAAGAAGTTGAGGTTTATTAATAAAGAGCACTGGAGCAAGGTAGGGCGCAACCTACACAGGACTTAATTCCCAGCAACTGACCTGCTGGTTCAGTACAAGATTCCAAGCTAGCAAAGAATGTGAATTAAAAGTAAACATTCCACAACAAAGGAAGAACTTACATGACACATCTTCCCCTGTAACAAAACGAAATAACACAAAATTAAATTAACACACAACATCGTCTAACCACCTAGGTTGAACTGGGATACGTTTCTTGAGATTATCTACATTACTATTTACAACGTTCCTATTTACAGAATCAGAATTTAACAAAATATCATTACTAGCAGTAGAAGCATCACAAACAGGATCATGCAAAACCTGACTGCCAGAAACACCAGATCCAAAAGTATAATCTCTAGAAGGTTAGGCCACCTCAGCAACTCCACAAGATGAACCTGCACACTCAGAAGGTTGGACCACCTCAGAGACTACACTGAATGAACCTGCACAATCTGAAACAATGATACCACCATGATCCTTCTTTTGAGGAGTATGAAACTCTCCAATTTTAGAAGAACTTGAAGAGGAAGACCCAACAGAATCATTCCTAACTTCATTCTTACCTCTGAAAATAGCAATTCTTCTGAGGTTCCATACTTTACCATCACTTGAGGTTCTGTGGTTTTCGACTCCGCTTCGTATCTAGCTGCCATTTTGTGTCCAGACGCCATTTTCTGTTGCCTCACGCAGTGTTTTTGCTTTTTCAGCTGCTACATGTCTCTTCTGTTAAAAAGTAACCACTTGTCCTTGTTTACGAAACCGATGTCAGGGTCTGGCTGAGTTTGTTAAATCCATGTCTAGACTGATTAATCCTTGTCTTATTCCACTGTTTGAGTCCCACCATTCTTTCTTACCTTATCTTATTTGACTGGCCTTCGCTATTCTCTTTGTATATTCTCTTATTACACAAACTGTCCTTTGAAGCATACGAACATGTTCTACCACCTGCAAATTGAATTACGGGCACTAGTGTTGATTAACTTGAGGGGAGGAGAGCACACGGGGTCTGAAAGGAGGGTGTGTTTTGGATACTCGATAGCTTGTTTTCGAACTATTCCTATTCGTTAGTTTTGTATGTTTTGGGAGTGGGCATTGTAAATATGTGTACTATAAGAGACTATGAGCCACTGAGTTAAGTGGCAGTCTCCTGAGAATATACCATTAGGGTACTTCTTGGACAACTGTGCTTGGCTGCAGCTAGTAAACTCGATTTTCTACGCCCAACAGAGTGTCTCGTGTCTCTGTCTGACAAGGCAGGTGAACCCGGAGATATTAGGCATGCCCTGCGCCGCTCGGCCCATAAGGCCCGGTTCTCCAACTGGTGGGGCGACTTCAGTGGTAGTGGTTCAGCCCAAGGGTCGTGAGGAGCTTCGCAAGAAAATTCTGGAGGATTCGCGAAGCACGAGAGCGACCCCTGTATGTCGAAGTGGACCGAAGGTCTTTTGCAGCGCGGCTACTCCTTTCCGACGGCTGCTGACGACTGCTGCCCTGACTGTCGCCCTGCCTTGGCCCTCTGGTGATGATTGGTATCGCGAGACATTAGACGGACATCTGTTGGCGTGAGAAAACATTTAGTTAAGTATTTGTGGGTAGCGCCCACTCTTTGTTTTGTTTTTGTCATTCGATTAGTGCACTTATCGAAGCCAAGGGGTAAGTACGTTTTTGCTGTGACTATATTGTCTTACACCCCTTGAAGTTTGTGAAAAGTCCAGTACGTTACAAAATGCCTGGATTTAGTAAGTTTAAGAAATTTTGCTGTTTAGGTTGTTCTAGGGATTCCCGGCTAGAGGACTCTTGTCCAATTCCTCCGGTGTGAACTCCCACTTACGAGCTCTATTCGAAACATGGGCTTGGTCCTATTATTTTTAATGAAACATGGATTCGATATACGAAGAAAGATGGTGTTTTGCAGTGGCCACAAAATGGTAGTTTCCAGACTGACATATTAGATAATTTGGAAGCAATTTTGTTTAAAAGAAAAGCCCGGCCAGCAATGTTTGACTCTTTCCGCCTATGGCGTAAGGAAGCCAAACAGAAAGAAATTAAACAAGCAAAGAAAGATAAGAAGGAACAAAATATGACGATTTTACAGGCTGCCCAGCAGTTTAAAATGATGATACTGATCAGATGATTGAAGTTTCAGAAAGACAGCATCGTATGGCAATAGATAGATGTTACCCTGTGTTGCCTACTTCCACAAAGAGTAAGGATCTTGACGAAGATCCTTTTATGTCCCATTTGCTGAGATTACCTCCACCCTATGTATTGGGTGCTAATGCACCCCTGTTACAACCTGTTATTCAGCAACCTGTTGCACAACCAGTTATTCCGGTTCTTGCACAATTGCCTCTTCCAGTAATTCCACCTCCACCTCCTTTGCCACCGACTTCTGTACCCCAGTCTTCTGTGCCTCAGTCTCCTTCACCTTCAGTTTGCTTTGCTACTAGCTCTTCTACTACCGTACTGAATACATTGTCTCCTGTTCTAGTGGCGGATTCCCCTACAGCTCGTCAACGGTTAGTTAACACCGTTTCCGGTCTCTTGTCACCTTTTCTTGGGCCTCTTCATTTTTCTCCTGCCTCGTCTCGAAGGCAATCTCGTAGCCAAATTCCAGATTCTGACGAGCAGATTAAGCTAGATTATCTCGCTCGTAAGTGGATCATGAGTGATCCACAGTATAGTGTGCGTGATATTTTAGATACTTTTCTTCAATAGAATGCACCCACACAGAGATATGTCTTTAATGTTATGTGTAATACTATTATTAACGGATGGGGAGATATGGATTTGAATGTACCTCCTCCGGGTTTGTTCGAGATACAGGATCAATTTGATAAAGGACTTATTGTGGGTTCCGCCGAAGAGCATGCTGTCCAAACACTTGTTACTTTCAGGTCTTCCTTTTTCTCTACAGCTTCTCTTGAACCTGATCCTGCGGTTCGGCGTAAAATGAAACAATATCCTATGCGAGAAGTTCCTTCAATATGGAGAGATGTGGTTCCACAAGTAGGAGATAATCCGCCTATTCCAGGTCATTTTCAACATATATGGGTACATGATCCTTGGAAAAGATCGGAAGTGTTGGCGCTTAAACAGTCTTTACCGACCCTCGTAAGAATCCTGCTGGATATTATAAAGAGTTGTCCCATACTGTTGATGCGTGTATCATGACTTTAGCGGATATTGATTTGCTGATGGGAAATGTAGTCCCACAAGCATCATGGGCTAGGATTCGTATGGAAGACCACGATCAAGCTTTGGGTGGTAATTGGGATGCTATAACAGCCGCAGATGCAGGACAAGTAGGTGGTGCTAAACCCGATGATTTAATAACAGAATTGCCTGGTAAAATAATAGCTCTAATGATAATGATGATGCCTGCTGTACGTGTTAATTGGGATAAGTTAGCAGCATGTAAACAAAAGACGGATGAAAGTGTCTCCGATTTCTTTACTCGTTTCGTAGAAACTTTCATCGACCATAGTGGTCAAGATATGAGTACTGAAGGTGGACAGCGATTATTCGTGGATAAATTTGTATTTAATCTACTTCCAGAATTATCGCACAAATTGAAACAATCAGAGAGTTCATGGGCCATTTCATCGACTGCCCAGATATTAGCTACTGCTCAGTATTATGAGAATAGGGATAAGGAAGAAAAGGATAAAGTAGAGAAAAAGACTAAAGAGTTGAAAATGAAGGTTCTTTTGCAACATGCTTATCCCCCTCGTTCTGCCCAGAATCAATCGCAACAGCCTCCACAGTTTCAGAGATTGTTGCAGAAGCCTGCATCGTTCGTTCCACAAGCTTTGGTGGGTCCTAATCAATGTGCCTATTGTAAAGAGGAAGGTCATTTTAAGATTAATTTTCTGGTTTTACTGCAACGCACTGGTGGACAATCAGTGCCACGAGGCCGTGGTGGTTTTCAGTCAGCACCTAGAGGTAGAGGGCGAGGTGCGCCGTCCCAAGGACAGTGTTCCTTACCCCCTCAGGATACTATGAATTATTTTGATCAGCAGACTACTCCGTCTGCGCAATATTACAATGACGATTATTGTGTAGAAAACGAAAGTCCTGATTTTAACACTAGCTAGGACAGCCATGGACGAAGCAAGGGAGTTGTATCAGTTCCAGTGGATAAGAATGGACCATATGTTGATGTTGTAGCATTGGGTGTTACAGAACCATTTCTTTTGGATACTGGTGCGATGAGAAGTTCTATTATGCATTCCAAACTCCCTGGGGCTCCTTTGTCTGGCATAACGAATGTTTCCGTAGGATTCTCTGGCGCCCCAGCTAGTAACCCTGTTTCCCGTCCTTTGCCTATTTCCATTGGTCTTTATGATTTAGAAGCTCCGCTTCTTTTGACGACTGGTTGCGGAGAGAATTTATTGGGTTTGGATTTATTGAAACGCTTGCATGCCACACTGTATTGTTCCCCCTCTGGTGTACATCTTACTTTGGGTGCTAAATTGACTTCTCCGATGTATCTATCTAAAGATCAACTGCCACTTGAATTGCATTTACTTCCTGCTACACTTTGGTCCACGGGTCCGAATGATGTTGGGTTGCTTGAAATTCCGCATTATGTGATTACTGTTAAGCCTGATGTTAAGATGCCTCGCATCCATCAATATAAGATCTCTAACGATGGCGAAAGAGCTTTGTTGGCCATTGTTCACGATTTAGTTCAGAAGGGTGTTGTTGAAGAGACAAGAGGAAATGTTTGCAACAGTCTTGTTCTTCCTGTTCTTAAACGTACTAATCCTTCTAAGCCACCTGTGTACCGTTTTGTGAATGATCTTCGAGAGGTCAACAAAATTGTTGTCCCTCAGTTTCCTGTTTTCCCGGATATTACTGCTTTGCTCACTATGATTCCTGCTTCGGCAGCTTGGTTTTTGGTTATTGATCTCAAAAATGCTTTCTTTAGCATTCCTATTGCTGAGGAGAGTAGGGATCTCTTTGGCTTCTCTCTCGGAGGCCGAAGTTTTCGGTTTAAACGTGCACCCCAAGGATATTGTGAGAGTCTGTCCATCTATAGTCAGGCTTTGAATTGCCAGCTTGACGCTTTTTCTTTGCCTCCTGGTGCTAATCTTATCCAGTATGTGGATGATTTGTTAGTGGAAGCCGATTCAGGAGATGTTTGTAAACATGCGACTGTGTCACTTCTGCAACATTTGTCTGATTTACACCACAAGGTGTCACCTTCTAAATTACAATATAGTCGCCTAGAGGTTACCTATTTAGGTCATCTCTTGTCGAAGGAGGGAAGGCGATTGACCCCAGAACGTATCCATGCAATTGCACCTATATCTGTACCATCCACACAAAGAGAGGTGTGTGCTTTTCTAGGCATTACCTCTTATTGTAGACAGTGGATCCCGATTTTTTCCTTGTTGGCCAAACCTTTGTTGGCACTCACTTTGAAAGATACACCCCAGCCTCTTGCTTGGACTGATGAATGCGAGAAGAATTTTTCTGACTTGCGTACTGCGTTGGGTTCTGCTCCTGTGTTGGGTACTCCTGATTATAGTAAGCCTTTCACACTCTATATTCATGAAAGAGAAGGTTGTGCATTGTCAGTTTCGACACAACAATTTGGAGACAAGCAAAGGCCATGTGCCTATTTTTCGGCTACATTGGATCCAGTAGCCAAAGCATTACCTAGTTGTCTCAGAGCAACAGCAGCAGCGGCGATCTCTATTCGTCAATCTGCTGGATTGGTGTTGGATCATACTCTTATTGTAATGGTACCACATGCAGTAGATACCCTTTTGAACAGAACAAAGACGCAACATTTAACGAGCGCTCGTTTGTCTGGATATGAGTTAACGCTTTTAGCTAGTCACATACATATCAAGAGATGTAATGTTCTAAATCCAGCAACATTGTTACCTGTTCTTGATGAGAAAGATGTACAAGAGCAACATGATTGTTTTCTTCATACAGAAGAAGAAACTAAAGGTCGAATAGGTTTGAAGGACACACCACTTGTGGATCCGGATGGGATCCTGTGGGTAGATGGGTCTTGTTTCAAGCTTCCTAATAGCGAGATGACAGCAGCGTATGCTGTTACTACTTTGTATACAGTAGTAGAAACTGCACGTATTACACAGAATTCAGCCCAAGCTGCAGAGTTAATTGCATTAACAAGAGCGTGTGTGTTGGCGAAAGGGAAAAGAGTGACTGTTTACACGGATAGCCAATACGCCTTTGGTGTTGCTCATAGTTTCAGTCGTTTGTGGAAGGAAAGACGATTCTTTACTTCCCACTGCACTAAAATACAGCATGGTCAGTTGGTAACTGACCTTCTTGAATCACTTGCCTTGCCTACTCAAGTAGCAATTGTGAAGTGCAGTGCACATAAAAGGATCACCGATGATGTGGGTCGAGGGAATGCATTTGCGGATGCGGTAGCGAAAGAAACAGCGAAAGATGTTAAAAGTCACATGGATGTTGCAGGCCCTGCAAGATGGGTCGCAGAAGGAGGTATGTGTGAAGACACAGTAGAAAGTGTGAAAATGATCCAGAAGGAAGCAACTGAGAAAGAATTGAGTAAGTGGAGAGAGAATACGGGAATGTTGGACATGACGGGATGTTGGACGGAATTGTCAGAGCACCAGCGGTGGTTGTTACCAGATGCGTATGTACTACCTGTAGTTACTATGGCGCATGGTCCAGCTCATATTAATGCAACGGGTATATGTAAGCTTCTGGCTCCAGTATGGCAGAATGAAGGTATTCCCAAATGTGCTGAGAATGTGGTGAAGCATTGTATTGTTTGTTTGATGCACAATCCAGGAAAGGGAACACCAACTCCGGCAGGTCGTTTTGCTCCCCCTACGTACCCTTTTGAGGTGTTGCAAATAGATTACATTCACATGGAACGTTCCAATAACCTCAAGTATGTTCTGGTGGTGGTTTGTGCCTTTTCCAGATGGATAGAAGCCTACCCCCTAAAGGAGAATACTGCTTTGTCCACTGCCAAAATCCTTTTGAAAGAATTTTTTCCTAGGTTTGGTTTACTGCGCATTTTCTGGAGTGACAATGGGAGTGAATTCAAATTATGCAGAAGGTGTGTATGGGTCTTGGTATTAGACAGAAATTCCATGCGGCAAACCACCCTCAGTGTTATAATGGCACTCTCAAGCTCAAATTAGCAAAGATCCAGGCCAGCACAGGTCTTTCCTGGCCTGATGCCTTGCCTTTGGCACTTTTCTCAACAAGAACGACGGTCCATTCTCGTTTAGGACTTTCGCTACAGGAACTCCCTTTACACTCTGATTTTAATTTAGATTTTAGTCTGTACAACTTGGGCACTTGGTAAAGGTTAACACTGATAGATTTACAAATACGGGATCTCATCTCTAGCCCCTGACCATAGCCATAAGAAAGGCTTTGCGACCTCCTAACATGGCTGCCAAATAGATAGAGAGGAACATCTAAATGGGTAGAACATGGAAGAGTGCATCCTTGGAGAGGAATTAGAGATTTAAAACTATTGTAAATAAACAATGTTTTCTACCGATGTGATTGATAACTAAAATTAGAAAGGGGAGAAAGAGAGAAATGTTGAGCTTATTATCACCAACAGCCCTCAATATATTAAAAAGCATCTACCTCAATATTGCAAAGATTTAAATTACAAAAGCCTAAGGACTCTGGCTTGAAATAACACAACTTGTTACTTAGAATTTGCGTTCTCAATTAGCTTTGACATCTGTAGCTGATAAAAATGTTGGATCAGCCTATAGTGATAGTATTCTTTTGCGCCATTTTATTTCCATTCAGATTTCTGCCACATTAGGCTATCTGACCCGTATGATCCTGGTTACGAAATTGAAGTGTCTTTCACTTAAAAATAGAAGGTATGCTAATAGCTTTAATGTTACCAGAACAACGCAACCGTTTTTATGATATGTTGAAAAATATTAAGAATATAATTTTCCCTTTTAGAAATTTTAAAATAACGGTCTGTGTCCGGATGGAAGAATACGTTTATATTTAGTCCTAAGAAGAATCCATTCTAGTTGGTAAGCCCATTTCCGGCTTTCGTTCTAAATTGAAAGTATATAGGTACAGAACTGAACAGTCTATATTATCACAATTTTCGAAACCCACCATGAAATGTTTAGACAACAAGGTTGTTAGGCCCACAACTGGTTGTTTGTCTTAGCTAACCATGACTCCCCCATTTAAAGTTTTCCAACAAGACAAGAAAGTAGCAGAATTCAACAAAACAAGAGACTAAAGGACTTAACTTGATGAAGCTGTGTTTTTTTGTGAATATGTAAATTTTGATAAGAATGCACTGTAGAAATGGCTTGCAATTAGATGTGTATAGGAGAACTGTTTAGAGCACAGTATTTGGAGTCTCTCTCTTTTCTAGATTGTAATGTAATTAAATGTGTTTTTTAAATTGTAAAATAGTGTATATATTGTACATATAATAATTGTGTGTATATATATATATTATCTGTAGCCCTGAGGAAGTCCGTGGAGGACGAAACGCGTTGGCTACACTTGTGAAGAACCAAATAAAGATTGAACTTCTAAAAACATACAAGATTCTGCTACCGAATGTTTTTCCATTGTGACTCATCAATTTTGATTACTACTGTACATGTTTAAAAAATAATAGTTTGTGTGCTGGATCAGTATTGCTAAAAATTGTATGTTGGAACAATTTCTTCTTCTAGGAGATTTAGGGGAATAGAATCTCCGATCCAGAGCACCATAAAGATAGAATAAACGAGGCAATACACAGGATAGGTGCAATTGTGCTTAAAAACCCCTTTCCCCAGTTCTTTTGCTCTCAAATGGTTTTAGACATTGTCCTTGCAGATAGAGGAGGAGTCTGCAAATTAATTGGGTCTAGGTGCTGCGTTTACGTTCCTGATAATGCCCCTACAGTATACCAAGCCATTTCTAAGTTACATGTGATTTCCGAGTCTATTCATCAGGACACCGGAGATTGGTCTGTGATGGGATGGTTTTGGGGACTACTGTCCACATGGGGATGGAAAGTATTAACTTTCCTTCGGACGATTCTAGCGATCATTTTTTCTTGTTGCCTCTGTTTACAGTGTGGTCCCGCCATCTGTGGACTTTGTGCTACTTTATGTGTTCCAAAGGCGGTGTCACAGAAAACAGAGAATATTAGAATGATGTTGCAGCAACAGCTCAGTGACCTCATGACCATTGACATTGACTCAGACTAACATCAGTCCTTTGTGCTTTGCCTGATTATGGCAAAAGGAGGGTCTGAGGTTCTGTGGTTTTCGACTCCGCTTCGTATCTAGCCGCCATTTTGTGCCCAGCCGCCATTTTGTGTTGCCTCACTCAGGCAGCGCGGCAAATGCAGTGTTTTTGCTTTTTCAGCTGCTACATGTCTCTTCTGTTAAAAAGTAACCCCTTGTCCTTGTTTACGAAACCGATGTCAGGGTCTGGCCGAGTTTGTTAAATCCATGTCTAGACTGATTAATCCTTGTCTTATTCCACTGTTTGAGTCCCACCATTCTTTCTTACCTTATCTTATATGACTGGCCTTTGCTATTCTCTTTGTGTATTCTCTTATTACACAAACTGTCCTTTGAAGCATACGAACATGTTCTACCACCTGCAAATTGAATTACAGGCACTAGTGTTGATTAACTTGAGGGGAGGAGAGCACATGGGGTCTGAAAGGAGGGTGTGTTTTGAATACTCGATAGCTTGTTTTCGAACTATTCCTATTCGTTAGTTTTGTATGTTTTGGGAGTGGGCATTGTAAATATGTGTACTATAAGAGACTATGAGCCACGGAGTTAAGTGGCAATCTCCTGAGAATATACCATTAGGGAACTTCTTGGACAACTGTGCTTGGCTGCAGCTAATAAACTCGATTTTCTACGCCCAACAGAGTGTCTCATGTCTCTGTCTGACAAGGCAGGTGAACCCGGAGATATTAGGCATGCCCTGCGCCGCTCGGCCCATAAGGCCCGGTTCTCCACACTGAAAAGTACTGCATTACGTAAAATTTTCTTAATTAACAAAGTTTCAGAAAATTGTGAATTACCTTTTTTTACTTTCCACGGTTTTTTAACTTTAACCCACATGCCTGCTTTAACATCAACCAAACCATCACCAAACTTTTTATCAAAATTGCGTTTGTATTGAAGATGCTTCTCAAGAATATTATTTTTAACTTCATTCATGCTGATGTCAACACATGATTGCTTATGTAACCAGTCAGGATTGTACTTAGTTCTAGCAATTCGGCCTCTCATTACGTCAAATGGTGACATTTGCAACGCATCATGAATATTAGTCCTATAAGACCAAACTGCCTTAAACACATGCGCTTCCCAATCCTCACCTTTAACACTAGCAATTTGGATAGCATTTTTGAGTACTTTATTAAATCTCTCGCAAAGAACATTTCCACTCGGACTGTACAAGGATGTAGTTCTATGAACTATACCAGTTCTTTCAAAATAAGATTTAGCCAATTTAGACATGAACTGAACCCCATTGTCACTTATGATTTGAACTGGAAAGCCCTCTTCAAAGAAAACTCTGTCCAAAACTTTAACAGAATCTACCTTATCCACAATGGTAATGTTGGGCCACCTTGAAAAAACATCAATAATAGAAATTATATATTTATGGAAATCTCCCAAAGGTCCCATGATGTCAATGGCAACAGTATGCCACAGGCCATCAGGAATGATGGGCTCACCCATATCAGGTCTCAAAGTATTGAGTACCTTGTCAGAATTAGCACAAGTGACACAATCACGAACAATTCTTTCAGCAGCTAAATCAGCACCAGGCCACCAGTACCATCTCTTAACATTTTGTTTGGTCTTCACTATTCCACAATGATCCTTATGACGTAATTGAAGAATAGAATTCCTCAAAGCAATGGGAGGAACTGCCCTTTCACCACGAAAAATCGTACCTTCCACAACCGTTTACTCATTCCTAACTTCCCAATAAGGTTTAACCTCAGAAGTTAAATTGTTTTTATTAGACCAACCATGACAAATATAGGAAATGACAGAAACCAAAACATTCTCTTTTAAATATTCATCACTCCATTTTTCTTTATCTATGGAAAAATAATTCTCATCATGAACTAACGCCACCCATAATGAATCCCATCCATTCACATCACACTCTTGTAAATCAGAAGGCACGCTGGATAAAAAATCCGCAAGAACATTGCTTTTACCAGGCACATATTCAATTTTAACCAAAAAGTCTTGAAGACGTATAGACATTCTTGCTATCCTAGCAGTAGCATTGTAAAGTCCATCAGTAGAAAGAAGTTTGGTAAGAGGTTTGTGATCTGATCTTACAACACATTCTTTTCCCCAAATAAAACTGTGGAAATGTTCTAAAACCCAAACTACAGCCAATGTTTCCTTCTCAATCAAAGAAAATTTACTCTCAGGAGTAGATAGAGCTCTAGAAGCAAATGCAACAATACATTCTTTTCCATTTGTATGAATTTGAGAAAGTACTCCCCCCAAACCTTTGTTACTAGCATCTACTGTAATGACAGACTTTAAATCTGGTTCAAAAGGACTCAAAGCCAGTGCATGGATGATTTCCATGTTGATGTTGTTGAATTCATTATCACAAATTGTAGACCATACAAATTTTACATTGCTTTTTAGCAATTGTCTAATGTTAAAAACCTTACTTAAGAATCGTTTAATGAACTTCGCATAAAATTCTACCATACCTAAAAATGAACGAACCTCATCTTTATTTGCAGAAGGTGGAGCTTCTTTTATGGCATCCACTAATTTAGGTTTGGTAGAAACACCATCAGAGCACAATACATGGCCTAAGTACTTAACAGATTTGACACCAAATTTACATTTGGAATATTCTATGGTCAAACCTTTATTCTCGAGAATAGTTAAAACCTCTTCCAAAATAGTATTATGCTCAAGTTTGTCCTTACCAAAAATAAGGATATCATCCTGGAAGAATCTAACGTTAGGATGCTTGCCAAATATTTGATGCATAATGCGTTGAAAAATGGCGGCGGCCAAAGCCAACCCAAATGGCATTCTCTTAAATTGATAACACCCCATAGGTGTGATAAAAGCAGTGAACTGTTTACTATCCTCATTGAGTAAAATTTGGTGGTAAGCCGAGGATAAATCGACTGTAGAAAATATAGTAGCACCGTTTACTGAAAACTACATTTCTGAAATTTTAGGTAGAGGGAATTTATCAACAACAATGTTGTTGTTTAAATGACGAAGGTCAATGCACAGACGGATTTTTCCATTGGCACGTCTGGCAATAACGACTGGCGAAATCCATTCTGAGGATTCAATAGGTTCAATTATATCCTCATTCACAAGCCTATCTAAATCTTTTCCTGCTTCGTCACAAATTAAAATAGGTGTGTTTTCAGCTTTAAATGTTTTGGGATTGGCATCACTTTTTAAAACATTACGGTGTGAAAAACCCTTAAAAGTACCAATTTTACCACAAAAAACATTAAAAAACTTAGTTAACATATGATTTCCAATTTCCACACCTTCGTTAACAATGAGGACAGGGTCAGGGCTATTGGGGTCCAACATGATGTCTAAATCTCCTACATCATGCCAACCTAGAACAGAAAGTCCACGTTTGGGAACATACAATTTACCAAGAGACTCTCTTCCTTTAAATCGAAATTTCAATGGTCTAACCCCTATCATGTCAATTTTTCCTCCTGAATATCCTTCAGGCGAGATATCCGCTTGATAAAGAGTGTTCCCTAAGTAACGTACAAAATCTGAGTTCCACACTTTCTCATTCACAATAGTATATGGAGAACCAGAATCTGCATATATATTGATTGGAACTCCACCTATCAACATGTTACAAATAGTTTTTTTCCTGATTTCTTTATTGAAAGAGTCATTGATGTTAAAAATAAAAACTTTTTCCAAAGGTTTAGGATCACACTTTTCCTCTACAGAACAGTGCATGACTTTCTTTACAATAAACTCTTCATCATCTGAAGAGGAGTCACAAATAACCTTCACTTTTTTGTTTTTTGTTCTATTGCATGCTCTTGAATAATGTCCTATTAAACCACAGTTGGAACATTTCTCTTTTAGAACTGGGCATAACTTGTTATTAGCTAAATGGGAGTCACTGCCACAGCGAAGACATATAAGTTGTTCAATCTTTTTGGCCTCGTGAGGTTTACCTTTATTCTGAAATTTCTGTTTAAAGCCATATTTATTTTGAACTTTAGAAATAGTTTGATCAGTTACGGTTTTGTCAGTAACAGTTTTATAATTTAGTTTAATGGCTCTAGCGCTTCTGCCAGATAATTCAGCCTTCCTGACATTCGCTAAAACATCTTTGAGGTCAGAATCCCCATTGATCCATAACCTGTCTTGAATAGCAGGATCTGACGCATGCATATAAACTTGATCCCTAATAAACTGTTCTTGAAGGTGATCATATTTACAATCTTCGGCCATTTTCTTAAGTTCAGAAATATAAACATCAATGGTTTTACCAGGGAGCTGTTTTCTGCGAAAAAAACTTATATCTGGTAATACCTATGCAGACCTTTAGGGAAAAATGATTATCAAAATCTTTCAAAATATCAGTAAATACATTCGTATCACCACCCCCAACACTTTTACTCATTTCATCATAAATCTTAAGGCCACAAGCACCTACAGAATGAAGAAATGACTTCTTTTTTCTTTCAGGTTTCATTTTTCCCTCTTTGTCAATAGTTTCAATGAAATTAAGGAAGAATGCTTTCTATTGCAACCATTTCATGCATGGTTCAGGACCTGTAGGCCAAAATGCCTGAGGTGATTGAATAGTAAAAGTTTGTGAAGCCATAGTTGACACCCTGAAATATTAAAAGGTAAGTGAAAATACTAAATAATGTAAATTTTAAACAAAAATCTTACAAAAAAAAGCGTATATAAAAGTCTTAGTAGAAAATAAATGTTCTTTTCCTTGTGTAGATGAGGAAGAGATAATGAAAAATAATCTTCCTTTTTATTGATTTTAAACAGTATAATATTTATCTGTTTGTGATAAAATGTAAAATTGTAAAACGAGGAGTTGCTGTTTATTATCGTAGCTTTCCGTTTATAAGTATCACTCTGTCGTTAAGGAAACTCAAAATGGCCGCCGACGTCTTGCATCATTACGTAACGTCCTTTGAATAGCGTAATGAGCACTCAAGTCACAGAATACACAGGACTGAGGAATCGGAAGAAGGAAGTTACGTTCCGATGTTGATGCATCAAAAGAAGAATGCCCCCACAGCCTTAACAAGATGGAACGAAGATGATAGAAACCTCGCGCAATCCTTTCAATGAGGTAATGTGCAATTTTGAAAGATGCCCTGGAATTACTTTTTGATGTTCAACAAAATGAAGGTCTCACAGCGCAGTACAGTAAATTCAAGGCGGGCATTCAATCAGTACGATAAATCCAGGTGGGCATTCAATTAGTACAATAAATCAAGGCGGGCATTCAATTTGTGGATTCAATCAAGGAAGATTAATGAAACAGTCTCTCCTCAATAAACACGCGGTTCATCAATCAGTGTAGAAAAAAAATAGTCTCATCACAGCTCTCACGGTTAATATTCAAAGTACTCACGAAATTCCTATTATCCAGAATCTTTGAGGTTTCCAGCTTGAGTAAATAAGGAGAAGGAAATCCAATGTACAATGAATCTGGCGAAGAATAAAAATAAAAAATGGGTTCAGGGATTCCTAGTGCTTCTTCTTCTTCTTCCCCTTGTCGCCAATTGTAAAGTATGACACTTTAGTAAAATGAAGAAGTAGAGGTTTATTAATAAAGAGCACAGGAGCAAGGTAGGGCGCAACCTACACAGGACTTAATTCCCAGCAACTGACCTGCTGGTTTAATACAAGATTCCAAGCTAACACAGAATGTGAATTAAAAGTAAACATTCCACAACAAAGGAAGAACTTATTTAAAGCAACATGACAACCGGGCAACCCGTCCGCTAGTCCCACCCCGCCAGGGCTTCTCGCAGCCTCCCTCCGCACTGCTCGGAAGGGGGGGGAGTGGGGGTGTGAGATGGTACAGCTGCCCCTTCGACACCCAACTAAGCACACAGGGCCGGGGAGCGGACCGCTGCCCTCTCGCGGCACACGTCGTGCACCGTGTGGCGGGGGTAGCTCGGCAGCTCTTTGCGGAAGGGGGGGTGATGGTAGTAAGGCCACGGGAACTCCGAACCCCGGTACAGTTGAGATTAACGTGATTAGCGGCCATGATGGTAACCTCCCTTCCTTATTCCCCGTTTGCCCTGCTGCTAACCGGATGGATTCCCGCCACAATGGGGGGTGAAAGGCATCCCTACCCCAGGACAGGATGTCGTCGGAGGCCCCGGGAGATCGCACATTGTAAGGGACTCGCTCCCCCCCTCCGCGGCCTGCACCTAAGCAGGCCGCCCAGCCCTCAGCGTGGACCCCCATGTTGGGGGGACCGAGCTGAGCGGGGGGTAGCAACAATTGTCCCTGGCTGAAGCCCCGCCGCAACCACCGAATCCGGCAAACAGGCTGCGGGGGCACCGCTAATCAAGGCCGGGAGGCCGAAGGCAGCCCAGGGCACAGCCGAACACTCGTCCCCCCCTCAGCGGCCAGCACCTAAGCAGGCCACCTAGCCCAGTGGCAACCTCCAGAGGGGAGAAAGCGAGCAGAGGGTCACAGGACCCTAACTCACTGGCAAGCGGTTTCGGATCCAGGCCTCTCCAGATGTGTGTCGCCAATGAGGCCACCACGGCGCGTCAGGTGCAACAAAGAGGCAGGTAAAATGGCGAGGGGGACTTAAGTACCCCTCGCCCTGCCTGCTGCACCGGACGTGACATCACGCCCCCACGATCCCATAGGGACTCCTCCTGCCTCCCGGGGGAGGAGTAAGGGGGAAAGAGGGCGGGGGAAGCCCTCTGTTACTAGAGGGCTGCCCTCCTGAGTGGCCACCGATGGTGGCCTCGGGCAGCCGTATATAGGTTGCACAGCTGCTTCCTCAATGGAAGAACTCTTTAAGAACTTGCTGTAGAACTCTAAGTAGACAACATGTGGTCAGCCTCCGCATATTTATTGGTGACGCATGAGCCTGAGCAATGACCAGGATGGAAGGAAGCACACCTGGGATATTACCTTCTCAATTTCACACAGCTGCATATTCAAAGCACTGGTCATCTCCTTCCTCTCACGCTGCTTGCTTCCTCAGTCTGACTTTCCCCCCGAGTGTTTCCGCTTTCCCGAAGTCTGGCCATTTTCCCACACGTTCTGCTACTTTCCCTAAGCTTACCCCCTTTTGCCCAGTCTGCCTACTTCAATACACTTCACTTTGATAACTTTATTTCGGTCGTAGACCATAAAAGTGCAAATAAAATACATACAAGCACAGTAATAAAATCCATTGATAAAAACAATTTAAGAAGGTATTAAACAGTGAGTTACCAAAAAGAGGGCTGTTGCCTCAACTAATTCATTATAACAAAAGTAGTCCTTCTGCGCCACATACCATGTAGGAAGTGGGAAACCGAAAAAACAATAGGAGGGGAGGTATCATATGTTAAAACTCTACAAGCCTGTGCGCATTGTATAAGTCCCAATACAACTTTGCTAAGTTCTTTCAGGCTGCCCATTTCCCACCCTCCTGTACACTTTTCCTCAGTGTGCCAGTTAACAGTTCTATTCTCCACATGCCTATTATTACACCAATTCTGTCCTTTTTTCCCTTCACCTGCCTGCTTTCCCTTAATCTCCCTTTGTTCCCATGGAGTGTCCACTCTTCTCTGTGTCTCTCTGCTTACCCTCACACCTGCCCACTACGCTCAGTGCGCTCAATCTCCACCCTCAGTCTGCTCAATTTGCCAACAGCCTCCGCGCTTGCTTACAAGATGCTCATTCTTATAGAACCTGCCCACTTTTCACTCAGCCTACCCTCGTTCCACCACTCTCTGCCTGCTTTAAATCTACTTCGCTCATTCGCCCCAAAATCTACTCATTACCCATTAGCCTGCACATGTTCCCAGTGTGGCCTTTGTAACTGCTTTGCCCCTTCTCTCCATTCTTTCACCAATTCTACCCTCGATCCCTTATGGTGCGTCGTTTCTCCAAACCTCCGTTTTCCCCTCAGGTTTATCATTTCTCCTCTGTGTTGTCTGCATTCCTCTCAGTTTTCTACTTCAGTCAGACTGCCCAGTCCAACATTGCTTGTTCTCTGTTTGCCCTCAGCATGCTCGCTTGCCTCTGAGTCTGCTCTTTTTGTTTTCAGCCTGCGCACTTCCATCCACTGTGCTCATTCTCTAGCTGTCTGTCTACTTCCCCTGAGCTTGCTCACTTCCCTAGAGACTGCCAAGTCTCCCGTGAAGTTGAGTCTGTCCACTTTTTGCTAGATCTAACTACATTCTCATTCTATCCGTTTTCCCCAGAATTCGTTGGTTTCCTTCTTCAGTCTGTCCTAAGTCCCTCCCAGTTTGCCTCCTTTCCTCAAGTTTGCCCATTCTCCACTGATTCTGCCCACTTTCCCCAGAGCCAGACAGCTTTACCTGGCCTGCCTGTTTTCCCCTTAAGTCTTCCCACTTTCATCTCAGCTTGCCAGCTTTCCCTTTGTCTGCTCGTGTGCCTCCCAATGTTTCTCCCCAGTTTCCTATTGGACTGCCTGCTTCTTCCCGCCTACCGACTTTAGGCTCACGTTTCATGCTTTCTCCAATGATCTGTCTGTTTTCTGTCAGCCTGCTCGCTTCTCCATAGTCTTGCCCTCTCCACCACAAACCTGCCCATTTTCACTTGAGCATGCCTTTGTCCTCCAGGTTTTCTCTCAGGGTCTTCTCTTTCCCCCAGTTCTAAGGTTTTCCCCCCCAGTTTCCCATTCTTCCTCCGAGTCTCCACGCCTCCTCGAGAGTGAGTCACTGAGCTCCCTAGAATGAGTCCACTTTCGCTCAGCCCGCTTTTGCTACTTTGCCAATTCTCGTTCAAGCCTGCCCACTTTTTTCTCCGCTGCCTTTCCTCTCAACGTGGCTGCTTTAACCGTAGTTTGTCCATTCTCTGTTCTGTAAATCTGCCCAGTTTCCTTTTAGCCTAACCGTGCTCCTATCTCTCGTTCTAACCCAAATCTGTCTGCTTTCCCCCCAGTATGCCCACTTTCTATTCAGCCTGTCCACTTTATAGCAGTCTGTCCCTTCTCTTCTCGAGTTTTCCCATCCTCCCCTGCACTGCTTCTAAGCCTAGGAATCACTGAAGATGCGAAGCGGACACACTGTAGAGGCTGTCACTTACGTATCACGACGCATACAATGCCGGGTAAATAGTAGGACCTTTTGTTAGTCGCCAGACTATAGGGTGAACAAACAGTTCCTTTTAGTCAATTGCTTTATAAAAGTCAGCTGCTAATCCAAAAAGATTTTATTATCCGTTTTTTACTATATTTCTCTAAAGAAAATAGCTATGTTAGTTTTACTTCTTGCGAAGTCTAGAGTTGCCTACCTTAGAGACAAGAAATCCATCTCTGTATTGAAGCAGCAGCCTGGGATACTGAAGATCTTCGGAGGAGCTCACGCTGTCCATGTCTGACCGATGTGAGCTCATGCTGTCCGTCTGACCGTTCTACGTCTGACAGTCATGTGGTGCCATGTGTACACTCCTTTACCAGTCACTCTGAGCGAAAAGCTCATGTTACGTCTTTCATGGCCAAGTGACAGGTGCCGCTGCCATGTAATATCTGTTATCCCCCTGGGATTGTTTATCTCCTCCTCTTTGGAGAATAAACTCGCCCGGGCAGGATCCGACAGAAGAAGTCGATCTCTGCCCAGACTGAGGGGCATATTATCAAGGGGGGCTATAGGCAATTTTTGCTGCTTTAGCGGTCGTTTTCGGCCGCTAAGCGGCGATAATACTATCGCCCTATTAGCCAGCTGTCGCTATCAGCAGTTAGTGATAGCCTGTAGGCCATAGCGAGCGGTTTGGGGCCCGCTTTTCATGTTAGCGATATTTATCGCTAATGACATGCAAAGTGGGCGTACCAAACCTGTTAGTGACTGAAAGCAGTTGCTAACATCTCTATCTCCTATTACCAACACAGGCGTAGCGATGGAAATATTCGCGCTAAGCGAGAATATCTCCAAAAACTAACACCTGCTCAGACCAGTTCTTAGCCATTATATCCAATGGGAGGTGGATAAAATAGCTAAGACCCTGTTAGCGATAATGCGTGAATATCGCTGTATTCTCAGCGATATTCACGGATTTAGCTGCTATCGCCGGGAATTTTATCGCTTTTGAGATATACGTTGCTAATAGGACGTTATCTCAGCGATAAAATCCCGTGATGCGCGGCGATAAAAAAATTGCCGCTAACCCTACTTAGCGATAAATATCGCTAATTGTTGGTAATATGCCCCTGAGTGTGGGAATACACGATTTCACTGGATACCAAACGGAGCTCAGGCTATTAATTACCCGACGTTTCTTTAATATAGGAGTCAATGCTGCACAAGAAGAGGTAGGAAGCAAATCGCGAGTAGAAGAAAGAAAGAAATGTGAAATAAATACAAAATTATCCGCGTGCACAAAGTGAAAGAAAGGAATACATTTTCGAGGCATGCATGGAGTGAAAGAATGGAATGCATTTTTGAGGCATGCATGCAGTGAAAGAAGGGAATACATTTTCGAGGCATGCATCATGGAGTGAAAGAATGGAAGGAGGCATGCACGGAGTGAAAGAATGGAAGGAGGCATGCACAGAGTGAAAGAATGGAGATGCATTGAGTGAAAGAATGGAATACATCTTCGAGGCATGCATGGAGTGAAAGAATGGAAGGAGGCATGCACGGAGTGAAAGAATGGAGATGCATGGAGTGAAAGAATGGAATACATCTTCGAGGCATGCATGGAGTGAAAGAATGGAATACATTTTCGAGGCATTTATCATGGAGTGAAAGAATGGAAGCAGGCATGCACCGAGTGAAAGAATGGAGATGCATTGAGTGAAAGAATGGAATACATCTTCGAGGCATGCACGGAGTGAAAGAATAGAAGGAGGCATGCACGGAGTGAAAGAATGGAGATGCATTGAGTGAAAGAATGGAATACATCTTCGAGGCATGCACGGAGTGAAAGAACGGTCCCTTATAACGGTAAACACAGTTATAGGGGACGTACACAGGATATTGTCTGGTCCACAGCAACGTCAGTCGCGCCTATATGATAATTAGATGAATGATCCAAACGTGCATGCCTGAAAATAGCAGCCGACGGCAGGCTGCTATTTTCAGGCATGCACGTTTGGATCAGACAATATCCTGTTTACGTCCCTTATAACTGTGTTTAACGCTTAAGGTTTTGGAAAAAGGCTCCTCTAGCTTTTCATATCTTGGGTTTTAAGCCTTCCAGCCCTACACAAAATAGTGCAATTTTCGGGTTCCATTGAAGCATATCAGATTATCTACGTTAATTCGTTATTAACATCATCTTGTCCAGCTATCATCCTTTGAGGCGGTGGTATATATTCACCTTCAGGCTGCCTGCATTAATCAGCGTACGAGGGTTAGTTTACCACACGACCTCCTATTAGATTGCTTCTAGATATTAGGTGCCTTTATCAGTTAGTGCATGCCGCTCAGTACATCATCCGTCGGTTTAAGATATATTTTTTCTTGAGTATCAAGTTGTCTTCTCCTGAAGAAGGCGTGGTTTCGCCCAAACGCGCGTAGAGAGTGTCATCTGATCTACCTATTTTCCAGAAAACCCTTGTTAGATTTTATTTTCCATTCAAACTCATTGTGATTTTTAATGATTTTTGGATCTAATATCACTTTGTATGTTATTTTTTAATATGTTTTTGAAATAATGGCTGTTTTAAACAAAATGCCTTTTAATTTTTCCAAGTACAAAATAAATGTATATTTTTACAATTCCGTTCACAAACACATTTTTTCTGTTATTTTGTTTGTCGCTTCACTGAGGCTGTACATCTTTTGTGTGTGCTAAACCTGATTTTCGACAGGGAGACTGTTGCCTAGGAATTATATTATTTAAAATGAATATGAGTTATTCACATTAAAATGTATTCACAAAGTGAGATACGTTTCCAATCACAGAATGTACCAAATACACTTAAAAGTGGAAGTACAAGCCATTTGTCTCCAAGAAATGCAGTTTCTGTCATCAGCACTTTTCCTCCCTTTTCCACAAGAGCAGTTCAAACATGACTGACAAAATATCCCAGTTTTCAAATGTTTTCCACCTAATTATGGCTCTGCCATATTTGCGACATAAAACATCAACTGCTGCATAATCTGATGATTTTAACTAATAAATTGTTTGTAGCTCAAATGGATTAAAAGCTACTAAAAATGTGACTTGTGTTGGTGCAAAGTGGCAGGCATTTTGCAAAGGCTGACTGGTAACCTTTCTCACTACTGCATTTCACTGTTACACTACTACTAATGAGGCACTATAGCATTGTATATTTGACATTTTTCAAAAATTCTAAATTGGTAGATAACACAACTTGGCCATATTAGCTAAGTGAACAGTGTACCCAAAAGTAATGTTCCATACTGGCAATATATATTAGGCCTACGTACCAAGTGGTTTGTTTTTTTAACTCTTTTTGCTCAATAGACCATACTTTACAGGAATCACATGCAGTCGTATTCAGTGAGGTCGATACAGAAATTAGTAGAAGTATTCACGAGTGAACAGAAACTAGAACAAATGAAAAGGTTTCCTCGGGCCCACCTACATACAATGTTAAATTCGTGTAGCAAGTGTCGTGGCCCAGGTCCTCTCTACCAACCACCTTTCCACCCCCTTTTGGCTGTTTCATGTCAATCACCCACTCACAACCCTATCTTTGCAAGGGCACCCATATTCTTTCTCTTTTTCAACACACCCCCTACTCTTATACACAATTTCTTCAGCCCGCTGGCACTAGTCAAGGTTTCCCCCTCACTCTTCCAGTGTCGGGGACAGAGACGCCCCCAACTCCTGGCAATGTTTCGCTTAGTGATCCCAGCTTCAAGGGCCAACCATATTTTTACATATCTGGACCAATCATCGTCTCCTTTAATCATTAATAGAAGCCATTTTGCATCCATTGGAACCATCACTCCTACCACCCTGGACATAATGTTTGTGACCTTCTGCCAGTAACCGACAATCTCAGGACACTCCCATAAAATATTTGGCAAGGTTCCCTCCCACTGACATCCCCTAACGCACAATGCTGTAGTGGTCCTGCCCCAGGTGTATAGGTGTGTGCGTGGATAATAGGTACGGTGTAATATCTTAAGTTGTACCAGCATAAATCTGGAGTGAACCGCAATCTCTCATGGGCTTTGAATTGCTTCCTGCCACTCCTCCTCATCTATACTTCCCAGGTCTTTAACCCATGCCTCTCGGAGGGCTGTCAGAGGGTCTGGTACTTTGTTTATCAATTCATGGTAAATCATGGAGGTCGCCTTCTCGGTAATGGGGTCAAGTAGCAGCCTATCTACTAATGGGGAACTGTCCAGAACAGAAGCGTCACTTTGGGATGTGGGTGCATAGTGCATGCATTAGTCTCAGTTGATGGTATCTCTGGGTCTGGTTTAAGTTATATTTCAACTGAAGTTCCTCAAAAGTGAGGGGAGTATCCGCCTTCTTGACATCCCCTAAGTATTCAATGCCTATCAATTACCACCCTCTGAAGCCCGTTAGGGCAGCCACTTCATGGAGTGGATCACCCAGCCACAGCGGAGTTCGACAGGTCAGTTTCCCTTCCAGCCAAGTAGTTTATTAGCCTCTCTCCATCACTGTACTACCACTTTAGTGTGTAACGGCCACTCCCGTCGTGATTTACGGGAGTATAGAAGGGGCTCACAGTTCCCTCCCTGTATGACTGCTCTATCTGCTCTATAGTCCGGCTCCTCAATGCCCGCATATACCCAGGCATTTATAACCTGGAGATGCGAGGCCCAGTGGTATAGCCTGATGTCAGGGACCACCAGGCCACCATCATACACTCCTTTCTGTAGCTAATGAAGGGCAATTTTGGGAGAACCACCCTGCCACAACAACGTTCTGACCTTCTGCGCTATCTGTTTAAAACTGTCGGAGGGACAGGGTACGGGGTGTTTTGGAGAACATAGAGAACATACTCTGGACCAGGCCTGGAGCCTCATCTGAGACATCTCTGAGCTCCAGGTATCCCCTTGTGCCTGGTCCGATCACTACTCTGTTTTATTATCCATCTGCCTGCCGGTCACTATATCTACACATTCAACTACTCCTATTATGAGCAGAGATTGGAAGCATGTAGATATTCCTTCCATATGCTCCAATCTCACTTCTACCCTCCCAGTTTTTCCTGATCTTTTGGATACCAAATGTTCGCCACATGCTCAAGCTGACGCTCTCTCTTCCTGGCTGACCCAGGCGAGAGACATTTTTGACCCCCTTAAGACCTTGAAAATCAAGCGACCTCACAACGCCCAACTCTGGTTCACTAAAGACCTCAGGGACAGGAAGCTCGCTCTACGCCAACTGGAGCGCAAGTGGAGGCTTCACTATTGCCCCCTTAAGAAAACCCTGTTCCTGAAGGCCTTACAGGGCTACAAGCTGGCCATCGTGTCGGCCAAATCAGTACACTTTTCGGCGAAAATACTTGGGGTCAGTTGCAAATCCAAAACCATCTTTTCCATTGTGGATGAGCTGGTCAAACCTGACCGCTTCACCATTAAACCTCCCCCATCGCAAACTCTGTGCGACTCTCTTAACAGTTATTTTATCGACAAAATTACTACAATAAAAACTAGCATTCCTGTTGCTATCACTATGCCGGACCCTGCCACAGTTGCCCTCAATCACTGGTTCTACTTGGCATTCCCCATCCTCACTGAGGATATCTACTTCTCTCTGTTAGGGAAGGTGAAGTCAGGTTCGCCTCAGGATTGTTGCCCTCCTGCTGTCAGTCGTGAGATCTATCACAACATTCCTACACCCCCTTTACCCCTTTTGAACAACTCCCTCTCCTCTGGAGTGGTCCCCCTTTCTTTTAAAACGGCGGTGATTTCTCCAATCTTGAAAAAACCTGGATCAGATCCCAACACTCCTTCCAACTTTCGTCCAATCTCCCTCCTTCCCTACTTAGGGAAAGTCTTGGAAGCCTAAGTGGGTAGCTGCTTGACTGATTTCATTGAATCCTCTCACTTCCTCGATCCCCATCAGGCCGGCTTTAGACCCCAGCATTGCACCGAGTCTATCGCCTTGGCCGTTCACGAGGAGTTAAGAAGGGGGGCTGATCAGAACATCTCTCAGGCTCTGGTGCTCCTGGACTTGTCAGCGGCGTTCGATATGGTAGATCACTCCATCCTACTTGAAAGTGTTGAGCACGCCGGCATCCAGGGGCTACCACTGAAGTGGATCACCTCCTTTCTTCAGGATCGCACTCAAGCAGTGTCTCTTCCACCTTTCTCCTCAGGGAAAAAAACTTCTTACCTGTGGAGTCCCGCAGGGCTCCTCGCTTTCACCACTCCTTTTCAACCTTTATATCCGTCCTCTCATCTCGGAGCTTCAACAAAAATCGGTCACCATCTTCAATTACGCGGATGATGTCCAGATCATCTTCAGCATTGACTCCTCCCCGTCTTCCATACAACATGTCCACTCTGTAATGAATTTTATAAGCTCCTGGATGAATCATAATCAACTCAAACTCAACCCTGACAAAACGGAGTTAGTTCTTACTGGTCCCCATGACAATCCTTGGAGTTCACTTTTCTGGCTTCGTTCACTTGATCCCCCTCCCTCCCCGGTTGATACTGTTAGGAGCTTAGGGATTACCATTTCCAATGACATTTCAATGAGGGCCCAAATCAAGACTGTGTTTCCACTTGCTTTTACCATCTGCGTCGCATATGGAAAATCAGCAGATTCCTCTCCCAAGAAGCCCTTGTTCAGGTCACCCTGGGATTGGTTATCTAGCGAATTGATTATGCTAACTCGTTATTTGTGGGCATCCCAGCATATCAAGTAAAAAATCTCTAACTTATCCAGAATCAGGAAGCCAGGTTGGTCTATGGAGTGCCTAAATCCACTCACACAAAGCCCCTGTTAAAGAGCCTCCACTGGCTCCCTGTGGCTCAGCGCAGCCTTTTCAAACTTGGCTGCTTGATTCACAAAGCTCTCTCCTCTCAGGGACCCGCCTTTATCTCTTCCCTTTTACATCAACATGTTCCTCAGCGCGACCTCCGTTCATCCACTCACAATCTCCTCACTCCCTCCCCCTTTAGGCGGAAAAAACATGGAGGGTTGCGGTTTTCTTCACAGGCCCCCCTTTTCTGGAATTCCCTTCCCCTTGCACTGCGCCTTCTTCCCTCCCACGTTCATTTCAGAAAATCCCTGAAAACTTGGCTCTTCTCGTCTGCATATAACTGAGTTCCTCAGACCAGGTTCAGACAGCTCCTCCTCCCCAGCGCCAAGATACCGTAGGTGAACGTGCGCTTGATAAATACCATTTACCATACCATACCATAGAGAAGACACAGCAATGCCATCATTTTAAATAGGGCCGGCCTTCCCTTGAGTGGAAGCGGAAGGGTATGCCAATGACTGACATCAGAACCAAGTCGACCCATCTGGGGGCTGAGGTTCGTCTCCAAAAACACTTTCTGGTCCCCATAACATGAGTAACTAAGTATTTGAAACCCTCTAACACGACTGGATCCAGACACCTCAGTGATACCCTGGGGGGGGGGGACCAGACAATGGAAAAATTACTGACTTCGACCAATTAATATTGTAGCCCGAGTAGCGGCCAAATAGCTCAAAGATGTGGAGCAATTGCACCTTTGAGTGATAAGATCTTGCAAGGTATGAGACTATATCGTCGGCATAGAGCGAAATATGCTCCTCCCACCCGCCTGGTGCCACTATACCCCAGATCATCGCATCCTTTCTAATCCAGTGTGTAAGTAGCTCCAGTGCAAGGGCGAACAGTAGTGGGGACAGGGGGAAACCCTGTCTAGTGCCTCTCTGCAGTTGAAAGGATCTTCACAGCACCCCCATTTACTTGCACTCAAGCTGTAGGTGTCTCATACAAGAGCCTTACCCAACTACAAAAGTTGGGACCAAAATCTAACATATGGAGCACCATAAACAAGTAGGGCCACTCGATACTATTGAACGCCATTGTTGTGTCCAGCACCATCAATGCCGTCTGTTGGGCTGCAGGATCGCTCATCATGTGGAGTATACCATATAGTCGCTGAAGATTGTGCTTGGTGTTTCTGCAGGAAATAAATCCTGCTTGATCTACATAGACCAATTCCGCAATAACTGACACCCTCCTTTCCGCTAGGGCCTTGGCCAGAACTTTGGCCTCCACATTAATAAGGGAGGTAGGTCGGTATGAACTGCATTGGTCTGACGGTTTACCGGCTTTGTATATCACCACTATTGAGGCCGCCCGTTGGTCTAGAGGGAGTTGCCCTTTTTCTCGTGCTGTCATGTATTCCTATAGGTCCTGAATCGATCCCCCTATTCCTGACCCTATTCTAGTTAAACAAACCAACAAGTTAACTAGCAGTCAGCCCATGAGGCAGAAAACCCCCATGATGCAGATACCTTTATCTGACGCAGTCACACTACGGCACAGGAACGTGTTATCTGATTAGGTCATAACGCTTGCGATCTAATTAGACAAGCGATATTCCTCCAGTCCCTGATAAGGCATACGGAGTTCTCATAACAAATCAAACCTATGACAACCTGGGCAAAACCCTGCGGCCATTGTTTTGATTTCACAGAGAACTTTAGTAAAAGAATGTGCTAACGAGCAAGTCGTATGACATCTTTATTGACGTATCTATGTCCATCCTTACGTCAATCTCGGCACCTTAAAGGTATAAATATTACCGATCTTGCCCTATGCAAACACACGCGTGGTGACGAGACGGAGCAGCCATACTTGCCGAAGCCAAGAGCAGAGCAGACCCCACTGGCAGCAGCCCTGCCTTCCTGACGCGCTGAGAGACGCGCTGCTTTCTCCTGCCGAGAATCCAGCACCGGCGTTTCTGGGCAGCCCTCGCAGGCAGCCTGGAATATCGAGACCAGAGAGAGAGATACCATTCCTCATTCATCCTAAATTCCAGGTACAGAACTGAATAACCCCTCACAGAGAATTCTTTAGCTATTCACTTGGCAAAAACAAACTTAACTTAAACTGTAACTTTCTATTCCCGCCCACGTATTAGACTTAGGTCAGGTACACGGGGTAGGCGTATCTAGAAACACCAGTTGAGTACGTTTAGTCAAATGTATATGTGTATGTAATATATTTTATTCATTTTAAACATCATATGGCTTAGAAACCATATCAATGTTTTTACAGTATTATTTTATACTATTGCTTTTAATGTATGCACTTTACTTAACTATAAGTATTGCAATAATATCGATCCATTTCTCTTGTACGAGAAAAGAGACTGATCAATAAATAACACCTTTTTATTGAACACGCCCGTCTCTTCCTTTTCTCTACATTCTGATGAGACTAAGAATGCACGTACTGACTGAGTAAAATAAATTGCCTTTTGTTCACACGACTCTCGAGATTGACTCTTGATTAGGGGAGAGCAAAGTTGTCATGTTCTATGGTTGTCAGAAACTAAATCCCTTCTTGTCTAATCAGGGAAGTTAATTCCTCCTTGAACATTCGAGAAAGTTTCTAGCGAACTCTGAGCTACGCTGGCAAACCCAAAACTTAAGTCTAGTATCGACAGTAGTAGACCTAGTTAACGTCTGGCCTAGGCCTTTACTGCTGTAGGTATTATTCCAATGCGCAGAGCCTATTGGGAAGATAGGAACTACACTACATGGCGCCCAACGCGTTTGGAAAGGGCGATAAAACTAACGTAAGACATTTAGAGTAACTCAGTCGTGCTTTCTCACTCAGACCCCTTTTCCCAAATACTCCAAAGACGTCTGGAGTGGGTGAAAGGTTATATCCTCCAAAACCTCGCAGGAGGGAACTCCTATGTATGGTTCTTGGTTAAGTCAACGTTGAAGGATACACTGTTCCAAAATATTGTGCATCTAATCTTTGTTTCCATAAGAAACCTGATCTGCAAACAAACAAAATAACCTTCAGGACAGTAAAATGTGAGACAATGAAGAAGAAAGAGAGGCAGTTAGATTAGCAGCTGAAATAGCAGCAGCTGATACTGCACTACAAGACGCTGACCCGGAGATAATACTCATCCCGGTCATCAAAAGGAGATCTATAACCCTAAAACTTATAGAAAATGGACTGACACCTAGAGGTGGCACAGTCATATTCGTAATTGAGGCACACGAATATCGGCAGACAGAGGTATACTATTCATGGATACATTTTCCAGCAGCAAATGCTGTAACAAAGTACTTCCACTATTACAAAATAGAGGAACCTCCTAATGAGTACACTCCTTTCGAGGAGGTGGAAGTACCACTCAAATTCCAAGAGCATTTGCTCTTATTTGATGGCGCCCTAAAACATAATAATCACATCACCAGGCTCGGTCCTTTAGTTAGACCAGGAGCAACGTGGCCGGTCCTAGCCGGATACACACCACATCCAGACATCAATGGGATGTCTGTAGCAGAGCTGTTAACACAGCTAAAACAATTAATAAAAATTCATAGACAATTAGTACAGTATGTGATGCGGACTTCAACAATTCAGCCAGCGATTAAACTTCCACAGCTGACCCCTCACCAGGGGAACACAAATAAAATTACACCACAGAACATCCAATCCTGCCTAGGTAAAGTACCAGCTAAACGGGAACAAATACCATTCTGGTTGGCACAGAAAATCACCCAAATAGAGGCGGTGTTTCCTGACACCACCCCATTAGAAAAACACAGGATTCTGACTATCTGTCTCCCAATGGGAATCGCACCACACATTGAGGACTGTGACACTTGGGGTACAGTCTTTGCTTCCATCTACACAAAAACGCACGGTGTTCCATCCATTTCGGTAATACCAGATGTGCTAAAACAAATTCAAGATGAATATGGTCCTGAACCCGCTTTAACTCTTGGTATGAAATTACTAAAAGACTTCAAGCAGGTCTCGGCTATATTATTAGCCAACATAAAGGGAGAAGCAGCAAACGTGGCGATCCGCCAGAGGTTAAAAGAGACAGATATAGCAGACCAACCAGCTGAAATTGCCAGAATCATAGAAAAATCCTATGAGGAACTAGGTAGAGATAGTTTAGGTGGAATACCAGTAAAACCGCAACTGACTGAAAGTCCAGAAAAAATATTTTTTAATAATAATTCACCAAAAAAGAACTGGGATGGAAACAAACAATCCAATCCTAAAGAAAAGAAATTCCAGTCCAGAGGAAGGTCTCCTAGGCGAAGAGAAAAATCTCTGAACCAAAGACACAGGTCACCCCAGAGTGACCCCTCTGGGAAAAGATATAACCTTAGAAATAGGGATAATATTAAAAAACCTGATAGATATCAAGACATTGATACACGTCCCTCTCAATCTTTTCAGAATTCCTCGCAGAAATCGGAAAGAAGAGGACGATCAGAACAAAGAGAAGAGCACGCCAAGTCCAAAGACAAGGAACCTGCTCAACTAAAAAAGAAATTAAAATTTCCAAAAAAGAAGGTAGCCAGTATCAAGGTAGTTAACAATGCCGAGAATACTGAGGACACAACTGAAAAACGGAGAGTGGGCTCAGACAATGCTAGACAGTGCAGCAGAAGTGAGCATAGCTCGCAAAGTCCTTATGAATCATCTGGAGACAGTGGACACGAATGAATATCTTCAAGTGGAAACTGCAGACACCAGGGTTAGCAAACCCCACAAGATATACGAGATAACATTGCGTATAGAGGGAGATAAGACTAGGAAAATAAGGGGACTATTTTGGGATAATCTCTCCAAGGGCTATGATATTCTTCTAGCTGAAAAAGACTGGCCACCAGAGTTTGTCAGGGAGTGCCCTCATGGTGAAGAAGTAATTATGCCTGCCTTCTCAAATCAAATTCCAATTCATAAAAAATACACACTTGCTAGAAAGTGGGCAGTGGCTCTAGCTCCTGCTTTATATAAAAATCACGTGGGATGGGATGAGGATTCTCCTCCTCACAAAATCCAGTTAAAATCACAACCTACTGCACAAAGGCAGTACCCAATTAAGCAAGAAGCTAAAAAACAGGTAAATGAAATACTAGATCAGCTAGAATACCAGGGGGTGATTGAAACTTGCACCTCACAAATGAACAATCCTTTGTTTCCGGTCTCCAAGCCAGACAATTCATATCGTCTAGTTTTGGATTACCGACACCTTAACACATGTTGCAAAACTTTTGCAGTGCAAAACTCACACAGTGCTGCACTAATGAATAACATAGTGCGCAAAAAATGCAAAACAACCTTGGACATCTCCAATGGATTCTTTTGTCAAAACATAGCACCAGAGAGCAGATATTTAACTGCATTCTCAGTAAATGGCACTCAAAAACAATTCTGTCGGTTAGCCCAGGGGTACAAGAATAGCCCGGGGGTATTCTCAGCGAGAGTAACAGAATTACTACAATTATATGATGATGAAGCATTATCTTATGTCGATGACATTTACTTAACAGATGATGACTTGGAGACTCACTTGAAAAGAGTGAACACCATAATACTTGGGTTCGCAGCAGAGGGTTACAAATTCAACTTTAAAAAATCCAGAATTGCCCATCTGACGGTCCTATTCTTAGGATATGAGTTATCAAGTGAAGGCAAAAGCCTGGCTGACAATTTCCTAGAGAAATGTGCCGTACTCCAAGCACCTAGAACACTAAAAAACTTACAGTCGATTCTAGGCTTCCTGAATTTCGGAAGAACATACATTGCAAATTACGCAGAAAGGGTCAAACCCCTTTATGATCTAATTAAACCAGACTTTAAAAGATCCAGTTGGACTCAAATACACACAGAAATTTTGAGATCCCTACAAACAGACATGCTAATTAAAACAAAATTAGAAACACGTGATAACACACGCAATCTTGTGATTCGAGTCATCCCAGGGAGATGCGGATTCACATACCTGATCTCTAATGAGGGGGAAAAGGTACCAATTGCATTCAAATCACACTTGTACACAGAAGCTGAACAGAAATTCAGCAACAAAGAAAAAATTGTTCATGCAGTTCAAACCGCAATAGCTAGAGAAAAAGACATAGCTGACGGTAGACATATCACAGTCAGAACAGCTGAATCAGCCTTTGAGGCATTAACAACACCGTGTAATTTACCAACAACAACATTGGATCCAGAATGGTTACAATGGGTAAATTCAATCACAACGGACAAAGTATACTACTTCTTTGATCCAGAACTAGAAGAAATGGAAAATCTAGAATATGAAAAAACATACCCTCTGCCAATCGACATTCTGCCTCTACGACATTACGCCTGTGTAATCTATACAGACGGACATGCTCAACCCTCCGTTTGGGGAGAACAGGCATACAACCCCACATGTGAGATTACAAAAGAAGTGTGGCGCAGAGGTAAACTAAGACCTCTATTAACAAAATCACACTCAGTAGAAACTAATTCAGAACAACAAACTGAAATAATAGCATTGAAAATGGCGCTAGATAATGCGGATCGCGAATTCCGGACACTTATAGTGTCAGATTCATATTACTGCGTCAAATCATATAACAGCGATTTGCAGACATGGATTCAAAACGGTTACAAAGATTACACAGATGCACCAATAAAGCAGAAACTGCTCTGGGAACAAATAGCTCTTTTACAAAAAGAACTACCAAAGACTCACGTGACTCACTCACTGAGTCATCAGCGTGATGGCGTTCACGTTGTAGGGAATTCATTGGCTAAAACAGCCGCAGCGGCAGCCACTAAATCGGCTCCCGTAGTTCGAAAAAAGCGTACATTAAAATACATTGACGGTGAAACAGTGCTGGCGGTGAAAACGTCATCAAAAGGCGACTGCTCAGCGTTACCGATCAACTATCCACTCAATTATACATACATAATCGATGCAAACTCCGTCCCTTTTGCTCGAATCCCTGGAGTGGGGGATAGAGTGATTCCAAACATGGACAGGAGAAACTTGTTAATCGCAGACGCACACATGGGCGAGGGTCTCAGACACCTTAAATTAAAAGATTCTCTGGAAGAATTACAATCACGGTACTGGTGGCCAGGCATGAGCCTGCGTCACACCATGTTTGTAAAACGCTGCCCAAACTGCAATAGAGATCGCAGTGGGGAGAGAAACAGTTTGATACCTCGTCGTATTACGGCAGATCATATTACCAGTAAAAAGAATGGCTTGCGATTAACATATACAGGCTAGTTTCCACTTATAATGTAGATCACCAGCACTCGGCTGACGTCCGGACTGTTATACAAGATTTGCGAGTCTAAATGGCATATACGCTAAGAGCATGCTACGTTCGACCATTGTTTTCACTCAGGCCCACCAGCCTGGGGGGAAACATGGCCGAATGAGCACAGTCCAGCGGGAATCTTCTCACTTCCTTCCTGAGGGTACGGGATGGTGTAAAGAAAAAACCAAGGCATAAAGCAATCTATAGCAGAAAGGATATTAGGTTCGGGAGCTGGGTGGGTCAAACATCTAATAAGTGTCCAACGTAGTCTTAATAACTTGCCAAGAAATTCTCTGAAGGGATTCAGTGCGTATGAATTATTATTTGGAACTAGGATGATGATCTCTGACATTGATAGTCAGACTTCAGTGGTGAAAGAAAAAAGCTTTGATATCAAAGACCGTTTGGCTATTTTGCAGGACTTAAACAAAACAAGAAAAGACCTGAGCAACATAAAGTTGAAACAACAGCCAACAACCACTGAAGAACCACCACCTGTCCCAGCAAGACCTGTCTGGATTCCAAAAGTCGGGGATCTAGTCAGGGAAAAGATCGCGGTAAAGAAGGAATTTGGGCCTTCTTACAGAAAAGCAGTTCCTGTCTTGTCTGTCAACGGGACAAGATCAGTTGTACTACCGCCACTTGCTGGTAAAAAGGAGAACCGAGTTGTATCCATCGACCTGGTAAAACCACAATCATGTGGCCGATAACAAACAGTAGGCCAAGTGGACTCCCAATAAGTAGCAGAACACCAAGGTTTGCTACCAGTACAGAGGTCCTAACGAAGAGGCTCATCACATTCGAAACGCCTACAGAAGAACAACAAGCACTATGCAACAATGCAATAGAACTCAGACCTCTGAAAACCCAAATACAAACATTTAGCAGAGACACACCAATCTATAATGAAGTACCAAGTGAAAATGCAAGAAACAAAAATCCTGAAGCAATTGGAACAATTGACAGAACTGCATCCGGCTACTTCATAAACTTCGATGATTCCTCTGAAGGCTTCAGTGAATCAAAGATACAGCCATCATCAAAATCCTTTAAAGACAAAGCTAAGGAACTTTTGAAACAACTAAAAGAAACATATCTGATTTCTCCATGGATTGAATTTTGGGTGGGTTTTGGTGCATTTATCCTCATACTTTGGCTCATCATGGTACTTACTTTGGGACGCTTCATTGAGGGAAAATATGCTAAAATGGACACAGCAAGTCAGAACATCAACTTGATCCTCAAACCACACACATCTTCACACGTCGAGAAAAGAGAACTTTCTTCAGCCAACTTCACAGCCAATCCGATACCTGGTGGGGTAGCCTGGGACAACACTGACTATGAAATTTATGGTCCGGTCGAGATCCTGAAATATCCACACCAAATTAAGATCTCATTGAGTGACTTTGCAAAACCAAACTCATTTGCTGATGATTGGGACTTCGAAAGCATTAATAATATGATGTCTGACTTAGTAATGTCTGCTAAATTTACCAAAAATGATTATTTGCAGGGTTCTACAAATTATGATAGTATGTATTGCTATAACCACTATGGTAACCACTTTTTACATAGATCTGCACAACCTAGAAATGTTTTAAATTATAATCAATGGGAACATTGTGCAACACCCCCAAAAGGGAGCTCAAGAACCGATTACGACAAATATTCATATTTTTCAGGTTTTAACACAAGTAATGCTGAAACATTTTATTTTAAATTGTTGAACAAGACAGGAACCAAGACCATGATAACCAACACAAAATTGTTATATTCAGACTCATTTTTAGCACAAATGAATACTTTTGGATTTGATTATTGGGACAAAAATGTTGAATTGAAAAGTGTTTGGGGTACAAAAGATTGGCAAGTACAGGGTATAGAAGCTTTGTTTAGAGCCTGCATGATCCCAGAACAAATGATATTTTTAAATGACACTGTTCAACAAACCACCTGTCTTGGCCTAGCCAAAATCAAAGATTTAATTAAACCGTCTATTCCAAAGCCAACAATGTTTAGCAATAACTCTGATACAGATGAAGAGATAGACGTAAACCATTTATTAAACCGAAACAGAACACATCCTGATTGGAAACAGTGGTTGATCTGGCCCACAGATACTAATAACTGTCAAAACAGATTCCTGAACAAAACACAGGGTTTCAAAATGAACAGGCCAGACCCTAGATATCCTCAAAGACATCACCCAGGGATAATAACCACCTACAGTGTGGGCAAATTATGCCTTCAATGGCTACAAACTTCCACACTGGCTGAAATTAAGCAACACCTAACTTTACTTACTGATGGTGCTGACTTGCGTGATTTCACTTTGGGACCACGCAAACAGCGTCAAAAGCGTTTCATAGCAGCCTCTGTATATGCAGCATACAATGAGGCCTGGAAGGTTAATCAAATTGAAACAGCAGAGAGAATACGGGAAATTGACCGTATTAATTTGGAAAAATCACTTTCTGTAGTGGACAATGGGTTAATGACTCTGTCCTCCAGAATTTTTTCATTGGACAGCATTGTGTCTTCAGCAATCGATATATTATCGCAAGACTTACTGTTATTACAACATGGTCAGTCACAATTGCGTTCTATTGTACAGCTTGCTGGACGTTACAAAATCTGCGTTCAGGCTATGTGCCTTGGCGTTTAATCAACACAACGTCACTATTCCAAATCTTTAACCTTACTGATAGACAAATCGGTATGGCACAAAAGGGTGCTGATTATACAATCTTGAGCATTGAAAAACTAGAAAGATTACCAATGACAATGTCAGAACGACCTGTCAGTGAATGGATAATACACGGAATCATAAATATTCCAATCTCAACCTTCAGGTTTCAATACTGCCAAAAATATATACAGGCTGGCATGTACGAGAAATTGGGAAAGGGGTACCTTAAAACAACATGGAACCTGCCCTATTCACATGCATGTGTCAGTAATAAAGGCCAGAAAGTGTTTCTTAGTGGCAACAATTGTGCGATGTCACTAAGTGGCACACTTCTGTGTAACGGAATTAGTTTGCATGGAGCCTGTGAAGGGAATTCATACAACCTTTCATGTCACCAGCAAGGCGCACCTGCAACTGAAATAGAACCATTCTTTCAAAGACTCTATAATGGGAGTTACATTCTTATTGTAGACCGCAGATGTTGTAGTCTTATGCCGGGACTCCTTATCTAGTTACTACGACTGCGAAGGTCAAGTGCTGTGGACGCTCATTGTTCCCCAGCTCCTTCCCAGACAGGGAGGCAAGGGCATGGCCCGAATTGAAAATTACTTCTATTCGAATAGATACTTTAAGCAGAATGAAAACAGTCCTTCTTCAGACGCCTACCAGGCTCTCGTCATCAAAAGAAACGTATGATCTACAAGTCGCAAGGACGACTGCAGAGATACATACATTATTATCAACTAATTCCCCCGTACATTTCGCGGAAATCCTAAGTGAAATCTTAAATATTTCTGATACCAATGGGGTCTCAAAGGTATTTAAGACAGTATTTTCGATGGCATTAACACCATTCAAAGGCATACTGGGTATTTTTTCAGATTTCGTCCATTCGATTTTTGGCGGACTTCCCCTGATCCTGGGACTAATTGCAGGAATCCTATTCTTAGTCCTTATTTTTCGTTATGGCAACCCATGTCACAGACAAAACTCTTGCGACAAGGGAAGAAACAATCCTAGCCATTGGATACCGGGACCGGATATCAAAAATCCTGGGACTCTCCCGGCTTAGAGACCTGAACATGACTTGGTTTCTATCATTTCGACCAATGTGGCAAAGATGTGTTTTACCTGTATTGAGGTGTCTGCTATGCGGAGAAGAATGCGTGTTAGACACCTGTCTGACGCTACAATCGGATGCGCCGATGGATGCAGAAACATTGTTGAGCCCGATTAAGGTTCATGCTTTGTGCTGCCCTCAAAGGCTACCAATCCTGATGACGGCATTCGTGGAAGCTTCACCACTACGATTGATGGGTAGTGAAGTTCAAGATGAAAGCGGCATCGAACAGGTACGACCTTCTGTCAGTAATGCAAATCAGAATGTCAATGGAGACAATCATGCGCATGAATGCATGATTACACCTATTTCCGAGTTAGTGGAACTTTCCCAGGAAGCTGTTGACAGTTTTTTCGAAAGCCTAAATGATATGATGTTCTCACCCGAACAGAAATAGAGACTTTTGAGCAAGCTCGCACACGGCGTTCCCTGAATTCGGCCTTCAACTTTAAAAATGAAGTCACATGAACATTTTCGCTCCAGTTCACGGACAGCAGTTTTTTCAGCAGCCCCAAATATTTTTCATTATTTTTCGGGACACTATCTTCTGCTTAAAGTAAGAACTATTCTTAGAGAACTAAGGTTTCTAAATTTTAGATAGCTTATAGACATTAGCTGCCCGCTGGCATGTTCATAAAGATATTTTATTCTGTGATGGAATGGTCTCGAAACTTTTTTCTGTCAGAAACCATTTCATGTGTAATTCTCATATACCAAATAAGCAATAATGTATACAAATGCGATTACTTTGGCATTTTTCTACAGCTTGAGTGCATACCATATATATATGTCTGCAATTTTTTTCAGTATATTTGAAAATTTCAAAATGCATTTATGTATTTTGGGGTGGTAAGGTATACACACTACTCTATAGTATGTTGCACTATGTTATACTATGCCTAGATTAGTAAATATGTCCATAGTTAGCGTGGAGTGGGTGTCATGTATTCCTATAGGTCCTGAATCGATCCCCCTATTCCTGACCCTATTCTAGTTAAACAAACCAACAAGTTAACTAGCAGTCAGCCCATGAGGCAGAAAACCCCCATGATGCAGATACCGTTATCTGACGCAGTCAAACTACGGCACAGGAACGTGTTATCTGATTAGGTCATAACGCCTGCGATCTAATTAGACAAGCGATATTCCTCCAGTCCCTGATAAGGCATACGGAGTTCTCATAACAAATCAAACCTATGACAACCTGGGCAAAACCCTGCGGCCATTGTTTTGATTTCACAGAGAACTTTAGTAAAAGAATGTGCTAACGAGCAAGTCGTATGACATCTTTATTGACGTATCTATGTCCATCCTTACGTCAATCTCGGCACCTTAAAGGTATAAATATTACCGATCTTGCCCTATGCAAACACACGCGTGGTGACGAGACGGAGCAGCCATACTTGCCGAAGCCAAGAGCAGAGCAGACCCCGCTGGCAGCAGCCCCGCCTTCCTGACGCGCTGAGAGACGCGCTGCTTTCTCCTGCCGAGAATCCAGCACCGGCGTTTCTGGGCAGCCCTCGCAGGCAGCCTGGAATATCGAGACCAGAGAGAGAGATACCATTCCTCATTCATCCTAAATTCCAGGTACAGAACTGAATAACCCCTCACAGAGATTTCTTTAGCTATTCACTTGGCAAAAACAAACTTAACTTAAACTGTAACTTTCTATTCCCGCCCACGTATTAGACTTAGGTCAGGTACACGGGGTAGGCGTATCTAGAAACACCAGTTGAGTACGTTTAGTCAAATGTATATGTGTATGTAATATATTTTATTCATTTTAAACATCATATGGCTTAGAAACCATATCAATGTTTTTACAGTATTATTTTATACTATTGCTTTTAATGTATGCACTTTACTTAACTATAAGTATTGCAATAATATCGATCCATTTCTCTTGTACGAGAAAAGAGACTGATCAATAAATAACACCTTTTTATTGAACACGCCCGTCTCTTCCTTTTCTCTACATTCTGATGAGACTAAGAATGCACGTACTGACTGAGTAAAATAAATTGCCTTTTGTTCACACGACTCTCGAGATTGACTCTTGATTAGGGGAGAGCAAAGTTGTCATGTTCTATGGTTGTCAGAAACTAAATCCCTTCTTGTCTAATCAGGGAAGTTAATTCCTCCTTGAACATTCAAGAAAGTTTCTAGCGAACTCTGAGCTACGCTGGCAAACCCAAAACTTAAGTCTAGTATCGACAGTAGTAGACCTAGTTAACGTCTGGCCTAGGCCTTTACTGCTGTAGGTATTATTCCAATGCGCAGAGCCTATTGGGAAGATAGGAACTACACTACAGTGCCTCAGTCAACATGTTCCATAGCTGTGGTACTATTATTGAGGCCTGCCCTTTATAGATCTCGACTCGTAGCCCATTTGGGCCCAATGCTTTTCCCGATTTCAGGGAACCCAGAGCGCCACCCAGCTCCTCTTCCGTGAGTTCGGCTTCTAGCGCTTCGCGGGCCTTCCCTGACAACGTGGGCAGGGCAAAACCTCTCAGCAATTCTTCACAGTCATTTTCTGACATAGTGCATACTGATGCACAAACTCACTCTAAGTGTGTGGCGAAGGCTTCTGCTATTTCGTGACTTGTAGTTTTCAGGGACCCAGTTGTTTCACGCACCCCGTCACCCACTATCGCTCCCTGTCTCATCTTTCCAGCCACGCTAGGAGTTTCAATGCCTTATCTCCTACATAGTACAATCGGTGTTGTGTCGCTAGAGCACATGCCCTTGCCTTGTTATCCGCCAGGACCCGCAGGTCCCGCTGTTGCAGCGCAAGCCTATCACGCAGGTCAGCATTGTTGCTGCAATTGCAATATCCTCTTCCATCTGTTTAATTTCCTGCTCAAGTTGCCTAATTTGCAGGGATTCTTCTTTCTTCTGGACCCAAATCAACGCTTGTGCCTGTCCCCTCTATACCGTCTTATAGGCCTCCCATATGGTTATGTGTGAATTTACTGACCCCGTGTTTTCTTTCAAATAGAGCTACGAGCCCTCTCGGATTTTGTCCCTGAGTGTCCGGTCTCGCAGGTGCCAAGGGTCCATTCTGAGGAAGGCAGCTCTGTCTAGGAGCAGGCCTTTAATAGTGACACATCCCGGGGAATGGTCGGAGATGCCCCTCGCCATATGTTTAGGGTTAAAGACATCTCCCACCCTATCATTACATGTAAAAAAGTGGTCTATTCTAGAAAAGGAGTTGTTTCATGAAGAATTGTAGGTATACTGCTGCAGCAGTGGGTTGTATGCCCACCACAGGTCTACGATGCCACTGGCCAGAACGAATATAATCAGGCCACGCTCTCCTTGTTGGCCCACATAGAAGCGAGACCGGTCCAGTGCCGGGGTCATGACTGCGTTCATATCCCCACCAATCACGAGGGTGCCCATGGGTAGATCTGCCAGGAACAAGCTTAACTTCGGGAAGACCACTGCATGGAGACCCGGGGGTATATAGCATGAACACAGTACGATCAGGGGCGCCTCCCATTTCCCCGCTGCTGCGACAAAACAACTTGCGTCATCTGTCCAAGTGCCTGTGATAACTAGGGGTAGCGTGTTATGAGTCAGGATTCCCACCCTCGAGCCCCGTACGAATACCCGGAGTGAGCTACCATTTTGTACCCAAAGTGATCTTATGCCTTGCATTTACTTCCTCGCAAGTGCGATTCCTGGATCAATATAACATCCAGGGAATGCCTCTTAATAAGCTGCAGAACCAGTGTGTGTTTAATCTTGTTCCTCAGACCGTTCATGTTCTAGGTCCACACCCATATACTAGCTAAGTCACCAATGGCATCGGGCAGTATGAATATTATGTATTTGTCCCCTCGCCACTCTGGTTTCCCGTCTGCTAACTTCCTGCAAGTGCTGGATATCCTGGTCTTGAGCGTGCACCCCACCCCCCCTAAACAGGTCAAACAGTGTACCCAACTCCCCCCTCCCAGCAACCCTGATGGGTGAGCCCTCAACCTCCCAAATTTGCAGTGTGCCTGTCACCCAAACTGTGTAGTAGGAAATATTGGTGAGGAGCTGTGAGCCATCTTCCAACATGAAGTACAATATGTCTGCTAATGAATGCTGTCAAGCCCATACAGCTTAATACAGAAGCCATCAAATTCGATAAAACACATAATTAACATGCCTATGCATTCAGGAAACAAGGGGGGCCCTCCATTATGGAAGTCTATTCAGCATCGCGTTTCCATCTTTGAGTTGGGCCCCCTTCCCCCTAACCCCACTGCCAGGTCCCATTATGTGCCCCTCAATGTCTATATCGAGGAAATGTTTAGTTCCAATGATTAGGGGGGTGCCCCGTGGTACACTTATCTGTCCGCTGCCATTGCACTTGACCACTGGATGTCCGCGCTGCCTCCAGCTCCTCCGGTTCAAACATTCGCCTCTGGCGCTGGACATGGAGTGTGAAGTCCAGGAAAAAAGCAGAATGCGGCATTCCCGTGCCGGAGGTCACCATGTTGACATGCCGCTTGTAGGATGGCCTTCCTGTCTCTGAAATTCAGAATGCGGTCTATATTCTTGTTGGGCTGGGGCACTCCATGGGGAGGCCTGCCCCCAGAGCCCTGTGCGAACGTTCTACGGAATAGAAGTTGGATAGGCGTTTGGGCTTTAGGTGGATTAAAATCAGGTCTTCCAGGAACAAATCCCTTGACGTCTCCTCCATTCCCTCTGGCACACCCACGAAGTGAATGTTTTTGCACTGGGACCGCCATTCCTGGTCCTCAAGCCGGGCGTAGATGTCAGATTGGTTCTTTGTTAGCGTGGCGACCTGGTCTTCGAGATGTTTAGTTTTGGACTGGAGGCCCCCCATTCCTGCTTCTGCCGTGGATACCTCTTCAGAGATTTTCCAAAGGTCTGCTTGCAGGAGGTTTACTTCCTCCGTGACGTAGTCTAGCTTTGGCTCCAGGATCCCCTTCAGTTCTCTGATTGCCTTCATGATGTCTTTCAAGGAGGGACTGGGGTCTGATCCTCTGATTCCTTCTGTGAACCCTTTCCTGTCGCACCATCATCATGACCCATGGCCACCGCGTATTTGTCGATGTGGTTAGCCTGTCTTGGCCCCATTACTCTATAATGACCCATGCTGGCATAATGCGATTAGCCAGCAATGATCCCAAATGGTACAAGGTGTTCCCGTAGCAGCCGGCACGCCTGGGCCCCAACATCAATCTCGCAGGAATGTAGAGCACCCCTGTCTGCGCCACTTCAGGGACACTTGCCCGTTGCAGTCACTCTCTGATCACAGGCTCCAGCATAGGTTTGACACTCACTTTGTTATGAATTCACTGCCCCCCGCTGGGGTAACTCCAGACCATAGCCTTCAAAAGTGGTACCTTCAACGCAGGTGCATCAGGCCTGGCGTCCACTTTTCCCTGTATCAGGTGGACCCTGCTGCACCGGTCCAGAAAACCCCGCCTCTCTGCCTGTCAGGTGGGGGAGAGGAGCGCTGTCTTTGGTTCTCGGGCAGTCCGCTGATTCAATTCCCACTTGTGGCCGAAGTAAGCCTCATAATTTGGCCCCATGTACACACACTAAAGCCGGGCACACAGTTGGCGCGTCCGGAGACCAGGGGTCAGAGCGGGACCTCCCAGCGGCAAAGACACAGGCCTGCCGGTTCCCTGCATCAAGGAACTGCAGTCAACGCTTTCTATCCTCCGGTCAGCCAGCACTGTACCTCAGCGTTCCTCCGGCAGCAGTAGCAATGACTCGAGTGGCTTCTCCCTAAGTGACTGCCCCTCAACGCGGCGCTTTGGCTGAAGCGACGGAGATGTCTCTCTCTGGATTACTGGGGCAGCACCATCTTGCCGACGCAGGCCGATCTCGCAGTCTTCCACTCGTCCACTTTCTACCCCTTGATCCCGGGGTTTTTAACACTGCTTGGCCGCCGCTGTTTCTCAGCTTTGCTACCCGCTCTTTGGAGCCTGCAGGGCATCCGATATTACTGGATTGTGTGGGCTTAGACGCAGTCAGCTAGCGCCGAGCACTTAAATGGCGGCCATCTTCATGAGCTGCTAGCCACGCCCCCCAATTTACCAAGTGTTAACACTTACCGGCATAGAATTTAACATGATATTCACTTGTTGGCTAAGTGAGCACAGTATTTCTCTACCACATCACACCGTTCCTAGTAATTTCCACAGTTTTTTATAGGAATACCAAATATTACCGATTACACATTTCTATAATATTTCATATCCCCTTCTATTCTAGGAGACATTGACCATTTGAAATGTAATTTTATTTGGCAGGAAATTACAGCAGGTCTATCTACATTTGAAATTTTTAGTGCACACACACATTTAGTTCTAGTGGAGGATACTATGTACCTATATGTTGCTATACTATTTTGTATCACCTATGTTTAAAGAGTTAATGCTTACCTTGATAGCATTTGAAACAGTTTTATGTTGGCCTGGTGACTACAGTATTTTTCTCCCCAAGTCACACCCTTCTTTGTGTTTTCCAACATCATCTTCTACTAGGACGCCAAATATTATGGCTCATTTATTGCTATATCTTGTATCTCATACATTTCAAGGCTTACCTTTTAGAAATTTACCAGCTGAAATTGCATTTTATTCAATAGGAGATTACAATATCTCTTAGAACATTTGATACCATTACACAAACTTTCACTTCTGGTTCCATTAGGGGATAACAAATATAATGACCCATAAGGGCTCAAATATTTGGTATCCAATGATTCTTGGGTTAAAACGTACCAGGATACAATCTAACAGGGTCTTATACTGGTGTGGAAAACACAGTGCTTTTCTGACACATCACTCCCTTGTTTATGTTTTCCAGTCTCTCTTTCAATGTCGATGCTAAATATTATGGAGCATGCAGGTATGTGATATCTGCTATCCCCTACTTTTCCAGGTTTACCTTTTGACCATTGACAAGTTAAAACATTTTTACAGCAGATTACAACATCTTTAAGATCTTTTAATTGCATTTCCAAAGCTCTAACACCTGGTTCCTTTGGGGGATACCACATATAATGGCCAATACGGGTTACAGATATTTGTTATTCCATATGTTATTAGAGTTAAAGCTTACCAGGGCACAATTTGACATGTCTTTTGAGTGTTTTTCCTCCACATCGCAGCATTTTTTTGTGTACTCCAGATTCTCTTTCTATGTGGATACCAAATATTAGGGCTCATGCTTTGCTATATCATGTGGTAACTCCTACTTTTCAGGGGTTTACCTTTTAACAATTGACACAATGAAATTATTTTTTATTTGACACCAAATTACACTATTGCTTAGTAATTTGATTGTATTTCACAAGCTTTCATATCAAGTACATTTTGGGTATACCAAATAATAATAATAATAATAATTATAATAATAATAATAATAATAATAACACAATCTTTATTCGGCATATAGGAATACCATAAAAGTTACAATATATAAAAAGGAAAAGGTTACAAGTACAAGCATTATAAAAGGTTCGACACTCTGAGTTCTGCATAATACAGCTTCAACACATAAATAAGGAGTGTACACATCACATTTTTCATGTACCTCATCCATCTAATTCATCTACAAACTTGATTTGGGCCTATATCGCGCCATGGTAGAAATTACAAAAAATTTAAAACAGTATAAAAGAGTGGCAAGCAGTAGGTCTATGGGCTTCCGCCGCCCCTTGTAATCCTCAATCTATATGCAGCCCTTAAAAAGTTAATAATACGAAAAAGTGTAAAAACATCAGGGGCCAATTTTAAAAATAACAAAGCCACACGCGCTTGTCAGAATCTGGCTTTCTTTAGGAGGGCCTTCAAGAAAAGACTTCTGGGATGTGAATAAAATGGGCATAGTAAAACAAAATTAAGGGTGTCCTGTGGAGACCTGTGGTTGCAGCCATAGGGCCCCTTCATTTCTATTGACGATGTAAACCCTGCTGTATCTACTAGTACATGAGGCAAAAGGTTTAACTTAAACCGGGTCATTAAAAACCTATCGTGAGCACTGTTTATACAAGACAAGTATCGTTCGATACCCTCGATAGGCTTAACTACTAGATGTTCTCACACCGACGGCTTGGCAAACTCTCTATCCTCACAGAGTGTCAACGAATACTTAAAGAACCGATCCTTGACCAAGGCCTTATCCTCCATACTCATTGTAGAAGGATTGTTGAATAGATCAGCACATCCTATTTTCTCAAAGGACTCCTTCACATATCTTAGCCAAGGGATTTTGAGCCTCTGGTGAAGGGAAAGACAGTCTTGTATAACCAGCCTGCTAAATGCAGCCTCCACGTTTGCCCAGATCTTTACCCAACAGACTAGGGGTTTAACTGCCATCATGTCCGTAATATATTTGATATCCAATTCTTCATGAATAATATGTTCTGGCGTGCTCTGGGGGACTTTTAACAGGCACCTGAAATACATGTTCTCTTTGATTTTCTGTTTGTTAACCTCAATAAATCCCCATACCTCACTTCCGTATAGCACTTTAGCACAGCACATGGAACTATATAATTTTCAAACCTGCTCTGGGATCCAACGTCCTAGCCTGTGTGTAAAATTCATTTTTGATCCAGTACATCTAGTCATAACTCAGCACTTCTCGTCTAATAAATATTTAAAATTCAATCGGCCATCAAATAAAATCCCCAGATATGAAAAGGACTGTACCTTGCCTAAGCAATGAGAACCAATTGTGTAGTTATAGGATCTACCTGGCTTCTACCCCACTTCCATAACATAGGATTTTGTAAGATTGGGTGATAAGTCCAGATTCTCAATAAATGACACAAAACCATCTATTAGGAGTTGCAGATCTTTAGGGGTTAGAGCGAGGAGTACTGCCTCGTCTGCGTAAAGCAGAACGGGAATTCCGCGGGTACCTATCCTGGGGGTGTCTGCCTGTATGGTACTCAGTGCAAGGTCAAGACCATTTAAATATATGGTGAACAGAAAGGGTGCTAATATGCAACCCTGTCTGACCCCACTGGAGCACTTAAAGGATTCTGTTATCTTTCCATCCTGGTTATATCTGACCGCAGCCGTGGTGTTCAGATGTAAGGACTATAAGTTGCTAATGAGCCCTGGATCCATCCCGAGCCCCCCATAATTGCCCATAATTTCCCATGGTTTACTCTGTCAAAATCCGCAGTCAGGTCCATAAATGCCAGACACATCATCCCCAGGTTGACCACTGTATAATTAGCTGTAATGAGATATAAATTGAGGCATTGATCAGTGGTAGATTTCCTGGTGTCTGAAACCGAATTGGACATCAGTTATTACTTGATGCTCCTCTACACAATATGTCAGCTGACTTAAAACCACCCGCCCTAAGACCTTCGCCACCACTTCAATAAGAGAAATCGGACGATAACATTGTGGGCTATCCTTATTACGTTTCTTAAAAATGGGGACGACGTAGCAGTGGACCATGATGCTGGCATTACTGTGTCCACTGCTGCATTTATGACCCTAGTTAGAAGGGGTGCCCATAAATCCACATTTTTTATAAAAAGGTCCGGTGGGATCCCATCTGGGCCTGGGGCCTTATTCCTAGTTGAGCCCTCAATTCCTGATTTTACCTCGCCCAATGAAAATATAGGTGGGGGTATGTTCTGCTCATGTGTCTGGTCCGAACTTGCATGAGAATTATAAAGCCCTTGGAAGTGATCATGCAATTGCGTCGGCAGAATGTTATTGCTTAACCCAGGTTAATTAGCATCATGAAAACAGGGCTTATTTATGACTTTCCAAAAAGTGGTAGAGTCCTTTAATGCCATCACCTCTGTCAAGTCTTCCCAGGCTTGTTGTTGCATTTGACCCTTTTGTCCCTTTACAGCTAGCTTATATTTTTGGTGAGATCTTTAAGGCGGCTTTCAGTTCTCTTAACTCACGTGAGCATTGTCGATCAAACCATTTTGGGTTATCCATTTTGACCACATGAGCTTGAGCTCTCAGCAAACTATCAACTATTTGCGCCACAATCCTGAAGCATCAACTAATTCCGCACCTTCCACTTCCAGATCTAAACACTTCAAGATAACCTGCTCGCCTTCTTTATCAAAAGAGCTATAAAAGGCCTCGACATTGACCTGTGTCCATCGCAGCCTCCTGCCTTGATCCGTAGCCCAACACCCCCCCCCACTCTATGGGGTGCTGGGTGGCTGCATGAGTCAACAACGGATAAGGCCAGAGGATTATGATCACTAAAGGCACTGTACAAATATTAAAACTAGATACATAGTTTTTAAGTGATACAGAAACTAAGATGTAGTCAATAAATGAGACACATCCTCTTCCCTTAATGATGGGATGAACTGTTTTACCCTATTTAACAACAATTAGGTCCATCGTATGTATTAGCGCATGCATATCTAATAGACCACTGAGTTCCCTTCCCTCCTTTGTGTGCTCCATATGTGGACCGTCGCGGAGCGTGCAGAATGACCAATCCCCATGAGATACCCTCAGATGTGGGCACAAATGGCAATTAAAGTCGCCCGCTAAAAACCAACTGTAGCGCCATCTGCACTCCCTCCTGTGTATGGGTGAGTCTGGTATTCAGTTCATACCGGCTGGCGGAACCCTGTCAATGTGACGTTTCATTATAAAAATGTGTAAGAAATAAACTATAGGTTTTATTAAAAAATGTGAGCCCCTGCGTAACTTCTGAGTCCCAAGCCAAATCTGATCATCTTCCCTGTAATATAAGGTCTATAAATATAATCTGCCTTCTCCTCGCTCTCTCTGATGCTGCCTTGGGGCCGGGCAAAAGAAGGTTTTGTATCCCTCCAGGAAGAAATTATTGTTTGCTGGTTCCCATGTTTCCTGTAAGCATATTATCCGAAATTCCCTCATATATAGAAGCCATTGATCATTCTTAAATTTAGTGGATAGGCCTACTATGTTCCAGGAGACTATTTTTATTTCTCTCCTGTTAAGCCTTTCTGCGCTGGCTGTTGCCTGGGAGCTACAAGTCCTAATATTTGTCTTGCTTGTACAACCTTCCATGTGGTCATTTAAATCCTTCTGCTCACAAGTGGTTTGAGCTACAGCTATCCCGGGGTTGATCTCATCTCCCCTCCCCCTTATATCTATTTTGGTCAGGGGGTATCACAGGCTCTATCTGCTTCCTCTGTCAGATGTAGTCAGTCAATATAATTTAGGTCTCTTAATCAAGCTAAGGCGTTACTTGTCGGCACTGAGTTAGCCCACCAAGTTACACCCTCCTGTTGACCCATATGACAATGTCGTTGGCTGGAGTTGGCCAGTGGTCTGTAAAAGAAACCCAGCGGGGGAGGTTTAATCCCTAATTCTACTTCAGTTGGAAGGAACCGCTGCTCTGGGAAAGAATCTTGCGTACAAGATCAGGGTGTCTGAGCGTAACGATCACACAATCCCCTGAAAAGACTTTCCTGGTTTTACCAATCCAGGACACCCTCCTTGCCATCAAAATGTGTTGGTGCTCTCTGATATTGAACCCTGCGTGCCTACACACACAATGTGCCACCTTATTGATCAGTTGTGTTGTGGATGCCTCTTTTTGATTTATAGATGCTGGAACACCGTTCACAACAACTGTGTACGGGCAGCTAGCTGGGGGCAAATCTAAAACTGGTAGACCTGGAGTGCTCTGTGCAATAAACGGGGACATCTTTTTTGATTGCTGTTTCGCATTGTCTCCCCTTTCTATCCTTTCGTTGTCCACCTGCTGTATTACAGAATTACCTGCAGTCCCTGTCCTAGATTCCCTCAGCCCCCTGTTCGTAATGCCCGCATCGGGTCTAGTTGCTTCTTGATGTACATGAGGGACCCAATTGCCCATGACATCTTTTCCTATTGTGTGATCCCCTTCCGCATCACAAAAAAAACACACAAGATGATGGACGGAATGTTGCACAATGGTAACACATTCACCCCCAATCACAGATCTGGGTTTAATCCATCCCAGTTCAGACATGGCCATATGCAAATCAGTATTGGCCCTGTGCCTCATGGGAACAGGGCTCTCCATGCCACTGGAATCAAGCTATCCAGGCTGATGAGGGCTGAAAGCTCGAAACCGGTCCTTGAATGCTTGTTTCCAGTCCAGGGAGGACCTGTCTTAGCAGTTCGGGCTGGATTGTTCCCATGGGGCACAGGGTGAAGACTGATTTGCATATGGCTGGGTTCAAACTGGAATGGCATGGTGAGCAAAAAAACAATGGATTTAGGCCCAGATCTCTGTACTGGGGTGAATGTATGGCATTGTTCTGCCTTCTGTCCATCAATTGTTGTTTTTGCATTTGTCACCCGAGTGGGACGGGTATGCTCAGACGTGAGTCCCGTGCTCTCCATGCCACTGGAATCAAGCTATCCAGCCTGATGAGGGCTGAAAGCCCGAAACCGGTCCTTGGATGCTTGTTTCCAGTCCAGGGAGGACCTGTCTTGGCAGTTCGGGCTGGATTGTTCCCATGGGGCACAGGGTCAAGACTGATTTGCATATGGCTGGGTTCAAACTGGAATGGCATGGTGAGCAAAAAAACGATGGATTTAGGCCCAGATCTCTGTACTGGGGTGAATGTATGACATTGTTCTGCATTCTGTCCATCGACTGTTGTTTTTGCATTTGTCACCCCTAGTGGGACGGGTATGCTCAGACGTGAGTCCCGTGCTCTCCATGCCTCTGGAATCAAGCTATCCAGGCTGATGAGGGCTGAAAGCCCGAAACCAGTCCTTGGATGCTTGTTTCCAGTCCAGGGAGGACCTGTCTTGGCAGTTCGGGCTGAACTATTCCCATGGGGCACAGGGTAAGACTGATTTGCATATGGCTGGGTTCAAACTGGAATGGCATGGTGAGCAAAAAACAATGGATTTAGGCCCAGATATCTGTACTGGGGTGAATGTATGACATTGTTCTGCCTTCTATCCATCAACTGTTGTTTTTGCATTTGTCACCCCGAGTGGGACGGGTATGCTCAGACGTGAGTCCCATGCTCTCCATGCCACTGGAATCAAGCTATCCAGGCTGATGAGGGCTGAAAGCCCGAAACGGTCCTTGGATGCTTGTTTCCAGTCCAGAGAGGATCTGTCTTGGCAGTTTGGGCTGGACTGTTCCCATGGGGCACAGGGTCAAGACTGATTTGCATATGGCTGGGTTCAAACTGGAATGGATTGGTGAGAAAAAAAACTATGGATTTAGGCCCAGATCTGTGTACTGGGGTGAATGTATGACATTGTTCTGCATTCTGTTCATCAACTGTTATTTTTACATTCTCATTCACTGCAGATGGGGCCGGAACTTTGGAAGCTTCAGCTGCCCCATGGACTACACATGTGCACCTACATACCCCTTGATTAGCTGATGCACTACTAAAATTCAGGAGTTGCGCCAATTTTCCATCAATTGACTCTAATTTACATAGAAGAGGCCTCAAAAGAACAGTTAGGAGAGTCTCCAGTCTTTTCCATTGATCAGGGTCATCCCCATGGTCCACCGGGGTGTGATCACCACTATTGGGAATTTGGCTTGGGCCAGTCCTCTGTTAAGTTCTGAAACAAGTTTCTTGGGATGCCTATTTACTTGCTGCTTAGATCTGGATTTTTATTTCTGCCATTGTAAGACACCGCACCTCATGTGTTTTGTAGATGGCTCTCCAGTGCCTGTTGCCAAAGATTTCGATAGGCTTATCGCACTTTCCCTTGTGACTCTTTTGGATCTGGTGATAACCTCACCACGGTACAAGCCGGGCGTAATTACATTGTGAACCGTGGTGGGAGCCGATGTCTCTATAGTCAGTACAGAAGGAGGGTCTGAGAGATCAAGGTCCGCCACTGGATTTTGGACAGAGTTGATGGTATTTATCTGTGCAGCAGTGGTCACCTCAAATGCCACTGATGATGTGACTGGGAGATCAGCTATTTCCCCTTTATTGCTTGGACCTGGGGTGACAGAACATGAATGGGCCATTGGTTGCGGCACCACCCTAGGGGATTTGGCCATGACTATGCCTCCCATCGATAACCTTTTTTGGGCTGCAAAGGTATCCAGAGAAAGTATTTTAGTAAGCTGAATTTGATGAATCAGGACCGACTCTGCTCTGGTCAGAAATGCATCCAGGTCCCCACTACCCACCCCCTGCCAATAAGCCTGTGACCTTGCGCTTGCTCATTCTGTCAGGTGACTGTTGTTTGATTATTATCCAATCCTCAGAATGGGCAAAATCAAGTGAATACCTTGTTTGACAGCTGATGTCCAACTTGATGCATGGGATCACTGGGAGTAGCCCAGCCTCCTCCAGCCTTTGACGGGCTCGCCCTTGGCCCAGGTGCGCCCGTGTGCCTCCTGCACAGCGGGAGCCCTTGCCGGTTCTTATGCGACTCCTGGTGCATGGTATGTCGTCAGCGGCAGGCGTGCCGCTCGGGATCCTGGGAAGTGAAGTTCCCCCAACTTGTGATGTCAAAGTTTCCAGCGGGAAGTGGCAGCAGCGTGTCCCAGGTTTCTAGCAAGACTTCCACGCAAAACTTTTTTCAGGCAAGATACCAAATATAATGGCCCATGCAGACTATAATATTTAGTATCGATTTTGGAAAAGGTGATGGACAGAGTTTCTGAATGATGCAGAATACTCTTACCAAGTCAATAGATCATGGTTTTAATCCATCACTGTTTTTTAGCTCACTGCACCATCCCAGCTCAGAACCTGGCTATATGCAAATTAGTCTGTTCCTGTCCCAGTGCATGATGGGAACAGGGCAAACCAAACTACCAAGCCAATTCTTATACTGGGAAGGAAACAAGCTTCCGGGGACCGGTTTCTGGCATCACAGCCTTCTTCGGCCCGGCTTGCTTGAATCCTGATGGTGCAATGAGCAAGGGACTCACGTCTGAGTATACCCTCCCACACACAATATAATATTTAGTATCACCTCGGATTTTAGGGTTAAACATACCAGGATTCAATTGGACATGGTCTTATGTTGGGTCAGTGACCACAGTATTTTTTTGCCAGATGGCACCTTTTCTTCAGGTTTCTAACATCTCCTACTATGGAAATACAAAATATTATGGTCCATGTTTTGTTGTAATATCTCATATCCCCAATGTTTCATGGGTCATCTTTTAGCCATTGACCAGTTGAAGTTGCCTTTTATTTGATAGAAGACTACAGTATCTTTTCACATGTTTAATATAATTCCACAAGATTTTACGTCCTGGTACCAGAGGGGATACCAAATATAATATATCTTTCACATATAATATTTGGTGTACCCTCTGTTTCTCGAGTTAGAACTTACCAGGATTCAATTTGACATGGTCTTATATTGAATGGGTGAGCACAGTATTTCTGTGCCAAATAGAACGCTTCCTTTTGCTTTTCAACATTGTTAACTATGGGGATACTAAATATTATGGCTCACACATTGCTGTGATCTCTCGTGTCCCCTACATTTCATGGGCTACCATTTAGCCTTTGCCCAGTTGAGGTTGTCATTTATTTGATAGCAGTCTACAGTAGCTTTTCACATTTTATACATCATTCTACTGCATTTTATATCCGGATCCCTAAGGGGATACCAAATGTATTGGCCTATAACGACTACAATATTTAGCATCGCCTGTTTTTTCAGGGTTATAACCACCATGTTTTAATTAGACATTGGCTGATATTGGAAGGGTGAGCCTAGTATTTCTTTACCAATTAGCACCGTTTCTTTTGCTTTTCAATATCGTTTACAATGGGGATTCCAAAAATTATGGATCACGCATTGCTGTAATATGGAGTAGCCCCTTTATACATGAGCTACCCTTCAGCCATTGACCAGTTGAAGTAGCCATTTATTTGATAGCAGACTACATTATCTTTACACTTTTTTTAAAAATCATTCCACAAGATTTTACATCCGGTTCACTTAGGCGATACCAAATATAATGGCCTATACCGACTATAATATTTGGTATCCACGGTGTTTCTTGGGTTAGAATCTACTAGGATTCAATTTGACATGGTCATATGTGGGATGGGTGAGCACAGTATTTCTATACCAAATAGCACCCTTCTTTTTGCTTTCCAACATTGTTTACCATGGGGATACCAAATATTATGGTTCATGTATTGCTGTAATATGTTGGATTGCCCTATGTTTTTTGGGGTACCCTTTAGACATTCACCAGTTGAAGTTGCATTTTATTTGTCAGCAGCCTACAGTAGCTTTTCAAATTTTATACATCATTTCACAAGAGTTCTCATCCTGTCCCCTTGGGGGCTACCATACATAATGGTCTATTCTGCCTATAATATTTGGAATCCCCTTTGTTTCTTGGGTTAGATTTTACCAGGATTCATTTTGACATGTTTGTATGTTGAATGGGTGAGCACAGTGTTTCTATGGAAAATAGCACCCTTCCTTTTGATTTCGAACATGGGTTACTAAGGAGATACCATATATTATTGTTGACGCATTGCTGGCATATTTCGTATCCCCTATGGTTCATGGGTTACCCTTTAGCCATTGACCACTTGAAGGTGTCTTTTATTTGATATCAGACTACAGGATCTTTTCACATTTTCTACATTATTTCACAAGATTTTTCATCTGGTTCCCTTGGGGGAGAACAAATATAATGGCCTATACCGCCTATAATATTCGTATCCCCTGTGTTTTTTGGGTTAGAACTTACCCGGATTCAATGTAACATGTTCTTATGTTGGATGGGTGAGCACAGTATTTCTATGGCAAATAGCACTCTTCCTTTTGCTTTTCAACATCGTTTACAATGGGGATACCAAATATTATGGCTCACATATTGTTGTAATGATTGTATGACTTAACAACTACTGCCTAAACCACGACTTCTGGAACAACGAAGGCTAAACCACGACCATTACTTAACCACTACATTTTAAACCACTACTCCCTAAACCACGAAAAAATTTGATTTAATGCCTTTTTTCTAAAATACTAGTTAAGATCTGTTTACAAAAACGAGCACACTGATCATATTCTGTTCGTGAATCGAAAGCATTTACAATTGTTAAAATCAAAGCAACACTGCCATCTCCTGACATAAACTGGTAATTTAAATGTAAACTAATTTTTTTACAACCTTAGCTGTATTTGAATTTTAACTATTACGATTTTAATCTTCACGTATATTTTTCTAACTAGGTATATTTTTTTTATTGTATTGGTGGGGGGAGTCCCCCCACACCCCCATCTACCCTTTTAAACGTTTTCCTAGCATGCTCCGGTGTTCTTAAAGTCGTGGTTCCATCCTTCTTTGTTCCGTCGTCCGTGGATGTTACCTTCGTGGTTCAGCCCTCTTCGTTGTTCACTCTTCGTTGTTCCGGTAAGTCGTTTATACATCGTGGTTTCCCGTTGTAATATCTCGTAGCCCCTATGTTTCAAGGGCTACCCTTTAGAAATACACCAGTTGGAGTTGTCTTTCGTTTGTTAGCAGACTACAGTAGCTTTTCACATTTTTATACATCATTCCACAAGATATCTCATCCGGTTCCCTTCGGGATACCAAATATAATTTCCTATACTGCCTATAATATTTGGTATCCCCTGTGTTTCTTGGGTTGGAACTTACCAGGATTCAACGTTAGATGTTCTTATGTTGGATGGGTGAGCACAGTGTTTCTATGGCAAATAGTGACGTTTCTTTTGCTATCCAACATGGGTTACTATGGGGATACCAAATATTATGGCTCATGAATTGCTGTAATATCTTGTATCCCTGGCATTTCATGGGTTACCCTTTAGCCATTGACCACTTGAAGTTGTCGTTTATTTGATAGCAGACTACAGTATCTTTTCACTTTTTAAAAATCATTCCACAAGATTTTAACTCCGGTTCACTTAGGCGATACCAAATATAATGGCCTATGCCAACTATAAAATTTGGTATCCACTGTCTTTCTCAGGTTAGAATCTACTAGGATTCAATGTGACATATGGGTGAGCACAGTATTTCTATGGCAAATACCACCCTTCTTTATACTTTTCAACATCGTTTAAAATGGGGATACCAAATATTATGGCTCACATATTGCTGTAATATATCATAGCCCCTATGTTTCATGGGCTACCCTTTAGACATACTCCTGTTGGAGTTGCCTTTTATTTGTTAGCAGACTACAATAGCTTTTCACATTTTAATACATCATTCCACAACATTTCTCATCTGGTTCCCTTAGGGATACCAAATATAATGGCCTGTACCACCTATAATATTTGGTATCCCCGTGTTTCTTGGGTGGTAACTTACCTGGATTCAATTTGACATGTTCTTATGTTGGATGGGTGAGCACCCTTCCTTTTGCTATCCAACATGGGGGACTATGGGGATACCAAATATTATGGCTCACGTATTGCTGTAATATCTTGTATCCCAGGCGTTTCTTGGGTTACCCTTTAGCCATTGACCACTTGAAGTTGTCTTTTATTTGATAGCAGACTACAGGGTCTTTTCACATTTTTTACATAATTCCACTGGATTTCACATCCGGTTTCGTTAGGGGATACCAAATATAATGGCCTACACCGCCTATAATATTTGGTATCCCAGGTGTTTCTTGGTTTAGAACTTACCAGGATTAAATTTGCCATGTTGTTATGTTCGATGAGTGAGCACAGTATTTGTATGCAGAGTAGCACCCTTCCTTTTGCTTTCCAACATCGTTTATTTTGGGGGTACAAAGTAATAGGAATCAAGCAGTGCCCTCATAACTTGTACCCCCTATGTTTCATGGGTTACTCTTTAGCCATTGACCACTTGAAGTTGGCTTTTGTTTGATAGCAGACTACAGGGTCCTTTCACATTTTTTTTACATCAGTCCACAAAATTTTACATATGGTTCCCTTAGGGGATACCAAATATAATGGCCTATACCACCTATAATATTTGGTATCCCCTGTGTTTCTATGGTTAGCACAGTATTTCTATGCCAACTAGCACCCTTTCTATTGCTTTACATCATTGTTTAATATGGGGATACCAAATATTATGGCTCAAGCATTGCTGTAATATCTCGTATCACCTACGTTTCATGGGCTACCATTTAGACATTCACGATTTGAAGTTGCATTTTATTTGTTAGCAGACTACATTACTTTTTCGCATTTATTATACCATTTTGCAATTTGGAACTCATGGACATGTTTCATCACAAGAAGAGAAGCATGCAAACAAATATTTGTCTCCTTCTGTCATTGAAGCTGCACTTCCAGCCACATGAGATTGTATATATTCCCTTGGCTTTCCAAGATTGCATTATTGCAAAACATTTCCTTTTGCAAATACTGAGATTATGATTTGTTATGACATTGCTGTGTTACTTTTATTGAGTGCCTGGCAATGAAATTTCATTGGAACCACACAATGCGGTAGCCAGTAGCAAAGTAAGATGGCGAACACATAGCTCTGCTGCTAGTAGCTCTCTCTCAACTCCTCACGTTTACCGTTTTCCAAGGCGGAGGAGAGGAAGGCTATCTGCAGTGGAACTGCATGAGGGGCTGCTCTGGTCCTATTCTCGGGTTGAAGTTCTGGACTCACCTGTTGATCAAGGTCCAGGCAGTGGTACTTGCAGCCTCTGAAGTATTTCAGGTGGCAGGAGCAATTGGAGTGATGACAAGGGACTTGCTGCAGGCAGTTCCTCGGCCCCAGACTGTGTGCTAGGCATGAACTGATGTTGGCAATGGTGCCTAAGGGTGCTAGAGCAGCTCGCAATTGTGCTGAAATGGTGGCTCCTCAATCTCGAACTGCTGCGGAGTCCTGTTTAAGGCAGGGCCACACCAGCGGTGGAGCGGCTACCAAGAAAGTCAAGCCAAGCCTCAATAAAGGTGTGGAGGGTCTGTCTGGCATGGAAGGGAAGAAACATTCCAGCTAGGATACCCAATCATGCAGACCTCAAGGGCACAACCTCAAATTTCTGTTACTGAGTTTTCTATGGCCCTCACACCAGGCAATTCAGACCCGCCTGCTGCTGTCGTGATAGCAAGCAGTACTGCGAGGGGGATAGAGTCTGAGGTCACTCTGAAGGGTAATGCTGTGCCTGACCAGCATGGTCTGTCCCCTGTGGAAGGTATGGATGGAGACTTGGCACCACATATAATGACTGGCCTCCAGAGTATTTGGCTGGGTGCAGGACACAACAGCCTGGAAGTAGTGACAACCCTGCAGGTCAGAGGCAAGGAAAAGGAATCTGGGTCACATGGGGTTGTTCAAGAGACCACATTAGCAATGATTATATGGCCCAGGGTCTCAAAGTGGTTGGCCTATCAATGCTCAACTACAAGCAAGACGGGCTGAAGACGGCTGTAATGCCAGAAACCGGTCCTCGGAAGCTTGTTTCCGGTCCAGGAAAGGCATGGCATGGCAGTTCGGGCTGGACTGTTCCCATGAGGCACAGGGTCAGACTGATTTGCATATAGCCATGTCTGAACTGGGGTGGCAGAGTGGGCTAAAGAACGGTAATGGATTAATCCCAGATCTTTTGACTGGGTGTGAGTTATTGATTGGTTCAGATGCTCCGTCCATCACCACCCCCTTTTGTACCGCTTTTGGCCGCCATAAGTGTGGCAGGGTATGCTCAGACGTGAGTCCATTGCTCACTTTGCCACTGGATTCAAGCAAGCCGGGCTGAAGACGGCTGTAATGCCAGAAACCGGTCCTCGGAAGCTTGTTTCCGGTCCAGGGAAGGCATGGCTTGGCAGTTCGGGCTGGACTGTTCCCATGAGGCACAGGGTCAGACTGATTTGCATATAGCCATGTCTGAACTGGGGTGGCAGAGTGGGCTAAAGAACGGTGATGGATTAATCCCAGATCTTTTGACTGGGACGTGAGTCCCTTGCTCACTTTACCACTGGATTCAAGCAAGCTGGGCTGAAGATGGCTGTAATGCCAGAAACCGGTCCTCGGAAGCTTGTTTCCGGTCCAGGGAAGGCATGGCTTGGCCGTTCGGGCTGGACTGTTCCCATGAGGCACAGGGTGAGACTGATTTGCATATAGCAATGTCTGAACTGGGGTGGCAGAGTGGGCTAAAGAACGGTGATGGATTAATCCCAGATCTTTTGACTGGGTGTGAGTTATTGATTGGTTCAGATGCTCCGTCCATCACCACCCCCTTTTGTACCGCTTTTGGCCGCCATAAGTGTGGCAGGGTATGCTCAGACGTGAGTCCATTGCTCACTTTGCCACTGGATTCAAGCAAGCCGGGCTGAAGACGGCTGTAATGCCAGAAACCGGTCCTCGGAAGCTTGTTTCCGGTCCAGGGAAGGCATGGCTTGGCAGTTCGGGCTGGACTGTTCCCATGAGGCACAGGGTCAGACTGATTTGCATATAGCCATGTCTGAACTGGGGTGGCAGAGTGGGCTAAAGAACGGTGATGGATTAATCCCAGATCTTTTGACTGGGACGTGAGTCCCTTGCTCACTTTACCACTGGATTCAAGCAAGCTGGGCTGAAGATGGCTGTAATGCCAGAAACCGGTCCTCGGAAGCTTGTTTCCGGTCCAGGGAAGGCATGGCTTGGCCGTTCGGGCTGGACTGTTCCCATGAGGCACAGGGTGAGACTGATTTGCATATAGCAATGTCTGAACTGGGGTGGCAGAGTGGGCTAAAGAACGGTGATGGATTAATCCCAGATCTTTTGACTGGGTGTGAGTGTTTGATTGGTTCAGATGCTCCGTCCATCACCACCCCCTTTTGTACCGCTTTTGGCCGCCATAAGTGTGGCAGGGTATGCTCAGACGTGAGTCCCTTGCTCACTTTGCCACTGGATTCAAGCAAGCCGGGCTGAAGACGGCTGTAATGCCAGAAACCGGTCCTCGGAAGCTTGTTTCCGGTCCAGGGAAGGCATGGCTTGGCAGTTCAGGCTGGACTGTTCCCATGAGGCACAGGGTCAGACTGATTTACATATAGCCATGTCTGAACTGGGGTGGCAGAGTGGGCTAAAGAACGGTGATGGATTAATCCCAGATCTTTTGACTGGGTGTGAGTGTTTGATTGGTTCAGATGCTCCGTCCATCACCACCCCCTTTTGTACCGCTTTTGGCCGCCATAAGTGTGGCAGGGTATGCTCAGACGTGAGTCCCTTGCTCACTTTGCCACTGGATTCAAGCAAGCCGGGCTGAAGACGGTTGTAATGCCAGAAACCGGTCCTCGGAAGCTTGTTTCCGGTCCAGGGAAGGCATGGCTTGGCAGTTCGGGCTGGACTGTTCCCATGAGGCACAGGGTCAGACTGATTTGCATATAGCCATGTCTGAACTGGGGTGGCAGAGTGGGCTAAAGAACGGTGATGGATTAATCCCAGATCTTTTGACTGGGTGTGAGTGTTTGATTGGTTCAGATGCTCCGTCCATCACCACCCCCTTTTGTACCGCTTTTGGCCGCCATAAGTGTGGCAGGGTATGCTCAGACGTGAGTCCCTTGCTCACTTTGCCACTGGATTCAAGCAAGCCGGGCTGAAGACGGCTGTAATGCCAGAAACCGGTCCTCGGAAGCTTGTTTCCGGTCCAGGGAAGGCATGGCTTGGCAGTTCAGGCTGGACTGTTCCCATGAGGCACAGGGTTAGACTGATTTACATATAGCCATGTCTGAACTGGGGTGGCAGAGTGGGCTAAAGAACGGTGATGGATTAATCCCAGATCTTTTGACTGGGTGTGAGTGTTTGATTGGTTCAGATGCTCCGTCCATCACCACCACCCCCTTTTGTACCAACTACAAAAGACAGCAACAGCCTTCAGTGCTCACTCTAAGGTTAGAAATGTGGAAACTATCTTGGGCGTTAATTGAGAGGTAACGTAGCTGGTCCTAGTAACAATGATCTGGGTAACAGTAAGCATATGGTTGACTGCACATGACTGGATAAAAGCTTGGGCAACTCCAGTGATGGGGAGATTAATTCTTCTCACTTATTCAGATTCCCCAGGGCGACGGCCTCTGTTCATCTGCTTCAGGGGCGCGAAAGTAGTCTGTCTAATGAACCATGACCCACGGTTGAGTCAGTAATACAACAAAGGAATATGAAAGAAAGAATTCACACCTTTCTCACTAAGAAGGGAAATGGTCCCCAGGTGGCAGCAGCTTTGAAATGGAACCATTCGGCCATGCAACAGCTATACCCTGAATATTTCAGTCCGGAGGTTGTTTTGCCCGGAAGGTGAAGGAGCTGGTGAGTCCCGTAGAGGAGGCGTATGAGCCCTCACTGAGGCTCATCTATAGTTCTATTAAAAAGCATCAAGCAGAGAATTAGGCTAACAGTCAAAGAGATTGTTTTGCGACTAAGAAATTGCAAGGTGCGAAAAAGAAAGTCACCAAACCCTGTGTTGAGATTGATGAAAGGGCAGTAGTGGTAGAGATTGATCTTGGGGTATGCAAGGGACAGGTGAAATCCCAGGACTATCAAAACTCCGATATAATGTGGAGAATCAAGGACTTTGAGAACAGACAAATGTGGAATTATCTGAGGCTTCTCGGGTTGGTGGAAGGGATAGAAGGAAACAACATCGGGGCCTGTATACTAGTTCCTCATTAAGGAGCCTTTCCTGAGTTGACTTCATGGAATTGGGACGACTAGAACAGACACTATGCCTAAAGATTTCTTTGTATAGTGCAATACGTCACTGATATATACAAAACAGTCCTAGGTGTGGTACCTTTCACATTAATATCACAAAGACCTTGCACATTAGGAATAGCATAGTTCTTTAATTTTTTTAATCAACATAGTAAAAAAGACATAACAGACAAAACTTGTTCACAAAATAATACAAACATCCTAAGCTGCATACACACACTCTTTCAAACAAACAAGCAAACACTGACTCATATGTACTTCGACATTCCATCACAATAGCAATACATAAAAATGTGCTAAACTCAGTCTTATGGTACAAAAACAGGGTTTACATCACATAAAAGCATCCAACAATGTGTGCTGCTATAGAACATCCAGAGTTAGTTGATTTTCATTATACACCAGTACAGTCCATATTCAGATTGATTCTCCAAGGAACGATTGAAAGCAAGGGAGCACAGTGGCTCCAGCGCTGACACACGTTTTGGTGTCAGACCCTCATTCGGGTCACACCTTCTTCAGGGCGACAAGATCGTGTGTAAGCAAAGGAGGAAATAGAATTGGGAGTCGGATGTGCAAATACTGCATCGATTCCCTCTGATGATCAAGAAACAAAGCCATCCATCAGGAGCTAGCAATATTTGATTCAGACTGTCCTTGTGTACCTCAGGAATTTTTTATTAAGGCAAGCTGTCTTGGAAAAGGCCTACCCTTAGGTCAGGTGCAGTTTCGATGGTCAGTGTTTTTTTACTCCCCATATTTTTGCCATGTCATGGTTGAGCGCCGATGGAGGCTAAGGCAGCTCATTAAACCATTTCAAGATATTGGGGTTGAAGTATGTGTGCTCAATGCTGCCCACCTTAAGATTAACTTAACGAGTAAAATATGACATTTACGTCGGAAATCCAAGTCAAATAATATTTGAATGAACTGTCAGTTGAGTTTTAATTAAGCTTTTTGTAATACCTTCTGGCAATTATGTTAGGGTATGGTGCTGTATTTTGGTTTTGAAGTGGGAGGGGGTTGTGATTCTTCTCCATTAGTTAGGTGGTATTGTGGTGTAGGAACCACTCCATCTGTCTTTTGTTCTCTCCTTTATCTATGGATAGGGGGTTTCTCTTCCCTTCTCTTTTGTCTGCCTTTAAGCTCTCTCCGCTTCTCATCTCTGAAAGTGCTATATTGGTATACGAGCAGAGGCAGAAAAGAGACTGCAGAGGGTATGTATGGGAGTCATTGTTCAAGCTATTGGTGGTCTGATTGCTTCAGTGGGTTGCTATTGGCAGGTGTGGGGTGGGGTGAGGAGTGTTTGGGGACAGGTGGGTAGGGCTGAATAGCAGGTGGGGGCTAAGACAGGTCTGGGGAGAGAGAGAAATTTCACCGGTTTTGGGAGGGAGCAGAGCACGGCACATGGGTAGAATCCCATTTTGGATGAAAGTCTGGGTATCCATTAGTGTTACAAAGAAAAAGTTGATAAGGCTGGTAAAGATGATGCAGAAGGGGTGGCCAATGAATAACGTGTGCAGGGTTCCCAGAAGGAAATTCAATTACGATGAGCCACATGTTTAAATTGCATATTGCCTTGACAAACATCTGTGGCTTGTATGATGCGGGTAAAAGGAGGAGGATGGCAAAAGAAAAAAATTATTTGCAGACATCCACTGTCTTCAAGAGACGCATTTAGAGGGGGAAAGGAAGAACTTGCTGGAGACACTTGGTTTTTCACTAATAACGTGTACTACATAAGACACTAAAATGCTAGAAGATGAAAAATTGACACGCTTTAAGAACTGTAGCTTTAAGCAATGTTTTGCTGATAAAAGTGGTAGATGGGCAATTATGGAATGTTGTTATGTACAGGGAGCTTTACCCTATGTCCCATATATGGGCCACATTTAGATGACCCTACAATTTTAGATTTCTTGGCTATTGAGCTTGCTCTCTGGCTATATGGGATCTGAATATCATGAGGGCCGGAGGCCTAGTTCACTGAAATATTGGTATGTATGAAAACCGAAAACCAAACGTATGCAGTGCCGGGTGCAAGCTGAAGAGAGACCAGGGTTTGGTGGATGCCTGATTAAAAATTATAGTACCGGATTCTGGTTATACTTACTATTCGGCCCTCCATGGGTCATTTGCCCATTTAGATTACTTTCTAATATCAGTTAGTCTGCTTCAGGGATGCCAAATTAAAATATTTCCCTGCATCATGTTGGATTACAGCCCATTGGTAATTGAAATCTTGTGTGCTGAGTGAACTGGACCCAAACAGAGCTGGTCCTTCAAAAGAGGTCTGCTTGTTGATGAAAACTATATTACACACATGAATGCCTGTATCCCTGAATTCTTTGATTTGAATAGTGGGAGCATCAACATTGGGCTAGCATGGAATGATTTTAAAACTGGGGTTAGGGGTAAAACCCTAAGGTTTACTCTTAAATCATCAAAAACTGCAACTTTCACTTACTAGGGAGTTATATTGGAAGCTCAAGTTGTTTGATGTTCACCTAATAAGTGGGGCTGATACTGAAATGGCCCAGCATCAGCTGGCCTTAGTTAATGCAGAGAATAATGAAATCACTGCAAAAAGAGCAGTAGAGAAATATCTGGTTCTGAGACAGGAATGTTAAGAATACAGAAAGCGGATGCAACATCTCGCAGTACGTGGCAGGCAAAAAGTGGTCGCAGGGCAGATGTCACGCCTGCCTAGCCTCCGTGGAACCGAAGGAAGAACTACAGAGACCGATCCATAATGCCCTCCTCATACTGCGCATGCGCGAAGGGTGCGAGCCGGAACTTAAGCTTGCTTCCCCGGGCGCTCAGCGCTTTGCGCTCTAGTTTCTGCTCTACTGAGTTGTCACTTCCGCTAGGCCATTTCCGGTTACACGCCCTCGTCTCTTCTTGGACTCACGTATTTGATCCTGGGCACTGCTTTCCTTTGCTGTGCACTTTGTTTATTTGTTTATTAGTTGCGTCCTGGCTCGGGGTCATGGGATCACCACCGTACCTATCAACCGGGCTTCCAAACGGCTATTTCAGTATCTTTCTGCCGCTTCCCAGATTCCTTTTGGTGACGCTCATTCCCTTCCTGTTAACCTTCCGTCGAGAGTTGTCATTCGGTACATTCTCCTCAGAGGTAACACGGAAGGATTCTGCAGCATTTCCAGTAGACCCACGTGTCCTTTTTAACTTGGGTGCTACTTCTCATTTGTCCCCTCGCTTAGTGCCGGCTATCTTACCCCGGTGTCTCTGTGGTGTTCTTCGCCCTGTTTCTTGCGGACTCGTCATTGGGCCGGACTATGGTCCCGCCGAACGGCGGGTATTTGCAGATTCAGTGGTGAGGAGTGTTGCGGGGCATTGTGGGCTTTGTGGTCCACCTAGCGATATTCCTTTTTTCCCCTTTACTTATCATATTATTTGTTCGTTCTCTGGACTTCCCGCATTCTGGCATTCATCACAGTACAGGGACAAGAAGGACCGGTAAAGCGCTTGTAGTGCACTATATTTACATCGTGTTCTTCTTATATATTCTATTGGTGTTTATGTATGTATTTCATGCCCTCTAGGCAAATACTTCTTTGATCCTGATCTTTTTACCACACAAGACCTTTTTGCCCAGAGGTGTTTATAGTTAGGTAAGAAGTACCCTCATATCGCTATATAGGTCCAGACCAGTGTCATACCAGAGGTAATATCTCACATCCCTCAATTCTAGGCCATATTGGATATCCATAGTTTGACGGTCACATGTGGGTTTCCAGAAGATGTCCTAGTTGCTTTCATTGACTCCCTCTTGTGCTCTCAGGTAAAGGTAGTTTATGTATTGACATTGGGGACTTGTGGGATGACTGTTGTTGTATTAAACCATTATTCCTTGTAGCTTCATCTCCCGAAAGAAGCAAGAAGAGAGCAGTGTCCGAAGAGTCCAGTGTTTTGTCTCCCCCTACTTTCCTTGTTTTGTTCCCTCCTTTCCCTCCATGGCACCCTTGTCTCCTAGTGTTTGATAGGCACAGGTGGTGTAGGGGGGAAGGGTTGGGGTTATCATCTGCTCCTGGCACTCCTGCGGAAACCACATCCAGATCCTTACAGCAGATTACAGAAATCAGGAGTCATAAGGGTAAGAGATTTTGAAGGGATTCAGGAGGTATTCAGAGGGTATTATGAAGAGCTTTATCAGGCTTAGGGACCACTAGGGAGAGATGTACAAAGTAATATCTGGATTTGATACCTGTGGATAGAATCAGCCTACAAGATTGGGATTCTCTGCATGCACGTATTACCATAGATAAAATCCAGGATGCGCATAAGGATATTCTGTATGGGAAGGTCTGCTGTTAATGTTGTGGTATTTTTGAAGAAAGGAAAAGCTCTGTATGAGCCTAGGTCTTCTCAACCAATAATTCTAATAAACAGCAACACCAAATTATGTTTAAAAATACTGGCCACACAATTAAGCCAGATTATCAATAGGATGGTCCACCAAGGAGCATGGTTTTATCCCCGGGAGGGGCACCACTGATCATATCCGCAGAGTAATTGCACTTTTTGCAAAGCCCGTGGCATTAGGCCTGTGGGACGCTGAGAAAGCAGTTGACAGAGTTTCCTAAGAATATTTGTGGAAAGTGATGGTTTGGTTTGGTATCAGCACCAGGTATATTAAGACTTTCCAGGCAGTGTATCACAAACCCATAGCCTGACTGTAGACGATGGGAGGACAAACAGATCGAATCCAAATCGAGAGAGGTACTAGACAGGGCTGTTCCTGCTACCCTTTACTCTTTGCTTTATATATTGATCCATTCATCAGATAACTTGAAGCCAATATAGCAATAAAACAACTGCGATTTCACAGCTAGGAGACCAAAAGGGCAATAAGGGAGGCGGTACTATCTTTTTGCAAATTCTCCATCTATTCCTTAAATAAAAACGAACCGCAGTTGGTCATATATACGCAACACTTGGTGTATGTCTTGTTGATCCAGCAGTCTATTAGGGGGTTAACATTTGTGCAGAAGTGGACAAGATAGTGGAGTCTAACCTTGTTCCAGTTATTAGGAAGGCTAAATGTGATCTGGGGAGGCTGAATAATCTACATTTGTCAATTGTTGGCCAGGGTAATGTTATTCAAATGCTATTCCTGCCAATGGCCCTGCATCTTTTCAGGGCTAGCCCTCTCAAGTTTGAAAATTATTGGTTTTTAATGATGGATGAAATGGCGTCTCCATTTAAGTGGCCATTCACTAAAATTAGAATAGAAGTGGTCATTCACTAAAATTAGAATAGCACAGAAATACTTCACTCTTCCTAGGGACAGAGGGGGGTGGGCTGCCCCAAGCTTTAAATTATACAAATGGGCCACCACACTGCAATAGATACACTCTCTCCTAAGAAGTGACTTGGAAGTCTATGGTTTTGGAGTGTATATCTCCCCCCCACCCATATACGAGCTGGTATTTGGGGAAGATGCTAGAAACTGTTTTTTCAAGGTTTACTGAACCGAGCTACTTTAAAAAGGTTTGATTTAAGACCCTTGGGATAGCAAATAAGATCTGGGCAATCTGGCGGAAACAAATGGGCCTCAACGGATTTAATTTCTACACCTCTTTGCAGAGGAACCTTTAACTTCAAGGAATCTTTCGAGATGTCCGCGTGCTAAGTTGGAAAGAGCAAGGTCTATCAAGATTAGGGGGCTTTTTTTCTGGGACCAAACATACTTTTGTTACAGAAATTACAGGCTGATTTCGATATCAATCAGAAGAATTTTTTAAATATCTAAATGTCTGCAATTTCTTGTTTAGGAAATGTGGAGGTTCACATGGGTGTCCCAAAGCTTATTTGATGAAACTGTTAGTGCGGGAGGAGGAATGTACAATCAACTGAATAATCAAAAACTGAGCCTCTACTCTCCTGAATGGTCTTCAGAAGCACATCAATAAATGGCAGAAAATACTTGATTCTCCTGATATTAGTTTTTATGAGTCCGTAGAGCGCAGTCAAACCCTGCTATGCTCAGCAGGACTGCATGCATAGAACTATAAAATGGTCTTTGACCTATACCACACTCCATCTAAAATCGCTAAATGGAGGATGGGGGGCTCTGTAGGTATTTGTTGCCCCAAGTGTCAAAGTAACGAAGCCGACCTGGTTCACATGTTCAGCACATGCCCATCCTTAGATGTATGTGGGTTCAAAATCTCTAATTCATTGGTTATATTCTAAAATCTGATTTTACTTCGATACCCTACTTGATGCTGCAGGTGTATGTCACAAAAGTGTGATTAGAGTTGACAAGCACTTTGTGTTTGTTGCCATGGCCATGGCTCTTATTTGTATTGCTTCTGCATAGCTGGATCCCCAACCACCCACATTTCGTCAATGGCTGGGGCGCTTGTTGTCAATGTTCAATATTGAAAAAGCTTATATTCGCATAAAGGTAGGAAATTAGAGCAGAGAGGTAAGAGGATCTGGGCACCCCTTTTAAACTGGGTAAATACTCAGCAATCGGATTGCTTGCTGTAATGATGAATTATCTTGGTGAATTTTGTCTTGACTGGTCTTCTAGGAGATTTTCCACAGGTTGGTTGAGGTTCTACTTTTCTCTAGTGTAAATCGCCATACTGCAGTGATCTATTTAGGGACTGAGATAGACAATTGGCACTTTAACTCTGTTAACTAGAGTGTCTCAGTGTGTGGATCAAATGACTGTTGTTTGACTATTTTGTGCACCAGCTGTATCTGGCCTCTCTAAGGTAATATTCTGCTTTTATAATAGCCTACGTTTAAGGTAATCTCCCGCATATGATATGATGGTATCTGTATTCATTTTATGAAATATCCAAAATTCAAGCTAATTTGTAACCATGCTTTGTCAGAGTGACTAATGTGGAATATTTACGCAGGACTAAGTTGATATGCACTTTATTTACTCGTTAGCCTATTCGAGAGGTCCAACTCATTAACTTTATTGTATATTTTGGGTATCTAAAATATGTTAGCTTGATTTTGTGTTTCTTAATGATGTTTAATGAGTATAATCCCTGATCTGTACTTCGATGATTATTATGCTCTTGAATTATTTCACCTATCATCATGAATTATGGCAGGTATGCTGTTGATTTCGGGCAAATGTGTTGTGATCTTTCATAAAACCATTTACCTATATCTGGTGTCTTTATCTGTTATGTGCTTTTTTGCCTCCCATGGTTTATTACTAGAAAAAACTAAAATGTATCAAAAATCAAAAGGAACCATACAATGCAATGTATACAGGCCAACCCTCCACTTAATGTTACCTGCTATTGCTGGACCAGAATGATGAAGTTCACCTAGCTGTGGATGTATACAGGTGTGATCATATTGCACAGGTATTCAGCTCCTGCCAATGTGACTGAACATCTGGCCTCACAACCTTGCACCCAACAGCTTCTCGCTGTCCCCATTTCAAAGTAAAAATCTGGAAAGGAAATACATCTCTTCAAGCAGGGTTTGGAACCAGATCCCATTTGAGGTTCCTGCTTGCCCATCTCCATCAGGGTTGATAAGGAAATTAAAGTCTCTGGGGCAGATGTATCAAAGCAATTTTTAGTCGCAAACGCTGCGATTTGCAAAAAAGCAGCGTTTGCGACTAAAAATTTGCTAAATGGTATGTATGTAGAAAATTGTATAGCAAAATTAAGGAATCACAAAATTTGCGATTCCTTAATTTTGCGTAAGCATTTAAGGAATCGCAAATTGCGATTCCTTAAATGCTATTCATCAAGCATTTGATTTTTGCGAATTCTCCTTAAGAAATTGCAAATTACCACCAATTCAAGTTGGTGGTAATTTGCGATTTCTTTCACAAATGCACTTTGTGGCATTTGTGAAGGTGCCATATGGTGCACATACATGCGCTTAGGGCATGTATCTGCGCCATATGCGCACACATGTACATTTGAGGGGTGCATCAGGGTGTCCTTATGACACCCTTGCACCCTTGAAATTATTCACAATTTGCGATTCTCAAATTGAGAATCGCAAATTAAGAATAAATTCCCATTCATTCCTATGGGCCTCCTGGCCCATGGAAATGAATGGGAAATAATTCCTTAATTGCAAATTCGCAATTTAATTTGCTATTCGCAAATAAGGAATATTAAGAAATCGCACAGAATTTGCGATTTTTTAGATACATACAATTTTGTAATTCTCAAATAGCGATTCTCAAAAAATTGTTATTTGTGAATCGCAAATAGGTATTTTGATAAAACTGCCCCTCGTTCTCCTAGAATGCCTGTGACTTGCAATAGAGCAGCACTGGGGACTATGCATTTATTTATTTATTTTGAGAGTTTTATATAGCGCGAACAAGATCTTTGCAGATAACAGAGCGCTTTACAAAGGCAGGTGGAAGGGTAGGGGAACAAGGGGGCATAGTAGGGAGGTAGATCATCAAGTTCATGTACATAGCAAAAATATTACGTATAGTACAGGTATGAGGTAGCAAGGCGTAGTTGGAGCGTAGACCATCAAAACGCTGTAAATACTACAGAATATTATTATTATAAAAAATATTACGTATAGTACAGGTATGAGGTAGCAAGGCATAGTTGGAGCGTAGGCCATCAAAACGTTGTAAATAATACAGAAATAGAGAAAAAACTGATATGAGGGAGCAAGGATCTAAGCACTTTAGACTAATATAAGTCAAAACACACGTGCATAGGAATATATAGGCTATATCATAACAAAATACTGGTAATACTGTTCGCAATGTAAATCAAACGAATTGTTCAAGTGTATTTAACCATAAGGATACATTTGACTTCTTTCTTAAAAAGAAGGGAGGAAGAGATGAGCCTCGTTTCAGGAGGAAGTGCGTTCCAGATCCTGGGCGCCATTCCAGAGAAGGAGCGTTTGTAAGTTTTTTCCTTCCGGAATCTTCGCGGTTTCAGCAGAAGATTGTTTGTGCTCCTGGTAGTTCTGGACCCACCGGAAATTGTCAACTTATGAGTGAGGTAGCTGGGTGATTTCAGGTGTATAGCCTTGTGCGTCATGCAGGCAATTTTCAGCTGTATTCTGGCTTCAAGAGGCAGCCAGTTCAAGGATTTGAAGTCAGGGGAGATATGCGAATGCTTTTTTGATCCAGTGATGAGTCTTGCTGCCGCATTTAGTGACGCTCTGAGGGGTGCAGTTGTCGTTAGGGGGAGGCCGCAGAGGGCCACGCTGCCGTAGTCTATGCGAGGGATGCCTAGAGCTTGTTCTGCTGTTTGGAAGTCTTTTGCTGGAAGGAAGGGTTTCAGTTTCCTCAAGGTATTTATTTGGAAGTTCGCCCCCTTAGTAGCCTTGCTGATATGCTGCTGCATGTTGAGGTTGGTGTCGAGTGTTATGCCTAGGGATTTTGCTGAGTCCACGATGGTCGGTTGGACATTGAGTGCTGTTAGGTGCTTAAGCCATGTTTGTGTGGAAGATATTTTCGTGGGAGGTGAGATTAGGAGGAACTCAGTCTTCATAGCATTGAGTTTGAGGTGGTTATCGGCCAGCCAAGATTGGGTGCTTCTGATCGTTGAATTCAGACTCAGGATGTCTTTGGGGGATTGTAACTTGAGATATATTTGAGTGTCATCAGCGTACATGTGAAAGTGTACATTGGACGCTTGTAGCAGGGTGGTGAGAGGTTCCATAACTAGGTTGAACAAAGTAGGGGATAGGCAGGATCCTTGAGGGACACCTAACGATACCGGTACTGGGGAAGACATCAGGTTTTTGCTCTTGAATTTTTGAGACCTGTTGTGTAGAAAGGAAGTGAACCAACGAAGCACAGTCCCAGAGAAGCCCATTCTTGTATTTAGGAGTTCGAGTAAGTTCTCATGTTTCACTGTGTCGAATGCTGAAGAGAGATCAAGAAGGATGAGGAGGCAGGTATTATTTTGATCTAAGATTTGGATGGCGTCGTTAATTATGTGAGTCATAGCAGTTTCAGTACTGTGCCCTGCTCGGAAGCCTGATTGGTGTGGGTTGAGGAGATCAAACTGTTCTATGTGCTTTGTCATTTGTAGTTGGACGCATTTTTCTAAAAGTTTGGCGAGAGTGTGAATGTTGGTAATCGGACGGTAGTTGTTTAGATCAGTGGGGTCGGCTGTTGGTTTCTTCAGGAAAGGTGTAACTTGTCCAACTTTGAGGGAGTCCGGGATGGTTCCTTGTTGTAGTGAGCTATTGATAATTTTAGTCCAGAGTAATGTAAATGTAAATGTAGTATACTTGTAAAGCGCACAGCTGCCCCAGCAACGGGGCGTCCCGGCGCTGTATAACTCTGGGGAACCCGTCCTGGTTTTCCCTGTGGGATGGTCCCTGCTGGGAGTCCCCAAGGTGGAGCCAGGCATCCCCGGAATTGGTGGGGCCGTTGTGGAGATTTGGCAAGCTAATGCCCAGAGTTGCCGAGTGTGATCCCTGATTAGAGTAAGCACCGAAACGAGAATAATCGAGTCCGCTGACCAAGGTCCACGACCCTGCCGCGTCGGGAATTGAACCCTGGTCCCGGGCCGACTTCTGCTCTTGAGTCTGCCGCCTCTAACCAGTGAGCCACACCACTCCACAGAGTGGGAGTAGCAAAGGGATGAAGTCTTTTACGGCGTTAGCAGGAAGAGGGTCAGTGAGGTGATTGGATGGTTTTAGGGTGCTGAGTATTCTGTCAATTTCTTCTTCAGAGTAGGTGTCAAAGGATGACCATGTCGCATTGTTTTTTAGTTTATTGGGTGTTATGCAGTTGGGTATTGAGTAAAGGCTTGCGTCATTGAGGAGGTCGCTCCTCATATTGTCAGTTTTTTTGTTAAAGAAAGCTGAGAAATCTTCACAGGAAGGAGTAGTGCTCATAATGTCGACAGCTGGGGGTTGTTCCTTAGATTGAGATCAGATTAGCTCGAACAATTTACTTGGACGGTTTTTTGCTTGGTCTAGCTGGATTCTGAAGAAGTCTGACTTTGAGCGTTTTATTTTCCTGAAGTATGCATTTCTCTTTTTCCTCAGAGTTTCGAGATGCAATGTCGAGGGAACTGATCTCTAGGTGCGCTCTGCCGTTCGCATAGCCCGTCTCTCTTCATTGAGACTCCCGTTGTACCAGGGGTTGGATATCTTAGTGGATACTCTTTTTAGTTGCATTGGAGCGGCCTCATTGATTATTGAGGCCATGGAGTTGAGATAGTGGTCAGTTAGGTCCTGAACGTCAGTAGCGTCGGTAGGGGGGAGTAGGAGATTGCAGCTGTTGGGGGGTAGAGAGTTTGGATTGAGTTTCCTCATGTCTCTTTTCCAAACTTTGGGCATGGCGTATTGCACCGGGATGAGTTTTACTTTTTCCTTGATGAGGAATGTGATAATATGGTGGTCTGACCAGTCACAAGGTTGGATTGAGTCGAGTTGAGTGGTGCCTTCTTTGGAAATGACCAGGTCGAGGATAGAGCCTTTTTCATGTGTCGGGGTGTTGCAAATTTGAGTGAGGTCAGAAGCGGTAAGGAAACTGAGGCTATTAACTACTGCGTCACTGCAATCATTCCAATGGAGATTGTAGTCACCAAGGTAAATTTGTGTGTTTTGCCGTCCTGTGTTGATTGATATTGTGTCCATGAGTTGATGGGAGAAGACAAGGTTGTCCCCCGGGGGGTGGTACATGATGTGTAGTGAACATACAGGTTTGTTCTCACTGGTGACATCAAGGCAGAAGTATTCACAGGAGGTAAGAGAAGGGGCTGTGACTTTATTAATAGAGAGGTTGCTCTTGTAAATGCAAGCGATTCCGCCACCTGTCTTGTTGGACCTGTCAAGTCTAGTGATGCAGTAGTTGGGGGGGACTAGGATATCCATGATAGCATTGGAGGATTCCGTTAACCATGTTTCAGTTAGTATGGCCAGGTCAAGGTTCCTAGACAAGATGAGGTCAGCGACCTCCGTCGAGTGTTTTTGGGCCGATCTACAGTTGAGAAGTGTGCATTTGAGTCTGGTGGTGCAAGGGGAGGTGGAGGGTTCCGTAGTGAGAGGGACTTTAGTGAGGTTGTTGGGAACAGAGCCTCTGTTGCTATGCGTGGGGTGCCTACTAGGGTTGGAGAGAATCGTAGAAATGGACATGTGCGTGGTGGTTAAGCTGTTTTGGGTTGCCGGGACATATGTTCTGAGTAGGGTGTGTATGTCGCGGTCTGAGAGAGTCTTGATTGCGCGCTGGGGGCGGTTGGCGGTATTGCGAGAGGGGATAGAGGTCCAATGTAAGGAGCGATTAGGATGTGTCTTGATAGTGCGCTTAGGCCTGTTGGAGGTATTGCGAGAGGGGATAGAAGTCCCATGTAAGGGGTGCCTAGGATGTCGCGGGGAGTTGATGATTTGTTGAGAAGTGGTGGTGAGGGGGGTGCTCGGTGTGCGTGAGGAGTAACTCTTTGAGCGAGTGGAGCTCTTCTTTCACTTGGAGGAGGGTGGTCATGATTGTGTCCAGCGTGCCGTTGGGAATGGGGTTAGAGTTATTGGAAGGGTAATCAGTGACAGGAGGGGTGAGGCAAATGCGGGACAAGTGGAGACTGGTTGTTGCGGGGGGGCAAGTGTAGTAATGGGGAGTGAGAGTGGGGGGAGATGTTGAGGGGGAGTGGGGACCAGGAGTGGAGGGGGAGCTAAGGGTGGGGAGTGAACTGTTGAGGGAAGAGGGGAGGCTTGGAGTGGGGGGGTGCAGAGGGTGGGGGGGGAGATGTTGAGGGTGGGGTGTAGGTCTGGAATGGGTTGAGTGCCGAGAATAGGGGGGGCGCTGTTGAGGGAGGAGTGAAGGCTAGGAGTGGCGGGAGTGCAGGGAGTGGGGGGGAGATGTTGAGGGAGGGGTGTATGACAGGAGTTGTTTGAGTGCAGAGAGTAGGGGGGAGATGTTGAGGGAGGAGTGGGGGCCAGGAGTGGGGGAGCAGGGAGTGGGGGGAGAGAGGCCACGGCTAGAGGGGGAGCTAGGTGCGGCGGTAGTGTAGGGAGTGGCGGGGTGGAGAGATTGAGGGGGTATTTGGGATGGCATAGAGTCGGGTTTTGAGGGTCAGAGGCGGTGGGTCGTTCTGAGACGTTAGTTGGAAGTGAGGAGTTCTGGTTCAGTTGGATTGGGGTATGTGTGGAGGGCCGACGATTGGAGAGGTGCCCTTTGAAAGTGGGGAACAGGTTGTCGAGTAGTTCCAGGTTCCTGTCTGTGGATTGAATTAGAACAATCCCGTTATTGTAAATAGTAATGGCTGTACTGCCAGGGAAGAGTTTGGATGGTGCGATGGAGAGTGTTAGTCCATGAGCGGATTTCCTGATGGTGGAGACGTTGAGTAAGGCAAGGAAAGCTTTTCTCCATTGAGCTCTGCGTGCGGTGTGGAAGATGATATCAGTGTTCAGGGATCCATTTACCGGAGAGAAGTAGGTGTCGGCAAAGGGTGTTTCAGGGTGGGACCTCAGGAAGTTGTGTTTAAAGCGTTTAGCGGCTTTTTTTGTGAGTGCGGGTGGGTAGATTTTTTTATATGTGTGCTTGCCGCAGTGATCCATGTTAGGAAGGCGTAAGGTGGGTGTGGGAGAGTGAGCAGAAGAGATGTGCAGGATCGCAGATAGATGCAGACAAAATGTTACAAATAACTGTAGACAGTATGTTACATGGGTCAAAAGAGATAACTGCAGACCATATGTTAGGTCAGAAGAGGCACTAGTGAGAGAACTAAATATATGTGTTAGCAACTAGGTGCATTACAGGCATAAAAAGAGATGGGAGCAGCATACATAGATATATAAAACAATCAGATATGCGTATAATACTGCTGAAATATTGTAGCAAAATACATATGCCCACAGCAAGTTAATGCGTCAAGTGACGCTAATGAGCAGCCAGAAGTGAATGAGGTGGCGATCGGTGCAGAGTGAGTTAGATGCAGGTAAATATATCCAAGGTACACGTAGAAGTATAATACTGCAATAAAGGCATACACTCCAAGGTACACGTAGAAGTATAGTACTGCAATAAAGGCATACACTCTGTCACAAGGAGGTGTAGGTACATAGATATGTGAAAGTGCGCTGTAGATGACATTAGTCTCAAAGAGTCCAGATCTTAGGGTAGGGTCACTTTAAAGTGAAAATTACTGGTCCATAATGGGGGTACGGCAAGGGAGATATTACTACAGATTACTGTCCCCAGACAATTTTGAACAGATGAGGTAAACAATATACTCGAGTGTGGTGATGTAAATACCTTTTCGCAATTTCTACTGCTCAGCAAGGTGTTCAAGATGGCTGCCAAAATAGTATATAAGGCAGCAGTGTTAGTTCTTTGTCAGTTGTTGTCATTATCGGATTGAACAGTTTCCCTTTCTGCTGAGGGCGAGTTAGTCCTATTTCTGTGTTGCTGCTTCCTAGTTGCTGCTTGGAGGGAGGAAAGAGACTTATCTTCATTTTAGTGCCCCTTGAACTAGTTGGAATGCATCCTCGCGGTCAAAGTAGGGGCGGTGGTGTAATTTATTGCTAGTTTGTTGCTCCTTTTATGGCCCCCACCATTTTACACAAAGGAGACAATGGCGATGCAGTCCAGCCAAAAATCGTTTTACCTGGACGGCGATAGCCCCTTGGGAAATCCGGGCAGCGGGAGAGAGAGCCGACATAGGTGTAGGGAAAGCAACCTTCCGTGCACATCCCCCGATAGAAAATCTGGCGGCAGATCGCAGCGTCCCTGGACCCGCTGCAGCTCCGCTCCCGCTAGTTCCCTGTGGCATCCGGGGGGGCGCATGGGGGGTGTCTATATTCGATGCGGGCCGCCCGGCTCGGTCCAGCTCCCGCTCCAGCCGACTGACCATGCGCGGCGCTCCCTGTGAGCGCGCCCTCCCAAGATCGAGCTGATGGTGACGGGAGAGATTTCCCGAGCGGAGCCAATCTCCTCAGGAACTGCAGCAGACCCACCGTCTACTTGCTGTGCATTCTCATTGGTAGCCACAGACAGTCAGGCCAGGGTGTTCAGATAGGGACTTATAAACTAAGCTGGGCATAAAATCCGTTCCGCTCGCGGAATCCGCGGATTTTCGGCAAATCCGCAATCCGCGAATATGCCGAAAATTCGCAAATTTGCACGAAGCGGATTTTTTTGCTTGGTCGCGCTTGACAAATACAATATTGCGGCGCGCGGCGTTCACTTACCGTCATTCAGCGTTTGAAGAGTTGTTTTTCTCCATGTTTGCGTGTGCTGCGCCATTTTGGATCTTGCTGCGGGATCCTGCGGGAGTTTGTCGACCGCCATTATGTCATCGCGGCTTGCCACCTTGCACAGCGAGAGTTTGTCAATGCGAGTACGTCATAAAGGCCCGTGATCACGCATCACGTGAGTAAACACTTGCGAACACGTAGATGCGGCGGGCAGCGTCAATCTCGCATTTGCGAAATTGCTAAATTTGCAATTCTGCACAAGAAATCCACCAGCAGGCAGCATAAACCTTCTGAAAATGATGATTTTTATAAGAATAACACCTCCGGTTGACATTTGCCTGCACTTTTTTTTGCAAGGAGTCCATTTTGGGGGGGTGGGAAGAAGGAAGTGCCCCACAGTCTCCAACTTCCTGTTCCTGTCCAGCAGGCTCCTCCAAGTGCTTTCTTCATGTCCTGGTCACTTTGATTTGGATCTTGACCTGGAAGTATTACTTTTTGTGGATGCTGCTGGATATTTGGGTTTGAGGCCTTTTTGTCTTTCTTTGGATCACTTTTGGATTAGAAATTTCACAAGTAAGTTTGTTTGGGGCATTACAGTTGCTGCAACTACAATTTTGGAACTTTTTCAGAACATTAAATAAAATATATTGTGGGTAGCCACAGTAGTATCCAGTAGGACCAGGGTTAGTTATGGGTGCATGATACAACTGTTTTGTTGAATTTCAACATGATTTAGGGCATGGATGGCATTGGATTGTGGTGATTTTTGTGTGTTTTTCGATTTTTTGACTGTTGTTGGGGCCTTTTGCCCAGGGGTACTCAGTGGTGCATGGGCCTAGTCTTTCTGTGGGGTCTCTTTAATGTAAACATCATGGAGGGCATGGATGGCATTGGATTGTGGTGATTATTGTGTGTTTTTCGATTTTTGGGCTGTTGTTGGGGCCTTTTGCCCAGGGGTACTCAGTGGTGCATGGGCCTAGTCTTTCTGTGGGGTCTCTTTAATGTAAACATCATGGAGGGCATGGATGGCATTGGATTGTGGTGATTTTTGTGTGTGTTTTTCAATTTTTTGGGGTGTTAATGGGGCATGGCCATGTGGGTGGGGGTCTAGGGGCCATTTTGAAGCCAGGCAGTGTGCTTTGTTTTGCCATAGGCCTGCACCCAGCCTGCCATGCTTTCATCCATTATGCCCAGGGGGTACTCTGTCAGTGGTGCATTTTATTGGTCTTTCCATTTTGGGGGGTGGCTATAATGCTTACTTGCAAACTATTAATTGAAGCGCTACATATGCAACATTTATTTACCTGATGTTCCTCTGGCTTCATTTGCTTTTAGGTGCAGAAAGACGAATCATCAACCTCATCGTTCCTCATCAGTGCCAGGAAGAAGTCCTGCTGCGGTGTGTGCAGCACAACGTCACGTGTGGCCACAGACAACTCTGCAACTTGTGCAACTGCGGCCTGCTGTTCTGAAATCTGAAGAAGATGGCCCCAAAAAAAGTTGCCCGTAGCTCCTCTAGCAAGAAAGATGCCAGTAAGGAGCAGAAGAAGCAAGTGGCGCCACTTACCAAGGAGACTGGTGTGCCGACCGCCGCAATTTTTGGGGAAAAAAAAGTACGCCTGCAGCAGCAGCGGGGTCTGCTGGGGACCAAGCTGGGAGAAGCACCTCCGCTCCATTGGGCTCAGTGCCACCACCACCACGCCAACTTAGGTCCAAGCCCTTGAGTGCTGCAGAGGCAGCCAGTATAGTTGTTCAATCACCATCGACCAGTGATGTTGGCACATCGCAAGAAAGGAGCAGCATCCCTCAATCAACACAGGTTGTTGTAACTCATCTGACGAGTGTTCAACAACCACAGCCACAACAACAACCACATGTGCAAGTACAAGTCCAAGTACATGTGGAAGGAGAGGCGGCTCAAGGAGAGGCGCAAGCAGAGGTACCCACAATAGTTGTTCCTCCCGAAGTAGGGGCACATCAGGAAATCGACATTCAAGCCGAGGTATCATATGAGGAAGCCACTCCTCTTGATGATTCATTGTCTTCCAGATCCCCAGCAAGGAAAAGACAAGGATGGTGTCTACATCTTCTTCAAGCCCCCTTCCTTCTGATGATATGGATGAAAATTGAGAACCACCAGCGCTGTCTGAGAGTGAGGCACACCATGATCTGACAAAGGTAGCTAAGCGTAAAAGGAAGGTCCCCGAAAGTCTCATAGTTATGGAGTGTGATGATGACGCTGAACAAGAAGTGGCGTATACTCTTGCTGATGAAGACTCTCACGACGACGACGCAGTCATCATAGACGTCACTCCAGCCTCAGCGGGCATGCAGCAAACAGACATTTTTACCCTATCCCAAAATGCTGCTGAGCGTGATGTTGGTGACGTGTCAATGGGACCACCACCAATGCAGTTAACTAGTACACCACCACCTACAGCTTCCATATTTTCTCGCCAGAAGGGACCTCCATCCACCTCGACCTCCATTTCCTCAATTAGTGGTGCTGTAAGTGCACACCGTAGTAAATTTCGGCAACACACATCCTCCACTTCATTTGGCATTAGCATTCCCAGTATCGCCTCCTCGGCCCCCCACAGACATTTGAAGTCCGCAGTTTGGGACTTCTTAAGTGTTAGCCCAACAAGGGAAAACATAGCCATTTGTACCATTTGTAAGGTTTGAGTTAGTCGTGGTAAGCTTGGTACCAACTATGGTACCGGAGGCCAGAGAGGTCATCTTGAGAGACAGCACACTGTCAAATGGCATGCGCACCTAAAGGAGATCAAGGCAGCCCGAATTGCAAGTCAACAAATTGTATCCATTGATGCTTCATCTGATGATGACGAGGAGGAAGAAGCGTCAAACATTTCTTCACTTACACCCAGTACCCCTGTCGGAAGCACACCCCCTGCAAGATATATGAGCCAGAGTAAGAGTGTGGGAGAGAGTGAGACACAAATGCGAAAAAGTTCATCATCACCGAGCGTAACTGGGTTGAAGAAGTCATCATCATCCCGTAAAATGATCCAGCCAACCATTAGAAGCATGTTGTTTTCAGATGCGCCATTTGAACGCAACCACCCAACGGCGCGTCTGTATAACAGTAAGCTGGCTAAAATGCTAGCGCTGGACCTTCTCCCTTTTTCTTTTGTGGAAGGAGTGGGTTTTCTTGAATTAGTGGCAACGCTCTGCCCTAAATGGAAGGGTCCTAGCCGGTCCTATTTTTCCAGAGTTGCGGTTCCAGCACTACATGAAGATGTGCTGGAGGTGATTGGGGCAGCTTTGCAGGAGAGTGCTGTTCACACTATACATCTGACAACAGACATGTGGACCAGTTGCCAAGCCGTTGATTACATGTGCATCACTTCACACTGGGTCTCTTTTTCAGGGGTTAAAGCAAAGGTAACCGCAGGTGTTGACACAGGCAAAGTTTATAAAGCTGCTCGGAAACATGCAACACTAGACATGTTTGCCATGGAGAAAAATCATACAGGAGAAAACATTTTGCATAAGTTTAACACAAAGTTCTTTCAATGGCTGTCCACAAGAAAACGCATGATTGGTTATGTTTCCACGGATAATGGCGCCAATGTAGTTAAGGCCATGGATATGGGTAACTATTTCAGAGTGCCGTGTTTGGCGCACTGTATAAACCTGATTGTTAAAAAATTATTTAGTGAAGAAAGTCCAGTGTGCGAGTTACTGACCACCTGCCAAAGAATGTGCACACATTTCAACCATTCTTTTAAGGCCCGGAAGCAGCTGAGGTGCCTGCAACATGAACGTAAAGTGCCAATGAAAGCACTCATCCAGAGGTGGTAACATGTTGGAACTCAACCTTCTACATGCTTGAGCATCTGTATGAGCAGTATGCGGTAGTCGATCAGTATTTCTTTCAACTGGGTATACCTATGATGGACCTGAGGATACAGGTGGATCAATGGGGGCTAGTTAAAAGCCTGACAGACATGCTTCGTCCTTTTGAGGTCTTCACGCGTGCAGTCAGCAGGGAGGACTGTAATTTGGGAAAAGCTATCCCATTTAAGCATGGGCGGATTTTGCGGATTGGCAATCCGCGAACTTGCGTATTTACGGATTCGCAATCCGCGAAGATCCGCGAACTCTAGCGGATTTGCGGATTTTTCCGTTTTTTGTGTTGGCGCGTGTTCGCGCCGATTTTGGGACAAGTTCGCAATTGCGAACTTACTTTTCGGCTTGCAACGGCCGCGACTATGTTGTTTCTACGTCTGGTTTATCATCACAGGTTCACAGCACCCTCTGTTTCACCACTGCCACCCTCTGGGACACCCATGCCACCCTCTAGTACATCCTCACTGGCACCTATTAGGTTTATTTATCACTGTAGATTATGGTGGTTGAAAAAAGCAAGCACACCTGCCCTTCTTCAACTGCCATCAATTAATTTGTGTTTCATTAATGTGTCAGTAATTTTGAAAGTTCCAGTCTGGCTGGCACCTGCTTCCTTCCTTATCTGTAATTTGCTTTTTGTTGCAGTGAAATTTTTTTTTCACAGGACCTTTATGGTGCTATTCTATGAGCCTGCTGTTTGGGTCATAGCAGGGTCATAGAATAGTTGCAAACTCTGGAGGGGCCCATCAGGAAGCACTACCTTGAATGTTACTAATGTTAAGTTTGAACTTTTGCACCTGCTCATTGCTTTCAGTTTAGCTAAAATCGTTTTTTCTGCAATTTTGCGCGTTTTTTGGGGCACGAATCCGTGCGAGATCGATTTCGGAAGCCGCGAATACGTGCGAATACAAAATTGTTTTTGTTGCGACGTGTATGTTCGCGTGATCTTGCGCGTGTTCGCGAGGCGCTTCTAGCTATACGTTTGCCAAGTTACCCTATCGGTCGTACACGGGCGCGGCCATCTTGTTGGCGTGACGTAATTCCGTTTCCGCCCGCTATGTGTAATCTCGCAAAGTGTGCTGCTCGCTAGTACAATTTCGCGCGTACTCGCAAGGAAAATCTCGCGCGAACTTACCCACGCGGTCGTGAACGGGCGCGGCCATCTTGTTTCTCATTCATTGCTATGGTTCTGGGCATGCTTTCTCTATCCTCTCTCAATCTCTGCCATCCTTTGCTTGTTTGAAGTTTTTTTGATCTAATTTTACTTATTATCTAACCCTCTATTTTTCTAGCTCTATATTTTTGTGTTTTCTGCAGCTTTTAGTTACTTTTAAACTACTTTTTTAAACTCTTTTCTTTTCTTCTTCACTATTCTATTTCTTCTTTATCATTTAAGTTTATTTCTGCCCAGACCATGGTAAAGGGAGCCGGGAAGCACCCTGAGAAGGGGAAGGGTCCCGCACCCCGTGCCCGGCTCCCGTGCGGGCGTTTAAGGGGGGAGCAAGTGGTCCCGAGGGAGATCTTCAGCGCGGAGGAAGTGGCGGCACTGATCTTCCACGTCCAGCGCCGCCTCCCCAAGACGATCCTGGGAGGCGGCAAGATCGCGACCGGCTATGGCATCCGGGAGCGTCGCAAGCGGTGGGAGAAGGTGTGCCGGGCCATGTACAAGATCTCTGGGGTCCGGCGCACATATAACCAGGCCACCCACCGCTGGACCGATGTCATGGACCGGGAGCGGGACTTGCTGGACGCGCTCGGCGTAGAGGTCCCCGGGCTTGGTGAGTAGTAGTAGTAGTACATTTACTACTCTGTTTTATCCTGCTCTGTTATTTGCAAATCTTTGTTCTTTACCAAGAGCAATAATTCTGCCGATTACATTGAGGTAAATTATATTTCAAAATCTTCTATGCATTTCAGGTGCACTGCTCTCCTTCTCAGTAGCCTTGCTTGCTACTATGCTTCTTTGTTTTGTATGTTGTGTTCAGAAGCATTTCATTGGCCTGAGAAATTATGTATGAGTGTACTGTAAAGAAAAGAACTGCGTAATGCTAGACAGTAAGGGTCATATTTTCAATTACCGGCGCATCCCTGCAAAGTAGCAGGGATGCGGCAGTAATTGTGTGCCATGCCACCACCACCCATTGGCCCAAAACGTCACAGAAGCCTTACGCATCTGTGCCGTAAAGGCAGCGCATTGCTGGAGTTGCGTGCCAACGATGGCGCAGCTCCAGCAATGCTCTGGGGTACCCTATCTCCCCAATGCTGCATCAAGCCGTACGTCGGCTTCAAGCGCGCAGGGTTTGAGTCATGCATCATTGTCCTAAAAGTGACTGATTGACATCTTGTAGATTTCCCTCAGCCACTTTTAGGATTCGTTCCTGCGCAGGTACGCCCTCCCTTGCGCCGGAACGCCCCCTGATGGCGCAGGGCTTTACAACGTGATGCATCGCCCATATGCCCATATGTGGTTTTTTTTTTAATATATACGCCGCACCAACACCATGGCGAGTCTTTTGTTCTGCCGCTGCGTCAGAAAAGGCACGCAACAATGGAGGAAAATCAGCCGCAACTTCCGCAAGGGACTTATAAATCAGCCCCAACAGACTGAAGTCCAGTCCTTCCTTTAGACAGTCACATGGCTATCAGAAGAAATAGTGGCGGTGGTGGCGGGTGGATTGATAGTTTGAGTATTCACTGATCTGCAAGCAGGATGGACTTTGTCTGTCACGTGTTGCGCACTGCTGCCTGCAGTGCCAGGCCTAGGCAAACCTCTTTAGTAGTCTGTTTATTGAGTTACATAGGAACTTTCTAAGTCAACGTTCCGCAAATCAGGCAATACGAATAACGTAGTATACCACATGAGATAGATCCCGTGGAATAGTTGTCTATCTATTTGCTATTTTTCCAAAATATGTTGTTATTGTTCTTTTGAAATGTTTGATTTGGTTGAAAAATCTCATCCATGTTTTCTGGTTTTTCTTTCTTTCATGTTGTACATCAGCTCCCCCCAAGGGCAAGAGGACACAGGAGGAGGGTGCTGAGGATGCAGGCCAGGATCGGGCAGGCGAGGGCTCCTTTGCTGGCCCCAGTAAGTTTACATTTTAATAAACAGTACCTATTTTTTCCTAGCGTTCCTCATTCGATTTTTTCTAAATCGTCTTTGATCTTCTTGTAGACTGGATATAAATTCTTATCCTGCCTCGAATATGACTCCCTGTGGTATTACTAGACTATTCTTATTAGTCTGTCTGTGTAGCTAACTAAGATTGGACATTTGGCAATTCCATTGGACTCCCATTATATTCAGCAATACCTCTATGCACTGTCTCCTTACTGACTAGATAGTGTGGCAGAGTCATTCAGCTCCCGAAGTCACCGATTATAGATCCCCAATGATCTCTAGATTATCGTACGCAGGACAAGAGAGTAGTACGGAGTCACAGCACAGTCAAGAAGTGTCAGAGGCACTCATGCTTGCAAAAATTCCAAAACCTTTAGCTCATCCACTCTAGTCTAGAGGAACAAAAACCACAGAGTCTATTTAAGTGTAAAAGCTTTATTAAAAGTAAACACATTTATTAAAATCTACTTTGTCATAAAACTATTTAACTGTAAACGGAAAAGTGGTTAGTGCTGACGATTAATTGGACACATTTCTTGTGGTCGAGCCGAACTCTCACCTAGTTTGAACTTGATCCTGGTCGTGTTCTTAGGACTCAGGAGTCAAGCTTCTGTCTGTTAGGAGAAAAAGTGGTGCGTGTTAAAAATCAAAAGCAAGCATTCATCAGTTGTGCATAAAAGTGCAGCAAGACAACAGCCTTCCCTGGAAAATGGGACATTTTTACTATGGAGTAGACAGTCACAAATTATTACATTGTATTCTGTTTTTTTAACATTTCTCCTAGACCAAATATTATATAGTAGTGAGTGGTGTATTAACATTCTTAAATGTACTTTGTAGGTGTAACATCTGGTGACGGGGCCAGCGCGGAGGTGGCTGTGTTGGACTTGGACTCGGAGGCCTCTGGGGAGGAGGCGGCGGTAGAAGAGCTGGTGGCCGTTCCTGTGGGGGATCAAACGGTGGTGGCGGAAACAGGTAAGCTATATATTCCTTACTTATTGAGATTGAAGACTGCATAGTGTGCTTTCTGCACGGGTGTATTACAATTACAAATCAACCAGGTAGTAGCCTCCTCGAAATGTACTTCGACTTAGCTGTGAAGTTTTTGGTGAGAAGAATCCCAATAAGTTCTTAGACGAACGTGATGGATGGGATGAACGAAAAGCGAAAGAAGGGTGTAAGTAAGTGGGACGCGAACTTGTATGATGGCTGGCAAAGAAGAACGATATGTGTTTGCTTGGCCCCCGAGGTGGCTGGGAAGGAAAGAATATGGTATGGTGCATGGCTGGGTCAATGATGAAGCAAGGATGGGTGGAAGGACAGCAGCCTGGGTGGGTGAAACAGAAACTGTATGTGTGCGTATACTTTGACTGAATGGATGCCTGGAGCATGGTATTCTCTGACTCTTACATAGCACATGTGTATCTAGAGAGAGTAGATGGTCGCCAGGTGAAGTAAGTGTTACCTTGAAGAGCATGTACCACCGCACCCGCACGTCCGTCCCAGTGCAGGGAAGGCAAGGAAAAGAAATTGTAAATGTGTCCAATACTACCATGAATAGTAGCAGTACTTTGTATTGCGTTTGCATTCACAGCATATATCTGGTTATTACGGTGGACACTCCGTACCTCTCTTAATAACTTTAGTTTACTTGTAGTACGTCATTCATGTGTGGGTGTATCACTGTTCACTCAATATTAAGCAAAGCACCTAAAGTCATCTCATCTGTCATTAAATACGTCCCATGTGAAGTGATAGATAATCAAATTAGTTAGCTTCTTCAGTTTCCTTTTCTAGTACTCATTTGCACTGTAGGGTGAAAGGTAAATTAATTAAGCAGTAGCCCTTGTAACAGAGTATTCTCAGTGCCACCCGTAATAGAAAAGTAATAGCTTCACCACCTGCATGTACTGGACCGGTACAGTAACGCAAGTCTGTCTCAATCATCATGGTGTGCAACTTTTTTTCTCGGGTGCAACTTCACTGTGCTGTGTCCATGTCATTCTGCCGGCTTGCATAAGATAACGTACCCATTTCCCTAAACAAGAGAGAAGAAGAAGAATAAGACTGGTGTACTGTCATAGTCGACTGTAATGGAAGTCCATAGTGGTCGTAGAATTAGTTCATTAAACTACCACTACTGTTAGAGCAAGGATGCAGAAGTGGGAGGTTACATAGATACTGTCCTCAATAGTTATGTACTGTGCTTTCAATTTGCTACTTGTACTCTGTGACCCAACTTTCGGCTCAATCACTTTGTGTTATTAATAAGGAGCATTGGTTACAGACTATGTCTTTCTTTCTTCATATAGTTGCTCCCTCCAAATCAACAACAAGGAGGGAGCAGGCTAGATTGGCCCGGCAACGGAGGCTGGAGGCCACAGTCGCCGAGTATCGGCAGCTGGTGGCCCTGGAGGAGGAGGAGGACACGCAGTCGAGCGGGGCAACATCCTCGACTGTGACCACTGCATCCTCCTCCGTGACTAAGCCAGCGGGACCGAGCCGGGCTAAGAAAGCCGACCGCCACCGCCAAGCAACCGAAATACCAGCTGCCCCCCACAGGAGCTGCAGGGAACGCCAACGCCGCCTACGAGTCCGCATGTCCAACCTGGAGCAGGAGGTCCTGAGGTATAAGAACTTGGTTAAGGGCCTCCGCTCCGAGCTTGCCACCCTCCGCAAGGAGTATGATGCCCATGCCGCATCATGCACCAGCACCAGCACCCTCCAGTAGTGGAGTGTCCCTTGCCCTTTTTTTATAGACTTTTGGGGGGTGGGATTTGGGAGTTGGGATCGTTTTGGGACGTTTCAGAGACAATCGTTGGGGTTAGGGTGGGTGAGGGAGATTATTTTGTTAGGGCTAAATAAATATATTTTTCAACTTTATCTGACCATACCTGTTTTTTACTGCTTTTCAGTCTGGTGGGTGGGGGGCGGGGGTGTAACAGTAACTTTGTTTTCCTGAACAGTCGTAGGACTTTAGTAGTACAACCGTCAATCTCTTGTCTACTCCGAAATAATACTCCATTATACTACCTCCCACCAAACGCTTATCTTACCTGTAATTTGTGTTAGAGCTTAGGGCTAGGCCCAGGGCTGGCTCCAGGTGAAATGGGGATTAACGTTGTCAATCCTGGGCGGGTGACATTTCCTCATTGCGGTGGTACTAGTGGTGTGACACAGTGGCAGTTGCATGCCTATGGAAAAAAAGAAAACGAAACCTTGTTTGTCCTCCTTACTGTAGCATTACAACGGTTACGGTACGATCGAGAAAATAGCAGGTGACAGTACACTAGAACAGTGCCATAATGTAGCCTAACAAATGGTAAAGTATTTGCTTGCAAGTATAACTAGTACTTGCGTTGAATTTATTTGACATTGGCTACTACTACTAGAAGATATAGTACTGAAGCTGAGTAAGTCTAGAAGATATCCTCGTATTCCTTCACCAGCCTGTTGCTGCTATCACCTTATCCTCCCCAGCAAGTGTGTGGAATTATTGATGTCATTTTAGTCAGACATCAAGCAAAACAACACAGCCCGGGGGAAGAGGGTTAGGGTTTGTAAAATGGATGGGAATGGGGGTTTCTTTTTGGGTAGGTTTTGTTGAGAGAAGAAAAAAAAAGCAGAGCATGGACAAACAATAATTGAAGATACAGAGTTTACAGACAATCTTTGGTTACAAACTAAAGGTAAGCACATGCAGTCACACTCATAGAATAAAAGACAACAATGGATACTGTATCTGTATTGCGTATGTTGTTGGAGTTGTCCTGTTGAAATTGGTAAGTAAGTTGCATGCAGCAAACAATTCCTCTTATTGGCGGCACTCCTCCATTCCAGCTGACGCTTCGTCCATCAATGTGGTGGTGACCACTGACAGAAGAGACACCCTGTCCACTGCCTGCCTGGCGGATGTTGACTGAAACCCGGCCTGTAATTATTGAACGGAAAACAGGAAGTGCTATTACAATACCACTGATAAATAAATAAAAGGTATGTACGCTGTGTGGTTCAAAAAGTGACACTTTGATTTCCCTAATAGACAGTACAATATTTTTGAAATTGCGTGCTCTGTCTGAGTCACCTTTTTAAGGATCAATAAGTATGGCCAAAATATTATAGCGGATCTTTCCCCTCAAGGTGGGTGTACTACTGTGTTTTAGAACAAAATTTGACCTTCCCAGCAATGCTCCCACCAAGACCCTTACTAAAGCCAGTCGCAAAAATGTAGAAGAACCCAATCATATCTCCAAAAACGATGCCTAGCAGAAAAATGGTTACAAAACGTACTTTGAAAGTAACAGTAGGCCCAAATACAGACCGTGGATTGTATTCAAACCACTTGCCTGCAAGCAAAAGTATCCATAGCCAGCATCGCTCCAACAGTGCTCTACAACAACAGAACCGCGTTGCAATAGAACCCCCCTAAACACATGCAATCCTGCTGCTAGGGCTAACCCTAACGAACCCTAACTTACAAAAAGTGCCAAAACTGGTGTTTCCTTATGGATTTTGTCCAACAAACTTCTAGCCGGTATTAGACCTTCCCAGGAATGCCCCAGGCAAGACCCGCCAACCCACCCGCAAAAAAACACCCGACACAACACCACCAAACAGCGAAAAAGCTAAATCTCATACTTACAATGTCTCTCGGCCTTCGGTCCAAACGCGGCGCTGTGCAGCTAGGTCGTCATCATCATCAATCATCATAACTCCTGATTTCCACCACGGATTTCCTGAAAAGCAAATGCAATCAAGATTAGACTGTCGCAGCAGTGCTTCGACAGAGACCCCGGCCGCAACCCACCCACGAACAGCAGGAAGCCCCCCAAAACGCTACATTGAGCAAGATGTCTGAAGAAATGGCAAAAAAAAGGCTGTTCCTTATGGATTTTGTCCAAAACACTTGTATCCGGTATTAGACCTTCCCAGGAATGCCCCAGGCAAGACCCGCCGGCGCCAACCCACCCGCAAAAAAACACCCGACAACACCCCCAAACAGCGAAAAAGCTAAATCTCATACTTACAATATCTCTCGGCCTTCGTTCCAAATGCGGCGCTGTTCAGCTAGGTCATCATCATCAATCATCATAACTCCTGTTTTCCACCACGGATTTCCAGAAAAGCAAATGCAATCAAGATTAGACTGTCGCAGCAGTGCTTCGACAGAGACCCCGGCCGCAACCCACCCACGAACAGCAGGAAGCCCCCCAAAACGCTACATTGAGCAAGATGTCTGAAGAAATGGCAAAAAAAAGGCTGTTCCTTATGGATTTTGTCCAAAACACTTGTATCCGGTATTAGACCTTCCCAGGAATGCCCCAGGCAAGACCCGCCAACCCACCCGCAAAAAAACACCCGACACAACATCCCCCAAACAGCGAAAAAGCTAAATCTCATACTTACAATGTCTCTCGGCCTTCGGTCCAAACGCGGCGCTGTGCAGCTAGGTCGTCATCATCAATCATCATAACTCCTGTTTTCCACCACGGATTTCCTGAAAAGCAAATGCAATCAAGATTAGACTGTCGCAGCAGTGCTTCGACAGACACCAAAAATTACACACAAACCCCCGGAACCCCGCCAAAGAGCACCTCAAAGGCAAGCAAGTCAGCAAAAACGGCAAGAAATTTCCACCTCATATTTGGTCCAAAACACTTTTGTCCATTATTAGAGCTTCACAGCAATGGGCCCAAAACCGTCAACTCACCCGCAAAGAAGTACAACACCCCCACAAGTGCTGAGTCTTTCTTCATTGTGCGTAATCCAGCACTCTGCTTGGAGGGAAATCGCAGTCTGGAGGAGGAGGATAGAGGAGCATGTTCTTCAGAACTTGTGAACCTGAGGAATGTAGACTGCGGCACCTTCAAATCAATAAGCAAACAAGTGAAGACAGTTCTGATGATGGTCTTGTTTTTGGGATTAGGTGATTAAAGTTTGAATTAAATTAACTGTGCAAAACAAAGAAAGAGAGACACAAAGCACACAGGAATAAAAGTGAATAAGGACGAAAAAGAAAGTTCTTGATTGATTGTCTCATTTTCAGGGCTCGGTGTCAGGGAATAAGAACAAGATTTCGTCATCATACTCTGCGTATTCAGGCTGGATGAGGTCAGTGGCACCGAACAGAGAAAAAAATCCCCTCATCTACGTTGCTGTCCTCCTCGTCTTCATGCGGCGTGCTTTCTCGTACTTTGTAATCTGGTGGTATGAGGTGCTGATTCATCTTGATCATTGTCAGCCGCTCCACATTTTTGGGCGAGAGGCGGCTCCGTTTGGGAGTTACAATGCCACCAGCAGCACTGAAAACACGTTCAGAAGACACACTTGCGAGTGGGCAAGACAAATAGTTTATAGCCAGGTTGAAGAGCTGTGGCCACAATTGTTTTTTGCCATGCCAATACTGCAATGGCTCATCATTAAGGAAGACCTCTGTTGAGTCATTCAGATAGTCCTGCACCATCGACTCAAGGTCATCAACTGTTCCTCCACTTTGCTTACTTTTTGCTGTGCCTGTGACATTTTTTCGAGAACCATACCCCATCAAACTTAGCCAATCCTCCTCCCCAGCCACTGTTAGTGTTGTCATTGTGTGTGGTGCAGATGATCCAGTTGCCGGTGTCTTTAACGGCTGAGAGGTCACTTGTGCCCCAGCCACAGGTGCAGAAGTGGATTCTTGTGACTGCGGATGGCCTGCTGATGCTGATGCTGATGTACTGGCTTCTCCTTCAATAACCTGCCGTTCTTTTTCAAACCTCTTGGCTGACCAGGCTAACCAATGTTTGTACTTTTGAACATCTGCATCAGCGAAAGGAAAGAATGCGTTGTCTGCCAGCGCCTTTTTGTAGCGTGGATCCAGAATAGTAGCACAAATGTAATGCTGATCTGAGTTGATGTTTTGAAGACGTTCATCACCACGTAGGCGATGTAATAATTTCTCAGACAAAATGAAATGGTTTTTTTTTTTTCATCTTTTTCAAACTCAGAAGAAACCGCCATCAGTTGGTGCTCCAGTATGCACAACAATGGGATAGCTTTTCCCAAATTACAGTCCTCCTGGCTGACTGCACGCGTGAAGAACTCAAAAGGACGAAGCATGTCTGTCAGGCTTTTAACTATGTCCCATTGCGCCTTACTCATCCGCAGGTCCTCCTTCTGAGATGTAGCCTCTGTCAAGAAATAGTGATCAAGTACCGTATACTGCTCATGCAGACGCTCAAGCATGTAGAAGGTTGAGTTCCAACGTGTTGCCACCTCCTGGATGAGTGCTTTCACTGGCATTCCACGTTGAAGTAGCAGTCTCCGCAGATGCTTCCGGGCCTTAAAAGAATGGCTGAAATGGTTGCACATTTTGCGGCAGGTGGCCATTACCTCGAACGCTGGACTCTCTTTATCACTCAAGAATTTTTGAACTACCAGGTTGATACAGTGCGCCAAACACGGCACTCTAACATGGTCACCAAGGAACATGGCCTTAACTACATTGGCGCCATTATCCGTGGAAACATAACCAATCTTGCGTTTTAGGGGGGATAGCATTGTCAAGACCTTTTTGTCAAACTCTTCCAAAAGGTTTTCTGCTGTGTGACTTTTCTCCAAGCCAAACATGGCTAGTGTTGCATGTTTCCGAGCAGCTTTGAAAACTTGGTCCGGGTCAACACCTGCGTTTAGCTTTGCTTTAACACCTGAAAAAGAGACCCAGTGTGCAGTGATGCACATGTAATCATCGCCTGGGCCACTGGTCCACATGTCTGTTGTCAGATGTATTGTGTGAACAGCACTCTTCTGCAAAGCTGCCCCAATCGCCTGCAGCACATCTTCATGTAGTGCTGGAACCGCAACTCTGGCAAAATAGAACCGGCTCGGAACCTTCCATTTAGGGCAGAGCGTTGCAACTAATTCAAGAAAACCTACCGCTTCTACAAAAGAAAAAGGTAGAAGGTCCACAGCTAGCATTTTAGCCAGCTTAGTGTTATACAGACGCGTCAGTGGGTGGTTGCGTTCATATGGCACGTCTGAAGTAAGCATTGTTCTAATGTTGGCCTGGACCAAGCATTTACGGGCTGATAATGACTTCGTTGACCCAATTTTGCTCGCTGGTGAACTTTTGTGCGTTGGTGTCTCACTCGCTCCAACACTCTTAGTGTGCCTCACATTGGGTGTGCTGCTGACAGGGGTACTGGGTGTAAGGGAAGTGTTTGACACGTCTTCTTCCTGCTCGTCAACATCAGATGAAACATCAACGTTTCCTTGATTTTGGCCTTTCTTGATCGCAGCTAGGTGCGCAAACCATTTGACAGCGTGCTTTCTCTCAAGATGACCACTCTGGCCGCCGGTACCATAGTTGGTACCTGACTTACCACGACTAACTGCAAGCTTACAAAGGGTACAAATGGCAAACTTTGGATTTTTGGGACAAACAGTAAAGAAGTCCCAAACTGGGGACTTGAAGTGTCTGTGGGACCTGGAGGAGGCGGCGATACTGGTGGTGGTGGTCATGAAGCTAATGCCAGATGAAGTGGAGGATCTGGATTGCCCAACTTTTGTACGTTTTCCACTTTCACCGCCACTAATTAAGGTCGAGGTTGACGAAGGTCTCTTCTTGCCAGAAAGAAATATGGAAGCGGGACGAGTTGGTGTACTACTTAACTCCAATGATTGTGGTGTTTCCACTGCCTCCTCATCGACAACATCATCATCATCATCATCACGCGCAGCAGCTCTTCGGGCTAGGGTCAAAATGTCTGTTTGCTGCATGCCCGCTGGGGCTGCAGTGACCTTTATGATGACTGGGTCGTCGTTGGCAGAGTCTTCATCAGCAGCAGTATCCGCCACTTCTTGTTGAGCCTCATCACACTCCATAAGTCTGAGACTTTGGACGAGCTTCCTTTTACGCTTAAGTACCTTTGTTGGATCATGGTGTGCCTCACTCTCAGACGGCTGTGGTGCTGGTTCCCAAGTTTGATCCGTATCATCAGAAGGAGGTGTGCTTGAAGAGGATGTAGACACCACCCTTGATCTCTTCCTTGCTAGGGTTGTGGAAGACAATGAAGGATCAGCAGGAGGAGTGGCTTCCTCAAATGATACCTCGCCTTGATTGGCGATTTCATGATGTGCCCCTACTTCGGGAGGAACAACTATTGTGGGCACTTGTGACCCTCCATGCACCTCTGCTTGCGCATCTCCTTGCGCTGCCTCTCCTTCCACATGTACTTGGGCTTGTACTTGCACATGTGATTGTTGTTGCGGCTGTGGTTGTTCAACACTCGTCAGATGAGCTACAACAACCTGTGTTGATTGAGGGACATTGCTGCTGCTTTCTTGCGATGAGCCAACATCACTGGTCGATGGTGATTGAAGAACTATACTGGCTGCCTCTGCAGCACTCAAGGGCTTGGACTTAAGTTGGCGTGGTGGTGGTGGTGGCACTGAGCCCAATGGAGCGGGGGGGGGTGCTGCCAGCTTGGTCCCCAGCAGATCCCGCTGCTGCTGCTGCAGGCATACTTTTTTTTTTACTCCCAAAAAAAGGGGCGGGCGGCACACCAGTCTCCTTGGTAACTTGCTTCTTCTGCTCCTTACTGGCACCTTTCTTGCTAGAGGAGCTACGGGTTACTTTTTTTGGGGCCATCCTCTTCAGAGCAGGTCAGCAGGCAGCAGTTGCACGAGTTGCAGAGGGTTCTGTGTCCAGACGTGACGTCGCGTGACGTTATGCTGCACACACCGCTGCAGGACTTCTTCCTGGCACTGGTGGTTCTCTTGAGTCTTCTTGTGCACCTAAAAGCAATGGAAGACAGAGGAACATCAGTTCAGTTATACACTCCAAAAATTCGACAAAACACAGAAAAATGAGCACAATCCCATGCCATCCTTGATGCTTACATTGAAGACACCCCACAGAAAGACTACGGACATGCAAGTATGCAACACTCACTACCCCTGGGCATAATGGATGAAAAGTAGGCAAAATAAGTGCAGGCCTCAGACACTGCCTCTCCTCAAAATGGCCCCTTACACCCCAGGCACATGTTGCCTGTACCAGCCAGCACTCAAGATGGCCACCACCACCACCCACATGGCCAGTCCACATCAACAGTACACCCCCAAAAAACAGAAAAACAGCCAGAAATCACCACAATCCAACGCCATCCATGATGTTTACATTAAAGAGAGTGAGACCACACCACAGGCACACTCAGTCCATGCACCACCCACCACCCCTGGGCAAAAGGCCACACCAGCAGCCCCCCAAAAACGACAAAAAACAATAAAATAAGCCCAATCCCAGCCCATCCATGGCCTCAATTATGTTTAAATTCAAGAAGACACCCCACAGAAAGACTAGGCCCATGCAACACTCACCACCCCTGGGCAAAGGGCCCCACCAGCAGGCCCAAAAAAACGACAAAAAACAATAAAATCAGCACAATCCCAGCCCATCCATGGCCTCAATGGTGTTTAAATTCAAGAAGACACCCCTCAGAAACACTAGGCCCATGCAACACTCACTACCCCTGGGCATAATGGATGAAAAGTAGGCAAAATAAGTGCAGGCCTCAGACACTGCCTCTCCTCAAAATGGCCCCTTCTTACACCCCAAGCACATGTTGCCTGTAGCAGCCAGCACTCAAGATGGCCACCACCACCACCCACATGACCAGTCCACATCAACAGTACACCCCCAAAAAACAGAAAAACAGCCAGAAATCACCACAATCCAATGCCATCCATGATGTTTACATTAAAGAGAGTGAGACCAAACCACAGGCACACTCAGTCCATGCACCACCACCCCTGGGCAAAAGGCCACACCAGCAGCCCCCCAAAAACGACAAAAAACAATAAAATAAGCACAATCCCAGCCCATCCATGGCCTCTATTATGTTTAAATTCAAGAAGACACCCCACAGAAAGACTAGGCCCATGCAACACTCACTACCCCTGGGCATAATGGATGAAAAGTAGGCAAAATAAGTGCAGGCCTCAGACACTGCCTCTCCTCAAAATGGCCCCTTACACCCCAGGCACATGTTGCCTGTACCAGCCAGCACTCAAGATGGCCACCACCACCACCCACATGGCCAGTCCACATCAACAGTACACCCCCAAAAAACAGAAAAACAGCCAGAAATCACCACAATCCAACGCCATCCATGATGTTTACATTAAAGAGAGTGAGACCACACCACAGGCACACTCAGTCCATGCACCACCCACCACCCCTGGGCAAAAGGCCACACCAGCAGCCCCCCAAAAACGACAAGAAACAATAAAATAAGCCCAATCCCAGCCCATCCATGGCCTCAATTATGTTTAAATTCAAGAAGACACCCCACAGAAAGACTAGGCCCATGCAACACTCACCACCCCTGGGCAAAGGGCCCCACCAGCAGGCCCAAAAAAACGACAAAAAACAATAAAATCAGCACAATCCCAGCCCATCCATGGCCTCAATGGTGTTTAAATTCAAGAAGACACCCCTCAGAAACACTAGGCCCATGCAACACTCACTACCCCTGGGCATAATGGATGAAAAGTAGGCAAAATAAGTGCAGGCCTCAGACACTGCCTCTCCTCAAAATGGCCCCTTCTTACACCCCAAGCACATGTTGCCTGTAGCAGCCAGCACTCAAGATGGCCACCACCACCACCCACATGACCAGTCCACATCAACAGTACACCCCCAAAAAACAGAAAAACAGCCAGAAATCACCACAATCCAATGCCATCCATGATGTTTACATTAAAGAGAGTGAGACCACACCACAGGCACACTCAGTCCATGCACCACCACCCCTGGGCAAAAGGCCACACCAGCAGCCCCCCAAAAACGACAAAAAACAATAAAATAAGCACAATCCCAGCCCATCCATGGCCTCTATTATGTTTAAATTCAAGAAGACACCCCACAGAAAGACTAGGCCCATGCAACACTCACCACCCCTGGGCAAAGGGCCCCACCAGCAGGCCCAAAAAAACGACAAAAAACAATAAAATCAGCACAATCCCAGCCCATCCATGGCCTCAATGGTGTTTAAATTCAAGAAGACACCCCTCAGAAACACTAGGCCCATGCAACACTCACTACCCCTGGGCATAATGGATGAAAAGTAGGCAAAATAAGTGCAGGCCTCAGACACTGCCTCTCCTCAAAATGGCCCCTTCTTACACCCCAAGCACATGTTGCCTGTAGCAGCCAGCACTCAAGATGGCCACCACCACCACCCACATGACCAGTCCACATCAACAGTACACCCCCAAAAAACAGAAAAACAGCCAGAAATCACCACAATCCAATGCCATCCATGATGTTTACATTAAAGAGAGTGAGACCACACCACAGGCACACTCAGTCCATGCACCACCCACCACCCCTGGGCAAAAGGCCACACCAGCAGCCCCCCAAAAACGACAAAAAACAATAAAATAAGCACAATCCCAGCCAATCCATGACATGAATTATGTTTAAATTCAAGAAGACACCCCACAGAAAGACTAGGCCCATGCAACACTCACCACCCCTGGGCAAAGGGCCCCACCAGCAGTCCCAAAAAAAGGACAAAAATCAGCACAATCCCAGCCCATCCATGGCCTAAATGGTGTTGTTTAAATTCAACAAAACAGTTGTATCATGCACCCCTAACCAACCCTGGTCCTACTGGATACTGTGGCTACCCACAATATAATTTATTTAATGTTCTGAAAAAGTTCCAAAATTTTACTTGCAGCAACTGTAATGCCCCAAACAAACTTACTTGTGAAAGTTGATCTCTAATCCAAAAGTGATCCAAAGACAGTCAAAAAGGCCTCAAATCCAAATATCCAGCAGCACCCACAAAAAGTAATCCTTCCAGCTCCAGATCCAAATGAAAGTGACCAGGAGATGGACAAAGCACTGGGAGGAGCCTGCTGGACAGGAACAGGAAGTTGGAGACTGTGGGGCACTTCCTTCCTCCCCCCCCCCAAAATGGACTCCTTGCAAAAAAAAAAGGCCATGCAAATGTCAACCTGAGGAGTGATTCTGATAAAAATCATAATTTTCTGAAGGTTTATCCTGTTTGCTGGTGATTTTCTTGTGCGAAATTGCAAAATCTCTATTTCGCAAGTGCGAGATTGTTCCTTTCCGCCGCAACTACGTGTTCGCAATTGCGAACTCTCGCGAGGTGTGCTGTGCAAGGTGGCAAGCCGCGAGTACGTATTCGCGGGCGACAAACTCCCGCGGGAACACGCAGCAAGATCTAAAATGGCGCGTCACTCGCAAAGAAAAACAACTCGGCAAACGCTAAAATGACGGAAAGTGAACGCCGTGCACCACGCCGCGCGCCGCAACCAAGCAAAAAATCCGCCGCGAGCGGATTCACGGATTTCCGACAAATTCGCGAGCGTTCGCGGATTGCGGATTTGCCGAAAATCCGAAAAATCCGCGAGCGGAGCGGATTTTACGCCCATGCTTAATCCCATTGTTGCGCATGCTAGAGCACCAACTGAAGGCGGTGTCTTCTACGTTACAAAAAGATGGAAAGCAAGAAGCATTTGAGTTGACGGAGAAGTTATTACAGCACCTACTTTGCGATGAACGTCTTCAAAAGATCCACACAGAACAGCATTACATTTCTGCTACTATTCTGGATCCACGGTACAAAAAGGCAGTGGCAGGCAGAGTATTCTTTCCTTTTGATGACGCAGATGTTACAAAGTACAAACATTGGCTAGCTGTGTCAGCCAGTCGGTTTGAAAGAGAACGGCAGGAAATTGAAGGAAAAGGCAGTACATCAGCATCAGCAGGCCATCTGGAGTCAAAAAAATCCACTTCTGCATCTGTGGCTGTGGCAGAAGTGAGTGATTTTCCCTCTCAGCCGTTAACGACACCAGCAACCGTATCATCTGCACCAGACACAACAGTAACATTGTGTGAAGAAGAGGATTGGCTAACTCAGCTTGGGTTTGCTTCTCAAAAGGTCCCAGAAAAAAGTAAGCAAAGTGGAGGAACCCTGGAGAACCTTGAGTCGATGGTGCAGGACTATCTGAATGACTCAACAGAGGTCTATGTTCATGATGACCCATTGGCGTATTGGCATGGGAAAAGAGATGTGTGGCCAGAGATCACCAACCGGGCTATAAATTACTTGTCTTGCCCACTCACAAGCGTGTCTTCTGAACGTGTTTTTAGTGCTGCTGGTGGCATTGTAACTTCCAAAAGGACCCGCCTCTCGCCCAAAAATGTGGAGAGGTTAACAATGATCAAGATGAATCAGCACTTCATATCACCAGATTACAAAATACGAGAATGCACGCAGGAAGAAGACGAGGAGGACACCAACTTAGATGAGGGAAGTTCTTCTCTGTTAACTGACGCTGACCTACTCCCGTCTGAATTCGCAGAGTTTGAGGAAGAGCTCTTATTCCCTGACACTGAGCCCTGAAAATGAGTCAATGAATCACTAACTTTCTTTTTCATCCTTATTCACCTTTATTCCTGTGTGTCTGTCTGTCTTTGTTTTGCAAAATCTATAAAAAAAACTTTAATCACCTAATCACAAAAACAAGCCCATCAGCAGAACTGTCTTCACTTATTTGCTTATTGATTTGAAGGTGCCGCAGTCTGCATTCCTCAGGTTCACAAGTTCACAAGAACGTGCTCCTCTATCCTCCTCCTCCAGACTCCTATTTCCCTCAAAGCAGATGGCTGGATTATGCCCAATGAAGAAAGACTCTGCACTTGTGGGGGTGTTCTACTTCTTTGCGGGTGAATTGACGGGTCTGGGGGCCTTGCTTGGAAGGTGTAATACCGGCTAAAAGTGGTTTGGAGAAAATCGGAGCAGAAAAACTTTTTGCGCTTTTGATCACTTGCCTGTCTTTGGGGTGCTTTTAGGTTGTTGGGGGTGGGTTTTGGGGTTAGTGAGCACTGCTGGCACATTCTAATGTTGATTGCATTTGTTTTACAGGAAATCCATGGTGGAAAAGGGGAGTGGGGCCTAGCTGCAGAGCGCATTTGGACTGCATTCCAGGTAGGCCCAAAGTTTCCTAAGTGTGGCTTTTCCCGGTTTTGATTTTCGGCTTTTTGGGGGGGTGAAACTTGTTTTTGCCCGGGTTCACAGGTCTGGGGGCCTTGCTTGGAAGGTGTAATACCGGCTAAAAGTGGTTTGGAGAAAATCGGAGCAGAAAAACGTTTTGCGCTTTGATCACTTGCCTGTCTTTGGGGTGCTGTTTGGGGGGCTTTTAGGTTGTTGGGGTGGGTTTTGGGGTCTGTGAGCACTGCTGGCACATTCTAATGTTGATTGCATTTGTTTTACAGGAAATCCATGGTGGAAAAGGGGAGTTGGGGCCTAGCTGCAGAGCGCATTTGGACTGCATTCCAGGTAGGCCCAAAGTTTCCTAAGTGTGGCTTTTCCCGGTTTTGCTTTTTGGCTTTTTGGGAGGGTGAAACTTGTTTTTGCCCGGGTTGACAGTTCTGGGGCCATTGCTGGGAAGGTCTAATACCCGAAAGAAAGTGTTTTGGAGACAATCCCTGGGGAAAAAGTTTTTGCATTTTCTGAGATTTCGCTCACTCTAACCTTTTCGGGGGGCTGTTTGTGGGGGTTCCTGGTGTTTGTGGGGGGGTTTGCGAGTCTTGGAGCAATGCTGGGTATGAACACTTTTGCTTGCTTGCAAGTGGTTTGAATACAATCCATGGTGGGTAAGGGGGGATTTGGGCCTACTTTACTTTCAAAGTACGTTTTGTCACCATTTTCTACTAGGCCTCGTTTTTGGAGATCTGATTGGGGGTCTTCTACATTTTTGTGACTGGGTTTAGTAAGGGCCTGGGAGCACTGCTGGGAAGGTCTAATTTTGTTCTAAAACACAGTTTACAGTACACCTAGCTTGAGGGGAAAGATCCGCTAAATTAATTCGCCCATACTTATTTATCCTTCAAAAGGAGACTCAGACAGAGTACGCACTTTTAAAAATATTGTACTGTCTATTAGGAAACTCAAAGTGTGACTTTTTGCACTACACACCGTACATACCATATATTTTTTTGTCAGTGGTGTTCTAATATCACTTCCTGTTTTTCCATCAATAATTACAGGCCGGGTTTCAGCCTGTGCAATGGGAAAAAAAGGATGAAGTCAGGCTTCACATTAGCGAGCCGCAATTCAGCATCCGCCAGGCAGGCAGTGGACAGGGTGTCTTCTGGACACCAACATTGATGGACGGAGCGTCAGATGGAATGGAGGAGTCCCGCTAATAAGAGGAATGGTTGGATGCATGCAATTTACCAAATTCAACAGGACAACTACAACAACATACAGATACAGTATCCGTTCTTTTCTAATTATCTTTTAAGTAATGTTATTGCTGAGAACTTCTATGAGTGTGACTCTGCATTTCTTTGATCTCTGCTTCTAAATTCATCCCTACAGCCATTGTATAGGTTTTACTTCTGCTATTTTTCAAACCTAATTTAATGTACGAAGTGTTTCTCTGAGTGCAGAGATAGGCAAGTAACGCATAATTATTACTGCAGCCCTGTACTGTCGCATTCTTTCCTTCACGGTTGTCGAAAGTACTACTTACTTTTCAGTAACCATGCATGCAGTAGTGCATGCACTTCCTTTATGTCACTTAAAAGATTTATGGATAGCTTTGTACCCAAAGATTTGTTTATCTTCAATTATTGTTTGTCCATGCTGTGCTTTTTTTTCTTCTCACAACAACACTTTCCCAAAAAACCCCATTCCCATCCATTTTCCAAACCCTATCCCTCTTCCCCCGGGCTGTGTGGTTTTGATTGATGTGTGACTAAATGACAGCAATAATTCCACACACTTGCTTGGGAGGATAAGGTCATAGCAACAGGCTGGTGAAGGAATCCGAGGATATATTCTTACTCAGCTTGACACAGAGTCACTATTGGCAAATGAAAGCAGATTTTCATGTGCGCCATCAACTTGATTGGTCATCAAGAACATCCTCCTCCTAGACGTGGCAAATTATTACGCTGCTGTGTCCTTAACCTTCAGTACTATTTCTTGTAGTAGTAGCCAATGTGAAAGAAATTCAACGCAAGTACTAGTAATGCTTTCAATACTTTACCATTTGTTAGGCTACATTGTGGCACTGTTCTAGTGTACTGTCACCTGCTATATTCTCTATCGTACCGTTCTAATGCTACGGTAAGGACAAACAAGGTTTGATTTTCTTTTTTTCATATGCTGCAACATGCCACTGTGTAACACCACTAGTACCACCGCAATGATGACATTTCATCCCCCCAGTATTGCCAACCTTAATCGCCATTTACCATGCAGCCAGCCCTGTGCCTAGCCCTATTTCCAAACACAAATTACAGGTAAGATAAGCGTTTGGGGGGAGGTAGTATACTGGAGTATTAGGAGAGACGGGAGACTGACGGTAGTACTAGTAAAGTCCTAGGACTATTGAATTCACTTACTCTGTGAGAGGCACTTAGTTTTGAAAACATTTGGGCAATTAGTAATTACTTACACAACTTGAATCAAGATGCCACTTACATTTCAGGAAAACAAACTTACTATTAAACCCCCACCCACCAGCCTCAAAAGCAGTAAAAAACACGTATGCTAAGATAAAGTTTAAAGTATATTTATATCCCTAACATAAATAATCTCCCGCAAGACCCAACCCACCCCCCATCCCTAACCCCAACGAATGTCCGTGAAAAGTCCAAAAAACCCAACTCCCAATTCCCACCCCCCAGAAGTCTTTAAAAAAGGGGCAAGGGACAGTCTCCTCCTACTGCTGGCTGCTGTTGACTTTTCGGGCCAGGTCGGCATGCTCCTTGCGGAGGGTCTCGAGCAGGGTTTTGGTGTTGAGCAGCTCCTGCTCGAGGTAGGACACCTTGAGTGAAAGGCGGTGCAACCTTTTTTTGGTACTGCTGTGGGGGGCAGCTGATTTTTTGCTGCTCGGCGGCGGCGGGTGGCTGCGGTACCCCGGCTCCGTACTGCTGGAGACCTGCTGCGCTGACTGGGTGACCCAGGGAGCGCGGAGGAGGATTCAGCTGTACCGGTCGATGTTGTGGTCGACTGCGTGTCCCCCTCCTCCTGGGCCACCAGCTGCCGATATTCGGTCACAGTCACCTCCAGCCTCTGTTGCCGGGCCCTTTTAGCCAGCTCCTTCCGTGTTGGTTTGGAAGGAGCATCTATATGAAGAAAGAAAGACATAGTATGTAACCAATGCTCTTTAAGATTAACACAAAATGATTCAGCAGAAAGTTGTGTCACAGTAGAACTAGCAACTTGCAAGCACAGTACATAACTAATGTGGCCAGTATCTATCTAACCTCCCACTTCTTTATCCTTGCTCTAACATTAGTGGGAGTTTAAGGAATCAATTCTACGAGCACTATGGACTCACTCCATTAGAGTCGACTACGACAGCACACCAGTCCTATTCTTATTCTTCTCTCTTGTTTAGCAAAATTGGTACGTTAACTTCTGCAAGCAGGCATAATGCGAGCGCAGTCAACTTGCACCCGAGAAAAACAGGCGCCCGCCATGATGAGTGAGACAGACTTGCGTTACTGTACCGGTCCAGTACATGCAGGTGGTGATGCTCTTACTTTTCTTTTACGGGTGGCACTGAGAATACTCTGTTACAAGGGCTACTGCTTAATTAATTTAACTTTCACCCTACAGTGCCAACGAATACTAGAAAAGGAAAATGAAGAAGATAAATAATCTGATTATCTATCACTGCACATGGTATGTATTTGCTTACATATGGGATGACTTTAGGTGCTTTGCTTTTTATTGAGTGAACAGTGATACATCCACACATGAATGACTGAGTTCTACTAAACTTATTTACAGAGGTAGTGAGTGGCCATCGTAATAGCCGGATATATGCTGTGCTTGCAATACAAACTACTGCTACTATTCATGGTAGTATTCGGACAAAATTAAAACTTCTTTTCCTTGCCTTTCCTACACTGGAACGGACGTGCGGGTGCGGTGTTACATGCTCTTCAAAGTAACACTTAGTTCATCCAGTGACCGTCTACTCTCTCTAGATACACATATGCTATCTAAGAGTCAGATAGTACCATGATCCAGGCATCCATCCATTCAAACTATATGTCAATCATTCTTCTTCATGTCTCTCATCTGGACAAACCTTATGTTTTCTCACGGGGAAAACAACCTTTTCATTTTATTTGGGAAACCGCAAGCCATACATCCATGCTTGAATTGCATTTGAATTTCAACCAAAGGATATATTGCGAACACATACAGTTTCTGTTTAACCCACCAAGGCTGTTCTCCTTCCACCCATCCTTGCTTCATCCTTCACCCAGCCATGCATCATATTCCTTCCCAGCCACCTCGGGCACCAATCAAAAACGTATCATTCTTCTTTGTCAGTCATCATTACTTTTAACTTGTTTGTCCTTCCACACTTACTTACACCCTTCTTTCACTTTTCGTTCATCCCATCCATCAAGTTAATCTCTGATCTGATTTGGATTCTCGAAAAAAAATCACCGCTGAGTTGAAATACATTTAGAGGAGGCTACTACCTGGTTGATAAAAACTTTGTTCTAAATTTGAAAGTCTTCTTAACAGTATAGTAACTTAACTGTACAACATATATACTACACCCGTGCAGAGAACACACTCTGCAGTCTGCAATCTCAATAAGTAAGGAATATAAGAGCTTACCACTGCCCGCCACTACCGTGGCAACCCTCACAGCAGTTTCCTCCGGCACTTGCACCGCCTCCTCCCCAGAAGTGTCCTCCTCCACCTCCGCGCTGGCCCCGGCACCAGATGTTCCACCTACAAAGTACATTTAAGAATGTTAGATGTCATAGACATACACCACTCACTAGTATTTTGTCTAGGAATGAAGAAATGTGAATAAGGAAACCAATCTAATAATTTGTGACTGTCTACTCTAAAGTACAAATTTCCCTTTTTCCAGGGAAGGGTGTTGTCTTGCTGCACTTTTTGGAACAACTGATGAATGCTTGCTTTTTAACATGCACCATTTTTCTCATAACAGACAGAAGCTTCACTTCTAAGAACAAGAGCAAGATCAGATCATCATCACTAGGACGGAGTGACCAACGATTCAGCACCAAAAAGAAAAATTAAAGTTCAAACCAGGTAAGGGCTCGGCTCGCCCACAATAAATGTGTGAAATAAATCACTAAGCGCTTTTCCATTTTTAATCAACCGTTTATGTTTTGTGACAAACTTGATTTTTAATAAATGTTTTTACTTTTAATAAAGCTTTAAAACTTAAATAGACTCTGTGGTTTTTGGTCAAGAGTGACTGAGCAAAAGGTTTTGCAATTTGCAAGCATGAGTCCGTGCCTATGACACCTCTGGACTCTGACTCCGTACTCTTGTCCTGCGTTGGATAATCATCATTGGGTATCAATCATCGATGAATTCAGGAGCTAAATGACTCTGCCACACTATCTAGTCAGTAAGGAGATTGGGGGTTCTTCAAAGTCTGTTATCACTGAGGTATGTGGAAAGTCTACCCGCGCCTATTATAATTGATAAACAATGCACTATTTAGTGTCCATAGTTCTCTTTGTGCAGATTTGTCCCTGCAACAGTAGTAGTATGGATTGTCCTCCTATCCAAACCAAAAGTAAAGTAGTATCTTATTCTTTCTTGGTGGTAATTCGCATTTTATTGTTGGGAATTGTCAAAGCATTAACATTTTGAAGACTTGAAAAGACATTGTGGACAATCCCAGAGGACTGCACTCAGTTCATAGAGCTATTGATGACTAGAATGGGAGTTTCGTTTGACACCTTTTGCCAACTGTGCAATCTTAGTTAGCTACACAGACAGACTAATAAGAATAATCTAGTAATACCACAGGGAGTCATAGTAGAGGCAGGATAAGAATTTAGATACAGTCTACAAGAAGATCAAAGACGATTTAGAAAAAATCGAATGAGGAACGCTAGGAGAAAAAAAAGGTACGCTATATTAAAATGAAAACTTACTGGGTCCAGCAAAGGAGCCCTCGCCTGACCGATCCTGGCCTTCTACAGCAGCAGCAGCAACCACCTCCTCCTCTGTCCTCTTGCCCCTGGGGGGAGCTGATGTACAACATGAAAGAAAGAAAGACCCGAAAATATGGATGATGTTGTCAACCAAATCAAACATTTCAAAAGAACAATAACAAAATATTTTAGCGAAATAGCAAATAGACAACTATTCCACGGGATATATTGACCTATCTCATGTGGTCTACTATGATATTAGTATTGCTTGATTTGCGGACCGTCGACTTGGAAAGTTATATAACTCACTAAACAAAGTACTAAAAAGGTTCGCCTAGGACTGGCAGGCAGCAGTCCGCAGCATGCGAAGTGACATACAAACTCCATCGTGATTGCAGATCAGTGACAACACTAAAAAGTTTCCTACTACATTAACCAGTAATTAAAATACTCAAACTATCAATCCACCACCACTATTTCTTCTTATTGCCAGGTGTACAAAGGAAGGACTGGAATTGAGTCTGTAGGGGCAGATTTACAAGCCCCTTGCGGCTCTTTAACTCCGTTGTTGCGTGAATTTTGTGACGCAGCGGCAGAACAAAAGAGGTGCCATGGTGCGGCATATAATACCAACGTGACGCATATGGGAGATGCATCACGCTGTGAAGCCCTGCGCCATCAGGGGGCGTTCTGGCGCAAGGGAGGGCGTTCCTGCGCAGGAGCGCATCCTAAAAGTGGCTGAGGGAAATCTACAAGATTTCAATCAGTCACTTTTAGGACAATGATGCGTCACTCAAACCCTGCGCCTGCTTGAAGCAGACGTAGGCTTGACGCAGCATTGGGGAGATAGGGCACCCCAGAGCATTGTTGGAGCTGCGCCATCGTTGCGACGCAACTCCAGCAATGCGCCGCCTTTACGGCACTGATGCGTAACGCTTCGGTGACGTTTTGGGCCCATGGTGCACCGCATTGTAAATACGGCGCACCATGGGTGGTGGTGGCGTGGCGCACAATTACTGGCGCATCGCTGCTACTTTGCAGGGATGCGCCGGTAATTGCAAATCTGCCCCTTTATGTCTAGCATTACGCAGTTCTGTAAACTACACTCATACATAATTTCTCAGGCCAATGAAATGAACACAAAATCGAAAACAAATAAGCATAGTAGCAACGCTACTGAGAAGGAGAGCCGTGCACCTGAAATGCACAGAAGATTTTGAAATATAATTTACCTACAATGTAATCTGCAGCATTATTGCTCTTGATAAAAAACAAAAATTTGCAATATAATAACACACAGAGCAGGAGAAAACAGAGTAGTGATGAAATAGCTACTACTACTCACCAAGCCCGAGATATCGACGCCGAGCAGGGAGAGCAAGTCGCGTTCCCGGTCCAGGAGATCCGTCCAACGGTGGGTGGCCTGGTTGTAGGTGCGCCGGACCCGAGAGTGTTCAAACATGGCCCGGCACACCTTCTCCCAACGCTTCCGGCGCTCCCGGAGCCCGTAGCCGCTTGCGATCTTGCCGCCTGCCGCGATGGTCCTGGGGAAGCGGCGCTGTACAAAGAACACTAGTGCGGCCACCTCCTCCGCGCTAAAGATCTCCCGTGGTATCACTAGCTCCCCCGACAAACGCCCGCATGGGAGTCGGGCATGGGGTGCGGGACCCTTCCCCTTCTCGGGCTGCTTCCCGGCTCCCTTTACCATGGTCTGGGCAGAAAGGAAGGTAAATATTAAAGAAGAAATAGAATAGGGAAGAAGAAAAGAAAAGAGTTTAAAAAAGTAGTTTAAAATTAATCAAAAGTAGCAGAAAACACAAAAATATAGAGCTAGAAAAATAGAGGGATAGATAATAAGTGAAATAGATAAAAAAAAACTTCAAACAAGTAAAGGATGGCAGAGATTGATAGAGGATACAGAAAGGATGCCCAGAACCACAGCAATGAATGAAAAACAAGATGGCCGCGCCTGTTCACGACCGCGTGGGTAAGTTTGCGCGAGATTTCCCCCGCGATCACACGCGAACTTGTACTAGCGAGCCGCACACTTTGCGAGATTACACGTAGCGCCCGGAAACAGAAATACGTCACGCAAACAAGATGGCCGCGCCCATGTACGACCGCTGGGGTACCTTCGCGTCGTTGCACTACAAGAGGCTTGCGAAAACGCAAAAAATCACGCAAACTAACATGCCGCAAAAAAACAAATCGCATATTCGCACGAATTCACGGCTTCCGAATTCGATCTCGCGGAAATTCGCGCCCCGCGAATCGCGCGAAATTGCAGAAAAACGATTTTTGCTAAACTGAAAGCACTCAGCAGGTGCAAAAGTTCAATCTCATCATTAGTAACCATTCCCTGTAGTGCTTCCTGAGGGGCCCCTCCAGAGTTCAGTTGCCTACTTGCAGCTATTCTATGACCCTGCTCTGACCCTCACAGCAGGCTCAGAGAATAGCTACAAGTATGCCACAAAGGTCCTGTTAAAAAAAATTAAACTGCAACACAACGCAATTACAGATAAGGAAGCAGGTGCCAGACTGGAAGTTCAAATTCAGTGACACATTAATCAGCCCCTAATTCATTCATGTCAGTTGAGGCAGGGCAGGTGTGCTAACGAATTTTGCAAAACTGAAAGCACTTAGCAGGTGCAAAAGTTCAAGCTCATCATTAATCAGGAAGCACTTACAGCTAAGGAAGCAGGTGCCAGCTCAAATTCAGTGACACATTCATCAGCCCCAAATTAATTCATGTCAGTTAAAGCAGGGCAGGTGTGCTTTTCCCCCCATAATCTACAGTGATGAACCAGAGGGTGGTAGTGATGAACCAGAGGGTGGCATGGGTGAGCCAGAGGGTGGCAGTGGTGAAACAGAGGGTGCTGTGATGAACCAGATGTAGAAACAACATGGTCGCAACCGTTGCGACCCGACAAGTAAGTTCGCGTTTGCGAACTGGTAAAAAACCCTCGCGAACTGGCAGAAACCCTTGCGAACACAAAAAAAAAATCCGTAAATTCGCGAAAGTTCACAGATTTTGCGGATTGCAAATTCGTAAATACGCAAATTCCCAAATTCCCAAAATGCGCCCATGCTTATTATAAACACAATATTTTCCTTCCAAGCAGAGCATGTGTTGCTCCATTTGTCTGATCGTAAATTTACAATTCTAGACAAAATATTGATCCTTATGGAGGTGGGCCATATATTTGGGATCAAAAGCGATGGAGTGAAGTGAGATGTTATGATTGTCAGAAACAAAGAGAGGAAACTTGGGGTAAGAGTCCACTTCTTGACGTTTTAGCAGCATCATCTGAAGTATGCAACAGTACTGCTCTACATCATAAAACTGGTGACATTGTCGTGCATCATTCATGGCCCTCTCATAACTATCACTATACTAACAGGCTGAGATAATACATACAATCCACAAAAGATAATGGAAGAGAGATTGAGCATTCCCTCGTTCTCCCACCAATTATAATAGTATAATAATTAACGTGAAGGACTTGAAAATAAGGATAATGATTTTTTTTTTTTACGTATTACCCTCTAGGACGTGGGCCAACTGGTCCCCTCCTAGTAAAAAAATTGTTTTTTACAAATGAAAAAAGAGGAAAAAACACCTAAACTAGAGAAAGTGGCAAGTGATGAAAAATGGTGATGATAACCCAATTTGGGAATCCCAAAAACTGAGAAAAAATAAAAATAAAAAAGAAAGAGATTATAGAATAGGCATCAGATATAGCAGACAAGTTTTTGAACATTTAGAAGAATTAAAGGGGGGGTGATTCATACTTGATATTGATAATGAAGTTGAAATGTAGCAGTCGTTGCGATCAAGAGCACTAGCACTTTTTTCATTGATGGTGGCACTTTAGAAGCAGTTGCACTTTTCTAGATATTGTACTTTGTAATATTTGCACTTTTTCTGCTGTTGCACTTTATTGTATTCCTTTTTGCTGCTGCACTTTATTGGATGCTACAGTTTTTAAAAATCTTTTTAATCTTGTTAAAGCAGGAAGAAGCTATTCAGTTTTTTTTAAAAAAAGGTTTCAATAATAATCTCTTTGATTGATTTTTTGATTGTGACAAGCATATCTTGTACCAGATGCTCTGCTCAATAAAAAAAAAGAAAAAAGATATAGCAGACAAGGTAATGGTGTTGTTACTTTCCCATATACCCTTATTTGAATCTTTTTTAATCCTGCCAAGTCGGATCCACAATAAAGACAGCAGATACACACTTAGACAGGTTTAGAATATGCATCTGGGTGATGGATACCTATTCTATCATTTCTTTTTTTCTATGTTCTCTTTTTTATCAGCGCTCCTCCCTGGATGTAGGTCTGCACCAAGTAGTCACAGCGGCTCTATGGTGAAGCATGCCACTCACTGAGTTGGTGAGGGCAGTATGTATGCAATTTACATACAAGTTTAGTTTGCAATCCTTGATCAATGAGACACAAATGTCACAAAATTGTATCCTCCTATTTTATTCTATCTCTCACACGGGGGTCCAAGGGGGTAACTCAGTGGGTTTGAGCTCAGGCAGCACAGTGTTTCACAAAATGCCCCACATATGGTGAAAATGGATGGATTTACAGCACCTTGGAACTATCTGAAAGTCAATATTTTAGTGTCCAAATAATGAGGGTGGCAGACACTGGTGGTTAGGGAAAATGGGTCACTAGAAAGAGCGTACAGAGGACAGTTCCATTTCTAGCTTTGCACAAAACCAAAGTTCCCAACAGGAGAACCAGTGGTGCTGGGAAAGGACTAGCACACACAATAGTATCCCTGAGGTACCAAACATTAGGGCCACTATTTTGTGGACCTCAGATCATGACTGAAATTTGCAAGTGGTCTCAGTGTTCATGCGTCCAGTCCCATAAATGTTCATGACTAACAAACACAGTCATACACTAAGATGTTAGCAAAACCTCCAGTGCTAATTTGCCATCAATCCTGATAATAGATAACCAGGCACACAACCAAGCACTGGTGCGTATTGAGTTGCGGGAACATGGAATTAATACCACCTGCACATTTGTCATTACTAATCTTTTCTTAATATACACACATTGATTAATATACTTAGATTGCGATATTTAGAAAAAAGAAATCAGCATAAAATGACGTAAATATCGTATGACTTATCCCACAAACTCCCATGGGTGGGCTTGTTCCTGTCTTCTAAAACTTGGATCAGCTGCATCCACTGTGGTAAGCATGTAAATGTAAATGTAAATGTAGTTGAGCTTATATAGCGCACAGCTACCCGCAGTGGGTGTCCCGGCGCTTGCTTAGGGAACCCTTCCTGATATTCCCCTGTGAGATAGCAGGGTATCCACAAGGTGAAAGTCAGGCATCCTGCCACGAGGGGCCGTTGTGGAGATTAAGCAAGCTATTGCCCAGAGTCGCAGAGTGTGAACCCGTGAGTCGAGGAGGCACCGGGGCGAGAATTATCGAGTCCGTGGAATTTTTTTTTTGGCCCAAGACCCGCCGAGGCGGGGAATTGAACCCTGGTTCAGGACCGATCTCAGCTTCCGGGTCTGCTGCCTCTAACCCCTGAGCCACACTTCTCCAGCATGCATATCCCCCTCACCCCCACCCCCCATGGTTGGTAACGCTGCTGAAGATATGTGAAGGGTGATTGGTAAAAAGCTGTGCAAAGTGATTGAAAGACACGTCTTATCTTCCCTTAGCTTAATTTTGTTTAAAAAATGGAGTAATAGCATGTTGTTAAAAAAATTAATTGTATAACTGGGCAGAAATTCTGGAGATGGAATTCTTGAGGAGAGGGCAAGAAAAAATGCAATGCCAACAGTTCAACTCATGTTGGGCTGTAACTCATAAAGTCAGTCTCATGATGAAATGATAATGACGCTAAATACTTTCATTGATTCATTCTGTCGCAACGGTAATATTATTGTACCATACTTCTTATAGTTCAATGCAAGTTTTGTATACAATCCCAATATATATCCATTTTGAAAATCATCCTAACTCAACCTCACCTGATGTCAAGTCCCCAATTACCAGGTACTGGGCCAGATTTACAAAGCTTTTCTGCTGCACTATCATGAAGGAAAACAACGCAATGTGGCAGAAGCGTTTTACTTTCCAGCACAAGGTGTGTTTTTCTCAGAGAGAGATACGCTTTCCATCATGGAGGAATTAAAGGAGGCAGATCAGTGCCCAAAATGTTGGTTTTTTTCAAACCCCATTCTGAAACAGCAAGACTAGGCTTTGTGCATCAAAGACTAATATCAACTGGAAGTGGAGGCAAACAAGGGAGGAGGTGATTATTTTTGCTGCAATGCAGAACGGGATGCAGCCTACCAGTGTATAAAGTTATATTAAGATTTTCATGTTTGGATGTTCATAAGAGCCTTTATTTTTAACATTAAAGTTAAACTCAATTTCACAAACTAACAGTAGGCAGTATGGAGAAGCATTAAATCTATAAGCATTATCCAGAAAAAATCATCACATAAACTGCAAACACAGACAAATTCTGGCATATAAGACAGCATGCCTGATCTCCCATTACACATAGGGTGATACAAAGTAAGTACACAGCATGTTACTTTCTAGCTAATATTGCATCATATGTCTTTCCAGTTATCTTAACTTCAATATCCCTAAATCCAGCTGCTTTCAGGAGCTTGGTGTATTCGGATGGAGTTTTCTCTTTGCCTTCGGTTCGTAACAACATAAGCAGGCTCATGGACTGGGCTGTCAAAGGTCCACTTTTGTCTTCGTTTAGAAAGCTTTCCACAAGGAGCACCGCACCACCTGGCAAGAACAAAGGACACCATTAGTTGGATTTCCTTGTAAACAATATTTTTCACAGCTCAGAAGTGCATGAACTGTGAATCATTTCTGATATCTCGGTGTTAGGATTAACTAATGCGAAAAATAAGTTATTGTCAAATTTCCTTAATGGCTTAGCAACTCTAGGACTTTTAACAGCAGATTCCTGTCATAACAGTCTATTTGGTACCATGATTACTTTGAAGAAGACTTTGCGTATTTATTGATCTGCTGTAAGTACTTGCAGATGTAAGTACTTATACTAAAGGTAGCCATGTTACAAGGAGGCTTTTGAAATAGTCTTTTTATCTCTTGCATTACATGTTCCCTATACCCAGTTTTAGTTTTTAGAGGTTTTAGTCTAGGAATTGTTGAAAAAAAGAACCTTGAGTTCTTTGAGAAAGATTGAGTGGGCAGGTGATATTCTCAATTTAGCACGTTCAAGGAAAGAGTTTTTGTGACTTTTGAGATCCCTTGAGCCACATGAGATACTGAGTAGCTTTGCTTGGTACAGAGCAGTTTTCTCGTGTATAGATGTGTGCAAGAGTCAAAAAATGTTGACGATACTCTGGCTGTGTTGATGAATCTGACTAGAGAGTTTATCAGCATGGCAGCAGAGTTTAGGATGATTCAGAGTGGAGTAAATGAAGTTTAAGAGCTACTGCTAATATGTAATTTCTGAAATCTAGTTAGGAGACAACTTATTAGCAAAAATCAGAGTAGATGAGGTGATGAATTTTCTTTAATGCGTCCAGGTGGAAATTGGCAGATTTGAGGAATCAGTGTCAGAGACAAGTCTAGAAACATCAACATTTCATGGAGGATACGCGGACATTAGCACTAATGTTTTTATGCTGTGTTTATTTAGTAAATATGGCAATGTGTGTGGTATGTCTGTATTTGTCCAGTTGTGATTTACTTGTATGCATCATATACAACACATGTATACAGTGATATCACAAGTGAGTTTTGCACAGGTGACACTCACTGATAGCAGAGCAAACATTAACCTCTGACAACACAGTATGGCACTGCATGATGTGACAATATGTAGAGACCAGTTTTGCGTTATCTGTGTTGTGCACAAGATTTTAAACAGTATAAGTTGTGTAATGTGCCTCATGCGTTTTTATATCCCTCTTTAAATTCTCTTTCTCCAGGTTGGTTTATGGGTACGTTTGGGCTGAGCATATTACAGACACTATTGATCATATGTATCATAACGACGGTTAACATAAGGCAAAGACTAATACAACCTCCCTGCACCAGGATAGGGCACTCACTTTTGGTCGTGAAGAAATGCTGGTGATCCAGTCTAGACCAATAGGGCATGAAACATGTTGACCTGATTTATGAAACTTCGACAGTTTATTATATTTAGCACACCAGATAGTGCACTTCCTAGCTCTGTGCTTACTATCCTGACTTAGGGGGTCTTTATGAAGGTAGAAGGCCTGCCAGCGCCAGCAGTGCGGTGGCGGACCTTCCGCCATTGGAAATCCATTTTCCCCTTGCCACGTTATGATGGCAGGGGAATCTGACCGTGACCGTGGTGGGCGCAAAGATCGACCGCCAGGATCCACCACAGGAAATTGTTATGATTGCCTGGTAGAGTGGTCAGCATCAGTAAAATGGTGGTGATGCCTAGCAGGCACCGTCCGACAGATTAGGATGCTGGCCGCAGCCAGCCTTTCTGTGGCGTGAAAACCGCCATTGAAAGGCTGGTGGGGCTTGGTTTTGGGGACCCATTGTGGGTCTCACTTGTGTTGGGGGGAGGTGGCTGTGCACAGGGGGGTACCCATGGTACCTTCCTGCATTTCCCTCCACTGAGTGGCAGGTACGGTGTGGTGTCTACCAGGTAGTGCAGTGAAATGCAGCAAATCCATTTTTAGGTCTCGCCTAGTGATGCAGTGCGAATGCACTGCAATCGCTTTGCGAGGCATGCAGTATACACTGTAGTGTGGAAGCTCCGCCCACTCTCTGCCCATTGGCTTTTGCCTTAAATGCTGCCTTCCGATTGGTTTGAGGCTTGTTAGTCCCTCCTCAGTTATCATTTGTATCCTTTCACGGCTACTGGCCCCTTTACTTCTAACACTATTTTCTTCCCTGTCCCCCCACCCACCACCCCCAACCCCCCTCAGCCCCCCATAACCCCCTCAAGTCTGTGACTTCTCACCCCCACTACCGTTCGTGTCTTCTTGTGTCCTCAAAAAAATAGGACTTGTGTAAATCATGACGTGCTTTGTTTACGTTTAGCGTGCTTTCACTTTCTAAGCAGCCGGACAATCGAGCCGGTGCTGTTTCAACTTTCAACTTGTGCAGCCACAGAGAGCGCGCGCATGCACGGACATTGCAGAGGGAGCGACCCTCAAGGCAAGCCCCAGCAGTCCTGCAGGCGCCCCGATTGCAACGGCACGAATGGAGGAACAGGAACGGGTCCCAACTAAATGTGGCCCGGCTATATCAAATGCCAATCGCTAGCCGTGGCGTCAGCAGGCCGGAGCGCCACGGGGTCGAGAGACTCTCACTGGAGCCAGGGGGCGGGATGCCCATCGGGCTAGGAGATCCTCCTCCGGCACATGGAGAAAATGCTGCCTGCGGGGCCAAGAGATCAGATTCGAGAGCTCACGTAGTTCGGTCTTCCAGTTGCTTAAGAGAAAGATGCCAATCAGAATGCATGCTTCTCAGGTTGCTTGCAAGCAGCAGATTATGTACTATTTGGCCCACAGCTGTGTAAATGCAAAGAAGCTTTACTATCAGACAGCTGGCTAAACAGCAGAGATTCTGTATTATGTGGTCAAAAAAGGGCATGTAGTAATAGAGGTTCTATACTAGTTAGTAAGCATGCAGATGCATGAACTAATTTCAATTGTATCTAAAATTGAGAACATTTAGCTGCTGGCCAGAAAAATAACAAAAACATTTAATTACTTTCTAAGACGCTGGCTACACAGCAGAAATGCTGTACTATTTAGCCAGCAGTTTCCCTCATAGCAAAGACATCAGTTTTCACCTGTGGCTGGCTATATGGCTGAGAATATGTTTATTCTAACCAGCAGTGAGTTAAATAGGGAAGCTTATCATCTATCTCCACAGCAAAAAGTCAGGTAGTATAAGTTGCCTGCAATTTAGCCAGCAGTAATTTAAATGCTGGATCTTTTTTCCTATGTAGCTGACCACAAGCCAAACTGTAAAGATTCTCTGTTTTATCTAACCATTCAGTAATAAAAGAGGTTTATTTAGGAAATCTAAAGAAAATGAGAGGAAGAGGGCGTCTTGGTTCCTCAGAAGACCTAAAAATATTAAATTTTTAGAAATCAAAATTGTTGACATCCAATTAATTTTTAGAAGGGAAAGTTGTTGAGCTCAAAAAGTTCCAGTTGAGAAAAAATCATAATATTCTCCAGGGTAAAAGGTTGATGACTTCAACGAAATAAAGGAATATATTTCAAAAATATTTGCATGACAACATGTTTGCGACTTTGAAGTAATTTACAATGTTTCATTTCATGAGGCCTACTCGTAATTGCATGCTTAAAAACTGCTAAGGGTATACATTTCAATACAGTGAACCAACAAAGAATCCACAACAGAATGGGTTGCCAAAAGAAAAGAGACAAAACAAACATAATTCATCATAATTCAAAAGTAAATTCATAAAAACTACTGAAGATGTATATTTAAAGTCACTAAACCCAGAAAGAGACCAGATTATGATAAATTGCATTTAGAAGAAATGAAGCACATATTAAATGTGAAGAAGGACAAAAAAAGCAAAACACACTTTTAAGGAAAGGCCAATACAGATTGTAATGAAACTTTATTCACCCAGTAAAAGTAGTTGTCTATTAAGAGTCTATTGATCTTGAAAAAAAAACACAGAAAAGAGGTATCAGTAGGCATGTATAAAGAGGAGTGAGGTGGACTAACACTTGGAAAATATTTTTTTAATCACATATTTAGTTGCATTAGATGTCATATGTCAAGTGAAGTTACACCTACACTTTTAACCGAAAGGTTGTAGAATAAGAACATAAGATGTTGTCGATAACTATTCCCGGGGGCTGGACATGGGTGACAGTACAGCAACAATAAATATAACAATAGGGGAGAGGAGAGAAAAAGTGGATTTTTTCTCCCTCTACACATATAATTGAACAAAAAGAATCCACATCAAGGGGACAGATGTCATTGTTGCTGTACTAAACAAAAGGAATCCACATCAAGACGTTATTAGAGTGGTCCCTACGATGGTGGGGAGCACACAGTGTTCTTTAAATACCCCTCACACACCAAAAGGACCCTTGGTGTCATGCTTCATCATTGGGGTCTTCACACCCCTCTACGGGATGCAGCGTGCTGCTGACCAAGAACTACATGGGAGCACTTTTATTATTTGGCTATGTGTGGAGCACCACCCACAGGACCCCACTACCAACAGTGGGCCCCTGAATACAATGGAGGTTTCTATGGGCCACCACCTTTTTTAGGATCGCGCCTGGGACCCCGGGGAGGAAGGAACAGGAGGGGGAACAATGTAATTTGGCAGGAAGGGGACCAAGAGGACCCTCGAGTGGCAACCAGGAGCATGACAGGTGCTCTCCAAAACCAACCGTCAACCAGCAGGAGGGGGACCTAGTGGTTAAAATAACCCCTTGGGACCTGTCTAACATACAGAAGACAGTCCTTAACAAAGGTTTGGATTTCATAGCTACAAACAAACTAGATGCTTTCAAACTACATACCGAAATGCAAGACTTTGTCCGGAAAATAAAACTTCAATCATTCTTTCACAACAGAGAGGATACCTCCACACCCATTGATACAGGGCTCAAACCAAAATCAACGTTTACTCAACCTGATGCAGTCATGCCTGTTGAAGTACTTGCTTTTGAAAAAGCAGTAATGACGGCTCTGAAGAAACTTAACACGATCTATATGAATGTGTTTCACAACATCAGTAATCTGGAACAAGAAGTCATCAAGCAACTCGCAGGAAACAAAGATATCATCATATAACCTGCTGATAAAGGGGGAGCAATTGTTATACAGACAGCTACTGCCTACAACCAAGAATGTCTGAGACTCCTGGCAGATAGAAGAAATTCCACGGTCCTACAGGAAGACCCTACAGAGACACTACGTATCAGAATATTGGGAATGGTGGAAGAAGCTTTGGCTCACGACTGGCCATCAAAAAAAGAGGCTGATTTCTTGATTCAGAAGGCACCAAAGATCCCATACTTTTACACCATTCCCAAAATACACAAAGACCAAAGTAAACCCCCAGGGTGGCCGATTGTCACAGGGATCGGTTCCATTCTGGAACCTTTATCCAGATTTGCGGACGCTTTCTTGCGCCCCCTAGTACAGGCTACCAACACATATATGAAAGATACTAAAGCTGTATTCCAGCTACTACGGGACTTACCTTTGACCCCTCAACCTAGCTATTGCTTAGTTTGGATGTGGAAAGCCTCTACACAAGCCTACCTCATGATGAAACACTCTTCATCACTGAGGAAGTTTTGTTCTCCATCCCATGGAAATATCAAACACCCAGGGGTGTGGTTTTAGAATGTATATCTCTTGCCCTAACCAACCACTTTTTTGAGTACAAAAACACACTATACTTACAGAACCACGGTACCAGCATGGGAAGCGCCTTTGCTCCCAGTCTGTCCAGCCTCTACGTCCACCATTTGGAGACACAAAAAATCCTTCACTCAAGTAACCCCTTCAGGAATAACATACATACATGGAGGCGCTACATAGATGATATCTTTGTCATCTGGGAGGGCGACCAACACTCAGTTTATAGAGTGGCTCAATATGCAAAACGCATTTCTGAAATTCACTAGCTCTGTCTCGCATGAAATGCTGGTGTTCCTGGATCTGAACATCTATCCAGAAGGCGGATTTCTAAAGACAACTACTCACTTTAAGCCTGCCGCTAGAAACTGTCTCCTACTGTACAACAGTTTTCCTCCACGACACCTTTGCGCCAACCTTCCATATGGCCAATTCCTCCGCCTCAGAAGGAACTGTTCTGATGTAGGGGAGTGTAAAAGACAAGCGGCAAAACTTAAATGCAAACTCCAACAGAGGAAATATCCTGCCCCTGTAATCAACAAAGCCATGAAGAGAGCCCGGAACAAGAACAGAGATACTCTCCTGGAAGAAAAAGTACAGAAGGAGCCAAATAATAAAAGACCCATCTGCGTGACCACCTACAATACCCATTACAATGAAATTTCAAAAATCATAAATAAACATTGGTGCACTTTGGTGTGTGGTGATCTGAATTTTTAAAATACCCTCTTTGCTCACAGGCGAGGTAAGAAACCTCAAAGACATTCTAGTCCATATTCGCCCACAAAAAAGGCAAAAAGAACAACTAACACTCCACGGGATGCAGAGTCACCATCCCTGCGATAATTGCAGCAGTTGCCACTTAACTAAAAAGAGCAAATATCTGACTTTTAGGAATGAGACAACATGGGATCAAAAAAAGTTCACGAACAGTAAAATTTGTATATATATGGTTACATGCCATGTGGCCTGGAATATGTTGGGATGGTGACGAGACCAGTCAAAACCAGAATCAGCGAGCACAAGAGCAATGTAAGGTGCAAAAAAAGCACAACAAAAATGTCTACACATTTTTTGAATGAAATGCCCTGTGTGAACGATCTGAACTGGACCGTAATCGAACAACTACCCTCCGAGAAAGGCCTCTTTGAAAAAGAGCAACGCTGGGTGTTCCAGCTGGGCACCCAAGTGATTGGCCTTAACAATGATACCCCGTGGGGTCAGTTGAATTAATTATGTCCTCCACAGTATGCTTTGAGGAAATGACAACATAACACCGGCACTACCATCACATGGTTCTTAAGTTGAGGGAGGTGATAGGTCTCTTCAAGGTCGTTTTTAAGACTGAGGTCCGTGTTCTACTCTGGTACACGTAACCTTATTCACCATTAACACCACGCACATGGGTGTGATCTACCTCTTAAAACACCCCCTAAAGACTGTGCTATGAGTATGCCTGACGCCACCTAAACATTTGAGCATTAGACGCAGCGATACTTGGATTGTACTTGCACACCGTAACCATCATTCAATATTACCTGTAGAGCATCTTAACTTGTGCTAGAGTAAGTCTCATCGCCTTTAAATTCCATCAACATTAGCCATTATTATGCCTCCATCTGTAGTTTTGGTTCTTGGTAAAACCCATAATTAGTCTTTATTCTTGACTCTTGAACATCTACTACATTGTGATCCCAAGCAAGTCCTAGACGGACCACGCTTGTCATTGTTAACTGGTCGCATGCGCTTAAAAGCATACCACTATCACTTCAACACGCGCACGTGCCAAAACCAATACACACAGCTATATACGTGCGCATGTTCCCGAAACGGTACACACTGCCATGTGTTTCGCCGCATGCGCAGTAGCCCCACGGCGCTTAGCGCATGTGCCGCATTTAACAAACTACTCTGTGGACCGCCACAGCGCCAGAAAGACCTTATTTGGCCCTCCATTTTCCCGGTTTTTGCCGATTAACTACAATCAGTGCTCATTGGTGGTTGTACTTAAAGCGTAGATACCGGGCTCTACTTACTTTCATCAGAGCGGCGGTTGGGGGAAGTAAGGCGCAGGAATTCCCATGTAGCAGTGAGTATTCCTAGCCACAGAGCCATTTCGGTCTCTACCACTATATGAAGTAAGTGAATACCAGGCGTACATGTAGACTAAGTACTCTACCTATGTTTTTACAGGATGCTAAATAGCACTACGACCCCACTGTTTTGAAGGCTCATGGTGCCAACCATGACTTTGGCAGCAAGTATGCATACCATTGTTTTTACTCCCCTATTGCTAACAAAAATTAGATTCCTGTCCATATATCTATACAGGTTAATCAACTAGAGCGTGTGTTTTATGTTACATGTTGTGTATGTTTTGTCTGTGTTTTATTTTTACAGGGCACACCACTACAATAGGATGACAAATTTTGTCTAGCATTTGTTGCCCTCACATGTTTCTTAGGTCACTGAACCTGCACCTTTGGATATTACATCATAAATACCAAATGCCTTCCTTTTGTGTTCTTTTTGTCCTCTTTGTTTCAGGTTCCTAATACAGATACCTTTGAAATATACAAGTATGCACATACTAGCCTTTTTAGTCTAACACCACTTTTTCTGTAACTAATTTGAAAAAGACGTGAGTAAGGTGGGGATCTGTGCACCCCGTCCTGAAGAAGAAGCCTAGCTTCGAAACATGTTGACGCACACACGAGGTGTTGTACATTAACATACATAATACCTCAAAATCACCCTTTTAACAGTACCAGCACGGAGGCCCATTAAAGATTTTCTAGACCTCACTTGCCAGGTACTTTTTAACTTCATTTGTCACTCTTCAGAACCCACCACTCACTTATACACACAAAAAACCTCACATGCACCACACATAGCCAAATAATAAAAGTGCTCCCACGTAATCGTCGGTCAGCAGCACGCCGCATCCCGTAGAGGGGTGCGAAGACCCCAATGATGAAGAATGACACCAAGGGTCTTTTTGGTGTGTGAGGGGTATTTAAAGAACATTTTGTGCTCCCCACCATTGTAGGGACAACTCTAATAACATCTTGATGTGGATTCTTTTTGTTTAGTACAGCAACAATGACATCTGTCCCCTTTGCTTCTAGCACCCGTTTTATGGAGTTCTCAATTGAAGAAAAGAGGGGCGACCTTTCCCATATGCCATTATTGTCCCAATCCATAAAAAGGGACTATCAGACTCTCCTGCAAATTATAGGCCAATTAGCCCCATTGATAACAACCAGAAAAGTTTCGGCAGACTGGTCCTATTTCGTTTGTAGCTCTAAACTGAGACAGAATCCTAACTTTACAACTTTCAGTATTCACAAAAGGCATTTAGGAGTAGTAAAGTTAGGATTCCTCTACCTCCCAAAATAAGAACCCGGACAAGACGATGGCACAAACTGGACCCAGATTAATGGGCAGCCAAACTAAGGGAAAACGTCCCCCTTCTCTCTGAAGACACCATAGCCGCGGACAAAGATCAATACCTGGGTCACCCAATCCCTGGACACCATCCTGCCAAAAACCAGCTCCTTGAAACGCACCAAGAGAGTCAATCCGTCTCCCTGGTACACCCCTGAACTTAACCTCTTGCGAAAGGCTTGTAAGAGGAACGAACGCCTTTGGAGGAAGGACAAAACGGCAGAGAAAAAAGATACATTTCGTACCTCCATAAATGTCTATAAAAAGGAGCTACGTAACACCAAAATTGTTTTCTACGAGAGCAGAATCAAAAATGCCGCATGTTCGGCCCACGAAACCTTCGCCGTTCTAAAAGAACTCCTCCATGCCCCTGACCCTCCTCTCAAGCCACTCGATCCCAAAGAAGCGGAAAGCAAATGTACTAATCTTGCTACCTTCTTTGACGAGAAAATAAAAAAAATTCTCCTATCCATTCCCCCGCCCGAACCGGGGCATACGGATAGGGATCTTATTAATTCTACTACCCATCCCCCCCATCCGCCCGACAGCCCCTCACCCCCCCTGGACACCTTTGGTCCAGTCACTACGGAAGAGGTTGAGGCAACACTGGCCAAATCAAAAGTGGGTCCCCACTCGACCCCGCACCCCTCCGCTTCCTGAAAAAAGTGACTAGCACCATTACACTCCCCCTCACGGCATTGATCAACTCCTCCTTCTCGCAGGGCACAGTACCCCCCAGCTGGAAAGCGGCTGCGGTCAAAGGCCTACTAAAAAACCCTCGTTAGACCCACAGGACCTCTCCAATTATAGACCCATCTCCCTTCTCCCAGCTAATAGTAAGATCGCGGAGAAGTTAGTGAACAAACAACTGTCACTATTCTTGGAGAGCAACAACCTACTAGGGGTCTCCCAGACAGGGTTCCGCCCAGGACAGGGCACTGACATCGCCCTCCTGGCAGCAGTGGAGAAGGCCAGAAGCATTCTGGACACGGGAGGATCAGTGGCAGTGATCCTCCTGGACCTCAGTGCGGCCTTCGACACTGTTGACCATCCCACCCTTATCCAACGACTGGGAGAAATCGGAGTAAGGGGTACGGCCCTGAGGTGGCTAAAATCCTTCCTAACAGGCCGTTCCTTCCAAATTTGGGAGAACGACTGCCACTCACCCGTTATTCCTCTCCGCTGTGGAGTACCGCAGGGCTCATCCTTGAGCCCTACGTTATTCAACGTTTACATGGCCCCACTTGAGAAACTGGTCAGTCCGTTCGGCGTATCAATAATCAACTACGCTGACGATACCGAGCTGGTGGTTACCCTCTCACACCCCCACCACTCCCCTTCTGACCTTCACAGTTGTCTCACTGAAGTCCACCGCTGGATGAACCTCTCCTCACTAAAATTAAATGGCTCTAAGACCGAGATACTGATGCTCGGCCACAAAGGACTCTCCCTGCCGCCTCACCTCTGGCCCGACTGCCAGGGCGACCCCCCCACCCCTAAGGAAGAAGTCAAAAGCCTAGGCGTTTGGATCGATAACGACCTAAGCTTTAGAACTCAGGCAAAAAAATCCGCAGGAATATGCTTCGGACTCCTCAGAGCCTGCAGAAAGGTCCTCCCTTTGCTCCCAGTGAACGCCAAGAAACTTCTCATTCAGGGCCTCATTCTGGCGAGACTGGACTACTGCAACGCAATATACCTGGGAGCCCCCGAAGCCACGCTCAATACCTTGCAGAAAGTCCAAAATGCCGCCGCGCGCCTTCTGACCAGTACACCAGCAAGATCATCTGCTAAACCAGCCCTCAAGTCTCTCCACTGGCTCCCAGTCAGAGAAAGAGTGGCCTTTAAGGCTCTCTGTCTGGCCCACAAAACCCTTAACAACAACGGCCCTCCCCTCCTCAAGGAATTCATTATTCCTTATAAAGCGGAAAGGGCCCTCCGGTCCAGTGGAGAAAACCTCATCACAGCCCCCAGAGTTAAAAAAGCCAGAGCCGGTGGCCGCCGCTTCTCGGTCCACACGGCCAAACACTGGAACAACCTCCCAAGACGACTGAGATTAGAACCCAATCTCCTTCAGTTTAGGAAATCATTGAAGACCCTCCTTTTTCCTCACCCATAAACTCCCTCCATTGCTGATACCCTCGGAGATTCAGGTTTAGCGCTGGGATGCTCTAGGGGTACTACGCGCTCTCTAAAAACCTTAAATAAATAAATAAATAAATAAATGCCTTTTGTGAATACTGAAAGTCGTAAAGTTAGGATTTTGTCTCAGTTTAGGAGTAGTAAAGTTAGGAATTCTAACTTTACTACCCCTAAATGCCTTTTGCGAATACCAAAAGTCGTAAAGTTCGTATTTTTTCTCAGACTACTTTTGTGAATCGAGACCAAGATGATTGTGGAGGGCTCCAGCATTGACCAAGTCTGGAGCTTTGACTACCTGGGAGTTAGGCTCATTGACAAGCTCTCCTAGGACCTTCAACTGGTAAATGCCAATGTTTTATAAACTTACAGAGCAGCAGCTATTGTTAGGCGATACAAAGCATTGACTATCAGGGCTGTATTGCCCACCATAGAGGTATACAGATCAATGGCTTTGAGAGGGGCTCTATATGGGGCAGACATTTGGGGCTCGAAGATACAAATTACAACCAAATAACAACAGAAAACTAATTTAGGAGATCAGCTTTGAGTGTCCGCAACAGCACTCCCACTTACAACTCTAAGATGAGATTGGAGCATTGAAAGGTTTGACCAAATTGTCCGCTTAAAAATCCTGATTTATTGGGGTAGAATTTGAATTACCTAGTAGTTGGCTCCCTCTAAAGATGCATTGCAGACGTTGCTGCTACTAGATAAGCACTGTATCAATCAATAAATTAAAGCTGCAAAAATCCTATGTAGTGAATTAAAGCTTGGGCTGTTTGGGAAGACCTCAACACGATGAGGGCAAATCCAGCCAATGGGGTCAAAAACATTTATTTGAAGCATGTTTTACAAAATGTGTTGGGTGAAGCTAGTCCTGATGGCCCCACAGATACGTTTTTAATCCATAAAAGCTCCCCGCCTTTTCAGTTGTTTCTTGATAGAATTACTCCCCTCTCCCACCACAAAATCACTGTGGGGCAGATTTATGTTAACTGGCGCATCCCCAGGGATGCGCCAGTTAACATGCGCCACAGTGCGCCACTGCTCCGCCACCCATGGTGCGCCGCATTTATGATGCGGCGCACCATGGTGCAAGGCAGTGAAGATGCGTGACGCATCTCTCGGCGCACGGGCGGCGCATTGCAGGAGTCATGTCGCAAGTGCGACATGACTCCTGCAATGCACAGGGGCCACCTGTTCAATGTATGGTGCGTCACCCTTACGCCTGCTTCAAGCAGGCGTAAGGAATTGATGTAGAAAGTGACTGAGTGAAATCTCATAGATTTCACTCAGCCACTTTTAGGAGGCGTTCCTGCGCAGGAACGCCCCCCCCTGCGCAGGAACGCCTCCTTATGGCGCAGGGGTTTCCAACGTGACGCATCTCCTAGATGCGTCACGTTGTAAATAGGGCGCATTGTTTGCGCCGCCGTTGCGTCACATTAAGTGACGCAATTGTGGCGCAAGGAGGCGCAATAGCCTCATAAATCTGCCCCTTTATATTTACTTCCAGGTTGGCACACTGCCACTCAGAGGTTTCACTTTGGGATGGTGCACAGAAGGGGAACAGAAATGTGTTTGTCCGTGTTGCCGCATTATGCTGGAAACCGCCCCTTTGCCACGACCTAGTAGTGTAGCAGTACCTGGGTGCTTTACCTATATTAAAATCTGACACCTCTGAACCTATTGTATTTGCACTTGTAAGATTTTTAAGGTGGACCTGGTCGCCCAGAACAGTGGCGTTGCAGGCCCAAGTAGCAGAAGTCATTAGCGCTGGGACATTATTTTAAATGAGCTCATAACAACCTCCATGACTTTTGCTGGGTGTGCTGTACAAATTAATTATGTTATAGTTCTTTGTAAAGTCTAGACCCTAGTTATACATCATTGCTGTATTATTGTTGAGAACTATTAGCCATATATCTTGGTAAACTGCTGTTTTTATCTTCTGTGAGTTGTCTAAATAATTTGTATTGCATCTCTGCACTTTCTCTTAGGAAATTATTTTTCTTGAATTTGAGATGTATTGTGCTTCTTAAATATTTTTTAAACTTTGTAAAGTGCCACTTGATGGACATATGTCTGTGATTATGTATGTGTATAAACTGCTACTTTAATTATGTGCTTTTATATTCTTAATTGACTGAAATGAAGAATTTGATGAATAACTAAATAGAGTCTAAATCAAATATATAAAAATTTAACAATCATACCTAAATTGTTGATAGAATCGTCAGAAGCAATGTGTTATCATTTCATGAAAAACTATTGTGAATGTTGTGAAAGAAAGTGCAAAAGGAGTGCTATTTACAAAGAATTGTATTTGATGGGAAGGAAAAATTATGGAGCAAACTTATTGGTAATTTTTTTAAGTGCCCTGATAATTGATGTGATTCAGATAGAGAACTCAGTGATCTATGGGCTTATTGACCCATGGGGATACTTTGAAAATCATGTAGTGCATAAGCCCGATGCACAGGCTAATGCGCATTAGGTTGGTTACGGTTGAAGTGCCCAAGATGACAACGTTTATTTAGTATTTATCTGCCAAACTAGGAGAAATTCTACTATTCTTCACTATTTATATGTCTTCTGCCAAAATAGCATAACACTGATGCTATTTATGTTGTGGTTGATGAGTAGGTTGTACCCTTTCCAGCTTTCTCAAAGTAATCTAAAACTGCTTGACCTCCCTTGATCAAAAAGACTTTTCAATGGATGTTTTATATATACTATGGACTCAACAGGAAGGTATTGTGTGGGATTTGGTGTAACACAAGTAAGTGTATGGTACTGTACAAACACTAATCCTGATCCCACAGCTGCCACCAATGTTGAAATTGGGTTGTTTTTTGACTGGGGTGTGAGCCCTGGTCAAGCGTTAACTACAGTCTCTTGCAGGGTGAACCACAAAAAGTCACTAATTTAACTTGTCCGTAACCCTGGGTAGGTTGGCACAAAAACAGTAAGACTTAACTTAGAGGCAAATTGTAAAGTATATATGTAGCACACTGACAGTAATGTAGTGAAAACTTAACATGAGAAAAACCCAAAACCAATTACAAAATAGTGTACATTTTAATAAAGTATTTGCACCAAAAAGACAAAAGTCCAATCAGTAGAACCGGAGTTATGAATTTTCAAAGCTTTTAGTAAAAACCAGCGCCTACAAGATGGAAGCATCAAAAACCAAAAATGAGGACTGAGACAAATGTTGGTCCGAAAGTGCTCTGAGAACTAAGGGGAGACCTGGACCAAAATGCTCACATGTCCACCCAAAGTGCATTGATGGTCATATTGACTTTAAAGCTTCTCCCACTATAAAGGGGCATATGACCTTGTGGAACTGGCCTAGGTCGCATCGTCCCACTGGAGATTTTTCAACTTCCATTTGATGACTAAGTCCGAATGTAGAAATCTTCACTGCGGCTTCGACCCATGGTCATACAATGACAAAGATCTCTCCTCCCACACCTCCTGCAGCCTTGCCCTGCTGAACTTTAACTTTGCAGAAACATTTTCTCAGAAATTCTTCTAAGTTCTGAGGCAAGCGCTGACTGGGCCTAATCCACTTCTTGTATCCAAACCACGCTTCATTGAGGTCAGCCATTTTTTTTAACTTTAACCCAGTCCCACCTGACTAGATATCCGCAGTTAGCACATTGAACCTCTGGAGCAAGTTTTTGCTAAAAACTTTGAAAATGTATAACTCCGGATTCTACTGATAGTTGTTTGTCATTTTGGTGTCAAATAATGAACTCTATTTTTCTACATTGGTTTTGGATTTTACTTTTGTTGTGTTTTCACTTTATTACTGTTTTTGTGCTGCATAGATACGTTACACATTGTCTCTAAGTTAAGCCTGACTGCTATATGTGCCAAGCTACCCAGGGTTAAGCAAAGATTAAGTTAGTGACTTTTTGTGGTTCACACTGCAAGATACAGTGACTGTCGCTTCACCAAGGCTCACACCCCAGTCAAACAACAACCCAATTTCTAACAATGCTGTTCTGAAAACCTGGACAGATTTGAAAACCCGGACAGATATGAAAACACAGCTACATTAATATGCTTGGTAATTGTTGTGCCTACAGGTCTTCAAATATTCAGGACTCAGTCATTCGCGGCTCCACCACCCTTCATTCACAGGTCACAGGCTCTGCTGTGAGGGGAACGGCTTTTCGCCACTCACCTGCAGTCCATCCCGCCATCAGCCGTGAGGGAAATGGCGTGGAATCTATATCTCCCAGCCCTCCAGGTTCCACCGTGAAGGGAACGGCACCACAGGAACCACAAGCCCCAGCAGACTTTGCTAGACGCCTGCTGTGGGCATCATCGCGGTGCCAGGAGGCACGTTAAATTGTCACTGGCCCTCCCGTGGCATGGGATGCGCTCCTAGGTCATAGGCTCTGCCGTGAGGGGAACGGCTTTTCACCACTCACCTGCAGTCCATCCCACCTGGAAAACGGCTTGGAATCTATACTGCCCAGCCCTCCAGGTCCCACTGTGAGGGAAACGGCACCACAGGAAACACAAGCCCCAGCAGGCTTTGACAGGTGTCTGCTGTGGGTGTTATCGCAGCACCAGGAGGCGCGTTAAATCACCACCGGACCTCCCGTGGCACGGGATGCACACGGGCACACCCGGGCCAATGCGCCCATCAGTGCCAGGAAGTGGAAGGGCAGGGCCACCCCGCTTGTGTCCAAAGTCCTGTGCAGGCCCACCGGGAGTGTGGCTACACGGCCAAGGTACTGTTTTGGTGATATTCACCTTTCTCCCATCCCTATTGTGGAAACTTTGGACAACCGTCAGTTATTTATCAGAGTTGACTTGAGCAGATTTTCTTAAATACCAGCATTACTCTGCAGGGATGGGGAAAAGAAATTCCATGGAAGGGGGGGAGTGGGGGGATGAAGGAATGGGTAGTGTTAGATCTGGGGGTCTCTAGTTGGCAATGGTTATCACATTTGTCCAAATATGGACGCTTACTTCTAAGTCAGGACAAGGGGGTTACTCTCCTTAATAACCCCTGCTCACCCCCTTGGTAGCTTGGCACGAGCAGAAAGGCTTATCTCAGAGGCGGTGTGAATATACACAGTAATGCAGTGATAACACTACAGATGGACACAACACAGGTTTTATAAAAATAGATATTCTTTATGTAGACTTAAACACAAGACCACAAACGACAAAAATCCACAATACTATACTAAAGGTTACTTAAAGGATGAAAAAAGTCTCTTAGTTCAAGTTGTTGGTAAATGCGACAAAGTTCTCAACAAAGTTCTTGGATGCGGCACGCAAAGTAAACAAAAGGCTCGCAGAAGGGGAGATGCGTTGGTTCCGTGACCCGGGGGAACGGTTCGTCCTTCCTCAATGCTTGCGCAGAGTAGGAGACTCGTCGTGAGCCTTACCGGTGCGGAGGTGATGCGTAGATTCTCGACCTGTTGCTGTGCGCAAGATGGCGCCTTGATGCGATGCGATACCGATGCGATGATCCAGTTGCGATGCGAGAAGATGGCGCCCTTGATGCGGTGATGCGATGACAATGCGATGACGCACTGGCAGCCTTGAGACGACTCTGTACTTTGGAGCCGCGACAGGCCCTGTGATGCGCTTCTCCGGTGATGCGATGCAATGACAGATCTCTCGATGCGTCGCGCTTCGACAGCAGACAGCAGACAGCTTTGATGAACACACGTTTCCAGGGAGATGCGACAAACTCTCGCTTCTCCGGCGTTGCGATGATTTCAGCTGCGGCGGCGACACGCCTCTTCTCAATGCGTTGTGCTTCCAGCTCCCAGCGGCACGCAAGTGACTGGAGTCAGAATTCCCAGGAAGGAAACTCAGGTGGGAGCTGGGGGTGAAGTCTTTTGGCCCTGAGACTTCAGCAGGAGGCAAGCACAGTTAAAGCCCTTGGAGAATATTCTGTAGATGAAAGTCCTTACAAAGTTCCTTCTTCTCTCCCTTGGCAATGAAGCAACCACTGCAGGCCAACCCAGCAAAGAGCACACTGGCAGAGGGGCAGTCCAAACTCCTGCAGCTTCCTTGGTTCTTCCCCTTGGCAGAAAGGTTTCTTGTTCCAGAAGTGATCTAAAGTCTGTGGGACTGGGTCCCAATATTTATACCAAAAAATCCTTTGTTCTCTGAAGGCAGAGAGACGTCTGCCTAGTTCAAACCAGTTCCTAAGCACTGTGTTTACATGACTCTTCTCTTCCTTTCACTGTGCAGGACAGAAACATCAGACGCCCCACAAGAATTGGAGCCAGCACAGGGGAGGGAAGATGCAGCTTTGGAGCACTCTGTTGACAGGATTCCACTTCTCCTTTCACTGTGCACGGCAGAGACATCAGACAAGCCACAGGGGGTGGAGCCAGCATTGTGGAGGGAAGGCCCAGCCCTATTCAGGTCCCAGGTGCACTCTCCCCCTCCCATCTGGAGGTAAATCTCCCTAGTCACCACTGGGCTGTCCCAGACTGTCTCCTGGATTTTCCCCAGCCCTGTCACACACAAACCCATACAAGGAATACACAAGTCAGCAGAGGCGGGCTCAAATGGTTAGGCAAGCAAATACCTACTTTCTAAAAGTGGTATTTGCAAACACAGAATATTAAAATAAACTTTACTAAAAGATGTATTTTATTATTCTGAGTTCAGCCATACTAAAATCGAATTTCTACCATGTTCCCTTAGTCAGTTAGGATTGTAGGGATGTAACAATCTTCCCTGCCCATTCTAGTCTATGAGAACAGGTAGCCTTCAATAGTGAAAAATGAAAATGGCTGTAATTCACTACTATAACATGCTACACACATCAGAGCATGTCCTACCTTATACTTACAATGCTCCCTGCCCTTGGGCCTACCATAGGGGTGTCTAATATGAAGCAAAGGGAAGGTGTAGGGACTGGCAAGTGGGTGCACTTGACCAAGTCGACATGGTAGTCACAGACTACACACAGGCCTTGCAATGGCAGGCCTGAGACACACTTTACAAGCTGCTTCTGGGGGTGGCACAACCAGTGCTGCAGCCCCACCAGCAGCATTTGCTCTACAAACCCTGGGCACCCATGGTGCACTGTACTAGGGGCTGACAGTAGATCAAATAAGCCAATCATGGAATCCAATCAGTATATCAATTTAACATAGGGAGCACTTGCACTGTGGCATTGATAAGCAGTGGCACAGGGCCCAAAACATACAACCAGCAAAAATATGTCAAAACAGAGGAGGCAATCCGTCAAAAATGGAAGGGAGACTCACGCCAATGATGTCAGGTCTAACACGTGTCCCCTCCAGCTGAAATGTGGGGAGAACTACCCTTCCCCTTGGGAGTTCTCTTCACTAAGGCGGAAAAATCTGGACAGACCATCAGCGTTGGTGTGTTCTGTACCAGGGCGGTGTTCCACCGTAAAGTCCATACCCTGTAGGGAGATGGACCACCTCAGCAACTTTGGGTTCTCACCCCTCATCTTCATCAGCCATCTGAGGGGCCTGTGGTCGGTCTGAACCCGGAAGTGAGTCCCAAACAAGTATGGTCTCAACTTCTTCAGCCCCTAAACCACAGCAAATGCCTCACGCTCAATTGCACTCCACCTCTGTTCCCGTGGAAGTAACCTCCTACTGATGAAGGCTACAAGTTGGTCAAAGCCCTCTTCAGTAATCTGTGATAGAACAGCCCCCACACCATGCTCTGAAGCGTTTGTCTGTACAATGAATTATTTTGAGAAGTTGGGTGTCTGAAGCACGGGTGCTGTGCACATGGCAGTCTTCAGGGCATCAAAAGCTTTCTGACAGGTGTAAGTCCAGTTCACTTTCTTGGACTACTTCCTGGAAGTCAGCTCAGTCAAAGGTGCAACAATGTTGCCATACCCTTTGACAAACCTCCTGTAGTACCCCGTGAGTCCTAAAAAGGCTCTCACCTGTGTCTGAGTCTTTGGGGGTTCCCATGCCAGGATGATATCAATCTTGGGTTGTAGGGGCGCCACCTGGCCGCTTCCTACCTGGTGACCCAAGTACACAACGGAGCCCTGCCCGATCTGACACTTACTTGCCTTGATCGTGAGGCCTGCCTTGCACAGTGCCATCAACACTTCCCAGAGGTGTTGCAAGTGTTCCTCCCAACTAGCGCTGAACACTGCAATGTCATCCAGGTAGGCAGTACTGAAATCTTCCAGTCCAGCCAATACCTGGTTAACCAACCTCTGAAAGGTGGCAGGGGTATTCTTCATCCCAAAGGGCATAACCCGAAATTGGTAGTACCCATCTGGTATGGAGAATGCTGACCTCTCCTTAGCCCCACCGGTCAAGGTGATCTGCCAGTGCCCAGGCGACAAATCAAACATGCTGAGGTACCGTACAGCTCCTAGCCGATCAATGAACTCATCAGCTCTGGGGATGGGGTGTGCGTCAGTCCTGGTGACTGAATTGAGCCCTCTGTAGTCCACACAGAACCGGAGTTCAGGTGTGGCACCCAGCGAGGCAGCCTTTGGGACCAAGACCACTGGGCTGGTCCAAGGACTGTTGGAGGACTCAATGACCCCTAAAGCAAACATCTTGGAGATTTCCTCCTTAATGTAAGCCCTAACCTTGTCAGTCACTCTGTAAGCCTTGTGCGTCACAGGAGGACTGTCACCAGTGTCCACATCATGGACGCACCACTCTGAGACAACAGGAACCAAGGAAAATAGATCAGAGAATTGCCCCAACAGGTGGCGACAATCTTGTTGCTGCCTTTGGGACCAAGACCACTGGGCTGGTCCAAGGACTGTTGGAGGACTCAATGACCCCTAAAGCAAACATCTTGGAGATTTCCTCCTTAATGTAAGCCCTAACCTTGTCAGTCACTCTGTAAGCCTTGTGCGTCACAGGAGGACTGTCACCAGTGTCCACATCATGGACGCACCACTCTGTGACAACAGGAACCAAGGAAAATAGATCAGAGAATTGCCCCAACAGGTGGCGACAATCTTGTTGCTGCCTTTGGGACCAAGACCACTGGGCTGGTCCAAGGACTGTTGGAGGACTCAATGACCCCTAAAGCAAACATCTTGGAGATTTCCTCCTTAATGTAAGCCCTAACCTTGTCAGTCACTCTGTAAGCCTTGTGCGTCACAGGAGGACTTTCACCAGTGTCCACATCATGGACGCACCACTCTGTGACAACAGGAACCAAGGAAAATAGATCAGAGAATTGCCCCAACAGGTGGCGACAATCTTGCTGCTGATCAGGGGTCAGTGTGGCAGAGAGGCTGACACCATCCACTGACCCATCTTGCTCTGTTGCAGACAGGAGGTCAGGCAGAGGCTCAGTCTCCTCCTCTATTCCATCATCTGTCGCTAGGAGCATGCCCACTTCGGACCTTTCTATGTGGGGCTTCAGGCGGTTAACATGAAGGACCCTCAAAGGGTTCATTGGAGACCGCAAGTTCACTAGATAGGTGACATCACTCTTGCGCTCCACCACCTCATATGGACCAGTCCACCTGTCTTGGAGCGCAAAAGGCTCCACAGGGGCCATGACCCAAACTTTCTTTCCAGGTTGAAGCTCAATCAGAGTGGCATTCTGATCGTACCACCGCTTCATCTCTTCCTGGCTGGCTTCCAAATTCACCTGAGCGAGATCCCTGAAACACCTGGTTTGGTTTCTGATGGCCAGCATGTAGCTATATACATCCTGGGGAGGTTTCCTGGGAGATTGCTCCCAGCCTTCCTTTACCAAACTCTAAGGTCCTCTTACTGGGTGACCATACAAAAGCTCAAAGGGGCTGAACCATAGAGACTTTTGCGGCACCTCTCGGTAGGCAAACAGAAGGCATGGCAAGAGGACGTCCCACTTACGCCTCATTGGTTCTTCAAGACCCATGATCATACCCTTAAGGGTCCGGTTAAATCTTTCAACCAGACCATTAGCTTGTGGGTGGTAAAGAGTGGTGAACTTATAGGTAACACCACACTCCTTCCACAGATACTTCATATAATTGGAAATGAATTTTGTACCCAGGTCAGACACAACCTCTCTGGGGAACCCCACATGGGAAAAAATCCCCATCAGTGCACGTCCCACCACGGGGGCCGTCACTGTCCTGAGTGGAATGGCTTCCGGGTACCGGGTAGCATGGTCCACCAAGACCAGGATAAACCTGTTGCCCATGGCTGTCTTGGGGTCCAGTGGCCCCACAATGTCAATGCCCACCCGTTCAAAGGGGGTACTGACTACGGGAAAAGGTTGGACAGGGGCCTTGTGCCTCCTTCCACTTTTCTTACTTGCCTGGCAAGTTTGACAAGTCCTACAATGAGTATCTGAACTCTTTCTCATCTGGGGCCAATAAAAGTGGGAGACAAGCCTTTCAAAGGTCTTGTTCTGCCCCAGATGACCAGCTAATGGAACATCATGAGCCAAACCCAGTAGGAAGGCTCTGAAGCACTGGGGTACCACCAGCTCACGGGCTGACCCAGGCTCAGCAACCTTAGGCTCGCTATACAGGAGACCAGTCTCCCAGTAGATCCAATGTGATCCAGACTGATCACCTGCTGCCTAGTTTGTGGCCTGTTGCCTCAAACCCACAAGAGAAGGGCACTACTTGTGCTCTTCACAAAATTCCTCCCTGGAAGGACCCCCTTCTTGCTGCCAATGGGTCAGCTCAGGTAGGTTCCCCAGTTCAGAAACTTGCTCACCAGTGGATTCCAGGGCATCCCCCTCAGGGTCTGCCTCCTCCTGGACCGTGGGAACAATAGGGGCTAGTTTCCCATGCCCCTGACCTCTTATCCTTAAGGCAGATCCCTGGGCCATATTTTCAGGCTCCAGGGTCTCTTGAACACCCTTAGCTGCCATAGACCTAGTGGTAACACATGCCCACACAGGCAGACCCAACATCTCCAAATGTGCCTTTCTCTCCACCTTAGCCCAAGGGGAGCTTCCTAAATCATTGCCTAACAGACAATCAACAGGCATGGACGGCCTCACAGCTACTTGAAGAGTACCAGAGACCCTCCCCCACTCAAAGGGAACTTGAGCCACCTTGCAATGGCTCTCTGTGTTGTCAGCGGCAACAACTGGGAAGCATGCATGAGGGACTACCTGCTCCTCAGAGACCAAGTAACACTTGACAGCTGTCACACTTGCTCCTGTGTCTCACATACTGTCCTTTCTGAGGACAGTATGGAGTGGAGTATTCTGAGTGGAGAAGCGTGGCTCAGTGGTTAGAGGCGGCAGACCCGGAAGCTGAGATCGGCCGTGGACCAGGGTTCGATTCCCCGCCTCGGCGGGTCTCGGGCTCAAAATTCCACGGACTCGACAATTATCGGTACCCTGGTACTGACCCAGCGGTCCGCCTCCTCCGCAAGCTTTCTAGGATTAGTCAACTTCTTATCAACAAGGTGCTGGCGTAGCTCTGGAAAACAATTAGCAGATAAGTGCTCCCTGGCAATCAAATCATAGAGAGCTAAAAAATTATAATCATTGCTACCCCTCACCCAACCATCCATGGCTCTGCAAAAGAAAGACACATATTCTACCCAAGTGGGTCCCTCCAGTTTCTTACAATTCCTGAACCTCTGTCTATAGAGCTCTGGAGTTAACCCATACCTTGTCATCAGTGCTTCCTTCAGGTGGTTATAAGACATCCTATGCTCTTTGGGCAGGTCTAACAAAGAGTCCCTACCTTCAGTGACAAAGCGGCCCCACAACCCCGCTCCCCAATGCTTCTCAGGGACCAGGTGGGCCAACATTGCTATCTCATAGGCTGCAAACCACTGCCCAAAATCTTCACCCTTGTGAAAATCTTTGATGACATCCTTGGGAATATGTACCCTGCCTTCTAAAGGCACAGATGGTGCGCTGCCACCAGAGGAATTGATCTCTAAGCCCTTGGCCTTGATCTCTAACTCCCTCAACATTCTCTCATGCTCCATTCTCATTCTCTCTCTTTCCAAAGACAACCTGTTATTCTCTGCTTCCCTCTGACCCTCCATCTTAAGCTTAGTCAACTCCAGCTTTAGTGCTCTATTTCTCTCCCTGTCTTCCAGTTGTCTGGGGGACAGGTTTTTGGAAGAGATGCTGCTGCCAGGTGGGGACGACACCCCTCCCCTAGATGGAAATTCTAGCCCGTCATTTTGCTCATCTCTATCCCCAACAGGCTCCACAACAAGATCAGGGATATTTCTGGCTTCTACCCAGGCCCTCAGCACCTTTTGGTAGTCTTCCTTTTTAACAATGCCTGGTGTAGCAACTTTCAATTTCCTGCAGAGATACTTGAGCTGTTTCACAGTGTAGGTTTCCAACCTCTCTTCCTCAAAATCAAGATCCATAGATGCAACAGATGCTGGTTTACTCATGGTAGTAAGAATTGGGAGTCTTTAGAAAATGTAATAGTTCCAAGGAAAAAAAAGGATTCTATAAAAAAAAGTATGTGGTCGTGTTTGGTCTGCACTCACTAGTAGTGTACACCAATTACTGTATATGAAACACAAATGCAAAGTCCAAATCCCACCGCTGCCACCAATGTTACATCTGGGGGTCTCCAGTTGGCAACGGTTATCACCTTTGTCCAAATAGGGACACTTACTTCTAAGTCAGGACAACGGGATTACTCTCATTAATAACCCCTGCTCACCCCCTTGGTAGCTTGGCACGAGCAGACAGGCTTATCTCAGAGGCAGTGTGTTAAGCATTTGTGAATATGCACAATAATACAGTGATAACACAACAGATGGACACAACACAGGTTTTATAAAAATAGGTATTCTTTATATAGACTTAAACACAGGACCACAAAAGACAAAAATCCACAATACTATTCTAAAGGTTACTTAAAGGATGAACAAAGTCTCTTAGTTCAAGTTGTTGGTGAATGCGACAAAGTTCACAACAAAGTTCTTGGATGTGGCACGCAAAGTAAACAAAAGGCTCGCAGAAGGGGAGTTGCGTCGGTTCCGTGACCCGGGGGAACAGTTGCGTCCTTCCTCAATGCTTGCACAGAGTAGGGGACTCGTCGTGAGCCTTACCACATTCTGTTGGGAGGGGACTTAAATTTGGTGTTCGACAATATTCTAGATAGATCATGTTAGCGCTCCTCGCAAACTGGCGCTCTTTCTGCGGAGGGACTAGCCCGTCTTCATGACCTAGGTTTGAATGATTTATCGTGCAGGTTCCACCCCCAGGGACGTGCATACTCAGATTATTTTAATGCCCACAAAACATACGCACGTCTGAATTACTTGCTGGCGTCCGCTTCACTACAGGCATTGGCAACTGAGGTGGAGATCAGGGTTACTTCTCTCTCTGATCACGCCCCTGTGACAGTTTGCTTGCCTTCCCACCAATTCACCGCGCGCAGCAGACATGGCGACTTAGAGAGACTCTACTACACCCCAAGGAGGTAGTCACAAGAATACAGCACATCATCGCGGATTACCTCTCCCACAACAGCTACACAAACATCTCACTGCCCCATTGGGAACTTGATGTTGGTGCATACGGTCTGGTGGGGCAACAGTGGAAGCAAATATCTCCGGGATTGGTAACGGAGAGACAGTTTGGCGAAGTGGATCCAGGGACAATCTAATCTCTACCAACTCGATTTCTTTCACCACTACAAATTCTGTCCGTTTCAAATAAGCGTCCAGAATCCCCACACCCCCGGCCTCAGGACACACTTTGAGGTTAGTTTTAGCCATAACAAGATATTAAACCTTAATATCAACAGTCGTCTCTGTGCGCTGAATAAGTCTATGTCAATGGCCCAATGTAAGGAAAATGTCTCACACCTTGCTTGTAGATGGGTCCACTACTGTTCGACCAGGGAGGTGGGCCCAGCCCGGCCTCTTATCGCCTCTAGGGGCCTAAGAGGGCCCATTCTTTGCCCGGGCTTAGCCGGCTCGTGGTCTCGCGACGCGGGAACACAACTGCCGATTTAAGCGCCTCCGGGCACGGTGAGGGGGCGTGGTCGGCTTCCGCCGCTCAGTGCTTCTGGGGGCTGTAGTTCGTCTCCTCTCCGCTCGCTAGCCGGGATATCACAGGCAGCGGGCGGTGGAGAAACCAACTCGGGCAGAAAGAGGACCGCGTGGGTCTGAAGCGCAGCTCCAGCTGCAAGGTAAGTGCCCAGCAAAGTTTTCTGCCAAGTCCCCCGCTCCCCCGGAACACAGCTGACTATTTAAGCACCTCCGGGCGTGGTGAGGGGGTGTGGTCGGCTTCCGCCGCTCAGTGCTTCTGGGGGCTGTAGTTCACCTCCTCTCCGCTCACCTGCCGGGATATCACAGGCAGCAGGCAGCGGAGAAACCAACTCGGGCAGCAAGTGGACAGCGTGGGTCTGTAGCACAGCTCCAGCTGCAAGGTAAATCACCCGCAAAGTTTTCTGCCAAGTCCCCAGCTCCCCCGGAACACAGCTGCCGATTTAAGCGCCTCCGGGCGTGGTGAGGGGCTGTGGTTGGCTTCCGCCACTCAGTGCTTCTGGGGGCTGTAGTTCGCCTCCTCTCCGCTCGCCTGCCGGGATATCACAGGCAGCGGGCAGCGGAGAAACCAACTAGGGCAGCAAGTGGACCGCGTGTGTCTGAAGCGCAGCTCCAACTGCAAGGTAAATGCCCCGCAAAGTTTTCTGCCAAGTCCCCCTGTGCAGTCTACTGAGTCAGTCCTGCAAACATGCTGGTAATAGTCATGCTTGTCTGGAATCACACTGAGAGTCTGTGTCCACTCCTACAATCATCCTGACAGAAACATATCCTTACCTAATCACTCTGCTAAAACATAAGTACTTATAAACGTACCTTGCTGTCAACAACTAGCACTCTAGGTACCCAGTCCATGTCTATGCACTTGCACAATGACTCAGGCATTGACAGAAGCAGTGGTACAGTCAAATGTGTACAATTTGTGCAGTCCCTTAACCCCCTACAGACTACTGATTCAGTCCTGCAAAAATTCAGGTAATAATCATGCTTGTTTGGAATCACACTGTAAGTCTGAGTCCACTCCTACAATTATTCTGACAGAAGCATGTCTTTATCTTCTCACTCTGCTAAAACATAAGTGCTTATAAACTCACCTTGCTGTTATCTACTAGCACTCTAAGTACACTATCACTTTGTATGCACTTTCATAATGACTCTGACACTGAGACAAGCAGTGGTACAATCAAATGTGCACAATGTATGCGGTTTCCTAACCCCCCTGCAGACTACTGAGTCAGTCCTGCAAAAATCCAGGAACTAGTCATGCTTGTCTGGAATCACACTGTGAGTCTGTGTTCACTCCTACAATCATCCTGACAGATGCATGTCCTTACCTAATCACTCTGCTAACACATAAGTACTTATAAACTCTCCTTTCTGTCAACTACTAGCACTCTAGGTACCCTGTCACTGTCTAGACACTTTCATAATGACTCAGGCATTGAGACAAGCAGTGGTACACTCAAATGTGCGCAATGTATGCGGGTCCCTAACCCTGTGCAGACTACTGATTCAGTCCTGCAAAAATCCAGGTAATAATCATGCTTGCTTGGAATCACACTGTGAGTCTGTGTCCACTGCTACAATCATCCTGACAAAATCATGCCCTTATCTAAACACTCTGCTAAAACATTAGTACTTATAGACTCACCTTGTTGTCAACTACTAGCACTCCATGTACCCATTCACTGTCTATGTATTTTCACAATGACACAGGCATTGAGGCAAGCAGTGGTACAATCAAATGGGCACAATGTATGCAGTACTGTAACCCCCTACAGACTACTGAGTCAGTCCTGTAACAATCCAGGTAATAGTCATGCTTGTCTGGAATCACACTGTGAGTCTGTGCCCACTCCTACAATAATCCTGACAGAAGCAAGTCCTTACCTAATCACGCTGCAAAACATAAGTACTTATAAACTTACCTTGCTGTCAACTACTAGCAATCTAGATAAAAAGTCACTGTGTATGCACTTTTACAATGACTCTGACATTGAAGCAAGCAGTGGTACAATCACATTTTCACAATGTATGCGGTCCCAAAACCCCCTACATACGTCTGAGACAGTCTTGCAAAAATCCTGGTAATAGTCATGCTTGTCTGGAATCACACTGTGAGTCTGTGACCACTCCTGCAATCATCCTGACAGAAGCATGCCCTTATCTAATCACTCTGCTAGAACAAAAGTACTTATAAACTCACCTTGCTGTTGACTACTAGCACTCTAGGGATCCAGTCACTGTCTATGCACTTGCACAATGACACAGGCATTGTCAGAAGCAGTGGTACAGTCAAATGTGTATAATGTATGCAGTCCCTTAACCCCCTGCAGACTACTGATTCAGTCCTGCAAAAATCCAGTTAATAGTCATGCTTGACAGGAATCACACCTTGAGTCTATGTCCAGTCCTACAATTATCCTGACAGAAGCATGTCCTGATCTTATCACTCTGCTAAAACATAAGTACTTTTAAACTCACCTTGCTGTCAACTACTAGCACTCTAGGTACCCAGTCACTGTCTATGCACTTTCATAATGACTCACGCATGGAGACAAACAGACGTACAATCAAATGTACACAATGTATGCGGTTTCCTAATCCCCTGCAGACTACTGAGTCAGTCCTGGGAAAATCTTGGTAATAGTCATGCTTGTCTGGAATCACACCGTGAGTCTATGTCCACTCCTACAATTATCCTTACAGAAGCATGTCCTTATCTTATTACTCAGCTAAAACATAAGTACTTATGAACTCACCTTGCTGTCAACTACTAGCACTCTAGGTACCCAGTCACTGTCTATGCACTTTCATAATGACTCACGCATTGAGGCAAGCAGTGGTACAATCAAATGTACACAATTTATGCGGTTCCCTAACCCTCTGCAGACTACTGAGTCAGTCCTGGGAAAATCTAGGTAATAGTCATGCTCGTCTGGAATCAGACAGTGAGTCTGTGTCCACTCCTACAATCATCCTGACAGAAGCATGTCCTTATCTAATTACTCTGCTAAAACAGAAGCACTTATAAACTCATCCTGCTTTCAACTACTAGCACTCTACGTACCCAGTCACTGTCTAGGCACTTTTACAATGACTCAGGCATTGACACAAGCAATGGTACAGGTAAATGTGCACAATGTATGCGGTCCCCTAACCCCCTGCAGACTACTGATTCATTCCTGCAAAAATCCAGGTAATACTCATGCTAGTCTAGAATCACACTGTGAGTCTGTGTCCACTCCTACAATCATCCTGACAGAAGCATGTCCTTATCTAATCACTCTGCTAAAACATAAGTACTTATAAACTCACCTTGCTCTCAACTACTTGCACTCTAGATAACAAGTCACTGTGTATGCACTTTCACAATGACTCTGACATCCAACTGGGTGATGCAACATCTGACCTAGGCCCACTCGACTGCGGAGTCCCTCAGGGATCCACGCTGTCCCCACTCCTTTTTAATGTCTACTTGCAACCATTAATAACAGTTCTAGCAAATATGGGCTGCAAAATCTTTAATTACGCGGACGATACCCAGCAGTTACTCAGCATCGACAACACAGTATCTGCCCAGACCCAAGCCCAAAATATCCTCAATTTTACCGTGAGTTGGATGACTACCAACTCACTAAAAATTAACCTGGACAAAACAGAGGTGCTGGTTATCCCTGCAACTGAATCTCCCTGGAGTGATCTGTTCTGGCCCCAGGACCTAGGTCCGTCCCCTAGACCAATCTCAACCGTTAAAAGTCTTGGCATAAAAATCGAACTCTCAATGGCCAACCAAATTTCATCTGTGGTGGGTAGGTGCATGGGACTAATTAGACAGCTTCGGAAACTGCTCCCCCTTCTTTCTACTTCCACACTCCGTACGATTGTTTCAGCTATCATAATCTCAAGGCTGGATTACGGGAATGCCCTTTACTTGGGTCTTCCCCAGACATTGGTAAGTAGACTACAAGTAGTCCTAAACGATGCAGCCAGGTTGATCTTCAGATTACCTAGACTGGCCCATGCCTCGCCGTTGCTGCACAAACTGCATTGGCTCCCTATAGAACAGAGAGTGAAATTTAAGAGCCTCTGCATAGCCCATAAAGCTATACTCGGCCTAGCACCGGTCTACATAAAAGAACGCCTTGAGGTTTATACCCCTGGACGCTCATTACGCTCTTCCGAGGCACAACTGCTGTCATGCCCTCGGTACAAACTCTCGTCAAAAGGTGGGAGATCTTTCTCAGTGCTGGTTCCGCAGCTTTGGAACAAGCTACCTGAGCATCTCTGTAAAGAATCCACCTTGCTCCACTTTTGGAAATCACTCAAAACTCTCCTGTTTAAAGAAGCATTAAACACAGGCTAGCTCCTTGATGTTCTGTGCCCTTCACCATCCTTGAAGTCAGCTGTTCTTCTCCCCTGGTTCCAAGCGCTAAGAGACCTGCAGGTGATTTGGCACTATATAAGTCGCAAATAACAAAACATAACATAACATTGAAGCAAGCAGTGGTACAATCACATTTTCACAATGAATGCGGTCCCGTATCCCCCTACATACTACTGAGTCAGTCCTGCAAAAATCCTGGTAATAGTCATGCTTGTCTGGAATCACACTGTGAGTTTGTGACCACTCCTGCAATCATCCTGACAGGAGCATGTCCTTATCTAATCACTCTACTAAAACATAAGTACTTATAAACTCTCCTTGCTGTAAACTACTACCACTCTAGATACCTACTCACTCTCTATGCACTTTCACAATGACTCAGGCATTGAGGCAAGCAGTGGTACAATCAAATATGCACAATGTATGCGGTCCCGTAACCCTCCTCAGACTACTGAGTCAGTACTGTAAAAATCCAGGTAATACTCATGCTAGTCTAGAATCACACTGTGAGTCTGTGTCCACTCCTACAGTTATCCTGACAGAAGCATGTCTTTATCTTATCACTCTGCTAAAACATAAGTACTTACAAACTCACCTTGCTGTTAACTATTAGCACTTTAGGTACCCCGTCACTTTCTAAGCATTTTCATAATGACTCAGACACTGAGACAATCAGTGGAACAATCAAATGTGCACAATGTATGTGGTTCCCTAACCCCCTGCAGACTACTGAGTCAGTCCTGCAAAAATCTAGGAACTAGTCATGCTTGTCTGGAAATAACACTGTGAGTCTGTGTCCACTCCTACAATCATCCTGACAGAAGCATGTTCTTGTCTAATCACTCTTCTAAATGATAAGTACTTATAAACCCACCTTGCTGTCAACGACTACACATACAGTACTCTATTCACCGGTACACTACCTATGCACTCTTCTGATCGCACAGCTACAACCTATACAGTTAAGCAAACACTCTATCAATACTAAAGTTTATATAAAAACACCACACACTATGTTTGCAGTTTTACAATAATCCAACCACTGCCCATGCAGTAATGCAAGTAGCTACATGCTATAGACATACTTATGCAACAATCCAGACACTACTGATGCCCTCATGTGGTAATCCGTTCACTAAGGCACTACCCATGAAGTTATGTAATTAGTAAACTCTAACCATGTTCATATCCAATCATGCAAACACTACTAATGTACTTTCCCACTCACCCACGTATTACCTATGTAGTTATGTATTTATCCAAGTACTACTCATGCACTCTCATAATTACCAAAATACCATCTATATACTTGTGCAATAACCTAGTCATTACCCATGGACTTATGCAATCATCCTAGACATTCATCTTGCAAAAGTACAATTATTCACAGTTTCCTTCCAGTCACTGAATCAGTCAAGCACTATCCCTGCACCCATAAAATCACTCAGAAACTACCCATGATCTTTTGCAAACACATACACATTATCTATAGAGTCAACCAATAATGCAAGCACTAGTTAAGTACTCATACAACAATGTAGATAGTACTGATGCATTCATACAATCACCCTATCATTACCTATGCACTCATACAATCAACCATGCACTGTACATACACTTTTGCAATCACCCACACCTTACCCATGTACTCTTTGAATCACCCAAACACTACTTATGCTTTCACGCAATCACTCAGGTACTTTCCATGTACTCATGCAATCACACATGCATTAGCAATAGACTCAATCTATCACACAAACTGTACCTATGCACTCATGCAAGTACATACATACTACTAATACGTTCATACAATCACACGGGCTTTACTGATGTAGTCACACTATCAGTCAATCACTACTTATACTCTCTAGCTATAACCCAAACATTACCCATACTGTCATGCAATCACCCATGCAGTATAAATGGAATACTGCAACCATGTATTCAGTACTGAAGTACACATCCAATCACTCTTCTACTCTGCAATCTTTATCTATTCATGCAGGCACTACTCATGCATCCATGTAATCATGTAGAGAATATCCATATACTACATACAACACATACAAATTTCTCTTTTTTTTAACCATAATAGGTAGTTCTAACAAGAACTTTTTTTTTGTGTTTATTTTTTTGTGATCGTCTAACTTTTTTTGGTGTTTTTTTAAAAATGAAACAAGAAATGAACAGAACAGACTCATAACTTTGAAAAAGTTTTGCAAAGTATAACTAATTGCTAAATGCAAAACAAAACTAACAAAAGTGGCTGTTAATTGCCACCACAACTGCTTCCACAGACTGTTCTAGAGAGAGACATGTGTTGTGTTTAATGCAACACTGCTGCACCCTGGACAATTCTGGCTTGATGTTGGATGTCATCCCAGAATTATGTACTCCTGCAGCTTTATCCTTAGCCTGCTTTTCCATTGCACGTCGATGTTGCTCTCCTGCAAGGGTCCGTGGGTGGATGGTCAATATGTGTTTGAGCAACGACGATGTTCCGCAGGACTATTTCTTGTACGACCACATCAGAGGACAGCATCACACAGAGTGCATGTAACCTTTTGAGCATTCACCTTCTTTTGTCCTTCTGGATATGTAAAAAAGGTCCAGACCACACTATCATATTTTTTTCTTTCCTATGGCTGCAATGGTTGTTGCTGTTCTTCATCCTGTTGCTGAGTGCTGGTTGAAGCCATTTTTGGATAAGCAAAACACCAACAAAATGAGCAAAAGGTAGAGAGAAATCACAGCAGGTGTGTCTCTAGTGATGTTCTGCAAAGAAGTGAAAATTGGGTGGGGTCTTGTAACTTCTAGAAGGAAAGAGGTATGAACCAATCAAAATCTGTTTTAAAAAGGTCAGTTGGATTTGCGACCGCTGTACGCACCCAGTGTGGACCGATCGCGAACCTGTAAAAATATATTTAACAATAATTTATTTTTATTCTAGTTACACAAATATATGATTTTTATAAAATAATTAAATATTCTCTTTGTTTAACATACATATTAAACTTATATATATGTAGTTTTAAAACTTAAAACTTTTGTGGGGATTGGCGCACCCGGCGTGACCTTTGCAACAACATATGTAACATTAAGTGCGGTCATAATTCGCGCACCCATAGCTTACATAGCGCAGATCCGACATGACTTACCAATATGGCGGCTTGGATTCGCCCACCGACCGAGACTAGTGCACGACCGGTGCGCAAACCCAGTTTTATATTAAAAAAAAATAGAAATGCACATTCATTTTATAGAAATGTGAAAATAGTATATTATTTTTTAACAATTAAAAAAATACGCAAAAAATATATTTTTGGGATATTATAGGAACAAATAACATTTTTTTAAAAGTTATATATTCACAAAAAAACATCATTTTTAGAGACGTTAAAGTTAGAAATTAACATTCACAAAACCTTTGAAATTCACTGAAAAAAAAACATATGTTTCAGGGACATAATAGTTAGAAATTAGCATTTAAAAAAACATGAAATTCCCTGAAAAAAACTAGGGGTGGGCGGAATTTGCGAAATTCACTTTCACAAATTATCGCGAAAATGTCAAAAATCTCCTCAAACATGCAGAAATATCACGAAGACGCGACGTTTCCCCCCCCGCCTGTTCGCGATATTTTCTGCCTGATCGCGTTGAAAAATGTCTCCCCAACTTGCCCATGCGGTCGCCATCTTGTTTTCACTTGTCCCGCACGCTCGCAATGCTTATTTCCTGTTCAGGGTCTCGCATGATGTGTTTGATACGTTGATACCAGCAGTAACAATGTCAATGCATGCCATAATCCAGTAACCAATGGGAACAATGTTGATGTATGCCATGAGCTAGGCATGCATAATTATATCAATATTTACTGAAAAAACAATAGGTTTCAGGGACGTAATAGTTAGTTGGAAATTTCACTCCTACAAAACCAGAGAAATTCGGCCGTTATAGTTAGTTGAACTAACTATAACTTGCGCTCCTGCAATACACTGCTGATGACGTCACATATTAAATCACTCATGACATGGTCAGTGACATCACTGATGACATCACTGATGACATCTCAACTGACATCACTGATGACATCAATGATGACATCATCCTCGTGATAGAGTGGCAGACCTCCTCACATTCTAATATAACCTTTCATACACATATTCTTAAATACAAACTACTATTTTTAAAAGCATGGATACAACAATACCAGTTACAACATACCCATTCACTAATTCTAAGATCTACACACACACATCCTCAAATTCACCAAAAATCCTATACAGTCTCTCATATATGCCCTCACTCATCATATGTACTCATACACCTATACATACACTCACACACCACCACTCATCCATAGAATTACTTACACACCTAGTCTCACATGCAAAAAAAGTATCAAACACCCATTTAGTTGTGTATACAGTCATACGCACACCACAGCACTTACTTGTACAGAAACTAATACATACTTACTCTCTTAAACAATCACTTATACAAACACACACTAATTTATACAGGTACTCTTCCAATCTCTCACTCTCATATATACTCACTTATATACACTAATGCTCACATATACTAGTTTAAAACATATGTAATTACTCACAAAGACACTACTGAGACATCCATCCACGCACCAACACACCCATACACACACTCACCCACCCATACAGTCCTGCACACATGCTGTCTTCTCCAGATACAAACACGGAATCACTCATGTACGCATCTAAGCACTAAGTCATACCCCCACCCAACCACATAGACACTCTGGCACCCATACTGATACTCAGAAAACCAATAAATAATCCATATAGACACTCATGTAGCTACTCACCAACCAATGCAGCCACTTATACACAAAGTGACAGACTAATACAGATATTTATACATTTACATATTACTCACTAACCCATGCATTCACTAAGATACGCTTAATTATTCAGTTATACAATCAGTCTCGTACAAACAAAATCATCCTTTCAGACACTTATATACCCACTCATTCTTTATTACACCTTGGCATATACATCTATAAAACAAATTTAAATGTAGAATAACATACATTCACTGAATTATGTCATCAGTGATGTCATCAGTGATGTCATTTGAGATGTCATCAGTGATGTCATGAGTGATGTCACTGACCATGTCACGAGTGATGTAATATGTGATGTCATCAGCAGTGCATTGCAGGCGCGCGAGTTATAGTTAGCTCAACTAACTATAACATCCAAAGTTCTCTGGTTTTGTACAAGTGAAATGTCCCACTAACTATAACATCCCTGAAACCTATTGTTTTTTCAGTAAATATTGATATAATTATGCATGCCTAGCTCATGGCATACATCAACATTGTTTCCATTGGATACTGGATTATGGCATGCATTGACATTTACTGCTGGTATCAATGTTGTTGTGCGGGCATGGATTATGGCATATATTGATATTGCATTTATCAGTATTGACATTTGTATGCAGACACAGGTCATGGCAAATATTGGCATTGCTTTATTGGTATTGCCATTGTCGGGCCTGCAGATATCATGGTATTTATTGACATCGTATTCACCTATTCCAAAACACACACAGACACACATTGGTTTACGGTTTCATGCAACAGAACTCCTTTATACACTGCAAATTGTCAGATCCCAGCGGGGCTTCCTCTACGTGGAAGCAAATTCCAAAGTAATGCTGCTAGAGTGGTAAAAGTCACACTCCTTGTTTTTTTCTCCCTGAAGTACTTCGTATGAATGATGTATGCAGAAAGAAATGAACTGAAACCATGGTGGCATTTAATGGAAGAGGAAAGTGGGGCTCAATCAATAAATGGCATGGTGGTGGTCTGTACAATCTGAAATATATCTGGTATGAGAATGCACAGAAGAAAAGGCCTAGTTTGTGGAACACCATTTAAATTACATTTGTGGGGGAAAGGGACATTTACTTGTGGAAAAACATTTGCAACTCTGAAAACTTGTGTGTTACAGATGGAGTCAGAAAAGCATATCAGGATTTACATAATTAATTTGCGCAAGTGTGGTTTTGCTAATATTTCCATTAATAGCTCAGTCTTACCAAACTAAAGCGCAAAGGAGTACAAGAGTGACTCTCAATTCCAAAAACCTCTTAAGGGCCACTGGTAAATAGAGCAGTAAATAGGTATTTGTTGCCCTGACAAAAGATAACTTCTGTAGTAATCCAGAATAAAAGTCTTGAAGAGAAATAGACCTTGGTGTGCAAACAAAGCTAAAAAAGAACAACATGGGGCGTGGCCAAGATGGTGGCATGAGCAGGCGTATTGCTCTACTGCTCCTGCTGACGGGCAGGTAAAAGCACCGGTTTCGGTCGTTCACGGGTCCGCTGACCCTACCTTGGGAACAGTCCTGGTCGAGGGGGTAGCCTGTCCGGTCTGAGCAGACAGGTGGCGGCTCCGGCGAGCTGTGTGCGGGCGAGGCTGAGCAAGCAGACGGGAGCATGCCCCTCCCACCCGGGGTTGAGCGGAGAGGCCTGGCGTTCTTTGACGGGAGGAAACCCGCCAAGCAGTGAGCCGATGGTCCCGGGACAGGGCCCGGAGCACAAAGGGCCAGCAGAGGTCCAGCGGCAGTCCATAGGTGGTGGCGGTCAGCTGCAGCCTGTGGCCGTGCAAGTGAGGAACTGGGGCTGAAGTGAAGGAGGGCCAGGCCGCCATCTTAGGAGGTTCCGACGCAGACAACAGCGCCGCGCGCGTGGTTGAGGGCCCGGTAGTGGTAGTGTCAGGGCCCTCCCGTGTCCGTGTAAGGAGAGAGTTGGAGCGGGCCCACCGCGAATTGGCAGCGGGGGGTGTTGGAGGCCCCCGGGCGTGGAGATATCGGAGCCTCCCAGCGGACAGAGGAGCCTGGTCACAGCCTGGGACACTTGCGGAGCTAGAGGGTCATCCGCAAATGCCAGAAGCGGTTCACCGGTGGTGAATACTACCATGGACCCAGGGGTGAACTGAGGAGACCCGCGGAGAGGCGCAGGGATGATGGACATGGTGGCTGGCAACTAGGAGGGGTGATCAGAGGCCCGGCAAAGAACAGGCAGAGAGCGGGAACTTCGACTGAAGTGAAGCCGGAGGGGGGCCCTGAACTTCGGGAGGAGGCCCGCAGTGTGCGACATGGCGGGCAGAGCCTGGAGGCAGAGATCTTGGCCCTGGGGAGCCTCTTGCTGCTGGACAGGGCCTGCAGCCATTTTCTGGGTCGTTGTGTCTGCAGCTTGTACTTGGGAGGATAACAGAGGCAGCAGGAAAGATCGCCTCGCGGGTGGCTGGTAAGCGTCGGTCTCGGGATTGGCCTCTGCGCAGGGATGGATTCAGTGAACCGACTAGTGCCTTCGAGGGAAGAGGGGGCAGCTAGCGAGCCTGCAGTGAGTGGCGAATTGCCTCGTGGTGTGGCCTAGTGGGTCGATCGGAGACACAGGTGGGGATGGACCGGCAGAAGACACAGGGAGTGCCCGGCAGTGGACTTAGCGCCCCTTAGAGTGGCGAGCTTCGGGGGCATATAATCTGGCACCATGAGCTGGTCTGGCATAGCCCATTCCGTGGCCCACAGCGTGGAGCCCCTCTGCCGAGTAGGCTTCTGTGAAGGGTGAGCAGCTAACGGGCCTCCTGAGTTTTGTGAGTGGCGCTGGAGGGGGTGAGCCTGGTGGGTGGCTCCTGGAGTGCACGGAGCACGCTATGTCCACCTCGTGGGTCCGCAAAGACAAAACTGTGAAGGACCTGTTTGCCAAGGCCCAGGCGAGTCAAGAACACAAGGACATGGCTACAAGCGCTGCCCGCCCTCCCTCGGATCAAGCAGATGGTTCAGAACCCATTACCAAGGCCTTTTTAGAATCACTATTTACCACTCTGAGAGATGATATCCACACCTTAAAAAAGGAATTCTCGGAGGAGATCAAGGAATTTCGCAGAGATATGGACAGCATAGGGGAGCGTGTGGCAGAGCTGGAAACAGAGAATGAAGGGAGAGATAACAAAATTGAGGCACTACAGCAGGAGATTTTGCGGATCCACGACCAACAAGTCAACCTCCGAACTTACCTAGAGGGATTGGAGAACCGTTCTCTTCGACATAACGTGCGGATCCGGGGAGTGACGCTGACCGAGGACACTAAAGATCTGTTCAGATTCACAAGAGAACCTTTCAATCACATTTTGGGGCGCCCCTTGGAGTCAGAACTCCGACTGGACAGAGGACTTAGAGTGGGACCCCCCGCCCCGCGTTGACTTCCCCACGGGACATCCTAGTATGTGTGCAGGATTACCGCACAAAAGAAGACATCCTCCAGAAAGCTCGGCAGTTACACCCCCTGTACTTCAGAAACCAATCCCCAGTTCTATTCCAGGACTTATCCACCCTTACCTTGCAGAAGCGCAGAACCTTCAAGCCCGTCACAGCATACCTCTAACAATGCAACATCTCCTACAGTTGGGGCCGCTCATTTGGTCTGGTGTTCAAACTGGACAATAGGCTCTACCAATTCCAATCTTTGGCAGAAACATGCCGTGTGCTGGGGATAGATCCACCGGCTGAGGAGAATGAGTCAGCGGGCCACGCCATGGAATCGGAGGACTCTAAACCTCGGTGGCGCCAGCAAGGCAGAAGGTGCCGCTTAAAGAAGCCCACTGCAGCCGAGATTAAGGACAGACAGCGAGCAGCAGTGGAAGCTGTCTCATCTGATCTGACCTCGCCCCATCCCAGCTGACTTTCCTGTTAATTTTTCTTACAGCTGTTTGTTTGCTTGGTTCTCTGGCCAGGCCGTCGGCCGGAGGAGGGGCTGTTGTGAATTGATCGAATTATCCCGTTGTACTACATTCCCAATTACCTATGGATGATGGACCATGTGTTCTTGAATATTGGGTGTCCTGTTGGGGGAGTTTCTTTTCAGGAGGGGGGAGGGAGACGGGTGGGTTTAATGTTCCTTGTTCATCGTGCGCTTGGGGTTGAGATAGACACACAACTCCTAGTCCTTCTGGAACAGCTGGCGCCTTTGTTTTTTAGGTTTTGCAGCACTAGTGCGGTTCTTCTGCCTTTTGTCCACCTGGTAGAGTAGATGTTGACCAAAGAACTTAAGGTTCTCACTTTATATGTGAGGGGGTTGAATAACCCCGTGAAGCGCAAGGCGGTCCTTTCCTGTTTAGAGCACTCATAGGCGGACATTTGTCTCCTGCAGAAGACGCACCTTTTACAGAGGGATTGCCACCGCCTTCGGTCCCGAAAGCCCCACATCAGTTTTTTTCCTCAGGATCTAATAAAACAGCAGGAGTAGCTATTCTGGTGGCCCAGAGGTTTAAGGGAAAGATTATACAGAAAAAGGCTGAGATAAAGGGCAGGCTGTTGACATACAGGTTTGCGCTGGGGGACTACACGTTCACTGTTGGCTCAATCTATGCTCCTAACGAAGGTCAGGAAAGGTTCTTTCACTCTGCCCTCACAGATGCTACTGTCACTCCAGATCACCACATTCTGTTGGGAGGGGACTTAAATTTGGTGTTCGACAATATTCTAGATAGATCATGTTAGCGCTCCTCGCAAATTGGCGCTCTTTCTGCGGAGGGACTAGCCCGTCTTCATGACCTAGGTTTGAATGATTTATGGCGCAGGTTCCACCCCCAGGGACGTGCATACTCAGATTATTCTAATGCCCACAAAACATACGCACGTCTGGATTACTTGATGGCGTCGGCTTCACTACAGGCATTGGCAACTGAGGTGGAGATTGGGGTTACTTCTCTCTCTGATCACGCCCCGGTGACAGTTGTGCTTGCCTTCCCACCAATTCACCGCGCACAGCAGACATGGCGACTTAGAGAGACTCTACTACACCCCAAGGAGGTAGTCACAAGAATACAGCACGTCATCGCGGATTACCTCTCCCACAACAGCTACACAAACATCTCACTCGCTACACAGTGGGCAGCACTGAAAGCGGTCCTAAGGGGGAAATTTATTGCAATCCCTGTGGCAGATAACATCGAACGTAGTCGCAAGCGGGAAGAACTCATCCAACGCGCGAGGGAGTTGGAGCAAATGCACCAACATACAGGGGCTCTGCGCATCTGGAGGCAACTTAAAGCAGTGAAGCAGCGACTGGCAGCTATCGATCAGGATAGGGCAGAATTTGCGGCGCTGAGACTTCAACACACCTACTATACGGGTGGGGATAGGTGCGGACGACTGTTAGCTCATAAGTTGTTTGAAGCTCACCAGCAACAAACAGTTTGAGAAATTCTTCGACCGGACGGCAGGTGCGTCTCTGAAGACCCTGGTATGGCGATTGCTTTTAGTGACTTTTACACTGACCTCTACACCAGCTACCCCCAAGGGACTTGGATGTGGAGGCTTTCCTTGCCTCCCTCCCACTACCTGCCCTCATGAAGGAGCAGGCTGAGCATCTAGAGCGCGACAAGAGGTTATCTCTGCCATCTCGTGCCTTAAGGTGGCCAAAGCGCCTGGCCCGGATGGTTTTCCAGCGGTCTTTTATAAAACCTTTTGTACGCAGGTCGCCCCCCTCCTCACACACCTTTCTAATACCTTCTCAGAGCCCGGGGCAATACCAGGAGACCTCCTACGGGCCTCCATAGCCGCCATCCCTAAGCCGCAATGTGGTGCATACCGCCCCATCTCGCTCCTTAATGTGAATCTTAAGTTATACATCGGGATACTAGTGGCCCGGCTCGCGCCCCATATAGGTGGCTTAGTCGATCCGGACCAGGCAGGATTCATTCCGGAACAGCAAACCTCAGACAACACTAAGCGGGCCCTGCACCTCATCGAAAAAGCGACCTGAACGCGCAGAGAATTTTTAATGCTGGCTATTGACGCTGAAAAAGCGTTTGATAGGGTTCATTGGCCCTATCTAGAGAAAGTCTTGGAGAAAGTGGTCTTATGTGCAAAGTTCCGCACGTATGTGATGAACTGCTACAGGTTTCCGACGGCTGCGGTTCGAGTTAATGGGCACACGCACACCCGTTTCCACATTGAGAGAGGCACTAGGTAGGGGTGTCCTTTGTCGCCCCTCCTTTTTGCCCCCTACATTGAGCCCTAGGCACAGAAGCTGCGGCTTATCCCACAGGTGGCAGGGATCAAATTTGGGGGCTATGTCCATACAATCAGCCTCTACGCTGATGATGTCTTGATCTCATTGTCTAACCCGCGAGAATCATTGCCTGCCTGCCTTGTGGATTTAGAACTCTTTGCACAATGTTCCGGCTTCAAAGTTAACACGGGCAAGTCTGAGGCTCTTGACCTGTCTGTAGAAAAGTCTACCCAAGAACACTTACAAAGCTCATTCCCCATTCAATGGGCAACAGGGGCTATTCCGTATCTGGGGATTCAATTAGCTCCCTTGCTTGTCGACACGGTTAATATTAACTATACCCTGCTGCGGCAGAAAATTAGGCGGTAACTGGGGCGGTGGAAACACTACCCGCTGTCATGGTTGGGCAAGATAGCTGTGGTCAAAATGACCGTTCTCCCCCAGATTTTATACTTGTTCCGCACTATCCCTCTCCATCCACTGACGGGTTGGATACAGCAGACTCAATCGGAATTGGCTCAGTTCATCTGGAATGGGCGAATGCCGCGTCTAAAACTGAGACTGGCGATGCTCCCACCGGAGGGTTGGGGACTTGGGATACCAGACCTTTTGCTTTACTTCCATTCAGTTCAATTTCATCTCCTTATGGTGTGGAGTAGATGGGAGTCCGAGAAACATTGGGTGTTCCAGGAATAAGCGGTGGCTGGCAGACCCCTACATGAAATTCCTTTTCTCCGATGGCAGCATCGGCCCCCTAATCTTTTTGCGTCTCATATCACACGGGTCCCCATTGAAGTTTGGGACCAAACCAATGTTAAACACAAACTTACTACTTTCCCGTCCCAGCTTAGCCCTCTGATGGATAACCCCGACTTCACGCAATGTACCAATTCAGTGGCCTATGCGAGGTGGCGACCGGCTGGTTGCCGATACCTCTTTCACATGTATTCAGCGGAGGGGGTGATCCCTTTCACTCAGTTTCGGCAAACATACAAGATGCCGGAGACTGAGAGGCTGCGTTAACTTCAAGTGCGACATTGGGCACTCAGTGAGCAGGTGCGCCCGGTGGCCGATAGACACCTCTTGCCCTACGAACATTGGCTGATTACACGTACGACAGACAAAAACGAATCTCAGATTTATATAAAATGCTGCTGGCTAGGTACGCTCATATCTACAGCGCTGATAAGGCACGCTGGGAGAAGGAGTTGGGTAGGACACTTAGCCATAAAGAATGGGAGGGAGTATTTTATAGAGCGAGGCATTCAGCGTATCGCATGGGGCTTACGGACACTCTCACTAAAATCGCAACCTACTGGTATTACACCCCTGAGCGTCTCCACGCGGTGGATAGCACCAAAGAGGTGGCATGTTGGAGGGGTTGCAGGCAGATGGGTACATTGGTCCACTTACTATAGGATTGTGTTCATCTCCAGGCCTACTGGAAGCAAATCTTAGATGAGATAGATACGCATTTTAAGACAGAGATTCCGTGCCGCCCCTCCTATGTTCTCCTGGGAATCCCGAATCACTTGACATTGCCTCTACGCTCCCGCAGAGGTCGTCTGATCGCTATCGCGCTACTGGCCTCGGAATTCCATGAGGTCTCGTGTCCTCGATACCTCCGCCAGCTACGCCTCTAATCCTGAACATCCGGGGACGGAATGAGAGATGCAAAGGTATGAATGTTATATTTGGTGAACTTGGAACACGAGTGGGGGGTGGGGAAGGGTAGGGTAGGGGGCGTTTCGTTGGTTTTCTTTTTTTTTCTTTTCTTCTGTTAAAGTCATTATGTTAGCACAGCTTATCTTGACGCAGCTCAAACTCACATTGGCACGGTTGGCTTTAATGACCCATTTTTCCCTCTTGTCGTTGTTCTATGGAGATGATGTGATGGCTGTAATTGATGATACTGTTTTGTGTGTGCTGTAATCTTTCAATAAAAAGATTTAATACTAAAAAGAACAATTTGGAATCTTAAGTGAAAGGAAGCATGGTTGTTCCTATCAAAGCAGATTCAATCAACAGATTTTACTGGGTTTCACTTAAAGATCATATGATTAACCAAGAGGCAGCTAATTGGGGCTGTAGAGGGTATGATGAAGAGGACATATGTTTTCACATACTTTGGGGATTCTGTTGAAGGGACCAATGTAAGCATTGTTTGGGATGTTAGTTGGATCGACTGAGGAAGCCCGTTAGGATGCATTAGTGGTATCCTTAGATAGACATCTGCACCTTCACCACATAATTACTCTCAAGTAATATTTCTCAAACAAAATCTATTCTATGATAGCAGTAATGCTATGGAATTCAATAAAATTTGAAGAAATATGTTGGCTGTCCTCTCTTTAATATTGCCATCACTACACATCAATCTTCATGGATGCCATAGTTGCTTAAAGCCCTTTTTAATTCACTCTACTGCCAACACTGTAGAGGCCTCTGGACAGCAAATGGTTTGTAAACAACCCCATATCTCCATATGATTAGTGGAAAAAAATCATATTCCCTCCTTCTGTATTCAAACTGTAAATGTTTGCTGATGCAGTTCAAAGTTAAAAGGTCCTGGGAAGAATAATTTAAATTATGAAATTAATTCCGGGAGAAGGATAAAATTGACCGTACTATAAAGGACTTTGAGGCTTTTGAGGTCCACAAAAAAACAACTAAAGTAACTAAAGATATAAAGAACTACAATAAAGATAAAACCTATCCCTATCTCCAGGAAGATTTTTTCTCGATAGGTGCCCAAGAACAGCAAAAATTTCCATCTGGCACCTGGGGTAGGTTTAAGAATAGAGCCCCTGTGACTTTCTCAGTCTCATCAGCTGAATCAGATGGTTCTGATGGTGTAGAGGGTCCAAGCACTTCAGCCTACAATAATCCCCATTTTTTAGGCAGAGGCCAACAGAGGAACACAGATCCCCCGAGAGGCAGAGGACGAGGGAGAGGCAGATCCAGACCGAGGTACAATTTCAACCCGGGAGAACGCCAGACCAGGAATCGCTTCTATCAGTGGGGCAACCAGTATTAAATATGGAAATCCCCACCCAATCTAATATGGAGACCATACCCATATTTAACCTCTCAAGCCATCAACTAAACTCTACAGATATCTCCCTCCTGAGTAGAGGACTCTCTTTTGTCCCAACTGAAAAACCCAATTGGTTCAATATCCAGTCGGAAATTTTTTCTTTCTTTCGAAAAATAAGACTACAAACCTTTTTCAAAGATAGAGAGGCTGCCCAAAAACAGAATACAACAGGGTTACGACCACCCTCCTCTTTTAATCCAGCAAGTAGTACCATGCCTCCTGAGGTGTTAACTTTTGAGCATCTAATCCTCAGAGAATTGGAAAATCTGAAAAAGGAGTATAGGTTTACACCGTTCAATATCAGTAAAGAAGAAAGAAACAGTCTTATTGAACTTAAACAGAATGACAAAATCGTGATAAAACCATGCGATAAAGGGGGCGGGATTGCTATCCAGGATCGTTCCTCGTATGAAGCGGAAATTTTTCGCCAAATAAACAATACCCTACATTATGAGAAATTAAGACATAATCCCACAAAAGAAATTAGTGAAATAATCCAGCAGATCACTAAAGAAGCGCTAGAGGACGGGTACATAAGTAAAAATGAATTTCTGTTCCTTAACAATAAGGAACCCCGAATCCCAGTGCTATATACACTCCCAAAACTTCATAAACATCTGGAAACACCACCAGGAGACCTATCCTTTCAGGATGTGGCTCGGTTGTGGAACCTTTAGGGAAGTATATTGACTTCTTCATAAAGGATTTGGTAAAAGATACAGCAACATATATCAAGGATACCACACACCTAATAAGCCTTGTTGAATCACATCCGTACCACCCTGACTCAGAATTATTGGTTACTCTAGACATAGAGTCATTATATACTAACATACCCCAACAAAAAGGAATGGATGTAATTCGTAAACACCTTAATAATCGTCCAGCCCCACACCAGGTCCCAACTGAATTTATAATGAATTTACTAGAGATTGCCCTCACAAAAAACTATTTCATTTTTAAAGACACCTACTACAGACAATGTAAAGGGACCTCTATGGGAGCCATTTTTGCTCCAAATTTTGCTATATTGTTTGTAGATGATCTAGAATCCACCTTTGTTTTGAATGCAAACAACCCCTATCGTGAAAACATCCTTAACTGGCACAGATATATCGATGATGTGCTTTTGATTTGGAAAGGTGAGGAAGGCACATTGAAAGAGTATTGTGAGTGGCTCAATAATAGCCAGACAGATTTGAAATTTACCTATAACTTTGATAGACATCAAATTGATTATTTAGATGTCACAATCAAATGTCATGAACAACAGCTGTATACCACCCTCTTTAGGAAACCTACAGAGCGGAATACGCTGTTACAATATCAGAGTGCACACCCAAGGGCACTTAGGGATGGCCTCCCCTATGGCCAGTTCCTTCGAATCAGGCGTAATTGCAAGTTCAAACAAGACTTTTTCCAAGAAGCTGAGATTCTATGCTCAAAACTGACAAATAGAGGCTACCCTAGGAAGCTTGTAAGGAGAGCTATGAAACGTGCATGGTATACGCATAGGGAACATCTTTTTGAGCCAAAAAAGAAAGATCCACTAAAAAGAATAACTTGTGTAACGACCTTCAGCACAGTCAGTAATAAACTCTGCAGAGTTATTTAAAAACACTGGCCTGTTTTAGCTCCTTTAGAACTTTAGACAGGGATCCCCTTATTTTCATTCAAAAGGGGTAATAACCTAAAAGATCATTTAGTGAGAGCTGCCTGCAGTACTAATAAAAATACCACCATAGAGACATGTTTGAACCTTCCACCTATTGTAGGACACTACAAATGCAATAACTGCACTGCATGCATTTTTACGACTAACACAAAACTGTTTGAATATGAGAATTGCAAGTATAGTCTAAAATCTTTTACGAATTGTAATTCAAAATATGTCATATATTGCATACAATGTCCATGCAAAAAACTGTATATCGGCCAAACTACACAACAGATCAAGACAAGGATTTCACAGCATAGGAGCCGAATACGGTGTAAGGTACTAACTGCGCCTTTGGTTGAACATTATATGGAACTTGGACACTCCGAAAATGACTTACGGTGGCAAGTGATTGACCATGTTGTACCTAATGTAAGAGGAGGCAATCAGCAGACAATTCTGAATCGACTAGAATGTAAATGGATTTTTCTGTGCAAAAGCATTGAGAAAGGACTCAACACTTTGGACCAATGGAACAGCTGTGGTTAAAAATACATAATTATCAGCTTGAAAAAACTATATTATTGATGATGTCCTGTGTATGAAAATGTAAAAGTATAAGCATGTAAATGTAAAATAGATAAGTGGTTTCTAGCAATAATAATTACATTTTCCGGGAAGACATTATGACACCTGTCTTTATAAAAATACTAGAAACTATTTGGCTTGCTTAAAAATACCAAATCGGCAGGAAATCGCGCTATTGACACTATTCCTTTAGACATGCGCGTTATAAGAATGTTATGCGCATGCGCGAAATGTTAACCGGCTGACGCATGCGCATAAACATATCCCGACTTGAAAATGGTAGTGCTCGATAGAACGCTGAACTACTGAGACATCGAGGTGCAGCCTACGGCGTAGACCTTTGCGGTGATTAAGTAAGTACATGCATCGCTGTAGATACGTTCTCCTTTTAAGTACGCATCTTGATGCGGGAGGGCTGAATTTAATTTTCATTCCCCTCTCTTTTTCTTGATCAGCTCCCGCCCTGACGCCGCAACACGACTTAATCTGGGACATACATTGTATGCTAGTTCCCTCCATCAAATACAACGAATTTGAATAACGAAATAACACGGCAACGGTAAAGATGTAAAATCGTTTTTACCTTAGTCCACTTCGCATTTAAATTCCAAATCTAAATGGTGTCTAATTGCTTATAGATGACTCTCTGGAGACGCGGAAGTTAACTGTAAATTGTACCAATCTCACCATTTCCCTGACTTCTACCGCACAGATATCGTGTAAGTCTCCAATTTGATTACACTTGGGTTACACCACTGTAGAATTAATTTCTCCTCCGTTTCAAACTATTGTTGAGAAACTGCTTTAAGTGAGTTCACCGGCACGCTTGAGCTTTAAAGCGCGTAAATAAGTCTGTATTTGATAAATCCAAGATCCATCATTGTAAAGTGATTTTGTTTAGCTCACTATCTCGTCTGAGCCCAAAGCGCGTAAATAAGCTTGTGTTTCAAAGGCAACTATACACCTTTAAAATGAATGTGTGTAGCTCAGGGCTGCCCGTCCTTGTTAAATAATGTTAAAAAATTGCATGAACTTCATATCATTGGGAGCATCAATTAATTTGGTTTTCAATTTTGTGCAAGACCATAGGATTAAAATGTAATTTTATTAATAATTTCAGGGAAGCTCACGTCCTGATGATGATCTAAAAATACTTTAGATCGAAACGCCGTCGACATACTCAAGGAAAACCTCCCTATTCTACTGTATATATTTTCTGTGGGAATAACCTTGTGTGTGACATCCTTGTATATAACTGTTTTTTAATATTTCTTCACTAAAGTCACTTTGAGCACTTTGTCACATATGTGAGCACCTGTAATAGGAAGTAACTATCATTATTTTGCATAAATGCTAATAAAATTTACCTATATGGTATCTTGCTAAGACCTTCTCCCGGAATTAATTTCATAATTTAAATTATTCTTCCCAGGACCTTTTGGGGCCACTAAAAACCATTGTAACTCTTATAAATACGTTAACCCCAGGTTCTACTAATGGGGTACCCTTGTTCTCTTTAATTGTTCAAAGTTAAAAGGCCTCTTTAATAATTTTAACAAAAAACAAGTTTTTGTTTTATAATTTGGCAACATTAATAAACAGATGAAATGATTTTTTTAAAAATATTTGCACCACTTCAACAAGAATTCCAGAGTCTCATTTGCGGTATGCAATTTGCTTTAGACATTTTTCATCAAAAAAACTATTGTGTTTTCACTACATTGATGCAAAAACATACATCTAAAAATGCTTCCATAAGGGTAGAGGCTTAAGATCAAAAAGAGTATCTCAGTTAATTAAGTACCTTAAAATGTTACATAGTATTTTTTAACTCCTTTAATTTCAAAGTGAAGTTATTAGGAAAGCAAAATAGTCAACTTGAAGTGATGTGGACAGTTGAAGGGATTACAAATTCCATACATTAAATCATTAAATGAAAGTGTCAGGTAAAACCTTTGAGAATTGCCAGCCCCATAGTACTGGATATGATTCAATTATACAATAGCTATGATGAAACCTTGTTTTTGAACACTTCACTAGACTTAAACCACATTGTAATCAGTATTAGTTATCTGTGACAATAAATACTGAATTTGTTTTTCAAAATATCATAGTGACTCAATAAGCCAATAGCTTAAAAGTTATGGTAGTAGCACTTAGGTTTTGCTTTCATTAATTTAGTTAATTATTGTTTTTTCATTGATATACATTACATTTGAATTGGTTTGAATTGAACAAAAACTCATGGTACCTGGCTTGCAGGAATTGTAAACTTTTGATAACAGTTGCAGGCCTTTCTCATTATTAAAACAATGCAATATCTGGGCTATGATGTACAAGTCAGCTTCTGGAACCGGATCTTTAAAGAAGTCACCTAGAAGGAAGATAAGGTATAAGTGCACATTTCTGTAAGTATGCCTGCTGAAATTAACATAAACAATTTGATGTGCCCTATTTATGTAAATAGGTTTGATATTTCTATTAAGTATTGTTATACCTATAAAAACTCCTGAAATCAACCAGGACTATGGTACCAATAAAATACAATACAAAAGCTCTACTATGTTCTCTCGGTGAGAAATCAATCTTCCGTCGTCAATGCTGCAATATTTACCTTGTCAAGAGAACTCACACACCGCCTTGTGCCCCACTGCACTTTACATAGGTTGCTTGACCTAAGGAATACTTTTCCAAACCAGCTCAGAGCTGTCATCAGCATCATAGATGTAAAATGAGTCCTGAAGATCATTCTATCGAGCTTGAAGGCTGCCATTTGACCACCTCCATCAATCCATCCTTAAAACTGATAAAATCACCTCTTCTGCTCCTGGCCTCCACTCCCAAAAAGTATATTTAAGAAATAACATACTTTCTGTGCAGCTTTACTTAATTTCTTGCTGAATGGTGCGTTTTGAATGTATTTCGTTTAAATATATATTATTTTTTGCCTAAATGAATCATGTGATTATTACGTCTGCGTTTCCATTAGTCAAACTCATATATCAGTCATAATTCTGGAAAACTATTTAACCTGAATTTATCTTCTAACCTTTTTTTAAAAAAACTTGGCATGTTGACAGGCGCATTGAAAACAGTAGAGCAGCAGTGGCATTTGAATGTTTTCAACATTACAATACCCTAAATTAAAATCGGAATCTCACTCTCTCTTGCCATGGAAAGATAAGTGAATTGCAGAGGAAGCTAGCCTGGCTGATGACGGCTGCTTAGCCAGAAACCGGTCCCAGGATGCTTGTTTCCGGTCCAGGGAAGACATGGCTTGGCAGTTCGGGCTGGATTGTTGCCATGAGGCACAGGTTCAGACTGATTTGCATATGGCCGTGTCTGAATTGGGGTGGCGGAGTGAGCTAAAGAATGATGATGGATTAAACCCAGATCAGTTGACTGGGGTTGAGTGCTTGCAATGTTCAACACTCCGTCCCTCATCCCTCTTAGGTTTTGCTTTGTTTGCCCTAAGTTGGCAGGATATGCCAAGACGTGGGTCCCTTGCTCGCTTTGCCACTGGATTCAAGCTACCCTGGCTGATGACGGCTGCTTAGCCAGAAACCGGTCCCAGGATGCCTGTTTCCGGTCCAGGGAAGACATGGCTTGGCAGTTCAGGCTGGACTGTTTCCATGAGGCACAGGTTCAGACTGATTTGCATATGGCCATGCCTGAACTTGGTTTGGCAGAATGAGCTAAAGAATGATGATGGACTAAACCCAGATCAGTTGACTGGGGGTGAGTGCTTGCAATGTTCAACACTCCGTCCCTCATCCCCCTTTGGTTTTGCTTTGTTCGCCCTAAGTTGGCAGGGTATGCCCAGACGTGGGTCCCTTTTACTCGTTTTGCCACTGGATTCAAGCTAGCCTGGCTGATGATAGCTGATTATCCAGAAACCGGTCCAAGGATGCTTGCTTCCGGTCTAGGGAAGACATGGCTTGGCAGTTCGGGCTGAACAGTTGCCATGAGGCACAGGGTCAGACTGATTTGCATATGGCCATGTCTGAACTTGGTTTGTCGGAGTAAGCTAAAGAATGATGATGGATTAAACCCAGATCAGTTGACTGAGGGTGCGTGCTTGCAATGTTCAACACTCCGTCCATCATCCCCTTTGGTTTTGCTTTATAAGATTATTAGAACATTCTGCCCATGATGGCAGAGTATCCCACACTACAGCAGGCTATAGGAGTATATTGGAAGTGTTTCCAGTCTTAAGAAATACAAATGCAAATCTGCATTCAAACTAAGAACTAGAGCTACCTACACAAATCAAAAATGTGTAGTACATATGTTCATTGTAATTGTAACTGTAAATATATTTATATAGGGGCATATTAACAAGGGCTTTATCTCCGCTTTTTGGCTTTAAAAGCCAAAGAAGCGGAGATAAAAATATCGCTCTATCAACAACTGGGTTCTAACATTCAAAATCGCATGTTACACGTACTCTTCAGGTGGGATGGAGGACAGGCCTATCTTTTAATGAGCGGAATTGTCCACCCCAACTGCGGAGTCTCTGCAGTTGTAAACTTACTATGAACCTATAGTTTGTGACTGCGAAAAATTAACATAAAATTTCACAAAAGTGTATGTTTACCTTTGTGACTTAGGACCTATAAATGATTTGGAAGCAGTAGAGAAAATGAATTAAACAATGAACTAGGTAAATATTTTTTTTAAAATATTAAAATGTTTCCAAGAGCATTCAAATATTTTTCCAATCTTTGACTCATTGTCATAAAAAGATTTTGCTCATACAATTGTTCTTACTTATTCAAAAGCATTCAATACTGTGCCTGCTGAAAAAGCCCTCTGCAAACTTTGAAAAATAAAATAATGCCCATGTTTTATTTGCATATTTCTTGTGACTTGCAAACAGCAGAATTACCATCACACATCACTTGGTATCATCTCCTTCATAATTATTTATCTGGTGTCTACCCTTCTTACTGCAGTGAAACAGAAACCCTTTTGGTGGTAGAATGTGTGTGTTCAGTATGGGGGCATGGCACTTTGCTTGAGGTTCTGCACCCTGCAGTGGTCGAGGACAATGCACTGCTAAGCATTTATCTATACACATTGCCTGGCTTTTAATTGACCAACAATATGGCAACCTAATGATTATCTATTGAATTCACCTACCATTGTAAATGTTTGCTTAGCTATCTGCACACTTATGTGCTTTATTTGTCACATTAGAGATACAACCTTACCCACAAAATGTGCCCTCTGCCATCATGAAGTCCTACTTCTAGCACTGTGAAACGACCTGTAGAATACCATAAGCCTGTCACCCATTTCCCAGGGTTTGTACATGAGTCACAATTTCCTTTAATACCTTAAGTATTTTTTCCAAAAATGACTATAAGGTTTTATTCGAATTTTTGGGGGATTAATCATTTTTTAAGTTCAAAAAGAGTTTATTAAGCAATAAGAGGTGTCAATACAATGTACACATGTAATACAGAAAAGAAGCGAAAACAATCTAGGAAAACACTGCTTGAATAACAAAAGGTATACTGGTTATGAAGATAGGATGAGGCTATACAATAAAAAAAAAAAAAAAAGGATACAGTAGTAACATCTGTTAGATAGGAAAATACTTAGGAACAATAAGGTCAATCAAGGACGTTTGGAGACTTCTTGCTGAATGGGTGATAAATGAAATGAAGACCTAGGCCAATTTGAAGAACATGTGGTGGAGCATCCTACAGACCCCTTCCAGAGGCATCTTTGCCTCTGGAAGAGGTATATAGATGACATTCTCTGCATCTGGAAGGGCAGCGAGGTTGAACTTTTGGCATTACTAAACTGGCAGAACACACAGGATGTGAGCCTTAGGTTCACTTGGTCTTACAGCCATAACAAGGCTGTGTACCTAGACCTAGACATCGATGTGGTAGATGGCTGTCTTCAGACTAGTGTCCACCAAAAACCCACTGATCGCAATTCCCTCTTGCGGTATGATTCATACCACCCTAGAGCTTTAAGGGATAACTTGCCGGTGGGGCAGTTCCTGAGGTATCGGAACTGTTCCTCCACTGAGGGTTACATTGAACAATCACAACAGTTGGAGAAGAAACTACAGGAAAGACACTATCCCAACAAGATCATCAGGAATGCAGGAAAAAGAGCTTTAAATACACCTAGGAGTGCACTTTTAGAAAAAAAAACCTTGAGTACAAAAATACGCCAATCCATACGAAAACACTGGGGACTACTGTCTAATACCAATTTTGATATGCCACCCTGAGATTTGCATTTAAACGATCTTGCAATCTCAGGGACAAATTGGTCCATACTCGGGGTCGACCTGCACGTGACAACAGGGATAGTACTCTTCCAAAAGGCCATTTCCCGTGTGGTCAGTGCTCCGTCTGCTCCATTACAAAAAAGACCACCAGTGTCACACTAGCCTCGGGACGCAATTATTTCCTCTCACGATTCAGCAATTGCAACACCACAAATGTGGTTTATAGACTGCAGTGTGTGTGTGGCCTATATTGTATAGGCCTCACAACCAGAAAGATAAAAACGAGAATCCAAGAACATTTGAGCACCATCAGAGCAGGTAAATTAACTACCAAACTAGTGCAACACTGCCACAGTACTAAACACGACTTTACATGGGTAGTGCTTGAAACAGTGAAAGGATTCAATGTTGAGAAAATCTTGTTCTTGGAGGAAGCCCGCTGGATTTTTAATGAGAAAACCAATCAAGTGGGGCTGAACGATTGTATCGAATGGAATAAAGTGAACTAACCATTCCTCCGCTCACTAATTAGCATGCCAAGAGCAATGGCTCTATAGACACTGTGTCAGTTCAGCTATATCTAGAATCGTCAGTGATGATCATATGAGTACCTTATGAACATGCAGATAAATTGATACTAAAACACTTGTAAATAGAAGCATACTATATTTATGAAGAGGAAATTTCAGAATTATTAAAAAGGCTTTTTTCTTCATATTCAGGGTACCGAATAAGAGGGGTGTCATAGCAAATACCATCCTATTCTCTATGGTGCTGATCTAGGATAATGGAATCCACATAAACATACTGTAATCTCGAAGGTGTCGATAAAGTTACGGGTTTGTCTCCCCTTAATCCTTGAATACAAATAAATATTAAAAAAACACTATACATAACTTCCTGATACTATTCCCAAAGGAAGATGGTGTTTTTCGATATTGGATATTAGTGTATCCCAATCCAAGATGGTGGATACGATCTCGCGAGACTACGCGAGGAGTAGCGTTACTTGCCAGATTAATGAAGGTAGTGAGGAGACCACGACGCAGAGGGAGGGAGACAACACGCTCCTTGTTTTCCTGGGCGGTAGGGAGGGGGCACCCTGGTAATAAGGAATCGCTTTGAATAACTGTGATGCTAGCTATGTATTATGCTGAGAGAGACGCTGCGAATAACGTGAATAACTTTAATATTGACACAACAGGAAACCTGTCGACAAAGGATTGCTATCTGGTTTGGTTTTTAAATGAATAACATGCAGGATGTTTGGACTGGCGGGAACGCCGGGGGTTAATGCTTGCAAATAGGAGCGCGTGATTAGGACACACGAACATAATAGCTTACTCGTGGTTTTTTTATCCACAGATACAAGCAAGGATAGGAACACTGTTAAGCCCACGAAAAGGGTTTCACAAAAGGAAACCTGAACATAATAGCTTACTCATGGTTCTTTTATCCACAGATACAAGCAAGGATAGGAACACTGTTAAGCCCACGAAAAGGGTTTCACAAAAGGAAACCTGTTTATGAACCTCGCAGCTGGTAGGCTACAGTATGGCTCGTTGAGGGTAAATATGCCAATAAGAGTGTAACTTGAGTCCTATTAAATTATACAGAGACCCACTCTTAAAGCTAGAATTACAATAACACACTGTATCTATGTGTCCCTTTTATCTTTTGTTGACAGTTTTTTAGATTGATGTGTCCAACACATGGTGCAGTGGCAAATAAAACTTGGCCCTGATGAATCTGCGTAAAGTCTTGAAGCAGAGAAACATGTTGGCATCCAACAGTGGTATGCATAAATAGCAACCTATATTGTTTTTTTCTTTGAGTGGGTTCACGGAGCAAAAGAATAAAGTTGTTGCACATTGAGTGAATCCGACCAATTTTAACTCATTTTCTCCACATTGTGAGGTGTGATATATTCCTGCACTTCACATCTTGCACCTTTTCTGTTACTTTATTCTCTTTCGTTGGACACCTTTTTCTGTTAAGAGCGTGATGACTGCCAATGATGATAACAATGGACTTAACTGGTGAGTACCTATCAGTGGTCCGCCTGGTGGTACGTCCGTGAGGTGTCATCACGCTCGCTTCACCTTGTTTCACTTTGAGTACTGTATGATTGGGACTGCAACAGTTGAGAAGGCGTAGTCTATGATCCCATCATATATTAAAAAACTGTCAACAAAAGTGTGAGAGTAGGTTTTTAAGAATTATACATATAAGAATACTATGAAATAGAGTACAAGGAGTGTTATGTAGAAAACTATACACCTCCAAATGGGACTACACTGAGGAGATACGATATATTAGGATCCCCGTAGTCTTAGGACCCTGGTCTTTTTGTGGATTAACCCATTTCACAAGATCCAAAACCATGAGAGTCCTTCAATTTATTTTCCATATTGAACTGTCAACTTGTCAGATCTTACTCCATGCAGTAGATAGTCAGGGTCATTTGTAAAAAGGAATCAACTACATTAGTCCAAGTGACTGATTATGGACGAAATAACTGCAAGATAAAAACTTAAAACACAAAAAGAATATACAAGGTTTTCCATTCCTTAACTAGCCTTTTAATGTAATTGTGTTTCTAGAAGTGGTCCTTATTGTTGAGTTGGTATTGTATGATAGCAGACCCAGGAGATTTCTGGATACTCAGTTCCGTTGGTCATACTCAGTGAAACGCGCCAACTGCTTACTCTCTATTTAATTTTTGTAAAAACAGTTTTTATTGTCATTCCAGAGTAGAACATTGCAGTATAATAAACAATACATACATTTATATCTGAAAATGTTGAATAACAGTTCTGTTCTGAATATATGCCTTTTATGATAACAATCCCACAGCCAGTTCCTCCCCGTATCCCACGCCACCTTGTCAGTGCGCCAGTGTCCTCTCTCTCATCAGCCAATAATCAACAATCCGTCCCTCCCTCAACGCAGTCGAAAGGAGGAGGTAGGTGATGCATTCCATCAGGGGACCTAAACTCCCAGAACCTCCGTCGGTACTCGTGTCGGTTGTGTACCGTACCGGGAATGGGGAACCTCACAACCAAAACACCCTACGGCGTCGCTGCCTCATCATCCTCGCTTTGGTCACCCTCAGGGAGTTGCAGCTCGGTCACAAGGGACTCCCACGCCCTGGCTGTCTCTAGCGCCTTGTCATTATCTAGTCGCCTGGCCTGTTGCAGCCGCAACGCGCTCTCTTGTTTCGCCCACCGCTCCAGGGTTGATCTCCAGCATGAGTAGCTGGGGCCCCGGCTGGATTTCCAATGCATGGTGATTTCCCGTTTGGCCAATATCAGGCCCAAATCATAAAATTTGCTGGTGATGCGAGTGCGGGGGGTGTGTGGGAACCACAGTAACAAACAAACGCCCATATCCGCTTCAATTTGCCGATCTGTGACAGCATTCAGGCAGGCCACCACCGCCTCCCAATAATCAGGTAGCTTCACACAAGACCATAACATATGGGCAAAATCCGCACCTTCCATTCCACATCTAGGGCAGAGTGAAGACGCGCCCTCAAAATACTGTGAGATCTTAACCGGCGTCAGGTAAGCTCGGTGGAGAGAGAAAAATTGGACCATCTGGAACCTGGCATTCCTAGTGCCCTTCCATGCTCACCGCAAAAGCTGCGGCCAAGTCGATTCAGGGATCGGTCGCCCGATATCCCCTTCCCATTTGGCTTTCAACCCGTCCAGGGGCTGCAGCGTTTCTGTCGACAGCCTCCGATAGAGACAGGTGACGGCCTTGTAGGTACCAGCCGCCATAACCACATACTGACAGCTCTCAAACGTCGGTGGTTCAGAAAGGCCCTTCTTCCAGTGATTCTGGATACTAGCCACTAGCGAGGCGTGCAACAGGTAATCCCCCCTCGGGAGGCCGTAAACGCCGCGCAGCTCCTGAAACGAAAGCAGCGATCCCTCTTTATACAAATCACCGACCATTTGCAGGCCTAGTTCTTCCCAAGTCGCCAGCGCCGACCAATCCCCCCCATGCGGGAAGGCGGTGCACATCCCTAGTGGGATCTCGGGGGCATATGGGCGAGTGACGCCAGATCGCCTATGGCACCGCAGCCAGCAGTTGCGAATCGTCCGCTCTTCCCCCGTGAGCAGGGAAAGGTCCAATTTCTGGTCCAGAATTATAAAAGACATGATATGTCTCAGAAGGGGTCCACCTGCAGTCCCCTCCGGGCCTCTGAATTCTAAAGCCACCGCTTGGGTAAGCCACTGCAACTGGGTGTCAGGGCTCGGGTGGCTTGCAGTCTAGGGCCCGCCCCACTCAGCTTTCGGGGGTACCCGTGTGGCAAAATGCATCTGCCCTCCCTGGGAGGGCGTTGGTGGCTGATGTGTTCTAGGCCTGCTTGTGCATCTGTCCTGCATCCTTGTTAGGCTATCTGTGTTGGTTGCCTTTCCTTAAAACGCTGTCTAATAGCGTTCCGCCTAATGCGTGAGGTTTGGCATGTAAAAAGCGTCCGCCTAATGCGTGAGGTTTCATAGACTGGTCGCGTGCGTCAGCGCCGTAGGCACGCTAACCTACGCGACCGCGCCCTGTCTCCTGTGCTCACTATTCTGGTCGTTTCTGAGGAGTGGCTGTGGATTCTTCTTGCTCCCTATCTTGTTTGTCGCAGATCCTGCATTTTGGCTGAGAAATCTCCGTAGGCTTTCGGAGATCGTTCCAGGGGGCGTGGCAGTTTCCAGCTTCCTCAGTTTACAGGATTCCTGACGTGTAGAGCCGTTTTGAGTGTCCAGAGGTGACGTATTGACCTTCAGAGAAGTAGAGTAGGTCGTACTCTACAGGTAGGGAATAATTAATCTGTGTTCATGACGCAAATTATCAAAAGGAGTTTATTTAACTGCTAATTACAATGATGATTTAAATGCACAGAAATTCTGATTCTCTTTATGTTTTTTCTTTGAATTATACAAAGTCATCTCATTGCTGGCAATGGTTGTATAATATTTTTTGAGGAGCGCAAAGCTAATTAAAGGCGCATAAATTCTATTACAATTGCAGAATATTTTGGCGCAATTCTTTGTTGGAATATTTGGCGAATAGGCCGAAAGGAGATGTTACAGGAGTTTATGTAAAAGACAGCATATTGTTTTAGAGGCTTCTCTTCAAACTTTGGTAAAGGGGTTATTTACTAAGGTGTGGTGTTATTTCCTTGAAAGAAGAATCTGTCGCTATTCACAAGACGTGAGGACAAACAACCTTGTGAATAGGAGTATGGTTAATGAATGCAAATGTACAAGAAGTCTATTGGATTCATAGAGTGTTATTCTTAGAGGCTTGTGTTCCAGAAAATTCCCACTTTGGTTTTAAAGGTCATTAGACAACTTTGGATTCTGGAGTATTTGTTACTAACTTTTCCTTTTCAGATCTCCTTCCCTGCAGTTCCCTTCCTAATTCCCTTTTCCCCCCCGCTTGATCACTCCAAGATTCTGTATAATAATTACATTCGGAATTGGAGGTATCGAGAGGTGGGTCCTTATAACTTCACGACAGACCCTGAGGAAGACTTCGTCTGACAGAATAGTGAGCCCACTAATTATTTTCCTCCCGGTCTGTATGTGAAGTCATAATGACTACCATCAATGACATAATGTCAGCAATCATGCGTATGCAAGCAGACTTAAAAGAAACCATGAATGCAACCGCTTTGTTAGCAGCTAAGGTAGACAATATCCAATTGCAGGGTACTCCTCTTCCTGATGACGTTCAGGAAACTGGTGCTAGTAGGGGAACTACGAACATAGCTGTTACTGTGCCCCCCCAGATTCCTTTGGCAGCTCCTGAACGTTTCTCTGGGGACTCTTCCAAGGTGCAAATCTTTTTGACTCAGATAGAATTACATTTTGCTTGTAGACCAGCTGCGTTTCCAACCCCTCAGTCAAAAATTGCGTTTTTAATTTCCTATTTGACCGGAGATGCCGCAAACTGGGCAGTTCCTTTGGTCAGACAGGATGACACCTTGTTATATAACTGGAAACGCTTTGTGGAAGAATTTGAAAAGGTTTTCGATCGACGAACTGTAACTTTATCTGCAGATCGAGAACTGCTTCAGTTAAAACAAGGAAATAGGGACCTTGTTTCCTATTTGTCTCACTTCAACAGATTGATCGCCGAAACTTCTTGGCCACAGGAAAAAAGAGCAGCTCTTTTTTATCAAGGTTTAAAAGATGATCTAAAAGATGTTTTGGCGCAAATAGACCCTCAACCAACTGTTTGCTCTGAACTGATCAATTTAACTCTGCGTTTAGATCACAGACTCTCTGAACGAAGATCAGATAAAAAAAGAATAGACAAACCTAATTGGAGATCTGAAGCTAAATCCAGGCCTCAATTCACAAACTCTGAGGCTAGTTCTGAGCCAATGGAAATTGGGACTTTAAGACAACCTTTGTCCAAAGAAGAAAAAGACAATCGACGAAAAAATGGACAATGCCTTTATTGTGGTCGAAAAGGTCATTTCGTGAAGGACTGTTTGACTAAGCCTAAAGGACGATTTCCGAATCCTAGTAAGTCAGCAGCTTTGGAAAAAACTGATCAAAAGTCGGAAAACTAGCTTGCCCAAGATGTTTGAAGGGAGATCTCTTGGGAACCATTGCCTTCCCTTCGGTGAACTCATGTGTCTCTAACTACAAAGCACATTTTAGATTAGCAGTGCAAATCAGGTTAATTCGTGAAACATGTCAAATGGAAGTTTTGGTTGATTCTGGAGCTACAGGTAATTTTGTGGATTTAGAAACTGCCCAACGCTTAGGAATCATCTGTGAACAAAAAGAAACTCCAGAAATTGTTCAAGCAGTGGATGGAAAAATATTAGCTGGAGGTCCAGTAACCATGCAAACATCCAAAGTTGTTATGTTCTGTGAGGATGCTAAGCAACAATTACATAAGGAAGAGCTTCAGTTTGATGTTATCCAAGCACCTCAATATGGCTTTATTCTTGGAATGCCTTGGCTTAGTTTACATAATCCAATTATAGATTGGCGGAAGAGAGAACTGGTTTTCCTATCAGATTTTTGCCATTCTTCTTGTCTAAACACCTCAAAACCAACTCTAAGTCAACTGGCCACAGCAGAAGAGAAGGAGACGCTTTTACCTAAAATGTACAAGGAATTCGCAGAGGTTTTCAGTGAAGTTAAGGCTGCCCTCCTTCCTCCTCATCGTAGCTATGACTGCCAAATCGATCTCGTACCTGGTTCCAGTGTCCCAAATTGTCGCATCTATGCTTTGTCAGAAAAAGAAAACCAACATTTGAGACAGTATCTAGATCAATACTTAGAGAATGGATTCATCCGCCCTTCCAAGTCCCCGGCAGCATCTCCGTTGTTCTTCATTCCAAAAGCAAACGGGGAATTAAGAACCTGCATCGACTATAGGGCGTTGAATAAAATCACTGTCAAAAATAAATATCCATTACCTCTCATCCCTGTTCTGTTGGACCAAGTTAAAAAGGCCGAAATTTACACTAAATTGGACCTTAGAGGGGCCTACCATTTGGTTCGTATTAGACAAGGCGATGAATGGAAGACTGCCTTCAAGACTCGATACGGACTATTTGAATACTTGGTAATGCCATTCGGTCTCTGCAATGCACCAGCGGCTTTCCAGTTTTTTCTGAATGATGCCTTAAAATAATTTTTGGATCTTTTTGTTATCGTCTATATAGACGATATTTTGATCTATTCCGATTCTGAAGCTGAACATGAAGGTCATGTCAAAAAGGTTTTGAGCACTCTTCAGTCTCACAACTTGTATTGTAAACTATCTAAATGTGATTTTCATGTTAGAGAAGTTGAATTTTTGGGAGTTCTCCTTACACCCACTGGAATGAAAATGACTGATAGAAAGATTAAAGCAGTTGCTGAATGGCCTACTCCAACATCAGTTCGAGACATACAATGCTTCTTGGGCTTTGCGAATTTTTATCGTCGCTTCATTGATCACTTTTCTGCTGTGGTAGCCCCTATCACACGTTTGTTGAGGAAGAAGGTGAAATTTGAATGGACCTCAGAAGCTGAAAGTGCGTTCCAGAAGTTAAAAAAGGCCTTTACCGAAGCACCTGTTCTCATGCATCCCAACGTAGAAGAACCTTTCATTGTTGAAGCGGATGCTTCTGATGTAGCCATTGCAGCCATTCTCTCTCAAAGGCATCACACTACTGGTCAAATGCATCCAGTTGCTTACATGTCTCGAAAATTAAATCCAGCAGAGCAAAACTATGTTATAGCAGAAAAAGAACTACTTGCTATTCTTGAAGCCTTCAAAGAATGGAGACATTACATAATGGGAGCGAAATTTACTGTGACAGTTTATACTGATCATAGAAATCTACAGTTCATGAGTTCAGCTAGGATGTTAACCCCGCGACAACTCAGGTGGATGATGTTCTTTGCCGAATATGATTTCATCGTAACTTTTCGTCCAGGTCAAGACAATAAGAAAGCCGATGCCTTGTCCAGAAAAGACTCTTCTTTGCATCGCTTTGAAGGAACACCTCAGCCTATAATCGATCCTGGCAAGGTAATCTGTGTACTCTCAGCAGATCAGTTCTTAGAGAATATTCACGAGAGTTTCCCTCCTTCTCAGTGGAAGCTATGGCTGAACCCCAAAGAGGATCAAACTATCAAAGAAGGAATACCTTTCCATGGAAAACAAGTGTATCTGCCCTCTTTGAAATTACAGGAAACTGTGTTCAACTGGTTACATTCCCATCCTATGGCTGGACATCCAGGCCCCAGAAAGACTGTGGAGAAAATACAAAAGATGTTTTGGTGGCCAACACTGCAAAAAGATATAATGAAGATGGCTAATGATTGTGAAGTCTGCGCTAGATTTAAATCCGATCACACGAAACCAAAAGGTCTTTTGCAGGTTCTACCGACACCAACTGAACCATGGAAACATATTTCATTGGATTTCATTACTGACTTGCCACCAATCAATCAGCATACTGTGATTCTAGTAGTTGTGGATAGTTTAACTAAATATGCGCATTTCATTGCTTGTAAGCAATTACCTTCTGCTGGACAATTAGCACAGTTATTTTTGCAGCATGTGGTGCGCTTACATGGTTTGCCTTCAGTTTTGCTTTCAGATCGTGGTTCTCAGTTTTCTTCCAAGTTCTGGCAACAATGGTGTAAAAATCTACAGATTGCTTCCAACATGTCCACCAGTTATCATCCTCAAACTGATGGGCAGACTGAAAGACTGAATCAAACTTTGAAGCAATACTTGAGATGTTATGTTACGGACTCTAAAAAATCTTGGTTGGATTTGCTTTGGATTGCTGAATTTGCATACAACACTTCGCCTCATTCTTCGACCGGATCCTCTCCGTTTGAGGCTCTCTACGGTTATGTGCCTAACACCATTCCGTTGACTCTACCCAATGATGGGAGTGGTGTGCCGGCAGTTAGAGACTCTGTGCGGCTTATGCAGACTATTCATCGTCAGGTTCAAAATCGATTGTTGCAAAGCAAAGAAAAGTATAAGAAACAGTATGATAAAAGACATCGCTCAGGTCCTCAGTATGCCCCTGGAGACAAGGTTTGGCTGTCCACAAAGAACTTGACCTTTAAACACAGGAGTATGTTCCACCCTAAGTTCGTTGGTCCCTATCCAGTTGTACGTCAGGTGAATCCTGTGACATTCAAACTGTTGTTGCCCAGGTCCCTGCGTATTCATCCAGTGTTTCATACTTCCCTTCTAAAGCCAGCTAATCAGAACCTGGCTCCCCGTCCAGCTCCAATCTTGGTTCATGGCAATTGGGAGTATGAGGTACAGAACATTTTGGATTCTAAACGTCGGGGCTCCAAGTTGTGGTATCTTGTCTCCTGGAAGGGGTACGGTGCTGAGAATGATTCCTGGGAGCCGGCTGACAATGTTCATGCCCCTCGCTTGTTACGCCGTTTCCACCTCCTTCACCCTCTGAAGCCGGGCCCTAGACCGCTCTTGGGAGGGGGGAATATTGTCAGGGCTCGGGTGGCTTGCAGTCTAGGGCCCGCCCCACTCAGCTTTCGGGGGTACCCGTGTGGCAAAATGCATCTGCCCTCCCTGGGAGGGCGTTGGTGGCTGATGTGTTCTAGGCCTGCTTGTGCATCTGTCCTGCATCCTTGTTAGGCTATCTGTGTTGGTTGCCTTTCCTTAAAACGCTGTCTAATAGCGTTCCGCCTAATGCGTGAGGTTTGGCATGTAAAAAGCGTCCGCCTAATGCGTGAGGTTTCATAGACTGGTCGCGTGCGTCAGCGCCGTAGGCACGCTAACCTACGTGACCGCGCCCTGTCTCCTGTGCTCACTATTCTGGTCGTTTCTGAGGAGTGGCTGTGGATTCTTCTTGCTCCCTATCTTGTTTGTCGCAGATCCTGCATTTTGGCTGAGAAATCTCCGTAGGCTTTCGGAGATCGTTCCAGGGGGCGTGGCAGTTTCCAGCTTCCTCAGTTTACAGGATTCCTGACGTGTAGAGCCGTTTTGAGTGTCCAGAGGTGACGTATTGACCTTCAGAGAAGTAGAGTAGGTCGTACTCTACAGGTAGGGAATAATTAATCTGTGTTCATGACGCAAATTATCAAAAGGAGTTTATTTAACTGCTAATTACAATGATGATTTAAATGCACAGAAATTCTGATTCTCTTTATGTTTTTTCTTTGAATTATACAAAGTCATCTCATTGCTGGCAATGGTTGTATAATGTTTTTTGAGGAGCGCAAAGCTAATTAAAGGCGCATAAATTCTATTACAATTGCAGAATATTTTGGCGCAATTCTTTGTTGGAATATTTGGCGAATAGGCCGAAAGGAGATGTTACAGGAGTTTATGTAAAATACAGCATATTGTTTTAGAGGCTTCTCTTCAAACTTTGGTAAAGGGGTTATTTACTAAGGTGTGGTGTTATTTCCTTGAAAGAAGAATCTGTCGCTATTCACAAGACGTGAGGACAAACAACCTTGTGAATAGGAGTATGGTTAATGAATGCAAATGTACAAGAAGTCTATTGGATTCATAGAGTGTTATTCTTAGAGGCTTGTGTTCCAGAAAATTCCCACTTTGGTTTTAAAGGTCATTAGACAACTTTGGATTCTGGAGTATTTGTTACTAACTTTTCCTTTTCAGATCTCCTTCCCTGCAGTTCCCTTCCTAATTCCCTTTTCCCCCCCGCTTGATCACTCCAAGATTCTGTATAATAATTACATTCGGAATTGGAGGTATCGAGAGGTGGGTCCTTATAACTTCACGACAGACCCTGAGGAAGACTTCGTCTGACACTGGGCCGCTATATAGTACCATTCGAAATCAGGGGCAGCTAGTCCCCCGTCCGATCTGGGGCGCGTCAAAGTGTCCAGCGCCACTCGCCTCCTGCCCGTTCCCCAAATGAACTCGGTGAGCAAGGAGCGTAGCCTGGTGAACACCGATGCCGGGATCCAGACCGGTAGCGTGCGAAACAAGTACAGTAGGCGGGGCAGCGCCACCATTTTTAGCAACGCCACTCGCCCTGCGACCGACAGCGGTAGCGTCCGCCAGAACCCCATGCAGCCACGCAGGCCTCAAATCGCTCTCTCAATGTTACCCTCCAGGAGGTCCAACGGTGACCGGTATATGTGCGTGCCTAGATAAGGGAGACAATGATATTCTCATCTCAGCTCATCCTCCGGCTGGGAGTCGTCTGTTCCTGGCACCAACGGGAAGAGGCAGGACTTCCCCCAGTTGACCCTCAGTCCCGAGAAGCGGCCAAAATCTAACAGCAGGCGTCTAGCCCCGCGCAGGGCGACATCCGCGTCAGCCAAAAACAGTAGGCAATCGTCGGCATAAAGGGATATGTAGTGGGTGTCGCCTCTCAGTTGAAGGCCCTCATATGCATGGCCCAGGCGGGCGTGAGCCGCCAGGGGCTCTATAGCTAACGCAAATAGGAGGGGGGACAGGGAGCATCCCTGCCTGGTCCCTCGCCCTACCCTATATGCGCATGTGGGCCAGCAGCCGCGTCGCAAGAACCCTGCTCAAGATCTTATAGTCCGTGGTAAGCATGGACAGTGGTCGGTAGGCTGAGCGTGAGGTAGCGTCGCCATCCCGCTTCAGTAAGGGGACTACCAAGGCTTCTCGGGTAGTCGCAGGGAGGGTCCCAGTTTCCCAGGCCTCTCGGTATACCGCAATCAATCGCGGTACCAAGATATCTGCATAGGCTGCATAAAATTCGATCGGCAGCCCATCTGTGCCAGGAGTCTTGCGGCGCGCCATCTGTTTAATGGTCACCCGAACCTCACCCTCAGAGATGTCCCCGCCCAAGTGAGCTACATGCTCAGGGTCAAGCCGGGGGAGCCGCACCACCCGGAGGAACTCATCCAACACCTCTGGCACACACGGCATCGCGCTCCTATAGAGGTGCGCGTAATACGTGAAAAATTGGCCATTGATCTCCGATTGAGTGTAAACCTCGTTCCCGTCCGGAGTAGTTAGAGCTACAATCGGGGTGCCGCGGGCTCCCGGAGCGGCCAGCCAGGCTAAGAGTGAGCCCACTTTGTCGCGTTCAGCATGAGCCCGAACCAAGAACTCCTTATAATCGAAGCAGCGCAACTTCTCCGTTGCCGCCGCCACTTCCTCCCGCGCCGCTGAAACCGCCTCGCGAGCTTCCGGGGTCGCGTGGTAACGCCTCTCCTCCTCGCGTAAGCGATCCTCGGTCCGCGTAAGGTCCTGCAGGAGAGTCCTGCGGACTCCCGCGGTGGCTGAAATGCAGACTCCCCGAACCACTGCCTTAAAGGCGTCCCATTCCATTGCCCTACTGGAAGCCATGCCCGCGTTAGCACCAAAGTAGCCATCCACCCCATTGCCTACCTCTGCCCTAAACACCGCGTCCTCCAGTGCCAACGGGTTCAATCGCCACGTCGGTATAGCTTGGCGTTGCCGCGTCCATTGGACCGCCACCAGGCAAGGGTTATGGTCAGAAATTGTCTTAGCCAGGTATTCACTGTGGCGGACCGAGCATTGAACATCCGGCCTGCATAGAATGCTGTCCAGGCGAACATGAAGCTCGTGCGGAGGGGAATAGAACGAGAAATCTTTCTCCGTTGGGTGTTGAGTTCGCCATGCATCAACCAGGCCCCAGCTACCCCGCCATTCTCACCTGCTCTGCGCTAGCCTGTGCGCCGCTGCTTGCGCCAGTGGAGGGTGAGACCTATCCAACCCTACATCAAGTACAGAATTAAAGTCCCCCCCGAGTAAGACCGTGTTGGCTAGCACTGATGCCAGTTTCCCCGACAGGCGTGCAAAAAAGGCAGGTTGGTCCACATTGGGGGCGTAGATGCTGCAAAGTGTCACATCCCTCCCGTCCAGGCGGCCCTGTACCGCTACCAACCTCCCCTCAGGGTCGAGCACTGTCTGCAATGGTTGAAAGGGGACCCCCGCCCGCACCCAGATCAAGACCCCCCTCGCAAAGGCCGAATAGCTTGTGTGGAATAGCTGACCCCGCCATCTGCGCTGTAAAGCTCGCCCTTCACGGTGGTCAATATGTGTCTCCTGTAGAAAGGCTATTTGTATCCCCCTACGAACAAGATAGGCATGCACCATGTGGCGCTTCAGCATAGAGTTCAGTCCCCGCACATTCCAGGTTACACACTTTAGGTCAGGTATGGTCCCCATTCACAGTAACAATTGCAGTCCTGACGAAAGATAAAAGTCTAGGCACACTGACAACCCCCCAGAACCATCTCTTGAACACCCCCCAACAACCCCACGTCCCACCCACCCCCAGAATAGGCCCCAAACAGCTGAGACCCATCCAAAAGTCAATAACCTTAGTACAACAGTCTCCGGTAACTACCAGAGTCCCACAATAGGTGTGAGAAAGGGGGGGCGGCCTGTCGCTACACCCAGCAGATCTCGAGCTAACCATGCCACCAGGTCGGCCCTCCCCGTGTGCCCCAATTGCCCCATATCCCCACCCCCGCAAAGGCATAAACCATCAGCAGCGGAAGGGAACCCCTCCGCAACCCCGCATCACTCTGCACATCCCAGTCAAATGCCTCCGCCCCAGGCCCAAACAAACAAGGGCCCAGCTGCAAATACAATACCAGCACAACGGGTTCTGAGGGTCATTCGTCCAATAAGACATCAGCAGTCCCAGGCGTGACATGAGGCGGCCCCGTACCACCAGCGCCCGACTCCTCCGACACTGCCTCCTCTGAGCCCTCCCGGGAGCCCGTCTTGGCTGCCGACGTCGCTGTCACCGCCTTGGAAATAGTAGAGACCGCCCGAAGGGCCTCCTTGCGTTCTAGCGCAGTCTGCGAGACAGAGGGTGTCCCAGCCTTTGGCGGTCGCCTCCTGGGTCGTCTGGGCCGCTTGGGCTTCTGTGTCGTCCTCCGCTGTTCCTCAGTCGCAGGGCGAGCATCCGTTCCAGCCTTGTAGAGCTCCAGCCAATCCCACACTTCGTCCGGAGAATTGTAGAAGGAAGATTTACCATCCAACATGATCCGCAGGCGTGCAGGAAGAAGAAGTGAATAACGGATTCCCTCCTCCCGTAGTGCTCTCTTGACTGCTAGAAAGGTGGAGCGCTGCCTCTGTACCTCGAAAGAGTAATCCGGGTATATGGAGACCTGAGCATTGTCCACCCGGTAGGGCCCAAGTGCCCTCGCCCTCTGCAGGATAAAGTCACGGTCTTTGTAGTGCAGCAAGCGCGCCACCACTGGCCGTGGAGGCCTGCCCTCAGCCGGAGGACGAGCCGGCACCCGGTGAGGGCGCTCCAAAGTGTAGAACGGGGTCAGACCCTCCGGTGCCACCACGTCGCGCAGCCAAGGCTCCAGGTAGCCCAGCATGTCCGCCCCTTCAATTTTCTCGGGCAGGCCAACCACGCGGATGTTGTTGCGGCGGTTGCGCCCCTCCGCATCCTCCGCTCTCTGTTCCAGTAGGTGCACCCTGTGCTGCAGCTCCCCCATCGCAACCTCATTCGCCTTGGTCGGTGGTTCCAGTGCGTCCAGTCGAATCTCCGCCTGCTTGACCCGGTCCGTTAACTTGCCGTGGTCCGCCCGCAGGAGCCCCAGGCCCGTGGACACCTGGCCGATGTCCAGTCGAAGTGCTTCCCTGGTGTCGGCGATTGCCTGTAAAATCTGTTCCAGTTGGCCTTGCGGAAGACCCGGTTTCGAGCCTTCGTCCACTGTAGAACCCTGGCTGCATGCTGCCCCCTCCTCCGCCGAGGGCTTTAGGCGACGTCCAATGGTGGCAGCCGGCCCCAGGCGTAAGGCGTCTCCTCAATCACCGCGGCTCAGAGGATGCAAGGTGTGCAGAAGGGCCCCCTGTCCCAGGGCCACCTCCCACGAGTCTCTCACTGCAGCGCAGGGGGGCTCCGGGCCCATCACCTCACAGCCAGGAATCCGGTAGGCGGTAGTGCGTGTGCCCCTCTAATGGGACGGGTCCCTGTCCCTGAGTGAGGGGGTCAACTCCAGCGCGTGTCCGATCAGCATTAGCCCCGGGGGTTGGAGCTCACAGTCCAGAGGCCTCCTCAGTACAGCAGCGCCCAGGCCGGCAGTGCCCAGTAGAGTGCCCCAGGTCTCAAGCACCTCGGTGGTCCCCCCTTCGCCGCGTCCCCGAGGCTCCCACTGCCAGGGATCTGATGAAAGTAGGCAGGAGGGGGGGGGAGGGGGCACCTACCGCCAGACGTCTTCTCCTGGGAGTGTGCCGTGTGTCACCGGGTCCGGGCTCCAGAAGCCCCCGCCGCCATTCGTGCCGGCCCGGGCTCCCCGTCGATGGGCCCCGCCAGCTGCTCCTGCCCCAGCGCCTCCGCGGGGCGGCCCGTCCTCCGCCGCCGAGGCTCCGGTCTCACCGTCGCTGATCCGGTTCACGTGGTGACCGGTGGCCGGGCAGCTCGCACCGCGGGTCGGCCACCCGCTCACGCGAGGCCGGGGATCCCACCGAACGCCGAGGCCGCTCAAAATGGCTGGCGCCGCGCCGGAGACCCCAGGGCCAGCGCGTCTCTCTGCTGTCACTGGGACCGCTCCTCCGTCCCAACTAGGATCCGATGATGCGCGGGTGGAGATGTGGTCCAGCCCCTGCCAGCGGGGTCCGCGGAGGGGATTCAGAACAGGATAATTGGGAAGGCCGGTGAGGAGCGCAGAGCTCACGCGTCCATTCCTCGCAGCGGCCAAGCCACGCCCCAACTGCTTACTCTCTATCATTGTAAATCTGATTGTGCCCATTTTATTAGCATGTAATCCCCTAAATTGGATTTCTGAGTGCCTTGGGAGTAGATTACAAGGGTGTTTGGAAAAATATTAAATAGAAATATTGTGAATCAAAAATATTTTGTCAAGAATAATATGATGTTTAATATATCGTAGGACAGAATAATCCTTTAAGTATTGTTTTTAATATCATTGAGAAAAATATTAGTTTCTAAATTAGTATATATAATTTAGTTTTTATGGTTTTTTTATTATGTTATTTGCAATATTTGTTGTATTTTAATGTTTGTGTATTTCTAATTTATTTAAGGTAATATAGGAATATCATAAATATTTGTATAATGTATTAATGAGAGCTGTTTTTTTTATATAACTTCCATCATGTTATAAGAGTGAGGTGTTGAGTTTGTAGGGGCAAAGGGTGGGGAGATTTTTATATTATGTTCATATTACATGTTTTGTAAAATTTGCTGTAGTAGTTGTACATACATTTTATTGTATGAATCACATGGATTACAATAAAAAAATAGGCATTTTCCAATCATTAGAATAAACTTGTAAAAACAGAATTATAAAAAGGGAAACATTAATTGACGTATAGTAATTACTGTTCTAAACTTTTTGCTAATTTAATAATACAATCATGATTTTTAATAGTAAAACAGTATCTAATTGGCTTTTGCTGACTTTATTAAAAAAGCCATGCAAATAATATCTTTTTTGTGGCAACAGTTTCAGACAGATGCATAATAAATGTCTCAGGCTTCCCTCTTTGTAGCCACAGAGTCGGCATTAGTCTTAGCTTGTAGAAGCGGACTCCCAGACTTCTCAAATTCATGGACATGGGTATATCACAATAGGAATCTTAAGTATTTCCTTTTTGTTGCACCTTGCAGCCTAGAGTTAATATATTCCTGATAAAACAATAAATAAGAGTCATGTACTAAATCCGCCTGTTCATATTTTTTTGTGAGGCTAGGTCTTTCTCCCTGTGACCACTGGATATGATCTTCCTTAAAATACTTTTTTGGTCTTCCTTAAAATACTTCTCTGTGCCACTCAACTTAATATTGCCAGAGCCTTAAAGTCTGATAAATTATATGCTTTAAAAACCTTATTTAATAATGATATGTTTAATTTCAAATCATAATTTGAATATTTTGAGTGTTCCAGGTATATTAAAGATTTCAAGGTTGCGTAATCTGCACCTGTATGATCACATATGTAATTCACAGTAGCTTGAGTGGAGTGATAATACATATTTTAAATTCAACTCTAACCTGATGGCAAAGTGAGGGGTAGCTGATAGAAGATGTAAACGTTTCTGGAAGCTCTGCATGTGTATTTGATCAAGAACAATGATAGTCTTACAATTTAGGACCTGCAAATCATAAAATAGAAACCAAATGAGTTTTATCCTTAAAGCTTTTAGAGAAGAGTCTACGGCTCTACCTTCAAAACGTTTGGCAAATCTCGTTGTTGATTTGGTGGTAATGGTAAGTTTGAGCTTTTCAACTGGAAGGAGATGAGATCAGGATAACCTAGTATCAATCAAGATGGCAAGATAATCATGTTGGTTGACAATTTCAATTTTAGAGTCACCAAGTTCCCAAGATATTACTTTGGTTTCTTTTCCAACACCCTGATTTTTGTTTTTGAATAATTAGCTGTTTTTCCTTTGGCAAGATTGAATTCATTCAGTTGACTCAAAAGATGTTGCAACTCTGTTGAAGTTTGCAAAATTATGACCAAATTGTCAGCATATTGCCAGATGTCTGATCCCATGCATTCCCAATGTTAGAGGCACTGCTTGTTCTTGATTAAGGAACTCAGGCAAGTTGGCTATATATAAAGAAAATAAAAGTGGAGCAAGGATTCAGCCTTTTTTAAGACCACTCTTCGTCTGCATATTGCAGAGAAAGTATTATTGGTTGAAATTCTTGCTTATAGCCGTATATCGGAGTGTAACTCACTCAGGAAGTGCATAAGTGTCTGATCGATTTCCCATTTTCTAAGCTTATTCCATAGTCGATGGTGATCAACCTTGTCAAAGGTTGTGGAATAGACCACGAAGCAGGCATAAAGAGAGTGAATTTCTTCAGCGCTCTTTCTGCAAGAAGGGACAATGGAACAATATTATCAATTATAGCGCATCTCTGATGAAAACTTGTTTGAGTTAATAATATTAAGCCTTGATCTGTAGCCAACTTTGCAAGAGTTTTTAGTAAATATTTTGTGAAAGATTTCACCTCAAAATCTAGTTAGGCAAATAGTTGATAATTTCTTAGATCTCGTTTTGAGTCCTTCCTATGAATAGGATGCACAACTTCTCCTTTCCATGATGAAAGAGCCATCCCGAAGAGATTACTTGTGAAACTTTCTGACACAGAAATGAGCTCACATATTTAATCATGCGTTTCTCATCCATGTGAGCTTTTCATGTTCACAATAGACATGCGGTTATTGTTCAAGGTTTTCTGCAATTCAAAGGGGTCAAATTTGAGATCATATATCATTTTCTGAATATCTGGTCACTTTCATTCCTCTTGTTTATTTCAAAACATTTGCACATATGAAAATGAGTATAGCGAAGGAAGGTACAATCAATAGTACTCTGCCCAGCTGAGCCCACAAAATGCTAGGTCGATTAAAAGATACAAAGTTTGTTTGTTCAATTGAGTCAATCACTTGTTCTTCCCCAGTGATTTTCGAGGTGAAATGGGATATTATAAATGAAGTTGGAGTCCCCTGAACTTGAAATCTACAAGGCTGATGGTAAGAGATTTTGATTGAAATCCCCAGCTATAATGATCAGTAATTGGCTATATTTCTGTAATAGAAAGTTAAGCTTCACAAGTAATGCAACATATTTGTGTGTGTCCTGGGGGAAAGTAAATATTTGTGATAAATTAGGGGGGATAGCGTCAGGAAACTGCCCCTAAAACAGTGATAATGAGCTTGCTAATATGCGTTATAGAAATCCAATAGAAGCCCAGGTTAGATGTCCTGCACATCTAACCTGTGCTGAAGTCCACCCGCCATCGTAATGGGCCCCATAGATTGGAGTGGGAATAGTTGATTGGATCACTTTAGTGTCCAACATTTTCCCCTAAATGGCTTAGAGAAAAGTGGAACACTAATTGTGTGCAACATAACCTCCAAAACCGTTTCAATAGAAATGGGAGTAGAAAATGTAATCACTTTAGCGTGTAACATTTTTTATCTAATATGTTATATTAAAGTGTGTCTATTAAATGCAAAAGTATTGCATTTGTCACACACATCATTAGAATTGACATTTCTTGAAAGGACTGTAAAGCCCATATTTTATGATTTTTACATTGTTCTTTGTTTTGTTTTATTATATCTCATTTAATGGTTTATGTTTTGAAACACATATTTTATTTAACAAAATTAAGAGGTATTGTTATTTTTTTTAACTTTTCTCATATTTTTTCTGAAATGCTAAACATGTTATATATTTAATTAACAATGTTTCACATATTGGTATTTTTCAACTTTTTTGGAAATATACTACAATTTATTTAACCATATACAATGTTTATACATTTGTTTATAGCAGGTTTTATATACTATATTATATGTTTATTATAAATAGTGCTATACTATATGATCTATTGTTCTTATAGCACTATTCATATTTTAGTTTTTAAAATATTTTTTTTATTTTAAATACATTTATTGACAATTTGTACATATTATATAACATTGTTACGTATTTTTTAATACATTTCCAAACAGTTTTTGGTTACATTTTCAATGTTTTCCCTCCATTATTTTCTCTAATATTGACTATATGCCAGCAGTAAATAAAATGCCTCCTTTCTCATATATGTTATTTCTTTGCAACTAGGAGTGAAAACATTTGTTAAGACTAATCACTGTTAAGTACTGAGTTGGTTCCAAGGGGGACTTGAAACCTCTAGATACGAGGTAAAGTTTCTGCGTGTGTGTGTGTGTGTGTGACAACTGGAGTTTGGCTGACAGTGCATGTATGATGTTTGGCTGTATGTGTGTGTGCTGGCATTTTGCTGGCGGTGTGTGTGGACTTGCGCTTGGCTGGTGGTGTGTGTAGACAAGCGCTCTGTGGTAATATGTGCAGACTGACTTTGCCTGGCTTGGTGCTTGGACTGGTGCTTGGTTGGCGGTGTGCGTTGGGTGGTGCTTGGCTGATGGTGTGTGTTAGACTGTTGCTTGGCTGGTGGTGTGGCTTGCATGGATCCCAAATGTTGTTTTTACCCAGAATCCTCTGCAAACCTCAAATGTAGCTAAAAAGTCACATTCTCCTCACATGTCTGTGTGGGAAAGTCGTGGTCCACCCCGCCGGCACCCAGCGTTCCCCTCAATCTCCCAAAGGAGAGTCCCCTTATAAAAGTATTCTAAAAAACTCCCATTATGGACAGGCTTTGGTTTCCCCTCAGTTTTGAATTTTATATGTTTTTATGCTGACTCTACTTTGGGCACCCACACAAGTGAGGTATCATTTTTATTGGGAGACAGAGGGGAACACTGGCTGGAAGGAAATGTGTGCGAGCAGGCTGATTTCACACAGAAATGTTAGGCAATGTAGATTTGTTTAGCTGAATTTGAGGTTTGCAGGTGAAACATTGGGGGCTCCACTCAAGCCATACCTCCGTGAACTCCCCCGGGTGTCTAATTTTAAGAAAAGTCTTAGTTTGGTAGGTTTCAGACTCCATCACAGAACCGGCACAAATCTTCTGCCACCCAGCATTCCCCTTGGTCTCCCAATAAAAATATACCTCACTTGTAAGGTGTCTAGTTTTCCGAAATGTCTGGACTTGGTAGGTTTCTATAGATGGCTGCTGAGCCCGGGACCAAAAACGCGAGTGTCCCCTTCCAAAATCAGGTCATTTTCTGCTAGATCATTTTGTAGTCGCCACAATACGTTTTGGGCCCATGCGTGTCGCGGGTTCTTGGCCCACCCACACAAGTGAGGTACCATTTTTATCAGGAGACTTGGGGAAATGCTGGGTGGCTGGAAGTTTGTGGTTCCCTGCAGATTTCAAAACTTCCTATCACAGAACGGTGAGGCAAGTGCATAGGTTTGCTAGATTTCCCTAGCTGCCGGATGTGCTTGGGTCCAAAATCCAAAGCTAGGCACATTTTAAAAAAAGGGTCAGTTTACACTGGAAAACTATGATGTGTCCTTGTTGTGTTTTGGGCCATTTCCTGCTGCAGCCACTAGGCCAACCCACACATATGAGGTACCATTTTTATCAGGAGACTTAGGGAAATGCTGAGTGGTTGGAAGTTTGTGGCTCCCTGCAGATTCCAAAACTTTCCATCACAGAAATGTGAGCAACTGTGTGTTTTTTTTTTACAAAGTTTGAGGTTTGAAAGGGATTCTGGGTAACAGAACCTGGTGATAGCCCCACAAGTCACCCCATCCTGAATTTCCCTGGGAGTCTATTTTTAAAAAAATGTACAGGTTTGCTCGATTTCCCTAGGTGCTGGCTGAGCTAGGGTCCAAAATCTACATGTGATGTGGCCACAAGAATTCATTTTGGACAAAGCCCTCCAATTCACATGCTAGTATGGGTACCCACAAATTTGGAGATGTGCAAATAGCTACTGCTTCTAAACTCCATACAATATTCCCATTTCAGAAATACATATGTTTCCCTTATACCTATTTTTCAGTCTTTATATTTTACCACAACAATTGCTGTATACCCGGTACACAATGAAAACCCATGGCAAGGTGCAGCTCAGTTATTGCCTCTGGGTACCTCGTGTTCTTGGTGAACCTACCAGTCCTATATAGCCTCACAACCTAGAGAGGGTCCAGCGGATGTAACAGTATATTGCTTTTCCAAATCTGCCATTCCTATATGAAGTTACAGGTGAAAACATAGGCACAAATGGCTGTTTTTTTAACACAGTTTCAATATTGACCTCTTGCTGAATTCATAATATTTTTTCAGAAACCTATAGCTTTCTGGGATCCACTATTAGTTACACACCCCTTTCTACCACTAACTGGAATGAGGCTGAAAGCACAAAAAAATAGGAAAAATAGTCTATGTCCCAGTAAACTACCAAAACTATGTAGAAAATGTTGGTTCTTTGATAAAAGTCTGCCTGTTCCTGAAAGTTGGAAAGATGGTGATTTTAGCCCCAAAAACCATTTGCAGGGAAAGAAACAGACACTTTTTTTCTGCAGCACTTTATTCCCATTTTCCCCCAAAAAGAAAGTGTGGCTGTATTTTGGCAAATTTCCTAGTCCTCGCCAGGGAAATCCACAAACCCTTGGTAATTTTAGACTCCTGAGGATGTTGGAAGAAAAGGATGCAAATTTGGCATGGATGACTTATGTGAACAAAAAGTTACAGTGGCATATGTGCAAACTACCACAAATATCCAAAACAAAGCTTAGCACAGGGCGGAAAAGACCTAGCAGTGAAGGGGTTAAAGTTTAGCAAATAGAGTACTCTGTTGCAAACATAACAGACATCTCTGACCCTCAAACCTTAGGTCTGCCTGCCACATTTAGAGACATTTTGGCCTTTAAGCTTTCCATCAATGTAACCCTATTGGCTGTATCAACTGAAGATTCCTCCAATTCCACGTCTGAGTAGGGGCCATCTTGGAAAAGTTACTACATCATCTGCTCTCTTTAGACTGATCAGTGCAATGTTTTTTTTCTGTCTGTCACTACCAGGAAAAACTTGGCAGTGAGGGACAAAAAAATAACAATGATTGCACCATACCCTTCAAGAAAACTACCAGGGCCTTATTCACAAAAGTCCTCTGAACTCGTGGCGGAGGCACCGCATTTGTGTGGGAATCTCCGCACTCGAGGCGGAATCTCTGTAATGAGAATTCTCATTGAGGAGATTCCTGCTCCAATTTCAGATACTCCCCCACTACTGTGGGGCCTCCGCCATGAGTGCAGAGACCCTTTCTGAATCAGGCCGCCAGAGTTTAGGTATCATTAGATTTTTTTTCTAAAAACGTACTCTTACTTCTGGAGTTTGTTTCTGAAAAACAAAAAGTTTGGAAATGTTTGGTGAGGTGCTGCCAGAACTGACAGTGTCCAACTACCAATCTTTTTGTACATTGAAAGGAGCTGCTGTGACAGCAGAAATGACCACTGGGCTGGCCGTCATCTCTAAATTTGGCAGATGGTAGTAGTCAGTCAAGGTGACAGAGGTAATATACTCCTCCACCCTGATCGGTGGAGTACTGTGCACTAAATTATTAATCTCCTTTGGCTTGATCAGAGCTTTGGAATGGTTTGTCATTCTTTTGTTGGACTAGCTAAGTCTCTGGCCAAATCACCAATTTTATATCCCATCAAAATTGCAAGAAGGGCTTCTTCTAACCTTGAGCTATTGAATCATAGGTAAATCATAGCATGTTGATTACATGTGCAAGCACAACATAATTCTATCTATTGCCTGGTGTCTTGTTCTGTTCATTTGCTTGTTACCATCTAGGTGCTTTTGCTTTTGAGAAAATGCTGCAATTATATTTTGATCTACTTCACCACAGATGAAAAATAAACTTACCTGCAAGGAACTGAACTCGATGTTCATCTGGAGATATGAAATGCTTCTTTGCAGTTTGTACAACTTTAGGTAAATCATAGATGATTGCTGTAGAATTTGGATTTTCCAAAAGACATTGCTTGGTTAGTGCTCCGGGGCCACCTTATAGAGGAAAACAAAATACAAGAGAAAAGTTATTGTTTAACTTGCATAAGTCTATAAAGAATTTCCTGTTGTCTGATGGAAATAAACTTAAATTAAGCGAGTTGTGATGTGCAGGACGATAGTCAGTGACAAGGAAAGCTGTCGTCCTTGATTGAAATGGTAACAACAGTTTTACTTTGATGAGTAAAATATATTTTTTAAGGAGTGTTTCAACCATTTCCTCTTCAAAGCACTTAATTGTAATGTGTGGATAGTAGTTCTTAATCTTCTTCTGTGTAGACATTAGTTGTATGTTAGAGGTTTAGCGCTACCTGGGAATTGTGTATATTTGGGTAACTGGTGGCAGACATGCTTTATAAGTGATGTTCATCAACCAGCTAGTGTTAGGGTTAGTCGTTGTGCAGAAAATAATAATTTGGGTTTCATTATTCTCATTATCATAAAGACTGAAGTTCTCCTTTGTGTGGGTTATCTTTATGTGGTCAAGAATATCTATATCCTAAAATACTTTTGGGCACCTTCTGGCTTAACTTATGTTTCATTTAGTTCTGATAATTAGATTTTTAAAGTTTGGTATTGAGAGTGATTGTCCTATTACTCCCCAAGGAACATTAGGGCTATGGGCCTGAGTCTGCATTTCACTCTGGCTGCAAATCTGTGCCTCAACCTCTCCTATTGTTTTGATATGGATACCTCCACCACATAGGTGACAATCTCCACCCACATAGACATACATTTTTGTAGTAAGGATAGGACAACGGGGAGTGGCTGTAAATTGGGACAAATTGCTACAAAATAGGTGTACTTTATGGAAATTAAATTGTTTATGCGGTGGATGCGAACTCTGTCAGTGGCAGTGACAGATACCTCCACTCGATCCTCAAAGACTACCAAGGTGTGGGGGGGGGGGTGAAGGGGAGGCTCAAGAGGTGAATTTGACCGGCATTTTTAATGATTTGCACTCTTGCTTTTAAATACAATGCTTCTATAACCTGTTGAGGTATTTTAAAATTGTTATTCACTGCTTATTTAGCTTCTCACCTATTTGTGTCTTTCTTCTTGGTCCCGCCCCGGTCCACTGCGTCCATTGTGGGCGTGGGTGAGGAATACACCCCTTCCTGCCTACTCAGCGCTCGGGTTAGCGCTCTAGTTTTTCCTTTCCGGACCCCATATAATGATGTCAGGTCCGCGACCACGTAGCGGGCGCGCCGAAGGCGCGAACAAAGCAAGCCCGTCTGCGCCCGTCCGCGACCGAACGCGGCCAGGGGCCAGGAATCCTGTTACCACCTCCGGGAAAACGGTAAAAAACATAAAGTACACGGGTGACCAACTGATGCGTCTCCGCCCTACTTTTAATGCTGCCTGTATTCACAGTATTCTACCGGAAAATGGGGCGCAGAAGTGCAGGGTGTGTCATTTTAATCCTGCCCTAGCCCTGACGAACACCAAAAGTGGGGACCAACTAATGGGCTTCTTAGTCAATTGCCGCTCACTCAAAAAACATAGCTTAGACATCTACGATGTCCTCACCGACTACCAAGCAGATTTGATGTTTTTAACGGAGACGTGGTTAGATGAATCATCGGCACCTGAGATTTTGGAGGCCCTCCCACCAGCATACAGTCTGCTGAGAATCGATAGAGGAGTCCAAAGAGGGGGAGGCATTGCAATGGTGTACAATACTAAGTTTGAGTGCTCATTGGAGCAAGTAAAAATTAGTAATTGTGAAGCTGGCCTTTTTTCCATTAAAATCTCCCCTGAGTGTACTATCATGGGCTATCTCATATATCGCCCCCCTGGGGGCTCCACACAGTTTGCTGATAGCCTATTGGAATCGGTGACCCAACCGGCCTTACGCTACAAGAAATTCCTCATACTAGGTGATCTTAACCTACACTTTGAGGATGCGAAATGTGTAGAGGCCCAATCTATGATTTCCTCTCTGAAATGCCTGATGTTCACTCTTTTGGGTGAGATGCCAACGCATCAGGCGGGTCATCTTCTGGATTCCATATTTTCTAACTGGAACGGAATTAGGGTGCTTCCCCCTATCAGAATTCCGTGGTCTGACCATCATATTATTCCATTTACAATAACAGGCAGACCCAGAAGGGATATACTTAAGCGACCTATCATACCTAAACGCAGGAAATGGAAAATTGTTAGTCAGGAGACATTTGAATCCATGCTTATGCAGGGGAAACCTCCACTCAGTAAAACCTTTAAGGAAGCACGGAAGGAGTATGATGAATGGGTATCGAAGGCTTTAGATAAGGTGGCCCCATGGACCCTTAAAGCCCCAGTACGCAGGACTAGGTCCGCCCCTTGGTACAATGAGGAACTGTGTGCAGCTAAAGCCAGATGTAAAAAACTGGAACGCCTGTGGCGCAAAGACTACGACGATGTTCTGAAAGAGTTATATAAGAACAGTCTGAAGGAGTACCATGGGTGGATTAATAAGGCGAAAAGACTATTCTTCAAAGAGAGGATTGAATCTGCTGAAAACTCCTCTAAGGAGCTCTTTTCCATCTATAAGGAGCTCTCGGCACTCTCTAGGATAGAGACCAAAGACCTCGTCTCCACTGAAATATGCGAATCTATCGCTGATCACTTTGTAAACAAGGTGGAGCGAATATACGTGTCTTTTCAGCAGGGGACAGCTGAAGAAGTACTGGCTAGGGACATCGGCCAAGGACCTACTATGAATGCATGTCTTAAAGAATTCATGGTGCCTCCGAGGGAGGAACTGATAAAGATAATCATGAGCATCCAGTCAGGTTCCCCTACGGATGTTGCTCCTCCTAAAATTCTTAGGAACCATGTTCACCTCCTATGGAACTATATAGGCAATCTGGCTTTTCTTTCCTTCCAAGAAAGACAAGTGCCTGAGGAATGGAAACTTGCACAGGTAGTCCCGATTAAAAAAAAGGCTAACCTGAGTATCTCTCATTTGGACAATCTTAGGCCCATTTCTCTCTTACCGTACTGTGCCAAAGTGGTGGAAAAATTGGTCACTAATCAGTTGGTTAAATTTGTGGAAGACAACCATCTTTTACACCCCTCCCAATCTGATTTTAGGGTGAAGCATTCGACTGAAACTGCCCTTCTTGTCTCTACAGAATTGCTTCGCCAGAAAGTGGATGAAGGACAGACTGCCGCCCTGATATTGCTGGACTTAAGTGTGGCATTTGATACCGTATCGCACCCTAGACTGCTTGCCCGTCTGAGCGAGATGGGAGTTGCCGGTCGGGCGCATGAATGGACGGTCTCCTGCCTGGCGGGTAGAAAATTTCAAATACACTGTCCCCCTTTAGATCCACGCCTCGAACTTTAAATCAAGGGGTCCCGCAGGGTTCCATTCTCAGCCCTGTGCTGTTTAACCTATATATGGAACCCCTGGCCAGGATGGTTGAATCTTATGGGGTGGATATCGTCTCATATGTGGATGATACGCAACTGGTGGTTACTCTATCCCACAACCCAGTTGAGACGGCAGAGAATTTTTCTGCATGTCTTGTGGCACTGGCAAATTGGATGAAGTGTAACTGCCTTCGCCTAAATGGTAATAAGACCGAACTTCTTGTGATTGGCTCCTCTCCTTCAATCTGGACATCAGCCTGGTGGCCCACTGACTTGGGTCCTACACCCACCCCCTCTGATACTGTGAAGAATGTGGGTGTTCTCTTGGTCTCCAATCTCACATACTCCCAACACATAGGCAAGATGGTGGGGAAATGCTATGGCATATTGAAGGTCCTGCATAAAATCTTGGATCTCCTACCTATTAGAGATAGGAAAACTGTGGTCCATGCACTGGTTACGTCCCATCTTGATTATGGGAATGCCTTGCTCTGTGGCCTCAGTAAAAAGGGACTGAACCAGCTGCGATGTGTCCAAAATGCGGCGGCCAGGCTTGTTCTAAAGTTGCCGAGGAGGTCTTCAGGAAAACGTGCGCTACAGATCCTGCACTGGCTCCCCATGCGGGAACTCATTCGGTTCAAGACCATGTGCATTAGTCACCGTATTGCACATGGCAGGGGCCAGGCCTACCTTCACAGGATGCTAACTATTTACAGTCCTAGGCGTATTTTGAGATCCAAGGGCAGTATGCAGTTTTCGATACCCCGCATTTATAAAGCACGGATGGGAGGGCGATCTTTCAGGTTCCTGGCAAAAAAACAATGGAATGAACCTTCTGTTGAGCTGCGGATGGAGCCGTTAGAAACCAGGTTCCGGCAGAAACTGAAGACCTATCTATTTCCTGAAGATTAGTATAAACTTAGGGTTTCTCTTCCCCTGTCCCCTCTCCTCTCCGTGGATTGATTTTGAATTTTAGCTGTGTTGGAACGCATCCTAGCGAGAAGACGCACTGTCTTTAGTGTATTCAGGCACTTAATAAATGTTTTTATTATTATTTATTATAATTATTAATACAAAAACCCGATCACAAAAGAGAAAGACAATTGCAATTCACAAAATACATATTTAATTCCACTACAAGTCCAATAGAGACAAAGCAGACTCAAATGTACTTTAGTTAAGCCTACGAGTAAGTCAAGCACCTCACATGGCTATCCAATGGCTCTGCAACACAGAAAGCAATGAGGAACCAAATAACACCAACAGAAAAATAGCAAGATTCAAGGATTTCTTGTGACTTTACTAACTTTTTATGAATGTATAGTGTAATTTATCAAAATGTACCAATATTGTTAAATTACAAATTCCTTTATACATTTATCACAACAAGGCTCCCAATGTGTAGAATGCATGACTCAGGACTCTACCACCCAACTGAAGTTGATATTTATTATAGCACCAACCAATTAATCGCATGCAAGCTGAGCACATAAGAAATTAACTAAAGCACCGTACTACTACTTTGGTGTTCACTTTGTCAGTGAATGTCTTTGCAGCTTTGCCCAATCTTTTGAATAACTATTGTTTAAGGATGAGAAATAGGATGTACATGCAAAGGAGAAGCATTTTCCAGGGAAGCAGTCATTGACTGATATTCCTTGTGCTCTGAAGTGGTACATGATGTGGTTGCAATCTGGGAGCAGGAACTTCCCATGCTATTCCTACCCATTTCAAAATGCTAAATGGATTCCATTTCATCGTCAATGGACCTTTCCACAGGGTTATGTTTGAAAATATAGACATCTCACAGACAAGCTGAGTTGCAACACTAGCAGATTGTATGTATCAGTGTAATGCCATTCCACAGTCACTAGAGATAAATCAAAGGGTGGCAGGGGATTTCTATACTTTTACTAACTTCCATTTGCTTCCTAGATGCATTTATTATACCTACTTGGCACTTATTGCATCTGTCTCACCACAGAAAGAACCTATTCTGCAATAGACACAGCTGGTTCTCCTTCAACATGCAAGCTACCTGTGGTTCCAGAGGAAGGTTCACTGATATGTATGCTACATTTCATTTCTGATGAACTTTTGATTCAGATCACATTAGCTGAATAGCTTAAAAGCTGGCATCTCCATCACAGCGTTCAAAACACGTTTGGCAGAAATGAATGAACACAAAGAGTTCCTCACTAAACAGAAGATCACAAAACTCCAAAATGATGTTAAACGTTTCAACCAAGAGAAAATCTACCCATACACCAAGGAAGATTACGTCTTCGAGAATAATGATACGGGTTCGGATTATGGGAGTAGCAACCACTCAAGTAGATCGGGGTCAACCAGCAGCAATTCCAGCTATGAATTCAGGAATTACATGCCCCATTCCAGAGGGACGCAGAGACAACATCGACCACCTTCGTACCAGAATTTTTCACCTCACCCACTTCACCCACAGGTGTACCCAGGACAATGGATGGGGCCGCAACCTATGTGGAATATACCACAAGGATTCCTACCACAGGCACCTCTATTTAACCAATCCCGAACCCCCCTTTTTTCAACAGAGGGAGGGGCAAAGGAAGAGGAAGAAGAAGAAGAGGAGGACCGAAGAGTGTCCACTGGCAGGACCCGGAACCAATGAAGTTAAGGAGCATGACATCAGGACAAAGACGCTAGTGGTGAATCTTTTCCTCAAGAACATTGTCTGAGGGCGAATCCGAGCTCTTGGAGAAGGGCCTGAGTTTTGTTCTGACACCGCCCGAGGATATTTTCAGACTCCATCAAGATCTACACCAATTCTTTCGGAAAGTGAGATAAAGGCATTTTTTCCAGATAAACCAGAGACCCTGAATACCGGGACGGACCTGAAGAAGAAATCCAAATTCAGCCCTACAGCCGCTGTGACACCCAACAAGGTGCTCACCTTCTAACAAGCTGTCTTGACAGAAATCACAGCCATCCCTGCCAGACACACGTTTAGCAATATATCAATGAAGAAAGGAAATCACTGAAATCCATCACTTATGATACAAGCATCATCCTAAAACCAGTGGACAAGGGTGGCGCCATTGTGATCCAGGGTGTGGACACATATGAAGCTGAGTGTCACCGCCAACTGAATGACACCAGATACTACCGACCCATTAACGAGGACCTGACACTGAGATTGATGACCAAGATCAAGAGCCTTGTTCACGGGGCCGAAACAGAAGGATGGATCTCCCCACAGGAAGCTGCGTTCCTTGTCAATGATGACCCCAGGATCCCCTACTCCTATCCCTTACCTAAGATCCACTAGGGGACCAATCCCCCCTGGGCGCCCCATTGTCTCAGGGTTTGATGCCCTCCTAGAACCGTTAAGCAAGTTCTGTGACTTCTTTCTATGCCCTCTAGTCACAGAAACTCCAACTTACCTCAGAGGCACGACAGAAGTACTCAACTTGATCGAAAACTTGAATGAACCTGGAACCATCAGCCTCTTAGTCACCCTTGATGTGGAGGCAGTCCATACGAACATTCCCCAAGATGCAATCCTGAAAGTATTGGAATCAATACTACAGAACATTGTACCCTGGCCCCATGACGCCCCCATCTCTTTCATCTGCGAGTGCGCATCCCTTGCTTTAAAAAAGAACTTCTTTGCCTTTCACAAACAGATTTACCATCAGATTTAAGGCACCAGCATGGGAAGCACCTTCGCTCATAGTCTGGCTTGCCTCTACATGGCCAATTCTGAAGCCAAATTTATCCTAGGTGATAAAAACTCATATAGGACCAACATTGTGATATGGCGTCGCTACATCAACTAATCGAAATGGAGAAAGTGGAAATTCCACTTGCAGGTGGAGGTGTGCACAATATTATCATGACCCAACTGGTCTCATATTCATCCTTTCATCATTTGTGTGAAAAAACTCTTATTCACTTTCAGTTTAAGATTTCACATCATTTCTTTTTATTTTCTTCGTTTTCCAAAGTCAATTGAATTAATCCATTCATTTATGACGATTTATAACTTTAACATTTAACTTCTACCCAATGCATTTCGGGTCGAGGTTGACCCTTCCTCGGGGGTCTGTGTGGGAAACAAGGAATCTTGTGAGCATTACAGCTATTACATCTAACTTTTGCAGTAATAAATTTCTGACTATTCAGTCTCTTCATAGCAACAAGTTATCTACATAAAAAATACATTCATAATCAAAAACACTTTCCTGCGTTTACCATTCTATTCAATCACAAGTAAATCCAAACTACACCCAATTCCGTGATCTGTTACGTGCAAATTTCCCAACATTTAAAATTGACAAAAAAAGAGTCACCTTAATTGAGCACATCAAAGAACGATCAAATTATACATTCTACGCGTGAAGTTAAAGTTTACCACAATTTAAACAAACGTTTCATTCTTACTCACTGTTAAATGTAAAGAATCGCGTGCCGTTTCTCCTCAACCAATCGTTATGCGTGAAACATATCCGAGTCTCTTTTCACTGGTTATAGCCTACGTGATTGGTTCATATCGCGGTCACATGATCGCTACTCGATTCATAGCGAGCTATTCTATTAATCCAATGCGAATAATAATTAGAGCCACAGTGGATATGATTTAACAACACGGCTAAATCAAAAACAAATGTTTAAGTGCCACATCATATTTACGTGATGTGATTGTTGACTTTTAAATTTTCAGCATTTTCAAAATAAATAAAATCACAAAACGCTATTTATCATGTTCATATGTAAGTTGAAACCCACGAGTGATTGGCTTATTTAAAAAATGTAAATAAAAGGCTAAACAATGAGAAATGCAATTATATGTCAGCCATCTTGGAATGGGATCGTAGTACAATATTCAGTGTGTTATTAACAGGAATTTAATAAAGCTTTACAAACTGTTCATAAAAAGCAGGATAACTCTATCCTGTCATTCAGTCCCTGTGGGTGTAAACTTCCCAATCTGTGAATCCAAAAATATTCTGATCTTAATCTTTGTTTGTGAGTATCCTGATCCAAGCTTGGTTTAATCACCTCTAGTATAGTAAAACGCAGCTGAGCTATGTTATGACCTGATTCAGCCCAATGGGTTGCCAATGTTGACTTGACATTCTTCAAACGGATATTGCTTTTATGTTCCGTGATTCTTATTTTAATCTTACGCTCTGTTTGACCAATGTATAATTTACCACAGGGGCATTTGATTCCATAAATCACTCCTTTGGTATCACAAGTACTTGAATGTAATAATGGAATCTTCTTTCCTGTCATAGGATGTGTGAACATTCTTCCCACTATCACATTATTGCAATGCATGCAATTTTCACATCTCTGCATCCCTTTATGAGTTACATCGAAAACCTCAGATGTTTGCTTTTTAAGTAATTCTTTCATACTCTTTGATCGATGATATGCAAATGTGATATTTTTGGAAAATAATGATTGTAGATCTGGCTCATCCGTGATCAAATGCCAATGTTGTCTCATGATATTCGCAATTTTTGCTGATTGGGTAGAGTGTTTCAGTACACATACTGTGGGTTTAATGTCAGATTTTTCTTTGGAGTGTAGCAATGTTTCTCTGTTCATGGCTGCTACTTTATTCTTGGATTCTTCCAACAAAGTTTTAGGATATCCTCGTGTTAGGTATTTTTGGATCTGTTTTTCGAACGTGGTGGCAAGATTCGTGGGATCAGATGTAATCCTTTTCTGTCGTATAAATTGGGATAAAGGTAAATGTTTTTTAAGTGAATGAGGATGAAAACTTGTAAAGTGCAAACAGCTGTTTCTGTCTGTTTCTTTTGTGAACACACTCGTACTGATCTTCCCTTGTTCAATATTTATTAACACATCCAAAAACGGTAATTCATTCTGATCCATTTGGTACGTAAATTTCAGTCTCTCATGTTGTAAATTCAAATCTTGAATGTTCTCCATAAGTTTTTCTTTTGTGCCAGATTATGAAGATATCATCAATATATCTTTTAAATGTAATCAAACTTTGTGTCCAGTTTATATTGTTCAAGATGTGGTCATGCTCAAACTTTGCCATAAAGGTGTTCGCGTAGGACGGTGCCCCCGCAAACCCCATGGATGTACCACTACATTGACCATAAAATTCCCCTTCCCATTGGAGATAACTGTGTAGTAATGCAAATTGTAGTAGTTCAAGCAAAAACACTTTATCCGATCCAATGATCTCATTTTCAAGTAAACACCATTCCATTGCTTCAATTCCCTCGTTGTGAGGAATGGACGTGTACAGTGCTGTCACATCAATTGTGCAAAGCCATATTTCCTGATTGGATGGAATGTCAAGTGTCATCAATAAATTCAAAAAGGAAGTGGTGTCTTTAATGTGAGTACTCCATTTCTGTACTAATGGTTGTAAAAACCAATCTAGGTATTGACCTAGTGGTTCTGATAGTGAGCCACATGCCGACACAATTGGTCTGAAGGGTGGTTTGTTAGCATTCTTATGAATTTTCGGCAACATGTAAAACTGAGGCCTCCTTGGGTATTTGCAGTTCAACAATTGATATGTTTTGGTCGATATCCATTTCATCTCTAAAGCTCTATCCAAAATAGTTTTAAGAGTTACAGAGAATATATTGGTTGGATCTTCCTCCAATTTCTGGTATGTGTTGGTATCTTGAAGGTGAGTACGTACACTGTCTTTGTAAAACTCGGTGTTCATTATTACAATTGCTCCCCCTTTATCCGCTTTTTGTATTGTTATTTCTGTCATTTCAGTTAAGGATTTCAAAGTTTGCCATTCTTTCCTTGAGAAGTTGCTTCTGGTCCCGCTGGAATAGTCTATCTTTTTCATCTCGCTTGTGATCACTCTTTCATAGGCATCAATGGTTTTATGTGATGTAGGTGCACAAAATGTACTTTTGGTTTTGAATTTTTTGAGGTCACTTTTTAATCCTTCAGTAGGTTGTACATTATTGAAGAAATTCTTTAATCGTAGAACCCGAAGAAATTTAAAAACAGATATTTCAGTTTATTGGGCATTGGATCTATAAATAGGAACAAAAGTTAAACCTTTGTTTAACACGTTTACTTGTGCCTTAGTCAATTGTTTGTCAGATATATTTATGACAAGGTTGGTTTCTTTTTCATTGATCTCAATTTCCGTTCTGCTTCTGATTCCTTTGCTTTTTCTTTTTCCCCTCCTGGTTTTAACAGGTCTCCTGTTGTTACGCTCGTAGATGGAGCATCGTTTGCTGCTGGACTTATTTCTAAAAAAGCCGTTTTATCCGTTTGATCTCTTCGTTCCCTTTGTGTTTGTTTATTCATTGGTTTTCTATTTTGCGTTGTCTCAGAATCAGATACCACACTCTCTTGTGATGAGCTTTTATCGGTTGTTGGTTGTTGCCACTTTCTTTGATTGTAAACTTCTGCCCAACTATAAACTTCTTCCAGCTTATAATCAATAGTATCTCTTCTATACTTTTTAATTTTCCTTTCCTCAATTTCTTTTGCGTATTTTTCCAATTTTTTATTAGTGTCCTCTAGTAATTCAGTTAAGCCTTCATGTTGGTTTAATTCTTGTTTAATGCCATTTAGTTCCTCTTCCACTAGTTTTAGTTCTTTAGAGAGCTCTTCCACGATCAAAAGGATTAGATCCAAACTACATTTGTTTAAAATTTGGTACCATCTGTTTAAAAAAGCTTTATTGTTCCTGCATAACATGGGTTTTAGGGCAATTCTTAATCCCCTTGGGATTCGCTTGTTTCTATGATAGTGTATCAATGTCGTAGCGTGTAAACGCTGGTTTATTGCCCGTTTACTAATGTATTCTAGCTGTTTCAGTAATTGATTAGCTGTGCTTATCTGTGGACTGAATGCTCTGGTTTCCTTGATTAGCCCATAAATCTGTTCGGCTTCATCGGCAGTGTAAGCTAGAGTCTCTGCTTTATTCGTCGTTATTTGAGCTATATCTTCCAAATTCATCTTTCTGAATTGATGGTGCCCGGACGAGGGGTAGACACTTCTGAATAAATCTTTATTATGATTCGTCTGGCACTCCAAAATTTTTCGCTTTTATCATTAGTTCACAAGTTCATTTGTGCTACTCACTCCTTTTAAGTGCTTTGTCTAAGAGCACTATTCTTCAATGAATCGAAATGGAGAAAGTGGAAATTCCACTTGCAGGTGGAGGTGTGCACAATATTATCATGACCCAACTGGTCTCATATTCATCCTTTCATCATTTGTGTGAAAAAACTCTTATTCACTTTCAGTTTAAGATTTCACATCATTTCTTTTTATTTTCTTCGTTTTCCAAAGTCAATTGAATGAATCCATTCATTTATGACGATTTATAACTTTAACATTTAACTTCTACCCAATGCATTTCGGGTCGAGGTTGACCCTTCCTCGGGGGTCTGTGTGGGAAACAAGGAATCTTGTGAGCATTACAGCTATTACATCTAACTTTTGCAGTAATCAATTTCTGACTATTCAGTCTCTTCATAGCAACAAGTTATCTACATAAAAAATACATTCATAATCAAAAACACTTTCCTGCGTTTACCATTCTATTCAATCACAAGTAAATCCAAACTACACCCAATTCCGTGATCTGTTACGTGCAAATTTCCCAACATTTAAAATTGACAAAAAAAGAGTCACCTTAATTGAGCACATCAAAGAACGATCAAATTATACATTCTACATCAACGACATCTTCCTATTTTGGAAAGGAGATGATGAACCTTTGCAAGGAGTTCTGTAATGAATCAATACCCTTGACCCATTCCTTAAATTCTCAGGGACCAGATCTCAAGAAAGTATTCAATTTCTAGAACTCAAAATCTCCCTACCTGAGGGAGTTCTTCACACAACCAACTACAGAAAACCGATAGATAGGAATAGTCTTCTCACATATGAAAGCCATCACCCTAAAGACCTGAGGGAGAACCTGCCTGTAGGACAATTTCCATTACAAAAATGGAGTGACCCAATGATGGTCGTGGACCTGGGTTCAATGTGGTACAAAAGACAATGGTCCTAGACCTTTCTTTTCAATTATATGAATCAAACCTACAATAGTTATTGAAGAACAGTTTCTTGAGCATGCACACTGTTAGCTCATAGTAGTCAATACAATCAATATACTAAAGTGCAACAACGGAAATTTGTCCAAAACAACAAGGGTTTATTCCATCATGATTAAATCAACAGTAGATTTCTTACTGCAAAGGACAAAAACGAGAAAGGTGGTAGGGAGGTTGCTCCAGTGGAACGTGCGGAAAGAGAGAGAGCTCTAGTGTTGAAGGGGAGAAAAAAGATTTCCAGATGGTGTGATAATATCTATGTATTTCGAAATTGAATGTACAGGAACTTTGATTGTCTAAAAGTGGCCAGGCTACAAAAGACTGAGATTTGTTTATCAGTCAAACATATGAATAATTATAAATTCTTCGTATCACACCATCTGGAAATAAAAGAAATTATTTAAAAATATATATAATAAAAAAGAAAAAGTAAGATACTATTAAAAAGAGAGGATTGGAACTGCGTAAAATTGGACAATGGGCCAAATAGTGAGTTGAAAGTGATATCACCACGGTTCAAGCAGTTTCCAAGTACTTCACTGAAAATACTCTCTGTTAACCAAGCCTTTGATGAATGAATAATTTATGAGAGGAGGGCGGCTTGGTGTTTTCCCTCTACAGCTCCTGTTAGTATAAGATGAGTCCAGATATAACCTGGTGGCCTTTGAGGAATAGTTAGCTAACACAGACCATATTATTGTGCTAATAGAGTAGCCATCTCTATTTTTCAGCCTGTAGCAGCTTTTGATATAGGTGACCTGTCTGGGTAATGATTGTTCAAACATATTTGTGGTGGTGAGGCATTTCGAGGCAGATTAAAGGTGCTCCTGTACACTTTTGAGATTGTTGCATCCAGAAGTGAGACATCGCGGTTATGCAGTGCCTCACTGCCATAGGTCAAGGTTGGTGGAAGCTTGGCAGCAATATTCTTTAAAAGGGAGACAAGGATTGATCCTTTCAAGAGACCGAAAGGAACCATATTCATTGAAAAAAATATATGTATTTGTATTCTGCCACCGTTTCCAGGGTCTTTCCTTGTAGGTACCGTCTGAGGTGACCCTTGACTTGGTTTTTGATCACCATGGCTTTGGATTTTGACTGATTTCTAAACATCCCATTAATGGTGGAGTATTTGATTTGCATTTGTCAAGTAAACATTGGAGGTCAATTTTGTTTGACTTAGAAAAATTACATTGTCAGCATATAATATATTCAAAAGCTGATCATCACCAAGCTTCAGCATGTGTGTGTCAACGTGGTCTAGGGCAGTGGTCAGGTCAGCCAGAAAAAGGTTGATTGACTGGGGTGCCAACAAGCATCCCTGTTTTAGAGATTGATGTGTGGTGTTTTTCTTGAAAGTTGAGTGTTGTGGCCAATCTTAAATCTTAAACAGGTGTCTGTGTATAGCTGTTGCATTGCTCCCAGTAAATGTTGTGGTATTCTCCAGTTTGATAATTTTGACCAGAGAAGATTTTGTGGTACACAGTCAAATAAAACATACATATAGCAGCTGTCATTTGGATAGCATCAGGTCAATGATTAGGGACAACACCATGATGGTGGTGGAGGTCCCAGTTCCTCAAGAGTACCCAGTTTGGTTTAATGGTGTTATACTTTGATCCAAGACCAAGTGTGGAGTTCCCTAAGAAGCAGTGAGGCAAATTACTTTGCTTGTTGTCAAGTAGGGCTATTAGATGGTAGTTGCTAGGTTTGGACCAGTGTCTGACCCTTTAAGACTGGATTGACCATCAAGCCTCTCCAGGAATCAGAGATGGTCTATGTCTGTGGGAGACCATAGTCAGTTCCTCTGCCCAATATCCAATACTGATTTTGTAAATTGCCTGAGGCATGCGTTAGCCCACGTGCTCGGTCCCAAGATCATTGTGCAATGATTGTCACAATTTAAGATGAGGTTATCCATGCTGTTCAATTGGTTTCAGTTGCAAAATAAACTGTATTACCTTGTTCAGTTCACCATCAGTCTTTATCTCCTCTCTTCCATCTCGTTTCTTGAACTATTGGGTTTTCTAAACCTACTAAATGAATGTCTTGCATATCTGCCTCACTGCAATCGTCTCCAGGTACCAGTAACATAGAGATCCAATGAGCATGCACATTAATCTTTCAAGGTGCACACTCCAACGGATACTGAAATCTTTGCAATCTAGAGGCCAATATAGCCAACCTTGCTCTCATAGTATGCCTACCACCAGGTGCCATCATGTGCACCAGTGGCTTGTGATATATGGTTTAATAACTATTTTTTTCTCCCACAAAAGGTCCTTTTGTGGGAGAAAAAAATAGTGACCTGCCCCCTACATGCAAGCCAACAACTACCTCTCTATGACAGAATAATTCTTCTCAGCATCACATAAAGATCTTGATTTATAAGCCATGATCCACTCCTTTAAAACCTTGTATTTTTTTTAACAAACACCTAAAAGGATCCGCCTTTGATGCATAATTTGTAAAGAACTTCACATAGAATTCTGTTAGACCAAGAAATGCTACAAACTGCTCATTGTAAGTAGGAAGAGGAACATTGGTGATGTTTTCAACACCATTGAATTTGGGTCTAATCCCCGTACTACTAAGACTATGCTCCAGAGACTTCACTTCACATTTTTTGAATTTACACTCGTCTGAAAGTAACATAACTTTGAAGAAAGAGATGTTAACACATTTATTAGGTTATCATCATGCTCTTCTGTATTATTGCCAAACACCAGTATGCCATCCTGAAAGGCTATTGTGCCCTTCAAGCCTTCAATGGTCTTCTTCCTTAGCCTCTGAAAAACATATGCTGCACTAGCCACTCCAAACGGCATCAGCCTGAATCTAAGCAACCCATCATGAGTGATAAAAGCTGTAAAATGTTTTGATTCATCATCAAGGCGAACTTGGTGGTATGCACTAGCTAGATCAAGACATGAAAACACTTGTGCCCTACTAGGGTGGTAACCATCTCATGCAAATTAGGAAGAGGATGGGCATCCATCCAAATTGCACTGTTAAGGCAGAGCAAATCCACACAGAGTCTCAGTTTGCCTGAAGAGTTCACGGAAATCACAATTGGCGACACCCATGGTGGTGCCTCCACAGGCTCAATAATGTTCTTCTCACACATATCATGCAACATGTCCTTATGTTTACTCCTGTAAGACAATGGTACATTTCTCACTCTAAGACGTATAGGAATAGCATTGTCACATAATCTAATTCATTGACACTATATTCACATTATTTATGTCATTGCCCTTTATTTCCTGTACAAACTTTTCAGAATGCTCAATAGCCTTAGCAATCTCAATAGCAGCATTGAGCGCAATCTCAATAGTAGTCCATAGTCTTTCCTGAATGTTCTTATTAGTTAGTTCTCATCAAAATGTGATCCCTTAGTACCTGTTCATATGTAATATGTTCAAAATAGCAAGTAACCACTAGAGATCTCAGCACAGACACATACTCTTCTATGGACTCATCAGAATGTTGTTTCTTAGAATAAAACATGAATCTCCCCATCACCACGTTAGTTTTTCTAATGGACCTTAAACATAACTGTTTAGGTGCGTATTGGTGAACATTAATGTTACTAGGATTGACCAATGCTGGCAAATTCTTAAACTCGTTCAAACCAATTCCTTCTAGACAATGCTTTCAAAGTGCTAATTTCCTGTTTGGTTCACACTTCCCCTTAAGAACCTCCACATACGCTAAAAACATGTCTCCCAGTCCATAAGTGGTTCACCCAGTGCTAAGAGAATGAAAGGAGGAGGCACTATTCCAGACATAGTCCAGTTCGTCATTTTTTCTCCAATGGTTGTGAAATATGGAACCCAATATCCATTCAAACAAATCTGGTGCCCAATAGACACCACGAATCACCAGAACCAATCACAGCTGCTGTTAACGTTCCAATAGCATTGCACCCAGCAATAATTTCTTAGCATAAATTCGTGCCCACTTGTCACCAGTGTAGGAAAAGGTGGAAGACACTTTGGGAAAGGAAAACTCCAAAAAAGAAAGAAGACGTTCTATCAAGTACATAAACTTTATTTGCCAGATGACATGCAGATGGTAAGTCAGAATAACCAACTGATTACGCTAACCGCTTGCCCACCGTATATAAGTCCTCTGCTCAGCTCAAGTGTATACTTGTCTACTGTGAGTTAATAACATCCCGTTCACAATAAGAAAAACATTATCTGAATTTGGCATGAGGTTTACAAATGCGTGTCACGTTCTTGTCTATTCCATGACCATAGGGTAGTATGAAATGGGAAAAGGTACACAAGCATAACATGGGTAACATGTCAAGCTCCTGCAAAAAACAGTAAACACTATGTAAATCCAATTTTTATAGTAAAATAATAGCACAGCAAAAGCCTGTTTACATTATGACCTGCACAACAAATAAAACAAGGGCTTTTCAAAGATGCAAGGAGCATTAGCATGTACGTCATGGACCCAGCATGTGGATAGTGTTCTGCATTTGCAGATTCAAATTTTGTTTGATCTATGAATCAAGGTTTTAAGAATTATTTAACTGGAAATCTGAGCTATCTGCAAAACATTTACCTATCTGTAGATGATCTGCAGCAAATCTACCTATATTCCTAGGTTCCTCATCACATGTTACTTACCCCCTAAATCACAGACTTTGGAGAAAGACGATAGATCGAATGCTGTTATCACATCTCTCCCACATAGAACCCAAAAGGAATTCATGCAATGCATGAACTTTAGCAATTCATCATCTGACCTGAAAATGACAAAAATATGAATTTCAAACAATTATTTAATGTAAAAAATATTACATGTTCACAAATCAAAATGGGAATATGCCAGGTTTGTAATAATCTGAAACGCACAATTATTATTGTATCTAACTTGCATATCAGCAAAAGGAACAATGATTCAGAAAAGCAGGTTTTAGATCAGTGGTTCCTAACCTCTGGTCCTGGGACCCCTGGTTATCCGCAAAGCTTACTCAGGGGGTCTGAGACTGCTTAGAAAATAAAATATTATTAACAGAAAAGGTGTATATAAATAAAGAAGCAAAATCTAACATTGAACATTTTAAAACATTGTTTTCGCATGAAGGAATTTGTGATTGGCAGCAAAAAATTAATTCAGTATACTCAGATTGACTCATCGGAGCAGTGCAAGTGCATGAACCATAATTTAGCATAGATGGTTAGTGTTCTCAGTTGGATTTAGCAAAGCTCCAAAATTTCCATGGAACTTTTAGATTTTGTTGTACTTGTTTGTGAATTAAATAAAACATTACATCTTTGTGCATTTATGTGATAACAGTTGTATCAAAAGTTTCCAGCTTCCAGTAATAACTGAATTGTAGTCCCTGCATTCCAGTAAGGATTAAGTGGGGATCCACAGAAGTCGAAAGGTTAAGAATCACTATTTTAGATCTTTCCCATGTTCAGTGAGCCTTTTCAATGTTCTCTTGTGGATCTTTCAGCTCTGGTTGTTGTATGATGTCATAATGAAAATAATTCAGAATAAGAGGTATAAGGTTATGTTTTAAAATTGCAGTGAACTTGAACCATAGTCATACTGTTCTTCCCTACAATTTGTTGAGAACTTTCATGAAACTAGAGCAGCCTTAAATCTATGGGATATCTGTAGACTACAAGGAGACAATGGGAAGCTGCAAATTGAGTGCCACAAAGCGTGGATCAGAGGGAAATCAAGAGAGGGCCAACTCTCCATCCAAATGCGGTACACAGCAACAGAGACCCAATCAACAGCTGGCTAGCTACCAAAAAAGGGAAAACTTCCTTTGTTGTGAAGTGGCTGCCCAGCTTTTTGTCACACTGCAACATTGGTTCCAAGCAACAAAGCATGTTTCAGAAGACCCTATTAGTGTAGAGACAAAACACATCACAGGAGTGGCATAGTGGATTCCATATACACATAGCAACTCGGCATCGGTGCTCAGTCACAGTAGGAGGTCAAAAGCTACAAGTTATATTGCCCGAATCAAGACTCCTCCTAATACATGATGTACAAAGCAGAGAGTTGCATAATCAGCGCAAAGGGTCTGCCATTGACTAGCCCTATTGTCTCCAATAAATGAATGTTAGAAAAGGACCATTGATTAAGGAGAAAATGAGACCCAGGGAAGATGTTTCCACTGGGAAAGCTGAATGGAATGTAATAAAAATGTGTTACGTGATGTATTTACAAGTTCACATTCAGTAGTCATTCCCTGCAAATGTAAAAAAAAGTGGACATTTATATCCATAGTCACGAAAAATTATTAACATGATTCATTGTCAACAAACTTACAGCATAAAATCAGGACCAAAAGTTGGAGGTATCTGGCAGATCGACCTGTGTAAAGTGTAAGACTTCAAACTGGTACAGGTTGATATCTTCTCCCTGGCCAGTCATATGAGTGTTTTAGATTAAGTAGGATTGTGTGTCTGTTCCAGGATTGCACATGAATTTAACCCCTCTGCAGCAGCCGTTATGTCATATGTAGAGAAATTCACCTAATGATGTATCGGTACATCACAAAATTGAGTAAAGCTTTTGTAGCTTGATAATTTTGTACATGTCTCCTTTCAGTAGGTACCTGTTCTTTACCCATTTAAATCTGTCATCAGGTGTCAAACATAGAGCCTGAAATATGTGATTTCCCTCTAATCTAATATCAAGATATGAATGTGGCCCTCCAGATTTCATGGTCCTAATAGTCAGATATAGTTCAGGTATCAGATCCATTGTACTCCTGCTACAACACACTAGAAGTTGTAAGAAGGGATTTCAGGCTTATCACTCCACTATTGAACGTGTGGGGTGATATGCCCTATTGTTTGAAGAATGCCTCACAAACTAAGAAGTATGTGAAACAAGGTTATTTCCTGCAATTAATTATCGCAGATAAGGAGCCTACATCCAGCCTTCCTGATGCGCCGGCTCCTCAGAGAGATCTGAAACAACAAACACCGGAGGTGGCACAGGCCTTGAATTATAAGTTAAAAGATAACACTGAAAATGAGGATAATGCTGACAAGCAAGGATCTCACTCTTACATAAGCAATATAACAATAAAAGAAATACACATATGGGAAAGGCATATCGTAATAACATTTGCCTAATATATGAGACATGGACAACACCTTCCCTCTTTTGAAAGGAAAGATGAGATTACCAGGGAAAATCAACAAAACAAGAAATCATATACAGAACTCTATGTATAAACATCTGTATTCAGGTAATATATTAACCCTCAAACTTAGCAGGCATGCTAACTTTATGTGAAACTCTGCCAGAGTGATCGACTGCCCCTTGACCCAAAGTGTGCTGCCTCTCATCAACAAATTGCATGTCTCTTTCTGGCACCTCTTCAACCATTTTTTTGAAAATATTTTTATTGCAGATCTGTATAGTACACAATCTTCCTGTTCGCTAGTCCTGCTTCCGACAGTAGCAATGCACAGGCCATTAAACAAAACATTACACAGCCAGTGAACCCACATCCCGGAGGTCGGGTGGCGTTAACCGGAAAAGTGCTAGAAGCATAAAAACAAAAGACAATTGCAACTGTTCAGCAGGGAGTTCTTGCATCTGCTTGTCTTTTTTCCCCCCTCCACCCATTCCCCAACACATAACCCGTTATAACCCCAAGAGGCAATAGCAAATTGTCTGTATAATATTAACTCGATAGCTCTTATCTGACCTCATTTCCTCCCCTCTATGAATCTCCTTGTGTGCTAGTCTCAGTGTGCCTTACCCAGGTGGCTAACAGGTTATCCCTTGTCCCACCCCCCTCCCCGGGTCCTGATCCTCTAATCGCAGGTGGTATCAGCTCGGACAATGTGAGTGAGCAGGAGTCGCTGGAAAGTATGTCAAGTGATGCAATGTCACTGGCGTGCTACGGTGAAACCCCGCCTCCTGAGTGCTGCTCTGCCTGGTCATCCTGCATACCATAGTCGCGCAACGCTTGTATCAGGGTGTCCCATGCTTGAGCTGATTCTAATTCCTTTTCGTTATGTTGTCGCTGCACAGTTTGCAATCTGATCGAACTATCTCCATTAGTCCATTTGAGAAACTTGTTCCTCCATCTCATTCTATTCGGGCCCATCGCCGCCTTCCAGTGTCGTGTAATTTCTCGCTTGGCCAATACGAGCCCCATGTCTATAAATTTACTGGTAATCTTATTTTTGGGGGTGTGGGGGAACCAGTGTAGCACACCCACTGCTATGTCGAACACAAAACTTTGTTCTGTGACCGCGTTCAAGGTGTCTCCCACCTCCTTCCAATATAGCTCCAGTGCCGGACACATCCACAGCATATGGCCCAGCTCCGCTCCAAGTAGAGCACATCTGGGACAGGCATTGAAGTATTTTTGGATCCTTCCCGGCGTAAGATACGCGCGGTGGAGGATAAAAAAGTGCACCAGCTGAAATCTGGCATAGCGTGTGCTCTTCTGGGCCCTCCGCACAATCTGCGCCCTAGTTGTCTCGGGTATAGGTCTTCCTATCTCTGTTTCCCACTTCCCCTTCAATGTCATTAGAGGAGGTAAATCCTCATTAACCATTCTGGAGTAAAGACAGGTGACTGCCTTGTAGGTTCGAGCAGAACTCATGGCATATTGGCACGCCATCTTTGTTTTCGGTTCAGTCAGGCCTTCTCTCCAGTGTTTCTGTATTGCTTGTGTTAGCGCGGCATGGTGGAGGAAGTCCCCCCTAGGTAAGTCGTATCGTTCTAGTAGCGTCGGGTAGGGCACCATGGCCCCATCCTCATATAAGTCTCCTACCATCTGTATTCCCGCTTCCTCCCAAACCTGCAGTCTCGACCAGTCGCCACCGTGCGGGAGCGCTGTCAGCATTCCCAAAGGCATCTCTAGGGCGTATGGGTGTATCACCCCCGCCTTGCGTTGAGTGCGGTTCCAGCATAGCCTTATCGTATTTTCTTCAAGAGATGTCGCGTATTACTAGTTTTTGCTGTAGCGCTATGTAGGAAAGAACATAACGAGGGACACCTTGGTCTCTGGTCTGTTCCGGGCCTCTAAATTCCCGAGCAACCTCTTGAGTGTAAATCTGTAGCTGCGCTGCTAAGTAATATAGTTCCAAATCGGGGACCGCAATCCCTCCCTCTGATTTGGGTCTTAACAGAGTCCTCAGAGCCACTCTTCGCCGACCTGTCCCCCAAAGGAAGGACACTATCATGGATCTCAGGAGTCGGAAGATGGCTGCCGGAATCCACACAGGAGTGTCCTAAAGTAGTATAAAAATCGTGGTAGTGCCATCATTTTCAGTAGTGCCACTCGACCTGCAATGGATAATGGAAGCGTGGCCCAAAAGGCCATGCTGCTCTTCAGTGCTCTCATTCCGCGCCCTATATTCCCTTCCAGCACGTCGGTCGGTGTGTGGTATATGTGCACACCCAGATATTTTAAGCAGGTGGGCTCCCAGCGCACTGGTCTGGCCGTAGGCGTTTGTGGCTCGCCGTGGCGTACTGGGAATAAGCATGTCTTGTCCCAATTTACTTTGAGGCCCGAGACCATTCCAAACCGCTGTAGCAAGCTGTCAGCACCCTCCAACGCCCCATCGGCATCCCTCCCTCTGATTTGGGTCTTAACAGAGTCCTCAGAGCCACTCTTCACCGACCGCTTCCCCCAAAGGAAGGACACTATCATAGATCTCAGGAGTCGGAAGATGGCTGCCGGAATCCACACAGGAGTGTCCTAAAGTAGTATAAAAATCGTGGTAGTGCCATCATTTTCAGTAGTGCCACTCGACCTGCAATGGATAATGGAAGCGTGGCCTAAAAGGCCATGCTGCTCTTCAGTGCTCTCATTCCGCGCCCTATATTCCCTTCCAGCACGTCGGTCGGTGTGTGGTATATGCGCACGCCCAGATATTTTAAGCAGGTGGGCTCCCAGCGCACTGGTCTGGCCGTAGGCGGTTGTGGCTCGCCGTGGCGTACTGGGAATAAGCATGTCTTGTCCCAATTTACTTTGAGGCCCGAGACCATTCCAAACCGCTGTAGCAAGTTGTCAGCGCCCTCCAACGCCCCATCGGCATCCTCAAGGAAGAGCAGGAGGTCATCCGCGTATAGCGAGATGTAGTGATGTCCTGTCCTGTCGCTCAGCCCAGTGTAATGAGCTCCCGATCGGATTGATATCGCCAAAGGCTCTATCGCTAGAGCGAACAATAGTGGTGATAACGAGCACCCCTGCCTCGTACCTCTCTCGACCGGGTATTGCTGTGATATTATCATGCCCGTTTTTACCCTAGCTACCGCCGATGTGTATAGCACTGAGGTCCACTTCAGGTACTCTTCGCCGATGCCGAAGCGCCTTAGTACTGCGTAGAGGTATTCCCACTCGAGGCTGTCAAGCTCCTTCTCGATGTCTACCGACAATACCACCGGGTGACGGGCTTCAGGGTGGCCCTCCTCCAGCAGTCGGATCAATCGACGTATGTTTGAGGTCGCATTTGCGTCGGGATAAATCCAGCCTGGTCTACATGTACTAGTGGGGTCATGTGGCTCAATAGGCAAGATGCTAAAATACTGCTCAGTATTTTATAGTCGGTGGTGAGCATCGAGAGCGGTCTGTAAGAGGCCGTATCCTCACTCTCCCTTCCTGGCTTCAGTAGTGGTATGATTAGTGCTTCCCGCATGGAAGGCGGTAGCCATCCCAACCGCTTCGCCTCCCTGTAGACCTCCAGCAATCTTGGCGCCAGTAGGTCAGCATGCCTGCTATAAAATTCTATTGGTATGCCATCTAATCCTGGGGTTTTGTTCTGCGCCATACTTTTAATGGCGCCCCGAATTTCCTCAACTGTTATATCTCTGCCCAGCGCCTCGGCCTGGTCCCGGTCCAACTCTGGAAAGCAGAGTCCCTCTAGGAAGGCTTCTACCTCCGGGGTCCCCACCTCCAGCCTGCTTCTGTATAGGGATGCATAATAGCTCTTAAAGCACTGCTGAACCTCGGTCTGGGTGTAGACCTCCCGTCCGTCAGAGGTTCGCATCGATACTATAGGGGTGCTCCTTTTAGTGGGGTTAGCAAGCCAGGCCAACAAGGTCCCAGCCCGATCACCCTCTGCATGCGTCCTGGCCGTGTATGCCTTATAGTCGTATCTACGCAAGCGCTCCGTTTCCGCTGCTACTAGTTCCTTGGCCTTAATGACCGTGTTTTGTAGCTCCGGGTTGCCGGGCCTCGAAAGTTACGCCTCTCGAAGCGCCCTGTCTGCTCTGTCCAGATCATCTAGGAGAACCCTATGCACTCCTACCTGTGCTCCTATGCAGAACCCTCTCAGGACTTGTTTGAAGGCATCCCATTTCGTCGCCCTCGCCTCGGTCGTGCCGGCATTATCTTCAAAGTATTGCGTGATTGGCACCTCTTCAACCATTACAGCTTCAGAACACTGAGCTGTGTCACTGGGCACAATATTCTCCTCTTCAAGTCCACCAGATGGGACTACTTTAAGTTTTATCCACTAAGAGCTTTCTTTTGAGGGGTAATCACGGACTCGAACAGCTTGAATTTGACATGTTTTTCAGGTTTAATTTTTATCACATCATTTCTAATCCACCACCCCTTCTTATGTAACAGAACAGATCCTTTTGAGACATTCTCAATGCACACAGGTCTAGAGAATTTAGTTTCTCCCTTTTTACTCTTGTGAGACTCTTTACCAAAACCCACTCACCCACGTTTAATGTTAACTCATTGACCTGGAGTTTCTTATAAAAGTTCTCTTTATTCTGACTGTGCTTGGATTGACCCTGGAAGCCACAATTGACAAACTATATGTCGTTCTGTTGCTTACCTTTCTCACCCAATCAGGACAGACTGAGGATCTAGGAGATCCTTTGCACAAGAGCAAAAATGGGCAAAACACGTTGGTATTATGCGAAGGGGCAAAGTAGGGACAGACATTTTCCCTCAGGCATGATTGCACTTCATAACCCATCGTTAAAGCTGTTTGTACGCCCGCCTTCAGAAATGTATTAATGCGCTGAACTAGGCCATTTGAGGAAGGTGAGTAGAGGGACACTTTGAGATGTGTAATGTGAAAGTCATTGATGATATCCTTCATGGGAAGTGAAGTAAAACGACTACCATTGTCTGTGACAAATATCCTTGGGTGCTCCTTCTATTCCTAAAATGTTCATAAAAAAATTTGATGATGGAATCAGGGTTGAGAAATGAAGTAAAGTCAAAATATACTCATTTAGAATCATAATTCGCCAACACCATCATACGTCTTTTAGTATTTGGTAATAGCTGAAACGGTCCGGCAAGTTCAGGAGCTACTTTTTCCCAAGCTTCCTCCAGTAGCAGTACCATATGAATAGGGGATTCATTACATTTCCAATGTGTGTTGGACATCAAGCAAGTGGTACAGTCATTTATGAATTTGTCAACTTGAGATTCCATAGCAGGCTACCAGTAATATTGTTTGAGAGTTTTGCTGCTGCTACTGACAACTAATTGATCTTTATGAGCTTCCTTAATCAGAACATTTCTGGGAGACAATGGAGGCACACAAACATTAACCTGTATCAACTCACCTTCCTCAATGGTAAGGTCCTTTAGAACTTGAATGTATGGTCTTAACAAAGCTTCCAAATTTCTCCCTTCGGGCCAACCATCTTTCATGTACTTAACAATGGATAGCAAAATGGAATCTTGTTTAGAAGCCTCTAACTACTCCGTGTGCGCCTTTGTGCCTGTACCTCCCAAAATAGTGCCAACAAGGGCAAAGACAAACTCATTCTCTTGATCATTGTCTATACCATATACACTATATACATACATATGTACTATATTACTGTCTTTGCCTGTGGTTGATATAGTTTAAAATTGTAGTTTTAACCTGCCTGTTATTGCATATTATATCACCTGTTTTTGTGTTTAAATTTGTGTTTTTTCCTGTCCATGATTGCTTCTATTTAACGTGTTGAATTGTGAGATTTGCAGTACAAAGTCCGTAGTTTTTCCCTCTCATTCCCGGTGACTATCAGTTTGTCCCTCCAAATTTCTCCTTTGCTCTGTGCTAAGACCTGTATGTTAAGTAGTGCACCCCCAGCCAGCATTTTGTGTTAACAAGTCAGTGAAACCAGCCCTCCTTCCCCCACCCAAAGCAACAGGATTATTCTACATCAGAGGGTGCGCTGGGATAGCAGTAATATTCTGTGAGCTGTTTAAATTGTGTTTAATAGGGACTGTGCACTTTGTGTTTTTGGCCAGGAGAGTGAGTAACGCTTTATACAAGCAGTATTGTTAGAGCACAAGTGTGTTGGGGCCTTTCCTGCATAAGTCCAAAGTGTGGATTGAGCCTAGTACATCTCTGAATAGACGAGCAGCTTCCAACTCCCTGGCCAGCAAACCTTGTCTAAAGTTGCTGGGACCTTATAAAGTCTGCTAGTGGTTGGCACATGTGTTTATTGATTGGTGTTTGTATCTGGTGTTTCTATTGGACTAAGGTTAGTGTCCTCATTGGCTGGGTATTTGAAGGTTCTGATTGGTTTCTTTGTCTGTGACTCAATCAATGTGGGGTTGGGACTGGGTCTAGGGTTAGGAATTTAATTGAAGTAGGGAATAGGGCTTCCTGTGCCATTGGCTGCTTGGACTACTGGTAGGGCTAGGGCCACTATTGGACATAGAGATCAATTTTGTAACTGATTGGTTATTTGTCCTAGGGCTAAGATTGGCTGTAAGGTCCTGGTCTTCCACTGGTTCCAGGTTTTAGGGCTAGTGTTGTGATTGGATAGGGTTAGGGCTAGGGTTCCTATTGGCTGAAGGGGTAACTTGATTACTAGGGCTATAAAAGGGCAAGGCTTAGGGCGTCTCAGCCTGGGCATCGAGGCTAAGGGCAATTGCCTGTTTGAGTCTGTTCGAGACTGGTCGGGAGTAGGGCCAGAAATGCTGCCCATGTTCCCATTCAGTAATACCCAACCCACACCATCCACAAACATAGTAACATTTTCACACCAAATGTACAACACACACAACCCTATGCACAGATCAATACACCAGCATGCACTACAAACCCAACCAAATTACCTCTATACATCCTTCTATCCCAACCACCACACATACTCACCATCACCTACAAACAGTACTCAACTCTATCCTATACCACTAACCAATCCACTCATCACTAACAGAACGCAATTCAACACCATACGTAACTACATCCCATCCAGACACACTGTCCAAGCTCTAATTACACCTAACAGACCACCGTTCATCACTAACAAACATATAATCATCCTTCCATCATTTGTCCAACCAACACCCTCCTCTCCCTTCTACCATAATAACGCTAACGCACAACACACAATGCACACCACAAAACTTTTTAACTCTTGCAACAAACCAGTCTGAGACAAACACTCTTTCCTCTACTTCATTCCCTCCTACACACAACATACACTCTACTCATAAACACATCACCACCCCCTATACCTTACAAGCTCCTCTCACAAACAACACTATACAACCATCCATCGCATGAAACAGATACACCAGCACCCCTTTTCACTACTCCTCAAAAACAAAACATATGTTATGTTATGTTACGCTAATTTATAAGGCGCACAGATGCTCCAGCAAAGGAGCGTCCCGGCGCCCGCCAGGTAGCAGCACAACACAACAAGGCACGAAAGGAAAACAAGGGGGCTAAGGAAACAAAAAGGTTTTTACTGCTCGCCGGAAGGAAAGCAAATCACCGAGTGCCCGGATCTCAAAAGGAAGAGCATTCCACAGCACGGCGGCACGAACTTGAAACGAACGGCCGCCGGCCCGGCAGCGCTTGAACCGGGGAACAACAGCTAGTTGCAGATCAGAAGATCGTAGGGCATGGCCCGGGATGTAACGAGACAAGAGATTGGCAAGAATCAAGGCAGGTGCTCCCTTGATGATTTTGAAAGCAAGACAAAGGACCTTAAACTGAATCCTCCGAGCGATCGGGAGCCAATGCAGCGTGCGCAAGGTATTGGCCGTAGAGCAGAATCTAGGCAGTCCCACAACCGCTCTTGCTGCTGCGTTCTGTACACGCTGCAGGTGGGTGAGTTCTGCCTGATTTAAGCCCGATAGAAGGGCGTTGGCATAGTCAAGGCGTGACATCACGGTGGCCAGGATAACAAGTTGCCTAGTTTTCGCATCAAAGAATTTTAATACGGGTCGAAGACCCCGCAAGATGCCGAAACAACAGGCCGCCGTGCGCTTAGTGTGGCATTCAAAAGAAAGAGATGGATCAAGCCACACCCCTAGATTTTTCAGTTGAGCGACCGGAATAGGTGTGGGGCCCAGGTCCGATGGCCACCACCTGTCGCCCCAGAGGTCCGTCTGCTTGCCAAAGATCATAACCTCCGTCTTACCAGCGTTCAGCTGGAGACAGTTGGACCTCATCCAGCTGGCGACCGCCCTAAGTCCCTCCTGGAATCTGGGGGCATCCACATCCGCATCCCCGCTGATTGTAACCGCTAGCTGGGTGTCATCGGCATAGGACACCATGGTCATGCCCCAATGCCTGACAACCTCAGCCAGCGGTCTCACATATAGATTGAATAATGTGGGACTCAGCGAGGAGCCTTGAGGAACCCCCAGATCCAGAGGGTGGGATTTGGACTGGTAGGGTGGAACAGAAACGCAGAAAGAACGGTTGGCAAGAAAAGAACGGAACCACTGGAGCGCAGGACCGGTGACACCTGCTTCCGCCAGGCGCTGCAGAAGGATCGGGTGGGCCACGGTATCAAAGGTGGCGCTAAGGTCTAATAGCACCAGCGCCGCCGTTTGTCCCGCGTCTAGCACGGAACGCAGATGCTCCACCATGTACAGTAGAGCCGTCTCCGTGCTATGCCCTGCCAGAAAACCATTCTGTGTCCTGTCCAAGATGTTAGCTTGTAAAAGGTGGTCAGAAAGGACAGAGTTGACATGCGCCTCAGCCACTTTGGCAGGCCACGGAAGAAGGCATATAGGACGGTAGTTCTCAGGTTTAGCAGCATCCAAAGTTGGTTTCTTGAGGATGGGCACAACTACCGCCTGTTTCCACTTCACTGGGACCACGCCAGATGTTAAAGAGATGTTAATAAGGGAACAGACCGGTGGCAAGCCAATAGACGGTAAGTCACTAAACAAAGCCGGGCGAAGAGGGTCAGCCGGGGATCCTGACTTAACCTGTTGGGCCAACTTACCAAAACTCACCGACGTTAGTGTCGGGAAAGAATGTAGCACATCCAAGGTAAGGGGCTTAAGGGTGCCAACAACAGGGGGGGCAGCCATCGGAAAGGCTCTATAGATGGCCTGAACCTTTTCCAAAAAGAATGCTGCCAAGGAATCACAATGGGCAATAGAGCCCTGGTGAGTCGCGATCACTTTTTTGGTAATCAGATCTTTCAGGGCTTTAAAGATAGTTTTGGAGGGGTTAGTACTGGTGCGGAATTGTAGGGCATAGTATGCCGCACGGGTTCTGCATACTGCTCGATGGTAGATTTTTACAGCAGCAGAGTACAAAGCTTTTTTGTCAATGGCATAAGCTTTACGCCATACCCGCTCGGCACATCTACAGATGTTTTTCAGTGCCCGCAATGAGTCATCGTACCAAGGACTCAGGTCCCTAGACCCACACTTACACGAAACTATCGGAATAAGCGAGTCAAGAGCCCCCGTGACCCACTCACAAAGACGATCATAGCCCTCATCAACATTGTCCACTAAGCCAGGCGGGTCGGAGGATAGCAGATGGAAGAAATCCTCAAGTTTTAATTTAGACCAACACCGTCTAGAGATTGAACGGACTGTAGATTTACGGTGCGGCTCGTGCAAAGGGCAGTGGATGCATACCAAATAGTGATCGGTCCAAGCCAGGGGGGAAGGAGTCAGGACAGTGGCTTCTGATAGATTAGTGAAAAAAGGGTCGAGAATGTGACCACCAACATGGGTGGGATGCGAGACCAGCGGGACTAACTGGAGCGCCTCAAGGTCGGCGATCGAGCTAAGAACTGCCGGTGAAGACAGATTGTCATAGTGGAGGTTTAAATCTCCAAGAATGGAGAAATTGGAGCAGCCTACAGCCAAGGTGCTAATGGCGTCTGGAAGGGCCTCCCTGAAAGCCAAATCGCTGCCAGGGGGGCGATAAATCAAAAGGCCAGTAAAAGCGAAGTTGGGCGTGACTGAGATTTTAAACAGTGCACTTTCACAGCCAGAGATCTTTTGCCCTTGCCAGATACACGGATAGCACGACTTGACCGCTAGCGCAAGTCCCCCTCCTCTAGAAGCTCGGTTGAGGGTGTATACAGAGTATTCAGGTGGAAAAGCCAAGTTAATCACAGCCGTGTCCGACTCCTGTAGCCAGGTCTCCGTCACACAAAAAGCGTCCGGAGATTCCTTACCTAACAGATCCAAGATATCATGGTGGTGTTTAACCATAGACCTGACATTCAAATTCCATAAGGTGAAAAAAGGACGGGAACGGGTTACAACAATGTCAGGAACGTTTCCTATGCAGGTGGTAGGCACGTGAAGATCAAACCTCCCACAAATACAGGAGTAAGGTCCGCAAAGCGGCGCGACCCGGGGAGCATCACAGCTCCTGTTGCTAAGGCCGATGGCAAGAAGGGCATCCCTAGAATAACATGGCATAATGCCAACAGCAATGGGCGGTAGAAGGTCAGAGCCCTAACACGTCCTGCACGTCCTGGCGCGGATGGGCGCAGACGGGCAGGACTCTGGCATGACTCCGGCCACGCGAGGACACGCCCGCTGTGCGATCCCGCTGCGCTAAGGGAGGAGCTTGAAATAGGCGTCCCTAGCCGGCACCTGCACACTGAAGCGCGCGTAGGGAGTGTCTCCAGCACAAACACCCACCCCGCTCTAAGATGGCGGCACCAGAGATTCCACCCACGGACCCCGGACCCGCCCAAGCGGCGGTGACAAACAATTAGGATGCAGGTAAGGGGGCTAAAATCAGGGTAGAACAAACCAAAGCAAAGTAAATACAACAACGGGCTTTTAAAACAATTCCAGGGCTATGCGCGAAGCGCTCCTGTAGCAAATGCGCTACCTGACTGAAAGAGGCAGCACTGGGGACTCGCCTGAAATAGGCGTCCCTCACCGGCACCTGCGCACTGAAGCGCGCGTAGGGAGTGTCTCCAGCACAAACACCCACCCCGCTCTAAGATGGCGGCACCAGAGATTCCACCCACGGACCCCGGACCCGCCCAAGCGGCGGTGACAAACAATTAGGATGCAGGTAAGGGGGCTAAAATCAGGGTAGAACAAACTAAAGCAAAGTAAATACAAAAACGGGCTTTTAAAACAATTCCAGGGCTATGCGCGAAGCGCTCCTGCAGCAAATGCGCTACCTGACTGAAAGGGGCAGCACTGGGGACTCGCCTGAAATAGGCGTCCCTCGCCGGCACCTGCGCACTGAAGCGCGCGTAGGGAGTGTCTCCAGCACAAACACCCACCCCGCTCTAAGATGGCGGCACCAGAGATTCTACCCACAGACCCCGGACCTGCCCAAGCGGCGGTGACAAACAATTAGGATGCAGGTAAGGGGGCTAAAATCAGGGTAGAACAAACCAAAGCAAAGTAAATACAAAAACGGGCTTTTAAAACAATTCCAGGGCTATGCGCGAAGCGCTCCTGCAGCAAATGCGCTACCTGACTGACACACACCCAGCACACACACCAGCACAACAAGATCTTCAAAGCACAACACCTCATACTACTTACGATCACAAAATACAAGCAAACACCCACCTTTCAAACCACACAAAGGAACAAACTCCAATGCCAAGCTTTCTCTCTTCCATCATACCTAACACAGATACAGCAACACAGCAACTCTCTTCTAACTGCCTCTCATCCATTGGACAATTTAGAACATTACCACATTACCCACATGCTGATCTACCATTCCTCGCTCATACAACCTCCCCCCTAAACACACACAAACAATATAAGTGACATGCCACAGCTCACAACTTTGTTTCTCCATGTCTACTGCACAACAATGTTACACCCCGAAAACAACACAGCCCACCAATTCACTCTCAAACACCATCTCCACCAGATACACATGCAGACCCATCAAAATGGCTTCTTAGCATGCTGGATAAGGAACATGATACAGAACAGCTACATGATTGCTATCCTAATACAACTAATGCCAGCACTAAAAGACATACCTACTACAAACCCACACAATATTGATCACTCTTCTACAAAACAAAGTCTCACTATCACCAAAGGCCATTCTCTAAACTGTCTACTAATAAATGCTCGATCCCTCTCTAAAAACAAACATCACATCTGCGACCTTCTCACAGGTGCAAAAACAGACATATTATTCGTGAATCATGGTTGGGAGATGATATGGCACTGCATGAAGCCATTCCTCTATGCCAGTGGTTCCCAAACTTTTTTGACCTGTGGCTCCCTTGACCTAATCGGCAGTTGGCCGTGGCTCCCCACCATTTTTTTACCGGTGGGTGGGTGGTATGTACCTCCTGTTATCTTCCTTAAAGTAATTGGGACGCATTCTTCCACTCATCCAACCATCTGTTCACTCATCCAGCCATCCGTTCTCTCATCCTTCCACCCTTTCACTTCACTCATCTATCCATCCTTTTCTCCATCTACCCCCTTTCACTATGTCATCAATCCTTACATTCACCCTTTCACTCATCCATCCATTCACCATTTCACTTATCAATTCATCCATCCACCCATTCACTTGCACATCATCTACCCTTTCATTCATCCATCCATCCATCCTTTCACACACCCATCCACCAATTCACTCACCCATCAGCTGCCCTTTCACTCATCCATCTATCCTTTCACACACCCATCCACACTTTTACCCATCCATCTACCTTTCCACCCATACATCCATCTATATACCTTTTCTCTCATCCATACTTCCACTCATTCACTCATCCATCCATCCTTTCTTTCATTATCTATCCATTCCCCCTTTCATTCATGCATTCATCCTTTCAGTAATCCATCCAGCCATTCAGACATTCCTTCACTTATTTACTCACCCACCTTTCCAAATTATGAGCTGAGCCTTTGTCTGCAGAGTTGCAGGCTGAAGAGGCCTATCAAGAACGAACTACAGCAAGGGGTGGGTTGCGGTGGGGGAGAGTTCACTATGCCCCTGCACATAGGCAGACTGAAAACTTGGAAGTCATGAGTCACACATGATGACAGTGCCAGGATGTGAGGTTACTGTAACATGGTGTTGTTTCCAGGGCTTTAAGCTGTGTAAAAAAAATGGGGGGTCTCTTCAAAGGGGGTGTTGGATGTAATTAAGAGCGCAGTTTAAAACACCTAGGCTAAAAATCTGCGCTTAGCATAGTGTTGCGCCCGACTGGTATTATGTTGTTTCTGTCATTGCATCCAGATATATAATAAAGCAAGTATCATTGCACCAACAACAAGCCAGGACTATTGGCTTTGTCAATGGTTGCTAGATCCTTAAAATAAAAAAAGCAGCAACCATGGCATTGTTGAATATAATATTGAAAATACTTCAGTTAAAAAATGATGAGACAGTGAAAGAACGTTAACCTGTTCTTTTAAACTTATTTCACAGGCTTCTTTAAATGAATTGTTCTCTAACATTGCAGCGTGGGCGTTTTACTTTTTTTATCTAACAGAATGCCCTTCTGTACACTGAGGCAGAAGGAGCCCACCACATGCTTGAACAACCCTGACTGCCCCATTGTCATTCAGTAAGTGGCAATCAGCCCCATACGGAATTTCAATGGGCGGGAGGGGCTGCTCCTGTGCTCCTGGAGGAGTGCGAGGCGGCTCCAGCAGCGGGGGTGAGGCCTCTCACAGGGAAGCAGCGCTGCTCCCTGTGATGGCCACAATTACAGATAAAAGGCGTAGGGACGTCCGTGGAATTTACGGACTGTTGGTCACTCTACCCTGTGCGCGGCGCCCCTGGCACCTCATTACGGCGCACTGGGGAGCCGCGGCGCACAGTTTGGGAACCACAGCTCTAGGCTATCAAACAATCACCCAAAATCGTATAGGCAAAAACGTAGTTGGTCTAGCTGTTGTGTTCAGGCAAACATTACATATCACTAAAGTCAACTACATCTCCATAAAGAATTGTGAGGCTCTTCTAACAAGATGCAATCCTACACGGTCTTCCTCCTGTAACTCCCTGCTCCTTTACAGACCTCCACCTAGCAAGGTGACATTCCCAGACGCACTCTTCTAGACACAGTTTCAAACGTCACAACAATACACTCCAACCTATGCGTTCTGGCTGACCTCAACATTTGGTTTGACAAACTCTATATGACCCATCCAAAAACAATAATTACTACAATCCAAATAACTGACTCAAATTACGTTCATGTTTCACAATACTAATTCAGCACTAATCCTTATGGGTTCAAGAGTAGCGTGCTACTCTGCAAAAAAAAAAGTGCTTCAAAACCCCTTCAAGTGTAGCAAGCGCTATATAAATACAAACCTCTTTACCTCTTCTATCCCGCCACCTACCCTTCTCTATCCAAATAACTGAAAAACATATCCACCACTCAAATTACTTCATATTTACAATACTCATTTTCAACACGGAGTATCTCGCTACTCGCCAGAAAAGCGCTTCAACATGATGGTAACAGGTGCTATAAGAATGCAAACCTTTCTTCTCCTTTCATCCCTCCGCTATCCTTCCCACTCCAAATAACTAACTAATATCCACCACTCACTTTACTTTCATATTTCACCATACTAATTCACCACTAATCCTTTATGGGTTTTCGGAGTAGTGTGCTTCAACACCCCATCAGGGGTAACCAGCTCTATATAAAAACAAACCTTTTTTTCCTCTTCTATCTTTCTGCTATCCTTCTGATTCCAAATAACTGACTAACCTATTCACCACTTAAAATGTACTTACATTTTTCACTATACTAATTCAACAATAATCCTCTATGGGTCCCTGAGTAGCGTGCTACTTGCAGAAAAAGCGCGTTGACGCCTCGTCAGGGGTAGTAAGTGCTATATAAATGCAATTACAATGGTGCACAGACATAATATCGACTCCAAAATATCGTTTGGACAGAATATCGAGTCAAAAATATCGTTTGGACAAAATATCGACAGGACAGAATATAGACAGCCAAAATATCGTTTTTAAGGTAAGTGAAGTAATATCGACTGTAAATAATATAGAAAGTGAAAATATGTAAGTATATAATATAGATAGTAAAAAAATTCGTTTTTATTTTTAGGGTTCAGGGTCAGTTTTGGGTTTTTGGGTAAAGGGGTATTTTTAGGGTTCAGGGTCAGTTTTGGGTTTTTGGGTAAATGGGTATTTTTAGGGTTCAGGGTCAGTTTTCAGTTTTTGGGTAAAGGGGTATTTTTAGGGTTCAGGGTCAGTTGTTTGTAGATAGAAACTCGATATTTTGACTGTCGATATTTTGTCAACGATATTTTTGATGGTCGATATTCTGTCCCTCGATATTATTTCAGTGATCCAATTACAATACAATGCAATACACTGATCCGCCACATGCAATTTGGATAGGCAGTCAGCCCTCATTTTTTTCCATCAGGTATGTACTTTACACAAAATTTATATGCCTACAATTTGGAAAGCAACCTGAGCAAACATGCTGATGCCTTTCCAGAACCATACCCATTAAGTAAATGTAGCAGCGGTTTATGATCAGTGTACAAATATATGTCTTAAATCTTCCAACCGTCCAAAAGCAGGCTAATGACTACCACCCAATAGTACTACAACGCAGCAGTACTGAGTGAGAGAGTAGCAACAGTGAAGGTATGTTCTTTGTCCTGAGCAATTTGCGAAAAATGTGCTCCCAGACCAATTTGACAGGTATTAACTGCGATGACACACTTTCTGCCAGCAACAAATGAAGACAAAGCTGGTGCAGAGATGATGAGTTTCTTAACCTTTTCCAAACCTCATGCACTGAATCTTACCATATGTATTTCACTCCTCTCTTCAGCAGGTTTCTCCATGGTTGAACAAAGAAAGCATACCCCTGCACAAAAACGTGAGTAGTATTCACTTAGCCCAAGGAAAGAGCGAAGCGTATCCTTGTCCTGAGGTGGTTGGACATCTTCAGTGGCTTTAATTGGGGAAAATTTGGAGATATCCCACTGAGACTCTTGGAATGTCCTAAGTAATCAATATTTTGGGCCAGGAGCTTACATTTGTCAGTGCGAAGAGTAATTTACATTTCTAAAACACAGTTCCAAGAATTTGGTTTTTGACACTCAAGGATTTGCCAAAAAATAAAACGTCATCTTGGATGCCTGCACTTTCAACCCTCTTCCAAGATGGTGTCCATTAGATACTGAAAATGCTAGCAGCAGACGTTGGATCAAAAAGGAGCTTGCAAAATTTGTACACACCAACCTGGGTGAAAAAATGTGGCAAGAACTTGGGAGTTCTCATTTAAAGGAATCTGATGAAATGCTGACTTGAGTTCTAATAATGAAAAAATGTTGAGTCGTCAATGTTAGCTAATTGGTCCTGTACTTTGGGAAGTGGGTGACAATCAACCACAATATTCTTAATGAGTCTACAAAGGTCAGCAATCAGTATGGCATGTTTCTTTAATTTGATAGTGGGAACATAATATTTGATAAGCCCAATTTTGTCATTGAAGACCTATGGAAAACGTGTGAGAATATATTAAGCAGGGTTCTGACCATCTACATTGACCAGAAAATGGGTATATTGGCTATTCTAACAAGTAAGTCAGCACCTGGAACCAACTTAAGGCCTAATTTGGCATGGGCCTGCCAACTAACAGTGTGCCTATACTCGATCGACACATACATTTTAGTTAAGGTTTTCCTTCCAAGGCAAGCAACATGGTCTACAAAGAACCCCACCATTTCAATATCTTGGTCGCCATATGCTTTGAGATGTACACCTGGTAACTTTAACACCAAATTCTAACCCCAATGCAAGTTGAACAATGTATCAGATATAATGGTTATGGGTGTTCCTGAGTCACACATCATGTCCAGTGTGACAATTAATCCCAAAGTTACCTAACACATAGAGTCTTTGACTTTATCGGCCTCGAGATTCAAAACTGTGAGAAGTTGGCCTGGTATATGATGTCCACTAATTAAAGTGGCCACCTTGGGGCGCTAGAGGGCGCACTGCAAGATGGCCGCACCCTAGTGAGGCTCTGCCCAGCTGAGTGCCCATCCGACCATTAACCGCCTGAAAATAGCTGTATCTGTGTGTTTATAATGACTGCATTGCATTGTGAAGCCCTCTGGCACATATTAGAGGCAGTTTGGGCTGCTGGGGATCGCCGCAATGATAATTTTGCAGTGTCGATCGGACCCGGTGGTGCCTCTGTAAAATGGCGGTCACCGCGAGGCTCTGAGAGTGGCCCTCATCTGGTGCCGTCCGTTACCCTTGCGGCAGGAGGTGTATTCCCACCGCTGTCAGGGCTGTTGATGTGAGTGGCGCGCTACCCAGAGATTGCTGACTGGGTGGTTCCCCAGAGCTGAAGACTGTGTAGCGGAGTGCCGGGCTCCGTTTGGTGAACGTGGATCTCCGGCCTAGAATTGCTGCGTGTGGGCACCTGAGGACTCAGTCATACCAGCGTAGACCAGGAAGTGGCCTGAACACAAGAAGCGCTTGCTGGTGCTGGCTGTGGTGAGTGGGGTGCAGCTCGGCCCTGGCTGGTAGCTGTGGAGGCGGGTGCAGGCCTGGGTGCTGGCTGTAGCCTGTGAGCTGTGGCTGGAGGCCGGTGGGTGCAGGGAGCGGAGGCCGTCGTTTTCACATTGCTCAGAGTAGGCATGCCTATTGACATTGCCACACATTAGGCATTGGGCACCTGTGGGGATCGATTGGCGCAAGCTGCTGTGTGCCTGAGTTCCATGAAATCCTAATCCACTGCAGCACGGCCTCGGAAAGGCCGCTAAACGCCTGGGGCCCATAACTGCAAGTGGGCCTTACCTCTGCGTGTCAGCTCGCTTCAGCTTCTCCCTCAATTGAGATTGCTGCCTGCAGCATGAATGCAGTACGGTTGCTATTGGCCTCTGTTGCTATCCGGGCTGCTACCCCCCTGTGTGTGCTGTCCCATGGGGCTGACTTCCGGACTGTTGGTGTGCCTTGCTGGAACCCTTTCACTTCTGTGCTTGGTGCCTTGCAACAAACACCAAAAACACCCACAAACAATATAGTACAAGGCAATAAGTTATTAATGTGCACCCTGTGACTGTTCAGTCTGCCCCTTGTGAAGTGTGATGAGCTCATACCTGTGTTGTACTCTGCTGTGCTGGGGTTGGTCTTGCCTGGGCCTTGCTGCACATCTGTTTTGCTGGATTACCTTTGCTGCTGGTCCCTGGTGCACTGCTTCACTCTAAGATCCTGGAACTGTGGAGTTCCCTATTTTCTTGCTTTACTGTGACTGTTGGAGGGTCTACTGCAGGGGGCGTGCACCACGTGCCTTTTGCATAGGTGGGTTACTATTAGTACCTTGAACTGTGGTGGTGCTCTCATTCTCCTGGTGCTCCTTGCGAGGTGTGTAGGTGGTTGGTCCTTCTTCTATTTGCGTGCCAGTGGGTCCACTGGGCTGATCGCTGCAAGCACCCTATATATACTGATCCCAAGGCGTGAGTGGTGCACATCTGGGGGTGTCCTCTTCACCTCCCTTCCCTGTTGGATAGCCTGGCCCTAGCTGCAGACATCATGGGGAGGACTGATAAGTCTCAACCGCGCCTCACGTTTGAGGTGCGCAGATCCACAAAAACCCCACAAAATGTGGCCTCTGATTCGGAGGCGGTTGCCCAGGTTGGGGGGCACCACTATCGAGACAACACTATTGGCCATGCAACGTAGTCTCCAATCTATAGAGGGTACAATGGTGGCTGTGAATCACCTCTTTTATCACATGTCTGCACAGCTCGAGAAGCAAAATACCCGCATGGGGAAGTAGAACAGCGGGTCTCTGTGACAGAGGATGGTCTGAGTGATGTCGCTGGGAAGATACTTAACATGGAGATAGTCCTATCCTTAATTCAAGCCATGAATGAGGACTTAGAAGCCTGTTCCCGGCATAATAATATTCGTATTACGGGGCTGCCAGAATCCACGAATGTGGGCAAAATGGAAACATTCATGGAAAATTTGATTAAGGACATTTTTGGTCCTGAACAGCTTTCCACCATGTTTATCATTGAGCGGGCTCACTGCTCCCTTGCGGCGAGGCCGGTCCTGGGCTCTTTTCCCCACCCGATAATAGCGCGACTGTTAAATTACAGGGACCGAGATGTTATTTTGCGCATGGCTAGAGACAGGGGAAATATTGTACACCAGGGCAACTCACTCTCGTTCTTCCCTGATTTTACTGCTACTGTTCAGGCTGCGCGGACGGAGTTTGGGGCTGTCAAAAAGTTTTTCCAATCCGAGGGGGTTCCTTACCTGATGTTATATCCTGCTCACCTGCAGATAGTCCCTGATGGAGACTCCAACATTTTTACCAACCCCAAGGCGGCCCTGGAGCATGCTAAATATCTGAAGAGGAGACGGCGTGAATCCCGGCTCCGTCAGACCCTGAAGAACAGTAGGTTGTGGGACAGGCTCATGATTACGCAACATGTTATAAGGTTTCTATGTTGACACTCTCTGAACTGTGCAATGCAATGGCTCTTACATGTTTTCTTTCGGGTTGAAATTGTCAAGCCTCCTTGCATATGTACGCTTGTGTTGTAATGTAGTCTAATGCAATTGTATCTACTGTACCAGGCACAGATACTAGATCTGCTCAGCCACCTCCTACCTGATAGGAGGCTAGAAGCACTCTGACGCCCTCCAAATGGGAGTACCCCATCTGCGCTTTGCTGTGTTTTGTCTGTGTTGGGGAAGGGTTATACAGGGTTGGGATGGCTTTAGCGAATTGGGGACACTAAAGTGGGTGGGGGGCTGGGGGTGGGGGGGTGAGGGTAGGAAGACTGGCACTTTTTTCTATGGTATAGTGGTATCTGCCTTTCTTTTTGTGATTGTGGGCACATGTCTCTGATATGTCCAACTGTAAAGTTTTTTAATGTTACATCGACTCAATGAGCGGTAAAATGAAGTTCCTAACCTGGAATGTTCGCGGCTTGAACACTCCCCAAAAGATTTGATCTGTATTGGCCTATCTGGACAGGATGGACATCCAGATAGCCTTTTTACAGGAAACGCACCTCACTAAACTTTCAGAGAAATATGTAGGTGGGCGGTGGGCAGGAGTGCGAGTGGTGTCCTCATATCCAACTTATGCTTGGAGAGTGATGATCCTAGTTAAATGGGGAGTCCCATTTACAGTAATTTGGGCCAAAACAAATGAACAAGGCCGAATGGCAATTGTGCATGGCCAGCTGGGTGGAGCGAGTGTGCTTCTGGTGAATGTGTACGGACCGAATATTGATGATACGTCCTTCTTTGTGGATGTCTGGTGGCGCATTTCGAGGTTTTTCACTATGGAGGTACTCTGTAATGGCGATTTTAATGTCTGTCTGGATGTAGCTGTGGATCATTTGGGCAGTGGGATGGCATGGCCTAAGCAGGCTTCGGAGATGTTGCTGGGACTGATGGATCTAGGAAGTCTGTGTGATGTCTGGTGTTTGCAGAATCCTTTGGTGCGCGAGAGTACCTTTGTCTTCTCTGTGCATGGGACGTAGTCACGCCTGGATTTCTGACTTGTCACGCAGGCTGCTTGCACTTGGGCGGTCAAAGTCAGCCACATGCTTGGAAGCTTTGGGATAATTCTCCTGTGATCCTGGAGATACCGGTAACCGCATGCAAGAGACCTCCGTTTACATGGCAGTTGCAGTCAACCTCATTAAGGTACTCTGTTTTTAAGCAAACTGTTGGGGAGGCCATTCTATTTTATTTTAGCGAGAATGAGGGTTCTGTTGACAACGCTGATGTCTTGTGGGAAGCATTCAAGGTGACCATCAGGGGTGTCAGGTGTACTGAGAGTTCTAAGGCGTAGAATTCATAAATCAGCTGCGGAACTCTCCACCCTAGAAAAGGACCCTTCTCCTGCTATGTTATATGTGATGCAGGACTTAGTGACTGAACATAACAACACTGTCGATCAAGAGTTAGTTCATAGGTCCAGACTCTGCAAGGCTAGATATTATGGTGAGGGGGCAGGCCCAGCCGCTCGCCTGCACAGAAGTTAGCTGCTCTACGTAGTCAGGAATATATCACATAGATGCTTGATGATGAGGGGGCAGGTCATTACAACACACCCACAATTAGTGAGACCATACTTGATTTCGATGGCAGACTCTACGAAAACAAGTCTGTGGTACAGACAGCGAGCATACACTCCTATCATGATGACATTGTGCTTGGCTTGCTGTCTTTGGAACATAGGGAATATCTTACACAACCATTTGACGTAGAGGACATAAGGCTTGCTATCATGTCCCTCCCCACATGTAAGGCTGCAGGTTTGGATGGGCAAGTTTTCCAAGGCCTATATGGATGATGATTCTTTGCCCTCCAAGTTATACTTTTGCACAAAAACAACAATTCCTCATCTCCATATTAACCTAATCTGTCTGAACTTACTGGCCTGATAATCATTTCCTCCAAATCCACTCAACTTGCTTCCATCTATATTTTGTGGTGGGGGGTGTTTTCTTTTCTATTCCTTTTTCCCACTCCTCTAAGTCTTCTGGCACTGGAGTAACAGTTGCCACTTTCCTCCTTGTATCTACGGGTGAAATTCTCTTTGGGGTCTCAGTCACTATCTCAAGATTTGGGAGACCTAATAACAAGACATTCGATCAACCACTCTCACTAGTTTGATCTTCTAAAACCACTACCTCTTTTCTAGCACTATTCTGTGGGACTGTCACTGTTTGTAATTTCAGGGTATCTCATTTATCACCATACAATGGAATAACAGGACCACTTGATACTGGTACTGTCAACGCTTCAGCATTCAAACCTGATTTATTTTCGGTATTATTTCTTCTTTTGTCTTATTCAATGCATTCCTTTCCTTTTGTTGTAATACTCGGGTAACTGTTGGATCATATAAAACCTGTGGAACTAATGGAGTTCCCATCATTGGCGCACTTGGGGTTGTATCTCTAGCATTCTCTTGATAAGGCGGATGTCTTTTAACTAAAATGTCCTCTAATAACTCATCATCAGATTCATCACACCCTACTCCTGTCATATCAATATGTTTTGTTTTTTCTTCACATTTACTCCCTACTTGATCTTCAGCCATCAATACTGGATATAAGCCCTCTGTTTCTACAGCTCTTCTCCATCTTTTCATCTGATCCCCTCGAGTGTCAAATGGGTATCTGGGTAAAAATCCTCAATTATTCTTCTACCTCCTCTGTATTTCTCTCGCTCAAATGCCTCAACTTCAAATTCCTTCAAAGCTTCATACTGTGTCAACCTAGGGTTTGGTTCTCATGTATTCATTCGATTTCTCAAATTCTGAAGATTCTTTACATAAAACGTACCATGTTCTGGGAAAGCTAGATCAACATCACCTTTTGTATATTCTACCCTATTTTCCAACCAAACACACATATGATATCCTTGTTCCGTCATCATGAAGGAAGCAGGCGTGTTAGGAGGTGGCATAAGAATTCCTTCCCTAGTTACTACACCCTTGTCTTTCTTAAAGACATTTTTAATTTTAGATTTTATTAATCAGCTTCATTCGCCTGATTCCTGTGACTAACTATTTCAGCAGGCAAAACCTAGAAACTCTTCCATATTTTCCCGTATCCTAGTTGCCAATACTCGTCCTATACCAGCGCGACTCACACAAACAGTCCAATCAGAGCTCACTACGTATTCTTCCACATCAAATGCCAGTGTGGTTCTCGTCTATTGGCCAATCAAAGCTCACAGCACACTCACTTTTCTCGCCAATGCCAGCGTGGCTCTTTGTGACATCAGTACGGCTCCTATTACTGACCCTCCCTTTACAATCTGCACTTGTAATATGCCCGCTGTCTCAACCAATACCAGCGGCTCTATGTGATGTCAGTATGACTCCTGTTACTGACCCTCCCTTCCTAAGGTAATACGGCAATGTATTTTCTCACTTTTCTTTATCAATTTCTGTTAGTAACAACGTAAAAACTGCACTACTCTGTCTCCTCCACTAAACCAAGGATAGTTTCTTCACTTGCGTCAAAGAGAAAGCTTTTCCTTACACTATGAGTAAAAACCACTGTTTACCCTTCACTTATGCTCGGGAAGGACCTATTACTCCTCTAGGGATACTCCTCTGTGGGTAAGTCCAAAGTTTCACAGGTGGACCCTTTGCTATCACTCACACTCTACTCTTATACAATGTAGTCCCTAATATAACATCTACAGCTCTTCATAGCTTTTAGGTATTATGACAACAGACGAGTAACCTTCTGCAGTGTTATTTCCTTACCACACTCTTCTAAATTCCATTCCTGGGATTCCCAGGTAGCTCCGTTCCTGTACTTCCAGACAACATAAAACGCAACACTAACCTTTAATGTTAAACATATAGTTAATAATCAATAATCACCAAACTAATCAATAATAACCATAACTCTGCCACCAGAAAAACTGACCCAGCGGAAGGCCAGGGATGAATACTTCACAAACCAAATATTTCAATGGGGCCGATACACATTTACCCAAATACTCAACCACACTCCCTGGTAAATCTGCTTCGGAGTCAAGTTTTATCATTTGCCTAAGTTCTGATTAGTTAATTCCTTGGATCCAGATACAATTTGGAATAATATTAAATGCCTAACTAATCTTCAGAGATTAACACTCTTTCCTCTGGTCGATGGACCATTAGTTGGGTTAGTTGATGGTGATATTAACAGTTATCTAACTAATTTTTAGATCTCAGTGAAATAACCACAGACTCTGGGTAAGATTCATAAGCTTTATCTAAGATTTCAGTCATAAATTGAATGCTCATTAATACAGATTCACAGTGAAAACTCCATCATTCTTCACAGGGGAGAGAAACATTTTCATTTGGCAGTACAATCAATGACACAAACTCATTCAACAAAACCAAATGCATAAGAGTGGATAGACAAAGAGACAAAAGACACAAATCAAAAATACATTTGCAAAAGAATATGCACATTTTGAGATAGAATAATATTTACCTATTAGAAATACTGAAACCAACCCTCTGGCCAAAGGACTGGTGAGGGTCCCCTGAGTTAGAATCAGGAGACAAAGTCTATAGGACAGGATCAGGACAGAGCAGACACTTACTAAACTCCTCTACAAACCTGACGCACCAGGGCACATCCCTCTCTTACATTCTCCCCCTCCTCGATGTTCTTCTTGAATCTTCTAATCTAATCAGGCCGTTCTTTGGATCTAAATCTTCCCAGACAGCTCTCTCTCTTCTCTTCTCTCTTGACCCAGCAGCAGCTCTCTCCTCTCTCGATGCTCTCTTAATGTTGCTTCACGCACTCCTTCTCTCATCAATCACTCTAGGTATAGTCTTATTTCTACATGTCCCACCCTCAATAGTTTCAAATACAAGTAAAATATGATTGAATGGGGCTAGGAGAGTTTTCATCACACTATGCTGACATATTCACTTTTATTAAGGTACTATTGTTTTGCAAACCCTTCCCCTTTAGTACATTCATAATTTTCATTTCCCATACACTGCACTTATTGTTGCCATTTTTATAATCCATTCAATACAAGCTTCATTGATGAGGGATATATACCGACTTCATTCTCTAAAACATATGCGAATCTCCTAGAGCCACACTTGGCGGCCATGTACAATGAATCCTTTGATAATGTTTTTTTTCACCCAGTCTCTTCGTGAGGCTATGATAACTCTGCTTCTAAAGCCCGACAAGCCGGCTGATTGTCGTGACTCCTACGGCCCCCTTTCCCTTATAAACATTGACAACAACATTTTCTCCAAATTGATCGCCTCTCCCCTTTTGTTACTCATGCCTCTCATTGCCCTCCCGGACCAATCTGGTTTTATTCCTGGTAGAGCTACCTCGCACAATCTTCGTATAATTTTTTCTGTCCTCCACCAAATGAATCCTAGTCTCCCTGCCGTGGCAGCCCTGCTGGATGCCACAAAGGCGTTTGATATGCTTGAGTGGCCCTTCCTATTCTACCTCCTATAGCGCATGGGCTTTAGTGCTGTATTTATACGTAAGATCATGCTCCTCTACACCAACCCCTCGGCGCGTCTCCGTATCAATGGCCAGGTCGCTGACCGCATCAGTATAGACCAGAGCACCCGGAGGGGGGGCCCGCTATCGCCTATGCTATTCGCCATCGCAAAGGAGCCCTTTCCCGCCAGGCTCCGACAGCATGACACCCATAGGGGATTAGGTTTTTGGGCCCGTTCCCTCCTTGTATTCATGTACGCGGATGACGTAACCCTTTATGTCCGTCACACTCAGGACAACCTAAGCCCCCTCGTTTGGAAAATCAGAAGCTTTGGCGATCTTTCCGGGATCCAAGTAAACTGGGGCAAGTCGGGGCTGACTGATGCCACCGCGCCGTTCACACCGGACTTCCCATTTATGTGGACCTCTTGCCCAACGCGCTATCACAGCATCTGGCTGAGTAGGGATCTGGACGAACTGCGGAGATCTAACTCTGGGTATGCAGTCGACTGGCTGGAGCCCAGGATTCCGGCCTGGAGCCGGCTTCCGCTATCTCTTGCTGGCCGGATCGCGATCGCTAAAATGGTGGTTCTGCCAAAATTGCTATACCTGTTCTTTAACATTCCTATCCTTCTCATCTCGCAATTCTTTCGCAAATTACGCTCCCTTATCATTTCATTTGTCTGGGCGGGTAAACAGCCTAGAATCGCATACGATATCCTAACTCTTCCCATGTCAGCCGGCGGGATGGTCGCTCCTGATTTTAAAATATATGCCCTGTGCGCTCAGGCCAGCTTCTTACATTTTTGGATTCATCCCACCCCTTACCAACCTCACGTTGCCGTAAAGGCGGATTGAGAATTTCTTTGGCCCTTGTCCACGGCACTGTTTGCGTCGGCGGTGCGCCCGCAGGCAGAGGTTGACACAGTCGAAACTTTGCGCTGTGCCGGTTATCCAATCTTTCCTTACTCCCTGCCATTCGGTACCAATAGTGAATCACCCTGACTTCCCCCCACTCTGGCCTTCCGGCATGGCTAAGCATGCGAGCATCTCGGTTTGCGGACGGTGGCAGACCTCTACCCCGGAAACTATTTTTATTCTCTTCCTGATTCCTCAGGCCCGCTGGACATGCTTTTGTACTATCAGCTACGAGCCATTTGCCGGAAATTACACTCCACATTTCCTCAGCCCCCACCCACGATGCCGGCACTTGACTATATGAATACATCCCAATTCCCACACAAATTAGTCACCAAACTATATGCTTTTATTCTTACGTCTACCTCCATCTCTACGGATCGTGCACAGGAAACTTGGGGTGCAGATTTAGGTATGGACATCGCACAGGTGGACTAGCTATACTGCTGCAACCAGAAGAAGAAGCTGTCACCAAACTATCGGCTCCGTCTAATACATTTTAAATTTCTACACAGGCTGTACCGCACCCCCGCTCAGCTCCATAAACTCAGGCTCATTCCAACTGACGCCTGCATGCGCCGTGCTGCTCCTGCTGCGGACTTCGCACTTGGCGTGGTTGTGCCCTAAGGTCTCTGACTTCTGGCGACCGGTTTGCTACACTGTTTCGGATATCACTGGTGCTACAGTGCGCCCGGACCCTCCCCTGTGCCTGCTTGGCTTTGTAAAGTTCTGACCGGATGCCTCTCAACGCTTTATTGCGATGTTGCTGGTTCTGGCCAGGCGTAGGGTGGCAATGTGTTGGGGTTGCCCGCTCTGCCCGCACTAGTATGGTATCTTACAAGTCATACACAGTCTGCTATAACCAGACATGGTTTTGACCTCATGAGATGAGAGCCTGCACTCTCAGAGGTCAGAAACAAAGCCTTCTCTGGGCAGTGGTGCTCTACTCCTCCTCCAGGCCGGAATAGCCTTCTAGAGCAGGAAGCTTCAAAGTCGTTTCTACCTTTGAAGTGAAGCCCACGCTTCTCTACTTCGTGGGGCATGCCAGCCCACCTGTCCTGCATCAAATTTGAGAGGACGACAGGCTGAAAAATGAGTTAGATGAGGAGGTGTGCCTACATTCAGTCAGCACTACCCCTCAGGTGTGACAGGCTATGTGAACCCCTTAACTGAATATCCACCATCTTGAGATGGTAGAGAAACAACATATAAGGGCTAGGGTAGTACCCTTTCCCACAGGAAGTGGTCACCAGGAGGGCCTAGGCATTCTAAAGATAGGTAGTCCATTGGCTACTACCTGCCTCCCACTGTATTGTCCCTAAATTCAGTATGTAGGTGGCATCGCTAGACCTTGAACCTAGATTCAATGGACAAGAAGATGAAAAGGACAAATAAGACTCACTGAAGCCCTGCTACTGTCGTAAATTGGCAGCAATGGGTTAGCATTAGCAGAAACCATCTTGTATTTAGAAGTTATCTTATCCGCTTTGTGAAAGCCATTTTGTAGTTCTGTCAGCCATCTTGTCTGCCATGTGCTGCAATGTGCTCACCATGTGCTTTGTCCTACCTTCTTGCTAACTGCGTCTGAAATCCGCCCAGCACCAGGCTATATTTAGCATGCTCCACTTTGACGCATGCCCAGATATGCCCAGTGGGGCCTGCAGCTGTTACTGATTAGTTTCAGATAGGAATGTGTTTACTACTTTCTGAAAACTGTTAGCTCCTCCCACTTGGCTGAGCAAGCAGATCTTGCATGTCCATATTAGGTATTTTTGTATGCTCACATGAGCCAGGACTGCCCCTTGCATTTATGTTTACTATGTAACTCTAAAGCATATATAAAGACCCAGCTTTCTGAATTCCTCAGACTGCCTCATTCAGTTGCTAAGGCTTCTGTGTGACATAGTCTCAACTCATTTGAGTTTAATAAAGATTTTTTTTTATATTCCAGATTTCTGTGCCAACCTCTTTCTTGGATGGTTTAAAAGGACCAAGTATCAGTGAGACCCCTGAGAGGAGTTTTTGATTTCTACACTACAGAAGAAATTAGTGCCAAACCCTTCCTGCTGCCTCTAGGACTTGATAATCAAAGTTGTGAGTTGTTCTGAACCTGTGAAGACTCCAAGAACTCATAACTCCTCCAGCCTTTGAAAAGTTACCAAGAACCTCTCTTAGAGGGAACGTTTCACTCCCTTGCACATCACATGCACCAATCCCACTATGTCCGATTTGTCGACGTGCTGCTCCCTTGTGACTTTGATGCAGTACCCACACCAATAGAGGTACACAAGCACTGAATTGTCAGATCTGCCTCCCCACCAAGTTTGGAGACATCAGGATCTACTTGTGACACCTCATACCAATACCCGGGGTACCAGACCCCTGCAGCAAACAGCAAAACAAAGAGTCCGTATCTGTCTCCAACGATTCCAGAAGCAAGCATCCATCAAGGGACATTGAGACTCCTGAGAAACATATCCTGAGTGGCCCAGCTGTCCCCCGAATCCCCTCTCCAAGTTGCCTGCTTCTGACTGTAAGAACTTCTCAGCACACGACGCATGGCTGACCTATCTGCTCTGCACCCAGCACCACTGACCCCTTTAATGATGAACCAGCTGTGAACCCATGGGCCCATAACCTTCGCATTCTCCTGACTCCAGTGGTCTCCACTGGACTTACCACTAAGTCCTCCTGTGCAGTGTCTTTCCAGGTGGCCCCTTTCATCGTAGCGCCCTGCCTATCAAGACCTTCAGCACCCTTCTACTGGCTGAATCCGGGACACTCCCAATCTTCTGCTGTTAGAACTTTAGACCTGGTCCTGCCTTTGACCTGAAACGAGATTTTATATATTTTTCTGCTTTTCTCCATTGACTTCAAGTGTGTGTAATTGTGCACAAAAGTTATATATTTTCTGAACAAATAAAAATGTTAATTCCTAACGGAACTTACTGTAGATCAAGGTTCTCAGTCTTAAAAACTACAAAAAAAAGAGATGATTGTTATAAATTGATCTTGGATTTATTCTTGAGTGTGTGTTTCTTTATTGCCTATCTTAGTATAACAAATGCTTAGCAATACCCTCTCATAAGCCCAAATGCTCACCCATACTACCACAAAAAAGCATTTGTACTATCTACTTTATCCTCTGTGTACCAGTTAGGGATCCACTGGACTCTCTAAACAGTGTACTTCATTTTAGTACACTATATACAGATCCAGCTTCCTACAGTGGTGCTTCAGTGGTGGGATAGAAGACTTTGCATTTGCTGGAACCACTTTGTCAATAAGTGGCCACATGAATAAATATAGAAATTGTCTTTAGTCACTTTTCACATTTCTAAAATTAACTGCTAGGGCCTTGGCTAAGTTACTGAAACTAAGTGGTTAGAAATGCAAATGTCTGTTACTATAGTTAAGACAAAGCATTTGGTGTTAAGGGTGTTTTTTAACTACATAAAAAGTTCCCACCCTTAGTAAAATAATAAGTGATACCGATAACCAGGCTCAGGAGCACAACATGGCCCCTTATACGGGTCTGTCCTATGCCTAGCTGAGGTCCCTCTGTAAGGGTTATGACAACATTACTGGCAAACCAGCTGACAAAGAAAAGCTTAGAAAGCTGTTAGCAGAGTTTGAAAGAGATAACCCATAGCTAATAGTTCAATCTGAAGAAGATGGGACTACTGAAAATCACACTAAGGACATGGCTGAGTGCATCCACTCAGAGCAAGATGAGGACTCCTCAAAAGAGGATATCATGCTGGAAAGTTTGACCAGGAGATTGAACTTAGAAGCTCAACTCCTTGACATAGAAAGAAAAAGAAAGAGTTGAGCCTATGACTTATGTTTGGTGGCAGCAATTTTATAAGTAGGGAGAGAGAGAAGATTCCTTTGACTCAAAACTCCTCAAAGGGATTGTCCCTAAATACTCAGAGTGTGTTGACAACACCAAATGGTTCACTGCTTTTGATAGAGCCTTCCTAGGTAGTAGAGTAGCCAGAAGACATTGGGATCCGCTTCTGTGGAAACTATTCTCCGGAATATGCAGGGATAGACTCATGACAATGAATGAGAAAGATGTTGAGTCTATGACCTCATGAAGGGTACCCTGATTGAGGGCTTTGTACTCACCACTTAAGAATACATCATAACATTCCGGGAGAATAAAAAAAAACAGAATCAGTCCTGGGTGTAATTTGTTGACTTTTCAGTGAAAACACTAGGTGGTTGGCTATCAGGTAACAATGTGCACAACTATAAATTGTTACAATGTTAAGTTACATCTGCATCTAGTAGACCTAGGTCCACATTCTCCTCTAGAGTTGGTAAAGAAGGCAGACCACTGGATCAACACAAGGGTGACCAAGACTACCACTGGTGAGGGTGACCAAATGAAAGGGCCAAAAAGACCCCCCCCAAAGGAAAGACGGTCACCAAAAAGATAAACACAAAAATTAATATTCTTCAGGCCCCCACAAACTTTCTCATGACAGTGGGGCCAGAAACTTTTCACAGTCTAAGGTAGGTACCAGGATGAGAACTGGGATTCCAATAAGGCTTAGTGTTTTGATTGCAAGACAACTAGACCCTGAAGTGAATACCCAAATTGTAAAAACAAAAATAATGTCTCTAGCACACCAGCAGTAAATGCAGTAGTGAGTCTCCATCTGGGATCATGTGTGACCCCTGACCATGTGAAGGTTCTCAATGAGGCAAATCTAGTCGCAGAGGGAGGGGTGAATGTAGCTGACCTGGTTGTCTGGCCAAGTAACATGGAGAGATACAGATAAGAGCAAAATATCAATAGGATTAGAGTAGTAGCCCTGAGAGACACTACTGCTAGTATCACCTTGTTTACTGAGCATCTGGTGTCCTCAGATAAATATCTGCTTGGAGAAACCTATACAGTCCACAACGCTGACAATCATGTTAAGGTGAATCTAATGGCCTTGAGAAAGGGTTAGTGGCCTCAAAACGGTAGTTGTTTTATCTGCTATCCCTGTACAGCGTTGCTTGGCAATGACTTGGAGCACTCAGCATGGTCTAAGGTAGAAAAGAAAACACATGCAGCAATGCTGAAAATACCCGAATGGGTGTGTGTGAAAACCAGAGCACAGTGTAGAACCCAGTGTGAAAAAGAAGTGTTGGAGCCTGAAATTATGGATCAACCTTCCAAGAGAAAGGGCAAGAAGTTCAGCAAGCCTGCTTCTATACAGACACCAGATCAAGTCCCTGCTTCTGAGAGAGAAGACTTGTCATCCCCAGAGGGAACTGAGCTCCAGGAGCCTGGGCCTTACATTGCAGAGCTTTGGCACCCAGGGGGACCCTCTACGGGATATCTGGGCCAGAGGCAGAGAATCTTTCCCACTCCTGAAAGCGTGAGGCAGCAAGCTGCTGATCCGGAAAAGGGACGTGTAAGTGGTTCTCACAGGACCTATTGGGCAGGAGGAACTCCTATACACTGAGGCCAAAGACCCCACACATGGTGCCATTTGGAGTTTGGTAGTGCCCCAGCAGTTTAGAGAGGTTCTCCTAACATTGGCCCCTAACATTCTCCTAGGTGGGTATCCTGGCCAGGCTAAAGCCTGGAATAGGCTAGTCAACCACTTCTACTGGCCAGGAAGGTCCCAGAAGTTGATGAAGTATTGCATCTCCTTTGCCACCTGTCAAGCCAGTGGCAGACAGGCAGCCACCTAAAGGCTGAGTACATGAAAAAAGCCAAGCAAATCTTGAGGTCAGCCAAGAACTCAAGAAGCTCTGGTATGACCAAAAGGGTATCCTGGTATCCAGAGCAAAAGGCATAGGTTTTGTAGCATGTGACACTGAGTGTCCTCCAGGACAAATGGACGGGGTCCTACCCTATCCTATAAAGAAAGGGGTGGCCACATATTTGGTAGACCTTGGCACATGTAGGAACCCCAAGAGGGTCATACATGTAACTCGCCTGAAACCCTAGGATGACAGGGCGGACATGACCATGCTAATGGTCACTTTATGAGGATCAGGAATCAGAGAGTAAACTCTCCCTGACCTTGTCTCTCACAATGCTAAGGATGTCTCAGTTGAAGAAGTGGTCTTCTCCGACACCATCACTGACCAACAGCAGACTGGTTGCAGGCAAATCCCAAATCAGTTTGCTGAGCTCTTTACTTTGGCCCCTGGTCAGACTAACCACTGTACATATGATGTGGACACTAGTGGAAGCCTACCTGTCAAAACCAGAATCTAAAGGCAGTCTGATCATGTCAAAGGAAGCATCGAGGCAGAAGTAAGCAAGATGCCGGAATTGGATGTCACTGAACCCTCAGAGAGCCATTGGGCCAGGCCAGTTGTCTTAGTCCCCATGCCTCATTCTCAGGGTGGAAAGTAAGAAATTAGGTTTTGTGTGGACAATAGGGGCCTCAATTCAGTCACAATCACTGATGTGCATCCAATTCCTAGGGCTGATGAACTAATTAACAGGTTTGGGGGAGCCAAATATCTGAGTACTTTTGATTTCACATCAGGGTACTAGCAGATAGGTCTGACCCCTAGACCAAAAGATAAGTCAGCATTCTCAACCCAGATGGGCACTCTAGTTTACTGTGATGCCCTTTGGATTAAAGAATGCCCTTGCCACCTTTAAGAATGTGGTTAACAAAGTCCTTGCTGGATTGGAATCCTTTAGTGCAGCTTATCTGGATGATATTTCTGCCTTTAGCTCCACCTGGTAGGATCACCTGATCCACCTCCAAAACATCCCGAAGGCTCTGCAGAGTGCAGGCCTCACTATCAAGGCAAGCAAGTGTCAGATAGGCCATGACAAGATTATATCCTTGGGCCGCCAGGGGGATAGTGGCCAAGTTCCGGCCCTACAAACCAAAATCCAGACCATTCTAGATTGGTAACCTCCAATCACTCAGACCCAAGTTAGGGCGTTCCTTGGCTTGACTGGGTACTACAGGAGATTAGTGCGGGAATATGGATCCATTGTGGCTCCACTCATAGAATTGACCTTCAAGAAAATGCCCAAGATGATTAACTGGACAGTGAGCTGCCAAAAGGCTTTTGACACACTGAAAGAAGCAATGTGCTAAGCACCCATTCAAAAAGCTCCAGATTATACCAATCAGTACATAGTGCAGGCAGACACCACTATACATGGGATGGGAGTGGTCATATTCCAGTGATGATGGCCAAGATCAACTGTTGCTTTCATAAGCAGGAGGCTTATCCCCAGACAGCAGCATTGGAGTGCCATTGAGAGGGATGCCTTTGATGTGGTTTGGCCCCTAATGAAGCTGAGGCCATACCTGTTTGGTTCTCACTTCCTTGTCCAAACTGACCACAGACCTCTCAAATGGCTTATGCAGATGAAAGGCGAAAACCCCAAATTGTTAAGGTGGTCCATATTCCTAAAGGGAATGGACTTTACAGTGGAACACAGACTTTGGACTGACCATACCAATACAGATGGCCATTCCAGGTTCTTCCACTTAGATGATGAAGACTCCCTAGGGAAAGATTAGTTTTATATTCTTTTGTTTGGGGGCAGGGCTATGAAGGAAAGTGCCTCTTTTTACATGGTTAGCCCCCACTCTTTGCTTGATGCCTGATGGGATTTCAAACTGTAAGTGCACTGGGTCCTTGCTAACCAAGTTCTGAGTGCCAGATCTCGTTTCCCAAAACTGTACCACAATTGGCACAAGTTCAGCCACCCTTGTAAGTCCCAAGTACCTGGCACCCATAGTACCTAGGACATGGGAACTGAAGAGGGTCCTCTAGGTCTGCAGTATGTATTATGCCACTCTAGAGACCCCTCACCAAGAGCATTCAAACGACCATTGCAGGCTGCGTCTCTTGGTGCAGAGAAACCCGAAGAGCCGATAAGAGTCGATAAGGCACATGTTTTGTTGGTACACGTGCATATGCCTGAGCTTTCCTGAGTGATGCGGATTCTAGAGCTAGGCAGCACTGAGTTTGTAGAATGCCTGAGGAATTCGAGATACAGAGCTGCCAGCTGGCTGTTGTGTCAGCATTGCTGTGCTGTCAAGAGGGTTTAAGTATATGAATGAATCCAAAGAAGAATCCTTAGTTTGTATGAATATTCTTTTTTACAGCACACAGCCCTGTGTGCCATGCCCTTACACACTTTCAATATATAGGTAAGTCATCCCCTTTGGCAGGCCCAAAAGCCTTTAGGCAGGGCTCACTATTTCTCATGTGTGGCCATATCTGCATGAGCAAATATGACCCGGCAATATCTGAGCCACTCTTGGACATTGTAAGTGCTCAGGGAAGCCATAAAGAGTACATGGGCTGGATACCTGTCATTACGAGTTTCCTATCTCCATGATGGCTTCACTATACCCTAAGATATTTGGTACCAAACATCCTGTCGTAATAAATCCTCAATGATGCCAGTTTTGGATCTATTAATAAATGCATATATGAGACCCTTAAGACTCTAGCACTGGTGTGGTCTCTGACAAGTCATAGCCAGTCTGCCACCACCAGAGATGCTTCTGTCTTCTGGGGTGAGAGCCTGTGTTCTCAGAGGCCAGAAACAAAGCCTACTCTGGGCTGTGGGTGCTTCATACCTCCTCCAGGCCGGAATGGCCTTCCAGAGTGGGAAGCTTCAAATGTGTTTCTGCCTTTAAAGTTTATTCCAGGCTTTCCTAGATAGTGGGGGATGCCAACTCCCCTGTCCTGCTCCACATTTGGTGGGAGGACAGGTGGGAAAATGAGATAGATAAGGAAGAGTGTCCACATTCAGCCAGCACACCACCACCTCTAAGAAGTGACAGGCGATGGGATCCCCTCTCCTGAAAATCCATCATCTTGAGATGGTGGAGAAACAACCTATCAGGGCTAGGGTATTGATTCTACCCACATAAACCAGTCACTTAGAGGGTGTAAGCACCCTGAAATGGTAGCCCATTGACTACTACCTGTCTACCCCTGTAATACCCCAAAATTGAGTATTTAGGTGGCACCCTACACCATGAACCTAGATTTGACAGACAAGAAGAAGAAAAGGGCAAAGAAGACTTGCTGCCGAGAACTGAAGCCCTGCTGCAGAAGAAAACAGTGCCAAATCCTGCCTGCTGCGTCTAGGACAATCAGAATGTGCTCTATCTTCCTGAACATGTGAGGACTCCAAGAACACTGGAGCTCCTCCAGCCTTCAAAAAATCACCAAGAATCTTCCTTGGAGTGAAGGTATCACTCCCCTGGACACCACAGACACCAATTCCGCTGAGTCCGGTTTGTGGACGTGCTGCTGCCCCACGACTTTGACACAGCAGCTGCACCAAAAGAGGTTCACCAACTCCAGAGGGTCAGATCTGTCTCCCCAGCAAGTTTGGAGACACTAGAACCTACTGGAGCAGCACCGTACTAATAGCCAGGGTACCGGACCGCCTACAGCAAAAGGCAAGACGAAGAGTCAGTGAGGAACTCCAACAATGTCAGAAGCAAGCAAACATCGAGAGACATCAAGACTCCTGAGCCCCACATTCTGAGTGGCCCAAAATCACCGCTCCAAGTTATCTGCTCATGGCTGTGGGGTGTTCTCGACGCACAACGCCCGGCAAACATATCTGCTCTGCACCTAACCCCACCGGCCCCGGTAATGAAGAACCAGCTGTGGTCCCATGGTCTTGAGACCCTTGTGACCTCCTACCTCCAGTGGGACCCACAGGTCTTACCTCTAAATCCTTGTTTGCAGTTTCTTTCCAAGTGGCCCCCTTTGTTGTAGCGCACCAGCTACCAACACCTTCAGTACCTTGCTCCCGGTCGAATCCGGGATGGTCCTGGTCTTCTGCTGCTGAAACTTTAGACCTGGTCCTGTTGATGACCTCAAAGGAGAAGGTTAACTGTGTGAAGGCATTGCCTGATTTTATATGTATTTTTCTGCTTTTCTCCATTGACTTCAATAATGCATAATTACGCACAAAAGGGATATATTTTCCGAACTCTTAAAAAAATCATAACTCCTAAAGTACTTACTGTAGATTGAAGTTCTTAGTCTTAAAAATACATAAAAATCGATACTATTTGTATAAATTGGTCTCTGGTTTGTTCTTGGGTGTGTATCTCATTTATTGTCTGTGGTTTATCTGTTCTACTCACTCAGACAACCACAAATAGTGTAGATCACTCTGTTAGATTTGGTTCTGAAGAATTGCTGTCCACCTTGACATGAGCCAACAGTAAATAGGGCAACCCACTATTCCCCAAGGAAATGGGCAAGAAACATGTTGACCACCAAGTAATGCGCAATACCCGGTAACATTGAGACCTAGACACTCTGCAATTGCTTTTTTCAATCATGATAGGAGCCAGGTTTATTAAAATTGTTTAAAGTGGACTCCTATTGCCTCTTTTAATCCCTACATAGCCTACTGATCCACTTCACACACAACTACACTTCCTTTTTAGGCTCCTCACACCCATGCACTAATGCGGCAAGGAAGGTACGATCTCCGCCCAAGAGCCCCTCATAGAGTGCCCGTCGGGAATGGCAGCACCGACCGGAGGAGGAAACCTCCCTATGATGAAGCATGACACCTAGCAGGCTCGGTGGGAGGGCAAGTATTATGAAAGGAGGAATGCCCCCTTTTCCTCCCTACATTCAGTGTACATATGTTGACACTTCAATCAACCTAGGACCCCCTTCCCCTGTTAGGAACTGATTATCATCCTTGTTTTAATGTTAAACACTCTCATTCACAAAGTAAATTAAATGTGAGACAGCCATGGCATGTGCCCCTCTGCTCTGGTCAATAGTTTGTGTATGAATTATTAATTTTCATCCTTGCAAACAAAATTACCAGTCAATAAAACCGAATCATCTTTGGCATCATGACTTAAAACCAAATATTGCTCATAATATATTTTCAGAAAGTCCAAAACTATGAAAGCAACTTTGTAAATTTAGAGATGCATCCTTTGAACTCTGCAAACATTCCTGGTCATCTCCCTTAGGCCCGGTCCTTGCAGGAGTCAAATGATTTACAAGAGTTGTATTTGAAATCCTTTTAGGAACATTTATCACTGAAAATGGTTCATATTCACTATCATCCTTGGTGGGTTGAAGGAACAGTATTAAATGCGCATCTCTGGTTGAATGTGGAAGTGCAGCTTCAGTCACAGCCTGTAGGTGAGTGGTTTTTCATGCAGCACAAGATATACATTTGTTGTGCTGTGTTGCGGAAGCTGGAAAAACAAATCAGAGACTTATCTACTAAGACTGGCCTTCTGCCACTATCACACCTTGTGCTGGGAGTCTAATTACAGCCATATTTATGCACAAGTGTCTAGCGCAGGTGTTGTACTGGATATATACCTACCCAGAAAAAATTCCATATCTGCCAACTTGAAGAACAATCGTATGTGTGAGGAGGGGGCAAGCCCTTGAAGGGGGTTGGGCCTCCTTCCAAGAAGTACCTTTGGAGCACTTTTGACCGAACCACGTCCCCAAGGCCCCTATTCCACACCAAAAAGAGATTGCTGAGGCTAGTGCCGATATCCTGGGGTGTTTTCACACCCCTTAATGGACGTCATCAGTTAAAAGAATCAGAAAACGAGATGGAAAAACACGTCATTATTCAATAATACTACTAAGCAGTCTAGCAATAAACAAGTGTTGAAGACACATGGCAGATCAGGAACAAAAACATGCAATTTAGTAACTTCAAAATCAAGGTAATGCAAAGAAAGAGAGAAAGACTGAACATCAAAGTACAATGAAGCATTACAACCTCAGTCAAAAATGCTAAATAAAACGGTTACCCGGGAGCACCATCGCATCGTGACTCAAAGGTTCACTGTACGAGGTGGTCAACGAATGGGCAGATAAGTAGCCCATTTATACATTTGAAATGAGGAACCGTTGACCACAAGATCTAATTTTGGCAGGTGCTTGACTGCAGAACATAACAAAAGTTTGAACTTTGTATTAAAAAGACTTTGTGTCACCTCTCGGAAGCTTTAAGTTGGAAGCTCCTTATAAGGCTACTGTTTATTTGAAGCCCCTTTGCTATTTTAGTTTCCAAAGCTGCGTAAAGTCCCAGTTGATCCCCACTCCTACAGTGTGGACAATGTTAGCAAAACCCTGTCTATGGGCTAGCAGGGACAATTAAGACTCTCATGCTTCCGATGTGGACAGAATGGCCCTGGAGGATGATGCTGAACTTAAAACTAGACCCTGCTTTACAGGCACAGACAATGCAGCAGACTGGAAAGGAGAAGATGAGCCAAAATGAAGGCAAGCAAAGTCCAGAGTGCCTGACGGTAAAAGTTGAATTGGTGTCTGAATTGAATCATGCCCCACGATGAATCTAGGGACCTACACCCTGGTAAGCCTTTAAGTACCATGAGAAAAGGGTTGGGATGATTCAGGAGACCCTCCCAGAGGAGGGTTTGGACATGGGGTGGATACTCCCATGTCCTTTGTCCAGTTTCGAGCAGGAACCAACGGCTCCCAGAGCTGGTTTGAACTGGACTATGCAGGGAGGCACCAAATGTGCCCCTTATGCAGACTGAGTAGCACTGGCAAGCGCACCCTCCTGGCCCCAATACACTACATCCTGTCTGGGAGGTCATCAGAACTCCCTATGAAAGGATACCTATTTGTTCGGCCTTTCTCTGCTCGAGCTTGGCTGTACAGCAGGAGGGCAGGATTGTGTCCCTGGTTGGCAGTGCCATGTTGTGCTGTCTGGGTCTAGAAGACAGGTACCAGGATCACTGAGAGCCTAACGGAGGACTACTCCAGTGCTTGGAATCATACCTCCCACACCGTTTATTGTATGATTCCAACATGTTTGATACCAACGTTGGAAGGATTCATTGCAGCCGATTTCAAGATGGGCGTCGCGTAGCAACACTGTGCCCCCCCTTTATGGTATATGGCTGCCTCACTTACAACCCAGGACAATAGACTCTGCAGGCTGTAGGGGTGTACTGCTCATGAAGGGGCACACTCACACTTAGAAACAAGTACCCTGCCTTCAGGATTGTGAAGGCCTGCTAGAGGGGTGATTTGTAGGTTTTAAGTGCAGTGACCCTAGAAATATAGAAACCTATATCTGTCGTAAGTGGTGCTGGCACCAGCTTACACAGGTTGCAATGGCAGGCCTGTAGTTACAGTTTGAATGGTCTCCGATGGGTGGCATACTACATGCTTCAGCCCATGAGGGACTCTGGGGTTACTATGTCCTGGGTACCTTCGTACCATATACTAGGAGCTGATAAGGGTACCTCAGTATCCAATCTGGGATGTACTGAACCTAACAATTTAGGGGAGAAAGAAAAGAGACTGGGGTCCTGATTAGCATGACTCCAGTCAGACTAGTCAATAAAGTGGGGGTTACCATAAAAGCAGATCATACTTTCCTACAGGTTCCTCACCGGGAGAATGTGTGATGGAAGGTGATATTGTGCGTCACACTGTGGCACCCTGTGAATTGACATGTATGAAACTCCAATGCCTAGACAAACTTAGCAATATTTCATAGATAGTGTCCTATGCTTTCTAGCACACGTGCAATGCCAGAATTTTTGAGAAATAAAAACATTTACCCGTTCTTAACGCCTGTCCCTAAGAGGCATTACTTTATGATTCAAAGGTCAGTCTGGTAATAATATTAGAAGGGGTGTTGCGTCTAAACCTATGGGTTTTTGCACTGGGCACTCATGTAAGGCCCCAGTAAAGCCCTGATACAAATCAGCTCAAATCACTTTGTATTCTGAGAAAAGGATACATTTCCAGCCCACAGGCATGTGCTATCGCCAAGACTAAGATCCTCTCCACTTGCCAACTTTTAAGCATCCCTGATGGGGAAGAAGCACTTCGGTGAAACTGTGCATGTTATGGTGCGTGGATTACATTTTTATCTCTTTAGAAATAAACCTCCAAAACCATATTTTCTTTTTAATAAAGAAAATGTAATCTTCCAGATGCTCTGGGAGGTTCCTGCACAACCCACCTCTAAATGATGCCTTCTACTTTTTCGTTCACTGTTGAATTCTGAAATCTAGATTGATCCCTGCTTCTCAAATGTTCGGCTAATTAGGTTTATCCAAATATTCTATTCAAGCTTGTTGGCATTAGATTCTGTGTAAAAAAAAAAACGTTATCAATATCAGACTGCCTGTGGCAACAATAATACCAATTTCTTGTTTATCCGGTGTACACAGCCATGCCTACGATTTACAACGGTTTTCACCTTGGATTTGTTGACATTTCACATACACCTTGATTACCTGGTCCAGTGGTTCTTAACCTTTTTTCTTCTGTGGACCCCACTTAACAATTATTGAATTCCAGGGACACCCCAGTTAACCACTAACGGTATTCAGCACCCCCAATGGTTTATTATTGTATTCCGGGGACCTCCATTAAGTCATTACTCAAAGCCAGAGACCCCAACTTACTCAATTTTGATCTTTTGAACTCTACAACAATACAGTGAAATACAGAAAGAAGCAATCATCAAACAAATTGTGGTAAATAAATAAATAATACCCTATTTTTGACTAGGCATATAGCATAACAGATAGCTCAATAAATAAGAGTCAAGATTCGAGGTAGTAGGAGTTTCTGCAGGTTTATTACAGCATAAGGACAGGATCAGGACAACCTGCATAGGATGACCCAGCAGCTGCTGGGGCCGGGTCTGGGATGAGCGCGCTAACTTTTAATAACAATACATGAACTTATATACATAGCGCAAACACATAGCATTACATTGCAGTAGGCGTAGCAGTGGGTGGAGCAGAAGGCGTGACGCGTAGCAGTCGCGAAAGATAACAGTAAAAGTAGGTGTAACTGGGCGTATACATAGACATGTGGTGCAAACGTAACAGAATATGTCATGAATGGGGCGGAAACATAGGAGGGGGCTACCTAAGGAGCCGGGACCTCTAACCTGGTGGTGCACGCAAACTGGCAATGACGTATTACTAGGAGAAGCTGGGGCTATGAACTCTGTGCTAGGAGCAGAGACTAAAGTCTGGAGGGTCGGAGCGACTTGTACCTAAACCCTATCTAGTATCTGATGTTTAGGGAACATGTTGATATAAACTAGAAGTCATGAGGGGAAAGGCTAACTTGATTCTAAGACTGGACCATGCATTATTCTACATGTAGTGTGTGATGAAGAATACTAAATGACCATTAAATACAGTATTTCTCTAACGTGGAGCCGCATAGGCTAGACAATGACGGGAACTATTGATGCAGTTCAGTAGCTTAGGAATGCAGAGAAGGAGGACTGAACTGATAACTGGAACTATAACATACTTTTGGCAGACTCAGAGGCAGAGCCAGGCTGCACCGGGCACTGCGAGGCAGGAAGTAAGTGAAGGGTCGAGGATACAGGTGGGGGCTGTATCGCTCCTTAGCGAGGCTTTCAGGAGACAGGAGCTGAATCTGATGTCCGGGCCCTTTTGAGGCCTGGAAACGGGGACTTTATAATGGAATAACGTGCACACTGAGAAACGTGGCAACGTAACTTTACATAGGCCTGATATTCGTAGTATTCACGAGGACTGGAAACTAGCATACTAAAGGTGGACACAACTGTGATTGCGTCATTAATCGGACATGGGGAATAACATATGCATATTGGTCATGCACACATAACATATGATGGATGAGGCGTAGGGACACAGAACATGGCAAAATTTACTTTTCCACATTCCCTCCTTGTCACTACGTTTCCATCAGGAAACATCAATTTTCATGATACCATCTATCATTTCATACAGTACCATTTGCTCGTCTCGATTTATCTTGGAACGGGACTTAGAACGGGGCTTAGGACTAGGAATACAAGAGGTAGCACACATGCTGCAAATCGCAGGGCCACATTGTATACAGAGGCAGCAGCTAAATATGATCGCTACTGCAATACTTAGAAAGGACAGGAATTTCCATCCCCATGCGGAAATTATATTCCAGAACCAACCGGACCATGTCCAGGTGCCTGGATCTTGATGTAACAGATGGGCAATTTTATGGAGTCTGGTTATAGCTGAATAAACAGACGGCGCGTTATTTGGAATGAAAATGCAACAACTAGATCCGAGGACTCTACAGGCCCCGCCCCTATCGGCCAGTATGACGTCAAGGACGAGACGATTCTGTAAAACGACAATTCTCATAAAGGATTGCTCTTCAGTTAAGTTACCTAGAGCGGAGGCAGTCTCATCTACTACTGCTTCAAGGGTTCTTGTTAACCTACGAATTAGCTTACTATTTACAATTGTACCTAAATAAGGGAAAACACCTTTATCTATATCAATGAATTGCTCTGCGGCAGTTTCAGTATAATCGACAATCGGGAGATTTCTCTTGTGTCTAGTATGTACTAGGAAGGAATTCCTATGGTAGTCAGGTGGGGCTAGAAAAACAGGCGGCAGTAGGAAGGCAATGTAACAGGTTCCCTCCCAATCGAGGGGCAGACGAACATATGCAGTTTGACCACAAACAAAATAAGAATGACGTGAGGCTTTAAAAATAGATTTCCCACTGTCACTATACTGAATAACAGTAGTACATTCACTATGGCCTACGTGTACAGAACCATAATTACGGACACATAATTCGCCTTTGACTGGTAGTACTGAAATAGCAGGTGAGTCTGGAGTAGTATCAGACTGAACATTCAGGACCATGAAATTCGACGAATAATTACCTAAATTATACACTTCATTTTCTAGATCTAACCCGGTTCTGTGGGGGAGACCTTGCTTGTCTGGGAAACATGTACTGTTAAGAAAAGACATATCTGTTGAGGATGACGTTAACGTGGACCATGCTCCACACGAACCATTATGTGAAAAAGGATAAGGAAAGAGTGGCAGAACTCCCTTCGGTGTCTGGAAAGGGGGGAGTCGACCACACACCCAACAATTAGTGGCATTGCTGGTCTGGTGTGAATAATGTAACATACGGATAAATGTGTTGTTACGCATAGCGAGGCGGTAAGAATATTCATGAGGAGGCAGATCACTAAACGTGTGCTCTGCTGTAGCATTAGCAGACATATTTACATGAGAAATTGGAAAATACAGGAAAAAGGCATAACTGGTGCAGGAAATCATTAGGCTGATGAATAATACGAAACTTAGAAAAATGATACATTGAATTGAACTTTGACTGACTCTCTCACTATGGGGGTCTATTTTATACATGTCAGAAACAGTCTAACCGTTTCACCTAGGGGAGGACTTATACAATCAAACTGACTGACTTACTAGACCGTAGTTTTTGCTTATACTCCTGTTGCGGAGTTTTCTCTATCAGGGAAGGGGTTGTAACAATGTCTTTTGCGGGACAGTCCTTTAAAACAATGTCTTGGCAGTCTTTAAAATCCTGGGACTCCTTGGAAATGTTTTTAGAAACGGGTTTCAATCCATTGAAAAGTTTTACATGAGAAAGGTGGACCCACCCCTTCCTGCCTTCCAGCTTGACGGCAGTACGGGTGGTCAAGAGGACCTGACGTGGCTCCTTCCAACGAGGTTCCAGCGGACTTGATCTGTCAAAATTCCGGACCATCACAAGGGAACCTGGAACGATTTCATGCGGTGCCACCTCGGTATTGTCTGGAAATGCGGCGGCAACCTGTGAACGACATGAGTTGAGGGCAGACATCAAGGAAGCTAGGTAATCTGTCAGCATATTACATGAAACATCGGTAATACTTCGGGGTCTAGGAGTACCCCACATGTTAGGGGGGCGGCCGAATACGACCTCATACGGGGACAGACCTGATCTGGAATGTGCGACCATGCGCATATAAAACAGAGCAACTGGCAGAGCTACTAGCCAGTCCACACCTTTTTCTTTACAAACTTTTGCAATACGGATTTTCAGGGTCTGATTATGTCTCTCGACTAGACCGGCTGCTTCAGGATGGCGTACACAATGGAACTTCCACTGGTACCCTAACAACAGGGAAACATGCTTCATTAACTCTGAGGAGAATGGCTGACCGTTATCAGAATATACGACTCTAGGGAGTCCATACCTAGGGAAAAATTCACGAACCAACTGCTTGGCAGTGGTCGCGGCTGTGTAATCTGGGACTGGATATGCTTCTGTCCACCTGGACAAAGCGCATACTACTACAAGGACATACTTGAAACCTCGACATCGCTCCATTTGAATATAATCCATCTGGAGGACCTCAAAAGGGTGGTCAGGAGGCTGGAAACCACCTTGTTCCACCGGGACACTTTTACCTGGATTAAACTGACAACATATCATACAGGTACGGACTTTCTGCTTGGCTGCAGCTCGTAAATGCTTGTTGAACCAAATGTTCTGGATACTGTCTAACATAGCTTTTTCTCCTAAATGTGCTGGACTATGTGCGGTATTGATAATGACTTGAACCATAGAGTCGGGGAGAAACCATGTGGCTCTACCCTTCGTTAACCATCCTTGATCTGTCTGGACCCCTCCTTGTTCGGACCATTTCTTGATTTCCTCGGGAGTAGCATGTAACTGGATATCTATGACATCTTGTGTAGGGTCCTTAACTGTCATGCATGTAGTCGGATCTGGAGTATGTGTCTGATTAACTGGAATGTCTAGAGTCTGTGCTGTAAGCTTGGCTGTGCGGTCTGCTAGATCGTTACCTTGGGAAATAATGTCAGTAACTTTCGTATGTGCTTTGCATTTCATGATAGCAATGGATGTCGGTAAATGTATGGCATCTAACAGGGCTTGAATAAGGAAACCATGCTGAATCTTGGTTCCATGAGAAGTCATGAAACCTCTCTCCTGCCAGAGCACTCCGAAGTCGTGTACAACTCCGAATGCGTAACGTGAATCTGTATAAACATTAACTTTCAGGTTCTTGGCGTGTATACAGGCTTGTGTCAGAGCAACTAGCTCTGCTGCTTGAGCGGACAGGGTGTCAATACGGTGTGTTTCAATAACTTCGGTGTCGGTAGTCACTGCATACGCGGCGACTAGTTCTCCTGTACTAGTTCTCATACATGAACCATCCACATAAAGTGTCAGGTCAGGATCTGGTAACGGAATGTCTGTCAGGTCTTGTCTTGGCTTTGTCGTAATGTTAACTACTTCCACACAGTCATGTGGGTCAGGGTTCAAACTGACTGATGGTAACAGTGTAGCAGGATTCAGGACGTTGCAGCGTCTAATTTCTATGTGTGGCTGGAACAGAGTCAATTCATAACCTGTTAAACGTGCAATTGTCAAGTGCTGAGTTTGTGTTCGGTTTAAAAGAACTTCCACGGAATGTGGAACTTGTACTGTCAGGGAATGTCCTAAAACTATGGAATCACTTTGTCTGATAGCTAGTGCTGTGGCTGCAACTGACTTAAGGCACGCAGGCAACGCCTGGGCGACTGGATCTAATGTGCTAGAAAAGTAAGCACAGGGCTTGTATTTTCCTGCTTGATCTTGTGTGAGAACAGATAATGCTGTACCTTCACGTTCAGTAACGAAAAGTGTAAAAGGCTTACTGTAGTTCGGTGTAGCTAGAACTGGAGCTTGACATAGGGCTTTCTTTAACTCGTTGAAACTAAGTGTATGTTCAGATGTCCAAGGGAGGACAGTCGATACGGCTGCCTCCTGTGTCGTTAACTGTATCAGTGGCTTGGCTAGAAATGCATACTGGGGAATCCATTGTCTACAATAAGAAGTAAGGCCGATAAAAGCACGTACCTCCTTCTGGGTTCTGGGCTGGGGAAGACTCGCTATTAACTGGATACGGTCGGGTGTCAACTGCCTACCCCTCTTGGACAGTAAGTGTCCTAAGTAGACCACTTGCTGGACACAGAATTGAAGCTTCGAAGGTGACACCTTGTGCCCCATCTCGGCTAGAAAATACAAGACTGTAAGTGATGCTCGCTCGCAAGCACGTTCAGAACGGGCTGTGATCAGTAGATCATCGACATACTGGAGCAGGGCAGTGTCCGTTGGCATGTGAATATTGTCTAGTTGTCTCTTGAGTGCTTGACTGTAAATACTAGGACTTTCTGTGAAACCTTGAGGAGCGCGTGTGAACATATAGCTCCTTCCATTTAAACAAAATCCAAAAAGAAACTGGCTGTCTGGATGAATGGGAACACTAAAAAATGCGTTCTTGAGGTCTATGACAGTGAAGAACGTGGCTTCAGAATCAATGGCTGTTAATAGGGAAGAGATATCTGGGACTACTGGGTACTGAGGAATAATACATTTATTAAGCTCTCGTAAATCAATCACTAATCGATATACTGGGGGTGCATTTGGATCAGTACGTTTCATGACTGGAATGATCGGAGAATTACATACATTGGAGTCAGTTTCTACAACTACTCCTTGAGCCATGAGCTCGTCAATAATTTTGGATAAGGCTGCTACAGCCTCAGGTGGCAATCTGTACTGTCTGATTCGTGGTAACACTACACCTGGCTTGAGAGTCACACGATAGGGTGTGATTCGCATATAACCTACATCTGTTGGACCTTGTGCCCATAGATGCTGCGGAACATTAGACAGTCTGGAATCAAAATCTCGTAATACATAGTGACCCTTAAAGTCACGTAGGAACAGACGTATTCCCTCTGGGGAACAGCAAATGACTGCACCTAACTCTTTCAGTGTCTTAATGCCTAATAGATTTTCTGGACATGACTTAGTAAGTAACAGATCAGTAGTGCGGGACAATGGACCTACTTCTAGAGTAACTGGCTTAGATATCTCGTTAACGATAGGCTTTCCTGAAAATCCAAGGGAAACATTTCTTGAGCCTGAGAGCGGAGCCCCTGGAACTTCGGCATGACTAATTGTGGTCCTACTTGCCCCTGTATCGATCAAAAACTTTCTGTCTTTCCCTAATACTTGACTGTGAACATAGGGACCTTCTTGATCTACAGGTATCTCGATGAGAGGCAAGCCTACCTCCCTCTCTAGGCTGTTTCATGAATATGGCTGATACTCTGGATACTCGGACTGTGCATACTGGTACATCTGTGATGTGACATGCTGTGTTGCAGCAATAGGCTGCGGTACTGTAACTGTCTGTTGTGCATTCTGTGACTGAGGAGTCTGTGAAACTTGTTCTTGTCTAGGCGGACGTGGTCTTTCTTTAGTCTTACCAGTAGCTATGTTGTGTTTCAGAACTGCACACTCGTTTATAAAATGACCTGGCTGTTTACAATAATTGCAGTTCCCTTTAACGGGAGCTGCAGGATGACTGGCTTGATTCGGACCCCTCTTCTGACTGTCGTGAGGAACAGATTGTGCAACTAGCACTTTCATTTTCGTGTCTTTCATACGTTTTCTTTCGTGTTCTTGCTCTTCTCTGATTCTATTCTGGTGGTATTGGAGCATCTGGAGCATCTGGGACGGAGTATTTGCTTGCCAGGTGCTTTCGACTTTCAAAACTCGATTTTTAATTTGAGGACTTGAATTCTCGACTAATTTAGTAACGAAAAGGTGAGGGTATGACTCACTACTTGTCTTGAGACCACTGTTAATACTAAAACATTTTTCAAATCTAGAATAAAAATCACTAATATCTTCGTCTTGTTTCTGTTTACAGGCTGAGATTGCATCCCAGTCTTCTTTTCTAGTTGTCAATAATCTGGGTAAAACTTGAATCAATAATTCTGGTAATTCTTTACATTTATCTCCAAGACCGGTACCTGGTACTCGTGCCTTGTCTTCAGCTTCTAGAGCTGTCCAATCGATCTTTTTCTCTCCCACCTCCCATTCTTTTTCCTTTAGCTTTTCATACACCCCTGCGGGTAACAGGACCTTTAACATTTTAATGATATCTGGGTAAGTGTATTCTCCCATACGGAGCATGTCTTTTAATTCTCTATGGAACCCTGCTGGATCTTTGTCATGACAGGGAATTAATTTCTTCATTTCAAGAAGTTCCATCTTTGTTATTGGAGTGTATACAAACACTCGTTGCATTTCGCCACCCGTCCCTCTGACTGGGTGGACTTCTCGTAACGGATTCTGTCGGTCTATGTAGAATGATTTACTTTCTGGGGGTGAGACATGAACAAAATGTGGGTTCAAGAACGTTCTATATTTGTGGCGTTGTTCTAGAATGACACTAATTAAATCGGTACCTAGACCTCTCCATCTGTACTGGAGTAACTCGTTCAGGATATCATGTAACGGACCTGGATCAGAGTGTTGACCCTCATACAGAGTAATGAGGTGCTGAATCATATACATACCCACCAGTCGTTGCTCGGCTGGGGGCATTTTCAGAAACATTTGTGCCACTATTTCGTCTGGAAAAGTGGTAGAATCAGTAATCCATCGGACTGCTGATCGGGCTAGTTCTTGTTCATGCATGGTACTTAACTCACTATAACCGATTCGTGATTTCAGAATGTGATCGGTAGCTTGAAATACTTGTTCTAGGGAACCTTGTTCTGGTGCTGGATGATGGAAAATAGACTTGTGTTCTAGACGTAAATGGCGATCTGGAAATCTAGATTTTCCTACATACGCTATTCTGGCGGGATTCTCGTCCTCTTCTTCTTCGGGATCAGAGATACTTTCTTTCTCGCTTACTTGTGCTGCTTTACGCTGTTCGTGTATCTTTATTATCTCTTTACGGATTTTCTTGTACATACTCTCCATAGCACCGACGGTCTTGTGCTTACCCTCGGCTATATTATCACTCCACCTTGTCAGGATTCTCATTTTGGCGGAATCTTTAGACGGGTAATCTTGTTCTCTTATTAGACAATTGATCAGGAACTTTAATATCATGAGCTGGATCTCGGCTTTCCTTTGAGACATAGTCTCGCTAATACTTTCTGGATCATCCCCTGTACGGATGAAACGATATATTCTGTCTAGATCTTCTTTCATATTCGGTAAGGTGACTAGATACTCGGCCACCTTTCTTACGCGAAATGAATATAAAACCATATTATCCTCGCCTGGGACTGGATCATAGCAACATTCGGCAAGGGATTTTCTTATTTCTGCAACAGACTGATACCTAGGCGTACGCTGTGATGCTTGTGCATGTAATTCGGCTAACGTTAAACGCTTGTGTGGCGGCGGGGTTTGAGGAGGACCTCCCCCTGCGGCCCCTAAACTGGAGTCGTCTACTGAGGCTCTACGTCCTGGCAGAGTGGGAAATGGAAATGTAGGCTGGACTTGTATGGCGGGCTGGACCGGGGGTACCGTAACAGGTACTCCGGTGTCTGGAGGAGCGGGAAGTGCCTGATTTACAGGGACTGGCGGAGCGCGAACAGGATTTGCATATTCTGGGACTGTGTCGTTCAAATAGGACGAAATAAAAATATCAGCTGCGGTCGGTTTGTGACGTAGCTTGGTCGGAAGTAATGGTGGCGGGAAATTACTGGATGCCTCTGGGGTCGCTTTTGGCAAGCCCTCGGCAAGAAGAGGATACATACCCTTAATGAGGGCATGCCTCTGTCTGTCTGACTGTTCGGCTTTGACTCGTTCACCTATCTCGATTAATTCTCTTTCTTGGGCTCGTTCTTGGGATTCTCTACTTAACTCTGACTTTCTGACTTCCTTTTCGGTTCTTCTATGCGCTTCTTTACGCCATAACTCGATGGCATCTTTCTGTGACTGTCTGGCTTTCTTTTTCCATAATGCTTCTTCTACTCGCATGATACATTCGGCATCCCATGTACCCGATACGGGCCATCTATACTTTTCTTCTAACTGTTTGGTATACTCTACCCATAAATCTAGATACAATATGGCGCTTATGCCATGTTTCTGATACATAAAGTGACCTGGACTGTCCCTAGGCGGGACAGGAACTGCTTCTTCTAATAAACCCTTTCTAGTTTTTAGCTGACGTAATCTTGAAAAGAGCGGCATTGTAAACTTGAATCGGAACACAATACAATACACGAAGAACAATAACAATTGGGAAAACAATTCAGGCATACCACGACATTGGAATTACATTAAACAATATCATAACATAACAGTTCGAACAGAATATTACCTGGAATACTGAGAACAGAAACAGAACAGAATTTCTCGAGAACGGAACAGACTAGAATTACTGGATGCACTGCTGAAACAGTACGGAACATACCGGTCCCATAAAGGAACGCATCAAGACCCGTATCCACCTAGGTGAACACTTCGTTTGTGAGTCTGGGTACCACCAACCCACGGACCAGGAGTCAATTTAGATTGGTCCTGTCTAGATACTACCCCAGCAATGGTACTCACCGGGCAGCAAGAACGGAAGGCCTCGGACGGGACTGGGCTGACGACGACGGACTTCGGACTTCAGTTACGGGTGGGCCTCCGGATACCTCGGACCTTGGACTCTCGGCTTGGGCTCTGGTCGGGACTCGCCGCGTTCCTCCACCGTCTCGTTCGGATGCTGGACCGCCTCCTCCGTCTCCTCCGTGGGCCTGAGGGATACTTGAGCAGAAATATCTGCCACTGCGCAGAAGAGTTCCGTCACGACTGTAGAGGGTCAGGGGGTCGGCGTGGCTTCACCGACGCGTGGGGAAAGGGCAAGTCCCTATTCGGGCGCCATTATGTGGTAAATAAATAAATAATACCCTATTTTTGACTAGGCATATAGCATAACAGATAGCTCAATAAATAAGAGTCAAGATTCGAGGTAGTAGGAGTTTCTGCAGGTTTATTACAGCATAAGGACAGGATCAGGACAACCTGCATAGGATGACCCAGCAGCTGCTGGGGCCGGGTCTGGGATGAGCGCGCTAACTTTTAATAACAATACATGAACTTATATACATAGCGCAAACACATAGCATTACATTGCAGTAGGCGTAGCAGTGGGTGGAGCAGAAGGCGTGACGCGTAGCAGTCGCGAAAGATAACAGTAAAAGTAGGTGTAACTGGGCGTATACATAGACATGTGGTGCAAACGTAACAGAATATGTCATGAATGGGGCGGAAACATAGGAGGGGGCTACCTAAGGAGCCGGGACCTCTAACCTGGTGGTGCACGCAAACTGGCAATGACGTATTACTAGGAGAAGCTGGGGCTATGAACTCTGTGCTAGGAGCAGAGACTAAAGTCTGGAGGGTCGGAGCGACTTGTACCTAAACCCTATCTAGTATCTGATGTTTAGGGAACATGTTGATATAAACTAGAAGTCATGAGGGGAAAGGCTAACTTGATTCTAAGACTGGACCATGCATTATTCTACATGTAGTGTGTGATGAAGAATACTAAATGACCATTAAATACAGTATTTCTCTAACGTGGAGCCGCATAGGCTAGACAATGACGGGAACTATTGATGCAGTTCAGTAGCTTAGGAATGCAGAGAAGGAGGACTGAACTGATAACTGGAACTATAACATACTTTTGGCAGACTCAGAGGCAGAGCCAGGCTGCACCGGGCACTGCGAGGCAGGAAGTAAGTGAAGGGTCGAGGATACAGGTGGGGGCTGTATCGCTCCTTAGCGAGGCTTTCAGGAGACAGGAGCTGAATCTGATGTCCGGGCCCTTTTGAGGCCTGGAAACGGGGACTTTATAATGGAATAACGTGCACACTGAGAAACGTGGCAACGTAACTTTACATAGGCCTGATATTCGTAGTATTCACGAGGACTGGAAACTAGCATACTAAAGGTGGACACAACTGTGATTGCGTCATTAATCGGACATGGGGAATAACATATGCATATTGGTCATGCACACATAACATATGATGGATGAGGCGTAGGGACACAGAACATGGCAAAATTTACTTTTCCACAAAATACAGAAATTATGATTTCTTTTTTAATTAAAAAAAAAGATTAAGAAAAAATAACATTTTCATTTTATTGTGAAAGATGGGGAATTTTCTAAATTCATCTGAGGCCACTCATCATCCATACTATATTTTGTTGATGCATTTGCACTCTTCCCACAAATCAATCTGAGGGCACCAACTTAATTTTTAACCTCCAATTTAAATCCCCACACATTTATAGAATGTTTTAACATTTTACATTGTTGATTATTTGTTTTATATTCATATAATCATATATACAATATGGTAATATTATTTAATTTTCTAAGCAATCACGGTCTCCCTGAGTAGGTGTCAGAGACCCTCAGGGGTTCATGGACCACAGGTTAAGAACCACTGACCTAGTTAACCGCATCGATGCGGCGCATATTTCCGCTGTGCGCTAACGCTAAACGGAAACCTATGCGTGCATGACGAGCTCAGCTCGTCATGAGCGTACGAGAGGTGTACCTCATGACGAGCTGAGCTTGTCATGAGCGTCGAAGGTGTTAATTCCATGCTCCAATCAGAGCTCTGTTTATGCCTACTCTTTTCTCAATACACCTTTCATAAATAGTTCTCTTTCATACACAATCCCGTGATATCCCCCTCTATTTAATAAATATCCCCTTTGTGAACTATATTTATGCCCCATGCCAAAGATATGCAAAAATATTGAAAAGTTACTTGCAAGGTTTCTACTTTTGTGGTTGATAAATTCTCAGTGTTGCTAAATATTTCCCTAATCACTTTTGTTGCAGGGATTCTGCACATACACAGAACTATGCGCTGGAAAATAGAACCTCAGTGAATAGGGGTGAACCAACCTAGCACATTAGTACCAAAAATCCCAAACCGACTATCTATAGTGTCTCATTCATTCTCCTACAAATATCACGGAGCTACAAATGATTAGACAACCCAGAACACGACACTCCCGACCCTCTCAGGAATCGCAGGAGCAAGATGTACTCTTTCACTCACTCACTCATACTTGTCCACAATGAGAATAGTCAGAGTCAATGAAATAGTTCAAAATGTTTATTTTAAATATTGTGCACTACTGAAAGTATACGTGCCACTACTAGCAGCAACATTTATATACTCAGCACAGTTAGCATTGTAACAATTCCATAAAATACAAAGGGAGAAATCATTTTATAAAGACTATGGAAATAGGGGCCTATAGACCCGACCACCCTCCCCTTGACTAGAAGAAGTTTATTATATAAAAAGAACGATAACTGGGCTTTGACAGCAGACCCCATACTTTAAAGCCTGGATGTAAGGTTTACGTCATAGGAACAGCAGAGCTCTTTTCCATCGAACGGCTTTCTTCAAGTGTGTTAAAATAACATGCAACAACGTAATATCAAAGCACGAGTCTTTAGGACTGCAGCTGTGTATAGCAAGTTATGACAAGGCGCTAGGGACTGGCCATAACAGAATAACAAGGGGCATTGTTGATCGACTTTACACATCGTGTTCAGACTAAACTCCAGGAAAGTCAGAGAATGCGAAAGCAGCCCGTTCTCATGTGAAAGGCACAAACAGAGTCTTGCAAACTCAAAGTCATGTAGTAACGTGTGCAAAAGCAGCATCATGGCAGTGAAGCTCATGCTAATTCAGCAATGTCGACAATGTCCCTAAGAGTGCTACAATACCCTAAAGAACCATATAACACCCGCCCCTTGGTAAGGTCATAGGACATAGATAATGGACCAAGACAGAGTTCAAAAGTCATGCAGATCTCAAAGCTTTTAAAAAAAAAAAAATTGGGAAAATAATCGAAATTTTCAACAAAAAAAAATACGTTTCAATACTGTCTTCATAGCTTATGGAAATAAAGCTGCCTCTGGGATAATAAAGGTATTATGGAAGAGTTAATTATGAAGGAGGTGGCAAGTGCATCATGGTGTACGAAAAGTGGAATGTGATTCCCTCCAAAAGACCAACCCTATTGTTGGTAGAAAAAAGGGATGCCATCCAATTAAGTAAGTCAAAGGAACAAATGTTCTCCTCACAATCAGACGCCTCTAAAAGCATGAGTGGGCAACTTGCTTGATATTCGATGAAACTCCGTTGCAGGACGTTCTGCACAGCTGCACCGATATCCCATTCAGCCAATACTACAAGTGCAGCCGCTCGCGCCATACGGCCATTCCCAGAACAAGCCTGATCTAGAGCCTCTAAGGGGCCCATCAACTGGATAAAATCCAGTACTGTACATGACGTGTTGGAGAGCAAAAATCCAGTGTCCAAGAAAAGGGACATCGTTGACAGTAGAATACTGGTTGCACGCAAGTAAAGTAGGCAAGGCCAAAAGTTAATCCATAACTGACGCCAAGCGTTGTTAATGGCAAGCATCCAAAAACCTGCGATCATGGTACAGCTGCAATTGGCTTGGTCTGTGCACTACCACAAGCTGAGAAACCATTGAGTAGCAGGAACAGGAGAAGCAAAATTCCAGCACCTAACGCCAACACTAGAGGAAAGCCTCCAAAGATGCTGGAAAAAATAGAATGAATAAAAGCCGGTATCACACCGAATATTATCTGAAAAGAAGTCACAAGGCCGGATCCCACACGTTACAAAAAAATTTGTAAGGCCTTTCGTGTCATACACATTAAATATTTGGTGTATACGCTCCCAAAATGTTGTGGAAGGTTTGTGTTCAAAAGGGTCTGTATTTTACTAGAAGTCGTAGCCACCCGTTACTTGAAGGTCATTCGGGTCTTGTTGGAATAGTAGTGCTTTGAGCCTGCTCAACTTGTTGAAATCTGTTTTCAAAGTCGGAATGAAAGGCCAAATTGAACTATCTACACTCCCATGCGGGGTAGAAAAAGCACATTGCTACAAGTTAGGCGCTGGGAAACTGTTACTAAATATGGGACTCCTGCCCGTAAACCACAGCAGTCTTGGTTGTTCAAAATAAGATAACTGCCATTTGTAAGCAATGTAAAAGCGGGAATTATTGATGGCACAGGAGTCCCTTTTAAAAAACCAAGCCAAATTAGGAGCTTAAACGTTACAAGTGCTGTGTAACTTAACATGTTTGCAAACCAGGGAATGTCCTATCATGGAATCGCAGTCCTCCCCTGTTAGAAAAAATTATTTATCTTCTTCTGACATCTGTAAGTGAAAGGGAGTGACCACAATTCATGTAGAAATGCACTACCCAGTGGTTCATAACGGCCAATCTGAAAATGTTGCATACAGGATTTAAATTGAAATAACGAAAAAGGGAGAGAGATGACCCCATGAATTAACCAAAAAGCAAAGTCCATTTCCGCTACTGAGAACGGCAAGGGTTCTATTGTTCAAAATGCAATAGTGTATATGCAGCATCTTTCATGGACATAAATCGTTGTTCATCAGTCAGAGAAAATGGCAAAAATAAAGCAGTGGCATTTAAATAATCCCAGGGCACTTTTCCCAATTTAAGAGTCTGCAATGCCCAAGCAAATTGCATAACAGATCTTAACAGATTTTGACCATGATATAACACAGAAACATCACTTTGAACAATCTCAATAACAGATGAAACAATTTTATCCAACGTATAAATGCGTGAGAAAAGTGTGTTTATGCTGTTGTCCACTACAGCAAGGACTTTTTCTAAATTGGCTTGATCAATTTGGTGGAGTCGAAATGAAGCTTCAATCTGCAAAATCTTCCAGACTTCATTGTATGCGGCATAAATACATCATTTAGCTCTAGGATGCCTAGGCCCTAGAGGAAATCAGCCAAATTGATGTCATGTGACAGCAGTGAAAGATGTTGTTTCACTGATGTCAGCATAGAATGTTCCAATCATTGTTGACATAACTTACCACCGAATAAGTGATGACCAAATGCATAACAGTATAACGAGGGTCAGGTCAAATTTGAATTAAACCGGGCATAACATTATAAAAACGCAATTGACATGCATTTGTATTAGACTGTCACACCAATCACCCGGAAGGATCAACTTCAGAGACATTGAAAGTGTCATTTCAAAACAGAGCTTGCAATGCCTTGATGGTATCATTTGTGTGAATGCTCCAATCATCATAGTCTGCCAAAGATGGAATGGATGGAGTATTTACATTTTTGACAGTTGCAAGGCCAAAATAAGTTGTCTGGTACACTGTATCATTTAAAAACAAAATTTGAGCTGGGATCAGGCAGTCACGATGTAAAGCTTCAGTTCCCTGAACCTGCCAAGGCTTTGTTCCCCAGATTGATTTTAAATCAACAGTCTCTTTCCAATGGTCATAACATTGTGTAGCCAAATTATTCTGAAACAAGTTGGCGTAAATCAACTTAGTGTGGGTCAACATAAATTTGGATTGTGAAGATGGTCGAAGTTTAAAGTAATATGAATTCAGATTAGATATGTCATAATCGGTAAAATAAGTGAACTTATCGCTACAAGTTTTAGAACTCCCCTCTACAGGAGTAGGACAATGTTCCCATTGTGTATAATTAAAACAGGTCTTAACTTGTTTGTTTTATGTAGAAAATGATGTCCATAATGTTGGTAACAAAATTAATCCCAATAATTAGCAGAATTTAAAGACAAATCTTCAGCAAAAAAAGCAGCATAATATTTTAAATCTGTGAACAATGCATGTACTGCCCGCACATCCCAATCATCAGAATGTATGTCCGGTGTCACCACATCTCCTAAAGAGACACGAAACATGCATGGTACGCGAAGTACCTCGATCGGACCGTGGACTTCGTAGGCTACTTTATCCCAGACAATGCCATCTTCAACTGGGAAAGCTGAAATGTTAACATGAGACTGATCTCGTTTCATGATATGGGATGATCTGTGAGGGGCCAGAATTCCATCAACCAAGTTCACTGCAGACCGTTCTGGCAAGTAATGACCATTGATGAGCAAAAAGAACACTGTCACAAATCCAATTGACATTAAGAGGAAAATCAGCATAAGCACCAACCAAATGTAGGTCCAAGGAGGGACCAAGTAAGTCTTTTTGAACCAGGAAAAAAAATACTTAATTTAGTTGGGGTGTCTGCCAAACTGGGTGTCGAAGAGGATGAGTCAGAAGAGTGTGCTCCATAGTAGCCACTCGTAGTTTGATTAATCGGAGGTAGAAGTGTTGGGTCCGGTTAATGTTGTCCAGGAGTGTTCGGCACTTCACTCATGGACTCATCAGGATGATATATATACTCAACATCCATGGTAGAAGATAGAGGTTCGACGGGTGAAAGATCAATGATAGTGTCCATCACTTTCTCAGCCCTACGAGGACCAGTGGAAGATGACGAAGGCAGTGAATCCAATGAAACTGCGTTGCATGAAACTGCAGGTGGGACACTATTCAGAATCAGCCACATGGTGTAGCTTTACATTGTCCACTGAAATGTATCTGTTGTCTTTGCAACCAGGTAAAGGTGGTAAAATAACTGTACGAGTACCCTTCAGTCCTAGCACTGGAACTGGTGCACGATAAGAGGGACAAAATTCTTTTTTTTGTTCTCCAACTTTTGTCGTTCAAGATCTCTGACTTTTGTAAGCCAACTGGCAACTGAAATCAGCAGTGCTGGATCAGTGCAAGTGGGTAAATGTTCAGTTGCATAGCTGTCACATGTCTTTTGTGGATCTTGTAACACAGTAGAATGATTATCTATGTCAAATGTTGTGGCAGTCTCCACAACGTCTAGACCATCAAGGTCTGGCACAAACATTTTAATGCTAAAGAGCACCCAGTGATCATCTAGGGAGGTTATTAAGTGCACATTGAACCCCATACAAGTGGGCCAGCCAGTTCCTGCCAGTACCTAAGACTCTAGCTGTCAAGGATTGCTTTAAATCATGGCTCATTGTCTCCACAATTGAATTGCCATCAGGCGTGTATGGAGACGAAAACTGCACCAGGGCCCCCATTGACTTCATCGCATCCTTGTACGCCTTAGAGGCAAATGCTGGACCTTGGTCAGAATGGAAGGTGTCACAGGCAAATATCCAGACAAAGACACGTAAATCCTTGTTGACATTTCAAGTGTCAGTACTGCGTTGTGCCCAAACCCAAAGGAATCTAGTGCACAAATCAACTACAACAAATATATCTCTATACGCAGTATCAGAAGAAAGAGGACCTCGGTGATCAAGATAGATACAGCCAAAAGGTTGATTACCAAGAGCATGTGCTCCCACACGCTGATGGCCAAGAGTATGTATAACATATGTGAGGGGCAGACGTTTTAGATCTGCCACTCGAACCCAAAGTGTTTTATGCCTAATTGCCCTGCCTTTAGAGTCACGGTAGTCATTCCGAGACCAAAAGAATAATTTGTCATTAAAAGACTGGACACAGTTATATGAATTGCACACAACAAGAGTATTCACATTTGGATCAGCAAACTCGAGAGCAAGTACAAGAGCATGCAGCTCTGCCAAATGTGCCTTGCAGTCTCCAAGTGCCTGAGTGTGCACAATAGACGACTTAAACTCTCCATTAACCATTGAGCCAGCAACAATTGCGCAAGCCACTGAATAAGCATGCTTGGAATCCGTGGCCGGTTGAGCTGAGCCATCGGTGTAAATGATGCTGGTGTACTCATGTAAAGGTAGCAGAGACAAGGGAGGAGGATGAACATGTTCATACTGTAAAAACTCCTGTGTCTGTAAGGAAGGATCAAAGATACATGTGAGATCAGCCGACGTCAAGGAAGTAGCCAATTTTTCCAACAGGGATGTAGCATTTTTGAGTTAAGCACACTTGCCTTAGTCACAGCTTGCAAAGCAGGGAAGGGAGTGACCATAAGTATGCGTTTGCCTTGCAATAGATTCTTTCAACAGTTGAAAAACGCATTTCAGCAGCAGTGTATAAATGTGTTTTGTATGCAATAGGGATTGTGTCACCCTCATTGAATGTCAAGTGAAACCCACTGTCCCAGAAACGATACGTATTACCAGGTTTGTGGTGATATCATGCCAGCAAGATGAGGCATAAGCTCATTGTCCGTCAGATAAATGTCATCCACGTACAAGAATGCATCAGGGTCTATGTCATTCCACAAAGACACAATCCATGCCGCAAATGTCCCGGGGCTATTCCTATACCCCATAGGCAATCGTGTAAATGTTTTCTGATTCCCAACGGCAGTGAATGCTTTCAAATCACGACTCTCAGGTGAGAGATTGTGATTGTAGAAACTATTAGAAAGATCAAGAGTAGTTTTGTAAGTGTTTTACGAACAAGATTGTTCAACAGCGAGAGCTGTAAGTGTTCTGCACTGCAAAAGTGCGACAACGACTGTTCAAATTTCATTTTTTATACCGTAAAGAGAGGATTATTATCGGTGACGTACATGATTTAATCACTCCTTGATACTCCAACTGCTTTAGAATATCACAAACGGAAACTTTTGCTTCACGTCTGATTGGATATTGCGGTTGTGGCTGAGACATAGAGCGTAACAGTATTTCATGAGCCGATGAATCAACATCCCAAACCAACTGATTACGATACACCGCCTGGGCAAGGGTACCTGCCCAAACTGCTGCGTAAGCGTTGGCATGCTCTTCAGGGACATAACATGAAAAACTCGGAAGTATCACGTCTTTCCCCTAGGAACGGCTAACACAAAGGGTGGAGGCCAGTCTGCCTCAGCTAACAAAATGTCATAGGAGGTTAGATTCTCCCAGAAAACCGCCTTGGTTGGACTAGGTATATCACCTTATTTGAAAAATAATGTCATAGAGTCTATCTATCTCGGGGTGTGACCCGAGTATTTGCAGCCTCTACAGTAATGAATGTATCAGTTGCATCACCTCGAGACAAGGACGCAGAGCCTCCCATACTATGGTAACCTCCACTGCACTGTCAAGCAGAGTCACTGCCCTTGTCCAATCCAGGAGTCGCCTTTTCACCATCTGAGGCATATCTCGCTGATAAAGTGGCAACTTTTTTCTTTTGAAACAGTGGCCGAAAACAAGGTAAATCCTCTTGTCTTCCATTGACTTCACACTGTCGAGGCTGATATCGTCCCTGTGGCGCAGATTGACTCTTGCCACAATCTTGGCATTCCCCACCACCGACTTGAGAGCCAAATGTGTCCTGTGCAGAACGAGGAGAACGCTGATCAGGGCCTTGAAATCTATCAGGAGACTTAATTTTAGAGCGGACGTGCAAGTTATCAGTACACTCAGAAGACCCAGGTGTCGGTGAACCAGCATGGGAACCTTGTTTCTGTTGTTGCTGCCCTTGTTTTTTATTTTTTCAGTTCTTTTTAGGAAAGAACAGATGCCCATCTTTATCAGTCTGGGCCTTTTGTTGTGTTTGCGTTTGAGTTTGCATTTGAGTTAAAGGCTTAACTCCCAGACTTTTGCGGCCATTGGTTTTATAAGCCTTTGCAGTAATCTTTGGTAATATGCGTGGCTTGTCTGCATCAGGGACAGCCTCCAAGTTATTTGCCACTTGAAAGGTTACTGCATCGCCCTTGACGTTAGCAAGGATCATATCAGCAACCACGTTGATCACACCAACCAATCTCATTCCCAGCTCTACAGCCGCTTCGGTTCAGTGTTCATCTTGAACACTGGGTGACCAACGTGGATTTAGCCACAGACAGGAGATCTGCTCAAAGGCGAGTAGGATTTGCAGGCAGTGGGGGCCAGAATGGACTGGATCAGTGAGAAAACAACCGGACATCGTCCGCATAGAGCGAGATTTTGTCTTTATGTGAGACCCCCTATCGCCAGCCCCGGATCTGAGTGTCAGAGTGAACTAAGTTGGCCAGGGGCTCCATGGCCTGGGCAAAGATGAGGGGTGAGAGAGGACATCCCTGCCGTGTCCCTCTGCCTATAGAAAAGACATCAGAGAATACCTCATTGACTTGTACCCCACGCGGTTGGTTTAGAGTATAGGACCCGTACCATATGACGAAACCTGGAGCCCAGGCCCAAAACCCTCAGGACATCCCCCAGGTAGCACCAGTCGACCGAATCTAAGGCTTTCTCAGAGTTGACTAGGAGAAGTGCCAGGTAGGGGGTGAGTACATGCCGGTTGGCCAAAGCCACGTGGAGGCACCGAAGGCAGTGCCGGGTGCCCCACGCCTCCATGAACCGGCACTGGATGGACCAGTCGATAGAGGTAGGGTTTAAGGCACTGAGCGAGGACAGTGACAACATTTTTTACCTCTGTGGTAATCAAGAAGATGGGACGATAGCCCACACACATCAGGGAGGGAGGTTGTGCCTTGGGAATGAGAACTATCGTGGCTGTGTCCGTCTCTAGACGAAAGGAGCCTTTTTCAATAGCCTCCTCATACAGTGCAGCCAAGTGAGGGGTGAGAATATCTCTACAGGTGGAATAGTATTCCTGTGATAATCCATCCGGGCCTGGAGCCATGCTTGTTGCGACCAGCAAAATGGTTTTCTGTATGTCTTCATGAGAGATCGGACCCTCTAGGCCATCAGACTTGATTGCCGATAGCGCGGTAATGTGGAGGTCCTCTCTGCTGATCAATTATGCCAGTGAGGATTTAGGGTTTTGGGTAGCATAGAGTTGGGAGTAGTAATCTGCAAAGGTTTGAGCTATGGCTCGGTGAGTGCGGTGAGTGTGACCCGTCTAATCAAGGATCTCTGGGATGATCCAGGATGCTAGGGGGTAGGTCGTCAACCTATGTAGTAGCTTCCCATTTATATTGGCCCAACAGTAGACACTAGCTATAGAAGACCTCCAGAGGAGCTTTGCTAAATCCAGTGGGATCTGTTTGATCTTGTTTCTCACTAGTGCCAGTTGGTGCAGGTGGCAGTCATTGGGCGAGCCACTGGCGATTTTTTCCAGAAGGGTTGCTTGGGCTTCCAGGAGCATGAGCCTGCTGTCCCATGTCGCCCATTGAGCCTTGAGGCGACTCATGGCGTGTCCATGGACAGTGGCTTTGCCTGCCTCCCATAAGTTACCCGGAGAGGGGACGGAGTCCTGGTTTTCAAGAAAGTACCCCTCCACATCGGCCTGGAGAGCCTCTTTGAATTTGCGGTCGTCAAGGAACCATGCATTCATTTGCTACATCGGAAGAAGAGTGGTGGATGGCCCCCCCATGGTCAGAGCAGCGGTGAGTGATCGGAGATGCCACAAGGGAGGCTGTCTATGCCTCTGACATTTGTGCACTCAGGGGCTGGTGTAAATAACAGGTCAATACCAAAGTGACTGCGGTGAGCTGCAGATGTTTGAGTGTAGAGGAACGTTCAAGGGTTCCAGGTCCGCCAGTTGTTGCAGAGCCCCACAGCTGCGGCCCAATCGGTAAGTAGCTTGGCTTGAGAGGTACGAGCGGGCGTGAGAGTCCCCATGGCGTCAAGAGTTGGCTGCATGACAGAGTTGAAATCCCCTCCTAGTAGCCTCATTCCTGGGGGAATAGAGGCAAGTGTGTCGCCTAAGCAGTGTAGGGTCTGTGCATGGGTAGCATTTGGAACGTAAGCCGAGAGGACATTTAGGGTGCCTTCGCCTAGGGATCAGGAGAGGGCGACAAAGCGCCAGAGCGGGTCCTTGTTGACCTGGGAGAGCATAAAGGGGAAGTTGTGCCTTAGTAAGATAGCAACCCCACGAGAGCCCCTCATGAAGCCGGAGTGCTGGAGTGCCAGACTCTGTTGAAGCCATATCTGGCAAGGAAGGGACAGATATTGCCCAGAAGGTGGGTTTCTTGGAGTAGGAGGATGTCAGGATTATGTTTCTGGGGGTTTCGCAGGACTGCTGTGCATTTGATTTAATCTAATAGGTCATTAACGTTCCACTACAGGATGCGTAGCGGGGTACCGTGGTGTGTCATTTTGTCATGGGTGTGTAGAGAAACCAATAGTGCTGGGAGAGCTTATTGCGTGGAGAGCGTTCGGAAGGCTTAGAAGAAAGCGCCATTCAGGGTGGTTGCAGCTGTGCCAAAGCAAGGTAGTGTTCGATCCGTGTGAAGTTGTGTGAGAATGCAAAATAACTAAAATCACAGGGCAAAGGCCCCCAACTCCCCCTCAACCACCCCCCACCCTAAACTTCGGGAACGGAAGCATCTGTTGCCCTTAACAATAGAAGCAACTAAACTAAAACGCTTAGAGTCAGTGCGACATGGTGGACCTCTAGGGATGAAGGATCAAAGGTGACATCAGCAAAGACATCTGATCAGGGTAGGTTTCAGCCAAGTGTATTTGCCGTCCCTGCACTGCAGTGAACATCTTGTGGAGCGTCAAGCAGGAATATTTGGACTGTGGGAGAGGTCAGAGTCAGCGGAATTGACAGTCAGTATCCCAGGTGAAGAGCGGACCGTAGGTGAGGGAGCTGGAGTGCTAGCCCCTTGAGAATGGTGAGGCCTTGACGGGGTAGTCTGGCAGTTTGATCTTGAAGACCCAGGCCTTCGGGAGTCTGACTCGGCTCTGCGTACTTTCCCGTCTCTGCGGGACTGAGCACGTCTGAACCTTGGGGGTAAGCCGCCAGCGTCAGAGGCCTGGGATCCCAGTGCCATTGACTTGGTTTTGAGCCGAAGGGGGCGATATTCCTTCAGCCAGGTCCAAGCCTCGGGGCTGTCGAAGAAGTACGATTCGTCCTGGAAAACCACTCGCAACCTGGCTGGGAAAAGGAGTCAATTTTTCAGATTGAGGGTGCGCAGTTTCTGTTTTACGTCAGTGTAGGAACGCCTTAAGGACTGGACCTCCCAGGTATAGTCCGGGAATATCATAATCGGATGATTCTGGAAGGTGATGGATCCCTGAGAATGAACATGGGGCAGGATGAGGTCTCTGTCCCTGAAATTAAGGATCCGTGCAATGGTGGGCCCGGGCGGCGTACCTCTAGGGGGCTTTGGAGCCAGATAGCGGTGTGTACTTCCACGCCAAACCAGGTGGAGAGCGTGCCACTTGGTAACCAAGAGTTGATCCAGACCTCAATGTAGGTTTCCATCAGGCCACGTTGGACTCCCTCCGGAAATCCCACAAGGTGCAGATTATTGTGTCTAGAGCAGTTCTCGGTGTCCTCTGCCCTCTTGTGAAGTTCTTTGGTCTGGGACTGCAGGTGGATTACTTGCTCTTTTTGGCTGGTTAAGTCATCCTCGACCGAGGATATACGAGATTCTGCTTCGGTAATCTGGGCCATCGCATTGCGGAGGTCCTGCTGGATCAGAGCCACATCCACTCAGACCTCCCCGATTTTGTTTTCCACTGAGGTTTGGGAGGCCAAGATAACTTGGAGGATGGTGCTGAGGTATCCATGGGCAGGGGGTGGCCCTCTGCATCCTCATTCCTACTCCTCTGTTCTGTGACCGTGTATTTTGTTATAGTGGTCTCGGTCGCAGGCATCTTCGGTCCCCAGTCGCGTCCCATTATGTAGCGGGTGGTAGTCCACAAAGCACCAGAGTCTCCCCTGGTAGGAATGTCAGCTTACAATATTTGGTTGCATGAACCGAGACCCAGAGGCTGGTACTGGAGTCGAATTAGCATATGGTGGGTGCGTGTGATGTGGGCGGCAGGGTGGGCCCCATCCACAGTCCACCGGAACGGCCCCAACCACTTTGCGACTCAGCCAAACAACTGTGTACAGACCCTCAGATATTGCACTCGTGGGTGCAGCAGTGACAAAACAGGGCCACAGCTAGGTTGTAGGACCTCTCCAGGGCTTCACTACAAAGTCATTGAAATGGACACTGGGCCCTTGACAAGAGAAAATGTGAGGCTGACGTGATTGCAGAATCTGAAGTGGACTCTGCGGACAAAAACCAAAGGTGGTGATGGACGGAGCGTTGACAATACAAACACTCACCCCCAGTCAACTGATCTGGGTTTAATCCATCACCATTCTTTAGCTCACTCCGCCACCCCAGTTCAGACATGGCCATATGCAAATCAGTCTGACCCTGTGCCTCATGGGAACAGTCCAGCCCGAACTGCCAAGCCATGTCTTCCCTGGACCGGAATCAAGCTTCCCAGGACCGGTTTCCGGCATTACAGCCGTCTTCAGCCAATGTCTGGGGGTGAGTGTTTGTATTGTCAACGCTCCGTCCATCACCACCTTTGGTTTTTCCGTGGACTCTGCAGAGGTCAGAGGCAGGCCGGGTCCATGAGGAGCCACAGGTGGTAATGGGTGAATAGAGGGAGCAGACGGAAGAGTCACAGCAGCCAGCCCACCGCGAGGCTGCACCGCGGTAGCAGGCCTGGCCAGCCAGATGGACAGGCCCAAGAAGGAGCAGGGTTGTGAGCTGGGGTCTGGATGTGGGCAGCCAGGAACACCACGAGTGCAGAGCTGGCCTGGTGCACGGGCTGCTGGAACTGAGACGCGCCCGTTGGAAGGATGGAGGGAGAGACGAGTGGATGTCAGGGGTCCCTCCCCGCAATCCCACTGCCCTAGCGGTACAGCCAAAACACCCCACTGTGCTGGATGACGCTCTTCCTCCCTGTGCCGCCACCTGCCACACTCACCGGAGCCCCCGGGGGTGGGGATCAGGGCCCGGCTGGGTTAATGCCTGGGCCCATGGCCTCCGGACTTAATGGCAGCCGTTGAGGCCTCCACCACACACAGGCGCCACCAGACCCCAAGGCATCCTCGGAACACACAAGGGGGGTTATGGCCACAGGGTCCGCCCCACCACCCGAACTAACGGTCGATCCCCGGGCAGTATCGAGATGTAGACCTCTGCTCAGTCACGGCAATGCAGGATGCAACAGTCGTTGGTATGGACACTGGGCTTGTTACAAGAGGGAAGGATGGAGGGGGGAGGAAGGGGGAGAGGAGTGGATGCCAAAGGCCTCTCCCTGCAGCCCCGCTGCCCGAGTGGTGCAGCTGAGACGCCCCACAGTGCAAGATAACTCTGGACCCGATTCACAGAACTAACCTAAGACAAAATCCTAAACTTACTTTTGTTATTCACAGAAGGCGCTTGTAGTAGTAAAGTTAGAATTTTGTCTAAAGTCTGTCTTAAGTCTGTCTTAAGTTTGTCTTAAGTCTGTGTTAAATCTGTCCTAAGTTTGTCTTAAGTTTGTCTCAAGTCTGTCAAACTTAAGACAAAATCCTAACTTTACTACTACTAAATGCCTTCTGTGTATACCAAAGTAGAAGGACAGACTTAAGACAGACTTAAGACAGACTCAATACAAACTTAGGACAGACTTAAGACAGACAAGACAAAATCCTAACTTTACTACTACTAAATGCCTTCTGTGAATACCAAAAGTAGGAAGTTTAGAATTTTGTCTTAAGTTAGTTCTGTGAATTTGGCCCTCTCTTCCTCCCTGCGCCACCTCCCGCTGCACTCACCGGAGCTCTCAGGGGGCGGAGATCAGGCACCGGCTAAGTTGATGCGTGGCCCCATGGCCGCCAGAATCAAGGACAGCAGTAAAGGCCTCCACCGCACACAGGCACAACCAGGCCCCAAGGCATCTCAGGAGCACAGAAGGGGTGTATGACCACAGGGTCTGCCCCGCGGCCTGAACCGACAGCTCATCTCCCAGGCAGTCCTGCAATGCAGGCCTCAGCTCGGTCACAGCAAAGCCAGGATGCCACAGCCCCTGCAGGAAGGTGAGATGTAACGCTAGAAGGGGGGCTCATGCCGGGCCACACCTCCAGACGTCTCGCCCCAGGCCGCCGCACCAGATCCCTTGGCTTTTCCTTCATGCGGGTTGAGGGCTCTCCCGGGTTATCGGCAGGGCTTGCTGCACCTACGATGGCTGGCTCCAACAAAGGGTGGCAGCTCAAAGCTCCAAGGCATGGGGAACGAGCACAGCCATTACAGGCGAGGTGAGGTAGGAGACCAGGCAACAAGACAGCACAGCAGGCAAGTCGCGGCAGGTGCCGCCTCAGACAGATGAACCAGGCTGCCAGGAAACGGCGGCCACAGTTTTTAGGCTCAGATGGCTGCAGATGTCGGCGGATCTTGGCACGGATGATGGAGGGTTCCGGAGCAATCCTAGAGTGGGACCGCCATCTTGATGTGCCAAGTCACACCCCCAATTCTATGCATACCTGTAAAAGTGGAGTACCCCTTATCTCATATTTTAATTACTTTTCTCTTTATGGACAGTTTTTATCTGAAAGATTTATCTCATATGGTATTTTAGTATGCACTTTCTAGAAAATGGGTTAATTGAATTTGAACCAATACGTATTCATTCATATAAGGTCTATTTAACTGTCTTAAGAAACAAATACATTTAATTTAACTTTATTTTCTCTGGGTTTCTACTTTAAGCCTTTGACTCTACTATTTTTATTGGAGGGTGTTGTAGTACCAAAGGTAGGCCATGTAAGGTGCTGGACTTAACAAAATAGGAAAGTCAATACAGTACACCAATACGTGTATTCAAATAGATCATATGAGAGACTACGGAAATTTGAACTCTCCAGATGGTGGGACCCTACAACTCTGAAGAAATATATAGAGTTGAGGCAAGTTTCAAGAGGATTGAGAGTTATCATATTTCCCACGCTTGAGGATCTGGACCCTGATCTCTTACAAGAGTGGAAAAACCTTATATCTTCATCATCATTTGGCATGATGGATATACATATCCACCATGCTGAAAGGAAAAGAGCAAAATTGTTAAGTGATATAGAACAGGTAGAGGACGAGATTTTAAAATTAAATCTAACAGAAGCATCAGAAAAAAACTTAAAGATACTGAAAGAAATGTTGAGTGCTCGCCAGTCATACATCAGGGATAAAAAGATCCGCAAGTTAAAAAGAGAGGAGAACGACTATAAAAATGGATGTATCTTCACATTTGCAAAGACATTTGACAAGGTTAAACCCAGAGTTGGTACAAAAGATTTGAGACTGATTGAAAACCACGCCCATGTGTCAGCTAGCGAGTCTTATCTTTCGAGCATTACAAGTGACAATAGTGAGGCCCGTAGTGAACCATTGTCAAAGCCTATAGTTAAAGACGCCAGTGCTGCAGGTACTTCTTCTTCTTTTTTATTAGAGCTAGAAAGATAGAGAAAAGGGACAAGACTAGGCTTCAACAACCAAAAACCCACTGGAAAAAAGAACTAGGTGGGGGGGGGGGGGGGGGGGAACGACATATTCCGAGGAGCGCAAAGGGGTAACAAGATCAGTCTCGCGCACACACAAGAATTGATGGTCAACTCAAGTTTGTCATCTAATGATAACTTGCCTTCTGTGGTTACAATTGTGATCACTATGAATAATGATGTTTCCATTGTTACTCTTTCCAAACAACCATTAAGTAGCATTGAGATTGATGTACTTTTGAAGGGATTAAGCTATTGTCCAGTGTCCAGACCAGACTTTACTCAAGTACACATTGATCTTTATAAGTTTGTACTCAAGCTTAAATTAAAAAAATTCTTTGATAACCAATACAAACGGTGTCCAGTACCCATCTTTACAGTTGACAGAAGTGGACAGTCCATTCAGGATATACATAATATCCAGACATTATTATCTTTGAACAACAGCGTGAATACTGTCCCTAGTATGGAAGAAATTCTTCAGGATCTGGATATTGAGACTGATTCAAATATGGATAGTGGCTTAAAAAAGAGATCTATTTTTACACCAGTGCTATCCCCTGACAACATGATAGATTGTTTTTACGAGGCTGTAACTAATGATCTTTATAAATTGGAGGACAGACTAACACAGGCCTGTTAGACCTGGCACCATTGGCGTGGGTCTCCCTTCCATTTTTGCTGTTGCCTTATATGTTTTTGCTGGTGTTAGATGCTTTGGGGACTGTGTCACTGCTGTCCAGTGCCACAGTACGAGCGCTCCCTACTGTAAATTGATGTATTAATTAGTGGTTCCATGATTGGATATTTGGTTTACTTGTCAGACCCTAGTACAGTGCACTGAGTGTGCCCAGGGCATGTAATCCAAATGATGCTAGTGGGCTTGCAGCACTGGTTGTGCCACCTACAGAAGCGGCCTTGTAAAACATGTCTAAAGGTCTGCCATTGCAGAGCCTGCGTGCAGTCTGGTACTGTCATGCTGACTGGGCAAGTGCACCCACTTGCCAGTCCCTGAACCTTCCCTTTTCTTCATATCAGACACCCCTATGGTAGGCCCACGGGCAGGGTGCATTGTAAGTATAAGGTAGGACAAGCCCTGATGTGTGTGCATGTCCTAATAGTGAATTACAGCCATTTTCGTTTTTCACTATTGCAAGGCTACCTGTTGTCCATAGGCCAGAATGGGCTGCTAGACTATTACATGCTTATAATCCTAGCAAACTCAGAGAACATGGTAGAAATTTGAGTTTAGTATGTCTGGACTCAGAATAATAAATTATATCTTTTAGTGAAGTTTATTTCAATATTCTGTGTTTGCAAATACCACTTTTAGAAAGTAGGTATTTGCTTGTCTAACCTTTCAAGCCTGCCTCTGCTAGGTTGTGTATTCCTTTGTCTGTGTTTGTGAGTGACAGGGCTGTGGGATTCCAGGAGACAGGCTGGGGCAGCCCAGTGGTGAATAGAGAGATCTGCATCTAGATGGGAGGGAGGAGTTGTACTCTACAATGCCGGCTCCACCCCCTGGGGTGAGTCTGATGTCTCTGCCCAGCACACTGAAAGAAGAGAAGGAAGACTGTCAACACAGTGCTCCAGGACTGTACTTGCCTTCCACAATGCTGGCTCCACCTCCTGTTGGGCTTCTGGTGTTTCTGCCCTGCACTGTGAAAGGAAAGGAGAAATCTGGTAAACAGAGTGCTTCAGAACAGGTTTGGACTGGGCAAAGGTCCCTCTCCCCTCAGAGAACAAAGGATTTAGGGGTATAATTATTGGGACCCTGATCCCAGGAAATTAGATCACTTCTGGACTTACAAGACAAAACCTCTGCTGATTAGAAGGAACCTGAAGAAACTGAGGAAAGACTATTCCCAAGCTGAAGTGTTGCTTGGGGGAATGGCTTTCAGTGGTTGCCTGACTGCCAAAGGAGGAGAAAGAACTTTGGGGACTTTACTTTCAACTTGTGCAAAAAATCTTCAAGGGCTTAGGAGAGAGCTTGCCCCTGACCGAAGTCCCAGGACCAGTGGACTTCACCAGCCTTTGTGGATTGCTGCCGGAAACGCTGTTTCAGTGGCTACATAGGCAGGGAGCTGTGACCGACTCTCACGACTGGCCCGGTGTCCTGTAGGCACCGCATCAAACAACGTCCGCCTTGAATAACGCAAGCTCTGTGCTCACCGACTCCGTCCTGATGCCGCCACCGAGACGTAGCCTGCACCGCGACTGGTGGACACCGCGACATGCAACGCCTCGCTACACCGACTCGTACTGGTCTGACCAAAGAGGTGCCTGCTGCTGACTCGGAGTCCTGTGACCGCACGGGAGTTGGGTACCACCTTGCACGCTTCGGGACGCACCGCCTGACTCACACCGCTGTCCTGACTGATTAACGCCAGCTCCTTAACTCCGGCTCTGTCGCCGCACCGCAAGCTGCAAGCACCGCATCGAAGCACCGTCTCTCCCTGCAATGCACACCTTGGATCCACAGACTCTGTCAACGGGTCGCTGCCTGCACCGCATCGAGGGACAACGCATCCTGCAACGCTTCCTTTCTGCACCACAGCGAACACTGGAACCGGCTCGCACATGCGTGCCGGACACCCCAAGTAAAAGGTACTGTGACTGAGTCTGTCGACATTTGAGTGGGCCCGTAACGACGCGGTCTGCTGGATTTGCTAGACTCTGTGTTTTTCAGCAATGCTGTAGCCCGTCCGGGCTACCGACTCGCACAGAACCTTGATTTAAGGCTTTTAACCAGAACTCTTGAAATCTAATAGTATTGTGGATTCTTTTTATCGTTTATTGGTCTTGTGGTAACTCTATATAAAATATACTTATTTTTTATATACTACCTTGTGTGGTATCCATTTGTAGTGTTGTCACTGGGTTACTGTATGTGGTCACAAATGCTTAACTTACAACGCCTCTGAGATAAAGCCTTGCTGCTCTTGCCAAGCTACCAAGGGGGTGAGCAGGAGTTATTTTAGGAGTGTAATCCCCTTATCCTGACTAGAGGAGAGGGGCCCTATTTATCACAAGGATCTACCTGTGCCAACTAGAGATCCCCAATTCTAACAAGGCCCCTATGAGATTTAAGGACAACTTGACCAAATTAGGGAGAAATGCCCTCTTCCAATTGACCAAGTACTCTAATGTAACCATAAAAGAGGCTGACAAAGGGGGCAATATTGCCATAATGGACAAGGTCTACTACCTTTGCGAAATTGAGAGACAATTATCTGATAGCAACTCCTACACCATGATCCCACACAATCCCATGATTGATACTAACAGAAATATAGAGAGAACATTGTAATATTGGCTCAATTTGAGGCTCTTATCTGATAACGAATTCAAGTACATGCTCAATCCTACACCCAGAGCTGCGTATATATACACCTTGCCAAAAATTCATTAAAACCTTACAGCCCCACCAGGGAGACCTATTATCTCTGGTGTCGGGGATCTACGGAACGCATATCCGAGTATATTGACGTATATTTGCAACGTATTGTACGCAAATTGGCAGCCTTTATTGAGAACACTAAAGATCTGCTCAATAAATTGGAACATTTTTTCTGGACAGAACAACTTATCCTAGTAACATTGGATGTGAACGCATTATATACCAGCATTCCAATAGACAAGGGAAAGGAAGCTCTCACATATGTTTTATCCAAACGTGATGCTATATTTTATGACCACACCAAAATGGTCATTGAACTCATGAGACTAACTTTGGATAATAACTTTTTCAAACACAATGACAATTGGTACAGACAGCATTCTGGTGTAGCCATGGGGTCTACATTTTCCCCTTCGTTTGCCAACATCTACATGGGCTACTACGAGGAATAACATATTTGGAGAGCTTGCCCATCTGGGCTTGACTAACCATATAATCTATTGGGGTCGCTTTATAGATGACATCTTGATGATTTCGGAAGGCAATGGTAACACCCTAGAGGATTTTAATTCACATTTAAACAACAATGAGTATAGCCTTAGATTTACACATAACATCAGTAACTCACAGATTGACTTTTTGGATGTCACACTCTTTGCAGACAATGGAGTGTAGGAGTCAAAACTTTTTTGTACGAAAACGGCATGTAATTCTGTACTTCATGCCAGTAGCACACACCCAGTTTCACAACTACAGGCAATCCCATATGGTGAGATGACATGCCTGAGAAGAAACTGTAGTACCAATGAGAATTTCCAACAAGAATTGTTAGGTCTCAAACAACGATTAATTCACAGATGAAATAATAGAGACACGTTGACCGAAGCACACACACTAGAATCAATAGAATGCAACGCTTCTCAAACCCGACTCCAAAAAAAGAGACAAATCAGAAAGGAAACACATAGCTGTCATTACACAGTTTCATTCACAAAGCAGTAAGGCGTCTAGTACTCTATTTAAACATTGGCATTTATTGAGAATGGACCATGAAATGGATCCATACTTGAGGAATAAACCCCACGTTACATATATTAGGGGCAAAACATTCAGATACATATTGAGTACCTCTCAGGTTGAACATAGTAGGAAAGAGGCTTCTTGCACTTGTTTGTTAGCAAAACCGAAAGGTTTTTACAAATGTATGATGTGTAATGTGTGCCAATTTGCAAGTAACAAGATCACAAGCTTTAGTTATAATACCGGCCAGACACACAACATCATGCATTTTATTAATTGCAACACCAAATATGTTGTATATTGTATAGTGTGCCAATGAAATGTAATCTATGTGGGTAGCACTATAAGGCCACTCAAGGATCCATTCCAAGAACACAATATAGCAATTTGTAACAACACTGCCATTTACCCACTAGCGGTACACTAGAACATTGTGCATAAGTCTTCTGAAGTACTACGCCTTAGCTTTCATGGTATATCTGTAGTTGATGATGATCCCCGGGGCGGTGATAAGAAATTAAAAGAAATGAAATGAAAAGTAAATTTATAAAGCGCGATTGCTGCCCAGAGGCGTCCAAGCGCTGGAGACCAGAGTAGAAATTGCTTGACAGAGGAAACTTGCAGAAATTATTGAGGGGCGTTAAACAAAAAGGTCTTCAGCTGTTTTCGAAATGAGAGAAGGTTAGGGTTGGATCTAAGGTGGAGAGGCAGTGAGTTCCAGATCTTAGAGGCATTGTAAGTAAACGTCCTGCCACCAGCTCTTGCCTTTTTTATTCTGGGAACTATAGCCGTACAGGCCTGGCTAGAGCGAAGGTTTCTACTGGGAAGGTACTGTTTTACTAGGTCCCGGGCAATCATTGGTCCTGTGTCCCAAAAGGCCTGATGGGCAATACACATGGCCTTAAAGATGACTCTTTGTCGTACCGGCAACCACTGCAGGCTGATCAAACCCAGTTTGGCTGATTGTCTGCGTGGTAGCTGTAACAGTGTGCGAACCGCACAATTCTGCACTATCTGTAGTCTGCGCAGGATGTATTCCGGGGCGCCAAGGTAGAGGATATTATTAAAGTCTAAACGAGACTGTATCAGCCCTTGGATGGCCACCTGCTTTGCCTCCATAGGCAAAAGAGGAAGGACTTTCTTTAGCATCCTAAGAAGTCCAAAGCAGGTAGCTGAGAGTTTTGTGGCCTGGGTGTTAAATGAGAGGGTTTTGTCCAGCCACACCCCAAGGCTCTTAATATTGTCCTTGGGTACTGGGGGGGCACCTAGGCAAGGGGGCCACAGAGAGTTGAAAAAGGTGGGGTTTGAGGGGCCCAGGAGCATCAGCTCCGTTTTATCCCCATTGAGCTTTAGGGACGAGGAGGTCATCCAGCCCTTTACCTCCTCTAAGCACTTTATTAACCCATCTGACGACGGCCGATCAGCCTCTTGCGCCAGGGAGACCACCAGCTGGGTGTCGTCGACGTAAGAAATAATCTTGACCCCAAATGGACGAACAACCTCAGCCAGTGGTCTCATATAGATGTTGAAAAGCGCGGGGCTTAAGGAGGAGCCTTGTGGGACTCCGCACCTCAAAGGTTTGCTCATGGACACTGTATCTCCATCAAAAACTTGGAAAGATCTGTCACTCAAGAAGGATTTGAGCCATAGCCAAGCTCCATCCACTATTGCGACACTCGAGAGGCGGCACAGCAAGGTGTCATGGCTGACCGAATCGAATGCAGCGCTTAGGTCAAGGAGGATCACTGCCACTGACCCTCCTTGATCTAAGATTTTTCTGGTTTCCTCGGTGACTGCTAAAAGGGCAGTTTCTGTACCATGTTTAGGTCTGAACCCCGTCTGGGTGGCATCTAACAGCTGGTTGTCCTCGAGAAAGTTCACCAGCTGGAGGTTGATGTATCGCTCAAGGATTTTGCTCACCCAGGGGAGCAGAGAGATCGGCCGATAGTTGCTAAAGTCAGAGGGGTCTATTTTTTTTTTTTACAGAGCTCGGACCATGGCCGCTTCCAAGCGAGAGGGACAGTGCCAGAGATGATGGAGGCGTTCAGGAGGTTCATGATAGTTGGTAGAGTGACCTGTGATGCCAACATCATCACATCTGGAGGTGCTGGATCGCATGGAGACCCAGATTTTACCCTGCGAGCAATGGAATCCAATAAGACTGCTGCTCTCAGGAAATTGAAATCGAAGTGGCTCATTAAACTGCGATCGGTCTATCAGGGTCTCAATACTGACATGGAAATGTATGTATTTCTACGCGATTGATAATTTATCAATGGTGTTGTAATATTGAAATCAAATTGTCTGTAATCCAATTCCCACATACAATCATTGCTTTTACTGTGGATTTGTACTGTTCCTTGCTGTATAGTTACCAACTTATATGATGAAAATGATTTTGGGACAACAGATGTATTTATATTTTGTTGTTATGCACTGATATCGTCTGTACTTGGGCTGCTGTGTAAACATACATTTATGTGGCTGTATCTATACGTATTAATGCACCAGGACTGGTTAGATCTCGGGACCAAGTGCTAAATAATTTTTCTTCCCTTTTATACCCTATCCCTTTGGGGGTCCTTTGAATGTGTCTTGAAAGCTTCTTTCTATGGTCTGTCACATGCTCTAGTGGTATGCACTCCGTGTATAACAACTGATACTATTTCCCTTTTTCTCTCTTGACTTGCTCTGATTTCGAGACATCTCACGATTGGCTATCTCTAATATGAAAGCACATAGTGTCTTATGACGTATCAATTTGGAGTTGAGACATGCCATTACTTTGGCATTCTTTCACTCTGTAAGTCATATATGACGCTTTCAATTTTAATATGGTGGTTCACTCTATTGAAGTGACGCAGATTTATCGTCTTCTCCTATTTACCCTCGCGTTCATTTTCGGAACAAGCGTTATGGTGTGCACACTATATTTTAAATGGGGACATTTCTGTATTTACACATACACATCAGTTAGCTCCTCACTACAATTGCACTGTATGCCATGATGTCATACAGCATACAATTAACCTCAGGGTTTTATATCGCTCTTCTATTATTTACCCCTCGATAAGACGGCACCTTCTTTAGCAGTACTAGTTTATGAGATTTAGAAGACTTACTTGCATGATCACACGTATTATGTGATCATGTGACCTCAGATTTCCGCCTTTATCTGGGTATAGCACCAGCATGCTCGGTTCGGATTTTCATGTTAGCCCTGATACGCGTAGTGGGGTTTGAGCGGTTTTGTGCAACTCGTACGGGTAAGCCTCTTTTTTACTCTGAAGATGTGTTTTGGCATTAGCTACACTCACGTAGTTTAAGAGGAGACTGACAATGTTTTATTGATTTCTATAGAGAACACTGGTCCCTATTCTGAACAAGAGATACACTAAAGCAGATAACTATACACTAAATAGTTGGTATGTCTTTTGTCCAGCCGGACAAGATTTTTATTTTTCATATAAGTTTTCAATAATGAGGTATTTAGAACAATTAATGACAAGTGGGCACAGCCGTGACCCACAACACAAGACAAAACAACGGTACAGATTGGCCAAAAGGCGAGCAAAAATGAGTCTGTACACTTGTATTTCAGTATAACAGACAAGGATCAGTTTCTTTACACCATTGCACACTACAATATAGCTCAATGTTATTGCATATGGCGCTTTGGTGTCGACGATGTTTCGATGCCAACATTAAATACAGGGCATCATCTTCAGGACAATTGAATGAAGCATTGTAGTCTTGACTAAGTAATACATTATGCCTTTTTGTCAATACTGTACATTAAAAATGACAAAGGAAAAAACATAAGATAAGCAGGGGGAAAAAAAGAAATATAAAACACATTAAGAAAATGAGCTAGGCATGATTTTTCAAAAGAGGACCAGTGACATTTGTGATTTAACAAAACAGCGAATTTTGTCATTTTACTGGTGACTCTAACGTGCTCAAGACTGAGGCACTCGTAGTTAGAACCGTCAATGAGCGTTGTTCGAGTTATCTCACTCATGCAGGAGTCATGTGATGCGATCATGTCATGATAATAGTTAATTTCTCTTGCGTAGAAGGACGCGCGTGCAGCGCGTATGGCTTTATGATAGTGTTTTAATTTGGACAGATAGAGAGCTTTGTCACAGTCTTTGTATTCTTTTCTCCAATTGCGTTCGGCTACTTTACATTCTTTTCGCATAAGTTTCAGATTTTCACTGTACCAGGGGTTAGAGGGGGAGCTACGTCATTTAGTCCATTTTGCTGGAATAAGGATATCAAGACCTTTAGTGATCCAATCCTGGAAAGCAGCATAGGACATATTGATATCATTAGTGGCCTCGTGCTGGAATTCTCCTAGCGTGATGAAAAGGTCATCAGTTTGTAACTTATGCCAAGGTCTCTTAAGACGAGAGAGAGGCAGTTCTTTACTGGGCAGTTTTCTTATCATTATCGTAACTTTGATAAGAAAGTGGTCAGTCCATCCAATGGGCTTGGGTGGATCAGCTCTGGCCTTCGGGATGTTGGTAAACACGGGGTCAAGTAAATGGCCTGCAGAGTGCATAGTGGTCTGGATGAGGGGAGTAAGCTGTAGAGCTGTGAGGTCTGCCAGGAGATTTTTGATGGTGGGGTCCAAGATGGAGTCAAAGTGGAGGTTAAGATCTCCCAGTATGGTGAAATTGGCCGAGGTCACTACTAGGGCATGAGCTACCTCTAGGAGTTCCTCAATAAACATAGAGGTGGGACCTGGGGGTCGGTAGATGTAAAGGCCGGAAAGGGAGAAGTGGGGGCCCGTAGTGATTTTAAAACGGGCACTTTCACATCCCTTAATGTCTTCCTTCAAGAAGGAGCAGGAATAAAGTGTTCGATAGATGACGGCTATGCCGCCGCCCCTGGTATCTCTATTTATAGATTTCATGGAGAATCCCTCCGGCAGTGCGAGACTTGGAATGCTGGTCAACTCTTCCTGAAGCCAGGTTTCACATAAGAATAAAATGTCTGGGTTCTCATCAGTTAAGAGAGTATTGACCTCAGGGTGGTGTTTACGAGAGACCTGACATTCAGTTGGAGGACCGTGAGGGGGGTATGCTTGGCATACCGACTTTATATACAGGTAAGCAGGGTTTGGGTGTGACAAAGTTACAGGACTCACATTGTAGATCAGTCTGTCCGAGACAGCCAGCTAGCTTGTGACATCTCTGCCCCTCAGTATATAGTGCCAAACTCCAACGACACCACCTTGGAACAACCGTCAGGGTCATGTGCTGCATTAAAAATACCCATTTCTATACCGATGTCAACCTTAATGGGTATGTGCAAACGTGGGAAAAAAAGGTGCCAAGCAGCGTAATCATTGGACCTTGGGGGGGAAAAAAAAAACAACCCCATGGACAATTAATAAACAGTTAACAATTCAATAAAAGCCAGAAGTTTCTCTTGCGTGGGTTGCCTCATCTTAAGAGGTCCAACTTCGATATTTGTAGCACAGAAGTGCGCCAGTCCATCAGAGAGGGAGGTAGCGGATCTTTCCATCTCCTACATATCTCCCTTCTGGCGAGTAAGATACCATAAAAAAGTTAATTTTTTGCCAGCCCTTGAAACTCGGGAGAGACCCCAAAGATCACAAGAGCGGGACATAGTATGACTTGGGATCCCAAGGACGTGGAGAGTGATAGGCAAACCGCATTCCATAAAGGTGATAAAAGTGGGCAGTGTAAGAACATATGCTGGTCGGAGGCAGCTATCAAACCGCATTTGGGGCATGACACAGGTGAGTTATCTGAAAACTTTGACAGGCGTTGTTGGGAATAGTAGGCTCTATGTAGAGTGAACAGGTGATTTCGGCGAAGCCAGGATGCTTTCACAATATTCCACATGATCTTAAAGGACTCAAACCACAAGTTCTCCACGCTATTGTTAGTAATAAGTGCGGCCCACAGCATAACAGGCAACTGGAACTCGCCCTCGACCTCATCCAATAAAAGATTGTACCAGAATGAGACCTCTTTCTTAAATGGGGGTTTGTCTGTTAAGAGGGACACAATATTACTATCACCCCCAACTGAAACCTACCTTTAAGAGAAATCTGTGAGTGTGCCCAGCTTTGTATTTTCAGGTATTTAAATCTAGAAAAAACCGCCCCTATTTTTAGACTCAACACCTCCCACGGGAGTAAGCTGCCATCAACAAATAGATCCCCCCATACCACCAATCCTGCCTCTCGTAGCGGTACTGCCAGGCTATCCAAGAGCCAACTTGGGGATCCGGGAGAATTCCATAATGGGGCCCTACAAGAATAATAATCAATTTTAATGGAACGCCTGAGTTTAACCCATGTTTTAGATATATCTCTCAACACCTTCAGTTTTACTTTTTTTAAAAACTTGGGGTCCCCAAACTTAAACAAAAATTCGTGCTCAGCTACTTTTTCCCCTCTAAGCAGTGCTGCAAACATATGCCCACATCCCGAGTTTGTCGGAGATTTTAACAACATCCTCGCATGGGAAAACTGGAAGGCCCAACCATAGAGCTGAAGGTCAGGTGCCGCCAAACCACCCTTCTCTCTTCGGCGCCTGATCTTCTTCCAAGCTAGTCTAGGGATGCGATTATTCCAAATAAAAGAGCATATATCGCTTTGGAGTTTAGATATCATTGTAGGTTCAAAAAAAAGGGGAATGGTATTAAATAAAAACGAAACCTTCGGAAGAATAGTCATTTTAACTAAGTTGGATCTGCCCAGTAAGGATAACGGAAGTGAAGACCATGATCTCATCAGCCTACGACACTCTTTGGCAATAAGCGAGAAATTTAATGGAACTATCTCGTTTATATCCTTATATATAATTAGGCCCAAGTAGCGCAGGACTGGACTAAGCTGTACCCCTGCCACAGGCACAGGGTCATTCCAGACCATTATATCCGTCTAGGCAGCATTGACTTCATAGCCAGACACGGATCCAAACTCCTCAGCCAGCGCAATTACAGCTGGGAACGCAGAGCAAGGTTCCGACGAAAAAATTAGAACATTTGTCCGCATATAAGGATACTTTACTCTCCCATCCTTCAAAAATGAAGGGCTTGATGTTACAATTGTCCCGAATCCGTTGAGCAAAAGGCTCTATATACAGATCGAACAGAAGGGGGGAGAGGGGGCAGCCTCGACGGGTACCCCGGGTGATGTTAAATGGGTCTGATAATTCCCCGTTGACAAGTATAGTGGCTGACGGGTTCTTATACAGGAGTCTGACTGCGCGCCTAAATTTTTCACCGATGTTAAATTTACCCAAGACCTCCGATAGGTAAACCCAATTAACCCTATCGAAGGTCTTGGTGGCGTCCAAAGTAAGAACTGCCAGGGGAAGTGCCGCCACTGTCGCCATATCGATGGCTTCTATGAGGTCATAGGTCAACTCGTATAGCAGACGCCACCTTATAAAACCTTTTTGATCTATGTGCAAGATGTTTGCTGCAACTGCCCCCAACCTATTTGCCAACACGGATGTAAAGATTTTATAATCTGTATTTAAGATGGAGATTGGTCCATAAGACCCACAATTAGTTGCTGATTTTCCTACTTTTAATATCAGTGTTATCGAGGCACTATCCCACGAAGTAGGAGGGGGCATACCTTCCTGGAGGATCTTATTAAACAACTCGGTTAGAACAGGGAGGATAGTTGGGATCAAGGCTTTATAGATTTCAGACGGCAGTCCATCTGGACCTGATGCCCTACTTTTTTTACTACTGGCAACTACCAACCTAACTTCCTCCTGAGAGATAGGATTTTCCAATGCAGTGCTTTGTTCTGATGACAATGTAGGGAGAGAGACCCCGCCAGCCAATCTTCAACCTGCTTGGATTCAACGGTTTTATCTTCGCAGTATATTTCACTGAAGAAATCTCGAAGCGCTCCTCTAATGTCTGCATCACTGGAGAATGTTACACCACCAGACGTGATTGAGTTGATGTTATTTCGAACCCGCTCGGTCTTCGTCTTCCAAGCCAACAACCTGCCAGCCCCCTCACCATACTCAAAATGCGCCAACTTACTGGCTTCCCATCTCCCTAAAACCCAAGCATTTAGAACTGAGCCTAGCTCTCCTTTTAAGGTGGTCACTTTGTTCTGCCATTCATGTACTGTGGTCGAGAGGGCATCCGGATGACTATCAATTTCCGTTTGGATTCTAGTCATCTCCAATTCTAAGGAGGCCACTGCTTCCCTGTAGATCTTGTTCTTATGTGATGCTTTATTAGTTATATAGCCCCTTAAGAAAGCCTTTAGTGTATCCCATATAACCCCTAAAGGGACGGAACCCAAATTTGCTTCCATAAAGAGCTGCATCTCCATATTGAGAGCCTCAATAATATTTGGCGTGGAGAGCAATGAACGATCAAAGGACCAATTTCTTGATCGACTATTGGGAAGCCCTTCCAGATCTAAAAGAATCACCGCATGGTCTGATAAATGAAATGGTAAATGGGAAGCCTATTTAACCAGGTTAACTAATGATTGATTAATCAGAATGAAACCAATTCTGGACTGGTGGTGATATCTGTAATTTCGAAATGTGACTCCTCTTTGCAGCCCATGCAATGATCTCCAGATGTCATTATACCCTAGCTGCTTCATGCTATCTAGCAGGTAAGACCTAGTTTTGGATAAGATTTTGGCTCTGTTAGAAGGTGACTTATCCACTAGGAGATCCAAAACTATGTTGAAGTCACCTGCTAGAATAACCGGCTCGGGAAATATATATAGGTGTGAAAAGAGAGTCTTCAAAACCGACGGGTCATCCTGATTAGGACCATAGTATCCCACTATGGTGATTGGAGACCCGGATATTATGACTGATGCTATTACCCACCGACCACCAGAATCTACTAACTTAGAGACCAGTCTCGCCATTTATAGATTTTTTAAAGATGATAGCCACTCCTCTAGTGTGCATCGATTGCGATGTCATTATACACATATCGATCCACCTGTTCTTTTTAACCAGGGAAAGCATTTCAGACTCGGCCAGATGAGTCTCCTGGAGTACTATAATCTGTGCAGTTGAATCACGCAGATATTGCATAATGTTGTTTTTCCTCGGACTAGTTCGCAAACTATTAGTATTCCTGGAGAGAATTGCCAATTTATATTCCCACATCCCTAATTTGTCAGTACCACCCCATTTTTGAAAACTAATCAGAACTAGTTCCTTAATCAGAAGAAAAAATTGGACAGTCACATATCTCTTTGCCAACAGCAACAAACATAAAACAGAATTAGCGCGAAAATGAGGACTTTTTAAAAAAAACGAATCCCTGCAACCCCCCCTTTGCCCCTGCCTGACCCTCCACCCCCCCTGAGAAACCCTTGCTCTATCTATCTGGAAAGACCAGAAGATAGCACTCTGTCGTGGACTCCCGCCCTTACCATAACCGGGAAAGAAACAAAAAGGAAGGGAGAAACAAAATAAAATATCCAGAGAGAGAGAGAAGAGAGATAGGGCTATCCTATACCCCTATAATATCTCTACAAAAAACCAAGTGTTATGTGTTATAGGTTATATGTGTTGTATATTATGTATTTCACCCGTGGTTTCAAAGTAAATACCCCCCCTCTTTTTTTTTCCACATCCCTCTCTCTCCACTCTTATATGTTTATGTTCCATATATATTTCCCTTTATCTCCTTCCTTTTCTCTTTTTTTTTTCTTCAAATTTTCCAAACATTTTTCAAACATCGTTTAATAGCCCTTTATCAATTACATTATTGAGATCCAAAATATCTCTATACTTCAAAGATACCACTCAGGGAAGCTTAGTCTAACTAGAAGATCCTTTTTCTTTGCCCAAGGTCAGCAGTAACTTGTTCACAGCCTGCACTGATCTAATATTGTGCATACTGTTATTATACATTACTCTCAATGCTGCCGGAAAAACCAATTGAGCCTTTGCACCGTAGCTTCTGAAAGCTTCGAGCCTCCTCCCCAGCTCCCATTGCTTATCAAGGGTGGCCCTGGACAAATCAGATCGAATTTGAAAATTGAAACCCTTCGCACTCACAGATTTCTGCTTCAAGGCCAGATTTAAGATGGTCTCCTTAAGCGAGTATGTATGAAAATTGGGCTTGGTTCTTTGAGGATTTCTTCTAAAAGGCTCTCTATGGATGCGTTGGATGTCTAAGGCTAATTCTTCCTCTGACTGGTCTAATCGCAGCGCTTCTTTCAACAATGAGAAGACAAACTGATTAATGTCCGAACCTTCTTTGTCCTCAGGGATATTCAAGATACGAAGGTTGTTCCTTCGGGCATTATTCTCCAACACCTCCATCCTTTCTGCTAAGACTTGATCTTCTTTCCTAAGCGTGGTGATGTTCACTTTTACTTCATCAAGATGTAGGGACAAACCTGTTACCTTATCCTCAAGTACCTCTGTTCTCATAGTGAGATCACTTAATTTTTTGTCCAGAGATTCACAAAAACACCTGATATCCGCCGGGTTTGCCGCCAAAGTCTCAAACCCTTTTTTAATATCAGCCAACAGAGATGTGAACATTCCCTGAAAAGAAGCCTGTAAGGTAGCGACCAGGTCTGCGTTGGTGCAATCGGGCGACAAAACACTGGAGAGGGGAGGTGATGTATCTGATGTAGCTCCTTGCATAGCATCTTGTAAGCTTGAGCCAGATGTTAACGATGAGGGGGCCAGCATGAAAGGTGGGGCCAACGGAGGCGCCAGGACCAAAGCAAGAGGAGCAGGGCGACCCGATGCATCTGACGCACACAAATCAGAATTCTCATGTACCCCGGTAGAGACAATAGGATCTCCAACCTCGCTCGCTATACCCCCATCTTGCCCTACTCTAACCTCCACACTGGCTCCCAGAAGCTCTGGACTTTCTACACTACCTTTAGCCATATCCATTAGGGTATTATTAGAAGAGACCGCAATGCTCTTTGCCCCCTCAGGACAAGTAGCCTCTGCTGATGATTTCTCTAGGTTATCAGAGAGAGCGTTGTTATCTGGTAAAAAAAACACTTGCGGGACCACCTTAAAGTATGACCTGAGTGACGGAGTTATTTTAGAGACCGAGCTAGAAGATTTGCCCTTAGACCCCTTTGATTTACATGTGTAGGCGTGCTTCGCCTTAACCTGGCCTGTCAGGGGTAGTGAGACAAAATATCGAAATTAAAATATCGATATACAATAATATCGATGTTTTAATTTCGATGGTATAGAATATCAATGTCCAAAATATCGACAGACAGAATATCGTTTTTTTTTAAGGTAAGTATGTTACTAATATCGAAAATATCGAAATTTACTAATATCGAAATTTTGTTTAGTGTTATGTATTTTATTATTTTGTTTATATGTTTGTTAAATATGTTTTGTAATGTATGTTTGAAAAATAGTAAATTTGTTTACATTTTGCGTTTTAGTATCAGAGCGGGTTGTGGGTTTATAAGGGAATAGGGTGGGAAGTAATTTAATAATAATTAATCAATTACTATATTTTTGTAAATATTTTTAATTAATAATTAATTAATATTAATCAGTTAATTAATTAATATATTTTAGTAAATATTTTTAATTATTAATTAATTGGTAATTAATTTATATTAATTAGTTAATTACATTAATAAGAGTTAATGTTTTAATATATATAAATTATTGTTATTGTTAATTAATTAATTGGTAATTAAATAATAATAATTAGTAAATTAAATTAAGTAGAGTTAATGTGCTAATATATTTAATTTATTGTTATTGTTAATAAATATTTGGTAATTAAATATTATTAATTATTTAATTAAATTAATTAGAGTTAATGTGCTAATATATTTAATGTTTTTGTTATTGTTAATTAATAAATAATTGGTAATTAATAATTATTAAGTGATTAAATGATGTGATTTATTTATGTGTAGTGGGTTGTGTGTTTATAGGGGGATAGGGTGTGATATAATTACATTTAATTAATTAAAGAGATTGTATTTATTTGTTGGCATTTATTGGTAATTAATTAGTAATTAATATGTGTTAATTAGTTCATTTATAATTGCATCAATTTAGTAATATTAATTGTTATTAATTGATTAATAGAAATGTATATTAATTTTGTTTTTTAGTATGTGTAGTGTGTTGTGTGTTAAAGGGGGAGTAGTGTGGGAAGTAATTTTTACCCCCATGCTATCCAACGCTTTCCCTACTGTTGCACCCTCTGGAGTGGGAATAGTAATTTTAACCCCTACGCTATCCAACACTTTCCCTACTGTTGCACTCTCTGGAGTGGGAATAGTAAATTTTACCACTACGCTATCCAAAGCTTTCCCTACTGTTGCACCCTTTGGAGTGGGAATAGTAATTTTTACCCCTACGCTATCCAACGGTTTCCCTACTGTTGCGCCCTTTGGAGTGGGAATAGTAATTTTGACCCCTACGCTATCCAACGCTTTCCCTACTGTTGCACCCTCTGGAGTGGGAATAGTAATTTTTACCCCTACGCTATCCAACGCTTTCCCTACTGTTGCACCCTCTGGAGTGGGAATAGTAATTTTTACGCCTACGCTATCCAACGCTTTCCCTACTGTTGCACCCTCTGGGGTGGGAATAGTAATTTTTACCCCTACGCTATCCAATGCTTTCCCTACTGTTGCACCCTCTGGAGTGGGAATAGTTATTTTTACCCCTATGCTATCCAACGCTTTCCCTACTGTTGCACCCTCTGGAGTGGGAATAGTAATTTTTACCCCTACGCTATCCAACGCTTTTCCTACTGTTGCACCCTCTGGAGTGGGAATAGTAATTTTTACCCCTACGCTATCCAACGCTTTCCCTACTGTTGCACCCTCTGGAGTGGGAATAGTAATTTTTACCCCTACGCTATCCAACGCTTTCCCTACTGTTGCACCCTCTGGAGTGGGAATAGTAATTTTTACCCCTATGCCATCCAACGCTTTCCCTACTGTTGCACCCTCTGGAGTGGGAATAGTAATTTTTACCCCTACGCTAGCCAACGCTTTTCCTACTGTTGCACCCTCTGGAGTGGGAATAGTAATTTTTACCCCTACGCTATCCAACGCTTTCCCTACTGTTGCACCCTCTGGAGTGGGAATAGTAATTTTTACCCCTATGCTATCCAATGCTTTCCCTACTGTTGCACCCTCTGGAGTGGGAATAGTATTTTTTACCCCTACGCTATCCAACGCTTTTCCTACTGTTGCACCCTCTGGAGTGGGAATAGTAATTTTTACCCCTACGCTATCCAACGCTTTCTCTACTGTTGCACCCTCTGGAGTGGGAATAGTAATTTTTACTCCTACGCAATCCAACGCTTTCCCTACTGTTGCACTCTCTGGAGCGTGAATAGTAATTTTTACCCCTACGCTATCCAACACTTTCCCTCCTGTTGCACCCTCTGGAGTGGGAATAGTAATTTTTACCCCTACGCTATCCAACGCTTTCCCTACTGTTGCACCCTCTGGAGTGGGAATAGTAATTTAAACCCCTACGCTATCCAACGCTTTCCCTACTGTTGCACCCTCTGGAGTGGGAATAGTAAATTTTACCCCTACGCTATCCAACGATTTTCCTACTGTTGCAATATGTGGAGTACGTATATATATTAATTTATATGTAGTTTTTAATTTATTTTAAATGTATATGTATTAGTTATAATTTTTTAAATATGTTTTAATGTATTTATTTAATATTTGTAAAATTATATGTATTTTTAAACTATTTTTACATTATTATTAATACATTTAAAAATACGATATTTTTACTTTCGATATTTTTGTACTACGATATTAAATTTTTGATATTTTTGTACTTACCTTCTTGAAGATATAACTCCGATATTTTTGACTTCGATATTTTTGTATCGATATTTTTGTAGGTAGATATTCTGTCTGTCGATATTGTCATAGATTCCTGTCAGGTATGAGGAAAGTTTCTTTTTGCTGTTTCCGCTAGCGTTGTCGAGGATAGTATTGCTGGCATGCACAGATTCCACAGGGTTGGTCACAGGGTTAGTCACAGGCACAACCTCGGCTATGCTTGATACAGGGGGTACAAGGGGGTCTTGAGGCTGCAAATCTTTATTTTTTGCTTTTTTCCCTCAAATGGCATGCCCCCTCTGCCCCGTTACCGCCATTGCTGCTGTTGTCTCTGCAGCTTCCACCTCTTTCGCTCTGTTCGTGTTCTGCAGGCAGCTCTCCCTCTTCTAGCGTATCCTTCGCGGATGTTTCAGATGCCTCCGCTTCTGTAACGGGACACGCGGCAGCTCCGCGACGTCCCCGAAGAAGACTTCGAGTCCGGCGCCCACGTCGGAGCTCCTGGGCGGCCAGGCTCCACACCGACCAGCTCGCAGTACTCAATAATCCCCGTATCAAGTCCGTAATCGCCTGCTGGCTCGCGGGGTCAGTAGCAGGCTTCTCAGGTAGACACGCCCCCTGAATACACATCGGGTCTAATGGCGAGTGATCGCGAAACGGCTAAACAAACGCCGACTTTTTCTCATAAAAATAACCCTACATGCTCAAACACGGCAGCGTGCAATGCTGCAAACGGTATTATTTTCCAAAAACTGCATTCAGTTTCGCCCCGGTAATTTAAGAAAAAAAAACGCCAGCCGGGAGTCCACGAGCAGAGCACTGCAGCAGATCAAGCGGCTGCCGCCATGTTTCCCCCCGACTGAAGCACTTGTTATTGTTGTCATGTGAATGGGGTTTTTTTCGGGAGACAAGTGATGTGATCATAGCCGTGAGGATATTCTGTTTGTGGTGGGAACAGTTGTCGCTGGTGAGAGCGTAAAGAGCATAAAGACGGCGCGATCATCGATAAGGCTTTTCTGATATTGCACTCAGTCATGCAGCGAATTACTAAATGGTGCCGCAGTGGTGGTGTCGTAATATAGATCCAAAGAACCATTCGGAAGGCGACGCAGTCCAAAGTTCATTACTGGTGTTAACCATATAGAAGGCGACGCGATGCAAAGTGCAGTAATCGTGATAATTGGCGGGACTGAGTCTTAACTGTTAACTAAGGCAGGAGTGTCAACTTCAGGTGCGAGGTGAGGGCCTGCGCGAGCTTACCAACAGCGTGTGGTATCTAATAGGAGGGGGATCAATTAAGAAGGGGATCAAGGGGTTACATTGGCTTCCGTGATAATGCGGGTGAAATAATGAAAAGGACATGCTATATTTACCAGTACTGAATCAAAATGGAGTCAGCGTCAGGGGATGAGCACGCCAATTTGCGTGGGTCGGTAGTGAACAGGATGGGTAATGCACGGTTGCAATTACTGGAATTAAAGAAGTATCAGGGTTTAGGCGGTCTGCCTACATTGTGACCCAGTGTCACGAATGGACGGGAAGCGCAGCACTTTCTCTTACCTTGGTAAATGTGAGCTAGATAGCTTCATCAGCTGCCGGGTCAGCCGGGTCGCTGTTAACTTTCCGCTAGATGCGCTGATATAACGTGCATGGTAGATAGCGAGGTAGGACTGGGATTCTAAGGAGTAGGAGATAGGTAGGAAAGCAGGCGGCGATCTTAGGGTGGTGTGTATTATACGGTGTTTGTACACAAAAAAATGAATTAAACTATACGAAGTGAATTGACATATAAAAAGTGAACGGGAAACATGCGGATGGATGCAGCATGTGACTTGAATACATATTTACATTAGTACAGTGGTACAATTTGGCATTTGTGTAACAGGCAGGTCCAGTTATTTACAAGGTTACTTGGTGCAGTGGTACAGTAGGCAATTTTTATAGCAGGGAGGTCCAGTCCTCAAGGCGATTGAGGCCACTTCCGAAGCTATTGCTCCTCAAAATCCAGTGCAGTTCTTCTTTATTAAGTAACTGGGATATGTCAGCCCCTCTTGGGGGCGGTTGATCAATGTTATTATGGTCCATGTAAAGTCATTCTCACTGTGTCCTTTCTCTGCAAAATGGTCCACAAGGGGGACATTTGCTGTTTTGCAGCGGATCCTGCTGCGGTGCTGGCCGATCCTGAGTTTGATTTTCTGGCTTGTTTGACCTACGTAGATTAACATGCAGAGCCACAAAATAGCGTTCACTACATTTGCCGAGTTACAATTTGAAAAATACTTTCTCTCAAATTTAATGTTGCCAAATTCGAAGGTTTTTTCTTCCACAGTGGAATCACAACAGATGCAGCTGCCACACTTAGCATGACCTGTCAGGGTGGGCAGGTCCCATACATCATTGAGTGTAGTTTTTACAGTTGATTGAGGGAGGGATGCTCGGACCAAATGATCTTTTATGTTTTTTGCCCTTTTAAAAGCGAACAGTGGGTGTTCAAGATTGAGTTGGCCAGCATTAAGCACAGGCCAGTGTTTTATCACACTTTTCCTTATGGTATTAGACGCTGGGGAGAATGTGGTAACACATATAAATCTTTCCTGAGTTTTTTTGGGCTTAGGTTCCAGAAGGGTTTCCCTTGGACAATACCAAGCTCGTTTTAACGAGCGCCGCACAAGTTTTCGTGGGTAGCCTCTTGCTCTGAGCTTGTGGCTGAGTGTCTTGGCCTCAGTGAAATTATCTTCTTTAAAGTAGCAATTTCTCCTTATGCAGAGAAACTGTGAGAAAGGCAGAGAATATCTCAGTGCACGTGGGTGGTGACTGCTGTAGTTTAACAAAGTATTCCGCTCAGTTGGTTTTCGATGTAGGCTGGTGGTGAGACGGCCTTCTGAGTGTTTTATTACTAGATCTAGGAAGGGAAGTGATTCTTTACTAGTAGAGAGTGTGTAGCTTAGGCCTCCACTGTTATTATTGAGCCAGTGATGGAATTGGGTTAGGCCTTCGGGGGAACCAGCCCTCAGTAAGAAAATATCGTCTATGTATCGTTTCCACAATGTGATGCCCTTGTGGAAAGGATTAGACGCATCCAGGATATAGGATGTCTCAAGGTGGTCCATGTAAAGAATAGCCAGATTTGGGGCGAAAATCGTACCTGGCCATAGAATTGCTCTTTAAAGAGGAAAAAAATCTTCGTCAGGCATATCTCCAGTAATTGGAGAATAAAAACAGAAGGAACATTATGCGGGCGTGGACGTGTTTCCAGTACTTTCTCTATGACTCGGAGAGATTCGAACTGCGGGATGTTTGTGTAGAGTGATTCCACATCCAGCGTGCACATGGTGCTGGATGTGGGATCAAACGGGAGGTCTTCAATAAGATTAATCATGTTCATGCTGTCTTTTATGTAGCAGATGGTAGCAGGGACAAACTGTTTGATGAAATAGTCTATATAGTGTCCGCGGGGTTCCAATAGGGAACCACACCCCGAAATGATTGGACGGCCTGGTGGGGATTCTTGTGAGTCTTAGGGAGACAGTAAATTACTGGTGCCCGTGGAGATTTAGTGTTGAGGAATTCATGTTCCTTCTTTGAAAGGAAACCAGATTCTAAGGCTTCTGTGGTGACTTGAACAATCAGTTTCTGGATCTCACTAGTTGGGTTGCAGGATAATTTACAATAATGCTCAGTGTTACTGAGTTGTCGTAGAATTTCTTTTTTGTATAGGTTCGAGATCCTGAATAACGATCCCCCCTCCCTTATCTGCTGGTTTTATGACAAGGGACTGATTGTTTTTTAGGGTAGATAAGGCCTTTTTCTCATGAATGGTGATGTTGTAGGGTACAAACGATCTCTTGTGTTCAAGTACGGTAAGGTCCTTTAAAACCAATTTTTCAAAAGTTGGGATTTCCGGGGGTATCATACCCACAGTGGGGGAGAACTTGGATGGAGGTTTAAAAGGAGTATTGGAGTGTTTTGGGGATGAAGGATTCAGAATGAAAAAGCTATGTAAGCGTACTTTTCTAAAACATCTTAGAAGTTCGGTCTGAGTGTCCAAAAAGTTAGGGCGTATTGTGGGCACAAATGATAGGCCTTTATTTAGCAGTGGTACTTCGTCGGCCAACAAAGTGTGCAGGGTGAGATTAAAAATAGGTAGTAGGCCTTTTCCTGGACCTGGTGCCATGCAGTTCTCTGTTGAATTGGTTAATGCTACCAACGGTAGTGCTGGCGGCGGGTTAATCGTTCGCCCTGGGGATTCGGGGGGTTGGGCCATCTCTGTGGTTGTTTGCCTTTCCCACCCCTGGCCCCGTCCTCTTCCTAAAAAATTCCTGTGTGAGGGACCCGGGCTGTCGTGTTGGTCTGAATTCTCTGATGAATCAGCCGAACTGTCAGTGAAACCTACAAAGTTTTGTCTTTTGTTGTACCTTCCCCAAGGTCTTTGGTTTTGTGGGCCACTGTAGGAGCGGTTGATGTAGTAGTCTTTAGAGAGGTACGGATACGCTCTCTCTTGGGAAAAGCCTTTAATATCTTTTCGGACTTTAGTAGTTTTTTTGTTAAGTTCGATTTTATGGAAATCCTCAACAGTTTTCTGTATTTTTTCAAGAGTTTTTTTGCTTCAGTGGTGGTATTCCTATCTTTAATTTGTTTTTCTAGGTCTGATCTTTCAGTGTTTAGTTTTTGCAGTTCTTCGGTGGCAATATCTATCCCCAGCACCATCCAGTGCCGTGAGCAGGTAGTGCTGATGTAGCTGAAGCCGTTCAGATATTTGGGGTTACTGGTGAAGACCCCAGGGATATTTCGGACTTGAAGTCCGACTGGGATTATATTGGCCTTTAGGTAGTCTGTCAATAGTTTAATCATTAATATCAAACGTATCTCTTTTTTCTTTAATTTTTCTAGGTCATCTCCAGAGGTGGAGATTGACTCCGCGGGAGATTCTGTAGAGTCAGATAAAAGGGAGGGACCTCCTAGGATTTTATTTATGTATTCAAGGGTGCAAAGAGGTGGGTGGTCAGACATGCCTAGCTAGGGGGGACAGATGTGTAACAAGGTGCTCAGGATTATTAGTGGAGACAGAGGGGGTATACAGGGTGGACCCACTTGGAGAAGGGGTAAGGATTTACCAATCCCTTGCAATTTTGCACTGCGTTGCCTTCCGAATGGTTCTTTGGATCTATATTACTAAGACAACCACTGCGGCACCATTTAGTAATTCGCTGCATGACCGAGTGCAATATTAGAAAAGCCTTATCGATGATCGCGCTGTCTTTATGTTCTTTACGCTCTCACCAGCGACAACTGTTCCCACCACAAACAGAATATCCTCACGGCTATGATCACATCACTTGTCTCCCGAAAAAAACCCCATTCACGTGACAACAATAACAAGTGCTTCAGTCATTATCATTACAATTTCAATAATTATAGGCTACAATGTGCACTGTAATGAATGTAAAGTCCAGCCGGACTTCAAGGTTTATTTGATAGTAAGATAGGTGCCACTATTGGAACCGGGTGCGTACACCCTGATTGCGACTTGTCTCCGGTCCGTGCTTCAACAGCGGCGCACTGTCAACCCTGTTTGTACAGCCCAGTGCGCAACCTTGGGACCTCCATTTTTAGGTTCTACCAGGCCCAATTCGGCCAACCTCTACCCGGCTCGTCGGAAACCCCTTCCTGGCTCCTTATCTCGGCAGCCCGACCGACCTTGACCTAACACGACCCTATAGGCTTTCAATTCAGGCTAGCATTTGAATGTCCTGATGATGATCCATAATCCTATACTGGATCGAAACGCCGTCGACAAACTATGTAGTCTAAACACTAGCTGACAACTTTGTGCTTATCATGTTTTTTCTACAATTGTGAAGCACATATATTGAATTTTTTTTTCTTTTTGCTCCTGTACCTTTTTCAATGCCTGAAAATCCTTAGTTAATTGTACTGTGTATTGTATGTATTGCGTTGTGGATACAGGACTGTGTCCCACTGCCCTACTGTTGTTTTTGAAATTTGACCTATCTTACTATCAAATAAACCTTGAAGTCCGGCTGGACTTTACGTTCATTATAGCGCACATTGTAGCCTATAATTATTGAAATTGTAATTTTTCTCTGTCAAGGACCATTGTTGTTAACTTTAATTGATACCCCAGGTCCTTGCATACCTAGTGGGTTCCCTTGTTTTTTATTAGAGTCAGTCATTATCATGACATGATCGCATCACATGCCTCCTGCATGAGCGAGATAACTCGAACAACGCTCATTGACGGTTCTAACTACGACGAATGCCTCAGTCTTGACCACGTTAGAGTCACCACTAAAATCCCGAAATTCGCTGTTTTGTTAAATCACAAATGACACTGGTCCTCTTTTGAAAAATCATGCCTAGCTGATTTTCTTAATGTGTTTTATGTTTCTTTTTTTCCCCCTGCTTATCTTATGTTTTTTCCTTTGTCATTTTTAATGTACAGTATTGAGAAAAAGGCATCATGTATTACTTAGTCAAGACTACAATGCTTCATTCAATTGTCCTGAAGATGATGCCCTGTATTTAATGTTGGCATCGAAACGTCGTCGACACCAATGTGCCATATGCAATAACATTGAGCTATATTGTAGTATGCAATGGTGTAAAGAAACTGATCCTTGTCTGTTATACTGAAATACAAGTGTACAGACTCATTTTTGCTCGCCTTTTGGCCAATCTGTTTCATTGTTTTGTCTTGTTTTGTGGGTCACGGCTGTGCCCACTTGTCATTAATTATTCTAAATACCTCATTTTTGAAAACTTATATGAAAAATAAAAATCTTGTCCTGCTGGACAAAAGACATACCAACTATTTAGTGTATAGTTATCTGCTTTTGTGTATCTCTTGTTCAGAATAGGGACCAGTGTTCTCTATAAAATGATACTGCCCAAGGTCCCTATGATAATTCCTTTGGGTCCCCTTGTTTTTCTATAAATGTTTTATTGATTGCAGGCTTAGGACATATTGTTGTCTGGCCCACTGTGTCTTTAGTGCTTTGTCCCAAACACCAGCCGGTGTGTATATCTGGGGGCTGCACTGAGTCAGACGCAGACGTCCTTGCTGCCTTCTCACAAGTGATCGCTACGGCGACAACCCCCAGAGGCTCCCCTGTTTTCACAGTGTAGGTGATCGCTACAGGGGCAACCCCCAGATATACACACCGGCTGGTGTTTGGGACAAAGCACTAAAAAGCATAAAGGAACTATCCCCTGCAAGAATACCTCTCGAGACTGTTGGCTGACATTCTCACCAACATACCCCCCTCCTCCTTGAAGGACCCACTGAAGAAAGTATATATCTATTCAGGCTGTCCTTTTTCTCCCGGTTTTTGAGTCCTGATGAAGACCCGCCACTGATGCATTCAAGTCTGCACTAACACATAGGGTCGAAACGTCAACGTTCTTTACGTGTATCGGTCCACACAAAGTCTCAACACAAGCAAAGGATGAATTCTGACAGTTGTGACAATTTTACTCCAAAGTGGACACTTTTGATTTAATGTTTTGTCTATTTGTATGATTATGTGTCATTTGTTTCAGTTTTTTTATAGCACTGTGTCACCAGTCACAACTTGATCACTAAATGTATATAGAGTCTATATGTTTCCTTGTTTTGGACAGCTATTCCCCTGAAAATAGTGTGGATTTTTTTCCCCCAACCAAGGTTTATACTAAAAAGATTTACCTTTTGAACCATATCCTGTAGTGTGTGTCTCCTTATATCCTTCACGGGATATAGTCTTTGCTTGTGTATTAATTACAGGGTGGTCAAATTATTTACTTATGTATTAATTACAGGTTGTTCAAATTATTTGTGATCCCCAACAGAACCATTGTTGTTGTTCCGCTTTTTCAAATTATTAACAGGCTTTCTTTAGATCACATCATGTTGCTCAAGTTGTACAACATCTCATTTATTTGGTTCTAGTGCCCAGATTCAATTGGTGCTATATTTGTAACATCTGCATGTTAATATATTTTATATCTCTTTCCATAGAAAATATAAGTCCATCCATTGTTCTTTATCAAGAGGATTGTCTTTTGGCCATATCATTTCCATTCATAATATTCAACCGCATCTAGGTAGGTTCTTTTACATGCACGATGATTTCTGGATCTGTCTAAATCAACTCACTCTATAGGTGGTGGAGTGATTATTTGTTACAGATTTTCTTGTTAGGAAGGGTGCACTCCTTATGGCCTTTGGTGTCTAAAATTTTGGTGTGATGTTTTCTGTTGTGCTCTTTTCTCTTCTTCACTATAGATAAACTGGTCGAATGTGCAAAAGATATTTAGTTTTATTCTAATTGACCCCTGTCTTTTAGATTCCCGGTTTTAATACAGTGTTAATAAGAATGACTGCATCATTTTCATTTATCTTAATGATAAAATTGATTTTTTGAGGGCCCTATTTGGAAAGATCTTTAACTCTGCTAACAACATTGAGACATTTACTGATCTCTTAATTGTACTAATTTGTGTGTTTTTATGACCTTTATGAATTTCAGTTGATTGTTTTAATGTTTTTTTTTCCGGCCTTGAAAAAGTCATAGTACCTACATGTACAGACGAAACATGTGTTGGCTTCTTTGTTTGCTGGGAACTAATTTTGAGAAGTGAACCAATAAAGGATACGTGTTCTACGATAAGAATCGTGTGGAATGCCCTTCATGTCTTGAATACTGGTTTTGAAATATTGCAGAACTGTATAAACTGACTAATTGGTCAACACAAAATAAGTATCTATTTGCAACATAAATTCACTAATATGATCTATTTGAATACACGTATAGGTGTGCTGAATTGGCTTTCTTGTTTTGTTATGTATGTGCATGTTTTACATGCCTATTGCACCCTTGGGTAGTGGGTGATTTAGCCAGCCAAGCACCCTGCTGTACTTACAGCAAACTAATATAATATCCACGCCTCGTTCTGTCACATATTTTACACCACTTCTTATTGATGTGTGGTTTTCCCTTTTTGGGAACACTGCTACCCATTTTTGGGAAATAAGGTGCTGGACTTTTTACTGCTCTTTTTTGGCAGTAGTACATTTCACTCCTAAATTGTCTCTATACCCTGTTTCAGGGAATGGGGATATTTAAGTCTTCTCTTTTGAATAACTTTACACTTCCAAATAGGGAACTACCCAGGTACTCTGTGTTTCATGTTAGATACTCCATGTCTTCCTCTGAAATATGCAGGCATACGATATTGCTGACAACTCCTGAAAGGGCAGGACTTGATACTGTGTGACAATCTAGTAGAAGAAAAAAGGGAATTGTATCCAGGTTTTCAGTAGCTACCACTCAATCATGATGCACATCAAGAAATTAGAATTTGGAAAAAAGTTGGAATTATGAGGAGCAGCTCCAGACATCCAGGGTCATATTTATGAGGGGCGTGTGACACGTTCGCACCATACAAGATGGTTCATAGGTGACAGAAGCCCCTAAATCAGATTTATGAAGCTATGTAAAGCCACTTTGCTTAGTTTGAATGGCTTTATAAATGTGGAGCAAGGCAATGCAGTGTAAATCATGGGTGTTCCCATGCAACTCCCATGGTTTTTGACAAAGATTTGCATGGACTTGTAAACCTGGGAATGTGCCAAAATCTTATGTCTCCCCAAGGTGAAGCGTAAGGAGGAGACATAACTTCAAGTCTACTCATTTTTTTATCTTTGTGTGTCTGCTGCATTCGGTAGCACAAGTAACGTAGAAAGGGGAAAAAACCTCTTGTGATTGTTTTGGTGCAAAAATAATCCTGCGTGCTTTGGAGACACCCTTGCACCATGGTGCAAGGGTTCCTGTATTGGCACTAGGCTCCTAAAATGGCACCAGGCAAAAGGACAGGAATGCACTGTATTGAGTAAATACCATGCATTCATGCCCTTTTTCCAGTGATTCAGGGCAGCACAGCAAGGTGACTTGGTGGCCAGCCCGGTGCTACTAATCTCATAAAAATGCCCCTCAGACTTTACAGAAAGGAGTTTCAGCTTGGTATTGGCAGCTACTGAAGGCAGAAGATAAGAAGATGAAGATGACCTAGCAGATCTGGGAAGGATACTTACCTCCACCAGAGCTTCAAAATACATGGCAAGTATCTATGAGGCTTTTTCATTCAACAGTTAAATCTTTTACCATAAAGAAAAACACTTCTATACCCTTTACAGGTTCAAATGGACCCCACAGAAACTAGCGAAATTTGTGAAAAATCAAAGACCCCACCACAAAAGATGTTGAAGGGTCGACACTGATTAAGAACACATTTGCAGCCTGCCAATCGATCAAGTGGTTTTGAGTGCACATGAGTAATATTGTTTTCAAATACCTTAAAGTGGAATAGAAAATAAAAAAAGCCACAATTTAATTGTTTTTAGAACAGACAATCAGTTGAACCTTGGTACTAAACTGTCACATAGAAGTCTTCTTTTCTACATGATTTATTTGACCAAAAGGGAAATATGTATAAACTGGCTCCAATCACACCCACTATCAGACAACAAATGGCTAGTGGAGATAGCCTATACCCAAAAAACAACCATAAACTGTTTCAGCGGTAACAAAATTATTGTGGACAATTTGTGGCTAAGGTATATCAGATGGCTTAACAGCACAAGAAATTTGAGTATGTCCAATGATTACACTATACTGCTCTGATTTTCACCAATACTAATCAGCTTTTGGTCAGACTTTCAGCAACTTAAGATAGAGAGGGGCAAGTACAATATCCAATAGAACTAACTTGCGTCTGATGGTGACAAAAAAAAAAACAGAAAGAAAATGCTGTCATCAATTATTATTATTTTTCCAACTTTTTCATTTTTTGTTAATTTTAATGTTTGCTTTCTTAGAGACAACAGTATGCATTATACGCAAAATACCCCCTTGATGAACTCAGCATTCATAAATGTACTGCCTTTCTGGTTCATCCATTGGTTTTCACACCTGTTTCCACCACAAACTGCAAGTAGGTTGAACCCACAAAAAAGAGGAACAATGGACTAGTACATAGAACATTTTTGAAAACAAACTGTGGTAAAAACGGATTTCTTTTACAAGTTTTGTGGCTCCTAAAAGCAAAGTGGGTGGTGATATTAGCACAGGATACCTTTTGTCAATTTTACCCCAAAAATATACTTTCCTGCACAGTCCCTTTTGCCATTTCTCCCAAACAAAGGTTTGCTATATTTTATGCATGTTCTCAGTTCCCTCCAACAGTTCATTCCACAAAGTCTGTGTACCTTTATAATTCCCAGGAAAAAAGGCACATATTTTGTAAAAAGTTATGAAGGTTTCAGTGAGCAATGCCCAACCATCTGAAAAGGTGTCAGCCCCTGGGAGGTGGGGAAAAGGCGGTGGAGAGGAGAATCCCTAGGAAAGAAGGGTCCAAGCTAAACCTTCAGAAGACATTTCCCAAACAACTGCTTGCTACCACTAGCATGCTCTAATAGCATTCTAGAAGTCATCATCATTAAGATAGTTGCACTTTATCCTCTTAAATTCCTTTCTGTTTGGCTGTAGACACACAATTTTGGGTGGTAGAAAGTTACTTAGTTAGGATGAATTATAAATAGCCTTTCATACTATAACTTTATCAAAAAAATTTTTCTGCAACCTCAAACAAAGCTTTGAGCCTGATTCACAAAAGTTGTAATTTTACTCTTGTAGTTTTAGCACCCCGTTTGAAATATATTTAGCATTCTGTTTTTATTTCCTGAAAAATTCCATTCATACTCCAGGAATGATGTGACTACTGCAGATTGCCAAGAGAACTCACATTGTCGCTCATTTAAATGTACATGGTGTTCATTTACATTCAAGCATTTGTGCTTGGTTACGTTTTTACTTTTTGTTCGACCTGTGGAAAAACATCATCCTGTGCCACTTTACCAAATTTGGTGCTCCTTCTCATTCTAATCTGGCATAAAGATGTACTCCTAATGTCCTAGGATTAAATCACTAACAATTTCCAGGGCATGACTTTGCCTCGCAAGTGGAACTATTAACAAACTGAGGGCTCAGTTTAGAAAGGTAAAGTCCACATTTGTAAAGCGCACAATCACCCGTAAGGGTCTCTAGGCGCTGGGGGCCGTCGGGTAGATTAAGCGAGCTATTGCCCAGAGTCACATGGTGCTGGGCTAACCTGCCGCCGGAGCCGGGGATCGAACCGTGGTCCCCAGATTCCAGCGTCAGTCGCCCTGGCCGCGGCGCCACACCTCTCCCTAAAAGTAAAGTAAAACCTAAAGTCTAACTTTGGACCTAAAGTCTAAGTTTAGATCTAAGGTCTAATTTTATACCTGAAGTCTAACTTTAAACCCAAAGATTAAGTTTAGACTTAAAGTCCAACTTAGATCAAAAGTCTTCCTTTAGTACTTTTCGGTATTCACAAAGGTAATTTACTATTAGTAAGTTTGCTATGAGTAAAACTACTAGTAGTAAACTTACTACTATTAAAATGACTAGTAGTAATGTTACTAGTAGTAACTTACCATTGATAATACTGAAAAGTAGTAAACTTAGACTATTGATCTAAGTTGACTTTTAGTCTAAACTTAGGGCCTGATTATGAGTTTGGCCACTGCCCCATTCTCACACCGCCAAACTTCACCGCCGCCAGACCACCGCATTACAAGTTGTAATTCAGGCAGGCGATCCTATGGCGGCTGGTCCATGGCACTGCCTTTCAAAGGCTCATAGGGTGGCCTTAGAAAGGCAGCGTCGTGGGGCAGCCACAGCACATTCCAGCACTACATTGACTGTAAAGTCAATGCTGTGCAGGAACTGGGCTGCAGAAAGACAGGCACCCAGGCAGCAGGGCCACCCGGTGTCCTCACCGCCACCCATTTCATGGCGGGCTCACTGCCGTCAAAATGAGGGCAGTGAGGAAACTAATGTTATGCTTGGCGGTGCCGCAGCAGCATTTTGTGGAAACAGACCAACATGTCAACACCAACAATCGCAGATCCCTTGAGGTTATCACAGTTCTCTGGAGATCAAACCTCTGTATTCATAATACGGTGGTCATACCGCTGGTGCAGCAGTTCCCGACCACCATAGCACCTCCAGCATGAGTTTGGTGATCCTATGGACCTCCAAACTTGTAATCAGGCCGTTAAAATGTAGGTTTAAATGTAGACTTCAGGTCTAAACTTAGAATTCAGGTGTAAAGTTAGACCTTAGGTATAAAGTTAGACTGTGGTTCTAAAATTAGACTTCAGGTCTGAAGTTAGACTTTTGGTTTAACTTTACCTTTGTGAATTGGACCCTGAGTTTGCAGTTGTTCACTAACTTTTTAATGCATAGCAAACTGGAACCTTCATTCCATGACCGTAAGTAAATTTACTCTATGTAAATGTACACTATACCTCTGTTACAATGTATGTGAGTACACATCAGTATGAGTGAAAATGCTCTTTTTGTGACTGCACAGTGCAAATTTACAATTGAAAACAAGCTTTTGAACACCAAATTCAATTTAGTTTTTTAAATAGCAGTGTGAATCTGACTGTCATTGCATAGCCAATACAATTAAATTGTAACAGACAAGCGCTGAGTTAAATCACACAGAAATATGAACATTAAAATAAAACACACGCACACATGTTACAAAGGAGATCAAGAGAAACACAATTATGCACATGTCACATATTGCAGATCTTTGAGAACACTTTTAGTGTTATTCATTTGCATTCCATTACAAATAAAATGCAATTAGCATTACCTGTAAGCCGCATCATACGACGGGGTTTCTCTTGTTATCCCAAATGATCTTTCATGCTGAGTTGTCCCCTCCCTGTGAGACAAATATAACCAAAGGTTTAAACAGTTATTTTCATCCAGACCCTCAATTTCCTCACATGTTCACATGTAGTCATATTAACTTAATCAAAAGATTAGGAAGAAATATTTTGCATAGTTACTGGTCATTGGCAAGCTAAATAAATTAGACTCTGTAGCTTATTATATATTTGATTTTACTTGGATTAATCCACCAAGTACTTAAATTGTTTGGAGCAACCTAATTTTGGCACCATCCTTTCATGGTGTGACTATTCCATATATGCATTCATATAGTACCATATATTTATGTGCTTTAATGTCTTTAATGTAAGTGGTGTACTTGACCGAAATAATGATGGTGCATTTGTTGTTCAATCCAGATATTTACCTGAGCATGTATACTAATGTTCTCTTTATAGTGGTACCAAATTGCAGTTTCATATATATCTACAATGGAGTAATTTTGCTAACTCTAACATACTCATGTATTCATTTGAATAGTATCCTGCATTCATTTTAAAACTGTATATGTATCCATAATTATGCATGTGAATATTTTTGAAGTGTTTTGTTACGTTAACTTGACCAAAGGCCTTAAGCATTTGGGCTCTGATGTTTAATCTTCATTGTGAAAGCTTGCTTGGGGTGCAATGTTTTCTTACTCTTTGAAGGTGTGTTCATATGATTTCATAGTTAGTGAAAGGCTCATTGTGTATGAGAGATAGTGAGGCTTGGGAGGGAACCCTTGGGAAAGACGAGATGCGCTAATGAACAAAGGGAAGATCTAGAGACGGGGGAATCTGAAGACATCCCGATTTTCGGACCATGAGATGGGAGTATTGAATAACGTTGCCAAGTGTTACTGTGAGAATGTAGAAAAGTACTGGACACATGATGTGGGATTCTTAAATGGTCAGTGGAAGTTTAATTGGTGGTCACACTTTAGCTTTAGTCAGATTCCATTTAGACTCGGAAGGGCACAAAACTCTTTGCTACATTCCTGTTGTGTGGCATTATGCTATGCAATACTCCTGATCTGGGAAACCCCTACAGAAGTCTCTAAAATACTGACACCTTCCTGCTTTAGAGGATCTAATTAGGGTTTCCTAATTTCAATACTACTTAGTTTTGGTTTAGTTGTGGTAATTCAATGTATTCATGTATAGGCAAGAGGACGGAAAATCATATACTTATCACCAGATTTTCTTCCTTATTTTTTGCATTCGTGTACCGAATTCCTTGTATATTTTATGCTTTTGAGGCTAAACTTTGTAAGATGAATTGGAATGCCAGCAGTGATTCTGTATTTTTACACTATATTCTTGAGACTTGTATACATCAGTTTGACTTTGAATTTGTAACAACCCTACATTTATTCCCATTCATCGACTTTTGGGTACTCACTGTATGGTCAAATGGGCTGCACTGTAAATCAAACTTTAGGATGATGTGAACTTCTCTTTATTTTTCAAGCATCTAAAGTAGACATTTGGATATTTGGCTCAATTCTTTGTCAGACTGTAGCAAAACAAGGATAAAATACATTTAGTTATAATAGTTCAGTTCCAATCCCAGCCAGCCTTAGAGCCCATGTTTCTGCGGATAGGCAGAGTTCCAGCATTTCGAGAAAGAGTTGTAACAGTGGAGGTGTGAGTATTAAAGTTTTGCACATTTTAATGGCTTAGAATTAGTTGCAGTTTGGAGGTTGTGTGATGTTTCGTGGAGATTTTTTGAATGTTGTGCAAATGTGGAGTTTAATGTGGAGAACCGAGGTGGCCTAAGATCGCGGGACGATATTAGAAAGTATATAAGGCACTTTATGGTAAATGTCTGCCAAGAGTTAAGACCATTTATCTTTGTGTGTGAAAGAGAGGTGTGGTTGGTGTGGTGGGCCCTTTGTGCCAAGGGACGCTGTACTATTTGGGGTGATTCCCTATAGGTCAAGGTCTCATTCAAGTGTGTCAGAGTAGGTCAGAAAGTGTTATTACAAACCATTTCTTGTATGATTGAATAATGTTGATTTCTTTAGTGAGCAGACAAAGGTATTTGTTGCAATTGTTTTGTATTTGTTTCGAATGGATTATGATTAAGAGAGTGTGTTCATGAGAAATAGGGTGCACTGCTGTAAGGAGCGAGATTGATGTCACTGTGTGCTGCACTGAGATTGGTTGGTTGGTATAAAGCCACACTGTTATTGGTTGTCTACATCATAGAGTGTTGAACTGGTATTGGTCATTGACTCTGAATGAGAATTGTGAGTAAACCATTATTTCCTGCTCTGAATCAAAATGCTATTTGTGATTACTGAAGTTTGTTGGAAAACTAAATGTTTTAAAGTTATACGAGATTTGTTGAGAGGAGATGTGACAATACCTTATTGAGAGGGAAAAGAGGCACCAACCAAAGATACTTCATGTCATTATATTGCAATAAATGTAGGGTTTCCCACAAGTATTTGACTTAAACAATGGCACAAGATCACAGAGAAAGAAGGTGCACTGGCATGTCCATGCTATGGTATGTTCAATGTGAGAATCATTGAAAATTTGAGGAGGATATTATATTAGATGAAAACACAGCCTAGACCTACAAGGATTGAAGCGCTCAATGCTTGGGAGCATGTAGCTCATGCCAGAAAGAAGGAAAGGTATCAGGGAAGAGCTAGAAAGGCAGTGTTTATTTACGCTGATGCAAGCTGGGATGCAGAACAGAGGAATAGGAGAACTGACATGATAGAGGGAGTAAAATTAGACCCCTCATCAACAGGTGAAGAATTTGAGAAAAGGAAAGAGAACAGGAAATATAAAAGGGACAAGTCAAATGAACCAGATCAGATTAGCGAAAACAGTGACAGTGACTCTAGCAATAGTCTTTTAAATGTGTCAGACCGGGGAATATATTTCCACAATAAAATCTTGAGAATGTTGTGTGCAGCTTTAAAAGTTGAACAGAGACTGCATTGTAGCTGTAGACCCGAGGCTTCAGGTCTGGTGGAACAGATCAATGGGGCTTTGAAATCCAGGCTTTCAAAAGTGGGTGCTTCTATATCATTGAAGTGGCCTGAAACTTTGCCTCTGGTGTTGATGAGTATCCCCAGCATACCTGATTGGAGGACAGCATTGTTCCCTCATGAGATCATCATGGGCAGAGCTAAAAGAATGCCAGCTATACCTGCAAATGAGCTTGTGGACATTATTGATGACATGATACTTGATTACTGCAAAGGACTGGCTGACGTGGTGCATTCTGTGTCTCATCAGTTTGAATCTGCCACAGCCCTGCATCAACCAGGAGCAGTCTCATGACTTTACTCCTGGATCAGATTAGCGAAAACAGTGACAGTGACTCTAGCAATAGTCTTTTAAATGTGTTGTTGTCAGGACACCCACCTCCATCTAATGAGACCCAATTAGTGGGAGGTGGAGGCGCTAATGCGAAAGGAATTCCGGAGTGGATACTGCACCGGTGAGCCCTAATGAACTGTGTGCCTCCCTGGGAATATGAATCAATTACCGAAGGAAGAAAATCCAGGGATTTGTGCTGCTGGTACATCAACAACAGTTAATGCTCCAGATACTCTCACTGTTTCGCTTAACATTGGCCCTTTGGTTCCTATATACAAATCCAGTTCTACAGGAAATGTAACACACTATTTGGCTGTTAAAGGCCCCAGAGAATGCTCCTACAACTTCAAACATGGGAAAAATTGTTCCCTTAGTTCCAATTAATGTGAATTCCCTTTGTTGTGTGAGTGCAGATCCAACGATGAATGTAGACTGGGTTTGAACCTCTGAGATAATTCCTGGGATTGTCAGATATGGATATGCTTACCTGGGACCCTCCGCTAAGTGCACATATTAGCATTTTCAGAGGGTAGTACCTAGAATTCCTGGGGTGCAGCATAGTCTCTGCATTCAGGAAATAAATAAATGGTTGAAGGTTTTCAACGCCACTTTGAATGAAAGTGAAAGCTCATATTTGAATTAAGGAATTATTCAGTTATCATTGTGGGTAAGCTTGGTGGATGTAGCCAAACTGAAATTAGAATGGGATGAAATAAGAAATGGAAGTTCGAATTGGCCCAACTAGATACTTACCAAGAAAAGTAACTTTTGTTGATGAATGAGGATGTTACCAGATGGACTAGTCAAGCCTGTAATACATCATATGAATTAGCTCAGAAATATGAGGTAGACCTCGATAGGACTAAAACCTTAAAGAAAATATACTGACTGTTTTAGTGATAAGGACCTAGAGTGTATAAGAATACCAGGGATGAAACAGAAAATTTGGGAATTGATTCATGTTGGAAATGGCCCTTTTTGCAGGGTTATCCCCAAACTTTTTGCTACTTCCTCCTATTTTTTTCTCACCTGTTTGTGTTGATTTTAGGACTCTGGTCACTTTACCACTGCTGATCAGTGCTAAAGTGCATATGCTCCCTGTGTAAAATGTTTTATGGATTGGTGTTTCCATGATTGGGTATTTGATTTACTTGTTAGTCCCTAGTAAAGTGCACTGAGTGTGCCAGGGCCTATAAACCAAATTCTACTAGTGAACCTGCAGCACTGATTGTGCAACCCACGTGAGAAGCCCCAAAAAGGTAACTCAGATCTTCTATTGCAGAATTTGAATTTGAATTTAAAAACATTTATTGAGCGCACTTATACCCAGCGGTTTCATGGCGCTTTAAGGACTACGACCAGCGGCAACAGCAGAAGGACAGACTAGGCAGCAAAGGCTCTGGAGAATAAGAATGTTTTCAAATTTTTCCGGAACTCCTAATAGGAGGATGAGGTTCTGAGTGTCATAGGGATGGAGTTCCAGAAAACAGGTGCAAGGGTCGCGAATTTCGCCCCGCCAGCTTTCTTTTTCTTGAAACGGGGTGTAGCCAGGAGTGCCATATGGGTAGAGCGGAGTTCTCTACCCGGCAAATAGGGCCTGATGGCTGAGCAAATAAACTCAGGGGCAGTGCCCATCCTGGCCTGAAAAGTGAGGCAACCTAGCTTGAATAGGGCCCGCTCTCTCACAGGCAGCCAGTGCAACGACTTCAGCAGTGGGGTAACCCGGTGGGATTTGGGCAGCCCATGGATCAGGTGGGCAGCCTGATTTTGCACTAGTTGCAGGCGGTGTATAGCGTAGGCCGGCGCGCCATTATAGATTATGTTCCCATAATCGAGGCGCGAGAGCGCCATTGCCATCACAATTATCTTAAGTGCAGGGAGGGAGAAGAAGCGGGATATTTTCCTAATTGTCCGGAGGGAGAAGAAACAGGAGGATACCACCGAGCTGACCTGGGGGTGTACAGAGAGTTGAGAATTGAGGAAGATCCCGAGGGTTTTAACTTTAGGAACCGGGAGTGGGGGGACACCAAGTGAAGGGGGCCAAAAGGAAGGGGACCAGGGGCTGCAACCACCTCCTGTCAAGACCAACTCTGTCTTGTCAGGGTTGAGTTTGAGGTGGTTGCAGTTCATCCAGTCCTGAATGAATAACATAACAGTTTGAAAATTCTGGGCAGAGGAGGGGGAATGGGAAAGATTGAAAATTAGCTGGAGGGCATCGGCGTAGTTGAACACCGTGACCTCGAGCTGCTGCAACATAAAAATGAGGGGATAGATGTATAAATTAAACAAAAGAGGGGATAAAGAAGAACCCTGGGGGACGCCGCACTCCACCTTTCGAGAAGAGGCAGCGAAGCCAGTAAGATGGACGGCCTGTGCCCTGTCGCACAGGAAAGATTTAAGCCAAGAGAGGGCTGAGCCCTCTATGCCCGCCGCCTTGACACGGGTGAGGAGGATGGAGTGATCCACCGTGTCAAAAGCGGCGGACAGGTCCAGCAGGACAAGGGCTTGCGAAAGGTTGGTGTCAATACCCTCGCGGAGTCCGTCCATCACTGAGATCACTACCTTCTCCGTGGAGTGCAGAGGTCGAAAGCCCGCCTGACAGGGAGAGAGGCAATGGTTTGCCTCCACATAGGTGCTCAAAGTGCTGGTGACATGTGTTTCTAGGACCTTTCCCAAATAGGGCAAAAGGGAAATGGGGCGGTAATTGGATGGGGATAGGGGATCAGCGCCAGCTTTTTTTAGAATCGGGATAATGACCACTGATTTGTGAGAGCTAGGGACAACACCGTTACTTAATGAATCATTGAGGTAGGTGAGGGGGGGTAGGGCAAGCCGAGAAAATCTCTCTTAGGACGTGGGCGGGACCAAAATCCAGGGGGGAACCCGACTTCACCCGTCGGAGCAGAGGAAGAAGTGAGTCCTTGGTCAGCAGGGGGATACTAGCCAAATTAGAGGCAATTGATGGAGGGGAAGTATTGACAAATGTTGACGAAGGAGGTGGTATGTTAATTTTGATCTGCGCAACCTTCTCAATGAAAAACTCATTGAGCGAGTTGCACAGATGTTGGGAGGGGGGAATCTTAGCCGTTGCTCTGTCGGATGCTGCCAGTTCATGAACGGTAGCAAAGATCTCTTTGGACTGGGACTCCGCCGCTAGTATCCTGCCTGAGTAGTATTCTGTCTTGGCCTCGAGGATGCCTTTTTTATAAGTCTGAAGGACAGAGATATATACAGATTTTAGTGAAGGACAATAGGCTCTCCTCCAGGCTCACTCAGCTCTCCGTGCAGCTAATTTTTTCACCTCGAGGTCAGTGTTGAACCACCTGTTAGCTGCATGGGCCCGTTTGACCGTGATCCGTCTCTGGGGGGCGAATTCATCGCCCGTTTGAGTCAGCCAGTTATTGATGGTTACCAGTTGAGCTGGGGCAGCAAGACCTGAGAGGTCAGGACTGGTCTTGGACAAGGACGAGCAGAGGGACGGCATGTCAGCTTTGCCCCATTTCCTGATCCAGGTGTTCTTGGGGAGCAAGGGCTTAACTTCGGGGGCTAGGGCAAGGGAAAATGAGATAAGTGAGTGGTCCGACCAGGGGCAGGGAGAGATTATGGGGGGCGTTGTGGGGACATTTAGAGCCCAAATTTGGTCCAAGGCATGACCGTGGATGTGGGTGGGGCTATGAATATGAGGTACAAAATTAAGGCTGGTCATGAGATCAGTAAACTCCTTAGAATGGGAGCTTTCAGCAGGATCGTTTGGCCAGAAATTGAGGTCCCCTAAGACTAGAACTGACGAATTGTTTATCGCCAGTGTAGCCAGGTGCTCTTGGAAGCTAGGAATGAAAGATGGGGTAGGTCGTGGGGGACGGTAGATGAGAACGCAGGTCAAGGGGATTTGATATGAGGTCGAGCGCGCCACCAAGTAGTCTACTTCTGGGATTGGGGGGGAGGGGAGCATCTGGAAGTGGAGATCAGCGCGAGCTATCAAGGCCACTCCACCGCCCATCTTGCCCTCCGGCCGGTCCGCTCGGATGGCAGAGTGTGAGGGGGGCAATGCAGCTAGAACGTTGGGCAGGGAGTCAGCCTTGAACCAGGTCTCAGTTAAAAGCAGGAGGTCGGGTTCGTGCGTATCAATATAATCGAATCGCTCGTACTGATGTTGAACAGCTGACCTGGTATTGAGTAGGGACGCCGAGATGTTAAATACCGGTGTATGAGAAGTGAAAGGAGAGAAGGGAGTGGGAGGTGGGGAAGAGGGCAAGGATATCAACTGAGAAACAATATCCGGGGGAGAGCGAGGGGGCGAAATGAACAAGCCAAGGGAAGTCACACAGAAGGATACAGAGGGTAGGATAGAACCTGGGGTCCAGTAGGAACAAAGCTGAGATAGCGAGTAGGTAATCAGATAGGCAGAGTGGGATGCCCCTAGCCCCTGCCGGCCGCGGACGGGCGCAGACGGGCTTGACTCAGGCGCAACTCCGGCGCGCCTTCGTCGCGCCCGCTGCGCTCGTCCGCTGCGCTGACACATGGTGGCCGTTTAAATAGAGGAGTGTGCAGGGTCTGCGCGAAGTTTGTAACTGCCATGTTGACTTGGTGAATACACCCACTTGCCAGGCCCTAAACATTCCCTTTTCTACATGTCAGGCACCCCTAAGGAAGGCCCAAGTAACCTCTGTGGGCAGGGTGCAGTGTATGTGAAAGGTAGGACATGTCCTTGTGTGTGTGGCATGTCTTGATAGTGAATTACAGCCCAATTCATTTTTCACAATTGCAAGGCTACCTATTCCCCATTGGACAGACTGGGAAGTTTGTTTATAACATCTTATAAACATAACTGGCCCTGGGAACTGGCCAAGGGAACTAGGTGGGAAAATCAAGTTCCCTGGCGGGAAATCACACCAGATAAAGCAGAACTGGTTCTGGCTGGGCACAGACACCCTTTGCCTAGAGGATCAAAGGATTTTTGGATACAAATATTGTGGCCCAGACCCCTGAAATTTAGAACTCTTTTGGATCAAGAAGACTGCCAAGAAGAAGAGCTGGAGAAGCGGTGAGGAGGACATACCACTTTGCTGTGTGCTTTGCTGTGTTGGCCTGCAGTGGTTGCTTCTGTCTTGGGCAGTGAAAAGACTGGACTGAACTTTCTGCAATCTGCTTTTTGAGTTTTTCTAAGGGTTTGAGGTAGAGCTTCCTCCCTGTCCACGAAGTCTCAGGAACAATAAAGACTTCAAGCTCTTCTGCCGCAGCATTGGGGACTGTGTGTTTTGTGCTGCAACAGAGAAAAAGCAACGTAATTACGTCTACGATGCCGCTGCTGACTCCGTGTCCTGATGGCACCGCAGAGGGCACAGCAGCAATGCGCACAGTGACATTGGTCTCACCGACGATGCCTGCTGATGCCGCCACCGAGCCGCTGCTCGCACTGCGACCTGTGGGCACTGCATTGCACCTTGGCACCGCGGAAGGCACGCCTCAACGCGACCCTGGTTTCACCGACAACGCCATCCGATACCGAGCCGTTGCTTGCACGTGACCTGTGGGCACCGCACTTCGCACCGCCTCACTTCACGATAAAGCCTTGGTATCCCCGATGACGACGCTCCACTCCAATATCGATGCCACTGCTTGCAACATGGTTCGAGGGCACCTCTCATAAAGTTACACGTCGCATCACCCTCATCCCGCACTGCAGCCTTGGCCTACCGACACCGGTGCCATTAACTCTAGTTCGTCAGCTGACGACAGTGCTTCAGCAACGATGAGGACGTTGTTGCACTGTGACCTGTCAGCACTGTGACAAGCACCACCTTCATTTCACAGCGCGACCCTGGTCTCACCGACGATGACATGTGACGCCGCCATGAGCCACTGCTCGCACCGCGACCTGAGTGCACCGCACGCTTCACCGCTGCACTGCGCACCGCAGCACACGATGCCTGCTGACGCCAGCGCTCCTGACTCCATCAGTGAGGAGATCAACCAGCAACGCGTGTGACTTTGAGGGCGCCGACAACTCCTGCACCGCCTCCAAACCGACACCTGGGGACGCCGTGTTTTCAGAAGCTCAACAAGAGGTCCTCGAAGGTACTGTTTGCCGGTCTTCCTGGCACCATATTTACAACAAGGGGTGGTGAGGGACAGAGTCTCTGAATTAAGCAGAATACTCTCACCCAGTCAAGAGATCAGGGCTAGATCCAACACCGTTTTTTAGCTCAATGCACCATCCCAGTTTCAGAACCTGGCTGTATGCAAATTAGTCTGTCCCTGGCCCAGTGCATCATGGGAACAGGGCAGACCAGACTACAAAAGCCAATTCTTACACTGGGAAGGAAACAAGCTTCCGGGGACCGGTTTCTGGCATTACAGCCGTCTTCGGCCTGGCTTGCTTGAATCCTGATGGTGCAATGAGCAAGGGACTCATGTCTGAGTATACCCTTCCACACTTAGGGTGGACAAAAATATTTACAACAAGGGGTGGTGAGGGACAGAGTCTCTGAATTAAGCAGAATACTCTCACCCAGTCAAGAGATCAGGGCTAGATCCAACACCGTTTTTTAGCTCATTGCACCATCCCAGTTTCAGAACCTGGCTGTATGCAAATTAGTCTGTCCCTGGCCCAGTGCATCATGGGAACAGGGCAGACCAGACTACAAAAGCCAATTCTTACACTGGGAAGGAAACAAGCTTCCGGGGACCGGTTTCTGGCATTACAGCCATCTTCGGGCCGGCTTGCTTGAATCCTGATGGTGCAATGAGCAAAGGACTCATGTCTGAGTATACCCTTCCACGCTTAGGGTGGACAAAAATATTTACAACAAGGGGTGGTTAGGGACAGAGTCTCTGAATTAAGCAGAATACTCTCACCCAGTCAAGAGATCAGGGCTAGATCCAACACCGTTTTTTAGCTCATTGCACCATCCCAGTTTCAGAACCTCGCCGTATGCAAATTAGTCTGTCCCTGGCCCAGTGCATCATGGGAACAGGGCAGACCAGACTACAAAAGCCAATTCTTACACTGGGAAGGAAACAAGCTTCCGGGGACCGGTTTCTGGCATTACAGCCATCTTCTGCCCGGCTTGCTTGAATCCTGATGGTGCAATGAGCAAGGGACTCATGTCTGAGTGTACCCTTCCACGCTTAGGGTGGACAAAAATATTTACAACAAGGGGTGGTGAGGGACAGAGTCTCGGAATTAAGCAGAATACTCTCACCCAGTCAAGAGATCAGGGCTAGATCCAACACCATTTTTTAGCTCATTGCACCATCCCAGTTTCAGAACCTGGCTGTATGCAAATTAGTCTGTCCCTGGCCCAGTGCATCATGGGAACAGGGCAGACCAGACTACAAAAGCCAATTCTTACACTGGGAAGGAAACAAGCTTCCGGGGACCGGTTTCTGGCATTGCAGCCGTCTTCGGCCCGGCTTGCTTGAATCCTGATGGTGCAATGAGCAAGGGACTCATGTCTGAGTATACCCTTCCACGCTTAGGCACCATAGCCAGCCCGCAACACCGCGGTCAGCCAGAACTGTTTGGATTTGTTTGCTCACAACATCATGATAGCCCCAAACACATCAAAGCAGTTGAGTCTGTCTCTATACAGATAAAGCCTAATGTTGTGTACCCAAGAACCCTGAAATATATTCTGACCCCTGAAACAATTGCTGGATTTATTACGGTAATCGAGAAAATTATTCAGCAAGGTATTTAGAAGGAGATTCAGTGTAGCTCATGTAATTAACCCATTATGGGCTTACAGAAGCCCAGTGGAAAGTATTGCGTAGTTAGAACCTCAGAAGGATAACCAGTATTGAGGTTTCTTTAAAGTATCAGGAGTAGTTGAAGCTTCATGCTCCAAGGAGTATTATCTGCTCAAATGGCTGAGTTAACTTTCTTATAAGAGCGTGCTGTGTCTTAGACCAGCAGAGAGTGTCCATTTTCACTGATAATCAGTATGGCTTTGGTGTTGTTCACAATTCTAGACAGTCATGGTCCCAGAGGGAGCTTATGACCTCTTTACAGTCTAACATCCGGAACAGAGAAACAAATGAGGAAGCTTTTTGAGGCATTGCAACTGCCTCCTCAAGTTGCGGTCATAAAATGTTCTGCTCATTGTAATGGGTATGATTATGTGATGGTTGGCAACAGATATGCTGACAAGGTTGCACAGTATTGTGCTCATAATGCTTGCACCTTTAATGGACAGCACACTAATGAATGAACAGCTGGGATCAACAACAACTTTTTGTTAACAAATGCTCATACATGGGAGGAAGTCAAGAGGCTTCAGGAGGAAGTATCAGAGGTAGAACAGCAAAGTTAGATTAAGGTAGATTGTGTCAAGAGTGATGAGGATGATATTTGGGTTTCAGGAGATTGAATGAATACCTGTGTTACCTAGCAGTCTATTGCCACTGTTGGCCAAGCATTATCACAGCCTTACTCATGTAGGTAGAGATGCCATGGTCACGTTTTTTAGACAGGCCTGGTTTAATGCTAGATTTAGATTGCAGGCTGAAGCATTGTGTCACAGATGTTTTATGTATAAACAGAACAATGTAGGGAAAAGAACTGCAGAAACACTGAGCCATATGGGATGATCAGGTGGTCCCTTCAGTTGGATGCAGTTAGATTTATTTACAATGCCCATGTGAAATGGTTTGAGATAAGTCCTGGTTGTTTTGTGCATCTTTTTACACTAGCTTGAGGCATACCCAACCAGGAGGAATGACAGTCTCATTTGAGGGAGTTAACACTTAGGTTTGGCTTTCCGACTTCTCTGGAATCAGACCGGGGAATATATTTCCACAATAAAATCTTGAGAATGTTGTGTGCAGCTTTAAAAGTTGAACAGAGACTGCATTGTAGCTGTAGACCCGAGGCTTCAGGTCTGGTGGAACAGATCAATGGGGCTTTGAAATCCAGGCTTTCAAAAGTGGGTGCTTCTATATCATTGAAGTGGCCTGAAACTTTGCCTCTGGTGTTGATGAGTATCCCCAGCATACCTGATTGGAGGACAGCATTGTCCCCTCATGAGATCATCATGGGCAGAGCTAAAAGAATGCCAGCTATACCTGCAAATGAGCTTGTGGACATTATTGATGACATGATACTTGATTACTGCAAAGGACTGGCTGACGTGGTGCATTCTGTGTCTCATCAGTTTGAATCTGCCACAGCCCTGCATCAACCAGGAGCAGTCTCATGACTTTACTCCTGGATCAGATTAGCGAAAACAGTGACAGTGACTCTAGCAATAGTCTTTTAAATGTGTTGTTGTCAGGACACCCACCTCCATCTAATGAGACCCAATTAGTGGGAGGTGGAGGCGCTAATGCGAAAGGAATTCCGGAGTGGATACTGCACCGGTGAGCCCTAATGAACTGTGTGCCTCCCTGGGAATATGAATCAAATACCGAAGGAAGAAAATCCAGGGATTTGTGCTGCTGGTACATCAACAACAGTTAATGCTCCAGATACTCTCACTGTTTCGCTTAACATTGGCCCTTTGGTTCCTATATACAAATCCAGTTCTACAGGAAATGTAACACACTATTTGGCTGTTAAAGGCCCCAGAGAATGCTCCTACAACTTCAAACATGGGAAAAATTGTTCCCTTAGTTCCAATTAATGTGAATTCCCTTTGTTGTGTGAGTGCAGATCCAACGATGAATGTAGACTGGGTTTGAACCTCTGAGATAATTCCTGGGATTGTCAGATATGGATATGCTTACCTGGGACCCTCCGCTAAGTGCACATATTAGCATTTTCAGAGGGTAGTACCTAGAATTCCTGGGGTGCAGCATAGTCTCTGCATTCAGGAAATAAATAAATGGTTGAAGGTTTTCAACGCCACTTTGAATGAAAGTGAAAGCTCATATTTGAATTAAGGAATTATTCAGTTATCATTGTGGGTAAGCTTGGTGGATGTAGCCAAACTGAAATTAGAATGGGATGAAATAAGAAATGGAAGTTCGAATTGGCCCAACTAGATACTTACCAAGAAAAGTAACTTTTGTTGATGAATGAGGATGTTACCAGATGGACTAGTCAAGCCTGTAATACATCATATGAATTAGCTCAGAAATATGAGGTAGACCTCGATAGGACTAAAACCTTAAAGAAAATATACTGACTGTTTTAGTGATAAGGACCTAGAGTGTATAAGAATACCAGGGATGAAACAGAAAATTTGGGAATTGATTCATGTTGGAAATGGCCCTTTTTGCAGGGTTATCCCCAAACTTTTTGCTACTTCCTCCTATTTTTTTCTCACCTGTTTGTGTTGATTTTAGGACTCTGGTCACTTTACCACTGCTGATCAGTGCTAAAGTGCATATGCTCCCTGTGTAAAATGTTTTATGGATTGGTGTTTCCATGATTGGGTATTTGATTTACTTGTTAGTCCCTAGTAAAGTGCACTGAGTGTGCCAGGGCCTATAAACCAAATTCTACTAGTGAACCTGCAGCACTGATTGTGCAACCCACGTGAGAAGCCCCAAAAAGGTAACTCAGATCTTCTATTGCAGAATTTGAATTTGAATTTAAAAACATTTATTGAGCGCACTTATACCCAGCGGTTTCATGGCGCTTTAAGGACTACGACCAGCGGCAACAGCAGAAGGACAGACTAGGCAGCAAAGGCTCTGGAGAATAAGAATGTTTTCAAATTTTTCCGGAACTCCAAATAGGAGGATGAGGTTCTGAGTGTCATAGGGATGGAGTTCCAGAAAACAGGTGCAAGGGTCGCGAATTTCGCCCCGCCAGCTTTCTTTTTCTTGAAACGGGGTGTAGCCAGGAGTGCCATATGGGTAGAGCGGAGTTCTCTACCCGGCAAATAGGGCCTGATGGCTGAGCAAATAAACTCAGGGGCAGTGCCCATCCTGGCCTGAAAAGTGAGGCAACCTAGCTGGAATAGGGCCCGCTCTCTCACAGGCAGCCAGTGCAACGACTTCAGCAGTGGGGTAACCCGGTGGGATTTGGGCAGCCCATGGATCAGGCGGGCAGCCTGATTTTGCACTAGTTGCAGGCGGTGTATAGCGTAGGCCGGCGCCCCATTATAGATTATGTTCCCATAATCGAGGCGCGAGAGCGCCATTGCCATCACAATTATCTTAAGTGCAGGGAGGGAGAAGAAGCGGGATATTTTCCTAATTGTCCGGAGGGAGAAGAAACAGGAGGATACCACCGAGCTGACCTGGGGGTGTACAGAGAGTTGAGAATTGAGGAAGATCCCGAGGGTTTTAACTTTAGGAACCGGGAGTGGGGGGACACCAAGTGAAGGGGGCCAAAAGGAAGGGGACCAGGGGCTGCAACCACCTCCTGTCAAGACCAACTCTGTCTTGTCAGGGTTGAGTTTGAGGTGGTTGCAGTTCATCCAGTCCTGAATGAATAACATAACAGTTTGAAAATTCTGGGCAGAGGAGGGGGAATGGGAAAGATTGAAAATTAGCTGGAGGGCATCGGCGTAGTTGAACACCGTGACCTCGAGCTGCTGCAACATAAAAATGAGGGGATAGATGTATAAATTAAACAAAAGAGGGGATAAAGAAGAACCCTGGGGGACGCCGCACTCCACCTTTCGAGAAGAGGCAGCGAAGCCAGTAAGATGGACGGCCTGTGCCCTGTCGCACAGGAAAGATTTAAGCCAAGAGAGGGCTGAGCCCTCTATGCCCGCCGCCTTGACACGGGTGAGGAGGATGGAGTGATCCACCGTGTCAAAAGCGGCGGACAGGTCCAGCAGGACAAGGGCTTGCGAAAGGTTGGTGTCAATACCCTCGCGGAGTCCGTCCATCACTGAGATCACTACCTTCTCCGTGGAGTGCAGAGGTCGAAAGCCCGCCTGACAGGGAGAGAGGCAATGGTTTGCCTCCAATTAGGTGCTCAAAGTGCTGGTGACATGTGTTTCTAGGACCTTTCCCAAATAGGGCAAAAGGGAAATGGGGCGGTAATTGGATGGGGATAGGGGATCAGCGCCAGCTTTTTTTAGAATCGGGATAATGACCGCTGATTTGTGAGAGCTAGGGACAACACCGTTACTTAATGAATCATTGAGGAAGGTGAGGGGGGGGTAGGGCAAGCCGAGAAAATCTCTCTTAGGACGTGGGCGGGACCAAAATCCAGGGGGGAACCCGACTTCACCCGTCGGAGCAGAGGAAGAAGTGAGTCCTTGGTCAGCAGGGGGATACTAGCCAAATTAGAGGCAATTGATGGAGGGGAAGTATTGACAAATGTTGACGAAGGAGGTGGTATGTTAATTTTGATCTGCGCAACCTTCTCAATGAAAAACTCATTGAGCGAGTTGCACAGATGTTGGGAGGGGGGAATCTTAGCCGTTGCTCTGTCGGATGCTGCCAGTTCATGAACGGTAGCAAAGATCTCTTTGGACTGGGACTCCGCCGCTAGTATCCTGCCTGAGTAGTATTCTGTCTTGGCCTCGAGGATGCCTTTTTTATAAGTCTGAAGGACAGAGAGATATACAGATTTTAGTGAAGGACAATAGGCTCTCCTTCAGGCTCGCTCAGCTCTCCGTGCAGCTAATTTTTTCACCTCGAGGTCAGAGTTGAACCACCTGTTAGCTGCATGGGCCCGTTTGACCGTGATCCGTCTCTGGGGGGCGAATTCATCGCCCGTTTGAGTCAGCCAGTTATTGATGGTTACCAGTTGAGCTGGGGCAGCAAGACCTGAGAGGTCAGGACTGGTCTTGGACAAGGACGAGCAGAGGGACGGCATGTCAGCTTTGACCCATTTCCTGATCCAGGTGTTCTTGGGGAGCAAGGGCTTAACTTCGGGGGCTAGGGCAAGGGAAAATGAGATAAGTGAGTGGTCCGACCAGGGGCAGGGAGAGATTATGGGGGGCGTTGTGGGGACATTTAGAGCCCAAATTTGGTCCAAGGCATGACCGTGGATGTGGGTGGGGCTATGAATATGAGGTACAAAATTAAGGCTGGTCATGAGATCAGTAAACTCCTTAGAATGGGAGCTTTCAGCAGGATCGTTTGGCCAGAAATTGAGGTCCCCTAAGACTAGAACTGACGAATTGTTTATCGCCAGTGTAGCCAGGTGCTCTTGGAAGCTAGGAATGAAAGATGGGGTAGGTCGTGGGGGACGGTAGATGAGAACGCAGGTCAAGGGGATTTGATATGAGGTCGAGCGCGCCACCAAGTAGTCTACTTCTGGGATTGGGGGGGAGGGGAGCATCTGGAAGTGGAGATCAGCGCGAGCTATCAAGGCCACTCCACCGCCCATCTTGCCCTCCGGCCGGTCCGCTCGGATGGCAGAGTGTGAGGGGGGCAATGCAGCTAGAACGTTGGGCAGGGAGTCAGCCTTGAACCAGGTCTCAGTTAAAAGCAGGAGGTCGGGTTCGTGCGTATCAATATAATCGAATAGCTCGTACTGATGTTGAACAGCTGACCTGGTATTGAGTAGGGACGCCGAGATGTTAAATACCGGTGTATGAGAAGTGAAAGGAGAGAAGGGAGTGGGAAGTGGGGAAGAGGGCAAGGATATCAACTGAGAAACAATATCCGGGGGAGAGCGAGGGGGCGAAATGAACAAGCCAAGGGAAGTCACACAGAAGGATACAGAGGGTAGGATAGAACCTGGGGTCCAGTAGGAACAAAGCTGAGATAGCGAGTAGGTAATCAGATAGGCAGAGTGGGATGCCCCTAGCCCCTGCCGGCCGCGGACGGGCGCAGACGGGCTTGACTCAGGCGCAACTCCGGCGCGCCTTCGTCGCGCCCGCTGCGCTCGTCCGCTGCGCTGACACATGGTGGCCGTTTAAATAGAGGAGTGTGCAGAGTCTGCGCGAAGTTTGTAACTGCCATGTTGACTTGGTGAATACACCCACTTGCCAGGCCCTAAACATTCCCTTTTCTACATGTCAGGCACCCCTAAGGAAGGCCCAAGTAACCTCTGTGGGCAGGGTGCAGTGTATGTGAAAGGTAGGACATGTCCTTGTGTGTGTGGCATGTCTTGATAGTGAATTACAGCCCAATTCATTTTTCACAATTGCAAGGCTACCTATTCCCCATTGGACAGACTGGGAAGTTTGTTTATAACATCTTATAAACATAACTGGCCCTGGGAACTGGCCAAGGGAACTAGGTGGGAAAATCAAGTTCCCTGGCGGGAAATCACACCAGATAAAGCAGAACTGGTTCTGGCTGGGCACAGACACCCTTTGCCTAGAGGATCAAAGGATTTTTGGATACAAATATTGTGGCCCAGACCCCTGAAATTTAGAACTCTTTTGGATCAAGAAGACTGCCAAGAAGAAGAGCTGGAGAAGCGGTGAGGAGGACATACCACTTTGCTGTGTGCTTTGCTGTGTTGGCCTGCAGTGGTTGCTTCTGTCTTGGGCAGTGAAAAGACTGGACTGAACTTTCTGCAATCTGCTTTTTGAGTTTTTCTAAGGGTTTGAGGTAGAGCTTCCTCCCTGTTCACGAAGTCTCAGGAACAATAAAGACTTCAAGCTCTTCTGCCGCAGCATTGGGGACTGTGTGTTTTGTGCTGCAACAGAGAAAAAGCAACGTAATTACGTCTACGATGCCGCTGCTGACTCCGTGTCCTGATGGCACCGCAGAGGGCACAGCAGCAATGCCGCACAGTGACCTTGGTCTCACCGACGATGCCTGCTGATGCCGCCACCGAGCCGCTGCTCGCACTGTGACCTGTGGGCACTGCATTGCACCTTGGCACTGCAGAAGGCACCCCTCAACGCGACCCTGGTTTCACCGACAACGCCATCCGATACCGAGCCGTTGCTTGCACGTGACCTGTGGGCACCGCACTTCGCACCGCCTCACTTCACGATAAAGCCTTGGTATCCCCGATGACGACGCTCCACTCCAATATCGATGCCACTGCTTGCAACATGGTTCGAGGGCACCTCTCATAAAGTTACACGTCGCATCACCCTCATCCCGCACTGCAGCCTTGGCCTACCGACACCGGTGCCATTAACTCTAGTTCGTCAGCTGACGACAGTGCTTCAGCAACGATGAGGACGTTGTTGCACTGTGACCTGTCAGCACTGTGACAAGCACCACCTTCATTTCACAGCGCGACCCTGGTCTCACCGACGATGACATGTGACGCCGCCATGAGCCACTGCTCGCACCGCGACCTGAGTGCACCGCACGCTTCACCGCTGCACTGCGCACCGCAGCACACGATGCCTGCTGACGCCAGCGCTCCTGACTCCATCAGTGAGGAGATCAACCAGCAACGCGTGTGACTTTGAGGGCGCCGACAACTCCTGCACCGCCTCCAAACCGACACCTGGGGACGCCGTGTTTTCAGAAGCTCAACAAGAGGTCCTCGAAGGTACTGTTTGCCGGTCTTCCTGGCACCATATTTACAACAAGGGGTGGTGAGGGACAGAGTCTCTGAATTAAGCAGAATACTCTCACCCAGTCAAGAGATCAGGGCTAGATCCAACACCGTTTTTTAGCTCATTGCACCATCCCAGTTTCAGAACCTGGCTGTATGCAAATTAGTCTGTCCCTGGCCCAGTGCATCATGGGAACAGGGCAGACCAGACTACAAAAGCCAATTCTTACACTGGGAAGGAAACAAGCTTCCGGGGACCGGTTTCTGGCATTACAGCCGTCTTCGGCCTGGCTTGCTTGAATCCTGATGGTGCAATGAGCAAGGGACTCATGTCTGAGTATACCCTTCCACACTTAGGGTGGACAAAAATATTTACAACAAGGGGTGGTGAGGGACAGAGTCTCTGAATTAAGCAGAATACTCTCACCCAGTCAAGAGATCAGGGCTAGATCCAACACCGTTTTTTAGCTCATTGCACCATCCCAGTTTCAGAACCTGGCTGTATGCAAATTAGTCTGTCCTTGGCCCAGTGCATCATGGGAACAGGGCAGACCAGACTACAAAAGCCAATTCTTACACTGGGAAGGAAACAAGCTTCCGGGGACCGGTTTCTGGCATTACAGCCATCTTCGGCCCAGCTTGCTTGAATCCTGATGGTGCAATGAGCAAAGGACTCATGTCTGAGTATACCCTTCCACGCTTAGGGTGGACAAAAATATTTACAACAAGGGGTGGTTAGGGACAGAGTCTCTGAATTAAGCAGAATACTCTCACCCAGTCAAGAGATCAGGGCTAGATCCAACACCGTTTTTTAGCTCATTGCACCATCCCAGTTTCAGAACCTGGCTGTATGCAAATTAGTCTGTCCCTGGCCCAGTGCATCATGGGAACAGGGCAGACCAGACTACAAAAGCCAATTCTTACACTGGGAAGGAAACAAGCTTCCGGGGACCGGTTTCTGGCATTACAGCCGTCTTCGGCCCGGCTTGCTTGAATCCTGATGGTGCAATGAGCAAGGGACTCATGTCTGAGTGTACCCTTCCACGCTTAGGGTGGACAAAAATATTTACAACAAGGGGTGGTGAGGGACAGAGTCTCGGAATTAAGCAGAATACTCTCACCCAGTCAAGAGATCAGGGCTAGATCCAACACCATTTTTTAGCTCATTGCACCATCCCAGTTTCAGAACCTGGCTGTATGCAAATTAGTCTGTCCCTGGCCCAGTGCATCATGGGAACAGGGCAGACCAGACTACAAAAGCCAATTCTTACACTGGGAAGGAAACAAGCTTCCGGGGACCGGTTTCTGGCATTGCAGCCGTCTTCGGCCCGGCTTGCTTGAATCTTGATGGTGCAATGAGCAAGGGACTCATGTCTGAGTATACCCTTCCACGCTTAGGGTCTTAGGGTGGACAAAAATATTTACAACAAGGGGGGGTGAGGGACAGAGTCTCTGAATTAAGCAGAATACTCTCACCCAGTCAAGAGATCAGGGCTAGATCCAACACCGTTTTTTAGCTCATTGCACCATCCCAGTTTCAGAACCTGGCTGTATGCAAATTGGTCTGTCCCTTGCCCAGTGCATCATGGGAACAGGGCAGACCAGACTACAAAAGCCAATTCTTACACTGGGAAGGAAACAAGCTTCCGGGGACCGGTTTCTGGCATTACAGCCGTCTTCGGCCCGGCTTGCTTGAATCCTGATGGTGCAATGAGCAAGGGACTCATGTCTGAGTATACCCTTCCACGCTTAGGCACCATAGCCAGCCCGCAACACCGCGGTCAGCCAGAACTGTTTGGATTTGTTTGCTCACAACATCATGATAGCCCCAAACACATCAAAGCAGTTGAGTCTGTCTCTATACAGATAAAGCCTAATGTTGTGTACCCAAGAACCCTGAAATATATTCTGACCCCTGAAACAATTGCTGGATTTATTACGGTAATCGAGAAAATTATTCAGCAAGGTATTTAGAAGGAGATTCAGTGTAGCTCATGTAATTAACCCATTATGGGCTTACAGAAGCCCAGTGGAAAGTATTGCGTAGTTAGAACCTCAGAAGGATAACCAGTATTGAGGTTTCTTTAAAGTATCAGGAGTAGTTGAAGCTTCATGCTCCAAGGAGTATTATCTGCTCAAATGGCTGAGTTAACTTTCTTATAAGAGCGTGCTGTGTCTTAGACCAGCAGAGAGTGTCCATTTTCACTGATAATCAGTATGGCTTTGGTGTTGTTCACAATTCTAGACAGTCATGGTCCCAGAGGGAGCTTATGACCTCTTTACAGTCTAACATCCGGAACAGAGAAACAAATGAGGAAGCTTTTTGAGGCATTGCAACTGCCTCCTCAAGTTGCGGTCATAAAATGTTCTGCTCATTGTAATGGGTATGATTATGTGATGGTTGGCAACAGATATGCTGACAAGGTTGCACAGTATTGTGCTCATAATGCTTGCACCTTTAATGGACAGCACACTAATGAATGAACAGCTGGGATCAACAACAACTTTTTGTTAACAAATGCTCATACATGGGAGGAAGTCAAGAGGCTTCAGGAGGAAGTATCAGAGGTAGAACAGCAAAGTTAGATTAAGGTAGATTGTGTCAAGAGTGATGAGGATGATATTTGGGTTTCAGGAGATTGAATGAATACCTGTGTTACCTAGCAGTCTATTGCCACTGTTGGCCAAGCATTATCACAGCCTTACTCATGTAGGTAGAGATGCCATGGTCACGTTTTTTAGACAGGCCTGGTTTAATGCTAGATTTAGATTGCAGGCTGAAGCATTGTGTCACAGATGTTTTATGTATAAACAGAACAATGTAGGGAAAAGAACTGCAGAAACACTGAGCCACATGGGATGATCAGGTGGTCCCTTCAGTTGGATGCAGTTAGATTTATTTACAATGCCCATGTGAAATGGTTTGAGATAAGTCCTGGTTGTTTTGTGCATCTTTTTACACTAGCTTGAGGCATACCCAACCAGGAGGAATGACAGTCTCATTTGAGGGAGTTAACACTTAGGTTTGGCTTTCCACAATAAAATCTTGAGAATGTTGTGTGCAGCTTTACAAGTTGAACAGAGACTGCATTGTAGCTGTAGACCCGAGGCTTCAGGTCTGGTGGAACAGATCAATGGGGCTTTGAAATCCAGGCTTTCAAAAGTGGGTGCTTCTATATCATTGAAGTGGCCTGAAGCTTTGCCTCTGGTGTTGATGAGTATCCCCAGCATACCTGATTGGAGGACAGCATTGTCCCCTCATGAGATCATCATGGGCAGAGCTAAAAGAATGCCAGCTATACCTGCAAATGAGCTTGTGGACATTATTGATGACATGATACTTGATTACTGCAAAGGACTGGCTGACGTGGTGCATTCTGTGTCTCATCAGTTTGAATCTGCCACAGCCCTGCATCAACCAGGAGCAGTCTCATGACTTTACTCCTGGATCAGATTAGCGAAAACAGTGACAGTGACTCTAGCAATAGTCTTTTAAATGTGTTGTTGTCAGGACACCCACCTCCATCTAATGGGACCCAATTAGTGGGAGGTGGAGGCGCTAATGCGAAAGGAATTCCGGAGTGGATACTGCACCGGTGAGCCCTAATGAACTGTGTGCCTCCCTGGGAATATGAATCAAATACCGAAGGAAGAAAATCCAGGGATTTGTGCTGCTGGTACATCAACAACAGTTAATGCTCCAGATACTCTCACTGTTTCGGTGAACATTGGCCCTTTGGTTCCTATATACAAATCCAGTTCTACAGGAAATGTAACACACTATTTGGCTGTTAAAGGCTCCAGAGAATGCTCCTACAACTTCAAACATGGGAAAAATTGTTCCCTTAGTTCCAATTAATGTGAATTCCCTTTGTTGTGTGAGTGCAGATCCAACGATGAATGTAGACTGGGTTTGAACCTCTGAGATAATTCCTGGGATTGTCAGATATGGATATGCTTACATAGGACCCTCCGCTAAGTGCACATATTAGCATTTTCAGAGGGTAGTACCTAGAATTCCTGGGGTGCAGCATAGTCTCTGCATTCAGGAAATAAATAAATGGTTGAAGGTTTTCAACGCCACTTTGAATGAAAGTGAAAGCTCATATTTGAATTAAGGAATTATTCAGTTATCATTGTGGGTAAGCTTGGTGGATGTAGCCAAACTGAAATTAGAATGGGATGAAATAAGAAATGGAAGTTCGAATTGGCCCAACTAGATACTTACCAAGAAAAGTAACTTTTGTTGATGAATGAGGATGTTACCAGATGGACTAGTCAAGCCTGTAATACATCATATGAATTAGCTCAGAAATATGAGGTAGACCTCGATAGGACTAAAGCCTTAAAGAAAATATACTGACTGTTTTAGTGATAAGGACCTAGAGTGTATAAGAATACCAGGGATGAAACAGAAAATTTGGGAATTGATTCATGTTGGAAATGGCCCTTTTTGCAGGGTTATCCCCAAACTTTTTGCTACTTCCTCCTATTTTTTTCTCACCTGTTTGTGTTGATTTTAGGACTCTGGTCACTTTACCACTGCTGATCAGTGCTAAAGTGCATATGCTCCCTGTGTAAAATGTTTTATGGATTGGTGTTTCCATGATTGGGTATTTGATTTACTTGTTAGTCCCTAGTAAAGTGCACTGAGTGTGCCAGGGCCTATAAACCAAATTCTACTAGTGAACCTGCAGCACTGATTGTGCAACCCACGTGAGAAGCCCCAAAAAGGTAACTCAGACCTTCTATTGCAGAATTTGAATTTGAATTTAAAAACATTTATTGAGCGCACTTATACCCAGCGGTTTCATGGCGCTTTAAGGACTACGACCAGCGGCAACAGCAGAAGGACAGACTAGGCAGCGAAGGCTCTGGAGAATAAGAATTTTTCAAATTTTTCCAGAACTCCAAATAGGAGGATGAGGTTCTGAGTGTCATAGGGAGGGAGTTCCAGAAAACAGGTGCAAGGGTCGCGAATTTCGCCCCGCCAGCTTTCTTTTTCTTGAAACGGGGTGTAGCCAGGAGTGCCATATGGGTAGAGCGGAGTTCTCTACCCGGCAAATAGGGCCTGATGGCTGAGCAAATAAACTCAGGGGCAGTGCCCATCCTGGCCTGAAAAGTGAGGCAACCTAGCTTGAATAGGGCCCGCTCTCTTACAGGCAGCCAGTGCAACGACTTCAGCAGTGGGGTAACCCGGTGGGATTTGGGCAGCCCATGGATCAGGCGGGCAGCCTGATTTTGCACTAGTTGCAGGCGGTGTATAGCGTAGGCCGGCGCGCCATTATAGATTATGTTCCCATAATCGAGGCGCAAGAGCACCATTGCCATCACAATTATCTTAAGTGCAGGGAGGGAGAAGAAGCGGGATATTTTCCTAATTGTCCGGAGGGAGAAGAAACAGGAGGATACCACCGAGCTGACCTGGGGGTGTACAGAGAGTTGAGAATTGAGGAAGATCCCGAGGGTTTTAACTTTAGGAACCGGGAGTGGGGGGACACCAAGTGAAGGGGGCCAAAAGGAAGGGGACCAGGGGCTGCAACCACCTCCTGTCAAGACCAACTCTGTCTTGTCAGGGTTGAGTTTGAGGTGGTTGCAGTTCATCCAGTCCTGAATGAATAACATAACAGTTTGAAAATTCTGGGCAGAGGAGGGGGAATGGGAAAGATTGAAAATTAGCTGGAGGGCATCGGCGTAGTTGAACACCGTGACCTCGAGCTGCTGCAACATAAAAATGAGGGGATAGATGTATAAATTAAACAAAAGAGGGGATAAAGAAGAACCCTGGGGGACGCCGCACTCCACCTTTCGAGAAGAGGCAGCGAAGCCAGTAAGATGGACGGCCTGTGCCCTGTCGCACAGGAAAGATTTAAGCCAAGAGAGGGCTGAGCCCTCTATGCCCGCCGCCTTGACACGGGTGAGGAGGATGGAGTGATCCACCGTGTCAAAAGCGGCGGACAGGTCCAGCAGGACAAGGGCTTGCGAAAGGTTGGTGTCAATACCCTCGCGGAGTCCGTCCATCACTGAGATCACTACCTTCTCCGTGGAGTGCAGAGGTCGAAAGCCCGCCTGACAGGGAGAGAGGCAATGGTTTGCCTCCACATAGGTGCTCAAAGTGCTGGTGACATGTGTTTCTAGGACCTTTCCCAAATAGGGCAAAAGGGAAATGGGGCGGTAATTGGATGGGGATAGGGGATCAGCGCCAGCTTTTTTTAGAATCGGGATAATGACCGCTGATTTGTGAGAGCTAGGGACAACACCGTTACTTAATGAATCATTGAGGTAGGTGAGGGGGGGTAGGGCAAGCCGAGAAAATCTCTCTTAGGACGTGGGCGGGACCAAAATCCAGGGGGGAACCCGACTTCACCCGTCGGAGCAGAGGAAGAAGTGAGTCCTTGGTCAGCAGGGGGATACTAGCCAAATTAGAGGCAATTGATGGAGGGGAAGTATTGACAAATGTTGACGAAGGAGGTGGTATGTTAATTTTGATCTGCGCAACCTTCTCAATGAAAAACTCATTGAGCGAGTTGCACAGATGTTGGGAGGGGGGAATCTTAGCCGTTGCTCTGTCGGATGCTGCCAGTTCATGAACGGTAGCAAAGATCTCTTTGGACTGGGACTCCGCCGCTAGTATCCTGCCTGAGTAGTATTCTGTCTTGGCCTCGAGGATGCCTTTTTTATAAGTCTGAAGGACAGAGAGATATACAGATTTTAGTGAAGGACAATAGGCTCTCCTCCAGGCTCACTCAGCTCTCCGTGCAGCTAATTTTTTCACCTCGAGGTCAGAGTTGAACCACCTGTTAGCTGCATGGGCCCGTTTGACCGTGATCCGTCTCTGGGGGGCGAATTCATCGCCCGTTTGAGTCAGCCAGTTATTGATGGTTACCAGTTGAGCTGGGGCAGCAAGACCTGAGAGGTCAGGACTGGTCTTGGACAAGGACGAGCAGAGGGACGGCATGTCAGCTTTGCCCCATTTCCTGATCCAGGTGTTCTTGGGGAGCAAGGGCTTAACTTCGGGGGCTAGGGCAAGGGAAAATTAGATAAGTGAGTGGTCCGACCAGGGGCAGGGAGAGATTATGGGGGGCGTTGTGGGGACATTTAGAGCCCAAATTTGGTCCAAGACATGACCGTGGATGTGGGTGGGGCTATGAATATGAGGTACAAAATTAAGGCTGGTCATGAGATCAGTAAACTCCTTAGAATGGGAGCTTTCAGCAGGATCGTTTGGCCAGAAATTGAGGTCCCCTAAGACTAGAACTGACGAATTGTTTATCGCCAGTGTAGCCAGGTACTCTTGGAAGCTAGGAATGAAAGATGGGGTAGGTCGTGGGGGACGGTAGATGAGAACGCAGGTCAAGGGGATTTGATATGAGGTCAAGCGCACCACCAAGTAGTCTACTTCTGGGATTGGGGGGGAGGGGAGCATCTGGAAGTGGAGATCAGCGCGAGCTATCAAGGCCACTCCACCGCCCATCTTGCCCTCCGGCCGGTCCGCTCGGATGGCAGAGTGTGAGGGGGGCAATGCAGCTAGAACGTTGGGCAGGGAGTCAGCCTTGAACCAGGTCTCAGTTAAAAGCAGGAGGTCGGGTTCGTGCGTATCAATATAATCGAATAGCTCGTACCGATGATGAACAGCTGACCTGGTATTGAGTAGGGACGCCGAGATGTTAAATACCGGTGTATGAGAAGTGAAAGGAGAGAAGGGAGTGGGAGGTGGGGAAGAGGGCAAGGATATCAACTGAGAAACAATATCCGGGGGAGAGCGAGGGGGCGAAATGAACAAGCCAAGGGAAGTCACACAGAAGGATACAGAGGGTAGGATAGAACCTGGGGTCCAGTAGGAACAAAGCTGAGATAGCGAGTAGGTAATCAGATGGGCAGAGTGGGATGCCCCTAGCCCCTGCCGGCCGCGGACGGGCGCAGACGGGCTTGACTCAGGCGCAACTCCGGCGCGCCTTCGTCGCGCCCGCTGCGCTCGTCCGCTGCGCTGACACATGGTGGCCGTTTAAATAGAGGAGTGTGCAGAGTCTGCGCGAAGTTTGTAACTGCCATGTTGACTTGGTGAATACACCCACTTGCCAGGCCCTAAACATTCCCTTTTCTACATGTCAGGCACCCCTAAGGAAGGCCCAAGTAACCTCTGTGGGCAGGGTGCAGCGTATGTGAAAGGTAGGACATGTCCTTGTGTGTGTGGCATGTCCTGATAGTGAATTACAGCCCAATTCATTTTTCACAATTGCAAGGCTACCTATTCCCCATTGGACAGACTGGGAAGTTTGTTTATAACATCTTATAAACATAACTGGCCCTGGGAATTGGCCCTGGGAACTAGGTGGGAAAATCAAGTTCCCTGGCGGGAAATCACACCAGATAAAGCAGAACTGGTTTTGGCTGGGCACAGACACCCTTTGCCTAGAGGATCAAAGGATTTTTGGATACAAATATTGTGGCCCAGACCCCTGAAATTTAGAACTCTTTTGGATCAAGAAGACTGCCAAGAAGAAGAGCTGGAGAAGCGGTGAGGAGGACATACCACTTTGCTGTGTGCTTTGCTGTGTTGGCCTGCAGTGGTTGCTTCTGTCTTGGGCAGTGAAAAGACTGGACTGAACTTTCTGCAATCTGCTTTTTGAGTTTTTCTAAGGCCTTGAGGTAGAGCTGCCTCCCTGTTCACGAAGTCTCAGGAACAATAAAGACTTCAAGCTCTTCTGCCGCAGCATTGGGGACTGTGTGTTTTGTGCTGCAACAAAGAAAAAGCAACATAATTACGTCTACAATGCCGCTGCTGACTCCGTGTCCTGATGGCACCGCAGAGGGCACAGCAGCAATGCCGCACAGTGACCTTGGTCTCACCGACGATGCCTGCTGATGCCGCCACCGAGCCGCTGCTCGCACTGCGACCTGTGGGCACTGCATTGCACCTTGGCACCGCAGAGGGCACGCCTCAACACGACCCTGGTTTCACCGACAACGCCATCCGATACCGAGCCGTTGCTTGCACGTGACCTGTGGGCACCGCACTTCGCACCGCCTCACTTCACGATAAAGCCTTGGTATCCCCGATGACGACGCTCCACTCCAATATCGATGCCACTGCTTGCAACATGGTTCGAGGGCACCTCTCATAAAGTTACACGTCGCATCACCCTCATCCCGCACTGCAGCCTTGGCCTACCGACACCGGTGCCATTAACTCCAGTTCGTCAGCCGACGACAGTGCTTCAGCAACGATGAGGACGTTGTTGCACTGTGACCTGTCAGCACTGTGACAAGCACCACCTTCATTTCACAGCGCGACCCTGGTCTCACCGACGATGACATGTGACGCCGCCATGAGCCACTGCTCGCACCGCGACCTGAGTGCACCGCACGCTTCACCGCTGCACTGCGCACCGCAGCACACGATGCCTGCTGACGCCAGCGCTCCTGACTCCATCAGCGAGGAGATCAACCAGCAACGCGTGTGACTTTGAGGGCGCCGACAACTCCTGCACCGCCTCCAAACCGACACCTGGGGACACCGTGTTTTCAGAAGCTCAACAAGAGGTCCTCGAAGGTACTGCTTGCCGGTCTTCCTGGCACCATATTTACAACAAGGGGTGGTGAGGGACAGAGTCTCTGAATTAAGCAGAATACTCTCACCCAGTCAAGAGATCAGGGCTAGATCCAACACCGTTTTTTAGCTCATTGCACCATCCCAGTTTCAGAACCTGTCTGTATGCAAATTAGTCTGTCCCTGGCCCAGTGCATCATGGGAACAGGGCAGACCAGACTACAAAAGCCAATTCTTACACTGGGAAGGAAACAAGCTTCCGGGGACCGGTTTCTGGCATTACAGCCGTCTTCGGCCCGGCTTGCTTGAATCCTGATGGTGCAATGAGCAAGGGACTCATGTCTGAGTATACCCTTCCACACTTAGGGTGGACAAAAATATTTACAACAAGGGGTGGTGAGGGACAGAGTCTCTGAATTAAGCAGAATACTCTCACCCAGTCAAGAGATCAGGGCTAGATCCAACACCGTTTTTTAGCTCATTGCACCATCCCAGTTTCAGAACCTGTCTGTATGCAAATTAGTCTGTCCCTGGCCCAGTGCATCATGGGAACAGGGCAAAAGCCAATTCTTACACTGGGAAGGAAACAAGCTTCCGGGGACCGGTTTCTGGCATTACAGCCGCCTTCGGCCCGGCTTGCTTGAATCCTGATGGTGCAATGAGCAAGGGACTCATGTCTGAGTATAGCCTTCCACACTTAGGGTGGACAAAAATATTTACAACAAGGGGTGGTGAGGGACAGAGTCTCTGAATTAAGCAGAATACTCTCACCCAGTCAAGAGATCAGGGCTAGATCCAACACCGTTTTTTAGCTCATTGCACCATCCCAGTTTCAGAACCTGGCTGTATGCAAATTAGTCTGTCCCTGGCCCAGTGCATCATGGGAACAGGGCAGACCAGACTACAAAAGCCAATTCTTACACTGGGAAGGAAACAAGCTTCCGGGGACCGGTTTCTGGCATTACAGCCGTCTTCGGCCCGGCTTGCTTGAATCCTGATGGTGCAATGAGCAAGGGACTCATGTCTGAGTATACCCTTCCACGCTTAGGGTGGACAAAAATATTTACAACAAGGGGTGGTGAGGGACAGAGTCTCTGAATTAAGCAGAATACTCTCACCCAGTCAAGAGATCAGGGCTAGATCCAACACCGTTTTTTAGCTCATTGCACCATCCCAGTTTCAGAACCTGGCTGTATGCAAATTAGTCTGTCCTTGGCCCAGTGCATCATGGGAACAGGGCAGACCAGACTACAAAAGCCAATTCTTACACTGGGAAGGAAACAAGCTTCCGGGGACCGGTTTCTGGCATTGCAGCCGTCTTCGGCCCGGCTTGCTTGAATCCTGATGGTGCAATGAGCAAGGGACTCATGTCTGAGTATACCCTTCCACGCTTAGGGTGGACAAAAATATTTACAACAAGGGGTGGTGAAGGACAGAGTCTCTGAATTAAGCAGAATACTCTCACCCAGTCAAGAGATCAGGGCTAGATCCAACACCGTTTTTTAGCTCATTGCACCATCCCAGTTTCAGAACCTGGCTGTATGCAAATTGGTCTGTCCCTGGCCCAGTGCATCATGGGAACAGGGCAGACCAGACTACAAAAGCCAATTCTTACACTGGGAAGGAAACAAGCTTCCGGGGACCGGTTTCTGGCATTACAGCCGTCTTCGGCTCGGCTTGCTTGAATCCTGATGGTGCAATGAGCAAGGGACTCATGTCTGAGTATACCCTTCCACGCTTAGGCACCATAGCCAGCCCGCAACACCGCGGTCAGCCAGAACTGTTTGGATTTGTTTGCTCACAACATCATGATAGCCCCAAACACATCAAAGCAGTTGAGTCTGTCTCTATACAGATAAAGCCTAATGTTGTGTACCCAAGAACCCTGAAATATATTCTGACCCCTGAAACAATTGCTGGATTTATTTCGGTAATTGAGAAAATGATTCAGCAAGGTATTTAGAAGGAGATTCAGTGTAGCTCATGTAATTAACCCATTATGGGCTTACAGAAGCCCAGTGGAAAGTATTGCATAGTTAGAACCTCAGAAGGATAACCAGTATTGAGGTTTCTTTAAAGTTTCAGGAGTAGTTGAAGCTTCATGCTCCAAGGAGTATTATCTGCTCAAATGGCTGAATTAACTTTCTTATAAGAGCGTGCTGTGTCTTAGACCAGCAGAGAGTGTCCATTTTCACTGATAATCAGTATGGCTTTGGTGTTGTTCACAATTCTAGACAGTCATGGTCCCAGAGGGAGCTTATGACCTCTTTACAGTCTCCCATCCGGAACAGAGAAACAAATGAGGAAGCTTTTTGAGGCATTGCAACTGCCTCCTCAAGTTGCGGTCATAAAATGTTCTGCTCATTGTAATGGGTATGATTATGTGATGGTTGGCAACAGATATGCTGACAAGGTTGCACAGTATTGTGCTCATAATGCTTGCACCTTTAATGGACAGCACACTAATGAATGAACAGCTGGGATCAACAACAACTTTTTGTTAACAAATGCTCATACATGGGAGGAAGTCAAGAGGCTTCAGGAGGAAGTATCAGAGGTAGAACAGCAAAGTTAGATTAAGGTAGATTGTGTCAAGAGTGATGAGGATGATATTTGGGTTTCAGGAGATTGAATGAATACCTGTGTTACCTAGCAGTCTATTGCCACTGTTGGCCAAGCATTATCACAGCCTTACTCATGTAGGTAGAGATGCCATGGTCACGTTTTTTAGACAGGCCTGGTTTAATGCTAGATTTAGATTGCAGGCTGAAGCATTGTGTCACAGATGTTTTATGTATAAACAGAAGAATGTAGGGAAAAGAACTGCAGAAACACTGAGCCATATGGGATGATCAGGTGGTCCCTTCAGTTGGATGCAGTTAGATTTATTTGCAATGCCCATGTGAAATGGTTTGAGATAAGTCCTGGTTGTTTTGTGCATCTTTTTACACTAGCTTGAGGCATACCCAACCAGGAGGAATGACAGTCTCATTTGAGGGAGTTAACACTTAGGTTTGGCTTTCCGACTTCTCTGGAATCAGACCGGGGAATATATTTCCACAATAAAATCTTGAGAATGTTGTGTGCAGCTTTACAAGTTGAACAGAGACTGCATTGTAGCTGTAGACCCGAGGCTTCAGTTCTGGTGGAACAGATCAATGGGGCTTTGAAATCCAGGCTTTCAAAAGTGGGTGCTTCTATATCATTGAAGTGGCCAGAAGCTTTGCCTCTGGTGTTGATGAGTATCCCCAGCATACCTGATTGGAGGACAGCATTGTCCCCTCATGAGATCATCATGGGCAGAGCTAAAAGAATGCCAGCTATACCTGCAAATGAGCTTGTGGACATTATTGATGACATGATACTTGATTACTGCAATGGACTGGCTGACTTGGTGCATTCTGTGTCTCATCAGTTTGAATCTGCCACAGCCCTGCATCAACCAGGAGCAGTGTCATGACTTTACTCCTGGTGAATGAGATTTGGTGAAGAAACGTGCATAAAAGAGTTGTCTGGAGCCCCAATGGCGTGCTCCTTTCCAGGTGATTTGGTCACACCAACTGCTGTGAAGTATGGAGAACTCCACAATTGGGTGCATGTTGCTCAAAATCACCAAATTCTGTGTCCCCTTTGTGGTGTTGGGTTCAAATCAGGCCTACATACGTTGCTAAACTCTCGAACACCTTAGTATAGAAGTTGGCACGGACACTGGAAAAGGTAAAAGACAAGTTTATTAAGACCCCATGGGGTGGTGATACATTCCTACAGCACCCTTCGGTAATGTAAGAAGTAGCACACCGAACATTGGTGCGCGACCTCTTTTATACAGTTTATTAGCAATAAAAAGATAGGCGGTTACAAGTTACACATTTTAGGTACATATAAGGTCATTTTTGGAACACAGCCAACATGTGGGAGGAGTTTCAACAGCACTGGTCAGTTAGTGTGAACATTCCTAAAGAGTGACCAATTGGTGCGTAATGCGCATGTGCGCTTGACCAGTACTAAAAATAGCCTGTTGCCGAGCAGACTAGTGACCATGGGTATCGAGAAAGGACAAAAGGGCACACTGACCACGAGGCAGCGTGTTCATAGGAAACGGAAGTCAGAGGGATTCAAAATGGCCCCTCGTTCGTTTTGGTCAAGTTAACAGAAAAGACCGTGTAGCTGTGCTAAACGCTAACTCAGGAGCTGCCAAAACACGACAGACGGCCCTTTTAGCGTTTAGCAAAAGCTACCTCATAGTGGACGTAGTCAGAATGTTCATCCTCAATGTTAATAGCCATTATTTTCAATACTTCATCATTGATCAGTTTCTCTTGCTTAACAATAGCTCGTTTGGACGGAATACAGGCTGTGATACATACAGAACATAATGTAGGGCCACATTGAATACATAGACAAAGAAAAAATAGTACTCCAATAAAAACACAGAGAATCGTTAATAATTTCCAACCCCAAGTACTAAGCAGGGTCCAGAACCAACCAGAAAAGGTCCATGTTCCATTTTCTGGGTGGATCTCAGCAGCTATTTTATGTAATTTTGTAATCGAATCATATACAGAAGGTGAGTTATCTGGTACGTAAACGCAACAACTACTTCCGATGACGCGGCATGCTCCACCCCTATCAGCTAGTATCACATCTAGAACCATTCGATTCTGGAGCGCTACAATTCTGGTAATTTGTAATTCTTCAGTAATATTCCCTAAAGCAGAGGCAGTTTCATTAGCGACGGCTTCCACCACACGTGTAAGCCGCCTTATCTTCCTGCTATTCAGTGCAGCTCCTACGAATGAAAATAACCCCAAATTGAAGTCTACATATTGTTGTAATGTGGTATCAGTCTGGTCTATTTCATCAAGATCTATTGTTCGTTTCACTCTATTCAATATGAAATCATGGTACAAAACATAATCATTGTGATACATGGGAGGAGCAATAAATACAGGTGGTAATACAAAAGCTATATAACACGTTCCTAACCATCCCAATGGTAGATGGTGGTATCCCTTATTTCCACAAATGAAATATGTGTTACGTGAAGCTACAAATGCAATTCCAGTTGGTGTATCAAAGGTAAGTGTAATATTACATTCACTGCGGCCTACAGGGATTGTACCTTTATTTCTAATACACAAATCTGCTTTTGTATCAATGACTGTTATTATATGCATGCTCGTCACATTTATAAGTCTTTGATTCGTATATACACGAGGTGTAGAAACATTGTCCGGACGGTACTCTTCCCATTCGAATTTAGTTCCTTCAGCGTGTGGATAGCCATCTTTATCGTTATAGCATATTTTATTCAACCGAAAAAGTAGTCCACCTTTCGTTGGCCATCGCAGAGTAAAAAGAAGAGTGTACCAAGCATGACAAGAACCATTATGAGAAAACGGGAGAGGAATAAGTGGTGTTCCTCCCTTCTTCTGGTGTCCGGGCAACATTCCACATACCCAACAATTGGACGTGTTGGTCATATTATGAGTATGATGCAGAATCTTAATAAAGCTGTTGTTCAAATAAGTCTGCCTATGTCTTTCTTCGTGAAAAGGCAGAGTGAAATGAAAATGTTCAGATGGACTTGGAGTGGTGGGCAGCAAATGTTCTCGTACAGGAAACAACAGTTCTATAGTCCAGGCTAATACTGCGATCACCACTACGGTCAAGACAAACAAAACAGCACCAAGAATTCTCCCTTTTTGTGTCGAAGGAGATGCCATAGTTCACAAAACAATACTCTTCAAAAACAACACTAAGCGGGAAAAATAAAAACGATGGTTCTGAACCGAGGCTGCCGTTGATTTGTTCTCCGGGATTCAAGACGGGTGTCGCTACACTGGGCAGAACTGATCCCCCCCCCTTGATATTCCCGGCTTCCGTTTCACAAACCTCAGAGCGGTTACCAACCAGTTTCAAAAACACAAAAGGAATCTTATTTCCTGGGGCGTAGATTATACTTCACTTTATCAGAAACAACGTGGTCCGGGAAGGCTCCCTCCAATTCATCAGGCGTGACAGCTGGGCTCTTTTCTGTATCCAAAATCTTTCTGTAGTCGGATAGCACCACAGGGCTCACCAGATCCGGAGAGACACGTCGGCAGTGCGTTGAATGTATCCACCGCTTCTTGTTGGTGACTCTCACAGCAGTTCGCGTAGCCAGCAGCACTTGCTCAGGGCCATGCCATCTCGGTTCCAAACTGCTGGATCGCTCAAAGACTTTGACCATCACGTGGTCCCCAGGGCGGAGATCGTGAGCCTCACCAGTGGAGTTATCAGGGAGCGCCTCTCGAACCTGTTGATGAATAGAAAGCAAATCATTTGTTAATCGTGCCAGATAATCGTTCATCATTATACAAGGCATATCACGTATCAAACGAGGTTTTGGAACTCCCCAAATATTCATAGGCCTTCCAAACACCACTTCATAGGGTGTGAGGCCAGATCGAGAATGTGGCACTGATCGAATGGACAGCAATGCCAAAGGCAAAGCATCCGGCCATTTCAGAGATGTAGATGCCACTATCTTTGCTAACTTCAGCTTCAGAGTTGCATTGTATCGTTCTACTAAACCTGCTGATTGCGGATGAAAGACAGCATGGAATCGTTGTTTGATTCCCAATCCTTTCAGGACATATTCCACTACTTTTCCAATGAAATGAGGGCCATTATCACTCCACATAAGTTTACAAACACCGTAGCGCGGGAAGTACTCCTTTAATAACACCTTAGCTGTTGTCAATGCTGTATTGTCTTTCGTAGGGTAAGCCTCAATCCATTTGCTGAAGGCACACACCACTACTAAGACATACTTGAGATTATTACATCGCTCCAGCTGGATGTAATCCATTTGTAGTACTTCGAATGGTGCAGTAGGTGGAACAAACCCTCCTTTAGGAGTATGAGTCCCTTGTCCAGGATTGTGCTGCAAGCATATCAGACAGGTCTGCACTACTCTCTTAGCCGTGCTAGCAATGTCAGCATTTTCCCAAACTCGTGTAAGCAATTTAGTAATTGCGAGAGCTCCAATGTGTGCCAGCCCGTGTGTCATTTGCACCATTGTTTGTAAATAGGCCATGGGTAGTTTCCATCTCTCCATATCTTTACTACGCCAGCAACCCTCATCATCTAATACTCCTTCAGTGGCCCATTTCACAAGTTCTGCCTCTGATGCTGACTTCTGTATATCTAGTATTTCTTCTCTAGCATCATGCCACCGCTCAGCTTGTGACTTCACCACATACATGGGGAAATTACTTTGCAGCATAGCGGTCTCTCTTGCAATACGGTCTGCAAAAGCATTGCCTTGTCCTATCTTGTCCGTCACCTTTTTGTGTGCACTGCACTTGACTATTGCAACTTTCTCTGGGCATAACAGTGCATTAAGGAGATCGCGTACCAATTCTCCATGCATGATGTGTACTCCGTGTGAAGTCAGGAATCCTCGTTCCTTCCAAAGTAGGCCAAAATCATGCACTACTCCAAAAGCGTAACGACTATCCGTGTAAATGTTCACACATAGTCCAGCACTTAACTCACATGCCTTCGTTAAGGCTATCAACTCAGCCGCTTGAGCCGATTTTTGGGGTATCCGTGCTGCTTCTACCACAGTCTTAAGTGTCGTGATCGCATAAGCTGCGGAAGTCGTACCATCTGGTAACCTCACGCACGATCCATCAACCCACAGTTCCCCATCTACATCTGGAAATGGCGTATCCTGTAAGTCGATACGACCCTTTGTCTGTTCCTCAGTCAGAAAAACACAATCATGTTGTTCTTCCTTCTGGGTCTCAGCAACAGGGTCCGGCAATAAAGTAGCAGGATTTAGTGTTGCACATCGTTTTAGTGTGATGTGAGGCGCCAACAACGTTAGCTCATATCCTGTAAGTCGGGCACTGGTTAGATGCTGCGTTTTCGTTTGATTCAGTAACGCATCTACCGCATGGGGAACTAGCACCAACAATTTGTGTGACAAAACTATTCCCTCACTTTGTCGTATCGCAACTGCTGTTGCTGCAACTGCTCGAAAACATCCAGGCAATCCTCGAGCCACAGGGTCGAGTACCGCCGAGAAGTATGCACAAGGCCTCTGTTTGTCTCCGTGTGTCTGCACTAAGACTGACAATGCGCACCCATCCTTCTCGTGTACATATAATGTGAAAACCTTCGTGTAATCAGGTGTACCTAACACTGGTGCAGAACAAAGAGCTTGTCTCAATTGTTCAAAAGCATTCTGACATTCATCCGTCCATTCAATGGGAATCGGTGTATCTTTAGACAACAATGCTAACAATGGTTTAACAATATGCGAAAAACCCAATATCCATTGCCTACAAAAAGACGTCAAACCTATAAAGGCGCGAACATCCTTCTGAGTGCGAGGGACTGGAGTATCTAGAATTGCTTGAATTCGATCTGGTGTCAATGCACGGCCCTCCTTAGACAAAAGATGACCGAGGTAGGTCACCTTTGGTCTACAATATTGCAGCTTTTTCTTCGAAACTTTATGATTATGTTTGGCCAGGAAGGAAAGCAAGGAAAAGGTACTCTTCTCACATTGTTCTGGCGTGTCTGCAGCAAGTAAGATATCATCTACATATTGAATGAGAACCACTCCCTCCTGTAAGTCAAAGGAATCAAGCTGTCTTTTTAATGCCTGACTATAAATGCTAGGACTTTCAGTATAGCCTTGAGGAACTCGACAGAATCTGTACGATTTATTATTTAATGTAAAGCCGAATAGATATCGACTGTCAGGATGTACAGGGATCGAAAAGAAGGCATTCTTCAAATCGATGACTGTAAAAGTAGTTGCCGTCGGTGGAACCAACGTAAGCAATGTGGTGATGTCAGACACCACTGGATACTGAGGCACTACTATCTTGTTTATTTCCCTCAAATCAATAATGAAACGGTAAACCTTAGCATCGGTATCTCTTTTAAGGATTGGTAAAATTGGGCTATTACAAACATTGTAGGGGACTTCCTCAACTACTCCTGCCGAAATTAAATCATCTACAATGTGTATCAAAGCAAGTTCACCTTCTCTGGAAATCTTATATTGTGGGACACGTGGCAGAGATACTCCCTCCTTTACAGTAATACGCACTGGAGGAATTATCATCTGCCCTACATCCGTATCGGAAGTGGCCCACAACGTTTTCGGTAAGGAGGCCAGAACTTCAGATTCATGGAGAAAACACACTCGCTCTAATTCCGGGTAATTCTCATTCAACACAACTCGCACTCCTTCTGGGGCACAGCGAATAGTAGCTCGAAAGTGTTTTAACATATCGAGTCCAATAATATTATCTGGTGTATTTGGAGACAACAAAAAGGGACAAGGGGCAGCAAATTTATCAACATGAAATGCAACTGGTTGAGACAATGGGCTAGAAGTAGGTGTTCCATCGAACCCTATTGCTGTAATTACCTCGCCAGACAGGGGAGCCCTTGGAACCAAGTATTTGGACAAAGCGCTACGAGTAGCTCCTGTATCGACCAGAAATTTATCAGTGGAACCCAGAACATGTGCTTCTATGTATGGACCCCTCTGATCAACTGGTACCTCAACCGATTCCACACCCCATCCTACGCAATCCTATGCGTAATGCTCATCCCGTGGTTCAGCAGGACCACCCTCATTTATCTGATATTGATTGCGATTATCAAACGTATTATAATCTGACTGACCACGACCCCTTGCTCCATATCCTCCACGATCATTCGTGCCATAACCTCCTCGTGACCCTCCATAACAATTCCTAGATCTCCCACTTCCTCGTCCCCTCAAATTACGCTGCTCTCGAAACACCGGACAGTCTGCAATCCAATGCCCAAACTGTTTGCAGTATGCACATTGATTCACAGAAATGTCAGAACGAGGGGGAGGAGCATTACTGTATGATCCTCGCCCTCCTCTACTGTTTCCTCTCGTAGCCTGAACCTGAGCTAACATTACCTTCGTTTTCAATTCCTTCGCCTTCTTTTCACTACTTTCTTTCGCCTCCAATTCCTGTCTTTCATAATATTGAGCCATAGTCAATAAAGAAGCAGGGGTTGCTGTGGTCCATGAACTTTCACTCGCTTTTAATCGTTTCGCAATCTCCGGTAGGAGATTAGCTACATACTTATCAACGAATAGATGCCTGCCAGTATCTTCTGTCAATAATTGACCACTGTAATCATGGAACGCTTCCTCGAAGCGAGAGAAAAAATCGGAAACTGATTCATCCGCTTTCTGCTTACAAGAGGCTAATATAGTCCAATCAATCCTTTTAGCGGGAGCAAGAGTCTTTAGTTTTGTTAGTATGGCCCCTGGAAGGTCTAATATTAATTGACACGGCTTACATGCTGGTTCTCTATCTAAATCAGCCTGAACAAGATCTTTCCAAGTGGCCCCGAGAGTCGTGAGGTCATCAAACCTACGAATTACTCTCCACATATCAGGGGGCAATATCAACCCGAAAAATAGATCAATATCAACTAACGTCATGATACATGAAGAAATTGCACTTTCAACATTTTCATAAAAAGCCGCAGGGTTTTTACGGGGATCAGGTAAAGCGTTCTTAAGCGCCATGACATCTGCTCTATTCCAAGGCGTATAAACCCAATTATATACAAAATACCCTTTCGCGTCTTTGGATCTTTTATCATCATCTGTGCCATCCCCTTTATGAGGGACATATAAAGGCGCAGCTTCTCGCATAGGTCTAACGTTAATCGCAGCGATCTTATCTGTTTCAAAAATAGGGCATTCTTTGGATATCCCCGTCGCTCCGGACGTAGACGAATTCTTCGACTTTTCCAACTCCCGTAGTCGTGTCGCCTCATTACGCAGTTCAATCAAACGCTTGAAGAAGTCATCCGCATCTGAAAGAACAAAAAGACCTTTACGAAAATACTCACGACCCTTGGATATCTCCTTTGGTTCTAACTCGAGAGAATATTTTCTATACCGCTCAACAACTTCATCTCCAAAATGATCTAAAAAATACAGTCGTTCCTTATCAGGCCACTGTTCCATTTGTTCAGTAACGTCAGAAACAGTAACAGTATTAATATTTAGTTTTCGTGCAAATGAACGTAATTCCGCAGCTCGTTCCGCATGTAACCTGGTACGCTGTGTTCGATCACTATCCTCGTCTGATCCCTCGCTCGGAGCCGTTGGTGCGACGTACGGGGGCGGACAACGATCTAGTAATGAAAAATCATCCGTTTCATTAGTAAGGACTGGATAGAGAGGACGCCTGATAGGGAATTGACCATTAACCTGTAAATTGCGTTCTCGTCTCTCCCTCTCTTTCTTTTCCTGTAATTCCTTCTCCTGTAGCTGTAAAGCTTTGTCATGTGTAGCCTTCCGCTGCACTTTCTCCGCCAAGGCTTCCTCACGCTTCGCTCGTTCACGCACCTCTTTCTCCCACATACGCACACAATCAAACATATCTTGTCTAGACCTTCGCTGAAACAAACATTGCTCTACATATTGTACCTTTCGAAGGTCAAACGACCCATATAGCGGCCACTGTAATTCATGATCAGTTTTAGTATACTTATGCCATAATGTACTATACATTATTGGTGGAATACCGAATTTGACATACATTTCACGATTTGGAGTCCCCTCTGGGGGAGCCGGCTGTTTTGCACTTAATCGATAATTGGTACCATTTTCAGAACAGCACATCCTACGGAGTGTGCTAAAAACAGGCATGTTTCAAAAAGTACCACGAAAACGCGATACTACAAAATGCCACCTAACACGGTGCACTGTTCAAATCAAATAAATCAGAGAAATATCCCTACATGCCTGCCTATGTGAGGTGCACTTCACATATTCAAATTCAAATTCAAAAGATTCAAAACGTTAGCTAACAAATTCAAATTCAAATTCAAAGTTTCAAAAAGCCACAGTAAGTGTCAGTAGACTACCTCACCAATCACAAGCTTACCAATTTTCTTTTCAAACGTCCAAAGTCCAACTGCCAAGTTCTGTGGTCAAATCAGCCAAAACGGCACATCACGACAATCCAAGATCAGAATCTCAGTCGAAGACCGGCGCCACCTGGAAGGTCAGATCGGAAGGACGGGAAAACACACCGTGGGTGCCGAGACTCGGGTCACTCAGTGGCAGCGTACGCGTCCATGGCGAGTTTCCTGACCTTCGTCACGACCTCTCCTTCGGGCATCCGAGTCGCCGATGAGTCCCTTCGTGGTCGCCAATTGTGGTGTTGGGTTCAAATCAGGCCTACATACGTTGCTAAACTCTCGAACACCTTAGTATAGAAGTTGGCACGGACACTGGAAAAGGTAAAAGACAAGTTTATTAAGACCCCATGGGGTGGTGATACATTCCTACAGCACCCTTCGGTAATGTAAGAAGTAGCACACCGAACATTGGTGCGCGACCTCTTTTATACAGTTTATTAGCAATAAAAAGATAGGCGGTTACAAGTTACACATTTTAGGTACATATAAGGTCATTTTTGGAACACAGCCAACATGTGGGAGGAGTTTCAACAGCACTGGTCAGTTAGTGTGAACATTCCTAAAGAGTGACCAATTGGTGCGTAATGCGCATGTGCGCTTGACCAGTACTAAAAATAGCCTGTTGCCGAGCAGACTAGTGACCATGGGTATCGAGAAAGGACAAAAGGGCACACTGACCACGAGGCAGCGTGTTCATAGGAAACGGAAGTCAGAGGGATTCAAAATGGCCCCTCGTTCGTTTTGGTCAAGTTAACAGAAAAGACCGTGTAGCTGTGCTAAACGCTAACTCAGGAGCTGCCAAAACACGACACCTTGATGTTGTAACTGCACCTCTCCCAGAAGTGCTAGTGGTGGTTGAGATATAGCATGGGAACAGGTTAGTCAAGCTGTGGGGGACCAGCAAGAGCCTGAAGCAGCATTTGTTTGGCATCAGGAGGGTCGTGAGGAGTCCAAAGCTGGAGCAGATGCAGGAGAGTCTCGTCCTGTGTAGATGACTGATTCAAAATCAGACCCTGACAAAGGGCCTAGTGCTATAGAAGCACAAGTGGCAGCAGGAGAACTTTGGCTGAGAAGGCAGGATAGAGGGAAACTGAATCCCCAAGGATCAAAGTGGGTTCTAGACTATTCTGGAAGACACTGAGGATTCTGATTTGAGTGACAGAGGAGGTGACAGGATTGCTCTCATGAGATCAAAACAAGCTAGAGTACCCCATTGGAGATAGTCATCCCTTAATGGACTTACTTTGCCTAAATTACATAGAGAAAGAGAGAGAGAGAGAATTCTGGGGAATTTTGGGATAATAGCAGCAGTCCAAATGAACCTCCTTGAACTGAACATTTTGTTTGAACTGCGATTTGAACTTGCTCTGTCATCAAATAGCCCGATACCTTTCATTGCAGATGAGACTATCAGTGACTTTGAACTGTACAATTATTAGAGACATCTATATAGATTGGTAGGAGAAGAACCAAGAACACTGAGGCCCAAGTCAGCTGAAGGAGAATAAGGTTTCCCCTTAGAAGAATATGGAGTAGGGCTAAGGAAGACTAAAAAAAAAATGTCAAATATTCTTATTGCATATTTTTTTACTTTGGTATTGCCATTTGCACAGGTGGAAATTGGCAGAGAAGACCCTGTTTCTGCTCAGTTCTATACAACTGTCCGGATGTTAGGGAAGTAATTGAACTAGTAGATCTAGGTCAATAATAGCAGGCACACTCATAGTTTTAGTACTGATCATTTTGCTTGTAGGATTATATCCATCTTCATCTAATTCAGGATGGGCTGAATGGGAAATGTCTGCAATCCTTAGCAAGTCCTCACACTCTAGAAGTACTAGCTTGTATTCATTAAATGAGACAAAATTGCACGTAGATACAACCAGACGCAATTATTCTGCATATGCTTATTTTAAACTGCGTTATGAGTATATTGACACTATGGGTGTTAGGGATTGCTATGTGTGTATGCAGTTGCCTGCATCAGCTGCACAATGTATCACTTCTATCATATCCCTTTGACTTATGGTGTTACGTGTACTATTTGAATGAAGCTTATGCATGAAAGGGAACGTTTTAAATATTATTTTTCCAATCAGGATTTCGTTTTTTCAGACGTTCCCATACTTAGTTTCCTGGAATTAGTAAAAGTTTTTTAAACCCACCATGACAATAGACACTGCCAAAGCTCACAGACACAATTTGACTTGCCTTTTAACAGAGGTTGAGAGGATATATATACATTTAGCTCAAGACAGGAGGAGAGGAATGGAGTCTAGGTCATAAAAAGACAAGAACATTAAGAATGAGCATACGTGGACTAAAGAAGAAATAGAACATCTAGTGGAAGAAAATCAATCAGCATTGACACTTCATTGGAAACATAAAGGGAAAGTATGTATATTTGTGATTATGTTTTTGTTTGAGTAAGAGCAACCATATATTTGAAGTTAGGGGAAATTGGAATTTATTTTTGATGGGTGATGATCCTGTTATTATTGAAGTCTTCTATATTTGTAGAGTGCACGCTTATTTCACATTGCCCGGAGGCTGGTATGGTACTTGCCACCTGAGGTGTACATCTCAATGATCCTGTGTGGGAAACAAATTCCAGACATAAATAAGGTGTACGTGCTGAAGTAGTGGGGGATATTTTTGGTGCAATGAAGGTGTGAATTTGAATGTTAGGATTATTAGAAAGTTGTTAGAAAGTTGTTCACTATGTTGACTATAGTGGCTAAATGGCTACCAGTATAGCAGTAACTTTATTAGATTTGGATACGGAAATGGTGGCAATCATGTTCATGGTTTTGCAAAACTACCTTGTGTTAGATATCCTGCTTGCAAAAGAGGGAAGAGTCCGTCAAATGCTAAAGGTCCAGAAATGCTGCACCTACATTCCTGAAAGAGTAAGGATTTTAAGAAGTTTATCAAGAATATCTCTGATTTGCACAAGGATTTACAGGAGTTGGAAGTAACAGGTGATTGAGAAGCCATTGGGTTTGGATATTCTGCAGTAGACAAATGGTTTGGAAACTTGGGATGTGTAATTTTAGGTGCTATTTTGAAACTTCTTGTGATAATTGGCCTTTGTGTTATATCCCTAGTAGTGATCTTTAAGGGATATAGGTGTATGAAAGTCACCCGGGGAGTATATACTTTAATGACATTAAACATCTGAAAGAATGTAGGTCGAAAATTCTTAAGACCACAAGGTTTTAGATGATCCATCTGATAAGATTTAGGGCCGAATCATGAGTTTGGCAGTGTGGGAGCGGGCCGCCATGCCACCGCCCTGCTCCCACACCGCACTATCCTATGGACCGCCTAACTGGAAACCGGGCCCTTTGATCTTAAATCGTGAAGGGTTGATTTACCATAAGAGGGGGGACTGAAGTAGCATAATTTCAGATCCTCCCTTTTACATTTTGACTATGCCATATATAAGGGCATATATTACCATATATGTGTGAGCTTTAATATAATTAACGTAAAGTGATGCACTTGACTGAAATACTAAAGTTGCATTTGCTGTATAATCTAGAAGTTTATATGAGTGTGCATACTAATGTTTTTCTCATAGTAGTACCAATTGCAGTTTTCAGATATATTTGCATTTATGTAGTTTGAGTAATTTTATGAACTGTAATATACTCATGTATTATTTTGAATAGTATCCTGCATTTGTTTTTATAACTGTACATGTCTCTATAATCATGCATTTCAATGTCTTTTGAAGTGTTTGCTATGTTAACTTTTCCAAAGGCCCTAGACGGCAATGAAACCTGTCTCTTGGTCCTTCTTGACCTATCATCCGCATTTGACACTGTAAACATCCCAAACTATTGGACAGTCTCGAAAATAGGATGGGCTTATCAGGAACAGCCTTGAAATTGTTCTATTCCTTCCCAGAGAATAGCTCGCACATATTCCTAGTCAACAATGAGCTATCCCTTCCATCTCCAATTCAGATTGGGGTTCCACAAGGATCAACTCTATCGCCATCACTATTAAACCTGTACATTGAACCATTAACAGAGGTATTACAGCTGGCTAACATTTCCTTCCACATGTGTGCAGATGCACTCAACTGTATATGAAGCTTACATCACCAGAAGAGATTGTCATAATGACTCTCCTGACTTGCTCAGAAGAGGTCGCTCCCCACGCTCCCAAGGCTTGGTGAATCCAGAGCGCTTTGAAGCTGATTTGCAGTATCGTAGCGCCTTCCAGCTGACTCAACCACCGCGTCTGCGCTCCGCTCGCTCTGCTGCCATTTATTAGCGCTATTATACCCCTGCATTGCTGCCGCTGCCTGCATTGTGAGATTGCCATCTGTAGTGCTGCATATTTTAGTTTTCGCATTGCTCTGATCGCATTATTTGTTTAAAAGTGCTTTATGCCCGATTGTGCCTCTGTTTATGCCCCAGTCTCGCCCAGTTTCGCTTTCTATCTGTTGCAGCCATTTTGTTGTTGTTGTGTTTCTTAGCCCGTATCTCCACCCCGCTCCCGCCCCCAGCTGACCCTCCCTCCCACAGATAGTTGTAGGTCGGCACCTCCATCCCCGTGCTGTGACTCTCCTGACTCGCTCAGAAGAGGTCGCTCCCCACGCTCCCAAGGCTTGGTGAATCCAGAGCGCTTTGAAGCTGATTTGCGGTATCGTAGCGCCTTCCAGCTGACTCAACCACCCCGTCTGCGCTCCGCTTGCTCTGCTGCCATTTATTAGCGCTATTATACCCCTGCATTGCTGCCGCTGCCTGCATTGTGAGATTGCCCTCTGTAGTGCTGCATATTTTAGTTTTCGCATTGCTCTGATCGCATTATTTGTTTAAAAGTGCTTTATGCCCGATTGTGCCTCTGTTTGTGCCCCAGTCTCGCCCAGTTTCGCTTTCTATCTGTTGCAGCCATTTTGTTGTTGTTGTGTTTCTTAGCCCGTATCTCCACCCCGCTCCCGCCCCCAGCTGACCCTCCCTCGCCCCTCCCCTTCCACTATCCATTTATGACAGATGCATTTGCGCGCAGCGTTCACGCGCAGCGGTCGCGCCTCATGCGCGACGAAGGCGCGCCAATGGTAAGCCCGTCTACGCCCGTCCGCGCCTGGACCGCGCCCAGCGCCAGACCCCCTGCTCCCCGCAAATCCCATCCCACCCGCATTACCTACGACGCCGCTACCCTCTCAGCTCTTAACCCCGGCCAGTCACCCCAATGCTACCAAGCCGCCCCAGGACACACCCATGGACCCTTCACCTGCCACTCCTGCAAATTCGACTGTATCAGAACCCACACGAAACCCACTAACTCCAAACAGTGCCCGACAACAACTACCTGAAATGCATCCTCCTCAACACCCGCTCGATCCACAAACACTCCATTGAACTCTGGAACCTCCTCGACACCACATCTCCGGACGTCGCCTGCCTCACAGAACCTGGATGAACGCCTATTCAGCTCCAGACATCGCCATAGCCATACCGGACGGATACAAGATCATCCGGAAGGACCGCACCAACCAAACAGGAGGAGGCATCGCCATCGTCCATAAGAACACCATCCGCATCACGACCAGCTCCGACGATCACCTCGCAGCTACCGAACACCTTCACTTCCAGATCCACACCGACCCCAAGACCACACTCAGAGGCACCCTCATCTACAGACCACCAGGACCACGCACAAAATTTTGCGAAGATATCTCTGACTTTATCAGCCCACATGCCCTCCCCTCCGAAAACTACATCCTTCTGGGAGACCTGGACTTCCACCTGGAAAAGAAGAACGATAGCAACACCGCCAACCTTCTAGACAACCTGGGCAATCTCGGACTCAAACAACTTGTTGACACCCCCACCCATCTTGCCGGACACACGCTCGACCCAATCTTCACCTCCAGCAAGCACATCTCCTTCGATCACACCACTACTCTCCATTGGACAGACCACAGCTGCGTTCACTTCAACTACAAAAAGACCTCGACCCACAACCACCCACAACCTATCCCCCGAAGAAACTGGAACAAAATTACCACAGACCAACTTCTCACATCGCTTCACCAAAACCCCCCTGCCAAATCATCGGACCCAAACCAAGCAGCCACCAACCTCACACATTGGATCACCCACAGCGCTGACGAACTAGCACCCCTGAAAAACCATCAAATCAAGCAAGGCAACAAAAAAGCCCCCTGGTTCAACGACGACCTTAAGAAGTCCTAGAAGCTCTGTCGCACCCTCGAGAAAGCCTGGAGAAAAAACCCAACCATCGACAACATGGCCTCCCTCAAGAACGCCACCCGCAAACACCACCAACTCATCCGATACTCCAAGAAATCAGCATTCAAGGATCGACTTAACAACAACGCCCAAAACAGCAAGGAACTATTCAACATCGTCAAAGAATTTACCAACCCCAACGCCGGCTCCAACGACATCACCCCCTCCCAAGAGCTCTGCGACTCTCTATCCTCATTTTTCTACAACAAAATCGCCGACATACATAACAGCTTCAAAAACCAATCCAAAGACCAGCCCACTTCACCCACCCCCGAACCAAAACCGCACTCTAACAACCTCTACGCCTGAAACACAATCACCACCGAAGACACCATCCGCCTGATGAACTCCATCCACTCAGGATCGCCAACCGACCCTTGCCCCCACCACATTTTCAACAAAGCAGACTCCATCATCGCACCCCATCTCCGCGATGTCATCAACTGCTCCTTCAACTCCGCTACCTTCCTGGAAAACTGGAAACATGCCGAACTCGGCGCCCTTCTGAAGAAACCCACAGCTGATACCACTGAACTTAAGAACTACCGCCCCATCTCGCTCCTCCCATTCCCCGCCAAAGTCATAGAGAAAGCCGTCAACAGTCAGCTCGCCGCCTTCCTTGAATCCAACAAATCCCTTGACTCCTCACAGTCCGGCTTCCGAACCAAACACAGCACCGAGACCGCCCTCATCCCAGCAACAGACGACATTAGAACACTACTGGACAACGGAGAAACGGTTGCCCTCATCCTACTTGACCTCTCCGCAGCCTTCGACACAGTCTGCCACAGCACCCTCATACAACGTCTCAACAATGTCGGAATACAAGGAAAAGCATTGGAATGGATCATCTCGTTCCTTGCCGGAAGAACGCAGAGAGTCCGCCTTCCCCTTTCAGATCAGAGGCCACCGAAGTCATCTGCGGCGTACCCCAAGGATCATCACTCAGCCCCACCCTCTTCAACGTATACATGAGCCCCCTAGCATCCATCGCACGCCAACACAACCTCAACATCATCTCCTACGCAGACGACACCCAGCTAATCCTCTCCCTCACCAAAGACCCATACACCGCCAAAACCAACCTTCACGAAGGAATGAAAGATGTAGCCGAGTGGATGAAGAACAGCTATTTAAAACTAAACTCGGACAAAACGGAAGTCCTCATCTTAGGCTCATCCCCCTCTGCCTGGGACAACTCTTGGTGGCCTCCTGCCCTGGGAACCGCACCTACACCTACGGATCACGGACGCAACCTGGGCTTCATCCTAGACTCCTCTCTCTCGATGTCCAGACAAGTCAACGCCGTCTCGTCATCCTGCTTCAACATCCTCCGCATGCTCAAAAAAGTCTTCCGTTGGATCCCCACCAAAACTAGAAAGACAGTCACCCACGCCCTGGTCACCAGCCGCCTAGATTACGGAAACACCCTTTACGCCGGAACCACAGCCAAACTACAGAAAAAACTCCAACGCATCCAAAATGCTTCAGCCAGAATCATACTGGATATTCCTCGTCAAGCTCACATTTCCTGTCACCTGAAAGACCTCCACTGGCTCCCCGTCAACAAGAGAATAACGTTTTGTCTCCTCACCCACGCACACAAAGCCCTCTACGACCTTGGACCCGAATGCCTCAACACACGACTAACCTTCTACACCCCCACCCGCCAACTACGATCATCCAATCAAGCCTTCGCCGCTATCCCACGAGTCCGTAAATCCACCATGGGGGGCAGATCCTTCTCCTACCTAGCGACCAAGACCTGGAATTCTCTCCCCACCCACCTCCGCCTTACTCAGAACCACCTCTCCTTCAGAAAACAACTAAAAACTTGGATATTCGATAAGTAAATTCACCCCCCTCCACCAAGTTCCTTGAGACCCTCTGGGTGAGTAGTGCGCTATATAAATCTATGAACTTGAACTTATAATGAACCAACCACTATTGAGAACTATGGAATGGCTAGATGACAATCAACTTAATCTCAAAGCAAAGAAAACCAAATTCCTCTTGATCTCCCCTCCTAAAAGGACAGCCAGGATTAAGGAATGGACCAAGATGATCACTGGGCAAAATGGTTCCTCGATTCTAGTAGACTCAACCAAATCTCTGGGAATCACTTTGGAGAAAGACCTAAACATGAGAACTCACATCAACACAATGGCAAAAAACACTCGATTTCATATTAGCTACCTCAAAAAACTGAAATCGTTAATCGAATCACATGATCTCAAAATGGCAGTCCAAGCACTGGTCATATCAAGAATTGAGTACGGATGCACTACCCTCTCAGGGCTTCCTAAGATCTCTACAGCCCCCTTAAAAGCATGTCTCAATACTGCAGCCAGACTTATAACGGGCTAAAAAAATTTGACCACATATCAACACATCTGAAGGCACTCAACTGGCTACCGTTCGAAGCAAGAATACAGTTCAAGATTGCATGTATCACACACAAGGCAATACACCACCAAACTCCACGCCACCTGGCCCAGAAAATCATGTTATCAGGAGGCAGTAGACCCTACAGGGGATCTAAAGATTTTTTGCTAAAACCAGCATTCTTCCGTAAGAAGAGATTGTACAATAGAGCGTTCATGGGAGCAGCACCAAGGATCTGGAATTCGCTACTACCGAATATTAGGAGCATCATGCATGGTCCATGATTCAATAAGGAGACTAAGGCCTTTCTGATGGGTAAATTTCTGCCATAACTAACACCAGGCTACAATTGGACTATTTGGAGTTCAGCAGACAACCCGTCGATCCACCACAGTTTGCTGTTCTAGGAGACCTCCGTAAGGTTTAAGACAAGTACTCCCTTGTCCATCTACAGGGATGTTGTCTACAATCAAGGAACTCGATCAATGTATATTTGTTTGAAAGTAGCAAAATTATAACCATCATAGACAGATAGTATATCCGGAATGGACCTTCTCTGGATCAGAAGTATGTGTTTGGCATAATGTACTTTTACCTTTTAATTTGCTTATTCTTTAATGTGTTGCAGGTTGGACTTGGGTTAGCATCTGCCAATACTAGAGAACACATTTTTACGCCTGTGTTTAAAGGAGTGAATACCCTCTGATTGTAAAGAGGGACGATGTAAAGCGCTCTGAAACCCATTTCTTGGGTCATGTTCGCGCTATAGAAAACAATTAATAAATAAAGAAATAAAAGTGAAAATTGTCTTGGGTTGCAATTTTTCCTTCTTTGCAGGTGTGTTCATATTATCTCATAGAGAGGAAAAGGCACGTTGTGTTTGAGAGACAGTGATGCTTGGGAGGAGAATTCTTGGCAAAGATGAGAGGCGCTAATGTACAAAGGGAGGACCCCTATTCATGTTATATCTCGAGACTGGAGGAATCCAAGGATGTCCTGATGTTCCCACTATGATGTGGGAGTATTAAATAAGGTTGCCAAGTTTTATTGAGGGAAGCTGGAAAAGTACTGGGATACCTGATGTGAGATTCTTAAATGTTCTGTGGAAGTTTAATTTGTAGTCACACTTTTACATAAGTCAGATTCCTTTTAGACTCGCTTTGGTACAGACCTCTGTGCTATGTATCAGTTGTGTGACTTTATGCTATTCAGTACTCCTGATTTTGGAGACTTCTACAGAAACCGCAACAATGCTGACACTTTCCTGCTTTACTGGATCTAATTAGGGTTTCCCAATTAATACTACTTAGTACCTGTTTAGTTTAGTTAATTTAGATTTTCTCATGTTAAGCAGACTTTGTTCCTTATTTTCTGCATTGCCATTACTGTATTCCTTGTATGTGTATGTTTTCTACTTATGAGACTAAATTTTGTAAGACAGCCCGATTTGCTAGTAGTGATTCTGTATTTTTATGATATATATTCCCGAGACATGAATATCTCAGTTTGGCTTTGAAATTGTAATAGGCCTACATTTAATCCAATAAATCTACTTTTAGATCCTCACTGGGTGGCCAAGTGGACTACAATGTAAATTGAACTTTTGGATGATGCTGACGCTTCTTTATTTCTCAGTCATCCATCGCAGGGAAATTTAAAAATGCGGCTCAGTGCTTAGACACTAACACACAGTACTTTTTGTCATTTTAAAAACAAATGTAAATCTTCTAATGAATGATTTTTAAGATGTGCCTTGGTTGACCTAGAAATATAAATGCCAAAACTGGGTTTGAGCTCCAATCAGTAAGGCTGAGCCTCAATTAAACAAAAAACAACAAAAGTACCAGTACTGATGCCTATTCACAGGGAATTATTCACAAGAAAGACACATTGAAAATAAACAACATGTTCCTCAAACCTCTTTTTCCGTCTGACTCAATCCAAAACAATATATTTTCAAATCACATCTTTTTGAAAATTACACAATTATTCAAAACCTATAAAAACATTCAACATTTTACTTCAACAACACACCACTCCCATCAACCAATTCAAACATAAATCTTACTACTATTCATCAATCTACTTACAACCCACTTCACTCCATTCATCAAAAGTCCAAACGTCCTCCTCAACCAACACTTTCAATCACTACCTCATCCAGCAGCCAGACTACCAACACCACTATACACAGGATATTAGGAGAATTTCTTCAATTCTTTCTACATAGGCCAACAAAGGTAAACAGTTATGCATGGAATAAACATGAGTAACTGAAAAATCTCAATCCTTTTGGCCCACAAAATCGGGTCTACGCGTTTCGAACCCCCTTGAATCAAAGGGTTCTCGTCAGGACCTCTAGCTCAATCTTGGTCTAGATCAGCCAATCTTGCAATTCAGTGGCTCCTAAATCTTTTATAGAAATGATCTTCTTATCTGTGAGCTCATTTTGACAACGATCCAAAAGATGCCTTCTTTGAAATTCAAAGCCGTGGTCTTTGAATATCCGTTCCTACTCAAGAGTTTTTTAACCTTTTGATGTTCAAGAACGGACTTAACAAGCTCCGTGGTGCATTTCTTATCTTCGGACTGCGGGCTGTGGTTATCCTAGAGCAGCTGTGTCTGATTATTGGCCTAATTACCAATATTCTTTTCACAAAAGGTAGTCGCAAATTGGGCATCAATTTTGTTTGAATTTTGTCTGCTTTGGAAACCAACCTATGCATCAAAAGGTCAGTAAACAAAAAGTAATGAAACACAGGGCCACACAAAATGACTTGCCTAATTAATGTTCAGTAGGTAAGTTGCAATGTGTGCCTCTTGTGATTGGCTACAATCACAGGACTGGTGGTCTACAAAAGACTGCTGACCACCATCCTTATGATTGTTTTCTAAAACAGAAACTTGTTTTTCTAAAACAGTTTAACTGGAACTACTTTAAAAACTTGTTTTCAGTTCTGAAAAACTCTATTGGGAGAAGGCAGTGGTCCCTTGGACCACTTCTTACTCCCCCTAAAGCTGCCAACATGATACCCAAATGGAAAAGTTTCCAATATGGACATCTTCCTCCTTTCCAAATAGGTTTCCACCCCAACTTGAAAATGTGATAGGTCCATGGTTTGCGACCAGAAATATATTTGAAAACCATTGAGAAATCAGGGTCCAAATAGTGATTCAAAAACCTTTTCTAAACCCATTTAGCAGCTATTTAAAAATATTTTCTGAATTTCTAATGGAGTTTAGTAGATTAAAAAAGCTTTAATTAATTCCAAAGCCTCAGATTTAGTGGATCAGGGAGTTTGTGGCTAGCAAATAATTTAGCACATCGGGCCCTAAAGTTACTGAAAATAATTTTACAATCTTTGGTCTTGCTTGACGTGTTGTGAAGTGACAGTAGCCCTGGCAATCTATGTGGCTTCCTGGACCCAGCTCTAAATAGCACAAGCATTATGTAGACAGGCATGTACCAGCGAATAAGGTATTTATAAGTCAGGATTAACTCAAGAAAGAGGTAAAGGCCAATATGCTAACTATTAAAGAAAAAAGATTTTACTTCATAACATTACTTTCAATGAGCATTATTGATCAATAAAAGATTTAGTTTTATTTTGGGACTATAGTTGGAAAAACAAACATTTAAGTGATATCTATCTAAGAATTCCATAATCCACTTCGCTTTCACTAATGTACAATATGGGACGACAAGTTGTCGAAAATCATGCTGATTTGAGACAGGCCCAATGGAATATTAACAAAGATTTCCCCAGGAGAAAATTAGAATAGATGGATGTCACTATCTTCATCAGCTGCAGTATACTGCATTCACAAATGTTTGCCCTGGAAAATATGATGCAGCAGCCAATATTTGTTAAAGGCACACATAGTACAGAACGCCACCTACTAGTTGAGGTATGTCCAGCCAACACACCAAATAAAAAAATTTCTATGGTCAATCTGGAGATAAAGAATATCATAAAGGCCACTCTTCGACAAGTAATGATCAACATAGCTTTAATATTACATTAGAATATGTTTTGACAACGGTGTGCATCCCCTCTGAGTTCCACCCAGTCAGGTCAAGTGAACTTGAGGAGTAGAAGACAAAAGAATAGAAAGAAGTAGGTGCAGGACAGCAGTGTTTTGCATTTGCTGTTGGCAGCCATGCCATGCCCCTTAGCCTACATCAAAGATTTAGAGGCCACACAGTGCTGTCTATATTAATGGGTTTTGAGGACATGTTTTGAGTTCTTGGGAGCACCAGCCAGCAGAGTGAAGTGAACTTGAAAGAAGAGAGAAGTCTAGAGAGACCATATTGTTACCCCTGGAAAATGCTGAATGAGTAATATGATCATCCAAAATTACATTGCAGCAAAGAGTCCTATCATATTTTCAAATAATAGCATACCAATATGGTTGTGTTTCCAAAAGGAAACACATGCTGCATTTTTGTGGACTCAAACAATGTGCCCTGAAGAAGTGCTAGTATCTTTGGGACGAAATGAGTTGGCTGTGTCCATGTTTTATTTGAACCTGTCAAGATGAAACTGAAAATAAAGAGGACAAGTCTTTTATCAAAGAGGAGTTGTCTTTTCTGAAGATCTAATTGACTAATGAATTCAATCATATTTTCTATGCTGATAAATTATTAATTGTAATTTAATTTAGCAAGTGTTTTTCCCACTCTGTTTTCCAAAGACACTCTACGGCCCTTAGTACAGAGAAGTAATGTAGACCCAGGCCCATAAGATATCATCAATGCGGATATGGGTGACTTGATGTCTTTTTCCAGTATAGGAAGAGTAACGTTGGAAGACAAGAAAACCCTGGGCAAAGGAAAGAGATAATATGTAGCAGTTTTGGGGTTTCCTGGGATCTAACTCAATTTACGACACATAGGTTCAATGCCAGCCTTGATTAAAGTGATTTAGATGATCGCCAGTTCCAAACAGCTTAACTGGTCTATTCAATCGGAATTCTAAAGAACATGCATTGTAAAATGTGAATGTTTGACTAATTTATATAACATTCCAAATATCCTCTGTTAGAACTAAGGGTCTATAGTTGGCTGAGGTAGGTACCTTAGTCCAAATAGGGACCCTTGCTTCTAGTCAGGGAAAGGAGGGACACCCTCTTAGATAACCCCTGCTCACCCTCTGGTAGCTTGTCACGAGCAGACAGGCTTATCTCCAGGGCAATGAGTAAAGTATTTGCAACCACGCTCCCAGTAACACAGTGATAACACCACAAATGGACACCACACTGTTTTTATGAAAATGGCAGTATCTTTATCAAAAGGAATACGATGAGACCAAATGATGGAAACCCAACATATGCGTATTCATAATATTTCACTTTGCCAGTTATTAGGCCAGCAATCACTTATAGATTCTTGCAGTATTAATGAGCAGTTCACGATGATCTAATGCAGTCCTAATGCAATGCTATGAAGCTCGTAATGCAGTAATAAGACAATCCACAATGAACGTACTAATGCAGTTCATTATGCAGGAATAATGCAATTCGTAATGCAAGAATAATGCGATTTGTAATTCAAGAATAAGGCTGTTCATAATACAAGAATCAGGCAGTTTGTTATGCAAGGAAAAATGCAATGCGTAATGCAAGAATAATGCGATTCGTAATGCAAGAATCAGGCAGTTTGTAATGCAAGGAATAATGCTGTACGCCAATCTGCACGGTCAACTCGGGCTCCCCCCCTGGCCCCAACAACAGAGACAATGGTCATGAGCTTAAAGGGGCGTCCCAGTACTGCTGGGCAGGCACAGGCTGCTCAGGGACTCCGCGCGTCTACTGCAGTGCAGCGGGAGAGAGCTTGGAGCACTCCTGTACTCCTCCTGCACACATCCCTAAGCTACACAAGCTTGTGGCTCCTGACAGGAGTCCATGCCTTACCTAGGGGGGTGCGCTGCCTCGCTCTGTCTCTCTCTCTCTCTCTCTCTCTCTCCCCGCTCGTTGGACGTCCTGCTGGGCGGCCCGATGACGTTGCAGCTCCGTTGTTAGGCGACGCTGTAACCGGATGGGTTATGGCGCTGCCTTCTCCTTCATTGACAATCTTGGTCAGATTCCTCTCGGTGAACAATGATCACGATCCCTTTCATCTTGCAGCTTTCTTAGCTTCAAGAAATCCTTTAGCATGTTGCGGCTCAGGCTAGCAGTGGTGATCCTCACTCACAGCCTCAGTTACGATGACGGCTCGGGCCACAAACAGCAATGCAGCAGCGTGGACGATGTTTCAAGCTGCGGAGGCAATGTGATCACGGGCCACCTCATAATCAGTACCAAGGATCACACAACAGTCTCAGGTGTGCACAAGCACCATCCACCTAGCGTTGCTGAGACATGGTTGGAAACCTTTATGTTCCTGAGTTTCCACAACAGGAGACAGCTTTTCTCTGGCCCTTGGAGACACGCTACTTCATGACACAGCACACAGCGAAGTCCTCACACGCAGTGGTACACAGCACACAGCAAAGTCCCTTGTCCTCTCCTTAGTCAAATCAGCAAGCTGCAGACCAGCCCCAGAACACACAGCAAGGACTGTCCTTCTCTTCAGTGTATTCAGCTGTTCTTCTTTGGCAGAGGTTCCATTTGATCACAAAGTAGGTTCAATCCTTTTTCAGTCTGGATTTCAGTCTAGAGTTCAGGGGTTTCAGCTCTCACATTTATACAACTAAATTCCTTTGAGGACTTTGTGTTCAGGGGGCTCTGAGCCCAGTCCAAACCAGACCCGGGTGTCTTCCTGCTATTTCACACCCTCTTCTTTTGATAGTTAGGGTCTCAGCAGGAGGTAGAGCGATCCTTTTGTGGCAGCAACACAGCCCTCTTCACATCCAGGAGGGCTACTCCTGTCCCCCCACATCAAATACAGGCCAGCCTGTTAATGTCTCACCTACCCCTCTCTGAGGCAGGACACTCCCCAGACCCTGTCACATCCAAACCCAGATGGTCAATACACAAACAGGCAGAGGCACATAGGATGGTTTAAGACAAGAAACCAGCCACTTCTAAAAGCGTGGTTTCTAAGCACACAATTCAAAAAACATCTTCACAAAAAGATGTGTTATTAAATTCTAAGTTCAGGCATACTAAACTCCATCTCTCCATCTTATGCCTATGGGAAGATATGCTGGAAACATACGACGAACCATTCCCCATTCTGTCCTATGGGCAAGATGGTCTTGCAACAGTGAAAAACGCATTTGGCATCATTTCAGTGTCGGGGAATGGTACACACCTCAGTACATGTCCTACCTTTCACATACACTGCACCCTGCCCAGGGGGTACCTTGGGCCTAATATAGGGGTGTCTGATGTGCATAAAAAGGGAAGGTAAGGCATGGCAATTGGGTGCACTTGTCAGGACAACAAGGCAGTTAACAACCTGTACGCAGGCATTGCAGTGGCAGGCCTGAGATCTCTTTTAGGGCTACTTGTGTGGGTGGCACAATTGGTGCTGCATGCTCACTAGTAGCATTTGCATTACCAACCCTGGCACACATAGTGCACTTGACTAGTAAATAAAAACATACCAATTATGGACAACCAATTACCATAACACTTTATATAGGGAGCACTTGCACTTTGACACTGATAAGCCATGGCAAAGTGCCCAAAGCATCTATGTCAGCAGCATAATGTCAGACAAAGGTCTAGGAGGAAGGCAAAAAGTTTAGAGAACTTCAGCCACAAAGGGCTAAGCCCAACATCCTCGATTTGAGGAAATATACAGAGCATTATTATTGTTGTAACCTCATTGTGAAATCTTCAGTTTTATTCCTAATAATGATGGGTGGTTGCCAACAACTCAATTGCCACCTCTAGAGCTCATATCACCGTTTAAAGCTTTTCCTTGTTCAGTATAGTCATCAGTTGGTGACAACCAAAAGCATGATCTGAGAACAGAGAAATACAAAAAAGCAGTTCCAACCAAGTAAAATTAATCAACTAGATAGGTGCTTTTTGAATGGTTATACTCCAAAATAAAACAACAAGAAAGTAACAAGTTAATGAATGCGGAGGAATGAGCTCAACTAAGCACTGAGTTAGAGGCAGGCAATCCTCTAGTGAGTAATGGTTATAAAATATTCTTTAGTATTACTGAATGAAAGAAGATCACCACCCTTGCGCTAGATGACCCTTTACTAACCTGGAAGGAGAGAAAGGAAAAGTGACCTAGAGAAAGTCCCGAAAAGCATTTGGCAACTGTATGAACAAGCACAAATAAGTCACTTTCCAATAAGTATTAGTCAATTTAAGAATCGAGGACTCACCTAAGCACAAAGAAGCATATTCACCAACAATGCCCATAAAAAAACATATAAACATTTAACTACAATCTAACCTCAGGTAAAAAGACTGTTGCTGGTCATAACAGTCCTTTCTGAAGTGGCTATGTATGAGATATTGGCAGTGATATTTATTTCAATGGAGGATGCTCCCTCTATCGAAGGCCAAGTGCAAAAGGAGAGGATAAAGATCATTTGGAGCTATAAAGAGACAAATAACCTTGTCTGAGGACAGAGGGCTCAGTTTTTCAGTCTGAGGAATAGACCTCTCCCAGGCAATTAAACCTTAGCTTTTCGTTAAACAGGGCATGAGCATACAACTAAGGTATAAATATATTGAGAAGCAATCAATGCTGATAATTTCCAGCTTAGTGTAGCTTGTCATAAATCTCAGTACAATTAATTCCAAGTCAACACAGTATATGGATTATATTTTACTCCACTCACCCCCACTTTGCTGCACACCATTCCAGTATACGCATTCCACTGTACACCACTCCACTGTACGCTACTCCACTATAGGCTATTCTGCTCAATGGCACTCCATCCTTCTCCACTCCAGGCTATTCCACTATATGCCGCTCCACTCTATGATACTCCAATGTTCCACTGGATGATACTCCACTCTACACCACTACAGTGTACTCCCCTCTAAAACACTCCATTCTTTGCATTGTATTGGACAAAACTCCACTCTACACTACTCCACTGCATTTTATTCCACTCTATCCCACTCACTGTACAGCACTTCACTCTACACCACTACACTGTATGCCACTCCACTATATGCTGTTCCACTCTCTATGCCACTTCACTCTACGCTATTTCACTGTATTCCCACACACTCTACGACACTCCATTGTACGCCGCTCCACTCTGGGCCATTCCGCTCTATGCTCCCCTACTGTATGCTATTACATTCTACCACACTCCACTCTGCCACTCCACCCTTCTCCACTCTAATGTATACTATTCTACAATATGCCTCTCCACTTTACTCTACTCCACTCTACAACACTCTACAACACTCCACTGTACGCTAGTCAATTCTATGCCACTCCATTGTATTGTACTGTACTCTACACCACTCCAGTGTATGCCACTCTACTCTACGCCATTGCATTCTACATATTCAATTGGATGCCACTCCACTCTGTCCCACTCCACTCCACGTGACTACTCTGCATGCTAATCCACACTTAGCTTTTACACTGAGCACAACTCTGTACACAATCCAACTGTAAGCCATTCAAATGTATGTTAATTCACTATAAGCTATTCCACTCTATGCTACCCTACACTACAGTATTACACTGTCTGCCACTCTTCTCTGCGGCACTCCACTGCAAGCTATTACACTGTATGCTACTCCACTATGACACTCCATTCTATGCTATGCCATTGGACACAATGCCACTGTACACCACTCCACTGTATGCTATTCCACTCCACCCCTTTCCATTGCGTGCCATTCCACTGTAGACCGCTCAACGGTATGCCACTTCACTGCACACTTCTCCAGTGTATGCTTCTCGACTCTACAAAACACCATTCTGTGCTATTCAATGGGGTGCAACACCACTGTATTGTATTCCACTCTACCCCACTCCACTGTACGCCAGTAACTCACTCTACTGTATGCTACACCACTGTCTGTTATTCCACTCAATGCTACTCCACTCTATGCTATTCCCCTGTATGCCACTCCACTCTACAACACTCCACTGTACCCTATTCTACTGAATGCTACTCTATTCTAAGCCACTCTACTGTAGGCCACTCCATTCCACTCTATTCCATTGGACATGACTCCACTCTACGCACTCCATTGTATGCTATTACACTCTACTGTATGCCACTCCAATCTAGGCCACTACACTGTACTTCACTCTATTGAACACTAGTCCATTCTACAGTATTCCAGTCTACGCCACTCCACTCTAAGCTATTCCATGCTATGCCACTCCAATCTATGCCACTCCACTGTATGCTATTTCACTGCATACCACTATACTGTACACTACACCACTGTATGCCACACCACTGTACGCTACACCACTGTATGACACTCTGCTGTACGCTACACCACTGTATGACACTCCACTGTATGCCACTTCACTGTACTCCACTCGATTCTATGCCATTACATTGGACTCCACTCTATGCCACTCCATTGTATGCTATTTCACTCTAGCACACTCCACTGTGTGCCACTTAATTCTCTGCCATGGCACTGTACATCACTTGACTCTACACTACTTCACTATGGGCTATTCCACTACATGTCACTCCACGGTATGCCACTGCACTCTATGCTATACCAGGGTATGCCACTCTATTCTACTCCATTCCACACTATTCCACTGTTTGCCACTCCACTGCACACTACTCTAGTCTATTCCTCTGTATGCTCTCCTCCAATCTATATAACTCTACTCTCCAAAGCTTACTACACTCAATCCCTGTACACTACACTGTCCAACTCTGTTTTCTATTCTATGCCCATGCATTCCATTGTACAATGCTCTACTCCATTCTATGACACTTTCCAAAACTCCATGACACTGTACTGAAAGAGTTACTCAAATGTATGTGAGTTTCCTCAGCACTACACTACACCTCTCCACTCTACTCCTCTGTGTACCATTCTTCTGTAAGACATGCCAATACACTGTATTATATTTTACACCACACTACGTTACACTACTCCACTCGACTCAACTCCACTGAACTTCAGTGTACAAAACTTTACCTCACTCTACACCATTGTGAAACAATCCATTTTATGCAAATCAACTGTATGATCCCCTACTATACTCTATGCAACTCTACTCTACAGCACTATACTACACTGACTGCCACTCTCCCACACTTTACTCCGCTCTGTACCCCTAAACTCCACTGTACAACACTATACCACAATGTATGCAACTGTATGAAACTCTACTATTTATGACTGTTAGACCTGTCAGCCTTGGAGTAGTCTTACCCCAAACCTTTTGCCTGTTTATCTAGAACTCTGCTGGATTTTTGCTTCTGTTGGCGTTAGGACATATACCTAATTGGCATATTTGATTTACTTGCGGAGTGGTATGCCATATACCCAGGGTCTGTAAATGAAATGCTACCAGTGTGCCTGTAGCACTTATTGTGCCATCCACTTAAATTGCACCTTAAAAGATGTCCCAGGGCTGCCATTGCAGGCTGAATGCAGTGTCACACTGCCATGTCTGCTTGGCATTTAAAACCCTGTGCCAAGCCTTATGCTCTCCTCTTAATACATATAAATCACCACAAAGCAGACCCTATGTAGCAAGGAGGGCAGGGTGCTGTGTACTAAAAAGGTTGGACATGTACCTTTAAGTTTTACATGTCCTGGTAGTAAAAAACTCCAAAATGTGTTTTTCCCTCCAGTGAAGCCTACCTGTCCCATAGGATAAGATTGGAGATTACTTATTACACTTATTACATTAAATAAGCTGTAATTCCTAATTGTGAGGATGGATTTTGGCACATTCCCAGATCTACTATTACTGGTACACTTGTTAATGCTGCAAAATGCTACGCCTTCCCAGGCGAGGCGTAATAAGGAGAAGGAGAGAATGGTTTCTGTGCAGGAAGGTGTCTCTTTCTGCGCAAAACTAATTTTGCTTACAACGCAGGCAGTACATTGTGCACCAGTGCAAGGTAAAGACAGGAATGTGCTCTATAAGGTTAAATGCAGGGCTGCCCTTTCCCTATCACGCAGCACAGCAAGGAGACTTGCTTCGGTCCGCTGGGATGTGTGATTTCTTGATAAATGTGCCCCTGAGGATTTAGATAAAATGCAGCCAGAAAGTGCCCTGAGAACATGGAGAAGACTGGAACCAACCTGCTTGCCTATCCGCCCGATGTGCATTGCCGGTCAGATTGACTTTGTCGCTTCTCCCGCTATGTTCTACTCTGCAACAGCAAATCCGTTTCAGCGGTCCTTCACCAAAGGGGTATCTGATATCATTGACTGTTTTCGGCTACGGCCCTCTGCTTCATCCCATTGAAGATTTTCAACTTCCAGTTTTGTAGCAAAGTCCGAAGGTAAAAACCTTCACTGTAGCTTCGCTCTACAACCATCTGACAACGATGCTCCATCCTCAGCTTTGCTCCACTGAACTTCTACTTTCTCAGACATCTTTTTTCAAAACATTTCTGAGAGTAAAGGTAAGCGCTGACCTGGCCCAATCCACTTCTGGTAATGAACCATGCTCCATCACTGTCGGCCTTAATTTTCACCCTGTCTGGCACGACCAGATATCTACAGTTGGCGCTTCGATCCTTTAGGCACTAGATTTCACTAAAAACATTAAAAAGTAATTGCTCCAGTTCTACTCATTGGAATGTTTTCATTGTGGTGTCAAATAATTAATTACATTGACTCTATTTTTCTGTATTGGTTTGGGATTTTTTTTGTGTTGTGTTTTTACGTTATTATTGTTTATGTGCTGCATAAATTCTTTGCACGATGTCTCTAAGTTAAGCCTGACTGCTTTTTGTGCCAAGCTCCCTAGGGTTAAGCAAGGTTAATTTAGTGACTTTTTGTGTTTCCCCCTGCAGGGGATTGTGGTTGTTGCTTGACCAAAGCTCGCACCCTAGGTAAGCTACAACCCAATTTCTCACAATGTCGCTCTACGATACTTTTGCACAATGCCACTCAATTGTACAAAACATTTTGTATACCACTCCACCCCGCTTTACTCCACTCTACTAAAAGACCCAGTGCTCCACTCTACTCTACTCTACTCCACTCTATGCCACTCTACTGTACACCACTCTATGCCATTCAACTCTATACCAATGTATGCCGAACCACTCAACCACAGGCAATAACACTACTCTACTGTACACACGCGCTTCTGCTCTACAAGACTCTACTACACTGCATGGCACTCTACTTTACTGTGGTTTACAACACTGTACTACATGTCTCTGCACTGTACAGTACAACATGGTACACCAATTTATGACACTTTACTTGACTATATGCTACGTCACTATACTCTACTGCACTCGATGCCACAAAACGCTGTGAAGCTCCACTCCACTCTATGACACTTCACTCTATACTACCCCAGTCCAGTGTACTCCACTCTACTGCTCTCTGACACTTTATCCCACTCTACTCCACTGTACCATACTGCGTTCTATACCGCTGCGCTGTCCGACACTCTACTCCACTGTATGCAGCTCCACTCTACAACACTGTACTAAACTCTCAGCCACTGTACTCTGCTCTATTCCCATCCACTCTGTGCCACTGTAGTACACTCTATGATACTCAATGGCATACCACTCCTCTTTACCACATGCCACTCTACTATATGACACAGCATTCCACTCAACGACTCTCCTCTACTGTACTCTACGCCACTCCACTAGATGACACTCCACTCTACAACACTCTATTCCACCCTACTCAATTATATGCCATTCCACCCTACAATACTCTACTCCACTCTATGACAGTCCACAACACTCTACTCACAAGCTCTCCACTTAACCATACTCCACTGAACAGCATAACTCTATACAACACGACTGTGCATGACACTACACTGTACAACACTCCACTCTATGCGAGTACTATATGACACTCCACTGTACTTTATGACACAGCACTTTACTCTAAACCACTCCACTCTAGCAGACTGTACTCCACTGTATCCCCCTCTTCTCTACACCCCTCTATTCCAGTGTACTCCACTCCACTCCACTGTATGATACTGTACTGTATGACACTCACCTTTTTTGTAAGACACATGACTTTGGAAGACTCTACTCCACTGTATGCCTCTCTACTCTATACCACTCTAGTTCACTCTACTCCAATGTATGACACAGTATGGCAATCAACTGTACAGCACGCCTCTCTACGACACTACACTTTACAAGATTCTCCACCACTCTGCTGTACAACAGTCCCTTTGGCAACACTCACCTATACAACACTTGAGTACACTGAATCCCAGTCTATGCTACTACACTACTATGCCACTCCACTCCACTCTATGCCACTCTGAAACACTCTACTCAGCGACAATCCACTCGAACAGACTCCACTGTACAACGCTGAGGTCTACTGTATGACACGCCATTCCACTGTACACTTGTATGCTCCATTCTACGATACTTTACTCCAGTATATGACACCTCATGCCACTCCATTGCAAAACATTTAAATTGACTGTATGCTACACTAATCCATTGCACTCCACTCCACTAAATTAAATTCCACTCTACGATAATTCACTCTAAGACACTAGACTCTGGGTAGGGAAATATTGGAGTACCCATGCAAGCCATACATTGCTGGATTCCCCTGGGTGTATAGTTTTTAGAAATTTGTGGTTTTGGTATGTTTCCCTAGATGGCTTCCGAGCCCGGGGCCACAAACCCAGGTGACACTCTTTGCAAAACCAGGTTGTTTTGGGCCCTTGCCTGTCGCGGGTAGTTGACCCACCCTCACAAGTGAGGTACTATTTTTAGCAGAAGACCTGGGGAAATGTGTGTAAAAGAAAATTTGTGGATGCACGCAGATTCCAGAACTTTCCCACATAGAAATTTGTGAAAAAAGTGATTTGTTTTCAGCTAGTTTTGAGGTTTGCAGGGATTCTGGGTAGGGAAATGTTGGGGGACCCATGCAAGCCATACCTTGCTGGACTCCTCTGGGTGTCTAGTTTTCAGAAATATGTGGGTTTGGTAGATTTTCCTAGATGGCCGCCGATCCCGGGGCAAAAAGTCTCATGGGACCCGCCTTGCAAAACCAAGTTGTTTTGAGATAGGCCATTTTGATGTTGCCTCAATAGGATACTTGACCCACCCACACAAGTGAGGTACCATTTTTCTTGGAATACTTTGGGGAATGCGGGTGGGTAGAATTTTGTGGATCCACGCAGATTGCAGAACTTTCCACCACAGAAATTTGAGGAAAATGTGTTTTTTGACAGATGTTGAGATTTGCATGGGATTCTGGGCCTGCTGAAAGCCAGACAAGTCACCCTATCCTGGCTTCCCCTGGGTGTCTAGTTTTTAAAAATGGAAAGGTTTGCTAGGTTTTCCTAGGTGCCGGCAGTGCTAGGGTTCAAAATCTACAACTAGGCACTTTGCAAAAAAGGGTCCGTTTTCACTGTGAAAATGTAGTGTCTCCATGTTGCGTTTTGGGCCATTTTCTTTTGCGGGAACTATTCCTATCCACACAAGTGAGGTACCATTTTTCTCAGAAGACTTTGGGAAATGCGGGTTGGGTGCAATTTTGTGGGTCCATGCAGATTCCAGAACTTTCCACCACAGAAATGTGAGGAAAATGTGTTTTTTTGGCAAATTTTAGGTTTGCAAGGGGTTCTGGTTTTGGGCCGTTTTTGTTTGCGGGAACTATTCCTATCCACACAAGTGAGGTTCCATTTTTATCAGAAGACTTTGGGGAATGCGGGTTGGGTTCAATTTTGTGGATCCACTCACATTCCAGAACTTTCCACCATAGAAATATGAGGAAAATGTGTTTTTTTTACTACGTTTTAGGTGTGCAAGGGATTCTGGGTAGTAGAACCTGGTGAGAGCCAGTCAAGTCACTCCATCCTGGATTCCTATGGGTGTCTAATGTTCAAAAATGTATAGTTTTGCTAGGTTACCCTAGGTGCTGTCAGAGCTAGGGTTCAAAATCTACAGCTAGGCACTTCGAAAAAAAAAGGGTCAGTTTTCACTGTAAAAACAAAGTTTGTCCACATTCCGTTTCGAACCATTTCCTGACGCTGGCACTAGGCCTACCCACACAAGTGAGGTACTATTTTTATTGGGAGTCTTAGGGTAATACCGAATTGTAGTGCCACTGTATTACCTATTGACTTTCAATGCATTTCTGCCTTCCAAATGAAAGACAATGTGTAAAAAAGAAGTCATTTTGAAAAATGACCTATAATTCTCATGCTAGTATTGTTGTAATTTGGCAGCGATCAGGGTTAGCATTTAGCTGAAGCCATCTTGTTTTCGGCAGCCATCTTGCCTGCCATGTACTGCCATGTGCTCTGTCCTTCCTTAGTGTTGTTTGCTCTTGTATTCTGCCAGTGAACAAACTATATTTAGCCTCTTCTACTTTGCACATGCTCAGTTGAGCTTGCAGCTGTCCATGCAGCTATCTTTAGTCTGTAACTGTCAGGATGTGTTTGCTAGAATTAGCAACTGTTAGCTCTTCCCTCTTGTTGACTGTGCATTTTCTGTATGACCTTATATGTACATAAAACCTTCTTTTTGTACTTGTACCGCCTTCCTTTGAGCCCCTGTGTGGTAGTGAAAGGTCCATGTTCCTTCTGTTCAGTGTGCTACTTCATACATTACCGAAGGGTGTTGTGTGAATGTAGTTCCACCTCATGAGGTTAATAAAAGCTTTGTTTTATATTCCATTTTCCGTGCCAACTTCTATTCTATTGGTCCAAGGACTTGTGCAGAGAAGGGCGAACCCCTAGCACTGGTAGGCCTAGCTGAGGCCCACCCCGACAGTATGGGTAATCACATTTTTGGAAATGTGCAAATGTCTACAGTTTCTAAACTCTATATTTTATTCCAATTTCAGAAATAAATAGGTGTCTTTCATACCGATTTTTTCATGTATATATTTCCCCAAATTAATTGCTATATATCCAGTACATAATTTTAAAAAATTGCAAGACGCTGCTCAGTTATTGGCAGTGGGTTTGTCGGGTTCTTGGTGAACCTACAACTCCTATATATCCCCAGAACACAAAAGGTCCAGCAGATATAATGGTATATTGCTTTCAAACAGCTTTCATAATTAGAAGAATCTACAGGTGAAAACGTTGACACAAATGGCTGTTTTTTTTTCAACTAACTTTCAATTTTTCCAATATTCAACTGTTAGTTTCTATAAAGAATGCAAGGAGAAAAAGGGGTGTTGGGTCCCAATCCCTTACTGGCAGTATAATATTGAGCAAATATATTTGCGTTACTTGTCTTGGACAGGGGGAAATCTCTGTTCCCCATATCACACGAGAGTTCCAAAAGAGTTGTCTGGACAAGTCAGGGTAATCGTTTTATTCAGAACAAATTCCAGTATGCTGGTTTCATGGTGATAATTCTTTATAAAGAAGTGTTGTAACTCATTTAGAAATTCTGAGCTGGATTGCAAAGAGGTGATAAACAGCCAACACGTGTTTCACCCCGTTACATGGCCATCCGGCCTAAGGCTTCCTCAGGGCATCGTAATTCTCATATGGGCTTATATCTCCCTTGAGAAAATAAATATCCTTATTGGTCATAGTTCAATCTATAGAGTCTTGGGCATACTTCCCACTGTTGAGTCTTTGGCATAGAGCTATGTCTGCAGACTTGCACATAGACTGATGCTGACGTGCAAAATTCAATTCACCTGTGAAGGCAGTTTTGTTCTCAAGTGAGCTGAGGAAGTAAGGATTTATGGCAGTCGAATTTGGCAGCATTTCTATGTCTTCAGTAAAAGGAACTGTGGATTTTGGTGGCTAAAGGAGGTCTGCCTTTTCTGTCCTACTCAAGTTTACTGTTAAAGTACCAGGGAAGGATATCAGCTGGTGTGCTTTCATTTTCTGAAGTGCAAGGAGCACTTGATTTATTTGAATTCATTTCTTCTTGTGGAAGTCTCATGACCTTTTGCACTCTACAAGCCTGATGCAAGGAATAGCTGATCAGCTATAATTCTTATCCTGTTCTGGCAGAATGTGCTGGGCTTCTGACATTATACAGATAAGTGAATATTTGATTTTTTACTTTCGGATTGTTGTGCTGCTGAATCACAGAGTATTATTTTTTACTTCCTGCATTTTTCCTAAACTCCCAAAATACAAATCTGTTTCTTCTATTTTTGTAGTTTTTTTTTTTAACTCGTGACATTGAAACTTGGCCGATAAATGAACACTTTGGGATGAACAATTTCTTTTGTGAGTAACTATCATTTACCTAATGATTTTAGCTTTTTGCTGATTTTGGTCAGAAAAGAAAGGATTTTCTGCATCTAATGTTTAGTGACATAATTTGGTTCTTTGATGCGAGTATTCATCATTGACTAACATAAATGGGATTTATATTGTGTGCATGGTATGTATGAATTTATTTATAACACATAGTCTGCCTTCAACGAGGAGCACAAATGTTTTGAATGAGGATTTTTTTATGTACTTGTGATTCGTTTGTATTGCAGCATTTTTGTACATATCAGCAATGAAGGCTACATGAGACTAAATGTGGTTCATAAGGAAATTAATTGGTTCCATAAGGCAGCACCCCATGAGATAGGTATTTTTCATAGCGAAATATATATATATATAAGTAATAGCAGTGAGAGTGGAAACCTTAATTGTCTTTATCTTTTCTTTACAATCTCCTTCCTTGCAGTCCCTTCCCCTACTAGCCTTTTCTTCACTCAATCACTTCAAGTTTCTGTGCTTTTATGGTATGCAGAATTGGGGGTATTTTGGAGTTGATGGAATCTGAGCATTGTTCTGATACCGATAAAGTCTTCCGCATACACTGTCAGAACTTGACATTCAGAGTGCAATCCTCTCTTAGTGCAGACCAGTGGTTCAGCAGGGCAGCCCTTCTTCTTCTAATGTCTTCAATCAAGGATCTAAGATGCTGTGCAGCTCTCCCATATTTATTCCAGTTTCTGAGCTGGCAGGGGGGGGCACCTTTAACCAACGGGGGTCAAGTTGCCACCCTTTGATATGACCACTTCCTTAGATGTGTGGTATATTTCTGTCTCAGAAAGCAATTCTCAATCAAAATGGAGAAAATCTTTACTGGTAGTTTAGATCTGATTAATTCAACACACAGGTGTGGCTAACTTTTCCCAACATGCCCCTTCCAGCCCCTCTCCTAATTCAATTATAGGAGTTCCCATCTGACTGAGGGTGAAGGAAGTGGGGGTGTGCCTGGTTTCATTCATAACTGTCTTTCTCCCTTTGAAGACCAGTTTGGCTACCCAGCTGCCTTTCTGTCCTGGAGGCTGCTACAGGGCTGGATTTGGTGACTTCAGAAAAACAAGTTTTATAAATTATTTTCTGAAATTGTTATAATAAACTCCATTGGCATGTTGTTGGATTTATTGTAACTACTATGTTAACACTTTGAAATATTATTTTAGCTCATTCCTGTCAAACGTTAGACTTTATTGAAGTTTAATACATCCTTTTCATGTTAGCCTATGAAGCTAAGGTACTACAAAAGTGGGACATGAAATTGGCAGTATATCCACCACAGGGGCATATAAAACATCTTGTATAGTGTTCCGGCTTATTAACACAATGCACCCTACAATTGGGTCATCTAGGACAGACCTTAGGGGCCTCCTATATGTAAATATAAGGTAGTTCAAGACTTTGGAAGTACTGTTAATTTCAAAGTTGAATATGGACATCGTTTTATTTTAAAAGCAGCCTGCCTTTAAAATGACAGGAGGCACCACAGCAAGGCCCACTTAAGTGCATTACATCTACTGGGCCTCTAAACCTACATGACCTACCATATACTAAATACTTACAGGTAGGTAGTCAGTACCAATTGTAATTACACCTAATCACGATATAACTTTCAAACAGAGCACTGGCCCAGGGCCTGGTTTGAAGAGCCCAGGGCAAAACAGAAACAAGCACATCTAATCACTTAACAAAATTCAAATATGAATATATTAAAATACTAAGCAACAAAACATACACAATTGCCCAAAGACATGAAAGGTATCAATCTTTGTGTTCAGAATAAAGCTGGAAGCTGGAAGATTTACCTAAAACAAACTTACCATAGACCAAGGATAACCTCCATTACCAATTAACACAGCACACCCTCCACTAAAGGTGAAGGAGAAGGATATGCTCTCCACTTTTGAAAGCTTCTATCATAAGCTTTACACTAAAAGCAATAACACTCCCCACAAGTCTTGCCTAGAGTACCTCAACAAGATCCCAATCATCGAAATTGACAACAAAACCAAATTCTTACTCGATAAACCCAACGCACGATGTGAAATTGCAGACCAGATTAAAAAAATCAAAGCTAGGAATGTAGCAGGCCCGGATGGCTTCCCTACCTCCTTTTACCAAACATGGGGACCTTCCTTCATCACTCTCTTAAAGGATCTTGTTTCTCATTTCTCCTCGACTGGTATGGTCACTGGCACCGTGGCAGAAGCCACCATAATTGTTATACCTAAGGAAAATAAAGACCCTTCAAACCCTAAAATTAACTGCTTAATCTCCTTAATAAACATTGACTGCAAAATCTACATGAAAATACTCGCACTCAGGTTGGAACCCATCCTCAAGATAATTATCCATCCATAGCAATCTAGATTTATCAAAGACATGTTCATGGCAGACAATATTAGACTCTTCAGTCACGGTATTGTGAAAGACCATCACCTCAAATGCACCACCTGCGCAATCTCATTAGATGCCGAAAAGGCCTTTGACAAGGTCTTGTGGTCTTTCCTACTCGCCACTCTCATCACAATCAATCTGGGACCTAACTTCCCTAAAATGATTCTTGCCCTTTACAAAGAACCCAAATCTAGAATAAACATAAACAGAACATTATCAAACACCATCAATCTACAACAAGGCACCAGACAAGGCCGTCCCTAGTGGCTGTGAGGCAGAAGCACCAAGCTAATGTACGCTTATATGTCCACAGGCGAGACATCTCGCAGGCGTACCAGGGAGATGGAAGGCACGGCACCAGAGAGGGATGACAGCCAGGAGCCAGGCCCAAGTGCAGAGAATGTCACAGAGGACACAGGTGCACCAACTACACAGCCACCATCCCAAGACCCAGAAATGTCTTCACATCTGCAGGCGTCCCCAGAATGTTCAGGATCCCCTCTGCTACTGTCCTCACCTGAGCTGCCTGCATCACTGCCTCTAACAACACCTGCATCACAAAAGAGCAGGAGGCATGTAAGAGCCCCACTAGTACAAATGGAGTCATCAGCAGGTGACATGGAGGGGGATGACACACATCAGTCCAGTGCAGAGGTTGGCCGTACAGGTACCAAACGCCGCAGGCACAGCGAAAGTATTGTAGCAGCACATGTGGTAGGTCCCAGTGTCTTCCGTGGGCTTGAGGGTAGCATGGTGAAAATCCAAAGGATGCAGGGGAAGGCCATCCAGTCTGTGCAACGCCAGATGAGGACCCTGAACACAAATGTGGAAGACATAGGGAAGGGCATCAGAGAACTGGTTGATGTGAACAAGGAGATGGATGCAGGGATGCGGGACATGACACAATCAGTATAGCTTCTGTGCAGTAAACTGGACCAGGACATGTTAGCAAGGCGCAAGGAGAGGCAGCGTGCGCAGCAGCAAAGTAAAGCAATAAACCACCTAGCCACAGCCACTTCCCTGCTATGCAGACAATGCGTTAACATGCAAAAGGGCCTCACACACAACAGCAATGAGGTGTCTAGGGGTATTGCTAGGATGACCAGTGCTGTAGAGGTGCTGATAAATGCACAGACAGCACACACTGCTGCTCTGGATGTACCAGAAAGTGAGTAAAGCACCAGTAGGAGCAGAATGACAAGCACCCTTGTTGTTGAGACACGGAGGAGCAGCAGGCGCCATGGTGAGCCAATAGCCCAAATGCACAGTGAAGAGAGCCAACCACTTACATCTGGCACTGGTAGGCTTGGGCGGAAATGACTTGTTCAGTAAATGGGGAAGTGACCCAGGACTACCATTTATTACATGGATGACATTTGCGTTGCACATTTGTGCTTTTGAATACCTGCGTAGTGCCAAATATTAAACTATGTTGGGTGCATACTCCACCTGTCTGTGTCTCTTTACTTACTTAAAAGTTGTTGGGTGTGATCTCTGCCCGTCTGCGTCTGCCGATGATTCAGAAAAGGGGGTGGTGATGAACAGAGTGTCTGAATTAAGCAGACCACTCTTACCCAGTCCAAAGATCAGGGCTTGATCCATCACCGTTTTTTAGCTCACTGCACCATCCCAGCTCAGAACCTGGCTACATGCAAATTAGTCTGTTCCTGTCCCAGTGCATGATGGGAACAGGGCAAACCAAACTACCAAGCCAATTCTTATACTGGGAAGGAAACAAGCTTCCGGGGACCGGTTTCTGGCATTTCAGCCGTCGTCGGCCCGGCTTGCTTGAATCCTGATGGTGCAATGAGCAAGGGACTCACATCTGAGTATACCCTTCCACGCTTATGGTGGACAAAATGATTCAGAAAAGGGGGTGGTGATGAACAGAGTGTCTGAATTAAGCAGACCACTCTTACCCAGTCCAAAGATCAGGGCTTGATCCATCACCGTTTTTTATCTCACTGCACCATCCCAGCTCAGAACCTGGCTACATGCAAATTAGTCTGTTCCTGTCCCAGTGCATGATGGGAACAGGGCAAACCAAACTACCAAGCCAATTCTTATACTGGGAAGGAAACAAGCTTCCGGGGACCGGTTTCTGGCATTTCAGCCGTCGTCGGCCCGGCTTGCTTGAATCCTGATGGTGCAATGAGCAAGGGACTCACATCTGAGTATACCCTTCCACGCTTATGGTGGACAAAATGATTCAGAAAAGGGGGTGGTGATGAACAGAGTGTCTGAATTAAGCAGACCACTCTTACCCAGTCCAAAGATCAGGGCTTGATCCATCACCGTTTTTTAGCTCACTGCACCATCCCAGCTCAGAACCTGGCTACATGCAAATTAGTCTGTTCCTGTCCCAGTGCATGATGGGAACAGGGCAAACCAAACTACCAAGCCAATTCTTATACTGCGTCTGCCATCTGTTGGTGTCGCAACTCCTGCTGTGTTGGGTTAAGGCAGTGCATGTTCATCATCATGGTCCTCATAGTCGCTCAATTCCACCTCGGTGCCCTTCTTAGTGGCAAGGTTGTGCAACATTGCACAAGTTGCAATCATCTTACAGCAGGTGATTGGTGTATACTGGCGTGCCCCTCCACGTTTGTGTTGGCAGCGGAACCTGCTTTTTAACAGCCCAAAGGTGTGCTCCACAATGTTCCTAGTAGATTTGTGTGCCTTGTTGTACCGCCTCTGGCTGGGGGTTGAAGGGTTGAGGTAGGGTGTCAGGATGAAAGAGCGGACGGCATATGCACTATCCCCTATTTGAAAATGAGAAAGACATTACTCACATGCACACATACACATACATCTGCAATATCTATCGAGGGAGTGTCACACAGTGTTTTACCTAGCAGGTATCCTTCGCCAAATTCCCCCGCTGTCAGGCGTGTGTAGATCCCACTGTTCTGAAAGATGTAGGAGTCGTGGGTACTTCCTGGGAACTTGCCCACTATGTCCGTGATAATGTAGTTTGCATCACAGATTACCTGTACATTGATTGTGTGGGTTGACTTCCTGTTTCTGTAAATGAACTCTGTGGAAGCAGGTGGGCATATTGGGATGTGGGTGCCATCAATATAGCAGATCATGTGTGGGAAATGTGCAATTTGATAAAAGTCAGTCTTGGTCAGTTCCGCGTGAGCTTCAGGGTAGCTGATGTAATGATGCATTCTCTGCATCATGGCCTCTAGGAACTTCCTGAAGAAACGGGACAGGCAGCTCTGGGACACCCCACCTATCGCAGGACTCACACTTTGGTAGCTCCCAGAGGCAAGCAGGTGTAGGCTACACAGCACCTGCACATGGGGTGGGATGGCATGCGCCCTTGGTGTTGGGTGCTCCAAAAGTGCGTGGAGGTCCCTGATCAAGTCCAGGATGGTGTGGGGGTGTAGCCTGTACCTTTGCAGGATATCTGCCTCAGTTAGTTGAAATAGCGTGATCCTCTCCCTCCTCCAGACCCTCTCTCCTGCTGCCTGTAGCCTTAGCAGCCTCGCTATCACGTAGAATGCCACCATTCTGGTCACACTGTTGCATTTTGGGCCCTTTTTTGTAGCCTGCACCTGGATACCACCTTCTTTCTATCCATGGTAAATACAGACTCTTAAATAGCGAATTTCATGCACATTCGGTATTTTAGAGGTTACCTACATCTCAAATTTTATTTTTTTCCATTTCTTATTTACCGATTCGGTAAATGTACCAATTCTGTAGTTTTTTGGGCCTCTACATCTCAATATCCAAATACCGGTCGGTAACGGCCGAAATTCTGTATTTTCGGCCGTTACGACCGGTATTTGGCTACCTACATCTGGCCCAATGTCTCTAAAAGAAACTTGGGGCCAGATGTAGGAGAGGAAATACCGGTCGGTAACGGCCGAATTCGGCCGTTACCGACCGGTATTTAGGATTCGGCATGTAGGGGCCAGCATTTTACAGAATCGGTAAATTTACCGATTCGGTAAATTTACTGATTCTGTAAAATACCGAATCGGTAATTTTACCGATTCGGTAATTCCACATGTAGGTGACACTCCTGAGAGTGCCGCAGGCCCTTAAGAGTCGGTATTTTACCACCCAATCCTATTGGGTGGTAAAATACCGAATGCAGGTGTGCATGCACATCTGTGCATGCACACCTGTGCCATGTGACACACAGACATGCCCTTAGGGCATGTCTGTGTGCCACATGGCACACATGCCTGTATTTGGGGTGCTAGAGGGTGTCAAAGTGACACCCCCTGCACCCTTGCAGGATTCGGTATTTAACGATTCGGTAAATACCAAATCGGTATTGCCCATTGATTCCTATGGGCTTCAAGGCCCATAGGAATCAATGGGCATTACCGATTCGGTATTTACCGAATCAGTAAATACCGAATGTTACCGATTCGGTAATTGAAAATTAAATTTTACCTACATCTCCCACCTTCTAATTTACCGATTCATAAGTACCGAATCGGTAAAATTCGGTATTTATGAATCGGTAAATTAGAATTACCTACATCTGGCCCTTGAAGATTTAAATCTCCCAGGCAATAGAAGATACCAAAATGCATTCTTGGTGAGACACGTGTGTTTCTGATTTTCCCCACCTAATCTCAATCCTCCATCCTGGCTTAACATTCAAAATTATCTTGCTAGACCACTCTCCCCTATTTCACTCATTTCCACTAAGAAAATAAAAATTTAACATTCATCAATCATTCTCTCCAATACAGCGCAGGCCCTTCATAATATTGATAACAGACTCCCCAACAAAATGTGCTTCTTCCTCCTTGCCTCACTGTGGCATGATGATTACTGGAAGTCAGAAGGCAAGACACTTTTGCTAAAGACATGGGCGCAAAAAGGCATTCTGCTTGCAAGAGACCTGGGATCTCCCTCCAAACCAATACCCTTCTCTCACCTCAAATCCAAACTTGATCTTGAAGGCATCGACTTTTACCGCTTTCTAAAAACTAAAGCCATAGTTTCCAGACATAAACCCCCTGGACCTCCTGATCTCCCCAACACAATGAGTACCTTAGCTGAAGTGGGGCACATAGCTTCCAAAATATATTCTATCCTCACTCCCTCAACGTCTTCTCTAACTAAAGAATAAAAAAAGAAATAGCAATTATTCTTATACGCTACAAGCAATACACATAATAAGACACTATATTGGCCTTCCACATGGGCTAAATTCACTTCCAACAAGATTATACCCTCCCTCACACAATGTAGATTCTGTACTGCTTATATGGCACACTGGAACCCCGCTAAACTTTGTAAACTAGGCTTGTGCCTCTGACACTTGCTGGAACTGCGAGAAAGTCAGGTGACCTATAAAACATGATACACGAGTGTGCCTTCTTTAAGAAATTCTGGTTGGAACACAGCAGAACCATCTAGCAAATTCTACAAATTAACTGATCCCCTAATGTGACCTCCATTGCTCTTGGCATCTTCACCTCTGATAACAAACTCTAGGCTGGACAAAGAAGATCAGATTTTTGGGGATATCTGTGACTCTACCGGCCTTAAAGCCATTCTATATGAATGGAAAGACAGCTTCAAGCTTTTGCCCCACACCTGGTGGAAATGGGTTTAATGAAATAGGGGAGCAGATAACTCTCTAAATACTTACCTATAACCCCCATCAAAGGAAAAACACAAATATGGTCTAAATTGGACTCATTCATCACCAACATGACTCCACCGTAGATGCCATTCCCTCCCTTACCTTCCACCTCACATACCCCCTTCCTACCCCTCATCCATCCCTTCAGCCCCCCATATCTCCATCACTTCATCTATCTCCTGCTTGCTTCTTTGCTGCCTTCCTCCTATATATCCTCTCGCTTCTCCATCTCCTTTCCTCCCAACACATTGATAATGCCATGGGGTCTTCCAACTAGTCTTTGATGTACCATACCCTCATAGCACTTCTTTCTCTCCTCCAATATAGAAGCCATAAGGTACCTTGTATTAATACCATTGCATTATGTGCTGCATTATCGCACTTCGATCTCATGATGCTACTACGTCAAAGTAAATGCTGATGTATTCTACATCCTTTTTTAAACTCCACCAAGCAACTTTCCATCTGTACCATGTCTATAATTCTTGTCTTATAAAACTTTCAATAAAAATGATTTGGAAATTAAAAAAATTGAATTGCCATGATTGGTGGTCACATGGTATATTAGCTTATTACATATTTAGCCAATGTAGCTAGCAGCAATAATGTATTCTGTTCATTACAGGTGTAGCGCTAAAGGGATCAGTGCTATCTGTAGTTATTTTTTCTGTGAATAGTATTTCTTGAGATCTATACTGTTATATTTTGATTGGTATATTATCTACCTATATATCTTTGGTGGGATGTGATTAATTAGTATGGTTTCTTTTACCTTTTTTTTACTGGTCTACCAATAAATTTTCTGCAGCTGATTTGATTGTATGGATTTAGCTACATTGATCTTTGGGAACTTTCTTACTCCCCTCAAGATTTGAGTAATGGTTAAAAAGGTCTAATGTAATTAATGACTTTGTAGGTTCAAGACTGACCCTTGTTTTGTTTTAATTTTCCTTTTTTTAATTTGAATTACTAACTGTTGTTTTATTTGAACTCCTTATTTATTATGTGCCATGAAAGTCAACTGATTTATGACGTTTGTGCTTAAATTTTGTAATTCTTACGTTTCTTACATTTATTCAGCTATATACCTTCTTTTTTGCACGATTTAAAGCTGTGTGGGTAAATAGAGTCCCTTTTCTCTACCATAGATTGGTGGGATACGAATATGCACGTGCTGACCTCCATTTTAGCAGTGTCAGACTATATAAAGTGGCCATTTTGTAAAGTATTCCTTTGCCGATACACTGATAGCGGCACAGCACTATGCTGATACTCTTCCCGTTATGCTAGGTGAGGAGAGTACTCATGGGGAAATGATGTAGCGTTAGTAGTTAGGCAAATTTCTTTAATTCAGCAATTGGACAAATTTTGTTTACTTTTTCTATGGTGTTCTGTTTGTTTTGTTTTTTACTAAACTACCTTTAACTTAAAACTTGAGAATTTCCCTACAAATAGGAAAGTCATTGAAAATACAAACTGAGCTAATCATTATAACATGCATAGTGATGTATTTGAGTTATATTTGAAAGACTGTACAATGTTATATTGGATGTACTATGGTTCTTAACCATTGCAAGTTTATACCTACACACGTCTTTAGAGGAAGTATATCTGAGTATTATGTTTACACTCATATGCTGTTTGTTATTGTATATTTAACTATGACTCATACTGTGATATTTGAATTAATGGAAAGAACATTCTAAAAGAAAAATTAAGATGTCTGTGTTTGTTGTTAGATATATTATTATATGTATCCCTGATAGGGGAGAATATTTTTGCTTTTCTACTTTGTTCTTGGTCTTTTTAGCAGACTAGATGAATTGATCAGCTTTTCTGTGCTATGACTGTATATATTACACTGTTTAACTTTTAGATGGTACTTAGGAATGATATTTATATATTGATGAGGAAGTGAGAACTGCCTTCGTCTCTTCTACCATTCATGACTATCCATCAATTTATTGTTTATTGTATATGCTTTGATTGGTGATACTTTTCTTCCTTCTGTCTTTTAGTGATCTACTGGACTACTGGAACTGTTAAATAGGTCCCAATGAAGCGATTTGTGTTGTGGAACACATGTTGGCCATTTTATACTTGGATAACAAATGTGTTAAAAATATATTTAATTTTGTCCCCCTGCAAGTTGTATATGAAATGTTGATACTGTGTTACTGTGGTGGCAGGCAGGCACATCCCGAGAGAGCATTTGCTGTTGTTCTACGTAAATCTGACCATTATGATACAGTCTGGAGGGCTACTCAGGTCTTTGAGAGGTAAAATCAGGTTTCAGATGGAGACATACATTTCAATATTCATATCTTACCTGAACAAGTAGTTAGACACATGCTCATCATTTCTCAACCAGTTGGTCAAAACCATTTGTGAATTGGGCAGACCGGAATGCGTCATCCCTTAAAGCAATATGTATACAAGGGAAGAGCAACATGGCAGCAGACACTGTGAGCAATATATTTCTCTCCTCTCATGATTCAAGAATTTCAGTTCAGGTGTTTCAGAAGATTGTTTAAAGTTTGGTGTCTCAGAAGTAAAGCAATTTGCAGATTGTCACAGTACTCTCCATCCTAAATTTCGCTTAGAGATGTTAGGACCATATAGTTATGGTACAAATGCACAACAGGTCTTTGGCCAAAGTCCATTTTCATAATGGTCTGACAATCTAAATCTATCTCCAATTTATGACTTCAGTAGGTCATTTTAGAGTTGCTGCAGGATGGCTTTGACAAAGATTGGTCGATTTCTATATTGATACTGAAGTGGGCAGCCATTAGAGATTTCCTTCGTTCCTCTTGTGGTTCTGTAACATTCTCTTGTATCTCTTCTTCTATTTCTATTCTACTCTTTCAATTCTTCTATTCTAGAACTCTGTATTCATTCTTCTCTGGGCTCCTACTGAGACGTGCTGCTCTGCTGTGGGTCCGTTATTTGATATGCTTTCAAGACTTGAATAAAAGTCTCTACTTAATTTGAAGACATCCTGCCTCCTGCCTATCATTCCTCGGTACATATTATTGGTACCAGGAGTGGGGTAAAGCAGATAACATATTCTGCTTACTCCCATTCAACTTTTACATCGAGGATCCCTGCCCAGCTGACGTTGGAAGCTCTTCATGATCAGTATTTTCAAACGCATTTATTCTTCATTTCAATAATGCGCTATGGAGCTTCCTGCTAGCTGCCAGATACTTTGCTTAATCTTATCGGACCCACGGCCTTCATCTCTGCCAGCTGACGGTTTGTTTACAAGCAGCAGCACAGGTCTGTCTCATTAATTATTTATCATGCTTCTGCAGTGCTTGTGAGTTTCACATGTTTAACTTTAAAAGTGCTTAATGGTTAACTTGCTATCAGCGTGATTTATGAGGATTTCTACTGGCACAGAAATTCCTTCAACTGAAGCTATTACAGCAGTTTGATACAGCGCGAGCCTCTTTTTACCTACAAGCATTATTCAAAAGTGTTTCTATCTCCCAGCAACTAGAAATTACATCATTTCTTCACGTCAATTGTGCTGGCAAGCTTCCTCATTCAGATTCCAGATTGAGAACTGCATCTCTATTCTATTAGAACATTCAGATATAATTCTACAGTGGAATTTTAACTTTGTCTTTAAAGCAGCAAGTTTGGAACATTCATGCATAGTTCTATTGTGGAATTTTAACTCTGTCATCAACAAAGCAGCAAGTTTCCGGGAAGGTTTAGATTTTTGGTTACATCATAATTCAGTATTCATCATTCTTTATATTGTTGAATCATTCTAATTCTTTCTGGCTATCTCCTGCTTGCATTTTGTGACATCATAATCCTGCTGTTCCAATTTATTCACCATGTCCTCTTCAGAAAGTGTTCTGCATCCTCCGCCCTTCCTACAGAAACCAGGCAAACCTGAAATTGTTTGGAAGCAATGGATCAATATATATATATTTTTTTATATATTTTTTTTAAATTGAAAGGCTTTTTTTATTTAAACATCCCAAGCAGCAGCGGTTTACGGAACAGAAGAAAAAAGGTAATCAAATGCAGCAACGGGTTCACGACAACAGCATTTCATAACCAGCTTCCTCCATGCTGCAGCCATCCTCCACGTAAGCATGGAAGCCACTAGTATAGCAGAGTATGCCACAGGACCCCAGGGCACAGACTCAAACTCCACACAACCTCACATGCCGGTTCTAACAGAAGGACTCAGATCAGCCAAAAGCAAAATTGACCCCGAGCCACCCACCAGCCAGCACCTGCTGGGATGTTCTTAAAGTCGGTCTTATACAAAGGAATATGTCCAATAAAGCTGTGATGCAAATACTATACTCAACCAGCCCAGGGAATTCCACTTTTACAATACAATTATTTCGGCATCCAAATAGAGTGGAGTTTATTTGAACACTTAGGCAAATCACTGAACATGTGACTCAGTTTGTAAAGATATCGCAAGAGATTTGATCCTTTGACAAACACAAAGACATACAGGGCAAAAGGCTACATGACTGGATTGAAATGTGTTTAAAAACTGCATCTGCAGCGAATACCAGGTTTTCTGAAGTTCACACAGGTAGCAGCCACAGCTGCAGCGGGAATGTGCTGACCTCATCCATATCTACTACTCTCCATTTTAAAGTCTCTATAATGGCAAGAGCTCCTAATGCAAATGTACTTGTAATTAAATACCATCTTTGAGTCGAGTGCATGTAACGAGAGGGCAAGGAGTACGAAGAAACCAAAGAGCATGGTACAATGTAACCCAATATCATCAAGTGAGGTGCACACTCTCAGGAAGTCAAACTAAAAATAAAAAAACCCTATCGCCCAGCCAAGTATGAGGACACAGGCTCACAGGACGATTTAACAGCTTGCACTACTATGTAAGTCTTCCAAAGAAGTTTATCACGCATCCACAGTACGAATGTACTTTGCACCTGGTGTCCTTTCATGAAGACTCCTGGGACAAAAGCATGTTATCCAACTTACTTCCTAGTCTCAGTTTGTTTATATCCACCAGTAGTAATAAAAACTCGCCCACAGCCAAAATGTTTGGAATCCATGTATTGTTGACTGATACGGCAGGTGATTGAGCCAGGCTTGGTCATACCAGCTAAACCTTGGGAAGCGAGACTATTTGCAGTACTGTGGATTTGAAATGTTTCAAAATGGAGGACAAAGCCTGAACTAATTCTGATCTACAACTAGGCCATTAAAATAATCAATCCTGCCCCTTCTGAAGTTTAGAATTCTGCAAGCCCCTTTTCAGAATCTTGGGACGTTTTAACTTGTGTATTCTGCCATCCAGTTTGTCCTGCTAGACCAAGTTTAATTCCTTCAAGAACACATTTTTTTCCAATTAGATCTTTGTTGTGACCAGTTTTGATTATTTGCTGAGGAAATCGTTGCCTGCAGTGCTTTCAACCATACAGATTAAATTTGAGTTTTTAATGCAGATCACTAGTCAGCCCGGATTAGACGCACTGATTACTAAACTTGCAAAGGATAATGTCCTGGGAAATGTATTAAAGAGACAGATTTCTTCCCTCCGCCTGCCATATAACTTCTTCAAAATGTAATTGGTCGTGAAATATAAAACAGCGGTGTCAAGTGGGCAGAAGGTAACATGCATGATGGCTTTGATTTTATGGTTATCCATATAAGATGAAAATCTGACATTGATTCAGCAGCCCTTGGACATATAGTCAACACCCTGTGGTAATGGATCAATATTTTTGAGAACTATTTGGTTGCCATTGATGGAGTTGATTTTTCTGCTCAAAGGAAAAATGCTCTACTTTACAATCATTAGGGTGTTGCAGCGCAGAAATTTTTTAACAATTTACCACCTTTTCCAGGACCTTCTGGCGACATCACATGGAACACATACATTGAATCTATTGCTAAACTTAAGAAACAATTTTCGGATGAACCAAATGTCATGCAGGAAAGACACAGCTTCTTCAAGAGGAAACAAGGAAGTGATGAATCTGTCGAAGAATATGTTGGCGCTCTACGAGTTCTTGCTTCAACTTGCGAATTCGATAATTATGCAGACACTGCTATTAGAGATCAATTTGTCTTTAATTGCTTTTCAAAAAAGATGCAAGAACGGTTATTGACTTGTCGTAATCCATCTCTTTCGGAGGTTATTGATATTGGTAAAAGTATCGAGCGCTCAATAATTTCTTCACAAGCTTTAGCTGGACATAAAGGTCATTCGCCTATTTCATATATTTCTGAAAATGCTGAGTTTTCTATCTCTGCTATTAAGGTTAATAAGGATAAAGATGTTAAACGTACCTTTTGTTTTAGGTGTGGTTCAAAAAATCACATTGCCAATTTTCCTTCATGTCCTGCCTTAGATAAAAGATGTGGGAAGTGCAAAAGGTCAGGTCATTTTCAGGAATTTTGCAAATCCCGTTGTTTTTTTCAATATCTGAATCAAAATGTTAGAGTACATAATGTTGAATTGGAGTCTCCTTTGCAATCTTCTGTCAACTCAATTTCTGCTTCTGTTCCTGAGTGCTCCAACATGTTTTCAAATATGCTTTTAAGTATTGATGAACCTTCTGATTGTGAAAAACCTGTCTGTCAAGCCCTTATCAATGACAAACCTTTACAGGTTTTAGCTGATTCGAGTGCTCCCATTACAGTATTAGCTGACACCACCTTTTTCAATGTTTGGGGTCACTCTATATCTTTGTAAGCTCCTGATATTTCGCCTAAAGCGTTTGGAGACAAAGATATTGACCTTCTTGGTTTCTTCATTGGTTCGCTTAAAATCCTTGGAAGATCTACTGAAACCAAGATATACATTGCACTCAAAGGCAGAGATTTAGTTGGTTGGAGAGACTTAGCCAAATTAGGGATTTATTTAAAACCTGGTCACAAGAACCCGATTGTTCTAGGAGATCTCCCTATTTTGTCTATTGATAGTGATCCTTCTCCTATTGATTTATTAAAAAAAGAGTTTTCTTCTGTTTTTAATGACAAAATAGGTACAATAAAAGGTTTTGAACATGTTATTAAGCTAAAACCTAATGCTACACCAGTCACTCACAAAGTCAGACCTGTTCCGATTAGTGTCAGGAGTGATTTAGAGAAACAATTGGAGAGACTCACTGTAGATGGAGTCATCACTCCAACTGATTCCTCTCAGTGGGTATCTCCCATTGTTCTTGCTAAAAAAAAATGGAGATCTTCGTCTTTGTGTGGACCTCAGGTCTCTCAATCGCAATATCGTTGTGGATTGTCATCCTCTCCCGCATATTCAACAAATGCTTGCCAACATTGGTCATGCTAAATATTTTTCTAGTATTGATCTCCGTTCGGCATATCACCAGACATTACTTACTAACGAGTCTCAAGAACTTACAACGTTTGTTACTCCTTTCAGAGCTTTCAAATTTTTGAGGCTGCCGTTTGGTTTGGCCTCGGCAGCCTCGGTTTTTCAAAAAGTCATGGACGTCCTTTTTAAGGACATGAAAAATGTGCAGGCATATCAAGATGATATTCTTGTGTTCACAGAGACCAAGGAGGAACATTTGTGCATTTTGCATAAACTTTTTTCCATTTTGAAATTAAGAGGGGTTACCGTGCAACCAGACAAATGTAAATTTTTGGTACAACAAATTGATTATCTAGGTCATACTATCACCCCTGAAGGTATTAAACCCACATTTTGCAATGTTGAGGCCTTTCTTAAAGCTCCTCCTCCTTCTGATAAAGATACTCTTAGATCTTTTTTAGGTCTTTGCGAGTACTATACTCGTTTTGTAAATGAATATTCCATATATGTTCAACCTTTAAGAAATTTGCTCAAGAAGGGTACTAGTTTTATTTGGTCAGATGATGCTAATACTGCCTTCCAAAATATCAAACAATTGGTGGTCAATGCTCCTGCGCTCAGCCCGTTTGTTCATGGTCATCATTGCACAGTTACTGTTGATGCCAATTTGAATGGACTTGGTGCAGTTTTTGGCCAACATAATTTGGGTAAGGATCGCACTATTTCTTTTGCATCGAGATCTTTGACTCATGCAGAATCAAAATACTCGACAATTGAAAGAGAGGCCTTAGCCTGTGTTTGGGCTGTCTCCAAATTTAAAACTTATCTTTGGGGTAATTCGTTTACTTTGTACACTGACCATAAACCTCTGGTTTATCTTTTGCAAGGAGATGGTCTAGGTAAAGCTTCAGCTCGTCTTGTACGTATTCTATCCAAGTTGCAAGAAAACAACTTTACCATTAAATATATCCAAGGTGGGAACAATTTCAGGGCAGATTGCCTCTCTCAGCTTCCTTTACCTACTACAACTGATGATGCCATTGATGAATTTGATTGTGTAGTGGCTTCCATTGATATTTCTTCCTCATCTAATGGTGCCATTTCTGAAACAGATTGGCTTGAAGCTACTTCCACTGATCATGATTTGAATAGAATTTCATATTTTATTGTTAAAGGTTGGCCTCCCATTCGTAATATTCCACATAATCTTATACCATTTGCTCAAGTCTCCTCAGAGTTGTCTTTGGAGAATGGCATCTGTACAAGGAATGGTTGCATTATTCATCCTGTTACTCTTAGGAGTAAACTTATTTCAATTGCACATTCAGGACATTTAGGAGTCACTGCTAACTGTAAGAAACTCCGAGAGAATTATTAATGGCCTTCTTTAAATCCTCAAGTTTCGAGTTTTATTGATGTATGTCCTCAATGTGTTGCATCGGACAAACATTGGAGGACAACACAAAACCCATTACGTCCAGTTTCATTACCTGAAGGTCCATGGGTAAAAGTTGCTCTAGATTTTGCTGGACCTTTTAATTTATTACCTACCTCGTCCAGATTTTTGTTAGTTTTGATTGACTATTTCTCAAAAGGGATTTATTTTTCTTTTGTTGAATCAGCCTCAACCAATTCTGTTTTACAATTCCTTAAAAAAAAAATTCTGCTGAAGGTCCTCCAAGAGAGCTTGTTACGGACAACGGTACTCATTTTGTTTCTAATGCAATGCAAGATTTCTTGAAGTCTATGGACATTAAACACATTCAGGTTGCTTTGTACAGTCCTGCTGCTAATGGACTTGTTGAGAGAGCGACCCATTTTCTCAAAGAAGGGGTTCAGACCGCTTTATCCTCTGGATTAGATGTAAATCTGTTTCTTAAAAATAAGGTAAATGCATATCACAATTCTCCGCATTCAACAACTAATTTCACCCCTTTTGAGTTGTTAAGAGGTATAAAATGCCGCACTCTGCTTCTTCCATCTTGGTTGGAGCGACATTCTTCTAACTCTTCCTCAAGTGGTGTAACCAGTAGTAACAAGTCTGTTTTACAACAATCTGTTGCTTTAGCACAAAGCAAGGAAAAATATCATTTTGATATTCGCAAACATGCTAAATCAACGGATTTTATTGCTGGCTCGTATGTCCTCATCAAGAAAAGTTTTCTTGTCAAGAAGGGAGAATCTTCTTTTTCCTTTCCTTATAAAATTTCAAAAGTTGGTCTCAGTTCTTGTTTAATTCATGATGGGAGATGGTGGAGCAAGAATAGACTTGTTCCTATTTCTGATGAGCAAGCTGTGATTTATAAAAAAAACTGCTATTAATCATGATTTGGGTGATTATATTTTGTTTGAAGGTTCTACTTCTTCCTCAAATGTAACATCATCCAATTTGCATAGTAACGTTGTTGCTTCCACATCTTCTACTTCAAGAGGAAATGTGGTCTCTATTCCAACTACTGAAAATATTGTTGATGCTTCTGATATGATTTCTGTTTCAACTACTGAAATATTGTTGATGCTTCTGATATGATTTCTATTTCTACTTCCTCTTTACCTTCATAAAGGATTTCTAAATTACCTGTTCGATTTAAAGATTTTGTCTTATCCTAATATTTTATTTCTTTAAATTTTGCATTCCTGTACATTATTTATTTAATGTTTCATGTAATGTATCATTTATTATTTCTCCGAAAAGGGGAAGATGTGTAACATTCTCTTGTATCTCTTCTTTCTTCTATTTCTATTCTACTCTTTCAATTCTTCTATTCTAGAACTCTGTATTCATTCTTCTCTGGGCTCCTACTGAGACGTGCTGCTCTGCTGTGGGTCCGTTATTTGATATGCTTTCAAGACTTGAATAAAAGTCTCTACTTAATTTGAATACATCCTGCCTCCTGCCTATCATTCCTCGGTACAGTTTCAATTTCTGAGATTTAGTGTTGGGAAGTAAGGCGTTTTTAAAGGTGTTGAAGTTCTAAGACCTGAAGTAATAAATGTGTTGCCAGTCTGGAATCTGCCTTTGGTTTTACAGGCTTTACAGAATGCTCCTTTTTAGCATATGGAGGAGGTTTGGCTTTAAACTTTTAGTTCCGAAGATAGTGTTTTTTGTGGCTATTGTCACAGCCAGACATGTAGGGGAATTAACTCTGTTGGTATGTAATTTCCCCTTCTTAGGTCAAGATATTTTAGGAAAGTTTTATTTTAAGGTTGGGTCCCCAACTCCTCAGTTTATTTCAAAGGTAATTACTCATCCCTCAGATTACAGGAAATAATTTCTCCTGTCTTAGTTTCAGATCAAGATTGTCTGCTTTATGTGGTCAGAGCAGTTACATTATAGTTGGCTACATCAGCTGAATTCAGGAAATGTAATTCTCTGTGAATGTTGGCCATGTATAATTTTGGAAAAAATCCACCCTCTCTTCCTTAAAATACTGTATAAAAGAAGTAATTTTAATTTTCTATTTAAATTCTCATAGGAGCTTCAAGTACCTATTCAAGCTTGTCTGGCAGGAGAGATGGCTGACTCATGACCAGAGTGGGGTGATGTTTTTTTATCAATAATATACGTCCAGCAGCTTACTGGGAAACACAATATCACTTTGATAACCATTACAGCTTGAATTTTGCTTTAATTTACATTTTGGTACAAAGGGTTTTTAATCAAAGGCTGTACTATAGGTGGTAATGTGAATGACATGTTCATGTAATTTCAATTCAGCTTTTGTGTAGGATGATATTTGTAATAGAAGTTATTGTTTTTGGTAATGCATTGCTTTGGTATTCCAGCAATAATAAGGAATGGGAAAAGGAATGTAGATGAGGAAGGTAATGTCTGAATTACTTTCTGGAATTCTTCATTACTCTGATTTCACCCTGCTCCCATTACTTAGGTTCCTACCCTTCTACCATCTAGTGGGTGAAAGTTTTTGGGATGCTTGGGACTAGTGGATTTCTTGGGTTTAAGCTGGAATGGGGCAATGCTTTACAATAGAAAGGGAAGAAGGCTTCATGGGAAAGGGTGCCTAGCCTTGGCCGAAATTGCCTGCATCTACAGAGCCAGAACGGGAGACAGATCCTTCCTTCTACATTGCGGCCAAGATCTGGGACAAACTCCCCCTCAGCATCAGACGAAGCACCACATTGCAAACATTCAGGAAGAGCCTTAAGACCTGGTCCTTTGGATGACTGGAGCTGCCTGAAATCCCCCTCCCCCAGTGCCTTGAGACCCTCACAGATGAGTAGTGTGCTCTACAAGTCCCTGCTTGATTGATTGAAAGCTGGGGTGTAAACACCGAAAAGAAATGATGACTATCTATATCACGAATTGTAGAACCATAGATTTGTATGGCTCTGAGCTGTGGGGGTATGCAAACATGGAAATACTCCAGGTGGTTGAAAATGCCTTCCTTAAAAAACATTTTGTCTCTCCCTACTAGTTGCTCGAACTTTGTATGTCATTCAGAACTGGGTGTCACCTACCTAACAGAACTGATAAAGATACAGCAGGTCCTTCTTTGGCAAAAGATCTGGACTTCAGAGCTAACAGAATTTAACCGAGCCTTAATAATGGACTGCTACAATTCTGAGTCTGCATTAGAAAATTCCATGGCTAAAGTTTATAAAGAACTTCATGTTAGATATTGGTCATCCGCAATATTATAATCAACCCGAGACCTTAAACAGCACCGCAAGGGAAGCACTAAAAACAGCTTGCCTAGGCCTCCTGGAGAAACTTAGATTGTCAAACCAACTGTCCACCAAAATCAAATGGTTTTGACCACTTATTCTATGCAACCGTATCTTTTTAATGTTTTTAATGCTCAAAATAGATTTGTCTTAACGCATTTTATATTGGAAATATTTCACCGTCTGACAAGCTTCCCAAATGTTAACAACTGGTCTAGCGAATTAATCCCCTGCCCTTGCGATAATACGTCAAAGCAAACAATGATGCACATACTGTTCTTTTGTACATTTTTCATAGATCTGGGAAGATCTTTTATTGTACCGTTAATAAAATCTGCACAGGTCTGTCTCATTAATTATTTATCGTGCTTCTGCAGTGCTTGTGAGTTTCACATGTTTAACTTTAAAAGTGCTTAATGGTTAACTTGCTATCAGCGTGATTTATGAGGATTTCTACTGGCACAGAAATTCCTTCAACTGAAGCTATTACAGCAGTTTGATACAGCGCGAGCCTCTTTTTACCTACAAGCATTATTCAAAAGTGTTTCTATCTCCCAGCAACTAGAAATTACATCATTTCTTCACGTCAATATTGCTGGCAAGCTTTCTCATTCAGATTCCAGATTGAGAACTGCATCTCTATTCTATTAGAACATTCAGATATAATTCTACAGTGGCATTTTAACTTTGTCTTTAAAGCAGCAAGTTTGGAACATTCATGCATAGTTCTATTGTGGAATTTTAACTCTGTCATCAACAAAGCAGCAAGTTTCCGGGAAGGTTTAGATTTTTGGTTACATCATAATTCAGTATTCATCATTCTTTATATTGTTGAATCATTCTAATTCTTTCTGGCTATCTCCTGCTTGCATTTTGTGACATCATAATCCTGCTGTTCCAATTTATTCACCATGTCCTCTTCAGAAAGTGCTCTGCATCCTCCGCCCTTCCTACAGAAACCAGGCAAACCTGAAATTGTTTGGAAGCAATGGATCAATATATATATATTTTTTTATATATATTTTTTTAAATTGAAAGGCTTTTTTTATTTAAACATCCCAAGCAGCAGCGGTTTACAGAACAGAAGAAAAAAGGTAATCAAATGCAGCAAAGGGTTCACGACAACAGCATTTCATAACCAGCTTCCTCCATGCTGCAGCCATCCTCCACGTAAGCATGGAAGCCACTAGTATAGCAGAGTATGCCACAGGACCCCCGGGCACAGACTCAAACTCCACACAACCTCACATGCCGGTTCTAACAGAAGGACTCAGATCAGCCAAAAGCAAAATTGACCCCGAGCCACCCACCAGCCAGCACCTGCTGGGATGTTCTTAAAGTCGGTCTTATACAAAGGAATATGTCCAATAAAGCTGTGATGCAAATACTATACTCAACCAGCCCAGGGAATTCCACTTTTACAATACAATTATTTCGGCATCCAAATAGAGTGGAGTTTATTTGAACACTTAGGCAAATCACTGAACATGTGACTCAGTTTGTAAAGATATCGCAAGAGATTTGATCCTTTGACAAACACAAAGACATACAGGGCAAAAGGCTACATGACTGGATTGAAATGTGTTTAAAAACTGCATCTGCAGCGAATACCAGGGTTTCTGAAGTTCACACAGGTAGCAGCCACAGCTGCAGCGGGAATGTGCTGACCTCATCCATATCTACTACTCTCTATTTTAAAGTCTCTATAATGGCAAGAGCTCCTAATGCAAATGTACTTGTAATTAAATACCATCTTTGAGTCGAGTGCATGTAACGAGAGGGCAAGGAGTACGAAGAAACCAAACAGCATGGTACAATGTAACCCAATATCATCAAGTGAGGTGCACACTCTCAGGAAGTCAAACTAAAAATAAAAAAACCCTATCGCCCAGCCAAGTATGAGGGCACAGGCTCACAGGACGATTTAACAGCTTGCACTACTATGTAAGTCTTCCAAAGCAGTTTATCACGCATCCACAGTACGAATGTACTTTGCACCTGGTGTCCTTTCATGAAGACTCCTGGGACAAAAGCATGTTATCCAACTTACTTCCTAGTCTCAGTTTGTTTATATCCACCAGTAGTAATAAAAACTCGCCCACAGCCAAAATGTTTGGAATCCATGTATTGTTGACTGATACGGCAGGTGATTGAGCCAGGCTTGGTCATACCAGCTAAACCTTGGGAAGCGAGACTATTTGCAGTACTGTGGATTTGAAATGTTTCAAAATGGAGGACAAAGCCTGAACTAATTCTGATCTACAACTAGGCCAATAAAATAATCAATCCTGCCCCTTCTGAAGTTTAGAATTCTGCAAGCCCCTTTTCAGAATCTTGGGACGTTTTAACTTGTGTATTCTGCCATCCAGTTTGTCCTGCTAGACCAAGTTTAATTCCTTCAAGAACACATTTTTTTCCAATTAGATCTTTGTTGTGACCAGTTTTGATTATTTGCTGAGGAAATCGTTGCCTGCAGTGCTTTCAACCAAACAGATTAAATTTGAGTTTTTTAATGCAGATCACTAGTCAGCCCGGATTAGACGCACTGATTACTAAACTTGCAAAGGATAATGTCCTGGGAAATGTATTAAAGAGACAGATTTCTTCCCTTCGCCTGCCATATAACTTCTTCAAAATGTAATTGGTCGTGAAATATAAAACAGCGGTGTCAAGTGGGCAGAAGGTAACATGCATGATGGCTTTGATTTTATGGTTATCCATATAAGATGAAAATCTGACATTGATTCAGCAGCCCTTGGACATATAGTCAACACCCTGTGGTAATGGATCAATATTTTTGAGAACTATTTGGTTGCCATTGATGGAGTTGATTTTTCTGCTCAAAGGAAAAATGCTCTACTTTACAATCATTTGGGTGTTGCAGCGCCGAAATTTTTTAACAATTTACCACCTTTTCCAGGACCTTCTGGCGACATCACATGGAACACATACATTTAATCTATTGCTAAACTTAAGAAACAATTTTCGGATGAACCAAATGTCATGCTGGAAAGACACAGCTTCTTCAAGAGGAAACAAGGAAGTGATGAATCTGTCGAAGAATATGTTGGCGCTCTATGAGTTCTTGCTTCAACTTGCGAATTCGACAATTATGCAGACACTGCTATTAGAGATCAATTTGTCTTTAATTGCTTTTCAAAAAAGATGCAAGAACGGTTATTGACTTGTCGTAATCCATCTCTTTCGGAGGTTATTGATATTGGTAAAAGTATCGAGCGCTCAATAATTTCTTCACAAGCTTTAGCTGGACATGAAGGTCATTCGCCTATTTCATATATTTCTGAAAATGCTGAGTTTTCTATCTCTGCTATTAAGGCTAATAAGGATAAAGATGTTAAACGTACCTTTTGTTTTAGGTGTGGTTCAAAAAATCACATTGCCAATTTTCCTTCATGTCCTGCCTTAGATAAAAGATGTGGGAAGTGCAAAAGGTCAGGTCATTTTCAGGAATTTTGCAAATCCCGTTGTTTTTTTCAATATCTGAATCAAAATGTTAGAGTACATAATGTTGAATTGGAGTCTCCTTTGCAATCTTCTGTCAACTCAATTTCTGCTTCTGTTCCTGAGTGCTCCAACATGTTTTCAAATATGCTTTTAAGTATTGATGAACCTTCTGATTGTGAAAAACCTGTCTGTCAAGCCCTTATCAATGAGAAACCTTTACAGGTTTTAGCTGATTCGAGTGCTCCCATTACAGTATTAGCTGACACCACCTTTTTCAATGTTTGGGGTCACTCTATATCTTTGTATGCTCCTGATATTTCGCCTAAAGCGTTTGGAGACAAAGATATTGACCTTCTTGGTTTCTTCATTGGTTCGCTTAAAATCCTTGGAAGATCTACTGAAACCAAGATATACATTGCACTCAAAGGCAGAGATTTAGTTGGTTGGAGAAACTTAGCCAAATTAGGGATTTATTTAAAACCTGGTCACAAGAACCCGATTGTTCTAGGAGATCTCCCTATTTTGTCTATTGATAGTGATCCTTCTCCTATTGATTTATTAAAAAAAGAGTTTTCTTCTGTTTTTAATGACAAAATAGGTACAATAAAAGGTTTTGAACATGTTATTAAGCTAAAACCTAATGCTACACCAGTCACTCACAAAGTCAGACCTGTTCTGATTAGTGTCAGGAGTGATTTAGAGAAACAATTGGAGAGACTCACTGTAGATGGAGTCATCACTCCAACTGATTCCTCTCAGTGGGTATCTCCCATTGTTCTTGCTAAAAAAAAAATTGAGATCTTCGTCTTTGTGTGGACCTCAGGTCTCTCAATCGCAATATCGTTGTGGATTGTCATCCTCTCCCGCATATTCAACAAATGCTTGCCAACATTGGTCATGCTAAATATTTTTCTAGTATTGATCTCCGTTCGGCATATCACCAGATATTACTTACTAACGAGTCTCAAGAACTTACAACGTTTGTTACTCCTTTCAGAGCTTTCAAATTTTTGAGGCTGCCGTTTTGTTTGGCCTCGGCAGCCTCGGTTTTTCAAAAAGTCATGGACGTCCTTTTTAAGGACATGAAAAATGTGCAGGCATATCAAGATGATATTCTTGTGTTCACAGAGACCAAGGAGGAACATTTGTGCATTTTGCATAAACTTTTTTCCATTTTGAAATTAAGAGGGGTTACAGTGCAACCAGACAAATGTAAATTTTTGGTACAACAAATTGATTATCTAGGTCATACTATCACCCCTGAAGGTATTAAACCCACATTTTGCAATGTTGAGGCCTTTCTTAAAGCTCCTCCTCCTTCTGATAAAGATACTCTTAGATCTTTTTTAGGTCTTTGCGAGTACTATGCTCGTTTTGTAAATGAGTATTCCATATATGTTCAACCTTTAAGAAATTTGCTCAAGAAGGGTACTAGTTTTATTTGGTCAGATGATGCTAATACTGCCTTCCAAAATATCAAACAATTGGTGGTCAATGCTCCTGCGCTCAGCCCGTTTGTTCATGGTCATCATTGCACAGTTACTGTTGATGCCAATTTGAATGGACTTGGTGCAGTTTTTGGCCAACATAATTTGGGTAAGGATCGCACTATTTCTTTTGCATCGAGATCTTTGACTCATGCAGAATCAAAATACTCGACAATTGAAAGAGAGGCCTTAGCCTGTGTTTGGGCTGTCTCCAAATTTAAAACTTATCTTTGGGGTAATTCGTTTACTTTGTACACTGACCATAAACCTCTGGTTTATCTTTTGCAAGGAGATGGTCTAGGTAAAGCTTCAGCTTGTCTTGTACGTATTCTATCCAAGTTGCAAGAAAACAACTTTACCATTAAATATATCCAAGGTGGGAAAATTTCAGGGCAGATTGCCTCTCTCAGCTTCCTTTACCTACTACAACTGATGATGCCATTGATGAATTTGATTGTGTAGTGGCTTCCATTGATATTTCTTCCTCGTCTAATGGTGCCATTTCTGAAACAGATTGGTTTGAAGCTACTTCCACTGATCATGATTTGAATAGAATTTCACATTTTATTGTTAAAGGTTGGCCTCCCATTCGTAATATTCTACATAATCTTAGACCATTTGCTCAAGTCTCCTCAGAGTTGTCTTTGGAGAATGGCATCTGTACAAGGAATGGTTGCATTATTCATCCTGTTTCTCTTAGGAGTAAACTTATTTCAATTGCACATTCAGGACATTTAGGAGTCACTGCTAACTGTAAGAAACTCAGAGAGAATTATTGGTGGCCTTCTTTAAATCCTCAAGTTTCGAGTTTTATTGATGTATGTCCTCAATGTGTTGCATCGGACAAACATTGGAGGACAACACAAAACCCATTACGTCCAGTGTCATTACCTGAAGGTCCATGGGTAAAAGTTGCTCTATATTTTGCTGGACCTTTTAATTTATTACCTACCTCGTCCAGATTTTTGTTAGTTTTGATTGACTATTTCTCAAAATGGATTTATTTTTCTTTTGTTGAATCAGCCTCAACCAATTCTGTTTTACAATTCCTTAGAATTTTTTTTTCTGCTGAAGGTCCTCCAAGAGAGCTTGTTACGGACAACGGTACTCATTTTGTTTCTAATGCAATGCAAGATTTCTTGAAGTCTGTGGACATTAAACACATTCAGGTTGCTTTGTACAGTCCTGCTGCTAATGGACTTGTTGAGAGAGCGACCCATTTTCTCAAAGAAGGGGTTCAGACCGCTTTATCCTCTGGATTAGATGTAAATCTGTTTCTTAAAAATAAGGTAAATGCATAATCACAATTCTCCGCATTCAACAACTAATTTCACCCCTTTTGAGTTGTTAAGAGGTATAAAATGCCGCACTCTGCTTCTTCCATCTTGGTTGGAGCGACATTCTTCTAACTCTTCCTCAAGTGGTGTAACCAGTAGTAACAAGTCTGTTTTACAACAATCTGTTGCTTTAGCACAAAGCAAGCAAAAATATCATTTTGATATTCGCAAACATGCTAAATCAACGGATTTTATTGCTGGCTCGTATGTCCTCATCAAGAAACGTTTTCTTGTCAAGAAGGGAGAATCTTCTTTTTCCTTTCCTTATAAAATTTCAAAAGTTGGTCTCAGTTCTTGTTTACTTCATGATGGGAGATGGTGGAGCAAGAATAGACTTGTTCCTATTTCTGATGAGCATGCTGTGATTTATAAAAAAACTGCTATTAATCATGATTTGGGTGATTATATTTTGTTTGAAGGTTCTACTTCTTCCTCAAATGTAACATCATCCAATTTGCATAGTAACGTTGTTGCTTCCACATCTTCTACTTCAAGAGGAAATGTGGTCTCTATTCCAACTACTGAAAATATTGTTGATGCTTCTGATATGATTTCTGTTTCAACTACTGAAAATATTGTTGATGCTTCTGATATGATTTCTATTTCTACTTCCTCTTTACCTTCATAAAGGATTTGTAAATTACCTGTTCGATTTAAAGATTTTGTCTTATCCTAATATTTTATTTCTTTAAATTTTGCATTCTTGTACATTATTTATTTAATGTTTCATGTAATGTATCATTTATTATTTCTCCGAAAAGGGGAAGATGTGTAACATTCTCTTGTATCTCTTCTTTCTTCTATTTCTATTCTACTCTTTCAATTCTTCTATTCTAGAACTCTGTATTCATTCTTCTCTGGGCTCCTACTGAGACGTACTGCTCTGCTGTGGGTCCGTTATTTGATATGCTTTCAAGACTTGAATAAAAGTCTCTACTTAATTTGAAGACATCCTGCCTCCTGCCTATCATTCCTCGGTACAGTTTCAATTTCTGAGATTTAGTGTTGGGAAGTAAGGCGTTTTTAAAGGTGTTGAAGTTCTAAGACCTGAAGTAATAAATGTGTTGCCAGTCTGGAATCTGCCTTTGATTTTACAGGCTTTACAGAATGCTCCTTTTTAGCATATGGAGGAGGTTTGGCTTTAAACTTTTAGTTCCGAAGATAGTGTTTTTAGTGGCTATTGTCACAGCCAGACATGTAGGGGAATTAACTCTGTTGGTATGTAATTTCCCCTTCTTAGGTCAAGATATTTTAGGAAAGTTTTATTTTAAGGTTGGGTCCCCAACTCCTCAGTTTATTTCAAAGGTAATTACTCATCCCTCAGATTACAGGAAATAATTTCTCCTGTCTTAGTTTCAGATCAAGATTGTCTGCTTTATGTGGTCAGAGCAGTTACATTATAGTTGGCTACATCAGCTGAATTCAGGAAATGTAATTCTCTGTGAATGTTGGCCATGTATAATTTTGGAAAAAATCCACCCTCTCTTCCTTAAAATACTGTATAAAAGAAGTAATTTTAATTTTCTATTTAAATTCTCATAGGAGCTTCAAGTACCTATTCAAGCTTGTCTGGCAGGAGAGATGGCTGACTCATGACCAGAGTGGGGAGATGTTTTTTGTCAATGATATACGTCCAGCAGCTTACTGGGAAACACAATATCACTTTGATAACCATTACAGCTTGAATTTTGCTTTAATTTACATTTTGGTACAAAGGGTTTTTAATCAAAGGCTGTACTATAGGTGGTAATGTGAATGACATGTTCATGTAATTTCAATTCAGCTTTTGTGTAGGATGATATTTGTAATAGAAGTTATTGTTTTTGGTAATGCATTGCTTTGGTATTCCAGCAATAATAAGGAATGGGAAAAGGAATGTAGATGAGGAAGGTAATGTCTGAATTACTTTCTGGAATTCTTCATTACTCTGATTTCACCCTGCTCCCATTACTTAGGTTCCTACCCTTCTACCATCTAGTGGGTGAAAGTTTTTGGGATGCTTGGGACTGGTGGATTTCTTGGGTTTAAGCTGGAATGGGGCAATGCTTTACAATAGAAAGGGAAGAAGGCTTCATGGGAAAGGGTGCCTAGCCTTGGCCGAAATTGCCTGCATCTACAGAGCCAGAACGGGAGACAGATCCTTCCTTCTACATTGCGGCCAAGATCTGGGACAAACTCCCCCTCAGCATCAGACGAAGCACCACATTGCAAACATTCAGGAAGAGCCTTAAGACCTGGTCCTTTGGATGACTGGAGCTGCCTGAAATCCCCCTCCCCCAGTGCCTTGAGACCCTCACAGGTGAGTAGTGTGCTCTACAAGTCCCTGCTTGATTGATTGAAAGCTGGGGTGTAAACACCGAAAAGAAATGATGACTATCTATATCACGAATTGTAGAACCATAGCTTTGTATAGCTCTGAGCTGTGGGGTTATGCAAACATGGAATCACTCCAGGTGGTTGAAAATGCCTTCCTTAAAAAACCTTTTGTCTCTCCCTACTAGTTGCTCGAACTTCGTATGTCATTCAGAACTGGGTGCCACCTACCTAACAGACCTGATAAAGATACAGCAGGTCCTTCTTTGGCAAAAGATCTGGACTTCAGAGCTAACAGAATTTAACCGAGCCTTAATATGGACTGCTACAATTCTGAGTCTGCATTAGAAAATTCTATGGCTAAAGTTTATAAAGAACTTCATGTTAGATATTGGTCATCCGCAATATTATAATCAACCCGAGACCTTAAACAGCACCACAAGGGAAGCACTAAAAACAGCTTGCCTAGGCCTCCTGGAGAAACTTAGATTGTCAAACCAACTGTCCACCAAAATCAAATGGTTTTGACCAATTGTTCTATGCAACCGTATCTTTTTAATGTTTTTAATGCTCAACATAGATTTGTCTTAACGCGTTTTAGATTGGAAATATTTCACCGTCTGACGAGCTTCCCAAATGTTAACAACTGGTCTAGCGAATTAATCCCCTGCCCTTGCGATAATACGTCAAAGCAAACAATGATGCACATACTGTTCTTTTGTACATTTTTTATAGATCTGGGAAGATATTTTATTGTACCGTTAATAAATCTCTAATTTTTAAACAATGTAGGCCTGCGTTTTATATCTGCAATTACTCCCTAATCTGTATACATGTGTGGTACAAGCAAGATTTCTTAGGTCTGTATTAACTAAAAGAAAATAATTACCCAGTGTTTGTTAAATTGTGATAGTATTTTAACATCTTAGCCTTTTATCATATCTTTAAATTTTTGTTTTTATGAATACTTTAATTATACACTTTCATGTGAATCGAATAAAGATGAATTGATCAAAGCATTTTAGTGCCGGTGGCCACATCATGCACTAAAATACATTACTCACCTATTATAGCTCCTAGACCGACTGAATGTGCAAGGAGGGACTGTAGAAATAATTAACAAAGTTCACCTGGTTTCGCTTGGGCTTGCAGCACTGTCAAGTGTAACTTATCCCAGGTAATTCTAACGCAAATGTACTCATTTTCCTGCATTGGCGCACTGAAGTGAATTGTCACGAAGAAAGGCTCTCTTCTGGATGAGCACTGTGTGCCGAGATGGTGTACCTGATGCGTTGACAAGTCAATTTGAAACCGGCACATCCTGTGTTAATATGAGCTGTGCTGAGCAGGTTGTGCGGGTAGCTACTGTTTGGGGTTGTTAATGACGACTTTCTTGCCACATTTGAAGATCATCCCTCCTTTTCCATATACAGTGACAGGTCGCAAACAGCGGAAAAGCAAGGCACGTGTGTTTCGCCCAGCGAACTGGAAAAGGCTGCATTCTTCCAGGGTGGTTTGCATGAGCCTTATGGAGATGCAGGGTCCTGAGCAGGAAAGGAGATAGTTGGGATTCATACAGCGAGAAGAGGGAGCCAGTCTGCTTTTGCAGGAAGGTAAGACTCTTCTAAGTTCTAAACATTTTAGCTCTACTCACAGCGCTGTTATTTTTTTCACGACATGAACCGGGTCACTGAGCGTCAACCAGAGGATATGACATTTGAGTGTTTCTTAGGTAGAACTGCGCAGCTATGGTCAGCATTATTTGGAGAAACTAACCCAGCGAACAAACAGTCACAGCTCTTTGCCCTACAGTCACAGCTCTTTTTCATAATCAAAATGTTACTAAGTCCTGTGACAGTATGCTTGCGGGTAGTGCAGCTGGCTAAGCGTGAACGATTGAAGAAGAGGACTGATTGAATCTCAAAGTCAGATAAACAAACACCCAGCATAATCGACGCCCTACCAGGACAGGCATCTAGTTACCAGTATGCTTAGACAAAGTACTGCCTGCATCCCTGCTTTTACCAGACTCTGAAGAATGGCAGCATAGTCTACAAGCATTTTGATTGCTCATTCAACAACCGTTCCCATACATTATAATTTATTTTAACTCTACTGCTAGCTGCAGCAGTTTCCCACTTCTGCTGCTTGCCCTTATGTTCTGGCAAAATGTGTATGATGCAGTCCATGTGATAACTCCAGTAAGTTCTAGCTGTTCTGACAATTACTTAAAATGTGAAACTACAACTATCTGAGGTAGGTGGCCAGGGAGAAGTGGTAAGTCTGTAACATAGCTGCCAAGCCAGTGTCTAGGGTTGCCGACTCCTTCTGCCAGTCCTGGGTTTTTAGCGAGAGCACTTTGTATTCAGGGAAGGGCATAACATTTCAGGAGCATTGCAGCAGGACTTTTTATTTACACTGGACTGAAGGGGCTCATTTACGCCATTTATCTCATTATAGAGCACTTTCTATAAGTGCCACACTAAAATCTGGAAATGTCACTCATAAGCAAGCTGAAACTTGGCAGCTATGCTTTAGAAGCCTCTCACAAGGTTGCCACATTGGCCTGCCAAATAGCAGTTAAATTGTCAAACAGCAGCAAATAGATAATAGCCCCCAACTTCAATGTTTGCTGCTCTGTCACCTTTCATCCTCCTGGCATTCATTCGCCATCAGCAATCCTGATTTTTTGCTCTTGTGACTCTCATGTTGAATTTTGCTGAAGTTGTGCTGAAGTAGTGGAGGCCAGTAATAGGACAGAACTTACCGGAACAGCATAATGGCATCAGCAAAGTGTAGTGGCCTCAGGTCAACTGTTATATAAGCTGAGAAGTCACGTGTGAGTGAGGCATGATGGTGGTGTTGATGTACTAAAGAGTGGATAAGGGGAGCATCCTAGATGAGTTCAGAGGGTGGTTTCCTGGTGCACTGAAGCAGCCTGCCTAGGGCTTGGTGCAGCTTGTTCCCAGGGGGGACCCCTCTGCTCTCCTTTCTAACTTGCTTGGTGTCAGCTGTCCTCAATTTGCCACATCTATTCCCATTGTTCGATCTCATCTAACACAATGAGGTAGACATCATCATCCTCACTGAAACTTGGCTCAATCCATCTTCCACTCCGATCCTAGACTTCCTAGTGCCCCGTACCGATGACATAATTCGTCTAGACAGAGCCATGAAGCTGGGTGGAGGCCTAGCCTGTGTACATTGGAGCACACTTGTGGTCTCCCTCTCTGAGTCTTCTACATCATCATCATACAAATACCTTTGTCTCAACATCTCTAGTAACTGCAACCCGCTGTGCAAACTACACATATTCTATCACCCTCCTGGGGACAACCTCCCCTTCATCAGACAATTAATGGAAATCATCTCTGGCAATGTCAATTCCGTTCTGTCCCAGATATACCTCGGTGATTTCAACCTTCACTGGTCTAACCCTAATGACCAAGCGGTAACATGCCTCAAATCTTTCTTGAGCGATCACAAGGTGATTCAACATTGTGACCAGCCAACCCATAATAAAGGAGCAACTCTGGACCTCATAATCACCAAAGGACACACCATCACAAAGGATACCATCACCCCTTGCGATTGGTCCGACCATCACAGCATCTTCTTCTATATTAACATGGAGGTGTCTTGGAGGAAGGCTCATCCAACGAAATCGAAGATTTGGAAAAGGCACCTCAGAGATATCAACACAGCATATCTAACAATCCAATGTAAATTTGTCCTCTCTTCTCAAATTGACATATCTGAGGTTCATGTACTCACTGACTTTTACAACTCTACTATCTCTAGCATCATGAATTCCATTGCGCCACTACAACAAAAAAATGCCTCAACAAAAATATCCAAACCATGCTTCTACGGCAACCTAAATTCAGAACGTCGCAACCTTAGCGCAATCGAATGATCCTGGAGATCCAAACCATCCTCAGACCAGCTAAAAATCCTTAGATCGGTAAGGAGTTTATATAACGAACAAATCAAGAGAACTAAGTTAACTATTTCAGATTCCAACTGAATCAAGCCGCAAATCGCCTCAAAAAACTTTTTGTACTGGTTAAACAACAATCGGTGGAAGCACCAAACTGCTCTGACTCTGAAATGAGGCCCTCCCTCATGTGATGATCTGGCTGCTTTCTTTACTGAGAAATCAAGACTCATCAATATGGACCTGGACACCAGGAGAGCTCTACTGCGGATGTACGTTGTTACGTCGCGTGGTATTACCACGCGTACCGTTACAACGCGTAATTTACAACGCAAGTCGTTACCACGACTTGCGCTGTAGGGGTTTGGACTTAGTAATAGTTTAATTTACTATTCCAACACCAGCCTACGTACAGTAGGGAAGGTTTTGGGATAGTAAATCTACTATTCCTTGTCCTTTAGGGCCCTCCAGCGCAATTCGTAGTTACGACTTGCGTTCTAAAATACGCGTTGTAAAGGTACTGCGGGGTAACATCCGCGTCGTAAAGGATGTTCCCCCTCTACTGCTACCCAATGGGTCTGCGCCCCCCCCGGCCCTATTAGACAAGATAGAACCAATGAACCTGGGCATCAAGAACAATGCCTCCTGGGACACCTTCACCCCCCTCAGTGAAAGAGACATTAAAAAGGTTCTTAAGAGTATCAACCCATCTAATCACTTCAGTGACCCGTTGCCACGTTCCATCTTCAAAGAAATCAAGAATGTAGTCTCTCCCATTTGGACAAAGATTGTCAACGCGTCTCTGCCACAAGGTATGATCCCGGAGTGCCTAAAAGCAGCTCAGGTAACACCTATATTAAAGAAACCTACCACAGACAGCGCTGACCTCAACAACTCCTGCCCTATCTTTCACATCCCCACACTAGCCAAATTCCAAGAAAAATGTGTACAATCGCAACTCTCCTGGACCAACATCAATCTGTCTTTCGTAGTGGGCACAGCACCGAATCGGCTCTCACTCACATTATGGATGACATTTTAAAAATGCTCAACCAAAATGAATCGTGCCTCCCTATCCTCCTTTATCTTTCCTCTGCATTTGACAATGTTAACCACGACAACCTCCTAGTCATTCTGGAGCACAGGATGAGCCTGTCTGGTTCAGTGTTGCAAGGGTTCTCGTCTTTCCTCCATCATAGATCCCAAAGAGTGAAGGCGAACCACTCTCTCTCTCCCAGCCATCATCAGTATCCATGGGGGTCCCCCAAGAGTCTGCCCTATCTCCCATACTTTTCAACTTGTTCTTGGAACCCCTACCTAATGCACTAAATTCCATGGACATTCTTTTCCATATGTATGCGGATGACACCCGACTTTATCTGAAAATCTCTTCCGCGGATAACATCCTTTTACTCAACACTACCCTATTGACTACTCAAAACTGGTTAACTGAGAACCACCTCCTGCACTACACCTCTAAAACAGAATTCCTTCTCATTTCTCCTCCGAATCACACTCCTAAACTAGGCCTCTGGTTGAACCACCTCACCGCCTTCAACTGTTCCCGCCCCTTATTATTGACTCAGCGAAATCTCTCAGAATCACCCTGGACAAGCACTTGAACACGAAGACTCATATTAGCAATGTGTTCAAGGGAGCTAACTACCTGATGAGGATACTCAGGAATCTCAAAATCTTCCTCCCACAAGCTGACTTCAAGCAAGTGATCCAAGCACTTGTTTTGTCGAGGCTAGACTATGGCAGTGCTACGCTCTGTGGTCTTCCTAAATATACCTTGGACCCACTAAGGGCCTCATTGAACGCACCAGCCAGGTTGATTACGGGTAAAAAAAGAAATGCACACATCTCCCCAGTCTTAAAATCCCTAAATTGGCTGCCCTACAAAGCAAAAATCCAGCTGAAGATTGACTGCCAATCCCACAAAGCCCTCCATTTCAAACCCCCCAGTTATCTAGTGCAAAAGCTGGAACTATCCTGAGGGGGTAGACCTTCTAGGAGTGCTAACTCTCTCCTCCTGAAACCTCAGATCTTTTACAAAAAGAGAATGTGTCAACAAGCTTTCTCCGGCTCTGCACCATAGATCTGGAATTCTCTCCCACCGGAAATACGTAGAATCTCCTCCAAGGTTGGTTTCAAACTGGAAGTAAAAATATTCTTTATGAACAAGTTCTTACCTTAATAGGGTGATGGATCATCTGCTCTAATGCATTGGACTTACAACTTAAAGCCCTGAGCTGGAGGCTATTCTTGTCGGTTTGAATCATTTGCTCCCCTCCTATTTCACTAGGTACCAATTTTTATTTTCTTCTTTGTTGACCCTTTGTATTTGTAACAGTTCATGTTCTGTGAGTCCTATTTGATATGTGTTCTGTTTGGTATTCCTACTTGACACATGTAATGCAACTGTTACCTTCCTATCCCTCCAATTGTAAAGCGCTCTGATATCCCTCAGGATCATGTGTGCACTGTATAAAACTTTATAAATAAATAAATAAATGAACATTTGTGAAAAACCGTTGGCCAGCTCTGCTCATCTTGGGTATTTGCCTACTTTTCGGTGGCAATTGCTCATTTGGATATTTGGTCAATTGGGCATTTGGACTTTTAGATATTCTTGAACTATTGCTCCCAACACTGATCACTCAAAGTAACTCCGTACTTTCATCGTTTATCATGTACCGAGGCAGTATATTCTGGATAACGCAGGAGTGTGCAGGCCAATCAATATTTGCAATCCCAGCTATTTTATCCTGACAAAAGTTTAGGGCCAGGTTAAGCATCCAACCACTTAAGTTTGATCATGACAGACCATTTGCTGAGATCAAAGGGCAGGGTGGTGGTGGTTGAATTCCCCAAGGGACATGCTGCTGATAAACTTGTCTTCAAAGGATTGGAGAGTTTTTGTGATGAAGCTCTGCCACCTCCTGAATTGGGTAACCCTGCGGCTACTCCCCCAGGAGAAATAGGGCTCTTAGATTCCCCTTTAGAGCTTAGTCCTATGGGTTACCAGAAGGGAAACCCTGTTATTGGTGGGCCTGGGGGCTTGATGGCCCAGCCTCCTCACACACTGTGGAGGCCACTTTTAAAAATAACACAGAGGAACCTCCAGTGGCAATTTGGCCATAGACGATCAATTCAGTATGAACTCTCTTAATACGAATGATAATGCTAACAACAATGTGAATGTAATTGTTTTACAGGGTGTAGTTGTTGATGTAGATGCAATGGTATTCCAGCAGGTTGAGCAAAGGAAGTTTTTTCCCTCCGCTCCCCTTAGATGTAAGCAAGATATTATAGAGGGTTTGGCAGGTATGGTGGAGCCCCTATGGGAGTCCCTACTTAACTTATCTAAAGTAGCTACCCCTGTGTATGATTCACTAGGTATTAAGAGGAAGCAGAAGCAAAACTCGGTTAGGGCTGGTGTTGGGCTGCCTTCATCCCTATGGGATTTTCCTGCAAAGCATTAAAGTAAGAAGCCTGACGGCTGATATGTCTGTTGTAGGTGCAAATGAGGAACTGTGCAATGTTAATGGCAATGTCAATGTTAATTATAATGATAACTAGGACAGCTACGCTAATATGATTATAGCAGGATTGCTGAAGGATGTGGGAGGGGAGTGGAATTAGTGATGTCTGAAGAAACAACGATGGGTGTTTCCATTCCCCTCCACCCAAGCAAAATATTAGCCCTGTTCCCAGTTGCAACTAGGAAAGGAGAGACAGGTAGAGAGGATGTTTCAGCTAAGGTTGTGGTAATACGGGATTACGTTGAAGTTCAGAAGCAACGTGTTGGTCTATCGCACAGTGTTTTGCAGTGTGGGAATGTGCTCCCCCTGGGACTAAAAAAGCAAACTCTAGTAGGCATGTTAATGACCCAATTTTAAGGGCACCAAAACGTGTCCAAAATAATTGTACTGATGTAAGGACAACTGTAACAGAGTTTTTTTCATTTGTCATTTGATAGTTCCAAGTCAGCTGAGGGAGAGTCCTGGCAAATGATTATTTCCAGTCTAAAGAAGGGGTTTCCAATGTGGCACCCAAGATAATTTTCTTTTCCTATAATGGTGAGAGCAGGAGGGCTTGTCCCACTATTAGCTGATTCATCCTGCCACTCCCAAACTAAGTGGTTGTCATGCCCAGAGTACGAGGACTGGGGTGTTGGTTTGAATAGGTAGTGCCTTAGTGATAACTGTGAGCCCATGGACAAGCCCAATTCCATAGGAAATGTATCAGAGTTTTCCCTAGATTTGACAATGAGGAACCTACTATCCCTCATGCAAGTAACCTTCCAGGGAATGTTAAAGGCCTAATCTCTCAATAATACCCAAAATGTTCAGCAGATGCAGCTCCGGGAAAGCATATGTAGAACATTAAAGGTTAGGACAGTGGGTCACCCCTAGAAGGTGGGCAGGCATTATTGAGGACCATTTGAGACCCCAGGTGAACTTTCTAACCACTGTTCCAACAGCTGGGGGAACGTCTTTCATCTCAAAGTGTCCCTATCATATCTTGAAAAGAGGAAGCACCTTTTGGGAAAGAATGATCCTGTCATAATTCAGGATCAATTGTTCATCCAGGATGAGGGGAGAACGGAGGGCAATCAGCAGGAGGGGAGGTTTTAAAGGCATCAACAAGGTCTGTAGAACTATCCCCTCAATGCCACAACTTGGGTGCTTGACTAAGGCAGAAAACTCAGAGAAAGGCAAGCATTCAGCTATCAGGGGGGAGCATGGTAAGTCCGGCTCAGGAAGATTGGGGAAAGCTATTAGAGGTAGAGAAAACCAAGGAACAGAAAGAAAGGAGGCAATGTGGGGAATAACCCATGTTAAAAGATTTCCATCTAAACCCTTGATCACTAAAAGTATACCTGGCAAGAGTGAAGCCAACGTGGCTCCTAGACAGCTTCCTATATTGAGGCTAAGGGACGATCTCAGTGTTAGACTACAATACTGGCTGCAGTCCTCTGCCTATCGTCCCTTTAATCAACCTAGGCTGTTAAACATTTTCTCAAGCATAAAAAGTTTGAATAATATTTCCTCAAGAGATCTGGGTATACTTGACTTTAGGACTGTGGCAGGTGTAGAACTGACCGGTGTATTGTTAATTTTTGAGCAAATGAAGGGCTTAGTCAGAACATCTGTTCCTGCTCTAATAACAAATATGATTTGCATGTGTGACATTGTGGAGGAGGACTGTGTGCTTGCTAGCCAGTTGGAGGAGGGTGATCATCTCAGGAAAGGTCAATTTCTATCTGAAAATAGGGATGTATGACGTTACTCCGCATACCGTTACAACTACCTACCATTACAACGCGACCATTACAACGCATACCATTACAACGCATAGCGCTTTGGGGTGCTGGATAGTGGTAAGTATAATTTACTATTCTAACTCCAGTCCCCGTGGACCCTAGGGAAGGTGTTGGATAGTAAATTATACCATTCCCTATCCTATAGCGCCCCCCAGCGCAATGCGTTGTAATGGTATGCGTTATAAAAGTCGCGTTGTAATGGTAGTGCGGAGTAACGAATGCGTTGTAACAGGTGCATACGAAAATAGTGGACTAAAAGGCATTCAGATAATCCTACCCAGATCTTTGGGAGTAGGACCACGAATAGGAGGGTATAGGAGTTGGTAGGAATGAGAAGGGCACAATCGGGAATGTGGACCATAATGTTACAAAATGACAGAGCCTATGCACTGGGTATTCGTGATTTGTCCAATTATCCTGAAGTGAGTAGATATCCCTGTAGTCCATGTAATCCATGGAGAGAATGAGACCCAGTGGTACAGTTCTGCGGGTGCAACACCTCCCCTATTCAAAGCTATGCAAGGTTGTCAGACTTTGTCTCGGTGCAGATGAGGTTTATTGGTAGGACTCAGGGAATTTACTGTAGGTAGGGTCCTGATATGGACATACATCGGTTTAAATCCTTTAGGAAAGCAGAAAACCATAGAGAGGTTCTAAATAATAAGCCTGTATTGTTTCTTCAGGAAACCCGTTTGTTAGAGTGCCCAGTGGGAGAGGAGTTTGTTCCTGTATCACGGGATGCCAAAGCCGCGGACACAGAGAGAGCAGTGGAGGGATTCAAGGTTATGGTATATGTTAGCTGTGGAAAGAAAGTGTCTAAGTTGTTAACTTTCTGTATTTGGGCTTGTGCGGTTTTAATCGATCTTTTCAGCGATGTTGCATGTTTTAAGTAAATGGTTTGTGTAAAGATTTATGTCCCACCAAGCAGCTCTCTGTCTGAGCAGGAATTAATGAATCTAGCTAATGAGATGCAAAACTGTGACTGGATCACCCAGGTGCTCTTTTTACTGCAGGGGCTGATTTTAATGAGAAGTCTGCCTTTAAAATAGGTGATGATTCCTTGAAGGAGCTGTGGTTGGCCCTAAATATCCCTGACTGTACCATTATGTCAAATCTCGAAGGGGATGTGAAGGCCCTACTTTGTTTAGTGCACCAGAATTTGTTAAATGTAAATGGAAGAAGTAATGCTGACATTCCCGCAGCTAGAACTTTTAAACATGGTAGTAGTTATATGCCAATTGATTATCTGTTTGTGTCAATTTACCAATTCATTGTGTAAAACATTTCAGAGTAGTTGATCTTGGTCCTAGTGATCATTTTGCACTTAGTTTGGAGCTTAAAAACCCCCTCTGTGTCCTGGGCAAATATAACTATGGGACCAGAGGTATTTTACCATCAAAGAATCCAGGTTATGATCACAAAAGACTCCCTTAAAGCCCTATCCACTATTAATATGGAAATGGAATTGGCTGGTATAGTAGATTGATGAAGCAGTTAGTTACCCACTTTAAACGGCCATGGGTTAGTCCAAAACTGGTCAGTGTTTCTAGAGATTATTAAAATGGTTGTAGGGTAGAAAGAAGAATGTTGAAAGAGTGTTGTCATTTTAAAATTCATCCTACTATTCAAAGTGTTAGAGAAGCATTTGAAGACTGTTAAAAACGCAATATATATTTTCTTTAAAAAAGTGAAATTTATGAAGCAAATAGGGATTTAGTGTGAAAGTACATTTTTGGCGATTGGTTAACTCAGTTAATATGTATTCTCCATCCTCCCTTGAGGTGCAAATAAGTGAGGAGGTTTAGTTTTCTGTTATCTGTTCTTTATACAGTTGTTGACACTGTGAACATTCTTGGGTCCTGATGGCTGACAATCTGAAGTTGAGGTCATTGCTAATAGTGAGACTGCAGAGGTGCTGTCTGAAATTACCTGCAATATGAAATCTTTTAGGTCCAGCGGCCCGAATGGCATTCCTTCTGTTATTTTTAAGAAGGATCCAAACAAATGAGGCTTTATTATGAGTGGGTTTTTCAAGTAGCTTACACACACAGGTATTCTTCCAGAATCACAGAATGGAGCCATAGTAAAACCTATTCATAAAAAAGGTAAAAGCTGCAAATTATTGCTTTTTTTTGCAGAGTTTTATATAGCGCAAACTTGACCCGAATTGGGTATCAGAGCGCTTTACATAGCACCAGTTACATTACATGAGGATACACATTCATTTTTGTTAGGCATGGGGAGATTTGCCCAGAATCACAGGATGTTTTGGCGTTGTTACCGAGACTCGAACCCAGATCCCCAAACGTTATTAAAACATCTAGCTGCTTGGGCTTTTGATACTGGGTTGATCCAGATGAAACTAGGATGATATAGGCCAATGTATTCAATAATTGACCACTGTTTCACCCTGTGGTGTGTCACACAGAAGTCAATGGAGTTGGTAAGAGGTCTTTGTTGCTGTTTCTTTGACTTCCGGGGGGCATTTAACAGGATGGACAGAGGGACACTATGGTGCAAACTCTGAAAGTGGCAAATGTATGAGGCCCTGTTGAATCTCCTGGTAAAAATCCACAATAATAAATGGGTCCAAGTCAATCTTGAAGGGGCAGGTAATTTGTTGTGGAAAATGGCTTAAGCAGGGAATGCGTTTTAGTGCCTTTGATTCTCAGTCTTTTCATAGCCGAACTTCCCCAAGTTTTGGGGTTGACTCATTGTTTTTCACCTAAAATTGAGGGAAGGCATGTCAGTTACCTTATGTATGCAGATGATTTGGTGGTCTTGCTGTAGCAGATGTGAGGGCGCTGCGATTTTATTTTACAACCAAGAATAGATGCTCAGGTGACAAACCTTCAGCTTTAATTTTTCTGAAGGTTCTGTCAGCTTTTCCTGATAAGAGTCATCCAGTTCAGGTAAATATAGGGTGATTAGGTGTGGCGGATATGTATGAAGTTGGAAGTAAAGAGAAAACAAATATTCAACTTAAGAGCACCCTTAGATGCTGTACAGAGGAAACTACATGGAAGGAGGATGCCCAGTATTTAGAGAATAAGATCAGTTGCGCTTTTTCCTTGTTCCCAAACCTTTTATCATGCTCATATAGAATTCCAGATAGGATTTTGCACCGTGAAATCTTGCGTCTGAGGGTGGGGATACATCCAGGGTGGTGGATGCCCAAGTTAAGGGTGCAGATTGCAAAGAACCATGCACAGTGTCCATGTAAAAGGGGTAAAGGATACTCAGTCCTCCATCTATTGGTAGACTGTGTATTCATCCTAGAGGAAAGGAAGATATTCCTGAAACCGGCTTTCTTAAAGTATGGGATAAGGTTGAGAGTCATGGGGTTAAATGTGTTGTGTGGGTTGAGTCATCAGGATGTGGCCATTTCTGTAGGACAATTCCTGTGCAAGATTCTGTCATCTTCTGCGAGGATTGTTCCAGTGAATAATGCTCCTAGCTAGTATTTGTCCCATCCTAGGGGCCAGATTTGTTTTCTGCTTTATATGATTGTTGTTGATTTGATTGGGAGGAATGCTTGGTTTACAAAATAAAGTGGGCAACTGGGGCCTTTCAAAAACAACTGGTGAAACGGTCAAATTCATTCTCGAAACACAATTTTTGCACCTTGCACTTTGTACTATTGAATTTATCAGCCTGTATTGATGATATGCTGCAGATTTCATTACGAGGACCTCTAGAGTACGAACCAAATAGGACTTTCAAATGGCAGCTTAATGAAGTTCCAGTGAAACTGTCTTCGCACAACGCACTTTGTTTCATATATTCTAATGGCCATAACTATGATATTCTGTGGACTATACCTTGACAGGGCTAATCAGGGGTACAACATTTGATATAGGCTGTGATGATGTGGCTGTGGATGTATTTAAAAATACTTGTTATGTTGCTGCAATTTTGAAGGTCCATGGTATCTAGACTAGACTGGTCCTGCTTTTGAACTTTCCACAATATAATGATGGTACCAAGCTCTGTAATTTCATGGATCTAATTGAGGTATCACGCAATATCTTGGTGGGCTGGTCATAATTGTGTTGTGCTTGGTATGAAATATAATTATTTACGATGACTTTAAGAGAAAAACTAAATGGTATTTGTGGAAGGTCACATTTTTGTAAGAATGTAATACTTGGAAATTAAAGATTTCTGATTCTGATTCTACTTCACCGTAAGTGTACACCCATGTTTGGTTTTTGTTTTCCATTATTTTTACCCTGTTCCTAACTTAATAAAATTGTGGACGCCTTAGTATTATGCTCTGACGCACTGCATTCAAAGACCTCTGAAGCTGCTCGGAGGCAGGTTGCTCCCCACGCCACCGCACAGCTGCCAGCTGCCTTGGGCCTGCTCCCTACCACCCGCCTGTTTTGCTTCCGTTTCCTGCTCCTTCCCACTGCTGCGTCCCTGTGGCCCAGCCCCCTGCTCTCCATTAGACACCCCGCTCCCGCCTCCCAGCTGCTCCTCCCTCCCTATCCCCCTCTTATGGAGGACGCGCACAGCGGGCTCGCCGCTGGCACGCCAAAGGCAAGCCCGTCTGTGCCCGTCTGCGCCCATCCGCGCCTGGACCGAGCCCAGCGCCAGAACACCTGGACTCCGCAAAGGCCACAACACCAGACTCAGCTACGACGCCAGCACCCTCCACGCACTCAACGCCGACCAAAACCACACCTGCTTCCAAGCCGCCCCGAAACGGACTCACGGACCTTTCTCCTGCCACACCTGCAGCTTCACCTGCAACAGAACCACCAAACCTCCAAGGACTGGACCCAACAACCTCCGCTACATACTCCTCAACACCCGCTCCACACGCAAACACGCCATCAAGCTCTGGAATCTGCTCAACACCTCTGCCCCAGACGTGGCCTTCCTGACCGAGACCTGGTGGAACGACTCCTTGGCGCCCGACATCGCCATAGCCATCCCGGACGGCAACAAGATCACCCACAGGGATCGTGCCAACGGAACCGGAGGAGGAATAGCCATCGTCCACAAGTCCACCCTCAAGGTTGCCACCCAAGCAGATGACACCCTCAACACCACCGAATACCTGCACTTCCGGATCCACACCGACCCCAACACCACCCTCAGAGGAACACTCATCTACAGACCCCCCGGACCACTAGCTCAATTCAGCGACTCCATCGCCGACCTCGCCAGCACCCACGCACTCGCTACCACAGACTACATCCTACTCGGGAACCTGAATTTCCACCTCGAGAACAACAACGACACCAACTCCGCCACCCTGATTGCCAACCTTGCCAAACTCGGCCTCAGACAACTCATCACGGCACCCACCCACGCCACAGGCCACACGCTGGACCCACGTCGCCTTCGACCACACCACGGAACTGCACTGGACCGACCACCGCTACATCCATTTCACCTTCAATAAACCAACCACGAACCACCGCACCCAACAGCTACCTCGCCGCTGCTGGAGCAAAGTCACCAAAGACCAGCTGATCACCACCCTCGCCGAAAACCCACCCACCAACCCCACCAACCCAGACACCGCAGACCGCAACCTCAGACAGTGGATCGACGACTGCGCCAACACTCTCGCCCCACTCAAGAAACCCTCAAACAACCACGTCAGCAAGAGAGCCACCTGGTTCACCGTCGAGCTCCAGACCTCCAAACGCGCATGCCGGAAACTGGAGAAGATATGGATCCACGAACGCACTCCGGACAACCACGCAGCCCACAAGGACGCCACCCGCAGACATCACCACCTCATCAGATTAGCCAAGAGATCCTCCTTCAAAGACCACCAGGATAACAATGCACACGACAGCAAAGAGCTCTTCAGCATCGTAAAGGAACTCTCCAACCCCAGCGCCAACACCAACGACATACCGCCCTCACAAGAACTGTGCAACTTACTAGCCATCTTCTTCAGCCGCAAGATCTCTGACATCCATGACAGCTTCAACACCATGACCGCCCCGACTATGCCAGACCCCACCTCCCCTGTGAACACCACCAGCGCCAACCGCCTGACCTCCTGGTCCAACATCAACGAAGACGAGACATGCAAGGCCATGAACTCCATCCACTCAGGCTCTCCTTCAGACCTGTGCGCACACCACGTATTCAACAAAGCAGATGCTGCAATTACACCCCAACTACGGAAGGTCATCAACATCTCCTTCAAAACAGCAACATTCCTGGAAAGCTGGAAACACACCGATATCAACGCCCTCCTCAAGAAGCCCAAGGCGGACCCAAAGGACCTCAAGAACTTCCGGACCATCTCCTTACTCCCGTTCCCGGCGAAGGTCATCGAGAAAATCGTCAACATGCAACTGACCCGCCACCTGGAAGACAACATCTTGGACCCGTCCCAGTCCGGGTTCAGAGGAAACCACAGCACCGAGACAGCCCTCATCCCCGCCACAGACGACATCAGGGGCCAACTAGACAACGGTGAAACATCAGCCCTCATCCTCCTGGACCTGTCAGCTGCCTTCGACACGGTCTACCATCACACTCTAAAGACACGCCTCCAAGAAGCCTGAATCCAAGAGAAGGCCCTTGACTTTGCCGCGTCCTTCCTCTCTGGCAGAACCCAGAGCGTCCGCCTCCCGCCCTTCCGATCCAAGGCCACCGACATCATCTGCGGTGTCCCCCTGGGCTCATCCCTCAGCCCGACCCTGTTCAACGTCTACATGGCCCCCCGCTCACAAGGTGCCTGCCAACACGACCTCAACATCATATCCTAAGCTGACGAAACCCAGCTCATCCTCTCCCTCACCAAGGACCCGCACACTGCCAAAACAACCTCCACGAGGGAATGAAGGCCGTCACCGACTGGATGAGGAACAGCCGTCTGAAGCTGAACTCAGACAAGATGGAGGCACTCATCCTCGGACCCACCCCCTCAACCTGGGATGACTCCTGATGGCCGACCATACTGGGAACAGCAATGACACCCACTGACCATGCACGCAACCTAGAATTTATCCTTGACTCCTCCCTCTCCATGTCTAAACAGGTCAACGCCGTCTCCTCCTCCTGCTACAACACCCTCCGCATGCTCTGCAGGATCTACAAGTGGATCCCGACCGAAACAAGAAGAACCGTGACACAGGTCCTCGTCAGCAGCAGACTGGACTACGGCAATGCACTCTATGCAGCAATCTCAGCCAAACACCTACGACAACTACAACGCATCCAAAACGCCTCCGTCCGACTGATCGTCAATGTCCCCGGCCACAGCCACATCACCCCCACCTGAGAGACCAACAATGGCTCCCCGTCGACAGGAGGATCACCTTCGAGCTCCTCACCCACGCACACAAAGCACTCCACAATGCCGGACCAGCCTAACTGAACAGCAGACTCAGCTTGCACACCCCCACCGGCCAGCTCCGCTCCGCCAGCCTCGCCCTCGTTGCTGTTCCCCGCATCCAACGAACAACCTCCACCGGCAGATCCTTCTCCTACCTCGCGGCCAAGACCTGGAACACCCTCCCTACCCACCTACGGCAGGCCCAAGACCTATTCGCCTTCAGAAGACTCCTCAAAACCCCCTCAGTGCCTTGAGACCCTCACGGGTAGGTAGCGTGCTTTACAAGTACTCTGATTGATTGATTGATATGTAGATAGAATCTGATGAATTACCCATGTTCAAATACACATCGATATATTGCACAGTCACACATTCTGTGTGATTGTCATGCAGTATTTATATTACACTTGTTTTCTAGCAGAACATTTTAATCAATAATTGAGGATCATTTTTTACACTTAAAATGTTTTTTTTTATCTACGTTGTTAAGCCATAAATGTTTTGAATCATGCCTGCTGTACATTCCTTTGTACTGAATGCATCCCACACCATAGTAGGCACTTCATTAGGTGTTGATGTACTCATGGGGAAATCTGTAACAAATCACTGTAATTCAGACCAACACCGTAGCAGACTGGAACCGGCCAACCATCAGTTGGCGGTTCTGACCGCCGGAATTAGATATGTTCGCCCTATGGGAGGTTGGAAAAATCTATTTTCCAACGGCAGCTTGTGTGACATGCGGAAAAGACCCGCAGCACAAGCTGCCATGGGGAAATGGAAGTTGTTTAACGTCCCTGCACCATGTGGCAGGCACCTCGCGGTGCATGCCACATGGTGCAGGGATGTTTATGGAGGAGAGCTAGGGGGCCCTGCTAGGGGTCCCCAAAGACACTTTACGACAGCCTTTCCATGTAGGAAAGGCCAAAATTAAAAGGCTATTGGATAGTGCCATCCTAATCCCGACAGTGGGGCCGAGCCTTGCTCTGCCATCATTAGGGGATTATGGTGGCTTTTGATGCTCTGACGGGCTCCTTGAACCTGTCGGTACCGCGTCGGAATCCCCCACAAGTTTCACTCCGACCATTGTCATCCTAATACAGCGATCGGACTGAAGTATACGATGTCAGACAGAAAGCCTCCAACAGCTGATCAGAGGCTTTCCTCCCAACATTGTAATGAGGCCCATAGTCTCATCACCAACATACCTCAAAAATATTATTTTTCAATGCATACGCCAACATCCTCCCTCTTAGTGGACTTGTGACCAAATGATTCTCAGTAGAGTACCCATCTTAGTCAAGTTGTTACTACAGATGAAAATCTCTAATCTACTTTCTGCTCCTTTGCATAATTTATCATCAAGTCTGGAAAAGAACAGTATGACGCCCGTTAGGAAATCAGGACTGCTGCAAAGCCAACTCACATTGATTCTGCTCCCTGCCCAGAATACCAAAGAAACCATTGTATGAATGCGCTGCTTCCTAGGAGTAGACCGACAAGTCCATGGGAAACACTCCAGAAAGCTGAAACAAACTGTAAACAATGAATACTTGCTGAAACGCACACAGACATCTGCAATGTGTAAATTTCTGAAGAAATAATGTTCGAACAGCAACAGAACTAATTGGAAAATAGATTACGTTAAAATCTTCTGCCTCTTTCTCCTTTTTAGTAAATTTTATGTTTTCAAACTGTCTCTCACCTCCTTTAATAAATTCCATTTGCACCTCAAGCTTCATTTCCTTCTGATCACTTATGTTTCACTTTTACATTATTCTAATTTCAAGCAAAGTAATTCATTATTTTCTATTATTTTCCCCTTCAGAAAGGCCAACGACCGAAAGTGTAAAAAAAATTGTACTGAAACATGTGATGGGGCGAGATTACCAGTTTAGAATAATTTCTAACACCAAACTCACCTGGGCTCATAAACATACACACTTTAAACCGGTAATCTATTTCCTGTCGATCAGGATTTTATATTTTATACCTGTACAACATAATTAACTTACCAATTCCTTGTCACTTTATTTCTAATGACTCAGGTCCATGGATCTAGTAGTTAGAATATTAGGTATAGGGTATCATGAAATAACCACAGACTCGGGAACATTTTAAACTCTTTATATATGCAATATTTTGTGAGTCAAAATCCAACATACATCGGTCAGCAACTTCTCAAGGAGAAAAATAATGATCAAAATAAGAATCTTTAGAGACTTAGTAATATTTCTAGACATTGGTACCTGGGAAGGGTGAGAAAAGGAAACGGTACAATTACATACCACACAGAGTTATATTTACCTATAACCGTGCGAGGACCAACCCCTGGCCAAGGGCTGGAAAGAAAGGGCTCCCGACTAGACAGGAGCCGACAGGTCAGGACAGGTGCAGGCCAGGAGAGGTTACCTCTTCTAAGTGCAACACCAGCGTTACACCCCTCTCTGCAGCTACTCTTGTTCCCCTTCTAATAGACAGAGTATTCTCCTTCAGCAATTTCCTGAATCTTCTTTCAGAGTACTCGACCAGCCCTCTGAGTTCCGCTTCATCCAGGATCTCCTTCAGCATACGTTGGGTCAGTGACAAGTCAGACAATCTAACTGACTAAGCCTACCTTAGTTATACCATTTTCCAGGATATGTACCACCCCCCAAATGTTGCAAATACGTGTATTCCCTTCATTTGATTGGTCAGTAGGACGGGGAGAGGTCATCACACCATACCAGTATGAAGGCATTTTCCTTTATTTTAATTAATCTATTTTCATGCCCATAATTTACTTCCCCAAGCTTTTATTCCAACCAACATTATTTTATTTTATTTCATATACAATGTAGAAAATGTCATTCGCTTTTCTTCCTCTCTCTAGGTCAAGAGGTGAGGTTCTCAGGCGCATCGCTGGTAAGATGGGACTTGGCAGACATTCAATGCCAATGAATTCAAGTATCTCAAAGTTCAAGAGGGCACGCGCAGTAATTCAAGATGGAGAATGCAGACACCCTTCAGGCCCAAATATTAGCTATTAATACAGTCAAAGAAAAACACGTTACAATACGAAAGTAAAAGAATGCACTGTATACCACTTACTTCTACTCTAACCCCATTATTTTATTTTAACTATTGCATTAGCAGATTAGCAAAACACGCAAAGTTTAGTTCAAGCAAAAGCATATGCATTAGCATGTGAGTTTCAAAGCGGCCATTTTGGGCACTATTGCGCAGCTGCAAAGAATTCCCACCAAAAGCAAAGAACGTCATACTACGTAGATGCAGTAGACACATGCGCAGAAGAGATCTCGTGTTTTCAGCAGCCATATTAAGACACTCAGATTACTTGTTAGTAAAGTAGATAGGTAAGCTTCCCCTTGATACAAGAAATGCTATGTGGTGCAAATATTAGTTTTACAAAACATGTTGATTCATTTGTTAAATATTATTTTGAGAGGGCTGAATTCAAGCAAAGTTTCTTTACGTATGAAACCTTGCTCCATCAATCCCCTCTTTGATGGCATTTTATGCCATCAATAATTACTGAATCAGATGCCAACTTTAGAAGTTTCCCAATTCAATTTCTTCTATTACTTTAGAATGTCTTCTTTCCCTTTTCTTTTGAAAACCTTTCATTCTTTTGTAAATATCTCCTTTTATTTCCTCAAGTTGAATTTCATGATGTTTTCTCTTCTTTCCCTTTTCATTCACTGTGTACCATTTTCTATTTCTGCAGCATTTGCAGCAAATCATTGTCATTAATACTAATAGGGCTATTCCTATTATTGGCATCAGTATTTGACCTACAATGCTTCTCCCTACATTAGAAAGCCAACAACCTTCATAGATAAGACCATTAGTTAGTCTCTTCCATGCACTATCAACCTCCAGTGGTTTCAATTCTTCTTCCAAATTCGTGATATTTCTGACATATCTTCCAATTTCAATACTTGTGTCATGTATGTAAGTGCAACAATATTGCGCCTTCAACATTTTACTGACTCTGCCCTCTTTTGCCAATAAAATGTCAAGAGCAAGCCGAATTTGCATAACCATAGATATTACCGCAACTAATTCGGTATTGATCAATAAGAATCCACCAGCAGTGTCAGTTGATAAGCAATCAACCACTGTAGATAAGTTACAGATTCTTTGCGTATTTAGAAGTACTCCCACTGAAGGTATCAGTGCACTAAATATATCTCCTACAATTTCTGAAAAACTAGCTCTTTTCTGTCGTGTTAGAGCATTATTTCCTTCATTGCTTCCAGTGATTCTTTTTACATGATATACCTTAGGGAATACTATTCCGAAATAGCAACTCCCATACCAATGATCAGGCAGCCTAAAGTAAGCACGGTTTCCACAAATATAATAAACTCCAGGAAATACTGGATCAGTTTCCTCTTTTAGTCCCCAACCCCCGATTATCAGGAAATTGTGTTCACATTCACTGGAACCAAAGAATACATTGTTATACTCTGTTTTTAACCTATGGAGACATATTTTCCCTTTCTGCGCAAGATCCAGGGACATAGCAGCATGAGTCTTGCCAGTTGCAAAAAAATCTTCCCTCCTAGCCCATTTATATATCTGAGGTTTCGGTTCAGTAGCCCTTCTATGGAAATCCTGTCTCCTTTTCTCTACTAAATTAAAAAATATATTTTTTTCATCGTGTAACTTACGTTAGATTATCTTTATGTGCTTCTGCTATATCTATAGTTTTCATTGTTAGGAAATATTCACCCATGAATTATGAATCTCTACTGCTAAGGACAGGATTCATATTTCTACACAGTGTAATTTGAGAAAAGATCACATCTATGTTAGAATAATAATATTGTAACTTTCCAGTTCTATAAAAATAAACTAGCTAGAATACTACATGAAATACCATATGTCAGTGGTAAATGATGATATGCCACTCCTTCTGCTGCTGATGTTGGTAATTTCATACAAACATACCAATCACTAACTTCCATTGATTCTACATAATGTATTAACAAGTTAGCAAAAACATTTAGATCTGTCTCATTTCTATTTATACTGTGATGTAAATCTGCCTCATCTGGTGTTTCTAAAGCTACTCTGTCTTGTTTAAGCTTAGTAAAAATTACAGGAGTGTGACCCATATACCCTATTAGGACTGGGTATGAAAGTTATAATCAAAAAACAATGTCCTAATAGGATGAACTAACAGTCAATTAAACATGCATGCATATCGCATTGCTGGCAAAGAAAAAGGAGAACACTCTTTAATTTAAAGTAAGATAATCATTCATCTCATTTTATGGTATGAATTCATGGTCAGTAATACACAGTTATAAGCAGCACTGCATAAACTCAATTTGTGACAACCATATAAAACTTGGTGCTCTACAAAAGTGTCTGTAGTGAGGGTAGTGACGCAAGTGAAGGGGTGAACAGCATGGACGGCGCACAGTGAACAAGGTACAAACAATTTACAGTGGGTGGCTCAAATCATGTGACAAGGTGATATCACAGATTCAGGATTGCTTTTCAATATTTAAACCGCATTAAAGAGGTACGCCTATTAATGAGCTGTGAAGTCGACGGCGTTTCGATCCACGTAAGTAAGGATCATCATCAGGACTGGGTTGTCTAGCTTGGGACGTGCTGCAAAGAAAAAGGAATATATCAAGAAGGGAGGTGGTGATCTGGCATGTGGGGTGAGTGAAGAGGGGGGGGCAGTTGGGGAGGGGGGGGCCAGAAAGGCAGTGAAGACGGGGGGTGTGTTTACCTGCAGAGACGCTTGTTAGCGTGCGACCTGGAGAGATCGTCAAATGGGGAATGAATCTGCACAGGGGCACTGTAATTAAAAATCAACACAAGGAGGGGCCCATAAGTAATAGGGTACTCGCCAGCTTGCCAATACAGGTTTATTGCAAGGTTATAACACGGGTACCTGAGAGCAAGAAGTACCCACCGGAAGGGAAAGCTGGGTGGCCGTGCGATTTCTGCCGATGACCAGCACGAGTCCTGTAGGAAAGGGGACATGGACGGAGGGGTCAATTAGAGTGATCAGTCTTGCTGTTTGTGGTAACATAGGCATTGGAGGCAGATTCGGCTATGGAACATTTACCTTTAAGATCAGCGTGCCGGCATAGTACAGCGTCCTATAGTCTGGGAAATTCAAGCTTGATATTTGCAGATGGACTTGCTTCCACGTGAGGGGGCCGACTTTACGGAATGGCCAGGCGGCTGTGTGAAGCGCGCCTGCAAAAATTGGTATTTGTGGATTGTACAACCAGAGCCCTCGCACTCCTGCACTATACGTATTGCCCAAGATACATAAAAACTGTCAAAATCCTCCTGGGAGACCCATTGTCTCTGGCTGTGGCTCGAAATTGGAACCCCTTGGTAAATACATAGACTCTATTATAAAAGAATTCGTCCCCGAAACAGACATGTACATCCGTGACACCATGGATCTTATTAATACTATAGAGGATCTACTTTTCGATACTACCACTCAAGTCATGGCTGGACTTGATATAGAATCCCTCTATACTAACATACCCCATGATGAAGGCCTACAAGTTATACAAACTCTTCTAATTTCTAGACCCCAACCCACCCGGATCCCCACAGACTTCATCATGAACCTTCTTCGAGTAGCACTACAAAACAATTACTTTCTGTACCGAGACACATTCTACCTTCAGATCAAAGGTGTCTCTATGGGCGCTTGCTTTGCCCCAAACTTCGCTATCCTATTTGTACATAATCTGGAGAAAACCTTGATTTTGACATCTGCAAACCCCTTTTTCCAAAATATCAATCTTTGGCGTCGATATATCGACGACATGCTACTACTATGGAATGGCACTGCCGAGACTCTGGACCCCTTCATCACTTGGCTTAATGGCTCCCAAGAACATCTAAAGTTCACTAGTGAATGCACTAACAACGATCTCCCATTTTTGGATGTCACTATTCATGCTGAAGAAGGATTACTAGGCACTACTCTATACAGGAAGCCAACTGAAAAGAATACCTTGCTCCTGTATTCCAGCTATCACTCATGCGGCCTACGAGATGGATTACGGTATGGCCAGTTCCTACGTATCCGCCGTAATTGCAAATGGCGAAAAGATTTTTTCAGAAAAGCAGACATACTGTCCAAAAAGCTATTACATCGTGGCTACCCCAAATGCCTGGTAAATAGATCCAAGAAACGAGCCTGGTATTACCACCGAGATCTCCTTCTAACAACTCAACCGAAGAAATCCATGACCAGGATCCCATTTGTTTCCAAATTTAGTCCCCACAGCAACAAAGTGAGCTCGATCATTAAAAAGAACTGGTCCCTTCTTCGCCCACATGAATATTTCCAGGAAGCTCCGTTATGCTCATATCAACGCGGGGACAATTTGGCCAGTCACTTAGTACATGCCATTACTTGGCCAAAAACTGCAGAGAAAAGAAACACAATAACAGAAGCCTGGGGCCTTGACCCTATTGTGGGCCACTACAGATGTCAAAGTTGTAGTGTCTGCAGTCTCACTTCCAACACAAAAGAATTCAAATTTAATAGCCGCACACATCCATTGAAAAACCACACGAACTGCAGATCGCAGAATGTCATCTACGCGATCAAGTGCCCTTGTGATCTTATCTATATTGGCCAAACAACGCAGATGATCAAACAACGCATCATCCAACACAAAAGCAGGATCAACTGCAAAACATTGACAGCTCCCTTGGTTGCCCACTATCTAGAATTGGGACACTGTGACTTTGATATCCTCTGGCAAGTGGTGGAGAAACCTACCCTACCGATCCGTGGAGGAGCCGTTAAAGCACTACTTAACAAAGCTGAGAGCAAATGGATGACCATTTGTGACTCGGTAAACAATGGCCTTAACACCATCGATGAGTGGAACAGCACGGTTACCACTTGAATCATTGACACATTCTTCCCCTCGATTGGTTGGCACCCTGTCTTTCTCGCCCACCTCTGTTACCCTGATTACAATAAGAATCTGATACAAATGTTCCCTTCCCTTTCCTCTTTAATACAGTTGCGCTATATGACATAATACAGCGCCATGTGAGATATTACACTACCCATGACGTACTTGTTGATGTTGACATTTGTACATTAATGAATGGCTCTTTAAATTGTTGCTTGTTCATCATACCTCGGGCAATAAGTATAGTGTTTCAATATGGATATGTACTGTCATCCACGCCTCTTTTCAATATTGTATTGTCATCCTTTAATATTGTTACTCCCTCATCATTCACAAGTGTAGTTACGCCCCTTCCCCCTCCTAGACCTGTTACGACCCACCACTCGCCTCCTAACCACGCCCCCTCCCGTCCCTGTCATCCAATTGGCCCAGCCCCTTCCCCGCCCGCTTGCGGAAGTAAACGACCAGCTCCCACGAACGACATTGCTCGCCAAACCCGAGGATTCAGTCCCTCTCCAGCATACAGATCCTAAAGGTAATTGCTTTGCTATCCCGCTACTCTGGTTCCGTGAGACTATCGCTATTATCTCAAATCGGCATACCGGGCTCTTTGTAATTTTATGGCCTCATCCCTGTCCCCTTCATAGGACTCGTGCTGATGCAGGCGCGCTTCAAATAGCCGCCTGGCCATTCCGTAAAGTCGGCCCCCTCACGTGGAAGCAAGTCCATCTGCAAATATCAAGCTTGAATTTCCCAGACTATAGGACACTGTCCTATGCCGGCACGCTGATCTTAAAGGTAAATGTTCCATAGCCGAATCTGCCTCCAATGCCTATGTTACCACAAACGGCAAGACCGATCACTCTAATTGACCGCTCCGTCCATGTTCCCTTTCCTACAGGACTCGTGCTGGTCATCGACAGAAATCGCACGGCCACCCAGCTTTCCCTTCCGCTGGGTACTTCTTGCTCTCAGGTACCCGTGTTATAACCTTGCAATAATCCTGTATTGGCAAGCTGGCTAGTACCCTATTACTTATGGGCCCCTCCTTGTGTTGATTTTTAATTACAGTGCCCCTGTGCAGATTCATTCCCCATTTGACGATCTCGCCAGGTCGCACGCTAACAAGCGTCTCTCCAGGTAAACACACCCCCCGTCTTCACTGCCTTTCTGGCCCCCCTCTCCCCAACCACCCCCCCCCCCTCTTCACTCACCCCACATGCCAGATCACCGCCTCCCTTCTTGATATATTCCTTTTTCTTTGCAGCACGTCCCAAGCTAGACAACCCAGTCCTGATGATGATCCTTACTTACGTGGATCGAAACGCCGTCGACTTCACAGCTCATTAATAGGCGTACCTCTTTAATGTCGTTTAAATATTGAAAAGCAATCCTGAATCTGTGATATCACCTTGTCACATGATTTGAGCCACCCACTGTAAATTGTTTGCACCTTGTTCACTGTGCGCCGTCCATGCTGTTCACCCCTTCACTTGCGTCGCTACCCTCACTACAGTCACTTTTGTAGAGCACCAAGTTTTACATGGTTGTCACAAATTGAGTTTATGCAGTGCTGCTTATAACTGTGTATTACTGACCATGAATTCATACCATAAAATGAGATGAATGATTATCTTACTTTAAATTAAAGAGTGTTCTCCTTTTTCTTTGCCAGCAATGCGATATGCATGCATGTTTAATTGACTGTTAGTTCATCCTATTAGGACATTGTTTTTTGATTATAACTTTCATACCCAGTCCTAATTGGGTATATGGGTCACACTCCTGTAATTTTTACTAGATTGTGAGCAGCCGCCTGGCTGCGAGAGTTTGTACCTTCGGTACTTACCTTAGAGACCATATTCATTAAGGTCTTCCCGTGGTGTCTATATTATCTATGCACACATGATGTCGAAGGAGTCCCTCTCTTATTCTGAAGAGTACATTGAATCCCTTATGGTCGGTCCTTCCCTTCTTTCTGGCATTATCTCTGCACCCTCTTCCTCCTCCACGCCCAATACTTCCAAAGCACTACTTGAAAAATTGGAAAAACTAAAAAAGAAACAGATCAGAACAGATCTTCATGCCCGCATGCTTACGGACTATCTCAGATCTGGCGTTATCCCCGTGGGATTACAAATCCGCAATACTCCTGCCATTTTTACAACTGACCGTTTTTCGGAATAAATTTAGCCACCTTGCAACGACTTGTTCCCGTCATTGGATGGTTCTGGGCATAGATACGGCCATTGAACACAGCCGCCTAGAACTTCAATAAATAGCAGAGCTTGAGGAACTAATTCTAGCAGATACATCATTGACGGACGCCAAAAGCCTTTTGGAGAAAATCAACTCTACCATCTCTACCTTCAACACCTTTGAGGTTAACAAAAAAGTTAACAAAATCCAAAAAGACATTAAAAATTACAAAGTAGAATACACCTATCCATATCTAAACGAGGAGTTCTTCAATACTCCATATATCCCACCGAGAACACGCAACTGGGGCCGATTCAGAAATAACCAACGAGTCACATTCCCAGACTCATCTAACACCTCGGCTGAGGACTCTGACTCGGATTATCGCCCAGGAACCTCAACTGCATCCAATCGACCCCAACCGCTACTTCCACCCGGTTTTTTAGGACAGGGCCGCGGACGCGGCCAACCTCCACCATCAAACCGGGGTACAAGAAATCGACAATATCAACCACAGTTACCCGGCGAGCGGCAGACTCGCAACCGATATTACCAATGGGGACATCCCCAATAGATCATACTAACTCAGTTGCAGTCATGAATCAACAAATACCAATTTTTAATCTCTCGGATCACATCTTCAATCATGACGAGACTGCCCTTCTCTCCCGAGGCCTCACCTTTGTACCCACTGAATGAACTAATTTTCTCGACCTTCAATCCAGCCTACTCAAGTTCTTCAGGAGGATAAGATTAAGACACTTCTTTTCTGATAAACCAGACCACAATTCTACCATTGTGTCACCCTTCCGCGCACCCTCCACCTTCAATCCACCCTCACATGCCATGCCACCCGAAATATTGGCATTTGAACGGCTGGTATTGAGATATGTAATGGACTTAAAAAGCCGCTCACAGTTCATTCCTTACAACTTACCCATGTCGGAAAGACAGGCCCTAAAAACTTTAGAGAACAATGATGACATCATTATCAAGCCGGCCGACAAGGGGGGCGGAATAGTAATCATGAACACTACCAAATATGATTTAGAAATTCAAAGACAACTTGCGAATCGACAACACTATCGCCCCCTTTCCAAGGACCCTCTCGAGGACATTCGTATCAAAATACTGAACATCACCAATGAAGCCAGAGATCGAGACATCATCACGAAGAAGGAGTTTGATTTTTTGAACAACCAGAGCCCTCGCACTCCTGTACTATACGTCTTGCCCAAGATACATAAAAACAGTCAAAAGCCTCCTGGGAGACCCATTGTCTCTGGCTGTGGCTCGATATTTGAACCCCTTGGTAAATACATAGACTCTATTATAAAAGAATTCGTCCCCGAAACAGACACGTACATCCGTGACACCATGGATCTTATTAATACTATAGAGGATCCACCTTTCGATACTACCACTCAAGTCATGGCTGGACTTGATAAAGAATCCCTCTATACCAACATACCCCATGATGAAGGCCTACAAGTTATACAAACTCTTCTAATTTCTAGACCTCAACCCACCCGGATCCCCACAGACTTCATCATGAACCTTCTTCGAGTAGCACTACAAAACAATTACTTTCTGTACCGAGACACATTCTACCTTCAGATGAAAGGTGTCTCTATGGGCGCATGCTTTGCACCAAACTTCGCTATCATATTTGTAAATATACTGGAGAAAACCTTGATTTTGACATCTGCAAACCCCTTTTTCCAAAATATCAATCTTTGGCGTTGATATATCAACGACGTGCTACTACTATGGAACGGCAATGCCGAGACTCTGGACCCCTTCATTACTTGGCTTAATGGCTCCCAAGAACATCTAAAGTTCACTAGTGAATGCACTAACAACGATCTCCCATTTTTGGACGTCACTATTCATGCTGAAGAAGGATTACTGGGCACTACTCTATACAGGAAGCCAACTGAAAAGAATACCTTGCTCCTGTATTCCAGCTATCACCCACGCGGCCTACGAGATGGATTACCGTATGGCCAGTCCCTACGTATCCGCCGTAATTGCAAATGGCGAAAAGATTTTTTCAGAGAAGCAGACATACTGTCCAAAAAGCTATTACATCGTGGCTACCCCAAACGCCTGGTCAATAGATCCAAGAAACGAGCCTGGTATTGCCACTGAGATCTCCTTCTAACAACTCAACCGAAGAAATCCATGACCAGGATCCCATTTGTTTCCAAATTTAGTTCCCACAGCAACAAAGTGAGCTCGATCATTAAAAAGAACTGGTCCCTTCTTCGCCCACATGAACATTTCCAGGAAGCTCCGTTATTCTCATATCAACGCGGGGACAATTTGGCCAGTCACTTAGTACATGCCATTACTTGGCCAAAAACTGCAGAGAAAAGAAACACAATAACAGCAGCCTGGGGCCTTGACCCTATTGTGGGCCACTACAGATGTCAAAGTTGTAGTGTCTGCAGTCTCACTTCCAACACAAAAGAATTCAAATTTAATGGCCGCACACATCCATTGAAAAACCACACGAACTGCAGATCGCAGAATGTCATCTACGCGATCAAGTGCCCTTGTGATCTTATCTATATTGGCCAAACAACGCAGATGATCAAACAACGCATCATCCAACACAAAAGCAGGATCAACTGTAAAACATTGACAGCTCCCTTGGTTGCCCACTATCTAGAATTGGGACACTTTGACTCTGATATCCTCTGGCAAGTGGTCGAGAAACCTACCCTACCGATCCGTGGAGGAGACATTAAAGCACTACTTAACAAAGCTGAGTGCAAATGGATGACCATTTGTGACTCGGTAAACAATGGCCTTAACACCATCGATGAGTGGAACAGCACGGTTACCATTTGAATCATTGACACATTCTTCCCCTCGATTGGTTGGCGCCCTGTCTTTCTCGCCCACCTCTGTTACCCTGATTACAATAAGAATCTGATACAAATGTTCCCTCCCCTTCCCTTTCCTCTTTAATACAGTTGCACTATATGACATAATACAGCGCCATGTGAGATATTACACTACCCATGACGTACTTGTTGATGTTGACATTTGTACATTAATGAATGGCTCTTTAAATTGTTGCTTGTTTATCATACCTCGGGCAATAAGTATAGTATTTCAATATGGATATGTACTGTCATCCACGCCTCTTTTCAATATTATATTGTCATCCTTTAATATTGTTACTCCCTCATCATTCACAAGTGTAGTTACACCCCTTCCCCCTCCTAGACCTGTTACGACTCACCACTCGCCTCCTAACCACGCCCCCTGCCGTCCCCGTAATCCAATTGGCCCCGCCCCTTCCCCGCCCGCTTGCGGAAGTAAACGACCAGCTCCCACGAACGCCATTGCTCGCCAAACCCGAGGATTCAGTCCCTCTCCAGCATACAGATCCTAAAGGTAATTGCTTTGCTATCCCGCTACCGTGGTTCAGTGAGACTATCGCTATTATCTCAAATCGGCATACCGGGCTCTTTGTAATTTTATGGCATCATCCCTGTCCCCTTCATAGGACTCGTGCTGATGCAGGCGCGCTTCACACAGCCGCCTGGCCATTCCGCAAAGTCGCCCCCCTCACGTGGAAGCAAGTCCATCTGCAAATATCAAGCTTGAATTTCCCAGACTATAGGACACTGTCCTATGCCAGCACGCTGATCTTAAAGGTAAATGTTCCATAGCCGAATCTGCCTCCAATGCCTATGTTACCACAAACGGCAAGACCGATCACTCTAATTGACCGCTTCGTCCATGTCCCCTTTCCTACAGGATTCGTGCTGGTCATCGGCAGAAATCGCACGGCCACCCAGCTTTCCCTTCAGGTGGGTACTTCTTGCTCTCAGGTACCCGTGTTATAACCTTGCAATAATCCTGTATTGGCAAGCTGGCGAGTACCCTATTACTTATGGGCCCCTCCTTGTGTTGATTTTTAATTACAGTGCCCCTGTGCAGATTCATTCCCCATTTGACGATCTCTCCAGGTCGCACGCTAACAAGCGTCTCTCCAGGTAAACACCCCCCCGTCTTCACTGCCTTTCTGGCCCCTCCCCTCCCCAACCGCCCCCCTTCTTCACTCACCCCACATGCCAGATCACCGCCTCCCTTCTTGATATATTCCTTTTTCTTTGCAGCACGTCCCAAGCTAGACAACCCAGTCCTGATGATGATCCTTACTTACGTGGATCGAAACGCTGTCGACTTCACAGCTCATTAATAGGCGTACCTTTTTAATGTGGTTTAAATATTGAAAAGCAATCCTGAATCTGTGATATCACCTTGTCACATGATTTGAGCCACCCACTGTAAATTGTTTGCACCTTGTTCACTGTGCGCCGTCCATGCTGTTCACCCCTTCACTTGCGTCGCTACCCTCATTACAGTCACTTTTGTAGAGCACCAAGTTTTATATGGTTGGAACAAATTGAGTTTATGCAGTGCTGATTATAACTGTGTATTACTGACCATGAATTCATACCATAAAATGAGATGAATGATTATCTTACTTTAAATTAAAGAGTGTTCTCCTTTTCTTTGCCAGCAATGCGATATGCATGCGTGTTTAATTGACTGTTAGTTCATCCTATTAGGACATTGTTTTTTGATTATAATTGTTTAAGCTTAGCCATCTTTCCATGTGTACTAGTTTCATTCTGTTTTCTTGCAGTTATTAGATAAGGTATGGCTATAGTCAGTCCCAACTGTTCTATTAGCACTATCAATATACTACATATGCATATTCTACAACATTTATACAATTTCGTTTTGGTTTTCCATCAGCTCTAATATCAGCCATTTCTGACTAAGGAGATGTATTCCCCTCTTTTTAACTTTAGATGGAATGCAAATTTTGAATTTTAATTATTTAAGTTGGTCTCACTTTTTCGTCAATTTGACCAACACTTAAATCTTCATCACTGTCTCCACTTATTTCCAAATTTTCCAAATCCTCAAGAATCACATATGTCCATTCAAGACCCTTGAATTTATTATTCAGTCTTTTCAACCGTGGACTTCTCCTTTTAAGTTTTTCTGTGGACGATCCAGATTGACTTGTTTTTTCATTTACTTGGTCTGGTTCTTCATTTATTGTTTTAAGGCGATATTTCAGTCTCTTGATAATACTGAGCCAAGCATCACCTTTTCTGAGTCTCTTAGTTGGCACTGTGCTTTCTCTTTCTCCAAATGCCCTTTTGTTTTCGTTGTTCTGTGGCACACTTTGGTTATTTTCATCTTCAGAATTCCTCTCTATCTGACCTTGTCCAGGGCTTATTACCTTTGCCGTTTCTGCCTGGATGGGTTCTTCTATATTATACTGACCCTGTTCAGGAGTTTGCTTGATTTGATTTTGTTTTCCGTCTTCTTCCTGAACTTGTTTTTCTTTACCTAACTGGTCCTGCTCAAGTCTTATAATTTCTTGATTGTCTTCTGCATGGGAGTTTTCTCTAGTGCCTATCTGACCCTCCTCAGACTCCGGAGGGCTGTTTCTATTTTCTTCTGTCTGAGTGTAATGCTCTATCCTTATCTGGTCCTCTTCAGATTTGATATGTACTTTGGTTTCTGTAATCTGAGTGTGTTCTTCTATTCCTGTCTCATTCTCACTATCACTCTGTGTGTCTCAATAAATTTGGCTCCTTGTTCTCACTGTTATTTCAGGTATGTCTACTATTGGGATCCAATCGTCCTGACTTGTGCTCGGTAGTGCGCCATCAGCTACTTCAGCATCCAATTCTTGTGATCTTTCAGCTGTACAACCTTCAACCTCTGCTACTTCAGGTTAGGGTTCTCTTTGTTATGGCTGGCATGAATCCAATTAGGTGTACCTGCACATTTAACAGCTGTTGTGGTAACCAATATTACTTGATGTGGTTTTCCCCACCTTGTTGCTAGGCACGATTCTCAGGTGTGATCTTTTATCACTACACAATCACCTGGATTCAGATAATTTGCTTGAGTCGACTGCCTGGCCACAACCTGATGAGAGATAGAATGCACTTGATCAGCCAAATCTTTGCAATACTCCAGTACCAAATCATCAGATATATTTAACAGCTTCTGTCGTAGTACACGTGCTTGCCTCATTGCCCTTCACATGAGTATCTCATGGGGATTCAAGCCTGTATTTTTGTCTGGTATGCTTTTGAGTCCCATCAGAACAAGAGGTTAAGCATCAGGCTACTCCAGTGGAGTGGATGCACACACCTTTCCCAGTCTTGATTTGATTGTGCCATTCAGTTGTTCTATCGCTCCAGAAGCCTCTGGGCAGTATGCACAGTGCAGCTTTTGCTCAATTTTGAAAGCTTTGCAAATTAATCAAATTATTTCATTATTAAAATGAGACCCTCGGTCTGACTCAATCGTTACTGGAAAACCGAACCTAGGAATGAGCTCTCTTAACAGGAGTTTGGCCACAGTTAAACTGTCATTTCTTCTGGTGGGGTATGCCTTCACCCACTTGGAAAATAAACAAACAATGACAAGGACATATTTTAATCCCCGACAAGCAGGTAACTGTATGAAACCAATCTGGAGTCATATGAATGGATCCCCAGCTTTCCCAATTTTTCCAGGACAAACTACAGTTTTCCTGTCTTGGTTCATTTGTTGACAAATTAAGCATCTTTGGCAAAGACTCTCTGCAATATTCCTGAACCTTACATTAAACCAATTTTGTTGGAAAAGTTGAATCATTGCATCTCTGCCTATGTGTGTGTGTCCATGATACATTCTAGCCATTGGGACAAACATACAGTCAGGTATGCCTTGCTCAACCAAACATTCAATTTCTGCTGCAACACCTGCTTTTATTTCTGGACTCTTTTTATACTGTCAGATATTTAGATAGACACCATCTTCCTTTACAGCCAATTTTACTGGGTCGACATTTGCCATCAATCCCACTTCTTTTCTGGTAAAATCCCACACATCAGGGTTTACGGTATTTTTACCCTTCTCTGGCATCTCATCTCTAGTTATCTGTTTAACTTCAGTCCTTTGTCTCGCTAACATAATTTTGTACACTCTGTCGTCATCAGGAGTCTGTATTGCAATGCCTCCGGTGTACTAAAAATGGTGCAATTCATTTTGCACAATAAATCCCTTCCTAACAAGTTCACACGGCTTGAGTCACAGACTACGAATTTGTGCATTTCTTTAAAGTTGCCAATACATACCTCCATTGGTTCTGTAATAGGGGTCCTAATCTGCTTATTAGAAATGCCCACTACTTGTATTGCTTCTCCCGAGAGTGGTAGGTTTGGGATGTCTGCTGTTCTCACAGTAGAACGGGTAGCACCAGTGTCTAGCAAGAAGGTGACGTCATTTCCTTCAACCTTACCTTCTATGTAGGGGCCTGACTGATCTACCGGCAAGGATGCACCAAGTACGCATTCCTCTTCCCCCCCTCTCAGGCATTGTCTTAAAGTCTCCTCATCAAAAAATGTGTCCTGTAAAAGAAACAGTGGAATTACTGAGTTTTTATTACCACTTCCCTCCCGGAATCTGGTGTCCACACTGTACTTGGTTTGACTCACAAAATTTGGCATAGGGACAGGGGGCAATTGATTCTGTATTACCTGTTGTGGCTGTCTCATTGACACCTTATTCTGTGTCTGTGGATTAAAATTTTGAGTTTGGACATTATTATTCTATATAAGTTTACACTCATTTTTCTAATGCCCCGATTTTCCGCACCCATGACAGGGAAACTTTTTCTTTGCCTCTTCTTTGCTCAATCTCCCTCTGGGTTTACCCCCACTGTTTTCACCCTGACCTTCCCCTCTTCCTTGATTATTTGCCTATTGACTTAACTGAAGTTCCTGTTGTTCTGTTAATTTACCTTGAGCCCACATTACTTTTTCTTCTAATTTCTTTTGTCTGTTATCAACTTCATCCTCACAGTTTTTTGCATACTTGAGGATTTCGTCAATAGGCTTTGCCTGCCAACATAACTTATGTTCTTTAATCATTTGGGATATATCTGTCCTTAATCCACTCACAAAACGATATACAAAGTGTGTCATGTCTTTATTATCCATGTTTTCTAACCCACTCTACTGTTTAAATACCTGTAATAGGCGCTCATAATATGCATGTACAGATTCATCCTTTTCTTGGGTTGTTCTGTCTATTTTTATCCAATCTGTTTCTTTTGGGGGTGCCTTTCCTTTTAAATAAGTTATTACCTGATGATATTTTTTCTTTACCTCTTCTGACGGGGCTCCTGTTTTTACATTTCTTGGGTACTCATCGTTTGGCCAATCTACTGAAATTTTACATTCTGTCCATAAGTCAGCAGGTACAACTATGTCAAACAAACCATCTAGATCTTTTATCAGAACTTTCAAAACCTTCACAAACCTTTCAACTTGCCTGTACCATACTACATGTTTTTCTCTAAGCTTTGGGAAATCATTTGTAAATGACAAAATATCCTGTCGGACCATAGGACATGAACATAACCTCCTCCTGGAACTTCTCCAATTGGACACAACCTTTTAACCATTTCTGTTTCTTTCCTTACATATTCAGATGTCATTTGATTCGCCTGTGCTTCTTCCTTTTTCCTTGTCCATCTTGCTTCCCATCTATCGAAGTCTCCCCATTTTTGTAACAATGTCAATAATTCTTTTATATGCAATTTTCTCTCTGACACATTCATGTACTCCAAATCTTTATTGGAAAATTCTGCTCTATATGGCTTCTGCAACACTTTGGATTTACCTATGACAATTCCCATTTCTGAGGCCAAATTCATTAATTTCTCATGAAATATTTTGGTATTTCGAGTGATGCTTCTGCATATGAATAACAACTCTTCTTCGCTGAAAGAATTCAATCTCTCTAGCCCTACATTCCCAGCTATCATTTCTTCCAATTCTACCCTTAATTTAAAGATGTCTAACTCCTTTGGATGAGATTTTGGCTTCTCTATTTCTCGTGTCCACCTTTCAATTTCTTCTGGGTTTACTACAGTGGCACTCTTTGTTCCTGTAGACGTTTCAATCTGTACCTCTCTTGAGCCTCCAGGGGTACATTTTCTGAATGAATAATATATTGGCTCTCTTATGGGAAAATCCAATAGGGAAATTATTGACTCATACTAACTTGTTTGATCATCAATTATTTTCTTTTCTTTTCTGGGTTGCATGATTGGAGTAATCAGAACTGGAGTTTTAGGACTGGTTTGCTTATCTCCATAAAAAGGAACAACTGAACCTATAGTCACTGGGATCGTTAGGGCTAATGACTAGTATTTAATTGGGTTATTTTCGGAATCAGTTCACTTCTATGTTTATTCATTGCTTCTCTTTCTTATCTTGCAACACTTTTTCTATAGTAGTCTCATGTACAATCTGGAGTACCAAGGGTGTTTTTAAGAACGGGGCACTAGGTAGGGGTAACTCTATTTGTCTCTTCCTGATAAAGTGGAGGATTTTTCATTAACAGGTCTGCAAGATAATCATCTTCTAAATCCCCATTACCAGTCCCTAAATGTTTTGTTTTCTCTGTACATTTACTTCCTGGCGTATCTTCTGTGGTAAAGACAGGATATAATCCTTCCACTATCATACATTGTCTCAATTGTTTCATCCGCTTATCTCGAGTCTCTCTGGGAAATCTAGGGTAAAATGTACTTAAGTTTCTATCACATTGGGATCTGTCTCACTCGAAAGCCTTGGTCTCCCACTCTTCTAAAGCTTTATACTGCGTTAATCTAGGTCTCGGTTCTAATTCATTCATGCGAGTTCGTAAAATTGTGCAAAATTCTTCCATTAAATGTTCCATGTTCTGGAAATGCTAATATTCCATCATTTTTTGTGTATTCCATCTAATTTTCAAACCATACACAAGTGTGGTAGCCTCTTTCTATCATCATGTATGATGCAGGCGTTTTTGGAGGTGGAATATCGTCTCTTCTTTTAATGGGCTTATCCTTTTTTAAATAATTCTTAATTTTCTGCATAATTGACACTTTTCTCTTTTCTCCTAACATGATGTTCGGTCTTCCTCTAATGTACTGTTCATGGGCAAAACCTATATATCTTCTATCTGGACGGGACCCTGTTATAGTTGGATTGAAATTCCACATATAATCACCACTACCTAGTAGCACTGAAAATTCTATTATTGCAGTTTAATCAATTGTTTACTTCTTCTGAAATGTTTCTCCAATACCAGCGCGTCTCTTATTTTTAATGACCAATCAACATTTATTTTACAGAAACACTTTAACCAATGCTTGCATGGCTCTCTTGTGACATGAGTTTCACTCTCTGTACTCACCCCTTCTTTACAAAATTACCTCAGCTACACACCCGCTGTTTCAACCAATCCCAGCGAAGCTCTTAGTGACGTCAGTGTAGCTCCCGCAACTGACCCCTCATTTGCAAGGTAATACGCCAATTCAATTTCTTTCAATTTCAATTACACATTTAATTATTTAACAACATAAAACATGGCTTACTGTGCCTGATTGAATCACTACAAAGAACAGTCAAATTCTTTCACGGCTAGTAAAACCTTTCCTTTTAACCTTCATACACTACGAGTAAAACCTCTTCCGCTTACTCTTCACGCAAGCAAAAAAAAGACCTGTTACTTCTTTAGACTTACCCTTTCTAGGTGATATAAGACCAAAGTTTCACCTGTGAACTCCTTTGCTATCAATCACTCTCGCTTTTATACGAGAAAAGAATTATCCCTAACTAGTGCTGCAAGTTGACCTAACTATCTGCACTTACCACATCAAGGCCAGTAACCTCACTGAAGTGTGGCTTCCATTTACCACCTGGTATTCAATATCCCCGGGGAATTCTGGACAACATGAACAATACAAAAGGGTTTTAGTTAAAAACATAAATCAATATAAAATCAATACACAGCTAACTACCTATCTTAACTAAAACTTAAACCATAGCTCAGCTACCAAAGAAATACTGATGGCACAAGATTACCAGTTTAGGATAATTTCTAGCACCATACTCTCCTGGGCACATAAACATACACACTTTTAATCGGTAATCTATTTCTTGCCGATCAGAATTTTATATTTTATACCTGTACAACATAACTTACCAATTCCTTGTCACTTTATTTCTAATCACTCCGATCCATGGACCTACTAGTTAGAATAATAGGTATAGGGTAACAATTTTAATTTATCATGAAAACCACAGACTTGGGAAAATGTTAAACTCTTTATCTATGCAACATTTTGTGAGTCAAAATCCAACACACATTTGTCACCAACTTCTCAAGGAGAAAAATAATGATCAAAATAGGAATCTTTAGAGACTTAGTAATATTTCTAGACATTGGAACCAGGGAAGGGTGCAAAAATAAAGCGGTGCAATGACATACCATACAGAGTTATATTTATCTATAATGGTGCGAGGACCAACCCCTGGCCAAGGGCTGGAAAGAAAGGGCTGCCAACTAGACAGGAGCCGACAGGTCAGGACAGGTGCAGGACAGGACAGGTTACCTCTTCTAAGTGCAACGCCAGCGTTACACCCCTCTCTGCAGCTACTCTCGTAACAATTCTAATAGACAGAGTATTCTCCTTCAGCAATTTCCCGAATCTTCTTCCAGAGTGCTCTACCAGCCCTCTGAGCTCCGCGACATCCACGATCTCCTTCAGCATACGTTGGGTCAATGACAGGTCTGTGACAAGTCAGACAATCTAACTGACTAAGCCTACCTTAGTTATATCATTTTCCAGGATATGCACCACCCCCCAAATTTGTGTATTCCCTTCATTTGATTGGTCAGTGGGACAGGGAGAGGTCATCACACCATACCAGTATGAAGTCATTTTCCTTTATTTTAATTAATCTATGTTCCCGCCCATGATTTACTTTCCTAAGCTTTTATTCCGCTCAGCATTATTTCATTTAATTTCATATACAATGTATAAAATTTCATTCGCTTTTCTTCCTCTCTACGGGTCAAGAGGTGAGGTTCTCAGGGGCATCGCTGGTAAGATGGGACTTGGCAGACGTTCAATGCCAATTAATTTGAGGATCTCAAAGTTCAAGTGTGCACGTGCAGCAATTGAAGATGGAGAATGCAGACACCCTTCAGGCCCAAATACGAGTTAATAATAAGGTTAAAGAAAAACACGTTAGAATACGAAAGTAAATGAATGCACTGTATACCACTTATTTCTACTCTAACCTCATTATTTTATTTTAACTATTGCATTAGCAGATTAGCAAAACACGCAAAGTTTAGTTCAAGCAAAAGCATATGCATTAGCATGTGAGTTTCAAAGCGGCCATTTTGGGCACTATTGCGCAGCTTCAAAGAATTACCACCAAAAGCAAAGAACATCATACTATGTAGATGCAGTAGACGCATGCGCAGAAGAGTTCTCGCGTTTTTGGTAGCCATATTAAGACACTCGGATTACTTGTTAGTAAAGCACAAAGGTAAGCTTACCTTAGATACAAGAAATGTTGTGTGGTGCAATTATTAGTTTTACAAAACATGTTGATTAATTTGTTATATATTATTTCGAGAGGGCTGAATTCAAGAAAGTTTCTTTACATATAAAACCTTGCTCCATCACATGTGTATTGCTAAGTTCCACTTTCCCCCTTTTAGGCCTGCCATCATACAAATTGTTGAGCTTAGCTTTAGGTTTTAAATTAGGTGTACACAATTTGTCAAGCTATGGTAAAAGGCTCAGGGTCATAGAAGTTGAGAGTTTTAGGTCCGATGCTTTTTAGAGATAGTTAAACTTATTCCTTGATGCTGTGCAGTTGCATAAATGGGAAGGGCAATATCCTTGTCTTGGTGCCAACATATAGCTGTAATCTGAGGTTTGTGAGCAGTAGGGTGATACAAAAAAGTCCCAGACTTGGCCATATACATAATTTAGCATTTCCACAACAGCATAATGATGTGAATTAAACTCATTCTAGACTTTTTTAGGTCGGGCCTATAGCGGCAACGCTCATGCCCTGCATACTTTGCGAGGCATGCAGTAATCCAGTATGGAGTGGAAGGTCTGTGGAATCTTCGCCCACTCTCCACCCATGTTTTTAATTGGCTTTTGTCACTGTCTTTCGTAAATGCTGATGTCTGATTGATTATGAGGCTTGTTAGTCCCTCCTTATGTTTGCCATGTCGTCATTTGTACCCTCCCATGGCTACTGGCCTCTTTACTTCGAGTGTTACACAGTACTTAGATTGTGAGCACTACTTTGTATGTGCCTTCTCGCCCCCTTCTTCCCCCGCCCACACTCCCATTGTCTGTGCTTCCCCAAGTTGTCCGTGATATAATGCAATCAGTCTCGTGTAAATGCGAGTGGTATTGCAATGCAAATGCTTGTTTTAGTCATGCATTTCCTCGGTTGCACTCGGTGAGTCTCGGTCGTAGTCTGAAGCGATCATCCTCCTTTATACTTCCTGTTAGGTTCAATGTGTGTCCCCCTTTGTTATGGTGTGTTAATGCCAATGTGCTGACTTGAGGGAGGAAACGAAAAATACAAAGCAGACAAAAGTCAAAATGCTGGAGCCAATAAAGGTAAACTCCAAGGACAGTAGATTTTATTCGCACTGCGAGTTTAGCGGTTCTAGGCACTGGGCTGCTGCTCTAGGTGCTCTTGTGCCACAAATTTCAATAGCGGTGTTACAAATGTTTGCTTCGGTTTCCAGGATAAGACAGATTCTTTTAGACAACCACAAACGTTTAAACAACTTTAACCTTCTACCACTTTTGGAACTTAGGAACAAAAAAATGAAAGCCATATTTAATCTCTGCCAATCTGCAAACCTAATTTTCAAGAAAATAGGCATTTTCACCCACAAATGATTTCATCCAAACTGCTCAATTGGGAGTTTGGGGGGGAGACAAGTTGTCGATTACTATTTGTACTTGACTGACCCTGTGTCATTTGTTTACAATACCGCTTATTTAGTGGATTAGAGGCTTCATGGAAATGCATATGTGTGTAGTGGTGCACTTTGAACAGTACTCTGGTAGATGGTTCCTAGAGTCTGCTTGATAAGCCAGATTTTACTAGTGGGCATGTGTTCTGCTTTAATTTTAACACATGAATAACTGGAAGAGTGTTGAAAGTGGGCACAAGTTTCACCCTCTTCATGCCATTGAACATGGTTAAGGTAGGCAGGTACAGAGGAAGCATGAGTTCTCAGCAGTGATCCCTGACCACGGCTCTGCACCTCCCACGATCACTGCCTTCGTTCACATTTACAGCTTGGTACGCTTTTGTCAGCAGGGATGATGAGCAGCAGACACGTGGTGGCTCATTTCACAGCGTGGGAGTCTCTCCTCGTCACTTAGGAACGCGCTGTGACGCCCTCGCATCATAATATGAGTCAGGCTTTCGCGGTACAAGGAGACGTGGTGTCCCAATATGTGAGGGATCTAAAGTGCATCTTAATGCCAACATACAACACAGCAGCGCCGAGGGCACATGAGAATGCCTATGAGTGGAGCAAGTGAACGTGAATTCCCAACCCCTGGTGCTCAGTCTTAACTCAAGTCAACAAGCGGATCCGAATGAATGTCAGACAGCGTTCACACTGATTGCCACTTGAACACATGCTCCTATCCTTCACACCCAATCATCCCCCTGGCCCCCTACCCATCTATCCCTGCACGCAGACTAAAGAGACTTAGGTTTTGCACACCATGTTCAAGCCTCCAGACCAAACCTCACCCACTCCACCTCCATCTCCAGACACAGGCAAACAGCCGTTCAAGCCTCATGGCCCCAGTGCACACCTTCAACAGCCCTCAGGGCCACAAACTGGGTTCCGGAGAGGACAGGGAACAGAGACGGCACTGCTGAGGGTGGTAGAGGACTCCAGGAGGATTCTGGACGCAGGTGGCAGCGCGGCCATTATCCTCCTGGACCTCAGTGCCGCCTTCGACACGGTGAATCACCGTGTCCTCCTGTCTCGTCTCAGAAAGCTGGGCGTCAAAGACAGGGCATTCATGTGGCTGGAGTCCTTTCTTGACGGTAGATCTTTTAAGGTCTTTTCAGAAAATAGTTGCTCTCCATCAATGCCATTACAGTGTGGGGTGCCACAGGGTTCCTCCCTTAGCCCCACACTGTTTACTGTTTAATGTTTATATGGCGCCCCTGGCAGAAGTAGTAGCTCCCTTCGGGATCCAACTGGTAAGCTATGCTGATGACACCCAGCTAGTTGTCTCTCTCAATCAGGTGGAATCCCCCCCTTCCAGGCTTTGCCGTTGCCTGGAGGCAGTAGCAAACTGGATGGATTTGTCCCACCTGAAATTGAATGGAGGAAAAACAGAGCTGATGCTCCAAGGAAAACGAGCCATATTTAACAACGTGATACACTGGCCCTCCTGTATGGGCCCAGGACCCACTCCAAGGACCGAGATAAAGAGTCTCGGGTTTTGGTTGGATGCAGAGCTGTCATTTAAGACCCAGGCAAGGAAGACAGTGGCCACCTGTTTCGGACTGCTGAAAACAATTCGGAAAATTCTTCCTCAGCTACCCGAAACAGTAAAGAAAACCATAGTCCAGTCTCTTATTTTATCCAGGCTGGATTATGGAAATGCGCTCTATCTTGGAGCCCCCGTGTCTGTTATCCGGCAACTTCAGGTTGTCCAGAATTCCGCAGCACGGCTACTCACGGGCACTAGCCATCGTACATCAGCCAGGCCCGCACTCTGCACCTTGCACTGGCTCCCCATAAAGGAGCGAATCCATTTTAAGACTCTCTGCACGGTCCAGAAAACACTCTATGGGAATGGCCCCCTCATCCTAGATGACATGATCAGACCATATAAATCCATCAGGAATCTTCGCTCGAACCAACAAAACCTGCTGATAGCTCCTAGGATCAGCAGAGCCCGCACAGGAGGTCGTCTGTTCTCGCACAATGCGGCTGGATTGTGGAATGCTCTCCCTCCACCTCTCCGCCAAGAGCCTAACCTTCTTGTCTTCCGGAAAAAACTAAAAACTCTTCTGTTTCCAAAAACCAGATAATACAGATCTGCATTTTTAACTCATCTCTGTCTGGTCAGTCTTAAGCGCTGGGATGCTCCCGAGTGGCCACGCGCTATAGAAGAACCTAATAATAATAATAATAATAACTTACATTGCATTCATCTGCCCCACAGACTCACACCTCATACAACAACCCCCAGAACTCCAATAGCACATAAAAGGCCATGCAAAAACATTACTTAACTGATTTTACGCTACTACACCCCACCAACCTGCTTTCTCTCGTCTATCCAAAAGATTCAAAAAGCATCCTGCCTTAAACTTTCACACAAACTCCGATTGTGCCATCCAAGAAATAACAACCGCTAAAGTAAACACTCGCCACTCCCGCCCTACAAAATAACGCGTTTAGCACACCCGGCTTTGATTCACCCGCACCTCAGAAACAATTCAAACAAACATCCATTTTCACACACTCGTGCAAGACATCATTGCCCCAGAGGACCCACACAGCACAGCATGCCTTCATACGGTAGTGCAAGCCATGCCTGGAATGGGCTGCCCTTAAGAACCCACACAGCACAGCATGCCTTCACACAGTCTTGGACAGACTCCGCACGGTTCTCAGCGTCCAGCTATCACTTACTCTCCCCTATAACGTTTCCAGAAACGAAGTGAATTACTCTAAAGCCGGGTTAGGTTTAAACAAGCATTTGCAAAGCATAGGTCTCCCGTGTACTTGAGTTTGAGCTATTGGCATTACAAATGACAATGCCTTTTATTTATGTTTTTTTTTTTAAACATAAATAAAAGGCTTTGTCATTTACACTGCCAATAGCTTGAACTTGCATGACCTATTGCATTGCAAATTCTTTATTTTTTTGTATAGGAATTTGAATGAAATCAGAAAGCAAGGAACATTCTTGTGAAATCGCAAGTATTTGTTAACACTGAGAGGAATCTGACTTAACAAGAGCAGAAGACAATGAAAAAAATATGACCAGCCATTCTTTGCTTACCTCACCGCATCTGCCAAATATTCAGTATACTTGTATAGCGTATGAGAAAAGAACATCATCATGGAATGCAAGGACTTTGGACTGGACTTTGTAAGGTAGATAGCTGATAGGTGTGTATTCTTGTAAAATGCTGTGAAGAAAAATTGGATTCAAATGATCAAAAGAAAATGGAATGTCACATACTGATACATAATTGCAAATACCAATACAAAATAGAATGTCACAGTAGGCTATTCACTGCTTTGGTAATTACAGGAGTGAAAATTAGTATATGCTACTAATACAAAACAAACCTAGTGATAAATCGCCGGGTAGTTTTGGCTAGAATATTCCTAATATGGCATGGTTAACACTAATTTACAAAAGATTTGCACATTTTGTAATAGCAAATATGAACTAAAAATTGTGGAATAGAATGCTACACAGAAGGATTTTAATATGTTAGGACTGATTCACACATTTACATCCATCACCTTTTTGGTTTCTAAGTGAGAACGCATAAAAAGAGGACTGTGTGCTGACTTGCTTCCTGAGCTGCTGTGCCAATAGAATTCAACATTTAACTTACTGAGGCGGTCCCAGAGGGCTAAATACATCTAGGGTGCCAAGACTGATCTTTATTTGGTTTATACATTTAAAGTGGCATAGTGTGATGAAATGGAATGGTGTTCAGAGACATACATTTTCATTGACATTGATTAAAGCATTTCCATAACTTTGTTTTCTGCCAGGAGGCGTGGCCAGCAGCCGGAAGGAATGGCTGCTCACTAGCGTGGCTCTGGAGCACTCACCCGTTAATCCGACATATATCCTTAGTACATTAACAGTTTTGATCCTGCAAATAGTGGGAACACAGCCATTAAGCTCTGGGTCACCAGCATACCTGGTAATCCCGTCTGCGGGGGCCGGGAAGAGGTGTGTGCGATTCTGACCCATCAGCGGAGAGGGGATGAAAGCTGGCGGCAACGAGACTGGCGTAATCCCACAGACTGGCAGTCCTGGGGATTGGCCTGCCCAGATGGCCTGAAGCCTTTCATCGGCCCACAGACAACATCGGAGACACTCGGGGGCTGGCCAGCATTGAAGTACTGACTAGCGTGCAGATCTGATTTGCAGGACCGGGGGCAGGCCTCCACCTGCAGGGTCAGGCTCCTGCCTGAGAGAACAGGGCAATGGCCCCAATTGACTGCTTTGATTGGGCCGAGAGGCAGAGCTGTAGGGGAGCTGCGGGAGGTTAGAAGACTACACCCGGTGAGTGGGAGAGCTTGAACCCACAAGACAACCGTCAGCGGGGTCCCGGAATTGGTGCAGGCCCGGCCGAGGGCGCAGGGGAACTGGTGAAGTCGAGTCCTGCCCAAGATAGACCTGTGGGCTGACTGGAGCATTGGGACACTACTAAGAAAGGATGCTACATGTGGGCTGGGCTTGTGCACTGGTAGTGTGAGCCCAACGGGGAGGCCTGATAGAACAATACTGTAGCAAGCCATGATCTCATCTGCCCCCTGAGTGGGAGAGAGGGGATAGATTTCTCAACAGGCAAGTAAAAGAACTTCTGGAGAGGTACTGTGGGCCCCAGACATTGTGAGTGGTGGCAGCCCTTCCCACCCGGCTAGAAATCTACAGAAGAGATCTGCATAAGATTGTGAAAGGGGTGGCCCCCCAGATACAGTGCTTCTAACCTGGAGTAATGAGACCCCCTGGGGGCTGGTAAGGATGGGACAAGGGACAACCAGACTCTGCAGGCAGCAAGCCAATCCTGACTCCGGGAGTGCCAAGTCAAGTGAGACTGTTGTGTGATTCTCTTGACTCAAGCCAACATTCAATGGACAGCAAATCTATCCGGTTCAAAGCCACATGCTGGTAGTGGCCCGTGGACCCTGGTCAGGGAGTGGGTAGTACGGAGTTTGGTCCTGAGCTTCTAATCCCTTCCTTGCTGGAATGTACGGTACTCCAGGATGGCTGGGGTAAAAGGACCCAAGTCTTCATTACAGACTAAGCTGGACAAATATGCCTTGAATAAAAATGGCAAGGAGTCTAAGACCTACAAAGTTAATGACCCAGAGAAAACAACCAACCCCTGAACAGCCGGATCCAACACTACAGGACATCATGGCTGCCACCAAAGGGGTATGGTCCTCCTTGGAGTCGCAGTTGGACTCCGTGAACACGGAGGTTTCCCTCATGCAGGACAACCTCCGGAAGATGGGGATGAAAGTTAAGGAGGTGGGGGAAGCCACCAAACAAATTACTACAGACACATCCTAACTCAAGCGTCAGGTACAGCAATTGACCAAAAAACAGGACAAAATGAAGGCGCAACTAGATGAATACAAAGGCAGAACATGTAGCAACAACGTGAGCATCATGGGGGTGCCGGAGCGAGAAGAAGGTTTGGACGCGGGGGTGCTAGGTGGCGCTGGAGCGTGATGGCCGCTCTGGTGTAGAGCTCCTGCCCGACCGGGGATGAAGACAAACATAACCCCCATCCTGGCCACATGAAACCGGCTGCAAACACCCTCGCTTCCATCCGGAGGGTCTCCTACACACTCGGTGGAAATTTCAGAACTGTACCGCCTGCAGCGGGCTGGTGAGGTGAGCTTGAAGCTGCCGCGGGCCGGAGCTGTGGAGAGGATTGTGCATCTCGGCGGCTGCGGCAAACTACTGGTGGCCGGTGCTGCGAGGCCCAGCGGGCCGCTCCAGGTACAAGACCCTGATCCCTCGTGCGGCGCCCCGATTTGAACGGGACAAATCACCGGTGTGCTCACTGCCGCCCCCCGGAACCCAAGTGTTCAGAGAACGGTGCCAGGGTGCCGTTGGGGGCCCCCTGCCCTCCCGCCGGCCGCCCTCATCAGCCACACCAACTCCGGCTGGCACACCCAGGATTCGAGATGACCTGAGGGCCCCCCCTCGCCTCCCAGATATTACCGTGTTGGGCAACCCCTGTATAAGGCGGTGGGAGCGGTGGGGACGGAGCGCAGATTAACGCCTGTGGCACTGAGGGTGCACGCGCTGCCGAATTGGGACCCATGTCCTCCATTTTGACAAACTATTTGGGGTTAGGCTTTGTGACCCCTACGGAACTGGTCGGAGGCTATGAGATCCTTGGGCCTGCTGGGCTGTGCTCCACCATGTCTACGGCGTCCCAGGCTTGAACCGTCCTGAAAGCACCGCGCAGGTGGGGGATAGCCTCCGGGCCCCTGCTCCTCCTCCGCCTTTTGCATTCTGGCCGCCATTTCGCGGCGCCCAGTGGAACGACTACTACACGCCTGGCCCTGTTGCTGATTTAGAGGTCTCCCTTAGGCGCTTCAACCCACGCCCGCCTCTGGGGACCCTGTTCGCCTACCTGGGGACTGCCGGGGGGAGTTTAGAGGAACTGCTGGCTACATTGCCTCTGCTGCCTGTGGCTACTTTCACTGGGGGCCCTTCCACGTGCTTCGCCACTTCATATCCTCCAATCCTGTGGGGGGTGAGTTCGCTCGCTCGTGCGGGCTGCTCACGCTTGGAACATCAGTGACTTTGGACCAGTCCCTCAGGTTACCTGCGCCTCATAGCACTGTTAACCCAGGCGGCACGCTCACCTTTGCCTTGCCTAGAGCACACTTGCGCTGGATTTGCGCAGCCGAGTGGGGGAACGTGGGCTTACTGTTAGGAACCCTGATCTACACCGTCCTTGCTTGGCCCGGGCTGTCAGGATGGGTAAGACGGAACCCAGGCAGTCGAAGCTGCCTTTCGAGGGCCATAAGACACCAGGTTCCAGCTCCAAAACTCCGGTCGAAGCAGACCCCCCGGAGACACAAGACGACGGCTGGAAAACACTACTGGTCACCATGCAAAAATGTCTGACCTCGATAGACTCCAAAATAGATTCCATGAATCTCAGGCTGGACAATGTACTGGCCAAGTTAGATGGACACGAGGAACGCCTCAAAGAAGCTGAACAAAGAATTTCAGGCCTGGAGGATGGCGCAACCGCAACTCGACAGTAAGTGACGCAGATGGACAAACTCTTGAAGGTAATTGCGGACAAAAATGAGGAGTTGGAAGCGCGCTCCAGGCGGAACGACGTGTGCCTGCTAGGCCTAGCAGAATCCACAAACACTGGCCGCCTGGAAGATTACCTAGAACGTCTGCTAAGTGACACCTTTGGCCGCGACTCTTTTTCAGCGCACCTAGTTATTGAGCGTGCACATCGGTCACTTGCGCCCAAACCTCCTCCAGGAGCGACACCCCGTCCGATTATCATGAAATTTCTCAACTACCGAGACAGGGACACTTTGCTACGCCTGGCACGAGAGAAGGGGGAAGTTCGCTTTGAGAACACCACGCTATTCTTCTACCCATATTTTACGCAGGTGGTGCAAGAGGCTCGCCGTAAATTCCTGGCGTTTAAAAAGCAGCTCCAATCCCGCAGTATCCAATATGCAATGCTTTACCCGCACGTCTGCGGTTCCACCATCGAGGCCGCCAGCACATCTTCCAAACGCCTCATCGAACTGAAGAATACCTGAAACATGACAGGAGGTCGGTATCGCGAGACGCTGCTGCCAGGCACCGGTCCCACTCTCATTCCCCCATGTCGGAGCCATCTTGAGGTGCCATCTTCAAGAAGAACTCATCCAGCGATGTGATTCCTCTTCGGGCATCGTGACGACATCCTGCTGATTGGTGATGTATTCCAATATAGTAGACCAAAGAATTTCTATTGTCCCCGGACTGCTCCTCTCTACCCGTTGTTTCCGCCCCTGAGATCCAGGCGGTGGTAGATGGGTGAAATAGGGTGATGGAGTATTATGGGCGGGAGCACCTAGTGGCCCTCCTTTCGAAGGGCATTCCCCGTTGAGACTTAATAACTTTCCTTTGTTGGGACTGTTTCTGCTGGGAGCAGCTTCTCAGTGGATGGTTTATGGGGGGAGGGATGGATTTTTCCTGGCGAGTTGGGGTAGCCAGTGTGGGAGAGGAGGGAGGGGGGGCACAGTTGTCTTAAGTCCGGAGTACCACTACTACATCATTTGCACATGCTATGTATTGCTCATACTGCAGTTGTTCCACTTGTGCACACTCACTTGTTACCTGCACCGCCGTTCTCTACCATACCCTTTTCCCAGCCACCATGACCCGCAATAATTAAGCACAGAGTATTCGGTTACTATCCTGGAATATAAGATGCCTGAACGACCCTAGAAAACGTAGACAAATACTAGGATACCTTGACAGACATGGCATAAATGTTGCCCTCCTGCAGGAAACGCATCTCTCCCCCGGCCAAGCCCCTACTTTTGCAACCAGATGGGCCTCTAGTCGCACCTTCTCACAGTATTCTAACTACGCTAGGGGGGTCACAATTTTAATTTAAAAGGGAGTTGCCTTTATACCCGCTGGATGCGACGCTGATAATGAGGGCAGAATCTGTCTAGTGTGGGGTCGTCTATGCTCGCACGATGTATTGTTAGCCAACTTCTATGGCCCCAATGTAGACCAGCCATCCACCTTGATGGTGTTATGGAGCAAGATACACACATTAGGCAACACACACGTTATTCTAGGAGGGGATTTTAACACTGCTATGAAGCCATCTGCCGATCGGTCCCGCCCGCTCCCCGCACATTACACTAACATGCAGCGCGCCCTGTGCGAGGTCGCGGCGGATAACAACCTAGTAGATGCATGGCGACACCTCCACCCTACCTTACGAGAGGGCACATATTACTCTTCCCTACACTCTACCTGGGCAAGACTCGACTATGTGTTTGTTTCTGCTGGATTAGCTCCATGGCTGACCCGAGCGGTGCATCTTGCTCGCACCTTCTCGGACCACTCTCCGGTCCTTGTAGAGCTCCAGATACCCCTGAATGTTTCCCCCTACCTTTTGTGGCGTCTCAATCCTGCTCACCTTCGAGACACGGCTTTTAAGGCCGAACTCGAACAAGATATTCACGACTTTTTCGAACGCAACATCACCTCTGTGGATAGTATGACCACTGTCTGGGAGGCCTTTAAGGTTACCATCAGGGGATGGTGCATAGCGAAGGGGGGCGGAGTGTTAAAATCTCTGCGCACTGAACTGCATAAACTTGAAATCGAGCTCAAGGAGCTAGAGAGGTCCAGAGCATGCAACCCAGATGACCCCGACACTCTCCTACGTTTGCGCAGCAAAATTTCAGAATATACACAGGTGGCAGATAAGGAGGGAAAGTTTTTAGGGCGTCCACACATGGCACGTATATACGGAGAGGGAGACAGACCGGGGAGGGCTCTGGCGAATGCTGTTAAACCCCCCAAATTTTCGACGTACGTCACGGAGATACGGGATGACAGTGGGGACATACACAGGAACCTCCCTGATGTCCGCCGCGTTTTTCGAGACCACTACCATACTCTGTACACATCACACAGGGGGGAACCCATTGACCTCTCCACATACTTTGATGACGTCGCGCTGGCGTGGCTAGGTGAGGGACAACAGAAGTTTTTGCATGCTCCATTGGAACTCGAGGAGATAACAGACGCCATTATGAGTATGCGCTCTGGCAAAGCCCCAGGCTCAGATGGCCTCCCTATTGATTTTTATAAACTATATGCCCCCATATTGGCCCCCATCCTGAAACAGGCATACTACGCCGCCCTGGAGGAGGGCAGCCTGCCCTGCACCATGAGGGAGGCGCTTATTACTTCTCTACTTAAACCCGGTAAGTCCCCTTCACACTGCGATTCCTACCGGCCCCTCTCCCTCATGAATAATGACACTAAAATACTAGCCAGGTCTTAGCCACGAGACCTAATCTCCTCATGGAACGCCTAGTTCTTCCTGACCAAGCTGGGTTTGCGCCCAATCGGGCTACTTCCCATAATCTCCGCACACTTCACGCCGTGATTCAAGATCTCAACCCCAAATGTGATGCTGTTGCGGTTTTTCTTGATGCCACCAAGGCATTTGACTCCCTTGAATGGGACTACTTACTAGGCGCACTACAATATATGGGGGTGCCGTTCAGTTTCCTAGACTGGGTGAAACTACTCTATCATCAGCCCACTGCTACTGTACTCCTCAATGGGTCCAGAGCCGCTGCGTTTCATGTTCAGCGAGGGACCCGACAGGGCTGCTCACTATCCCCCATCCTCTTTGCCCACCGGATATATTCATACCCGTGTCAGTCAGAGGAGCCGTGACCCTTCCACTGTGGACTGCACTGTACAGGCATGGGACCGTCTTCTCACTGTACTGGGTGACCCATTTGCCTACTCGCCCAACCTAACCTTGCTTAATGACCCTAGGCTACAAGTCACATGTGAAGTAATAGGTCACGTAATGCTTCGTAAATTTAAAATCAGCTGCTGGGGAGACCTTTATGTACAGGGCACATTCCGCACCGCGGAACAGTTTTTCGGGGAGGTGGCACATTCTACTATGGATACCTTTCTATTTACCAGACTGAGGCAAAATGTGAGAGCCTTAACCCCCTCTTTCCCCTCTAAACCTGAAACACTTGCTCCAATTCATGCATTGGTCCAACCTGAAGCCCCTAGACACGTCATATTCATGCTGCACAAACACGTGCTGAATGCGCCCAGTGTCGCCCCTGCTAGAGCTAGACTGGAATGGGATGGAGACTTGGATTCACCCCTCACTGACGAACAGTGGGAGACCAGCTGCACTCAAACACAGGCACTTACCAGCAACAATAGGCTGCGACTACTTCATTATAAATTTCTACACAGGCTCTATCACACACCTGCCAAATTGCACAAGTTTCGTTTAAGAGACACTGACTGCTGCCTTCGATGCGACCCCGCTGGAGCCGATTTCATACATTTAACGTGGTTTTGCCCCCGAATAGCAAGGTACTGGGATCAGGTATTTGAGGGACTCACAAGCATGCTCGGTGTGACTATCACCCCCTGCCCACTCATGGCACTGTTGGGACTAACGCACTCTGTAGTCACAATTCACAAAACATTTCTGGCCATGAGTCTGCTGCTTGCTAAACGCTTAATTGCATGCCGATGGGGCAGAGGCCGCGCCCCGAAGTTTAAATGTTGGATCCCCTCCCTGTCCACATGGCAAGAGAAGTTACACAACTATGCTGAGCTACTACCCCTCACCTCACAGCCAAAGGACATATGGGCACCACTCACGGCATATCTTCCCAGGTTGAGTGCAGAGGAAGACGAAATTCAGGCTGGGGGGCATTACCCACTGCAACGCTACTCACTGCAACATCTGAGTAAATCCTTATATGCACATACTCTATTACCGCTCGCCTGCTACTAGGACTGTATTTGTTTTTGTTGCTCGCTCTGTCTTCATACAGGATTAGACCTAATTAAGGTTTCTGTGTCAGGGTTAAGAACTGATTGTTGTGGATCCTTACTGGGAACTGGGAGGGTGGGTTGTAGGAGATGGACGACATCCTTACGTCGCTCTATGTACGTTTGATATGCATATGGACTACTTCCGGACTACTACAGACATTTGCTTCTTACGCATTTCTCTAGGTTATGTAAAGGGGGGAAGGGAGGGGTTGGGAGACTTTTGATTATCGTTTTAATTTTAAGTTCATGACAACTACGACACAGTATGGGAAGATGATCTAAATATGCTTTCTAAAGTTTAATGTCATTATTCGGAGTTCATGCATTGATGTACCATGCTCTATTGATCAATAAAGGTTTTTGAAACTTAAAAAAAAAAAAAAAAAGAAGGTTTGGACGCAGGCTTCTTTGATAAAGAACTTACAGCGAAACCTTTACGTCCAAAATGCCTTTCTAATTTCTTTTCAATTGAGAGGGCCCACTGGGTTCCTGGGGGATGCCCCAGACCAGGGTTTCCACCCACCCATTAATAGCTAGAGCCTTCAATTTTTGAGACCGGGATGCAATACATTAGACAGCATGGACCACCTCACCACTATCGCTGGAGAACAGTCAGATATCCTCATTTCGGGATTTCACAATGAAAGGCCAGAACCAACGGCGGAGACTTCTGGAGGTGAAAAAGGCGCTTAGAGAAAAGAACATAAAGTAGGCCATGCTTTTTCGGGCCAAATAGCTCATCGAAGCTGACGGGAAAAACTGTTTCTTTTCTTCTATGGAGGAGATGTGGGACTGGCTGGAGGGCTGGCAGCAGGTGGGAAAACCTAGCAAGAACAGACACACTGGACCGAGAGGAACCAGACAGACAACTCCCAAGGGCCAGGCAACGATTCACCTGGGAGAGGAGCGGATATGGCCCACGGGAGCTGAACTGACAGCATGAACTAATTGCCTGGGATTGACTTGAAGTACAGATAAGTGGGGAGAAGGGGGGCTTCTGGTTTGCTGGAGGGTAACTACTGATATTTAGGGGGTCACCCTATGGAACCCAGACTGAGACAACACCTCAGATGGGTTAGGGCAGTGGTCCGCGTTTACAAAGTCTGTAACCCTAGACATCAAACAAGGGATGATAGGTGGGGACAGAGGCTGCTTCCCATGCACCTACGTAATCGGAGCGAGGGGGGGCGGTGAGCACTCTGCCACGTTGGGGTGTGGGTAGTTCAACATCCACTAGCAGGGGGGCAGGGAGTGGGGATCAGTCATGGGAAGGAGGGGTTTGTTCTGTTTGTTTTTCCTACTAGTCACTTAATAACATTCACATGCACCAGACAGCTCGTGCATCTCCACCCAAGTCCTTTAAGGCCTAGCAAAAATCAGGGTGAAAGGCATCCACTTGAAGTACTGGAAGGGGGGTGGGCTCAAACTGTTTACAGGAACCTTGGCGATTGAGGGTCGACACTTGGCCTTATCCCTCAGAAAATGAGATGGTTACACAGGTAGCGTATACGTCATTGACGATCCTAACCTGGAACGTCAATAGGCTGGGCGATAAAATAAAAAGGGAATTGTCCTGCAATATATCAAACGCCAGGCTCCCGATATTGTCCTCTTACAAGAAACGCATTTGATGGTCAATCACTGTAAGACTCTGACAGATGGGGGTACCAGCTCATGGTCCAAGCAGGACACAGATCAGGGTCCAGAGGTACTGGTATTTTAATTAAGAAATCCCTTGTAATAACCCCACACTACACAGGGGTGCACCCACATGGTAGGTTTGCGATCTTGGAGGCTAGCTGGAAAGGGAGCTCTTTCCAGCTAGCCCCCCCTCGGCTCTAGGCAAGGAAAGATTGGCGGACCTGGGCAAGATCATGCTTGACCTACCACTTGGCATGCTGATCCTGGGGGAGATTTCAATACGGCATTAAACGACCAGTTAGATAGACAACCTGAGCGTCCCTCGACGAGGCTCAGCTGGCATATGTTGGAGTTTCTGGTCACCATGGGCCTCACGGATATATGGCGATACTATCATCCTGATTTGACATGATTCACATATTACTCTAACTCACATCATAGCCTTTCCCGCAGAGACTACCTATTGACCCACTCAGCAAATGTAGGGAACTTCCGGGCTCCACGCTGTCTTCCACGTGGTATCTCGGATCATTCCCTGTTATGGGCAGAGGTCTCATTTAACAAGCAGCGCCAGAGAGACACATAACCATAAATCCATGGCTAATAAAAGTGCCAGATATTAAGAATGCTTACAAGAACATTTGAGAAATTACTTCAAAGAAAATGTGGGTTCTTTGGATTCAGCTCAGACGATATGGTAGGCATATAAAGTGGTGGTTAAATGACAGGCACTAGCTCTTAAAATGGGGTACATTAAGAAACAACAAGCACAGATAGAACTTTTGGAAGCTGATCTACAGACTCTCGAGGTGGAATACACGCAATCCCCTACTGAGGATGTTTGTCATAAATTACAGGTCAAACAGTTGAAATATAGAACTATGGCGCGTGAACGAGCTGAGGCCAAGTTATTAGCAACTTAACATAAACTGTGTGAACTTGGGGATAGAGTGAGAAAGCTGCCTTTCTGGTTGGAACGGAGGGATCTGGCTGAGTGATGGGTCCTCCATTTAACCGTTGATGGTACCCTGACTATAACAGATCCGCAAGAGTTAGCAGAGGCATTTGCAGATTATTTTGAACAGATCTACACTCCCTCGGCTGTTCCCATGGCTGAAGAGTCCCAACAGTTCTTGGCAGATGTGCATCTGCCTGTCTTATCCCTCAGTGAAATAGTCGCTGGGGGACAATTTTATACTGACAAAGAGGTCCAAAAGGCGACAGGGAACATACAATCCAGGAGAGCAATGAGTCCTAACGGGATCCCTATTGAACTCCTCAAATCTACTAGCTCCCTCATAGCACCTTATTGAAAAGAGATGTACAATGAGAGCCATGAAAAGGATTATTGCCAGAGGATCAGAGATTTGCTTCTATGGTAGTCATTCGCAAACCGGGACAACCCGGGAACAAATTCGGTTCCTACCGGCTAATCTCCTTAATTAATGCTGAGGCCAAGATTCTAGCGGAATTACTGGCTAGCCTGCTGCTGCCGCTCCGTCCCTCAGTTGAGCATTTGGATCAATGTGGCTTCATGCCAGGCCCCAGCACACCCCTTAATCTCCACAGGCTCCACAATATGATCAGTCGCCAACATGTCATTGAAGAAGATGCCATAATCTTATCTTTGGATGCTAAAATGACGTTTGACTCGATAGAGTGGCCATACCTCTTCAAGGTGCTACAACGCTTGGGATTTGCACCAAAATTCGTGGGATGGATCAGGTTGCTATATACAGACCTCACATGACAAATTAAAGCCAGTACCAGCACATCACAAGTGTTTCCGCTGAGGAAGGGCACTAGGCAGGGATGCCCTCTATCTCCATTGCTTTTTTCACTGCTACTGGAGCCCCTGGCGGCCTCGGTTAGAGGGTATGTGGTGTTAAGAGGATTGAAATCGGCCAAGGGACAAGAAGGCAGGATATCCTCTATGCGTATGATATCCTGCTTTACTTAGCAGCCCCTGTGAACTCCCTTCACAGAATATTAAATATCTTCACAAACTTTGGGAGATATTCTGGATACTCAATTAATTGGTCTAAAATCTGTGCTTTTCCCATCGATGGGCCGGTTCCCAGACTTCATCTTTGGTATACAGTGGAGGTGGAGGAGAATGGATTCCGCTATCTGGGAATCTATATCACTCCGGATCCTACAGCATTTTGCACAAACAATCTTGTTGCCCCCCTGGTTCGACTGAGGAATGATGTGAAACACTGGAGAACTTTGTCTCTCTCCTTAGTGGGCCGCGCGGCCCTTTTCAAAATGTTGGCGCTTCCTATATATTTTACAGAATTGCCCGATTAAAATACCAGAGTCCTATTTTAGAAGTGTTGAGAGTGAGGTGAGGACCCTGTTGTGGGATGGCTCCCCACATAGCCCTGCATAAGCTGACTAGGAGCTGCTACGAGGGAGGCATTGTTCTCCCTGATAAATACGCTCTCCCAGGAGTCCCTGCATGGCCATAACCATCTGGTCCACGCCCCCTGTAAGCCCCGCCCCCAAGCCGTCATCCCGCCTACATAATTGACCCAGTGTACCGCGGCGCGGGACGAGCTGGGCAAAGCCCGGGCAAAGGGCGGGCAGTCTGTGGCCGTCCGGGGCTGTGCAGAGCTGGGCTGGGCCACCCCCCTGATATTCCGCTGACGGGATCCATGAACATTGAGTACTGTGCCTAATACTCTGTCAGCTAGAGGAACCTCTTTCTGGACTCTGTAAGTAGCCCCTCTATTTGTTCGGGACACTTATGCCAATGTCAACCCGCTCGGGCAGGAGCTTGAGGGGGGGAGGAGGGGATGGTGTTGGATGTGTTACCGGGACTATGGACCGATTTATTACTCGTGTTGTTACGGTAATTGAAAAAGAAATCGCCATGACAGAACAGCGTCTTTCCGAGGATCCTTTTGTAAATAAACGCTCCTCATTGGGCATGCTGTCGTTAGCTCTCTCCCCGGCTCATGTAAACGTTCCCTTAGTTAATGTTCCTGTAGCACATGCATCTGATCCCTTGGTCAATGCTTTCCCGGATTTTGACCATCCGCGGGTTGTTGCGGTTAGGGCCAGTCTGGATCAGCTAGAGAGCTTGGTGGACGTGGTTTCGCTTAGCGGTGATGGAGCGTTGATGGAGCTCCTGCCTATTGAGACTTCTGTACCTGTACTTGTGCCTCGCGCAGCTACCCTTCAGCGGCTTGAGGACCCCATAGACACTGCTGTGCCTTTACCGTCGGCAGAAAACGGTTTATCCTCTAGCAAAAGGAAATGACCTGTCAGTCTACGTAAGGGTAAATACCTGAAACCCCCCAAGAAACCAAGAAAAAATGGAAGCAGGGCGGGGTGACTAATAAGGGTTCAGTCCCAGGTGCTAGCAGTCCCCAGGGGCGAAAGGGGGGAGCAGCTATTGGTGCTACTGCAGAGAAGTTTCCTGAGGTCTTGACATCCGACCCGGGTGAGCCTGTTAAAGGCCCCTCTTTAGAGGCCCCATTGATTGCCCAGTTGGGAAAAATGATGGAAACATTGCTGATGCCGGTTATGGAGAGAGTAAAAGGGCTAACAGAGCGGCTAGATAGATTTGAGCAGGTCACTCTTGATAACTTTTTCTCTTTAAAGTCTTTTGTAAAACTTCATCTTAAAAATAGGGTGGATGTCTCAGTGAGGAATCTTGCCATTCAAGAGATACCGTCTACTTCAAAGAGTTTTAATCCCCCATGTGGGGCGGTGCCTGGGGTGGTTGAGGCAAATACCCTCGTTGCACCTACAGTGGCCCCTTCTGGGGCAGTCCAAAACTCGGGGGCGGTCGCAGTGAGTGTCCCGGTTCCATCAAGCGTAACAGTGGCTAGCACTTCTCATTCGATGACAACAGTGAGGTCTGGAGGCCCAGGGTCGACTGGCACTGCTACGAATAAAAAGTTAGTAAGAGCAATTTTACTGGTGCAAATGACAAAAAAACTGGCAAAACAATCCCAGTCGCCATCCCACACCAAAGAAGCCGCCCTGACACAGTAATTGCCCCTAATCCAAACCTGCCCCCTGACTGTCAGCCCTTTGTAGCAGTTCTTACTGGGTTGCCGGGGCTCATGCCAGGTAAACAGGAGTCCTTTGATGAACTTAGAAACAAAACGCTATTTTGTTTGAAGGAAAATAGACCTCTCCCTAACTTCTTGGGCGGTCGGGTAATTCATGTGAGGAGGGTTAGCTGGTTAGGCACTAGGCCACAATATATAATAGGGGACTGTATTATAGTCAACTTTGATGATCCCAGGGTAGCAAGCTATGTTTGTAGCTTTGCCAATAGTGATGGTAGAATGAGTTCAAGTCTAGGAATTGTCACCTGTGACCTTAGCTTTTTTAATCCCTATGTAGCGTCTATCCGGCCTGCCAGACCTACTACTAGGGTGGGATGGGGTGGCAGACAAACTCCCTATAACCTCCCTCTATATAGTTTGTCTCGCCAAAACCCATGCCCTTTTTCAAATTTGTCTGGGCAGGACTGTTGACAAAATTGTTATCACCCTCGTCAGGAGCTGTCTGATGTATTAGGAGAGGAGGAAAGTCGTATTTTAGATTGTAAAGTGAAAGCTTTGGGGTCACTGTGTTATAACCCATTGTCTCCTGATGGCCTTGCCGCTTCCTATCCTGGGGAGCTGATTGAGTACCTAAATCCTGGTGATCCCGTCCCTGATGCCCCCAACCAGCAGACATTAGGGAATGCTGTTTTAACTAATTCTGGTCTTCGGGATGGCCTTCCTGCACAGAGGTCTTCTCTTGCACTGGCCATGGCTGAGGACGAGGCCCTGAAGATAGTTAGCTGGAATATAGCGGCCATTTCGCGTAATCTGGATATACCCGAATGGAACTCTTTTATTGAGTCATTTGGGATATGCTTATTCCAGGAAACTTGGTGTGTGGAACCTCGATACAAGGTTGGTTACATTACCTACTTTGTTCCCGCAATCCCTTCCCCTTTAGGGAGAGGTCGCCCTTCAGGTGGGCTAATAATCTGGATAAGTATCTCACTGGGTTACCATATAATGAGTATAGATACCAAGTCTCCGGACTTACAGAGACTAGTAATAAGAGGGCCTTTAGGGGGCGGTCCCTAGTGATCTTTAACGTTTATGCTAGATCCTCAAAAGGAAGTACGCCCTCATCGACTTTAACAGCCCTCGAGGGCGAACTCAGATCCGGTAGTGCAGACACATATAAAATGATAGCAGGGGATTTCAATTGCAACTTTGAACCCCTAGCGGTGGATGATATTCTAGGTAGCCAGGAGGATGATGCCAGGAGAGGTATACCATCCCTCTCAATACCACCTATTAAAAGTTGGACCCAAAGAGCTATCCATTTAAATGCCCTGACCCTGGAATATGGTGTCAGGGCAGTAAATGGACGGACAAAGTCGGATTCCTGTGGGGCTCACACCTTCAACAGGGTAGGTCATTCATCTCGAATTGACTATATCCTGTTGAATTTCAGACTCTGGGAGTTTTTGTTGGATATGGCAGTTTTACCTCTAACTGACAGTGATCATAACCCGCTATCTTTGTCACTGTCCCCAATGTGGATGGGTGGGAAAAAACTGCAAGCACCCCAGGTCTGGAAGTCAACGTGCGAAGTTCGCCCCTCGAACTGTGGGAGACGCTTAAAATGGGAAAAGGTTGCTCTTGATGAAGGAAAGATTCTGGAAATAAGATCTATTATGGCCAGTGTTCTATCCAGCTTAGATACCTTTGCATCAAATCCCCATGAGGTCTCTATTCTATTTAGCAACACTACCAAAGCATTAGGTGACCTTTTTATTATGCGGAACCCAGGCTATAGGGCCAACAGGATGGGGCGTCCTAAAGGCAACCCCGGCTAGTATTCTGCCTCCTGCCGAAGCGCCAAAAGAGATTTAATCATGGAGGTCAAAATTAAGGATAGCGGTCTAATTAGCACTGCCAGGAAGATGTATGGGCGCACTATCTGTATGGCAAAGAAAGAGTGGGAGAACCAGTTTTGGTGTGACCTAAAACTGGCTAGCGCTGGGAGGGACTCGAGGGGTTTCTGGGAATTAGTCAGAGCCAAGGACAAACCCATGGATTCCGTTGTAACATGTATTATCCCTGAGGTGTCATGGTTTAACCATTTTTCCAAACTGTATACTGTGGCATCGGGCGAGGGGGAAGATCCTACTGAAAATTTTTCAGTGGACTCTTTTGGGCTAGGTGAGGATCTTCTGTTCACAGGGAAGGAAGTAGAGGATGGAATCTCTTGTCTTATCCCAAATAAAGCTGCGGGGCTGGATGGCCTACCCGGGGATTTGATCCGCATTTCCAAGTTAGAATGGGGAAAGCTTATAGCATCACTACTCAATGCAAGCTTTTATGACGCTCCTCTCCCAAGCTCATGGATGGGCGCTGAGGTCGTCCCGATTTTCAAAAAAGGGAGTCGGGACGACCCAGCTAATTATCGCCCTATAAGTTTATTGGATTCTTCACAGAAGGTAGCAGGAAAGGTGGTTTTTGGGAGGGTGTTACAGTGGGCAGAGGAGAACAGGATACTTTCTGACTACCAGGCGGGTTTTAGGTCAGGTACCGGGACCATCGAACAATCATTTCACCTGTTGTTGTTATACTGAAAGGTGGTTGTGCTGGGCAAAGGCAGTCTGTATCTCGCTTTTATAGACCTACGGACTGCCTTTGACCTAGTGCCCTGCAACCGCTTATCGAGGGTCCTATCTGATTTGGGCATGCCACGGTACCTATTGTTTTTGATAATCAAGTTCCACGCAGAAAATTTTGCCCAGGTTCGGTGGGGAAATCAGGGCCAAAAGACCGCCAGAATAGCTGTAAATCGAGGTGTCCGTCAGGGCTGTGTTTTAGCCCCCACCCTGTTTTCATTATATATTAACGGTGTGGTGGAGCATCTTTTACAATATCCTTCAGATGCTCCATCCCTGGCAGGCAGAAGAATACCCACGCTTCTATTTGCAGACGACACCCTCTTGATTTCCAAGACTCCGGTTGGGCTGCAGAGCCTCCTTGACAGGTTCCAATCTTTTTGCGATATGAGGGGGTTAGAAATTAATACAGGAAAGACCAAATATCTGGTCCTGAATCCCCCGAAGAAGATGGGCAGGTCTCCTGTGTTGAACTCAGTATCCCTTGAAAGGGTTAAGGAGTTTGACTATTTAGGAATCCGCCTCTCTGACACCATGAGGTGGAACTGTCATCTCCAAAAAATGTTGCTAAACCACAAAAGGGTGGTGGGGCCCAGCTTAAAGAACAACGGTCCTCTACTCTCAAACCAATCACACCAGTACTGGATATTTACAAGACAAGAGGCGTGAGTGCAGCGCTTTATGAGGCGGAGCTTTGGGGGGCGCAGAATGTGGATCAGCTAACTTGCTCAGAAAACAAATTCTTGAAGGATCTAATGGGTTTCCCTTATAGTACTACCACCCTTCCCTTACTCCTCGATATGGGCTGTCGCTCCATTAAAGATCAGTCAAGATTGCGCCCTCTTCTTCACTGGGCTCGTTTATGGAGAGTCCCAGAACTTGGTAGTTATGCGGAGGGGCTAAAAGAGGTTTTATCAATGCCTGGTTGGAACAAAATAGGTTGGTTGAGGGATGTGAAGTGTCTACTTGGAGAAGTGGATCTTGGAGAGGTTTGGCAGTCTAGGTCCCATTGCCCAAGTCTGTTTTGAAAAAATTCTATTGGAATTGGGTAAGGGATTCGAGAAATTCAAACTCTAATGTAGGTAGATCTACTGTCGAATTCCTACTCCTAAAGGAGGTGGCATTTCGAGAGCCCTATCTCGATATTATCTCAAAATCTAGAGACAGGGCTTTATATTTCAAATTCAGAATAGGAGTGTTGCCTGTTTGTGAACTGACTGCCTGATGGAAGCCACCTGTGCTTACTACTCCATTCTGTCTATTCTGTGAGATTATGATTGAGTCGGTCCCTCATTTTCTTTTCGTATGCCCTGCATACATTGCCCCTCGCCTTAGGTGGCTGAAACCCCTTTGCAAAGAATTAGGTACCAGACAATGTGGTGAGGCCTTACGCATTTTGAAATCTGACACACGGCCCCTACTTGTCTGTGGCATGGCGAAGTTTTTAAATTGGGCATGGCTGATTAGGTCAAAAAGGCTTTCTTATGTTGTTTAATTGAGATTTAAAATTGATAATTTTATGTAATTTATTGTCGCCATTCGTATTTCGATTTTGTATAAATGTCTTTTATGAAAATGGCTTTTTTATGCATTTTAAAACTGTATTGCGCTGCTTTTAACCCCTTCAGCGCTGATGACAAAGCCAGCTCGTCATGGGCATTACCTGCGCTATGCGCATGACGAGCTGGCTTTGTCACGTAACGCGCGATTTTCGAATTTTCAGCGCACAGCGGGAAAACCCGCTAGCGCGGTAGAGGTTAAATATATGTTCCATATTGAAATAAAGCCAACTTTGACTGACTGACTGACTTGTAATAACCCCACACTACACAGGGGTGGACCCACATGGTAGGTTTGCGATCTTGGAGGCTAGCTGGAAAGGGAGCTCTTTCCAGCTAGCCCCCCCCCCCCGGCTCTAGGCAAGGAAAGATTGGTGGACCTGGGCAAGATCATGCTTGACCTACCACTTGGCATGCTGATCCTGGGGGAGATTTCAATACGGCATAAAGGACCAGTTAGATAGACAACCTGCCCGTCCCTCGACGAGGCTCAGCTGGCATATGTTGGAGTTTCTGGTCACCATGGGCCTCATGGATATATGGCGCTACTATCATCCTGATTTGACATGATTCACATATTACTCTAACTCACATTATATCCTTTCCCGCAGAGACTACCTATTGACCCACTCAGCAAATGTAGGGAACTTCTGGGCTCCACGCTGTCTTCCATGTGGTATCTCGGATCATTCCCTGGTATGGGCAGAGGTCTCATTTAACAAGCAGCGCCAGAGAGACACCATAACCATAAATCCATGGCTAATAAAAGTGCCAGATATTAAGAATGCTTACAAGAACATTTGAGAAATTACTTCAAAGAAAATGTGGGTTCTGTGGATTCAGCTCAGACGATATGGTAGGCATATAAAGTGGTGGTTAAATGACAGGCACTAGCTCTTAAAGTGGGGTACATTAAGAAACAACAGGCACAGATAGAACTATTGGAAGCTGATCTACAGACTCTCGAGGTGGAATACATGCAATCCCCTACTGAGGATGTTTGTCATAAATTACAGGTCAAACAGTTGAAATATAGAACTATGGCGCGTGAACGGGCTGAGGCCAAGTTATTAGCAACTCAACATAAACTGTATGAAATTGGGGATAGAGTGGGAAAGCTGCTTTTCTGTTTGGAACGGAGGGAGCTGGCTGAGTGATGGGTCCTCCATTTAACCGTTGATGGTACCCTGACTATAACAGATCCGCAGGAGATAGCAGAGGCATTCGCAGATTATTTTGAACAGATCTACACTCCCTCGGCTCTTCCCATCGCTGAAGAGTCCCAACAGTTCTTGGCAGTTGTGCATCTGCCTGTCTCAGTGAAATAGTCGCTGGAGGACGATTTTATACTGACAAAGAGGTCCAAAAGGCGACAGGGAACATACAATCCAGGAGAGCAATGAGTCCTAACGGGATCCCTATTGAACTCCTCAAATCTACTAGCTCCCTCATAGCACCTTATTGAAAAGAGATGTACAATGAGAGCCATGAAAAGGATTCTTGCCAGAGGATCAGAGGCTTGCTTCTATGGTAGTCATTCGCAAACCGGGACAACCCGGGAACAAATTCGGTTCCTACCGGCCAATCTCCTTAATTAATGCTGAGGCCAAGATTCTAGCGGAATTACTGGCTACCCTGCTGCTGCCGCTCCTTCCCTCAGTTGAGCATTTGGATCAATCTGGCTTCATGCCAGGCCCCAGCACAGCCCTTAATCTCCACAGGCTCCACAATATGATCAGTCGCCAACATGTCATTGAAGAAGATGCCCTAATCTTATCTTTGGATGCTAAAATGACGTTTGACTCGATAGAGTGGCCATACCTCTTCAAGGTGCTACAACGCTTGGGATTTGCACCAAAATTCTTGGGATGGATCAGGTTGCTATATACAGACCTCACATGACAAATTAAAGCCAATACCAGCACATCACAAGTGTTTCTGCTGAGGAAGGGCACTAGGCAGGGATGCCCTCTTTCTCCATTGATTTTTTCACTGCTACTGGAGCCCCTGGCGGCCTCGGTTAGAGGGTATGTGGTGTTAAGGGGATTGAAATCGGCCAAGGGACACGAAGACAGGATATCCTCTATGCGGATGATATCCTGCTTTACTTAGCAGCCCCTGTGAACTCACTTCACAGAATATTAAATATCTTCACAAACTTTGGGAGATATTCTGGATACTCAATTAATTGGTCTAAAATCTGTGCTTTTCCCATCGAGTTCATCTTTGGTATACAGTGGAGGTGGAGGAGAATGGATTCCGCTATCTGGGAATCTATATCACTCCGGATCCTACAGCATTTTACACAAACAATCTTGTTGCCCCCCTGGTTCGACTGAGGAATGATGTGAAACACTGGAGAACTTTGTCTCTCTCCTTAGTGGGTCGCGCGGCCCTTTTCAAAATGTTGGCGCTTCCTATATATTTTACAGAATTGCCAGATTAAAATACCAGATTCCTATTTTAGAAGTGTTGAGAGTGAGGTGAGGACCCTGTTGTGGGGTGGGAGGGCCCCCCACATAGCCCTGGATAAGCTGACTAGGAGCTGGTACGATGGAGGCATTGCTCTCCCTGATATACGCCTCTATTACTGGGCTTCACAGCTAGTGGTGGTGAACCACTGGATATACCATCCCCCGTTAGACCCGGCTTACCTCCTGGATAACTATCAGATGGAGAGGGGGGCACTAGATGGCACCCAACCAAGATGACCACACACCAGTGAGACATGTGCCGTCCTCGCACTTTCACATACATTTTCCTCATTCTTCGTTACCAGTTATACACCTGAGTTGCAGGGATTGTAGCCTGTATGCCCAGCAGACTACCGGAGGCACCTTTTCTGGTATGAATCATCCATGAGCAGCTGAGAAAGCATGGCAACTGTAGGACGATGTGGACGAGGGTGCCAGTGCATAATCTGTGCTGAATCTGCAGCTTCTGCCTGATGTGTAGGCCGCCATGAGGAAAAAACGCCACTGCGTCTCCACATGTTGGTGGGAGGGGCATGCATATCCTAGAGGCGCTGCGGCAACATCACCACATTAGTGCGACGGTGAGGAGATTGGTGGGGAGGGGCCTCGGTGGGAGCAGTCGGGGTGAAGGGTCAGTCCCGCTCCCGGGGACAACAGGCATTGCTGCCATAGAGTAATCCTGACCTCTCCCTAGGCCATGCAGGGAAAGAGCCTGCGAGCCGGGAGCGGCGGGAGAGATAATCTGAATTCACGAACTCCCCCGGCCTGCATTAATAATGCTGATTGGATCTCCACTGCCTGCCGAACTGGGAGACGGAGCAGGCCAGGTTAATTGACTGACCACGTGGCAAGGGTAGAGCGGACTATCTGTGCCCCACTCCCCGCCTCTATAAACTATTGACGCCTGCCAAATAAGTGTTTCTCTAAGACAGAAGTTATAAACACTGGCTCTCAGGGCGCGAAGGAGGCCTGATTATCACCCCAGCTAGCACAGTGCAGCTGCCTGAACTACACGTGGAAGCCTCATCATCGAGAAGCCTGTACCATGCAATAGCCCCGCATCTTCATAACTGAGACTGTCTCCTGGTGACCATTACTGACCAGTAGTCAACCCAAGTAGAACGACCCCCGGTGGGGGGTCATACTGGACTATTCTCTTGACACACCATATCATCGGATCTTCCTACTACTTGTACTGTACAATAACACTGTCCCCCTTCCTGGTCAAAATGGGCAGAACGGATGGGAAGCAAACCAAGATCCCATTCAAGGTGCGAAAAAAGTCCAGAACCCAAACAGGTGACAACCCAGAGTCTGTGTCCCCTGACAGTCAAGATGAGGACTGGAAAGCAATATTACTAACTGGGAAAAATAGCCTCACCTCAATTGAAGCAAAAATGAATGTCATGAAGTCTCGTATGGATGCTATTGTACAAAAAATAGAAAAACATGACCATAGGATTACGGAAGCAGAAAACAGAATCTCTGAGCTGGAAGATGGCGTCTCAAGCAGTAAAGAGCAGTTATCACAGATGGATTGCTTGTTGAAAATCATTGCAGCCAAAAATTATGATTTAGGGGCGCTTTCTCTGCAGAACAATGAGCACGTGCTTGGCCTTTCGGAGACACTTTACACTGTTCGCATGGAAGACTTTATCGAGAAACTGAACCTAGACCTGTTTGGAGCAGACGCATTTTCCCAGTACCTCGTCATTGAGAGAGCACATAGGTCCCCGAGTGTAAAACTCCCTCCCGCGGCACTACCACGTCCAGTAATAGTCAGATTCGTCAATTACCGCAATAGGACACGCTGCTACGCCTAGCACGAGAAAAGAAAGTAGTGTATTACGAGAACACCTTCCTTGCTTTCTACCCTGACTTTACCCTAAATGTGCAAGAAGCGAGACGGTAATTCACTACTTTGAAAAAGAAAATGCAAACCTTGAGTTTCCCCTACGCCATGTTAAATCCGGTGTGGCTCTAAGTCACACATCAGGGAAAGCAGTATGTACTTCACAATCCTCAACAGGTCAATGACTTTCTAAAGAGTGAATGAATGAATGAATGAATACGCATTTATATAGCACATGGCTACCCAAGGGCATCCGAGCGCATTGAAGACACCTAATCATTCTTCACTGTTCAGGGAAAAAGAAAGGTTTTCAACAATTTCCTGAAACGGAAATAGTTAGGTTCCAGCCGAATAGAGTCGGGGAGCAGGTTCCAGAATTTTGCAGCATGAAGTGAAAAGCGTCAACCACCCCATTCGTGCCCGCTTAATCCTAGGGACTGTCAGAAGTTTTTTATGGTTTGATCTAAGAGTCCGGGTGATGTGATAGAGTTGAAACATAGGCTGAATCAAAGCCGGTCCGTTGTCAGTGATGGACTTATGAACAGTGCACATGGCCTTAAACCAAATCCTTTGCTGCGCTGGCAACCAGTGCAACTGACATAGGGCTGATTTAGCAGAACTCCGCTTTGGGACATCCATTAGAAGTCAAGCAGCGCAGTTCTGAACAATCTGTAGGACTTTGATGGTTCCCTGAGGTGCGTCCAGGTAAACTGAATTAGCATAATCAAGAAAAAATAAGGGCCTGAACCAACAAACGTCTGGCTTCAAAGGGAAGAAGAGGCAGGATCTTCCTCATCAGTCTAATCAGGCCGTAGCAGGTGGCAGCAACCTTACGAGATTGTACTAGGAAGCTGAGATTAGGATCCAGCCATACGCCCAGACTCTTAATTTGTTTTTTAGGTGAAGGGGGAGTGCCAAGGCAACTAGGCCACCAGGGTTCTAAATTAATAGGGGCCATGTGTCCTAACATCATGATTTCCATTTTAGAACCATAAAGTTTAAGAAAGGACGAATCCATCCATTCAAATACTTTGCTCAAGCAGGAAATAAGGTTCTTGTCGGCTGTGTCATGCCGGGTGAGGGACACCACCATCTGAGTGTCATCAGCGTAGGTGACCAACTGGACCCCCCAGGGAAGCACCACATCAGCCAAAGGCCTCATGTAGATGTTAAACATGGTAGGGCTTAATGAGGATCCCTGGGGTAGGCCATACTGCAGAGGGATCTGTTTTGAAATAGCCTCTTCCTCAAACACTGCAAAAGATCTGTCAGAGAGAAAATACTGCATCCACTTAAGGGCAATCCCTGTTACACCCACATCGCTCAGTCTTTGAATCATGATAGAGTGATTTACTGTGTCGAAGGCTGCGCTGAGATCTAACAAAATATTCGCAGCGCAGCCTCCTGTATCCACGATTTTCATAGCTTCTTCGACTACGGCAAGAAGGGCGGCCACCTCCATGGCCACCTCATCCCCCTTTATACCTCTATAATAAGTTGTAATCCCGTAATTATGATGTTTTTCAATATATGTTGCATGTGCCGATGTGTCTATAAGCAGAAGTTAAGTGACAATGGGAATGTATGCCTGACAAGTTGGGGATGTCGGAAGGAGTGGTGGGAGGGGGTGTTGCCCAACACAGTGTCAACTACTCAAACACAAACGTTATAACCTGATACATCTCTACTGCTCAGATACTCGAGTCATGATGACCTGCCCTATGGTCACCAGTTTCTTGAACACTCACAGATCTCTTGATGCAGACTAAACTTCATTGCATAACATGGAATGTCCGGGGGTTAAATAACCTGTGCAAAAAGCGACAGGTGTTAGGGTACCTAGATAGGCACCATGTGCAGCTCGCCATTGTTGTACTTGGCCCTTTTTGCAGGGTCATCCCTAAACTTTTTGCCTTTCTCCTAGCCTTTTTTCTAACATAATGATGGTGGTTTTAGGACGCTGGGCACTTTAGCACTGCTGTTCAGTGTAAAGTGCATGTGCTCTCTGTGTTAAATATGGTAAGATTGGTCTACACCTGTTTGACCTATTTAATTTACCTGTCAGTCCCTTGTAAAGTGGTATCCCATATACCCAGGGCTGGTAAATTAAATGATACTGCTGGGCTTGTAGCGCTGATTGCGCCACCCACCAAAGTAGCCTTTCAAACCTATCTCAGACCTCTGCCATTGCAGGGCCTGTGCATGCAGTGTTACTGCTGCTGTGACGTGGCACCTAAAGTGTGTGCCATGTCCGTGACCCCCATTTTACTACATATCAGTCACCCCTAAGGATGGCCCTTGCTAGCCCGATGGGCAGGATACATTGTAGGTAAAAGATAGGACATGTACCTTAAGTGTGTGACATGTCCTGGTAGTGGCAAACAGCCATTTTGGTTTATCACTACTGTGGGGCTGCCCTCCCATAGGAATGCATTGGGGATTCCCTGATAAGTGTTTCAGTGGTAGTTCCTGATATGAGAGGCGCAGCGTGGTCAAGTTTGGCATGTTTGAAATAGTAATAATAATAAATGTTGCGCAATGGTGTGCATAGATTTATTATGACTATTTTAGAAATGCTACTTTTAGAAGTTGTAATTTCTGTGTGCTATGTGTCTGCCTGCCTGATGTGAATTGCATGTCTGGCTTTTGATTGACGAGGGCTGGGAGGTGTGTGTGGCTCTAGCAGGGGCAGGGTGAGTCAGCGCTAGGCTGAATGGGACATCTACATTTGGAATAGTGGGAGGCGAAGTCCCTGGTCCGTGAAAGGGATTGTGCCTGCCCTAGTGAATACTGGCTACTCCCCCTTTGTGGTGTGTCTAATGACGAGCCCCCACCTAACAAAGGGAAAGAGGAGCTGGGAAAACAAAGTGATCCAAATCCCCCCAGAAATCGTTGCATCTGGTTCCCCCATGCCCTGCACTGCAGACAAAGAAATGCTGAGTATAAATATAGGGGCTGTAACCCATGATGTGGCTTTGTTCTATGCTAGGTGCTTGCTGCTGCTGGGGCCCAGGAGGAACCGCCATGGGGGCTACCTCCCGGCTGGAGGGCTCTGTGTGCTGACCTCTCTGGGCCCAGCTATGCCCCCTGAGCCTGGAGGAACTTTTTGGCTTGGACAGTTTGTGATTCTAGCACCTTGTGAGCGCTGTGCTTTATTCCTTAATTTCCCCTTGAGAGAGGAGCACTGGAGCATCGTAGCACTGGGCTGCACATTGCTGCTGAGGGAATCCCCAGCGTAGGGATTCCCCCATGATGCAGATGAGGCGGGAGCCATCCCCGCATTGATGCTACAATTATCTTCATTGGAAAGGCGGGTGCCCACCCCGCTTATGTGCTATCTATTTGCTGGCAAGAGCCCACCCCGCGATTGTAGCCGCAGTGGTGCTCATTGGAAAAGCGGGTGCCCACGACGCATGGCCGCTTGTTGTGGCGGATGCCCACCCCACTATTATTTTTAATTTAAGTGGCAGGAGCCTACCCCACACTTCTGCGCTGGAAAGAGAATCACCGCTGCGGCCCAGCGTGAAACAAGAAGTCAGGCATCCTGGAAGCCTGATTGTGGGTGGGCCGACCGAAAGCAGAGAGGTGCGGCTGTTGTTGGCAGGGCTCCCGGAAGAACAAGTAGAGCCCCGCTTGTGGCTGGAAGCAAGAGAGTGTGGGTCCAGTAGGAGCCTACCCCACCTTCGTGGTGCTGCCCCGCGAGCCTGATGTAGAAGTCGGGGGGTCCCAGGAGGGGGCCTGAGTAAAATCTGAGGTGAGAGCCTGCCCCCACCGGACTGGAGAAGAGCCGGTGAGGGAGAGGAGTGCTGAGGCTGTTCTTTTCTTTTTGTTGTAGGTGCTCACGGGGCACCAGGGCAGTGGTTGAATATTCTGAGCGGACCTGCCGGTGAGCGGGCTGATCCAACGTTGTTGTGCAAATTGGCTACAAGAGCGGGGCTCCAGAGCCCACGGCTCACTTTCTCGCCACAGCTGCCCCGCCGTTGCGGGCAGCTGCAACTTTGGGACAGATCCTCTGTAGAAGTCCCGGAGTGAGGCTTGGGGGCATTTCTGGGCATAATCAGTTGGTTGGCGCCAGTCGAGGCGCAGTGCAGAGTGCCTGAGTGGTCCCACAAGAGAGCGGGCCGCTCCAACGATGGGGTCATTTTGTCTCGATCTCCAGTGGGGGTCTAGACGGCACCGTGGTGCCCGTGCCTAATTGATAATTCTCCGTTGTGCTGCCGTAGTGGGCAACTGCAACATTCTGCCCCTTGGTTTTACAGAGTCCCAGTGGGGAGCCACCCAGAGGGCACAGGGAGTGCCCATGACTACTCTTCATTACAGCTGCGCAGCAATTATTGGCAGCTGCAACATTTAGGCCTGCTCTATTGCGCACTTTGCGATTCTGCTGCAATGGCCTGGGGGTCAGTTGAGAGTGTTGGTAGGGCGCAAAGCCCTAATGTGATGCCCCATGTGTATTACGCCTAATGCAAATGTGATTTATGCTTAGAAGGTAATTGCACACTGTGTTTATGCTGGTGAGGCCTAGTGCGTAATGTGTTTATGCTAATGAGGTGTGTGCCTAATGTGATTTATTGCCAAATTTCATGCTGTGATGTTTAAGCCTAATGAGATGGTATAATGCGTTTATGCTTATGATGATTTACGCCTAATGTTATTTATGCCCCATGATTAGGGCCTAATGTGTTTGGGCTGCTGATGTCCTAGTGCATAAGGGGTTTATGCTTAGGAGGGTATCTTATAGTTATGAGGCCTATTGAATTAGGAGTTGGAGGTTCGGGCCTAATGTGTCTTATGCCTTACGTAATAATGCTGAGGTCATCATTGCCAGTAATTATTTTGGCGCAAGCCTTAGCCAACCAGAAATCCCATTTCTAACCGCCATACTGCAAGAAACTCATCTAGACCAGACTACTGACCCCTGCTGTGCTGCTAAATGGGCGTCCCAAGGGTGTTTCTCATGTTATGTTATGTTATGTTATGTTATGTTAAAAGAATGTGTACAGCACATGGTCACCAGGCGGTTTCATGGCGCTCAGCACGGAAGGGCAAGGGAAAGGTACATGAGTCACTCATAGACTTGTTGGAAGAAGTGGGTTTTTAGCAACTTACGAAAACAAACATAACTGGGACAGAGTCCAAGGGTGGTCGGAAGGGAGTTCCAGAACTTAGGGGCCAATAAGGAAAAACACAGGCCGCCGTGTTTTTTTCGTTTGTACTTCGGAATGACCAGCAAATTGTGAGTAGAAGACCGTAGATCTCGTTGGGGTGCATAACGCTGGATACTCGACGCAATAAATACTGGGGCTTGATCGGACAGGGCCTTAAAAATGGTGCAACCAAGTTTAAACAGGCAACGTTTGACCACTGGGAGCCAATGAAGGTTCCTTAGTAGAGGCGAGACATGTTGGTGTTTAGGTTGCTGAAATACTAGTCTCGCTGCCTGATTCTGCACCAGCTGCAGCCGATGAAGTTGATAGGCAGGTATCCAGACATAGAGGGCCCGATTCACAGAATTAACTTAAGACAAAATCCTAAACTTACTGCCATTTTCGTATTCACAGAAGGCACTTACTCATTTTGGTATTCACAGAAGACACTTACTCATTTCGGTATTCACAGAAGTTAGGACTCCTAACTTTAGGACTCCTAAATGCATTCTGTGAATACCGTAAGTCTTAAAATTAGGATTTTTCTCAATTTAACAGTAGTAAAGTTAGGACTCCTAACTTTAGGACTCCTAAATGCCTTCTGTGAATACCGAAAGTCTTAAAATTAGGATTTTTCTCAATTTAGTAGTAGTAAAGTTAAGACTCCTAACTTTAGGACTCCTAAATGCCTTCTGTGAATACCGAAAGTCTTAAAATTAGGATTTTTCTCAGTTTAGGAGTCCTAAAGTTAGTAGTCCTAACTTTACTACTATTAAATCGAGAACAATCCTAATTTTAAGACTTACGGCGTTCACAGAATGCATTTAGGAGTCCTAAAGTTAGGAGTCCTAACTTTACCTCTACTAAATTGAGAAAAATCCTAATTTTAAGACTTTCGGTATTCACAGAAGGCATTTAGGAGTCCTAACTTTACTACTACTAAATTGAGAAAATCCTAATTTTAAGACTTACGGTATTCACAGAATGCATTTAGGAGTCCTAAAGTTAAGAGCCCTAACTTCTGTGAATACCGAAATGAGTAAGTGTCTTCTGTGAATACCAAAATGAGTAAGTGCCTTCTGTGAATACGAAAATGATAGTAAGTTTAGGATTTTGTCTTAAGTTAGTTCCGTGAATCGGGCACAGAGGGTGTTGGCGTAGTCAATCCGGGAGATAATTAATGTCATAATGACGAGGATGAGCGCCTCAGTGGTAAGGAACCTGCAGATTTTACGAATCCTGCCGAGGTGAAAAAAGCAGGAGGAAGTAACTGCATTAATTTGAGGCTTCATTGACAAGTCACCACAGATAATTATGCCAAGGCTTTTTACCGAATTGACAGGGCTGGGAGGGGACCCAAGGGAGGGGGGCCAAAAGAGGATGTTCAAGGGGTTGGCCAGCCCACCCGTCAACACCAACTCCGTTTTGTCGGGATTGAGCTTCAACTGGCTGTGATACATCCACTCAGAGATGGCAAGCATGGTGGATTGAAAGTTGGCACAAGAGGAAGGGGCAGAATCAATAGCGAAGATCAACTGAAGGTCATCAGAGTAGTTAAAGATGGTGACCGGGTTATTACGGAGGGAGGATATGAGGAGTTGCATATATAAATTAAAGAGGAGCGGCGACAGGGCAGAGCCCTGCGGAACTCCACAGGAAAGGGAAGAGTGAGAAGCTGAATAATTGGACAGATGGACCCCCTGGGTGCGCTGGTGAAGGAAGGATCTAATTGATGTCAAAGCCATGCCTTGAATGCCGGCGTTGCTGACACGGTCGATCAATATATCATGATCGACCGTGTCAAAGGCTGCCAACAAATCCAATAGCACAAGGGCCTGAGCGATGTTCTTGTCGGCACCTTTCCCCAGCACGTCCATTACGGCCACGATGACAGCTTCAGTGGAATGGGCCGGCCGGAAACCAGCTTGTTGGTCGTCCAAAAAAGAAGATTCCTCAATGAACGTGCTGAGGCAGCGAGTGACATAGGCCTCCAAGATAGGGGAGAAGTGAGATGGGCCGAAAGTTACTCAATTCTGAAGGGTCGGCATTAACTTTTTTTAAAATAGGGACTACAACAGCCCGTTTGAAAGAGTCAGGTACAATGCCTGTGGCCAAGGAGTTGTTGAGCAGTGCAAGCGGGGGTTCCGGACAAGCCAGGAAGGCCTCTTTAAGGATTTGTCGGGAGCAACAGTCGTTGGGCGACCCTGAGCTCACTTTATTCAGAAGGGAAATGAAGTCAGCGGGGGAGATGGGGGGGAAAACATCCAGACAGAAGGTATTCGTGGGAGGAAGGACCGGAGGGGAAGGGGAGGACGGAAAAGGAATATTATTTTTTATGGTTGCAATTTTATTAATGAAATAAGAATTGAGAGAGTCACAGAGAGCCTGTGTGGGTTGAGGTTGGGCAGTGACTCGGTCAGGTGAAGTGAGCTCATTGACAATGGATAAAATATCCTTAACTTTGGAAGCCGAGTTAGTAATTTTCTGGGAAAAATAGATGGTTTTATGCAACACAATGGATTTTTTATACAGTTTCAGCAAAACAACATATGCGGATTTGTGTTCCAGGTCGTAATTACGCCTCCAACGGCGCTCAGCTTGACGGAGGACCAATTTGTCCCGCTTCAGTTGTTCTGTGAACCACCGTTGGGCATCATGAGGACGTTTAGTCTTTATAACTTTCAGCGGACCGACTTTGTTACTGGCGGACACCAACCAATGCTCAAGATGGGAGGCCTGGCGGGCTACCGAAGACTAACCACTAGGAGCGGTGGCAGCTAATATGGAATGAAATTCGGCCAAATTGGCTCCTTTCCAGTTACGGGCTGTAAAATTACTAATTGGAGTGGGATGAATGGGCGGTATATAGTTCAGGGAAAAGGAAATGAAACAGTGATCAGACCACCATACATTCCAGAGGTGTAGCCATTCGTATTAAACAACACTCACCATTTGTATTAGGATCCACACTAAAAGACCCCCACGGTCTTTTTTGTCTAATGTGGGGATGTCTGGCACGACAGGAAGTAACTATTGCCAATTGCTCTGACCCTAATATAGACAACCCTCTCTTCTTCCCCACCATATGGGGTAAGATACTTTTTCTGGGCTCCACATATCAACTATTGGGAGGAGCCTTTAACACAACAATGTCTCCCACTCAACTACGCAACATTACACCACCATGCAAAAGCACTTAGCGGGAATAATAATGGACAACTATCTTCTAGATGCATGGCAAAACTTACATCCCCTTGCCAGAGAGGGCACACATTACTCCGCGGTGTACTCTTCATGGTCCAGGTTGGACTATTGGTTTGTGTCCACAGGTCTGGGAGGCTGGGTGGATGCTGTGACGTATTTGGCAAGGACATACTCAGACCATTCTCCAGTGAAGATGGTACGTTTGCCACCCTTAAGCCAACCTTCCTATGCAAGGTGGAGGCCAAATCCATTGCATCTACTAGATACCGTCTTTAAAGCTGAAATTGAGCAGGAGATCCAAGATGTTTTCAAACGCAATACCAATTCGGTCTTCAGTCTTACCACCGCATAGGAGGCGTTTAAAGTCACCATCAGGGGGTCATGCTAAAGGAGGAGGCATTTTAGAAGACATTCGTAATCATCTCCGCCAATTTGAAAAAGATATAAACAAACTGGAACGGGATCTCTGTGACACGGCAGACGAAAGCTCTGTAAGAACTACATTATGTGAAAAATTGACAGAATATAACGAAACAGCTGACCGGGAGAATAAATTCCGTAGTAAATACTACGGAGGGCGACAATACAGGGAGCAAGACCGCCCAGGGAAAGTAATTGCAGACCTTGTTCAATAACCTAAATTTTCCAATTATGTTGCAGAAATTCAGGACCCGGTGGGAAAGACATGTAGGAACATCTCTAGCCAGCTGCATACCTTTACGGCATATTAAAAAACCTTATGTACAACACATAAACAACAACCACTGGATCTCCAGTCATACTTTGAAGATACCGCCTTGGCCTGGTTAGGAGATTCCCAACGGGAATTCTTGGGAGCAGAATTGGAGGTTGATGAGATCACGGCAGCGTTCAATCTGTTGGATAGCTAAGGTGCTATCCAACAGGTTGAACCTGTTAATGGACAGATTAGCACTGCCGGACTAGTCTGGGTTAATCCCTTGCCGAGCAATGTCCCATAATCTTAGGACCCTCTTTGCAGTCCTCCAGGATATTGACCCCCGACTGTGCCGCAGTGGCAGTGTTCATAGATGCCACTAAAGCATTTGATTCTGTAGAATGGGATTATCTCTTAGGCACTTTGAGATATATAGACATGCCCCAAAAATTCCTGGGATGGGTAGAACTACTGTGTCTCCAACCCACTGCTGCTGTTCTCAACGGGGCACATTCCCCCCCTTCACCATCACCAGAGGCACATGCCAGGCTGTCCTTTATTCCCCATATTATTTGCCCTAGCTATGGTACCGCTAGCTGCTGAAATAAGGCAACACCACAAAGAATGCGCACTGATATACCCATCCAGGCAACTTTTGATTTCGCTTTACGCAGATGACATCACACTATATCTCAGGGACCCACAGCATAACTTGAACCCATTGCTGCGCGAACATATAAAATTCAGCGAATACTCAGGCATAAAAACAACTGGGCCAAATCATCTTTTTTTCCACTGACTGAAGCGACTGCACCATATGCACTAGACTACCCACTGACATGGAGTAGTGAAGGGGTTAAATACCTAGGGGTCAAAGTCACCAGGGACAGGGAAGAATTAATGCGCTCCAATTATGGGGCTACCCTGGAAACAGTTACTGACTCAATCACATAGTGGATAGCCATGTCCCTGTCCATGGAAGGGTGGATCTCCCTGGTGAAAATGAAATGCTGCCCAACTTCTTCTACCTCTTCACTAACATACCTTACGACCCTGGAAATCCTTTTTGTAATGCACTAAACACACAAACCATTCATTTGGTGTGGGATGCTAAACAAGCTAGGATACCTTGACGCTACCTTTCTCACAGGGCAGCTAAGAGGTAATGGATTTTGAACATTACTATAACTGTGCACAAGTGCAATTTGCCACATACTGGTTTTACCCGCCCCCCTTCATTCCGCAGTTGGTGATTGAGATGAGTTACATGGCCCCTATCCCCCTCTCGGGTTTTCTATTCACCCCCACTAAGAAGCATGATCAGGATCCCACCTCAGTTCTCCCAAATTACCACTGATTTATCATCCTGAGCTCCAGGTCACCTACGAATGGCAGTGTCAATCAATGCTGCAAAAATCCAGATACGTACATGGGGGGACCTATGTACAGAGGGACACTTCCGGTCCCGGGAGCAATTCTTTGGTACTACCACACCTACTGCCATTCTCCTATTTATGTTTGTTCAACTTTGACAAAGTGTAAGAGTAGCCACACCGACGCTCCCACATGAAAGCCATACTCTCCCACTGCTTCATGCTTTCCTACAAGCCGAGCCTCCCCAACATGTCACCTCACTCATCTATCATCATACATAAAAGGCAGCTAAGGCACGCATGCTGGGTGCCCGCACGCACTGGGAGGTTGCTCTGGGGACACAGTTGACAGACAAACAATGGGAGTTATGCTGCACGCAGACAGAAGCTCTCACAGCAAATAGCAGCGTGCGACTAATCCATTATCAGTTTTTGCATAGATTATACTATATCCCGGTCAAACTCCTCAAATTCAAGCTCAGGGAGGACGATAAATGTTTCAGGTGCAGCTGTTAGGGGGCTGATTTCCTCCACTTTGCATGGCAGTGCCCATCCATTTTTGATTATTATCAAAAGGTATTTGCTGGAATGGAACAGATGATTGACACAACTCTACAGTTATCCCCGGCTGTGGCTTTACTGGGGTACACCAGTGAAGTCGACACTGTATATAATAAATACTTAGCACTGGGGTTCCTGATTGCTAAGTGCAAAGTGGCCTGCAGGTGGGGACGAGGTCACGCCCCCAAATTTATGAATTGGCTGCATAACTTTAACATTTTTCGGGAATAATCATTCAATTATGCTGAACTACTTCCGCCTTCCTCCAGACCACGGGACATATGGGCCCCCTGAAATCATATCTCCGCTCCTCAGCAGAGGATGTAGCAGCTACCCCAGATACACCTGAGAGGGTGGTGACGGGATGAGGTGAGCACAATGCAGAGGTATAGACCCCTAAAACGGACCAATAGATACTCTGGTGATTCACGTGGCAATAGAAATAGGCAAATGAAAACTGTTGTAGGAGTCATGATATTACTTGTCATAAATGTCTGCAATCACTTATCCCGCGACTTGTACAATTAATGTATGCATACTAACTAGGCCTGGGTGAGTTTTTAAGACTCATATTACATACTATAAACTGTTACTGCATATTGTCCTATATGTATGTTATCGAGAATAATGGCACTGTGTATGGCAGGTGTTTGATTCTTGTAGTTGGGGAGGTTTGTTTATTTTTGTACTCCTGATGGAGCAAGGACTCATAAAAAAGAGACTTGCTCGTAAGCAATCTTCTTGTTTATCTTTCTAACATGGTATTAATTACGTATTGTGTAAAACTAACGCGCCATATAAAAAAATGACGGCTAGAGCAGCCTGCATATGTGTTTACTTATCAGAGTACCTCGATCGAATTTCTAAAATGGCTGCAAATGGGAAATCTCTATTGCGCATGAGTCAACTGCACTATGCAGTATGACTAGCTGTCTCTTGGAGGGAAATGCTTGCGCATGAGCAGAAGATACTAATATTGCGGCTTGAAAGCTCACATGCATGGCATCTGCTTCGCTGAAATTAAATTCAAACTATTTTACTAATGCTAATGCGGGTAAAGTATTATTAAGTAAAGGGGGTTAGAGTTGAGATGAGTGGTATACAGTGAAACCATTTATTCTTGAAAATTACATTTGTCTTTCTGACTTTCTTATTAGTGTGCATGTGGGCCTCTCGTGTGTATACAGAGTTTGTTAAACATGTGACCCTCGCGCATGTCCGTTTAAAGTGAGCCGGAAGCGTGACGATATACTTGAATGCTGTCCAAGGATACGAAAGTTACATACCCTGGGAACAAGCACTGAAGACCTCTGAATGAATAGATGTTCATGACAAATAAAAACAATTGTTTCTAATAAGATGTGAACACGGGTGGGAATATTAATTTTGAATACAAATTAAGGGGTTGGATTTATGAACAATGGGTTGATAGACTATGGTGACATATAAGCATGGTGTGATGATCATCTCCCCCTTGTCTGTCCAATCAGAATTAGCATTTTTACAATATTGAAACATTAATGGGTAGTACATGAATATCGACTGGTATAATTGAGATAGTCTTAGTTAGTTAGTCAGACGGAGATTTGCTGAATGCTGCAGAGCTCGGGATGCTGTTGGAGTAACAAGAGAAGCTGATGAAGAATTGAATGCAGAACCATCTATCTTAAATTAATTGATTTAGAAGAAGATCACAGAAGAATCTCGAGGAGGAAGAGAGTGTCAAAGAGGGGTGCTACACATGTGTTGGTGCTAGAGAGGGCATCTATCCTGTCCTGAATCCTGCCCTGAAGTCGTTGTCGCCTGATCTATCCCAGGGGCCCGTACCATCCCTTTGGCTTGGGGGTTGGTTTTCACACCATCCTAGGTAATTATTATTTTCTTTGAACGTGCAGATGTTCTTTTCTCTCTGTCCTATCCTTTCTGAGCATAAGTCATTGCAAAGTATAAAGTATGTTTTTGATGATTGATTAACTGAAACTTCTCTCCTATGAGTGACAACTGTACTGTACTTTGAAAGTGGTTCACAAGAGATTAATTTAGATAAAGATTTAAATATTTTCCCAAGTCTGTGGTTATTTCATTTAATGAAAGGAGATTATTTTATGTCATTTCACCATCAACTAGTTCAACTAATGGCCCATCGACCAGAGGAAAGAACTTTTTGATCAGTGAAAGGTTAGTTAGGAATAAAAGGTAACTAATCTTTGTATTTGAGAAAATATAAACTTTGACTCGAGGGGTTTTACCCAACTGTGTGTAAGTGTGTTTATGGGCCCAGGTGAGTATATGGTATTGGAGTATCTGTTGCTGGTAAACCGTTGGATCACTCTTCCATGTTATTGGTGACGTTTCAGTTCTACAAAATAATAAAAACATCTTTAAAAAAAAATCAACTTTGTTTTCTGCCAAACATCACAAATAGTATATTGGCACAACACCGATACATCCAAAATACAGTTGGTTAGACTACATTTACATTACTTTTTTTGGATAGATTGATGATAGAATATCACATATCTACCAGCTTCTTTTGTCATCCAGCTATGTTATTTTAGGACAATAAACAGTTTTTTCACTTTTTCATGGGAAGTTGTTTCCCTCTTAGTTGCACAGATTATTTTATTTAAGATCTCGGTATCATGTACAGAGCAGGAAAAAATGCTTCTTTTTCGATTCTAATTATATACACAGTGATGCAATTTAACATGTCATCAGTGATGTAAAAAGTGAGTTCATAAGAAGTGCATTGCAGGGGTGCAAGCTATAGTTAGTTTATTGAACAATAATTGGTAACGTCGAGTTTTTTGGGGGTTTTTAAACAAAAGTTTTTGTGTTATTTCAGCACCTAACTATAACGTCACTTTAAACTTTTTTGTTAAGAACATTTCTAGCGATTGTTTCTGTAACGCTAAAATCTCACTACCTTACTTAACTATAACATCTCTTTAACCTTTGCTTTTTCTGGAATTTTATATGTTTTTTTTTATCATTGTCGTGTAGTTCCTATAAAACGTATACAGGATCTGCACATTTAGAAAACATACAATGTAGGATTGGTGGCAGACTTATTCTGAGCACCCCCACCAGGAATGTTAGCCAGCATACCAGCTAGCTCACAGTGCCAGTGTAAACGCCTCTTACCAAGGAGAGAATAGTTCTTTCTATTGAACATGACAACCCTGATCCCTCAGGACCGCGGAAACAGTGTACTACTTTTCGCTCAGTCGCTCGTGCTCACTTAGTCTCAGAGAGATACACAGAATAAACAGTAGGGACGTTGTCAATAAATATTTATTTGACAGCCGTTATTCTAGTGTAAAATAGGTGTGCTGAAACAATCGTTAGACAGTAACAGATACAGATGATTAGAAGCAGTAGGAAAGTAAAAGGATGGTAGAGTACTACCATTTTGCTATAACCATGAATACAGGTAAATATATAAAATACATGATAATAAAATGTGTACTGCTACAATGCTTCCCTAATTAGATGTACCTAAGTTTACCTTGCATGTATGTAGGTGTCAAGCCAAGAATCCCTCTAGCATAGAGTCAACCCCATTACCTGAAGTGAGAAACTGTGGGGCCCTGTCCTGGTTTCAGGTTGGGCACCCCGCAAGGGATGTCAGACCACTGCGAGCTGGAGTATCTGCATGCAGGGTGCTTCAGTGTCTTGCATCCGCGTGTGGGCATGGAAGTCCAGATCTCCTCTCCCTACTTCAGCAAGATGTGATGTTTATATACCCGAAGGTATCCCCAGGGGGTTCTACCTTGCTGTGCCACTGTCAGACTTAGGATGACATCAGGAACTAACCTTGTACTTAGTTATTATGCAGGGGATGGTAGCCCTGCTGAGTGTCCAAGAATCCAAGGATCCTCATGCATAATGTATGAGGCTAGTGTTCAGGGAAAAACCCACGTTCTGTATGCAGTGCTGTAACTAGGCAAAGGGTCAGTGCTGCAGCCCGTTATATATGTACTGTAAGGATGAATATAGGTGAAAGGTTAGGGTGTTACCCGAGCCTATATTTGGGTACCTATATTAAATATAACACACACTCCTCATCCGACTGGAGGACTTAATCTAATACTTAAGTACTACCTGTCTAGGTACTGGTACTCAAATTTATTTTTTTTAAACCATAGTTCTGCTAAAAAAAAACATTTTAAAGACTCGAAAAAGTGCTAAACAGAATAATTGTCACTCAAGCCATAGCTCTAATATGTCAGTACATATAGTTGGAATAACTACTAGTATCGGAAAGCCATGCGGGTCATAAAAGTGTCAGTTTGTTTTTAAGTTCCTAATTTAGTTCTTGTTTAAGAAAAAAAAATCCCCAGCACCCAATGAACCAAATGTCTATGTGTCCTGGCTGGTAGACGCAACCTTGCTGTTGCCTGCCACCACAGACGACGATCCCTGTTACACCTTGCAGAGTACATCAATCGAGCACAGATAATCTTCCGTACTGCCTGCAGCCGATGCTGTGGCAGCCCTTACTCCACCCAAGGCCTTGGTGTCAGTGGAGGAGCCAGTATCCATTCCTAGAGAAGCAGAAACTCCCTGTAGAGGCTCTAAGAATGCCACCATTAACATTGGAATACGCTGGGGACACTGCAGAACATGGGCCATATCGGGTCCAGTAGTGCATCTACGTACGGTTGCGCAATTGATGGAAGTGTCAGACAGAGATCCAAAACGTAGGCATCGGAGAACATGTAAGATACAGTCCATCCAGACTGGCCTAAATGACAGGAACCAAGATGCACTCAGTTCCCACAGGTGAGGTGTGCCCAGATGTTGTATCCAGAATTATCCAAATTGAATTACAAGAAAAACCAACATAAACACATGACTAAACATGACAGAAGACTTATCAGATCAATAGCCAACAACACGTCTCTTACGTTTAAACCAGCGGATAAAGGCGGTGCACTCGTTATGATAGATACCACATATTATGTCAACAAGGTTAATGAACATGTGTCTGATGATGCAACCTACCTGTTACTTTATCACGATCCAACTGTGCAACTACAAGCTGTCCTTCAAAGTATACTTAAGAAGCAGAGGAGATGGGTTCAATAGATGCACAATGTAAACAATACTTAGCCACCCACAATCCCCGACGACCAAAAATATATATGAGACCCAACATTCATAAAAATCCTTTTGATTCGCCGTTCCGACCAATAGTATCAGGTTGTGGGTTGCTTTTTGACCCACTTGGAAAATTCCTGGACTATTACCTGCAGAAGTTCGTCCAAAAATGGTGCACATACACAAGAGACACCACGGATTTCTTACAAAAATTGCAAAATATCCAACCATATATTCAGGAGCATTGGTGCTTATGCACAATATATGTCACAGCTTTGTACGCCTCAATTCCACATGAGGCAGGACCTGAAGCTGTGGAATGGGCCCTACTCAACATAAAAAAAATTGTTGTTGACAAGGTTTTTTTGTTAGAACTTTTAAACTTTTGTCTACACCACAGCTATTTCTCTTGGCAATCCAATTTGTATGCTCAACTCACAGGCACTTCTATGGGGTTTTCCAGATCTCTGCCATACGCCAATATTTTTATGGCAAAAATTAAGGATGAGCACATTCTGAGCAACATGGAATGGACATCAGGCATTGCCCAATACAGTAGATATATCGACTACATATTTCTAATATGGACTAAATCACAAGAAAGACTGGAGTATTTGATAAACCAATTGGACAGCAGGAATCCTAGGATTCAATTTACCCACACCATTGGCAACAGACAAATCAATTACTTGGATGTTCTTGTCAAAAAGGACTAAAAAACAGCTGTCTTCAAACTGAGGTTTATACCAAACCAACGGACTGGAACAGCACACTACATTTCAGAAGTTTCCACCCTAAAAGTTTTACCAGAACCTACCATTCTCACAATTTGCCAGGATTAAAAGAATATGTTCTGACCCGAACATTGAAAGACTGAAAATACTACAGTACAAACAAAGATTTATTGACCGTGGGCACCCTGAAAAAACATTATAGGCCAGCAAAACCAGACTTACAGAGAAAGATCGCGTGTCCTTGTTCACTAAATCCATTAATACTAAATCCAACAAACGTGTGTCAAAATACTCTACGTGTTCTAACCAGATAAAATGCATAATAAACAACAGATGGGCATTACTTCAAAATGAATCTGAGTTCAATGGACATTTTTTTTCATACTAAAGCCACTTTGCATATACAAGAGGCAAGAACTTACAAGAACTTATTTCAACTCCCTACAACCAGGACAGCAAACAATACAGGTGAACTTCGAGATGCTTGAATTGTATTCATCGAAACAATATCACAACCGGTAATATTCTTACAAATCCCGATTCAGGCAAGATCATAAAACTCAAACATTCTTCTGATTGTAACACAACTAATGTTATTTACAGTTTAAAATGTCCATGTGGTCAGGCTTACGTAGGCAAGACAGAACGCAAGCTTAAAACAAGATTAACGGAACACAAAAGTACAATACAAACTTATAGCAAAACATCAAGTGTAGCTGTCCATTGGCAGGAGGCAAAGCCCACCATTTCACATTTACGGTGTCAGGTTGTTGAGGTAGTTAAACTTATGGAAGTCATTGACAATCGTAAAAGATTACTACAATGGGAAGTATGCTGGATAGACTTCCTTGAAACTTTATTCACGAAAGGTTTAAATGATAGGGTGGATTTCAGTTGTTTTTTATAATGGTTGTTTATTACGTTTTTCATTATCACCATATCTTGAATTGTTGAAACTGTTATGTATTATTCTAATGTCATGTATAATCAATCTTATGTGCTACCAAGCAAGCTCACACTGGTGCTTTTCTTTGCATTCTTCATTTAGGACTCTATTTAATTTCACACATTTAGATATTACACTTGCCATTGAGTGGTAATGTGTTTTCTATTTCCCTGGGAGATATTGAATACCTTAGAGTCTATCTTTTGACTCTTCCATACCGCCCTGTTTGCGGGGTCTTTTTTCCATTTTTAAAAGCAGGACTTCACTTCCCTAGTTCACATAGTTCGCTTTCTATTACCAATACACGTCGCATCGATCGGGTTTCCGCACCGTTTGAACACACCACGGTAAGAGTTCTCGCCCATCTGCAGACTTTACTTTTACTGCATTCTCCACGGTTTATTTACATGGATGCTTTTGTTACCAGAACTTTCTAGCTGGAACATTCGGTGATTTGCATTGCGGATCAATGTCTAAACATTAGGTGAGTGTTAGCGTGCACACGCTTTTCTGTTTTTCCACTTTCAACCCTCACACTAGTAATTCTCCTGTACTGTTTTCAGGAGTACTTAGAGGAACAACGCATCCTTAACCGCTCCCAACTACATGTACTAGCGACCCGGTGAGCACATTTATTCTTGTTTGTTATCTGCCTCACGCACTTGACATCATCATTTTTACGCCATTCCTTTTTCTTATAGAGTTTATCGATCCTACATGGTCACTTTTTAGGTTTCGACTTTTGGCGAGGGGCGAAGCCACTCCCAGTCGAAATCTGTTGTTTTTAGTAGTGAGGTTAGGACAGCCTCTGTTTCCAATTGGCTAGCTCCATAAATGGAGGCTAGCCATTGGGAAGCAGAGGCTGTCAATCGCGCTTTCTCACGAAAACGCGATTCGGGGGCGTTTCTGGTGCTTTTTTTAAGCCCCGCCCCTTTGTCCCGGGCCGTGCTGCGATTGGCTGCCGGCCCGGGACACCCCCGTGACGTCATTCCCGGGCCGCGCTGTGATTGGCTGCCGGCCCGGGACACCCCCGTGACGTCAGCCAATCACAGCGCGGCCCGGGACCTGACTTGTTTTCCTAATGTAACGCATTTATATTATTATAAATATGTGCCATTTATAAAAAGTGAAACAGGTATGGAAGTCTTTACTACCATAAATACGTATACTTCTGTGCTTTTCTGACGCCGCCCACCCCTAAACATAATGACAGGATGAATACGTACCACTCCAACATGGCAACCTGCATACTTAATGAAGCAGGAACTGAAACTTAGTGGATTTTTATTTGCGGTGCATCTATATTCACAAAGGAAAGCGCTGGTTGTATTTACTTCCTCGTGTTGTCTATATTTTATGTTTACTGCTCTCATTGTAAGAACCCTAGTAAAGAGAGTGCGCGCGGACGAAGCTTCTTTGTTTTTTGTGCGTTTTGGCGAAAGCGCTCCCTAGGCTCTCACGAGAATTGCAGGGGCCGGCTTCAGTCGCTGGTTGGTGGGATGCGTTGGAAAAGCCGGCTGCAAGGCGGGCGCGCTCTTCCGCCCATGGAGACCACGGCACCGGCACCGCAGGTTCCCGAGGAGCCGTCAGCCGCCGGCACCGAAATACCGAAGGAAGGTACACAGGTGAGTGACCGTAAACCAAGGCTATGCAAGTTGTCTCATCTCTCAAAAACCTTAGGCTGTCAGTTTGACCGCGTAGCTAAACTACACGCCAAATGCAGCTTTTCTCGTCCCCCTTCTAACTCCAGTTGTGAAGCCGTCGGGCTGTCACTTGTATCTTCGCTCCTGTTATGTTATGTTCGCTCCCACCTCTGGCCACGGAAGAATAATACCCCCACCTCCCTCCTGCAGTGGTAGTTGTCAGTCTGTGCCACTGCTCCGTCACAAAGCTACAGACCATCAGCAAGTGAAAGAAAGTATTCATGGGGTACATCTTAGCCACTCCCTGGCTCGCCCCGCCCCTTTCCTTCTCATTTGGGTCACTATCCTCAGTGTGCTATCCGCCCCGAAGAGCTGCGAGCAGCTGAGATGCTTATCTCGTACTTTGGCTCGACACTTACATTGTTCACACGTCCCCTGTAGGATGTTGCCGAAGAAATGCTATAGTGCGCATCTCTCTTCAACCTTGGCTTAAAAATGTTACAATTGGCCCACACAAGGGAAACTAAGCCACATTCTTCAATATTAAGAAACAGTAGACGGCCTTGTATACATCTCCCTCTTTCTCTGAACATTTCTGGAATAGGAACTGACACTGTCATCAATAAGCCATATCATTTATTTCAGCTTTAAGGAGTTGCCTTATAAATATTATCCTGAGTCTGGCTGCAAGTATTTTAACGTATTGGAGCGAGGTCTTGTACAATTTTAGCTTCTCTCCTGAGATGACAAATCCAACGCTATTCAGCCCCTGCTGTTACAACGCTGTATTTTATATTTTTTAAATTCTGTTTTAATAGTCGTGTATAATTTTGCACAGCGCTCTTTGCCTCCATCCTCTTCCCTCTTTTTTCTCTCCATTGCATATTGCGCTATTTCTTTCGCAGTGTCTCGGGACTTTCCAACGCTCATTGTCTTCCCTTGTACTTTCTTTCTCCTTCATTTGTTGTGTTGCGTGCCTATGTGTCTCTTGGTCTGTGTTGCTCCTCCGTTTCACTCTCTTTCTTTTGCTCTCCGTTCTATTCCCTCTCTCCTCCCCCTCTCTTTCTTTCCTGTTCCGCTGCCAGTCTTCACTTTTCTCTCGATCCCCACTTATGTCTCCATTCTCCTCGGCCCATCTTGCTGCTGTATCTTTCTTTCCCATATCTCCCCTTCTCTCTGTCTCCATATTCTTTGATTTCTCTTTGCTCTTCTTTCCGCGCTCACTTCCCGCGCCCCTGTTTCCTCATTCTTCACTGTCTCTTCGCCCCATTCTTGCTTCGGTCTTTCTCTCTCTCTCTCCTCTGCCTGGCTTTGTGTCAGTGGGAGTGCTGTGATTTGGGAGCCAAGCTCGCCTGCTCAGTTTTTCCAGACCCTCATTTGGAAGGAAGAAAGTAGTGTCAGAATAAGAGTCCTTCCCGCCACATACACCTTCCTACTCTTCCCTCAGTGTGTCACCCTGTTCGCGCATGTGTGGATGTCTGAACGTGCATATCGCAATCACTGTGTGGCAACGTATAGCGCCTCTCACTTTATCTCTAAATCTGCATTGTACCTGTCACCGTCTGTCTAAAAAACACGCATATCTCATTGGAACGTGCGCTTCCCTCACCCACAGTGGGTCGATCACTCCTTTATTCTCCCTGTGTGTTACGAGGTGGCTTAAAATCTGCGCGTCTGCATGTTTGTGCCCCACACGTAGATTCCATTTACGTGTTTATAATCATTTCTGTGTGGCCATTAGTCTGTCCATGAGTGTCTGAAGTTGTGCAAGTGTGAGTGCACCCATAGATGCCAAGGTTTCAGATTGCTATGAGTGACATTTTCAAAATGTAAATGCAATTATGAGTGACATTTTGACGAGTAAGAGTGACACTTTCTTACGAGCAAAAAAATCAAGCAATGAAGACAGGGAAACATACAAATGTCAGAAATGAATCAGACTGAGATACTGTAAGATTTTAAAACGGGTGCAAACAACTGAGGTGGCTGACCCATAATTACATGAAATTATGAAAATGTCACATATAGCCATCGGAAACCTTGGCAGTTATTGGCAGACTGGCCTGTACCCTCACCTTGGAGAATGCCTGACCAAGAGTTAATGAACGCCTTTGCCTCACTTATGCTTCAGTCCTTCTGAAACATACAGATGGATTCAGGAGCAGAAATCGAAGCTCTCAGCCGGCAGGGCCCATTCAGCTATATCCTTACTTAACAAGCATTGAAAATGGAATAGGTCTCGCCTATGATTAAGTTAAAGCCATTTGCTTTGCTAATGGTATTGTATTCTAGCTTTGCATTATTTAGTGTATATTTGTGATATGTTGTAGTTGTATGTAGTTAGAATTGTTTTGTTAGATGTGTAGTAGTTTAAAGCATAGCGTTAGTAGGAAAAGAGCAGTGTTTTCGAATTGGGAGGTGAATGAATAGAAGAATAGTATGTGTTAATTTCGTATAGTGAGGGTTACAATAGCATGAGGCGGATGAAAGGGGCGAGGCGAGAGCAAATATATGCACATATCACAAATATACACTAAATAATGCAAAGCTAGAATACAATACTATTAGCAAAGCAAATGGCTTTTTTGTATTTGTATCCAGAGCGCAGCGCCCGCTTTAGGGACACCGGGCTCTGTTTATTTATTTATATTTAACTTTCATGTTGAGCGTGGCTTTCACTTCTGGGACACCGCGCTCTGTTTATTATTATTTTTTCAACTTTAATAGTGAGCGCGCTGCACGCTTCAAGGACACCGTGCTCAGTGTTAAAGTAAAAAAAAAAAAAAGAGCACGGTGTCCTTGAAGCGGCCCACGCTCAGTTTTAAGCTAAAATCATTTGCAATAGGTCTCGCATTTACGCGAGTTTAGGCTATTTTCATTGTAAATGACAATGCCTTTTATTTATTTTTTTTAAACAAAAATAGGCATTGTCATTTACGAAACCTATTGCATTGCAAATGCTTGTTTCCTTTTGATTTTGCCGATAATCTTTCCATTTGGTCAAGGTGAGCTTCTCAACATACCAGTCTAACTGCTATCTTCTCAATCATGTTCTCTATGCCCATGCCACGGTCGTATTTCACAAGTCTCATAGGCACTACATGACACCAGGGTTCTATATATCCGAGGATTTCCTATTTCTTCATCTAGTGCGCTAGTTTCTGCTTCCAGCTTGTTTGCACATCAGATGTTACCATTTGTTCACTGTATTACAGTCACAATTATATTGTTGGTGAGTGAGATCCCTCCTTGCAATATTCAAATAAAATGTATTGTTTGTATCTGTTCGTTTTTAGATATGCCCCTGAGGAAGGGACCCCAGAGTCCCGAAATGCATAGGGCTTAATCACAAGATCTTGTCATCAGTGGGAAGATACGCAACCTCTTCTAAAAGGGCTATGTATTTAAGGTCTTGAAAATGTTGTGCTGTCATAAAATCAGCTATGTTTGTATAATAACTGCTTATTGTTAATGATGAACAAGAAGCATTTCATTGATTTTCTTATACTTGGAAATCTACACATATCAATGAATTAGTTATCATTTGATGTTTCTGTTTATTTTGTCTTCATATTGATAAAACACATTTTACATGAATGCATTAATTTAGAATCTATGATTCACTAGGAACAGTGCTCTCCACAACCAGGTATCCTTTCCTGTTCTAGTTGAGTTAGTCATGCTTGAATTGTCACCACAACCAGTGGTGTAGCACCCTTGTTTATAATACGCATTATTGGGTTTATTAGATCATATTAAACTAAACAAGCAGTGCATCTCCTATCCTATCACTCTTACTAGTGCCCATTGCGTAGCAGAAAAATTACAATCAAGATACCGGCTATTAGAAACAGGATCAGCGGAAGTCCTCCTAAAATGCTTCAGAATACAGAGTGCATAAAGGTTTGTTTGACTCCGAGGGCCGTCTGAAAGGTACTTACCAGTCCTGAATCTATGTTCTTAAATCGGTGACCTATACCTATCATATCAAATATATTAAAGATACAATTTAACATTTCTGCAAAATGGAAGGGGCAGTTCATATGTAGTGTATATAGTGTCCGTATTTTCGCAGAGGATCTTGCAATCTGGAGATCAAAAGTCTCCCAGACGGAGGTTAAGGGCACTGTTTTCTGGAAAAGCATGGCTTTCATTCTGCTCAGAGTATCAAACTATATGAGAGAAACATTTAGTGAAGGCCATAATGGCGTCTCCCTGACTGCATGTGTCGGTGGAAACAATACTTGCATATAGCAAGTAACCCTGAAGCTCACAGTTACCATATATGCGATGCCCAGAAGCATGCCACAACAACCTTGATCGTTTAGCATCAATAACTCCCATTCGAAAGTAGCCTGAATACTGGAGTAATCACAGCTACTGGGGTACCCCTCAAGTGGCAGGATAGGTTTGCTACCAAACCATTGCAGGCCCCGTGCAGCATAATATCCTGGCATATGAGGGATCCACTCAAAGCTTTCTTACAATTTGTACCGCTTAGGAACACTTCTCGATCCCCACTCCTGCATCAAAATCTGTACGGTAATTCCCAAGAACTTGATATATTCCCTACCCATTTCTTCATACCTGCCTGACTGCTGTTGTCCTAGGCAGTACTGAAACTGGAAAGTTGTGACTGGTAGTGTAACATGGCCATGGCGCAACCATTTGTGGAGGGAGATTCCGCCACAGTAAAAGGTAATCTATCCAGTTTTTCAATACTCAGAATTGTATATTTTGCTCTCCTCTGTGCCATTTTCATCTGTTTATCAGTTAGATTATTTGCAGAAAATAGTGACGTACTGTTGATAAAACGCCATGGCAGATAACCTGCACGTAATGTTTGCAGTGTCCAGCTTAATAACATAATAGAACGTAATTGTGACTGTCCGTGCTGTAGTATGGACAAATCTTGTTCTAGTATATCAATAGCAGAAGATAGAATGTTGCCCACTGAATAAATCCTAGATGTTAACGTAGTCATACCATTGTCATTGTCAATTGATTCTATCTTTTTCTATCTTTTTCTCATAGTCTCTCCGCTGCTTCTTGTTGAGGGATTTTCCAAATGTCATTATAGATAGCATAATAGAAACGTTTCTGATGTGGCTTTCTGGTACCCAGAAAGGATAAGTGTTGTTTCACCTGTGTTAGTGTTGAGGTTTTTAGCCAATCGATGTATAACTTCCCAACACTATATGATGACACTACCCCCTGATGTTCTCTTTGTACATAGCATGGGTCTGACCTATGGATACTGAACCCTTCGGATGTACCCTAAATCTATCCTGAAATCTATTAGTGTATGTGGGCCAAACCAACCATCCCTTCCAATTGGGGTCTGATCTATTGTATTGTAAGATTTCATCTAATGTCGCCCCTTTTAGTGATGTAAAATTACTCTTGGCTTTTGATGGTGTTAGAGTTCGTGGTGTAGTTAAATCCTTGCTCTTGGCTACTTCAAAGCAGGAAGTCTGTTTCACAGTCTCATTTAGAAATCTCAATCCCTGAGGAATGAGGCATGCTCTAAATAGCGCTTCTGTTCCCTGGACTTGACAGTCTCTAGAACCCCATATTGATCTTAAGACTATAGTGTCTTTCCATAAATCGAAACCTTGTTCAGACAATTGGGTAATAAAGGAAGCAGAGTAAATCTGTTTCGTGTTAGTCAACATATTTTTCTGTGCAAGTGCAGGTGCAACCTTATAGTAATATGAGGTTGGGTCTGAAATATTAAACCCTGAAAAATATGAACATTTTTCTGCAAAAGTTTTTGAACTACTTTTAGTCGGTGTTTGGCAATGTTCCCATTGGTGATATGTGAAAAAATGTCTAGGGTTCCTTGATTTATGGAAAACATGATGACCATTATGTTGATAAAACTACATTGTGTTAAAGTCTGATGTGTCTTCTTACATTTCATTGCTAGAAAATGTTGCAGATTGTTCTAAATCAGACAACATATTAGTCACAGTTTCAAAATCCCAATCGTCAGAAAATCCACTGGAGGTAATGATATCATTCAAGGATATTTTAAATAAATGTGGTATTTTTAAAAGTTCTGTTGGTCCGAATATATCATAATCAACCTTGTCCCGTACTGTACCATCGGGTATAGGAACTGCTGTAATGTTCACTGATGACAAGTCTCTCTGTTCACGATGTGATAAACAGGAGGTTTCAGGAGCACATTCACTTTTGATGCTGCAGAGCTTTGGCGAAGATAAGTTCCATTAACAAGCAGGAAACAGCTACTAAGCCTAAGAAGAAGAGAAAGAAAAGTATTCCGGTGCTTATCCAAAGTTCTATCCAAGGTGACACAAGGTAAGTATTTTATTTTTAGAAAAGTGTAGAAGTCTTAGATTTGTTGCTTACGTGAAATTGAGGCTGGCGTTGTTTCAGGTTCACATGGATCCAAAGAAAAGGTATCAAAGTCAAAGAAATAGCCAGATGCAGTTCTATCTATTTTAGGTAGCTCAGCAGGTTTTATTAAACATGTAGATGGTGTTTGTTGAGGTATATTTATGTAGATATCAGTGTTAGGTTGAATTGAAATTTGTCTTTCTTCTTGATTTTGAATTCCTTGTTCACAGGGAACGAGTTTCATTGCATTGATGCTTAGTCCATCAATGCGTATGGGTGGCTCTTCGAAGGTGATGAGCCTTTCCGTTTGAACTTCCTGTATGATAGCAAGAGGAGGGCACCTGATACCCAGGAGCTAACGAGGCCTACTAGTCAGTATCCACCACATAGTGTGGTTTTATCCGATCAATGAAGACAAATCTTTTTTCCTTTTCCCCGGCAAGAGGTGACAGAAGTACAGTTCTTGCTCCGTCAATGGGCAGGACAGGTACAGGCTTTCTGTATGATGGACTAAATTCTTTTTTGTCCGTTATTCTCTCTCTCACCAGATCCCCAACCTTAGGAATCAAGACAGGTCTTGCCTTGACTGACTTCCCCAGTGGCTAACCTTTTCACTTGGACATTGCTTTGTAATGCCCGTGATTCATTCATATCCTGTAGAACAGCCAAATGTTTATGGATGTCAAAAGGTTTTTTATCCGCCACTGTGCCTTCACTGTCAAGATCAGGTACCCACATTCTCGCCCCAAATAGGACCTCATAAGGAGTGACCACCCCTAAAGAGCTTCTTGGCATGTTATTTAAGGCCCTCTGAACCCCTTATAAGTGAGTGACCCAACTACCACCCGTGCCTAATACTCTAGCTGTTAATGATTGCTTTAAGTCCCGGTTTTTCCTCTCCACAACTGAAATTCCCTCGGGATGGTATGGAGAGGAGTTCCGCAATGCTATACCCAAACCTCCCATGGCCTCCTTGTATGCCCTAGAGCTAAACACAGGCCCACGGTCAGAATGTAATGTGCCAACTGAGTATGTCCCTATAAAGATATGAAAATCTTTGCTAACAGCTCAAGCGTCAGCCGAGCACTGAGGCCATAACTATAGAAATCTCGAACAGGAATCTACTGCAACCATTATGTACTTGTAAGCCACATCTTTTTGGGGCTTACAAATAAGGGACTGCAGTGGTCCAAAAAGACATACGCGAGAGGTCTGTCTGATATCAGCAACGGTGACTGTGCTGGACGTCTTATGGTGGACCCCCTTCATCTGTTCACAGATGCCGCACTTTAAGACATAGTCTTTGGTATGCTTTGTTAACCTTGCCCACCAATAGCGTTGTTTCAACAAAGAAACAGTCACCATAACTCCTGCGTGTGCTGTACCCAAACCCTCTGTCATTTCTCACTTATAGGCAGTTGTGAGCATTCCCAGTTAAAGTGTACTTTGCATTGTGAATACATTTTGCCTCAAATTATAAATGTGTCTTTAAGGTTTAGACTCTCTCTAACTGTTTAAAACTTTCATTTAGCAAATGCAATCTGATCCATGTGGCTATCTGAGAATGCAGAGCACTGGATTCAGAACTTCGTGATTTTTATGCCTTTATATTGAAGTTTCTTGAAGTTGCATTTTCTTAATAAAACTGTTAAACTTTCAGCCCCAGTTTCCATGGCTCATATATCTGTTTTCTCTATTTTTAGCGTTCCTGGACACCCCGGCACAAATTAAGGTGCCCTTTATGTCCCTAGCTCACTCCCTCGCTCCTTCCCTGCGCTCAGCTCCTTGCCCTTTTGCCCCATTAATAAATCTCCCTCGGACATTTGGCGCCGCGACTCGGATTGGCAGCACCAACAGACAGGCAACAGCTGAGACCGTGAGGAAATGCAGGCTGATAAACACTTGTGTCCTCCTTTCTAGCTGAGCCACAGAGAGAGCAACGTTTGGGTAAGTTTATACTTGACTGCCTAATGTGATTGTCCTTTTTTGGTCAAAGTTTAGAAAGGGCACATGTAATTCACCTGCGTCCCTTTTCAGTTCTCGGCTTGTTACTGTCTAGCTGGTCTCGCTAAAATTCTCAAACAGAGGGAAATGATGTGCGAAGTGGAATTCTGAGCCAGAGACTGACGTTAGGAAATTAATGTGATTTATTTATTTATTTATTTATTTTTGCGATTTATTAAGCGCGAACGAATACCCGCAGGCGTCTCAGGGCTTACGTGCTTATCTTTCTAGAAATAGACACATGTTTTTACTGTGCCTCTTGTAAATACAAAGAAGGAAAGACTGCTTCTGGCATCTTTCAGCGCTCATTTTGCTTTTTTCAGGGAGAACCTCTGTCTGATGTAAAGATTGACAGGGAAGGAAATATTGGGTCTGGCATCTTCCAAGGCTTATCTATAACCATGCTTTTTTAAGGGAGAACATCTGTCTGATGTAAAGATTGACAGGGAAGGAAAGATTGCGTCTGGCATCTTTCAAGGCTCATCTATTACCATGCTTTTTTAAGGGAGGACCTCTGTCTGATGTAAAGATTGATAGGGAAGGAAAGATTGGGTCTGACATCTTTCAATGCTTATCTATTGCTGTGCCTCTTTTAAACAAGGGAGGACCTCTGTCCGATGTAAGGATTGACAGGGAAGGAAAGATTGTATCTGGCATCTTTCAAGTGCTTATTTAGGGGTACCCCATCATAGTTATAAGTTATGAGGGGAGAAGCTGTACAAAATAGCAGTGATTTTGGTGCTTCTCTGATAAAGATCAGAGAGGACCTCTATTTCAGTAGTCAATAGGGAAGAGGCTGATGACTGAAAACCGGATTCTCAGATAATCTCCTGTGTAGACAACTCAAGTGGTTCACCGGGATGTTTAAGTGTTTTAAAAAAAAGTAAATATTGCATTTTTGCCAGTTAAAAGTACCTTTTGCATTTCCTCTTCCTTTTGTGTGCACCGTTTGAATTGCTTTCTTTTTTAAAACACATGTATGAAATGCTCGCTAATTATTAGGTACTTTCAGGACTGTGTGTTATTGCTTAGTGCCTAGTGATATATATATAGAGGTTTTATTAGGTATAGCAGCAGAACCTTTTTGTGATTATTGTTTTTCATGGTCATTGTATTGGAAGTCACTGGCTGGTACAGAGGCTGACTTTAGTGAGACCATAATATTTAGGTGCACATTTATTGTTTTTGTTGATTCTTTGTTTGATTGTACGCACATGCATATTGATTATAAAAGAATATTATTAAAGGCCACTGCCAAATGCAGAAGACTGGTTTATTAGTGAGATTCAATAACTAGGGAGGTTTAAAATGCGTTTATGTATCTCCATATGTATTGATCTGCCACTGATTGACTGAAGAGATTCTGTAAGCTAAAGCATCTTGAGCGCCACAATTGTCACAGGTATACTATTTTAGTGCTGCTACTTTCCTGTGTGAATATTTGTCATTCAGGATTGCCCCCCCCCCCCTCATTAGCACTGCAGACCTCACTAGGAAAAAGCCAGAGAACATTCACTGGGCCATTCAAAATAACAGGGTGTCACACAGGTCTGCAGAAAATGTTTTTCTTTTAAACAACATTTTCACACAAATGAATAGAATACATGGTTACAGAACATATAAGACTGCACACACCATACATGTGCAGGTTTCTATGGTAACACAAGGATTAGAGATACCCACTGTAGTGACCACCTCTTGGCCCCGCAACCCCTTGCGAAGCAAGGTCCTCGTTGCTTTCCTGACCTCTCTCCAGAAGGTGTTTATAACGGCCCAGATAAACAAGAGATTAAAGAGGCATTTTATTTAGTCATTAAGGAAGCATTAGGGGACGAGCTTGTACGGGACTACCCTACCTTCTTAACTACTGACACAAAAGGACAAAATATATGTATGTATATATATATATATATATATATATATATATGTACGCTCGCGTGTAAAGACACAGCCACACTCGCGGGCAGAAACTTGAACTCGCCTTTCTTGCCACAGCGTGCTTGAATAGCTGAGGAGCTCAAGAGAAAGTGATTCAATCCCATTTCGCCGTGGAATATATATATATACTTCACTAGGAGATACAGATGAGCTATAGTGAGCAGCAACCAGTTGAGATAGTTCTACATATTCTAGACAACAGAATAATAGCAGTACAGAACAATAGCGCACAGACTCTAACAAAATTTGACAGACACCAAAGTGCCTTGATATCTAAAGCGTGGAACCTACTGGGAGTCCCACTCACACGGGGAACTTAGGTAAGAGTATCTACACTGCATCTTGTGCAACTGTGCCTCCCAGCACCAGCCTGTAGACCCGCTACCCAGAGCCCACTCCCTACACTTGAGGGGCCACAGTATACACAAAGCTCCCCCTCAGTGGGGGACACTCATGATATACTATTGCAACTGTCACTGGTGTCCCCATCATATACTACTGAAGAGTCCTCCACAGAATCAATACAGTCAGTGGGAAGTGTAGTAAGTAGCGAGAGCCCTGATCTCACCCACCACCACTCACCGTCATAATCTCCTTCAAGCATCAACTGCTTGGAGAAGCAGGGAGATTCACAAGATACTCACGCCCCACTAGGCTGTGAACATCACGCATTGTTTCTGCAGGCACTCCACAACCCCAACTTGCCCCTGGTTTGTGAGCATCACGCCAGGAAGCTGCATGAGCAGCTGCAGCAACAGCCGTCACCAAGTATCATAGATTGGTTACAAAGACACTCTTCCACAACGCATTACCCATTATTGTGGGCATATTTACAAAACCGCCAGTTAAAAGGAGAATAGTATGGTCAAAATTTGCTGCCACCAATTTCCCACCTCAACGATAACTCTAGGAGATGAGCAGACAGCCCACACAATACCCAAGACTACAGATCACAGTAAACATAGAAAACGGCTGTGATACTACACTTTCGGAGGATACAACACCATCCTCTGTTCAGGTCTCACCCCTAACGTGTGCAGTCATCTTGACACTAATCTCAGCCCTAGGAATTGACACAACAAACTTGCAGCAGGTGAGGCTGACAATAACACCCAGTGAAGTTACACCTTTAATCCTTTCACACACACAACACTGAAGAATAATGACAACTCCTCTGCAACACATGATAAAAAACTTCACAGCTCAGGAAAAGCGTATCATGAAACATTGTAAAGAGCTGCACAAACTCACACAAAATATGCTACACCCATGGCCCAGAGAAGGTCCTTTCAATAAAGCGGTGCTAGATCACACTAGAACAATCCTGTAGGGAAGATACTCCGGTAGCAAACGTAAAGACACCCTGGCTATGTGGAGCATCCTTAAGGACAGTGACACACCAGCCCCAACACCCACCACACCTCCACCAGCCTATGACGCAGATGGCATGTATCCAGGACTAGTTATCAAGACTGACCTAGAACCTTTATCAAATGACCAGGCAGCCATAGGCCAGGACGATATCTCAGTCCCAGACCCCTCAGATGATTTACGAGACAGTAGACCAGAGATTACACAGGGCCAGCTATGCCAAAGATCCCAAACACCAGTGATGCAGGGCGCAGCATCAGGAATGCCAGGTCAGATTGACACGCTATTTACAATAAAAATGACACCTGCATCTAACTCTGCAGCCCACCAGGAGGAAGAGAACGAAGAGAGCGATGGGGACTCTGGCGGTTCACAGCACAGCTCCCACATGCCACTCCCCAGACCTAACAGCTCAGCCCCCACATCCTTCACTGGGGATCACAATACCTCAGGGACAAGAACTAGACATTATGGCCAATTCCTGTCTCCTAGCCAGCAGCATTACAATACACATACACACAATAATGGGTGGCACCCCGATAACACTGGTCTCAAGCGAGAGAAAGAGCACCTGCTACAGTTCAATGAAGAAAACAGGGACAGCGAACAGTATCCCTCTGAGATAGTAACTGAGGGAGATATTAGCAGCTGGAGGACAGAGCATGATTTATACCAAAGAATGGGTAGAGAAGCAGGGGGCATGTCACATGAATAGTACTCAAGAAGCCCCACTGGCAATACAGCAACCATCCAAAGACTGTCATTACAAGTAGGCAGGGTAGAGGATAGACTGACTGAACTGATGGGTGGCTTGGCCCAATTTAGTGAGAAGCAACCACCAACACTCAATGAATTAGCTGGCATTGCAAGCCTAGCAGGGTCACATAGTGGTGGGGTCCCAACTATCATACCACAGCAAGGCACATGGATAGACTTACATCAGGAAGCCCAAAGTGTAGCCCCACCACAGAGCAACACAGCAGCTTCTCTTACAGCCAACTTAAGTGTACCCCAAGCTCCGCCAACAGTCATGACACCACCACCTCCGCTCATATCCCAGGCATCTCCTCCAGCAGTAACACCACGCAGGCCAGAAACATTACAACTATAAATAGACCATTTGGACCTGTCAAATGTGCAGGAATGGGCAGAAAACAGGAGGAGAAGGCAAAGAAGAACAGAGATAGAAAATATTGCAGTGTTAGGTAACCATGGGCGACTTGATGACATCCCACAGGAATATGATGTCTCAGGCACAGCACGCCTGCGCACCACCAGATCTAGAGCACTGCACCGCATGGCCCTTAACAGGCCAAGACTGTCATTGACCAATGGTCTGACGCCACATGAGATAGTAATACTTGGAGAAGGATCTGACTACTATGACAATCCATTCTCAGATGATTTGGCAGGCTGGACAGAAGCTAATGCACCTCAAATGAATGTCTGGCCCGAGAAGGATCCTTTGAACCAGAGGAAATGAAATGGCCACTACTGAAGAGTGTATCTTGCAAGGGGCAGGAGATGATGATTGGGACTACGAGTACATGTGCCATGGCCTAATGGTCTGGCAGAAATATGCACGTAGATATGGCCACACAAGACCCACAGGAGTAACACACCAGCTGCCCCTGCTGTTCAAAAATGGTAATGACCCCCCCATCTATGACTCTTGGTCCCTAATGGACAAAGACATTTTGAAAAAGGTACTCCCACCCCTCACAGAGGATGCAGGAAAGTGGATACAAGCCTTCGAAAAGCACTCTGCATGTGTGTCATTGGCTATTGGGGATGTAAAAAGTCTGCTCACCTCCCTGATTGGAGAGGATGCAGAGGATATGTTCACATGCATCGACACAAGACTTTCCACCGCTAATACTAAATTATATGGTAATCCTTTCAATAAAATAAGATCATCCCTATGGAGTGAACTGCGCCGGAGGTTTCCTGATGTCACAGACATCGGATCTCTAATGTCACAAACAATGAAAAGCAATGAATTCCCAGAACAGAAGATTTCAATAATGAAGGACAGAACATTTCAAGAATGAAGGAAAAGTGGCATCAGGAGTTAGGAGAGAAATGGGACGTGACTGGGGGTTACTGTAGGTTCTTTTATCACACAGTTAAAAAGGGATTGCCCACCGCAGGGCAGGACAAATTAGATGGAAAAGTATCAATGGAATGCAAACCATGGCCAGAAATATAACACCACATCATTCATGTTTGCAAAAAGGTGCAGGAACAGGAGAAGAAGAGGCAATTAGCAATTGAAAACGCAGCTGCTAAATTAGTACAGCAAAAACTAAAGATAAGAGAGGCTCTTGACGCAGTTATGGCAGCTACACCAGTGAGTCAAATGACTGCTGTCACCAATTTTCCACAAAGTGCCCAGAACGCACTAGGAGGTAACAACAGGTATCAGCACAAGCCATAAAGACACAGCCCATCAATGACTATGCACAACAACAACTGACATACACCAATGGGCAACAACAGCAGTCAAGTTAGGACAGCCCACAGACAACCCTAGTGTGTCCCGTGGTGTCGTGTCTCACAAATATTAGAGAGGACCCAGTTGTGCATGTCACGATTAACAACAACACGTATAGTTTCTTCATTGACACAGGTGCTACATTTTCCTGTATCAGGGAGGGAGCACCGCCCATTTCCAATCAGAGCTCAAACACACTGGATTTCTCTGGGGCAATAACAAGGGTCCCTTTCACTGAGCCAGTACCAATAGAAATAGGAGGTAAATGTATTGAGCAGCGTCTACTTTACTCAACACAGTCCCAAGTAAATCTCTTGGGACTTGATCTCATGGCCAAGTTAAATATGACAATACAATGGCTTACTCCATTCCAGATACACCACCGACCAGAATAATGGCTGTCAAACAAATATTCCTCATGATATACAATATTTTCCAATCATAGCACTGATGAATGCCTTCTTCAGTGTCCCATTGCACCCTGACAGCCAGTCCTTGTTCACCATTTCCATAAATTGCCTTCAGCCTATCACCCACAATGCAATGGTATTTTTGTGCGCCTCAACAGCTTGCTCATAGCCAAAATAAGTAAGATAAGAGCCACAATTGGAAAGAAATTGCTCTATTGCCTTCCCATTGCTCTGTTTACACTCAGAAACACTCCCAGTTCTGATCATCACCTCACACCTCCCCGGCTTGTCACTGACAGATCAATGAGTGTGGTTATTCTCTCCATCAGACCTAAACCAGAACTTTCTTCTGATTGTAAAAAATGAATTGTTTGTTTATTTATGTGCCCTAATGTGTGCTTCAAAGTTCCTTTCCATTCAGATATCAGGGACAAAGGACAAGGGTCCTGTTTCTGATTAACTTCCGCCTATCTGCCTTGGGACACACATCTTTGTATAGAAAGCAGTCCAGAAGTGGAGAGAACCCAAATTCAACAGACACTTTCAAATCGTGGACCCTTCACCCACAGCTTTCTGGGTACCCAAAAAGGAATGGATACATCGGAGCCACGTGAGGATCCACCCGGCACCATCTGAGATTTTAATATTGGCCGAGAGGAGGGCGTCATATTTCCACTGACTATCAGAGAACATGAGCATGGAGATCATATGGTGGTCTATGGACTGAGACGCAGTAACAGACCCACCCCTCATACCAAGATGTCACTGAAAAAGATATGTACAGTCGCCATTATTTTCATTGTTATGTTTGTTGCTTCAATAGCTGTATTCCACTGGTTTGCAGCGCGTTCAAAGAGAGAGAGAGGTGCTGCTAGCAATATTAGACCTACCACCACCACAGTACACCCCATGTCCAAGACACTTTCTGGTAACAAGCAAACTGGGATAAGCACCAGCAGTAGCTTTGACAACCATGTACCGCCCACCTTGACACCTTCCACACCCCATTCCGAACCCTACAGAATGGGACATGGTACTTGATATCACCCTGAATGCCCCTGTGCCAGATACCCCTAAATGTTCCTGACAAAATAAACGAAGTGTCAGATATAAAATGGGTCGAGAGAAAGTGCTAGTCAGATATACATCGCGTACCCAACGTAAGAATTAACAGGCTGCGCAAATTTCAGACTGGGTCAGTAATCTCCAGAACACAGTTGTTTACACTTTTGACCAGCACTCTATGCCTGATTTTCACTCCCAGCGCCCTAGTAAGCCAGCAGAGGATAATGGGGTTCACAACGCACTATTAGACAACATGTGGTACAGGGACATGAGGGAGGTTGGAAGGAAGGTCACCAATGAGTCCTGCTTTGTGTGTTCACACATTCCTCACGCTGTAGGCGCAGATAAATTGATCTTTCACAAAGAAGTGACACCGCCAAATATCTCCTACACCTGTTTCTTTGCCGCATACATGGTCAGATACAGCTACAGTCAGCCGAAATAGATGATGGATTTGTAAACGCCACAGAGTGGGATGACAAGTATATTACATTTACGGTCGTCACTGATCCATTGGAGTTTGAAATGGGAATGGAGGTTTACTGTGATATGAAAGTGCTTGCCAACATAATGCAGGTTTGGGAATATCACTTTAAGAGACTAGGGTACTTCACCTTCCCAATGCCCCCATCAAAATGCCACTCACCCACACATCTCCGAGCCGACCATATCAATGACACATGCCCTTGTCAGTGGAGGCCAATCCTGAGCCTGAAGGCCAATACTTATTTTAACAGCAAGTGGAATGGCCCACATTACTTGATATTTAAAGCAGCCTCCTTAGGTAGCCCAATTGTAGGACAAGAGCACACACATTATATCAATGAGGATATTGGAAGGGAGTGTGCTGAGATATGGGCACAGGAAACTAGAAGATACACTTTCAATGAGGGTACAACACACAAACCAAAAAGAGCATACAAGCTAAAATCTCCTCTCCTTTGCTTCCTAGGTAACGGTACAGTTCCTGTGGGTCGGAACACTAATTGCAGCAACACACTTTCTATTTCAGACCTTCAGTACAGCACCTTCAGCCTCATGGACATCTATCGGGCCTGCGGAGAACATATCTACCTGCATATGCCTCCCAACTGGAACGGACTTTGCTCAATTGTGACGATGCATGAACTGCATCTGGTTGTTCCAGCAGCGAACATTTCCCACATCCATACCCACCCAATGGCAGGTGATGTCACACTGCTCCACCACCCAAAAAGGGAAGTCAAGAAGTATTTCTCAGATGGCCCATTTCATGAGATTCCACAAGAACTCTGCCTTTTCAACGATGCTGAACTTTTCTTCGGGGGTGTTATCCCCCTGCTCCAGACCAATGCCCGCTGGTTGCAGGTGACCAGGTACGAGCTAATGCAGCTCGTCAACACCCGTGATGGGTTCAACATCTTGAAAGAAGAACTACGACCTTTGCGACTTATGGTTCTGGAGCACAGATATGTTCTAGACCAGTTAACTGCGATGAATGGTGGTGTATGCGCCAAGGTGGGAAGGTCGTTCTGATGCACTTTCATCTTGGCCAATGATGCAGACAATGGAACACTTACAAAGGCCATTGAGGACTTGGCAATCTGGGGAGACAGATGCATGAGAAGGGAGGTGCTGAAGCCGACGTTTTCCCTAATTGGTTCAACTTGGACTGGATGCCTTCATGGCTGTCTGCAGTACTAAAGTTTATAATGCCTACCTTTTGTGTGTTGTTGCTGTTATGTTTCGGGATGCAGATATTACTACATTGTATTAAGAGATTCAGCTCTAAGGTAGTTGGGGTGAACTATGCAGACTCAGGAGTATACACAGGAATACGCGAGGGACAAGGGGACGGGGAAGAATTAGCAATGTTAAATATAATAGAGCTCACATCCCTGACTCCCGCACATTACAGGTTCCTCTTGATAGTCACTACCAAGCCCAGGTGCATAGTGCCTCCCCGCTTCCATTGGGGAGAGACTTGGTACATCCATATGGGACAATGTGTGACCAATCAGGGGGACCACATGGAGACTTAGGAGCTGCCCTGAACAAAAGCCCTGATGAGCCGCTTCTCCATGACTCACCCTGGCCACTCCTCTCGCCGCCAGCTAAATATGCTGTACGAATGGTGTCCAATAATAAACAAAAAGAGGGAAATGAGTTAGGGACCAATTTTTCCATATAATATCCTGGGACATTCTTATCAATCAGCCAGCATGTATCCCTGTGTAGGCCCTCCTGTTCAAAATGTAGGCCTTGGTTAGATAGGCCAGAGTACTACCATTTTTCTGTTTAGCAGGCTGAGGGCATGTCTGATGAAGATTGGATTCAGCTCCACTCTCTGTGAGGCCTCCTGACTGAGCCCCCACCCTACCCGTGCGCCAAGTTCACGAAGGTTAAAGTTTAACATCCCTCCTGTTCTTTCGACATACAATAGACCACATCCTGGGTCTGTGCATGAGATTAGGGAAGTTGCCCACCCCAGCTACGTCAAGCTGGAGTGATGGATGTGGCAACAGGACGTACAGATTTGTGTATGCATATAAATAAAATCCTTTTACACAATAACACATTTTTCTGCTGTCCGATGCAAAATGTACGACAGGCACCCAGTCTAAGAGGCATGAACTTTAGCCTAGCTTACGTGCCACAGTTACAGTTACAGGAAGGGCTGCATGATGTATGGAGAAAGAAGTACAAAGCACAATCCCATAAGTGACACAGGTAGGAGAAGTGGCATGGGGTGGCGTGAGATGACGTTACCATAGACTTCTCACCGCCTTAAAGTATATAAAAAGGGATACACAGAGACATCTTTGAACTACTCCTCGTCTGTATATAAGTGACAGGCAGTGAGTTTTTCACAAGGGCTACTCGAGAGCTCTTGTTCATTTATCTTAAATGTGCTGCTCTATTCTTTATTCTGCCATATCAAATGTTATATTTGCTATGTTCACTGTAACCTTGTTTTATCTTTTTTTTTTTACATTTAAAGTGTTCAAATTGTAATTTCAGGATTTTTCACTTATAGGCCGATGTGAGTTTTCCCAGATAAAAAAGTAAACTTTGCAGTGTGAATACATTTTGCCTCAAATTATAAATGTGTCTTTAAGGTTTAGACTCTCTCTAACTGTTTAAAACTTTCATTTAGCAAATTCAATCTGATCCATGTGGCTATCTGAGAATGCAGAGCACTGGATTCAGAATTTCGTGATTTTTATGCCTTTAAAATGAAGTTTCTTGAAGTTGTATCTTCTTAATAAAACTGTTAAACTTTCAGCCTCAGTTTCCATGGCTCACATATTTGTTTTCTCTATATTTAGAGCAAGCATTCCTGGACACCCCGGCACAAATTAAGGTGCCCCTTATGTCCCTAGCTCACTCCCTCGCTCATTCCCTGCAGGCTCTCAGAGCCCCGCGCTCAGCTCCTTGCCCTTTTGCCCCATAATAAATCTCCCTCAAACACTTGTAGGAGTACTTGAGTGGAAAACCTTTCGGAAGTGCTTTGTTGTCTTTGTGTGAAGCAATGACAGCTACCATTATCTGTCCGTCTATTCTCGTTTTTGAATAAATGATTGCAGAAAGGATAGAGTTCGTAATGCCCCCTTTGCGGCTTCACCAGCCAATTCATTCCCTTCAACATGAACGCCATCACATTGATGACTCAGCGTGTGTTTTACTTGAACTCATGGTAGTTTGTGTTTCAACTTAACTACCTTATCCCATAGCATTTTGTGCTTAACCCTGCCACCTTTTGAGTCTTTAAACCTATTTTGTACTGGAAGCAGTAAAATGAAAAGCACACTATTAGTGTGGAGAATCCTCTATCCATATTAATCAGTGCCAGCAAAAGAGCTTTTAGTTCTGCTAACTTAGCTGTGCAATCTCCTAGAGACTGGGTCTTTGTAGAGCTTGGATGCAACTTACCATCTGGCATACGACCTTGTACAATTGCACATGTGGCGCTGTAATGTTGTTTACTTCCTATGGCCAGTTGTGCAGATCCGTCAGTGTAAATTATGTATTCATACTTATCTAGAGGCATTATTTCATTCGGGAGAGGATATCCTTGTTCATATTGCAGAAATGCTTGTGTTTTCAGATTTTAATCATATCTATATTCTACATCTGATGCAGTGAGATAATTAGCCCTTTGTATCCATCTCGGATGTAACGCTTTAGCGTTAGGAATGCTTGCCTTTGTAGCAGCCTCTAAGGCTGGTGTTGGAGCCACAATTATTTGTGTCCCCTGAACCAGTGCTCTTTCTCTCACTACAGCAATCTGTACTGCTGTCAGAATTTTTTCTGTGAATGCAAAACACATCTCCGCATTTGTGTACAAGTGTGATTTGTAAGTAATCGGTACTGTTTCGCCTTAATTATATGTGAGGTATGTGTACACAGACTGACACCCAACTATACGGATCACCAGGTTATGGACATTTAAGAGTGTCTCTGAGTGTTCTGATGCTTTCATGTCAGCCTGGAGTGAACAAAATGTATCTGTATGTTCTTGTGTCCAGCGCCTAACTGAAAAGTCAGGTCTTATGAGGTCGTAGAAAGGTTTAACCGCTTCTGCATAATCCAAAATGTATGTTCTTCAGAAATGTAGGAATCTCAGAATTGATTGTAAATTTTTCCATGATTTTGCAAGTTGGAGCAGTGCACACGTTTCTAAAAAGTTGGCTTCCAGGCTTTTCCCTTCACTTGAAAGTTCATATCTCAAAAATAGAACACTGAGGTGGGCTTTCTTTGATTTATTGAAGTTAAATTTGTAACACTCTGTGGCGAATCATAAAATTATGGTGCTCACTCTTGTCAAGTGTTCCTCCAGGTCATCATCCGTCAGATAAATATCATCTACATAAGACAATGCTTCCTTGTCCAGATTTCGAAGTCATTCAGTTACTCTGGCGGAAAAGTGACCCGGGCTATTTTTGTACCCCTGGGCTAATCGACACATTTTTCGCTGGGAACCTAGTGCTGAGAATGCTGTCAAATATCTGCACTAAGGTGCCATATTCTGACCCAAAAAATCCATTTGAGAGATCTAGTGTTGTTTTGCATTTTTTCCGCACAATGTTATTCATTAATGCGGCACTGTGTGCATTTTGTACTGCAAATGTTTTTGTACATGAATTTAGATGTCTGTAATCTAAAGCTAGATGATATGAATTGCCAGGTTTCATTACGGGAAACAAAGGATTAATCATTGAGTAGGTGCAAGTTTTAATCACCCCCTGGTATTCAAGTTGATCCAAGATCTCCCTGACCTTTTTTTTCAGCCTCTCGCTTTATGGGATACTGTCTCTGGGGAGTTGGAGTAGATTTTAATGGTATCACGTGGTGGGTCGACTCATCATCCCATCCAACATGGTTTCGATATAGTGCTGGAGCAAGGGCGACTGCCCACTCCTGTGCACATGTATGTTTTAAATACTGGGGAATAACGTCGGAAAATTACCGATTCCCCTTTTGGGCAATCCATAAAAATAGCAGGTGGCCAATCTTTTCAGCTAATAAAATGTCATAGCCAAAAATTAGGTTCTCCCCAAAAAAAACTTTAATATTCCTGGTTTTGTCCCCCTCCCTCTGGAGTGTTATCTCATGTAACCTATGTGGGATGCTTACCCTAGTATCATAGCTAACAGAACAAGAGTGCCAGTACTGATATGAATAGTTCAATCAAAACAGTCAACATCCACTGCTGGAACAGAAATCCAAGAATGGGAAATACTACTCAATAGTATTTTATTCAATAATATTTACAGAATGATTTCAAAATTTTAGTACATAGTATAAAAATATTTCTCAAAGTAACACGTGGAGCATAAAAACATTAACTATATATTCAATCTTTCATTCAATTGTTCAGGCATATCACAAGCATACATATCACATACACGCACTCAAAACAAGAAAGAAACATTATTTCTGTGTATAATTAAAGAAGAAGGAGAGAAAGTGAAAAATTACACATAAGCAAAAAAACAACAACAACCAGGTCTGCAAATAATTTCCAGAATTAATAAACGTATTTTTCAAAAGTACATTCCTATGTTACTGATAAATTAATCAAAACTCAATCAGAGTTGATCCTACACGGTAATGTACAAAATAGAGCTCGGGGTTTGATTGTTTGTATACCCGAATGCTCTCGCAGACCGGTGACAACAGGGCCTACGCGTTTCGACTCCCACTGCAATTGTTGGGGATTCTCTTCAGGGCCTTCTCGGTTCTCTATGAAAAAATAGGAAAGAAAAAGGTGTATAAGTTTCAGATTTATGCAATAAAGGACAACATCGGGCCACATCTAGGCCACTGCCTAGCGAAGCATCCGCCAGTCTTTATAGAGGCTTACCAATCAAGGGGAGTCCTAGACTAGTATTTGAAGGAGCACTGTATAGTGAATAGGTCTGGTCCTGTGAAGGAATATAAATAAATAAAGGATTCCAAAGTCAGGACAGTAACAAAACTAATCGAGTACTTTTGTTTAAACATCGGTGGTTTGGCATCTCCTGCTTAATCAAAGGGTATTCTCATACTTACTTAAATTAATGGAGAAAGCGTCTCTGTAGAACAATTCCACGTGTTGTCAATATCCGATGTCAGGGTTCTGGTGCACCGCGAGATATAGGAAGTGCCTGAAGGCGAAGATTGTTTAATTAGAGTTTACTTTCTAAACGGGGAATTGTGATTCATAAACAAGACTCTAGAAAATCTCTTACCCTTAATGTTATACGATTTCGTTTCGGGGCTGGTGGCCGAATGGACAAGGGAAAATGGAAATGACGAAGTCTTTAGCTAGACAGAAACAAGAGGGGGGAACCGTTAGTATTGAATGGAAAAGGCCCCGTCTGACGCGTTATCTAGATCGCATCTGTGGAGAATCTTACCCGTCTATCTAATTTATGAGCTCGATGAATGTTAAATCTTCTATTGCAAAAAATATTCTCGAGTGGACAACGTCTTATTCAATCGACACAATGCGGGATGCGGTGTGCCTGCCCTCTCATGAGGTTCTAACGAGCGCACTGAAAAGAAACAGCACAGTAAACGGAAGTTTTTTTGTGAAAAGTATGTGAATATGTGAGGTTTAACATTTAAATTTGGTTAAGTAACTCTTACAGTGAACATCGGGTATTTAAAGAAAAACTTGTATTCCGGTAAGTTGCCGCACAAAAGGCAAAGTCTTTGCGTGGGGGGTTCGTCGTAGTCTATGACAGGAAAAACAACGTTACTTTCGATTAGGGCAACAATGGATAGTCGCCTCAAGTGCAGGTCAAGGACTTACTGATATCCCGGGCGTACATCCAGGCCGGCGGCGTTTACTTCGGCACTTCTCTCTAGCGCATGCGTGAAGCAGCGCGAACCACCAGGAGTGCGTTTTTAAGCAACAAGGAGCAGGACCCGCCCACGAGGGGAGTAGTGGACTGCTCGTTGTGCTAAACGAGATTAAAGGGATACTGCTTGCCTTGATAGTATATGAACGAGCTGAAGGTTTCAGTATGCAGATATTTACAGGGTGAACGGATCTATAGTTTATAGATCTCACTCAATTCATTGAGACCTGATGTTGCCGTATCAAATTTAACTATAAGGAATGCCTCCCTCTTAGATAATTTAAGGTCCCAATCCCCTCCACGAGGGTCTTTCTCGACCTCTGATATGACCGTCCACCTCAGATCACTAATCTGATGTTGCATTCGTAGTATCAGGCATTTCCACCATGATATGTTTACTCAACTCCGCTGTCACCAGAAATTCCATCAGGTTCTGGTGAGCTATTGTTACTTCTGCTGCTCATTCTAGCATCATCAGATCCCATTCCCCGTTCAGTAGTTGAGTCATCAGAATTCTGGGCATGTCGGATCTTGAGATCTGCTACTTTCTTCTTTTTAAATTGAGGTTTAGGTTTTTGCTTTTCTTCTTTCTTAGGTGCGTAGTTCACAGTGTGTTGCATGTCTCTGGACTTTGTACGCTCCTCTTGTCTGTGTTCCGACCATCCTCCTCCATGTGAGTTTTTCAAAGAGCCCTGAAAGGAACGAGAGGAACGTGTATCAGTGTCCTGATACCTGTCAGGTTTTCTAATGTTGTCCCTATTCCTAAGATTATACCTACTTTCGTAGTGCTCCTCTTGAGGAGAGCTAACTCTGGATTGAGATCCATTGTCTTTATTCTTTTGTTGTTTGTTATTGTGCCATTTCTTCTTTGAATAAGTAGGTGCTTGCTTAAAAGTATCCTTTTCAGGATTCCCCATTAGTTGAGGTTTTACTAGTCTAGCTCCCAAACTATTTCTACCTAATTCTGCATAAGCATTTTCACTTATTTTAGTTTATTCTGTCTCGTGTTGTAAAGTAGTGAAATCGCTCAGGCATTGGAGTATTGTCACTGATACTGCTTCCCCTTTAATGTTTGCTAATATTATAGCTGATTCCTGGGCAAAGATATTTAATAACTTAATCTCTAAGTTCAGAGCAGGTTCTGCTCAATACTCATTCTGTAGCTGTCTCAATACGTCTGGTATGACTGCTAATGAAGGGATACCATGAGTCCTGGTATATATTGCAGCGAAGACTGTACCCCTAAGAAGTACAATCCTCTATCGGGGGAGCTATCTCCATTAGCAAGCAGATTGTTAGCACTCCCTGCTTTTCGTGTGGACCAGTGTGTGTAAATACTGCCTCTAGCTGTGTTATTTTTTTAGCTATCCAGAAAGGCATTTGCTCACGTTTAGTAGGAAATTTACCTATGAATGTGTGTAATGTTTTTGCTATAATTTTATTTGTACAATCTTGGACTGGTCCTGCTTTGGTAGCCGGTGTTGGCTGAATTGTGAGTGTTCTCATCACAAACAGTAAAAACAACAGTTGATGGACAGAATGCAGAACTATGTCATACATTTACCCCAGTACAGAGATCTGGGCCTAAATCCATGTTTTTTTGCTCACCATGCCATTCCAGTTTGAACCTGGCCATATGCAAATTAGTCTTGACCCTGTGCCCCATGGGAACAGTCCAGCCCAAACTGCCAAGCCAGGCCCTCCCTGGACTGGAAACAAGCATCTAAGGACCGGTTACGGGCTTTCAGCCCTCATCAGCCTGGATAGCTTGATTCCAGTGGCATGGAGAGCACGGGACTCACGTCTGAGCATACCCGTCTCACTCGGGGAAACAAATGCAAAAACAACAGTTGATGGACAGAATGCAGAACAATGTCATACATTCACCCCAGTACAGAGATCTGGGCCTAAATCCATCGTTTTTTTGCTCACCATGTCATTCCAGTTTGAACCCGGCCATATGCAAATCAGTCTTGACCCTGTGCCCCATGGGAACAGTCCAGCCTGAACTGCCAAGACAGGTCCTCCCTGGACTGGAAACAAGCATCCAAGGACTGGTTTCGGGTTTTCAGCCCTCATCAGCATGGATAGCTTGATTCCAGTGGCATGGAGAGCACGGGACTCACGTCTGAGCTTACCCGTCCCACTTGGGGTGACAAATGCAAAAACAACAGTTGATGGACAGAATGCAGAACAATGTCATACATTCACCCCAGTACAGAGATCTGGGCCTAAATCCATCACTTTTTTGCTCACCATGCCATTCCAGTTTGAACCCGGCCATATGCAAATTAGCATAGCCGGTGTTGGCTGAATTGTGAGTGTTCTCATCACAAACAGTAAAAACAACAGTTGATGGACAGAATGCAGAACTATGTCATACATTTACCCCAGTACAGAGATCTGGGCCTAAATCCATGTTTTTTTGCTCACCATGCCATTCCAGTTTGAACCTGGCCATATGCAAATTAGTCTTGACCCTGTGCCCCATGGGAACAGTCCAGCCTGAACTGCCAAGCCAGGTCCTCCCTGGACTGGAAACAAGCATCCAAAGACCGGTTTCGGGCTTTCAGCCCTCATCAACCTGGATAGCTTGATTCCAGTGGCATGGAGAGCACGGGACTCACGTCTGATCATACCCGTCCCACTCGGGGGGACAAATGCAAAAACAAAATCCTAAACTTACTATCATTTTGGTATTCACAGAAGGCACTTACTCATTTTGGTATTCACAGCCCCTACACACGCCCCGGGGACCGCCACCTCCCCGGGGCATTAATATTTTAAACGTGGGGTCCATGGTGGACCCCTCAGGCCCGGGGACCGCCACCGCCCGGGTCTTTACAATTGTTGGGAGGGGGGGCCGGCGGCCCCCCTCCTGGAGCCCTCGATGGCCCTGGGGACCGCCACCTTCCAGGGCCGGCTCCTGCAGTGTCCCGGGGTGCCTACCCCCGGGACACTACTGTTTGCTATGGTAGGGCGGGAGCCTCGCGGCTCCCACCCTACCACAGCAAACTGCTCTCCTATTTGAAAGAGAGAGCAGGAAACCTGCTCTCTCTTTCAAGTAGGAAAGCAGATTGCTTTTCATCAGAGAGAGCAGCATGTAAGCTGCTCTCTCTGACGAAAAGCAATGCCGGCTCCCGAAGGACGCGGGGAGCCGGCTGGGACCGTGGGGGATTTGGGGCTCCCCCCACGGTCCCCAACGTATAACAAATTAGTAATACCGGCTATTTTATTTTTATGATACATTTACCGTGTGCGTACCATGCACGTACGTACGGCGTACGGTGCAAAGTCTGCAAGTCATCCCGTAAGCGTACCCAAGCAAGAAAAAAATCAATCAGAAAAATATATTTTACAGATATCTATCAAGTTTATGTGTTTATATGTGTTGGTTGCTTTTAATGAAACCTTTTCTCTTTATTAGTACTTATAAGCCAGTACTTATGCAAAGTCTAAAGTTATTGAGGAGCAGTGTTTTATAGCGTGCTGAACTTTTGACCTGTGTTGACAGTTGACTTTTGCATGATCTGTTGGGGGTAGGGTGGAAAGTTATGTCAGTTGGAAAGGTTTGAAATGTTGAATCAATAGAAATGTGTGTTTGATTTTGAATTATTGTGTGAAGGAATTTGATTTGTTCTTAATGTGTATATATGTGTAAATTGAGAGGGAAAGTGTGCCATTTTTGGTATTGCTGCAAGCACTGAAGCAGAGAGATTCTGTGTAAGGCTATCTGTTGTGTGAGTGGTATTCTTCTTAATATTCCAATCAGTTTGAAAGGTGAGTTGATAACTTGTAAGGGACTGTATGTGGTCCCTTTTATTTTTAGTAAGAGTAATGTGTTTATCCTGGTAAAGTTTGTAGAATCATATTCTGAGTTTGACTACATTTGGATTACTATTGTGATAAAATCATTTGGTAAGTTAATGTGTTTAGTTAGTCATCTTTGTGCAATAAAGTGCAGTACTAAAAAATGTAGAACGTGTGCAGTCACTTTTTTAGTTGTAGAGTAGTTAATAGTGTTGCTTGTTTAGAATTAGCCTTGTGTTCTAAATCTACAAGATTGTATTCAGTATACATAGTCTGCTGCATACACTGTTGGACAGATTTACAAGCCCCTTTGGGCCGCTTTCTTGTTCTATTCTGTCTCCTTTTTGGATGTAATGTCGGCAAAAAAATAATGCAGCAAATTGGAAATGTGTTTGCAAAATGAGTCAGGATTGTCCAATAAAATGTAGGTTTTATATATATGGAATGTGTTCAGTCAGTTAAAAGTTTTAGTGTAGTAAATGTGTTTTGGGTAAAATGTATGGTTTTAAAATTTTTGTCTAGTATCACACTGAGCGTCTGTGTACATTAAGGAATTATACTTGCCTCTTTTTCAAAAATCTCCCGTCTCTCCTCACAGTTTACCTCTTTCTGCTTATACTGTCCCCTGTCTTTTGATATTTGCCCTGTTTCCTTTTTTTACGTGTCTTTCTTCATAGTGCTGCTTGTTCTGATAGTCACTCATGTCCTCTCAGTCCTGCTCCGTCTTCATTGTCTCCTGTGTCTCCTAATAGTCCTCCTTCTTTTCATACTCCTTCCTCTGACCTCTTAATCCTCCTTGTCTGATCAGTATACATAGACTGCTGCATACAGTCTTGGGCAGATTTACAAGCCTCTTGGGCCTCTTTCTTGTTCTATTGTGTCTCCTTTTTGGATGTAATGTTGGCAAAAAAATAATGCAGCAAATTGGAAATGTGTTTGCAAAATGAGTCAGGATTGTCCACTGAAATGCAGGTGTTACATACATGGAATGTGTTCAGTCAGTTAAAAGTTTTAGTGTAGTAAATGTTTTTTGGGTAAAATGTATGGTTTTAAATGTATTGTCTAGTATCCCACTGAGTGTCTGTGTACATTAAAGAATTATACTTTCTCCTTTTTCAAAAATCTCCCCTGTCTCTCCTCACAGTCTACCTCTCTCTGTTTATACTATTCCCTCTCTTCTGATATTTCCCCTCTTTCCTTATTTTCACTACTCTTTGCACATAGTGCTGCTTGTTCTGATAGTCGCTCATGTCCTCTTAGTCTTGCTCTGTCTTCATTGTTTCCTGTGTCTCCTAATAGTCCTACTCCTTTTTATACTCCCTCCTCTGACCTCTTAATCTTTCTTGTCGGATCATACCTCCCTGTTAGCAATGCGCAAGTCAGTATATATATAGACTGCTGCATACACTTTTGGGCAGATTTACAAGCCTCTTGGGCCTCTTTCCTGTTGTATTGTGTCTCCTTTTTGGATGTAATGTTGGCAAAAAAATAATGCAGCAAATTGGAAATGTGTTTGCAAAATGAGTCAGGATTGTCCACTGAAATGTAGGTGTTATATACGTGGAATGTATTCAGTCAGTTAAAAATTTTAGTATAGTAAATGTGTTTTGGGTAAAATGTATGGTTTTAAAAATGTTGTCTAGTATCACACTGAGCGTCTGTGTACATTAAGGAATTATACTTGCCTCTTTTTAAAAAATCTCCCCTGTCTCTCCTCACAGTTTACCTCTTTCTGCTTATACTGTCCCCTGTCTTGTGATATTTGCCCTGTTTCCTTTTTCGTTACGTGTCTTTCCTCATAGTGCTGCTTGTTCTGATAGTCGCTCATGTCCTCTTAGTCTTGCTCTGTCTTCATTGTCTCCTGTGTCTCCTACTAGTCCTCCTTCTTTTTATACTCCCTCTTCTGACCTCTTAATCCTCCTTGTCTGATCATACCTCCTTGTTAGCAATGCGCCAGTAAGTATACATAGACTGCTACATACACTCTTGGGCAGATTTACAAGCCTCTTTGGCCTCTTTCTTGTTGTATTGTGTCTCCTTTTTGGATGTAATGTTATCAAAAAAATAATGCAGCAAATTGGAAATGTGTTTGTAAAATGAGTCAGGATTGTCCACTGAAATGTAGGCGTTATATACATAGAATGTGTTCAGTCAGTTAAAAGTTTTAGTGTAGTAAATGTGTTTTGGGTAAAATGTATGGGTTTAACATTTTTGTCTAGTATCACACTGAGCGTCTGTGTACATTAAGGAATTATATTTGCCTCTCTTTTAAAAATCTCCCCTGTCTCTCCTCACAGTTTACATCTTTCTGCTTATACTGTCCCCTGTCTTGTGATATTTGCCCTGTTTCCTTTTTTTTGACGTGTCTTTCCTCATAGTGCTGCTTGGACTGATAGTCGCTCATGTCCTCTTAGTCCTGCTCTGTCTTCATTGTCTTCTGTGTCTCCTAATAGTCCTCCTTTTTATACTCCCTCCTCTGACCTCTTAATCTTTCTTGTCTGATCATACCTCCCTGTTAGCAATGCGCAGGTCAGTATACATAGACTGTTGCATACACTCTTGGGCAGATTTACAAGCCTCTTGGGCCTCTTTCTTGTTGTATTGTGTCTCCTTTTTGGATGTAATGTTGGCAAAAAAATAATGCAGCAAATTGGAAATGTCTTTGCAAAATGAGTCAGGATTGTCCACTGAAATGTTGGTGTTATATACATGGAATGTATTCAGTCAGTTAAAAGTTTTAGTGTAGTAAATGTGTTTTGGTTAAAATGTATGATTTTAAAATGTATGTCTAGTATCACACTGAGTGTCTGTGTACATTAAAGAATTATACTTGCTCCTTTTTCAAAAATCTCCCCTGTCTCTCCTCACAGTCTACCTCTCTCTGTTTATACTGTTCCCTCTCTTCTGATATTTCCCCTCTTTCCTTATTTTCACTTGTCTTTCCTCATAGTGCTGCTTGTTCTGATAGTCGCTCATGTCCTCTTAGTCCTGCTCTGTCTGCATTGTCTCCTGTGTCTCCTAATAGTCATCCTGTTTTTATACTCCCTCCTCTGACCTCTTAATCTTTCTTGTCTGATCATACCTCCCAGTTAGCAATGCACAAGTCAGTATACATAGACTGCTGCATACACTTTTGGGCAGATTTACAAGCCTCTTGGGCCTCTTTCTTGTTGTATTGTGTCTCCTTTTTGGATGTAATGTTGGCAAAAAAATAATGCAGCAAATTGGAAATGTATTTTCAAAATGAGTCAGGATTGTCCACTGAAATGTAGGTGTTATATACGTGGAATGTATTCAGTCAGTTACAAGTTTTAGTGTAGTAAATGTGTTTTGGGTAAAATGTATGGTTTTAAAATTTGTGTCTAGTATCACACTGAGTGTCTCCTTATTGGATGTAATGTTGGCAAAAAAATAATGCAGCAAATTGGAAATGTGTTTGCAAAATAAGTCAGGATTGTCCACTGATATGTAAGTGTTATATACATGGAATTATACTTGCTCCTTTTTAAAAAATCTCCCCTGTCTCTCCTCACAGTCTACCTCTTTCTGCTTATACTGCCTCCTGTCTTGTGATATTTGCCCTGTTTCCTTATTTTCACGTGTCTTTCCTCATAGTGCTGCTTGTTCTGATAGTCGCTCATGTCCTCTTAGTCCTGCTCTGTCTTCATTGTTTCCTGTGTCTCCTAGCAGTCCTCCTTCTTTTTATACTCCCTCCTCTGACCTCTTAATCCTTCCTGTCTCATTATACCTCCCTCTTAACAATGCCTCAATCAATATACGTAGACTGCTGCAAACACTCTTGGGCAGATTTACAAGCCCCTTGGGCCTCTTTCTTGTTTTATTGTGTCTTATTTTCCTCTCTGCTTATACTTCTGTTTTCCGTTCCTTTTTACCCTTCTTTTTGCATAGTTGTCCTACTCTTCATAATCTCTCCTGTCTTAATATTCACCCCTGTCATCTTAGTTTTTACTCTCTCCTCATAATAATCTCTCTCTTGTTATACATTCAGTCTTTTCTTATATTTCTGTTTTCTCCACATTTTTGTCTCTCTCTCTCTCTCTTTATATTCCTTATTTTTTTCTCATATATACTTTTGTTTTCTATATTCTCCTTTTCTTCTTATTTTTGCTCTTCTTTGCACATATTTCACATTCTTTTCTTTTCTTTTACTTTCTCTTCTCATACTGTCTGTCTCTGCTCTCACTTCTCTTCTCTTTTCTTATACACCCAATTATGTCCTGATATTCTACACTTTTCTTATTTTCATATTCCTCTTATCATTCTCACCCCCGTCTTCATAGTCTCTCCTGTTTTCATATTTTTCTCTCTTTTCTTTTACTTCTCCCTGTCTCTTCATACTATTCTCTTTTACTTATATTCCATTTTGTCCTATACTCCTTCTCTTTGTGTTTGTCTTCTCCTGTCTCTCTTCATATTCTTTTTGTTTTCATTTTGTGTTGTCTCTCTTTATACTTTCTGTTTCTGTTCATATTATATATAATAATATATTATAAAATAATAGTGTATTTCATATATTTATTTGTGTAAAGTGATATATAATTTTTATAATAGATTGTTTTGATCAACATTGAAAATAACTCATCATGCCTACAAAAATTGAGAAGACGACAGAACGAAAGAAAACAGTTTATATAAAGAGAAGTCATCTACAAGATTTACCTGAAAAACAATGTGTTAATAAAAAGAAAAAAAGTCCTGGTAAGAAAACTAAGACTTTTCTGCGTAAATTGTTAAACACTAAGAGTAATGTGCACAAAGAGAAAAATGGTATTATTTCATCTGCAACTAAGAGGAAAGAGAAGAACCATGCAAAATTATCTTCCGAAAAAAACGTGTTCAGCAAAAGGAGGAAAAACCAATATATGGAAATAAGGAAGAAGATGTTCAATAATAGAGTATTGTATAATTTGACTAAGGTAGTAAAGAATTGTAAAAGAAAATCAGCATTTTATAAGAAAAAGAAATGTATTGAAAAAGTAGTTGAGAAAGCTTTTGATTTGAAAAAAACCTCTTTGTTTTTCATTTCAATTCAATTTAACTTTATTTCGGTCTCTTGGACCCAAAAAGCACATAAATAAAAATATATCCTTCATACACATAATCGACAGTCAACTTTAACACATGGGTCTGGTGTTTAAAAAGGGTATTTCATGATCCTTTCCTAATATACATAAAAAAATATACAATAAATATAAATAATATAAAATAATTTAACATTTATAAAAAAAACAATTGAACAGATTAGCAACCATTAAAAAAGACTTTCATTAGCCCTCATCCTATTTACAATCTAAAAATCTAGACATCTAACATCGCCACCACTATTTAATCACAACATTGGAGAGGGTTCAATACGCAATACTTTCTATTATAAAGTGCGGGTGCAGGAATATATTCATAATGTGCAAAAACTATTAATCCACTATCACAGTTTCAGACCTATTTTATCTCTAATAATCTTCACATTGAACAAGAATTTTGCTACGCCAAAAACGACTAGTGGTGTAGTATTCGTCCTCAATATACGCTCTGCCTCTCTACAGTGCCTAATTATTAAATGATAGCAGAGAGGTTTAATAAATTTTTTCTTTGGGGTATCGTATAAGGGCCAAAAATAAATACAATATGTACATCATCTTCCTGAGCCTTGGTCACATGCAAACAAAACACACATTTATCATAATCTTTTTCAACACGATTACTGCACCATTTGGATTTATTATTATTCGTTTGTAAAACCCCATATCTATATTTCAGGTATAGGGAGTTCTCAATTTGTGGACAAATCTCATCTAAGAATGGTTCAAAACGGGCTACATCTTTGAACATGAGAAATGATGATGTTAACGAGCCTTGGTTAGAGTCATGTAGCAGTTTACTATTAATGTAAACCCAAAATGATGTTTTTGCTATCTTGCTACATACCATGGTTAACTCCAGAGGCTCCTCACAATATTGTAGTAACCCTATTTTCCCAAGCCAGGTTGATACATGATGGAACCACGGTATGGCTTTAAAGGGTCCAATACTCATTATCGCTTGTAGACCCTTTTTAAAGTGTAAAAGCTCCGGTGTTGACCATATTCTTATCCAGAATAAAAAGGGGCGTAGTGCAGCATAATTATCAGTATACTTCAGATTTAGATCCATAATTACTGGGGTCAATAGGGTCCTCATTGGAAGAGCAAGCAATTTCCGAACAAAATAGTTTTCTCCAATTTCAAAATTTTGTTTGCAATGGGGGCCCCATATCTCCGCTCCATACAAGGCTGCTGCCTGCGCTTTGAGTTTAAAAACCTCGCTGGCATGCGATACAGCCTTAGAGATACTCCCCCCTCGTTTTTTAGTAATAGGGGTGCAATTTTGAAGCAAGATTGTTTTATTTTTATTAAGGTGATGCTTCCAAGACAATTTTGTGTCCAATGTAATACCAAGATAGATAAAATTATTTACATACTCTAATTTTTGGTGATTTAACTCTAAAGTTTTTTTAAAGGATCTGTGTGGATTAATAGACATGTATTTTGTCTTACTGGAATTTATCACAAGGCCTTTGTCACTGCAATACAACTGGAAGCAATTCATCAAATTTTGAAGACCACTGGGGGTTTGCGAAATTAAGATAGTGTCATCTGCAAAGAGTAATGCAGGTATTACTTCACCACCCAACCTAGGGGAATCGTTTTTACAGCCTTCCAGGTATTGAGGGATATCATTTACATAAAGGCTAAAGAGGGTGGGCGCTAATACATAGCCTTGGCGTACCCCCCCCTCTCACCAATATTTCTTTGGTGAGCTCACCCTCGGTCCCAATCTCACTTTAGCATAGTTTCCCTCATGTAACCTAATTATTTGAACAAGTAGTTCGATTGGGTCCCCCAGGTCCTTCAAGCGTCCCAATAGCAAATTCCTGGGTACCAAGTTAAACGCGGCCTTTAGGTCTACGAATGCGATATATAGACTACCTTTTCTTAGATTTATATATTTCCAAGGGATGCACATAAATCTGAAGACTTGATCTATAGTACTAGTCTTTTTCCTGAACCCAGCTTGGTACTTTGAAAGTAAATCAACCTCCTCAATCCATGCGGTTAACCTGAGTAAAATGTGTCTTGAAAATATCTTCTGTGGTATATTGATTAAGCTAATGGGGCAGTAATTTGCCGGATCATGCCTATCACCCTTTTTAAAAATTGTTACTATTTCCGCTCCCTTCCATGTGTTAGGTATAGGCTCAAAGTCAGCTATTGCGTTGCAGAGACAATTAATATAGGGTCCCCATATATTCATATCGTGTTTTAAGAGATCGCCGGGGATTTTATCTGGTCCTGGAGCCTTACCAGACTTAACTGTCTCCAAGACTAGTAAGGTTTCTTTAATACTAAAACATAGTTTAGCTGCCTTGGCGGTATTCACCATATCTTCTGTAACCACAAAGGCGGCATCATTCGTTTCGGAGTGGAGATCAGAAAAATGTTTCACCCATGTATTTTCATCAAGAAATAGATCTCTTTGCATCCTTCCCGACCTATTCCCTTTGGCTATCAAGTTCCAAAAATCAGCTTGGTCCTTGGCTTTGGCCGCACTAATTAAACCTATTCAGATCTCATCATCCCACGATATTTTTGCATCTTCTAGGGACTGTTTAGAGTTATATCTCGTTGCCCTTATTGTAGCTACGTCACCACTTTTGATGGCCTGCACTAGGGCTATCTTGGCTACTCGACAGTTCTTATTGTACCAAGGATTATCACAGTTGGTCCCGTTTGATAGTCCGGCTTTTTTCACTTTAGGTATTTTACTTAACACCGGACCCAAAGCATTTACCAGCCTGCCATGTAGGTCCGTCATACTAGTTGGGCCATTTGTTTGATCTATAAACGGGATTATAATGTCTACGAAAGTGGAATAAATACTAGTGATTGCTTTAGTGTTCCCTAGTATATAGGGCCATTTGACAGCTCAGTTATTTTTCTTTAGTATAATTCCATCTTCCGATGTCCCAGTTTCCTTAAAGCCCATGTGGGCGGGAAGGAAGAAATCCAGAAGTACCGTCAATCTCAAAGGTCGGTGGTCACTCTCTATCCTAGAGTCTATTACTATGTCAACCAAGTGCCTCCAGAATTCAAGCGTCACCCATATATAATCTATATTTATTCGGGATTTGCCTCTGCTGAAAGTATGTGCGTTTGGCCTATCGGATGGTAAACGCCCATTACATGCTCTCAATCTGTACCCCATTGTTATACTTGATAATTGGGTCACAGCAACTGTACACTTTACCACCTTCTCACTTTCTATAACAGGGATATTAAATGCTGTGTCTTCATCCTCAGTCAAATTGCCAAATCCTGACACGGGCTCAAAATTACAATTGAAGTCACCTACAAATATAATATTTGGTCTGTGGCCCAATGTATCTAAGAGGGACTCCAGCTGGCTTATTACTATCGATTCACAGTGGGCGGGGCCTGGTCTATTATAAATGTTAAGTAGAAATATGGCCTCCCCATTTTTTGCAACTAATTTTAGTCCCAATATGTCACAAGACGATACTTTTAATGGAACAATATCAATTTCCAGAGAGACCCGTATCCATATCACTAACCCCCCCGAAGGCCTACCTTTCACTGATGGGCTGGCCTCCACACTACATGTTTTAAAACCTACTATATGGGGTGTTTCTAGTAGCCAAGTCTCCTGAAAAAGTGTAATATCGCTAGACTCTATATATTCATTCCAAAGTAAGTCAACTATGTTTCTCTTTAGGCCTGCAATGTTCCATGATGTGAGACATAAATTTGGGGTCATAATCAAGTCCCTAGTCTGCACGGATGTTCCTCCAGCAGTCCCTATAGGTGTACTTATGATATTGCAACCTAGTACAGTATTTGTATACTCCTCTCCATCGACCTCCTGCAATTCCTGAATGCCCTCTGCTAACTCTTCTAAGGCTACTTCTTTCGTTAATTCCCTTAGTATCTCAACCTGTCGGACCTCCACTATCAGTTTCCCCATAGTAATTTCCCTATACAAGAAATCCTTTTTCCTAGACAATGTAGGAACATCCGGCACAAAATATGGGGACTTTGGATATCAATCCTGATCGTCTAGGGAAGACTGCCTCAAAGCCGTTCGAAAATTGGACTATAGAATCAGCACCGGTAACACTTCGTCTTGCCATAGGCTGATAAAAATACCCCAGTGGCAGGACACTGACACTAGTGTCCCTAGTAGCAATTACTTCTTTGGTTGCCAAAATCGCCCTAACCATCTGCGGCCATCTGAAATTCACCACCACATAATTGCCCCTGATGTTCTTCTTAGTTCCACCCACCCATCCCACCCTCCGTACCATCAAAATATCAGCAGCTCTAACTGGATTAAATTGCCTGTATTTTACTAGCCAGTCTACTGTCTTGTTTCTCAGGTTCACCCAATTCTCGTTCTGATCCCTCCTGAGTGTGTTAGGACTATTACGTATGGACAGCAGTTAGGTGTAAATTTAATACATCATTTTTTGGGGTTAAGTCTGTACCTTTTGGGCTAAGCACTACTGGTATATCAGATCGATTTCTTAATCTAACATGAGATATGTCTCGGAAGGGGAGTCCCTCCTCATTTCGTTGTGGTACGCTGCTAGCTCTTGTCTCATCCTCAATTGTTGCCTTCCTATCAACCCCCATTTGGTTGGGGTTCGATCTAGTACTATTCCTGGGTGCACTATTCCTTGAGCTATGCTCTGTCTTAGCCAATATTTTCCTGCTATCATCCTGAGCTTTTAATAGTGGTGAATCTCCGTGTACGCTATTTATCTTTTGGGAACTATCACGATGAGGCTTACTCTCAATGTCCCTGTTTTTTATAAGGATTTGCAACTGCCCCATCTTCTCTACCACCGGTTTTAAGGACGCACTAATAAGATCCACAAACTCTGATAACATGGCCTCCTTAGCGGAATCAAGTGATCTTTTTACAATACGCTCCAGGTCCCCATAATAATTACTTAAATCAAGTTGCTTCCGATCATCGTTGGTTTCTGTCTGGGTACATACGCTCTTCGCAAATACCTTTGGCAACTCAGTGCTGGTTTTGGGCTTAACTGCTTGTAATAGCCCCTCCGCCGCCTTAGCCCTTGTTTTCCTTGTCACAGGAATGGCTTTTTTTTTGCACCTATATCACCTCCCTTTTTCCCCAGTCTTGTATTTTGCTTCCTTGATGCAACTTCCGGTGTCGGGCCTGGTGAGTTAATTGTATCGTTTTGTTCTGGGGCTATTGATGAATCAACAGAACAATAGGCCGTCAACCCCTCCTCTCTATCTGATTCGGTAGCTACCAATGAGAAAAGGTATGGGGGTCATGAAAGCCTAGGTGAATTCATTTGGGTATGCGTTGGTTCAAGCGATAATCGTCTTTCAGCAATTTGGATTTCATGATTTAGTAAAGATTCTGCCCTTATAATGAAAGCATCTAGGATGGTAGCTGGACCCTTCCATTTACTCATGATTTAATCAGCGCCCCTTAAGTCTTGAGGAGATAATAATGCTGTGCTCACAAAAGTTCAGACACTGTAAAATTCCGGCTTACCACTACAACTGCAAATGTCCGAATGAAAGGGGGGTGGCCCAGTCCAGTCTATGCCGGGCTATGACGGGCAAGGACGTGCCCGCCCTTGGCCCGGTCTTTGCCCGGGCGAGCCCGCGCGCGTCCCGAGCAGCGGGAGCCCTGACGATGATTCATCCTCATTGGCCCGCTGGAGTTGTCGCGAGAGCGTGCTGCCTCCTGGCAACTAGAGTCCCAGCAGTCCCGCGCTCTGAAGTATAGATGGGGCGAAGTCCAGCAAAGAAGGCAGCCACAGACAAACAAACAGGCCCCGAGCAGCACAGCACAACAGAAGGCAGGCGAAAATGGCTGGTAGCTCAGAAGGGCATCCCCCTCTTTGTTTTAGTAATCAATGGAATTCGATCACTAGATAAGCCAATCCATTTAATGAAGGCCAAAAGTAAGTGGAAAAAAATAATTAATAGAAGTAATATTTCTGAGGTTTTTGTGGGTGAATGGAAACATAGTTCAAGTTCTGAGCCTTTTTTTAATGAAGAAAGTTATTTTCAGAGTAATGATTTGTTGCATGCAGTTGACACTACTGATCGTGCTCATGAGGTTAAAAATGGTTGTCCTATTGATAAAGAGAAAATTGTTCCTAGAAATGCAGAAGAGGTGTTAGCTGATGAAGTTTTAGGGAGACGTCCTAAAGGTCCAGTGTACACTTGAAATTGCAGTAGTATTTGTAGTGTACGGCAGGAATCTATTAATTATTTACGCAATTTCTTACGTAACTATACTAAGAAAAGTGTTAAACAGAAGATTAAGATGTTGCAAGGATTAGACCCTTGCAGAGTGAGAGATAATACTGGTTTGCAAGGTCATTCTCTGGCTTGTCTTTCTAAAAAAGTATGTAGAAGTGTTTTTCACCATTTCAGGATGTTAGCCGTTCATCATACTCAGAAGAGGAAATTAGTCAGAATATTGTAATACGCGAAAAGGCCAGCACTAATGTTAAAAAAGTTAAACAGTGCTCTTTTGCGTGGATCTGTATCAGATGTAACGAATGTTTGTGATGAAATTCAGCTTAGTTACTTTAATCGTCAGGAAGACAGTGCAGAAACTGAGACATTAATAGAAGAAAATGTGGAAGAAAATGTACAACAGTATACTCTAGAAAATTTTGAGCAACAAATTAAAAAGTTTGAGGTGGTTTCAGGTGAAAGGCCAAATTATTCTTGTGTCTGTTGTCGACAAACTCATTATAAAAATCAGACCAGGACTGTTGATTTGTACTTCAAAAGTGAAATGGAACATAATAATGAGTAGAAGGATTTTGCAACTTATTTGTTGGCAGAGAATTGTTTTGATTTGGGTACTGATCAGCGTATTTGTAAGTATTGTTATAACAAATTAGATGAGAACAAAATGCCTGCTAGAGCTGTGCATAATAATCTTGAGTTGGTAAGTATTCCTTCTGAACTGATGGATTTAAATACTTATGAGTCTATTCTGATTCAATGTGTGCATCCATTTCAGGCTATTGTTCGTATGGAGCCTAGGACAGGGAAATTGCCTACTTCAGATTTAAAGAGAGGATTAGAGGGAACAGTTGTATATTTGTCTCTAGATTTAAAGAAAAATATTGAAACAATTGGTGTAGAAAATGTAGAAGATGAACCTCTGGTTATTCTTATTAAAGGCGTTCCTACAAAGAGTAAAACAATCTGGCAAGAATTAGTGGATGTTAGGAAAGTGAAAAAGGCAACGTTGTATCTGGTAAAAAATAATCAGTACTATAAAAATGTGCGTGTTAGAGAAGAAGAAATAAATGTAGAAGAAGATAGGAAGTTGCAATCTGGACAAATTGAAAAATTAGATGTGTCCAGAACTGAAGAAATATTTGAACATTACAGTGTTCATCCACTTCATTCTAAAGAAGTGATGGGGAATACTACTGAGTTATTCCAAATGAAAGAAGCAAAGGGAAGTCCCATTAGTGTAGCTTGTTGTTTCCCTCAGTTGTTTCCCACAGGAAAAGGAGGACGATATGATGACCGACCTGTGCAGATTTCTGCATCTGAATACCGGACATCAAGATTGTATGCTGAAGATCCAAGATTTTAACAATGTATTCCGTATTTGTTTCATCTTTTGTTTGAGAGTGATTTGTCTGGACTTTCTTATGCTGTAAATCATATATTGAAAACAGGTGTACATCTTCAAGATGTTTCGGCAAAGGAATTTATGGATAAAGTACATCAGAAAGATAATGCTTTGGAATCTCAGCTAATTAATCTCATGGCATATCAGTGTGGTACTAATCAGTACTGGTACCGTCGTCATGGAGAACTTAAATGTATGCTAAGGAACTTAGGAACTCCTACATGGTTCCTTACTCTAAGCTGTGCTGAATGTGCTTGGGATGATTTACTACAATTTCTTCGAGAGGCAAATCCAAATATACTAAATATTGAATACAAGACACCTGGAGAATTGTGCTATTTGGATCCAGTTAATGAATACAGAAATGTCAATCATAGATTTCAACCTATGATGTCTTTTATCACCAATAAAAAAAATCCTCCTCTTGGAGAGGTTCTGGATCTCTTTTGGAGAAAGGAGTATCAAGCAAGAGGTGCTCTTCACATACATATGCTATTATGGATCAAAGATGCTCCCAAATTTGGAACAGACTCAGATGATACCGTGTTGTCTTTTATTGAAGAATATGCCACATGTAATGTACCCAAAAGTACACAAGATAAGGACTTAAGACAACACGTTTTACGATTCCAAAGCCATCGTTGTGGGAAATACTGTCATCGAAAGTACAAACCTAAGGACAAATTCTACACCAAATGCCGTTTTGTATTTCCACATCCTGTAATATCGAAAGGAAGAGTGAACAGTTTCATGTCATCTTTGCGACATACTATCACAAGAATGTCTCAAAAAAATACCTACAACTTGAGAAGAAATGAAGAGTCAAAATACATAAATGACTATAACCCAGTCATTTTGTCCATGTGGAATGCTAATATGGATATTCAATATGTTGCGGACAATTCCATTGCTGTTGCTCGATATGTAACATCGTACATAACAAAATCAGAAAAGACTGAATTGAAGGAGATGTTATCTCATCGAGAAATTGGTGCATGTGAATGCTTGGATCGTTTATCATCTGCAAGTCTATACTCCAAATCTAGAAGAATCATATGGGTGAGCCTAGGTCTTGCTGCAACACGAAACCGAGTACTTAAGTCTGTACAAGAAATTGAATATTTAGCTGAAAAAGAGCCAGAAAGTACAGATATTGTGAAAACAAATATGTTGTATACATATTATCCAAATAGAAGGGATGTGCGACATTACAACGCATGCTTTTACATCGCATGCTTTTACAACGCGAGTTTTACAACGCATACCATTATAACGCATAGTGCTTTGGGGCGCTGGATAGTAAATTATTTAATTTACTATTCCAACTCCAGACCCCGTGGATATTAAGGAAGGTGTTGGATAGTAAATTAAATATATTCCCTATCCTAGAGCGCCCCCCAGCACAATGCGTTGTAATGGTTTGCGTTGTAAAAGTTGCATCGTAAAGGCACTGCGTGGTAAAAGTTGCGTTGTAAGTGATGTTCCCCAAATAGAAGTCATCATCATGAGAATGTTTGTCTCTATGAAGTTCTAAAAAACTACATTTTTAAACGGAATATTACAGAAAACATCAATAATGGTGTATATGCTGTGGTTGGCTCTGAAGGATGTTTGGTGAAACAAAGAAAAGGACATTTGATTAATCACGTAAACTGAGTTGCAAAACACCTGACAAAAGAGAATTTTACTATTTAGCTATTTTGCAACTTTTCAAGCCATGGCGTTCAGAATTGGTATTACTTGGAGATTTTGAGAGCTATGAAGATTCCTTCAATGCAAGTAAAGGTACTATAGAATGTCCTGTTTTAGCTATTTATGTGAAAATGTTGAATAACGAAATTGAGCAAGAAGCTACAATTGCAGCTGAGATTGCTAGATACAGTTCTCAAGACAGTCAAACTTCTGCTCCATTAAGTCAGGATCCATTAGGAGAACCAATTATTCAAAATGAAGCAGCAACTGCTATGGAAAACGTGGAAACAGCAATGTATCAAGCTCAAGAAGATGTAACAAACTTACGAAACTTGGAAGAACAACTAAATGTTGAGCAGAAAGAAATATATGAGCAAGTGAGAGAACAAATTAACCATGGATTAGTTCATGAGAAGAAAGAATGCTCTTGCTCATCATTTGAACCTATTCGAATGTACGTGAGTGAACCAGCTGGAACAGGGAAAAGTTTTTTATTTCAAGTTTACAAATAGTTACAAATAGAAGGCTAAATTCCAACAAAGGCTCAGAATTTTCCTTAGTCTGTTTTTCACGTATTCCTCCTTATGTATCAACGCGTTTCGGCGGTTTGTTTAGTATTTAACCACCTTCATCAGGACAAATGACAATAAATGTTTCCCAATGGTTCTGAAATTCAAACAAAACCAATCTCAGTAACATATAATTCATTCCAAGTATTTTTAAAAAAACATAATGTGTACACATAAATACAACCCTAAGTACATATAAAGTCCATAACATTGCTTCCATGTTACACTATACAAACAACACATTACATAACATTGCATTACATCATATCACTCATTGTTGTCTCCTGTATATAAAAACCATGCATTCACTGATTGTGATTACATAAATGTATTCCTCGTGTTCACATAGTCTTATAGGGTCTATACATGTTAATCATTTATTTATAAGTACCCTTATACAATGCTACAGTCACTAAATACACAGCATTAAGTCCACAGCTATACATTTCTTGGACACAGAAATAGCCAGATAGTCTAGTTAAAGCCCATGTTAGGCAAGAGAGGCAGCGATATGAGACAACATGATATGTCACCTACCTCGATTCTTTTATATCAATCAAATTAGTGTCAGGGGTACTCTGCCTCCTTCTATATCTCAAAAGATATTCGTCCAGCGAATTATCTCTTCAAGGTTAAAATACTGTTGTCCTATATAGAGTAGATAAACAGCTAGTTTTAATGTCAACAGACACAGTTATCTGTGAAAAGCGGTATTTGTTACCACACACCTATATATATTTAAAAGGCATTGTTAGCTATCTCTATAGGGAGTATTAGCTAAGGGCACTAGAATTCTATTTTATAATGGATTCAAAGATTTCCGATACTAGGCTTAAGCTAAGCGGTAATAAAGGCAGTCTACGAAACGGCCCCAAAGCAACGAGTGTCTGGAAGTATCTATGCTACATATTCAAGAGCACAAAAAATGGCACGGAATCGAGGTGTTCCCTCGCCAAAAAAGCGGCTCACCTCCTAATACATCGTCATCGTGATTAGGGGATCTCGGCACTTATATTCTCCGATGTTTCCGGACTTGATAGCTAACAGCATGTACCAATATAGATCTGTGGACATATATAAGCAGAAGCTTTTATGGACTGCTAAAAATATATATATTGGTCCAAATAGCACTTCCTCTATCTTTTCCATATTATACTTACATAAATATGGGATGATACGGCCACGCACGCGGATTCAGTGTTGTCACATATGCACACTTTATTAGGGTTTTTGTTTAAAATTACCCTGGAAAAAGGAAAAGAAGAAACCACATCTTATTCCCCCATCTCGACTTGCAAGTCACTGCTTTATGCCATCCATAACATTGAGGAATATCTTACTTGCTAGTCAGGAATCTTGAGATCAAGGGACCATAGATCACACGTGAGATTACCAGCGTGTGCAGCCCTGAAAGACATTAAAGCCGATACGGCACGTTTTAAGTAGTGGATTCAAACGTGCTCTCATTTGCCAAAGCAAAGCCGCAACAATTCCTTACCTCTCGACGAACGAGAATAGATGACCCGCGTGCTGGCAATCAAAGCTGGAAACGGTCAAATAAAAACGCCGTTCCAACAGCCGGTTTAAATATCTGGTCCCTCCGAGTTGAGTAGAAAAGGTTCCTGTCACATGACACAATCCTCAACAGATACAGATGACGGACTACCCAATGGTCTTATTAGTGTAGACCAGTATGAACAAGCATGCTTGATGCGTGCCCTAAGCAAGTGCAAGTAGTATAAGGCCCCGATCGTTTTAACTAGGCACAGACAGTACCAAATGACATGTTGTTGGTCGTGTTATATTCAGGGGCAGTATACATCTAGTTAATTTTTAAGGAATATCAGGTCATAATAGGAAAGTATTTAGTTCGTCGTTATGATTTATTTAAACATATTGGGAAAGTCATTAGTAATAATTTTTATATTTGCGCTTTTAAAGGTAGAGATCATTTTAAATTCCTATATATAATTAAGACATACTATGTTCAGTATCAAGAACATAGGCCCTTTATACATATTCCTTGTAATGCGCTCCCCACTGGGACCATAGGTTAAGAAAGGATGAAAGAACGGTATTGTAAGCTGACACCTCAAGAGTTATGTCAGATGGGTCAAATCAAGAAGAGTTAAACCGCTCCTATAATGCGGTCCCATTCCTCTCTTGAGTTAAGACCCCTTCTTACCGTGTCGAGATAGGAGATATACCATTGTTCTCTCTCTTTTCTTCTGGAAACAATATTGTCACCTCTCTTGCCTATTTTAATTTTCTCCAAAATAAACCAGTGAAAATCTGATTTCTTTTGTTCCTTCTCTAGGAAATGGGCAACAATTGGGGCAGTAATCTTTTTTGTTTTAATAGCTGATCTATGTTCCTGCAGCCTGGTCCGTGCCTCTCTCCCTGTTTCTCCAATATAGCAAAGTCCGCACGGGCACCTGAGGAGATAAATCACATTCTTGCTCCTACAGTTATTATGGGTCTTGCATCTGACCGTCATGCTGTTACAGGCAATTTCTGACCCTACAATACATTGAGCACAAATATTGCACATGCCACACCTAGTTGTTCCAACCACCTTTGTGCCATCAATTGTTCTTTGGTTTTCCAACGCCTCATCTTTATACGTGTGTACCAGTAGATCACACAAATTTTTGTTCTTTTTGAATGCGAACAGCGGTTTCTCTAAGGCTAATTCCTCCTCATGGTTTAGGATGTGCCAATGCTTATTTACTACATTTTTTATCTGGTTGCTTATGTTGGAAAATTTACTGACAAACACAACTTTGTTTAGCGGGCCCTTTTCTTTCTTCTCATTCCGAACTAGTGCCTCACGGTCATAAAACCTCGCTCTCTTCATTGAGTGCGACAAAAGTTTTTTGGGATATCCCCTCTCTTTGAATTTAGTTTTAAGGGCTTCTGCATGTTTATAGTAATCGTTAATATCAGAACAATTTCTCCGAAGACGGAGAAATTGACTGAAGGGAATGCTTTCCCTTTGTGATTTGGGGTGAAAGCTAGTAAAATGTAGTAATGTGTTTTTTGCCATAGGTTTAGTATACAATTCGATGGCCAAAACTCCATCACAATTCTTAATCGATATATCCAAAAAATCGACTTTTGTAGTACTGTATGTCGATGTAAACCTAAGATTTGGATCACCTAAGTTGATCCAAAGAAGGAATTCGTCAAGAAGTTCAATGGAGCCTTCCCAAATAAAAAAGATGTCATCAATGTAGCGGTACCAGCCCGCTACATTTTCAAAGAAAGGCGCCATCTCATTGTCGATATGTTTAGCCTCAAAGCTCCCCACATAAAGACAGGCCAGACTTGGGGCACAGGTGGCCCCCATGCTGGTCCCTTTTAATTGTCTAAAGTACTCGTTTTTAAATAGGAACACATTATTTGTCAGGATGAGTCTCACACAGTTAACTATAAACTCCCTGTTTGCACCACCAAGATCTTGATCAGACAGAAGTTCGTCTATAACCTCTATTGTGTCAGTCTGTGGAATGTTCGTGTAAAGAGACTCAATGTCCAGAGTGACCAGACACTGAGTCTCTTCACAGAACGACAAACCCTCCACCATAGATATTATATGTGCTGAATCCCGCACATATGATTTTAGCTTGCACACAAGGGGTCTCAAGAAATGATCTACATACTTGCTTATTGGTTCTAAGAGTGAGTCAATGCTGCTCACAATAGGTCGCATTGGTGGATCTAGTCTGTTCTTATGGACTTTGGGTAAGCCATAAATGGCTGGTGTTTTGGGTTCCAAATTATTCAAAAAACGAAATTCATCGTCACAAATGTATCCTGCCTCCTTCGCTTCAGTCAGTAATTCTAGACAATCACGTGCCACTCTCTTGAGACTAGTTTCAGTAGTACGGACATAATGTTCCTTAACATCCAGCAACCCGAGCATTCTCTGCTCATAGTTACTAGTGTCAAAGACCACTACTCCACCTCCCTTATCTGCAGGTTTTACGGTAAGGGATCCATCTTCCCTTAGTCTATTTAGAGCTTCTCTCTCAATTTTAGAGATATTGTATGTGTGACATCTATTCTCCTTCTCCAAAAGTTTATGGATCCCACTCTCTACAGCGCTCTCAAAGGCTTCTATATTCTTGTTTACCATACTCAGTGTTGGTGTAACACCAACACTGAGGAGTGGAGTAGTGGTCTTTGACACTAGTAACTATGAGCAGAGAATGCTCGGGTTGCTGGATGTTAAGGAACATTATGTCCGTACTACTGAAACTAGTCTCAAGAGAGTGGCACGTGATTGTCTAGAATTACTGACTGAAGCGAAGGAGGCAGGATACATTTGTGACGATGAATTTCGTTTTTTGAATAATTTGGAACCCAAAACACCAGCCATTTATGGCTTACTCAAAGTCCATAAGAACAGACTAGATCCACCAATGCGACCTATTGTGAGCAGCATTGACTCACTCTTAGAACCAATAAGCAAGTATGTAGATCATTTCTTGAGACCCCTTGTGTGCAAGCTAAAATCATATGTGCGTGATTCAGCACAGATAATATCTATGGTGGAGGGTTTGTCGTTCTGTGAAGAGACTCAGTGTCTGGTCACACTAAATTCAAAGAGAGGGGATATCCAAAAAAACTTTAGTCGCACTCAATGAAGAGAGCAAGGTTTTATGACCGTGAGGCACTAGTTCGGAATGAGAAGAAAGAAAAGGGCCCGCTAAACAAGTTGTGTTTGTCAGTAAATTTTCCAACATAGGCAACCAGATAAAAAATGTAGTAAATAAGCATTGGCACTTTCTAAACCATGAGGAGGAATTAGCCTTAGAGAAACCGCTGTTCGCATTCAAAAAGAACAAAAATTTGCGTGATCTACTGGTACACACGTATAAAGATGAGGCGTTGGAAAACCAAAGAACAATTGATGGCACAAAGGTGGTTGGAACAACTAGGAGTGGCATGTGCAATATTTGTGCTCAATGTATTGTAGGGTCAGAAATTGCCTGTAACAGCATGACGGTCAGATGCAAGACCCATAATAACTGTAGGAGCAAGAATGTGATTTATCTCCTCAGGTGCCCGTGCGGACTTTGCTATATTGGAGAAACAGGGAGAGAGGCACGGACCAGGCTGCAGGAACATAGATCAGCTATTAAAACAAAAAAGATTACTGCCCCAATTGTTGCCCATTTTCTAGAGAAAGAACACAAGGAATCGGATTTTCACTGGTTTATTTTGGAGAAAATTAAAATAGGCAAGAGAGGTGGCAATATTGTTTCCAGAAGAAAAGAGAGAGAACAATGGTATATCTCCTATCTCGACACGGTAAGAAGGGGTCTTAACTCGAGAGAGGAATGGGACCGCATTATAGGAGCGGTTTAACTCTTCTTGATTTGACCCATCTGATATAACTCTTGAGGTGTCAGCTTACAATACCGTTTCATCCTTTCTTAACCTATGGTCCCAGTGGGGAGCGCATTACAAGGAATATGTATAAAGGGCCTATGTTCTTGATACTGAACATAGTATGTCTTAATTATATATAGGAATTTAAAATGATCTCTACCTTTAAAAGCGCAAATATAAAAAATATTACTAATGACTTTCCCAATATGTTTAAATAAATCATAACGACGAACTAAATACTTTCCTATTATGACCTGATATTCCTTAAAAATTAACTAGATGTATACTGCCCCTGAATATAACACGACCAACAACATGTCATTTGGTACTGTCTGTGCCTAGTTAAAACGATCGGGGCCTTATACTACTTGCACTTGCTTAGGGCACGCATCAAGCATGCTTGTTCATACTGGTCTACACTAATAAATATACTCAGAGCTCGCTTTTAACTACTCTATATCTTAGCGCGTCATCTCAATAAAATAAATAAAAGAGCAAAACACGTACTATAGGGTACGATGTTTTGTCTATATATGGGAGAAAGCGCGTCATTTCAATAAAATAAATAAAAAAGCAAAACACGTACTATAAGCTATGATGTTTTGTTTACATATGGGAGGAAGTGAATTTTTTTTCCGCCTCCATTGGGTAGTCCGTCATCTGTATCTGTTGAGGATTGTGTCATGTGACAGGAACCTTTTCTACTCAACTCGGAGGGACCGGATATTTAAACCGGCTGTTGGAACGGCATTTTTATTTGACCGTTTCCAGCTTTGATTGCCAGCACGCGGGTCGTCTATTCTCGTTCGTCGAGAGGTAAGGAATTGTTGCGGCTTTGCTTTGGCAAATGAGAGCACGTTTGAATCCACTACTTAAAACGTGCCGTATCGGCTTTAATGTCTTTCAGGGCTGCACACGCTGGTAATCTCACGTGTGATCTATGGTCCCTTGATCTCAAGATTCCTGACTAGCAAGTAAGATATTCCTCAATGTTATGGATGGCATAAAGCAGTGACTTGCAAGTCGAGATGGGGGAATAAGATGTGGTTTCTTCTTTTCCTTTTTACAGGGTAATTTTAAACAAAAACCCTAATAAAGTGTGCATTGTGACAACACTGAATCCGCGTGCGTGGCCGTATCATCCCATATTTATGTAAGTATAATATGGAAAAGATAGAGGAAGTGCTATTTGGACCAATATATATATTTTTAGCAGTCCATAAAAGCTTCTGCTTATATATGTCCACAGATCTATATTGGTACATGCTGTTAGCTATCAAGTCCGGAAACATCGGAGAATATAAGTGCCGAGATCCCCTAATCACGATGAAGATGTATTAGGAGGTGAGCCGCTTTTTTGGCGAGGGAACACATCGATTCCGTGCCATTTTTTGTGCTCTTGAATATGTAGCATAGATACTTCCAGACACTCGTTGCTTTGGGGCCGTTTCGTAGACTGCCTTTATTACCGCTTAGCTTAAGCCTAGTATCGGAAATCTTTGAAGCAATTATAAAATAGAATTCTAGTGCCCTTAGCTAATACTCCCTATAGAGATAGCTAACAATGCCTTTTAAATATATAGGTGTGTGGTAACAAATACCGCTTTTCACAGATAACTGTGTCTGTTGACATTAAAACTAGCTGTTTATCTACTCTATATAGGACAACAGTATTTTAACCTTGAAGAGATAATTCGCTGGACGAATATCTTTTGAGATATAGAAGGAGGCAGAGTACCCCTGACACTAATTTGATTGATATAAAAGAATCGAGGTAGGTGACATATCATGTTGTCTCATATCGCTGCCTCTCTTGCCTAAAATGGGCTTTAACTAGACTATCTGGCTATTTCTGTGTCCAAGAAATGTATAGCTGTGGACTTAATGCTGTGTATTTAGTGACTGTAGCATTGTATAAGGGTACTTATAAATAAATTATTAACATGTATAGACCCTATAAGACTATGTGAACACGAGGAATAAATTTATGTAATCACAATCAGTGAATGCATGGTTTTTATATACAGGAGACAACAATGAGTGATATGATGTAATGCAATGTTATGTAATGTGTTGTTTGTATAGTGTAACATGGAAGCAATGTTATGGACTTTATATGTACTTAGGGTTGTATTTATGTGTACACATTATGTTTTTAAAAAAATACTTGCAATGAATTATATGTTACTGAGATTGTTTTTTTTTGAATTTCAGAACCATTGGGAAACATTTATTGTCATTTGTCCTGATGAAGGTGGTTAAATACTAAACAAACCGCCGAAACGCGTTGATACATAAGGAAGAATACGTGAAAAGCAGACTAAGGAAAATTCTGAGCCTTTGTTGGAATTTAGCCTTCTATTTGTACCTCCTTTTTTTAATAGGAATGTTTAATGTATAATTTTTTATAGTGTTCCGTTTTGTATATGTTTCCCATTTTTTAACTAAATATAGTGTATGCTAATAAACTGTGCAGATATACTTTTATTATAGTGTTTTCACTGTTTTTGATATTGCTTCCTTGTTATGATCTAATATTGATGAGTCTATGTGTATATGTCTGTAAGAACTTGTGTTTCTTTGGTAATTCGCCCAAAGGGAATTTTATTTTGACTTGTGTCAATTGTGGAACCCTATCCCTTTGGTCTTGGGGTCCCTCTCTCTTTTATTAGAGATTCTTTGCATTTTACTACAACACATCCATTACTTTGGAACTGGTAACGTGAATAGATATAATGTATTTTCTTTAGTACTGCATTTTATTATAATAGCCTTAGGGGCAGATTTACAATTACTGGCGCATCCCTATATATCAGCAGGGATGCGCCAGTAATTTTGCGCCGCAGCTCCGCCACCCTGGATGCGCCGCATTTCCAATGCGGCGCACCATGGGGCAAAAACGGCACAGATGCGTCACGCATCTGTGCCGTAAAAGCGGCGCATTGCTGGAGTTGCGTCGCAAGCGCGATGCAGCTCCAGCAAAGCTCTGGGGGGCTCTATCTCCACAATGCTGCATCAATCCTTATGTCTGCTTCAAGCAGGCGCAGGGTTTTGACGCAGCATGGGCCCAAAAGTGACTGAGTGAAATCTTGTAGATTTCACTCAGCCACTTTTGGGAGGCGTTCCTGCGCCAGAACGCCCCCCCCTGCGGTGGAACACCTCCTTCTGGCGCAGGGCTTTACAACGTGACGCATCTCCCAGATGCGTCACGTTGTAAATACCCTGCACCATGGCGCATCTTTTGCGCCGCCGCTGCATCACAAAAGTGACGCAACGGTGGCGTAAAAGAGGCGCAAGGGGCTTGTAATTCTGGCCCTTAGTTTTTTCCTATAGTGATAAGGAGTGACTGGTTTGAAAATGTAAGAACATTTTATAATTAAAAAATCATATAAGCAATTTTATTAATATGGTCTTATAAAGTAGTTGACAATGGTATTTGTAAAATATTTTTTAAAGGGAAAATTAGTTGATAAAGCTAGTTTAAAATAAAGTGTTTATGTTTTTCTACAAGGAACAACAACCTTTAAAAAAAATCACTATGGAAGAAGAGCAGAACTATGTAGAAGAAAGTGTTGAAATTTCTAACACTTTGATAGAGGAGTTAAATGTACCTTTTATTGATTGTGAAAATGAAGATGGAAATATTTCTGCAGATATAAGCTGCGATTTATTCGATAAAACAATGGATGAGGATTTCATTGAAGCATTAGAGGACATCGAGTTACATGAAATGACTTTTGAAATTTATAATGAAGAAAATGAAATTTCAGATGAAATCATGTTGGAAGCTCTATTAAATTATGAAATGTTACAGGAATACATTTATGATTTAAAATTAAAAATGGTTTGAGAGAGTCTTCTTGCAGAATTGTAATCATTCAGGTAGTATCCAAGTACTCATGGTGCAAAGTGGGCCTTAGGACATGGACTGCTTCAAACCTATATAGATTATGTGTGCACTCTTCTATGCACCAGAAAAGTTGTGTTTTATAGCTTTTATTTCCAGGTCTATATCATTTGACTTCCAGTGTCTGTGATTGCTAATTCCGTATTGAACTGAGCTATTCAGCAGAATGTTCTTATCTATGCACTGTGCTAAAAATGAACCTATTTTAAATTCAGTTAGGCACTCTCCTTGGAGAGCTGTAATTATCCAGTCAGTATCCAAATATTCATGGAGGAAAGTAGGCCTTAGGCTACAGCTTTATAAACTGTTCATGTTGGTGACACACTTTTTGGAGAGGCATAATTTTGTGACATAGTAAGATAGTGTATCGAGCAAGCCCGAACCGTCGAAGGGGGTGTTGTCTCCCTCTGTGTCCATCCCAGTGTCGCCCTCCTCCCTCCCTCTGTCTCTCGCAGACTCGCTCCTTCTGTCTCCCTCCCTCTGTCTCCCTCACTCTCCCTTTCTGTTTGCTTCCCACGGTTTCCCTCTTTCTCTGTCTCCCTTCCTCTGTCTGTCTCCCTCCCTCTGTCTGTCACCCTCTATCTATGTCTTTGTCTGTTCCTGTCTTCCTCCCTCTGTCTCCCTCTCTGTCTCTCTGTCTCTGTCTGTCTCTGCCTCTATCGCTCTGCCCCTGTCCCTGTCTCTGTCTCTATCTGTCTGTCTCTGTCTCTGTCTTTATCTCTGTCTCCCTCCCTCTCTCTGTCTCTCTCTCTCTTCCTCCCTGTCTCTGTCTCTTTCTGTCTCCCTTCCTCTCTCTCTGTTTACCTTCCTCTCGCTTGCTCTCTACCTCTTTCTTACTCTCTCTCTGTCTGTCTCACCCACTCAGTCTGTCTCCTTCTCTCTCTGTTGCTACAAGGCCACAGAGGGGGAAGCCAGCATGTTTTGCAATTTTCCCCCAGCAAGAAACTCTCCCTAACACTCAACTGAAGTCGAGTTCCATACTGGTTTCTACCCTGAAAGGTGTTTACTAGAGCCCTTTGCAAGAGCAGATGTCTGCCGTGTAGACACCACTAACACAAGAAAAGCCAAGCCTTGATCTACACGCAGAGCATTGCTTCAATAGTGTTTACTCTTTGTAAATTGTGCACAGTTTTAGATTACAACACATCATGAATATTCTACCATCAACAAATGAGAGAGCAAGCAGAGAGAACATGCCTTGAATTTTCAGAGAGCAGCCATGGAACGTCTCTCTAATGGTTCTATGCAGAATAGCCCTGGTGTGCAGCAAAAATGAAGATAAACTATGAACGCATGCACACACATCTTTTATTCGACATGCATACTGTACATCCAGGTTCTCTGCAAGAAGCTTACCTGGCTTCGCTGTGCACAGGCAGCCGAGGCCTAGGTTAAGTCTTTGTTCTGCAAGTTTGAGACACCAAAGGAATTTCCACAAAAGGAATTGTAGAGCCCCGATAAACACTGAAAGCCTTTAGTGTACTTTTTTGGTAGCTGAAAGGCAGGCGGCATTTCCCTTTGTCTAGCCTGGAGCTGAGAGCTGTCAGCACTGCTGCACTTCACAGGTGTTTCAAAGACCATAGAGCAGAGTGTCAAGGAATGCCTCTTAATTAGCAGCCATTATGTGCTGAGTGCCTGCGACACAACCACCATTTGTAGACAACACAGTACTGTGTCGGGACACACAGTTTGGGAAAGCTCTGCCTTAGGCCATGGACTCCTTTAAACATGTATAGACTATGCATGCAGTCTTCTATGTACCTACAAACTAGTCCTTTATACATTGAATTCCCCAGTCTGTATCATTAGACTTTCAGCAATCACTCTCATACTACTGTTTCATGAGGCTACTTGTGCCATCAGAACGTCACTTTTTGTGATGTTCCGTGGCACAGCTGTATACGTGATATTTATCAGGCACAAATAACCCATTTGTTTTGGCATACTGCTGCATGATAAATATCAGCCCCTTTAACATAGTGTTCTGCATTAAAGGGGCATGCAATGGGTGTTGCTGCGAGCGTTCACAGCAACACATATAGCTTTTTGACACTGCCCTATATTTACGAGAAATTGTAAATTTGAGGCAGTGGCAAAAGCTTACGCCTCCCAGGGGAGGCGTAAGGAAGGCACAATAAGGAAAAATAGTTTTATTTCTATTTGTTTCTCCTTTTTCTATGTTTGTTGCATACTGCAGCACACATAGAAAAAAGAAAAGTCTCTTGTAATTAGTTTTGTACAGAAAGGTTTCCCTTGCTGATCAAAAATAATCATCCCCGCAACACAGGCACACTTGCACTATTGTGCAAAGGTGCCTGCGTTTGGCACAGGCACACCATTGTCTGCCAGTGCAGGGGAAAAGGAGAGGCATGTGCCGTACTTATAGATACGGCGCATTCTGCTCTTTTTCATTTGACGTAGGGAAGTGCAGCAGGAAGGCCTGCTGTGCTTCCCTATGGCAAAATCTCATAAATGAGGTGCTATGTCTGTAACCAAGTATTCATAGTGCAAAGTGGGCCTTAGAGAAAGGTCTACTTCAAACCCCTATAGACTATGTACACAACTTTTTCTATGCACCTGCAAATTTGCCTTTTATAAGTTGAATTCGGCAGTTTCTATCCTTACACTTCCACCAAACACTATGTCAATCTTGGTATACTTTTATAGTGACTCATTGATCATTGTGTAGTAAGGCATTCACTACATTAAAACACTAATCAGTAGATGTACAATAAGTGGTAGATCCCCATAGAAATGCCAGTTATTGTGCAGTGTAATTTCAACACCATGTATGCACCGTATTTACAAAGTGTAGCACTATGGGGCAAAATCGGTACAGATATGTGATGTATCTCTGCTGTTAAGGTGGCACATTGCTTGACTTGTGTTGCAAATGCAATGCAGCTCCAGCAATGCTGTTGGGGCCCTATGCTCATAATGCTGTGTCAATCTTTATACCTGCTTCAAGCAGGGTGCAGGGTTTTGACGCAGTATAAGCCCAAAAGTGACTGAATGAAATCTTATAGATTTCACTTAGTCACTTTTAGAAGGCGTTCGTGCGCCAGAACACCCCTCACGTGCACAGGAAAGCCTCCTTCTGGCGCAGGACTTTACAATGTGACGCACCTTCCAATTGCGTCACATTGTAAATACCATACACCATGGCACATCTTTTGCACCACCGCTGCATCACAAAGGTGATGCAACGGTTGTGTAAAAGAGGCACAAGGGGGTTGTAAAACCGCCCCTAATACATACAAATCCATCCAGGCAGTTTCACCAGTAGTGCAAATTGAAGCATAAACTTGTAACATATTTATATGCATATGTTACATTCAAGTGCTTCGGAGGTACTACAGTATACTATAGGTAAACACCTTATAGATTTATGCTGTAGCACATCCTTATAGTTCTGCACTTTCACATTCACCATATTCTTCTAATGTATTCATTCATTCATTTATGAACTACACATTCATTCTGAAAAGTTTTACACACTAACATAGAAATATAGTTCTTTTTTTTGACCAGTGGAGGTAGTTCTGAAAAGAACAGTTTTTTTGTCTTTGTTGTTTTATATTTTTTTTGTAGTTTTTTTGTAGTTTTTTTTTTGTTTTTAACCAAGAAAATTGAACTTTTTCAACCAAAAAACTGTGGACCAGAGAAACAAAAAACTAAAAAAAATATATAAAAATTAGCAAGAGCAGTTGTGGCTCCTCTTCTTCCGAAGAATCAGCTCAATGGACTGTTCTCCATAGGCTCTAAGTTTATTGCAAATGTTACAATGAATAGTAAGATCTCCAAATTCCGGTTGGATGCTAGGAATCACAGTGCTCGGTAGTGGTGATGGTGGTGGTGGTGCACTTGATGTGCTTGGCACAGCAGAGCCCTGCTCCTCCTCCAATCTTCGGGTTACTTATCTCGCCCAATTGTTGGTATGTAAGTTCTTAACATGGCGCACCATGCTTGCAGTCCCAAAAGAATATTTCTTATTAGGGTCACCCCTGGACAAAGTACTGTCACATATTTTACATGTGACCTTAGGGGCGTTGACTTTTTCTGTCCTTCAGGGAAGCTGAAAAATTTCCAAATTATGGCCTCTTTTCTTTTAGGTTGAGGCTCCTCACGAACAAATCCTTCCTCTGAGGAGTGCTCTGAAGAAGATTCTAAGAATTGAGCCATGGTGCATGCAGGTTCTTTCTCACTAGCTACACAGAAGATATCCTTCTCCTGAGAAAGTCAGGAAAGAATGATTAAAATGGGAGGCGTCTTTCAGCAGTTGGAATAGGAAGTATTATGAACCAATCAAATCTCTTCTTTTAAAGTCACATGGCTTTGTGTACGCTCACGGTGCGCTTACGGAGCTCTTACGTTGCATTTACGGTGCTCTTACTGTGCGAGTACGCACGACGTACCGCAGCGATTTGCGTAATTGCTTTTAAAAGTAATATACGCTTATTAAAAGTAAAAAAAACTCATTTCATTATTATCCTACATAATGGCTTCCCTCAATATGTACATTAAATACATAAATATATGTTTCTCAAAAATTAGAAACTTTCACGGCGTACGCGTACGGACCTTCGTACATGACGTCACTCGGAAGCGTAGAAGTGACGCTCAACGTGAAAGTGTATGCGTAATGTATGTGCTGATACGCGGAGAGTAAGATTTACAGTTCAACGTAAGGTGCGATTACCCACCCAAAAAAAAAATGTATTTAGAATTTAATTTTAAAATATTGAAAAAAAAATGTAATTAAAAAAGAAAGATTAGTTATTATTTTACATGGGAATATAAAATATAATTTATAAAATAAAATAAATATAAATATTTATAATAAAATGTAAGAAATGAGTATAAAAAGAAAGAAATATAATAAGTAATACATTTAAAATTTATCTTTAAAAAAACCATAGGTTTCAGACATTTTATAGTTAGTAATTAGCATTTAAAAAACTTTAGAAATTCACTGAAAAAAACATGTTTCACACATGTTATAGTTAGCTGGACGTTTCACTCATACAAAACCTTTGAAATTCCCCCGTTATAGGGCCCTATTAGGATGGCGGACGGACATGCGTTCGTCCGCCACCCCAGAGGTGAAGGGACCGTCCGCAGGGGCAGCGGCGGTCCCTCCGTGCAAATTAGGTTGTGACCGCCACCCTGGCGGTCACATCCTGTATTGTTAACATTGCGGCGGGTGCTGCTTGAAGCAGCACCCGCCGTAATGTGAAAACTGCATGCAGTGCGTTTACATGCACAAAGTGGCATGCACCGCGCGGTGCCTGCCGCTTTGTGCATGCAAATACAGGGGTGTACCATAGGTACCCCCCATGTGCACCCCCACCCCCCCCTTCACCCTGAGGGTCCGCAACGGGCCCCCAAAGAAAACACCGTATGCCTTTTCGTGGCGGCATTGCCGCCACGGAAAGGCATATCACAAAGCAAATCCTAACATAGCTGGTGGTGTCTGATAGACACCGCCACCATATTAGAGCTTTCCCGCCGCGGTCTCGTGGCGGAAAAGCTGCGGACGGTCTCCACGTCTGCGGATGACACCCCTGCCATCCTAATCTGGCGGGGGATCCTTTCTTGCAACGCAGCGGTGAATCCCCATCCTCCGGGCCGGCGGTGGCTTCCGCCTGCCCGGAGCATGCGGATTCACCGCAAATCGTAATCGGGCACATAGTTAGTTCAGCTAACTGTAACTCGAGCGCCCGCAATGCACTGCTGATGACGTCACATATTACATCACTCATGACATGGTCAGTGACATCACTCATGACATCACTGATGACATCATCCTTGTGAAAGAGTGGCAGTCATTCATGCATCTATGCGCTAAGTAATACCACCCACCAAACCATACAGACACTCATACTGACACTCAAAAAAACAACTAATAACCCATATACACACTCATGTAGCTACTCACCAACCCATGCAGCCACTTATACACAAAGTGAGACACTGATACATATATTTAAATATTTAAACATTTATTCGCTAATATATATGTATTCACTAAGATACACTTAATAAGTCAGTTAACCAATCCACTTTACAAAAAACCCATCCATTTAGACACTTATTTACCCATTTATTCTTCCATCGACCTTTAGATATACATATATAAAAAACCTTTATTTTTCAGAAAGACACACATTCACTGGATGATGTCATGAGTGATGTCATTTAAGATGTCATCAGTGATGTCATGAGTGATGTAACTGACCATGTCATGAGTGATGTAATATGTGACATCATCAGCAGTGCATTGCGGGCGCGCGAGTTATAGTTAGTTGAACTAACTATAACGGGGGAATTTCAATGGTTTTGTATGAATGAAACGTCCAGGTAATTATAACGTGTGAAACCTATGGTTTTTTCAATGAATTTCTAAGTTTTTTTAAATGCTAATTCCTAACTATAACGTGTGTGAAACCTATGGTTTTTTCACTGAATTTATATATATATATATATATATATTCACTGAAAAAACCATAGGTTATAGACCATATATAGTTAGGAATTAGCATTTAAAAAACCTTATTTTACTCACACAAAACCATTGAAATTCCATATATAGTTAGTTGCACTAACTATATATCGCGCACCCGCAATCCACTGCTGATGATGTCACATATTACATCATTCATGACATGGTCAGTGACATCACTGATGACATCACTGATGACAACATCCAGTGATTATGTGTTTCTGTAAAGTTTAAATATGTTTTACATATTGAAGAATGAGTGGATGTATAAGTGTCTGAATGAAGGTTTTAGTAGGTGCGTGATTGACTGTATGAGTGAGTGATTAAATGCGTCTTACTGAATGCACGGGTTAGTGACTAAACTGTCTGAAAGTGTGCATCAGTATGTCTGTTGTTGTGCAAGCTGCTGCATGTGTTGATCAGTAGCTATATAAGTAGCTATATGGGTTATTGATTGGTTGCACAAGTATTTGTATGGGAGACTGAGTGTGTGTATGGCTGGCTGGGAGGTGTGTGACTCTGTGCAGATCAATGTGTACTTGTATCAGTGATTCTATAAGAGAGTAACTATGTGTTAGTATATGTTTCAACAATGTAAGGTGTTCTGTGTTTAACTGTATAGATGAGAAAATGGAAGTGTGATGGATTCTTTTCAGGACTGACTAGGTGTGTGAGTAACTCCATGGATGAGTGGCAGAGTGTGAGTGTCTGTATAGGTGTATGAGTGCATATGATAGTGTTGTAAAGATGAGTGATTGTATGTATGAATGATTGTATAAGTGAATGTGTGTGTAGACATAGGAATCAGTGAGTGCGTATGTAGTAACTAGTATTGGTGTGTCAATGGTTTCAAAAATGATACTCTCTATTTAACACTGGGTGTAACGGAGGTTATATTACAGTGTGAGGAGATGCATTGTATTATCACATGAATGATATCATCAGTGATGTGATCATTGATGTCAAGTGAGATGTCATCAGTGATGTCCTTTGAGATGTCATCAGTGATGTCATCAGTGATGTCACTGACCATGTCATGAATGATGTAATATGTGACATCATCAGCAGTGGATTGCGGGTGCGCGATATATAGTTAGTGCAACTAACTATATATGGAATTTCAATGGTTTTGTGTGAGTAAAATAAGGTTTTTTAAATGCTAATTCCTAACTATATATGGTCTATAACCTATGGTTTTTTCAGTGAATTTTCAAGGTTTTGTAAATGATAATTCCTAACTATATATGGTCTATAACCTATGGTTTTTTCAGTGAATTTCAATGGTTTTTTAATAGCAAATATCATAAGCTGTCGAATGTCAAGTACGTGGTAAGTAAAAACATTTTCGTGTTTATGCACACTGATCTGCTTTGAATGCTGCCCCCCACCCCTCATTTCTATTAGGAGTACTCTCTCTTTGCAGATAGTGAAGGGTAGTTAACGCAGCCCTTTGCCCCCTTTGTAATCCGTCGTGCCTGCTTCTCTCTCCATTTGATTGATTGTTCTCTTTGGTTCATTCTCTATTTACAAACAAGCACAGAGTCAAAATACTCTGTTTAGTCTTTGCAGATAGCGAAAAACCGTGTAAAAAAACAAAAGGAATCGAGCAAAATCAGTAGGCCACTAATGGGATCTCTTTTTGACCTCGCTAAAATAGAAACATTAGGAACAACCTGTTGAAAATAGCAATGCGTATGTACATAAGCGGCGTTCATTTGTGTTCACAGTACCCCTTGTTGATTGTTTGAATCGAGCATTGAATTGTTCGAAGTTGGTTCTCTTAAGGATCTTCTCTGCCTGCAAACGAGGAAGAATAGGAATATTCTCTCTCCCTTTGCAGATAGTGAAGGGTAGGTAACGCAAGCCTTTAACACGTCGTACCTATTTCATTCCTCATTGATTGATTGATTGTCCGAACATTGACTGTTTGGGAATTAGTTCTTTTTGGAGGTATTCCCTGTTTGCAAATAAACGTAGGAAAATCTTTGCAAGTAGTGAAAGGGTACGTAATGCGGACCTTTCTCCCCCGTTGTAATCTGTCATGCCTATCTACTCCCCACTGATTGATGCACCTGTTTCACCCGGACCATTTACTAGACATACGTCATCTGGCCCGACCAGAGAGCACCCCTAGTGAAAAGGACATATGCAATAATAACGAAGTGATCACTGTATCCTGTTAACAGAAACTTTAGCATGAAACAACCTGGAAAGAAAAGAATAGGAAATCGAAAATCAGTAGGCCACTGATGAACATGAACTTTTATTAAACAACGAACAAAGAAACGATAACATAACGTAATGATAAAACCTATTAATGTCCTAGAAACAAGAAAAAGTTCGAAATATGCCAGTGGTGAGAGACCAGAAAAACAGTAAGAGAAACCAAATCACCCCTCGCTGTCCCACCGCCTGCCACGCCAAAAAAATCGATAGACTAGGGAAAATGCAAGTCAGTAGAACATCCGCCCCCACTCTGGAAACTTCCAAGGTGGGGCAGGGTTCCGGCTACGCCCAGCCGGGAGCAGCCCATATAAGGCAGGTCCTGCTGCCACGCCTCGGCCAGGAGATCCTAACGTAGGGTGTAGCCGGAGGAGAGGCCGAGACCAGCGGGACCCGGCCAGGGGATTGCCTTTACAACGCTGAACAGTTGCAGGGGGGGGGAATGTCTCCTCGACCCTCCCCTCTCTCTCCCAGTCCGGCCGCGGTGGCCCTTGAGAGTTGCAGGTAGTCCCGCCACATGCTCTTCCGGTCCGGCCACCAACGGTCGGGGGGCCGAGGCCGACGGGATCCGGCTGCAGCCAATAAACCAAGAAACCCGTTCATGGGGCCAGAGCCAGGGGCGTCCGGCCGACATCTACCGGAAGCCCGGCCCGAAGACGGACGGGACACTTCTTCTTTCTTGTATAATTGCTGCAACAACCCTGGGGGGGGATGTCTTGCACATGCCTCCGACCCCCCCCCCCTCGTCCTCATCGCCTGGTCCGGCCATAACAAATCTCAAGCGAGACGCCGTGGGGTGCACTGGGAGGGAGAGACGGTGCGAACAGGCCTCTCCCGCCTCCCCAGGTGGAGGCTTCCCAGCTGCTCCCTCAGCGCTCCAGGCGCCCGGAAAAGGGTTCTTCCACTGTGGCCATGCTGCAACGTCTCGCCCGGCAGGGTGGAGCCCGTCCGCTCATTTGACCCCGCGATCGCCAGTAGCTACCGAACTCTCAAAATGGTGGTCGACCTGGCAAGAGCGGGCCCAGCATAAAGAAATGGCCCGGTCACTGGTTGACTCCACCACCGTAGTCCTCCACGACCTTGAAGATTCTAGAGGAGCCGCGGGAGTCTCCGACCCCCGATGGGGAATGACTGCCATGATCACCCGTCGAGTGACGAAACTGTATCCGCGGGACGTCGGCGCCAGCCTCACTTTGAATTACTAGAATCCTGCAGACCTCACTTCCGGTGAAAGCACAGTGTGACCCGGTAGGAAAAATTGTTGCACCCCCTCCCCTTTTTGACTGATAGTTCAAACCACCGATCCTTTCCTTTGCCCTTTTAACGGAACTTTGGACTGCCTCCCCCTCTTTTACATTTTCTACATTTTCTAGAGAAAACAAAACATTAACCACTACAATAACATAGCAGTTGACACCAGAACTGTTTTCAAATTGAAAACCAACAACATCTTCAACAGAATCCTTTTTGTTTCTGCTGTGACCCTGCTACAGCACAGGCATTGTCCCCAGCAGTAATTCTGCAATGCCGGTAAGAATAGCTGTGGTGCCTACTGGACTCACTCACCCCCGCGGCGCCCCACGCCGTTATTTGCTGGGCGGCAACTTGCTAGACATCACTTTCGTGCCATCTAGATTTCAGCGCGTTCTGCTGCCTTGGAACTATTCGCACAACAGACCGCTACTGACAAGAATATTTCATTATTGGTGCTGTCAATTTCAATAAATCTATTGGATAATTCAAAAGTAATTGCCACGGTCTCTTCGTTGTTTAAATGTTTTTACAGTTTTTGTTTTGTTGTATATATTTATATGTTATTAAAGTTTTATATTCCTACTACTTTGTTGGAGTGCTATATATTTTTAATGTGACACATAATTGTAAAAACTTTGATGTACAAAGAGTGATTCCTGGAATCTTCCGCTTCAGGCTCGGTCCCCTCCCCAATCACAATACAGGATGGTTTTCAGATAGTCGGAACACGTGTGGTGTGACGGATCTCATCGGGTGTGGGCCTTGATCTACTATAACTCCTTTGAAGAGGGGTGATTCTTTACAGCTGGGGCCATAAACTACATCTGCAGGGCTAGCTGATAGCCTGGACAATCGGACACAGAGGAAGAGGAGTGTCAGAGGGTGCGGTAGTGAATAGGGCGAAAGGGAGGTGTCGGGCGGGCACAGTGTGATTCTCAGGGAAGAGCAGCGCAGATGGGGGGAGGTTTATTGCCCATGCATAAGACAGAGAGCGGGGGTGACCAGTGCCTGGGGAAGATGCTTGCGAGGGTGAGGAGCCATGCTACGAATCGACAGCGTGCAGAGAGTGGGTCTGGTCAAGACATCTAAAATGGCTGCCGTGCACGACAAAAGTGTGGCATTTCAAAAAAGGCAAGATGGCGCAGACAATGTTTTTCAACACTTCCTCATTTCCTTCGAATCGAACGTTAACAGACGTTGGGGCATATTACCAAAGTTAAGCGATATTTATCGCTAACGATGCTTACCAACGAATTTTTTACCGCTAAGCATCATCAGAAATTATCGAAGATAAACCTTGCTATTATCAAGGTTTATCACAAATGCGATAATAAACGGCCGCAATGCATGAATATCGCTAAAAACTCAGCGATATTCATACATTACCGAGCTAATGCTCTTAGCCATGTTATCCACCTCCCATTGGATAACATGGCTAAGAACTGCTCAGGGCAGGTGTTACTTTTTGGAGATATTCGCGCTTAGCGCGAATATCTCCAAAAGTTGGTAATAGGAGATAGATATCTTGCATGTTGTAATGCAAGTTATTGTGGTATATGGAACTCATACCATAATCTCTCAGGAAAGCAGAAACTGATCCTTTTGGGACCGCCTAAAAAGGCCTAGGGGGTGAGGAGTACTCTACTTTGCCCCCTTTTCACGTTCCGAACTATTTTATTTTACTCTCTTCTGTAATTACACAAAATAGCAGCGATAAGATGCATCGGAGACACACAGTGAGAGAAAGGAGGCCGGAGATGAAGAAGAGATGTCAAATACACATTGGAGATAATATAGTGGCAGAAGGGAAGTAAATATGAGTAAACTTACCATGTAACATAAAAATGTTGCACTCTATACTATAAGTCTCATTTTATACTACAATCACTTCGCTACAACCTCATAAATTAAAAATAAAAATGAATAATGTCTCAAACAATTTTTGATTTCTAAATATAAATTTATTCTTCAGAATTTTCTAAATTTGAAAGAACTAGTAACATGTCCTCATCAGCAATGTCCTCATGAAAAGTCTCCAATAATGATTCTTGTAACTCTATGGTCTCCAAACACTCGATAAATTCGCCATCAAGAGATTGATCAAAAAAATCATTCAAGTCATCTCCTCCTTCTGACAATATTTCATTATTGGTGCTGTCAATTTCAATCAATGTAGTGGAATCATTCAAGTCATCTCCTCGTGACAATATTTCATTATTGGTGCTCTCAATTTCAATCAATGTAGTGGAATCATTCAAGTCATCTCCTCCTTGTGACAATATTTCATTATTGGTGCTGTCCATTTCAATCAATCTAATGGAATCATACAAGTCATCTCCTCCTTGTGACAATATTTCATTATTGCTGCTCTCAATTTCAATCAACGTAGTGGAATCATTCAAGTCATCTCCTTGTGACAATATTTCATTCTTGGTGCTGTCCATTTCAATCAATCTAATGGAATCATACAAGTCATGTCCTCCTTGTGACAATGTTTCATTATTGGTGCTCTCAATTTCAATCAATGTAGTGGACGATTCAAAAGAAATTGCCACGGTCTCTTCATTGTGAGCCATTTTATTTTGAAATTGCTTGCTGTAAATTGCAGAAAAAAATAATCACTTTCATTTATCGTTTTTAGTAATACATAATATAAAACTAACTTTATCAAGTATTTAGTATAACAGAAGGACTGCAAATAAATAACAGAAAATATTTTTCAAATTATCTTCAAGTGTACAACATAGTTCCCCTTACAAATTAACAACTCACCTTTTCAAAAGTAGGAAAAGTGTTAGTACTGTGTAAATCAAACACCAGAAATTCACCACCAAAAATTCCTCACAAATGTACCTCAGACAGTAGTATCACAAAATGGCTGTGGTTTCCTCTCATTTGACATATATACATAACCAATTAACTTTCATCACACACAAATACAAAACCAAAGTAACATTTTAATTGGTTCTAAATTTCAACACTTTCAAATGTGTTTTCCCCATGCAATTTTCCATAGGACATTTACATACGTCTACAGCCTGAATGGCTGAACGGAATTACACCAAACTTGGCAAAATGGTACATCAAACCTAAGAGGTCAGGAAGGATCTACTATGCCCCCTTATGGTCATTTCCCCCTTCGCTTTGGCCTCCTCTTGTCTCTCAATCCTACCGAGAGACAAGATGGCGGCCGCTACGGACTGTTTGGAATGTTGACAGACGCCGGAGAACCAATCAGCTTCGCAAAGCTCCGTAACGCGAAAAGTACGCAAAGCGGAGCGCTGTTACAGATATATATCTTTTTTTGAACGTTAATTTCTCAAAATCCACTGGAGCACATATATTGAGACCTAGCAAAGGCACATCGGGCTACCAGTCCCTAATATTTTACCAAGTTTCGTGCAAATCCATTCAGCCGTTCGATTATTATTATTATTTTTTTTTTTGCCCCGCGGGGCCCTTTTAAAACCTCCACATCAAACCTAGGAGGTCAGCGAGGATCTACTATTCCCCCTTATGGTCATTTGCCCCTTCGCTTTCGCCTCCTCTTGTCTCTCGATCCTACCGAGAGACAAGATGGCGGCCGCTACGGACTGTTTGGAATGTTGACAGACGCCGGAGAACCAATCAGCTTCGCTTCACAAAGCTCCGTTGCGCGAAAAGTACGCGTAGCGGAGCGCTGCCCAGTCCGCGGTTACAGATATATATCTTTTTTTGAACCTTAATTTCTCAAAATCCACTGAAGCACATATATTGAGACCTACAAAAGGCACATCGGGCTACCAGTCCCTACAATTTTGCCAAGTTTCGTGCAAATCCATTCAGCCGTTCGGGCTAAAAGTGAGGCCAACCGCCCTATGGAAATTAACATGGGAAAACGCGTTTTGGGACCCCCCTTTTTTCTCGGCCCCCCCTTGACGAACCCCCCCAAAATTTTCAGGGGCTGCTCAGAAACAAAATGTGCCATTTTCCTGAAAATTTCAGCCAATTCCGTCCACAAACGCCAAAGTTATTAGACATAGAATTTTCAAAAAACCCATAGAGAAAAAATCCTAACTATATATACCTACTGGCGACCGCCAGTAGGTAATATATATATATATATATATATATTCACTGAAAAAACCATAGGTTATAGACCATATATAGTTAGGAATTAGCATTTACAAAACCTTATTTTAATCACACAAAACCATTGAAATTCGCATATATAGTTAGTTGCACTAACTATATATTTTGCGCACCCGCAATCCACTGCTGATGACGTCACATATTACATCATTCATGACATGGTCAGTGACATCACTGATGACATCACTGATGCCATCTCAAATGACATCACTGATGACATCACTGATGACATCTCATTTGACATGACGGATCACATCACTGATGACATCATTCATGTGATAATACGATGAACTTCTTCAGTCTCTAATATTACTTATATACACTCAGTGTAAACAGACACTGACAGACTGTCACTCATCCATTGAGTTACTCACGCACCTAGTCAGTCATGCAAAGAATCAATCACACCTCCATTTCCTCAACTATACAGTTATACACACCTTACTTATTCAAACAGATACTAACACATATTTACTCTCTTATACAATCCCTGATACAATTTCAGAATGATCCATACAGCCACTCACACATTCACTGGCTGTTACGCACAGTTATTTATATATGTCAACTCTCACATATACTGTGTTTTACATATGTTCTTACTTTGACATGTAGCACTGATATATCCATTCACTCACCAATACACTCATGCACACAGTCAACCGCCCATACAGCTGTTTCCACATGCACTTTTGAACCCATACATCTAGTGAATCAACTGCTCACACATCTATGCACAGAGTCATACACCTCCCAACCACCCACACACACACTCAGTCTCCCATACAAATACTTGGGCAACCAATCACTAACCCATATAGTTACTCATATAGCTACTGATCAACACATGCAGCAGTTTACAGAACAACAGACATAATGATGCACAAATTAAGACAGTTTAGTCACTAACCCATGCACTCAGTGAGACACATTTAATCACTCACTCAAACAGTCAGTCATGCACCTACTAAATCCTTCATCCAGACACTTATACATCCACTCATTCTTCAATATGTAAGACATATTTAAACTTCACAGAAACATACAGTCACTGGATGTTGTTATCAGTGATGTCATCAGTGATGTCATTTGAGATGTCATCAGTGATGTCATCAGTGATGTCACTGACCATGTCATGAATGATGTAATATGTGACGTCATAAGCAGTGGATTGCGGGTGCGCAAAATATATAGTTAGTGCAACTAACTATATATGCGAATTTCAATGGTTTTGTGTGAGTAAAATAAGGTTTTGTAAATGCTAATTCCTAACTATAAATGGTCTATAACCTATGGTTTTTTCAGTGAATTTTCAAGGTTTTGTAAATGCTAATTCCTAACTATATATGGTCTATAACCTATGGTTTTTTCAGTGAATTTCAATGGTTTTTTAATAGCCAATATCAGAAGGTTTACAATGTATACTTCTTTAAATCGAAAAATATATTTTATATGTTTTTAATATAATTTTTTATGTATTTTTTTTAATTATTTTTTTTTGTTGCGCTACCGGTCCGCGAACCGGGTAGCTTCCCGTTAGCTCAATTTGGTGCCGCGACTCGGTCCACGAACCGGTAAACGTTCCGTTAGCGCAACTGCCGCGTTAGAAAACAACATCGTGACGCGTCGCGTAAGCGCGACGTAGGGCGTTCTCGCGTAATGCGTCTTATGACGCGCCGTGTTAGCGCACCCGGAAGTGCTCCGGAGCGCGAACCGAGGCGCGAAGCGCAGCTCCCCGGAAGCGATCCGGGGCGCGGCGCGAAGCGCGTAACGTAAGCGTAACAGGTCATGTGACTTGTTAATAAAACTTTTCATTGGTTCATTTCACTTTTGGTTTCCTAATGATGTAAGGCTAGGTCCTGTGACCTAAAAATAACACTTTTCATTGGTTTAGAACTATTTTTTTTCCAAAATGATGAAAGCCCCCACCTTTTTTCTCACTCTGACTTTCAACTTTGTGAGAGGAAGACCTATTTTGCTTACTAAAAAATGGCTTCAGTAGTAGCTCCAGCTGGTGCACCCCCACCACCACCACCACCACCTCCTAGGAAGAGAGGACCACCTCCTCAGGTTATCCTTCAGCAAGAGGAGGAAGAAGAGGAAGAAGAGGAAGAGGACGAAGAGAGGCAGTTTTTGCCTGAAGAGCCTAGGAGGTCCCATGTCAAGGAAAATTACATCTGGCAATTTTTCAAATATCCCCGGGGCCAAAAAAAAGTAAATGCCCGCTATGTTACCTGTCTTATCTGCAAAAAAGATCTGTCCAGAGGGACTGATAAGAAATACAGCTATGGCAATTACACCATGCATCGCCATATGGATAGGTGGCACCTTATAAATTATAGTGCTGCGCAGGTACGTGACCTGCAGGATAACCCCCGTCCTGTGGCCAGTACATCAAATCAAGAGGCAGTGACGGGACCATAGGCGAGGGAGACGGTCCCAAATAACCAGATGAAGTTTGGGAATGTGAAATAAGTGTGCGTTTATTGCGGCCAATTGATTTGCTACAGGGAGAGTAGCATAAATTTAATCAACGTAGCTATTGACAATCATAATTGTCCAAAACGCCCCAGAAAATAAATTATCTTTTTTTTTGTTGCTCCTGTTGAGCCCTTTATAATGAATCATTTTCGTTTCCCCCCCCCAAAAAACCAAAAAAAATATAAAACCATTCAAAAAATACAAAAAAAGTAAAAAAATGTTCAGAAAAAAAATAAAAAAAATATAAAACAACAAAAATAATTAAAAAAAAGTTATTTTCAGAACTACCTCCCCTTTATAAATAATTGCTAGAATGTTTAGCACTCTGGCAACCTCTATTTCTTTTGATTCGCTTCCCGGTTCGCGCGCCGGTACGCGAACCGGAAGCGAACCAGAATTTTTTTTTTTAAAAGAAGAGTAAGTATAAGGGAAGGAAACAGAGAGTAATGTTAAAAGAAAGACAGCTAGAGGGAGTAACACAGAGATACTGTTTAATAGATCTATTTACCGAAGAAAAGATGGAAGAGGGTATAATTGTGAAAAACAAAATAGATAAGGAAGTGAAAGAAAAAAAGGAGAGTAGAAGAATAATAAACAAGAGTTTCTTAGAGAATGTGAGTGAATGTTCAAATTAAGAAGAAAAACAGTAAAGGATGTGGAATGAGAGGTAGGGATAGAACCGGACTAAAAGAACAATCCTGAGGGAAAGTGTTAAGAAAACAGTGAGCGAAAGTAAATAGGAATAAAACAAGATGTATGATAGGGACTAAGGTTAAAACATGTGGAATAACAGAGAGAAAAAACAGAAAGCAGAAAAGAAGAAGTGACAGAAAAGGAATGATTGAAACAGCAAAGAAATGTAAATAACATAGGGGCATATTATCAACACAGGCGATAAAATTATCGCTGCTTTTATCGGCAGAAAACTGCTGCTAAAGCCGCTTTTGCGCCAGTTTTCTGCCGATAAAAGCAGCGATATATTTATCGCCTATGTTGATAATATGCCCCTTAGTGTGCTTGAACTACAGGGAGAAAGCATAATGAACAAGTAGTGAAAGAGTGATGAGTCAGAGATAGTGAGAGTAATAGAGACGGAGTGAGTGAACAGGAGTGAGGAACTATGAGAACAGAGGGACTGAGAAAAGGAGTGGAAGGAGTAGAGTAAGTAAGTAATAGAAAAAGGAATGAGGGAAGTAGCAAAGGCAGGAAACTGAGGGTTAAAGAAATGAAGCAGTGGAACTAATAGAAGTTAAATGTGATAGAAATGTAACGAAAAGAGTACAAAACACTTACCTTACAATTGTCGTTAACTTAGTCACTTGTTATTTTTATACTTTCAATCTGTGAAAGAAACAACAAAAATTTGAAAAATATTAAAACATGTATTTAAAAATTAGAAAAGACAAGGGAAAAGATTGACAATCATCCAATTTTACAAAAAAAATAAAGTTAGAGATAAACATGCAGAAAAAAAAGAGAAAGAAACGGTGATAGACAGTCAGAGACAAAAAGAAATTGTAATAGAGTAAATTTCTAAGAGAAAAAAAAGGAAGATACTTTCAGTGACAGAAAAGAAGGATAGAAGAGAAAACTAAATTGAAGTTGTGTAAGCTACTAAAAGAAAGTGAGTAAGGTAAACTATATAAGGAAAGGGTGAATAAGGAAAAGAGAGTGATCGAGAGAGGAGACAGAGGAAGTGAAGGAAAGAGTGTCAGATATAGACTGAGTGAGGCAACAAAGAAAGATAAATGAGTGAGGGTGAGTTATACTAACTGATTGCACCAAAAAAGGAGAACCCAAAAATATTTAATTTAGAAAACAAAGGGAGGAAAGATGGAAAAGACAAGCGAATCAGAAGGTCTAAAAGCTGGAAAATGGTGCAAGGGAGAAAAGAAAAAAGCAGAGTTGGATTAGGGAAACAAAGGATGAAAGATAAGTGGAGTTAGAGAGCAAGGGTGAAAGAGAATAAAACAAAACGCAATGTGAGTATGTAAGGAGGATTGATAGAAGGTAGTAAAAGATGAGTGAGCATGAGATAAGACGAGTACGAATTAAAATGAACTATACAAAGTACAGAATTAATTATACATGTTAAATGGTTTATTTTTGCTGTTCTCAGAATATATCAAATTTCACTAAAAACAGTGAGTTGAAGGTATTCATCATATAACAGCGGGGAAAAAAAACACAATCAAAATGATTGTGTTTAAAAAACCCATATTACATAACCAATCAGAAATAAGAACTCCTTAAAAGTAACTTACTTTCCATGACGTCGAAGGATGTCCTATGAACAGCTTATACTCTGTTGTGCTGTTATTATTTTCAGCCCGCCACTTTCTGAAAGAAAAGCTCCATCGTTTTGACAAATATGTTACATACAATAAATGACTTCTCGCTCTCTACCGCACTTTTCCTCAAGGCCAAATCGTGTAAGAGCCATTTATAACTCTTGGAATTCTTCTAAGCAAATCCCGTCATTTTCTTTTTCCGCAACTTTCAGAAAGAAAACGTTCAAGATCACTTTCACAATCCTGTACTAGTAATATCTCACCCTTCTTGCTCACTCATGTTCCACATTTCCTATGACATTGATACTGCTTACTATGAGGCACACTTACACTACCTCTATGACTACTACAATTATTTAATTTTCTACATCACTTTTAATCACAACGCAATTTAAAACAGTACATAACATTATATCAACTCCTAGAATCATTATAGGCCAGTTACCTACCCAAAATTCTGTCTTCTGAAAACAGAAAGTAAGAATATTTTTAAGTCAAAAGGCAACATTGTTTCATAGTCAAATGTGAATCATTTCCGAAGCATCAGCTTTTTTTACATTTTAAATAAGCTGTGTAATAAGCGGATGTTGTCAAAGGACCATCATGTCATATAATAGCTGCAGTTACAAATGTTCTTCCTAAAATCAATGACTGTGTAGCCACAACATTTGTAATTAAAGTTGAAGACTTACTTTCATCAGGTTTATATAGTTGGAATTTTAAAATGACATTATAACCAAAAGTTTGTACAAATAATGGGGACAGCATTGCAGACTTACATTACCTCTACTCCATGTTTTGATTGGCTGCTTGAATTAGCTTATTAAAAGAAACAGGCCCACATGCATCAAGCATTTTTGTAGTCGCAAACGGTGCGATTCCTTAAAATCGGCCGTTTGCGAATGCAAAAGTGCTTTTTGGGATGCATGAAGCAATTTTAGAATTCGTAACATGTTTGCGAGTTCTAAAATTGCAGGTGCTTTTAAGAAGTCGCAGATGTGCGATTTCTTAAAAGCAATGCATCATTAAATTTAAAACTGTAAATTCGCAATTAGGGTGCCAAATTTACCGAGTGGTTGAACCACTCGGTAAATTTGGAAAAAGTGTTTAAAATGCTTAAAATGTTTTTTTTTCAACATTCATGTTTCACACACACATGTCCTTAGGACATGTGTGTGTGAAACATGATGCGAAAAATACATTTCAGGGGTGCATGGGGGGGTCCTTTGGACCCCCTCCCTGCACCCATGAAATTTTCAAAGTGCCACTCGCAATTCCCATTGACTCCTATGGGCCTTTTGGCCCATAGGAATCAATGGGAATTGCGAAAATTAACTTAAGAATTCGGTATTCATTTGGGATGTCATGGAAACATAACTGCACTTTGAATGAGTTCAGAAAAACTGTGGCCCACATGCATCATTGTGACATTTTGCACTTCCTAATTTGCGAAAAATAAGGAATCGCAAATTAAGAAGTGCAAAATGCTATGCATCATTGTTTTCGGTATTCATTTGTGATTCGGTAAAAATCGCAATGACGTCAAGTGTTATGGTAAGAACACCGTTTGCTTTGGGAAATACTCTGTTGTCCTTTAACTAATCCGTGCCCACCACTTTCTGTAAGAAAACCTTTTTTTTCCAGGAACTACTTAAAACTCAAAAATAACTTTTGACTCTGTACTACACTTATCCTCAAGGCCAAATAGTGTAGCAGCCATTAGAACCTCTTGAAATTCCTCAGAGCAAATCCCGAGATTCCTACCCTAAAATTTTGGTTCTAAAAACACCAGGTAAGAATTTTTAAGGTCAAAAGGCAATCTTTTTTTGAAAGTTAAAACAGAATCATTGCAGAATGACCAGCCGTTTCCAGACTTCAAATAAGCTGTGTAATGTCCTAATGTTCTTGAAGGACTGTCATGATATATAATTGCTGCAGTTACAAAAGTCCTTCCTGATATTGACAACTGCGAAGCCACAAAATTTTTAATTAAAGTTGTCAATTTTGTTCCATCAGGCCTACATCGTTGGAACATTAAAATGACATACTGGCCATATGTTCGTATAAATAATGTGGACCGCATTGCAGACTTACATTGGCTACACTCCATGTTTTGATCGGCTGCTTTTACTAGCTTATTAAAGGACACTGATTTACTGTCTGGCAAAGTTAAATATATAAATCTTTCTGAGTCTACACTAGTAGTACTTGATACCCTACAGTTCTCGCAGTCATGCTGCCATTGATAAGAAAGGCCAAACAGATGATCTACATCTACACCTTCATCTTGCAATACATCAAGCATATACATTAAAAACTCCTGACAATCTTGCTGAATATTTTGAGAGAATTGCGTTTGACCTGAACATTTGTCTAACAGATTTCGAATTTCAGTCAAACTTTCTATTTTTGTTCTATCAGTGCTACATTTCTCTAACACAGAATTCAACAAGCAGCAAAAACTTTGATCCGAATTGATCACAATCTGTTCTTTTAAAGTTTCTAGAGAAAAGACAACATTAACCACTACATTAGCATAGCAGTTGACACCAGAACTATTTTCAAATTGAAAACCAACAACATCTTCAACAGAATCCTTTTTCTTTCTGCTTATAATTTCAGGTTCGTCGACTTTTCGTCTTTTTGCTACAACCTCTCTACTATTGGTCACATTTCTTCGTTTCCGCCCTACCACACGTTTCTCAAACAAAGGATATTGAGGCAAATGTGGCGCATACTCTCTTCTTAACCTATTGTATTCCTTAACACAATCTAGATCCACACAAATGTTTGTAACATCACACTCAATCAAGTACAATCCCGATAAAGTTCTGACTCGTGACAATGCCACATATGCCATACCCTCCTTGAACACAGAACTGCCAATATTCACCAATGCACTGTCTACACTTAAACCTTGCGATTTATGGATTGTCACCGCATATGCCAAGCAAACAGGAAACTGCTTACGGTGAACATATAAGTCTTTTACAAGCAAAAACCTAGCAGAGCAACGACCAATTAGCTGTACTTCCTCAATGCCATCAAATTTAATTTTTAAAATTTCAATTCCATCTCTATTTCTGTATTTCTCAAAATCAACAACATTACCCATTGATCCATTTACCAGACCTCTTTCAACATGTAAATTCCTTCTCAAAATGATACGGCAATTTAAGCACACATTCAGAGTCTTTTCAAAACCAGCAGTTTTAGATATAGTCTTCTATAATGAATCCAATTTAGATTTCAAATCTCAGACAAAATAATTGTTGCTCCCATATGCTCTATTCTGTCAATAGCTTTCAGTTTCACAATCTCTTGGTTTTCTAAATTCAACATTTTGTTGTTGAAGATGGCAGATTCTGCAAGAGTTGGCATCAAACATATTCCAGATTTCTTCTCAGTAATTTTCCGAAAAATATTCTCTGGCACAACGTCTTCTTCTGGATACAAATTTGACAGTAATCGTGCATGTAAAGCTTCTTTCCCATGTTCGGTCACTTTTCCGATTCTAACATCTTGTAGAATATTCTTATAATCTTTATCCTTCGCTTGACACATATTTTCACGCAGTTTAGCATAATTGAAGTTTAACCATATATTAACGTTGCCAATGCTCCCTAGGCACTTCCTGGTATCTTCATGCGTAAGTAGTTTAAAAACTGGTTGTCCTTTCACTGGTGTCAGCTGCAGAAGATCACCGAAAACAATGATGTGTTTGCCACCAAATAACACATCATACTCTGTTTTGAGAACTTCTTGCATTCTCAAATGCACAAAGGCAAGCATGACATTGGAAACCATGCTTACTTCGTCAATGATAAGAAGTTTCATTTTCCTCAAGACTCTGGAAACTTCACAAGAAACATCTCCAGATAACTTGTGGTATTGTAATTTGTTATCATGCTCCACTGGCAGCATCAGTAGACGATGCAAAGTAATACCTTTAATGTTATGTGCTGCCAGTCCAGTTGGAGCGGTGACAACACAAGACAGCGATGACTCAGTCCTTTTCTGCAAATAACATGAAATTGCTTTAATGAGGAAACTTTTTCCAGTTCCCGCTTCTCCACTCACGTACAGCCGGACAGGCTTCAACGACATACATGAGCACTCTTTCTTCTCATGACTTAATCCATGATCAATTTGGTTGGTAACTTCATCATATATTTTCCTCTGCTCAACGTTGAGTTGTCTTTCCAAGTCTTCTAAGTTAACCGCATCCTCCTGAGCATGTGCCATGGCTCTTTCCACTTCAATCATGGCAGTGGCAGCTTCATTTTCGATAACTGGTCCTCCTAGTGGATCCTGACTCAATGAAACAGAACTCTGACTGTCCTGAGAACTGTCTCTAGCAATCTCGGCTGCAATCGTTGCTTCCTGCTCGATTTCCGCATTCAACATTTCTAGATATTTGGGAAAAACAGGACATTCTATGGTCTCCTTGGCGGCATTGAAAGAGTCTTCGTAACAGAGGAAATCTCCAAGCAGTTCCTCTTCTGCACGCCAAGGCTTGAAAAGTTGCAAAAGAGCTAAATAGAAAAACTCTTTTCTTTCAGGAGATTTGCCACTCAATTTTCGATGGTTTACCAATTGGCATTTTCTTTGCTTGACCAGACATCCCTCACTTCCAATCACAGCATACACTCCTTTATCAATATCTTCTTTGATGTTCCTCTTGAATATGTAATTTTGTAGAACCTCATACAGACAAACATTCTCGAGGTGACTGCTTCTATTTGGATAATATGTATCCAACATGTTGGTCTTCAAAATATCGGTACTGTTTGGCTCCTTTTCCTCCAAATACTCAATTTCCCGCACAAGTTTCAGACCTCGATTACGCGTTGCAGCAAGACCAAGATTCGCCCAAATGATACTCCTAGATTTGGCATAGAGACTTGCTGAAGATAACCGGTCAGAACATTCGTAAGCTCCGATTTCACGATGCGACAACATCTTCAGACTGAAACTGTACAACTTCTTACTGAGGCTCTTTTCATGGGAAATGTCCTCCCACATATCCTTCAATTCTGTCTTTTCTTTTTTGGTGATGTAAGATGTCACATACCAAGCCACAGCCATACAGTTATCAGCCACAAACTATATATCCATGTTAGCATTCCACATGGACAAAATCACTGGGTTGTAGTCGTTGATATACTTGGACTCTTCGTTCCTTTTCAAATTGTATGTATTTTTGGGTGATTTCCTCGTCACATTATGTCGCAGCGAAAACATCAAACTGTTCACTCTTCCTTTAGAAATCACCGGTCGTGGAAAGGCGAAACGACATTTTGTGTAGAACTTGTCCTTGTTTCTGAATTTACGACGACAGTACTTTCCACAACGATGGCTTTGGAAGCGTAAAACTTGTTCTCTTAGGCTTTTGTCTTCCTTTGTCTTTGGAACAGCACATGTAGAATACTGTTCTATGAAACTCATCACTAAGTCATCCGGATCTGTTCCAAATTTGGGTGCATCTTTGATGCATAGCAGCATATGTATATGAGGAGCACCTCTTGCTTGGTACTCCTTTCTCCAGAAGAAATCCAACGCCTCTCCAAGAGGTGGATTTTTCTTGTTCATGATGAAAGACATCATAGCTTCAAATCTATGATTGAAGTACCTGCATACATTCACTGGATCCAAAGAGCACAGTTCTCCGGGTGTCTTGAATTCGATATTTTTAATGTTTCCATTTGCCTCTCGTAGAAATTCAAGTAAGTCTTCCCAGCCATACTTGGCACAGCTGAGAGTGAGGAACTATGTGGGAGTTCCTAAGTTCCTCAGCATACATTTTAAATCACCATGACGACGGTACCAGTACTCATTAGTACCACGCTGACACGCCATGAGATTAATCAGGTGAGAATCCAAAATACTGTCTTGCACATTGACTTTATCCATAAAGTCACTTGCCGAGAAATTTTGCATCTGTACACCACTTTTCAAAATGTGGTTCACTGCATATGACAGTCCAGACAGATCACTTTCAAACAGTAGATGAAACAAATAGGGAATGCATTGACGAAACCTAGGAACTTCTGCATACAATCGTAAAGTCCGGTATTCAGAAGCAGGAATTTGATGAGGTCGCTCATCATATCTTCCTCCTTGACCTGTTGGAAATAGCTGTGGGAAACACTGAGCTTCCAAACTTTCCTCCGAAACACTAATGGGACTCCCTTTGGCTTGTTTCATTTGAAACAACTCAATAGCATTCCCCATGACTTCCTTGGAATGCAAAGGATGAACACTATATTGTTCATATATTTCTTCATTTTTAGAGGCTTCTACTTTCTCAATTTGTCCAGCACACAAATCGCTGTCCTCTTCTTCACTTACTTCCTCTTCTGCAACACATACATTCTTGTAGTGCTGATTGTTTTTCATCAAATACAATGTTGCCTTTTTGACTTTCCTAACATCCACTAAATCTTGCCAGATTTTTTTACTCTTTGTCGGAACCCGTTAACTAAGATAACCAGAGGCTCCTCTTCCACTTTCTCTACTCCAATTGTATTAATGTTTTTCTTCAAATCTAGAGGCAAATAAACAACTCTTCCCTTTAATCCTCTCTGTAAATCTGATGGAGGCAATTTCCCAGTCTTTGGCTCCATTCGTACAATAGCCTGAAAGGGATGGACACTTTGAATCAATATAGATTCATAAGTATTTAAATCCTTCAATTCAGAAGGAATGTCAACCAATTCCAGATTATTATGAACCGCTCTAGCAGGCATTCGGTTTTGATTTAATTTGCTACAACAATAAGTACACACACGTAGATCCAATCCCAAATCAAAACAATTTTCTACCATCAAGTATGTTGCGAAATCCTTCCTTTCACTATTATTTTCCCTTTCACTTTTTGCATATAAATCCACTAACTTAGTCTGATTCTTATAATAAGTGTGTCGACAACACACACAAGTGAAATTAGGCCTCTCACTTGATTTCACCTGAAACGTGGCAATTTCCTTCTGAAAATTATCTGTACTGGAAATCTGTACACTCTCTTCCACATTACCTTCTTCTTCTGGGTCAATTTCAACATTCTCCTCTTTACTTGCAAAGTAACAAAACTCAATTTCTTCACAAATTTTCTTCACATTTACTTCAGAACCATGCAAAAGAGCAGTGCATAATTGTTTAAGCATAATTGCTGGACTCTTAGCATAATACAACATTCTAACTAATTTCCTCACTTTATTATGATGCACTGCTAGCATCCTGAAATGATGAAAAACACTCTGGCATACTCTCCTGGAAAGACAAGCCAATGAATGACCATGCAAACCTGTCACTTCTCTCACTCTGCAAGGATCTAATTCTTGCAACAACTTCATTTTCTGTTTCAAACTTTTCTTATTAAATGTCCGTAGAAAATCACAAAGCAAATTGATGGAATCCTGTCGCACACTGCAAATACTACACTTCCAGGTATACACTGGTCCCTTAGGACGTTTTCCTAAAACCTCATTACCTAACACCTCTTCTGCCTCTGTTGTCACAAGTTTTTCTTTTTCAACCGGACAACCAACTTTCACCTCATATGCTCGACCACTGGTGTCAACTGCATGCACCAAATCATTATCCTGGAAATAACTCTCCTCATTAAAAAATGCCTCACAACTTGAACTATGCATCCATTCTCCTGAAAAAACTTTACAAAAATTACTACGATTAACTGTTCTCTTCCATCTACTATTTAATTTGAAATCATAAATTGCCTTGTTTAGTTTCCTAATTCTATTGATTATCAAAATAAATAACTTTCGCTTAATTTCGAATGCCTGATCAATAATTTTCTCAAGATTTTTCTTTCTTTTATAAAAAGCCACTTTCTGTTGACCTTTCTTAATATTTTTTAACAAATTGCCAATTATCCTGTTGCGGAACATTCGTCTACGAATGTCCCTAAACTGATTTTTCCTTCTACTACCATGCACAGAGTTATCTCCTGCTCTAGCAGTAACATTTTTGATTGGCCTTTCCTTTCCGTTTAAATTGGCTCTCTTTTTTTGGACTAAAACATGTTCTGTAGTGATACTTTTTTTTCTGGAAATGTTTCTTAGGAATGATTTCGTTGTCTTACCCGGAGCTTTCTTGGTGACTTGACGAGTTTTTATTATAGAGGACTGCTGCAAGCATGTAGTAAGCTGCTGTGTTTGACGTTTTGTAGCCTTTCTCCTTCTTTGCTTCGAAGGCATTGTGTAATTTTGAAATGATCTGCAGTTGAATCTGTGGTAAAATATAATAAAAAATGTTATTAACCACTATTACCAAACAGTAAATCAATAACAGTCGTCAAAAAATAACACACTACTTGTCAATTCTACATGCAATAATTTTTAGTGCATTGGCAAATTTAAAACTCACAAATAGTAGCAAAGAAATGGAATGCTTCTACATTTGACCTGTGCTCTTTTATATGTGAATCTGAACTAATTTTATTAGCATATTTCACTATTTTATTAAAGACACTTCACACAAGCTGTTTTTGAAGTTGTATTTAATTTTAAATGAAACGGTTAACACGGTTACTTTTCATTTCCAGTAACTTTTAAAAATAAGTCTTTATAGTTCCATAGGCTCGAGCAGGTCAGCTTCCCACCCTATGTCATACAATTCTGACAAATCGGCATCCTCATCATATTCTTCATCATCCACAGGATTTAAATCATCCAAGGGATCTACTTCCATTGATGTTTCAATGACAAGTTCAATGATAAGATCGAGATCAACAGATTGCTCATTATCACTCATGCTTGATGTTGTCGTTATCTTTAAAGAAAGAGAACAACAATGAGATGTTGCAGAGTAAGAGACAAATCTCAGAGACTATAATAGTAAAATTGTTTAACAAGAGTAACATTTTGCAGATATTATTTAACCATGTCCAGCGATGCTGAGGAGGTGAGGCCTATGTCCAAGTTTTCAGTGAACAGGACTCATCTCTTCTTAACCTTGGATAAGCCTCACCAACTCTGTGTCCCCTGCTCATACTTAAATGTAAAGGGGCAGATTTATGTTAACTGGCGCATCCCCAGGGATGCACCAGTTAACGTGTGCCGCTGCTCTGCCACCCATGGTGTGCCGCATTTACAATGCTGAGCACCATGGGGCAAAAACAGCACAGATGCGTCACGCATCTGTGCCGCAAAAGCAGCGCATTGCAGGAATCACGTCGCAAGCGCGACATGACTACTGCAATGCACATGGGCAAGCCACACATTGCATGGTTCGTCACTCCTTATGCCTGTTTCAAACAGGCGTAAGGATTTGATTCAGCAATGCCATAAAGCTGACTCAGTGAAATCTTGTAAATTTCACTGTGTTACTTTTACAGGGCTTTCATGCAAGTGAACGCCCACCCTGCAACAAAATGCCCACATGAAACCTGACGCAGGTTTCATGTGGGGCAAGATTTTACAGCGTAACACATCTGCCTAGATGCATCAAGTTGTAAATATGTCGCAACATAGCGCATCTTTTGCTCCGCCGCTGCGTCACAAAAGTGACGCAACGGAGGCGCAAAAGAGGCGCACGGCCATCATAAATCTGCCCCTAACATTTTAAATGATTGTTTCAGGATGCCGATAAGGTGTGGCCTATCCAGAGATTTGTTTGAGGTGAGGCCTACTCAGGGTTACAGATTAAATTTAGGCTTGTTGAAGAGTACAGAGGAGATAATACATGTGCAGGCCTACCAATGAAGTGAGTCATGTCCACTGCACTCTTGAACAAAGGCCAGACCTCCTCTGTCTCCCTGGACAGGTCTAAACCTCATCTGCACAATGTGATTCGTAATGTTAGGAAACACAGGTGATGTAATTGAAAAACGTGCATTTTTTTTCCTCATTTCACAATCACATCACCTGTGTTTCCTTTGCTTAGGTATCTCATTGTGCAGATGTAGTGTAGCATATGAAAGAGTACGCAGAAGGTGAGCACTGTATGCAACAACTTTGACACTCACAGAAGCCTCAGCTTCTCCATGCCCCCTACACAGTCCTAAATATATACAGTTTAAACTGACGGTATCTTGTTGCAGATGAAGTGAAGCCAATCTTGCAACATGGTGCATCTTTTGCACTGCTGCTGCGTCACAAAAGTGACGCAATGGCGGCGCAAAAGAGGCGCACGGCCATCATAAATCTGCCCCTAACATTTTAAATGATTGTTTCAGGATGCCGATAAGGTGTGGCCTATCCAGAGGTTTGTTTTAGGTGAGACCAACTCAGAGTTACAGATTAAATTTAGGCTTGTTGAAGAGTACAGAGGAGATAATACATGTGCAGGCCTACCAACGAAGTGAGTCATGTCCACTGCACTCTTGAACAAAGGCCAGACCTCCTCTGTCTCCCTGGACAGGCCTAAACCTCATCTGCACAATGTGATTCGTAATGTTAGGAAACACAGGTGATATAATTGAAAAACGTGCAAATATTTTTGCTCATTTAACAATCACATCACCTGTATTTCATCAGCTTAGGTATCTCAGGTGATGTAATTGAAAAACTTGAATTTTTTTTCCTCATTTCACAATCACATCATCTGTGTTTCCTTTGCTTAGGTATCTCATTGTGCAGATGTAGTCTAGCATATGAAAGAGTACGCAGAAGGTGAGCACTGTATGCAACAACTTTGACACTTACAGAAGCCTCAGCTTCTCCATGCCCCCTACACAGTCCTAAAAATATACAGTTTAAACTGAATGTATCTTGTTGCAGATGAAGTGAGGCCTATCTTGCAACATGGTGCATCTTTTGCAGTGCTGCTGCGTCACAAAAGTGACGCAACAGCGGCGCAAAAGAGGCGCAGGGCCATCATAAATCTGCCCCTAACATTTTAAATGATTGTTTCTAGATGCCGATAAGGTGTGGCCTATCCAGAGATTTGTTTGAGGTGAGTCCTACTCAGGGTTACAGATGAAATTTAGGCTTGTTGAAGAGTACAGAGGAGATAATACATGTGCAGGCCTACCAACGAAGTGAGTCATGTCCACTGCACTCTTGAACAAACGTCAGACCTCCTCTGTCTCCCTGGACAGGCCTAAACCTCATCTACACAATGTGATTCGTAATGTTAGGAAACACAGGTAATGTAATTGAAAAACGTGCAATTTTTTTTGCTCATTCCACAATCACATCACTTGTTTTTCCCTTGCTTAGGTATCTCATTGTGCAGATGTAGTCTAGCATATCAAAGAGTATGCAGAAGGTGAGCACTGTATGCAACAACTTTGACACTTACAGAAGCCTCAGCTTCTCCATGCCCCCTACACAGTCCTAAATATATACAGTTTAAACGGACGGTATCTTGTTACAGATGAAGTGAGGCCTATCTTGCTACATGGTGCATCTTTTGCACTGCTGCTGCGTCACAAAAGTGACGCAATGGCGGCGCAAAAGAGGCGCAAGGCCATCATAAATCTGCCCCTAACATTTTAAATGATTGTTTCAGGATGCCGATAAGGTGTGGCCTATCCAGAGGTTTGTTTGAGGTGAGGCCTACTCAGAGTTACAGATTAAATTTAGGCTTGTTGAAGAGTACAGAGGAGATAATACATGTGCAGGCCTACCAACGAAGTGAGTCATGTCCACTGCACTCTTGAACAAAGGCCAGACCTCCTCTGTCTCCCTGGACAGGCCTAAACCTCATCTGCACAATGTGATTCGTAATGTTAGGAAACACAGGTGATATAATTGAAAAACGTGCAAATATTTTTGCTCATTTAACAATCACATCACCTGTATTTCCTCAGCTTAGGTATCTCATTGTGCAGATGTAGTCTAGCATATCCAAGAGTACGCAGAAGGTGAGCACTGTATGCAACAGAGCAATGTACATTACTCACCTCCCTTGACACTTACAGAAGCCTTAGTTTCTCCATGCCTCCTACACAGTTTTAAATGTATATCATTATCTTCATAGTAACCATGAAACTCTAGCAGTACATATTGTGAAACCTAAATGTCTTAAGTAACGATTTTTTAACCAACAAACAAATAATTTATTCTCCTAGATTGATGGTGAAAAGTGATATATGTATTTAAAGATGCAGACACCTTTTTGTCATTGTTATAAATGTAAAAAGCATTCCTTTTCTTTATGAACCATTTTGATGTTATAATTTGAAAACACAGCACAACTCCTATGTACAAGTACACCCTGTCAGTACTTAAATTTGCCAAGCACACATGCGGGCGTATTTACAAGAGCCTTGCACCACAGAGAAATGACTTAAATTTACCAAGCACTCATGAGGGCTTATTTACAAGGACCTTGCACCACCTTTAAAGTCACTTTTAACATGGGGAAAATGACGTGAATGTGGCTCATAAGCTTTGTAAATTTGCCTCCATGTTGACTATGAAACTCTTGCAGAACATATTGTGAAACCTTAATGACTTCAAGAAACGTGTTTTTAAACCGGCAAACAATAGAATTATTCTCCCATATTCATGGTGTAAATTAAATATTTATTTAAAGAAGCACACACCATATTGACGTTCTTATGAAATGTAAAAAGCATTTCTTTTTTTAAAAAAACGATTTTGTGGTTATAATTTGAAAACACAACACAGCTCCTATGTACAAGCACACCCTGTCAGTACTTAAATTTGCCAAGCACACATGGGGGCGTATTTACAAGGACCTTCCACCACGAGGAAATGCCTTAAATTAAAATGGGGAAAATAACGTCAAACTGACTCAAAGGCCTTGTAAATATGCCCCAAGCAGCCTACGAAACTCTAGCAGTACATATCAAGAAACCTAATTGACTTCAAGAAACGTTTTTAAACACATCAAGTAAAAATATTATTCACCCAGATTCATGGGGAAGTGACTTAAAATGCCCTAACACACATGAAAGCGTATTTTTAAGGCCCTTGCACCATTTTTGCGTCACTTTTAACATGGCTATATAACTCAAAGAAACAAAATCTATTTGTAAAACACTTGACACAAAGCAACATTTTGCACCACGGGGAAATGCCTTAAATTAAAATGGGGAAAATAACATCAAAGTGACTCAAAGGCCTTGTAAATATGCCCCAAGCAGCCTATGAAACTCTAGCAGTACATATCAAGAAACCTAATTGACTTCAAGAAACGTTTTTAAACACATCAAGTAAGCTAATTATTCACCCAGATTCATGGGGAAGTGACTTAAAATGCCCTAACACACATGAAAGCATATTATTAAGGCCCTTCCACCACTTTTCCGTCACTTTTAACATGGCTATGTAACTCAAAGAAACCAAATCTATTTGTAAAACACTTGACACAAAGCAACATTTTAAATACGCAACTTTCTTCATAATTTTCTCCTTAAAGCATACTATTCTCTATTTAAATTAAATGAATCTTTTCTCACCTTAGCAAATACTTTTTGAGTTTTAAAACAGTCTCAGACACACACCAATTTTTCTTTAGCAGAGCAAAGGGTATGCACTCCAGAGGCTGCAACCAACAAAGGCACAGAAATGCTGTAATTCATCACACATATCTCTCATGTCACCCAATCAAAACTCTTCCCTCACTTTTTTCAAATCAACACCCTTCCCCCTTCTGCCCTTTCTGCCTTTTTTCCATAGCAACCACCTCCTGAAAGACCTCTGATGTTTGCAAGTTCACACAGCAATGTTTCAATTGAACTCTGAACTCTCAGTACACCTGCGTATCCAGTGCAATATTTCATAAAATGATTTTTTCTTACCATTCAAAGGGAAACAACCTTTACAACGCAACTTTTACAACGCACTACCATTACAACGAAACTTTTACAACGCAAAAACCATTACAACGCATGTATTTACAACGCATGTTTTTACAACGTAGGTACCTTTACAATGCATACCATTACAACGTAAGTATTGGTAAGTATATAATTATATTTAAAATGTTATATGTTTGGGTTTTTTAAGGGGTATTTTTAGGGTTCAGGGTCAGTTTTGGGTTTTTGGGTAAAGGGGTATTTTTAGGGTTCAGGGTCAGTTTTGGGTTTTTGGGTAAAGGGGTATTTTTAGGGTTCAGGGTCAGTTTTGGGTTTTTGGGTAAAGGGGTATTTTTAGGGTTCAGGGTCAGTTTGGGGTTTTTGGGTAAAGGGGCATTTTTAGGGTTCAGGGTCAGTTTTGGGTTTTTGGGTAAAGGGGTATTTTTAGGGTTGAGGGTCAGTTTTGGGTTTTTGGGTAAAGGGGTATTTTTAGGGTTCAGGGTCAGTTATGGGTTTTTGGGTAAAGGGGTATTTTTAGGGTTCAGGGTCAGTTTTGGGTTTTTGGGTAAAAGGGTATTTTTAGGGTTCAGGGTCAGTTTTGGGTTTTTGGATAAAGGGGTATTTTTAGGGTTCAGGGTCAGTTTTGGGTTTTTGGGTAAAAGGGTATTTTTAGGGTTCAGGGTCAGTTTTGGGTTTTTGGGTAAAGGGGTATTTTTAGGGTTCAGGGTCAGTTTTGAGTTTTTGGGTAAAAGGGTATTTTTAGGGTTCAGGGTCAGTTTTGGGTTTTTGGGTAAAGGGATATTTTTAGGGTTCAGGGTCAGTTTTGGGTTTTTGGGTAAAGGGGTATTTTTAGGGTTCAGGGTCAGTTTTGGGTTTTTGGGTAAAAGGGGTATTTTTAGGGTTCAGGGTCAGTTTTGGGTTTTGGGGTAAAAGGGTTTTTTTAGGGTTCAGGGTCAGTTTTGGGTTTTTGGATGAAGGGGTATTTTTAGGGTTCAGGGTCAGTTTTGGGTTTTTGGGTAAAAGGGTATTTTTAGGGTTCAGGGTCAGTTTGGGGTTTTTGGGTAAAGGGGTATTTTTAGGGTTCAGGGTCAGTTTGGGGTTTTTGGGTAAAGGGGTATTTTTAGGGTTCAGGGTCAGTTTTGGGTTTTTGGGTAAAAGGGTATTTTTAGGGTTCAGGGTCAGTTTTGGGTTTTTGGGGTACAGGGGTACAGGGTAAAAATAAAGTAAAATTAAATTTACATTAAATTAATTAAATGAAATGAAATGAAATGAAATGAAATTAAATTAAATTATATTAATTTCAATTAATTTACATTAAAAAAATTAATATATACTTACCAATACTTACGTTGTAATGGTATGCGTTGTAAAGGTACCTGCGTTGTAAAAACATGCGTTGTAAATACATGCGTTGTAATGGTTTTTGCGTTGTAAAAATTTCGTTGTAAAGGTATGCGTTGTAAAAGTATGCGTTGTAACGTCATACATCCCCATTCAAATTACATCTTTCAAAGAACTCATCCATGCACCCTAACTTTCTGTTTTCAGCAATCAAAATCCACCAATCACTGCTACTGATTCATTAGCACAGAAACTCCACAGTTTTTTTCATTACATACTCCTACTGTTTCAACTGCCATTTCATTACCACACTTCATCTGACTGCAGCAGAACCTTCTCTCACCATGTTTTCTGTCTGGATTGTTGGACATAGTTACATCTACTGGGCTCAAAGGTATGCTGATAACAGAAATTTACACAACCTCAATTTTCAAAATGTGGAAATCAACTGGATTGGCCACAGAGGATTAAGATGTCACCAATTGATACCATTGGTGAAAACCTTTTTGCATTTGCCAAAACCTGACCTGTTAATTGTGCACTGTGGAGGAAATGACTTGGGCACTTTGACTGGGGTAGGTCTGGAAATGCTTTTAAAGGACACCTTTGAGCAATTGATGGCACTTTTTCCTCAAACTGCCTTGGTATATTCAAATATATGCCAAAGACAGAAATGGAGGTGGTCAAACGAATTTGTCCACAAATTGAGAAATCGAGGAAGCATGTAACTAAGTCTGTGTCAGCTTACATGAGAGACCATGGAATGGGCTCCATCTACAACAATAACTTGCGTTACTACATGCAAGATATCTACAGAGAAGATGGAGTTCACTTCTCAGATGAGGGGAACAGAGTTTTCATCCTGAATTTAAGACTATGTATTGGTACCTACTTATAAGTACCTAAATCTACCACAGACCCAAAAGCTCTTCTCAGAGCTACCCTAACTATGATCACTATAAACAAATTTTAAATGTAACTCTTTTTTTACTAATTTTCAAGATTTACGCTTTCCGGAGCGCTACCCGGTACGCGTGATGAAGCAAAGCTTCGCATATTTTGCGGCTTGCCGAAGTCAAGAACCTCGTTTATGTATAACAAGGTAATCAATGTACGTCTTACTAACATTTATATTAAGTTTGAGTAAAGTTTATGACGCTTGCCTATGTGTATTCCTAACTATTTTAATCCGTGTTTATAAAATGGCCGCCGCTTGTATTTAGTTACTGCGCATGCGTCAGCCACACTCACGTGTCCTGACGCGTCTGCAGAAGTGGAGGGAAAGTTATGCGCATGCGTAATTCATAGCTGTGCTTATCATGTGGTACTGCTCGTGCCACTGCTCTTGTGCCTGTATCAATGTGGCTAACATTTAAATGCATAAGTTTATTTCTTGATGATGAGTTAAAAGTACAAACCCTGTGATGTGTTTTCATAATGACATTACTATGTATTAATTTGTTTCCGCTTACTTTTCATGTACCGCGGGGAATGGGGTTTTGTCTGTACCGAGAACCATCTTGGGGGTCCCTTCTGCGCCTGCGCGACTTGCCGAGGCACAGCAGACCTTGACTGATGGAACACAGCCAGTTGGCAGTGATGAGCCAGATGCTCCTGAGAAACGACCTGAAAAACTCGGCTGAACCAATCACATGTTCTCGCAGTGCAACATTGTTAAAATTGCCATTGTATTTCTGCACTATTTCTCATGGGAACCCCAATCTAGTTAGGCGGTACCCTACTATGCAAATGTAGGCTTGAAACGCTATGTTGTGATTGGTGTGTTACCCAAATCCTACCTTAGGACCAATCCAAATTGAGGGATTCTGACACTTTGCAACATTGGGGGGTGGTACACTGTCCCCAAACTGTATATCTACCCTGGGTTCCACTGGGGAGCCGTCCGACTTGTCTGGTTTAGCTGACCTGTCACTGACCCAACGCACTCAATAGGTGACTGAAGATACAGAGCGCTGCGAAGCACTCTGTCCGAATTTGACCATAGACTAAGGTTCTACTGAACCTTAAAGTGCTGGCGAAGCACTTAGCTGGGAGTTCGCTGACCCAATCGGGGTCTTGATCGATAGCTGCAGAGCGGGTGGAGCGCAGGCGTTGCTTCCGAACTGTGGGTTCCGGTCCTGTCCTGAAGAGGTCCTGTCCTGAGGGTTTGCTGTCCTATCCTGAGGGTCCTGTCCTGATTCCTATTCCGAGGGTATCCTGTTCTGTCTTGGGTGTCCATTCTGCACCTGCTGTCCTTTGAGGGTTATCCTTCCTTGAGGGTTTCCTGTCCTTAACTGACCCGTGGCCAGGGTTTGGTTTCCACACCATTTTAGGTAAATATTGCTCTGAAACTCTTAAAATCTTGCACCTTCTGAATTTCTAACTTTTGCTTTAATAAAGTTCATCATTGCATATGTTATATTTTCCATGCCTTTCCGCAACTATTGAAAGTCAATTACATATTTTCATAAGTTTGTTCCTATGTCTTCTCACTGGTTAGAAATTATATTTTGCATTGCAGTTTGTAATTTTCTGATATGGTCTAGAACTTCATTGCCTAGACTGTTCAAAGGCCCCTTTACTTTAAGTGAAGCGTGTTACTCATTATAGGCCCTCCTATAGTTACCCATACTTAGTCTGCCCATGTTTAGATATTACTGAATTGCATAGTATTTTTCTCTTGCATTTTATATCAGTATTTCAATGATTACCCTATCATTATTTTTATATAGCTACATAATTTACATTATCTTGGTCACTGATTGTCTCATTCTTGTATACTTGATGCATGAAGAAAACGAACTTTAGATAAACATTTTAAAACTTCCAGTTGTCCGTGGTCATTTAAACAGTATTTGAATGTTATTGGTTGGGTTTGTATTTTGCCGCCTTTCTTTTACAGCTAGCTCCCTGATTCATTGTGGTCATTAGGTACCCGCATCGGTGGATGGTAAGTCGGGTGCACTGAGAAATATTAGCAGGGAACACACACACACAAATTGGTAGAGCTCGTGAAGTCACCTGATCGATGCATATGGTGATTTGAAAGTATATGGGCCCTGAAGCCGGAAACGGCGAAAACTATTGGTCGGGTGGCCTCGCGCGCTCTATCAGTTTTACTGGTAGCTAGAGGATGGTTAGGGACTAGTTGAGAGTAGGGCAGGGATTAGCTGGACTAGTTGAGTCGGAAGCTGCTAGTATATTGATGCTGCTAGAAGAGCGGCTGTTCTAAGAGACCTGATCATTCTCTTGTGAATACGCTGCTGAAACTCATGAATTTTTGCATTGTTATTATTCTTGTTCTTATATTGTTATATGTACTAATCCATGCGTTTGTAAACCGTATTGTTTCGTGTTGTCCGAACTCCCCGGGGAATTGAAAGGGCAAGTGGTGAATAGAATCCATTGTCCTGAGGTCACAGGCTCGAGGAAAGTTAAGTGCAGGTTAAGATAACCGGGAAGCACTAACTAGGGTTTTCTGAATACATGTGTGAATAAATGTCAGTAACGAGATTCATTGGCAAAATTCCCATAGTGGCGTAACCTAGTAAGGGTCACATCGGAAGAGTAGCAGGTTCCTTGGAGCTAGCGTGAAAGCAGAGGGGTCCGCTGGGAAACCTTAAACTCGGAATATATCCCGGAAAGAAGTGGATGAGTTTAGGGGAATAACAGGTTCACCGATGCTAGAGTGAAGGGTAGGCGGAAGAGATCTGCCCGCAGCGAGTGAAAAGTAAATGGAAGTAGTTTACTTGCAGTAAAACAATTCTTTCTCTGTCTAGACACTTGAGCACTGTGGCGAATGTGTATTTGTTGTAAAATAACCAAGCACTGAGCACTTTAAAAGAAAGAAAGTTTCCGTTACCTAGTGAAGGGAGGGGGTCAGCCGCGAAGCGTCTCTGACGTCACTCTGTGCCGCGCTGGGATTGGTAGAAGCAGCGGGCGGGTAGCGGAGCTGGAATTGTAAAGGAGGGGTGAGCGCCAGAACGTGGGAACTGTCTCACGAAGGGGCCGCGCACCCATTGGTATAGATTATTTAGAGTCGCGCACCCATTGGTTGCACGAATTTCTGAAGCGCGTTCTGATTGGAGGTAGTGTGTAAACAAAGTTTAGCGTAGAAGTCGTATGTGGCACTCGCAGACTACAGGAACTCGACCTGATCCAAGGCACCTAGGGTTTGAAAGGGATCAGTGGAAGACTAATAGATACGATATTATGTACGGAACAAAGAGAAAAATGTCCCTTATAAGTAAGGTGAAAAAAATTTTTAAACGGACAAACCGATTAAATCTAGAGAAGGTGTTCTTGTCCCACCACCCAATACTCCCGCCTCATTCATGATGTTTGACCGAGGGTACAATACCTGTGTGTGGTTGGAGAATTGGGTGAAGTACACAAAAGATGACGGAGTATTGGCTTTTCCGTTAGATGGTACTTTCAATGGTAGGATCCTATTTAATTTAAGGACTCGGATGAATGAACTGCATCCCAGACCGAGACTAACGCAGTATGAGGCATTAGAGGAATGGGAGATTGAGGCTTTTGAAAGAGAAAGACCCCGAATGGACAAGGGTTTGACCAAGTGGTACCCCAGGCAGAAACAGGAGTCCAGGGATAAAAGGATGAAACAGTGGAGGCAGAGCATGATCGTTGAGGGTCTGTTTCCCATGATGCCGGCATGTCATAACGTTGGAGCAGGTGAGAAAAGCACCGAAAAGTGTAAACATTGGGGGGGTCCGGGGGAATCAGATGATGAATTGACAGATGACATTTGTACCAGGAGTCCGCCACCTTATAATGAGGGAACCCGACCTTCCAGTGTAGGAGATGCTCCCCGACGCCACTTCCTCAAGGAAGAAGACAGGTCCCTAGGACTGGGAGGGGGTGGTCAAGGATTACCCTATTTGGAGAAACCCGAACCGACGGAAACAAGGGATATATATCCCAAAGTGCCCGCAAGTCAGGAAGAAAAATATTCACGCACAAAAATGTTCCTTCCCAGATCCCTGTATGAAAAGGAAGAGAAACCATTGAATACAGGACTGCCTTTTGTTCAGCCTCCATATGAGGAAGAACGCAGGTCCTTTAACACTGGAACTTTATTCCCGAAACCAAATTATGGTGGAGGACCAAGTGAAACGCATCCCACTGCCCCGAGTTTTACTCCTCCATTGACCCCACAGATATTACATGACACAACTTTAAGAAGGATACTAGTGGAAAAGGAGCAAGAGGCTCTAGCTAGACAAAGGACAGAAATAATTCAGAAAATCTCCCAGTTAAATACCAGTCCTGAGGCATTGACTATTCCAGTAACTATTGGACCGGTGGTCCCGTTATACGGAAATGGTCAGGGAAATCCGATTACTCCAGTTATGACCCCAGTCATGGCACCCCCGAGACAGGAACCGATAATCATAGATGATCAGTCTAGTGAGTGCGAGTCTGAAGTTGCATTCTTGGACTTGCCAAACAAACAGACCGGAAAGGGAATGCAGCAGAGGCATAACCCTTTTAATACAAAAGAAATTAAATTAGAGTCAGCAACAGGTACTAGGAATGTCTCTCTGGTAACTCCGGATGAAATTGAGAGTTGGAGTCGTGAATTAGAGAAACAAACTCCGCAAACGAAACCTTTAGACCTCTACAAACTGAGGGTAGAAATAGAAGAATTAATGGCAGGAAATGTGGGGTTGGATCGATTGAACACTTACTCTGAAGAAGAATTGTCGTTCATATGTAAAAGCTTTACAAGGAACACCAGAGTGCTCCACGAAAAACTGACCGAAACAGCAGTTAGTATGGGGGTAGATATCTCAAAATCCAAGCCCTTACAGAAACCGTACAGAGCAGACTTCTCAGACAAAGATATAGAGCACCTGAATGTGGCGGGAAAAAAGTTGCAGATTAAAGAATTAATGGGGGTACTGCAGAAATGGGGAGATGTGGAAAGATGGAGAAGCAGGTGGGCGAAAAAGAGGGAAGAGGCTCGCTCTCGACAAGTGACTCCTGAATTTGCTTTAAGGGAGGTAGAAAAACCTGAGCAGTTATGCCCCATGCGCGAAGTTCCAGGAGGGAAATATGTGCATGTCCCCTGGTCTAGACAGGATATTGTGTCCTTTACGAACGATTTTCCAAAATTACGAGAGAAACCAGTAGACTGGTACAGGCAGGTGGAGAGGTTCGTGAAGGTACAGAAATGTCTGTGGAAAGACCTGGATGGGTTTTTCGACATTGTGGTTCCGGTAGATTTATGGACCCAGTGTAAAATAGCCATAGACTGGCCTACTGAAGAGTACCCAAGAAATAAGGAAACAGGGGAGCCATCAAAGGATGTCATGCGAAAATATGAGCAGGTAATTCAGCATTTGAAAGAAAAGGTGCCCGCAAAGGAAACTGATTGGACAAAAATAGATAGAACAACACAGGAAAGGGACGAGACAGTGCACTCCTTCTATGAGAGGTTATTGCAGGTATTTAAAACATACAGTGGTATTGATAACATCGATTTGAAGGACATGACACACTTTATTTACAGGTTTGTAAATGGTTTAAGACCTGAAATTTGTCAGTGGATAAAGGATAATAAAATCTGTTGGCATACAAAGAAGATGGATGAGGTCCTGCGGTACGCTAAGTACTGCGAGGACGAGATGGCAGAAAAGAAAAAGGCCCTTAAGGAAAAAGTGATGTGGGCTCAGGTGAAGCTCGCAGAACAGCAGGAAAAACAATTGAGTAACATGGTTAAAAATGCTGAGAACAAAAGTCCTGGGGGAGGGGGTGGAGGAAAGCCCCGGCCCAAATTTAGCAGGGAAGAGGCTATGAAGAAATTTCCCTGCCATCAGTGTGGCGAAATTGGACACTGGCGAAACGAGTGTCCCCAATTATTAGATGATAATGCAAAAACTCCTGATTTAACTCCACAGACGCAGAAAGAAAGACCAAGAAAGACTCAACCCCAGGTAAAAACAGTCCAGGTGCCTCGAGCACCCAAGCAGGTATACAGGGGAAGACAGGCAGAGGGTGAGGAGATAGAAGTTTGGGAAAGCGGGGAGAACAGAAATACAGCAACTTCGCAGTATCTGCTAAATGATACCTTCCTTTGTAATGAACAGGATTGACGGGGCCTGAGAGGGGAGGACGAGGAGTGCGTACTTGGCGCTTCCTTGCCGGTAGACCAGTCTGGACCTTACATTGAAGGAAAGGTTGACGGAAATGATGTCACCTTTCTGTTGGACACTGGCGCTACCCGTTCTACTGTAAGAACAGTGGACGTTCCAAACCTACCCCTCTCGGGAGAAAATATCCAAGTAGTGGGTGTATCTAATCAATTGATTAGTACTCCTGTTACCGAACCAATGGAGATTTCAATTGGAAATTTTAAACAGATGCATAGATTTGTCGTCTGTGACACCAGTCCAGTGAATCTACTGGGTCGTGATTTGCTGTGCAAAATGAACTGTACCATCTTTTGCACACCAAAGGGTGTTGAAATACAGACCCCGGATGAAGACGGCATTTATAAACTATTGTTACTTAGACCTGACTCAGAAATTAAAAGATTGACCCTGCAGGACTTGCCCCAAGAACTCCAGGAAGCAGTAAAGCCAGAGGTGTGGGATTTCACTGGAAAGGATGTGGGGTTAATGAAAGATGTGGACCCCATACAAATAGCCATCAAGGATAATGCAGTATATCCTAACACTAAGCCCTACCGAATGAATGCTGAAGTGAAAGCAGGTGTCACTCTGGAAATTCAAAAATTATTAGAAGGAGACATCATACAGGAAGTAATGAGCAGCCCATGCAACTCACCGATTATGGGTATCAAGAAGCCTAGCGGCAAGTATAGGGTAGTGCAAGACCTAAGAAAGGTAAACAAAATTGTAGTTCCTTGCTGCCCTATTGTCCCGAACCCAGCAGTGATATTGTACGAGATTCCCTGGGATGCTGAGTGGTTCACTGTGATTGATTTATGTCATGCATTCTTTTCGATACCCCTGCACCCCGACAGCAAATTTCTTTTCTCGTTTGCCTTCGAGGGTCACGTGTATTGTTGGAACCGGGTCCCTCAAGGGTATACAGAGAGCCCTTCTATCTTTAATCAGATCTTGAAAAAATGTCTAGAGACTTTGATCTTACCTGGGAATTCGGTCTTAGTGCAGTACATAGACGACCTTCTACTGGCGTCTAAAAGTCATAGGGACTGTGTAGTTGACACCATTGCCCTCCTAAATCATCTGTGTGAGAAAGGGCATAAAGTGGCCCCTGACAAACTACAGTTCTGTGCGAAATCAGTGAAATATCTAGGACACCAGATAGAAAAGGGTGTCAGAAAAGTCACATCAGAAAGAGTGAGAATAATTCAAAAGATGCAGTTGCCCCGTACTCAAAAAGACGTCAGAATGTTCTTGGGTGTACTAGGGTACTGCAGGCAGTGGATTCTGGGATTTGCAGCCTTAGCCAGGCCTTTGATAAAAATGACCACGAGAGGAATGCCAGATATTGTAGAGTGGGACGATGAAAGCCTAATGGCTTTCACAAGACTGAAAAACTGTCTGTGTACAGCCCCTGCGCTGGGAATGCCAGATTATTCCAAAGAGTTTGCCCTATTCTGTGACACTCGCGATAATTGCGCATTGTCAGTCCTGACTCAAGAACATGGCACGACCAGAAGGCCTGTGGCCTATTTCTCTGCCACCTTGGACCCAGTAGCTGCTGGGTTACCAGGATGTCTGAAAGCGGTAGCTGCTACCTGTGCAAGTTTAGAACAAAGTGAGTCCATTGTCATGGGACATCCTGTGACTGTGTATGTTTCGCATGGAGTAGTAATTCTATTGACCAGAACTAAAACGCAGTATCTCACCCCTAGTCGGCTGACTAAATACGAGAGGATTCTTGTGGGTGCAGCAAATGTAAGCATTGTTAGGTGCGGTATTCTGAACCCTGCCACTTTGCTCCCCGACCCCTTGGAAATGGAAGGTGGGGATGATGATGAACATGATTGCATTGACCTGACAGAGTTCAGTACTAAACCACGCCCAGACATAAAAGAAGCGCCATTGCCTGAACATGATAAAGAACTATTTGTGGATGGTTCCTGTCTAAGACATGAACTAGGAGGCCTGAGTGCTGCTTATGCAGTAGTCTCTTTAACAAAAATTGAAGAAGCAGGTTACCTATATAACATCAAGTCTGCACAAGTAGCCGAATTGATTGCTATGATAAAAGCTTGCAAAATTGGGAAGAACTTACGCATAACAGTGTATACTGACAGTCAGTACTGTTATGGAGTTGTGCATGACTTTGGCCAATTGTGGCTACAGAGGGAATTCATGACTTCCTCAGGTACTCCCATTCGGAATGCAAAGGTTGTTCATGACCTTTTAGAGGCCATCCAGTTACCCAAGGAACTGGCAGTGGTAAAATGCGGTGCTCATAAGAAGAGCATGGACAAAGTATCACTGGGAAACGATTATGCTGATCGAGTGGCCCAGTGGTGCGCCAAAGATCGGTATATTGTAAATCCAAAACGAGGGGGGCCAGGAACCAGCTGCCAACTTCAGGTGTTTGAAGAAGTGCCTACATGGGATGAAGTGAGAGAGTGGCAGGAATCGGCTCCTTGGCAAGAAAGAGAGAAATGGAAAGAGGATGGGTGTAGACCGAGACGTGTGGATGGTGTGATTTTGGGCCCAACTGGTATGCCTGTGTTACCCCGACACTTGCTTGGCACAATGGCAAGATTAATACACGAAGGATCACACATTGGTAGGGATGCCATGATTCTGGTATTTCAACAGACTTGGTACAGTAAGAAGTTCAGGAAGGTAGCAGAGTCCCTCTGCCAGAGGTGCCTGTCATGTCAACAGATGAACCCAGGCAAGAGGACAATGGTTGAACTGAGCAAAATTGGGAGATCAGGGGGTCCCTTTGTAAAAATACAGATTGATTTCATCACCATGCCCCGTTGTGAAGGAAAGCGATATGTCCTTGTCATTGTGTGCGTATTTTCAAAATGGGTAGAAGCTTACCCTACTCCCCAAAGTGACGCACTGACAGTAGCGAAGTGTTTACTAAAAGAACTGATACCTAGATTCGGGATACCATACATTATTGAATCAGATAAGGGTGGACATTTCCAGAATGAAATACTGGCTGAACTCTGTAAGGCCTTTGGAATAAGGCAAAAACTGCATTGTGCATACCACCCAGAGGCTTCTGGAATAGTGGAACAAGTAAATGGAACTATCAAAAACAGACTAGCAAAACTGACAGATGCTACTAGCATGACCTGGGTGAAGGCCCTGCCTCTGGTCCTGATGGGACTGAGAAGTGTTCCTGACCGCAAGACAGGCCTAAGTCCCCATGAAATCATTATGGGAAGAGTGATGAGACAAGCATGGGTGCCAGGAAGCAAACTGTTGAGTATTACTGATGATTTGGTGCTTGAATACTGCAGAAGATTGGGTGACCAAGTGCGTTCTATCTCTCGCCAGATTGGAGACGACGGCATCCTCAATCCAACGACTCCTCTCCACAGCTTGGTTCCAGGAGACTGGGTCAAAATAAAGAAGCACACTCGATCAAATTGTCTGGCACCAAGGTGGGGAAAGAAACGCCAAGTAATCCTAGTAACAACCACTGCAGTGAAGGTCGCAGGTGTTCCCCAGTGGATCCACGCTGGACACACCCAGAAGGTATTACCAGACAAAGAATTTGCAGAAGAAGGGCAACCAGCAGAGGACCCTGCAGGAGCCAGACCAGAAGCAGCTGAAGACGAGCTGCCCAGCACCAGTCAGGTCGCAGGAACAGCAGACGTTGGCCCAGGAGTAGTTGACTACGAACTGCCAAGAATCCAGCCTGCTGAAGAGGTCCAGGAAACTGAGCCAGGAGTAGCTGAAGACGAACTGCCAAGCATATGGCCAGAAGAATGGATACCGATGATTGATCTGACCGAAGATCCCATCAGAACAAGAGAACGACTTTGTGAAGGTAGGGAGTGGATTAGGCAGGAAAAGCAAGGCACAGGCGAAGAACCTCAGCCGCTTGAGATTCACATCAAAACTGAGGAAGGAGAAGGTCAGACAGGGACAGAACAGGTGTTCGATACACCACCGCTAACACCTGATGCGGATAAGGGAAAGATTAGAAATAGAGTGATAGTTCGAGCAGAAGAAAATCAAGAGATCGAAGTGCTTGAACAGGATCAGATAGGGTTAGAAGAACGGGTTCAGGAAACAGAAACAGAAACAGAGACAATCGAAAGCCAAAAACAAAATATTCCTGAACAAGGCCAGATTAGCAACCAGGCAGAAGAATTTGATGCTAGCCCTGGAACTAGCCAGATAGGGGAAGTAGAAGAAGAAAGTGGAGAAGAATTGCCACAAGCGAAAGAGAACAAGAGAATAAGAGAAGAAAGTGAAGTCCAAGTACCGACTAAGAGACTAAAGAAAAGAAACAACCTTGAGCCTAGGTTTGTAAAAAGATTGAGGCTAAGGATAAAGACAGTGGAAGAAAAACGTGCAGAAGCAAGAAGAAGTGCTCGGATAGCAGAGCAAGAAGAAAACTCTTCCAAAAGAAGGAGTGAACGAATAAAAAGACAAAACAAAAAGTACAAGTCTCCTGAATGGACACTGGTTTTGGAAGAACTTGAAGATCTTGATATAACTGACGTGAGCGACGGAGAGCCCGTCCCTGAGTACTCAGCTGAAGAAGAAGACGAACCACCGTGAATTTGCACAAAGTAAGCTAGTTGTGTAAAGCCAAAAAGAGGGGTCGAGAAACTCCTTCTGAGCCAAAATGTCTGATTCAACGGTGAATGGTAGACCTAGTTGCAGCCGTTTTAAGACGTGTTGCAAGGTGTGTATATGTAGTGTAGTAGTACTGATAGTCATCTGGATAGGACTAACAATTTTCATTCCCTTTGCTGTAAGTAAAGATACTAACATTGTCCCTACTGAAGTTGTAAATACGGACAGTGAGGAGCTGACAACACAGAGTGTAGCAAGACATGAGAGAGCACTGAGACAAACAAAACAAGACTTAGAAGCATCAGATGAGGGAGGACTACATTATCATGGAATTAAGAACAGGACACACTTAAATGTTTTCGCAAACTTGTTAATACACTATGTAGAGACTATGGAAATTGAAGATTGCTATGTCTGCATGAAGCTACCTACTTCTGTGGCTGAAGGCGTGACATACCATCACTTGCCGTTGACATATGGAATCTCCTGTAGCATTTTAGCTAGTTTATTTTACAAAAGAGGACCGTTACAGTACTATTACTCTAATAATGACGTGATCTTTTCTGAACTTCCTATACGTGGGAACTTAAATCCTGTACATACCAAAAGCGACACCATAAGATATATGGGAGACTACTTTCTGACTATAGGTAACATTGACATAGCGGACGCACACAGAGATAACTTGACTTGTTCTTTGCGTGAACAGGAAAAGATGTTCCTGAACATGGCAGAGAAAAGAAGAATTAAAATACAAAAGAAGGCTAATGACGAAAGTCAGAAAAAGCCAAAGTGGGCTGAGAACATGGAAGGCACCTCAAATGGTGGGGCGGGACCTGCTCTGTTGCTGGATTTTGAAAAGAAAGGCAAGCTATGTCTTCACCGTGAGAAGACTAGCTACTATAATAATGTTTTCATTGGTTCCAGTGAATGCGAACATAATTACAAGGTAATTGGAGGTTGGGGTTTCAAAAATGGGTCAGAGCCTGTGTTTCCTGGAATTTATTATATTTGTGGGGACAAGGCTTATTTCAAATTGCCGGATCACTGGTATGGAAGCTGCTATTTTGGCATTGTCTTCCCGAAAATATACCATGTGAATGGAAAAGCTGGAAGCAATGAAGATACTAATGGCTTAGTGCGTAGTAAAAGAGAAAGTATAGGTGGAATTATGGGTAGTATTTTCAGTGCACTGATACCTGGAGTGGGAGTGGTTCTGAACACTCACAGAATTTGCAAATTGTCTACTATAGTGGATGTGCTGTCTACTGAAACAGCTCATGGATTTCTGCTGGTCAATACCGAAATGGTTGCGATCAGATCAATGGTTTTACAGAATCGACTTGCTCTTGACACCTTATTAGCGAAAGAGGGCGGAGTCTGCCGGATGTTGAAGGCGCAACATTGTTGCACTTATATTCCGGATAAAAGTGTAAAGATCAAAAGATATGTGAAAAACATTACTAATTTGACAAAGGAACTCAAACCACTCGAGGTTGATAGTGCCTGGAAGAGACTGGTAGATGGTCTCTCAAATGTAGGTCATTGGCTTGCTAGCGTAGGTAAAAGCTTATTGTTCAAAATACTGATGCCAATTGGTATTATAGGTCTTATTATATTTTTCATTTTTATGTGTTGTAAATACCGCAAGCGCACCAAAAAGCACGAGGTAAATGCAAGAGGAGTGAAACGAAGTGTGGATGAGATCGAATTAGAGGAAGTGAATGACCAGATATACAAAAAGGTGAAGACTTCTCACCCTACTAGAACTGAAAGAGAAAAGTTAGAACGATTGCTGGAAGAAATAGAACTTTATAAAGTGTGAAAGAAAGTTGGCATCTGGTTCCATTATATTTTGTGATGATAGTAAATATCATCAAAGAGGGGATTGATGAAGCAAAGCTTCGCATATTTTGCGGCTTGCCGAAGTCAAGAACCTCGTTTATGTATAACAAGGTAATCAATGTACGTCTTACTAACATTTATATTAAGTTTGAGTAAAGTTTATGACGCTTGCCTATGTGTATTCCTAACTATTTTAATCCGTGTTTATAAAATGGCCGCCGCTTGTATTTAGTTACTGCGCATGCGTCAGCCACACTCACGTGTCCTGACGCGTCTGCAGAAGTGGAGGGAAAGTTATGCGCATGCGTAATTCATAGCTGTGCTTATCATGTGGTACTGCTCGTGCCACTGCTCTTGTGCCTGTATCAATGTGGCTAACATTTAAACGCATAAGTTTATTTCTTGATGATGAGTTAAAAGTACAAACCCTGTGATGTGTTTTCATAATGACATTACTATGTATTAATTTGTTTCAGCTTACTTTTCATGTACCGCGGGGAATGGGGTTTTGTCTGTACCGAGAACCATCTTGGAGGTCCCTTCTGCGCCTGCGCGACTTGCCGAGGCACAGCAGACCTTGACTGATGGAACACAGCCAGTTGGCAGTGATGAGCCAGATGCTCCTGAGAAACGACCTGAAAAACTCGGCTGAACCAATCACATGTTCTCGCAGTGCAACATTGTTAAAATTGCCATTGTATTTCTGCACTATTTCTCATGGGAACCCCAATCTAGTTAGGCGGTACCCTACTATGCAAATGTAGGCTTGAAACGCTATGTTGTGATTGGTGTGTTACCCAAATCCTACCTTAGGACCAATCCAAATTGAGGGATTCTGACACTTTGCAACATTGGGGGGTGGTACACTGTCCCCAAACTGTATATCTACCCTGGGTTCCCCTGGGGATCCGTCCGACTTGTCTGGTTTAGCTGACCTGTCACTGACCCAACGCACTCAATAGGTGACTGAAGATACAGAGCGCTGCGAAGCACTCTGTCCGAATTTGACCATAGACTAAGGTTCTACTGAACCTTAAAGTGCTGGCGAAGCACTTAGCTGGGAGTTCGCTGACCCAATCGGGGTCTTGATCGATAGCTGCAGAGCGGGTGGAGCGCAGGCGTTGCTTCCGAACTGTGGGTTCCGGTCCTGTCCTGAAGAGGTCCTGTCCTGAGGGTTTGCTGTCCTATCCTGAGGGTCCTGTCCTGATTCCTATTCCGAGGGTATCCTGTTCTGTCTTGGGTGTCCATTCTGCACCTGCTGTCCTTTGAGGGTTATCCTTCCTTGAGGGTTTCCTGTCCTTAACTGACCCGTAGCCAGGGTTTGGTTTCCACACCATTTTAGGTAAATATTGCTCTGACACTCTTAAAATCTTGCACCTTCTGAATTTCTAACTTTTGCTTTAATAAAGTTCATCATTGCATATGTTATATTTTCCATGCCTTTCCGCAACTATTGAAAGTCAATTACATATTTTCATAAGTTTGTTCCTATGTCTTCTCACTGGTTAGAAATTATATTTTGCATTGCAGTTTGTAATTTTCTGATATGGTCTAGAACTTCATTGCCTAGACTGTTCAAAGGCCCCTTTACTTTAAGTGAAGCGTGTTACTCATTATAGGCCCTCCTATAGTTACCCATACTTAGTCTGCCCATGTTTAGATATTACTGAATTGCATAGTATTTTTCTCTTGCATTTTATATCAGTATTTCAATGATTACCCTATCATTATTTTTATATAGCTACATAATTTACATTATCTTGGTCATTGATTGTCTCATTCTTGTATACTTGATGCATGAAGAAAACAAACTTTAGATAAACATTTTAAAACTTCCAGTTGTCCGTGGTCATTTAAACAGTATTTGAATGTTATTGGTTGGGTTTGTATTTTGCCGCCTTTCTTTTACAGCTAGCTCCCTGATTCATTGTGGTCATTAGGTACCCGCATCGGTGGATGGTAAGTCGGGTGCACTGAGAAATATTAGCAGGGAACACACACACACAAATTGGTAGAGCTCGTGAAGTCACCTGATCGATGCATATGGTGATTTGAAAGTATATGGGCCCTGAAGCCGGAAACGGCGAAAACTATTGGTCGGGTGGCCTCGCGCGCTCTATCACGCGCACCGGACGCTAACCGCGTGAAAATTTGAAAAAAAATGTGGGTTTTTTTTCCGCACATATGGGCCTCCTCAGCCACCCTCAGAAAACCTAGGGGGTCAGGATACGTGTACCGTGCCCCCTTCTACCCATTCTGAACATTATTTGCCCTCCATCTTGTATCTCAATTCTACCGAAACACAAAACGGAGGACTCCCGTAACGCTGCCGGTTCGCGTACCGGGGCGCGTACCGGGGCGCGCACCGGGAAGCGCTCACTTAAAAAAGGTGGGAAAGTAATTTACAGAAAAACCACTGGGGACACTTTCACCAAATATAGATTAGCTCATACTACATACCAATCCCTACCATTTTCACAAATTTGGTTGGAATTCCATTTAACCATTTAGCCTGTAGACCTCTCTAAATACCCTGAGGTAAATTACTTCACAAAACACATCTGAAGTGTTGGAATTGACAACCAATTAAAATGTTACTTTCATTTTCTACTTTTTTTACCTGACATTTGATTGGTTATGTACGTGAATATATATAAAAAAAGAGAGAGAAACACAGCCATTTTGACTACTACTTCCTGAAGTACATTGCAAGTGCATTTTCACTGACAACTTAAACTTGTTTTTAAAAGGTAAGATGTTATTTTATAAATTTGAAAGAACTATGTTATGCACTTTAAATTAATTTGGGAAAACATTTTTAGATAGTTATATACTGTCCCTCTGTAAGAGTTAGACATTCAGAAAGGCTTGTTTATTATAATTATGGATTGATTTAGGTTTCTGTGCTATAATTATGAATTTACTTAGACTTCTTCACAGGCACTTTTTAATAGTACTACTTCACGCCTGAAACCATACAGTGCCCATAGATAACTTCTCTGTTATAAACTTGTGGTAAATAAAATATTACCCTGACATAATTTCTATACATAAACAAGCATCATGCATTAAATGAGAGGCAGAGTCCGTGGTATCCGAGTCAAAGGGCTTTATTCCCATAACTCGAGTTAAGGGAGAATCTGTTCCATCACCTCTAAGGTTCAGGAAGGGTCTTCTAAACATTATTTTCTGATTACATATTTATAGGTGCAATCTTGTACATAGGAGGAGCGCTCGAGGCAGAGCAAGAGAGAAAAGAAGATAAGAGTATGTGGGCGTGCATGAGGGTGTACACTTGATGAGTCATAGGTGAGTCATAGGTGGGTGGATACATGGAGGGGGTTGCATGGCAGGCTGGAACTTTGCCCTACTTGTGCGCGCAACTTAGTCATGATGTGCAACTGACGTGTAACTGGGGGGAAGCCGAGGGGGAGCTGACTTTCAGTCTAGTAGAGAGGCCTTCAGTGTCAGGGTGACCAACACGTCTGGTACTATCTGATATCTTGAGTCCGGGGATGTATTATCTGAAACAAAGGTCGCTCATCACTAAGAGCCAGAGAGGGCATATATTTCTTCGTTCATTGCGTGTGGGCCGTGGGCTTTCTACGGATGCAAGCTCTGTAATTTACTTAAACGGAGACAGAAAGGCTAGGCCCTATCTCTGCAGACGGGTTCTGTTTACCTTCTTCACCAGGCAGGAATGTGATTCTGTAGAGCAAGCAGATAACTATTGTGCAAAATACTGTCTTGGCACCCCGTGCTGCTGGGCCTCTTTCGGCTGAGCCAGAAGTATGCGAGGTCAGGGATACGTAACTGTAGCTTTCAGAGTGTCTGGAGTCAGGAAACCTTAATTCAGAGACTGGTTCAGACTGAGCCACAAAATGGGTTCATCTCAATATTAAAAGTGTATAATGCAAACACATGGGTCTTAATGCTAACTTAATGTTTCTTACATGGGAGACTTGAAGACTGGCATATTGCAGGACGTAAATGCAGAGGCCTTGTTATTCAGGCCACTACGGGAAAATGCATGGGTGACATGCACATACACTAAACGCAGGGTACACGCAGGGGACATATTGGCCAGGCAAAATTTCATTTTACTCATTCCCTCCTTGTCCCCTACTGTACCCTTCAGGACACATCTATATTCATGAGACTGTGTATTTGATCTTACAGCATCATTTGTTCATCTTTAATCCTTCGTACTTGTGGATGTGGAACACAGGCAGTCGCACACAGGCCGCATATGGCCGGGCCACACTGCAGACAGAGACAGCAGCCGAATATCATAAGCAGTATCATTCCTAGGAACGACAACACTTTCCATCCCCAAGCCGATATTACACCCCAGAGCCAACTGGACCAAGTCCATGTGCCTGGGTCTTGATGTATATCATGAGCAATCTTGTGGAGCCTTGTTATTGCTGCGTACACAGATGGTGCGTTATTAGGAATAAAAATGCAGCAACTAGAGCCGGTCACTCTACAAGCCCCGCCCCTATCCGCCAGGATGACGTCAAGAACAAGGCGGTTCTGAAGAACAACAAGTCTCATGGCAGACTGCTCCTGGGTCAAATTCGCCAGGGCAGATGCAGTCACATTCACTAATGCTTCCAGAGTTCTTGTTAACCTGCGTATCAGTTTACTGTTTTGGACAGGACCTATGAAGAAAAAGAATCCTTTGTTGAAATCTGTATATTGCTCCCAAGCTGTTTCAGTCTGATCTATCCCTGAGGCATCTGTCTCTCTCCTTTGTCTAACATGTTCTAGTCGGGAATCTCGATGGTAATTGGATGGGGCCAAAAAGACGGGTGGCAGTAGGAACGCTATATAACATGTTCCACCCCAGTCTGGGGGCAGATGTACATAGGCTGTCTGACCGCAAATGAAATAGGTATGGCGTGATGTTTTGAAAGAAGACTGTCCTTTATCGCTAAACTCTACTACATCTTTACACTCGCTGTGTCCCATATGTACTGAGCCTTTCTTTCTAACACATAAATCTCCTTTTGCTGGTAGGACTGAAATAAACGGTGGACCTATATTTTGCATGGGCTGAACATTCAACATTACAAAACTAAGAGATACATTTCCTTGCTCGTACTCTTCATTTTCTAGAACTGTTCCCTTCCTTTGGGGAAATCCGTCTTTCTCTGGAAAACATGCCTTATTCATTACTTTATTCAGGTTTCCATATATCCATTCATCTTGGTTAACTATGGACTTTTTGTCTAGTGAGGTCATTAAGGCAAACCATGCTCCGCACGAACCATTGTGGGAGAACGGTAAAGGGAAGAAGGGCAGAACTCCCTTCGTCTTTTGATAAGGTGGGAGTTGGCCACACACCCAGCAATCAGTCGCATTGCTGGTCTGGTGAGAACGGTGTAACATTCAAATGAAAGTATTGTTACGCAGGGCAAGTCGATATGACAGTTCATGAGGCGGCAGTTCACTGAATGTATGCTCTACGGTGTTGTTAAGGGAAGAGTGCATATGTGAGGCAAGAGGAGGAAAGAAAACATGTAGTATTAAACTTACACAGATGATAACGATGCACAGAAAAAATAAAATAATCAAAGAAACTATACATCTACTATGTAATATCTTGCAGTATTTCTCTTTCATTTTGCTCTTTTTATCATGGTCATATGTGATCTTATACATGTCAGAAATCTAGTCTAACCGATTCACCACCGAGTGGACTTAGACAATTAAACTTCGTCTGACTTACTAGATCGTAACTTAGACCTATACTCTTGCTGTGGAGTCTTTTCTAGCAAAGGCGGCGCAAGCGGCGCAAAGTCTTTAATGTCTTTAATGTCTTTATTCTTTTCAAAAGTTCCAGATTTTCCAAAGTATCTTTTGCAGTGTTGAGCATGGATCCATCCTTTGCGTCCCTCAACTTTTATGGCGGTCCTCGTGGTCAGTAGCACTAACTTCGGCGTCTTCCAACGTGGCTCAAGGGGGCTTGATCGATCAAAGTTCCTTACTAGCACGAAATCTCCTGGTGCTATGGCATGCTCCTTGACCTGGGTGTTGTCAGGGAAGGCGGCAGCAACCTGTGAACGACAAGAGAGTAGTGCAGACATCAAGGAAGCCAGGTAATCTGTCAGCATGTTACTGTCAACATCAGTTATTTTTTTAGGCATAGGCGTACCCCACATATTTGGCGGTCTACCGAAAACTACTTCATACGGGAATAGGCCTGTTCTGGAATGAGCTACCATGCGCATGTAAAAGAGAGCAACCGGCAAGGCTACCATCCAATCCACGCCTTTTTCTGCACAAATCTTTGCAAGTTTCGTCTTTATTGTCTGATTATGTCTTTCTACAAGGCCTGCTGCTTCAGGGTGTCGTACACAATGGAACTTCCAACTATATCCTAACAGAAGAGACACTTGTTTCATTAATTCAGAGGAAAATGGCTGACCGTTGTCTGAGTAGATGACACGGGGCAAACCATATCTGGGGAAGAACTTGCGCACCAATTGCCTGGCTGTTGTCACAGCAGTATAATCTGGAACTGGATAGGCTTCTGTCCATCTAGATTGTGCACACACAACTACCAAGACATACTTCTAACCTCTACATCTGTCCATTTGGATGTAATCCATCTGGAGGACCTCAAAAGGGTGGTCAGGAGGATGAAATCCGCCTTGTTCCACCGGAATGCCTTTACCTGGATTGAACTGGCAACAGATCATACATGTTCGTACTTTTTGTTTCGCTGCTGCACGCAGGTGCTTGTTAAACCAGATATTCTGTAAGCTGTCTATCATTGCCTTTTCTCCCAAGTGTGCTGGACTATGTGTTGTGTTTATGATTACTTGTACCATGGAATCTGGAAGAAACCATGTGCCTTTTCCCTTAGTCATCCAACCTTGGTCAGTCTGGACCCCTCCTTGTTCAGTCCATTTCTTTATTTCATCTGTAGTGGCATGTGTCTGTATGTCGAGTACATCTTGAGAAGGATCCCTGACTGTCATACTTCTTGTCAGTAATGGTACTTCTGTCCTTGTCGTGTCTGTTGGTGTCTGGGCTGTAAGTTTAGCAGTTCGGTCTGCCAAGTCATTACCCTGGGAAATGGTGTCTGTAACTTTGGTGTGAGCTTTGCATTTCAGGATGGCTATGGCTGTAGGTAAATGTATTGCTTCCAACAGGGCCTGAATAAGCGGGCCGTGCTGAATCTTGGCTCCATGAGAGGTCAAGAAACCTCTCTCTCTCCAAAGTACTCCGAAATCATGAACTACGCCAAAAGCATATTGTGAGTCGGTATAAATGTTCACTCTTAAGTGCTTAGCTCTTATGCAGGCTTGTGTCAGAGCGATGAGCTCTGCTGCTTGTGCTGACAGTGTGTCTATTCTTTGTGTCTCTATGACTTCAGTAGCAGTGGTCACGGCATATGCTGCTACTAACTCTCCTGCACTCGTTCTCATGCATGATCCGTCTACATAGAGTGTTAGGTCAGGGTCTGGAAGTGCAATATCTGTCAGGTCTTGTCTTGGTTTCGTCACTATATTCATTATTTCCACACAATCATGTGGTGGTGCATTTACTGTACTTGAGGGCAAAAGTGTAGCAGGGTTCAGAATATTACATCGTTTGATCTCTATGTGTGGTTGAAATAAAGTCAGTTCATATCCTGTCAGTCTAGCTACAGTCAAGTGTTGTGTCTGTGTCCTGTTCAAGAGAACTTCCACTGCATGTGGTACCTGTACTGTCAGAGGGTGTCCCAGCACTATCGAATCACTTTGTCTTATGGCTAGGGCTGTTGCTGCAACCGATTTCAGGCACGCAGGCAGAGCCTGGGCCACTGGGTCTAGTGTACTAGAAAAATACGCACAAGGCTTGTGTTTTCCTGCTTGATCCTGTGTGAGGACAGATAACGCTGTTCCATCCCGTTCAGTTACGAAAAGCATAAAAGGTTTACTGTAACTAGGAGTCGCTAGAACTGGCGCTTGACATAATGCTCTTTTTAATTCCTCAAATGCCAAGGTGTGTTCTTGTGTCCAAGGGAGGACAGTCGAAGACGCTGCCTCCTGTGTTGTCAATTGTATGAGTGGTTTGGCTAGATAGGCATACTGGGGAATCCATTGCCTACAGTATGAAGTGAGGCCAATGAAGGCCCGTACTTCCTTCTGTGTCTTGGGCTGTGAAAGGTTAGAAATGAGCTGTATACGTTCTTGTGGTAGCTGTCTACCCTCCTTGGACAGCAAGTGTCCAAGGCACACCACTTGCTGTTCACAGAATTGTAACTTTGAAGGGGACACTTTGTGCCCTTTGTCTGCCAGAAAGTGTAAAACTGTCAGTGATGCATTTTCGCAGTCCGGTTCTGATCGTGCTGTAATTAGGATGTCGTCTACGTACTGGAGTAGTGCAGTGTTGGTAGGCATATAAATACTGTCCAGCTGTCTATTTAATGCTTGACTGTAAATGCTAGGACTGATTGCAAGAGCGAAACTCCTGCCAATTATTCTGTTTACACTACGAGAGAAAAACTATTCATTTGCAAGCATGCCTTATCTGAAGTCAATGAAGCTTTCAGTGCTGACTGTAAGGAAGAGCAACTTGACCCCCTCCTTATATAAACATTTCTCCGCGGCTCATCAAGTTTTTTTTTTTTTTTCTACACTGCCTTCCCCTTCATCGTGATGTCACCCACAGGGCGGTTCCTCCACCCTTTCAAAACTCCGAGAGCTAAGAACAGCTGCCAAGTTACTGAAGAGAGAGCTTGGTCAAATTGCAAGCATTCTTTATCTGCATGCGAAGGAAGCCTGAGTCAGTTGGAGGACTGCCAACAACTGTCCGCGGAAAAGAATTGGAGTATGGCCAATAATACCAAGACAGGCACTGCTCGGCGCTCCAAGAGGGAAAAACCCTCCCTTCACAAAATATCTTTCCCTGGGAGCCAGGCCACCTCAAGGTCGAAAAACACATTCTCTGTAATTCAAAACATATCTGTACCCAGGCCAGAGAGCTAACCAACATTCTCTAACCTAACTGAAGCAAATTTAAAACGTGATAAAAAGCATCCTAAAATCAGTAATTAATAAGGACATATTTTATTTCGTAACCTAGACACATGCTAGCATTTTAAAATAATTATATCATAAAATATTGTTACTAGCTGCAAAGGAAAAAAGGAAACAGAACAACATGGCATGGAAACACATCATATTTTACTTTTTTGAAAATAACATGTGAAACACCATAATTTTGCATTGTAGAACCAAGATTTTCATAATTAAGTGTGCAAGCTCTTCCATTCTACCTATTAAAAGGGCCAGATTCATCATTTTTCAAAAAACCATGTTTTCTAATTGAGTGGATTAACTGTCACATGCTATTCTAAAGGGCAGCTTGCATTGGGAAAAATAATAATGTATATTTTGTAGAACAAATTTTTATTTAAAAAAAAACACACGGTTGCATTACACTAATTAAAAGCACATTCTATGATGGGTCTGTTTTATATTTTCTTCTCAACCGTGAAAACATTAAAGCACCCTCCGTGCAAACCCTTATCTCAATCCGACTGGTTTATTTACAACTTACCGACCTCTGAGTCAAACACATTAAATCAAGTGTTCCAAGGCAAACCCACACAAATACGCGGACGCATTTGAAATAGAATGTTAAATGAACACTTCTTTACTCTCCATGCAATATGTTACCATTCAGTCAGCAAGCTGACAAAGCACATAGGCAGACCCAGCAACCAATGAAAAAGTTAAATCAAACCATCATTCATCCCAACACTCACTGACTTTTAGTGTCAGCTCACATAACCATGCATGTTAAACAGCATGTTAAAACAAATACTGCCTTCTCAATACAAGATATTAACCCTTTGGCAGCTGAAGCACAATCTTTCCCCAATGACTGCAGTACATGGGAAAGTCATGAACTCATCTCTCCACGTTATCACATAACACGTACGCACATCTTCAAAACGTTTTCTCCAAGCACTTGAAAGAGATCCAGCTCTCTCCTGCCTAACGTAGTGATAACATGCTCTGCACAAACCATAACCACATGGCGCTATTCACAAGCCATATTCACAAGAAACTCAACAAGTTATAATAATGACATGCTCTTCATAAACCATATTTACAAGGAGCTATTCACAAGGAACTCCACTCTTTGGCTTTTTCCGCTGCTTGTTTAGTTCTCTCTACTTTATTAAAGTCTTTCTCTGTTCTCCTATGTGACTCTTTGCGCCATAACTCAATGGCATCTTTCTGAGAGGGTCTTGACTTCTTTTTCCATAGCGCTTCCTCTACTCTCATAATGCATTCAGAATCCCATGTTCCCGAGACAGGCCATCTATACTTCTCCTCTAAATCCTTCGTGTAATCTACCCATAAATCTAAAAACAAAATGGCATCTAGCCCGTGCTTATTATACATAAAATGACCAGGTGTGTCTCTAGGCGGGATGTTAACTGACTCTTCTAGTATACCTTTCCTGGTCCCTATCTGACGTAATTTTGAAAACAGTGGCATGTTGAAACCAACACAATGAAAACACAATACACACAGAATAGACTGAAACAATCAACAATCATTCACACACAAACAAATATTAAACACTAAAACAGTTACAACCTAAACTGATACAGAGAGCTGTACAACACAAAGGAGAACGGGTGAGTGGGGAAAGTTTGCGCTGGAAAGAAAAAATTATTAATACGAAACAATATTTGGTAAGCTCAAAAAGGATCAGATACTGGTCACCCAACCAGGATCAGACAAAGTGTGACTCCAAGGGGGCCACGTTTGTACAGTTTAAACCATGAACATTAGATCCTGAGCTAGAGAGAAATAGTTCAAGTCAAGATATCAAGTCCCAATTTTTGTAAGTTTTTTCGTTTTATTCTTCTTTGGTCTTTTAGTAGAGTTAATCCAATCTTCACACGTACAAAAACAACCGCTGCCAACACGTGTTTCGTCAAGGTCATCAAAACCAAACGACTTCGTCAGGGCTGTAAGCATTACAATAAATATGAACATAATTACATTCCACTCAGGAGAGGTTGTCAAGAGTCAAAAACATTTGCTATTTACATTAAGTAAGCAAAGCGGCTTTCGTTCAAACCCTAAAATACAACTTATTTGTAAAGTTACACCACAAGGGTTAGATAAAACTCACAAAGAGTATCTCAAAGTTGTCTTGAGAACACTCAATTTACAAGCCAACCAGCCAGGTGAGAGTTTTTATGCCAAAATAGTTCAAAATTCAGTTAAACCCATTTAGAACATTCCCGAAAAGAGAGAAGAGAAGTGAGAAAGAAAGGCATACCAAGAAAAAGTAAGTCAGTCTGTGCGAGGACAGATAGCACGTCCAGATGTAAAGAGTCAAAGGCAGACACCGTGATTAAGAAGTCCATTGCGTAACCGGTGAAACAAGTGATGTTGTTATGAATGAGGGATCGAGTATCACATAGAGTTCCATAACGTGATATATCCAGAGTTGTTCGAAGGGCAAGGGATAGTCACCACACCCCACCAAACGGTACCGAATAAGTAAATATGAAAATAGGAAAATCGAACAGAGGTTCCATCAGAGTAAGCCAAACGGAGATACTAGCCCTTAACCATTCAACCTCGTGTAAAATAATAATGAACTAACAAAAGGGATGGGCTCACCCTGGAGATTTCATGAAACTGTCATGTAGAAGTCCGGAGATAGTAACTCCAAGTTCACAATCTGCAACAAAACTGCACACAAACAGCATATTGGATGACCCTTCCAGTTTCAAAAATACACGATAAAAAGCGATTAGTATGAACCAACAGATCGTATATAATGAAAATAAGATGCTACACTCACTTAGGCATGCAACATATGACGTATTAGTCAGTTCCAAGGGTGTCCTGTCCTTCCAAGCAAAGAAAAGCAGTTCATGTCCCAAATATCCAGGGACTAAGTCGCTAATATTTCCACGATAGAGTAATTACCTAGAAGCCAAATGTAACACAAACTAGGTTAATATTCCCCCTCAAAGCTAAACGTCAGCAAGGTACTACTACCGAGGCAATAGTTAAAACCATAGCGTGCTCTATTAATTACCAAGAAAATAAGACGATAGCGTTCAGTAAATAGTTAACGAATCTAGAGACGGACCAAAAGCCAAAACTGCACCCATGTCACAGGGACGTTAACCAAATTTATACACTAAATACACTTGCCAAAATACTTTTATAGCGCAAGTCAGTCTAAAGTTAAATCATGAGGCGGCCCCACGTACCTCCGAGTGCAGAGACCGAACAGGAGCAAGTTCCCCCAATGTAAACCGGCGTGCAGCTACCGCGCCATGTTGTTCAAGCTACTTAAAACATCAATCACGCGACATCAAACATAGAGGTAGGACCAAACGGTATCTAGCTGCAAACGTCCGACATATTGTAATGCCCAGAATAACACGCAAGGTATTGTGAAGTTGAGTAAGGGAAGTTAAAGGCTTTCTAAAAAGGCACCGTAAATCGTGCAATTGTTGGTTATAATTTCTATCATCATGAAAATAGTCCGTCAATAAAGCATAAGTAAGACCAAGTGTTAGAACCATTCAAAAAACCATTACAATATCAGAACGGTATCTAGCTGCAAACGTCCGACATCTTGTAATACCCAGAATAACACGCAAGGTGTTGGGAAATTGAGTAAAGTAAGCTAAAGGCTTTCTAAAAAGGCACCGTAATTCGTGCAATTGTTAGTTATAATTTCTATCATCATGAAAATAGTCCGTCCATAAAGCACAGGTAAGACCAAATGTTAGAACCATTCAAAAAAACATTGCAATATCAGAAAGAAGGGGGGGAAAATAGGTATACACCAAAAGGTGAAGAAACCAATAGTATGTGAAAAAATATAATTATGTCAGTGTCTCCCACTAGAGAAGGCGGAAGGTAAAAAAGAGTCCATAATCTTCAATTGCGTACAATAATAACATTCCTATATCCGTTATGCGAGAATTATTATACATGCACAGATACTAAACACGGTTTACAAAATATAGTAAAGAAAAATAACATAAAAGAATCCCAGAGAGGTATATTATTCCATATACTTGCCAATGAGATCTACAAACTACACACATCATCCTGTTTCTTTGTTCATCCAATAGTACATAATTAGATATATAGGTTTCTGGAGGAGATTCAAAATTTCAGTTAGCACAGAGAATTATACCAAAAAGAACTGTAATTCATCCTCAAAATTCAGACCCCGTTCCACCACATGAACCCGCATTATCCAACGTGCTTCTTGTTGCCTTAGTCTGAGTTCACGGTTGCCACCCCTTACATCAGTAGGCATGGTCTCTATACCATGAAAGGACATAGTTAGGTGTTCTGTTTGTAACGGGCAGTCCATGGCATGAGCAGCTATAGGGACTCTACTGTCCCTATTTTTCAAACCCCTAAAATGTTCACTAACTCGATCTTTCAGTCTTCTGATGGTGCTCCCAATATAAACTTTACCACATTTGCATAGTATAGCGTATATAACATAGGTCGTAGTGCAATCAATGTGGGTTTTTATATGGTAAGTACCTGAGTCATTGTAGTTAAAATGTTTTAACCCATGTAGTGACATCCTGCACATGCTACAGTTCCCACATCTATAAGAGCCCTTATTGTGAGAGTGTAACCAGGATATTTTGTGAGTATTTTTGGGGTAGCTAGGACTGATCATATTTCCAATCGTGGTACCCCTCCGAAAGGTGATAGATGGGTGAGCCATTATATGCTCTTTTAGTACAGGGTCTGAAATTAACATGAACCAATATTTTTTTTAAATTCCATAGATGTGTGTAGACCATAAGCTATAACTAGTCACAAATCTAACCGGATTTTTAGTTCCAGTTTCCTTAGGTTTAGTAAGAAGGGTTACATTTCTTTTGAGTTTGGTTGCCCTGTTTTTAGCTCTACTAATAACAGTTTTAACGTAACCTCTAGACAAAAATCTATTCTCTATGTCATCAGCACATAGTGTAAAATCAGTGTCCTCACTACAGTTACGGCGGGCTCTGTAGAATTCGCCAAAGGGGATAGAGTTGATTTGTGACTTGGGGTGTGCACTACTGCCATGCAACACAGCGTTACATGCGGTTTCTTTTCTAAATAGTGTACTAAACAGTTTGCCATTATGTACATAAAACTTGAGATCCAGAAATGTTATTTCAGAGCAACTGTAGTTCATGGTGAAGGTCATGTTAAACTGGTTTCTATTCATATACTCAAAAAATCTTAGAAGTTGAGTCTCACCACCTGTCCAAATAAATAAAAGATCATCGATGTATCTTCCATAATAGTTGATACAATCATGCCATTCTGCACCACCAGGGCCCCAGATATGCGTCGTCTCCATCCACCCCATGTAGAGGCAGGCAAAGGACGGCGCAAATCTGGAACCCATGGCCACCCCGCATTTTTGGCGGTACCATCTGTCATTAAAGAGGAAGACATTGTTCTCCAAGATCATTTTAGACATTGACAAAAGCATATTTGTATGGTCAAGTAGTTCAACTGGTCTCTTGAATAAGAAATATTCCAATCCTGAGATGCCCTTGTCATGTGTGATGTTAGTGTACAGTTGTGATACATCCATAGTGACCATCAACATTTCTGGTTCCCAATTATAGTCATTAAAAACATTTAAAACATCCTTCGTATCTTTGATATAAGAGGCAAGGCTAGTAACATGCGGTCTCAGAAAGATATCAACGAATTCAGATAGTTTTTCAGTAGGCCCCTCAATGCCTGATACTATTGGTCTTCCGGGGGGACTGGTAGTATCCTTGTGCACCTTAGGTAAGGTGTATAGGCATGGGAAGCGTGGACGGTCCACTGTTAGATATTTATACTCATTATCAGATAGGATGGTTTCTTGATGGCAGGCTTTCAAAAGGTCGTTAACTTTGGTTACAATTCCAAAAATTGGATTGGAGGGTAATTCAGTATACCAAGCTTGATTATTTAATTGACTCATGATTTCGTTGTCATAGTTAGATTTATGCATTATTACAACGTTCCCCCCTTGTCAGCCTCCTTAACCACAAGGGAGGGATCTGCTGCCAACGTTTTCAATGCTTTTCTCTCACCCCTTGTAAGGTTGTTCAAATGGGGCGAGGTTTTAGATGTCCTTATCTTTTTTTCTAAAAGATTCAGTTCCTGTAATACGATACTATAAAATGCATCGATATTGTTATTACTAGCCAATTTAGGGGTCCATTTTGATTTGTTTTTTAGACCACTATCCTCACTGTAGTTAGTACAATAGTCAAGTTCCTGCAATACCCGTTGTAATGTGACAGGATCATTCTCGTTTTCAGTAATGGAGAGCAGTAATCTTGTTGCTTCTACATCATGAATCGATAAGTCCCCCCACACTTGATTACAAGATCGATCAGTTTTCACACCTGTTGCTGCAAAGAATTTTTTAATCTTCAGTTGTCTGACAAATTTGTACACATCAATCTTTACATCAATTACATTGCAAACATCCGTAGGGCAAAAATTAAGTCCCTTCTTGAGTGCTGAAATTGTTTCTTGTGACAAATCTGTATCCGTTAAGTTCATTATCTGAATATCATTGGTACAGTCTACCTCCCCTGATTGGCCTGCCATGATCTGGTCTGGTATTGGGTTCTTACGTTTGAGTTTCCGGCCACCCCTTTTACTTCTCTTGGGCCTACTGCGCCCTCTCCCCTTGGATCCCGCTGTTTCGAATTGCCCAATTTTATACGTTGTACCTCCTTTAAAAAAGAGGAAGAGGAAGAAGAGGTGGATGGTACTACTCCATTTTGTTGTTCTGCATTAGTGTTATTAGTTCCTTCGTCCCCACTAATAGAAACACTACTGGAAGATATAGTATTAATACTGCTGGTTGACACAGTCTTGCTGTTCTTATTAAGCGTGTCATTCATGACCAGAGTGTCAAATTTCTTAGCGAAGGTAAAAACCCTGCCCATAGTATAGTCTTGTTCGTCCCGTTTCAATTTACGTGCCTTCCTCTGTTTAATATCATCCTCATATTTGTTCAGGATGTCGTTCAAGATATCATAGTTTTTCTTAGTTTCTTCCGCCTTTTGCAAATCGGCTATTTCTTTTTCTAAGATGTCTACTTCCTGTATGATTTTGGTCACCTTTCTCTCACAATTTTCAATGAGTAGGTTCATCAATCTCATGGAATTACCAGTAAGTTCTTTTTCCCAGATCAGGAGGAGATCCTCCTCCAGATCATCGTATGTGGGAAACAGCTGTGATCTAAGACCACGTGGGACTCTATCCAATCTTTGGTATTCTTTCAATGTAGCTCCATCCCACCATTTACTAATCTCTTGCTTTTTTAGGCGCTCCAACCTGATAAATTTAGATTTAAGACCATCAGTGGGTCTGGATGCACCCAGAGCCACTGCTTTATTTACAGAGGTTCCAGCATTAAGACTCATAAAGAGATCGTTCGCCACTTTGCTACGGTCATTACGAGAACACATTATCAGAGTATATAAGGCACCAAAGTCCTAATTCTTTCCTGCGGCAGCCCCAAAATAACAGTACAACACAAAGGAGAACGGGTGAGTGGGGAAAGTTTGCGCTGGAAAGAAAAAATTATTAATACGAAACAATATTTGGTAAGCTTAAAAAGGATCAGATACTGGTCACCCAACCAGGATCAGACAAAGTGTGACTCCAAGGGGGCCACGTTTGTACAGTTTAAACCATGAACATTAGATCCTGAGCTAGAGAGAAATAGTTCAAGTCAAGATATCAAGTCCCAATTTTTGTGAGTTTTTTCGTTTTATTCTTCTTTGGTCTTTTAGTAGAGTTAATCCAATCTTCACACGTACAAAAACAACCGCTGCCAACACGTGTTTCGTCAAGGTCATCAAAACCAAACGACTTCGTCAGGGCTGTAAGCATTACAATAAATATGAACATAATTACATTCCACTCAGGAGAGGTATCTTGACTTGAACTATTTCTGATACAGAGAGCTAAACATGTACTTGAAAAAACAACTTTATGCACTGGAATACAGTACAACCATACCGGTCTCAGAAATGAGACACGTCTTTACCGTGCCCACGTTTACCGTGGACCCGTCTTTACCGTGTTCACGTTTACCGTGAACCCGTCTTTACCGTGTTCATATAAATTGAAACCCATCTTTACCGTGTTCACGTTTACCGTGAACCCGTCTTTACCGTGTTGATATAAAATGAACCCGTCTTTACCGTGTTCGAATGAACGGACACGTCTTTACCGTGCTCACGTATAACGTGAACCCGTCTTGAACTTTATGCATTCCCCATAGTGGTACTCACCGGGAAGCAGAACTTGAAGGCCTCGGAAACTTGATACTACGCATGCGCCTTGGAACGGGTGGGCCTTCGGAACCTCTGACCTTGCTCTCTCACGGGTTGGGCTCTGGTTGGGATGATCCGCGATCCTCACCGCCTCATGTGGACGCCTGGTCGCAGTCCGTCTCCTCCGTGGGCCTGCGGGAGTAAGCAGGAAGACCCGCTGCGTGTGCACTCTGGAGTCTGTCACGGCTGTAGAAGGGGCAAGGGCTGGACCTACGTCACCGGCGCGTGGGGAAAGGGATAGTCCCTATTCGGGCGCCAGATTAATGTGGTAAATAAAATATTACCCTGACATAATTTCTATACATAAACAAGCATCATGCATTTAATGAGAGGCAGAGTCCGTGGTATCCGAGTCAAAGGGCTTTATTCCAATAACTCGAATTAAGGGAGAATCTGTTCCATCACCTCTAAGGTTCAGGAAGGGTCTTCTAAACATTATTTTCTGATTACATATTTATACGTGCAATCTTGTACATAGGAGGAGCGCTCGAGGCAGAGCAAGAGAGAAAAGAAGATAAGAGTATGTCGGCGTGCATGAGGGTGTACACTTGATGAGTCATAGGTGAGTCATAGGTGGGTGGATACATGGAGGGGGTTGCATGGCAGGCTGGAACTTTGCCCTACTTGTGCGCGCAACTTAGTCATGACGTGAAACTGACGTGTATCTGGGGGGAAGCCGAGGGGGAGCTGACTTTCAGTCTAGTAGAGAGGCCTTCAGTGCCAGGGCGACCAGCACGTCTGGTACTATCTGATATCTTGAGTCCCGGGATGTATTATCTGAAACAAAGGTCGCTCATCACTAAGAGCCAGAGAGGGCATATATTTCTTCGTTCATTGCGTGTGGGCCGTGGGCTTTCTACGGATGCAAGCTCTGTAATTTACTTAAACGGAGACAGAAAGGCTAGGCCCTATCTCTGCAGACGGGTTCTGTTTACCTTCTTCACCAGGCAGGAATGTGATTCTGTAGAGCAAGCAGATAACTATTGTGCAAAATACTGTCTTGGCACCCCGTGCTGCTGGGCCTCTTTCGGCTGAGCCAGAAGTATGCAAGGTCAGGGATACGTAACTGTAGCTTTCAGAGTGTCTGGAGTCAGGAAACCTTAATTCAGAGACTGGTTCAGACTGAGCCACAAAATGGGTTCATCTCAATATTAAAAGTGTATAATGCAAACACATGGGCCTTAATGCTAACTTAATGTTTCTTACATGGGAGACTTGAAGACTGGCATATTGCAGGACGTAAATGCAGAGGCCTTGTTATTCAGGCCACTACGGGAAAATGCATGGGTAACATGCACATACACTAAACGCAGGGTACACGCAGGGGACATATTGGCCAGGCAAAATTTCGTTTTCCTCAAACTGACAAGTACCTGTCTGAACTTAAACCCAACAGTGCCCTATCTCTACTGATATATTTATTTTTTATGCAAATTACAGCAAGAAAATGGAAGGAGAGCAGATTATTTCCTTCAAAATTGTTCTGGAGAACAACACAGAAAAAAAGTTATTGAGGACAATGATGACTCAGATTTCATGGATGAATCACGGGACCATGAATTAGTTCAATGTGTAGATGCAGTAGATTCGCTGATTGAAAATGAGGACATTTCCGACAATTTGTTGTTAAATGTTCTGTTAAATTTGGAAAAAGAATCACAAAAATAAATGTATATTTAATAATCAAAAATTGTTCGAGACTTTAATCATTTTTATATGTAATTCATAAACTAGTACCTAATTGATTATAATGTAAAGTCAGACTTAAAGTATACGGTGCAACTTTTTTATGTTACATAGTAATTTTGCTCATAGTTACTTCCTTTCTCCAACTATATTATCTCCAATGTGTATTTAACATCTCTTTTTCATCTCCTGCCTCCATGTTCTTTCTGCTTTCCTGACAGACTATGATATGGATTCCATATTCCACAATGACTTCTGAAACAACATGCAAGATATCTACAAAGGAGACGGTGTATATTAATTTTTTGACTCTGCATTGGTACCTACATATTACTACTTAAATAAAAAAAAACAAAAAAAAAACAACAAAACAACAAAACGAACAATCAATAAACATACAATATTTGAAAAGTCTATCATTCTTTTTTCCTCATAGTACGCTCCCCGGACCGCTTCCCGGTGCGCGTACCGGGCGCTCCCCACGCAAAAAAAACGTTTTTTGGGGTTTTTTGCCCCGCGGGGCCCTTTTAAAGCCTCCACATCAAACCTAGGGGGGCAGGGAGGATCTACTATGCCCCCTTATGGTCATTTCCCCCTTTGTTTTGGCCTCCTCTTGTCTTTCGATCCTACCGAGAGACAAGATGGCGGCCGCTCCGGACTGTTTAGAATGTTGACAGACACCAAAGAGCCAATCAGCTTCGCTTCGCGAAGTTCCGTTACGCGTCAGGTACGCGAACCGGGGCGCTAACCGGAGCGCTGTTACAGATATATATATTTTTTTGAACGTTAATTTATCAAAATCCACTGGAGCACATATATTGAGACCTAGCAAAGGCACATCGGGCAAACAATATCTACAATTTTGCCAATTTTCGTGGAAAGCCATTCAGCCGTTCGAGCTAAAAGTGAGTCCAACCGCCCTATGGAAAATTGCATGGGAAAAACGCGTTTTGGGACCCCCCTTTTTTCTCGGCCCCCCTTGACGAAACCCCCCCAAATTTTCAGGGGCTGCTCAGAAACAAAATGTTCAATTTTCCTGAAAATTTCAGCCAATTCCGTCCTCAAACGCCAAAGTTATTCGACATAGAATTTTCAAAAATCCCATAGGAAAAAATCCCTAACTATATATACCTACTGGCGACCGCCAGTAGGTAATATATATATATATATATATATATATATATATATATATATATATATATATATATATATATATATATATATATATATATATATATATATATATATATATATATATATATATATTCACTGAAAAAAACATAGGTTTCAGGCCTTATATAGTTAGGAATTAGCATTTAAAAAACCTTGCAAATTCACCTAAAAAAACCATAAGTTTTAGGCCTTATATAGTTAGGAATAAGCATTTAAAAAACCTTTGAAATTCACTGAAAAAAACATAGGTTTCAGGCCTTATATAGATAGGAATTAGCATTTAAAAAACCTTTAAAATTAACTCAAAAAACTATAAGTTTTAGGGAGTGTTATAGTTAGCTGGACATTTCACTCCTACAAAACCATTGAAATTGCTCCTATATAGTTAGTTGTACTAACTATATTTCGCGCACCCGCAATCCACTGATGATGATGTCACATATTACATCAATCATGACATGGTCAGTGACATCACTGATGACATCTCAAATGACATCACTGCTGACATCACTGATGACATCATCCAGTGAATGTGGTTTGCTTCGTTATTTAAATATGCATTATATATACAGCAATTTGCATTGAAGAATGAGTGGATATATAAAAATAAATATCTGGATGGAGGGTTTAGTAGCAGTGTAATTGACTGTTTACTTGACCAATTTATAGTGTCTCACTAAATATAGTGGATAGTGACTAAACTGTGTGAATATCTGTATCACTTTGTCAGTTGTTGTGTAAACTGGTTCTCCAGTTTGTTACTAACTATGTGAAAGTCTATATTAGTTATTGATTAGTTAACTGAGTATTTGTATGGGAGAGTGAATGTGTGTGTGGTTCGGTGGGGGGGTGTGTGACTGCCCAAAGATGTGTGAATAGTTGATTAAATAGATATATGAAGTTAAAACTACATGTTCTAATACTTGTTTGGGTGAGTGAACATCTTTATGGGTGTGGTGATGAGCAAATATATTTCTCAGCTATATAGAGGCTTACCCTTGTTAACATCATTTTTTGGCTGGATTGTTATTCAGATGCAGATTGTACCTGTGTGTCATCTTATCCGGTTGGTTCGGTTACTGTTAACCAAATGATTATACGTTTAGGGCTCCATGAACACCCCTACAGGGTGTTTGCATTTTATTTGAGGCTTTTTTCCCTCTGCAGTCTCTCCTTTAAAACAACAAGTTTTGGGTTCGGTAGGGCGGGGTAATTGGTATTTATTCGACTTTACCTACAGTTTTTCTCCTATTGAAATTGGGCACTGTGCCATAATGTCTCTTTGTCTCAAATACATACTGATTCACACCAGTTTTCAGAATTAACGTGTTGTCCAGACTAACATGCTTTGAACGTGGGTGGCATGTAACTCTTCATAAATAGAGGTTTGGAAAACGTGCCATCACCAATGCATTCCCCTAATTATATGAATTTAATTCTTCCTTGTTTTAAGGTTAACTGATTTTGCACATTGCACAACTGAGCACTTTAATATGTTAAGCACTTGCACTTTTCCGGATTGTTGAATGAATTCAGCTTTGACCAGCATTTTTGTACATGAATCAAGTAAAATGACATGCATAATGTTTTTGGGATGGATTAGGTAGGATAGAACAGGTATATTGAAATAAGAATTGTTATTCCTGAGTGATGAATATTTTAAGACATTTTGTAAAATATTTGTGAATATATTGAAATTACCGGGTCCATACCATTGTATGCAAATAATGGATGTTGTTTTCATAGTATATTTTTTATGTCTATGCACTGCTGACGCTTTTACAATCGGGATTTACACAGTATATAAGCGCACTTATTGGTTCCTATGGTCATGTGATCAAGGCTACCATGACGTAGCCGAAATGCGTAATGCTGGTGACAAAGGAGCAATAAACCACCTTTTGAAGATATTTTGAGCGCTGTTTTGTGGTCTGTACCTACGTTTGCCGAATTGGTGTTCAGAGCGATTAGTAGGATTGTGGAACGGATATATATATATATATAGTTAGGAATTAGCGTTTAAAAAACCTTTGAAATTCACTGAAAAAACCATAGGTTTCATGCCTTATAGTTAGGAATTAGCATTTAAAAAACCTTGCGAATTCACCTAAAAAACCATAGGTTTCAGGCCTTATATAGTTAGGAATTAGCATTTAAAAAACCTTTGAAATTCACTGAAAAAGCCATAGGTTTCAGGCCTTATATAGTTAGGAATTAGCATTTAAAAAACCTTTAAAATTCACTCAAAAAACTATAAGTTTTAGGGAGTGTTATAGTTAGCTGGACATTTCACTCATACAAAACCATTGAAATTGCTCCTATATAGTTAGTTGTACTAACTATATTTCGCGCACCCGCAATCCACTGATGATGATGTCACATATTACATCAATCATGACATGGTCAGTGACATCACTGATGACATCTCAAATGACATCACTGCTGACATCACTGATGACATCATCCAGTGAATGTGGTTTGCTTCGTTATTTAAATATGCATTATATATATAGCAATTTGCATTGAAGAATGAGTGGATATATAAAGATAAATATTTGGATGGAGGATTTAGTAGCAGTGTAATTGACTGTTTACTTGACCAATTTATAGTGTCTCACTAAATATAGTGGATAGTGACTAAACTGTGTGAATATCTGTATCACTTTGTCAGTTGTTGTGTAAACTGGTTCTCCAGTATGTTACTAGCTATGTGAAAGTCTATATTAGTTATTGATTAGTTAACTGAGTATTTGTATGGGAGAATGAATGTGTGTGTGGTTCGGTGGGGGGTGTGTGACTGCCCAAAGATGTGTGAATAGTTGATTCAATAGATATATGAAGTTAAAACTACATGTTCTAATACTTGTTTGGGTGAGTGAATATCTTTATGGGTGTGGTGATGAGCAAATATATTTCTCAATGGTACATGTCCAACAAACTAGAAAAATAAAAGGCAGTGTATGTGTCAGTTGTTGTATATAAATAAGTATACATAAGACTCAATGATTGTGTGAGTGACTGTATGGATAACTATACTTGTAATAATGGTTTTATAGTTCACTAAGTATGACTTACTATCAAAATGAATAGATGAAGTTGTGTTTGTATAAGTGTGTAGCTAAGTAAATATGTAAGCATGATCCATTGTTTGCATAAGTGAGTAGGATGACTTCATATGTGAATAGGATGTGTGCTGGTGTGTAATGTGGATATAGGGGTTTAAGTATTTTTGATAGTGTTCTATTGTTCATTGACAGCATGTATGAGTGAATCTACAGGTAAGTGATTAGATGTGTGTATACATCTATGAATCACTGAGTGGGTTTTTAGATACTTGTATTGCTGTGACAATGGATTCAAATATGATACTCTGTATTTTACAAAGAGTGATGAAAGATTTTACTAGTGTATGAAAAGGTGTATGTGATTGTAACGTGGATGATGTCATCAGTGATGTCATCAGTGATGTCATTTGAGATGTCATCAGTGATGTCACTGACCATGTCATGATTGATGTAATATGTGGCATCATCAGCAGTGGATTGCGGGTGCGCGAAATATAGTTAGTACAACTAACTATATAGGAGCAATTTCAATGGTTTTGTATGAGAGAAATGTCCAGCTAACTATAACACCCCTAAAAAAGGTTTTTAAATGCTAATTCCTAACTATATAAGGCCTGAAACCTATGTTTTTTTCAGTGAATTTCAAAGGTTTTTTAAATGCTAATTCCTAACTATGTAAGGCCTGAAACCTATGTTTTTTAGTGAATTTGCAAGGTTTTTTAAACGCTAATTCCAAACTATATAAGGCCTGAAACCTATGGTTTTTTCAGTGAATTTGCAAGGTTTTTTAAAGGCTAATTCCTAACTATATAAGGCCTGAAACCTATGGTTTTTTAAGTGAATTTGCAAGGTTTTTTAATGCTAATTCCTAACTATATAAAGCCTGAAACCTATGGTTTTTTCATTGAATTTCGAAGCTTTTTTAAATGACAATTTTTAAATGTATTAATTGTTATTTTTTTTATACTGATTTACTACATTTTTGCAGGCAGGTGTTCAGAGGGCACGCCCCCTTTTTACAACACTCTGCAGCGCAACCCTTGGCGCGTTTGCAAAGGAGGAACTAATTCCCATTGCATACTGGGGGTCCCTGGGGGGCAACTAGCCCACCAGGAGCCTCCAGTATAAGCCAGGGAGCTGCATTACAGAGGGATGTATGACGTTACAAAGCATACTTTTACATCGCATGCCTTTACAACGCGGTATTTACAACAAATACCTTTACCTACTACACGCATAGTGATTTGGGGCGCTGGATAGTGAATAGTTTAATTTACTATTCCAGCTCCAGTCCCCGTGGACACTAGGGAAGGTGTTGGACAGTAAATTAAACGTATTCCCTATCCTAGAGCGCCCCACAGCGCAATGCGTTGTAATGGTTTGTGTTGTAAAAGTTGCTTCGTAAAGGCACTGCGTGGTAAAAGTTGTGTTGTAAAGGATGTTTCCCATTACAGAGAGGTGTAATGAGGCCACGCCCTTTTTTACACCTCTCTGCAACACAGCCCCCGGGCATGTTTGCAGAGGGGGAACTAATTCCCCTTGCATACTGGGGGTCCCTGGGAGCCAACTAGCCCACCTGGAACCTGCAGTATGCGCCAGGGGGCTGCATTGCAGAGAGGTGTAATGAGGCCACACCCTTTTTTACACCTCTCTGCAGCGCAACCCCTGGCGTGTTTGCAGAATAGGAACTAATTCCCCTTGCAAACTGGGGGTCCCTGGGGGCCAAGTAGCTCACCAGGAGCCTCCAGTATGCGCCAAGGGGCTGTGTTGCTTTGCTCCGGGGCGGCGGTCCCCGGGGCAGTGTGGGGGGATTGTGGACCCCCCACACTTCTTTATCACTATGTTGATTTGGTCCCCTCGGGGGTTAATTTTTAAAAAAACACCAGGTATTTTCTTTTTTTAAATGTGGGCCTTTTTTGTCCATGTGGGACCACCTGGGCAGGCCTAGGGGGTCAGGGTGTATCTACCCTGCCCTTTTTTTGCGTTCTTCACGTTTGTTTTTCTGCTTTCTTGTGCCTCGGTCTATCAGGCACAAGATGGATGCCAACACTTCCTGGTTAGAAGTGTTGACAGCCAATGAGCATGCAGCTTTCTCTGGAAGGCATGCTGATTGGCTGCCACTGTCTGTCAACACTCCAAACCAGGAAGTGTTGGCAGCCATATTGTGCCTCAGTAGACCCAAGGCACAAGAAAGCAGTGAAACAAAGGTCGAAAACACGCAAAGGGAGCAGGGTAGAAGCACCCTGACCCCCTAGGCCTGCTCAGGGGGTCCCACAAGGACCCCCCAGGCCCAAAAACAACATTTTATTTTTTGGAGAAAAAAATCACGGGGTGCGCGCACCGTACGAGTACCATACGAGTACCGCACGCGTACCGTATGAGTACAGTGTGCGTACCCCGCGATTTAAAAAAAAATGTTTTAAGGGGCCTGGGGTGTCCTTGTGGGACCCCCTGAGCAGGCCTAGAGGGTCAGGGTGCTTCTACCCTGCACCCTTTTTGAGTTCTACATGTTTGTTTTTCTGCTTTCCTGTGCCTCAGTCTACCGAGGTACAAGATGGCTGCCATACATTTCTGTTTTGGAGTGTTGACAGACATTGGCAGCCAATCAGAATGCAACTCGTACTCGGGAAGGTACAGAGTACAGTAAGCTTACAGTAAGCTTATATAGATATATAATTTTTTTCAAATTCAATTTTCTCAACAACTACTGGAGGGATTTACACCATTTAAAGAAAAGGCCGTACTGCGCACCAGTCCCTACCATTTTGCCAAGTTTGGTGTAATTCCGTTCAGTGGTTCGGGCTGTAGCCGTGTCTAATTGTCCTATGGAAAATAACATGGGGAAAACACGTTTGGGACCCCCCTTTTTTCTCTGCCCCACTTGACGAATCCCCCCAAAACTTTCAGAGAAGGAGCGGGCCATCTTCTTTGAGAAATTCGCGAAGATTCATCAACAGGCGCCAAACTTATTCCCAATAGAATGTTGCGGATTTCCTATGGATACTAGGTCCTAACTATATATACCTACTGGCGACCGCCAGTAGGTAATATATATATCCCTAAAGGCCAATAGAACAAGGTTAATTACTTTTAAAAAGTAGGGCATCTGGATTTAAATATTACATGTCCTGGTAGTGAAAAACATCTGCCCCATTTTTTTCTTGTTGTAGCCTAAATGAGATTTCCTTGTGTTAAAAAATCACTGCTTGTAAATTTCAAAGTCCCATGTAAGTAAATCAGATGAGCATAGTACCCCTGGGCTAGGGCAGTCAGATGGTGATGCCACTGGTGGGGCTGAGAGGCGTAGTACTTCATCTTCTTAGGTTTCATGTTGACTTCTTTGGTTTTCTGTGAGGAACTTCTTTCTTTCTTGTAGACATCTTTGTTGTTCTGTGAAGAACTTCCTTGTATCTTATTTGGATTTTTTCTTTCCTATGAAATACCTCCTCCTGTACTTTGTGTTGGCAGCATCAATAGGCTCTGTAGTTTGCTCCATCTTCAGGTCCTCTTTTGTTTGCCAGCTCCCTGAAATCCGGTTGTAGCACGTAGGTAGTCACCAACTCATCGCCAAAATAATGTAGTAATGAAGGTCCACGCAGGTAGGATGTAGTTCATGAAGTTTTATTGAAGATAGTTACATGTAGATCTGTTCCTCTGAAGCAGCCTCACCAGGAGCAGCCTGCCGGTTGCTCAGCCCATTCTCAACTGTCACACTTCACCTCTCAGGCACTCAACATTCCAATACGCATCATCACTCCAACATTACATGCAGCACACTGCACATTCAAACAGGACATGTGCACGCGTGGGTTTGTATCCCATCCTCGTCGCCAAATACTGTAGACGCCGGTTGTGGGCTCTTTACCCGGAGCGAGAATTGAGAGGACACACACACGTTATTATACACATTACGTTTACTCTGCTTGAGCGCCACTACTTCCTGGGTACTAAAACCCATCCCTGCTTATCAGTGTAGTAATGAAGATCCACGTAGGTAGGATGTAGTTCATGAAGTTTTATTGAAGATTGTTACATGTAGATATGTTCCTGTGAAGCAGCCCCATCAGGAGCAGCCTGTCAGCTGCTCAGCCCATTCTCAACTGTCACACTTCACCTCTCAGGCACCCACCATTCCAATACGCATCATCACTCCAACTTTCCATGCAGCACACAGCACATTCACACTGGCTGAGCAGGGGGTGAAAATGGCAGAACAATTACATGAGCATGATACCACACTGTTCTTATTATCATGTCAGTTAGTAGTTCTGTTTGTTTTATTCTGGGAAATATAGTTCTTGCTTGGCTACTGTTAAAATACCACAGAAAGGGGGGTTACCCAGAAAGAGCTGACAGAGGGGCAGGTAAGAGCTAAGACACACTGCAGAGATGCTCCGTGTCGGAAGAGAACTCCGACGGGAGCTGCAGAAAACAGCCAAAAATCAAAGAATATTCACCTACATGTCTTTCCCAAATTCTAGCCTTTCTGACTCCATGGCTAGTAAGAGCTCAGTTCTATGTGCTAGTATTTGAGAAATGTTTGAGTGTAGGTTGTCCATGTCCGGAGTGTAGTTGCTGAGGAAGCAAATGGGAAATTTCTGTTACGTTAAGGAATAGGTTACTGTTAAGAAATGTATTATTTGTGTAGCTGTTTTGATTTGCCAGTGTGACCTAATGATGATAATGCCATGATGAATCTACAGTGTTTTTAATTATTATGCACAAAATGTGCTTAAAAAGCTCTGGTTTTGGCGATTCTTGGGTGATTTGATTTTCCATTTTACAGCTGAGACTCTGTCCGATTATTTTGAGATTTTCACCCTCTTAAAGAATGCTGTCATTAATCTTCATGAGTTTGACAATTATATTCACTTTAATTTTGTTTACCTAAATAAGAATTTTTGTAAGCTTTGTTACACTATTTTTCTGTAACTGAGCCTTCCTGGCAGATTTATGTATTCTTGTATTCATTGGATCGTTCTTAATAATAATTCTGTAATAAATCCACTTTTCCCTATACTGATCTAGAACTGAGTCATTTAGAGATGTAAGTTATATTTTGACTTTAATTCTGCTAAAATAATGATCCATGGATGGGGAGTGTAATCCCTTACAGCTATATCAATGGGAGATCCAGAGCCAAAATTCCTTAAGTAAAAATTGCGGTACATGAAATACTGAGGTTCAGTTAATTATTGGTGTTCGGCTCCCACATTAGTGTGTTCCTAGTTGTGTTGCTCTGTTGACATATGTGTATATATTTGTGGTCTATGTTAATGTGTGCACAAATATTGTCTGCCTCTGAGAATGCATCATACAAAAGCCAAACTTGTGACTTTGTCAAGGCTTCCTTAACAAATGTGCTCTAGTCTTCCAGATGCACTAATTGATATGGGACACTTATTAGGATATATTATAAAAAACGTACTAAGGTTTTCCCTAGGTTTGTAATATCACTATGGCTTTTTGCCCTGTTTTCAAAAGAGAAAGAGGATTTAACCATACACTTTGGTCCTACCTGTTTCTCCATTTCATTATTTATTGATATTAACAGCCAAATGCTTAGTAAATATCACAGCGAGAATATAAAGCATTTTTCTTGATTAACTGGACTAAAAATAAAAAAAGATGTATTTTCTGATAATACAATTTTTATATGATTAATGAAATATATCACGGCCTGGCATTGCTAATGTCAGTAACATTATGGCATTACCTTCGGTATTATTCATCTCGATTTCCAGGAGCTTTAATCCCACGCATGCGCACAGTAATCTTTCCATCCCATCCGCACTGGCATGCAGACGCTCAGCAATGGTGGCAGAAGGCAGGGGGGCACCAGACTCCTGCAGCAGGTCAAATACTCCAAGTTCGCATGCAGCAAACATTGCCTGAGGAAGAATAACAATAAAATGAATCTTTAAATTACAGAAAGCTTTCTAAATCAGCTTAGTGCATTTACATTCAGTGAAAAAAATACCTACTACCAAAATGCATGTTGCATAATAATTCTACGGATCAAATTGAAATAGATAGGGATAGTGATGCTTTCCCTTCGTACTGTAGTACTGTAGTACTGTGTTGGCCTGCTACAATAGTTGTAATTGGGATGAAATGTCAACTCTCCTATGGACCAGACAATCGAAATTTGTCATTTCTTGTGACTCTATCCAACTACACTAAGATCACTTCACCCACCTTTTCCGATTTTTCTTTCCCTTCATTGAATTGCTTGACTTACATATAATTTGTACTGTGCTGTTGTAAATCCAGAGGTCCAATATCACATTTTCTTTTAGAGTAATTTCTGACTAGTTAGCAAACAAGGTATCAGTTCATTTTCCTACCTTGGAGTGCTCTTAAATAATTACGAAAGTCTGCTGAAAATATGAACCCGTTGGCTTTCATCTGATGTACAGAATCTGGCGTCACTAGGGGGGTTCGGGGGGGGGGGGGGGTGCGGACCGCACCGGGTGACACCATCACCTGGGGTGACACCAATCACGCACCAGGTGATTGGTGTCACCCCAGGTGATTGTGGTTAGTGGGACAACGCAGCTGCGGCTCACTGACGCTGTGAGCCTGGACTATAGACCCACAGAGTCCTTCAGTGTGAAAATAAACACGCAGGATATTCGTGTTCGCCGCGCGCTTCTTGCTGTCTCCCATGCGGGCCCGGTTCTAGAGGGTGGGCCAGGTGGGCCAGGCCCACCCAAACACGAATCTTGGCCTTTGCAGTGACGTCAAGAAGGCAACAGAACATTTGCACTATAATTTAAAACGTTCCTCTGAATGTAATTTATCATCTCCTTCTAGGCGTTGCGTGATTGGGCCTTGGCTCTCTCTCAGGCACCCCCAATCACGCATCTCCTTTGGAAAGGTGAGCTGTGTCCCCGGCCACTTGTGGTAGAATAGGGACATGGTGAAGGGGACAAATCCCTTCTTTGGCACCAGGTGACCTTTGCGTGCTGCATGGATATTTCCTTCTTTTCAGCGCTGGAGAAAAGGAGTTTGTTTATCCTGATTCACCTTTCCTGACCCCCTCAGCTGCTTATCAGATCGGGCTATGAGACAGATTTCTAACCCAGCAGGTAAGAAAATGTGTGGCTGTTTCGTTTTTTAAAAAACCTGCAAAGGCCCAACAAGATACATACTTCATGTATGCTCCGAGAATGTGTGGCTATTTGTTCATATTTTAAAAATCCGTGAGGGCCCAGCAAGATACATACTGTGTGTATGCCTGTATATTTCACTTAAATTACTTGTATCATTTTCATGACTGGCTCTGCCACAAATGCAAGACAACTGTACAAATGTCCGGATAACTCTGGTGATTAATGGTCCTGCTGGATAGAAATCTTTTGTCTGTTTGTAGTTTTGGGATGCAGATAAACCTGTAGTGTATGTGGATAGCTCAGTGGGTTACTGCCTTTGTTACAGAGATCCTTTTGTAACTTGCAGTTCAGAAGTTACAGATCTAACATAGGACAGTGACCTATGAACTGTATTCTAAGAGCTGCATACAAACCTGAATGGTATAATTTGAAAGTTTTTGTGTGTTGCGATATAGTTAGAATGTCCCCACTCTTTCATTATTCTAATGTTGCTATAACGAGTTTGTTTTGGCAGATGTCCTTTTTTTATCAGTAAAGACAAACCCTAACCACTTAGGTATGCTTTAAATCCTGTGCTTGTACTTCTCCAGACCTATCCCTCTTAAAACATACTGCCCACCAGTATGGCTCACATGTGAATCCTACACCTGGTAATCCTCATTGGCTTATGTGACATTCCCTATAGGCTGATTTACAAATTTGTATTTTTCATTGTCTTTGCATAATGTGTGAATGATATAAAGTACTGTGAAACCCTATACTATGAGTAGCCATATACCACAAATGAAAAGCATATGAGAGTGGCTACGGAGAGATGATGGGCACTGTTGGAGGGTGGCAATAAGGGCATCTGAGGAGGAAGTGAATTAGGGGAGAGTCTATGTAGAGATGAGGGCACTGTTGGAGGGTAGCAGTGAGCTAATCAGAGGAGGAGGTCATGGGGGGCTACGCAGACATGAGGGGCACTTTTGGAGTGTGGCAGTGAGGGAGTCTGAGGAGGGAATCATGAGGGGGAGAGGCTACAGAGAGATGAGGGGCACTGTTGGAGGGTGGTAATGAGGACATCAGGGGAGGAGGTCAATAGGGGTGAGTATAGAGAGATGATGGCACTGTTGGAGGGTGGCAGTGAGGTAATCTGAGGAGGTGGTCATAGGGGGGTTACGCAGAGATGAGGGGCACTGGTGGAGGGTGGTAGTGAGGGAGTCTGAGGAGGGGGTCATGAGGCGGAGAGGCTAGGGAGAGATGAGGGGCACTGGTAGAGGGTGGTAGTGAGGGAATCTGAGGAGGAGGTCATGGGGGAGGGGCTATAGAGCAATTTGGGACACTGGTGGAGGGTGGCAATGAGAGAATCCAAGAAGAACATCCTGCGGTGGACGGGAGGCTACAGAGAGATGAGGGACACTGGTGGAGGGTGGTGTGTGAGAGTCTGAGGAGGAGGTCATGATGGAGAGGGGCTACGGAGAGGGGACGGGCACTGTTGGAGGGTGGTAGTAAAGAGAAAGAGGTTAATGGGGGCATCAATAAAGACTTCCACACCAGCGCTAAAGCCTACCCTGTCATGGCCTTTCTGTTTTTGTTTATTTAATTAGCAGTCAGGTCATTAGGGCCACTGTGGAACATATTTTAAAGTGTGTGCTAATTATATTTACTGGTATATTTAATGTTTTAAGTTTGAGGGGGAGTTTACTATTTTTTTTACCAGGAATAATGAAAAAGGATCCGGATGGTGGCTGATATGGGACTGGGGCCCAAGGTCAGCTGTGAGATAAGGTGCACAAGAGATGGATGGTAGAAAATGGATAATCAGGGCTGGAAGAGAGTGTGCTGCAGAGTCCGGGGTTAGGTGGTGTTAGTAATGAAGAGAGATTCTCTCTGAAGGCTGGCAACGAGGGAAGCTGAGTAGTGTTACTTGCCTGATACTCCCACCTCAGAAACCTCCTTTTCACATCAAAGAGACCTTACATGGGATGCATTTTAAAAAAGAAAAGAAAATGTCTGTTTCATTTTTTTCTAAGAGCAGGCAGCAGTCCGTGGGACCACTGCTTGCTCTTAAAAAATATTTTCACATCCTTTCACAAAGGGGAAGCGCTCCCCTGGTGGCCCCTTCATCATTAAAAAGGATTACTACCTACTTGGTGTAGGTGGTAAACTGCAAGTGTTTTGTGACTTTAATTGTGATCGCAAAACAATGATACATACAAATGCAGCTCGCTATTAGGAAGGTGTGGTAAATAAATAATTAATTACCGGTTCTATTTTTGACTGGATACAATATAAACAGATAGCTCAATAAATAAGAGTCAAGATTCGAGGTAGCTGAAGTTGACAGGCTTTAATAGGCATAAAGGACAGGAACAGGACAGCCTGCATGGGAATGGGATGGCAGGGGCCCGGCAGCTGCCGGGGCAGGATCTGGGAATGGTGCGCACAACTTTTAATAACAGAACATCAGTATATATAGTTAAACAAAATACATTGCATTCAATACAGTAGGCGTAGCAGTAGGCGGAGTTTGTAGCAGTCGCGAAAGATAAGGCATAAAGTGGGTGTAACAAGAGGTGTGTACAGGGCGTATACATAGACATGTGATGTAAACGTAACAGAATATGTCATAAACGGGGCGGAAACATGGAGGGGGCTACCTGAGCAGCTGGGACCTCTAACCTAGTGGTGCGCGCAAACTGGCAATGACGTGTTACCAGGGAGAACTGGGGGCTATGACTTCTGCGCTAGAAGAGGAGACTGAAGTCTGGAGTGTCAGAGCGACATGTACCTAAAGCCTATCTAGTATCTGGTGTTTAGAGAACATGTTGATAGAATCCAAAAGTTATCAGGGTAAAGGCTAACAGACATTAAGACTGGTGCATGCATAATTCTACATATAGCGCTTGTGCGAGGAATATTTTATGAATATTAATACAGTATTTCTCTTACATGGAGACATAAAGGCTAGACCATGACGGAAACTATTGATGCGATTCAGTAGCTTAGGAATGCAGAGAAGGAGGGCTGGACTGATAACTAGAATCATAACTTACTCTTGGCAGACTGGGAGGCAGAGCCAGGCCGAGCCGGGCACTGCGAGGCATGAAGTAAGTGAAGGGTCAGGGATACAGGTGGGGGCTGTATCGCTCCTCGGAGAGGGTTCAGGAAACAGGAGCTGAATCTGAGTCCGGGCCCTTTTGAGGCCTAGAAACGGGGACTTTTCAATGAATTAACGTGCACACTGTAAAACGTGGCAACGTAGGTTTACATAGGCCTGATATTCGTTGTATTCACGAAGACTGGAAACTGGCATACTAGAGATGGACACAACTATAATTGCGTCTTTAATCGATCAGAAGGGAATACATGCATATCGATCATGCACATATAACATAAGATGGGGAACACGTAGGCACATATAACATGGCAAAATTTACTTTTCCACATTCCCTCCTTGTGCCCTACGTTTCCATCAGGAAACATCAATATTCATGATACCATCTATCATTTCATATAGCATCATTTGCTCGTCTCGAATTGTCTTGGAACGGGATTTAGAGCGGGACTTAGGACTAGGAATACAAGAGGTAGCACAAATGCCGCAAATCGCAGGGCCACATTGTATACAGAGGCAGCAACTGAATATGATCATTACTGCAATACCTAGGAATGACAATACTTTCCATCCCCAGGCAGATATGATACTCCAGAGCCAACCGGACCATGTCCAGGTGCCTGGATTCTGGTGTAACTGATGGGCAATTTTATGAAGTCTGGTTATAGCTAAATAAACAGACGGCGCGTTATTAGGAATGAAAATGCAGCAACTAGATCCGATGACTCTACATGCTCCTCCTCTATCGGCCAGTATGACGTCAAGAACGAGACGATTTTGGAGCACGACATATCTCATAGCAGATTGCTCTTCGGTTAAGTTACCTAGAGCAGAAGTAGTCTCATTCACTACTGCTTCAAGGGTTCTGGTTAACCTACGGATTTACTTACTATTCTGGATAGGTCCTATAAAGAAGAAGAAACCTCTATTGAAATCTGTATACTGTTCTAGAGCAGTTTCAGTTTGATCGACAATTGGGGACTCAATCTCCCTTCTATGTCTGACGTGTACTAGATGTGTGTTTCTATGATAATCAGATGGGGCTAGAAAAACTGGTGGCAGTAGGAAGGCAATGTAACATGTTCCGTCCCAATCGAGGGGCAGACGAACATATGCGGTCTGACCACAAACAAAATAAGAATGACGTGAGGCTTTGAAAATAGATTTCCCACTGTCACTATACTCGACAATAGTAGTACAATCACTATGTCCTACATGTGCGGAACCATTCTTTCTGACACATAATTCGCCTTTGACTGGTAGTACTGAAATAGCAGGCAAATCTGGAGTAGTATCAGACTGAACATTCAGGACCATAAAATTCGAAGAATAATTACCTAAATTATATACTTCATTTTCTAGATCTAACCCTGTTCTATGGGAGAGACCTTGCTTGTCTGGAAAACATGTTCTATTCAGAAGGGACATATCATTGGAGGATGACGTTAACGTGGACCATGCTCCACACGAACCATTATGTGAAAACGGATAGGGAAAGAGTGGCAGAACTCCCTTCGGTGTCTGAAAAGGGGGGAGTCGACCACACACCCAACAATTAGTGGCATTGCTGGTCTGGTGTGAATAGTGTAACATTCTGATGAATGTATTATTACGCATAGCAAGACGATAGGATAACTCGTGAGGAGGCAGATCACTAAATGTGTGCTCTACTGTAGCATTAGAAAACTTATTTACATGAGAAATTGGAAAACATAAATGCAATGCATAACTTGTGCAGGTAACCATAAGACTTAGAAACAATAAGAAACTTAGAAAAACGATACATCTGATAGAGTTTTGACTAACTCTCTCACTATGGGGGTCTATCTCATACATGTCAGAAACCTGTCTAACCGTTTCACCCGAGGGGGACTTAGACAATTAAACTGGCTGACTTATTTTACTAGACCGGAGTTTTAACTTATACTCCTGTTGCGGAGTTGCCTCTAACAGGGGAGGCTTGGATTCAGAGTCAATTTTTAGGCAGTCCTTAGAAATGTTCTTGGCAAATGTTTTTATACGCAATCCATGGAATTTCTTGATGTGGGACAGGTGGACCCACCCCTTGCGGCCCTCCAACTTCACGGCCGTGCGGGTGGTCAGAAGGACAAGTCGTGGCTGCTTCCAACGGGGCTCCAGCGGACTTGAACGATCAAAGTTCCTTACAAGGACAAGGTCGCCTGGAATGACCTCATGCTGTTTCACTTCAGTATTGTCTGGAAATGCAGCGGCAACCTGTGAACGACAAGAGTGTAGGGCAGACATCAAGGAAGCTAGGTAATCTGTCAGCATATTACTGGAAACATCTGTAATACTGCGGGGTCTAGGTGTATCCCACATGTTTGGGGGGCGGCCGAATACGACCTCATAAGGGGACAGACCTGATCTGGAATGTGCGACCATTCGCATAAAGAATAAAGCAACTGGCAGGGCAACTAGCCAGTCTACACCTTTCTCTTTACATGTCTTAGCAATACGGATTTTCAGGGTCTGATTATGTCTCTCTACGAGACCGGCTGCTTCAGGATGGCGTACACAATGGAACTTCCACTGGTACCCTAACAAAAGGGAAACATGCTTCATTAACTCAGATGAGAATGGCTGGCCGTTGTCAGAATACACGACCCTAGGGAGTCCATAGCGGGGAAAGAATTCACGAACCAACTGCTTGGCAGTGGTCGCGGCTGTGTAATCTGGAACTGGATATGCTTCTGTCCACCTGGACAAAGCGCATACAACTACGAGGACATACTTGAAACCTCGACATCGCTCCATCTGAATATAATCCATCTGGAGGACTTCAAAAGGGTGGTCAGGAGGTTGGAATCCACCTTGTTCCACCGGGACACTTTTACCTGGATTGAACTGGCAACATATCATACAGGTACGGACTTTCTGCTTGGCTGCAGCTCGTAAATGCTTGTTGAACCAAAGGTTCTGGATACTGTCTAACATGGCTTTTTCTCCTAGATGTGCTGGACTATGTGCGGTATTAATAATGACTTGAACCATAGAGTCGGGGAGAAACCATGTGGCTTTTCCCTTCGTCACCCATCCCTGATCTGTCTGGACCCCTCCTTGTTCGGACCATTTCTTGATTTCTTCGGGAGTAGCATGTAACTGTATGTCTATGACATCTTGTGTAGGGTCCTTAACTGTCATACAAGTAGTCTGATCTAGAGTGAATGTCTGTGTCGTGTTAACTGGAATGTCTGGTGTCTGAGCTGTAAGCTTGGCTGTTCGATCTGCTAGATCGTTACCTTGGGAAATGATGTCAGTAACTTTCGTATGTGCCTTGCACTTCATGATAGCGATAGCTGTCGGTAAATGTATTGCGTCTAACAGAGCTTGAATGAGGAGACCATGCTGAATCTTGGTTCCATGAGAAGTCATGAAACCTCTCTCCTGCCAGAGCACTCCGAAGTCGTGTACAACTCCGAATGCGTAACGTGAATCTGTATATATGTTTACTTTCAGGTTCTTGGCACGTATGCATGCTTGGGTCAGAGCAACTAGCTCTGCTGCTTGAGCAGACAGGGTGTCAATACGATGTGTTTCTATAACTTCAGTTTCAGTAGTCACTGCATACGCGGCTACTAGTTCTCCTGTACTTGTTCTCATACATGAACCATCCACATAAAGTGTCAGGTCGGGATTAGGTAATGGAATGTCTGTCAGATCTTGTCTTGGCTTTGTCATAGTGTTAATAACTTCCACACAGTCATGTGTGGCCGGATTTGAAGTAACTGACGGTAATAGTGTAGCAGGATTTAGAATGTTGCAGCGTCTGATTTCTATGTGTGGCTGGAACAGTGTCAGTTCATAACCTGTTAAACGTGCAATTGTCAAGTGCTGAGTCTGTGTTCGGTTTAAAAGAACTTCCACGGAGTGTGGAACTTGTACTGTCAGGGAGTGTCCTAATACTATGGAATCACTTTGTCTGATAGCTAGAGCTGTGGCTGCAACTGACTTGAGGCACGCAGGCAGAGCCTGGGCTACTGGATCTAATGTGCTCGAAAAATAAGCACAGGGCTTGTACTGTCCCGCTTGATCTTGCGTGAGAACAGATAATGCAGTACCATCACGTTCTGTGACAAAAAGTGTAAAAGGCTTACTATAGTTCGGTGTAGCTAGAACAGGTGCTTGGCATAAGGCTTTCTTTAATTCGTTAAAAACAAGTGTATGTTCCTGGGTCCAAGGGAGAACAGTCGATACGGCTGCCTCCTGTGTCGTTAACTGTATCAGTGGCTTGGCTAGAAATGCATATTCAGGAATCCATTGTCTGCAGTAAGAAGTGAGGCCAATAAAAGCACGTACCTCCTTCTGTGTCCTGGGCTGTGGAAGACTCGCTATTAACTGGATACGGTCTGGTGTCAACTGCCTACCCCACTTGGACAGTAAGTGGCCTAAGTAGATCACTTGCTGGACACAGAATTGTAATTTGGAAGGGGACACCTTGTGCCCCTGCTCGGCCAGAAAATACAGAACTGTAAGTGACGCTCGCTCGCAGTCACGTTCAGAACGGGCTGTGATCAGTAGATCATCGACATACTGGAGCAGGGCAGTGTCAGCTGGCATGTGAATATTGTCTAGTTGTCTCTTAAGAGCTTGACTGTAAATACTAGGACTTTCTGTGAAACCTTGAGGAGCTCGTGTAAATTTATAGCTCCTTCCATTTAAACAAAATCCGAAAAGGTACTGGCTGTCTGGATGAATCGGGACACTGAAAAATGCATTCTTGAGGTCGATGACAGTGAAAAATGTAGCTTCAGAATCAATGGCTGTCAATAGGGATGAGATATCTGGGACTACTGGATACTGGGGTATGATACATTTATTAAGTTCTCGAAGGTCAATCACTAATCGATATACTGGAGGTGCATTTGGATCAGTACGTTTCATGACTGGAATGATAGGAGAATTACATACATTGGAGTCAGTTTCTACAACCACCCCTTGAGCAATGAGCTCGTCAATAATTTTGGATAAGGCTGCTACAGCCTCAGGTGGCAATCTGTACTGTCTGATTCCCGGCAGGACTATACCTTGCTTGAGAGTCACACGATGGGGTGTGATTTGCATAAAACCTACATCAGTTGGACCTTGCGCCCATAAATGCTGCGGTACATTTGACAATCTTGGATCAAAATCACGTGATACGTAGTGACCTTTAAAGTCACGCAAAAACAATCGTATTCCTTCTGGGGAACAGCAAATAACTGCACCTAATTCTTTCAGTGTTTTAATGCCTAACAAATTTTCTGGACATGATTTCGTAAGTAACAAATCAGTAGTTCGGGACAATGGACCAACTTCTAGAGTAACTGGTTTTGAAATCTCGTTAACAATGGGCTTTCCTGAAAATCCAAGGGAAACATTTCTAGAGCCTGAGAGCGGAGCCCCTGGACCCTCGTCATGACTGATAGTAGTCCTACTTGCCCCTGTATCAATCAAAAACTTTCTGTCTTTCCCTAATACTTGACTGTGTACATAGGGACCCTCTTGATCTACAGGTATCTCAATGAGAGGCAAGCCTACCTCCCTCTCTAGGCTGTTTCATGAATACTGTTGATATTCTGGATACTCTGACTGGGCATACTGGTACATCTGCTGTGTAACATGCTGTGTTGCAGCAATAGGCTGCGGTGCTGGAACTGTCTGTTGTGCATTCTGTGGCGACTGAGAAGTCTGTGAAACTTGTTCTTGTCTAGGCGGACGTGGTCTTTCTTTAGTCTTACCAGTAGCTATGTTGTGTTTCAGAACTGCACATTCGTTTATAAAATGACCTGGCTGTTTACAATAATTGCAAGTCCCTTTAACGGGAGCTGCAGGATGACTGGCTTGATTCGGACCCCTCTTCTGACTGTCTTGTGGAACAGATTGTGCAACTAGTACTTTCATTTTTGTGTCTTTCATACGTCTCCTCTCGTGTTCTTGCTCTTCCCTGATTCTATTCTGGTGATACTGGAGCATCTGGAGCATTTGTGACGGGGTACTAGCTTGCCAGGTACTTTAGACTTTCAAAACTCGATTTTTAACTTGTGGACTTGAATTCTCGACTAGTTTAGTAACAAAAAGATGAGGGTATGACTCGCTACTCGTCTTCAAACCACTATTAATAATAAAACATTTTTCAAATCTAGAATATAAATCACTAGTGTCTTCTTCCGGTTTCTGTTTGCATGCTGAGATTGCATCCCAATCTTCCTTTTTCGTGACTAGTAACCTTGGGAAGACCTGAATCAATAACTCGGGCAACTCTTTACATTTGTCCCCAAGACCGGTACCTGGTACTCGTATTTTATCTTCAGCTTCTAGAGCTGTCCAATCAATCTTTTTCTCTCCCACCTCCCATTCTTTTTCCTTGAGTTTCTCATATACCCCTGCGGGCAACAGGACCTTTAGCATTTTAATGATATCTGGATATGTGTATTCTCCCATACGGAGCATGTCTTTTAATTCTCGTTGGAACCCTGCTGGATCTTTGTCGTGACAGGGAATTAATTTCTTCATCTCTAAGAGTTCCATCTTTGTGATAGGGGTGTAAACAAATACTCGTTGCATTTCACCACCCGCTGTCCTAACTGGGTGTACTTCTCGTAACGGATGCTGTCTATCTATGTAAAATGGTTTACTTTCTGGGGGTGAGACATGAACAAAATGCGGATTCGGAAACGTTCGATATTTGTGGCGCTGTTCTAGAATAATACTAATTAAATCGGCACCTAAACCTCTCCATTTATACTGGAGTAACTCGTTCAGAACATCATGTAACGGACCTGGATCAGAATGTTGACCCTCATACAGTGTAATGAGGTGCTGGATCATATACATACCCACCAGTCGCTGCTCGGCTGGGGGCAATTTCAGAAACATTTGTGCCACTATCTCGTCTGGAAAAGTGGTAGAATTAGTAATCCATCGGACTGCTGATCGGACTAGTTCTTGTTCATGCATGGTACTAAGTTCACTATAACCGATTCGTGATTTCAGAATGTGATCGGTAGCTTGAAATACTTGCTCTAGAGAACCTTGTTCTGGTGCTGGAAGAGAGAAAACTTTCTTGTGTTCTAGACGTGAATGTCGGTCGGGAAGTCTAGTTTTACCTACATACGCTATTCTGGTGGGATTCTCGTCGTCTACCTCTTCAGTAGAAGAGTCATCTTCTTTCTCGCTTACTTGTGCTGCTTTGCGTTTCTCGTGTAACCTTATTATTTCCTTACGAATTTTCTTGTACATACTCTCTATACAACTGAGTGTCCTGTGTCTTCCCTCGGATATATTATCACTCCACCTTGTCAGGACTTTCATTTCGGTCGGATCTTTAGTCGGATAATCTTGTTCCCTTATTAAACAATTAATTAGAAACTTTAAAAGTATGAGCTGGGTCTCAGCTTTCCTTTGAGACATGGCTTCGCCAATACTCTCTGGGTCTGTCCCTGTACGGATCAAACGATATATTCTGTCTAAATCTTCTTTCATATTCGGTAGGGTGTCCAAATACTCGGTCACCCGTCTTACACGCAATGAATATATAACCATATTATCATCGCCTGGGACTGGATCATAACGGCATTCGGTGAGAGCTCGTCTGATATCTGCAACGGACTGATGTTTGGGCGTACGCTGTAACGCACGTTCATGTAACTCGACTAACGTTACACGTTTGTGTGGCGGCGGGGTACCAGGAGGATCTCCCCCCTCCCGCGGCTCCTAAACTGGAATCGTCGACGGGTACTGTACGGGCGGGCAGAGTGACTGATGTAGCGGGTACTTGTACTGTGGGCTGGACCGGGGGTACCGTAACAGGTGCTGTAACAGGTGCCCCGGTGGCTGGAGGAACAGGGATTACATTATTTACAGGAGCTGGCGGAACAGGATTTGCATATTCTGGGACTGTGTCGTCCAAATAGGACGAGAGAAAAATATCAGCTGCGGTCGGTTTGTGACGTAGCTTAATCGGAACTAATGGCGGCGGAAAATTACATGGTGCTTCCGGGGTTGCTTTCGGCAAGCCCTCGGCAAGAAGAGGATACATACCCTTAATAAGGGCATTTCTCTGTCTGTCTGACTGTTCGGCTTTAACTCGTTCACCTATTTCGATTAATTCCCTTTCTTGGGCTCTTTCTGAGGATTCTCTACTTAATTCTAACTTTCTGATTTCTTTTTCGGTTCTTTTATGAGATTCTTTGCGCCATAACTCGATGGCATCTTTCTGGGACTGTCTGGCTTTCTTTTTCCATAATGCTTCTTCTACTCGCATGATGCACTCGGCATCCCATGTACCTGATACGGGCCATCTATATTTCTCTTCTAACTCCTTGGTGTACTCCACCCATAAATCTAGATATAATATGGCACTTATGCCATGCTTATGATACATAAAATGACCTGGACTGTCCCTAGGCGGGACAGGAACTGCTTCCTCGAGCAGACCTTTTCTAGTTCTTAACTGACGTAACTTTGAGAACAGAGGCATAACTTAGGCTGGAGTCCAGACACAATACAATACACGATAAACACAATAATAACTTGAAAACAAATCACTCATACCACGACATGGAAAGCACATGAAATAACATTTAAAATAACAGTTCGGACAAAAAATACTACCTGGAATACTGAGAACAGAACACATGAACTTCTCGAGAACAGAACTTACTAGAATGACTAGATGCACTGCTAAAACAGTACGAAACTTACCGGTCTCATAAAGAGACACGTCAGGACCCGCATCCACCTAGGTGGACACTTCGTGTTGGATCTGTGTACCCAAACCCACGGACCAGAGACAAATTAATTGACCCTGTCTAGATACTACCCCAGCAACGGTACTCACCGGGCAGCAAGAACGGAAGGCCTCGGACTGGACTGCTACGACGACGGATGGACGAACTTCGGACTTCAGTTACAGGTGGGCCTCCGGATACCTCGGACCTTGGACTCTCGGCTTGGGCTCTGGTCGGGACTCGCCGCGTTCCTCCACCGCCTCGTCTGGACGCTGGACCGCAACCTCCGTCTCCTCCGTGGGCCTGAGGGATACTTGAAGCAGAAATATCTGCACGTGCACGGTATGGTTCCGTCACGGCTGCAGAGGATCAGGGGGCCTGCGTGGCTTCTCCGGCGCGTGGGGAAAGGGCAAGTCCCTATTCGGGCGCCATTATGTGGTAAATAAATAATTAATTACCGGTTCTATTTTTGACTGGATACAATATAAACAGATAGCTCAATAAATAAGAGTCAAGATTCGAGGTAGCTGAAGTTGACAGGCTTTAATAGGCATAAAGGACAGGAACAGGACAGCCTGCATGGGAATGGGATGGCAGGGGCCCGGCAGCTGCCGGGGCAGGATCTGGGAATGGTGTGCACAACTTTTAATAACAGAACATCAGTATATATAGTTAAACAAAATACATTGCATTCAATACAGTAGGCGTAGCAGTAGGCGGAGTTTGTAGCAGTCGCGAAAGATAAGGCATAAAGTGGGTGTAACAAGAGGTGTGTACAGGGCGTATACATAGACATGTGATGTAAACGTAACAGAATATGTCATAAACGGGGCGGAAACATGGAGGGGGCTACCTGAGCAGCTGGGACCTCTAACCTAGTGGTGCGCGCAAACTGGCAATGACGTGTTACCAGGGAGAACTGGGGGCTATGACTTCTGCGCTAGAAGAGGAGACTGAAGTCTGGAGTGTCAGAGCGACATGTACCTAAAGCCTATCTAGTATCTGGTGTTTAGAGAACATGTTGATAGAATCCAAAAGTTATCAGGGTAAAGGCTAACAGACATTAAGACTGGTGCATGCATAATTCTACATGTAGCGCTTGTGCGAGGAATATTCTATGAATATTAATACAGTATTTCTCTTACATGGAAACATAAAGGCTAGACCATGACGGAAACTATTGATGCGATTCAGTAGCTTAGGAATGCAGAGAAGGAGGGCTGGACTGATAACTAGAATCATAACATACTCTTGGCAGACTGGGAGGCAGAGCCAGGCCGAGCCGGGCACTGCGAGGCATGAAGTAAGTGAAGGGTCAGGGATACAGGTGGGGGCTGTATCGCTCCTCGGAGAGGGTTCAGGAAACAGGAGCTGAATCTGAGTCCGGGCCCTTTTGAGGCCTAGAAACGGGGACTTTTCAATGAATTAACGTGCACACTGTAAAACGTGGCAACGTAGGTTTACATAGGCCTGATATTCGTTGTATTCACGAAGACTGGAAACTGGCATACTAGAGATGGACACAACTATAATTGCGTCTTTAATCGATCAGAAGGGAATACATGCATATCGATCATGCACATATAACATAAGATGGGGAACACGTAGGCACATATAACATGGCAAAATTTACTTTTCCACATTGGGACGCCCCTTCTTAATACCGTCTTGCACAATAGCGTTTGTACATGCGAGCAGGGCAGGGCCACATAGGCCCCTGGCTGGGTGGCATACTGACCAATCACAGCGCTGCTTGCAGCATTGTGATTGACTTAGGGGAGGAAGCCTGGCTGCCTGCTTCCTGTTTTTTTTTAATGAATATTATTAAATTGAATGCGAAATCAAGAGAGAGAGAGAGGACCAGAAAGCTAGTCCTTATCCCCGGGGTAATATGTGATTTAATCAAAAAAAGACTAGCTCATATTTATTTTAGATTACAAAAAACAAGAAAAGACTCTGGTATGTTTCGTCATAGAGTGGGAACACCTGGTGAGTGTGTTCAAAAAGCCCTCACCCACCAACCTAGTTGGTGGCATGCTTCATCATCCGGCCCACCCGGTAGCACCTAGCGTGCCCCGGGTGTGCTTCAACGCCTGATTACAGCTGAGCTGGTATTTTGCTGAGTGTGCAGTGAAGATAGTTAAGAAAGTGATGTTAAAACGGCTTGGCGGGGGTCCCAGTACCCGAGGGTAGAATTAGACTTTAATACCTGGGCCTCCGTCAGCGGTTAAAAGATAAGGCTGGAGGATGTAAGAGGCGAGTTACGACCTCTCACATCCAATGGGTCAACATGTTTCAGCCAGTGCCTTATGTCTATGCTGGCTTTCTTCAGGACCTAGATAAAAGGGGGTGAGTGTAAGTAAGCTAATGGGAGTGTGGTTTAGACTATGTGTCTACACGCCCTAAAGTGTATCTATGTGTGAGAGGGGATTCCCTTCTCAAGACCACCTGTACACGGAACATTTATGGACAAAAGACAAAACATACAAAGAAAAATAGAGTCATTCGGATGTACAAAGTTGTGCACATCTGATTGTCGTCACTATAGCGGAATTCATGTGGGCTATAGGCGACTAAGGTGTAATGGTATTGGTGGTACCATTATGGGTGAGAATCGCACTTGTAACTCGAGGGTGAAGTGGTTAAAAAACGGGAATAACATTGTGCATATGTGTAGAGCGGCGCAAGAGGGCACTCTTACGCTAGTTTTTGCTCAGTCTGACCTCAAGGTTGGGAGGTGGCAAGGGCTTGACCCTAAGGGGACAAACGTTTTACCACACTGATTAGGGAGACCTGTAGGGGAGAAAAGAGCGCTTACCAGGAATCGTGGTGGTTGTTTCTCATACTCACAGCTTTTCTGGGCAGAGCCTGCTCTAGACCTGTAGTGCCTCCTTCGCATACCGGTGAGGAATGACCGTTTTCCCGGGTCTTAAATAGTCCGGTTAATTGAATAACCAAATGCACCTGCAGGTTTTGGGAGGCAATGGTAGAAAGACTCGGGTGTCCGAGTCATGGTGCCTGAGGAGAGTCTGGGCGCAGTATGAGCGCGTGCGCATTATCGTTGGGTCGCGTTTGTTAGCATGCACTAGTGTAGGCGTTTCCCCAAGTGGAGAGCCGCCTCGGAGCTAGCGCACGGTATGCGCGCATGCGCAGTGTGACTGGGTGTGGTCTGCGCATGTGCGGGGGGATAGTGTCTCGGCCGCGCATGTGCGGGGCGCTACTGATGGACAAAGGTGTCTTTACAGTCCCAAATATCTCAAGGGACACAGAGGATGTCGTTGATAATACTGTTAAGATAATTAAAAAGGAGTAAGGGGCAATTTACACTATTCTCTGGGACAAACGACAGTGTATAGTACTGGTATGTTAAGAGGAAAACAAACCACAGTCATATCGTTAGGGACATGGGGGTCAATCAGTGATGGGTCAAGGAGTTCCACGGGATGGCATCGTTCAATCCCTGGGTAGCTGTGGAAAGGCGGTAGATCCACCGTTGTTCCGCGTGCAACAGTTTTTTGTCATTGTCCACGGTGCCTTCATTGACCTGCTCTATGACCGTCCAGGTTAGGTCATTGGGTGTGTGACATTGGGTAATAAAGTGGTTGGTCATTCTGCTTATGTTCTTTTTACATCTTATGGTGCTTCGATGTTCTGTTATTCTTGTTTTTATTTTTCGTGTGGTCATTCCAATATACCGGAGCCCACATGCGCATGTGATGAGGTAGATGAGGTTACGAGAGTTACAATTTGTGTGGCTACGCTGAGTCCACACCTTGTTTGGCTCCAGGTCAAGAGTTTTGGTATGAGTGGTGAGGTGACACACACTACAGTCATTACAAGGGTAATGTCCGGTGACCTTGGGGAGGCCCCATATATTCAGAAGGGTCTTGGTGGCTGGTTGGGGTGGTGGTCTTGGGCGGGTACTGACCAGGCGGTCTTTGAGATTGTTGCATCGCTTGTATGCAAATCTAGGGACGTCCCATTTCCTCTGTCCTGAATTGATTATTTTCCAGTGTTTTTTTATGATCTTTGACACTTCATTTGATGCTGTGTTATAGGTCGTAACACAGGTGATGGGTTGAGTGTCTTGGTCTTTGGTGACGGTCTCAAGGAGGGCTTCCCGATTCTGGTTTCTCGTCCTCTTCTGGGTTTTGCTAATGATGGACTTTGGGTAACCACGTTGTTCCAACTTGGTGGCCAATTCCGCAGATTGTTTTTTGTAGTCAGAGATGTAGGTGCAGTTTCTGCGTATGCGCAGAAATTGTCCATAGGGCAAGTTCTCTCTGAGTGGGCGGGGGTGGAAGCTGGTGAAGTCCAGCAATGAATTCCTCGCTGTTGGTTTGTAATAAGTTGTCGTGATCAGGGTGCCATCCTTGACTGTAATGTCCAGGTCTAGGAAAGGGAGATGGCTGTTACTGGCCGTGCTGGTGAATTTGAGGTAAGGGTCCCTATTGTTTAGCCAGGTCATGAATTTGTCCAGGTCAGAATGGGAACCCTGCCAGACCACCAGGATATCATCTATATACCTGCGACAGCTCAGGATATGGTTGATGTAGGGGTTGGTGTCTGTTGCTATGTGGGACTCTTCAAAATGGTGGACGTACAATCCCGCTACGCTGGGGGCGAAAACACTGCCCATAGACGTCCCATTTGTTTGTAGGTAGAGGGTGCCGTCAAACTCAAAGTAGTTTTCTTTGAGTGCCAGGGTGACGCAGGCCAGTACGAAGGCCCTTGGGGTGTGGTAATCCCAATTTGCTGCCATAAGGATATCATGGAGTACCTTGAGGGTGGCATCTTGTGGGAGGCTGGTGTACAGACTCTCCACGTCCAGGCCTACCAGTAGTTGTGTAGCAGGGTTACATTCTTTGTTATTTAAAACTTGTAGGAGGTGCTTGGTGTCTTTGATGTATGTCGGTGTCGATTGCACTAAGGGATTCAAGAAAAAGTCACAGTAGCGTGACAATGGTTCCAATAGGGAATTAATGCCCGACACAATGGGTCTTCCAGGAGGGGGGCTTACCCCCTTATGTACTTTGGGTACAGTGTAAAAGTATGGAGTCCGGGTATTCTGGGGGCAGAGGTAGTCCGCTTCCTGTTTAGAAATGTGTTCAGCATCCGCTGCTCTTTTGACTAACGTGTGGATCGTAGTCCGTAATTCATTTGTTGGGTCATGTTCCAGCCGTCGATAATTTCTGTTATCGCTCAGTAATCTGCGACACTCCGTGTCTTGCTTGTCTTGAAGGACGATGCCTCCTCCTTTGTCTGCAGGTTTGATAATGATCAAGGGATTATCTTGTAGGCGTTGTAGGATCATCCTGTCTTCCCAGGATAGATTGTTGAAATGGTTGGTAGGGTTTAATCTCTCTACATCATGGTACACAGCCTGTTCAAATGTCGTGATTTCAGGGGGAATGGCAGAGGGTGGTGGTACAAACGTGGATTTTGGTCGGAGTCCTGTGACATTGGGATTGTCATGGACTGGTTCCATTTCGGGGATTGGTTTTTCGAAAAACGACTTCAGTTTTAGTTTCCTGAAGAATTGTGCCAGTTCTACGTGTAGTTTAAATTTATCCAGTCTTGTTGTTGGAACAAACGATAAGCCTTTTTCAAGTACTGATTGTTCTTTAGCGGTCAGGGGTGTGCTGGACAGGTTGAATACCAATGAGGGTTGGTCGTCAGGTCACATTGTTTGCTGGTTCCCGGGGTTGCCTCTTTCGTCTTCTGGCGTGTGTTAGCGCTGACCGGGTTCTCCTCTCCGCCCCAGTGTACTTGTAGTTGTTGTGGGTTTGATCTTCTTCTGCCCCGTGCTCTTCTGCCCTGTCCTAAAAAAGGGATGTGTGGTCCCTGGTTGCCTGCAAATAAAGGCATGGGCCCGGGAGGGTACATGGGCGGGAAGCCAAAATAGGGGTTTTGCATGGGGCCGAAATTTGGTGGGAAACCGTGGAATTGTCCCGGTTGTCCTCTTTGCCAGTTGTTCTGCCAGCGTTGTCCACGTCTGCCTCGTCCTCCCCGTTTTGTCGAGCCAGTGCTGGAGTCACTGGAGACAGAACTGTCATCCCCTGAAGTGTTAGACATGCTGGTATTTTTTGTCTGAGGGGTGTAATCTTCTTCCGAGTATGGGTAGACTTTGGCGTAACTGAATTTTTTCAAGTCTTTGTCAAATTTCTTTATTTTAGCCTGAGTCAGGTAGTCTTTGTACTCGCTTATGTCTTTATTCTGGTCGTCCAGTTTCTTTTTGTAAGCAGTTATGGTGGCTTTGAAGTGACTTTCTGTGGCTTGGATTTCAACTAGAAAGGCTTCCGAGAGGCGTTTTGCTGTTTTTATGATAAGGATCATCCAGTCCCTGGTACAGTGCCAGGCGATCTGGGCCCAGTCCTTCCTGAAAGTTGGATCATCGAGGAAGATCCTGGGAGCATTGGTTACTAGAAGTCCCCTAGGCGCCGTGTTGGTTCTGAGGTATTGTGTCAAAATTGTCCCATGAAGAATAGTGCGTATCCTGTTGCACTTTTTTTCGGTCAAGCTCTCCCAATCAGTGGTTTGTGCGATGGTGCTGGCGATGTTGAAGTCAGCTTGGAACGATGGGTCAGACAGAATATCTGCCACATCGCTTTCATCAAACGTCAGACCATGGTATTCTGCCATGGTGCTAGGAATACTCTTGCAGCTGTGCGCTGCCGTAGAATGCGAAATCAAGAGAGAGAGAGAGGACCAGAAAGCTAGTCCTTATCCCCGGGGTAATATGTGATTTAATCAAAAAAAGACTAGCTCATATTTATTTTAGATTACAAAAAACAAGAAAAGACTCTGGTATGTTTCGTCATAGAGTGGGAACACCTGGTGAGTGTGTTCAAAAAGCCCTCACCCACCAACCTAGTTGGTGGCATGCTTCATCATCGGGCCCACCCAGTAGCACCTAGCGTGCCCCGGGTGTGCTTCAACGCCTGATTACAGCGGAGCTGGTATTTTGCTGAGTGTGCAGTGAAGATAGTTAAGAAAGTGATGTTAAAACGGCTTGGCGGGGGTCCCAGTACCCGAGGGTAGAATTAGACTTTAATACCTGGGCCTCCGTCAGCGGTTAAAAGATAAGGCTGGAGGATGTAAGAGGCGAGTTACGACCTCTCACATCCAATGGGTCAACATGTTTCAGCCAGTGCCTTATGCCTATGCTGGCTTTCTTCAGGACCTAGATAAAAGGGGGTGAGTGTAAGTAAGCTAATGGTGAGGGCTTTTTGAACACACTCACCAGGTGTTCCCACTCTATGACGAAACATACCAGAGTCTTTTCTTGTTTTTTGTAATCTAAAATAAATATGAGCTATTATTAAATTGAACCTCTCCCCACCAGACCTCTGCACGCGACCCCCCGTCAACCCGCCATTCCTCTCCCCCCCACTCCCTCCCGCAAGTCGCGACTGCTGCAGTGGCCCACCCGAATGCACTCTTGGCCCACCCTAATAAAAATTCCTGGAGCCGGGCCTGCTCCGATGCCTCCTTAATGCCAGGAAAGATCGTTTTCATTCCCTGTACACGTTTCTTTGCATTTTCCGAGTACTGCTTCAGTATGTTCTTACCATTTTATTTTTTTTGCCATTTGTGTTTTGAAACGAGGGTCCGCCACGCAGGAAAAAGTCATGTCACCATTCTTCCAAAGCATGCGCTACTTCAGCGGTTAACACCAGGCGTGCACAAATGCAAGTTCAAGGTACATCCCACTGCATCACAAGGATGGGGAAGTACGCGGCAGCAGTCTAGAGTTGACTGACAGCCTGCAGCAGGCCCAGGGTAGTGCAGCACATGTTCCGTTTTCTGGGCTGAGATCGGGGTTGCTTCATGCAGCAACCCCCGGTCTCTTTGTGATTGGTGCAGGGGAGGGACGGAGGCTGCTTGAAGCCTACTTTGAAAAAACGCGGCAGCTCAGGAGCCCTGAGGGGGCGCGGAGCGGGATCAGGCCATAAGGTACGTTTTTTTAATTATAACAACTCCCCCTCCCTCCCCCCCTCCACGACCCTATCCACTATGCCAGAGCTTTCCAAAGTGTGTGCCGCGACACCGTACTGTGTCGCCTCCACTCTGTGGGTGTGTCGCCTGACAATTACCCCCCCCCCTTCGTGTGTGGCAGCCTGGGCTCAGACAGCTCCCGGGCACACACACAGCCGCATCCAAGCACTTCACAGGTCATTAAAAGACCGTGTGCATGTTAAAGAGGCTTTGTTGATGTTTCACCCCTTCTACGAGCCCTTGCAGTGCCACTCTACCTACTGCTTAATGTTTCAGCCCCCCCCCTGAAATGTGGCTCTAGTTGCGCCTCTGCGCTGGGGGGTGTCTGCTGCTGTTAATATGCTCTGTAGCGCCTCCCTCCACCCTGGGCCCAGCAGGCACCAGTCTCGCCTACCAAGCACCAGCCATAGCCAGGGGCACCGGCTGCTGCGAACATGATTCCTGCTCTTTAACCTTGTCGGACACCTGGCAGTGGCAGCTTCCGAGCAGTTTCGGAAGGAGTCTCTGCTTGGCGCACTGGTTCAAGGCGCTGCATCTTATTACTTAGAAAACTCAGGCGTTAGCAGAGAGGTAGGGACTCTGTCCAGCCTCAGGTCCATGGGCATTTTATCTTATGACCTCCGCATTTATTTATAAACATTACATCATTGTATTTGTCTATTTTGTTGAATTTATTTCTCAGTAGTTGCATTAGAAGGGTAACGGCGAAAGGGTGCCACAGAGATATTGGGGTGGGGGCAGAGATAGAGGGAGTGATAGAGAGGGAGAGAGCGAGCGAGAGAGATGGGTGAGACAGAGAGAGATACTGAAGGATGAAGAGAGGGGGTGAGAGACATACCGAGGGAGAGAAACACAGAGAAAGAGAGAGGGAGAGAGACTGAAGGATGGAGAGAGAAAGATAAAGAGAGATAAAGAGAGAGGAGGGATAGAGAAGGGGGATAGAGAGGGGGAGAGAGACTGAAGGATGGAGAGAGAGGGCGAGAGAGATACTGAGGGAGAGAGCCAGAGAGAGGGATAGAGAAAGAGAGGGGGAGAGAGAGAGACTGCAGGGAGAGGAAGAGGAGGAAGAGGAGGGAGAGGAGGGAGAGGAGGGAGAGAGGGAGAGGAGGGAGAGGGAGGAGAGGGAGGGAGAGAGAGAGGGAGGGAGAGGAAGAGGACTGAGAGGGAGACGGAGAGGAGGGAGAGGGAGGGAGAGGGAGAGGAGGGAGAGGAAGAGGAGGGAGAAAGGGAGAGAGGGAGAGGAGGGATAGGAGGGAGAGGAGGGAGAGGAAGTGAGAGGAGGGGGAGGAGGGAGAGGAAGGGAGAGGAGGGAGAGGAGCGAGGGAGGGAGAGGGAGAGGAGTGAGAGGGAGATGGAGAGGAGAGGAGAGGGAGGGGAGAGGGAGAGGAGTGAGAGGGAGACGGAGAGGAGAGGAGAGAGAAGGAGCGGAGGGAGAGGAGGGAGAGGAGGGAGAGGAGGGAGAGGAGGGAGAGGAAGAGGGAGAGGAGGGAGAGGAAGAGGGAGAGGAGGGAGAGGGAGAGGAGGGAGAGGGAGAGGAGGGAGAGGAGGGAGAGGAGTGAGATGGAGAGGAGGGAGAGAGGGAGAGGAGGTAGAGGAAGAGGGAAAGGAGGGAGAGGGAGAAGAGGGAGAAGGAGAGGAGTGAGACGGAGAGGAGGGAGAGAGAGGGAGAGGAAAAGGAGGGAGAGAGGGAGAGAGAGGGAGAGGAAGAGGAGGGAGAGAAGGGAGAGAAAGGGAGAGGAGGGCGAGGGGTCAGAGGGAGAGGAGGGAGAAGAAGAGGAGTGAGAGGGAGAGGGAGAGGAGAGAGAGGGTGAGGAGTGAGAGAGGGAGAGGAGGGAGAGGAGGAGGAGGGAGAGAGGGATAGGAGCGAGAGGGAGAGGAGGGAGAGGGAGAGGAGGGAGAGAAGGAGAGGGAGAGGAGGAGGAGGGAGAGGAGGGAGAGGAAGAGGAGTGAGGGGGAGACAGAGAGGGAGAGGAGGGAGAGGAGTGAGAGAGGGAGAGGAGGGAGAGGAGGAGGAGGGAGAGAGGGAGAGGAGCGAGAGAGGGAGAAGAGGGAGAGGAGGGAGAGGGAGAGGAGTGAGAGGGAGATGGAGAGGAGAGGAGAGAGAAGGGAGGGAGAGAGGGAGAGGAGGGAGAGGAGGGAGAGGGAAAGAGGGGGAGGGAGACGGAGAGGGAGAGGCGGGAGAGGGAGAGGAGTGAGAGGGAGAGGAGCGAGGGAGGGAGAGGAGACAGAGGGAGAGGAGGGAGAGGAAGAGGAGTGAGAGAGAGAAGGGAGAGGGAGAGAGGGAGAGGAGGGAGAGGAGGGAGAGGGAGAAGAGGGAGAGGGAGACGGAGAGGAGAGGAGGGAGAGGGAGAGGAGGGAGAGGGAGAGGAGGGAGAGGAGACAGAGGGAGAGGAGGGAGAGGAAGAGGAGTGAGAGGGAGATGGAGAGGGAGAGGAGGGAGAGGAAGAGGAGGGAGAGAGAGAGAGGAGCGAGGGAGGGAGAGGGAGAGGAGTGAGAGGGAGATGGAGAGGAGAGGGAGGGGAGAGGGAGAGGAGTGAGAGGGAGATGTAGAGGAGAGAGAAGGAGAGGAGGGAGAGGAGGGAGGAGGGAGGAGAGGAAGAGGAAGAGGGAGAGGAGGGAGAGGGGGGAGGGGGAGGGAGAGGGAGAGGAGTGAGAGGGGGACGGAGAGGAGAGGAGAGAGAAGGAGAGGGAGGGAGGGAGAGGAGGGAGAGGGAGAAGAGGGAGAGGGAGAGGAGTGAGAGGGAGAGGAGCGAGGGAGGGAGAGGAGTGAGGGAGGGAGAGGAGGGAGAGGGAGAGGGAGGGAGAGGAGGGAGAGGAGGGAGAGGAGACAGAGGGAGAGGAGGGAGAGGAAGAGGAGTGAGAGGGAGAGGGAGATGGAAAGGGAGAGGAGGGAGAGGAAGAGGAGGGAGAGAGGGAGCGGAGCGAGGGAGGGAGAGGGAGAGGAGTGAGAGGGAGATGGAGAGGAGAGGGAGGGGAGAGGGAGACGAGTGAGAGGGAGATAGAGAGGAGAGAGAAGGAGAGGAGGGAGAGGAGGGAGAGGAGGCAGAGGGAGAGGAGGGAGAGGGAGTGGAGGGAGGGCGAGGAGTGAGACAGAGAGAGGGAGAGTAGGGAGTGGAGGGAGAGTAGTGAGACGGAGAGGAGGGAGAGAGAGGAGGGAGAGGAAGAGGAGGGAGAGAGGGAGAGGAGGGAGAGAGGGAGAGGAGGGAGAGGAGTGAGAGGGAGAGGAGCGAGAGAGGGAGAGGAGGGAGAGAAGTGAGAGGGAGACGGAGAGAAGAGAGAGGGAGAGGGGGAAGAGGAGTGAGAGGGGGAGGAAGGGAGAGGAAGAGGAGGGAGAGAGGGAGAGGAGGGAGAGGAGAGAGAGAGGGAGAGGAGGGAGAGAGGGAGAGGAGAGAGAGATGGGAGAGGGAGAGATGGGGGAGGGAGAGATGGGAGAGGGAGAGGTGGGAGAGGGAGAGGTGGGAGAGAGATGGATAGCAAGGCACGGTGAAGTAAGGATGATGTGCGAGAAAAGCGGTCTAACCTGAGTTTAATGTGCAGAGACCTACCTGATAAGTTGCATGATTGGTCCTGGACGGATTTTTGTATAACTCATATTCAGCAAGGCATCAGGTGGACTTTGTGCATGGTTGGAAGGGTTGGCAGTGCGTGCACCCCCCCTTTTTGTGCTGTAAATCAATGGGCATGTGTCAATGTGTGCATGGTTATATTCTTGTTTCAGGCACAGACCTAACCTTGCTTACACCCAGTTTTGCTAGTCACTGTCTTTTTTAAAACCTTCCTGCTTTCTCAAATCTGCTTGAAACTGCACCATTGGCCAACTATTTTTTCAAAAATTTATTGCAGGAGTACCCCACAGAACCCCCTGTAGGAGGTTCGGCTCGCTCGCTGTGCTCGCTTGTATTACCGTGTCACAAGATGAAGATTGTCGAAAAGGTGTGTCACCGACGTGGAAAGTTTGGAAAGCTGTGCACTATGCCATTGCACTCGGGTTCAGTCATGATTTCGCATCCACTGCATTTACAGTCGAAATCAGGCAGCGTGTTCATTGCTTTCTTTTACAATATCTCTCTGCAGTGTTTGTTTTAGATTGCGCTCACACAACGATGGCTATCTGCTTGTTTATTGGATTTTTATAGGAGGAAATCCCTTTGATGAATAACTGGTAAGACACAGATGTAAGCTGCTGAACTCCTAATCTGTTTTCACATCAGGGCTAAGTGAACAGATGAAAAAGAAACGTGAAACACAGTGGCAAACTGCGCAGGCAACTTCGAGCTCGGAGCTCTGTCCAAAGTAATCTTTGTTTAATAATGTAGGAATGTTAGGCAGTGGCAGTGTTAAATCATTTCGCTACTCCTCCCTTTCCCTTACACATGTACCCATACACACCCCTCTGCCTGTCTTTCCCTCCTGTCATGAGGGGGTGACACCTTTACCCGCACTGGGTGACACCAACCCTAGTGACGCCACTCAGAATGCATTACCACTAAAATACGAAATTATCATGAGAACCCGTGGGTGAATGCTAACCTAGCCTGCTGAGTGCATACACACCTTGCTCCTACATTATTCGCAGCACGCAAGTTCCCCGTAGTTAAACACAAACCATTTCCCAAATGTCTCAGTGTTGTTCCTACTATTTCACACCCCTCTGTCTCACAAAGCCTCTTTCACAACTGTCCTCTGCACCAAGGAAACTGGTAAATATAGATATGATAATTAACAATAAGTAGTGCAAAGTGTAATACATTAATTATCTTGCTTCTCATCCTCCTTCTCCGTCAGAAACATGTAATAGATGAGCATGTGGAAAACCTGTTATTTTCACAAGATGAAGTAAAGTGATTGGTTATATCTCAATTGAGGATGAAATGTCGATAAAACGCAGGCCTGAATAAAGCATCAAGCAGCTTGAATATTTACTCTCTAAATAAAATAATAACAAAATCACTCCAGCACTTTGATTCAGGATAATGAAAGTACTTGTATGCTGATAACACTCAATCTACCTTTGCTCTTTATTGTGCTATGAAAATAAATGTTTTCATAGATAAACCCTATAAAATATTTAAAATAGCGTATTCTAATTTTGCTCACTTGATTTTACATTGTTGAGATGAGATCAAAAAACTAAAAATACATCATAAGAAATAATTTACATGTAAATACCTTTTAAAGTTAAAATAAAAATGTTTATAAAAAACAGTTTAAAAAAAGTCAGCCAAAAATTGAGCCCTGGGGGGTTAAATTCACTACTTCCACTCCAGCCTGAGAAACAGTAGAGAAAGTTTTGCACTTTGGGGGAGGGGGCAGATTTTATTATTCCAACTCCATTGTAAGCTACAGCACGGAGCGTATTTTACTTTGGAGGGATACCATTTACTATTCTCACTCCAATGTCAGTAATAGTAGGTCAAATGTAGGGATTTGAATGAGTTAGATTTACTATTTCCACTCCTTCATAAGCAACAGCAGGGAAAGTGTGGTACTTTGAAGGGGTTAATTTACTATTCCTATTCCAATATAAGTTAGAGTAGGGAAAGTGCTGGACTTTGCAGGGTTAGATGTACAAATTCCCACTGCACTGTAAGCAGAAGTAGGCAAAGGGTTGGCTGTGGGAGGGTGGTCATATGTACTATGCACACTCTAACTTGAGCAACAGTAGCAAAGTACTGGACTTTGGAGGGATCAAATGTACTATTCCCACTCCAACGTAAACATAGTAGGTACAATGTTGGACTTTGGAAGGGTCAGATATACTAAGCATCCTCCAACCTGAGCAACAGTAAGGAAAGTGCTGGCCTTTGGAGGGATTACATTTGCTATTTCCACCCTGAAGTGAGCAACAGTTGGGAGAGTATTTGATTTTGGAGGGATGAGAACTGCTATTTCCATTTGATGGTATGCAACAGTAGGGAAAATATTACATTTTAGAAAGCTCAGATTTAGTTCTGATCCTCATATCAAAAAAATCCAAAAAATCAAAATATGAAATAAACTCATAACAGAGACAGACTATATACATTATTTTAAATCATAATAAAACTATAAAATTATAAAGCAAAAAAGTCAAAATAATAAAATAAATGCATATCTAACTTATTAAAAAAATTACATAAATAGCACAATCATCAATTTAACCAACTTCAAAGTAAAAAAAAATACTATATTGTTAAAATGATCTATTAAACAACCAGACACAATTACCTATTTAATTATATCTCCAAACAGCAATTGCCATTAACCTCCTCAGTCCCAGTGGTGCGGGGAGGCCCCAAGCATAAGCGGGCCCCATCAGCACAGTTCACAGATTGTCAGACCCTCCAGCTTTTAGCTACTTTGCCAAAGGCCCATGTTTTACACTATTTCAATTATGTGTCTATCGCGATAAAAGAAACAGACTCCTTTGATGTTCGTTTCCTTTACCTGAAAATGCTGCTTGTGTTTTGGCTCTGTGTATTTTCAAGAAAAAGAAATCAGACACCAGCAAAGAAAAAAGCAACAGGGAGGTTGCTCTTGGAGAATCCCATATGTGTCCTCAGTGCGACTCCTCACGGAGGCTGCTGGAATGAATGTGGGAAGATTGCACAACTGTGAAAAATCATAACCAGTGAATGGAGAGAATAATAGCTTGGATGGTAGTTTGTGATACATGTGGATAAGTGAAATTCAGAGAGAATTTGGTATGTTGATCGATTTTAATGATTTTCAATAATCCATAGAAATGACTATGTGGATAAATAAATTTTGATTGATTCATACAGAGACAAAAAAGCTCTTGTGGTCACATTGTTTGACTTCAATGTGGTACTTATTGGAGGAAAATTGTTCATCAGTATTGGCATTTTGTTGTTCATTGCCAAATTACGATTAAGCAACAATAGTCTATCAATTCAAACACAATGCGTTTTTCTACAATTGGCATTTGGAACTCACATATTTGAAAGTAATTTTATATGAGATAATGAAGAAAAATGATTTTAGGTGAAATCAGATATATGCCTAAGATCACACAATTTAAGTGAGGAAGACATAATTTATCCAGGATTTCTGGTTTCACTTCATACAACTTAGCCACTAAATTGTACCAATTTGTCTCTAGTTAAGTTATGGGTTTGTCTTTGTTAATTTTTGTGCAGTTTTTATCTTGCACAAACTCAGCCCAACTATATTTGAGCTCTTTACATGGGCACCAGCTATATTACACAAGGTCATGTTTATTTTTTATAGGCATTGAGAATTTTAAGTGATGTGCCCCAAATCATAGGATACTGAGGCAACACCAGGACCCTCATTATGATGTCGGTCAAACAGCAACTGGCGGCCTGTCTATTGCGGTCCAACTGACATCTAGCGCTGGGGTCCGACTGCCGCATTATGTTGAGCGGTGGTCAGACACAGCGTGAGGAGGGACCAACCAATGATTCTGACAGGCTCAAGGAGCCAGTCCGACCGTAGGTCAGAAGTAATTCCCTACAATGGGGCAGTGCCTGCTCAGGCACCGCCGTGGGGATTACAATGTCCCTTTCAGAGAGCCATTCTATGGTGGTTTGACCACCATAGGAAGGCTGTCATGAAAGGACTTTCGGGGTCCCTGGTAGGGCCCTTGTCCACCCATGGCCTCAGTTATGAGGCCAAACACTGTGCGGTGCCTACCGCACGGTGCATGGATGTTTAAAAAGTATATTTTTGCTTCTGTGGCTGCTGCAATAGGAAATATACACTTTGGATCCTAATATGGAAAGCGGAACCACTTACTCCTTGTAGGGTGGTCCAGTTTTTGGAACGATGCCAATGGGATGGTCATACGACCGGCATTGTAATGAGGGCCCAAGACTTAAACCAGGCTCCCCTGTGGCTGTAAGGCCACATCCTGGGTAGATGGAGAGCATCAGGCGGAAGCCACATGAAAACTCAGCTCATTATGGGCTCAAGGTTTCAACAGGACCTCGAGTTGAGCTAGAGTTAGGCTTCAGACTCAAGCATAGCTCGAGCTTTTGTGTGGCTCACCCACCTTTACCCAAAATCTGTACCCAGAGAGCAACACCCCAGTAAAGTGACCTCTGAACTCCACTCCTTTTCTGCCATTACATTCATCACAACATTCTCGGAGCACTCCTTTAGTTTCTTCCCACATTCACCCTACTCCTCCCATTGTTAGAAAAGTTCTTCAGCATAAAGCGCTCAATTTTCCATGTGCAAGGCAGCCACAAAAACACGAAAGTTTGCCTCAAAAGTCCAATTTTGCTGCCACTATATTATTTATTCGAAACAGCAATATACTGGGGGCTCTGAGTGACTGGGTCTGTCTGAGTGACTGGGTCTGGGACCAGTTAGTTTGATACGCTCATGCATGCAGTCATACACCACACACTGGCCAGAACGTACAGCAGGTCTCTAGCCTGAGAGCTCCTGACTGGGGCAGGGATGCTCCATGTACTTTGCAGGAGGGCCCTTAATGTGTTTTACGCCACTGGCTCTTGTTCAAGAATGGTGATGGCCCAAAACAAGCTTCTATCTTAGATGTGATGCACCTTTAGGAAATCACATTGTTGATTTCTAAAGAGAAAGACACACACACACTGTCCAGTTCGCAAAGCATTGCATTATTCAGACAAAAGCTGACCTACTTGTTTCGGCCCCTGCAGGACTTGTTCCATTTAAGAAGCTATTTCCAATAGTGCCAGATATAAATATACAGTTGTGTGATCGCAACCAGCAAACAGGAGAGTTAGAAAACATACTGCCTTACAGCTGAAGGATACCATTTCTGAGTCACTTGATTTTATATTTTTAAAATGTCATTTTACCATTGTCCAAAACATTTCCAAACATATTATGAATTTAAATAGCAGATTCACAACAAACTCACTAACTAGTTCATAAGCATATAAGAAATACCCAGTTTTCCATTATTATTGTCATGCATGTTCATTCAAATTTGAATCATATGGTCTGTTGGTTTATTACAACATATATAAAAATAAACCAGTAAATCACTCCTAAATATTAACATGGTGCATTGCCTCCATATATGTCCTATGTATTGCATCACCATTACATAGCGATATTCATAACTCATGTCATTGTGCACTGTGCTTACAATCCAAAAAACAAGTGCAAATATATAAAATAACAGTTCTCTTTCAATAGAGATGAGGCAGAGGTGCCAGCTATTGCTGCTGTTATTCTTCCTGGCTTTAGAACTCTTGGCAGCCACGATCTGATAGTCCCCAGACATTGCTGGCATCCCTATGCCAGCAGACCTCTCCAAACTACTTTTGTATGTGGATAACATACTCCTCACACTTTCTGACATACATGCCGGACTCCAGGCTCTTTTATTTATTATAGAGGAATTGTCAGCATTATCAGGGTACGAAGTTATATGGGACAAGAGCGAGGCACTGCCTATGTCCCGGGAAATGTTGAAGGTGGGCTATTGACGGTTTTCACTTCCAATGACAGCATGATAAATGAGGGTATCCGAGTATACGGATTACAAACGGATAGGAAAACGTGGTCCTTTACAACTTAGAACCCTTATTGAAAAGTTAAATGATGACTTCTATAAGTGGTCCTTGTTGAAATTATCTCTGTGCAGTGGGGCTGCAAACCGTCAAAGATGCTGGTCACTCCCAGATGTACATATGTCTTGTAAATGCCACCACTACTTGTCTTGCTGACACATCAAGATGCTCGTAGGCATACATTTTAAAATTGATGGTCAGTCTCCCCTGTATAGAGCACTATTATACTGCACTCCATTTGTCACAACTGGCCTAAATGTTGCCTAGAGCAAAGGACGCTCTACTCTGGGTCGCCATAGAACACTAACCCATGCACACTAAGGGGCCGAATACGATGTCGTTCAGAAAGGCTCTGGATGGGATTCGATATTGCAGAATCCAATTCGGAACCCTTGTTTCTGAACGAATCATACACATTTCCCTGCAACCAATTACGATGCCCGCAAACTGTTCGGGCAGTCCAAATCAGTTCCGAAAGGCATTCGCATAGCCCGAGTCCATTGGGGCCCTGCTTCACCTGGAGGCGGCCGATTGGGGCCCGTGGGGGGTACCCAAGGGACTCCTCTTTCCAACCATACAGAATGTGGCACCATGGGGTGCAAGCCACATGGTGCAACTTTTTCCCCAACCGCCCTTTTATTAATGGGAGCCTGTGTTCTCGTTCGGTACACAGGCTCCTATTGAAGTCAATGGGAGTCTGACTGAACGATGTTGGGAAGGTTCGTAATCAGTGGGTCGGACTCGCACAACCCGATTTGTTCGTAAACAATTCCAAGATCGATTAGTTCAGAACCGTTTCCAAACGACATCATAATCTGCCTCTAAGAGTGGCCTTCAACTATTCTTTAGCCATAGGACGTCTGCATGTCTATCGCCTAGTCCTGTCCTCCAAACCATGATACACTTCTGGCTTCACGTGCCTAAACTACTACAGGTACATGCTGAACTCTATGCTAAGGCCCTGTCAGGGGCTGCCTTAGGCATGTGCAAGCTGTGCACCTGCACAGGGCCTTAAAACCCCAGGGGCGGCCCCGCCAACATATATCCTTAATATAATAATCTTCTGAGGATGGATACATATTTGCGTGGCGGCCCCTGGCAGGGATTTGGCGGCCTCAGGCTCTGTTCCACTTCCAAACACCGTGAACCCCCCTCTTCACTGGCCTCTGCGCCTGCGTTCCTCCTGGTTCCTGATTGGATTCTTTTTTTCCCTACCCATAACCCACTGCTAGCCTGCTGCATTGCAAGCAAAATGAAGAGAATTCGAGTACACAAATCTGGTTATTCGAAAATCCTACTAGGACTAGCCGCAGGTACTGGTCATCTAACGCCTTTTTTGGATGTTTTATTAAAACACCTTCCTGAGGTCCAGGGGGCTCTGCCACACCAGGACCCCCTCTTCCAGGGCCCCCTACCTACGCTCCCTGACCAGGGCCGCCATGAGCCTGGAGCCCCTGGCCTTTGTGGCATAATACCAATATTTGTATAAGGGGTTGACCCCTTCATTGGAAGACTTGGGAACATGCTGGACTTTATTCTTTGGGCAGCTTTTATTGCAAGGCAAGATGAAAATATTTAAACTCCTACAATAGGAATAACATATCGCTTCCCCAACAGTGGTGATATTTGCAACTAGTCCACTGTCTTACCAGCTCTGTGGGGCCCCAGCCATGGCTTGTCCCAGACTTGCCCATTCTACAATATCTTAAGCAGTGTGGCCTGCATAAGGGGGTGATGTTTCGATTTTGTATAACCTCTTGGCACACCACCTACACTCAAAACCTCTCATCCTACTTTTACAAACAAAATGCCAGTGTCTATTGGGCGAGTGGGCACCTATGAGCCTGATGAATGGGAAGAGATTCTGGGAACATATGGATGGAGGGTGGGGGTGAGAGAATCCAGGATGAAATTCAGCCTTTTTAAATCCCCACAGGACTGGTATTGGACCTCACACAAGGTCTTCAAGATTAGGACATTGCAGCACTTGAACTGTTGGAGGCGTTAGAACTTGGGCCGTGACACACCCAACATTCTCTTCAACTGCTCAGATCCTCTACAGTACTAATCACATGTAGGCCATACTGCTAGGTTTGACAGTGTCCATTGTTAAATGACTAGCATTGCTGCAACAATGTGGCAGATGCTACCACAATGTCGACACATAAACTGGTCTCAGCAATTCCTACAGCCAAAATGTGTATCCTGAGGCATTGGCAGTCACCTAGGGTGCATGCCCATGATGATGTATAAAACAACCTTGTATGAAAACTGATCAGCTGCGTCATTCAGACAGTGACATTGCTAAGACACCTGATGCAACATCTTTACCTTTAATTCTTGGTCTAATAATACACGGGGTCCGGTAGAAGGAGTAGCTAGGTGACGAGCGGGTGTTTGGCGTTGCGGGCTGTGTGCCATTGTCGCCACCACCCCCCTCCCGAGACCCATGGGGTGTGGATCTTTTAAATAACAAACCACAGGTTCCTCAAATTCCGAAGGAACACTCACTTTTTATGGTTTGTTCTTTTTGCACCCATTTTTACACAGAATTTTAACTTTCACGTCATCTGGTAAGGGTGGACCTTAGCGCGCCCACACCACCGAGGTACACTGTTACATGGTCCTGATGAAAGCCCAGTAAAATCTACACATAGACGGGCAGAAACATGTCGACCCCACTCTAAGTGGAAATACCCAACACATTAGTTGGTAAATTTCCCGACACATATATTTTAACTAATGCCTGGCTGACCACAGAATAAAGTTTTTTGTATGGTACAGCTTGTTGGCATTTTTTAATTAACCTATTTTTTCACACTATTGTCACGATAAACCAGCTCCGCAGTAATCTGGCGTTGTAGCACACCAGGGAAGCATTCCGCTTCTCCTGGTGGGCCCGATGATGAAGCATGTCACCACCCAGGGTGGTGAGTGAGGGGTTCTAGAGAAATCCCGAAGTGACTTCCATTGTGAACTTTTAGGTTGATTTCATCTTTCTCAAAAACTGTGCTTAACTAAACTCTCCTCTGACAACACTCTTTTGTTGTTTGACATAATTTATCTGGGGTGCTGAGAGTGTCTTGTCTCTTCCCTCTCTCTCTAGTTGTTGTATTTTTTCTAATAATAATAGTAACATAAACAATTTAGTCAGAACTTACCATTTTTGTTTCTAAGAATGCATCAAAGACTAGAATATTGAAGCACACAGGTTATGTCAAACATTCTTAAGGTTATGTCAGAAATTCTCTAGATCAGATAAGCCACAATAAAAAGTCCATTCATGTGACCATTTGGGAGCAGAAGTCCTTGGCCCCAGATTATATAGCAAGATTCTGTCAGACGATCCTGACAGAGATTCCCAGGCCGCCACACAGCTACAGCATTACATTATGCATTAAAGCTGAAATTGATCCAATTCCAAGAGATGAGGAATTTTTGCTGATTAGAATGTTCCTTTTGAAGGAACACTCTTTCCTGGCTACTGATAATTACAGCCTCTTGCAGTAAACAACAATGTAATGCATTGATTCTCCCAATGAAACTCTAGATGCAAGTTTTACTACTCCATGCTCTCATAGTATAGCACACAGAAGTGTAGTACTTGAAATTCTGGACCCATGTTATAAACATCATCGTATCATGATGATTTTGATATCAGAAGACCGAGAATGGTTAGTACACTATGCACAAGCATTTTCGTCATATTCGAGTGACGATTTCACCTTGAAATCGTAGTTTTCGTCCTGAACCCTCGGGTTCCATTTTGTGTACGGCAGCCATTTTGTGAGTTGCCCTCACATAGGCCAATGATTAAAGCCAAACATGGTCCTGAAGGACACGTACACCTTTCCTGACTTCTCTGCGACCTGGGCAAGCTGACTCCACTGCCCCAGGCCAAACCTGTTCGGTCAGTTCCTCTCCCAGTGGCCGAATGAGATAGCATCAAGGCACAACATGCCATAAGCCTTTCATCGCACACAAACCACGCCTAATCTTGCACACACCTGTCCCTGTTTCCTACTTTATGACTTGCTTTACAAGGAGGAGGCGCCCGTTTTTATTGGGGTTTTGTCGATATCTGATGAAAATACTGGGCCTTGCCGGATAATTGATTGTGGGCTTGGCAAGCTGAAATATGGGCTTGTCATCATGACTCTGCTTTTCCATTGTAGTGAAAATATGTGAATGGTCAACTGTAATGTAAAGAATGTTTGCCTGAAGCTTAATATTTTGTATAAAAAGAGAAGGCTGGCTTTGTAAGGTTGAGCAGTCTCCTGAGAATATACACCGTGTTGTACTTCTAGGATACCTGTTACTTGGTTGCAGCCAATAAATTAGATCCTTGACTTCACCTAGAAGACTCTGTGTTTCTGTAGTCTGAAACAGGAAGGACCCGAAGTCTTAGGGTGTTGTCCCTGGCACCGCTGGGTTACCGGTTCAGTACCGGTTCTGAAAAACCCAGTACTTCAGTTGGCGCCCAACGTGGGGCGATTTCAGTGGTACCGGTCCAAGCCAGAGGTTCGTGAGGAGCTTCGTGTGAAAATTCTGGAGGAAGGCCGCCACTTCATCGACCCCTGCATGTCGACGTGGTCCGAAAGTCTTTGCTGCGAGGTTCCCCGCTTCCCGACGGCTACGAAGGACTGCTGCCCTGACTATCGCCCTGTTTTGGACCCTTGATGATTGGTAGAGCGAAACGATAGACGAGTCTTCTGGTGCAGTCATCGATACCTCAGTTAAGTATAAGTGAAGCGTCTCCCAGTCCTTAGTTGGTTCCTAGTTTTGGGTATCCCCTTGGGATCTTTGATTTGGAACTTGCAAGTACCAAAGCCGAGGGACTCGTGTATTCACGAGACTATCGTAATCGATAATCCCTTGAAGTTTGAAGCTAGACTAGAGAGCGAAGATGCCTGGTCTTAATTTGTTTTGTCTTGGTTGTAATAGGGATTCCCGATTGGAGGACTTGTGTCCGGTTCCTCCGATTGGAAATCCAACTTATGAATTATATGTGAAACATGGAGTAGGCCCCATCACATATAATGAATCAAATACACCAGAAAAGATGGTGTTTTAAAATGGCCCGAATATGGTAGCTTTGACACGAAAATCTTAGATAATCTCGAAGTTAAACTTTTTAAGAAGAAAGCCCGGCCGGCGATGTTTGACTCTTTCCGCCTATGGCGAAAGGAAGCCAAACAGAAAGAAATTAAATTAGCGAAGAAAAATAAGAGAGAAAGGGGTATCTCGATAATGCAAGCTGCCATGCAGTTTAAAGATAACGGAGAAGAACAGATGAATGGGCAGTTGCACAGGCAACGTAAAATGGTTATCGATAAATGTTACCCTGTTTTGCCGCCTCTTCAGCAGATGCAGCAAAAGAACTTGAAAAAGACCCCCTAATGTCGCATTTATTGAGTTCGCCACCCCCTTATGCGCAGAGTGCTACGGCACCACCGCAGCCTTTAGCCGCACAACCTTTGGTTGTATTGCCTCCTGCTCCGCCACAACCACCGGCTGCTCTTCAGTTGGCTCCTACTCTTCCGGTGCAGCCTCCTCAAGGGCCACCGACTTTGACATCTGCTCTGCCTTTACTTCCTACAACTTTGACCACTATATCAACTACCACTCCTGGTATTCCTCCTGACACTGCCTCTGCATCTGCCTTGCCTCACTCTGCTCCTCCGCCTGTCTTTTCATCAACTTCTCCCTCTGTTCGCCAGAGAGTGACTAGCACTGTTGCTAGTCTTCTATATCCTCTCTTTGGAGCAACAGGTGTATCTCCTGTCTCAGAGCGTAAACAGTTACGTAGCCAACTGCCTGATTCTAGGGAGAAGGAAACATTGAATTATTTGGCACATAAATGGGTTACCGAACCGACGAGATATGAGCTAGAGTCTGTTATGGATGTCTTCCATCAGTGGGAAGCACCAAAACAGGGATACGTTTTTGAGAAAATGTGTACTTTCCTGAGTGGGGATTTAGAGGAAAATGATTCGGAGCCCAATCCACCTGAGTTATGTCATATACGGTTCGAGTTTGGGAAAGGCGCAATTGTGGGTTCAGATGTTAAGAAAGCAGTTGCGACATTGTTGTTGTTTAGGAGTGAAGGTGTTTCTCGGTCGTTGTTTGAGTCTGATTCCTCTATCAAGAAGAAGATAAGACAGTATCCAATGAGAGAAGTTCCTCCGGTATGGAAGGAAGCAGTGCCGGCTGATGCAGGTCGTAATATTGACGCTGTTCCAGCACACTTTCAGCGTGTTTGGGTACATGTTCCATGGAAGCGCGCTGAAGTATTGGCCCTTAAGCAGACATTGCCTGATCCCCGTAAAAATCCTGCAGGATATTACAAGGAATTGTCACAGACTGCAAGCTCCTGCATTATGAATTTAGCCGACATAGACATGTTGTTTGGAAATGTTGTTCCACAGCCTTTATGGGGAAAGATTCGTCATGCGGATCATGATCAAGAGTTAGGTGACTCATGGGCTAATATTAGTGCTGCAAATGACCGACAAGTTGGTGGTGCTAAACCCGAACCTTTAGTGGCAGACCTCCCTGGTAGGATAATTACTTACATGAAGACTTTAATGCCTGCGATGCGAGTGAATTGGGACAAATTGTCTGCGTGTAAGCAGAAGAAAGATGAAACAGTGTCTGATTTCTTCACTAGGTTTGAAGAGACGTTTGTCGACCACAGCGGTCAAGATATGAGTACAGAAGGTGGTCAACGGTTGTTCGTTGACAAGTTTGTACACAATTTGCTTCCCGAATTGTGTAAGAAATTGAAAGATTCAGAGAGTTCTTGGGCCGTTTCCTCTTCAGCACAGATATTGGCTACTTCACAGTATTATGAAAATCGAGATAAAGATGAGAAAGATAGAGCAGACAAGAAAACGAAAGAGTTAAAAACAAAGGTTCTTTTACAACAAGCGTATCCGCCACGTGGTGGTCAGAGTAACTATCAGCAACCTCAACAGTTTCAGAGGAATTAGCAAAAGTTCGAATATCCTCAACAGCGTTTTCCTGTAGGCCCTAATCAGTGTGCATATTGTAAAGAAGAGGGCCATTTTAAAAGTAGCTGTCCTGCTTTATTACAGCGTATGAATGGTGTTTCCAACGCACGAGGTCGAGGTACTTCACAAGCGCCTAGAGGTAGAGGACGTGGAAATTTCCCCCAGAACGCGTATTCATTTCCGCCTCAAAATTCAATGAATAGGTTTGATCAGCAAAATAACGCGTCTAGTAGGACAGCTCAGTACTATGCTGATGTCTACTATGCAGAAGATGAGCACATGGAAGGTAATGATTGCTAGGACAGCCGTAGACAAAGAGAGGGAGTTGTTTCAGTTCCAGTAGATCAGAGTGGACCTTACGTTGAGGTGATTACATCAGGTGTGTCAGAGCCCTTTCTGTTGGATACTGGTGCTACAAAGAGTTCTATTATGCACTCTAAACTCCCTGGTGCACCTTTGTCTGGCGAAATGAATGTTTCAGTAGGTTTTTCTGGCGCCCCGGTTAGAAACCCGATTTCTAGTCCTATGTCCCTTTCTGTTGGACCTTGTGAATTAGAAGCACCCCTTATTCTGACAACAGGTTGTGGTGAAAATTTGTTGGGATTGGATCTTTTAAAAAGATTGTATGCGACTTTGTATTGTTCTCCTTCAGGAGTGCAACTTACACTAGGTAAGAAAGTAGTCTCCCCAATGTATTTGTCGAAGGATAAACTTCCGACAGAGTTGTCGTCTCTTCCTGAAGTTCTTTAAGCTACTGGTCCTAATGATGTGGGTCTTCTGGAAATACCGCCATATGTTGTGACATTGAAAGACAATGTTAAAATGCCATGAATTCCCCAATATAGGATTTCTAGTGAAGGTGAGAAAGCGTTGCTAGTGATCATTTATGATTTGATTGAAAAAGATGTAATTGAAGAGACAAGAGGCAACGTTTGCAATAGTCCTGTTTTGCCTGTTTTGAAACATACCGATCCTTCTCAGCCACCTGTTTACAGATTTGTGATTGATCTTAGAGAGGTGAATAAAATAGTTGTGCCACAATTTCCAGTTGTTCCTGATATCACTGCCCTATTGACTATGATTCCAGCTTCTGCGATATGGTTCTCTGTGATTGACTTGAAGAATGCTTTCTTCAGCATCCCTATTGCTGAGGAAAGTAGGGATATTTTCGGCTTCAGTTTAGGAGGTCGAAGCTTCCGCTTCAAACGTGCTCCCCAGGGCTACTGTCAAAGCCCATCAATATATAGTCAAGCTTTGAAAACACAACTTGATACGATTGTTTTACCTGATGGCGCTACCCTTATTCAGTACGTCGATGATTTGCTTGTTGCTGCAGATACTGAGGAAATCTGTAAAGAAGCAACGTTGTCATTGTTGCGTCATTTGTCTGAGTTACACCACAAAGTGTCTCTTTCGAAGTTGCAATATTGTCGACAAGAAGTGACCTACCTAGGTCATCTCTTATCGAAGGAGGGAAGGAAACTGACCCCAGAGAGAATTCAGGCAATAGCGAAATTGAGTGTGCCAAAGACACAGAGAGAAGTGCGTGCTTTCTTGGGTATTACATCATATTGTAGACAATGGATACCAAATTTTTCGTTGTTTGGCCAAACCTTTGGTGGCATTAACTTGTAAAGATACACCGAATCCCCTTCCATGGTCTGAAGAGTATCAGAAAAGTTTTTCCGAATTGCGCAATGCATTATGTTCGGCTCCTGTGTTGGGTACCCCCGACTACAGTAAGCCCTTTACATTGTATGTCCATTGATGAAGCGAGATTCAGAAATAATTTTTATTTCAACTCGTGAAGTCACACTTCCATAAATCAATTAATTATGCTAACAATTTGTGCTGTGTGTGTGCTAATTCAATCTAGTTTAAAGTTGCATACACAAAAGACACGTGGGAAACTAACATGTGTGCTCATAAATGTGCATTATGTTGCATTCTCATGTATGTGGAAAATAATAAATTAATCTTGTCTATTGTCATGTCATGACTAATAGCAGTTGTTTTTAAAATAATGGCATGTGCTTATTTTGCTTTCCTTGTCTATGTGGTGTCACTATATTCTCTATAGGTGCATAAAAGAACCCTGCTGGATTAAATGAAGAATGGTAGATATAAAATGCTGCTTTATTTGTTGGCTTCTGCTAGGTAATTTAGACTAATGGGTTAATTATTAGTAATAATGGGTGATAACAGAACAAACTGTATTTCTTTCATTAATTATTCTTTGTGTTTGTTTATATAATAGTTTTACAAGTGAAGCTTAGAGATGGCTGCAGAAAATTAGTACCCTTTTAAAAGTGGCGCAAGAGAGGTGGCGCAGAAAATTGACGCTCTTTGAAAAGAGGCCTATTGATGAAAATGGCTCAAGAGAAAATAATTCTGAAAGGATGGAAAAAGCCTCTGAGCTTTTATTTTGAAAGGTTTTGGAATGAACTGCTAAAAAGATGACTCTTTGGAGAAATTTGCTAACGTGCCACGGGAGTTCAGAGCGGACAGGCTCAAGGTTCACAACTCGGAATAGTCGGCCCTATTCTCATAGAATAATTTTCAATTGCCAGTAGAGCAACTCTTACTCTACCCTTCTAACAAGTAATATATGAACTCATTTCCCTCAGAACGCACAACTAAGTGACTGTTCGAAAGTTCCACTCGAACATAAATTACAAAACAAACTCTGTCGGATGGCAAGCACTTTCTGTTGATGACATTTTGAGAAAAGCAAAATACTGCAGTGATGAGTTAGAAGTGAGACAAAAGAAGCTCAAGGAGAAAGCCATGTGGGCTCAGGTAAAAGTGGCTGAGCAACAGATTGCCAGTCTTGGTAATAAAAACACAAATTTTGTTCAAACTACAAATTCGAATCAAGGGCAAGGAAAGTTTAAAGGTAATAATTTTGTGAGAAAAATTAACCCAAGGATTGAAGAGATGAAGCAAAGATTACCTTGTTTTAATTGTGGCGAGATTGGACACTGGAGAGATGAGTGTAAGAAACCACCTAGAAATTTAAAGAGTCCATTGTTAAATCCACAGATGCAGAATGATGTTGACTTGCAGCAACAGCTACAGATGCAACAGAATTTAAACGAATTAAACGTTCAGCGACAGCTGCAGCAACAGGTGAATAACCGTCAGAATCAATTGCCACAGCCACCTTTTCCGAATTGTGGGGGAACACAGAAATATAATTCGGGTGTGGGATTTCAAGGAGATGATCAGGTAATAAAACCGCAAAGGCAAAAGGTGCAAATGCAAAATGCTTCACAACAGTTTTTGTTAACAGAAGGTCAGGAAAGTGATTCTGATGATTATTACTGACGGTGCCCGAGAGAGGAGGAAGAGTGTGTTGTTGGAGCCACTCTTGAGGTTGACCAGTCTGGTCCTTTTGTAAACGGGAAAGTTAATGATGTAGACATCACTTTTCTAGTGGACACTGGTGCTACCCGTTCTACTGTTAGATCAGTGGAAATTTAAAACCTACCTCTCTCTGGGGATACCATCCAAGTTGTCGGAGTAAGCAATCAACAAATCAGGACTGATTTGACTGATCCAGTACCGGTTGAAATTGGAAATTTTAAAGACAAACACAGATTCGTGGTTTGTAACAGTAGTCCAGTGAATTTATTAGGCAGAGATATATTGTGCAAGATGAATTGCAGAATATATTGTTCTCCTGAAGGAGTTGAATTACAAACAATGGAAGAAGATGGCTTGTACAGGATGACAATGATGCTGATGGAAACAGAGGAAACAAAATTGTTTTCTACGTTTGAAAAGGAAAATTTGCCAGAAGAGCTCAAAGAAACAGTGAAATCTGAGATTTGGGACTTGACTGGGAATGAGATGGGTCTGATGAAACATGTCGATCCAGTTAAAATCACACTGAAGCAGGGAATAGAATTTCCTAATATTCCTCAGTACAAAATGAAAGCAGAGACAATTGAGGGAGTTATACCTGTGATTGAAAAATTCATTAAACAAGGTGTGTTAAAAGAAATTGAGAGTAGCCCTTGTAATTCACCGATCATGGGAATTAAAAAATCGAATGGAACGTACAGGATAGTTCAAGATTTGAGAAAAGTTAATCAGATCGTTGTTCCATGTTGCCCTGTGGTTCCAAACCCAGCAGTTATCTTGTATCAGATTCCACATGATGCTGAATGGTACACTGTCATTGATCTTTGCAATGCATTCTTTACTGTTCCTTTACACCCAGAGAGTCAGGAAATGTTCGCTTTCAGATTCCAAAGTAGGACCCTCGCGTGGTGTAGAATCCCTCAAGGGTATACAGAGAGTCCTTCGATCTTTAATGAGCTGTTGAAAAGATCTTTGGAAAATTTAGATTTACCTGGCAGGTCTACGTTGGTGCAGTATATCGACGATTTGTTGATAGCTGCTAAAACAAGAGAAAATTGTGTGACAGACACAATAATACTTTTGAATCATCTAGCAGATGAGGGACATAAAGTGTCTCCAGCAAAATTACAGTTTTGCAAACAAGAAGTGAAATATCTTGGTCACAGAATTGCAAAGGGAAAAAGACAAGTGACAGTTGAGAGAATAAAAATGATTCAAGCAATGCAACCTCCAAGAACACAGAGAAAGGTTAGAATGTTTTTGGGAATGGTTGGCTACTGTCGACAATGGATAAGTGGGTTTTCGGTAATTGCGAAACCACTACAGAGACTGACAAGGTCTGATGTAAAAGATCCAATTATTCTCAATGAAGCTGAGATGGAATCTTTTGAGAACCTGAAAAAGAGCTTATGTCAAGCTCCTGCTTTGGGCATGCCGAATTATGAGAAAGATTTTGAACTGTATTGCAGTGAGAGAGAAGGATGTGCATTGTCTGTGTTAATTCAGAGGCATGGGAATCTAAAGAAACCCATTGCATACTTCTCTGCAGTTCTTGATCCCATTGCAAAAGCATTACCAGGTTGTTTGAAAGCAGTTGCAGCTACAAGTGTCAGTCTTGAGCAAAGTGAAGGAATCATTATTGGATTTCCTGTGAAAGTTTTTGTGCCTCATTCGGTTGAAATACTACTGACAAGAGGTAAAACTCAGCATTTAACAAGCAGCAGATTGACTAAGTATGAGAAAATCATACTAGGAGCAGACAATGTTTCCATTTCAAGATGCTTGAATCTGAATCCTTCAACATTGCTACCTGATTCAGAAATTGTTGATGAAAGTGAAGTGGAACATGAGTGTTTGGATGTCATGGAATTTTGCACCAAACCAAGGCAGGACATTAAAGATGTACCTTTGCCTGAATCAGATGTCGTCTACTTTGTGGATGGCTCCTGTCTGAGGACAGAGGGAGGTGTTTTGAAAGCATCATACTCGGTCTGCACAGTTGCAGATGTTAAAGAAGCATCATGTCTGGAAGGAATTCGTTCAGCACAAGTGGCTGAATTGATTGCTTTGATTCGTGCTTGTGAAGTGTCAAAGGACATACGAGTTACCATCATTACTGATAGTCAGTATGGGTATGGAGTTGTACATGATTATGGACAGCTCTGGTCTCAGAGAGGCTATTTAACTTCAGCAGGGTCACCAATTAAAAATGCAGCTTTCATCAAAAGATTAATTGAGGCCATACAGTTGCCGAAAGAGATCGCAATTGTAAAATGTGCTGCACACACAAAAGGAGTGGATTATATCTCAAAGGGCAATGCCTATGCAGATGAGACAGCAAAGTACTGCGCAAGAAAATGTTGTGCATACCATCGGGAAAAGAGTAAAGAAACTGATTCAAATTCATTGATGCTAACAACTGTTGTAGAGACATGGCAGGAAATCAGAGATTTGCCAAATGAAGCAGATAATGAGGAAAAGGATCTGTGGTTAAGATCAGATTGTAGGCCACGTGATGAGGATGGAGTGTGGACCTACAAAGATGGCAGAATAGTCTTACCAAATTGTTTGATTGCTGATATGGCTAGATTGTATCATGGCCCAGCTCACCTTGGAAGAGATTCTATGATCAGACTTTTCCGAGAAACTTGGTTCAATACAAATTTAGAACCATTGCAGAGTCTTTTTGTCAAAGGTGTTTGTCATGCCAACAAATGAACCCAAACAGAAAATCAGTTGTAGGTACAGGAGTAATTGGTCGAGAGGGTGGTCCCTTTACCAGGTTGCAGATGGATTTCATTGAAATGCCCCTACATAATTGTTTGAAATATGTTCTTGTGATTGTGTGTTTGTTTTCAAGATGGGTAGAAGCATTTCCTACAAGACATTGTGATTCAATTACAGTGGCAAAATTGTTACTGAGAGAAATCATCCCAAGGTACGGTTTTCCAGTCACTATTGAGAGTGATGGAGGAAGCCATTTTGATAACAAACTGATGAAGCTGATATGTGAGGCATTAAGCATTGAGCAGAAAATACACTGTGCATACAGACCAGAGGCATCTGGGGTGGTTGAACAGATTAATGGGACAATTAAAAACAGGATTGGAAAAATGTGTCTGGAAACAGGTGTAAAGTGGACTGATGCTCTTCCACTTGTTTTGATGTCATTGAGAAGTACACCTGATAAAAAGACAGGTTTGAGTCCTCATGAGATACTAATGGGAAGAGTCATGAGGCAAGCTTTTGTACCTGTAGGCAAACTGTTGAGCATAAATGACAGTGCTATTTTGGATTACTGTAAAAAGTTATCTGATATAGTGACTTCTGTGTCTAATCAGGTGGGAACTGAAGCACAATCAAATGAGAAAGTTTTGACACATGATTTGAGACCTGGTGATTGGGTCAGAACAAAAGTACATCGAAGAAGAAATTTTCTGGCTCCTAGGTGGCAGAAGCCTAGACAAATAATTCTGGTCACTACAAATGCAGTGAAATGCAGAGGATTGAAACGGTGGATTCATCCTAGTCATACTATTCCAGTACCAACTCCTGAGAGTTCTGAAGTTGAGAGTGATACTACAGATGATTCTGATTCTGAAGTAGAAGGTGAAACAAATCCAGATTCTGAAGATCGACAGAGAGGTCGACATCTGGAAAATGTGCCTGTGAAAGAAGGACTGACAAGAAAAGATCTAGAAATTATTGAAATAGATTCAGGAGAAGAAGAGAATCTATTGAAAGGAAAAACAACTGAAGATTCAGTTGAAGAGATTAATGGGGTGAATTCCATTGAAGACAGAGAAGCTGAACCAAAAGAAATTTCTGACCAGGAGAGTATTGAAAAGCAGAAAAGAAGCTCTGAAAGCAGGAACAGGAATTCTGAAACTGGGAAGTTGAAGGTAATGGAAGAAGAAAATGAATTCCCAAGTACCAGCTACAAAGATGATGTTCCTAACGGAGTGAAGCTGCCGAGTAAAGAAGTACCTGAGTCCAGAATTCTAATTTCTGACACTGAAACTGATGAGAGTGATGAAGATTCTCAAATAAGAAAATTCAGAAAAGGAGCTTGGAGAACAGAAAATAATGTGACAAAGCAAAAGAAGAAATTACTAAGAAAAAGTGATAATTGGCCAGGAGAAAATGAAGGCCTGAAATTCAAATTGAGATACAGATCAAAGGAACAGATTGATGAGATATCAAGTCAAAAAGATTCTGAAGAGAAAAGTGAGGCAGGAAAGAAAATAGAAGTGATACCTGTAATGGAGGTAAATAGTCACAGTCAGAAAGAGATTGAAAACAAAAGTGACAATGATTGAAGTACATACCTGTTAAATTTTTAGGTTTTCTGTTTTTGGCATAAGGCTGAAGAAAATGTGTTAGATGACACAAGGTTGAAGAAATTCTGTTAGCTGAAAAATTAATTTGTGACATTAGGTCGAAGAAAAACTGTTAGAAGGTTTAAAGAGTATATAAAAAAAAAAAATAGAAAAAGGGGGGGTGTTAGAAATTTTTAGAAAATTGTGTTAGACATTTTTAGAAAATTTTAGAATTTTAGACAATTTTTTAAAAAATTTTTGTTTTATTTTTCTTTGCAAGCTTAATGAAAATACATTCAACAAGCTCAAGATGCTTAATTTTAAATAAATGTTGTAAGATGTCTCTGATATAATAATTCTGCTTTGGTTAATTTAGGTTGTTATTTTTATTTTAGAAATTAACAAGGAGAAGTTTAAGGTTAATATGACAAGCAAGATACTGACATTTTATTAGTTATAGTTTTTGCAACACTTTTGTTGAAGCTCAGTTGCATGTTACACAAGAGAAAGAAATAGAACTAGAGGGGTTTCTTAAAAATCAATATGAGAATTGTAGATAAACTGATGAGATAAGTCTTTAGAAATAATAACACAGGTGAAATTGAATCATGTTCATCTTAGATAAAATTTTTGCTAACATTTTTGGTGTGGTTTGGTGATTTTAAAATCACCAGATGGGGGAGTTGATGAAGCGAGATTCAGAAATAATTTTTATTTCAACTCGTGAAGTCACACTTCCATAAATCAATTAATTATGCTAACAATTTGTGCTGTGTGTGTGCTAATTCAATCTAGTTTAAAGTTGCATACACAAAAGACATGTGGGAAACTAACATGTGTGCTCATAAATGTGCATTATGTTGCATTCTCATGTATGTGGAAAATAATAAATTAATCTTGTCTATTGTCATGTCATGACTAATAGCAGTTGTTTTTAAAATAATGGCATGTGCTTATTTTGCTTTCCTTGTCTATGTGGTGTCACTATATTCTCTATAGGTGCATAAAAGAACCCTGCTGGATTAAATGAAGAATGGTAGATATAAAATGCTGCTTTATTTGTTGGCTTCTGCTAGGTAATTTAGACTAATGGGTTAATTATTAGTAATAATGGGTGATAACAGAACAAACTGTATTTCTTTCATTAATTATTCTTTGTGTTTGTTTATATAATAGTTTTACAAGTGAAGCTTAGAGATGGCTGCAGAAAATTAGTACCCTTTTAAAAGTGGCGCAAGAGAGGTGGCGCAGAAAATTGACGCTCTTTGAAAAGAGGCCTATTGATGAAAATGGCTCAAGAGAAAATAATTCTGAAAGGATTGAAAAAGCCTCTGAGCTTTTATTTTGAAAGGTTTTGGAATGAACTGCTAAAAAGATGACTCTTTGGAGAAATTTGCTAACGTGCCGCGGGAGTTTAGAGCGGACAGGCTCAAGGTTGAAAGGAAGAATCGTGATAGATTTGCATTGCTTGAACAATCTTTTGCTACAAAATGTAGCAGCCTAAGGAAGAGCTGCCAAGACTTCTACATGAACAATGAACTAGTGAATTTGCCCGGGCATGTAATAAGGAGGTGTCACAGTTTACTGTGGTACGAGGTGGCTCAGCCAATGGAGAACTAGAATTCGTCTGCTGGAATGTGAAAAATAGTTAGCTCAGCTTAATTTAGGGTATAAGAATGGCTTCAGAGAACAGATAGTTGGCTTACGCTCGAGAAATTCTGGAGGACGTGTTATGCTGATGGACTACACACGTGAGGAAAGAAATTTTTATTAATTACTTTATTTCTAGGTGATGAGGGTAGAAGACAGAGAGATAGTTAGGATTTTGGAAATGCTTAATTTTACTTATTCCTGCTAATGAATAATAATTCTTGATTTATGCTCTTTTTATTAATTCTGAATAAACCTTTCTTTATGACATTTTCTAATGCTTGCTTAATAAAATACCAAAACCTGAGTTTTTCTAGATGTGTTTAAATAAACATTCTAAAATGACAAGCTGGTCTTGATTATTGTAGATAGTTTTAAACAACATATTTAGATCTTATCGCCTCATGATTCAGTTGCTCTATTGTTGATATGGGCCTAGTGTTGTAATGTAAGTTTTGTGGTAGTAGATAGTGTCATTTGTGCAATATTTTGGTGAGAGCGCTGGATCACCATGAGAAAGAAGGTTGTGCATTATCAGTGTTGACACAGTTGTTCGGAAACAGGCAGCGTCCATGTGCGTATTTTTCATCGACTTTAGACCCGGTAGCTAAAGCATTGCCGAGTTGCTTGAGAGCGACAGCGGCAGCAGCTGTTTCTATTCGGCAGTCTGCTGGTTTAGTTATGAATAATACATTGATTGTGATGGTTCCACATGCAGTGGACACGTTGTTAAACAGAACCAAGACACAGCACTTAACTAGTGCTCGATTGTCAGGTTACGAGTTAACACAGTTAGCGAGTCATGTGCACATAAAAAGATGCAACACGCTTAACCCAGCTACGTTGTTGCCGATTGAAACAGAGTTAGATAATTCTGAACAGCATGATTGTTTTCTCAGAACAGAAGAAGAAACGAAAGGGAGAATAGATCTTAGTGACACTCCCCTTGCAAAGTGTGATGGTATCTTATGGGTGGATGGTTCACGCTTCAAGCTTCCGAATGGAGATACGACTGCGGCATATGCTGTTACGACTTTGCATACGATTGTTGAAGCTGCACGTATCCCACATAATTCAGCTCAAGCAGCAGAATTGATTGCACTTACACGAGCGTGTGTGTTGTTGAAAGGAATGAAAGTGATCATATATACTGACAGCCAGTATGCATTCGGTGTGGCTCACAGTTTTGGACGATTGTGGAAAGAACGTGGGTTTCCTGACTTCGCATGGAACTAAGATTCAGCATGGTAAATTGGTGAATGAGCTCCTCGAGTCACTTACTTTGCCGTTGCAAGTCGCGATTGTGAAATGCAGTGCACACAAGAAAGTGACTGATGATGTTGGTCGTGGAAATGCATTTGCTGACGAAGTCGCAAAAGAAACAGCGAGGGATGTGATGAGTTGAATGTATGTTGCAGGCCCTGCAAGATGGATTGGTGACGTTAGAATGTGTGAAGACACGATAGAGAGTGTAAAGTCTATTCAAGCTGAAGCTACAGAGAAAGAGTTGAGTACATGGAGAGAGAGTAAGGGAAAATTGGATGTGAATGGTTGTTGGGTTGAATTGTCAGAGCATCAGAGATGGTTGTTACCCGATGCGTATGTGCCTGCAGTTGTTACAATGGCTCATGGAATGTCTCACATCAGTGTGAAAGGGATTTGTAAGTTGTTGGTACCAGTATGGCAAAACGCTGGAATTCCCAAGTGTGCAGAGAACGTGGTCAAAAATTGTATGGTGTGTCTGAAATACAATCCTGGTAGGGGAACCCCAACTCCAGTTGGTCATTTTGCGCCTCCAACGTATCCGTTCGAGGTTTTGCAGCTAGATTTCATCCACATGGAAAGGTGCAATAATCTGAAATACGTACTCGCTGTTGTTTGTGCCTTTTCAAGATGGGTAGAAGCGTATCCCTTAAAGGACAACACTGCCTTGTCCACAGCTAAAGCCCTTGTCAAAGAGTTCTTCCCTAGATTTGGAATGCCGAGAATGGTCTGGAGTGACAATGGGAGTGAATTTGTGGGTCGAGTGATGAAGAAAGTATGTGAAGGGCTAGGCATCCAACAGAAATTCCACGCTGCAAATCACCCCCAATCAGCTGGACTAGTAGAGTGCTACAATGGCACATTAAAACTAAAATTGGCCAAAATTGAAGCAAGCTCTGGTCTTAAATGGCCTGACGCTCTGCCTTTGGCACTCCTATCAACAAGAATGACTGTGCATTCGCCAGTGGGACTTAGTCCGTACGGAATAGTGTTCGGCCGCCCGGCCAACATATGTGGAGTGCCAAGGCCGAAAAAATTTAGTGAGATCGAACACCCTGTACTGCTTGACTATTTGTACGAATTGACGGCTAAATTGCGTGTTTTACACAAACAGGTTCACGATTCTCTGCCTCAGGTATCTGAAGATCCAGGCCACACCATCAATCCTGGTTCGTGGATTCTGGTGAAAACTTTCCAGCGGACGAAAAACGATCAGCCCCGCTGGACCGGCCCCCACCTAGTCCTGCTGTCAAAGAGATCCGCCGTGCGAGTGGAAGGCAAAAAGAACTGGATCCACGGCGTACACTGCAAGAGGGTGCCTTTGCCTCTACCGTACGACCGGTGGGTCCAGGAGGGTGTTGCTGACTCTGAGACTGAGACTGTGCCTCGTTTTCTGCCTTTCAGCGATGCACGCATAAAAGGAACAATTACTGAAAAAGAAAGTAACAATCTCTTGCAAGAAGCTGTACCGCCGTCAATTCGATTGGACACTACAGAGCCTGAACTCCTGTTTCAAGACCAGACAGTATCTGGGAAACAACGCTATAATCTGAGGCCGAGAACTATGGACAAATAAAAATAAAAAAATTCTTCTCTTTACTAAAAATTTTGAAAGTGCAGCTCTCTCATCTGAGAAACTTTTTTATTTTTGTTTTTCGAACCACCATCCGGGTTCCGCTGTAGGGTCGCGGTTGCCCAAGTCTTTGGGGTGCAGCTGAAGACGTTAGGTCGACAGTTCTGGTTGGTCTAAGGGAGTTGCCCTGGACTGACAGAAGCATTCCTTAGCATAGAACACCCTACCATCGCGAGCAGCATTTTAGAGAGGATGGAGTTTTTTGAGATGGAGAGACCTGCCAAAACAATGAACTTTAAGGCCAGAATGTGTAAAATGATGACCACGAAATGTTTTTTGACACTATGCATTTTTATGTTGTTCAGTGTTATGATGTTTTTAGTAGGATATGTTTTATTCTCTTTTCGAGTGACATATGCACCCACTACATTGCCCATACCTCCTCCTACTGTTTCCTCGCATTCTTTCCACCCTTTTCCTGAACATGAATCCGCTAGGAGATTAGAGTTTATTAATAACTCCTTCGTTCAACTTTTGCACCAACACCAACTAGTAATGAACACGACTAACTGTTGGGTGTGCGGTCTTATGCCTCACACAACGGATAAAGGTATCCCTTATCTGGTCCTGCCTTTCAGCCACAATGGTTCTGTGTGGGCATACAGAACAATGTTCATCTACGCACATGAGACCTACCCCCTACGTTCTCTGACAGACAATCCTAAGAATAGTGCTCTAGTTAAGGGTATAGTAGACATGGTTCCTCCGCCCACCACCATGTATATAAACAAAGGACCCACCCGACCGCGCAGCGGGCGGGCGCAGCGGGCGCGCCGACGGTGCGCCGAAGGCGCGCCAAAGGCAAGCCCGTCTGCGCCCGTCCGCGCCTGGCCCGGGCCTAGGGCCACCCCCCCTGGCCCGCTTGACCAGTCTCCTCGCATTTATTACTCTGCCGCCCAGCTTCTGCGTTATCGCCCCATGAGTAGAGAAACCTGTACTATCTCCCACCCAATTTCCCTGCTCACTAGCCCTGTAACTCACTGCTCAGGCTGTCACACTACGATCCCCGCTATCCACAAACCATCCGAAAGTAAACTGCACACTATGAAAACACACACGATAGCACTCACAAATGTCCGCTCGCTCGGCAAGCATAGCCAAGACATTCATGAGTTGATTCTTGACCACAAAATAGATCTCCTGTTCATGACTGAAACATGGATGGGCCCAGCATCCGATCCGGACTTGGTCATAGCAGTTCCGATGGGGTATACCACCCATAGATTAGATAGGCAAATCAAGAAAAAGGGAGGTGGCATCGCCATTATCGCCCGTGATACCTACAGTGTAAGGTTCACCATCATTGCACAGACCTTCTGTGAAGCCATTGAGTTTTCTATTAAAATGTCCCCATCTTATACCTTTAAAGGGATTCTTCTGTACCGCCCCCCAGGGCCTAGAAGTGACTTTATTGGCGCATTCAGGTCATTTCTGGAAGTATCTGCATTAGATTCTCCTTTCACCATCTTAGGTGATTTTAACTTTCATTTTGATGTCCATGATAATTCCGACACAGCCACTCTATTAGCCGACTTATCTACCTTCGGCCTGGCCACTCTGGTTCATGCCCCCACGCATGAAGGAGGTCATTTGTTAGATGGCATTTTCTCCAATGCTATTGGCCTTCAAGTCACAAAAATACTGCCTCTAACATGGTCTGATCACCATCTTATTCTTTCTTCGTTACAAACTCATGATCTCCCGATCAAAAAATCCAACCATAACTCTCGTCTATCATACCTGGCATGGGATAACATAGACGAATGTAGCTTAAAAAATCTGCTTACAGATACCACCCCGTTGTTATCCACTGACCCCAATACAGCCACTTCTCAATTCTACCACTGGGTCAGCTCAGCAGCCAGAGATCTGGTTCAAGTCAAGGAGCGGTCACGCAATAGAGCTACCCCGTCGGCCCCATGGTACACGGACGAACTACGCACACAAAAACAACAGTGCCGGAATAGAGAGAGACACTGGCGGAAAGACTATTCCCAGGAATCCAAATCCCTTTACAAAGTGTCGGTAACAACATACAAAAATCTCATTATAGACGCCAAGAAAAGATATTACTGTTACAAAATAGAAAATGCACAAAACTCAAACAAGTGTCTATTCGAGACAACCAGACAGTTAGCTGGCTCTTCTGTTGATCTCACACCCCCCCTTCCCAAGCCCTCTGTGACACCTTGTCCAGATTTTTTTTCAGCAAGGTGGATGATATTTATCGAAACTTTGCCAATACTGCTATCAGTTCCCACGAGGCCTTTACCCAGCTTGAAGGACCAACTTTTCAGCAGTTTAGAGAGGTGACCTGCTCACAGGTACTCAACATCATATCCTCTATTAAATCGGGGTCAGCCTTGGACCCATGCCCTTTGAAGGTTATACGGCCAATTGTGGACACAGTCCTCCCCTCCATAACTGAGATTTGCAACGCCATGTTTTCCACAGGCATCTACCCAGACACCTTAAAGAAAACACTTATAAAACCACTTCTGAAGAAACCTTCCCTGGATAAAGAAGAACCTAAAAGTTATCGGCCCATTGCCAGTCTGCCACTTTTAGCGAAAGTGGTGGAAAAAAATATGAACACCCAACTTTCCCTCTTTATCGAGGAGAATAAAAGGCTCGACGAATCGCAGTTTGGTTTCCGCCGGTGTCACGGAACTGAGACCGCTCTGGTTAAGGCGGCAGATGATATTAGATCCATCCGGGATGCAGGAGGCTCGGCCATTCTGATCCTACTGGACCTATCTGCGGCCTTCGACACGGTCGACCATACCACTCTGGTCGACCGTGTCGAGAGTATAGGTTTCCGAGGCAACGCCAAAAATCTTATTGCCTCCTTCCTGGCCAACAGGACCCAGGTTGTCACTGTGGGACCTTTCGAGTCCTCCCCATTGTCATTACCATGTGGAGTTCCCCAGGGCTCATCCCTCAGTCCGACACTCTTTAACATTTATGTGTCGGACCTTGCCAAAGTCATCAGGGCATTTGGGATGAGCCTAACGTCCTACGCTGATGACACCCAACTGATCCTATCGGTCAAGAACGACGGGCTACAAAAAGCCAACATGCTTAACCAAGGCATGCAGGCAATAGGCAGCTGGATGGCCCATAATTGCCTGAAATTGAACTCTGAAAAATCAGAGGTTCTTATTTTCGGCAATCTTTCCCCAGACTGGTCCTCCTTATGGTGGCCGTCGTCTATGGGCCAGCCTCCAGACCCGGTTGACAAAGTTAGGAACCTGGGTGTATTGTTCGACAATCGTTTGAACTTCCTGCCTCATGCCAACCAGATCTCCTCCTCTGCCTTCTACAAACTCCGGCTTATAAAAAAAAATTCTGCCCTTTTTACCTGAACATCACGCCAAAACATTGGTAAGCGCCCTGGTTCTCTCTACCCTGGATTACTGTAACGCCCTGTTTCTAGGTGCCCAGGAGAGAGTGCTAGCTAAAATGCAGGCTATCCAGAATGCCGCTGCAAGGCTCCTAGGGAAAATCCCTAAATACCATTCGGTCTCACCAACTCTAAAGCGCCTTCACTGGCTCCCAGTGAAAAAGAGGATAAAGTTTAAGGCACTGTGTTTGACATACAAGGCCTTACACAATGCCGGACCAGTGTTCTTTACTCAAAATTTGATTCCCTATTGCCCTTCCAGAACACTGCGCTCCTCCATTTCATTTGATCTGGCGATCCCCCGAACCAAAACTGTTAACTGGGGCGACAGGCGGTTCCTAGTAGCTGCACCGAAATTGTGGAACACACTCCCATATTCAATTAAGACCAGCACTTCCCTCTGGTCTTTTCGAAAGAGCCTTAAAACTTGGCTTTTTAACCTTTCATAGATCCTCTTGACCTTCGTACTTCTTGCCTCCCTGGGTTAAACACAGCAGTTCTCTAGCGCCGAGATGCCCTCGGGCCTTCGTTCGCGCTTTACAAGTGTTTTAAATAAATAAATAAATAAATAAAAAATGGTTAAGGAAGATATCTCCTATGAGACTATCCCTAGAGGAGAGATACTAGTATATATAGGATGGAACGTGACCGGATGTGGAGTTACTCTGAGTGAGAAACAGCAAGCTGAGAGATCTTCCCCGATTTGGATTGTACGCCATCAAGGTCATCTGTGCCTGTAAGGTACTGGCAAGAATCCCAGAGCTCAGTTAGGGAAAAGTATCTGTACTGAAACATATGTTTTTGCGTCCCAGACTTCCCTTTCGTTCTTAGCAACTAAGGGTACCTATTTCATCTGCCATGATAGAGCCTATACATGGTTGCCCCCTGACTTCTCGGGCACATGCTTTGTTTCGTTCCTATTGCCTCCCACCTACACAGCGGTGGCAGATTACCATAAGACAAGGATAGTTAGAGGTCTCTTCAGTGAAAAGGACACTGCAGAACAAGAATTTGGAGACTTCGTGAGGGGTTTTCTGCCGTTCTGGGGACCCATGGTTAACAGCAGGAACATAAGGCAATTGACAAGGGTGGTTGAGTCCACCGTAGTTGAAACTGCCGGTGCCCTTAGTAACTTGACTGCTGAGCTCCAGTCGGATCGTCTTATGACCCTTCAGAACAGGGTCGCGTTAGACGTCATACTTGCAGACCGAGGTGGGGTATGTAGGGTGATCAAATCAAGTTGCTGTGTTTTCATTCTAGATAACGCTCCAACAGTGTACCAGGCCATCTCCAAACTGCATAAGATTTCCGAATCTATTCATGTAGACAAAGGAGATTGGTCGTTAATGGGATGGTTCTGGGAACTGGTATCCGGCTGGGGTTGGAAAATTCTGATGGTCATTGGGATGATCTTAGCCATTCTTTTCCTGTTCTGTCTGTGCGTTCAGTGTGCTCCTGCTATATGTGGCCTCTGTGCTACATCGTGTGTAAGGAAGCCTGTATCGAGGGACGAGCTAAGCAATAGGATGATGCTACAGCAACATCTCAATGACTTTACGAATATAGACTTGGACTCAGATTAGCATGAGTATAGGTTATTGCCTATGTAAGGGCAAAAGGAGGGTCTGTAGTACTTGAAATTCTGGACCCATGTTATAAACATCATTGTATCATGATGATTTTGATATCAGAAGACCGAGAATGGTTAGTACACTATGCACAAGCATTTTCGTCATATTCGAGTGACGATTTCACATTGAAATCGTAGTTTTCGTCCTGAACCCTCGGGTTCCATTTTGTGTACGGCAGCCATTTTGTGAGTTGCCCTCACATAGGCCAATGATTAAAGCCAAACATGGTCCTGAAGGACACGTACACCTTTCCTGACTTCTCTGCGACCTGGGCAAGCTGACTCCACTGCCCCAGGCCAAACCTGTTCGGTCAGTTCCTCTCCCAGTGGCCGAACGAGATAGCATCAAGGCACAACATGCCATAAACCTTTCATCGCACACAAACCACGCCTAATCTTGCACACACCTGTCCCTGTTTCCTACTTTATGACTTGCTTTACAAGGAGGAGGCGCCCGTTTTTATTGGGGTTTTGTCGATATCTGATGAAAATACTGGGCCTTGCCGGATAATTGATTGTGGACTGGACAAGCTGAAATATGGGCTTGTCATCATGACTCTGCTTTTCCATTGTAGTGAAAATATGTGAATGGTCAACTGTAATGTAAAGAATGTTTGCCTGAAGCATAATATTTTGTATAAAAAGAGAAGGCTGGCTTTGTAAGGTTGAGCAGTCTCCTGAGAATATACACCGTGTTGTACTTCTAGGATACCTGTTACTTGGTTGCAGCCAATAAATTCGATCCTTGACTTCACCTAGAAGACTCTGTGTTTCTGTTGTCTGAAACAGGAAGGACCCGAAGTCTTAGGGTGTTGTCCCTGGCACCGCTGTGTTACCGGTTCAGTACCGGTTCTGAAAAACCCAGTACTTCAGAAGTAGATTTTAGGGAGTTAGGTCGCTGGATGACGTTTTTAATATGATAGAATTGATCAAATTGTGTTTGTTGTTCGCAACATGCATTAGGGCTGTTTTGATAATATTCTGTGTGGTTATTTTGAACGTGCTAAGCAATAGGACAAGCCTGTTGAAATTAACACTTTTAACCATAAAGTTTATTTTCTTAGTGCAGTACTCGTGAGTGTTATCCCAAAGAACAAAATTGGGCTTTCCAAATTACCTCTGCATCCCTGAATCACTGTTTAGAGATTGCTAGTAACCTAGAAGGCATGGACACCACATCAACTATGCAATGGGTGGAGTTGTGGTGGGCTACAACAACCTGTTATTCCACAGTCAATCACTGGTGCATTGAACTAAGTTCACTTGTAACAAGTGCTAATATGTGACAGCAAAACTTGCGGAGCTAAGCCAGTGTCTTAAGGTCATATTTATGAGCCAGGTTGCATTGCACTTGCACTACGCAGCATAGTTCAAGCGCAACACAAATCAAAAATTAGATTTATGAACCATGCAAGGCCTCTTTGCGTACCTTATAAATCTGGGGTAGCACAACACAGCACTAATGGCGGGGTTGCATTACTCTTCTCTTGGAAGGCATTCCATGGGCATTGCATGGGTGTTTTTCAGATGAAACTCCCATGGTTTTTGACGCGTTCCCAGATTCACCAAAAGTGGCAGACGTGGCAATGCGCCAAAAAAGATATGCCTTCTGAGGGGAGGAGTAAGGAAGGGTAATATATTTAATTCTCCTTGTTACTTCCTCTTTCTATGTTTTTTGTGTTCTGCAGCACAAATAGATAGATGAATTTATCTCACATGATTGTTTTTCTGCAGGAAGGTGCCCTTCCTGCTCAAAAACAATCCTGCATGCAACACAGGCACCCTTGTACCAGGATGCCTGTGTTGGCGCTAGGTAGCCAAGCATCAGCACAGAGACAAGGAGAGGAATGCACAGTATTTTTTTAAATACAGCACGTTCCTGCCCTTTCCCTTCAACACAGCATAGCCCAGTAAGATGGCTTGCTCTGCTGCGCCACATCCTCATAAATATGAACCTTAGTTTATGCAACAGCATAGACATTCAAGGTCCTATCTCACTCACTGGAAATGGGCAGCTCTCCCTCACCCCCATTCTCTCAAGCTTATAAAATCACAATGTTATGTTCCTAGATGGCCGTCAACTACCCCCCCCAGTAGGTGTTAGGGCTTTGTTCTTAGCAGTTACCCACAGTGGGTGTCTGTAAGCTGAGTACATCCTGAGTTGGATTGGACATATTAGGTAGCAGCAGTTTATTGCTTTGTGGGAGCCCCGGACTGAGCCTTGCTTTTGTCACCATCATATAGCCCAACACATAACCAGGTCATAAGGTTTCACCCTCTCTGTTGCACAGACTGAACGAGGGTGCTGTGTCCACTTTCATCCTTCTTCCAAGTACTCTGTTGCTTTTACAAGTACTCTCCGCAGGATTTGCTCCCTTATAGTTCCTCCTGTGTTTTATTTTATACTTGCCTTTATATATCTACCTGTACTTATGGATGGTTAGCCACTGAGGGCCTAATTACTAGTTTGGCGGTCCATAGGACTGCCAAGCTCTCGGTGGTGCGGTGGTGGTTGGGGACTGCTACACCAGTAGTCCGACTGCCGTAGTACAACTACGCGGTTGGACCACCATAGAACTGCAGTAACCGAAGACAGAGTATATGACCAATTTTATATGACTGTAGCGGCCTAGGGCTTTGTTTATTATATATGCAGCTTGTAGTTTATATTCCTATGCCATTCGGTATGAGAAAGGCAGCACCAAGGGGAAGTGATCCAAATTATATAACTCAGGGTACAACTACTTATTAACAATTATTCTGTGCAGGGTGGCACATGAATACAGGAGTCTGTCAGGAGGAAAGAAAGAGGGCGGGGGGGCACCGGGCAGCGGGGCCACAGGCCAGATCCAATGTTCACCTAACCCACAGTTTGTTATTGGGTCAGTCTACCAAATTCTCAGGCAGGCCAAGGGGGTGGTGAAGCCAAAAGGCAGCCTTTGTACTGTTCATGGAGTCAATGTGCAAATGATTCCCTATTGTATTACTGTCGTTACCCACATACATTTTTATTTCCGTTAGCCACCCAGGTTAACTGGTCTTGTTCTCCATCCAAGCAAGAGCTATCTCCATCATCCTCAACCCCTTCATGATACCTCCCAGGGTTTTCCCAATTTGCAAGGACCTCCCTCCAGGGTTCTGCCATTGGGTGACGTCTCAGTCCCCATGCAGCCTCTCTGTTCAAGACCCTTCCCTCTGCACCTGCCCAGTGGGTAACGTCTCTTTTCCAGTCTCCAATAATGGGGCCACAGGTAGATTTCCACATCAGTGCTACTCTCCTCATAGCCAGGACCAGTGCTAGATTCAGGAATTTTGTGCCTATTTTACACTTGGGTGGTTGGGGGAACAGTCCGAGCAGGTAAGTTCTGATCGTGAGTTCGAGAGCGTGCCCTATCGCTGCACCTAACAACTTCAAGGTTTCCTACCAGAACCTATTTGCTGTGGCATATTCCCAGGTCATGTGAATGAAGTCAGCTTCGCTATGGTTACACCTCTGGCAGTTAAGTATTTCACCACCGAAGGTGACACGGAGCCTGGGGGGAGTCTTCTATGTCACTTGGCTGTAGTTGAATTGAATATATTTCATCCTTGTGTTATTGGAAACCTTTTTATGGTATGCCAAGATTCTACCCTACTCCAGATCCGAAAGCTCCTTATGTAATACTGTCTCCCATTTGTCTTGCAATTTTTGTAACAGGGCACGGAAAATGTTGGCAAATGTAGAGTACAACCATTTCACCTGGTGTCTAGCTCTGCCCGGGGTGAGCATGGCCTGTAGCACTGGATGCATCGTAGGTTCCTCTCATCTATTATTCCTGAACCCCTTAAACATTTGGATCAAGGCCTTGTACTGTAGGAACTGTCCTTACTGAAGTTCAAAGCCCACAACCAGATCCTCCAGTTGGGTAAGGATGGATTGCTGGTAGCAATCCCCCACTGTCTCCAATCCCACTTCAGTCCAAGCTGCTAGTTGGTCAGAGGTGAATATTGTCTTGTGATTACCATACGGTAAGCCTATCAGGGGTAAGGCTAGGGAGTAGAGGGGATTCCCCGCATTTTTGGCAACTCAGTGTTTCAAACACAGGAGGGCAGTGGTCTGTAGCAGAAATTGATGAGGAATTACCACTGCTGGGTGGAGCAGTCTGGCTAGTAATAGTGTTGTGCTGTCATCGGATTCCATCAGATCTGTCCCCTTAGGGCCTGTGCCTTACAACCATTGCAGCAAACACTGTAGTTGAGAAACCAGGAGGTAAAGTTCGGCACCTCCACACCACCATCTATCATAGGGCATTGCAGCATTGCCAGGGACAAACTCTGACGTCCCCTTTCCAATATAAAATCTCGCAGCAAGGCATCTATTTGCTTGAACCACCCGTTGGGCACTACAATCGCAAGATTGATAAAGAAATACAGAAGATGTGGCAACATGACCATCTTTGCCAGGGAGACTTGTGCCATAATTGAAGACGCCAAGAGCACCAGAATGGTACATATGATCTAAGGGCTTCAAGCGCTTTTTGCAAATTCCCATCTCTCAAATCCGCCAGTGAAAGGAAGTTGTGTATCCCTAAGTATTTGAAGGAGGAAAGGGCCCAATTAAGGTCCAATGGAAGGTCTATGGGGCAAGGGAGGTTCGGGCTACAGGGAAGAAGGTAAGTGTTGCTTTTGTTAACCTTCAAGCCAGACACATGCTTGAATCTACTCAGGAGATCAGGTGCTGCAGCAGAGCCTTGTACAGCATTGCTAAGATAAATCAGCATCAAGTGAGATGGTATGAACATGTCCTCAAACGGTCAGGACCACCCTCCCACCTCCCTGACATAACAGCGCTGCCAGCGGTTTGATTTCCAAGCCCAAAAAAATGGGTGGCAGTGGGCATCCCTCTCGAGTCCCATGAAAAATATGAAATTGCGTCCAAACGGTTTTGACTGTCTTGACTATGGCCGTCGGGTGTTCATATAATACTTCCACCCATTTCCCACGGATATCTCCCGAACCCATGTGTTGTATGGTTTCGGACAGGAAATCCCAACGTACGGGGTTGATGGCCTTCTCCAGGTCTATGGGCAGAAGGGCCACTCATGGGAGGAGCTGCATCCTGGGATGGTAAAGCCCTGAGTAAGTTAAAAGAAGTATTCGGGGTAGGGATAAATCCATTTTGTTCTGGGTGGATTAGTGTAGACATGTGTGGTAGTAAATGGAGCACCAGTACTTTGCAAAGGATTTTAAAATCCATATTGAGCAAGAAGAGGGGCTGTAAATCTGTAATGTGGGGCCCCTCAGAGGTCATCACAAGGAGTGGGATCACCAGTGCGTACCTAGTAGGCTCAAGAAGCTGCCCAAGCCGTAAGCATTCTGCATATAAGGTCATTAGAGGACGAGCCAATGTCGGCACGTATAGTGAGTAACATTCTGAGGGGAGACCGTCTGGGCCCGGGGTTTTGCCTGTGGCCATGCCTTTAATGGCTGCCTGTATTTCCTGAATTTCTACCGGTCCGCTTAGTGTTTCCTTCAACTTACGGTCCAGCATTTCAAGAGGCAATAGTGACAGAAAGGCAGGCTGCACTTCCTGAGGAACCTGGGGGCACGCTCAGTACAAGGAGTCATTGTAATCTCAAAACAGGGCATTAGTAGCCTCTGGATCATGGACAGAGCGGTTTATTTCCAAAGGAACATGGGTAATTGGGGAGCCATGTGTCTCTGGTCTAATCAACCAGGCCAATAGGGGCCTAGGTCTACCTTCTTCCTCCTGCACTCTAGTGAGGTATCCCCTGTTATCATGGAACCTCAGTCTCTCAAGGGCCTGATGGTACAATGATTGTGTGTCCTTCAATTGTCTCTGGTTTGTAATGTTTGACCCTTGTGCATTGTCTAGTCCATGTAGTTTGCCCTCCTTGTCTTGCAATTCATGGTGTAATACTTGCTGTGCCCCTATTGACTGTCCTAGATAGAACCCCCTTGTCACCACCTTAAATGCCTCCCAGTCTACCAGCACTGTAGACGCTGTATGTGCGTTGGAAGGAAAGCATGTGTCAATGGCTGTTCCCAGGTTTACAGGAAGCAAGAATCTTCTAGCATCAGTGGGTTGAGACGCCACAGTGGAATCATTGGGTGCTTTCTCAAAGGTTGGAAGGACAACAGTAATGGACTATGATCAGAGAATGTGCGTCCCAAATGCTTCATACATGTAATGGATTGTCCTGGACTGGAGGAGCAGAGGAAGGCATCTATCCCTGTATGTAACGGATGCAGGGAGGAGTAATATGAGTAGTCTCTATCGGACTGGTGTTGTGTCCTTCAAACATTTTCCAGACCCTGATCCAGCGGGCTATAGAAAATATGTCATAAACAACGCTACCCAACTTCATAACCTAATAACAAATTCTACACTAACTCATGGACCCATTTATAAACCTGACATATTTTGGGCCTACTGAATCAGGTGGTCAGAATAATTCTATATACACCTAATCTATAAACTATATACAATATTATACATTAGCGGAAAGAATATTGTCATTATGATACCTACTCACTATTTTAAACGACCACCATTGGCGACGTGATCTAGCTAATAGTAACCCACACTTCTGAATAATCAAGACCAGCTTGTTTGTCAAAAGTAAGATTTTATTACTAAATTATGGTATATAAATTGATAGTTTTATAAATGAATTTTATTAGCATTAAAGTAAACATGTTTGTAAAGAATTATGAGAAAAAGCAGTTTAAGCAGATAAATCAAAGTTTGAGAGAATTATTAAAAGTTTAGCATTTCTAAAACCTAAGTCCCTAGCTGAGCTAAAATAATAGAAATTAAAGTAAAGTTCTTTGAGGATTCTTACGTGCTCCACGCAATGTCCGTCAGCACTTCGCCCTCATCGGAAAGTCAGAAAGCAGCAGCCAGCCCATCCCTAGGGGCATGACTTTTTATACCTTTCTACGCTAACTAAACTACGCAAAGGAAAGTTTTCAAAAATCTTCGACGTCCCATTGGCTGAGAGTGACAAGTGACATGTCACCCACATTTCAAATCTTCCATTAGTTCATTTTTCTTAAGGACCATTGTCTCTTCCGAGTGCAACCAGGAGCTTCCTAGGTTTGCAACAAATGTATATAAATGTTCTCGCTGCGTCCATTGACTTCCGCGGATGCCAAGTTAAGTCTGACAAAATGTTCTTTTTCGACCTTGGCCACGTCCGACAGAATGATGACAGCACATCAGTTTTTACTTTGTGAATGCAGCTTTTGACGAACACTTTATTTCAGAATGGGCGTCTCGTGACTTTTGCAGAAGTAAATTTCAGTTTTCTGCGACTCAAGCAAACTAGGCCCAAAAGCAGGCAACTTAAGCTTTCTAGTATAAAACAAACACAAGAAAAGTATTAATGTAAGAAATAATGTAGATTCTGTATCCACCCCATGATTTACTAATTAATTAACCCACCCGATTAGTCAAATGTTACCTAGCAAATGCAAACAAATAAAGCAGCGTTTATATCTACCAGTCTTCATTAATCCATGTGACTTATGTGCACCTAGAATAGTAGAAATGACATCACGCAGACAAGGAAAAGCAAAATAAGCACATGCTTCTTTTAATTCTGCAGCAGTTAGTATTGACAAAAACGAAAACAATACATTATTTTATTATTTTGCACGAACAAAAAGATGCAACAATTATGCACGTTTATGAGCACACATGTTAGTCCCCCCACGTGTAAAGTTTAATCTAAGTTGTATTAGCACGACATATCACAAATCATTAATATTTTTATTCATGTTATGGAAATGTGACTTCGCGAGTTTAAACAAAATTTTGTTTTCTATCTCGCTCCATCAACTCCCTCATCTGGTGATTAACAAATCACCACACCAGCACCCAAAATTTTGTAATTTAAACTTCCGAGAAAATGATTCAAATTCATTTGTGTCAGTAAATTCTAAAAACCAGTATCTGCAAAATCCTCACGATTTGCATAACGTTCTCTATGTAATTCCTGTAACTCAATCTCCCTTTCTTCTTCTTTTCTAAGTTTATAGATCCTTTTCTTCTCTTTCAACTGTTTCTTTCTTTTATGCAACAAACAACCTATTTTGGTCAAAATAAAAATGAATAATATAATAATCAAAGGTGCCAGAATCTTGCCAAGAATTGAACTCCCAATGTCATGAAACCAGTTTTTAATTGCTTGGAATCTTTTAGAAAGTTTCCCTGTAAAATCTTCTTCTTCTAAAGGAATTATTTCAGAATGCATTTGTGTAATGTTCTTAATGTACATTTCAATATTCTTACTTTCATCGGGTATATATGTGCAACAATGTTGTACATGTAAAATGCCACAGACTCCTCCCTCTTTTGCTAGGAGTATGTCTAAAGCAAGGCGATCTTGAATTACCATGGATCTAATTGCAATAACTTCAACATTCACTAATTGGAATCCATCAGCTGTGTCAGTTGACAATCTATCAACTATAGTGGACAATTTTCTGATTCTCCCTGCATTTAGGGTTATACCAACAAAAGGTATTACTGCTTGAAAAATATCTCCCAGAACTTCAGTGAAAGTTTCTCTTTTAACTCTATTTACATAATTATGAATTTTAAACAATCCTTCTGAATCTCTGTCAACATGAAACACTTTAGGAAAAACAATTCCCACATAACAAGTTCCATACCAATGGTCTGGAAGGTTGTAGTAGGCTTTGTCACCACAAACAAAATAAATCCCAGGAAAGATTGGATCCTTTCCACCTTTGAATCCCCAACCTCCCATAATCTGATAAGTATCTTCACAGTTACTTGCACCTACAAAGTAATTATCAAAAAGTGTGTTATCTCTTCTAATGCAAAGCTTTCCACTAACTGGTTTGTCTATGTGAATTGCAACATTTTCAAGCATTTTGCCATTTAACTTTTCATCCTCTTTCTGCCAGAACCTGGACTTAGTCTGCTTGACTAATTCATTTCTTTTATAAATTGCTCTTCTCTCTTCAACCATATTCAAAAACTTCTTTCCTTCAGCACTTAATTTGCAAGTTAGATTATTCTTATAAGCATACTCATATGTGAGTTCATTAGTAACAAGGAAAAATTCTCTCATTTGTTTAGCCTTCTTATGCTTATTTAAAACATTTTCAATCTTAATATTTGCAAAAATCTCGTCAAAATCTGAATAATAATATTCTAAGCGTCCAGTTTGATAAAATAAGCTAGTTAACACACTGCATGTTACACCATAAGTGAGAGGAAGCATATTATATGTTACTCCCTCAGAAACAGAAGCAGGTAACTTGACGCAGACGTAGCAGTCTTTTGCATGCATTACCTTAACATATTCACTCAAAAGCTTTGTGAATGTATTACTTGAAAAATCACTAATTGTTTTATCTTGATGAATGTTAGGTTGATGATCAATAACTTTTGCAGATGCACTATGTTTAGTTTGGCTATCCAAAACTTTGCTTGTTATGTTAACTTTGTGTAATTCTCTATTCATCTCTAAAGGGATAATCACAGCTAAAACTAACCAGAGCAGAATTAAAATGAGCAGACACACCAGAGTCATCTTACAGCATCTCTTAAAAATAGTACACCTTGAAGTGTTCTCCTTAACATAAGGCATTTTTGGTTAGTTTAGCCTCAAAATAAAACAAAATAAAACAAAAATTTTAAAATCTAAATTTATATTTACACCCCCCTTTTAAAATATATTTTTTTTAAAACCCTAAACAAGATTTCTTCGACCTTATGTCATACATAAGTTTTCTCCAACTAACTAGTTTTTCTTCGACCTTGTGTCAACTAACAAATTTTCTTCAGCCTTCTGCCAAATTAATATTACTGTATCTCAATCATCGTCACTATTTATTTATTTATTTATTTATTTATTTATAGTGTTTTATATAGCGCGGACATGACCCGTGGGTATCAGAGCGCTTTACATACAGATTACATATTGGCATTATAAAAGCAGTTATAGCAGCAAACATATATGGATGTAGAAGGCGATACACTATCTAGGGAGGTTACAAACTGACATAGAAGGTTAATAAATTGACATTATAGTAGCAATGAAAACAGCAAACAGATATGAAGGTAGGAAGCAATATGCTATCTAGGGTGATTAAATAAATATATTCTTAACGCCTGATCACTTAGCGATAAGTGGTGCATATGGTTTAGGTTGTGTCATAGACCTATGGTCAAGTTCGATGAGGTAGGATTGTAAATTAATTATCAGAGCAATGTCAGAGTAATTACGAAGGAGTAGAATGGATAAGACTAGTTACAACGATCATAAATATTCACATGACAAGGTAGGGGTAGTGTCTTTGGTGTGAGACATAGTGCAGATAACATCTAAAAATGAGGTAGCGATAAGGTGTACAGCCAAGCCTTGGGTGAATAGACATAGCTAGAGTGGTTAGACATTTGTCTTATTGGTCTTCCAATTGTTTATGATGGCTCCCATCCTCTTTGGCGTAAGAAGTTTGTGCCATTAGTCCGAGGTCGTCACTATGTAGGGTATTTACTCATCATATGTCTTTTCAGTTCCCTTTTAAACGCTGCAATATTTTGAATCTTCCTGATGTAGGGTGGGAGTGAATTCCAGACTCTGGGGGCGGCTCCCGAAAAGGCTCGGTCATAGGTCTTTTTTTTTCGGAAGAAGGCTGGCCGTAGTAGCAACTCTTTAGCGCTTCTAGTTGGTCTGTTCCCTCCCGATAGCTTGATTTTCTTGGCTAGATATCTCGGCGTGTTGTAGTGGACCGCTTTGTGTGTGATACAGGCCATCTTCATTTTAATTCTAGCATCGTAAGGTAACCAGTTCAGTGCCTTCAGGTGAGGAGATATGTGATCGAATTTCCTCGTTCCAGTGATAAGTCTTGCCGCTGCGTTGAGACAGGCTTTTAGCGGAGCAGTGGATGTTTTTGGTAGGCCAGCTAACGTAGTACAGCCATATTCGATCCTTGAGATAACTAGCGATTGGATAGCAAGTTTTAGATCTGCTTCTGATATAAAGGGTTTCAGTTTCCTTAGATAGTTCAAATGGAAACGGGCGCTCTTGGCCATTGCATTGATGTGTTCTTTCATGTCTAGGTTCTCGTCAAGTGTAATTCCTAGAGATTTGGCTGAATTAACAAGTGTCGGTGTGCAGTTAAGCGCAGTCACCATTTTAGCCCATTCCTTTACCTCTGGTTGACTCCTTGTCGGTGAGATTAACAGGAATTCTGTTTTGTTGGCATTAAGTTTCAAATGGTTGGCTGTTAGCCAATGCAACGCTTTCTTTAGAGTTTCATTCATAAGGTCAATGTCATCACTGCAGGCAATCTTCATATATATTTGCGTGTCATCTGCGTACATGTGGTAGGAGATCTGTGAATTCCGAAGAATCTCTGTGAGAGGTTCTACATATAAGTTGAAGAGATCTGGGGATAGCGTTGAACCTTGCGGGACTCCTATTGTGTTGGGGCATGGGGAGGAGATTGTTTGGTTGACCAGGAATAGCTGAGTCCTGTTCTGCAGGAAGGAGTTAAACCACTTCAGAACATTTCCAGATAAACCCATCCTGTCATGTAGTCTGGTCATCAGTAATTCATGATTTACCGTGTCAAATGCTGATGACAGGTCTAGTAGAATCAGTAGGCATGCGTGATTCTGGTCAAGGGCTTGTAAGGCGTCATCAACAATATGTAATATCGCAGTTTCAGTACTGTGTCCTGTTCTGAAACCTGATTGGCAGTCATCTAATAGTGAGAACTTAGCGATGTGTTGACTCAGTTGGCCTTGCACGCATTTCTCAATAAGTTTGGCCAGTAAAGGGATGTTGGTCACTGGTCGATAATTATTTGGGTCAGTTGCATCCGCTGTCGGTTTTTTGATGATGGGAACTACCTGCCCCGTTTTTAGGCAGTCAGGGAGGGTCCCTTGTGATAGTGAGGCATTTATTATCTCAGTCCAGATTGGAGCTAGAGTGTGGCTGATTTCTTTTACACATTTTGCCGGTAGCGGGTCTTGGTAGTGGTTGTTAGGTCTAAGTTCCGCTAGCGTTTTGGCGATCTTTTCCTGGTCGTATAGTTCGAATGTATCCCAACTTGCCTTATTTTTTGTTGGGGGATCTTCCGTTGTCGCGTTCGCCTTATTTTTGGTAGCACTAATTTCTTGGACTTCGTTTTCTTCTTCACTACTATCATATATGTCAATAACAGGTGGAATTACTAAATAAGTCCACTCAGGCGACTTGTATTTCTGATTTGGTCTTATTATTCTTTTTCCTTTTCTCGACACTACTTCAATTTTTCTTCCAACTCCAACTTCTTTTCCAGGACTCTTTTGACTACTGATTTCTTCAACCTGCTCTCTCGGTTTCTTGACTAACCTGACTCTCAATCTTCCACCAGGCCAGTAGTCTGCTTTTCTCACGTACTTTTCTTTTGGTTCAGAATTATTTGATTCTGACTTCCAAGTCCTTTTCTTTTTGTTTCCACTTTCCACGTCACTTTCTTCAGTTTCGTAGTCTGAAATTTCAATTGACTCAGGAACTTCTCTATTCGGCAATTTCACTCCTTCAGGAACTCCACTTTGTTTTCCGTCACTGGTACTCGGTAATTCGTCTTCCTCCTCTTCTTCAATTACCCCCAACTTCCCAGATTTCGGATTCCTGTTCCTTACTCCAGAGCTTCTTCTCTGCCTTTCGATACTCTCCTGGTCTGAAACTTCTTTTTGTTCTGCTTCTTTGTCTTCGATAGAGATAACCGAATCCTCAGTTATATTTCCTTTTAACAGATTCTCTTCACCTTCAGAATCTATTTCAATGATTTCCAAGTCTTTTCTTGTCACTGGTACAGCTTCCAGATGTCGACTTTCTTGTCGATCTTCAGAATCTGGATTTATTTCACCTTCTGTTCCACCTTCTGCTTCGGAATCAGAATCATTTGTGGTATCACTTTCAACATCAGAACTCTCAGGAGTTGGTACTGGAATAGTATGACTAGGATGAATCCAGCGTTTCAATCCTCTGCACTTTACAGCATTAGTAGTGACCAAAATTATTTGCCTAGGCTTCTGCCATCTAGGAGCCAGACAATTTCTTCTCCGATGTACTTTCGTTCTGACCCAATCTCCAGGTCTCAGATCATGTGTCAAAACTTTTCCATTTGATTGTGCTTCAGTTCCCACCTGATTAGACACAGAAGTTACCATATCAGATAACCTTTTACAGTAATCCAAAATAGCACTGTCATTTATGCTCAACAGTTTACCTACAGGTACAAAAGCTTGCCTCATAACTCTTCCCATTAAAATTTCATGAGGACTCAAACCTGTCTTTTTATCTGGCGTACTTCTTAATGACATCAAAACAAGTGGAAGAGCATCAGTCCACTTTACACCTGTTTCAAGACACATTTTTCCAATTCTGTTTTTAATTGTTCAATTAATTTGTTCAACCACCCCAGATGCCTCTGGTCTGTATGCACAGTGTATTTTCTGCTCAATGCTCAAAGCTTCGCAAATTAATTTCATCAGTTTGTTATCAAAATGGCTTCCTCCATCACTCTCAATAGTGACTGGAAAACCGTACCTTGGGATGATTTCTCTGAGCATCAGTTTTGCCACTGTAATTGAATCACAATGTCATGTAGGGAAAGCCTCTACCCATCTTGAAAATAAGCAAACAATTACAAGCACATATTTCAAGCAATTGTGTAAGGGCATTTCAATGAAATCCATTTGTAACCTGGTAAAGGGACCACCCTCTCGACCAATTATTCCTGTCCCCACCACTGATTTTCTGTTTGGATTCATTTGTTGGCATGACAAACACCTTTGACAAAAAGATTCTGCAATTGTTCTGAACTTAGTGTTGAACCATGTTTCTCTGAAAAGTCTAACCATAGAATCTCTTCCTAGATGTGCTGGACCATGATATAATCTGGCCATGTCAGCAATCAAACAATTTGGTAAGACTACTCTGCCATCTTTGTAAACCCACACTCCATCCTCTTCACGTGGTCTACAATCTGATCTTAACCACAAGTCTTTTTCTTCATCATCTGCTTCGTTTTGTAAATCCCTAATCTCATGCCATGTTTCTACAACTGTTGTTAGCATTAATGAATTTGAATCAGTTTCTTTACTCCTTTCCCGATTGTATGCATAACCTTTTCTTGCACAGAATTTAGCCGTTTCATCTGCAAAGGCATTGCCCTTGGAGATATAATCAACTCCTTTAGTGTGCGCTGCACATTTGACAATGGCAATTTCTTTTGGTAATTGTATTGCTTCAATTAATCTCTTAATGAAGACTGCATTTTTAATTGGTGACCCCGCTGATGTCATGTATCCTCTCTGTGACCAGAGTTGGCCATAATCATGCACAACTCCATACCCATACTGACCATCAGTAATGATGGTAACTCTTATATCTTTTGATATTTCACATGCACGAATCAAAGCAATCAATTCAGCCACTTGTGCTGAACGAACTCCTTCAAGACATGATGCTTCTTCAACATCTTTAACTGTACAAACTGAATATGAAGCTTTCAAGACACCTCCTTCGGATCTTAAACATGAACCATCTACAAAGTAGACAAAATCCGATTCAGACAAAGGTCTGTCTTTGATGTCTTTTCTTGGTTTTGTGCAGAATTCCATGACATCTAAACATTCATGTTCTGTTTCAATGTCATCAACAATTTCAGAATCAGGCAGTAATGTAGAAGGATTCAGATTCAAACATCTTGAAATCGAAACATTATCTGCTCCTAGTATGATTTTCTCATACTTTGTCAATCTGCTACTGGTTAAATGTTGAGTCTTTCCTCTTGTCAGCAATATTTCTACTGAATGAGGCACAAAAACTTTCACAGGAAATCCCATAATGATCCCCTCACTTTGTTCAAGACTAATACTTGTAGCTGCAACTGCTTTTAAGCAACCTGGTAATGCTTTTGCAATGGGATCAAGAACTGCAGAGAAGTATGCAATAGGTTTCTTTAGACTTCCGTGTCTCTGAATCAATACAGATAATGCACATCCTTCTCTCTCACTACAATACATTTCAAAATCTTTCTCATAATTTGGCATACCTAAAGCAGGAGCTTGGCATAAGCTCTTTTTCAGGTTCTCAAAAGAATCCATCTCAGCATCATTGAGAATAATTGGATCTTTTACATCTGACTTTGTCAGTCTTTGTAGTGGTTTTGCAATTACTGAAAATCCACTTATCCATTGTCGACAGTAACCAACCATTCCCAAGAACATTCTAACCTGTCTCTGTGTTCTTGGTGGTAACATTGCTTGAATCATTTTTATTCTCTCAATTGTTACTTGTCTTTTTCCCTTTGCAATTCTGTGACCAAGATATTTTACTTCTTGTTTGCAAAACTGTAGTTTTGCTGGCGACACTTTATGTCCTTCTTCTGCAAGGTGATTTAACAGAATTATTGTGTCTGTCACACAATTTTCTCTTGTCTTAGCAGCTATCAACAAATCGTCAATATACTGCACTAACGTAGACCTACCAGGTAAGTCTAGGTTTTCTAATGATCTTTTTAACAGTTCATTAAAGATTGAAGGACTCTCTGTATAGCCCTGAGGGATTCTGCACCATCCTAGGGTCTTACCTTGGAATCTGAAAGCAAAGATTTCATAACTGTCTGGATGTAAAGGAACCGTAAAGAAAGCATTGCAAAGATCAATGACTGTATACCATTCAGCATCATGCGGAATTTGGTACAGAATTACTGCTGGATTTGGAACCACTGGACAACATGGAACAACAATTTGATTAACCTTTCCCAAATCCTGTACGATTCTAAATGTTCCATTTGCTTTTTTAACTCCCATAATTGGTGAATTACAAGGACTACTCTCCATTTCTTTTAACACGCCCTGTTCAATGAAATTTTCAATAATTGGTGTAATCCCTTCAATTGTTTCTGCTTTCATTTTATACTGTGGAATGTTTGGAAATTCTATTCCCTGTTTTAAAGTAATTTTTACTGGATCTATTTTCCTCATTAGACCCATTTCTTTTCCATCAAAATCCCATATTTCAGATTTCACTGTTTCTCTGAGCTCTTCAGGCAAATCTTTCTTTTCCAATGCAGGAAACAATTTTGTTTCTTCTGCTTCCATCATCATCATTGTCATTCTGTACAAACCATCTTCCTCCATTGTTTGTAACTCAACTCCATCAGGAGAACAATATATTCGGCAATTCATTTTACATAGGATGTCTCTGCCCAACAGATTCACTGGACTACTATTACAAACCACAAATCTGTGTTTGTCTCTGTAATTTCCAATTTCAACTGGAACTGGATCAGTTAAGTCTGTTTTAATTTGCTGATTACTTACTCCGACAACTTGGATGGTATCCCCAGAGAGAGGTAGGTTTTCAATTTCCACTGATCTAACAGTAGAACGGGTAGCACCAGTGTCCACTAGAAAAGTGATGTCTACATCATTCACTTTCCCATTTACAAAAGGACCAGACTGGTCAACCTCAAGAGTGGCTCCAACAACACACTCTTCCTCCTCTCTCGGGCACCGTCAGCAATAATCATCAGAATCACTGTCTTGACTTTCTGCTAATAGAAATTGTTGTGAAGCATTTTGCGTTTGAACTCTTTGCTGCTTTTGCTGCTTTTGTGGTTTTATTACCTGTTCATTTCCCTAAAATCCCACATTTGGATTATATTTTTGAACTCCCCCACAATTCGGAAAAGGTGGTTGTGGCAATTGATCCTGACGATTATTCACCTGTTGTTGTTGCTGTTGCTGCAACTGTCGCTGAATGTTAAATTCGTTTAACCCCTGTTGCATCTGTAGCTGTTGCTGCAGGTCAACACCATTCTGCATCTGTGGATTCAATAAGGGACTCTTTAAGTTTTTAGGAGGATGAGGACACTCGTCTCTCCAATGTCCAATTTCGCCGCAATTAAAACAAGGTAATCTTTGTTTCAACTCCTCAATCTTTGGACTAAATTTCTTTTGGAAATTATTACCTTTAAACTTCCCTTGTATCTGGTTTGTATTTCCAGTTTGAACAAAATTAGTGTTCTTATTACCCATGCTGGCAATCTGTTGCTCAGCTACTTTCACCTGAGCCCACATTGCTTTTTCCTTGAGCTTCTTCTGTCTCACTTCTAATTCATCGCTGCAATACTTAGCTTTTCTCAGAATATCATCCACAGAAAGTGATTGCCATCCTACAATGCTATTTCTGATCATGTCTCCAATTTCAGGTTTTAGTCCATAAACAAATCTATAGACAAAATGACTCATGTCTTTCTCATCTAATTTTTCATAACCACTGTATTGTTTAAAGATTAACAGTAGCCTTTCATAAAAAGAATGAACTGATTCTTTTGTTTCCTGTTCTGTCCTTTCTATTTTAACCCAATCAACTTCTTTGGGTGGAATTTTGTTTTTCATCCAAACAATTACTTTTTCGTAAAAATCCATTACAAGTGGATTTGGAGCACCTGTTTCTTTGATTCGCTCAGGTTCTGTTTTTGGCCAACTAATTGATATTTTACATTCTGTCCAAAGATCTGATGGAACGACAATGTCGAAAAATCCATCTAAATCAATCCACAGAACTTTTGACACTTTGATAAATCTATCCACTTGTCTGTACCACTCAACTGGTTTTTCCCTCAATTTCGGAAAGTCATTTGTAAATAACAGAATGTCCTGTCTCGACCAAGGGACATGAACATATCCTCCACCTGCAATCTCTCTCATTGGAAATTGTTTTGACAATTTTTCCAATCTTTCATCTTCCTTCTTTTTCGTCCATTTTACTCTCCACTTATTGAGTTCTCCTAGCTTTTTGATATAAACGATCAAATCCTTTATATGTACTATCCTTCCCATTGAGTTCAAACTCTCAATGTCACTTTCTGAAAAGTCTAATCTGTAATGTTTTGCAAAATTCTTTTGTTTACTCACATCGATTTCAAGTTCCGCTGCTAGATCCTCTAGTTGATCGTATTTGTTTTTTGTTTTCCACTGAATGCTTTTGCAAATGAACAGTAGTTCATCATCTCGATAGTAATTTAAACTATCTGGACCTATCGTTCCGATTATTAATTCTTCGATATTTGCTTTTAATTTAGCCACATCAAGTTTTGGTGTAGTTACCCTGACTTCAGGACTCCCTACATCTGAAATAGCACCCATTGGTGTTTTTGGAGATAAATCCTCATTAAAGGTTAAATCAGGCATTCTCGATCTAGAAGAGTTTATTTCAGATAAATCTGAATAAAAATTTTCAGCAACCCTTTGAATTTCTGTATTTAATGGAATAGTTAAACCTGTTTTGCTTGATTCTTTTTGGTCAAATACAGGCTGAACAGGACCAATCGTTACTGGAACTGTCACAGCTTCCATGCCTTTTGTCATTCTTCTAATTAATTCTTCTTTAGATCTTAAATATTCAGCAGAATCGACATCTTCAACATTTCTTGCTTCTCTGTTATAATCTTTTGGAGCTTCTCTTGCCCTAGGAGCCATTGTAAAATGTCTACCTTCATTACGAGCATTATCAAATTCTGGTCTTCTAGGAGTTTCAATGATTTCACAATTGTTTGGATAAAGTTTAGGAGCTTCATTAATTGGAGGTGCACTCGGTGAAGTTTCAGTAGAAACCACCGGAGTAGACCATGATCTAGGAGGTCTCAAAGGCTGATTCTTTCTAGCTGTAGTATAAATTTCTTCCATAACTGCATCTTCAGATTCACTTTCCATAGATTTCCCTGTAGGAGTACCCATTACCATTTCCTGAATTAAATATAAACCTTCACTCATGTTTCCCTGTCTCCACATTCTCAACCTATCTTCATGAGTTTCTATTCTCCAAGGTGGATTTTTAGAAGGTCTTTTAATTCCACTAGCTTCTCTTTGTAACTGATACATCTCATCTTCCCACTCAACTAAAGCTTCAAATTGAGTTGGTCTCGGTTTTGGAACAAGAGCATTCATTTTCTCTCGTAAATTTCTCAAGACTTTTACATTAAATGAACCATCATCAGGCCAAGTTAAAACACCGTCGTTCTTAGTATAGCGTTTCCAACTATCAAACCATAAGACAGTATGATATCCATATTCACCTTCCATGTACGCTGCAGGTGTTTTATACTTATGAAGTAATTTACCACCTCGCGTTTCGATTTTCTTGTCAGGCGAAAATAAATTCTTAAACTTTTGAAGTAATGTTGGCTTTTTATCAACATGTTTAAAATGATAACTCATTTTTAAGAGTTAAATATAATTCACAAAATCGTTCGTAAATATTTCCGGGATGTTCCGCAAAACAACCAATCCGTGCGCGAAACACACTAACAAGCCAATGACAGTTGAGCTACGTCACTTTTCAGCTCAACTAATAAAATTGGAGTTTTCCTAAAGAACCAATCAGCTTACGGACCGTCAGAGACTCAAGAGCCAATCAGAGTACAGTTTGTGACGTAGGTCACCCAATCCCAGCGCGGCTCTGTGACGTACACAGCAGCTGCGGTTTCTCGTTTCTCCCTCCTGGCGCTTACCCCTCCTTCACAAAATCTTTTCACAGCGCCATTTTAAGAACACTTTTCAATGTAAATTAATTCTTAACAATGACAATTAGGACTCATCTGTTTGTTTCACTATTTAGGATAGTTTACACACATTCAAGTATCCACACTTCGGAATAGACGGCGCTATTCACACTAAGGATAATTTTCAATTGTCAGTAGAGTAACCCTTACCCCACCCTTCTAACACGTATAATTATGAACTCGCTTTGCTCTGAACGCACCGCGAAGTGACAGTTCTAAGAGTTTCACTTGAACATAAAATACAAATCAAACTCGCACTTTCACACGGAAAATTCCCTAATTTCGAGCACACATGAAATCCGTACAGGACTCTCACCTGTTTATAGAAATCATGCACCGTTAGCAAAATAACGACGTTATCCGTACAGGACTCTCACCTGTTTATAGATATGAAACATGTACCCGTACAGGACTCTAACCTGTTTATAGATAATCATGCACCGACGCTACTTTACCCTTCACTCAAGCTCGGATATAACTAATACTTTTATCACAGTGAGTTTTATGGAAGGCGCTTTGTCCCTATTCTCATGCTGCTCTAATTTCTTAGAAAACCCTCACTATACAAGATTCACACCTAGCCCTAACACTGTGCTGCACGGCGACAACACTGTATTGCACGGCGACAATACTTCTGGTACACGGCGATACCACTTGTGATACTCGGCGATATCACTACAAACAGAACAGATGATTTGCGTGACTAATTTCTCGCCACACAATCTATACCGGTATAGCTTACAGATAGCACGAATAACGGACTCAACATGTGTTAAAACATCGATCCTATTTCCATACCATAACACCTTAGTAACCCTTAGCAACCAACATATTACCTTGGTTACCCCTTAGCAACCATCAATTTCTGCTACCAGAGAATTGATCCAGCGGGCTATAGAAAATATGTCATAAACAACGCTACCCAACTTCATAACCTAATAACAAATTCTACACTAACTCATGGACCCATTTATAAACCTGACATATTTTGGGCCTACTGAATCAGGTGGTCAGAATAATTCTATATACACCTAATCTATAAACTATATACAATATTATACATTAGCGGAAAGAATATTGTCATTATGATACCTACTCACTATTTTAAACGACCACCATTGGCGACGTGATCTAGCTAATAGTAACCCACACTTCTGAATAATCAAGACCAGCTTGTTTGTCAAAAGTAAGATTTTATTACTAAATTATGGTATATAAATTGATAGTTTTATAAATGAATTTTATTAGCATTAAAGTAAACATGTTTGTAAAGAATTATGAGAAAAAGCAGTTTAAGCAGATAAATCAAAGTTTGAGAGAATTATTAAAAGTTTAGCATTTCTAAAACCTAAGTCCCTAGCTGAGCTAAAATAATAGAAATTAAAGTAAAGTTCTTTGAGGATTCTTACGTGCTCCACGCAATGTCCGTCAGCACTTCGCCCTCATCGGAAAGTCAGAAAGCAGCAGCCAGCCCATCCCTAGGGGCATGACTTTTTATACCTTTCTACGCTAACTAAACTACGCAAAGGAAAGTTTTCAAAAATCTTCGACGTCCCATTGGCTGAGAGTGACAAGTGACATGTCACCCACATTTCAAATCTTCCATTAGTTCATTTTTCTTAAGGACCATTGTCTCTTCCGAGTGCAACCAGGAGCTTCCTAGGTTTGCAACAAATGTATATAAATGTTCTCGCTGCGTCCATTGACTTCCGCGGATGCCAAGTTAAGTCTGACAAAATGTTCTTTTTCGACCTTGGCCACGTCCGACAGAATGATGACAGCACATCAGTTTTTACTTTGTGAATGCAGCTTTTGACGAACACTTTATTTCAGAATGGGCGTCTCGTGACTTTTGCAGAAGTAAATTTCAGTTTTCTGCGACTCAAGCAAACTAGGCCCAAAAGCAGGCAACTTAAGCTTTCTAGTATAAAACAAACACAAGAAAAGTATTAATGTAAGAAATAATGTAGATTCTGTATCCACCCCATGATTTACTAATTAATTAACCCACCCGATTAGTCAAATGTTACCTAGCAAATGCAAACAAATAAAGCAGCGTTTATATCTACCAGTCTTCATTAATCCATGTGACTTATGTGCACCTAGAATAGTAGAAATGACATCACGCAGACAAGGAAAAGCAAAATAAGCACATGCTTCTTTTAATTCTGCAGCAGTTAGTATTGACAAAAACGAAAACAATACATTATTTTATTATTTTGCACGAACAAAAAGATGCAACAATTATGCACGTTTATGAGCACACATGTTAGTCCCCCCACGTGTAAAGTTGAATCTAAGTTGTATTAGCACGACATATCACAAATCATTAATATTTTTATTCATGTTATGGAAATGTGACTTCGCGAGTTTAAACAAAATTTTGTTTTCTATCTCGCTCCATCAACCCCAGTGCCCCATCCACTCTGTGAGAGCCGCTGCTGTGCTGTAAGCCTGGGCTCCTGGCAGTGAGGGTTGTCAGCATTCTAATGTGATGTCAGCTACGCAGTTAAAATCACCTCCTAGGATCATGTCCACTACTGCGTCTCTGACTATATGGACCAAGAGTTCTTGGAGGAAGGGCCCCTGTGCTTGATGAGGTGATTATACAGTGCCCAGTGTGATTTTGCATCTATGCCCCTCTCTTTCAGGAATAAGTATCTACCCTCTCTGTCTAACACAGTGTGTAGGGGCTCGAAGGGTACTCCAGCTCTTATCCATATTAACAATCCTCTGGCATACGCAGAATAGGTTGTCGCAAAGATGTGTCCTCTCCAGCGTCTATGCAATTTCTCTACTTCATTTTGCATAAGATGTGTCTCCTGCAGTAGGGCAATCTGTACCCCCTTCTCCATAAATACCTGTGTATATAAAGTCATTAGTTGCCGGCCTCACCCCCCTAATTTTCTATGCCAAAAAGTTCAGTGTGTAATCCGTGGATGCCATTTGCAGGAGTTAAACCCCAGCCCTAGCTACCCATATACTCCCAACCCCCGAAAACAGACTAGCACATCCCCTGCAGTAGAACAGAACAAAATAATTAAAGAAGAACCCCCAACAAGGCCGAACTCCCCTTCCCCAGAGCAGCCTTGCAATGGCCAGATGCCCAAACCGTAAACAATGCATCAGACTTCACAGATGTTCCCAATTAGTGTTGGGTGCAGTCTTCAGTCATCCTTGCCTGATCTTCCTTCTAACCTTCCTTATATACCTTCTCTGAATGGTCTTCCTCCTACTAGTCTTGCTCCTCCTATTCATGTTCCTATACTCCAGCAGTTCTTCCTCTTTGTCCTCTTTATCACATCCTAGCCCCGAACAGTAGTCATCCATGTTGAAGCTTTAAGTACAGGGCTGGCCCTAAATCAGCATTTGCCACATGTTATATTGGTTAGACGTTTCTGAATTCAAGCCAGTCAGTACTTTGTTACACCGAATATTATCACTGATTATTATTTTAAGAGAAACCCTCAAATGAAGGCTAGTGGCCAGTCTGAACTCCTGTTTTTAAACTTGGCAGGGCTCTGTCACACTCCTTTTGTAGCAGGGACACAAAGCATCCTGACAGCGCTCCACTGACTTTGACCTATGTCATCTTAGGCCCCCATGAGAAAGAGCTAACCCTCCCTAACGGTCATTCAATCCATCAAGGGTTCCTAAGATCCTGGGCCGGCAATAAAACCATCAGCCCCATTTCTGACAGTCATTTTTTTTCACATGGTATTTCGAAACTAAACATATGAGGACTGTCACATGCTGCAAAGCAGAGAAGCATCTCCTCTGCTCTGATATTTTTTAAACATCATGGGTACCAAGTACATCAATTGATGGGTCGTCACATGATATAAACACCATCCAGGAAAATAAAATAAAAGCGTCCTTTTTCAACCAGCACCTCGGTAGACAGCTGATCTATCAGAACCCCATTGACAGATAAAAAGGTAGACTGATTCAGCCTTGTGTCAGTCCTCACACAATCCCTTTAAGAGTAGCTAGCTATTTACCCCTTAAGTCTCACTGCTGGCTGGCTGAAATTCTCAATCAATCTTTGTACCTCCATAGTTTAGTTACTCCCAGGAGCCTCTCAGCAGTGGATTTATACGACAGCATTCCTGTTCGCTCCAAATTTCCCCTGAGTCTGCACACTTGACTTGTTTGCCCATTCTTCCTGAAGTCTGATTGCTTTCCCCTCACCCTATCCACTCCCTCTATCTGCCATTCTTACTAAGTCGGACTGCTTTGCCACCAGTTTATCCATCCTCCACTCAAGCATGTCAACTTTCTCCTCAGCCTATTTTCTCTTAGTCATCTAAGTTTTGATCTGAGTCGCCCCATTTCCTTATCAGGCTGCTGACTTTCTCTCCACTCTGCTTACTTTTTCCCAGGATGTCTCATTCTCCTACAAGTCCCATGACTATTCCATCAGCTTACCCACTTTTCCACAAACCTGTCCTTTTTGCTCGAAAATGTCAGACAAAAAAGCTATTAAGCAGTTCTTCCATCTGCACTGGCACAGGGGAGTGTGTATACTGTGCTTCCACGTTGTCAATTAACTGCTGCTGATTCCGCACCAGTGACAAGCTGAGTAGCCCAAGGAGAGGTAAGTTGGGAACAAATAACAGTGGGGCATATTATCAAGCATGGAGTTATAATTATTGCCGCTTTAGCGGCAGAAAACTGCAGCTATAGCGGCGATAATGGGCTTGATAATATGCCGTAGAGAATTCCCATAGAAGCCCATGTTCACACCAGAACATGGGCTTCTATGGGAATTCACAAGGGCATATTATCAAGCCCATTATCGCCACTTTAGAGGCAGTTTTCTGCCGCTAAAGCGCTGATAATTATAACGCTGTTCCTTGATAGTATGCCCCAAAGTTCTTGGACTTGACATCTTTGGCATGGTTTTCCCCCAACTTTTTGTCTTCCAGCCTCCTATTTTTGCTGATTTTGTGTCTGCTGGCTTTATCACTGCAGCCAGTGTTAATGTGCTTATGTTCTCTACTTTACACATGGTAGAATTGGCTTGCACCCAATATGCACACTTAATTTACTTGAACGTCCCTGGTAAAGAGGTACTTCATCTAACAGTGGGTTGTAAATTAAATGCTAATATTGATCCTGCTAAACAACAGGAAAATTGGCAATACTGATCACCATTTAGTCACCCATTCACAAGATCAAGCAATCCAGCTGCTATTATCAAAAAAAGATTTTTTTATTTTGAGGTTTTAGTTCTTTGAAAAAAAATGTTTTAATTTTTTTTGAAGATTTGATACATTTATGAATTTGATATTATTTGATATACACAGCAATCACAACATTTTCAAAGGAACAACAATGGGACAAAATCAATATTTAAAATGGCTTTTGGCTCAGGTTCTGTACAGTTCAAAACAGGTCAATGCCGTCTCCTCCTCCTGCTACAACACCCTCCGCATACTCTGCAGGATCTACAAGTGGATCCCGACCGAAACAAGAAAAACGGTTACACAGGCCCTCGTCAGCAGCAGACTGGACTACGGCAACGCAGTCTACGCAGGAATCTCAGCCAAACACCTACGATGACTACAACGCATCCAAAACGCCTCCGCCCGACTTATCGTCAACGTCCCCCGCCGCAGCCACATCGCCCCCCACCTGGGAGACCTACACTGGCTCCCCATTGACAAGAGGATCACCTTCAAGCTCCTCACCCACGCACACAAAGCACTCCACAACGCCGGACCAGCCTACCTGAACAGCAGACTCAGCTTCTACACCCCCACCCGTCAGCTCCGCTCCGCCAACCTCGCACTCGCCGCTGTCCCCCGCATCCAACGAACGACCTCCAGCAGCAGATCCTTCTCCTACCTGGCTGCCAAGACCTGGAACACCCTCCCTACCCACATACAACAGACCCAAGACCTACTCGCCTTCAGAAGACTCCACAAGACCTGGCTCTTCGAGCAGTAGCAGCACCCCCCCCCTCAGCGCCCTGGGACCCTCACAGGTAAGTAGGGCGCTCTACAAGTACTCTGATTGATTGATTGATTGATTGATTGAAAACACAGTATTGTCATGGTATCCCTGACTACTATCTCACTAGTAAGGGTTTGTGGGTATTTACAGAGGTGAACCTACTTGGCCCACACCATCAGTAAAATGTGCAAGTACTTAATTGTAGCCTTAGTGGTAACTCATGTAATTGAACACTTATTTGGCCAAAAAAAAAAGCTGTTGACGCGTTTTGAACCCTGGCGCGTTTCTTTGAGGTTTCCCCTCAGGACACAGAACATTACAAGAGCTCCAGCTCTAACATTCACCTAATGTAACTCTCTTCAACAACGGACGTCTATGAACGTCTATGGACTACCACAATCTAAACCAATTTCGAATAATGTCATTTCATCCTGACTCAAGAGTTTCTTCCTTTCAAACATGCTTGCCGTGGTGATCTTTTCATCTCTCGCAGGGAGTCATTATTGCCGGATCCCCGGTCAGGTGGATTATTGATCCCGCAGCACTGATTGTGCCACCAACTTAAGTAGCCCTTTAAAAATAACTCAGGCCTGCCATTACAGTCTGTGTAGGCAGTTTAAGAGTTTCATTTAGATCTGGCAAAATGAACATTTCACCAGGCCTAAACCTTCCTTTTTAATACTTATATGTCACCTCTAGGGTAAGCCCTTAACCGCCCATAGGGCAGGATGCAGTGCATTTAAATAGTGGGCCATGTACTTTTAGATATCCTGGTAGCGAAACAAACTCTTAAATGTGTGTTTTAATATAACAAAGCCTACTTCTCCCTTAGGATAATGGTGGGTTACCTTATTACATTTAATAAGTCATAACATTCTATTGTCAGCAGGTAGAAATATTGAGTATGGTGCCCATGCAATTGCAATTTAAAACCCTCTTTAATGGTAAACTTGGATTTAAAGTCACAATTCTGTAAAGACTATTTTTAGAAGGTTTGCATTTTCTTGTCCTAACCATTTGGTACCTTCAGCCTGTATCCTGTATCCTGGGTCACATGACTATGACTATGACTATGTGCAACTGGCTGTTGGTCTATTTCTCCCAGACAGTGAGACAACAGGCAATAGGTGTTTGCAGGATGGGCCATCTCTGACTTGATGGAGGGGCTGTCACCTACCACACTCGCACATCACAAAGGCTGTACCTGAGCACACTAACTAGTTTTTGGGGAACCCAGAAAAGCTAGGCCCAGGGCAGGGAGGCAGGAAAATTCCGATACCTCTGGGGGTGGAAAACTCCAGAACCTTTGCCTTATTCAAAGTGAAGTTTTATAAGACCCTTAGACCCAACTCTTCGGTATACCTCTGGGCCTGTGGAAGACTTAGAAGGACTGCTGCTCTGCAAGAAGAACTGCTACTTTGTTGTCTTGTTGCCCTGGTGCCTGAGCTTAAGGACGGGCCCAGCTTCTTGAACCCAGGACCACCAGAATGACTCCAAGGGCTGATTAGTTGCCTCCTGATCAGAGCCTTAGGGACAAAAAAAGCTCCAGACACCTTGAACCCAGCACCTGGAAACTACCTGCTATGAGCCTTGCCCCCCAAGTGGTGCCACCACAGTCCTTGGAAGTGGGCCTGAAGGTGCTCTATTAGCCAAGCTGTGTTCCCGGAAACCAGAACTCATGCAGCATGAAGCATCTCCTCATACATGCATCAGAACCACCTCAGCGCGATGTATCCCTGACTACGAAATGCATGTACTAGCTTGTAGACTCCTCAGAACTGCCACTCATTAACGGCAACCTTGACACATTCACAGAACTTAGTATCCCAGCCCCGCAGCTCCACAGAACCACTGCTGTGTGACACAGCCTCGACACAGGATCTTGCAACGCTCTGTAAACCAAAGTTTGAGGTACTTTATTCATCTGGCCTAACTTGGTCCTTGTATCCAGTCCTCACTCCATTCAGGTCAGCCTGAATTCCTGACTTTGACCAGATCTGGCATGACTGGATATCCACAGCTGGTATTTTATGCTTTTAGGTGCTGGTTTTGTTTAAACATTTTAAATTGCATATCTACAGTTCTACTGATTGAATTAATATTGTTTTAGTTTCAAATAATGTATTACATTGTACTCTATTTTTCTAAATTGATTTCCACTTGATGTTTGAAGTGCTGCATACATACTTAACACATGGCCCCTGAGTTAATTCTTATTGCTTTGTGCCAAGCTACCAGAGAATTAAGCTGAGGTTAATTTGGGGGTTGCTTGTGATTCACCCTGACATAGAATGTGGTTGCTGTCTGAGTAGGATTTCACCCACTAAACCAGTCACCCAATCAATTTCCAACAAAATTAAAATAAAAAACATAAAATATTTAAAAAGCCGATGTGTATCTAGTGCCTATGAAAAGCAGCACGCACTAATAACACTTGGGTTGTAAGAGAATGTGTGGGGTTTCACAAATGTCCGCAGATCTGACACCTCCAAGTGGTCAATCTTCTAGCCTCTGTATGACCTTGATTTGTAGACAAAATACTTGGAACTGCTCTGTCATGGACTTATGGGGCCTGGTAGTAGTACTGAATAGTTACAACAATGGACCATTAAGGTATGCTGAGCCAGAAAATCCTCAGGATGATAATGGACAAGTACCCCTTCCTGAGGGGCCCAATGGTACTGTTGTTTGGATACCTAATGCTGATTTTTGTTGTCATAGGTAAACATGAATCATGCGTCTGCACCATGACAGCCTGTCTCAAGGATTTCAGACTTTTTGGACCAGGAAGTGTACCCAAAGGGCTACTCTCATAGTGGTAAGTTATTGCCTTAAGCAGGAGTTAAGCAGCACAAGTGTGGCATTTTACTGGGACATTGTACTTTCAATCTTTTTCCAATTAGTGGTAGAAATGGGTGTGAAACCAATAATGGATCCCAGAAAGCTATACATTTCTGAAAGGAAGACAACATTCTGAATTCATCAAGGAGCCATTTGGGTAGATCCTTCAAGGTTTTCCTATAGAAAGTAACAGTTGAAATAAACAAATATTGAAATTGAGTTGAAAAAACTGACATTTGTACCTACATTTTCCCCTGTAACTTCTAACTATGACAGATTTTCTAAAGCAACAACCGTTACGTTTCCTGGACCCTTCTGGATCCGCGATATATAGGACTTGTAGGTTCACTAAGAAGCCGAGGTACCCAGAGCAAATAAGTGAGCTGCACCTTGCAATGGTTTTTCAGTGTGTACAGGGTATACAGCAATTCATTTGGTAAAAGATAAAAAGTGAAAAATAGGTACCTAGGAAACCTATGCATTTCCAAAATGTGAACAAGATATGGAGCTCAGAAACAGTGGTTATTTGCACATCTCTGACTTAGCAGGTACCCATACTGGAATGTGAATTAGAGGACATTTTTAATAATGACTTCTTTTTTACACAGTCTTACATTTCGAAGGCAGAAATGCATAGAAAGACAATTTGTGATAACACTTGTTCTACTATTATGTGTTCCCGAAGTATCCCAATAAAAATGGTACCTCAGTTGCGTGGATAGGTCTAGTGCCCACGACAGCAAATGGGCAAAACACAATGTGGACATATCATATTTTTGTACTGAAAATTGATCTTTTTCGCAATGTGCCTGGCTGGAGATTTTGGGCCGTAGCTCAGCCAGCAACCTAGCAAACCTGTACATTTTTCACAACTAGACACCAAGGGGAATCCAGGATGGGGTGACTTGTGTGGCTCTCACCAGGTTCTGTTACCCAGAATCCCTTGCAAACCTCAAAATGTGTCAAATAAAACACATTTTCCTCAACGTTTTGTGATGGGAAGTTCTGGAACCTGCGGGGGTCCACAAACCTCCACCCACCCAGTATTCTCCCAAGTCTCCAGATAAAAATGACACTCCACTTGTGTGGGTAGGCCTAGTGACCCTTCAGAGAGGGCCATTTTCCAACATGGGCATATGTGTAATTGTAAGATTACAGTACATGAAGGGTTTATGTTGAATAGAGAGTGCATGGTGAATGTGTGCACAGGGTGTAAGTGTGCCCTCAAGCAGCACAATATAGAGAGGCTAAAGTACTGAGGAGTGTGCACAGAGTGAATGTGTGTTCTGAGTATATGTGTGCCTTGGGTGGCACAGTACAGGGAAGTAACAGTGCTGGGTAGTGTGTGTGAGTGTAATTGTGACGGTAATCTTGCATTACATATAAAGTCCAGACCTGCTAGGTGAAGACATGAGGTGGTAGAGGATTCACCCCAGAAACATTTGTGTATTGCTGCATCTTGTGAGCAAGGTGGGACACACTGAAGAAATGGTGAAATGGACTCCTCCTGTACACTTCAATGGGTACTCTTTGTTTCGGAGAGAAATCAAAAGGAAGGTGCCTGGACACATCTCAGGAGGGAGATGAGGCTTGTGTGAAATTGGGTTGTTGGTTGACTGGGATCTTAACCCTGTTCAAGCAACTACCACAATCCCTATCAGGGTGATTCACAAAAGTCACAAAATTAAGCTGTGCTTAACCGTCTGGTAGCTTGGCACAAAAGCAGTCAGGCTTAACTTAGAGGCAATGAGTAAAATATTTATGAACAAAAGGGTTGTGAGGTCAGTGGATCACTGATCCCATCCTGTGGCGCACACACGTATTCCTCTCACAAGAATAGTGAATAGAGGTGAAAAAGATTAATAAAAGGTGCAGGAATTATCGGGTCATGTGTGTTTCAGGTTGAGATAGGGACTAGATTAAACTGTGGTTAGAGGATAAGCGCAAGGTTTTCAAAAAATGGCAAAAATCAAATGGCAAAAAATTAATTGAATGGCAAAAAGAATTAAGAAAAAAATAAAAAAATTAAAATGAACATGTTAGGTACACACAGGTATCACTATAACACTCCAATTGCAGCATTTATAGGTAACAAGAGAGTTCAATTCTATCGTTCAAGCCAAATGGCTTTTGAGTAGAAAGTCTCTGAATCCAGGTATTTTCTCTCTTGTTACACACATGACCCGATAATTCCTGCACCTTTTATTAATCTTTTTCACCTCTATTCACCAGTGTTAGTAAACCCCCCAGAAAACAGACTATTGAACACCACCACTGCAAATCTCCCTTCACTTTCCATGACCACGTGACCGCCACATCTAAACGCGATCAAACGCGGCAGTAGACGCCTTCGCCCTGACCGGCGCTGAAGAACGTAATAATTACGATCCCCAACCACTTCTGACCAGGTTAGTTTTTCGATAAACCTGCGGTTGCACAGCACATCAGGACTGTAGATTAGAGCCATCCACGGCACACCGTAATCAGTGACCCTCATACTTTCTGATTTCAGATTCACGAAGCATTAGAAACCCGGCACACGTAAGCATCATTTCGAACACCCCTCCACCCGTCTCACGGGCTCGGGACTTTTTAAGGTGACCCCATAACTTAACACGAATGCCCCCCCCACACCACGCTTAGCTCCCATAGCACGAAGACCCCACCCGTCTACCCCATTCTTATCATGTTTCATTTTATTTTATTTTAGTACCCTTTCCCTGATGAAGGGGCAGATACGCCCCGAAATGCATTGGATGTTTATAAAGGACAGTGTCAAAGTGTTGAAAATGGAATAAGTTACGAAGATCATTATTGAAATGAAAAGCTAATCATGAACAATGTTGCTGAATAAAAGCATACTTTACTATTGAAAAATTGTTTTGGAACCTCTGTCTTGTGAGAGGAATACGTGTGTGCGCCACAGGATGGGATCAGTGATCCACTGACCTCACAACCCTTTTGTTTATACATTTACGCCGCGGGACACGCGACGGAACTGGGGCAGCACCCAAAAACTTAACTAATGCACTTGAATTTCGCTGTGCATCTGGCCCACCAGTCCAGTAAAATATTTATGAAGCACACAAACATCAATACAGTTATAGCAAAACACAAGAAAACACAAGAAAAGCCCACACCAGTTTATAAAAATAAAGTAAATTTTTTAATAAATTATTTGACACAAAAATTTCTAATTAGTACCCTTGAAGTTACGAATTTTGTAAGTTTAACGTAACCACTAGCATCTAGAAGATCAAAGTGGCAACTGTGGACAACTAGTTATGTGAGACCGACTCAAAGTCGAAAAATATGGCTGAGCGCAAGTAGGATATGTAAATTTGGTTAGGCCCGGTCGGCACTTACCTTCGGATTTTGACAAACTTTTGCTTAAAAGTCTATGAGAAGGTAGACGTTTAGTGGGGCAAGGCTGGAGACAGTGTTGAAGGAGGAGGGGTAGTTGTTGGGGAGCCACTGGGGCAAGTCATGGTGAAGTTTTCTATTTTCTGACTTAGTCTGGTTTTGGACATCGAAATTCTCCAGTGGGATGTCGCTAGCAGCTGTAGCCGACGAGAATTCAACGAGGCTGTAAACCCATTTGGTGAAGAACCACTGAACAGGATTTGCTGCTGTGGAGTGGGAACTGCCACGAAGGCAGGCCAACCGGTGATGTACCTTGGGCACATAGATGACCAATATGATCTCAGCCTCCTCTCGTTTCCGAGAGCAGTGTGTTTCATAAAAAATTCTAAATATCAGTTTGGGGATTTTGGCCGTCTGGTCACCTTTAGCACCACCACCAAGAGTCCAGGACTGGAGGGGGACTCACTCAGGATCTGACCAGGTGGGGGTTCAAGATCGTTGGCGCCTTTTCTGTCTCTGAGGCTCTGATCAGGAGGCCGGCAAACAAGGCCTTGGAGTTACTCTGGTAGTCCTGCATTCAGCAGTGGAACTCAGCTCAAACAGTAGGGCAGGCCTCTGGGGGTTCAAAGCAGTCTTCACGCATAAAATCAGTCCTTTCAGGTGCAGCAAATCAATCTTCTGAAGTACACAGCAGGCCAAAGCAGCAGGCAGTCATTCCGCAGGTCCGGGTAAGAGGGTCCTATTTTGATACCTGGTACCTTCTTCTTATGTTATGTTATGCTAGGTGTTCTTCTAAAGCACTTGCATACCAGCAAGGCGTCTTGGCAATGCCTAAGGAAGCAGAAACTATGTAAACCCATATCTAGATACTTCGTAGGATGAGGAAAACCATATCTTCAGGGATTTTCTGCATGCCAGTAGATTTGGCAAAGATCTGATGTGTTAGGAAGGTCATTCCAGGCCTTTAAGGCTCTAATCAGAAAACCTCTGCGGTCTAGTTCTTGCGCTTAAATCCGTGGATTGCCACCAATTTGGCAGAGTTTAACCCTAGCGACCTACCTGGTGTATACCAGGAAAATATCATGAAATTGGTGCAGAGCAAGATGGCCAAGTAGACGTGCTTTACCGCGGCTCCCGGTCGGCGCTGTATTCCCGAGGGCTTAAGCGTCTCTATGCATCTCCAAATCATGGCCACAAACTCCTGAACTAAAGCGGGTCCCGTAGAGAAGGAACGGGTGCCCTGTGAAGCACAACGGACACCCCAGGGAGCTGAGTCGAGGTCCGAGAGACGCGGCGAGGGGGCTCTACATAATAGCGACCGCCACTGGATGTCAGAGGAGAGCCCACTAACTATTGAGTGCTCCCTCATTGCGGATGGCTGGGAACACGGGAGCCTATTCTCTCTCCGGGATCTCCGCTGGCGTGGTATGTGGACTGCAGTTGGCCGCGCCTGTGATTGCTGAGACCTGGGACTGTGATCACGAGGTGCCACAAAATGGTGGCCATCGGAGAGGACACTGAGCAACGGGTGTCCTCTCCCCTCTCAACATGAACAGCATATGGGAGCCAACCCCCTTTTCAAACCCCCACAGATGAGGCATGAGGAGAGTGGCTGACTGATTCGAGGAGAGAACATCTCAGCGGTCAGATCTAGGATGCTGGGTTACAGCAGATTGCGGCTTTGGAAGCAGACCCCCAACTAACCGGTGAGCAGGGGGAGGCATCATAATGGTGCAGGGTGGCCAAGCCTGTAGCAGGAGCAACTGGGGTCCTGGTGACGCGGGCCACATTTCTGAAGCAGCCACAGACGGGGACAATGCCTGACTTGCCTGACCTTGGAAATGCTCCCAGAGTCCCAGCGCCCTAATAAGTGCAGAAGAGAGCCACTGAGGTGCCCCCCATGGCGGTTTTCCCTGTCCACAGGCAGCAGCCCTCTAAGTCGCAGTCTAAGACCCTGTAGCCACTATTTACTCGAAGCTGTGGCTGATGGGTGCCTGTGGTGACTCTCCTTCCCCGAGTTGAACTTTTTCTTACATAAACCTACCAGGACTGTGACTGACCTCAAGATGGCGTCTGGATTTCATTCAGACCATGGTCTCTCACTCACCCCCGTGCTATTCTGCCAACCTCTGAGTACACCTGGTCACTATCCTGACAGCGGAGTCCGAGCCTTATGTCCGACGCCCGGTGGAGCTGCTCTGTTCAGCTATTGAGGAGATCAGCCTTGGTTCTTCCCTTGACCATCACCTACCCAGCCGGACTTTGGGCACAGTTTCTCCCCGTCTCGCTCATTCCCCCCTCATTGTTCTTCTGTAACTCTGCTTTTTTCTTATCACCTATCTATCTATCTATCTATCTATCTATCTATCTATCTATCTATCTATCTATCTATCTATCTATCTATCTGACCAATGCCTATTCTGACAGCGGAGTCTGAGCATTATATCCGAGGCCCGGTGGAGCTGCTCTGTTCAGCTATTGAGGAGATCGGCCTTGGTTCACCCCCTTCACCGTCACCAGCCCAGCCGGCCTTTGGGCACAGTTTCCTCCCCATCTCCCTGTCTCGCCCATTCCCCCCTCATCATTTTCTGTAACTCTGCTTTTTCCGTGTCTCTTATATTTCTATCTATCTATCTATCTATCTATCTATCTGACCGATGCACGATGGCGCTACCGTGAGAGCTATAGGGATGATTGGCTGTGGATTCCCTCCTCGGCAGTCACCTACCTAGTCGGTCATTGGGCAGACTTTCCCTTCATCTCTCATACCTCCACCCCCTCTTCCTTCTCACCACCCCTCTTTCCACTCTCGCTCTTTAAGGTATTGTATATATTTGATGTAACGTGTAATTGTTATCATTGTTTTAACATTGTTGATCCTTATGTAAAGCGGTCTGATACCTATGGGTCTAGCCAGCGCTATATGAAACTCTTAAATAAAGAAATAAATAGATAAAATATGTTTGTCGGGTAAACCTGGCCTTGCTTATGCAGTGCTTTGTACACAGTACATAGCCCCTTAAAGGTAATTCGCTGCCTAGCGGAAAGCCAATGCAGTTTCCTGATTACCTTAGAAACCGATTAGTGCTTGGGAATCTTACAGAGTACGCGGGCTGCAGCATTATTTATGGTCTGCAGTATTAAGAACATGCTGGTGCACATTCAGGTATACCCAATTACAGTAGTCAACATCGACAGCACCAGGGGAGTGACCCCTGTTTTCTGAAAATCGGTGGGGATAAAAGTTTGAGGGTGAAGAAAGCGGCCAAAGTGACTGCATTGACCTGATTCACATGAGACAAATTGTCATTGAGAAGAACTCCCAGGTTCTTCACCGACCTAGCTGGTAAAGGAAGTGGTCCTAGTTCTGATGGCCACCATTCAGGAGATCAACAGGAAGACTTTGCCCCAAACAGCAGCAGATCCATTATGCTAGAGTTGAGTTTGAAGCAGTTCCTAACTATTAGACCTGGTACCATTGGCGTGAGTCTCCCTTCCATTTTTCACTGTTGGCTACTCTGTTTTTGGTATGTTTTTTGCTGGTTTAGATGCTTTGGATACTGTGCCACTGCTATTCAGTGCCACAGTGCAAGAGCCTCCTATTGCAAATTGTTGTAATGGATTAGTGACTCCATGATTGGCTTATTTGATTTACCTGTCAGACCCTAGTACAGTGCACCATATGCGCCCAGGGCCTGTAGATCAAATACTGCTAGTGGGCTTGCAGCACTGGTTGTGCCACCCACAGAAGCAGCTTGTAAAGTGTGTCTCAGGCCTACCATTGCAATGCCTCTGTGCAGTCTATTACTGTCCTCTCGACTTGGTAAGTACACCCACTTACCAGTCCCTAAACCTTCCCTTTTCTACATGTTTGCCACCCCTAAGGTAGGCCCAAGGGCAGGGTGCATTGTAAGTAAAAGGTAGGACATGCCCTGGTGTGTGTTGCATGCCCTGATAGTGAATTACAGGCAATTGTGTTTTTCACTATTGCAAGGCTACCTGTCTCCATAGAACAGAATGGGTAGTTCGTGTACAACATCTTATAATCCTAACTGACCCAGGGCACATGGTAGAAAAACGAATTTAGTATACCTGAAATCAGAATGTTAAAATACATCTTTTAGTGAAGGTGATTTTTACATTCTGTGTTTGAAACTTTTAGAAAGTATGTATTTTCTTACCTAACCATCTGCCTAGCCTGCCTCTGCTAGGTTCTGTATTGCATGTCTGGTTTGTGAGTGACTGGAGGGCTTGGGCTCCAGCAGTCTGATGAGTCAGGGCTGGGCTGAATAGGACCTTGGCTGACTAGAGAGTGAGGGGCGGAGATTTCCTTTCACTCCCCTGAGCCCTCATAGAATAGAGAGTAGGGGGAGGAGATTTCCTTTCAGCTACCTAGGCCAGGTCTGCTTCCAACAATGCGGTCTCCACCTAGTGCCAGCAAGCTGCACAAGTGAGGACGGAACTGATTTTGGCCAGGTACAGAGACTGTCTGCCTTCAGAGAACAACAAAATTAGTAGTATAAATATTGGATCCCTTCTGCGAATCAACACAAACATTTTCCAAGGAGAGGAACCATAAGAAGCTGAAGGAGTTGACTGCCCCTGTGCCAGTGTGCTATTTTTGGGGTTGGCCTGCAGTGGTTGCTTATTTGCCAAGGAAAGGAGAGGGAACTTTTATTGAACTTGCATCATCTTGAAGAAGAATCTCCAAGGGCTTGAACTGTGCTTGCCTCGCTGCTGAAGTCTCAGGGATACAAGACTTCACCCCCAGGTCCCCCCCTGAATTTCCTTGCTGGGAATTCTGTCTGCAGAAGCCTACGTATTGTTGGGAGCTGGAAGCACGACTCAGCGTGTTACAACCGCAAGGGTTGCCATCACATCACCGGAGAAAAGTGTCTTCCTTGCAGCTGTGATGTGCCATCACATCACAGGAGAATCATGTAGGCACCGCAAGAGTCACCGTCGCATCACCGGAGAAGCGTGTCACAGGCCCTGTCATGGCTCAGACGTTCCAGAGTTGCCACTCGCCCGTCGGGCGTGCATGCATCTTGTCACATCGCAACCGGAACGCAACCCGAGATCGACTCATCACCTCCTCTCTGGTAAGGAACAGACGCATCGTCTACTTTGCGCAAGCACTAAGGAACAGACACATCGCCTTCCATGGACCCAGGAACCAAAGCATAGTTCTCCCTGCGAACCTTTTGTTTATCTTGCGTTACGCAACCAAAGGTACTTTGTGAGAAACATGTTGCATTTACCATCTAAAGTGAACTAAGTTATTGCTACCATTTAAAAGTAATTTTCTTAAAACTGTATTGTGAATTTTTGTCATTTAGGTCTTGTGTTAAGTCTATATAAAGAATACTTATTTTTATAAAACCTGTGTTGTGTCCATCTGTAGTGTTTTCACTGGATTACTGTATGTGTTCACAAATGCTTTACACACTGCCTCTGATATAAGCCTTCCTGCTTGTGCCAAGCTACCACAGGGTTGAGCAGGGGTTATTTTAGGAGTGTAGCCCCCTTACTCTGACTAGGAGCAAGGGTCCCTATTTGGACAAAGGTGCAAACCATTGCCAACTGGAGACCCCCAGCTCTAACACTAACCATTCACAGACTGCCTGTCTTCATGTAGTCACAGAATCTGGCGGCAACATCCTTATCCTCCTTAACAAGTGAAACGAAGATTTGTGTATCGCTCTTTGAAGGAGGAGGAGTTTCTAGAGAATTCCCTTTGAAGTGCCTGGAGTTTTCCTGCCCTAGTAACAAGCTGACTACATAAATAATGCATTGGTGACAAGTCCTTTGTGTGAAGACAGGGCACAGCCTACTCAGTTGCAGGTGATTCTGTGCCCAGTTCCAGCCCCATCCTGCCAGTTATGGCCCATTCAGGCACACCTAATTTCTCAATTGTGCCGCTGTCTGCTTAAAATAAACAAAGTCCAACTGCCTTCTACACCAAGTCACTGGACCCAGGAACAGGCTGCACGCACCAAATAATTAGGGCAAGAAAATGCCAAACTTCTAAAATTGGCTTTTTTATTATAGTCAATCAGACACCAGACATGAAATGTTTGCCTGTTCCCAATCAAATGTTAGCACATATTAAATGTAATAAGGTAACCAAATATAATCCTATTGGAGAGATAGGCCTCAAAGTAGCGAAAATTGAATTTACTAGTTTTTCGCTACTAGGGCATGTGAACCTTACAAATGCATGCCCAACATTCTAATTACAGTGTACCATGCCCTGTGAGATACCTAGGCCCTACATTAGGGGTGCCTTATATGCAACAAAGGGGGTTTTAAGGCTTGGCAAGGGAATTACATTGCCAAGCCGAATTGGCAGTTTAGAACTGCATTTAAACTGCAGTGGAAGACCTGGGACATGTTTTAGGGAGCTGCTTAAGTGAGTGTCACAATGCGTGCTGCAGTCCTACTATAGCATTTAATGTACAGGCCCTGGGTATATGGTATACGATTTTACTAGTGACTTATAAGTAAATTAAATAAGCCAATCAGTTGTAAGCCAATCTTACCATGTTTTACGGAATGAGTACAAGCACTGTAGCACTGGTTAGCAGTGCTAAGGTTCACAGAGCACTATGGCAAACAAAAATTAAATCATAGCTGGGGTGAAGGCAAAACATTTGGGGGTGACCCTGCAGAGAGGGCCAAGTCCAACAGGGCTGATAAGGGAATGTATCGGGTCTAGAGATTCATCAGTCCAACAAGTACCGACTTGCACCCACCTGGGTGATCCACTAAAGAACTACAAGTACCAGAGTCCCGAGGGGCGACCCGGAGGAGGGGCTAGCGGTGAGCGCTCCATTGATTACTAAACACAATACGGCTCCCTTGAGCTTTGGGCCGACGGGCTCTTGGACGACGCTCCTGCGTGCCGGTTCTGGCATCGAGGCCTTTGACTGTTGTGTGGCGGCCTTCTCTTCCACCCCTAACGATTTTTCTCTACTGATGATGGAAGTTATCCCGAAACCCGAGACATGTCTCGGGCGATATCCTAAAACCTGGGACATGTATCGGGTCTAGAGATTCATCAGTCCAACAAGTACCGACTTGCACCCACCTGGGTGATCCACTAAAGAACTACAAGTACCAGAGTCCCGAGGGGCGACCCGGAGGAGGGGCTAGCGGTGAGCGCTCCATTGATGACTAAACACAATACGGCTCCCTTGAGCTTTGGGCCGACGGGCTCTTGGACGACGGTCCTGTGTGCCGGTTCTGGCATCGAGGCCTTTGACTGTTGTGTGGCGGCCTTCTTTTCCACCCCTAACGATTTTTCTCTACTGATGAGGGAAGTTATCCCGAAACCCGAGACATGTCTCGGGCGATATCCTAAAACCCGGGACATGTATCGGGTCTAGAGATTCATCAGTCCAACAAGTACCGACTTGCACCCACCTGGGTGATGCACTAAAAAACGTCAAGTACCAGAGTCCCGAGGGGCGACCCGGAGGAGGGGCTAGCGGTGAGCGCTCCATTGATGACTAAACACAATACGGCTCCCTTGAGCTTTGGGCCGACGGGTTCTTGGACGACGCTCCTGCGTGCCGGTTCTGGCATCGAGGCTTTTGACTGTTGTGTGGCGGCCTTCTCTTCCACCCCTAACGATTTTTCTCTACTGATGACGGAAGTTATCCCGAAACCCGAGACATGTCTCGGGCGATATCCTAAAACCCGGGACATGTATCGGGTCTAGAAATTCATCAGTCCAACAAGTATCGACTTGCACCCACCTGGGTGATCCACTAAAGAACTACAAGTACCAGAGTCCCGAGGGGCGACCCAGAGGAGGGGCTAGCGGTGAGCGCTCCATTGATGACTAAACACAATACGGCTCCCTTGAGCTTTGGGCCGACGGGCTCTTGGACAACGCTCCTGCGTGCCGGTTCTGGCATCGAGGCCTCTGACTGTTGTGTGGCGGCCTTCTCTTCCACCCCTAACGATTTTTCTCTACTGATGAGGGAAGTTATCCCGAAACCAGAGACATGTCTTGGGCGATATCCTAAAACCCGGGACATGTATCGGGTCTAGAGATTCATCAGTCCAACAAGTACCGACTTGCACCCACCTGGGTGATCCACTAAAGAACTACAAGTACCAGAGTCCCGAGGGGCGACCCGGAGGAGGGGCTAGCGGTGAGCGCTCCATTGATGACTAAACACAATACGGCTTCCTTGAGCTTTGGGCCGACGGGCTCTTGGACGACGCTCCTGCGTGCCGGTTCTGGCATCGAGGCCTCTGACTGTTGTGTGGCGGCCTTCTCTTCCACCCCTAACGATTTTTCTCTACTGATGAGGGAAGTTATCCCGAAACCCGAGACATGTCTCGGGCGATATCCTAAAACCCAGGACATGTATCGGGTCTAGAGATTCATCAGTCCAACAAGTACCGACTTGCACCCACCTGGGTGATCCACTAAAGAACTACAAGTACCAGAGTCCCGAGGGGCGACCCAGAGGAGGGGCTAGCGGTGAGCGCTCCCTTGATGACTAAACACAATACGGCTCCCTTGAGCTTTGGGCCGACGGGCTCTTGGACGACGCTCCTGCGTGCCGGTTATGGCATCGAGGCCTTTGACTGTTGTGTGGAGGCCTTCTCTTCCACCCCTAACGATTTTTCTCTACTGATGAGGGAAGTTATCCCGAAACCCTGACATGTCTCGGGCGATATCCTAAACCCCGGGACATGTATCGGGTCTAGAGATTCATCAGTCCAACAAGTACCGACTTGCACCCACCTGGGTGATCCACTAAAGAACTACAAGTACCAGAGTCCCGAGGGGCGACCCGGAGGAGGGGCTAGCGGTGAGCGCTCCATAGATGACTAAACACAATACGGCTCCCTTGAGCTTTGGGCCGACGGGCTCTTGGACGACGCTCCTGCGTGCCGGTTCTGGCATCGAGGCCTTTGACTGTTGTGTGGCGGCCTTCTCTTCCACCCCTAACGATTTTTCTCTACTGATGAGGGAAGTTATCCCGAAACCCGAGACATGTCTCGGGCGATATCCTAAAACCCGGGACATGTATCGGGTCCAGAGATTCATCAGTCCAACAAGTACCGACTTGCACCCACCTGGGTGATCCACTAAAGAACTACAAGTACCAGAGTCCCGAGGGGCGACCAGGAGGAGGGGCTAGCGGTGAGCGCTCCATTGATGACTAAACACAATACGGCTCCCTTGAGCTTTGGGCCGACGGGCTCTTGGACGATGCTCCTGCGTGCCGGTTCTGGCATCGAGGCCTTTGACTGTTGTGTGGCGGCCTTCTCTTCCACCTGTAACGATTTTTCTCTACTGATGAGGGAAGTTATCCCGAAACCCGAGACATGTCTTGGGCGATATCCTAAAACCCGGGACATGTATCGGGTCTAGAGATTCATCAGTCCAACAAGTACCGACTTGCACCCACCTGGGTGATCCACTAAAGAACTACAAGTACCAGAGTCCCGAGGGGCGACCCGGAGGAGGGGCTAGCGGTGAGCGCTCAATTGATGACTAAACACAATACGGCTCCCTTGAGGTTTGGGCCGACGGGCTCTTGGACGACGCTCCTGCGTGCCGGTTCTGGCATCGAGGCCTTTGACTGTTGTGTGGCGGCCTTCTCTTCCACCCCTAACGATTTTTCTCTACTGATAAGGGAAGTTATCCCGAAACCCGAGACATGTCTCGGGCGGTATCCTAAAACCCGGGACATGTATCGGGTCTAGAGATTCATCAGTCCAACAAGTACCGACTTGCACCCACCTGGGTGATCCACTAAAGAACTACAAGTACCAGAGTCCCGAGGGGCGACCCGGAGGAGGGGCTAGCGGTGAGCGCTCCATAGATGACTAAACACAATACGGCTCCCTTGAGCTTTGGGCCGACGGGCTCTTGGACGACGCTCCTGCGTGCCGGTTCTGGCATCGAGGCCTTTGACTGTTGTGTGGCGGCCTTCTCTTCCACCCCTAACGATTTTTCTCTACTGATGAGGGAAGTTATCCCGAAACCCGAGACATGTCTCGGGCGATATCCTAAAACCCGGGACATGTATCGGGTCCAGAGATTCATCAGTCCAACAAGTACCGACTTGCACCCACCTGGGTGATCCACTAAAGAACTACAAGTACCAGAGTCCCGAGGGGCGACCAGGAGGAGGGGCTAGCGGTGAGCGCTCCATTGATGACTAAACACAATACGGCTCCCTTGAGCTTTGGGCCGACGGGCTCTTGGACGATGCTCCTGCGTGCCGGTTCTGGCATCGAGGCCTTTGACTGTTGTGTGGCGGCCTTCTCTTCCACCTGTAACGATTTTTCTCTACTGATGAGGGAAGTTATCCCGAAACCCGAGACATGTCTTGGGCGATATCCTAAAACCCGGGACATGTATCGGGTCTAGAGATTCATCAGTCCAACAAGTACCGACTTGCACCCACCTGGGTGATCCACTAAAGAACTACAAGTACCAGAGTCCCGAGGGGCGACCCGGAGGAGGGGCTAGCGGTGAGCGCTCAATTGATGACTAAACACAATACGGCTCCCTTGAGGTTTGGGCCGACGGGCTCTTGGACGACGCTCCTGCGTGCCGGTTCTGGCATCGAGGCCTTTGACTGTTGTGTGGCGGCCTTCTCTTCCACCCCTAACGATTTTTCTCTACTGATGAGGGAAGTTATCCCGAAACCCGAGACATGTCTCGGGCGATATCCTAAAACCCGGGACATGTATCGGGTCTAGAGATTCATCAGTCCAACAAGTACCGACTTGCACCCACCTGGGTGATCCACTAAAGAACTACAAGTACCAGAGTCCCGAGGGGCGACCCGGAGGAGGGGCTAGCGGTGAGCGCTCCATTGATGACTAAACACAATACGGCTCCCTTGAGCTGTGGGCCGACGGGCGAGCGTCCGGTTCTGGCATCGAGGCCTTTGACTGTTGTGTGGCGGCCTTCTCTTCCACCCCTAACGATTTTTCTCTACTGATGAGGGAAGTTATCCCGAAACCCGAGACATGTCTCGGGCGATATCCTAAAACCCGGGACATGTATCGGGTCTAGAGATTCATCAGTCCAACAAGTACCGACTTGCACCCACCTGGGTGATCTACTAAAGAACTACAAGTACCAGAGTCCCGAGGGGCGACCCGGAGGAGGGGCTAGCGGTGAGCGCTCCATTTATGACTAAACATAATACGGCTCCCTTGAGCTTTGGGCCGACGGGCTCTTGTACGACGTTCCTGCGTGCCGGTTCTGGCATCGAGGCCTTTGACTGTTGTGTGGCGGCCTTCTCTTCCACCCCTAACGATTTTTCTCTACCGATGAGGGAAGTTATCCCGAAACCCGAGACATGTCTCGGGCGATACCCTAAAACCCGGGACATGTATCGGGTCTAGAGATTCATCAGTGCAACAAGTACCGACTTGCACACACCTGGGTGATCCACTAAAGAACTACAAGTACCAGAGTCCCGAGGGGCGACCCGGACGAGGGGCTAGCGGTGAGCGCTCCATTGATGACTAAACACAATACGGCTCCCTTGAGCTTTGGGCCGACGGGCTCTTGGACGACGCTCCTGCGTGCCGGTTCTGGCATCGAGGCCTTTGACTGTTGTGTGGCGGCCTTCTCTTCCACCCCTAACGATTTTTCTCTACTGATAAGGGAAGTTATCCCGAAACCCGAGACATGTCTCGGGCGGTATCCTAAAACCCGGGACATGTATCGGGTCTAGAGATTCATCAGTCCAACAAGTACCGACTTGCACCCACCTGGGTGATCCACTAAAGAACTACAAGTACCAAAGTCCCGAGGGGCGACCCGGAGGAGGGGCTAGCGGTGAGCGCTCCATAGATGACTAAACACAATACGGCTCCCTTGAGCTTTGGGCCGACGGGCTCTTGGACGACGCTCCTGCGTGCCGGTTCTGGCATCGAGGCCTTTGACTGTTGTGTGGCGGCCTTCTCTTCCACCCCTAACGATTTTTCTCTACTGATGAGGGAAGTTATCCCGAAACCCGAGACATGTCTCGGGCGATATCCTAAAACCCGGGACATGTATCGGGTACAGAGATTCATCAGTCCAACAAGTACCGACTTGCACCCACCTGGGTGATCCACTAAAGAACTACAAGTACCAGAGTCCCGAGGGGCGACCAGGAGGAGGGGCTAGCGGTGAGCGCTCCATTGATGACTAAACACAATACGGCTCCCTTGAGCTTTGGGCCGACGGGCTCTTGGACGATGCTCCTGCGTGCCGGTTCTGGCATCGAGGCCTTTGACTGTTGTGTGGCGGCCTTCTCTTCCACCTGTAACGATTTTTCTCTACTGATGAGGGAAGTTATCCCGAAACCCGAGACATGTCTTGGGCGATATCCTAAAACCCGGGACATGTATCGGGTCTAGAGATTCATCAGTCCAACAAGTACCGACTTGCACCCACCTGGGTGATCCACTAAAGAACTGAAAGTACCAGAGTCCCGAGGGGCGACCCGGAGGAGGGGCTAGCGGTGAGCGCTCAATTGATGACTAAACACAATACGGCTCCCTTGAGGTTTGGGCCGACGGGCTCTTGGACGACGCTCCTGCGTGCCGGTTCTGGCATCGAGGCCTTTGACTGTTGTGTGGCGGCCTTCTCTTCCACCCCTAATGATTTTTCTCTACTGATGAGGGAAGTTATCCCGAAACCCGAGACATGTCTCGGGCGATATCCTAAAACCCGGGACATGTATCGGGTCTAGAGATTCATCAGTCCAACAAGTACCGACTTGCACCCACCTGGGTGATCCACTAAAGAACTACAAGTACCAGAGTCCCGAGGGGCGACCCGGAGGAGGGGCTAGCGGTGAGCGCTCCATTGATGACTAAACACAATACGGCTCCCTTGAGCTGTGGGCCGACGGGCTATTGGACGACGCTCTTGCGTGCCGGTTCTGGCATCGAGGCCTTTGACTGTTGTGTGGCGGCCTTCTCTTCCACCCCTAACGATTTTTCTCTACTGATGAGGGAAGTTATCCCGAAACCCGAGACATGTCTCGGGCGATATCCTAAAACCCGGGACATGTATCGGGTCTAGAGATTCATCAGTCCAACAAGTACCGACTTGCACCCACCTGGGTGATCTACTAAAGAACTACAAGTACCAGAGTCCCGAGGGGCGACCCGGAGGAGGGGCTAGCGGTGAGCGCTCCATTTATGACTAAACATAATACGGCTCCCTTGAGCTTTGGGCCGAAGGGCTCTTGTACGACGTTCCTGCGTGCCGGTTCTGGCATCGAGGCCTTTGACTGTTGTGTGGCGGCCTTCTCTTCCACCCCTAACGATTTTTCTCTACCGATGAGGGAAGTTATCCCGAAACCCGAGACATGTCTCGGGCGATACCCTAAAACCCGGGACATGTATCGGGTCTAGAGATTCATCAGTGCAACAAGTACCGACTTGCACACACCTGGGTGATCCACTAAAGAACTACAAGTACCAGAGTCCCGAGGGGCGACCCGGACGAGGGGCTAGCGGTGAGCGCTCCATTGATGACTAAACACAATACGGCTCCCTTGAGCTTTGGGCCGACGGGCTCTTGGACGACGCTCCTGCGTGCCGGTTCTGGCATCGAGGCCTTTGACTGTTGTGTGGCGGCCTTCTCTTCCACCCCTAACGATTTTTCTCTACTGATAAGGGAAGTTATCCCGAAACCCGAGACATGTCTCGGGCAGTATCCTAAAACCCGGGACATGTATCGCGTCTAGAGATTCATCAGTCCAACAAGTACCGACTTGCACCCACCTGGGTGATCCACTAAAGAACTACAAGTACCAGAGTCCCGAGGGGCGACCCGGAGGAGGGGCTAGCGGTGAGCGCTCCATTGATGACTAAACACAATACGGCTCCCTTGAGCTTTGGGCCGACGGACTCTTGGACGAAGCTCCTGCGTGCCGGTTCTGGCATCGAGGCCTTTGACTGTTGTGTGGCGGTCTTCTCTTCCACCCCTAACGATTTTTCTCTACTGATGAGGGAAGTTATCCCGAAACCCGAGACATGTCTCGGGCGATATCCTAAAACCCGGGACATGTATCGGGTCTAGAGATTCATCAGTCCAACAAGTACCGACTTGCACCCACCTGGGTGATCCACTAAAGAACTACAAGTACCAGAGTCCCAAGGGGCGACCCGGAGGAGGGGCTAGCGGTGAGCGCTCCATTGATGACTAAACACAATACGGCTCCCTTGAGCTTTGGGCCGACGGTCTCTTGGACGATGCTCCTGCGTGCCGGTTCTGGCATCGAGGCCTTTGACTGTTGTGTGGCGGCCTTCTCTTCCACCCCTAACGATTTTTCTCTACTGATGAGGGAAGTTATCCCAAAACCCGAGACATGTCTGGGGCGATATCCTAAAAACCGGGACATGTATCGGGTCTAGAGATTCATCAGTGCAACAAGTACCGACTTGCACACACCTGGGTGATCCACTAAAGAACTACAAGTACCAGAGTCCCGAGGGGCGACCCGGACGAGGGGCTAGCGGTGAGCGCTCCATTGATGACTAAACACAATACGGCTCCCTTGAGCTTTGGGCCGACGGGCTCTTGGACGACGCTCCTGCGTGCCGGTTCTGGCATCGAGGCCTTTGACTGTTGTGTGGCGGCCTTCTCTTCCACCCCTAACGATTTTTCTCTACTGATAAGGGAAGTTATCCCGAAACCCGAGACATGTCTCGGGCGGTATCCTAAAACCCGGGACATGTATCGGGTCTAGAGATTCATCAGTCCAACAAGTACCGACTTGCACCCACCTGGGTGATCCACTAAAGAACTACAAGTACCAGAGTCCCGAGGGGCGACCCGGAGGAGGGGCTAGCGGTGAGCGCTCCATAGATGACTAAACACAATACGGCTCCCTTGAGCTTTGGGCCGACGGGCTCTTGGACGACGCTCCTGCGTGCCGGTTCTGGCATCGAGGCCTTTGACTGTTGTGTGGCGGCCTTCTCTTCCACCCCTAACGATTTTTCTCTACTGATGAGGGAAGTTATCCCGAAACCCGAGACATGTCTCGGGCGATATCCTAAAACCCGGGACATGTATCGGGTACAGAGATTCATCAGTCCAACAAGTACCGACTTGCACCCACCTGGGTGATCCACTAAAGAACTACAAGTACCAGAGTCCCGAGGGGCGACCAGGAGGAGGGGCTAGCGGTGAGCGCTCCATTGATGACTAAACACAATACGGCTCCCTTGAGCTTTGGGCCGACGGGCTCTTGGACGATGCTCCTGCGTGCCGGTTCTGGCATCGAGGCCTTTGACTGTTGTGTGGCGGCCTTCTCTTCCACCTGTAACGATTTTTCTCTACTGATGAGGGAAGTTATCCCGAAACCCGAGACATGTCTTGGGCGATATCCTAAAACCCGGGACATGTATCGGGTCTAGAGATTCATCAGTCCAACAAGTACCGACTTGCACCCACCTGGGTGATCCACTAAAGAACTGAAAGTACCAGAGTCCCGAGGGGCGACCCGGAGGAGGGGCTAGCGGTGAGCGCTCAATTGATGACTAAACACAATACGGCTCCCTTGAGGTTTGGGCCGACGGGCTCTTGGACGACGCTCCTGCGTGCCGGTTCTGGCATCGAGGCCTTTGACTGTTGTGTGGCGGCCTTCTCTTCCACCCCTAATGATTTTTCTCTACTGATGAGGGAAGTTATCCCGAAACCCGAGACATGTCTCGGGCGATATCCTAAAACCCGGGACATGTATCGGGTCTAGAGATTCATCAGTCCAACAAGTACCGACTTGCACCCACCTGGGTGATCCACTAAAGAACTACAAGTACCAGAGTCCCGAGGGGCGACCCGGAGGAGGGGCTAGCGGTGAGCGCTCCATTGATGACTAAACACAATACGGCTCCCTTGAGCTGTGGGCCGACGGGCTATTGGACGACGCTCTTGCGTGCCGGTTCTGGCATCGAGGCCTTTGACTGTTGTGTGGCGGCCTTCTCTTCCACCCCTAACGATTTTTCTCTACTGATGAGGGAAGTTATCCCGAAACCCGAGACATGTCTCGGGCGATATCCTAAAACCCGGGACATGTATCGGGTCTAGAGATTCATCAGTCCAACAAGTACCGACTTGCACCCACCTGGGTGATCTACTAAAGAACTACAAGTACCAGAGTCCCGAGGGGCGACCCGGAGGAGGGGCTAGCGGTGAGCGCTCCATTTATGACTAAACATAATACGGCTCCCTTGAGCTTTGGGCCGAAGGGCTCTTGTACGACGTTCCTGCGTGCCGGTTCTGGCATCGAGGCCTTTGACTGTTGTGTGGCGGCCTTCTCTTCCACCCCTAACGATTTTTCTCTACCGATGAGGGAAGTTATCCCGAAACCCGAGACATGTCTCGGGCGATACCCTAAAACCCGGGACATGTATCGGGTCTAGAGATTCATCAGTGCAACAAGTACCGACTTGCACACACCTGGGTGATCCACTAAAGAACTACAAGTACCAGAGTCCCGAGGGGCGACCCGGACGAGGGGCTAGCGGTGAGCGCTCCATTGATGACTAAACACAATACGGCTCCCTTGAGCTTTGGGCCGACGGGCTCTTGGACGACGCTCCTGCGTGCCGGTTCTGGCATCGAGGCCTTTGACTGTTGTGTGGCGGCCTTCTCTTCCACCCCTAACGATTTTTCTCTACTGATAAGGGAAGTTATCCCGAAACCCGAGACATGTCTCGGGCAGTATCCTAAAACCCGGGACATGTATCGGGTCTAGAGATTCATCAGTCCAACAAGTACCGACTTGCACCCACCTGGGTGATCCACTAAAGAACTACAAGTACCAGCGTCCCGAGGGGTGACCCGGAGGAGGGGCTAGCGGTGAGCGCTCCATTGATGACTAAACACAATACGGCTCCCTTGAGCTTTGGGCCGACGGACTCTTGGACGAAGCTCCTGCGTGCCGGTTCTGGCATCGAGGCCTTTGACTGTTGTGTGGCGGTCTTCTCTTCCACCCCTAACGATTTTTCTCTACTGATGAGGGAAGTTATCCCGAAACCCGAGACATGTCTCGGGCGATATCCTAAAACCCGGGACATGTATCGGGTCTAGAGATTCATCAGTCCAACAAGTACCGACTTGCACCCACCTGGGTGATCCACTAAAGAACTACAAGTACCAGAGTCCCAAGGGGCGACCCGGAGGAGGGGCTAGCGGTGAGCGCTCCATTGATGACTAAACACAATACGGCTCCCTTGAGCTTTGGGCCGACGGTCTCTTGGACGATGCTCCTGCGTGCCGGTTCTGGCATCGAGGCCTTTGACTGTTGTGTGGCGGCCTTCTCTTCCACCCCTAACGATTTTTCTCTACTGATGAGGGAAGTTATCCCAAAACCCGAGACATGTCTGGGGCGATATCCTAAAAACCGGGACATGTATCGGGTCTAGAGATTCATCAGTCCAACAAGTACCGACTTGCACCCACCTGGGTGATCCACGAAAGAACTACAAGTACCAGAGTCCCGAGGGGCGACCCGGAGGAGGGGCTACCGGTGAGCGCTCAATTGATGACTAAACACAATACGGCTCCCTTGAGGTTTGGGCCGACGGGCTCTTGGACGACGCTCCTGCGTGCCGGTTCTGGCATCGAGGCCTTTGACTGTTGTGTGGCGGCCTTCTCTTCCACCCCTAACGATTTTTCTCTACTGATGAGGGAAGTTATCCCGAAACCCGAGTCATGTCTCGGGCGATATCCTAAAACCCGGGACATGTATCGGGTCTAGAGATTCATCAGTCCAACAAGTACCGACTTGCACCCACCTGGGTGATCCACTAAAGAACTACAAGTACCAGAGTCCCGAGGGGCGACCCGGAGGAGGGGCTAGCGGTGAGCGCTCCATTGATGACTAAACACAATACGGCTCCCTTGAGCTTTGGGCCGACGGGCTATTGGACGACGCTCCTGCGTGCCGGTTCTGGCATCGAGGCCTTTGACTGTTGTGTGGCGGCCTTCTCTTCCACCCCTAACGATTTTTCTCTACTGATGAGGGAAGTTATCCCGAAACCCGAGACATGTCTCGGGCGATATCCTAAAACCCGGGACATGTATCGGGTCTAGAGATTCATCAGTCCAACAAGTACCGACTTGCACCCACCTGGGTGATCTACTAAAGAACTACAAGTACCAGAGTCCCGAGGGGCGACCCGGAGGAGGGGCTAGCGGTGAGCGCTCCATTGATGACTAAACACAATACGGCTCCCTTGAGCTTTGGGCCGACGGGCTCTTGTACGACGCTCCTGCGTGCCGGTTCTGGCATCGAGGCCTTTGACTGTTGTGTGGCCGCCTTCTCTTCCACCCCTAACGATTTTTCTCTACCGATGAGGGAAGTTATCCCGAAACCCGAGACATGTCTCGGGCGATATCCTAAAACCCGGGACATGTATCGGGTCTAGAGATTCATCAGTCCAGCAAGTACCGACTTGCACCCACCTGGGTGATCCACTAAAGAACTACAAATACCAGAGTCCCGAGGGGCGACCCGGAGGAGGGGCTAGCGGTGAGCGCTCCATTGATGACTAAACACAATACGGCTCCCTTGAGCTTTGGGCCGACGGGCTATTGGACGACGCTCCTGCGTGCCGGTTCTGGCATCGAGGCCTTTGACTGTTTTGTGGCGGCCTTCTCTTCCACCCCTAACAATTTTTCTCTACTGATGAGGGAAGTTATCCCGAAACCCGAGACATGTCTCGGGCGATATCCTAAAACCCGGGACATGTATCGGGTCTAGAGATTCATCAGTCCAACAAGTACCGACTTGCACCCACCTGGGTGATCTACTAAAGAACTACAAGTACCAGAGTCCCGAGGGGCGACCCGGAGGAGTGGCTAGCGGTGAGCGCTCCATTGATGTCTAAACACAATACGTCTCCCTTGAGCTTTGGGCCGACGGGCTCTTGTACAACGCTCCTTCGTGCCGGTTCTGGCATCGAGGCCTTTGACTGTTGTGTGGCGGCCTTCTCTTCCACCCCTAACGATTTTTCTCTACCGATGAGGGAAGTTATCCCGAAACCCGAGACATGTCTCGGGCGATATCCTAAAACCCGGGACATGTATCGAGTCTAGAGATTCATCAGTCCAACAAGTACCGACTTGCACCCACCTGGGTGATCCACTAAAGAACTACAAGTACCAGAGTCCCGAGGGGTGACCCGGAGGAGGGGCTAGCGGTGAGCGCTCCATTGATGACTAAACACAATACGGCTCCCTTGAGCTTTGGGCCGACGGGCTCTTGGATGACGCTCCTGCGTGCCGGTTCTGGCATCGAGGCCTTTGACTGTTGTGTGGCGGCCTTCTCTTCCACCCCTAACGATTTTTCTCTACTGATAAGGGAAGTTATCCCGAAACCCGAGACATGTCTCGGGCGGTATCCTAAAACCCGGGACATGTATCGGGTCTAGAGATTCATCAGTCCAACAAGTACCGACTTGCACCCACCTGGGTGATCCACTAAAGAACTACAAGTACCAGAGTCCCGAGGGGCGACCCGGAGGAGGGGCTAGCGGTGAGCGCTCCATTGATGACTAAACACAATACGGCTCCCTTGAGCTTTGGGCCGACGGGCTCTTGGACGACGCTCCTGCGTGCCAGTTCTGGCATCGAGGCCTTTGACTGTTGTGTGGCGGCCTTCTCTTCCACCCCTAACGATTTTTCTCTACTGATGAGGGAAGTTATCCCGAAACCCGAGACATGTCTCGGGCGATATCCTAAAACCCGGGACATGTATCGGGTCTAGAGATTCATCAGTCCAACAAGTACCGACTTGCACCCACCTGGGTGATCCACTAAAGAACTACAAGTACCAGAGTCCCGAGGGGCGACCCGGAGGAGGGGTTAGCGGTGAGCGCTCCATTGATGACTAAACACAATACGGCTCCCTTGAGCTTTGGGCCGACGGGCTCTTGGACGACGCTCCTGCGTGCCGGTTCTGGCATCGAGGCCTTTGACTGTTGTGTGGCGGTCTTCTCTTCCACCCCTAACGATTTTTCTCTACTGATGAGGGAAGTTATCCCGAAACCCGAGACATGTCTAGGGCGATATCCTAAAACCCGGGACATGTATCGGGTCTAGAGATTCATCAGTCCAACAAGTACCGACTTGCACCCACCTGGGTGATCCACTAAAGAACTACAAGTACCAGAGTCCCGAGGGGCGACCCGGAGGAGGGGCTAGCGGTGAGCGCTCCATTGATGACTAAACACAATACGGCTCCCTTGAGCTTTGGGCCGACGGGCTCTTGGACGACGCTCCTGCGTGCCGGTTCTGGCATCGAGGCCCTTGACTGTTGTGTGGCGGCCTTCTCTTCCACCCCTAACGATTTTCTCTACTGATGAGGGAAGTTATCCCGAAACCCGAGACATGTCTCGGGCGATATCCTAAAACCCGGGACATGTATCGGGTCTAGAGATTCATCAGTCCAACAAGTACCGACTTGCACCCACCTGGGTGATCCACTAAAGAACTACAAGTACCAGAGTCCCGAGGGGCGACCCGGAGGAGGGGCTAGCGGTGAGCGCTCCATTGATGACTAAACACAATACGGCTCCCTTGAGCTTTGGGCCGACGGGCTCTTGGACGACGCTCCTGCGTGCCGGTTCTGGCATCGAGGCATTTGACTGTTGTGTGGCGGCCTTCTCTTCCACCCCTAACGATTTTTCTCTACTGATGAGGGAAGTTATCCCGAAACCCTAGACATGTCTCGGGCGATATCCTAAAACCCGGGACATGTATCGGGTCTAGAGATTCATCAGTCCAACAAGTACCGACTTGCACCCACCTCGGTGATCCACTAAAGAACTACAAGTACCAGAGTCCCGAGGGGCGACCCGGAGGAGGGGCTAGCGGTGAGCGCTCCATTGATGACTAAACACAATACGGCTCCCTTGAGCTTTGGGCCGACGGGCTCTTGGACGACGCTCCTGCGTGCCGGTTCTGGCATCGAGGCCTTTGACTGTTGTGTGGCAGCCTTCTCTTCCACCCCTAACGAATTTTCTCTACTGATGAGGGAAGTTATCCCGAAACCCGAGACATGTCTCGGGCGATATCCTAAAACCCGGGACATATATCGGGTCTAGAGATTCATCAGTCCAACAAGTACCGACTTGCACCCACCTGGGTGATCCACTAAAGAACTACAAGTACCAGAGTCCCGAGGGGCGACCCGGAGGAGGGGCTAGCGGTGAGCGCTCCATTGATGACTAAACACAATACGGCTCCCTTGAGCTTTGGGCCGACGGGCTCTTGGACGACGCTCCTGCGTGCCGGTTCTGGCATCGAGGCCTTTGACTGTTGTGTAGCGGCCTTCTCTTCCACCCCTAACGATTTTTCTCTACTGATGAGGGAAGTTATCCCGAAACCCGAGACATGTCTCGGGCAATATCCTAAAACCCGGGACATGTATCGGGTCTAGAGATTCATCAGTCCAACAAGTACCGACTTGAACCCACCTGGGTGATCCACTAAAGAACTACAAGTACCAGAGTCCCGAGGGGCGACCCGGAGGAGGGGCTAGCGGTGAGCGCTCCATTGATGACTAAACAAAAATCTTATAATCCTAACTGACCCAGGGCACATGGTAGAAAAACGAATTTAGTATACCTGAAATCAGAATGTTAAAATACATCTTTTAGTGAAGGTGATTTTTACATTCTGTGTTTGAAAATACAACTTTTAGAAAGTATGTATTTTCTTACCTAACCATCTAGCCTGCCTCTGCTAGGTTCTGTATTGCATGTCTGGTTTGTGAGTGACTGGAGGGCTTGGGCTCCAGCAGTCTGATGAGTCAGGGCTGGGCTGAATAGGACCTTGGCTGACTAGAGAGTGAGGGGCGGAGATTTCCTTTCACTCCCCTGAGCCCTCATAGAATAGAGAGTAGGGGGAGGAGATTTCCTTTCAGCTACCTAGGCCAGGTCTGCTTCCAACAATGCGGTCTCCACCTAGTGCCAGCAAGCTGCACAAGTGAGGACAGAACTGATTTTGGCCATGTACAGAGACTGTCTGCCTTCAGAGAACAACAAAATTAGTAGTATGAATATTGGGGTCCAGACCCCAAGACTTTAGATCCCTTCTGGGAATCAACACAAACATTTGCCAAGGAGAGGAACCATAAGAAGCTGAAGGAGTTGACTGCCCCTGTGCCAGTGTGCTATTTTTGGGGTTGGCCTGCAGTGGTTGCCTATTTGCCAAGGAAAGGAGAGGGAACTTTTATTGAACTTTCATCATCTTGAAGAAGAATCTCCAAGGGCTTGAACTGTGCTTGCCTCGCTGCTGAAGTCTCAGGGATACAAGACTTCACCCCCAGGTCCCCCCCTGAATTTCCCTGCTGGGAATTCTGTCTGTAGAAGCCTACGTATTGTTGGGAGCTGGAAGCACGACTCAGCGTGTTACAACCGCAAGGGTTGCCATCACATCACCGGAGAAAAGTGTCTTCCTTGCAGCTGTGATGTGCCATCACATCACAGGAGAATCATGTAGCCACCGCAAGAGTCACCGTCGCATCACCGGAGAAGCGTGTCACAGGCCCTGTCATGGCTCAGACGTTCTAGAGTTGCCACTCTCCCGTCGGGCGTGCATGCATCTTGTCACATCGCAACCGGAACGCAACCCGAGATCGACTCATCACCTCCTCTCTGGTAAGGAACAGACGCATCGTCTACTTTGCGCAAGCACTAAGGAACAGACACATCGCCTTCCACGGACCCAGGAACCAAAGCATAGTTCTCCCTGCGAACCTTTTGTTTATCTTGCGTTACGCAACCAAAGGTACTTTGTGAGAAACATGTTGCATTTACCATCTAAAGTGAACTAAGTTATTGCTACCATTTAAAAGTCATTTTCTTAAAACTGTATTGTGAATTTTTGTCATTTAGGTCTTGTGTTAAGTCTATATAAAGAATACTTATTTTTATAAAACCTGTGTTGTGTCCATCTGTAGTGTTTTTCACTGGATTACTGTATGTGTTCACAAATGCTTTACACACTGCCTCTGATATAAGCATTCCTGCTCGTGCCAAGCTACCACAGGGTTGAGCAGGGGTTATTTTAGGAGTGTAGCCCCCTTACTCTGACTAGAAGCAAGGGTCCCTATTTGGACAAAGGTGCAAACCATTGCCAACTGGAGACCCCCAGCTCTAACACTAACCATTCACAGACTGCCTGTCTTCATGTAGTCACAGAATCTGGCGGCAACATCCTTATCCTCCTTAACAAGTGAAACGAAGATTTGTGTATCGCTCTTTGAAGGAGGAGGAGTTTCTAGAGAATTCCCTTTGAAGTGCCTGGAGTTTTCCTGCCCTAGTAACAAGCTGACTACATAAATAATGCATTGGTGACAAGTCCTTTGTGTGAAGACAGGGCACAGCCTACTCAGTTGCAGGTGATTCTGTGCCCAGTTCCAGCCCCATCCTGCCAGTTATGGCCCATTCAGGCACACCTAATTTCTCAATTGTGCCGCTGTCTGCTTAAAATAAACAAAGTCCAACTGCCTTCTACACCCAGTCACTGGACCCAGGAACAGGCTGCACGCACCAAATAATTAGGGCAAGAAAATGCCAACCTTCTAAAATTGGCTTTTTTATTATAGTCAATCAGACACCAGACATGAAATGTTTGCCTGTTCCCAATCAAATGTTAGCACATATTAAATGTATTAAGGTAACCAAATATAATCCTATTGGAGAGATAGGCCTCAAAGTAGCGAAAATTGTATTTACTAGTTTTTTGCTACTAGGGCATGTGAACCTTACAAATGCATGCCCAACATTCTAATTACAGTGAACCATGCCCTGTGAGATACCTAGGCCCTACATTAGGGGTGCCTTATATGCAACAAAGGGGGTTTTAAGGCTTGGCAAGGGGGTTACATTGCCAAGCCGAATTGGCAGTTTAGAACTGCATTTAAACTGCAGTGGAAGACCTGGGACATGTTTTAGGGAGCTGCTTAAGTGAGTGTCACAATACGTGCTGCAGTCCCACTATAGCATTTAATGTACAGGCCCTGGGTATATGGTATACGATTTTACTAGTGACTTATAAGTAAATTAAATAAGCCAATCAGTTGTAAGCCAATCTTACCATGTTTTACGGAATGAGTACAAGCACTGTAGCACTGGTTAGCGGTGCTAAGGTTCACAGAGCACTATGGCAAACAAAAATTAAATCATAGCTGGGGTGAAGGCAAAACATTTGGGGGTGACCCTGCAGAGAGGGCCAAGTCCAACAGGGCTGATAAGGGAATCATAAAGAGAGGTGCTGGGAGATGAAGATTAACCTTTTAATGCATGTATTACTGTGGCTGACATCCTGGTGTGAACTCTATTCACTCCCTGGGGCTGTGTTGCGGGACTATCAGCTTCAGAGTCTTCCCTGCTGTGACATGTGGCTTTTCAAAGAGTAAGAGGGAGAGGAAAAGCATGTATTTCAAAAGAAGCAGATCCCCAAAATAAAACCTCAAAGTCCCAGACCCTTAAGCACATTTGGTGTCTGGAAATGGACTATAAGAAAGGGAAAAATTGTCCTCTGCCAATCAGCCAGATGGGATGTGTGAGAGGGGAAAGCTCTGCAAAAGTTCTGCCTGTGACCAGGACTGGGGGCAAAATACTGCTAGTTTGTCTGCTGGGTCACCCAGGGAAACCAAGACCACCTGCCCTGGAGTCAGGAGCTCACATGCCTGCCTGCCAAGACCAGTATGCCCTGTGATGAAGAGGAGGGCACTGCAGGGAGCAAGACACAGTGGGGGGCCCTGTCGAGTCGACTCCAGGTGTGAGGTGTGAAGAGATGACTGCTGTACCACTTAGGTTGTTGCTCATCTGCAGGATGGATTTGGCAACATCCTGCCAGGAGGGGGCTGCTGTGAAGATAGCCGTTTAAACAGATTGCCGTGCAGTTAGGGTGGAAGCCTGTGAAGCACTGTTGTGGCAACCCTGTGAGTCAGGAGGAGCCCAGTGGAAGAAACTACCTTGGGATCATGGCTGAAGTCTGTGTGACAGCATAGTGACGACCCCATATGCCAGGAGGGACGGATGTTGTAAGGACTGCCATGCAATGAGGACTGAAGCCTTGAGTGATAGTGATGCGGCAACCCTATGTTCAGGAAGGGGCTGCTGGGAATAACTGTGCTGTGTGTATCAAGGAGAATCCCATGAACGTTGAGTCCACGGTGACCCGTAGGTCACCAAGAACAACAAGAACTGTAACTGACCAGACCCTGTGGACCAGGTGAGGATGCAATGGAAGTATTGCTACTTCAGCAGAAGCGAGATCTGCAGCATCAATATCATCACCCTTCCACCTTCTGGAGAGTGGAAACTTAAACTTCAGGGCGAATGTAGAAACACCTCAGATCACTGCCAGAGCACAACCACATAAGCTAAGTAGAGAGCCTATGCTTTCCCAGAGCTGCTGCTAAGTCTGACTCACTACAGCAGAATCAAAGCTGTCTAAAGGGCCTGCAGGTGGAGCTTTCTCCAAGACCCTGCATGCTTCCTCCATACCGGAGCAGCTAAGACTTGTTACTGGCCTACTGGGCCCTGTGGGTATCGTTGCTGGAAGCGCTAAGTCACGTTTTACTGTATCAATCACATCGTGAGGAACTGGTGGGACAGAGACTTGCCAATAAACACAAGAGCCTTAACCTCAAGGGGGAAATGTGTTGTTTCCTGTGATTGCCATAATCTTCCTTTGAATAAGTAGAATAAGAAATAAAATACTTCTTTTGATTATAAAAGCAGTATTTGGCTGGACATGGATCTATTCCTGATGCTGCAGGCTTTTTGAGTTATGAGTCGTGTTTGCTAATCTGTATCCACGCCTCCTCCCTGAGGGAGTCTTAGACTGCTTGTTTACATTTACCACTGAGAGTAAAGTACAGAAAAGGTACTTGGCCCAGTTGTTCAGAAGTCACAGTAGGTCTGGCCCTGGGACATCAGGACTAAAAGACCTCAACTCTCACGGTTGGGTCCAGTAATAACTGCATGTGCTGTAGCCCTCTGAAAGGGGTCTGACAGGGTATTTGTTTATTTTAATGTATACATTCTTTTTAGAATACACACCTTAAGGAAGAATTAGGGACAAGTGCCAAAGTTATTCTATTGCCTTGATGAAACTCTGTGATGTTTATCAAATATTCGAGTTTGTGCTCAATGTACCCCTACATCTTCTTAGCGGTGTCCCCCTGCAAAATACATGGCCCACCCCAGTCAGGAGCTCTCAGGCTAGAGGCCCTCCACCTGTGCACAATATCAGCCAGTGCGTTGTGCGTGATTCCATGCATGAGTGTACCAAACTAACTAGTCCCGGACCGAGTCAGTCAGACCCCCAGGATATTGCTGCTTCGATTGGAAAATTTAGCAGCACCAAAATGGAAATTCTGTGGCACACGTTTGTGTTTTTTTTGGCTGCCAGGCCCATGGACAATTGTGAGCTTTATGTTGGAGAACTTACATTAAAATCAAGTGAATCATAAATATTTGATGTAACAATGGGAAGAACAGGGTGAATGCAGGGAGAAATTAAAGGAGTTTTCTGAGAATGTTGTTATGAATGTAAAGGCAGAAAAAAAGTGGAATTCATAGGTCACTCAACTGGGGTGGTGTGCTCTGGGTACTGTTTTGGGCCCAGTGGCAAAGGTGGGTGAGCCACAGAAAAGCTCGAGCCAGGCTTGAACCTAAAGCCTGACTCTGGCCCAGCTTGAGGTCCTGTTAGAACATTGAGCAAATAACCAGCTGAGCTTTCATGTGGCTTCTGCCTGACGCCCTCCCTCTACCTAGGATGAAGTCTTACAGCCACAGCTGATGACCTTGGGACTGGGGAACCTGGTTCGAGTCTTGGTGTCAGCTAAACATCCCGTGATTCTGGGTCAACCACAAAATTTGCCCAATGGCTATAAAAAATGAATGTGACTTTGTGTAATATACCCAGACGTGGGCGGCACAAGAGCGGCAGGGCGGAGGCGGGGTGGGGGAGATAGAAGTCGACAGACAAAGGCTTAGGTCAAATTACATTTTCTTTTTTAAAAGCCATTTACTTTGCGCTTGCCGCATTGCTGAGCTCAAGGTAAGTGTTATAAAAAAAAATATGATTTAACCTCTTGTGTGCCAAGGATGTAATGGTTACATCCTCTGCAGTTGTACTGCTGTGCCGAGGACGTAACCTTTACGTCCAAGCAAGGGCCCTTTGGGAGAAGTGCTCGGGCTCCCTCCTATATGCCAACATTGGTGATGGCAGCGTAAATGCTTCTGCTGCCACACCCAGCCACTCCCTCAGCAATTGGATTACTTTGGCACGCTCACGGCTCATCATAAGCTGTAAGGGACACCCTGGAAGCCATTAGCTTCTAGCACGTCCAGAGAGAGGACTTGAAATAGTTGCGTACTTCCCTCTGGAGGCGTTGGATAAACAGACACAGGGGGAAAGGAGTTTTTCCCCTGTGCTTGTTTTGAATGGATTCCTGATCCAGGATCGAGGGGAGGCCATTGATCGTGGAACAGGAATCCAACCACTGGACCACCAGGGATATTTTTTGTGTTGTTGAGGGAGCGACCACTTATGCAAGGGTCACTCTCCTGGGAGGAGCATAGGAGCATATGCATCTGTGTTTCAGCCCTCCCCGGGGGCAGATTCAGCTGATAATTCCCCATCGCGGGACAAAACCCACTAGGTGTCAGGGAATTCATTTTCATGCATTTTAAGAGCAACCCTTTGGGCAAGGGTCATTCCTATTGGGGTAATTTTCTTTTTTCCGTGTTTTAGCCCCCCAGGGCTAGATTGGCCATTTTTCAGCTAATCTAGATCCCGGGGGTGGGGTCAAAACCCACTAGAAGCCAGAGATTGATTTTTTAATAATGATGGGGAGCGATCCCTTGGGCTTGGATTGCTCCCCTTTTGGATATGAATGTTTTGGCCATTTCTGCCCCCCCCTTGGGGGCAGATCGGCCTTATATGTTTAGGTCCATCTGACCCCAAGGGGGTAAAAGCCTCTAAACAACTAGGAATTTTTCTGTATGCAATTATAAATGTTTTGTGGAGTAGCCCCTTCAGCAAACGCCACTCCCCATTTAGGGATGAATGTTTTAGCCATTTATACCCGCCTTGGGGGCAGATCGGCCTTATATTTGTAGGACCATCTGATCCCAAGGGGGGTAAAAGCTACTAGACCACAAGGGACACAAGTGAATTGCACGGAGGCACTTTTTCCACCAGGACCACAGCGGCGTTTCCTGCATTCCTGCATTCCTGCTCACTTAAAATTCCTGCTCACTTCTCGCCACACCGGCTCCGCGGGTGCCGCATCGCCTCGCCAGGCGTAGGGGCAACTGCTGAAGGACCAAGAGTAGGGCGGAACCGGGTGAGAGGTGACAGCGGGGCTGCGAGCGTGCAGGGGACTCCAGTAACCAGGAGTCCCTGCGAGACCAACTTCCACCTTCCGGTCCGCTCTCCCTGCTGCCCCGCCCCCCGCCCTTCTGTGGATTCAAAAACCCCCCTCACCTCCTTCTTTGTGGGACACGAGTGAATTGCACGGAGGCACTTTTTCCACCAGGACCACAGCGGCGTTTCCTGCATTCCTGCTCACTTCTCGCCGCACCCGCTCCGCGGGTGCCGCATCGCCTCGCCAGGCGTAGGGGCAACTGCTGAAGGACCAAGAGTAGGGCGGAACCGGGTGAGAGGTGACAGCGGGGCTGCGAGCGTGCAGGGGACTCCAGTAACCAGGAGTCCCTGCGAGACCAACTTCCACCTTCCGGTCCGCTCTCCCTGCTGCCCCGCCCCCCGCCCTTCTGTGGATTCAAAAACCCCCCTCACCTCCTTCTTTGTGGGACACGAGTGAATTGCACGGAGGCACTTTTCCCACCAGGACCACAGCGGCGTTTCCTGCATTCCTGCTCACTTCTCGCCGCACCCGCTCCGCGGGTGCCGCATCGCCTCGCCAGGCGTAGGGGCAACTGCTGAAGGACCAAGAGTAGGGCGGAACCGGGTGAGAGGTGACAGCGGGGCTGCGAGCGTGCAGGGGATTCCAGTAACCAGGAGTCCCTGCGAGACCAACTTCCACCTTCCGGTCCGCTCTCCCTGCTGCCCTGCCCCCCGCCCTTCTGTGGATTCAAAAACCCCCCTCACCTCCTTCTTTGTGGGACACGAGTGAATTGCACGGAGGCACTTTTTCCACCAGGACCACAGCGGCGTTTCCTGCATTCCTACTCACTTCTCGCCGCACCCGCTCCGCGGGTGCCGCATCGCCTCGCCAGGCGTAGGGGCAACTGCTGAAGTACCAAGAGTAGGGCGGAACCGGGTGAGAGGTGACAGCAGGGCTGCGAGCGTGCAGGGGACTCCAGTAACCAGGAGTCCCTGCGAGACCAACTTCCACCTTCCGGTCCGCTCTCCCTGCTGCCCCGCCCCCCGCCCTTCTGTGGATTCAAAAACCCCCCTCACCTCCTTCTTTGTGGGACACGAGTGAATTGCACGGAGGCACTTTTTCCACCAGGACCACAGCGGCGTTTCCTGCATTCCTGCTCACTTCTCGCCGCACCCGCTCCGCGGGTGCTGCATCGCCTCGCCAGGCGTAGGGGCAACTGCTGAAGGACCAAGAGTAGGGCGGAACCGGGTGAGAGGTGACAGCGGGGCTGCGAGCGTGCAGGGGATTCCAGTAACCAGGAGTCCCTGCGAGACCAACTTCCACCTTCCGGTCCGCTCTCCCTGCTGCCCCGCCCCCCGCCCTTCTGTGGATTCAAAAACCCCCCTCACCTCCTTCTTTGTGGGACACGAGTGAATTGCACGGAGGCACTTTTTCCACCAGGACCACAGCGGCGTTTCCTGCATTCCTGCTCACTTCTCGCCGCACCCGCTCCGCGGGTGCCGCATCGCCTCGCCAGGCGTAGGGGCAACTGCTGAAGGACCAAGAGTAGGGCGGAACCGGGTGAGAGGTGACAGCAGGGCTGCGAGCGTGCAGGGGACTCCAGTAACCAGGAGTCCCTGCGAGACCAACTTCCACCTTCCGGTCCGCTCTCCCTGCTGCCCCGCCCCCGCCCTTCTGTGGATTCAAAAACCCCCCTCACCTCCTTCTTTGTGGGACACGAGTGAATTGCACGGAGGCACTTTTTCCACCAGGACCACAGCGGCGTTTCCTGCATTCCTGCTCACTTCTCGCCGCACCCGCTCCGCGGGTGCCGCATCGCCTCGCCAGGCATAGGGGCAACTGCTGAAGGGCCAAGAGTAGGGCGGAACCGGGTGAGAGGTGACAGCGGGGCTGCGAGCGTGCAGGGGACTCCAGTAACCAGGAGTCCCTGCGAGACCAACTTCCACCTTCCGGTCCGCTCTCCCTGCTGCCCCGCCCTCCGCCCTCCACGTCTCCCTATACCTTGTCACACACCTCCCGCAGCGCGGGACGCAGCTCGGGGCGAAGACCGGGCTAAGAGCGGGCTGTTTGAGGCCGTTCGAGTACGGAGAGGACTGGACTGGCCCAACCCCTTGTGCCCTTCCCTTGTGGCCATCTGGTTTATATCTTTGTTCTTTTATTGTATATTAGGGATGTTTTCTATTTTTTTTTTAGATATGTGTACCCGGGCAACACGTAGTAGGGTTACTAAGGGTGGGCTGCAAAAAAATGGCCCAATGGATGATTTTATCACCCGTACTAACTTAGCCATTGATCAAGAAATATCTAAATTGCAGACTCGTGTCTCTTTGGATTTGGCCGCTGCTAGGAAATTGTCACTGGACTTTGCAAACTCAAAAAAATCCTCCTTGGGTCACATAGCAACTGCTGTAACTCCAGAGCGCCCGGCCATCCCGCACTGCATAATTACGCAGGCAGATGTTCACTATAGTCCAACCACACTCACTTCACCTCTATCCATGTGTCCCGCATCTCTGTCTGATAAGCAGAACTTATCTTCTGCCACTTCCAGTCAGCTAGCCACTAATTCCCCCTCTTTGATGACTTTTGGGATACCTGTATCTAATAACACCAAAGGTAAACTACCCAAAAGGAAACGCAATTCTAGGTCTGCTTACTCTCGTAAGAAATCCAAAATTGCTGTGGCATACCCGTTCAATGTGGGAAGCGCACCTGTGACTAATGCTATAGGAAGGTGTGCCTCTCCGATTGAGGTACTCACAGAGGTAGCTGAAGAGGGAATTGCCTCTGTATCTGTTAACACAATTGCTGAGGGTGATGGTAAACATTCTGAGGGACACGAAGAGAGGGATGGGGAATTTATAGGCTTGGTTTGGGAAACACTAAAGAAGCTTCTTTCTCCCTTAGACCTGAGATTATCACGCATTGAAAATAATTTGTTGGAGATGGAGAAGAGCATTATAGCTCTGGCTACTCTTGGCTTGCGTGGATTAGAACATCAAGGTCTCTTAGAGAAAGATCCAGCCCCACACGCTGTACAATCACAATCTTCATTACCTGCTATAGCACGGCCAGTTCCCAAACCACGAACCATAGGTGTGGATCGAAAAATCGTTGACCGTACATCTACACAACTGAAGCTCCCCATCACCCAACCTCCTGTAAATCCCAATGCTAGCGCTCCCCTAAGACCAAATGCCAGCAAAGCTGTTCACCAACCAACCCAGGGCCCACGTAGTAAGAACAATTTTCGAGGGGGTTACATTGATCTCCCTCCGGAGGCTAATGAGTATGTGGTTGTGTTGATGGGGGTTCCACAGCTTGGAAATGACCAGCACGAGACCGATTGGTCTCTGAAGAATAAGACCATGCACTGGCTCAACGTGAATAGACCGATTCCAAATGGTCGGAGAAGCATAGTCCTAATGGTTCGTCGAGTTCCATGGGTGGGTCCCTCATGGAAATCTAGCCCGGGGGACTGTATAATGGTAACATTTGAGGATTCATATACGGCGCACCACATTTGCTCATGGGCTATTGATGGCGAAGGTTTATCTATTGTACCTAGGCCACTGTCTTTTTTCTATCCCCCACGCAGTACGCACACGCAGGATGGCGACTGGTCTCTGGTACGCCATCGGCCACGGAGGGGGCTCTCAAATAAAGACAGAGATCGAGATCTATCGAGACGCTGGCTAGGGCTCCCTACTATGAATAAGTTCGGCTGCCTCGAGGATGTTGACTGACGCCCAAGGCTATCTGTTTCTCCAGTGCCTAAAAAGGCCCTCTTATGCTTGGGGTCCTCAAATCACTTATCCCTGTCGTCTGATTCTGAGGATATCAATCCTACCACATTTATACAATCTATGTTATATCCCCCACAAACAGAGGGGGCTTTGAACTCCTCAAGTAATTTAGGAACCCAAGCAGCAGTTCAGGATCTAGATGTTTCTCCTATGATACCTGTGTCACCCCATCGAATGGCCCCACCGGATGGCATGCGACCCAACGTAACCAGGGCCGTTTTCCGATCCCAGAATGAGCCCCCCCAAAGACAAAATATCGCTGTTCCAACAGCGCCAGGAATAGAGCCTGATCCCGCTACATTGGCTAGGTTGCCGAGAGAGGTTACCCCTGGTAGAACTCAGATAAAGATCCTAAGTTGTAACGTGGCAGGGCTTGCCCGTAACTTTGACATTCCAGAGTGGAATTCTTTTTTGGATCCTTTTAGCATCTGTCTCTTACAGGAAACCTGGTGCCTAGAACCTAGACACAGGGTAGGCTTTACAACCTACTTCGTTCCAGCCACTCAACAACCAGGTAGTAAAGGTCGCCCGTCTGGCGGCCTACTTATTTGGGTCAGTATTGCTCTGGGTCTTAGTGTTAATCATAAACCCACCCAATCTCCCGATCTTCAGAGACTAACTATACAGTGCCAGGGGGGAAGGAAGTTAGAAGTGTTTAACCTCTATCTAAGGGGGGCCAGAGGAGGGGTATCAATGTTATTTTCAACAGGACTAAATAGTGAACTTGAATCCTGTAACATTGACTCCTATGTAATCCTTGCAGGCGATTTTAACTGCTGCTTCGAGCCTCTGGCAAGTGAGGATATACTAGATAATTGGGAAGATGACACAAGGAGAGGTATCCCCACGCTCGCCTTAGACCCGATCCAAAAATGGACGCAGAGTGCAATTGATATTAATTCTCTCTGTATGGAACACGCCCTGAGAGCAACTAATGGGCGCTCCAACTCAGATCTAAGGGGAGCGCACACCTACAATAGGCTGGGACATACCTCCAGAATAGCTTACATCATGCTGAACTACAATCTATGGCCATTCCACCAAGATATGGAAGTCATATCTTCTTGTGATAGTGATCATAATCCCTTGTCTCTAACTCTTACTCCACCGTGGCAGGTCGGGAACCAGGTCGAGGCCGCCTCTGCATGGAAATCATCCCATGAACTTGTTCCCTCCAATTGTGGTAGGCGGGTAAAATGGGCCAAAGTAGCAGCGGATGAGGGTAGGATGGAACAAGCGAAGACTATAATGGTAGCTATGAGGTCGAGCTTAGATGCTCTGGAAAACACCGACCTTACTGCCCTAGCGACCTTTACAGAAACCATCTCGGCCCTAAGTGAGTTGTTTATCATTCCGCAAAATAGGGTAAGGGCCGGGATGAGACGTGTCTCTAAGGCGAGAGACAAATGGTATTCTTCAGAATGTCGGGTCGCTAAAACGGATCTCATTCTTGCTGTGAAATCCAAAGATCCAGGGAAAATTAGACTTGCCAGGAAATTATATAAAAAAACTATAGTTTTGGCCAAGGAAGCACATGATTTCATTTTTTGGAGTGACCTAATGAAGGCGAGTTCTAAGAAAGACTCTAAGGGGTTTTGGGATCTGATGAGAGCCAGGGGAAACAACCTTTACAACGCAACTTTTACAACGCACTACCATTACAACGAAACTTTTACAACGCAAAAACTTTTACAACGCATACCATTACAACGCATGTTTTTACAACGCCAGTACTTTTACAACGCATGCCATTACAACGTAAGTATTGGTAAGTATATAATTATATTTAATATTTTATATGTTTTTTTTTTTTTAAGTTTTCAGTTTTTGGGTAAAGGGGTATTTTTAGGGTTCAGGGTCTGTTTTGGGTTTTTGGGGTACAGGGGTATTTTTAGGGTTCAGGGACAGTTTTGGGTTTTTGGGGTACAGGGGTATTTTTAGGGTTCAGGGACAGTTTTGGGTTTTTGGGGTACAGGGGTATTTTTAGGGTTCTGGGTTAATTTGGTTTTTTTTGGGGTACAGGGGTACAGGGTAAAAAAAAATTAAATTAATTAAATTAAATTAAATTAAATTATATTAATTACAATTAATTAAAAAAAATATATATATTATATACTTACCAATACTTACGTTGTAATGGTATGCGTTGTAAAGGTATTTGCGTTGTAAAAACATGCGTTTTAATGGTATGCGTTGTAAAAGTTTTTGCGTTGTAAAAAATTCGTTGTAACGGTATGCGTTGTAAAAGTATGCGTTGTAACGTCATACATCCGAGAGCCAGGGATAAGCCCATTGATGTACAACTGACCTGTAACATCTCAGGGGAGGCTTGGTTTGCCCACTTCTCTAAGCTATATTCTATCCCCTTAGTTGTATTACAATCTAGCACGGATTCCCTACCTAGATTGCCGGTTACCATCGCAATTAATGATTACCCCTTTAGTGTCAAGGAAGTAGAAGGGGCAATTAGGTCCCTTGCTATAAACAAAGCTGCTGGCCCGGATGGCATTCCTGGCGATTTGTTGAAAGAAAACGCACGCGAGTGGAGTAGACTAATTGCTTCACTCCTGAATGAGGCTGTTTTGGGAGGCTGCCTACCTGACTCTTGGAGGGGTGCTGAGGTCGTCCCGATTTTTAAGAAAGGCTGTCGGGACGACCCATCCAATTACCGTCCAATCAGTCTGCTCGACTCAACACAAAAGGTAGCAGGCAAAGTAATCTTAGGCAGGATCCTCCATTGGGCTGAAGAAAATCAGGTACTATCAGATTTCCAGGCTGGATTTAGATCAGGAACGGGTACAATCGAGCAGACATTTCGCTTATTAATGTTGTATTGGAAAGTGGTTGTATTGGGCAAGGGTAGTTTGTATCTAATTTTCATCGATTTACGGACTGCCTTTGACCTGGTCCCACGAGCCCATCTGTGGAATGTCCTGGAAGGGTTGGGTATCCCCCCTTACTTGTTGGGTTTGCTTATCAAGTTCCACGAGCGCAACTTTGCTCAGATTAGGTGGGGTGATCAGGGGCAAAAAACAACTCGCATTCCTGTAGATAGGGGTGTCCGCCAGGGATGTGTGCTAGCCCCCACTCTGTTTTCGCTCTACGTAAACGGAGTGGTTGAGCATCTTCTTCAACAACCAACAGATGCACCCTCCCTGGCCGGTAGGAAAATACCTACGCTCCTATTTGCAGATGACACCCTCCTAATCTCAAAGACTCATGCTGGCATCCAAAAGTTGCTTTCTAGCTTCAAGGACTTTTGTGACATCAAGGGACTAGCTATTAATATAAGCAAAACCAAATTCCTTGTCCTAAACCCTCCCAGGAAATCCGTTACCCCCCCTGTCTTAGATTCTGTCCCCCTTGATAGGGTTAAGGAGTTTGACTATTTGGGGATAAGACTTTGTGACTCCATGAACTGGAAGGCCCATCATCAAAAAAAAATGGTGACTCATAAGAGGGTTACAGGGGCCCTGCTAAAATAACAACGCGCCTCATCCCTTAAACCCATTGGGGCGCTATTAGATATATACAGGGCAAGGGTGGTGAGCGCTGCATTGTATGGTGCGGAATTGTGGGGTGTACAGAGAGTTAACACCTTAACTTACCTCGAAAACAACTTTCATAAGGATCTTATGAAGTTGCCACATAGTACCCCCACACTCCCTCTCCTGCTTGATGCAGGCACACGCCCAATAAGTGAGCAAGCTAGGCTACGTCCCCTCTTATTATGGGCCGGATATGGAATGTTCCAGAATTATGCAGCTATCCTGATGCCTTAAGAGAACTCCTTGCTCTTCCTGGGTGGCACAAGGTCGGCTGGCTTAGGGAAGTCAAGCGGCTTCTCTATGAATTGGGTTTAGGAGACGCCTGGGTCAACAGAACAGCCCCATCAAAGCAGGTGCTCAAGAAATTATATTGGGCATGGGTGACTAATGTGAGAATGAGCAACTCCAATCTTTGTAGATCAGCTGTAGAGTTTCTAGCAATTAAGGAGCTCCCTTACAGAGAACCCTACCTGGACTTGATTCATAACCCGTGGGACAGATCATTGTATTTTAGATTTAGGGTGGGAGTTCTTCCATTAGGGCAGCTAACCTCCAGTTGGAAGCCTCCGTTGCAAACCATACCATACTGCCCTTTCTGTGAATTAAAGGTTGAGTCCACTGCCCACCTGTTGTTTGAGTGTCCCGCATATGTAGTTCCCAGGTCCAGATGGCTGAAATCATTATGTAGGAGCCTTGGTACTAGATCACATCTGGAGGCTCTACGTATATTACGATCGGATGCTCGACCTTTGTTCGCCTGCTGTCTGGCTAAATTCCTGGGCTGGGCTTGGCGGTTAAGAACTGCAAAGAAATTTTTGCTCCAGTAAAATGTTCTGGTGGAATCTGCATCTACTCTGTTTTTGTCTCAGGCAAATAGTTATTATATGGCTTATTATTGCCTTTGTAGATTTTATATAATGTGTATTCTTAGATGTTTATGTATTTTTATTACTGTTGTATTGTAATGCTTTTATGATATGTAAATATATCGAAATAAAGCTATCCAACCACTACTAGACCACAAGGAATTTTTCTATCTGCAATTATAAATGTTTTGGGGAGTGGCTAATTGGACAGGGGTCACTCCTGTTTTGGAGATGAATGTTGTGGCCATTTCTGCCCTTTTGGGGGCAGATCGGCCTTCTATTTGTTACCCATCTGACCCCAAGGGGGGCAGAAACCACTAGACCCCAGGGATGTTGTGGTAAGTACTTTAAAATGTTTTGGGGAGTGGCCATTGGCTAGGGTCACTTCCCTTTTTGTGATGAATGTTTAACCCATTTCTGCCCCCCTTGGGGGCAGATCAGTCTTATATTTTTAGGCCCATCTGCCGGGGGGCAGAAGCCGCTAGACCACAAGGGATTTATGGAGCAAAATGTTTTGGGGAGTGGCCCCTTGGCAACGGTTGCTCACCTTTTGGTGAGTGAATGTTGTGGCTGTTTCCGCCCCCATTTGGGCAGAAAGACCTTGAATTTTTAAGCTCAAGTAACCACAAGGGGGGCAGAAGCCACTAGACCACCAGGGAAAGTTTGTGCGTTAAGTGTAGTTCGGCTGATGGTCTTGCATGTTTTGGCAATATTTGTGATCCAAACTTTTTTTCTCCTTTTCATTTTAGTGCAAAGCTTTTATTTATTTGGTGTAACTTATGCTTGTGGTTTCAGCACTGGTAGAGCTGCAGTTTGTCTAGTAGTTTGTGTAGTTGCAAGTGTTTGATAAGGAAATGTTTTTTATATTGTTTTCTACAAATGAGTATCAATGACCTGCATGAATGTGTTTTTTGGAAATGTTGTAATACTGGCAGCCTATTTTGCTTTTATTTGAATGTGTGTGACATTTTACCTGTTTTTGTACACAATGTATATTGCGTCAATCAATCAATAATTTGTAAAGAGCACTACATACCCGCGAGGGTCTCAAGGCACTGAGGGGAGTGGGGGGGGGCGCTACTGATCGAACAGCCAGGTCTTGAGTATCCTCCTAAAGGTCAGCAGGTCTTGGGTCTGTCGTAGGCTTAGTGGGAGGGTGTTCCATGTCTTGGCGGCGAGGTGGGAGACGGATCTCCCACCGGTGGTTGTTCTTCGTAAGTGCGGGATGGTGGCGAGTGAGAGGTTGGCAGAGCGTAGCTGGCGTTTGGGGATGTAGAAGGAGAACCGTCTGTTGAGGTAGGCTGGTCCAGTCGTCTTGTGGAGTGCCTTGTGTGTGTGGGTGAGGAGCTTGCAGGATATCCTCTTGTTGACAGGGAGCCAGTGCAGGTTTCTCAGATTGGTGGTGATGTGGCCGTGGTGTGCTACGTTGAGGATCAGTCGTGCCGAGGCGTTTTGGATGCGTTGTAGTCGTTTGATGAGCTTGGTCGGGGCTCCCGCGTAGAGGGCATTTCCGTAGTCGAGTCTGCTGCTGAAGAGGGCCTGGGTGACTGTCTTTCTTGTATCTGTCAGGATCCATCTGTAGATCTTGCAGAGCATGTGGAGGGTGTTGAAGCAGGAGGAGGAGACGGCGTTGACTTGCTTGGTCATTGAGAGCGTTGAGTCGAGGATGATTCCCAGGTTGCGTGCGTGGTCGGTGGATGTCGAGGCTTCCCCCAGTGCCGTCGGCCACCAGGAGTCATCCCAGGCTGAAGGGTTGGAGCCGAGGCTGGTCTTCATCCAGTCGGCGACGGCCTTCATTCCTTTGTGGAGGTTGGCTTTGGTGGTGATGGGTTCCTTAGTGATGGAGAGGATCATCTGAGTGTCGTCGGCGTAGGAGATTATGTTGAGGTCGTGCTGTCGGGCTACGTGTGCGAGCGGGCCATGTAAATGTTGAACAGCGTCGGGCTGAGGGAGGATCCCTGGGGTACGCCGCAGATGATCTCAGAGGATTTGGAACGGATTGGGGGAGGCGGACGCTCTGGGTTCTGCCGGAGAGGAAGGAGGTGGTCCAATCCAGAACCTTGTCTCTGGTCTCTGCGGCGTGGAGCCGTACACATAGTGTGCGGTGGCAGACGGTGTCGAAGGCAGCAGAGAGGTCTAGGAGGATGAGTGCTGCAATCTCGCAGTTGTCCAGCAGGGCCCTGATGTCATCGGTGGCGGCAATGAGGGCAGTCTCGGTGCTGTGGTTGCTGCAGAACCCTGACTGGGAAGGGTCCAGGATTTTGTTTTCTTCGTGGTATCGGGTTAGCTGTCTGTTGACATTTTTCTCGATGACCTTGGCCAGGAAGGGGAGCAGAGAGATGGGCCGGAAGTTCTTGAGGTCTCTTGGGTATGCCTTAGGTTTTTTGAGTAGGGCGTTTATCCCGGCGTGTTTCCAGATCTCTGGGAAGGTCGTGGTCTCGAGGGAGAGATTGATGACGTTGCACAGGTGGGATGCGATGGAGCTGCTTGCTCTGTTGAAGACGTGGTGCGGGAATGGGTATGACGGAGAGCCAGAGTGGATTGTGCACATGGTCTTGATGGTGTCATCGAAGCTCACGCTAGCCCAGGCTAGCAGGGGGTCGTGGTCGATGGTGTACGGAGGGTCTGTTGTGTTGCTGTCTGTTGGGGCTGTCTGGGTGTTGAAGCTGTCGTGGATGTCTGCTATCTTGCGGTGGAAGAAGGTGGTGAGGGAGTCACACAGGGCTTGCGACAGCAGGATGTCGTTGATAATGGAGCTGGGGTTGGAGAGTTCCTTCACGATGTTGAAGAGCTCCTTGCTATTGTATGCGTTGTTGTTGAGGCGGTCTCCGAAGGAGGTCCTCTTGGCCGCCCTGATGAGGTTCTTCAACGGTGCGAGAGTGTTGGTGCAGTCCTCGATCCATCGTCTGAGGCTGTGGGCAGCGTCGTCGGTGTTGGAGGGTTCGGTGGGTGGGCTGAGAGCGAGGTTTGCGTGTAGTTGGTCTTCGGTGATTTTGCTCCAGCAGCGGCGGGGGATCTGTTGGGTGCGGTGGTGGGTTTCTGGAAGATGAAGTGGATGCAGCGGTGGTCGGTCCAGAGGAGTTTGGTGGTGTGGTTGATGGAGACGTACGGGCTTGAGGAGAAGACGGGGTCGAGCGTGTGGCTGGCGGAGTGGGTGGGCGTTGTGACGAGTTGTTTCAGTCCGAGGTTGGCGAGGTTATCGATCTGATTCTGTTCTTGTGGACGATGGCGATTCCTACTCCGACTCCGTTGGTGCGGTCTCTGCGGGTATTCTTGTAGCCATCTGGGGTGGCTATGGCGATGTCGGGTGTGGAGGAGTAGTTAAAGCTGGTCTCTGTCAGGAAGGCGACGTCCGGTGATGTTGTGTCGAGCAGGTCCCAGAGCTCGACGGCATGCTTGCGTGCGGAGCAATTGTTCAGTAGTATGCATCGGAGGTGGTTGGGGTGTTTCTTTTCGGGTGGTTCATCGACTCTGAGGCTGGTGTAGCTGCAGTTCCAGCAGGTGAAGGGGCCGTGTGTGCGTTTCGAGGTGGCTTTGAAGCAGGCGTGGCTCTGTCCGAAGTTGAGAGCGTGCAGAGTGCTGGCCTCGTTAGTGGTAGTGGTCTGGGTGGCGGGTGCGGGGACAGGGATTCTGTCGCTGGGCGTGGATGGGTGCAGACAGGCTCGCCGTAGGCGCGCCTTTGGCATGCCAGCGGCAGGCATATATGGGGAGGTGGGAGGGAGGAGCAGCTGGGAGGCGGAGGCGGGAGGCGAGAGGCAGGGGCAGCGAATGGGCAATCGGCAGTCAGGGGGTGGGGCCGCTGGGGATGCAGGGCAAGGCTGGTGAGGGACAACAAAGGTAACAGAAGGAAAAGGGGCACAAAATCGAGGGTAAAACGAGTGGCACAGAAGGCAAAAGGGCACAAAAAACGAGTGGAACAGAAGGCAAAAGGGGCATAGAAACAAGGGAAAGACGAGTGTCACAGTGGCCAGAAGGGCACAAAAGGCCAGTGGAACGGAGGGCAGAAGGGCACAAAACGAGTGTAACAGAAGGCAAAAGGGGCACAAAAATGAGGGAAAACAAGTGGGACAGAGGGCAGGAGGGCACAAAAAAAGAGTGGAACAGAGGGAAAAAGGGCACAAAAAATGAGTAGAAGGCAAAAAGGGGCACAAAAACGAGTGGCACAGAAGGCAGAAGGGCACAAAATAAGCAGAACAGAAGGCAAAATGGGCACAAAAAAGGAGTGCAAAAAGGGGCACAAAAACGAGTGGCACAGAAGGAAGACGGGCACTAAAAACGAGTGGAACAGAAGGCAAAAGGGGCAAAAAAACGAGGGAAAAACTAGTGGCACAGAAGGCAAAAAGGGCACAGAAATACCGGAAAAATTAGTGGCACAGAGGCAAAATACAGAATACAGAAATACAGGGGCAGCTAAGAACAGAAGGCAGAACGGGCTGAGAGGCACGGGGCAGCATGGGGAACAGAAGGGAAAACTGGGCAGAGACGCACGGGGGCAGCAAGGGGAATAGAAGGGAAAACCGTGCAGAGAGAGCACAGGGACAGCGAGGGGAACAGAGGGTAAAGAAAGGGGCACGGACCACGTACAGGCAGTGGGGGAAGACAGACAACAGCAGTCACGGACACAACAATGAAAATACAGGCAATACAATAAAAGCAATAAAGTGGAGGATGAACAAACCTACCTATGGCCTACCACTGGACACCAGGGATGAGGCGCAGGTGGTAGCCTGCGGGTGGTGGATGGCCTCGAACTTCCTCAGCAGCGGCAGCAGGAGCAGGGAGACACAGGTGGTGCTGTGCGGAGGGAGAGCAACCTACCTGGTGTTGCCTTGTGTGCGGTTTTCTTTTCTAGTGGGATATCAGGGATTGCTGGGTCTGTGCTTAGTAGGTGCTGGTGAGTCTAGTGGACTTAGGCAAGAGAGTGCTATTGTTTTGCAGTATATCTATCTTTGTGTGCTTTGTATTGATTGACTTTACCTTGCAACTGCTATATGCCACTAGTTTTTATTTTTGTTGAATAAATCCACGTTTTGTTAATTACTTTTTTACACCGTTTTGGGTATTACTATTGACTTATTTGTCAAGTTACTTGTAAAACTACAAATTCTTGGACTCCCTGGGTGTCTAGTTTTCAGAAATGTCTAGTTTTGATAGGTTTCCCTACATGGCCATCAAGCCCAGGATCAAAAACACAGGTGACTCCCTCGCAAGAACCAGGTATTTTAATTTAATTTTCAAGTCTCTGCAGTAAGTTTTTTGGCCATTTCCTGTCACTTGCACTAGGCCTATCCACCCAAGTGAGGTATCATTTTTATAGAGAGGCTGTCGGAATGCTGGGTGGCTGGAAGTTTGTGGCTCCCCACAAATGCCAGAACTTTCCATAATGGAAATGTGAGGAAAATGTGTTTATTTGGCAAAACTTTGATGTTTGCAAGGGATTCTTGGTAACAGAACCTGGTGATAGTTACACAAGTCACTCCATCCTGGATTTCCCTGGGTGTCTAGTTGTGTAAAGGTTTGCTAGTTTTCTCTAAGTGCCAGCTGAGCTAGGGCCTAAAATCCACAGCTAGGCACTCTGCAAATAAAAGGTTCCATTTTCTTTGGAAAAATGTGATGTGTCCACGTTGCATTTTGGGCCGTTTCTTTTCGCGGGCACTAGGCCTACCCACGCTAGTGAGGTACCATTTTTATCTGGAGACTTTGGGGAATTCTGGGTGGGTGGAAGTTGGTGGCTCCCCGCAGATTGCCAGAACTTTCATGGAAATGTGAGGAAAATGTGTTTTTTGACAAAGTTTGAGGTTTGCAAGAGCTTCAGGGTAACATAAACTGGTGAGATCGACACTAGTCACCCTATCCTGGATTCCCCTGGGTATCTAGTTTTGAAAAATGTACAGGTTTGCTAGGTTACCCTGGATGCTGGCTGAAGTAGGGCCCTAAATCCACAGCTAGGCACATTGCAAAAAAGGGCCAGTTTTCTGTAATTTGACCCATTTCCTGTCGCGGGCACTAGGCCTACCCATACAAGTGAGGTACCATTTTTATAGAGAGACTTGGGGGATTACTGGGTAGGTGGAAGTTTGTGGCTCTCCACAGATTTCAGAACTTTCCATCACAGAAATGTGAGGAAAATGTGTTTTGTTTTACAAATTGTGAGGTTTGCAAGGGATTCTGGATATCAGAACCTGGTGAGAGCCACGCAAGTCACCCCATCCTGGATTCCCCTAGATGTCTATTCTTCAAAAATGTACAGGTTTGCTAGGTTTCCCTAGGTGCTGGCTGAGCTAGGGCCATACATCACCAGCTAGGTACATTGCACAAAAAGGGCCAGGTTCCTGTGAAAAAATATGATGTGTCCATGTTGCATTTTGACCTGTTTCCTATCTCTGGTACTAGACCTACCCACACAAGTAAAGTACCATTTTTATCAAGAGACTTGGGGGATTTTTGGGCAGGTGGAGGTTTGTGGCTCCCCACAGATTGCAGAACTTTCCATCACAGAAATGTGAGGAAAATGTGTTTTGTTTTACAAATTTGGAGGTGTGCAAGGGATTATGGGTAACAGAACTTGATGAGATCCATACAAGTCACCCCATCCTGAATTACCCTGGGTATCTAGTTTTCAAAATCCACAGATAGGCACATTGCAAAAAAAGGTCCGTTTTCAGTGGAAAATGTGATGTGTTCATGTTGTGTTTTTACCTGTTTCCTGCCGTGGGCACTAGGCCTACCCACACAAGTGAGGTACCGTTTTTATTGGGAGACTTAGGGGAACAAGGGATAGTGAAATAAATGTTATTACCATTTGTCGTTCTATGCATTTCTGCCTTCCAAATGTGAAAATAGGAAGACATTTTGAAACATGGCTCCTAATTCATATGCTAGTATGGCTACCCACATACACAGAAATGTGTAATTAACCACTGCTTCTAAACTCCATATCTTGTTCCCATTTCAGAAATACATAGGTTTTCTTGATACCTATCTTTCACTCTTTATACTTTACCAGATGTATTGCTGTATACCCTGTACACAATGAAAAACCATTGCAGGGTGCAGTTCAGTTATTGGCTCTGGGTACCTCGCGTTCTTTATGAACCTAAAAGCCCAATATATCCCAGCAACCATAAGGGTCCTGCTGATGTAACAGTATATTGTTATCAAAAATATAGCATAGTCAGAAGAACTTACAGGTGAAAATGTAGTCACAAAAGAGCTGTTTTTTTCATCTCAATTTCATGTAGTTTTACTGTTACTTTCTATAGAAAGCCTTGAAGGATCTCCACAAATGGCCCTTTGCGGAATTCAGAATGTTTTCTTCTTTTCAGAAATGAATAGTTTTCCGAAATCCATTATTGGCTTCATACTCATTTCTGCCACTAACCTGAAGGAGGTTGAAAGCACAAAAAATAGGAAAAATAGGCTATGTCCTAGTAAAATGGCAAAACTGTGTGGACAATTTTGGTTTTCTGACAAAATGCTGCCTGTTCCTGAAAGGTGGGAAGATGGGGATTTTAGCACCTCATTGATACCATTTTGCAGGGGAAAAAACAGACACTTTCTTCTGCTCACTTTTTTCCCAAACAACCCCAAATTTAGGTGATTAAGGCTAATTTCGCAGTCCCCTCCTGGGGAATCCACAAACCCTGGGTACCTTTAGAATCCTGAGGATGTCGGAAAGTAAAGGACAAGATACTGCTTCCACAGTTCCAAGAACAGGGTCACGTCAACTTATTTGGCAAATGGACAGGCAGCCAATGAGAAGACCTGTTTTTATTCAAAGCCTTGAATGGATTTAAAGCACTGTCTCTCTTTGGCAAAGTGTCAGTGGGAGCACTGCCTCATGTGAGTTGTAGTACAGCTGTGTGGCTACTCAATTGAGGTACGCTGAGTGCCTCTGGCAGTGTCACACCTGCGACTCAGTCGTGGGACAAGCAATTACTAATTCACCCTTATTCCATGATTTACAAACCCCCTGAGCCAATATAGCACCCGAAGCCTGTGACAGTAGGAGGAGTGCAACTGGACCCATCCACTGCCGTAGAGAGCGTGGAGATGTTTTTTTCTTACTCTTCTGACTCAAAACGTTTTTGTGTTGCTGTGTGGAAGTCACTCGCTATTTCTGTTTCTGCACTATGTCTCAACAGATTACTTACTAGGGTGTTTAAATGGGGTGGGCGAGTGGAGCAACTCTGCCCGATCGCAGAACCCCGCAGAATTCCACTACGTTTTTAAGGAACTCCTCAGAATTCCATGTAGTGCAGCTCCGAGAGCTCCGCCCTCCTTTACTATGCGGGTGTTCTGAGTGGTCCTTTGAAGCCACAACATAATAAGTAAAATTGAGTGGGTGGTAGGATTTTAAAGGGGTTTGTTCTTCTTTTACAAGGGAATGTTTGAATGGCTTTGGCCAATTGTGTATGAAGTTTTAAAGTGAATGTAATTTATGTGTGTTTTGTAGCTCTGAAGAAGTCCGTGAGGACCAAAAGCATTGGCTACAGGCAGCAAGATGTTTTTAAAGAACTGTCAATAACGCAATTAATAAAAAGGAAGGAGTCTGTTGATTAATGATATGTCACTGCTGATATTTAAATATGGAATCTCTTGTCTAACTACTGTGAATGAATGTGTAAGGTTATGCTGAGTCAACAGTGTGTATATATAGTTTGTAGCAGTTTTCTCTGATGTTAAAAAGAAAGAGGTTTGTCCCTTTTTTGACTCTTGCATTACAAATAAATTCTTGTCTACACAATGATCCACGCATGAAATAGGTGCTGTAAGTATTTCCCCAAACTTCTCTTTATGTAAGGAAATGTAAAAAGTCCATGTCATTAGATAAATATCCGAAGATCCTCCTTTTGGGCAATGGGAAATTCTAAAATGATCTTGAAACTGCTGCAAATCACTTGATATGGAAGATTATTTGACACTAAACAACTTGATGGTCTAGTGGTCAATGCACTTGCTGGAGAAATCTCTGTGCGCTCTAATCATAAAATAAAGTGGAGAATTAATATATCTGATTTAAAGCACAACGTGTAACACGCAGGTCACAGATTTGTATTTCATGTAGACAGCTCAGCTGGTTACTGCTTATGCTTAAAAGATCCTTTTATTAGCTGCAGGTAGCAAGTTAGCGTAATTGAATTCACAGCTCAGCGAATTACGAACTGGCATCAAGGAGCTGCATGCAGACTGCAGTGAATACGTTTGGAACCTTACTATTCTTTTCTCAGTTTTTCCTAGTTAGTACTGCATAAATAGTTACTTGTGAATTGTTCATTCAGACAGATATATCTGACCATCTCACAATGCATGTATATCTATTAACAACTGATTTTCGAAACTCGAATCCTGCCTCCCAATCATAATTTAAGCACTTGGGAAGTGCCAAGCTGAATTTCTTGGATGGCCTTGGCATCAGGGTGTTAAGCTGCAGTAAGGCTGCATCCACGCAGGATGACACTGGAAAAAAAGAAATGCTGATGGCACTTTAAGTGAGACAGTTAGTTAAGCCATCTGTACTTGAATATAAGAGAACCTGCTCACCCGAAACACAAATATTCATTAGAATAAGAACTGACTCCCACGTTGCTCTCTGTTGGTGCCCTCTCACTCAAGGCCTGATCCAAATGCTAACTGCAACACAGACACACACATAAGTGACATAGGGCCTAGGCTCACAGTTAAGAAAAAGAACTTACTTGAAGTCTCTGCAGACATCCACAGTACAGCTCTTGTCTATTAATTGCCTCTGTGCTGGCTGGAGGACCGCATCATGCTGATAGCTCTGACCTTCTCAGGTTTTCTAGTGCTGCTGCAGATGAATCACCCGACCACAGTCTCTGAGCTCATTTTAATCCATTGCCGCTGGTCTGCCTGTGCCCCCCAACCTTCAACACAAGTGGACGACAGCAGGTGAGGTATTGTGCTCTAAGTCCATTGACCTGGAGCAGAGTTGAGGGTCTGTGACTCTCCATTCTGATGTGCACCATGTGGTTTCTGTCTGTCCAGTCACAGGTCAGCCTGGCCACTTTTTAAAGACAGGACACAAGTTGGTGGTGTTAGTGCCCCACCCGTGACCTCTGCGCCTGCCTGCCAAACACACGAGAAGACAGGTGAGTGGTCAGGTCATGTTGTTTTCGTCTAGCTGGCAGGCAGAAAGACCACTCTGCTCTTGGTCTAATCACCTGAGTGGTCGCAGTGAGGGAAGAGGCAAGGTGCGACCACCCCGGATCCACATTTGGAGACACAGCCATGTTGAAATAAATTGCTTATACAAATAGCTGCCAAGTTTTCAGACTGCTTATGTGTGACATTTCCCTGGTTTCAGTGTACTTATTAGTGACATTCAACTGCCAAATGTGTGACACTTTGAGTGGCACTTTTTCGCGAGTTGAACAAAGCAAGGACAACCTTGGAAAGGGATAACAGTCGGAAACTATACACTTCCGAGCAATACAAATCTATAAAAAATATTGATACTATTGGAAAACCCACAAAATGTAATGTCACTAACCTAGTCGACATAAAAGAGTAAATCTGTTTGCATATTCAGTGCCAGCCTGTCACATACTGTGTGTAATGCGATTTTAAAATATTAACTTTCACGTTCACTGTGCTTTCAGTGACTGGCTGGGAGCTCAGAGTACTATAAATACACAAGTCAGATAACTCCCCCAGTGCCAACCAGGATACAGTTCCATTTCTCGCGCTGTTATACACACACACATGCAGTGATTACGTTATCGAGTAAGGTTTCATAATGTAAACTTTGAAAAAACTCTTCTCCAAAAGTGAAACTGCTTCTACTAACTTGCACAATCTCCTTACACCCCACATAATATTTCTCCTTCTTTGAGTACTAAGGACACATTGTAGCATTCATTACTGTCTGTGAACAGTCAGTATAAAACTGCCAGGCCTTGTAACTTGGCTATGTAAACACCTTTTATCACAGCATAGAAATCCATCTTATTTCCTTACTGTATATAGTACCACATTAGTGTGCTATTAATCTCTCCAAACAGCACATTGGCATACATCACTGACTCACTCGCCATTAGTGCTTGTCCCACCTGTGACTGGCAACTTACCAACTCTCTGCTGGGAACTTGCTGCCTGATATGTCATGTTACCCACCACCACTGAAACCCCACCCATAGGGGCATGTTGCCTATCACTGATGCCACCCCACCCATATGTGTCATGTTGCCCACCCCCACTGCCACCCCACCCATTAGGGCATGTTACCTATCACTAATGCCACCCCACCCGTAGGGGCATGTTACCTATCACTGATGCCACCCACCCATGTGTATCATGTTACCTATCACTGATGCCACCCCACCCATATGTGTCATGTTGCCTATCACTGATTCCACTCCACCCATAGGGGCATGTTACCTATCACTGATGCCACCCCACCTATATGTGTCATGTTGCCTATTACTGATGCCACCCCACCCATAGGGGCATGTTACCTATCACTGATGCCACCCCACCTATATGTGTCATGTTGCCTATTACTGATGCCACCCCAACCATAGGGGCATGTTACCTATTACTGATGCCACCACTCCCATATGTGTCATGTTGACTATCACTGATGCCACCCCAGCCACAGGGGCAAGTTACCTATCACTGATGCCACCCCACACATATGTGTCATGTTGCCTATCACTGATGCCACCCCACCCATATGTGTCATGTTGCCCACCACCACTGATACCCCACCCACAGGGGCATGTTACCTATCACCGATGCCACCCCACCCACATGTAAAAAACAACAAGTGATGGACTGAATGTGGATCAATGTCACACACTCCCCCAGTCAAAAGATCTGGGCCCAAATCCATCGTTTTTTTGCACTCCACACCACCCTGGGTCAGATAATGGCTTTATGCAAATCAACTCTGACCCTGTTGCCCCATGGGAACAGTCCAGTCCGAACTACAACAGCCATATCTTTCCCAGACCGGAATCAAGCATCCGAGGACCGGACCGGTTTCGAGGTAACACCTCTCTTCGGCCCGGCTAGCTTGACTCCAAGTGGTGTGGAGTGCCTGGGACCCACGTCTGGGCATCCCCAGCGCAATTAGGGCGGCACTCCACACCACTTGGAGTCAAGCTAGCCGGGCTGAAGAGAGGTGTTACCTCGAAACCGGTCCGGTCCTCGGATGCTTGATTCCGGTCTGGGAAAGATATGGCTGTTGTAGTTCGGACTGGACTGTTCCCATGGGGCAACAGGGTCAGAGCTGATTTGCATAAAGCCATTATCTGACCCAGGGTGGTGTGGAGTGCAAAAAAACGATGGATTTGGGCCCAGATCTTTTGACTGGGGGAGTGTGTGACATTGATCCACATTCAGTCCATCACTTGTTGTTTTTTGCAATTGCCGCCCTAAGTGCGCTGGGGATGCCCAGACGTGGGTCCCAGGCACTCCACACCACTTGGAGTCAAGCTAGCCGGGCTGAAGAGAGGTGTTACCTCGAAACCGGTCCGGTCCTCGGATGCTTGATTCCGGTCTGGGAAAGATATGGCTGTTGTAGTTCGGACTGGACTGTTCCCATGGGGCAACAGGGTCAGAGCTGATTTGCATAAAGCCATTATCTGACCCAGGGTGGTGTGGAGTGCAAAAAAACGATGGTTTGGGCCCAGATCTTTTGACTGGGGGAGTGTGTGACATTGATCCACATTCAGTCCATCACTTGTTGTTTTTTGCAATTGCCGCCCTAAGTGCGCTGGGGATGCCCAGACGTGGGTCCCAGGCACTCCACACCACTTGGAGTCAAGCTAGCCGGGCTGAAGAGAGGTGTTACCTCGAAACCGGTCCGGTCCTCGGATGCTTGATTCCGGTCTGGGAAAGATATGGCTGTTGTAGTTCGGACTGGACTGTTCCCATGGGGCAACAGGGTCAGAGCTGATTTGCATAAAGCCATTATCTGACCTAGGGTGGTGTGGAGTGCAAAAAAACGATGGATTTGGGCCCAGATCTTTTGACTGGGGGAGTGTGTGACATTGATCCACATTCAGTCCATCACTTGTTGTTTTTTGCAAATGCCGCCCTAAGTGCGCTGGGGATGCCCAGACGTGGGTCCCAGGCACTCCACACCACTTGGAGTCAAGCTAGCCGGGCTGAAGAGAGGTGTTACCTCGAAACCGGTCCGGTCCTCGGATGCTTGATTCCGGTCTGGGAAAGATATGGCTGTTGTAGTTCGGACTGGACTGTTCCCATGGGGCAACAGGGTCAGAGCTGATTTGCATAAAGCCATTATCTGACCCAGGGTGGTGTGGAGTGCAAAAAAACGATGGATTTGGGCCCAGATCTTTTGACTGGGGGAGTGTGTGACATTGATCCACATTCAGTCCATCACTTGTTGTTTTTTGCAATTGCCGCCCTAAGTGCGCTGGGGATGCCCAGACGTGGGTCCCAGGCACTCCACACCACTTGGAGTCAAGCTAGCCGGGCTGAAGAGAGGTGTTACCTCGAAACCGGTCCGGTCCTCGGATGCTTGATTCCGGTCTGGGAAAGATATGGCTGTTGTAGTTCGGACTGGACTGTTCCCATGGGGCAACAGGGTCAGAGCTGATTTGCATAAAGCCATTATCTGACCCAGGGTGGTGTGGAGTGCAAAAAAACGATGGATTTGGGCCCAGATCTTTTGACTGGGGGAGTGTGTGACATTGATCCACATTCAGTCCATCACTTGTTGTTTTTTGCAATTGCCGCCCTAAGTGCGCTGGGGATGCCCAGACGTGGGTCCCAGGCACTCCACACCACTTGGAGTCAAGCTAGCCGGGCTGAAGAGAGGTGTTACCTCGAAACCGGTCCGGTCCTCGGATGCTTGATTCCGGTCTGGGAAAGATATGGCTGTTGTAGTTCGGACTGGACTGTTCCCATGGGGCAACAGGGTCAGAGCTGATTTGCATAAAGCCATTATCTGACCCAGGGTGGTGTGGAGTGCAAAAAAACGATGGATTTGGGCCCAGATCTTTTGACTGGGGGAGTGTGTGACATTGATCCACATTCAGTCCATCACTTGTTGTTTTTTGCAATTGCCGCCCTAAGTGCGCTGGGGATGCCCAGACGTGGGTCCCAGGCACTCCACACCACTTGGAGTCAAGCTAGCCGGGCTGAAGAGAGGTGTTACCTCGAAACCGGTCCGGTCCTCGGATGCTTGATTCCGGTCTGGGAAAGATATGGCTGTTGTAGTTCGGACTGGACTGTTCCCATGGGGCAACAGGGTCAGAGCTGATTTGCATAAAGCCATTATCTGACCCAGGGTGGTGTGGAGTGCAAAAAAACGATGGATTTGGGCCCAGATCTTTTGACTGGGGGAGTGTGTGTCATTGATCCACATTCAGTCCATCACTTGTTGTTTTTTGCAATTGCCGCCCTAAGTGCGCTGGGGATGCCCAGACGTGGGTCCCAGGCACTCCACACCACTTGGAGTCAAGCTAGCCGGGCTGAAGAGAGGTGTTACCTCGAAACCGGTCCGGTCCTCGGATGCTTGATTCCGGTCTGGGAAAGATATGGCTGTTGTAGTTCGGACTGGACTGTTCCCATGGGGCAACAGGGTCAGAGCTGATTTGCATAAAGCCATTATCTGACCCAGGGTGGTGTGGAGTGCAAAAAAACGATGGATTTGGGCCCAGATCTTTTGACTGGGGGAGTGTGTGACATTGATCCACATTCAGTCCATCACTTGTTGTTTTTTGCAATTGCCGCCCTAAGTGCGCTGGGGATGCCCAGACGTGGGTCCCAGGCACTCCACACCACTTGGAGTCAAGCTAGCCGGGCTGAAGAGAGGTGTTACCTCGAAACCGGTCCGGTCCTCGGATGCTTGATTCCGGTCTGGGAAAGATATGGCTGTTGTAGTTCGGACTGGACTGTTCCCATGGGGCAACAGGGTCAGAGCTGATTTGCATAAAGCCATTATCTGACCCAGGGTGGTGTGGAGTGCAAAAAAACGATGGATTTGGGCCCAGATCTTTTGACTGGGGGAGTGTGTGACATTGATCCACATTCAGTCCATCACTTGTTGTTTTTTGCAATTGCCGCCCTAAGTGCGCTGGGGATGCCCAGACGTGGGTCCCAGGCACTCCACACCACTTGGAGTCAAGCTAGCCGGGCTGAAGAGAGGTGTTACCTCGAAACCGGTCCGGTCCTCGGATGCTTGATTCCGGTCTGGGAAAGATATGGCTGTTGTAGTTCGGACTGGACTGTTCCCATGGGGCAACAGGGTCAGAGCTGATTTGCATAAAGCCATTATCTGACCCAGGGTGGTGTGGAGTGCAAAAAAACGATGGATTTGGGCCCAGATCTTTTGACTGGGGGAGTGTGTGACATTGATCCACATTCAGTCAATCACTTGTTGTTTTTTGCAATTGCCGCCCGAAGTGCGCTGGGGATGCCCAGACGTGGGTCCCAGGCACTCCACACCACTTGGAGTCAAGCTAGCCGGGCTGAAGAGAGGTGTTACCTCGAAACCGGTCCGGTCCTCGGATGCTTGATTCCGGTCTGGGAAAGATATGGCTGTTGTAGTTCGGACTGGACTGTTCCCATGGGGCAACAGGGTCAGAGATGATTTGCATAAAGCCATTATCTGACCCAGGGTGGTGTGGAGTGCAAAAAAACGATGGATTTGGGCCCAGATCTTTTGACTGGGGGAGTGTGTGACATTGATCCACATTCAGTCCATCACTTGTTGTTTTTTGCAATTGCCACCCCACCCACATGTGTCATGTTGCCTATCACTGATGCCACCCCACCCATTGGGGCATGTTACCTATCACTGATGCCACCCCACCCATAAGGGCATGTTACCTATCACTGATGCCACCCCACCCATATGTGTCATGTTGCCTATCACTGATGCCACCCCGCCCATAGGGACATGTTACCTATCACTGATGCCACCCCACCCATATGTGTCATGTTGCCTATCACTGATGCCACCCCACCGATAGTGATACAAAAGGGGATGATGGACGGAGCGTTTGAGCAAATCAAACACTCACCCCCAGTCAACTGATCTGGGTTTAATCCATCACAGTTCTTTAGCTCACTCAGCCACCCCAGTTCAGACATGGCCATATGCAAATCAGTCTGACCCTGTGCCTCATGGGAACAGTCCAGCCTGAACTGCCAAGCCATGTCTTCCCTGGACCGGAAACAAGCATCCTGGGACCAGTTTCGGATTCATAATCCTCATCAGCCAGGCTATCTTGAATCCAGTGGCCAAGTGAGCAAGGGACTCACGTCTGAGCATACCCTGCCACACTTAGGGCGAACAAAGCGATACAAAAGGGGATGATGGATGGAGCGTTTGAGCAAATCAAACACTCACCCCCAGTCAACTGATCTGGGTTTAATCCATCACCGTTCTTTAGCTCACTCAGCCACCCCAGTTCAGACATGGCCATATGCAAATCAGTCTGACCCTGTGCCTCATGGGAACAGTCCAGCCCGAACTGCCAAGCCATGTCTTCCCTGGACCAGAAACAAGCATCCTGGGACCGGTTTCGGATTCATAATCCTCATCAGCCAGGCTATCTTGAATCCAGTGGCCAAGTGAGCCAGGGACTCACGTCTGAGCATACCCTGCCACACTTAGGGCGAACAAAGCGATACAAAAGGGAAGCTTGTTTCCGGTCCAGGGAAGGCATGGCTTGGCAGTTCGGGCTGGACTGTTCCAAAGAGGCACAGGGTCAGACTGATTTGCATATAGCCATTTGTGAACTGGGGTGGCAGAGTGGGCTAAAGAACGGTGATGGATCAAACCCAGATCTTTTGACTGGGTGTGAGTGTTTGATTTGTTCAGATGCTCCGTCCATCACCACCCACTTTTTTACCGCTTTGGCCGCCATAAGTGTGGCAGGGTATGCTCAGACGTGAGTCCCTGGCTCACTTTGTCACTGGATTCCAGGAGGCCGGGCTGAAGACGGCTGTAATGCCAGAAACCGGTCCTCGGAAGCTTGTTACCGGTCCAGGGAAGGCATGGCTTGGCAGTTCGGGCTGGACTGTTCCCATGAGGCACAGGGTCAGACTGATTTGCATATAGCCATGTGTGAACTGGGGTGGCAGAGTGGGCTAAAGAACGGTGATGGATCAAACCCAGATCTTTTGACTGGGTGTGAGTGTTTGATTTGTTCAGATGCTCCGTCCATCACCACCCCCTTTTGTACCCCACTCATAGTGGCATGTTGCCCATCACTACTGCCTCACCCACCCATAGGGGTTAGTGTGGCAGACAATATTGACACCCTCAACCATAGGGAGGATGATGCGCCACACATCCATCAAACATCAACCACAGGTATGTCAGCCAAATACATTTCACCACAACATCATGCCAACAGTGTGTAGTGCCTGACAAATAACCCCAACAGTGAATTTGATTTATGACACACAATGTAACTACCATCACATGTGTGATCAACACCAGAGTGTGGGCTACACAAGTCAAGCTTTGAAATAGCACTGGGCCAATGTGTTAAAACCCCCATCAGTGTGTATATCCAATGTAAAATGTGTAGACACAAACTGCAGCTACAGTTGAGCATTGTGGCAAAGGGTGAAAATCCCTCATCATCACAGTGACCTCAAGGTAAGTGTCATCATGGAAATAGGGGGTGTGGAGTGCAAAAAAACGATGGATTTAGGCCCAGATCTCCGTACTGGGGTGAATGTATGACATTGTTCTGTATTCTGTCCATCAACTGTTATTGTTGCATCATGGAAATAGCAGCACATGCCAAACAGTATGCATGATTCCTGGACATGTCAGCACAACACTTGTTCAGTCAACCATAATTTACCACCCAATGTAGGCACTGGTGACATACGCCTGGGTATTGTACTGGCCCTCAAGTCAACTGCACATAGACAATACATATGTCTACCAAGTTGCACAGAGGACACGGTTGACTTTACACCAATGATGCCCACACCTGCATGTACAGTGGAGATGGGACAACAGTCAAGGAAAGTGTCAAATTGTCCATTGTGAAGCATATCATATGTTCATGGTTGCAACCCACATGGAGTACACCACATCAACACCTCAGTAACAGACATTTGTAAATCCTGCATCACCACAGCAAGCTCAGGGTAAACAGCATCAATGTTTGGATGTTTGTAAGCATCAACAATATGTACAGCTAAATCAAATGCACAAGGATAACAAAAAATACTTTAATCAGCAATTTGACATCTAAAAGGGAAAATCCAAAATGAAATTTAGTCCAATGTCCTTCCAAAAATACAAAATCCAATGAAGGTGTGAGTGACACCTGTCACCCGTTGCTTGCCTGCACTGATAAGGACTGGGGAATCCACTCTGAGGGGCATACATGGGGCAGGCCAGGCACCGTAGGGACAGGATCAGGGCTCATCAGAAGGAGGCGGTGAAGGGGTGGTGGGTGCAAGAGAGTCATTGGCAACTGCAGTGGAGGTGTCTGACATGGTCTGTGCCGTCACAACTGTGGGGCACAACTCTGATGGGGGTGGGTGCTGGAACCACTGCAGTGGGCAGGTCAGGTGTAGTGGACATGGTCCCCACTGCAGTGCCCATGTCTTAGTGCGTGGTCGTGGACTCCACTGCAGTGCCTAACCCCATGGGAGTGGAAAGGGGTGCAGGTGAGGTTGACAGGACAGCTGGGGGGCCACAGTCCCCACAGTAGTTGCAGTAACAGACAGACTGGTGGTGGTGTCAGTGGAAGAGCAAGTGGGAGTTGGGGGGGGCCTGAGCATTTTGGGGATGATATATCTGTGGGTGGGGGAACCTGGGACAGGGCGTGGTGGGGGAACCTGTGGTGTGCGAACCTGGGGGATGGAGGAAGGAGACTGTGCAGTGGAGCTGGGGGGTGGGGTCTTGCTCTTTCCGGTACGGGGTGACTTGCGGGTGGGGGCCTCAGTCTGACTGCACCTGGGGGAGGGTGTCGCAGTGTGAGGGGCAATCTTCTCTGTGTGTTGAGACTTCCTCTTCACTCGTAGTCTGGATCTGCTGGATCTGAGTGGAAGACGCCTAGGTCACACAGGAAGAGCTTTTTAGGCGATGGGGTTGCAGGTGAGGCAAGGGAAGGGCTCTTGGAGGGAAAGGGATCTGAGGATTGCAGAGTGCTTGGGGATGCCTGTGTGTGTGTTTGCTACCCACCCCCTGTGTGTGTGGTATCAGTCCCCTGACTTTGCTTGCGTGCACATTTTTACGAATGTCTGACATAATATCGACAGACAGAATATCTACATACAAAAATATCGACACAAAAATATCGAAATCAAAAATATCGAAATTATATCTACATAATGGTAAGTACAAAAATATCGAAAAAATAATATCGTAGTACAAAAATATCGAAATTAAAAATATCGTTTTTTTAAATGTATTAATAATAATGTAAAAATAATTTTAAAATACATATAATTTAACAAATATTAAATAAAAACATTAAAACATAATTAAAAAATTAAAAGTAATACATATACATTTAAAATAAATTAAAAACTTAATAATTTAATGTAATTTTATTTTTTTTAATTTCATTTAATTGATTTAAAATAAATTTAAATTTATTTTATTTTTACCCTGTACGCCTGTACCCCAAAAACCCAAAACTGACCCTGAACCCTAAAAATACCCCTATACCCCAAAAACCCAAAACTGACCCTGAACCCTAAAAATACCCCTGTACCCCAAAAACCCAAAACTGACCCTGAACCCTAAAAATACCCCTTTACCCAAAAACTGAAAACTGACCCTGAACCCTAAAAATACCCCTTTACCCAAGAACTGAAAACTGACCCTGAACCCTAAAAATACCCCTTTACCCAAAAACTGAAAACTGACCCTGAACCCTAAAAATACCCCTTTACCCAAAAACTGAAAACTGACCCTGAACCCTAAAAATACCCCTTTACCCAAAAACTGAAAACTGACCCTGAACCCAAAAAATACCCCTTTACCCAAGAACTGAGAACTGAAAATATCGACACATACAAAAATATCGACACGATATTCTGTCTGTCGATATTATGGCACATCGATATACTATACCATCGATATTAAAACATCGATATTATTGTATTTCGATATTTTAATTTCGATATTTTGTCTGCCTACCCATTTTTACATTTGTTTGGGTGGTTGTGTGCTGTCTGTGTCTGTATGTTTGGGTGACCGTGCTGGTGTGTGTGTGCTGGGGACAAGTAGAGTGAAAGGAGTTGTTGCATGGGCCGAAGGGGTCAGGGACAGCTGGAGGAGGGATACTGCTGCCGTAAGGGTGGAGGCCATGGACTGATTGGTCCTCTTCAGGGCAGACATGCCCGATGAGATGCCCTCCATGAACGACACCGGTTGTGTCAACAGATTGGTGTGTGCATGGAGGACACTCAGCATTGATGTCTGCCCTACATGGATCTGTTTAAGGAGGTCCACAGACTCCACACTCAGGGCAGCAGTGGACACAGGGACAGGGGGTGTGGTAACTGCCTGAACTTTTTCCATGAAGACGGGGCAGTTCCACAAACAATGCGCACTCTGCGCACATGTGCGTGACCTAGTTTAGATCGCCGCTGCGGGCTGCATGTTTAACATGAGTGAGGACGGGCTATGGGGAACTACAACTCCCAGAGGCCAATACTCCCTCACTAGTTGACGTCGCGATGTCGCATCGGTGACGACGTCATCTTGCAGCGACCGGGCTCACTGAATAAACGGAGCAAGGAATGCCGCGTTCATTTACTACGCGGTGGCTCGGAACTCGGGTTGCTTTTGGCGGTAATTGCCGTACTGAACGGTAAGAGCAGCGGATGGGCTACTCGAAGCAACGGCAATGTACTATACTTTGCGTAACTGCCACGAAGGAGAAATTAATTAATTATTGCAAGTTAACTGACTCCCACTTTCCTTCCATTGCATGTAGATTGTGTTCATGGGCAAGAAACTCCCCGGGCGGCCACCAGTTCGAGTTTTTGACTCGTTTAAACTCGGTGAGTTCACCTAGGCAATCGATTTATCGTATCTGGGAATTCTTAACTCTTTGTTTAATTTACTCTTTTAAATCTCATGACTAGCTCCAATTGTAGGGAGCATTTGGATAGGTTGGTTATGGATGCAGGAAGTATTGGGGCTGGGTGAGGGTGGTGTGTATGTGTCATGATGTTGTGCTAAACATTATACCTCGTAAACTATTATCGCCGTATTGACTGTGAGTGGCTGATTGTGACCACTTCCCTTATATGAAAGATCCAATGAGTATAAGAGGAACCCTGTATTGAATCACTACAGAGCAGAGACTAGCCTGAGAATATTATTAATACTCAGGACTATGTAAGAGAGATTTCTCCAGATCACATTGCGCGTGGTGGGGAGTAGCACTCATGCTCACTCACTTTCTTTTCTTTTTTCTTCTCTCTTTATTCTCTTCTAGTGATTGTCTTCCCATGATTCATATGGGGATACTCCCTCCACTAATTTAGAAAAATACCCAGCAGAGTACGGATCCTAGTGACCTACACTTAGCTGGGCTACCCAAGGATCTTATTAAGACAAGGGTAACCGGTGGATCCTACTGCGACAGTCCTGAAGAAGACCAGGGTGACCTTTCGGGGCACATATCTATGGTCGAAACATGTTGACTCGAGCAGTGGTAGGAGGGAAGTCTTGAGAAACCTAATTTTCTCAATAAGGCATTTTCCCATCCTCTTTTTTCTTTTAATCCTGATAAGGGTACCATAATTGGTTCTAATAAAGTAATTCTTTCTTTTGGCACCCCTAATCAGTTTTAACACACGTCCTTACTGCACTTATTTGTGTCGCACTTTTGATCCACGAGGTGTTCCTCTACTCACGGTATCACTTATGTATGTTACTCATTGTATGTATTTACGTATTGTTTTGTACGTCTTGTAACGTGGAAATTTATAATTTTTTTCCCCTTCCTAATGCTCCGCCCTGGATGTGGCTACACCAGGGCGTTTGTAGCAGGCCCTATGATGAAGCATGTCACATACTTCGGTATGTGAGTGAGGGCAGTCTTTTCCAAATTGGGAATTTCCCTGTACTTTCTTTGAAAAACTCTGTATATCCACTGTTGTTGTAAACAGGGGGTGTGGTGCCTGGCAGGAAGGAGACATGCTCCCGAACACAGGAGCTGCCACGGACCTCTGGGATGGGAGCCAAGGGGAGGGTGGTGGTGGTGGCGGGAACAACCTCACTATCTGTGGTTTGCTGGCTGCTGACACCCGCCCCCACAAGGGAGTCAGCCTCCGAGCTGCTGTGGTCCTCAACTGAGGTGGATGGTGCTGAGAACTCCTCTGTGTGGCTCCCCTCACCCTCCATGCCACTGGGTCCCTCCGACTCAGTTGCTGGCCCAGGCTGGCTCTGCGGCTCTTCCTTTTCCGTGGCACTGTCTCCTGTGCCCGTGGATGTATCTGCATATTAGTAGGAAAAGAAGGACCACAGGGGCCATTAACTGTGGGACTCATGATTGGTAGTGGGATGTGCATGATACAACATGTCATTCCAGTGCACATGTGGCAATACAGGGACCATGGCTATCTCCCTGACATGGAGTTTTTATGCCTGTGAAACATCAGTCCTCACTTGTCACTGTGTTGTGTGTGTTGAAGGTGACAGCAGTCCATATGTACTGTGCCACAGCCCAATGATTTGCCATTGCACCCCAAGGAACTAATGTACACATGTCATTGATATGTGACATAATGGACATGAAGGTGACATATTTGTCCATAACCAACAGCACACACCTCAGTTACTTGTGTATTGCTATGATGTATCATGTGATGTTTTGCAAGGTGAGTGCCACATGGGTAGCTGAATTTATAATGTTACTTTACCCATCTCTGTACTGCAAGGCGCCAGAAGTCCATAGACAGTTCCTGACCTCGAGACCATGGTGGAACGTGACAGGATCCGATGTTACCGCTTCACCAGGAGTCTGATCGATGAGTTGGCGGAGCAGTTGGCGCAACATCTGCTACCTGGCTGTACATCCTGGACAGCACTGACACCAAAGGTGAAGGTGATGTCAGCCCTGCACTTCTTTGCCACTGGTACCTTTCAACACACTGTGGCTAGTGTTGGTGGTATGTCACAAACTATGTTCAGCCTTGTGCTTCGAGATGTCTTGGAGGGGATGTTGATTCACCTAGACTCCTACATCAAGTTTCCTAGACCGGGTGAACTTGCAAAGATTAAGGATGCCTTTTATGGACTGGGAAGGATGCCAAACGTGGTTGGCTCAATCGATGGCACACATGTGGCCCTGATACCACCACAGGCACAGGAACAGACTTACCGCAACCGGAAAAATGTCCACTCTATCAATGCTCTGGTGGTATGTCTGGCAGACATGGTGATTACACATGTGTGTGTACGTTTCTCTGGTTCAGCGCACAATGCGTACATCTTGAGGAGGAGTCGCACACCGTTGATGATGTCACAGATGCCAAACCAGCGTGCCTGGCTTGTTGGTGTGTACTATTCACCATTTATTTTTTTTTGCAATGTTGTCTCCCACCCCCTTACAATACTCAACTAATGTGTTATTCTTTGTTTATAGGTGTCTCTGGTACCCCAACATGCCGTGGTTGCTGACACCCCTGAGGAACCCTGTGACAGCATCCGAGATGCACTACAATGAGGCACATGGCAGAACCAGGCTAATTATTGAGCGTACCTTTGGTCTTCTGAAAAGCCGCTTCCGCTGCCTGGACAACACCGGAGGGGCCCTCCCATATGAGCCTGCTAAGGTGTGCAAGATCATCATCGTCTGCTGCATGCTCCACAACATGGCTGTGCGGAAGAAGGTGCCTCTCATCCTGGACGATGACGACCAACATCCACCTCCTGTGGAGGATCCTGGCATGGGCCACAAGGCCAGTGATGATGCTGAGGAGGATGACGTCCGCACACAGCTCATCAACAACTTCTTCAGCTAAATGTGAGTTCACATTGTTGTCATGTCAATGTCCTGAGTTAGCCTGTGATGTGTTTGTGCAGCTCAGTTGCTGTTTGAGTTTGTCTGTGTGGTACTTGACTGGATGCGTGCAGTGATGTGTCCTGTCAGATGGTCTGTAGTCCACAATGGTGTTGACATGCTAATTTGTTACTGTGTAGGTTTCTTGTGACATGTTTATTGCATTTCCATTCTGTTCTGGTGTGCTCCTGACTGTGTCTCATTTCTGTCCTTCCCAAGGTACTTTGGCAGTTGCTTGGTCAAGTTTGACACCGACAACCAGAATCCAATGCCAGAGTGGGACTTCCAGTATGCCATCATGTGATGTGCCTGCCACCCCTGAAGTGCCATTTGACGACACTTAGTGAACGTGTGCCCACTGTCATGTGGATTCACCTTGATACTATTGTGTAATAAACTTGTTTCTGATTTGTAATGAACCTGTGCTTCACTTAGGTATGTGTGTCATCTGTCTTAACACATCTGTCTGACATTTGGTTACCTTACCTGTGGGCTTGTTAGCAGTGACTGTGGAAAGGTGGAAAGCAGTATCTGTGCATTCCACCGTATATTTGGTAAACATCTTTGTAGGCAATGTGTCACATGTCCATGGTGAGTATGTGTTGTGGTGCCCTATTGGTGTGTCTCCCTCGTAGGTGTCACATCAACATGAATCACATAACGGTAATGACATTGCTGTAGTAGTCGGCATGCACTTTGTACTTCGGCATTTTATCATCTCCATGACACATACCAAGTTTTAATCACAACATAGGCAAGTATAGTGTAATAGTGAGTTTATTTACATACATGTGTGGAGATAGTGCTGTACGTGAGGGTTGCACAGATGAGTTTGAAGTGTTGATAGATGAAATGTCCAGAGTGAAGTCCCCTTTCACCTTCTACATTAGTACAACATGGACCCTCCATGTCATTTTGGGGAGTTGTGTCCTGTGCAACAAGGTGAACGTTTAGCACACAAAGACCAATATCCAAAACAGGTTCTGGGTTCCTGGGGGATGTGCATGGACAACAGTGGCTCACTTGTCCTTCTTCGAACGACCCCTCTTCTTCTTCTGGGGGGGGATCCTCAGGTGCAGGCATCAACGTTGCATCGGGTTCTCCACCAGATTCATCCTCCCTCCCTGTGGCATTTGCAGATTGTGTTGCAAGAGATGCTGTGGGCACACAGGGAGGTGTGGACATATTTCTGCGGTTCTGGCTGAGACAAGTCAATATGTCGCTTAGCACCCCAGTAACTTTGTCCCACTTGGCCTCCATGCATGCATGATGGCCAGTCTGCTCCTGTTGCATGTCTTTGAGGACCCCCACTACCTGGCTGAATCCTCCGGTGCTATCCTGGTATGCATCTATGATGCGTACCAGTTGGGGGTCATCAGGCAGTCTAGGGCCCTCTGCAGACTGTAACCTCTGCCAAACACCACTCTCACCACCCCTAGACACAAGGGTTGGACATGTGGTGACAGGCACAGTTGACCTGGGGCCCCCTTGGTTGTTGCTACTGGTGTCATTGTTCGTAGCTTCCTGGGTGGCCGATGGCCCTGTGCTGTTTGAACTTGGTGTCCTAGGTCTGTGTTGGCGGTGGGGTTAGGTCTGTGGCCAAATGTTCTTGGTGTGGCTGCAAGGGGTGCAGGTGTTCCTGATGGTGGGACTGCATGATGACTCACACCGGAGGTGCCAGGTTGCTCTTCGTCATCCGAAGAGGACAGAGCCAGGTCCACACCAGAGAGCTCATCCTACACCAGAGTCTGGGACAGGGACTCCTCTTCACTTGCTGCTGTTTCCCCAGTAGCACCTGTGTTTGGATGAGAGAGACATTGTCAGTTATGTTACTACAGACATCAATGGTTAACCTATGTTTATTGCAACAGGGAGGGAGGGAGAGGTACTGATACATTCATCTTGCAATGGGTAGTACTAACAATGAAGGAGGAGGCAAGGTATCATTCATCCTGTGCAGCCATGGTATGTACATGATTTCTTTCCTTAGTAAATTCCCTCCTATACGTATACAGGAATGGGGCGGTGCTTTTTATATTGTCGCCTCAGTGCACTGTAGCAGCATTTACTTTGGATCAACATTATAGCAAATATGATGTGCATCCACCTGGAGGTAAACTGGCTGCTTTCCCATCAGTGTCCAGAGGAGATATTAGTTCTAGGATCACATGGGGCTGCAACATGTTCACCATCAGTGACCGACCCTGGTGCGGTGGATGAGTAGCTGGATCCACACACGCAACACCTTTGTTTGTAACTTCATACATCACAATGTTCAATATTTTTCCTTTGACTTTGTGTGTTGTGGGTGAGTTTGATCCATAGCACTTGAGCACAGACACACACTCTCTGTTTTCATCTCTAGGCACTGCTGGGGAACCAGAAAGGTTACCTCCAGGGAGAGGCACAGCATATTTGCAACAATGGCAAACCAATGATGCTGCTGCTACAGTACACTGATGCGGAAAAGCATGATATCACGCACTACGCATGTGTACATATGTGAGGCTTTCAATGGGGCAACATAATAAGTAATGAACCAGGTTGCACAGGAAGAGTTGACCATTCACCCCTCCTTGATCTTTGAAACAATGTTTGATATACATGACATTTGCTACGGGATGTCAGGCGGCATGTCTGAACACTGCATTGTCTTTAGTCGTCACAGACAGAGATTGATATTGTGGTAGCACATTGTCCTGCCAACAGGAGGCCTTTCAGTGTGCATGTTGATGTGTGCGCATAACCAGCTCATGTATGGATTTCGATGTACATGGTCATTGGTACTCAAGGGCCATCAGGTGGCTGACACAGGAGTGTGATCCCTGTTGACATTTGACTCTGATTCCATGTGAGGGGGTGTGCCTATGCTGACAAGATGGCTGATAGTGGAGTCCTGGTGTTTCTTGGTGGCCAATTCCCAGTAGAGCGTTGTGCTCCCCACAACAGTGCCCAGTCACAGAGATCGTGTCATTCCTCTCCCCCTGTGAGGTGAGCATGGTTCAGTGTGAACGTGCTGGGCCATGTGGGTGGGTATTGTGAGTGAATGCAACTCCCAGCATGCTCTGGGCTACACTCCCCTTCCCAGCATGCCCTCACTTCCCTCCTTCTGACTCTGCTTCCCTGTGAGGGGGTGTGCCTGTGCTGACAAGATGGCTGGAGTTCTGGTGTTTGGTGGTGGCCAATTCCCAGCAGGGCCTTGTGCACCCCACAACAGAGCTCGTCCCAGAGTACTTGCCAGCCCATTTCAAGCCCCTCTGAGGTGAGCATTCTTCAGAGAGGTGTTGATGGTGCAATTGTGAGGGGGGTATTATCTGTGACAACAACCCCATCATGCTTTTGTATACACTCACTTCACCAGCACATCTACTATTCCTTCCTGTCAGTCAGCTTCACTGTGAGATAGTGGTTGTAGTAGCAGGGATGTCCGACAGTGTTTACCCAGATTAGTGCCTCTGCCTTGCCCTATTTGTTGGTAGGTTTGTACATGTCACGACACACTTACAAATCACTATGATGTGGTCATTATTGTGTTTGTGTGACTAGCATACACTTCTTGGGCTAATTGACTTTTGTTTACTATGCCTTTGCTATCAGTGCATGGTTTCACTGTCCCCTAAACGGTGATGTGTGTGTATTGCGACACAATATTGAGTATATTTGTTGTGTACTCACCAGGCTCTGATATGTCTTCTAGGCCATGGACGCTCTCTGGTGGGAGGATGTCCCGCACCTTCTCCTCCCAGGTCCTGAAGTAGACTGGTTTGGCAGGAGGGTCACCGCTAGTACGCTGACTCAAGGCATGTTCCTTCTGGTGGAGCTTCTTGACCCTCCTGCGCACTTCATACCACCTGTTCTGGATGTCGGTCTTTGTGCAAAGCACTGGTGCTTGTGCATTCGCCTTGTCCACGATCCTGTCCCACATCTTGGTTTTCTGTGACATGGGGGTCCTTTGAACCAATGTGCCAAACAAATGTGGCTCCACTCATCTACCAATATTTGTAACTCAGTGTCTGAGAACTGTGGATTCTTCTTAGGGGGAATGGTGATGGGTGGTGGCGAGGAGTGTTGTGGGTGGGTGGGTGTGCGGGTGCAAGTGAGGGTGAGTGGGTGATTATCTGTTTTTGTAGGTGTATGTGTGAGAGCTTTTGGATTGGTGCTGATGGTGTGTGGGTTGTGTGATGGGTGAGTTGTGTGTGTGTCTGTGGTTGGTGTCTCAAGTTGTTCTGTGCTGGCTGCTCATTTGTATTTGCAAAGGGTCATGGTAGTGTATTTTTGCCTTTTTATCGGTGGAATTGTGGGTATGTCTTTGTGTTTTTTCATTTTTTTTATTTATTGACTTTGTCATTGCTTGACTGGTCCTTTTTTTGTGTTTTGCCATTGGTTTTTTTTGGTCATGTAGGAGACGTTCTTCTGACCAAGTTGGCCGCTCATGTTGGCTTGTGGGGGCTGCTCCGTGCCTTTCAGGCTGATTGTGTTCTGTGTTGCATGCGAGTAGATCAGGGTGGTCTCTCTCGCTTTAGGTACGTTTTTAGTCCGTGTCGGTCATGCGGCTTGGGGTCTGTGCGAATCGGTCGTGTTTCATGCATTTTGCATCGTACTGTGCATGTCGGATGTCGCGGGTACGTATCGGTTGGGTTCATTATAGGTTGGTGTCGGTCGGTGCGGCTTGTGTCCAATTTCCAGCCGGATAGCTGATTTTTGTACATCTCTGTCGTACGGCTTGTTTTCCGTACAGCTCGGTGTAGGTCAAAGGCTTTACATCGTACTGCATGGGTCGGACGGTGCCTGTAGGTGTCGGTCGGACTCCGTTCCCGAAACGAGTCGGTCGGGCGGATTTCCGAACGGAATCGGAATTGACCCCTAATAGTTGAAGTTCTTTGTAATATAGGAATGCCAAGTATTTATTTAACACACTCAGGGGGATATTCTCAAGAACGTGCGATAATCATCACCAAAATCGGTTAACACAATCTTCCATATCTCCGTCTATCGTGGGAAAATAACTCTGTGTCAACGTTGCATTCTCAACACAGTGGTAACATGCGATTGTTTTCCGACAACACGTCAAATGTCCACAATAAAAGTCCCTGGACGGCAATAAAAATCTAAACCCCAACGTGAAAAAACTTGCTATGGGCACAACTGCAATAAAAAATCCAGTGAGAAGCAGTGCCAGGCTGCAAGTCCCACAAGTTAGGCAGCCAAAATCACTATAAAAGTGGCAACCAAAAACACAAAGAAGACCCAAACAACTGAGAAGCACCATGGAGGGAGCTGGAGCAACTACAGAGGACAACCAGAACCCCACAAGCCCCACAGAGGACCAGCCTGGGACCATCATTAGGGAGACGGTGGCAGGAGTTGGGGGACCAGACACTGCACAATATGACCTGAGCCAACAGCAACAGGGTGAGTAACGACCAGGCACCGGAGGGACAGGGGAGATGGGCACAATGGCACACATGCACAAGTAAGTATAGTGCATCTGCGGACAAACCATGCCCAAGAGCCACAACTTCGACCAAGAGCCCAATTTACGCAAGTCTGCAACATCTCAGCACTGTATAAGCACAGAAGTGAAAGGCACACCACCTGAAAGGGATAAGGACCAGCCAAATCAGAGCCCAAGGGGCAACCCACCCGCAATGCAGCACATACACATAAGATGCAGAGCACCCCAACATTGACAACAATGTGGTACAAACTGCAACACTTACACAACAGAACAGAGGACACAACTGCTGCTGCTTGTATGTAGAAAATGGCCATTCGCATTTGGCATTGCAGGAAACTGTGCGATAACAATGTACAAGTACAACCTCACATCCCTGATGGTGTAGAAATGCCAAGTGTCCCACTTCAAATAGGCGTCTCCTCATAAACAGACATAATGTACATTGCCATGCAGTCTGACAGTAAACTTGTACTGTGCGTGAACATACAGAACATACATGTGAACACAATGTCAATCTGCATTTCTCCTTCACATTGCAGAGGGAGAATCAACACCTCCTGCAGAGCAGACCTAACAACTCAGCACTGATGATGAAGAGGACCTCCCCAACATCTACACTGACGTACTCCAACAGCTCAGGGACATCTCCGGGACCCAACCTCCAGGAGCAGGGCAGCCCAGCTGCATCCATGAGACCCTACCCCCACACAGAAAACATAGTTTCCCCTGATTTAAACCCTGGATCGCATTGCCTCACTATAACTGTGCCCTCACCGCTATTTTGGCGGGCCGGTCCTTTGCTTTTTAGATTTAGGTGGGCGCCATCTTGGGTGGGTGTTGGGGAAGCGCTGCACTGAGCCGCGCTCTAGCAGTCAGTTGGACTTGCTAGAGGCTGTTCCTGGGTTCTCTACTTAAGGAAGGCAGTAGGTAGAATCTCTCTGCTTTGGCTCATTACCGCTGCATGTACGCCTGCTTCAGGACGCTTCTGCGTTTTTTAATTCCCCGTTTTGTCGATTACTTTAAAAATAATTATTTGACAGTTTCCCCTGATTTTAACCCTGGATCGCATTGCCTCACGATAACTGTGCCCTCACCGCTATTTTGGCGGGCCGGTCCTTCGCTTTTTAGATTTAGGTGGGCGCCATCTTGGGTGGGTGTTGGGGAAGCGCTGCACTGAGCCGCGCTCTAGCAGTCAGTTGGACTTGCTAGAGGCTGTTCCTGGGTTCTCTACTTAAGGAAGGCAGTAGGTAGAATCTCTCTGCTTTGGCTCATTACCGCTGCATGTACGCCTGCTTCAGGACGCTTTTGCGTTTTTTAATTCCCCGTTTTGTCGATTACTTTAAAAATAATTATTTGACAGTTTCCCCTGATTTTAACCCCGGATCGCATTGCCTCACGATAACTGTGCCCTCACCGCTATTTTGGCGGGCCGGTCCTTCGCTTTTTAGATTTAGGTGGGCGCCATCTTGGGTGGGTGTTGGGGAAGCGCTGCACTGAGCCGCGCTCTAGCAGTCAGTTGGACTTGCTAGAGCCCTACTTAAACCGGCTAATATGACGCGCAGCGTGAACGCGCAGCGTGTGCGCCGTATTGACGCCGGAGTCACGCCAGAGTCCAGCCCGTCTGCGCCCGTCCGCGCAGAGGACGGGCTGGACAGCTGGACGTATGGCTTCGATACCCCTGACCCCCTGTACTTTAGATATCCCATTCAGACCCTGCTTGAGCTCAAACCTCCTAGACTCATTTGTTCCCATACATGTTCGCCTGACGATTTACTACGCCCGCTTTCGTGTAGATGCCTGATGTCCGATACGGTAAGTCTTACCGCCCCCTCTCTCAGTTATATGCCCAAACAACCCTTTTCCCCTACAGCTAGGACATCTAAGGAAGACTGTATTCTCCTAAACGCCCGCTCGCTTATAAAAAATAACATCATGTTTAGGGAATTCGTATTGGACAGGAAGCCTTCCCTGGTTTTTGTTACGGAAACCTGGGCTAAGGATTCTTCCGGCCCAGATCTTATTGAAGCAGTCCCAGAGGGATATTGCCTGGCTCGTCAAGATAGATTGGGCCGGGTGGGAGGAGGGCTAGCTATTCTTTATAGGGAATACCTTCATTGCCATACTGTCCCTATCTCTGACCCTACGGACAGCTTTCAAGCCCTCTTTTTTTCCATAAAAAGTGGCCATAGCGCCCTCTTTAATGGAATCTTGGTATATTGTCCCCCTGGTCCACGTACTGATTTTGGACAACGGCTGCTCCACGTCCTAGAACCCTATTTTGGTCGGAAAGATCTTACGGTTCTGGGAGATTTCAATTTCCATTTAGAGAGACGCGACATCAAGGATACCATCTCCTTGCTTGACGCCATGTCAGCTTGTGGCTTTGCCCAACTGGTTAAAGGGGCTACTCATCGAGCAGGCCATACGCTCGATGGAATCTTTTCCAATGACGAGAGGCTGACGATTAAGGATTCTTTCTCTCTGTCATGGTCTGATCACCTGGCCGTTCCATTTGAGCTAGCCTGCCCGCTCACACATATGCTTAAAAACATTCTGAGCAAAAAGGAACATTGCAGGAATTACAAAAACATCTCAAATAGCTCCTACGCCCCGTGGGCACCTAATCTGTCATCCTTTCAAGGGGAAAGTGTTCTTACAGCAGTCCTACAGTTTGAAGAGATTGTGACTGAGGCATTAGATGAACTAGCCCCGGTCCAACTATGCCATCGAGCCAGAAAAAGGCCTTCAGCCTCTTGGTTCTCAGAACATCTCAGACTCCTTAGACAGGAAGTAAGGAGGCGGGAGCGAATATGGCACTCGGGATGGGATTTGAAGGATAAGGAAGTTCATAAGACTCTGTTGAGGAAATATAAGGCGGAAATCATAAAGGCCAAACAAGAGCATTTTATGGTCTTGACAACTTCATTGTCCTCCCCTAAAGAGCTTTTCAGGGTAGTGGACTCCCTTATAACTTTCCAAACCCCAGATCCCGTAGTAGCATCCCAAGAGCTTTGTAATAATATTGCCTCCTTCTTTCAGGCAAAAATATTAGACATCTACTCTGCCTTGGAGATGCAAAGATCTCTTATTAGCGGGCCCTCTGCCTTGGGGGCTACAGACCATACCTCTGCAGAAAAACCCCCTTTAGGGATTCTAGATTCTTTTCCTCCTCTCTCGTTAGAGGATCTGGATAGCCTCCTCAACAAAACTAAATCTGGCTCCTCTTTGGATGTATGCCCCCTCAGGATCCTTAAACAGTGCAGGGAAACTCTCCTGCCCCCTCTGGTTGATATTATGAACAGAGCCATGAGGGAGGGCCTCTTTCCCACCCAATGGAAAAACGCGGTGGTAAAACCTTTACTCAAAAAGGCCTCTCTGGATCCTGCGGTATTAAAAAAATTCCGGCCCATATCATTGCTCCCTGCTCCAGCAAAGATGTTAGAAGCACATCTTAACAAGCATCTTGCTGCTTTTGTAGAGAGCTCGGATTGTCTTGACTCCTCTCAACATGGTTTCAGGAGGGAACACAGCACCGAGTCGGCCCTCACGATAGTGCTGGATAACATCCGCACACGTGTTGATGGGGGCCAGACCACCCTCCTGATCCTCCTGGATCTGACGGCGGCCTTCGATACCCTTTCTCCCTCAGTGTGAACAGCTCGGCTGAGGGAGATTGGGGTCCAGGGGGCAGCTCTAGATCTACTCACTTCTTTCCTCAATCACCGAGTGCAAAGAGTGAAGCTGGGGGAGTACCTATCTCCATCCCTAGCCGTGCAATGTGGGGTCCCTCAGGGGTCGGCTCCTAGTCCGACCCTATTCAACATCTATGTGACCCCACTTGCCAGGCTCATTAGATCTTATGGAATGGAGATAGTATCCTATGCTGATGATACCCAGATCCTTGTCTCTCTCTCCCAGTCAGGGGCCCCGACTGCGTCCAATTTAAGATCTTGTATGGAGGCAGTCGGTCAATGGATGATCTATAATTCATTGAAACTGAATGGAGAGAAGACGGAGGTGATGGTGTTTGGAGGGAAAGATGATGCATGGTCATCTTGTTGGTGGCCAGACTCATTAGGAATCTGCCCCACCCCTACCACAGTTGCAAAAAACCTTGGGGTAAACAGGTTACAGGTTAGTAAAACTATCTCTACCTGTTGGGGCATTATATATATCCTGAGGAGGATCAGGCATTACCTATCACTGCAGGCAAGGAAACAGCTTGCAGTTGCCCTCATTGGCTCCCGGCTGGACTACTGCAATGCGCTGTATGCGGGAATGAATAAAAATCTACTGCAGCGCTTGCAGGTAGTCCAGAATGCTGCTGCTAGGTTTGTTCTGGATCTCCCCAAGCGTGCCTCAGCTACATCGGCCAGAAAGCTGCTGCATTGGCTTCCTGTTGAGGACCGTATCCATTTTAAGACCCTATGTCTGACTTATAGGGCCCTAGCCAAAACCAGTCCCACGGGGATAGGATCCATCCTGTCCCGATATACTCCATCTAGGGACCTGCGTTCCTCCAGTAGACTTCTTCTGTCTACCCCTCGATTTAGGAGAGCTAAATGGGGTGGTAGGGCCTTTTCCACCTTGGCGCCTAAGTGGTGGAATGCTCTCCCTCTTGAACTAAGATCACTACCCTCCCTTTCGGCATTCAGAAGTGCCTTGAAGATGCATCTCTTTAAGCAGGCCTATATGTAATGGTGTCGCGCTGATGTATATGATAAGCTTTGTTAGGTGCCTTGATGCCTTCGGGTTATTGTTTGCGCGATATAAATTTTATTCAATTCAATTGTATTCAATAGCACGAGGCACCCACCACCACGGCTGTCTCTCAGGACCCCCAAAACCAACACATGGCCTTCCAACACCATGTGTTAGGGTTCCAAGGAAGAGATGTCTGACCAGCTGTCGGTAGGATTCGACCTCATGGCAGCCAAACTAGATGCCATACATGGATGTCTAAATCCCATCAGGGTTCACTTACAGTCCCTAATGGACACCCACCATCCTCTCCATGCTCTCCAACAATCCATGGCTGACATCTCTGGAGTCATGACTCTGAGCCAAGAACAACTGTCTATTCAGAGTGGCTCCAGTGATGTCACCCGTGAGTTGGAATACATAAGGAGAATGATGGAGAGCTTGGACCGGATGCAGGCAGAAACAATGTTTGCCATGGCTGCACACCAGCGAGATGTAGCTGTGATCTTCCATGCCCTGCAGATCCTCGTCATGGCATTGCCAGCACAAGGCCTGGTGCAGATGGATACTGGTGCTACTACTACATCCACACCTCCTCCCCCTGAACTGTTAGTGCCACACAGTGCGGCAGATTTTCCATCTCCATTTCTTGATGTGTCACTGCAACACAGTGATGCAGACAAAACACCACCACCCGCATGTGAGGCACCTGACACATCAGAGAATGAAGATGATGGTGAATCTGGCTTTGTAGCTAGAATGCAGTGGTGGCATTTATCTCCGCCATATGGCCGGGTTCAGCTTGGTTCTGCCCTCTGCATCATGCCCTGGAATAACTCCTCCCACTGTCCCCCTATACACTGAACGACACTCACCTTGGATCTCGACATGGACTGCCATACTTGGTTTAGTTACCAATGACACAGCAATCACACTGCAGACTGCAGTCTTCCACTCCCAATGAACTTGTCAATCCTGAAAGGACTCTGGCTTACCCTCCACAGGCCAACAATGTAAAGTGGGGTTTGCAAGGCCCTCTACTGGTCCAGCTTCAACACTCCACTGATTGTGAATAAAACATTCCAATTCGCACAGATGTGTCATGGCCATGATCAATCAAGAATAAAAGTATGGATGAATGTCGAGACAGTGATTCCACAAAAAGGTACCCCCTGGGTAATGCTATCAATGCACATGTATGGATGTGACCCAGATAGGCATTGAGACACGGGAAACATCCTTTACAACGCAGCTTTTACCACGCAGTGCCTTTACGACGTAACTTTTACAACGCAAACCATTACAACGCATTGCGCTGGGGGGCGCTCTAGGATAGGGAATACGTTTAATTTACTGTCCAACACCTTCCCTAGTGTCCACGGGGACTGGAGTTGGAATAGTAAATTAAACTATTCACTATCCAGCACCCCAAAGCGCTATGCGTTGTAAAGGTATGCGATGTAAAAAGCGCGTTGTAAAGGCATGCGATGTAAAAGTAAGCATTGTAACGTCATACAACCTTGAGACACACATTGTCATTCAAATCAACACTCATCAGAGTTGAATACAAGTGAAGGTACGTAGACTTTATTAGCATATGTTTGTCAGTAGGGGCACCGTAAGTGCCACAACATGCAGACCAATGCAGCAGTATGTCAGAATGAGGAACGTTGCCAAGTGCCACTGTCCACGCTGGGGGAGTGCCTCACTTTTCACAAGTGAGTGTTAAGCCGCGTTGTTGTCCGCTCATGTATTCGGAGTCCTGGCGAATGCAGCCATGTCCACAGTTGTCGTGGGATATGTGACCAGATCTCCAAGATGCAACAAGGTGTCGGGACATGTGCAATGTGTACCAATCTGTTGTGGCTGCAGGTACATAGTTACTCATCCTTGAAAGGGATTGCAGCTTCGTAGGCTAACATTTCCAACATGAGGTTGTTGTCGACTACATCAAACAGGACGGGAGGCGATCCATTAGCAGGTCCGGACATATGTGCTGCGTCCACCCCCTTACACCAATTAGCCCTACAGCCCAAAAGTGGAGCGGTTCAATGTGGTCACTGAACACGAGGATTTGTGCGTTCTCCCAGGTCCAGCCGCCAGCATGTTTTCCAAGTATCAAGGCATCCCATAAACTGTGTGTTACGTTGCCTCACAGCAGCTCCTTCCTCCCCGAACCCATTTACTTATGTGCGCTGTACGATTGCATCACTTGCACTCCTACGGTACAGTATTGTTATGCCTGTCTGCGGATGTCCACAAGCCTGACAACGACACTGTGAGGTTGGCCATTGAAGGTGGTGAGCCACATGAGTGTAGGCCTATGGTAAGGATAAGGCGGACACAGATGTAAAGTACATGCCTGGCTGAACTGGTGCTGCTAATGTGGCTAAGTATTTTGCTCATGCTGCGCCAATACAGATACACACAACACTTGGCATGTATGATCCTTGACCCCTAGCGGTCTTGTGCTCCTTCATTACTCCGTTAGTGCGAGCCCGTCCTCCAGGTGCATGCTCCATTGCAACATTATCGCTTACAGGGGGGGACTTAGCTACATGTCCAAGCACTTACCCACTGCCTGAGGTGACATGTTGCGTCTGCTGTCCATAGCACAATCTAATGTGGAAGGGCCCGGTGACATCATTTATACATAATGACCACACAGATACACTGGGATAGATAGTGGAACTGGCTACCGGCACCTGCGCCCTGCCCCTTTTTCTTACCAGGATCACATATCCAGTGACGCCTGTGCTGGATGGGTGTTGGGTGAGTGTGAGCCAGCCCTCAGGGAGTAGTTGGTGCTGGCAACAACTTGAACAGTGATCACTTTTAAAGCGGAAACAGAAAACACCAACATAACACAAACAACTGCAAAGCATCATGGAGGTAGCCGGAGCAAGTACAGAGGTCACCCAACATTCAATCAGAAGGGGGCATGACTTGTGGTGCACTGAGGTAGGGGCACAAGAGCTGAGTGTGCTCATCTGAAGAAAAAGTCAATGATTATGTCCCTTCGGGATATTCCTGTGTTACACCCGCCTCATCTTCATCATCATCGTCCCAGGTTTTCCACACTGCCTGAGGTGACATTGTTTCATCCGCAGTCCACAGCATATGCCTCAATCATAAAGGGTCCATGAGTTGGGGTGCACAGAGTTAGTGGCACCTGTGGGGCTCAGCGGGTGCGCAGCCTGCGATGATGCGTCATCCGTGAAGGTCAGATGGATTTGATGTGTTTGAGCCCTGCTGACCACAGTGTAGGCCGGAGGCAAAAGTCAGCATGGGCCTACCGCCATGTGGCATTGACTTGTGATGCACAGAGTTAGTGGCACCTGTGGCGCTCAGGGGGTGCGCAGCCAGCGATGATGCATCATCCGGGCGGGCCACACTTGGAGGAATGTCTTTTGCCTAGTGAATTCTGCCTCAAAAAGGGCACGTGGCATTGACTTGTGGTGCACAGAGTTAGTGGCTCCTGTGGATCTCAAGGGGTGTGCAGCCAGCTATGATGCGTCATCTGGGTGGGCCACACTCGGAGCATTGTGTTTTGCCTACTGGACTGCGTCATCTGCAATCGCGACTCGATCTGAATTGTGAGCCCTGCTGACCGCAGTGTAGGCCGGAGGCAAAGGTCAGCAGGGACCCACAGCCACGTGGCATTGACTTGAGGTGCACAGGGTTAGTGGCACCTAAAGTGCACAGGGTGTGCACAGCCTGCGATGATGCGTGGTCTGGGCGGATTGCACTGGTAGCAATGTCTGTTGCCTAATGGACTGCGTCATCTGCAATCGCGACTCAATCTGAAATGTGAGCCCTGCTGAACACAGTGTAGGTCAAAGGTAGTAGTCAGCACAGACATAACTCCGCATTGCTGTGCTGCTGGGGACCTGTGTCATGGATGCCAGCGATTGGCCAAGGGGGCAGCCATTAACGGCGGGGGCCTCATGGCAGGGTGAGGTCCGCCGCCCTGGCAGACGCGTTGACCATCCAGGAAGTGAACCACGCCAAGAGCCCCGGCCTAGTTATTTACACTCCTACGCTGCACTGGCGTACGCCGGACCAATCCACTCTGCTTACACTTACAGGGGGGACGACACAGCTACATGACCGAGGTCTTCCCCACTGCCTGATGTAATATCGTTGCGTCCACTGTCAACAACATTACAAACACTAGCAGTATATTTCCACATGGACAGGTCTGTGCTCTGAATACAGAGGTCTGTACAGCACATCACAGCCACACTTGGCATTGTGTGCATTCTTATGGGTGACCTGCCTCCTTTACATACTTTGTTCCCACCTCTCCCCACATTCTGCTATTGTGTGGCTGAGGGGCCATGCTGTTTCTGGAACGTCCGCTGTCCTGTTCGGAGGTGGTCAGGGGGTGGTCCGGGTTGGCCTGCGGGTGGTGGAGGTGGGTGTTGTGGCCCTCTTTGGTCTCCGAGCTGCATGATCAGTGTCTCCATGACATGTGTTGGTCTTCAGATGTGGCTCTGGGCTGGGCTCCCTTTCATGCTGCAGGTAGTCATCCTGCTTTACACCAGTAAAAGGCAGGTGTTAAATACCTGCTGCTAACGCGCCTTATCATCTGTTTTTGTATCTCATCGCAGATCTGGCTGGTCATTGAGAATATCGTGAAGTGGTGTTTTAGTGTGTTTTTGCTTTGGAACACCTACTCTGCATATCATTAGTGTTAGTTGTCGCTCTCATCTGTGGCAATGTTTTTTGCAGAAGCTTTTGCCGGAAAACTGGCGAAACTTTGCACGAGCTTGAGAATGGGGCGATAATTCTTTCGCCACTTTTGCAGCGCTAAAGTGCCGATAACTCAGCGATAAGTCCTTGAGCATATGCCCCTCTCTGTGTTAGTTCAAATAAAGCGAAAGGTCATGGCACAGTCACCTGTCAATAGTCGTGTAAAATTAGCTTTCCTCCTGAAGTCCTCGCCCATGAGTGATACAAGTTTACTCACTGCATAAAACGACAAAATATACTTGGATGAGGATGTGAATAAATAACATCACTCATGACAATCATGTACTTAATTTTACTTACAACAAATTAATGTATTTCTGTGTTTATTAAGAAGTGCACTTACTGGGACCCCTTTCCCTATAACATTGAATACCCAGGTCTAAGTACCATTGGGTTAACCCTTCTATGTAATGTTATCTGAGCAGGCGAATACCTACGAGTTTTTTTTGTAAGTGTATTTACTTGCTGCACAATGGTAGAGAGCAAAACATTGTCATACACGGAGGACTATAACAATCAGTTAATACAAGATAGATCTAACCAATTTCTATCCTCAGACACACCTAATATTGATTACACGCTCAATGACAAAATAGCACGCCTAGAAAGACTAGAAAAAAAGTTGATTCAGACTCGACTACAAGGCCATTTATTGACAAAATACTTACAATCCAACATCATCCCGATGGGACTTCAAGTGAAGAACGTACCGGCAATATTCATTGACGTACCTAAATTCAAGGACGGCTTTAGTTTTGTTGCTAACAACTGCTCCCGGCACTGGATAGTGCTGGGAGTGGAAACAGCGGCAGACCAAGTACAAGTGCTTTAACGTAAGATTGCAGCCTTAAAGTCAGAGATTGCTGGTGACACTGCGTAATCTAATGCAAAGGAAGCTTTGGAGCACCTTGCTAAAACTTTGAAAGAATTTTAAACGGATACCTAACAGAAAAAAATAGAGAAACTCTCTAAGGACATTAGGTATTACGAAAAGAAGAACACTTATCCTTATTTGAACGAGGATTATAACAAGCAGGATAACCAGGGCCGCTTTACAGGCAGAGGGAGAGGCGGCTATCGAGGCCGTAGGAATTACACCACATTTTCAGACTCTTCATATAGCACGGACAGTGATAACGATCAAGGAGGCTCAAGTACGGGCTACGGATACCAAAGCAATTGGAATCAACCTCAAGGCCCTTTTCCTTTTTTAGGGGAAGGTCAATGGCGACCACCGAGAGACAGAGGGGGCAACTGGCAAAGAGGCACACCACGAGTACCGCATCCACCCACCCTAAATGGGAGAGGGGACGAGGGAAGCCCCAGAAGCAAGTCCATTTCCCACAAGAGAGCCATGGAGAGATAGCAACAAGCCGGAAAGTCTACAGATGGTAGAGAGATGATCCAACCCTGTGGTAAATATCTCCTCATACGCTTTTAAGGACAACGAGATAAACATTCTCAGCAAGGGTCTATCCTTTGTTCCCACTGCACATCCAAAGCAGTTCGCTATCAAGACAGAACTTATGAAGTTTTTTCGGAAGATCAGACTTAGATACTTCTTTAGGAACAGTCCACCATCCATAAATACATTGAATACTGGACTCAAAGTACCTTCAACTTGTGTACCACCATCAAGCACCATGACTAATCAAATTATAGCTTATGAACATGCGGTACTAAAGGATGTATATAAGACCTTAGAAATATACAAACATAGCAGGCTCAACATAACAAGGGAAGAAAAGGAAGCCTTCACTACACTCAAAAACAATAAAGACATTGTTATTAAACCCGCCGACAAGGGGGGACCAATTATGGTGCAGGATGTTGAGAAGTATAAAGTGGAGATCCTCAAGCAACTTGGCGATGGGGTAAGCTATAGAAAACTACATAGGGATCCCTCTAAAGATCTGGCATTGGAGATCCTCAACCTGACAAAGAAAGGCAAAGAAAAAGGTTTTTTGAGTGAACATGAATTTCGATACTTGAACCAGTATGGCCCATGACTACCCACAATATATACTCCACCAAAAATCCATAAGAGTATGTAAGAACCACCAGGGCGACTTATTGTGTCCAGATTCGGTTTTATTCTGGAATCACTCTGTAAATACATTGACTTGTTTCTCAAACCTATTGCTAAAAAAACAGATAAATACTTACGAGACACTCTCCAGACCATTAACTTGGTGGATGGGCTACAGTTTGACACTGATAAGCAATTACTAGTTACATGTGATATTGTGTCCTTGTATACTAGAATCCCGCAGACAGAGGCCCTTAACGTTATCCAAAAAGTACTGGACAGACGAATGTATGTCATTACAACGAATCTATGACAAAATATCGAATACAAAAATATCTACATACAAAAATATCGCAACAAAAATATCGATTACAACAATATCGACATCCTATCGCTAACAAGGTAAGTACAAAAATATCGAAACAAAAATACAGATGTCAAAAATATCGTTTTTAAAAAAATATTGTTTTTTTTAAAATAAAAAAAAATGTAATACTAATAAAATAACACTTATAAATGCAATAAACATAGTTAAAATATATTATAATATTTAAAATTGATAAATTATGTAATATTAACAAATAATAATAAAGATATAATACATAGTATACACTTCATTAATAATAACTATAAGTATTATTATACTAATTATTTTAATGACTTATAAATACACAAAAATATAATAAATTACAAATACATTTATATACATAAAATAATAATATAAATAACAATTAATAAAAATGTAAAACAAATTTAAAAAAGTAAGTAAATGTTGGATAGCGTAGGGGTAAAAATTACTATTACCACTCCAAAGAGTGCAACAGTAGGGAAAGTGTTGGATAGCATAGGGGTAACAATTACTATTCCCACTCCAGAGAGTGCAACAGTAGGGAAAGTGTTGGATAGCTTAGGGGTAACAATTACTATTCCCACTCCAGAGAGTGCAACTGTAGGGAAAGTGTTGGATAGCGTAGGAGTAACAATTACTATTCCCACTCCAAAGAGTGCAACAGTAGGTAAAGTGTTGGATAGCGTAGGGGTAACAATTACTATTCCAACTCCAGAGAATGCAACAGAAGGGAAAGTGTTGGATAGCGTAGGAGTAACAATTACTATTCCAACTCCAGAGAGTGCAACAGTAGGGAAAGTGTTGGATAGAGTAGGGGTAACACTTACTATTCCAACTCCCGATAGTGCAACAGTAGGGAAAGTGTTGGATAGCGTAGGGGTAACAATTACTATTCCAACAGCGTAAGGGTAAAGATTACTAGTCCAACTCCAGAGAGTGCAACAGTAGGGAAAGTGTTGCATAGCGTAGAGGTAAAAATAACATGCTTATAAATAAAAAAATATATATATAAGAAAAAGCGTAACTATTAAATAAATATGAACCATTTACAAATACCAATACATAATTATTGAAAACATGATTAGCAATAAATAATTAAGTAAATAAATTAATAAAAAATACAATTTAATAATATTTAATTACCAATTAATAATTAATTAACAATTATATAATTAACAAAATAAATAATTTAAAAACATTATTACTTAATTACATTTAAATTACTTCCCACCAATTTCTCCTATAAACCCACAACCCGCTACAGAACATATTTATCAATTAATAAAAATTATTTACCAAATAATTAAAATTAATTACCAATTAATTAAAATTATTTTATATTCCCTAATAATTAATATTTAATTTAGTATAAGTAAATTACTTCCCACCCTATTGCCCTATAAACCCACAACCCGCTACAGAACATAATGATCAATTAATCAATTAATTAAAATTAATTACCAATTAATTAAAATTAATTAAATGGCCCGGGCAGCAGAGTTTTGAGCCACCTGCAGGTGCTGGACAAGGTAATCAGGGAGGCCAAGAAAAAGGGCGTTGGCATAATCCAGCCTGGATCCGATAAGCGCCTGGACGGTTATCGGCCTGTGCTCCGCAGAAAGCAGTGGAAGAAACTTGCAGAGCATTTTCAGAATGCCAAAACAGGTGCCGGCCAGACCCAGGACGTGTGCTCTTACAATTAATTACCAATTAATTAAAAACTATTTATAATTCCTACTAATTAATAATTAATTTAGCATAATTAAATTACTTACCACCCTATGCCCCTATTAACCCACAACCCGCTACAGAACATAATTATCAATGAATCAATTAATTAAAATTAATTACCAATTAATTAAAATTAATGTAAAATTCCTAATAATTAATAATTAAGATAATATAATTAAATTACTTCCCACCCTATTCCCCTATAAACCCACAACGCGCTACAGTACTAAAATACAAAAATTAAATAAATTACATAAAAATAAATTAAAAACATAATAAACACATAATAATATACAAAAAATAATATAAAAATCGATAATAGTAACATCGAAATTATTAACATCGATATTACTAACATCGATATTTAAAACATCGTTATTACTAATATCGATATTAAAATCTATCAATATTACTTACCTTCTATATTATGTCCCTTCGATATTTAAACATCGATATTATTGTATATCGATATTTAAATTTCGATATTTTGTCTGCATACCCATTACAACGCATGCTATTACAATGCATGCCATTACAACGCATTTGTCACAACGCAAAAAACATTACAACAAATGTTTCTACAACGCATATCATTACTACGCAATGTAATTAGAAACCATTACAACTAAAAACATTACTACGCAAACAATTACAAAGCATATAAAAATATATATTTTTTTTAATTTGCAAAATAAATCCTGGGACGGGATGCAAGGAAAATAGGGGTTTTGGGCGGGGAAGTGTATTAAAATATGTAACGAAACTACGTTCATATTTATGAAATCACGATCATTTTATGAAAAACAATACTCCAGTATTAAAATTTATACTCGAGTATTAAACGAGTAACAAACAATATTTGAAGAAATCTATCAAAATAACAGGAGGAAATGAAATTAATTTTGAAAAACTAAAAATTCAAAGAATGCTAAGTCAACAAGAAAATACACCATTTTAAAACCTGCGTGAAGAACAAGTCCTAGAACAGTTTTCATGACGAAAACCCAAGTCAGAGAAAACAAAATGGAGGAGCAAACACTGTTGAATAGATTAAACAGTAATTTTAACACAATTAAATTAAAATAGAGGTTCACACATCAAACGAATCACAAAAAAACACGATTAAAAACGAATCTTTCCCCGTAAAATATGGTGACAGACACAAAAACCTATAAATAAGGGTAAGACACCATTTTGAAGCCAGTGGTCAACAAACTACCAGCGAGAGCAGACGGATTTTCCACACACTCTAACGTTCACAGAAAAATGCAGACTCAGAAAATGCCATACATCAATTCTCCCAAAAGCAAGTAAGTTTAACACATTTAAGTAAGAACATTATATCTAAATAAATTAATATTCAAAAGTTTTAAAAATAGATTAATTATTTTTTACAGTTTTGAACACACTTGAAAATCGAATAAACAGAATATTGACAAGAATTTAAAGCTATTAGTAGTAAGTACATTTAAAAAATAACATTATAAGTAGAATGTCACAAAAAATGTATATTTCTAAAAAAAGAATTCAAAGAAAGCAATGATATGAGGCACAGTTGTATTTTTTTCATAACTCTTGATCAAACAGTGTGTTTAATAAATGAAAAGAAAGACAAAACAAATATTTTTTTCTGAAAAATTTAAACATATTAACAAAGCTAAACCATGTCACGTTTTCGTAATTTCAGCAAAATAAAAGTATTTTGGAACAAATCTTTAAAAAAAGGATTGAAGAAAGGACACAAACAATTTATAAAGACATCTCTTTCAAAGGTAATGAATGAGAATACAGAATTAATCATTTAAATCAATAATGTATGTTTTTTAAGGATTTTTGATAATACTCAGAATAAATTTGTCAACTGTTTCTAAGCTATAATATAACAAATGTGGATTCAAACATTAAAAAATAATTTTATGTCAAAATCTCTGAAAACAGGATATCCATGAACTAATAAAATAATTTGTTATCCTAAAAATAGAGATTTAATAATTTGAAATAAATACTTTTTTAAACATATATCCCACTACAGATATCTTCAAAGAAATTTTTGACTGAAAAAAGTGAATAACAACCAGCTGAAGACCATCTTCTTCTGAATACGAGACCATCTACAATACAACTAAATTTCAAAACTAAAGGTAAATAGTAATAAAAAATGTTGAAAGAAATCAACTAACCTCTTTTAACTCCTCATAGAGATACATCGTAAAAAAGCATAAAAAACATAATTTTTCTTTTTTAATTTGTAACAGCTAAACAAACTCAAAGGTCATCCAAGCAACTAGAGGATCAACAAACAACATCTCCAGAAACCAGCAAGCAACTTAAAAAAAGGTAAAAAATACAACTACATTTTTAACAAACCAAAATCAAAACATGAAGGGAAAGTGCTGGATAGTGTAGGAGAATTCATTATTATTCTAAAACATAGGAGGTGTAAAATTAGGGTAAGTGCTGGATAGTGCAGGAGTATTAATTACTATTATAACTCCTGGGGGTGTAAAAGTAAGGTAAGTGCAGGATAGTGTAGAAGTATTAATAAGAATTCTAACTCCTGGGGGGTGAAAAAGACGTGAAAATGTTGGACAGTGTAGGAGTATAAATTACTATCTAACTCCAGGGAGGAGAAAAAGTAGGGTAAGTGCAGGACAGAGTAGGAGTATTAATGTATATTCTAACTCCAAGGAGGTGAAAAAGTAGGGTAAGTGCAGTACAGTGTAGGAATATTCATTTCTATTCTAACTCCAGGGAGGTGTAAAAGTAAGGTAAGTGCTGGATAGTGCAGAAGTATTAATTACTACTCCTTCTCCAGGGAGTTGTAAAAGTAGGGAAAGTGCTGGATAGTGTTGGAATAATAATTACTATTCTAACTCCAGGGGAGTGTAAAAGTAGGGAAAGTGCTGGATAGTGCATGAGTATTAATTACTATTTTAACTTCTGGGGGGTGTAAAAGAAGGGTAAGTGCTGGATAGTGCAGGAGTATAAATTACTTTTCTAACTCCATGGAGATGTAAAAGTAGGGAAAGTGCTGGATAGTGTAGGAGTATTAATTACTATTCTAACTCCAGGGGGGTGTAAAAGTAGGGTAAGTACTGGATAGTGTTGGAGTATTAATTACTATTCTAACTCCAGGAGGGTGAGAAAGTAGAGAAAATGCAGGATAGTGTAGGAGTACTACTTACTTTTCTAACTCCAGGGGGGGGTGAGAAAGTAGAGTAAGTACATTATAGTCCAGGGAGGTGTAAAACAGACTGTGTATTTTTCTCAAAACTTTCTTTTCATTTCAGATAATGTCCACAGATAAAACAGACAAATATATAACTTCAAGCAAAGGAAACCAACTGTTGAAACATGCAGGGTACATATATTGCAAGAAGAGAATTACAGAACCAAGAAGACATTGGAGGTGCGTGCACTATTACTCAAGCCATTGCAAAGGCAGAGCGGTTACTCTGGGTGACACAGTTGTTAAAGCATCTGAACATAACCACTCTCCCTCTGCAATGGATATTGAGGGAAGAGAAACAATTAATGAAATGAAGGATATTGCAAGCACCTCCAATGACTCCTCTGGTTCTATTTTGGGGGAGGTTGCTCAGCATGTCCCTAGTCATGTTTCTAGCAGTAAGCCTATCATACCTAATCTGAGGAGAGTAATTCAAAGAAAAAACAGGCAAGTAACCCACAAAGAATTACACCTCAAACCTACTCTGGTATTCAAATTCCTCCTGAACTTTCTGTTTCTATATCTAACGAACCTTTCATCCTGCATGATAACAAAAACCCTCAAAAACAAATAATTATCTTTAGCACACCCCGTAATTTAGCCAAGTTAGAGAATAGTGAAATTTGGATGATGAATGGGACATTTAAAAGCACGCCCCATCCATTCACCCAAATATACACTAGTCATGCAAAAATAAACAATACAGTAGTCCGCTTAGTTTACAGTTTGCTAACTGATAAACAATCCAAAACATACACTGAACTCTTGACAGTGATTAATTCTAAAACATCAAACAGAAGTCCTAGGAAAATAATAATTGATTTTGAATTTGCAGTGATAAATGTGATTACAAAAACGTACACGGATACCCAAATTCAGGGATGTTTTTTTTCCATTTTTCCCAGGCATTTTGGCGTAAAATATCAAAAACATCCCTAGTTGTGGATTATGCATCAGATAGCAAACTGCAATTCGAATAAAAAAACTAACAGCACTTTGCTTCGTTCCTCCTGATAGTGTAGACGAGTACTACACTGCAATTACTGAATCAGACTTTTACACAGCAAACGACGAAAAATTGCCACCCTTACTAAATTATTATTATTAACACATGACCCGACAACGGCATACTCTAACAACGCGATCGCCGACATGCTAAAAAACTAACAGCCACACATATATATAAGTTATCTAATCTTCCCTCTTCTCTCCTTGAAATATATGTCACTCTCAACAACATTCACATTATAAATAAAGTTTTAAAAGTTTTCTACCTTAGCGCAGGTCTCCTTGCTTCTGCTCTGTCCAGCGACGCTCCTCAATATGGCAGCGATGAATCACGTCTACCCGTATACGTCATCCGGAGCAATGAAAAAAGAAAAAGGACAATGTATCTCGCATTGCAATTATTATTTTTTGTAATTATTTTATTCATTGAACTAGTAATAATCTAAGCATGTAATTAATTTGCAAATAATGTATTTACCTTTATGATGCTCTCAATTGCTTCTGTTCCATCTGCGTCAATCTACTAATGAGCTCCTAAATGATACACGCGGCAAACACATAGACATCTGTAAAAATAAATTAAGGAAAAAACATTATATTGAAACCAATGTATAAGCGTGAGAAAATATGTTCAATATTTTTTTTTATTAATGTTTACATTTAAAAATATATATATATTCAAAAATGAAGTACAATAATAGAAAACCCCCAAAAGTATTTTTCAATTTATGAAATATGTAAAACCATTATAAATAAATTATTTTATAGAAAAAGTATTTTTTGAAGGGGGTTATAAAAGTAGGGTAAGTGTTAGAATGTTGTTGACTATTAACTACTATTAAAACTCAAGAAGGGAGTAATATTAAGGTAAATGTGATATAGTATAGATTTTGTAATTACTATTTTAAAACCAGGGAGGTATACAAATAGTGTAAGTGCTGGATAGTGTAGGAGTATTAATTTCTTTTCTAGCTCCAGGGAGGTGAAAAAGTAGGGTAAGTGCTGGATAGTGTAGGAGTATTATTTACTAATCAAACTCCAGGGGGGTGTAAAAGTAGCGTAAGTGCTGGATAGTGTAGGAGTATTAATTACTATTCTAACTCCAGGGGGGTGTAAATGTAGGGAAATTGCTGGATAGTGTATGAGTATTAATTACTAATCTAACGCCAGGGGGTTAAAAAAGTTGGGAAAGTGCTGGATAGTGTAGGAGTATTAATTACTATTGTAACTCCAGGAGAGTGTAAAAGTAGGGAAAGTTCTGGATAGTTTATGAGTATTAATTACTATTCTAACTCCTGGGGGGTGTACAAGTAGGGAAAGTGCTGGATAGTGTATGAGTATTAATTACTATTCTAACTCCAGGGGTGTGTAAAAGTAGGGAAAGTGTTGGATAGTGTAGGAGTATTAATTAATATTCTTACTCCAGGGGGTGTACATGTAGGGAAAGTGCTGGATAGTATAGGACTATTATTACTATTCTAACACCAGGGGGGTGTAAAAGTAGGGAAAGTGCTGGATAGTGTAGGAGTATTAATTACTAATCTACCACCAGGGGGGTGTAAAAGTAGGAAAAGTGCTGGATAGTGTAGGAGTATTAATCTAACTACAGGTAAGTTTAACATTAGGGTATTATGGGACTGTAAAAAACATTAAAAATTAAATTAAACCAAAATGTATTACAATTACATTATATAAAAAAAAATGTAAACGTACCCATACTTACGTTGTAATACCTTGCGTTGTAATAGCATCTGCGTTGTAATAGCATGCATTGTAATAGCATGCGTTGTGAAGGTTCTTGCGTTGTAACAGATTTGTTGTAAAGGTACTGCGTTGAAAAAGTTGCATTGTAATGGTTGTTCCCCGCACAGACGGCCTGCACCCATGGCAGCACCTACAGAATTCATTATTGCTCTCCTGACCTTTGCCATGATGAAGAACTTTTTCATTTTCCAAGGCTCCTTTTATCTACAGACCAAGGGCGTCGCGATGGGGGCAGCCTTCGCGCCGGACCTGGCCATCATCTTCATGGATGATTTTGAACAGAAGTATGTTCTGAATGGAAACAACCCCTACCATTACCATATCACGTGGTGTCGACGTACATTGATGATGTGCTGATGCTTTGGACAGGCACTAAATCAGAATTGGATTCCTTCCATAGCTGGCTTAACCAGCGGGGCAATGACATCCAGTTCACACTACAGTCGGACAACAACCAGGTGGATTTTCTTGACATCACCATTTTTCAAGAAGATAAGAAACTATCTACAACCCTAGATCGTAAACCAGCCGAGAGCAATTCGTTATTACGACACAACAGCCACCACCCCCGTTAAACAAGGCGATTACAGATTGAGAATGCAGCGAGGAAATGGTCAGTATTAACAGTAACCCTACCCTTCGCGGCCGGAAGCAATGATGCAGGTGTCTTCACTCTTTCATGTGACATAAATGTTCATGCTTGTTTTTTACCTCACTCAATAGCTATCTAATGCTAAGGCGTTTAATATGTTTACAGTTTCACAAGCAACCCACTCGCTGCCTGCTGAGGAGGGAATTATCTAAAAATCCCATGAGTCACATTCACATCTATGGGTGCTTTGTTTGGACCCCCGCAATCAGAATTCCTATCGCAAATGTTCAAAGCTGAGTTTAGATGAACATTCCCACCGCCACGGATGTGCAGATTCCTAGCACCATTAGCAACCCTAACTGCACCTCACATTGTTCAAGCCCTCCCTAAAATTCACCAACACAAATGTCACTGGGTGTTCAATATGCATGTTTTATTTTAGATATTTGGACAAGTCTTTGAATATTAAAAGGTCACCTTTCTTTCTAATCATATTTCATCATGTTAAAACTTGGTAACACAATCCACACAAATACACTCCATGAGGAAATTATTCTAATCAGCATAATTTCACTCAACGCCACCCACTTCCACGCTACACGGTAAACAACCGTTACAACGTAACTATTACAACGGACTACTTTTGCAACGCAATTTTTACAACGCAGGATCCATTACAACGAACTACCATTACAACGCATTTTTTTATATCGCAGATGCCTTTACAACGCATGCCATTACAACGTAAGTATTGGTAAGTATATAATTATATTAAAAATGTTATAGGTTTGGGTTTTTGGGTAAAGGGGTATTTTTAGGGTTCAGGGCTAGGTTTGGGTTTTTGGGTACAGGGGTATTTTTAGGGTTCAGGGCTAGGTTTGGGATTTTGGGTAAAGGGGTATTTTTAGGGTTCAGGGCTAGGTTTGGGTTTTTGGATAAAGGGGTATTATTAGGGTTCAGGGCTAGGTTTGGGTTTTTGGGTAAAGGGGTATTTTTAGGGTTCAGGGCTAGGTTTGGGTTTTTGAGTAAAGGGGTATTTTTAGGGTTCAGGGCTAGGTTTGGGTTTTTGGGTACAGGGGTATTTTTAGGGTTCAGGGCTAGGTTTGGGTACAGAGGTATTTTTAGGGTTCAGGGCTAGGTTTGGGTTTTTGGGTACAGGGGTATTTTTAGGGTTCAGGGCTAGGTTTGGGTTTTTGGGTACAGGGGTATTTTTAGGGTTCAGGGCTAGGTTTGGGTTTTTGGGTAAACGGGTATTTTTAGGGTTCAGGGCTAGGTTTGGGATTTTTGGTAAAGGGGTATTTTTAGGGTTCAGGGCTAGGTTTGGGTTTTTGGGTACAGGGGTATTTTTAGGGTTCAGGGCTAGGTTTGGGTTTTTGGGTACAGGGGTATTTATAGGGTTCAGGGCTAGGTTTGGGTTTTGGGGTACAGGGATACAGGGTAAAAATAAAGTAAAATTAAAATTAAATTAAAATAAATTATATTAATTTTAATTAATTACAATTTTAAAAATATTATATACTTACCAATACTTACGTTGTAATGGCATGCGTTGTAAAGGTATCTGCGATGTAAAAACATGCGTTGTAATGGTAGTTCGTTGTAATGGATCCTGCGCTGTAAAAATTGCGTTGTAAAGGTAGGCGTTGTAAAAGTATGCGTGGTAACGTCATACATCCACGCTACACAATTCAACTCTACCCATTTTCATTCAACACCATATAATTCGACAACAAACTACATATTTCAACTCAACAACACAATTGCACAACATACCACATACATCCAAACCATCCCACAGAATTCCTTATCATGCCAAAAAATTCAACAGAACACCACATAATTAAAATCTACAACATTCAACTACACAACACAAAAAGCCATTCCATACAATTGCACTCATTGACACACAATTACTCTACACATGATTCCAGTACACTCAATACCACATTATTACCATACACATATTTCAACTGCACACCATTCCACTTAATTCCCCTACACAATTCCACTCTACACCACACAATTCCAATCCAGCCCACATAATTCCACTCCACACCACATATCCAGTCCACGTCAATCCAAAACACAAGCGAAAAAGACATTGTCAAATACAGTGCCAATACCTCTAACTCGTACAAATACAAGACCAATTTGCTTTGCAAATGCTTGTTTTACTTTCATTCATGCTGCTCTACAGCCATGCTGCTACACAACATTACTTAAAACACACACAAATAACTCTCTCATGGGCATACCATATTGGCTTTGCCAGTGCTTGTTTTAATGGGCACAGGCACAGAAATATAATGCAGGCTGGTGCTATGTCAGTAAGGTGGCAGCCTCATTATTGTATGTATGAAATGAAAGAATCACTGTTCTGCACGTAGTGCCAGTGTTTTGGGAAGAGATTTGAAATTGATCATTGTATAAAATCCAAAATGTGTTATTTCTCCATTTTCCTCTTGCTTTTTCTCATTGCCTCTTTCTATCCATCACACTTTAATATTTTCTCTGTATTGATGTGTTTTATTCTTTTCGTTTTTTTTATCTCTGCCATTGTTTTTCTTCTCTGTCATTCTCTCTCCGCGTGTTTTAGTATACAATCTGATTCCATCTCTTGAATTTGCACTTGTAATTTTATCTATATAGCGCTTACTACCCTAGGAGTCATAGCACTTTTTGGCAGGTAGAATACTACTCCGGAACCCAAAAGGATTAGTGGTGGTTTGGTATAGGGAATTATGAGCATAGTATTAGTATTAGTACTCAAAGGTACGAGTTAATTTGAGTGAAGGACATGTGAGTCTGTTAGTTGGATTGAATAGAGTAATGGAGGGATAGAGGAGGGAAGAAAATCAGAAGTGTTAATTGGGAGATCATAGTAGTAAGTTGAGGTCTGGAATGAGTAGAGGAGAGATGGAGGAGGGAAAGCCTGTAGTAAGGGATTAGGGAGAAAGAATCAAGTGTAAAAAAATTAGGGGGTCGATTAGGATTGCGGTGAATCCGCATCCTCCGGGCCGGCGGAAGCCACCGCCGGCCCGGAGGGTGCGGATTCACAACTGCGGTAAAAGAAAAGACCCCCCGCCACATTAGGATGGCTGGGGGGTCATCGGCGGACGGGAAGACCGTCCACCGCTTTTCTGCCGCGGTCGCCTTCCGACCGTCGCGGAAAAGCTCTAATATGGTGGCGCTGTCTATCAGACACCGCCAGCCATATTAGGATGAGCTTCAAGACATGCCTTTGCGTGGCGGCAATGCCGCCACGGAAAGGCAAACGGTCTTTTCTTTGGGGGCCCGTTCCGGGCCCCAGGGTGAAGGGGGGGTAGGGGTGCACATGAAGGGTACCTATGGCGCTTTGTGCATGCAAATGCACAGCATGCATATTTAACTTTGCGGCGGGTGCTGCTTAAAGCAGCACCCGCCGCAATGTTAAATATATGGGATGCAGTCACATCCTAATTCCACCGGAGGGACCGCCGCTGCCCCTGCGGACGGTCCCTCCACCTCGGGGGTGGCGGACAGACGCAGGTCCGTCCGCAATCTTAATAGGCGCCTAGGTTTGGAATTAGTCAAAGGAGAGATAACGTCAGGGAGAATTTAGTAGGGTTGTTTGGGAGATCCCAGTAGTAAACTGATGTTTGGGGGGAGCAAGGAGGTGTAGAGGAGGTCCTCATGACTGCCCACAGCCCAGTATAATGTCATCAGGGACAGGGATGTTGTGCACCAAGAGATGAATGAGGCTTGTAGGGCTGTGTAGCTGTATCTTTTTCCTTGCACTCAATACAAGTGTATCCAAAACAACCAACCATGTGTGGCTTAAGAGAAAACTGTTTGTTGTACCGTATTTTCCGGCGTATAAGACGACCCGGCGTATAAGACGACCCCCTACTTTGCTTGATAAAATGTAGGTTTCGTGCTATACTCGCCGTATAAGACTACCCCCACTTCCAGCGCAGTCCAACGCAGTCCTGCATAGTTGGCTCGTACTTTGTACGCTTTTGTAACCTGCACACTTATCACTTTTTTCTCCAGGAATGTACTGATTGCTACCTCATGTATTTTGGTTGCTCACTATTGTCACTTTTGATCCATGTAACTTAACGTTTGCTTTTGTAATTTGTTCATTTGTAATTGTTCCTCTTGTTTCAATACTGTTCCTACTGTAAAGCGCTCTGACACCTTCGGGTAAAGTCCGCGCTATGTAAAAAACGCCTGAAAACATACCTTTAAATTTTGTACCCGGCGTATAAGACGACCCCGACTTTCCAGAACATTTTAAGGGGTTAAAAAGTCGTCTTATACGCCGGAAAATACGGTACATTGGACTAATTTCACAAGCTTACTACTTATTTACAAAACTACCAATATCATACTCCTTGGATGAAAGGTGGACTAGCAAGAAAGCACTGCTTACAACATATTTTAATAACACACAAAGCACTTTTTTATTTTTTTACAAGCCTTTATTTGGTGATTAATAAAAATCATTTCAAACAAAGATAAAAACACATTTTTTTCTCAAAAACTTCAGTATTGTTCAAAATACTTAGTCATGCCCAATGCATTTCGGGATATAATCCCTTCTTCAGGGGCACTGTTGAACAAGAAAAGAGAATCCATAATCAAACATATGTTTTTATTTTTTTTTTCAAGATGAAGGGATTATATCCCGAAATGCATTGGGCATGACTAAGTATTTTGAACAATACTGAAGTATTTTGATTGTATTACAGTTCGATTTATTTGATTTTTCTGTACATAATTGAATGTTTTTGATGACAGGAAACCATGTTTTTTTCCGATGAATAAGTTTGTTTTCAATACAATCACAAAATTCTAGTTCTCTGTGTCTTGTGATCGAAGCATTTGAAAAATCTCTGATTAATTTGTTTCTTAAAAAGATGTTTCTATGTATGTTGACAGCTTAATACTTTAATCTTAGCAGTGCACCTGGCATACTGTTAGTATTCCACCAGCTATTTCTCTAGTCTTTGGCTGGCAGCCTATCCACCAGGCAGCACGCATCCTTTGAGTACATCATATTTAAATTGGTTTTAAGTCAGGTTAATAGGGAGTGCACAGACCCTTCATAATTATATTCACAGTTTCATAGATACCATTCTCATAATTCAATTGTACTGATAGAAAGGATTCATGGAGGAAAATCAAAAGGGTTTGCTATTCATTTCATCCAAACAGCAGCAAAGACAAGAAATCTAACCCTGATTAAGGTGGTTGATATATTGAAAAGGGTGCTAATCTTTAACCACAAAACACTACTTATTCAGTTTAGTACTTTAGAGGAGCCCTACACAGGAGCACAGCTGAGCGGCCGGGTATTCTGTGCCTTTTTAGATCGAGCCTTGGCAGCGCATGCTCTGCTCTGAGAGCCATGCTGCATTGGAGTATGAACTTAAAGTCCCTCCCACTCTCTGCCGATATTTGTCATTGGCTTGTGTCATTGTTCTTCGTAAATGCTGGTTTCTGATTGGCTATTAGGCTTGTTAGTCCCTCCTTACTACTGCCTTGTCTTCATTTGCAACCCATGAGAAATGGCCCTTTTACTTTGGGTGTTACACAGTACGTCTTCTTTAGTCTGTAAGCACTATTTCCTTTAATGAGTTTCTCTAACTGCAGGTGAGTCCCTTATGCGCTGTTGTGACCACCGGCTTGTTTATTTAACTCGTAGCAAATGAGGAGCTCTTCAGGTGCCATGGCAGACAAAAGGGGGCAACTCAGGAATGCCTTCAAGTATTTAGAATGCAATAGGTCTTGCATTTGTTTAAGTTTAAGAGTTTAAGCTATTGGCATTGTATATTACATTGCCTTTTATTTATGTTTTAAAAACCAAAAAATAAATAAAAGTCATTGTCATTCATAATGCCAATAGCTCAAACTTGTGTAAATGCAAAACCTATTTCATTGCAGATGCTTGTTAAAACAGGTACCGAGCGCATTTGTATCATGAAAAAAACTTGTATTCTCACCTGTTGGCCTGCTGTTCTTATTAACCGGGTGTGCATACAAGCAAATGCGCCTGCTTCGGTATCAGCTAGGAAAGCAGAGGGCAAATATGCTTACTGCTACCCATCACAGGCACTTTGACTATATACACAACTGATAAGTGCAAAGTATTAATGGCTATTGCCAACTGATACAAGACTCAAATATGGAACATCCAGTCTATAAAGCCTCCTCCAGACTCATACACAAGTCAGGATTCACATGACTGTGCCAAATAAGCTGCAGCAACCCTCACCCCTTTCTACACAAGGGATGGAATGCATTATGCCAACAAGGATGCAGAGGTACAAATAGTGCCAGCAGTCAATTTACGGCCTTGTACAATGCCCTTGCAAGCATAACGCTCTAGTGTCTCCATTCATAGCAAAATCAGACCTGTAGATCACTTCCCCAGCCTTATCATGACAGCTGCACCACACTTTATAATCACACTCTCCAAGCACAATTTTTTGCACCATTTATAAACCATAATCTTACAGACAGCAAGATAATTTTAAACTGGGCATGCTTTGCATCAGTGGTAAATGGAAATCAATAAATGCACACTGGCCCTCATTGTCCTTGTAAAAGACAAGCATGATTTGCAAAGTACTTGTTAAAAACGTGAATGTAAAAATAAAATCCATGTAATAAGAGTTTATTTATATAATTTGGTCATTAACTGCGCGAGCATACAGTGTCGCATCTCTTCGTTTTCTCCTCGAAATGTATTTCATTCTTTCACTGCGTGCATGACTCCCTTGAAAATGTATTCCATTCCGTTTCATTTTTCATTTATTTCACGTTTTTTTTCTTTGTGCTACTCGCGTTTCCTTCCTTTCTCTTCTTGAGCAGCATTGACTTCAATATTAAAGAAACGTCCATCCCGAGCTCAGGGGTATATTATCAAGGGGTTTTATCTCCGCTTTTTTGGCTTTAAAAGCCAAGAAAGCGGAGATAAAATTATCTCCCTATTACCAAGCTGTCGCTAACACCAGTTAGCGACAGCTAATAGGAGATAGCGACCATCATGGGCCCCACTTTGCATGTCAGTGATATTTATCACTAATGATATGCAAAGTGGGCGTGCCAAGATGTTAGCGACTGGAAACAGTCGCTAACATCGCTATCTCCTATTACCAACTTTTGGAGATATTTGCGCTAAGGGCGAATATCTCCAAAAGCTAACACCTGCCCTGAGCAGTTCTTAGCCATGTTATCCAATGGGAGGTGGATAACATGGCTAAGAGCATTTGCTCGATAATGCATGAATATCGCTGACTTTTCAGCGATATTCATGCATTGCGGGCGTTTTTTATCGCATTTGCGATAAACCTTGCTAATAGCAAGGTTTATCTGCGATAAAAATCGCCGATGTGCGGCGATAATATTTGTCTCTAAACAAGTTAGAGACAAAAATTATCGCTAGTTGTTGATAATATACCCCTCAGTCCGGTATCCAGGGCATCGTGTATCCCCGCACTCAGCCCGAGCAGAGATCGACTGCTTCTGTCTGATCCTGCCCGGGCTGAGTGTATTCTCCGAAGAGAGCCGAAGAGCAGGGGATACAAGATGCCACGGGGATGGCAGATATTACACAACATCTGTTAGATAGTAGGAACTTGTGTTAGTCGCCAGACTTTAGGACGAATAAACAGTTCCTTTCAGTCTTTTGCTTTATACATTTCAGCTGCTGATTTAAAGAGATATTACCCTTTTTGCTATTTTTCTCAATGTTTATACTTGCTGACGGTATTAGTTAGGAGAAACAATTTCTAAAGTAAATCGATAGTTTTACATGTACTTCTTGCGAAGTCTAGAGTTTCCTACCTTAGAGACAAGAAATCCATCTCTGTATTGGAGGAGCAGCCTGGGATACTGCAGGTCTTCGGAAGAGCTCATGCTGTCCATGTATGATCGATTTGTGTCTGAGGGATTCATGTGGTGAGTAAACTGCTTTAACAATCACGGGCGAGGACTCGCATGTTACGCCTCTCATGGCCTAGTGCCAGGGGCCGCCGCCAAGCTCTCACTTTTGAGCCGAGACTGAGCGTGTTAAATATTACTGAGCAACCGTATAGGACCTACAGCACAAATTATAATTCTTTAACTAGCGCTCATTAAACCGTTTACAAAAGGAAGGAGGCAAGTATAATCTCAGGGAAGATTGAGAAGTGCAACACGCACGGAGCACACAACTCAACCTACTGAGCTATCTTCGCTGGTTTTGAAAAGTCGGTGTAGTTTGCACACTATTCTTTACCCAATGTCCTCTTAAGCACAACATAAGACTAACACATATTTCTTCTGCCTGAGCCACTGCCTGCTTTTATGGTGGGAGACCCTTGCCTCGACATGAGTAAGGAGGGTTGTCTGTCTGTATAGTTTGTTCCAGGACAGAACTCTAACACACGAAACTACAAACTATAACTGTTTTAACTAGTTCAGATAAAAAAAAAAAAGCAACAGCAATAGGGTGCAAGTTTTCATTTGAATTGTTTCCAGGTGGAATTTATGCACAAATGCCCTGTACGAATTGTGTCATTATTTTTTCCCTGATTCAGTGACTTAAATGAATTGAAAAAGATCTGTGAATCAGTGTTAAATCACGAGAACATATCACTGATTAAATGACCTACGACTATGGTAGTGACAAAACGAGGGACAGAGCCTGCACTGTTCCCTCCCTATAACACACAGCTCAAGCCACTCACTGTTCTGTCCAAAAGACTTGAGTGTGTGAGACCTCTTTATTACGAGACCATACCTGCAAACCGTGTCAAGCTTGTTTCTGGGAGCCGAGCAAAGGCAGCATCACCACTTTTCAACTGATCAGCAGTCATGTGCTGCCAACAGACAGGCCAACAGATTCTTTTATGGTGCAAGCCCTGCATTTCTCAATGAGGGGTGCGGGGTGAATAGTGCACTTATTCAATCTAACTGGCAACAGGAGGAAAACTGCAGAGCTATTATAATCTAAAGTTAAGATGTAGTGACCTGACCTTAGGGCGACGACTGGCCGTAGGGCACTAGGACCCTGTGGGTCATAGGGGCAGTGACCAGGTCACTGGACACCACATCCTGTTAAGGACAGGAAGTGGGGAGAGAAGCCCAGGACTGACCAGAGGACGGACGTGCTACGACATGCTCCCAGATAACGAATAAAGAAGTGTTTTCACACCAACCTGTTGTCCTGTGTTTCGTGTGCCGACTGCCCCACCAGCAGGATATGACAACTGGCGATGAAGGGTAACGGACAAACGCGTGGAACATCGCGTCGCGTGTCCGGGACGAGCATCATTGAAGAAAACCAGGTGCCCACCCTGGATGTGCAGCAGCAGCGAGGAGAAAGATGCAAGGAGCGACACGGGAGCCCACCCCGACAGCGTCCAACGATGCACAGCTGAACGCGGTACGAGGAGCGTCAGCACAACAGCGCGAGGTCTCCGCGCTTGAAAATCAAAAGCGCGAGGTCTTGCGAGATCGCAAATCTCAGCGGCCATTGAGAAATCAGGCAGCTAGGGCCAATAGCAGCACGGGAACACTAAGGGGGCCATTTTAAGGGCAGGAAACGCGAGATTCTCTAGAATCTCGCGTGATTACCGGCGGCCATTTTTTTGTGGGACAAAAAGGAAGAAATCCATAAAGAATAGCAGGGCAGCCATTTTAAGGCCAGGCGAAAACTAAAGAAGAAGTGGAAAACATTATCAAGAAAAGAATAAGAGGAATAAAGCAGAGAGAAATAAAGGCAAACTGGTAAAAAAAAAAAAAAAAAGAGGAAAGGGACAAAAAGATCCCCACAACATACAGCAACCAGTGAAAATAAAGGATTGAGAAGTGGAAAGTGACAAGATCACACTAGCAAACAGAGGAAATAAAGGTGCAATAAGACAAAGGGACAAAGAGAGCACAAAAGACGACAAAAGATGCCTGAGACAAAGCAAAGCGCACAATATCGCAGACCACTGCCATTCAGCGTATCAGAGCCACAGGTGGGAATAAGATGGCAGAAGTGGATCATGAAATTTGAAAGATACATGGAAGCCACGGATGTAGTAGAAGCCAAACAGCTAGGTTTGTTCCTAAATCTGGTGGGGGATGAATTGGACGAACTTCCAATAATGCACCCAAAAAGCGAAACGAGCACATACAAAGGGCTGATAAAGTGTTTAACAAATAAATTCGATCCTCAGAGAAATATATTGGCTTTAGAAGATACAGCTTCAACATAGCATTTCAACAACCTGACGAGTCACTGGATGATTTTGCAACGAGGCTAAGGAAATTAGTGGCCCATTGTGAGTTTGAAAAATACGACAATGAGCAGGACATCTGCCTAAGACTGATAGAAGGATGTCGTGACACAGATTTCCGTACGAGAATATTAAAAGAACCGACCACGCTAGAACATTTTTTAGAACTGGCTAGAGCAGAGGCAAGAGCGATGGTGCATGCAAGACAAATGGACCGACGGGGCGAGCAAGTTCACAGAGTAACGGACACGGGTCGAACTGGACACTGGAAGAAGGGGTCGAATGACCAGATGACAAGAAAACAACAAGGGTCACAGTGTTACAGATGCGGGCTGGAATTTCCATATCGAGGAGCGTGCCCAGCGTTTGGTCAGACATGTCGAAAATGCAACAGAAGCAACCATTTTGCCACCATGTGCCAAGGCATGCACTTCAAGACTGAAAGAGGAAGGCCAGGGAGACCTAGAACGACGACAAACCGACATGCGCAACACATGGAGGCAACAACAAGAAGCTCTTCGTTGGAGTCAGGAGAAGAAGAAGAAGCAGAGGAGAAAGTGGAACGCCTATATCTCATGTCCACAGACGAGGGACACGAGGAAGAAAACATCAGGCTGGTAGATAAGCAGTCAATAGAAACAACAGACTCGGTGACCATCGATATAGGGCCGCACCAAGCAGAATTTGTGCTAGACAGTGGGGCCACGTGCAACATCATGTGCGCCACAGAATATGAGAAAATGAAGAGAAAACCACACCTACAACCATCAAGAGTACGAGTATTTACCTGGGGCGCAAAGAGGCCAGTAACAAATTTGGGAAAATTCACGGACACCCTGACATACAAAGATAAAACAGTCACAGAAGAGATTCATGTACTAAGAGGAGACATCCCAGCACTATGCTTATTAAGCAATGTCACGGCGAAGGTGATGGGCCTACTACAAATGACATACCACGTGTCTGACAAAAGAAGCATCCTACAAGAGTATCCGAAGCTAACAAAAGGACTTGGAAAGCTGAAAGGGCGGCAGATCACACTGCACATCAACGAATCAGTCAGACCTGTCGCTCAGCATCACAGAAGGGTACCGATCCACCTACAACCGCAAGTGGAAGAAGAAATAAAGGCAATACTGGATCAGGACATCATCGAACCAGCTGAAGGGCCAACGCCATGGGTGTCTCCGATAGTTGCCGTACCAAAAAAGGACACTGCACAGATCAGAATATGTGTAGACATGAGAATTCCAAACACGGCCATTGAAAGAGAACGACATCCGGGGCCACATCTAGACGACATGATTAGCTGTCTGACGGGAACGCAACGATTTTCCAAACTAGACTTGTGTAAAGGGTACCACCAACTAGAACTGGACCAACAGTCAAGGTACATAACAACGTTCTTGACACACCTAGGCCTGTTTCGCTACAAACGGCTAAGCTTCGGAATCTCATCAGCGGCTGAGATCTTCCAGGAAACAATCAGACAAATAATAAGACCAATCAAGAACAGCCTCAATTATAGTGACAACATCCTGGTATTTGGCAAGTCAGATGAGGAACATGATAAAGCACTGAGAGAAGTTTGCTCACAACTGGAAGAAGTGGGCCTGACGGTAAATGAAAAGAAGTGCGAATTGGGAAGAGAAGAACTGGTGTTCTTTGGGCACATCTTCTCGAAAAAGGAATGAGGCCGGATCGCAGCAAGGTGGACACCCTAGAGAAGGCAAAACAACCAAAAGATGTAGCTGAGGTACGATCGTTCCTCGGTCTTGCCAGGTATTGGTCACGCTATATCAAGGACTTCGCAACAGTGAGAACTCACAAAGCAGGGTCAAACGTTCGAATGGGCCTCAGAATGCAGCAAGGCGTTCGAAGAGATAAGGTCGTCAGTGACGGCAGTCGACCACCTGGCGTACTTTGACCCGAACCTATGCACCGAACTAACAGTGGATGCCAGCCCAGTAGGACTGGGCGCAATACTGGCACAGCACCAGCATGGAAAAGATTCGCCACAACGGGTCGTGGCCTACGTCGTGGCCTACGGAAGCAAAAGTCTGTCAGACGTTGAGAGAGCGTACTCTCAACCGGAAAAGGAGAGTCTGGCTGTAGTGTGGGCATGTGAGCACTACCACATGTTTATCTATGGAAAGCCGTTCACGATTGTAACAGACCACCAGGCCCTAGTCACCATATATGGCAACCCAAGCGCCAAGATACCACCAAGGATTGAGCGGTGGGGAATAAGATTGATGGACTACAACTTCAAAATAGTTCACAAACCTGGAAAGGAGCAAAACCCGGCTGACTACAGGTCACTACAGTATGGTCTAAAGAGCAGAGTTATGGACTGTTTTTCTGTAAATAAGGATTTGTCACAAGACATATACTGGTTTCCTCGTGTTCCTTGTCTTGGTGATTCTGTTCTTCAGGTGGTTCTCCGCATCCCTCTTCCAACTCATGGACCTCTCTCCTCCACTTGGTCCTCCTTGTCCTGGCTAAAAGGTCCTCATCCTTGATGGAGCAGGGTTTTGAGAATATGAAACCTACTCGGATTGAACCCTCAGTAACATTTCATTAACAGTGTGCTGTGAAAAATATTATTAAAAATGCTAAAATAAGGGTAAATGCTTTTGTGCATGCGTGAACTAATGCTTGAATACTAGGCCACAAGAGCTTTGACAAAAAAAATAAAACTGCTTATGTGCACGTTAATAATAATTGCAAGGAGTAACACGGGTTGTGCATAGGTTAGTGCAATGCTGGGATGGTAAGCAAATTAAAAACACATTATAATGAAAATAATAAGTGATAGTGTGTATTTTCTGTAGAAAAAGCAAGCATGGGCCTACTTTCCTGCATGCCAGTTTTGGTTTAATATTTGGTGGAAATGTCCGAAAAGGCTTTCAAAATGTGAAGAGAGACACAAAAGCTCAAGATGTGACCTTTGTGGTGTGCTGAATGTCCGCCAAGCTAAATATCGATAAACAAGTGGAAGCGTGTAACTTCCTTCACAAGATGGCAGAGGCAAACAATGGAAGTGTTGAAACTTACAACACGTACTGAACTGTAGGAAATATGTACTATGATTGTGTTCAAAGTTGTTTCCTGAGAAGAATCTATTGTATTGTTGAAAGATTAAGACAAAGGAACCATTGAATAAACTGGTCATGATGAGAGGGTGTGACAGTACACCCCCATTCTTAGCCAATGAGAGACGGAGTTTGTTCTCATATTGAAACATATGTGGGCTGGACGTTTTGGTTTTAGGGTATAATTGAAAGTCTCCGGGGGGTCTGGTTGGGGTCGGCTGGTGTGTAGCTAGCGAGAGATTGTTGCTGTCGTCTGTTTGCTGTTTCCAGATAGAGGCCTAACTGTTTCCTGATTCCTGACTTAATCTTTGCCACTCAACTCTATTTGAGGGGCCTTACTGCCCTTTTGGCCAGAGGGGTAGTTTTCTTTGTTTCCTATTTGGGTTAGTATAAATAATATCTTGAATTTGCATATATTTTGCAAATGTATTTTGTCTCTGAAACGTATCTCTCTGCGCCTAATAACTCTTTCAATGCATTGTTTATTTTATATGAGTTTGTTTCTATTCATTGATGATACATGTTCTCTGTGATGGTTCATGACTTGTATTGTCTGACTGTACTTCATGAACATTCATTTCACATTATTTTCGATAAAACATTATAATTATACACTGAGCCTGTTATTATTTGGTAGTATAAATAAGTATATAATTATTACCATCAACTCTAGGTCTGTCACCACAAATATTTTGTAGAGGAATGCAGGTTTTGTAATGTACTTTGGTGAGTTAGGTATAAACTTGCAACACAGTGAACCCCATGTGAAGAGATTTGTTGGGTTGTGTAAATGGGCCTCCTTTTATGGAAAATGATTGATCCCCGATCGCTGGATCATTCTCTTAGTCTTCCTGGTTTTTAACCTTGGTTTCTGTTACTTCTGGACCTGTTCCTCCTACTGGTCAATCATTTATGAAGTAAACAGCTACGTTAGATTTACTTCTGCTGAGTCTATTGTTTCCTAACTTGGAGACAAAAATCTGTCTCTATTCTTATAGTTACATGTGATATTGTGCCAGTTACTTACCGTTATTTTCCATTTCTCTGAGTCCAAGTCTTCCCCTATACAGTCCCTACCTGTGAGATTACATCCCCGTCCTGGAGAACCTGTTCCCTAGCTGATCTGAAAATGCTCCCCTTATGGATGTCATTACACAATAGTCAGTAAAAAAGAGAGGATCGCAGACATCACTTGCTGTCCATTTCACAAGCTAAATACATAAATAAACCTCCATTATATAATACATTTCTCCTCCTGGGTGGGAGGGTGGGAAAAAAGACTATATTGGGGAAGACTTGGAGTTATGAAGATTATTCAAAGTAATTAGGACATTACCTCCTCATCCATCTTTCCGGATTCAGTCCGACCCTGTGAGAAAATACCCAAGGAGTTGAAGATTGATTATATGCAGCTAACATCCACAATATTACTTTATGGATGCACAATGGAATTCTTTAGTACAGGATAACATCTCTACAAAGATCAAAACATACACATTATAAGTCTGACACCACAGACAATACATAATCCCCAAAAGAAGTGGAAAACCCCTCCCCAACTGAACTCGATAATGGGAAAGGAAAGTATATGGAGATTGCCATATGGCAGCACAGCCAATGTCCCGCAAAGAAACTTTCCCGAAAATGGCCCATGAGGCTGACAAACCCCTAGTGGGCCTACTCTCAACAACTGAAGGGAGAGCAACTTGAGACAACCCATATCACATAATGATAGCAGATTTAATCTGTCTAGAATGGATCGATGTTGAGGGACGAGAGCCCTTATTCGGCAAGCCATATGTCACAAATATTTCATCAACTTTGTGCAATGCATCTGATCTATGCAAATAAATAGACAAAGTTCTGTGTAAGTCTAAAGTATGAAGCCTCTCTTCCTCAGCCAAGGAGCGCTTCACCAGTCGGGGACACAATACCTTGGGAACAGTGGAAAGCAGACATAACTTTGGGCAAAAAGAATGGACTGGGATGAAAAACAAATTTGTCTGGAAAAAAACAACTGAAAGGGGAGACTGAAAGCAAAGCTCTCAGGGGCATATTATCAAGGGGGTTTTTCTCCGCTTTTTTGGCTTTAAAAGCCAAGAAAGCAGAGATAAAAGGATCTCCCTATTACCTAGCTGTCGCTAACACCAGTTAGCGACAGCTAGTAGGAGATAGCGACCATCTTGGGCCCCACTTTGCATGTCAGTGATATTTATCACTAATGACATGCAAAGTGGGCGTGCCAAGATGTTAGCGACTGGAAACAGTCGCTAACATCGCTATCTCCTATTACCAACATTTGGAGATATTCGCGCTAAGCCAAACCAAGGTTTATCTGCGATAAAAATCGCTGCAGCTCAGCGGTACATTTTTGTCTCTAACCAAGCAATAGCGATAATTATCGCTATTGCTTGGTAATATGCCCCTCAATTCTCCCACTCATCATCCTGAACTAATGGCAACCAAAAAACACATCTTTATTGCCAAAAGTGTGAGATCAGCTGAATTGAGGGGCTCAAAAGAAGGCTGAGTTAAAACTAGAAGAAATAGAGAAAGATCTCATGGTGGAACTAAAAAATGCACAGAAGGTCACTAGAGAAAACAATGTGAAACCTCTGAGTAGCACCCTTTATGTAGCAAGAGCTCCTGTTTAACCACTAAACCCCTTGATTCAACCCCCTGAGTGTTTCCTGAGACAACTATGGCTAACTCAAAGGGGATGGCTGTAAAAATATCCATGGAGGTACTGTTGACATTTGTGTCAATACTGGAAACAATGGCCTTTGTGACTACACCAGCACTACTAGAAGGACCTATGCCTGATCTTCCAGAATCTTCAGCAAAACCTGAGGAATCAGAGGGAATGAAGGGAAGCAGTAAAGAAGACCTTGAAGCCATTACACCAAGAATGCATTCATCGCCCATGCCTCCCTGGATAGGACCAGAGAGCACAAGTAGCGAAGAAGAGTATTCTTCTTGGTCGTAAACCACGAGGTCTGACCATGGAGGACCAAATCAGTGGCAAATTTCCTGAACGATTGCAGGGGAGAGACAAGGAGACACCAAGTGATGGTAAACACCTGCTCAGGTGGTCGGCAGACCCCTTCTCCCTCCCCAGAATATATACTGCCTTCAGAGAATGGAGATTGGACTCTGCCCAACTATGTATCTCCCTGGAGGGAAGGTAAAAGGAAAGGATCATTCCCCTCTGATAGCTGAAATAGGCTACTGCCACCTGATTCTCCATATTGAAGGCAAACTGTCTGCTGCCTGATCCGAGGGAGAAAAAACACAGAGCTTCCTGGACAGCAGCCAATTTCCTCCAATTGGACGCACATTGAAACTTCTGACACGTACATCTCTCGTGGGCTGTGGAGGACCGCAGAACTGCCTCCACCCCATCTTGCTAGCATTGGTTGAAATGACCACTGGAGACATCAGTCTCAACTGTTTTCACCTGTAAACATTCTGTAGACTGATCCACTAATGAAGATCCAATCTAATCTGTTGCATAACCAGAATCAGTGCCTCGTACTTCTAAGATAAAGGATCCCAGTGGACGAAGATATGATAGACAAATGGCTAAAGGTGAAGTCTGCTTTATGGAATTATGGCCAGGGTCGATGCCTTCTCTCCCTGAGACAGCAACATAGCCCTGCTGGGGCTTGATGACAATGCAACAGTTCTTCCAGATGAAGAATCAATTTTCGGATTTTCTCTGGAGAAAGAAAAATTTCCCCTATGTCCACACAAAACCTGGCTCCAATCAAATGAAGAGCCTGAGTCAGGATGAGTTGCTACTTCTCGAAATTGATGAAAAAAACATAGGGGCATATTATCAACAACTAGCCATATTTATCGCTAAATGAAATATTTTTTTTATCGCCGCACATCTCTGGATTTTATCGCAGAGATAACGTGCTATTAGCAACATTTATCTCAAATGCGATAAAATATCTGGCGATAGCGGCTCAATGTGTGAATATCGCTGAAAATCCACCGATATTCAGGCACTAACGCCAATAGGGTCTTAACCTGAATATCCAACTCCCATTGGATATACAGGTTAAGAAGTGGTCTAAGCAGGCATTAGTTTTTGGTGATATTCGCGCTTAGCACACATTTTTTTATCGATGTGCCTGCGTTGATAATAGGCGATAGCGATGTTAGCGACTGCTTTCAGTCGCTAACAGGTTGGCTACGCCCACTTTGCATGTCATTAACCATAAATTTTGCTGACATGCAAAGCGGACCCCAAACCGCTCGCTATCGCCTACAAACTGTCGCTAACTGCTTTTAGCGACAGCTTGATAATAGGGCGATAAGGCCCTTGATAATATGCCACATAGTTTTGTAAAAGAGTGCACAATTGCTTAACATCGTTCACCGCCTTAGAAAAGAAGGAGAACTGATTAAGCAGTCAGCAAGGAAGGGAAATACCTAGATAGCTTCGAAGACATTTGGCTCGGAAGGGACTTCCACGCTCAGCATCCACCGCTGTTCCTTTTGCTGAGGGGCCACCCGAATGCTATTTCCAATGCATATTAGTACTCTAACTATTTGACAACTGCAATGAGTGCCATAAATTCACAGGAAAGCGTGCAGGAAAGACTGGGGGTAACTAAGAAAACATTGCTTCTTGCTTCTGCTAGATGCCATATTTCAAACACTCCACTGACCAGTATTGATACCTGAGATACTGCAGGAGAGCTATTGGGGGTTCACGCCTGAACACTAAATAATCCTTGAGTTTTTTAAGGAAACTTCGATGCTATATCAGAGACACCACTGAGCTCTGGCAAAGCCCTGGCAAAGATATATTGTGATCTCCCCCGACCAAGAAACATCTAGACATCCCACTGGTAGAAAATAGGGGCAAAAGTGCAGATTCTAACACAGGCACACAGACACACCAATCACTAATTCCTGGCAATGGTGTAGGCAGCTTGTGCAGCACTAGTCATTTGGAGGGCATTCTTACGAATTTGCTTAGTTCTGTATTTATTGCTCTGAAAGAGCTTATAGCACAGATTCCTACTAAATCCCAGAGTCATACCGAGCCCTCGAGTTTAGGATCAGATGAGGACCCTTGCAAATGCAAACACAGTTCAGTGCCTATGAGAAGTCTGAGCAAAAAAGCAAGCAGTCAAACTAAACTAACAACTACAGGCAGCGAAAGTCTGTGGCACAAGACGGTGATTCCTTCATTTCATGTTATTTCTGGCCATATTGCTTTGAAGATTCAGAACCGGCTTTAGCAGACTAAGGGCCAGATGTAGGAGGCCATTTACCGGCCGGTAAATGGGTATTTGGTATGTACGGGGCCATTTTTGCAGATTCAGTAAATTTACCGAATCGGTAAATTTACCGATTCTGTAAAATACCGAATCGGTATTTTTACCGATTCGGTAAATCCCAGATGTAGGTGGGACTCTTCTGAGTCCCAAAGGCCCTACAGATTCGGTATTTTACCACCCAATCCAATTGGGTGGTAAAATACCGAATCCAGGTGTGCATGCACATGTGTGCATGCACACCTAGCCATGTGACAGACAGACATGCCCTTAGGGCATGTCTGTGTGCCACATGGCACACATGCCCGTCTTTGGGGTGCTAGAGGGTGTCAAAGTGACACCCCCTGCACCCTTGCTGGAATCGGTATTTACCGAATCGGTAAATACCGATTCGGTAATGCCCATTGATTCCTATGGGCTTCAATGCCCATAGGAATCAATGGGCATTACCGAATCGGTATTTACAGAATCGGTAAATACCGAATCTTATCGATTCGGTATTTACCGAGTCTGTGTTACCTACATCCCCCCCCTCTATTTTACCACTTCTTAAATACTGAATCGGTAATATTCGGTATTTAAGAAGTGGTAAAATAGAATTACCTACATCTGGCCCTAAACCAAGAACCTCATAAATCTACATTCATCCCTGGCTTGTACCCTGTATGTACATTTGTTAAAACATGTTCCATCCGTACAGTCAAACCATCCCGAATCTGATTTCCAACTGAAAAACAAAGTGACACATTGGCTCAGCACATCTCTCAGAATTTTGAAGATGATGTGTGTTGGACTTGGCCCTTTTTGGCAGGTTCACCCCTAAACCTTTTGCCTTTTCTCTGACATGGTATTGGTGGTTTTAGGCCTCTGGGTACTGGGGTCCAGTGTAAAGTGCTTGCGCTCTCTGTGTTACATTTGTAAGGTTGGCCTGCCCTCCTTAGGAATGCATTGGGGATTCCCTGATCACTGTGTGTCAGTGGTAATCCCTGTTATGAGAGGAGCAGTGTGGTTAAGTCTGGTATGTATGAAATTTTGAGAATTCATGCGGTGCAATGGTGTGCGCAGATTTAGTGTGGTTATTTTAGAAATGCCACTTTAAGAAGTTTGCATTTCTGTGTGCTAAGTGTCTGCCTGTCTGATGTGAATTGCATGTCTGGCTTGTGAGTGACAGGAGCTGGGAGGTGTGTGCGGCTCCAGGAGGGGCGGGGTGAGTCAGAGCTAGGCTGAATGGGACCCCTGGGCTGGGAGTAATGGGAAGAGTAATCCCCTAAACATGAATAGACCTGTGCCCAGCAGGCACAATGCTGGCTCCGCCCCCTGTGGTGCGTCTGATCGCCTAGCCCCCACCTGACAAAGGGGAAGAGGAGCTTGCCCCCTGAACCAGTTGCATCTGGTTCTCCCATGCCCGGCACTAAGACAAAGAGAATCTGGGTATAAATGTAGGGGCTGTGACCACATGAAGATGTTCAGTCCATGATGCCATGCTGATCATGCTGGGGCGTGCTGCTTCTGGGTTTTCAGGAGGAACTGCCATAAGGGCTTGTCTCCCTGGGCCCTGCATTGCCCCCTGGACCTAGAAGACCTTTTTACTTCAACCCCTTTTATTTTTCTTCCTCTCCTAGGACTGTGGCTGCCTTCTGCGCCCTATGAGTGCTTTGCTTTTACTTTTAAGAGCACCTGGCTCTTTGCTACTGAGAGAGAGCGTGGGCTTTGCAGCGTGGCGCTGCAGCCCTTTGAGGGGGAATCCCTGGTGTAGGGATTCCACTGTGATGCCTATCTAGGCGGGAGCCTACCTCGCTTCATGGTGTCTTTGTTGGCCGATTCCCACCCCGCTTATTTCTATGTTCTTGCGGGTGCCCACCCCGCTTATTTTTATGTTCTTGCGGGTGCCCACTCCGCATCCTACTACTTAAAAGCCGCGATCTGCGGCCCCCCTGGTTGTGGGTGGGGCCTTGCGGATGGAAGGAGAAGAGCACAGCGGCCAGGAGCGAAGCGCCACATTTGACGACACAGGGGGGAGCCCACCCCACAATGGGATGCGCCGAGGAGGAAGTCTGGAGCCTTAGGGGCTCCACATCAAAGTCCCGGGTTCCAGGAGGGAGCCCGGGTGAAGATAGAAAAGGCGGCCGAGGCCGCCGATGACAGCACGCGGCTCCCATGGCACAGGGAGAGCCCCGCGGTGTGGAGATTGCGGCACCTGGGGCACGAGGCACATTGTCGGTGCCTCCTCCCGCCGCATGGAAGAGGACATGTGCAGAGAGCCCGGTAAGAGGGGGCTCGGGGTTGTCCCTTTTGTTTTAATTGCTGAGCAGACCCGCCATTGCGGGCCACTCCAACGAGGAGCATCTTTGGTTCTAGGGCCCCGGGGGGGGGGTCCCCAGGGCCAGTGGTGCCCGTACCTCTCTTTGGCCCCTTGGCTACAGCTGCCCTGCTTGTGAGAGGGCAGCTGCAAGGTTAGGGGCATTCTGGTTGTGGAGCCCCAGTGAAGGCCCGAGGGCACAGTTGTGCCAGGGCTAATCATTGATTCTCAGCTGCGCCGTATAAGCGCGGGCAGCTGCAATGTTTTTGCATATTTTGTCCGAGGGCACAGTAAGTGCCCAGGCCCACGTTCAGCTTCACACTGCCCAGCAAGTAGTGGGCAGCTGCAACGTTTAGGCATCATTTCTTTGGGGGCATTGTGTGAGATAGGAGTGAGAGACGCTCCTCTTCCCCAGCACCGTTGGGCACTTTTGGAGATTCTGCTGCATTGGCAGCAGCCCTGACATTGTGGACACAGGGCATTTGAGCCCCTTTGAGAAGGCCAGTTGGCCTGGGGGACTGTTAGGTTTGTAGGGCGCCAGGCCCTAATGTGATTTCCGTGGTGCTAGGAAATGTGATTTATATGCTATGATTTACGTACCATGTTTTATGCCTCTAGATGTGTTTTTATGATTATGAGGTTTTGCATACTGTGTTTATGTTTGAGTTCATTCTGTACTGTCATTTATGCCTCTAACTGTGGTTTAGGAATCACTGACATATTATCGAAAGACAGAATATCTACATACAAAAATATTGACACTAAAATATCGAAGTCAAAAATATCGGAGTTATATCTTCATAAAGGTAAGTACAAAAATATCGAAAAAATAATATCGTAGTACTAAAATATCGAAATTAAATATATCGTTTTTTTAAATGTATTAATAATAATGTAAAAATATTTTACAAATACATATAATTTTACAAATATTAAACAAAAACATTAAAACATATTGAAAAAATTATAACTAATACATATACATCTAAAATAAATTACAAACTCTACATATAAATTAATATGAAACAATCTCAGCTTTCTCTCGCCTGGAGCCCAGTCACGGATACCGACAGCGCAGAAGAAGAGAGGAGACCCAAGTGCAGGTGAGCAGTAATTTATTCAAACGTGGGGAAGGCGCACCTCAGCATAACGTTTCGGCCTTCACAGAGGCCTTGGTCACATTAATATATATACATACTCCACATATTGCAACAGTAGGAAAATCGTTGGATAGCGTAGGGGTAAAAATTACTATTCCCACTCCAGAGGGTGCAACAGTAGGGAAAGCGTTGGATAGCGTAGGGGTTTAAATTACTATTCCCACTCCAGAGGGTGCAACAGTAGGGAAAGCGTTGGATAGCGTATGGGTAAAAATTACCATTCCCACTCCAGGGTGTGCAACAGTCGGTAAAGCGTTGGATAGCGTAGGGGTTTAAATTACTATTCCCACTCCAGAGGGTGCAACAGTAGGGAAAGCGTTGGATAGCGTAGGGGTAAAATTTACTATTCCCACTTCAGAGAGTGCAACAGTAGGGAAAACGTTGGATAGCGTAGGGGTTTAAATTACTATTCCCACTCAAGAGGGTCCAACAGTAGGGAAAGCGTTGGATAGCATAGGGGTTTAAATTACTATTCCCACTCCAGAGAGTGCAACAGTAGGGAAAGCGTTGGATAGCGTAGGGGTTTAAATTACTATTCCCACTCCAGAGGGTGCAACAGTAGGGAAAGCGTTGGATAGCGTAGGGGTTTAAATTACTATTCCCACTCCAGAGGGTGCAACAGTAGGGAAAGCGTTGGATAGCATGGGGGTAAAAATTACTTCCCACACTACTCCCCCTTTAACGCACAACACACTACACATACAAAAAACACAATTAATATAAATTTCAATTAATCAATTAATAAAAATTAATATTACTAAATTGATGTAATTATAAATAATTAACACATATTAATTACTAATTACTTAACAATAAATACCAACAAATAAATACAATCTCTTTAATTAATTACATTTAATTATATCACACCCTATCCCACTATAAACACACAACCCACTACACATAAATAAATCACATCATTTAACCACTTAATAATTATTAATTACCAATTAATTATTAATTAACAATAACAAAAAATTCAATATATTAGCACATTAACTCTAATTAATTTAATGTACTAATTAATATTATTTACTTACCAATTAATTAATCAACAATAACAAAAATGTATATATATTAAAACATTAACTCAAATTAATGTAATTAACTAATTAATATTAATTAATTACCAATTAATTATTATTTAAAAATATTTACAAAAATATATTAATTAATTAACTAATTAATATTAATGAATTACCAATTAATTAAAAATATTTACAAACATATATTAATTAATTAAATATTATTAAATTACTTCCCACCCTATTCCCCTATAAACCCACAACCCGCTCTGATAATAAAAAGCAAAATGTAAACAAAATTACTATTTATCAAACATATATTACAATACATATTTAACAAACATATAAACAACATAAATAAAATACATAACACTAAACAAAATTTCGATATTAGTGAATTTCGATATTAGTAACATACATACCTTAAAAAAACGATATTCTGTCTGTCGATATTTTGGACATCGATATTCTATACCATCGATATTAAAACATCGATATTATTGTATATCGATATTTTAATTTCGATATTTTGTCTGACTACCGTGGTTTAGGTATGAGGTTATTTGCCTACTGTGGTTTATGCTAATGAGATTATTTTCTAATGTGAGTTATGCTTAGGAGGTTATGTTCTAATATGCTTAGGCTTATGAAGTTGGCGAAGAATATATTTCACGCCTAAATGAGATACTGTGCATAATATGGTTTATGTTGCAGAATGAGTACAGTGTTTGCCAGTAATTACTGGTTGTGTTATATGTTTAATATATTTTCTACATTTACTATTTTACTATTCTAATGTGTTTTATGATAATACAAAGGCTATTTTTGATATAACCTTGTGTGGAGTTCCTTTTGTGGTGTGCGTAGTATGTTGTTGCTGTGTGTGTGTTGCGCAGACGGTTTACACGTTGCCTCCAGGATAAGCCTGACTGCTTGTGCCAAGCTACCAAGGGGGTGAGCAGGGGTTATCTTTGGCATGTAACTCCCTTGCCCTGACTAAAATGGTGGTCTCTGCCTGACTTCGGCGCAAGCCTTAGCCAACCAGAGATCCCATTTCTAACAATGCCATCAATTGGGTAAGCTTGATCTCTAACTATATGTTATATGTGCCTCCAAGAGACATGGTCCCATAGAAATGTATATGTAAATGGTTTTCATTCTGTGGCTAATTCTGCTACTCAATCAACATTTGGGCACCATAGCGGTGGACTGTTAACTGAGACCATGACGGGCAAGATATTAAAAACCGTTCCAGATTCTGCTCACTTCCAGATAATCTGTTTATCATTTGCAGCTTTTCCGCAAGTTGTGCTTATTCATTTCTACCATAACAACTTTGACAACAGAAATGTCGTATTTGTAGAGTCCCTTGATAATGCACTTTCTAAGGTATTAGATGGTGTAAAAGAGGATTATGTTATAGTATGGGGAGGTTATTTTAATTCTAGATTGTGTCCCTTCTCTAATAATCATGTGTGTGGTACAGGGGATAAGGGTGCTGCGAAATTATTCACATCTGGAACACAACCCTTGTGGCAATATTCCAAACAAATTGATTATGACCCAAAATCTTATTTTTAGCCTGGATCTAGTTTATCTTGAGGCTGCAAAGCAGGTGACATGTACGGGGAGAGGCACTGGCAGCTTGATTGACTATATTTACTATATTGTATTTTCGAGAGTGTAGGAAAGAAAGGTCTCCAATTTCTTCATCATAGAAAGCTGCGTTAGAGATCACAACACCCTAGCATTGAATTTATCTTCAGGTCTGCTGACGACAGTACAACACCGTATATTTTCCCCAATTGAGTACCCTAAAATTGGAGATTTGCATCGCAAATGGTGGAATGTTGTTGTTGCAAAATATGTGTCCACCTCAGTTGAAAAGATGGAGTATTTTAAGGCATGTCTAGACCATCAACCCAATCCATTAGATGTACTAGGGGCTATACTGAAATATGTAAACATGTAGTTGATTTGCTAACTGTACCATAGACATGGGGGGAACCAAAGCATAAGAAATGGTTTGACCGATATTGTTTGGAAGTGCACTGCAGCCTACTGAGGGCCATCACAAGGTCACCCTGAGACAGAGAGGATGTAGGAACTTGCAGGAGATACTATAAGGACATTATTGGGGAAAAAGACATGATTAGGAGGGAGGCTTAGTAGCAGTTAAGTCAAATTCTGGAAAAGAATGAATGCACCTTTCTCTGAAAATAGTCCTAGCATTCGTATCGATTTGACCATTCCATTCACACTTGGGTTACACATTTTATCAAGGTCTATACCTAAAATCCCAAGGCAAACTGGGATAGTAATATAGGGGGAAATGTCAGCTCGTTCCTGGAGAAGGTGACCACCTGCTGATCACACTAAAATATATAATATCAGTGGTGCCTGAGCAACAAAGCTCCAGGTCCTGAAAGGGGTCCCCATGGAAGTTTTTAGGAGCAATCCTGATTTTTGGATCCCATTACTAGTAAACGTCCTGCGTAGTGCAATTTGTGTGGGCCCTCCAAAGTCATGGTCAAATGCAAAAATGGTACCTATATTCAAGAAAGGGGATTAAGGTGTTCCTTGGTGTTAACACACAACATCCCTTATTGACATAGCAGCCAAGGTGCTGGGCAGAATATTGTTTGATCAGCTGGGGAATTGAGCTGTTGAGAAGGTATTTTAATGGCAGTTCAGTATAGTTTAGACAGGGCCTGGGAATGACAGATCAGTGCCTGAATCTCCTCTTCTTGATAAGTAAAAATGTGTCTGCCAAGGGGGTGCCTCTACCTTGCATTCATGGGCCTCAGTGCAGACTTAGAAAATGTCATAGCAGGTAGGCTATGGAGGATGCTGTTGGCAAAGACAACTCACCCTAAGATCGTTCTTCTGCTCTCCCAGCTCCATGTGTCAGATAGATTTGGCCTTAAATGGAGAAAATACAACCCCAACATCATCAGGAGGGCTGTCAGACAGGGATGGCTTCTGGGCCCCTTCCTGTTTATTCTCTATATAAACGACCTTGATACGTATTTGCTGGGCATAGAGGCTGATCCACCAAGGGTGGAAACCAGGAGGCTTCCAATTCTGCTGTTCGCTGATGATTGCATTCTTATGCCAAGAACTGGGTTGGGCCTCCAGAGGCTGTTGAACAGATTTGTTGCATTCATGGATGACCAGGATTGTCCACCAGCAAAACAACATCTTTTTCCATGGTGTGTGGTTCCCCGTTACCCAAGACTAGTTCTCACTATATTAGTGGCACAAAATACATTGCATTTCCACCTTTGCATACCTGGGGATCCCATTTGATAACACAAGCTCTTGAAAACCCCTTTTGAGGGTGATATCTGTGCAAAGTCATCGAGAAGATAGTCAACAGACAACTGACCCAATTCCTCAAAGAGAACAACAACTTGGACTCATCCCAATCCGAATTCCGCAGCAACCACAGAACCAAAACTGCCCTCATCGCCACCACTGACGACATCAGGACCCTGCTGGACAATGGCGAAACCGCGGCCCTCATCCTCCTGGGCCTCCTCATGCCTCATCCTCAACATCCCCTGCCACAGCTACATCACCACCCACCTGAGGGACCTGCACTAGCTCCCCGTCAACAAGAAGATCACCTTCAAACTCCTCACCCATGCTCACAAGGCACTCCACAACACTGAACCAGCATACCTCAACGACCGACTCGACTTCTACACCCAAACCGCCAGATCCGCTCCACCGACCTCGCCCTCGCCACCATCCCCCGCATCCGCAGAGTGACCAACGGCAGCAGATCATTCTCCTACCTCGCCGCCAAGAAATGGAATACCCTCCCCACCCACCTACGACAGACCTAGGACCTGCTGACTTTCAGGAGACTCCTCAAGACCTGGCTGTTCGATCAATAGCTGCTCCCCCCTCAGTGCCTTGAGACCCTCACAGTGAGTAGCACGCTTTACAAGTGATTGATTGATTGATTGATGTTTTATAAAACAGTTGGGGCTGAGGTTAACCCAAATGGAAGAATCTGAAACTGCTAATACTTTCGGCCCACAGCAAACCACAGAAACGGTCAGTGAGATGGAAAAATGGGAAGAAGGAGGTTAGCATCTTTAATGTTCAAGGAGGCCAGGTAATCTCCTTTTGAGATGAGCGGAAATATCCCCTGCAATTTGATATTTTTAAACCTATGGTGGTGTAGGAAGCTGTTGAGAAATTTCAGGTTGTGCTAAATTCACCTGAATACTTCTGTACCAAAAAGAGTATTGAGTAATACCCCTGGCCCTGCATCTAGGGGTGGCACCCGCCAAATGGCAGTTTTCACAAGCAGGCTGTTTCCTCTATGTTGGGTGGGCTGAAAATGGTCTGAAAGCAGGCCTATAAACTCCAAGTGATATCCTTGTAATACTAGACTGATTAACCATTGATCCAAAATTGTTTGCATCCATCTGTCCATAAAATAAGACAACTGACACCCCACTGGTCGATTCCTTTGACTAATTTTGCTTAGAAGAAGCTGCAGAGCTCGTAGAGGAAGAAGCACTTTGGGATCTGAATTTGTTGGGATTTGGGGTCTCCTGGTCACAACCCCATCCTAGAAAGGGCTGACTTCACCCTCAATTGAAGGGAGCACCCTCTTGTAACCAAAACCCCTTCCTTTAGAAAAAGTCTTGGCTGGAGTAATCCGTTTTTTTCATTCAGTAGTCTTTATAATCATGCCCTTCAATTGCTGGCCAAAAAGAGAACAACCATCAAATGGTAACCTTATCAAGATTAATTTTTTTGCAGAATCCACATTCCATTTCCGCATCCATAGGTGACGGCGTGCTGAAGCTGCTACTCATGAACCTGCTGCCCATGAAGCTGCTGCCCATGAGGCTGATCCTAGGGCACAAAAATGATTGAACAATAAATCTGACCTGCGTTCCATTACACTCGAGAGATGAACAGTCTGTTCCCTCAGGCATCCAACCATCCAAGGGATGAAAGTCTTTCAGGAGTGACTGTACTGTATAACTAGTACAGGTATTGACTCTGATGGAAAAATTAGTAGCTGCATCTGAACGCTTAACCGCTCCTCCACCATCATAACAGACCCACCATGAGAATTTCCACTTTAACCACAGCTGCAAACTCTTCAGCAAAGGTGCCCACTGGGATTTCCTTGCCAGGAAAGGGGTAATAGAGGATTTATCCACCTATCTCCATTCATGCTCCAATATAGCTGCATGCATTGGAAGCGACTCAGGTTAAGGGCGCATGAATTGACAAAGAAAATGTTCTTTACCAACCATAGATGCAAACAATGGATTTAGGCCCAGATCTCTGTACTGGGGTGAATGTATGACATTGGTCTGCATTCTGTCCATCAACTGTTGTTTTTGCATTAGTCACCCCGAGTGGGACGGGTATGTTCAGACGTGAGTCCCATGCTCTCCACACCACTGGAGGCAAGCTGTCCTGGCTGATGACGGCTGATAGCCAGAAACCGGTCCTAGGATGCTTGATTCCGGTCCAGGGAAGACATAGCTTGGCAGTTCGGGCTGGACTGTTCCCATGAGGCACAGGGTCAAGGCTGATCTGCATATGGCCATGTCTGAACTGGGGTGGCTTGGTGAGCAAAATAACGATGGATTAAACCCAGATCTGTGACTGGGGCTGAATGTTTTGCCATTGTGCAACATTCCGTCCATCATCTTGTGTGTTTTACTGTTAAACCTAACAATCTACAAATGGTCATCCTAGTTCTCACTACTCTGCAGAAGAAATTAAAATGTCCCAACAATACCTGTATGTCAACTTTCGTTTACTAAGCATTGCATTCAACAGGGTCAGAATGTTACCCTTTTTGTCCCCAGGAAGTCTGGCCTCCATAGCTATGGAATCGATTTGAATACCCACAAAAGACAGTACCATCGTAGGGCCAACTGTCTTCTCCAGGGCCAATGGAACACCTAAGAAAGTCATCAACATCTGAAAGTCATTCAATGACCGCTGGCAGTCTCTAGAACCAGAGGCCCCCACACAGAAAGAAAACACCTAAGTAGTGTGTCATACTGTCATGTCCTGTGTGCCAGATAAAGAACCACTGAAGAACTGTGCTAAAACACTCAAACAATGCTCACAAATTGAAACATACCATGGGGAGCGCCTTGTCCACAAACCATTGGTCCTCAAAATGGATACCTACCATCTGAACGTCAGCAGGGTGCACTGGCAACAAATGGAAGGTAGACTTGATGTCACTCCTAGCCAGTGTTGCCCTTTTCCAGCCTGCTCCACTAACGCTAAGGCCACATCCACAGAAGAATTTGTCACTGACACTTGCTCGGTTAGAAAGAAGTCATTCACGGATTGACCTTCCGGACAGGATAGGTGCTGTATCAGCTGATACTACTGCGGTTCCTTCTCAGGTACCACCCCGACAGGAGAGGCAATGAGATGCTCCATAGGCCAGTCATCAAAAGGACCCACCATCTTTCCCTTAATGTAAATAATCTAAGGCTACTTCATGAACTAATTATCTCTAAACATTCGAAGGCAAAACACAATAGTGACACTAATGATTGAAAAAATACAAAAATAATTTATTGATCATCATAATTAATTTGATAAATAAAAAAAACATACATATAGGATAAAGGTCCTACAGAGACTAACTATGAAACAACATTCTTACCGCTATCATTCAATACACAGGCATACTACATTCAGATGATCATATTGATATATATGATCTTCTTTGCAAAAGACAATTTAATTTGCAATTGATGCAGCAAAACAATATGATGAACACGTGATTCTTTGGGTGGTTTCCAGAATAACTCAATCATCTTTCCCTCCTGTATCTCCTTATATAACTTCCCTCTGATCACCTATGCATGTTCAGTTGCAGATTTCAGATTAGAAGCACAACGGCACACCATCGGGCCTTCGTAATTGAGTCCAAACCTGTCAGTGAAACCTTCCAACAGTTACTTACCAGCCTCGATTGTCTCATAATGGGAAAGCCAGAATGCTAGTCTGTCCATTTAATGGACGTGAGAACCCTTCCCTCTGGATCCCTGGCCCCCCCTAACTGCCTTGTAACCCACTGCCTGACCGTAGTGCTGCCCAAAATGTCCCTGGCTGACCATCTGATGTCTCTGGCTGCTGTCCATAACGGGCGGCAAAACTGGTTCTACCCACTCTAAAGCAGGCAACCAATGGGTGCCTGTATGAAAAACAGAATACGGAGAACCTCTGTTCCTGTACTCAGTTCACTGCTAACTGCCCCTAAGGTTTCTATGAGTTATGTATTCATTAAAAAAAAAATGAATTGTTTAATACATCACAGACTGTACACACGTTTAAGTTGAAATCAATTTTATCATTGATTTTTCGTGTCTGAATTGACTTTTCACAAAAAACGTAATCATTCAAAGAAAACAGTTTATATGCAGTACATTACTTATGAGTCATCACAACATTTTTAAAATTGGTATTAATCAAAAGCAAACTCAGAACAACCCCTATGCATTTCGGGTTATAGAACCCTTTTTCTGGGGAAATTTTGTGAAGTATGCTGCAATGATACACAAGTAAATCTTAATCTTCAGTAGCCTTCTGCTGGAACAATCAAAAGAATACAAAACAAGGTGTCAGCTTATAAACAAATCCATGAGAGGAATACAAGATCTGAAAAATATCTGTATCCGCGTTAACTCTATGCTGTCGTGATGTCTCCCAGCATACGTTCCTAACAACGTAACCTTGGTCCAGTGCCTAGTGAAGATTCATGCATATGAAGTAGTGGAATGCCCTTATATGCCTGGTGCCTAAGGTCTCATGAAATGCCTGTGTGCCAAGTGTAATGGATAATATCAAAAAGTACCTCTAGGACTAAATAAAAATGCCAATGGGTGCCTGCCTGAAAACCTCAAGCACTCATGTTAAAAAGAGCAAATGTCCCTTGTGCATAGGCCTTTGTTGTAATTCCAGCTTGCGGATCCTGGTTTTAGTGTTAACTCCGCCGGCCCAGAGTGGGCTACCCCTGAAAAGTCTTGTACACAATCTTTAGCCCACTAGCTGTAAAACGGTTTTGCCAAATATCGCCAGGTCCATCAAGTGCTGCCCCAGGTCTGCATTCAGCTCCTCCCCATTGCGCCCCCTGGTCCACTGCTAACCGAGCCAGAAATCCCTTGTCGTACTGTGCCCAAGCATAGACCCATTCATTTAACTGCACCTTCCTAATTACATCAATATATTCAAAGAGCACCACTGACCTCTCCGGGAACTTCTCACAATAGACACCCGCATAAATGAGGAATGAAGTGTTCCAATTTTCAATTGTCACTTGCCTTTTGGACAATTCTAATTCTTCCTCCTTGAAGCCTTCCTTGAATCTTTTCTTTGGTCGACTGCATAAGATGTGCTTCCAACAGTTTGGATATCTCCATATAAGGTTGTTTTTTCAAATTTCACCTCCTTTCTCTTTAGCTTGTCGCCCATATCCTATGTCGTGTCGCCCGCCTGTACCCCTTCTTGCCCTACACCCTTCGTCATGCCAGTAACCACATTGTCTGCCCATGGCAATCCTTTGTCTTTTGTTCCCAGGTCACTCCCCTTTTGTCTATACCTGTCTTTGTCCGTGCGCACCAGGTGGTCCTCGGTACCAACACCAGTGTCCCACACATAGCGTACCTTCCTTAAGCGGGCCTCCCATTATCATGAGGCTCACTAACACCAACTCCCACAGAAACCATTGTCAAGTGGGCATCCCCTATGCCCAGAGGCTCCTTAGCCCTGACACCTACAGACACAATCTTCACGCAGGCCTTCCCGCCAGACTGGTGCTCCCCATCCTTGATCCCTTTTTGCCCAGTGCTAGCTGTGTAAACCTCAAGTCTCAGCTTCTTACCTCGCACCAAAGTCGGTGCCTGCTCAGGGGCCCGCCGCTTCAAAAACGTTTGCTGTTGCCAAATCTTGACCCATTCTGCAGCCTGTGGCGGGCCCCTTGCTTCCTGAAGCATACTAGGTGCAGATAAATTAGTAGACCACCTGCTGCTCCTTCTCCCCACCATTGCAAAACAACCTCCCTTCTTTCTGCATCCTCCAACAATTCCCTTTCCTTCAAACTCTTCTCATCACAATTCAGCAGTGACTGCTCAAACTGGATCCCTGATTGTCTGCGCACATTGGTATTAAATTGCTCCTGAAAGTGGTCACGCACAACGGCGGTATTATCACTTAAAAATCCTTCTACTGAAGCGGAAAGCATACTCTATCTACAAAAGGGTGGGGTGGGGGCCTAGGGAAATTATTTTAAAGACCAGCAAAGAGAACTTCCCCTACACATAATCTATAACACAAAACTACATCGGGTCTATATATTGGCATGTGGATTGTGCGTGATGATTGTGCAAATACTCTCAAAAAAGAATTGTGAGGCAGATATAACCCATAAGGGGGAATTATCCCTTAAGCACTAGAACCCTCACTCACCCTAAGGTGAAGCATTTCACCTTAGGGTGAGTGAGTGTTCTAGTCCTTAAGGGATAATTCCCCCTTTTGGGTTATATCTGTCTCACAATTCCTTTTTGAGAGTATTTGAACATTCATCACACACAATCCACGTGCCAATATATAGACCCGAGGTAGTTTTGTGTTATAGCAGAAAGCATACTCCCATAGTTCAGCCTGGTGGAGTATGACCTGATTCCTTCCACCTGTTGCACCGCTGAGGACTTGATTGACCTTTCTGTGGCTGTAAATTTGAAGTCCAGCACCAGATTCCAGCTAGCCATATAGGGCTGCGCTCTTTCTTCAACTTGGGCTGTTGAGCCGCACGTAGCTCTCCTGAGTCTGGACCCGCAGACCACAAGCAAGCCTGGAAAACAGAAACATTATCTAGTGATCTGGTAACAGGACCCTCCACCTGCGGGCTCCCCTACCCTATCCCTCACTAGCTACCTGGTGGAGTACTAAGTCACGAAATATACTACAGATTACCAACCTGCCCTCGCCTTCCCTAAGACACTTCCTTGTATCCCCATCTCAACCCCTGTAGGCCCAGCACGCTTACATATTTTACCCGGAGGCTTCACAGACCAGACGCTGGCTGCTCTCCCCAATTTGGGCCTCCCTTCCACAGTCCACTCCATCCCAAGCTCTTCCCCTGCCCTATCACTCCATAATTAGATCTCCATCAATGCCCCCTCCCAACTCCCAACTCCCTCATCCCCATTAGCTCCTTCTTGTGCTCCCCAGGAGCCCTAACCAACCATTCCATAATCTCTTTGCGCAGCATGGCACTGGCCCCAACCGGAGCCCTGTTCAGCCATGAGTCCTTGCCCCAATCAATATAATTTAGCTCCCTTGTTATGAAACCTGGTCCTCTGCTTGCTTTTCACTTACTTCTATCACTGTTCCCTCAGTCACCAACTGCTGCTATTTCTCCCTGAAATCTGTTGCCGGCACGAGCAGTGCTTGGATACCACTCCTGCATAGCTCGTCTATTTTTCCTTCTAAGCCCCCCATTCCCTACCACCAGCCCTGCCCATTTTATTCCCACTTCAATCTTCCTTGAGGCCTCCACCATCCCTCTCCCTCTAAGCGAGGGCACATTCCTGTCAGCGTAGCCGCAATACAATAGGGAAAAATGACTACTGCTGTTTATCGCTACCAGGGCATATAAACCTTCTTTTATATGGTCTCTGCTTTTTATTATAACAAGGCACTCTACCCTTGGGGCACCTAGGGCAGACCTTAGGGGTAACTTATAAGTTATAAATAGGTAGTTTGGGGCTTTGGAAGCACGTTTGATTCCAAAGTCAAATTTAGACATAGTTTTATTGTAAAACTAGCCTGCAAGGCAGAGCTGACTTTAAAAGGAAACTGGATTTAACAGCAGTGCACATGTGAGTGCATTAAGTCCAGCGGAGTCTCTAAGTCTTCATGCCCTACCATATACTAGGCACTTAAAGGTACTTTGTCTTGGCCAGTTAGAATTATACCAATTGCTTTATACCTTTTGGAGGATAGAGCACTGGCCCTGGTTAGCAGAGCCCAGAACACTTTCAGAGTCAGTAACCACCAGCATCTGCCCAAAAAATTGGGGTGAACGGGGCATAAAGGATGACTTTTCTACACTTGTCTTGGTGATTCTATTCTTCAGGTGGTTCTCCTCATCCAGCTTCTATTTGAGGAATCTCTCTCCACTACTTGGTCCTCTTTCTTCTTATTAACAGGTCAGGATCCACTCAGTCTTCCTGGTTCTTGACCTTAGTTTCTAATACTCCTGGGCATGTTCCTCCAGCTGGTCTTGGTCTGTCAGGATTCCTGCCACGGCTCACCTCTCTTGACTGTCACAATATATGGGCATGACTCATATCATTCCTCCCAACAGTTATGAATGAACATACGAATTGTACCCTGACATTTGACTATATTACATGCTGTTGGTAATAGCTAGCTGCAGCTGGTGTTTCCCGGTTTGTTTGAAAAGGCATAATATCTTTTACAAATGTTTTACCATTCATATGCAAGGTCAGGTTTCAGGCACCTTGGAAGCATCCAGAAAATCCACCAGAAAAAGCAACAAGCAACCGTCATAGATGACCTCAACGTGAATCTTCCGGAAGACAGCCCTTGTGAAATGAATCCCCTGCACCTGTTCCTTGCTATAAGCAATTAGATCGTGACCTTTGTGAAAATTCTAAAACAACTTCTAGGAGACAGACTCATCAAATGAATCATCTGCACCTGTTTGTTGGTTTAAGCAATTGGAATGTGACCTTTATGAATGTTCTAAGGCAGTCTTATTTAAAGACATTCCACACTCCTCCTTACCTTGAGAGATAGAGTTAATACAAGACTAAAGCCTTATCATTTGTGTGTTTAAAGGTACCACATCTGTCAGTACCATTCATCAGACTGGTGTGAACGCCTGCTGCAGTGTTGCTGTTAAGCAGACGATCCACAGAATCTTTGACTCTACACGGTCTCCTAATCCCAACCCCCTAATCCCTGGGATCCGCTACCAGAGCAGTGTCCCCTCCTGTAAACCATGGAAGAGTCCAGGAAGGAATCAGGAACTAGCCTTTCCACCCCATTGGAATCATCTGGGATCCAGGTACGGGGCTTATGACATGGTTGTAATGGTGGTGCTGCTCCTCCTACTCCTTTTGTCCTTTTTCCTACTTCTTTTTTACTGGTCCTCCTGCTCACCCTTCTCCACCCTCTGGCTCTCTACCTCCTGCTCCTCCTCTTTATCCTCATAGCCCTCTTTCTTTCTTCTAGTCTTTCTGGTCCGCCTGGTTTTCTGGTGGTCTTAGTGTTATTTCTTCTTCTGTCATTTACCTACTTCTCTGTGTTCTCCTGGAACTTCAAGCCTGTGATAACGTGGATATTTAGTTGGGGTGAATGGTAGTGCACCACAACTAGCAAGACTGCACTCTTTACTTTATACCTAAGTTCAACCCTTTGGAGCTGTGCCAGAGAGTAGGCAGTCTTAACTTAGGAAAATGTGTAAAGTATTTAGAAGTTTCAAAACAGTTAAAATGTCAAAAACAGAACACACCAAAAATCCCACTTCAATTTTTTAATGAAGAAATTAGTAAAAACAAAAAATGGAAACCTGAGATATGAATGTTTACAGTTTTAGATGACAGTGGTGGCAAAACATGCAAAGCACTAGCCTTTGGCAACTGGTCGTGCTAGACTGGGACAAGGGGAAGGTTTGAGGCCAACAATGATGGAGTGCGGGTTGGATACAAGGCCCAGGTAGATTCCTGTCAAAGAGTTACTTTCGGACGTAGAGGTTTTCCTGAAATAAATATGGTTGTCGATGAATCTTTAGCCGGGTGCTTCTAGCTATATCGAGTCATTGTTTAACGATGGTGGCTAGCTGAGGAGTAGAGTCCCAGTGCAGTCATCAATTAAGACAGGAAAGCTCTGAATGGGTGAAGTCCAGTGTTTGTGCCAAGGAAGGCATAAATGTTGATCTGCTTTGGCTCAGGGTCGCTCATGATAAAGCCTTCTACATCTGGACTGTGAAACATTTCTGGAAATCTGATATCCTTCAGCGGGACAGACCAGGAAGTTGGATCCTACTGGTGATTCAACATCAATGGCTTCTGCTCAACTGTAGTATAAGCCTTCAGCCAGATCTTCAGAGGAAAAGTTGGCAAAAAGTTTCGAAGTCCCGGCATTTGCAGTTTGAACAGTGGAAGTGCAGCCAAGGGATCCAGAACCTTAGCTACAGCACTTGGCAGTCAGGACCCACTCCAAAGAGGCATCTAGCAGGGTCCAGGGTAGGTTCAATTGAAACTGGTTTGCTGGGCTCTTCAGTAAAGTGAGCCTCTTGCAGTTTGTATGCCTCTATAGTTTAACAAGAGATCAGCTAACTGATCCTTGAAGTCCACTTTGTTGTCCTAGGTACAAGTAGGAGTAGGTCCAGGACTCAGGGTCTCCACACAGGTCATAGCAGCAGGTGCAATCTGCCTTCTATATTCTACAGGTCCAGCAGTTTTCTGAAGAGGGTGTCCAGAGTTGTTGAGTAACTTCTGCCCCCCCCCCCCCCCATCAATAGGGAAAAATCCCTGGTGGAACCCTACCAATGTTTGTTAGAGTTCCTGTGTGCCCTACTGCAAACAATTCCCCAATGCCCCTCTATACCAAAAACCATGATGGCAGAACCTTTCTTCTCCTGTGCAGACCTCCTGTGCCCACCCTAGAGATGTGGCTATGGAATTGAGCAAGCCCTCCCATGTGGTCCCTTAAACTGGTCCTAAGGGCTGCTCCTCTCCTATTGGAATTGGTACTGGGCTTGCTAGAAGGACACAAGAGGGAGCAGACTCAGGTGTGAGATAAATCTGCCTTTGACAGGAATGCCCCTTTGAAGATAATTAAATCCCTGGGCACTGCTCTGAAGGTCTACCCATCAGAGGTACAGGACATTTCTCCTAAACAAGCCTTATGTTTCAGCTCTGGGTAGCCAATTCACACCTAAACACAGATTTATTCAGCTCCTGGGTGATAATTGGAAGCTCGGGCAAATGGGATTCTAGAGGCTTTAAGTGGGTTAGAGATAACTTTTTAAAAGTACCTTTTGTGAAATATTTGTTACACATTTGACTTTACCAATGAGTTGGATCTGTAAAGCATATTTAAAAAGTCCAATAGGTAACTTTTTTATCTGGTTCTTAGGTTTAAATAGCCTAGCCCAGTGTTTTCTTATGATACAACTAAATCTGCTACATTGAAAATAGCATTTAGGGCATTGACACTGTTCGGACACGTTTACCACTACATTTTACATGTCCTACTTTTAAACATCATGCAACCTGCCTTGAGGGTATGAGTATTTAAGGCCTACTTAGTTGTAGAAATATTTAGAAGGAGGGTTTGAACCTATCAGAAAGGGTTTTTGGCAGGTTGTGTCTGCAATTGAAACATGCACATCCAAGTTACTAGTGGCAAGCTTGCAGTCATGTTTTGTATTGCCACTTTAGCAGTGGCATAATATGTGCTGTAGTCCACTTTTGACATTTAACTTACACGCCCTGGGTACCCTTTGTTACCATATACTAGGAACTGATAGGTAAGCTAAATTTGCCAATCAGAAGTATAGGAGTTTACGACCTGTTGTAGGGGGTCAGTGCACATATTCTGGGGTCTGATTAGCAGAGTCCCAATGCACAGAGTTGAAAAAGCCAGCGGCATCAGTCCAAAACAAACATTTGCAAGGCAATGGGTCTCACCTTTGGGACCTTATATGTATTTAGCTATGCAGCACATTAGCCTGAGTGCTGAAACATATACTGTTCTAGCAGTACCACCCTTCATTGCCCTTGATACAACTTCAAAGAAACTCGTTTTAGTTCTTTCAGAGTATCATCATGTCAGAACTAAAGCATTTTCAATGTTATATACAACAAATCCATATATGATGCTTATTTATCATATGCAACTAACAACCATTGAAAAAGCAAATAATCTAAACAACCTAACAAGCTCACACACTTGTTCTCCGCCTTCCTAGCCCTGCTCAGCTTGTTACTTGCCTTTTATTTCCGAGCAAGATTTCCCAGGTCAGGGGCCTCACCTTTCTAGCCAGGGGGACTATAAACAAGGGCGTAGCTCCCATTGGTGCAGCAGGTGCAGTGGCACCAGGATTAAGTGCCCAAGAGGCTAGTTGAACACTGATAAGTGTTATATTTCACTGCCCCAACAGCAGTCAGGGCCATTTTCGTGCTCACACCATGGCCGATGGTAAACTTGCTATGCTACTGACTTTAAAACCTCCCTGTGGGGAATATCCCAGGTTCTTGTCTCTAAAATGTTAGATTGCTTTCAATTTGGAAAATCTTCGACAATCTTCCCCTTTTACATACAATGCACTCTCTTCCTCACAATCCCTTCATAAAACTCATTCAACCATTCCTATGCGATTACCAACTCCTGCCGTCCTCTCCTGCGTCTACTAGTAGTGCCTTGACGTGTCATGCCAGTAACACAGGAGCTATAATACAAAAAATGACACACCACAGTATTGCCTCATTCATTTCACTCAGCAGCCCCTGGTTTCACTCTGAGGTTTTTTCCATGTTGTTTGCTTCTCTGTTTCTCATAAAATACATCGTTTACACGGCACGTGCACAGGTCCTGGGCCTGCACATCTCTTTTCCTCAAAATGTCAGCTCGTTATTGCAACCATGGGTCCCATAGATTGTATTCAGCACAGAGTCCGTGATCCAAAAGCTCTGCCAACTGGGTATGGGGGCGCAGAGGAAGGGTGTGAATTAAGGGTGGGGATTCAAGGCACAGCACAGGTGTGCAGCTTGCAGGGCGGGGAATTCAAAGAAAAGAAGTGCGAGGAAGGATGCTCGAAGGGAAGGGGCATTCAAAGGGAGGTGCGCGTGCCAAGGGTGCCAGAGATGGGTATTTTTTGCAAGAGGTCAATGCAGAAAGACACCTAAGGAGGGAATTTAAAAGAAGTAATTCAGGAGAGGGGGCATCTCCGGTTACCGTGTCTCTGAGCCCGCCAAACCAAAAACCCAGGTATTGTTGTGCAAGGGAGAAATAAAACAAGCATTTATTTATTTATTCAATCTTTATTTCGACCATTTGGTCATAAAAGATACACATACAGTAAAATCACATAAATTCTGTCACAGTCATTAAAACATCAATGCATGATATTAAAATCAAAACCAGACAATGCAAGTAATTATTAAAAAGTGAGCGATTCTACAGTCTACCCCGCATTTTTTAAAAGACGACTACGCGTGTGCCAGACATTCGTAAAGAATTTGGAAAGTGCAAAAACAATTGGGCCGGAAACATCGCATTTTAAAATCCTGTACATCGATGCAACAATGCAACGGTTTCGCCTTTGCAAAAGTTAGAGCTATTGGCATTGTTAATGACAACATTTTTATTTATGTGTTGGTTTTGAAAACAGATAAATAAATGGCATTGTCATTTAAAATGCCAATAGCTTATTCTCTCGCAAATGCGAGATCTATTGCATTTGCACACACACACACACACACACAGCCACACACACACACACACAGAGCCACGCACACACACTGAGCCACACATACACAGAGCCACACATACACAGAGCCACACACACACACACTCAGAGCCACACACACACACTCAGAGACACACACACACACTCAGAGACACACACACACACTCAGAGCCACACACACCTGTTCAGGCACTTTTTGTGTTAAAAAACACAATATTCTTTTTCCATGAGAGTGGTATTTCTAGGTGTACACCAATATTTGACTTCGAATGAGCATTGAAAGGAAGTTCGACACCATTTCATGTGCTCTTTTGAATGTGTTTCTATACATTTTAAGACACAGAAGCGCCGAAAAGGGGCTGCTGCTCAAATAGCACTCTGGTTCAGAGGTTTACGTTTTACAAATTGAAATCAAACGCCGTCCTGCCGATAATTAGCTATTTTCTATCTTTGATGCCTTAATTACCCACGTTATAGCGATGAAAGGGAAAGAAATGAAAGAAACATGGGAGTAAAATCATAACTGTTTTTTTTAGTTTTGTGTTGTTGAAGGGAGACTACCTAATTATGGAAAACAACCAGTTGTCTCCTGAAACCTCACTGACTCTTCGATGTTCAGTGAATATTGAATATTAAACATGGTGCTCAACAGCCCAGTAATGTACAAAATGCAGGTCTATGTAGACTGCTGAAGCTCTCACAGGTATCAGCTACTTTGGACAGAGTTATTCTCCAGAGACAATGGGCATCGCCTAAAGTTACGTCGGCGTGCACCACCTACCAAAGGGGGTGAAGAAGTGTGTGTCAGGCAGCTGTCTCGTGCAATATTGTGACAACACTTCATTACCCTGACAAAGCGGTGAAGCTCATTAGCAGATGGGTATCTCGCTACACCAATATATAGTGCTTCTTTCTCCGACAAGGCCCTGAAACTCATTAGTTTTCTGTACCAAACACTATTCAAATGTACGGACAGCAAGGCCTGCAGGGTCGGCAATATTTGGGTATCACTTGAAAGCAACAGGAGGGCTATTTTATGCCAACATCCAATGTACAGGGGCAGCTCCACTAACCACCTTGTTCAGGGAGGCTGGGCACTGCTCATGCCAAAAACAGAATTACGATGCAATTATAAACCTAATAATTTGTAGTTAAACAACATGCCCAGTTGGCTTACTCCCTCCTTGGCTCCATATCCGATCCTAACAAAAGGACTGGCTTAGAAAATAATGTTTAGTGCCTCTTTTCTCTCCTGGTCTTGCTCATGTAGGACAAGCCGAACGCAAGAGGCGACTTGTATTAATGACCACACGGGATGTTTGCAGCAGGGATAAAGGCTCTACTGGTGCCCAGCAAATGGCAGCTACTGGCTGTTCATTATCTGCGGGGTTATGGTTTCAGATGCTAATACCTGCACTGGAACAACAATCACAACAATCAATTTCAGAGGCCGATTTTCTATACATGCATGCACTGCACTCAACACGTAATCGATATAGAATAGTTAACAAACAGAAAAGTGCATTGGAATATGTGAAAAAATTAGTGTTTATTGGGCTTCTCATGATTGTCAGCATGACTCTAGAAGCAATTGTGTCCTTCCGTCACTTGCAACCCACCAGACTTGGCCTGGGGGCGTGCCCATAATAGGATAGGCAGGTGCAATTCACAATAAAATAAGCAGGACAGGTCCTACACCGATTATGTCTGCGTGGAAAGAGTTAAGGACCCTGATTTTATATATTGTTTCTTTCAGCAGTTTAACTTCCAAGCAAGCTAGGTTTGTGAAGACAGGAGAAATCAGACAGCTTAGTTGACAGCCTCTGATAGAGAAGACTCGGACTGAGCGCTCTCTTGTGAAAGGCAGAGCCTCACACGCACACACAGAGCTAGCACCGAGAGCGGCCAGAAGGCAGCGTAAGTGTATAGACTTTCCAACAGTAGTAGTAAGAATGCCACTATTAGAGGGGAAGGAAAACAAGAACATCAACAGTGGACACTCTTATATGGAGCTTTCTGCCACTACTTTGTTCTTTCAGTACCTAAATAAACGGTACTTATATTACCGACCTCGGAAGGATGAAAGGCTGAGCTAAGAGCTGGATTCCAACGCGCGAGATGAAGGCTTCACGTGGATCCATCTCATGGTGACCAGACAGTCCGCCCTCTTACTAAAAGGGTCTCTACAGCGCCCCAATGATATTCTAGGCTCGTATCATTTTTAAGAAACACTGGCCCCCAGTGTGAGAACGACAAAGAGACACTGTCAGCTGGGGACACCAGCGACTTCTCCCACCCCCCTGGTGCTCGTTCAGGATACTCGAAGAAGCACTAAGCACCCTGTGAGGGGTTCAAAGAAGGTGGACAGCAGTGTACAAACCCGCAGGACGCCCCTCGCCAGCTTCCCGCAAGGGCTGAAACAAAATGCAATGAACCAATATCCAAATGGAGGGTTTGGGGTATTGCCTCAAAGCCTCCTGCACGCAGGGATCGGATCCTCGTCGCCAGATGTCGTGTAGTCTTACTTGCGGCAGGCAATAATCACTCAGGACGCTGGTGATGTTATAGAGGTACTTCTTTATTTATCTTTGCTGAGCAGTCCGTCAGGGCACGTCTGTCCTCGTCCTCTTCCTACTATACTCTGTCCTTTCCTGTCCCTGGACAGGAAGTGGTGTCCGGTGACCTGGTCACCACCCTGTGACCCATAGGGTCCTAGTGTCCACTGTCTATAGTCTGTCGTGGTCATCACAATCACGACTATAAGAAGGATAATGAATTGCTTCCCTTATGCTGAAAGAATAACGCTACAATCCGGGGATAGGAGGGGGGACCGTGAGCATCAGCTACAGCTCAGACATGGGGGAGGGAAAGGGGGTGTGCACTGCTGCGGGAGATGAAGGCCAGCCTGGAGGGAAACGAGGCCTTACTTAGCAACGCTGCCACCGTGTTCTGCTGAAAGCATCAATATGTTTTCAAATAGCGCTTCATAACGCACTAATGTTATTTCTAAGTAGTGTAGTTAGCGTGATAATGTTAGAAGTTTTAAAGATGCTAATTTTACTAACTTCAACGTAAAAACCTGACCTCTCTGTGCCCCTAACTGCGATGCAGTACTATGGGGACGGCAGAAATAAACAAGCATTGTTCGGAAATAGTCAATGGTACCTATGTGTCAGAACTGTGTTGACACTACAACCAGCGAATTTATTTTGCCAGTTTTATTAATCATAACTCTGCCAGGAAGGTGTCAGCGCACTGTACAGAGAACCACTCAGGAGATGCTTGCACAGTAACCATGTTAACAGAGATGCAGCCGCTCCCCTGCAATGAGGGGCAGTGGCTGCGATCTGGCACCTCGAGTGGCTACTCAATCATACTCATTGCAGGGCGAGGCACCTTGAGTGTGTGAGTGAAAAAAAAAACCTCTTATCTAAATCGCAATTATGATTGCCATCATTGTTATCGTTGTCATCATTATTACCATGGTTATACCGATTATAATTTTTTTTTATTATTCTGCCGGATTTTGTTGAGGGCACTCAGGACAGCTCGCTCGGGTATGCACGTTTGTACTACTTCGATAACGGCGGTATAAAGCGCCGAGCCAGCAGCGCTATACAAGAAAGGGGGCATTCATCATTTTGCAGATGCTGGAACGGGCGGGGAATGGATGGTGGGTCACAGCAGCCAATCAGATCACTTACGTTGCATGCCCTTTAATTAAAGTGCTGTGAGAAACTGCATGAATTGGGCTTTCCATTCATACAAACACTGCTTAATTTGTGCCGGTGGTTAGGTGCATGCTCTGACGTTTGGTGATCCGCACTTATTTTTAACCCTCAGATTTTGACCCAGAACAAGAATGAGAAAGGAAGCAAAGAGGGGGGGGGGAGAGGAGGAAGAGAAATATTGGAGAAAGGGAGAAAGCAGGTATGAATAAGAACCGGCAGCGAGTAAGATAGAGAGAGAGGAAGAGCAGGTGAAAAAAAGAGCCCCGAGATGGGATTAAGACGAGGTTGTCTCAGTGTTGGTGGATGCGGACATTCAGCAGAACTAGCAGCAGGCTCCTGGGAACGGCTCCGGGCCCCTGCGTTTATAGTTTTACCAGATTAAGCTTTGCATAAAATGCGGAGCAGCACCCGAGGGGGCCAGGAGCCACCGTCCTCCCTCCATTGTCTCGAAAGCCACAGCCTGAGTGCATGCTCGGGTGCAAGGGAAGGTTTACACGCTGCTTCTAATGGAAGAGATGCCCCAGGCCCTTTAAAACCCAACACAATAGATGCGGTTTAATTAAAGTACAGATGGAGCAGGCTACACACTTCTATGCAGACACATATTTGTAATTAACACCCGCCCCTACATATATTTGCTAGGAGTAGACATTATACATTGTAATAATAATAACAGAGTATCTAAGTAGCAGAGTGCACGGGGGCATTGGATCTGCACACATATGTATAATATAATCCAAACCTGCCGGCATTTGACAGGCATGAGAAATACTGAGAAAGTATGAACCATACGACATAACAATGGACTGGGATGCAGCCCCGAGTAATTACCAGTGGCTGAGATTTATTCAAGCTTTCCATTCATCACATTTTTCCATACTTCAGTGTGCAAAAAAGTAGCCAAGCGCTCTAAAAATCTAGATCTACTGCACACGCAAACAGGAAGGAACTTTGCTCTATTCACACGCTACAAATTACTTTGGAATCTACTTTTTCCACATACCCTGTAACTGCTAACGGCAAACTGTGTCCTTTGACGAATTCTTTCAGGCTGCTGTAAGGAATGTGCTGAAGCAGGAAGAGATTTTTCAAACAAAAATTCACAACCACACGGCGACAGCTGCAAGTGAGAACCATCCGAATACTGCACTTCTACCGAATCATCCTCATAGAGGACAAACAGACTTTCAGGATACATCGCAGAACATTCAGATCGGCAGTCAGATAGGAAAAAAGCAGAAATACACAAGAACCCTTATTAAGAATGCAATTACGGCACCTTTTACAGTTGTTCATATGTCATTGAACTCAATGTTTCTTCTCGGGTTAGCCCATTTTTTACAAACATTTTATTTTCATAATTTGGCACCTGGATACCAAAATAAATACATTTGAAAAATACGTTTCCCCGTGGTATTCAACCTAATGGACATATGCAGTACATCAACGCATCAGTGTTACAATAAATATGTGCTGCAATTTTGCTAGGGTAAACTGTGTGGCAGTAACTAGGTTAGGCAATAAGGCTAAAATTAAGTGTTCGGATTTACGCAACTTCCAGCCACTAGACTTAATGAGCTGTCTTCTCATCTTCTTCACTTCTCATCAGAGCATTAAGCATGATGGGAGGGGCGCTACGTGATAACATGGAAACGAGTTACTGCCAAAACATATATCACTGAAGATGCCATGGGTGAGAATTCCCTGCCAGCTGTCCTGTGCATCCTTGTAGGATGCGCCAACTCGGGTTCATGTCACTTGGTATCCTTTCTTACCTCCTGTTGTACGGCTCCACAGTCACCCGCAGACAGTGTTGCCAGATTTTTAGACCAGTCCCAAGCCCAAAGCCGCTCAAATATAAGCCCAAAATAAGCCCAATCAGACCAGTTTCAGCCCAAAAACCAGCCCAAACTTGCAACTCTCAAATTATGCAGAAATAGTCACCATAAACCACTTAAAGGATGAATCTAAATTCTATTCAATATACGGATAGTGGAAAGGGCTTAAATGGGTACCTGTGTTAATGCTACTCATTTTCATGACCCGTCACCACTGTGACAGTGCATAGCTGCCAAGGTTTCAGATTGCTTATGTGTGACATTTTCATAATTTCAGTGTAATTATGAGTGACATTCAACGACTATGAGTGACACTTTCTTGTGTGCAAAAATCAAAGCCAACCCTCTGCAAACTGTCAGTTCCACACAACTGGCGCGCATCGTGATTTGAATGCATGCCAATGAAAATAGCTTTGTTGTTTCTACAATGACGGCAGACAGACGTGAATGAGCATTAGCCTTGACGCCGTGCCACCAACAAAATTATTTTTGGAACTCAAGTCATCATTCTATGTTTCAGTCACCCACGTTACCTCATTTGAGGTAAGAACATAGACATCATATGTGCATATATTTCAGCGAAAGGAGTAGACACACAAAGCGGCAAAAGCCGAGGCGCACCAGCATATTAATTAGAATAAGTGCTTAATTAATCGGATAACTACATATGTAATCATGTACAATGTTTCACGCACGTCCATCAGTATATAATTGTACGAGCATACAATTTTACACATACATTTATGTATCAATACTTTTATTCGGAGTGGCTGTCTTTAAGTTGGGTATGTTTTTCTGCGCTTGTATGCTTTATTCATGAAGTCTGATTAATGCATGGCTGTGCATTTGTGTCTATGTTAAGCTTGAGTTTGAGTGGGTATACGTGTGCCAGTGTATATATGTAAGTAAATGTGAGCATTTGTATATGCTCGCATATGTGTTGCTGTAGGAATGCAGCTATGTAAGTCACTCTGTAAATGTTTATACAAATGCCTGTGAGCTACATTTTTTCAGTATAGTTATGTGCATGTCGGGTAGGTGTATGTCCTGTGAGGTTGCCAGTGTGTTATAGGTCTTAGGTCAAGGAAGGAAATCTGCCCCTTGGCCGCAACTTGAACTGTGAAATACAACAACAGCCAGGGTTCAGTGAGCCCTCCCGGGCCTCTGTCCCCGGCACCACTCCACCTGCTAAACCAATGGAAGCAACACCCGTGTAGGTTTGTAAAGACGGGGCAAGGATAAGCCTTTACAGAAGATGTCAGAGTACGTATGTATGCTGATATATGTATGCATATTGACATATGTGACGCATGACTGTCAGAATCTATGTAAACATTGCAGGTCTCGGTCCACAACATGCACATTGCTGCACTCACCAGAAGACCTCGTTGGCTCATATGAAGGTGAGGGTGCACAAAGGCCTATGCCAGAACCATGCAAGCAGCACCAAGGCGGCCCGTCAGTCGCCGCGGTGACCCCCTGGACGGGCTGCCCATCCTTGCCATTGCCAGGCTCACGCGCCTCCTCCGCCTCCCCCATCCACGATCAAGAAGATAAGAACAGTCAGTGCTGCGCAGGGCTGTCAATCATTGGTAGCCCTTTCGCGCGCTACAAGATTGACAGAGCACAGAGACAGCCTTTCAGATGCTAATCAGAGCATCTAACTGCTAATGGGTTAAAAATAACACTGCTTGGCAAAGTGGCAAAATACATTGTTACTCCCCAACAATTAAACGTGCCAGGAGGCACAGTGAAAGGAAAAATAACTTCCGGTCACCCTTCTTCCCTAACACACCCTGGACCTAGAAGCTGGTGCGCTCTGTGTTGAAGTGCATGCAGCACATGCAACAGGTGCGCCTCCATGAAGGAAGACAGTGATGTGCGTGGACATGGAGAGGTGTGTGGCGAGAATAAAATGAGCTCCATTAACTTTTAAAACAGATACGTGGTAAGAAACAAAGAATCATTACCTAAAGGGAGTATACGTTTTATGTTGAGAAACATCTGAAATTTAAATGGACGTTTGATTGTGTTTATATATTGTGGGGATAATATACTGTTTACTTGTATTCCGCGCTCGGTGGTACAAAGCGCCTATGCGTGCTTCACAGGACAGTAGAACACGTAGCACCTAACTGCCAACTTGCAAAACCTTTGTTCCTGATATCAGGTTTAGTGCTAAGACCTACCAGAGCCTCCTTGCCCACAGTGAGGATGGATGTGTAGGACTCCAGGTAGACCCGGCTGCACTGCTTGATAACCTCCAGCCCCTTCACTGTGATGTCTGAAGCGTCGCCCAGACCCAAACCCACGAGGTAGAGCATACTGGAGTCAGCGGGGGTCAGCGCGTTCCCCACAGTGAGGAGTGCACCCCGGGATCTGAAATAGTATGGGCTTGGCACCAGTAGACAGAGCACAGTATGATGCTGACAGCTGACCGCAGATGTCAACTGCAGAGTAGCTGCTCGAGCCTCCCGCCCTCGCACGGACGATAAACTGTAGACTGTCTTTCCTGCACGGAAGCGGCCATCTTACAGAGGTAGGGTCTATAAGTTGTACTACAAATTATTAAAAGAGATACTCGATTCGTACGTTTAAAATTTTCTATCTTGATTGTTAAAATCTTTTGTTTCAAAACCAATACGCCGAGAACGTTCTAAGGCATATTTCAACGCACAACAATTTTGGTGTGATAAAAAAAACAATTATATAGAGCTTTCATAACTTTTCGCTCGAAAAACAGAAAGTCATACATAACTGCTTCATTTATACTATTCACTACTGAATAAGACATGAACTCTTCGCCGCGTCCCTTTCTTCTCTGTAACCTGAAAACCTAAGAGGCCATCTTTGAATGCAGTATGTCAGTTTCATCTTAGTTTAGGGAGGACATAAAAAACAAGTCAGGTCCCGGGCCGCGCTGTGATTGGCTGACGTCACGGGGGTGTCCCGGGCCGGCAGCCAATCACAGCGCGGCCCGGGAATGACGTCACGGGGGTGTCCCGGGCCGGCAGCCAATCGCAGCGCGGCCCGGGACAAAGGGGCGGGGCTTAAAAAAAGCACCAGAAACGCCCCCGAATCGCATTTTCAAGAGAAAGCGCGATTGACAGCCTCTGCCTCCCAATGGCTAGCCTCCATTTATGGAGCTAGCCAATGAGAGGCAGAGGCGGTGCCAACATCCCTACTGTAGACAATAGTTTTCGATCTGGGAGTGGCACTTCGTGCCCCTCGCCAGGTCGAAACCTAAAAAGAGAGGCAGATGGGAAGAGCGAAGCACAGAGAGCCACGATGGGGGTGGAAGGGAGTGATGATGGAGATGGACAGAATGAGAGAGAGGGAGAGAAAGAAGGAGAGGTGAGAGAGATGGAGATGGACACCGAGAGGGGAGAGGGACAGAGAGAGAGAGAGAGAGACAGGGAGAGAGGGAGTGGGACAGAGGGGGGTTACATGGGGAGCGAGCAAGGGAGGTACAATTGGAAGAGAGGGAGCACGGGTAAGCCAGCACGGGTGTAAATCCGGACTGACGCCTCTGTGCATGGATTGTGATTTTACTGCGGGTGCAGAGGTGGCAGACTGGCTGGGCCTCACCTCCTGTCGATATTCGTGTCTTGTGCTCGAGTGTGGCACGGCTCTCCCTCGCTAATGCAGCCATTCCTTGTCAGTCAACCTGTTCCTGCAGGGCTTTACACCAGCGGTGCACCCCTCAATGTAACCATCAAACTTGCTTCATTAGCTCGCGTGTCTCGGACTCTGCCCATGGGCAGGGGGTACCGGGCGCTGTTTGATGACAGGCAAACTTGCTGCGTGTGTGAGTGGGGGGGTGGGTTGGAACGCTCCACCAGCCGAGCAGCCTCGCTCTCGTTTTGAAACGTAGGAAACTACCCCTCAAGCCTAGTCCTCTGTATCCCAACTCAAATGAAGCAGACAGGGGTATATTCCCCTCGTAGAGAACCTGCCCCCACAAAACTGAAGCAAGGCATGAGATTTGCCCCTTTCCATGGATGATAAATGCCCGACACCCCCAGGGAGACACCCACAGCTTCCAGTGCCAGGGCTAGCGCCCATAGGCTGGACTCACCCAAAAAGAGGATGATGCAGACGGCGTGAGTGAAGAACATGATCGATCCAACGGGTTCACCGCCAAAATTCCACCAAAACACAGATCACACACATCCAGCAATCACGTGGGGGTCAATCCTCTTCCCCCCCCCAACAAAAACACGCAGCTTTTTCCAAAATGCAGCAGTCTCCCGAAACAAGGATTTGTAATGCAATAGGACTCGCATTTACACGAGACCTATTGCATTGGAAACGGGCAGAGGAGAAGGCATGGACGGGAGTGCAGGGGGGCAAGAAGTCATGAACAGCAGAAGTGGGGTTGGGGGCATGAGAAGAAAATAGTGTTCAAAGTAAAGGGGCCAGTAGTCATGGAAGGATACAAATTATGACATGGCGGTTATGAGGAGGGAGAAACAATCCTAAAACCAATGGGAAGGCTGCATTTCGGACCAGAGCCAATAAAAAAGATGGGCGGAGGGTGGGCGGAGCTTCCACAAAGCTTCCACGCTATAACGAATACTGCATGCCTCGTAAAGAGAGCAGCACAAGCGATGCAACGCTAGGATCAACCTAAAAAACTGAGGGCGACTATGCCAAAAAGAAGGCATTTTTCTACATGTCCCCTAGCCCTATATGAAAGTTGAGGAACAACTAAGCCATTCCCTTGATTGGCATGTCAGTTCATCTAAGTGTAAGAATCTGGAAAAGCCATCTGCATTAATATGGTCAGTCCAAGCCGGTGGTCCACCTTGAAGCCCATACCCTGTAAGGAGAGTGACCACCAGAACAGTTTGGGGCTTCCCCTCTTATCTGCATGAGCCATCTGAGAAGCCTGTGGTCAGTTTGAACCCTGAAGTGAGTGCCAAATAAGAGGGATTTTATAAATCCAAAGCAAAGACTTCCCTCTCTATGGCACATGAACCCTGCTGTCTGGGGAAAAGTTGTCTGCTAATAAAGGGAACTTGTTGATCCATATCTCATTGTTTAGCTGTGATAACACTGGAACATTACCATGTTCTAAAGCATCTGTTTGGACCACAAACCTCTTGCTGATATCAGGTGTCTTGAGTACAGGTGCTGTGCCTCAAGCCTCTTTCAGGATGTCAAACACCTTCTGACACTACTCAGTCCTTAGGACTTTCGTTGACTGTTTTGTAGAGGTTAGTTTTGTCGAAGAGAGGGCTACAATGGTGTCATATCCCTTGACAGATCTTCTTTAGTAGCCTGTCAGACCCAGGAAAGCTCTGACCTGAGTCTGCTTTTTAGGTACCACCCATGCCATTGATTGTCTGTATCTTAGTTTGGAGAGGCTGTACATGTCCGCAAAGTTAGTGGCCCAGGTATTTATTTATTTATTTATTTTATTTATTTTATATTCTTATAAAGCGCCAGACTAGACCCCCGAAGGGGTATCTCCGCGCTATTGCTGCAACACGAGAGTGTACTAATTCCGAGAGTGTGTCCAATAGAAGGGTGCAGGAGCTGGAAGGCAATTATTTATCAGGATACAAATACGTTTTTAAAGTTTTCCGAAAACTCAGATGACTGGAAATTGATCTGAGTTCTGGGGGCAAAGAATTCCAGAGTGCTGGTCCGGCATAAGCTAATGCACGGCCGCCTTGTCTGGCCTTTTTTACTCTTGGTATCTGCAAGAGCTGCTGATGACTGGAGCGCAGAAATCGCCCAGGGATGTAAGACTGAAAGATTTCGGTCATGTATTTAGGGCCCTCCCCTATCATACTCTTATGAATAGTGCATAGAGTTTTGAATTGGACTCGCTTCCTCACTGGAAGCCAGTGGAGTCTCACCAGCAGGGGACTGGAAGGAGTCCTTGATGGAACATTCAGGACAATCCTTGCTGCTGTATTTTGGATTACTTGCAATTTACTGAGTTGCTCCTCGTTAGCTCCGAGGAGCAACCCATTGCACTAATCCACCCTGCTGATGACCAGAGCCTGCACAAGCGTTTTTCTATGATGGTCTGGTATGTAGGGGAAGACTCGTCTCAACATCCCAATAGCCCGGAAGCAGGTACCAGCAACCTGATTTACATGTCCCTTAAAGGTAAGTTGCTGATCAAAGAGCACTCCCAGGTTCCTAACAGAACTCTTGGGGGTGGGGACAGGACCTAGCTCCACGGGCCACCAGTCAGATGACCAATATGTTGCCGCTTGTCCAAAACACATGACCTCCGTTTTCCCCACATTACACTGCAGACAGTTAGTTGACATCCAGTCTGCAATGGCTCTCATGCCATCTGCAAAAGATCTTTTTATTGCAGATGTGAGAGTTTTAAAAGGGAAAAGGAGTTGGGTGTCGTCGGCATACGACACCGGGGTGAACCCGAAAGATCTAGCTAAGTTGGCTAGGGGGGCCACATACACATTGAAGAGTGTAGGACTAAGGCATGAGCCTTGTGGCACTCCCTTATGGAGCTCCCTTAGTGTGGATTTGTGGGAGCCCAGCCTAACTTCTTGGACACGACCAGTCAAAAAGCTCTTCATCCATGTCAGAGCCTCTCCCTCCACACCCACCTCACCTAGGCGGTCAAGAAGCACCGTGTGAGACACCGTATCGAAAGCGGCGGAAAGGTCCAACAGCACCAGAATCATAGAGCTGCCATCATCCAGTGCCATTCTGATGTTATTGGTCACTGTCTGAAGGGCTGATTCTGTGCTGTGGTTTGGCCTGAAACCAGATTGTGAATAGTCCAGGCCATCCGTCGCTTCAAGATGTTGAGAAAGATAGGTGTTCACGTGCCTCTCTGTAACCTTGCCCAGGTAGGGTAGGAGGGAGATAGGTCGTAAGTTGGAGAGGTCTGTCCAAGGGGAAGATGCTTTTTTTCTAATCGGGTTCACCACCGCCCTTTTCCAGTCTGCAGGGACCTGGCCTTTTGTTAGGGAGATGTTAATCACATCCAGCATGTGAGGTCCCAAAAAAGAGATCATGAGGCCAACCATTTTAGTTGGAATAAGGTCATTAGGCGACCCAGATTTAATGTGGCTGCAGAAAGAGAGGAGCTCTGCGTTGGTGATCGGAGGGAAAGATGAAAGGGTGGGCTTGTTACTAGATACCGGAATATGAGGATGGGGATGGCCTATGTTAGTAATTTTTATAGCGTCATTGGCTGCTACTATTTTTTCATAGATGTTGTTTATTTTGTCCTCAAAATATGTCGAGACTTCATCACATAGGTCTTGTGAGAAGTCCTCAGAGCTGTCACAAGCAGTCGGCTTAATAAAATTCTGCAGGATGTTAAAAAGCTCCTTAGAGCAGTTGCCTGCCTGTGCTATCTGCTGCGTTAGATGTTGTTTCCTTGCTTGCTTTATGTTTTTATAATACTTGGATTGAGTATCTAAGAAAGCTACTCTGCTGCTCTCGGTCTTCCCTTTCCTCCAAGCTTTCTCAGCTCGTCTGCAGTTTTGCTTTGCTACCCTCAATTCGTGGGTATACCAGCTATCTTGTTTAAGCACAGGATACTGTTTGTGTTTTTTTAATGGGGCTACAATGTCAATAGCTTGCTTAATAGAGACATTGAGCTTAGTTAAGGCCATATCAGCGGTGTCAGTTGCTGAAATTTCCGGATTTGTCCAGAATTCCTGGATTTTATTGGCAGTGACTTTATGCCACTGTCGTCGCCAAGTGGGGGGAAGAGGAGCACTCTTAACAGTTCTTACAGGAGTTACTAAAAGAAATTCAAGCATGGAGTGGTCTGTCCATGCTATTTCTTTTGCCGGGGAGCAGATTACTTTAGCACAATTACAAAAAAGTAAATCTAGCATATGTCCTCCTTTGTGGGTGGGTCCATGATTTTGTAATTCCAGACCTAAGTTAGAAAGGTCTGTAATCAGGGCAGTGGCATCAGAATGTGTGGGTAGATCTACGTGTGTATTAAAGTCTCCCAAAAGAAGAAAATCTTCTTTAGATTTAATATGAGGGGCTAAGATTTCTTGAAGATTAAGAGCAAAATTCGTATTGGGTCCTGGAGGGCGATAGACCAAAGCACCTTTCCAGGTTATATGATTGGTAAGAGTGAATTTAAAAATCATTATTTCTAGCTGAGGGTGCATGTGTTGCTCACTAATAGTAACTTTTATACAGTCTTTGTGTATAATAGCGAGACCGCCTCCGGTTTTTATTTCTCGGTCTAGATGTTTAATTTTATACCCAGCAGGGATCCCCATGGCTATGGCAGTAACTGTATGTGGTTTTAGCCATGTTTCAGCCAAGAAGCAAATGTCTGGCTGCATAGAGTGAATTAAATCCCAAACTTGATGTTGGTGTTTGGGTAATGACCGTACATTGAGAAAGAAGCTCCTGAGGCCCGAAGGTGGGGGTTTAAGAACCGGGGGGGGGGGGTATACTATTTCCAGATAGACGCCGACATTGCAGACAGGAGAAGCCTCCCTCTACACGGTGCCATGGAATTTTAGTGCTACATGACCGTGATGGTCTAAGGGTCAGAAGCGTTTGGGCCGAGTAACTAGTTATCCGTGTGCCCTTACCGGTCGGAGCTCGTTGGGCAGGGTCAGAGTCCATCGCCCCTCGCCCCGTCCTGTCGCGGACGGGCGCAGACGGGCTTTTCTTCGGCGCTTCTTAGGCGCGCTCGAAGGCGCCCCCTGCGCGCAACCGCAGCGCGCTTATGGGAAGGGCGTGGCTAAATAGCCCGGAGTGAGGTAGCCACTAGAGCGCTAACCTCAACTCCGGGAAAACCGGAAGTGCTGCCTGCCTGGCTCTTGCCTGTCCGCCCTCCGCACAACGGCACTATTGCCGGGTCGGAACGAGGCGGGCAGGCGGTAAGATCGAGCCCAGGCGATTAGAGGGAGAGAAACAGTTTTTGGTGGAACACGTGAGTCTGTCCAGATAAAAACACAGTAATACAATTTAAAATACAACAGACTTTTAAAATCAGTCCGCTCGTATTAGCGCTTCTCGCAGCCCCCGTATTTACCAGTTCTTAGTAAGAGACACTCTCAAGCACAGCAGCGGGTCTGGGAGACACTGCCACCGTCTCCCTACCGCGTTGGCCCGAGGGTCAGGTCGGCCTAAATAGCCCGGAGTGAGGTAGCCACTAGAGCGCTAACCTCAACTCCGGGAAAACCGGAAGTGCTGCCTGCCTGGCTCTTGCCTGTCCGCCCTCCGCACAACGGCACTATTGCCGGGTCGGAACGAGGCGGGCAGGCGGTAAGATCGAGCCCAGGCGATTAGAGGGAGAGAAACAGTTTTTGGTGGAACACTTGGGTCTGTCCAGATAAAAACACAGTAATACAATTTAAAATACATAAAAACACAGTAATACAATTAAAATACAACAGACTTTTAGTATACTACAGACCTCTACCCTAACTTGCTCTTGCTGGCATTGATAGTCAGGCCTGCTTCCTGCAGGGCCTGAATCACTTCTCTGAGGTGTGTCAATTGGTCCTACCAGAAGTTTCATGCATCTATGATACACTAGAGGTCTTTAGCCCAGATAATACCCCGTTTAACGGACTCTAGAAGGTGGCAGAGGCATTCTTCAATCCAATGGGCATTACCTTGAATTGGAAGTGGAACTCAGGAGTTGATAATGCTGAGCTCTCCTTTGCTCCCTCAGTCACGGCTGCCAGTATCCTGAAGACAGATCAAAGGTGCTATGAATGGGGCGTGTCCATCTTGTGGACAGCATCCAGTTCTAATTATTTCATGCAGAATCAGATTTCTAGGGCCCGTCCCTTTCAGGTTGGCCTTGGGCACCGGCCACCACAGGGCTGGCCCAGGGACTGCTGGAGGGCTCAGACTTTCCCCAAGGACAACGGTTTGGAGACTTGCTCCCTAATGATGGCCTTCCTTCATCTAAAACCGATATATTTAATTTTAGAAGGTACGTTGTCACCAGTGTCACTGGGCCCCATTCACAGAATAAACTTAAGACGAAATCCTAAACTTACTCCCATTTTGGTATTCACAGAAGGCACTTACTCATTTCGGTATTCACAGAAGTTAGGAGTCCTAACTGTAGGACTCCTAATTGCCTTCTCTTAATACCGAGAGTCTTAAAGTTAGGATTTTTCTCAGTTTAGGAGTAGTAAAGTTAGGACTCCTAATTTTAGGACTCCTAAATGCCTTCTGTGAGTACTGCAAGTCTTAAAGTTAGGATTTTCTCAGTTTCGGAGTAGTAAAGTTAGGACTCCTAACTTAAAAGAAGTATTTTTAAATTCTGAGTTCAGGAAGCCTAAACTCCATTTCTTTATCTTGTCCCAATGAAAAGTTATGCTTGTAAGATATTATAAAGCGGCTCCCATGTCAGCCTATGAAACAGATAGCCTTGCAATAGTGAGAAATGAAAAACACAGTATTTTACTAACAGGACATTTAAAACACACCAGTATAATGTTCTACCTTTCACATACACTGCACCATGCCCATGGGGTACCTTGGGTCTACCTGAGGGGTATCTTACATGTAAGAAAAGGGAAGATTTGGGCCTGGCAAGTGGGTGCACTTATCGGGTAGACATGGCAGTAAAGCCTGTGAATAGACACTATAATTAATAGAAATCGGTTGGGTGGATGCACAGCTAATGTATTCAAAAGTTTTGCTGCGTTTTAATCGGTTCAACTCAGGTGGCGTCTTAACCCCTAATACGCCTTGAAATATGGTTAGAAACATGGTTCCAGTGGGTCACTGGGACCATCCCTGAGAGAACTCGCCTTTCTCCTCATATAAGGATTTCCCAAAAAGTTCATAAATGTTCAAAATAAATATTTATTCGTGATTATTCTTCAAATCAAGTTCAATTGTCATATTTAATCATTTCATCCATTCATCAAAATGGCATCATTATATGGTTGTCATGTCCAATGCATTTCGGGCTCTAAAATAGCCCTTCATCAGGGAATACCATAGCCGCTGGATGGTATCCTGGTTGATCTCTGCTTTCCCTCTGTACATCTCCGGGACAAAAGTAACAGACATTCCAGCCTGAAATTATCTTATTATAGCAATTTGCCACCAATTCCTCCACCAGTTGTCACTCACTTTGAGCTGATGTTACAGGTAAACTCTGGGTTCTAGCAGCTGGAAGCCTGCCTCCCTACATTGTACCAAGCTTAGTTATATATTAGCATGTCCTGCAGAGTAGCAAAGGCAAGCATAAGGGGCAACCCGTGATCCGTCCTTTTGAGAAGGTAAAACATTTTGATGAATGGATGAAATGATTAAATATGACAATTGAACTTGATTTGAAGAATAATCACGAATAAATATTTATTTTGAACATTTATGAACTTTGTGGGAAATCCTTATATGAGGAGAAAGGCGAGTTCTCTCAGGGATGGTCCCAGTGACCCACTGGAACCACTTTTCTAACAATAGACACTGTAATGGCAGGTCTGAGACACCTTTGAAAGGCTGCCTGTGTGGGTAACACAATCAGTGCTGCAGGCTCACTAGCAGCATAGATTTACAGGCCCTGGGCACACATGTGCCCATTACTAGGGACTTACTACTAAATTAAATAAGCTAATCATGGAAACACAATCCATAAACACAAATTATATTACAAACATATGCACTTTAGCACTGAATATGTGTGGTGAAGTGCCCAGAGTCCTAAAACCAACAGAAACAAGGTCCAAAACAGGAGGTCTAAACCAAAATGTCTGGGGTGTAGGAAAATGCCTCTTTGTGCATGGCTGCCACCCACCTTTTGCCTGATGTTGATGCTATTTGACTGAGTGTGCCCTGGGTTTCTGCCAACCAGGTACCAGTGGCCTATGTTCTTTTCCTAAAACTGTACTGTGTACCCACAAATTGGTACCTCTCTGGCCACATCCATGTCCAGTGTAAAAAGTACCTTAGGTACCAAATGCCCTGTGAGCAGAGAAGGGCTCTAAGGGCTGCAACACTTATTGTGCCATTCTCAAAGGTCCTGTACCTTAACACCCACACACTGCCATTGCAGGCTGAGTGTTGCTGGTGAAGAGAAAAGTGAAGAGTCGACATGGCACACATCCCTATGTGATTCATAAAGGGGGTGGTGATGGACAGAGTATCTGAATTAAGCAGAACACTCCTACCCAGTCAAAAGATCAGGGCTTGATCCATCACCGTTTTTTAGCTCACTGCACCATCCCAGCTCAGAACCCGGCTACATGCAAATTAGTCTGACCCTGGCCCAGTGCATCATGGGAACAGGGCAGACCAAACTACCAAGCCAATTCTTTACTGGAAAGGAAACAAGCTTCCGGGGACCGGTTTCTGTCATTACAGCCATCTTCGGCCCGGCTTGCTTGAATCCTGATGGTGCAGTGAGCAAGGGACTCACATCTGAGCATACCCTTCCACACTTGTGGTGGCCAAAACGATTCATAAAGGGGGTGGTGATGGTCAGAGTATCTGAATTAAGCAGAACACTCCTACCCAGTCAAAAGATCAGGGCTTGATCCATCACCGTTTTTTAGCTCACTGCACCATCCCAGCTCAGAACCCGGCTACATGCAAATTAGTCTGACCCTGGCCCAGTGCATCATGGGAACAGGGCAGACCAAACTACCAAGCCAATTCTTTACTGGAAAGGAAACAAGCTTCCGGGGACCGGTTTCTGTCATTACAGCCATCTTCGGCCCGGCTTGCTTGAATCCTGATGGTGCAGTGAGCAAGGGACTCACATCTGAGCATACCCTTCCACACTTGTGGTGGCCAAAACGATTCATAAAGGGGGTGGTGATGGTCAGAGTATCTGAATTAAGCAGAACACTCCTACCCAGTCAAAAGATCAGGGCTTGATCCATCACCGTTTTTTAGCTCACTGCACCATCCCAGCTCAGAACCCGGCTACATGCAAATTAGTCTGACCCTGGCCCAGTGCATCATGGGAACAGGGCAGACCAAACTACCAAGCCAATTCTTTACTGGAAAGGAAACAAGCTTCCGGGGACCTGTTTCTGGCATTACAGCCGTCTTCGGCCCGGCTTGCTTGAATCCTGATGGTACAGTGAGCAAGGGACTCACATCTGAGCATACCCTTCCACACTTGTGGTGGCCAAAACGATTCATAAAGGGGGTGGTGATGGACAGAGTATCTGAATTAAGCAGAACACTCCTACCCAGTCAAAAGATCAGGGCTTGATCCATCACCGTTTTTTAGCTCACTGCACCATCCCAGCTCAGAACCCCGCTAAATGAAAATTAGTCTGACCCTGGCCAAGTGCATCATGGGAACAGGGCAGACCAAACTACCAAGCCAATTCTTTACTGGAAAGGAAACAAGCTCCCGGGGACCGGTTTCTGGCATTACAGCCGTCTTCGGCCCGGCTTGCTTGAATCCTGATGGTGCAGTGAGCAAGGGACTCACATCTGAGCATACCCTTCCACACTTGTGGTGGCCAAAACGATTCATAAAGGGGGTGGTGATGGACAGAGTATCTGAATTAAGCAGAACACTCCTACCCAGTCAAAAGATCAGGGCTTGATCCATCACCGTTTTTTAGCTCACTGCACCATCCCAGCTCAGAACCCGGCTACATGCAAATTAGTCTGACCCTGGCCCAGTGCATCATGGGAACAGGGCAGACCAAACTACCAAGCCAATTCTTTACTGGAAAGGAAACAAGCTTCCGGGGACCGGTTTCTGGCATTACAGCCATCTTCGGCCCGGCTTGCTTGAATCCTGATGGTGCAGTGAGCAAGGGACTCACATCTGAGCATACCCTTCCACACTTGTGGTGGCCAAAACGACTCATAAAGGGGGTGGTGATGGTCAGAGTATCTGAATTAAGCAGAACACTCCTACCCAGTCAAAAGATCAGGGCTTGATCCATCACCGTTTTTTAGCTCACCGCACCATCCCAGCTCAGAACCCGGCTACATGCAAATTAGTCTGACCCTGGCCCAGTGCATCATAGGAACAGGGCAGACCAAACTACCAAGCCAATTCTTTACTGGAAAGGAAACAAGCTTCCGGGGACCGGTTTCTGGCATTACAGCCGTCTTCGGCCCGGCTTGCTTGAATCCTGATGGTGCAGTGAGCAAGGGACTCACATCTGAGCATACCCTTCCACACTTGTGGTGGCCAAAACGATTCATAAAGGGGGGGGTGATGGACAGAGTATCTGAATTAAGCAGAACACTCCTACCCAGTCAAAAGATCAGGGCTTGATCCATCACCGTTTTTTAGCTCACTGCACCATCCCAGCTCAGAACCCGGCTACATGCAAATTAGTCTGACCCTGGCCCAGTGCATCATGGGAACAGGGCAGACCAAACTACCAAGCCAATTCTTTACTGGAAAGGAAACAAGCTTCCGGGGACCGGTTTCTGGCATTACAGCCGTCTTCGGCCCGGCTTGCTTGAATCCTGATGGTGCAGTGAGCAAGGGACTCACATCTGAGCATACCCTTCCACACTTGTGGTGGCCAAAACGATTCATAAAGGGGGTGGTGATGGACAGAGTATCTGAATTAAGCAGAACACTCCTACCCAGTCAAAAGATCAGGGTTTGATCCATCACCGTTTTTTAGCTCACTGCACCATCCCAGCTCAGAACCCCGCTACATGAAAATTAGTCTGACCCTGGCCGAGTGCATCATGGGAACAGGGCAGACCAAACTACCAAGCCAATTCTTTACTGGAAAGGAAACAAGCTCCCGGGGACTGGTTTCTGGCATTACAGCCGTCTTCGGCCCGGCTTGCTTGAATCCTGATGGTGCAGTGAGCAAGGGACTCACATCTGAGCATACCCTTCCACACTTGTGGTGGCCAAAATGATTCATAAAGGGGGTGGTGATGGACAGAGTATCTGAATTAAGCAGAACACTCCTACCCAGTCAAAAGATCAGGGCTTGATCCATCACCGTTTTTTAGCTCACTGCACCATCCCAGCTCAGAACCCGGCTACATGCAAATTAGTCTGACCCTGGCCCAGTGCATCATGGGAACAGGGCAAACCAAACTACCAAGCCAATTCTTTACTGGAAATGAAACAAGCTTCCGGGGACCGGTTTATGGCATTACAGCCGTCTTCGGCCCGGCTTGCTTGAATCCTGATGGTGCAGTGAGCAAGGGACTCACATCTGAGCATACCCTTCCACACTTGTGGTGGCCAAAACGATTCATAAAGGGGGTGGTGATGGACAGAGTATCTGAATTAAGCAGAACACTCCTACCCAGTCAAAAGATCAGGGCTTGATCCATCACCGTTTTTTAGCTCACTGCACCATCCCAGCTCAGAACCCGGTTACATGCAAATTAGTCTGACCCTGGCCCAGTGCATCATGTGAACAGGGCAGACCAAACTACCAAGCCAATTCTTTACTGGAAAGGAAACAAGCTTCTGGGGACCGGTTTCTGGCATTACAGCCATCTTCGGCCCGGCTTGCTTAAATCCTGAGGGTGCAGTGAGCAAGGGACTCACATCTGAGCATACCCTTCCACACTTGTGGTGGCCAAAATGATTCATAAAGGGGGTGGTGATGGACAGAGTATCTGAATTAAGCAGAACACTCCTACCCAGTCAAAAGATCAGGGCTTGATCCATCACCGTTTTTTAGCTCACTGCACCATCCCAGCTCAGAACTCGGCTACATGCAAATTAGTCTGACCCTGGCCCAGTGCATCATGGGAACAGGGCAGACCAAACTACCAAGCCAATTCTTTACTGGAAAGGAAACAAGCTCCCTGGGACCGGTTTCTGGCATTACAGCCGTGTTCGGCCCGGCTTGCTTGAATCCTGATGGTGCAGTGAGCAAGGGACTCACATCTGAGCATACCCTTCCACACTTGTGGTGGCCAAAACGATTCATAAAGGGGGTGGTGATGGACAGAGTATCTGAATTTAGCAGAACACTCCTACCCAGTCAAAAGATCAGGGCTTGATCCATCACCGTTTTTTAGCTCACTGCACCATCCCAGCTCAGAACCCGGCTACATGCAAATTAGTCTGACCCTGGCCCAGTGCATCATGGGAACAGGGCAGACCAAACTACCAAGCCAATTCTTTACTGGAAATGAAACAAGCTTCCGGGGACCGGTTTCTGGCATTACAGCCGTCTTCGGCCCGGCTTGCTTGAATCCTGATGGTGCAGTGAGCAAGGGACTCACATCTGAGCATACCCTTCCACACTTGTGGTGGCCAAAACGATTCATAAAGGGGGTGGTGATGGACAGAGTATCTGAATTAAGCAGAACACTCCTACCCAGTCAAAAGATCAGGGCTTGATCCATCACCGTTTTTTAGCTCACTGCACCATCCCAGCTCAGAACCCCGCTACATGAAAATTAGTCTGACCCTGGCCGAGTGCATCATGGGAACAGGGCAGACCAAACTACCAAGCCAATTCTTTACTGGAAAGGAAACAAGCTCCCGGGGACCGGTTTCTGGCATTACAGCCGTCTTCGGCCCGGCTTGCTTGAATCCTGATGGTGCAGTGAGCAAGGGACTCACATCTGAGCATACCCTTCCACACTTGTGGTGGCCAAAACGATTCATAAAGGGGGTGGTGATGGACAGAGTATCTGAATTAAGCAGAACACTCCTACCCAGTCAAAAGATCAGGGCTTGATCCATCACCGTTTTTTAGCTCACTGCACCATCCCAGCTCAGAACCTGGTTACATGCAAATTAGTCTGACCCTGGCCCAGTGCATCATGGGAACAGGGCAGACCAAACTACCAAGCCAATTCTTTACTGGAAAGGAAACAAGCTTCTGGGGACCGGTTTCTGGCATTACAGCCGTCTTCGGCCCGGCTTGCTTAAATCCTGAGGATGCAGTGAGCAAGGGACTCACATCTGAGCATACCCTTCCACACTTGTGGTGGCCAAAAGGATTCATAAAGGGGGTGGTGATGGACAGAGTATCTGAATTAAGCAGAACACTCCTACCCAGTCAAAAGATCAGGGCTTGATCCATCACCGTTTTTTAGCTCACTGCACCATCCCAGCTCAGAACTCGGCTACATGCAAATTAGTCTGACCCTGGCCCAGTGCATCATGGGAACAGGGCAGACCAAACTACCAAGCCAATTCTTTACTGGAAAGGAAACAAGCTCCCGGGGACCGGTTTCTGGCATTACAGCCGTCTTCGGCCCGGCTTGCTTGAATCCTGATGGTGCAGTGAGCAAGGGACTCACATCTGAGCATACCCTTCCACACTTGTAGTGGCCAAAACGATTCATAAAGGGGGTGGTGATGGACAGAGTATCTGAATTAAGCAGAACACTCCTACCCAGTCAAAAGATCAGGGCTTGATCCATCACCGTTTTTTAGCTCACTGCACCATCCCAGGTCAGAACCCGGCTACATGCAAATTAGTCTGACCCTGGCCCAGTGCATCATGGGAACAGGGCAGACCAAACTACCAAGCCAATTCTTTACTGGAAATGAAACAAGCTTCCGGGGACCGGTTTCTGGCATTACAGCCGTCTTCGGCCCGGCTCGCTTGAATCCTGATGGTGCAGTGAGCAAGGGACTCACATCTGAGCATACCCTTCCACACTTGTGGTGGCCAAAACGATTCATAAAGGGGGTGGTGATGGACAGAGTATCTGAATTAAGCAGAACACTCCTACCCAGTCAAAAGATCAGGGCTTGATCCATCACTGTTTTTTAGCTCACTGCACCATCCCAGCTCAGAACCCGGCTACATGCAAATTAGTCTGACCCTGGCCCAGTGCATCATGGGAACAGGGCACACCAAACTACCAAGCCAATTCTTTACTGGAAAGGAAACAATCTTCTGGGGACCGGTTTCTGGCATTACAGCCGTCTTCGGCCCGGCTTGCTTGAATCCTGATGGTGCAGTGAGCAAGGGACTCACATCTGAGCATACCCTTCCACACTTGTGGTGGCCAAAACGATTCATAAAGGGGGTGGTGATGGGCAGAGTATCTGAATTAAGCACAACACTCCTACCCAGTCAAAAGATCAGGGCTTGATCCATCACCGTTTTTTAGCTCACTGCACCATCCCAGCTCAGAACCCGGCTACATGCAAATTAGTCTGACCCTGGCCCAGTGCATCATGGGAACAGGGCAGACCAAACTACCAAGCCAATTCTTTACTGGAAAGGAAACAAGCTTCCGGGGACCGGTTTCTGGCATTACAGCCGTCTTCGGCCCGGCTTGCTTGAATCCTGATGGTGCAGTGAGCAAGGGACTCTCATCTGAGCATACCCATCCACACTTGTGGTGGCCAAAACGATTCATAAAGGGGGTGGTGATGGACAGAGTATCTGAATTAAGCAGAACACTCCTACCCAGTCAAAAGATCAGGGCTTGATCCATCACCGTTTTTTAGCTCACTGCACCATCCCAGCTCAGAACCCGGCTACATGCAAATTAGTCTGACCCTGGCCCTGTGCATCATGGGAACAGGGCAGACCAAACTACCACGCCAATTCTTTACTGGAAAGGAAACAAGCTTCCGGGGACCGGTTTCTGGCATTACAGCCGTCTTCGGCCCGGCTTGCTTGAATCCTGATGGAGCAGTGAGCAAGGGACTCACATCTGAGCATACCCTTCCACACTTGTGGTGGCCAAAACGACTCATAAAGGGGGTGGTGATGGTCAGAGTATCTGAATTAAGCATAACACTCCTACCCAGTTAAAAGATCAGGGCTTGATCCATCACCGTTTTTTAGCTCACTGCACCATCCCAGCTCAGAACCCCGCTACATGAAAATTAGTCTGACCCTGGCCGAGTGCATCATGGGAACAGGGCAGACCAAACTACCAAGCCAATTCTTTACTGGAAAGGAAACAAGCTCCCGGGGACCGGTTTCTGGCATTACAGCCGTCTTCGGCCCGGCTTGCTTGAATCCTGATGGTGCAGTGAGCAAGGGACTCACATCTGAGCATAACCTTCCACACTTGTGGTGGCCAAAACGATTCATAAAGGGGGTGGTGATGGACAGAGTATCTGAATTAAGCAGAACACTCCTACCCAGTCAAAAGATCAGGGCTTGATCCATCACCGTTTTTTAGCTCACTGCACCATCCCAGCTCAGAACCCGGCTACATGCAAATTAGTCTGACCCTGGCCCAGTGCATCATGGGAACAGGGCAGACCAAACTACCAAGCCAATTCTTTACTGGAAAGGAAACAAGCTTCCGGGGATCGGTTTCTGGCATTACAGCCGTCTTCGGTCCGGCTTGCTTGAATCCTGATGGTGCAGTGAGCAAGGGACTCACATCTGAGCATACCCTTCCACACTTGTGGTGGCCAAAACGATTCATAAAGGGGGTGGTGATGGACAGAGTATCTGAATTAAGCAGAACACTCCTACCCAGTCAAAAGATCAGGGCTTGATCCATCAACGTTTTTTAGCTCACTGCACCATCCAGCTCAGAACCCGGCTACATGCAAATTAGTCTGACCCTGGCCCAGTGCATCATGGGAACAGGGCAGACCAAACTACCAAGCCAATTCTTTACTGGAAAGGAAACAACCTTCTGGGGACCGGTTTCTGGCATTACAGCCGTCTTCGGCCCGGCTTGCTTGAATCCTGATGGTGCAGTGAGCAAGGGACTCACATCTGAGCATACCCTTCCACACTTGTGGTGGCCAAAACGATTCATAAAGGGGGTGGTGATGGGCAGAGTATATGAATTAAGCAGAACACTCCTACCCAGTCAAAAGATCAGGGCTTGATCCATCACCATTTTTTAGCTCACTGCACCATCCCAGCTCAGAACCCGGCTACATGCAAATTAGTCTGACCCTGGCCCAGTGCATCATGGGAACAGGGCAGACCAAACTACCAAGCCAATTCTTTACTGGAAAGGAAACAAGCTTCCGGGGACCGGTTTCTGGCATTACAGCCGTCTTCGGCCCGGCTTGCTTGAATCCTGATGGTGCAGTGAGCAAGGGACTCACATCTGAGCATACCCTTCCACACTTGTGGTGGCCAAATCGATTCATAAAGGGGGTGGTGATGGACAGAGTATCTGAATTAAGCAGAACACTCCTACCCAGTCAAAAGATCAGGGCTTGATCCATCACCGTTTTTTTAGCTCACTGCACCATCCCAGCTCAGAACCCTGCTACATGCAAATTAGTCTGACCCTGGCCCAGTGCATCATGGGAACAGGGCAGACCAAACTACCAAGCCAATTCTTTACTGGAAAGGAAACAAGCTTCCGGGGACCGGTTTCTGGCATTACAGCCGTCTTCGGCCCGGCTTGCTTGAATCCTGATGGTGCAGTGAGCAAGGGACTCACATCTGAGCATACCCTTCCACACTTGTGGTGGCCAAAACGATTCATAAAGGGGGTGGTGATGGACAGAGTATCTGAATTAAGCAGAACACTCCTACCCAGTCAAAAGATCAGGGCTTGATCCATCACCGTTTTTTAGCTCACTGCACCATCACAGCTCAGAACCCGGCTACATGCAAATTAGTCTGACCCTGGCCCAGTGCATCATGGGAACAGGGCAGACCAAACTACCAAGCCAATTCTTTACTGGAAAGGAAACAAGCTTCCGGGGACCGGTTTCTGGCATTACAGCCGTCTTCGGCCCGGCTTGCTTGAATCCTGATGGTGCAGTGAGAAAGGGACTCACATCTGAGCATACCCTTCCACACTTGTGGTGGCCAAAACGATTCATAAAAGGGGTGGTGATGGACAGAGTATCTGAATTAAGCAGAACACTCCTACCCAGTCAAAAGATCAGGGCTTGACCATCACCGTTTTTTAGCTCACTGCACCATCCCAGCTCAGAACCCGGCTACATGCAAATTAGTCTGACCCTGGCCCAGTGCATCATGGGAACAGGGCAGACCAAACTACCAAGCCAATTCTTTACTGGAAAGGAAACAAGCTTCCGGGGACCGGTTTCTGGCATTACAGCCGTCTTCGGCCCGGCTTGCTTGAATCCTGATGGTGCAGTGAGAAAGGGACTCACATCTGAGCATACCCTTCCACACTTGTGGTGGCCAAAACGATTCATAAAGGGGGTGGTGATGGACAGAGTATTTGAATTAAGCAGAACACTCCTACCCAGTCAAAAGATCAGGGCTTGATCCATCACCGTTTTTTAGCTCACTGCACCATCCCAGCTCAGAACCCGGCTACATGCAAACTAGTCTGACCCTGGCCCAGTGCATCATGGGAACAGGGCAGACCAAACTACCAAGCCAATTCTTTACTGGAAAGGAAACAAGCTTCCGGGGACCGGTTTCTGGCATTACAGCCGTCTTCGGCCCGGCTTGCTTGAATCCTGATGGTGCAGTGAGCAAGGGACTCACATCTGAGCATACCCTTCCACACATCCCTATGTGCCATACCTACAACCTCTGCCTAAGACATAGGTCAGCCACCCCTCTAGCTGGGTACACTTTGCCACTGATGAGGATACAGGTGCATGAGCCCTGTACCCCTACAGTGTCTATGTCTATTCGTAGACATTGTAAGTGCAGTCAAACTATAAACAGTGTATGGTCTGGGAATTCGTCATTAAGTACTCCACAGCACCATAATGGCCTTACTGAAATCTGGGAAGTTTGGTAGCAAACTTCTCAGCACATTAAACCCACACTGATGCCAGGGTGGGATTTAATGAAAAATGCAATTAGAGGGCATCTTAGAGATTCCCCCTGAAAAATGAACTAACTCTTTTGTCCTGGCTGAATGGCTGCTCACCATCTGCCATTCCTGGACATGTTTCTTTACCCTTGGGTCGAGAGCCTCCCACTCTCTGGGTCTGGAAATAACGCATATCCTGGGCAGAGGTGCCAAGCCTCCTCCCCCAAGATGGGCAGCATTCATGAAGGGGAAGATTCAAAGGCTTGCCGCCTGTGAGCTGACCCAGCCATTAGCTACTCCCAGCAACTGGCCCCCACCGGTTCTAACCCCCACTTTGATTGAGAGAATCGGCAGGAAAACCAAGATAGGAGAAGAGGTGTGTCAAACTTTGCAAACCCCATCCCTCAGGTGGGTGAGGTGAGGTGATGCACAAATATCAGCCCCCGCCATCTTGAAGATGGGAGACCCTGCCAACCAGAGTGAGGCTTATGCCTCCCTCCCACTAGTGGGTGGCATAATAGAGGGTGTACCCAACCCAGGGAAGGGACCCATTGGGCCCAACCTGTACCTACATGAAACGCCCCAAAATCTAGTATTTAGGAGCAACTCCGAACCTTGCCTACTCAGACAAGATGAAACAAGAAGAAGAAGGACCAAAGAGCCGCGCTGAAGGAAGAAAAGGAGGACACCAATGGACTTGGCCCCTGGCCTTCCGGTCTGTCCCGACCTCAACCTGCTACTGCGGAATCCCAGGTTGTCCTGCAGCCAGCAGCCCCCTAGAACCCAGAAGACCCAGACAGATTGTGCTCTTGAGGCGGAAGCCGAGAGCTTTTTTAATTGTTTACTAATTATTTTAAAAAACAAAAACTTATTGTCACTTTAAACCTGTGTGCACTTGCCTTTGGCTTCACTGCTTCCCTGCGCAGCCGAGTGATCGCTGTCGCAGCCCTCCCAAGCTTTTCCCGCCGCCAGCTCGGCGAAGACCGAGGCCACGCCCCCTTGCGAGGCCAAGCCCCCACGCCAACCTTTAAAAGCGCTGATCGCTAGCGCTTGCGGCCCAGACAGATTGTGCTCTTGAGGCGGCAGCCGAGAGCTTTTTTAATTGTTTACTAATTCTTTTAAAAAACAAAAACTTATTGTCACTTTAAACCTGTGTGCACTTGCCTTTGGCTTCACTGCTTCCCTGCGCAGCCGAGTGATCGCTGTCGCAGCCCTCCCAAGCTTTTCCCGCCGCCAGCTCGGCGAAGACCGAGGCCACGCCCCCTTGCGAGGCCACGCCCCCACGCCACCCTTTAAAAGCGCTGATCGCTAGCGCTTGCCGCCCAGACAGATTGTGCTCTTGAGGCGGAAGCCGAGAGCTTTTTTAATTGTTTACTAATTCTTTTAAAAAACAAAAACTTATTGTCACTTTAAACCTGTGTGCACTTGCCTTTGGCTTCACTGCTTCCCTGCGCAGCCGAGTGATCGCTGTCGCAGCCCTCCCAAGCTTTTCCCGCCGCCAGCTCGGCGAAGACCGAGGCCACGCCCCCTTGCGAGGCCACGTCCCCACGCCACCCTTTAAAAGCGCTGATCGCTAGCGCTTGCCGCCCAGACAGATTGTGCTCTTGAGGCGGAAGCCGAGAGCTTTTTTAATTGTTTACTAATTCTTTTGAAAAACAAAAACTTATTGTCACTTTAAACCTGTGTGCACTTGCCTTTGGCTTCACTGCTTCCCTGCGCAGCCGAGTGATCGCTGTCGCAGCCCTCCCTAGCTTTTCCCGCCGCCAGCTCGGCGAAGACCGAGGCCACGCACCCTTGCGAGGCCACGCCCCCACACCACCCCTCCACGCCCTATAAATAATGTGTATCTTTCGGACGCGCCTTTGGCGCGCCTTCGGCGCGCAGGCGGCGTGCCCGCTGCGCACGTCCGCGCCACTACGGGCCATAGGGCACGCCACGCCGACCGCCTTATCTCGTATTCCCCTCAATCCCTCAGAGACCTGCAAAACCCTAAGATCTCCCTACCCCCATCGGCTATCCGCAGGATACGCACTGCTGGTATCATGCACCCCGACCAACCCCACCTAAGTGGCAGCACCCCACCAGCTACGCCAAACACGCTGACCTCGACCATCAGAGTGTTATACTTAAACACTCGCTCTCTGGTTAAACACTCTGAGGATATCTTTATTCTGCTATCTAACACCAACCCGGACATGCTTCTACTCACAGAAACGTGGCTAAACTCTGAGTCTCTCCCAGATATTTTGGCCGCCCTACCCCCTGATTATTACATCCTTCATGCCGACCGCCCTGGTGATCGCCCCGGGGGAGGGGGGTGGCAGCCATCATATCCAAACGCCTGAACTGTGTCTCTTCCTATTCCCTCCCCATTCCGAAGGTGGACAATCTACTCATCAGTGTGCAAACTGATACCGGTACCCTTACCCTTCTACTTCTGTACCGGCCCCCCCACCCTATGCCATCTTTCTCCTCCACCCTGAGCGAACAGCTATCCAGCCTTCTAACATTGCACTCCAGTTTCGCCCTCCTCGGCGACCTTAATTACTGGTTTAGCGATGTCAATGCTGGCTCCCATGCCTCAGAGCTCTTCGAGACTCTCAACAGCCTGAATCTCACCCAACAGGTTACCCAACCCACCCATAACAAGGGCCATATCTTGGACCAGATTTGGACCTGCAATTTGGCCATATCCACACCAGACGTCTCTCCATGCGTCTGACCCCCGCCCCCTTGATGGCTGGGGGCTCCTCACGGAAATGGAATACATATGATTCCCGGGGCTTTCTTACTGCCCTGGCTGACACCCGTCCATCCTTCCCCCCCCTAATGACATCGACGGATTGGAACACGATCTCAGGTCCTGGCTCGAATCAGCCAGTGACCTTTTCGCCCCCCTGGTCAAATTCCCCAGCACTAGGCACCGCAATTCCCACAGGTGGTTTTCTGGTGATCTCAAGCTTCTAAAATTAAAAACTCGGCAGTCAGAGCGCACCTGGAGACGTGACTACTCCGACCAAGCCCGACAGTCCTACTTAGCTGTGCGTAAAGAATATAAAGCTGCCATCAGCCGAGCCAAAATGGAACACTTCTCCCACAGGATCTCGTCGGCAGCTGACAAATCCAAAGAGGTGTTCAGAGTCATGGACGAACTTACTACTGACGATAGGACTCTCCCAGCCCAGACTCCCACTCAGGAGGCTTGTGACACCCTCAACTCGTTTTTTTTGGACAAAATCACAAAAATAAAAAACTCTATCCCCCCCTCTCCCCAGTCACCCCCACCGGTCCCTTGCCCTAACAATCCCTTAACCTTCTCCTCCTTCCCACTCCTTGACCCTACCTCCTTAGCAGAGCTAGCTACCCGGGTGAAATCAGGCTCCCCGATGGACTGCTGCCCGCCATCAGTCCTGAGGAGTATATGCCTGCACCTACCAGACTGTATCCTACCACTACTCAACAGGGCACTCAGCAGTGGCACCGTCCCAACTCCCTTCAAGGAGGCTATTTTAGTGCCCCTCCTCAAAAAACCTGGAGCCGACCCCGCGGAGCCCTCGAACTACCGCCCCATCTCCCTCCTCCCGTACTTCTCAAAACTGATGGAGGCACACGTCACTCGGTGCCTGTCAAACTTCATTGAATCATCCCATCATCTTGAGCCTAACCAGGCCGGCTTTAGACCTGCCCACTCCACGGAGCACGTCATTCTGGCAGTCTTGGACACACTCAGGAGCAGCGCGGACACGGGCTCTCCCCAAGCCCTCGTCCTGCTGGACCTCTCGGCCGCTTTCGACACGGTGGACCACGACATCCTTCTCCACCGTGTCGAGCAGGCTGGCGTCCAGGGCGCTGCGCTTGACTGGGTCAAGTCATTCCTCACCGGGAGAACACAGGCGGTTCGCCTGGGACCTTACACCGCCACCAAGGCACCCACGCACTGTGGAGTCCCCCAGGGCTCCTCCCTCTCGCCGCTCCTGTTCAACTTATACCTCCGGCCCCTGATCAAATCCTGTTAGACGGGGACCTGGAGGGTCGGCCGAGCACAGTGATCGCACAGACAGGTAACTTCCCCCCCACAGATGGACACCACACAAAGATCAGGGTAACACCTTTTATAGGCACTTCTGGTAGTAGAGTGGTACGATACAAGGCGATCAGGACACGATGATCCTCTCAATTCTAGTCTCTAGTAAGGGAAGGGGGTAGCGGGACAGTCTTGGTACCCACGGGTACGGAGGTGTAACGGTGATAGCTCACAATCCTCGAGCTCGGTGTTCGGATGGGTCAGACCGCGGCAGCGCCGGCAGGTCCCGAAGAGGTCGTAGGTGGCAACGGGCCGCGGCAGCGCCAGCAGGTCCCAACGAGGATGAAGGTTACAACGGGCCGCGGCAGCGCCAGCAGGTCCCACGAGAATGCAGGTTGCAACGGGCCGCGGCAGCGCCAGCAGGTCCCACGAGGATGGAGGTTACTACGGGCCGCGGCAGCGCCAGCAGGTCCCACGAGGATGAAGGTTGCAGAGGGCCGCGGCAGCGCCAGCAGGACCCACGAGGATGAAGGTTGCAGAGGGCCGCGGCAGCGCCAGCAGGTCCCACGAGGATGAAGGTTGCAGAGGGCCGCGGCAGCGCCAGCAGGCAGGACAATAGTTCACAAGGCAGGGCCGTGGCAGCGCCAGCAGTCCGTCAAGGATGAGTTCTTCTCGGTGTCTCTCGACTCCAGGATACAACTGCCTTCCTGTCCTGGGGCGGCCTCAGTTATAGGTCTGGCGCCCTTTGATGTCCGGACCCTCGCTCTTGGAGGTCGGGGGGTCTGGGATGAGGGAGTCCAGACACCCAGCAGGGGGGTGGAGCCAGCGCCCGAGGAGGCTGGGGGTGCTCGGCACCTGGCGGGGGAGAGCCATCGACACTTCTTACTCCCATTGACCTGCCAAGTGGTCCGTTCACCTCCTGGGTGGAGGGTGGTGCCGGGATGTCGGGGCCTGGCCAGGCCCAGGGCTGGGGTCGGGCTGAGGCCGCGCGGCCGCGTGGTGCCGTGTCCAAGATGGCGGCTGGGCCGGGCAATGGTGCTGACGGTGGCCCGGGCCCTGTCCTGCGGGGAGGGAGCGAGCCCTTCATGTGGCCTGTCCAACATGCGTCCCCCCCAGCTGAAGGCGGGGAGAGTCACCCATCTTCTTGGGGACTTTCCTCGTCGAGGCGGAAAAAGCGGGACAGGCCATCCGCGTTGGCGTGGTCTTGGCCAGGACGATGCTCCACAGTGAAGTCCATCCCCTGCAGGGAGATGGACCATCGCAATAGTTTGGGGTTCTCCCCCCGCATCTGCATGAGCCATTGCAGGGGCCGATGATCTGTCTGTACCCGGAAATGGGTTCCGAAGAGGTACGGCCGGAGCTTCTTGAGGGCCCATACCACTGCGAAGGCCTCTCGCTCAATGGTGCTCCAGCGCTGTTCTCGGGGCAGTAGGCGTCTGCTGATGAAGGCCACGGGTTGGTCCACTCCTTCGGGGTTCAGTTGGGAGAGGACGGCCCCAATACCATGGTCGGAGGCATCGGTCTGCACAATGAACTCGCGGCTGTAGTCGGGGGCCTGGAGCACCGGAGCGGTGCACATGGCGGCCTTCAGCGTCTCGAAGGCCGCGTGACAGTCGGGAGTCCAGTTGACTCGTTTTGGGTTGTTCTTAGACGTGAGTTCCGTGAGGGGCCCCACAATGCTGCCATAGTCCCTCACAAACCGCCGGTAGTATCCGGTGAGCCCCAGGAAGGCTCGGACCTCTGTTTGTGTTTCGGGGGGTTGCCAGGACTGGATGGCAGCTACCTTGAGTTGGAGGGGGGCCACCAGACCGCTCCCCACTTGGTGTCCGAGGTAGGTCACGGACCCCTGGCCGATTTGGCACTTGCTGGCCTTTATGGTGAGGCCGGCCTGTTGGAGGGCCTGCAGGACCGCTCTGAGGTGGTGGAGGTGGTCGGCCCAGTGGCGGCTGTATACCGCGATGTCGTCCAGGTAGGCGGCGCTGAATTCTTCGAGGCCCGCCAATACCTGGTTCACCAGTCTTTGAAAGGTGGCTGGAGCGTTCTTCATGCCGAAGGGCATCACTCTGAAATGGTAGTGTCCGTCCGGGGTGGAGAAAGCGGAACGTTCTTGGGCCCTGGGGGTGAGGCCGATCTGCCAGTAGCCCGCTGTCAGGTCAAAGATGCTTAGGTAGCGGGCTGCCCCCATGCGGTCGACTAGTTCATCTGCTCGGGGGATAGGGTGAGCGTCGGTTCGGGTGACCGCGTTCAGCCCCCGATAGTCGATGCAGAATCGGAGCTCCGGCGTGGTGCCCGGTGCCGCGGCCTTGGGGACCAGGACGACCGGGCTGGCCCAGGGACTGTCCGAAGGCTCGATGACCCCGAGGGCGAGCATCTTGGAGACTTCTTCTTGGATGCATGTACGTACCCGATCCGGTACCCGGTACGCCCGGTGTCGGACAGGAGGACTGTCCCCCGTGTCCACGTCGTGCAGGCACCAGGAGGTGACTCCGGGTGCGGGGGAGAACAGGTTTGCGAACGGCAGCAGGAGGGCCCGACAATCTTGACGCTGCTCTGGGGTCAGGGCCTAGGAGAGTCGGACCCCGTCCACCGAGCCATCTCTTTCCCGAGTCCTCAGTAGGTCCGGGAGGGGCTCGGAGTCTCCTTCTGTGCCACTGTCGGTCGCCATCAGCAGGCTGAGTTCTGAGCGCATGAAGTGGGGTTTGAGCCTGTTGGCGTGGAGGACCCGGAGGGGGTTCCGGGGGGACTCCAGGTCGATGAGATAGGTGACGGGACTCCTGCGCTCGATCACCTTGAAGGGCCCCGTCCATTTGTCTTGCAAGGCACACGGTTCGATGGGGGACATCACCCATACCTGCTGACCCGGTTCAAACTCGATGGAGGAGGCATGTTGGTCGTACCACTTCTTCATGTCCTCTTGACTGGCCTCCAGATTGGCTTTAGCGATCTCCCTGAATTTCCGGGTCTGATTGCGGAGGGTCAGGAGGTATTTGTAGACGTCCGGAGGGGTCTTTAGGGGGGCCATTTCCCATTCCTCCTTCACTAGGCTGAGAGGCCCGCAAAAGGGGTGTCCGTACAGGAGTTCGAAGGGGCTGAAGCCGAGGGACTTCTGGGGGACTTCTCGGTAGGCGAAGAGGAGGCACGGTAGTAGCACGTCCCACTGGCGGCGTAGGGGTTCTTCCAGCCCCATGATCATCCCCTTGAGGGTGCGGTTGAACCGCTCGACTAGTCCGTTCCCCTGGGGGTGATAGGGGGTGGTGAAGCGGTAAGTGACTCCGCACTGCTGCCAGAGGGATTTCATATACTTTGAAATAAAGTTCGTACCCCTGTCGCTGACGACTTCCCGGGGGAAGCCCACTCGAGAGAAGATCCCCATCAAGGCTCGACCCACTACTGGGGCTGTTATCGTACGAAGGGGGACCGCCTCAGGATATCGGGTAGCGTGGTCCACCAGGACCAGGATGAAGCGATGCCCCTGTGCTGTTCGGGGGTCCAGGGGCCCCACAATGTCTATTCCCACCCTTTCGAACGGGGTGGTCACCACGGGGAATGGTTGTAGGGGTGCCTTGAGTTTGCGGCCGCTCTTCCCGCTGGCCTGGCAGGTCGGGCAGGACCGGCAATGGTTGGAGACGTCATTTCTCATTTTGGGCCAAAAAAAGTGAGTCACCAGGCGGTGGTAGGTCTTGTCTTGGCCCAGGTGCCCGGCCAGGGGGACATCATGGGCTAGGTTCAACAGGAAGTCTCTGAAGTGGAGGGGCACCACCAGCACTCGCCCGGCCCCCAGTTCTGTGATTTTCTGTTCGCTGTACAAGAGATCATTGTCCCAATAAACCCAGTGGGCCCCGGTGGTGTCTCCTTGGCTCTGGGTGAGCGCTTGCTGTCGCAATCCCTCGAGGGAGGGGCAGGTCTTTTGCGCCTGCCGGAATTGTTCCTGGGTGGGCCCCCCTTCTTGACGCCACTGAGCCAGGTCGGGAAGCTCGGGGGGTTGTGGGGACCCCTCTGGGGCGGGGTCCGGGTGGTCGGTCTGGAGGAAGTCGTCTTCTGGAGTGATCGAGGGCGGAGGTGCTGCCCATTCTGGTTCCTCTGGTCTAGGGATGGTGCGGGGGGCCATGGACCGGGTGGTTACGCACGCCCAGTCCGGGAGGCCCAACATTCCCAGATGCTCTCTTCTTTCCACAGCGGCCCACGGGGAGCTCTCGAGATCGTTCCCCAGGAGGCAGTCTACGGGGGCATCGTCACGGACAGTTACTTTCAGCATGCCGGACACTCCTCCCCATTCGAAGGGGACGCAGGCCATCCGACACAGGCTCTCCGAGTTATCTGCCGATCGGACGGGGCAAAGTACGTTTGGTAGGATTTGTTCTGGGGTCACCAGGTGACAGCGGACGGCCGTCACACTGGCCCCGGTGTCACGCAGGGCCTCGGCCTTGCGCCCATTGATGCTCACCCATTGGCTGTACTTCCGAGTGTTGGCGGGCAGGGGAGTCCGCGGGACCATGTCTCTTCCTCCTAGGCATGCCAGGGTCATGGCGGCGGGTTCCCACTCGAACTGCTCCGCCTCATAGGTCTCCGTGTCTTCGGAGACTTGTTCTTCTCCCAGGGCGGCGGCCGCCATCTGGCGGGGCCCGGGGACCTGGTTCTTCGGGCAGGTCGGGTCACTGGCATAGTGGCCGACTCGCTGGCATCGATGACACGTCACGTTAGCTCGGAACCCCGGGCGCATCGGGGGGTTTCCCCGGCCTGCTGGGGCCGGGGTGGCGTTAGTGGGTGCGGCCGGGACGGCGTCTCTGCCCCGGCCCGGGCCTCCTCCTCCTCCTCGGGGACGATGATGACCTTGGTTGGTTCTGTTCTGCTCATTCGGCCCACTCCGGGCCACTCGGGTGCTCTCCCACCAGTCAGCCTCGGTGGCGAGCTGCCGGGGTTCAGTCAATTTACTGTCGAGGAGGTGCTGCCGGAGCTCGACGAAGCAGTTGTTGGAGAGGTGCTCCCACACAATGAGATTGAAGAGTTGTTCGTAAGTGGTTACGTTGTTACCCTTGATCCATCCCTCGAAGGCTCGGCTGAAATAGTTCACGTATTCCAACCACGTCGTACCTGGGATCCGGGTGCAGCTGCGGAACCTCTGGCGGTACATTTCGGGTGTAAGTCCATATCGACTGAGGAGGGCGGCCTTCATGTGGTCATAGGACGTCATTTGATGGTCCGGAAGCTGCAGCAGGGCATCACGACCCTCGTTGATGAATCTCCCCCATAGGCCGGCTCCCCAGTCACTTCGAGCGACCCGGTGGGCGGTCATGGCAATCTCATAGGCCTTGAACCACTGCTGTATGTCGTCGTTCCGGTGATATTCTCGGACCACATCCTTGGGGATGTGGACCTTCTGCTCGGTAGGACCCGGGGAGTGCGGTTGCTCGGGCACCCCTAGGTTTTTGTTCAGTTTGCGTATTTCTATCTCCGCTAGTTTGCACTCGTGCTCGTATGCCAGTCTTTTTTCTTCGAGGTCTCTCTGTCTCTGTTTTTCCTCTCGCTCTTCTCTGAGCCGTAAGTGTTCTAAGTTTATTTTTTGTTCCGCCAGTTTTAATTCTCCGTCTAATCTGAGTCGTGCCAAGTCTAACTCGTGTAATCTATGTTTTTCCCGCTCTTGGATCTCTTCACGGGACGGGCCTGTTCTCCGTTCCTCCGTCCGGGTGGTGTTGACTTCCGGGGCTGCGGGGTCCCGGGGGGTTGCGGTATTTGTCTCTGTCCAGGCCTCTAGGGCGTTTTTGAAGTCTTCTTTTGTGCTTAGCCCGGTGGTAGCAATGCCTAAGTCCATGCAAAATTGTTTGAGCTCTCGGTGGTTGTATTCCTCCAGCTTTTCCATCTGGAACTTCTCCGCCGATCCGCTCTCTTTGGTCGTCATTGTGGTTTTAGTCGTAGGGTGAGTTACTGTCTGTACGGTACGCGTTGGTTCGGATCGCGCCGCTAGCCACCAATGTTAGACGGGGACCTGGAGGGTCGGCCGAGCACAGTGATCGCACAGACAGGTAACTTCCCCCCCACAGATGGACACCACACAAAGATCAGGGTAACACCTTTTATAGGCACTTCTGGTAGTAGAGTGGTACGATACAAGGCGATCAGGACACGATGATCCTCTCAATTCTAGTCTCTAGTAAGGGAAGGGGGTAGCGGGACAGTCTTGGTACCCACGGGTACGGAGGTGTAACGGTGATAGCTCACAATCCTCGAGCTCGGTGTTCGGATGGGTCAGACCGCGGCAGCGCCGGCAGGTCCCGAAGAGGTCGTAGGTTACAACGGGCCGCGGCAGCGCCAGCAGGTCCCACGAGAATGCAGGTTGCAACGGGCCGCGGCAGCGCCAGCAGGACCCACGAGGATGGAGGTTACTACGGGCCGCGGCAGCGCCAGCAGGTCCCTGAGGATGAAGGTTGCAGAGGGCCGCGGCAGCGCCAGCAGGTCCCACGAGGATGAAGGTTGCAGAGGGCCGCGGCAGCGCCAGCAGGTCCCACGAGGATGAAGGTTGCAGAGGGCCGCGGCAGCGCCAGCAGGCAGGACAATAGTTCACAAGGCAGGGCCGTGGCAGCGCCAGCAGTCCGTCAAGGATGAGTTCTTCTCGGTGTCTCTCGACTCCAGGATACAACTGCCTTCCTGTCCTGGGGCGGCCTCAGTTATAGGTCTGGCGCCCTTTGATGTCCGGACCCTCGCTCTTGGAGGTCGGGGGGTCTGGGATGAGGGAGTCCAGACACCCAGCAGGGGGGTGGAGCCAGCGCCCGAGGAGGCTGGGGGTGCTCGGCACCTGGCGGGGGAGAGCCATCGACACTTCTTACTCCCATTGACCTGCCAAGTGGTCCGTTCACCTCCTGGGTGGAGGGTGGTGCCGGGATGTCGGGGCCTGGCCAGGCCCAGGGCTGGGGTCGGGCTGAGGCCGCGCGGCCGCGTGGTGCCGTGTCCAAGATGGCGGCTGGGCCGGGCAATGGTGCTGACGGTGGCCCGGGCCCTGTCCTGCGGGGAGGGAGCGAGCCCTTCATGTGGCCTGTCCAACAACTCCCTTAAAAAATGGGATATTGTCACCTTCAATTACGCCGACGACTTGCAGCTCATCCTCCCGCTCAACTCACCTCACGCAATTAACACCTTTCATGCAGTTATGATCCACATCCAGGGTTGGATGAACCAGAACCAGCTGAAACTGAACCCCGGGAAGACTGAGCTCCTCCTCCCGGGACTCAGTCACGCCCACTGAGGCTCACAGTTCTGGCCGTCGGAGCTAGGCCCCCCCCAACCCCAGCGAAAACTGTTAAAAGCCTGGGTGTGACCATCGATGCTGAGCTCTCTCTCAGAACACAGGTGGGAGCTGTAATATCCTCCTGCATGTATCAGCTCCGGAAGAACCGTAAAGTTTGCCACCTACTTCCCTCCGCCGCACTGACCCAAGTTGTGATCTCACTCGTGCTCTCCCGTCTAGGCTTCTCTAATTCAATCTACCATGGACTTCCATCATCCCTGACTCACCGCCTCCAGGTTGTCCAGAACCAAGCGGCCCGCCTAATCTTCAACATCCCAAGATGGCAATCTGCCAAACCCCTGCTTCATAGCCTTCATTGGCTCCCTATAGCCCAAAGGGCTGCCTTCAAGGTAGCATGTCTCACCTTTAAGACCCTCCACGGTTCTGGCCCTGAGTTTGTAACATCTCTCATCCACCCCTACTGTCCTCAGCGTGACCTCCGCTCGGCCCACCACCACCTACTTGCCACCTCCAGAATTAAAACCAAGAAATTCGGCGGTCGCCGCTTCTCTTATCTAGCCCCTGCACTCTGGAACCCCCTTCCCCTCTCCATCAAATCCTCATCCTCTCTTCTGAATTTCAGAAAAGTACTCAAAACTCACCTCTTCCCTCCCCTTCGTTAGATCCCCGCTACTCTGCTTTCCCCTCACCCATTCTGTCTTTTAGGGCCAGGAAGCCTCGGCGTCAGCGCGCTCTACAAATGCCACCTAAGATAAGAAGACCTGCTCTGCCTTCCCCAACAAAACTTTGGGCCATATTACCAAGGTGAAGTATCGCTGCTTTTTCGGCGAATTGTGCCGAGAAAGCGGCGATACTTCTAGCACCCTATTAACAAGGGCATGCTAACGCCTGCCTCAAGCCCACTTTGCATGTCAGCGATAAACATCGCTAATGACATGCAAAGTGGGCGTTCCCACGTCCAACCACAAGTAAAATGTGGTTGGAGGTGGTAACACCCTATTACCAAGGCAGGCGTTGGGAGAAGGAGACCTGCGATAAACTCGTTTATTGCAGGTCTCCCAACGCCTGCTCTAATAAGGTGTTAGGCCTTGATAACATGGGGGTGTGGATCATAAAGCTGAATCCACCCCCCCATATTATCAAGGCACACATTAGCGCGTGACAACAACTCTTGTTTTCACGCACTAATGTTCCCTATCGCCGGCTATCGCCTGATATATTATCGCCTACGTGTTGCGCGTTGATAATGACGCGCTAACACGGCGATAAAATCCGGCGATAGCCGGTGATAGGGAAATGTGTGTTGTGCGTTTTTACGCACATCTTGGTAATATGGCCCTTTCTCCCCTGTGAGCACCGGATTTGCTCATCAACAAACTATGGCTGCAGCCAAACCCGCAAGTATCACCACTCTGCATCTGATGCCCATGGCCCGATTTCCATTGGCCAATCACCAAGAGGAGGTCTAACCAGCAATCCAGACCTGGGATCTGGTGATCCCTGACCTACCTCAAGTCTCTTGATGACGCCTGCAGCCCCCTTCTGGAGGATACGCAACCAGAAACAATAGGAAAATTCAAAAACCAAAAGACACCACTGCAACAGATGCCCCTGGCCTTGGGTGGCCCAACTGATGATGTCCTGACATCCTAGGACATCCCAACTTACCTCTCCGAGTGGTGGTGATCTCCAGAAAATCTTCACCTCCGATCCTGCAGTGTTTGTTGAAAGCAGAAAATCCGGTTTGAAAACAACTGGGCACCCAACGCCTAGGCATCATCCTGCACCTAGCTGCCCCTGTGCCGCTGTGGGTGCACTTTGTATGCTAACTTGAATCCCCCTTTACCCTGAGCGTAGACCTAGGAGCTTTACTCCCTCATCCTTGTGGCCTGCACAAGAGCAGCCACCAACTGGACGCCCCCTACCCCCCATTAAATAACATTGGGCCACAGCACTCTACTTCCGGCTACCCTAGTGCCACTGAGGGTGTTTTTTGAGTGCATCCTTGACCCAGGGGGTACCCTAATTGTAACCCTAGGCACTCAACCCTCAAGACTGTTTACTTACCTGCAAAACAATAACCCAATTTTTCTCCATAGGAATTCATTGAGTGTTTTCCTCTGAAAAACATCCAAGTGTTGAGGGTGTTTTGTATGGAAACCTAAGAAACTGTGTTTTGATAAAAACTGTTTTACTCACCTTTTAGCCAGGAAATATCCCAGTGTGATATTTTTTCATATTACACTGAGTAGAAAGGTAATTTGAAAAGTAACTTAAAAAGTAATCACAAAAAAATTGCAAGGTAACTGAAAAGTAATTTCTATTTTTTTCTGAACATTTGACCTACCTGTATCTACATTCAACTGCATTCAATTGTATTATCAGAAAAGTACTATTTTCAGTTACCTGTTCCAAGTCTAGCTTGGTTAAAAAAAACAAAAAAAAAACTAAGAAATAGTTTTTGACACAAACAATTGGTCTGAGTTCAGTTTTTGAGTATGTGACATAATTTCTTATCTGACTGTGTACAATGAATGCTTAACACTACCCTCTGACAAAGCCTTACTGCTCGCCCTATACTACCACAAATAGAGAGTAAGGTATTATGTACTTTAACCTCTGTAAGCCTTTGGGGTTTCCCTAGACTATGTGCACACTATACCTTACTTTGGTATAGTATATACAGAGCCAGTATCCTGCATGGGGGTAAACCTGCTGAAAAAGCCCAGTCTAACAGTGCCTATACAAAAGCTCAAAGGGAATGAAGCACAAGCTGTAATGAGACCAGTCTGTGTACTGTGGTTGATCCTACATGGCCACTGAGTGGTGTTGAGGAGGGGTCTATTTATGACATAGGTGGCTAGCCTTTTCTTTATCATCTTTTCAATGACTTGCTGGGTAGTTAGCAGGGGTATAGGTCAGTAGATGACAATAGTCTTTGAGTCTTCTGAGGGTTTCTCGAGGAGGGGTGGCACTGTAGTGTATACGCATCTTGGTAGGTGGCTGTGATGATTGAGGTGTTCAGGATCAGGGTGAGGGCTGTGCTGATGGGGTCCAGTCCTTTGATGAAGACATGGTGAGAACTGGGATCTGATGGTGTTCCAGAGGGTATGGACTGCATGGTTGTTGCAATCTTTTGAGTGATTATGGAGGGCCAAGTGGTAGGGTGGTCCTCTGAGTATTGGTTAAGATGGGCAGGAGGGTTGCAAGGGTGGAAGTGTCTAGTTGGGGCTCAAAGTTTTCGTAGATGCTGGAGATCTTGTTGCTAAAGAATAGGACCAGCTGTGTGCAGAGGTCCTGAAAGGGGATTACGCTGTAAGAGCTTGCTGCGGGCAATATGAAATCTTTTACTATCTCAAAGATTTCCTTGCTACTGTTGGTACTGATTTAGATGCAGTCAGTGAGCTCAGAGGTTTTAGTGGCTCTAATTTGCTGATGGTAGCATCTGAGGGGAAATGTTTAGGTGTTCATATTGGTACTGTTCTGATAATGCTTCCATCTGCTTTCAAGTTGATTGTAGTGGTGTTGTTTGGTGAGCCTGAGCTCTTATATGTAGAAAGAGCTTCTCAGACTACCCCATAACCATACCTTTTAGGGTCTTGCTGAATCTCTCCACAAGACAATTGGTTTGGGATTGATAAGAGGTGGTGAACATATATGTCACCCCACACTCATCCCACATAGCCCTCAAGTCCACTCTGGAAAAGATATGAAGCAGGACCCTGGCCACAACAAGCGTGGTTACCATTCTCAGAGGTCTGCCTTCAGAATACCTGGTGGCATGGGCCACCACCACAAAGATGAACTTGTTCACTGAGACAGTTTACAGTCCATGGGACCAACAATGTCAATCCCCTCGTCATAGGGCATCCCAACAACAGGTAGAGGAATTAAGGGAGCCTCCGGTTGCCCTCCTGTCTTGCCACTGGCCTGATAGGTTGTGCAAGAGTGACAGAACCTCTTCACCTTCTCAGGCATCTGGGACCATTAAAAGTGGATGACCAACCCATCCTAGGTTATGGTCTACTTTTAAAGTCCAGCCAAAGAGATGTCATCGGATACGTTTTAGATGGAGGCCCTGTACTGATGGGGAACACCAATCTTTGTCTTGCCCAAGGTTGTTGATCCCTAGCCTCACTATATAGGCCACCTTCCTCCCAGTAGATCTGATATGCTCCTACTCCTGAACTTCAGCCTGGTACTGAAGGTCTTCAAGTGTTGGGCATGATCACTGTGCTTGACAGAATTCCTCCCTAAAGTATCCTCTTGCCCCATGCAACCAGAGAGTTCTGGCAGGTCTCTCGGAGTAGGGTCTTATTCCGGTTTGGGCTTTAGATCCTCACCTGGGGGTTCAAATGTATTCCAGACCATGGGACATTGTGAGGCTAGCATGCCCTGGTGTGACTTATATCTGGCTTAGACAGGGCAGGCCCCATTGAAGATATTTAGACTCCTGGGTGCAGGATAGTCATTCTGTCAGAAGGAAATACGTTTAGCTCGGCTCTGGGACTCAATTCATATCTAATCAAGGAGTTATTCAGCTCCTAGATAACAGTTTGAAGTTTGGACAACTGGGCTTCTAGCTAAATTAAAGGTAACTTTTTAAAAGTATATTTTGTAAAATATTTGTAACAAATCAAACTTCAGCGACAAATTGAATTTGTAATACATATTTCGAAAAGGAGCATCAGTTCCAGGAGAACTACGCAATGTAGAAACAAGAAGGGCGATGAACAAGAGGATCAGGTCTGATTGGCTGATAATCAGAATATGGAAAAGTATGATGCTCAGTGAGATCCAGAGTAAGAAGAACCAGAACCAGAATGATGAGGACTAAAGTATAGGCACTTGAAGGACATTGTCCTAGAGGACTAGGTGAGGCAGAGCAGAGGCTTAGACAACTAGACCTATAAGTTAAGGTCTAGGAGGACTGGGGAAGGCTAAGTAGATTGCAAGTAGGGTGAATAACATGTTAGGCAGGTGTAGGAGGATCAAAACAAGAAGAACAATGACTGAGAGTACCAAGGCAAGTAGTTTCAAGGCCTGGGGGTCCTGGGGGGCCACGCAAAAAAATCCAGGGCTGAGAGAGCTAGAAATATCTGGTCCAGGATGAACAGAGAGGACCGTGAATATGAGGATCTGGAACATCAGGGCAGGGCAGACCAAGGTGCTATTAGAACTTTGACCTGATGTGCAAGATGTAGCTTGGAAGCATTCACTTAGATGACAATTGGGTTAGCATTGACTGATTGCAAAATATTTTTAAACAATTGTAGCTCTAGCTTGCCAATGCATTCAAATCTTCATTATTGGATGTAATTAATTATACCTAATTTCATTGCTTTCCAGTGGCCTTGTAAATACTGATGTGCTTTGGTGTTTACTCTGCTGACAATTAAATAGTACATAATGTCTGCTAGCTAGCCCACGGCTAGGTAAATGATAGTTTTGTTGATATTTGCATGCTCACTGGCCAAATCGTACATATGCAAGTTACGTAACCAGAGGCTGGTGAGGTTTCTTCTCTGCCTTTATGGCTGCTGACCAAAGAGCGCTGATGGCACACATGTTCTCATTTTGAACATTAATCGCACATAACTGAAAAGTGCGTACATTTATGCTGAATAGCACACAAATAATAAATGCTAATATGTGTAGTTGTATAATATTTAGACTTTGTAAGCACACAATTTAAATGACATAATGTGCTGCCTTAAGTTAACCTGACTACTGATATTAATTGTTGATGTAAGTTACAGTTAAGAGGCCTGTTGCAACTTTCCAAAAGCCTTCTGTTAGATAGTGAATAGGCATTTCTTATGTATAAGAACACTGAAAGTGAGGTTCTCACAGGGAGGAGAGGAGATAGCAGGAAATGTGACTCGGGGAAGAACTGTCCCAACTGCAAGATGTAACACAAAAAACAAGACACAAAAAGATTATGGACGGAAGATGTGCCTAGTGTATCATTTCAAGGACACAGCTGCTGTGCTTTATTGTGAAGGCCTGCGAAACTAAGGAGTTTACCTGTTTCCAGAGTTTGCGGAGAATTCATTGGTTGCAGGATACTGAATGTATAAATTATTGCTAATAATGTTTGGCAGATTTATGTTAGTGTGTGTGTGTGTGTGAGTTTTTTAGAGCAGAAGCAGAGCAGATTATTCAGGAGAGACGCCATCTGAGCTTTTTCCATTGCTCATGCTGGCTAAGAAAGCTTATAAGTGGATAAGGAAAAGAGAACCCAAACTGTTCCAGGAGAGTGACTTCAGAAAGGGAGAGGGGGGGGGGGTCAGGTCCACAAACGTATGAAGAGGGAGGTGGTAAGTACACCAAAGATACTCCCTCAATACTCATAATCCCTACAGGCAGAGGCAGGGGGACCCAACAGCTTAAAATGTTTGTTGTTAACAGGTTGTCTTTTGACAGTCAGCAATCGGATCACTACAGGGGTGACCCAGCCTGTTCCAGAAGGGTGGTTACAACTGGATTGTGCACTGTAACCTTAGGAGAGGGTACCTCAGATGAGGAGCCCCTTATTGCAGTTAACAGGGAGGCAGGTCCAGATGGTAAGCTGGTGATCCCTGAGGGTGAAGGTAGGCACTCTATTCAGGTGACTAGGATCCCGGCCACTGGCCTGAAAGACACATGTTCCAGCCATACCATAGTGGTGGACAGGTTGGTGTCCCCACATCAAAATGTGCCAGGAGAGACGAGGAAGGTAAGGGTAGCCCCTGGGGAGCTCCCAGTTAGATTTTTAGCCATAGTGCCCCTAGAAAGGAAGGTATCCTTAGCTGTCCTTAGGCAGTGGTCACTTCTCAACTCCCTTAGATTGTATCCTACACAATGATCTATCAGAGGTTGGTCTGATCTCAGATGGGGTGGTTGTCCAGGGCATCCCCCAATCCAAAAAACCTGAGGACCCAGCGCCTACAGTTAGAAGACTGGGTCCCAAAAAGAAAGAGAAAAGAGGAGGAAAGGTAAGCCACTCTTAAATACAGATCTAGTGAGCCGAGGGTCTTCTGGCCAGTAGGGATGAAGCCCAGATTTGGCACTCGAAGGGCTTACCTTGGTCCTAAAGAAGACCTGAGCAGTCAGACAGCTACGCAGAAAAAGGGTGTTGTCCCTGCTCTGACAGAAGGGAAAGTAAAAGAGGGGTGGGTTCCACAGGATGTGGTATCTCTCTACTCTAAACAGCAAGAACCCACCATTGCCCCTAATGCAGCTGTGCCACATGTCAGTGGAGAACTTAGGGTGTGGTTATCTGTACTGGCAGCTGTCAGTAACCTCTGCTGGGTGCTGGCTTTCATGGCAGCACTATACTTGCCATTGGAGGCAGCCCCCAAAGCCAAAAGCAGGTTAGGCCCTCTAACTCTGCTGATCATGGTATGGTTGCTCAAGTGCTGAGTATTATCTGTGGGTATGTTAGGTATTGCCCTAGCAAAGTTAGGGATAGAGGAGGTGGGCATCCCACTACCCAAGTTAAATAGAGAGGAAGAAAAGGATACAGCAGTAGTAAAGGTTCAATTTAAATGGGTCCTATCACTGTTGAGATGGGTCAGCCCGATTAGGAAGTGACCTTGACAGGAGGATGTGAGGTAGAGTTGGCCGTACTACAGTACAGCCAGCTTCCATACTTCTTTCTTCACTGACAAGTCAGGAAACTCTCCCAGGGGTAGACTGGGTCTCCTGGGAGTGCTGGCTGGCGGGTTTGTGTGGAAAGCGTGACTTCTCTTTGCAGATGTCCCCCCTCTTTTTGCCTCCATTTGAATACTAGATGCTATTTTTTGCCACTGAAGCCTGCTAACTTGGCTACAGTGCCAGTGTTCTTTCCCCAAAATCTGAAATGCTTAATTGTAACCCAATTTGCAAGGACTTTAACACATCTGTAAGTCCCTGCTAAATATTACCCCTGGTACCTAGGGCATTGGTACTAAAAAGGGTCCCTAAGGACTGCAGCATGTATTATGCTACCCTAAGGGACACACACACAAACTGCATGCCGGCTGCCCATTACGGAAGGCGATAATTGGTGCAAGCCATTCTGAAAACATGACATTGTACACGTCCTGTGTGTAATGCCCACACACACTGCATGTATTATATGTAAGTACCCCATACCAGGCCTCAATAGCCCTAAGTCAGGGTGTAATAAAATACACAAGAGGGCACATCTGCATGAACAGATATGCCCCTGTGATTGCTAGTTCAATTACTAAGACACTGGTCAAAGCAAGTTACCCAGCTACATAATGGCTTCCTTGAAAAAATGGTGTTCAGTATCAAACACCTCATCTCAATAAATCTGTACTGAGCCAGTATTAGATTTATTGTGACAGGCAATCAGAGGGCACCTTAGAGGTGCCCCCCAAAACCAACTATTCCTCTAGTGTATTGGCTGACTCATATCTTTCAGCCTGCTACCACAGAAAGATTCTTGCCACTCCAAGTGAGAGCTCGCACTGTCAGAATTAAAAAACAATGCCTGCTTCAGCAGAAGTTGAACACACGTCCTCTAGCAGGATGGCTAGTGAATTAGCATGTCAAAGCCAGAGGCCTCAAAGCCACTGCGGCCTTTGATATGTGACAACGGCTTTCCCACCCAAACTGGGGAATGCCACCCCTGACCTGTGGCCCATTTGGCACCAGCACAAGTGGGAAATTAGATAGATAGAAGATGTGTCACACTTATAGATCAGTCACACCCCTAAGGGGGATCACCTGAAGTGTACAGCTGACAAATGGTTTCACCATTTTGAATTTGGCAAAATCTGGAGTTTTGGGTGAGGATATTGGCCACTCTCCAAGGAAGTGGTCATATAGGGGGTGTAGTCACCCCAGGGGGAGGTAGCCCATTCACTACTACCCTACACTACCTTATTCCTTCTAAATTCTGTATTTTGGGGCCCCCAGATGTCAGTAACTAAGATTTGTTTATTGGGGAACTGAAGAAGGACTAAGAAGAGCAAACATCTCAATAACAGTGGCTGTAATTGGTGCCAAACCCTACCTGGCTGCTGCTGTCCCAACAATTGCAAAGACCCGACTTGTTAGAAAGTTATGCATCCTCCCAAGCCCTTGGAGGGCTTTCTAGTACTTCAACAACATACCAGCATCCCTCTTGGGGTGGAAGACCCATTCCCCTGCATATACAGGCACTGACCGTACTTACTCCAGCACTTCGTTTTTCTGATCATCATGCCCACGGAAGGAGCATTACACCAAGAAGAGGTTGTCATGAGTCCACATGGTTGACCCCTTTGCTTCATCGAGTCTTGAGATGCCAGACCCTGCTGGAGCCTTCCTGCACCAATTTCCTGGGTAAAATAGCTTTACAGAAACCGATGGTTGGTGTATGTCCAGCCCGGGCACCAACAACGCCGACGCGATACTTCAGGACCAATGAGGCCCACACTGAGAGTGGCCCTGCTGTCTTGTGTTCTTTCCCTCTCCAGGTCACCAGAGCAAAGTGAGAGCCTCTACCGCCAGTGACCTGCTGGATAAAAACACCTCTGCACTCGAGCCCAACAGCCTGAAGTCACGTACACTGATGGTGCCCCCCCTGCCCCAGAGACCCTTAAGAGCCGATCCTCCCTTTGAATTCTGCCAGAGTGGTTCCCGGCGTCTGATTTTTTCCAGTTCGAGTGCTGGCAAGGAGGTTTAGCGCAATATTTATTGATTTCATAAAACCTACCAGTCTGCAGGCTAATTGAATGTCTCCCCCCATAAAGCATGCCAACAATGCCTGTTGGCGAGTTCGCTGACGTCTTTGGTTCCAAAGCTGTGTTAGTTGTTGCCTTCATTCATTCTCTAGGGCTTTACAATGACATAGTAAGTGCAAAATATCCTCTTTTGGATCACCGCAGAGTCTGCAGTTTGTATTGAATTCCGAACGTCTCCATTGGGGGAGATGTTCTTTTGATGGTATTACCCCCATCCTCAACTGCAAAAAGGATTCTTTGCTGCCCGTGAGAATCCTGTGCCTAAGTATGCCTGTGGTAGGGACCTGCTATAGCTCTGGATCACGAACCACCCGTGGGCCCTCCTGGTAAGTGCAGTTTTATCTTCTTCCAGGGATAGTATCTCCACTGTTTTATTTACGAGCCGCTTGAAGCATTTGTGAGTCCCATTCGCTTCCCAGAGATCTTTTAGCACAAGAGAGTTTATTGCTGCTTGGAGATAGACCATTGCAGGGTTGTCCTTGTTCCTTTCCAGCTCTTTCCATAGGTATGTGTTCAAGGTAACTTTCTCAGCTCTCTTTATTGTATGCCAGCATTTGGCGTAAGCACCCTTGCGTGCTATTTGTTGTTTTTAGAGGCCGAACTCAAGCCTTAATTGCGCTTGCGAAGTGTACGCTGGGAGGCTGAAAAGTATTTGCATTGCTTTGGACACTACTTTATCTAAGATGGACTCATCTCTCCGTCTCATGCTTTCGCTGCCGTAAGTTATCGATGGCAGTAGTCTTGATTGTAGCACATCTAGCAGAGGGATTAGGTTTGGGGCTGTTATTTTGTTGTCAATGCTCTTTAATGCAACGGCCAATGATATCCCTCTGTTTCTGATTGCCGTTTTTTGTTGTTCGAATGTCCCTTTCATATCGAAGATTATGCCCAAGTATTTGTATTCTTTGACTATCTCAATCTTCTGGTCGCTTAGAAACCGCTGTGGCTGTTGTTTTTTGAAATTTTTATTTATTATCATCACCTTCGATTTTTCTAGATTTATGCTTAGCCCGTTCCTTTCTGAGAAGTTACTTGTTGTATTTATAAGGTGTTGGAGGCCAACAGGAGTTTGGCTTATTAATATTAAATCATCCACGTACAGACAATTAGACAGAGTGTAGCCCCCTAAGTTTGGGGCATGATGATTACAGTTATCGAGGTCTGTGGAGAGGTCGGACATAAAGAGATTGAACAGGGTTGGTGCGAGGACGCACCCCTGCTTCAGTCCTTTTGTGGTTGGTATTTCCCTTGATAAGCAATTGCCTGACCCCAGTTTTATTTGAATCCAGGTTTCTGTGTGAAGTAAAATCAATAGATTCAAACGTTTAGGGTCTACATCCCAGCCAGAGAGCTTGGTCCAAAGTTTTCCTCTGTCTATGCTGTAAAAAACGGATAAGTAGTCGATAAAACAGACAAATAATGGATTTTTTTGTTTAATTGTGGAGTCTATTAAAAGAGAGAGAGCAAGAGTGTTTGTCGTTGTCCCTGTGTTTTTTTGGAAGCCAGTCTGGTTAATGGGAATTAAGTTTTTCTTTGATGCCCATTCTGTTAGTTCTTTGAGACCCAAGAAATATTTGGCATCCATGTCTATGAGGGCGATGAGCCTGTAGTTCTTTGCTTCGCTCCTATTGCCTTTTTTGTATATCGGGGCGATAATTGATCCCTTCCAGGAGGTCGGGATTTGCTCTGCCACCCAGATTTTCATAGAGAGTGGGAGCAGTTGCTCAGCCCAGTAGTTTGGTTCCTGCTTATAGAGAACGGGGGGAATTCCGTTTGGCCCTGAGGCCCCCTCTATCCTGCCTTTCACAATTCTTCTCTTGATCTGTTTTGTTGAGCCTGGGAAGTTAGTCTCCTCGACTAATGGCTTTGGGCCCTTTGGACACTCCTGCCGTCCCCTTAGTCTTTTTTTATTCCGTCAGCTTTGTTGTTGAAATGGTGGGCTAGATGTTTTACCCAGGCTTCTTCCATTATGTGGGAATGTATTCCAGGGGCTTTAGGATTCTCTATTTTGTTTACCGTATACCAGAATCTTGCGCTGTTGTTAGTTTTTGAGTCGTAAAGCAATTTAGCCCATGTTTTTTGTGTGGTATCCTGTTTTATTTGCCACAGAATCTTGTTCTTGTTGCTTTTTAGTTTCCTCAGCTCGGTCTGTCAGCTGTTGTCGGCCCCATTTTTCCACAACCCGCGGAGTGTTCTGTTGATAGCGATTTTTATTTGCCTTAATTTGCTGGTGTGGGGTGTCAGAGGATACGTTTTTGGATTGTTTGTCGGCCAGGTAAGTAATTCCTTTCGGTTCATTGGTCCATTGGTTTCTTGTGGAGATTTGGACTTGGAGTTAGCTGGACCAAAAGTTTTCAGAAAGATTTCCCAGGCGCTTATGTTATTGTCGTTCCACGATTTAACACTTTCCCAGCAGATCTTGGCTTCTTTCCCAAGTTTTTCGGGGTCGTTTGTTTTACACTTTGATGTGATCGTTAAGTTTTGCACATCTATTGGAAGAGTTTGTGCTATTCCCTGTGCCATCAAGGTCAGTTCTTGCCGCAGATGGTCGCTGCAGTCGGACGTGCCAATTTTGAAGTTGCTTACTAATATGAAGAGAGGATAAAATAAAAAGGTGTAGTCTAACTCTGTGCTGGACTTGAAATTGTGGAAGGTTGCTGCTTGGGGGCGGTCTCCAGGTGATCGTCCATTTATTGATATCAGGCCCAAGTTTGTTAGATCCTTTAATAGGTTTTTGGATAGCTTAGTTGGTTTTCCCCACAAACACTCTCCCAGAGGAGGGATCCTCCTTTCAAGCAATAGGTCTTCTGTAGGCCGATTGTTTCCTGGGCTCCTAGAGAGGAACATATTAAAATCACCTGATACAATGAAATTTGGTGTTTCTACTTCTGTTATTAGTTTGGTCAGTTCTAACACCAGGGACTTTGCACGTTTTTTTCCCTTTTGGGTGCAGGTAAGTGTTTAGCAGGGTTAGATGTTGTCTGTTTTACCCTGGTGTTAGGATTTCCAACTGTATTGCATTAATTCCATTGTCTGACATGTTCTTATTCAGTAGTTCTTTTTCTGTGTTTATTGTTTTTATTGAGGCATATGTGGTCAGTCCTCCTTTCTGGTGACCAAACTTTGAGTTTCCGCTGGCTGGGAGGTGGTATGTTTTAGAGCACTTAGGATTATTAAAGTAAGCCCTGTTAACCAACGAGGGGCTTCTGTATTTTTTGCATGGTCTACCCCTTCATTGGTACACCACCTAAAAAGCCAGCTTTCTACAAGATTTTGCTAATTTCTGTTACCTAATTGCTAAGGCTTCATGCCTGTGCATTTGTGTTTCTCTCATTAAAACCCTCTTTGGAGAAACTAATTTGAAATTCTTAAACCTCTTCAGATTTATATTTGGGATTTCTTTTATGGAACATACATGCTGTATTTTCTCCATTTTATTTGTAATCCTTGCTAATGTGGTATTCTATCTTGTTTTGGAATCGCAACTAATGGATTATTTCAATCTGTAATTATGATGACTAAATATTAAGTTACTTAATAAATAAATGCATTGATCCGAATTAAATGTTAATAAAAACCTTTAACTCACTCAACTCTCTCTATTGATTCTTGTGAAATCCCAAATGGACTTCCTGTTCATAACCCTTGATGTAAATGATTGCTCCTCAATTCCCCTTGTCGATGAAGAAAGTTCAGTACGATCAATGGCAGGGATTATTTTATGATTACACTCAAAGACTGAGATACTTGAAATCCCAGCTCCCACAAGCGTTTATGGACTGACAGTTAATGTCACAGGAGATAAGTGGCTAACATTTAAAATAGTTGGCTAAGTTTAGTACTGTCCATATTCCTTAAGTCCATAGATGAACGTAAAGAGTTAGGGGAATATGCATTAAAGTTAGTTTTTTCCCGATTACCAAATTAACATTATTAATATGCAAAATGCAATGTATCGAAAAAGGATGCAAATAGTGATTCTCTAATTGCGGTTCCTTAAGAACTGCGCAATTAGGGAATCGCTATATGCAATTGGGACTCAATTGTTATAGGTGGGAATGGTCTTGCATTGGCTAAATTGTGATTACGTAATTGATAATCTCAAAATTGGTAATGCAAAGGCATGGGTGCCTGGAGACCCAAGGCCCTCCTAAGGCGCCACTAACAAAAAAAAGGTGCACATGTAAGGCACACACCTGACCTAGGGGCATGTGTGCACCACATGGCACTATGAAAAATGCAGTTTGTGCATTTTTCAAAGTATGCACATATTAGCATTAACTTGAAGTTGATGCTAATTAGCGTTTACTAAATGCACAGTTTGCGTTTAGGAAAGGCTTCTTGCAAATTGCGATTCCCTATTAGCATTCGCAATTAAGGTAATTGCAAGAAATTGTGATTACCTGAATTGCGAATTCAAATAACTTTCATGCATTAGGAAAGGACATTGTGAGATAGCAAACAGACGATTATTTTCAAATCGCGCTTTTTGTGATCGCAAAATACCTTGATGCATGTGCCCCTTAAGGTATTTGCAGTTCCGAAGGTGTTAGTAGTGGTGGAGCTGTGAGTTTTGATAAGGTTGTGTGTCGCAATCATCTATTTTGAAATTACATTACTGTGTTGAAGTTATATGTCATGCATTTTGGTACCATCTATAGTTTAGTTATAAAACTTTGTAAACGAGCATATTGAGCAGTTAAAGTTGGCATTGGACTCATTATAGTCCAAGATCCTGGAATCGATATGATATATTGTGATATTCTTTGTCTGCTAAAGTTTTGTGGTGTCTGTTCCTTTGATACCATTGACCACGCAATTGAGATAGGTACCATAACCAATTGCTGTGATGGTACGAATACTGATAGGTTAGGTAGTGGAATTTATTGCACAAAGGACAGACTATATCAGTCAGCGGGATGTCCCAATGGCCGACATTTCATCTGTGTGTATGCGCACAGAAGTTGGAAAGTGATATTGCCAAATGTTTGTTGGATGAGTGAACTAATTTGAATTCTTTAGACAAGAGCTACTTGTTTATTGTGCTTGCTTAAAGTTATGAAATTTAGTGTACAAAAACCTTGTAAAGGAGGGTAAACCACTTCATGGAGTGAGAATTGCGTCAGAGACCACTGAGCTGGGACAGGTCAATTGGTACTTAGTGTCACGCTGTGTTTGGTTAGTGAGTCATCAGGTGTTCTATTGTGATAGGTTTATGAAGGAAGTATTGCGTTCGGATTTGAAGTGAATATTGATTTGTACTGCACTGTGATTTGAACAAAAACAATGAAAAGAATTAAATCAATTTTTAAGTATTTGGTTTTGAATTGTTGAAATCATGAAATGTTTCAAAGTCATTAGAGATTTAATGAAAGGTGATGTGTGGGTCCCTGTCTATGAGGGTGAGGAGGCTCCTCTGGAAGGTACACCAAGCCACTAAATGACAACACATGTAGGGCTCCATACATATCTGTGGCTTCGTCAATGGTACAAGATTACTGAAAAGGAAGGAGCATTAGGATTTCCACACTGTGGTACATTAAAATCAAAGGTTATTTAGAATTTAAGAGAAAAGCTATATGAGATTAAACCACCTTCTAGACCCGCACAATATGAAATGCTTGGGAACATGCAGCTCATAGTTAAGAGAAATAAATATTTCATAATAGAGCAAAGAGAGCAGTGTGCAAATACACTGATGCTAAACGGAAGGGAGAAAGGAGGGATGGAGAAAATGTCTTGTTGAGGTAGCTTGAAATAACCTCCATTGACAACAGAACAACAGAAAAAGAATACAAATCAGTGGAATAAAGAAGAGGAGACTGCAAGAAAAACTGACAGTGATAGTGATTCTGGGGATGACATTTTAAATGCTCTGTTGTCTTCATGTCCGCCACCTTATGTTGCTCCTTCTTCAAGTCCAGAGAATGGTACAACATCTAGTGGTACATTGGCTGCAGCCCCTGTTGACCCAACTGTAGTTTATATTAGGAGATCACTTCCAACACTTTCAATTGCAACTGCACCTGGTGAAGCAGTCACAATTGCAAATGTTTCAGGTATTACAGCATCTATTGATGACTGTTTCTGCAGCAGTGCCACAAGATGTATGAGCTCAGATATTTGCAATTCCTTGTTGTATCTGCATCAATAAACATTGCTCTGAATCCTACTGTTTTAGGAGCTATAGATGGAACAGCCACAACAGGATTAAACCCTACATCACAAATTTCAAAAATGTTTTCCTGGATCCTATAACAAAAATGTCCAGTCTTTAAGAGAAAAGACAATTATTGTTTAATTTACTATCCAACTCCTTCCCTACTATCCATGGGGACTGGAGTTGGAATAGTAAATTAAACTATTCACTATCCAGCCCCCAACAACGCAAGTCGTGGTAACGACTTGCGTTGTAAAACATGCGTCGTAAAGTACTGCGATGTAAAACATCGCGGTATACACAGTTTGTCAGGTTTATGAAAATGTAAAAGGTTCTGTGGACAGATTTGAATACCTTTTTCAACACTGTGGTACCAAGCACTCTACATGCTGAGTGTAAGATAGCTGTACAAAGAGCACGTACAGATCCCCCATGAAATGCATGTACCTGGGCACCCTCACCTAAAGTGATGACAAAGAAAGATAAGATGATTACTTTTTTGAAGGGAAAGGTGCCAGCAATAGACATTGATTGGTGGAAAATTAACGGAATGACTTAGGAAGCTAAAGAGTCAGTGAGGCCTCATTATGAACGTTTGTAACAAGTGTTCACAGAGCACAGTGGACAAGACAATTTCGAAAAAGGGACACACAATTCATTCTTGGGTTTCTCCCAGAGATCAGTATGGAAATTTAACAGAATGTTATTTGGTAGATAACAAAACCTTTAGATGAGATCCTGAGGTATGCTAAATACTGTAGCTATGAACAAGAAATGAAGCATAAAAGAATCAAAGAGAAGTTTATTTTGGCTCAGACAAAACTGGCTCTGAAAGGGTTACAAAATCAGTTGTACATAGGAAATGTTGCTGGAATGGAAGGTGTTGGTTTCCAGAATGGAGGTCAGATGGCCCAAGGCTAAGTTGATGTTCCACAAGGAAGAGGTTGTGGTTGGCCCCCATCAGTAATCAGAGGAAGGCACCAGCTGCTGGACCCACGGCCCGCTTCTTCATTGAGCGGGCAGTGTCCATCCACGGCCAATGTACCCACGAGAGAAGAGACTGCATCGCTCCAACCTGTATGGTGCCATATGACCTGTACGGAGCTTTCTGGTGAGAGGAAGGGAAAGGGAAGGGCTGCGCCAAAGCAGCGTATGCCCAGTACGACCATCTTTGAACTGCTTTGCCATTCCAAAACTGGTGGGAATACAGGAGCTAAGCCAGGACATGATGCTCCTGATGAGATGGCAAGAAACACCAAAGGGCCTTGACTCTACTCAGTAAGGCTGAGTCAAAATAACAACAAAACAGAACAATTGCCAATACTGAGTACTATTAACTAGATTACTTAATGATAGGAACTCTGAAACCCAATCATCAGGTCCACACTGTTTAAAGTGCCAATGTTTACTTTTATTTGGCAGCAAAACTTTTTCCATATATATAATGCATGTCAAAACAGCTCGACACAAAGTTTATATTTACAATACAACATCAAAACAATATATGTGATGCAAATAATTAACCAAAAAGACAACCACAAACATTCTATACATCCCTTCATTCACTCCTTCATTCATTCAAACTCATTCAACCCACAAATCACACAATCCGCCTGTAAAGGTAGGACCGCCACAAGCTACTCAAATTTCAGGCTGGCCACTAGCCAAGAAGGCCTACTACAAGATCAAACAACCAGAAAATCACCAAATCCCATAACAATCTCACAATGGCGCAAAACCTAACTCAAGGTATAATAATAAACAATTTCCATCAAATAATTACAATGCACTAGTGGATAATCCTGAGTGGACAATTGGTTATTGTCAAACAAACCTAGTCGCTAATCAGGATTTTCCACTGGTGCATTGTAATTATTTGATGGATATTGTTTATTATTATACCTTGAGTTAGGTTTTGCGCCATTGTGAGATTGTTATGGGATTTGGTGATTTTCTGGTTCTTTGATCTTGTAGTAGGCCTTCTTGGCTAGTGGCCAGCCTGAAATGTGAGTAGCTTGTGGCGGCCCTACCTTGACAGGCGGATTGTGTGATTTGTGGGTTGAATGGGTTTGAATGGATGAAGGAGTGAAGGAGTGAATGAAGGGATGTATAGAATGATTGTAGGTGTCTTTTTGGTTAGTTATTTGCATCACATATGTTGTTTTGATGTTGTCTTATAAGAATACATTTGGTATCGAGCTGTTTTGACATGCAATATATATATGGATTTTGTTTTGCTGCCAAATAAAAGTAAATAATGGCACTTTAAACAGTGTGGACCTGATGATTGGGTTTCAGAGGTCCTATCATTAAGTAATCTAGCTAATAGTACTCAGTATTGGCAATTGTTCTGTTTTGTTGTTTTTCCTGATGAGATAGCAGCAAGGGGATCGGGAATGGCCTGCCTTGTCAGGATTTAGATACAGAGAGGACTGTATGCTGCAGCAATGCACTCCCCTACAGCCAGTGTACAAACACCTTTCTCCCTGCTTAGAGTACCTCTGGTAGGGATCACTGCCAGTATGTTCCCACCCCAGGTTAGTGAGGGGGCAGCCTAAAAGTATTGCAAAATGAGGCTTCCAGTGGTGCTTCTGCTGTGGCAAGTGGTATTCTGGACCAAATGTATAAAGAACAAATTGTAAAAAAGAAATATGCTAAGGAGTTGGTGGGTTCCCACTTGAACCCCCAGGGCAGTTCTAAGGGAGGAGGGGACTGACAGATTTTGGCTTGCACTTTGGGGACCATGAAGGAAGGTAATGATCTTAACCTGAGACGAATATTGTTTGTTTCACTATCGGATAAGACATGGTCTGCTGACGGATCAGGTTCAATTGCTGAATCAAGTGATAGTGATAGCCTACCGGATACTAGCAGGGTGACCTCAGCTGCAACAATGCATAAAGTACAGAGGAAGTCCCGGTCGCTCAAATAGGATTGGGGCAAAAGATCTTGAATGGGATCATTCTCCTATAGAACAGTTGATTGGGTGTTTGGCAAATACATCCCAAGAAACAACATTCCCCACCATAAATACTATTCTACAATGTATACTTTCACATCGGGAAGAGACCTGGCTAGATAGCCGCCAATCTAAAGCTGCTATACGCAAAGTTGTGGGTTCAGTACGGAAAGTCGCCAAGTCATGAAAGGCTATTGGCGAGAGGCTAACAGATTTGGAGACTAGAGCAGCATCTCTAGAGGCAGACTTTGTGAGAACTAGAGGTTAGGCAGAGGCCCATGAATCTCAACTGGTGGACATTTAGCGGAAACTAGAGTGAAATTATATCCGTATATTCTTAGTAGATCTTCTGAGTAAGCTCTTCCCTCCCTAGAAGTTTGGATCTTGTCCCATGAGATACAGAGGGCCCACAGGGTACCCTTCACAATAAAAAAACCAGTCACGTCGGATCTGAAACCCAGCCCAATCTTAGTGTACTTTGGAAACTATCTTTTCTGGTAATCTGTATTTGAGAAGGCCCAACCCGAAACCAAGTGCACTGTGAGAGACACCTCATTTTTGGTTAGGCCGGATTTCTCTCACGCAAATGTGGAGAGAAGTTGGTGGCTTCGCCAAATAGTTAAATCATTTCAAGAGAAGGGGCACAGGTGAATGTCATAAACCTGTCTAGTCTTAAAGTAATCTCGGGAGACCAGACTCTGTTCTTTACTTCCGCGATGAAAGCTAAAGAATTCCTGGCTGAGTTAAGGGTGTAGTAATAAGGCTTAGCTACCACAGGGCTAATATGATTTAGATACAAATCTTCTATTATGGATGATCGCTAGGACACATGTGGGGGTCGGGTTATAAGAGTAGATGCACATTGTCTTTGGGGAGGTGTTAATATCTTTTTTCGCTAGTTTGGGGGATAGATATTTGTTTGATGTCTGGGGTGGGAGTGGAGGTAGGGAGGGGATGGAGAGGGTGTATGGGGTGGGTTGGGTTGGGGCAGTGGGCAGGGGAGTGGGAGGACAGGGGGCAAGGGAAAAAATAAGCAAAATTCAGAGAGAAAGAAAAGAGAATTTCACATAGAAGCGATAGATAGTCATTTGAAGTCCGTCTTTGAGTACTATGATGGCCAAGGTAACCGTATGCTTGGTAAATGTAGGTTGCCTGAATGATACCACCAAGCGGCTAAGGGTCTCTGAGATTTTAAGACCCTTAAACCTGGACATAATTTGTTAACAAAAGATTCATATACCTTGGGGTAAGAGGGAAATTATGGGGATAAAGGGGTATTCTCTGGCCGCATGTTCAACACAGACTTCAATGATAAGGGGTATCAATACATGTCCAAGATAATATTGTTCTAGTGAAATGTGCATTAGGAGATAAGTGGGGTAGGCAGTGGTCCCCTTATCTAATGGGTTGAAATTATGTACTATTTATGGATCTAATCAAGATGTTCCTAAAGTATTAGAGGATTTAGAGGTTGAACTTGCATCCTTGCCCGTCCCCTGATCATGTGTGGAGATTTTAATATACATTTGGAAATGGGGGTGCCTTAACTAATAGATATAGTTGAAGAAAATCTCCAGTCTACTAGGTATTTACCTCGTTGAAGGACATTATAGTGTGAGCGATGTATGGGCCTTAACAAAACCCTCCAACCATGGGTATACCTTTTTTTCTTGCCTGCATAAGAGTCATTTTCAGCTAGATTACTTCCTGGCTTCAACCACTACCTTGGGTAAAATTGGAATTAGACCACAACCCCTTATATTAAGAGATAGGTGACATACTTTTTTGATATAAATTGGTATAGTGCCTCTCGGGTGTCGTTGGGAGGCATTTAAGGCTGGGTTGAGGGGGGAAGTTATTAGTTTTTCAGGACGGAGGTGAAAACAACAGAGGATAGAGGTAAATGAGTTGGTCGAAAGCTAGCAAATCTCGAGAAAGAACATGTGGTGGCAATAAGCCTGGGGCAGGAGAAAGTTTATTGCAACTGCAGGTGGCAACAGCAAAAGAAGATATTAATTGCTATTTTCTTGAAAGAATGGTGGAGGGGTTCCAAGCATACAAAAATGGGGTCTAAGAATATGGGGAATCAGTAGTTAGGCTGTTGGTGCTCCATGCGAGACAGAAAACGACAAGGTATATCATTAATAGAATAAAAGGAATGATGGGCAATATGCTACGGATCCCAGAGATACTCTGAGCATATTTGAGCAATATTCTACAAAATTATACCAAGACAGAGCTCCCTATGCTAATTTGGGGGAAGAGCTCAGAAACAGGGGTGTGCAATTCAGAGTAATGGAATCAGCAATCTATCGGGAGCTGGTGTCTGATATTACATTAGACGAAGTTATAGATGCTCCACAACGAGGGTTTCAGGGATGTCTGCCGGCTCAGCTAACATCCAACTCGAATTATATAAAATGCTCCTTCCTCAATTAGCTCCTTACTCTTGGATTTATATTTGGATGTGCATCATATTGGGATCCCACTCCAATCTTGGCAGGGGACAAATATCTTTTGGCCCAAATTCTTTAATTAATGATGATGCTTAACTCAATTAAATATTCTTGGCCATTTAGTTAGGGAGGGTAATTGCTAACCAAGTCCCTCCATGGCAACAGAGATTTATACAGGGCAGGGGAACCACCGATCACATTCAACAAATTATATCTTTGTTTGATATAGCAGAGGTAACTATAGACTGGGTTGCTGTGATCCTTCTTGATGTGGAAAAAGTCTTTCATTGAGTGTCCTGGCAGTTTCTCTGGGGAATTTTGGCACTAAATGGCTTTGGTCCACCTCTTAATACAGCCATTGGGGCAATGTATTACAACGTGTATGCCCGTCTACAGATGATGGGTATGGAATCTGGTAAAATAGAGGTGGCTAGAGGGGCAAGGCAGGGTTGTCCCTGCTCTCCAATCTTATTTGCTTTATATATCAACCCAATCTTTAATCAGATTCTATGAAACCAGTTTATAAAACCCGTTATTTTCAATGGCTATGAAACAAAAATACTGGCATATGCAGACAACATAGCTATTGTAACATTTGACCCGGAAAAGTCAATTGTAGAGGCCGAAAATGTAGCAGGGGAATTTGAGAGGAAATCAGGATATCTCTTAAATAAGGAGAAGACCCAGATTATTTGTTCTAAAAATATTAATTTCTATGATATCCGCCACACCAATACAGCTACATATTTAGGAGTCAAGAAAAACTGTGAGGTGGATTACATATGGTTGATCAACTTAGATCCACTTTCAAGCAGCAGAAGCAATGATTTAAGATATATGGACAAACTACGCTTACCAATAATAGGTAGAGCTAATCTATTTAAAATTATTATTTTTTCGAGGGTACTCTATCTCTTTTGCTCCATTCCCCTAAAGCTAGAAGCTGCTACATTTAAGAACTTAGACTCTTTTTTGTATATTAATTTCATATGACTGTACCAGAAAGTACGGCGGTCTTTAAAACATTTTATTCTTCGTCAGGAGAGGGGCGGGTGGGCCGTTCCTAACTTGTTACTCTACTATTGGTCGGCTCTTCTTCAACAGATGGGAGTTATATTTACTGCAGATAGTGCTAATATCTAAAGACAGGAAGGTTGCTCTCATCCCCCCTCCATGTATCAATTGGCTATAGGAAGAGATGCATATTGGGATTCTTCTCTGACAAATTGAGCCTAGTTACTAATAAAAACATTATAAATGCCTAACGGCAGCCTGGAACGTTTGGAATAAGGTGGGCAGACTTATAAAGATTCTTAGATATAATAGATATACACCGTATGGAGATCTTTCCTTTTCCTGGATATGTTTTATGATGTAATTGGCAAACATTGGGAACAATCTGGTATCAGTAAGATTGACAATATCCATACGTCATCAGAATTTTGCTCTTTTTAGATCTACAGCAGGATTACCCGCTATCTGCCAGTGGTTACTTTAAGTATGTCCAGGTGAAGGAATTTTATACTCAACTCTGGTGTGAGTTGGTGATTTTAGATAAGATACCTTGCCTAGAAATTTTTCAGCAAGGCGGATATAAGATAGGGTAAATCTATAAAATCCTACTTGCCACCTCCCCAGTGATTTAAAAAAAACGGCTGAAGCCAACTAGGCAAGGAGGCTCAAGGATAGAGATCCAGATTTATATGTGTCAATTGCCCTGGGGATGAAGACTTTCCTTTCAGCTAATTAGAAGGCTTAGCATTATAAAACAGCTTTTAACTTGTACTTTACATCTGCAAAGTTATTTTATTGGAGAAGAGGGAGAATGACAAAAGCCCTAGATGTGTAGCGAGACCAGCCAAAATAGCACACATGCTCTTTGACTAAGAAAAAGTCCAACCTTCAAAAACAAGAATTGAGATTTTCCTGCAAGAGGTGATAGGAAAGGAGGTGTCCATTAGTCCATCTATGATGCTTTTGGGATATGACAGTCTAGTAGAATTAGAGGTGATTTAAAGGGATTTTATCTTTATTTTAGTGGCAGTAGTTTGGCTATTGATTGCAACAGCTTGCAATGATCCAAAACCACCTATGTATGGTTTGGTTGCCTCTTGAGCCTATATAGGCCAGAGACTGCTCTGTTTAACTACAAGGGTATTTGTTCTAAGACTAGGGGTTGCAAGATTTGGTTTCCCCTGACTACATGGCTTACTATCGGATGAAGATAAAAGGGCAAGTCCAACTAATTGGGGGAACTTTTTTTATATTATAAGGTATTTATTATATAGATTTTACAGGGGTTTGACATCTACATATAGAAGTATATAATCAAGTCTAAAGGGATACCCTTTTGTTCCCTCAGTTTGCGAGCTTTTAGCTTTGTAGATTTTTTGATACAGTTGATTAATTAATTGCAGAGTAAAATCAAGAAACTGACTATCTATCATGCACTTTAGGTTCCTAATGTGGTTACTGTTTGTGTATGTTCTATGTATATGTGTTTCTCTCTGAAAATAAGTAAGTGTAATTTGTACTTGTAAAGCGCACTAATACCCATGGGTTTCCTGGTGCTGTAACGCATACCGCTGTGGAACCCTTCCTGGCTTTTCCCTGTGAAATCTCCACTCCTGGGCACCCCCAAGGTGAAGCCAGGCATCCCAGCGCTGTTGTGGAGATGAAGCAAGCTATTGCCCAGAGTTGCAGAGTGGGACCCATGATAAGAATAGGCACCGAGGCGAGAATTATCATGTTCGAGGAAATTGAGCCCAAGACCCGCCGCGGCGGGAGTTGAACCCTGGTCCCGGGCCAGACCTCTGCATCAGGGTCTGCCGCTCTAACCATTGAGCCACACTTTTCCACTCCAGTATAATTTGTTTTAAAAAAAGGAAGAGGTTGTGGTGTTTTGGTTGATCCAAATCCAGGAATAAATATTGCGACATTGAAATAGTTCACTCCTTGTCCCTATTGTAGCAAGTTTGGGCACTGAAAGAGGGAGTTTAGACAGAATCCCAAATGAGTAAGTGGTAATTGAAAAATTCAAGGTATGAATCCAACTCAAATGCAAAATGCCCCATGAACCCAAATCCTTTCCAGAATCAGAATCCATTTCATAATTCCCTATGATTGAGAACTAGAGCTTTGACTCCAACAATTTGCAATGATGGTGCCTGAGGGGGAGGAAGACTGCATACTTGGCGCAGTCTTAGAGGTAGACCAGAGTGGTCCATTTTTAAAAGCTGTAAATGACCACTAAGCATCATTTCTGATTGACACTGGCGTTACTCGCTCCACTGTTAGAAATGGGGAAATCCCTGACCAAACCCTTCTGGAAAGAACATCCAAGCTGTCGGTGTCACAAATTAGCAAAAAACTCACCCTGTTTCAATGAAGGTTCCTGCAAAAATAAGCTCATTTGAAGAAGATTGCCCGTTTGCGGTATGTGACGGGTGTCCTGTAAAACTGTTAGGAAAATATCTCTTGTACAAATAAAATTGCAAAATTTAGTGTACACTGGGCCATTGATGAATTACAAACAAATGATAAAGATGCTGAAATCAAAATAGCCAGGCTAGGAACAGCAGTAGGATTGATCTCTGTAAGAATGGGAGAGGATTTACCTCCCTATTTAAGAGACGCTGTAAATCATAAAGAGTGGTTCATAAAGACATTGGACTCATTAAGGATGTGGAACCTGTCTAAATAATGATGAAACCAAATACAGAACACTAATTTTTTTCCTTTACAAACAAATGACATTACAATACATCCCCCACAACACAAAAAATACATGACATTACTATAACGAAAATAATAAATACAAAAAACCATTAATAAGTAATTCGAAGGCATCAATGTCCCTGTATATCCTACAAACAAATATATAATACCTTTCTAAAATGGTACTCAATAAAAAAGAAAAATACATCCTCACATTTATGCTAATCAGTAATTACTCAGTCTAGTTGGAAGAATGTAGCATCACCTAACCATCGTACCGTCCTCCCCCCGTCCTCCAGTATTCATCCTCTCTGTTCTCAATGTACATCCCGCTACTCAGCGTCACCCGCTCTATTCAAGAGAAACAGACGTAATGGTTCCCACATGTCTCTTGGTCGCGAGCTCGTTGGCGATTCCTCCGCATACGTTTCCAAATTTTCTTTACAATACACCAGGTCCTTCAGCCAGTGTTCTGTTTTCGGCCAATACCTTCTGCCCCATGTTACCGCCACTCTCCCTGCAGCCATCAACAGCGCCAGTTTCACAAATCTTCCAGTTACTCCCTTTACGTGTGGCACACAGCACAGCAGGCAGGCCAGCGGAGTGCACCGGAGTTCCATAGCCACCATAGTCTTTAAATTACTCACCACCATTTCCCAAAACTCATATACCTTTCTGCATCCCCACGCTAAATGCAAAAAGTCTGCATTCCCCTGTCCGCACCGCACACAGGAATCAGAATCACCTAGGCCAAAGTTATGCAATCGAGCTGGGGTGTAATACACCTGGTGTATGTATTTAAAGTGTATAATGTGCAAGTTCCCATTCATACTAAGTGTCCCCATCAATTCACACACATACTTCTAGTCTTCCTCCGAGATCGGCTCCGATAGACAAGCATTCCATGGCTCCCAGCTTCTGTCTGGCCCATATATACATTCATCCTTAATCAGCCTGTATAATCTGGATACCATTTTTCTGTTAGTAGGTGCGGTGAGAGCAAACTGCAGAGACAACAACGCAGGGGGCTCCAGAGGGTAAGTAGGGTAGTGCACCTTGGCTGCATGCCAAAGTCTGTGCATTGCAAACCTGAACAATAATGACTGATTGCTAATGTAATGAAGAGAGTCTGGTGTGGTAAATGACCCCTCCTGATATATGTCTTGCATCCATTGAAAGCCCGCCTCCCGAAGTAGACGCATCGACAGCGCCTCATGAGTTACCGACATCGAAGCATGGTGTTCTATATGCATGGCCGGCGCGTATATCTGCAACTTTTTTCGCCAATCGCCCGATTGCCTGCCAAGCGGCTATGGTTGCGTCCACTGCATTTATTTCGGTTCTCGGGGTCCCGCGCACCCGATGAGTAATCATACTATGCAGTGGGATCGGAGAAGCATCTCCTTCCTCTACCGCAACATGTGGTGTATACACATGTGGCTTCATCCAATAATATACATATTGGGCATGTGCACTTAGATAATAGAGCAAACAAACAATATCCCAACTGGTATTATTCTGGAGACGATTAAACATGTATGCTAAAAGCATTACAGGTACAGAAGTAAGGAGACTTGAATCAATTTCAGTTTGGGTTGTTATTCATCATATTCTATTTACAAGAAAATTATACAGTTATAGCATCACTGTATGAGAGAAATCAATACAACCCGATTGCACTTGGTGCTTATGTGCAAGTGACATAAGTGTCAAAGCAAGTGACAAAGTGGACAGCGTGAACGGCGCAGAGTGAACAATTGTGTAAACTATATACAGTGAGTGGGATCATGTGGCTCAAGGCTAGTATCAATTATATAAGTGACTGATTTGGGTGATTAACAATTCGGAATGAGCCATTGTGGAGTATGCGCCATGTTTTGCGCTGTGTTGTCGACGACATTTCGATCCTCATCAATTGGGATCGTCTTCAGGACGGGGTTTTCTGGTTTGGATGGTGCTGCGGGAAGGAAAGGACAGGTCAGGGGAGCAAGGGGTGGACAAAGGCACGAGGTGGCTGAAAGGATTGGTTGGTTAGATGGTCTAAGAGGGTACAGGTACTCAATGGCGCGAGAATCCTAGGTAAGGACTGACAATCGTAGTGGATGGGTGGTCTGTGAGGAGGACTGGCCTACCATTGTGGTAGCAACCTGTATTGGAGACAGGTGATGGTGATGTGATGGATGTTAAGTGGCGATCAGTGTTCAGGCATAGTGACATGGACAAGCGTGTCCAATTCATGGCTGGTGCCTGAGGCTGCGTGGCGGAAGTAAGCAGGGTCGGAGACCCGGTTGTCAACTGTGGGTATCCAGATCAGGTGTCATGGAGGGGTGGGTCAGCGTGCGTACGGGGCGCGAGGCGACCTCGAGGGGCCAATTCATGTGACCTTAGGCAAAAGTATGATAGTGCCAAAAAGACAGTGGGCGTGTGGAATAGGCGCGTGGGGACCTAGAGGGACTCGTGGTCTCAAAGAGGCTGGTGATTTGAGTTCAACGGCTGGAAGAGCGAGTGTGTCAGATGCGCTGGGGCAGTGAAGGGGAGGGGAGTGGGCGTGAGGGGGCATTAAGGAGGAAGATCAGAATGGGCGCCGTGTGGCTGGCATGAAGATCAAGGGCGCAGTAAGTCAGGGATGAGCATACCTGAAGAGATTTATGGTATGCAGGAACTAATTTGTGCAGCCGCACGAGGAAGAGAATGCGGGCGTCTTCCGGTCAATCTAGGAAAGAACGGCAACAGTAATGGAAGGGTGGCGTGAGTGCCATGGTGCATGATTCGTAGCAAAAGGAGGGAAAGGAGTTCTAGAAGAGGGTGCTACCTTGGTTGTACAAACTTGGTTGTAGGAGTAAAGCCGGGGTCGGTGAATCGAGCACCATGATGGGACGTCTCCTGTGTCAGCGTTCGAGGCGTCCGGGGGGCGGGGGTAACAGATCGTACGGGGATAAGGGGCATATTAAAACAAAACTGCTGAACAGGGTCAGACGGGCAGTGGGCTGGGTTTCTAGAAAGGTAGGGGGGCAGGAATGGAAACGTACCTGAATCAATCGTAGCTCTGCTCGGGAATAAATCAAGCAGCCCTGTTGAATTAGTCGGCTTACTGAATGTAGAACCGGCTACGATACAAAACCAGGAAGTGGCAGGTCACGGGGTCTGTGACGTGGGGAAGGGAGCCTATCATGGTGCGTAGGGGCGGGGACAAGGAACGCAAGGAGCAGTGTTAAAGGGACCATTGTGGTTGAAAAACTTTATCAAAGTCACAATGTAAGACTGATGAGAAAGGAGCAAAGCATATGTACAAATGATATCGCTAGGTATATGTCAATAGTACTGTATAGTGACGGGTAGGATATAGCAGGCTAATATAGCTACCACAGTTACATAAAGCGAGATAGTTCACAGTGGACCACATGTTATATATGTATAACAGTAAATACCAGTGGATAATTACGGCGCAAAGAGTACGTAAGGGAGCATGTAAGACATCGATCAAAGGAAATGTTATATATATATATATATATATATATATATATATATATATACATCAACAATTAACAATAGATAATTGCGGCGAAGGGAGCATGTAAGAGCACCTGCAGGGAAAAAAAACATTGCTACATATATATTTAGATTTTTGCACCTACGATTGTCAGTAAAATGATTACCGCAAAGGGAGCCCGTAAGGGTCATTAAGACAAGTTAAGCGGACACAAGACAATAACATATGTGGAAATGGGCATACAGATACAGAGAGTTCCAGAAGTAGGGTAAATGCAATAATGGGACAGAGAGGATGTTGTAGCAGTTGTTAAAGCTAAGAGATGTGTGGTTGGTTCATGTTGGCCTATCACTTATGTAAATTATTCATATTGAAATGGTACTGTTCCACTCATCGATAGTGTTCAAACCCTGATTAACAGAATTGTACAGGGTCATCCATTTGCATTCAGCCTTATTCGGGAGGTTTTTGATATCGCCACCTCTTGTGGGCAGAGTAGGTTTCTCTATTACTTGCCACCTGATGTCCGTGTCGTGGTGATTTTTATCAAGAAAGTATACGACCAGACGGGCTGTGAGTACCTTGCTGTTGATTCTGCTCTTGTGTTGAATGATACGTTGTTTTATCATCTGAGTGGTTTGCCCGATGTAAGTTAAGTCACATGGGCAGTGGATGGCATAGACCACATTCTGGGTTCTGCAGTTGGTGTGGTTCTTCAGTTTGTATGTTTTGCCACTATAGTTGAAGTCCTTTGTATTGGTAGTGAGGTCACATACACTGCCGTTCTGGCATCTGTAGTGTCCCACGATGGGTTCCAATCCCCAGGATGCTGTGATGGTGTGTCTCTCCGTTGGTTGTTCGGGCCATGTGATGGCATGTACTAGACGCCTACATTCTTCTCCCCGTGCGGCTGCACAAATTAGTTCCTGCATACCATCAATCTCTTCAGGTATGCTCAGCCCTGACTCACTGCTCCCTTGATCTTCACGCCAGGCACACCAGGCCCATTCTGATCTTCCTCCTTAACGCCCCCCTCACGCCCACTCCCCTCCCCTTCACTGGCCCAGCGCATTTGACACACTCGCTCTTCCAGCCGTCGAACTCAAATCACCAGCCTCTTTGAGACCACAAGCCCCTCTAGGTTCCCACGCGCCTATTACACACGCCCACCGTCTTCTTGGCACTACCATACTTTTGCCAAAGGTCAAATGAAATGGCCCCTCGAGGTCGCCTCGCGCCCCGTACACTCACTGACCCGCCCCTCCATGATACCTGATCTGGATACCCCCAGTTGAAAACCGGGTCTCCGACCCTGCTCACTACCGCCGCGCAGCCTCAGGCACCAGCCATGAATTGGACACGCTTGTCCACGTCACTATGCCTCAACACTGATCGCCACTTAACATCCCTCACATCACCATCACCTGTCTCCAATACAGGTTGCTACACCAACGGTAGGCCAGTCCTCCTCACAGACCACCCACCCACTACGATTTTCAGTCCTTATCTAGGGATCTCGTCATTGAGTACTTGCAACCTCTTAGACCATCTAACCAACCAATCCATTCAGCCGCCTAGCACCTAGCAAGCGCAGTGTTGACACAAAAGTCCATGGGGGTGCCGACCACCTCATACCCAGTTAACCCAGCATAATGCATTGTAACGGGGTTTACTGGCGGACCCCTAATGGCCACGTGACTGGGGACGATAAGGGACTGGCCGTATCTACCACCCCTCTCTCTTGCCCTTTACAGACTGGAATGACTGGCATCGATGGGAGACCGATCTCACAAGAAGAGGAGTTGGACACCTACTGGTCCTTTAATTCCAGAGCCGAGGACGAGTGGGCGGAGCTACGCGAGGACGCGGCGGCGTCAAATGCGGAAGTCTCGGAGTCGTCAGTGTGCTTGTTCACCCAGAGTGAAGACGTGAGAGAAGAGGAGCGGAGAGAGCCGAAGAAGAGTGCAGAAACGAGGAGAAGACGGGAGGAAGCAGAGAGCTGGGTAGAAGCGGCGCCCGAGACGGTGTATAAGCCAGGAGGCCAACGTCCCAACGAGCCGCCCTGCCACACACCCGGGGGAGGTGTGTGGCTAGCCCAGGTACGGAGAAAAATCAGGGGCTGGGTTGGATGGAAGGGCGCTTCCTCCCTGTAGTCCTGGGTATTTCCTTGTCCCGGTATACTTTTCCCGAGCACCAGACTTCCCCTCCCCTTTTCACCGGCCGCACAGAGTGTGACACGGGTTTGTGTGCTTCCTCACCCCCCTAACCCCTGCGCACTTGTACATATAGAGCACCATACTCACGTTGTCCTGTGTTTGTTTATACCGAGAGGCAAAACGGACATCGACGGAGCCTCACCTCGACGGAGCCCCGAGAGACATAGGAGAGGGGAGAAAGAGAAACCACGAAGCAGACGAACTTTGACTAGCCGCTCTCCCCGTCGTCCAGTCCCTAACCACAAAACTTGTACAGACTACTTGTTTGCCTCATTAAAGCCTGCTAAAACCAATACACGTCTCCTGCCCCTCACTCCCGCGCCCGTTACATGCACATTCCGTATTCCAACCAACTCCAATACATCAGATACATGAGAGAAAAAGAAAAAATACAACACCCCCCCCCTTACCCACACTCCTCCCTCCACCCACTTCAACCTCCCAATTAGGTCGAGGCAACAAACCACCCCCACCCACACATCACCCCCATCAACCATGTAACTCAACATTTGGGGAATACCCACTAGGGGGAGAGGGTCAGCAATGAATATGCACACCGAGGTGTGGTCACCAGCTTGTGACTATGTAATCCACCCGTGCACGTGAACTAGAAAGGCTTCCAGTAACGGACACATTGATCATTAATAAGGGACTGTAGCCAAATAACACTATTAACACATGTGTAGGAAATCTATCTCCGCCCGCTTCCCGCACAGCAGATATCTGCAGATCAACATGTAAATATGAAGACTACCAACATTTAGAGAGCAAAGGCCCCAACTTATCCACCAGATTAAATACAATATTGCCAAAATCAGTCTGTTTTCTCCAGACCCGATTGCACAGCTGCACCCACAGTTCCTTCTCGCCTCGATTTGCAAATGCGTTTCATGAACTTCAGGGCCGATTTTAGTCCATAAAGAAGTGCGCCTGCCTCTCATGTGATATTTTCAGTTTAGCTGGGTAAAGCATGGCATAAGGCACAGATGCAGCCTGCAGCAACTTCTTCACTGGTACAAACTCCCTCCTAGCCGCCTTCACTCAGGGTTGTAATCCAGGAGAAAGGATAACGTGTTATCCTTATAAGTAACAGGGGTCTTAGCCCTAGCCTCCCGCAGAATGGCTTCTCTATCAGCATAGTTCAAAGTTCAGAAGGCGCGCAATTATCGGGCGAGGCGGCGCACCCGTTTTAGGCCTGGGACCCAAAGAACGGTGTGCCCGTTCCACTATCATCACTGGGGACAGCACCAAGCCAAACAGATCACGAAGCATCCCGTCTATGAATGTCTCCATCCTGGAAATAGTGGTGGACTCCGGCAGGCCAATGATGCGGAGGTTGTTGCGCCTAGAGCGCGCTTCCAAATCCTCATTATTTGCACATATAATGTCTAATACCTTCTCCATCTGCAATATTTGGGTCCGTGATTCAGCTTGGGAGTCCTGCGTGTCGGATAATCTATTCCCCAGTACGTCCAACCTGTGCTCGTGTTTGTCTACCTTCTTCTAAACTACATCCAGAGTGGTTGCCAGCGCATCTATTTTACTATCGAATAATTTCATGCCAGCTCGCAACTCCAGGAAGATGGTTTCTGATGTCGTCTTCCATGTACTCCACCATCCCCGAGGCACCCTGCAATCCGGTCTGATCCACCGCCACTTCACTGGCAAGTGTGCTGCACTTATTCTCAAATTGCAGCTTGGATTGCTTAGGTTCGGATTTTCCCATAGTGGTGAGGATGGTAGCAAAAGGGTCATGCAATGATCAGTCTCACCACAGTATTCACAACCTGCCTCAGTGATGTCCCCCGCCACAGAATCCACACGTGGCAAACTATCTCAGCAGCTCCACAGCCGACGAAAAGTAGGGGGGACCCCCAGTGACGAGATCCATAAGCTGTCTTCCACTATGTACCCCGCCTCATGTGCTCCCATGCAAATCCGGAGTGGCTTCACCGCCCAAGGTGTCTAGTCAGCTCTCAGGGACTCCGCCTCAGCTCAAATCGACCAGCAGCTACCGCCACAAAGCCCAGCAACCAACCTGCGCACAGTTGCAGGCTCCTGTTATTTACTGCTCCTGACCAGGCCCAGCAGATGAGCTAACGGAGACTTACTGGGTGCCTAGAAGCTCACAAGTCACACAGAGCGATGCCGCAACCTTCCCCTCAGCAGCGCGGGAGCCCCCTGCGGCGCCCTGTGCCCCCCAGCTCGAGAGAGCAAGCCAGGTGGTGCACCAGAGTGCCCCGGACAGCATCCCCACCACAAAGTATCTGGTCTGCGCCCCCGTGCCCACAACAGGAATGCAGCACCCATGTACCTAGCAGGGCCAGGCAGCTCCATCCCCCACCAGACACCACCACGAGTAAATCCTGGGGCATCCAGCTAGGGCTGCCCCACCCAGCCTACACCAGGCCCAGGACGCGCCCTCACCCCACTTACTGCGTCTTCTGCCACCAGCAGCACCAGGCTCCTTGACACGCCTGTCTGCCTCACCCCAGCCAGCTCCGCTCTGTGGTCCTCAGCCGCATGGGCGCTTCAGTTCGCTCTCCTCCCCCGTCGTCAATGGCCCAGATCTGTGTGCCAACACCTGCACACCGCAACTCCTCAGCTCCTGCTGCGACAGCATTCCCGGTGCACCGGCCCCCGCTCCACTCGGGTCTATGCACCGCACCTAGCGCCAGCCTACTTCTGCAGTGGAGCCCCACAGCGTCTACAGAGCAGGCCGGCGTTCCACTCTGCCACGGCACCAGGGTCTCTGATCTGCCCCGCCTCCAATCACCACCGCAGCAGCGCCGGGGACAGTGCGGTCCTCCGCTGCCCAGACTTTGCTCCGCACGTCACTTTACCCCCGTGGTCGGTACTCCCCTCCGCCTCGATGTTTCAGGGATTCAACTTCAGCACATATCCGCCTCAGCAGAGCCTCTCAGCGGACAGTCTTCTAGCGGGCGCCATTTTCTTCCCGGGCGCGTAGAAACAAACTTGGCTACTTAGGACAGTGTAGCATTAGTGAAAGGGATGGAAACATCCCCACCGGTGCGCTGCAATCTGTATTACAGCCCCATGCCGTTCTGGTGGTGCACAAGCGTTTTTAAAGGATGGTAATTGCCAGATTGGGAATCTGGCTAGCGGAGCACCCTCACAAGGCAGCCATTCCACCTCGCACCGAAACCACACGCCATCCGAGAACACTACCTTACCATCGGACATCAGAGACAGTTGCTGGAATCGCTCCAGTGATTGAATCAATATTAATACAAGAAATTTTAAGAATAACAGTTGAAAGTCCTGGCAATTCGCTGATAATGGGCTTACAGAAGCCTTACAGCAAGTACAGAATTGTACAGGATGTATGAAATATTAACAACATGGTCAGCCCATGTTGTCCCATGGTACAGAATTCAGCTCCAACATTATTTCAGATTCAACAATGATTCTCCTGAGCAACCCCATATATTCAGAAATTAATTTTTTCAAAGTCAATTTTAGGTTCGTTTTTCTTCTTTTCTTTTTATTCCTTCATCTTCACATGTATTCTAATGTTTTCGATAAAAAAAACTTTAGGCAACACGTGTTTCCTTCTTTTGGTGAGTAAACATACAGACCTTGAATTGCGAGCATGGGATAAGTGAGATACTTGAGAGTATTTAAATATTGTGTCCTAGTGAACATAGGATGTTTTGGAAATCATAGTTGTATGTATCGACAATGTGTTCATTTGGAATTAGCAGATTTTAATGGATTCAAACTGACTTAAGGACAATAGACAAAGGACTAATTGTTAACAAGCCTCATAATGGTTTGTGCTATTTCCTGACACGATTTCTGTGTGCTTTATAGGGACATTGTGCAGCAGACATTATTTTTGAATTTACTGAGGAAATAATAGAACAATTGTTTGGGAGACAGATTCTTAATGTACTCTGGAGATAACACAGTTCTATTTAGTGCTCAGAGGTACATTTAAGATGGCCGCCAAATGAAAAATGAGAGCTTGACAGATGAATTATATTAAGAGTGAGAGACACTCACATGTACATGTACATGTACATGTTAATGTTACTGATGGAAGCAGAGCGTGGTAATGTTATTAGGACTGATTATAGATGGAATTAAAATGTATTTAGGATTTACAATTTGATTAATGACAGTTAATACTGATGGCAACTTGTGAGATACTGGTCGCCATATTGGTTAAGTATTGTATGAGACTTGGAAATAGCTTTTGATTTTAAAACTTATGGTTAATTTTTAGATAGGATTGATGATGACTTGTACCTATACCACGTTGATTGATTTAGAAACGCTGGGACAGTAATTCTGAACTATGATAAGTATAAATACCCGACATAAGATGGCCCTGGAGTAGTACGTGTGGTTGCACACCCAGAGGATTACACTTGTTTCAATTTGGTCGGATTACGGTTAAACTCATATGAGGTTGACTGTGATGTATATAGGGATGCTGTGACTGTTAGTTATATCTTCAACCTAATACATTAGCTTTAATGTGGCTTGAACATGTATGGACATTACTTAGATGTGTATGTAGAATATTGAGCTCAATAGTTACAGAGGTGCTTGCTACAGTAAATGGGTGGTTGTTTGTAATAACTTCACATTGTTTATTTGGAGTAATGTTGTACCGTGAATATGTATAGGGATTAATCAAACACGCTCTGCGTGGTCGTGTGTAAAAACTTTGCAGAGGTTACTTTCATAATTATAAGCGTAAATTCCATTGGAATGGCTGGCATTATATCTATATATTTTCTTATCTAAATATGTTTCCTTAGTTAGACTACGACATGCACAATTTACATATTATATATGATTTCAATTATGTAAGAATACAGACGTGATTGACTAGGACACAATAAATGGTTTTACATAAATGCCCACTTGAGGTAGACGTAAGAATATTGGTTTTAACTTACATTACAAAAAGATGATTTTGATTTTGGACTCCAAATACATGTGAAGTGAAATACTGGCAATTACACATTGATATTGGTGAGATATAAGGAATTATCATTCTGACTTTACTTGAGCACTCCAGCAGTCCTTGGTCCCGTCCAGTAGCCTTGGTTCCCAAAGCTACTGCACCCGGTGCCACCCCAGACCTGATTTTCTGTGTGTGCTACTGTGGGATCAATGCTGTCACTAAGACTGACACACACCTCATTCCTTAAGCTGATGTACTCGTTGATTGGCTGGGCACTGTCAAGCTCCTCAGTACTTTTGATCTAACATCTAGGTACTCACAGATTGACTTCACTGAGGGGGCACAGGAGAGGTCAGCATTCTCAACACCAGAAAGGCACTACCAGTACTGGGTTAGGCCTTTTGGGTTGAAGAAATCCCCTTCCACCTTTCAGAGGTTGGTCAATCAGGTCCTGGATGGAATTGAGACCCTACTTGAGCTACATTGCTGTTTTCAGTTCCAGTTGGGAGGACCACTTATACCACCACTGGGAAGTGTGAAGCCCAGCAGAAGGCAGGCCTCTCTATCAAGGCTTGTAAGTGCCAGATAGGGCAGGAGTCTGCGGTGTACTTGGGACACCATATAGGAAAGGCCAGGTTGCACCCTAAAGTCCAAGATTGATACCATTCTAGCTTGTGCACCTCCTAAGACCCCAACAGAGGTGAGAGCCTTCTAAGTGTCACTGGGTACTACCACAGATTTGTTAAGGGCCATGGCACCATTGTTGTCCCCTTGCCAGGGCTGACCTCAAGGAAGCAGCCACTCCAGGTGATCCGAACTGAGGTATGCCAGAACACATTTGATACCCGGAAGGAAACCATGTGCACAGCACACTTGCTCAAGACTCCTGACTTCTCCAAGGAGTTTGTGGTGCAAATTGATGCCTCGGAACATGTGGTGGATGCCATTCTTTAACAGCTGATAAAGAGGTTCTAGATCAACCTTAGCTTTTATTAGTAGGTGGCAACTTCCCTGAGGACAGAGGAGGGTTGCAATTAAAAAAGAAGCTTTTGCTCTGGTCTGGGTACAGAAGAAGCTACGGCTCTACTTGTTTGGGATTCACTTATGGGTTTCTACAGACCACAGATCCCCTTAGATGGTTAATGCAAATGAAGGGTGAGACCCAAAACTGTTGAGGTGGTACATATCCCTACTGAGAATAGACTTTATGGTGGAACACCACCCTGGCACAGAAAATGTCAATGTTGATGGTCTGTTTTTACACCTTAGTGAAGATAACTCCCAGAAGTTTGGGTAGTTCTCCCAATTTTCATCTGGGGGGATGCGGGTTAAACCTGCCATCTTTGGTGTTTGTTTGTTTCCCCCTGTCTTTTTTTGCTTCTAACCTCCTGTTTTTTACTGTGCTGCATTTAATTTTTGTTAGTTTTGGAACTCTAGACACCTTACCACTGCTGATTAGTCCAGTGCTAAAGTGCAAATACTCCCTGTATAAAATGTGTCTGTAATTGGCTTATCCATGATTGGCATATGTGATTTGTTGGTAATACCCTATTAAAGTGCACTGGGTGTGTCCAGGGGTAGTAATTCAACTGCTACTAGTGGTCCTGCAGCACTGATTGTTCCACCCACAGGAGTATCTCTGCAAAAATGTCTAAGAACTGCCAATGCAGTGTCTGTGTGTGCAGTTTTAAAATGTCATGATAACCTGGCAGTTGCAAACACTTGCCAAGACCAAACCTTTCCTTTTACTATATGTAACATACCCCTAAGATAGGCCCAAGGTAGCCCCATGGACAGGGTTCTGTGTATTTAGACGGTAGGGCATGTGTTGGTGTGTTTTACATGTCCTGAAAGTGAACTGCTGTTAATTTCATTTTTCACTATTGCAAAGACAATCACTCCCATAGGTTATCATTGGAGCTGCCGTGTTATTGGGAAGAGATAGAGATTTAGAGCAAAGGGTCTCTGAACGCACAATTTAAAGCGATATCTTTTCGTAAACCTGTTTTTTTAATTGCATGTTTGAAAATACCACTTTTAGGAAGTTAATTAAGAAAAGCATTGTCCTAGCCGTCACATTCAAATGCTGCTAAACCAATTCAACAGACTAAAGGCCATCAATTTAATTGATATGGACTTGAAGCATTTATTTGCTACTTTATTCTGTACACTTTACTCCACACTTAATCATGGGTCAGGTAAGTGCGGATACGTTTTATACAAGAACAAATTATACATATTAGGGCAACAAGTAAAACAATGACATAAAGGCTTTGTGATGAAGCAATGTGATGTAACACACAATACATGAAGCTTGATACATAAAACAATTATGCTTGACTAAGGGGCATTTGCCTAGAAGAAGAGCAAGGTGCTGTAGGTGGGACTGACACTCTGCCGGTTGCTTTGTTGTGCTAGCCTACTGTTTGCTGCTTCTGTCTAGGGCAATAAAAGGACTGGACTTTGCTTTCTGCATCTTGTTTCCAAGGTTCTCCAAGGGCTTGTGTGTGCTTGCCTCCAGTTAAGACGTCTGAGGGCCATTAGAGACTTCATCTGTATCCCCTGGACTCCTCTGCTGGCAGTTCTGGCCTGCCAAGTGGTGCCAAATCCAGTTCTGGACCCTTGAAAGTGGCTTAGCTCCTACGAACCAAGAAAATCCACTCATTGACTCACAAGTAGCTGTTTTTCCAAAGCAACATTGTTGTACGGTGGAGAAATCAACACATCACTGAGGTGAGGCTGAAGAATCCATGTAGCGCCTGCCCTGTAAAACCACCGCAGCCCGAGTCCCGCACACTATGTCACTGATGTCCGTGGCACCTGCTCCGAAACACGCACTGCTGTGCAGCTGAAGAACCAATGCATCACCTGCTTTGCGGCTGTGAAATCAATGCAGCACCTGCTCTGCCTGCACCCTCATCAGCTCAGTGCATCTGGATTTTCAACACATTGTCCTTGGGCACCGAGTTGTTCATTGAGCTTGGCCCGCAGTAAGGAACCAAGGATGTGTATGGATATTGACGCAATGCCTCCCCTCAGAGTAAAGAATTGATGCATTGCTTCCCCTCACAGTAAAGAATGGACGCATCACCTAACCTGACAGTAAGGAACCGACGCATCACCTCCACTGCATTGCAGTAAGGAACTGATGCATCACCTCCCCTGGCAGTAGGGAACCAACACATCACCTGCCCTGGGAGTAAGAAACCGACACATCACTTTGCTTTACCAGCGCCTTACCTCCCCTATGCCTATTTTCATCTTTGATTTTGACTCATCCCAGATACTTTGTACTAAAAGTGACAAATCCATAGATTTCTATGAACTGAACTGTCTTTAACCATTTAAAAGTGACATCTTTACTTGCTGTGTGTTGGACTTTTGTCGTTTTGTTCTTGTTTGATTCAGACAAATATTGTTTATTTTTCTAAACTGGTGTGGTGTCCATTTAAAGAGTTTTCACTGTGTTACTGTGTGTATTTTATTGAAATGCCTTACACTTTGCCTCTTAGGTAAGCCTAACTGCTCGTGCAAAGCTACCAAGGGTGTGAGCAGGCGTTATATCAACTGTGTGACTACCTTACCTTGACTAGAATTAGGATCCCTAATTTGACAGGGTGGAAACCTCTGCCAGCTAGAGACCCCCCATTTGTAACACCAAGCCTTTACTGAGGTTGACGCACACAGATGTGCCTGATCCACTACCTTAGGGCAATGACTGCTTAAAAGTGTTCCTAGAGCTAAGAGAAAGTCTCTGTCATGCCCCGGCACTAGGGACACCTGATTACAGTACAAGATTCACATTATTTTACAATGAGATAGAGGACCGCGCTTTCTCAGTCCTTACTCAATTTTATGGTGACTCTCAATTACCCCTGACCCTGTTGCCGCAGGACTGCTTGGCTGCCTTGAAGTGGTTGTGGTGGTTGGTGTCAGTATTGAGAGAAGTGAGACTACAGCCATGGGACATCCTATTACAGTGGTGGCCTCTCACTCCATGGAGAACTTTCTTTCTCCAAACAAGACATAATATCTGACAAAGAGCAGATTAAAAAAAAATATGAACAATTGATTCTTGCGACTGCAAATCTTCTCCTTTAGCAATGTCAAACTCTTAATCAAGCAACACTGTTACCATTGCCTGAAAATTAAATTGATGGGAAGAGGTTGAGCATAACTGCCTTGATGTCATGAATTTAGGTACCAAACCAAGACATGACATTAAGAATGAACCTCTTGATCAGCCCGACTATGTAATTTGTGTTTATGGTTCATGCCTAAGACATAATGAAGGGAATTTGAAAGCAGCTTATGCTGCCTGTACAATTCAGGATGTGGTAGAATCCTCCTGGCTTCAAGGTATTAGATCTACACAAGTGGCATATTCGGTCACCCTTACCAGAGCATGCTACCCTTCAGAGAAATTGTGGGTGACAATATTTGCTGATAGTCAGTTTGGCTTTGGTGTGGTCCATGATTCATGACTTCATCCAGATCCCCTGTCCAGAATGGAGAATATGTGACGGGACTGTAAGAAGCATTATACTTGCCACAAGAAATAGCAGTTGTTAAATGCACAGCCCACAGAAGCAGAAGTGGTTATATAACTATTTGAAACAGATACAATTAACAGAGAGTATGAAAATAAATCTGATGAGGACACCACCTTTTCAATGCTGTTGTTGGTAGATGGTAGTCGGGAGGATTGCAGGAAGGTGTGTTAGAGGCTTAGCAGCAGGGGTGGATCAGAGCAGGATGTGTTAAAAATGCGAATGACATTTAGGTTTCGGCAGATGAAGGACCTGTGTTGCCCGATATCCAGTTATTTTCAATGAAGTGACATTTTCATGACCCTGTACACATTTGAAGAGATGCTATGGTGAGATTATTTAGGCAGAACTAGTTCAATCCCAAATTTAGAGTCTTGGCTGAGGAATTGTATCACGGATGTGTGACCTCTCAGCAAATTAATGGGGACTGTTACATTGAGTCACATAGGAAGATCAGGAGGGCCCTTTAACAGGATGCAGTTGGATTTTATCTAAATGCCTGTTTGTAATGGGCTGATATATATCCTAGGTTTAGTGCTTTTTTCTCACTTGGGTGGAAGCCTACCCAACATGAAGAAATAGCAGTCTCACTGTAGCCAAACTGCTGTAGTGAGAACTCCTAGGTTCCAATTTCCGGTTTCTCTAGAGTCAAACTGAAGGACTCATTTTAATAATGAGATCCTTACAATGCTGTGTGTGACATTAAAAGTGGAACAAAGATTGCATTGCACTTACCGACCAGAAACTTCAGGAATAGTTGAACAGTTCAAATGATCATTGAAATCTCAATTGGCCAAAGTCTGTGCATCTACTTCTCTGAAATGGCCAGATGGATGCTTTTTCATTACTATTGATGAGTCTCTGAAGCACCTCTGACGAAGGTAAAGGATTGTCACGTGAGATAATCATGGCACATCTCATGCAACTGCCTGCTATGCCTGCATATGCACTTGTGAATATCACGGAGGACATGATTCTCGATTACAGCAAGGGATTGGCTGATATGGTGAATCCTGTTCTCACCAGGTCGGTGCTGTCACTACCATCCCGAGTAAAGAGCAGTGCAATGATCTTAATCCCAGCGTAGAAAAGTGTGTTTTTGTGCACAGTTACCTCCAACCTTTTGCCTGATGTCTGATGCACTTTGACTCAGTGTGCACTGGGTCCATGCCAATCAGGTTCCCAGTGCCTGTGTTCCTTCTCAAAAACGTTTCCTTTGTTTTCACAATTGGCAGACCTCTGAGTCGCCTGTTAGTCCCAAGGTCCTTGTTTCTAGAGAGGGTCTCTAAGGGCTTCAGCATGTATTGTGAAACCCTCAGAGGCCCATCACCAAAAACATACCCTCTGCCATTGCAGATTGTGTGTCTTGGTGCAGACAAATCTTCAGAGTCGACATGGCACATATCCCTGTGTAATGAAAAGCAGTTTGGGGGACAGGTGCACAGCTGTGTTTAACTCTGTTTAGTATTAGATGTTCAAAAAGTAATGTAGGTGCTCCCGGGTGTCGTCCTCTGCCCTGTGGACGAGTAATGTTCAAAGCAAAAAGTGCTATCAGTTGAGAACTAATAGCATCCCCTAGGGCACACGTTAATGGCGATTCTTGCCTTCACAGTTTATAGGAAACCAAGGTTGAGAAAAGTCGTGATAAACCAAATATGTTTTAATCCATAATATTAAATGTTGACTTGTTTATCCACATTTATTTAATGTGACATGACTTGTCTTGCTCCAATGCATTTCGGACATAGTCCTTCATCGGGGAGCATCTGGGGAAAGGAACGACATACACACAGTCTGTATATATACATAATGAATTCATAGAAAAATAACATGATGTAGACCCCATATCGAAAAAACAAAGTGGTGTGAAATGAAAAGTAACACCGTGGTTCAAAGAAAGGAAAAAGGGTGAAGCATTTTGCCTAGAAAAAACTGTGAAAAATACGAAGTAAAACGTTCTCACGAACTAACTAAATAGACCATAAAGTTCAACCGAATCAAGTGCAAAAGTGCGTGATAAAACTTCATGCTTCCGCTAACGATATACGTGATAGAAATTAAGCCACAATTCTCCCAGAGTAAACAAGGTTCACCCGAACGGTGTAGCTAGTGCCCACACCACTTTGTTTTTTCGATATGGGGTCTACATCATGTTATTTTTCTATGAATTCATTATGTATATATACAGACTGTGTGTATGTCGTTCCTTTCCCCAGATGCTCCCCGATGAAGGACTATGTCCGAAATGCATTGGAGCAAGACAAGTCATGTCACATTAAATAAATGTGGATAAACAAGTCAACATTTAATATTATGGATTAAAACATATTTGGTTTATCATGACTTTTCTCAACCTTGGTTTCCTATAAACTGTGAAGGCAAGAATCGCCATTAACGTGTGCCCTAGGGGATGCTATTAGTTCTCAACTGATAGCACTTTTTGCTTTACATATCCCTGTGTGCCATGCACACCAACCACTGCCTTTGACATTGGTAAGTCATCCCTCTAGCAGGCCTCAAAGACCTAAGGCAGGGTGCACTATACCACAGGTGAGGGCACAGCTGCATGAGCAATATGCCCCTTAAGTGTCTGTGCCATTAATAGGCATTGTAAATGCAGTGGAGCCATATTGAGTAGATGGGCTGGGAGTTTGCAATTATGAACTCCACAGCTCCATGATGGCTTTACTAAACACTGAGGAGTTTTGTATCAAACTCCTCAGCATAATAAACCCACACTGATGCCAGTGTTAGATGTATTATAAAATGCACTCAGAAGGCATCTTAGAGATGCCCACAGAAAAACAACCAACTCCCTTGTGTCCAGCTAACTGGTGTGCACCAGCCTGTCACACACATACACGTTTCTGACTCCCTGAAGTGGGAGCCCTCATGCTCTCGTGGGTCAGGGTCAACGGCTACTTGGGGTGGAAGTGCTTCACACCTACAGCTAAGCAGGAACAGCATTCAGGACTGGGAGCCTCAAAGGCTTACAGCCCTTTGATGCGCTAGTCGGGACCTCTCCAGATAATGGAGGTGCAAGGCTCCTTGACCAAGCCCCTCTTTTGAAGGCAAGATAGCTAATTGGCTACTAGCTGCCAGTTCCTGTATTGCCCCTGAATTCAGAATGTAGGGGCACCCCTGAACCTTGATCATCAGATTCATATGGCCCAATGTCATGAGTGCTGGTTCCGCTGGCAAGTCTGTGACTCTCAAAATAGCATTTGTGCATGCCATTACCCTTTTTTGCGGTAGCAAACGGGAGGATCTCCTGTTTGCGGCAGCAAAAAAGGGTCTTACATTAGACCCGTCTTTCACACTTAGTAAATATCTTTTACTGACTATTTGATCTCTTTTTAGGTAGAGGTATCTCCTGGTTGCCTGGTCCATTCCATATGTGAGATACGACGTGGTACACATTATTTGTCCATCCCTGTTTTCCACTTCTTTCCCTGGTTTACTGCCATTTACTTTGACTTGGCTGGGTATATCGGTGACTAGGGGGAAGTAGAGATCTCACTTGCTTGCATGACTTTCCTACGGAAACGTGAATAAAGTCTCACACCCAAGAAGAAAAGGATGAAGAAGACGCCATGCAGCCAAGCCTGGAAGACAACTACTGATTTGGCCCTTAGCCCTACCAGCCTTTCTCCTGCTCAAAGACCCTGCGAAGAAGACGATGCCTGTCCCATGGCCAGCAACTTATAAGAACCCAAAGAAGCCTGACATTCTTCAGCCAAGACCAGATCTCCTGAGGACAGCAGCCCTGTCCAAAAGAAACTACACCAAGGATTCTGGATCCAGGCGGATCTGTGACCCCTGCCCACTCTGGACCCAACTCCCATGGCCCAAGTTAGAGTGGCTCACCTGTCCTGTGAAGTCTCCCCAGAAATTCTGACTTCATCCCCATCGGTGGCTGACTTCTCCTGGACCCCATGAAGTTGCCTGTGGTCTCTAATCGAATGGTCCCCTTGATCATGACTGGCTTCGACCAAGAAGATCGGACACTAAAACGTACCCCTGCATCTTCAGCCCTCTGGCCTTGGGGAGCCAAACCAAGGGTGCCTCAGCCTCCCCCATCCCTCCAAATTACCTGTAGGCTGGTGGTTATCTTCAGCCAGCCTTCTGGGCTGAGCCTGCAGCCTCTTTGTGCAGCCAAGATTCCACATTGAAACTCATTGGTCGCCTAACTCTGCACCTTGCACCCGGCTACCCCTGTGCCGCTGGTGGTGTTGCTTTGGTGCTACCTTACAGCCCCCCTTGTGCTGATCTTAACATCTGGTCTGTTCCAGACTTAGCATGGCTCATTGCTTTTGGTCATATAGCCCTAAAGGCTGATGAGCTAATATAATGTGCCATACACAAAAACTAAAAACTCTTCCCCCAGGTGGCTTGACACTGGATGTTCCAAGGCCCTCCCTATGTTAAAAAACACACTCAAAGCAACTCCTACAGATGTCGATCAGGTAGTATCCTGTAGACATAATTATAAGGAGGTGTTGAAGAGAAGGAAAAGGACTTTGAGGGACAATGCCTGGGATGCACTGGTTCAAGTGACCTCTGTGAGAAATAGTTACATTATTTGGCACATATAAATCGCCCCTATTTCATCCAATGAGAATGTGCCTACTATTTGCCAATATATTACTGCTATTGACCGGGTGACCCAAATCGAAGGAATGTATAATTGCTTGAATGTGCCATAACTGACTGAGGAGCAGACAGTGGTTCAGATGGAATCTAGGCTTCTCTTGATACTGGAAGAGATAACCAAGGGCATAAGGGCTCTAACCAGACAAAAATCTCTGGGGCCAGATAGTATTCTGCCAGACTTATATCAGTTACGCAGACTTTTGGAGCCCATTGTTCACCTTGGTCTTGAATGCAGCAGTGCAGGAAGGACCACTTTCCTCATGGTCATCATCAGTCATATTCCCTATCTTTAAAAAGGGTATAAAGACAATCCACAGTGCTACAGGCCCATATCCCTTCTAGATTCAGCTATAAAGGTAGTGGGTGGGTGCATGTAGATAAGACGAGATGCTGGGCCGAAGACAGCAATATAATTACTTATTCTCAATATGGGTTCCAGTCAGGCAAATCCACCATAGATCAGTGTATGAACCTCTATATGGTGGTTAATAAATACCCAGTAGGATGCTCAGAGACAATCAACATGGCCTTTATGGATCTCACAGCAGCGTTCGACCGTGACAACTGTGATAAGCAATGAAAGATCATGTTAGGACTGGGCGTGGACCCTAATATATTATCATTTCTGCATGAGCTTCACACAGGGACATCTGCTAGAGTCAAATATTCCAATGAGTCTTTATGTACTGAGAGCTTTAAGATGGGCCATGGGGTTCGACAAGGTTGCATCCTTGCGCCTTTTTTATTTAGTTTGTATGTAAATTGACTGGAACAGGCCTTAATTGCAGCAAAAGTACACTGTGCCTTGATTGGTACTCGTCTCCTACGAGTACTTTTATAAGCAGATGATGCGGTGCTGATAGCGAGAAAAGCCAATGCTCTACAAACCCTTTTGAATACATTTGACTCCTTTATGAGGGATTTAGACCTTTCAAGTCAAACTCACTAAATCCCAAGTTATGGTGGTGGGGCCCAGGAAACCCAGAACAAAATATTTTAGCCTGAATGGATACTTATTGGCAAATGTGGAGAGTTTCCCCTATCTGGGTGTTCTATTTGACTCCAATCTGAGCTGGAAGCCCCTGATTGGAGCCAAACGTCAGGAGCTCAAAATGACCATAGGAGCAATCTATAGCTTTGCTGCTAGGCTGGAAAATAGACCTCTCAAAGCCCTTGTCAAGAATAATCAGACCAAGTGTGTGTCTAAATTCGATATGGGAGCGATATTTGGGGGTTTTGGCCAATGTGAGCTCCAGTTGGAGGAAAACAAATTTCTCACACATTTACTGTGTGTGCCCCAGAGTATGTCATGAGGAGCTGGGGTGTCAGATATTTAAGTGACCAGATAGCCTTGCGCCTTCTGCTGAATTTGGTGAGGATTTGGTCCAGGGAGAAGCTGGGCCCTAATCAATTATTTATAAGGGATTGTATAGCACTTGACCAGCCTATAAAATTCCATGGCTTAGGTATATAAGGGACACTCTCTCCGATCAAGGAAGGAGGGAGATGTTTACCAACCCGAGAGTATCCGTAGACGGGACCACCAATGGGTAAAAGCCATTTTATGGAATGGGTGAATTCAACTAGGAAAGGGGCAGAGCTGTTGAAACCCACTATTAGGAAATATGTTTTGACAACCACCACATTGGTCATGGAGCCAAAACCTTACCGTAGTAAAAAAATAATGGGGATAGATATCTGCTCACAAGACTCTGATATAATTTACTGCATTTGGGATTTGCTACCCCAAAAGGAAGTTTTGACTTAGATTCCATGGATCCTTTCAATTGTGGTAACAAATCTCCTAAGGACTCCATGCACTGTATGATGTCTTGAACGTTTGACATAGAACCAAGGAGGGTTTTAATTGTATCTGTTTTAAAAAGGAAGGTTTTTTTACAAGTCGACCCTGCTTTATATATTTACACATGTTATCAGACTAATATGTAATAGCAAATGTTATAAGTTATTTAAGAGCTGTATTTATTATACGGGAGAACCAGGATAAGTAATTAAATATTGTAATGATTGTATATTTATTGATTTTTCTTCTGTGGGTAATGTTCTTATATAAAGGCTATCTTGACATTGTATGCACTATTGTCACAGATGTTGTGTCTTTTATGTTTTCAAACAAACAAGTAAAGAATTTGATAAAAAAATCCCCGGGGTCTGTGTCTTGAAACTGCGGGTATTTACCTGCAAACTGTGCCTCTTCAGGGTGCCCCAAGTCCCCATTGATTTAAATGGGGTCAAGAGAGCTCTGCACTCGGCCGCCCCACTGCCGCTGGTGGTACAGTACCTACTTTAAAATGAACCTTGCCCAGTGTTGGACGAACCCTCCGAAGATTGGGATTGTAAGTTGAGTACTTACCAACTAATAAATAACACTGTTTTCTTCACATAGAATTGCATTGTAGTTTATTAATTGAATACAACTATCTTTCACATTGCTAAGTGCTACTGTTTTTGATTGACAAATACAAAATCTTTTCTAAGACAATAAAGCGTTTCTTGTGCCTTGCAAAACTGCCTTTTTGAAAGTATTACTGCTTTGAAAACTGTTACTCACTGGTAACTGAGTATTTCTTGGTTCTAGAAATAAAATAACCAAATAATAACTTTTTACACTAAACAATTGATCTAGATTCAGTCTTTGAATGTGTGCAATCATTTCCTGCCTGAGTGTGTACAACAAATGCTTAACACTGCCCTCTGATAAGCCTAACTATTTGAACAGACAACCAAAAATAGAGCTTTTAGCGTTATCTACTTGAGCCTATGTAAGCCTCCCGGGGATTCACTGGGCTCTATGCACACTATACCTTACTTTAGTATAGTATATACAGATCCAGCTTCCTACATCCAGGGGCTGGGTCCTTCTTAAAAATCTAGTTCAGAAATCCTGCTTGGAGCTCAGGTGGAGGTGGCCCTAACAGGTGATTCTGGTTACCAACACTGCTGTGAAAATGTGGTGGAATACCTAACTGGAGTCACGCCTCACACATTCAGAGGGTGAGATGTCCACTTGATGAAGTACTAACATTTGAGCCAAGTCCATGACCTCCTTGACTGTACATCCTAATGGATCAAAGTGATGTGGAAGTATTCCCTGAAGGCAAAGATTTGAGACCAGGAAGAGGGGGCTAATAAATCACAACCAGACCAACAGAATGAACCTGGTGAAGGAACAATCATGAGGAGTGAAAAACGACAAAAGAACAAGTAATGGCCACGGAGTAGGAGACAATTGAAATCTACTGTGTCAGTTGAACACATATCAGAAACCATCATTGAAGAAACACAATCTAGTGGTATAAATGATAGAAGAAGATCAACATACACAATAGAGATCTGAAAGAGGAAAGGTACCTGTCGTGGGTTTTAAGCACTTGATTAGGCAAATTATTTGGACAATGTACCTAATTGGATAGTCTATGCCAAATGAACTGAGAACAGACATCACATTATCACATGGCATGATTAAAAATTCCTAAAACAAAAATCAAAATTAAGTTTGATATCTGAGACCTGACTGATTCAATTAAAAAATACCTGATTTTCTGAACTGTGTCCAAACTGAACTTTAAAAAAAGATTGTGACTACTGATAAATCTACATGACTAATAAGTGTTTTTATATGTGTGTACTATGCAGTATGTGTGTAGTGTGATATGTGTGAATGGCTAATCACATGGGCCACAACCTGAACATTAGTTAGAAGTGTTAACCTGCTGTTTAGATTTCACACCATCCAGATAATCTCAACATTAATATCTAAACACTGTATAATGATATGTCTAATGGCTTGATTATTTACCATTGAATGTGGCACTTTGCTTGCCACACCTGGCAGATGGCCATGCAAGAATCTTCAAAGTTATGCCTCGAACAATCTTGACTAACTCCCTTTTTGTTATAGATACAGTGGTGCAGACACCAAGTAGGTCTAAAAATGTATTTTGGAACGCAGAATGTGTGATTAGAATGCACCTTGCATTCATTTAATAATTTATATGATGTTTTCCAAGGGAGTGAGATGTACGGTTGTAACGAAAGCCAAAGGTAAGGGTGGCAGAAACATGTAGACTAGGCAAAAGGAAGGAATTAGGGCCAAGGGACCCGTCACAACGTCCAATCTTCTTTCCCATATTTGAATCTTACCGACTGGGGCATTCACTAAAGCAATAGTTGCTACCAGCAAGTTTTTTTTGTTGTAACCTAAGAAAGAACGCCTTTGACTACTATTTTCTAATAGAATTGGTTCAACACCTTTCAGTACTCCTGTTTAACTCATAGGTAGCAGCACAGCCTGTTCTACAGCAGAACAGGAAGTAACCCAATGATGAAGCATGCCACATAGGGATAACACTGGTGGGTGAGGGTCTCCTTTTACAAAAAGCATTTGCTTTTTCTAAACGGAGGTCTGGTGAGTCCACATATCAGAGTAGGGCTCTCAAATTTGTGTATAGCATTTTTTCAATTCCTGCTGATTGGGAGGGTGTTTGAGATTTAGCTTCACGATATCCTAAAAACTATCATGTAAACAGCATAAATGCTCTAATAATGAATCCATCTCACAGGCTTAAACGTAGTGAAATTGATGGAGAACAATTAGTGGGAGACATTTTTGGAACAATCATTCCATATTTGGAAGTAGTCCTAAATGATGAGAACATAAGAAAGCTCTCTACAGTATTAGATACTATTAGATAATATAGCTACTAGCACATCTTATACTTTACTAGATCAATGGTTTTTCAATATTGATTGACGTCAGATATATTCCTGGTAGAGAAAGGCAGAGTTTGGAAAATGTTAAAAGCAAAACATGTTTGCTCAGACCTACCAGACAAAACTAAGATGTTAGAAGGATGTGCAAAATTAACGTTCGGATTTAACACCCAAAATATAACCCCTAGAAACAACTAGTATGTTGAGAACCTTAGGTAAAGGAGCTTTGGCTTTAAGTAGCTGGCTTGAAAATATTGGAAGTGGATTTTCTGGGGTCCTATTAAAGCCTGTACTGATTATTGGCATTTGCTTAATATGCTTATTTGCTATGTATAAAGGATTTAGTTATTACCTATCAAGAAAGAGAAATAAAGAAAGGAAAAGGAAAAGGAGGGAAGAAATTGAAATGGAAGTAGGAAAGAGTAAGACTTAAAATAATTGAAGTGGATGCAGGCTTTTGGTAGTAAGAAAAGTGAGCCATTAGGGAAGTAAGGTGCACCTTAGAGATTAATTTGTGATAAAGTGAGATGGCTATTCTAGACATCAGAGGGACTAATTGAGGTTGCGAATGTTCTCCTTTTGCAATTTAAATGCATTTATCTGAAAAGTGCAAATATTTGTGCTGAATAGCACACAAATAATAAATGCATATTTGTAGTAAGTAGTAATTGTTAGACATTGTAAACACACTACTTAAATACCATAATGTACTTCCTTAAGTTAGCCTGCCTCTGTTGCCATCATTGTTGATAATACACGCTAGCATTCAGAATACTGTTTCGCATTTAACTCTTGTCTTACACTGCAGATGCTGTAACTTTCCAGAAGTCCACTGTTAGCTATTGAATAGGTATGTGTTATGTATTAGACAACCGATAATGAGGTTCTCACCGGGAGTAGAGCAGATGGCAGGAAATGCAACTAGAGGGAAAAAATGTCAGCCGCAAGGTGTGCCAAGTGTATCATTTCAAGGACTACTGTTATTCATTCTGAAGATGTGAGAAACTAAGGAGGTTAACTGCTCTTAAAGTTTCCTCAGAACTCATTCTTTGCTGGGTGCAGCGAATGTATCAATTGTTACTAATAATGTTTGGCAGATGTATTTTAGGTTGTGTGTTACTTGGAGTAGAGGCAGAGCAGAGCAGAGCAGATAATTCAGGAAAGACCGCATCTTAGTTTTTCCCGTCTCCCACTCACAGGATAGGTACACATGCTGATTTTTATCTGAAAATACTTTCCAGCTATTGCTCATTTCATTAGCTAAGTGCTGGGACTTCGTGCCTGTGCACTTCTATTTCTATTATCAGAACCTTTTATTTGGGTATCTGAAACTGACACCTCTCCTTGCTCATCGAAGAAACTGATATTAATTGCTTAAAATTATATTAATTTAAATTAGGGATTTATTTTATAGAACATACTTTCTGTATTTTCTAAATTTTATTTGTAAACCCCACTTCTCTTGTATTCTATGTACTAATGAAATACCTGAATCTGTAATGATGATGACTAAATATTAATACTTATTGAGTAAATAAATTGATCCAAATTAATTGTGAAGAAAATCTATTAACTCTCACCAACTCTCTCTCTTGATTCTTGTGAAGCCTCAAATGGATTTAACTGTTCATGGTGTTTGATGGAAATGAGTCCTACTTCTCAGTTCTTACTGTTGATGAACAAAGGTCCATGTAACTAATGGCGTGGGGTATTTAATGATTACACTTAAAGACTGAGATACAAGATTCTCTGCTTTGGCAGTGCATAACCTCTAGCATTTAGCGACCTGGTAAATAGTGGAGTTGAAAAGCAAAGGAACACTCTTTTGACTCCAGAAGCATGTCACTTTGTTCCTTAGAGCGGGGACACAGGCAACACAGCTGAGGGAAACATTTTCTACCACTTTCTGAGCTATAGAGGCATACAAGATCATAACATTTGTCCTTCTCTAAACACGTCATGAGTGTTTGAACTGGTGTGAACTACATATGTGGCAAAGGGCGGACCAGGACTATTTAGAAGCTCTTGGTTATCCTTAATTGTATGTGCATCATTCATTATAGGTGCTCTGAAAATCTTCATTTAATTGAAGGGGACATTGATCTTTGTTTTGTTTTCTGTAAATCATAAGAAATGTACTAACGTGAAGATTCCCAAAACCACAGTAAACATATTTAATCACTAAAACAGGTTAGAACACCTAAAAAAGCACATGGTTAATTGTTCACTTAAAAAGTTAAGGTTTCATCATTTGTCCTTACTTGACCACTCTTTTAAAGAAAGGAGCATTGGCACCTTTCCTAGGACATTAACCCTTTGGTTGCTAAGCCTTTTTCCCTCAGAATGCTAACAGCTTTTTTTTCTATTTGTGGTCATTTGTGTTACATCATCATACACTTTTTTTCCACATTAGGTACACTGGACAGATTTGCATTACTTTTTCCCCAAAAATATCCTAATCTGAAGGTTCCCAGGATTTGTGGATTCCCATAGAGGGGACTGAGAAAATAGCTGAAAGAAACTACATTTGTCTGTGTGAAAAATATCAAAAAACCTATTTTCTTTTCCAAAAGATGCAACAAGAAAAGGTGTGCTGTGCTTCGACCATCTTTTTCCCAGCATTCAGGAACGAGCATAGCTGTATCAAAAATCCACCTTCTACCACATTTTATGCATTTTTCTAAGCGGTAGTCCATTTTCCCTAATTTTTATGTTTTTCACCTCCTTTCAATTTGTGGTGGAAGCTGGCGAGAAACTCAGGGGTCATCCCAGAAAGCTATGCACTCTTTCAAAGCAGACAAAAAGCTGAATTCTCCAAGGGCTCATTTGTGTTGATCCCTCAAGGTGTTCCTACAGAGATTAAGAGCCCTATTTATTGTGGGGGGCGTGGCCTGGAGCTGTTGATGGTGGTCGTGTAGTTTGACGGCTCCGTCCTGTGCCCTGAACACCAGCTAAATTATCCTGTGATCCCCTGCCTGCAACCCACCAGATTCACATCCAGATTGTCTCCGGGGACAAGCGGCGTGTAACGGTGCCGCGTTGCCCTTCTGGAACCGCTCCGGTGGGAAGTTCGACCGACGGACCCTGCTGAGGCCTGCTGCGCAAAGTGAAGCCCCGGACTTGCGTGCTTGGCCTGGCCGGCCTACCCTCATACTTCTTCGCGGTCCAATCGGGACCCAGAATCGGGCCGCGGCCGCTTTGCCGACAAGGGACGCGGGGTGCGACAAGGTGCCTACACCCCCTACCGAGGCTCTGTTGCCCCCCCCCCCTCGGCTGCTGAGACACGGGCTGTCTGCGCTACTGCGCAGCCCCATCGAGACCCGTCTCCGTATTGTCCCCCATGACTCGCCAAAGTGATCGGAGGAGCTCCGGCGCTACCACCACTGGGTCCGTGCACTTGGGAAGGACGACACATAAGGCATAGCCTGCGCCGCATCCCTGCATTGTCCCGCACGGGATACCGGAGTCAATGAGCAGTCCGGGCTGACGTCAACAACACTTTGGCGCCATCTTGTTACCACGTTGGGGCTACAGTGGTGACTCTTGAACCCCTGATCACTCAGGCCACGTGACACAGGGTGGCGAACACTGGAATCCGGCAGCACACGGTGGTGGGGGACTGTAGAGAGGTGGTGTGCCACGCGCATGGGCGCCTTCATGCAGCGCTGCGGCCCGGACATCTTTGCGCTCTAGTAAGCCACGCTACGTTCACTTAGAAGTGCACTGGTTCACGTCACCCTTGCTACCTCCGCGACCCTCACCGAGGCGCAGGCGGCGCATCGACTCATCCTTGATTGACGCCTCAACTGGGGATCCTACACCACCATTACCAGCACTGGGATATACGCTGCATCTACCTCTTTGCAGTACAGAGCGGACAGACCATACCAACTGCCGTACATTCAGTGGGAACGCAGCGAGCTGCTGCCTTTACTACAGCGCCAAACTGCAGACAAGGTCTATGGGCAGGACGAAGGGCAGACGGCAGGACCAGAGCACCCGAACGGACATGCAATCCACTAGTTCGGAGGACCCACTGGCCTCCTCCAATATGGACATCATCCCGCCGACCGGTAGGGGGTCACAAGACGCCAAGCTAGATCTGATCCTGAATGAAATACGCGCGACGCGCGAAGCGCTGGAACTGCGCATAGACAATATGGCGACCGGCCTATCCTTACTTAAAGCGGACCACAACAAATTGGCGGATCGAGTGGCGGAGCAGAAAATAGCGCTGGATGACATTATCCCGCAGCAAACGGTACACTCCGCGAAACTGGAAAATGTGGAGAAGCAACTGAAGCAGCTGTGGGGGAGGGTGGACGAGGCGGAAGGACGGGCCCGCCGCAACAATGTCCGCATCCTGGGCATTCCGGAGAGAAGCGAGGGGAGAGACCCCACACAGTTTGTAGAGGATTGGCTTAGGAAGCTGGTGGGCCAGAGAGCTCTCACCGCTCTCTACAGTGTAGAGAGGGCGCATAGGATGCCATCACGGCCCCCACTATCTGGGGCTCCCCCGTGCCCACTGATCGCTCGTCTCCTCCATTTCAAAGATCGTGACACTGTCCTCCGGGCGGCCAGGGAGGAAGCGCCGATACGCTTCGAGGACAAGACCATCTCGGTCTACCCTGATTTCACGCCCACTGTACAGCGAGCCAGGTCCACCTTCATGGGGGTGAAGCGCAGATTGCGTGACAGGAACATGAAATATGCCCTTTTGTTCCCTGCTCGACTAAAGATCCTGCATAACAACAAATCCCACTTTTTTGACTCGCCTGAGGAAGCATCTGAATGGATGGAGGTCGCCCTGACCCCGCCGACGTCGCAGGACCAGTTCACAGACCACCACAGCAGCGGCCGCAGGGGCTCGCCAGACCGACGGAACGACGCTCACAGCCCTGAACATCACCCAACTCATGGAACATCTGGGGCGGCGCATACTCTCGGACACCGGGCGACGGACCGCACGCCATCATCCAAACATCAGCGTCTCACTGAGGAGGCCCTGGCTGCCCACGACGCGGAAGCAACCGGAGACAGACTCACCGTTACCACTGACACTCATACTGAGGTGTCTGGTTCAGTGGACAGCCTGCAACTTTTCCCGAAAGTCACGGCACAGATGGCAGCGGAGTTCTGAGCCACGACACGATTACTTCTCTCCAAGTGGTAACGTATGTCAAATCCCCTCCCTCACATATGGTGGGTTGAGTGTGCAGGGGTCTATCATATTGTGGGCTCTCACGCCCACGCAAAAAGTTCAGTGCCAACCGTCGGAGGTCCACCACCCCCCGGTATGCACACGTACTTGACTGTGTTGTGCCCACGTTGGACACCATGGTTTGGCTCCTGGGTACGTTGGCTCAGGGACCTTTTTGTTTGGGGGTTTGTTGATTGCGAGACACTCTTCTATTTTAGCACAGCAGGACATGTGGGGTCGCCCAGTTGTTACACCTTGCCACACCGCACAGATGGGAATGGGACCTCTTAACAATTACCACTTATGCACCTGGAATGTTCGTGGCTTGGGATCAGTGCATAAACGTCATAGAATCCTTGCACAACTCAACCGGAGGGGGACACAAATTGCCTGCTTACAAGAGACTCATTTGAACGCTGCTGAAGCGGTGAAATTGCGCAAGAAGTGGAGAGGACAGCTCTATGCCACCTCATATTCCGCGTTCTCAAGGGGGGCGGCAATTTGGATGCGTGGGTCTCTTCCTTTCCAGTTGTTGGAGCAACGGGTTGATAAGGAGGGTCGCTATGTGTTTGTGAGGGGTCTGTTGGATGGGGAGGAAGTTGTTGTGGGATGCATGTACTCGCCTAATACGAACCAGTTGGAATTTCTGTCCAGTGTCAACGGGGTGCTTGCAGACTGGGCTGACCTTCGCTGGATAATAGGGGGAGATTTTAATGCTGTACTTGATGTTTTGCTGGATAGGTCGCACCCCCCCTTACTGGCTACTGAGAGCAGGAAACAGGCTGCTGCGCTTGCGAGCTGGGCTGAGGGTTGGGACTTGGCAGATGTGTGGCGTAGCATTCACCCCATGGACAGGGAATACACCTTTTTCTCCCCTCCCCACCAGCTTCACACCAGAATAGATCATATTTTCTGCTCAAGGTCCCTTACTGCATTGATTGTCCAAACACAACACATGGGGAAAACGTTCTCGGACCATAGCCCTGTGGAAATTACATGGCAGTGGGGTAGGAGGCTAGCCCCCATACCGACCTGGCGGCTAAACCCTGAACTACTTGAGGACTCGGTTTTCCGGTCCTCCCTCTCTGACACTATTGATACCTACTTCTCCACGAATGCGGGCACGGCTAGCTCCCGGCAGGTAGAATGGGATACTTTCAAAGTATGTTTGAGAGGGACTGCTATGGCTACTAGGGTGGGAAGGAAACGGGAGGTAATTGGCCGGCTTCAGGAGGTGGAGGGCTCACTTGCATCCTTAGAGAACGAGGCAGCGGGTACCAACGCTCCCTTTCCGCCTCTGCAGGAGGCACGTATTAGACATGCAGAGTTGCTGGAAGAGCTGCGAGTAATTGACCATAGGGAGTTCACGAATAGGCAGCACACACAGGCCGATCGGGCCGGCCCCCTACTTGCCCGCATCCTGCGGGACTCCCCGATCAGCCAACCCATACTGCGAATTTTGGACCGCTCTGGCCAACTGGCTACCACCCAAGTAGGGATTAATACAGCATTCAAGGACTACTATACCGTGCTCTATGGCCCCCCACTACCCCTGTCCGAACCCGCGTTAGTGGCCTTCATGGCGGACCTGGTTCTCCCGCAGCTTACTGCAGGTCAGAATGAAGACTTAAAGCGTGCAATAACATTGGCTGAAATCAGACAGGCAATCAGAACCCTCCCTAAGGGTAAGGCCCCTGGAACGGATGGCCTGCCAACCGACTTCTACGCCACTTACATGGACCTCCTGGCCCCGCGACTACACATTGTTTACCTGGAAGCTCTACGCACAGCCTCTCTACCACAATCAACCATGCAAGCTATGATTACTTCCCTCTTGAAACCGGCCAAAGAAGGTTTGCAGTTGGCCGACTACAGACCCCTGTCCCTTCTTAATACGGACTCAAAAATTTTGAGCAAGATACTGGCATCAAGGCTCGTGCAATACGTGCCACATTTGGTCCACCAGGATCAATGCGGCTTTGTCACAGGCCGTAATACGGCCATGAACCTTCGGCGATTGGCCCAGCTCATGCTTGGGAGCGATGCGGGCGTGGGTTCCGAGGGGTGCATCTCTCTGGACTTAAAACAGGCTTTTGATTCCCTGAGATGGGACTATATGTTTGCCACATTATCAAAATATGGGATCCCGCCGGAATTCCTCGCTTGGGTCAGATTGTTATACACAATCCCCACGGCGAGGGTACGCACTTCCAACCAAATCTCGGGCCCCATGGCCATTGCCAGGGGCACCAGACAGGGCTGCCCACTTTCCCCTCTCCTCTTCGTTCTTGCCCTCGAGCCATTGCTCTGCAGACTTAGGCTACTAGCCCCCCGTTACGGTATACGGCGGCATGGTACGGACCACATTGTCTCTGCGTACGCGGATGATATCATATTATATCTCCGAGATTTGAGGGGTGAGCTGGGCCCAGTCTCCCAGGTTTTTGCGGATTTTCGAGAAATATCTGGCCTCACCATCAGCGAGTCTAAGTCCTACGGATTCGCCTTTGTAGATACGGGTGATTCGACCCCCCTGTCTTTTGTCCCACACGTATTCCAGATGGCGGAAACCACCCTCCGTTACCTGGGAATACAGATATATAGAGAGGCGAGCCTGATGATAGATGGCAACCTGGGGAGGGCCATTAGAGCACTGAAGTCACAAGTTCAATTTTGGCTTACATTGCCGCTCTCCGTACCCGGCAGAGTGGCAATTTCCAAGATGGTGATGTTGCCCCGTCTTATCTACTACTTCACCAACCTGCCGTTCCAGATCCCGGCGGTAACATTCAAGACCCTCGACTCTCTGCTCACAGAACTTGTGTGGGGACATGGCCGCAGGCGAATAGGGCTGGCTAAGTTGCAGCTTCCCTCCAACTCCGGAGGCATGGGCTTACCGGACTTTAGGGCTTATCATTATGCATGTCAGCTACAATGGTTGGCTTACTGGGTGGCGGGCCGCAATCTTCATGAGATTAATCTGACCCAGGATGACCATGCTAAGGGGAAAATACACATATTGCTCCTGCCTGGATCGGATCTACCTAGAAACACTACGCCACTCCTCAAATTGGCGATCACATATTGGCGAAGGGCAATGAAATATACGTGCACTGGATCATCTTATGCCCCCACAATACCACTCTTGGGAATACCACTGGGCCCGGGCACACTTACAACGACTCTACTGGAGCCCTGGCATGACGCGGGTGTGACACATGTGGGTGACCTGTTTGCGGAGGGGCACTTGTTGTCCTTCGAAGACTTTAGAACCACGCAGGGCATACCCGGCGGCTCCTTTCTCCTGCATGCCGGTCTCCGACACTATATCTTACGCAACTGGTCACCTGACGGACGGGAGCCTGTTGCAAATCCTCTAGTCACAATGCTTTACCTCATGGGGACGGGCGGCCATCTAACTAAGTGGCTCACTGTTAGCATTAAATCGGGGAGGGCGCTTACACTGGCACCACTAAGGGCAACATGGGAAGCGGATATTGGGAGGCCATTAAGAGATAAGGAGTGGGAGCGCATACTGCAATTCCCCAGAAAGGTAGCTAGAAATCCCAAGTACAAGTTCATCCAACTGATGTTGCTGCATAGAGCCTACCTAACACCACACCGCCTACATATGATGTTCCCTGCATCTAAGAGCAATTGCCCCCGATGTGATGCAGACGACGCATCTCTGGTACATATGATGTGGCAATGCCCCAAACTGGGGTATTTCTGGACCACTGTCCATGACTCGCTTGAGAAGGCTGGTACATTGGCCCGATCACCTACACTGGAACACATGCTCCTAGGGCTAGGTCCATCGACCCGCACCAGGTCTGTGGCGGCGCGCTTCTCTGATCTGGCCCTGTTGTTGGCTAAGCGTGCCATTACGATACGGTGGAAGTCATCGACACCGCCCGACCCTGACCTGTGGAGGGCGGAAGTTGTACGTTGGGGTAAGGCTGAGGGCGAGGCACTAAAAAGGGAAGAGAGTAGGGGCCTTCGCAAGACACCTATCTCGCTGGAATGGTTTGCTACTTTGGGGGTATTTGAGGCTGGCAATGACAGTGATGATGAGGATATTAGTGTTTAGCCAATTGGGGTGCGGTTACGCCCGTACTCATTCTCCTATGCACTACCACGAACAGTAACTGCGGTGCACTATGAGGCAACTCGGGTAGATCGAACCCGTCTGTCACATTCCGTTGCCTAACCAATCTGTGTATTAACCTCAACTATGTGTAAATGTCTAGAGTGTGACCCAAATAGTGATATTTAGATCATGTGCCTATTTAGAGAGTGAATAGTGGGAACTCGCAGGGTGGAGGGTGGGATCGGGAATGACCGGGGTTTATCGGTTGTTATGATTCATCGACAAAATGAAAAATCGAAATTGCCAAGTTTGTATATTTGCTATGAGTGACCGCATACATGTACAACGGAGTTTACAATTGGTGTTGTATGAACACATCTATACGCTGTTGTTGCTCTTCAACTTTGCTAATAAAAAGATTTTCAAAAAAAAAAAAAAGAGCCCTATTTATTGTGGGGGTTGCATTGCTTTTGCACTACACAATGTGGTGCATGCATGACACAGCCCCAGAATGCAATATATTTAGCGAAGCAAGGCCACTTTGGGTGGCCCTTAATGGCTTGATAAATCATGAGTAACGTAGTGCAAATCACTGTGTTGCATTACTCTGCCAAGGGATGGAATTCCATGGCAATTGATTGGTGTTCCCAATGCAACCACCATGGACTCTGACACATTCAAAGATTTACCAGCACTGGTGGACCTTGGTATGTGCTAAAATGTTACATCTTCCCTGGGCAGCTGTAATAAGGAGAAATATATTTCTTTCTCCTCGTTACTTCCTCTTTCTATGTGTGTTGCATTCTACAGCACACGTAAATATAGGAATATACCTCATGGAATTATTTTTGTGCCTGACGATGGCCCTATCTGCACAAATCCAATCTTGTATGCAATGCAGACACCCTCACACCATACCGCAAAGGTACTTTGTTGCTAGGCAGCCTATCAAGAGCCAGCACTGTTAAAAGGCTGCAACAAGCGTTATTGTGATAAATACGACTCATTCCTGCACTTTCCCGGTAATGCAGCACAGTACAGCAAGGTGACATGCTGCGCTGGGTTAATTTAAAAATAAATATACGACCCATTCTGTCGAAATTAAAGCATATTGAAAATAAATGGGAATTTTCTTTTTATATTTGACAACATTTTCATTTGAGATTTCTAGCCACATTGGCGGATTTACAACAGCAATATTCCATTACATCGAACAAATCCTTGGGGTTGCTCTGATATATAGGGTTTGTAGGTTCCCCTAAAGCTTAATTCCCAGAGCTAATAAACTGAGCTTTACCTTTCAATGGTTTTTCATTGTGTAAGACTATAGAGTAAATCATATGGCAAAATATAAAGAAACCAAAATATGTAAGAAGGAAACGTGTATTTTTGTAATGTACACAAGGGGCCCGATGGTGGAAATTCCCCACCGGGTGTGGAGCTTCTGCTCCGGATGTGGAGCTCACACTCCGGGTGTGGAAATTCCGGTCCAAGTGCGGACTTAAACTTAGGACAGTCGTTAGTGCATTCTGTGAATACCATGAGTAGTAAGTGTAGGGTTTTGTCGTAAGTTAGTTCTGTGAATCGGGCCCACAATACTGAGTTTTGGAACAGTGATTATTTGTCACCTCTGAATTTGAGGTTACCCATACTATCATGTTATTCAGAGGGCATTTTGCAAAATGTCTTCTTGCAGACTGGCTGAAATGTGGAATCTACAAATGCAGAGATTATGTGTTTTCACACATCTCTTGACACAAATGGTACCCACTTGTTTAGCTGGGCTTAACACCTGTTACGTAAATCTCAACCTGGAGACATCATATTTCATGCAGCATTTTTCACAAAGTATGTAGCTGTGGTTTTTGAGCCCTAGCTCAGCCACCACCCAGGGACATTTTAACACCTAGATATTCCTGAAAACTAAGCACTTGGGAGCATCCTGAGTGGTGGGGATTGTGTGGTTCTCACAAGGGTTTCTTACCCAGAAGCCTTTGCAAACCCCAAATTTTTGTTAGTCAAACCTCTGGAATCTGCAGTAAGTCACAAATTTCCTACCACCGAGCGTTCCACTAAATCTCCCCATAAAATTTTTAGCTCAGTTATATAGGTGAGCCTAGTGCATGCAGTAGGAAAGGACCCTAAAGGCAACAGAGACAGATCAAATATTTACATTTTTTTCATTACGGGTAGCTGTGGATTTTGGGTCCTAGCTCAACCGGCAGCCAGGGAAAACTACCAAACCTCCATGTTTCTGAAAAGTAGATACTCTAGAAAAATTAGGGTGGCACGATTTGTATGCCTTTCACCAGATTATCTCACCCAGAAGCTATCACTAATCTCAAACTTTGTCCAAAAACACAAAAACACAAAATGTCCTCACATTTCTCTGAGGGAAAGTTCTGAGATTTCTGGGACGTCACACATTTCCTACCACTGAGCATTCCACCATGGCACTTGTTAACAAATGGTACTTCCTTGTGTGTGTGTAAGAGCTTAGTGCCTGCAAAAGGAAATGGTCCAAGACAGAACATGTGCAGATCTTATTTTTACACTCAAAACAGACCCGTTTTTACAATGTGGGAGCTGTAGATTTTGGCCACTAGGTCAGCTAACACCTTTGAAAGCCTACCAAACCTGCACATTTCTGGAGACTAGATACCTGGGAAAGTCCGAGGTGGCATGACTTGTGTGGTTTGTGTGAGATTTTCTCACCCAGAAGCTCTTGCAAGCCTCAAACATTGGATCATTTCTGTAAGGGAAAGTTCTATAATCTGTGGGAGCTGCAAATTTCCTACCACTTTGCGTTCTCTCATGTCGCAATAAAAATGTTATCTGACTGTTGTGGGTGGGCCTAGTGTCTGAGACAAGAAAGCGTCCAAAGTGCAAAGTGGAGAAATTGACATTTCCTGTCTATTAGAAACTGTGTTACTGATTGACTGGGGTGTGAGCACTGGTTAAGCAACAACCACAATCCTACTTAGGGTAAGGCACAAGAAAACCCTAAATTAACCTGGGTTAAACCCCCTATAAGAACAGTCAGGCTTAACTTAGAGGCAATGTATTTTTGCAACACTTCAAACAGTAAAACTGTGAAAACACCACACACAATTTAAAATCTGACTACCCCATTGTTAGGATTTAATTCAGGAGATCAGAGACACCAACTATGAACTGGTTATCTCCTTCCATGTGGCACTTATACTTATAAATGCAATAAGGCAACTCTTATTTTATCATATAGGAGAGATAGGCCTTGCAGTAGTGAAAAAACTAATTTAAGAGTTTTTCATTGCCAGGACATGTAAAACCTAAAAGTACATTACCTACTTTTTAAATACATTGCACCCTGCTCTCTGGACTGTCCAGGGTCATATATGTATTAAAAATGAAATTTTGGGCCAGGCAAAATTTCTATTTTGACATGTAAAAATGGCGAGTTAAACTACACCTACTGGCTCTGCAATGGAAGTAATGAGACATGTTTAAAGGTCTCCTTAAGTGGGTAGCTCAATCAGTGCTGTAGGCCCACTATTAGCATTTAATTTACAGGCCCTGGGCATATATAGTGCACTTTACTAGGAATGTATGAGTAAATTTAATATGCCATTTGGGTATAAATCAATTCCACCATGTTTTGTTTTAGGTTAAAAGCTACATTGAATAACAAAAAGAAAAATAAATACAGAAGGCTGGCAAGATACAACTAGAATAGATTAATGATGAAGTACAATGTACAACCATCAATAAGAACAGAAAGGAAAGCTGTTTTATATTTTATAATAACAAGAAAGGGGAGAAAGAAAGAAAAAGAGGGTGAGTAGGGCGAGGAGAAGGGAAGAGGAAGTACTCTTAAAATTAGGAATGTGTAAAAATGCATAAGAATAGAGGATTATAAAACCATTTGTATAACAAATTAGAACAACAATATGCCAACAAGAATTCAATGGAAAAAGAACAGAGAAATAAACCAATTATGGAGGTTTAAAGTTTTCAGCACAACTACAAGAGCTTAGTACATTCTTCTTCAAATATGTTGTAAGTGGCAACCAAAAAAGATTACTATTAACAAATGGATTGGAGAAGGAGGCAAAGCAATATCAAGACGGTGATAATCACATAAATTGTTCCACCAATGTTGGACAGAAAGTTTTGAAGAGTTTTTTCAATTGAGTGTAATTTGTTGAAAGGCTGGGGTTAGCATAAGGTCAAAATAGACCATGGTTATGTAAAGTAAGATCTAGGGAGTCTAATAAACTTCCTAAGAAGAGGGTGATAGTAGAAAAAGGAAGGCAGACCTTAAATATAAGATAGATATAATACCACATTTTCTTCCAAAAGGCAATAACAGTGGGACAGGAGAAGAGAAAATGCATTTGATCAGCAGAGGGGAGATCACACATCCAACAGTTCATGTTAGTGGAACAAGAAAAATTAGCAATAGTAGTAGGGTTAAAATAAAGTCTGTGATATAAGAAAAACATAGATTGAGTAAGAGAGGCGGATCTAGACATTTTGAGAGATCATCTCCAGAATTTGTCCAAAAATGTGATCCTCCAATCACAACCCAGATCAGATTCCCAGGACAGTTCCACTTTACCCCTAGGGCAAGAAGGATCAGGAGAAGAATGTGCTTCTATATTAGAGAGGCATCAGGAAAGGTAACAAGAATCTTAAGAAGAGAATTGTTTTCTGAGGATCGATAAATAGAAGGAAGAGAGTACCATATATCAAGAAAGATTGTCATAAGAGAAGAGGATCTGTGCCAGAAGGAAGGAGGGCAGTTAAAAGTGGATTGAAATTGAGGAAATGAACAGGGGGATATACCATCAAATAGGTCTATGACCCAAACTATTCCCCGCAGCCTCCAGGATTTCCAAAAGAAAGGTCTATTATTAATAGTAATAAGACGATTGTGCTATCAAGGGGAACATAAAAAGGGTTCTTTCAAATTAATTACTGGATGAGTAAGGGGTTTTAATAAGGAGCATGTATGTTTAAATAAAGGAAGGGAAGTCTGAGGAGTTTTGGCAGAAAAAGCCAAAATTTCCTTCAGAGTAAAAGGTAGAAGCAAAAAACACTCAATAGTAAGTCATAAAGGGGTGAAGGGGGAGGAAGCAAAGAGCAACCATTTGGAGGCTTGATGAAGGGTAAATGATTTATGATAATTCCAAAAATCCAGAAAATTGACTCATCCGTTGGATTTTGGTTTCCGAAGAAATGGCAAGGACAGTCTAGACTTTTTAACATTCCAAAAAAATTTGGAAAGAAGAGAGTCTATCTTTTTAAAATAATAAGAAGGGATAAAAACAGGAAGCATAGAGAACATATAAATTAGGATAGGTGTAATCATCATTTTAATGGAATCAAGTCGTCCCCACCATGAAAGAAATAAGGGGCTCCAAGAGGAAAGTAACTTATCAATACGGGACAGAGCATCAGTCATATTAAGTGTGACTGAGAAAGGTATGGAATTAGAGAACCATATTCCTAAATATTTCATTTTTGAACTATTCCATGAGAAACCAGTGGAGGTAAAAGAGTAGTGTGTACAAAATCTTGTAAGGGGGAGGGTGTCAGTTTTATCAGCATTAATGTTATAGCTTGAAACTTAGAAGAATGAGAAAATTTCATGTCATAAAGAAGGGAAAGATAAATCAGGGTTGGAGATAAAAAGTAAAATGTCATCAGCGTACGCCGAAAGTTTTAAATGGTGATCCCCATAAGAAAAGCCGGAGATAGACTTTTTTATTGCGAATTGAAGACAAAAAGGGTACAAGAGCTGGAATAGAAAGAAGAGGGGAGAAGGGACAACCTTGACGGACTCCACACTGTAGAGAGAAAAAGAGGATGTGTAACCATTAACTAGAACTGAGGCTCTAGCGGCAGAATATAACAAGAAGATGAGAGATATTATTTTAGGGCCAAAACCATGCCAATTAAGAGTATGAAATAAAAAGGACCAATCTACCTTATTGTTAGACCCGTCTGCTTCTGAGAGTCCCCTCACCACTATGATATCTTTTGTTCCCCTGTACCTCCCAAAATTTGTCGCTTTTTATTTGTCTACCAGGACTTTTTATGTGTTGTCTCATGGGGTTAGATGTTCCTTGACGCCCAGTTGCTCACAAGGTTGGTGGCACCTATTTACAAGGTGCCTGGCCCAAACCTGTGGCATTACAAACTGGGGTTGTCAACCTGTATAAATGAACCTAAAATGGTGGACACCCTTTTTCCTCATGTGAAGTGACTCCCATTGGAGCCTTCATGAACCCTGGCCTTTTGAGGTTTTGGCGCCCTTTGTTTGGCGCGCATTTCTGACAGGAATTCCTTTATTTTCCTCAGGTACACAAAATGGCTGCTCTAGAACCCCAGTACGGTGGCTGTGAGTGTTCTAAATACCCCTCAAGAGTGCCTTGTCATTGTCACAGCCAGAGAAGGTTCTAAAACCTTCTGGCTCGTGCCAGTACCCCAGGGCACTGGCTATATAAGGCCCAGTCCCTGGCGGCCATTTTAGGATGGAGATTAGATTTGAGATGTAGATGAAGATTGTTCAGACTAGAGAAGAGATTCCAGACTTGACACCAGATTGACACCTGCCCTGTTGACCCCTGAGGTGGCTGGTAGCGCAGGCAGTAGAGCAGCAAAGGGTTGCTGGCGTTGTGTCTGACTGGCGTTCCAGTCAGCTACGTGAGAAGTGATCTAGCGCCTACAGCGCCTGCCCAGCGAGTACCTCATTGCCCCCCAAAGACTGTGGCCAGATTCGTGTGCCTCCCCGCCCCCCCGGTGGTGAACTGTGATCGATTTATCGAGTCGCGAGGCGAGAGCAAGTTCGCCGCGACCGCGATCGTCAGCTGTGCCCCCTTCGCGACAGGTGCCTCTAGAGGGGAGCTCGGACGTCTCCGAGCCCCACCGGCGTAGAGCGCTTCCTGCGCAGATTGAAGGTGAGGTGGTGCGCCGGGGCGGGGAAAGGCCGGCCTTCGTTGGGCGGGACTAGCGTCTCTGCCACTCCCCAGTGACCCGGGAGCTGTAGCTGTGGGCGGGAACCACCCTGTATGCGGAAGTCGGAGGGAGGTCCGTGGAGCCCCTGAGAGCCCCGTCGCTAACGAGAGAAGTGCTGTGCCCGACTGAATCGTATCTTGATTGCAGCCGATGTGAGGTGGGCCCGTTTCTTCATAGTGAATGCAGCGTTGTGAAGGAACTGTGAACCGGCATTTATTTGACTGTGCGCGAAGGTTGTGTGACCTCTCCGGCAGCCCGTTCGTCAGTCTAATGACTTTGAACTGATGCCGCCTGTGCTCAAATGGTGCTAAAGCCCGTAGGCGCGCATAGACTTCACCGGCAAAGCAGAGATCCTACCCCGGTGACTGCCAAGTGCAATTGATGTATTTACTGTGTTTCCTTGCCTTTTAGATATACGCGCATACGCCCTGAGTGATTATTAAAGAGTCCCAAACCTTATTTTGTGCTCAGAGAAGCCGTATACCTGGTCATTGAAAACAGCATAAACTGTAAGAGTTATCTTTCCCATCTGAAACGCATTGCAGATGTGATGAAGCAAAGCTTCGCATATTTTGCGACCTTGCCGAAGTCATGAACCTCGTCTATGTGTAACAAGGTAATAAGTGTACGTCTTACTAACGTTTATTTTAGTTTGAATAAGGATTAAGAAGCTTGCCTATGTGTATTCCTAATCATTTTAATCCGTGTCCGTAAAATATGGCCGCCGCTTGTATTTAGTTACTGCGCATGCGTCAGCCACACTCACGTGTCCTGACGCGTCTGCAGAGTTGGAGGGAAAATTATGCGCATGCGTAATACATAGCTTGACCCATAATGTGGTACTGCTCGTGCCACTGCTCTTGTCACCGTTTCTATGTAGCTAACATTTAGACTGCATAAGTATATTTTATGATGATAAGTTGAAAGTACAACCCTGTGATGTGATTTCAGAACGTTATGTTTGTGTATTAATTTGTTCTCGCTTACTTTTCATGTACCGCGGGGAATGGGGGTCCGAACTGATTGGGAGCCATATTGACGGTCTCTTCTGCGCATGACCAGGGAGCACTGAAAGGTGGCCACTTTGGACAGTGGAACTCAGCCAGCTGGCAGCCACAGTCAAGATGCGCCTGGGAAAGCCACCTCTGCGCTATGAGAACGGAGGATGTTGCTCCTCATGTGTTACATTGTTAATTTGTCACTCGTATTTCTGCACGGTTTCTCATGGGAACCCCAATTTTGCTAGGCGGTACCCAAATATGTAAAGTAGGCATATAAATCGTGTATTCTGATTGGTGTGTTACCCAAATCCTACCTTAGGACCAATCCAAATTGAGGGATTCTGACACTTTGCAACATTGGGGGGTGGTACACTGACCCAAAAGAGTATATCTACCCTGGGTTCACCTAGGGAATTGTCCGACTTGTCTGGTTTAGCTGACCTGTCACTGACCCATCGTACTCAATAGGTGACTGAAGATACAGAGAGCTGCGGAGCACTCTGTCCAAAATTGACCATAGACTAAGGTTTTACTGAACCTTAAAGTGCTGGCGAAGCACTTTGCTGGGAGTTCGTTGACCCAATCGGGGTCTTGATCGATAGCTGCAGAGAGGGTGGAGCGCAGGCGTTGCTTCCAAACTGCGGGTGCGGTCCTGTCCTGAGCGGTCCTGTCCTGAGGGTTTGCTGTCCTGTCCTGAGGTCCTGTCCTGATTCCTAATCTGAGGGTATCCTGTCCTGTCCGGGGTGTCCATTCTGCACCTGCTGTCCTTTGAGGGGTATCCTTCCTTGAGGGTTTCCTGTCCTTAACTGACCCGTGGCCAGGGTTTGGTTTCCACACCAGTCTAGGTAAATACTGCTCTAAGTTCCTTAAAACTTGCACCTTTCTATATTTCAGTCTTTTGCTTTAATAAAAGACATCTTGCACATGTTGATTTTTCCATGCTTTACCGCAAACTATTGAAACGTAAAGTCATTTGCATAATTTTCTTGATATGTTCTCATGTTACCCTACCTTTTAGAGATCATATTTTGCATTGCAGTTTGTCATTTTCTGATATGGTCTAGAACGACCTTACTTAGATTTTCTAAAGAATTCCTGCCTTGAATGCATAGCATATTTCCTTTGCATCTCATAATTGCATTTTAATGATTACCCTGACTTTATTTCTCTATAGTTATGTACTTTTCATTATCTTGATTATCGATTGCCTTATTCTTGTAAATCTCATGCTTTCAGAAAACGAACTTTAGATAAACATTTTAAAACTTCCAGTTGTCCGTGGTCATTCACAACAGTATTGAATGTCATTTTGAAATTGCATTTGCTGCCTTTCCTTTTACAGCTAGGCCCCTGATCCATTGAAGTCATAGGTACCCGTGTCGGGGATGGTAAGTCGGGTACACTGAGTAATAACAGTAGGGAACACACACAATTGGTAGCAGCCCGTGAAGTCGCCTGGTCAATGAATAGTGTGGATTGAAAGTATATGGGCCCGGAAGCCGGAAACGGCGAAATCATTGGCTGGGTGACCTCGCGCGCTCTATCAGTTTTCTGGTAGATCAGAGGATGGTTAGGGACTAGCTAAAGGTTAGGTAGAACTAGTTAGACTAGTTGAGTCGGAAACTGCTAGTACATTAATGCTGCTATAAGAGCGGCTGTTCCGAGGGGACTGATCACTCTCTTGTGAATACGCTGCTGAAATTTATGAATTATTGTATTGTTATTATTCTTTTTCTTATATTGTTATATGTATTAATCCATGCATTTGTAAACCGTATCGTTTCTTGTTGTCCGAACTCCCCGGGGAATTGAAAGGGCAAGTGGTGAATAGAATCCATTGTCCTGAGGTCACAGGCTTAAGGAAAGTTAGGTGCAGGTTAGGATAACCGGGAAGCACTAACTAGGGTTTTTCTGAATACATGTGTGAATAAATGTCAGTAACGAGGTTCATTGGCAAAATTCCCATAGTGGCGTAACCTAGTAAGGGTCACATCGGAAGAGTAGCAGGTTCATCGGAGCTTGGGTGAAAGCAAAGGGGTCCGCTGGGAAACCTTAGACTCGGATATATCCCGGAAAGAAGTGGATGAGTTTAGGGGAATAACAGGTTCACCGATGCTAGAGTGAAGGGTAGGCGGAAGAGATCTACTCGCAGCGTGTGAAAAGTAAATGGAAGTAGTTTACTTGCAGTAAAAGAAATCTTGCTGTCTAGACACTTGAGCACTGTGGCGAATGTGTATTTGTTGTAAATTAACCAAGCACTGAGCACTTTAAAAGGAAAGAAAGTTTCCGTTACCTTGTGAAGGGAGGGAGTCAGTCGCGAAGCGCCTCTGACGTCACTCCGTGCCGCGCTGGGATTGGTAGAAGCAGCGGGCGGGTAGCGGGGCTGGAATTGTGAAGGAGGGGTGAAGCGCCGGAGCGTGAGAACAGTCTCACGAAGGGGCCGCGCACCCATTGGCCGAAAATACTTGAACGCTTGCACCTCATTGGTCGCACGGAATTGCAAGACGCGTTCTGATTGGAGGTGACTTTGTAAACAGAGTTAAGCGTAGAAATTGTATGTGGCACTCGTATTGTCCAGAGACTAGACCCGATCCAAGAAACCAAGGGTTTGAAAGGGATCAGTGGAAAGCTAATAGATACGATATTATGTACGGAGCTAAGAGAAAGATGTCCCTTGTAAGCAGGGTAAAGAATTTCTTCAAAACGGACAACCCGATTAAGTCTAGAGAGGGTGTTACTATCCCGCCACCAAATACTCCTGCCTCATTCATGATGTTTGACCGAGGGTACAACACCTGTGTGTGGTTGGAGAATTGGGTAAAGTACACAAAAGATGACGGAGTATTGGCTTTTCCGTTAGACGGTACTTTTAATGGCAGAATTTTATTTAATTTGAGAACCCGCATGAATGAATTACATCCCAGACCGAGACTAACGCAGTATGAGGCATTAGAGGAATGGGAAATTGAGGCTTTTGAAAGAGAGAAACCCCGAATGGACAAAGGTCTGACTAAGTGGTACCCCCGGCTGAAACAGGAGACCAGGGATAAGAGGATGAAACAGTGGAGGCAGAGCATGATTGTTGAGGGTCTGTTTCCTATGATGCCAGCATGTACCCCGTCGGGGGGAGAAAAAAGGACAGAAAAGTGTAAGCATTGGGGAGCTCTTGGAGAGTCAGATGATGAATTGTTAGATGACATCTTTACGAGAAGTCCGCCCCCTTATAATGAGGGAGCCCGACCTACCAGTGCAGGAGAGAATCCCCAGCGTCCATCTATTAAGGAGGAGGACAGATCCCTATGTAGGGGGGGAGGGGGCCAGGTATTGCCCTATTTTGAAAAGCCCGAGCCCCCGGAGGTACGCAATATATATCCTAGAATGCCTGAGAGCTCAGAGGAAAAATATTCCCGTGAAAGAACATTTTACCCCAGACCTCTTTATGAGAACGAAGAAAAGCCAGTAGGTTCAGGGGTACCCTTTTTGCAGCCTCCATATGGGGAAGAGCGCAGGTCGTTGGGGACAGGAACTTTGTTCCCGAAACCAAATTATGGTGGGGGTCCAAGTGAAACGCATCCTACTGCCCCGAGTCTTACCCCTCACCTGACCCCACAGATGATACCTGACCGGACATTAGGAAGAGTACTAGATGAAAGGGAGCAAGAGGCCCTAGCTAGACAGAGGACAGAAATAATTCAGAAGATCTCCCAGTTAAATACCAGTCCTGAAGCTTTGACTATTCCGGTAACAATCGGACCAATGGTTCCGTTGTACGGGAATAATCAAGGAGGTCTGAACCCTCCGGTTATGAACCCGATAATGGCCACGCCGAGGCAAGAGCCCCTACTGATAGACGATCAGTCCAGTGAGTGTGAGTCCGAAGTGGTGTTCTTGGATCTACCAAACAAACAGACCGGAAAGGGAGTGCAGAAGAGGCATAATCCTTTTGATGCGAAAGAAATTAAATTAGAATCAGCAACAGGGACTAGGAGTGTTTCCTTGGTAACGCCAGAAGAGATTGAAAATTGGAGTCGTGATTTAGAAAAACAGGCTCCGCAAACGAAACCTTTAGACCTCTATAAACTGAGGGTAGAAATAGAGGAATTGATGGCAGGAAATGTGGGGTTAGACAGATTAAACACCTATTCTGAAGAAGAATTGCTGTTCATGTGTAAAAGCCTTACCAGAAGTACAAGGGTGCTCCACGAAAAACTGACCGACACTGCAGCTAGTATGGGGATAGATATATCGAGATCAAAGCCCTTGCAGAAACCATACCGAGCTGATTTCTCAGATAAGGATTTAGAGAACTTGAATGTGTCAGGGAGGAAGTTGCAGATTAAAGAGTTGCTTGCAGTTTTGCAAAAATGGGGAGACGTGGAAAGGTGGAAAACGAGGTGGGCACGTAAGAAAGATGAGGCCCGATCGAGACAAGCTACCCCTGAGTTCCCTCTGAGAGAAGTAGACAAGCCCGAAACATTATGCCCCATGCGTGAAGTACCAGGTGGGAGGTATGTGCACGTTCCATGGTCCAGACAGGATATTGTGTCCTTTACTAACGATTTCCCGAAACTGCGCGAGAAGCCGGTTGAATGGTACCGACAAGTGGAAAGGTTCATAAAGGTGCAGAAATGCCTGTGGAAAGACCTGGATGGGTTTTTCGACATTGTGGTCCCGGTCGATCTATGGACCGAGTGTAAAATAGCCATAGCCTGGCCTAGTGAGGAGTATACCAGAGATAAAGAAACAGGGGAACCTTCGAAGGAAGTCATGAGAAAGTATGAACAAGTAATTCAGCACTTGAAACTAAAGGTGCCAGCTAAGGAAACTGATTGGACCAGGATAGATAGAACAACGCAGGAAAGAGAGGAGACAGTGCACTCCTATTATGAAAGGCTGTTGCAGGTGTTTAAAACATACAGTGGTATAGATAACATCGAGATGAAGGACATGACGCACTTCATTTACAGGTTTGTAAACGGTTTAAGACCAGAAATTTGTCAGTGGATAAAAGATAACAAAATCTGTTGGCACTCCAAAAAGGTAGACGAGGTCCTGCGGTACGCAAAGTACTGCGAGGACGAGATGGCAGAAAAGAAAAAGGCTCTCAAGGAAAAGGTGATGTGGGCTCAGGTGAAGCTCGCAGAACAGCAGGAAAAGCAGTTGAGTAACATGGTCAAAAATGCAAAGAACGAAGGCCCTGGGGGAGGGGGAGGAGGCAAGCCCCGGCCCAAAATGAGCAGGGAGGAGGCTATGAAGAAATTTCCCTGCCATCAGTGCGGCGAAATTGGACACTGGCGTAACGAGTGTCCTTACTTGCCCGAAGATAACCCCAAAACTCCTGATTTAACTCCACAGACGCAGAAAGAGACACCAAGAAAGACTCAACCACAGGTAAAAACAGTTCAGGTGCCCCGAGCACCAAAGCAAGTATATAGGGGAAAACAGGCAGAGGGAGATGAAATAGAAGTCTGGGAAAGCAATGAGAACAGAAATGCAGCAACTTCGCAGTATCTTCTAAATTATACCTTCCTTTGTGATGACCAGTACTGACGGGGCCTGAGAGGGGAGGACGAGGAGTGCGTACTTGGCGCCTCCTTGCCGGTAGACCAGTCCGGACCATACATTGAAGGAAAGGTTGACGGAAACGATGTCACCTTTCTGTTGGACACTGGCGCTACCCGTTCTACTGTGAGAACAGTGGACGTTCCAAACCTACCCCTCTCGGGAGAAGCCATCCAAGTAGTGGGTGTATCTAATCAATTGATTAGTACTCCTGTTACCAAGCCCATGGAGATCTCAATTGGAAATTTTAGGGAAATGCATAGATTTGTCGTTTGTGACACCAGTCCAGTGAACTTACTGGGACGTGATTTGCTGTGCAAAATGAACTGTACCATCTTTTGCACACCAAAGGGTGTGGAAATTCAGACCCCAGATGAAGACGGCATTTATAAATTAATGTTAGTCAGACCTGACTCGGAAATTAAACGAATGACCATGCAGGATTTGCCCAAAGAACTCCAAGAAGCAGTAAAGCCAGAGGTGTGGGACTTTACCGGGAAAGATGTAGGGTTAATGAAAAATGTGGACCCCATACAGATAGCAATAAAGGACAATGCAGTATACCCCAATACTAAACCCTACAGGATGAATGCAGAAGTGAAAGCTGGTGTTGCTGTGGAAATAAAGAAATTGTTAGAAGGAAACATCATACAGGAGGTGATGAGTAGCCCATGTAACTCTCCGATTATGGGCATTAAGAAGCCTAGTGGCAAGTACAGAGTAGTACAGGATCTACGAAAAGTCAACAAAATAGTAGTTCCCTGTTGCCCTATTGTCCCGAATCCAGCAGTGATTCTGTATCAGATTCCCTGGGATGCTGAGTGGTTCACCGTGATAGACTTGTGTCATGCATTCTTTTCCATTCCTTTGCATCCAGATAGTAAATTTCTTTTCTCATTTGCCTTCGAAGGTCACGTGTATTGCTGGAACCGGGTCCCTCAAGGGTATACAGAGAGCCCCTCTATCTTTAATCAGATCTTGAAAAAATGTTTGGAAACTTTAGTCCTACCTGGGAACTCTGTCTTAGTGCAATATATAGACGACCTCTTGGTGGCGTCTAAAAGTCATAAGGATTGTGTGATTGACACCATTGCCCTACTGAATCAGCTATGTGAAAAGGGACATAAAGTGTCCCCTGACAAGTTACAGTTTTGTGCAAAATCGGTGAAATATCTGGGGCACCAGATAGAAAAAGGTGTCAGAAAAGTGACATCGGAAAGAGTGAGAATAATTCAAAAGATGCAGTTGCCCCGTACTCAGAAAGAAATAAGCATGTTCCTGGGTGTGATAGGATACTGCAGGCAGTGGATTCTGGGATTTGCAGTCCTAGCCAGGCCCTTGATAAAAATGACTAAGAGAGGAACGCCGGAAATTGTAGAATGGGATGATGAAAGCTTAACAGCCTTCACCAAACTACGAGATTGTTTGTGTACTGCTCCTGCATTGGGGATGCCAGACTATTCCAAAGAGTTTGCCCTATTCTGTGACACTCGCGATAATTGCGCATTGTCAGTCCTAACTCAAGAACATGGCACAACGAGAAGGCCTGTGGCATACTTCTCTGCCACCTTAGATCCAGTGGCTGCTGGATTACCAGGTTGTCTGAAAGCAGTAGCTGCTACCTGTGCCAGTTTAGAGCAGAGTGAGTCAATTGTCATGGGACATCCGGTAACTGTGTATGTTCCGCATGGAGTGGTAATTTTGTTGACCAGAACCAAAACTCAGTATCTCACCCCTAGTCGGCTGACTAAATATGAGAGGATCCTTGTGGGTGCTGCAAATGTAAACATTGTTAGGTGCAGTATTCTGAACCCAGCCACCTTACTCCCCGACCCAAAGGATATGGAAGGGGGGGTGGATGATGAACATGATTGTATTGATCTAACAGAATTCAATACCAAGTCACGCCCAGACATAAAAGAAACGCCATTGCCTGAGCATGACAAAGAACTATTTGTAGATGGTTCATGTCTAAGGCATGAACAAGGAGGCCTGAGTGCTGCCTATGCAGTAGTGTCCCTAGAGAAAATTGAGGAAGCAGGTTATCTATATCACATCAAGTCTGCACAAGTAGCCGAATTGATTGCTATGATAAAAGCTTGCCAAATTGGGAAGAACATACGCATAACGGTGTATACTGACAGTCAGTACTGTTGTGGGGTTGTGCATGACTTTGGCCAGTTGTGGCTACAGAGGGAGTTCCTGACTTCATCAGGTACCCCTATTCGAAATGGAAAAGTTGTCCAAGACCTTTTAGAGGCAATCCAGTTACCAAAGGAACTGGCAGTGGTAAAATGTGCTGCTCATAAGAAGAGCATGGACAAGGTATCACTGGGAAACGATTATGCTGATCGAGTGGCCCAATGGTGCGCAAGAGATCGGTATATCGTAAATCCGAAACGAGGGGGGCCAGGAACCAGCTGCCAACTCCAAGTGTTTGAAGAGGTGCCTACATGGGATGAAGTGAAAGAGTGGCAGCAGGCGGCACCTTGGCAAGAAAGAGAGAAGTGGAAGGACGATGGGTGTAGACCAAGACGTGTGGATGGTGTCATTTTAGGTCCAACTGGTATGCCTGTGTTGCCTAGACACTTACTTAGCACAATGGCGAGGTTGATACATGAAGGATCACACATTGGTAGGGACGCCATGATTCTAGTGTTCCAACAGACTTGGTACAGTAAAAAGTTCAGGAAAGTAGCAGAGTCCCTCTGCCAGAGGTGCCTGTCATGTCAAAAGATGAACCCAGGGAAGAGGACTGTGGTGGAACTGGGGAAAATTGGGAGGTCTGGGGGTCCCTTTGTAAGAATACAGGTTGATTTCATCACCATGCCCCGTTGTGAAGGGAAAAGATATGTCCTTGTCATGGTCTGTTTATTTTCCAAGTGGGTGGAAGCTTTCCCTACTCCCCAAAATGACGCAAAGACAGTAGCTAAGTGTTTATTAAAAGAACTGATACCTAGGTTCGGGGTTCCAGTCACTATTGAATCAGACCAAGGCTCACATTTTCAGAATGCAGTGATCGACGAACTCTGTAAGGCCTTTGGAATTTCCCAAAAGCTTCACTGTGCCTACCGTCCAGAGGCTTCTGGAGTAGTGGAACAAATAAATGGAACTATCAAGAACAGACTAGCAAAACTGTGTGATGCAACTAAATTGACCTGGGTGAAGGCCCTGCCCTTGGTCCTGATGGGACTCAGAAGTATCCCTGATCGCAAAACAGGCCTAAGTCCCCATGAAATCATTATGGGAAGAGTGATGAGACAAGCATGGGTGCCTGGAAGCAAACTGTTGAGTATAACTGATGATTTGGTGCTTGAATACTGCAAAAGATTGGGTGACCAAGTGCGTTCTATCTCTCGCCAGATCGGAGAAGACGCCATCCTCAATCCAACGACTCCTCTCCACAAACTGGTCCCGGGGGACTGGGTGAAGATAAAGAAGCATACTCGGAAGAGCTGCCTGGAGCCAAGGTGGGGAGAAAAATGTCAGGTGATTCTGGTGACTACCACAGCAGTCAAGTGTGCAGGGGTTCCGCGTTGGATACACGCCAGCCACACCCAGAAGGTACCACCAGACGAAGTGCCTGAAGCAGAAGGACGTCCAGCAGAGGACTCTGCAGGAGCCAGACCAGAAATAGCTGATGACGTACAGCCCAGTACCAGTCAAGCTGCAGAATCAGCAGACGTTGGCCCAAGAATAGTTGACAACTAACTACCAGGAGCCCAGCCTGCTGAAGGGGTCCAAGAAGCTGAGCCAGAAGCAGCTGAAGACGAGCTGCCAAGCATATGGCCAGAAGAGTGGATTCCATTGATTGACCTCACTGAAGACCCTATTCGAACAAATGAAAGACTTTGGGAAGGTAGAGAGTGGACTAGTCAGGAAAAGCAAGGCATAGGCGAAGAGCCTCAGAATCTTGAGATTCACATCAAAACTGAGGAAGGAGAAGGTCAGACAGGGACAGAGCACGTGGTTGATAGAGAACAAGTGAATAAGACTGAACAAGTGCCCGATACTGAACAAGTGCAGGATACAGAGCAAGTGTTTGATACTCCTCCACTGACTCCTGATATCGGGAAGGGACAGACTAGATATAGTGTAATAGTTCGAGCAGAAGAAAATCAAGAGATCGAAGTGCTTGAACAGGATCAGGTAGTGCCAGAAGAAAGTGTTCAGGAAACAGAACCAGAGACACTGGGAGAGCAAAATTTACCTGAACAAGGCCAGATTAGTAACCAGGCAGAAGAAACAGATGCTAGCCCTGGAATTAGTCAGATAGAAGAAGAAGAAACTGAAGCAGAATTGCCACAAGCTAATGAAAATAAGAGGACAAGAGAAGGAAACGAAGTCCAAGTACCAACCAAAAGACTTAAGAAAAGAAAGCATCTTGAGCCTAAATACATAAAGAAATTGAGATTGAGAATAAAAACAGTAGAAGAAAAACGTGCAGAAGAAAGGAGAAGTGCTCGTATAGCAGAACAACCAGAAGACTCTTCCAAAAGAAGGAGTGATCGGATAAAGAGACAAAACAAAAAGTACAAGTCACCTGAATGGACACTTGTGTTAGAAGAACTTGAAGATCTCGATATCACTGACGTAAGCGACGGAGAGCCCGTCCCTGAGTACTCTGACGAAGAGGAAGAAGAGCCACCGTGAATTTGCACAAAGTAAGATACTTGTGTAAAGACACAAAGAGGGGTTGACAAACTTCTTCTGAAGCCAAAATGTCTGATTCAAACGTGAATGGTAGACCCAGTCGCAGCTGTTGCAAAACATGCTGCAAGGTATGTGTCTGTAGTATAGTTGTCCTGATATTACTGTGGATAGGACTAACCATTTTCATTCCCTTTGCTGTAAGCAAAGATACTAATATTGTCCCTACTGAAATTGTAAATACTGACAGTGAAGAGCTGACAACACAGAGTGTAGCTAGACATGAGAGAGCACTGAGACAAACAAAACAAGACTTAGAAGCATCAGATGAGGAAGAACTACACTATCATAGAATCAAAAACAGGACACGCTTAAATGTTTTCGCAAACTTGTTAATACACTATGTAGAGACTATGGAAATTGAAGATTGCTATGTCTGCATGAAGCTACCTACTTCTGTAGCTGAAGGCGTGACATACCATCACTTGCCGCTGACATACGGAATTTCCTGTAGCATTTTAGCTAGTTTATTTTACAAAAGAGGACCGTTACAGTACTATTACTCTAACAATGACGTGATCTTTTCTGAGCTCCCTATACGTGGGAACTTGAATCCTGTACATACCAAAAGTGACGCAATACGATACATGGGAGATTATTTCCTGACTATAGGTAACATTGACATAGCGGACGCACACAGAGATAACTTGACTTGTTCTTTGCATGAGCAGGAAAAGATGTTCCTAAACATGGCAGAGAAAAGGAGAATTAAAATACAAAAGAAGGCTAATGACGAAAGTCAGAAAAAGCCAAAGTGGGCAGAGAACATGGAAGGCACCTCAACTGGTGGGGCGGGTCCTGCTCTGTTGCTGGATTTTAAAAAGAAAGGTAAGCTATGTCTTCACCGCGAGAAGACTAGCTATTATAATAACATTTTCATTGGTTCCAGTGAATGCAAACATAATTACAAGGTAATTGGAGGTTGGGGTTTCAAAAATGGGTCAGAGCCTGTGTTTCCCGGAATTTATTATATTTGTGGGGACAAGGCTTATTTCAAATTGCCGGATCACTGGTATGGAAGTTGCTATTTTGGCATTGTCTTCCCGAAAATATACCATGTGAATGGAGTTGCTGGAAGCAGTGAAAATACTAATGGCTTAGTGCGTAGTAAAAGAGAAAGTATAGGTGAAATTATGGGTAGTATTTTCAGTGCACTGATACCTGGAGTGGGAGTGGTTCTGAACACTCACAGAATTTGCAAATTGTCCACTATAGTGGATGTGTTGTCGACTGAGACAGCTCATGGATTTCTGCTGGTTAATACCGAAATGGTTGCGATCAGATCAATGGTTTTGCAGAATCGACTTGCTCTTGATACCTTATTGGCGAAAGAGGGCGGAGTCTGCCGGATGTTGAAGGCGCAACATTGTTGCACTTATATTCCGGACAAAAGTGTGCAGCTCAAAAGATATGTGAGAAACATTACTAATTTGGCAAAGGAACTCAGACCACTCGAGGTTGATAGTGCCTGGAAGAGACTGGTAGATGGTCTCTCAAATGTAGGTCATTGGTTCGCTAGTATAGGTAAAGGCTTATTGCTCAAAGTACTGATGCCAATTGGAATTATAGGTCTCATCCTATTTTTCATATTTGTCTGTTGCAAATGCCGCAAGCACACAAAGAAGTATGAGGTGAATGCGAGAGAAGTAAATACAAGAGGAGTGAAACGGAGTGTGGATGAGCTCGAATTAGAAGAGATGAATAATCAGATCTATAAAAAGGTGAAGAATTCTCACCCTACCAAAAATGAACGAGAAAAGCTGGAGCGATTGCTAGAAGAAATAGAACTGTATAAAGTGTGAAAGAAAAGTTGGCATCTGGTTCCATTTATTTTGTGATGATAGTAAATATCATCAAAGAGGGGATTGATGAAGCAAAGCTTCGCATATTTTGCGACCTTGCCGAAGTCATGAACCTCGTCTATGTGTAACAAGGTAATAAGTGTACGTCTTACTAACGTTTATTTTAGTTTGAATAAGGATTAAGAAGCTTGCCTATGTGTATTCCTAATCATTTTAATCCGTGTCCGTAAAATATGGCCGCCGCTTGTATTTAGTTACTGCGCATGCGTCAGCCACACTCACGTGTCCTGACGCGTCTGCAGAGTTGGAGGGAAAATTATGCGCATGCGTAATACATAGCTTGACCCATAATGTGGTACTGCTCGTGCCACTGCTCTTGTCACCGTTTCTATGTAGCTAACATTTAGACTGCATAAGTATATTTTATGATGATAAGTTGAAAGTACAACCCTGTGATGTGATTTCAGAACGTTATGTTTGTGTATTAATTTGTTCTCGCTTACTTTTCATGTACCGCGGGGAATGGGGGTCCGAACTGATTGGGAGCCATATTGACGGTCTCTTCTGCGCATGACCAGGGAGCACTGAAAGGTGGCCACTTTGGACAGTGGAACTCAGCCAGCTGGCAGCCACAGTCAAGATGCGCCTGGGAAAGCCACCTCTGCGCTATGAGAACGGAGGATGTTGCTCCTCATGTGTTACATTGTTAATTTGTCACTCGTATTTCTGCACGGTTTCTCATGGGAACCCCAATTTTGCTAGGCGGTACCCAAATATGTAAAGTAGGCATATAAATCGTGTATTCTGATTGGTGTGTTACCCAAATCCTACCTTAGGACCAATCCAAATTGAGGGATTCTGACACTTTGCAACATTGGGGGGGTGGTACACTGACCCAAAAGAGTATATCTACCCTGGGTTCACCTAGGGAATTGTCCGACTTGTCTGGTTTAGCTGACCTGTCACTGACCCATCGTACTCAATAGGTGACTGAAGATACAGAGAGCTGCGGAGCACTCTGTCCAAAATTGACCATAGACTAAGGTTTTACTGAACCTTAAAGTGCTGGCGAAGCACTTTGCTGGGAGTTCGTTGACCCAATCAGGGTCTTGATCGATAGCTGCAGAGAGGGTGGAGCGCAGGCGTTGCTTCCAAACTGCGGGTGCGGTCCTGTCCTGAGCGGTCCTGTCCTGAGGGTTTGCTGTCCTGTCCTGAGGTCCTGTCCTGATTCCTAATCTGAGGGTATCCTGTCCTGTCCGGGGTGTCCATTCTGCACCTGCTGTCCTTTGAGGGGTATCCTTCCTTGAGGGTTTCCTGTCCTTAACTGACCCGTGGCCAGGGTTTGGTTTCCACACCAGTCTAGGTAAATACTGCTCTAAGTTCCTTAAAACTTGCACCTTTCTATATTTCAGTCTTTTGCTTTAATAAAAGACATCTTGCACATGTTGATTTTTCCATGCTTTACCGCAAACTATTGAAACGTAAAGTCATTTGCATAATTTTCTTGATATGTTCTCATGTTACCCTACCTTTTAGAGATCATATTTTGCATTGCAGTTTGTCATTTTCTGATATGATCTAGAACGACCTTACTTAGATTTTCTAAAGAATTCCTGCCTTGAATGCATAGCATATTTCCTTTGCATCTCATAATTGCATTTTAATGATTACCCTGACTTTATTTCTCTATAGTTATGTACTTTTCATTATCTTGATTATCGATTGCCTTATTCTTGTAAATCTCATGCTTTCAGAAAACGAACTTTAGATAAACATTTTAAAACTTCCAGTTGTCCGTGGTCATTCACAACAGTATTGAATGTCATTTTGAAATTGCATTTGCTGCCTTTCCTTTTACAGCTAGGCCCCTGATCCATTGAAGTCATAGGTACCCGTGTCGGGGATGGTAAGTCGGGTACACTGAGTAATAACAGTAGGGAACACACACAATTGGTAGCAGCCCGTGAAGTCGCCTGGTCAATGAATAGTGTGGATTGAAAGTATATGGGCCCGGAAGCCGGAAAGGGCGAAATCATTGGCTGGGTGACCTCGCGCGCTCTATCAGATGTAATGATTCTAAAGTATTTAATTGGTGGCAGCGATACCAGAAGAAACATGTGGTTGTTTATTTAAATGAACCAATATTTATTCTGATATTTATTCTGATATTTATTCTGATATTTATTGTGATACTCATTCCTGAAGTTATTCTATTTATGAATACTATTTATTACCAGAACTGTATGACCAAAAGAAATGTATATGTGCTTTCCCAGTCAACCCTATTTACAACAAAGAACTTTTATATAAAGGAATCGTATTTTTCTACAGAAGTGGTGTGGTGTCCTTCTTTTTGGTGTGGATGTACAAGGAGTTATTATTGGGTCAGAGCCGGCTTAACACTACAGCCTTCACTTGCCTTGTGACTTGAGCCAAGCTACCCCCTTTGTGCTGGGCTTGCCCATCGCAGGTCCAACATAAAATTGGTGCTCAGCGGGTGGGATTGCGAGCCGTGCTTGTTTTGAACCCCATAATAATTCAGTGTGCACCATAGGTACACACCTGGAGTTTTCTCCTAGCGGCCCTCAAATTCAACGTTTTGCTTTTTCCAAATTCTTTCCTGGAGGTGGGTGGAAGTGACCCTCAAAGTTCTTATCCTGGTCACCTACTTCGGGGTGGTTGTCCACACTTTTCACTGACAAGATGGAATTCGAAATGTCAGAGCTGGAGACCTATACTGTGGCACAGCTCAAGGATTTCTGTCAGGAGAGGGGAGTGTTTGTCAGGCGAGGGGCCAAAAGAGAGGAGCGCCGTACTAGTCTGCGAGCATGGGTGGAAGCACACACGGAGGAGGAGGAATCGGACAGAGGTACTGTCATTGATAGGACTGCGGAATGTCCCCCGGGGGTGGGTGAGATGTCAATCAGCCCCAAGGCAACCTCACGGGAGGGCAGCAGTGTGTCATCGAGAGGGTTGTCAGAAACCGAGTTAGCTGACAGGAGAGAGGAAAGACTGTTAAGGTGGGAAATAGCAAAAATGGAGTTGGACGAAAGGAGGGAGGGGAGGAGGTTGGAAGATGAGTCCAAGCTGGAGATGGAAAGGAAAAGGATGGAACACGAGTCCAAGCTACGAGAACTCTAATTCCAGGCCCCTAACATCACTCCGAAGGGTGTCGAGTCAAAGGAATTTGCCAGGGAGCCCAGGCCCCATTTACCCAAGGACGTAGTCGCCAGTTATACCGCTGGAGACGACATAGCCAAGTGGCTGGCAGCCTATGAGGTCTCCTTAAGAGCCCATGGGATCCATGAGAAGCATTGGGTTCGTGGATTATACCGGTACATGCCTCCGACAGGTAGGGATGCCCTATTGGCCCTAGACCGGGAGGAACAGGTTAATTACCCCGCCATGAAGGTGGCACTCATCAGGAAGTTTGGGTTGACCCCCGAGAAATACCGGCAAAGGTTTAGGGGCAGCCACAAGCTGAGCTCACAGAATTGGGTTGACTTCCTGGATTTTGCTAAGAAGGCCCTGGATGGGTGGGTACAAGGTAATGAGGTGGAGGACTATCGAGGGTTGTACGACCTGATACTCAAGGAACATCTACTCGAGAAATGTCTTCCCGAGCTGAGGCAACACCTGGTAGACAGCAAACTTACTTGCCCCCGTAAGCATGCTGAGGAGGCGGACATTTGGGCAAGTACCCGAGTGTCCACGAAGGGGACGGGAGGAGATTCTCAGAAGTCCGGACAGGGCGCTCCCCGGAAGAAAGAGGGGGGAGATAACAAGAAGCAGGAGTTCTCCAAAGGCCCCCAAAATACCTTTAAGGGGAAAAGTTTCTTCTCCACTTCTAAGGCTAACCCGCAGAAGAATCCTAATCCTGGCCAGAGTCAGCAGCCAAGGGTTATTCATTGCTATGAGTGCGGTGGTATTGGACATTATAAGGGAGACGTGAAATGCCCAAAGAGACCACCCCCTCCCACTGGAGGAAAGGCCCCGGGAGTTGCTAGTGTAGCGCTCGGGGAGGAGATGCCCTTAGTTAAGGGGGGGGAGTGGGCGGGTGTCACCTTAGTGTCCCTGGGTGATCGGGAGGTGGTTCCAAACATCCAGGTGCCCTCAAATACTACCAAGTATGGGCAATGGGTCACCATCAATGGCCATAGAGGAGAAGCTCTGAGAGATACAGGAGCCAGTATGACTATGGTAAGGAGTCATCTGGTGTCCTCAGAGCAGGTGATTCCAGGCGTACTTCATCCAGCAGCGATGGCTGACGGCAGAATGGGCCACTATCCTGTGGCCGAGGTTCCCTTTGAGTGGGGAGGGGTTGCAGGTTCACTTCGAGTTGCCGTAAGCCTCGCCGTGCCAGTCGATTGTCTGCTGGGCAATGATATGGAGCACAATGCTTGGAAGGAGGTGGAATACCGGACTCATACTGAGATGCTGGGTACACCTGATTGGGCCTGTGTGAGTACCAGGTCTGCGGCTGCTCGGGAGGAGAAGTCGCGTGGGTTGGAGCCTGGAACAATGGCCCACCCAGCTGCTGATGAGGGAACATTTCGAGGACAGGAGGAGCCTGCCTCGATGTCCATGCCCCGTGAGACAGATAGGCCACCTGTGGAGGTGGACCCGGAGTCCGCGGAGGAGGACATGGTTCCGTTGGAGGACTTGCCTATCCCCACTGAGTGGCGAGTGGAAGGAGGACCATCCAGGGAGGAACTGACCAAGGGACAAAGGGAATGTCCCACCCTCGAGGGTCTGAGGCAACAGGCTGAAGCCCAGGCAGCAGGTAACGAGTCTGGGAACTATTGTGTTTACTGGGAGGATGGTCTCCTCTACAGTGAACCCAGGGCGCCAGTGCACGGATTGTCATGGGCCCTGGTAGTCCCACAGTGTTACCGAGCCTTCCTATTAGAGTTGGCTCATGAGATTCCCTTGGCAGGACACTTGGGTCAGGACAAGACCTTTGCCCGGCTTGTCCCCCACTTTTATTGGCCTCGAATGAGGGTGGCGTCCGACACATACTGTCGGTCGTGCGTGTCATGCCAAGCCAGTGGGAAAACAGGGACGAAGCTGAAGGCTCCCCTGGAACCACTTCCCGTCGTTGGCACCCCCTTTGAAAGGGTGGGCATCGACATTGCTGGGCCCCTAGATCCACCTACATCATCCGGTCACAGGTTTATCCTGGTCCTGGTGGATCATGCCACAAGGTATCCAGAGGCAATTCCTCTGAGAACCATTACTGCACCAGTAGTGGCCAAGGCCCTGATGGGGATCTTTACCCGAGTGGGATTCCCCAAGGAAGTTGTGTCTGACAGGGGGACCAACTTCCTGTCAGCATATATGCGGGCCATGTGGAAGGAGTGTGGAGTGACTTACAGGTTCACCACTCCTTATCACCCACAGACCAATGGTCTTGTGGAAAGGTTCAACCAAACCTTGAAGGGTATGATCAGAAGTCTACCCGAAAGCCTGCGGAGGAAATGGGATGTCCTCCTACCCTGTTTGCTCTTTTCCTACAGGGAAGTGCCGCAAAAGGGAGTGGGCTTCAGCCCCTTTGAGCTTTTGTACGGGCACCCTGTACGTGGACCTCTCAGCCTGGTGAGGGACTCCTGGGAAAAGTCTCCCCGGAAAGTTCCCCAGGATGTGGTGAGCTACATGCTGGCCTTCCGAAGCTAAATGGCTAAGTTGTGGAAGCAAGCTTCTGACAACTTGGAAGCCAGTCAGGCAGTTATGAAAGCGTGGTATGAACACAACGCTCACCCAATGGAGTTGGAGCCTGGCCAGAAGGTGTGGGTGATGGAGCCTGGAGAGCTGAGTGCCCTCCAGGACCGTTGGACAGGCCCCTATGAGGTATTGGAGAAGAAGGGCAAGTCTACCTATCTGGTGGACGTAAAGACCCCTCGGCATCCGCATCGGGTGTTACATGCCAATCGCCTCAAGCCCCACTACGAGAGGCCCGAAGTCATGTTGGTTATAGTGACTGACGGATCGGAGGAAGAGGACACGTAGCCTCTCCCCGACCTTTTTGCGTCTCAAGAAAAGGATGGGTCAGTGGAGGGAGTGAAACTCTCGCCAACCCTGACTCCTGAGCAGCAGGAGGAATGTCGCCAGGTCTTGGGGTCATTCGCTTCTCTGTTCTCCCTTGTCCCGGGTAAGACCCACCTGTGTACCCATGACGTGGACACAGGGGACAGCCCACCTGTAAAGTCAAAGTCTTACCGGCTGTCTGACAAGGTGAAGGCCAGTATCCAAAGCGAAGTAGCTAAGATGCTGGAGCTAGGAGTCATCGAACCTTCAAGTAGCCCTTGGTCTAGCCCGGTGGTGTTAGTTCCTAAAGCTGCCCCACCTGGTACCACACCAGAATTGAGATTCTGTGTGGACTACCGAGGACTAAATTTGGTAACCAAAACGGATGCTCATCCGATCCCTCGGGCGGATGAATTGATTGACCGGTTGGGAGCTGCCCAATATCTCAGTACCATTGACCTCACTGCAGGGTACTGGCAGATTCCCATGACTAATGGAGCCAAGGAAAGGTCAGCCTTCTCCACACCTGATGGACACTACCAGTTTTGCGTCATGCCCTTTGGGCTCAAGAACGCTCCTGCCACTTTTCAGCGGCTGGTGAACACGATCCTCACCGGGATGCAGTCATTCTCTGCTGCCTACTTGGATGACATAGCTGTCTTCAGTAGCAGCTGGGAGGATCACTTGCAGCACTTGCAAGCCGTTCTCCAGACCCTGGAATGGGCTGGCTTGACGATCAAGGCCAGCAAATGTCAGATTGGACAGGGGTCGGTAGTGTACTTAGGACACTTGGTGGGCCGGGGAACGGTGCAGCCCCTTCAGGCGAAGATTGAGGCAATCATGGCCTGGAATCCCCCCAAGACCCAGACTGAGGTCCGAGCCTTCCTGGGCCTCACAGGTTACTACAGACGATTCGTGAAGGGGTATGGCACTATCGTGGCACCCCTTACAGAACTCACGGCCAAAAAGCAGCCCAGGAGAGTCATTTGGACGGAGGCTTGCCAGCGAGCCTTCGACACTCTGAAACAAGCATTGTGTAAAGCTCCAGTCCTGAAGGCTCCAGATTTTTCAAAAGAGTTCATTGTCCAGACAGATGCATCCGACATTGGCATTGGGGCGGTGCTATTGCAACTCAATGAAGAGGGTCTGCATCAGCCCGTGGTCTTTCTGTCACGAAGACTGCTTCCCCGGGAACAGAGGTGGAGTACCATCGAGCGGGAAGCCTTTGCGGTGGTCTGGGCACTGAAGAATCTGCGACCATATTTGTTTGGTTCACACTTCCTTGTTCAGACAGACCACCGACCCCTTCGTTGGCTCATGCAAATGAAGGGGGAAAATCCTAAACTGTTGAGGTGGTCTATCTCCCTACAGGGAATGGACTTTCGGGTGGAACACCGGCCCGGAGTTGACCACGCCAATGCAGACGGTCTCTCCAGGTATTTCCGCCTTAGTGTTGAGGACTCCCAAGGGGTTGGGTAGCTCTCCCCACTTTCAGCTGGGGGGGACGCGTGTTAGAACCGTCTGCTTCTGAGAGTCCCCTCACCACTATGATTTCTTTTGTTCCCCTGTACCTCCCAAAATTTGTCGCTTTTTATTTGTCTACCAGGACTTTTTATGTGTTGTCTCATGGGGTTAGATTTTCCTTGACGCCCAGTTGTTCACAAGGTTGGTGGCACCTATTTACAAGGTGCCTGGCCCAAACCTGTGGCATTACAAACTGGGGTTGTCAACCTGTATAAATGAACCTAAAATGGTGGACACCCTTTTTCCTCATGTGAAGTGACTCCCATTGGAGCCTTCATGAACCCTGGCCTTTTGAGGTTTTGGCGCCCTTTGTTTGGCGCGCATTTCTGACAGGAATTCCTTTATTTTCCTCAGGTACACAAAATGGCTGCTCTAGAACCCCAGTACGGTGGCTGTGAGTGTTCTAAATACCCCTCAAGAGTGCCTTGTCATTGTCACAGCCAGAGAAGGTTCTAGAACCTTCTGGCTCGTGCCAGTACCCCAGGGCACTGGCTATATAAGACCCAGTCCCTGGCGGCCATTTTAGGATGGAGATTAGATTTGAGATGTAGATGAAGATTGTTCAGACTAGAGAAGAGATTCCAGACTTGACACCAGATTGACACCTGCCCTGTTGACCCCTGAGGTGGCTGGTAGCGCAGGCAGTAGAGCAGCAAAGGGTTGCTGGCGTTGTGTCTGACTGGCGTTCCAGTCAGCTACGTGAGAAGTGATCTAGCGCCTACAGCGCCTGCCCAGGGAGTACCTCATTGCCCCCCAAAGACTGTGGCCAGATTTGTGTGCCTCCCCACCCCCCCGGTGGTGAACTGTGATCGATTTATCGAGTCGCGAGGCGAGAGCAAGTTCACCGCGACCGCGATCATCAGCTGTGCCCCCTTCGCGACAGGTGCCTCTAGAGGGGAGCTCGGACGTCTCCGAGCCCCACCGGCGTAGAGCGCTTCCTGCGCAGATTGAAGGTGAGGTGGTGCGCCGGGGCGGGGAAAGGCCGGCCTTCGTTGGGCGGGACTAGCGTCTCTGCCACTCCCCAGTGACCCGGGAGCTGTAGCTGTGGGCGGAAACTACCCTGTATGCGGAAGTCGGAGGGAGGTTCGTGGAGCCCCTGAGAGCCCCGTCGCTAAAGAGAGAAGTGCTGTGCCCGACTGAATCGTATCTTGATTGCAGCCCATGTGAGGTGGGCCCGTTTCTTCATAGTGAATGCAGCGTTGTGAAGGAACTTTGAACCGGCATTTATTTGACTGTGCGCGAAGGTTGTGTGACCTCTCCGGCAGCCCGTTCGTCAGTCTATTGACTTTGAACTGATGCCGCCTGTGCTCAAGTGGTGCTAAAGCCCGTAGGCGCGCATAGACTTCACCGGCAAAGCAGAGATCCTATCCCGGTGACCGCCAAGTGCAATTGATGTATTTACTGTGTTTCCTTGCCTTTTAGATATACGCGCATAAGCCCTGAGTGATTATTAAAGAGTCCCAAACCTTATTTTGTGCTCAGAGAAGCCGTATACCTGGTCATTGAAAACAGCATAAACTGTAAGAGTTATCTTTCCCATTTGAAACGCATTGAAGATGTAATGATTCTAAAGTATTTAATTGGTGGCAGCGATACCAGAAGAAACATGTGGTTGTTTATTTAAATGAACCAATATTTATTCTGATATTTATTCTGATATTTATTGTGATACTCATTCCTGAAGTTATTCTATTTATGAATACTATTTATTACCAGAACTGTATGACCAAAAGAAATGTATATGTGCTTTCCCAGTCAACCCTATTTACAACAAAGAACTTTTATATAAAGGAATCGTATTTTTCTACAGAAGTGGTGTGGTGTCCTTCTTTTTGGTGTGGATGTACAAGGAGTTATTATTGGGTCAGAGCCGGCTTAACACTACAGCCTTCACTTGCCTTGTCACTTGAGCCAAGCTACCCCCTTTGTGCTGGGCTTGCCCATCGCAGGTCCAACACCTATCAAATGCTTTTTCGGCATCAACAGAAATAGCTGCCAGGGAAGTGGAAAGAGAGGGGATTTTGATTAAAACATTAGGAAATAATCAAGAATTATCCAAGGTAAGTCTACCTTTAACAAAGCCACATTGTTCTTTACTAACCAAGTAAGGCAAAAGGGTTTCTAACCTCAAAGCGATTAATTTAGCAAATACTTTATAATCAACATTGATGAGGGATATGGGATGATAATTTTTGCAATACTTAGGATCTCTGTAAAGCGTTGTGAGTTGATACTCCTCCTCAATTTATTTGATGTTGGGATGGTCAGAAAAAGCATGGAGTCATATTGTTGAAAAAGCTTATTTTGTTTATTTTTCAAATAAATATCATTTAAGTGATCCACCACAGGGGTTACATATTTAATTATGTATGCTGTTATTTTGAGATCATATTGGTAAATACTCGCAGCAGACACGTGTTTCGCCTGAAGGCTTAAGTAGACCAGGGCTTTTTCAAGGTTTTGATCTATGTCAAATAGTCGTAATCCAGGGACAATCCTGCGTGGATGCTTCCTACTGGTGTACATTTAGCAAATACTTTATAAGCAACATTGAAGAGGGGTATGGGATGATCATTTTTGCAATACTTAGGATCTCTACCTTCTTTGTGTATCAAACATATTGTAGCGTCTTCGAAAGTACCACTTGCAATACCAGATAGAGAAACGGAATGAAAAGATGAAGGAATTTAGGAAGTAAGAAAGCAGAAAAATGTAGATAGGACTCGACCGTGAAGCCATCTGGACCAGGATATTTATCTTTCTTTAGAACTGACAGGGCAGAAAAAAATTCTACACGAGATCGGTCCGATTCAAGGGTACAGAAATTAAGTGAATCATTAGAAGGGGCGATAGATGCAAGATAAGATTGAATAGAAGAAATAGAAGAAGGGGATTTCAAGGTATTTAAGTCTTTATAGAACAACATAAATTTATCAAGGATATCAGCATCTTTATGAATAAGTTTCCCATTGGAAGAAAATATGGAATCAATTAGAGTACGGTCTTTCAGAATTTTAAGATAACTGGCTAGCAATTCACCCATTTTATTATGGTCACCATAATAGTGAGCGCTGCTACATAGAAGTATAGTGTAAATTTTGGGGTTGAACCCATATAGTCAGTAGGACCTGGGTAATTGCTCGGTATAGAAAGAAGGGGTCCCAGACAATACACAACAAATTACACAATTCAAGGTTTGATGCGTTGAATTATTTCACAAAAGATCGAATCAAGGTGCACCTTGATTCGATCTTTTGTGAAATAATTCAACGCATCAAACCTTGAATTGTGTAATTTGTTGTGTATTGTCTGGGAAACATAGAAGTATAGAGCATTATCAGTGGTAGTTTTATTAAATTGAAATTTAGCACAAACAAGTTCTTGGATAATAGAGTCTGAAGGAGAAATATAAAAATTGTGTTTCAAGTATTTGATATTTGCAAGTAAAGATTTGTACTGTTGGAGAAAACGTTTCATTTTTGAGAAACAAAATCCATAATAAAACCTTGTCAAGAACCTTAGGTAAAGGAGCTTTGGCTATAAGTAGCTGGCTTGGAAATAATGGTGGTGGATTTTCTGGGGTCCTATTAAAGCCTGTACTGCTTATTGGAATTTGCTTAATATGCTTATTTGCTATGTATAAATGATTTAGGGCCAGATGTAGGTAATTTTATTTTACCACTTCTTAAATACCGAATCATACCGATTCGGTATTTAAGAAGTGATAAAATAGAGGGGGGATGTAGGTATTTCAGAGTCGGTAAATACCGAATCGTTAAGATTCGGTATTTACCGATTCTGTAAATACCGAATCGGTAATGCCCATTGATTCCTATGGGCATTGAAGCCCATAAGAATCAATGGGCATTACCAAATCGGTATTTACAGATTCGGTAAATACCGATTTCAGCAAGTGTGCAGGGGGTGTCACTTTGACACCCTCTAGCACCCCAAATACAGGCATGTGTGCCATGTGGCACACAGACATGCCCTAAGGGCATGTCTGTGTGTCACATGGCACAGGTGTGCATGCACAGATGTGCATGCACACCTGAATTCGGTATTTTACCACCCAATTGGATTGGGTGGTAAAATACCGAATTCTAAAGGCCTGTAGCACTGTAAACAGTGCTACCTACATCTGGGTTTTACCGAATCGGTAAAATTACCGATTCGGTATTTTACAGATTCGGTAAATTTACCGTTTCGGTAAATTTACCGAATCTGTAAAATATTGGCCCCTACATCTCGAAAACCAATTACCGGTCGGTAACGTCCGAAATCGGCCGTTACCGACCGGTAATTGGCAACCTACATCTGGCCCTAGTTATTACCTATCAAGAAATTGAAATGAAAGTAGGAAAGAGTAAGACTTAAAAATCATTGTAGTGGATGCAGGCCTTAGGGAGTAAGAAAAGTGAGGCAGTAGGGAAGGAACCTTAGAGATTAATTTGTGATAATGTGAGATGGCTATTCTAGAGATCAGAGTGACTATTTGAGGTTGCGAATGTTCTCCTTTTGCAATTTAAACGCATTTATCTGAAAAGTGCAAACATTTATGCTGAATAGCACACGAATAATAAATGCATAATTGTATTAAGTAGTCATTGTTAGACGATGCAAACACACTACTTAAATACCATAATGTACTGCCTTAAGTTAGCCTGCCTCTGATGCCATCATTGTTGATATTACATCCTAGCGTTCAGAATACTGTTTCGCATTTAACTCTTGTCTTAGACTGCAGATGCTGTAACTTTCCAGAAGTCCACTGTTAGCTATTGAATAGGTATTTGTTATGTATTAGACAACCGATAATGAGGTTCTCACCGGGAGGAGAGCAGATGGCAGGAAATGCAACTAGAGGGAATACATGTCTTAGCCGCAAGGTGTGCCTAGTGTATCATTTCAAGGACTACTGTGATTCATTGTGAAGATGTGAGAAACTAAGGAGTTTACCTGCTCTTAAAGTTTCCTCAGAACCCATTCTTTGCTGGGAGCAGGGAATGTATCAATTGTTACTAATAATGTTTGGCAGATTTATTTTAGGTTGTGTGTTACTTGGAGCAGAAGCAGAGCAGAGAAGATCATTCGGGAGAGACCGCATCTTAGTTTTTCCCGTCTCCCACTCACAGGATAGGTACACGTGCTGATTTCTATCTGAGAATACTTTACAGCTGTTGCTCATTTCATTAGCTAAGTGCTGAGACTTCGTGCCTGTGCACTTCTATCTCTATTATCAGAACCTTTTATTTGGGTATCTGAAACTGACACCTTACCTTGCTCATTGAAGAAACTAATGTTAATTTCTTAAAATTATATTAATTTAAATTAGAGATTTATTTTATGGAACATACTTTCTGTATTTACTTAATTTTATTTGTAAACCCCACTAATCTTGTATTATATCTACTAATGGATTATCTGAATCTGTAATGATGATGACTAAATATTAAACCTATTGAGTAAATAATTCGATCCAAATTAATTAACTCTCACCAACTCTCTCTCTTGATTCTTGTGAAGCTTCAAATGGATTTAACTGTTTATGGTGTTTGATGGAAATGAGTCCTACTTCTCAGTTCTTACTGTTGATGAACAAAGGTCCATGTAACTAATGTTGGGGGTTATTTAATGATTACACTTAAAGGCTGAGATACAAGATTCCCTGCTCTGGCAGTGCATAACCTCTAGCATTTAGCAACCAGGGGGAGTTGAAAAGCAAACAAACACACTTTTGACTCCACAAGCATGTCACTTTGTTCCTTTGAGCGGGGACACAGGCAACACAGCTGAGGGAAACGTTGTCTACCAGTTTATGCGCTATAGAGGCATACCAGATCATAACATCTGTCTTTCTCTAAACACTTCTTGAGTGTTTGAACTGGTGTGAACTACATATGTGGCAAAGGGCTGACAGGGACTATTCAGAAGCTCTTGGTTATCCTTTATTGTATTAGCATCTTTCATTATAAGTGCTCTGAAAATCTTCATTTAATTGAAGGGGGTCATTGATCTTTGTTTTGTTTTCTGTAAATCATAAAAAATGTACTAACTTGAAAATTCCCAAAACCACAGTTCACATGTTACATCATTAAAACAGGTTAGGACACCTAAAAAGGACATGGTTCATTGTTCACTTTAAAAAGTTAAGGTTTCATCATTTATCCTTACTTGACCACTCTTTTATAGAAAGCAGCATTGGCACCTTTCCTAGGACATTAATCGTTTGGTTGCTAAGCCTTTTTCCCTCAGAATGCTAACACCTTTTTTTCTATTTGTGGTCATTTGTGCTTACATCATCATATATTTGTTTTCCACATTAGGTACACTGGAGAGATTTGCATTACTTTTTCCCAAAATTATCATAATCGGAAGGTTCCCAGGATTTGTGGATTCTCATAGAGGGGACTGAGAAAATAGCCGAAAGAAACTACATTTGTCCATGTGAAAAATATCAAAAAACCTATTTTTTTCCCCAAAAGATACAACAAGAAAAGGTGTGCTGTGCTTCGACCATCTTTTTCCTAGCATTCAGGAACGAGCATAGCTGTATCAAAAATCCACTTTCTACCACAGTTTTTGCATTTTTCTAAGCGGTAGTCCGTTTTCCCTAATTTCTATGGTTTTCACTTCCTTTCAATTTGTGGTGGAAGCAGGCGAGAAACTCAGGGGTGATTCCAGAAAGCTATGCACTCTTTGAAAGTAGACAAAAAGCTAAATTCTCAAAGGGCTCATTTGTGTTGATCTCTCAAGGTTTTCCCACAGAGAGTAAGAGCTCTATTTATTGTGGGGGTTGTATCGCGTTTGCACTACACAATGTGGTGCATGCATGACACAGCTCCAGAATGCAATATATTTAGCAAAGCGAGGCCACTTTGCGTGGCCCTTAATGGCTTAATAAAGCATGAGTAACGCAGTGAAAATCACTGTGTTGCACTACTCTGCCCAGGGATGGTATTCAATGGGCATTGAATGGTGTTCCCACTGCAACGACCATGGACTCTGACACATTCAAAGATTTACCAGCACTGGTGGATCTTGGTATGTGCTAAAATTCTACGCCTTCCCTGGGCAGGTATAAGAATGAGAAATATATTTACTTCTCCTTGTTACTTTCTCTTTCTTTGTGTGTTGCATTCTGCAGCACACGTAAATATAGCAATATTCCTCATGGAATTTTTTTTGAGCGTGAAGGTTGCCCTTCCTGCACAAATCTAATCTTGTATGCAATGCAGACTCCCTCACACCATACTGCAAAGGTTCTTTGTCGCTAGGCAGCCTATCAAGAGTCAGCACTGTTAGAAGGCAGGAACAAGCGGTATTGTGATAAATACAGCACATTCCTGTACTTTCCCGGTAATGCAGCATAGTACAGCAAGGTGACATGCTGCTCTGCGTTAATTTTAAAATGAATACACAACCCATTTTGTTAAATATTAAAGCATATTGAAAATGAATGGGAATTTTCTTTTTATATTTGACAACATTTTCATTTGAATTTTTTAGCCACATTGGCTGATTTACAACAGCAATATTCCATTACATCGAACAAATCCTTGGGGTTGCGCTGATATATAGGGTTTGTGGTTCCCCTAAAACTTAATTCCCAGAGATAATAAACTGAGCTTTACCTTTCAATGGTTTTTCATTGTGTAAGACTATAGAGTAAATCATATGGCAAAATATAAAGAATCCAAAATGGGTATGAAGGCAACGTGTATTCTTGTAATGTACACAATAGGCCCGATGGTATAAATTCCGCACTGGGTGTGGAGCTTCCGCTCCGGGTGTGGAGCTCACTCTCTGGGTGTGGAAATTCCGGCCCAAGTGCGGAAGTAAACTTAAGACAGTCGTTAGTGCATTCTGTGAATACCATGAGTAGTAAGTGTAGGGTTTTGTCGTAAGTTAGTTCTGTGAATCGGGCCCACTATACTGAGTTTTGGAACAGTGATTATTTGTCACCTCTGAGTTTGAGGTTACCCATACTATCATGTTATTCAGAGGGCATTTTGCAAAATGTCTTCTTGCAGACTGGCTCAAATGTGGAAGCTACAAATGCAGAGATTATGTGTTTTCACACATCTCTTGACACAAGTGGTACCCACTTGTGTAGCTGGGCTTAACACCTGTTACATAAATCTCAACCTGGAGACATCATATTTCATGCAGCATTTTTCACAAAGTATGTAGCTGTGGTTTTTGAGCCCTAGCTCAGCCACCACCCAGGGAAATGTTCACTCCTATACATTTCTGAAAACTAGGCACTTGGGAGTATCCTGAGGGGTGTGACTTGTGTGATTCTCACAAGGGTTTCTTATGCAGAAGCCTTTGCAAACTTCAAAGGTAGGCTAAAGCACACACTTTCCCCACATTATTTGAGACAAACCACTGTAATCTGCAGTAAGTCACACATTTCCAACCACCGAGCGTCCCACTACATCTCCCAATAAAAATGTTAGCTCAGTTATATAGGTGAGCCTAGTGCCTTCAGCAGGAAAGGACCCAAAATGCAACGGATACAGATCAAATATTTACATTGAAACTTTTTTCATTTCGGGTAGCTGTGGATTTTGGGTTCTAGCTCAGCCGGCACCCAGGGAAAACTACCAAACCTGCATGTTTCTGAAAAGTAGATACTCTAGAAAGATTAGGGTGGCGAGATTTGTTTACCTTTCACCAGATTATCTCACCCAGAAGCTGTTGCAAATCTCAAACTTTGTCCAAAAACACAAAATATATTCACATTTCTCTGAGGGAAAGTTCTGGAATTTCTGGGGCGTCACACATTTCCTACCACTGAGCATTCCACCATGGCACTTGTTACCAAATGATACTTCCTTGTGTGTGTGTAGGAGCTTAGTGCCTGCAAAAGGAAATGGTCCAAGACAGAACATGTACAGATCCTTTTTTTACACTCAAAACAGACCCTTTTTTACAATGTGGGAGCTGTAGATTTTGGCCACAAGCTCGGCTAACACCTTTGAAAGCCTACCAAACCTGCACATTTCTGGAGACTAGACACCTGGGAAAGTCCGGGGTGGCATGACTTGTGTGGTTCGTGTGAGATTTTCTCACCCAGAAGCTCTTGCAAGCCTCAAACATTGGATCATTTCTGTAAGGGAAAGTTCTATGGGCCATATGTATCAAGGCCAAATGGGTTCTCAAACGCTAAAATTCGCAGAATTTCGGCGTTTGCGAACCCATTTTCGCAAAATGGCATGTATCAAACAATTTGGGTGCAAAATAAGGAATCGCAAATTTTGCCATTCCTTATTTTGCGATTGCATTTAAGGAATTGCAAATTTTGCGATTCCTTAAATGCAATGTATCAAGAAAAATATACATTCCAAAATGCCCTTAAGGAATCGCAATTTATCACCAACTTCTAGTTGGTGGTAAGTTGGGAATTCTTTTAAAAAAGCATTTTTTTGTAAATCCAATGGTGCCATGTGATGCTCATACATGCCCTTAGGGCTTGTATGTGCGCCATATGCGCACATATGTCATTTTCAGGGGTGCAGCAGGGTGTTCTTGAGACACCCCTGCACCCTTGAAATTATTCTCAATTTGCGATTAGCAAATTGCGAATCGCAAATTGAGAATAATTTCCCATTCATTCCTATGGGCCTCCTGGCCCATAAAAATGAATGGGAAATTATTCCTTAATTGCAATTAGCAATTTGCTAATCGAAATTAAGGAATTTTAAGGAATCGCTAAAAAATAGCGAATTTCTTCATACATACCATTTTGCGATTTCTAAATAGCGATTCCTTAAAGATCGCTATTTAGGAATCGCCAAAGGGTATGTTGATACATATGGCCCTTTAATCTGTGGGAGACACAAATTTCCTACCACTTTACGTTCCCTCATGTCTCAATAAAAATGGTATCTGACTGTTGTGGGTGGGCCTAGTGTCTGAGACCAAGAAAGTGTCCAAAGCGCAAAGTGGAGAAATTGACATTTTCTGTCTATTAGAAACTGCGTTACCGATTGACTGGGCTGTGAGCACTGGTTAAGCAACAACCACAATCCTACTTAGGGTAAGGCACAAGAAAACCCTAAATTAACCTGGGCTAAACCCCCTGGAGGAACAGTCAGGCTTAACTTAGAGGTAATGTATTTATACAACACTTCAAACAGTAAAACAGTGAAAACACCACACACAATTTAAAATTAAGCGTGGGTGTAAAATCCGTTTCGCGGGCGAATTTGCGGATTTTTGACGATTTCGCGATCTGCGAATCACGCGAATTTGCCCAATAATCCGCAAGTTCGCAAGCTACAAATTATTTTGCTTGGTTGCGCTTAAAAAATACAATATTGAGTCCGTCGAGTTGTTTTTCTCCCGGTTTTGCGTGTGCTGCGCCATTTTCCATCTTGCTGCGTGATCGCGTGAGAGTTTTTCGAACGCAATTACGTTATCGCGGCTTGCCATCTTGCACAGTGAGAGTTTGACAACGCGAGTACGTCATAAAGGCCCGCGATCACGCATTGTGGGAGAAAACAATGCCGAACACGTAGATGCGGCGCGCAGCTAACTTCGGCGGGAGATTTGAACAGCACGCGTTCCTGAAATTGCAAAAATTGCAATTCTGCACAAGAAATCCACCGCAGGAAGCATAAACCTTGTGAAAATGATGATTTTGATCAGAATAACTCCTCAGATTGACATTTGGCTGCACTTTTTGGTGCAGGAGTCCATTTTTTGGTGTGGGGTGGGAGGAAGGAAGTGCGTGAGAGTCTGCAACTATCTGTTCCTGTCCAGCAGGCTCCTCCCAGTGCTTTGTCCATGTCCTGGTCACTTTTCATTTGGCTGTGGAGCTGGAAGGATTACTTTTTGTGGCTGCTGCTGGAAATTTGTATTTGAGGACTTTTTGGACTTTGGAGTTTGGATCACTTTTGGACTTGAGATTTTACAAGAAAGTTGGTGTTGTTTGTTTGGGGCATTGCAGTTGAGGCAACTACAGTTCTAAAACTTTTTCACAACTTTAACAAAATATATATTGTGGTGGGTAGCCACAGTATCCAGTAGGCCCAGAGTTAGTCATGGGTGCATGATATAACTGTTTCTGTGGTTTTTTTAAAAACTTAATTCTCATTTATGTCCTGGAATTTTCGCTCACTGTTATATGTTGATTTTTTTAAAAAATGTTGGGGTGCCTGTAAAGCCTCACTAGCCAGTAGGCCCAGGTGTAGTGAGTGGTGCATGGGCCTAGTCTTTCTGTGGGGTGTCTTGAATTTAAACATCATTGAGGGCATGGATGGCATGGGATTGTGGTGATTTTGGAGTATTTTTAGACTTTTTGGGTTGGTGTTGGGGCTTGGCCATGTGGGTGGGGGCCATTTTAAGGCCTGGTACAGGCAGGGCCTGGCCATGTGGTGGGGGTCAAGGGGCCATTTTGAAGCCAGGCAGTGTGCTCAGGCCTGCACCCAGTTTGCCTTGCTTTCAACCATTATGCCCAGGGGTACTCAGTGGTGCATGGGCCTAGTCTTTCTGTGGGGTGTCTTGAATTTAAACATCATTGAGGGCATGGATGGCATGGGGTTGTGGTGATTTTGGAGTGTTTTTAGACTTTTTGGGTTGGTGTTGGGGCTTGGCCATGTGGGTGGGGGCTATTTTGAGCCTGGTAGAGGCAGGGCCTGGCCATGTGGTGGGGGTCAAGGGGCCATTTTGAAGCCAGGCAGTGTACTCAGGCCTGCACCCAGTTTTTCCTTGCTTTCAACCATTATGCCCACGGGTACTCAGTGGTGCATGGGCCTAGTCTTTCTGTGGGGTGTCTTGAATTTAAACATCATTGAGGGCATGGATGGCATGGGATTGTGGTGATTTTGGAGTGTTTTTAGACTTTTTGGGTTGGTGTTGGGGCTTGGCCATGTGGGTGGGGGCCATTTTGAGCCTGGTAGAGGCAGGGCCTGGCCATGTGGTGGGGGCCAAGGGGCCATTTTGAAGCCAGGCAGTGTGCTCAGGCCTGCACCCAGTTTTCCTTGCTTTCAACCATTATGCCCACGGGTACTCAGTGGTGCATGGGCCTAGTCTTTCTGTGGGGTGTCTTGAATTTAAACATCATTGAGGGCATGGATGGCATGGGATTGTGGTGATTTTGGAGTGTTTTTAGACTTTTTGGGGTGTATAACTGATGTTCCTCTGGCTTCTATTGCTTTTAGGTGCACAAGAGAACCACCAGTGCCAGGAAGAAGTCCTGCAGCGGTGTGTGCAGCACAACGTCACGTGACGTCATGTGTGGCCACAGACAAGACAACTCTGCAACTCGTGCAACTGCGGCCTGCTGTTCTGACATCTCAAGAAGATGGCCCCAAAGAAAGTTGCCCATAGCGCCTCAGCGAAAAAAGTTGCCAGTGCCACTGCCAGTAAGAAGGAGCAGAAGAAGCAAGTGGCACCACCAAGGAGACTGGTGTGCCCACCGACAGTTTTACGCCTGCTGCAGCGGTGGCTGCCGGGGACCAAGCTGGAAGCAGCACCACCGCTTTATTGGGCTCAGTGCCACCACGCAAAGTTAGGTCCAAGACCATGAGTGCTGCTGCGGCAGCCACTTTGGTTGTTAAATCACCATCGACCAGTGATCTTGGCTCATCACAAGAAAGTACCATCCAATCAACGCCGGGTGTAACTCAGCTGACGAGTGTTCAACAACCACAGCCACAAACACAGGTGCAACTAGAACAAGCGCAAGTACATGGGCAAGGAGAGGCGTAAGTAGAGCCGCAAGGAGAGGCGCAAGTAGAGGCGCAAGGAGAGGCGCAAGTAGAGCTGCAAGGAGAGGCGCAAGTACAGCCGCAAGGAGAGACGCAAGTAGAGGCGCAAGGAGAGGCGCATGGACAGGTGCATGGAGAGGTGCAACTAGAGGTTCATGGAGCGGCACAACTGCCTACAATGCTTGTTCCTCCAGAAGTAGGGGCACATCAGGAAATTGATATTCAAGAGGAGGTATCAGCCGAGGAAGCCACTCCTCCTGATGATGATCCATTGTCTTCCAGATCCCCAGCAAGAAAAAGGTCAAGGAGGGCTACTCCTACTACTACAAGTTCTTCTTAAAGCCCCCTTCATTCTGATGACCTTGATCATGATTGGAACCCAGCAATGCAGTCTGAGAGTGAGTCACGCCATGAGCCGACAAAGGTAGCTAAGCCTAAAAGGAAGGCTCCCGCAAGGCTTCGACTTATGGTTGATGACGATGAACAAGAAGTGGTGTCTTCTGCTGCTGATGAACAACAGTCTGACGACGACCCAGTCATCACAGTCGTCACTCCAGCCCCAGCGGGCATGCAGCAGACAAACATTTTGACCCTATCCCGAATGGCTGCTGAGCGGGATATGGGCGGCGTGGCACTGGTACCACCACCGTTAACTACAACACCAACAGGACCTACAGCTTCCATCTTTTATAGTCAGAAGGGCCGGCATGGACCTCCATCCAGCTCGACCTCAAGTAGTGGTGCCGTAAGTGAACAAGAGAAACGAATTCAGCCACGCCCATTCTCCAATTCATCTGGCATTAAAAGTCAAAGTAGCACCTCCACCTTCAGCAGACATCACCAGTCCCCAGTTTGGGACTTCTTTACTGTTAGCACAAAGGCGGAAAACATGGCCGTTTGTTCGATTTGTAAAGTATCCATTAGTCGGGGTAAGCTTGGTACCAACTATGGTACCGGAGGCCAGAGAGGTCATCTCAAGTAACACCACACTATCATTTGGGAAGCACACATGAGGAAGATCGAGGAAGGCAAAAGAAAAACAAATCCAAATGTATCCATTGATATTGCATCTGATGATGACGAGAGGCTGATCGTGCAGGGGGGAAGTGAAGAAGCTACAGACATTTTTTCTGTTACACCCAGTTCTTCTGGCAGCAGCACTGCAGTGGTATCGCCCACACCCTCTACCCCTGCAACATCTATGAGGCACACTAAGAGTGTGGGAGAGACACCAATGCGAAAAACTACATCACTGGGCCTAACTGGTTTGAAGACGTCATCATCATCATCATCATCACGTAAAATGATCCATCCCACCATTCGCGGAATGTTGTGGTCGGAGGCGCCATTTGAACGCAACCACCCAACGGTACATCTGTATAACGCAATGCTGGCTAAAATGCTAGCGCTGGACCTTCTCCCTTTTTCTTTTGTGGAAGGGGTGGGGTTTCTAGAATTAGTGGCAACAGTCTGCCCTAAATGGAAGGTTCCTAGCCGGTCCTATTTTGCCAGAGTTGTGGTTCCAGCACTACATCAAGGTGTGCTGGAGGTGATTGGGGCAGCTTTGCAGAAGAGTTCTGTTCACACTATCCACTTGACAACAGACATGTGGACCAGTTGCCAAGCCCTTGATTACATGTGCATCACTGCACACTGGGTCTCTTATGCAGGGTCTTTTGCAGGGGTTAGAGATAAGTCAAGTGCAGTTGTTGACCTGGACACAGTTTTTCAAGCTACTCGGAAACATGCAACATTAGCCATGTTTGCCATGGAGAAAACTCATACTGCAAAAAACATTTTGGAGGAGTTTAACAGTAAGGTCTCTGAATGGCTGCAACCAAGAAATCACATAGTTGGTTATGTTTCCACAGATAATGGCAGTAATATAGTTAAGGCCATGCATCAAGGTGAATATTTCAGAGTGCCGTGTTTGGCGCACTGTATAAACCTGGTTGTGTAAGATTTCTTGAAAACTGAAATCACAGCCAAGAAGTTACTGACCACCTGCCGAAGAATCTGCACACATTTCAGCCATTCTTTTAAGGCCCGGATGGAGCTGAGGAGCATTCAACTTGAACGTAAAGTGCCAGTCAAAGGACTCATCCAGGAGTTGGCAAGACGTTGGAACTCAACCTTTTACATGCTTGAGCGTCTGTCTGAGCAGTGCATGGTAATCAATGACTATGTCTTTCAATTAGGTTTTACTATGAAAGACATGAGGCTAGAGTTGGAGGAAAGGAAGCTAGTTAAAAGCCTGACAGACATGCTTCGTCCTTTTGAGGTCTTCACGCGTGAAGTCAGCAGGGAGGACTGTTCTTTGGGCAATGCTATCCCATTGTTGGTCATGCTAGAGCACCAACTGAAGGCGGTGTCTTCAACGTTCAGAGATGCTGGTGAAAAAGAGCAAGACGCATATCAGTTGGCGGAGAGCTTATTAAGGCGCCTAGTTGCCAATGAAAGGCTTCAAAACATACATACAGAACAACATTACATTTGTGCCACTATTCTGGATCCAAGGTACAAAAAGGCAGTGGCCAGAAAAGCATTCATTCCTTTTGATGAAGCAGATGTTTCAAAGTACAAACATTGGCTAGCTGTGTCAGCCACTCGGTTCGAAAAAAGAGCAGCAGAAAATTCAAGGAGCCGGCCGAAGTCCAACTGAATCAGCAGGCCATCCAGCGTCAAGTTCCACTTCTGAATCTGTGGGCAAAGGGAGTCACTTTCCCCCACAGCCGTTAACGACACCAGCAGCAACCGTATCCTCATCCTCACCTGCACCAGTCTGGGCCATAATATTGTCGGAAGCGGATTGGCTAACTCATCAAGGGTTTGCTCGTTCCAGTGCTGCGAAGGCCACCGATGGTACTCAAAGTGGAGCAACCGTGGAGAACCTTGAGTCAATGGTGCAGGCCTATCTGGATGACCCAACAGAGGTCTTTGTTAATACGAACCCATTGATGTATGGTTACAGGAAAATGGCTCTATGGCCACTGATCACCAACCTGGCTATGCATTATTTGTCTTGCCCACTCGCAAGCGTGTCTTCTGAACGTGTTTTCAGTGCTGCTGGTGCCATTGTAACTTCAAAAAGGACCCGCCTCTCAGCCAAAAATGTGGAGAGGTTAACACTGATCAAGATGAATCAGCACTTGATACCACCAGATTACAAAGTACGTGAATGCACGCAGGAAGAAGAGGACACCGACTTGGGTGACAGAAGTTCTTCTCTGTTACCTGACCTACTCCCGTCTCAATTCATGGAGTTTGAGGACGAGCTCTACTTCCCTGACACCGAGCCCTGAAAATGTCTTCCTTTTTTTCGTCCTTATTCAATTTTATTCCTGTGTGTCTTTCTTTGTTTTGCAACTTTTACCACAACAAAACTTTACTCACCTAATCACAACAAGTCCATCAGCAGCACTGTCTTCATCTTATATTCCTTATTGATTTGAAGGTGCCGCAGTCTACATTCCTGTGGTTTACAAGTTCACAACTCAATCATGCTCCTTTATACTCCTCCTCCAGACTCCCCCTATCCATTTCCCTCAACTCAGATGGATGGATTACGACATATCCCCTCAAGTGGGGCTGAAATTACTGACTGACTACTAAGATGCTTGCTGATTGCTGACAGAGTTACTTCTGATATTGACAGGAGAGGCTGCCCTGTGGGCCCTCACTTTCCGATGAAGATGCGGACAAAAAGTAGAACAGGTAATGAATAATTGAGAAGATGGCATGCAGTGGACAGCAATGGCTGTCTGGCTCTGATTAAACCAATTGCTGTTTGTTTTTTGTGCATGAAGTGATGATTCATATGTCTTGTATTAGTTATTATTTAATCTTTTACACAGTAATTGTAACTCATGTCAACAACTCTGTTTTTTTTACCTTGTTTAACCCCTTCCATGCTGGTGACGAACCCCAGCCGTCACGCTCCACGGTGCTCGTGTGCTGATGACGGCTGGGGTTTGTCACGGCCCCGCCCTGTTCATTCGGCGGCTGCACACGGGGGGAATCGCGGCCGCACTGAAGGGGTTAATTCAAATTGTACTTCAAATTCAGGGGCCACTATATTGCATTTCACAAAATATGCAAAATGTCCTTGGAGCGGACTCACTTGCCAATATGCCATGATGATTGATTAAATAATATATCTTTTTTCTTTACAGTCACTCACTGGGATGGATGGATCATTAGCGTCGGTTTACGGAAGAACTATGGCCAATTTGTCAGTGGCAAACAGGTAAACCAGTCTACAACAACTACTACAGCAGGACTACATGTCTGTCTATTCGTGGTATGTATTGGTGGAGGGCGAGGCAGTGTACTGTTGTTGTTATGCCAGGCAGAGTCCACTCCAGACAGCAGTTCATGTAAAATTGGGGCTATGTGGCTTGCTGCATACAATTAGATATGCTTTGTCTGTCTGACCTAGCTACATCAGGTTGCTTCACTCAGTGGTGCCTGCCTTGACCCTCTGCATGGCACTGCCTCAAGCTTGGGCCAAACATCCGTTATGTTTGCAAAATTTGCTGTTTTTCGGTATTTCGCAAATCTCGCGAATTTACCGAAAAATCGCAAATTCTTGAGCGGAACAGATTTTTGGCCCATGCTTGCGGCAGGGCCATGCAGATGGTCAAGGCAGGCACCACTGAGTGAAGCATCCTCCTGATGTAGCATACCTAGGCTCTTTGACACAGACAGACAAAGCATATCTAGGGCTTAGGGTTCAGTACGATTTACTAGGGTTTTTGGGTTTAAGTTGGTATGGTTCACGCTGATTCTAGGGCTCGGGTCCCGATGCAGGCTAGTTCATAATGATGTTGGCAATATTTTAGGGGGGTTTGGTGTTCTTTGGTCCAGAATTGGCAGAATATTGGCCTTTTTGGGTGTTTTGTCGGCACGTGTGTTTGGGTGAAAACTAAGTGAAAACTAGTCGTAGACCTTCTTCTTCTTCTTCTTCTTCTTCTTCAAAGAGCGCAGTGGTTCGATTTTGTTCTGCCTTGCTGAGATTCTTGTGAATCGCTGGAACAAGTGACTGTCCAGGTAAGTTTCAAGAGGATCGAAGTAGTGGAAGTGCTGAAAACAGCAATGTTTTGTGAACAGCGCAATTTGCCATGTTTTGAATATACCAGTGTTTCAAGTTTTGGGGGGCTGTTTGGGGGTGTTCTACATTTGTGGGCGAGGGTGTGGGGGTCTGGGAGCACTGCTGGCTCAGTCTAATTTTGATTGCATTTTTTTTCAGAAAATCCATGGTGGAAAAGGGTAGTTAGGGCCTAGCTGCAGAGCGTATTTGGGCTGAATTGAAGCTAGGCTCATTTTTGCTTTTTGCCTGTTTGGGGGTGTTCTGCTTTTTGGCGGGTGGCTGCAGGGGTCTGGGGCATAGCTCGGAAGGTCTATTATCGGAATCAAGTGTTTTGGACCAAATCGGAGGTGAAAAAGTTTTTGCGTTTTTGCTCACTTGCCTGTCTTTGGGGTGCTGTTTGGGGGGCTTCTAGGTTTTTGTGGGTGGGTTTTGGGGTCTGGGAGCACTGCTGGCACAGTCTAGTGTTGATTGCATTTGTTTTTCAGGAAATCCATGGTGGAAAAGGGGAGTGAGGGCCTATATGCACAGCACATTTGAACTGAATTCCAGGTAGGCCAGAAATTTGCTAAGTCTCACTTTTTGCAGTTTTGCTTTTTGGCTGTTTGTGGGTGGTAAACTTGTTTCTGCCTGGGTTAACGGGTCTTGGGACTTTGCTGTGAAGGTCTAATACCGGATAAAAGTGGTTTGGAGAAAATCGGAGGTGAAAAAGTCTTTAACTTTTTGGAGTTTTATCTCACTTTCGTGTTTTCGGGGGCCTGCTTTGGGGCGTTCCTGGTGTTTGGGGGGGTTGGGGAGTCTTGGAGCAACGCTGGGTATGGATACTTTTGATTCCAAGTGGTTTGGAGAAAATCCATGGTGGCAAAGGGGAGTTAGGGCCTAGCTGCAGAGCGTGCACGGAGTGATTTGGGATTGAGAGCTGAATAATTCTGTGTCACTTTTTGCGGTTTTGCTTTTTGGCTGTTTGGGGGTGTTAAACTTGTTTCCGCCTGGGTTGACGGGTCTGGGGGCATTGCTAGGAAGGTCTAATACCGGATAAAGTGTTTTGGATAAAATCCATGGTGAAAAAGTTTTTACCTTTTCAGAGTTTTCGCTCACTTTTGTGTTTTCGGGGGCCTGCTTGGGGGGGTTCCTGGTGTTTGGGGGGGTTGGGAAGTCTTGGAGCAACGCTGGGTATGGATACTTTTGATTGCAAGTGGTTTGGAGAAAATCCATGGTGGCAAAGGGGAGTTAGGGCCTAGTTGAAGAAAGCGTTTGACACTATTTTTAACTTAGGGCTCGTTAGGGTTAGCAGTATTGCATGTGTTTGGGGGTGTTCGAGATTTTGGCAACTGGGTTCTGGGGTCTACTCTTGGAGCACTTGTGGAGAAATGTATAATTTTGGTTGCAAGTGGTTTGAAGAAAATCCATGGTGGGAAAGGGGGGATTTGGGCCTACTTTACTTTCAAAGTACGTTTTGTCACCATTTTCCACTAGGCCTCAGACAGGTAGCAGTGTCGCACGTTTTTTAGGGTCTGATTGGGGGTATTCTACATTTTAGCATCTGTGTTTAATGGTCTGGGAGCACTGCTGGGAAGGTCTAATTTTGTTCTAAAATCGTAGTTTACAGTACACCTAGCTTGAGGGGAAAGAGCTGTAAAATTCGCCCATACTTATTTATCCTTCAAAGGGAGACTCAGAGTACGCCCTTTCGAAACTATTGTACTGTCGATTCTGAAACTGAAAGTGTGACTTTTTGCACTACACAGCGTACGTACCTTATATTTTTTTCTCAGTGGTGTTTTAATATCACTTCCTGTTTTTCCATCAACATTTACAGGGCGGCTTTCACCCTGTGCAATGGAAAAAAGGATGAAGTCAGGCTTCACATTAGCGACCCGCAATTCAGCATCCGCCAGGCAGGAAGTGGACAGGGTGTCTTCTGGTCACCAACATTGATCGACGGAGCGTCAGATGGAATGGAGGAGTACCGCAAATAGGAGGAATGGCTGGATGAATGCAACTTTCCAAATCCAACAGGACAAGTACAACAACATACAGTAACAGTATCTATTCATTTCTACTTATCTATTAAGTAATGTTATTGCTGTGAACTTCTATGAGTGTGACTCTGCATTTCTTTGCTCTCTGCTTCTAAATTCATCCCTCCAGGCATTGTATAGTTTAACTTTGCTATTTTTCAAACTAATTTAATGAACAAAGTGTTTCTCTGAGTGCAGAGGTAGGCAAGTGAAAACGCATAATTACTGCAGCCCTGTACTGTCACATTCTTTCATTCATTAGAAAGTACTACTTAGTTTAAGTAACCTAACCATCCATTTAGCAATCAACTTCATGCCTGCAGTAGTGCATGCACTTCCTTTATGTCCCTTCAAATATTTATGAATATATTCGTATCCAGAAATTTGTTTATCTTCATTTGTTGTTTGTCCATGCAGTGTTTTTTTTCCTCTCTCAACAAAGCTTTCCCAAAAAACCCCATTCCCATCCAATTTCCAAACCCTAACCCTCTTCCCCCAGTCTGTGTGGTTTTCATTGATGTGTGAATAAATGACAGCAATAATTCCACACACTTGCTGGGGAGGATAAGGTCAAAGCAACTGAAAATGAATTACATTTTAAGGGGCTGGTGAAGGAATCTGAGGATATATTCTTACTCAGCTTGACACAGACCCATGTCTATTGGCAAATCAAAACAGATTTTCATGGGCGCCATCAACTGGATTGATCATGAAGAACATCCTCCTCCTACACGTGGCAAATGATTATGCTGCTGTGTCCTTCACCTACAGTACTATTTCTTGTAGAAGTAGCCAATGTCAAATTCCACGCAAGTAGTAGTTATACTTTCAATACTTTAGCATTTGTAAGGCTACATTATGGCACTGTTCTAGTGTACTGTCACGTGCTATAGTATCTATCGTACCGTTCTAATGCTCCGCTCAGGCCAATCAAGGTTTCAATTTCTTTTTTTTCATATGCTGCAACTGCCACTGTGTACCACCACTAGTACCACCGCAATGATGCCATTTCAACCGCCCAGGATTGCCAACCTTAATCACCATGCAGCCAGCCCTGTGCCTAGCCCTATTTTCAAACACGAATAAGCGCTTGGAGGGAGGAAGAATAATGGAGTATTAGGAGAGACGAGAGACTGGCGTAGTACTAGTAAAGTCCTAGGACAATTGAATTCACTAACTCTGTGAGAGGCACTTACTTTTGTAAACATTTGGGCAATTATTAAAACAATTTGAATCAAGAAGCCACTTAAGTTTCAGGAAAACAAACTTACAGTTAAACCCCCCCTCCAGCCTCAACTGCAGTAAAAACACGTATGCTATGTTTAAGTTGAAAGTAATAATTATTTATATCCCTAACAAAAATAAACTATCCCGCAAGATCCGGCCCACCCCCCTACCTAACCCCAAAGAACGTCCGTGAAATAAAAAGTCCCCAAAGTCCAAAAAACCCAACTCCCAATTCCCACCCCCAAAAAGTCTTTAAAAAAGGGGCAAGGGACAGTCTCTCCTCCTCTAATGCCGCCGGGGGTGTACTTTTTGGGCCAGGTGGTCATGGTCCTTGCGAAGGTTCTTGAGCAGGATTCTCATTTTCTTCTGCTCCTGCTCAAGGTAGGACACCCTGAGGGTTAGGCGGTGCACACGTGCCTTGCACCTGCTGTGGGGGGCAGCTGATGTTTTGGCTGCTTGGCGGTGGCAGGTGGCTGCGGTACCACGGCTCCGTACCGCTGGAGGCCTGCGCTGACTGGCTGACCCAGGGAGCATGGAGGAGGATGCAGCTGGCGCTGTGGATGTTGTGGAGGTCGACTGCGAGATTCAGCGACAGTCGCCTCTAGTTTCCGTTGCCGGGCCCGTCTAGCCAGCTCCTTCCGTGACAGTTTGGAAGGAGCATCTATATGAAGAAAGACAAACATAGTCTGTAACCAATGCTCTTTAAGATTAACACAAAATAATTCAGCAGAAAGTTGTGTCACAGTAGAACTAGCAACTTGCAAGCACAGTACATAACATTTGTGGCCTGTATCTATCTAACCTCCCACTTCTTCAGCCTTGCTCTAACATTAGTGGGAGTTTCAGGAATCAATTCTACGAGCACTATGGACTCACTACATTAGAGTCGACTATGACAGTACACCAGTCTTATTCTTCTTCTTCTCTCTTGTTTAGCGAAATTGGTACGTAAACTTCTGGAAGCCGGCATAATGCCAGTGCAGTCAACTTGCACCCGAGAAAACCAGACACACGCCATGATGACACAGGCTTGCGTTACTGTACCAGTCCAGTACATGCAGGTGGTGAAGCTCTTACTTTTCTATTACGGGTGGCACTGAGAATACTCTGTTAGAAGGGCTACTGCTTAATTAATTTAACTTTCACCCTACAGTGCCAATGACTACTAGAAAAGGAAAATGAAGAAGATAAATAATATGATTATCTATCCCTTCACAGGATATGTATTTGATTACATATGGGATGACTTTAGGTGCTTTGTTTTTATTGAGTGAACACTGATAGGCCACACATGAATGACAGAGTTGTACTAAAATTATTAACAGAGGTAGTGAGTGGCCCCCGTAATCGCCGGATATATGCTGTGCTTGCAATACAAACTACTGCTACTATTCATGGTAGTATTCGGAAAAATTACAACTTCTTTTCCTTGCCTTTCCTACATTGGAACGGACGTGCGGGTGCGGTGTTACATGCTCTTCAAAGTAACACTTAGTTCATCCAGTGACCGTCTACTCTCTCTACATACACATATGCTATCTATGAGTCAGACAGTACCATGATCCAGGCATCCATCCATTCAAAGTAAATGTCAATCATTCTTCTTAATGTCTCAACTGGACAAACCTTACTTTTTCTCACGGGAAAACAATATTTTCATTTTATTTTGGAAACCGCAAGCCATGCATCCGTGCTTGACTTGCATTTGAATTTCAACCAAAGGATATATTGCGCACACATACAGTTTCTGTTTCACCCACCCAGTCAGTCCTCTTCCCTTTCTCCTTCTACCCATCCTTGCTTCATCCTTCAACTGGCCATGCATCATATTCCCAGCCACCTCGGGCAGCAATCAAACACGTATCATTCTTTGCCAGTCATCATTACTTTTAACTCGCTCGTCCTTCCACACTTACTTACACCCTTCTTTCCCTTTTCGTTCATCCCATCCATCAAGTTCATCTCTCATCTGATTTGGATTCTCGAAAAAACTTTCACAGCTGAGTTGAAGTCAATTTAGAGGAGGCTACTACCAGGTTGATAAAAACTTAGTTCTAAATTTGTAAGTCTTCTTAACAGTATAGTATACTTTTACTGTACAACATATACACCCGTGCAGAGAGCACACTCTGCAGTCTGCAATCTCGATAAGTAAGGAATATAATAGCTTACCACTGTCCGCCACTACCGTGGCATACCCCACAGCAGCTTCCGCTGGCTGTTGCACCGCCTCCGCCCCAGGAGTGCCCACCTCCGCGCTGGCCCCGGCACCGGTGGATGGTTGTGCCGATGTTCCGCCTAGAAAATACATTTCAGATTCTTAGATGCCATATACACCACTCCCTAGTATTTTGTCTAGGAATGAAAAAATGTCACTACGACTACACAAACAAATTTAATAATTTGTGCCTGTCTAGTCAAAACAAAAAATTGCACTTTTTTCAGGGAAGGGTGTTGTCTTGCTACACTTTTTGGCACAACTGATGAATGCTTACTTTTTAACACGCACCGTTTTTCTCATAACAGACAGAAGCTTCCCTTCTAAGAATAAGAGCAAGATCAGATCATCATCACTAGGACGGAGTCAGCAATGATTCAGCACCACAAAGAAGATTTGAAGTTCCAACCAGGTGAGGGCTCACCCACAATTAATGTGTGAAATCACTAAGCACTTTTCCATTTTCAATCCACCGTTTATGTTGTATGATGAACTTGATTTTAATAAATGTTTTTACTTTTAATAAAGCTTTAAAACTTACATAGACTCTGTGGTTTTTAGTCATGAGTGAGTAAGCGAAAGGGTTTGCAATTTGCAAGCATGAGTCCGCGGCTCTGACAGTTCTGGACTCTGACTCCGTAGTCTTATGTCCTGGGTTGGATGATCATCATTGGGGATCAATCATCGATGAATTAGGCAGCTAAATGACTGTCACACTAGCTAGTCAGTAAGGAGATTGGGGGTTCAAATTCTGTTATGACTGAGGTATGTGCAAAGTCTAACAGCGCCTATTATAATTGATAAACAATGCACTATTTCGTGTCCATAGTTCTGTTTGTGCAGAATTGTCCCTGCAACAATAGCAGTATGGATTGTCCTCCTATCCAATCAAAAAGTAAACTAGTATCTTATTCTTTCTTGGTGGTCATTGACAGTTTATTGTTGGGAATTGTCAAAGCATAAACATTTTGAAGACTTCAAAAGACATTATGGACAACGCAGAGGACTGCACTCAGTGCATAGAGCTATTGCTGAATAGAATGGGAGTTTCGTTTAACACCTTTTGCCAACTGTGCAAGCTTAGTTAGCTACACAGACAGACTAATAATAATAATCTAGTCGTACCAAAGGGAGTCATAGTAGAGGCAGGATAAGATTTAGAAACAGTCTACAAGAAGATCAAAGACGATCTAGAAAAAATCGAATGAGGAACGTTAGTAAAAAATAGGTACTCTAAAAGATAGGGAAGTATAATTATTAATATTAACATGAAAACTTACTGGGGCCAGCAGAGGAGCCCTCGCCGGACCGATCCTGGCCTTCCTGGTCCTCCTCCGCCGGCGCCGCTACCTCCTCCTCTGTCCTCTTGCCCCTGGGGGAAGCTGATGTACAACATGAAAGAAAGACCCAAACATGGATGATTGTTGTCAACCAAATCAAATATTTCAAAAGAACAATAACAAATTATTTCGGGGAAATAGCAAATAGACAACAATTGCACTACATTTATTGACCTATCTGATGTGGTCTACTAGGATATTAGTATTGCTGGATTCGCGGACCGTCGACTTGGAAAGTTATGTAACTCACTAAACCAACTACAAAAAGGTTCGACTAGGACTGGCAGGCAGCACTATGCAGCACGCCAAGTGACAGACAAAGTCCATCGTGATTGCAGACCAGTGAGAACACTAAAGAGTAAGTTTCCTACTACATAAAATACTCAAACTATCAATCCACCACTACTATCTCTTCTTAGTGGCAGGTGTACAAAGAAAGGACTGGACTTGAGTCTCTAGGGGCAGATTTACAAGTCCCTTGCGGCTCTTTTGCTCCGTCGTTGCGTGATGTTTGTGACGCAGCTGCAGCGCAAAAGAGGCGCCATGGTGCTGGGTATTTTAACAACGTGACGCATCTGGGAGATGCATCACGTTGTAAAGCCCTGCGCCATCAGGGGGTGTTCCGGCACAAGGGAGTGCGTTCCTGCGCAGGAACGCATCCTAAAAGTGGCTGAGTGAAATCTACAAGATTTCAGTCAGTCACTTTTAGGCCAATGCTGCGTCACTCAAACCCTGCTCCTGCTTGAAGCAGACGTACAGCTTGATGCAGCATTGTGGAGATAGGGCACCCCAGAGCATTGCTGGAGCTGCGTCGTGGTTGCGATGCAACTCCAGCAATGCGCTGCCTTTAGGGCACAGATGCGTGGCGCTTCTGTGTCATTTTTGCCCCTTGGTGCGCCGCATTGTAAATGTGGTACCAAAGGGGGTGGTGATGGACGGAGCATCTGAACCAATCAAACACTCACACCCAGTCAAAAGATCTGGGTTTAATCCATTACCGTTCTATAGCCCACTCTGCCACCCCAGTTCAGACAGGGCTATATGCAAATCAGTCTGACCCTGTGCCTCATGGGAACAGTCCAGCCCGAACTGCCAAGCCATGCCTTCCCTGGACCGGAAACAAGCTTCCGAGGACCGGTTTCTGGCATTACAGCCTTCTTCAGCCCGGCTTGCTTGAATCCAGTGGCAAAGTGAGAAAGGGACTCACGTCTGAGCATACCCTGCCACACTTATGGCGGCCAAAAGCGGTACAAAAGGGGGTGGTGATGGACGGAGCATCTGAACCAATCAAACACTCACACCCAGTCAAAAGATCTGGGTTTAATCCATCACCGTTCTTTAGCCCACTCTGCCACCCCAGTCCAGACACGGCTATATGCAAATCAGTCTGACGCTGTGCCTCATGGAAACAGTCCAGCCCGAACTGGTAAATGCGGCACACCATGGGTGGTGGAGGCGTGGCGCACAATTACTGGCGCATCCCTGCTAATATGCAGGGATGCGCCAGTAATTGTAAATCTGCCCCTTAGTGTCTAGCATTACGCAGTTCTGTAAAGTATACTCATACATAATTACTCAGGCCAATGAAATGAGCACAAAAAATTGAAAACAAATAAGCATAGTAGCACCGCCACTGAGCAGGAGAGCAGTGCACCTGAAATGCAATCACAGAACATTTTGAAACATAATTTACCTACAATCTAATCAGCAGCATTATTGCTCTTCGGAAAAAACAAAAATTTGCAATATGATAACACATAGAGCAGGAGAAAACAGAGTAGTGATTAAATAGCTACTACTACTCACCAAGCCCGGGGATCTGGACGCCTAGCAGGTCGAGCAGGTCGTGTTCACGGTCCAGGAGGTCGGACCACCGGTGCGTGGCCTGGTTGTAGGTGCGCCGGACCCGAGAGTGTTTATACATGGCCCGGCACACCTTCTCCCACAGCTTCCGACGCTCCCGGAGCCCGTACCCGCTAGCGATCGTACCGTCTGCCGCGATGGTCTTGGGAAGGTGGCGCTGCACATAGTAAACCAGTGCGGCCACCTCCTCCGCGCTGAAGATCTCCCGGGCTGTGACTTGCTCCCCCCGCAATCGCCCGCATGGGAGCCGGGTACGGGGTGCGGGACACTTCCCCTTCTCCTTCCCGGCTCCCTTTGCCATGATCCTGGACAGGAATGGAAATAATAAATAGGAAAGAGAATAGGGAAAAAGTAAACAAAAGAAGAGGCAAAAAAGTAGTTTTAAAGTAACCAAAAGTAGAAGAAAACACAAAATATAGATCTACAAAAATAGAGGGATAGTTAATAAGTAAAAAAGATTAAAAAAAACTTCAAACAAGCAAAGGATGGAAAAGATTGAAGCTCGATAGAGAAAGCATGCCCAGCACCATAGCAATGAATGAAAAACAAGATGGCCGCGCCCGTTGAGGAGCGCGTGGGTAAGTTCGCGCGATATTTCCCCCGCGAGCACGCTTAAACACACGCAAACTTGTAATAGCGCGCCGCACACAACGCGAGATTGCCAATAGCGCCCGGAAACAGAAATACGCAACGCGCCAAGAAACGACCGCATGGGTAACTTTGCGGTCGGTGCGCTGCAAGTGGCTCGCAAATACGGAAAAAACCCCGCGAACAGGCAAAAAAAATCCGCAAATTCGCACAAATTCGCAAATTTTACGGATCACGAATTCGCTTTCGCACTAATTCGCAGACCGCGAATTTGTAATTTCGCCCATGCTTATTTAAAATCTGACTTTACCATAGTTAGGATTTTAAATCAGGAGTTTAAAGACACCAAATATGAACTGGTTATCTCCTTCCATGTGGCACTTATACTTATACTCATATGGGAGAGATGGGCCTTGCAGTTGTGAAAAAACGAATTTAAGAGATTTTCACTGCCAAGACATGTAAAACTTAAAAGTACATTACCTACTTTTAAATACATTGCATCCTGCTCTCTGGGGACTGTCCAGGGTCATATATGTATTAAAAAGGAATTTGTGGGCCAGGCAAAAGTTTTATTTTGACATGTAAAAATGGCAAGTTAAACTACACCTACAGACTCTGCAATGGCAGTAATGAGACATGATTAAAGGTCTCCTTAAGTGGGTAGCTCAATCAGTGCTGTAGGGTCACTATTAGAATTTAATTTACAGGCCCTGGGCATATATAGTGCACTTACTAGCAACGTATGAGTACAATTAATATGCCAATTGGGTATAAGTCAATTCCACCATGTTTTGTTTAAGGTTAAAAGCTTTATTGAATAACAAAAAGAAAAATAAATACAGAAGGTTGGCAAGATACAACTAGAATAGATAACTGATGAAGTACAATGTACAACCATCAATAAGAACAGAAAGGAAAGCTGTTTTATATTTTATAATAACAAGAAAGGGGAGAAAGAAAGAAAAAGAAGGGTGAGTAGGGCGAGGAGAAGGGAAGAGGAGGTACTATTAAAATTAGGAATGTGTTAAAATGCATAAGAATAGAGGATTATGAAACCATGTGTATAACAAATCAGAACAACAATATGCCAACAAGAATTCAAAGGAAAAAGAACAGATAAATAAACCAATTATGGAGGTTTAAAGTTTTCAGCACTACTACAAGATCTTAGTACATTCTTCTTCAAATATGTTTTAAGTGGTGATCCAGCGCCCCTATAGAAAAACTGGCTCAACAATGCTACCCAATACCACAATACTTACCATTAATCATAAATCTCTCACAAGGCCCATAAACCAACGAGACAATTTTTGGGCAACTGAATCATGTGACCTAATTATTCAGAACCTATTTATAAACTATTTACACATTTATATACATCTGCAGTTTATCATTTCTTACCATGGTTTTTGAGCAAATATCATTATAATTAAGTCACTAAGGTAAATGGATCAACTGATGATAACTAGACATGAACATACAAGACCAGCTTGACGTTTCAAAATCTAATTTTATTAATTTTATTCTTCAAAGTAAGAGCATTTTCTTTATTAATTCATTATTTTATTAGCAGATAAGCAGCATTTAATGAGGAATGATCAATTAGACTGGCATTTCAAAGCATATTCAGAAAACATGAATACTAATTAATAACAGTTTCCATTCCCTATAGCTATTACCCTGACTATTCTCACTCCACCTAGAAAGGAAAAATCAATTATCTCTGCTGTCCTTACATGAGCAATAAGTCCGACAGCATATCACGTCATTCGGGACCAGGAAAGTGAGAAGCACCCTCCTACCTATGGGACCAAGTTTTATACCTTTTCTGACTAGCTAATCTCACTAAATTGTACACTTTCTCTTGCCATCCAGAGTTCTTATTGGCTGACAGATGTCAGTCCATGTCAGCTCATCACGTTTCCAACCCAAAATCGAGCCTTTTCTTTGACTCCATTGTCCGATTTAATACATGACTTTTGGCTTCCTCGAAAATGCAACATTCTTCAAGTAACAGTATGTTACTTCCTTAGCTGGGCAGATTTGCTGCATCCTGTCCTTGAATTTGTCACTCTCAGAGCACATCTTGCACAATTGTTCATCAGTATTTCTTTGACAACTGTCGATGTGGTAAAAGTTTCCACGCCTGAATACGTGCAGGGCTCCACTCTGGACAGGATTCTAAACACCATCTTTAAAAACGCTAGGCCTTAAGCCTCTCCCTTGGAAACCAGTTTTCAAACCAACACAAGACATTAATTAATAAAAGTATTGAAACCCATTCTGTTACCCACCCCCTTTGCTAATTATTAACCCATTAATCTATGTTACCTCGCTAAAGCACACAAAGCTGCATTTTTATCTACCATCTTCTTTTAGGCCGCAAAATCCTCCACGAGCTTTTACCACATAAAGACGAAAAGACATAACATAAGCACACAAATAAGCACATGCCATTAGTTAAACAGCCGCATTTAATACTTACAAAGACAATAGACAAGGTTAGTTTATTATTTTCAACACACCTGCTTTTGCAACAAAGAGCACATGAGTTAATCCCTTGTGTCATGTAAATGTATTTTAAAACTAGGTTTATTAGTAATTTTCATTTCGTGCCTAATAATACAGTTATAATTTTATGGAAATTTAACTTTGCGAGTCAGAACAAAATATTATTCTGAACCTCGCTCCATCAGTGGCAAGCCAAAAAGATCGCTATTAACAAATGGATTAGAGAAGGAAGCAAAGCAATATCAAGACGGTGATAATGACATAAATTGATCCAACAATGTTGGACAGAAAGTTTTGAAGAGTTTTTCCAATTGAGTGTAATTTTTTGAAAGGCTGGGGTTAGCATAAGGTCAAAAAAGACCATGGTTATGCAAAGGAAGATCTGGGGAGTCTAATAAACTTCCTAAGAAGAGGGTGATAGTAGAAAAAGGAAGGCGGACCTTAAATATAAGAGAGATATAATACCAAGTGTTCCCCCAAAAGGCAATAACAGTGGGACAGGAGAAGAGAAGATGCATTTGATCAGCAGAGAGGAGATCACATGTCCAACAGTTCATGTTAGTGGAATAAGAAAAATTAGCAATAGTAGTAGGGGTAAAATAAAGGCTGTGGTATAAGAAAAACATAGATTGAGTGAGAGAGGCGAATCTAGACATTTTGAGAGATCATTTCCAGAATTTGTCCAAAAATGTGATGCTCCAATCACAACCCAGATCAGATTCCCAGGACAGTTCCACTTTACCCCTAGGGCAAGAAGGATTGGGAGAAGAATGTGCTTATATGTTAGAGAGGCATCAGGAAAGGTAACAAGAATCTTAAGAAGAGAATTGCCTTCTGAGCATCGAGGAATAGAAGGAAGAGAGTAACATATGTCAAGAATGATCATCATAACAGAAGAGAATCTGTGCCAGAAGGAACAAGGGCAGTTAAAAGTCGATTGAAAATAAGGAAATGAACAGGGGCATATACCATCAAATAGGTCTATGACCCAAACTATTTCCCGCAGCCTCCAGGATTTCCAAAAGAAAGGTCTATTATTAATAGTAATAAGACGATTGTGCTATAAAGAGAACTTAAAAAGGTTTCTTTCAAATTAATTACTGGATGAGTAAGGGGTTTTAATAAGGAGCATGTATGTTTAAATAAAGGAAGGGAAGTCTGAGGAGTTTTGGCAGAAAAAGCCAAAATTTCCTTCAGAGAAAAAGGTAGAAGCAAAAAACACTCAATAATGAGCCATAAGGGGGTGAAGGGGGAGGAAGCAGAGAGCAAACATTTGGAGGCTTGACGAAGGATAAAGGATTTATGTTAATTCCGAAAATGGACTCCGCCTTTGGATTTTGTTTTACGAAGAAATGATAAGGACAGTCTAGACTTTTTACCATTCCAAAGGAATTTGGAAAGAAGAGAGTCTATCTTTTTAAAATAATAAGAAGGGATAAAAACAGGAAGCAAAGAGAACATATAAAGTAGGATAGGTGTAAACATCATTTTAATGGAATCAAGTTGTCCCCACCATAAAAGAAATAAATGGTTCCAAGAGGAAAGTAACTTATCAATATGGGACGGAGCATCAGTCATATTAAGTGTGACTGAGAAAGGTATGGAATTAGAGAACCTTATTCCTAAATATTTATTTTTTGAACTATTCCATGAGAAACCAGTGGTGGAAAAAGAGTGGTGTGTACAAAATGTTGTAAGGGGGAGGGTGTCAGTTTTATCAGCATTAATGTTATAGCCTGAGACTTAGAAGAATGAGGAAATTTCATGAGATAAAGAAGGGAAAGATAAATTAGGGTTGGAGAGAAAAGGTAAAATGTCATCAGCGTACGCCGAAAGTTTTAAATGGTGATCCCCATAAGAAAAGCCGGAGATAGAATTTTTATTGCGAATTGAAGACAAAAAGGGTTCAAGAGCTGTAATAGAAAGAAGAGGGGAGAAGGGACAACCTTGACGGACTCCACACTGTAGAGAGAAAAAGAGGATGTGTAACCATTAACTAGAACTGAGGCTCTAGCTGCAGAATATAACAAGGAGACCAGAGATATTAGTTTAGGGCCAAAACCATGCCAATTAAGAGTATGAAATAAAAAGGACCAATCTACCTTATCAAATGCTTTTTCGGCATCAACAGAAATAGCTGCCAGGGAAGTGGAAAGAGAGGGGATTTTGTTTAAAAAATTAGGAAATAATCGAGAATTATCCAAGGTATCCAAGGTAAGTCTACCTTTAACAAAGCCACATTGTTCTTTACTAACCAAGTAAGGCAAAAGGGCTTCTAACCTCAAAGTGATTTAATTTAGCAAATACTTTATAATCAACATTGATGAGGGATATGGGATGATATTTTTTGCAATACTAAGGATCTCTGTAAAATGTTGTGAGTTGATACTCCTCCTCAATTTATTTGATGTTGGGATGGTCAGAAAAGCCATTGAGTCATATTGTTGAAAAAGCTTATTTTGTTTATTTTTCAAATAAATATCTTTAAGTGATCCATCACAGGGGTTACATCTTTAATTATATATGCTGCTATTTTGAAATCATATTGGTAAATACTAGCAGCCGGCACGGGTTTCGCCTGATGGCATAAGTAGGCCAGGGCTTTTTCAAGGTTTTGATCTATGTCAAATAGTCGTAGTCCAGGGACAATCCTGCGTGGATGCTTCCTACTGGTGTACATTTAGCAAATACTTTATAATCAACATTGAAGAGGGATATGGGATGATCATTTTTGCAATACTTTGTGTATCAAACATATTGTAGCGTCTTCGAAAGTACCACTTGCAACACCAGATAGAGAAAAGGAATGAAAAGATGTGGAATTTAGGAAGTAAGAAAGCAGAAAAATGTAGATAGGACTCGACCGTTAAGCCATCTGGACCAGGAGATTTGCCTTTCTTTAGAACTGACAGGGCAGAAGAAATTTCTACAAGAGATAGGTCCGATGCAAGGGTAGAGAAATTAAGTGAATCATTAGAAGGGGCGATAGAAGCAAGATAAGATTGAATAGAAGAAATAGAAGGAGGGGATTCCAAGGTATTTCAGTCTTTATAGAACAACATACATTTATCAAGGATATCAGCATCTTTATGAATAAGTTTCCCATTGGAAGAAATTATGGAATCAATAAGAGTACGATCTTTCAGAATTTTAAGATAATTGGCTAGCAATTCACCCATTTTATTATGGTCACCATAATAGTGAGCGCTGCTACGTAGAAGTATAGAGCATTATCAGTGGTAGTTTTATTAAATTGAAATTTAGCACAAACAAGTTCTTGGCTAATAGAGTCTGAAGGAGAAGTATAAACATTGTGTTTCAAGGATTTGATATTTGCAAGTAAAGATGTGTACTGTTGGAGTAAACGTTTCATTTTTGGGAAACAAAATCCATAATAAAACCTTGTCGAGAACCTTAGGTAAAGGAGCTTTGGCTACAAGTAGCTGGCTTGGAAATATTGGTAGTGGATTTTCTGGGGTCCTATTAAAGCCTGTACTGCTTATTGCCATTTGCTTAATATGCTTATTTGCTATGTATAAATGATTTAGTTATTACCTAACAAGAAAGAGAAATAAAGAAAGGAAAAGGCAAAGGAGGGAAGAAATTGAACGTGGATGCAGGCCTTAGGGAGTAAGAAAAGTGAAGCAGTAGGGAAGGAACCTTGGAGATTAATTTGTGATAGCGTGAGATGGCTATTCTAGACATCAGAGTGACTATTTGAGGTTGCGAATGTTCTCCTTTTGCAATTTAAACGCATTTATCTGAAAAGTGCAAACATTTATGCTGAATACCACACAAATAATAAATGCATATTTGTATTAAGTAGTCATTGTTAGACGATGTAAACACACTACTTAAATACCATAATGTACTGCCTTAAGTTAGCCTGCCTCTGATGCCATCATTGTTGATATTACATCCTAGCGTTCAGAATACTGTTTCGCATTTAACTCTTGTCTTAGACTGCAGATGCTGTAACTTTCCAGAAGTCCACTGTTAGCTATTGAATAGGTATTTGTTATGTATTAGACAACCGATAATGAGCTTGTCACCGGGAGGAGAGCAGATGGCAGGAAATGCAACTAGAGGGAAGAAATGTCTAAGCCGCAAGGTGTGCCTAGTGTATCATTTCAAGGACTACTGTGATTCAGTGTGAAGATGTGAGAAACTAAGGAGTTTACCTGCTCTTAAAGTTTCCTCAGAACTCATTCTTTGCTGGGAGCAGGGAATGTATCAATTGTTACTAATAATGTTTGGCAGATTTATTTTAGGTTGTGTGTTACTTGGAGCAGAAGCAGAGCAGAGAAGATCATTCCGGAGAGACTGCATCTGAGTTTTTCCCGTCTCCCACTCACAGGATAGGTACAAATGCTGATTTCTATCTGAGAATACTTTACAGCTATTGCTCATTTCATTAGCTAAGTGCTGAGACTTCGTGCCTGTGCACTTCTTTTTCTATTATCAGAACCTTTTATTTGGGTATCTGAAATGGACACCTTACCTTGCTCATTGAAGAAACTGATATTAATTGCTTAAAATTATATTAATTTAAATTAGGGATTTATTTTATGGAACATACTTTCTGTATTTTCAAATTTTTATTTGTAAACCCCACTAATCTTGTATTCTATCTACTAATGTATTATCTGAATCTGTAATGATGATGACTAAATATTAATATTTATTGAGTAAATAATTTGATCTAAATTAATTGTGAAGAAAATCAATTAACTCTCACCAACTCTCTCGCTTGATTCTTGTGAAGCTTCAAATGGATTTAACTGTTCATGGTGTTTGATGGAAATGAGTCCTATTTCTCAGTTCTTACTGTTGATGAACAAAGGTCCATGTAACTAATGGCGGGGGTTATTTAATGATTATACTTAAAGGCTGAGATACAAGATTCCCTGCTCTGGCACTGCATAACCTCTAGCATTTAGCAACCAGGGGGAGTTGAAAAGCAAACAAACACTCTTTTGACTCCACAAACATGTCACTTTGTTCCTTTGAGCGGGGACACAGGCAACACAGCTGAGGGAAACATTGTCTACCAGTTTATGTAAATGTGGGTGTACTTGTAAAGCGCACTGCGACTCCTTCCCAGAGTATCGTGGCGCTGGAGACCGCTGGGGAACCCGTCCTGATTTTCCCTGTAAGATGGTCCCTTACTGGGTATCTCCAAGGTGTAACCAGGCATCCCTGGCGACTTGTGGGGGGCCGTTGTAGAGATGAGGCAAGCCTAATGCCCAGAGTTGCAGAGTGTGATCCCTGGTTAGAGTAGGCACCGAGGCGAGAATTATCGAGTCCGTTGACCCTGGTCCACGACCCTGCCGCGTCAGGAATTGAACCCTGGTCCCGGGCCGCTCTCTGCTTCCGGGTCTGCCGCCTCTAACCAGTGAGCCACACCACTCCAGTTTATGCGCTATAGAGGCATACAAGATCATAACATCTGTCCTTCTCTAAACACTTCATGAGTGTTTGAACTTGTGTGAACTACATATGCGGCAAAGGGCTGACTGGGACTATTCAGAAGCTCTTGGTTATCCTTTATTGTATGAGCATCATTCCTTATAGGTGCTCTGAAAATCTTCATTTAATTGAAGGGGGTCATTGATCGTTGTTTTGTTTTCTGTAAATCATAAGAAATGTACTAACGTGAAGATTCACAAAACCACAGTTCACATGTTACATCATTAAAACAGGTTAGAACACCTAAAAAAGGACATTGTTCACCCCAAAAAGAGTTAAGGTTTCTTCATTTGTCCTTACTTGACCACTCTTTTAGAGAAAGCAGCATTGGCACCTTTCCTAGGACATTAACCCTTTAGTTGCTAAGCCTTTTTCCCTCAGAATGCTAACACCTTTTTTTTCTATTTGTGGTCATTTGTGCTTACATCATCATACATTTTTTTCCACATTAGGTACACTGGAGAGATTTGCATTGCTTTTTCCCAAAATTATCATAATCTGAAGGTTCCCAGGATTTGTGGATTCTCATAGAGGGGACAGAGAAAATAGCCGAAAGAAAATACATTTGTCCATGTGAAAAATATAAAAAAAAGATTTTCTTTTCCAAAAGATGCAACAAGAAAAGGTGTGCTGTGCTTCGACCATCTTTTTCCTAGCATTCAGGAACGAGCATAGCTGTATCAAAAATCAACTCTCTACCACAGTTTTTGCATTTTTCTAAGCGGTAGTCCATTTTCCCTAATATTTATGGTTTTCACCTCCTTTCAATTTGTGGTGGAAGCAGGCGAGAAACTCAGGGGTGATTCCAGAAAGCTATGCACTCTTTGAAAGTAGACAAAAAGCTTAATTCTCCAAGGGCTCATTTGTGTTGATCCCTCAAGGTTTTCCCACAGAGAGTAAGAGTCGTATTTATTGTGGGGGTTGCATCGCGTTTACACTACACAATATTGTGCATGCATGACACAGCCCCGGAATGCAATATATTTAGCAAAGCGAGGCCACTTTGGGTGGCCCTTAATGGCTTGATAAATCATGAGTAACACATTGCAAATCACTGTGTTGCACTACTCTGTCCAGGGATGGTGTTCCATGGGCATTGATTGGTGTTCCCACTGCAACGACCATGGACTCTGACACATTCAAAGATTTACCAGCACTGGTGGATCTTGGTATGTGCTAAAATTCTACGCCTTCCCTGGGCAGGTGTAACAAGGAGAAATATATTTATTTCTCCTTGTTACTTCCTCTTTCTATGTGTGTTGCATTCTGCAGCACACGTAAATATAGCAATATACCTCATGGAATTATTTTTGTGCGTGAAGGTTGCCCTTCCTGCACAAATCTAATCTTGTATGCAATGCAGACTCCCTCACACCATACTGCAAAGGTTCTTTGTCGCTATGCAGCCTATCAAGAGTCAGCACTGTTAAAAGGCAGGAACAATTGGTATTGTGATAAATACAGCACATTCCTGCACTTTCCCGGTAATGCAGCATAGTACAGCAAGGTGACATGCTGCTCTGCGTTAATTTTAAAATAAATATAGAACCCATTCTGTTGAAATTAAAGCATATTGAAAATGAATGGGAATTTTCTTTTTATATTTGACAACATTTTCATTTAAAAAAATGTTGCCACATTGGCTGATTTACAACAGCAATATTCCATTACATCAAACAAATCCTTGGGGTTGCGCTGATATATAGGGTTTGTGGTTCCTCTAAAACTTAATTCCCAGAGATAATAAACTGAGCTTTACCTTTCAATGGTTTTTCATTGTGTAAGACTATAGAGTAAATCATATGGCAAAATATAAAGAATCCAAAATAGGTATGAAGGCAACGTGTATTTTTGTAATGTACTCAATGGGCCCGATTGTATAAATTCCGCACCTAGGGGCTCATTAGGATGGCGGACGGAAGAGCCACCACGGCCCTGGAGTAGGCGGAAAAAGCCTTTTCCGTGTCCGCCTGCCGCGGACACTCCGTCCGCCATATCAGGATAGGAAAACGTGTCAAATTTCCGTCCGCGACGGAAAAGCACGCACCGCCGTCGAACTACACACGACCACGCGGCGGACGGAACACATCCGGAGGCTCCTCCGTACGTACTGACGTCTAAGACCGTCCCCCAAATCAAGATGGCGGAAAATACACATAAAACCGCAGCGGAAACACAACCTGTCTGAACACGGCGGATTCCCCACAGCGAGGAAAAGAGACACAGCAGAGAGACCCACCACAAGCTGCTCGCCACCATGGACCCAGCGCTACACGCTTTCCCGATGCTCTTCGCGATCCACCACGTCCTAGTCTTGGCCCACCATCGACGCCGACGCAGGTAAGGCACAGACCATTGGCTGCATGGAGGGGAATACCTGCAAGGGTCGTGACGTAGGGAGGGGGAGTGTCATGTTACCCAAACCACTGATGAGAAGCAAATAGAAATACACATTTGTAGTACTCAAGCATGAATGACAACGACAAACCACGAGACTTGATAGACTACCTTTATTGTACATAATAGGGGTATAATCACAGTGTATGCGTGAGCATGGGCAAAGTGGGCACCAGAGCATGAACATCAGAGGCAGCACGTGAGAGGGCAGAATGCAGTATCAGAACATCAACAGGGCATTGCGGAGTACAGAGCAGGTACATCAGAGGCAGCATGTGAGAGGGCAGAATGCAGTATCAGAACATCAACAGGGCATTGCGGAGTACAGAGCAGGTACATCAGAGGCAGCATGTGAGAGGGCAGAATGCAGTATCAGAACATCAACAGGGCATTGCGGAGTACAGAGCAGGTACATCAGAGGCAGCACATCAGAGGGCAGAATGCAGTATCAGAACATCAACAGGGCATTGTGCCCAACAGAGCAGGTACATCAGAGGCAGCATGTGAGAGGGCAGAATGCAGTATCAGAACATCAACAGGGCATTGTGCCCAACAGAGCAGGTACATCAGAGGCAGCACGTGAGAGGGGCTAAGTGCATCAACAGTCCATAGCACTGAACATGTCCATCAGAGGCAGCACGTGAGAGGGGCCAAGTGCAACAACAGTCCATAACACTGAACAGGTCCATCAGAGGCAGCACGTGAGAGGGGCTAAGTGCATCAACAGTCCATAGCACTGAACATGTCCATCAGAGGCAGCACGTGAGAGGGGCCAAGTGCAACAACAGTCCATAGCACTGAACAGGTCCATCAGAGGCAGCACGTGAGAGGGGCTAAGTGTATCAACAGTCCATAGCACTGAACATGTCCATCAGAGGCAGCATGTGAGAGGGCAGAATGCAGTATCAGAACATCAACAGGGCATTGTGAAGTACAGAGCAGCTACATCAGAGGCAGCATGTGAGAGGGCAGAATGCAGTATCAGAACATCAACAGGGCATTGTGCCCAACAGAGCAGGTACATCAGAGGCAGCATGTGAGAGGGCAGAATGCAGTATTAGAACATCAACAGGGCATCGTGCCCAACAGAGCAGGTACATCAGAGGCAGCACGTGAGAGGGGCCAAGAGCATCAACAGTCCATAGCACTGAACATGTCCATCAGAGGCAGCACGTGAGAGGGGCCAAGTGCAACAACAGTCCATAGCACTGAACAGGTCCATCAGAGGCAGCACGTGGGAGGGGCTAAGTGCATCAACAGTCCATAGCACTGAACATGTCCATCAGAGGCAGCACGTGAGAGGGGCCAAGTGCAACAACAGTCCATAGCACTGAACAGGTCCATCAGAGGCAGCACGTGAGAGGGGCTAAGTGCATCAACAGTCCATAGCACTGAACATGTCCATCAGAGGCAGCATGTGAGAGGGCAGAATGCAGTATCAGAACATCAACAGGGCATTGTGAAGTACAGAGCAGCTACATCAGAGGCAGCATGTGAGAGGGCAGAATGCAGTATCAGAACATCAACAGGGCATTGTGAAGTACAGAGCAGCTACATCAGAGGCAGCATGTGAGAGGGCAGAATGCAGTATCAGAACATTTACATGGCATTGTGGAGTACGGAGCAGGTACATCAGAGGCAGCACAAGTACGTGTCCCAACCAACCCGTCCCAGGGACCACAAGAGGGCAACGCAGTTCTCAATGGACACACCATGTGAAATAACATTTGAGTGAAGTGATCAGCACCTCACATCACAGAATCAGGGGGACTGCGTGAACTACCTGCCTCGGACACACTGCCAGCACCAGCAACAGGAGTGTGAGACACAGCCACAGCCCGAGTGACAGACACATGGGCCACGGACCCAGACATACTGCCAGCACCAGCAACAGGAGTGTGAGACACAGCCACAGCCCGAGTGACAGACACATGGGCCACGGACCCAGACATACTGCCAGCACCAGCAACAGGAGTGTGAGACACAGCCACAGCCCGAGTGACAGACACATGTGCCACACACCCAGACACACTGCCAGCACCAGCAACAGGAATGTGAGACACAGCCACAGATGTAGTCACTGACACGTGACCCACTGACCCAGACAGACTGCCAGCACCAGAAACAGGAGTGTGCAACACAGCCACAGATCTACTCACTGACACGTGAGCCATAGACCCAGATACACTGCCAGGACCAGCAACAGGAGAGGGCACAACAGAGACTGTGCCACTACATGATGCATGAGAGCCAACAACAGACACAGTGCCACTATCTGATACATGAGAGTCAACTGCACCTGCGCCACTGGGACCACTGAAATGATGAGCCAAAGGGCTGTATGGGCCAGGAGGCAGGGTGGCCCTGGGAGCTGGGGATAGCTGACCTTGAGCGACATCGGGGTGGGCAGGTGTCAATGGTGTGTGTCTGCGTTTCTTAGGGATGTGTGAGTGCACCCTGGACAGGACAGGACTGCCAAGTGGTGGGGACTCTAAAGAATTATCACCCACCATAGGTGGAGCATCTGCAGCCGGGGATCGGGTATCTGGGGACGTGCTGGAGCCTGCTTGTCGTTTGCTGTGTGCCTGCCGCCTGGACTCAGAATCATGTGTAATGGGGGATGCAACAACAGGGGACTCCTTCCTCTGCTTCTGACTGGGCCGGATGGGAGTGGAGGTATGGGGGGACTCCGCCGCGGAGACATCTGTTTGGCGTTCAGTTGAAAACATCAGCCTCAGTGCAGCCAGGGGTGAAGTATGCCTGTCCTTGATTGCGTCATTGTCCATGCTAGAAGCCTTGTCCGTAGGATGTGCCTTATCCTTAGGTGGAGTGTTGTCTCTGGATTTTGTCTGTGCCCTGGTCGCCGCCCTGTTCCTGCCAGCAGACTTGTCGTCTGTGGTGCACCTGTCTCCAGTAGACACCTGCTCTCTGTGTGTGTCCCTGACCTTGGGAGAAGGACCTTGCCCTGTTGTGTGCCTGTCCTTGGGAGTTTCCCTGCTCTTAGGAGGTACCTTTGTCTTCTGACTGTCCTTGTCCTTGGGAGGGTCCCTTTCCTCTGTTGTGGGCCTGCCCTTGGGAGTCTCCCTGCTCTTAGGAGGAGCCTTTGTCTCCTGACTGTCCTTGTCCTTGGGAGTGTCCCTTTCCTCTGTTGTGGGCCTGCCCTTGGGAGTCTCCCTGCTCTTAGGAGGAGCCTTTGTCTTCTGACTGTTCTTGTCCTTGGGAGGGTCCCTTTCCTCTGTTGTGGGCCTGCCCTTGGGAGTCTCCCTGCTCTTAGGAGGAGCCTTTGTCTTCTGACTGTCCTTGTCCTTGGGAGTGTCCCTTTCCTCTGTTGTGTGACTGCCCTTGGGAGTCTCCCTGCTCTTAGGAGGGTCCTTTGTCTTCTGACTGTCCTTGTCCTTGGGAGTGTCCCTTTCCTCTGTTGTGGGCCTGCCCTTGGGAGTCTCCCTGCTCTTAGGAGGAGCCTTTGTCTTCTGACTGTCCTTGTCCTTGGGAGTGTCCCTTTCCTCTGTTGTGGGCCTGCCCTTGGGAGTCTCCCTGCTCTTAGGAGGAGCCTTTGTCTTCTGACTGTCCTTGTCCTTGGGAGGGTCCCTTTCCTCTGTTGTGGGCCTGCCCTTGCGAGTATCCCTGCTCTTAGGAGGGTCCTTTGTCTTTTGAGTGGCCTTGTCCAAGGGACTGTCCATGGACTTGTGAGTATCCCTTGCCTTGGGAGTACCTTTTGTGTTGAATGCCTGTGTAGCTCCTGAAGGCATGTCCCCCAACAACACGTGTGGATCGTGTGTGTGTACTCCAGTGTATCTGACGTTGTCTTCGTGAACAGATTTAGCTGATCTAGGGGATGGGGTCTGTGCCCTGCGTGCCCTGACGTGCTGTCTGACGCTGCTTCTAGTGCAATAACCTGTATTTGAGTCCTGCTCTGAATAATCACTACCCCCTGAGACATCCAGTGGTGTAGATGGGGAAACAGAAGTAGCACCCTGTCCATGCGGCTGTACTATTGCAGACGACACACTGCTTGCCAATGACTGCACTGTCCTGTGTAGACCAGCAAGATCGCCATGCATCCCTTCCATGAATGCCACCACCTGCCCCAACTTCCTATCATGGTCTTGGAAAGCATTTGTCATATTGGTCTGCCCCACACACAGCTGTCGCAGCAGATCAACGGCCTCAGCACACAGTGCATTTTGGCTCACCGTGGCAGGGGCAGCGGTGCCTGCACCGAACGCCACTCTGCTCCCCCTACTCCTGCGGCCACGAACAGTACATGGTGCAGTTGGCGGAAGTATGGGCCCTGTGTGCTGTCTTCCGACAGAAGTTGATGATTGCCCACTCCCAGTCTGTGACAACAGTGCAGGCTCACCAAGAGTTTCCGAAGATGAGGACGATGGTGTCTCCACATGCGAGTCCTCAGGGACGGTCCTGTCCCCCTCTCCGGCGCTGCCCTCCTCTGTGTCAGTCTGCGTGTGTGCGAAGTCTGACCCGGACTCATTTCCTCGACTGTTCTCCTCCGTCTGTGGCCGAGTGTCCTCTGTCATAGCTGAAATGCACATAAAAGAGGTGTAAGTCATGGGCACACTCACGTACAGAAGTACAAGGATTGCCAAATTCCATAGCTGACAAAGTAATTGTAGCCCCCATCCTGCACACGGCCCACCTCTACCAGTCATCCTCACATTACATAAGCGTTGGTGGCCGTGACACATGTACAGCATGCGGACAGGGCAGGAGCACGTACATCTGCACACATTTCCTGCCATGGGGCCATGGACCACTAGGGGATGTGCTTCAACACTCAACTACTAAGCAATTTGCGTGTCAACATTGCGGACCTGGATGTCAAATGACACCCACCCAATGGGACCAACATGGCATCACAGAGATACATACGCAACACGGAACTCAATACTGTGTCTGTGCACCAATACATGCATTGCGCTCACAAGTTTCCTACACAGACAGTATGCTCACCGCTAGTTTGCTGTTGATCGACACTCAGACGTTCGGACAGTTCAGGATGCGTCACTGCAATGATACGGTGCATGAGAGGGGTCATGGAGCGTCGGGCCAGACGGGGCGTCCTTGGAATAATCCCCAGTGTCACTTCCGCTACATTCTTGCTCAGCCTGGAAATGTCGTCCCAGCGTTTGTGGCAGTGTGTATGTCGTCTGTTGCACACCCCCAATGCCCGTACTTCCCGTGCAATGCTCCTCCACACATCCTTGCGAAGGTGCAGCTTGACCTACCATGATGGGAGACAAAAGGGTGTAAGTCAGTGGACAGTTGGCCTGTCACACACATAGGGGCAACACGTATCTGTCAGCAGCCATGCACAATCCTGTACATATGTCGAGCCCACAGTGCACAGCTAAGATAGCAGTATGCACGATCATTTGGCCCCCTCATGCACACCAACATGTCCCACACTGCACTTACCACCCGTCCGGGTGCGCCGTAGAGTCGTCCATAGTTGCGGAGCACACCGTCCACGAGGACATCAAGCTCCGCGGCGGTGAAGGGACGAGACCGGATCTCTTTGCCTCTCGACATGGCAAGATCACGGAGTATGGGACTAGAGCAGCAGTCGTTGGTCAGCTCAGCAGCAGCAGCAGGTCGAGGTGATGGTCACAGGCAGCAGTCGTTGATGGTCACAGGCAGCAGTCGTTGGTCAGCTCAGCAGCAGCAGCAGGTCGAGGTGATGGTCACAGGCAGCAGTCAGTGGTCAGCTCAGCAGCAGCAGCAGGTCGAGGTGAATAGGCAGCACTGGTTCCCAGGGTAGGATGTGTGCTTTTGGACAACACACATATATAGGGCCCTCAGCACGTGTCAGTGGCATACGTCGCCAGCAATTGGTCAGCCCTGGAAGCTTGTTCGTGAAATGGGCCAATGACTGGCCCTGTTGTTGCGGTGCACTGCTTCCGCTACTTGCGATTGGGCATATGCGGCCAGCGTCCCTCTTCCCATTGGCTGCATGTGCACGGACCGTCACGGGCACACATCGGCAACCGCACGTGCAAGCTTCAGGCACGGATGCTTCAGTTGCAACAATGTTCTATCACTGGCGCCACCATGGCGGTGCACGTACTCAGCGGGGGAGGTGCAGGCCTATACACCCTTTAGATGTACTCAATGGACATGCCAGTACATGTCTCCTCTTACAGTCACATTGCATCATCCACCGTACACCGGCCAGAGCGGCCGGGCCTAGGACGGCCGTGCCGGCCATGTCCACAACCGCCGTGCCAGGCCATGTACACAACTGCCGATGCCGGCCATGTCCACAACCGCCGTGCATTTGGACGTGTTGACGTCGGGTGTGACCCTACAAACGTCTTCACAACTACACAGTACATCACGGCTGTATGGCCAAATTATGCATCTGTTGTCAGTGTGTGGTTCTGGCGAGGTGACTACAGTGGTGGTGGTACACATGCATTCAGTGTATGTGTTTTAAACGTTGTGTCACCATGCATGTAATTACAGTATGGACAACATTATTGGTGTTGGCATTGGGGCATGATGACATGGTGTGTGTGTATCATTATCGTTTGTGTGCATGCACTTGCATGTGTGTCTGTGATGTGGCTATTAAACATTAGGGTAAAGACACACGTATTGTCAGTAAGGTTCACATGTGACTACGTTGCGTTGACACACTTCCTGTTGCAAGTGGCTGCATTTTGTTAAAGGGGCACTACGTATTGTATAGAGTATCAGAGATGTCACACATATGACCATTCTCCCTAGAAAAGTTGTTGTTGCTAATGTTGGCTCACATGTGATGGAGTTGCACACGTATGCGTCGTTTGTAAGTTGACCCAAGTTACATTTCTCTCCCACACAGGAGAGCTCCAAATGTGCATCGGCCATACACTGTGCTGGAGGATATGGTTGACGAGGAGGTGATTAGGAAATTCCGGCTGGATCGACAGCGGTTGATGGAGCTTGTTGCACAATTGTCTCCTCATCTGCAGCCACGAAGGACTTATCCTGGTTCCATTACACCCACAGCAAAGGTGATGGCTGCCCTACACTTTTTTGCTACTGGCACCTTTCAGTACACAGTTGGATATGCCGGGGGGATGTCACAGTCCATGTTCAGCACGGTACTTCGGGATGTTTTAAGAGCTATGATGCTGTACAAGAATGACTACATACATTTCCCACGGGCGGAAGAGTTGGCAGCTGTCAAAGCAGACTTCTATGCACTGGGCCACATACCACACGTTGTGGGTTCAATTGATGGCACACATATCGCTATCATTCCACCACGGGCACGTGAGCAGGTTTTTAGGAACCGCAAACACTTCCATTCGCTGAACGTGCAGGTGGTGTGCCTGGCAAACAACATCATCTCCCATGTGTGTGCAAGATTTCCTGGCTCCGCACATGACGCCCACATCATGCGGAGCAGCATTGTCCCCCAACTGATGGCAAATCTGTGACCCGGTCAAGCGTGGCTTGTTGGTGAGTGTGCAGTGGGGACTTTTGTGATCTCTGTGTGGCATGGGGTAACCACCATTTCTTGTTGTGATATTTGTGTCTGTCATCCCCCTACTTAGGCGACTCGGCGTACCCAAACAGGCCCTGGCTCCTGAGTCCCCTACGTAATCCTACGACAGCGGGTGAAATGCGCTACAATAATGCACATGGAAGGACACGGAGAGTGATCGAACGTACCTTTGGACTGCTAAAGTCTAGGTTTAGGTGCCTGGATAAGACCGGAGGGGCCCTGCCTTACTCACCAGGAAAAGTATGCAGGATCGTGATTGCCTGCTGCATGCTCCACAACCTGGCAGTGCGCAATGACATTGAACTGCTCTTGGACCCTGAAGACGAAGAAGTTCCTCGGCCTCCCATCCCACCCATGTCGACTGATGAGGATAGTGGTGAGGAGGAAGGTGTGGACCAGAGGCGCCAGCTCATTGATCGCTACTTCCCTTGAATGTGAGTAACTACCTCTTGTGCCAGTTGACAATGCCTTATGTATGTTTGCTGGTGTTGTGTGGATGTGGGGTGCATCAGCTGTGTGTTCTTGTTTGTGATGGTTGCATATGTGTGTCTTCATTTCTTTGGACATACAAGTCTCCATGATGTGTGTCCTCTCATCCCATGCTTTAGTGATGAGTGTAGTTTGTGTAATGTTGCTGTGCAGTGTGTTGTGATGTGTGTGAATCTGTTTCCTGACGTGTGTTTGCTGTCTCTGATTTTCCCTAGGTCACTCCCGCAGCGCCATGATCATGTACGACTAGGATCCCTGCACCTGTTTACGTCTGTTTCTGAAGGCAATCATGTGAATAAACATGGAGGCAAAACATCATTGAGTGTGTAAGTGAAATTTATTTACAGGTTGTGCTTTTGTGCTGGTGAATATTTACAAGTAAGTGGGTGGGGAGGGAGTTGGAGTTGAAGGTAATGGCAGATGAAATGTCCGTGCTGACACCACATTGGGGGGTGTCAGGTTAGTCCAGCAGACCAGTGGCTATGATTGTCTATGTGGGACAGGATACTTTGCAGGGTGAATGTCTGGCACAGGCAGTGACAAAGTCATTGGCGGCCCCTCTTGGAGCGTGTGGATGGCGCACCAACACTGCTCTCACCCACTTCCAGCCTCGGGCGGCCCCTCCGTCTCTGAGGTGGAACAGAGTCAGCTGGGGGTGCAGGTTGGTCATGGGCCACATCCGTCGCCAGGGGCACAGGTGGTGGTGGCGGCGGTGGAGGCGGAGGTGACGGTGGAGGCGGAGTTGACGGTGGCGGTGGAGGTGGAGGTGACGGTGGCGGTGGCGCTACGACAATTGGTGGAGGGGGGGTTGTTCCGGGCAATCCATTCCCTCCACATTGTTGTCTGTTGGCCCATGATGTGCACGATCTGGCCAAGGTACCCAGAGATTTCGCGCAACATGTTGGTGTTGTCCACTGAGTCCTGGTGTGCACGATCTGCATGTTCCTGGGAACGGTCGTACGACGCCTGGCACCTGGCAAGGGCTTGTAGGGACTCTGCCACAGGATGGGGTAGCTGTCCTTCCTCTGTACGGCGGGGTGTGGCTCGCCTTATTGCCTGATGTCCCGTCGCCTCTCTCCTTTGTGGCCCACTCACCCTGCTTGGGTGTGAGGCCGATGGACCTGCATCATGCGCTGGGTTAGGCTGGGTGGCACAGGCAGGAGTCGTTGTACTGGTGGTACTGGTGGTACTGGTGGTGGTGGTGGTGGTGGGGACTCTGCAGATCACAGAGGCAGGTGTCGCTGGAGTCACACATGCGACGGTTGTCGGGCCCGGGAGTACCTGTGAGCCAGATGGCCCTGGCTGTGTGCTTGGTCCCGCTCCATCCTCCGCACCGGAGCTGCCTGTGTCCTCATCACCAGAGAGTCCGGTATGTGTGGGAGGCGAGGCTTGCGGCCGGGTACTGATTTCCCCAGTCAGTTCACGATCACCTGAGGGACAAGATAGAGCTGGTCAGTAATGTGGACATTACATGTTCATTTCGATTTGAAAACATTTCTGTGTCCTGTCGCACACACCCCACACACCACACCCTCCACCACCACCACCCTTCCCGTGAACATGGGGGCCTGTTGGGAGTTGTAGTTTGGACCTCTCACACACCACACCCTCCACCACCACCACCCTCCCCGTGAAAATGGGGGCCTGTTGGGAGTTGTAGTTTGGACCTCTCACACACCACACCCTCCACCACCACCACCCTCCCCGTGTACACGGGGGCCTGTTGGGAGTTGTAGTTTGGACCTCTCACTCACCCCACCCTCCATCACCACCACCCTCCCCGTGTACATGGGGGCCTGTTGGGAGTTGTAGTTTGGACCTCTCACACACCCCACCCTCCACCACCACCACCCTCCCCGTGTACATGGGGGCCTGTTGGGAGTTGTAGTTTGGACCTCTCACACACCACACCCTCCCCGTGAACATGGGGGCCTGTTGGGAGTTGTAGTTTGGACCTCTCACACACCACACCCTCCACCACCACCACCCTCCCCGTGTACATGGGGGCCTGTTGGGAGTTGTAGTTTGGACCTCTCACACACCACACCCTCCACCACCACCACCCTCCCCGTGAACATGGGGGCCTGTTGGGAGTTGTAGTTTGGACCTCTCACACACCACACCCTCCACCACCACCACCCTCCCCGTGTACATGGGGGCCTGTTGGTAGCCATGTACATGTTTGTGAGTAGGTGTCCGACGTGCATGGGTTGGGGCGTAGGTGATGTGTCTTCTCAGTTGTGTGAGCCTGACCATGTCGTACTGATCATGGGGCTTGGTTTGTACTTACCAGCCTCTTCTCCTTCATCAAGTCCGTCTAGACTCTCTGGGTGAAGTATCACCAGCACCTTCTCCTCCCAATCGGTGAAGGGTATGGGCTCCGGGGGTGTTCCTCCGCCAGTATGATTGGCTCTTGCATAGTTTTTTGCGCGGATGCCTTTCACCCGGGTCTTCAGGTCATGCCACATCCTCTGAATGTCATGCTTCGTCCTCGGCACGGTCCCTGAAGCATTCACCCGAGTGACGATCCTGTCCCAGATGTGGTTCTTTTGCGCCACGGACGTCTGCTGGACTTGGGCCCCGAAGATGTGGGGCTCAACACGAATTATTTCATCTACCATTACCTTCAACTCTGTCTCCGTGAATTTAGTTTTTTTTTTTGGGTGCCATGGTGTGTGGTGCTCAGTGTGTGGGTTGAGTGAGTTGGTGGGTGCAGGTGTGTGGTGTGTGATGTGTAGGAATTGTGTGGTGGGTGTTTGTGTGGTGGGTGTGGTAGGGTGGTGGTTGTGTGTCTTCTATGTGAGTTAGCTGTATCTCGATTAGGGCCTCTTGCTAGCAGCAATGCTGTGATGCAAAGGATTGTGGTAGTGTGTGGGTGTCATTTTATAGTCGTGTCTCAATGGTTGTTGGCAGTCAGGTGGTAGGTGGGCGTGTTGACTAGTGTGCATTATTGGGTACTTGGGGCGTGTCATGCTGGCTTGTGCTTGGTGTTGGTGTATCGGGGGGGGGGCCTTGTCAATGTTCGTATGTTTGCTTTGTACTTGCGGTACACTTTCTGACATTTGTTTGACGTTAGGGATGTTGTGCGTGTTGGCTTTCCGCTGTGATGCACTGTTTATCGTTGCATTCTTTCCGCCGCGGACGTGGATGGCTGTGCGTTCCGTGGTACGGGCGGATTTATCCTAATTGCGGACACGGAGTATTCACAGGTATGGCGGTACATGTGTATTTTTCCGCGGTCATTTCCGTCCGCGGCGGGGGTTGTTCATTGGGCTCCGTCTGCCGCGGACGGAGTTAGATGTGTTCCGCCCACCACGGACGGTGTTTGTTATGCTCCGTCCGCCGCGGTCGGAGTTTCGTGACATGATTATCCTAATCCCAACCGCGGAATCTCCGCGGCGCAGCCGGGAGTAAAATTTCCACGGCCATGGCTGACAGTACCCATTTCCGTCCGCCATCCTAATCGACCACATAGTGTGGAGCTTCCGCTCCGGGTGTGGAGCTCACTCTCTGGGTGTGGAAATTCCGGCCCAAGTGCAGACGTAAACTTAAGACAGTCGTTAGTGCATTCTGTGAATACCATGAGTAGTAAGTGTAGGGTTTTGTCGTAAGTTAGTTCTGTGAATCGGGCCCACTATACTGAGTTTTGGAACAGTGATTATTTGTCACCTTTGAATTTGAGGTTACCCATACTATCATGTTATTCAGAGGGCATTTTGCAAAATGTCTTCTTGCAGACTGCCTGAAATGTGGAAGCTACAAATGCAGAGATTATGTGTTTTCACACATCTCTTGACACAAATGGTACCCACTTGTGTAGCTGGGCTTAACACCTGTTACATAAATCTCAACCTGGAGACATCATATTTCATGCAGCATTTTTCACAAAGTATGTAGCTGTGGTTTTTGAGCCCTAGCCCAGCCACTACCCAGGGAAATGTTCACACCTATACATTTCTGAAAACTAGGCACTTGGGAGTATCCTGAGGGGTGTGACTTGTGTGATTCTCACAAGGGTTTCTGACGCAGAAGCCTTTGCAAACTTCAAAGGTAGGCTAAAAACACACACTTTCACCACATTTTTGTGAGACAAACCTCTGTAATCTGCAGTAAGTCACAAATTTCCAACCACCAAGCGTTCCACTACATCTCCCAATAAAAATGTTAGCTCAGTTATATAGGTGAGCCGAGTGCCTTCAGCAGGAAAGGACCCAAAATGCAACAGAGACAGATCAAATATTTACATTGAAACTTTTTTCATTTTGGGTAGCTGTGGATTTTGGGTTCTAGCCCAGCCGGCACCCTGGGAAAACTACCAAACCTCCATGTTTCTGAAAATTAGATACTCTAGAAAGATTAGGGTGGCACGATTTGTTTGCCTTTCACTAGATTATCTCACCCAGAAGCTGTTGCAAATCTCAAATTTTGTCCAAAAAAACAAAATGTATTCACATTTCTCTGAGGGAAAGTTCTGGAATTTCTGGGGCGTCACACATTTCCTACCACTGAGCATTCCACCATGGCACTTGTTTCCTAATGGTACCTCCTTGTGTGTGTGTAGGAGCTTAGTGCCTGCAAAAGGAAATGGTCCAAGACAGAACATGTACAGATCCTTTTTTTACACTCAAAACAGACCCTTTTTTACAATGTGGGAGCTGTAGATTTTGGCCACAAGCTCGGCTAACACCTTTGAAAGCCTACCAAACCTGCACATTTCTGGAGACTAGACACCTGGGAAAGTCCGGGGTGGCATGACTTGTGTGGTTCGTGTGAGATTTTCTCACCCAGAAGCTCTTGCAAGCCTCAAACATTGGATCATTTCTGTAAGGGAAAGTTCTATAATATGCAGGAGCCGCAAATTTCCTACCGCTTTACGTTCCCTCATGTCTCAATAAAAATAGTATCTGACTGTTGTGGGTAGGCCTAGTGTCTGAGACAAGAAAGTGTCCAAAGCGCAAAGTGGAGTTATTGACATTTTATGTCTATTAGAAACTGCGTTACCGATTGACTGGGCTGTGAGCACTGGTTAAGCAACAACCACAATCCTACTTAGGGTTAGGCACAAGAAAACCCTAAATTAGCCTGGGCTAAATTCCCTAGAGGAACAGTCAGGCTTAACTTAGAGTCAATGTATTTATACAACACTTCAAACAGTAAAACAGTGAAAACACCACACGCATTTTAAAATCTGACTTACCATAGTTAGGATTTTAAATCAGGAGTTTAGAGACACCAAATATGAACTGGTTATCTCCTTCCATGTGGCACTTATACTTATAAACGCAATACAGCAACTCTTATTTTATCATATGGGAGAGATGGGCCTAGCAGTTGTGAAAAAACTAATTTAAGAGTTTTTCACTGCCAAGACATGTAAAACTTAAAAGTACATTACCTAATTTTAAATACATTGCATCCTGCTCTCTGGGGACTGTCCAGGGTCATATATGTATTAAAAAGGAATTTGTGGGACAGGCAAAAGTTTTATTTTGACATGTAAAAATGGCAAGTTAAAGTACTCCTACAGGCTCTGCAATGGCAGTAATGAGACATGATTAAAGGTCTCCTGAAGTGGGTAGCTCAATCAGTGCTGTAGGCCCACTATTAGCATTTAATTTACAGGCCCTGGGCATATATAGTGCACTTTACTAGCAACGTATGAGTACATTTAATATGCCTATTGGGTATAAGTCAATTCCACAATGTTTTGTTTAAGGTTAAAAGCTTTATTGAATAACAAAAAGAAAAATAAATACAGAAGGCTGGCAAGATACAACTAGAATAGATAACTGATGAAGTACAATGTACAACCATCAATAAGAACAGAAAGGAAAGCTGTTTTATATTTCATAATAACAAGAAAGGGGAGAAAGAAAGAAAAAGAAGGGTGAGTAGGGCAAGGAGAAGGGAAGAGGAGGTACTATTAAAATTAGGAATGTGTTAAAATGCATAAGAATAGAGAATTATGAAACCATGTGTATTACAATGAGAACAACAATATGCCAACAAGAATTCAAAGGAAAAAGAACAGATAAATAAACAAATTATGGAGGTTTAAAGTTTTCAGCACGACTACAAGATGTTAGTACATTCTTCTTCAAATATGTTGTAAGTGGCAACCCAAAAAGATCGCTATTAACAAATGGATCAGAGAAGGAAGCAAAGCAATATCAAGAGGGTCATAATGACATAAATTGTTCCAACAATGTTGGACGGAAAGTTTTGAAGAGTTTTTCCAATTGAGTGTAATTTGTTGAAAGGCTGGGCTTAGCATAAGGTCAAAAAAGACAATGGTTATGCAAAGGAAGATCTGGGGAGTCTAATAAACTCCCTAAGATGAGGGTGATAGTAGAAAAAGGAAGGCGGACCTTAAATATAAGAGAGATATAATACCACATATTCCCCCAAAAGGCAATAACAGTGGGACAGGAGAAGAGAAGATGCATTTGATCAGCAGAGGGGAGATCACATGTCCAACAGTTCATGTTAGTGGAATAAGAAAAATTAGTAATAGTAGTAGGTGCAAAATAAATCCTGTGATATAAGAAAAACATGGATTGAGTGAGAGAGGCGAATCTAGACATTTTTATTAGATAATTTCCAGAATTTGTTTAAAAATGTGATGCTCCAATCACAACCCAGATCAGATTCCCAGGACAGTTCCACTTTACCCCTAGGGCAAGAAGGATTGGGAGAAGAATGTGCTTATATGGTAGAGATGCATCAGGAAAGGTAACAAGAATCTTAAGAAGAGAATTGCCTTCTGAGCATCGAGGAATAGAAGGAAGACAGTAACATATGTCAAGAATGATCATCATAAGAGAAGAGAATCTGTGTCAGAAGGAACAAGGGCAGTTAAAAGTCGATTGAAATTAAGGAAATGAACAGGGGCATATACCATCAATAGGTTTATGACCCAAACTATTTCCCCCAGCTTCCAGGATTTCCAAAAGAAAGGTCTATTATTAATAGTAATAAGATGATTGTGCTATAAAGGGGAACTTAAAAAGGTTTCTTTCAAATTAATTACTGGATGAGTAAGGGGTTTTAATAAGGAGCATGTATGTTTAAATAAAGGAAGGGAAGTCTGAGGAGTTTTGGCAGAAAAAGCCAAAATTTCCTTCAGAGAACAAGGTAGAAGCAAAAAACACTCAATAGTGAGCCATAAGGGGGTGAAGGGGAAGGACACAGAGAGCAAACATTTGGAGGCTTGACGAAGGGTAAAGGATTTATGTTAATTCCGAACATGGACCCCTCTTTTGGATTTTGTTTTACGAAGAAATGATAAGGACAGTCTAGACTTTTTACCATTCCAAAGGAATTTGGAAAGAAGAGAGTCTATCTTTTTAAAATAATAAGAAGGGATAAAAACAGGAAGCATAGAGAACATATAAAGTAGGATAGGTGTAATCATCATTTTAATAGAATCAAGTCGTCCTCACCATGAAAGAAATAAAGGGTTCCAAGAGGAAAGTAACTTATCAATACGGGACAGATCATCAGTCATATTAAGTGTGACTGAGAAAGGTATGGAATTAGAGAACCTTATTCCTAAATATTTAATTTTTGAACTATTCCATGAGAAACCAGTGGAGGAAAAAGAGTGGTATGTACAAATTGTTTTAAGGGGAGGGTGTCCGTTTTATCAGCATTAATGTTATAGCCTGAGACTTAGAAGAATGAGGAAATTTCCTGAGATAAAGAAGGGAAAGATAAATCAGGGTTGGAGAGAAAAAGTAAAATGTCATCAGCGTACGCCGAAAGTTTTAAATTGTGATCCCCAAAAGAAAAGCTGGAGATAGAATTTTTATTGCGAATTGAAGACAAAAAGGGTTCGTGAGCTGGAATAGAAAGAAGAGGGGAGAAGGGACAACCTTGACGGACTCCACACTGTAGAGAGAAAAAGAGGATGTGTAACCATTAACTAGAACTGAGGCTCTAGCGGCAGAATATAACAAGGAGATGAGAGATATTATTTTAGGGCCAAAACCATGCCAATTAAGAGTATGAAATAAAAAGGACCAATCTACCCTATCAAATGCTTTTTCGGCATCAACAGAAATAGCTGCCAGGGAAGTGGAAAGAGAGGGGATTTTGTTTAAAAAATTAGGAAATAATCGAGAATTATCCAAGGTAAGTCTACCTTTAACAAAGCCACATTGTTCTTTACTAACCAAGTAAGGCAAAAGGGTTTCTAACCTCAAAGCGATTAATTTAGCAAATACTTTATAATCAACATTGATGAGGGATATGGGATGATAATTTTTGCAATACTTAGGATCTCTGTAAAACGTTGTGAGTTGATACTCCTCCTCAATTTATTTGATGTTGGGATGGTCGGAAAAACCATTGAGTCATATTGTTGAAAAAGCTTATTTTGTTTATTTTTCAAATAAATATCTTTAAGTGATCCACCACAGGGGTAACATCTTTAATTATGTATGCTGGGATTTTGAGATCATATTGGTAAATACTAGCAGCCGACACATGTTTCGCCAGATGTTTTAAGTAGACCAGGGCTTTTTCAAGGTTTTGATCTATGTCAAATAGTCGTAGTCCAGGGACAATCCTGCGTGGATGCTTCCCACTGGTGTACATTTAGCAAATACTTTATAATCAACATTGAAGAGGGATATGGGATGATCATTTTTGCAATACTTAGGATCTCTACCTTCTTTGTGTATCAAACATATTGTAGCGTCTTCGAAAGTACCACTTGCTACACCAGATAGAGAAAAGGAATGAAAAGATGAGGAATTTAGGAAGTAAGAAAGCAGAAAAATGTAGATAGGACTTGACCGTGAAGCCATCTGGACCAGGAGATTTACCTTTCTTTAGAACTGACAGGGCAGAAGAAATTTCTACAAGAGATAGGTCCGATTCAAGGGTAGAGAAATTAAGTGAATCATTAGAAGGGGCGATAGAAGCAAGATAAAATTGAATAGAAGAAATAGAAGGAGGGGATTCCAAGGTATTTAAGTCTTTATAGAACAACATAAATTTATCAAGGATATCAGCATCTTTATGAATAAGTTTACCATTGGAAGAAAATATGGAATCAATTAGAGTACGATCTTTCAGATAATTGGCTAGCAATTCACCCATTTTATTATGGCCCCCATAATAGTGAGCGCTGCTATGTAGAAGTATAGAGCATTATCAGTGGTAGTTTTATTAAATTGAAATTTAGCACAAAGAAGTTCTTGGATGATAGAGTCTGAAGGAGAAGTATAAAAATTGTGTTTCAAGGATTTGAAATTTGCAAGTAAAGATTTGTACTGTTGGAGTAAACGTTTCTATTTTGGGAAACAAAATCCATAATAAAACCTTGTCGAGAACCTTAGGTAAAGGAGCTTTGGCTATAAGTAGCTGGCTTGGAAATATTGGTAATGGATTTTCTGGGGTCCTATTAAAGCCTGTACTGTTTATTGGCATTTGCTTAATATGCGTATTTGCTATGTATAAATGATTTAGTTATTACCTATCAAGAAAGAGAAATAAAGAAAGGAAAAGGCAAAGGAGGGAAGAAATTGAAATGAAAGTAGGAGAGAGTAAGACTTAAAAATCATTGAAGTGGATGCAGGCCTGAGGGAGTAAGAAAAGTGAGGCAGTAGGGAAGGAACCTTAGAGATTAATTTGTGATAAAATGAGATGGCTATTCTAGACATCAGAGTGACTTTTTGAGGTTGCGAATGTTCTCCTTTTGCAATTTAAACGCATTTATCTGAAAAGTGAAAACATTTATGCTGAATAGCACACAAATTATAAATGCATATTTGTATTAAGTACGAAATATAACAGAAGGGGGGAGAGAGAGAGTCAGTGGATTCAGTCTCCCTGAACGTATACATAAACAAAGTGGAATCCACTCAAGGTGGTGGTGATCCTTAAAGTGAAGGGGAGACACACAGTGTTGTTTAAATGCCCCTCACACACCAACAGGCCCCTTGGTGTCATGCTTCATCATCGGGGCCTTCGCACCCCTCTACGGGATGTGGCGTGCTACGACTCGCGGATACGCAGGAGCACTTTGAAGTGAACTATGTGTGGGGGTGTGTGTATATAAATGTGAGTGAGGTGAGGTGAAAAAAGTGAAAGGTTAAAAAATACCTGGCACGTGGGAAGGAAAATTATTTAATTTAATCCCCGGCTGGTATTACTAAAAGAAGTGCAGGGCGTGGTTAGATAGATACGAGTTAAGGTATCAAAAACCACTAGTAGAGTGTCAACATGTTTCGGAGGTCACAGCCTCCTTCTTCAGGACAAGGGTTGTGCACTTACCCTCCCCTTACTCACATGCAAAATGTAAAAGTGTATTAAAAAATTAACAAAATTACCACAATGTGTAATATTCCTAACAGTGTTTAATAGTGTTAGCGAATGCAGTTGCGCCCAGTTGGCGAAGAACCTGTGGAAAGAAATGCATAGATAAATACATGCATATGTCACAGACAGGTCACTGGAGAAGAAGAAACCTTCTCTGAGTATCACCAGGTCAACCAAAAATAACGGGACCCTGTGAGGAAAAGAAAAAAAAAGAAAAAACACACAAGTGGACATACCAGTACTGAAACACACACATATATACAAAACACAGAATTACTCTCTGCTCTGATGGAAAGAGAGCACTTGATAAAAAAGGAGAAAGTCTTACTTAGAGTTCTACAGTATAAGACCTCATGAGCCTTAGCGTGTATTGGGGATCCCTCCTTCCTGCTCAGGAAAGACCTAGAAATAAACTAGGTTCAGTTGGAAAAAATGCGCAATATACAATCTACCAGACTGCAGGGAAATGCTACTCCTTTGTCACCCATAGACTCACGGTTACTGCATTGGCAAATCGCCTGCCTTCCCTCAACGCGGCTCCGATGAAGTGAGCCTGTGTAGCGTCAGGGCCCTTATATATACTATGCCTCATAGTAATTGGCGATGGTAAATTGGTTAATTGGAATCGGTATATGCCCAAATTCGGAACAGGGAATCACAGCAGGTCCGGTGTTGCGCTCACGGTGAACGCTATTGGCGCGCATGCGCACAACACCCTGTCTCATGCGCATGCGCGGCCAAAAAAGGCGACCGCGCATGCGTGGGGCAGACGCGCTACACATTATGCCGCGATAGACAAGCAGGAACAAAACATGCATTGCCTCTACCTTGCTCACAGGAGCGCAGTTTATAAAACGGGCAAAGGTCTCATTTTGGAATTACGAGGGACAATAAAGTGTAATGTTGGATAGGTATTCAATTTGCACAATACTGTGAGGAAGGAGCGTCTAATACATAGTAGTGTAAAAAAACCATGATACATAGACCCCAGAATTGATTCAAACAGTGAAATACCGTATTCTAATAGGTTGTAGGGGGAAAGAAAGGAGAGACACTGCCAGGGTTGGTACTCAGATGGAAGTCAGTTGCAGGGCATGGAGGCCTTGCGCACAAGATGAGGTGATGGCTGTATAACCTGATAGACCAAATGCATCATGATCTAGGGTGTGGGCAGAACAATGTAAAAGAGATAATAACTATCTCAAAAGGCTCCAAGGGATGGAGTCATTAAGCCCCGTTGTGTCAGTTCCCAGCCTGAACACCCACCGTTGTTCCTTTTCCAAAAGGCCCACCTCTGAGGGTAACTGTTCAATAACAGTCCACTGCAGCTCATTCACACAGTGTTGATGTTCAATGAAGTGGGTTGACATTTTGGTAGTGAGTTTCTTACATCTGATGTTACTCTTGTGTTCATTTAATCTCACTTTAACAGGTCTTGTTGTCATACCAACGTATTCTTTTCCACAGGGGCACGTGATCAAATACACAACATTCTTGCTGTTGCAATTTGTGAACACCCGTTGCTCCCATTGTGTCCCATTTGAGAAGGTCAAGGTCAAGCTTTTTTTAGTGAGGTGGCAGTTGTTGCAATTACCACATGGATAGTGACCATGTATGCCCTGAAGTCTTGTTTGATCTTTTTTTATTGGAGGGGGTCTTGTGTGGACCAGCATGTCCCTCAAGTTCCTACCCCTTCTATGGGCAAACAGTGGCTTCTCCAAAGTTAAACCGCTACTCGTCAGAGTGCGCCAGTGTTTGTTCACCAATTTTGTCACCTGATTGGTAACTGGACTATATGTGGTGACACATACTGTTCTTTTTTCGGCTCCCTCCCTCCGAGGATTATCCTCAAGGAGGGCCTCGCGATTGTTGTGCCTCGCCCTTTTCGATGCTTTTCTGATTACAATTTCAGGGTATTTCCTTTGTCTCAGTTTCATACTTAGATCTTTAGCCTGAGATTTGTACTTGGCAATGTCACTACAGTTCCGCCGAAGACGCAGGAACTGTCCATAGGGAAGGTTCTCCCTCAGATGACGCGGGTGGAAGCTGTCGAATCTGAGGAGACAGTTCCTGGCCGTTGGTTTGAAATGTGTTTCTGTTTTGAGCATTCCTGCTTCACAATAGATATTTAGATCCAGAAAGACCATGCTTTGGTTAGACATCTGGTGAGTAAATTTTAAGAAGGCATTTTGGTTATTAAGCCAAACGGTAAAGTCAGTTACCGTAGTCACATCTCCTTCCCAGATGACCAAAATATCGTCTATATACCTCCGCCAGGTGAGAATCCTCGTCCTGTATGGGTTGTCTGGGTGGAGGATTTTAGTGGACTCTAGGTGATGAACATATAGTCCAGCCAGACTCGGGGCAAAGGTACTACCCATACTGGTCCCATGTTTTTGCCAGAAGAGGGTGCCCTCATATTCAAAAAAATTTTTGGTAAGCGCCAAGGAGATGCATTCCAGTACCACACTTCGTGGGGTATGGTATTTCCAATTTGTAGAGTATAATACCTCCTCAATAATTTGTAAAGTCTCCTCGTGTGGGAGACTCGTGTAGAGGCTCTCCACATCAAGACTAAGGAGCATCTGGGAGCTGGGATCAAAAGTTTGGTTGTTCAACAATTGAAGTACTGCCTTCGTATCCTTCAAATATGTGTTAGTGGCCTGCACAATTGGTCTGAGAAAGGCATCCGCAAATTTGGACAATGGTTCCAGAATAGATGAGATGCCAGAAACAATGGGGCGACCGGGAGGGTTGTCAAGGTTTTTATGCACCTTGGGTATGGTGTAAAAATATGGAGTACGTGGGTTCTTTTGTATAAGAAACTCCGATTCCTTTTTAGTAATCCAATCATGGGACAGCGCCTCTTCCACCATGCCTCCTATTTGAACTCTCAGTGATTCAGTTGGATTTTCAGTGAGGATCTGATAGTTCCTATTGTCAGAAAGGAGCCTCCTACATTCTTTATCATAGGCTATGGTGGTTTGAATAACCACTGCGCCACCCTTATCCGCGGGTTTTATGACCAAGTTCTTATTCATCCTCAATTCCTTGATGGCCTCACTTTCTAGTCTCGACATGTTTTGAAAAACCCTCTGTTTGTTTTCAAGACATTTTAATTCTTGCATTACGGCTTTTTCGAAGGCCAGGACCTCAACCGGGAGTTGATTATCCAATGGGGTAAAAGTGGATCTCGGTTTCAAACCGGTGTCAGAGGTCTCTGTGGATGGTTCTTTGTCTTTGAAAAACGCCCGTAGTTTAATAGTTCTAATAAACTCTTGCATTTCTTTGTGCAGTAAGAAAATGTCTGGTTTGTTCGTGGGGACGTATCCCAGGCCTTTGTTCAGTACCTCCCTCTGTAGATCTGTGAGGGGCCAGGGAGTTATATTAATAACTAGGTCCCCCTGTTGCTCGATGACGCTTGATTCGCAGTCATACTCCTCGTCATCACCACCCGTGGGTCGGCCTCCTCTGTGGGTTGCCAATTGACGTTGTTGCCCTTCTTGTTCCGCCCTCTGCGGGGTCCTGGGCCCCAGGATAAAAAAGGCTGTTGGTTCTGGGGAGCATTGGTTTGATCCGGGACCCATTGGGGGTACATTTGTCCCATTTGTGGTGGCACAAATTGGTATTGGGGGAATTGGAAAGGCGGTTGATAAGGATTAAATTGGGGTCCTTGGAAACCTCGCCAGCCTCTCTGGCGTGGGAATTGGGCCCTTTGCTGTCGGAAACCTCCCCGTTGTTTTCTTTGTTGAAAACCTCCTGACTTATTGCTTGAATTACTGCCATCAGAGTTGACACTATCAGTATCACTCGAGTTATCCTTCATGACATAGTCAGCTCGGGTGTAGGGGTAGGCTCTCTCAGGGGTAAAGCGATCCTTATCTTTTTTTAATTTATTAAATTTGCTTTGTTTTAAGGTAGCCTCAAAATCCTTCATTTGTTGATTTAGCTCCTCAAGGCCTTTTTTTAAATCTGCAGGGGAAATGAAAGCTTTAAGCTGTACTTCCAGTCTTTGGATCTCAACTTTTAATTCCACTGACTTCCTTGCGGCGGTTTGGACTATGAGTACCAGCCAATCCCTGGTACAGTGCCAAGAGATGAGTGACCACGCCTTTTTAAAAACGAGGTCATCTTGGAAAATAAATGGTTCTGTCTTGACTAGTAGGCCTTGAGGGGCCATCTTGCTTCGTAGGTACTCCCTCATAAGTAAGCCATGGAGGGCTGTCCTAATTTGGGTTTTCCGGACATTCATTAATTCATCCCAATCAGCCACAGCAGGGCCAGGGTCACTGTTGCTGAGGCCTTCAAAAGGTCTGTCATCAGCCAAAATACGGTCGATGTCATCTTCACTAAAGGTCAATCCATGTTCATCCTCCATGTTGTTAGGTGAGGGGAGCAGGAAGGTTTTATGGAACTCACGTGTTTTTGTATGTGTGTCTAGGTACGCCCAAAAGTGAGAATAAAGATGGGAAGGGGCTCCCACAGCTGTGCGCTGTTAATACACGAAATATAACAGAAGGGGGGAGAGAGAGAGTCAGTGGATTCAGTCTCCCTTAAACAACACTGTGTGTCTCCCCTTCACTTTAAGGATCACCACCACCTTGAGTGGATTCCACTTTGTTTATGTATTTGTATTAAGTAGTCATTGTTAGACGATGTAAACACACTACTTAAATACCATAATGTACTGCCTTAAGTTAGCCTGCCTCTGATGCCATCATTGCCGATATTACATCCTAGCGTTCAGAATACTGTTTCGCATTTAACTCTTGTCTTACACTGCAGATGCAGTAACTATCCAGAAGTCCACTGTTTGCTATTGAATAGGTATTTGTAATGTATTAGACAACCGATAATGTGGTTCTCACCGGGAGGAGAGCAGATGGCAGGAAATGCAACTAGAGGGAAAAAATGTCTAAGCCGCAAGGTGTGCCTAGTGTATCATTTCTAGGACTAATGTGATTCATTTTGAAGATGTGAGAAACTAAGGAGTTTACCTGCTCTTAAAGTTTCCTCAGAACTCCTTCTTTGCTGGGAGCAAGGAATGTATCAATTGTTACTAATAATGTTTGGCAGATGTATTTTAGGTTGTGTGTTACTTGGAGCAGAAGCAGAGCACAGCAGATCATTCGGGAGAGACCGCATCTTAGTTTTTCCCGTCTCCCACTCACAGGATAGGTACACGTGCTGATTTATATCTGAGAATACTTTACAGCTATTGCTCCTTTCATTAGCTAAGTGCTGAGACTTCGTGCCTCTGCACTTCTATTTCTATCATCAGAACCTTTTATTTGGGTATCTGAAACTGACACCTTAACTTGCTCATTGAAGAAACTGATATTAATTGCTTAAAATTATATTAATTTAAATTAGGGATTTATTTTATGAAACATACTTTCTGTATTTTCTAAATTTTATTTGTAAACCCCACTAATCTTGTATTCTATCTACTAATGGATTATCTGAATCTGTAATGATGATGTCTAAACTTAATACTTATTGAGTAAATAATTCGATCCAAATTAATTGTGAAGAAAATCTATTAACTCTCACCAACTCTCTCTCTTGATTCTTGTGAAGCTTTAAATGGATTTAACTGTTCATGGTGTTTGATGGAAATGAGTCCTACTTCTCAGTTCTTACTGTTGACGAACAAAGGTCCATGTAACTAATGGCGGGGGTTATTTAATTATTACACTTAATGGCTGAGATACAAGATTCCCTGCTCTGGCAGTGCATAACCTCTAGCATTTAGCGACCAGGGGGAGTTGAAAAGCAAAGGAACACTCTTTTGACTCCACAAGCATGTCACTTTGTTCCTTTGAGCGGGGACACCGGCAACACAGCTGAAGGAAATGTTGTCTACCAGTTTCTGAGCTATAGAGGCATACACGATCATAACATCTGTCCATCTCTAAACACGTCATGAGTGTTTGAACTGGTGTGAACTACATATGTGGCAAAGGGCTGACAAAGATCATTCAGAAGCTCTTGGTTATCCTTTATTGTATGTGCATCATTCATTATAGGTACTCTGAAAATCTTCATTTAATTGAAGGGGACATTGATCTTTGTTTTGTTTTCTGTAAATCATTAGAAATGTACTAACTTAAAGATTCCCAAAACCACAGTTAACATATTACATCATTAAACGGATTAGGACACCTAAAAAAGGACATGGATAATTGTTCACTTAAAAGTTAAGGTTTCATCATTTGTCCTTACTTGACCGATCTTTTAAAGAAATCAGCATTGGCACCTTTCCTAGGACATTAACCCTTTGGTTGCTAAGCCTTTTTCCCTCAGAATGCTAGCACCTTTTTTTTCTATTTGTGGTCATTCGTGCTTACATCATCATACATTTTTGTTTTCCACATTAGGTACATTGGAGAGATTTGCATTACTTTTTCCCAAAATTATCATAATCTGAAGGTTCCCAGGATTTGTGGATTCTCATAGAGGGGACTGAGAAAATAGCCGAAAGAAACTACATTTGTGCGTGTGAAAAATATTAAAAAAACTGTTTTCTTTTCCAAAAGATGCAACAAGAAAAGGTGTACTGTGCTTCGACCATCTTTTTCCCAGCTTTCAGGAACGAGCATAGCTGTATCAAAAAATCAACTTTCTACCACAGTTATGCATTTTTCTAAGCGGTAGTCCATTTTTCCTCCTTTCAATTTGTGGTGGAAGCAGGCGAGAAACTCAGAGGTGATCCCAGAAAGCTATGCACTCTTTGAAAGTAGACAAAAAGCTGAATTCTCCAAGGGCTCATTTGTTATGATCCCTCAAGGATTTCCCACAGAGAGTAAGAGCCCTATTTATTGTGGGGGTTGCTTCGCGTTTGCACTACACAATGTGGTGCATGCATAACACTGCCCCAGAATGCAATATATTTATCAAAGCAAGGACACTTTGGATGGCCCTTAATGGCTTGATAAATCATGAGTAACGAAGTGCAAATCACTGTGTTGCATTATTCTGCCCAGGGATGGTATTCCATGGGCATTGAATGGTGTTCCCACTGCAACGACCATGAACTCTGACACATTCTTCCCTGGGCAGGTGTAACAAGGAGAAATATATTTATTTCTCCTTGTTACTACCTCTTTCTATGTGTGTTGCATTCTGCATTACACGTAAATATAGGAATATACCTCATGGAATTATTTTTGGGCCTGAAGGTTGCCCTATCTGCACAAATCCAATCTTGTATGCAATGCAGACACCCTCACACCAAACTGCAAAGGTACTTTGTCGCTAGGCAGCCTATCAAGAGCCAGCACTGTTAAAAGGCTGCAACAAGCGGTATTGTGATAAATACGACTCATTCCTGCACTTTCCCGGTAATGCAGCACAGTAGAGCAAGGTGACATGCTGCTCTACGTTAACTTTTAAATAAATATACAACCCATTCTGTTGAAATTAAAGCATATTGAAAATGAATGGGAATTTTTATATTTGACACCATTTTCATTTGCAATTTTTAGCCACATTGGCTGATTTACAACAGCAATATTCCATTACATCGAACAAATTCTTGGGGCTGCGCTGATATATAGGGTTTGTAAGTTCCCCTAAAACGTAATTCCCAGAGCTAATAAACTGAGCTTTACCTTTCAATGGGTTTTCATTGTGTAAGACTATAGAGTAAATCATATGGCAAAATATAAAGAATCCAAACTAGGTATGAAGGGAACGTGTATTTTTGTAATGTACACAATGGGCCCGATGGTGGAAATTCCGCACCGGGTGTGGAGCTTCCGCACCGGGTGTGGAGCTTCCGCTCCAGGTGTGGAGCTCACTCTCCGGGTGTGGAAATTCCGGCCCAAGTGCAGACGTAAACTTAAGACAGTCGTTAGTGCATTCTGTGAATACCGTGAGTAGTAAGTGTTGGGTTGTGTTGTAAGTTAGTTCTGTGAATCGGGCCCACTATACTGAGTTTTGGAACAGTGATTATTTGTCACCTCTGAATTTGAGGTTACCCATACTGTCATGTTATTCAAAGGGCTTTTTGCAAAATGTCTTCTTGCAGACTGGCTGAAATGTGGAAGCTACAAATGCAGAGATTATGTGTTTTCACACATCTCTTGACACAAATGGTACCCACTTGTGCAGCTGGGCTTAACACCTGTTACATAAATCTCAACCTGGAGACATCATATTTCATGCAGTATTTTTCACAAAGTATGTAGCTGTGGTTTTTTATCCCTAGCTCAGCGACCACCCAGGGAGATTTTCACACCTAGACATTTCTGAATACTAGGCACTTGGGAGTATCCTGAGTGGTGTGACTTGTGTGGTTCTCACAAGGGTTTCTTACCCAGAAGCCTTTGCAAACTTCAAAGGTAGGCTAAAAACACACACTTTCCCCACATTTTTGTGAGACAAACTCTGGAAACTGCAGTAAGCCACAAATTTCCTACCACCGAGCATTCCACTACATCTCCCAATAAAATGTTAGCTTAGTTATAAAGGTGAGCCTAGTGCCTGCAGCAGGAAAGGACCCAAAATGCAACAGAGACAGATCAAATATTTACATTAAAACTTTTTTCATTTTGGGTAGCTGTGGATTTTGGGTCCTAGCTCAGCCGAGACCCAGGTAAAACTACCAAACCTCCATGTTTCCGAAAAGTAGATACTCTAGAAAGATTAGGGTGGCATAATTTGTTTGCCTTTTACCAGGTTATCTCACCCAGAAGCTGTTGCAAATCTCAAACTTTGTCCAAAAACACAAAATGTATTCACATTTCTCTGAGGGAAAGTTCTGGAATTTCTGGGGCGTCACACATTTCCTACCACTGAGCATTTCACCACGGCACTTGTTACCAAATGGTACTTCCTTGTGTGTGTGTAGGAGCTTCGTGCCTGCAAAAGGAAATGGTCCAAGACAGAACATGTACAGATCTTATTTTTACACTCAAAACAGAATCTTTTTTACAATGTGGGAGCTGTAGATTTTGGCCACTAGATCGGCTAACGCCTTTGACAGTTTACCAAACCTGCACCTTTCTGGAGAGTAGATACCTGGGAAAGTCCGGGGTGGCATGACTTGTGTGGTTTGTGTGAGATTTTCTCACCTAGAAGCTCTTGCAAGCCTCAAAAATTGGATCGTTTCTGTAAGGGAAAGGACCAGGGGAGAAGTGTGGTGCCGCGGCCAGGGTGACTGACTCCAGAATCTGGGGATCACAGTTCGATCCCCGGGGCCGGCGGCAAATTAGCCCAGCACCATGTCACTCTGGGCAATACCTTGCTTAATCTTCCACACGGCTCCAGCGCCTAGAGACCCTAACGGGTGATGGTTTGAGCTTTACAAATGTGGATTATTATTATTATTATCAATATTATTCTATAATCCGTGGAAGCCGCAAATTTCCAACCACTTTGCGTTCCCTCATGTCTCAATAAAAATGGTATCTGACTGTTGTGGGCGGGCCTAGTGTCTGAGACAAGAAAGTGTCCAAAGTGCAAAGTGGAGAAATTTACATTTCCTGTCTATTAGAAACTGCGTTACCCATTGACTGGGGTGTGAGCACTGGTTACGCAACAACCACAATGCTACTTAGGGTAAGGCAGAAGAAAACCCTAAATTAACCTGGGCTAAACCCCCTAGAAGAACAGTCAGGCTTAACTTAGAGGCAATGTATTTTTGCAACACTTCAAACAGTAAAACAGTGAAAACACGACACACAATTTACAATCTGACTTCACCATAGTTAGGATTTTAAATCAGGAGTTCAGAGACACCAAATATGAACTGGCTATCTCCTTCCATGTGGCCCTTATACTTATAAATGCAATAAAGCAACTCTTATTTTATCATATGGGAGAGATGGGCCTTGCAGTAGTGAAAAAACGAATTTAAGAGTTTTTTACTGCCAAGACATGTAAAACTTAAAAGTACATTACCTACTTTTTAAATACATTGCATCCTGCGCTCTGGACTGTCCAGGGTCATATAGTTTTATTTTGACATGTAAAAATGGCAAGTTAAGCTACACCTACAGGCTCTGCAATGCAGTAATGAGACATGATTAAAGGTCTCCTTAAGTGGGTAGCTCATTCAGTGCTGTAGGCCCACTATTAGCATTTAATTTACAGGCCCTGGGCATATATAGTGCACTTTACTAGCAACGTATGAGTACATTTAATATGCCAATTGGATATAAGTCAGTTCCACCATGTTTTCTTTAAGGTTAAAAGCTTTTTTGAATAACAAAAATAAAAATAAATACAGAAGGCTGGCAAGATACAACTAGAATAGATAAATGATGAAGTATAAAGTACATACATCAATAAGAACAGAAAGGAAAGCTGTTATATATTTTATAATAACAAGAAAGGGGAGAAAGAAAGAAAAAGAAGGGTGAGTAGGGCGAGGAGAAGGGAAGAGGAGGTACTCTTAAAATTAGGAATGTGTTAAAATGCATAGGAATAGAGGATTATGAAACCATGTGTATAACAAATTAGAACAACAATATGCCAACAAGAATTCAAAGGAAAAAGAACAGATAAATAAACCAATTATGGAGGTTTAAACTTTTCAGCACGACTACAAGAGCTTAGTACATTCTTCTTCAAATATGTTGTAAGTGGCAACCCAAAAAGATCGCTTTTAACAAATGGATTGGAGAAGGAGGCAAAGCAATATCAAGACGGTGATAATGACATAAATTGTTCCACCAATGTTGGACAGAAAGTTTTGAAGAGTTTTTTCAATTGAGTGTAATTTGTTGAAAGGCTGGGGTTAGCGTAATGTCACAAAAGACCATGGTTATGAAAAGGAAGATCTGGGGAGTCTAATAAACCTCATAAGAAGAGGGTGATAGTAGAAAAAGGAAGGCGGACCTTAAATATAAGAGAGATATAAAACCACATTTTCTTTCAAAAGGCAATAACAATGGGACAGGAGAAAAGAAGATGCATTTGATCAGCAGAGGGGAGATCACATGTCCAACAGTTCATGTTAGTGGAATAAAAAAATTTAGCAATAGTAGTAGGGGTAAAATAAAGTCTGTGATATAAGAAAAACATAGAGTGTGAGAGGCAGATCTAGACATTTTGAGAGATCATCTCCAGAATGTGTCCAAAAATGTGATGCTCCAATCACAAACCAGATCAGATTCCCAGGACAGTTCAACTTTACCCCTAGGGCAAGAAGGATCGGGAGAAGAATGTGCTTATATGTTAGAGAGGCGTCAGGAAAGGTAACAAGAATCTTAAGAAGAGAATTGCCTTCTGAGCATCGAGGAATAGAAGGAAGAGAGTAACATATGTCAAGAATGATCATCATAAGAGAAGAGAATCTGTGTCAGAAGGAACAAGGGCAGTTAAAAGTCGATTGAAATTAAGGAAATAAACAGGGGCATATACCATCAAATAGGTCTATGACCCAAACTACTTCCCGCAGCCTCCAGGATTTCCAAAAGAAAGGTCTATTATTAATAGTAATAAGACGATTGTGCTATAAAGGGGAACTTAAAAAGGGTTCTTTCAAATTAATTACTAGATGAGTAAGGGGTTTTAATAAGGAGCATGTATGTTTAAATAAAGGAAGGGAAGTCTGAGGAGTTTTGGCAGAAAAAGTCAAAATTTCCTTCAGAGAAAAAGGTAGCAGCAAAAAACACTCAATATTGAGCCATAAAGGGATGAAGGGGGAGGAAGCAGAGAGAAACCATTTGAAGGCTTGAGGAAGGGTGAAGGATTTATGATAATGCTGAAAATCCGGAAAATGGACTCCGCCTTTGGAATTTGTTTTCCGAAGAATTGATAAGGACAGTCTAGACTTTTTTCCATTCCAAAGGATTTTGGAAAGAAGAGAGTCTATCTTTTTAAAATAATAAGAAGGGATAAAAACAGGAAGCATAGAAAGTAGGATATGTGTAATCATCATTTTAATGGAATCAAGTCGTCCCCACCATGAAATAAATAAAGGGTTCCAAGAGGAAAGTAACTTTTCAATACGGGAGAGAGCATCAGTCATATTAAGTGTGACTGAGGAAGGGTTATAATTACAGAACGCTTGTTTCAAGGTGGTGGAGGGGCTGAGGGGCGAGTGAAGTGCTCCCTGACCGCAGCATCGCCCTACCTGGGTGAACGCTGCCGCTGCTAACACCGCGCCGCCATACGGCCACAGGGACCACACTCCCCAGTCTGCTTTGCGGCGGAAGCCGCCTACGTAACTTCCGCGCCCGGAGGCGCTTTAACTGGGAGCCCAGACCCGGTGGAGTGGGGACGCTTGTTTCAAGGTGGTGGAGGGGCTTAGGGGCGAGTGAAGTGCTCCCTGACCACAGCATCGCCCTACCTGGGTGAACACTGCCGCTGCTAACACCGCGCCGCCATAGGGCCACAGGGACCACACTCCCCAGTCTGCTTTGTGGCGGAAGCCGCCCACGTAACTTCCGCGCCCGGAGGCGCTTTAACTGGGAGCCCAGACCCGGTGGAGTGGGGACTCTTGTTTCAAGGTGGTGGAGGGGCTGAGGGGCGAGTGAAGTGCTCCCTGACCGCAGCATCGCCCTACCTGGGTGAACGCTGCCACTGCTAACACCGCGCTGCCATACGGCCACAGGGACCACACTCCCCAGTCTGCTTTGCGGCAGGAGCCGCCCACGTAACTTCCGCGCCCGGAGGCGCTTTAACTGGGAGCCCAAACCCCGCGTCGCGGGATCGCGCGCGGAACGCGCCGGGAGAAGCCTGGGACAAGGGCGGGGCCATCCACGGCCATCAAAGGCCAGAGGAGGCCGGGACGGGGGCCATCCCCTTTGGCTTCGATCTAAGAGAGGAAAGAAAAGTATTAAAGGTACTGATACCCTTTGCCTATCCCCGCTTCCTCATATGTCCTTCCCATTGTCATCATAGTGGATCTGTTGAACTGTTTTCCCTGGGCAGATGATGCTGACATGACCTGTAAGGGGGATACCAGAAATATCTGCCCCCAGAGTGACTTGTTCAGGGGAACGATAGATTATTATATAAAGAGGGTAACGCTCCCCATTGTCAGAGAACTTGAGAGAATAGAGCGATCCCCAGCTATGGATAGTCCTCCCACTATGTGCTCTCCCTTACAGACCACCAATGTAGCCCCAAATATATCATTACTGGAGGAACTAAATATAATGTGCAAATCCACGTATGCTCCTGTGGACCCAGACAATGTGCAAATTAGTCCCCCAATCTGCGTCACAGCAACGAGCAGTCCCCTGGCTAACAGTCAACTTCAACCAACCCATAATACACAGGATACTTCATTTTTACCACAACCGGAAGAAAAATCGCTAGCTGCAGTTACCCCTCAGGTCACTATTGCTAAAAGGAAGAGAGATGGGGCCAAACAATTGGGGAGTCAGGCCAAACATCTAAAGCTAAACCCAAATCCCCCATCGCCCAACACGCCCAGCAATGCCATACCGATTGCCCGTACCCACGCTTCTTTAATGGCCTCGATTGAAAATATGATTAAATCTATGATATCCCCGTTGATCGATAAAATGGCTAGTTTAGGGGATAGGTTCTTCGGTGTTGAAGAAGCAATCAAGGCCAATCCATTGCTTGTAAAAACTATGGCTGTTTCCACTCAGCCACAGCGCCCAGTCTCCATAGAAATGTCTGAAACCTCTACACAAAGCAATACCACCTGCAACCAACGAGTAATACCACACGTGAAAACTTTTAATCCCCCTGCCACATTAGTACGGAGGTCTCATCCTAGAGTAGGGCCAAATAATGAATTGACATTACGTAAAGGAACAGCGGTTAATCATGACAATATGCTATTTAAAACCAATCATCTACATCTGCCTCCAGAGGCCGCCCCAATTGTGTGCGTCCTTTCAGGAGTACCAGAACTTATAAAGGGGAAACATGAAAGCCATCTGGACCTAAGAAACAAGGTTGTGTTTTGGCTAACCAAAAATAGACCTCTACCACCCAATATTGATGGCACTATACTAAATGTCAGAAGGGTGGGTTGGCTAGGACCTCTCCCTAAGGATATAGCGGGCGATTTGGTACTCGTCAAATTCAGGTCTAAACACGTCGTTCCATTTCTCCAATCCTGGCTGCCACAAATAGGAGATGGTCCTATATCTATTTGGAGCATAAGCGACTTTTACCCCAGATCATTATATACCCCGTGGAAATGTCAGAAAGCAGAGAGCAACCTCTTGACGGGCAGGAGTGGCCATGTATTGAGTGGCCGTATCATCTCCACGCCTAACCAATTTGACTTATTATCTCGCTCTAAAATGTTGAGCTGATTTATTTTTACATTTGAATAATGTTTGCTCGCTTGATGAATTGATCCTAGCACTTGCTATGTTTGAATTATTTGCCCCTATTGAAGGCTTATGGTTATTTGGTCTAAAATAGTGTGAATATGGACTTTAAACTTGGTTTTTAGTGTTTTAATTTATAAATGTGTTCATAATGAATTTTAATGATTGTGATTGAACTGTACGCTTTTATGAATTGTTTTTACATTTCGAATAAAGCTTTTGAACTGAACTTAATTACAGAACCATATTCCTAAATATTTAATTTTTTAACTATTCCATGAGAAACCAGTGGAGATAAAAGTGTGGTGTGTACAAAATGTTGTAAGGGGGAGGGTATCAGTTTTATCAGCATTAATGTTATAGCCTAAGACTTAGAAGAATGAGGAAATTTTATGTGATAAAGAAGGGAAAGATAAAGGTTGGAGATAAAAAGTGAAATGTCATCAGCATACGCCGAAAGTTTTAAATGGTGATCCCCATAAGAAAAGCCGGAGATAGAATTTTTATTGCGAATTGAAGACAAAAAGGGTTCAAGAGCTAGAATAAAAAGAAGAGGGGAGAGGGGACAACCTTGACAGACTCCACACTATAGAGAGAAAAAAAGGATGTGTAACCATTATCTAGAACTGAGGCTCTAGCGGTAGAATATCACAAGGAGATGGGAGATACTATTTTAGGGCCGAAACCATGCCAATTAAGAGTATGAAATAAAAAGGACCAATCTACCCCATCAAATGCTTTTTCGGCATCAACAGAAATAGCTGCCAGGGAAGTGGAAAGAGAGGGGATTTTGTTTAAAACATTAGGAAATAATCAAGAATTAGCCAAGGTGGGGAGGAGCCAAGATGGCGATCGGAGCAGACGTGTAGGCTCCCGGCTCTACCAGCCCTTGAGCCCCGCACCGACATCCTGCTTTCTATCCTGATGGATTTTGGCGGCGGAACGTTTGGAATGATGTGCTGACTCTTTCCGTGTTTCCCCGAGATCTCAGCCTGCCCGGTGACCGGAGATATTTGCGGGGTTGTCCGCAGCCCTGAACCCTCGCCTGCACCGCCGCTCATCACCGGACCTCGGAGGCTTGGTGGCGGCCGGGCTACCCGCGTAGCGCCGAGGACTTGGAAAGGGTGCCGTTCTCACGGGACGCGGTCCTGACTACACTGTCTGCCGCTATCTATTGCAAGCTGAGCCTCAAACGTGCTTGCTGGGATGAGACGCTTCGAAGGTGCGGAGTCTTTGTTTGGAGCTGGATGTGCGCAGCATAGGTCACTCGGCCATCTTTGTTTGACGTGGATTGCCTGCTTCTTTGTCCCAGCTTTCAGCCTGATGCGAGGTGGCTCTAAGTGACGGGCGCTCGATTGCACTCGACCCTGGTGGCATCGGAGACCTGGACTGGCGCTGGTTCGTGCCGCACCTGCCTCAGCTAATACACAGGATTGTCGACACCATGGCTTTGTCTGAAGACTCGTGGCAAGGGGGAGATCGCCTATCCCTGCCCGTGGACTGTGCCACCCTGCCTGCGCTGTGGACCAGCTCGCATGCACCTTCTTGGGGTACTGAGACAGGGGGGCTGCAGCCATCACCGTCATGTGGGTCCATTCTGGCCGCCCTGTGTGACTTCCGATTGGCGATGCGCAATGGTTTCCACGTATTGGGTGAGAAAGTTGACAAAATGATGTCCGATCTGGGACAGGAGCGCAATGTCGGTTCCCAGCACGGCTTGGACTTGCCTTTGCCGCTTTCTGGGGATACAGTGTTTCTTCATGCCTACATTGATGATGTGCCTGTTACTAACTCTACCGGCGCCCGCGGCCGGCCGTCTGCCCGACCCGCCTGTGATACTTTGTTTCCCCCTCCTCCGGGGTCTGACTCGTTGTTGCCTTCAAAATCGCTATTGACTTGGGAACCGGCTTCGCAGCCTCTGGCCCCCTTGATGGCTCTTTCCTTGTGGCCTTCGCTCTATCCCCTGCGGAACCTATATTCTCCGAATGCCCCGGTGGAACTTTACATGGTGGACAAGGGACTTTATGGTGATTGTCGACGGCCATTTTGCGCGCCTGAGTCATCTCCTTCTTCTACGCGGCCATGTTGTTTCTTTGTGTCCGAGGGAATGGGCTTCCCTAGGGGAGTGTATTCAGAGTTGCATCCACGATTGGGTCAGGGCTAGGCTGCCTTTCTTTCCTATCGACTAACTGGCTGGCGGGGACGGGATTGGGACTGTTTTGTACATGTTTCGGGCGCACACTGCACAATGACTTTCTCCACCTGTATTAGCGTTGCTATTTGCTACTGTACTGGTGTGTTCAGGGTGGGAGGTTTTGTGGACTGCGATCTGACTACCCCAGCTCTGCTACAATGTCTTTAGCCCTAATGCAGCCGGTAGTCTCGCCCTCAGCTTTCATGGAGCCGCTGATACAACATCTGGTTATCCTGGCTGACTGCACCTATTCCGTAACGACATCGATAACTTGTATTTTGCAACGCACTGCCGCTCCTTTTGTTTGGTGGCGCTGTTTGGGACTGGCGACGTCCATCTTGTCTTGGGACTTCTCCTTTTTGTCGAGTGCGGCCATTTTGTCTCTTTGTTTTAGTTGGGGCGGGCCCTTTTGGGGGAGCCATGTTCTGGGACATGTTTGCGCACTGGCCAGGGCTAGGGGGCATTTTTCTCTACGGACATGTGCTTGATTGGCGGATGGGGACTTGAGACGGGGCGCTTCTTCTTCATTGTGTGTTGCTGTTCTGTGAGATGGCTTTCCCCAATCTCGCCTGTACTTAATGCTGTACTGTGGTGTTCAGGGTGGAAGATTTACTTGTGGCTGGGGTGACCGGGAGCATATAGACGTGGCCCTCTTCTCAGTGATGGCAGTGCCTGGAGGGGTTTTATCGTTCGGGCCGGGGCTGTGGGTGTATTCCCCGTTTGTTTTGCTAGCTCGGCTGGCGGGGACCCGGACTGCTCCGCATTTTGCTATGTTGATTGCGTTGAATGTGCTGATTTTCTCCACTTGAGATTGTAATTTCTATGTCCTGTTCTTTACTTTTGCTGATGGGGTGGCGGGTTTTGTGCTGGCCCGGGGATCTGGGTGTGACTGCTTCTGACATTCTTTTGGTTCTATGTCTTCCGCATCTACTGTTCTGCACGGCGTAGTGGTTATATAAGGCTGGGGAGTCCGGGAGATCTGATATTGGGTGGGCTCCTCCCCACCTTTCTTTTTTCTTTTTCTGGGAGTAGTGGATTGGTTTATTCTTTTCTTACTCCCTATATTTCAAGTGTGAGGGGTTTTTTCTTTCCTTTTTTCTTCCATTTTTCTTTTCCTTCCTTTTTTCTTGGTCTGTATTTCGCGTTCTTTAATGGGCGACAGACACTCTGGCGGGGGGGGGGGTAGGCCGTAGCCTCCGCATTGATGTAGGGTGGGGGGAGGGATCTATTTTTCTTCATTTAGTTTCTATGGGCCTTATTTTTTTCTATTTTTCTGCGCTTTCTTAACCTGTTTCTGTTCTGGGTCCGTGATAGGGGTTAGTGGGGAGGGGGTGGCGCTGTATGTGGTGCGTACATGCTGGCTGTTTATCTTGTGGTTTTACTTTGTACCGCCATATTGCTCGAGGTCTTAACTTCTGTTGTTGTTTCCAGTGGTGATGCCGCCTGCCCATGTTGTGATACTGTGTATGGACTCAGTTCTCCTTATTTCTTATTCTTCACTGATTTCTATTTAGATCGGGGTAAAAACAACAAAAAACTTTAAAATTAACCTTACACACTCCTTTTTCTCGGTGGCAAAAGTATCGTGGCCGGCCTGATGGTTGTGGGCCCGTATTTGTTCTTTTCTTCATGCACAATAAAGATTTTGAAAAAAAAAAAAAAAAAAAAAAAGAATTAGCCAAGGTAAGTCTACCTTTAACAAAGCCATATTGTTCTTTAATAACCAAGTAAGGCAAAAGGCGTTCTAACCTCAAAGCGATTAATTTATCAAATACTTTATAATCAACATTGATGAGGGAAATGGGATGATAATTTTTGCAATACTTAGGATCTCTGTAAAATGTTGTGAGTAGATACTCCTCCTCAATTTATTTGATGTTGGGATGGTCAGAAAAACCATTGAGTCATATTGGTGAAAAAGCTTATTTTGTTTATTTTTTAAATAAATATTCTTTAAGTGATCCACCACAGGGGTTACATCTTTATTTCCTTTATGCTGTATTTTGAGATCATATTGGTAAATACTAGCAGACGACAAGTGTTTCGCTCGATGGCTTAAGTAGGCCAGGGATTTTTCAAGGTTTTTATCTATGTCAAATAGTCGTAGTCCAGGGACAATCCTGCGTGGATGCTTCTTATTAGTCTATATTTAGCAAATACTTTATAATCAACATTGACGAGGGATATGGGACGATAATTTTTGCAATACTTAGGATCTCTACCTTCTTTGTGTATCAAACATATTGTAGCGTCTTGGAAAGTACCACTTGCAACACCAGAGAGAGAAAAGGAATGAAAAGATGAAGGATTTTAGGAAGTAAGAAAGCAGAAAAATGTAGATTGGACTCGCCCTTGAAGCCATCTGTACCAGGAGATTTACTTTTCTTTAGACTGACAGGGCAGAAAAGAAATTTCTACAAGGGATAGGTCCGATTCAAGGGTAGAGAAATTAAGTGAATCATTGGAAGGGGCGATAGAAGCAAGATATGATTGAATAGGAGAAAAAGAAGGAGGGGATTCCAAGGTATTTAAGTCTTTATAGAACAACATACATGTATCAAGGATATCAGCATCTTTATGAATAAGTTTCCCATTGGAAGAAAATATGGAATCAATTAGAGTATGATCTTTCAGAATTTTAAGATAATTGGCTAGCAATTCACCCATTTTGTTACGGTCACCATAATAGCGAGCGGTGCTACGTAGAAGTATGGAGCATTATCAGTGGCAGTTTTAATATATTGTAATTTAGCACAAACAAGTTCTTGGATAATAGAGTCTGAAGGAGAAGTATAAAACTTGTGTTTCAAGAATTTGATATTTGCAAGTAAAGATTTGTACTGCTGGAGTAAACGTTTCTTTTTTTGGGAAACAAAATCCATAATAAAACCTTGAGCAGTAGCTTTAAAGTAGTCCCAAATTATATGATAAGGTATATTCGGATTATCTTTAGTATAAAAAATTCTTCGGCAAAGAAAATAAATGCAGAGGAAAAATGAGGATCTAGCTAAAGGAAGTTATTCAAGCGCCAACGGGAAGATCTAGCCTGCGGAGGGAGCAAAGCAAAATCTGTGACAATCAGATCATGATTAGAGATAACAATGGGTTATATTGAAGAGGAGATAAGATTTTGAGAAAGAGATCAGGAAAGGAAGACATAATCTAGTTGGGAAAAAGAGTTTTGAGGAGGAGAGAAGAAGGAAAATTCAATAGTGTCAGGATGGGAAAGCCTCCATGCATCACCAAGATGAGCTTGTGAGATAGAGTGAAGAAATGTTTTGTGGGATTTATGAGGGGTGAAACGTACCTGTGATTTTCTGTCAAGAAAGGGGTCAACAACTTGATTGCAATCACCTCCAAGAATAAAAAAATCATCTCTAAATTGCATACATTTTTGTGTAATAGAAGGCCAACAGGAAGAGTCCGGTTGCGTAGGGCCATAAACATTAAATAGGGTCAAAGAAATGTTAATAATAGTTAATAATAAGCAAGTAGGCTAAAATACATCGCCCTCCTGTGTCAGTTTCTACCGAGATAAATTAACATTTCAATTTATTATGACACAAAATGATAACACAATTTTTTTAGATAGAGTACGGGAGACTAAGACAGAACCGACCCAGCCCTTTTTATATTTAAGGCTTTGTATTCTGTGAGATGGGTCTCTTGTAGAAAAACCAAGTCAGGATTGTAAGAAGCAAGATGAGATAATATTCTCTGTCACTTAATTGGGTTGATGAAAACTTTCACATTCCAAGAAAAAACTCTGAATGAAAAAAGATCAACAATATATACAGAACACGTTTGACAGTAAGATAATAATCAAAAAGAATGAAAATTAAAAAAATAAAAAAGAGTACACTGAAATGAAGGTACAGAAAGAAAAGTCAAAAGGAGAAAAAGGAATGGCGCGAGAGAAAACGACAGGTAACGAGGTGAAGAGAAGAATATGAAGAGAAAATAATAAATACACACCAAAAGAAAAAAGGAAAGGAAGACACCAAAGGATAAAGAGGAAAAAGGGGAAAAAAGAGACGAGTAAATAGAGACAGTACTAGGAAAAGTTGAGAGGTGGCAACGGAGAACAGGGATGGCACACCAAACAGAGGCAATGCAGCACACCGGAGCATCAAGGAAACATACTCAGGGTGGAAGGGGAGGCAGGAACAGTAGGGAGTCGAAGGAACCTGTAATAAGATTCAAAAGATTACATAAATAACGTGTCATGGAACTAAATAGCATGTAACAATAAATAAAGAATCCAAAAAATACAAATAGAGTCAAGTATTCTGGGAAGGACCAGCGATCTCCATCAAAGAAGACAAATGAGAATGGATACATTTCCTAAGGTCATCAGAGTCTTTAAATGTAGAAGTTTTATTCACTAAGGTGACTTTAAATAAGCATGGGTGGAATGAGCCATAGCGAACACCCAAGGACCGAAGAACGGGGTGAAGATCCAGGAATTATTTGCGTTTCTTGGCAGTGGACGAGGAGACATCCTGAGAGATAAAGAGTTTGGTGCCCAACCAGTTCAATTGCTTCATGGCTTTAGCAGCGTTGAGAACCTATAGAAGATCCGTGAATTGGAGTAATAGGAGACTCATCTTCATAAGAAGAGGATAAACATGGACCCAGTCTATGAGCCCGTTGGATATTCAATTTGGTAGTAGCAGGAAGATTCAAGAGCTGTGGAAGAAAGGAGGTGAAGTACGATACCGGAACATCACCCTCAAGACTCTTAGGAAGACCATACAGGTGAAGTTTGTTGCGGGCATTTCTATTTTCAAGATCTTGAAAAGCTTTTTTTGTTGCAGGACCTCCCTCTCCAAATATGAAATTGTGGAGGATGAATCGTGTGCGTCGCTGATTTGTTGTTCCACCATTAAAGGCAAGAATCCATAGCTGACCATTTATTATCCATTACTTGCAAGAGTTAGTATGCTCAATAAATGGTCTGATAGCTCGAATTTCCTCCAGAATGATATCCAGTGAAATAGGATTGCCAGGTTTGGGAGGAGAGGGCAGATCCTGTATAAGGCGTTTGACAGTAGACAATGGTAGTTGGGTTTTGGACGCCATATTCTAAGGGACTTGAAGACGTCATTAGAGGAAATGCCTCAGAAAATTGCGAACAAATAATACTAGCTGTTGTGGAGATGGAAAAAAGTACTGTGTCACTGGGGTTAAGATTTTTAGAGGAATGAAGTAACTTATTGCTCCTACTCATGAAACAGCGCAGTCACAGATAAATAAAAAGGTTGTAGCGCAGGAGAAAATAGGTGACGCAAGTTTTAAAAGCAGAGTCTGAATGATGGCATATTGAATGAGATCTATAGATGTAGGGAAACTGCTTAGGAAATATCACCAAAAATTGGAGAAATATTGAAAAGAAAAGCACAGTCCAGGGTGCATAATATTGAAGAGCTGATGTAAAAACCATGCATGGGAGAAAAGACAAAACTGCGGCCGCAAAGCCCCAGAGAGTCACCTGAGAGAAAAAAGAGGCATTTTCAGGATGCAGACATTAAGAAAAGCAGCCTCACACAGTGTTGGTATTCAGCCTCAGAAATACATTAAAGAAGCACCGAAAAATGACGTTGGGAAATCAGACCCGAAGGCTCAGTGCAGGGTGGAGCTCCATCAGGCGGCAAGCATCTTGGGTCACAGTGCGCGCAACTCTCATGAATTCCACAATGTTTTAAGGAGAATGCACAAGCACATTAGCACTGATTAGCACTGGTAACATGCACAGAGTCTTAAGGCCAACAAAAATGAATTCTGCAAAAAGTAGGAGAAGGAAGGCAAAAAAATTTCGGAGTGACCCAGCAAAAAAGGGCCTATTCCAGCACTATCAAAACAAGCACTGGCAAGGACAATAGGTCTTGCCTAAACGTGATCTTTTGGATTTGTCATTGTTTTTTTTAGCTATATTGTACAGCTCTGTCTTTAGTGCAGCATGGCTGAAAGTTACAAAAAAAATGCTATGACACGGTCAAAACTGGCTGTGTCATGCCGCTTTCTTTCTTTTCTTTCAGCCATGTTGCAACATGGCTAAGAAATCTCACATTAGCCAGTACTTTAGACTTTGCCAATGCTTGTTGGTCCCAAGAGCCACCCAGGGGCCAAATTTGCATTCAAATAGAGACACTTTGTTTTTCTTTCCTTCTCAGGGAGTAACGTGAACAGCAAAATATAAGGTGCCTCATATTTAATGGCAGTTCTGATCATAATGCTTGATAAAACTGCGCATGCTTGCACGGATGCACATGTGCAGTTTTCTCAAGCATTACTCGTATGGCTTGAAAGAGGATGAGGGCAGCCTGGGGACGACGCAGTACACAGGTAAGTGTTTTTGAGTTTCTTTTTAATTAATGTCAACCTATTTCTTCATAGGGGGTGGAGGCGGGCAGCATGGTGTATAAGTATGGGTCTGAAATCCATTCCGCTCGCAGAATTTGCAGATTTTTGGCAATTTCGTGGTCCGCGAATCCCGCAAATTTGCCCAAAAATCCGCAATTCGCAAGCTGGTGGATTTATTTGCTTGGTCGCGCTTGAAAAATACAATATCAGGCGCGTGGCGTTGACTTACCGTGATTCTGAGTTCTCCGAGTTGTTTTTCTCCCGGTTTGCGTGTGCTGCGCCATTTTGGATCTTGCTGAGTGATCGCGCGAGAGTTTTTTGACCACGAGTACGACAGCGCGGCCCTCCATCTTGCACAGCGAGAGTTTGACGACGCGAGTACGTCATAAGGGCCCGCGATCCCGCATCGCGGAAGTAAACAATTGCGAACACGTAGATGCACTTTTGGATTTGAGATTTTACAAGTAAGTTAGTGTTATTTGTTTGGGGCATTGCAGTTGCTGCAACTACAATTTGAAAACTTTTTCACAACTTTAAAAAATATATATTGTGGGTAGCCACAGTACCCAGTAGACCCAGGGTTAGTCATGGGTGCATGATACAACTGTTTCTGTGAGGTTTTTTTAACTTAAATCTCATGTCTGTCATGGAATTTTAGCTCACTGTTATATGTGGAATTTATTTTTTAATTTTGAGGTGCCTGTAAAGCCACACAAGCCAGTAGGCCCATGGGTGGTGAGTGGTGCATGGACCAAGGCTTTCTGTGGGGTGTCTTGAATTTAAACATCATTGAGGGCATGGATGGCATTGGATTGGGGTGATTTTTGTGTGTTTTTCGACTTTATGGGGTGTTGTTCGAGCCTGGCCATCTGGGTGGGGGTCATTGTGAGGCCTGGTTCAGGCAGGGGCTGGCCATGTGGTGAGGGTCAAGGCTCAAGGGGCCATTTTGAAGAGAGGCAGTGTGCTCAGGCCTGCACCTAGTTTGCCTTGCTTTCATCCATTATGTCCAGAGGTACTCATTGGTGCATGGACCAAGTCTTTCTGTGGAGTGTCTTGAATTTAAACATCATTGAGGGCATGGATGGCATTGGATTAGGGTGACTCTTGTGTGTTTTTTGACATTTTGGGGTGTTGTTGGGGCCTGGCCATGTGGGTGGTGGCCATTTTGAGGCCTGGTACAGGCAGGGCCTGGCCATGTGGTGGGGGTCAAGGGGCCATTTTGAAGCCAGGCAGTGTGCTCAGGCCTGCACCCAGTTTGCCTTACTTTCATCCATTATGTCCAGGGATAGTCAGTGGTGCATGGACCAAGTCTTTCTGTGTGGTCTCTCTTCTATTAATTTAAACATTCATTTTGGATTAGAATTGCAATTTTTATTTTGTGTCTTTAAGGTTTTGGGTTTGTTGTTGTAATAATAATAAATGCAAAGCCTAGTTCCAAATATTAATTGAAGCACAACATATGCAACATTTATTTAACTGATGTTCCTCTGGCATCCTGTCCTTTTAGGTGCACAAGAGAATCACATCAGTCATCGTTCATCATCATCCGTTCCAGGAAGAAGTCCTGCAGCAGTGTGTGCAGCGCAACGTCACGTGACGTCACGTGTGGCCACAGACAACTCTGCAACTCGTGCAACTGCTGCCAGCTGTTCTTACATCTGAAGAAGATGGGCCCAAAGAAAGGTGGCCGTAGCTCCTCTAGCAACAAAGTTGCCAGTGCCACTGCCAGTAAGAAGGAGCAGAAGAAGCAAGTGGCGCCACTTACCAAGGAGACTGGTGTGCCCACAGACACTTTTTTGGGGAAAAGAAAAACTACGCCTGCAGCAGCAGCTGTGTCCGCCGGGGACCAAGCTGGGAGCAGCACCTCCGCATCTTTGGGATCAGTGCCACCAAGCCGAGTTAGGTCCAAGGCCATGAGTGCTGCAGAGGCAGCCACTTTAATTGCTCAATCACCATCGACCAGTGATGTTGGCACATCGCAAGAAAGTAGCATCCAATCAACGCAGGGTGCAACTCATTTGACGAGTGTTCAACAACCACAGCCGCAACGACAACCACAGGTGCAACTACTACAAGGGCAAGTACATGCGCAAGGAGAGGCGCAAGGAGAGGCGCAAGGGGAGGCGCAAGTAGAGGCGCATGGAGAGGTGCAAGTAGAGATGCATGGAGAGGCGCATGGAGAGGCGCAACTAGAGGCGCATGGAGCGGCACAACTGCCCACAATGCTTGTTCCTCCAGAAGTAGGGGCACATCAGAAAATCGAGATTCAAGCGGAGGTATCATCCGAGGAAGCCACTCCTCCTGATGATGATCCATTGTCTTCCAGATCCCCAGCAAGAAAAAGGTCAAGGGGGGCTACTATTACAAGTTCTTCTTCAAGCCCCCTTCCTTCTGATAATCTTGATGTTGATTGGAACCCACCAATGCAGTCTGAGAGTGAGGTACGCCATGAGCTGACAAAGGTAGTTAAGCCTAAAAGGAAGGTTCCTGCAAGGCTTTCACTTATGGCTGATGATGATGATGAACAAGAAGTGGTGTATTCTGCTGCTGATGAACAGTCTGACGACGACCCAGTCATCAAAGTCATCACTCCAACCCCAGCGGGCATGCAGCAGACAGACATTTTGACCCTATCCCGAATTGCTGCGGAGCGTGATGTGGGCGACGTGACACTGGTACCACCACCAATGCAGTTAACTAATATACCAACACGACCTACAGCTTCTATATTTTCTCATCAGAAGGGCCGGCAGGGACCTCTATCCAGCTCGACCTCCATCACCTCAAGTAGTGGTGCTGTAAGTGCACAACAGAGTCAAATTCAGCCTCGCCCATCCTCCACTTCATCTGGCATTGAAAGTAGCACCTCCACTACCAGCAGACATCTCCAGTCCCCAGTTTGAGACTTCTTTGGTGTTAGCAAAAAGGGAAACATGGTTGTTTGTTCGATTTGTAAAACTGTAGTTAGTCGGGGTAAGCTTGGTACCAACTATGGCACCGGAGGCCAGAGAGGTCATCTCCTAAAACACCACGCTATCATTTGGGAGGCGCACATAAGGAAGATCCGGGAAGCCAAAAGTACAACAAATCCATATGTATCCATTCATATTGCATCTGATGATGACGAGGGGCTGATCGTGCAGGGGGGAAGTGAAGAAGCGGAAAAACAATTTTCTGGTACACCCAGTACCCCTGGCAGCAGCACGGCAGTGGAAGCGCCCACACTCTCTACCCCAGCAACATTTAGGAGGCACACTAAGAGTCTGGGAGAGATACCAATGCGAAAAAGTACTTCAATGAGCCTAACTGGGTTGAAGAAGTCTGGAACATCATCATCACATATGAAAACGGTCCAGACCACCATTAAAAGCATGTTTTGGTCGGAGGCGCCATTTGAACGCAACCACCCAACGGCACGTCTGTATAATGCAAAGCTGGCTAAAATGCTAGCGCTGGACCTTCTCCCTTTTTCTTTCGTGGAAGGGGTGGGTTTTCAGGGATTTGTGGCAACAGTCTGCCCTAAATGAAAGGTTCCTTGCCGGTCCTATTTTGCCAGAGTTGCTGTTCCAGCACTACATGAAGATGTGCTGGAAGTGATTGGGTCAGCTTTGCAGAAGAATGCTGTTCACACTATCCACCTGACAAGAGGCATTTGGACCAGTTGCCAAGCCGTGGATTACATGTACATCACTGCACACTGGGTCTCTTTTGCAGGGGTTAGAGAAAAGATGTCTACAGGTGTTGACCATGCCACAATTTTTCAAGCGAGTCGGAAACATGCAACAGTAGCCATGTTTGCCATGGAGAAATCTCATACTGCTTTAAACATTTTGGATGAGTTTAAGAGTAAGGTCTCTAAATGGCTGGTGCCAAGAAGTTGCATGATTGGTTATGTTTCCACGGATAATAGCAGTAATATAGTTAAGGCCATGCATGATGGTGGCTACTTCAGGGTGCTGTGTTTGGCGCACTGCATTAACATTATTGTTCAAGATTTCCTGAAAAGAGAAAACACAGTCAGCAAGTTACTGACCACCTGCCAAAGAATCTGCACACATTTCAGCCATTCTTTTAAGGCCCCGAAGGAGAGGAGGATCATTCAACGTAGCCGTGGAGTGCCAGTCAAAGGACTCATCCAGGAGGTGGCAACACGTTGGAACTCAACCTTCTACATGCTTGAACGTTTGTTTGAGCAGTACTTGGTAATCAATGAGTATGTCAATAGCATTAAAATACGGTCTGCTGCTATGAAAGACATGAGGCTAGCGCCGGAGGAATGGGACCTAGTTAAAAGCCTGACAGACATGCTTCGTCCTTTTGAGGTCTTCACCCGTGAAGTGAGCAGGGAGGACTGTAGTTTGGGCAAAGCTATCCCATTGTTGTTCATGCTAGAGCAACAACTGAAGGCGGTGTCTTCAACGTTCCGAGCTGATGTTCACAAACAAGATGCATATCGGTTGGCGGAGAGCTTATTAAGCCGCCTACTTGTCAATGAAAGGTTTAAAAAAATACATTCAGAACAACATTACATTTGTGCCACTATTCTGGATCCACGGTACAAAAAGGCACTGACCAGCAAAGTATTCATTACTTTTTATGAAGAAGATGTTTCAAAGTACAAACATTGGCTAGCTGTGTCAGCCACTTGGTTGAAAAAAAAGCGGCAGGAAATTGAAGGAAACCACCACAAGTACTACTGAGGCAGCAGGCCATCCAGCGTCAAGGTCCACTTCTGTGGCCGAAGGCAGTCACTTTCCCTCACAGCCGTTACCGACAGCAGCAACAGTATCCTCCTCATCATCACCTGCACCAGGCCTAGTCATAATAGTGTCGGAAGCGGATTGGATAACTCAGCAAGGAATGCTCTCTCCAGTGTAGATGCAAAGGCAACACATGGTAAGCAAAGTGGAGCACCAACCAGGGAGGTCTTTGAGTGGATCGTGCAGGCCTATTTGGATGACCCAGCAGAGGTCTACATTGATCGTGACCCATTGGTGTATTGGTATGGGAAAAGGCCTCACTGGCCACTGCTTAGCAGGAAGGCTATAAATTATTTGTCTTGCCCACTCGCAAGCGTGTCTTCGGAACGAGTTTTCAGTGCTGCTGGTGCCATTGTCACTTCAAAAAGGTCCCGCCTCTTGCCCAAAAATGTGGAGAGGTTAACAATGATCAAGATGAATCAGCACTTCATACCACCAGATTACAAAATACGTGAATCCACGCAGGAAGAAGAGGACACCAACTTAGGTGACAAGCTCTTCTCTGTTAGCTGACCTACTCCATGTTCAATTCACAGAGTTTGAGAACTAACTCAACTTCCCTCACAACTAGGCTTGAAAAACTTACTTTTGTTTTCTTCCATCCTTTTTGACATTTATTTCTATGTGTCTTTCTTTGATTTGCAACCTTTAGCACAACAAAACTTTAATCACAACAAATGCATCAGCAGCACTGTCTTTGTCCTATTTTCCATATTGAAGGTGCCGCTGTCTGCATTCCTGAAGTTCACCAGTTCACAACTCAGTCATGCTCCTCTATCCTCCTCCTCCAGACTCCCCCTATCCATTTCCCTCAAGGCAGATGGCCGGTTTACGCAGAATCTAGAAACTGTCGCTTCAGTCCGTACACGAGTCCCCTCAAAAGAAGTGGGACTGGAATGACTCACTATGCTGACTGCACCTTCTGAAATTGACACAAGAGGCTGCCCTGTGGCCCTTCACTTAAGAATAAGATGATGACAAGTGGAACAGGTAATGAATGATGAGATGGCATGCAGAGGTGGCCAACACTCGCTGTCTGGCTCTGATGAAAGTAATTGTTGTTTGTTTGTTGTGCATGAAGTGAATCCTATCTATGTGTTCTGTTATTATTATTTAATATTCTAGACAATAAATGTAACTCAAGTGTACTCTGTTATCTTGTTTAATACAAATTGTACTTCTACTGCAGGTGCCAGCCACTACGTGGCATTTTTCAATATGGAAAATGTCCTTGGACTTAGTGTGTAGACAACATTGAGTTTGCCAATGACATACCATGATGATGATGAGTCTTGATGATTAAAGTTACATAATATCTTTATTCTTTACAGAGTCACTCACTGCGATGAATGGATCATCATCATTGTCGGTTAGGCAGTTTTGTGAGTGGCAAACAACAGGTAAAAAAGTCAACAACAACCACAGCAGACCTACATGTCTGTCTAGTCGTGGTATGGGAGTGGTCGAGCCAGTGTAGTGTATGCCAGAGACCAGACAGCAGTTCATGAAAAATTGTGGCTATGTGGCTTGCTGCATACAATTAGATATGCTTTGTCTGTCTGTGTCAAAGAGGTATGCTACATCATCAGGTTGGTTCACTCAGTGGTGCCTGCCTTGACCGTCTGCATGGCCCTGGCCTGCTGTGTGCAATTACTATCCTTGAAAAGGAGACTCAGAGTATGCACTTTAGCAATGATGCCTGTATGTAATACTGTCGCCTCTGAAAGTGTTATTTTTGCACTACACACCGTACCTTATATTTTTTCTCAGTGCTGTTTTAATATCCCTTCCTGTTTTTCCATCAATAATTGCAGGCTGGCTTTTACCTTGTGCCATGGGAACAACATCAATCTGCAATCCGCATCCGCCAGGCAGGCAGTGGACAGTGTGTTTGGTCACCAAGATTGATCAACGGAGCATCAGATGGAATGGAGGAGTACCGCGAATAAGAGGAATGGCTGGATGCATGCAACTTCCCAAATTGAACAGGACAACAACAACATACAGTTACAGTATCCTCTTCACTTCTCCTTATCTTTTAAATAACTTATTGTTGTGAACTTCTATGAGTGTGACTCTCTCCTTCAAATTCATCCCTACAGCTATTTCATATCTTTCTTTGCTATATAAAACTAATGTAATGTACTATGAAGTCATTCTCTCTCTGAGTGAAATTGCGTAATTACAGCAGCCCTGTACTGTCTAATAGTTTAGTACTACTTAGTAAGTTGTAGTTAGTACTACTTTTCAGTAACCAAACCATCCATTTAGCAAACAACTTCATGCACGCACTTTTTTTATGTCCCTTAAAAAATTTATGGATATCTTCGTATACAAAGATTTGTTTTTCTTCATTTGTTGTTTGTCCATGCTGTGTTTTTTTCCTCTCTCCACAAAACGTTCCCAAAAAAAACCATTCCCATTCAATTTTCAAAACCTAACCCTCTTCCCCCGGGCTGTGTGGTTTTCACTGAGGTGTGACTAAATGACAGCAATATTTCCACACACTTGCTGGGGAGGATAAGGTGCAAGCAACCTCCTCAAATACATTTTAAGGCAGATAGATGAATCCTAGGATACTGTAATTCTGCTTAAAAAAACACCAATGAGTATTTTCAAGTCAATTCTGAATTTCATGCCCACCATCGATTGGATCCATCGTCAACATCATCCTCCTACATGTCAAGACTTGTTACGCTGCTGTGTCACTGTTCTTGTTGTAGCCATAATCATCCATGAAAATATTTTTTTCCCATTCTTATCTTCAGCATTGCTTAGGCTACAAATATACTGTTCCTTCTAATACTCCTCTCAGGCCACTCAATGTCTCATTTGTTTCCTTTGTTTTTCATATGCTCCTACTGCTAGTGTGGTACCACTCCTACTACCACCACAACAATGGAATTTCTGTCCTGGATTGATTTCATGGGCAACCTCAAACGCCATTAACCATGCAGCCAGCGCTGTTCCTAGCTCTATTCTCAAACAGGAATCACAGGTAAGATAAGCATTTTGGGGAGGTAGAATAATGGGCTAGGACTCGGAGGAGAGTAGAGACTGACAGTAGTACTAGTAGAGTACTAGTAGGCCAAATGAATTCACTAACTCTGTTAGTGGCAGTTTTGTACATTTTTGGACGTTTTAGATAATTCGTGCTGGTAAGTTGGAGGAAACCAAACGTAAAGTAACCCCCGGCCACCATCCCACAAAGTAATATGCACGCGTACACTATGTTGAAGTATGTAAAACAAATAATTATATATTTATCCTAACAAAAATAAACTAGTCCAAAGACCCAAACCACCCCCTCCCTAACCCCAACAAATGTCCATTTCAAAGTCCCGCAAAAAGTCCCTCAGAATCCCCAACTCCAAATTCCCACCCCCCAACAGTCTTTAAAAATGGGGCAAAGGACAAAGCCACTTCCGGCAGTGTCCTGTGGACAGGTGGTCCCGCAGCTCTTTGCGGAGGTCCTGGAGCTGGTGCTTCTGCTTCTCCACGTGCGCTCCAGGTAGTCCAGTTCGGCCTGGACTGTTCCCATGAGGCACAGGGTCAGACTGATTTGCATATGGCCATGTCTGAACTGGGGAGGCAGAGTGGGCTAAAGAACGGTGATGGATTAAACCCAGATCTGTTGAGTGGGTGTGAGTGTTTGATTGGTTCAGATGCTCCGTCCATCACCACCCCCTTTTGTACCGCTTTGTCAGCCATAAGTTGGCAGGGTCTGCTCAGACGTGAGTCGCTTGCTCACTTTGCCACTGGATTCAAGCAAGCCTGGCTGAAGACGGCTGGAATGCCAGAACCCGGTCCTAGGAAGCTTGAATCTGGTCCAGGGAAGGCATGGCTTTGCAGTTCGGGCTGGACTGTTCTCATGAGGCACAGGGTCAGACTGATTTGCATATGGCCATGTCTGAACTGGGGTGGCAGAGTGGGCTAAAGAACGGTGATGGATTAAACCCAAATCGGTTGACTGGGTGTGAGTGTTTGATTAGTTCAGATGCTCATTCCATCACCACCCCCTTTTTTCCTGCCAGGTAGTCCGCTTTTCGGCGTAGCCAGCGCAGCATGCCATCCAGGCTCTGGGAGGCAGCTGCTGGTTTTGTTGCAGCTGAGCGGCTGCGGTGGGAGGCTGTCGGACCACCGCGCCGTACTGGAGGCTGCTGGCTGGTAGACCCGGGGGCACTGGAGGAGGATGCAGCTGTTGCCGCCTCCTCCTTCTGTTCCCGAGCCCACAGATGGCGATATTCTGCACAAATGGCCTCCAGCTTCCACGCCCTGGCTCGGACAGCCATCTCCTTTCTGGTGAGCTTTTGGGGAGCATCTATATGAAGAAAGAAAGAAAAATACTGTAACCAATACTCTTTAACAATAACACAAAATATTTCAGCAGAAAGTTGTCTCACAGTAACAGAAGCAACTTGTAAGCACAGTATAACATTTTGGCATGTATCTTTCCGCCGTCTTTGTGGGCCTGTAAGATTAGTGGGAGTTTAAGGAATTCTACTAGCAGCACTATGGACTCACTACATAGTCAGAGAGTCAGAGAGTTCACCAGTCTTCTTCTGTTTCTCTCTAGTTTTGCGAAAGAAATTACTTGTAGCAAACTTGTGGTAGCCAGCATAATGCCAGCTCAGTCAGCTTGCACCCAAGAAAAACAGACACAAGCCATGATGACGCAGACTCGCATTACTTTAAGCAGTTTATACAGGTGTGGATAGGGAAGCTCTTACTTTTCGATAGGGGTGGCACTGGCCATACTCAGTTACATCAAGGGCTACTGCTCAATGTAATTTATATTTCGCACTGCCCCCCGGGCCTTGACTACTACAAAAGGAAAATGAACATTATTCATTTCTGATCATGTATCCAGCTGATCACATGATCTTTGCTTATATGATGGATGACTTTAGGTGCTTTGTTGTGATAGATTGAGTGAACAACAGGGATAGTCCACCCATGATTGACACAGCTGAAAGAAAATTAGCAACATAGGGAGTGAGTGTGGTACCTATAATTGCCGGAGGAAGGGACTTGACTTGATATAATGTCAACTATACAATACATACACAATATCTGCTGTGCTTGCAAAGTAAACTACTGTACTGTTAGTCAAGGGAGAATTTCTGAACAGTCACAACTTCTAGTATTTGCATTTCCTCTGCTTTGCTACTCTGGCACGGACATGCTGTTCAAACAAAGTAACACTCTTCATCCATTGAGCGTCTGCTCTACATACACCTCTGCTATCTATGAGCAAGAAGATACCATCCGTGCTTCCAAAGTAAACGTCTATCATTCTTCTTAATGTCTCAACTGTACCAACTTTACTTTTTCTCAACAACCAACTAACAGCCTTTTCATTTTATTTGGTAAACCACCGTCTTGACTTGCATTTCAGTTTCACCCAAATGATATATTGCAATGCACACCACACATGCATTGTCTGATTCACCCACACAGGCAGTCATCTTTTCTTGCTCCTCCAACCATCCTTGCTTCAACCAGCCATGCATCTGATTCCTTCCTATCAGCCACCTCTGCATGCATTCAAAAACACGTATCATTCTTTACAGTCATAAATGTTACAACTCGCTCGTTCTTCCTTACACCCTTCTTTCCCTTTTAGTTCATCACATTTCTCAGGTTCATCTGATCTGACTTGGCTTCACGATAAAAGTTTCACAGCTGAGTTGAAGTCAAATAGAAGGGGCCATTGCTTACTCAAGAACTACCGCCGCTAATGCTACGGCTAAGTCAAGGGTGATTGTCTTCTCTGTGATTAGAAAAAATGTAGTTCTAAATTAGTAACTGTTCATGACAGTACAGTGTACTTCTACTAGTGTACTGTCTACTGTACAGTACATCAGAACCCCTTTGCGAGCCTACTCTAAAATGTCAATAAGTAAGGAGTTTAATAACTTACCACCGTCTGCCGCTGCTGAGCCATCCGCGTAGCAGCTCCTCCTGGTGGCACTTGTGGCACCGCCGCATCCGCCCCTGGAGTGGCCCCAGCACTGGTGGTGGAAAGTGCCGCATCTGATGTTGTGATGACGCCTAGAAAAAACATATCATATTTTTAGATGCCATATACCACCCCCTATTTCGTCTCGTAATGGAAGAGAACATTTTAATACATAAACAATTTTTAATTATTGCGACTGAAAAAAAGTCACGGTTTTGGGGAGGGTGTTAACTTATATGCTTAGCCATAACATGCAACACTTTTTCGCACAACTGATGAATGCTTGCTTTTTAACGTGCAGCATTTTTCTAATTACAGACAGAACCTCCTACTCCTCATCACCACTAGGAGGACTTGAAGTTCAACAAGGTGAGGGCTCCCGAGTCCCGCACAGTTACTATTAATAATTAGATGTGTTAAGTTGAAGTATATACTAGGGAAGGGTGTTTAAACTTTAACGTCATCTATCACCACTGCTCGATGGGAATACTGCGCTATTAAAAATAAAGATTTTTTTTTCATTTCTTATTTGAAAATGAAACTTTAAAACTAAAAAACACTGTGTGGTTTTTGTTCACGAGTGAGTGAGCGGAAGAGTTTGCAGTTGCACTACTGCACTTTGCAAGCATGCTTCTGTGACTCTGATAGGCCGGGCTCTGTAGTCTTCTTCTGTTCTTCTCTGTCGTATAATCATTGGTCAGAGACACTAGATAGTCGGTCTGGGGATTGGGGGTTCAACTTCTGTTCTGACTGAGGTATGTGGAAAGTCGAACTGCACCTAACATCAACAATGTCCTATTTCTCTTGCTAATACCTCTGTATGTGCAGAATAGTCCCTGAAACACTAGCGGTATGGTATGTGCTACTATCAAATCAAAAAGCCAACTACTAGCTTATTCTTGGTGGACATTGGCATTTTGTTGTTGGAAATTGTAAAAGCACTAACATTAAGAAGACTGGAATAGACAGCAAGGGCAACCCAGAGGACTGCACTCAGTGCCTCTAGAGCTATTGCTGGATCAGAGTTTTGTTTAACACCGTTTGCCGACTGGGCAAGATTAGCTACCTACACAGACCGACTCATAATAATAATAAATAGTAGTAGCACAGCGAGTGATGGTAGAGGCAGGATAAGAATGTAGAAACAGTCTACAAGAAGATCAAAGACTATTTTGTAAAAAATAGAATTAGGAATGAATAGGAGCTGTAAAAGTTAGGGAAGTATAATTATTAATATTAACAACATAACAACTTACTGGGGCCAGCAGAAGAGCCTGCAGAGGACCGATCCGGCCCACCTTATTCCGCCGGAGTCTCAGGTGTGGTCTTCTTGCTCCTGGGAGGTGCTGATGATCATGAAATAAACACAATCTAAAATTATCTCGGGGAAACAAATTACCAACAATTGCACTACATCTATTGATTGACCTATCTGATCTGGTCAACTAGGATAGATAGTACAGTATTGCGGGATTCGCAGACCGTCTACTTAGAAAGTTATGTAAATCGGTATAGAGTCAAAATATCGAGTTTTTATTATCGACTAGACATAATATCGAGTTAAAAATATAGAATGGACATTATATCGACTAGACATAATATAGACAACAAAAATATCGACTAGAAAAAATTTATATCGAATAGAATGGACATAATATCGAATCAAAAATATAGAATGGACATAATATCGACTAGACATAATATAGACAACAAAAGTATCGAATTTAAGGTAAGGTAATATTTTTTTTATTTTTTGTGTAATATAGTTCTGTAATTTTAGTAATTTATTTTCTGTAGCGGGTTGTGGGTTTATAGGGGAATAGGGTGGGAAGTAATTTAATTATAATTAATTAAATTTGTTAATTTATTTATTGATATTTATTTAGAATTAATTGTTAATTAAATATTAATTGGTAATTAATTAAAATATAATTGGTAATTAATTATAATTGATTAATTGATAAATATGGTAATGTTATTAAATTATGTTCTGTAGAGGGTTGTGGTTTTAAAGGGGAATAGGGTGGGAAGTAATTTAATTATAATTATTTAAATATGTTAATTTATTTATTGTTAATTATTTTGAATTAATTGTTAATTAAAAAATAATTGTTAATTAATTAAAATATAATTGGTAAATAATTTTAATTGATTAATTGATAAATATGTTAATTTCATTAATTTATTTTCTATAGCGGGTTGTGGGTTTATAGGGGAATAGGGTGGGAAGTAATTTAATTATAATTAATTAAATATGTCATTTAATTTATTGGTATTTATTTAGAATTATTTGTTAATTAATTTTTAATAGGTAATTAATTAAAATATAATTTACCCCTACGCTATCCAACGCTTTCCCTACTGTTGCACTCTCTGGAGTGGGAATAGTAATTTTTACCCCTACGCTATCCAACGCTTTCCCTACTGTTGCACTCTCTGGAGTGGGAATAGTAATTTTTACCCCTACGCTATCCAACGCTTTCCCTACTGTTGCACTCGCTGGAGTGGGAATAGCAATTTTAACCCTACGCTATCCAACGCTTTCCCTACTGTTGCACTCGCTTGAGTGGGAATAGTAATTTTTACCCCTACGCTATCCAACTCTTTCCCTACTGTTGCACTCTCTGGAGTGAGGAATATTAACTTTAACCCCTACGCTATCCAACGCTTTCCCTACTGTTGCACTCTCCGGAGTGGGAATAGTAATTTTTACCCCTACGCTATCCAACGCTTTCCCTACTGTTGCACTCTCTGGAGTGGGAATAGTAATTTTACCCCTACGCTATCCAACGCTTTCCCTACTGTTGCACTCTCTGGAGTGGGAATAGTAATTTTTACCCCTACGCTATCCAACCCTTTCCCTTCTGTTGCACTCACTGGAGTCGTTACAGTAAATTTAAACCTCTTGCTATCCTACAGTAAAAATATTGTATATGTTTTGTTAATAATATGTATATATATATATATATATATATATGTATTAAAAATAAATACACATTTTTAAAGTTATATTAATTAAGATGGCGGACCGATCCTCGTAGAGCTCCGGCTGCCGCCCCACATCCACGGCACTTCACGGCGTTCCCGCGCCCAGTACGGGGGCCACAGGGGCAGCACCGATGATCGGAGCCACCCGGGACCATCCTGAGCTGCTTGAAACCTCCGTGTGCGATCCCTGAGCGGCCCACGGCGATCCACCGTTGCTCCCCGGGAGTGGCCTGACAAGATGGCGACCGCCGGGTAGAGTGACGGCACCCGGGCGCTGCTGGCTCCGAGGGACACGGGACTGGTGGTCCCCAGGGCAGCGCATCCGTTGCCCCCCCAGATGAGGAGGCGGCTCCTGCAACGGCGACATGGCGCCAAACACAGCAGACAGCTACAGGGGTGATGTGCCATAGACGGCCCACACAGTCCACACTACCAAGGGGGGCCTGCCCCCGCCGGACCCGACCGCCACTGCAGAGACCCCAGCCACGCTTGGCAGCATCGAGGAGTGGCGCAGGAGCCCGGTGATGGAGGAAACACTACTGGCTGCCCTAGGGGGGTGAGTGCGACCACCCCCCCCTTGAGAGGCCCCCGACGAGGCTCTTCATGGCCCCGACCTAGCACTACCCGGGATGCTGCGCGGCACTTTGCTGCCTTGATGTGCTGATGGCGAGTGGGCGACCTGCACGAATACACCGGGGACAGCCCATCACTACAAAGTCCCTACCCCAGCCTGCTTGCCGCATCGGGGCTCCGCCATCCGGTGAGACGGACCTGGTTACCACGCTGGGGATGCCACACCACACATCCACGGCGCTCAACCATCCCCCACCTCCCACCCGCTGATACCCACAGACCAATAACACGTGAAGGAACACGTGTGGTCGGTGATTGACCGACTGAAGGCAGCACGCACCCCAACAGCCATAGGACTGGGAAGCCGGTGTGGGGACAACCCCCCCTCTTGCTGACGCGAGCTGTGGCGCACTCACCGAGAACGCGCCTGTGGCCCCCTGACGGCTCTGAGAGAGTCCTTCCCGCCAGCCATCATTTGCGCGGACCCACACAGAAGACCTCGAACTCCCACTATGGGCCGCCGAACAGCGGGAACCGCACAGGGCGCAGACCACCAGAAGATACCGCCCCAGATGCCAACTCCAACCTCACTATGAGATGGCCAAGGTAGCGCGGACTCCACGTCCAGAAAGTTGGATCAGGTACTCGCAGCCATAGAGCATTCCCGAGTGGTGATGAAGAACAAATTCGAAACTCTAGCTATGGATCTCAATCTTCTCCGCGATGATCATAGAAAGCTATCAGACAAGGTCGCTCAGGGAGAAAAGACGATGTAGACACTCACCCCGCAAGTACAGCAACATCACCATGACATTGCGGACCTCCAGTCCCGGATCAAGGCCCTGGAATACAAGACGGACGATTTGGAGGGACGCTCCTGGAGGAGCAACATCCGCATTATGAATCTGCCCAAAGGAGCGGAAGGGGCCGACCCCATACAATACATCACGGACTGGATCGGGACCTTTACACCGGCCACAGACCTGACTCCCTACTTCTCTATTGCGCAAGCGCACCGAGTCCCGGCACGCAAACCCAAACCGGGCCTACCTCCGCAACCGTTCCTGTTGAAACTACTGCACTTCTAAAACAGGGACGCCATTCTCAGAGTGGCCAGAGCACACGGGCGACTACAAGTGGAAGACAAGCAAGTGATGCTATTCCCTGATTATTCCTGGGCTGTGCTGTAACAAAGGGCCACCTTCCAGTCGATAAAACGAACACTCCGACAGAAAAAAATCCAATATGCCCTCTTGTTCCCGGCAATACTCAAGATCATCCATGACGGAGTCATGCACTTCTTCACAGGTCCAAAGGAAGCGGATGCCTGGGTGGAATAGCATGTCTCTCGACGCCCGGCAACACCGGGCACACAAAACAGTCAACCAAGGCACCAACCAAGACGACAAGGCCGCAAAGTTACTCTAACACAGCTTAGTGCCAGATCTACCCACATGGGAAGCAGCTCCCAGACCTCACCCAGATCATCGCGGAGCGCAGGAGAGCGATCCAAGCGGTGTCAGCGATCGGGCCGGTGGAGGGAGGATCGGATATGGACAGAGAGCCCCATCTGTTCAGCTCGGAAGACGAGGCCAGTGACGCCCCGGCCTCCCGCGAGAGGTCCCAGACACCCCCAATAGTGACTCCCCAAACTACGGACCTGCTGATGTGACTGTGACACAACCACGGCGGCCGCCTGACGAAGTGGCCTAGTTTGAACTGCATCCTGTGATGCACCTTCCGCGACCCAGACGGCTATCCAGGGGGATGGGTCCGTCGACGGCCCTTCAGATGATCGTGGCGCCTTGCCCCACTACCTCAACTCTACACCAAAGAATCGCTCGGCGCGGGGCACCTGAGGGTCCACTTCCACAACGACACTGCTTTGATCGTGGAGCCGGCAGCGATGAGGAAGGCAGTCGGCCACTACCACGCAACTACGAACTAAAGAACTCATATGCAACATTGTTTGGACAAATTGCCCCGAACAATAGGTCCCCCCTAGTTGGGAATGTTCCCCAGAGTAATGGTTTATCTCCCTTTTTGACATTCCTTTCCTGGACACTATGAGACGGGTGGGCTTGATTAATCAGGATCACGGCACACATCCCCGGGCGGGGGAGGCCTTAGAGGGCCAGGGGAAGACTCCGGTGGGGAGGACGGGGGCTTCACATGGGGTCCACACACCACGTACCTGACCCATGGTATCCAGATTACCGAACACGGACCTCAAAGTTGTGACGGTAAACGTCAGAGGTATGCATACGGCCGCGAAGAGGTATTCAATTTATGCCTACATTAAGCGACAGCAGGCACAGGTGGCCCTCTTCCAGGAGACACCTGACGGAGCAAGAAGTGAACCGCTTGTAGCAGGGATCCTGTTCTCCTACAGAACTGTGCATAGAGACTTGGAACCTCAGTCAGTTAGGGTATGCCAAAACTCACCTTAGTACCCAAAATCCCCTTACCAGACTAGCTACAGTGTCTTATTGGTCATTACAAACTCCCAATATGCAGACAAACCAGAACATGAACTTAGATTACCTCAGGTCACGTGGAACACATGAACACTCTTTCGTTATACAATCATTTCAAAACAGAACGTGGAGTAAATGAGGACGCGTGCACATTTGAAATATTTATTTACTAATGCAGTGTTCTCAAACGCAGTATCTTAGATAATACAAGGAAACATATTATAAGAAGCAAAGTTATCAGCATAGTTACTAGTCCGTAAAAGGCAAAAGGTGACAACATGCTAAAATGTTGAAATAATTAGGGGTTAACAACACCTAATTCTCACCCTCCCTATCTAGTATATTATATTATATCTAAGAAGTTCTCTTTGGGTTTTAGCAGGGCGGCCCCATACCTCAAGATCCTAGTGGATAGGGATCACATCAGCTTCCACCAGCTCTCTGCATGCGAAGCACCATCAAGTGAGATACGTGTGCTCCAAACAAAGCAATATAAAACACGCCTAAAGACAGATTTTGGCAGCAGCTGCATTTATGTTATGTCTAGGAAGGTGCGAAGATCAGACCTCACAACAACACTGTGTTGAGTTATCCTTGAAGGCTTCAGCACTCACTGTACAGACCTAGTTTACCAAGCAAAGTTGATATCAGAGCAATAACATATTATTCTTGTGTAAATCACAATGCTCTTCTAGGTTGAAAGCGAAAACAACAATTATGTGTCGTGTGCAGAAGCAGCAAAAGGTAAAATGGCGTTTAAACATTTAATAAGCTCATGCTAACTTAACACGGTATATAGGTTAGCAGTAACTATATGACATCCCCCATGATCCGAGCACGGATAAGATAAGATAAGATAAGGCAAGGGGTATATCATGAAAGCAGAGTTCAAGAACGATGAGCCAGGTCAAATTTTAAAATTGGTTGAAAAAACGTTTTCATAAGTCCATTTAGAAAATTCCAACTTGCCAATCCATTGTTCACTTTTACTCAAGTCAATAGCTCTGGGTGGTGAAAAATATACGCATAATTTAAAAAAAAACATTTTTATGCAGGTAAAAACGGTTTGTCATCAAAAGCTTCAAAAGCCTTTAGAACAGGACTGAATATGCAAAATATGCAGCAATAGCCTCCAGCATGAAGTCACTGTCATCATACGACAACAGTTCAGCCATCCAATTTAATAGTGGGAAAGAACATACGTGCTCCTCCAGCACCAGAGCCTCTAGCATCATCAGAGGACAACTCGGTGGGTTCTCAAGAAAGCTCTGTGCCAAGAAATTGCGCTGCTGCGAATATGTTCCAATGACCCATTAGTCCATGCATCGCTGCCAAGGCCATAATCCTTTTGCCAGAACAAACCAACTCGTGAGTAACTATGGGACTCATCAGTCAATTAAAATCCACGTTAGAAGACACCGTCTTGCAGAGACACAAATCAAGGGCCCACTCGAAATCGCAGCTCAGGCAATGAAACACAGGCTGGACACATGTGAAATAGGAAAATCGAAACGATAATCCATATGCTGCGCTTAAGGTGGCAAGCGGCAGCGTGCCATAGTAATCAAGCATCCTGTTGCGAAACAGTGCAAGGTGGGGCTGCGCGTCGTGTAACACAGGAAGGGAATCCTTTTTTAATAAAACAAAATATCACCAGAACGCCTGCAGCCAGCACCAGCAAAACAGGAAAACCACCAAATAAGCTTGAAAATATCGAATGGAAGAAAGCAGGAATGACTCCAAATATCTTTTCAAATGAAGTCACAAGACCACTGCTAACTATTTTAAAAAAGTGAGCGAGGCCAGAAGTGGAAGAGGCATTAAAGATTGAATGAATCAGCTTGCTGAAATGCAATGGCAAGTCAGTATTCAATAGCGCCTGCACCTCTGTGCAGGTGTTGGCAAAGTGAAGGACAAACTTTTCACGAGCCGAACTCAGGGCCACTTCTTTTTGAGACAAAAGGGCTCTTATTCGACTCATTCCATTGAACTCTGCCGTCAAGGTTGGGATTCGCGGCTAGATGGAAACATCTGAATTCCCATGTGGAGGAGGATACAGAACCTTTTTGCAACACACTACCCGTTCTGATACTGCAACCACATAAGCAATACCTCTAATTAACCCACAACAATCCTCGTTATTTAAAAGTAAATAACTGCCGTTTGCCAGTAATGTGAAAGTGGGGACGATTGCGGGAACGGGAGTACCTTTCAAAACACAGGCTAAATTTGGCAGTTCTTAGTTGCAAGAACCATGTAATTGGATATGTCTACACATTAATGAGTGATCTGATGTCTCTTTGCACTCTTCCCCTTTAAGATAAACTTCTTTCCCGTCTTTTAGGCATCTGTAAGTGAACAGCGACCAGGCTTCATGGAGAAATGAACTACCTAGCGGTTCATATCGGCCTATCGCAATATATCGCATACAATTTGTAAATTTGTACAAAGCAAATGGTAATGTGATTAACCCGTGGATAAGCCACGTCGCAGCAGTGGCTTCTGCCACAGAGAACGGTAAGGACTCCAATTTTTCAATGTGTAACATGGAAAAAGATGCATCTCGCATTGAAAGCAAGCGCTGCTTGTCAGTCAAATTAAAAGGAGCACAGAGGGAGGACACGTTCATGTAATTCCAAGGCACCTTACCAGACTTAAGCGTCTGTAGGGTCCACGCAAATTGCATAATGGAACGCAATTGATTTTGACCATGGTATAACACAGATACTTCATCTTGCACAATATCAACGACAGAAGACACAATATTACTTACCGTGTAAATGCAGGAAGAAAGCATGTTAATACTATTATCTACAACTGCAAGCACTTTTTCCAAATTAGCTTGATCAATAGCTCTAAGGCGTGTAGCCGCCTCAATCTGTGATGTTTTCCAGATTTCATTGTAAATCGCATATATCCATCTCTTAGATCTACCACTAGCCGGGCCTTTTATGAAATCATTTAAATCCACCTCATCATTCAACTTGGATAGATGCAGTTTAACCGCAGCCAAGGTAGAATGTTTCAACCAATTCTGACATAATTTGCCTACTGAATAAGTGGTCACAGAATGGTCAGTTTCAAAACGGGGATCAGGCCTGACTTGTGTAAACCCTTCAGCTAAACTCAGAAAACGACGTTGCATGAATCAGAACTTCTGTGCCACATCAGCCAACCCTTTGGATCCAAACTGGATATGTTAAAGGACGAATTATGCAATAGAGTTTGCAATTCCCTAATGGAAAACTGCGTAATATTACTCCAACCAGAATATTCTTCTAAATCAGGGATGGTAGGTGTATTTAATTTTTTAGAAGTAGCCAATCCAAAGCATGTTGTTTGCGAAATGGTAGAATTCAAAAACAACATATGATTCAGGATGAGACATGCTCGGTGCAAAGCCTCAGTGCCTTGTACCTGCCAGCTTTTAGAACTCCAAACAGATTTAAGGTCAACAGTTTCCTTCCATAACTCGTAGCCTTCTACAGCCAACTTGTCTAGAAAGGACTTCGAGTACAACAACTTAGTATTGGTAAGTCTAACCTTGGACATGGACTTCTGTGTCAGTTTTAAAATAAAAAGACTCAGGATTGGACTGATTAAAGTCGGTAAAATAAGTGTACTTTTTCAAGAAAGTACTCGAACTGCCTTGTAAAGGAGCCGGGCAATTTTCTCACTGTGTATAATTAACAGCACTCCTTCTGGAACTTGTTTTATGCAGATAATGGTTGCCAAAATGTTGGAAGCAAAACAATTCACCATAATTAGCTGATTCTAAGTATAAATCTTCAGCATCAAAGGCAGCATAATATTTCAAATCAGAAAACAATGCCTCAACGGCCTGAATATCCCAATCATCAGAACGTATGTTTTGTTTTACAACATCCCCCATGTTTACCCTGAGCACATTAGGGACATTTAACAACCTCAGTTGGGCCATAAATTTGAAATTTAACAGCATCCCATACAATCCCATCAAGGACAGGCCAAGCAGTGATGTTAACAAAAGTCAAGTCTCCCTTCAGTCTGTGTGCTGAATGCGATGAGGAAAGGGGGGCCAAAGTACCATTGAGATGTTGAATGCCTGTTCTCTCTTCGACATAGTGTCCATTAACAATTCGAAAAAAATAAAACACAAAACCAATTGACATAAAAAGGTAAATTGAAAAAAGTACCAGCCAAATATATGTCCAAGGGGGGATCAAAAAGTGTTTCTTAAATAAACTGGCATAAATTGCAAAACGTGAGGGCTTTTTTGAATTATGTGAAACAGTGTCAAATGAAAAACTGGATTCTGTGGCCAAACGTGTCGGCAAATCAGGCATCGATAAGTCAGTTGGGTAAGTGTAATCAAGTTCATCAATGTTATCACCAGGTAATGTACTTAATAAAGGACTGGAAATTGCAGGCATCTCGAGGGCCACCTCTGGTCAGGAACAGAAGCAGTGGCCAAAACAGAATTTCTCACCATCGAAGGACAGGAGACCGCCGGAGTCATACTAAGAAGAATCGGCCACTCTGTGTATCTTGACATTGTCAATTGAAATAAACCTGTTTTCCTTATGAACTGGAAGTGGTGGTAATATGACTGTTCTTGTGCCCTACACTCCAAGGACAGGAACCGGAGCTCGATAGGAAGGACCAAATTCTTTCTTGTTATCGATCTTCTCTCGAACCAGTTCTCCAACTTGGGGTAGCCAGCCAACTACCGGGATCAGCAACGCATCATCCGATGTGGAGGGCAAATGTTCCTTTGCAAGACTGTCTCTGGTCTTTTGTAGATCCTGTAAAACATTGCAATGTTCATCTACGTCAAAGGCTGTGGCTTGGGCCATGCTGTCTAGACCGTCAAGGTCCGGGACAAACATCTTGATACCAAATAGCATTTTGTATGGTGTCCGCCCACCCGGAGACCTTCTAGGGAGATTATTAAGAGCACGCTGCACGCCATTGAGATGGGCCAGCCAGTTTCTGCCAGTGCCTAAAACTCGGGCTGTCAATGACTGCTTTAAGTCACGGTTCATTCGTTCCACTACACTGTTACCCTCAGGTCTGTACGGAGACGAAAACTTGACTTGGACCCCCATCGAAATCATGGCATCCTTATACGCCTTAGAGGCGAAAGCCGGATCCTGATCCGAATGGAAGGTATCACAGGCAAAAATCCCTACAAAGACACGCAAATCTCTTATGACAGTCCGTGAATCAGCGCTGCGATGGGGCCAGACCCACACAAAGCGTGTGCATGTATCAACTGCTACTAAGATGTACTTATACGCAGTATTAGAAGAAAAGGGACCGCAGTGCTCTAAGTAAACATAACCTAGTGGTTTATTAGAAATGTAAAACTGTGTCTGTTGCGGACGCGTAGCAGTCGAAGGTTTAATCTGCTGGCAAATGTCACATTGAAGGACATAATCACGCGTCTGTTTGTACAGTCCCCGCCACCAGAAACGCTGTTGTAATTGAGATACAGTGGCCGAGACACCCGCATGCGCAGATGCCACACCTTCATGCGCCGCTGTAATCAATGTAGCTCTGTGGTCCGAGTTGGGAATCAGCCGCTCACCAACTTCAGGAATTTTCACATAAGGAACCTTATCAGGACTTAAGTGGTATGTGTACTTCGAAGGGATCCCCGTAGGATGTTTACCTCCCTTCTCAGTGACAGCAATAGCCGCCAAGATATCATCATCAATCTTACTTTTGGACGTGTAATTGCTGCAACCAAGTATTTAGATACTGCCGACTTCGCCGCTTCATCAGCAAGCGAGTTACCCACAGCGTGAACTCCAACACGCTGATGGCCGAGAGTGTGAATCACAAACACAAGTGGCAACTGCTCTTTAAGCTCAGCCACTCGAACCCAGATCATTTTATGTTTTATTGTGCTAACCTTGGAATCACGAAAGTCATTCTGAATCCAAAAGAACAAGTTTTCATTGTAAGACTGGACACAGTAGTAAGAATCACTCACAATAAGAGTCGCCACACTTGGATCAGCGTACTCCAATGCAAGCATCAGAGCACGAAGCTCTGCCAATTGTGCAGTGCAGTCCCCTAGAGTCTGCGTGTGCCCGACTCTGGACTTGAACTCATCGTTTATCATGGCACCGACCACAATGGCGCATGCGGAAACGTAGGCGTGTTTAGAGCCATGCGCAACCTGCGCCGAACCATCAGTGTAAATGATGCAATGAAAATCCTCCAAAGGTCGCATAGCTAAAGGAGCTGGATGAACAAATTCATACTGTAAGTACTCCTGTGACCGTAAGGAGGCGTCAAACACAAATGTGACATCCAAGGACGTCAGTGAAGATGCCCATTGTATCCACCGAGGGTGCAAAGCTTTAGAATTTGGTACACTGGCTTTCGTAACTGCCTCTAAATGAGGACACAGGGTAACGACAATCATGCGTTTTCCCTGTGACAGAGCACGTTCCTTAAGAATCGCCATCTGTACAGCCGTTAAAACTTTCTCCACAGTGGAAAACCGCATTTCAGCCAAAGTGTACAAGTGTGACTTGTAAGCAATAGGTACTGTGTCACCTTCATTAAAAGTTAGGTACGTGAAACCCACCGTCCCAGGAATGATTCTTATCACCAGGTTGGTATGGTTGTCACGAGTCAGTAAAAATTTTGAAGCGAGCAGATCAGCCTGCAAAGATTGCAGAATGGCTGAGTGCTCAGGCAGCCAGCATGATTTGGAAAAAGTTGGTTGAATCAAAGCATACAAAGGCTTGATACGCTGGGCATATTCCGGAATGTATGTCCTCCCGAAATTAAAAAAAACCAGCAAAGACTGTCATTTTTTCAGAGTTGTCAGAGCACTCAGTTGTGCGCATTTCTCCAGGAAGTGAGGAGCTAATCCTCTACCTTCATTTTTGAGCTCATAGCCCAGGAACAACACTGTATATTCTGCAATGTGCAATTTTGCAAAATTGAATTTGTAACCCATGTCTGCAAAGCTACAAATTAAGAGGTCAACGCGACATAGATGCTCCCAAAGTTCGTCGTCTGTGAGATAAATGTCATCCACATACGAGCAAGCATCTGGGTCGACTCTCTCTAGAAGAGAGACAATGCGGGCAGTAAAAATCCCAGAACTATTTTTATAGCCCATAGGCAAACGCCAAAATTGTTTTTGCACACCGCCGCAAGTAAAGGAGGTCCATTTGGAACTCAGACCATCCAAACGATGGGCATAAAAACCGTTGGAAATGTCAAGCGTGGTCTTAAAACGCTTACGCACCAGACTATCCACCAAGGCAGAGCCATGAGTATTCTGTACTGCACAGGTACGGCAATGCGAGTTTAAATGCCGGTAATCCAATACCAAACGATACGAACCGTCAGGCTTGGTCACAGTAAAAAGAAGGTTATTCATCGGCGACACACATGTTTCAATCACTCCTTGATATTCCAATTGTTCAAGGATTGCCGCGACTGAAGCTTTTGCTTCCCGTCGAATGGGATATTGAGGTTGAGGCTGTGGCTGAGCCCGTAAAGGAATCTCGTGGTTCGGGGAAAATTTATCCCAACCACAGTGTGTACGGCACAGAGCCGGCGCTAGAGCCTTAGCCCACTCTTCTGCAAAGTTCAGCGCATGCTCTTTCGAGATTGTGTGCGCGAAACTAGGGAGCATTACCTCCTCCCCTCGCAGAGCAGCGAGAACAAAAGGTGGGGGCCAGTCAGCCTCTGAAAGCAAAATGTCATATGTAGACGAAAGATTTTCCCAAAATACCCCTTTAATGGTACGTTGTATGTCACCTTCGATTAACAGGACAATTTCATAAAGTCTATCAGGGGGAGCAACTCTAGTATCAGCTGTTTCTATTACATAATGGTCAGTCGCTGTTACCTTCAGTAGTGGATGCAGCGCCTCTCGCACTATGGTTATATCCGCCGCGCTGTCCAGCAAGGTCAGAGCCCATGTCAGATTCGGAAACCACGTTCTCACTATCTGTGGCATATCTGTGTGCTGTTAAAGCGGCGACTTTCTTCTTTTGAAACTGGGGTCTTTTCGGTGTAGATCCGTCCTGTTTTCCTGCACCGTCTTTCGGGCGGGGCTGGTCACGTCCTTGCTGGCCACCCCGACCTCTTCCGCCTCCTCCACCACCGGTCGCCGAGGCCGATGAGTCCTGAAAGGAACAAGGAGAGCGTTGATCAGAAACCTGAAATCGATCAGGTAATTTAATCTTCGCGCGATCGCGCAAGTCATAAACACGTTCTGCGGACGAAGTCAATGGAGACGCAGGACGCGACTCCTGTTTCTGTTGCTGTTGCTTCCCCTGTTTATGTTTTTTAGGCCAATTTTGTTTTTTGGACTTGGGCTGAACGTCCGTTTCAGACTTCTGCCCTTGGGGTTGCGTTTTCTCTTTAGTAGAAAAAGGTTTGAGACCCCTACTAGTGCGACCCACGGTTTTATAAGCCGCCACAATAATCCTCGCTAACTGTCGGGGTTTCTCGGCATCCGGAAGCGCCGCCAAAGCATTAGCTACCTGAAAGTTCACTGCATCCCCCTTGACGTTAGCAAGAATGAGTTCGCAAACCACATCAAAGGTGCCACACAGGCGCATACCCAATTCAACCGCAGCCTCAGGTCCGTGCTCATCTTGTACACGCTTAAGGACCGTAGGCAGGACAGTCATAGACGGAGTGCCGTAACACCTCGCATAGACCGCCACAAATGTACTACCCCAGGTCTCACAGACACCGATTTCAGGGGTTAAGTCTTTGGGCAAACTAATTGTCAGAATCCTGTGTTTTTCAACAGGAGTCGTGTTAGGAAATACTGCTTCCAGCTGGTCAAATTTCTCGGCAAGCCAGAAAGGAAAATCATCCTTATCCTGGGGACGCCTGCCCATCACAGCATTGACCATCACGGGACAGAGCTTCATACCGCCCTGTCTGGCTGGCTGGCTGGATGCGCCGCACCCCCCGGAAGATTACAGGTTATGTATTGCACCAAAGCTCGAATAACGCTAATTGAGACTACATGTAGTCTACGAAGTTCAACAACGGTACAATTGCCGTGTTGAGGATGAGGAGTAAATCCAGCCAAAACAGGCCAATTTGCGCCTGGAATGGACAAAGGACCTAACCTCGGAGCGGTCAAAGTATGGGGTAGGGCGCCACCAAACCAAACGCGATACTGCCAAGTATCTATAGGTGCTTCCTTTGCCCTGTACGGAGTATACTCTTTCGGTACAGGAGAGGGAGTGTAAGTGTGGAACACACCTGAAGTGCCGTCCACAGCCGGAAATGTCACCCACAAATAGAAGATCTCGTAAGGGTAAGCCGTTTCCACACTCACCACCATTATCACGGCCAAGCCATCCACGGTGACATTGTAATTCAGCAAATGATTGCGCACCGCAATGCGACTATGCTGCGGAATGTCCACTGCAGCGGCCATGATGACACAGAAATGTAAAGGGACAAAGTAAACTTTGTAGCACAACTGGGTAGTAATTCAAGGAACCCGTTTAGAAAGAATCAAGCTTGAAAAGACCTATTTAAAAAATAGTTGTTTTTTTTCCGACACCACCGTTTTCCGGAAACGACAGTGAAGGGGTTAAGGAGTGAATGATATACTACTCAAGTGTCATGATATAAGACCACCAACGTATGGGCGCCATGTAGCAGGGATCCTGTTCTCCTACAGAACTGTGCATAGAGACTTGGAACCTCAGTCAGTTAGAATGTTCCAAAACTCACCTTAGTACCCAAAATCCCCTTACCAGACTAGCTACAGTGTCTTATTGGTCATTACAAACTCCCAATATGCAGACAAACCAGAACATGAACTTAGATTACCTCAGGTCACGTGGAACACATGAACACTCTTTCGTTATACAATCATTTCAAAACAGAACGTGGAGTAAATGAGGACGCGTGCACATTTGAAATATTTATTTACTAATGCAGTGTTCTCAAACGCAGTATCTTAGATAATACAAGCAAACATATTATAAGAAGCAAACTTATCAGCATAGTTACTAGTCCATAAAAGGCAAAAGGTGACAACATGCTAAAATGTTGAAATGAATAGGGATTAACAACACCTAATTCTCACCCTCCCTATCTAGTATATTATATTATATCTGAGAAGGTCTCTTTGGGTTTTAGCAGGGCGGCCCCATACCTCAAGATCCTAGTGGATAGGGATCACATCGGCTTCCACCAGCTCTCTGCATGCGAAGCACCATCGAGTGAGATACGTGTGCTCCAAACAAAGTCATATAAAACGTGCCTAAAGCCAGATTTTGGCAGCAGCTGCATTTATGTTATGTCTAGGAAGGTGCGAAGATCAGACCTCACAACAACACTGTGTTGAGTTATCCTTGAAGGCTTCAGCACTCACTGTACAGACCTAGTTTACCAAGCAAAGCTGATATCAGAGCAATAACATATTATTCTGGTGTAAATCACAACGCTGTTCTAGGTTAAAAGCTAAAACAACAATTATGTGTCGTGGGCAGAAGCAGCAAAAGGTAAAATGGCGTTTAAACATTTAATAAGCTCATGCTAACTTAACACGGTATATAGGTAAGCAGTAACTATACGATACGCCTACATAGGAAATGGCGTGGTATTGTGTGTGCCACAAAATATTCCGCCTACGCAAGGGGCACATTAATTTGGATCAGACCCGGTGTACCATTTAAAGAACAGTACCGATTGATTGACAACGACGGGAGGGACGCAGTCCTCAATGGCCTGTGAGAAGGCCAACCGATACTTATCGGTAGTATATACGCCCCGAATACAGACCAGGGACTCTATTGGGACAAGCTGACTACAGTACTAGCCCGTCACACGACGATACCATGGCTTCTGGGTGGGGATTACAATTGTGCACTAGATCTACACCTAGACAGGTCGAACCCCCCCACCGCACTCCCCGGCACACAAACCCAACACTTCCGCCGATGGGTGGACCATTGGGCGCTGACAGATGTCTGGAGAGCACGGAACCCGACAGCCAAGCTATATTCATTTCACTCGATCTCAGACAACCTTCGAGTGCGGCTCGACCTGTTTCTGTGCTCCACGACAATCCTACCCGAAATACAGCACACTGACTATGTGGGGCGCATAGTGTCAGACCATGATGCACACACGGTGACCCTCCGCTGGAGACCACCCCATCCCATGATCCCCACATGGAGGCTCCCCCAGGAATGCCTCACAGATCAGGCCTTTCGTCAAACACACGGGGACTTCATCCGAGCACACTTTCAGCGCAATGCGGGCACTGCTTCCTCCAGGGTCATAGAATGGGACGCATACAAGGTCACCGCGCGAGGACATTGCATACAAAAAGTGGTGGGAGTGCACAAAATATTGGAACGAGCACTACAGGAGTCAGAGACAGCGCTTGCGAAACTATCCCACGACTCGGACCAGGGAGGGGCCACCTTAGACCAGGTTGTGGTGGCGAAGCTCACACACGCGGAAACACTACGGGACTTATGGAAATATAACTTCTGCTTGTACGCTACACAGGCTCACAAGGAGGGCAACAGGGCAGGGGCACTCCTAGCGTGGATGACCAAACAGGACACGACCTCACAGCCCATCACCGAACTGATAGACGAGACCGGACGGCTTCACACTTCCCAACTCGACATCCTCGATTGTTTCGCACCTATTACGCGGCCGTGTACCGTACCCCAGCACCAGCGACACCTCACGCACTGGCACATTTTCTGGCCGTGCACACTCTCCCCACAATCTCCTCAGCAGAAAAGAAAGATCTGGACAGTAAGATCACATCCTCCGACATTAAACGCGCCATTAGTTCCCTCGCGTGGAAGAAAACACCGGGGATGGACGGTTTCCCGCTAGAATACTATAGCACATTCGCGGCCCAGATAGTACCCCATCTCACGACCACATACGAAGAGGCCCTCTCCAAGGAACTTCTTCCAGCATCCTTCCATGAATCCACAATGGTGACCTTTCTGAAGCCCCACAGAGACCCCACACACCTGTCTTCCTGTAGGCCAATTATGCTCCTCAACACGGATTGTAAAATCCTGGGGAAAATTTGGGCCGACCGCTATAGCCAGATTTTGCCCGCCCTTGTCCACTCCGATCAATGTGGTTTCGTGACCAGACGTAACACACCCCACAATCTGAGCTGGCTCTTCCATATCCAGGACAGTACACGGGACAGATTCCCCTGCACAGCGTGCCTGATCTTCGACCTAGAGAAGGCACTTGACACCTTGCTATGGCCCCATTTGTTTGCGGTCCTCCGGGCACTGGATATCGGCCGGGTCTTATTGGCTTATACGCGACTCTTATACAGGGGACTTACCTCCAGAGTGAGAGTCGGCAAACTAATCTCCGCTCCGTTCCCTGTGGAGAGAGGGACCAGACAGGGGTGCCCACTCTCCCCCCTCCTGTTCGCCTTAGCGGTTAACCCATTGGCCACACGGTTGCGACTGAAGGGAGAGGCCTGTGGGATCCCGATCGCGGGTACGACGCATTGCGTATCCTTGTACGCGGACGATCTATTGATTTATGTCCGTGACGTGACGGGAGACCTCACATCAATATGGGAGACTCTGCAGGCTTTTGGAGCCATTTCAGGCCTCACGGTCAATTGGGGGAAATCGACGTTTACCTGCTTGGCCCCCACCTGGCACCACACGAGGTGTTACTAGGCACCCAGGTCCTGCGTTGGAGCGGGGTTGCCCCCATATACTTGGGGGTACGACTCTATCACTCTCCGCAGGATTTATATGAAGGCAATCACCGTAAGGTGTTAGCGGGTTTACGGTCGGCGGTGGCCTTCTGGAGGACGCTGCCCCTGGCACCCATTGGCTGGGTAGGCATAGCGAAAATGATAATGGTGCCCAGACTGCTCTACCACTTCGCCAATCTCTCGGTGATCCCACCTCGGTCATTTTTCCGTGAGCTGGACACCCTGCTCACCATGCTAATATGGGGTACCGGCTGTCGCAGAGTGGCCTTACGCACGCTATATCTGCCCACCGCAGACGGAGGTTTGGGAGCCCCATCCTTCGAATCCTATTTCCTGGCCGCACAACTTCAGTGGCTCTCCCACTGAACGGCGGAGAGACATGTCGGGGAAACAATTGCGGAGACCGGTAGAATACCACTTCCGGTCATCAGAAGGATGCTCTTACCCGGGACTAAGCTGTCCCCAACCCACCCGATTCAAGTCTCCATTGCGCACAAATGAATGATGCGTATTCATCGAATGTCTAAAGACCAACCACTCTATTCCCCACTACTGCCCCTGTTAGGTCTCCCCCGTGGAGACAAACATTACACTACTAGAGCCCTACAAATTGGGACCGACCACGACCTGACAGAGATGGAAGCGTTGTTCCACGAAGGGCAATTACGTACCTATGAACAACTGGTCGAGTGGTATGACCTCCCGCGAGGACAATTCCTTGTGTACGAGCAACTCTTAGATAGCACACGACCGTTCTGGAACTTACGTGATGGAGAACCGCCCACACACCCGGTGCTCCACATGATGCTCCGCATGGGGGCTGGCAGGCACCTCATCACATGGCACTATGAGGCCATCAGGGAACTAATAAACGCCACCCTAGATCATTTGCGCCAAACCTAGGAGGACGACGTCGGCAGAGTGTTCCATGACACGGAATGGACACACGCCTTGGAATACACAAAGAAAGTATCCAGGAACGCACGGTTCAAAAACATACAATTTAACGTCCTCCACAGGGCCTTTGTCACGCCGGACAAGCTCCACCGGTACTACCCGGACACGCAATTTAACTGCTCACGTTGCGCATTGCCGGAGGCGAACTTCCGGCACATGTTCTGGGACTGCCCCTCTCTGCAACGATACTGGGCCACGGTCCACCAAACGCTCCACACCCTAGTAGGCTTACCGCACACTGATTCCTGGGAAGTCTGTGCCCTAGGGACATACAGACGGAAGAAATCTGAAACATTGCAATGGCGATTTGCGTCCCTCGCCCTACTTCTGGCGAAGCGTGCTATCGCTATGCACTGGAGAGCCCCATCGGGCCCCCTGGAGGCAGCCTGGGTAGGAGCGGTGAGCAAGTGGGGAGCAGCAGAAGAGGACATTCTGCGTGAAGAGGAAGTGAAAGGGACGCGCAAGCACCCCATTTCCCTTTAATGGGCACAGCTGCTCCTACAGTTTCGACAGGAGACAACCCCGGACGACGTGCCAGGGACTTCCCCGGCTCACGCCCACGCTTCCCCACAACACCCCAACCCAGCTAATCAATTGCCGGATGCCGGCACTCCACGCCAACCAGACGAGACAGGATGAGCATTGCTCCCTCGCAGACCCACGGCCTACCACCCCTGGCAGGCCACTCCCTTAGATTCTAAAAGCCCTCGCGACCCCAACCCCCTGGTTCACAGACCCTAGTACCCTCTGCCCACCACGTCCATCAGTCATAGCCAGCCCGCCGCGCGTTTCCCCTCCGCCCATGGCTCTAGGAAAAGTTTTTCCTGCAGTTACACACCTAGTTCTTCAGTTGGACACCGAGGCACACTTCACTCACTGTAACTGCCATTCTTATACAGGGTTACCTCAACACGCACAGGGACGACACTCACACCTACCCCCGCCAGCACGTAGCTTTAGTGGAAAGCCCTAAAACATCACACGAGGATGCAATTGAATCCCAAGCCTGCATTTCCGTGGAAGATTGATTGTAAAATTGCTGGACAGGGGGGACATCTACACATTGCAGATGATCTTAATTGTGTATTTTATGTAACCCCTCACTGTATGACCTAATTGATGCATGTTTGATGTATCCCCCCCACTTGGGGGCCCTGATCTGTAACATTTCAATAAAAAGATTTAAACAAAAAAATCAAAACAAAAAAAAAGTAGCAACGCCACTGAGCAGGTGAGCACCTGCAATCACAGAAGCTATTTAAACATTAATTTACCTGCAATGTAATCGAATCGGCAGCATTCTTGCTCTTCGGGAAAACATATATTAGCAATATAACACAGAGCAGAAGTAGTTATTAAATAGCTCCTCACCAAGGCCAGGGATCTCCACGCCTAGCAGGTGGAGCAGGTCCTGCTCCCCGTCAAGGACGTCCGACTCCCTACGCATGGCCCGGCACACCTTATTCCAGAGCTGGCGACGCTCCCGGAGGCCATACCCTGAACGGGGCCTGCCCCCTGCTGCCACGGTCTTCGGGAGCTGGCGCTGAACATAAAAGATAAGTGCGGCCACCTCCACCGCGCTGAAAATCTCCCGGGCCAATACATCCTCCCCCCTTAATCGCCCACAAGGGAGACGGGTACGGGGTGCGGGACCCTTCCCCTTGTTCTTCCCGGCTCCCTTTGCCATGGTCCTGGACAGGAATGATAATAATAGAAAGAGAATAAGGAAAAAGTAAATAAAAGTAAAGAGTTAAAAAAGTAGCTTTAAAGTAATCAAAAGTAGAAAAAACCCACAAAAAATAGATGTAGAAAAAGAGAGAGATAGATAATGAGTAAAAAAGAATAAAAAAAAGTTCAAAGCAACAAAGGATGGCAAGGATTAGGGGAGGATTGAAAAAGCATGCCCATAAACATAGCAGTGAATGAAAAAAAGATGGCCGCGCCCATTGAGGACCGCGTGGGTAAGTTCGCACGATTTTTCCCCCGCAAGTACGCAAAAACCCACACGACCACGTAATCGCACCCCGCGCACAACGCAAGCATGCAAATAGCACCCGGAAATGGAAATACGCAATGCAAACAAGATGGCCATGCCCATGTACGACCGCATGGGTAATTTCGCGGTCTGTGCGCTGCAAGCGGCCCGCGAACATGCAAAGCGCCCCGCGAACAGGCAAAAAACAAATTCTGCAAATTCGCACAAATTCTCGGATTATGCGGAACACGAATTCGCACAAATTCGCGTACCGCGAAATTGCAAATTTCGCCCATACTTAGTGGTGTAGTAGGAAGTAACTCCACAGAGTAGAGCGTAACTCCACGGAGTTTGTTTGCAACTCCATGGACCTCCGCATAGCCCTGCTACGCACACTATGCCATGGGTTAGCTGTAGGCTGCTAACTTTATTTATTTTTATTTTTTCTTATTTGCGGTATTTATGGAGGGCAGCACTCATCCCAAGGGATATCAAGGCGCTTATACCTGGACTGAGACTACCGCCAGTTAGCACTAAGGCTGTCCTTAAGATTTGGGAAAGAGGAAGGTTTTTAGTTTTTTTCGAAACAGGAGGTAGTTGGTGGTAAGTCTTAGATATTGAGGGAGCTCGTTCCATTTCTTTGCCGCCAGGTAAGAGAATGAGCGACCCCCGGTCCTTGTTTTATATATGCGTTTAGTTCTGGCGAGGGCAGACTGGAGTGAACGCAGGTTTCTTGTGGGGACGTAAAATTCAATCTTCCCCTGGAGAATCGTAGGACCTGTCTTATGGAGGGCCTTGTGGGCATGACCAAGCAGTTTGAAGACCGCTCTCTGGCGCATCGGCAGCCAGTGCAGTTTCTTCGGGCACTCCGAGGCAGAGTCGAACTTGCCTTTCTTGCAGATAAGTTTAGCCGCCGAATTCTGTAGTACTTGTAAGCGTGAGAACAGATACTCGTTCATGCCCACAAACAGCGCGTTGCCGTAGTCCAGGCGGCTAACTAGCAAGGCTTGAGTGACGGAACGTCTGCAATCCAGGGGTATCCATGGAAATAGTCTGGCAAGAAGCTTCAAAATGGAGAAACCTTTGACACAAAGGGATCGCACATGATCTTTCATGGACAATGCGTCATCCATAATGACTCCCAGATTCCTTGCGTGTTGTTTCGGGATGGGGGGCCATAGCAAGCAAGGGTGGCCACCATGTCACATCCCACACACGTTTGGCATTGCCAAACAGAAGGATCTCGGATTTTCCCACGTTCAGTTTCAGGCAATGTTTGTGCATCCACTGGGCCATATCCGAAAGACGATTATGCAGTCTGGATTTAATAATATCTGGTTTTTCATCCAAGGTCACCAACAGCTGTGTGTCATCTGGATAGGAGCAGATGCCAATGCCCCACTTCCTTCCAATTTCAGCAATAGATGACATATAAACATTGAAAAGGGTGGGACTTAATGAGCCTCCTTGAGGGACTCCACAGCTGATGGGGCTAGATTTAGAATGGAATTGTCCCATGTGTACTGCCTGGGTACGATTACTCAAAAAGGAGTGCAACCAGCTTAACGCGATGGAGCGGACTCCTTTGCTGTAAAGGATGTTCAGCAGGCAATCATGGGAAACCGTATCAAACGCCGCTGACAGGTTGAGCAGTATCAGAGCCACCGCCCCACCCCGATCGGTGGAAGCTCTGATACCGTCCATCACTGCCAGCAGCGTCGCCTCCGTACTGTTATTAGCCCGGAATCCCATCTGGGAGGGATCCAGGAGGAGGTTTGTTTCCAGGTACCTGGTCAGCTGTCCATTGACCAGCTTCTCTAGGACTTTGGAGAGGTAAGGAAGTTGGGAGATGGGACGATAATTTTCTGGGTTGAGGATGTCAGATCCGGCTTTTTTCAAGAGGGAGATCACAGAAGCATGCTTCCAAACGTCTGGAAAGGTTGCAGTTCTTAAAGATTTATTGACGAGTTGTGTAATCAGGGGACCAAGTATACGGGCAATTTTTGAGAACACAAAATGAGGACAGGGATCCGATGGAGACCCAGATTTTACTGTGCTCATGGCTGTCAGAACCTCGTCCACTGTAAGTGGCTCAAAGCCATCCAAGGTGGGTGTGGTTTCTGAATCTGGTAGGGCTGTCGCAGTTCTTGCTGAGATCACTGTGATGGAGGGCTTTATTGTGTCCCTTGTATTAGGGAGTGTTGGGAAGTGAATGTGGAGTAGATTTTCCTAATTTTTTCAGTAAAGAAGGTGCTAATTCGTTCACAAGCCTCAGCTGAGGGGGTAAGTGTTTGGAAAATGCTTAATGGTTTGCTGAGCTCTTTCACTATTCTGAAACGCTCTTTAGCAGAGTTGCAATTTTCAAGGATGTGTTGGGAAAAATAATTTCTTTTAGCATTTTTTATGGTACGATTGTACAGTTGTCGTTTGAGCACATAGCTTGACTTGGATGCACTGTCTTTGGACTGCCTCCATATTTATTTATTTATGAGATTTTTATTGCGCAAACAAATACCCGAAGGTGTCTCGGCGCAGGTGAGAGCTAACAGAACCGTACAACAGAAATTCACTGGTTAAACAGCCATGTCTTTAAGAGCCTCCGGAAACTCAGCAAGTTGGGGGCGTTTTTAATACCCAGTGGTAGAAGGTTCCAGAGTTTTGGTGCGGCGACCAGAAAGCGTCTGTCTCCCCAATTTACCGTCCTTGTGCGCGGTACTGGTAGGAGGCAAGTGTTGGCGGATCTGAGTGACCTTTTAGGAATGTAGAGCTGAAAAGCCTCAGTCAGAAACTTAGGTCCGACGCCATGTACTGCTTTATAGGCAATGCAGAGAGCCTTAAATTTAATTCGGCTCTCCACTCTAAGCCAATGAAGCTGGCGAATGGCGAGAGTGGTGGGCTGGCGGCGAGGAATGTGTAGAAGAATTCTGGCAGCCGCGTTCTGTACTGATTGTAGTTTAGACAGCCCACGTTTCTGAGAATTTAGAAAAAGGGCATTTCCATAATCCGTTTTGGAAAATACCAGAGTGGTAACTAGGGTCTTCCCGGCTGAGATAGGGAGGTAAGGCAGCAGTTTCTTAATTTTCTTTAAAATAAAGAAAGCAGAGGAGACAACCTTGTTGACATGAAGGTTAAATGTCAGCTTGCTGTCAAAGATGACTCCAAGATTCCTCGCCTTTTCCACTGGTACTGGTGGAGAGCCCAGCTGGTTAGGCCACCATGTGGAGGACCATTCTGGGGAAAGATTACCAAAGGTCATAACCTCGGTTTTATCCGAGTTAAGCCTCAGGCAATTAGAAGACATCCACGAACTAACATCAAGCATAGCCTCCTGGAAATTAGCTGCCACCGCTAAGCCATTCTTATGGATCGCAAGCACCAGTTGGGTGTCATCTGCGTATGATGTTAATCTGACCCCATGGGCCTTTATTACCCTCGCTAAGTCCGCTACGTAGATGTTAAATAACGTGGGACTTAGCGAGGAGCCCTGTGGTACTCCACAAGGTATTGCAGAGACAGGAGAATAGAAATTACCCAACTTAACTGTCTGGGTGCGGTCGGCCAGGAAAGATGAAATAAGGTCTCTGGCCGAACCGTTTATCCCCAGAGCTGTGACACGGTCGACCAAGATAGCGTGGTCGACCGTGTCAAATGCTGCGGATAGATCCAGTAAAATCATAGATGTTCTAGTTTTTGACACTCTCTTTTAAGACTTTTTAGTTGAGGGGTAAACCATTTTTCCGTATGAGATCGTTTCCTAGATGACCGTCTGGGGGCTAGATCATCTAGTATTTGAAGTATTCCAGAGTCTAATGTTGTTACATCTGAACATACGGTGGCATCATCCAGGAACTCGATATTGGCTTCCTGGAAGTGAGTATTAAAGTTTGACTCATCGACTAATCTCCATGCTCGGTTGGAAATCTGGTGAGCCGTCCTGGGTTTCGATGGTTTAAAGGGTAGATTTAATGTAAAGGTTATGAGAGAATGGTCCGACCAGGGCAATGGCAGGACCTCACAGATTTTAGTGGCTTTAATGTTGGTGAAAAGTAAATCTAGTGTGTGGCCGGCTGTGTGAGTAGGGCCCACTATCCACTGTTTAAGATTGAGGATCTCCATATCCCCCTCTAGTTGGGAGACCGCAGGAGCGTCCTTTTTCTCGTAATGGATATTAAAGTCACCAACTACTAGGTAGTTTTGATGTTTCAAGCAAAGTGGCAGAAGGTGGGTGAGCAGTTTGGCACCTAGATTGACTTGTTGTCCTGGGGGTATATATTACTGCTCCGGCTAGGATGGTGAAACCATCACGAAGTATTTGGAAAGGTAAGGTTTGATGTTCCTTTTAATCGATTACTGGCTCCGGGAGGCAGGTCAGATGGTCTCTGAATATAACAGCGACCCCCCCTCCCCTGCTTCCAGATCTGTCTTGGTTGATAATTTTATAGTTATTAGGAAGCGCATTGGCTAGGTCTGGGGCATTGCTATCTGTCAGCCAGGTTTCAGTAATAAAAACCAGATCGGGGTTCTTGGTTTTAAGTAAGTCCCAGATGTCCAAGGCATGTCTGGGTAGGGATCTAGCATTGAGGTATAGGCAGAGGAGTTTGGAGTGGTCATGAATGGTCTGATAGCCTAATAGTGATTGACCCATACTTGACCATCTACATGCAAGGCAGGAAATTGGTCCATAAGATGAGCCAGGGCCCGTTCGAATACATGCCCCTCCATCATATCCCATTTTATTGGCGTAAAGTAACAGCTCATTGCGGGAATATCGAATGGGGGTGAGTGAGTTTCGGGTGACGCCGGCAGGGGTTGTGGCCCCTGGTCCCGGCCGGTCGCGGATGATCGCAGACGGGCTTACCTTAGGCGCACCTTCGGCGCGCCATTGTCGCGCCCGCTGCACCCGTCCGCTGCGCCTCGGCCAACATATGGAGGTAAATAGGGAGGGGGAAGCGCGGGCTCGTGGCTCCGCCCTCTGGCTCACGGTGGATGGCCCACGATTGGTCTGCCTACCTCCCCTTAGGCTCTCCACGCAATCGGCACTCAGCCGTGGTGGAACGGTGCCCGGGATTTGGCAGCCAAAAATGCTGGGGTGAGAGGAGCAGCCTGACTTGCTGTTGTCCTCACAGTGCAATAGGCAATTTAAAAAACATACCGAGGAGCAGCCTAATTCGCTGTTGTCCTCACAGTGCGAAATAGAAATATTAAAAATAATGAGGAGCAGCCTAACTCGCTGCCGTACTCACAGTGCAAAATAGGCAGTTTTAAAAAGGACGAGGAACAGCCTGACTCGCTGTTGTCCTCACAGGATCAGTGCAGGTGACAAATAACAATTAGCAGTTTTAAAGTGCGAGCAGTGCGAGCGTTTTGTACAATTGTTAAAATCTAGGCACAGCGCTGAGGCTGCAGCGGCAGTTTCAACAGAGTATAACTTTATCATCTGTATAGGTAGGCTGGGGAAACATCACTAAGTTTTGGGTGGTTTTCTGCTTGTGAACTCACTGGTGTAAGAAACATGCTCACATTCTTCTAGGGGCTACCTGCATATGATCCCTGCCCATATATGGATGAAGGGCTTATTTTGCAATTGTCTAGCTTTACAGGGAATACAAGACAATGCAGTCTGAACTGTTTCCTCCAATATCTGCCAAGGAGAGTGACCTAAAACCAGTTTACTCTTTTTCTTGGGTAGGTGTCAGCAGCTTGAACACAGATCCTCGTCTGCTTAGAGCTGCCCCTCGCTCCAGCTGCTCTGAAACCGAATAAATACTGCACCTCTTTAACTAGTATTTTGAAGTCTTCTTGAGAGGATGTAAACATTAATGAATGGAGGAGATTGCAAGCAATAACAATGACGAAGGAACTACTAGGGAAGCAGTGACATTTTACATGACTGAGTACAGGACGATTGGCTCAATTCAGTTCAAAGCACCAAAAGCTGTAAAATTTCACGGGTGGGCAGGTTCAAGTCTTGACATTGATGTTGACCAAATTGTTTCAAGCTTAAGCAAAAACAAAATTTATGTAACGTTGAATAATGTGTCTCCATGCCTAAATAAAAAAATAGAATGTTAAAGATAAATGTAATGCAACCGAAGAGGGGAAATAAGCACCAGGCACAAGGGGGAGCGAGAAGAGTGGAAAAAGAAATAGCACCTTAATCATAGCACCAGCAGCGGATGGCCACTAATTAAGTTTAATTACTTTATACTTCGTCCATGTTCCACTGAAGGAGCGCAACTGACACAATGGTCTGTGCTGCCTAATTAAAAGACTGCATTTAAGAGTGACGATGGAGCAAACCAATGGTAAGTAAGGGTGGGCTCAAAGCCATTTAATGTATACATCAACCCTTGCTACAAACAGCGCATGCAGGCTGATATTTCAATGAGGGCAGCTACAGTGTATGGGCACAGGCTCTCGGGGGTATTTCCATTGCCCCCGGTTGGATACATGTCTGTTGGGGGCACTAACCCCAGCCCTCCAAGTGGAGTAGTTGGGCGTCACTGCAGATTCTGGAAGTTTATTTCACATAAATGCAAGGAAAATGCACAATTCTAAACAAAGCCATTATGGGTAAGAAAATATTGTGGTTGCATGTGAGGTATTCCACCCTGGACTCCCCTGGATGCCTAGTTTTCATAAATGTCTGGCTTTAGAAGCTTTCCGAAGGTGCAATCATTCAGCATGGCAAGTAGAATGATGTTGGGATTTCATCTCTCTTTGCTGGCTCATCTGGAAAAACACACCTATAAAAATTAAAATGTGTTTTTACTTGCCATATGGATGGGGATTCTTAAGTCCCTAGGGGAGCAGAAGGAAAACTGTTAAGGTTTTAGAGGTGTGCCCTCGTGTCAAGACGGGCCAGGTGGTATCCCAATATTTTATAAAATATGATTCCTGTTCTGGTAGGCTTATTACCATAATTAATGAATGCATAGTTGGGGGAAACCCCCTCTCATTCCCCTGTGGGGCCAGAAGGCTGTTTTGAAATTTAGGTGACTGGTTTAGCCCGATGCCTGGGTGAGTCACCAACACCCATTTTCTTATTCCTAAAAGCAATCACTGGTGTCTAGTTGGCTTTCAACCTACCCCCCCAAAGTCATCCAGTGTGCCCTGGCACCCCCAGTTTTTACTGAATGGTACTTGTGGTACCTGACTCTGACTGTCCTTGGGCTCTGTTTAAACTGTATGAAAACACACATATGAATTAGGGTACACTGTGTGTTAGGGTACACCTATGATTGGCATGATCTACCCTATCAGTTCCTAGTAGATAGTAGGGCAGGGGATATTAAAACTGAATTTAAGTCCCCAGTAAATAATAGGGCATGGCAGTTTATAGGCCAGCAGCCCTCCTTTCTGCACTTGCATGTGTGAACTGCTGAGAGCCTGTGGTCATTTTGAAAGCAACCGTGTGGTGCATGACTGCTTTTAAATATAAATTGTTCCCAAACTCGACTCTGGTGGTAGGGGCACTTAAAAACGGATAAACTACTATATTTTTGCATTTTAGGAACCCCCAGTGCTTCTCCTAGGTGTCCCAGGGATAGAGGGTCATGTCATTACAATGAGTGTTGAAAATAAGGGTGACACTACCAACCAGAATATAAGATCCTTAAGTATTGCCCGGCGGTGTCGCCTCTTGAACCCACAAAGAAGTTAAACTATTGAAGAGGCAGGCGCTGGAGACTGGAAGGCAGGAAACAAGGTTTTTATTCTCTCCGGAGGAGAACACAACGAAACGGACAGAAGGTATCGTTCTGAGGTGCTCTAACTGCATCCCTGAGGCCTGGCCTCTTATACACAAGTTTATCTCTTTATTGCATGTAACACATTCTCGTCGATACTTTGATGTACGGAAAGACATCCTCAGAATCCCCCTTCCCAGCCCGTTCCCACGCAAGGTTACAGTGGAAGTCCCTGCCCCGTTCACAACAGGTGATGATCATCGCGCAGCTGGATATTCCGCCGATTCACGGAGTGTGTGGGGTTCGATCGGATCTCGTAGGGCGGGGGGCTTTGATCAACCCGGGGATCCCTTGCTGGGGGGAAACTTTCTATTGTACGGGGAGGGGCAAGGATTGGTATCGGCAGAGCTGGGTGTCGGCCTGGGAACGGGGAAGACAAACGGGCACACGGGGAAAAGGGGTTTGCATCAAAGGGCCGGGGATCATAAATGGGAAGAAGGGAGGTGTTGCGCTGGGAACAGGACGAGGGCCTGGGGCAGAGCAGCGCCGAAGAGGGGTTTTATGATTCGCGGCAGGTGCAGGCAGGGGGGTTGTCAGCGAAGCTAGGAGGGAGAGAGAGGCGCGCTGGTTCTCGGCGAGAGCAGGGAAGCCATGGTGCCCAAAATGGCGGCTGTTTTACGCGCACAAAAGGTTTAAGGAGAGCAAGAGGGCGCCGATAATGTTGACGGTTTCAGCCCAACTTTCAACAGTCCCCCCTTTTCAACATATCTAGCCACCTTGCTTTACTCAATGTCAATTTTCATCAAATTCCTAACTTCGGTATCATACAATGCTCTCATATGTTCGCTTCCAATGTCCACAGTTTTGGGAAAAATACAACTCGCACATAAAGAACACATAGGTGGCAGACATTGAATTCCTAAGCATAGGCCACATATTACAACTACGGGAATCAGGATAATGGTGAGCAGTCTCCAGCCCCAGCTTTTGACGGTGTCCCAGAACCAACCACCAAGCGACCATTCTTCTTGCTCTTGGTGAACTTCCGAAGAGAGTCTGTGAAGATGTTCGATGGCTTTGTACACTGAGGGTGAGTTGTCCGGTATGTATGTACAACAGCTGGACCCAATAATGCGGCATGCTCCTCCACGGTCCGCCAGAACCACATCTAGAACGAGGCGGTTCTGAAGAGCCACCAAACGGACCGCTTGGAGCTCGGCAGTGTTGTTGGCAAAGATGCCCGCTGTGATGTTCATGGTTGTCTCGACTGCCTGAGTCAAATGTCGGATGGCACGGCTGTTTGCCATCGGGCCCCAGAGGGGGACGAGTCCTTTCATAGCATCGAGGAACTGCGCCCCTGTTGAGTCGGCTTGCTCAACGTCTTTGGCTCGTTTTTGCCTGTGGTGATTCGCTGGGGCCACATAAGTTGGAGGAAGGACGAAGGAGATGTAGCAAGTGCCCCCCCAGCCTTTGGGGAGCCAGGTGTAGGCCTTCGTGCCGCAGATGAAATACATGTTTGGGGATGACACAAAGGAAGGTGGATCCGTGGAATCCAGAGTGCTGGTAAAGCGGCAAGCGCTGCGACCCACCAGCTGTGTCCCAAGTCCTTCTACACACATGTGGCCTGTGACGTTGATGACCGACAGGGCCACAGTCAGAGTGGCAGCCGTTCGTTTCCGCAGATAGGAGAAGGTGGGTCTGGTTGGATTGTTGAACACCTGCATTTCGATTCGTTCTTTAGCCGGGATGTCCATTTGGATCGAGTCGCTGGGGGTCAGCGGGCAGAAGTGTGTCTTTGTCTTGTTTCGTCCGGCCCCATGAGAAGAATGTGCTGCAGTTCTGCTGGAGGTGGCATTGCCCGTATAGCTCTCTTGCAGGAGGATCAGCCAGGCAAGGCAGGAGCCGTGGACAGAGAAGGGTGAAGGGATGAATGGTATTGAATGTCCAGTGGCATGGGGTAGCAACCCACAGATCCAGCAGTTGGTGGTGTTGGTGGCAAGATTGTGCTGGTGAAGTAGCTGCACGAAAGAGTTGTTCCAAAACTCCTTTCGCCTCTCTCTTAGTTGAGGAGAGAGCGAAATTAGATAATGTTCCTTCATGGTGGTAGGCTGAGCAGTGGTTAGGAATGTTTCGTGAGCAGGTGCGTGTTCTTCCATAATCCAGAGCGTAGTCATGAGGAGAAAACAGAGGAGGATTACGATGAAGAGTGCAATTGTCTTTGAGCTATGGAGTCTGTCTGTTCTCGGATTTCTGTAGTGGGTATTTCCTGCTGTCTCCGTCGGCTTCTTATTTGGCGCTTCCATCATCTTCTTATCTGGCGCTTCCATCATCTTCGTCTTCAAGGTGCTCGGTAGTGGGCAGGACCACAGACTTCGTTTTAGCTTCTCTCCAGGTAACCCTTGGTAGTTTGGGTCACCGTTCTGAGATCCTTTAACCTAGTCCGTGGCCTACTTAGCCGAAGCTCCCTCCTTTCGACGCAGGAAATACCCTTCTCGAGATGGCACAGTGGGGTCAGGATGTTTTGAAAGTTCAAGTGTCTCAGTATCAGGGTAGCAGTTCAACGATGGTCGGTCCTGGTTCAGGAGCTCTTCTTGGGTGTTGACGGTGTCTGTCGTGGCCAGGGCTGGAGAGACCTTTTTGCAGTGATGAGCGTGCAGCCAGTGTTTCTTCCCCTCCACTCGAAGTGCGGTCCGAGTGGTGATCAGCACTTGCCAGGGGCCCGTCCACCGGGGTTCCAAACTCTTTGATCGCTGAAAATTTCGGATCAGCACGAAGTCCCCCGGCTGGATGGCGTGACCCGGACCCCTGGAAGCATCGGGGATGGCCTGCTGCACCTGCTGATGAAGGACAGACAAAGTTTCAGTCAATTTGTACAGATAATCAGACATTAGGACGTCCGGAACGTCATGAATGGAAGTTGGTTTCGGGGCAGACCAGACGCTCATGGGTCGACCGAAGACAACTTCATAAGGGGTTAAGTGATGTCGGGTGGGGGTAGAGCGCATCGATAGCAATGCCAATGGGAGGGCGTCTGGCCATTTCAGGCCCGTCGTAGCCACTATTTTGGCCAGTTTAAGCTTTAGTGTGGCATTGTGTCGTTCGACAAGCCCAGCAGATTGAGGGTGGAAGACTGCGTGGAATTTCTGTTTAATACCCAGCCCATTTAGGATGAGCTGGATAACTTTGGCTACAAAGTGGGGGCCATTATCACTCCATAAAACACGACAGAGGCCATAACGGGGGAAAAACTCCTTTAACAGAACCTTTGCAGTGGCCATAGCGGTGTTGTCACGGGTTGGATATGCTTCCACCCACTTGCTAAATGCGCACACCACGACGAGTACATATTTCAGGCCTTGGCATCTGTCTAGCTGGATGTAGTCCATCTGCAGGACTTCAAATGGGTGGTTTGGGACCCCAAATCCCCCCCGGGGTACTACAGTTCCTTTCCCGGGGTTGTGTTGCAGGCATATTAAGCATTGTTGGACCAGGCGTTTGGCGGAATCTGGGATCTTGTCATTGTGCCAAACCCTGGAGACAAGTTCGATCATGGGGGCTGATCCTATGTGGGCAGGGGAGTGTGCCATGGTTAATATGGGAATCAAGTACGAATCAGGTAGCAACCATCTGTTCGTGTCTTTTGTCCGCCAGCAGCCTTCATCGTCTTTCAATCCCACCCGTGTCCATTCAGTCAATTCGTGTTGTGTGCTAGCCGTTTGTATGTCTCTAATTGTGTCCTTGGCGTCAGTCCAGTTTTCTGCTTGTGACCTGGTCACGTACATATGTGTTGTCGTTCTATTTTCAGCTGTCGTTCGGGCGGTGATGTCGGCTAGTGCATTTCCCTGTCCAATAATGTCTGTCACTTTCTTGTGTGCCTGGCATTTGATAACGGCAAGTTTGTTGGGGAGGAGGACAGCTTCGATTAAGGCGGAGACTAAATCCCCGTGCAAAATGGGTGTGCCGTGTGAGGTCAAGTATCCTCTCTCCCTCCAGAGGAGCCCAAAATGGTGAACCACCCCGAAGGCATACTGGCTGTCGGTGTAAATGTTCGCTGTGGTTCCTGTTGCCAGGATGCAGGCTCGCGTCAAAGCAATCAGTTCCGCTGCCTGGGCAGATCGCTGGGTGATGCGGGCTGTTTCTACTACAGTTCGAGCCGAGGTGACTGCATAGGCAGCGGAAGTGGTACCATCGGAGAGTTTGATGCAAGAACCGTCCACCCACAACTCCCCGTCGGGGTCAGGGAAAGCTGTGTCTCTGAGATCGACCCTACTCCTGGTCTGTTCGTCCGTAAGAGTCACGCAGTCATGTACGGGGTGCACATTGGGATCGTTCTCTGGCAAGGGTAACAGAGTTGCTGGGTTCAGTGTGGTGCATCTTTTCAGGGTGATATGGGGGGCAAGCAAGGTCAGTTCGTATCCAGTCAGTCGTGCACTCGTCAGATGTTGCGTCTTGGTTTGGTTCAGGAGGGTGTCGACTGCATGGGGTACCAGTACCGTGAGGGAATTCGAGAGTACAATCCCCTCACTCTGTCGGATAGAGACTGCAGCAGCAGCTACAGCTCGAAGGCAGGCAGGCAAGGCTCTGGCGACAGGGTCAAGAGTGGCAGAGAAGTAAGCGCACGGTCGTTGCTTAGGGCCGATGGCCTGGGTCAGGACAGATAAAGCGCACCCCTCCCTTTCGTGAGTGTAAAGGGAGAAGGGCTTTTTGTAATCAGGGGTACCCAGGACAGGGGCTGAGCAAAGGGCATCTCGCAGTTCTGTGAAGGAAGTTTGACACTCAGGAGTCCAAGGGAGTGGGAAAGGGACGTCTTTGTTTAGCAGAGAAAGCAGTGGTTTTACAACGAGGCTGAAGTTTGGTAACCATTGTCGGCAGAAGGAGGTGAGGCCTAATAGGGAGCGAACCTGCTTCTGGGTCTTAGGGACAGGGGTATCTAGAATGGTTTGGATTCGATCAGGGGTGAGTTTTCTTCCATCTTTGGACAAAAGGTGGCCTAGGTAAGTGACCTGGGGTAGGCAGAATTGCAACTTCTTCTTGGAGACCTTGTGGCCATTTTCCGCAAGGAAGTGCAAGAGTTGGATGGTGGCGGTAACCGCTAGAGGGGTGGTGTCGGCTGCCAAAAGGATGTCATCGACATATTGTACCAACACCACTCCGTCGGGTAACTGGACTTGGTCTAGTTGTCTTTTGAGGGCCTGGCTGTAGATGCTAGGGCTTTCCGTGTAGCCTTGAGGCGCTCGGCAAAACCTATATGAGCGGGCTTTTAGGGTAAAGCCGAAGAGATATCGGCTGTCTGGGTGGATGGGGGTGGAGAAGAATGCGTTCTTGAGGTCGATGACGGAAAAGGTGGTGGCAGTGGATGGAATCAAGGTCAGGATGGTGGTGATGTCTGAGACCACAGGGTACTGGGGTACCACCACTTTGTTGATCTCTCGGAGGTCGATGATGAAACGGTATGCTTTCTCATCTCCCTCTCCCTGCTTCTTGATAATGGGCAAGATAGGGCTGTTGCAAACGTTGCTAACCACTTCCTCTACCACTCCTGCGTCTATCAGTGACTGGATAATCATTACCAATGCCTTCTCGCCCTCTGGCGATATCCGATATTGTGGGAGTTTTGGGAGTGTTGCGTCTGGTCGGACAGTAATGTGCACTGGGTCAATTAACATACGCCCTACGTCCGAATCCGCTTTGGCCCACAGATACGGAGGTAGAGTGTCAAGCAGGGACGCGTCAACGTCGGTGATGGAAAACATGTGTCGGGGGGAGCAATGTCTAAGCAGAACGGGGTTGTCGTAAAGAAACACTCGAACTCCATCTTGAGAACACCTGATCGTCGCTCGGAAGTGTTTCAGTAAGTCAAGTCCCATAATGGCGTCAGGGCTATTGGAGGAAAGCAAGAACGTGGTGTCGGTGGTGTTGTTTTCTACGTCAAAGAGAATCGGGGCAGACAAAGGGTTGGTGGAGGGCGTTCCATCGAAACCTGTCGATGTTATGAGTGAGCCAGACAAGGGTGCCCTTGGAATCAGTCGTTTAGATAACGCACTACGTGTTGCGCCAGTGTCTACCAGAAATGGAGACTTGGTACCCAGGACCTTAGCAGTGACATAAGGGCCCTGCTGGTCAACATAGAGCTCGACTGGATCCCTCCCTCGCCCTTGGCTGTCCTATGCGAAGGTGTGAGTGTCGTCATAGTCAGATTGTTGATATTGGTTCTGCCTGGGTCGATCGAACGTATTTGGTCTGCTTGATCTGTCATTAGTCGCGTCATTTGGGGGCCCTCGTTGTTGTCCCTTAGGTCTCGGTCCGTTTGCTACATCCCTGGGGTCTTTGTTTCTGATCATTTCCAGAAGAACTGGGCACTGGGATTTCCAATGGCCAGTCCCTTTGCAGAAAGCGCACTGGTCTTCTCTAAGGTCTGTGCGTCCACTGTAGGAAGTCAGAGTGCGGTCCTGGGGAAATGTAGTCTTAGGGACGTTTGTCTGGTAGTTTCCCCGGTATTGGTCTCGTCCTATAGTCACCCCTTGCAGTTTGGCAATCATCACCCTCTCTTTTAAGTCCTTCTTCTTTTTCTCTGTCGCCCTATCGTTTTCATTTTTCTGATGCTCATAATATTGGGCCATTTGGAGAATCGCTGTAGGTTTGGAGGCTGCCCAACTACTCTCGCTGGCCTGTAGTTTCTGGGAGATTTCCGATGATAGGCCCTTAACATAATTCTGGACAAACAGATGGTGTCCGGTTGCAGTGGTCATGTCCTGGGCGCTGTAATCGGAGAACACCGTTTCAAACCGGGAGAAGTATTCCGATACATCCTCCTGGGGTTTTTGGCGACAGGCTGTTACTATCGACCAGTCCACTTTCTTTTCTGGGATTAGGGTTTTTAATTTCTCTACGATTTTATCTGGGAGGTCTAGAATGGATTTCAACGGCTTTTGTCCTGGTCCCCGTTGTTTGTCCAGGTCATCGAGTTGTGACCAGGTATGTCCAAACAGCTCAAGGTGGTCGACTTTCCGGATTTGCTTCCACACATCAGCTGGTAGACATAACCCGAAGAACAAGTCGATGTCAGCCAGGGTCATAATCGTTGAGCCCAGGGCTGTACCCAATTCAGTATAGAAGGCAGTGGGGTTTTTACGTAGGTCGGGTAGAGATTTCCGGAATGTCAGTATCTCTTGCCGGTCCCATGGCTGGTAGACCCAGTTGTACACTACCCTTCCCTTCGCATCTTGGTTGTTTGCATCATCGTGAGTCCCTGTACCCCGAGGAGGAACCCAGTAAGGGGCAGCCTCACGTATCGGCATCATGGTGTTAGATTGCTCGGTTGGTGGTTCGGTCACTACGGAGGCTGCGGATTTAGCTCCCGGCTTTCGTTCGGTGAGGTGGCGGAAAACCTCAAGCGTACGCGTAAGGAGGTCCGACACATCACACTCGCCCTCATCCCCGATATCGACCTTCCGGTACAGAGTCCTTAGGCTCTCGGGACCTTTGTCTCGATATCGGTCCTCGTATGCATTCAAGACATGATAACACAGTCGTACGGTAAAATGTCGTCTGTGACTCCCTGTATACGAGCTGAACATATCTGTGATGTACTCTTCATCATCCTTTCTTTCTACCAGTGTCCTTGCTATTTTGTCGATCCCCGCTCGCTCATCTTTGTCTAGTCTGTTTGTTCTTGCAGGGCCAGCCCCTCGAGTCTCATGGTCGTCTAACGTTGTTGTTGATGCGGGTTTTAATACAAGGGGTTCGGCTGGCACAGAGGCCATTGGGGCCGACGCTGTGGCGGTACCTTCGTTTGTACCTGGGGGTGGCGCGTGCTGCGCCAAGGGTTGAGAAGGGGCATATGGAGGGGGCATGTAGATGATAGGAGGACCTAACAGCAGGTCCTCATTGGCTCGTTGTTTCGAGGGTAAATCAGGGTAGAGCATGGAGGGGGTTCTAACCGGACACTGGCTTGGCGTTTCCATTTCTAGTTTCTGTTTAGCTTTCTCTCTTTCCTTTATCTCTTTTTCTAGTTTCTGAGCAGCTAGGTGGGCTGCTTTTCGCAGCTCTTTTTCCAACCTACTCTCAGTTTTCTTTTTACGTTGTTCAGTTTCTTTTCGCCACATGCCGAAGCTGTCAAGCATAGTAGGTGTTGTCTTGTTTTTACCCAGGGCAGTTTCTAGCGTTTTTATTTTATCATCATCGAAGGATCCTATCAGGGGCCATTGACTTTCTTGACCCTTTTTTGTATATTTATGCCATAGTTTACTATAGGCTATAGCGGTCAATCCATGCTTCATGAACATGTCCTTATTAGGGGTGCCTTCCAGTGGGGCTGGATGGTCCATCTCTAATAGGCGGTCCGGGCTAAACAGGCTACTAATCAGTGGGGAGAAGACAGACATGACGGCTCGTAACGAGGGACTAAAAAGTCAGCACTGCCTATCTTATCACTAGGTGCAAAGACTGGACAGAATATTTCTATTCTACGTTGTTTGCAGGCAGTGAATACCTCATGGATCAAAATAACAAAAGACCAATAAATAACAATGGGGAGAATGAGTAGGTCCGCAAAGATCTGCGTTACCTACCCTTTTCACTGTCTGCAAAAAGGGTGGTCTCTTCTCTGTTTGCAGACAGGGAATCTCCAGGAAACAATAGTTTTGCGAACAACAGTTCAGTTTCAAGTGATTATTGAGTGGGGGAGAAAAAATAAGCACGGCTGCTGCCCTACCTATCCTCCACTGCTTGCAAAAGAGAGAGCCCGTTGTTTCTCCGTTTGCAGACAGTGAATCTCCAAATAAATAAAAGAGAGCAATACTAGTATTTTTAAACAAACAAGCAATCAAGCAATCATTTCGCAACTTGTCGTGATTACACGACCTTACCCGGACCGCATGGACAGTTTCTTGTCTTCCGAATCCAGCGCCCGATCGTCCTCTCTTCTCCGTTATCCTCGCGGCACTCCTGATGGTTCCCAGTCAGGACCGTAGATCACTCGAGAGAGGTCTGTTCGGAACCAGTGAAGTTCGGATGATCGGCTGTCAGACGAGGGTCTATCGGACAGACGCGTTCCCGATCGTTGCAGTCGTTCACTTTGTCGTCAGGACCTCTCCCACTGGATCCATGGGTCGCTGATGGGCCCCACGCTTGGGTCGCCAATTGTTGAAAATAAGGGTGACACTACCAACCAGAATATAAGATCCTTAAGTATTGCCCGGCGGTGTCGCCTCTTGAACCCACAAAGAAGTTAAACTATTGAAGAGGCAGGCGCTGGAGACTGGAAGGCAGGAAACAAGGTTTTTATTCTCTCCGGAGGAGAACACAACGAAACGGACAGAAGGTATCGTTCTGAGGTGCTCTAACTGCATCCCTGAGGCCTGGCCTCTTATACACAAGTTTATCTCTTTATTGCATGTAACACATTCTCGTCGATACTTTGATGTACGGAAAGACATCCTCAGAATCCCCCTTCCCAGCCCGTTCCCACGCAAGGTTACAGTGGAAGTCCCTGCCCCGTTCACAACAGGTGATGATCATCGCGCAGCTGGATATTCCGCCGATTCACGGAGTGTGTGGGGTTCGATCGGATCTCGTAGGGCGGGGGGCTTTGATCAACCCGGGGATCCCTTGCTGGGGGGAAACTTTCTATTGTACGGGGAGGGGCAAGGATTGGTATCGGCAGAGCTGGGTGTCGGCCTGGGAACGGGGAAGACAAACGGGCACACGGGGAAAAGGGGTTTGCATCAAAGGGCCGGGGATCATAAATGGGAAGAAGGGAGGTGTTGCGCTGGGAACAGGACGAGGGCCTGGGGCAGAGCAGCGCCGAAGAGGGGTTTTATGATTCGCGGCAGGTGCAGGCAGGGGGGTTGTCAGCGAAGCTAGGAGGGAGAGAGAGGCGCGCTGGTTCTCGGCGAGAGCAGGGAAGCCATGGTGCCCAAAATGGCGGCTGTTTTACGCGCACAAAAGGTTTAAGGAGAGCAAGAGGGCGCCGATAATGTTGACGGTTTCAGCCCAACTTTCAACATGAGGGCCATTATAAAATATGTTTATACGCCCTCGGATAGAGAACTTGTACACATCACTTTCCCTATTGTAGTAAAGTGGCTCCCAAAATCGATTTTAGTGCTAGGAGCACTATTAAGTGAGAACCTACACTATTTTTGCATATTCAGGACCCCTAAAATCTCCCCTCGGTGTCCCTGGGGTGGGCGGCATGTAACAATGAGCAGAGCCTTTATGAAAGAAGCTTTCTGTGCCCTGCCAATGGAGAAATTACACTTAGATTTCCCCATTGTCGATACCTAGCCACATGGTATAACATGGCAATGGTTTATGGATGTATACCTATTGCTAGAGTTAAAGAAAATATAATCAAGGACTTATGAGAATGGCATTGACACATCTAAACATATGCTACTGTTGCATTTATCTTAAAATATACAGAAAATAAGTTATAAGAATTTCTTGTCTGTAAGCCAACATTCAACCATCCTGTAGTCTCCCCTTATTGGTCAGAGTTAACAGGATTAACCAGGCTGCTTTAATGAAGTGATAAGTGGCTCACCCAGAGAGAGGCTATCTGTTGGAGAGAGGTCTGCTACACAGGAATCTCAGAGCAGGGGAAGGGGTCGTAAAGAATGAACTTCAAAGGTGGAATAGGACAGGCAGAGAATGCCAGGTTCATCTACCCCCAGCCACTCTGATCCAGCCATATGGCAGGCCTAATGCAGGAATTTGCAAATGGTAGGGAGACACCGTTGCACATTAGCCCAACCAATGCATTTCATCCCTTAGGACTTTATCAGGGTTGGCCCAAAATACTTCAATAAAGGTGGATTCGAACATACGTAATATACTCCAGAGGTTTCAATACTAAACTTTGTTTATGGACACTATTTGATGTAGCATTTATTTTTGGAACTTTTCCTCATGGTCTAAATTGGGCTATAGTCATCTTATACTGTATGCTCCTTTTCATTTGCTTTGTTTGGCACTACAAGTAAATCTTTAAAAAAAATCATATCTCCTATTTCCTACATTGGATTTGTGTTGTTCTGATATCATTTCAAAGATAAAAACAGCTCCCATTTTTATAAACTGGAATGGATTTATATTGTGTGTTGTGTTTTAATTATTCACTGAATTTGTGTTTTTAAATGCTTTACATACCTGTCTCCTAAGTTAAGTCTGCCTGCTCGCGACCTAGCTAATAAGGGTAGAGCATGGGAATAATTTATTGAGACCTGTACTGAGCCCTGGACTCTGTTAGTGGCATTATTGCTAGTGGTACATACATATGTACCACTACTAATAACCCCTTTCCAGCAGAAAGCAGGGGCAAAAAGGTTCTTGTGACGGGGTAGTACTAGCATATTACCAGAGGTGCCACTCCCCCCTCCAAAATAACTCAGTGGGTCTACAGGGATTTCTGTCCTCCTCAGGGGGCACATAAGACTTAAATCCCTTCTTTATTCACCAAAAGGGGGAAAGAAAGACAGGCTGGGCTCATTTTAGAGGAGGGGCTAGGCCTTACTCCTGAGCTGGCCACCACCAGCCCTTTTTGAAAGGGAAATAAACACTAGTATCTAGTGGGTTTTCTGTCGCTCACCTTGGGGGGCATATTTGAAGTAATAACCTCCTATCTACAAAGAGTTTTGAGGCTGGGGAAGAGCATGATCACTAGCCCATTTACAGAGGGTTGTGCCCCCTAAAAATAAACCCCCTGGGGTCCCGTGGGATTTTTGCTCCCTGCTGGGGAGCAGATTGAAGGTAAAAACTCCCTGAGGTGGCGGGGCAGAAATATTGTTGCAGGTCATTTGAGAGGTGGGCTAGGCCTGATGGCTTGGTGGGCCATCCCACCGATTCTTTTATCCCTAAAAATATCCCTGGTGTCTAGTGGGCTTTCTACTCCCCAGGGGGTTGGGACAGAAAGACTTTTGCGATTAGGGGAGGGGGAAGCACCAGTCCATTGCCTGGGGGTGCTAGCCCTCCAAATAAATCCCCAAGGTATAATGGGATTTCTGCTACCCATCGGGCGGGAGGCAGATTGGAGGTAAACCCTGATGTCTGTCTCTGGCTGGTGCAAAAATGGTATTGAAGGAAATTTGAGGGATAGGGCTAGGCTATTGCGAGCCGTGACTGAGGGGACTTGTTAATGTATTCCGAATGGCTGTGCACTGAAGGATGCCGATGATTTATTGTCAGATCTGGTTCAGGGCTTGGAAGGATTATCGCACCCAAGAGGCGCTGAACTCTGTGGTGTACACGCCTGTGCGCACATGTGTGGTTGTGTTTGCGTGTGGACAAAGTCAGACTGATGAGAAAATATACATTTATACTGGCGCTTGCAGAAGTTGGCGGAAAATACACTTTGGATGCATGGGACTCACACACTATAAGCGCGCGGTCAGTCACATGAATGCTCCGATTTGGACCTAGAGAAGAACCCATTTGTAGGAGATCAGATGGAATTTACAGCCGGGTTGGCGTATGTGGCATTTCTTCACCCACTCCACGGTGCCCCGCTGCTTTTTCTTACCTGCCGTTCACCTGTACAGTGGATTTTCTGCCTTTAACTTTTCTCTGTCGGTGCTGCACATGAGTCAGTAATAATTACAGCGGTAGTGCAGTGAGCGCGGGTAGGCTGTAATAATTACAGCGGTAGTGCAGTGAGAGCAGGTAGGCTGTAATAATTACAGCAGTAGTGCAGTGAGCGTGGGTAGGCTGTAATATTTAAAGCGGTAGTGCAGTGAGCACGCCAAATGTTGAAGACGTTGTAATGTCTGTAATAATGACTTACATTAGGGGTGCGGTGCGGTGTGAACGTCTCTAAAGGTGGAGTTCGTATAACGTTTGTAATAGTTAGAGCGGTCGTGCAGTGTGAGTTTTGGTTACGGTGGAGTCCATTGAATCTCTTTTTTTGTGGTTTTATAGAGTGCTGTGTGTATGAGGCTGTGAGTAGCAGCCCTTCGTTTGCTTCAGAGCGCTGGGGATTTATTGGAAAAATCAGGTTTCTGCATGGTAGGAAGAATTTAGGTTTTAATTGCGTGAGCTGACAACTTTGTGCGAGGTGCAGGGACTTGTCTTGAGTTCTTTGTTCGCAAACTAGTATCTCCTCAAAGTTTTTAGTGAATGGAATGTGCTCAGCCAGGAAACGTTTGTGACTTGATCTTCTTTGCAAGGTTTTGAATTTGAATTGTGGAGGTAAGGTAAAGTGGCTGTAATAGTCTCCGGACAACTGCCTCGGAGTTGACATCTAAACTGCCATCTGATTGGCTCACCTTTCACCATTGGTCACTTAGCACTGCTGATGTAAATAGAAGTGCAGAGCAGCACACACAAAAGACAGCCATCCTGCCTGCACATAATAACAAAGCAATCACTCCCCGCGGCAGGTGAAAGAACCCCAGGAAAGAAGATTTAAAACAAAAGTACATCTGCAGGTTACATTACAAACACCCTGATCACCTAGAAATGCAGTTCATTATTGCTGGTGGAAACACTCGGGATTCTGATTTGCATGCATGTTTCAATTTCATCTGTTTGAACAAAGTGACAGGCAGAAATATGGTAAATGTTAATTTTGTTACAGCAGTGCCCATATTAAAATGTGTTTAGCTGTCGGGCAGAATGTGACCAAGCCTCAAGAATTTATATTTTACATTGTGTGTATATTTTTCGTGCCGGACATAAACATGTTTCTGTGTCAGGCTCTTTTTATTTTCCATTTTTTGTTTGTATTGAAATGGGTGTTCTGTGCACGATTGTTATTAGTACTTAACACAGGGCTACAATCTTTTTTTTAATTTTATTTTTTTATTAGCATTTCGTCAACATATATAGACAGTATGTGTCAACAGGTAACAAGTACAGTTACAGCAACCTCACTGCATTACAACACTCCTCCTCCGACAGGGTATGCATAAGCAAGTGTTATTAGAGACAACATCTCGTATCTACAACTGCATATTACAATTGTTCATCAGTGTCAGTTAAATAAGTCGTTAAATACTTCCAGTAGTCTTTTGGTTTAGAGCTCAATGGCAGCTCTTCCTCATACGTCTTCAACGTGTCTTTGCAATACGCCAAGTCTTGTATCCATTGTTTAGTTTGCGGTGGACATTTACTATTCCATGCCATCGATATCCTACGCTTCGCCATTAATAAAGCTATCACACCATATTTTCTCTCCTTAAGGCACGGACATTTGGCAACAGCCCCAACAAGCATCCCCGAATAGTACATTCCAATTGCGTACCCACCATCTCCCCCAACATGCGTATCACTTTTTGCCAATACTCAGCGACATCCCCACAATACCAGGCCAAGTGTAAAAAATCAGCGTCTGCAGCCCCACATCTTTGACATTGGGAATTATCTCGCAATCCATATTTATGTAGCCTCTTCGGTGTGTGATAAGTTTGGTGTATATACTTTATGTGAATCATTCGCAGGTTGCCATTTGGTGTCAGTAATCCCGTCAGAGCACCTATTTCAGCCCAGTCCTCCTCACTAAGTGGAATGTCTAGGCAATCGTCCCATTTCCGCTTTGCTTTTACCGCTATGTCCCCTATTTGGGCCTGGATGGCTGTGTAGAGCCGTGATACTAAATGAATGGGCACAGGTGTCTTGAGCAATAGCTGCAGGGTCAAGAATGTTGGGGGTTCCTCCGGATATGTGGTGTAGTGTGCCTGTATCGCCTTTTGCAATCTATAATAAGTAAATCTGAACAGCATTGTTTGATTTTGTACAAAGGCCAGATCCTCCTGTGTTTTGAATACCCCCTCGTGATATAAGTCACCGATTGAGTCTATCCCCACTTGTTTAAGTAACTCCATTCCCACCTTTTCCTGCGTTACATAAAGGGTTGGGTGGTGGTGCAGTGGCAATTCAGGAGCGTAGATCGGAGTCCTATTGGCCTTCCGGGCCATCAAGCGTCAAACCTTATTGGTAGCGTCAATTGTATTTATGTCACATTAATGTAAAAAGGGACGTTTGTGAGTTATAATTGCATTCAGTGGGACGGGCAACGCCTCCCCCTCCTCAATAGCCACATGGTTGAGAAAGGGGACCGCGTGGTACCAAGAGCGTGCGTATTGGGCCTGGGCGCACAGATAATACAAAAGGAAATCTGGGACCTTAAATCCTCCACTAGCATACGACAGAGTCAATGAGTGCAGATCAATGCGGGCCGTTTTACCCGCCCAGATCAGTTTCAGTGTCATCGACTTCAGTGCTCTAAACACCGCCCGGGCGTTTTTTTCGGGACATTTTTGAATATATAAAGCAGTTTCGGCAAGATCACCATTTTAACTTTCGCAATTCTGTCCGCCAAAGAGGGCGGTAGTCGAATCCAGCAATCAATTTTCACCTCCAGCGCAGTTATAGCTCTCCCGTAGTTCGTGCGAATCACTATCTCAGGGACCCTATGGAACCAGACCCCTAGGTACCTCACGGGGTCCGTCTGCCAGTCTAGTGGAAATTCTGTGTGGAAGGGAAGGGTAGTATCAGACAGTGGGATAATAATTGATTTGGCCCAATTTATTTTAAGCCCCGATTGCCGCCCAAACTTCACATATTCTCGCACTAACGGGTTTTAATTATCAGCGGGGTCTCGCACATATAGCAACATATCATCAGCATACAATGATATGTGCAGAGGTCTTTGGGGGAACTGCAATGCCGAGTAGTGGTGGAGTTGCCGTATTTTACAGGCCAAGGGTTCCAAAGCTATGGCAAATAAAAGGGGGGACAGGGGGCATCCCTGCTTTGTCCCTCTTTCTATGGGGATGATATCAGAGACATATTTGTTTATTCGGATGCGCGCCGTAGGTGCGGTATATAGTAGTTTGATCCATTGGAGGAACACTTGTGAGAACCCCATCCTCGCCAGTATCGTTTGCATATATGTCCACGCTATCGTGTCGAACGCTTTGGCAGCGTCTAACAGTACAGCTCCTGCCTTCGTGGAGGGGACCAAATAGTGCGAGAGTGCGAATAGAGTCCTGGTGTTATGGGATGTGGATCAGGTCGGGATGAAGCCTGATTGGTCAGGTAGGATTAATTTAGTCATCAGATGTTGAAGCCTAGTAGCCAATAGTTTGGACAGTAGTTTAGTATCCACGTTCATGAGGGACAGCGGCTGTAGGAGTTGCAGCATTCCGAGTCTTTGTCTGGTTTCAAAAGTGCCAGAGTCATGGCCTCCCTTAATGTTTGCGGCAGGAGCATTTTCTCATGGGCGTCCCCCAGCATCGCCACTATGTGGGGCGCTAGTAGGTCAACGTATTTTTTTATAAAACTCCCCCGTGAAGCCATCTGGCCCCGGTGCTTTACCATTGGGCAAGGAGCTGATGATCTCTGTAATCTCCTCCACTGTGACATGGAGAGACAGATACTGCCTCTGCGCGTCTGACAGCCAAGCCAGAGCTATGTCATCACAACACTTCGCTATCTCGTCCGCGGAGGCTGTGTCCTCCGCCATATATAATTTACCAAATGCAAGCATAAATTCCTGCAGTATACCCTGCGTGTCGTGTCACAACTCCCAACCTGACGTTTTCACTGCCTGTATTACTACCGGTGGTTTCTGTTCGCATATTCTTGTCGCTAGCACCGCTCCTGGCCTGCCAACCTCCCCAAAATTTCTCGCCAGAGGAAGTTTCGCGATATGTCTCAGTTCCTCGTCCGCACTTTTCTGATATTCAGACAATTCTGTTCTGATCTGGTCTAAGATAGCGGGGTCTTGCGTGCGTGCATTTTCGGACTCCAACTCTCGAATATGTGTTTCGCGCTGTTTCAATTGTTGTCTCAGGTCGCGTAAGATCCCCGCGTTTGTGCTAATACACACACCCCTAATAGTGACCTTAAAAGCTTCCCATAATATCCCAGGATCTTCCGTGGTAGGGGCGTTCAGATCAAAGAAATCCACTATCACCTTCCTGATGGTTTCCGCATAAATAAGGTCTAATAGTGCCTTCCCGTTAAATCTCCAGCTGAATGGAGGAGGGATATAGTTCGGGAGTGTGAGAGTCAATAATACCGGGTTATGGTCTGATAAGGTGCGAGGTAAATGCTGTAAGGAGTCTACCCACAGTGATATCTCCGGGGAACCTAGCCAGTAGTCTATCCTCGACCAACTGCCAAATGCTGCTGTAGTGTGTGCTTCTGCAAGTTGCGTTGGGTGCCTCGATCTCCAAATATCAATGAGGTGTTTATCTTGCATAATATCCTGCAGGGTATCCAATGCTCTCCTATGTGTTTCTGAGGAGTTGGGCGATCTGTCCACCGCATCATCTAGGGCCATATTAAAATCTCCCCCCCATATGAGTGGAATATCTGGGAGTACATTCAGCTGCCGCCAGAGTGTGTGAAAGAAATCAGGCTCATACGTGTTTGGGGCGTATATGTTTAGCAAGTGGAGCCTCTGACCTCTGAGTGTGCCTATTAGCAGTACATATCTACCCTCTTTGTCCGAAAACACCTGTTCCACTTGAAAGTTCAGTCCCCTTCTTATTAATATCAGTACCCCACGCGAGTACGACGAATAGGCCGCCCCGTGTACGAACTCAGCCCATCTGTGCCCTATGTGTGATGCCACTTGAGGCGCCATATGCGTCTCTTGTAAATAAGCGATGTCTACCTGCAATCTGGTAAAGTATGCCAGAATTTGTCTAATCTTTTTCGGAATTTTAAGGCCCCTGACATTCCAGGTTACAACTCTCACTTTAGCCGTCATTAGCCTTGTTATCCGTCCATGTGTGCGTAGAATAAATGAACACAGTGATGCAATATGTAAGCAGTGTTTGGCGAGTGTATCTCATCCAATGTAATCTATTGACACTCTTCCTACCTCCTCGGAATGTGGTAGTGTTTCTCAAATGCAGCGTTACATAACAAACATCCCCATTTCCCCCAATCCCCCCTCCCCCCACTTCAGCATCCCAACCATGCCAAAGACACTCCCTTATATAACCAGGTAACTCAACAGAACCGTGATAGGGGAACACCCTGTAGGGGGGTCCACTCAGGTCACACAACTGCATCCAACATAGTGGATGTGGCCAGGTTAATTATACGATCGCCAGTATACATCAGGCACTTGTCTGCAATAGTACATGTGTTGGTACTTAGCTCAAGTCCCACAGACTGTCAAATGTTCCTCCAGGCTTGTTAGCTGCCCACTGGAATCCGACAGGTGTGATGTCTCAGTCCCATATCTGCTGGGTAGTATGCGAGTTGGCGCCTTACCAGAGTTAAAGGCATTCCATGTATCTGTAACACTCAATCTCTTGCTGTCATTCAGAGTCATGCTGCTGATCACCTTTACATTGTTCACGACGCCGTTGTCCTAGCTTCTTGTCGAATGCCATTGCTTCCTTCGGTGTTTGGCAGATAATCGTTTTGCCCTCGTTAAAAACTAATCGCAGGACGGCATCCCTGTCTCGATAATTCCGTAGCCGTGCCACTATCGGTCGGGGTGGTGCTCCAGGCTTCGGTCGCGGGGCCAGAGATCTGTGCGCTCGTTCCACAATAAATACTGAGGACAGTTGTTCAGGTCCAAATATATCTTTAATCAAGTCCTCCACGTAAGTTTTCATTTTGCCAGTGTTTGTTGACTCCGGCAGGCCCGCTATGCGGACATTGTTGCGGCGGGACCTTGCTTCCAATTCTTCCGACTTGTTCTTAATGACCTCCAAGATTCTGTCCATCTCCGTACATTTTTGCATGGTGGCATGAGCTTCATCTTCTACTGCCGTTATTCGGGCCTCTGCTTCCTCCAGACGCTCACCATGTTTGTCGAGCTTTGCCGCCATGTTGTCCACCCTTAGCGTGATGGTGTCCAATTTGTCATGCACATCTTGTAGGCTTTTTTGGATAGCTTTCAGCACCTGCTCCATACCACTGGGCGCCTCCTGGTCATTATCTGGTTCCATATCCGATTGTTTATTGGCCCCCTTCGGCGTTTTCCTGGTGTCGAAGGATAGCTTGGACTGCAATCTATCGGGCTTAGCCATGGCAGTTGTAACGTGTATACCTGCTAAACACGTGTTAGTGGGCCTCACCAATGCCCGCTCGCTGTCTGACTACTCCTACTCCAATGGTTCTGTCCAGTAGGTGTGGGCACTGTACCCTTTGCCACAAAGCCTGTGTTAAATACTCCCAGGCGCTCCAAGGCAGGGTATATCGCCCTGACCGCAGCTGGTGATCCGTCTCTCCCCGGGGACAGCGGCCGTGACGACGCTTCGCAGGGCGTCCGAAGTTGGTCGTGGTAGTTCCCCAGTACTTCCCACCATCTGAAGGCTCCAGGCCGTTATTGTGTCAGTTCTCGATTAATCCCCAGGACCGAGCCGGTTGTCTATGGTGCCCCGCCTCCAGAGGCTTATGCGCGACAGTTTGGTAAGGGCTTGCTGCTCCTCAGCTACTACTGTTACGTGGTGTAAATCGCGCTGTAATAATGCTTTTCCTCACCGACAGCCGTGCTCACAGTCCATGGTTGTAGAAGAGCGCTCAGCGCTATATATACCCCTGTTGGATTGGCTAGTGCTTTGTCCAGCTACAGATCAGCGGCCTTAGAGATACGCGTTATTGACCCTGTAACACTCGTGTCCTATGGGCGCCGCCATCTTGTGTGCGGGTCTACCTTCCGTCCGTAATGGCGCTTGGTCGTTATTTACTGTTCCACCTCTCGCTGTCTCCAGTAATATCCCAACACAGCGTTCCTCGCCATTTTAAGTGCACAGCATACGCTCACAATGTGCACGCCATCATCCAGCGCTTACACCATGCAGCGCACTGCGGGTTGTCTCACAGCGAATCTCCGTGCTATTCAGCGCGCGAATGGCAGGGACACTGTCCGAGTTCTGCGCACGATGGGAGCACGGTTTACCCGATCTCCCGAATATCACATAAATAGGGAAGGCAAGCATGTTTTCGGGTCCCAGGGGATCGCGCTTTATTCCTGAGCAGTACCTTTACAGTCACTCAGTGCGACAAGCCGGTCAGCGCTCCGGACCCCGCCATGTTGCTCAGCTCCGGTCTGCGGCTCGGTGAGCCTCGCATGTGGTCTTTCAGCACAATGCCTTGCTTTCGTGTCTCAATCTCGGCACATCTTGGGCACACCGCTTTCCGCTCACCAAGGCTGCCTTCAGAAGTGTCCAATGCACTCGCTTTCCGCTGTTGTGACCCATTGATAAAACCTGGCCGGCGGAGCTGACTCAAGAGGCAGCCATTCCGCTGTGCGCCCTCTAGCGCCCCCTACACAGGGCTACAATCTAACATGTTTTAGCACATTTTAGCCTTCCTGCTTCTCACTCTTCAATCTGCTTGTATCAGTACTTTGGCATGCCTTTCTCTTTACCTGTCACTCAATCTCTTTAACTATTTTTGATCACTTCATTCCTCTAGGGCCCTCCTTTTCATTTCACACTCTTTCTCTCTTTATCACTCATGTTATTTTTTTTCCTCCTCTGTACCTTTTGTACTCTATACCTTCCTCTCTCATCTCTTCCACCCTGTCTCTTTAAGCATCTCTAGCATTCTGTCTCCATCATTTACAAGCCTCCATCGGTGGCGAAAGTTCCACTTTGCCACACACATTTGCTCATTTTCACCACTATGTTAGAAACAGCAGTTCACTTGTTGGCTTTGTGCAATTCTATTTGCACTTGAATTGTCTTTAAATTGTGCCTTCTCTGTCTTTCATGAATATTTGACCTTTAATATTCTTTAGTCGTTATTTGATGATGAAAACAGTAGGAAGAGCATTGAAATTTAGTCTGGGCCAGTTTATACTGTGTAATGTATTTTCAATGCGCGAGAGGACCAGATGGGTTATAGAGGATGTTTCACATTTTCTGTCTGTGCAAGGGTTCAGTTATATTAACTCCAAGGTGTAATGATCTGGGTCTTGCAATTGCTTGTCAGTCATTGAATCAGTCATTCATATAGGTTGCACAGCTGCTTCCTCAATGGAAGAACTCTTTAAGAACTTGCTGTAGAACTCTATGTAGCCAACATGTGGTCAGCCTCCGCATATTTATTGGTGGCGCATGAACCTAAGCAATGACCAGGATGGAAGGAAGCACACCTGGGATAATACCTTCTCACTGTCAGACGGCTGCATAATCAAAGCACCGGTCATCTCCTTCTCATCGCTACACCATAGGTTTTTGTCATTGCAGAACAACAAGCGCAGACAAGTTTTGACCCCACATTTGGAGTGCATAAGAGTCTGATTCTAACCTCATGCTTGAATACTTGCATAGTGATCACAAAGGGATGCTGTTTTAAGTGTAGATTACTATAATGTTTAGAAAGCCTGGATTTTCCACACTGGCCATGTACTAAACATGCTCAAATGTGTAGTAACTGCGGCCTAACTTTTTGTGAGACTTGAAATAAGAATGATCTAAGATACTGCTCTCTAAATACAAATCGGCTTTGGCCTCGAGAAAGGATTGTTATTAATAAATTCCTGATATTCTGTAGATGACAGCTACTGAAAGCAGTATAAAGATCAGGACCCTAAGAACGTCATAATTTTATTTAAAAAATGGTTTATTCAAAGTTGCATATTTATTACATCACAGTTGCAGAAGTAGTGAGAGCGGCTTAGAAGCCTGCGGGAGCAAGATATTACACTGCAATGAAGGGCTAACAGGATATGTACATTTTCTTATTTCACCCCTTTACACTTCCCCCCCCCTTATAACAACTGAACGGAACCAATACAAACAAAACTCAGTGCTATAGGGAAATAGGAGGAAGAACAGCGCATCAAGTCATTACATATACAGTTTTTGCATTCAACAATTTCAATTTTACTGGACGGGGAGTGTGATTCAATAAAGCCAGCGAGGGAACACACAGTCTCTCATCGAGGCACATGCTGATCCAGTAGCATAATTACATATTTCTGTATAGCAAACAGCAAGCAGAGCCTCAACATTCAGCTAAAGACATAAGCATTCCATCTCTTTATCCAGTAGTATCGCCCGCCACCCCAGAGGGAGACTGTGCAGAGCTAGGGGTGCTTGCTCTAGCAATCAACCAGTGCAGGAATGGTTCCCAAATGTCCCTGGGTCGGGAAGCAGAGGGCATAAGTTCCCAATAGTTATCCAGTTGCGTATGGCCATAAGTGATGTCTGCAAGCCATGCATCAAATGTAGGCACTGCCCTACAACCCCAGTGTATAGCCACCTGTCGCCTAGCGTAGAGCAGCAGTAAGGCATGGATTTTACGAGTACTAGGTGCAGTATCAATGACATATCCCAACAGTCCAAGTGCCGGGGACGGGTCGTCCGCTCTGAGGTGGATCTGATTAATAGCAGAGAAAATGGCAGACCAGTATTCAGCAAGCTTAGGGCAGCTCCAGGCAACATGCAAGAAGGAAGCCTGCTCAGCGCAGCATTTCCAGCAATTAGAGTCATCTCTCAAACCCATGCGGTGTAGAGATAGTGGTGTACGGTAAAATCTATGTAAGAACTTAAACTGGATTTGCCGGAGTTTATAGTTAGGTGATAACTCAGTGAGTTGTTTACAGCAAAAGGTCCACTGATCTTCCGTCAGAGGCTCCTCCAGCTCCGCATTCCATGTCTGCATGGATGTTGGTACCACAATGGGGGCCTGCTCCTGCATGCTGTTATATAGTCTAGAGACCAGTTTTTTGGGGGATGCCCTGGCGAGCACATCTTGGAGCGCTTGTAACTGTGGAGGCTCTTCAGGAAACTCCCTCCAGAATGCCTTACAGGACATTCTCAACTTATGGTAGGTAAAAAGATCATTGAAGGTCAAGGGCTCGTCATCTCCACCTGACTGGGGGTCCTGAAACGTGCCATTCGGGTACAGATCAGCAAATGTACGCAAATGGGTTCCATGCAGAGAGAGGTCGCCTCCGCTTTCGCCAAGCATGGCAGCATAGGGTTGCATCTCAACGGGATAGCCGGTGCATACAAGAGCGGAAGCCGAGCCCTCTTCTGGAGCTCTCGCCACACCCACCGAAGCATATTTGCCGAATCTATGTCCAGGGAGGGCCGTGGTGATTTGTGATATAAGGCTACACTCAGAGGCAATGGGGCAACCAAATCTATTTCCACTGCAACATGCGGCTGGTATGGCGTAGGATATGCCCAAAAATGAACAAATTGGGCCTGTGCACACAGTGCATAAAGGTGCATATCAGGAGCGCCCTGTCCTCCCTGACGAAGTGGCAGCATCAAGAGAGCCCACGATATCCTGGCCTGACCTCCAGCCCACACAAGTGATATTAAGGAAGATCGCAGACAGGTATGAAAGTGTTTCGTTAACGGGATTGGGATATTCACAAAAAGGTAAAGGAATTTCGGCAACACCACCATCTTCACCAGCGCGATCCTCCCGACTAATGACAGAGGAAGTGCCTTCCAGATAGCCACCTTGGTTTCTAACCAGTGTACCGCTTTTCCAAAGTTAAGGGACCAAACATCCTGTATGTTACGGCTAATCCAGATGCCTAGATATTTAACAGAGTCCGCCTCCCAGCGTAGGGGGTAATCAGAGTGTACTTCAGGGGTAGTATCTGTTAGTGGGAATGCGACTGATTTAGCCCAATTGATCGATACACCTGCCAGGCCTTCAAATTTGACAAATTCGCGAAGTAGAGGGTTAAGGTTTTCAGTGGGGTTTGAGACATACAGAGTAACATCATCTGCATATAAAGAATTTAAGAGACTACGGGAGCTAAAACTAATGCCTCGTGCCGTGTGGTGCTGCCTGACCCTAGCAGCAAGGGGCTCCATCGCGATGGCGAAGAGTAGTGGAGACAGGGGACAGCCCTGTCTTGTGCCTCGTGGGATGTCAAAGGGTTCGGATAGCAATCCGTTCACCTGCACTCTCGCTGTGGGGGAGGTATACAGTAGTCGTATTAGATTAATGAAAAGTGGACTGAATCCCATCCTGCTCAGAATCCTAAATAGATAATGCCATTCAAGCGAATCGAAGGCTTTAGTAGCGTCCAAAAAACAACCGCTGCCTGTACCGTTGGGTGAAGGTAGTGCAACACCGAGAAAATAGTTCTTAAGTTATGTGTTGTTGCGCGCCCCGGTATAAAGCCTGATTGATCTGGCAGGGCCACCATCGGTAGTAACGGCTGCAGTCTGTCTGCAATGATTTTCGCGTAGATTTTCACATCTACGTTAATGAGGGAAAGAGGCCTGTAAGAATCTAGCGACTGGCTATCTTTATCTGGTTTTAGAAGCGTTATGATCAGGGCTTCCCGCATGGATGTAGGCAGAACACCGGTCTCAAGGGCCTCGGCGAACACTGCATGCAGCCGCGGCGCCAGTTATTCGGCATATGTCTTATAAAAGGCGGTCGTGAGGCCATCAGGACCAGGGGCCTTATTTAACGGCATACTTTTTATCACTGCGGCAATATCACGAGCTGTGATCAGGACTTCCATGTATTGGCGGTGTGCGTTGTTAAACCACACCAAGGCTATAGTGTCTAGGTAGGCATCAAGGGATTCTGGAGTAAGCATGAGCACAAAATCCGTTCCGCTCGCGGATTTTGCAGATTTTCGGTAAATTCGCAATCCGCGAACTCCCGCGAATTTACCGAAAATACGCAAATCCGCGAGCTGCGGATCCGGGGGGCAAAAGTTCAAGCCTTCAAGCTTGAAGTTGTTGTAACTTTTTTAGGATGGCGCCGACAAGCTGCAAGCGCCATCCTAAAATAGTTACTAAGTTAGCTTCAACAGGAAGCACTAATAGATAAAATAAAGCACCTGCTTTATTTTATCTATTAGTGCTTCCTAATGAAGCAAATTTAGTAACTATTTTAGGATGTCGCTGGCAGCTTGCCGGTGCCATACTAAAACAGTTACAGGATGATGGACAGCTCACTCAAGGGACCCCTGCGCACATCAGGGTGATTGCATAGTAACACACACATGGTCGCTGGAACTAGTTGAAGCTCAAATGCAGTGACTCATTCATCAGCCCAAAAACAATCGTGAGCGTCGTCGAGGCTGGGCAGGTGTGCCTTCTTCCCAAATCTCCCTGTGGTATTACTAGATTATTCTTATTAGTCTGTCTGTGTAGCTAACAAAGATTGCACATTTGGCAATTCCATTGGACTCCCATTCTAGTCAGCAATAGCTCTATGCACTGAGTGCAGTCCTCTGGGATTGTCCATAATGTCTTTTCAAGTCTTCTAAATGTTTATGCTTTGACAATTGCTAACAATAAAAAGTTGAATGACCACCAAGAAAGAATAAGATACTACTTTACTTTTGGTTTGGATAGGAGGACAATCCATTCTACTACTGTTGCAGGGACAAATCTGCACAAACCGAACTATGAACACTAAATAGTGCCTTGTTTATCAATTATAATAGGCGCAGGTAGACTTTCTTTCCACATACCTCAGTGATATCAGACTTTGAAGAACCCCCAACCTCCTTACTGACTAGATAGTGTGGCAGAGTCATTTAGCTCCCAAAGTCACCGATGATTGATCCCCAATGATGATTAGATTATCCAACGCAGGACAAGAGTACGGAGTCACAGTCAAGAAGTGTCAGAGGCACTCATGCTTGCAAAAATTCCAAAACCTTTAGCTCATCCACTCTAGTCTGGAGGACCAAAAACCACAGAGTCTATTTAAGTTTAAAAGCTTTATTAAAACTAAACACATTTATTAAAATCAACTTTGTCATAAAAGTAAACGTTTAACTGAAAATGGAAAAGTGCTTAGTGCTAACGATTAATTGGACACATTTCTTGTGGTCGAGCTGAGCTCTCACCTGGTTTGAACTTGAGCTTGACCCTGATCGTGTTCTTAGAAGTCAAGCTTCTGTTAGGAGAAAAAGTGGTGTGTGTTAAAAATAAAAAGCAAGCATTCATCAGTTGTGCCAAAAAAGTGCTGCAAGACAACAGCCTTCCCTGGAAAAAGGGACATTTTTACTTTAGAGTATACAGTTACAAATTATTACATTGTATTTAGTTTTTTTAACATTTCTTTATTCCTCCTAGACCAAATATTATATAGTAGTGAGTGGTTTATTTCTAACATTCTTAAATGTACTTTGTAGGTGTAACATCTGGTGGCGGGGCCAGCGCGGAGGTGGTGGTGTTGGACGAGGACTCTGGGGAGGATGCGATGCAAGTGCCGGACGTTCCTGTGAGGGTTCACACGGTGGTGGCGGGAAGAGGTAAGCTATATATTCCTTACTTATTGAGATTGAAGACTGCATAGTGTGCTTTCTGCACGGGTGTATTATAAATCAACCAGGTAGTATCCTCCTCTAAATGTACTTCGACTTAGCTGTGAAGTTTTTGGTGAGAAGAATCCCAATAAGATCTTAGATGAACTTGATGGATGGGATGATCGAAAAGCGAAAGAAGGGTGTAAGTAAGTGTGGAAGGACGAGAAATTTTATGATGGCTGGCAAAGAAGAATGATATGTGTTTGCTTGGTCCCCGAGGTGGCTGGGAAGGAAAGAATATGGTATGGTGCATGGCTGGGTCAATGATGAAGCAAGGATGGGTGGAAGGAGAACAGCCTGGGTGGGTGAAACAGAAACTGTATGTGTGCATATACTTTGAATGGATGGATGCCTGGAGCATGGTATTATCTGACTCTTAGATAGCATATGTGTATCTAGAGAGAGTAGATGGTCACTGGATTAACTAAGTGTTACCTTGAAGAGCATGTAACACCGCACCTGCACGTCCGTTCCAGTGTAGGGAAGGCAAGGAAAAGAAGTTGTAAATTTGTCCAATACTACCATGAATAGTAGCAGTAGTTTGTATTGCAACTGCAAGCACAGCATATATCCGGTTATTACGGTGGACACTCCGTACCTCTCTTACTAACTTTAGTTTAGTAATAGTACATCATTCATGTGTGGTTGTATCACTGTTCACTCAATAATAAGCAAAGCACCTAAAGTCATCCCATATGTCATCAAATATATCCCATGTGAAATGATAGATAATCAAATTATTTAGCTTCTTCATTTTCCTTTTTTAGTACTTATTTGCACTGTAGGGTGAAAGGTAAATTCATTAAGCAGTAGCCCTTGTAACAGAGTATTCTCAGTGCCACCCGTAATATAAAAGTAATAGCTTCACCACCTGCATGTACTGGACCGGTACAGTAACGCAAGTCTGTCTCACTCATCATGGTGTGCGTCTGTTTTTCTCGGGTGCAAGTTCACTGCGCTGGCATTCTGGCGGCTTGCATAAGATAACGTACCAATTTTCCTAAACAAGAGAGAAGAAGAAGAATAAGACTGGTGTACTGTCATAGTCGACTGTAATGGAAGTCCATAGTGGTCGTAGAATTTGTTCATTAAACTCCCACTAATGTTAGAGCAAGGATGCAGAAGTGGGATGTTAGATAGATATTGTCCTCAATAGTTATGTACTGTGCTTTCAATTTGCTACTTGTACTGTGACACAACTTTCGGCTCAATCACTTTGTGTTATTAATGTTAAGGAGCATTGGTTACAGACTATGTCTTTCTTTCTTCATATAGTTGCTCCTTCCAAATCGACATCACGGAGGGAGCAGGCTCGAATGGCCCGGCAACGGAGGCTGGATGCCACTGTCGCCGAATATTGGCGGCTGGTGGCCCTGGAGGAGGAGGACACGCAGTCAACCGGTGGAACCACAACATCCTCCACTGGGACAGCTGCATCCTCCTCCGTGCCCCCACGGGCTGCCAGCCAGCGCAGTGCTCCAGCGGTACGGAGCCGGGCTACCAAAGCCAACCGCCGAGCAGCAAAGACATCAGCTGCCCCCCACAGGAGTTGCAAGGCACGCCAACGCCGCTTATCCCTCAGAGTGTCCTACCTGGAGCAGGAGGTCCATAGCTACAAGAACTTGGTGGAGGGCCTCCGCTTCGACCATGCCACCCTCCGCAAGGAGTATGATGCCCTGGCCGCTAAATTCAACAGCACCCTCCAGTAGTGTAGTGTCCCTTGCCCTTTTTTTAGAGACTTTTGGGGGGTGGGATTTGGGAGTTGGGTTCTTTTTGGGACATTTGAAAGACAATCGTTGGGGTTAGGGAGGGTCTTGAGGGAGATTATTTTGTTAGGGCTACATAAATATACTTTTTTAAACTTTATCTGACCATACCTCTTTTTTACTGCTTTTGAGTCTGGTGGGTGGGGGTTTAACAGTAAGTTTGTTTTCCTGAAGAGTCCTAGGACTTTAGTAGTACTACCGTCAATCTCTCGTCTAGTCCTAATACTCCATTATACTACCTCCCACCAAACGCTTATCTTACCTGTAATTTGTGTTTGAAAGTAGGGCTAGGCCCAGGGCTGGCTCCACGGGAAATGGGGATTAAGGTTGGCAATCCTGGGCGGATAAAATGTCCTCATTGCGGTGGTACTAGTGGTGTGACACAGTGGCAGTTGCATGCATATGGAAAAAAAGAAAACGAAACCTGGTTTGTCCTTACTGTAGCATTACAACGGTTACGGTACGATAGAGAATATAGCAGGTGACAGTACACTAGAACAGTGCCACAATATAGCCTAACAAATGGTAAAGTATTGCAAGTATAACTAGTACTTGCGTTGAATTTTTTTGACATTGGCTCCTACTACTACAAGAAATAGTACTGAAGCTGAGTAAGTCTAGAATATATCCTCGGATTCCTTCACCAGCCTGTTGCTATGACCTTATCCTCCCCAGCAAGTGTGTGGAATTATTGATGTCATTTAGTCACACATCAAGCAAAACAACACAGCCCGGGGGAAGAGGGTTAGGGTTTGGAAAATGGATGGGAATGGGGGTTTCTTTTTGGGTAGGTTTTGTTGAGAGAAGAAAAAAAAAGCACAGCATGGACAAACAATAATTGAAGATAAAGAAATCTTTGGGTACAAACTAAAGCTAACCACAAATCTTTTAAGTGACATAAAGGAAGTGCATGCCCTACTGCATGCATTGTTAGTTACTGAAAAGTAAGTAGTACTAGAATGCGACAGTACAGGGCTGCAGCATTTTTGACTAGCCTATCTCTGCACTCAGAGAAACACTTCTTACATTAAATTAGGTTTAAAAATTAGCCGAAGTAAAACCTATAGAATGGCTGTAGGGATCAATTTAGAAGCAGAGAGAGATCCAAGAAATGCAGTCACACTCATAGAAGAAAACAATGGATACTGTATCTGTATGTTGTTGGAGTTGTCCTGTTGAATTTGGTAAGTAAGTTGCATGCAGCAAACAATTCCTCTTATTAGCGGCACTCCTCCATTCCAGCTGACGCTTCGTCTATCAATGTTGGTGACCACTGACAGAAGACACCCTGTCCACTGCCTGCCTGGCGGATGTTGAATTGCGGCGCGTTAATGTGAAGCCTGACTCCATCTTTTTTCCCCATTGCACAGACTGAAACCCGGCCTGTAATTATTGAACGGAAAACAGTAAGTGCTATTACAATACCACTGATAAATCAATATAAGGTATGTACGCTGTGTGGTGCAAAAAGTCACACTTTGATTTTCCTAATAGACAGTACAATATTTTTGAAATTGCGTACTCTGTCTGAGTCACCTTTTGAAGGATAAATAAGTATGGCCAAATTAATTGAGCGGATCTTTCCCCTCAAGCTAGGTGTACTGTAAACTGTGTTTTAGAACAAAATTAGACCTTCCCAGCAGTGCTCCCACCCATACCCTTATTAAAGCCAGTCGCAAAAATGTAGAAGACCCCCAATCAGATCTCAAAAAACGAGGCCTAGCAGAAAAATGGTGACAAAACGTACTTTGAAAGTAAAAGTAGGCCCAAATACCCCCTTACCCACCGTGGATTGTATTCAAACCACTTGCAAGCAAGCAAAAGTATCCATAGCCAGCATCGCTCCAAGAGTGCTCTAAGACCCCAGAACTCAGTTGCAAAAATCTAGAACACCCTGAAACACATGCAATCCTGCTGCTAGGGCTAACCCTAACGAACCCTAAGTTACAAAAAGTGCCAAAAGGCTTTTCCTTATGGATTTTGTCCAAACCACTTCTATCCGGTATTAGACCTTCCCAGGAATGCCCCAAGAGACCCGCCAACCCACCCGCAAAAAAGCACGCGACAACACCCCCAAACAGCCAAAAAGCAAAATCTCATACTTACAATATCTCTCGGCCTTCGGTCCAAACGCGCTGTGCAGCTAGGTCATCATCATAACTCCTGTTTTCCACCACGGATTTCCTGAAAAGCAAATGCAATCAAGATTAGACTGTCGCAGCAGTGCTCCGACAGAGACACCAAAACCCACCCACAAACACCAGGAAGCCCCCCAAACAGGCCCCCGAAAACGCTACATTGAGCAAGATGTCAGAAGAAATAGCAAAAAAAATTCTGCATGGATTTTGTCCAAACCACTTCTATCCGGTATTAGACCTTCCCAGGAATGCCCCAAGACCCGCCAACCCACCCGCAAAAAAGCACGCAACAACACCCCCAAACAGCGAAAAATCTAAATCTTATACTTACAATATCTCTCGGCCTTCGGTCCAAACGCGCTGTGCAGCTAGGTCATCATCATAACTCCTGTTTTCCACCATGGATTTCCTGAAAAGCAAATGCAATCAAGATTAGACTGTCGCAGCAGTGCTCCGACAGAGACACCAAAACCCACCCACAAACACCAGGAAGCCCCCCAAACAGGCCCCCGAAAACGCTACGTTGAGCAAGATGTCAGAAGAAATAGCAAAAAGAAATTCTGCATGGATTTTGTCCAAACCACTTCTATCCGGTATTAGACCTTCCCAGGAATGCCCCAAGAGACCCGCCAACCCACCCGCAAAAAAGCACGCGACAACACCCCCAAACAGCCAAAAAGCAAAATCTCATACTTACTATATCTCTCGGCCTTCGGTCCAAACGCGCTGTGCAGCTAGGTCATCATCATAACTCCTGTTTTCCACCACGGATTTCCTGAAAAGCAAATGCAATCAAGATTAGACTGTCGCAGCAGTGCTCCCAGACCCCAAAACTCACCCACAAACACCCGGAACCCCGCCAAAGAGCACCTCAAAGGCAAGCAAGTCAGCAAAAACGGCAAGAAATTTCCGTCTCATATTTGGTCCAAAACACTTTTATCCGTTATTAGAGCTTCACAGCAATGGGCCCAGAGCCGTCAACTCACCCGCAAAGAAGTAGAACACCTCCACAAGTGCTGAGTCTTTCTTCATTGGGCGTAATCCAGCCCTCTGCTTTGAGGGAAATAGGAGTCTGGAGGAGGAGGATAGAGGAGCATGTTCTTCTGAACTTGTGAACCTGAGGAATGTAGACTGCGGCACCTTCAAATCAATAAGCAAACAAGTGAAGACAGTTCTGCTGATGGGCTTGTTTTTGTGATTAGGTGATTAAAGTTTGAATTAAATTAACTGTGCAAAACAAAGAAAGACAGACACACAGGAATAAAAGTGAATAAGGACGAAAAAGAAAGTTATTGATTCATTGTCTCATTTTCAGGGCTCGGTGTCAGGGAATAAGAATAAGAGTTCGTCATCATACTCTGCGAATTCAGGCAGGATGAGGTCAGCGTCACCGAACAGAGAACAAATTCCCTCATCTACGTTGCTGTCCTCCTCGTCTTCATGCGGCGTGCTTTCTCGTACTTTGTAATCTGGTGGTATGAGGTGCTGATTCATCTTGATCATTGTTAGCCTCTCCACATTTTTTGGCGAGAGGCGGCTCCGTTTGGGAGTTACAATGCCATCAGCAGCACTGAAAACATGTTCAGAAGACACACTTGCGAGTGGGCAAGACAAGTAGTTTATAGCCAGGTTGGAGAGCTGTGGCCACAATTGTTTTTTCCCATGCCAATACTGCAATGGCTCATCATTAAGAAAGACCTCTGTTGAGTCATTCAGATAGTCCTGCACCATCGACTCAAGGTCCTCAACGGTTCCTCCACTTTGGTTACTTTTTGCTGTGCTTGTGACCTCTTTTCGAGAACCATACCCAAGCCAAGTTAGCCAATCCTCTTCAGCAGCCAATGTTACTCTTGTGAGTGGTGCAGATGATCCGGTTGCCGGTGTCTTTAACGGCTGAGAGGTCACTTGTGCCACAGCCACAGGTGCAGAAGTGGATTCTTTTGACTGGGGATGGCCTGCTGATGCTGATGCTGATGTACTGCCTTCTCCTTCAATATCCTGCCGTTCTTTTTCAAACCTCTTGGCTGACCAGGCTAGCCAACGTTTGTACTTTTTAACATCTTCATCAGCAAAAGGAAAGAATGCTTGGCCTGCCAGCGCCTTTTTGTATCGTGGATCCAGAATAGTAGCACAAATGTAATGCTGTTCTGAGTTGATCATTTTAAGACGTTCATCACCACGTAGGCGCTCTAATAATTTCTCCGACAAAACAAAAGGGTCTTTGTTTTTTTCATCTTTTTCTAACTCAGAAGACACCGCCTTCAGTTGGTGCTCCAGCATGCACAACAATGGGATAGCTTTTCCCAAATTACAGTCCTCCTTGCTGACTGCACGCATGAAGACCTCAAAAGGACGAAGCATGTCTGTCAGGCTTTTAACTATGTCCCATTGCGCCGCACCCATCCTCAGGTCCTTCTGAGCTGTACCCTGTTTTAAGAAATAGTGATCGAGTACCGTATACTGCTCATACAGACGCTCAAGCATGTAGAAGGTTGAGTTCCAACGTGTTGCCACCTCCTGGATGAGTGCTTTCACTGGCATTCGACGTTCATGTAGCAGGCTCCTCAGATGCTTCCGGGCCTTAAAAGAATGGCTGAAATGGTTGCACACTTTTCGGCAGGTGGCCATTACCTTGCACGCTGGACTGTCTTTATCACTCAAGAATTTTTGAACTACCAGGTTGATACAGTGCGCCAAACACGGCACTCTGAAATAGTCACCCAGCGCCATGGCCTTAACTACATTGGCGCCATTATCTGTGGAAACATAGCCAATCTTGCGTTTTTTTGGGGACAGCCAGTGAAAGACCTTTTTGTTAAACTCATCCAAAATGTTTCGTGCTGTGTGACTTTTCTCCAAGCCAAACATGGCTAGTGTTGCATGTTTCCGAGCAGCTTTAAAAACTTGGTCCGGGTCAACACCTGCGTTTAGCTTTGCTTTAACCCCTGAAAAAGAGACCCAGTGTGCAGTGATGCACATGTAATCAGCGCCTGCGCCACTCGTCCACATGTCTGTTGTCAGATGTATAGTGTGAACAGCACTCTTCTGCAAAGCTGCCCCAATCACCTCCAGCACATCTTCATGTAGTGCTGGAACCGCAACTCTGGCAAAATAGAACCGGCTAGGAACCTTCCATTTAGGGCAGAGCGCTGCCACTAATTCTAGAAAACCTACCGCTTCTACAAAAGAAAAAGGGAGAAGGTCCACAGCTAGAATTTTAGCCAGCTTAGTGTTATACAGACGCGTCAGTGGGTGGTTGCGTTCATATGGCGCGTCTGAACAAAACATGGTTCTAATGTTGCCCTGGACCAAGCATTTACGGGATGATAATGACTTCGTTGACCCAATTATGCTCGCTGGTGAACTTTTTCGCGTTGGTGTCTCACTCGCTCCAACACTCTTAGTGTGCCTCACATGGGGTGTGCTGCTGACAGGGGTACTGGGTGTAAGTGAAATGTTTGACACGTCTTCTTCCTCCTCGTCATCATCAGATGAAACATCAACGTTTTCTTGACTTCCAATTCGGGCTTCCTTGATCGCCTTTAGGTGCGCAAACCATTGGACAGCGTGCTGTCTCTCAAGATGACCTCTCTGGCCTCCGGTACCATAGTTGGTACCTAACTTACCACGACTAACTGCAAGCTTACAAAGGGTACAAATGGCGAACTTTTCCCTTTTTGGGCAAACAGTAAAGAAGTCCCAAACTGGGGACTTGAAGTGTCTGTGGGGCCTGGAGGAGGCGGCGATACTGGTGGTGGTGGTCATGCTGCTAATGCCAGATGAAGTGGAGGATCTGGATTGCCCAACTTTTGTACGTTGTGCACTTTCACCGCCACTAATTAAGGTCGAGGTGGATGGAGGTCCCTTCTTGTGAGAAAGAAATATGGAAGCGGTACGAGTTGGTGTACTACTTAACTCCAATGATTGTGGTTTTTCCACTGCCTCCTCGTCGACAACATCATCATCATCACGCTCAGCTGCTTTTCGGGCTAGGGTCAAAATGTCTGTTTGCTGCATGCCCACTGGGGCTGCAGTGACCTTTATGATGACTGGGTCGTCGTTGTCAGAGTCTTCATCAGCAGCAGTATCCGCCACTTCTTGTTGAGCCTCATCATCACACTCCATAACTCTGAGACTTTGGACGAGCTTCCTTTTACGCTTAACTACCTTTGTCAGATCATGGTGTGCCTCACTCTCAGACGGCAGTGGTGCTGGTTCCCAATTTTGATCCGTATCATCAGAAGGAGGTGTGCTTGAAGAAGATGTAGACACCACCCTTGATCTCTTCCTTGCTAGGGGTGTGGAAGACAATGAATGATCATCAGGAGGAGTGTCTTCCTCAAATGATACCTCGCCTTGATTGTCGATTTCCTGATGTGCCCCTACTTCGGGAGGAACAACTATTGTGGGCACTTGTTGTGACCCTCCATGCACCTCTGCTTGCGCATCTCCTTGCGCTGCCTCTCCTTCCACATGTACTTGGGCTTGTACTTGCACATGTGGTTTTTGTTGCGGCTGTGGTTGTTCAACACTCGTCAGATGAGTTACAACAACCTGTGTTGATTGAGGGACATTGCTGCTACTTTCTTGCGATGAGCCAACATCACTGGTCGATGGTGATTGAACAACTAGACTAAGTGCCTCTGCAGCAGTCAAGGGCTTGGACTTAAGTTGGCGTGGTGGTGGTGGTGGCACTCACCCCAATGTAGCGGGGTGCTGCTCCCAGCTTGGTCCCCAGCAGATCCCGCTGCTGCTGCAGGCGTACTTTTTTTTTTCCTCCCAAAAAAAGGGGCGGCCGGCACACCAGTCTCCTTGGTAACTTGCTTCTTCTGCTCCTTACTGGCAACTTTCTTGCTAGGGGAGCTACGGGGAACTTTTTTTTGGGGCCATCTTCTTCAGAGCAGGTCAGAACAGCAGGCAGCAGTTGCACGAGTTGCAGAGTTGTCTGTGTCCAGACGTGACGTCGCGTGACGTTATGCTGCTGCACACACACACCGCTGCAGGACTTCTTCCTGGCACTGGTGGTTCTCTTGAGTCTTGTGCACCTAAAAGCAATGGAAGACAGAGGAACATCAGTTCAGTTATACACCCCAAAAAATGGAAAAACACAGAAAAATCAGCACAATCCCATGCCATCCATGATGTTTACATTCAATACACCACACAGAATGACTAGGCCCATGCAACACTCACTCCCCCTGGGCATAATGGATGAAAAGTAGGCAAAATAAGTGCAGGCCTCAGACACTGCCTCTCTTCAAATGGCCCCTTGCACCCCAAGCACATGTTGCCTGTACCAGCCAGCACTCAAGATGGCCACCACCACCACCCACATGGCCAGGCCACCACCACCACCCACATGGCCAGTCTACCCCAAAAAAAACGAAAAACACCCAAAAATCACCACAATCCAATGCCATCCAGGATGTTTACATTAAAGAGAGTGAGACCCCACAGGCACACTCAGTCCATGCACCACTACCCCTGGGCAAAAGGCCACACCAGCAGCCCCAAAAAACGACAAAAAACACAAACAACAGCACAATCCCAGCCAATCCCAGCCCATCCATGGCCTCAATGGTGTTTAAATTCAAGAGGACACCCCACAGAAAGACTAGGCCCATGCAACACTCACCACCCCTGGGCAAAGGGCCCCACTAGCAGCCCCAAAAAACGACAAAAACCACAAAATTCAGCACAATCCCAGCCCATCCATGGCCTCAATGGTGTTTAAATTCAAGAAGACACCCTACAGAAAGACTAGGCCCATGCAACACTCACTACCCCTGGGCAAAGGGCCCCACCAGCAGCCCCAAAAAATGACAAAAACCACAAAATTCAGCACAATCCCAGCCCATCCATGGCCTCAATGGTGTTTAAATTCAAGAAGACACCCCACAGAAAGACTAGGCCCATGCAACACTCACTACCCCTGGGGATAATGGATGAAAAGTAGGCAAAATAAGTGCAGGCCTCAGACACTGCCTCTCTTCAAAATGGCCCCTTGCACCCCAAGCACATGTTGCCTGTACCAGCCAGCACTCAAGATGGCCACCACCACCACCCACATGGCCAGTCCACATCAACAGTACACCCCAAAAAAACAGAAAAACACCCAAAAATCACCACAATCCAATGCCATCCAGGATGTTTACATTAAAGAGAGTGAGACCCCACAGGCACACTCAGTCCATGCATCACTACCCCTTGGCAAAAGGCCACACCAGCAGCCCCAAAAAAACGACAAAAAACACAAAAAACAGCACAATCCCAGCCCATCCATGGCCTCAATGGTGTTTACATTCAAGAAGACACCCCACAGAAAGACTAGGCCCATGCAACACTCACCACAACTGGGCAAAGGGCCCCACCAGCAGCCCCAAAAAACGACAAAAACCACAAAATCCAGCACAATCCCAGCCCATCCATGGCCTCAATGGTGTTTACATTCAAGAGGACACCCCACAGAGAGACTAGGCCCATGCAACACTCACCACCCCTGGGCAAAAGGCCCCACCAGCAGCCCCAAAAAACGAAAAAAACACAAAATTCAGCACAATCCCTGCCCATCCATGGCCTCAATGGTGTTTAAATTCAAGAAGACACCCCACAGAAAGACTAGGCCCATGCAACACTCACTACCCCTGGGCATAATGGATGAAAAGTAGGCAAAATAAGTGCAGGCTTCAGACACTGCCTCTCTTCAAAATGGCCCCTTGCACCCCAAGCACATGTTGCCTGTACCAGCCAGCAATCAAGATGGCCACCACCACCACCCACATGGCCAGGCCACCACCACCACCCACATGGCCAGTCCACCCCAAAAAAACAGAAAAACACCCAAAAATCACCACAATCCAATGCCATCCAGGATGTTTACATTAAATAAAGTGAGACCACAGCACAGGCACACTCAGTCCATGCACCACTACCCCTGGGCAAAAGGCCACACCAGCAGCCCCAAAAAAACAACAAAAAACACAAAAATCAGCACAATCCCAGCCCATCCATGGCCTCAATGATGTTTAAATTCAAGAAGACACCCCACAGAAAGACTAGGCCCATGCAACACTCACCACCCGTGGGCAAAGGGCCCCACCAGCAGCCCCAAAAAAACGACAAAAACAACAAAAAACAGCACAATCCCAGCCCATCCATGGCCTCAATGGTGTTTAAATTCAACAAAACAGTTGTATCATGCACCCATAACCAACCCTGGTCCTACTGGATACTGTGGCTACCCACAATATATTTTATTTAATGTTCTGAAAAAGTTCCAAAATTGTAGTTGCAGCAACTGTAATGCCCCAAACAAACTTACTTGTGAAAGTTGATTTCTAATCCAAAAGTGATCCAAAGAAAGTCAAAAAGGCCTCAAATCCAAATATCCAGCAGCACCCACAAAAAGTAATCCTTCCAGGTCAAGGTCCAAATGAAAGTGACCAGCACATGAAGAAAGCACTGGGAGGAGCCTGCTGGACAGGAACAGGAAGTTGGAGACTGTTCCTGTCCAGCAGGCACTTCCTTTCCCCCCCCCCCCAAAAAATGCACTCCTTGCAAAAAAAAAGGCCATGCAAATGTCAACCTGAGGAGTGATTCTGATAAAAATCATCATTTTCTGAAGGTTTATCCTGTTTGCTGGTGGATTTCTTGTGCAGAATTGCAAAATCTCTATTTCGCGAGTGCGAGATTGTTCCTGTCCACCGCAACTACGTGTTCGCAATTGCGAACTCTTGCGAGGAGTTCTGTGCAAGGTGGCAAGCCGCGATTACGTATTCGCGGGCGCCAAACTCCCGCGGGATCCCGCAGCAAGATCCAAAATGGCGCAGCACTCGCAAAATATGATCGAGAAAAACAACTCGGCAAACGCTAAATGACGGAAAGTGAACGCCGTGCACCACGCCGCGCGCCGCAATATTGTATCACCAAGCAAAAAATCCGCCGCGAGCGAATTCACGGATTTTCGACAAATTCGCGAGAGTTCGCGGATTGCGAATTTGCCGAAAATCCGAAAAATCCGCGAGCGGAACGGATTTTACGCCCATGCTTACTTATAGGCCTCCCATATGGTAATGTGCGAATTTACCGACCCTGTGTTTTCTTTCAAATAGAGCTATGAGCCCTCTGGGATTTTGTCCCTGAGAGTCCGGTCTCGCAGGTTCCAAGTATCAATTCTGAGGAATGCAGCTCTGTCTAGGAGCAGGCCTTTAATAGTGACACATCCAGGGAAATGGTCGGAAATGCCCCTCGCCATATGTTTAGGGTTAAAGAAGTCTCCCACCCTATCATTACATGTAAAAAAGTGGTCTATTCTAGAAAAGGAGTTGTTTCATGCAAAATTGTAGGTATATTTCTGCAGTAGTGGGTTGTATGCTCGCCACAGGTCTACAATGCCATTGGCCAGAACGAAGTCCACCAGGCCACGCTCTCCTTGTTGGCCACATAGAAGCCAGACCGGTCCAGTGCCGGGGTCATGACTGCATTCATATCCCCACCATTCACCAGGGTGCCCATGGGTAGGTCTGTCAGGAACAAGCTTAACTTCGGGAAGACCACTGCATGGAGACCCGGGGGTATGTAGCATGAACACAGTACGATCAGGGGCGCTTCCCATGTCTCCGCTTCTGTGACAAAACAACCTGCGTTATCTGTCCAAGTGCCTGTGATAACTAGGGGTAGAGTGTTATGAGTCAGGATTCCCACCCTCGAGCCCCGGACGAATACCCGGAGTGGGCTACCATTTTGTACCCAAAGCGATCTAATGTCTTGCATTTACTCCCTCGCAGGTGCGAATCCTGGATCAATATAACATCCAGGGAATGCCTCTTAATATGCTGCAGAACCAGTGTGTGTTTAATCTTGTTCCCCAGACCGTTCATGTTCCAGGTCCGCACCAATATACTAGCTAAGTCTCCAAAGGCATCGGGCAGGGTGGATATTATGTATGTGTCCCCTCGCCACTCGGGTTTCCTGTCTGCTAACCTCCTGCAAGTGCTGGATATCATGGTCTTGAGCGTGCACCCCACCCCCCCCAAACAAGTCAAACAGTTTACCCAACTTCACCCTCCCAGCAACCCTGCTGGGTGAGCCCACAACCTTCCAAATTTGCAGAGTGCCTGTCATCCAAACTGTGTAGTAGGAAATATTGGTGAGAAGCTGTGAGCCAGCTTCCAGCATGAAGTACAATATGCCTGCTAATGAATGCTGTCAAGCCCGTACAGCTTAATACAGAAGCCACCAAATTTGATAAATCACATAACTAGCCTGCCTATTCATCCAGGAAACAAGGGGGGCCCTCCATTACGGAAGTCTATTCAGCATCGTGTTTCCATTTTTGAGTTGGGCTGTCTTCCCCCTATCCCCACTGCCAGTTCCCATTATATGCCCCTCAACGTCTATATCGAGGAAATGTTCAGTTCCAATGACTAGGGTGGTGCCCCGCGGTTCAATTATCTGTCCGCTGCCATTGCACTTGACCACTGGATGTCCACTCCGCCTCCAGCTCCTCCGCTTCAAACATTCGCCTCTGGAGCTGGACATGGAGCGTGAAGTCCAGGAAAAAAGCAGATGGCGGCATTCTCATGCCGGAGGTCACCATGTTGACCTGCCGCTTGTAGGATGGCCTTCCTGTCTCTGAAATTCAGAATGTGGGCTATAATCATGTGCGGGGGCATTCCAGGGGGAGGATTGCCCCCAGAGCCCTGTGCGAACGTTCTACGGAATAGAAGTTGGATAGGCATTTGAGCTTCAGGTTGGTTAAAATCAGGTCTTCCAGGAACAAATCCATGGGCGTCTCCTCCATTCCCTCTGTCACACCCACAACGTGAATGTTAGTGCACCGGGCCCTCCCTTCCTCGTCCTCAAGCCTGGCATAGATGTCAGATTGGTTCTTTGTTGGCGTGGCGACCTGGTCTTCGAGATGTTTAGTTTTGGACTGGAGGCCCCCCATTCCTGCTTCTGCCGTGGACACCTCTTCAGAGATTTTCCAAAGGTCTGCTTGCAGGAGGTTCACTTCCTCAGTGACGTGGTCTAGCTTTGGCTCCAGGGTCCCCTTCAGTTCTCTGATTGCCTTCATGATGTCTTTCAAGGAGGGACTGGGGTCTGATCCTCTGATTCCTTCTGTGAACCCTCTCCTGTCCCACCATCATCATGACCCATGGCCACCGTGTATTTGTCGATGTGGTTAGCCTGTCTTGGCCCCATTACTCTATTATGACCCATGGTGTCAGACTGCGAGTAGCCAGCAATGGTCCCAAGTGGTAGAAGGCATTCCCATACCAGCTGCACGCCTGGGCCCCAACACCAATCTCACAGGAATATTAGAGCACCCCTGTCTGCGCCACTTCAGGGCCACTGGCCCGTTGCAGTCACTCTCTGATCACAGGCTCCAACATAGGTTTGAGACTCATTTTGTTATGAATTCACTACCCACCGCTGGGGTAAGCTCCAGATCACAGCCCTCAACACTGGTACCTTCAACGCAGGTGCATCAGGCCTGGCATCCATTTTTCCCTGTATCAGGTGGACCCTGCTGCACCGAGCCAGGAAACACCGTCTCTCTGCCCGTCAGGTGCGGGAGGGGAGCGCTGTCTCTGGTTCCCGGGCAATACGCTGATTCAATTCCCACTTGTGGCCGAAGTAAGCCTCATAATTTTGCCCCAAGCACACACACTAAAGCCGAACACAAAGTTGGCGCGTCTGGAGACCAGGGGTCAGAACGGGACCTCCCAGTGGCAAAGACACAGGCCTGCCTGATCCCTGCATCGAAAAACAGCAGTCAACGCTTTCTAACGTCTGGTCATCCAGCACTGTACCTCAGAGTTCCTCCGGCAGCAGTAGCAATGACTCGAGTGGCTTCTCCCTACGCGGCTGGCCCTCAAAGCTGTGCTTCGGCTGAAGCGACGGAGCCGTCTCTCTCACACTCTCTGGATTACTGGGGCAGCACCATCTTCCCGAGGCAGGCCGATCTCGCAGTCTTCTACTCCCCCGCTTTCTACCCCTTGATCCCGGGGTTTTGAACACTGCTGGGCCGCACCTGTTTCTCAGCTCCACTATCCACTCTTTGGAGCCTGCAGGGTATTGGATATTACTGGATTTTGTGGGCTTAGGCGCTGTCAGCTAGTGCTGAGCACTTAGATGGCGGCCATCTTCATCAGCTGCTAGCCACGCCCCCCAATGTACCAAGTGTTAACACTTACCGGCATAGAATTTGACATGATATTCACTTGTTGGCTAAGTGAGCACAGAATTTCTCTGCCACATCACACCCTTCCTAGTAATTTCCACAGTTTTTTATAGGAATACCAAATATTATGTATTACACATTGCTATAGTATTTCATATCCCCTTCTATTCAAGGAGCCATTGACCGTTTGAAATGTAATTTTATTTGGCAGGAAATTACAGCAGGTCTATCTACATTTGAAATGTTTAATGCACACACACATTTAGTTCTTGTGGAGGATACTATGTACCTATTTGCTGCTATAATATTTTGTATCACCTACGTTTAAAGAGTTAATGCTTACCTTAACAGTTTTATGTTGGCCTGGTGACTACAGTATTTTTCCCCCAAGTCACACCCTTCTTTGTGTTTTCCAACATCTTCTTCTACTAGGACACCACATTTTATGGCTCATTTATTGCTATATCTTGTATCTCATACATTTCAAGGCTTACCTTTTAGAAATTTACCAGTTGAAATGGCATTTTATTCAATAGGAGATTACAATATATCTTAGAACATTTGATACCATTCCACAAACTTTCACTTCATGTTCCATTCGGAGATAACAAATATAATGACCCATCAGGGCTAAAATATTTGGTATCCAATGTTACTTGGGTTAAAACGTACCAGGATACAATCTGACATGGTCTTATACTGGTGTGGAAAACACAGTGCTTTTCTGACACATCACTCCCTTGTTTATGTTTTCCACTCTCTCTTTCAATGTGGATGCTAAAAATTATGGAGCATGCAGTTATGTGATATCTGCTATCCCCTACTTTTCAAGGTTTACCTTGTAACCATTGACAAATTAATTTTTTTTACAGTAGATTACAGCATCTTTAAGATCTTTTAATTGCATTTCGCAAGCTCTAACATCTGGTTCCTTTGGGAGATACCACATATAATGGCCAATACGGGTTAAAGATATTTGCTATTCCATATGGTTTTACCTCGCCCAATGAAAATATAGGTGGGGGTATGTTCTGCTCCAAGTCCTGCTCATGTGTCTGGTCCGAACTTGCATGAGAATTATAAAGCCCATGGAAGTGATCATGCCATTGCGTCGGCCGAATGTTATTGCTTAACCCAGATTTATTAGCATCATGAAAACAGGGCTTATTTATGACTTTACAAAAAGCAGTAGAGTCCTTTAATGCCATCGCCTCTGTCAAGTCTTCCCAGGCTTGTTGTTGCAATTGACCCTTTTGTCCCTTTACAGCTAACTTATATATTTTGCAGCAAGGAGTCACCCGGTCCTTGTCTCTTAGTGAGATCTTTAAGGCGGCTTTCAGCTCTCTTAACGCGCGTGAGCATTGTGGATCAAACCATCTTGGGTTGTCCATTTTGACCACATGAGCTTGAGCTCTCAGCAAACTATCAACTATTTGCTCAACACTTCTGAAGCATCAACTAATTCCACCCCTTCCACTTCCAGATCTAAACACTTCAAGATAACATGCTCGCCTTCTTTAGCAAGAGAGCTATAAAAGGCCTCGCCATTGACCTGTGTCAATGGCAGCCTCCTGCCTTGATCCATAGTCTGACCCCCCCCCCCACTCTATTGAGTACTGGGTGGCTGCATGTGTCAACACGGGATAAGGCCAGAGGATTATGATCACTAAAGGCACTGTACAAATATTAAAACTAGATACATAGTTTTTAAGTGATACAGAAACAAAGATGTAGTCAATAAATGAGACACATCCTTTTCCCTTAATGGTTGGGTGAACTGTTTTACCCCGTTTAACAACAATTAGGTCCATCGTATATATTAGCGCACGCATATCTAATAGACCACTGAGTTCCCTTCCCTCCTTTGTGTGCTCCATATGTGGACCGTCACGGAGCATGCAGAATGACCAATCCCCATGAGGTACCCTCAGATGTGGGCACAAATGGCAATTAAAGTCGCCCTCTAAAACCAACTGTAGCGCCATCTGCACTCGCTCCTGTGTCTGGGTGAGTCTGGTATTCAGTTAATACATGCTGGCGAAACCCTGTCGATGTGATGTCGCATTATAAAAAATTGTAGGAAATATCCTATAGCTTTTATTGAAAAATGTGAGCCCCTGCACAACTTCTGAGTCCCAAGCCAAATCTGATCATATTCTCTGTAATATAAAGTCTATAAATATAATCAGCCCTCCCCCGCTCTCTCTGATGCTGCTTTGTGCGCTGGCAAAAGAAGGTTTTGTATCCCTCTAGGAAGAAATTATTGTTTGCTGGTTCCCATATTTCCTGCAAGCATATTATCTGAAATCCCCTTATATATAGGCAGCAGGCTGGACTAATGCAATGCCCTCTATTTGGGAGCCCCTGGTTACATCTTTCAAGGCTTGCAAAGAATCCAGTCTGCAGCAGCTAAATCGGCTCTTGGTAGGCCACGGAGTTCCTCCTCTACCGCGGCATTGCGGGAGCTCCACTGGCTGCCTGTCAGGGAAAGGGTACACTTTAAAACCCTGTGTATGGTCTTCCGCGCAGTGCACGAACTTGGCCCGTTCCCCCTGCAGGAAAGGTTTGAATGGTATCTTCCAACAAGGCAGCTTCGTTCTTCTAGCACTGGTCTGCTGGCAACTCCTCGGTTTAAGAGGGCTAGGCTTGGAGGTAGGGCTTTCAGTAGGGTTGGCGCGCGTCTTTGGAATGAGCTCCCTCAGAACCTTAGATTAGCAAGCTCTCTGTTAGAATTCCGCAGGAATCTAAAGACCTGGCTCTATCCCACGATCTAGTCTGTGTTCCTTCACTCTGTGCGACCTGCTCCACTCTGGTCACGGCTTGCTCTCTGTTCTTAAGCGCCAGGATACCCGTAGGGTGACAGTATGCGCTATATAAAAGCTATAATCAATCAATCAATATAGAATCCATTGCTCATTCTTAAATTTAGTAGATAGGTCTGCTATGTTCCAGGAGACTATTTTACTTATTCTCCTGTTAAGCCTTTCTGCGCTGGCTGTTTCCTGGGAGCTACAAGTACTAATATTTGTCTTGCTTGTACAACCTTCCATGTGGTCATTTAAATCATTATGCTCACAAGTGGTTTGAGCTACAGCTATCCCCGGGTTGATCTCATCTCCCCTCCGCATTTTATCTATTTTGGTCAGGGGTATCACAGCCTCTATGTGCTTCGTCTGTCAGATGTAGTCAGTCAATATAATTTATGTCTCTTAATCAAGCAAAGGCGTGATTTATTGGCACTGAGTTAGCCCACCAAGTTACACCCTCCTGTTGACCCCTATGACAATGTCGTTGGCTGGAGTTGGCCAGTGGTCTGTAAAAGAAACCCAGAGGGAGAGGTTCAATCCCTGATTCCACTTAATTTGGAAGGAACCCACTGCTCTGGGAAAGAATCCTTTATACAAGATCAGGGTGTCTGAGCGTAACGATCACACAATCCCCTGAAAAGATTTTCCTGGTTCTACCAATCCAGGACACCCTTGTTGCCATCAAAATGCGTGAGTGCTCTCTGATATTGAACCCTGCGCGCCTACACATCCAATGCGCCACCTTATTGATCAGTTGAATTGTGGATGCCTCTTTTTGATTTATAGATACTGAAACACCGTTCAAAACAAATGTGTACGGGCAGCTAGCTGGGGGCAAATCTAAAACTGGTAGACCTGGAGTGCTCTGCGCAATAAACTGGTACATCTTTTTTATTGCAGTTTCGCATTGTCTCCCCTTTCTATCCTTTCATTGTCCACCTGCTGTATTACAGAATTACCTGCAGTCCCTTTCCCAGATTCCCTAAGCCCCTGTTAGTAATGCTCGCATCGGGTCTAGTTGCTTCACGATGTACATGAGGGACCCAATTGCCCATGACATATTTTCCTATTGTGTGATCCCCTTCCCCATTTTTTCTCCCACACTCTCATTCACTGCAGATGGGGTCAGAACTTTGGAAGCTTCAGCTGCCCCATGAACTACTCATGTGCACCTACATGCCCCTTGATTAGCTGATGCGTGACTAAAATTCAGGAGTTGTGCCAATTTTCCATCAATTGACTCTAATTTACATAGAAGAGGCCTCAAAATAACAGTTATGAACGTTTCCAGTTTTTTCCATTGATCAGGGTCATCCCCATGGTCCACCGAGGTGTTTTCACCACTATTGGGAATTTGGCTCGGGCCGGTCCTCCGTTAGGCTCTGAAACAAGTTTCTTGGATGCCTATTTACTTGCTGCTTAGATCTGGATTTTTGTTTCTGCCTCTGTAAGACACCGCCCCTCATGCGTTTTGCAGGCGGCTCTCCACTGCCTGTTGCCAAAGATTTCGATAGGCTTATCACACTTACCCTTGTGACTCTTTTGGATCTGGTGATAACCTCACCATGGTACAAGCCGGGTGTAATTACATTGTGAACCGTGGTGGGAGCCGATGTCTCTATAGTCAGTATAGAAGGAGGGGCTGAGAGATCAAGGTCCGCCACTGGATTTTGAACAGAGTTGATGGTATTTATCTGTGCAGCTGTGGTCACCTCAAATGCCGCTGATGATGTGACTGGGAGATCAGCTATTTCCCCGTTATTGCTTGGACCTGGGGTGACAGAACATGAATGGTCCACGGGTTACTGCACCATCCTAGGGTATTTGGCCATGAGTATGCCTCCCATCTATGTATATTTTTTGGGCTGCAAAGGTATCCAGAGAAAGTATTTTTTTGGTAAGCTGAATTTGATGAATCAAGACCTACTCTGCTCTGGGCAGAAATGCATCAAGGGTCCCCACAACCCCCCCCCCCTTCCTGCCAGTAAGCCTGTGACCTTGCGTTGGCTCATTCTGTCAGGTGACTGTTGTTTGATTAATATCTAATCCTCAGAATGGGCAAAATCAAGTGAATATCATGTTTGACAGCTGATGTCCAACTTGATGCATTGGATCACAGGGGGGTAGCCCAGCCCAGCCTCCTCCAGCCTCTGACGGGCTCGGACGGGCCCGCCCTTGGCCCAGGCGCGCCGCTTGCCTCCCGCACAGCGGGAGCACTTGCCGGTTCTTATGCGACTCATGGCACGTGTGATGTTGTCAGCGGCAGGCATGCCGCTCGGTATCCTGGGAAGTGAAGTCCCCCAACTTGTGATCTCGTAGTGTCCAGCGGGAAGCGACAGCAGCGTGTCCCAGGTTTCTAGCAAGACTTCCAGGTAAAACTTTTTTCAGGCAGGATACGAAATATAATGGCCCATGCAGACTATAATATTTAGTATCACCTCGGATTTTAGGGTTAAACATACCAGGATTCAATTGGACTTGGTCTTAAGTTCGTTCAGTGACCACAGTATTTTTCTGCCAGATGGCACCTTTTCTTCATGTTTCTAACATCTCCTACTATGGAAATACAAAATATTATGGTCCATGCATTGTTGTAATATCTCATATCCCCAATGTTTCATGGGTCATCTTTTAGCCATTGACCAGTTGAAGTTGCCCTTTATTTGATAGAAGACTACAGTATCTTTTCACATGTTTAATATCATTCCACAAGATTGTACGTCCTGGTACCTTAGGAGATACCAAATATAATATATCTTTCACCTATAATATTTGGTATACCCTCTGTTTCTCGAGTTAGAACTTACCAGGATTCAGTTTGACATAGTCTTATATTGAATGGGTGAGCATAGTATTTCTGTGCTAAATAGTACCCTTCCTTTTGCTTTTCAACATTGTTAACTATGGGGATACCAAATATTATGGCTCACACATTGCTGTGATCTTTCGTGTCCCCTACATTTCATGGGCTACCATTCAGCCATTGTCCAGTTGCGGTTGTCATTTATTTGATAGCAGTCTACAGTAGCTTTTCACATTTCATACATCATTCTACAACATTTTATATCCGGATCCCTAAGGGGACACCAAATGTATTGGCCTATAACGGCTTCAATATTTAGTATCGCCTGTTTTTCTCGGGTTATAACTTACCATGTTTTAATTAGACATTGGCTGATATTGGAAGGGTGAGCCTAAAATTTCTTTGCCAAATAGCACAGTTTCTTTTGCTTTCCAATATCGTTTACAATGGGGATACCAAATATTATGGATCACGCATTGCTGTAATATTGAGTAGCCCCTTTCAACATGAGCTACCCTTCAGCCGTTGACCAGTTGAAGTAGACATTTATTTGATAGCAGACTACATTATCTTTTCACTTTTTTAAAATCATTCCACAAGATTTTACATCCGGTTCACTTAGGTGATACCAAATATAATGGCCTACACCGACTATAATATTTGGTATCCACTGTGTTTCTCGGGTTAGAATCTACTAGGATTACATTTGGCATGTTCATATGTTGGATGGGTCAGCACAGTATTTCTATGACAAGTAGAACCCTTCTTTTTGCTTTCCAACATTGTTTACTATAGGGATACCAACTATTATGGCTCACGTATTGCTGTAATATGTTGTACTTGCCTATGTTTCATGGAGAACCCTTAAGACATTAACCAGTTGAAGTTGCCTTTCATTTGTTAGCAAACTACAGAAGTTTTTCACATTTTAATACATCATTCCACAAGGTTTCTCATCCAGTTCTCTTAGGGGATACCATATATAACGGCCTATACCACCTATAATATTTGGTATGCCCTATGTTTCTTGAGTTAGAATGTACTAGGATTCAATTTGACATGTTCTTATGTTGGATGGGTGAGCACAGTGTTTCTATGTAAAATAGCACCCTTCCTTTTGATTTTGAACATGGGTTACTTAGGGGATACCATATATTATGTCTCACGCTTTGCTGGAATATCTCGTATCCCCTTTGGTTCATGGGTTAACCTTTAGCCATTGACCACTTGAAGGTGTCTTTTATTTGATAGCAGACTACAGGATCTTTTCACATTTTCTACATTAGTCCACAAGATTTTTCATCTGGTTCCCTTAGGGGATACCAAATATAATGGCTTATACCACCTATAATATTGGTATCCCCTGTGTTTCTCGGGTTAGAACTTACCCGGATTCAATGTAACAAGTTCTTATGTTGGATGGGTGAGCACAGTATTTCTATGGCAAATAGCACTCTTCCTTTTGCTTTTCAACATCGTTTGCAATGGGGATACGAAACATTATGGATCACATATTGTGGTAATATCTCATAGCCCCTATGTTTCAAGGGCTACCCTTTAGAAATACACCCGTTGGAGTTGCCTTTCATTTGTTAGCAGACTACAGTAGCTTTTGACATTTTTTTCTCATCCGGTTCCCTTCCGGATACAAAATATAATGGCCTAAACTGCCTGTAATATTTATTATCCCCTGTGTTTCTTGGGTTGGAATTTACCAGGATTCAATTTGGCATGTTCTTATGTTGGATGGGTGAGCACAGTGTTTCTATGGCAAATAGTTAAGTTCCTTTTGCTATCCAACATGGGTTACTATGGGGATACCAAATATTATGGCTCTCGAATAGCTGTAATATCTTGTATCCCAAGCATTTCATGGGTTACACTTTAGCATTGACCACTTGAAGTTGTCTTTTATTTAATAGCAGACTACAGTATCTTTTCACTTTTTAAAAATTTTACTTTTTAAAGATTTTACATCCGGTTCACTTAGGCTATACCAAATATAATGGCCTATGCCGACTATGACATTTGGTATTCACTGTGTTTCTCAGGTTAGAATCTACTAGGATTCAATTTGACATGGGCATATGTTGGATGGGTGAGTACAGTATTTCTATGGCAAATACCACCCTTCCTTTTTCTTTTCAACATCGTTTACAATGGGGATACCAAATATTATGGTTCACGTATTGCTGTATTATCTCATAGCCCCTATGTTTCATGGGCTACCCTTTAGACATACTCCCGTTGGAGTTGCCTTTTATTTGTTAGCAGACTACAGTAGCTTTTCAAATTTTAATACATAATTCCACAACATTTGTCATTCGGTTCTTTTAGGGATAACAAATATAATGGCCTGTACCGCCTATAATATTTGGTATCCCCGTGTTTCTTGGGTGGTAACTTACCGGGATTCAATTTGACATGCTCTTATGTTGGATGGGTGAGCACCCTTCCTTTTGCTATCCAACATGGGGGTCTATGGGGATACCAAATATTATGGCTCACGTATTGCTGTAATATCTTGTATCCCAGGCATGTCTTGGGTTACCCTTTAGCCGCTGACCACTTGAAGTTGTCTTTTAACCCCTTCGATGCTTGTGACGGAACCATTCCGTCATCAGTCACGGCTGAGCTGTGCTGATGACGGAATGGTTCCGTCATGACTGCACCCTGTAGTGGAATGTCCAGCATAGGGGTGGAATCGGCGCCGCACGGAAGCGGTTAATTGATTGCAGACGACAGGGTCTTTTCACATTTTTTACATCATTCCACAGGATTTCACATCGGTTCCCTTAGGGGATACCAAATATAATGGCCTACACCGCCTATAGCATTTGGTATCCCCGGTATTTCTTGGGTTAGAACTTACCAGGATTAAATTGGACATGCTGTTATGTTCGATGAGTGAGCACAGTATTTGTATGCAGAGTAGAGCCCTTCCTTTTGCTTTCCAATATCGTTTATTTTGGGGGCATCAAGTATTAGGAATAAAGCATTGCCCTAATAACTTGTTTCCCCTATGTTTTATTGGTTACTCTTTTGTTTGATAGCAGACTACAGGGTCCTTTCACATTTTGTTACATCAGTCCACAAACTTTTACATCTGGTTCCCTTAGGGGATACTATACATAATGGCCTATACCGCCTATACTATTTGGTATCCCCTGTGTTGCTATGGTTAGCACCATATTTCTATGCCAACTAGCACCCTTTCTATTGCTTTACATCATTGTTTAATATGGGGATACCAAATATTATGGCTCAAGCATTGCTATAATATCTTGTATCACCTACGTTTCATGGGCTACCACTTAGACATTCACCATTTGAAGTTGCATTTTATTTGTTGGCAGACTACAGTAGCATTTCACATTTATTATACCATTTTGCAATTTGGAACTCATGAATATGCTTCATCACAAGAATAGAAACATGCTAACAAATATTTGTCTCCTTCTGCCATTGAAGCTGTGCTTCCAGCCACATGAGATTGCATATATCCCCTTGGCTTTCCAAGATTGCACTATTGCAAAACATTTCCTTTTGCAAATACTGAGATTATGATTTGTTATGACATTAATATGTTACTTTTATTGAGTGCCTGGCAATGAAATTTCATTGGAACCACACAATGCGGTAGCCAGTAGGTGACCACATAGCACTGCTACTATTAGCTCTCTCTCAGCTCCTCACGTTTACCGTTTTCCAAGGAGGAGGAGGAGAGGAAGGATATCTGCAGTGGAACTGCATGAGGGCCTGCTCTGGTCCTGTTCCCAGGTTAAAGTTCTGGACTCACCTGTTGATCAAGATCCAGGCAGTGGTGCTTGCTGCCACAGAAGCATTTCAGGTGGCAGGAGCAATTGGAGCGATGAGACATGGGGCTTGCTGGAGGCAGTTCCTCGGCACCAAACTATGTGCTAGGCATGAACTGGTGGTGGCAATAGTGCCTAAGGGTTCTAGAGCAGCTCGCAATTGTGCTGAAATGGTAGCTCCTCAATCTCGAACCGCTGCAGAGTCCTGTTTAAGGCAGGACCACACCAGTGGTGGAGCTGCTGTCAAGAAAGTCAAGCCTAGCCTCAATAAAGGTGTGGAGGGTCTGTCTGGCATGGAAGGGAAGAAACTTTCCAGCTAGGATACCCAATCATGCAGACCTCAAGGGCACAACCTCAAATTTCTGTTACTGAGTTTTCTATGGCCCCCACACCAGGCAATTCAGACCCGCCTACTGCTGTCGTGATAGTAGGCAGTACTGTGAGGGGAATAGAGTCTGAGGTCACTGTGAAGGGATGTATGACGTTACAACGCATACTTTTACAACGCATACCTTTACAACGCATTTTTACAACGCACCATCCACTACAACGCATTCCATTACAACGCATACCATTACAACACATTTTTTAAAACTACCTTTACAAGGCATTCCATTACAACACATACTACCTTTACAACGCATACCATTACAACGCATACCAATACATTACATGTATGGTAAGTATTGGATAGTCTAGGGGTAAAAATTACTATTCTAACTCCAGGGGGATGCAACAGTAGGGTAAGTGTTGGATAGTGTAGGGGTAAAAATTACTATTCTAACTCCAGGGGGTGCAACAGTAGGGTAAGTGTTGGATAGTGTAAGGGTACTGTGCATTATAATGGTATGCGTTGTAATGACTGCATTGTAATGACATGAGTTGTAATTGTATGCGTTGTAGTGTCATACGTGGTAATGGTTGTGTTGTAATGGTATGCGTTGTAAGGGATGTTGCGTTGTAATGACTGCGCTGTAATGGTAGTGCATTGTAAAGGTTGCGTTGTAAAGGTTGTTTCCCCTGTGAAGGGTAATGCTGTCCCTGACCAGCAATGTCTGTCCCCTGTGGAAGGTATGGATGGAGAGTATTTGGCGGGGTGCAGGACACAACAGCCTGGAAGTAGTGACAACCCTGCAGGTCAGAGGCAAGGAAGAGGCATCTGCGTCAGATGGGGTTGTTCAAGAGACCACATTAGCAATGTTTAGATGGCCCAGGGTCTCAAAGTGGTTGGCCTATCAATGCTAAACTACAAAAGACAGCAACAGCCTTCAGTGCTCGCCCTAAGGTTAGAAATGTGGAAAATATCTTGCGCGTTAATTGAGAGGTAACGCAGCTGGTCCTAGTAACAATGATCTGGGTAACAGTAAGCATATGGTTGACTGCGCAGGACTGGATAAAAGCTTGCACAACTCCAGTGACGGGGGATGAATTCTTCTCACTTATTCAGATTCCCCAGGGCTTAACCCTAGCCCCAATGACTCGGGCGACGGCCTCTGTTCATCTGCTTCAGGGGCAGCGAAAGTAGTCTGTCTAATGAACCATGACCCACAGTTGAGCAAGTTATACAACAAAGGAATATAAAAGCGGCTTGTATGATGCAGGTAAAAGAAGGAGGATGGCAAAAGAATAAAATGATTTGCAGACATCCACTGTCTTCAAGAGACGCATATAGAGGGGGCAAGGAAGAACTTGCTGGAGACACTTGGTTTTTCACTAATAATGTGTACTACATAAGACACTAAAATGCTAGAAGATGAAAAATTGACACGCTTTAAGATGTGTAGCTTAAAGCAATGTTTTGCTGATAAAAGTAGTAGATGGGCAATCAAGGAATGTTGTTATGTACAGGAGCTTTACCCTATTTTCCATATATGGGCCAATTTTGGATGACCCTACAATTTTAGATTTCTTGGCTATTGAGCTTGCTCTCTGGCTATATGGGATCTGAATATAAAGAGGGCCGGAGGCTTAGTTCACTGAAATCTTGGTATGTATGAAAACCGTAAACCAAACTTATGCAGAGCCGTGTGCAATCTAAAGAGAGAATGGTTTGGTGGATGCCTGATTAAAAAATATAGCATCGGATTCTGGTTATACTTACTATTCGGCCCTCCATGGGTCATTTGACCATTTAGATTACTTTCTAATATCAGTTAGTCCGCTTCAGGGATGCCAAATTAAAATATTTCCCTGCATCATGTTGGAGTACAGCCCATTGGTAATTGAAATCTTGTGTGCTGAGTGAGCTGGACCCAAACAGAGCTGGTCCTTCAAAAGAGGGCTGCTTGTTAATGAAAAGTATATTACACACATGAATGCCTGTATCCCTGAATTCTTTGATTTCAATAGTGGGAGCATCACAATTGGGGTAGCATGGAATGCTTTTAAAGCTGGGGTTAGGGGTAAAACCCTAAGGTTTACTCTTAAATCATCAAAAACTGCAGCTTTCACTTACTATGGAGTTATATTGGAAGCTCGAGTTGGTTGAGGTTCACCTAATAAGTGTGTTTTCAACCGAGGCTGATACTGAAATGGACCAGCAACAGCTGGCCTTAGTTAATGCAGAGAATAATGAAATCACTGCAAAAAGAGCAGTAGAGAAATATCTGGTTCGGAGACAGGAATGTTAAGAATACAGAAACCGGATGCGACATCTCGCAGTACGTGGCAGGCAAAAAGTGGTTGCTGTGCAGATTATAGAAATCAGGAATCATCAGGGTAATGGATTTTGAAGGGATCCAGGAGGTATTCAGAGGGTATTATGAAGTGCTTTATCAGGTATCAGGCTGAGGGACCACAAGAGGATAAATGTCCAAAGTAATATCTGGATTTGGTACCTGTAGATAGAATCAGCCTACAAAACTGGGATTCTCTGTATGCACGTATTACCATAGATGAAATCCCGGACCCTCATTAAGGATCTTCCATTTGGGAAGGCAATGGAGGCTGACAAGATCTCAATCAAATTTTATAAGGTCGGGGGAGTTGTTTTTGCATGTACAAAAGGGAGATTTTGCTCCAAACTCATGGTCTGCTGTTAATTTTGAGGGTTTTTTGAAGAAAGGAAAAGCTCTGTATGAGCCAAGGTCTTCTCAACCAATAATTCTAATAAACAGCAACACCAAATTATGTGAAAAAATGCTGGCCACACGATTAAGATAGATTATCAATAAGATGGTCCACCAAGTAGCATGGTTTTATCCTCGGGAGGGATGCCACCGATCATACATGCAGAGTAATTGCATTTTTTTGATGCGGCCGCTGCTTTAAGGGAGCCCTTGGCATGAGCCCTGTTGGATTCCGAGAAAGCAGTTGACAGGGTTTCCTTGGAATATTTGTGGAAAGTGATGGGTTGATCTGGTATTAACACCAGGTATATTAAGACTATCCAGGCAGTGTATCACAAACCCATAGCCTGACTGCAGATTGTGGGAGGACAATTACATCAAATCCAAATTGAGAGAGGTACTAGACAGGGGTGTCCCTGCTACCCTCTACTCTTTACTTAGTATATTGACCCATTCATCAGATACCATGAAGCCAATATAGCAATAAAACTACTGCGATTTCACAACTATGAGATTCTTTTTTTCAGTTTGAAAGCTTTATTGAAATATTAGTTATAAAACCAATAAGGTGGCAACAGTAGAACAATAAAGAAACAGATACATTATGCAATAAGTGAAGCAAATATATACTACTGAAGGCACTAATAAAGAATCAAAGCATTTTCTAATTTTTGGAATGGAAGAGGGGGAGGGGAGGGAGGGTAGAAAGGGATATGATGATAATAATCCTATAAATATAAGCATAAACATAAACATTGTTGGCAAAAAAGTCAATTGTACAATAAATACATAAGAGGAAGGAAAGAATTATACAATACATTAAATAATGGAACTAAGAAACTGTGAAATCTGTGGAAGAAAAAACTGTAAGCAGGAGTACAACTGTTCAAGGAGGTTTAAAGTTGTCAGAAGATAACGGAGTATAATTACTTTTGGCAGATTGATCAAGGTATAGAGTAAGAGGCAACCAATAAAGTTCAACATTGCGGGAAGGTTTACAGGAGGAAGCAAAGGCGACATCCATTCTGTGGGAGTGACATATAAGATTCCACCAACAAGTGACGGAAAGTTTGGTGAGGGACTTCCAATTGGATGCGATGAGTTGGAGGGCAACGGCTATCATAAGATCAAAGAGACCAAGTGAATGTGTGGGGAGATCTAAGGAGTCAGAAAGACTTCCTAAAAATACTAAGGGAGCAGAGTAGGGAATAGAGATATTGAAAATGCGGGAAATGCGGGACCAAACCTGAATCCAAAAGGTTTGAACTGAAGGACAGAGAAAGAAAAGATGAAAGAGATCAGCGCTAGGAGTGTTGCATGTCCAGCATTTGGCGTCAGAGGAGGGAAGGAAACGAGAAAGAGAAAGAGGAGAAAGATAGAGCCTATGATAGAAATAAAAGATGGATTGAGTGAGAGAGGCAGAACGAGAGGTCTTCAAAGATTTAGTCCAGAGCTTATCCCAAACCGAAACAGACCATGAGCAATCCAGATCTTTTTCCCAGGACAACTCTAATTTTGATTTGTTACGTTCAGGATTAGGAGCAGAAAAATAACGGTAAATAAGAGAAGCTTTAGGAATAGTGGCTAGAATAGTAAGAAGAGGGGAAGAGGGGGGAGGTAGTTCTGCAGATGGGAGAGAGTAATAACGATCAAGAACAATTTCCATAAGAATATAATATTTCTGCGCAAACGAGCGGGGGCAATGAAACTGCAGTTGAAATTGAGGAAAAGAACGAGGTGAAGAACCATCAAAAAGATGGTGAATCCAAATGATACCTTTTAATCTCCAGGAAGGCCAGGCAATAGGTCTGTTACGTAAAAGAACGAGTGAATTATACCAAATGGGCATAAGCAGAAAGGATTCTCGAGACACGGATGATATAGAGAATAAAGGTCTCAAAAGAGAAGAGGTATGGTTGAATAATGGCGATTTAAGGTAGGGAGACTTAGATGTGAAGTGAAGTGTATCTTGAAAGGAAAAGGGTAACATTAAGGAATGTTCAATATGAAGCCAAAGTGGGGAAAAAGGTGACGGTTCTGGAGATAACCAACGAGAAGCTTGACGAAGAGAGAAAGATTTATGGTACAGGCGAAAATCAGGGAAATTGACCCCTCCATTTGACTTAGTTCTACGGAGAGATACTAAGGATATACGAGGTTTCTTCTGTTTCCAAAGAAATTTAGATATTACAGAATCAATGCGACGAAAATAGAGAGCTGGAATATGAACCGGAAGCATGGCGAACAGATAAATCAGGATCGGAGCAATCATCATCCTAACAGAATCCAGACGACCCCACCAAGAGAGAAAGAGGGGATTCCAAGAAGAAAATAAAGATTCAATTCTCGAAATAACCGCATTCATATTAAGTTTGATAGAAGATGAAATGGAATTAGAAAAGAGAACTCCAAGGTATTTTATCTTAGTAGTGGTCCAAGCAAAACCAGTCGAAGAAAAATAGTGCGGAAGGCAAAATTTGGTTAATGGGATAATTTCTGTTTTATCAGAATTGATCTTATATCCTGAGACAAGGGAAAACTTCTCAAATTCTTCTAACAAGGAAGGGACAGAAGTCTCTGGATCTGAGATGAATAAAAGAATATCATCTGCATAGGCAGACAATTTGAGATGTTGATCTCCATATGGAAAGCCAGAAATAGAGGGGTTATTGCGAATAGAAGATAGAAAAGGTTCAAGAGCTAATATAAATAGAAGGGGAGAGAGAGGACAACCTTGACGAACTCCGCGTTGAAGCACAAAGGGGGAAGTGAGTTGACCATTTACAAGGACTGAGGCTTTGGGTGTTGAATAAATTAAAGATATTAAGGAAATGAACTTAGGACCAAAACCATGCCATTTCAGAGAAGCCAATAGAAAAGACCAATCAACCCGATCAAAAGCTTTTTCAGCGTCAACAGAAATAGCTGCTAATGGAATGGAGAGAGAAGAGGCTGTATTTAAAACGTTGAGAAAAAGTCTAGAATTATCCGACGTGAGACGACCCTTTACAAATCCGCATTGTTCTTTTCCAATGAGGTGAGGCATAAAAGGGTCAAGGCGTAAGGCTAACAGTTTAGCAAATAGCTTATAATCCACATTAACTAAGGAAATTGGTCGGTAATTCTTGCAAAACTTAGGATCGCGGCCTTCTTTAGGGATAAGACAAATAGTCGCATACTGAAAGGAACCTTGAGCAACACCAGTAGAACAAAAAGACTGAAAAAGAGAAAGTAAACGAGGTAGAAGAAGATCGGAGAAGTGTAAGTAGAATTCAACCGGAAATCCATCCGGGCCCGGAGTTTTGCCTTTGGTAAGAGATGTTAATGCAGTAGAGAGTTCGTGAAGAGTTAAGTCTGTTTCGATATCTGAGAATTGAAGTTGGGTTGTATTTGGTTTAGGCAATTTATCAAAATAAGATTGAAGAAGAGCAGGGGAAGGTGGGTTCTCAGGAGTATACAAGGATTCATAAAAAGATTGAAATTGTTCTAAAATATCTTTATCCGTGTGCAAGAGAACATTTGAGGGGGAATAGATAGAATCAATAAGAGTACGCTCTTTGCGTGACTTAAGATAATTAGCAAGAAGTTTACCTGATTTGTTACGTCCACCATAATAACGAGCACTGCTTCGAAGAAGAAAGGTGGATGCCGAATCGGTGGTGAGTTTATTGAACGAGAGTTTGGCCTTAATAAGGTCTGGAGATACATGAGTGGGGGAAGAAGTATAAAATTGATGTTCTAGAGTCTTGATATGAGCAAGGGCAATCTTACGTTTTGAGTAAACTGTTTCTTCTTTTTGGAAACGAAGTCAATAATGAAACCACGGGCCGTGGCCTTGAAAGAGTCCCAAAGGACATGACGGGATGTTTGTGGGTCAGAATTAATCTGGAAGAATTCGGAAGTGAAAGAACGAAAAGAAGAAGAGAAATGAGGGTCAGTTAGTAAGGAGGAATTAAAACGCCAACGAGAAGATGCAGGAGTAGGAGGAAGAAGGTCAAAGGTTGTAACAATAGGAGCATGGTCAGAGATTACAATAGGTTCAATAGAGGAAGACAGAAGATTTTGAAACAAGGAGGAGGAAAGGAAGATATAATCTAGACGTGAAAAAGATGCATGTGGAGGGGAAAAGAAAGAGAAATCTAAAACATCAGGGTGAGTAAGTCTCCAAGAATCTACTAAATGAGCTTGTGTAATGGTGTCCAGAAACTGTTTATGAGGTTTGTGTGGAACAAAGCGAACAGATGATTTGCGATCAAGGAAAGGATCAAGTATCTGATTACAGTCGCCACCTAAAATAAAGTACTTATCTTTATGTTGAATACATTTGGAGGTGATTAATGGCCAAAAGGAAGAGTCAAAATTAGTAGGACCATAAACATTAAATACAGTAATAGGAATTGAGTCGATAAGGAGTTTAGCTAATACCCAGCGACCATCTGCATCCTTTTCTTCCAAAATAATCTTACATTTGAGTCGCTTGTGGATCAGAATAGCAACTCCATTCTTTTTATGAGAGGCAGGGGAAAATAATACAGTACCAACCCATTGTCTTTTTAACTTCAAGGATTCAAGATCAGAAAGGTGAGTTTCTTGAATGAGTGCAATGTCAGGGTTATATGAAGATAAGTGGGATAAGACTCTCTGCCGTTTAATAGGATTGTTAAAGCCTTTCACATTCCATGAGACAACTTTAAAGGTTAAAACCTGGGAAAATATACAGGATAAAAGAGTGCAAAAACATTGGTACAAACAACAAGCCAACCATTAAATACTGAGAAAAAAGACAGAAAGAGTAAGAAATGAAAGAGGAGAGGGGAGGGGGGAAGAGGAAAGGGGGAAAGGAAGGAGAGACATCAATAGGAAAGGAAGAGACAGAAAAGACAGTACAAATCCAAAGGATGACTGCAAAAAACATACCTGATGGGGAGGGTATACAGAGGGAGGTGGGGAAGTGGTGATGCGTAACAAGACGGGTAAGACCAGGAACAGAAGCATGACCGCACCGGGACCCCACAGGACCACAAAGGAGAAAAAACATAGGATGAGGGGAAGACCGGTACATATCTGCATAAGGGAAGAAAGGGAACAATTAATATGAAAAACATGCAAGGGACAATACAAGATAAAAAACAAGAAAAACAGCTGGAATACAAGTGATGGGAATTTCGTTGAAAAGTATAGAACATTAACAAGTGAACATATTGAAGAGGAATGAATGAATTACTAAGCAACAATACTCAGGTATATAAGTCATAAGGGATAAGAGACACAGGAAACCATAGAACTCTCATAGAGCACAATCAATAAAATTAAAAAACAATTGTCAGCCACTGTTTGAAGGTGATGAGTCCATTCCTTCATTGTTGTGCAGAAGGATGAAATTTCGTAGCTCTCCAGGATCTTGAAAGGACCAGGATTTGTTTTGGTAAGTTACTCTGAATGTGCAAGGATGGAACAGACCATAACGCGCTCCAAGAGAGCGCAGCGAAGGACGAAGAGCTAAAAATTCTTTACGTCTGGAGGCAGTAGCATTAGAGACATCTTGAGACAAATACACACGTTGACCAAGCCAGGAGATTTGTTTTTTAGCTCTAGCTGCGGATAGAATGGAGAGAAGGTCTGTGAATTTCAAAAACAAGATGATAACACCTCGAGGTTTCGTGGAAGTAGATGTACGTGAACCAAGTCTGTGAGCCCTTTGAATACTAATGGATGTAGAAGGTGGCATATCCAAAAGTTTCGGTTGGAAGGTGGTGAAGTAAGTGACTGGATCATCTCCCTCCAAATTCTCCGGCAAACCGTAAATACGTAGGTTGTTCCTCCTATTTCGATTTTCCAAATCCTCTGTATGTTGTTGCAAGGATAGCACAGTCTTTTCCAGAGCTACGATGCGTTGTGTGTTAGATTGGACTTCCGGAAGTTGTTGTTCAATAGAAGAGATTCGGGTATCCATAATGTCCCATTTGTCCTTTAAAAGTTGCATATCTTTACTTGTGTCTTCAATAAATGGGCGTAGTGCTCGAATCTCCTCCAAAATTAAGTCAATAGAAGATGAAGCAAGAGGTGCATCTGGTGCTGGAGAGTCTTGCTTTAAACGCTTAATAGAAGTCGCAGGAGGCGAAGATTTATTTGTTGATGACTGTCCTGAAGAGGAGCGATGAGAAGATGAAGTCGCCATCTTGGAAGAGCGTGGAGATGAAGGTACAACGCCTGGAGGACTCACAGGAGACTTTACAGTAGGAGTGAAAACAAATTTTGGTTTGCGTAGGTTCACCATAAGAGAAAAAATGGAGACAGAGATGCCTTTGGTATATTAGCACTCCGACAATAAAAGTAAGCACTAGATTTGTTTGAAGGAAAGTGCACCTAAATTAGCAAGAGTCAATAGCCATTCAGTAGGTTCCGCAGAGAGAACAAGGCCTTCGAGGAAAATTATTATAATGAGGAACATACCATTCTGCAAGTAAGCATTATCAAAGTTGGAAAGAGTCACAGTGAAGGCAAATATAGGTACTTATTACAATAAAAAATTACTTTGCAATTGGGTATTTCCTGCGTAGCCACCAAGAAACCTTACAAGGAATATAAGGTGAGTATACCATACAGAACAAAAGGAGAAGTCATCAATGGAAGAACAAAATGTATGGTACGAATAGGACTGAAGAGACCATGAGGAAATATTCTGCAGCAAAGGACCGTGTTCCAAAATTTAATCTTAGTTCCAAGGTGACAAGATAAATAAGTAACTAGTACTAGGTCAAGACATTATAGACACGTCGAGAATATTATGTAGAAAAAAGCCGCAGCTCTCAAATCAGTTGCGGCTTGTAGGAGTGGTGGTGCTGTGACGCACTATTCAAAGACGTGTTATAAGGCAGGGCACAGAACACAGTAAAGCTGTGAATGTAGCATGTTAGAGCATTGCAGTATGTAAATAATTAGTTTCCTGAAGCAAAATGAGCAAACCAGTCAATAAAAAAGTCACTGAAGAAACACCTGTATTTTGATAAGCTCAGCAGACATTAAAACACCTTCATAGATAGCGAGGGTCAACATATGGCACGTGAACTGGCAAAAGGTTTCAAAGGAGCAAGAGAAAAAAAAAGAGTCCTGTGATAATGTTTCAATTCACTGCATATCCTCAAAAAGCTTCAAAGGCATGACAAGAATAGAAAAAAAGAAGAAAAAACAACCAATGGAACATGTTGTCCAGGGCGCTGGCAAAGCGGCATCAACAGAGCGGTGAAGCACCGTGACTATTCAACTCAGTCACTGCATTCGGGAGCTATCAGTGTCATGACGCATTTAAAAAAAAACGCTTATAAAAAATATTGCACATGGGCCAAAACTAGTCACAAAAAAACAATGAATTGTGACCCAAAAGCGCACAGGGGAAATGAATGCACGTCAGTGTGTGCATACCTTGTGTCCATGAAACGTTTGAATTCCGGCAGCGTCACTCCCCGGCGTCTGACATGAAGCACCCTGAGGTAAAACACTCGTGCAGGCGTTCGGGTCGAAAGAGCTGGCCTCGGAAGTCCAAAGTCGGTCAAAACGTCCCCAGCATGTTCCGACTGCAGCTGCCACCGAGTATTGCAGGAACGTTCCCCAAATCACGGGCAAAACCTCCGTGAAGTGCTACAGTGCGGCGGAGCTCTGAATCTAGCCGGCCATCTTGCTCGGCGTCCAAGCCACGCCCCCACAACTATGAGATTCTAAATCCTCACCTATTCCAATGATATTGCAGTCGTAACTGCCAATCCCGTTGAGGTAATGAGGGCAATAAGGGAGGAGGTATTATATTTAGGCAAATTCTCCATCTATTCCTTAAATAAAAACGAAACCCAGGTGGTCATGTATAGGCAACCACAAACACTTGGTGCATGTCTTGTTGATCCAGCAGTATGTTAGGGGGTTAGGATTTGTGCAGAAGTGGACCAGATAGTGGAGTCTAACCTTGCTCCAGTTATTAGGAAGGCTAAATGTGATCTGGGGCGGATGAATAATTTACATTTGTCAACTGTTGGACAGCGTAATGTTATTCAAATGCTATTCCTGCCAATGGCCCTGTATCTTTTCAGGGCTATCCCTCTCAAGTTTAAAAATTATTGGTTTAAAATGTTGGATGAAATGGCATCTTGATTTAGGTGGCCATTCACTAAAATTAGAATAGCACTGAAATACTTGACTCTTCCTAGGGACAGAGGGGGGTGGGTTGCCCCAAACTTTAAATTATATAAATGGGCCACCACACTACAATAGATACACTCTCTCCTCGGAAGTAAGTGGGAAAGCTATGGTTTTGGAGTGTATATCCCACCCTATATATGAGCTGGTAATTGGGGAAGATGCTAGAAGCTGTTTTTTCAAGATTAACTGAACCAAACTACTTTCAAAAGATTAGGTTTAAGACCCTCGGGACGCAAATAAGATCTATGCAATCTGGTGGAAACAAATGGGCCTCAATGCATTTAATTTCTACACCTCTTTACAGAGGAACTTTTAACTTCCAGGAATATTTCAAGATGTCCGCATGCTAAGTTGGGAAGAGCGAGGGCTATCGAGATTAGGGGGCTTTTTTCAGGGAACGATTGATTTCAATATCAATCAGAAGGATTTTTAAATACCTAAAAGTTCGCGATTTCTTGTTTAGGAAATGTGGAGGTTCACATAGGTGTTTCAAAGGTCCTTTGATGGAACTGTTAGTGAGGGAGGAGGAATGTACAATCAGCTGAATAATCAAAAACTGAGCCTCTACTCTGCCGAATTGTCTTCAGAAGCACAACAATAAATGGCAGAAATTCTTGATTCGTCAGATCTTAGTTTTTATGAGTCCTTAGAGTGCAGTCATACCCTGCTATTCTCAGCGGACTGCAGGTGCAGAACCATAAAACGGTCTTTGACCTATACCACACTCCATCTAAAGTCACTTGGGGCCAGATGAAGGTAATTCCTATTTACCGACTCCTAAATACTGAATCATACCGATTCGGTATTTAAGAGTAGGTAAATAGGAAGGAGGCATATGTAGGTAATCCGTATTTCCTAATTACCGATTCGGTAAGATTCGGTATTTACCGAATCTGTAAATACCGAATCGGTATTTCACATTGATTCCTATGGGCCTTGAAGCCTATAGGAATCAATGGGAAATACAGATTCGGTATTTACAGAATCGGTAAATACCGAATCTTGCAAGGGTGCAGGGGGTGTCACTTTGACACCCTCTAGCACCCCAAGTACAGGCTTGTGTGACATGTGGCACACATACATGCCCTAAGGGCATGTCTGTGTGTCACATTGCACAGGTGTGCATGCACAGATGTGCATGCACACCTGAATTCGGTATTTTACCACCCAATAGAATTGGGTGGTAAAATACCGACTCTTAAGGGCCTGTGGCACTCTTAGGAGTGTCAGCTACATATGGATTTACAGAATCAGTATATTTACCGATTCGGTAAAATACCGAAGTGGTAAATTTACCGAATCGGTAAATATACCGATTCTGTAAATAACGACCCACCTACATCTGAAAAGCCAAATACCGGTCGGTAACGGCCGAAATCAGCCGTTACCGACCGGTATTTGGCTACCTACATCTGGCCCTAAATGGAGGATAGGGGGGCTCTATCGGTATTTGTTGCCACCGTTGTTAAAGTAATGAAGCAAGACCTGGTTCACATGTTCTGCACATGCCCATCCTTAGATGTACGTGGGTTAAAAATCTCAAATTCATTGGTTATATTTTAAAATCTTACTTTGATTCCCTACTTGATGCTTCAGGTGTATGTCATGAAAGTGTGATTAGAGTTGACAAGTACTTTATGTGTGTTTCCACGGCTCTTATTTGTATTGCTTCGTCAGGGCTGTATCCCCAACCACCCACATTTTGTCAATGGCTAGGGCGCTTGTTGTCAATGTTCAATATTGAAAACACTTCTATTCGCATAAAAAGGTACAAAAGCAGAGCAGAAAGGTAAGAGGATCTGGGCACACCTTTTAGACTGGGTAAATACTCAACAATTGGATTGTTTGCTTTAATGATGAATTATCTTGGTGAATTTAGTCTTGACTGGACTTCTAGGAGATTTTTCAGAGGTTGGTTGAGGTTCTGCTTGTCTCTAAGGGTAACCAGCCATACATCAATGATCTATTTAGGGACAGAAATAGACAATTGGCACTTTAACTCTGTTAACTAGAGTGCCTCAGTGTGTGGATCAAATGACTGTTGTTTGCCTATGTTGTGCACCAGTTGTATCTGGCATCTCTAAGGTAATATTCTGCTTTTACATTAGCGTACTTTATTGAATATTTTGGGTATCTAAAATATGTTAACTGGATTTTGTGTTTCTTAATGATGTTTAATGAGTATAATCTCTGATCTGCACTTCCATGATTATTATGCTCTTGAATCATTTTAAATATCATTATGAATTATGGCAGGTATGCTGGTGATTTTGCGCAAGTGTGTTGTGATCTTTCATAAAACTATTTAACTATATCTGTTGTCTTTATCTGTTATGTTTTTGTTTGCCTCCCATGGTTTATTACTAGAAAAACAAAACAAATATAAAAAATCAAAAGGAACCATACAATACAATGTGTACAGGACAACCCTCTACTCACTTTTACCTGCTATTAGTGGACCAGAATGACGAAGTTTACCTAGCTGTGGATGTATACAGATGTGATCATATTGCACAGATATTCAGCTCCTGCCAATGTAACTGAACAGTTGGTCTCACAACATTGCACCCAACAGCTTCACGCTGTCCCCATTTCAAAGTAAAATCTGGAAAGGAAATCCATCTCTTCAAGCAGAGTTTGGAACCAGAACCCATTTAAGGATCCTGCTTGCCCATCTCCATCACGGTGGCTTGCATTAGAGCAGCGCTCTGGGACTATGCATCAGTGTGCTTAACATTTGCTGTCATTAGAAGGACTAGTAGTAGCTACATTGGCTTCATTTAGTGTGCAGCTTCATTTCAGCAACGTTCTCCTCCCATGTGACCCACATTTTGTACTGGTCTTCACCCAGACACTGCTTTAAAATCCACTTATATATACCGGTTAAAGGGATGGGTATCGTCTACTTGCTTTGCATTCTAATTGGTAGCCACAGACAGTCAGGCCAGGGTGTTCAGCTAGGGACCTATAAACACAATATTTTCCTTCCAATCAGCGCATGTGTTGCACCATTTGTCTGATGTTAAATTTACAATTCTGGACAACATATTGATCCTTATGGAGTAGGGTCATATATTTGGGATCAAAAGCAATGGAGTGAAGTGAGATGTTATGATTGTCAGAAACAAAGAGAGGAAACTTGGGGTAAGAGACCACCTCTTGACGTTTTAGCTGAATCACCTGAAATATCCAAGAGTAGTGCTCTCCATCATAAAATTGGCGAAATTGTTGAGCAGCATTCATGGCCCTCTCATAACTATCACTATACTAACAGGTTGAGATAAAACATGCAATCCACAAAAAAGTATGGAAGAGAGATTGAGCATTCCCTTGTTCTCCCACCAGTTATAATACTCACTTAACTGAAGGACTTGAAAATAAGGGTAATGATGTTCTTTTTTTATACGTATTACCCTCTAGGACGTGGGCCAACCGGTCCCCTTCGAGTAAAAAATTCTTTTTTTACAACAAAAACAGAGGAAAAACCACATAAACTAGAGAAAGAGGCAAGTGATGAAAAATGATAATGATAACCCAATGTGGAAATCCCAAAGAGGTGTAAATACGGCCCTCACCCACTCAATGAGTGGCATGCAAGGAGGAGCACTGAGAAAAAAGAGAAAATAGAAAAGAAAGAAATTATAGATTATGTATAAGATATAGCAGAAAGGGTAATGTTGTTGTTACTTTTCCAGGTACCCATATTTGAATATTTTTTAATCTTGCCAAGTCGGATCCACAATAAAGACAGCAAATACACACTTAGACAGGTTTAGAATATTTCTCTTGGGTGATGAATCCCTATTATATAATTTCTTTTTTTTCTATGTTTTCTTTTTTCTCAGCGCTCCTCCCTGGATGTTGGTCTGCACCAGGTCGTCGCAGTGGCCCTATGATGAAGCATGTCACTCATTGAGTTGGTGAGGGCAGTATGTATGCAATTTACATACAAGTTTAGTTTGCAATCCTTGATCAATAAGACACAAATGTCACAATAATGTATCCTCCTATTTTATTCTATCTCTGACATGGGGGTCCAAGGGGGGAACTCAGTGGGTTTTAGCCCAGGCAGCACAGTGTTTCACAAAATGCCCAACATCCAGAGAACATTGATGGATTTACAGTGCCTTTGAAGTCAAGATTTTAGTGTCTAATTAATGAGGGTGGCAGACACTTGTGGTGAGGGAAAATGGGTCACTAGAAAGAGCGTACAGAGGACAGTTACTTTTCTAGCTGGTCACAAAACCAAAGTTCCAAACAGGAGAACCAGTGGTGCTGGGAAAGGACTAGCACACAAAATAGAATCCCTGAGGTACCAAACGTTAGGGCCACTATCTTGTGGACCACAGATCATGACTGAAAGGTGCAAGTGGCCTCAGTGCCCATGCGTCCAGTCCCACAAATGACTAACAAACACATGTGTACACTAAGATGGTGGCAAAACCGCCAGTGCTAATTTGTTGTCAATCCTGATAATAGATAACCAGGCACGCAAACAAGCACTGCTGAGTATGGACCTTGGAAACAATACCACCTACACATCTGTCATTACTTATGTTTTCTTAATATACACACATTGCTTAATATACTTAGATTGCGATATTTGGAAAAAATAAATCAGCATAAAATGATCTAAATATCGTATGACTTATCCCACCAAGTCCCATGGGTGGGCTTGGTCCTGTCTTCTAAATCTTGGATCAGCTTCAACCACTGTGCTAAGCATGCAAACCCCCCTTCCCCCCACCCCCATGGTTGGTAACGCTGCTGAAGATATGTAAAAGATGGTTAGTAAAAAGCTGTGCAAAGTGATTGAAAGACACGTATTATTTTCCCTTAGCTTAATTTTGTTTTAATAATGGAGTAACGGCATGTTGTTATAAAATTGTAAGACTGGGCAGAAATCCTGGAGATGGGATTCTTGAGGAGAGGGCAAGAAAAAGTGCGATTCCGACAGTTCAACTCATGTTGGGCTGTAACTCATAAAGTTAGTCTCATGATTATATGATAATTACGCTAAATGGTTTGATTAATTCTGTGGCAACTGTAATAATATTGTAACATACTTCTTATACAATGTACGTTTATTAAACAATCCAAATATAGATTCATTTTGAAAATCATTCTAACTCTACCTCACCTGATGTCAAGTCCCCAATTACCAGGTATTGGGCCAGATTTACAAAGCTTTTTTGCTGCACTCTCATGAAGGAAAACAACGCAAAGTGGCAGAAGCATTTTACTTTCCAGCACAAAGTGTGTTTTGTTATGAAAAGGTGTGTTTTTCTCAGAGAAAGATACTCTTTCCATCATGGAGGAATTAAAGGTGGCAGATCAGTGCAAAAACATTTTTTTTATTCAAATCCCATTCTAAGACAGCAAGACTAGACTTTGTGGATGAAAAACTGGAAGTGGAGGCAAACAAGGGGGGGTGATGTGATTATTTTTGCGGGATACAGCCTACCAGTATACAAAGTTATATTTAGTTTTTCATGTTTGGTTGTTCATGGAAGGATTGTTTTTTTAACATTAACGCAACACTTAATTTCACAAACTAACAGCAGGCAGTATGGAGAAGCATTAATTCTATAAGCAATATCCAGAAAAAAACACGAGATACTCTGCAAACACACACATACATTCTTGCATGTAAAACAGCATGCATGATCTCCCATTGCACATAGGGTTGAACAAAGTAAGTACACAGCATGTTACTTTCTAGCCAATATTGCATCATATAACTTTCCAGTTATCTTGACTTCAATGTCCCTAAATCCAGTTGCTTTCAGGAGCTTGGTGTATTCGGATTGAGTTTTCTCTTTGCCTTCGGTTCGTAACAACATAATCAAGCTAAAGAACTGGGCTGTCAAAGGTCCACTTTTGTCTTCGTTTAGAAAGCCTTCCACCAGGAGCACCGCACCACCTGGCAAGAACAAAGACAGCATTAGTTGGGTTTCCTCGTAAACAATATTTTGCATAGCTCAGATATGCATGAACTGTGAATCATTTCTGATATTTCGGTGCAAGGTTTAAGGATTGCGAAAAATAAGCTACTATAACATTTCTTGAATGATTTAACAACTCCAGGACTTTTAACAGTGGATCCCTGTCATAACAGTCTAGTTGGGACCATGATTACTTTGAAGAATCCTTTACATATTTATTGATCTGTTGTAATTACATGTGGATGTAATGTACTAAATGTTCCCATGTTACATAGAGGATTTTGAAGTAGTCATTGTATCTCTTGCATTACAAGTTCTATATGTCAAATTTTTGTTTTAGGGGTTTTAGTCTAGGAATTGTTAAAAACAGTGAGCCTTGAGTTCCTTGAGAAAAATTGAGTGGGCATTTGATATTCTCAATTTAGGACGTTCAAGAAAAGAGTTTGTGTGACATTTGAGATCCTTGAGCCACATGAGATAGTGAGTGGCTTTGCTTGGTACAGAGGAGTTTTTACATTAATTGATCTTTGCACGAGTCAACACATTTTGATGGTACTCCGGTTGTTCCCATGAGGCACAGGATCAAGACTGATTTGCATATGGCTGGGTCTTAATTGGGGTGGCATGGTGAGCAAAATAACGATGGATTTAACCCATATCGATTGACTGGGAGAGAATGTTTGATTTGCTCTGCATTCCGTCCATCATCTGTGTGTCTTTTGTTTTTTTGCCCCAAGTGTGCAGACGTGGGTCAGGGGCTCACTGTGTCACTGGATTCAAGCTAGCCTGGCTGATGAGGGGTGATGCCCCATAATGGTCCCAGGATGCTTGTTTCATGTTCAGGGAGGACCTGGCTTGGCTGCTCGATCTGGACTGTTCCCATGAGCACAGGGTCAAGACTGATTTGCATATGGCTGGGTCTAAACTGGGGTGGCATGGTGAGTAAAAGAACAATGGATTTAACCCAATTTGTCCATCATCTGTGTGTCTTTTGCTAGAGAGTTTATCAGAATGTCAGCAGAGTTTAGGATTACTCGGAGTGGAGTAAATGAAGTTTTAGGGCTGCTGCTGAAATGTAATTTATGAAATCTAGTCAGGAGACAACTAGCGAAAGGATCTCTGTGTAGCAATAATCAGTGGAGATGAGGTGATGAATTTCCTTCTATTTCTCCTGTTGGAAATTGGCATATTTAGCCATATTTGTTGAGTTATCAGTGTCAGTGACAAGTCTAAGTGAAGCCTAGACATTTGGCAAAGAGAGTCGGAGTTGGTGAGAAACAATACAGTACTCCAGAAGAATAAGGTCGATTGTACTCTTGAAATGGAGAGGCAGGAATTCTGCTTTCTGTGTGTTTAGTTGGAGGAAGTTCTCTCTCTATATCATCTAGGTTTATAACTGAGATAATCAAAATCTTAGAGTGAACATTTCTTTGATTGTTGAGATTATAAATAAAGGTGGGTGTAATATGTGCACCGGTGTATGGTTATGCCTTGGATTCAGGATTAGGCTTAGAGTTTATGCAAAGAGTAAATAAAGTTTAGACAACAATTGTGTTCTTCTGTACCTCTTGTGACATTTTGGTGATGCTAGAAGTGTGGTCTTCAGTCTTCACTCATTTAGATTTGTTAGCCAGGAAGGATGTGAACCATTTTAGGACTTCACCTTGATAGCATGTGTGGTATTCAAGAGTCTGAAGTATTCTTCCATAACTGACTGCATAGAATATTGCCAATAGGTTTAAGATGACTAAAAGCCATGAGTCATAGTCATAGTCAATTTAGCTTTATTCGATTTTTAAAGTACAAAATCATAAAAGCATTCATTTAAAAGACACGTTAAAAAAGATCAATACATATAATGTTGAGTGCATTAACAAGATGGCGTGATGTAATCCAGTTCATGGGGGCTAAGGATTTGTCAAAGAATAAACGCCGCTCCACTCAATACAAATTTATATGATCAGAATTAAAAAGTAACATTTTAAGCATTTATATAAAATAATTGCACTTTTTTAATACTCTATATACAAGTTTTCCAAAGGTAATCTAATATAGATAGATGGATGATAATAATCACATATCTTACATTGAATTCCTGAACCTGATAACAAGTTTCAAGTAAGAAGATACAACTTTGATGACGTATGCGTTTTCTAAGAATTTTAACTTGTAAAAGGCCACTCTGCAAGTACGTAAGCCCCAGGCCTTTAATAAGGGTTTCAGGAATCTTTCCCTCGGAATGAGATAAAACCTGCAGAACAGTACGCAGTGGATGTTGGACTGGTATGAGATGTCAGCACACGGGCAGATTAGTCTCTCCCCTGTCCAATCATTACATAGCGGGAAAGTGATTAATCTAAAAAAGGTGTCCGTACGGAAACGGGTCAGAAGCATACGGGCAAAGGGGCATGATTCTAATAATAAATACCGCTGAAACCCGCCATCAATAGTAATTAGTTGGTTCTCTATCACTGTGCGTTTACCCTTTTCCAAGAGCCATCTTTTATTGTCTAGCTGCTCTAGGATCATCCTTTTCAAAGTAATTCTAGACACAGCCTCCAAACTTGCAGGGCTTGAAAAATATTCCGGGTGCCCAATGTCTTTAAGCATTTCTCTTACATGCTTAAACCATTTTATATTGGCCACACCATCTAGCCTGAGACAGTCTTTAATAACATCTCTGTTCAGGCTCGTCTCAGGTTTTACCCATACATTGTACCACAATAATATGGGGGAAGATTTAATGGTGTCGGAAATATATGGGAGGCCTAGTTCATTGTGAGCAACGTATGTAGCTGTGCATTTGGGAACTGCTAATAGATAACGGATGAAATGATTCTCACGGAGTTGGATGTATTCTGCGTGCTCAATCCCCCAGAGGCCTGCTCCATAAGTACCAGTGGATACGCATTTTGATTTATAGATCTGTGGAAGTTCACCAACCGGTCTCCCTCCCAGTTTTTTGACAAAATTAGCCAGTGCACCTGTGGCCCTGGAGAAAGCTAAATGCCTTGCTGTTGCGGCTGCCTGCCATGTGCCCCTTCTGTCAAAGTTAATACCTAGATAGGAGTACCTATCAGTACTCTCGACTTTTCTCCCTTCCAGAAATATTGAGCATGGTGTCATTCTGGTCCCGGCTCCACAGTACATAGTATATGTTTTGGAGACATTTACTTTTAGGCTTCTGCTTCTCATAAAATCAGTGAATTTCCCTACTGCCCTTTGCAATCCAACCTTTGTCCGGGACATTATTGCGGGGTCATCCGCATACAAAAGTATTGGTATTGATGACCCGCTTATTGTTGGATAGTCATAGTACGATTCATTGAGATGTGGACCAATCGCGTTGATGTATAGGGTGAAAAGCAGGGGTGCAAAAATGCACCCCTGTCTCATGCCTCTGCGTATCTCGAACTTCTCAGAGCACTCACCCCTCCTCCGATATCGGACTCTGGCACCTGCCCCTCTATAAAGTTCTTTGATGAACAAAAGAATTTGCTTATCTATACCAATCTCAGTGAGTATCGACCAAAGCATCTCATGGTCCACACAGTCAAATGCGGAACTTAAGTCCACAAAAGTGACAAAAAGATTTCCTTTTTTGGCCTGAGTGTGCTATTATTAATGCCAAATTGAGGCCCTGTTCTATTGTGCCTTTGCCTGCCCGAAAACCATATTGTAAGTTTGAGATTACATCATGTTTTTCCGTCCGATCCTCGATCCTATTTAAGATAATCCTCCCGGCAACTTTCATCAAGGCATCGAGTAGCGACATCGGGCGGTAACAGGCGGGATCATTCCTGTCCCCTTTTTTAAAGATCGATACCACGATTGCGTCTGGCCAGGTTGGGATAAATCCAGAGATATTTGAGGAGTTAAGCACGTTAGTGAGCAAGGGGGCCCATAGGTCAATCTCAGATTTGTAGACATCTATGAGGACACAATCCGGACCAGGTGCTTTCCCTGAGGGGCTTTCTTTTAATGCCCTGATGACTTCCTCACATTCAAACGTGATGCCCAAAGGGAAGGAAGGCACTAGGTAGGTTGTGCCCCACAGATGCACCAACATCATTTCCATGTAAGGATCTGGGTTCCACAGTATCTGCCTTGTCATATAAGCCTTTAAAGTGTGTGACTCAGGTTTCACCCGGGATTGCCAGGTCAATTTGGTCCGCCTGTTTACTTTGCAGGAATAGGGCATTTACTGCCTTCCAAAAAGCTATATTATCTTTTCTTTCGGATGCTTCATGGAGTGCCAGCCATGCATCTTTCTTTAGTTGTTTTTTCCTGCTGATTATGGTGGCACGATAAGATTGTCTAGCTCTCCGAATTGTTTCACTGGATCTTGGGGTGGCATGTTAGGCATTCTTTAAGATGGTGAGTGCCTTGTGCAGCCCTCATCGAACCAGCCTTGTCCCTTCTTCGAGCCGTGGCAGGATAAGCTAGTTAGAAGTCTTTTTGATTCCGCTAAGATTTTAATAAAGGAATCAATAACTATATGGGGTTCATCCTTGTTTGAGAGGCAGATTTGGATATCCTCATAAGTGTTTTTAACTACGTTTTGAATGAAAGCCACATGCTCCACCTTATCCCATTTAATACAGTACCCATTACTGCTGGCTACCCTTATTGATGGATTATATAATCGGTTATCCAGCGGTTTTTGCTCGATACCCTTAGGTTTTATAGTGATCGAGATTGGGTAGTGATCACTAAGGATGGTATCAAGTATTTCCCAGCTTAGTACTGACCCTGATTATCTTGAGGATAAGAGGGTGAAATTGGTGGTTGAATTACACCCTCTCCCATTAAAAGTGGTCCGAAAGGGGTTAGTGGGAGAATATAATTCATTAACATGTGACAAGGTGAAATACGAAGTCAAGTTGTTCAGTAGGTCCCCCAGCTTGGAGTGATTAAAGTGAGTAGGAGCATCTTCCTTATTGTCGCCCAAACCGCAGATACCTGCGGCACCACGAGGGAATAGGGTGCAGTTGAAATCGCCTACCCATAACAGGGCCATGTCTCCGGCCATCTGTTCCTCCAATTTGAATAGGTTGGGCATTAGGTTATTTACAACATTTTCCAGCAATTGTGTTGGAATGTTGTTGTAAAAGTTTACGAGTGTCATGTTTTTTAGATCTCCCCAAGGGGTTACTATGATTTGGTAGTACTCTGTTGACAAGAACTTAACTACTTTGGATCCCCATGTAGTGTAGATAGATGTACATAGCCCCCCCTTGTGTCTACCCTGTGCACTGGCAGTAGCTGGCGTGTGAAAAGTTTGGTAGCCCATAATGTGTAGCTCATTTATGGTCCACATTTCCGGTAAGCAGAAAATACTATGCTTGGTTACAATTTCCAGCCATGGGGGGGTAAGTTATTGTATCTGTCAGTCCCGCAACATTCCAACATAAGATGTTGTTAGTAGATTTCATCTCTGTGGTGGGAACACTATCGTCAACCTCTGCGCGTGGGCCATCTGTGATACTCGTGGTTGGCAATGAACTTATTCACATTAGGGGTTCTGCCTCTTGTCTTCGAGCTTTGCTTGTCAGGGTACTATCTAAAGGCATTTTATTCTGATCAGTAAGCTCGATAGTTTCAAGTAGGACATTATACACTCTAATTGTCTGTGGGATACTGACGGGGCCCTGTCCCTGTTGCTCATATTGTTCTATCAATGGCAATCAATGGCAGGCTGGACAGCTTGTGGAGTTGCTCCCCCTTTCTGATCTTCCCATGTCAATCCTGGTCGTCCATGCCCGATAGGGCCTCATAAGGATTATGTAGAGGGATACTCCACCTTGGTGTGCGGGTAGCCTGGGATGTTCTTCCTTGCTGGTGTTTAGGGGTCCTGCCTGTAAATTGATGGGGGGGTAAAATACCCCCAACGAGTTGATACTTATAGAATTATGAAATATGGAAGAATGTCTAGTGCGAAATACAATTTCATGGATAAGTCTGGGATCGCTAAAGGTCAAGGCAATGCAATCGCCGGGGGAGATCTTGTTTAGTTTTCCTACCCACTCCACCCTTCTTGCCATTTTAAAGCAACTAAATAATTCGCTGCTTAGCCAGGTTTGTTTACCCAGCCAGTATAGGGATTTGTTTCTAAGTTCCAACCAACTTTCGTGCTTTCCCTGAGCCAGGGTAGGCACATTGGCCAGGACCACCACATATGGGGTGGCTGCAGGGGGTAAATCTAAGCGATCCCTCATGTCCATGGCATTCTGGTTGGTTTGGCCACTTGAACCGGGGACACAACTTTCAGGCTTGCGCTGGGCCAATCCCATATTTGAGAGATTTATTGGGTCCGCGTGTGATAAAGGCATATCTCTGTTGGTCTTTAAGGTAGAATTTGTTTGTGAGTAATCACATTGGGATAGTATGCGATTCCCCATGGGTGGATCAGTAGTTGGATGTGAATCATTTGCGTTGATCATATGTATGCCTAACTGGGCCTGCTTGGCTTTATCTGTATTTGTTATATGTTTGCTTACACTGACCATTTCCTTCAAACTAGCTACTCTATTAGTCAATATCTGTAGGGTCTCGACAAGTGTGCTACGTGAATCACTGACATAATATAGAATGACAAAATATAGACTTACCAAAATATAGTTACCAAAATATAAAATGCCAAAATATCGAATTCCTATCTACAAACAGGTAAGTACAAAAATATTGAATCCAAAATATAGTCTGTAAAAAATATAGTCAGTCAAAATATCGATTTTTTTTAAATGTCTTAAAAGTAATTTAAAATTAATGAAATAATAAATATAATTAACTAAAACATACTTAAAAATACTCAAATAACCTTAAAATTAAGATATAATTAATTTAAGTTATTAATAAAAAATTTACAATATTTTACTGTAGGATAGCAGGAGGGTAACATTTAATATTACCACTCCAGTGAGTGCAACAGTAGGGAAAGCGTTGGATAGCGTAGGGGTAAAAAATTCTATTCCCACTCCAGTGAGTGCAACAGTAGGGAAAGCGTTGGATAGAGTAGGGGTAAAAAATACTATTCCCACTCCAGAGAGTGCAACAGTAGGGAAAGCGTTGGATAGCGTAGGGGTAAAAATTACTATTCCCACTCCAGAGAGTGCAACAGTAGGGAAAGCGTTGGATAGCGTAGGGGTAAAAAATACTATTCCCACTCCAATGAGTGCAACAGTAGGGAAAGCGTTGGATAGCATAAGGGTAAAAATTACGATTCCCACTCCAGAGAGTGCAACAGTAGGGAAAGTGTTGGATAGCGGGAGGGTAAAAAATACTATTTCCACTCCAGAGAGTACAACAGTAGGGAAAGCATTGGATAGCGTAGGGGTAAAAATTACTATTCCCACTCCAGAGAGTACAACAGTAGGGAAAGCATTGGATAGCATAGGGGTAAAAATTACTATTCCCACTCCAGAGAGTGCAACAGTAGGGAAAGCGTTGGATAGCGTAGGGGTAAAAAATACTATTCCCACTCAAGAGCGTGCAACAGTAGGGAAAGAGTTGGATAGCGGGAGGGTGAAAATTACTATTCCCACTCCAGTGAGTTTAACAGTAGGGAAAGTAATGATTTAATATATTATTAAAAATAAATTAAATATCAATACCAATAAAACATTAATTGAAATTAATAACCAAATTAATATTATGTAATAATTAATTAGAAATACAACTACATATTAGTTATTAAAAATTAATAACCTATTCATAATTATTTAACAACTAATTAATTTTCAATAACAAAAACTAATTCATAATAAAAATTAATACCAACTAAAAATTAACAGTAAATTAATTATCAATACACAAAAAGTATTTTTAATATGTAATTAATTACAATTACATTACTTCCCACCCTATTCCCCTATAAACCCACATCCCACTACAGAAAATACAATAATACAATTATCATAATTATCAAATATTTAATTAATACAAAATAATTACCAATTAATAAAAATTAATTGCCAATTAATAGAAATTAATTACCAAATAAAAATTAATTAACAATAAATTTAAAATCAATACCAATAAATGAAAGAAATTATTTACTTAATTACAATTAAATTACTTCCCACCCTATTCCCCTATAAACCCACAAACCCAGGCAGGTGCGCGGCCCCAAAGCACCCTGGGGAGTGTAGTTCTAAACTCCCGTTGCGGTGTGGGCGACGGTTCCCCAGGCAACACAGCTGGTCCTGCGGCGAGGCTTCTGTTGTTCCCGGCAAAGGTAGGGACAAAGGAATAATCAGAGAGAGTTTCCCGCGCCGCGGGAGGCGCCCTGGTCTTTTAAGCGCCTCCAGGCACTTGGCTGTAACGTCAGGCAGGTGCGCGGCCCCAAAGCACCGTGGGGAGTGTAGTTCTAAACTCCCGGTGCGGCGTGGGCGACGGTTCCCCAGGCAACACAGCCGGTCCTGCGGCGAGGCTTCTGTTGTTCCCAGGCAAGGTAGGGACAAAGGAATAATCAGAGAGAGTCACATTTTTCAAATTTGTGAAATATATCAAACAACAATTTTGAAGTAGCACTTTTAAAGATAAAACCTGCTCTGAAACCCGATGGGTGGGTGACTAGTAGGTGCTCTTTTAAGATTGTGTTGTTTAGCTTATTAGTTAGACTTTTTTCTGTGGCCTTCCCAAGCCATCACAGCTTGGAAATTGGAAAATAATTGGTGGTGGGTGTAATTTATGTAAATTTGTATAAATTGCTGTGGTGTACTTTCACATATTTACACTGGATTACACAGCATTACAACCCTGCATTTAGAGCTATTTGCATAGCGCAAGATGCACCCTTGCATTCAAAATTAGCCAGAGAAAATGCACTAAATGCAAAAGAACAGGAACAGTAGCAGCTTTGTTCCTGTGCTCTTGGATAGACATTTTTGCCCCAAATTATTTATCATTACAAAAACGGGCATATGAGCATAAAGTTTGGTAATTTTGTCACACAAGAGTAGCAAGAACGTACTAAATTAACTCTTATTACTCTGGCTTAATTAAAATTTCACCCAAGCCTGAAAATAATGTGATGCTTGGCAGGACTCTTCTTTCTTTCTTTATTTCTTTATTTCGGCACTTTGCCATAAAAGATTGCACAATACATACAAGTTAAAGAAAGAAAATGTACCATTTTTGCAATGTACAATCGTTAAAAATTTGACACAATAAATAAAATAATTAAAACACATGCCTGCATGGTTGGGTATACCACCGTTGAAACGTACAAGAAAATGGTAATACATTTCTGGTCACATTTTTAAACCTTTTTTGCTTCTGGCAATATAAACACAGTAAAGGAATCTACTAACACTAAAAACAATGATCTGGGAAGTATCAGACTTAATCAATCTATATGCGAGATGACATGACCTAATACCCAAAATGTTACACAATGGTTTGATCCATTTTTTCCTGGCTTTAGAGTAAGCTTGACAGAAAAACAATATATGAACCTCATCCTCTTTGTAATTCCCCTCGCACATTAAGCAATTCCCACTTGCTACATGAGTTTCGTCTTTGTTTTTCCTTGACCAATATTCCTTTAAGTGATTGGTCATAAGGTTTCCATACCTGAACTTCAAAAATAAGGTCTTTGCAAGGGGAGGCTCAACTTCGTCGAGGAAGATCTCAAAGAGGGGCTCATCCTTAAATGATACAAAGTTATTCACAAGAGTCCCACATCTATTCCCATTGACTAATTGGTTGTTTATAAAAGACCAAAAGACTTTTTTCACCAACGTTTTTGTGGTATGCGGTAGCCTTTCTGGGTGCTCCCATAACTGTGTGAGACCTAAGATGGAAAACCATGATTTAATATGTTTAAGCCAGGGAATAGAGCTCAGCAAGTCTAAGCCCATTATTTCTTGTAACCCTTTCCTGTAGTCATCCAATTCTGGTGTCAACTAAGCATGGGCGGATCTAGCGGATCTCGCGTACGCGAATTTGCATATTTACGGATTCGCAATCCGCGAGAATACGCGAACTCTCGCGGATTTGCGGATTTTCCCGTTTTTTGTGTTGGCGAGCGTTCGCGCGGATTTTGGGACAATTTCGCAATTGCGAACTTACTTTTCGGCTCGCAACGGCCGCGACTATGTTGTTTCTACGTCTGGTTTATCATCACAGGTTCACAGCACCCTCTGTTTCACCACTGCCACCCTCTGGGACACCCATGCCACCCTCTGGTACATCCTCACTGCCACCCATTAGGTTTGTTTATCACTGTAGTTTATGGGGGTTGAAAAAAGCAAGCACACCTCCCCTACTTCAACTGCAATGAATTAATTTGGGGTTGATTAATGTGTCAGTTATTTTGAAAGTTCCAGTCTGGCTGGCACCTGCTTCCTTCCTTATCTGTAATTTGCTTTCTGTTGCAGTGCAATTTTTTTTCACAGGACCTTTATGGTCTACTTGTAGCTATTCTATGAGCCTGCTGTTTGGGTCATAGCAGGGTCATAGAATAGTTGCAAACTCTGGAGGGGCCCCTCAGGAAGCACTAGAGTGAATGTTACTAATGTTAAGTTTGAACTTTTGCACCTGCTCATTGCTTTCAGTTTAGCAAAAATCGTTTTTTCTGCAATTTCGCGCGTTTTTTGGGGCGCGAATCCGTGCGAGATCGATTTCGGAAGCCGCGAATGCTTGCGAATACACTAAGTTTTTCTTTGCGACGTGTATGTTCGCGTGATTTTGTGCGTGTTCGCGAGGCGCTTGTAGCTATACGTTTGCCAAGTTACCCTAGCGGTCGTACACGGGCGCGGCCATCTTGTTTGCGTGACGTAATTCCGTTTCCGGCCGCTATGTGTAATCTCGCAAACTGTGCTGCTCGCTAGTACAATTTCGCGCGTGCTCGCGAGGAAAATCTCGCGCGAACTTACCCACGCGGTCGTGAACGGGCGCGGCCATCTTGTTTCTCATTCATTGCTATGGTTCTGGGCATGCTTTCGGTATCCTCTCTGAATCTCTGCCATCCTTTGCTTGTTTGAAGTTTATTTGATCTATTTTACTTATTAATCTATCCCTCTATTTTTCTAGCTCTATATTTTTGTGTTTTCTGTTGCTTTTAGTTACTTTTAAACTACTTTTTTAAACTCTTTTCTTTTCTTCTTCACTATTCTATTTCTTCTATATCATTTAACTTTATTTCTGCCCAGACCATGGTAAAGGGAGCCGGGAAGCACCCTGAGAAGGGGAAGGGTCCCGCACCCCGTGCCCGGCTCCCGTGCGGGCGTTTGAGGGGGGAGCAAGTGGTGCCACGGGAGATCTTTAGCGCGGAGGAGGTGGCCGCACTCATCTTCCACGTCCAGCGCCGCCTCCCCAAGACGATCCTGGGAGGCGGCAAGATCGCAACCGGCTATGGCATCCGGGAGCGCCGGAAGCGGTGGGAGAAGGTGTGCCGGGCCATGTTTAAGCTCTCTGGGGTCCGGTGCACATATAACCAGGCCTCCCACCGCTGGACAGATGTCATGGACCGGGAGCGGGACTTGCTGGACGCGCTCGGCGTAGAGGTCCCCGGGCTTGGTGAGTAGTAGTAGCTATTCATCACTACTCTGTTTTATCCGGCTCTGTCATTTGCAAATCTTTGTTCTTTACCAAGAGCAATAATGCTGCCGATTACATTGTAGGTAAATTATATTTCAAAATCTTCTATGCATTTCAGGTGCACTGCTCTCCTTCTCAGTAGCCTTGCTTGCTACTATGCTTATTTGTTTTGTATTTTGTGTTCATTTCATTGGCCTGAGAAATTATGTATGAGTGTAGTGTAAAGATAAGAACTGCGTAATGCTAGACACTAAGGGTCATATTTTCAATTACCGGCGCATCCCTGCAAAGTAGCAGGGGTGCGGCAGTAATTGTGTGCCATGCCACCACCACCCATTGGCCCAAAATGTCACAGAAGCCTTACGCATCTGTGCCGTAAAGGCGGCGCATTGCTGGAGTTGCGTGCCAACGATGGCGCAGCTCCAGCAATGCTCTGGGGTACCCTATCTCCCCAATGCTGCATCAAGCCGTACGTCGGCTTCAAGCGCGCAGGGTTTGAGTCATGCATCATTGTCCTAAAAGTGACTGATTGACATCTTGTAGATTTCCCTCAGCCACTTTTAGGATTCGTTCCTGCGCAGGTACGCCCTCCCTTGCGCCGGAACGCCCCCTGATGGCGCAGGGCTTTACAACGTGATGCATATATACGCCGCACCAACACCATGGCGAGTCTTTTGTTCTGCCGCTGCGTCACAAAAGTCATGCAACAATGGAGGAAAATGAGCCGCAAGGGACTTCTAAGTCAGCCCCAACAGACTGAAGTCCAGTCCTTCCTTTAGACACATGGCTATAAGAAGAAATAGTGGCGGTGGTCGGTGGATTGATAGTTTGAGTATTCACTGATCTGCAAGCAGGATGGACTTTGTCTGTCACTTCGCGTGCTGCGGACTGCTGCCTGCCAGGCCTAGGCAAACCTCTTTAGTAGTCTGTTTATTGAGTTACATAGGAACTTTCTAAGTCAACGGTCCGCAAATCAGGCAATACGAATAACGTAGTATACCACATGAGATAGATCCCGTGGAATAGTTGTCTATCTATTTGCTATTTCTCCAAAATATTTTTTTATTGTTCTTTTGAAATGTTTGATTTGGTTGACAAATCTCATCCATGTTTTCTGGTCTTTCTTTCTTTCATGTTGTACATCAGCTCCCCCCAAGGGCAAGAGGACACAGGAGGAGGGTGCTGTTCAGGAGGATGCAGGCCAGGATCGGGCAGGCGAGGGCTCCTTTGCTGGCCCCAGTAAGTTTAAATTTTAATAAAGAGTACCTATTTTTTCCTAGCGTTCCTCATTCGATTTTTTCTAAATCGTCTTTGATCTTCTTGTAGACTGGATATAAATTCTTATCCTGCCTCGAATATGACTCCATGTGGTATTACTAGATTATTCTTATTAGTCTGTCTGTGTAGCTAACTAAGATTGGACATTTGGCAATTCCATTGTACTCCCATTCTATTCAGCAATAGCTCTATGCACTGTCTCCTTACTGACTAGATAGTGTGGCAGAGTCATTTAGCTCCCGAAGTCACCGATGATTGATCCCCAATGATCTTTAGATTATCCTACGCAGGACAAGAGTACGGAGTCACAGTCAAGAAGTGTCTGAGGCACTCATGCTTGCAAAAATTCCAAAACCTTTAGCTCATCCACTCTAGTCTGGAGGACCAAAAACCACAGAGTCTATTTAAGTTTAATAGCTTTATTAAAGGTAAACACATTTATTAAAATCAACTTTGTCATAAAACTATTTAACTGAAAACGGAAAAGTGCTTAGTGCTGACGATTAATTAGACACATTTCTTGTGGTCGAGCCGAGCTCTCACCTGGTTTGAACTTGATCCTGGACTCGTGTTCTTAGAAGTCAAGCTTCTGTCTGTAAGGAGAAAAAGTGGTGCGTGTTAAAAATAAAAAGCAAGCATTCATCAGTTGTGCATAAAAGTGCAGCAAGACAACAGCCTTCCCTGGAAAAAGGGACATTTTTACTTTAGAGTAGACAGTCACAAATTATTACATTGTATTCTGTTTTTTTAACATTTCTTTATTACTCCTAGACCAAATATTATATAGTAGTGAGTGGTGTATTCTAACATTCTTAAATGTACTTTGTAGGTGGAACATCTGGTGGCGGGGCTAGCGCGGAGGTGGCGGTGTTGGGCGAGGACTCGGAGGACTCTGGGGAGGAAGCGGTGCAAGAGCCGGCGGACGGTCCTGTGGGGGTTCCCACGGTGGTGGCGGGAACAGGTAAGCTATATATTCCTTACTTATTGAGATTGAAGACTGCATAGTGTGCTTTCTGCACAGGTGTATTACAAATCAACCAGGTAGTAGCCTCCTCAAAATGTACTCCGACTTAGCTGTGAAGTTTTTGGTGAGAAGAATCCCAATAAGATCTTAGATGAACGTGATGGATGGGATGAACGAAAAGCGAAAGAAGGGTGTAAGTAAGTGGGACGCGAAATTTTATGATGGCTGGCAAAGAAGAACGATATGTGTTTGCTTGGCCCCCGAGGTGGCTGGGAAGGAAAGAATATGGTATGGTGCATGGCTGAGTCAATGATGAAGCAAGGATGGGTGGAAGGACAGCAGCCTGGGTGGGTGAAACAGAAACTGTATGTGTGCGTATACTTTGAATGAATGGATGCCTGGAGCATGGTATTCTCTGACTCTTAGATAGCACATGTGTATCTAGAGAGAGTAGATGGTCGCTGGATGAACTAAGTGTTACCTTGAAGAGCATGTACCACCGCACCCGCACGTCCGTTCCAGTGTAGGGAAGGCAAGGAAAAGAAATTTTAAATGTGTCCAATACTACCATGAATAGTAGCAGTACTTTGTATTGCAACTGCAAGCACAGCATATATCCGGTTATTAAGGTGGACACTCCGTACCTCTCTTAATACCTTTAGTTTAGTTGTAGTACGTCATTCATGTGTGGGTGTATCACTGTTCACTCAATATTAAGCAAAGCACCTAAAGTCATCCCATATGTCATCAAATACGTCCCATGTGAAGTGATAGATAATCAAATTATTTAGCTTCTTCATTTTCCTTTTCTAGTACTCATTTGCACTGTAGGGTGAAAGGTAAATTAATTAAGCAGTAGCCCTTGTAACAGAGTATTCTCAGTGCCACCCGTAATAGAAAAGTAATAGCTTCACCACCTGCATGTACTGGACCGGTACAGTAACGCCAGTGTGTCTCACTCATCATGGTGTGCAACTGTTTTTCTCGGGTGCAAGTTCACTGTGCTGCCATTCTGCCGGCTTGCATAAGATAACGTACCAATTTTCCTAAACAAGAGAGAAGAAGAAGAATAAGACTGGGGTACTGTCATAGTCGACTGTAATGGAAGTCCATAGTGGTCGTAGAATTTGTTCATTAAACTACCACTAATGTTAGAGCAAGGATGCAGAAGTGGGAGGTTACATAGATACTGTCCTCAATAGTTATGTACTGTGCTTTCAATTTGCTACTTGTACTGTGACCCAACTTTCGGCTCATTCACTTTGTGTTATTAATGCTAAGGAGCATTGGTTACAGACTATGTCTTTCTTTCTTCATATAGTTGCTCCTTCCAAATCAACATCACGGAGGGAGCAGGCTTGAATGGCCCGGCAACGGAGGCTGGATGCCACTGTCGCCGAATATCGGCGGCTGGTGGCCCTGGAGGAGGAGGAGGACACGCAGTCGACCGGTGCAACCACCACAACATCCTCGACTGGGACAGCTGCATCCTCCTCCGTGACCCCACGGGCCGCCAGCATGCGCAGTGCTCCAGCGGTACGGAGCCGGGCTAAGAAAGCCAACCGCCACCGCCAAGCAGCAGAAAGACCAGCTGCCCCCCACAGGAGCTGCAAGGCACGCCAGCGCCGCCTAGGAGTCCGAATGTCCTACCTGGAGCAGGAGGTCCTTACGTACAAGAACTTGGTGGAGGGCCTCCGCTTCGACCTTGCCACACTCCGCAAGGAGTATGATGCCCTGGCCGCAAAATTCACCAGCACCCTCTAGTAGTGGAGTGTCCCTTGCCCTTTTTTTAGAGACTTTTGGGGGGTGGGATTTGGGAGTTGGGTTCTTATTGGGACTTTTCAAAGACAATCGTTGGGGCTAGGGAGGGTCTTGAGGGAGATTATTTTGTTAGGGCTACATAAATATACTTTTTTGAACTTTATCTGACCATACCTGTTTTTTACTGCTTTTCAGTCTGGTGGGTGGGGGACGGGGGTGTAACAGTAAGTTTGTTTTCCTGAACAGTCGTAGGACTTTAGTAGTACTACCGTCAATCTCTCGTCTAGTCCTAATACTCCATTATACTACCTCCCACCAAATGCTTATCTTACCTGTAATTTGTGTTAGAAATTAGGGCTAGGCCCAGGGCTGGCTCCACGTGAAATGGGGATTAACGTTGGCAATCCTGGGCGGGTGAAATTTCCTCATTGCGGTGGTACTAGTGGTGTGACACAGTGGCAGTTGCATGCCTATGGAAAAAAAGAAAACGTTTCCTGGTTTGTCCCTACTGTAGCATTACAACAGTTACGGTACGATCGAGAATATAGCAGGTGACAGTACACTAGAACAGTGCCATAATGTAGCCTAACAAATGGTAAAGTATTTGCTTGCAAGTATAACTAGTACTTGCGTTGAATTTATTTGACATTGGCTCCTACTACTAGAAGAAATAGTACTGAAGCTGAGTAAGTCTAGAAGATATCCTCGTATTCCTTCGCCAGCCTGTTGCTATGACCTTATCCTCCCCAGCAAGTGTGTGGAATTATTGATGTCATTTTAGTCAGACATCAAGCAAAACAACACAGCCCGGGGGAAGAGGGTTAGGGTTTGGAAAATGGATGGGAATGGGGGTTTCTTTTTGGGTAGGTTTTGTGGAGAGAAGAAAAAAATGCACAGCCTGGACACACAATAATTGAAGATAAAGAAATCTTTTGGTACAAACTAAAGCTAAGCACATGCAGTCACACTCATAGAAGAAAACAATGGATACTGTATCTGTATTCTGTATGTTGTTGGAGTTGTCCTGTTGAATTTGGTAAGTAAGTTGCATGCAGCAAACAATTCCCCTTATTAGCGGCACTCCTCCATTCCAGCTGACGCTTCGTCCATCAATGTTGGTGACCACTGACAGAAGACACCCTGTCCACTGCCTGCCTGGCGGATGTTGACTGAAACCCGGCCTGTAATTATTGAACGGAAAACAGGAAGTGCTATTACAATACCACTGATAAATAAATAAAAGGTATGTACGCTGTGTGGTGCAAAAAGTCACACTTTGATTTCCCTAATAGACAGTACAATATTTTTGAAATTGCGTGCTCTGTCTGAGTCACCTTGTTAAGGATAAATAAGTATGGCCAAAATATTATAGCGGATCTTTCCCCTCAAGGTAGGTGTACTGTAAACTGTGTTTTAGAACACAATTTGACCTTCCCAGCAATGCTCCCACCAAGACCCTTACTAAAGCCAGTCGCAAAAATGTAGAAGACCCCCAATCAGATCTCCAAAAACGATGCCTAGCAGAAAAATGGTGACAAAACGTACTTTGAAAGTAACAGTAGGCCCAAATACACCCTTACCGACCGTGGATTGTATTCAAACCACTTGCAAGCAAGCAAAAGTATCCATAGCCAGCATCGCTCCAACAGTGCTCTAAAACCCCAGAACTGCGTTGCAATAGAATACCCCGAAACACATGCAATCCTGCTGCTAGGACTAACCCTAACGAACCCTAACTTACAAAAAGTGCCAAAAGGTGTTTCCTTATGGATTTTGTCCAAAACACTTCTATCCGTTATTAGACCTTCCCAGGAATGCCCCAGCCAAGACCCGCCAACCCACCCGCAAAAAAGCACGCGACAACACCCCCAAACAGCGAAAAAGATAAATCTCATACTTACTATATCTCTCGGCCTTCGGTCCAAACGCGCTGTGCAGCTAGGTCATCATCATAACTCATGTTTTCCACCACGGATTTCCTGAAAAGCAAATGCAATCAAGATTAGACTGGCAGCAGTGCTTCGACAGAGACCCCGTCCGCAACCCACCCACGAACAGCAGGAAGCCCCCCAAAACGCTACATTGAGCAAGATGTCAGAAGAAATAGCAAAAAAAACGCTTTTCCTTAAGGTTTTTGTCCAAAACACTTCTATCCGGTATTAGACCTTCCCAGGAATGCCCCAGCCAAGACCCGCCAACCCACCCGCAAAAAAGCACGCGACAACCCCCCCAAACAGCGAAAAAGATAAATCTCATACTTACTATATCTCTCGGCCTTCGGTCCAAACGCGCTGTGCAGCTAGGTCATCATCATAACTCCTGTTTTCCACCACGGATTTCCTGAAAAGCAAATGCAATCAAGATTAGACTGTCGCAGCAGTGCTTCGACAGAGACCCCGGCCGCAACCCACCCACGAACAGCAGGAAGCCCCCCAAAACGCTACATTGAGCAAGATGTCAGAAGAAATAGCAAAAAAAACGCTTTTCCTTAAGGTTTTTGTCCAAAACACTTCTATCCGGTATTAGACCTTCCCAGGAATGCCCCAGCCAAGACCCGCCAACCCACCCGCAAAAAAGCACGCTACAACACCCCCAAACAGCAAAAAAGCTAAATCTCATACTTACAATATCTCTCGGCCTTCCGTCCAAACGCGCTGTGCAGCTAGGTCACCAATCATCATAACTCCTGTTTCCCACCACGGATTTCCTGAAAAGCAAATGCAATCAAGATGAGACTGTCGCAGCAGTGCTCCCAGACCCCAAAACTCACCCACAAACACCCGGAACCCCGCCAAAGAGCACCTCAAAGGCAAGCAAGTCAGCAAAAACGGCAAGAAATTTCCATCTCATATTTGGTCCAAAACACTTTTATCCATTATTAGAGCTTGACAGCAATGGGCCCAAAGCCGTCAACTCACCCGCAAAGAAGTAGAACACCCCCACAAGTGCTGAGTCTTTCTTCATTGGGCGTAATCCAGCACTCTGCTTTGAGGGAAATCGCAGTCTGGAGGAGGAGGATAGAGGAGCATGTTCTTCTGAACTTGTGAACCTGAGGAATGTAGACTGCGGCACCTTCAAATCAATAAGCAAACAAGTGAAGACAGTTCTGCTGATGGGCTTGTTTTTGTGGTTAGGTGATTAAAGTTTGAATTAAATTAACTGTGCAAAACAAAGAAAGACAGACACACAGGAATAAAAGTGAATAAGGACGAAAAAGAAAGTTATTGATTCATTGTCTCATTTTCAGGGCTCGCTGTCAGGGAATAAGAATAAGAGTTCGTCATCATACTCTGCGAATTCAGGCAGGATGAGGTCAGCGTCACCGAACAGAGAACAAATTCCCACATCTACGTTGCTGTCCTCCTCGTCTTCATGCGGCGTGCTTTCTCGTACTTTGTAATCTGGTGGTATGAGGTGCTGATTCATCTTGATCATTGTTAGCCTCTCCACATTTTTGGGCGAGAGGCGGCTCCGTTTGGGAGTTACAATGCCACCAGCAGCACTGAAAACACGTTCAGAAGACACACTTGCGAGTGGGCAAGACAAGTAGTTTATAGCCAGGTTGGAGAGCTGTGGCCACAATTGGTTTTTTTGCCATGCCAATACTGCAATGGCTCATCATTAAGAAAGACCTCTGTTGAGTCATTCAGATAGTCCTGCACCATCGACTCAAGGTCATCAGCGGTTCCTCCACTTTGCTTACTTTTTGCTGTGCCTGTGACTTTTTTTCGAGAACCATACCCAAGCAAACTTAGCCAATCCTCTACAGCAGCCACTGTTACTGTTGTGTGTGGTGCAGATGATCCAGTTGCCGGTGTCTTTAACGGCTGAGAGGTCTCTTGTGCCCCAGCCACAGGTGCAGAAGTGGATTCTTGTGACTGGGGATGGCCTGCTGATGCTGATGCTGATGTACTGCCTTCTCCTTCAATAACCTGCCGTTCTTTTTCAAACCTCTTGGCTGACCAGGCTAGCCAATGTTTGTACTTTTGAACATCTTCATCAGTAAAAGGAAAGAATGCTTTGCCTGCCAGCGCCTTTTTGTAGCGTGGATCCAGAATAGTAGCACAAATGTAATGCTGTTCTGACTTGATCTTTTGAAGACGTTCATCACCACGTAGGCGCTCTAATAATTTCTCAGACAAAATAAAAGGGTCTTTTTTTTTTACATCTTTTTCAAACTCAGAAGACACCGCCATCAGTTGGTGCTCCAGCATGCACAACAATGGGATAGCTTTTCCCAAATTACAGTCCTCCTGGCTGACTGCACGCGTGAAGAACTCAAAAGGACGAAGCATGTCTGTCAGGCTTTTAACTATGTCCCATTGCGCCGCAGCCATCCGCAGGTCCTCCTTCTGAGATGTACCCTCTGTTAAGAAATAGTGATCGAGTACCGTATACTGCTCATACAGACGCTCAAGCATGTAGAAGGTTGAGTTCCAACGTGTTGCCACCTCCTGGATGAGTGCTTTCACTGGCATTCGACGTTCAAGTAGCAGCCTCCTCAGATGCTTCCGGGCCTTAAAAGAATGGCTGAAATGGTTGCACATTTTGCGGCAGGTGGCCATTACCGCGAACGCCGCACTGTCTCTATCACTCAAGAATTTTTGAACTACCAGGTTGATACAGTGCGCCAAACACGGCACTCTGAAATAGCCACCCAGCGACATGGCCTTAACTACATTGGCGCCATTATCCGTGGAAACATAACCAATCTGGCGTTTTTTTGGGGATAGCATTTTCGAGACCTTTTTGTTAAACTCGTCCAAAATGTTTTCGGATGTGTGACTTTTCTCCAAGCCAAACATGGCTAGTGTTGCATGTTTCCGAGCAGCTTTGAAAACTTGGTCCGGGTCAACACCTGCGTTTAGCTTTGCTTTAACACCTGAAAAAGAGACCCAGTGTGCAGTGATGCACATGTAATCAGCGCCTGCGCCACTGGTCCACATGTCTGTTGTCAGATGTATTGTGTGAACAGCACTCTTCTGCAAAGCTGCCCCAATCGCCTCCAGCACATCTTCATGTAGTGCTGGAACCGCAACTCTGGCAAAATAGAACCGGCTAGGAACCTTCCATTTAGGGCAGAGCGTTGCCACTAATTCTAGAAAACCTACCGCTTCTACAAAAGAAAAAGGGAGAAGGTCCACAGCTAGCATTTTAGCCAGCTTAGTGTTATACAGACGCGTCAGTGGGTGGTTGCGTTCATATGGCACGTCTGAAGAAAACATGGTTCTAATGTTGCCCTGGACCAAGCATTTACGGGCTGATAATGACTTCGTTGACCCAATTTTGCTCGCTGGTGAACTTTTGTGCGTTGGTGTCTCACTCGCTCCAACACTCTTAGTGTGCCTCACATTGGGTGTGCTGCTGACAGGGGTACTGGGTGTAAGGGAAGTGTTTGACACGTCTTCTTCCTCCTCGTCATCATCAGATGCAACATCAACGTTTTCTTGAATTCGGGCTTCCTTGATTGCATCTAGGTGCGCAAACCATTGGACAGTGTGCTGTCTCCTAAGATGACCTCTCTGGCCTCCGGTACCATAGTTGGTACCTGACTTACCACGACTAACTGCAAGCTTACAAAGGGTACAAATGGCAAACTTTGGATTTTTTTGACAAACAGTAAAGAAGTCCCAAACTGGGGACTTGAAGTGTCTGTGGGGCCTGGAGGAGGCGGCGATACTGGTGGTGGTGGTCATGAAGCTAATGCCAGTTGAAGTGGAGGATCTGGATTGCCCAACTTTTGTACGTTGTGCACTTTCACCGCCACTAATTAAGGTCGAGGTGGATGGAGGTCCCTTCTTGCCAGAAAGAAATATGGAAGCGGGACGAGTTGGTGTACTACTTAACTCCAATGATTGTGGTGTTTCCACTGCCTCCTCATCGACAACATCATCATCATCACGCTCAGCAGCTCTTCGGGCTAGGGTCAAAATGTCTGTTTGCTGCATGCCCGCTGGGGCTGCAGTGACCTTTATGATGACTGGGTCGTCGTTGTCAGAGTCTTCATCAGCAGCAGTATCCGCCACTTCTTGTTGAGCCTCATCACACTCCATAACTGTGAGACTTTGGACGAGCTTCCTTTTACGCTTAACTACCTTTGTCAGATCATGGTGTGCCTCACTGTCAGACGGCAGTGGTGCTGGTTCCCAAGTTTGATCCATATCATCAGAAGGAGGTGTGCTTGAAGAAGATGTAGACACCACCCTTGATCTCTTCCTTGCTAGGAGTGTGGAAGACAATGAATGATCATCAGGAGGAGTGGCTTCCTCAAATGATACCTCGCCTGGATTGTCGATTTCCTGATGTGCCCCTACTTCGGGAGGAACAACTATTGTGGGCACTTGTGACCCTCCATGCACCTCTGCTTGCGCATCTCCTTGCGCTGCCTCTCCTTCCACATGTACTTGGGCTTGTACTTGCACATGTGATTGTTGTTGCGGCTGTGGTTGTTCAACACTCGTCAGATGAGCTGCAACAACCTGTGTTGATTGAGGGACATTGCTGCTGCTTTCTTGCGATGAGCCAACATCACTGGTCGATGGTGATTGAACAAGTAGATTGGCTGCCTCTGCAGCACTCAAGGGCTTGGACTTAAGTTGGCGTGGTGGTGGTGGTGGCACTGAGCCCAATGGAGCGGAGGTGCTGCTGCCAGCTTGGTCCCCAGCAGATCCCGCTGCTGCTGCAGGCATACTTTTTTTTTTACTCCCAAAAAAAGGGGCGGGCGGCACACCAGTCTCCTTGGTAACTTGCTTCTTCTGCTCCTTACTGGCACCTTTCTTGCTAGAGGAGCTACGGGTAACTTTTTTTGGGGCCATCTTCTTCAGAGCAGGTCAGAACAGCAGGCAGCAGTTGCACGAGTTGCAGAGTTGTCTGTGTCCAGACGTGACGTCGCGTGACGTTATGCTGCACACACACACCGCTGCAGGACTTCTTCCTGGCACTGGTGGTTCTCTTGAGTCTTGTGCACCTAAAAGCAATGGAAGACAGAGGAACATCAGTTCAGTTATACACCCCAAAAAATCGACAAAACACAGAAAAATCAGCACAATCCCATGCCATCCATGATGTTTACATTGAAGACACCCCACAGAAAGACTAGGGCCATGCAAGTATGCAACACTCACTACCCCTGGGCATAATGGATGAAAAGTAGGCAAAATAAGTGCAGGCCTCAGACACTGCCTCTCTTCAAAATGGCCCCTTACACCCCAAGCCAGTCCACATCAACAGTACTCCCCAAAAAAACAGAAAAACAGCCAAAAATCATTACAATCCAATGCCATCCAGATGTTTACATTAAAGAGAGTGAGACCACACTACATGCACACTCAGTCCATGCACCACTACCCCTGGGCAAAAGGCCCCACCAGCAGCCCCAAAAAAACGACAAAAAACAATAAAATCAGCACAATCCCAGCCCATCCATGGCCTCAATGGTGTTTAAATTCAAGAAGACACCCCTCAGAAACACTAGGCCCATGCAACACTCACTACCCCTGGGCATAATGGATGAAAAGTAGGCAAAATAAGTGCAGGCCTCAGACACTGCCTCTCTTCAAAATGGCCCCTTACACCCCAAGCACATGTTGCCTGTACCAGCCAGCACTCAAGATGGCCACCACTACCACCCACATGGCCAGTCCACATCATCAGTACACCCCCAAAAAACAGAAAACCAGCCAGAAATCACCACAATCCAATGCCATCCATGATGTTTACATTAAAGAGAGTGAGACCACACCACAGGCACACTCAGTCCATGCACCACTACCCCTTGGCAAAAGGCCCCACCAGCAGCCCCAAAAGAACGACAAAAACACAACATTCAGCACAATCCCAGCCCATCCATGGCCTCAATGGTGTTTAAATTCAAGAAGACACCCCTCAGAAAGACTAGGCCCATGCAACACTCACTACCCCTGGGCATAATGGATGAAAAGTAGGCAAAATAAGTGCAGGCCTCAGACACTGCCTCTCTTCAAAATGGCCCCTTACACCCCAAGCCAGTCCACATCAACAGTACACCCCAAAAAAACAGAAAAACAGCCAAAAATCACCACAATCCAATGCCATCCAGGATGTTTACATTAAAGAGAGTGAGACCACACTACATGCACACTCAGTCCATGCACCACTACCCCTGGGCAAAAGGCCCCACCAGCAGCCCCAAAAAAACGACAAAAAACAATAAAATCAGCACAATCCCAGCCCATCCATGGCCTCAATGGTGTTTAAATTCAAGAAGACACCCCTCAGAAACACTAGGCCCATGCAACACTCACTACCCCTGGGCATAATGGATGAAAAGTAGGCAAAATAAGTTCAGGCCTCAGACACTGCCTCTCTTCAAAATGGCCCCTTACACCCCAAGCCAGTCCACATCAACAGTACACCCCAAAAAAACAGAAAAACAGCCAAAAATCACCACAATCCAATGCCATCCAGGATGTTTACATTAAAGAGAGTGAGACCACACTACAGGCACACTCAGTCCATGCACCACTACCCCTGGGCAAAAGGCCACACCAGCAGCCCCCAAAAAATGACAAAAACAACAAAAAACAGCACAATCCCAGCCCATCCATGGCCTCAATGGTGTTTAAATTCAAGAGGACACCCCACAGAAAGACTAGGCCCATGCAAGTCACCACCCCTGGGCAAAGGGCCCCACCAGCAGCCCCAAAAAAACGACAAAAAACAATAAAATCAGCACAATCCCAGCCCATCCATGGCCTCAATGGTGTTTAAATTCAAGAAGACACCCCTCAGAAACACTAGGCCCATGCAACACTCACCACCCCTGGGCATAATGGATGAAAAGTAGGCAAAATAAGTGCAGGCCTCAGACACTGCCTCTCTTCAAAATGGCCCCTTACACCCCAAGCACATGTTGCCTGTACCAGCCAGCACTCAAGATGGCCACCACCACCACCCACATGGCCAGTCCACATCAACAGTACACCCCCAAAAAACAGAAAACCAGCCAGAAATCACCACAATCCAATGCCATCCATGATGTTTACATTAAAGGGAGTGAGACCACACCACAGGCACACTCAGTCCATGCACCACCACCCCTGGGCAAAAGGCCACACCAGCAGCCCCAAAAAAACGACAAAAAACAATAAAATCAGCACAATCCCAGCCCATCCATGGCCTCAATGATGTTTAAATTCAAGAAGACACCCCACAGAAAGACTAGGCCCATGCAACACTCACCACCCCTGGGCAAAGGGCCACACCAGCAGGCCCAAAAAAACGACAAAAATCAGCACAATCCCAGCCCATCCATGGCCTCAATGGTGTTTAAATTCAACAAAACAGTTGTATCATGCACCCCTAACCAACCCTGGTCCTACTGGATACTGTGGCTACCCACAATATAATTTATTTAATGCTCTGAAAAAGTTCCAAAATTGTACTTGCAGCAACTGTAATGCCCCAAACAAACTTACTTGTGAAAGTTGATTTCTAATCCAAAAGTGATCCAAAGACAGTCAAAAAGGCCTCAAATCCAAATATCCAGCAGCACCCACAAAAAGTAATCCTTCCAGCTCCAGATCCAAATGAAAGTGACCAGGAGATGGACAAAGCACTGGGAGGAGCCTGCTGGACAGGAACAGGAAGTTGGAGACTGTGGGGCACTTCCTTCCTCCCCCCCCCCAAAAATGGACTCCTTGCAAAAAAAAAGGCCATGCAAATGTCAACCTGAGGAGTGATTCTGATAAAAACCATAATTTTCTGAAGGTTTATCCTGTTATCTGGTGATTTTCTTGTGCAGAATTGCTAAATCTCTATTTCGCGAGTGCGAGATTGTTCCTTTCCGCCGCAACTACGTGTTCGCAATTGCGAACTCTCGCGAGGTGTGCTGTGCAAGGTGGCAAGCCGCGATTACGTATTCGCGGGCGCCAAACTCCCGCGGGATCACGCAGCAAGATCTAAAATGGCGCGGCAGTAGAAAAATATGATCGAGAAAAACAACTCGGCAAACGCTTAATGACGGAAAGTGAACGCCGTGCACTACGCCGCGCGCCGCAACCAAGCAAAAAATCCGCCGCGAGCGGATTCACGGATTTTCGACAAATTCGCGAGAGTTTGCGGATTGCGAATTTGCCGAAAATCCGAAAAATCCGCGAGCGGAGCGGATTTTACGCCCATGCTTAGGGTCAACCACAATCTTACCCAGAACATTAAAGGCCTGAGGGTGGTATAATGATCTGTCCTCTGAAAGTTCAGATCCAATTGGAGAGGCACTAAAGGTGTGCTTGTAGGGACCCTTACAGTACTTCGCATGAATTTATTATCCATTGACGTAAAGGTGTCCTTTGCCGAAGGTCCCCAGATCTCAGCCCCGTAAAGAGCTGCAGGTTGGACTTTAAATTTAAAAAGTTCCATAACTGGAGTCACCGCCTTGCTCGTGCTTGCGTTGAGTTTAGTGATAATGGGTGCGGTATTTTGGGCAGAGATCACCTTACTTTTCTGGATTTGAGGTTTCCAGGTAAATTTCGAGTCTATCCCGACCCCCAAATAGGAAAAGTGGTCCACTAGTTCCAGATCCTGACCATCTAAAGTTAAGCGTACTTTATCCGGCCTACTTGGATTTAGGGCCATGCACTTTGTTTTATTTACATTAATTTCCAGCCCTTACTTCTCACAGTATTCATTGAAGGAGTTAAGTAGCGCCTGGAGACCTTTCTTGGTTTGCGAAATCAAGATGGTGTCATCCGCGAAAAGTAGCGCAGGCACCCTTTCTCCATTTAGTCGGGGCGAATCATTCGTGCAGCCTTCCAAATGAGCAGGGATGTCATTCACAAAAAGTGAAAATAGGGTTGGGGCCAGAACGCATCCCTGGGGAACTCCACGTTCTATTGGTATATTTTGGGTCAATTCGCCATTTGGGCCCCATCTTACTTTTGCGAAGTTCCTGGCGTGCAACTCGATTATTTGAGCCAGAAGGCATCCTGGCATCCCGGCCTCATCAAGGGACCTCCAGAGGAGATCCCGTGGCACTAAGTCAAATGCCGCTCTCAAGTCTACGAAAGCGACGTATAAGTGCCCTTTCCTAATTGAGACGTATTTCCAATATAGGCAACAGAACCTAAAAACGTGGTCAATGGTACTGACCTTACTCCTGAACCCAGCTTGCAGTTTTGTAAGTACCCTTTTCTCCTCTAGCCAGGAGTTTATACGGATTAGTATGTGCCTTGAATATAATTTCTGCAGGATGTCTATGAGGCTAATTGGTGTCAAGGCGTCAAGGAGGGCGATCAGACGGTAGTTGTTCGGGACCTTGCGGTCTCCGCCTTTGTAGATTGGAGTTATGATCGCCCCCCTCCAACTGTTTTGTTTACCGTTCGAAACAGTAGGTTAAGTTTACTAGCCCAGTACTGTGGGTCCTCCTTGTAGATGGCTTGCGGGATGCCGTTTGGACCTGGAGTGCTGTCTTGCCTACTTTTTCCAATATTTTTTTAGGATGCTTTATTCAACATCTTGCCTGAGGCATAGTGCCGTAGTTCCATAAAGTTTTGCGCGATTCCCTTTGGGCACTGGGGCGTTGTCTTCCCGCTCAGGGTTGACTTTTGCTTCGGTGACCAAGGTTGTAGCTGTGCTCAAGTTGTGAATTGAGAATATGTCCGTTAAGTGTTGGGACCATTCCGACTCAGTTATACAGGCCATGCTAATTGGTTGGGCTGTCCGATTTACGGAGTTGACTTGTAACCAAAAGGCCCGCGAATCTGCTTTCTTTATGTTGTGCAGTAGTTTAGACCAGAACTCGTTTTGGAGATTTTGTTTTTCGGTCCATATTATTTTTTTGTATTGAGTCTTGGCCGTGCGTACTGCTGCCCAGATGCTAGCGCTTTGGGTTTGCCCACGTGCTCGATGTAATAATGTTTTCAACTACCTCTTTAATAATAGTATAGATCTATTAAATTTGATGTTAAATTTGGAAGAGGCTCTTGAATTGTTGCTTAGGTTAGACCTTGGGAGTTGCTTCAGGTAGTTATTCCAGGTGTCTGGGCTCAGGGCATTCTCTGTCAGGAACTCTTCTAGTAGATTTTTGGCGTCGTTGGCTCTTCGTGGAAGGGATTCACTTGTCCACTTGAGCCGTTTTAGGTTGATGGTCGTGACATTTCCTGGTAGCGTCGGAGCTGGTGAGCATTTAGGTATGTCCATCGTGATCTCAAAATGCTGTTTAGCATGGTCGCTATCCAGAGTACAGATGATATAGAAGTCTTGTATTTGACTAAGCAGTGATAGAGTGACAAATGTGTAGTCCAGTATGGAGGAGGAATTGTGGCCTATGTAGGTCAAGAAGGGAGGGATGTCTTGATTGGATCTTCCGTTTAACGCTCTTAGACCAAGAATTTCCAGATCCCACATGAGTTGTTTACCCTCCTTATCGTTCTTCCTTGCCTGAGGGACCACCTTCGGCAAGACATTCCAAGTTTCATTTGCAGCGTTGATGTTAGCTTCGTCCTCCGGTTGGTGTAGAGGGTTTGAGTTGAAGTCGCCCGTGAGAACTATCTCCCAGTCAGAATGTTCCAAACGCATATTTGAGACCACAGAGATGATGCGTTGGAAAAGTGTTTTTTTGAGAGATTTTTTTGGGTTTGCGTATATGTTTATTAAGATTAAGGTTCTGGTTGTGGCCATTAGTGTACTCTCCAATTTTAAGATTTGCATGTCCGCCTTCGATTCGGGCAGTTGTGTTTTTCTGATCTTTAGGGCTGTTGAAATGTAGACGGAAAGGCCCCCACGGGCTCGCCCAAAGCGCTGTAGGCGAGTCACACTTACATGGTAACACAAACGGCCAGGTATGTAAATTGGGTCGGTTAGCCACGTTTCCTGTAAGGCTATTATCGCATATGGGTCCCAAGTGGCACCTTTGCCGTTTTTGTTCACACCCGCAAGGTTCCAGGAGAGGATTTTTATAATGTGGTTTACAGTGTTAGATGACTTACCGAGCGTTCAATTAAGAAGTGGCAGTTGCGGTTGTGGGTGGTCACAGCCTGCTGCTTCGGCTCCCCTGGCTCCTTGAAGGACCGAGCTCGTTGGTCGATTCCTCAGTGCTTGGTTTATACTCTTGGAGTGCCTTCTTAAAAGCGGGGACGGATACGCAGCCTTGACCATTTCCTTCAAAAGAATTCCCCATTCTTTAAATTTGGCCATCTCAGAGAGAATGTGGGTCACTATTCCTGCCTCCCTCCATATCGTGACTGTACACTCTTTTTTTGGTTCGTTGTTGTAAACTCGACTGACAGGAGGTCTGCTGAAGTAAGGTAGCCAAGGCTAGGGATTGCTGAGGTTAGACGAAGTATGTTCCCATGGTTTAAGTAGTCTTGCGAGCCTTGCTGCTCGTATTCAGGGATAAAAAGAAGCTTCCCCGCGTTGGGGACTTCCTCTTTTGTCATTGGTGGGTTATCACAAATTTTGATAGTTTGGCGTTGATTCATGTGGTTGTGGCTCTCAGAGTCTTTCACATTGACAGTGTGGCTGTTTCCGAGGGGGAGATGAACCCCGTTCAGGGATCGCTTATATGGGATGCTTAATGGCTTCTCTTCATGTTCTACGCTTGTCACGTGCCTCGTTGCTACTAAGCACTCATTTGCGTCAACTAAGTTCTCACAGCGACGTCTTCCCCTTGTTTCCCTAATTGTTTCAGAATTAACGTCCTTTCTATCTATTGGGAAGGTGACTTTGATGAGATCAAGTTTATCCCTGCTCACATTTGTTGCTGGTTGTCTGCCAGGTTCTAAGGCCATACTTGAAATAGTGATTAAAATTGGAGATACTATGTCGTTGGTAGCTGTCTTTATACCAACCTGACTGTTGGGCCTATCTTTACCAGACTTATCGTTGTTTAATTCTTTCTCAGTTGGTATGAGCTGCTTGTTAGTGTTCTGCGAACTTGAGGTCTGTTTGGGTGGTGGTTCGGGTGATCCTGGTATCAATCAATCAATCAATCAAAGCATTTATATAGCGCACTACTCACCCAGAGGGTCTCAAGGGGCTAGGGGAGGGGGGTCCGCTACTGCTCGAACAGCCAGGTCTTGAGTTGCTTCCTGAAGGCGAGGTGGTCCTGGGTCAGGTGGAGGTGGGTCGGGAGGGAGTTCCATGTCTTGGCGGCGAGGTAGGAGAAGGACCGTCCCCCTGTGGTGGCTCTTCGGATGCGGGGGACGGCAGCGAGGGCGTGGCCGGTCGATCGGAGCTGGCGTTTGGGAGCGTAGAAGTTGAGGCGACTGTTGAGGTACCCTGGGCCTTGGTTGTGTAGGGCTTTGTGTGCGTGGGTGAGGAGACGGAAGGTGATTCTCTTGTTGACCGGGAGCCAGTGCAGGTCTCTCAGGTGTCCGGAGATGTGGCTGCGACGGGGGATGTCCAGGATGAGTCGTGCTGAGGCGTTCTGGATCCGCTGGAGTCTCTTCTGGAGTTTGGCGGTGGTTCCGGCGTAGAGGGAGTTGCCGTAGTCCAGGCGGCTGGTGACGAGGGCCTGGGTGACCGTCTTCCTGGTCTCGGTGGGGATCCACCGGAAGATCTTACGTAGCATGCGCAGGATGTTGAAGCACGACAAGGAGACGGCGTTGACTTGTCTGGTCATGGAGAGGGAGGAGTCCAGGATGAATCCCAGGTTGCGTGCGTGGTCTGTTGGTTTGGGTGCGTTGCCTAGGGCGGGGGGCCACCAGGAGTCGTCCCAGGCGGAGGGTGAGGATCCCAGGATGAGGACTTCCGTCTTGTCCGAGTTCAGTTTCAGGCGGCTGTTTTTCATCCATTCGGCTACCTCTTTCATCCCTTCGTGAAGGTTGGCTCTGGCGGTGGCGGTGTCGTTGGTGAGGGAGAGGATCAGCTGGGTGTCATCGGCGTAGGAGATGATGTTGAGGTTGTGCTGGCGTGCGATGGCTGCGAGGGGGCTCATGTAGACGTTGAAGAGGGTAGGGCTGAGCGAGGAGCCTTGGGGAACGCCACAGATGACTTCGGTGGCTTCAGATCTGAACGGGGGAGGCGGACTCTCTGTGTCCTTCCGGCGAGGAAGGAGGTGATCCACTCCAGTGCCTTCTCCTGGATTCCGACGTTGCTGAGACGCTGTACTAGTGTACGGTGGCAGACAGTGTCGAAGGCCGCTGAGAGGTCTAGGAGGATGAGGGCTGCTGTTTCTCCGTTGTCGAGCAGTGCTCGGATGTCATCGGTGGCTGCGATCAGGGCAGTCTCGGTGCTGTGGTTGGCCCGGAATCCAGACTGCGAGAGGTCGAGGGATCCGTTCATCTCGAGGAAGGCGGCCAGCTGCTTGTTGACGGTCTTCTCGATGACTTTTGCAGGGAACGGGAGCAGCGAGATGGGGCGGTAGTTCTTGAGGTCGGTGGGGTCGGCTGATGGCTTCTTGAGAAGAGCGCTGAGTTCGGCGTGCTTCCAGCTCTCCGGGAAGGTAGCGGTGTCGAAGGAGGTGTTGATGATGTCCCGCAGGTGGGGTGCGATGACAGCGTCGGCCTTGTTGAAGACGTGGTGGGGGCAGGGGTCGGTCGGAGATCCGGAGTGGATGGAGTTCATCGTGCGGATGGTGTCTTTGGTGCTGATCGGGGTCCAGGCGCGGAGGGTGGTGGTGGGGGGCAGTGGTTCGGTCATGGCGTGCGTTGGTTGAGTGCTGAAGCTGTTGTGTATGTCCGCGATCTTGTTGTGGAAGTAGGAGGCGAGGGAGTTGCAGAGGTCTTGCGAAGGGGTGATGTCGTTGTTTCCGGCGTTGGGGTTGGAGAGCTCTTTAACGATGTTGAAGAGTTCCTTGCTGTTGTGGGCGTTGTAGTCCAGTCGTTCCTTGAAAGCAGTTTTCTTGGTGGCGCGGATGAGTTGGTGGTGTTTTCAGGTGGCGAGCTTGTGGGCATTCATGTTGTCCGGAGTTGGGTCTCTGCGCCAGGTTCTCTCGAGGTCTCGGCAGTTCTTCTTGGAGCTCTTGAGTTCGTCGGTGAACCATGGGGCTTTCTTGCTGCCGGGTCTGCTGGGCGGGGTCCTCAGGGGGGCGAGGTCGTCTGCGCAGTCGCTGATCCACTGCGTGAGGTTGTTGGCCGCTTGGCTGGGGTTCGTTGCGCTGGTGGGTGGGTTCTTGCTCAGGGAAGTCGCGAGCTGGTCGGCTGAGATCCTGTTCCAGTTTCTGCGTGTAACCTGTTGCTGGTGGTGGTGGATTGTGGTCCTTCTGAAGCTGAAGTGGACGCAGCTGTGGTCCGTCCAGTGGAGTCCGGTGGCGTGGCTGAAGGTGATGTCCTTGTTGGATGAGAAGACGGGGTCGAGTGTGTGTCCGGCGTAGTGGGTGGGGGTGGTCACCAGCTGCTTGAGTCCCAGGTTGGCGAGGTTGTCCAGCAGGGTGGTGGTGTTGCGGTCGTTGTTGTTCTCCAGGTGGAAGTTGAGGTCCCCGAGGAGGATGTAGTCAGCGGAGAGGAGGGCGTGTGGGCTGATGAAGTCGGCGATGTCCTCGCTGAATTGTGTGCGTGGTCCCAGGGGTCTGTAGATGAGGGTGCCTCTGAGGGTGGTCTTGGGGTTGATGTGGACCTGGAAGTGCAGGTGCTCGGCGGGTGCGAGGGAGTCGTCGGTGTTGGTCGTGATGCGGATCGTGTTCTTTTGGATGATGGCGATGCCTCCTCCGGTCTGGTTGATACGGTCCCTACGGATGATCTTGTAGCCATCTGGGATGGCGATGGCGATGTCGGGCGCTGAAGAGGTGTTCATCCAGGTTTCCGTGAGGAAGGCGACGTCTGGTGAAGTTGTGTCGAGCAGGTTCCAGAGCTCGACGGCGTGTCTGTGGACGGAGCGGGTGCTGAGCAGGATGCATTTCAGGTGGCTGCTGCTGTTGCTCGTCTTGGTCTTGGTCGGTGCTGGAGAGGTGCAGGTCCGGATGCAGGTGAACTTGCAGGAGTGGCAGCAGAAGGGTCCGTGGGTGCGTCTCGGCGTGGCTCGGTAGCAGCCTGGGAATATACCGGCGTTGAGTGCATAGAATTCGGTGGCGTCGTAGGTCCGGCGGGTGGGCTGGTTTCTGCGGGGGCAGGGGTCCTGGCGCTGGGCGCGGTCCAGGTGCGGACGGGCGCAGACGGGCTTACCTTTGGCGCACCTTCGGCGCTCAATCGGTGCTCCCGCTGCACACGTCCGCTGCGCGGTCGCTCTGGGGGCGTCATAAGAAGGGGGACGGGAGGGCGGGTCAGCTGGGCGTCAGTCGCGGTTCGGCCAATGGGCCGGTGGTGGGCGGGGCCTGTGTGGAGCTGCGGCGGGAAAAACTGGCGAGTGGGCGGCTCTGCTGTGGCTGGGCCGCTCGGGGGGCAGGGGGCGTCGGCGGCGGAAAATGCGGCAAAAGGCTGGCTTGTCAGGAGCAGGAGGCGGCAGGAGGAGCAAGGGGGTGACCCGGCCTGGTGAGAGGCGCAGCGGTTAATTGCTAGTGGCTTGTTTGACTGACCGACAATAGTATCTTCTTGATCAGTGGTGACGTATGATCCCAATGTGTCACAGTGCTCTATGCCCGGAGTGTTCACTGTACCCAAGGCTTTTGGGGGGATAGCTCCTGCTGTATGAGGTGATCTGTTTGACGGGTTTTCCTGTTGTCGCTTGTTAGGGGGTTCTGTTCTCGTGGCATGTGCCTCAGTTATTACGGGTGTCCTCTGACCCTTGATTTTTATGTCGTTGGCTATCGTCGTCTGTGGTAAGTCGTTGGTTGCGACACTCTTGCTTTTTAATTTAGCTTGTTCAAAAATGGGAAAGTTTAATGGAGGCTGCTTGCATTCAGGATCGCTCCTAGGGCGTTGACTTCTATTTTTTCTAGCCCTTTTTTTCTGATGTTTGGTGAGTCTTATCCCGCAGACAACTTCAGGGGGTCGGTCAGTGGTGAGGGGTTTAATGCTACTCTGCAAGTTCGTCAAGGCTGTGTCAGGTTTTAAGTTTAACTTTTCTGGTCTATTGACAGTGGTAGTAGTCGGATTGTTAAGTTTATCATTTCCTTCCGCCGACTGTTGGTACGGGGCCACCGTATTGACTGCCTCTAAATTCTTAGGCTTATTTGCATTTTTTGCTTGGGTCACTTTGTGATCCAAAGAGATGAAGTCATCACTCAGTTGATTACTGGTGGCGGTTAGGATAGTCAGCTTACATTCCTGCAAGATGTCCTTCAATATAAATGGCATGTCCTGAAATTTTTCAAGTATTGGATGACAAGTGCAGGAGTGAGTTGCCTTACTTGAGCAGACTTGTTCTGTTAGGATGTTAAATGTACCAGCCATTACATCAAGTTTGTTGTTTATGCCAGCTATATGTTCGGCTATTGAGCCCATTAAGTATATTTGTACGTCAAGTTTTTCCGACTGCATATTTTTATCGATGTTTCCAATATGCGCCCCAGTGCCTTGTGTAGGGTGAATATGGACTGTAAATTGCTTTTTACATCCAGTTCGGCTTCTGGTTGTGTGCTATGGTCTTTGTTATAAGTAGTGGCCGGGTCCGGGTCAGTCTGACCGCTTGGCAGTTGTTGGAAATGGGATCCCCGGCTGGCCAGGGCTTTCGCCAAAGTCAGTCAGAGACCACCACACCCAAGTCAGGGCAAGGGAGTTACACGCCGAGATAACCCCTACTCACCCTCTAGGTAACGTGGCGCGAGCAGCAAGGCTAAACTTGGAGGCGATGTAGGTTAAGTATTTGCGCACGCACCCCAGCAACAACAACCAAAGGCCCACCACAAAGGAAACTCCACACAAGGTTATATAAAACTAGCCTTTGTATTACACCAAAACACATTAGATAAAACACACACTTTACAATGTGCCAGAGGCACGGGCAGAATTTACAAGGGATATGTACAAGACAGGGCCACCTGGACCACTGTCAGGAATCAGAAGTAGCACTTTCAGAAATAGCACTTAGAACATAGAATATAGCACAGAATAGCACACAACCAGTAACTACTGGTAACAGGATCTCACTAGCACCACCTGTACTAGGGAGAAAACAACCACCTATGTATCACAATACCTGTAGGGGTGTAAGAGGAAAACACATGATGCAATGCATAACATTCATTCAGAGGTGTAAAGGCACATGACGCATAAACAATACATTCAGAGGTGCAAAAACAATAACAATTGCGCCAAACTCACGTAAGTCACCACCTGTGACTGTCCCTAGGCCAACTGGCCTCTCTGGGGCTAGGACGCCCTGTGTCCAATGTCAGGGGGGGCCTAAACGTAGCAGTTGCCCACAAAGTGCTGGGCAACTGGCGCAACAATGTTTGAGCCTGCCAGGGCTCAAGAACAACAATGGGGCCAATGGGGGAGCCTCACAGGCTCTGTAGAAACAAAATGTCCCCCTGAGCCTCTCTGGGCTCTTCAACACAACTTTGGCGCCTGGAGCCTCTCTCTGGGCCCTAAGAAATGAATGTGGCCCTCCAGAGCCTCACTGGGCTCTAAACAAATGGACTGCCCCTGAGCCTCTCGTGGGCTTTCCACCAGCACTGGCTGCCACGAGCCTCTCAGGCTCTCAGTAAAGAAATGGCCCCAGGAGCCTCTCAGGCTCCAAATATCGATTTATGCCAGCCGGAGCCTCGGGGCTCGCAAACAGAAGATGCCCCTGAGCCTCGCAGGCTCCAACAACAGATAAGACCCCCACGAGCCTTCTACTAGGGGGAGGGGCGGGCGCCGAAAATGCGCCCCGACGCCCCCTCCTCTCCCGGGCACTCACCGGCTTCTCTTGGTCGGGGAGCAGCTCCTTCTCCAGCTGCAAGCCCTTCTGTTACCGCGGGCGGGGCTCTTGCTCTCCGGGGCCTCGCCGGTCAGCCTCAGTCTTCTCTGCTCCAGGCCTCCCTTCTCCGTGGAGCCCGGAGCACGACCAGGCCCGCCCCCGTCTTCCCGGGCTTTGCCTGGCTTCCGGGTCGCGCTGCAACCAATAGCAGCGCGGCGCTGGGGGGGTGGAGGCGGGACTTCCGGGTCGCCGTAGGCAGAGCGGCGGCCCGGGTGGAGGCTTCACGATTCTGGGCAATGCCGGGTGGGCACCGGCTCCCAGTTAAAAATATGAAGCGAGGTGCCACTCGATCGTGCCGGCAACACAGCACGCAGGCAAAAGCACCCAGAGCGCTCTCAAGCGCAAAATGAAATTTAAAGCGCTCCCTGCGCTAAAATGGCAATTTCAAGCGCTATTGAGCGCTGGGTCACAGCAAAGCGCTCTCAAGCGCCAAAAGTCAATAAAAAGCGCTCCCAGGCGCTAGGGGCTAATAAGCCCAGCAGAAGTCCTCCTTGGTAGGCAGGGGGGGGGCAAGGCTGGGCCCAGAGCCAGCTCACTGGGTCTCCAGGCAGGGAGACACCCCAAGTGGCGGTCCTCTGGCCCAGCAGCAGCAACAGCCCCCTCAGGATCCTGGAAGAGAACCACTTCTGTGGGGACACAGCCCCATTTTTATACAGTGCATGCCTTTGTTCAAGGGTGTAGAGTGGGGGCGGAACCAGTCGCAGCTGGTTCTTGAGTACTCTGTTTACCTCAACCACCCTCTCTATTCACTGGCAGGGCTTGGGTCATTAGACACACCACAGGGGGGCGGAGCCAGCATTGTGTGGGGAAAACCCAGCCCATCCAGGACACAGGTACACTCCTCCCACACATCACTCATGCTAATCTCCCACTCACCACCGGGCAGACCCATCCAGACTTCCTGGAGCCTGGCATGCCAGCCAGCTCCAGCCAATCACACGCCAGCACCCTCACAGCACACGTACAGCCATGTCTAGAAATGGCGCTTCGCTACTAGACACATACATGCTGCATACACCGTTGCGCAGCATTCACTCACACGAGTTCACACATACCAGACTCAAGCCTGTACACCCCACGCATCAGGAACTATCAGGGACACATACATTCCCCATGCATTCCTATGGGCGGGCAGGCCTAGCTCAGCACATGCACTCAGAGTGCGCACGCACTTTCCACTGGGACACAGTGAAAGTGCGCAGAATCCCTAAAATCACCATTGCCAGGTCACCATTTCACGCAAAAAGTCTAGGGGTGAACCTGCCCTAAGGGCCAAAGTCCAACATAACCCCCTTCCAGCCAAAACGCAGGGGAGACCAATCACCACCGTGATGGACTTCCCTGCTTGGGGCGATAGAACACGGACGCGGGCCCACAACTGCAGGGACACCCTCCTGTTCTACGCCACGGTGAACCCATGGGATTCCTTCTAAACACACTGTCTGGACCAACTGGGCTACCCCACTGGTACTCCCAAGTTGTCCGCGGCCAGGACCAGGCCCTGGGCCACCCAGGTGCCACTGGTCCATGCCAATTCGCAGAGCGGGGGGTAGTAACCCCTGGCACATAGGAGCCATTTTCCACTCTTCCTGTCTGCAAGACAGGACTAGACTGCCACTGGTACTCCAGCCTAGGGCCTACAACCTCAGGCGGACCAGGAGTCTCGGGGAAGGCTCTCCTCCCCCTACCTCTTCTCCTAGGGTTCCTCCTCCCTCTGCGAGGGGTACCCCTAGAACGCCATTCCAACCCAGGACTTATCCACTCAGGTTGCACCGGGGTCAGAGGTGGGCTCTCCCACCCTCTGCACCCCCTTCCAGAGGTTTGTGGTGCAGCCAGCTGCTACTAAGGTACAACGCAAACACAAATCCTTATCCCACCGCTGCCACCAATGTTGGAAATGGGATCCCCGGCTGGCCAGGGCTTTCGCCAAAGTCAGTCAGAGACCACCACACCCAAGTCAGGGCAAGGGAGTTACACGCCGAGATAACCCCTACTCACCCTCTAGGTAACGTGGCGCGAGCAGCAAGGCTAAACTTGGAGGCGATGTAGGTTAAGTATTTGCGCACGCACCCCAGCAACAACAACCAAAGGCCCACCACAAAGGAAACTCCACACAAGGTTATATAAAACTAGCCTTTGTATTACACCAAAACACATTAGATAAAACACACACTTTACAATGTGCCAGAGGCACGGGCAGAATTTACAAGGGATATGTACAAGACAGGGCCACCTGGACCACTGTCAGGAATCAGAAGTAGCACTTTCAGAAATAGCACTTAGAACATAGAATATAGCACAGAATAGCACACAACCAGTAACTACTGGTAACAGGATCTCACTAGCACCACCTGTACTAGGGAGAAAACAACCACCTATGTATCACAATACCTGTAGGGGTGTAAGAGGAAAACACATGATGCAATGCATAACATTCATTCAGAGGTGTAAAGGCACATGACGCATAAACAATACATTCAGAGGTGCAAAAACAATAACAATTGCGCCAAACTCACGTAAGTCACCACCTGTGACTGTCCCTAGGCCAACTGGCCTCTCTGGGGCTAGGACGCCCTGTGTCCAATGTCAGGGGGGGCCTAAACGTAGCAGTTGCCCACAAAGTGCTGGGCAACTGGCGCAACAATGTTTGAGCCTGCCAGGGCTCAAGAACAACAATGGGGCCAATGGGGGAGCCTCACAGGCTCTGTAGAAACAAAATGTCCCCCTGAGCCTCTCTGGGCTCTTCAACACAACTTTGGCGCCTGGAGCCTCTCTCTGGGCCCTAAGAAATGAATGTGGCCCTCCAGAGCCTCACTGGGCTCTAAACAAATGGACTGCCCCTGAGCCTCTCGTGGGCTTTCCACCAGCACTGGCTGCCACGAGCCTCTCAGGCTCTCAGTAAAGAAATGGCCCCAGGAGCCTCTCAGGCTCCAAATATCGATTTATGCCAGCCGGAGCCTCGGGGCTCGCAAACAGAAGATGCCCCTGAGCCTCGCAGGCTCCAACAACAGATAAGACCCCCACGAGCCTTCTACTAGGGGGAGGGGCGGGCGCCGAAAATGCGCCCCGACGCCCCCTCCTCTCCCGGGCACTCACCGGCTTCTCTTGGTCGGGGAGCAGCTCCTTCTCCAGCTGCAAGCCCTTCTGTTACCGCGGGCGGGGCTCTTGCTCTCCGGGGCCTCGCCGGTCAGCCTCAGTCTTCTCTGCTCCAGGCCTCCCTTCTCCGTGGAGCCCGGAGCACGACCAGGCCCGCCCCCGTCTTCCCGGGCTTTGCCTGGCTTCCGGGTCGCGCTGCAACCAATAGCAGCGCGGCGCTGGGGGGGTGGAGGCGGGACTTCCGGGTCGCCGTAGGCAGAGCGGCGGCCCGGGTGGAGGCTTCACGATTCTGGGCAATGCCGGGTGGGCACCGGCTCCCAGTTAAAAATATGAAGCGAGGTGCCACTCGATCGTGCCGGCAACACAGCACGCAGGCAAAAGCACCCAGAGCGCTCTCAAGCGCAAAATGAAATTTAAAGCGCTCCCTGCGCTAAAATGGCAATTTCAAGCGCTATTGAGCGCTGGGTCACAGCAAAGCGCTCTCAAGCGCCAAAAGTCAATAAAAAGCGCTCCCAGGCGCTAGGGGCTAATAAGCCCAGCAGAAGTCCTCCTTGGTAGGCAGGGGGGGGGCAAGGCTGGGCCCAGAGCCAGCTCACTGGGTCTCCAGGCAGGGAGACACCCCAAGTGGCGGTCCTCTGGCCCAGCAGCAGCAACAGCCCCCTCAGGATCCTGGAAGAGAACCACTTCTGTGGGGACACAGCCCCATTTTTATACAGTGCATGCCTTTGTTCAAGGGTGTAGAGTGGGGGCGGAACCAGTCGCAGCTGGTTCTTGAGTACTCTGTTTACCTCAACCACCCTCTCTATTCACTGGCAGGGCTTGGGTCATTAGACACACCACAGGGGGGCGGAGCCAGCATTGTGTGGGGAAAACCCAGCCCATCCAGGACACAGGTACACTCCTCCCACACATCACTCATGCTAATCTCCCACTCACCACCGGGCAGACCCATCCAGACTTCCTGGAGCCTGGCATGCCAGCCAGCTCCAGCCAATCACACGCCAGCACCCTCACAGCACACGTACAGCCATGTCTAGAAATGGCGCTTCGCTACTAGACACATACATGCTGCATACACCGTTGCGCAGCATTCACTCACACGAGTTCACACATACCAGACTCAAGCCTGTACACCCCACGCATCAGGAACTATCAGGGACACATACATTCCCCATGCATTCCTATGGGCGGGCAGGCCTAGCTCAGCACATGCACTCAGAGTGCGCACGCACTTTCCACTGGGACACAGTGAAAGTGCGCAGAATCCCTAAAATCACCATTGCCAGGTCACCATTTCACGCAAAAAGTCTAGGGGTGAACCTGCCCTAAGGGCCAAAGTCCAACAGCAGTTTTGTATGTTTCAGTTCTGGGGTTGGATTTTGTTTAATGTTGGAGTTTCTTACAGTGGGTGCGATGTCTAGTGTCAGGGAACTTGAAATTTCTAGTATAGATACTTTCTTTAGGTTATCTTTGCCATGGTTACTTGCATATGTAAGTAGTTCATTTTCTAGTACCGGTTTCGTTCCACTCAGGCTCTTAGCCTGATTTTTGCTCGGTGGGCCTATGATTGGTGAGATGGGTAAGGTTTCTGACTGTGAGTCGTGAATCGTTGTTGCTAGATCCTCCAGCATGGCAAGCAGTAATTTATCGCTTGTATTGGGTTGCTCCGTGTCACTTCCTGTTGTATTAGTGGACGGGCAATCCCTGTGCCTTGTGGTCTTATCATTATTAGATGTTATTGATGTTTCGGGTTTCCAAGCCAGATGTAGGTCTTTTGTTTTCGCTAACCTCAGTTTTAGATTTTTGCTTGAGCGTAAGGCCGGTCTGGGCGTTGAATGATTATTTGGGTGGACCTCGTCTATTGGGTCACTCAGATTATTTTTAAGAAGACTGTCCCTTTTACTGACTGGTCGCTGATTGTTAGACGTGTCAAAGTTCAATTCACTGTTATTTGGTGTTACATTGCTTGTATGACCTTCAGATGGGGTGCCCAAGGCTGAAGTTGAGTCTGGCGTTGTTGTTGTTTTTTTCTCTGCGTCGGCTCCTGCTGCTGGTGCGTGCATGGTATTGTCCCTATGGACTTGGGCTAAACATTGCATTAAGTGTTTCGTTGGGTCGTGAACTTGTTCCGCACAGTTATGATCCGGCTCAATACCGTTCGACGTTGTGGCTATGGATGACTGGACTGATTGGGTCGCTGAAGTATCCTTTTCCTCTGTCTTTGTGCTGCAGATTTTCGGAGTCATTGGCTTCTGTAGGCCGTTTAGGGTAGTCGGCATTGAATAGATTACTGACATCGGGTCTTTCATGAATGTGAACTTCCCAGAGGGTTTCACTGTTCCAAAAATTGAGTAAGTGGGGGATATTAAGCTGGGGGGTTGGTCAGCTTGCAAGGAGTGGGCAGGCGATTTGATCTTGGCCTTAGTCTTCTTCTTGATGGTTCTTGGTGGGTTTTCTCTCAGCCTCCCGGATCTCATCTTTCCCCTCAGTTGGTCCTAAAAAGTTTGCTTGTGTTTTTGTGGATTACTTGTTGTGTTTTTTTTTTGTTTTGTTGCTGCTAGGTCAGGTACTGGCAGGAGTGCTAGCAGGGGTGATTGTGAAGTTCTCCGGCAGCCTTGCACCTTGCGCCTTAATCGGCGCTGGAACCCTTGGGGGGGTTCCTGCCTATCCTACTAGCCTAGTCCCAAGCGGGGTGCGATTCAGGTTGAATGCGAACCTCCTCCTTGCTGCTACGCACTTTGTCCCTTCTATTTTGCGGCAATTTAGAACTTGTTTCTACTGTCTTTCGTGCCGTTATAAGGTGGGGTTTTGATGACAGAAACGGCGTTTAGGGCATGTACAGGAGTGTTATCACAGCGCTATCCCTTTTCCCTTTTCTCCCAGCGCTCACAGTACCTGCTGCCGCTGACAGAACAACGTTAGGTGGCGTTTACAGGAGTGTTGTTGGCACAGCGCTATCCCTTAACTTTCCAGCGCTCACACTACCTGCTGCCGCTAGCCCACAGACCCGTTCTCCCTCTGTTTTGATGTTAGTTTGCCAGCAATGAGTTGAGTGAGTTGAGTGACAGGGAGTCACGGTGCCACATTTCAGGTGCATTAGCCTTGGACTCAATATCCCAGAATGCCTGCTTGTTAGTCTGTTCTTTGTGTCTGACATCCTTTCACCCTTTCCGCTTCCTATATCTGCTTCACTCTTGTTGCACTCGGTGCTTGTCACCTGAGGTGTTTTGCCTTTTGGTGTATTTTGAATCTGGAAACCAGAGGGTCCTGTATCTTGTGTTTTGGTTCTCGAACGTTTGATTCCTGGAGACGCGCTGGTGCGCGCTGTGCGAGCCGCGCTGGAAGCAGGGAGAGGCGCTTTCAGCTTTCGCGGTAGTACTGACCTTTGAACCCTAGAGCCGCGCTGGGGCGCGCTGTGTGGAGCAGCGATGGAAGCAGGGAGAAGACGCTTTCTGCATTTCACTGTGTATGAACCGTGTACTGGGATATTACAGAGGAGTAACAGTTCGTTGGCTCTTCTGTTTTCTGCTCGTGCTTAATTTTTGTTTGTTGACCGCTGGCTCGGCACTTTGCGGGATGTTGCTGAGAACCAAGAGCTGTTGAGTGGCTCGGATATTTGTGCTTCGGAGATCGTTTAGGAGGCAAGACGGATTGTCTCCAAACTGCGCTCTGAAACTAGTGAAAATATTAATCATCCCAGGAAGAGCCAGCATCGTGTGAGCTAAGTGGTTTTCTTCTTGTATTGACTTGAGACTCTGCTATTAAGACTATTGCTCTTCAAGACTGTGAACCTCTGTTGGCTCGAGTTTCTTTTCCTTTACTTTATTTTTACCCTTTTTGGATGCCCTTTTTTGCATAGATGTTTGTGGCAGCTTATACCAGTGAGTGACTATTCCGCTATATAATATATATATATATAGAATATGCTGGGACAGGATAGGGGGGTGTATTTATAGTGTTCCTTGTGTTTTTCTGCAGGAAAACAGAACACAGACCTAACGTGAGGTTTCTACCTGTCATCCTGTGCTGTAGATGATTTATGGCTGCCAGTCCTTTATATTTTGTTTCTCCATTTTTCGCCTTCCCTGGGTGAGGTCCTCTCAGGGGAGTGTTATCAATATTGCTCACTTGGGGTATCGCTCCTAGGGGAGAGTGAAATAAACATCTGCATCGCTCCCGCTGTGTCTGATTCAGAAGATGGGTCAATCTGTTCTGAGTTGTGACACACGGTTAGTGTTAATGTTGATGGTGTTGTTATTTCCTGTGTGCGCGGTTAAGTTGATTCTCAGCTGGTCGGATTCAGTTAGCGGCTGGTTTGTCAGTTGGGGTCCACTGCCTTCCACGTTTCCCCCTAGAGTCAGGGTGCTACTGGCCAAGCTGGCCACTGGGCGGGGCGCCGCCGATCAGACCGAACCGCTGTGTCCCCCCCCAGGCTGTGGAACGGGGGCGACGGACCGGGGGGCCAGGGAACCGAACCCACGCCCACACCTCCGGCCCGGACCGATGACCGAAAGGCAGCAGGCGGCAAGGGTAGCGGGTGAGCGGGTGAGCGCGGTCCGTTCCCCGCTCTCCGCCTTCCCACTAGGCGGTGAAACTGACGAAACTGGCGGTCTCCCACCTCCTACCTCCTACCTCCTTGACGAGGTCACTTGGTGCCTAGGAGCCCAGGTCCCCTCGGTCCGCTTGGCCCCCCTCAGTCTTTTCTTTTCTCGAGTCCGTAAGGGCTCCTCTCGGTGCGTTCTCCGACCGTTAGACCGCTCCGCTCTCTCGACCCTCAGCTCTCTGGTACCAAATATAATATCCAACAATATGACTTCTCCATCAATCAATCATACTCCAGTGCAATCTTTAACAGATTCGGACTCGAACATTGTTTTACTAACATCTCCTGAACATAGCCCTATTGTCCCAACTGTTACAACTAGAGGAAAAAAGCCAAAATGTAAAAGTAAGCACATACTAAACGCTGAACCCTCATCAAAAAGTGTAAAAGAAAAAGGAAAAAATATCCCAAAGCAGAGTAAGACCATTACATGCTCAAAGGGGAAGACAAGGAAACTGACAGAAGGCGTATGCGAATCCATGGAGCACTCAGGAAGCTCCACTAAGCAGAGAGAAACAGCCAATCCAGAACATTTAGTGCAGGATGAACATTTTTGTGGTAAATTAGAGTCCCTGTTGTTAACTGCCTTAGAGCCCATTCATTTAAAAATGTCTAGTTAAGAAACACGGCTAATAAAAGTAGAGGAGTTGGTGCAAGGCACTCATCAACTGGTGCAGCCAGTTGCCACCAATCCAACAGCATGCACGCTACCTCGTAAAGCGAAAGAGCATATTCCGGGTATGTCTGCAAATTCATGAGCAAAAGAAGAGTAAGGTTATGAATACCACCTCAAACTCAAATGAATCTGCTCGTATCGGAAGCAGAGTAACTCCAGGGGGGAAGGAAGGGGGAAACAACGATGTAGCTACTAATGGCATAAATCAGGGGGTCTTAGTAAGATTTATTATAATTCTACACAAAACCTAAATTTACCCCAAGAAGCTACCCCGTATACGGTCATTTTGGCCAATGTCCCTCCTTAGCCCTCAATGTATTTGAACACTGGTCAACCCTAAGGAACAAGGCACTCCACTTTCTCTCTACTAGGATTGGTCTGAAAGATCACCACTTTTCGGAATTTAAAATGTCCCACAGGATCGGATGGGTTGGCTCCTCCCCTAAATTGTTAAGAGGAGACTGTGTTGTCTTAACATTTAGGGCTCCGCAACTGGTACGCGTCATTATTGAGAGGGGTCTGATCGGGCCGGTTACATCTCATGACATAAACATACTTCCCTTAGGACATTTTTACCACCCCTCAGAGCATGTAATGAACCAAGGTCCCCAAAACGTTTTAGAAAACTTTGTGGAAACTAGGCAGCCCAGATATCATATACCTATACACAACCGTTTTGAGTGGTCTGGAGGATAATGATTGACTCCAACTTGTGTCCTGGGATGGAAGGAGAGTGGCGATACTCAGAGACACGACGACAGAAGGGATATATTGCCCCATGATCCTAGTAATGAGTTCTTATATAGTGATTATGTTGACCTTAATGATTCTGCTCAATCTGTTCATGTTACTATGACCCCATCAGAAGGTGGAAATTCCCCCTTCCCCCTCACATCTGTTGTTGAGCGCCAAGATTGCCACATTGTATCCTGGAATATTGCCGGTATCCGCTCAAAATTAAACACACATCTATGGTGGGATTTTATTTTACAATATGAAGTCCTCTGCTTCCAGGAGACTTGGACCAAGGAAGCAATCCATTTAAATGGGTATAGGACTTACCATACTCCAGCGGTTGAGGGTCGGAGTGGTAGAGCTAAGGGAGGTTTGTGTGTGTACTTATCTAATACTTTTAGCCTAAATTTGATAACTGAGTTTGCTAATGACAACTATTATCAATTGCTTGTTTTGGATTTTGACTCAAAGTTCTCTATTGCTCTCGTTAATTTCTACAATAACATCCCTCCAGGTTTACTGTGTACAGTGATTAAGAATATGTATAAATCATTGACTCTTCTAAACAACAGCAAAAGGAAAGATATAATGCTACTTTTGGTGGGGGATTTTAATTGTATGTTGTGTACAAATGCTGAAAGCAATTTATGTGGAGCCTTATGCGAAGACGGTGTATGCTCCTCACACTTCAGTCATTCTGTCCTAGGGGATCAGTTGAATGAACTAATCAATAGCTTACCATCAACAAAGACCACCTGTATGTGGCTTATATGGACATATGGGCAGCATTCAATCTAGTACCAAGGCACACTCTCTGGGTTGTATTGGATCAAATGGGGAATCCGTTCAACTTACGTAATCTCCCCATTAACCTTCACAGAAATACAATTGGACAGATTAGGTGGATCACACAGAGCGACATCTCCCTTAGGATTGCTGTTGATCATGGGGTGAGACAGGGCTGCATCCTTGCCCCCACGCTGTGAAAATCCTGGGAAGATGTCAGCGTGACGCACCCAAAATAGCTTGTAAACTCCTCCCTGTACTGCTATTTGCAGACAACACCCTGCTGCTTTCAGACACTACAATGGTACTGTAGGAATTGATAAACTACTTTGTGTGGTTCAGTAGGGACCTGGGGCTCGCGGCCAATGCAGGCAAGCCCAAGTTTATGGCCATCGACCCCCAGTGTACTTTCAGTATCAGGCCAGGTCCGGAGCTTAGACTACCTGGGAGTTAGGCTCATCGACAAGCTCTCCTGGGGCCTTCAACTGGCAAATGCCAATTTTATATGAACATACAGAGCAGCAGCTATTTTTAGGAGATACAAAGCATTGACGACCAGGGATGTGTTGCTCACAATAGAGGTATACAGATCTATGGCTTTGAGAGGTGCTCTGTATGGGGCAGAAGTTTGGGGCTAGGGAACACAACTTACAACCAAATCACAACAGAAAACAAATGTATGAGATCAGCTTTCAGTGTCCACAACAGCATCCCCACTTACAGCTCTAAGATGGGATTTTGAGCCTTAAAAGGGTTGACCAAATTGCCCACTTCAAAAACCTAACTTATTGGGGTGGAATTTGAATAACCTAGGAATTGCCCCCTTTAAAGCTGAACCGCAGAAGTTGCTCCTACTAGATGAGCACTGTATTACTTAATAGAATAAAGCTGAAAAAATCCTATGAAGTGACTTACAGCTTGGGGTGTTTGGGAAGACTCTAGTACGCTGAGGGCAAATCCATTCAACTTGGTCAAAATATTTATTGGAAACATGTTTTACAAACTGTTTTGAGTGAAGCTAGGCCTGATGGCACCACGGATATATTTTTAGGCCATAAATGCTCCAGAATTTTGAATTGTTTCTTGAAGGAATTACTCCCCCTTCCCCGACTACAAATTCACTGTATATTTGCTTCCAGGTTGGCACGCTGCCACTCGGGGGTTTTACTTTGAGATGGTGCACAGGAGGCGAACAGTAATATGATTGCCGTTTTGTCACATTACGCTGGAAACCAAGGTGCATTTTGTACTGTTCTACCGCAAGTATAATAAACTGAGATACAGGTGGATTCTGCCTCTTTGCCACAACCTAGTAGCAAAGCAATACCTCAGTGCTGTACACATATTTAAATCTGACACCTCTGAGCCCCACGTATTTGCACTGGTAAGATTTTTAAGTTGGGCCTGGTCGCTCAGATCAATAGAGTTGCAGGCCGATGTGGCAGGAGCCACTAGTGCTACAACATTATTTTAAATTAACTCACAGCAACCACTCTGGCCTTGGCTCAGGGTGTGCTGTGGGTGTGCTGTCCAATCTGATTATGTTTTAGTTCTTCGTAACCTCTAGAACCTAGTTGGGCATCATTGCTGTATTATTGTTGAGAATCATTATCATTACCATATATCTTGGTAAACCGCTGTTACGCAAAGTTTTACCTTCTGTGAGTTGTCTAAATCATTTTTTATTGCACCTCTGCACTATCGCTTATGAAATTATTTTTCTTGATTTTGACATGTATTTTTGGGGGAATATTTTTAAAACTTTGCAAAGTGTCACTTGATCGAAATGTGTCTGTGATTATTTATGTGTATAAACTGCTACATAAATTATCTGCTTTTATGGTCTTAATTGACCTAAATAAAGATTTGTTGATGAATTAAATAGAGTCTAAATCAAATGTATAAAAATGTAACAATCATACCTGAATGTTTGATAGAATTTTCAGAAGCAATGTGTGATAATTTCAAAAAAACTATTCGGAAGGGTGCGAAAGAAAGTGCAAAAGGAGCACTATTTACAAAGAATTGTATTTGATCAGAAGGAAAAATTATGGAGTAAACTTATTGGTCATTTTTAAAAATGACATGTTAATTGTTGTGTTTCTGATAGAGAACTCAGTGATTTATGGACTTATTGACCCTTGGGGATACTTTGAAAATCATGTATTGCATAAGCATGATGCACACGCTAATGCGCATTCAGTTGGTGACGGTTGAAGTGCCCAAGATGACAAGGTTTATTTAGTATTTATCTTGTGCCGACAAACTAGGTAAAATTCTACTTTCCTACACTATTTACATGTCTTCTGTTTAAATAGCATAGAACTGATGCCATTTATTATGTAGTTGACAAGTAGGTTGCGCCCTTTCCAGCCTTCTCAATGTCATTGAAAATTGCTTGACCTCCCATGATCAGAAAGACTTTTCCATTGTCGTTTTATCACCTTCTAAGTATCAGAATCAGTCAAATAGCCCATCACTATGTGGTGTCTTCTATTTTTTTTGTGCATTTTTATATAGTGTGGACCAGAAGGTATTGTGTGAGATTTTTGTGTAACACAAATCAGTGTATGCTACTGTACAAACACTAATCCTGATGTCACAGCTGCCACCAATGTTAGAAATTGGTTTGTTGATTGACTTGGGTGTGAGCCCTGGTCAAGCGATAACTACAGTCTCTTGCAGGGTGAACCACAAAAAGTGACTAATTTAACCTGTGCATATACCTGGGTAGGTTGGCACAAAGCTAGTCAGGCTTAACTTAGAGGCAAAGTGTAATTTTTTTTACACCAAAATGACAAAAGTCCAATCAGTAGAACCGGAGTTATGAATGTTCAAAGCTTTTAGTAACAACTAGCACCTACAAGATCAAAGCGCCATAAAATAAAAATGAGGACTTAGACAAATATTTGTCCAAAAGTGCTCTGAGAACCAGGAGGAGACCTGGTGCAAAATGCTCACCTGTCCAACAGAGGCGCATTGAGGGTTATATTGACTTTGAAGCTTCTCCCACTACGTTCTTCTCCGCAGCATCAAATCCTTTTCAGCAGTCCTTTGCCAAAGTGGTATCTGACCTTGTGGAACTGGCCTATTGAAGATGTCTCTGCGTCGTCCCACTGAGTCCGAACGTAGAACTCTTCACTGCTGCTTTGACCCAAGGTCATACAACAAACAAAGCTCTCTCCTCGCACACCTCCTGCAGCATTGCCCCGCTGAACTTTACCTTTGCAGAACATTTTTCTCAGAAATTCTTCTAAGTTCTGAGGCAAGCGCTGACCGAGCCCAATCCACTTCTTGTATCCAAACTACGCTTCATTGAGGTCAGCCATATTTTTTTTACTTTGACCTAGTCTCGCGCGAGCAGATATCCGCAGTTAGCATATTTATCCTTTGGGTGTACGTTTTACTAAACTATTAAAATTCATAACTCTGGGTTCTACTGATTAGATGTTTGCCATTTTTGTGTCAAACAATATATTAATATGTACTCTTCTGGACCAGAGTAAACTGTATCACCCTTCAGATCTCTTCTACTGTTCTCTTCCCTCAGAGTTCTCATGTTCTGCGGCTCCCAGACTACTCCTCATTTCCCTTCCTGAAAACTATTTGGCTCTAGATGTTCCTGATTTTAAAATCTCTAGCTGCCCCATAGAGAATACGAGCCCATCAGTCAGCCCTTAAACAACTCCTCTTATCTCTAGTCCCATGCTGTCCGAAGACCCTTTGGCAGCTCTATAAGAACTCCTCAGCAGTCCCTCAGGGCACTGGTAACTCATGAACTTTGAAAGTGGTCAGTTACAAGTTATTATTTTTATTATTAAGGAAGTTTGTAAAGTGCCTGGTTTACGCGCACCGGCGTGTCCCCCCGCTAAGGTGAGAGGGAAGTGGAGGCATAGCCGGATTCGATTACACAAGTGTAGGGTGGAACAAGTGGGTTTTGAGAGCTCTTCGGAACTTGGTCTCAGAGGATTCCAGACGCAGCTCTAACGGAAGCGTGTTCCAACTCTTGGCAGCAAGGTGCCTGAAAGATCTCCCCTCTATGCGTGCTTTGTTGATTTTGGGGATAGCTACCAAGCCGGTGCCAGCGGATCTAAGCATCCGCTTGGGTCTGTACGGAGTAATAAGGCTCCGCAAGGGACTAGGCGCCTTCCCCCCGAGGATGCGTCGACACGTGCAGAGCGCCTTGAAAGTGATCCTTTCTCTGAATGGGAGCCAGTGGAGAGCCTCCAAGGCGGCTTTCGAGGCCGATCTTCTCGGGAGCCTCAGCACCAGCCGGGCTGCGGCATTCTGTAGCACCTGGAGGCGATTAAGACTTTTGACCGTGGCCCCCAGATAAAGGAGGTTGGCGTAATCAAGTCGCGAGGTCACAAGGGCGTGCACCAGCGTCCGTCTAGCACCAACGGGGAGCAGATCCAGAATCTTCCGTAGGTTTTTGAGGATTCCAAAACAAACCCCCACAACTCGACCAATCTGGGGAGTAAATGATAGGTCAGAGTCAAATACCACCCGAGGTTTTTGGCCTGCTGACAGGGCACGGGAGTGGTGCCAAGGCATGATGGCCACCATGCCGAGGACCACATATCCGGACCACCCCCCACCACGAGCACCTCAGTTTTGGTACCATTCAGCTTCAGGCAGTTGTTAGACATCCAGGAGGCAAGCTCCTGCATGCAGGCACTGAACCTGGATGCCGCAACATTGGGCGCCCGTGACAGTGAGATGACCAGCTGTGTGTCATCGGCATATGACACTATTACAATATTGGCTACGGGGGACACATACAAATTAAACAGGGTTGGGCTCAGGGCAGAGCCCTGCGGTACCCCTTGGTCCAAATTGAACATACAAGAGTAATATTCCCCCTGTCTAACCTGAAAACCCCTGTTGAACAGAAAGGATTGGATCCATTTCAGGGCTGCCCCCGTAACTCTGCCCTTGTTCAGACACTGTGGCAAGGTGAAATGTGCTACAGTGTCGAACGCTGCGCTTAGGTCGAGTAGAATGAGGGCCATCGTCTGCCCCTCATCTACCCCTTGCCTGATGGTCTCGGTGGCCATAAGCAGTGCTGACTCAGTGGAGTGACGTGAGCGGAAGCCAAACTGAGTAGGATGGAGCAGATTGGCCTCCTCCACATAAGCCATCAACTGAAGATTGGCCACCTTTTCCGCCACTCATATCCGAAACAGGAGGATAAAAATTAGTGTACCGAGGGAGCACCTCACCCACTTCCCACTAATCTGGAGGGATGAAGGAAAACCTTTTTTTCTAAAAAAGCCCAAACAGTGTACTCCTTCAAAAAATCTCAGCTACATGAACCAATGTCTAGTTTTCACAAGGGAGCATGAACCTCCCCAGTGGAGTGGTTACTGGGCTGTGAGACGTGGCATACAGAGTGCCCAATGTAATATGAGGTAGACATAGCAAAGAGAGGTCAGATTGTGATGCTGAAAAGAAAGAAAAACAAGTAGATAATGAGATTTTCTTAGGAGAAAGGGGGGTGAAAGTGATGAGGGTCAAGAGAATGAAAAGACATTAAAATACAAAGAAGACCTGGACAGGGTGACACAGAAAGGAAACACGCATATAACAGTGGGCCACAAAATAGGTAGTGACATATAGCCAAGATGACAGTGTGGCATATTGATATAGGAAGGGATCAAGACGGTTATGAAGGAAGGCAGAATGTGTCACAAACGAATAGTTTTAAAATATGGGGCAGGTGGCGAAAGGGAATAACAGGATAAGAGAGTGAAAAGAGTGAAACACAAAGATGGGAGCTTCTGGGAGGAGCAATCAAAGTGACAGAGCAATGAGAGATGGGTGAAGAATGGAAGAAATGCAATAGCATGACATAAAGGAAATGTAGCAGAGATACAGGAAATCCAAAGGGAGACATGGCACTGAAATTGGGGGGAGAAAGGCATGAAGAAGACAATACATCTCCTCAAGTAATCCAACTGCATCAATTTGCAATAAAGAATCAGCCAATCCTACTTCAACTCTTCTACAGTACCGATTTTTTCTGCAGCTTTCACACCTTTCATCTACCTCTTTTTCACTTTGCTAGTTATCTCAAAATGGGCAGCCTTTTGTAATAATGGGCCAAATATGTAGTTTCCAAAAATGAATAGTGAAATATGTTGTTAAGGCAGCACCCAGGGTTTCAGATGCTCATTAACTTTGAAAATGGTCGAGAAAGTAAACATAAACAATAAGAAAGACAACCCCAGGTACAGAATCATCAAATTGATAGCGGAATGCCTGCTCTCTTCCCCATTTGTCTTTCCCATTAAAAAATGAACATGACACCCCCCTTGAAGATGCACCAGTAGTTTGTGCTGAATAGGATCAAGGAGGAAGAAAGCAGACATCTCCCTTGCCAACCCCTGCCATTTAACAGTCACCTGGGGTTGATTGAAATCAGAAGGTTTTATCGCAAGTGATTCACAGCACTCATTTAATTTTTACCATAGCATGAAAGTAAGTAAATAATGCTCCCCACTGCAGAATAGGCTGGCAGCTAGCTTCATTTTTGGAAACCGTTGTGCCCATGCTGTGCCAATGCATTTGCTGCACCACAATTCTAGACAGCACAATGGGAGCCAGGACGATCAGTAAAGTTTTAAAGACAGTGCAGCAGAGGCACGTCAAGCACGCTTTGTGTGTCTAGAATGTAAAGACACAGACAGGGTGGGACCTGCCTACAAAGATAGGTATACGGCTCCGCCCCAGATTGTGCTTCACAATGAAGGACCCGGGGCTGCACTATATCAGTACTATTGCAAAAACGGCTTTTCAACTCCACTTTCTTCGCACCATTGGACTGTTCAAGGTAAAGGCCTACAGTTAGGTGTCCTCCCGATACCACCGTGCAATTGAGCTTCCTCAAAATGCCTGCCTGTCTGATTTCTCTCAAAGTGAATGTCAAGACAGACACTAATGATAATGTTTTTAAAACAACATGTTTGATCTTCATCAAACTAATTTTTTACTTTTGGGTGCAAATGTGAGGTCCTTGAGTCCCAGTGCCCAAATAGACATGCTGCCGCTGCTTCCGAGCTAATGTGCCAGACCACAAAATCTCCACAGCAGGAACCAAGACACCAGGCATGACTTCAAGCCCCCTCTGGCCATCCCTGGAAACCCTTCTGCCAGCAATTGTAGCCTTACTACTTATTCTTGGAGACTCACAATTAAAACTCACTGTCCTCGTTTGAACCCTTGAGTAGTTCAGCTGGCACTCAACAAACCCTAAGATGCCCTCAACCACCCATACGAGCACTTCAGAGTCCCCCATAATGACCTCACAAAACCTCAAGTGGCAAATCAAACTCTTTAGCTTACCATTGCACCCCATCCTGTGTCTCCTGAAGGCCATCCAGTGGACCTTAGAGTCCATCAACTATCTGTGAGGCTGACTCTGCTGGCTCAAATGTCCCTCATGCATCCTTTCCAAGCCCTCACTGCCCCTTACTGACACTTTGAAGACCGTCAACAAACCTTATATTGGCACTGAGAACTCTACTCATAAAGTAAACAATCAGACCATAACCTCATTGTAGGAGAGTAGGGTCTGCAATCCTATGATCACCCAGATTTTTGCTTTTTGCTGCACTGGTTTACGACTTTCCCTGGCTGTGGGCCTGCTAATCAGACCCACAGCCTAGCTGTTCTCTCTATCCAAATTGTACCTAGGTACTGAATTGGCACTGGGCCCTCTCCAAGTCCCTGTACCCAGGGCTGAGGTGCACCCAGAAGTCTCCCAGGGGCTGAAGCATGTATTGTGCCACCCCTGGATTGACTAACTAAAACTGACACAACTGGCTGCACGACAGCTGGGGCAAGGTGGTGTACTCACCCTTTGCTTTAGATATAGTATACCTATATCTAACCCTAAAATGGACACATAGATCTCCTATCAGTCACTCCTATGGCAGGCCTTAACAATCCTGAAGGCAGAGTGCTTGGAATCGTGTGAGATGGTGCTCTGGCATGAGCTGAGCCTGTCTGCGGCTTTCGGGATCCATCCCTTAGCCGTTTCCATGATATCGCATACCATATACTCTTAAGTGCATTATAATCCTCGCGGTTATGTGCCAACTCTGGTATCGCTTTATCAAAACATGTCGAGTAAGGTGTCATACGAATTGGAATACTAACCCCTCGCCAATTCTGGCGACGGGGTTAGCATTCCACCCTTCTAGAGGGACACGACATGTATGTAACCCCTAACCCCGGTTAAAGTCAGACAGAGCCTTAGCATCCACAAAATGGATGCTGCCACCGAGACACAAGTCTGCCCTCCTGCTGCTGGGAGTCCTCCCAGAGCAGGAGATAAGGACAAAGGGTTTCCTGCCAGGGGCGGTGCCAGCACCGTCCCAGACAGGGTTTTGTGTATTGTAGGTAGGCAGGGCTTTAGAGGAAGGTGACTGCACGTGGCACCCCGGTGCTCACTGTGCATAGGCTGGCTGGAACCAGTTCCAGGGTCACTCCAGACCCTGTGCTGGGGAAAAGCCCGCCAAGGAAGTGGGTGTAACCACCCCCCTCCTAGTCCCACCCATAGGGCAGGACTTAGTCGCGTGCCAGCCCCCTTTTACAGGATAAAGGTAGAGACTGGCCCCCTTCCAAATCAGATCATCTTTGAATCCTGAAACTACTTTCCACGAAAGGAACTCAAGACTTCTTCCTAAGATTTCTCCCTTGTGACTAAGGAGTAGTCACCCTGCATCCGCAGGCACCATCTACAGAAACACTGCGGTCTGCTGCAAGTCCTTCCTCCGGAATCCGACTGCCCAGCTCGACGAGAACCGGCTTCCCTGGCACCTCTGACCTCTACCTGCATCATCAGTCACGCTGAGATTCGTGGGTGTGACGAGACCTCGAGGGACCGGCCATCTTCAAGACTGCACGACTTCTGAACAACAAGCCCGCCGAGTGAATTCCTGGTGAGTGCTTTGGGGTCCGAGAAGCCCCCACCCTGAGCAGCTCCAGCACCGAAGAGCAGCCCCCCAGCATCTCCACGATCTGCGTGGGGCCCTTCTGCTTTTTGCTGCCCACCGCGTTGTTTGGCTACTAGCCCGCTGGCTTGTGGCCTTCCTGACGACGCCCGACGACATTTCTGCTGCTGGTCTGGTTGCTCCAGACTGGCCCTTGCTTCCCTCCATCGGAGAAGTACCCTGGACCCTCCTGGTCCGCCCAAGACGCCATTTTAGGTCCACCGCGTGGGCCTTGCATTTGCCAAGACTTGTTGCCCAATCCTGGGTCCAGCGACGTCGACAGCAAGAACCTTCGTGGGACAGCTCGCACCTCCATCCTGGTCGCCGACAACGCCTCCTGGTCCGAGAGACTGCAGAGCCCAGCAGCGCCCACTCACCTGACTGCGGTGACTTCGCCCGGTGCCATCCTGGTGCCCACTTAATCACTGGCTAGTGATTCAAGAACTTGGTCCCCTCTGCTTTCAGGTTTTTCTTCTTCCTTGATCCAGGCTTGGATCCATCGAACTTTTCTTCACTGGTCGCCTGCCAGCAACTTCTTCCTTCCAGGCTCCTGGTCCGGCAACGAGATCCCCGACGTTTTTTCAGACCTATGCAGCTGCAGCCCCTGGGCTAGGTAACTTCGGCACTTCGGTGTCCCAGCATAGCCTCACTATCCTAGGGTCAGGATCCACTGTCGTTTTCTTCCTACCAGGTCGGGTTCGCCCGTGAACACTAACTTTGCCTTTACTAGCCTCCATAGACTTTGTCCCGCATCCCGCGTGAGAGTGCACACTCTGCACCCGAGTCCCCTGGGTCTCCTAGTAGTAATCTAACGATTCCCTAGTCCAGTCCTAGCGATTCCAAAGCCTATTAGAACTGTTACTTACCTGCTAGTAATTCGCATTCCACTTTTAAAGTATATGGTTTTTCGTGTCCCTCGGGCATTTGTGTATAACGTGCTAACTTAAGTATTTTCGTAAGAGTTTTGTTGTGTGCCTAGCACCCTGTCCTCATAAAGAGTACAGGGTTGTTGTGATTCTAATAAATACACTGTTTATTTTCATAACACTTGTGTGGTGTCCTTTCACTGGGTGTTCAAGGGGTAATGTGATGGTAAAACAGCTGGCTTAACACGCCCTCTAGAGTCTTAGCCTTAGACTGCTCGTATCCATGCTACTAGGATAGCTGGTCTATAAGGTTGACTTACAACCAATCATCAATAAGGGTTGTTTGGACTGATATATAGTGATCACTAGAATAGTGAGCACTGCACATCAGGCCAACTTCTCACATTGGTGAGCAGCGGTTGGGATTTGAGCTTGCTGTTGTTTTACCACACATGCCCTAAGAATATCTTGTGAAAGATCACATAAGTACTAAAGGTACATATAACTTAGCTTAGAATACTCTGAGTTCTACTGAACCAGCTGTTGTAGCTCCTAGGGCCTAGCACACCCTAAACTACAACTCTAGCAAGGGATCAGTAGGCAAACATATAGTGTAGGTAAGTGCACCACTTACACCTCACTAGAAAAGCATGTCTACCCAGGGAGATTCTACTGAGACTCCCCTGGTCAGTGTTGACCCTCCACAGGTCACTTCAAGATATGCAGCTCTCAGTTTCCAGGAGATGAGACAAATCTGTGTCTCCAGAAAACTGAAGCAGGGGTCTAACCCCACCATTCCCTTTCTGATAGGTCTCTTAGAGACATATGATGCCAGAAAGCTTTCTCAGTTACATGAGAACATGCCAGCCTTAGAGGGAACCTCTGGGGATCCAGATCTCCCCAACATTGCTACTGCAGTTGAGGAGGAGGATCAAGAGGAACTCTCTGGGGATGAGGTAGACAAAGGTCTTGAGGTAGTCAGAAGGCTAACCAGGGCCAACTTAGACTTACTTGGGCTAGGATCTGGGGGACCCCCAGTACTAACCCGAAGTGGGCCTAACCTTGGAGTTAGGAGAGATAGATCTCTTTCTAGGGACTCCAATAGATCTCTGCACTCTAATGCCTCTTCTCAAGGGAGAAGGAATCCTCCACAGAGGAGATTTACTTCCCCTCAGAGAAGGGAGCATGAAGCTAGGATGAGACAAGCTGAACTGAGGATTGAAAGGGAAGAAATTGCCCTGGCCAAAGAGAAGCTTGCCCTGGCAAGAGAGCAGCAGATGAGTGGGTTAGCTCCCACTGGTGGCAGCAATCTCCCAAGAGATAGAGAGAAGGGTTTAGATACTAAACACCTGACTAAAATAGTGCCCCCCTTTAAGCAAGGGGATGATATCCAGAAATGGATGGCTGCTCTGGAGAGGGCCTGCACTGTGCAGTGCATTCCCCAGAGTCAGTGGGCAGCTATACTGTGGCTCTCCTTTGATGGTAAAGGTAGAGATAAGCTCCTCACTACAAGAGTAGAGGATGCTAACAATTACCAGGTCCTGAAGAATACACTGGTTGATGGGTTTGGTTTAACCACTGAGCAGTACAGGTTGCTGTTCAGAGACACCCAGAAAACTCAGTCTCAGGACTGGTCTGACTTTGTGGATTGTGCCACTAAGGCTTTGGAGGGCTGGTTGCTGGGTAGCAAGGTTACAGATTACACAGGATTGTATAATCTAATGATGAGAGAACAAATTTTAAACAATTGTCAGAACCAGTTGTTGCACCAGCACCTTGTTGATTCAGATCTGACCTCTCCCCAAGAATTGGGAAAGAAGGCAGACAAATGGGTCAGGACAAGGATCAAGCAGAACCAGAACCAGAACCAGGGTGGTCAGAAGAAAGCAGACCAGAAGGGTAATGTTAAGAATGAGCAAAATGACCAGAAGTCTTCACCAGGTCCCCAACAAACCAAAGAGGGTGGGGGTCAGGCTTCCCAGAAGAAGAAGACTCAAGAAGGCCAGTCAAAAAGGTGGTGCCAGTACTGTAAAAGTAAGTCTCACTGGTTTAGTGAGTGCACCAAAAGAGGAGGACAAACTCCTGCCACTACAGCCCCTAAGGCAACTGCACCCCCTAGTACAGTCAGTAGTGGTAGTGTACCTCCCAAGGCATTAGTTGGGTTAACCTTGGGTACTGAGGGGTCTGACAACTTAGTTGGCACACTCACTCAGGCTGTCCTTGTCTGTACAGGGGATATGGATATGTCCCCTGAAATAAGTCCCAATACTTTGGGCAAATACAGGCAGACACCTTTGATTAATGGCAAAATGGCTCAGGCCTATAGGGACACTTGTGCCAGTGTCACCATGGTGACACCTAACTTTGTGGACCCTGGACAGATCATGCCAGGTACTGATTTCCTGGTGACCAATGCCAGCAATGTCACTACTAGTCATAGTGTGGCAATTGTGGCTTTCTCCTGGGGTGGAGTGAAGGGACAAAAGAAAGTTGTAGTCAGTTCAGACCTCCCAGTTGATTGTTTGTTGGGCAATGATTTGGAGTCATCACAATGGTCAGAAGTGGAGCAGAGGACTCACATGGAGATGTTAGGCTTGCCAGCACATGTGCTTGCTGTGACTAGGTCACAGGCCAGAAGATGCCCCACTGAACAGGTGCTGGATCCTGAAATTATGGACCAGACACCTCCCAAGAAGAAGAGCAGTAAGGGTAAGGCTTTGCCTTCCCCCTTGCCCCAGGTTGAGGATCAAGTCTCTGAGGAGGCTGATCTAGAAGAGCTGAGGGAAACTGAGCCTAAAGAGCTTGAACTTGATCAAGTTGAGTTTCTGGGCTCAGGGGGACCCTCCAGAGCAGACCTGGGGAAGGAACAGTTGAGCTGCCCTTCCCTTGAACCCCTCAGACAGCAGGCTGCTGCTGAGGCTGCAGGGAATGCCACAGGTGCCCACAGGGTATACTGGGAAGATGGACTCCTGTACTCTGAGTCAAGAGACCCCAAGCCTGGTGCAACCAGGAGGCTGGTCATCCCCTTGTCTCTGAGAGGTTTCCTTCTCACCTTGGCCCATGAGATTCCCCTTGCAGGTCATTTAGGTCAGACAAAGACTTGGGACAGGCTTGTCTCACACTTTCACTGGCCACATATGAATGAGAATACCAAGGAGTTTTGTCGCTCATGTGTCACTTGCCAAGCCAGTGGTAAGTCAGGTGGCACAACAAAGGCCCCCCTCATACCACTACCTGTGGTGGGGGTTCCCTTTGAAAGAGTGGGGATTGACATTGTTGGTCCAATGGAACCCCAGACAGCATCAGGACACAAGTTTATACTGGTGGTGGTGGACCATGCCACCAGGTATCCTGAGGCTATTCCCCTTAGGACCACTACAGCCCCTGTAGTGGCAAGAGCCCTAGTTGGAGTGTTCTCCAGAGTGGGTTTCCCTAAGGAGGTCGTTTCTGACAGAGGTACAAACTTCATGTCAGGATATCTGACTGCCATGTGGAAAGAGTGTGGTGTGAACTACAAGTTCACCACACCCTATCATCCACAATGCAATGGGCTTGTTGAGAGATTCAACAGGACCCTCAAAGGGATGATTCATGGACTACCTGAAACTCTTAGGAGAAGATGGGATGTCCTGATCCCCTGCCTCTTGTTTGCTTACAGAGAGGTCCCACAGAAGGGGGTTGGCTACAGCCCTTTTGAGCTTCTGTATGGGCATCCTGTAAGAGGACCCCTGTGTTTGGTGAAGGAAGGATGGGAGAGACCTCTCAAAAAGCCTGCAACCAACATAGTGGACTATGTACTTGGTCTCCGCTCCAGGATGGCTGAGTATATGGAGAAGGCATCTAAAAACCTTGAGGCCAGCCAGGAACTTCAAAAAGCTTGGCATGACCAAAAGGCTGTACTGACTGTGTACCAGCCAGGACAGAAGGTGTGGGTGCTGGAGCCAGTGGCCCCAGCAGCTCTGAAAGACAAATGGTCTGGGCCCCACACCATCATTGAGCAAAAGGGAGAGGTTACCTACTTGGTGGACCTTGGAACTCCCAGGAGCCCTCTCAGAGTGCTCCATGTTAACAGGCTCAAGGCATATGTTGACAGGAAGGACATGAGCTTGCTCATGGCCACAGATGAGGGACAGGAGGAAGAGAGTGACCCTCTCCCAGACCTGCTCACTCAGAATCCTGATGATGGATCAGTTGATGGTGTTGTCTTTTGTGGCAGCCTCACTGAACATCAGCAACAGGATTGCAGGCAAGTCTTGCAATCCTTCAGACATATGTTCTCTCTGACACCCAGCCAAACTGATTGGTGTACCCATGATGTTGACACTGGAGACAGTCTGCCTGTCAAGAGTAAAATCTACAGACAGCCTGATCATGTTAGAGACTGCATCAAAACTGAAGTGCAGAAAATGTTGGAGCTGGGAGTCATTGAGCCCTCAGATAGCCCTTGGGCTAGCCCAGTAGTTCTAGTGCCAAAGCCTCACACCCAGGGTGGTAAGAGAGAGATGAGGTTTTGCGTAGACTACAGAGGCCTCAATGCAGTCACTAAGACTGATGCCCACCCAATACCAAGAGCAGATGAGCTTATAGATAGATTGGCTTCTGCCAACTTCTTAAGCACATTTGATTTGACAGCTGGGTATTGGCAAATCAGGTTAGCTGAGGAAGCCAAACCTAAGACAGCATTTTCTACCCCTGGAGGGCATTATCAATTTGTGGTAATGCCCTTTGGACTGAAAAATGCACCTGCCACCTTCCAAAGGTTGGTGAATCAAGTCCTCACTGGGCTGGATGACTTCTGTGCAGCTTATCTTGACGATATTGCTGTCTTTAGCTCCACCTGGGAGGATCACCTGGTCCACCTGAGGAAAGTGTTAGAGGCCCTGCAAAAGGCAGGCCTCACTATCAAGGCCACAAAGTGCCAGATAGGGCAGTCACAGGTTGTATACCTGGGCCACCTTGTAGGTGGAGGCCAGGTTCAGCCACTGGAGAGTAAGATACAGGCCATCAAGGACTGGACTCCTCCAATCACCCAGACTCAGGTTCGAGCTTTCTTGGGCCTGACTGGGTACTATAGGAAGTTTGTCAGAAATTATGGGTCCATAGTGACCCCCCTTAATGACCTGACAAGCAAGAAGATGCCAAAGAAAGTTCAGTGGACAGCAAGCTGTCAGAAAGCATTCAATGACCTAAAGCAGGCCATGTGCACAGCACCTATCCTCAAGAGTCCAGATTACTCCAAGCCATTCATTGTCCAAACAGATGCTTCTGAGTTGGGTGTGGGAGCTGTTCTGTCTCAACTGAATTTTGATGGTAATGATCAGCCTATTGCTTTCATTAGTAGGAGGTTGACACCCAGAGAGAAAAATTGGTCAGCTATTGAGAGGGAGGCCTTTGCTGTGGTCTGGTCCCTGAAGAAGCTGAGGGCCTACTTGTTTGGCACTCACTTCACCATTCAGACAGACCATAAGCCCCTCTTGTGGCTAAATCAGATGAAGGGTGAAAACCCCAAACTGCTTAGGTGGTCCATTTCCCTACAGGGGATGGATTTTACAGTGGAGCATAGACCTGGGACTGATCACAGCAATGCTGATGGGCTCTCCAGGTATTTCCACTTAGAGCAAGAAGACTCACCTGGTCAAGGTTAGTTTATTGTCCCAAAGTTTGGGGGGGGGTCATGTAGGAGAGTAGGGTCTGCAATCCTATGATCACCCAGATTTTTGCTTTTTGCTGCACTGGTTTACGACTTTCCCTGGCTGTGGGCCTGCTAATCAGACCCACAGCCTAGCTGTTCTCTCTATCCAAATTGTACTTAGGTACTGAATTGGCACTGGGCCCTCTCCAAGTCCCTGTACCCAGGGCTGAGGTGCACCCAGAAGTCTCCCAGGGGCTGAAGCATGTATTGTGCCACCCCTGGATTGACTAACTAAAACTGACACAACTGGCTGCACGACAGCTGGGGCAAGGTGGTGTACTCACCCTTTGCTTTAGATATAGTATACCTATATCTAACCCTAAAATGGACACATAGATCTCCTATCAGTCACTCCTATGGCAGGCCTTAACAATCCTGAAGGCAGAGTGCTTGGAATCGTGTGAGATGGTGCTCTGGCATGAGCTGAGCCTGTCTGCGGCTTTCGGGATCCATCCCTTAGCCGTTTCCATGATATCGCATACCATATACTCTTAAGTGCATTATAATCCTCGCGGTTATGTGCCAACTCTGGTATCGCTTTATCAAAACATGTCGAGTAAGGTGTCATACGAATTGGAATACTAACCCCTCGCCAATTCTGGCGACGGGGTTAGCATTCCACCCTTCTAGAGGGACACGACATGTATGTAACCCCTAACCCCGGTTAAAGTCAGACAGAGCCTTAGCATCCACAAAATGGATGCTGCCACCGAGACACAAGTCTGCCCTCCTGCTGCTGGGAGTCCTCCCAGAGCAGGAGATAAGGACAAAGGGTTTCCTGCCAGGGGCGGTGCCAGCACCGTCCCAGACAGGGTTTTGTGTATTGTAGGTAGGCAGGGCTTTAGAGGAAGGTGACTGCACGTGGCACCCCGGTGCTCACTGTGCATAGGCTGGCTGGAACCAGTTCCAGGGTCACTCCAGACCCTGTGCTGGGGAAAAGCCCGCCAAGGAAGTGGGTGTAACCACCCCCCTCCTAGTCCCACCCATAGGGCAGGACTTAGTCGCGTGCCAGCCCCCTTTTACAGGATAAAGGTAGAGACTGGCCCCCTTCCAAATCAGATCATCTTTGAATCCTGAAACTACTTTCCACGAAAGGAACTCAAGACTTCTTCCTAAGATTTCTCCCTTGTGACTAAGGAGTAGTCACCCTGCATCCGCAGGCACCATCTACAGAAACACTGCGGTCTGCTGCAAGTCCTTCCTCCGGAATCCGACTGCCCAGCTCGACGAGAACCGGCTTCCCTGGCACCTCTGACCTCTACCTGCATCATCAGTCACGCTGAGATTCGTGGGTGTGACGAGACCTCGAGGGACCGGCCATCTTCAAGACTGCACGACTTCTGAACAACAAGCCCGCCGAGTGAATTCCTGGTGAGTGCTTTGGGGTCCGAGAAGCCCCCACCCTGAGCAGCTCCAGCACCGAAGAGCAGCCCCCCAGCATCTCCACGATCTGCGTGGGGCCCTTCAGCTTTTTGCTGCCCACCGCGTTGTTTGGCTACTAGCCCGCTGGCTTGTGGCCTTCCTGACGACGCCCGACGACATTTCTGCTGCTGGTCTGGTTGCTCCAGACTGGCCCTTGCTTCCCTCCATCGGAGAAGTACCCTGGACCCTCCTGGTCCGCCCAAGACGCCATTTTAGGTCCACCGCGTGGGCCTTGCATTTGCCAAGACTTGTTGCCCAATCCTGGGTCCAGCGACGTCGACAGCAAGAACCTTCGTGGGACAGCTCGCACCTCCATCCTGGTCGCCGACAACGCCTCCTGGTCCGAGAGACTGCAGAGCCCAGCAGCGCCCACTCACCTGACTGCGGTGACTTCGCCCGGTGCCATCCTGGTGCCCACTTAATCACTGGCTAGTGATTCAAGAACTTGGTCCCCTCTGCTTTCAGGTTTTTCTTCTTCCTTGATCCAGGCTTGGATCCATCGAACTTTTCTTCACTGGTCGCCTGCCAGCAACTTCTTCCTTCCAGGCTCCTGGTCCGGCAACGAGATCCCCGACGTCTTTTCAGACCTATGCAGCTGCAGCCCCTGGGCTAGGTAACTTCGGCACTTCGGTGTCCCAGCATAGCCTCACTATCCTAGGGTTAGGATCCACTGTCGTTTTCTTCCTACCAGGTCGGGTTCGCCCGTGAACACTAACTTTGCCTTTACTAGCCTCCATAGACTTTGTCCCGCATCCCGCGTGAGAGTGCACACTCTGCACCCGAGTCCCCTGGGTCTCCTAGTAGTAATCTAACGATTCCCTAGTCCAGTCCTAGCGATTCCAAAGCCTATTAGAACTGTTACTTACCTGCTAGTAATTCGCATTCCACTTTTAAAGTATATGGTTTTTCGTGTCCCTCGGGCATTTGTGTATAACGTGCTAACTTAAGTATTTTCGTAAGAGTTTTGTTGTGTGCCTAGCACCCTGTCCTCATAAAGAGTACAGGGTTGTTGTGATTCTAATAAATACACTGTTTATTTTCATAACACTTGTGTGGTGTCCTTTCACTGGGTGTTCAAGGGGTAATGTGATGGTAAAACAGCTGGCTTAACACGCCCTCTAGAGTCTTAGCCTTAGACTGCTCGTATCCATGCTACTAGGATAGCTGGTCTATAAGGTTGACTTACAACCAATCATCAATAAGGGTTGTTTGGACTGATATATAGTGATCACTAGAATAGTGAGCACTGCACATCAGGCCAACTTCTCACATTTCATGTTTTGTTTTAAAGGGGGCTCAGACTACTCTGTTTACCCTTAAAGACCTCCTTGCTAGCCGTTAGGACCAGAAGCTAGCCTTTAAACCCTTCATTTAACCAGAGCCACCAAGTTAGCTTTAGTGGCCCTCAGATAGACGAAAAACTCATCAGCAGTGACGGCTTGCATATATGAAGGGTAGTAGGGTGGACCGAAAAACAATACAAATTATTAATAAATATATTGAAAATAGACTCACCTTTGATTTTGGCAGGCTACAGTGGGGGACCATGAAGCTGCAGTCACCAATCATGGTGCAGCTTTCATGCTGCATGAAAGCTGCACCAGGATTGGATGAAGCGGCCTCTACCGCTGCTCCCAAGGGCACTAGAGCCCTTTGCTGTCTCTAAATCTGCTGTCTAAGACATCGGAATTGGAGAGGTTTAAACTACGCAGGTCTTTGGGTCCATCACAAGACAGTCAACCAAAAAGACCTGTGCAGTTTAAACCTAAGTGCCATGTCTATCACTGCTTTCTGCTACTGTCTAACTGGCAGCAACAGAAACCAGAAAGCCCCACCCCCCCCCCCACCCCCCGTTCTGACGCTCGGCTCAGGACGGGGTTTGGAAAATAAAATGTTAATAAATTGAGTTTATTACCATTTTATTTTTCCATATCTGGGGGCAATTTTTTTTGTGGGGTGACGCTCGTCCGCCTTAACAGAGGAGCCGCCCTTGCTCATCAGCTAATGAATGTATGAATAAAATAACACTTGTAATAGACAGCTGTTACTTGTCAAAGCCAGTATTGAAATACAGTACACATTTAGGCAATGAAATGGAAAGTTTAAAATGAAACAGTTGGGGGGGGTGGCCAAGCACGGACTAGGATGGCTGCGTAGTCCGAGTGCTCCATGGCCCGTTTAGCCCTTGACCATCCTGGTTACCTACCCATGGCACCCGACTGCTGCCTCCCATGCCGGATCAGCGTAGCTCATCCCACCTGCTCCGGTACGTAAAGAGTGCAGATTGCAGAAATTATCACCCTCCCAAGATTGTGGCCCCTACAGGATCCCAAGACCGGGGCATGCAGTAGCGCGATCGCCTGGCTGTGGTGCCACTGTTTGGGGCACCCCCACGATTGTATTACCACCGGGGCGGCCCAACACAGCTCTGAAGACCCGGGACGACGGAACTATCAAGGCGGGGGCAGCGGCGTGCTGGTGAATGGGAGAGAGGCTGAGGCTGCAGGGTGAAGGTGCGCGCCGGCCACGATGTGCAACATGGCGGCGGCGCGACTGGCATAGTGAAGCCTCTCACCCCACCTGCGCCTCCAGCCAGCCGTGGCCTGAGATGGGACCTTTAATTTGTAGCACACGGCAGCAGGGCAATCTGTGACCCCGACCTGTGGGGCGAACATAGCTTTTGAGGTACTTTCTGGGTCTTGGGGCACCTGTTGGGGAGCGGGGGCGATGCCCATGGAGCACCTGTTGGCAGCAGCGCGCCCCTGCCTGTGACAGACCCTCCGCCTGCTGTGACAGCCAGCGGTCGTCACTGCCATTTGTATACGGAGGCCCAAACAACAACCTGAAGCCGGGACCTGTAATGGCAGCCCTCCTGACTGGCAGCGCCAGCTATCCTGCCGCCGCACAAATGTGCCGCTGAGACCCTGCGCTGCTGTTGCGCACTGCCCATAATGGGAGCGCTTGAAGGGAAGGTCGCATACCACAACACCATAGACAGACTGCTGACAACAATCTGCAGAACACTTTGAGGCCAGTCGGGGGGGGGTGCCAATTTTTGTTCTTTGAACGGTGGCACGCAGCCTCTCTACTCCTCTGTTGATTCCCCCTGAAACCCCCGCGGGGCTCGGCTGGTTACCTATGCCTTCTTTTCCCACAAATGAGATCAGGAGCGGATTGGACTGTGGCAAGGGGCCTCAGTGCCCAGTGAGACACACCCTAGGGGGCTGGGGAGGCCTCTGTGCTTGAGCTCCTTTTGTACTAATTACCTGCTTTGGCTCTAACCTTGTGGTGATTGGGATAGGGTGCGAGACATTCATTGTCACTCTTATTAGACCTTCCCTAGAGCAAAACACTTCTTCACCCAATTACCTATCCTATAGCCTGTGCCCATCAGTGATCCGCTTCAGCAGCTATAATGGAGCGCAATAAGGGGACCGGGACCAGAGGACCGAAACCAGTCCAAACCAACAAGCTGGATCGGTATACGGTGACCAAAGGCTTACAGCAGGCCGTCCATCGGATGAAGCAGCAAGGGGAGGCCCTGGTGAGGGAGAGCCCGAGATCTCTCTCAAAGAAGTCATGGTGGCCATCACAGGTATCAAAACCTCCCTGGACTCAGTGGCTATTGACATTAACCTCATCAGGGCCAAGAAGAGGAAAATCAACGAAAAAGTGAAGCAGGTGGAAATCACAACGACTAGCTTAGTGGGTGATGTCACACAGTTGCAGAGGGAGGTCCAGGGACTGCAGTACTGCCGGGATCGCACTGACCTCAAGTTGGATGACTACGAAGGCCGACTTCGCTGCAACAATCTCTGTATTGTAGGAGTTCCTGAAAAAGCAGAGGGGCAATCTCCAGATCTGTTTGTTGAAGACCTTATCCTCAAACACCTTCAACCCAAAGGCCTCAGCAAATTTTTTGTGATCGAGCGGGCCCACAGGATCCCGGGCGGCCGACCCAAACCGGGTGCTCCCCCGGGGTCCATGTTGGCTTGTGTCCTGAACTACTGGGACAGGGATGTGATCCTCCAGAATTCCAGAGCCAACGCTCCCCTACGATATTTAGAAGCTATCTTGTCCATTTTGTGGAATCCATTTTGTATTTCTATCCGCCATTTTGTATGCCATGTGCTACCATGTGCTCGACATGTGGTCTGTCCTACCTTTCTGTCCCCATCTCTTCTATTCTGCCTAGTGACAAGGCATATTTAGCCTTTCCTGTCTCGTACATGCCCAGTTGAGCTTGCAGCTGTCTTTTCAGCTGTTCATAGTTTGTAACTGTCAGGATGTGTTTACTAGAATTAGCCACTGTTAGCTCCACCCACATGTTAACTGTAGGTTTTCTATATGACCATATATGTACCTAAAACCTGTGTTTTGTACTTGTACCGCCTTCTTCTGAGCCCCTGTGTGGGTATAAAAGGACCATGAAGGAGTGGTCGAGACGATGGATTGGAATCTCGCATTGTGTGATTGAGAATATGATAATAAATTATCAAATAAAGGGGGAGTGGCTACGACAGCCAAGATGGCAGACTCTCTCTAGTGGAGGTCCATGCAACAATCCCGTCATTTCTTGCTCCCAGCTGCCATCGGCCCCTCTACCTGCCTGAAGGTGATGTTGGGAGATGATGCAGGGCTGGTTTAGAGGGGCAGGAAGCTGTACAGCGACAATTGAAGAGCAGGGGACAGAAAGGTAGGACAGAGCACATGTCGAGCACATGGTAGCACATGGCATACAAAATGGTGGATAGAAATACAAAATGGATTCCACAAAATGGACAAGATAGCTTCTAAATACAAGATGGCTTCTGCTAATGCTAACACAATCGCTGCCAAATTACAACAACAGAGTGAGGTCTGTCGCTACTGTGTCTATTTTATCCTGAAGGGACACATAGGACCTCCCAAAAGCTGCTAAAACTATGTCCAGCTTTCCCTCTAAGGAGGTAGGCTCTGTAGGACGCTCAGCAAGGTCCTAGGCCTGCGGAGCAGGTGCCAGCGTTGCTAAGTGGTATGATGGCCAGATCAAAGATGCCACATGATTGTTGCATGCCCGCTAATGCCTTCCCATAGGAAAGGAATGCCATCCCCAGGAATGGGCCCATTTGCAAGTGCTGGTTGGCACCAATGTATCTCACAGCATGAGCAGCCCAGCAGTTTTAGCAGTCTGTATGGGAGCAGCCTAACACTGTAGGTGGTGCACCAGCAGTCATGGGGCAGTTCACTTCCTCCAGGAATGTAGATTCCTGGAGCAGGGCTCACTGCCTGAGGAGACCCGAGTCTTGGCAACCACGGCGTTATTCCTTTCTTTCTGATCTGGCAATTCAGGTTGTGTCGGCCCTCAACTGAGATCTCTTCTGTTAATTCACCGTGCAGTGACCATTTGGTCGATTTGAGAACTTGGCAATTGGAATCTGGACACCAAGTGATGGGTAAGAGTCGTTCAGCGGCGCTTGCTGTTGGTTTTTGATGCCTTGGATTGGTAAGGTAGTTTAGAAATGCTTACTGTGGCTTTAGATTTGTATGATTGGCCAATATTTGTATTTGGAAATTTGTAATATATAAATTGCAATTTATATAGGCAGGTAATGAGGAGAATTTTCTCTATTTGAATTGATTTGAATGGCACATCGTACTAAAGGTACCTTAAGTGCTACTTGGAAGTAATACTGCATATTCTGCACTATTTTTGGCCTGCCTGTTTCTAGCACACTTCGTAGGATGTGTTGCTTTTGTAGTGATACCAGTTTGCATAGGATTGCCTAGAATGGGGTAAGGAATCAGTCAAAGTTCCAGTAGATTAGAAGGGTACCTATGTTACAGCACATGTTTTGGGTTCTACTGATCAGTTTCTGGTTGATACAGGAGCTACTTGTAGCGCCTTATCTAAATACTTGGTTCCTAGGGCTCCCCTATCTGGTTTAACTATTACATGGATAGGCTTCGATGGAACACCTTCCCTTAGCCCACTATCACAACCACTTGCATTCCATGTTGATAAGTTTACTGCTACATGCCCGTTTTTGCTTTCTCCAAATACACCAATAATATTATGAGTCTTGATATGCTTAAATATTTCAGGGCTACGATACAATGTTCTCCAGAAGAAGTAAGGGTTATTTTGAATGACAACTACCCTGTGATTGAGAGATCCTGTATTGTTAAAGTGGACATTGCATTAGCGTCACTCCCTAGTACCTTGTGGGCTACTTCAGACACCGATGTAGGGCAAATCGTTATTCTGACATAACCACATTGCTTACCTTGGTCCCTCCAACAGCAACTACATTCTCCGTGATAGACTTGAAGAACGCTTTCTTTTCGATCCCTATTCAGCCTGATAGCCGATATTTGTTCTGTTTCACTTTGAATAATCAATCGTATAGATTTTGTAGAGTTCCTCAAGGCTATACCGAGAGTCCGAGTATTTACAGTAAAGCATTGAAGAGACAGCTTTATTCTTTTGTTTTGCCTAAAGGAGTGGCTCTCATACAATATGTCGATGACATCTTGTTGGCAGCCGATACGCCTGAACTGTGTGAAGAGTGTACTTTGTCTTGACTTTCTTTTCTTGCTACACACAACCATAAAGTATCATGAAAGAAATTGCAATACTGTAGACAGAAGGTTACCTACTTAGGTCACCTTCTGTCTAAGGAGGGTTGTGCACTCACACCAGATCGCATACAAGCAATTTTAGACACACCAGTACCTTCCACCCAGAAAGATGTCCGTACATTCATTGGTTGACTTAGATTTGTAGGCAATGGATATTGGGTTTTTCACACATTGTTAAACCCCTGCTAGCGCTTTTGACTAAAGACACTCCAATGCCCCTTCCATGGACAGATGAATGTCAGAATGCTTTTCGTCAGTTAAGACAAGCTCTTTGCTCTGCACCAGTGTTAGACACACCAGATTACACGAAGGATTTTACACTCTATGTACACGAGAAATATGGATGTGCATTGTCAGTTTTAGTACAGACACACGGTGATAAGCAGCGCCCCTTTGCATATTTTTCTGCAGTTCTTGATCCTGTTGCTCGTGCATTGCCTGGGTGCTTCCGTTCAGTTGCAGCGACAGCTGTGTCCATACGTCAGAGTGAAGGGATAGATTTGTCACATAAACTATTGGTGCTAGTACCCCATGCAGTTGATGCCCTCTTGAATCAGACTAAGACACTGCATTTAACTAGTGCTCGTTTGACAGGACACATTACACTAAAGAAGGTGTGCGACACTCAATCCAGCTACTTTGTTGCCATATCCTGTAACTGAGTCTCAATCTAAAGCGCCTCATGATTGTATATTCCTCACTGAGGAAAAGACAAATGGTTGCATCGATTTGCAAGATACGCCCCTTTCAAATGTAGATGGGAACTGTGGGTTGATGGGTCCTGTTTAAAGTTACCAGATGGCACGACCTCAGCTGCATATGCAATCACGACACTTGAGACAGTAGTGGAAACAGCTCGCATACCTCAGAAGTCGGCTCAAGCAGCTGAACTAATAGCTTTGACACGAGCATGTGAACTTAGCACTGACGTGTGTGAACATCTACACGGATAGCCGCTACGCTTTTGGAGGGGTTCATGATTTTGGCCTACTCCGGAAGGAAAGAGGCTTTCTTACATCCCACGGGATGCAGATAATGCATGGAGAATTAGTACATAATCTCTTGACTGCACTTACACACCCAAAGAAAATTGCTATTATGAAGTGTAGCACACACAAGAAAATCATTGACAAAATAGGACAAGGCAATGCCTTTGCAGACTGCGTAGCCCGTAAGACTGCGATGCAGCGAAGCACTACATCCATGTACGGAGTAAAATCACAAGCTGAGCGCTGGCATGATGCTAGAGAAGAAGTATTGGATATACAGAGATCTGCCTCTGTGACAGAACTTGAGCAATGGTCTAAAGAAGGAATGTTAGACAATGAGGGCTGTTGGCGTAACAAAGAAATGAATAAATGGAAATTGCCTGCTGCTTATTTACAGCCTATGGTTCAAATAGCACATGGGCCGGCACATGTTGGAGCTCTAGCAATAACGAAATTGCTCACACAAGTTTTGGAGCATCCAGAGATTGCGGGTACAGCAAAAAGAATAGTACAATCCTGTTTGATTTGTTGGCAGTATAATCCTGGAAAAGGGACACAAACTCCTACAGGAGGGTTTGCTAAACCGACTGCACCGTTTGAAGTCTTGCAGATGGATTACATCCAACTTGAATGCTGCAACAATTTAAAATATGTCCTAGTGGTGGTATGTGCCTTCAGCAAATGGAAAGAGACATACCCTACAAAGGATAATACAGCTGTAACTACAGCGAAGGTGCTTCTGAGACAGTTGTTCCCTAGATATGGTGTTTGCAAGCTTTTATGGAGTGACAACGGACCACATTTTATTGGGCAAGTTGTTGAGTATGTCTTGAAAGGATTAGGGATTAAACAGAAATTGTTGCAGTTTTCTACCCACAATCAGCAGGGTTAGTGGAGGGGTACAACGCTACTTTGAAATTGAAATTAGCTAAAATACTTGCTTCCACGTCTCTGAAATGGGCAGATGCACTACCATTGGCATTGCTATCAATAAGATCAGTGCCACATTCACGATCTGGCCTTACCCCATATGAAATTGTATTGGGAAGACCAACGAACATTTGGGGAGTTCCTAAGCCACGTCCTGTACATGATATACCTTGTGTTCTGATGAATGATTATTTGGCACAGTTAACCGACAGTTTGATCTCTATTTATCAACAGGTTCAAGAAGCGCTTCCCGACAGATCTAAAGGTGAGGCCCACGAACCCGTTCTGGAGACCATGTGATGATCAAGGTTTTCGAGAGGACGAACAGTTTGGAATCCTGGTGGCGAGGACCGGAGCAGGTGCTCCTAGCAACATGGACAGTAGTTTGATTGACGAACAAGAAGAACTGGGTCCATAGCACACACTGCAAACGTGTGTCGCCTGCCTTGGTGGAACCTGCTGTGCTGACTGATCAACGAGAGATCTTGGAGACGGAGAAGGGCCACGCTATCTCACCTGATGAATCTGAGGAAGTCTTCCCGGATCACATGATTACTGGAGCATCGCGATACCACTTGAGACCGAGGAAAGAATCTGCAGTGCTGAAAAAGACTGGTTGAGCCACCACCCTCGGTTAGTGAAATGGAGAGCCGATGTGGCAAGGGAGGGGGATCTGTCCTGCAAAGTGACACCCGTCTTGGCCCGTGGTGAAGAAATCAACGGCTGCCCAGGGATAAAGGCTCCAACGATTGTTTTAAAAGACGAAGTGATCATGGCTACAGAAAGATCAACTGTTGCCAAGATCTGTAGTAAAAGGATCATTTGTGCGATAGGGTTTGTTGTTGCTATGGTGGCGTTGGCAGCAATAACTTGGGTTGTTTAGAAAGCGGCTCCTGTTTGACAATTGCTGATTGCCACTAGTCCAGCACCGGTTGAGCATCACTACTTTACGCTTCCCTACCATGAGCAGAAGCATCGACAATCCTACCTAAATAATACATTTATCCAGATGTTGCATCATACACACAATGCCACGAATACTACCAACTGTTGGGTGTGTGGGATGATACCTGCACATCAAAAGAAAGGAGAAACACCTTTTATTCCTCTACCGTTTTCCCATAATGGTTCATGTAAAGCTTGGTATGCACTTTTGTTTGCTTCCGGAAAGCCTTCAGTAGGTGGGATCAACTTTCATTAGAATAAAGTATGCTATCAAGATAAAGATGGTTATCCTCAAGCTAAAGGAACTAAATGGGAATGGGAAGAGTATCAACCTGGCAATATTTCGACACCATATGTCTTCACGAACATGAGATCAATTAAGAACAATGGACCTTTTGTAATTTCTGTGACCAGAGCTAAAGCGGATATGTGTATAAGCAGTGTTGGAAGAGTTCAAGTGGGACGGAGTGAATGTATTTTCGCATTGACTATTGAAGGAGCTAATAATATTAGTTTCACATCTTCGCACAATACCTTTTTGTATGTGGTAATAAAGGATACTATCAATTACCTATTGGGTGGTCTGGGGTATGTTACATATCATTTTTGTTACCACCTGTGTTCTTAGCCCCTCCATCGTATCATCGGGATTTTAAACTATATAACGATATCTCTAAGAACAGATACAAACAAACAATAAGCACTGATGAGGTTGATCAGACTGATACCACTTTGCAACAATATGTCGATTTTAATTTGGGTTTTATCATCTTCGTGGGTGCTGCATTAAACAGTAGGAAAGTAAGGAGACTCACTCGTGTTGTGGAAGCTGTTACCAATCAGACAGCAATGTCACTTGGGAACATTACAGAAGAACTGCAAATTGCAAGGATTGTAGCACTCAAAAACAGAATGGTGCTCGTGTGATTTTGGCTGATCGAGGTGGTACATGTCGCATTATCTGTAGCAGCTGCTGCGTGTTTATACCAGACCACTCACCTTCAGTATACGACGCAATATCAAAACTGCATAAGATTGCTGAAGAGATTCACCCAGAGACTGGTACATCAACTTTTTCGACCTGGTTCTGGACATTATTTGCTGCTTGGGGCTGGTAACTACTGACTATTTTATGTATACTTTTGGCGATATTATTTACATGCTGTGCTTGTATACAATGTGGTCCTATGCTTTGCTCCATGTGCATCACTGCTTGTACACCTACCAAGAGAAATATTGCAGAAATGAAAGCACAACAAATGTAAAATAAAGAGATCCCAGATAAACAAATGTCTTCAGCTAATGCTAAAAGGGTCATCTGTTGTAATTTGGCATCGATTGGGTTAGCATTAGCAGAAGCCATCTTGTATTTAAAAGCTATCTTGTCCGTTTTGTGAAATGCATTTTGTATTTCTATCCGCCATTTTGTATGCCATGTGCTACCATGTGCTCGCCATGTGCTCTGTCCTACCTTTCTGTCCCCTGCTCTTGTATTCTGCCTAGTGACAAGGTATATTTAGCCTTTCCTGTCTCGCACATGCCCAGTTGAGCTTGCAGCTGTCTTTTCAGCTGTTCATAGTTTGTAACTGTCAGGATGTGTTTACTAGAATTAGCCACTGTTAGCTCCACCCATTTGTTGACTGTAGGTTTTCTATATGACCATATGTGTACCTAAAACCTGTGTTTTGTACTTGTACCGCCTTCTTCTGAGCCCCTGTGTGGGTATAAAAGGACCATGCTCCTTCAGTTTGGTGTGCTACTTCATACATTACCGAAGGGTGTTGTGTGAATGTAGTCCCACCTCATGAGGTTTAATAAACTCAGTATTTTCTATTCCAGTTTCTGTGCCAACTTCTTCCTATTGGTCTGAGGACTCTGTGCAGAGAAGGGCGAACCCCTTGCATCGGTAGGCCTTGCTGAGGCCCACCACCACACTGCTGGGGGCTGAAAACCGCAAACTCACAGAAAAGGTCCACAATGCAGAGGAATTATTGGCAATATTCCAGTCGCAGGACCAGGAGACATAGTTCCAACTAGGCCAAGTCAAGTCAAAGTCAAAATGTACTTTATTCAGGAACTAAAAGCCATCCAATGAAACATGTTATTAAAGTTACATTTCATCAACATAGATTCGACATATAAAACCTTGGTCACTTAAAAAGATAAAATAGGGACATCGTTTATAGCAATAAAATGGCCAGGATTTACATTTTGAAGTTACAAGGGATACATTATGTAAAGTGGGGAGTGTTAAATACCAGATACATCATATATATATATCAAAAAGTGTGCATGCTGATATAAAAATGGGCCCTAGGCCCCAGGCAAGAAAGAACAGACTGGCTACTACAAAGACAGCTTTTCCCCATGCCTGGTAGCCCCTGTTAAAAACCTGCAACCCCAAAACAGACCAAAGGGTAGGATAACATTTGAAGGTACAGTAAAGCCGGCCTAACTTGTGTGGAATGGCAATATCTGAGGAACGGGAATATATAGCTTCTACGCAATCACTGATAAAAATCGAAGAAAAAAAATATGAGGTATCTTGCTCTGAGAAGTTGTCACAGAGGCAAGGTTTTAGAGTACCAGGTTTTGTAAATCCTTGGGGAAAGGCCAGAAGTCAATGAACCAAAGGCAGTTGAAATATACTCAACACAAAGCGATGAACAGCATTGGTAGGGGTGAGTAAATATGGTTGAACTTATTTGCTCAGGGATAAGGTGACATACTTTCTCACAGTGGGCTTTGCGAACTCCTTCTACTCCCTGAAACCCTGGCGTTTGTCCAGGAACTGTTGTTTAATAATCCAGACAGCTGCTTTACCCAGGGGTTTAGGGCTCTGGTACAGGTCAGAGCAGCCAAGCCATTTTGTCAGTTCCATTACATATTTTAACCATGGGATGTGCATAGCACCCTCCAGAGCTACACAGTTAGTGCTTATGACTTTATTTAGATTAGTAGTGTGACAGGCCCATACTCTCAGCCAGCGTAGCAGGGGGCTACCCCTATAAGATCCAAAATGTACCCCACCCCTAATTCTTCATGTAAAATAAATCGGGGTAGTGGGCGGGACTACCAGGAGCTTATGCATGAACTTGTTTTCAGCCCCATGGAAATCCTTTACGTCCTTGAAGCCCTAGACATCACATTCATAAGTTGCCATAGGGAAACACCTTTCTTTGTAGATCTTCAACAGTGCAGGGATGGGTTTTGACCCTAATCTTTTAGCAAAATTCAGAGTAGCCTTATTAAGGCTACTTATTAAGTTTTTTTGTGTATGATTTGTGTATGCCAAGACCCACGTTCATCAAAAAGTACCCCTAAGTAGGGAAAGGTAGGGACTTTAGTTCGCTCAGCACCCTTACAATAAAATTTAGCCTTGGAGGCCTTTTGGGGGGCTTATAGACATAGTATGTGATTTAGAAAAATGTATCGTTAGGTTTAAAGAGTCCATAAAAGCTATGAAACCATTGAGTTGTTGGAGGTCCACAGTGGTTCTAGCAAGCAGGACGGCGTCATCTGCATACAGGAGTGCAGGGATCATCTTGGCACCAGCCCTGGGGATGTCTTTGCAACTTGAAACAAAAAAAAACCTCTAATTTGTTAATGTAAAGTGTGAACAGCAGGGGAGTCACGATGCAACCCTGTCAAACCCCTCTCTTCACAGCCCAGATATCTGTCAGACCGCCATCCCTATTATATCTGACTGCAGCTGTGGTGTTTTCATGGGCAGTATATAAAAAAGCCACACACAGAGGCCTATTTTAAATCATGGTTCTGCAGCTTCATGCCTTCTGCCCTCTCATCCTTTTTCTGGATTGAGTGGGCCCACCGGTGTCCGCACAGTGGCCAATTCGGGTACCCTTCCCAGGCCACCTGTGACCCATCTTCTTCATTATATTGACAGAAACCTTATCCTGCTTGAAATCTGGAAGCTGGACAGCCTAGTAGTGGACAATATGAGGGTGATGATCTTCCCTGATTGTACCCTGGCAGTTCAATGGCAACGGCGCACTTTTCGTGCATTTCAATGCAGACTACAGGCCTCCAACGTCTAGTACTCACTCCTGTTTCTGGCATTCTTCAGGGTCCAGGCATATGGTATTTCACACTTCTTTCATGACCCTTAAGGGATGCAGGACAGGGAGAAGAAGTGTGGGGGCACAATGACCTTCTTACCACTGGCACAATCCACATCCTCTCAACCCTCCGGCGGGGGCTGAGGGAGATGCAGGGACTGACTATTGTGGAATGCCTCCTAGATATCCTGTTCCCTTGATGAAGAGCAGGTTATACAGTAGAGGAGAAGGGCGCTGCAATCGGCTGTGACATTTCGAGACCCCACCACGCTCTCAGATATCCATGGCAAAGGCTTTATGTTCACCAGCAATGAGGGCTTCCTTTCATCCATTCTGCTCCCTCCAAGCTCTAACACAGTGCCCAGTGTAACACCTAACATGTAAATGATACCCTTTGATTAACACTAACAATGTTTTCCGCATGAGTGGGCCTTTTGACAGATCTTGCCACTGAAGTTAATCATTTACCTTTTTTGTGGTGGTTTCAGGGCTGCTCCACTAAGTGGTAGCAGTTGCTTTTATGACACACTGTACTTTCCATGCACGCACTAGAGAGTACACCCACTACACTGTACCTCTGACATGGGCGTGCTGCCACCTCCCAATACAAACAAACACAGGGAGACTCGCCATGCTTCCATTGTTGATATGAACATGCAGGCAGTGGGATGCTGCAGCTGAGGCGGGCTGTCCAGGTACCGCTAACTGTGGGGGGCTTCCCTGCGGCTGTGTCCATTGCTCCATAGAACTCCACTGGCACAGACTACATGCTCCTTTCCCTTAGCCATGCTGCCAGGGCGATGCTTACCCGCACGTTACCTTACCCAACTAATACGTAATATCCTAGGCAATAAACACAGGGATTTTGCAAACTGGTTTATAAGGACCAAATGGGTTTGAACCAGCTAAAAACACCTCTCTGAACTTGTGCCGGTTCTTCCAAGTACTAGAATATGTTCCGCACGTAGGCTGGCTGCTACTAGGTCTAGAAAAGGACTTTGACTCCCCGGAGTGCTGTCCTAATATGTTCTGGGGACACACCTTATCTTTTTGATCAAGCTCCTTTGCACTAGCTTCTCAGTAACATTTGGCCGCATCTGATCCAATACAGAGCCTCGGAGGCACCCTCCAGGGATGCCAATGTCCACAAAGATCTTCTCTGTAGCAATGGAGTCATTGGCCCACATCCTCCGGGAACAGGCCCAGTTCTGTGGTATACCACTCAGTGATGGCCTTCATTCTATATCGCTCTACGCAGATGACATGCTCCTATATCTGAAAGATATCCATGATGTAATGGCAACCTTAGCATGAGCACTTAATAGGTTTGCAGAAGTATCCGGCCTAAGGGTTAACTCGGCTAAATCCGGCCTATCACCATTCACTGTTATGACACCTGACCCTGCCCTTCAGATCAATGGTGCCCTTCTGGCATGGAAGCCCACCACATTCTTTTACCTGGATATATGAATTTATCATACTGCAACAGGTCTCTTGGACAGAAATCTCATCAGAGGGGTGTCCTCCTTGTGAGCGCAGATGTCTTTTTTGCAGACCCTGTCTCTGTGGTGGGCCAAATAGCTCTCACAAAGATGGTAATGCTGATACATCTTCTGTACTACTTCAGCAAAATACCCCTATATGTTGCAAAACCCATCTTCCACTCCCTTGAGTGACTAACAGGTGACTTTATATGTCATGCTCCAGGGCTCAGGGTGGCCCTTGCTAAACTTTACCTCCCAACTGATGTGGGTCAGGTGTGCCAAATTGCAAGCACTAATACTTGGCCTCCCAACTGCAATGGGTGGCCCGATGTATGGTGGGTTGCCAACTAGTGGACACAGCAACTGATTCTCCCCCATGGACCTGCCCCTCATACTGCACTTGTTTCACCCCCACTCTAGAGCGTCACCCCCTCAATCCCTCCTTGCATGGGTCACATATCAATGCTTTAGAAGAAGTTTTTTCTCAACCATCAGTATTGCCTTATGCTCTTGTGCTTCCACTGCTTGGCATACTGCGCTGCAATGTAGTGAATCCCCCATGGGAATTGGATCAATGGCACGATGCAGTGCTTCATAGCTTGGGAGACCTGTACCAAGACAGTGCATTCCTCTCCACAGAGGAACTAATTCCTGAAGTTGGCCTCCCCCCAAGGCAGTTTTTCCTGTACCCCACCCTCATTTGGTTGCTAGTAAACTTGTAAAAAACTCTGCTGTGCTACGCGAAGCTCCCCTAGCAGCAAAGTGCATTCAAAAAATGACGTTTGCGTTAATGTTCAGTACTGGGTGTCTGTCTGCGCTGTGAAATTATTGCAAATTGCACCATGCACTGTGCAAGCGGGCACTGCATCCTTTCTGCTGCTTGAGTAGATTTTCTACTCGAGGACCAGCTTTCTCAACGCTAACGGATAGTTTCAAAACGTGTATGCCGCAACCCGCATTGAGATATCCGACTGTCTGCTTTGAGAAATCTCTCCAGGAGATTGATTCCCCTCACTCGCCAACTTGATGTTGATGAGCTCGAATGAGGAAAATTCTCGCCGGGAGGTGGACTTTCCTTGCTTGCCAACATGTTGTTGACGAGTGCGAAGAAAGGGAAAAAAAGTAAAAACTCGACTACACTACACTAAGCATAGTTTTCCAGAACTAAGCGAGCTCTGCATAACACGGTATGCGCAAAACTACACAAACTCCGTGAGCGGTGCGGAATTAATCACCCAGACTTAACACAATGAGGTGACATACAGCAGGAACTAGACATGCTCATAACAGTCGAATACCTGCATGTAATGAGGATGTGTTGACACCTGAGATGATTGTCAGCCAGTTCCTTGCACTTGCATGCTGTAGCACCACTTAACACACAGTGGCAGCTCTTGGACACTGAATTGTGCTGCTCCTGCATGGATAAAGAATAGCAGAATATCCTGGCATACCCTTCTCTTGTGTCCTGCAATGCTCGCTTCAGGCTCATGCAATATTAGATACAGCACATAGCTTATCTCGCCCCCCACATAAAATCAACCGCTACTTTCAATCGCAGAGATGTTCTCGGCCCCTGCTATGATACACCTGAGGCTTACTTCCTTCATATGTTCTGGACATGCCCTTCACTCTCCAAGTACTGGCTAGGAATTACGAATCACAAGTGTGCTGCTCTAGTCACTCAGCATTACACACCTGGAAGGTAGGCGTGCTGGGTTTGATACGCCAAACAAAGAAAACTACAGCAGTGGCATGGTTCATAGACCTGGGTTTCCTGCTTACCAAAAGCCTAATCACATGCAGGAGGGAGTCACCCAGCCCCCCTACTTTCTCCACCTGTGCACTCTTAAAAAATGCCTGAGCACAATATGAGAGTTTGGCCCTGCACCGTGTGTACACAAAGAACTTGCGCAAATACCCCATTTTAACCATCTTGCACACTCTCTTGGATGAGCTGTGAGCAAGCCTGAGCAATGTTGAACCCCAAATATAGGCCAGTAGTTACCTCTTGCTACCTCTCAGCAACAACTGGTAGGCAAACCACACAACTGGTACTATATTTCACACCCTCAGCCTCCCAACTACTGCTATATAAAAGGTATTCTCTCTTTATATATCATATCAATAATATTCTTCACCTATGCTTAGTCGCATTAGACTATGAATCACAGTTATTCACTGACACACACATTTCATGTGCAAGCTTGATCTGATACTATTATTGACTCACAGCACGGCCATACGAAAACTTGCTTGGCATGTTTATGACTTGCAGTCCGAGTTATGAGATGTAAAACGTAAATGGAAAATGGAAAATGTACAATAACATGATTTCAAACAATAAAGAAAGAAATAATCAAATAAATGTGGCACAGTTGTGAATGCATCAGAGAAGTAGACTAAGTCAATGCAGTAAAAAGAGATGTTGATTAGGGACATTCAGTTTCTGGTTCTTTTAAAAGTTTAGCTCTCTTCCTGCTCTTAGACATGAAACACTATACATCAGTTTTGTTAGGTGACAAGAAGCAAGCACCCAAGTGTATTTTTACTTTATTGTTCTCCAGGCAACACCAAGTTGGCTCCATCTTAGAATTGTAAAGGAGATTCCCCGTGCCAGACTTGGTGCTATGCACCTCTACCTCACTGCACATGAATCACATAGGAAAACACCATGAAAAGCAGACGGACTACTCATTTATATCAGCTTTTTTTAATAGGAAGTTTTGTCCTGGCCAAGGTGTGTGTACATATCAATGGCCACAATGTTGTGCATGGCTCTGTTGTCAAGGAGTCACAATTTTCCACTCCATGTATCTTGACATAAACTTTATGTGTGTTTTTTGCATTTATGTGTTGTTGTACATCAGCATCATGATGCTTGCTTGCTTATTTTGGATTTCTTTCGTCAGGTTCTTTGAAAAGACATGCATCAAGCCATGCGGTTCTCTTATTCCTACTAGTTGCTTTGCGTGTGCACTGGTCCACTAAGCAGCATACCTTTCAAATGTGATTTAATTTTCCACAGCTGTAGGGCCTACCCTTTTTGCAAATGTATTTTCCCCTTGGGGTTCCTCCCTATTGCAATACACAAGTTGAGTCCAATCTTTAGTATGTTTCTTTTTCCAATCATGTTGATCTGCACAACAGGCTCCACCCACTTCGTTCACTCTCTCCATGGGTTCTGCCTTTAATTTTTCACTCCAAAGTCTTCTTCTAAATGAATCGTTCAAGGTCAAGAATTCCAGAGAGCCACTGAGCTCAACGTCACCTTAGGGAGGCATGTGTTCCTCCCTGAATATGAACTGTCTGAGTATGGAGAAGTGATTGGCTTGTATAATTTAAGGCCTCACCACTTCCTTTGATCTGCTCACAATGCACAGCAGTCAACGTCAAATGACATTAGGGGTTACTGAGTTCTTGATATTTCTGCCTTAAGAGGAACCTTTTATGATCAGTGTTTATCTGAGTGTTGAAAAGAGTCTTGTCTTGACCATCACAGTGAAATCATCCTTCGAACGGGTTTTCAGTAGTGTCAGAAATCTTGTTTGCACCTCTTCACTAGAAAAAGAAGCAGTGTTGAACTCACTGCAGCATAATCTGTGACTTTAAATTCCTTCAAGTAGGTCCTTAGCAATGCCAGCTATGGTTTCAACTGGAGGCATTTGTTACAGGAGTAATGTGGGAGTAATAGAGAGAATGCATTTGCTACTGGCTCCTACATGAACAGAGCACTCATAGAACCTTTTTTATCTGACATTCTGTCTCACCACCAAGAAAACTCACTTGAGCGCAGTGGTACCTATGTAATACACTACCGAATTATTTGGCCACATACAAATATATGTGTGTGTAATATATATCTACATACATAATACACAGTGGCACTAACCACTGTGTAGTTATAGTTAGAACCTCGTTACCATTAAAAGAGCATTTTTGGGCTGCTGATAAGTTTGGCACCATTTGATAAGTATTCACAAAACGTTTCAAATAAGCTCATCCGCCTCAGCTTCATTCGAGAAAGTTTTGGGGTGATCCGTCAAGTGGGAAGCAAGAAAAAAAAGTGGGGGCCCACAACGCAATTTCCTTAGGGAGTTTTTTAACAGTACTACAGCCTGAACGGTTTAAAGGAATTACACCAAATTTGCAGAAAGCTAAATCTTTACAGAGAGAGTGTGCTTTTTGGTATTTGGTGTAAATCTGTACAGTAGTTTTTGAGAAATTAAGGTTCAAAATGGATGTATAATTACATGGCTGGGTTTTCTGGACTCTCTTGAGAGTCCTGCGGGCATAGAACTTCAAATACTAGAGCAATGAGATTGGCTGAGGATTTTTTTTTCCAGTTCGCTGTCTCACTCACTTGGCCAATATTAAAGGACATGGGGATTCGGCCCCTTTGTCCTAAATATTATAAAAATATAAGGGGACAGGGTAGACCACCTGGGCCGTTGTGGGGGACCACCCTCTCCGATCAAAATTCAAAAAATATGTTTTGGCCATGGTCCAAATCTGCAAGTCTCATGCAGTATGACCCCCCATGAGAGTCCTGCTAGATTGAAAAACTATTAAAAAATAAGAAAATGGGGAATGAGTGTCTGTGGTGCTTTGGCCACTTATGGGTGTTTTGCTTTGCGGTTAACCCACATCCTGTACTGTCAAAGGTCTGCAAGGTAGGACAATGGCTGCCTCCGTGGAGTTGAGCCCATGGCCTGCTAACTCCATGTTGTGCACAGCCCAAAGGCATAAGTGATAGGTTGTTGGTTGCTCTTGGGGATTATGCATAGGCAGGATGCTGCTATAGTTACCTATGATAATAAAATATTACTTTACATTTTAAAAAAAACTAAAAATGTGCTGACAAAAAACAAAGGTAAAGTAATGTTATTTAAGAATTTTATTAATTTCTTACTTTACATTAAAACAACTTAAAAGTTAATTGAAAAAGAAATGGTTAAAGGGATGTTACAGTTAAGTAAAAAAGCCATTTAAAAAGACCATTTTAATCAAACAAAACCACTGAAATTCAGTAGTTATAGTTAACTGAAGTAACTTTAATTCATGCCAAAAAAAGAACTAAAACTCACTCCCTCACCATGTACTTTTGAAACCTCACAATTTACATCAACCATGACATGTTCTATGATATTATAGGTAACATTACTGCACCATCTGATATTACATCATTGATGATAGAATTGAGCATGGTGAGGGCAAGAGTTTTGGTTACTTTAGAGCACAAGTTATATTCACTTGACTTAACTATAACTGGTGAATTTATAGCACTGGCAGTGCTAGCACCAAGGTAGTTAAAATTAAGCCAGACTTTTCATAGGAAAGGCAATTTTTATTTTCTTAATAACCTTGGCAATGAATCTTCCCAAATATTACCAACACAAAGTTCATCTACTTTGGCTTTGGAATATTTTGTGCTGCTCTGTCAAACTGTGGGGTCTAAAGTGAGTGATTTCACAGTTTAATATCTATAGGAAAGTTTGCTCTCTAACATAGAAAAAAAAGTTGAATTGAATTCAACCAAATTTGGCAGATGGTTGAACTTTACTCAGAAAGCGTGCTATGTTATGAATCTGTTCAGTAGTTTTCATTTAATTGTTGAGCATTTTGAAATCTGCACAAATGGGTATTGAGGGGTTAACAATTTGAGATATCTAGTTCCATGACACCTCTGCAGTTCCAAAAATAAAAATAAAATGTTTTGATTGGCCAGTACCGCAGATACTGAGAAGGATCTACAATACTAAAGCAGCCAGACTGGCTGTCTGCAACATTAGAGAAATGTGTTCCCTTTCTGAGGGAAAAAAGTTCATATAACATGGCTGGGTGGGCATAAAGGTGCCCTCCTTGAGGTATAAGGTAAACAATATATAATTTGTGTCACAGGGACGTGGTTCCACTTGCTGGATCTGCAGTACCCAGAGAGGATCTCCTCTGTCGTACCACGAGCCCAATCCGAAGGCTATTTGCCATAGGGGAGGAGGTTGACTGCTCATAGTATGATAAGTGCAGGTTACCTGCAGGCCTTGTGCCCAACCCCCTAGAGTGCATGTTCAAAGTCAGTACATAGTGGGGTGTTGGCTAATGCCCCCTGCACATGATTGTGAACTGTGTGCAACATATATAGACTGCCTGCAGTGGGTTGGGTGCAGAACCTGGCGTCCAGATAGACCCTGAATCCAACACACCACTGCTGAACATGGCATTGTGTACCAGGGTTTGGTCACCTGAGGAGGACTGAGTACAGTACCTAGCCTCCGGCCAGGCTCTGCAGCCAACATCTATGGAATGTTGGGTACACAGAACTTTTGAATGAAGTATATGATAATAAAAAACAAGCTTCATTTAAAACTGAAGTAAAGTTATGGTAGCCTTTGTGAATAATAAAAAAAACAGACATGCACCTAAAAACACAGTTAAAATGCAGTTATGGTTTTAGATTAAAATTGAACAGCAGTAAAAAACAATACCTAAAAGGAAAATGTAATTAAATTACAGCGCACACTTAGTTCAATAGATTATACTACATTCATAGTCATCCATTTTTAAGTGGTAAGTCTAATATGAAATCTCATTTTTGCTATGTAAGTGTTTTTATCATTTTTGTGATTTATCTGTCACATTATGGGTGAGGACATGAACTTGTTGTGTGAGTTATAGAATGAAAGAATATACTTTTATTTGATTTCATTAAAAAAATCATAAAAGGGTGGGAAAACCACCACGTGTAAAACTTGCAAGGATGTACATTGTTATTATTTTTGTAAAAGATAAAAAAGACGATATTTTAAAAAATATTAACGTGAGCAAGGCTGTCGGGGGATTTCGGAGCCAGAAGTTCTGACACTACATGAGTTATTAACAGATTCTGCATTGGCCAGTTCTCTTGCCGCGCTTTTTAGAAAGTTTATGGCTGTGCAGGACAGTGGGATGGATGAGTCCCTAAGACAGTGAATCACTGCTGCTCTACAAGTTCCTATTTGCTCCTTCCTGAAGACCTCCTTAAGGCCCGTTTTGCGCCTTTCTATTAGAACCGGCAGATGCATAGAAGATGCAGTAAGGACTCATCCCAAGCTCCACACAGGCAGCCTTCCTTTGATTGCCATGCGTATTTCCATTTCGGTGATCGCTATGACCCAGGCCTTAGTAGCATTAAAAAGTGTTTTTTCTGATGCAGAAAATATCTGTGAGTTATAGATCGTGGTCCTGTCTTGCACTTTTTGGGCCATGTCCTATTACGACTTTCATTATAGCCTTTATGGAGAGTCAGAGAAAGACGTGTCCCATATTTGAGAAATGCAAAAAATATTTCTGTCTCACTGCTTCAAGAAGAGCTTTATTCTGTGCAGCTTGCTGCTGGGTGTTCATGAAAAAAATATCTTACAATAATCACACTTTTGGCTGGTGAGAGATCTATCAATGGGAGGGACAAAGGCAAATTATTATTTTTTAGACTAATGAGCTTTTACCAGACCACCATAACCATGACATTTGAGCTGAGGAAAATAAAAAGATGATGTGCAAACAACTTTTACTGATCTCTGCCCTGGTAATTACTCTGGGGCACATTTCAGTCTTGTGGACCTGGTGTGAGAGTTCAGGCTATACGGTTCCTATTTTGAGGCCAGGACTGAATTTCACATGGATGGTCCCAATCGAGAGTGACAAATTGGGAAAAAAGGATGGACTGGAATGCTGCCCGAGTAATTGCCGAAGGCTCAGATTAATTCTAGCATTCCTTCTATCACTCTGTTGTTTGCAGCAGTATGTTGGCCAAAGAACAACAGGTGTGCCCAGACTTGGGTCCCATGCTCACTGTGCCACAAGACTGGCCTGGCAGTTTTAGGTATTCTAAACTGTTCCTGTTAGAGTAGGACCACGACTGAGTTGCACATGACTGATCTCTGTCTAAAGCGACATAGTGGGTGAAAATGATGGACTGGTAGGCAACCCAAGTGATTGCCGGTGAATGAGGTTTATTCAGTTCCTCCTTTCAACCCTTTATTGCTTGATCCAGTAGATACTCTAAGAGCAACAGGTATTCTGAGACAAGAGTCTCATGCTCACTGCACCACAGGATGCACGTCTTACCTCACTGATAGATCCAAAGTAGTCCAAAACCAGCCTGAGGTTGCCTTTGTTCCTATCCGGATGGGGCTTGGCCTCACAGTTGAGACTGGGCATTTCCTGCTGGTGCACAATAACAACTGATTTCCATATAGATGTTCTTTTTCTAAGGAATTTATGTAGTGTGTCAAAATGAGGAAACCTTGTCTAGTCTGTACTAACACTATATCATACATGTAAGGAGGACTATGAATAGTCCTCATTAAAAAAACCTATCAAGGAATATGTGGGTCACATAAGAAGAAAAACAATCAATATTCATTACCGATCTCTGTTGAATATTAAGTCCCGGTTTTCAGAATTGAATGTGTTTGCCTAGATCATAATTTGGAAAAGTCTTGTCAGTATCAAGTTTTATCAGTTCAAACAAAAGGCTTGGTTTGGTGGGTCAGCTTTTATGTCAATCTCGATACTGAGAGTCTTCAATACCATCAGACTGCTGGTGCCCAAGGCATATACTCCTTCAAAGGTTTCACCTCTGAAAGAATTATTTTAATATCCCTCAGCCCCTGAGATCAATAACAGTATTCAGGTGAATTTCAATGTTTGATGCTAAGGATCTTAAGTGAACAGTGAAAGGTATAGACTTGGAGAGCAGGTTCACAAATCTAGGTGTAAAAAAGATTTAGATTAGCAAGGAATTTTCTGCTGAAGAAAGATAGAGGAACAAATGAATGGAAAAGAACATACTGAGAGTATTACCAACACACACACATAAAATAGGTACACACACATTTGATTTTACCTTAAATAATTGAAAAGACAAGAGACGTTTGGCAAAACAGGAACAAGTTGGTTTAAATAAATGCAGTGGCAGGGAGAGTATTGACAGAGTGCGTCTGAGGAAAGTCTCACTTTGTACAAGTTTCAGCTGGCCATAGCTAAACCTTGTGAGATACTATAAAACAATTCTGCATTCCTGCAAAAGCATCTCAGTGGTAAATTAAAAAGTTTGGGCGCCTGATAAGGACACAGATGGCTCTCGACCTTGGGGAGAACTATTGTGGGTCAGTGTGTATGTGCCCAGATGTCCGGTGTGGGGAGCACTTGATCACTACCTGTGGTGTGCATGTCGTGTCCCGATTGGCTGAGTGTTTCTACCCCATGTAGCAACTAGCTTGTGGTATTTTGGAGAATGAGCGCCTTTGGCCAAACATTTTTTATTGAAGCTAATTTCCTCTGACCTGGTTGGGTTGCAACTATCTATCTGTGGGATTGATCAAGGTTTTCCCTGGGTGCATATTTATCTCAGGGCTGAGTGAGACCCCAGTTGTGACATGTCTCTCGATAAATGTGGGTTGAGGTTGCAGGACCTGACTGACCACGTATCTCAAACTCGGGGTTGATGGGGAGGTCGCTTTGGGTAAATCTGACAGCAATGATACAATTTCATTAGAACTTCTACAAATTATATGGCAGTCATAGATATAATTTTTACTGACAGCATTTACATCAAATTTGTGGAAGAAGGGAAATTTACTTGTAGAAATCCTGGTTTCAACTCTAGAAACCTGTGTGTTAGAGATGGAGTCAAAAGCATTTCAGGATTTACAGAATTAATGTGAGCTAGTGAAGTTTTTCTAATATTTCCAGTAATGGCTCAGTCTCATCAAATTAAAGCCGCAAAGGAGTACAAGAGTGACTCTCAACTCCAAATGATTCTTGAGGCCCGCTGATTGTATGGAGCAGTAAAATAGGCATGTGTTGCCCTGACAAAAGCTAACTTCTAGAGTAATCCAGAATAAAAGTCTTGAAGAGAAATAGACCTTGGTGTACAAACAAAGTAAAAAAGAACAACATGGAATCTTAAGTGAAATGGAGCATGGTTGCTCCTTTAACCCCTTCGGGGCTGATGACGAGCTGGGCTCGTCATGGAGCAGGGCGCTCGCACGCTGATGACGAGCCTAGCTCGTCATGAGCCCCACCCTCGGGGGAAGCGCCAGCGCTCCCCCCGAGTCTGCCCAATTTTCTTCTTTTCTGCGGGGATGGCAGGGGAAGACCTTCCCCTGCCTCCCCCCGCCCTCCCCGCCCGCGTCATCAATGACGTCAGCGCGCGAGGCGCACTGACGTCACTGGAGGTTCCTTTTGTTTACCGACGCGCAGGGAAGCCATTTGCTTCCTGCGCGTCGGAGTACAAAGAGGTTCGTTTTGCGGCTGGGGCAGGGGGGAATTTTTTTAAACTTACATCGAGTGAAAGGAAAGGCTTTTCCTTTCCCTCGATGCAACTTTAGAGCATTCCTGCTGCACGATCGTGCGATCGTGCAGCTGGAATGCTAGGGATTTTAATTTTTTTTTTTCCAATTTCGTTGTTCGGGGAGAGGCCCCTTGGGGAAGGGTCGCTCCCCTTTTTGGGGGAACATTAATTTGGAAGTGTTTTCATGCCTCCTATGTTGAGAAAAGGTCATTTTGAAAGTATAAATATAGTGCTAATTTTATTCAAGGATGCAAGTGTCCTTCATTTCTTTTACTTTGTGTTTATCTGAAGTGGCTAAAAAACACACCTGTCCTGCCTAGGCAAAGCTCACTAGTGTTTTTGGGCTGATGAATGTTTTTTTTTATTTGTGCTGCAATTCGAACACATGCTTTGTCTCCAGTGACCATGTGTGTGTTACTATGCCATCGCAGCGATGTGCGAAGGGGTCCCTTGAGTGAGCTGTCCATCATAGTGGGAAGCTCACAAATGTTTTTGGGCTGATGATTGTTTTCCTGAATTTGTGCTGCAACTCGAGCGCCATCTTTGTCTCCATTGACCATGTGTGCGTTACTATGCAATCGCACAGATGTGCGCAGGGGTCCCTTGTGTGAGCTGTCCATCATAGTGGAAAGGTCACAAATGTTTTTGGGCTGATGAATGTTTTCCTGAATTTGTGCTGCAACTCGATCACCTGCTTTGTCTCTAGTGACCTTTGTGTGTGTTATTATGCCATTGCACCGATGTGCGCAGGGGTCCCTTGAGTGAGCTGTCCATCATAGTGGGAAGCTCACAAATGTTTTTGGGCTGATGATTGTTTTCCTGAATTTGTGCTGCAACTCGAGCGCCATCTTTGTCTCCAGTGTCCATGTGTGCGTTACTATGCAATTGCACAGATGTGCGCAGGGGTCCCTTGTGTGAGCTGTCCATCATAGTGGGAAGGTCACAAATGTTTTTGGGCTGATGAATGTTTTCCTGAATTTGTGCTGCAACTCGAGCGCTTGCTTTGTCTCCAGTGACCGTGTGTGTTACTATGCCATTGCACCGATGTGTGCACAGGTCCCTTGAGTGAGCTGTCCATCATAGTGGGAAGCTCACAAATGTTTTTGGGCTGATGATTGTTTTCCTGAATTTGTGCTGCATCTCGAGCGCCATCTTTGTCTCCAGTGACCATGTGTTCGTTACTATGCAATCGCACAGATGTGCGCAGGGGTCCCTTGTGTGAGCTGTCCATCATAGTGGAAAGGTCACAAATGTTTTTGGGCTGATGAATGTTTTCCTGAATTTGTGCTGCAACTCGATCACCTGCTTTGTCTCGAGTGACCTTTGTGTGTGTTATTATGCCATTGCACCGATGTGCGCAGGGGTCCCTTGAGTGAGCTGTCCATCATAGTGGGAAGCTCACAAATGTTTTTGGGCTGATGATTGTTTTCCTGAATTTGTGCTGCAACTCGAGCGCCATCTTTGTCTCCAGTGTCCATGTGTGCGTTACTATGCAATTGCACAGATGTGCGCAGGGGTCCCTTGTGTGAGCTGTCCATCATAGTGGGAAGGTCACAAATGTTTTTGGGCTGATGAATGTTTTCCTGAATTTGTGCTGCAACTCGAGCGCTTGCTTTGTCTCCAGTGACCGTGTGTGTTACTATGCCATCGCACCGATGTGTGCACAGGTCCCTTGAGTGAGCTGTCCATCATAGTGGGTAAATTTAGGAAAGATGGTGCACTCCGCTAGTTGGTGGGCGTTGCCAAACGGGGGTCTTCTGTGTGAGTTCACATGCCTCTTATGTGTATATATGGTCAGAGACTGATGAGAGCAGCAGATGGGGAGAAAGAAGCTCGTGGTCATAGGAATTGTTTTTGGATTGCGCTTGTGAAAATCAAGGATGCAAGTGCCTCTGTCCAGCATCACAGTTAACCACAGTAATTCTGCTGCCCCCCTCCCCATGAGAATCCCTGATGACGTCAGCGCGCACAGCACGCGCCAACATCTTCAGGGATTCCCAGGCGATCGGGAAGCCATTTGCTTCCTGCGCCTGGAGGTGTTAGGTTGGTTTTGAGATATTTGGGGGGTTTGGGGCTGCAAAGAGGCATCAGGGGAGAGGCAAGTGAATTTCCTCTCTCTTGATGTCTCTTTGCAGGGCATTTCTGCCTCACGGTCGCGCACAGCATTGCGATTGTGCGGTGGAAATGCCCCCACTAGCACCAGGGATTTTATTTTAGATTGTAGGAAGTGACCCCTTGGGCAAGGGTCGCTTCCAGGTGGGTCGGATTTTAAATTTAGATTTTCTGGCCCCCCCCGGTGGGCAAATCAACCCGTACTTTTGTCCGTTTTGCCCTTTTTGATGGCCCATCTGTGTGGATGTGATTTTGGGGGTAAATTTGCGTGTTGTTTATTCATTTGTTATGTTGTTTGTGAAATGTAGTATTAATTATTTTTTTTTCTTTGTTTTTGATCCAGGCTTTTGCTGTTTGTATTGGTGTAGGTTGTGGGTCAGTTAATGCTGGTTTTGAAGCTTGTGTAGTTGCATGTGCTTGGTAAGTAAATGTTTTTTGTACTACTTTTCCTAGATTAATGTGTTTTTATGAAAAGTGAAGTTATTGCTGTTTGTGTGGCTTTGTGTTTCTTGATTGATAACTTTTTTTTTGTATTGCTGCTTGATGTGTACTTTGTCTAATCTATACTTTTTTTTTCTTTCCAGTGGGATTTCCTTTCTTTTTGCTGTGTTTCAGCAGAGTAGGTGCTGGTGAGTGTTCTTATATTTGGTTAGATTTGAATTGTTTTTGAGTGTATTGATTTTTGTGTGAAGACTCTACCTTGTTTACTTCTTACTTTGCACAGTGTAGGTTGTTGTTCACTTGTGTGTGTAGTCTTCTTGCTTTGTAAGGATAATGGCTGCTCGCAGGATGACTGCTAAGCAGGTTGTTAGTTTGCTTTTTGAGTCTTCCTCTGACCATGGTCCAGACACTGACTCCGATTCGGAGCATGAGGTAGGTGCAGAAGATTCAGGCAGTGAGTTTTCTCTTCGCATGGTATCATCGGATGATGATTCTTCTTCTAGTGCTGATGAAGTGCCTGTGGTAGAGAGGGACATTGATGTGCCGGTAGAGAGGCAAGAGCCATGTGAGCGGCAGCCTAGGTCCTCATGGTTTCCATTTTTTTCTCGTCGGGAAGAGGCAAGTGTGGTAAAGGCTGCGCCCAAAAGGTTTCACATTGCTGTGGTGTGCCAAGGGTTATCTGGTGCTGCTAGTCTTCCTGTTGTAGAGCAGCATGAGGCATCTGGTGCTGCTAGTCTTTCTGTTGTTGTTGAGCAGCAAGTGGCATCTGGGGATGCGAGTTCTTCTGTTGATGTTGAGATGCAAGAGGCAGCTGGGGATGTGAGTTCTCCTGTTGGTGTAGAGATGCAAAATGTATCTGGGGATGCTAGTATTCCTGTTGGTGTAGTGATGCAAGAGGCATCTGGGGATGCTAGTGTTCCCGTTGATGTAGTGCAGCAAGAGGCATCTGGGCTGCAGGCTAGGGTGGCTTCTTCTCCTGATGTTAGTGATGACGTCTGGGTTGCCCCTGGCATGGTGCAGCCGGAATTGCCAGACCTCACTGGTGTTCCTGGGTGTAGAGTGAATACTGACAATTTTTTGCCAATTCAATTTTTTCAATCGTTTTTTGACGATGAGTTTTTGCAAGAGATTGTGGAGCAAACTAATTTGTATGCAGAGCAGTATTTGAGGGACCCCAGTGCCAGCCTTAAGCCCCATTCTAGAGCTACCCATTGGTCTCCCACATATGTTGAAGAGATGAAGAAGTTTTTGGGATTAACTTTTTTGATGGGCTTGCTAAGGAAACCATCAATGTCTTCTTATTGGTCCACTAGTCCCTTGATGGCAACGTCTATATTTCCAGCAGTTATGACTTGTGATCGATATATGCTTCTTCTTCGCATGATGCACTTTGTTGATAATGATTTAGCGTTGCCACGCGATCACCCTGATTGTGACCGTCTTTTTAAGATTCGGCCTGTCCTCGATCACTTTGTTGATCGTTTTCCTGAGATCTTTGCACCTGGAAAAGAAATAGTTGTGGACGAGTCTTTGGTATTGTTCAAGGGCCGCTTGGTTTTTAGGCAATACATTCCTAGTAAGAGGGCACGCTATGGAATCAAACTGTATATGCGGTGTGACAGTGATACTGGGTATGTTTATAATTTCAGGGTGTACACCGGTAAGGATTCCAGTATTAACACTTCTGCTTGTCCGTCCACTTTTGAAGTGACTGAGAAAATTTTGTGGGAACTAGGTAGACGGTTATTTAACAAAGGCCACCATTTATATGTAGATAACTTCTACACTAGTGTGCGTTTGTTCAAGGAATTGGCCAAAGTGGGCACTGTTGCTTGTGGCACGATGCGCAGTAACCGGAAAGGTTTCCCAATAGAACTTGTTTGCAAAAGGCTTGTGCGGGGACAGTCTACTGCATTGCGATGTGGGAAGCTTCTAGCTGTGAAGTTTTCAGACAGGAGAGATGTGTACATGCTGACTACTATCCATGACGAAAGCACTGAAGCTCTGCCTGTTCGGGGTGAGACTGCTGAAGTGCGTAAACCTGTGTGCATTTTACAGTACAATATGTACATGGGTGGTGTTGACAGAGTAGATCAGAGGTTGGAACCTTATGCTGCTCTTCGAAAGGCTTACGTTTGGTACAAGAAGTTGGCTATCCATCTTTTCCACTTGGCATCCTTTAATGCTTTTGTTGTTTTCCAGAAATCTTGTCCTGAGTCAAAGATGCCTTTTGTTAAGTTTCAGGAGACTATAATAGGCAGCCTTGTACTAGTGGAACAGGCAAGTGTGCCAAGATTTGGATTGGTGGAGGAAGTGGCTAGACTGAAAGATCGCCACTTTCCAGAATACATTCCTCCCACAACTGCAAAAGACAATCCCACTAAAAGATGTAGAGTCTGTTGGCGAAGAGAAGTGCGGAGGGAGTCTCGTATGTACTGTCCTGACTGTCCTTCAAATACTGGATTGTGTGTGCCAGCTTGTTTTAAATCGTACCACACACAAAAGAAGTTTTGGGAGTTTCATTGAGCTTGTAAGTGTACTGTCTGGTCTGTATTCTGTAATATTTTTTAGTCTGCTTTAAGGTTTGCATTAGTGCAAAGCATTTAGTTTTTGAATTTGTGTTAGCAGATTTGTAGGTTTCTACATTTGATTTGTGGTATTTCTTTAAAAAATTCTAATTTCGATGGTGGTGTGTGCAGGATTGTGCTTGGATTGTTGGTGTGCGTGGACTGGCGCTTGGCTGGTGGTGTGCGTGGTCTGGTGCTTGGCTGGCATAGTGCATGGATTGGAGTTGTGCTGGGGGGGTGCGTGGATTTTTGCTTGGCTGGCGGAGTGCATGGTTAGGTACTTGGCTGGCGGTGTGAGTGGATGGCGCTTGGCTGGTGGTGTGCGTGGTCTGGTGCTTGGCTGGCATAGTGCATGGATTGGAGTTGTGCTGGGGGGGTGCGTGGATTTTTGCTTGGCTGGCGGAGTGCATGGTTAGGTACTTGGCTGGCGGTGTGAGTGGAGTGGTGCTTGGCTGGCGGTGTGTGTGGAGTGGTGCTTGACTGGCGGTGTGTGTGGAGTGGTGCTTGGCTGGTGATGTGTTTGTGGAGTGGCGCTTGGCTGGTGGTGTGCGTGGAGTGATGCTTGGCTGGCGGTGTGTGTGGAGTGGTACTTGGCTGTCGGTGTGCGCTGAGTGGTGTTTGGCTGGCAGTGTGCATGGTCTGGTGCTTGGATGGTGGTGTGGGTGGACTGGCGCTCGGCAGGCGGTGTGTGAGTAGTTACTTTCTGTTGGTCACTACACACACTGCTAGTTGAGTGACACTCCACACAGTCCATCATTTTGTGTAGTTGCAGTGTCAGAAATGTGGGCGTGTGAAAGTGATGGGCCCTTGAATGGCGCTGTTTGCTGGTGTGAGTGTTGAAATGTGATGGGTCCGCGGCTGGCGGTGTGAATGTTTTGTATGTGTCACGCGTATGAAAGGTGTATGAATGGCCTGTAAAGAGGTTGGTGCCTTGACGTGGCTTTACAGCTCACGAGCTGTGAGTCAGTGGTTCAGTTTATCATACTTTCAATTATACGCAGTGTATTTCATTTTTGATGAAATTACTTGCGTATCCAATTGTATGTACTGAATCATCACTCACCCTCGTGCCAAATCCAACCAGTATGTGTGTGTGCTTGCGGATTAGATGGGTGTGCAGTAATAATTGTTTTTTTTCTCTTTCTGCATTAGGGTGTACCTTGTCCCTTATTGTGATTGTTGTAATGTGTTGCTTTTCCATTCGGATGGTGTCAATGGTCTGGTTTGTATCAGGTATGAAAGGTGCGTGAATGGCCTGTAAAACGGTTGGTGCCTTGTCGTGGCTTTACAGCTCACGAGTTGCGAGTCACTGGTTCGGTTTTTATGCATTTATTTATTGACAGAGCATTTCATTTTTTGAAATATCTTGTTAATAAAATTTTATGTACTGAACCATCACTCGCCCTCGTGCCAAATCCAACCTGTATGTGTGTGTCTTTGAGGAATAGATAGCCGTGCTTGAATGTTTGACTTTTGAGTAACTCTGTTAAGGTGTGGTATCCTTTTACTCGGGAGAACAAGGGGAACGCAGGGTGGTAGGACATTTTTGCCGGCACGGCGATCCCACGCTAAAAAGTTTGGAAAAGTGCTATTTGTACCTAATTTAAAGGTTTGTAAGGAGTTCTTGGTAGCAAAACATTGGGGGACCCACGCATGCCATACATCCCTGAACTCTCCCGGGTGTCTAGTTTTCAGAACTGTTTGGGTTTGCTACTTTCCAAAGAATACCACCCAGCCCCGAGCCAAAAACTCAGGTGCCCCCCCCAAAATCAAAGTTATATTGCTTCAGGGTATTTTAAATTCTCCACCGTACAATTTGGACCTTTTCCTGTTGCAGCCACTATGGCTACCCACGCAAGTGAGGTACCGTTTTTATCGGGAGACCTGGGGGAACGCTGGGTGGGAGGTAATTTGTGTAAGCCCAGTGATGCCACGCTTTCCCAGACTACATGTGAAAAAATTGATTTTTTTTTCTTCTAAAATTGAGGTTTGCAAGGGATTCTGGGTAAAGGAACGTTGGAGGATCCACGCAAGCCATACCTCCTTGGAAGCCCCCGGGTGTCTACTTTTCAGAAATGTGTGGGTTTGGTAGGTTTCCCTAGATGGCTGTCTCGCACGGGACCAGAAACCCAGGTAACCCCTCTTGCAAACGCTGGTGAATTTAACAATGGTGAAAATGTTAAGTTCACCAGCTTTTGCAAGAGGGGTTACCTGGGTTTTTGGCCCCGTGCGAGACAGCCATCTAGGGAAACCTACCAAACCCACACATTTCTGAAAAGTAGACACCCGGGGGCTTCCAAGGAGGTATGGCTTGCGTGGATCCTCCAACGTTCCTTTACCCAGAATCCCTTGCAAACCTCATTTTTTGCTTGGAAAAAATCAGTTTTTTCACACGTTTTAGTGTGGGAAAGCGTGGCATCACTGGGCTCACACAAATTACCTCCCACCCAGCGTTCCCCAAGGTCTCCCAATAAAAATGGTACCTCACTTGCGTGGGTAGGCATAGTGGCTGCTTTAGGAAAAGGCCCAATTCATACTGTGGAGACCAAAACATTACCTTTAGCCAAATAATCTTATTTTTTGAGGGGGTCACCTGAGCTTTTGGCCCGGGGCTTGGCGGGCATCTTTGGAAACTACCAAACCCAAACAGTTCTGAGAACTAGACACCCGGGGGAGTCCAGGGAGGTATGGCATGCGTGGGTCCCCCAATGTTTTCCTACCCAGAAACCCCTGCAAACCTGAAATTTTGGTCAAAAAACCCACTTTTCCGTACTTTTTTGGGTGGGATCTCGCTGCCGGAACAAATGTCCTACCACCCAGCGTTTCCCTTGTTCTCCCGAGTAAAATGATACCTCACTTGTGTGGGTGGGCCAAAGGCATGTGACTCAGGCTGGGGGGCTTAATTTGTAAAACTTAAATATGACTAAAAACTACTTTTTTCAAAATTCATTTTTGCCGTGTTCTGCTTTGGGGCACCCACACAAGTGAGGTATCCTTTTACTCGGGAGAACAAGGGGAACGCAGGGTGGTAGGACTTTTTTGCCGGCACGGCGATCCCACGCCAAAAAGTTTGGAAAAGTGCTATTTGTACCTAATTTTAAGGTTTGCAAGGAGTTCTGGGTAAGAAAACATTGGGGGACCCACGCATGCCATACCTCCCTAGACTCCTCCGGGTGTCTAGTTTTCAGAACTGTTTGGGTTTGCTACTTTGCAAAGAATACCACCGAGCCCCGGGCCACAAACTCAGATGCCCCCCCCCAAAATCAAGGTAGTTTTGCAATAAGGTAATGTAAATTCACCACCGTACGATTTGAACCGTTTCCTGTTGCAGCCACTATGTCTATCCACGCAAGTGAGGTACCATTTTTTTCAGGAGACCTGGGGGCACGCTGGGTGGGTGGAATTTTGTGGATCCACGCAGATTCCAGAACTTGCCACCACAGAAATGTGAGGAAAATGTGTTTTTTTTGTCACATTTTTATGTTTGCAAGTGATTCTGGGTAACAAAATCTGGGGGTAGGCAGACGAGTCACCCCATCCTGAATTCCCCTGGGTGTCTAGTTTTCAAAAATGTATAGGTTTGCTAGGTTTCCCTAGATAGTGGCAGAGCTTCTGAAGGACTGGACTTTCTCTAAGGTCCAGCGGTGCCAGGGAACAACACCTGAAACCTTCGTGGGATACCTGTTCAGCACACAAATGACAGAGACACGGGACACTTCCTTCGGCGTCAAAGATCAGCGTTTATTACTGCAAGGAGGCAAAAGTCACAAGAAGTACAACAGAGTGTAGGTTCTGAGAGTCTGCTTCAAATTGCAAATGTGGATCGCTCCTTTTATACACATTTTCGTCATTGCACAACACACGGACAAAAGGTTACAACTCAGTTCCCACAGTAAACTTCAAAAGGACTTCTTTCATGTTTTCAGAACCCCGGAACATAATTTCAGTAACATTGCCGGTTCCCAACTGTAAAAGCACATCTTCTCACCATTAGCCACATTCCACTCTAGTTGTAAACGAACGAGAGAAAGAGACAGGAACAGCTGCCAGGAAGACAGACAACAGTAAAGGAAAGAGTGTGAGGGTAATATTGGAAGCATGATCACAGGATCAAGGGATTCGATCCTAACACATGCGCGGCTGAAACAATAGACCTGCACGGCAAGATTACCCTCAAGCGGAGCCCTCTGCCTTTGCAGTGTCATCCCCTCGTCATAAAAGACGCACAAAAGGAATATGCATCTTCCGCAAGGCTTGGGAACTCAGGGTCATAGCGCGGACAGTTGCCTGCTCGCTGACTACGTGAGGGCAAGAAACAAAATGGGTGCCGTATCTAAAATGGAACCCGAGGGTTCAGAAGAAGAAACGCGTAAATAAGGTGAACCCTTCCAAGTAGTGTAACGAAAACGCGTACACTTACTAAACTCGTTATTTACGGTTCATAGATACCAAACTTGCCCATATTCGACCATGCCCAGAACATCATAACGATTCTCACGGAACCTCAGACGCTCCTTTTGCCCTCATGTAGGCAAGAACTAGTCGAAGTCGGAATCGATCTCGATGTTCATCAGATCATTCAGATGTTGTTGGAACATTATTCTATCCATTAATGTCTCTTTGGTAGCAGGTGGCCTTCTTATACACGTTGTAGCACAAAGGCCACATAAGGCAGGACCACACTGTACACAAAGACAACACGTGAACAGAAACGTAACAACAACCCCTATGATCATCAGAATCTTCCAACCCCATGTCGACATTAGGCCCCAAAACCATCCTAGAAGCATCCAATCTCCCTCGTCCACGTGTATGGACTCTGAGATTTTATGCAACTTTGAGATGGCTTGGTAAACGGTTGGAGCGTTATCAGGTATGAAAATGCAGCAGCTCGAATGGATCACCTTGCACACACCACCTCTATCTGCTAGTACAACGTCTAGAACCATACGGTTCTGTAGCGTCATAAGTCTATCTGCCTGAAGCTCTGCTGTCAGGTTCCCAAGGGCACTTGCAGTTATGTAAGCGGTCGATTCCACCACACGAGTTAACTGTCTCAAGTTCCTACTATTAATCATAGGACCCCAAAACGGTAGGAAACCCTTAAAGAAGTCTCCTGCCTCTTGACCGACAGTATCTTCTTTACTAATAACGCCTCTCACAACTCTGGTCTTGTGATAGTCTGAGGCGACGGTAAAAGTCGGAGGTAAAAGATTCGCGATATAACATGTGCCCGAGAAGTCATGGGGCAACCATGTGTATGCGCGGTCATAACACACAAAGTAGGTACCCTTGGCAGTCAGAAAGACAGGGGAAGAGAGCATCGGTAAGACGTACGTGTCAACACAAGCGCTCTTCTCAAGCTGAGCTCTCGGATTTCGACCATGACCTTGCAGACAGAAACGACCCAAGTGAGGTACGATCCAGATCGGAGACGAGCTTTTAAGCTGTCTATCACCCACTGATACACTATACTCAGCGTCACTAAGATCCTTATATGCTCGTACTTCCTCCTCTGGGATAAGCGATACGTCAAAAATATCTCTATCTAAATCAGTAATAGCTATCACCAAAGACTTGTGGTACGGGCCAGGACCAAAACCTGCTGAGCGTGGCTCTCGATGGGGGTAGGAATCTAAGGCACTGCGAAACATACTTTGGAATGCTCGAGCTGACCCCTGGGGACTATAAGGAAGAACTAAATACGGAATACCCTTATCCATGGTATGTGGCATTAACCCACACACCCAACAATTAGTGGTATTCACCACCAACTGATGCTGATGTAGGAGTTGAACAAAGGAATTGTTCATAAATTCCGCACGTCTAACCTGTTCATGTTGGGGTAGGAGATGGAAAGAATGTGGAGAAATAGTGGGAACAAAATTTAGATCATGAGAAGGAGAGGTAGGCGAAATGGTATCCAATAGTAACTGACTCCCAAAGTACACTCCACCCACCAATAGCATAGAAACAGTTAGAAATAATATAAAAATTTGCAACAGGAAATATTTTGTTCGGAACATCTTATGCAAGTTAGATCTTTGCGCCGTTACCCTCTCTATTTCCGACAGCTTAGAAAACCCCATCTTCTAAAAAAAAAAAACGTCCGTGACGTTCTTGACGCACTTTGTTCTGAGTAGCGATTATTAATTTCCAGGAGTTCCCAGAAACCGACAAAGGAATCGACCTAGTGTCAGAAACCTGCTAAACAGAAGAAAGTACCCGCACGGCCCTACGGTCAACCCAGATGGAAGGTTCTAACTACTTGAGCATTCAGTTTAATATCAGTCTTCTAGCTGTACTGGAAAAGAAAATACACATATAACATAAAATGTCCACAATGTTGATGACAACAGTAAGGTGGTACTGCTAATTCAAAAAAATAAAAAAAATGAAACTTTATTAGTCCTTATTGCGCGGTCGAAGAAAATATCGACTTCTTCCTGGTTGAGTCTGCTCTTCAAACAACGGTTCAAATGGCAAGGCAGTGTTCGATTGTTCAGACAATAATTCAGGACTTGAACTCTCCAATGGTGATGACGTAGACAAAGTTTCGGTTGATTCAACAGGGATGTCTGATTGAACTAAGCCGTTCTCTACAAGCTGAGCATCACTGAATGGTATATAGGACAAAGGTGTTTCTATTTCAGTCGAGGCGACTCCTTTCTTTATCCACGTATCTCCTGGCAAAGGAAGCGGAACCTTCTTTGTGTGGCTCGCATGTACCCAATGTTTCCTGCCTACCAGCCGAACTGCAGTCCTCGTCGCCAATAACACCTGGTGGGGTCCCACGAACCTTGGCTCGAGATTGCGTTTTCGTCCAAAATTGCGGGTAACGACCCAATCACCAGGTTGTAGCCGATGACCAGAACCCTCTGTTCGTGCTGGTAGAGCCTCAAAGACCTGTTGATGAATCAAACTCAATTTAGCAGTCAGATCATAAAGATAGTCAATCAACATTGGATATTCAATTCTGTTAAACTCCTTAGGCCTTGGAACTCCCCAAATATTCGCAGGACGGCCGAACACAATCTCATATGGGCTAAGCCCTACTCAAGAGTGCACGGTTTCCCTGGTCGATAAGAGAGCTAAAGGCAAAGCATCCGGCCACGATAAACCAGTCGTTGCCTGGATTTTGGCAAGTTTCAATTTCAGGGTGCCATTATATCCTTCCACCAAACCAGCCGACTGAGGATGATTAGCGCTATGAAATTTTTGGACTATGCCTAGGCCACGACACACACTCTTCATCACACTTCCCACAAACTCACTTCCGTTATCTGACCATAAAATCCGTGGCATTCCATACCTAGGGAAATATTCCTTGAGCAGGATTTTTGCTGTCGACAGGGCAGTATTATCCTTAAGAGGGTAGGCCTCAATCCATCTGGAGAATGCACAAACCACAACTAGAACATATTTCAGATTATTGCATCTCTCCATATGGATGAAATCTAATTGGATAATTTCGAAGGGACATGTAGGAGGAGCAAAATGACCAGGTGGAGTGGGGGTGCCCTTACCAGGATTATACATCAAGCATACCATACAATTCTTTACCACTCTCTCTGCACACTTAGTAATCCCATCATTCTTCCATACAGGAGACAACAACTTGCATATGCCTTTCGCGCTAATATGTGCCGTGCCGTGGGCCATTGTAACAACAGCAAACACATATGCGTCCGGTAACATCCATCTCTGTTTTTCTGACAAGTCAACCCAACATCCATTCCCGTCTAACTTCCCCGTGCTTTCTTTCCACTTAGTCTTTTCCATCTCAGTGGCCTCGTTCTGTATTTCCTTCACACTTTCAATTGTGTCTTCACACATGCTAGTCTCCGCTGGCCATCTCACTGAGCTCGTAACATACATTCGATTTGTCAGATCTCTGACTGTCTCCTTAGCAGTCTCATCCGCAAATGCATTACCACGGCCCACATCATCTGTCACTTTCCGATGCGCACTACATTTAATTATGGCCACCTGCTTAGGCAATGTAAGTGCATCCAAAAGGTCGTTCACGAGCTGTCGGAGTTGGATCTTCGTGCCATGCGACGTGAAAAATCCTCTTTCTCTCCACCATCGACCAAAACTATGCGCTACACCAAATGCATACTGACTATCGGTAAACACATTCACTCGCTTTCCTCTGGACAACACACACGCTCTTGTCAAGGCGATCAGTTCAGCCGCTTGGGCCGAATTCTGACTCAATCTCGCAGTTTCCACAACCGTACTCAACGTCACCACAGCATACGCAGTCGTCACTTCACCATTCGGCAACTTAAAGCATGAACCATCAACATACAAAGTACCATCGGGATCTACCAATGGAGTATTTTTCAGGTCAATACGACCCTTCGTCTCTTCTTCAGTTCTTAAATAGCAATCATGTGGTACTGTATCACCTGATTCCATGCCGATCGGCAACAATGTTGCAGGGTTCAACACATTGCAACGTTTTATCCGTATATGACTCGCCAAAAGGGTTAACTCATACCCAGACAACCTTGCACTCGTCAAGTGTTGAGTTTTTGTTCGATTCAAGAGAGTGTCAACTGCATGCGGAACCATCACCGTAAGCACATTATCCATGACCAGACCTGCGGACTGTCGAATGGACACCGCAGCTGCCGCTGTTGCTCTTAAACAACTCGGCAATGCTCTAGCTACTGGGTCTAAGGTCGAAGAAAAGTATGCACATGGACGCTGTTTGTCACCAAATTGTTGCGTCAAGACACTCAACGCACAACCATCCCTCTCGTGAACGTATAGTGTAAACGGCTTACTGTAGTCAGGGGTACCTAACACAGGAGCCGAACACAACGCATCACGTAATTCAGAAAAACTTTTCTGACACTCTTCAGTCCAAGGCAAAGGAGTCGGAACATCCTTGCACGTAAGAGCTAACAATGGTTTCGCCAATAATGAAAAATTTGGAATCCATTGTCTGCAGTATGACGTAATACCTAGAAAGGCACGTACATCTCTCTGAGTTTTTGGCACAGTCATTCGGGCAATCGCTGCGATTCTTTCTGGGGTCAACCTTCTCCCTTCTTTTGACAATAAGTGACCTAAGTAGGTTACTTCTTGACAACAATATTGCAGCTTAGAAGGTGACACCTTGTGATGTAAGTCACATAAATGCCGCAACAACGATACTGTAGCAGTTCTACAAATATCCTCGGTATCGGCTGCCACCAACAAGTCGTCAACGTATTGAATCAAAGCCGCACCCGTCGGTAACACAAACGCATCAAGTTGACTTTTAAGGGCTTGACTGTAAATCGATGGACTTTCACAGTAGCCTTGAGGTGAGCGTTTAAACCTAAAACTTCGACCTCCTAATGAAAAACCGAATAGATCTCTGCTTTCCTCAGCGATCGGAATACTAAAGAAAGCATTCTTTAGGTCGATCACCGTGAACCAGGAGGCAGAAGCTGGAATCAGGGTCAACAAGGCCGTGATATCAGGCACCACAGGAAACTGCGGAATCACGATTTTATTCACCTCTCTCAAATCAATTACAAATCGGTACACAGGAGGTTTAGATGGATCGGTTTGTTTCAAAATGGGTAACACAGGACTATTACACACATTACCCCGAGTTTCTTCGATGACATCTTTTTCGATCAGGTCATAAATGATCGCTAATAGCGCTCGCTCGCCATCAAGAGAGATACGATACTGAGGTATACGTGGTAATCGAACATTCGTTTTCAACTGGACCACATAGGGTGGAATGTTTAACAGGCCCACATCATTGGGACCTGTTGCCCATAAAGACGCAGGAAGAGAACTCAATTCCGGTGGGAACTTATCCATTGATAGGTACATAGGAGAGATAACCCTCTGACCTAACGTAAGCTCCACTCCTTCAGGAGAGCAATACAAAGTCGCATATATCCGTTTTAACAAATCCAGACCCAAAAGATACTCACCACACCCAGTGGATAGAATCAATGGAGCCTCCAGCTCACGAGGACCAATCGCAAGGGACAAAGGGCTAGAGACAGGATTGCTAACAGGGGCGCCAGAGAATCCAATGGAAACATTCGTTAAGCCAGACAAAGGTGCGCCAGGGAGTTTGGAATGCATGATGGAACTTTTTGCTGCACCAGTGTCCAACAGAAAAGGCTCAACTACGCCAGATGTGGCAACCGCGACGTAAGGCCCTCTCTGATCAACCGGAACTGACACTACTCCCTCTCTTTGTCGATGGCTGTCCTAGTAACGGTCGTCTGCAACAATCTCATGCTCAACATAATAATCGTCCACATAGTACTGTGCAGATTTATCGGACCCCGCATTTCGCTGGTCGAAACAATTATTTGCGTCCGATGAAACAGTAGAGCGCTCATGATTTTGAACGAAACCTCGTCCTCTACCTCGAGAGGCCTGTTGAGGACCACCACGACCTCCCCGAGCCGAAACATTATTATAACGATCACGTAAAGCGGGACAATCAAATTTTATATGGCCCTCTCTCCTACAATATGCACACTGATTATACCCAAGCGTAGATCTAAAGTCAGAGGAGTCAGAGCGCGACTGCATCCTAGTGAACTGGGCTCGTGGTCGATACTGCTGTTGTAAATCATTTTGATTTGAACGTGGAGGATATGCCTGCTGCAACAAAACCTTCGTTTTGAGCTCCTTCGTTTTCTTGTCTGAACGATCACTTTCTTCCTTTTCCCTATTCTCATAATATTGAGCCGTCGCTAATATCTGTGCAGTGGTTGAAACAGCCCATGCACTTTCCGAATTTTTCAATTTGTTGCATAGCTCTGGCAACAAATTTAACACAAACTTATCAACAAACAACCGTTGGCCTCCTTCGGTGCTCATGTCCTGACCACTATGATCGACAAATGCCTCCTCGAATCTAGTAAAGAAATCGGAGACACTCTCGTCTTTCTTTTGCTTGCAAGCCGATAATTTATCCCAATTCACCCTCATCGCTGGCATGAGTGTTTTCATAAGTGTAATGATTTTCTGGGGTAGATCCAAAATTAACTGCTCAGGCTTAGCCCCACCAACTTGTAGTCCATCAGCCGCTATTAGTGCAGGCCAATCACCGCCTAACTCATTCACATGATTCGTTTGGCGAATTTTCGCCCAAATCGGTTGCGGTACGACATTACCAAACAGCATGTCGATGTCAGCGAGGTTCATAATAGTAGCATCTACCAATTGGGACAACTCCTTATAATAACCCGCCGGATTCTTACGCGGATCAGGCAAAGATTGTTTCACCTGCAAGACTTCTGATCGCTTCCATGGGAGGTGTATCCAAACACGTTGGAAATGTGGCAAAACTGGGGGATTGGCAGCAGGAGCACCTGGCATCCATACTGGCGGAACCTCTCTCATAGGATATTGACCAGAGTTCGTTTTCGTATTATCGGTGTCATCATCAAATGACACACGAGAAGGCACTGTGGATCTAAAGGCTAACAATCGCTCTAATGCTCGTCGTACATTTCCACCCACAATCATACCGTTCGAAAACTGACTCTGGAGTTCCGTCATCTCAGGCGGTACATTATCCAAGTCATCATTATACCATTCTTCTCTCAAAAAGTTACACATTTCTTCAAACATAAATCTCTGAGTGGGCTCATTAAACTGAGAGAATGTATCAAAAACCATGTGCGGAGGGTAGTTAGCAGGGTGTCTTATCCATCTACGCACCATAGTTACCAACGTGGCACTCTCCCTTCCACCAGGGATTTGACTTCGTCTCTGGGGGGTTTCAGAGACATCGGATCGAAATAGCGATCCAGAAAGTGGGGAGTAAAGGGTAGCAACAGTATTAGGGATACGATTACGAACAGAAGGAGAAAGAAGAACAGGAGCAACAACATTAGAAGTGAACGTAGGGACAGCAGAGGTAGCCAGGACAGTTGAGGTAACAGGAACAATGGACTGAGGAGGTACAGGCAAAGGAGCAGTAGGAATAGGAGCAGGTGGTGGGACAAACGCAGGACCAACAACAGGCCGACCAGCAGCCGCTAGAACAACAGGAGGAACTACAGGAGGAACTACAGGGGGAACTACAGGGGCTGTAGCACCCTGTGCATAAGGAGGTGGTGATTTCAATAAATAGGCTAACAAGGGATCCTCCTTCACATCTTCTTCCTTTTTAACATGATTAGATGGTAAAACCGGATAACATTTATCTACCTGCATGTGATGCAGTCTAGTAGAAACTTCTATCTCTTTTTCTGCTTCATCTCGCTGATATTGTTCTGCACCTTGCATCATCGTAATGATACCTTCTTTTTTATTTTTCTTAAGCTGTTTGATTTCTTTCTGCTTGGCCTCTTTAAGCCATAACCGAAAGGAATCATACATAGCAGGCCTAGCTATCTTTTTAAACAATTTAACTTCAAGATTATCTAAAATCGTAATTTCAAAACTTCCATGCGGTGGCCAACTAAGGTCACCATCGTTTTTCGTATAACGAACCCAATATTCATTATATATAATAGGGCCTACACCATGTCGACTATAGAGCTCATAAATTGGAGTTCCAACTGGAGGTATCGGAGACGAGTCCTCCAACCGGGAATCAGTGTTATAACATTTAAAGAAACCAAAGAAACCACTACGGCTAGGCATCTTGCTCACTAACCAAGTATCAAACTTCAAGGGTTATCGAAGCGCTAAATCTTCGTGAAAGACAAAACCCTCGGTTTTTGGCAATTGACCTGGGGGAACGCAGGGTGGGTGGAAATTTGTTGATCCACGCAGATTCCAGAACTTTAAACCACAGAAATGTGAGGAAAATGTGTTTTTTTTGTCAAAATCTTAGCTTTGCAAGGGATTCTGGGTAACAAAACCTGGTAGTAGGCAGTCGAGTCATCCCATCCTGAATTCCTCTGGGTGTCTACTTTTCAAAAATGTATAGGTTTGCTAGGTTTCCCTAGGTGCCGGCAGAGCTAGGGTGCAAAAACTACAGGTAGGCACTTTGCCAAAAAAGGGTCAATTTGTAACTGCAAAATTTAGGTGTGACCACGTTGCATTTTGCGCCGTTTCCTGTCGCAGGCACAAGGCCGACCCACACAAGTGAGGTACCGTTTTTATCGGGAAACTTGGGGTAATTCAGATTTGTAAATCAACTGTTATTACCAATTGAGCTTTCATGCATTTCTCCCTTTGAATGAAAGACATTGTGTAAAAAAAAAATCTTTATGAAAAATGACCAATAATTCTCATGCTAGTATGAGTATTCCCAACTTTGAAAATGTGCAATTATATACTGTTTCTGAACTCTATAATTTGTACCCAATTCAGAAATATATAGGTGTCTTTCATACAGATTATTCCATGTATACATTTTCCAAGACAAAGTGCACTATACCCAGTAAATGAAAAAATACCATTGCAAGTTGCTGCTCAGTTTTTGGATCTGGGTTCATCGGGTTCTTGGTGAAACTACAAGTCCTATAGATCCCCACAACCAGGAAGGTCTAACGGATGTAATGGTATATTGCTTTCCAAGAGCTGTCAAAATTAGAAAAAGTTATAGGTGAAAACGTTGAGACAAAAGGCTGTTTTTTTCAACAAATTTTCAAATATTCCAATATCTAACTGTTAGTTTCTATAACGAAACCTTCATGGATTTAGACAAATGACCCCTTTCTGAATTCAGAATTTCGTCTACTTTTCGAAAATGTAAAGCTTTCCAGGATCCATTATTGCTTTCAAACTCATTTCTACCATTAACTGGAAGTAGGTGGAAAACTCTAAAAATAGCAAAAATAGGCTATGTCCCAGAAAAATGCCAAAACTGAGTGAAAAATTTCGGTTCTCTGACAAAAGACTGTCATTCCCTGAAAGCTGAGAAAATGGAGATTGCAGCCCCACAAACCCTTTTGTGATACCATTTTCAGGGAAAAACACAGAGGCTTTCATTTGCAGCCCGTGTTTCCCATTTTTCTGAAAAAAACAAAAAAATCACTATATTTTGGTTAATTTCTGGGACCCCTCCAAGGGAATCCACAAACCCTGAGCGCCTTTAGAATCCACATGATGTTGGAAGAAAAGGACACAAATTTGGCGCGGATACCTTATGTGGTCAAAAAGTTACAAGGACCTAAGCGCGCACTACTCCAAAACGCCAAAAAAAGCCTTAGCACAGGAGGGGAAAAGGCCTAGCAGCGAAGGGGTTAAAAGCAGATTCTAGAAACAGATTTTGCTGGGTTTCACTTGATTGCATGGTTAACCAAGAGGCGGGTAATGGGGGTTGTACAGGGTATGATGAAGAGGACATATGATTTCACATACTTTGGGGAGTCTGGTCAAGGCATCAATGTAGGCATTGTTTGGGATCTTAGTAGGGCGACTGAGGAAGGCCATTAGGAGGCATTATAACCCAGTATTTTTTGTAAAGCACGGACTAATCACCCCTAAGGTACTAAAGGCCCTGGGGGCCATTAGGGGAATTAAGGGAGCTATTACCCGGAGTCACAGGGTGTTGGGATGAGTTGACACTGGTACTGTGAATCGAACCATGAGCCCTGTGCTCCAGAGTCACTCGCCCTTGCCGCTGTGCCACACATCTCCTGCATTAGTGGTATTCTCAAGATTTTCATCTTGTCAAGAAAGGGACAACCCCCACAAATGGGTAGGCGCAGAAGACATTCTTTGGGGCTGTTCCTTCACCACATAATTACTTTCAAATAATATTTCTCAAACAAAATCTATTCTATGATAACAAGAATGTTATGTAATTCAATACCATTTGAAGAAATGTGTTGGCTGTTCTCTATAATATTGCCATCACTACATATCAATCTTTGTGGATGTCATTAATTAAAGCCCTTTTTGATTCACTCTACTGCCAACACAGTACAGGACTCTGGACTGTAAACATTTTGTAAATAACCCCATATTTCCATATGCTTTGTGAAAAAAAATCATATTCCCTCCTTCTGTATTCAATCGGTAAATGCTTGCTTATGCAGTTCAAAGTTAAAAGGCCTCTTTAATAATTTTTACAAAAAACAAGTGTTTGTTTATAATTTGGCAACATTCATAAATAGGTCATATGAAAAAATGTTTGCACCACTTCAACAAAAATGTCAAGGTCTCATGTGGGGTATGCAATTTGCTTTAGACATTTTTCATCAAAAACTTTTTTTTGTTATTGGAAATAATTTAACAGCATCATCCAATTTATCTAAAAATACATGATTCATATTTCTAATTCATATCAATTTATCTTAAAACATCTTAATTATTAAACTTTTCACAAACATCACGGCACTAATAATTCATGTTAATGTTACTTCTAAATAATGAATAAGATACTACTATACTTCCTACTAAAATATTACTTACTGTCCAATAATCATAAAATAGCATTCATAAGATGTCCCAATATACCCAATTGGCCCTGTAATATAAGATAAGCTTATAGATAGCTGAAATACTATCTACAGCAAGACTTGTATTCTTACTCTAAGCCCGCTGCCCTCTACCAACTTGACCAGATTTTGTTAAAACGCCTGATAGCCCCTACTCTCTTTGTATAGAGAAGCTCATGACGATACACTTTGTCCATCCGAGTGCACCAATGATTGATGATGGGTGTTTTAATAGACTTCCAATTTGCTAAAACTAATGCTGTGTCTACCAAAGATACTATAAAACAAAGCTGCTTCAATGCCGTGGCCAAATTATAAGTAGTTGACGAGATGCCGAAAAGAGCTCCCATCAGGTCTGGTAAAATCACACTTCCATCCCAATTTCTTAGTCAGCAAAAATCCCTGTCCAAAACTCATTCAATTTACAGCAGCTAAATATCAAATGAAGCCAATCATCAGACTCAAGTTTTCATCTAAAACAAAAGGGATCAGCAGTATGGGTATTTTATTAATTTTTGCAGGGTGTCGTAAAGCATCCATTTACAACAAAAGCTCACACACTTAAAATTGGCATCTCGAATAGCTTTTTTTACTAAAACAATTATAATAATCTCAATATGGCTTTCTAATGAAACAACCTGCAATACTGCTTACGCTATTAATGTGCTTCAATATTACTTTGAGTCCTGAAGGTTGATATAGAAGTCTGTACCAATTACCAATTCCACTATGCCGTATTCTGAAAAAAAACTGGCCCTATTTTCTCTGTCGTAGCGTTCAATCAAATTACATGAACAGACATGGTTAATTTGAGCGTAGCTCAAATAAAGTGTTGGACTTAATGTTCTATGCTCGCAAGTACGTTTTTGCCAGGTAACAAAGCCATTATAATGAAAAAGTCATCCACTGTGCTAAATCCAATATTTGCCCAACGTGATAATGTGGAACGCCCCAAGCACAAACCTAAGCCACCACATGCCTCAAGCATTATCCCGGGATGGTGATATGGGATCTGATATTTTCGCCAAATACAATTAGTACGATCTACAACTATTTGAGGTGTCTTATAGCATGTACGTTTTGGTAGTCTTGGTATTATAAAAAAGAAGACGGGTCCTTTTTTGCTGTTGTTAACATAATATGTAGAAGGTAATGATCTATTGCAGCTATATTTTTTTAAGCTAAGATCATGCAACTTATAAGTGTGGCCTGCTAGTAAGTTCTTAAATAAGGAAGGGCTTTTCCTCTATCCTTATGAGCTAATAAAAGTATTAACAACTCGACCCTAGGTCGCTTTGACTTCCAGATAAAAGACCGAAATTGCCTTCTAGGGTTCCAAAAAAGGCCTTCATTAGCATAATTGGGACATTTGAGAAAAGCAAACAGAAATAACAGTAATGAATTAATTTTTATAAATGATATTCTCTTTGTGAGTGATAATATCTTTCGGGAACTATTAAAAATCGGAGCTTCAGATTTTACTTCATTTATTTCATTGCCCTCTATGCCGTCAACTTGGATAACTTATTAAAGGCACTCAATCAATCGATCAGGGAATTGTAAGTGTGCTATTCACCCGTGAGGGTCTCAAGGCACTGAGAGGGGTGGGGGGTATGCAGATCTGTTTAGCCGAAGAGCCAGGTCTTGAGGGTCTTCCTGAAGGTTTTCAGGTAGGGGGCGCGTCTGATGTCTGCCCGTAGCTCATTCCAGGTCTTGGCTACAATGTGAGAGAACGATCTTCCACCTGCCCTGGCTCTGTGGATGCTTAGTGTTTCGGCCAATGTGAGGTTGGAAGATCGAAGGTTTCTTTTGGGAACGTGGATGTTGATTCTGTCGTTGAGGTTTTTGGGTCTGTTGTTGTGTAGGCATTTGTAGGCGTGAGTGATGATTTTGAAAGTGACTCTTTTCTCCACAGGGAGCCAGTGGAGAATTTGTAGGTGTTGGCTGTTGTGTTCGTGTTGGGGATGCCAAGGACGAGTCTGGCGGTGGTGTTCTGCATTGTCTTGAGTTTGCGGAGTAGGGACTTGTTGGTGCTGGCGTAGAATGCATTTCCATAGACCAGTCTACTGGTGATGAGTGCGTGGGTGACTGTCTTTCTTGACTCAGGGGGATCCATTTGAAGGTCTTTCGGAGGATGCAAAGGGTGTTGAGGCAGCTGGAGGTGACAGCGTTGACCTCTCGGTTCATGGTGAGTGATGAGTCGAGTACGATGCCGAGGTTCTTGCCATGGTCTGAGGGGGTAGGTGGGCTTCTGAGGGAAGTTGGCCACCAGGTGCTGTCCCATGCAGAAGGGGTGGTACCAAGGACGAGGACTTCAGTCTTCTTGGCTTTGAGCTTCAGACAGCTGTTGGTTATCCAGACTGTGATGTCTTGCATTCCTCTCTGGAAGGTGAGTTTGGCAGTGGCGGGATATTTGGTGAGGGAGAGGATGAGCTTGGTGTCGTCAGCGTAGGATAGGATGTTGAGGCTGTGTTGTCAGACAATGGTTGCGAGGGGGACCATTTAGATGTTGAAGACGGTGGGGCTCAGTGATGAACCCTGTGGGACTCCACAGGTGATTTTCATGGATTTGGAGAGGAAGGGTGGGAGTCTGATCCTTTGGCTTCTTCCAGTGAGAAATGATCGGATCCTGTCCAGGGCTATTCCTTATATGCCTGCGTCGCGTAGTCTGGCGACTAGTGTGCAGTGGGAGTTGGCTGCTGATAAGTTGAGTAGGATGAGGGCTGCGGAGTGGACTTGGTCCAGGAGGGTGCGGATGTCCTCTGTGACATCGAGTAGGGCGATCTCTGTGCTGTGGTTGCTTCGGAATCAGGATTGGGATGGCTCGAGGACAATGTTCTCTTCTATGAATTGTGCCAGTTTCCTGTTGACTGTTTTCTCTGTAACTTTGGCTGCGAAGGGGAGGAGCGAGATGGGCCGTTAGTTCTTGAGGTCAGTGGGGACAGATGTGGGCTTCCTGAGCATGGTTCTGACTTCTTTGAATGTTATTCTTGTCTGCCTTTAAATATAAAACCATGTCATCCGCATATAGTTTAAGTTTAGGCACCTCCCTCATAGGAGGTTCAATGGATTGATTTGAAAGGATAGCACATGCCAAAAGTTCGATGAATAGTGCAAACCATATGGGTGACATCGGACATCTCTGGCGAGTACCGCAACTGATCCTATTGTTTTCAGCTGGAATATTATTAATCATTATAGATGCTTTATCCACCAAATATAATCTTTGTAAAATTGACAAAAAACTAATTGGTAAAGCAAATTTACAAAGTATTGTAAAAAGTATCCCCCACTCCACCAAATAAAATGGTTTCTCAGCATCTAACACAATGGCAGTGGCTTTAATTTTCTCAATTGAAAAAGAATCTATAGCCTTTATTAAAAAATTAGTGTTTGAATTTATCAATCTCCCTGGGTGGAAGCCATTTTGATCTTGATGAACAATAGTTTGTGCTGTAGCTGAAACCCTTTTGACCAGAATTTAGGCAAATAGTTTATAATCAGTGTTGAAGAGACTGATGGGGCGATACGAGTTTAGGTCAAGTTCCTGCATTCCTTTTTTTTTACAAACCTGACAACAATGAATTCTGAAAATGAACTGGGGATACTACATCCTTGCAAAATCTAATTAAATAAACAAACCAAAATCAGTGCCAATTGTTGAGAAAAGTGTCTTTTCTGCAAACCATGCCATTTGGGAAGAGATTTAATTGTTTGTTGTACCTCTAGTAATGTAATAGCCGCATTGATTGAATCTGCCTGAGCTTCTGAAAGTATTGGGACTTCTATGCCCGCCAGCCATCTTTCTATTACCTTCGTGGACTCCCAATCCCTCCAGTATAGATTTTAAGAAATTTCTGATAAAAGACCTGGGCTACTTCTGAGGAGAGAGTTTTAATATGCTGCATAGGATCCTTTATTCATTTCATAAAATTAGAATTATTTCTAGCTTTCGCAGACCAAGCCAGAAACCTACCCACAAATTCACTTTCTTCGTATCTTTGATGTAGATTTGAAGCATGATTTAATGTTTCCTTCGAAACAAAGAACTCCTGCAAGTTCTGCTTGGCAGCTTTCATTAATTTCAGCGTTTTTTTGGATCGAAAATGTAGTATATGCCAAAATGGCCTCATCTACAGCTGTGCTCAAACTATCCTGTTGCGCTCTCTCCTTCTGTCTAGTAGCGGCAGAAAATGTAATTGCTACCATCCTAAAAAATGTTTTTAGTGCTTCCCAAACTGCAGAGTGTAATGCAGAACCTATATTGAGCTTTAAAAATTCCTTAAGATTCTGTTTCATCTGTTCAACCCAACAATCCTCTAATAATAGTGCCTTATTAAATCTCCACCTGGGGCTTAGAGACCCAGATTGGACTAATGGAACAGATAAACTAATCAACGAATGATCTGAAAATACATTATTAACAATGCTTGCCCCCTTGCAGCCTAAAATATATGATGTCAGAAAATAATCTATGCAGTACCATAGCGTTTCAAATAGCATGTGTATTCTTGTGAGGCTTCATTCTGTGTCCGCCAGGGATCTATAAGGGTGACAATTTGAATTAAAATCTGCAAATCCCTTAAAGATTTAGGTTTGCTTCATAACTTATTCACGCGTGATGTATCCATTGTCAAATTTTGAATTAAATTAAAATCCCCACCCATTATAATATAACCTGTCTCATTTTACAAAAGTGAATCTATTCCCTGTAGGGCTACTGGAGAATCTTCAATAGCACCATAGAAGCTTATCAAATTATAAGTATCCCTTTTAATTTGCATTTTAACAAAAATCCAGCCAGCAAGTGGATCACAAACTACGTTCAAAACTTTTGCTTGAATTGACTGCATAATCTATTCAGCCACCCCCCTGATTGATGCGTGTGTTGAAGCAAACAATGCATATTGAATCTGTGAGGGAAGCCTGGTTGTACGCCCTGATCTTTTAAATGTGTCTTCTGTAACATTATTATATCTCAGTGTAATGATCTGAACCAGGCTAGCATTCCTTGGGTGTTTAATCTGGCATTTAGCCCAATCACATTGCATGAAATATTTTGCAACCTATTGAGTGACTTTATATTTCCTACATCTCATTGATTTTTTTATCAAAAAAGTTATTGAGTTTTCACTACATAGACGCAAAAACATCTAAAAACCACTTCCGTTAGGAGAGTGGCTTAAGAACTAAAAGAGTATCTCATTTAATTGAGTAACTTGAAATATAACACAGTATTTTTTAACTCCTTTAATTAAAAATGGGAGCTATAGAAAGGTTTGGAAGCAAAATAGCCAACTTGAAGTGATGTGGACAGTTGAAGGGATTACAAATTCCATACATTAAATGAAAGTGTCAGGTAAAACCTTTGAGAATTGCCAGTCCCATGATACTGAATATAGTTCAATTATACAATGGCGTGACTTCGTTTTTCAACACTTCGTTAGATTTAAACTACATTGTAGTAAGTACGGTATCAGTTATCTGTGACAATAAATGCTGAATTTGTTTTTCAAAACATCATAGTTACTCAATAAGACAATCGCTTAAAAGTTATGGTGGTAGCACTTAGGTTTTGCTTTAATTCATTTTGTAATTTCTTTCTTTGATATACATTACATTTGAATTGGTTTGAATTGAAGAGAAACTCATGGTACCTGGCTTGCAGGAATTGTAAACTTTTGATAAGAGTTGCAGGCTTTTCTCGCTGTCAAAACAATGCAAGATCTGGGCTATAATGTACAAGTCAGCTGCTGGAACTGGATCTTTAAAGAAGTCACCTAGAAGGAAGATAAGGTATCATAACGCATTTGTGTAAATATGCCTCCTGAAATTAACATTACAAATTCTATGTTCCCGAATTATTTAAATAAGTTTGATATTTCCATTAAGCCTTGTTATAGTCATAAAAACTCAGAAAATAACTAGGACTATGAGTACCACTTAGATACAACACACAATCTCTAGTGTGTGCTCATAGGAGAGAAATCAACATTCCATAGTAAATGCTGCAATATTCACCTTGTCAAGAGAACTCACACACCACCTTGTACCCCACTGCTGAAGTACTGAGATTTTCGTTCTCAGGGAATACTTACTAATATAACAAAGAACTGGGCACAGAAGCTGTAATATGAAAAGACATCTTTTATTAAATTTAACATAGTGAGGCCACGTCACCCAGAAGCCATAGCAACTGAATGAGGTAGTCTGACGAACACAGAGGACAGAGGCCGTTTATATGTTTTTAGCGTTACATGACTCGGTACAAAAGTAAGGGGCAGTCCTAGCTTTTGCAAGCATGCAAAACCCAACATTCCTTCTTACACAAGCTGCACAAACCCATAATAAAAACCCGGCACATCCCCATCGTAAACAGGCCATAAAGAAAGGAGCAGAGACAGGTGTGAGTAAGATAAGACATAGTTGTGTGCAATAAAGGTTTATGATCTCCTGTGCCTTGATGCTTAATCTTGATCAGCTACTGGGAAAGGAACTGGTCGAACAGGTTTGGCTTCGGGCAGTGGAGTCAGCTTGCCCAGGTCACACAGAAGTCAGCTGAAGGTGTACGTGTCCTTAAGACTCGCTTGGCCTTAGTCATCGGCCTATGTGAGGGCAACCACAAAATGGCTGCTGTGTACAAAATGGAACCAGAGGGTTCAGGACGGAATCTCTGATTTCAGGTTGATTTCGTCACTCGAATACGACGAAAATGCTTGTATATAGTATACTAGTCATTCTCGGTCTGCTGATACCAAAATCGTCATGATACGACGATGTTTATGACACGGGTCCAGAATTTTCAGTACCACGGACCCTCCTTTTGCCCTTACATAGGCAATAACCTACACTCACGCTAATCTGAGTCCAGGTCTATATTCATCAAATCATCAAGATGTTGCTGAAGCATAATCCTATTACTTAGCAACTCTCTCGGGACAGGTCTCCTTACACACGTAGTAGCACAAAGGCCATATATGCCAGGACCAAATAGGGAATACCTCTATCTGTAGTATGTGGTATAAGACCACACACCCAACAATTAGTGATGTTCACTACTAACTGGTATTGATGCAGAAACTGTACAAAAGGAATTATCAGTAAACTCTGACCTCCTAACTAGTCCATGTTCAGGTAAAATATGGAAAGAATGCAAAGAAGTAGTAGTAGGAAGAGACATAGGTTGGGAGGTGGGTACAGATGTCAATTGAGTAGGAAAAAAAAACAATCCCACCCATAAAAGACACTAGAAAACACATTATTAAGAACATATAGACAACAGGAGAAAGTAGTGACCACTATTACAAACGAAATTATGATTTTTCACAACCCTAAACAAAAGGTAAATCCGAAAATTATATAGTAACATTTTAGTTCTTCCTATGCACTTCAGTAATTTATTATATGTTCAAGTGAAACAGTGGTGACCCTCATTAATGCTCTGAGGTGAAAAGGGGATACTCTTCCACAGAAAATGGACTTTGTTCTGCTTTTACTAAACAGAATACTACTTTAAAATAATGCCAGCAGAACAATAAAATCATTCTCCTAACACTTAGTCTATACAATCACACGGAAACCTCTTGTGAAACCAACTATGCCCAGAGTCCGTTCAAAAAGCCTCTCTGGCAGGCTTCTATTGTCCCTCAAGTCTGCTCCCGTTGTTTCATGGGCCTTCGGATTCAGGCCTCCCATGAAAAAAATGCTCAGTATCTGTTGGAGTGCCCTCCTGGCAAACACTCATAGCTCATTCAAAAAGTCTCCATGTCTCAAGGCAGTGCACCGTATCTCTCCGCTGCGGCAGACACTACAGATATTGTGCTCTTCATTGGTCATGGGAACAAATCATCTTGTGCAGACCCGGTACCATTCTCAGACTCCAACACTCATCATTCAGTGTTAGAGGACGCTCAGGCTGCTCTTTCATAGGCACCAGAATGGAGTGCCTTTTGCCACTCTTGGATCCTCTGGTGCACTGCACTTCCGTTGAAGCCAAGGAAAAAGGGGGGTGCGTGGCCAAAACTCAGGCCAAGGGGCTCAAGGGACTGCACACTGTCAGAGGTTAACCAGCACATGACAGGCGCTCTTTTGCACTGAAATCTCAAGGGACTGCACACTGTCAGAGGTTAACCAGCACATGACAGGCGCTCTTTTGCATTGAAATTCTGGTTCTAGAGCAAAACCAGCTCCTCCTTCTTTTCCGATGTTAAACGCCTTCTGATGAAGCAAATGCGATGCTTTAAACAGTTCATTGTATAACAAGGGGACTGCAAACAGGTGGCCTGCGATCTTCAAAGGAGTGGCCACACGCCATGGGACAATTCTGCGTTGAAATACACTGTCATTCTCAAAGGCAATACAAAAACAAAGGCAATAGGCAAAACAGTGTCTCTAGGCTCTTCAATTGGGTTTCCGTGTGAGAGCATATCCTTCACCATCTAAGGGTAGATAGCGACATGGGAATTCTATCTGAATGGATGTCCTCACACATAGTGGCATCGTCTAATGGGGTAAACACATTTTATCTCAAAGATTACATATAGGTGTTCCTAAATTCCTCATCTAGAACATCTCAAAAGAGAAAATAGCGTAATACATATTATCAGGGACTTGTAGATACCTTCCTTTAATAATTGTGCATCAGGTGGACTATGCACTACAAAAGCTAATGATCAAGATGTGGAAACAAAAGACAAGAACTAGAGTCCTGGTATTTCCATTATTTAAAATACATCTGGTCCATCAAAAATTAAAGCAATAAAAAAACTAAAAACCAATTTAGAATAGACATTGAATTTGTCATATTCAAAAAAACGTAAGGAGTCTCCTATTGAGGTGGAAAGCTTATCTTACTATAGTATTGAGTCAGTTAATCAGTCAGACTGCAAAAACATCAGAATAGGCCTAAAGAGAATTCTTAGAAACCAGTCTAGTTATGCAACAGGGAATTATACATAAAATGGGGGTCCATGGTACATTACTGCAATCTCAAAGTGTGAACCTGAACTATACACTAATAATAATAAAAGCTGACTGGTGGAAGGAATACGTTAAGGAGAAATGGGACTAGGACACAGCTAAAATCCCCCAATAACTAGGCATGATGTGCTTGGGTGATAGTCAGGCATGTGACACAATACCAAGAGTATGGGTGATACACAAAAAAATCACAATAGTATACAAATTTAACTCTACCCAAGGCCGCAACACCATATACAGTAATCTCATCTAATGTTCCAGTTCCTTCTTCAGGAAAGACTGAAACCTGGTTTCCTTTACGGTCCAAAGCCATATACTTCTTTAGGAAGCAGAATAAAACTGGCTAATGTAATATAGAAATTAGGTCACCATGTACAAGAGTCACAAATCTATAATTTATCCTTACGTCCAATCAGGATATATAATTTTAGGGCTGCCTGTTCCTTACAGGAAAGGGCAGTATCGTGACTACAGATGACACAATTTGCTGTTTATTTTTCTTTAATACTTATAGCCAAATTTGACATACACTGGTGAAGTGTTGTCTGTCTGGTTCACAATATGAAAAAAAATCATATCTGTGAATTTTAGTATCAGCGAAGCGACACGTATCGTCATACATGTCCCCTCACAACAACACAGGTGAACTTGCAATAATTTCATAAGCAGCAACATAAAAAATAAAACATGCAAAAACGCACAAAACGGACGTCAAGCCATCAGATATACTCGCTGTAAAACAATAGCATATATAAATGAGCGGTGACGCATAATACCGTGTCAGGTTTAAAATCCTTACCCTCCTCTTTGACAGTAGAACACCAATTAGTGTGTATCTGCTGTCAAATACAACTGAGAGACACACAGAACCAGCAAGAACAATTCATGATAGAACCGAATACACAAACATGAAAAATGCATGGGCATTTCTTTCCAAAGGAGTTGCGCAAAAAAAATATATATATCATTTCAACCAACCAAACTCACGTGTCTTGTTAGGCTTAAAATCTCCCAGAGCAATCCATGAATGATCTGTGAGCAGAAGCGAAAAGAAAAAAATCCACAGCACACAAAAGAGAGACATTCCTCATAATAAACAGAAATAAATTGTAACTTTTAAGCAGAAGACAAAACGTGATACACATTAACAAACACAAAAATAAATTTCCATTACTTAACTGTTACCATCTTGTCAGTCACTTTGCAACATGAAGCCCTTTTAACTTTCCAAAAGTAAAACTCCTTTCCCTTACACTGCATGTTAGCCTTGTGCCACAGTCTCCATGATAAGAAATAATTCTTAATTGGCAAATCGTTCTTACTTATTCATGTAGGCTTCAAAATTTTAGTAAAAGGCTGCATCTTTTTTTTTTGTCTAAGACGTAATGCAATACTTCGTTTTCTGTCAAATAAAAGCGACTAGCAGACATTATTTTTTTAGAGCAGAAATACAAATGTCATGATGTTGGGACTTTTAAAGAAACCTTTTTTATATTTCCCTTTTGGAATTAAGTTCTTTAATTTTATTGATGTTCTTATAGAGAAACCAGAAATCACACCTTTCAGGGGCCTGTTTAGCAAGGTCATTCTGTATTTCACAGAGACAAGGCTCGAATTTAAAAGGTCACAAATGGCAACATGACAGCCTCCTTCATTGTTTACAGGAAAACTAAAGATAGCATCTTAGCGCAACTTGAGCAGCCTGTTCTCCTAGCCCACACAAAGACAGAAGGCCTACTACATTTACTGTGAATGATTCACACATACCAGTTTTTAGAACAAATGTTTGCTACCACCCTATATAATGGTACTCATTTTAGCAACCTAACATGGATGAACGCCTAAATGGGCCCCGCTAAAGTTAGAACCTTCAACCCTGATATTAAACACAAACCTCTGCACCGGGCACATTGGCTCATTGAGCTATGAAAAACAACCTCAATAACAACTCGCAAGTTTGTATTATACACAAATGTATGCTTTTACTGAAGCCAGGGACACTTTCAAGCTATGGTAAATTACAAGAATGTTGTGTTAAAAATCCATTTAACTAAATTTCGACTTTTATCTTTGGGGCACTTAAAAATAAAAATCCTACAATTATATTACTTATTAATCATCCTCAGAATGTGCTTTACAGATTGCAAGGATTGGACATTAGGAATATCACATCTAATACCTTTGAAAAATGAGTTTTTACGCCTGCGCCAAGTGAAAACCAACATGCAAATTACCTAATTATACAGTAACACATAACTTAAATCAAATTTTAATACTAGGAGGTCATAGTATGAGTATTAAGCTTTATAAATATCAAAAAATGATTTTAAAAAGACACTTATTTTTTTCTCAAATAATTTTTCCATAATTAATAATTTTTCGTTCAATGAAACCAATTATCTGTTTTTATGATAATTCCACATTTAAAGGTAAGCTGCATCCCTTGCCTATCATTTTTAGATGCATTCATTTATGCGCCGAAGCACAAAAGCCTAACTTAAAACATTACATTTTTCGCGCCATTTTTTAAAGAACAATCAGTATTTAGCAACAGAACCAAAAATATACTTTGAAAAAAAATGCTTAAAGAGAGGAAAACCGCAATTGGAATGTCTTCCAGTGATACAAAGTGATGAACCTTATTTTTGTAACCCTCTAAAACGCTATTCTGAAATGAAAAAGTCCAACTGTGCTAAATAAACATTCCGATGCCACTCATGGCCTTCGAAAAACAACATCTGCTGCCTTAACGGCAGGAAAGGCCCTGCGCAGTGCTGAAACCTGAGCACGCTTTCGGTCTTACTGAAAACAGACATTTCAAGTTTTAAAAATGCGCGTGCAATAAGATGCATTTAAATCTAGCAAAAATTCACTTTAGCTGAAGTGTTTGCCTTTTACATGTACTACAATGCATGTAAGTAAAAAATGCTATAAATTCGTTTTGCTACAAAACACACAATTATTTTTGAGGCCCTTCATATTCCTAGTGAATGTGGATTTTAACTTTATCTATTTTAAGCATTTAACAGTTTGCACATATGCGGTTTTGCTTAGTCTGTAAATTAAATAGCAACACATAGCGATTTAAGCATGTGACATAGTAAATTGCTGGAGTGGTATTTAATTTCTACTTAATATTAATTAATCTGACATTTTACTTAACAGACTGAAAACATCAAGAAACCCACAAACACACATTGAGCTCATTGCAGACATAAAGAGAAAGGATTGAAACACTCAGGACGAAAACAAAGGACAGCCGAACCCAAACCAAACCATTTGTAAATACTAGCTGTAAGTCATATTTACAAGAAACACATCTCAATAGGGTTCCAAAAGACTGCAAAAAACACAGCCCAACAGACTGCTGTATGTGCACAAAGCCACAATACACTTAATTCACTAGCTTTGGCTGGCACAACACCAAAAGTCGTTCTGCATATCTCCATTCATAAAATTGCACAGAACAAAGGATCCTTGTTTTGTATTTATGTCATATTTTAATTCCCTGGGGATACAAAATCACCAAGGAAGAAATATGTTTTTAAATCTAAACCTATTTAGATATTCCCTTTAGGGGAAGCCGGCTAATCCAAACGTATACAAAGTTGGCCAACACAAAGCTCCAAATTTGCTAAGATCAGGCATCTTATAGCTCACTAATCTAGCTTCAAACTTCAAGGGGCTATCTCTATCGATACACTCGTAAATATACAAGACCCTCGGGTTTTTGAAAATTGAAATATTCAAATAAAACTAAGGACAAAACAAACTAAGAACCAAACTAAGGAACCAAAGAACAAAGGACTGGGAGCGACCCACTTATACTTAACTCTTACTTTTACTAATCAAAATGTTATCCAGATTCTAACTGTCAAGTTCTACATGACCTAATGGTCTTTTTAAGAATACTCATGCCAAAAAGGTTCTCAGTCAGGAGTGACATCATGTGGAGGATCAAAATCAGGAAGATCAGAAATATACTGGGCTGCAGAATCAAAGAATCTCCAGAATCCCTGTGCGCAGAGTACCTTCTTAGTAGAATCCTGTTCTGTCCTCCTCAGTAGATTTCAGTCTCCTGACAAGATCACTCCCACAGAAAGCCACTTCTCTGATGAGCCCCGCGTTGGCTGCGCCATTTGAAGTACTGAGATTTTCGTTCTCAGGGAATACTTACTAATATAACAAAGAACTGGGCACAGAAGCTGTAATATGAAAATACATCTTTATTAAATTTAACATAGTGAGGCCACATCACCCAGAAGCCGTAGCAACTGAATGAGGTAGTCTGAGGAACACAGAGGACAGAGGCCTTTTATATGTTTCTAGCGTTACATGACTCAGTACAAAAGTAAGGGGCAGTCCTAGCTTTTGCAAGCATGCAAAACCCAACATTCCTTCTTACACAAGCTGCACAAACCCATAATAAAAACCCGGCACATCCCCATCGTAAACAGGCCATAAAGAAAGGAGCAGAGACAGGTGTGAGTAAGATAAGACATAGTTGTGTGCAATAAAGGTTTATGATCTCCTGTGCCTTGATGCTTAATCTTGATCAGCTACTGGGAAAGGAACTGTTTGAACAGGTTTGGCTTCAAGCAGTGGAGTCAGCTTGCCCAGGTCACACAGAAGTCAGCAGAAGGTGTACGTGTCCGTAAGACTCGCTTGGCCTTAGTCATCGGCCTATGTGAGGGCAACCACAAAATGGCTGCTGTGTACAAAATGGAACCCGAGGGTTCAGGACGGAATCTCTGATTTCAGGGTGATTTCGTCACTCGAATATGATGAAAATGCTTGTATATAGTATTCTAGTCATTCTCGGTCTGCTGATACCAAAATCGTCATGATACGACGATGTTTATGACACGGGTCCAGAATTTTCAGTACCACACTGCACTTCACATTAGTTGCTTGACCGAAGGAATACTTTTCCAAACCAGCTCCGAGATGTAACCAGCATCAGAATTTTATATGAGTCCTGAAGATCATTCTATCAATCTTGAAGGTTGTCATCTAACCACCTTCTCAATCCATCCTTAAAATTGATAAAAACCACCACTTCTACTCCTATCCTCAGCTTCCAGAAAGTATATTTAGGAAATAACATACTTACTGTGCAGCTTTACTTCATTTCGTGCCATCTTGCTGAATAGCGCCTTTTGATTGTATTTCCTTTTAATATATAGTCATTTTTGCCTTACCTAATCATGTGCTTGTCAACGTCTGAATTTCCATTAGTCAGATTTATTTATTGGTCATAATTCTGGAAAACGATCTCATCTGAATGTATCTTCTAACCTTTTTTTTTTTAATGGTTGACAGGTGCATTGAAGACAGTGGAGCAGCAGTGGCTAGGAATGTTATAAACATTACAAATACAATAAATTAAAATCAGAATCACATTCTCTCCTGCCATGCCAAGACATGTACATTTCAGAGGAAGAGAGCAGGGCAGAGGCTGTATAAAAAGGAATACATCAAGACTTTCCTTCTTCATTTTCCGGTGCTTCACAGTAGCGATGGAGCTGTGGAAGAAGCAGGGAATTTCCCCAGCTCCTGTGTCTGCCTCAGCTCTGCCAATTAAAGAAAAGCAGTTTGTCAGAGTCAAGGGAAAACTAGAGCCTAACTTCAAACCTTTCCCAGCTCCTTCTGTTGCTCTATGTCCATTGATGACGTGGGTCTGCATCTGGCTGTAACTGTCAGATATACACAACAAGAGATATGAAAGGCCCAGGAGCTTCTGAGCCACTGGGGAGTTTTTAAACCCCTTTCTCTCCCAGGAGCCTACTGTTGTTTAATTAGGATTTTCTGTCTTATGGGTAGAATATTCATATAAATTTAACAAGCTACAAGTTTTTGCAATTTAAGGATACCCCCATATTTGAACTATTTATGGATGAAGTTGAACCACCCTTGGCAAAAACTGTATATCTTTAATACAGATATGGAGTTTTACAGATAAACGCAAACACCAGCCGGTGGGGAAACTCTAAGGGGACCGATTCATACTGCAAGTTGTGTGAATTGAAGCAAAAGGAAGATGAGGCTCATATCCTTTTCTTTTGTCCACTTTACAAAATACAACGTATGAAATGGATTAAACCTCTCTGTAAAAACCTGGGCATAAGATCGTTCAATGAGGCTGAAAGATTACTCAAATCCTCAACTTCCCAACTGATAACTTTTGGAGTCAGTAGGTACCTCCATAGTGTCTGCTTGATTAGGAAGAAACATGGACTAAAAATATAGTATATTAAATTTTTTTAACTACTGGCATTTTATCTATTTATATTATGTTCATAGCTCTTTTTAATATTCGGTCTTGTAATTAATTTTAATTGGAAGAATATAACCAATGTATCCCCTTACAAATTGTAAATATCCTGTGATGTTGTCTGGGCCTTGACTTATGCACACATTGCTTTTTTTTCCCTCTTTTTTTTCTCTGTTACTCTCTTAAGATGCTACTTGCTTTAAAAAAAAAAAAATTATGTATATGAATGTATTTGTAATGTGTTGGCTTTATGACAAAATGTCGAATAAAAGCTTTTACAAACAAACAACAAGCTATATATACATTAAAGTCCTTCTCTGTTGTAATTGGTCATAGTTGAGCAGGGCCTTAATGGGCAGTTTAGCTCTCCATGGCAGGCTATAAGGTTATTAGAACATTCTACCCATGAAGGCTGAGGCTATATGAGTATCTTAGAAGTGTTTCCAGTCTTGAGAAATATGCAGTGGCGTAGCAAAGGTCAGCGGGGGTGTGGTCCACCCCGGGCGGCATGAGTCTTGGGGGGGAGGCCTCCTCCCCCGCTCTTCAGCGCAGCATCACATACAGCAAAAACACAGAATGCCATGGGCGGCAAAGTGCCTACCTACACAACAGAAAATACAAATGCAAATCTGCAGTCAAACTAAGACCAAGATCTACCTACACAAATCAAAAATGTGTAGTACATATGTTCATTGTAACTGTAACGGTAAATATATTTATATAGGGCTTACAAACTCTGTCAAGGCATTAAAGCGCTTTTTCAGCAAGTAGTACGCTACTCCAAAGCCGAGGATTTGTAGTTAGAAAACTTTTTTTTTTTAATTCTCCTGTGCATTGGTTGTGTTAGGCTTGTGATCTTGTAGATTTAGTAGCGTTTGGAGTAGGGCTAGAATGATAATTCATGTGAAGCTGAACATTAAACAGGGTTAGGACAACAAGGGCTCTATGGGCCTGAATCACAAAAGTTAATACACATTTGTGTAAGTTCACATGTTTGTTTTGTATTCACAAACTGCTAGTTAATATAAAATTTGCAACTGTAGAGAGACTACAGACAGGGTGGAGAACTCAGCACAATAAAGATAGGACAGGCCTATGTTTTAATGTGCAGAATTGTCCGCCCCTAACTGCAGAGACTCCACAGCTGTAAACTTACTATGAACCTATAGTTTGTGAAGGCAAAAAACATAACATGGTCTTTCACAAAAGTGTAAGTTTACTTCTGTGAATCAGGCCCTATACGTGATTTGAAAGCAACAGAGAAAGTGAATGAAACGATGAACTAGGAAAGTATTTTTTAAATATTAAAATGTTTACTAGAGCATTGCAAATATTCTTCTAATCTTTGGCTCATTGTCATAACAAGATTTTGCCCACACAAGTGGTCTTGCTTATTTAAAAGCATATCAATGCTGTACCTGCTGAAAAAGCTCCCTGCACAATTTGGAAAATAAACTCATACTCATGATTTTTCGCAAATTTCCTGTGGGATGCAAACAGCAGAATTACCATCACACATCACTTTGTATCAAACTCCTTCATAATTATTTATCTGGTGTCTGCCCTTCTTACTGCAGTGAAACAGAAACTCTTTAGGTGGCCCAGGGTTTGTGTTCAATATGGGGGATGGCACTTTGCTTTTAGTTCTGCATCCTGCAGTGATCCAGGACAATGCACTGCAAAGCATTTATCTACACACATCGCCTGGCTCCTAATTGACCAATGATGTGGCAACCTAATGAGTGTCTATAGAAATCTCCAACTATTGTAAATGTTTGCTTAGCTATCTGTAACACATATGTGTTTTATTGTTACAATGGAGATAAAACCCTTATCCACAAAATGTGTCCTCTGTCATCATGAAGTACTACTTCTAGCAGTGTGAAACGACCTGAGGAATAACATATGTATATCACCCATTTCCCAGAGTTTGTACGAGTCACAATCTCCTTTCATACCTTGGTATTTTAAAATGCCTAACAATTCATTGGTGGATAAAATGTTTATGAAAAATGTTAGGGAAGCCTAAAGTTGTTTCATTGTCCCCATTTCATAAGATCAAACACCATGTCAGTCCTTCAATTGATTTTCCATGTTGAAGTGTAAACTTGTCAAGTTTCACTCCATGCCGTAGATAGTAAGGGACATTTGTAAAAAGGAATCAACTACAGTAGTCCAAGTGGCTGCTTGTAGACGAAATAATTGCAAGATAAAAATTTAAAACACAAAAAGAATATATATAAGAATATATACGTTTTCCATTCCTTAGCTAGCCTTTTAATGGAATTTAGTTTCCAGAAGTAGTCCATATTTTTATGTAGCAATGGCATACTAGCAGACCCAGACGATTTCTGGATACGCAGACGTTCTGCTCTTCTGTGGGTCATATTCAGTGAATGTGTCCAGCTGCTTACTCACTAACATTGAAAAACTAATTGCGCCCATTTTATTAGCATGTAATCCCCTAAATTGGATTTCTGAGTGCCTTGGGAGTAGATTACAAGGGTGTTTGGACAAAATATTGTAAAGAAATATTGTGAGTACAAAATATTGTGTCAAGAATATTGTGATGTTCAATACACCGTGGACAGAAAAGTCCTTTAAGTATTGTTGTTAGTTTCATTGTAAAAAAATGTTTTCTAAATTATTATAGATAATTTTGTTTTCATGGTTATTTTATTATATTTTTTTAAATATTTGTTGTATTTTAATGTTTGTCATTTTTCATTTCTAATTTATTTGATGTAATATATGAATATCATAGATATTTTTATTACTTATTAATGAGAGATGTTTTTTATTTTTATAACTTCCTTCATGGTATAAGAGTGAGTTGCTGGGTATGTAGGGGAAAGGATAGGGAGATTTTTCTAATACGTTAGTATTACATATTTTTTCAATTTGCTGTAGTAGTAGTACATACATTTTATTGTATGAATCACATGGATTACAAAAAGGAAATAGGCATTTCGCATTCATCAGAATAAACTTATAAAAACATAATTATAAAAAGGGAAACTTTAATTGATGTATAATAATCACAGTTTCTAAAAAAAATGTAAGTTAAGTCTAAAAATGTAGTTAATTTAATACTACAATCATGATTTGTAATAGTAAAACAGTATTGATCTTATGCTGACATCATTAAAAAGGCTCTGCAAGTAATATCTAAGGCAGAGGCATAATAAATTACTCAGGGTTCCCTCTTTGTAGCCACAGAGTCAGAATGTATCTTCTCTTGCAGAAGAGGAGACCAAGACCCCACAAATTCATGGACAAGTATATTTAACAATCAGAGTTTTAAGTATATCCTTTTTATTGCATTGCAGACGAGAGCTAATATATTCCTGATACAACAATAAATAAGAGTTATATGCTATATCCACATATTTATATTTTTTAGTGCGGCTAGGTCTTTCTCTCTTTGACCACTGGATAGAATATTTCTTAAAATACTCTTTTCTGCTTCTCAACTTAATATTGCCAGAGTCTTACAGACTGATACATTTTATGCTTTAATTATCTTGATTAATGATGAGTTGTTTAATTCCAAGTCATAAATTGAATATATTGTGTGTTTCAGGTAAATTTAAGATTTCAAGGTGGCCGAATCTGCGCCTGCATGATCACATAGTTAATTCACAGTAGCTCGTATGGAGTGATAGTTAATATTTTAAATTAGAGAAGAGTCTATTCTCTACCTTCCAATTGTTTGGCAAATCTTATTGCTCATTTGGTAGTAAAGATAGGTTTGAGCTTTCGAACTGAAAGGAGATTTGACTAGTATAACCTAGTATCAATCGAGATGGCAAGATAATCATGTTGGTTCTCAATTTCAATTTTAGCGCTGCCAAGTTCCCAAGATATTTTTTGGTTTTCTTTTCTAACACCATGATTTTTGTTTTTGACTAATTTGCTGTTATTCCATTGGCAAGAGTGAATTCATTTAGCTGACACAAAAGATGTTGCAATTCTGTTGATGTTTGTAAAGGTTTCTCAAATTGTCAGCACATGTCACATTTCTGATCCCATGCATTCCCAATGTTGGAGGAACTGCTTGTTCTTGATTAAGGAACTCAGACAAGTCGGCTAAATACAAAGAAAATATAAGTGGAGCAAGGGTGCAGCCTTTTTTAAAACAACTCTTGGTCTGCATTTTTGCAGAGAAATTATTATGTTTTTAATTTGTGCTTATAGCCATGTATTGAAGTGTAACTCAATTAGGAAGTACATAAGTGTCGGATCAATTTACCATTTTCTAAGCTTATTCCACAGTCAATGGTGATCAACTTTGTTAAAGGCTGTGGAATAGTCCACAAAGCAAGCACAACTGGCATGTAATTCTTTAGCTCTTTTTTCAAGAAGGGACAATTTAACAATATTATCAATTGTAGCGCATCCCTGATGAAAACCTATTTGAGTTAAAGGTATTAAGCCCTGCTTTGTAGCCAACTTTGCAAGAGTGTTTAGTAAATATTTTGTGAACGCCATCCCCTCATAATCTAGTAGGGCAAATAGTTTAGCATTTCTTGGATCTTGTTTTGAGCCCTTTCTATGAATAGGATGCACAACTGCTCCTTTCCACTCCACTAATGATAAGTAACTGGCTATATTTCTGTAACAGGAAGTAAAGTTTCACAAGTAATGCAACTTATTTGTGTTTGACCTTTAACAAATCTGAGGGAAAGTAAATATTTGAGAGAAATAAGGTCTCGGTTGGCTACGGCTTGTGCCTTGTTCAAAATACAGCCACACTCCCTTGAAGGGTGCACCACAAATAAGTCACTACATTAACTTGTGCTTAACCATGGGACAGGAAGCAGGCCGGCTTAACTTAGAGACAATGGGTAAAATATTTATGTGGCACACAAACGGTAATTTCGTGAAAACACAACACAAGAAAAATCCCAAATCCCAAACCAATTTTAGAAAAATAGAGTTAATTTTCTGACATTCTGTCATGAACATCTAGTCACGCTAGACCGGGTCAAAGTCGACAGTTGAGACTGAGCGTGATGGGGCACGGTTAAGATACAGGAAGTGGATTGGGCCCAGTCAGCACTTACCTTTGGACTTGGAAACATTTCTGGAGAAAAATGTCTGAAAAGGTAAAGTCCAGCACAGCAAGGCTCCAAGAAAAGTCCGAAGAGAGAGCGTTGTCGTCGGATGCCTTTGGGTGGAAGGCATGGCGAAGATTTCTATCTCCTCACTTGGTAGCCAAAATAGAAATTGAAAAAGTCCAGTGGGATGAGGCAGAAGGCTGTAGCTGAAGACAGTTCCACAAGGTCGGCCAACCCTTGGACGAAGGACAACTAAAACATATCTGCTGCTGCAGAGAAGAACATAGCAGGAGAACCAGCAAAGTCAATTCAACCCGCGATGCACATTGAGCGATAGGAAATCTAGTTGTTCCGGTCTCTTCCTGGTTCTCAGGTCACTTTTTGGGAAAATGTTGTCCAAGTCCTCAGTTTTAGAAAAGGTCCATTTCAGCACCGTTCGCTACACGACCAAGGAATCAGGACTGAGGGGAGACAGCTAGGGGTACAGGACTCAATCAGGCTGGGTCCAAATGAGGGTTCAAGATGGTGGGAGCCTGTTATATTCCTGTGATTCTGAACAGGAGGCCAACAAATCAGCCCTTGGAGTCATTTCTGGTAGTCATGAGTGTAGGTGTAGATGCAGGGCTCAACAGCAGGGCTTACCTCTTAGGGTACAAGGCAGGATCTTGGCAGCAGTCTGGCAGGGTACACAGCAGGTTACAGCAGCAGGGTGCCATCTGATAGCCCTTCCATAGGTCCAGTAGTAAACTGAACAGTGGGTCTGAATGTCCTGTTTGTTAACGTGCAGACCTTCATGTGGAAGGTGGGAAAGCGTCTGGAAAGGTGCTGTGAAGTGTATGGAATTTCTTGACTTCCCTGTCATGGCTATAAGAAGGCTGCAGTAACAATGCAACATAGTTAGGCCCTTTATGTAGAGGCAGAGCACCAGTAATATAGGTGTAAGGGGAGCTGTCCTCAGCTACAGCCCCTATCCTGTCAAAAGATGGCCCATTCAGGCACACCTAATACCTCAATTGTGTGACTCTCTGGGAGGAATCCATAAAGTATAACTGCCAGATACACCCAGTCATGTGACACAAGGCAGAATGCTTTCTAAAGTGGCATTTTCAAAATTGTAATGAAAAATCCGACTTTACCATTAAATAGGGATTACCGTTACAATTTCATATGTGCCAAACATGACATATCTACCTCATCTCGAATAGGAATTAAAGCTTATTAAATGTAACATGGAATCTCCAATTTTTTCTTATTAAAAGGGTAGACCTCACAGTAGTAAAAAAAGAATTTGTGTGTTTTGATCTACAGGGACATTGGGCCTCCCAATACCAGCCTTTCTTGCCAAAATTCCATGGTTTGCAAGTTAGACACCAATGGCCCTATTACATTGTCTCAGTCATGGGACTGTCTGACACCCAGTTGGCGGTCCCGACTGACTAATTAGGATGCGACCGAACCCTGTTCAGTCGCATTCCTATACTATACAATGGGAGCATGTATTTTGGCCGTAAACCAACTGGAGTGCATGCTCCCATTGTAAAATTGGAGGCGCAGGTCATCCCTGCACCCCGTGGCGGGCACCTCAAGGGTGCAGGTATCAACAGGGTGCACCTATTGGCCTCCAACCAGAGGCTGTGTACCACAAGGGGCCCTTCAGGCTTCCAAAGTCGAGTTACAACAGCCTTTCTGTGTCGGAAAGGCTGGCACGGAAAGGCTGCCGAAACCCGGCATTGTAATCTCTAGGGCGGGAAGAGGAGTTTTTTAAACTTTTAATATGGTCTTAATATTTTTTATAAATTTGAAAAAGAATTTATGAAAAATATGTTAAAGTATTTTTTTAAAATTTATTTTGACAATATTTTTAATGTTCAAATGCTTTGAATATTTTATTTAAAAAAAAAGTATAATGTGAAAATGTTATATTTTGGTTTAAATTTGTATTTATGATTTATTGTTATGTTGTATTTAATTATTCCATCATGCAGTCATTTATATTATTATTGGTATTTTTTATTTCCTTTTTATTTTGTTAATATTTTTAATTATTAAATACATTTTTATTTATAAATGTATATGTTAGGTATAGAAAACTACAAAGTATATATTACATTAATTCATCAATTATAGCTTTCACATTTTTTATTGCATTTCAATTACAAAGATGTTATATTTGATTATAAATAATGACAAATAATGATAATTTATATCTTTACTTGATTGATTTTGCAACTAAGGGCCATATTTACAAACCTATCACACAACGTAGCACAGTACCCAAAGTTGCTGTGCTGTGCTGCATGACAGAGAGAGAGAAGGAAAGCGCCATATCTACAGAGATACGACACTCTCCTCCCCTCTCTCTAGCACAGGCATACAATTAGGCTGAAGTTCACCATACTCACACCGTTGCACCATACTGCAAGGGTGTATGCATGTGTCTATCACAGGTTTTGTGTTGGAAGTACAAAATACTATGCATAGACAAATTGCACCTCTTTTCCTACTTTGTATATGTGCTACATAGTGCAGCACACATGCGTAGCCTGAAAAGAAATGAGAAATGAAAGTAGACAAAGACAAAATACCTTTAGTATCAAAGGATAAAGTACAATAATCAGTACAAAACTCCTATTCAATTTCACTTATTAATTGCATATATATGGAGTTTAGCATTAGTAGAAATGTCATTTATCATACCACCATAATAGCAATAATAATGAGGTATAAACAAATACCTTAACCAACAGATCAAAAAATTAATTACATAAAATCTCCTGAAGGTAGCGAGGCATAGAGGACCCAACCCCACGAATGCTTTTAACGCCTGCTTCAAAGTGCCATTATTTTTAGGTGCATTACCCTGTTCATTATTCTTAGTAAATAGGGCTTTGTTTAAAAAAGCATGGGTGATGGCACAGGAATACCCATGTAACATCCTTGTAAATCCCCTCTGATGCACAGTAAGGCAAAGCGGCACTTTGTGTTACTTTTAGGAAACTTTCATGCACAAACGAAGTTTTGGGCTAGAAAGTAAATCTAAATAAAAATGTTTTGCACATGTTTGCATCCATTTTTTGACACAAACCCAGCAAAAGATTTGTAGATCTGGCCTCCAGAGTGTTGTAGAAATCCAAATTATTTATATTTGTATAAGTATAGTTCTATGGTTAGGTTATTTCTTTTCAATGGTATGTGATGGTTGTTTACGTAATAGTTTTGTAAATTTACATTTTTATAGTTATCTTATTTATATTTTTAAAAATTGCTTAGTTATTTATTGTGATTTTAATCTCCTATTTATTTGTTAATATGTGTGGCGGGAATGATTATTTATTAGTTACACTGAAAACATAATAATTTTATTTGTAGTGTTTCATACTTTAATATTAATTTATGTGTCATATTTTGTGGATTTAAGATTCTTTTTTAAGAAATAATATTACTAAGATATAAATGTTTCTGTTAGTGTTAAATATATATTATGTACTAGTGTTAAACACCTTCAAAAAATTAACTTAGATTGGAGTGGAAATAGTAATAAGACCACTTCAGTGTGTAAATCCTTCCCCTAAATAGTTTAGATTGTTGTGGAACTAGGAAATGGAAATCCATTAGTGTCCAAAGTTTTCCCCTAAATGGCTTAAATTGGGGTGGGAATAGTACATTTTAACACCTAAGTGCCCAACATCTTCCTCTAAATGGCTTAGATTGGAGTGGGCATAGTGGAATGGACCACTTTAGTTTCCAACATGTTCCCCTAAATGGCTTAGATTAAAGTGGAACAGTAATTGTGATCCCTTTAGTGTGCAACATAACCCCCCAACATGGTGTCAATAGAAATGGGAGTAGTGAACGTAACCACTTTAGCATTTAACATGTTTATTCCAATATGATATATTAAAGTGTGCCTATTAAACGCAAAAGTATTGCATTTTTCACACACATCATTAGAATAGACATTTTTTAAAAGGACAGTTCTTTATCTTATTATATTTTATTTATGGTGTATATTTTTGAAACACATATATTTTATATAATATTACATTAGCATTTTTCTCATATTTTTCCTGAAAGGCAAAACATGTAATATGTTTTTAACATTGTTTCACATATTTGTATTTTTCAACATTTTTGCAAATATGCTACTATCTTTTTAACCATATACAATTGCTATATATTTGTTTATAAAAGGTTTTATATACTTTTTTAAGTACATTATAAATAGTACTCTATTATATGCTCTATTGTTCTTATAGCACTATTCATATTATACGTTTCATTATATATTTTTTTATTTCAAATATTCTAAATACAGTTATTGAGAATTTTAACATAATATATAACATTGTTACACATTTTTTAATACATTTTTAAACATTTTTTGGTTAAAGTCCCATTGTTTTCTCTCCGGTATTTTCTCTAATATTGACTGTAGGCCAGAAGTAAATAAAACGCCTCTTTTCTCATATATTTCATTTCTTTGCAAGTCCGAGAGAAAAAATGTGTAAAGATTACTCACTCCTAGGTACTGAGTTGCCTCCAAGGGGGCCGGAAAACACTAGTTACCAGGGGAAAAATTTCTGTGTGTGTGTGTGAGAGAACTGGAGGCTGACAGTCTGCATATACTGATGTTTGGCTGGCTGTGTGTGTACTGGCATTTTGCTGGTGGTGTGTGTGGACTTGCGCTTGGCTGGCAGTGTGTGTGGATTAGCGCTTGGTGACCGCTCTGCATCCAACTGCTGAGGTCGCTCCCACCAAGCTCCTCCAAGCCTCCGGTGGTATCGTTGCTTGCTTGCTCCCACGCTTTTTCCTACGCTTGCCTGCATTAGAACCTCACGCTAGCGCTATTGTGCCTGCGCCTAATTTAACCAATTCGATTCTAACGCCAGCGCTATTGTACCCAGGCTGAATTAAGTAGATCGAAGTCTGACGCTAGCGCTATTGACATCTTTAGCATTGTTGCTGTGTATCCTCGTTCAGGACGCATATTTCTTTTTTGCTGGCTTGGCTGTTTACGCTACTGACTAGACCGGCGACCCTGCTCACCCCAGCCCCGTCGTCCTCACTTCCGCTTTGCCTGCCATTTTCTTGTTGTTGTTTTGGCCCAGCCTGCAGCTCCACCCCGCATCCCGCCTCCCAGCTGACCACCCCTCGCCCCTCCCCCTCCTCTAACTACTTATGGTAGTTCCTCTAACGCGCAGCGTTCACGCGCAGCGACCGCGCCCAATCCGCGCCGAAGGTGCGCCAAAGGTAAGCCCGTCTACGCCCGTCCGCGCCTGGACCGCGCCCAGCGCCAGACCCCCTGCCCCTCGCGCTGCGCTGCCCTCCCGCATCACCTACGACGCCGCCACCCTCATAGCCCTCAACCCCGGTCGCGCCCCCAACTGCATCCAAGCCGCTCCCGGACACACTCATGGACCTTTCTCCTGCTACTCCTGCAAATTCAGCGGCACCAACTGCATCTCCGCTACGACCACTCCACAGACTCCCGACCCCAACCACCTACAATGCATCCTTCTCAACACCCGCTCGGTCCACAGACACGCCATTGACCTATGGAATCTACTAGACACCATCTCTCCAGACGTCGCCTTCCTAACTGAAACTTGGATGAACGCTTCCTCCGCCCCAGACATCACCATTGCCATCCCTGAAGACTATAAGATCATACACAAGGACCGTACCGGCCACACAGGAGGAGGAATCGCTATCGTCCATAAGAAATCAATCCGCATCTCAACCAGCTCTGACACCAACCTCGCCAACTCCGAACACCTTCACTTCCAAATACACATCGACCCCAAGACCACACTCAGAGGCACCCTCCTCTACAGACCACCAGGACCCCGCGCAAAATTCAGTGAAGACATCACGGACTTCGTCACTCCACACGCGCTCCCCTCCAAAGACTACATCCTTCTGGGAGACCTCAACTTTCACCTTGAAAAGATCAACGACCACAACACCACCACCCTCTTGGACAACCTCGCCAACCTCGGACTTAAACAACTAGTCACTACCCCCACCCACATCGCAGGTCACACACTCGACCCCATCTTCACCTCCAGCAATCATGTCTCCTTCAGCCACACTACGGATCTCCTCTGGACTGACCACAGCTGCGTTCACTTCACCTACAACAAGCCGAAACCCACCAACCACCTCCAACCAACTCTGCAAAGAAACTGGAACAAAATCACCATCGACCAGATCTCCTCATCGCTCCTTCTAAACACCCCAGCCCACTCTTCTAACCCAAACCAAGCCGCCGCCAACCTCACCCTATGGTTATCCAACACCGCCGACACCTTAGCACCACTGAGAAAACGTCAAAGCAAACCTGGCAGCAAGAAGGCCTCATGGTTCAACGATGATCTTAAGAAGTCCAAGAAACTCTGCCGATCCCTTGAAAAGGCCTGGAAAAAAGACCCAACCACTAGCACCAAGGACGCCTTCAAAAACGCCACCCGCACTCACCACCAACTAATCCGAAAGGCCAAGAAAACAGCATTCAAGGATCGACTTGACAACAACGCCCACAACAGCAAGGAACTTTTCAACATCGTCAAGGAATTTTCCAACCCCTCGGCCAACTCCAACGACATCACCCCCTCTCAAGCCCTCTGCGACTCCCTAGCCTCATTCTTCCACAACAAGATTGCAGACATCCACAACAGCTTCGACAACCAACCCGAAGACCAACCCACCCAACCATTTGCTGAACATTCTCCCCCCGTGAACACCCTTAACGACTGGAACCCAATCTCCACTGAGGACACAATCCGCCTGATGAATTCCATCCACTCAGGATCCCCCACAGACCCATGTCCTCATCACATCTTCAACAAAGCAGACTCCGTCATAGCACCGCACCTCCGAGACGTCATCAACTGCTCCTTCAACTCCGCCACCTTCCCGGAAGACTGGAAACACGCTGAACTCACCGCCCTTCTGAAAAAACCCACAGCGGACCCCACCGAACTCAAAAACTACCGCCCCATTTCGCTCCTTCCATTCCCGGCCAAAGTCATCGAGAAAGCCGTCAACAACCAGCTCGCCGCTTTCCTCGAAGCCAACAAATCCCTCGACCCCTCACAATCTGGCTTCCGAGCAAAACACAGCACTGAAACCGCCCTCATCGCAGCAACAGACGACATTCGAACTCTACTGGACAATGGAGACACAGTCGCCCTCATCCTCCTCGACCTCTCTGCAGCCTTTGACACAGTCTGCCACAGCACCCTGTTACAACGCCTCAATAACATCGGAATACAAGGAAAAGCACTTGAATGGATTACCTCGTTCCTCACCGGAAGAACCCAGAGAGTCCGCCTCCCGCCATTCAAGTCCGAGGCCACTGAAGTCATCTGTGGCGTACCACAAGGATCCTCACTCAGCCCTACCCTCTTCAACGTATACATGAGCCCCCTCGCGGCCATCGCCCGCCAACACAACCTCAACATCATCTCTTACGCGGACGACACTCAACTAATCCTTTCTCTCACCAATGACCCCAGCACCGCCAAAACTAACTTACAAGAAGGAATGAAAGAAGTTGCCGAATGGATGAAACAAAGCCGTCTGAAACTGAACTCAGACAAAACAGAAGTCCTCATCTTAGGTACATCCCCCTCTGCATGGGACGACTCTTGGTGGCCTGAAGCCCTTGGAAGAGCACCCATCCCGACAGACCACGCACGGAACCTAGGCGTCATCCTGGATTCTTCACTCTCAATGAACAGACAAGTCAATGCCGTATCCTCATCCTGTTTCAACATTCTTCGCATGCTCAGGAAGACATTTCGCTGGATCCCCACCGAAACAAGGAAAACAGTCACCCATGCTCTAGTCACGAGCCGACTGGACTACGGAAACACCCTCTACGCAGGTACTACCGCTAAAATCCAGAAGAAACTCCAACGAATCCAAAACTCCTCAGCCAGGATCATATTAGACATCCCGCGCAACGAACACATCTCTGGTCACCTGAAAGACCTCCACTGGCTACCCGTCAATAAGAGAATCACTTTCCGACTGCTAACCCACGCACACAAATCACTCTACGACATCGGACCAGAATGCCTCAACTCACGACTGTCCTTCTACACCCCCTCCCGCCAACTACGTTCTTCCAGCCAAGCCCTCGCCACTGTACCTCGCATCAACAAGACCACCATGGGAGGCAGATCCTTCTCATACCTGGCTGCTAAAACATGGAACTCACTCCCCGCTTACCTTCGCCTCACCCAGAACCACCTAGCATTCAGAAAGCAACTTAAAACGTGGATATTTGACAAATAATCCTCCTCCCCTTACTAAGCGCCTTGAGACCCTCTGGGTAGGTAGCGCGCTATATAAATTCTCTGACTTGACTTGACTTGACTTGGTGGTGATGTGTGTAGACTGGCTTTTGCCTAGCGGTGTGCATTGGATGGTGCTTGGCTGGTGGTATACGTGGATGGCATTTGACTGGCAGTGTGCATGGACTGGCACTTGGCTGGCGGTGTGGGTGGACTGTTGCTTGACTGATGGTGTGGTTTGTGTGGATTCTCCAGTGTTTTTTTTTCTTTACCCAGAATCCTCTGCAAACCTCAAATGTAGTTTAAAAGTCACTTGCCCTCAAATGTCTGTGTGGGAAAGTTGCATCACCGTGCCAGTACACATTTCCTATCCCTCAGCATTCCTATCAATATCCTAATAAAAATAATTCTCACTTGTGTGGGTGCTCTAAACAAAGTCACTCTGAAAACATACAATACAAATCTCACGTTATGGATACGCTATGGTTTACCTCCATTTGTCATTTAATACATTTTTAGGATGACTTTACTTCAGGCACCCACACAAGTGAGGTATCATTTTAATTGGTAGACAGAGGAGAACAATGGGTAGAAGGAAATTTGTGCCAGCATGCTGATCCTACACAGAAATGTAAGGCAAGTTAGATTTTTTAGCTAAATTTTAGGTTTGCAGGGGATTTTGGGTAAGAAAATAAGAAGGTATCCATGCAAGCCACACCTCCCTGGACATCCCCGGGTATCTAGTTTTCAGAAAAACCTGGGTTTAGTAGGTGTACCCTGATGGCCACCAAGCCCATGAACAAAAACCCATGTACCCCATATCTATCACTAAACAACCTGTTTTTACAAAGGAGGCTCCTGCGTTTTGGTCCCCGGTTCAGAGACTATCTAGGGAAACCTACCAAACATAGAGATTCCTGGAAGGTGTGGCTTGCATGGATCCCTCAACGTTTTCTTACCCAGAATCTCCTGCAAACCTAAGATTCAGCAACAAAAAAATAACATTTTCCTCCCATTTCTGTCTGGGATCACCATTCCGGCACAAATTCCCTACCACCCAGCTTTCCCTTGGTCTCCCAATAAAATTGATACCTCACTTGTGTGGTGTCTAGTTTTTAGAAATGTCTGGGTTTGGTAGGTTTCCCTAGATGGCCGGGAGCAAAAACGCAGGTGCCCCCTTGCAAAACCAGGTTGCTTTCTGATAGACAATTTTGAAGTCTCCACAATATGTTTCGGACAAATGCCTGTCGCTGGTACTTGGCCCACCCACACAAGTGAGGTACTTTTTTATCAGGGGATCTGGGGGAATGCTGGGTGGGTGGAAGTTTTTGCCTCCCCACAGATTCCAGTACTTTTCATCAGAGAAATGTGAGTAAAGTATATGGGTTTGCTAGGTTTCCCCTAGCAGCCAGCTGAGTTAGGGTCCAAAATCCACAGCTAGGCACATTGCAAAAAAAGGGTCAGTTTACACAGGAAAACTGTGATGTGTCCTAATTGTGTTTTGGGCCATTTCCTGTCGTGGCCACTAGGCCTACCCACACATGTGAGGTACCATTTTTATCAGGTGACTTGGGAAAATGCTGGGTGGGTGGAAGTTTGTGGCTCCTCGCAGATTCCAAAATTTTCCTTTACAGACAGTTGAGGAAAGTGTATGGGTTTGCTAGGATTCTCTAGCTGCCGGCTGAGCTAGGGTCCAAAATCCACAGTTAGGCACATTGCAAAAAAAGGGTCAGTTTACACTGGAAAACTGTGATGTGATAATGATAATGATATGATATATGATATTTGCTAATGATATCTGATATTTGTAGTGCGCACAGCTACTCAACAAGAGTGTCCCAGCACTTGACAACATTGGAGTTAAGACTGTTGCAGACCCTGAAAGGGGAGGGAAGATCCTTAAGGTTGTTGCTGGAACAGCCAGGTTTTGAAACATCTTCCTGAAGGTGAGTACACCCAACACCTTTTTAAGAGTCACCGGTAAGATGTTCCATTCACAGGCCATCTGAACTTGGAAAGAACGACCTCCAGTTTGGGTGTGGGAAACCTTAGGGACAACCACCTGATTCTGGAAGGATGATCTCAGAGTTCTACAGGGGACATAATCCTTCTTAGATAGTGTGCACCCGTACCATGTAAAGCCTTGAAGGCTAAAACCATGGCATTGAAACTGATTGTTTTTTAACGGGAAGCCAATGCAGCCCATTCATTCTGGGGAATGAGATCCGGGCTCTCGATCCAAGCATGAGGACTGCCCTAGCGGATGCATTCTGGATCACCTGAAGTCTGTTCAGAAGGTACTTCAGAACGCAAAGGTATAAGATGTTGGCATAGTCCAACCTAGAGATAATAAGGGCTTGGACCACAGTCTTCCGATGGGTTAGAGGTAGTAGGGGGGAAAATTTCTTAAGCATCCGCAGGATGCCAAAGCACGAACCTGTGACTGACTGGATTTGGGCCTTCATGGAAAGGGTATCATCCAACTTAACACCTAGGTTCTTGACTTTGTTCACCGACGCCAGGGGGGGTGACATGTCTGATGGCCACCTTTGTTTTTACTCATAATGGAAAGCCAAAGAAGATTATCTCTGATTTCTCTTGCTTACATTTATGTTGATCCACCCTGAGCCACGTCCAGTCAGGCATTTGTTGATCTTCTCTCCTACAAAATCATCGCCCTTTTCACAAGAGAATAGCAGCTGCTTGTCATCCGTATAGGATATTATTGTCGCGCCGCACGCTTCAGCCAGAGGAGTAAGGGGGGACATGTACATATTTAAAAGAACCCCGGGGACACCCACCTTCAGAGGAGGGATGGGGCAATGAAAGGAGGGGACCAGACTACTTGGTATCCTCCTAAAAGGAGGAAAACCACTTAAGAACCGAGCCACCCAGGCCACACCCCTGTAATCTGTGCAGTAGTTGGTCCTGTGGCATGGTATCAAAAGCCACAGAGAGATCCAGCAAAATCAACACCGCTTTCCCTCCTTTATCCAGCCTGTCCTTAATGGTCTCAGAAATTTCAAGCAACGCTATCTCTGTGCTGAAATTAGATCTAAAGACGGACTTACTCTGGTGGAGAATATTGTGAGTTTCCATATGGTCCATGATGACTACATTCACATATTTCTCTAGTACTGTGGAGAAGGATGGGGAGCAAGATCGGTCTATAATTGGATGCCACCAAGGGGTTGGCTGAGGGCTTTTTTAGTAGTAGCCTCAAACTACCCTCCGTGCAATCAGTATGGAGCCATGACGGAACAGGGCTAGAGGCTGTACAGAGCACAGAGAAAGCTGCGAGCAGGTAAGATTACTAGACAATATCAAGCTAAGAAAGGGTGCCCTGATCAAACGTTATAAAGTGCAAAAGTGCGAAGAGTAAAATCAAATACAATCAAAAACAAGTAACAGCATGTAACCGCAAGAATCCTATACTTGAGTTTGTTCACGGAGTTAAAGTGCAACAGCAAGCAGCGTTGAGGTACTAACGTCAAAGTTACACAATTGGTTCTGTCGGGTGCATATATTTCTTCAAATTTTTCTGACTATTACATGAACTGCTCACAATTATGCAGATTCTATCAAAAGAAACCCAAATCCAAACCATATGGGGTATTTCAATTTTTTTTATGAATTGCCTAATTTATAAATACCTTTGTTTCAATATTTACAAGGCTGTTAAAGGCGCATAGTGACACATAATATGTGAAAAAGGTGAAATTTGGTGCTCAGTGATATCGTGAGGGTGTAGTATATACAATGGTGATTGAAGGGAAAGGAGGGGGAGAGAGAAAATTGGCCAGAAACACAAGATATTTCAGGTAATTCTGCAGACTAAATGAATGAGTCTCATCGCAGAGTCCTAAAGCTGGTCCAAATGTTTGTAATCTCGATGTTTCAACCCTGGAAATGCACTGTTTGAGGGTCAATGCGCGTCTTCATCAGTACTAGGAGGGGGTTGTAGAGCCTGTTGATTATAATAATCAATGGTCAGATTTGGATAGTAAGATGCCAACTCATTTCTGTAGCGCTTAAGGCGGTGAAGACTCACCTCAAAAAAGCACCTGATGGGCTCGCCAGAAACTTCCTTTCAAGGCTGTAGGCAGTAGTAGTAGCCTGTTGTACTTTTCATTCAGTAGTTCTACAGTATAAAAAATGTGCGTAGAATTACTATCCCATTTTCAATTACCCTATGAGTTAGGAATAATGGTGGAAGACAGAGGACTCACCTAAATGGTAGATGATGGTGAGTTAGCTGTATAATCAATTCACAAGGTATTCAGTTAATGTTGTGGTTAGAAACTCACAACTGAATTTGTGGTCTGTAGGAAGGAGAATATAGGTAAGTTATCCCCATCCCAGGATTTGACTATTAAGGGGAAGTGGTTTCATGTATGGCAATCTGCTCACCTTCAAAATGTCAAATCCTTAAGTGCCGTTGATTTCCCCTTTCAGTACAGTGGCTAATGAAGTAAAAAAAAGCTGTGCAAAAACACTGGAAGATACTGAATATTGGGGAAGAGCGAATACCAGAGCCACTCTTCCCTTTCAAAAGGAGTGGCAACTTACGTGATAAACTTGCACATACTAAACCACAAATTCCTAAGAGTCAGACGATGCACACTCTGTGGAGTGTAAAAGCTGTACAAGGGCACTATCCTTGTGGCTCTTGTAGAGCATGCCCCCAAACAGTGAAATCCAAATCAGTGGATATTGGCACATGTAAACTCTGGATGCAGAGGAAATTTACAAATTGTAATAGTGAGAGGGTTGTATATTTGATCATGTGCCCATGCAAGTTAAACTATGAGGGCATGACCACTCGCAAAGTAAAACTCCGAATCATGGAGCATAGGAACACCGTGAGGTGAAAAAAACAAGCCACAAAACTGACAAGTCATTTTCTGGAGGTAAACCATCATCCAGATGACTTTGTCTGGACAGTTCTGGAGCAACCATATATCCCAGACCATGTGACCAACATATCTAAATTTCTTCTGCTCAAAGAACAGAAATGGGGGGGGCGTGGCTAGCGCCCGACGACGATGGCGGCTTCTCCTTAGCTCTCCCGGGAGGCGCGGAGAATGGAGAGCCCGGCGTGACTCCTGCCAACATTATTTGCCCCGAATGGTACAGATTTGGACGTTGAATGCTATGATGATCTAGAGGGGCACCCTTGGTCATCCTGCCGCACCCTTTCAAGGACTTTTTATTACAAGTGAGGTACGCGCTGATTTTCGGTGTTGCGGCCGCCATTTTATAGAACCGTCAACGGAGCTCTGCTCCTAGCGGTTCTACACTGAAGCAAGACTTTCAGAATGTTATTATTGCCGCCTTATTCTCCTGCCTGCGCATCGTCATGCCTCACTCAATTGCCCCAAAAATACAACTTCGCTGAACTTAGCGCTTTCCTCATGCGCTTTGGATGCTTTCTCCTCATGACGCTGCAGCCATTATCTTCTCAGCGCTGAAGCAGCTTACTAACCAGCTTCACTGCAGTTGCTCCTTCTCATGGAATAAACGCTTGTTGGTTTATTTGCTCCTTCTCAATAGAGCTTATTTTTGCTTCACAAGTGAGTGTTGGGCTAGGTTTTGAAGTCGCGGCCACCATTTTGTAGATCCGCCGACAGAGTTCTGCTCCTAGCGGTTTTACATTGTAGTGAGACTTTATACATTTAACTACTGCGGCCTTATCCTCCAGCCTGCGCACTGTCATGCTTCACTCATTTGCTCCACTAATATGGCTTTACTGAATTTAGCGCTTTCTTCATGCGCTTTGGATACTATCGTTTCAAGATACTGCAGCCATTTTCTCTTCAACGCTGATGCAGCCTAATAACCAGCTTCACTGAGGTTGTGCATTTTTCCTGAAATAAGCGCTTGTTGTTTTACATTTACTTTTCAAGACTGCTAAGGTTATTGTTCCTCAAGTAACTTTCCTGTCATGGTGGACATGTTGACGCTACCCTATAGTGCATACTTGTTCTCAAAGTTATCTACATAAATATTTCTACCCTAATGTTTTAATAAGCTTCACAGAATAACTTGCCTTATTATATGTTCTTTTCATGTAGTGCTTCTCTCTTTTATATCGGCTGCCATGCATTTAACTGACTTTTATTTGTGGATCACTTAATACCAACTCTATTCTACAGCATTAAGTTCTATTGTAATCGTATGCCTGTGATGTTATCCTCCGTTCTGAGGGTATTTGTTTCTTTTTGGCATTTGTGAGCTACCACTTCTTTCTTGCAGAAGTCATTTTTGATTTCACTAGCTCTATTTTGGTGGCACCTTTGCCTTGGTTCCTAGGTACCATTTTTGCTGTCATGCTCCACTCATACTTATGTTTTCATTTATATTAGACAGCCTCATTTGGTCGCATACCTGTTCTAATATTTCTTAGTTGACTCCGTTTGTAACTGTTCATTTTTTCTCTATATGCTTGTACTTATTCATTTATTTTATGGGTAGCCTATCTAAGGATCTTCGTAAGCCTCCTCCAACTCCACGTAAATTTCTCCTTCATACAAGTTCTAGGTATCAGTGTCTCCAGATGGATGACTCCCTCGACACTTCTTCTAAAAGCTCCTCTTCACCTTCAGCTCCACAAAAGGGTGGAGCTACTAAGGGTTCAATTAAAAGACTGAAAAAGGATCCGCCTTCTCCTCCCAAACAACCTTCATCAGTGACAATGGACATTATTTTAGAGGAGATTAGGGCCCTGCGCCCCTTCATTGAGGAAACTAAAACTACTCTTCAGTTGTTATCTGACAAGTGGTCAAATGTCGAAGAACGTGTTACTCTTCTGGATCAAAACGTTGATGCTCTTACTTCCTCTGTTTCCAAAGTTGATCCACTCTGTGCACAAGTTTCAGCACTTCACAAACAAATTGAAAACTTGGAAAACAGAAATAGGAGAAATAATCTGTGCATTTACAGCCTTGCGGGAAATTCAGAAGGTTCCGACGCCCTTGCTTTTTTCAAATCCTTCTTGCCGAAAACTCTTCAGTTACCGGATTCCACAAACCTCAACATACAAAGAGCTCATCGCTTAGGTCCTCTTCCTGCTGGACTATCTAACCCTACTGTCAAAAGGCCGAGAGGTGTCATCATTTACTTCCTCGAATATACAGATCTACTTACAGTTCTGTCAGCAGCCAGAGCTATGCCTCGAATCACTTGGTCTGGAAATACTATTTTCTTCTAGCAGGATTATGCAAAATCCACTGCTGATCGCCGTAAAGAATTTCTTTCACTTAGACCACAGTTGCGTTTTATGGGAGCGAGATATGGGCTCTTTCATCCCTGCCTTTTCAAAGTGACTTTCAACAACAAAACTACTACTTACGATGATCCACTAAAGCTTAAGAGTTTCCTTTACTCTCAAGGGTGATGTTACAATGGATACTGCTGCTTCATCAAGCTTTAAATGATTATCTTTACATGCTGATCTGTATTATTGCATTTCTGTTATGTTCTCTATTGTTCTATATTCGACATTTTATCTAGTTGTTTACGTACACCATTTTTATATTCTTATTGTTAAGTTTTATCCTTTTTTCCCCTTTTACACAGATTTTCTTCCTCCACGTTATATCCCATCCTCATGTCCTTGGAGTCCGTTGCGGTCGTCTTCCTTCCCTGCCTTCCCTTTGGAGCTTAGGACCCGTCATTGTTCTATGTGGCCTCCATCCTCCCTCCCCTTTGTATGTTCTCAACAATATGTAAGTTGTTCACTCTTCTCATTATGCTATTTTGTTCTCACATTTCTTTCCTTTTTCTTTTCATGTTCCTCCTGTTCTCAATTTTCTTCTTACTACATTGTTCTTCATCTTATTTTCTATTTCTTTCTATTGCTCCAATCTTCTCACTTCCCTTCATATTCTCTTACTTTTTTCCCTTACTTTTCTTTTTTTCTTCTCAGTTTTTCCCTTCATCTTCTAACTGGTTTCTACTTTGTTTTCCCCTTTGTTTTTCATGGAACTATTTTCTTTGGTTTTTGATGTTTCGTCTTCTTAAAATTCCTATATGCTTAATTGTTTTTATTCTTCAAATTTATACCTTAGCTGGTTTTTGATATATTTTTCTAACTTTATTGTATGCATTTAAAAATATTATCTTGGAATGTTAGAGGTTTGCATTCACCAATCAAACGACAGAGAGTATTATCTCACCTAGCCAAGGTAAACGCAGATGTAGCTTGTATACAAGAATCACACCTATCAGCTGATGAATCTGTTAAACTGAAGAGGGGTTGGGTAGATGAGGTCTATTTTCCCCCAGGGGATGGTAAGCGTAACGGAGCCCTGATTTTATTTAGAAAATCTCTTCCCATCAAGTTAATAACGCATTGTACAGATAATTTAAGTAGATGGGTGTTAGTGAATTTTACTCTAGATAATGTCCCCATTTCCATTTTAAATATTTATGCTCCAACGACTGGTGATGCCTCATTTTGGACCTCCTTAGCACCGCACATTACCCAACATTATGTTGATAACTTTATTCTTGTGGGTGATGGTAATGAAGTTTTTGACCCATTTCTGGATAGACGCTCGTCTAGCGCTTACATCCTTCACAAATCACAAATATCTTTCACACAACTCATTGCACAATATAAGCTTATTGATGCATGGAGACTCTGCAATCCCACTTTGCGAGAATACTCTTTCTTCTCACCTCCTCATCAAACTCAATCCCGATTAGACTATTTTTTTATTTCGCATCACCTTACTCAGTCCCTTATTTCTTCTGACATTGGCTCCATCTTAATTTCTGATCATGCGGCAGTCTCTATCAATTTGGATGTATTATAAAAGCCTACTTCCATTAAAAAATGGCGTTTTAATAATGCTCTCCTTCTTGACTCACAGTTTGTTTCTTCCTTTACATCCTTTTTTCATGAATATTTTTTGTTCAATCACACTGATGAAATCCAATTTCCTGTAGTGTGGGACGCTTTCAAAGCATCAGCTAGAGACTTTATCATTAGCTATGTTTCTCGCAAACGGAAGAAAGCTCAACAAGCCACTAATGATCTTCTTTCTAAAATTAAACGATTAGAGCACTCATATTATACTTCCAAATCTAAAGATTGCTTAAATGTCCTCATTGCCACCAAACTTCAATTTATTAAAGATTCCACATATAACGCTTCCAATTTTCTTTTAAAGTCTAGCGCTAAATTCTATGGTGGTCAGAATAAGGCTGGGAAATTATTGGCCAATTATTTGAAGGTAAAGCAAAATAAAGTCAATATTGACTCCATTTATGGTCACGATGGATTACTAAAACATAAGAATGATGAAATCCTACAAGAATTCCTACATTTTTATGAAACATTATATTCCTCTGAATCAGTTTCCTCTGAGCAATTCATTTCCCAATTTTTATCAAAAATGTCTTCACCTTTCGATACTCTTCCAGATATTTCCTCATTAGAATCAGACCTTACACAAAAAGATCTCCTTCAAGCACTTAACTCTCTCAAACATGGGAAAGCTCCGGGTCCAGATTGTTTTACTGTTGAATTCTTTTCTTATTTCTCAAAATTACTTATTCCCAAATTACACACTCTTCTCTCCACTTTTGTTCAAGCTGGTTCTGCTTCTGGTACATTTTATGACGCTCTCATTTGCATTATCCCGAAACCAGGTAAAGATCCACAGCATTGCAAAAATTATCGTCCTATTTCTTTAGTTAATATTGATTACAAAATGTTCTCGAAAGCGTTAGCCTTGCTTTTAGAATCATATTTACCTGATCTTTTAGGAAAAGAACAATCTGGCTTCGTTAAAGGCAGACTGCTGGCGGATAATACTAGACTATTTTTTTATATTCTTTCTAAGACCTCGCATTCCTCTCATCCCCTTGCAGCCAAAGCTTTGGATGCTGAGAAAGCTTTTGATCGAGTTGAATGGTCATATCTTTTTAATACTCGGAAGTCGTTTGGTTTTGGTCCAAACATTTCCACCTTGATTTCGCTTTTATATTCCCACCCTAGAGCGGCAATTTCGGCAAATGGCGGCCTATCTTCTTATTTTTCCCTCAATAAAGGGGTTAGACAGGGATGCCCACTTTCACCTTTTTTGTTCAATCTTGCTCTAGAACCTTTTTTATTGAGAACTCGTCAAAATGATCAAATACATGGTTTCAATTTTCATAAGTCTGATATTAAGATGGCAGCATATGCTGACAATGTATTATTATTCCTCTCCCAACCTAATACATCCCTTCCTGCATTTTTAGATGAAGTTAACTCTTTTGCACAAGTCTCTGGCTACAAATTAAATAAAGATAAAAGCGAAATCGTACCCCTTACTAAAGTTACTTTCAAAGATGACTTGTCTGCTTTGGGTTTTACTTGGAGTCCCAACTCTATTAAATATTTACGTCTTCATTTTACATCTTTTCTTTCGGGTACAGTTAATAGGTGTATGGAAGACTGTATACAAAAATTAACTACTCTTACTACCAAATGGCATCCTCTATATTTGTCATGGTGGGGGAGATTATATACAATCAAGATGATGCTCTCTCCTATTGTCTTTTTTCCAATTTCCAATATACCATTTGCTATATCCTTGAAATATTTTAAGAAAATTAATTCCATTTTGTCTTCCTTTTTGTGGGGACATAAAAAGTCTCGTATGTCTTTATCCAAATTAATGCATCCTAAAAGAGAAGGTGGGGTGAATTTTCCGAATTTTTCCTTTTATTGCAAATCATTTTTATTAAATAAAGCGTCAAATTGGATTTCAGATTCCACCTCATCCTCTACCCTCTGGTTGACTTTAGAACAATCTTTCATATCTCTTTTTTCATTCAAGGAGTATCTTATGTTTTCTCGTAAACCTCAATCCTTATCCACTCCCATTCTTAAATATACTTCCAAAATCCTTCCTAGCCTTCCCATTACATCCTTTTTTGACCAGCCTATTTGGCATAACACATCTATTTTAATTAACAATAAACCGATTTTTTGGAAACCCTGGAGATCACGTGGCCTTATTTGGGTGCACCAATTATTCCATCACAATCAGATCATTTCATTTTCAATTGCTGCCACTTCTTTTAATTTACCTCCCACTTTCCGTGTTAAATACTCGTTATTGACACTTGCATTGCAACATGCTTATGATGCTTTTCTTGTTTCCTTTCCTCCATCATGTCACATGTTATCTGATATACCTTCACTAAGATCTTTACTTCTTAAACATCCCAAAGCTTCAAACATTTACGCATTTCTTCAAACTTCACCCTCACCCCGCATGAAAACCAAAACAGAAGAAGCCTGGGAAGAGGATTTAGAGGTTTTTTGGCCTATTGAATTATGGGACAAATTGTGGTTGAAGATTCGTAAATCTTCCAGAGCTGCTAATACAACTCAGACACTATTTTTTATTTATAACCGTCTATTATTACCACCACTCATTTTTAGCAAACAATATCCAGACACCTCTGACAAGTGTTGCTCCTGCTCCTCATCATGCGCAGACCGATTTCATATGCTTTTCAATTGTCCCCTTGTTCATAGTTGCTGGGTGCAAGTTTGGTCTCAAATTAACAAGATTTTTTCTTCCACTCATTCCTTTTCTATCTTTCACATTTTCCAGGGGAGTGTTTCTCCTATTTGGGATTATTGTATTTTCAGGGTTAGAATAATTGACTTACTATTGGCAGTAGCGTTTCAGCAAATTACCAAAAATTGGAAAGATTTTACTAAAATATCTTATCAGGCTTGGTGGTATGCTGTTTGCTACAATCATAGATTAGATACGACTTTTGTTTATCCCTTGATTCTAGCTACAAAAAGAAGAGAATTGTGGAGTCCAGTTACATTATTTTTTGATTTGAGTGCTAAATGTTCTCTGTCTTTATCCCCGTTGCTACAAGAAGTTCCTAAACCTCCATAACTTCCTATAACTTATTAAATGTACTGCTCTTATTTTTAAATGTTCTTTTATCTATACTGTATATTTATTATGTCCTTCCTTTCTTTATAATATACCAGTTGCCAGTTTTGTTTACAATCATTCTCAATATTTGGTGTTTCTTTTTCTATCTTGTATTATTACCACTATTTATCTTGATGTGTGATCTTATTTGTCATTTTCTTTGACTTATTTTGTAAAACTTTTGTTTTATTCTTTCAATAAAAAGAATTCTGAACTTAAAAAAAAGAACAGAAATGGGTATTTAGACTTAAGAGTGACAGATTGGGTCTGAATGACGCCATACCATGGGTCATGCTATGAGATACAATAGTCAGTTCTGATAATGTATACACAAAGAAGGAATTATACCTAGAGACTCCATTAGGTTATACCTGTCTGGTTCCCCTTTCTTTGAGATTCATAACAACAATATGTAATGCACTATATAGAAATAATCTCCATCTACAGACATAAGAATGGGGTTTCCACATTGGAAGTTAGAGGTTCACTTGGTTATCCTAATTTCCATCCTAGAAACATATGATTTATCGTGACCAATGATTGAGGATATTCCTTATTCCTTATTCTGGACTACAAGGGTTAAGTGGCATGTGACTAGGTTAGAGTCACGCTTTTTCATACCAAAGGGGGCACTAATAGGCATTATTATTACCTTTCAGTGCTTATTAGTGCCTTGATAAGTTTCAATTACATTCAAAAATGTAACATCTAAAATTTAACATCTAGAATTCAAGGTCAGGATAGATCTTCTATTTAGCAGCAATATTCATTATTTTGAAACAAAACAGAGTTTATTGATGATCTGTTATTATCACAGTGGATTATTGAACAGTAACATTGGTAAATCCAGGATATGTTCATATATCCTACATTTCCCAGAAGTACTAGGACGCGGCTCGATGACGTCATCACGTCGTTGCGCGCCATACGTCCCAGAAACAAACAGTCAGCCCTAGAAATAAAAGATAATGGACTCCACATAGTCTTGAGGTACCGACAGACAGGTGAGGAGTCGTTACTGGCAATTACCATTAGCATTAAGTGAGTGCGCTTTTTGGTTATCCCCGGCTTGGGTTTGTTATATACTTCCCGTTTTTCATTATATTGCGAGACGTGCCTTAAGACAGCACAGAGGTAGGGGGTTTAACGGCATTACGGGCAACATGTGAATGGTATTTGGCTTTTTATTAAGAACGTGCTGCCTCCTAGATAAATGTAAAAGGCGTTATTGAATGGCTTACCCCTCAGGATAGTGTTTGTGTGATTAAGCAGGAGGTTAGCATACAGCAAAATGACACGTAGTAGCTCCAATCTCAACGCAAACAGAGCTCTATAGTACAAATATCAGTTAGTTACCAGAGCAGAATAATAACTTCTGTTTAACATCTATACATATTATTCAGCGCAGAGCTGTTGATGCACTAAAACATTTTTGATACAGTTGAAGCATATAACATATGCATATATTATTCAGTGCAGAGCTGTTGTTGTACTCACTTCTGGTTTTAGTGGATGAAAGCACTTTTGCTAATTATCAAAAGGGACATGGCAGAGCACCATGTTAACGGTATAATGTATTAAGAATACTTAACAACAATGTGAGAATAACTTGAAAGATAAAATAAACTCACAGCGAGAACAGTAGGGGCCAGATGTAGGTGGCCAATTACCGGTCGGTAACGGCCGAATTCGGCCGTTACCGACCGGTAATTGGATTTTGAGATGTAGGGCATGCATTTACAGAATCGGTATTTTACCGATTCTGTATTTACCGATTCGGTATAATTACCGAATCGGTATATACAGACTCGGTAAAATACCGATTCTGTAAATGCAGATGTAGCTGGCACATGTCAGAGTGCCACAGGGCTTTAAGAATCGGTATTTTACCACCCAATCCAAATGGGTGGTAAAATACCGAATCCAGGTGTGCATGCACATGTGTGCATGCACACCTGTGCCATGTGACACACAGACATGCCCTTAGGGCATGTCTGTGTGCCACATGGCGCACATGCCTATTTTTGGGGTGCTAGAGGGTGTCAAAGTGACACCCCCTGCACCCTTGCTAAAATCGGTATTTACCGAATCTGTAATTACAGATTCGGTATTGCCCATTGATTCCTATGGGCTTCAGGGCCCATAGGAATCAATGGGCAATACCGAATCGGTATTTACAGAATCGGTAAATACCGAATCTTAACGATTCGGTATTTACCGAATCTGAAATACCTACATCTCCCCCCCTCTATTTTACCACTTCTTAAATACCGATTCGGTATGATTCGGTATTTAAGAAGTGGTAAAATAAAATTACCTACATCTGGCCCTAGGCTCTTTATTGCGGATGTGGAGATGGCAGAACAACATGTTAACGGAATAATGTATTAAGCATACTTAACAACAATGTAAGAATAACTTGAAAGATAAAATAAACCCACAGTGAGAACAGTAGGTTCTTTATTGTGGTTGTGGATATGGCTCTGTGAGTGGATTGTAATCAGAGGAATGAGCGTTAAGATGTTAGGACAGACAGAACTATAGACATCCAATGTTACCGGTAATTTCCCAGTCTCTAGGTGGTAGGAGACGAAAAACAAATTGGAGTATATCTTCCCTTTGAAACTTTATATCACGAAAAATACTCCAATAAACTCACCAGTTGCATAATGAGGTGGTGTGTTACCTGTATTGCTGTATCCCAATACAGGAACCTGCAAGAGAGGAACCTATGGCAATAAAGGACCCCTCAAGGGAAGATATATGCTATTCAGAACTATGGAAGGAAGGGGGCCTTAAAGATAAAAAATCTCAATCAGACCCCTATTTTCCCTTTATTCTTGGGTCTTGCTGGGTCAATAAAATTCAAAAAAACTGGTCTTATTGCATTTTAATGGTCCTAAGACCCTAGTTTTTTATCTTTAAGGCCCCCTTCCTTCTTCTATCTGAAGAGCTACCCAACACTGTGGTTGAGCCCACCCTGACTTTTAGGGGTCGGGGTGACTCGATGATGAAGCATGACACCACTAGGGTGTGTGAGGGTAATTAACAACAAGAGGTTCTTTTTCCCCCTACACACGGTTATGGTTAGCATAACCTTCCATAGTTCTGAATAGCAAGAATCTTCCCCTGAGGGGTCCTTTATTCCCATAGGTTCCTCTCTTGCAGGGTCCTGTATTTGGATACAGCAATACAGGATAGACATAACACCATGGAAAATGATGGTTTGTTCTGCTTTTTCCTTATTAGAACAGTGCCTCTTTTATCCTGAGCTGTTGCCAGGTGGGGTGAGGTAGTTCCCTCAAATACTCAAGGTAAGAAAGTATGCCGGATTCCCAAAGATGGAGTATGCTAGCTGGCAAAGCATTGTCACTATGGTTATAAGTATAGAGAGCATGTGATCTTGTCTTGATTTTTAGGTTGCCCTTCTGTATCTTTTCAGATATCTCAAGATACACGAGTATCGTTGAGGAGAAATTGTATATGCCACAAATCAGGTGATCAAGTTGTATTGTTTCCAACCATTCTAAGCGTACTTACACATTTCTTTATCTTCACTTTTTGCAGTAGCAAAGCAAATTTGATTTGATAGGTCCTGACAAAGGCACAGGACAGATTGTTGTCCGTATGTGCTAAAACATGTTGACCACTTAATTATCTTAGTCAGCTATTTGTTGAAACTGTCTTTTGCACTGTTTTTAGTGTGGGTTACGGTGGACAAGAATAAATATTGGGTCTACCGTGGTCCAATTTTAATCTTACATTTCACTATTGCACTGCATATATTTCCCATACACTCCATTGCTCACATCTGATAAACCAGACAGGTATCTTTAAATAGAGATGAAAACATCCCTGGGCTCCTCCACCACTATGAAGGAGTTGTAGCCCTTGAAGTCACTAGGTTGACTGTCAGAGGAGACCCAGATAATGAAGCATGTCACCATGCTGGTGAGTGATGGGAATTCGGAAATGTAATTATTATTTTTTTTCGGTTATTTACATATTGTGGCAGTCCTTATCAAGCAAAGTATCTAAGGCTCTCTATTATCTCTTAGACCCTGGGATACTTTGGGTTGTTCAATTTTCTCTCTCCCCCTCTTTTCCCTTCAATCACCATTGTATATACTACACCCTCACAATATCACTGAGCACCAAATGTCACCTATTTCACATATTATGTGTCACTATGCACCTTTAACAGCCTTGTAAATATTTAAACAAAGATATTTATAAATGATGCAATTCATAAACATTCTTGAAATACCCCTCATGGTTTGGATTTGGGTTTCTTTTGATACAATCTGCATAATTGTGAGCAGTTCATGTAATAGTCAGAACAATTTGAAGAAATTGTACGCACTCGACAGAACCAATTGTGTAACTTTTTCATTACTGCCCAGGTTCTGAGGGATACTGGGTTACCCCATTGTAGCTAAACTGAGGTACTAATGTTGTCTGTATGTGCCCGTTCAGGCAGAGGTTAAGTAGGCGATGGGATGCGACGACTGGAACGCACACCCCACGAGAAGTAAGTCAAAAAAGTGTGTTGTGAGCCTCAAGCTACACTCCATGCAATCCGCTATGCAGGTGTGATGGAATGGGGCTAGATGCAGGACAGAGCACAGAGAAAGCAGCAAGCAGGTAAGACTGCTAGACAATATCAAGCTACGAAATGGTGCCCTGATTAAAAGTTATAAAGTACAAAAGTGTGAAAAGTAAAATCAAATACAATGAAAAACGCATTAAAAGTAATATCATGTCAACGCAAGAATCCTATACTTGAGTGGGTTCACGGACTTAAAGTGCAACAGCAAGCAATGTTAAGGTACTAATGTGTCCTTGTTTTGTTTTGGGCCTTTTCCAGTCATGGACACCAGGCCTACCCACACATGTGCGGTACCATTTTTATCAGGAGACTTAGAGAAATGCTGAGTGGATGGAAGTTTGTGGCTCCCTACAGATTCCAAAACTTTCCATCACAGAATTTGTGAGCAAAATGTGTTTTGTTTTTACAAAGTTTGAGGTTTGCAAGGGTTTTGGGTAACAGAACCTGGTGAGAGCCCCACAAGTCACCCTTTCCTGGATTTCCCGTAAAGCCCGTTTTAAAAAAATTGACAGGTTTCCTATGTTTCCAAAGGTGCTGACTGAGCTAAGGTCCAACATTCGCATGTGATGTGTCCAAGTGGTGTTTTGGGCCATTTCCTGTTGTAGCCACTAGGCCCACTCACATAAGAGAGGCACCATTTTTATCGGGAGACGTGGTGAAATGCTGGGTAGGTGGAAGTCTGTGGCTCCCCACAGTTTCCAGAACATTTTATCACAGAAATGTGAGGAAAATGTGTTTATTTGTTGACAAAGTTTTTGGTTTGCAAATGATTCTAGATAACAGAACCATGTGAGAGCTAGATAAGTCACCCCATCCTGGATTTTCCTGGGTGTCTGTTTTTCAAAAACATATAGGTTTGCTAGGTATCCCTAGTTTCCAGATGAGCTAGGGTCCACAATTCACAGGTAGGCACAACACAAAAAAAGGGTCCGTTTTCACTAGAAAAATGTGATGTGTCCATGTGGCGTTTTGAGCCTCTTCCTTTCACAACTACTAGGTCTACCCACATAAGTGAGATACAGTATTTATTGTGAGACGTGGAGGAATGCTGGGAGTGTGGAATCTTGTGGCTCCTGCAGATTTTAGAACTTTCCATCACAGGAATGTTGGAAAATGTATTTGTTTTACAAAATTTGACGTTTTCAAGGGATTCTGGGTAACAGTACTTACTGAAAGCCACTCAGATTACCTAAGCTGGATTTCCCTGGGTGTCTAGTTTTAAAAAATGTATGGGTTTGCTAGGTTTCCCAAGGTACTGGCTGAACTCGGGTCGAAAATCCATAGCTAGGCACATTGTAAAAAAGGATCCGTTTTCACTGGATAAATGTGATGTGTCCAAATTGCTTTTTGGGCCGTTTCCTGTCGCGGACACCAGGCCTACCCACACAAGTGAGGTACCATTTTCTTTGGAAGACTTAGGGGGATACTGAATAGTAGAGCAAGTGGTTTTACCAATCGACTTTCTATGTATTTCTACCTTCCAAATGTAAGACTGTGTAGAAAGGAAATCATTTTGAAAAATGCCCTTCAAATCACATGCGAGTATGAGTAGCCACAAATTCAGAGGTGTGCAAATAGCTACTGCTTCTAAATTCCATATGGTATTCCCATTTCAGGAACACATAGGTTTCCTTGATTTCTAGTTTTCAGTCTTTATATTTTACCAAATTAATTGCTGTATACCCGGTCCACAATGAAAAACGATTTGCAAGGCGCAGTTCAGTTATTGGCTCTGGGTACCTTAGGTTCTTAGTGAACCTACAAGTCCTATGTATCTTCACAACCAGGAGGACCGAGCGGAAGTAATGGTATATTGCTTCTAAAAATCTGCCATACTTATAAGAAATTACGGGTGAACACATAGGCACAAAGGGCAGGGTTTTTTTAACAAAGCTTCAATATTTTTTTATTTCAACAGTTACTTTCTCCAGGAAAAACTTGAAGGATCTACACAAATGACCTCTTACAGAATTCAAAATGCTATCTATTTTTTCAGAAAATTACAGCTTTCTGTGATCCATATTAGTTTCACACCCATTTCTACAACTAACTGGAAAGAGGTTGAAAGCACAAAAAATAGGAAAAATAGGCTGTGTCCCAGTAAAATGAAAAACAATGTAGAAAATGTTGGCTCTTTGATAAAAGTCTGCCTGTTCCTGAAAGCTGGAAAGATGGTAATTATAGCACCAAAAACCATTTGCTGGAAAAAAAATGGACCCTTTCGTCTGCAGCACGTTATTCCCATTTTCCCCCCAAAAAGAAAATGCAGCTGTATTTTGGCTACTTTCTCAGTCCTCTCCAGGGAAATCCACAAACCCTTGGTAGCTTTAGAATCCTCAGGATGTTAGAAGAAAAGGACGCAAATTTGGCTTTGATACCTTATGTGAAAAAAAAGTTACTGGGGCTGTAGTGCAAACTACCACAAATAGCTTAAAAAAAAGGTTTGGTACAGAGGGGAAAAGGTCTAGCAGCGAAGGAGTTCAAGTTGAGCAAATATGGTACTCTGTCGCAAATACAACAGACAGTTCTGACCTTCATACCTGCCTGCCGCATTTAGAAACATTGTTATATTCCATATAGGTATCATAACATAGGCCCTGGTAATATCATTACCCGCCACCTATATGCTCTCCCTACATTACACTTGTCACAGTTTACAGGGACCAACCTCTTACCTAGATATTACTCTGCAGTCAGAACGCGGGGTTCCCTAAGTTCAAAATCTCATACATTATGCTTGAGGGTTCTAGGAAGTACAGCAGGACTGCCATCACCTGTACAAAATCTATGTACAAAGCTCAAGCCCAATGTCATCCTTAGGCAGACACAGTAATACAGCAAGGTAGGACCTCTGGGGAGACCTATGGGTATATATACATCACATCTTGCTAAGATAAGTCAGAGGAGACCGAGACTTCCCAGCCGACACACTGACTAGGGATGCTGAGGTTCCTGCATGTAGGCACTCTAACTCGCAGTGGTCTAACATCCCTCGCGGGTGTCCAACTCAAGACAAGGATGGGGTCCCATAGTCTGATAGTCTTTCACTTCAGGTAATGGGGTTGACTAAATCCTAGAGGGATTCTTGGCTTAACACCTACATACACGCTAGGTACACTTGGGTACATCTAGTTAGGGAGGAATTGTAGGAGTACGCACATTTTTTTTTTTTAAAACCTTTATTGTACAGTTAAGGATATACAAATACGGGCCAACAACCGCTCAGGTAGGCCACGACACAATATAATAAGCCGATGTATCCGAAGAGAAGTGTGTCGGGGGGCACATTACATTATATAGGTAAGCAATCAATAGGAGAACGGCCATATACGACAACCGAAAACAGGAGCAAAGAAGGTCAATTTTATATTAGGAAGTATAGCAGGATTAATTGCAGTGTATGGTCATCCGAATTCCTATAGCCGGCCATAAATCAGACAGCAAAACATAAAGGCATCGGAGAAAACTATCATCAGCAACAGTGTACATCAATTAGGATATATACGCCATATGACAAATCAATGTTCACCTTGGCCCGCCTTTAGTCACCCCACCAACCCGTCACATACTGAGAGTGAACGGAGGAACCAGAACAGCAGCAAGAAATACAATCATCCGCCATATTAACCCAAATAATAAGAAAAGAAGAGAATAAAAGGGGGAAAAGGGGGGAAAATGAAATAAATCAGAAAGGGGGAGAACGCCGCGCTGAGGCACGCGCCCCACAGCAACGGAGCACGCAAAAAGAGTGAGGGTACCGCCAGCGAGGTGGACACGCGAGACGCAATAGCAATGTGGCAATGCGGTAGAAGGGAGAACAACACACCCCCAGTTACCACCCACAATTGTACCATGGGAGACAAGCACAGACGCGGCGCTCCGATAAAGGGATACAAAAGAGCCATAGAACTAAAGGAAAAGGAAAAAGAGAAGAAAAAAAAACCCACCCCACCCTGCACCCCTGCAGAAGGCTACGGCCTACCCCCCCAGCAGCGTGCCTGTCGCCCTAAATCAGAACCCGAAATATAGAGAAGTCAAGAAGAGAGAAAGGAATAAGAAGGCAAAAAAGAGGGGGGGGGAAGAACCCAAAAAGAGGGGGGGGAGGAGAACATAAGACAAGTCGGTAGGCCCCAGCCTCCCGCCCAGCCATACGAATATACAACTTCCAGACGAGATCGACACAACCTTAGGTATTATAAACTTGTAAAGGAACCGTCCATATTATCATAAGCGGGGGCCATCAGCATAGCAAACTATTAACCGGCAGTCCTCCGGGTGCAGCATCGGCTCATCCCTGGCCAGTCTTTGTCTTCACCACCATATGCGATATAGCAAGGAAAGGCAAGTAGTTTAAGGTGGAGCCGCTCCACGGTCGAAACAAACCAGGACTAGGGCGCAGATCAAGGGGTTCCGGCAGCCAGCAATAAAACAAGGACCAGTCTCGGGAGTCCAGAACCCTCGACAGTAACACGATGAGCAGCAAGATGTAGGAGTCTCGCCTCGCAGCACAGGAAAGTTGAGTCCCCCCTGCAGCATAACAGCAGGGCCTCCCCACAGCAGATCGGATCGACAATCCATGACGTTCCTTGAACCCTCGAGCAGCATCTGAACCTGACATGGAGTCCATGCCCTCGCACTCCACATTCACAGCTGCCAGGAGAGTCGGGCCGCATGGTTGCAATCTTGTTTACGCACAGCGGAAGCACTCCTTGTAGTGACCAAGGGGGACAAAGCAACGCCATCACAAAGTCGAGGGGCGTCCATGGGGACCGGTCCTTCAAAGATGGCGGCGGACCGCCCAACCCCCACAGGGGCACCGGGGGCCAAGGCCGCACGCAAAGACTGCAGGGCAGCCAAGACATCGCCGATCGTGGGCTCACGTTCATATGACCAGGCCCCTGCACACGCCAGCGACACAGATCCGCCGCCCCGATGAAATCCGTGTTCCTGGGCGCCAGCCGCCATCCTGTGGGCTCAGCTGCGTCACCACATGCCACGATGCCCGGGACGGGCTCTCATGCAGGGACACCGCCGGGGGTCACCGGGACACGCTAATGGCAATCTTGGTGCAGAAAAGGCGCCATCAAACTCGGGGGCCCGCTGCCCGATCACCAGAGGGCGCCTCCCGCCGATTCCAGGCGCAGGGCTTCAAGATGGCCGGACGAGGCATCAAAGGGGGGTCATCCTGCACAGACCTCCCACCTCCACGGCGCTCTGTGCTCCAACAAGGGGTCCACCGGCCGCAGGACCGGCCCGGCCAGGATCCACCGGTCTATTCGCACAATGGCCCTCACAGCCTGCCCCGCCCTCGCACCGGGGGCCGCCGCCGACACCGCAGCACCGGCCGACCCACACAGGCAAGTCCGCGGTCTCTACACCGCGAAGGCCCCGGAGCAAGCAAGAGCCCAGCAGCGGATCCACAGCACGCATGGGCCCCCGGGCGTAGACGGTGAGTACCAGCGTTACTTCCCCTTCCTTTTTCTTCCAGGGTGTGTCGTCTCGAGGCAGGATATTCGACAGGATTTGTGTGTTGGGCAGGAAGGCTGGCGGAGCCGAGCTAGAGAGCGGCCATCTCGGTCGCGAGCTTGGCTCCTCCCCCCGAGTACGCAAATTTTATCATTTGTTTTATATATTCATATGTGTTCATGACTGTAGTAAGATGGTAGAGCTATACCATGCATTTACCTTTATCGTACTGCTAATCACTCATATCTCATATTGCCTAATGGTTGTTGCAGCTCATCAATTCTATACCAGAATAACAGCTGTTCAATAAATTCTTATTGAAAATGCCCAGCCTGTTTATTCTATGTGATTTTCTGAGACAGACTAGGTAAGCACGAGTGACTGAACAAAAAGTAGTATACGGTTTCCACGGTCCTGAGGGATCAGGGTTGTCATGTTCGATGGTTGCCAAGAACTATTCTCTACTTGGTAAAAGGAGATTCTAGTGACACTGTGAGGGAGTTGGTACAAAAGGCCAGCATACCTGGTAGGGGTGATCAGAGTTTGTCTGACACCAATCCTATAGAATCTGAGTAGTTCAGTCATGCTATTCTCAGAAATCCCCATTCACAAAACACCTGAGACGTCTGGATTGAGTAGGCTAAATTCCACCACAGCTGAGTAGGCAAAAATACTATTTATTAGCTGTTGGTTAAAAAAAGCTTGAACTACACAGTGTTCCTAAAATTGTGCAAAACACCTTATCTTAGTTCCCTTGGAAAATACTTCTTCCTTTAACAATGACTGAAGACAAGGATAACTGAGGAGGAGTTGTGCAAAACGTGCACCTCCTGACAGACGATGAAGAAGATACAAATGCAGTTCAGATTGTAGAAAATAGTAGAAATGCAGTCACCCTGAAACAGCTTGGCCATGGTTTAACACCTAGGAGTGGCATAGTAGCTTTTGTGATTGAGGCACATCAATCATACAGAACAGAGGTATTTTATTCATGGGTTACATTACCAACAGCAAATGCAAGAACCAAAACATTTCACTTCTACACAGAAGGTGATGCACCAGCAGAATATTGTCAGTATGAGGTCATTGAGGTTCTGCTCACGTACCAGGAACATTTATACTGGTTTAAAGGTACCCTACCCCATACAAGAAGAGTAAGACTCGGTCTGCTTGGAACAGAAGGAGCGACTTGGACAATATTAGCAGCCTACACACCACATCCTGACATTGAAACAATGCCAGGATCAGACTTATACTTCACAAAGAATTAATAAAACTTTACAGAAACATGACACAATACGTCCAGCCAGCGATGGTATCAACAAATATGGCACACGTTCAGAACACAGCAACTAAAATTACACCACAAACATTACATGCAGTAATGGGTAAAATACCCGCAAAAGGTTATCAAATGCCCTTCTGGATAGCTCAGAAGATAACACAACTAGAGGTAGTATTACCGAATACTAGCCCTTTTGAAAAACACAGAATGCTGACAATCTGCTTACCCATGGCGATATGACCACCGATAGAGCATTGTACCTCTTGGGGTACAGTTTTCACTGCCATATAAACTAGAACTCATGATATACCGTCATTAGGGATGAGGTTACTAGGTAACTATGGCCAGGTATCAGCTATAATATTAGCAAATATTAAAGGGGAGGTAGCATCTGTGGCCATCTGCCAATGCCTAAGGGAGTTCAGTCCTTTACAACAGGAATACAAACTACCAAAAATGATAGAAACTGCGTATGCAGAGTTAGGCATGGACAGTTTGGGTGGCAAAGCGTTAAAACCACAATGGATGGGTAGTCCCAAGAAGGAGACTTTGAAGCAGAGACCTACTTCTTTTAAAAAGAAGTGGAACAATAATAACAACAAAACAACAAAAAAGTTAAAGAAAACAGATCTCAATCCAGAAGTAGATCTCCTCCGCAGAAGTCCTCCAAAAGGAGGTATAACCTTAGGAATAGAGATAATATTAGGAAACCTGACAGGTATCAGGTTACTGATACATGTTCCTCTCGTTCCTTTCAGGGTTCATTGAAAAACTCCGAGAGGGAAGGACGATCAGACAGACAAGAAGAGAGTAAAAAGTCCAGAGACAAGCAGTAATTTTACCAGCATTTTTCGACCATGTTCCCAAATATTTATAGTATACATATGCGCGGGAGTGGGCGGTAGCCCAGGCCCCGGCATTATATAAAAGCCATGTTGGATGGGATGTGGATTTAACCCACCACATAATTCTATTGGTAAATACTCCTACTGCACAAGGGCAGTATCCAAAGCAAGAAGCTAAAAAACATGTCAGGGAGATCTTAGATCAAATTGAATACCAAAGAGTGATTGAAACACGCACCTCTCAAATGAATAAACATTTGTTTCCCATATCAGAACCAGACAATACATACCGTCTAGTATTAGATTACCGACATTTAAACAATTGCATGAAAACGTTTGCAGTTAAAAATGCACACAGTGCTGTATTTAAGAAATACATTCTGCAGGAAAAATACAAAGCAACACTAGATATCTCAAATGGATTTTTTGCCAAAATATATCGCCTGAGATATTTGACAGCATTCTCAGCGCTAGGGTTCCAGCGTCAATTTTGTTGACTCCCCGAGGGGGTATAAGAACAGCCCGGGGTTGTTTTCGGCTAGGCTAACTAGATTTCTTCAAAATCTGGATGAGGAGGCATTGTCCTATGTGGATGATATGAATCTAATGAACGATTTCCTGGAGGAAAACTTGAACTGAGCGAATACTATAATTTTGGGATTAGCCTCTGAGGGTTACAAATTCAACTTTAAAAAATCAAAGATATTCCATCTTAACATCCTTTTTCTGGGATAGGAACTTTCAAGTGTAGGTAAAAGCCTGGCAGCTAACTTTTTAGAAAAGTGTGAGCTGCTGAAACCTCTAAAAATGATACATTTTGGATTACACAGAAAGACTAAAACCGTTTTACAATTTGATAAAAATCAGAATTTTCAGTTAGATAATAGACAAAGGAACACACAGATACTCTTCGTTTCTTAAAAGTTGACATGATAGCTTCAAAACACTTACAGCCATGCGTAAATGTACGCCACCTAGTGATCAGTACAATTGCGAGTCAATCTGGAAACACCTTATCTAGCATCTAATGAAGGTGAGACAATACCAATAGCATACAAATCACAATTGTACACAATTGCTGAGATGCATTTTGCATCTACAGAAAACATTCTAACAGCTGTACAAACAGCTGTAGTCAGAGAAAGAGCCCTGGATCAAGGAATATGTATAATTGTTGTTACACCAGTTCCAGACTTAGAGGCTGCAACAAAGGCAAGCGTTCCCAACGCTAAAGCCTTACATTCAAGATTGATGCAATGGGCTAATTCTCTCACTGCAAAACTGTAGAATATATGTACAACCCGAATGTAAAAACACGAGCATTTCTGCAATACGAAGAAGAATATCCTATACCAAACTAAATGATGCCTCTAGATCAGTAAGAATACATTATTTATATTGACGGTCCTGCGCAACCAAGAATTTAAATATTGGTAATGGTAACTATCTATGCTTTTTTCCTGAAGAAGGTGATGGCGGTATAACAGTGCCCACCGAAACGCGTTGAAATGCAATAAAAAGAAAAGTCTACTTTAAATCTTTATGAACTATTGTACCATATGTGATCTATGAAGCAATGTGTTGAGACGATTACAATTGATTTATGCTTGATTAAGTAGCACTTTTCTGTGATGTGGAATTCGTTTTCCTACTTAGTTTCCCAATTCTTTCCTTTTGATTAAAACATTTTTGTCTGTGTATTAGGCCACTTTTATCGTACAAATTTCTTGATTTTACTGACATAGGTAGCCTAGTTAGGAAGCTACCTTTTTGAACATTAAATGTAAAATGTGTGTTATGTGATATATATTGACAATTAAATTCTTTTTTTTTCATTGATGAAAACTGTACTTTATTCTTGAATTATTGTGTGAGTACACTGTTCTTCCGTCCCCTGTTTTCACATCCGTGTGGATGTATGTTGTGGTAAATGTGAAATGACCCAAAGGGGCTTTCTATTGACCTTGGTCTTATTTGGCACCTTGCCTGTTGGGTCCCTCTCTCTTTTTCTTGAAACAAAATAATTTGGGCCATCATACAGAAATCCTGTACCTCTCCTGGCAGTTGAAGGAACAAGAATTGTACCTCTGCCACCTCTTGCCGTTAAAAAGGAAAAAAGATTTATCTCAATTGACCTAATAAGACCATACTATGTGGCCAATACTGAATAGTAGGCCGAGTGGATTCTGAAGCAACAGACACCCTCCTCTCACAACTATACAAGAAGTTCAAACAGAAAGACTCATCACGTTTGAAAGGTCACCTGCATGGAATGAAGGAATAAGCAACAATGCAATGGAACTCGTTCCTCTTGAAACTGAAGATCAAAATGAGAACTCCTCTGAAAGAAAAATTTCAATTCAACCAAACACAAATATCTAAGTCAACATACTCCAACAAGAGCAAGCAACGGTGTCCACAAAACCTGCAGAGCTACTGAAAACGTATCAAACTGCATCTGGCTATTTCATTGCCTTTGACACCTTCTCATTAGATCCAAGTGAACCTGAAACAACGCCAGCCTAAAGAACTCATTTACAGCTATTTAAAGATCTTTGGAACTTTCCTAGAATGACTTTGGGTATCTACAGAAATACCATTCTTTCTTTTCTGGATAGGCCTAGATATAGTTTTTAGCATGCTTATTAATGGAACTTATCTGCGAGAAAGCTCTGCGGCACAAAAAGTAAATGTGATCCTGAAACCACATCCATCAAAACACTGTGAAAAAAGAGTCTTATCATCAGTGAACATTACAGCAGTTTCTATACCTGGTGATATTGTATGGGACATGGTTGATTTTGATATATTTGATCCGACTGAACTTTTAAAAATATCAGATTTATTTTAAATATCATTGAGTGATATCATTATCCCCAGTACATTTTCTGATGATTTGTATTATGAAATTGTAAATAATATGTTGTCTGATTTAAAGAAATCTGCTGCTTTTTCTAATAATGAAATGTTGGAGGACTGATCCGACTTTGAGAAAATATATTGCTACCAACATTATAGTCATCACTTTCTGCATAAATCTGCTAACCCTAGGAATGTTTTCACATATCACCAATTGGAACATTGCCAGACACTGCCAAAAAGCAGTTAAAAAACATTTGCATGAAAATTTCCATATATTTCAGGGTTTGACACATCAGACCAACCCTTATATTACTATAAGATTGCACCTACACCGGCACAGAAAAATATGTAGACAAACACCAAACAGATTTATTCTGCTTCCTTTGTTGCCCAGTTGTCTGAACAAGGGTTTGAACTATGGAAAGACACCTCAGACTTAAAATCAGTCTGGGATACTAGAGACTGGCAGGTCCAGGGAACAGAGGCCCTATTTAGAGCATGTCTTATTCTTCGACAAATAATGTTCTTGAATGAAACAGTGCAACAAACAACTTGTCTTGGGTTAGCCAGGAATAAAGATTTGAATACACCCCGGGTGCTAGCACCAGCACACACTGAGGATAACATAATTTTATTTATTTATTTTTGAGATTTATAGAGCGCACAAATACCCGAGGGTGTCTCGGTGCTACGGACGGCAAGCAGAAACCATGTTAGGAATGTTATTGTTTGAATAGCCAAGTTTTTATCAGCTTTCTGAAAGTTAACAAGGACTGACAGGACCTGATCTCCAATGTGAGAGCATTCCAGAGTTTTGCTGTGGTGACCACAAAGCGTCTGTCAACACAAGAAGCTGTTTTTGTATGTGGCACCTTTAGCTGAAATGAGGTGGATGAGCAAAGTGTCCTGTTTGGAATGTGAGTTGTTAAATGACTTATTAAAAATTGGAGTTCGGTTTTACGAGAGGCCTTGAAGGCAATACAAAGTGCCTTAAACTTTATACGATTTTTCACCGAGAGCCAATGATAGTTCTTGGTCACATGAGACATAGGTTTAAACTTGGGAGTATCTGATAACATTCTAGCTGCTGCGTTCTGGACTGTTTATAGCTTTTGAATAACCTTGATTTGTGCATTCGCAAAAAACCCTTGCAATAGTCTAAGGAAGATATGATCAGTGTACTGACTAGAGTTATTCCTGCGTTCATCTGGAGAAATTGCAGAATCTTTTTAATCATGTGTAATTTATGGAAAGAGGCTGAGGCTACCGAATTGGCATGAAAGACAAAAGTCAGTTTGTCATCAAATGTAACGCCCAAATTCCTAACCTTGGTTACTGGGATTGGTGGGGGGCACAAAGAAGAGGGCCACCAGATTTGCAACCAGGTGGGGAGTAGATTGTAAAAGGTCAAGACCTCTGTGTTATCAGAGTTTAATTTAAGGCAATTGCTGGCCATCCTGCTACTGATGACGAGCATGCCCTTTTGGAAGTTAGCTGCAACCTTTTCTCCATTGTTATTTATAGCAAGCACCTGTTGGGTATCGTTGGCATAAGATGTAAGGCCCATCCCATTTGCAACACATATATTTTAAAAAGAGTCAGATTTAGGGATGAACCTTGCTGGACCCCACATGGGAGGGCCAGTTGGTCAGAATGGAAGGTGCCTAGATTTACTGACTGAGTGCGATTGGTGAGAAAGGATAGCAGCAGTTCTCTAGCCCTATGTTGAATACCCATTCTGGTTGCACGATCGTTCAGTGTAGTGTGATCCACCGTGTCAAAGGCCGCTGAGATGCCCAATAAAATAAGGATTGCTGTTCCTCCCTGATCCAGGATAGTGCTGATGTCTTCGGATGCCTTGATTAGAGCAGTCTCTGTTCCATTGCCTCTGCGAAAACCGATTTGGGTGTCGTCTAGCAGGTGATGGACTTCCATGTACTTAGAGAGTGGAATTTTCATCAGTTTTTCAACAATTTTGGCCGGGAAAGGTAGGCTGTCTATTGGCCTATAATTTTTGGTGTTAGCTGGGTCCAGGTTAGGTTTTTTTTAATCAAGGTTTTAAAATTGTTTTTTTTCAAGTCGTGGGCTATGTACCAAAGGAAAACATTCCATTAAAAATGTTGGCTAAAACAGCTGCCACCTGTTCAGCAACTGGTGTAATTACAGCCGGCGGGCAGGGAACATTTGCTGAGCCTGACTTAGTGGAAGACATTATATTGACAATTTCTTCTGGAGTGGTTTTTTGAAATTCCACCAAACAGTGTTCAGGAGTCCTGTTAGTCAGAGATTGGTCGGCAGAATTAGTTTGTGATGTGAATTCAGAGTAAATATCATTTACTTTTTTATATAAATAGTCCGCTAAGGAGTTACACAGTGACTGGGAAGGGGCTGTAAGAACAGCGGTGTATGACCTGATAACTTACATACTACTTGATAGAGCTTTTTGTTGGAGTTTTTTGCCGTTTCAATTTGGGTTACATAGTGTTTGCTTTTTTCTTGTGCAATCATTTGTTTATATTTGGCAAGTTCGTCTTTGTAACGGAGTTTCTCTTCACTAGTATAGGATTTACGCCATTGTCTTTCCCGATTTCTACATACTTTCTTTTGCTCCCTAAGTGATTCAGTGAACCATGGAGCTGACGTAGAGCTTCGATTTTTAGAGAAAGTTTTGCTAGGAACCAGCCGATTGAATGCATTATGCAACCAATTTGTATAGTTAGCCAAAGCAGTATTTGGATCTGAGAGACATCCCGTCGGGTGGAGGACAGATGTGTCTTAAGAAGATGATTATCTACATTTTTCCAGGTTTTAATTACAGCTGGACTACTTATAGTGGGATTTGGGTATGACTTATTTCAGGTAAAGATGTCAAATATGATTGCGTGATGGGCGGGCCAAACTAAAGGGAGAATTTTTTTACGTGGATATTTTGGGAATTCGTAAAGAGGCCATCCAAAGTGTGACCTGCTGTGTGTGTGGGCTTGAGAATTCGCTGTGACAGACCTGTCACCTCTAAGTCAGCAAGTAATGAAATAGTATCCTTATCTAGGTTGTTTTCTAAATGAAAGTTAAAATCACCTAGAATAGAGAAGGTGTCTTCGGCTACTGTGGATTCTATCAGGTTACCTAGACCAGACAGAAACTCTGTCCTAGATCCTGGAGGATGGTATAGTAAAATTCCCCTAAAGGTTTGGGAGGGAGTGAGCAGAATAGAAAAATATAGTGATTCACAAATTGAAGAGGGAATAAGGTCTACTTTAGTTGTTAGGTGACTTCGAACAAATATTGCCAACCTGCCCCCTTTTTTATTTACGCTATCTTATCTTGGGGCGTTGTAGCCCTCGGGCGTGGCCACTACGAGGTCCGGTCCAGATGCAGGATCTGTCCACATCTCCGTTATAAAGAGGACATCAAGATTATGGTCAGTGAGTAGCTCTGCTATCTCATGTTTATGTTTGCCTAAAGAACGAGCATTGATGAGGGCTGCTATGACATTTTTATTTTTGTTAGTACGCCCAATGTTAGTGGCATCTGGAGCTAAGTGGATAGAAGGTCTGAACGCACAGTGAGGGCAAGCTTTTAAAGGTGTATTAGCAGAAACCTCAAGTGCCAAGTGGGAGCAAGCCTTGTTAGAAGGCACTCGTAATTTTTTGAGTTCCATGCCCGAATAATGTATTTTCTTTGTGTCCAGGGACAGTGAGCCAGGGAGGGTGGCCTATGGCCCGGTCAAGGTGCGGACGGGTGCCGGCGGGCTTGCCTTTGGCGCGTCCGCTGCACTCGTCCGCTGCGCGTGCGCATCGGTTTTGGCCTAAATAGAGCTGGGCGCGCCACAGACTGGTGCGCTAACCTCAGCAAAGCCGGAAGTGTGTGTACCTCCCAAGGAGCCCTCCACGCAACGGCAATTGCCGCGTCGGACCAGGGCGAGGGAGTGAAGAGAGGACGACTTTCGTGCAAGGTACAAGTAGGCAAAGACAATTATTCAGTATTCACAAGTTAAAACTTTTTAAAATATTTCCTTCGCACACCGCAGCTAGCAGCGTTCTGAGAAAGACTGCTGCGTCCGCATGAAAACAGGTTACGGTAGATGACATTTTGCATAGCAATAGAACAGACCCAGATTGGAAAGAGTTGTTGGTTAGGCCCGTAGACACCAAAAACTGTCAAGACAGATTCTTGGGTAAAACTAAAGGATTTAGTATTAATAGTCCAAATCCACATTAGTTGCAAAGACAACACCCAGGGGTAGTGACATCATACAGTGTTGAAAAGTTTTGCCTCAATTGGCTAGAAACCTCCACATTCACACAGGTGAAAAATACGTATCCTTACTTTCACAGGATGTGGACCTATGGGATTTTTTATTAGGTCCTAGGAAGCCATGTCATAAATGTTTCTATCACGCTGTCTACAATGAGATTTGGAAAATATCACAAGAAGAGGCAGCATAAAGATTATGAGAAATAGGTCATATAAACCTAGATAAAGCTCTAGCAGTGGTTTACAATGGGTTAACAATACTAACATCCAGAATTTATTCACTGGGAAACATTGTATCATCTGCTATCGATGTACTAGAACAAGATTTGTCCATATTACACCAAAGACAATCACAATTGCATTCTTTTATGTTGCTAAGCTGGACGCTGCAATCTTTGCGTGCAGGCTATGTGCCCTGGCATTTCATAAACAGCACGTCTCTGTTTTCCTTGTACAATCTGATGGAAAAACAGATAGAAATGGCACAAAGGGGAGCTAAGTATACAATGCTGCTCATTGAAAAATTGGACAGATTAGCTTTCATAGTGGTAGAATCAGAGTCCATGGAATGTTTAATCCATGGCCCCATAACTCTTCCAGTCACTACTTTTCAATTTCAGTATTGCCTTGAGCAAATGCAGGCAGGTTGATATTAAGAAATGGATAGGGAATTCATCAAGGAATCTCAGGAATTACCGTACAGGTTCCGATCCAGGAGTGGGGAAATAGAAGTGTTTCTAAGCCATACAAACTGCGAGAATACTTTAAGTGGATCACTTAAACGCCAGGATATAATGCTTCATGTGACTGTAATGGCTCAGTAGCAAACTTATCTGTCACTCAAAGGGTGCCCCAGCTGCCGTGATCACTCCAGTGTTCAGGCTACTTTCAAATGGGAGTTACTTGATGCTGAACGCTCAAGGTTGCTGTGGGATGCTTCCGGGCATCCCATATCTGGTAACTGGGAGTTCCAGGGTTACTTGCTGTATGCAAGTATTGTTTCCACCAACACATACAGCCAGGAGAGCACTGTATGGCCTTTGCTAAATGTTTCATTAATAGGGTTTGATACTTTGAGCAGAATGAAAGCCATGCTTATACAGAAACCAGTGCCCTTAATCGCCGCTTGAGAAACATTTAATCTTCAAGGAGCAAGGTCTTCGGCAGAGATACAGGCACTTATTCGTACACATTGCCGTTTTCATTTCGCAGAAACATTCAATTGTACCTTTAACATGTCTGATACGACAGGCATTGTCCACCTATTGAAGACCATAGGTTCTGGACTATTAAGCACCTTTCAGAAGGTCCTCGGCGTTATACCAAACTTTATACACTCCGTATTCTGAAGAATCTTTGGAGGGCTTCCGTTAATCCTGTTTCTAATAGAAGGCATCCTGATTGTTATTTTTCTGCTATGCAATGGACGTCCCAGTCACCATGGAGATAGAAACAGTACTCCTGGATAGAAAATATAGCGATCACATGGTACAACTTCTAGGCGCACCTCGCCTAAGAGAACTAAGTGCTTCTTGGTTTTTGTCATTTAGACCAGTCTGGGTGGACTGCATCTTATCTGTTTTCCGATGCCTTTTTTGCATAGAAGAATCAATGTTGGACCTCTGTCGTCTGACACTTCCATCATGTGAGCACCCGTACGTTGATGCTTCACTGAAACCGATAACGGCCCAAGTTCTGCAGTGTCCCCAGCCTATTCCTATGTTGATGGCAGCATTCAGGGAGCCACCACAGGTAGTGTCTGCTCCTGTTGGTATGGACACCAGCTCCTCCTGTGACACCCAGGCCTTGGATGAACTTTATATCAAAATTGACATTCTTTTTAAGCATTCATGGCTTTTAAATGCTTATAGTAGTTCAAACTATAACTACAGACATATTAGAGCTACAGCTTAAGTTTCAACTTCCATTTTTTTCCCCTCTTTTTAGAATTTTTATTAGAATGTATTTTAACGTTTTAAACATTGTGTTTGGGGCATACAAAGAACTAATGATTTTACTGTTTGCGTACCAGTAGCTAGTCAGTCTAGTAGTACGTTTGGAATTTGACTATATCGTCCATTCGGAAGAGGAGTGGGTGTTATATTCCATATAGATATCATAACATAGGCCCCGGTAATCTCATTACCCGCCACCTATATTCTCTCCCTACATTACACTTCTCACAGTTTACAGGGACTGACCTTTTACCTAGATATTACACCGCAGTTAGAACATTGGTTTTCCCTAAATTCAAAATCTCATACTGTTGTATAGCGTTTTAGGACACTAGTGTAATTTACCGATTCATGCCCTTATATAGGTATATTTCACCTTGCCCTTATATAGGCATAGAAATCATAACCATATTAAGAGATAACCCATCCAGTCTAAATACAGGCATGGCTACATTCACCAGTTCCAAAAAGCCACAAAGATTTCTTGGGAAACTCGGCTTCAGCAGTCAGGGACATCCACTTTCTTGAATATTGATTTGTTCTAGAAAGCATGGCATTTTCAAAGAACTACCATTCCCTTGGGGTTCTTTGGTGACAGTATTATGTCCGACTTTATGTCAAACTAGGCACCTTCAAGGTATATATATGCCCACACTTGCTCTAGCAAGTACACGGTGGTTTGGAGCAGTTCGCCTATCTGCTTGCCTGGCGCAGCTCTCTACAGCAAGTGCCAAAGGAAGCTGACCCTCCAGCTGATGATCTGACAGAAAGGCTGCCTTTCTCTCGCTGAGAATCCAGCTCCAGTGTTTCCAAGCTCCCCTTGCGGGGAGTTGGGAAATCGAGTCCGATACAGTGATACCAGACCTCCTAAACCAAGGAAACTAAAACCTATGCTACACCATACTTACTTCTTCCTTCGTACAAGACCTAGGTTAGGTACATTGGTGTAGGAGTATTTTAGAAGCACCAGTTGAGTACTTTTAGTCTTTGTTATTTATGTATGTATTTTATGGCTTAGAAACCATACCATGCTTTTACAGTATTATTTTATAATACTCTTCTTGCTGTATGCATTATACTTTACAGCCAGTGTTACGATTGTAGCAGTTCATTTCTTCTGCATGAGAAAGAATACTGTTCAATAAATACTTTAATTGAAAACTCCCAAATCTCTATTTCTCTGCACTTCTGATGAAAAGAAGCATGCACGATTGACTGAGTGAAATATCTATCTATTGTTTCCACGACTCTGTAGATCAGTTTTATTCTTGGGGCAACAAAGATGTCATGTTTATGCAGTTGTCCGAATCGAATCCCTTCTTGATTATTCGAGAAAGTTTCTAGTGACCTCTGAGCTAGCTGGCACTCACAATTAAGTCTAATATATTTGATAGAGACTTAGTCGACCTAAGTCCTACGTCACATCTATAGGATATATTATTCCATTGCGCAGAGCCTATTGGGAATATAGAAACTACACTACATGGCGCCCAACATTTGGTAAGGCACTAATTTAATGCTGGATACTTGAGTAACTCAGTCGTGCTTTTCACAGAGAGACCCTTTTCCCGTAAATACTCCAATAGACGTCTGGAGTCGGTTAAAGGATAAAATATCCACCATTACTGAGTAGGACGAAAATCCTATGTATTAGTTTTTGGTTTGTTCAACGTTGAAGGATACAGTGTTCCAAAATATTGTGCACCTTATCTTTGTTTCCTTGAAACTTGCTCTGCAAACTTTTAGTTAACAAAATGTCAGTTAAAAAATCAACCAACTGCTCAGAGGCAGTTTCCAGTTAAGCAAAAAGCTAAAAAAACAAGTCAGGGAGATCTTAGATCAACTTGAATACCAAGGGGTGATTGAAACATGCACCTTGTCAATGAACAATCCTTTGTTTCCTGTCTCCAAGCCAGATAATACCTATCGTCTAGTTTTGGACTACAGACGTTTAAACTCTTGTTGCAAAGGTTTTGCAGTACAAAATGCACACAGTGCAGCACTAATGAAAAACATTGTGCGAAAAAAAAGATAAAACCACATTAGATATTTCTAACGGTTTCCTCTGTCAAAATATTGCACCAGAAAGCAGGTACTTGAACGATTTCTCAATTATGGGGACACAGCATCACTTCAGTCGTCTCCCTCAGGGATTCGAGAATAGTCCAGGGTTATTTTCAGCCAGAGTAACAGAGTTACTACAAACGTATGATGATGAGGCATTATCTCATGTCGATGACATCTATCTAACAGACGATGACTTGGACAGGCACTTGAACAGAGTGAACACCACAATACTTGGATTTGCATCTGAAGGGTATGAATTCAACTGTAAAAAATCAAGAATTGCCCATCTCAACGTCATATTCTTAGGATACAAACTTTCAAGTGAAGACAAAAGCCGGCAGCGAACTTTTTAGAGAAATGTGCGCTGCTCCAACCTCCAAAAACGCTGAAAAACTTCCAGTCAATTCTAGGTTTCCTAAATTTTGGAAGAATTTACATTCTAATTATGCAGAAAGGGTTAAACCTCTCTACAAATTAATCACACCTAATTTCAAAACAACTAATTGGACTCTGGGGGCGTTAGTGAGCCCGAAGCAAGATGGCCGCACATTAGTGCAGCTCTGGGGCTTCAATCCGTCCATTATACTTGATTTTTCTCAGTCATCTGCGATGGAAACTTAGTGTATTGGATTCTACATCTGCTGCTGCACCAGATGCGGGAACTTACATGCCTGCTGTCACTAAATGAGCTGTTTTGCATTGTCTGGTGACTGGCACCTGAAATGGCAGCCGCCGGACACTGAGGCGGGCTCCGATCGTGCTGGACTGAGCCGGTGCTGCCGCTGCTGGAGGAGAAACATTTCAAGTGAAGTATTCCCTGGTGCTGCTGTGGGGACAAGCGACATTTTGGCGGTGCTGCCTGGTGCTGCTGAGTGCAGTTCGGGGCCTGGCTGGGGCTGGACGGTGAGGGGACGCGCGGAGGCCGGGTGCACTGCTGTGGAGCAGCCGCGTGTCTGATGTGCTACTCGCCCGGGGCTGGACTTACTGCGCGATATCGGAAGAGGTGAGGCGAGCAGTGACGGACGATTGCAGGTGTCCAGAGGGCTGTGCGGGTGCCTGTGTGGCTGCTGCGGCATGGACGTGCTGAGGCTGCGGTGGGCCCCGCGACCTGAGTGAGGTCGGGTACCCGGTGGTTACGGCGAGCTTCTGGAGCGGCGCTGCCGGGTGCGGTTGATTGGGTGCACAGCTCTGGCTGGAGGTGGACACCATCGCGGTGGTGCGACGGTGTCCTGTAGCCGAAAACTCGTGGAGAGTGGCCGGCAGGATCAGTGAGCTGTTGTGCTTAATGGGCCCACGTGGAACAACTTGGCAGGCGGGCTGCACTGATTACGGTGTGGGAGGCTATTCTCAACTGATATTATGCACCCTCGCTCCATAGAAACCTAATGCATTCTGCCCATCATTTTGTGTGTTTGCTCCTCATTTCTTTATCGCACACACAGCGGAGCCCCCTGAACCCATGTTGTACCACTAGGCACACATTTGATCAACGCTGTGGGGGTCGATGAGGCCTGTGCCCGCTGTGCTTTGGAGAGCGACCTTGCTGCTGGTGGGGCAAGTTAAAGTAGTGCCTGCTCCCGCGCAAACTTCAGACTGTTTGATGTTCCGTCTACTGGAAAGTACCTTTGGCCTCCTATTGTGGCTCTGCATGAAGATCTGCTGCTTTTGACTTTATGGCGGGGTCTGCTTGAAGTTGCATCTGCGACTGGATAGCTACCCATGCAGTGCTGATGCATGGGTATTAGAGAGGAGCTGAGGCAGTGCAAATTCTAGATTATCCCCACGGATTGTTTGAAAACATTTTTCTAGAGTGACTCCTGTTTTCTCTGTTTGTGACTGGCTTAGTGAGCGTGCAGGTGGGATGGACTGGGGAGGCCTTAAGCATCCTGGAAGCTCGCTTAGTGTGGTGCCCAATTTGTCCCTGTGGCAGGATTGGTAAGCCGGACAAGCATGTACAATCTACACTCTCCTTTGAGTCTAAGCGCCTGAAGAAAGCGCAGCAACAGGCAGCGTCTGACACGGAGATGGATATGGAAGCTGGTAGCAGCTCCAAACTGGAAAAGATGTTGCTGGCAATGCAGCAGAGCCTTCAAACTATTGATGGGAAGATAGATAACCTGACCCTACGAATGGACACCATGTCAGCAAAATTTGACAAGCATGGGGAGCATCTGATGGAAGCAGAACAATGTATCTCAATGGTTGAGGACAAGGTGGAGCGTATAACGAAGTCCTGCACTGAGGTGGATTAGATCTTGGAAGTCATAAGGGCCAGGAATGAGGACTTGGAGGTGAGATCGCGCCGGAACAACCTGCGCATCACAGGAGTGCCTGAATCTACCAACACGGGCAAGCTGGAGCTTTATGTGGAGGACATGCTAAAAACCATGCTCGGGCGGAACATTTTTCAAATGTTTTGGTGGTGGAAAGAGCACACCAGTCCCTTGCATTGCATCCGGTGCCGGGGGCGCCGCCACGACCAATTATCGCGAGACTTCTCAATTATCGCGATAGAGATGTGGCTCTTCGGCGGGCACAAGAATTGGGTACCACCAATTATCAGGGGCTGGAGTTGGCCTTGTTTCCGGACTTTACAGTTGCAGTTCAACAATCCCAGCGGGAGTTCCAGCACGTCAAGAAAAAGCTATGTGACATGGAAATACAGTACGCCATGTTATATCCCACACGGCTAAAGATTCTATATGGAAACAAGCCACGGATCTCCATGACCCCTAAGGACGCTATGCAGTACATTTGGCAGCTGGAGAAGCATACTACTACCAGACAGGCTGGTGAAGATGCAGATAATGAGGATTAATATGTTATTATGGTTATATGTAGCTCATATATGATAGGCTTCACTGTAAATGTGTTTCTTGCTCTTAATGTGATTCCTTTTACCTGATTGTAGGGTCTTCTTTTTGGGATAGGGACAAGGGTTACATGTAAATTGAGTTTCACAAATGAGATACTGTGCTGGTGAGCAGGGCAGTTAGGACCTATAGCTTGTTTGCAATGTGTTTGTTTCTGTATTATTTGCTTGCATCTTTTGGCCTGCTGAGATTCCTCCTTGGGCTACTCAGTATATGTATGTGGCAGTTTCTTTGGCTTTAGATATGGTTGGGGGTGGTGAGACGCTCGGCTGTGTCATGCTCTATTGCTTTCTTTTGCACAATGCTCTCATCACTCTGGCCACTAGGTTGCAGGGGAGTGGCTGCCGAGCAATATGTTTTGCGGATACCTATGGAGGGAGACTACTGTACTTTTTGCTTACGCATTGGCAACTGTTTATGTTTAGCACATTTACATTTCTGTGATGACTGTGGGATGTGCTGGGAAAAGACCGTAGATTTGCCCCGACCCCCCCTAGGTACCACCATGGGGTTGTAGGGCGGCTGGTGTCCCCCTGGAAGGGGATAACCCATATAAATATTTTTCGATATGGACATAGCTTGTGGGAGGGCTAGCTTCTCGCTTTGGGTGTGGAGGGGGAATGGGTTTTGTTTTTCATGATATTGGGGAGTCTTAGCATGTTTGGGATGCTTAAGTGGGTGGTGGGGTCTGTTGGGGATTCAACACATGGTTGTTTTTTTGCAGAGCGGGATGCAGAGGTGGGTTGTTTGTTTCGTCTGTGATACAGGCACAAGGGGTGGAACTCCTGTTCTACTTCTGAGCATCGGAATTACTGCTGGAAGAGGGTAGGGTACCATGTATAACATGAAATGTCAGGGGATTGAATAATCCAAAGAAAACCAGGCAGGTTCTTGCATTTTTAGATAGGCACAATGTACACGTTGCTTTATTGCAGGGAACTCATTTAAATAAGCAAGCAGCACAAAATGTGGCCAATAGATGGGCGCGTGTAAAATTTGTGTCATCCTACTCCTCATATGCGAGAGGAGTTATGATATTGATCAAGAAAAATTTGGTGTTTGAACCGTTGCATGTGGAGGCTGACACGGATGGTCGCTACCTATCGGTGTAGGGGAAATTATGTGGAATGATGATCACTATCATCAATGTGTATGGGCCTAATATAGATGACCCTGCTTTTTATGATGTTTTATGGAATAAGGTTTATAGGTTACAGCCGACCGACATTATTTGTGGTGGTGATTTTAATGTGGTATTGACACCGCCTCTGACCCTACTGGTAAAAAGGCCGCACAGGCAGTACAGACTGGGATACATAACTTGGCCCTTATAGATATCTGGAGATTGCGACATCCTGGGACACCGGAGGGTGACTGCCACTCTTATGCGCACAGGTCTTGGTCTCGCCTCAACTGTTGACTGACCAGTAGTGGTATAAATTCACGGGTCACGTACGTTTCCCATTTACCTAAGACACTTTCTGATCACTCTCCTTCGCTGATCACTATGACTATACCCAGAAATGCCCCACCGTTATTTCAGTGACGTTTGCAGTCCTCCGCTTTGCAAGATCGTGTTCCATGAAGGAATTAGGGAAGCTATTGTACAATACTTTGAGCGCAATTCAGGCACAGTGGATGGTTTAGACACCTTATGGAAGGCGTTCAATGTAATTCGAGGAGCGTGCATTGGTCTCCAGGTGGGGGTTCTTAAGTCCCTTTGGGCCTCCATGTCGGCTCTTGAAGTGGAGCTTCTTGAGCTTGAGAGACAGTATGACAGCGTGGCAGATGAGGCTACACTAGCGACCATTAGATCAAAGATCACTGAATATAATGAGTTGGCAGACATGGAGGTGAGGCATATGGCAAGGCAATGGACAGCACGATATAATGGAGAGGGTGGGCAACCGGGGAGAGCGTTGGCAACAAAAATAACTGAACGTAGGGCTAAACAAAACACAATCAACGCTATTTGTGCGAATGGCGTCAGGCATTGTGACAGTGAGGGTATCCTGGCCTCCTTTGTTGAGCATTATTCGGGTATGTACAGATACAGGCAGACTGTTGAGGAGTCTGAGATAGCGGAATATTTAGCTGACATAGCCTTGGTGTGTGGTTGTTGAAGGGGCAACAGGATTTTTTAATGCATCCTCTGACTTTGGGCGAGATACGTGATGCTGTTAATCCTCTACCAAATGGCAAAGCAACAGGAGCAGATGGACTCACAGCGGAGTTTTACAAAGAATATTTGGATATCCTGGTGCCGCATCTTATTGCTATGTTTGAGGAGGTGTATGAGCAGCAGAGGTTGCCCCCCATGCTTCGTGAGGCATTGATTGTGACCCTTTGTAAGCCAGGGAAGAACCCCGAGCAGTGTATGTCATATAGGCCGCTCTCATTGATGAATACAGATGTTAAAATTCTTGCTAAGGTCCTAGCCACTAGGTTGCAGTTATTACTACCTGTGATGGTCCTACCGGAACCATCGGTTTTCGTCCCGACACGCTCCACAGCGCACAATTTGTGGACGCTGTTTGCTGTGTTTCATCTCTTAAAGCCCACACTACCTGCAGCGGCCGTTCTGCTGGATGCCGCTAAAGCATTTGATTCTATATCTTGGCGGTACAAGCTGGCAGTGTTGCATCGTATGGGAGTCCCCTTCCTATTCACTAATTGGATTAGGCTGCTATACACAGCACCAGTCGCTCGGGGACGAGTGAATGGTAGAACGTCAGATGTGTTCCCGATTGGGCGCAGGATGCGGCAGGGATGCCCGTTATCACTGCTCCTTTTCGCAGTGGTGTTGGAGCCCCTGGCTTGTATCCTAAGGCGAATTGCCAGTACTGCACTGATACTTAACCATTAGTAGAAGAGACAATGAATAAAACAATTGCCCTTTCAAAACCAATCTTTTGGTTTGAATTTAATCAACATGAATTTTATTTATATTTATCAAAATTCTTTTTATATAATTTTTACAATTTTCTCAGATTTCTCAAAAGCTAGAATGAACTCAATTATATCTTTTTTTTCTTATCTTGGAGCCCCATCATAGAATTGAAATTCACAATCATACTCTAAAAACCTGTTTTATATAAACCATATATACAAAGTGACCCAGTCATACACTTATTAAACTATTTCACACATCCGTACAAACATTCACACACCATACATACACAAAATGCTCGCCCTGGGAATGTTTTACTAAACCATATTTTTTGTGCGGCATTACAAATTTAATAGAAAGAAATTTGCAAAAACAAGGCCATCTCACAATATAGACTCGAGAGCTAAACGCAGGACACTGGTCAGAATGTAGCGTGCTGATTGCGTATGTGCCAATAAAGACTCGCAAATCTTTTATAACAGTTCGGGTGTCAGCCGAGCGCTGAGGCTACATCCAAATGAATCTTGAGCATGAATCCACTGCGACCATGATATATTTATAGTTACCATCCCTTTGTAAGGGAACGCAGTAGTCCAGGTAAACGGTAAAACACCTTCACTCCGCAACTTTCACTCCACATACCTTCACTCCTCATACCATTACAACGCAATTACCTTTACTCCGCAATACTATTATAACGCATACCATTACATTTTATATGCTTTTACCACGCATGCTTTTACATCGAAATTCGTTGTAAATGCATGAATGGTAAAAGCATATGTTTTTAAAATTTGTTTAAGGTAAGTATATGGTTTTAGTTTGGGGGTGTTGAGGTATATGTTTTAGGGGTTCAGGGGTATTTTAAGGGTGGGTTTGGGTTATGGGGTACAGGGGTATTTAAGGGTTAAGGGATAGGTTTGGGTATGGGGTACAGGGGTATTTTTAGGGTTCGGGGCTAGGTTTGGGTTTTTGGGTACAGGGGTATTTTTAGGGTTCAGGGGTAGGTATAGGTTTTGGGGTACAGGGGTATTTTTAGGGCTCAGGGCTAGGCTTGGGTTTTGGGGTACAGGGGTATTTTAGGGTTCAGGGCTAGGTTTGGGTTTGGGGGTACAGGGGTATTTTTAGGCTTCAGGGCTAGGTTTGGGTTTTGGGGTACAGGTGTATTTTTAGGGTTCAGGGCTAGGTTTGGGTTTTGGGGTACACGGGTATTTTTAGGGTTCAGGGGTAGGTATGGGTTTTGGGGTACAGGGGTATTTTTTGGGTTGAGGGCTAGGTTTGGGTTTTGAGGTACAGGGGTATTTTAGGGTTGAGGGCTAGATTTGGGTTTGGGGTATATGGGTAATTTTAGGCTTCAGGGCTAGGTTTGGGGTTTGGGGTACAGGGGTATTTTTAGGATTCAGGGCTAGGTTTGGGTTTTAGGGACACAGGGATATTTTTAGGGTTCAGGGCTAGGTTTGGGTTTTGGGGTACAGGGGTATTTTTAGGGTTCAGGGGTATGTTTGGGTTTTGGGGTGCAGGGGGATTTTAGGGTTCAGGGATAGGTTTGGGTTTTGGGGTACAGGGGTATTTTAGGATTCAGGAGTAGGTTTGGGTTTTGGGGTACAGGGGTATTTTTAGGGTTCAGGGGTAGGTTTGAGTTTTGGGGTACAGGGGTATTAGGGTTCAGGGCTAGGTTTGGGTTTTGGGGTACAGGGGTATTTTTAGGGTTCAGGTCTAGGTCTGGGTTTTGGGGTACAGGGGTATTTTTAGGGTTCAGGGGTAGGTTTGGGTTTGAGGTACAGGGGTATTTTAGGGTTTAGGGCTAGATTTGGGTTTTGGGGTACAGGGGTATATTTATAGGGTTAAAATGGGTTAGTGTTTAAGGGTGTTGGGGTATTTTAAGGAGTAGGGTGGGTTATGATTATGGGGTGCAGGAGTATTTAAAGGGACCAGGGAGTATTCGTTTTTAGGGTGTAAAGGGAAATAAATTAAAAAAAAAAAATGTTTTAAATTATGCAATTTAAAAGAATAAATGTTGTAATTAAATAAAAAAGTGTGTATATATATGTTCGACGTTCCTTGATTTGCACCCCCGCACTTTATGATTGATTGAATAAACAACGATGATCTAAAGACTGGCCTTGGAACTTCATTTGTAGTCTGCGCACTGGAGACAGTGCTCGGGAGGTCTCTTCTGCACCGAAACCAGTTGGAGGTACATATATATATATATATATATATATATATATTACCTACTGGCGGTCGCCAGTAGGTAGTTATAGTTAGGATTGGCTATCATAGGAAATCCGCAACATTCTATTGGGAATAACTCTGGCGCCGGTTGAGGAATTTGTGTGTAATTTTCAAAAATTTTGGCCAGCTCCGCTCCGCTCCTTCCCTGAAAGTTTCGGGGGGATTCGTGAAAGGGGGGGCTGAGAAAAAAGGGGGGTCCCCATGTTAATTTCCATAGGACGGTCTGACAAGTCTACAGCCCGAACCGCTGAATGGAATTACGCCAAACTTGGCAAAATTGTAGGGACTGGTACGCAGATGTGCCTTTGCTATATTTGGTGGAAATTGCTCCAGTTTTTTTTTTGAAAATTAACTTCAAAAACACATATATATCTATAGGCGCGCTCCGAGCGCTCACCCGGCGCGCTACGGGAGTGCGCGAGCGGAAAGCTGATTGGCTATCGGGTGTCAGTCAACTTTCTAAACAGTCCGGAGAGTCCGCCATCTTGTGTCTCGGTAGAATCGAGACACCTGAGGTGAAAAAGAAAGGGGGATATAATTAAAAGGGGGCAGAGTAGACACCCTCTGCCCCCCTAGGTTTTCTGAGGGGGGCCTAGAAGGACCCTGAAGGGCAATTTTTTTTTATTTTTTTATTTTCGCGGGGTAAGCGCTGGGTGCGTTCCTGGGTACACTCTCCGGTACGCGCACCCTGAGCGCACCACGGGGAAAACAGTGTAAAAAAATAGAGTAAAAAAATAATGTAGAGTGTTTAGAGGTAAGTTAGCTCTGAAAAGAGCTGTTGTGTTATGTGGGTGTTTTTTGTACCTAGAAGTAGGTACCAATGCAGAGTCTTATATTCAAGAGGAAAACTCTATTCCCCTCATCTGTAAAATGCACACCATCTCTCCTATACATGCCTTGCATGTTGTAACGCAAGTTGTTGTGGTGAATGGAACCCATACCATAGTCTCTGAGGAAAGCAGAAACAGATTTATTTACATGTTTCCTTGCTTTTTCAATCTGTGGACAAAATTGGTTGGACCAGTTCCATTTTTGCCTTTGGCATGTATTAGAAAATACCAAGGCAGTTTTTGGAAAAAGTGACATCAATTGCCCAAAGGTGTCCTTTAAAAGCATTTCCAGACCTATCCCAGTCAAAGTGCCTAGGTCATTTCCACCACAGTGCACAATTATAAGGTCAGGGTGTGGTAAATGCATAAAGGATTTTACCAATGGTATCAATTGGTGACTTCTCAATCCTCTCTGTCCAATCCATACAATGTCCACATTTGGTAAATCAAGATTGTAAATACCTCTGTTAGCTGCGTATTTTTGACTCCAGTGGACTCCAAGGTTTTCCGCAGAGTTCTGCGGTGACGCTGTCCGATTTCCCTACTGTTGCCTGTGATGTCTCTCAGGCGTTACTGGTTAATCTTAAATCCGGCTCGCCACTTGACCCCTGCCTGGCCAAATTTTTGGCCGGGATGGCGGCGGTGGTGAATCCTCTGGTCAACGCTGTCCTCAATACCTCCCTGAGGGAGGGTAGGGTCCCCAGCTCTTGGAAAAGAGCGATGGTGATCCCCCTCCTAAAAAAACCGGGTCTTGACACCGAGGTTCTGGCTAACTATAGGCCAATCTCGCTTTTACCTGCACTGGCGAAGATCACGGAAAAACATGCCCACGGTGTCCTGTCGAGCTTTTTGGAAGCGAACAATCTGCTCCACTCATCTCAATCGGGTTTCCGTCCTAATTTTAGTACGGAAACGGCTCTGCTGGAGGTCACTGAGATTATTAGGGAGACTCTGGATGTCGGCGGTAGGGCCATGCTGGTCATGTTAGATCTGTCGGCGGCCTTCGACACCGTCCCCCACAAGGCACTTTTAGCGAGGCTTTATGACATCGGCCTCAGGGGGACGGTGCTCAGGTGGTTTACCTCTTTCCTTGAAGATCGCCGCCAGACGGTCTGGGTTTCCCAGAGCTCCGCCGAGATGCCGCCACTGGGAGTTGGGGTTCCACAGGGTTCTGTGTTGAGCCCCACGTTATTTAACATCTTTATGTCCCCTTTGGCGGCCTTGGTGGAGGCTTATGGGGCCCAGATCGTCTCTTACGCCGACGACACGCAACTCCTCTTCACTTGCGGGAAAGACCAAGAGTTTGATGGAGAGAGAATCCGGGACTGCCTCGCGCGGGTCTTCGACTGGTTCCAACGGAACAGTCTGAGGGCCAACTCGGGCAAGTCTGAGATTTTATTCTTTGGATGTGTCGTCGAGCCGGACTGGCAGCATTGGTGGCCGTCCGACATGAATCCCCCCGCTCAGTCCTCCCGAGTGGCCAAAAATTTGGGCGTTAAGTTAGATAACCAGCTGGCGCTGCGAACCCATATTCTCGGCCTGGCCGGTACCTGTTACGGAATCCTGAAGATGCTCCGCAAATTTTTGCCGTTGTTGTCGGAGGAGCACAGGAGGATTACCGTTCAGGCTCTTATCGGCTCAAGGCTGGATTATGTAAACGCCCTCTTCCTTGGCCTCCCCGATTATCTGGTTCAGCGACTCCAGGTGGTGCAGAACTCTGCCGCCCGGGCAATTTTTGGCCTTGGCAGACGCGCACATGCCTCGGGGTTGCTTCAGAAGCTGCATTGGCTCCCTATTAGGAAGCGGATCCTATTTAAATCCCTGACCCTGATGCACAAAGCTTTGCATGGATCAGGGGCGGGATATCTGCAGCGGAGACTGCACTTTTATCATCCAGTCCGCTCTCTCCGCTCGGAATCGCTCTTTAAAGCTGTGGTTCCACGGGTGAAGAAGGCTCGCGCTGGAGGGCGATCCTTTAGCTGTCGAGCTCCCCAGATGTGGAATTCGCTTCCACTTGCGTTGCGCAGTACTGCCAATCTGCTTCAGTTTAGGAGGAGCCTGAAGACTTGGCTTTTTAATGCTTAGCCTGTTCTTGTATTAAATTGTTTCTTTCTTTTTTTTTCTTTTTATGTTTTTGGTTTTAGCTGTGTTGTGTTACCTTTTTATGAGTCACTGGTGGAAAAGCGTCGGGACACTCCTAGTGAGTAGCCGTACGCTATACAAAAACAACGTAACATAACATAACATAACGTAACATAACATAGCTATGACCCACAAACCAGACTTTTTGCATGTTGAAGGTAGATGTGCTTCTAATCAGATGAATTGTGAAAATGAAATGGCAGTTTGATTATGAAAAAAAGTGGTTGGGAATCAGTGCAGTTGAAAAACCAGAAATGATTGGTGCTTTCTTAAAAATCTCCACTGAAAATTAGGCTGCATGCTTTTTTTTTGTAAGAAGTCATTTCAATGGTTGAGAAAAAGTTGGCTGCCAGGAGTACCGACGGACAGGGCGGTGCCCCGTTATCCTGAGCTGTATGCCAGGTGAGGTGAAGCACGTTCCCCTCGCAATAGAGGAGGATTACCAGGAGTGACCAGGTGATATAACGATCATTCTCTGTGTTCACTACACTTTTATTTAAATATTGTTTCAAGCAGTAGCAAATACTCAATAGGTCCTGAAGAAGCGGTAGATACCTTTGTGGATCTTGAATTTCCGCAGAAACATGTCGACCAAAAGATCAAGTCAGTAGCTATTTGTTCAATCTACTGACCCATTTTCACTTACCTGTTTTTATTTTCTTGGAAATGGACGGCTCCAGAATAAAGTGATTATTGCGTTCATTCTCCAATTTTAACTAGAGCACTTTTCTTTACCACTTTATGCACTGCTTTCAGTTACATTTATATTCACACACCAGCAACTGGCCACTTGAGTCCTAATACCAGAGCGATTAACCACTTCACATAAATATCTTCTGAGGTGGTTATAACATGGACGTCCCACTGTGCGAAGTGATCCAGATGATGAATAGGGCGGCACAGGAAAAGTAACTGATGGATATTCCTTCACACTGTGTAACTATCCGGTTATATACCTCAATGTTTGAGGCATATATAGAGTCATCAAGGCACATATAGACTCATACTCTTTCGCTTTTTTTAGACCCATAGTCACTCTTTTGCTATCATAGCAAAATTTACAAACCATGAATATTTAGAAGGTTCATCGGATTATGGACAAATGTATTGTTACAATCACAATGATCATTACTTGCACAAATCTGCAAACCCAAGAAATGTATATACTTTCAATCAACGCCACCAAAGGGTAGCTCAAAAACATTTTATGAAAAATTTCCATACTTCTCAGGTTTCAATACCATAAATCCGGAAACTTTTTAGTTTAAAAATGTTAATAAGACAGGAATGAAAAGTATGTTAACAAATACAAAGCAAATTTATTCAGCAGCCTTTTATGCCCAGCTGTCCTCACTAGGCTTTAACTTTTGGAGTGACAACACAGAAACAAAAACTGTCTGGGGCTCAAAAGATTGGCAAGTACAGGGAACAGAAGCTTAATTTCGAGCCTGTATTATTCCTGAACAAATAATGTTTTTGAACGACACTGTCCAACAAACATCCTGTCTTGGCCTTGCCAAGATAAAAGATTTAAACAAATCATCCATACCCTTACCTACAGCTGATTGCAAAAACACTTCAGATGGAGGGGTCGAAGTAAAAACTATTTTACTAAAAAACAGAACTGATCCTGATTGGAATTTTTTTTTAATCTGGCCCACACGAATAACTGTCACGATAGATTCCTAAACAAGACACAAGGGTAACTAGACTAGACCCAAGATATGTCCAGAGACAACGACCAGGGATAGTAACAACTTACAGTGTAGGAAAACTATGCCTCGAATGGCTACAAAAATCTACACTTATAGAGGTTAAACAACACTTAACTTTACTTAAAGATGGCGTTGATTTGAGAGACTTCTAATTAGGGCTTCAAAAAACAGCGTCATAAACGTTTCATATATGCCGGTATTGATGCTGCTTATGATGAAGCATGGAAAGTCACGCAAATGGAAACTGCAGAACGAATACGAGAAATTGATCGTATTAATTTAGAGAAAGCTCTCTCTGTAGTCGATAATGGGTTAACAACTCAGTCATCCAGAAATAATTCTTTGGACAGCATTGTATCCTCTGCCATAGACATAATGGAACAGGACTTGCTCATGTTACAACATGGACAGTCTCAATTGCGTTCTATAATGCTTCTAGGCTGGACATTACAAAATCTTCATTCAGGCTATGTGCCTTGGCGTCTAATCAACACCACATCATTTTTTACTGGATTTAACCTTACAGATAAACCAATCTCTTTGGCACAAAGGGGAGCAGACTATACAGTGCTGAGCATAGAAAACCTGGAAAGATTACCATTGACTGTTTCTGAGATACCAGCCATAAAATGGATAATACATGTTATGTTAAGCTATGTTAAGCTGTTTTATAGCGCGCACAATTACTGCCGGAGTATCCTGGCGCGAATCGTCACATGGCACCAATACGTTGCCTGTGACGATTTTCCAGTTTCAGTATTGCTTGAAACACATACCAGCAGGCCTGTATGAAAGGTTGGGTAAAGAATACATTAAGTCAACCTGGGATTTACCATACACACACAAATGTTGGAGTGGGGGGAAAGAAGTATTTCTTAGTGGTACGCAATTTAACAGCGCACTAAGCGGTACATTTTTATGTCAGGGTATTAATTTACACGGTATTTAATTTGCCTGTGATGGTTCTTCGACCAACTTATCCTGCCACCTCCAAGGTTCTCTGGCAGCAGTGATAGATCTGATTTTTAGGCAGCTTTCTAATGGGAGCTACATTATGTTGAATGATCACAGCTGTTGTGAAATGATGCCAGGAATTGCCTATCTCGTAAGTGTGTCAGCCAGGGTCACATGCTGTATGCAAGTATGGTTTCCTAAAGCAAAGACAGAGGGGGAGTCACCATTATGGCCTTCACTGAAGATCTCTTCTATTCGCATTGATTCTTTAAAAAGAATGAAAGCCATTCTTTTACAAAAAACTGTGCCACTGACCTCGTCCAAAGAAACATATGATCTGCAAGTTGCAAGGTCCTCTGCCGAGATACATGTCCTATGATCAACAAACTGCCCTATACATTTTGCAGAAATGTTAGGTCGCATCTTAAACATGTCTGATACCAGTGGTATTGTACATGTATTTAAGATGATTTTTTCAGGACTGTTAGCAGCTTTTGAAGCAGTCCTCAGCATATTTCCAAACTTCGTGCACTCTGTGATTGGCGGACTGCCTCTCGTTTTTGGGACTCGTAGCAGGAATATTATTTTTACTACTTCTGCTTAGATATGGCAAGCCAATCTACCAACAATGCCCAGATTTCCATAGAGAACACTCTCCTGGCAATGAGGTGTCAGGGAGCCCATATCCAAATTTTGGGCTTGGCTCGTTTAAGAGATCTGAATACCACATGGTTTCTTTCATTCAGGCCAATCTGGCAAGATTGCATCTTACCTGCTCTACGATGCCTGCTTTGTGGAGAAGAATGCGTGCTAGACATCTGTCTAACACTTCCATCAACACTGCCAACGGATTTTGACGCTTTGCTTGGTTCGGTAACGGCTCATGCATTGTGTTGTCCCCAACGGCTACCAATCCTGATAACGGCATTCATGGAGGTCTCACCAGCACAACATGCTGACGGTGAGATACATGGACCAACAGGCAGACAGGTTCCATCTGCGACGAACATTGCTAATGCGGCTGACGCTGACAGCTATGCTTCTCATCTGTGTACAATTGATCTGCTTAACGAGGTAGTCCAACTTTCACCTACAATAGTAGACAAATTCTTTTCAAACTCAGAAGATTTGATGTTTTCTCCGAACAATGACAGTGATTTTTGAGTTGGCACACAGCATTCTGATGTACTCTGAGTTCGACCTTCACTTTTCAAAACAAACTTCTAACTTTAGAACCCTATTTTTCTTCAATTTTTTCCAAATTGAACTTTTTTTGGCACAAAGTAATCTGCTTAAAATAGAAGTATACTTAGAGAACAAGAATTCTTTGAACACTTCCATCAGACAATATTTAATCTCGTTCACAACCTAAACAGTTTATATATTCTGTCATGGAATGGTCTCGACCTTTCCTCTGTATTTCAGAGCCATTTTATAAATGTTATTTCATGACTCATTCTGATAAGCATTTCTTCCAATGTCACACTACATGCTTTGAATGAAAATAATGCTTTTTAAATGCGTACAGCACAAATGCTCATTTTCGTGTACAACCATTGTGACTGCATTTTACGTATTTTGGGTGGGATTGTAAACATTTGCTTTAGATATGTGTTTGCTTAGTATTTAGTAATATCGAAATAAAGTGGAGTGGGTGTTGTATAGCGTTTTAGGACACTAGTGTAATTTACCAATTCATGCCCTTATATAGGTATAATTCACCTTGTCCTTATATAGGCATAGCAATCAAATCCATATTTAGACATAACCCATCCAGTCCAAATACAAGCATGGCTACATTCACCAGTTCCAAAAAGTCACAGCGATTTCTTGGAAAACTCGGCTTCAGCAGTAAGGGACATCCCCTTTCTTGAATATTGATTTGTCCTAGAAATCATGGAGTTTTCAAAGAACTACCATTCCCTTAGGGTTCTTTGGTGATGTTATTATATCCAACTTTATGTCAAACTAGGCACCTTCAAGGTATAAATATGCCCACACTTGCTCTAGCAAGTACACGGTGGTTTGGAGCAGTTCGACTATCTACTTGCCCGACGCAGCTCGCTACAGCAAGTGCCGAAGGAAGCTGACCCTCCAGCTGATGATCTGACAGAGAGGCTGCCTTTCTCTCGCTGAGAATCCAGCTCCAGTGTTTCCAAGCTCCCCTTGCGGGGAGTTGGGAAATCGAGTCCGATACAGTGATACCAGACCTCCTAAACCAAGGAAACTAAAACCTATGCTACACCATACTTACTTCTTCCCTCGTACAAGACCTAGGTTAGGTACATTGGGGTAGGCGTATTTTAGAAGCACCAGTTGAGTATTTTTAGTCTTTGTTATTTATGTATGTATTTTATCGTTTAGAAACCATACCATGCTTTTACAGTATTATTTTATAATACTCTTCTTGCTGTATGCATTATAATTTACAGCCAGTATTACGATTGTAGCAGTTCATTTCTTCTGCAAGAGAAAGAAGACTGTTCAATAAATACTTTTATCGAAAACTCCCGTCTCTCTATTTCTCTGCACCTCTGATGAAATGATGCACGCACGATTGACTGAGTGAAACATCTATCTATTGTTTCCACGACTCTAAAGATCAGTTTTATTCTTGGGGAAACAAAGTTGTCATGTTTATGCGGTTGTCAGAAACTAATCCCTTCTTGATTATTCGAGAAAGTTTCTAGTGACCTCTGAGCTAGCTGGCACTCACAATTAAGTCTAATATATTCAATAGAGACCTAGTCGACCTAAGTCCTATGTCACATCTATAGGATATATTATTCCAATGCGCAGAGCCTATTGGCAATATAGGAACTACACTACAATACATTATGCATGATGGTTCTTGGAAGCACAGCAGGACTGCCGTCTCCAGTATAAAATGATGTACAAAGTTTGTGCCCAATGTCATCCTTAGACCAACACAGTAATACAGCAAGGTAGGACCCCTGGAGAGACCTATGGGTATTTATACAATACATCTTGCTAAGATAAGACAGAGGAGACTGAGAATTCCCAGCCGACACACTGACTAGAGACGCTGAGGTTCCTGCATGCAGACACTCTAGCTTGCAGTGGTCTAACATCCCTCGTGGGGTGTCCAACTTGAGACCATGACAGGATTCCACAGTCTCTCACTTCAGGTAATAGGGTTGACTGAATCCTAGAGGGATTCTTGGCTTAACATCTACATACATGCTAGGTATACTTAGGTACATCTAGTTAGGGAGGCATCGTAGGAGTATGCATCTTTTATCATGTGTTTTATATATTCATATGTATTCATGACTTAAGGAAAGTGGTAGAGCTATACCATCCATTTACCTTTATCGGTTGTAGCAGTGTATCTATTATACACCAGAATAACAACTGTTCAATAAATCCTTATTGAAAACGCCCACAATATTTACTCTGTGTATTTTTATGAGACAGACTAAATGAGGAGGAGTGACTGAGCGAAAAGTAGCATATTGTTTCCATGGTCCTGAGGGATAAGGGTTGTCATCTTCGATCGTGGCCAAGAAAATTCTCTCCTTGGTTAGAGGAGATTATAGTTGCACTGTGAGCTAGTTGGTACAAGAAGCCCCACATGCCCGGTGGGGATGATCAGAGTTTGTGTGACACCAATCCTATAGTGTACGTTGTCTAAACGCGCAGAGCCCGCATATTTTTTATATGTACTACATGACATGTTGGCCTTTAAGTTTTCCATCAATAGAACCCCCATTGGCTGTTTCAACTGAAGAGTCCTGCAATTCCACAACCGAGTAGGGGCCGTCTTAGGAAAGTTACTACCTCACCTGCTCTAGTTAGGGTGATCAGTGCAATGTATATTTTTCTCTCTGTTACTACCAGGAAAATTTTGGCATCGAGGGACAGAAAAATGATAATAATCACCCTATACCTTGGAAGAAAACTGTCAAGGCATTATTCACAAAAGCCCTTTGAACTCGTGGCAGAGGCACCACAGTTGTGGGGAACTCTCCGCACTCGAGGTGGTATCTCTGCAATGAGAATTCTCATTGATGAGATTTCTACCCCAATTGGGGAGACTTCCCCATAAATGCGGGGCCTCCGCCATGAGTGCAGAGGCCCTTTGTGAATCAGGCCCCCAGAGTGAGGGTATCCAATTTTTTTTCAGAAACTTAACACCGCTTCTGGAGTTTGTTTCTGAAAACCAAAAATTTGGGAAATGTTTGGTGAGATGCTGTCAGAAGTGACAGTGGCCACCAACCAATCTTTTTGTACATTGAAAGGAACAGCTTTGACAGCAGAAAAGCCTACTGGGCTGGCAGTCATCTCTAAATTTGGCAGATGGTAGTAGTCAGTCAGGGTGACAGAGGTAATATACTCCTCCACCCTGATGGTTGGAGTACTTTGCACTAAATCATTAATCTCCTTTGGTTTGATCACAGCTTTGGAATGGTTTGTTATTCTCTTGTTGGAATAGCTCTGACCCTGGCCAAATCACCAAGTTTATATCTCATAATAATTTCAAGAAGGGCTTCTTCTAACATTGAGCTATTGAATGATAGGTAAATCATATCATGTTGATTACATGTGCAATCACAACATAATTCTATCTATTGGCTGATGTCTTGTTCTGTTCATTTGCTTGTTGCCATCTAGGTGCTTTTGCTTTTGAGAAAATGATGCAAATATATTTTGATCTACTTCACCACAGATGAAAAATAAACTTGCCTGCAAGGAACTGAACTCGATGTTCATCTGGAGATATGAAATGCTTCTTTGCAGTTTGTACAACTTTAGGTAAATCATAGATGATTGCTGTAGAATTTGGGTTTTCCAAAAGAAATTGCTTGGCTAGTGCTCCAGGGCCACCTTGTAGAGGAAAACAAAATACAAGAGAAAAGTTATTGTTTGACTTGCATAAGTCTATAAAATATTTCCTGTTGTCTGATGGAAAGAAACTTAAATTAAGTGAGTTATGATGTGCAGGGCGATACTCAGTGAAAAGGAAAGCAGTCATCCTTGATGCTTGATTGAAATGGAAACAACAGTTTTACTTTGATGTGTAAGGATATATTTTAAGGAGTGTTTCAACCATTGCCTCTTCAAAGCACATAATTGTTATGTGTGGATAGTAGTTCTTAATTTTCTTCTGTGTAGACATTAGTTGTATATTAGAGGTTTAGCGCTACCTGGGAATTGTGTATATTTGGGTAACAGGTGGCAGACATGCTTTAAAAGTGATGTTCATCAACCAGCTAGTGTTAGGGTTAGTCGTTGTGCAGAAAAGAATAATTTTGTTTTCATTATTCTCATTATCATAAAGACTGAAGTTCTCCTTTGTAAGGGTTATCTTTAGGTGGTTAAGAATATCTATATCCTAAAATACTCTTGGTCACCTTCTGGCTTAACTTATGTTTCTTTTAGTTTTAGTAATAAGATTTTTAAAGTTTGGTATTGAGAGTAATTGTCCTATTACTCCCCAAGGAAAATTAGGGATATGGGCCTGAGTTACATGGCTATCCAATGGTTCTGCAACACAGAAAACAATGAGGAACCAAATAACACCAACAGAAAAATAGTAAGATTCAAGGATTTCTTGTGACTTTACCAACTTTTTATGAATGTATAATGTAATTGATCAAAATATACCAATATTGTTACATTACAAATTCCTTTATAAATCTATCACAACAAGGCTCAAAATATGTAGAATGCACCTGCTAATGATGACTCAGGACTCTACCACCCAACTGAAGTTGATATTTATTATAACACCAACCAATCGCATGCAAGCTGACCACATAAGAAATTAACTGAAGCACCGTACTACTACTTTGGTGTTCACTTTGTCAGTGAATGTCTTTGCAGCTTTACCCATTCTTTTGAATAACTATTGTTTGAGGATGAGAAATAGGATGTACAGGAAAAGGAGAAACATTTTCCAGGGAAGCAGTCATTAACTGATATTCCTTCTGCTCTGAAGTGGTACATGACGTGGTTGCAAACTGGGAGCAGGAACTTCCCATATTATTCCTACCCATTTCAAAATAATAAATGGATTCCATTTCATGGTCAATGGACCTTTCCACAGGGTTATGTTTGAAAATATAGAAATCTCACAGACAAGCTGAGTTGCATCACTAGCAGATTGTATCAGTGTAATGCCATTCCACAGTCACTAAAGATAAACAAAGGGTGGCAGAGGATTTCTATACTTTTACTAACATCCATTTGCTTCCTGGATGCATTGATTATACCTACTCAGCACTTATTGCAGCTGTCTCACCACAGAAAGAACCTATTCTGCAATAGACACAGCTTGTCCTCCTGCAACAAGCAAGCTACCTGTGATTCCAGAGGAAGGTTCACTGATGTGTATGCTACATTTCATTTCTGATTAACTTTTGATTCAGATCACATTAGCTGAATGGCTTAATAGCTGGCATCTCCATCACATTGTTCAAATCACGTTTGGCAGAAATAAATGAGGAAATGAATGAACACAAAGAGTGCCACACTAAACAGAAGATCACAAAACTCCAAAATGATGTTAAACGTATCAACCAAGAGAAATTCTACCCTTACACTAAGGAAGACTATGTCTTCGAGAATAATGAGATAGGGTTGGATGATGGGATTAGCAACCACTAAGGAAGATCGAGGTAAACCAGCAGTGATTCCAGCTATGAGGGCAGGAATTACACGCCAAATTACAGAGGGACACAGAGACAACATCGGCCACCTTTGTACCAGAATTTTCCACCTCACCCACTTCACCCACAGGTGTACCGAGGACAATAGATGGGGCCAAAATCTATGTGGAATATACCACAAGGAATCCCACCACAGGCACCTCTATTTAACCATTCCTGAACCCCCCTTTTTTCAACAGAGGGAGGGGCAAAGGAACAGGAAAAAGAAGAAGAGGAGGACCGAAGAGTGTCCACTGGCAGGACCCATAACCAATGACATGAAGGAGCATGATATCAAGACAAAGACGCTAGTGGTGAATATTTTCCTCAAGAACATTGTCTAAGGGCAAATCCGAGCTCTTGGAGAAGGGCCTGGGTTTCGTTCCGACACCGCCCGAGGATATGAACAAAAAGCTTCACGCTGTGACGAAACGCGTGTCGGCTTCATCTAATTTTGTCAACTACTTGCTACTTGGATGTACTGAACATTCATTCCACGATTAAATACCACATTTTCACCAGACGAATCGTGTGTATCTTTTCGTTAACATTGCTCAAATTCAAGTCCCCACCTGGAGACTACTCGAATCTTTCGTGTGCACAGGATTTTGTTCATATTATATGGTACAGGAGTGGCATCTCCTTACCTTTGCAGGGGCTGGTTTTCCGTTGGGTTTGTTCCCCTGACCTGTTTGCACCGGACCTTGCACTGTCATAGCAACTACCAGAACCAAAGGAACACGCAGAGCGTCATTACTTCCTTGCACATATCGAAACCCATTGTCCCTTGCTCCAATACCGCCCGAGGATATGTTCAAACTCCATCAAGAGCTACACCAATTATTTTGGAAAGGGAGACTAAAGGCATTTTTTCAAGATAACCCAGAGACCCCGAACACCGAGATGGGCCAGAAGAAGAAATCAAAATTCAACCCTAGAGCCGCCAATACACCCAACGAGGTGCTCACCTTCTAACAAGCTGTCCTGAAGGAAATCACAGCCATCCCACCCAGACACACGTTTAGCAATATATCCAATGAAGAAAGGAAATCACTGAAATCCATCACCGATGACATAAGCATCATCCTAAAACCAGCGGACAAGGGTGGCGCTATTGTGATCCAGGATGTGGACACATACGAAGCTGAGTGTTGCCACCAACTGAATGACACCAGATACTACCGACCCATTAACGAGGACCCGACACCGCGATTGATGACCAAGATCAAGAGCCTTGTTCACGAGGCAGAAACAGAAGGATGGATATCCCCACAGGAAGCTGCATTGCTCGTCAATGATGACCCCAGGATCCCCTACTACTATCCCTTACCTAAGATCCACAAGGGAACCAATCCCCCACCTGGGCGCCCCATTGACTCAGGGATCGATGCCCTCCTAGAACCGTTAAGCAAGTTCTGTGACTTTTTTCTACGCCCTCTAGTCACAGAAAATCCAACTTACCCCAGAGACACGACAGAAGTCCTCAGCTTGATCAAGAACTTCAATGAACCTGCAACCATCAGCCTCTTAGTCACCCTTGATGTAGAGGCACTCTATAGGAACATCCCCCAAGACGCCACCCTGAAAGTATTGGAATCAATACTACAGAACATTGATCCCTGGCCAAATGACACCCCCATCTCTTTCATCTGCAAGTGTGCTTCCCTTGCTTTAAAAGAGAAATTCTTTGCCTTTCACAAACAGATTTACCATCAGGTTCAAGGCACCAGCAGGGGAAGGACTTTCGCTCATAGTTTGGTTTGCCTCTACATGGCGAATTTTGAAGCCAAATTTATCCTAGGGGATAACAACCCATATAGAACCCACATTGTGATGTGGTGTCGCTACATCAACGACATCCTCTTATTTTGGAAAGGAGAGGATGAACCTTTGCAAGGAGTTCAGTGAATTGATCAATACCCTTGACCCATTCCTTAAATTCTCAGGGAGCAGATCTAAAAAAGTATTCCATTTCTAGACCTGAAAATCTCCCTACATGAATGAATTCTTCACACAATCAACTACAGAAAACCGACAGATAGGAATAGTCTTCTCACAAATGAATGCCATCACCCTAATGACCTGAGCGACAACCTGCCTGTAGGACAATTTCCAGTACGAAAATGGAGTGACCCAATGATGGTCGTGGACCTGGATTCAATGTCGTACAAAAGACAATGGTCCTAGACCTGTTTTTTCAATGATTATGAGTCAAACCTTACAATAGTTATTGAAGAACAGTTTCTTGAGCATGCACACTGTTAGTTCACAGCAGTCAATACAATCAATATACTAAAGTACAGCAACCAAAATTTGTCCAAAAGAACAAGGGTTTATTCCATCATGATTAAATCAACAGTAGATTTCTTACCGCAAAGGACAAAAACGAGAAAGGTGGTAGGGATGTTGCTCCAGTGGAACGTGCGGAAAGAGAGTGTGCTCTAGTGTTGAAGGGATGAAAAAAGATTTCCAGATGGTATGATAATATCCGTGTATTTCGAAATTGAATGTAAAGGAATTTTGATTGTCTAAAAGTGGCCAGGCTACAAAAGACTGGGATTTGTTCATCAGTCCAACATATGAATAATTGTAAATACTTCTTATCACACCATCTGGAAATCTTTTTTCACCCCTCCAACACTAGAGCATTCTCTCTGCTCGCATGTTCCACTGGAGCAACCTCCCTCCCACCTTTCTCTTTTTTGCAGCAAGACATCTACTAAGAAATCTACGGTTGATTTGATCATGATGGAATAAACCCTTTTTATTTTGGACACATTTTTGGTTGTTGCAATTTAGTATATTGATTGTATTGAATACTGTGAGCTAACAGTGTGCATGATCAAGAAACTGTTCTTCAATAACTATTGTAGGTTTGATTCATATTGATCCAGCGCCCCTATAGAAAATATGTCTCAGCAACGTTACCCAACTCCACAATACTCACCATTAATCATAAACATTCACAAGGCCCATAAACTAACGGGACATATTTTTGGGCAAATGAATCATGTGACCTAATTAATCAGAACCTATTCACAATATATTTACATATTTATATACAACTGCAGTATAATGATTTTACCATGATTTTTGAATTTCTTATTCTTTAATTAAGTCACTAAGGCAAATGGATCTGCTGATGGTAACAAGACCATGAATAAACAAGACCAGCTTGTCGTTTCAAAAATCTTATTTATTAACTATTTATTCAAAAAAGTGCATTTTTAAAAGTTTCTCTTTATTAGCATAAAATTAGCAGCTTTTAATTGAGGAACAGCAAATTAGATTGACATTTCCAAGCAAATCAATTAGCATTGTTAAAGATGAATAAACAGTTTCCATCACCTAAGCCCTAACTTCCCTGTCTAAAACTCGCTCCCCTTAAAGGGAAAGTCATTTAACCCTATTATCCTTACGTGCTCCAAAAGTCGTTCAGTACGTCACGCCCCTCAGGAATCGGAAAGCGAGAAGCACCCTCCTGCCAAAGGGGACAGTTTTTATACCTTTTCTGACTAGCTAAAGTATCTTTATCACACATTCTTTCTGGAAATCCGAACTTTCAATTGGCTGAGCCATGTCAGACCACCACTAGGTCATACACTCCTGACCAAGTCCGAGGCCTCATCATAGCCCTTATTGTTCTTAGTTTCTCCATCCTTTTTGCTTCCTCAAGAAAGATACATTCGTCCGAGCACAAAACTTTACTTCCTAATCTTGGCAGGCCCTGCCACATCCTGTCCTTGGAAATGACACCAAGAACACATTCAACTCGACCAAAATTGCTTCTGCATTAAACGTTGATTGTTCAGCAAAAAGCTCTTTCGTCTGCGCATGAGTGAAGGCTTCACTCTGGTCAAGTTTCATATTCTGTAGCACTGCCAGCCATTTTCTTAGGCTCAACCGAAAACTAATGTATAAACAAACACAAGACATCAATTAATGAAAGAATTAGAGTTCATTCTGTTACCCACCCTCCTTTGCTACTTATTAACCCGTTAATAAATGTTACCTAGCCAAAGCATTTTAGCAGCATTTGTGATTAGTTTTTACTCGAAATTCTTCTCGAGCTTGTGCCACATAAAGACATAACATAAGCAAACACAAATAAGCACATGCCATTAGTTAAACAGCCGCATTTAATACTGACAAAGACAATAGACAAGGTTAGCTTATTATTTTTCACATACTTGCAGTTGCAACATAGAGCACACATATTAGTCCCTTATGTCGTGTATGCATTTTAATCTAGGTTGATTAGTAAATTACACTTCATGCTGATTAATACGATTATTTTATTATGGAAGTTTAACTTTGCGAGTCAAAACAAAATATTTTTCTGAAGCTCGCTCCATCAATATCATTGAAAAGAAAGGTCTAGGACCATTGTCTTTTGTACCATGTAAGACAATTTCTGTGCCTTTGCAGGAACTATGACACCTTAAATAAAATTGAGAAACACAAGATCATATGTCAGGCTCACAAACAGACCAAGAATAACAACAGAGAGGCACTTTTAGAAGTCAGGGACAGACCCAAGACAGAACCCATGACGTGTGTGACCACATTCACCCCCAATGCAAATAAAATCCAAAAAGCGATTAAAAAACATTGAAGAATTCTGGAAACAGGCTCTTTCACTCCAGGGCCGATCCCGCTCTTTGCATTCAAACGAACCCAGAATTTCAAAGATCTCCTGGTCCATACACGCCCAAAAACAACAACAACAGGACAAACAACTTTATGGGCACTGCCCCTGGTTGAGGGTCACCACCCGTGCAGTAGCTGCTCAGTATGTTGACCTGGGTCTGGCGAGACCCTGGCAACAAAGGAGACATGCCTATTGCAACACTAAAAACTGCATATATTTAATGACGACTACATAACCCATCAAACTTAGAATAGGGGAACACAGGAGTACTACATGGTGCCGGAAGACACATACAAAACTACTGAGTCATTGTTTTGAGATGAACCACACCCCTGACAGTATGAGATGGACCGTCATTGAAGCAAATACCAGTTGGGCAACCAGTACACTCTTCAGACAAAAAGAAACCCTGGGTCTTTCGTCTAAAGAGCATCTCATCAGGTTTGAATGATGGGATACCCTGGGTAGATCTGACAAATGAAACATCCCTTGACTTTCTAACTTGAACACCACTACATGACACTGCCAACTGTATGTATCTGAATGACTACCACATGCTAGCTAATAGCACTGTAGTTGCCACACATAACAGTTTGCCCAGATGTGTTAGATCAACACCCACTTACTGTGCCCCAGGCCAATTCTCTATCATCAAAGGAAGTCCCCCCGTTTTTTATTTATAAACTTACTCAGACTTCACATTTAATACCACATACCAGTCAAATCAATTCCCATACTACACTTTTAGCCTCTCAAAGAGGGCACCCTATTAGACACGTTTTTTCTAACGAGCGTATCTGCCCATTATGGCCAACAAATTTTGATATAGTGCAGCACAGCGCTACATACAATGTACCTCCCCCTGGTTTAATACGCCCCGTGGGCGAGACTTCGTTACCTGGGTGCAGATCTCACTCTGAGCCTCTCATAGATGTCGCCCCCACTTTTTACACGTCATTCCTGACAAACATATCCACCCAATATGGCCACCAAAATCGACTGTGGTGCGGGCCAGCGCCACATACTACACACCTAGCACGGGTTCAACATGCCCCTAGAGCGTGACTTCCTCCCCAAGGCGTGCGTGTATTTTCACCTGCCTGCCTCTTCTAGATCACCGACAGCAAGAACAGAGTGGTAGGCAAACAGCTTTGTGTGAGGTGACTTACTGTGAGTATTTTACTGCTGCTGGAGGCAAGGCTCAGGTTAGACAATTCTTGTGGGGTGGGAGGTGAGGGGATCGCAAAAAGGTTATGCATACATTTGTTTTCATCCTCCTGGATGTCCCTCACATCCTTATAACCCCATACATCACACCCATATGTGGCCATGGGGATACATTTTTCTTTGTACACCTTAAGTAGAGCAGTTATTGGTTCAGACCCCACCCATTTAGAAAACTCCCTCACAGACCCAACTGCGCTGGCCAATATGTTCTTTTTTTGCTTTCTTTGTGCGGTCCAGGTCTCATGGTTATCAAACAATGCCCCAAATTAAGGGAAGGACACTTCGACAGCTCTGCCTTCTTACAATAAAACTTGCAGTTAGCAGCTGTTTTACTACCCATAGTCGTGGTATGAGATTTTGGAAAATTGGTGGCTAGGTCAAGTGACACCATGAACTCAATAAAAACATTTAAAAGGTTTTGAAGGCCTACAGCGGTCCTTGTAAAGAGTACTGCATCATCTGCATACTAAAAGTGCAGCCATCAATTTCGTCCCCACTCTTGGGATGTCTTTAGTACTGCCTTAGAGGAGATCCCATCATTTATTTATATAAAGTGTAAACAACAGAGGGGCCAAGACGCACCCCTGGTGGACCCCTCGCTTAACTTCCAAGGAGTCTGTCATGCTACCATCTTCTTTACACCTTCTTGCTGCTGACGTATTATTGTCAGAATGTAAAAAATGCACCAGAAATGGTTCTATACTCAGCTGCCCCAAAATCTACCACAGTTTGGATCGATTAACATGGTCGAAAGCTGATGTGAAATCCATAAATCTCATGTGCAGGGTACCCCTCTTTGGTGCAGCTCTCAACCGCCAAATTCAGATTAATCCATTGGTCAAGCGTCCCATACTGTAAGTCGCTGATGACATTAAAATCTTCTAGCCACGATGACAGATGATTTAAATTCACCTTCCCCATGATTTTAGCTGCTGAGTTCAAGAGCGAGATGAGTCAGTAACAGGCAGGATCAACCGTTGACGCCCTTTTTAAAAATAGGAATAATGATGGCCTTCACCCACAAAGGAGGAAAGCCACAAATGTTAGCAGCATTAAAAACCTGTGCCAGTATTGTTTCCCAGACCTGAGGGTCTGCCTTATACAAGTCATCTGGCACCCCATTCGGGCCTGGCGCATTTCCTCCAGATGTAGCAAGGATGGCTCTATGTACCTCAGCTATGTTAAAATTGAGGGGCACTAGACCTAAGCTAGGCTCCCTTGAGACTGCGATCCTTTCAGTTCATCGCCACTATACATACGCCCCAAAAACTCAATCCACCTTTCAGGGGCTACGATAAAATCTGTGCCAGTGTTACAGTGTAAAGAAAACCGGGTATTTAACCATCGCTCAGAATTTATTGCTGTCTGCGAGTATGCTCGCTTGACCAAGGTCCTCTTAGGCCTTTTCCCTGATGGATGTCTTCTCCTCCTGGACTGCATGCTCATAGACCCTCCTACAGGCCCTGATCTCACTGTCGTCCCTCAGCGTTTGTTTAAGAGCCAACTTTAACTTCTTATGCGCAGTAGAGCAGGTGCCGTTGAACCACCTCTTTGCCTTAGGTCCCTCCCTCTTAGATGGGACAGTTAGGTTAATGGCAATCCAATTAGTTATTATTTCATAGGCCTCTAAAACTGCTCTATCCTTCGCGTTGGTGTCCATGCTTGCTGATACCTCCACTGCACACTCCGCATACAGATTATCTAAAAACCTTTCCGGAACTACCTTCCCCCACTTCAGTCGCGTTGATTGGTCCTTGGTGCTAATATCATAATTTGATATACCCCTACTCTCTACTTTAATAAAGGCACCTAAGTAAAGTAGTTCAAGCATGAGGGGATTATGGTCACCGTAATTGCTCCAAAGGACGCTTAATTTGTAGACTGCTGGAGCTAAGGATCCAGAGATCATTATAGAATCAATAATACTATTGCATCCTCTCCTGGTGAAAGTGGGGATAGGAGTATTCTCCCCAGTTTGCTCTAGACAATACAGATTGTTTACTAAAAAAAAACCTTCTAAAAATGTGCCTGATTCTGCATGTTTAAAATGTGTAGTTGATTGGAGGAGTTCCCCATGAGCCTTATTAGAGACAAAGTTGGAATTGCATATGTGGATGTTAAAATCACCTATGATTACGATATCAAAATAGGAGTGTTTACTCATTCTGTATGTATCGAGAAAAACCTCCATAGCCGCTAGATATTCTATTGCGGAAGATATGGTGAAAGAATTGTAAAAGTTAACTACTAATAATGGGTAGTGATTCCTAAAAGACTACCACTAACATGTGGGGAGACTGACACTCTAATTGTCTTGTCTGGCATCCTAGATCAAGAGAAACCTATAAAAGAAGACCACCCCCGGCAACTCCCGATGTCGAGGGAATTGCATGCCCGACCAACAAAGAAAACCAATCCAAGCAAAAATGCTCACCGGTATCCCAGGTTTCTTGTAGGGCAATCAGATAACCACCCTCAAGAGTCCCCAGCCAAAGGACATCTTCTCTTATTGTTCATAAACCTGCAATATTCCACAAAAGTATCCTCAGGCAGTCGGGGCTCACCCCAGAGGGTGCTGTGCAAAGAGAGGGAGCAGACTCTGACATCCATGTTGCAGGAGCATTATGAACTCTATAAGGGGCTGATCTAGATGGAGAAGCACTAGTAAGTGTTGAACAAGTGACTGGAGTAGATGGAGGAGCAGAGTCAAGTTTCCCGGGTGAAGGAATAATAATAACAGCCGGGTCCAGGGGTATTTTATCCTGCGGCTCTACCTCAAATAATGGTTGTCAATTTACACCATCAAGCCTACAGGGGCTCAAATCTATTGGTTAGAGGTAAGACTGATCTTGAGTTGTTAATGTGGGTTGACTTGTGCGTCCTTGGTACCTGAAGCCAGGAACTATTCAAGGAAGAAGTATTGGCAGGGGATAAAATACTGAAGGGAGGTAATTCTAATCCATGTTTCAGAGCTACCCCTGAGGTCAGTCTAACATCGCATTGACTATGGCAGGATGTCTCAAGTTAATTATCACACAGTCCCCCTTGGTGTTTTTCCCCAGCCTATATCGCACCCAGCCCACTCTTCTGGCCATGATGATGACCCTGGATAGCCGATGTCCATTTACAATATTGGAATTGCACCAGTGAGTAACCTTATGAATCAAGCCCATTTTGCTCTCCTTACACCCCTGTGTGATTGGTGGGACCCCCACTAGTACTGTCGCCAAAGGTGCTGAATCCGGGGGCAAGTCTATGGTCTCCTGGCTGCCAGCTTGAGGGTTTATGGGAATAATTAAGACGGGTATATCAGGTAAACGCCCCTGTAAAAATGATGCCAATCGAGATGGGATCACCTGGGCTACCTGCACTGCCCGCACCCCATAAGGCGGATTACAGGTCGCACTTGAGGTCCTGACCCCTTCAGTTGCCTCTTGTCCTATATGCCCAATATTTAGAGTGATTTGAGATTCAGAGGATGCTTGGGTTGAACAATTAATCACTACTGAGGAGCCCACTATGTCTAGTTTCCCGCTTTCAGACATATGGGGAATAGTGGGCCGAATAGGTCCAATGAGCCTGCCCTCCACAGGCTCATTAACAATAGGGTGATAGGGTATTGCCGAGAGAGTAGCATCCAGCCTTGTACCTTTGCATATGGCTATGTGTGAACTGGGGTGGCAAAGTGGGCTAAAGAACGGTGATGGATAAAACAGATCTGTTGACTGGGTGTGTGTATTTGATTGGTTCAGATGCTCCGTCCATCACCACCCCCTTTTGTACTGCTTTGTTCGCCATAAGTTGGCAGGGTATGCTCAGACGTGAGTCCCTTGCTCACTTTGCCACTGGATTCATGCAAGCCTGGCTGAAGACGACTGAAATGCGAGAAACCGGTCCTAGGAAGCTTGTTTCCGGTCCAGGGAAGGCATGGCTTGGCAGTTCGGGCTGGACTGTTCCCATGAGGCACAGGGTCAGACTGATTTGTATATGGCCATGTCTGAACTGGGGTGGTAGAGTGGGCTAAAGAACGGTGATGGATTAAACCCAGATCTGTTGACTGGGTGTGAGTGTTTGATTGGTTCAGATGGCCAGGGTGTGCTCAACCGTTTTTCAGGGAGCTCTTATGAGAAATGGCCTGGGGTGTTAAAGATTAAAAAACTGCCATATACTCCAGGTATCACCTTAAAATGGAGAGGTGATAGTTGTTAAAATAGAAAAGAATAGGGTGTGCCCAGGATGCAATGGTCCATTCATATGCAATGTATTGAATTTGAGTAGTTTTAGTTTTAAATTTTTGCTGTTGTATGTTTTAATTTAATTTTTATTTTACTTTTTTTTATTTAGATGTTTTAAATTTTTATTTATTTAAACTTTTGGAAAAAATCTTCAGAGATTGGTATTTTAATTTGCATTTTTTTAAATTTAGATCTAAAATTTTTTTTCCATTTTCCTAACATCTGCATCAACCCCATGTCTTAAATAGGTGCACTGCACAGCAGCAATCATTGTCTAAGGAATATTCCATTGTCAACTGCACCTCCCTGCGTGCTATATCGCAACGTGATGCACATAAAGCAAAAAGTTACATCTGTATGTTGTTGTTGTTGTTGTTGTTGTTGTTGCCCTTTCTGATCCTTCCTGAGTATACTACACACAGTGAAAGTTTGTTGGTGTGGTTTTATGAATGGATAGTTAGACTGTATTATTGCCATGTCAACACACTAAATGATATTGTTTGTTTGTACTCCTACTTGAACTGCAATGTGCCACATTTCACTGATGTTTTTCTTGCTTGTTTGCCCTTAGGTGCACATGAGAAGAGACATCAGCCAGAGTACTGCCGGATAGAAGGCGTGTGCATGGCGTGACGCGTGCCTGACTACACAACATGGTCATCTCTTCAGCTTGTTGTGAAGTTAAGTGCCACTGCCAACTGACAGCTTCAAGATGGCCCATAGAAAGGTGCTGCCAAGAAAGTGGCTAGTGGGGAGCAAAAGAAGAAGATTTCCACCACTGGCGTGCTGACCGCAACCTTTTTCAGTAAAGTTTTGGCTGCCGCACTGGCCTCTGATGAGCAAGCTGAGAGTAGCACTCCTGCATCAGCAGCACCATCCCCCCAACCTAAGTCCAGGACCATGTCTGTCAGTGTGGCAGCCAGTTCAATCATGTCGATACCAACGAGTAGTGATGTTGAATTGGATTTGTCCCTTTCGCAAAATAGTACAAAATCATTTCAGGAAACAGAGTAAGATGGACAGTAGCCACAGCCAGCAATAGTACATTTTCCTGATGTTGGAGCAGAACAGGAGATTGATCTTCCTTCCGAGGAAGAACCTCCCCTTTTAGAATCATTGTTTCCCAGATTTCCAGCAAGGGAAAGACAGGGTACCACTCCACCATTTTCCCCAAGCACCACTTCTGATGATGATGTTAGGGACATGGAGTTGACCTCGGCAGAGTCCAGGAGACAACTGGAGAGGCACGAGAAAAGAAAAGTTCCAGAAAGACTTAGACTTATGGAAGGGGATTAAGAGGACGATGAGGTTGAAGAGGTAGTAATGGTGGAAGTTAACACAAAGGAATCTGACATTGCTATTGAATTGCTCCTAGGGATGTGGCACAGATAGCACACCACCAGCTCCCATATTAGAAAAGCCCCTGGTGAGACCTGAACCAATCCCTGCCTCAGGAGAAGGAGAGAGGCAATCAACAACATGCCCACCTAACTCTACCTTTCTCCAGGCATTGGCAGTGACATGGTAAAAAAAGTCCTCCTCCCCAATTTGGGACTTGTTTATAGGTAGGAAAGAGGGGGTGCATATTGCAGTGTGCACCATTAACCACTCAAATGTTTGTTGTAGTAAGCCTGGTACACATTATGACAATGGAGGCCAGAATACCCATATTAAAAACACCATAGAATCAGGTGGGAGAAGCACCTTAAAAAAATTGCTGAATGTGGTCGTGGTGGGAATATCATACAATTCCAATCACAGTAGAAGGTGATGATGAGAAAGAAGAGGGTGACATTTTCATGCAAAGCAGCCCTGTCCCTAGCAGTGTGCCAGCAGATTCACTCATCTCAGGGACTTCACAATGGCACAAGAGGACTCATAGTGAGATGATGGAGGCAATATGGCCTACAGTGCCTACCCCACCACCACCGTGCCAACTGAGTCACCACTAGCATCTACTTCTCAAAAGGTGCCTGTATCAGTGCCCCAAGAAACAAAGAAAATCCACACTACTTTACAGGCATTTTTAGGCAGGAGGACCTCTACGAGCAAAGCCCACCCAACTGCACGTTTATACAATGGGAAAATGGCAAACATGATAGCTCTTGACCTCCTCTCTTTTTTTGTGTGGAAGGAGTGGGATTCCTAGAATTTGTGGCAGCCATCTGCTTAAAATGGAAGGTACCAAGTAAAACCTATTTTGCCATAGTGGTTGTTTCAGCTCTGGAACACAATGTGCTGCAGTTGGTAGGACAAGTTGTGCAGCAAAGTATTGTTCACACCATCGACCTAACAACAGATATGTGGACCAGTTGTCAGGCGAATGATTACATATGCATCACTGCACACTGGATCTCTTTTGCAGGGGTAAAGCAAAAGATATCTTTAGGTCTTGGCCCTCAAGAAAGTTTTAAGAGCATTTAGCGGCATGAAACAGTGGCCATGGTCATGATGGAGAAATCACATACAGCTGTAAATATCTTGGAGGAATTCTACAGCAATGTGTATGAATGGCTGCAACCCAGAGGTCTTTAAATTATAATAGTTGCCACAGACAATGGCAGTAACATGGTCAAGTCATGTCAAACAAATGCTATTTCAGGGTCCTGTGTTTGGCCCATTGCATCAACCTGATGATGTAAGACTTCCTCAAAAATAAAGACATAGGGCCATATGTACTAACAAGGGTATGTGTACTGCTGTGTAACTGAGCCACATTTAACGACTTGATTGCGGGGGGCACGATCTATGTGCTCACACCGCGCTGTGTAAACAATTCGTGGGGGGCACGATTTAGGTGCTCGGACCGCGCTATCTTAATTATAATTGTAAATAGTCAATCTTGTGCATAATGGCTCCAGGGTGTGTGACGCTGCTGTGAGAGAGCAAGGGGGCACATCTTCGGGTGCCTGCACTCGTGTGTTTTTAAAACTGCTTGCTTTTAGAAATAGTGTGTGTCGATTGCTGACAGTCACCTTATTCTCTGCTCTACCACTCCCCGTTCCTCCCCGAGCCGTGCTCGTGGTGTGGAGGGAGGTCTTACTATCCCTATTCACTTCCGGCGGAAGCGGGGGTGTGAGGTTTAGTCATCCTACCGCCGCCTCCCTATTTAACGCAGGAGAGTGTCAGGCTCCAGACCTACTAATAAGGGTACGTGTACTGCTGTGTAACTGAGCCACATTTAACGACTTGATTGCGGGGGGCACAATCTATGTGCTCACACCGCGCTGTGTAAACAATTCGTGGGGGGCACGATTTAGGTGCTCGGACCGCGCTATCTTAATTATAATTGTAAATAGTCAATCTTGTGCATAATGGCTCCAGGGTGTGTGACGCTGCTGTGAGAGAGCAAGGGGGCACATCTTCGGGTGCCTGCACTCGTGTGTTTTTAAAACTGCTTGCTTTTAGAAATAGTGTGTGTCGATTGCTGACAGTCACCTTATTCTCTGCTCTACCACTCCCCGTTCCTCCCCGAGCCGTGCTCGTGGTGTGGAGGGAGGTCTTACTATCCCTATTCACTTCCGGCGGAAGCGGGGGTGTGAGGTTTAGTCATCCTACCGCCGCCTCCCTATTTAACGCAGGAGAGTGTCAGGCTCCAGACCTACTAATAAGGGTACGTGTACTGCTGTGTAACTGAGCCACATTTAACGACTTGATTGCGGGGGACACGATCTATGTGCTCACACCGCGCTGTGTAAACAATTCGTGGGGGGCACGATTTAGGTGCTCGGACCGCGCTATCTTAATTATAATTGTAAATAGTCAATCTTGTGCATAATGGCTCCAGGGTGTGTGACGCTGCTGTGAGAGAGCAAGGGGGCACATCTTCGGGTGCCTGCACTCGTGTGTTTTTAAAACTGCTTGCTTTTAGAAATAGTGTGTGTCGATTGCTGACAGTCACCTTATTCTCTGCGCTACCACTCCCCGTTCCTCCCCGAGCCGTGCTCGTGGTGTGGAGGGAGGTCTTACTATCCCTATTCACTTCCGGCAGAAGCGGGGGGTGCGGTCTAGTCATCCTGCTGCCGCCTCCCTATTTAACCGATGTGTTGGGCAACGCGCAGCGGACGCGCGCAGCGGGTGCGACGATGGCGCGCCAGAGTCGTGCCAGAGTCCTGCCCGTCTGCGCCCGTCCGTGACTGTACGCGGCCCAGGGCCACCCCTTATGCCCCAACGTGCGCAAATTCTAGGCTAACATACTCTAAAAATATTCTCCTGTCCCTTAGGCCACCCCAATGTTCTTTTGATACTCCCCTCTGCCCACAGCATACGCCCCTGACCTGCCCAGATTGTTCGCTGCTCCTCTCTGCTCTTCCATCAACATTAGACATCTCGGCATCTAATTTTTTATGTAAATCAATTCTGATACTCCCCTCACAGACTTTTAACTTCATCAGTCTCAATTGCAGGCCCCTCCCTAAGCACAGCAGAGACGTTTTCGATCTTATCTGTTCCTCCCAACCCGATGCCTTATTCCTCACGGAGACCTGGCTGACGGACCACTCTGGTCCTGATATTGCTGCCGCCCTTCCCGATAATTACACCTACAAGGGTAGTAATAGAAAGGGTAAGGAGGGGGGGGGGAATAGCCATTGTTTTTAAATGAACACTTTCTTGTAAATGGGAGGATATTGTGATTCCTAACTGTGAGGCTGGGCTGTTTAAGATACTTCTATCCCCCAATCTTACACTTACAGGCGCTTTGATTTACCGCCCCCCTGGCCCTGCCACTTTCTGGGCCTCATCTCTTTCTGAATGTTTAGCTCCTCTACTACTGAGGGCGACCAACTTTCTTATTGTTGGTGATCTTAACATTCATTTTAATGATGCAACCTGCCCCATCAGTACTAATTTACTGTCTGATTTAGTGGCCATGAATATTACCCTACACAACTCAGGCCCTACTCATAAGGCGGGTAATTTGCTTGACCCTATTTTATCTAATTTGGATGCAGTATCATGCAAGCTCCCCTTACCTATCCGGTGGTCTGACCACTTTGTGGTAGAATTCTCTATTTCGTTCGATCAATCTCTTAACCAATCAGTAACTGCTCCTAAACCCGGAGTGACCCGCAATTGGAAGAAATTGGATTCTAATAAATTCAATTCTGTTTTATCAGATTCTATGCCCCTTACTAAGGTCAGTAGCACTGATCAAGTGGACGTTATTCATCGCTGGTTTACGTCTGCTGCTGACATTTGTCTTCCTCTTCGAAAGCAGACATTTAACCACTTGGATGCTAAGGGGTGTGCTAGGAGGACCATTGAATTTCCATTGAAATCAATGGAGACTCCATGACGAGCTGGGCTCGTCATGAGCGTCGAAGGGGTTAATATACATCACCCGCCTGCGCCATGGTTCAATGACTATCCAAAAAAAGAAAAAAACAGCTGTAAACATCTTGAGCGGAAGTGGCGCTCTGAGTATGATCCACAAGCTAAACTACAGTATAAAGCTGCTTTAACAAAATACCATACCCTCTGCAAGACAGCCAGAACTGAATATGTTAACTCTTCCATCTTAAATGCTCAAAATCGTCCTAAAGCCTTGTTTAAGGTAGTGCAGGAAATCTCTGGTGCCACTAGTCAACCCAAGGTCCCATGCCTAGATAAAGCACAATGTGACTCTTTAGCTGACCTTTTTGTCTCTAAAATCGAGAGTATATATGCTGACTTTGGCCGCTCTAACGTTCCCTTTGTCTCTGAATCCACTACATCTACTACGTCAGATGTCCTTCAGTCGGCAGTTGCGGAGATTACGGCCTGGGACCCCTTGACCCTTTCCACATTACATGACATAGTGAAAAGTATCAAATCTGGTTCCCCTCTGGATCCCTTCCCTCCTTCAATTTTGCTAACCCTAGACCCTTCTTTTCTAAAGCTCATCATGGATTTACTGAATACATCTTTAAGGGAGGCCAAGGTCCCTAACTCATGGAAACATGCAATGGTCGTACCGTTGCTGAAAAAGGCCAATGCGGATCCAAATAATCCCGCCAACTTCCGGCAAATCTCGCTTCTTCCAGTCTACTCTAAGATTCTGGAAAAGCATATAAATAAACAACTTACTAGCTTCATTGAATCTCACAATATCTTACACCCTTCACAATCTGGTTTTCGTTCTGGTTTTTCTACGGAATCCACTCTCCTGGGAGTCTCTGAAACCATTCGTCATCTGGTGGACAGTGGGGAGACCGTGGCACTTTTTCTATTAGATTTAAGTGCCGCATTTGATACGGTCTCCCACCCCATTCTGATTAACATTCTAAAGCTGTCTGGCATTACTCATTCTGCCCTTGAATGGCTCATCAGCTTCCTGTCCGATCGGACATTTCAAGTCTTTTCGTCTACCTCTGCGTCCAAAATTCATACATCTGCATATGGTGTGCCACAAGGTTCCATCCTGAGCCCCCTCCTTTTTAATTTATATGTCAGACCCTTGGCTGCCATTGCGGAGCAAGCTGGCCTCTCCATATTTTCATATGCAGATGACACACAGATCATCTTTTCTCTCTCCACCAGTCATCACTCCACTACATCTTCCCTCTGTCATGGTCTCAACAATATTGCCTCCTGGATGCATAACAATAAGCTAAAATTGAACGGAGGTAAAACTGAACTCCTCCTGTTTGGCAACAATCCTGCCTTATGGGGACCCTCTCACTGGCCTGCTCAAATGGGCACCCCTCCTAACCCTTCAAAAACAGCCCGTAACTTGGGAATAATATTTGATGACCAGCTGTCCATGAGACAACATGCCGTGAGAGTCTCCTCCGTTTGTATAACCATCCTCAAATGGTTGAGGAAAATCACCTGGATGCTTCCTCTGGAAACCCAGAAAACCGTAGTCCAGGCGTTAATAACATTTCGCCTTGACTATGGTAATGTTCTCTTTCTAGGAGTGGGCAAGGAGGTAATCCGGAAATTACAAACGGTCCAGAACATGGCAGTCCGTCTATTGTGCAAATTACCTTACAAATCTTCCACATCCCTGTACCGTCGTAGCCTTCATTGGCTATGCATTGACAGTCGCTGCAAATTTAAGGCTCTCTGTCTTATACATAAAATTAACGCTGGCAAGGCCCCTCAGTATTTGAAATCTTTAATTCATCCATACCTTCCCTACCGCACTCTTCGCTCATCCAGTCAACATAAACTTCTGATCCCTAGGACGAAGAGAGCCAGAATGGGCGGTCGATCTTTTGCTTTTCTGGCACCATCCTTGTGGAACTCTCTCCCTTTGTCTATTCGGATTGAACCCAACTATCTAAAGTTCCAAAGAGACGTAAAAACTTGGCTTTTTGATCAATAAACTATGCGACTGTACACCCTATTTGTTGGTTTAGCGCCGGGAAACCTCCGGGTAGCTGTGCGCTCTATAAAATTAAATATAAATAAATAAATAAATAAATACATGTAGGTAAATGGAGAATACCGAATCCTTAATACCGAATTTTACCGAATCGGTATTAAGGAATCGGTAAACGCGATGTACATAAACTTTCGTTAAAGTTTACCGATTCGTTAAAATTCGGTATTAAATACCGATTCAGAACGATTCGGTAAAAAAATATAATTTAAAGAAAGGCAAATACCGAATCGGTGTTACAGAATCCATTACCGATTCGGAAATACCGATTCGGTAATTCGAAAAATTGTAATTTGTTGAATCAGCCAATCCTGAATCACCCAATTACCTCCCAAACAGGAAGTGGCCACACCCAGCCAGGTGCACAGGACCTGGAGCTCACAGTGAGGCAGGCAGGCAGGCAGATGAGCTGAGAAGCCAGCAGCAACACAGCCACACAGTAACAAGCAGGACTGAAAAACTACAACAAGCATTGAAATGGCAAGCCAGGACAGGGGGAAGGAGGGAGGCGACAGAAAGAGAAAACTCAAGTTCAGTGACAAGGAGCTGGAGGTCCTGATCCAGGATGTCAGCCAAGAGCACCACAAGCTATTTGGAGCCCAGTCCCACCAAGTGCCAGAGTCACAGAAGAGGCAAATCTGGAGTGGCATCAGGGACAAAATCAATGCCATAGGTGTGACCCAGCGCACCATAGAGGACATCAGGAAGAGGTGGTACGACCTCAGGAAGACAGCAAAACTGAGAATGGCAGAGAGACGGAGGCAGGCTGGCAAAACTGGCGCAGGGAAAAACCAAGCACCAGCACAAACACCACTAGAACTGATGGTGGAGTCCACCTTCCAGCCGGAGAGTGTGAGTGGCATGGGAGACGCAGACAGCTCCGCCAGAGCAGCTAGAAAACAAGGTAAGAAGCATGCCCAGCATGCTGTGCTACCCCCTCCCCAACACCAATCCCCATAGTGGCAAAGGGAATCCCACTCCACCCCATGTCTTACTGGTTACTTGCAATGCATTATGGGTGATATAGTCAGAGGGAACTCATGAATAGGACAGTCAGGCTAGCAAACACAATAGCATGGTAAAGTAATTGGCTACGTCAGGACAACCACTGTGCTCTGTAGGCATGTTGTTTAATGTAATTCCATAGCAGACAGAGCAGTGAGTATATCTACATTTGTGTCATTACAGGCGAGTCATCTCGCAGTGCAGCAGAGAGCAGCCGAGCTAAGTCAGCCAGGCCAGAGGGGAGGCAAAATGAAGACGTCAGCATGCCTGCAGGGACCACAAGCTCTGCGTCATCACAGCCATCTATTCCTCCACCACAGCCATCACCACAGCGCCAGGGAAGTTCGCAATCCCCTCTCACACAGTCCCCACTGCGAAGATCACCAACACCCCCACCACCACAGTCAGGCAGGAGGCATGCCGTGGCGACCCTCCAGCAGATGGAGGAGTCAGATGAGGAGGGCAGAGGGGGCGAACAAAGTCCCATAGGAGAAAGATCCAACAGGGAGAGGTCTGGTTCTGCATCCGAGGGTGCCCACATCTCATCCAGACGCCGCAGGGCAAGGCCGGACAGTCCAGAAGCAGCCGAGCAGGGTGACAGTGTGTTTGCTGGACTGGAAGGCAACATGCTGAAGGTCCAGCGCCTGCAATGGAGAGGGATGAAGTCAATGCACAGGGAGGTGGCACACATAAACAAGCATATGCACAGGATGGAGAAGGGCATCAGTGCTATGGGGGAGAACTTGTGTGCAGGAATGGAGAGAGTAGCTACTTCGGTGGACAACCTCTGCAGCCAGCTTGAGCAGGACCGTCTAGCCAGGCGCAGGGAGAGACAGAGGCTCCAGGCCTATACCAAGTCAGTGAACCGGCTGGCCACTGCAACATCACTGATGTGTCGCAGGTCCATCGCCATGCAGGAGGAGATGGCGCATTGCAGCAGGGATGTGGCCAGGGGGATGGTGTCCATGACCTCAGTGCTAGAGCAAATTCAGAATGCTAAGGCGGCCACAATGGAAGGGGGGGGGCAGTGAGGAGGCCACCAGCCGTGGTAGCATCACGCCCTCACCCACCGAGTGCAGAAGGCGTAGTGAACGTAACGTGCCTTCACAGGAACAGTCCAACACACCAGACAGTGTTGATAGGGAACGGTCACGGGCAGCGCGTGGCCGCAGGAAGTAAGGACCTATGGATGTTACCATGCATGAGATGGGTGATGTAACCCATGTCCAATTGGACATTGCTCACAATACTGGGGGTGTGCCTAATAAACACCTTAAAATGTAACTGTAACTGGCTCTGTGTCGTTACTCACTCAGAAATAGTTTGACGTTATCTCTGCCCGTCTCTGTCTCCCATCATGTTCAATAGCAATACCTGCTGCGCAGGGCTCTGGCTGAGGGTTGTCCACGTCCTCGTCATCTGAGTCAGTCAGTTCCACTGCTGTTCCTTTTTTTGTGGCCAGATTGTGTAGCATTGCACATGTAGCAATTATCTTGCAACATTTGATGGGGCTGTACAGACGTGCACCTCCAGTTTTGTGGAGGCAACGGAATCTGCTTTTGAGCAATCCAAATGTGCGCTCCACCACGATGCGTGTGCTCCTATGTGCCACATTGTATCTCCTCTCCCATGGGGTTGCTTGGTTGAGATATGGTGTGAGTAGATAAGGCCGGAGGGCATATGCGCGGTCACCTATGTACAGGTGTAAGTGGCATTAATTTGTGTGACCAACTGCTTTAGCCAGGGTGTACATCAGGGTGTGTCACATTTACTTACCTAGTATGTATCCGTCTCGAAATTCACCTGCAAGCAGACGTGTATGGATGCCACTGCTCCGGAAGATGTACGCGTCGTGGCTACTCCCGGGGAATTGTGCTACGATTTCAGTAATTATGTACTTGGCATTACATGTCACCTGTACATTGATGGAGTGGGTGGATTTGCGGTTCCTGTATATGTATTCACTTGCTGCAGGTGGGCAGATGGGTATATGGGTCCCATCGATGCAGCCGATGATGTGTGGGAAGTGTGCAATTTGGTAAAACTCCAGCTTGGTCCTCTGCAGCTCCGCCTGTGTACTGGGGAAGGAAATGTAGTGTTCCATTCTGTCCATCATGGCATCTAGGAAGGTGTTGAAGAAATGGGATAGACAGCTCTGTGACACTCCACCCACTGCAGCTATCACACCCTGGAAACTTCCTGATGCAAGGAGGTGCAGGCAGCAGAGTACCTGGACATGGGTGGGGACAGCATGGGCCCTTTGTGTCTGATGCTCCAGATAGGGTTTTAGGTCCCGTATTAGGTTCAGGATGGTATCAGGGTGCAGTCTGTATCTTTCATCTGCTTCTGTCAATTGGAACAATGTGATGCGCAATCTGTACACCTGCTCTTCCCGTCTCCAGATCCTCACTCCTGCTGCTCTCAAGCGTAGCCGCCTTGCTATGAGGTAGAGGCCCGCCATTGTGTTCACACAGATGCATTTTGGGCCTGTTTTTATGCACTGCACCTGATTACCACATGCTCCTGAAAAGTGGTAAATACCGATTCGTTATTACCGAATCTGGTCATATTCAGTATTAACGAGGTTTGCTACATCGCTTTTTTGGGGATTATTCTGATTCGTTATTTCCGATTCGGTATTCTTTGTTTCGGTAATTTTAAATCGGTAAATAAGGAATCGGTAATTTTTTACCGATTCGTTATTATCGATTCTATTCGGTATTACGTACATCTCACATGGCTAAATACCGGTCGGTAACGCCGAAAACTGGCCTTTTTCGGTGTTACCGACCGGTATTTGGCCACCTACATATGGCCCATTGTCAGCAACATACTGACCACCTGCAGAAGAATATGCACTCATTTCAGCCATTCTTTTGAAGCCCAGAAGCAGCTGCAGATTATTCAGCATAATAATTGAGCACCAGTCAAATCCCTGATACAGGAGGTGCCAACACATTAGAACTCCACCTTTTAAAAGCAGCAACGCGTTTTTGAGTACTACAAACAGATTAATGATTATGTCATTCAAAGAGGAGGGGATGCAGTTGGGAAAGCTATGACCATGGATGCGGACAAATGGGGCCTAATCAAATGCCTGGCACAGATGCGTCGCCCTTTTGAGGTTTTCACACGAGAACTTAGCAAGGAGGACAGTGCGATGGGCCAAGCTATCTTGTTGTTGCCTCTCCAACAAAGCCCAGGTAAAGAAGGCATCTGAAAGGTTCACCCCTGCAGGTGTGAATTAAAACTCAGAAGTGCATTCCTTGGTTGAGACCTAAGTCCTGTGCTTGGCTTCGAATATAAGGCTGCAACATTACATAATCGAGCCCAAAGAGTACATAAGTGCCAAGCTACTTGATCCACCATACAAAATAATTCTGTCCACTTCAATTCCTTTCTTCTGAAGGGGATGTTTTAAAATACAAGAGGAGGATTGTAGAGCAAGTTGGAGGCTTGGAAGAAGAACGTCTGGAACATCGATTCCCACCCCGCAGCTCTGGGGTGCAGCCTTTCAACTTCCAGAAAGGGCAGTCTTGTCTCACAGCAGCCAGCAACACCATCAACAAGAACACCTGCAACAACAGCAAAAGAAGGACCTCTTCATTGTAATGGTTTCAATTGGCAGGGTCAAGTCTAGTGCAGAGGCGATGGTAAAACAGGTTGAGCAAGTGACAGCACCACGATGTTCCTGGAGTATCTGGATGATCAAAAAGAGGTCTATGTGGATCAAAATCCATTGATGTGTTGGTATGGGAAGATGCATTAATCACAGTGCAGAAATCACAATTGAGACACCCATGGTGATGCCTCCAGAGGCTCAATATTGTTCTTCTCACACATATCATGCAACATGTCCTTATGTTTACTCCTGTAAGACAATGGTACATTTCTCACTCTAAGACGTATGGGAATAGCATTGTTGCATGAACTAATTCCTTGACACTATATGCACATCATTTATGTCATTCCTGTACAAACTTTTCAGAATACTCAATAGCCTTAGCAATCTCAATAGCAGCATTGAGCGCAATGTCAATAGTAGTCCATAGTCTTTCCTGAATGTTCTTATTAGTTGGTTCTCATCAAAATGTGATCCCTTGGTACCTGTTCATATGTAATATGTTAAAAATTGCAAGTAACCACTAGAGATCTCAGCACAGACACATACTCCTCTATGGACTCATCAGAATATTGTTTCCTAGAATAAAAAATGAATCTCCCCATCACCACGTTAGTTTTTCTACTGGACCATAAGACATAACTGTTTAGGTGCATATTGGTGAACCTTAGTGTTACTAGGATTCACCAATGCTGGCAAATTCTTAAACTCTTTTAAACCAATCCCTTCTAGACAATGCTTTAAAAGTGCTAATTTCCTGTTTGGTTTAAACTCCCCCTTAAGAACTTCCTCATAGGCTAAAACATGTCTCCCAGTCCATAGGTGGTTCACCCAGTGTTGAGAGAATGAAAAGAGGAGGCACTATTCCAGACATACTCCAGTTCATCGATTTTTCTCCAATGGTTGTGAAATATGGAACCCAATATCCATTCAAACAAATCTGTTGCCTTATAGACACCACCAATCACCAGAACCAATCACAGCTGCTGTTAACGTTCCAATAGCATTGCACCCAGCAATCATTTCTTAGCATAAATTCGTGCCCACTTGTCACCAGTGTAGGAAAACTTGGAAGACTCTTAAGGAAAGGGAAACTTCAAAAAAGGAAGAAAAAGTTCCATCATGTACATAAACTTTATTTGTCAGATGAAATGCAGATGGTAAGTCAGAATAACAAACTGATTACGCTAACCGCTTGTCCACAGTATATAAGTCCTCTGCTCACCTCAAGTGTATACTTGCCTACTGTGAGTTAATAACAGCCTGTTCACAATAAGAAAGACATTATCTTAATTAGGCATGAGTGTTACAAAGGCTTGTCACGTTCTTGTCTATTCCATTACTACAGCGAAGTATGAAATGGAAAAAGGTACACACGCATAACATGGGTAGCATGTCACGCTCATGCACGAAACAGTAAAATCTATGTTAATCTAATTTTTATAATAAAATATTCGCACATCAAAAGCCTGTTTACATTATGACCTGCACAACAAATAAAAAAATAGCTTTTCAAAGATGCAAGGAGCATCAGCATGTACGTCATGGGGCCAGCATGTGGGTAGTGTTCGGCATTTGCAGATAATAATTTTGTATGATCTCTGCATCAAGGTTTTAATAATTATTTAACTTGAAATCTGATCTATCTGCAAAACATTTACCTATCTTTACATGATCTGCAGCAAATCTACCTATAGTCCTATGTTCCTCATCACATGTTACTTACCGCCTAAATCACAGACTTTGGAGAAAGACGATAGATCGAATGCTGTTATCACATCTCTCCCACATAGAACCCAAAAGGAATTCATGCAATGCATGAACTTTAGCAATTCATCATCTGACCTGAAAATGACAAAAATGTGGATTTAAAACAATTATTTAATGTAAAAAATATTACATGTTCACAAATCAAAATGGAAATATGCCAGGTTTGTAACAATCTGAAACACACAATTATTATTGTATCTAACTTGCGTATCAGCAAAAGGAACAATGATTCAGAAAAGCAAGTGTTAGATCAGAGGTTCCTAGCCTATGGTCCAGGGACCCCCAGGGATCCGCAAAGCCTATGCAGGGGGTCTGAGACTACTTAGAAAATGAAATATTATTAACAGAAAAGGTGTATATAAATAAAGAAACAAAATCTAACATTGCAAATTTTAAAACGTTTTTGCTTGAAGGAATTTGTGATTTTCAGCAAAAAATTTATTCAGTATACTCAGATTGACTCATCGGAGCACTGCAAGTGCATGAAGTATAATTTTGTATAGATGATTAGGTCCTCAGTTGGATTTAGAAAAGCTCCAACATTTCCAATTAAACTTTCTGATTTTTTTATACGTGTTTGTGAATTAAATAAAACATTACATCTTTGTGTATTTATGTGATAATGTTTGTTTCAAAAGTTCCCAGCTTCCAGTAATAACTGAATTGAAGTCCCCGCGTTCCAGTAAGGATTAAGTGGTGATCCTCAGAAGTCGAAAGGTTAAGAATCATTGTTTTAGATCTTTCCCATGTTCAGTGAGCCTTTTCAGTGTTTTCTTGTGGATCTTTCAGCTCTGGGTGTTGTATGATGTCATAATGAAAGTAATTCAGAAAAAGAGTGTAGTAATTGAGTCCAATCATGTAGATTTATTGAGAAGATGAGATATAGTCAATAACAAGCTCAATAGGAGACCCCACCAGGAGCAACCAGCATGGTGCTCAGCCCAGCCAACTGTAACTCCTCAGGCAGATCACCAACATTGTAATAGCTACATCACATGAACATTCTATTGGTGGTGGACAAGCATTGCATTGAGAATATCAGGATACAACATATCCCCTTTTCTTATACAGAAAACAAAAAGCAAAAAACAGAAAAGGAGAACCAGAGAAAAGGAAAGTAAGTAAATTATACAAAAGCGGAAAAGGAACAGCAAAGAGAGAACACCCATAAAAAGCAGAGAAAGAAGGAGACAAAACGAATAAACCATCCTCCGTTCTTACAAAACATTGAAAAGGAAGCAACATTGCAAGGCACTAAGAAAAGAGAAAGCACAAAAGATACCTTCAAAGAACACAACTATCATTTCGATGAACAGAGAGAACGTAAACGCCACAGAACACCTGAATCCAGAAAAGAAAACAAGAGCAGAAAACTCACAGCACAAAAATTAGACAAAGTTGAAAAATAGAAGCAAGAAGACGAAAGAGCAAGGAACATGAGGAACAATAAAGATGAAACCTCAATTAAACACTATTATCTCTAAGCAAAATACAAATACGTAATGCAAAGGTAACAGTGCAAAGGTAGCAATAAAAATACAATAAAACGGAACATATCTAGCAAAGAAGGCATAAAAGCACTTAAATAGAGAAAAAACGTAAGCTAAATATGTGAATGTAAAACTTAATCTCTTGAGAAACAGATGCGTTGTGCACTAAACTGGAAACAGCACCAACAGACGTTGTAAGTGTTGGGACATAAATTGTGTTAAAAAAAACCACACTGTGCACACTAGATAAGCAACTGGGTAACCAGCACATGTGAGTAGAAACACATGACATGTTCCAAACATTAAACAGAATGATTGAGTAAGGACACATGCAAATGCAAAAGGACTTTAACCTATGCATAAAATCCCTGTAAAAAGGGTTTAAAAGACAGAGTATGGGTGGGAACCCATATTGATAATGCAAAGGGACTTTAACCCTAGCATAGCTCCTCAGAAGGAGACAAAATGCGCACACCCTAGAGGGCAAAAAACCAAAAATTGGCGAGGTCTGTGTGGACAACTGACGTGGTGCTACCACATTGTGCGCTGTTGAAAGCAAATGGGACTGGGAACCCACCACAAAAACTGTGAAATAAAGCAGGTGGGACTAAAGCCCACTGCAAGCAAATGGGACTGAACCCATAGCAAAAACTGTGAAATAGAGCAGGTGGGACTAAAACCCACTGCAAGCAAATGGGACTGGGACCCATCACAAAACATTGAAAATTAACAGATGGGACTAAAACCCACTGCAAGCAAATGGGACTGGGACCCATCGCAAAACATTGAAAATAAGCAGGTGGGACTCATACCCACTGCAAGCAAATGGGACTGGAACCCATCGCAAAACATTGAAAATAAGCAGGTGGGACTAAAACCTACTGCGGGCAAATGAGACAAAGGAGCCATTGCAAAAACCGTGACATAGAGCAGGTGGGACTAAAACCCACTGCTCGCGAATGGGACTGGGACCCATCGCAAAGAAAACGTGGCCTCTCAAATAGATATGTAAAAGAATGTGCACTATGAATGAACACTACAAGGCAAAGTGTATGTTCATGAGAGTGGGCAAAATAATGCATGACATGCATGTGTGTTGTGTGAAAAGCATATAACAGAGCAGACTGTGAATGACATTTACCACTGAATAGTGCAATAAAATTAAACATCAAATATGGCAAAACAATACATAACAATGTGGCATTAAACATGAACCTTGCAGGTACAGAATTGCCAAAAATTAAGTCGATGTATATGTAACATAAACAGCAGTAGGAATAAATCCTATTCAATTAAGCAACAGGTCACTAGATGGCAGAACAGTGCTAAAATAGAGAATTGAAAACCAATCAGCCAAAACAACTGCATGAAAGAACTGTTACTTGTAAACGCCAATTCGAGAATAAAAGACGAGTCACTGAGGGTTTGATTCCCATATTCCAGAACGGAGAAAAAAAACAAAAAGACTCCGTCATTTTCATGAAGAAAGTGCACAGTACCTTGAAAAGATTTATGACAGTGCTCTGTTGAGCATGAGGGTAAATTTCACTTGTCTCGCTGTCCTCTGCATCGCATTGACTTAACAACTGTAAGGGAAACAGCTGAGATCGCATGAGCAATACTCCAAATGACGTTGAGGCAGACAACATCGTTGGGAACAACAGAAGTAATGTAAAGACTCCCAGAGCAAACATGGCGGCACGCAAAACGTCACAGGGCAGGATGGCTCTCTGCATAAATATGCACCAAAACTCAGGAGAGCTGTAGTGACGCTGAAACAAGACGTCACACATGAAGAAGAGGAGGCTTCGAAGGAACAACAAGCATGAGGTGAGAATGCACACGCTGTGAGCGTGCGCGTAGTATGAGGCTCGAGAATGTTTGAATATGGCAGGCCGGTTAAACTGCCATTGCGCTAAGGCACAGTGAAAAGAATAGGAAAGTAAAAATAAACATTCCCCACTCACCGGATATTATGGTAACACAGTCCTGTTCTTAAGAAACATATGTCAGCTCACAGGGGTATAACTGCGCACACAATAAATGACTGTGAGGTAAATAAACCAACCCGGTAGCAGAACACGGCAAGAAGGCAGCAGTAAAACCAGTTTAGGTACAGATGCACTGGTGCTGACGCAGGACTTGGCATGCAGGCAGGAAATGACCCAAACGTAGAGTGGCAGACATTCTCCAGATCTTGCTGCACATGTAGAAACTGGCAGGAACTAAGACAGACACACTACTTCACCAGGTAGTGTGTAAACGAACTTGACAAAACGAATGGCTTGCTCTCACAGGGGCACAGCACAGGATGAGCCAAGGCTTGTTGCTAGAAAAGCTTACCCTCACAGGGGCACAGCTACAGTCAGACAATAGACTCTCCAGATGCTTGAACAACTGGCGGACTGCTGTGGGCGACCGGTGGCAGATCACTGGTGGGGTCAAGATGCCAGTTGGGGTGCCTTGATATAAATTGCAGTAGTTCTTGTACCATAAACTTGCTTGTAATCCTTGTAGAGGTGAAACGAGTAGGTTATTTTAGAAGATCGTTGCCAAAAATAATGTAGTAATTGAGTCCACGCAGGTAGATAGTTCTCATGTAGATTTATTGAGATGAGATATAGTCAATAACACGCTCAATAGGAGACCCCACCAGGAGCAACCAGCATGGTGCTCAGCCTAGCCAACTGTAACTCCTCAGGCAGATCACCAACATTCTGATAGCTACATCACATGAACATTCCATTGGTGGTGGACAAGCATTGCATTGAGAATAGCAGGATACAACAAAGAGATAGAAGGTTGTGTTTTAAAATTGAAGTGGACTTGAACCAAAGTAATACTGTTCTTCCCTACAATTTGTTGAGACCTTTCATGAAACTAGAGCAGCCTTTAATCTATGGGATATCTGTAGACTACAAGGAGACATTGGGAAGCTGCAAATTAAGTGCCACAAAGCGTGGATCAGAGGGAAATCAAGAGAGGACAACCTTCCACCCAAATGCGGTACACAGCAAAAGAGACCCAATCAACAGCTGGCTAGCTACCAAGAAAGGAAAAACTTCCTTTGTTATGATGTGCCACACCAGCTTTTTGTCACACTGCAACATTGGTTCCAAGCAACAAAGCATGTTTCAGAAGGCCCTATTAGTGTAGAGAGGAAACACATCACAGGAGTGGCAAAGTGGATTCCATATACTCAGAGCAACTCGGCATCGGTGCTCAGTCACAGTAGGAGGTCAAAAGCTACAAGTGATATTGCCCGGTTCAAGACGCCTCTTAATACATGATGTACAATGCAGAGAGTTGCATAATCAGTGCAAACTGTCTGCATTGACTAGCCCAATTGTCTCCAATGAATGAATGCTAGAAAAGGACCATTGATTAAGGAGAAAATGAGACCCAGGGAAGATGTGTTCACCGAGAAAGCTGAATGAAATGTAATAAAAATGTGTCACATGATGTATTTACAAGTTCACAATCAGTAGTCATTCCCTGCACATGTATAAGAAGTGGACATTTATAACCATAGTAACAAAAAGTTATTAACATCTTTCATTGTCAACAAACTTACCGCATATAAATCAGGACCAAAAGTTGGCGGTATCTGGCAGATCGACCTGTGTAAAGTGTAAGACTTCAAACTGATACAGGTTAATATCTACTCATATGAGTGTTTTAGATTAAGTAGGATTGTGCGTCTGTTCCTGGATTGTACGTGAATTTATCCCCTCTGCAGCAGCCGTCATTTCATATATAGAGAAATTCACCTAATGATTTATCGGTACATCACAAAATGAGCAAAGCTTTTGAAGTTCGATAATTTTGTACATGTATCCTTTCAGTAGGTACCTGTTCTTTGCCAATTTAAATCTGTCATCTGGTGTCGAACACAGAGCCTGAAATATGTGATTTCCCTCTAATCTAATATCAGGACATGAATGTGGTCCTCCAGATTTCATGGTCCTAATAGTCAGATATTGTTCGCGTAGCAGATCCATTGTACTCCTGCTAAAACACACTAGAAGTTGTAAGAAGGGATTTCAGGTTTATCACTCCATTATTGTGGGGTGATATTCCCTATTGTTGTGAAGAATGCCTCACAAACTAAGAGGTATGTGAAACAAGTTTATTTCCTGCAGTTAATTATTGCAGAAAAGGAGCCTACATCTAGCCTTCCTGCTGGGCCGGATGCTCAGAGAGATCTGAAAGAACTAACACCAGAGGTGACACATGCCTTGAAGTATAAGTTAAAAGATAACACTCAAAATAAGGATAATGCCAACAAGCAAGGATCTCACTCTAACATAAGCACTATAACAATAAAAAAATACACACATGGCAAAGGCATATCATAATAACATTTGCTTAATATATAAGACAGGGACAAGACCTTCCCCTTTTTGAGAACAAAAGTTGAGTTTTCCAGGGAAAATCAACAAAACATGACAAGAAATCAAATATAGAACTCTATGTATAAACATATGTATTCAGGTAATATAATAACCCTCAAACTTAGCAGGCATGCTAACTTTACGCGAAACTCTGCCAGAGTGATCAACTGCCTCTTGACATAAAGTGTGCTGTCTCTCATCAACAAATTGCATGTCTCTATCTGGTACCTCTTCAACCATAATAGCTTCAGAACACTGAGCTGTGTCACTGGGCACAATATTATCCTCTTCAAGTCTACCACATGGGACTACTTTTAGTTTTTTCCACTAAGAGCTTTCATTTGAGGGGTAATCACGGACACGAACAGCTTGAATTTTACTTGTTTTTCTGGTTTGATTTTTATCGCATCACTTCTGATCCACCACCCCTTTTTATGTAATAGAACAGATCCTTGTGAGGCATTCTCAATGCACACAAGTCTAGAGAATTTAGTTTCTCCTTTTTTAGGTCTCGCCTTAGCAGCACTTTTCTCAAAGGCAAATTAACTATTGCCGTTGCTTTGGCTTTTCAGCCAAGCACGTGCACGCATTCAATTGCCTTCAATGGCAACGCGTGCACGTCAGGAGATTCACTCGCGAGAGCATGCGGCCCATCTGGTCGCAATTATCGCTCCCGGGAGTGAATCGCGCCCACCTCCCACCTTTCCACCTGCCGCGCGAGGCGCTCGTGTTTGTTGCTTGTTTTTTTTTCATTTCACGTCCGCGCGGCGTTACTTTTACGTCCGCGCAGCCAAAGCTTGTTGTTTAGTTCCTCGGGGTAAACTTTTACTCACTTGTGTGACGCCCTCCTTCGCCACGCAGTTTCATGGGAGTGGCGTGTTCAGGTTCTACTTCGTGCTTCTTCAGACTCTGCCAGAGGAGCTTTGAGCTGTGAAGGGATCAGATGCGCTTCAACATATCTCACCATCGGACCATGAGGCAGGGAAGAGGGCCGAGGGACTGAAAAACACATCTGTGGCGGTCCGGGAGCCGCTGCCGGTACCCGAGGGTTCCCGGTGTGAAGAGCTCCTGCTGGAGCCTGGGATTCTGCCCGAGAAGCCCCCAGAGCCAGGCCTGCACTGCTGTAAGTACACTGGGCCCTGCCTACGGACTCTACCCCCTCACTGTGCCTGCCTCGGGAAGGGCTGTGGTGGCTGTTTCTCCTAACCAACCACTTAAACTGTGATAGACACTTCAACGTTCAAACAAGTGCATTTCCTTTACACTTGAAAGCTTTGACATTAATAGTGAATAATATAGCACTGCACTAAGAAGTACCTATTAAAAGTTATATATCACAACTGATAGTCTGAGTTCACATACTCAAAAGTACATTTCATACGCGATAATGAAGAAAAGAGTTTTGATAAAATATTTGCCTAAGATCACACTCAAATTAAGCAGGGACGCTGCGATTTATCCAGGTTTCAGTCTGTACAAATCAACCAGTAAAGAAAATAAGTATCTTTTTGGCTTCCTTTATGTTAAGGCTTTGCTTGTACCTCTTACAGCATTTTTTGCAGTTATTAATATAAAACACAAACTCAACCTGGAGCACTTTATATCAATACCAGTTAGTTACATTACACATAGTCACGTGCATTGTTTAAGGCAAGGGGAGATTAAGTGATTTGCGCAGATTCACAGGATGTTCAGCCCAAATTGGGACTCGGATTTGGTTCCCGAGTTCCACAGTAGCAGCTCTGGCGCTAACACCACATCCTGTTCAAGCAAAAGAGGGAAAAGCCTCAGCTCTTTATGGGCTCGAGGTTCCAATAAGACTTGCGCTAGACTTCAGTCTCGAGCCTGGCTTGAGCTTTCAGGGGCTCACACACCTCTAGCAGTAGATATGGTGAGTGGGAGCTACAGACCACTCTGGACATGTTCTCAGAAAGCCCCAATATTGTAATGAGTGAGTGCGGGGAGTGAGTCTGTCATAATGTAGAAGGATTTCACGGGAGGGGAAATTAAATCGGTGTGTACAAGAAACTTGTTTACATTCCCTCATAATACTTGCCAAGCTCAAGGTCAGCGCCCCCTTTCCCCCCAATCATAAAAAGGGTTTTTTCCCCGGAACTTTAAGGCCGGGCTAGCACAGCAGAGTTGATCTTGGCTCAGAGGGCGCCCTGGGCGAAACCAAACATGGCGCCCTGGGCGAACTGGGAGAAACCAAACATGGCATCCTGGGCGAACTGGGAGAAACCAAACATGGCGCCTTTGGCAAGACCAAATGTGGCACCACCACCCATTCGTAGGGGGAAGGTGAAGGGGCAAGAGAAAAGAGTCATGAGAAGAAAGTTAGTGGAAATGCAAACATGGGCACCAGCAGCCTCCATAAACCAGGTTTAAATGCAATGTTCTGTAGAGCCACTTGGCGGGAGCATTTCTGCAGGCAGCTACTGCACCGCCTACATGTCTCTGAGCCCTATAGGCATGGACCGAGCTTGCACGTGCTAAAGGCATACCCTATTTTACATTTTATTAGTATGTAATCATAGTGCTCACTCAATATAGTGCATCTGCAGATGTCCCAAAGACTTCCTGCAGGAATCCTACTCCGATCAATAGGGACCACATGTTACTCCTGCAGACACCCTCTCAGCACCTGCGGGGGGCAGATGTAGCCCCTCTAGATACCCATGGGACACTTACAGACACCCCCTGAGCAACAGCAGGCCTCCCGCGTACCCTTGGAAGACACCATTCAGAGCCCCTAAGAGAGTAGATGGATCCTCGGGGGCTCATCACGCTGCTCGTGCAGGCACCCCACTGTGCTCCTGTAGGGGGACCCAAGGCAGCTCCAGGAGGCACTCCACTGAGGCCCGTTGACCCTCCTGGAGGGACCCAAAGATACCAGCACTCCCAGAACTGCCCATTAAGCTCCGAAAAGACTCAGCGCGGGCTTATATTGCTTTTTTCACTGAGTCCTACATTCATTAATTCTCACTTCGTCTTGTCTCTCACCTAGCTCTGTCTTTCTTTATTCTGTTTTCCTTCTGTTTTTCATTTTACTTTTTTGCCCTTTTATATTTTTCACTTCAGTGACTGCATAGTTTCTACTTTGGGTTTTCACGTTTTCCCCTCCTCTTCAACTTCCACTGCACCTATTTAGGTCTCGCCTAGTCATCGCGTAAGGGATGCTTTGCAAGATATTTAGTGGAGCTTCTGAAAGTGCTCCCAAAGTCTGCAGGCGAATCGGGTACAGTGCATGTGAGTCAGGCGCGCGCACCATTTGTCAGCCTGCGTAATCACTTTTGCGTCTGCTTTGATGTTCTCAATGAGCCGCTCGGCCACTGAGAACATCAAAGCGGCCGCGAAAGTGATCAGCATTTGCCATCTGAAGGATTAGCTCAATTAATTGCCTTGTTGCATGCCAGGACTTAAATTCCAGGCTCTTCAATCACTGTAGAGGTGTTTATAATCTGCAATAATAACCCCTTCTGTGCTCATGACGGAGTGGTTCCGTTATGAGCGCCGATTGGGCTGTGCTAATTACGGAACCACTCCGTCATGGCACCACCCGCTCAATAGAACCTTCAGCACAGCGCGAAAATTCATGCTATGCTGAAGGGGTTAAAAGTGGCTTTACCGTCTCTCCTGCCAGCACTTGTTTTATTATACTTATTGCCTCTATAGTGGCTGCATTTTTATTGATAGAAAGCCTCGGTAACAACTGCCTGGAGAGAGTTTGATGTTCCATCTTTCCTCCTATTCAGTCAGCGACATCAATGTTAAAATCTTCCAACTGCAGTTGCATAATTTACTAGCTAGAACACTGCTATGTCTTCACTTTCAGCACAAGCCTACAATCTCAGCGTATGAATGTATATTTGTGTTGGACTTGGCCCTTCTGGCAGGTTCACAACTGAACTTTTTGCATTTGAACTCTGAAATAAGTATAGTGATTTCTGGCCTTTGAGCACTTTAGCACTGTGGCGCAGTGTAAAGTGTGTGCGCTCTCTGAGTGCGTGTGGTGAGATTGGCCTGCCCTCCCATAGGAATGCATGGGGAATGTATGTGTCCCTGGTAATTCCTGATGTGTGGGGAGTGCAAGGTTGAGTTTGGTATGTGTGGACACGTGTGATGAAATGCTGCGCGTTGATGTGTGCGGCAAAAATGTGTCTAGTGTTGAATTACCACTTCTAGAAGTTGGCCTGTCTGTGCAGTGAATGTGCTGGCTTGTGATTGGCTGGGGCAGGCTGGTGTGCCAGGCTCCGGAGTCAGGATGGGTCTGCCCTGGTGGTGAATGGGATATCTGCATGTTGATGGCTGGGGAGGAGTGCACCTGGGACCTGAATAGGGCTGGGCTTTCCCCTCACAATGCTGGCTCCACCCCCTGTGGTGTGTCTGATGTCCCTGACCCATCCTGTGAATAGGCAGAGGGGCTGAGCAAAACAAAATGCTCAGGAACCAGTTGCATCTGGTTCACCCCTTGCCTGCCCTTTGACAACAAAGGATTTCTCTGTATAAAAAGAGGCTGTAACCTCTTGTAAAATGTTCTTGTTTTTCCTGAATAGAATCTGCCAGGGGCGTGCTGCTGCTGGGGCCCAGGGGAAGGCTTGCCTCCCTGGGCCCTGCCCAGCCCGTGGATGCCTGCTTGACCTTGTGCTGGGACCCCTCTGCCTTGCCTGGGGGACTGAAGGACTTCCCTGTGCTGAGGAGCTGGTTGCTCCATTACTTTATGCCCAGGACTTCCTGAGAGCCCCTTTCTCCAGTTGCTGTATTGAACTGGGGTTTCTAGGCCCCCCTGGCACCTGGGAGCACTGTGCTCCTTTTCCTGGTGGTCCCTTTTCAAGAGGGAATCCCCTGGGGAGGGATTCCCCCGTGACTCCTTACTCATGAGTGTGCACTGGTGCCTACCCTGCGACTTTGCCCACCTTAGTTTTTTTTTATATACGGGTGCCACCCCGTTTATTTAATTATTTAATGACAGGTGCCCACACCGATGTTCACTTTTTTGTCAGAGGGAGCCCACCCCTCACCTTTGCCCCCGATATGCCGCCGCCACTGCCGCCGTGAAAACAGGAAGACAGGCAGCCCTTTGACTGGCGGCGGGCGGGACTTCCGGTTTCACGGGAAGTCCCATGCACGCCCCGGCAGCAGAGGGAGGCTCCGAATGAGGAGGTAGCGGTGCCGGGCTCCCGTGAGCCTGAGAGAGCCCCACAGGTATGGAAATGGCAGCGGAGGGGGCCCGAGGCACATTGTCGGCGCCTGCCCCCCGCGTATAGGGAGTGTTGCCGCCGGAATCCCCCTGCGAGGAGGGGACAAGAGGAGGCGACGCCAGAGGAAGAGGGAGTCCCCGAGATGCCGGGACCCTCCCATGCATGCCGTAAGCCCAGAGTCTTGCTGGAAGAAGAAGACACCGGTGAGTGAGGACAGGCTGGGGGGAGTTCCATGCGGCCAAGTGTTGGTGCCAGGGAAGGCACCATGGTGGGTTTCATTGGGCCGCCCGACGTCTGGCCATACTCTTTTTACTCAGGCCAGAGGGGCTCATGCCTGTTATTCTTAGGAGCCAGTGTGCTCCCTGGGGGAAAATGTTATTTGTAGAGCCTGCAGGCTCCCACGAGGCCCCATTGATTTTCAGAGTCCCCACGAGGGACTTGGGACATATTTAATTTCAGAGCCTAGAGGGCTCCAACGTTTGGCGTATTATGTGTTCCTAGAGCCTAGAGGGCTCCAAAAGTTCGCAATGTGGATTTCCAGAGCCAGATGGCTCGGCTTAGCGCAGTCTTTGTCCTGAGGGGCCAGTGAGGGCCCCTGTCACAGATTTGTTTCTTAGCTGCCCAGCAAGTAGTGGGCAGCTGCACCGTTTAGGTTTTGCTTTCTAGGGACTTGTTCTTTGGACTTAGGAGTGAGTCGCACTCCTTCATCCCTACCTTGGCCTTCCCCATCTGCGCAGCACTTAGTGCCAGCTGCAGCATTTAGGCCCCTTGCTATTGTCCCCAGCTGCCCAGCAAGTAGTAGGCAGCTGCTACGTTTAGGCTTTGGCGCAGTGGCGCAACCAGGACTTTGATGTGAGTTATGTGCTACATGTGATTTATGTTCTTCCTAGGGTGCTAGGAAATGTACTATGCCTAGAATGTCTGCGCACCTTGTTCTGACACCGCTGAATGTGTTTTATGCATCATGTGTTTTACCTACACCGCTGAATGTGTTTTATGCTTCATGTGTTTTCCCTACACCGCTGAATGTGTTTTATGCATAATGTGTTTTACCTACACCGCTGAATGTGTTTTTATGCATCATGTGTGAAGCTCTGCTTGTTCTATGTACCAAGTGCTAGTTCTAAAAGTACTTATTCCTAACAGTGGTCCATGTGGCCCTGTCCTATATGTACATAATCCCCTGTAAATTCTGCCCGTGCCTATGGCACAATGTACATCCTGTGATTATGATTCTGATGTGTTCTGATAATACAAAGGCTATTTTTATATAACCTTGTGTGGAGTTCCTTTTGTGGGGGGCCTGGGATGTTGTTACTGGTGGGTGCTTGCGCAAATACTTAACTTACATTGCCCCGGGGATCAGCCTTACTGCTCGTGTCACATTGCCAAGGGGGTGAGCAGGGGTTATCTTTGGAGTGTAACTTCCTTGCCCTGACTAGAGTGGTGGTTTCTGCCTGGCTTTGGCGCCAGCCTAAGCCTACCAGAAATCCCATTTCTAACAATTTGGTTCCCTAACCATCCAATGTTTTTCAAAAGATTTGACATCTCCAGCTGTACCATCCTGAATGCAGTATAACCATAATGCATATGTCGCTTGTTTTTATTTCACATCATGCAACTCACTCTTAAGATCAATAAATAAGGTTGATGAAGCGTGGCCTGCCAAAGTAGAGGTTCCGCAGGATGGTCGCAAGCTTCCAGGCTGCCGGTGAACATCTATATCATCGGAGCCGCATAGCAGTCCGACTGCAACTTGGATCGGACCAATCTGCCCCTTACCGCTCTGTTGGGGCTCGCTCCAGCACCAATGGTTGTCTGCTGCTGATCAGCCATGACACTCTGCTCCGGTGGAATCCCACCTGGTACTGGGCCACAAGTCAGAGAGGTTGTACGGAGTAGGCCGCATAGGTCACTTGCGTGAGGGGGCCCCTCCCTGCTTTTCATTATAGATTAGGGGGCCGCTTGGTGGGGAACCAGACACTTCGGGGATGGCATGGTGAACAAAAATGTTCAAGTCCCTTCCTTTGATGTTATTATTCATAGTAATGCTCATAGTTGCTGTGCTCTGGGAGGTGAGCTCATAACTTATCACCACACCTCATTTCAACCCAGGAGGATTTAACTGTTTATCTCAAGGGCCAACATGTTCACCTTAGGAATGGGAGGTTAAGTGATTTACCCAGAATCACAGGATGTTAACCCGACGCCGAGACTCGAACCATGGTTAATTAGTTCCAAATCCCACAGCTCTGGTTGATACGCCACATACTCTCCCTTTATTGGCCCCATGTGGCTTCCATTAGTAGTTAATACAAATCGATCCGTGGTCAATCATAGGGCCTCACAGACTACAAGGGAGATGATCCTGTTTTTCCAGAAAAAAGTCTTGCCTCAGTGTACCCATGTGTGATATCCTGTCTGGCTCAATAAATCCAAATGTGACCCCTCCCTTTTATGCATTCAAAGAGCCCAGGCTTGTGCTTTATTAGGCAAGGGATCGATGCCACGTTATTGCAAAGTACGCGTGCTTTCCACTTAGTTGATATGCATGGCGTCCCTTTGCAGTGCAAATGTTTGAATGTCTGCGTGTGTATATCTGCCTCCATCATGGCGAATGCATCTGTGAAAAGCATTTGCCAGAATGCTCTTCAATCGCTTCCACTTTACGGGGTATTAACTGTCTCTTAAGTGCTTCCGCATTACGTACTGTTTTATGAGTGCCTGGAAAACACGACTCCTCCTTTGAATGTATGTTACAGATGCTTGTCTGTCTTGTCCTGTTTCTTGTGTGTGAAGAGACAAAGCAGGGGCTCACATGATTGATGCCACACAAGCTGCAGAAGGAAATGATTCACCACAAGCATGTAACTGAAGAATTTACAACAGCTGATTAGAAGCCGCTTGCGAAGGAGATTCCGTTTCACCTGCATATATTTCCAAAACTACTCTCCACTGGGTGGGAATGTGTTTTATGGGGAACGGAAAAAGTACACTAGTACACTAGTGTAGAGCTGTGAAAGTTTTAATTTAAAACGACCTGTATATTGTACGCCCCAGGTCTGATAATGCACGCGTATCCTACTGCAAAACAAACAGCATCGACAAGTGAAAACAGTAAGCAGCAAGTTACCAGTTAACTGGAAGGTAAGGGAAACAAGCATTTGCGCGAGTTTGACCTATTGACATTGCAAATAACAATGCCTTTTATTTTTGTTTTCGTTTTTAAAACCGAAATAAAAGGCATTGTCATTTACAATGCCAATAGCTTAAACTTGTTTTATACCATCCGTGGTTTTATCCTCATACGCTTCCTTTCAATATGCCCATATCTTTTGCACACACACAACCAAACACATGCACACAACCACAAACACACACAACCACATGCATACACACACACACACACACAACCACACATACGCAACCACAGCCAAACACACACAACCACACACACACACAACCCCACAAACAACCCCCCACACACACAACCACACACAAAATCTCACACACACACACACAACCACACACATAACCACCCAACCACACACACAACCACACACACAACCACACAACCACATACACACAACTACACACACACACAATCACACACAACCACATACAACCACACACACAAACTCACCCAACCACACACACAACCACGCACACACACAACCACACACACAACCACACACACCCAAACACACACAATCACACACACAACCACACACACAACCACACACACAAACTCACCTAAACACACACACACACACAACTGTACCCACACAACCACAACCACACACACAACTACACACACAACCACACACACAATCACACACACAACCACACAAACACACAACTACACAAACAAGCACACACACACAGCCACACACACCCACACACAACCACACACACAACCAAACACACACCCACACCCAACCACACACACACACAACCACATACACAACCACACACACACACAACCCCACACACACAACCTCACAACCACAACCATACACGCAACCACACACACACATGGAACCACACACAAAACCACACACACACAACCACACACACAAAACCACACACACACACACAACCACACACAACCACACACACACAACCACACACAACCACACCATCAGTGCACACTTTCACCATACACAGGCACCATCAGTCGTCAGTGCACACTTTCACCGGGCACAAACACCACCAGCCATCAGTGCATACTTTCACCAGGCGCACACACCACCAGCTGTCAGTGCACGCTTCCACCAGGCACACACACCACCTGCTGGCAGTGCACACTTCCACCAGGCACACACACACCACCAGATGTCAGTGCACACTTTCCCTAGGCACACACACCACCAGCCGTCGGTGCACGCTTTTACCAGGCGCACACACCATCAGCTGTCAGTGCACACTTTCTTCAGGCACACACACCACCAGCCGTCAGTGCACGCTTCCACCAGGCACACACACCACCTGCTGGTAGTGCACACTTCCACCAGGCACACACACCACCAGCCATCAGTGAAAACATCAATTGTTAACACACCCACAATTAACTATTGTAGCAATCACACACACACACACCCAAAGACAAACACACACAATCACACACACAACCACACACACACAACCACACCAATCACACACACAAACTCATACAACCACACACACACACACACACACACAACCACAACCACACACACACACACCCACACCCAACCACACACACACAAGCACATACACAACCACACACACAACCACACACACACAACCACACACACAACTACACACACAGAACCACACACACACACAACACAGAAACAACCACAGACACACAACCACACACACAACTACATACACAACCACAAACACACACAACCACACACACAACCACACACACAACCACACACACACAACCACACGTACAACCACACATACAACCACACACACAACCACACACACAACCACACACACAACCACACCATCAGTGCACACTTTCACCAGACACAGACACCATCAGTCGTCAGTGCACACTTTCACCGGGTACAAACACCACCAGCCGTCAGTGCATGCTTTCACCAGGCACACACCACCAGACGTCAGTGCACGCTTTCCCCAGGCACACACACCACCAGCCGTCAGTGCACACTTTCTTCAGGCACACACACCACAAGCCGTCAGTGCACGCTTCCACCAGGCCCACAAACCACCTGCTGGCAGTGCACACTTCCACCAGGCACACACACCACCAGCCATCAGTGGACACATCAATTGTTAACACATCCACAATTAACTATTGTAGCAATCACAGTATGGCGCACTTTACTTTTAAACATATTCATCAAAAGCGCAGCATGCCACCATTGCTCCAAAAATAAATACACATTTTTTGGCCTACAATTTAAAGACTTTTGTTGCAATTAGTGTTGCAATATTTAGCAATGCCAATAGCTCAGACTTAATTAATGCGAGACCTATTGCATTGCAAATGCTTGTTTACTCTGGTGAGACTCTTTACCAAAACCCAGTCACCCACGTTTAATGTTACCTCATTGACCTGGAGTTTCTTATAAAAATTCTCTTTAATCTGACTGTGCTTGGATTGACTCTGGAAGCCACAATTGACAAACTATATGTCCTTCTGTTGCTTACCTTCCTTACCCAATCAGGATGGACTGAGGATCTAGAAGATCCTTTGCACAACAGCAAAAATGGACAAAACCTGTTGGTATTATGCGAAGGGGCCTAGTAGGGCCAGACATTTTCCCTCAGACATGATTGCACTTCATAACCCATGGTTAAAGCTGTTTGTATGCCCGCCTTCAGAAATGTATTAATGCGCTGAACTAGGCCATTTGAGGAAGGTGAGTAGAGGGACACTTTGAGATGTATAATGTGAAAGTCATTGATGATATCCTTCATGGGAGGTAAAGTAAAACGAGTACCATTGTCTGTGACAAATATCCTTGGGTGCTCCTTCTATTCCTAAAATGTTCCTTAAACATTTGATGATGGAATCAGGATTGAGAACTGATGTAAAGTCAAAATATACTCATTTAGAATCATAATTCACCAACACCATCATACATCATTTAGTATTTGGTAATAGCTCAAACAGTCCAGCAAGATAAGGAGCTACTTTTTGCCAAGCTTCCTCCAGTAGCAGTACCATATAAACAGGGGATTCATGCAATTTCCAATGTGTGTTGGACACCAATCAAGTGGTACAGTCATTTATGAATTTGTCAACCTGAGATTCCATAGCAGGCTACCAGTAATATTGTTTGAGAGTTTTGCTTCTGCTACTGACACTTAATTGATCTTTATGAGCTTCCTAAATCAGAACATTTCTGAGAGACAATGGATGCACACATTCATTCATTCATTCATAAAGTCTTTATTTCGATTTTTACATCATAAAAGACACACATACATATTTAAAATACAAATAAAAACCAATGACATTGCCTTTCATTTACCCAAATACATTTCACTTTAAAACGTCAGGGGGAAGAGGTAGTTAGGTCAGAACATCCATCTTTTAAAAAAAATAATTTATGTGCAATAGATTGTACCAGAAGATTCAATTTAATATCATCTATATACATAATTAGTTACTTTAAAAAAGTTAAAAAGAACAAGGCAGAACAGAAGGTGCATATAGTAAGAATATTCCATATGATTTTTTTTAGCAGCTAGAACTTAAATTATTTTGAACCCATGAAAATCATTACATGCTTAATTTGTGTGCTCGTATTGTCCACATCCATTGTAAGAACTTTGCAACAGCATTGACCACGGGCTGAGAGCTATTGGATGCACACAACATTAACCTGTATTAACTCACCTTCCTCAATAGTAAGGTCCCCAGTACTTGAATGTATGGTCTTAACAAAGCCTCCACATTTCTCATTAACAATGGATTGCAAAATGGAATCTTGTTCAGAAGCCTCTAACTACTCCTTGTGCGCCTTTGTGCCTGTTCCTCCCAAAATGGTGCCATCAAGGGCAAAGACAAACTCATTCTCTTGATCATTGTCTATACACTATACACTATATACACATATATATTATATTACTGTCTTTGCCTGTGGTTGATACAGTTTAAAATTGCAGTTTTAACCTGCCTGTGATTGCATATTTTATCACCTGTTTTTGTGGCGGCGTCTCTGGCGGGGATCGCTCCCCGCCAGAGACCCGCGTTCTGCGATCCTGCAACCGGCACAACTCGAGCCGTGATCTGGACGGTCTCCTTGCCCTAAACGCGGGATTTCCTGACATTAACACGCTACCAATGGTCTTATTCGCACCACTCCTCCCGACCTGACCTACCTTCCCTGCCTTAAGGATCAGCCTTCAATCAATCAATCATTGACATTTATAAAGCGCGCTACATACCCGTAGGGTCTCAAGGCGCTGGGGGGGGGGGGGTGCCGCTACTGCTCGAACAGCCAGGTCTTCAGCTTCTTCCTGAAGGAGAGGTGGTCTTGGGTCAGGCGCAGGTCGGTCGGGAGGGAGTTCCAGGTCTTGGCGGCCAGGTAGGAGAAGGACCTTCCTCCTGTAGTCGCTCTTCGGATGCGGGGGACGGCGGCGAGGGCGTGGTTGGCTGATCGGAGGTGGCGTTTGGGAGCGTAGAAGTTGACTCGGCTGTTGAGGTAGCTCGGGCCTTGGTCGTGTAGGGCTTTGTGTGCGTGGGTGAGGAGGCGGAAGGTGATTCTTTTGTTGACGGGGAGCCAGTGAAGGTCTCTCAGATGTCCGGAGATGTGGCTGGTTCGTGGGATGTCGAGGATGAGTCTGGCTGAGGCGTTCTGGATCCGCTGGAGTCTCTTCTGGAGCTTGGCGGTGGTACCGGCGTAGAGGGCGTTGCCGTAGTCCAGTCGGCTGGTGACGAGGGCCTGGGTGACGGTCTTCCTGGTCTCGGTGGGGATCCACCAGAAGATCTTCCGTAGCATGCGTAGGATGTTGAAGCACGCCGAGGAGACGTTGTTGACTTGCCTGGTCATGGAGAGGGAGGAGTCCAGGATGAAGCCCAGGTTGCGTGCATGGTCTGTCGGTTTGGGAGCGGTGCCCAGGGCGGGAGGCCACCAGGAGTCGTCCCAGGCGGAGGGTGAGGAGCCCAGGATGAGGACCTCCGTCTTGTCCGAGTTCAGTTTCAGGCGGCTGGTCGTCATCCACTCGGCTACCTCTTTCATCCCTTCGTGCAGGTTGGCTCTGGCGGCGGCGGGGTTGTTGGTCAGGGAGAGGATCAGCTGGGTGTCGTCGGCGTAGGAGATTATGCTGAGGTTGTGTTTGCGTACGATGGCCGCGAGGGGGCTCATGTAGACGTTGAAGAGGGTGGGGCTCAGAGATGATCCTTGGGGGACGCCGCAGATGACTTCGGAGGCCTCTGACTTGTACGGTGGTAGGCGGACTCTCTGTGTTCTTCTGTCGAGGAAGGAGATGATCCATTCCAGCGCCTTGTCCTGGATTCCGGTGTTGCTGAGGCGCCGTACTAGGGTGCGGTGGCAGACCGTGTCGAATGCCACGGAGAGGTCTAGGAGGATGAGAGCCGCTGTTTCTCCATTGTCCATCAGGGCTCGGATGTCATCGGTGGCGGCGATGAGGGCGGTCTCGGTGCTGTGGTTGGCTCGGAAGCCGGACTGTGAGGGGTCGAGGGATCCGTTCGTCTCGAGGAAGGCGGCCATCTGCTTGTTGACGGTCTTCTCGATGACTTTGGCTGGAAACGGGAGGAGCGAGATGGGGCGGTAATTCTTGAGGTCGGTGGGGTCCGCTGTTGGTTTCTTGAGTAGAGCGCTGAGTTCGGCGTGTTTCCAGCTCTCAGGGAAGGTGGCGGTGTCGAAGGAGGTGTTGATGATGTCCCGCAGGTGAGGTGCGATGACGGTGTCGGCCTTGTTGAAGACGTGGTGAGGACAGGGGTCGGTCGGTGATCCGGAGTGGATGGTGTTCATCGTGCGGATGGTGTCTTCGGTGCTGATCGGGGTCCAGGCGTGGAGGGTGGTGGTGGGGGGTGGTTGTTCGGTCATGGTGTGCGTTGGTTGGTTGTTGAAGCTGCTGTGTATGTCCGTGATCTTGTTGTGGAAGTATGAAGCGAGGGAGTTGCAGAGGTCTTGCGATGGGGTGATGTCGTTGTTTCCTGCGCTGGGGTTGGAAAGCTCTTTCACGATGTTGAAGAGTTCCTTGCAGTTGTGTGCGTTGTTGTCCAACCGGTCCTTGAATACTGTTTTCTTGGCGGCGCGGATCAGCTGGTGGTGTTTCCGGGTGGCAAGTTTGTAGGGGGTCCTGTTGTCCGGTGTCGGTTCCCTTTTCCAGACTTTCTCGAGGGCTCGGCAGTTCTTCTTGGAGCTCTTGAGTTCGTCGGTGAACCATGGGGCCTTCTTGCTGCCGGGTCTGCTAGGCGGGGTCCTCAGTGGGGCGAGTTCGTCCGCGCAGTTGCTGATCCACTTCGTGAGGTTGTCGGCGGCCTGGCTGGGGTTCGCTGAGCTGGCAGGAGGGTGCTGGTTCAGGGAGGTGGCGAGCTGGTCTGCTGTGATCTTGTTCCAGCTTCTGCGGGCGGCCTGTTGCTGGTGTTGGTGGGTTGTCGTTCTCTTGAAGGTGAAGTGGACGCAGCTGTGGTCCGTCCATTGAAGCTCTGTGGCGTGGCTGAAGTCGATGTCTGTGCTGGATGAGAAGACGGCGTCGAGTGTGTGTCCGGCGAGGTGGGTGGGGGTGGACACCAGTTGCTTGAGTCCCAGGTTGGCGAGGTTGTCGAGCAGGGTGCTGGTGTTGCGGTCGTTGTTGTTCTCCAGGTGGAAGTTGAGGTCTCCCAGGAGGATGTAGTCAGCGGAGGGGAGGGCATGCGGGCTGATGAAGTCGGCGATGTCCTCGCTGAGTTGCGTGCGTGGTCCAGGGGGTCGGTAAATCAGGGTGCCTCTGAGGGTGGTGTTCGGGTTGATGTGGATCTGGAAGTGCAGGTGTTCGGCGCTGGTCAGGGTGTTGTCGGTGCTGGTCGTGAGACGGATGGTGCTCCTGTGGATGATGGCGATGCCTCCTCCCATCTGGTTGGCGTTTCGGTCCCTCCGGACGATCTTGTAGCCCTCTGGGATAGCGATGGCGATGTCGGGAGCTGAAGAGGCGTTCATCCAGGTCTCCGTGAGGAAGGCAACGTCTGGGGCGGTGGTGTCGAGGAGGTTCCAGAGTTCTACGGCGTGTCTGTGGACGGAGCGGGTGTTGAGCAGGATGCACTTGAGGTGGGTGCTGCTGGTGTTCGACTTGGCGGGTGCTGGTGCGGGTCTAGTCCGGATGCAGGTGAATTTGCAGGCGTGGCAGCTGAAAGGTCCGTGGGTCCGTCTTGGAGCGGCTTGATGGCATTCTGGGAGTCGGCCGGTGTTGATAGCGGTGAGGGTGGCGGCGGAGTACGTCTGGCGTGTCGGTCGGGATCCTCGTGGGCCAGGGGTCCTGGCACTGGGCGCGGTCCAGGCGCGGACGGGCGCAGACGGGCTTACCTTTGGCGCGCCTTCGGCGCACAATCGGCGCGCCCGCTGCGCGTGCCCGCTGCGCGTTCGCACGGACGCCATTTAAGGCGAAGTGCGCGGGTGGGCGGAGCAGCTGGGAGGCGGGAGCGGGGAGGGTACAGAATACAAAAAAGGGGCGGGGAAAGCGGCGGTGGCGGGAAGGGAGAGCGGGGGGCGGCGAGGTAGGAGACCAAAACACGGGCACGGGGAAACTATACTGAACAGGCACAATTTACCGTAAAAACAGAGGCAAAAACAGCTAACACACAGACACGAAGAGAAATACAAAACAGGCACAATTTACAGCAAAACAACGGCAAAAACAACCAGAGCGGAGTCAGCCGGCAACCGGCAATGAGGCAGGCAGTCAGGCAGAGGGCGGCAAGGGGCACACGCAGCAGCTGGTGGCCGTGCGGCGCGGGGGTGTCCCACAAGTGGGTCACACTCACCTGCGCTGCACGGACGCCATTTAAGGCCAAGTGCGCGGGTGGGCGGAGCAGCTGGGAGGTGGGAGCGGGGAGGGTACAGAATACAAAAAAGGGGCGGGGAAAGCGGCGGTGGCGGGAAGGGAGAGCGGGGGGCGGCGAGGTAGGAGACCAAAACACGGGCACGGGGAAACTATATTGAACAGGCACAATTTACCGTAAAAACAGAGGCAAAAACAGCTAACACACAGACACGAAGAGAAATACAAAACAGGCACAATTTACAGCAAAACAACGGCAAAAACAACCAGAGCGGAGTCAGCCGGCAACCGGCAACGAGGCAGGCAGTCAGGCAGAGGGCGGCAAGGGGCACACGCAGCAGCTGGTGGCCGTGCGGCGCGGGGGTGTCCCACAAGTGGGTCACACTCACCTGCGCTGCACGGACGCCATTTAAGGCCAAGTGCGCGGGTGGGCGGAGCAGCTGGGAGGCGGGAGCGGGGAGGGTACAGAATACAAAAAAGGGGCGGGGAAAGCGGCGGTGGCGGGAAGGGAGAGCGGGGGGCGGCGAGGTAGGAGACCAAAACACGGGCACGGGGAAACTATACTGAACAGGCACAATTTACCGTAAAAACAGAGGCAAAAACAGCTAACACACAGACACGAAGAGAAATACAAAACAGGCACAATTTACAGCAAAACAACGGCAAAAACAACCAGAGCGGAGTCAGCCGGCAACCGGCAACGAGGCAGGCAGTCAGGCAGAGGGCGGCAAGGGGCACACGCAGCAGCTGGTGGCCGTGCGGCGCGGGGGTGTCCCACAAGTTGCATGAAAGGCAACTGTTTATAATTCCAAGACAAACATGATTTATATATTTGTCCTGAAGATGATGCCATGTATCTTGTTTTTCGGCAACGAAATGTCGTCAACATAATAGGATCATATGTACTGTATATGCTTGTGAATGCTATGTACAATGGTCACTAAAACTACAATCAAGTCTGATCACTGATTATAAGTATACAGACCGATTTGCTCGCTCTTGCCTATACTTGTTGTTTTGTCTTGTTCACTGTAGGTCACGGGCTGTGCCCCCTTGACATTACTTTCTGATTTTGTGCATCGCCAAATAAATTCCTGTCCGGCAGGACAAGGGACATAAATACTATTCAAGTTCATGTCTATGTTTATCTTGATCCTCCAAACTACTAGGGTCCACTGTTTTTTGTAATAAGACCTGTATGTTAAGCAGTGCACCCCAGCCAGCATTTTGTGTCAACAAGTCAGTGAAACCAGTCCCCACTCCCTTCCCCTCACCCAAGCAACAGGGATATTCTACATCAGAGGGTGCTCTGAGATCGCAGTAATCTTCTGTGAGCTGTTTAAACTGTGTTTAACCCCTTCCACGCTCATGGTACGCCTGTCGTACGCTCATGACGAGCTGAGCTCGTCATGTAACTCGGGTTTAAAAAAAACTCAGCGTACGGCGGTAAAATGCGCCGCACGCATGAGGTTAATGGGGACTGTGCCCTTTGTTTTTTGGCCAGGAGAGGGAGTAAAGTTTTATACAAGCAGTATTGTTAGAGGACAAGTTTGTTGGGGCCTTACCTGCAGAAGTCCAAAGTGTTGATTGAGCCTGTCTGTCTCCTAGGAGATCTCTGAATAGAAGAGCAGCTTCCAACTCCATGGACAGCAAACCTTGTCTGAGGTCGCTGGGACCTTATATAGTCTGCTAATGGTTTGTACATGTGTATACTGATTGGTGTTTGTATCTGGTTTTTCGATTGGATTAGGGTTAGTGTCCTCATTGGTTGGGTATTTGAGGGTTCTGATTGGTTTCTTGTGTCTGTGACTCAATAAATGTAGGGTTGTGACTGGGTCTAGGGTTAGAATTTCTATTGGAAGTAGGGACTAGGGCTTCCTGTGCCCTTGGCTGCTTGGACTTTGGTTGGGACTACTGGTAGGGCTAGGGCCACTATTGCTGTAAGGTACTGGTCTCCTACTGGTTCCAGATTTTAGGGCTAGTGCTGTGATTGGATAGGTTTAGGGCTAGGGTTCCCACAGGCTGAAGGGGTCACTTGATTACTAGGGCTATAAAAGGCCAAGGCTTAGGGCGTCTCAGCCCGGGCGTCGAGTCTAAGTGCAATTGCCTGTTTGAGCCTGTTCAAAACTCGTCGGGACTAGGGCCAGAAAGGCTGCCCATGTTCCCATTCAGTAATACCCAACCCACACCATCCAAAAACATAGTAACACATTCACACCAAATGTACACCACACACAACCCTATGCACAGATCAATACACCAGCATGCACTACAAACCCAACCAAATTACATCTATACACACTTCTATCCCAACTACCACACATACCCACTGTTAGACCTGTCAGCCCTAGGGTGGTCTTTCCCTGTGATTTTTTTTTTTGCCCTTGCCTCATTTTTCCCACCTTCTTTTCGTTGGCCCTTAGGTCTTCGGGCACCTTTTCATGGCTAATCCATGTTAGGGTGCAGGTGCTCTCTACTTCAAATATGGATGCCACTGGCCCCTGCTACTGCAGCGTGGTCTTTTTAGTGTAGCACCCTAGCTGCCAGGAGCAGGCTGGATCCCCATAAAATGTTGCAATGCCAGCCACCCCTCCCCTGTCCATAGGTACAGTGGGGAAGCTCATGGAACCTTCCAGAAGGAAGGCGGACCTGGTTTTTGCCGCCTTAGAGAGTGGTCACCTGACCTGGGCATATATAAGCAAGGGAGGGAACTTTTTCTAGTCAGTTGGGGCATCACTGACCTGGGGAACCCACGCAGGAGTTTTAGGCGGGAGGGCCTAGTTAGGAACCTATGCTACTGGGAGAGACAGGATTTAGGTGCTGCCTCTTAAGCTGGGTGAGGTGTCCTAGACTAGCCCCCTGATCTGGCCCAGTGGTAAGGAACCCCAGGGTCCATCTGCAGTGACTGAGGAGAAACTCTTCAAGCCTTCAATTCAACCCCCCCCCCTCTCCTCAGCAACTTCAAGTAACCAGCATCCAAGGGCGCAGAACCATCCAAGCGCCAAGAAATCTACTTTTCCTTGATCAGATACTGCTGGGGTGACCAACCAGGTACTGGAATGTGCTGCCCTGGGCGCCCACTGCCCTCATCTGGGATTCCCTGTCCTGCCTGCTTCCCCTCTGACTGGAAATGCTCTGAACTTGTCTTGCCTGCATTCCCTGTTAAATCCCTTGGGAAGCGCTGCAACCTGTTCCCCTCATCAGCGTTTTAAACTGTGCCTTTGAAAAGCGCTGTGAAGTAATTGACCCTGTGAAGCGCTGTGAAGTAAATGACCCTGTGAAGTGCTGTGAAGTGAGAAGCGCTGCCCGCCGTCACCGCGCTGTGCCCTGAAGCGCTAATTACCAGGCTGACTCACCGCCACGGCCCGGAGCCGTCTGCGCCCTCCTGAGGCGTCGAGGAATCTCCTCAGAGGTCCCGGGAACCCCCCTCAGTGGCCCCCGTATGCCAGTAGAGGGCCGCCGGAAATCCTGAGAGGCCGCGCTGGGCCGGAAATCATCCTCCTCCGACTGCCCCGGCGCTCCGGTGGAGGGTCGCGCCATTGATCCCCCCTCGTGTGCACAAGGAGGTTTTGGGTCCTACAACTGACCAGCCTGGACCTCAACAATTGCAAAACAGAACTGAGTGGCTAGCCAGGATACTTTAAATTGAAGTTAGAATCCACACAGCCCATATGTGCTGCAAGACCAAGCCATTTGTTTAGCAAAAACAGTCATTTTAATTTATAAACAAGTTTCAAGAATTCATAAGAACATGTCTTCAAAGGAAAGCACTGTCGAAAACAGTCAAATCAAAAACAAAAACAAACAATTGTGTGCACAATGAATACAAAATATGCATTAATACTGAATATTCAAACAAATTACATAACACCAACATGCAACTTAGAGCACAGTACATACATTCCAAATCAATTGTGATAAAAAAACATTACATACAACATAAAGGAAAAAGCCAGTCCTTTGACTAAAATACCAGTGGACAGGCGGAACTGAAGATGGAATACGACTGCCTGCCTGTCTCACAAATCCTGTGACTGTATCTTTGATCTGATTGCAAGCAAGGGCCCACGACAGTGGAGTTAGTTAGTCCCTAGCTGCACCCTTCTTTCTTGTCACAGGCTGGGGGTCACTGCATTTCGAACCAAAACAATTAAAGGTTCTCCTCAGGACAGGGACTGGGTAACGTCTTAACTGTGAATTTTTTTTTAAAAAGGGTGGTGTCAAACTGGTAGTGTCACAATTTAAAGGGCCTCTCTGTCTTACCACAAGAACATGAAAGGAAATTACCTGCACCACGAGCAAAAAGAGTGCTGGAGTGGAGGTAGACTGTGAATCGAGGAAAAAAATTCTGTGAAAAATAAAATGAAATGAGTGGCATTCAGGGCGATTGAAATTACTACTTGGGTGCACTCACCAAGCTTACTGTGTTTCTAGACAGTCAAATACCTGTATCGTGTTCTGAAGATGTCAGGACACAGGGCGCCCGCGAAGCGGTGCGCTGTTCGATCGTGAACAAGGTTCACATTCTTTGCACCAGCTGAAGAGGAAAAATAACCCACATCAGACCGAGCAGACCAATTAGGTAGTCACGCATCAATACATTAGTTTGCCACGCTTCTCCTACCTGCATGCCGTATCCCGAGATGAACGGCTGATGCCAAAGAGTCTTTCTTAATTGAATTTTGTTTGTTTTATTTCGAGTCCCGCGGGAAAAATTCAACCGCACGGAGCCGCTGAAAGAAGGAGAAGAGAGGCGCGTTTGACATTGCCTGCTGCAGCGAGTCTTTGCTCTGCAAGGGAAGGCTGGGGGCCTCAGAAGTAGAACTTACGTGTGCACAGGGGATTCAATCCGTTCAGGAGCCGAAGGCGTTTAGGAAATCCTTAGCGCGGGCTCGTTTGAATGCTTCTTAATACTCACACGGTAGAAACACAGAAAGCGAGGGAGGACACCAGGAGGTTCTAAGAATGCTGGTACTTGGAGTCCCACCAGGCAGACTAGTGAATTAAGGCCATAATATGCCATTGTCTCACAGAATCTATGAGCATTGCATGAAAGTGTAAAACGTTGAACAATGTCTTTTACACCATGGCACCTAATTGCGAGTGTACCTCGCATTTTGTTTGCACAGATCAAATAGCCAATGAACAAAAGTCTTGAATAAATCTGCCATTGTAATTGTTATGTACAATCTAAAACACCGCATCTAAACACATTTATAGTACCAGGGGACTGGAACCTCATCAGTGCTATGAACACAAGGAAGACTGAACATCGCCACCGTTTGAAAAAATGCCAAGCACCATAACCACTAGTAAGGTGGCATGGTGAGTATTACAACGAAAGTTTTTTATCAAAATAATACAGTTCTTTAGCACAATAGAAGCAGCACGGCTAGAGGGAAGCTCAACACAGAAAATTCAGAGAATTACAGATTGCCGAGTTCTGACATTTCATTAAGGCCAGAATTTGAAGTGTCAAATTTCAAAATAAGGTACGCCTCTTTTTGGGAGAGGCGTGCATCCGGGTCCCCACTACCACCTCTGATGACAGCAAGCACAGTCCATCTAATGTCATTGGCGGAATGTTTGTATTGTATGAAGTGGGAAACCAATGGTGCTGTTAAGATCTTGTTATTTATTCTGGAGCGGTGTTGAATGATTCTTTGTCGAACCTCCTGAGTGGTCTTCCCAATGTACACCTTTTTGCAAGGGCATTGAATGGCATACACTGTGTTTTTTGTTTTACAATTAGTATGTTCGTCATGTCGCCAGAATTTATTGCCGTCTGTGAAGAGAGAACCCTCCATGGTAAGATCGCAGACTGTACAGGTCCCACATTTCCGGTGCCCCTTGACTGGATTAGACCCGAAGATGGTACTTTGAGTATCTCTTTTTGCAGGGGGCCGTGTCGAGGTGATCATCTGGCCGATGCTCCGATTTTTTTTAAGAACAAACAACGGTGCTCCCACATCTGGTAACATTTTCTCGACCAAGTGCCAACACTTCCTGATGGTTTTTTGAAGTTGGTTGGTATGGGGGCCAAACGTGAATACGCACACAATCCTTTGGGTTGCAGGTCTCGATCTTCTTTCCAAGAGGTGCTCCCTCGGCGTCCATCTAGCTCTTTTCATAGAATGCTTCAACAGCTTACGGGGATAGCCTCTTTCCTGCAGTTTGGCCATCAATGCTTGTCCATGGAGATCGAACTGCTGTGTAGACGAACAATTTCGCCTCACACGGAGAAATTGTCCGTATGGGAGATTATCCCTCAAACTCCTTGGATGGTAGCTCCTGTAATGGAGTGCGTTGTTCTTATCAGTTTTCTTTTGATACAAGGAGCACATGAGTCCGTCTGTCTTGGCGGACACCTCCACATCAAGGAAAGGTAATGTTTTAGAATCATAGCTCAGACTGAATTTAATGTCAGGGCTTCTGTTATTGAGCCAGACATGAAATTCTTCAAGTAAAACAGAGGACCCATTCCAGACGCACCAGACATCGTCTATATATCTGAGCCATTGCTCAATGTGATCTCTGTAGGGGTTATTGGTGTACACAAATCTCTCCTCGTATTGGCCCATATAAAGGATCGCCATTTCAGGCGCAAAGGGACAACCCATTGCTGAGCCTTTGATTTGCAGAAACATTTCTTCCTCAAATGTAAAAAAGTTCTTTTTTAGAGCCAGGGTGGCAAAGGAGACGATGAGATCAGTAGGGACCCTGTGTGGACAAGGTCTGGTCTCCAAGTATAGTTCAATGACATCAAGGCCATCTTGCTGCGGAATCTGCGTGTACAAGGAAGACACGTCCATGGTAACGAGCAATTGTGAATTGGGGTCAAACTTCAGGCCTTCCACCTTATTGATGAAATCCATGGTGTCCCTCAGATACGATGGAACTTGGACAACAAGGGGTTTGAGAAATATGTCCACAAATTGAGAGATCGGTTCAAAAACAGAGTCGCACCCCGACACAATGGGGCGTCCCGGCGGTGTTTTAGAGTCTTTGTGCACTTTCGGCAGAAAGTACAGATGGGGAGTTCGTGGATATTTCTTCACCAGATACTCTGACTCCTTGGGACCAAGTATCCCTGCTTCTCTGGCCCCGTTCACAAGTTTGGTGACTTCATCTAGTATCTGGGCTGTAGGGTCTTGTGTGATCCGACGATACCAATCCTGGTTGTAGACATGACTTCGTCCTTCAGTTCTATACAGGTCCTTAGACCAGAGAACCACTGCTCCTCCTTTGTCTGCAGGCCTTATGATGGCCTCCTGCTGGTTCTTCAAATCCCGTATAGCTTCTCTTTGTTTCTTAGTGATGTTCCCAGGTACAAATGGGCATCTCTTCTCAAGCATGTTCAAAGATGACATAACAGAGCGCTCGAAAGCAATGATGTTCTTCGATGTATTATAGTTAGGAGGGCAAAATGTTGATTTATTCCGAAGGCCTGAAGCTTCTGTTAGAACCTGATCCGGCGACTCTCTAAAAAACCATCTCAAGCGTATTTTTCTGAAGAATTTCATGACCTCCAGTTTAATTTTGGTAAAATCCATAGCTGTTCCAGGGACAAAAGAGAGGCCCAGTTCCAAGACTTCCTTTTCAGTTTGAGTTAGTTTTTTTTTTGAGATGTTAATAATGGAAGATGGTTTTACGACTTGTAATGCTGTTTGCGTGTCGTCATCTCCCACTGTGGTTTGAATCGTGTCCGTTTCCGCTGTTCGCCCTGGCCTAAAAAAGGCCTATTTGGAGTGTTTTTATTTTGCTGATTCCTATTAGATGGACCCTCACCAGCATCAGAATCTTCCATTGACTCAGAAGAGGATGTCTCAGAGAACGTCGTGAATCTTTTTTTTGATCTTCCTTGATTAGTATTGAGGTATCTGATGGAGTCAGATCTGGTATAAAACCCATCCTTGAGGTATGGATATACCGTCTCGATGTTAAAGTTTTTTTGATATTTCTCAAATTTGGAGGTTTTGAAGTTGATGGTTTTATCCCTAAATGTAGTCAAGTCTTTGTCGATCTTTTCAAGGAGAGTTTTGGCCTCGAACTCAGTATGGTTGTCTTTTATGGCTCGTAGCTGTTCCTCAATTTCCTCCTCCTCCTTTTTTAAAATTCTTTGGGCAGTTTCCACTGTATGCACCATCAGATCCCTACTACATTTTGTGCTGATGAAACTGAATCCTTTACGGTACACGGGATCATCTGTGAATATAACAGGTACGTTCTTAATCTGGAGCCCCCAGGGTATCGTTCCTGCTCTAAGGTTCGCTAGTAAGAAATGACCATGCAGCTCTGTTCTAACATGTTTTTTACGGAGTCTGATAAGTTTTTCTGCAAAATTGAGCTGTTTAGCCGTGCTGCTTAGTTTAACTGAAGAAAACAGAGTGGAGTCAGAGAGGAGTTTCTGGATATGATCCTCACTGAACGACAGAGTATCCTTTTCAGCCATGTTGGATTATCAGGCGGAACCACCTGAACACAATTAATGCACAAAATCGACACACATTTAGATGTCGAAATGCAAGAAACCTTGCGGGCAGCTGCCCGCTCTACCAACGTGTGCACAAGGAGGTTTTGGGTCCTACAACTGACCAGCCTGGACCTCAACAATTGCAAAACAGAACTGAGTGGCTAGCCAGGATACTTTAAATTGAAGTTAGAATCCACACAGCCCATATGTGCTGCAAGACCAAGCCATTTGTTTAGCAAAAACAGTCATTTTAATTTATAAACAAGTTTCAAGAATTCATAAGAACATGTCTTCAAAGGAAAGCACTGTCGAAAACAGTCAAATCAAAAACAAAAACAAACAATTGTGTGCACAATGAATACAAAATATGCATTAATACTGAATATTCAAACAAATTACATAACACCAAAATGCAACTTAGAGCACAGTACATACATTCCAAATCAATTGTGATCAAAAAACATTACATACAACATAAAGGAAAAAGCCAGTCCTTTGACTAAAATACCAGTGGACAGGCGGAACTGAAGATGGAATACGACTGCCTGCCTGTCTCACAAATCCTGTGACTGTATCTTTGATCTGATTGCAAGCAATTACATTACAGGAGCTACCATCCAAGGAGTTTGAGGGATAATCTCCCATACAGACAATTTCTCCGCGTGAGGCGAAATTGTTCGTCTACACAGCAGTTCGATCTCCATGGACAAGCATTGATGGCCAAACTGCAGGAAAGAGGCTATCCCCGTAAGCTGTTGAAGCATTCTATGAAAAGAGCTAGATGGACGCCGAGGGAGCACCTCTTGGAAAAAAGATCGAGACCTGTAACCCAAAGGATTGTGTGCGTATCCACGTTTGGCCCCCATACCAACCAACTTCAAAAAACCATCAGGAAGTGTTGGCACTTGGTTGAGGAAATTCTACCAGGTGTGGGAGCACCGTTGTTTGCTCTTAAAAAAAATCGGAGCATCGGCCAGATAATCATCTCGACACGGCCCCCTGCAAAAAGAGATACTCAAAGTACCATCTTCGGGTCTAATCCAGTCAAGGGGCACCGGAAATGTGGGACCTGTACAGTCTGCGATCTTACCATGGAGGGTTCTCTCTTCACAGACGGCAATAAATTCTGGCGACATGAAGAACATACTAATTGTAAAACAAAAAACACAGTGTACGCCATTCAATGCCCTTTCAAAAAGGTGTACATTGGGAAGACCACTCAGGAGGTTCGACAAAGAATCATTCAACATCGCTCCAGAATAAATAAAAAGATCTTAACAGCACCATTGGTTTCCCACTTCATACAATACAAACATTCCGCCAATGACATTAGATGGACTGTGCTTGCTGTCATCAGAGGTGGTAGTGGGGACCCGGATGCACGCCTCTCCCAAAAAGAGGCGTACCTTATTTTGAAATTTGACACTTCAAATTCTGGCCTTAATGAAATGTCAGAACTCGGCAATCTGTAATTCTCTGAATTTTCTGTGTTGAGCTTCCCTCTAGCCGTGCTGCTTCTTTTGTGCTAAAGAAGTGTATTATTTTGATAAAAAACGTTTGTTGTAATACTCACCATGCCACCTTATTAGTGGTTATGGTGCTTGGCATTTTTTCAAACGGTGGCGATGTTCAGGCTTCCTTGTGTTCATAGCACTGATGAGGTTCCAGTCCCCTGGTACTATAAATGTGTTTAGATGCGGTGTTTTAGCTTGTACATAACAATTACAATGGCAGATTTATTCAAGACTTTTGTTATTTGATCTGTGCAAACAAAATGCGAGGTACACTCGCAATTAGGTGCCATGGTGTAAAAGACATTGTTCAACGTTTTACACTTTCATGCAATGCTCATAGATTCTGTGAGACAATGCCATAATATGGCCTTAATTCACTAGTCTGCCTGGTGGGACTTCAAGTACCAGCATTCTTAGAACCTCCTGGTGTCCTCCCTCGCTTTCTGTGTTTCTACCGTGTGAGTATTAAGAAGCATTCAAACGAGCCCGCTCTAAGGATTTCCTAAAGGCCTTCGGCTCCTGAACGGATTGTATCCCCTGTGCACACGTAAGTTCTACTTCTGAGGCCCCCAGCCTTCCCTTGCAGAGCAAAGACTCGCTGCAGCAGGCAATGTCAAACGCGCCTCTCTTCTCCTTCTTTCAGCGGCTCCGTGCGGTTGAATTTTTCCCACGGGACTCGAAATAAAACAAACAAAATTCAATTAAGAAAGACTCTTTGGCATCAGCCGTTCATCTCGGGATACGGCGTGCAGGTAGGAGAAGCGCGGCAAACTAATGTATTGATGCGTGACTACCTAATTGGTCTGCTCGGTCTGATGTAGGTTATTTTTCCTCTTCAGCTGGTGCAAAGAATGTGAACCTTGTTCACGATCGAACAGCGCACCGCTTCGCGGGCGCCCTGTGTCCTGACATCTTCAAAACACGATACAGGTATTTGACTGTCTAGAAACACAGTAAGCTTGGTGAGTGCGCCCAAGTAGTAATTTCAATCGCCCTGAATGCCACTCATTTCATTTTATTTTTCACAGAATTATTTTCCTCGATTCACAGTCTACCTCCACTCCAGCACTCTTTTTGCTCGTGGTGCAGGTAATTTCCTTTCATGTTCTTGTGGTAAGACAGAGAGGCCCTTTAAATTGTGACACTACCAGTTTGACACCACCCTTTTTAAAAAAAATTTCACAGTTAAGACGTTACCCAGTCCCTGTCCTGAGGAGAACCTTTAATTGTTTTGGTTCGAAACGCGTTGACCCCCAGCCTGTGACAAGAAAGAAGGGTGCAGCTAGGGACTAACTAACTCCACTGTCGTGGGCCCTTGCTTGCAATCAGATCAAAGATACAGTCACAGGATTTGTGAGACAGGCAGGCAGTCGTATTCCATCTTCAGTTCCGCCTGTCCACTGGTATTTTAGTCAAAGGACTGGCTTTTTCCTTTATGTTGTATGTAATGTTTTTTTATCACAATTTATTTGGAATGTATGTACTGTGCTCTAAGTTGCATTTTGGTGTTATGTAATTTGTTTGAATATTCAGTATTAATGCATATTTTGTATTCATTATGCACACAATTGTTTGTTTTTGTTTTTGATTTGACTGTTTTCGACAGTGCTTTCCTTTGAAGACATGTTCTTATGAATTCTTGAAACTTGTTTATAAATTAAAATGACTGTTTTTGCTAAACAAATGGCTTGGTCTTGCAGCACATATGGGCTGTGTGGATTCTAACTTCAATTTAAAGTATCCTGATTGATCCCCCCTCGGCAGCCCCCGGTGTCAGGAGAGGGCCGCCGCATCGTAACCACCAGGTCGCACTGGGCCCGAAGCCTCCCTGGGCCCGCACCACGTGCCAGGAGCGCCGCCGCGTCATCGGCCGTGCCCCCGCCCAGGACACGCACCCATTGGTCGGCCGCCGCGGGCCTGTCTCAGCGAGGCCGGCACCCGGGGGAAGCTCTGGTTCGCCGCGGAGGGGGTGGAAGTCCGCAAGAGCCCCCCCGCTTGAGTCCACACGCCGTGCCTGGCCCTCTGCGAGTCCCAAACCCTGAATCCTAGACCCGCCTCGCCCCCGGCGCTGGTGCCCTGAAGCTGTATCTGCACTGCGCCGGGGCAAGTGAGGCTCCGGGAGAGTTGGAACCCCTCTCCTTTGCCTGGCGACTGCGCAAGGGCCCCGGAGGGCCCAAAGTACAAGGTAAACCCTGGGGAGGAGGGCGGTAGGCCGGGTGAGGCCCAAGGTCGCCCCTCCCCCGGGGTGAACTGTGACTGGGCCCCGTTGCCCCCCCCCTGAATGTGCCTCGATAGTTTGGAGGCTTGGGGGTCAGACACTTACCCTTATGTTGAATTGCCATATTGCCAGTTTCCGGCCTGTAAGGCTTCTGTTTATACCATATTTACAAGCCTGCTAATGGAAGGATGACCTTTTCCCTGTACTGAATTTCTTGCAGGGGTGGGCTTCTATAGTTCCTGAAGGGATCAAACTACGACATTTATTGATTCATTCTAATGGTATTCTGATGATCTGATTCTGGGTCGCAAAACGATCTGTATGCACAAGAAGAAAAGCTTGGGGTTGGTTACTACAGGCTGTGTACTCCGTTGTACTGAAAGTACCTGCTGAAATGTTTTATCACTTTCTATGAAGTGCAATTTAGAAGGCGTCCATGAGAGGTTTAATGTGGTACTTTAATGCAATGCTATGGTCGCTTCTTGCAGGATCCTCCAGGTTTATGAAAGTACCCTCTTTGCCTGCCGAAGAGTATGATGCGACAGGCAGTGTTATTTGATGTTTTACGGCTTAAATAAGCTGGTTATTACTTTAATGAAATGCCTTACTAAAACTGCTTAATGAAATGCTTACCTGAAATGCTAATGATTTACCAATGCATTGCTCTAATTTAAAGCCTATATAAAAGATCTTGATTTTCAAACACAACTACTGGTGTGGTCTCCATTATTGCGTCCCACTTCGTGTCTCATTGGATGTGTGTGTTAAGTAGCTGTTTTACACGTAAGCCCCTGGCTGCCTTCCTTCTCGAGCCATGCTACCCCACGGAGAACTGGTGGTCCCAGTTCTTACATTGGTGGCGAGCGGTGGGATCCAGGACCTGTAGCTACCTAACACCCTCTAGTGGGACAAAGTGTGCTGCAATTAATTAGACACCTATCGTGCTACAAGCAGACCCAATTGCCCACCACTGTCTAAGTCTGCAAAGTGTGTAGGAACCGGTGTTGACCCAGCATTGTTGCCTACGTCCTAGAATCTTTCTTCCAGGTTATCTACGTCCCCACTTGACAGAATGGAGTTCCAGCTGGCTGACCTTGATAGGTACACGGTAGTGCAGTTAAGGGAGTTTTGTCAGGGGATGGGGTGCCTGTGGGGACGAGAGCTGTAAAAGAAGAGCTCCGTACCGCCTTAAGGGCATGGGTAAGGGCCCACCCAGAGGAAGAAGAGGATGGGGAACATGTCACACACGGGGAGGCGGACACTCACGAAGACCCAGGCCTGCTCAACATTGACATGTCAGACAATGTATTGCCAGGAAGACGTTCCAGGGCAGGGAGCAGTGTATCTAGGGAGAGTGTGTCACCGCAGGAGTACGAGGACAGGAGGGAGGAGAGGCGATTGAAGTGGGAGCTTGCTAAGTTAGAGCCTGAGAGGGAGAGAGAAAGGGAAGATAAGAATCTGGCTTTAGAGAGAGAAAGACTAGCTATGGAGGAAAGGAAGCTGGCGCACGAGCTGCAGCTGAAGGAAATGGAGCTGCAAGCATTGCAGTTGAGTGCGCCAGGAAGTCCTAAAGGTGGCAGCGTACCAGGAGCTCATCAGGAGCCCAGATTCTGGTTACCTAAGGAGGTGATAGCGAGCTACACCAAGGGGGATGACATTGCCAGGTGGTTGGAGGCATATGAAGTGGCCTTGACTGCCCATGGGGTGCCTGAGAAACATTGGGGAGGTGGTTTGTACCGGTATATACCTCCTGACGTCAGGGACTCACTCCTGTATTTGGAGAAGGCAGACCAGTTTAGGTATTCCCCCATGAAGGAGGCGCTTATCAAACATTTTGGCCTCACCCCTGAAAGGTATCGCCAGACATTCCGTGGCAGCCATAAGCTGTCCACGCAGAATTGGGTGGATTTTTTTGAGTATGCCCGTAAGGCTCTGGATGGTTGGGTGCGTGGCAGCGAGGTGTGTGATTTTGAGAGCCTGTATAACCTTTTTTTGAGAGAGCACCTCTTGGATAAGTGTTTTCCGGAGTTGCGCCAACATTTGGTGGACCGCAGGCTTACTGATCCCCGTGAACTTGCGGAGGAGGCGGATACTTGGGTTAGCACCCGGGTGTCACACAAGGGCCCCGGGGTAGATGGCCCGAAAGGCGGACAGGGTGCCCCCCAGAAGAAAGAGGGTGGAGATAAAAGACCAGAGTTCTCATGAGGCCCACAAACTAGACAGTTTGGGAAAGGAGTAGGTACCCCACCTCAGAGGAGTTCCCCAAAACCCACTTACCATGACAAGAGTCAGCAGTCAAAAGTCGTCCGGTGCTATGAGTGCGGAGAGGTCGGACACTACAAGGGAGATCCCCAGTGTCGCAAACGACCCCCAGCCCCCACTGGTGGCAAGAGTCCCGGGGTGGCTAGCGTAGCGCTTGGGTTGGAGCTGCCCCTAGATAAGGAGGGGGAGTGGACAGGCCTGACCCTGGTTTCACTTGGGGATAGAGAGATGGTCCCAGTGACGCCCTTACCATCGAATACTGCTAGGTACCAGCAGCGGGTGAAGGTCAATGGGGAGGAGGTGGACGCTCTGAGGGACACAGGAGCCAGCATGACCACCGTAGTGAGGCAGCTGGTGTCCCCATAGCAGGTTGTTCCTGATGTGTACCATCCGGCCGTGTTAGCTGACGGCAGAATGAGCTACTATCCCATGGCTCAAGTTCCCTTTGAATGGGGAGGAGTGTCAGGCCCATTGAGAGTTGCGATCAGCCCTGCCTTGCCTGTGGACTGTCTGCTCGGTAATGACCTCGAACATACCACCTGGAAGGAAGTGGAGTTTAAGGCCCACACTGAGATGCTGGGATTACCAGGGGGACTTGCGTAGTCACGCGGTCCATGGCTGCCCGGCAAGAAGCTCAACCCGGGTTGGAGCCTGAAACAACGGCCCAACCCACTGTCGGTCCAGAGGAGAGTGTTGTGGAGGACACACCACGTGTGATGGATGGGGAGCCCGTGGAGGTAACCCCGTAGTCCGTGGAGGTGGATGTCGTTCCCGTGGGGGACTTGCCGACCCTTGCCGAGTGGCATGTGGAAGGAGGGCCTACCTGGGAGGAATTCTGTCGGGCGCAGAAGGAGTGCCCCACGCTTGAAGGCATGCAGCGACAGGCCGAAGCCCAAGCGGTCAACCAAGAGACTGGCAACTATCACGTGTATTGGGAGGATGGCCTCCTGTACAGTGAGCCAAGGGTTCCGGTGCATGGATCCTCGAGGGCCTTAGTGGTCCCCCAGTGCTACCGGGCCTTTTTGATGGAACTGGCGCATGAGATACCTCTAGCCGGACACCTGGGCCAGGACAAGACCTTTGCGAGGCTAGTCCCACATTTTTATTGGCCTAGGATGAGAGTTGCCTCTGACACCTATTGCAAGACCTGCAAGGCTTGCCAGGCCATTGGCAAGACGGGGACCAAATTGAAGGCCCCATTGGAACCACTCCCGGTGGTCGGGACCCCTTTCGAGCGGGTCGGTATTGGCATCGTTGGGCCATTGGACCCTGCGACCTCTGCGGGACATCGGTTCATTCTGGTGTTGGTGGACCACGCCACTCGGTACCCGGAGGCCATCCATCTGAGGACCGTTACTGCACCTGTGGTGGCGCGGGCCGAGTGGGATTCCCCAAGGTCGTGGTGTCGGACAGGGGCACAAATTTCATGTCGGCCTACATGCAGGCCTTGTGGAAGGAGTGCGGAGTGACCTATCGCTTCTCCACTCCTTACCACCCCCAGACTAACAGGCTCGTAGAGCGCTTCAACAAGACCTTGAAGGGGATGATCCGGAGTCTGCCAGGAGACCTGAGGCGGAAATAAGACATCCTCCTCCCTTGCTTGCTGTTCTCATACCGCGAGGTACCCCAGAAGGGAGTCGGATTCAGCCCCTTCAAATTGCTCTATGGCCATCCCGTTAGGGGACCCCTCAGTCTGGTCAAGGAGGGTTGGGAGAAGACTTCGAAGAAGCTTCGCCGTGATGTTGTCAGCTACATGCTGGCATTCCGCAGTCCGATGGCCAAGCTGTGGAAGGAAGCCTCAGACAACTTAGAGGCTAGCCAAGCCGTCATGAAGGAGTGGTATGACCGCAACGCTCGCACAGTAGAGTTGGACGCTGGACAGAAGGTGTGGGTCATGGAGCCTGGGAAGCTTAGTGCCCTCCAGGACCGGTGGACTGGTCCGTACAAGATTGTGGAGCGTCGAGGCCAGACCACCTATGTCGTTGACTTGAAGACCCCCCGACAGCTCCACCGGGTGCTCCTTGTCAACCGCCTGAAGCCTCATCATGTGCGATCGGAGCTTGCCCTCCTCATGGTGATGGATGGGAGCGAGGAGGAGGAAAGTGAGCCTCTTCCTGACCTTCTAGCGGCTCAGGAAAAGGATGGTTCAGTGGAGGGAGTTGTCCTCTCCCCATCCTTGACCTCAGAGCAACAGAGGGACTGCCGCCAGGTATTGGCGCAGCACGCCTCGTTGTTCTCCCTCACGCCTGGAATCACACATCTGTGTACCCATGATATGGACACAGGGGACAGTCCGCCAGTGAAAACCAAGTCTTACCGGCTGTCCGAGAAAGTGAGGAACAGCATCCAGGGTGAGGTGACCAAGATGCTGGAGCTGGGAGTGATCGAGCCCTCCAGCAGCCCGTGGGCTAGTCCGGTCGTGCTGGTACAAAAAGCGGCTCCACCGGGCACCACACCAGAACTTCGGTTCTGTGTGGACTATCGGGGGTTGAACTCTGTCACCAAGACAGATGCACACCCGATCCCACGGGCAGACGAGCTGATTGAGGAGCAGCCAAGTACCTCAGCACCATCGACTTGACATCAGGGTACTGGCAGATTACCATGGCCGTTGGAGCGAAGGAGAAGACAGCGTTCTCCACCCCCGAGGGCCACTTCCAATTTCAAGTAATGCCCTTCTGGCTCAAGAATGCTCCGGCCACCTTCCAGCGGTTGGTGAACCAGGTATTGTCTGGCCTGGAGTCCTTCTCAGCTGCCTACCTGGATGACATAGCTGTCTTCAGCAGCACCTGGGAGGACCATCTGCAGCATCTCCAGGAGGTGCTGCGGGCGTTACAACGTGCTGGCTTGACCATCAAAGCTAGCAAGTGCCAGATTGGACAGGGATCTGTCGTATACCTGGGGCACTTGGTGGGCGGGGGTAAGGTGCAACCCCTTCAGGCCAAAATTGAGACCATCATGGCCTGGGAGCCCCCAAAAACTCAGACTGAGGTCCGAGCTTTCCTCGGCCTCACTGGCTATTACCGCAGATTCGTCAAGGGGTATTGACCGAGTTGACGTCCAAAAAGCAGCCACGTTAGGTCATCTGGACGGCTGCTTGCCAGGAGGCATTTGAAACACTGAAGCGCGCGATGTGCACGGCTCCGTTGCTGGCCACTCCGGACTTCCAAAAAGAATTCATCGTGCAGACAGATGCCTCAGAGCATGGCGTAGGCGCCGTGCTGTCGCAACTCAACGATGAGGGCCAAGACCAACCTGTGGCCTTCATCTCCCGAAGACTCCTCCCTCGGGAACAGCGATGGAGTACCATCGAGCGAGAAGCCTTCGCTGTGGTCTGGGCTTTGAAGAAGTTGAGGCCATACCTTTTTGGCTCTCACTTCCTGGTTCAAACCGACCACCGACCCCTTCGCTGGCTCATGCAGATGAGAGGCGAAAACCCAAAAGTTGCTAAGGTGGTCCATTTCCCTACAGGGGATGGATTTTAGGGTGGAACATCGGCCCGGAGCTGACCACGCCAATGCTGACGGTCTCTCCCGGTTTTTCCGCCTTAGTGACGAGAACTCCCTAGAGGTTGGGTAGCTCTCTCCACTTTCTGCTGGGGGGAACGCATGTTAGACCTGTCAGCCCTAGGGGGGTCTTTCCCTGTGATTTCTTTTTTTTGCACTTGCCTCATTTTTCCCACCTTCTTTTTGTTGGCCCTAAGGTCTTCAGGCACCTTTTCATGGCTAATCCATGTTAGGGTGCAGGTGCTCTCTCCTTCAAACATGGCTGCCACTGGCCCCTGCTACTGCAGCGTGGTCTTTTTAGTGTAGCACCCTAGCTGCCAGGAGCAGGCTGGACACCCCTACAATGTTGCAATGCCAGCCACCCCACCTCTGTCCATAGGTAGAGTGGGGAAGCTCCTGGAACCTTCCAAAAGGAAGGCGGACCTGGTTTTTGCCTGCCGCCTTAGAGAGTGGTCACCTGACCTGGGCATATATAAGCAAGGGAGGGAACTTTTTCTAGTCAGTTGGGGCATCACTGACCTGGGGAACCCACGCAGGAGTTTTAGGCGGGAGGGCCTAGTTAGGAACCTATGCTACTGGGAGTGACAGGATTTAGGTGCTGCCTCTTAAGCTGGGTGAGGTGTCCTAGACTAGCCCCCTGATCTGGCCCAGTGGTAGGGAACCCCAGGGTCCATCTGCAGTGACTGAGGAGAAATTCTTCAAGCCTTCAACTCAACCCCCCCTCTCCTCAGCAACTTCAAATAACCAGCATCCAAGGGCGCAGAACCATCCAAGCGCCAAGAAATCTACTTTTCCTTGATCAGAGACTGCTGGGGTGACCAACCAGGTACTGGACTGTGCTGCCCTGCGCGCCCACTGCCCTCATCTGGGATTCCCTGTCCTGCCTGCTTCCCCTCTGACTGGAATGCTCTGAACTTGTCTTGCCTGCATTCCCTGTTAAATCCCTTGGGAAGCGCTGCAACCTGTTCCCCTCATCAGCGTTTTAAACTGTGCCTTTGAAAAGCGCTGTGAAGTAATTGACCCTGTGAAGCGCTGTGAAGTAATTGACCCTGTGAAGCGCTGTGAAGTAATTGACCCTGTGAAGCGCTGTGAAGTCATTGACCCTGTGAAGCGCTGTGAAGTGAGAAGCGCTGCCCGCCGTCACCGCGCTGTGCCCTGAAGCGCTAATTACCAGGCCAACTCACCGCCACGGCCCGGAGCCATCTGCGCCCTCCTGAGGCGTCGAGGAATCTCCTCAGAGGTCGCGGGAACCCCCCTCAGCGGCCCCCGTATGCCAGTAGAGGGCCGCCGGAAATCCTGAGAGGCCGCGCTGGGCCGGAAATCATCCTCCTCTGACTTCCCCGTCGCTCCGGTGGAGGGTCGCGCCATTGATCCCCCTCGGCGGCCCCCGGTGTCAGGAGAGGGCCGCCGCATCGTAACCACCAGGCCGCACTGGGCCGAAGCCTCCCTGGGCCCGCACCACGTGACAGGAGCGCCGCCGCGTCATCAGCCGCGCCCCCGCCCAGGACACGCACCCATTGGTCGGCCGCCGCGGGCCTATCTCGGCGAGGCCGGCACCCGGGGAAAGCTCTGGTTCGCCGCGGAGAGGGTGGAAGTCCACAAGAGCCCCCCCGCTTGAGTCCACACGCCGTGCCTGGCCCTCTGCGAGTCCCAAGCCCCGAATCCTAGACCCGCCTCGCCCCCGGCGCTGGTGCCCTGAAGCTGTATCTGCACCGCGCCGGGGCGAGTGAGGCTCCGGGAGAGTTGGAACCCCTCTCCTTCGCCTGGCGACTGCGCAAGGGCCCCGGAGGGCCGAAAGTACAAGGTAACCCCCGGGGAGGAGGGCGGTAGGCCGGGTGAGGCCCGAGGTCGCCCCTCCCCCGGTGTGAACTGTGACTGGGCCCCGTTGGCCCCCCCCGAATGTGCCTCAAGAGTTTGGAGGCTTGGGGGTCAGACACTTACCCTCATGTTGAATTGCCATATTGCCAGTTTCCGGCCTGTAAGGCTTCTGTTTATACCATATTTACAAGCCTGCTAATGGAAGGATGACCTTTTCCCTGTACTGAATTTCTTGCAGGGGTGGGCTTCTATAGTTCCTGAAGGGATCAAACTACGACATTTATTGATTCATTCTAATGGTATTCTGATGATCTGATTCTGGGTCGCAAAACGATCTGTATTCACAGGAAGAAAAGCTTGGGGTTGGTTACTACAGGCTGTGTTCTTTGAAGTTCTCCGTTGTACTGAAAGTACCTGCTGAAATGTTTTATCACTTTCTATGAAGTGCAATTTGGAAGGCGTCAATGAGAGGTTTAATGTGGTACTTTAATGCAATGCTATGGTCGGTCGCTTCTTGCAGGATCCTCCAGGTTTATGAAAGTACCCTCTTTGCCTGCCGAGGAGTATGATGCGACAGGCAGTGCTATTTGATGTTTTACGGCTTAAATAAGCTGGTTATTACTTTAATGAAATGCCTTACTGAAACTGCTTAATGAAATGCTTACCTGAAATGCTAATGATTTACCAATGCATTGCTCTAATTTAAAGCCTATATAAAATATCTTGATTTTCAAACACAACTACTGGTGTGGTCTCCATTATTGCGTCCCACTTCGTGTCTCATTGGATGTGTGTGTTAAGTAGCTGCTTTACACGTAAGCCCCTGGCTGCCTTCCTGCTCGAGCCATGCTACCACATGGAGAACTGGTGGCCCCAGTTCTTACACCCACCATCACCTACAAACAGTACACAACTCTATCCTATACCACTAACGAACCCACTGATCACTAACACAACGCCTTTCAACACCATACGTAACTACATCCCATACAAACACACCTTCCCTGCTCTAATTACACCTAACAGACCACCTTTTTATCACTAACAAACATATAATCATCCTTCCATCATTTGTCCAACCAACCCCCTCCTCTCCTTTCTACCATGCATAACACTAACGCACAACACACACCACCACACTTTTTAATTCTTGCAACAAACAAGTCTAAGACAAACACCCTTACTTGTACTTAATTCCCCCTACACACAACATACGTTCTATTCATAAACACATCACCAGCTCCTGTACCTTACAACCTCCTCTCACAAACAATACTTTATAACCATCCATCACATGAAACAAATACACCAGCACCCCTTTTCACTACTCCTCAAAAACAAAACATATTACACACACCAGCACAACAAGAACTTCAAAGCACGACACCTCATAATACTTACCATCACAAAATACAAGCATACACCCACATTTCAAACCACACAAAGGAACAAACTCCAATGCCAAGCTTTCTCTCTTCCATCACATCTAACACAGATACAGCAACACAGCAAATCTCTTCTCACTGCCTCTCATCCATTGGACAATTTAGAGTATTACTACATGTCCCACATGCTGACCCACCACCCCTCGCTCATACACCCTCTGCTCTAAACACACACAAACAATATAAGTGACTTGCCACAGCTCATAACTTCACTTCCCCATGTCTACTGCACATCACGAAAACAACACTGCACACCAATTCACTCTCAAACACCATCTCCACCACATACACACGCAGACCCATCAAAATGCCTTCTTAGCATGCTGGATGAGGAACATGATACAGAACAGCTACACAATTGCTATCCTAATACAACTAATGCCAGCACTAAAACACACCTGCTACACACCAACACTATATTGATCACTGTTCTACAAACAAAGTCTCACTATCACCAAAGGCCATTCTCTAAACTGTATACAAATAAATGTTCGATCCCTCTCTTACAACAAACATCACTTCTACGACCTTCTTACAAAACTCAAAAACAGACATACTATTCGTAACTGAATCATGGCTGGGAGATGATATGGCTGCAGTCCTGCATGAAGCTGTTCCTCTAGGCCAGAGTTCTTCAATCTGTGGGACACACCCCCCTGGGGTGGCGCGACACCGTCCCAGGGGGGGTGCGCACTCCTCCCTAAAATCTCACCTTTGTCCTCTGATTCTTCAAACGCAAGGTAGAGTGGAGCTGCAGGGGCCCTAAGAAGGAGTGAAAACCATTAAAGCCTCATTAACAAGAAAAGGGTATTTTAAAGACCTGTGAAGTACTCGGGTGTGGCTGTGTGCACCGGGAAGCTGTCTCACCCAGGCTGCCACACACGGGGTTGGGTGGGGCTATTACAGCTGAAATGCTTTTGCTGCAGTGGGAGGCAAGGAGCCCCCTTTGCTAAAACTGAAAGCGACGATTTCATAGCAGAGGAGACTCCTTGCCTCACACTGCAGATGAAATGAATGTCTGTTACTTGCTTTCAGTTTTAGCAGAGAAGGTTTCCTTCCTCCCACTCGCAGCTGAAGTATTTCGGCTCTCGGAATTTAACCCCGTCCAGGGAGGGACAGCTCTTCCCAGAAAGGCGACAATGTTGCTTTTTAAAATACACTGGCAGTGCAATGATCACAGGGCTAAAAGGGTTTTAAGTTGCCAAAAGACAAATCCCAGTCAGGTGTTTAAACAGCCTGCAAATTGCTTCTCTTGGCACTAAATATGAGTTATAAAGAAGTATGTATTAATTCATGATGTGACTTTTCTGTCTTTATTTCCTTTTATCATCAGTCATATCATTCCGGCAGCCCTAAAACACAATTTAAAGTGCTTTCCATTTATATTTGCTGTTCAGAGTATGCACAAATAGGTGCTGAAAATAGAGCTTTAGGTGACTGATTATTTTTGTAATACCTGGGACATCAAAATAATGAGCTGGCAACCCTAACCATAAAACTGGAAGTTTGTTGCAAGATCAGCCCAGTATTTATTTCCTCCACCCTCAATCCGTGGTTAAGGCTGTAATTGCAATAGCAATAATTTAACATATCTGAAACCCTGCGCTGCCATCAATAGCATACTGAGTTACTGCAAGTGTCTGGGAATGCACCCTGCATTCAGACAACTTGCTCCAAATTCTTGCCCTTCACATTCATGCTCACCCTGCACTCACAGCGATCACAATTCCCTCATACTGACCCCCATGCACTCACACCCTGCACACAGTGATCCCTCTGCTCTCACAATGCACTTGCGCGGGTTTCCCTGTACCTCAACCTGCAGCCACGCAAGCACACTACCCACCCTGCACTCATGTGACACTTCACTCACCTGTCCCCCACACTGCTCAATCTGCAATCTCACTTAAACAAGTCCATCACTAACCATGCATTCATTAGACCCACTTACCCTACTCTCACACCGTCGCATACCTCACTGTGCACTCACATGAGCACTCCTGCCACCCTCACAGCACAGTGGGTTAATGTGCCTGCTACAAAGAAGGTGTACCATGCAGATCAAAGAACTGAGGGGCATATGTTCAAGGAAGTTGCAGAGTGAGGCGTTAGCTGTCATGGGTTAAGGCCTCTCTCCGCCACTTCAGAAACAGAAGGCTGCACCATATTTACAACAATATGGTGCAGCCTTGCGTTTCCCCTGCGCTGGTGCTACACTTAGCAGTGTAGCGCCAACGCAGACACCCTTGCACCATAGTGCAAGGGTGTCTGGTTGCAGGGAAAGGAATATGCTACTTACCAGTATGCATCTGTTCTTGGCATGTAGGGTTGCTGACATTTATATCTGTGCATAGATCGCCACCCAGTGTTGGGTCCGGATGATTGCACTTTGTTGTCCTGGAAGAGTCTTCGAAGTATCACGAGATAGGTGACTCCTTCCCTGGACTACAGTGAGCATGGGCATCCTCTCCATGCTCAGATTGTTTTTCGCCATTGTGGCAGAGATGGAGATAGGAAAGTAAGAGATGTCCATGCTAGAGATAATGCTGCAGCTGCGACAGGCGCCGGGAGGAGGGTGGGCGATATGAATGTTAGCAGCCCTACATGCCAAGAACAGATGCATACTGGTAAGTAGCTTATTCCGTTCGAGGCATGTGGGCTGCTGAATTCATATCTGTGCATAGACTGAATAGCAGTATCTCCTCTAGCGGTGGCCACCTGTGCCAGCTGCAGCAGTTTGGAAAAGAGTTTTGTGGACAGCCTGGCCTACAGCAGCTTGCTGTTTTCCTTGCACGTCTACACAGTAGTGTTTAGTTAAAGTGTGTATGGTGGACCATGTGGCTGCCTTACAGATGTCTTCGAGAGGAATATTCCCTAGGAAAGCCATGGATGCCCCCATTTTCCGTGTAGAGTGAGCTCTAGGGGGGACTGTTAAAGTGCGTTTAGCTTTTAGATAACATATTTGAATGCATTTAACTATCCATCTGGCTATCTCTGACTTTGAAATAGGATTTCCTTTGTGTTGTGGTGCAAAAGCAACAAACAGCTGTTTTGTTTTCCTAAAGGATTTAGTTCTGTCCACATGGTAAAGTAGAGCTCTTTTTACGTCTAGTGTGTGCTGCTCTCTCAGCTACTGACTGTGGATTCTGAAAGAATACTGGCAGTTCAATCGCTTGATTGATATGGAAATTGGATACGACTTTAGGCATGAATTTAGGGTTTGTTCTAAGAACTACCCTGTTAGCATGTACTTGCATGAAGGGTTCTTGAATTGTTAGTGCTTGCAATTCGCTCACTCTCCTGAGTGAGGTGATGGCAACGAAGAATGCAACCTTCCACGTTAGGAATTGCAATTCGCATGAGTGTAGAGGTTCGAAAGGAGGCCCCATGAGTCTGGTAAGCACTATATTTAGATTCCAGACTGGGGAAGGAGGGTGTCTTGGAGGGATCACCCTTTTTAAGCCCTCCATAAATGCTTTAATTGCTGGTACTCTGAACAGTGAAAGGTGTTGCCTGTTCTGAAGGTATGCTGCTATAGCAGCTAGGTGTAGTCGTATGGAAGAGTATGCTAAGTTACATCTTTGTAAATGCAGCAGGTAGCATATAATGTCTTGTATGGAAGCGTCTAATGGGTTGATTTGGGTATTGTTGCAGTAAATAACAAATCTTTTCCATATTGCTGCATAGCACGCTCGTGTGGTTAGTTTTCTTGCCTCCCTAATGATGTTCATGCAGTCTGGGGGCAAGTTAAGGTATCCGAACTCTAAGACCTCAGGAGCCAGATCGCTAGGTTCATCTGATTAGGATCTGGGTGTCTTATTTCTCCATGGTTCTGAGTTAGAAGATGTGGAGCAAGGCACAGTGTTTGATGAGGAACTACTGAGAGTTCTAGGAACGTTGTGTACAATGGTTGTCTCGCCCATGTGGGAGCAACTAGTATTAGGGTGAGTGAGTGTTGTCGCAGTTTGCGTGCCACCAGCGGGATCAACGGTGCTGGGGGAAAAGCATACGCAAATCTGCCTGACCAGTTCATCCATATCGCATTGCCCATTGACAACGGACGTGGGAATCTGGCGGCAAAGTACTGGCATTTGGAGTTTTCTTTTGTGGCAAAGAGGTCTACCTCTGGGTGACCCCATTCCTCAAAGAATGGCTGGAGAACTTGGGGGTGATTCTCCCATTCGTGTATTTGTTGGCTGTGCCTGCTGAGCAGGTCGGCAATTTGATTGTCCTTCCCTGGGAGGTGTTCTGCTAGGAGAAAGATGTTCTTTGGAATTGCCCATTTCCATATGCTCTGCGCCAGATGGGACAGCTGTGGAGAGTGAGTTCCTCCCTGTTTCTGGATATAGTACATTGCGGTCATGTTGTCCGTCCGGATCAACACCGTCTTGTTGTACACGTATTTCTGAAAGGCTTTTAGGGCTAGGAAGATCGCTAACAACTCTAGTTGGTTGATATGCAGCCTTCTTTGTTTGTTTGTCTAGAGCCCTTGTACTGTGTACTGAAGGAGATGGGCTCCCCAGCCTGTCAGTGAAGCGTCCGCTGTTAGTACTAGTTGTGGAACCGGCTCTTGGAACAGTCGCCCTTGTGAAAGGTTTTTTGGGTTCCACCACTGCAGAGATTTGTGTGCGCGACTGTCCACCAACACTAGGTCTTTTAGTTGTCCACGAGCCTGGTTCCATTGCTGTGCTAGGCATTCCTGTAACGGGCGCATTTGAAGTCTGGCATGGGGGACAATGAATATGCAGGAGGCCATCATGCCTATGAGTTGCATGAAAACTTGGGCTGGCAGGGAGTGCTGTGGCATGAATTTGCGGATGAGTATCTGCAGGCTGGCTATCCTTGCTGTGTTTGGGTACGCCTTTGCCACTGAGGTGTTTATAGTGGCTCCCAGGTATTGCTGTATGTGGGAAGGTTGCAGATGCGATTTTGTGTAGTTGATTGAAAAGCCTAGGCTGTGTAGCAACTGGATTGTGTGGGACGTGTGTGCTGCACACTCTTGGTACAATTTTGCTTGTATTAGCCAATCGTCCAGATAAGGGTACACATGGACGTGTTGCCTCCTGAGATGCGCTGCTACTGCCGCTAAGCATTTTGTAAACACTCTTGGAGCCGTGGTAACCCCGAAGGGCAAAACCTTGAAGTGGTAATGTTGCCCTTCTATTGTGAACCTGAGGTATTTTCTGTGGGCTGGATGGATGGGTATGTGGAAGTGCGCATCCTTGAGGTCCAGTGTTGCTAGGAAGTCTCCTTGCTGTAGCAGCGGGAGCACTTGTTGTAGTGTGATCATATGGAAGTGCTCCGATAGTATGTATTGATGTAGGGGCCTGAGGTCCAAAATTGGCCTGAGAGAACCGTCCTTCTTTGGAATAAGGAAGTATAGGGAGTATACTCCTTTCCCTTGTTGGTGGAAAGGGACTTGCTCTATGGCCCCTTTTTCCAGCATGCTTTTCACCTCTTGTTGTAGTAGGTTGATGTGTTCTATGGACATAGGACGATGTCTGGGTGGTATGTTTGGTGGCGTAGAAGTCAGTTCTAGGCAATAACCAGACTGGATAATTTCTCTTACCCACCTGTCCGTGGTAATTGCGTGCCAGACAGGTAGGAACTGTTGTAGTCTGCCTCCGACTGGTGTTAAGTGGTCTGGAGGCAGCGAAATGAAGTCACTGTTTTGTGGTGGCAGAGGCCCTGGTGTTATTGCCTCCCCACCCTCTTCCCTTATTACGGTTACCTCTGTAACCACCTCTGGTGGTGTTCTTTGCGAAGGAACCTTGTGTGTTACCTTTGTAAGAGGCAGATGTTTGTGAAGTATTTCCTCGTGTATTAGCTCTGTATGAGGAGCGTTGAAAGAAGCCCCAATGTTGCTGAAATTGCAGTGCACCCATGGATCTTGCGGTTTCTGTGTCCTTTTTCATTTTGTCTAAGATGGTGTCTATCGCAGGACCAAATAGAAAATCTGGATTGACGGGTTGGTTTAGAATGGTGGACTGTACCTCATTCTTAAAACCTGAAACCCGCAGCCATGCGTGTCTGCGGAGGAGGACACTAGTATTAATGGACCTAGCTGCGGTGTCTGCAGCGTCCAGCGCACATTTAATGGAGGCATTTGATATGAATTTTCCCTCCTGAATGAGATTATTTGCTTGTGCTTTAAACGGCTTGGGCAAATGTTGCATAACGCTTTCAAGCTGATCGTAGTGCGCCCTATCGTAACGAGCCAGTAGGGCTTGTGTGTTAGCAATTCTCCACAAATTGGATGCTTGTGCCGTTACTCTTTTGCCTGATGCTTCTAGAATTTTTGACTCCTTATCAGGGGGAGGTGCTTCCCCTGTTGTCTGAGAGTTGTCTCTTTTACATGCGTTAGCAACCACCAGTGAGTCTAGCGGCAACTGGCCCTTGATGTAAGTAGGGTCTGTAGGAGCCGGTCTATACTTTTTTTCTATTCTGGGATTGATCACCCGTGCCCTGGCTGTGTCCTTGAATATGTCAGGTGCATGTTTTAGAACTCCCTTCAACATGGGAAGTGTTTTGACACTTTTCTCTGCAGTAGTGAAAGTGTTAAAGAGGAAGTCCTCTTCCACAGGGTCACTGTGCATGTCCACGTTGTGGAATTGTGCTGCCCTGTCTATGAGTTGGTTAAAGACTACAGTGTCATCAGTGGGAGATGGCTTAGTAGGATAAGTGGGCACATCAGGGATGGGATGTCTGTCATAAGGGTCTGTTGGCTCATCCCAAGGTTCCTACTGGTCAGGATCTTGAGGAAAGTCATATAGGGGCTGTGGTTCATACCCTGTGTCCCCCTCATTGTCCACATGGTGAGAAGGTGAGGTAGGTGCAAAGGGTGTGGAAGGCATAATAGGTTGAAAAGGGATTGAGGGTCTTGTGGGAGAAGTGCCAAAGTCCTTTTTCTTTAGTGGGATAGGTGAATCAGGTTCAAAGTCCAAAGGTCTCTTTTTCCTATGCAGGATGGTAACTTTACCAGTCTCTGGGTTAATGTAAATTTGAGCTTGGTCGTCGGATGTATCTGGGTGGAAGAGTTCTTCCTCTACAGTCCTGGGTTTAGTGTTGGACTTTTTCGGGTCGACAACACCTGGTTTTTCGACGACTTTTGGTGTTTTGCTGGGCTTTTTTGGCTCAGGCCATGATTTCGGCTCGACGAGTGCTTTAGGGCCGACTGGAACTTTTGGGTCGAGACGCTTTTTGTGCTCCGTAGGCTTATTTGAACGAGTGTCTTTCACCGGATCGAGGTTCTTTTTTGGATTGACCGGTGTCTTCGGAGCTGTTATCTTTGGGTCAACAGGTTTGTCCGGCTTCGATGGTTTCGGTACGGCACCGGATGCCGGGTCGACGGTTTTGGGAACCGAAGGCTTGGTCGGGTCGGCGACCTTCTTCGATTCGGTGCACTTCGGCTGCGTGCCCTTGTTCGGGCAGACCGATTTCTTGGGGTCGACGGCTTTTGGCTAAACGGCCTTTGCGGGGTTGACAGTCTTCTTTGGCTCCACGCTCTTTGGCTGTGCGGCCTTTTTTGGATCGACGTCCTTCGGGTCGGTGACTTTTTTTGGCTCTGGAACCTTCTTCGGGGCGATGGTACTAGGCCCTGGGGTTTCTGAAGGTTTCAGTTTCGTTTTCGGACCCGAGCCTGAAGGCGGGGCTGTCGAAAGTCTTTTATGATCTTGGCTCAGGCCTGTTGGCGATGCCTCGACCGGAGCCTTTGGTGACTGGTCAATTGGTGTCGGGGCAGTGTACTCACGATTTGGCCCGACGGGATCTCGTCGTCGGAGTAGTCCTCGACTGTGACGATCTCTAGGTCCGAGTCTTGAGCGTCTGGTAGGTCCTGGTCATCATCGAAGATGTTGTTCGGTTCCGGTGCCTGTCGCTGCATTTCTTGCCTAGCGGCCCTTCGGATCCGTACGGTTTTCTCCGACCGGAACTGGGCGCAGGCCGGGCAGGTTTCTTCCCTATGGTCTGGGGAAAGGCACTTGTTGCATACTGAGTGTTTATCAGTATGGGGGAACTTGGAGTGGCATTGTGGGCACCTTTTAAAAGGGCTTCTTTCCATCGACGGTTGGCTCACGTGGCTTTGAAAAGGCCCTGCGGCCCGCTTCGACGACCGATTGGAGATGGCAGTTTGTATCGAGTAGAGAGGTACCGAACGAGAACAATACCGTCGAAGTCAAAGGCCTTTTGGCCTTTAGAAAGTTTTGTTTTCGATTCCGAGTTGGAGTATAGGAGTTTGCATCCGAACCCAATGGCGGAAAAAAACAATCTGAGCATGGAGAGGATGCCCATGCGCACTGTAGTCAAGGGGAGGAGTCACCTATCTCGTGATACTTCGAAGACTCTTCCAGGACAACAAAGTGCAATCATCCGGACCCAACACTAGGCGGCGATCTATGCACAGATATGAATTCAGCAGCCCATAATGCCTCGAACATATTGTTTATGTACAGGAGGGGGACCTTTCTGTACAAAACAATCTTTAAATACCATTTGTCTCACTTCCATGTGTGCTGCTTAATGTAGCCCACACAGAAATCACAAAATTGATTTTTGTTTAAAGATTACAAATACAAGGCACTTTGCTTTTTCCATATGTGCTGCATAAGGCAGCACACATGGATGAAGCAAAAATTAGGAGAAATAATGCATTTCTCCTAGTTTCGCCAGCTTAAGACCAGGTTTTCCCTGTTCTTAATTTTAACGCTGCCTCACTTTTACAGTGCCCTTGTAAATAAGGCGCCACATCAAAATCAGTGCGTGTTGCAGTGGAACACCCACCGCAACACCCACTGCCCACCCTTTCACGCTAAGCATAGCATGAAAGGGGGCCTTATTTACAAGGCAGCGTTAAGTCAAGTTAAGTGGCTTAACTCTGCCTTGTAAATACGGCAATGCCCCTATCGCCACCAAAACGTCGTAAAAAGTGACGGTGTGGTGTCTATAGGGGCTTGTACATATGCCCCTGAGTATGATTAAACTATGAGTAGCACTATAAAAAAATATATATGTGTGCCAGAAAGGTGCTATAGAGAGATGAGCTGCATTGTTGGTGAGTGGTAGTGAGGGAAGTCATGGAGAAGGAGGAAACACTCATTGTTTTGAACATTATTTGCCGTATATGGCCTGGGATATGCTGGTGGCGGTCAATTATGTAGAGTACCAGATTCCAGAAATTTCTGTCAGGTGGTGGGGGGCACTACATTTAAAAAAAATCAGCTGGGGTGGCTCAACCTTCAAAAGTTTGAAGACCTCTGCTCTAGGCTATCAAACGATCACCCAAAATCGTATAGGCAAAAAAGTAGGTGGTCTAGCTGTTGTGTACAGGCAAACAATACATCTCACTAAAGTGGACTACATCTCCATAAAGAATTGTGAGGCTGTTCTAACAAGATGCAATCCTACACGATCTTTCTCCTGTAACTCCCTGCTCCTTTACAGACCTCCGCCTAGCAAGGTGACATTCCCAGATGCACTTCCAGACACACTTTCAAACCTTCTAACAATACACTCCAACCTAAGCGTTCTGGGTGACCTCTATATTTGGTTTGACAAACCCAATATGACCCATTCAAAAACAATAATTACTACAATCCAAATAACTGACTCAAATTACGTTCATGTTTCACCATACTAATTCAGCACTAATCCTTATGGGTTCAAGAGTAGCAAGCTACTCGCCAAAAAATAAAAGTGCTTTAAAACCCCATCAAGTGTAGCAAGCTCTATAATATATAAATACAAACCTCTTTCCCTCTTCTATCCCGCCACCTACCCTACTCTATCCAAATAACTGAAAAACATATCCACCACTCAATTGACTTCATATATCACAATACTAATTTTCAACACTAATCTTTTATGAGTTTCGGAGTAGCACACAACTCGCCAAATAAGAGCTTCAACACCCATCAGGGGTAACATGTGCTATATGAATGCAAACCTTTCTTCCCTCCGCTATCCTTCTCACTCCAAATAACTGACTAATATCCACCACTCACATTACTTTCATATTTCACCATACTAATTCACCGCTAATCCTTTATGGGTTTTCGGAGTAGAGTGCTTTAACACCCCATCAGGGGTAACCAGAGCTATATGAATACAAACCTTTTTTTCCTCTTCTATCCTTCTGCTATCCTTTTGAATCCAAATAACTGACTAACCTATTCACCAATTAAAATGTACTTACATGTTTCACTATACTAATTTAACACTAATCCTCTATGGGTCTTGGAGTAGCGTGCTACTTGCCGAAAAAGCGTGTTGATGCCTCGTCAGGGGTAGTAAGAGCCAAATAAATGCAATTGCAATACAATACAATACATTGATCCGCCACAGGCAAGTTGGATAGGCAGTCAACCCTCATGTTTTTCCATCAGGTATGTACTTTACAGAAAAATTATATGCCTACAATTTGGAAAGCAACCTGACCAAACATGCTGATGTCTTTCCAGTACCATTCCCATTAAGTAAATGTAGCAGCAGTTTATGATCAGTGTACAGATGTATGTCTTAAATCCTCCAACCATCCAAAAGCAGGCTAATGACTCTCACTCAATAGTACTATACTTCATTTCAGCAGTGCCAAGTGAGAGAGTAGCAAAAGTGAAGGTATGTTCTTTGTCCTGAGCAATTTGCGAAAACTGTGCTCCCAGACCAATTAGACTGGTATTAACTGCGATGACACACTTTCTGCCAATAACAAATGAAGACAAAGCTGGTGCAGAGATGATGAGTTACATAACCTTTTCAAAACCTCCTGCACTGAATCTCAACATATGTATTTCACTCCCCTTTTCAGCAGGTTTCTCAATGGTTGGACAAAGAAAGCATACCCCTGCACAAAAACGTGAGTAGTATTCACTTAGCCCAAGGAAAGAGCGAAGCGTATCCTTGCACTGAGGTGGTTGGACATCCTCAATGGCTTTAATTGGGGAAAATTTGCAGATATCCCACTAGGACTCTTAGAATGTCCTAAGTAATCAATATTTTGGGCCAGGAGCTTACATTTGTCAGTGCGAAGAGTGATTTACATTTCTTAAAAACAGTTCCAAGAATTTGGTTGTGACACTCACGGATTTGCCCTAAAAAATACATCATCTTGGATGCCTGCACTCCCAACCCTCTTCCAAGATGGTGTCCATTAGATACTGAAAACGCTAGCAGCAGACGGATCAAAAAGCAGCCTGCAAAATTTGTACGCACCAAGCTGGTTGATAAATGTGGCAAGAAATTGGGAGTTCTCATTTAAATTAATCTGATGATATGCTGACTTGAGGTCCATTAATGAAAACAATTTTGAGTCGTCAATGTTAGCTAATTGGTCCTGTACTTTGGGAAGTGGGTGACAATCAACCACAATATTCTTATTGGGACTATGAAGGTCAGTAATTAGTATGGCATGTTTCTTTAATTTGATAGTGGGAACATAATCTTTGATAAGCCCAATTTTGTCATTGAAGACCTATGGAAAACCTGTGAGAATATTTTAAGCAGGGTTCTGCCTATCTACATTGACCAGAAAATGGGTATATTGGCTATTCTAACAAGTAAGTCAGCACCTGGAACCAACATGAGCCCTAATCTGGCAAGGCCCTGCCAACTAACAATGTGCCAATCCTCGATCGAAACATGGTCTACAAAGAACCCCACCATTTCAATATCTTGGTCACCATATGCTTTGAGATGTACACCTGGTAACTTTAACACCAACCCCAATGCAAGTTGAACAATGTATCAGATATAATGGTTATGGATGTTCCTGAGTCACACATTTTGTCCAGTGTGACAATTAAAGCCAAAGTTACCAGACACACAGAGTCTTTGACTTTATCAGACTCCACAGTGTCGACCTCGAGATTCAAAACTGTGAGTAGTTGGCCTGGTATATGATGTCCACAAATTAAAGTGGCCACCTTGGGGCGCTAGAGGGTGCACGGCAAGATGGCCGCACCCTAGTGAGGCTCTGCCCAACTGAGTGCCAATCCGACCATTATCCGCCTGAAAAAAAGCTGCATCTATGTGTTTATAATGACAGAACTGCACTGTGAATCCCTCTGGCACATATTAGAGGTGGTTTGGGCTGCTGGGGATTGCTGTAACGATAATTTTGCAGTGTCGATCGGACCCGCTGGCGCCTCTGTAAGATGGTGGTCGCTGTGAGGCTCTGAGAGTGGCCCTCGTCTGGTACCGCCCGTCACCCCTGCAGCCAGAGGTGTATGCCCACCGCTGTCGGGCAGTTGGTATGAGTGGCGCTCTGCCTAGAGACTGCTGACTGGGTGGTTCCCCGGAGCTGAAGACAGTGAAGCGTGGTGAATGCGGAGCTCCGGCCTAGAATTGCTGCTACCTGAACAGAGAGCGCCCTCGTGTGCATCTTATCTCGTGCCTTTCCTGCCACTCTCCACGTTCGAGTGTACTACAGATCCATTGGACCGATTATAAATACCCGCTTGCCTGCTTACTTCACCCTTGTCAGAGCTCCCGGCTGGGATCCTGTGAGTTTTTACCTTCACATATACCACACGGTGCCACCACTTTATTTGATACCTAGCAGCGCAAGCCCCCTTCAGGTGTTCCCACATTGACAAGTCCTGAGGAGACCCAATATCCACCATGGGTCGAAACGTCGTAGACAGCTAAAAAGAGACAGACAGCACACAATAGTTGCTTAAACTCTCCAACTATTGTATATTGATTGAATATACGTTACTAGGTCGTCTCTTTCTAATGAAACAAAATGAAAAATAGAAACCTCTTTTTTTCCATATGCTATTTACTTTTCACTTCAGTAGTGTAGGTTCTTTTCTATGTATTCACTTGGGACACACCGTCACTTGTTATACTATGTATGTAAATATTTCAGATGCTTTGTAAAAATTGTTTACCTATGTTCATATAAACTTTGCAAATTTATTACCAGACTGACTAAGTGTATAGACATCTTCTTTCTTTGACGTCCTACATACCACCCACATTGCCATTGTGCATAATACTTATCATAAGAGATATATATTTATCCACAGGAGCCGCTGTTGTTTTCTTAAAACTTTATACCCAGGCTCCAAGTGAATAGGGTTTCCTTATTTCCTTTCCCAGTTAAAGCCTGCTAAGGCTGCTAATCATTGTGATTCCTATGGGCCTCTCTCAATTTTTAATATTAATGCTAAGATTTTAGCAAAGATGATTGCTCACATACTACAGTTCCTTGTCCCCTTACCGGTGCTCCCTGACCAATCAGGGTTTGTGCCTGCCAGGTCCACGGCACATACCTGTGCACGCTCTTTGCCACCCTACAGTATTTTGACTCGGATTTTCAGGCAGTGGCGGTGCTGCTTGACGCTACAAGTAAAAACCACTGACTACCCTTCACTTAAGCTCGGGGAGTTTCACTGGTGGACCCTTCACTATCACTCACACTCTACTCTTATACAATGGAGTCCCTAATATAACATCTACAGCCCTCCATAGCTTTTAGGTATTATGACAACAGACCCGTAACGTTCTGCAATGTGATTTCCTTACCACACTCTTCTAAATTTCATTCCCGGGATTCCCAGGTTGCTCCGTACCTGTACTTCCAGACAACATGAAAAGCAACACTAACCTTTAATGTTGAACATATAGTTAATAATCAATAATCACCAAACTAATCAATAATAACCATAACTGTTACCTGAAAAACTGACCCAGCGAAAGGCCACTGATGAATACTTCACAAACAAAATATTTCAATGGGGCCGATACACATTTACCTAAATACTCAGCTGCACTCTCTGGTAAATCCACTGGGGGGGGTTTATCATTTGCCTAAGTTCTGATTAGTTAATTCCCTGTATCCACAAACAATTTGGAGTAATATTCAATGCGTAACTAATCTTCAGAGATTAACACTCTATCCTCTGGCAAAAAAGTAGGTGGTCTAGCTGTTGTGTACAGGCAAACATCTCACTAAAGTGGACTACATCTCCATAAAGAATTGTGAGGCTGTTCTAACAAGATGCAATCCTACACGGTCTTTCTCCTGTAACTCCCTGCTCCTTTACAGACCTCCGCCTAGCAAGGTGACATTCCCAGATGCACTTCCAGACACAGTTTCAAACCTCCTAACAATACACTCCAACCTATGCGTTCTGGGTGACCTCAATATTTGGTTTGACAAACCCAATATGATCCATTCAAAAACAATAATTACTACAATCCAAATAACTGACTCAAATTACGTTCATGTTTCACCATACTAATTCAGTACTAATCCTTATGGGTTCAAGAGTAGCAAGCTACTCGCCAAAAAATAAAAGTGCTTTAAAACCCCATCAAGTGCTATAATATATAAATACAAACCTCTTTCCCTCTTCTATCCCGCCACCTACCCTACTCTATCCAAATAACTGAAAAACATATCCACCACTCAATTGACTTCATATATCACAATACTAATTTTCAACACTAATCTTTTATGAGTTTCGGAGTAGCGCACAACTCGCCAGAAAAGAGCTTCAACACCCATCAGGGGTAACATGTGCTATATGAATGCAAACCTTCCTTCCCTCCGCTATCCTTCTCACTCCAAATAACTGACTAATATCCACCACTGATGCGTAATCAAGAGAGAGAGGTAGGACCAGATAGCTAGTCCATGTCCCCGGTTAATATATGATTAAATCAAAAAGAGACTAGCTCAAGTTACTTTAGGGGAGGGGGAAGACTCTGGTATGTTTTGTCACGGAGTGTGAACACCCAGCAGGTGTGTTCAAAAAGCCCTCACCCACCAACCTAGTTGGTGGCATGCTTCATCATCGGGCCCACCCAGTGGCACCTAGCGTGCCCCGGGTGTGCTTCAACGCCTGACTACAGCGGAGCTGGTATATTACTGAGTGTGCGGTGAAGATAGTTAAGGAAGTGATGTTAAAACGGCTGGACGGTGGTCCCAGTACCCGAAGGTAAAATTAGACTTTAATACCTGGGCCTCCGTCAGCGGTTAAAAATAAGGCAAGGGGATGTAAGGGGCGAGTTACGACCTCTCACATCCAATGGGTCAACATGTTTCAGCCAGTGCCTTATGACTAGACTGGCTTTCTTCAGGACCTAAAATAAGTGAGTGCAAATTACCTAGTGGGGGTGTAGGGGAGACTATGTGTCTACACGCCCTAAAGTGTATCTACGTGTGAGAGGGGGATTCCCTTCTCAAGACCACCTGTACACATAACATGAATGGACAAAACAAAACACACAGGGAGAAGGTAGAGTCATTAGGATGTACAGTTTTTACGCACATCTGATGCCGTCACTATAGCGAGTGCTGGTGGGCTATAGGCGGCTATGGTGTGATGGTATTGGTGGTACCATCACAGTGGGAATCGCACTGATAACTCGAGAGTGAGGTGATTTAAGAGACGGAGAAAAACAGGGTGCATTAGTGAAATGCGGCGCAAGGAGGGATTCTTACGCAAGTTTTTGCTCAGTCTGACCTCAAGGTTGGGAGGTGGCAAAGGCTTGACCCTGGGGGGACAAACATTTACCATGCTGATTAGGGAGACCTGTTAGGAAAGAAAATAGCGCTTACCAGGAGTCGTGGTGGTGGTTTCTCATACTCACAGTACTTCTGGGTTGAGCCTGCTCTGGACCTGTAGTGCCTCCTTCGCATACCGGTGGGGAATGAGTGTTTTCCCAGGTCTTAAGTAGTCTTATTAATTGGTCTAATTAAGTGCACCTGTGATGTGGAGGGCAATGGTGAAAAGACTCACAAGCCTGAGTCATGCTGCCTGGAGTAAGTATGGGCGCCTTAGGTGCGCGCGCGCTATAGCGTCCTGTCGCGCTGGGAGGCATCGTTATGGGCCACTGGGGAGCCACCCAGGCGCTCGCGTCTATAATTAGCGCATGCGCAATAGGTCCGAGTGCATGCTCCTCCGGGGAACAGCCTGGAGGGTAGTGTGAGTTGTTCGCGCATGCGCATTGTGACCGGGCTGGTCTGCGCATGTGCGGCGTATGACGGGTGATCGCCCGCGCATGCGCGGTGTGTTGTTCATCGGGCACACTTGATTTTGTCCATTGAGTGGACATGAGGCATGCAAGTTATTGCGTTTCGTCCATTGAGTGGACGTGGGGCATATAAAAAACATTCAAACAAATGCATTATGAATCAATGGGGGACAATCTTTGGCAATTTCAAGAAATAGACTGCTTGGAGGACGTAGTCGTTCCAGTGATACTGTGCCCAAACATATATAGTTTGATGATGGGGGTAGGGTGATCACTGGCGGGTCAGGGAATTCCACGGGATGGCATCATTCAATCCCTGGGTGGATGTGGAAAGGCGGTAGATCCACCGTTGTTCTGCCTGCAGTAGTTTTTGGTCATTGTCCACAGCGCCTGAGGTGATCTGCTCTATCACCGTCCATGATAGGTCATTTGGTGTGTGGCCTTCGGTGATGAAATGGTTGGTCATTTTGCTTATGTTCTTTTTGCATCTAATGGTACTGCGGTGTTCGGTTATGCGGGTTTTTATTTTTCGTGTGGTCATCCCAATGTACCGGAGTCCACATCTACATGTAATTAAGTAGATGACATTGCGGGAGTTGCAGTTAGTGTGGCTACGCTGGGTCCACACCTTGTTTGGTTCCAAATCCAAGGTTTTGGTGTGAGAGGTGAGGTGGCACACGCTGCAGTCATTGCACGGATAGTGCCCGCTGACATTGGGGAGGCCCCATATGTTGCGGAGGGTGTTGGTGGCAGGTGGGGGTGGTGGTCTGGGACGGGTATTGACAAGGCGGTCTTTTAGATTGGAGTTTCGCTTGTATGCGAATCTTGGAAGGTCCCATTTCCTCTGTCCTGAAGTGATGATTTTCCAATGTTTTTTTATAATTTTCGACACCTCATTCGATGCTGTGTTATAGGTCGTTACGCAGGTGATGGGTGGGTTGTCTTGGACTTTGGTGACAGTCTCAAGGAGGGCCTCCCGATTTTGGTTTCTTGCTCTTTTCTGTGTTTTGTTGATGATTGGTCTTGGATAGCCCCGTTGTGACAACTTGTTGGTCAATTCCATAGCCTGTTTTTTATAGTCAGAGATGTTCGTGCAGTTCCTGCGTATACGCAAGAACTGTCCATAGGGCAGGTTCTCTCTGAGGGGGCGTGGGTGGAAACTGGTAAAGTCAAGCAATGAGTTCCTTGCTGTCGGTTTGTAGTACGTGGTAGTGGTCAGGGTGCCATCTTTGGCTCTGATATCCAAATCTAGAAAGGGGAGATGGCTGTTGCTGGCCGTGCTGGTGAACTTGAGGTAGGGGTCCCTGTTGTTAAGCCATGTCATGAATTTGTCCAGGTCGGAGTGGGAACCTTGCCAGACCACCAGAATATCATCTATATACCTGCGCCAACTCAGGATGTGGTTGATGTAGGGGTTGGTGTCTGTAGTTATATGGCACTCTTCAAAGTGGTGGACGTATAGTCCCGCCACGCTTGGAGCGAAGACACTGCCCATCGATGTCCCGTTGGTCTGTAAGTAGAGAGTGCCGTCGTACTCAAAGAAGTTTTCTTTGAGTGCCAAGGTTGCGCATGACAGTATAAAGGCTCTTGGCGTGTGGTGTTCCCAGTTAGTAGCCATAAGGATGTCATGGAGTACTTGGAGAGTGGCATCTTGTGGGAGGCTGGTGTAGAGGCTCTCCACGTCTAGACCCACCAGCAGTTGCGTGGTAGGGTTGAATTCTTTGTTGTTGAGGACTTGTAAGAGGTGCTTGGTGTCCTTGATGTATGTCGGGGTCGACTGTACCAGGGGGTTTAAGAAAAAGTCGCAGTAGCGTGACAGTGGTTCCAATAGGGAGTTGATCCCTGATACTATGGGTCTTCCAGGAGGGGGAGTGACCCCCTTGTGAACTTTAGGCACAGTGTAGAAATATGGGGTTCTGGTGTTCTGTGGGCATAGGTAATCTGCTTCCTGTTTGGATATGTGCTCAGCATCCGCTGCCCTTTTGACCAGTGCGTGGATCGTGGTCCTCAGTTCATTAGTGGGGTCTTGTTCCAGTCGGCGATAGTTCCTGTTGTCGCTCAGTAATCTACGGCACTCAGTGTCATAGTCCTGCTTGTTTTGGAGGACGATGCCTCCTCCTTTGTCCGCCGGTTTGATAACGATCAGGGGGTTGTCTTGCAACCGTTGTAGAACCCTCCTATCCTCCCAAGATAGGTTGTTAAAATGGTTGGTAGGTTTTAATCTCTCAATATCGTTGTACACGGCCTGTTCAAATGTCGTGATTTCGGGGGGAATGGCAGAGGGAGGTGGTACAAACGTGGATTTTGGTCGCAGACCAGTGATATTGGGATTGTCGTGGACTGGTTCTATTTCTGGGATTGGTTTCTCGAAGAACGACTTCAGTTTCAGTTTCCGGAAGAATTGCGCCAGTTCCACATGTAATTTGAACTTGTCGAGTCTTGTTGTCGGAACAAATGATAAGCCCTTCTCAAGTACCGACTGTTCTTTGGGGGTCAGGGGTGTGCTAGACAAGTTGAAAACCAATGAGTGTTGTTGTTCTTGAGGAATCATTGTTTGCTGGTTCCCGCTGTGCCCTCTTTCGCCTTCTGGCGTGTATTCGCGCTGACTGGGTTCTCCTCTCCGCCCCAGTGTACTTGTGGTTGTTGTGGGTTTGCTCTTCTTCTTCCCCGTGTTCTTCTGCCCTGTCCTAAAAAAGGGATGTGTTGTCCCTGGTGGCCTGTAAATAAAGGCATGGGTCCAGGAGGGTACATGGGCGGGAAGCCAAAGTAGGGGTTTTGCATCGGGCCGTAGTTGGGTGGGAAACCGTGGAATTGTCCAGGTTGACCTCCTTGCCAGTTGTTCTGCCAACGCTGTCCACGTCTGCCGCGTCCTCCTCGTCTCGCCGAGCCAGTGCTGGAATCACTGGACACGGAGCTGTCATCTCCGGAGGTGTTTGACATACTGGTGTTTTTGTTCTGAGGGGTGTAGTCATCCTCTGAGTATGGGTAGACTTTGGCGTAACTGAATTTCTTCAAATCCTTGTCGAATTTCTTTATTTTAGCCTGAGTCAGGTATTCTTTATATTCGTTTATGTCTTTATTCTGGTCCTCCAATTTCTTTTTGTAGGCGGTTATTGTGGCTTTAAAGTGACTTTCTGTTGCTTGGATTTCTATCAGAAAGGCTTCTGAAAGGCGTTTTGCTGTCTTGATGATAAGGATCATCCAGTCCCTGGTGCAGTGCCAGGCGATCTGGGCCCAGTCCTTCCTGAAGGTAGCGTCATCTAGGAAGATCCTGGGGGCATTGGTTACTAGGAGTCCTCTTGGTGCAGTGTTAGTTCTGAGGTATTGTGTTAAGATTGTCCCGTGAAGGATAGTGCGTATCCTGTTGCGCTTCTTTTCCGTAAGGCTAGCCCCTACACCATGGCAGAAAACCATGGATTGACATACCATGAAAGCGATGTGGCCGACATACTATCCGACCCATCGTTCCAAGCTGACTTTAACATCTCCAGCACCATCGCACAAACCACTGATTGGGATAGCCTTACGGAAAAGAAGCGCAACAGGATACGCACTATCCTTCACGGGACAATCTTAACACAATACCTCAGAACTAACACTGCACCAAGAGGACTCCTAGTAACCAATGCCCCCAGGATCTTCCTAGATGACGCTACCTTCAGGAAGGACTGGGCCCAGATCGCCTGGCACTGCACCAGGGACTGGATGATCCTTATCATCAAGACAGCAAAACGCCTTTCAGAAGCCTTTCTGATAGAAATCCAAGCAACAGAAAGTCACTTTAAAGCCACAATAACCGCCTACAAAAAGAAATTGGAGGACCAGAATAAAGACATAAACGAATATAAAGAATACCTGACTCAGGCTAAAATAAAGAAATTCGACAAGGATTTGAAGAAATTCAGTTACGCCAAAGTCTACCCATACTCAGAGGATGACTACACCCCTCAGAACAAAAACACCAGTATGTCAAACACCTCCGGAGATGACAGCTCCGTGTCCAGTGATTCCAGCACTGGCTCGGCGAGACGAGGAGGACGCGGCAGACGTGGACAGCGTTGGCAGAACAACTGGCAAGGAGGTCAACCTGGACAATTCCACGGTTTCCCACCCAACTACGGCCCGATGCAAAACCCCTACTTTGGCTTCCCGCCCATGTACCCTCCTGGACCCATGCCTTTATTTACAGGCCACCAGGGACAACACATCCCTTTTTTAGGACAGGGCAGAAGAACACGGGGAAGAAGAAGAGCAAACCCACAACAACCACAAGTACACTGGGGCGGAGAGGAGAACCCAGTCAGCGCGAATACACGCCAGAAGGCGAAAGAGGGCACAGCGGGAACCAGCAAACAATGATTCCTCAAGAACAACAACACTCATTGGTTTTCAACTTGTCTAGCACACCCCTGACCCCCAAAGAACAGTCGGTACTTGAGAAGGGCTTATCATTTGTTCCGACAACAAGACTCGACAAGTTCAAATTACATGTGGAACTGGCGCAATTCTTCCGGAAACTGAAACTGAAGTCGTTCTTCGAGAAACCAATCCCAGAAATAGAACCAGTCCACGACAATCCCAATATCACTGGTCTGCGACCAAAATCCACGTTTGTACCACCTCCCTCTGCCATTCCCCCCGAAATCACGACATTTGAACAGGCCGTGTACAACGATATTGAGAGATTAAAACCTACCAACCATTTTAACAACCTATCTTGGGAGGATAGGAGGGTTCTACAACGGTTGCAAGACAACCCCCTGATCGTTATCAAACCGGCGGACAAAGGAGGAGGCATCGTCCTCCAAAACAAGCAGGACTATGACACTGAGTGCCGTAGATTACTGAGCGACAACAGGAACTATCGCCGACTGGAACAAGACCCCACTAATGAACTGAGGACCACGATCCACGCACTGGTCAAAAGGGCAGCGGATGCTGAGCACATATCCAAACAGGAAGCAGATTACCTATGCCCACAGAACACCAGAACCCCATATTTCTACACTGTGCCTAAAGTTCACAAGGGGGTCACTCCCCCTCCTGGAAGACCCATAGTATCAGGGATCAACTCCCTATTGGAACCACTGTCACGCTACTGCGACTTTTTCTTAAACCCCCTGGTACAGTCGACCCCGACATACATCAAGGACACCAAGCACCTCTTACAAGTCCTCAACAACAAAGAATTCAACCCTACCACGCAACTGCTGGTGGGTCTAGACGTGGAGAGCCTCTACACCAGCCTCCCACAAGATGCCACTCTCCAAGTACTCCATGACATCCTTATGGCTACTAACTGGGAACACCACACGCCAAGAGCCTTTATACTGTCATGCGCAACCTTGGCACTCAAAGAAAACTTCTTTGAGTACGACGGCACTCTCTACTTACAGACCAACGGGACATCGATGGGCAGTGTCTTCGCTCCAAGCGTGGCGGGACTATACGTCCACCACTTTGAAGAGTGCCATATAACTACAGACACCAACCCCTACATCAACCACATCCTGAGTTGGCGCAGGTATATAGATGATATTCTGGTGGTCTGGCAAGGTTCCCACTCCGACCTGGACAAATTCATGACATGGCTTAACAACAGGGACCCCTACCTCAAGTTCACCAGCACGGCCAGCAACAGCCATCTCCCCTTTCTAGATTTGGATATCAGAGCCAAAGATGGCACCCTGACCACTACCACGTACTACAAACCGACAGCAAGGAACTCATTGCTTGACTTTACCAGTTTCCACCCACGCCCCCTCAGAGAGAACCTGCCCTATGGACAGTTCTTGCGTATACGCAGGAACTGCACGAACATCTCTGACTATAAAAAACAGGCTATGGAATTGACCAACAAGTTGTCACAACGGGGCTATCCAAGACCAATCATCAACAAAACACAGAAAAGAGCAAGAAACCAAAATCGGGAGGCCCTCCTTGAGACTGTCACCAAAGTCCAAGACAACCCACCCATCACCTGCGTAACGACCTATAACACAGCATCGAATGAGGTGTCGAAAATTATAAAAAAACATTGGAAAATCATCACTTCAGGACAGAGGAAATGGGACCTTCCAAGATTCGCATACAAGCGAAACTCCAATCTAAAAGACCGCCTTGTCAATACCCGTCCCAGACCACCACCCCCACCTGCCACCAACACCCTCCGCAACATATGGGGCCTCCCCAATGTCAGCGGGCACTATCCGTGCAATGACTGCAGCGTGTGCCACCTCACCTCTCACACCAAAACCTTGGATTTGGAACCAAACAAGGTGTGGACCCAGCGTAGCCACACTAACTGCAACTCCCGCAATGTCATCTACTTAATTACATGTAGATGTGGACTCCGGTACATTGGGATGACCACACGAAAAATAAAAACCCGCATAACCGAACACCGCAGTACCATTAGATGCAAAAAGAACATAAGCAAAATGACCAACCATTTCATCACCGAAGGCCACACACCAAATGACCTATCATGGACGGTGATAGAGCAGATCACCTCAGGCGCTGTGGACAATGACCAAAAACTACTGCAGGCAGAACAACGGTGGATCTACCGCCTTTCCACATCCACCCAGGGATTGAATGATGCCATCCCGTGGAATTCCCTGACCCGCCAGTGATCACCCTACCCCCATCATCAAACTATATATGTTTGGGCACAGTATCACTGGAACGACTACGTCCTCCAAGCAGTCTATTTCTTGAAATTGCCAAAGATTGTCCCCCATTGATTCATAATGCATTTGTTTGAATGTTTTTTATATGCCCCACGTCCACTCAATGGACGAAACGCAATAACTTGCATGCCTCATGTCCACTCAATGGACAAAATCAAGTGTGCCCGATGAACAACACACCGCGCATGCGCGGGCGATCACCCGTCATACGCCGCACATGCGCAGACCAGCCCGGTCACAATGCGCATGCGCGAACAACTCACACTACCCTCCAGGCTGTTCCCCGGAGGAGCATGCACTCGGACCTATTGCGCATGCGCTAATTATAGACGCGAGCGCCTGGGTGGCTCCCCAGTGGCCCATAACGATGCCTCCCAGCGCGACAGGACGCTATAGCGCGCGCGCACCTAAGGCGCCCATACTTACTCCAGGCAGCATGACTCAGGCTTGTGAGTCTTTTCACCATTGCCCTCCACATCACAGGTGCACTTAATTAGACCAATTAATAAGACTACTTAAGACCTGGGAAAACACTCATTCCCCACCGGTATGCGAAGGAGGCACTACAGGTCCAGAGCAGGCTCAACCCAGAAGTACTGTGAGTATGAGAAACCACCACCACGACTCCTGGTAAGCGCTATTTTCTTTCCTAACAGGTCTCCCTAATCAGCATGGTAAATGTTTGTCCCCCCAGGGTCAAGCCTTTGCCACCTCCCAACCTTGAGGTCAGACTGAGCAAAAACTTGCGTAAGAATCCCTCCTTGCGCCGCATTTCACTAATGCACCCTGTTTTTCTCCGTCTCTTAAATCACCTCACTCTCGAGTTATCAGTGCGATTCCCACTGTGATGGTACCACCAATACCATCACACCATAGCCGCCTATAGCCCACCAGCACTCGCTATAGTGACGGCATCAGATGTGCGTAAAAACTGTACATCCTAATGACTCTACCTTCTCCCTGTGTGTTTTGTTTTGTCCATTCATGTTATGTGTACAGGTGGTCTTGAGAAGGGAATCCCCCTCTCACACGTAGATACACTTTAGGGCGTGTAGACACATAGTCTCCCCTACACCCCCACTAGGTAATTTGCACTCACTTATTTTAGGTCCTGAAGAAAGCCAGTCTAGTCATAAGGCACTGGCTGAAACATGTTGACCCATTGGATGTGAGAGGTCGTAACTCGCCCCTTACATCCCCTTGCCTTATTTTTAACCGCTGACGGAGGCCCAGGTATTAAAGTCTAATTTTACCTTCGGGTACTGGGACCACCGTCCAGCCGTTTTAACATCACTTCCTTAACTATCTTCACCGCACACTCAGTAATATACCAGCTCCGCTGTAGTCAGGCGTTGAAGCACACCCGGGGCACGCTAGGTGCCACTGGGTGGGCCCGATGATGAAGCATGCCACCAACTAGGTTGGTGGGTGAGGGCTTTTTGAACACACCTGCTGGGTGTTCACACTCCGTGACAAAACATACCAGAGTCTTCCCCCTCCCCTAAAGTAACTTGAGCTAGTCTCTTTTTAATATCCACCACTCACATTACTTTCATATTTCACCATACTAATTCACCACTAATCCTTTATGAGTTTTCGGAGTAGTGTGCTTTAACACCCCATCAGGGGTAACCAGAGCTATATGAATACAAACCTTTTTTTCCTCTTCTATCCTTCTGCTATCCTTTTGAATCCAAATAACTGACTATCCTATTCACCAAATTAAAATGTACTTACATGTTTCACTATACTAATTTAACACTAATCCTCTATGGGTCTTGGAGTAGCGTGCTACTTGCCGAAAAAGCGTGTTGATGCCTCGTCAGGGGTAGTAAGAGCCATATAAATGCAATTGCAATACAATACAATACATTGATCCGCCACAGGCAAGTTGGATAGGCAGTCAACCCTCATGTTTTTCCATAAGGTATGTACTTTACAGAAAAATGATATGCCTACAATTTGGAAAGCAACCTGACCAAACATGCTGATGTCTTTCCAGTACCATTTCCATTAAGTAAATGTAGCAGCAGTTTATGATCAGTGTACAGATGTATGTCTTAAATCCTCCAACCATCCAAAAGCAGGCTAATGACTCTCACTCAATAGTACTATAATTCATTTCAGCAGTGCCAAGTGAGAGAGTAGCAAAAGTGAAGGTATGTTCTTTGTCCTGAGCAATTTGCGAAAACTGTGCTCCCAGACCAATTAGACTGGTATTAACTGCGATGACACACTTTCTGCCAACAACAAATGAAGACAAACCTGGTGCAGAGATGATGAGTTACATAACCTTTTCAAAACCTCCTGCACTGAATCTCAACTTATGTATTTCACTCCCCTTTTCAGCAGGTTTCTCAATGGTTGGACATAGAAAGCATACCCCTGCACAAAAACGTGAGTAGTATTCACTTAGCCCAAGGAAAGAGCGAAGCGTATCCTTGTACTGAGGTGGTTGGACATCCTCAATGGCTTTAATTGGGGAAAATTTGGAGATATCCCACTAGGACTCTTAGAATGTCCTAAGTAATCAATATTTTGGGCCAGGAGCTTACAATTGTCAGTGCGAAGAGTGATTTACATTTCTTAAAAACAGTTCCAAGAATTTGGTTGCGACACTCAAGGATTTGCCCTAAAAAATACATCATCTTGGATGCCTGCACTCCCAACCCTCTTCCAAGATGGTGTCCATTAGATACTGAAAACGCTAGCAGCAGACGGATCAAAAAGGAGTCTGCAAAATTTGTACGCACCAAGCTGGTTGACAAATGTGGCAAGAAATTGGGAGTTCTCATTTAAATGAATCTGATGATATGCTGACTTGAGGTCCATTAATGAAAACAATTTTGAGTCGTCAATGTTAGCTAATTGGTCCTGTACTTTGGGAAGTGGGTGACAATCAACCACAATATTCTTATTGGGACTATGAAGGTCAGTAATTAGTATGGCATGTTTCTTTAATTTGATAGTGGGAACATAATCTTTGATAGGCCCAATTTTGTCATTGAAGACCTATGGAAAACCTGTGAGAATATGTTAAGCAGGGTTCTGCCTATCTACATTGACCAGAAAATGGGTATATTGGCTACTCTAACAAGTAAGTCAGCACCTGGAACCAACATGAGCCCTAATCTGGCAAGGCCCTGCCAACTAACAATGTGCCAATCCTCGATCGAAACATGGCCTACAAAGAACCCCACCATTTCAATATCTTGGTCACCATATGCTTTGAGATGTACACCTGCTAACTTTAACACCAACCCCAATGCAAGTTGAACAATGTATCAGATATAATGGTTATGGATGTTCCTGAGTCACACATTTTGTCCAGTGTGACAATTAAAGCCAAAGTTACCAGACACACAGAGTCTTTGACTTTATCAGGCTCCACAGTGTCGACATCGAGATTCAAAACTGTGAGAAGTTGGCCTGGTATATGATGTCCACAAATTAAAGTGGCCACCTTGGGGCGCTAGAGGGTGCACGGCAAGATGGCCGCACCCTAGTGAGGCTCTGCCCAACTGAGTGCCAATCCGACCATTTTCCGCCTGAAAAAAGCTGCATCTATGTGTTTATAATGACAGAACTGCACTGTGAATCCCTCTGGCACATATTAGAGGTGGTTTGGGCTGCTGGGGATTGCTGTAACGATAATTTTGCAGTGTCGATCGGACCCGCTGGCGCCTCTGTAAGATGGTGGTCGCTGTGAGGCTCTGAGAGCGGCCCTCGTCTGGTACCGCCCGTCACCCCTGCAGCCGGAGGTGTATGCCCACCACTGTCGGGCAGTTGATGTGAGTGGCACTCTGCCCAGAGACTGCTGACTGGGTGGTTCCCCGGAGCTGAAGACAGTGAAGCGTGGTGAACGCGGAGCTCCGGCCTAGAATTGCTGCTACCTGAACAGAGAGCGCCCTTGTGTGCATCTTATCTCGTGCCTTTCCTGCCACTCTCCACGTTCGAGTGTACTACAGATCCATTGGACCGATTATAAATAAACGCTTGCCTGCTTACTTCACCCTTCTCAGAGCTCCAGGCTGGGATCCCTGTGAGTTTTTACCTTCACATATACCACACGGTGCCACCACTTTTTTTGAAACCTAGCAGCGCAAGCCCCCTTCAGGTGTTCCCACATTGACAAGTCCTGAGGAGACCCAATATCCACCATGGGTCGAAACGTCGTAGACAGCTAAAAAGAGACGGACAGCACACAATAGTTGCTTAAACTCTCCAACTATTGTATATTGATTGAATATACGTTACTAGGTCATCTCTTTCTAATGAAACAAAATGAAAAATAGAAACCTCTTTTTTTTCATATGCTATTTACTTTTCACTTCAGTAGTGTAGGTTCTTTTCTATGTATTCACTTGGGACACACCGTCACTTGTTATACTATGTATGTGAATATTTCAGATGCTTTGTAAAAATTGTTTACCTATGTTCATATAAACGTTGCAAATTTATTACCAGACTGACTAAGTGTATAGACATCTTCTTTCTTTGACGTCCTACATACCACCCACATTGCCATTGTGCATAATACTTATCATAAGAGATATATATTTATCCACAGGAGCCGCTGTTGTTTTATTAAAACTTTATACCCAGGCTCCAAGTGAATAGGGTTTCCTTATGTCCTTTCCCAGTTAAAGCCTGCTAAGGCTGCTAATCATTGTGATTCCTATGGGCCTCTCTCAATTTTTAATATTAATGCTAAGATTTTAGCAAAGATGATTGCTCACATACTACAGTTCCTTGTCCCCTTACCGGTGCTCCCTGACCAATCAGGGTTTGTGCCTGCCAGGCCAACGGCACACAACCTGCGCACGCTCTTTGCCACCCTACAGTATTTTGACTCGGATTTTCAGGCAGTGGCGGTGCTGCTTGACGCTACAAGTAAAAACCACTGACTACCCTTCACTTAAGCTCGGGGAGTTTCACTGGTGGACCCTTCGCTATCACTCACACTCTACTCTTATACAATGGAGTCCCTAATATAACATCTACAGCCCTCCATAGCTTTTAGGTATTATGACAACAGACCCGTAACGTTCTGCAATGTGATTTCCTTACCACACTCTTCTAAATTTCATTCCTGGGATTGCCAGGTTGCTCCGTACCTGTACTTCCAGACAACATGAAACGCAACACTAACCTTTAATGTTGAACATATAGTTAATAATCAATAATCACCAAACTAATCAATAATAACCATAACTGTTACCTGAAAAACTGACCCAGCGAAAGGCCACGGATGAATACTTCACAAACCAAATATTTCAATGGGGCCGATACACATTTACCTAAATACTCAGCTGCACTCCCTGGTAAATCCACTGGGGGGGTTTATCATTTGCCTAAGTTCTGATTAGTTAATTCCCTGTATCCACAAACAATTTGGAGTAATATTCAATGTGTAACTAATCTTCAGAGATTAACAATCTATCCTCTGGTTGATGGACCAGTAGTTGAGTTAGTTGATGGTGATATTAATAGTTATCTAACTAATTTTTAGATCTCAGTGAAATAACCACAGACACTGGGTAAGATTCATAAGCTTTATCTGAGATTTCAGTCATAAATTGAACGCTCATTAATACAGATTAACAGTGCAAACTCCATCATTCTTCAAATGGAAGAGAAAGATTTTCATTTGGCAGTACAATCAATGACACAAACTTATTCAACAAAACCAAATGTATAAAAGTGGATAGATAAAGAGACAAAAGATACAAATCAAAAATACATTTGCAAAAGAATATGCACATTTTGAGATAGAATAATATTTACCTATTAGAAACACTGAAAACAACTCTCTGGCCAAAGGACTGGTGGGGGCCCCCTGAGGTATAATCAAGAGACAAAGACTATAGGACAGGATCGGGACAGAGCAAATACTTACTAGACTTCCCTACAAACCTGGCGCACCAGGGCGCATCCCTCTCTTACACTTTCCCCCTCCTCAATGTTCTTCCAGAATCTTTAAATCTAATCAGGCTGTTCTTTGGATCGGAATCTTTCCAGACTGTTCTCTCTCTTCTCTTCTCTCTCGAACCAGCAGCAGCTCTCTCCTCTCTCGATGCTCTCTTACTGTTGATTCACGCACTCCTTCTCTCTTCAATCACTCTAGGTTTAGTCTTATCTCTACATGTCCCACACTCAATAGTTGCAAATATTAGTAAAATATGGTTGGTCAGGGCTAGGAGAGTTTTCATCACACTATGCTGACATATTCACTTTTATTAAGGTACTATTGTTTCGCAAACCCTTCCCCTTTAGCACATTCATGATTTTCATTTCCCATACACTACACTTATTGTTGCCATTTTTATAAGACATTCATTACAAGCTTCATAGATGAGGGATACATCATCTTCACTTTCCCACGTTTCTTGTCCTTTGTATCTGGCAGCTGTTCATCTTTCCGGTCATCGGGTCACATTATGAATCCACTGAGCATGCGCGACTCATTGTCATCCAGCGCCATTTTCTCCTTTTGTTATAGGCGTAACAGGCCCACAGGCACACCATTAATAAAAGAATCATAACCAAATGTTATTTTCTTAATCATGTAATTCTCACTGTTCACCACCCACTTCTACTCTATCCCATGGTATTATTATTTTTCTGGGCAAAAGCATTAACAACAGCAGCTTTCTTTTAAATTCAAGCAAGCAGATGCCGGGCATGTGGTTCCTCAAGAACACATGTTAGTCCTTCTTGCGCATGCGTGAGATTTTTCCCTCTCAAAGTGAGTTAGTCACGTTATCTCTACGTAATTCTGGCTTGCACAAGCGAAATGGGGTTTTTACAAATAAAAGCAGGTTTTAGTTGTTTTGCATTTTACTCTTTATTAATTAAGCATGCGTAAAGCTTTCTCCCCATGTGCCGGTGTCTGATGTGTATTAGTTTCGTCTCATCTACAGTTTTAACCGTTAATAAAAGTTAATGAAGGATTGCTCTGAGCAAGTTTCTTTTTCCTCGAACCTTTTCTCCATCACCACCACAGGTAGTGGTATGAGGGAGGCCTGTGTGGTACCACCTGACTTACCACAGGCTTGACAGGTGGTACAAGAGCAACAAAACTCCTTTGTGTCATCTGATGTTTTGAGGCTAGTAAAAGTGAGGGACAAGCCTGTCACAAGTCTTACTTTGGCCTAGGTGTCCTGCCAATGGAACATCATGTGCCATTGTGAGTAGGAAGCCCCTAAATTTCAGAGATATGACCAACCTTCTGGTGGCACCGGGCATGGGGTCTCTACTGAGTAAAGGAACCCCTCATCCCAATAGATCCTGTGAGATCCACTGACACTTCCAGCAGCCTCTGCAGCAGCTTGCTGTCTGAGGGGTACAAGAGAGGGGCAGGTGTGTTGCTCCTGACTCAGATCTGCCCTGGAAGGGTCCCCTATCCCCAAGACCTTAACCTGATCAGGCTCCAGTTCATCTGATACCGTTCCTTCACAGGGACTGAAATCATCTCCCTCAAGAGACTGAACCTCTCTCAGCCTGAGGAAAGACACAGCCTTGCCCCTCCTGCTCCTTCTCTTGGAAGGCACCTGGTCATTTTTTTCAGAATCCAAGGCCTGTTCAGTAGAAGTCAGTAGAAGTCAGTTTGGTCTGTGACCTGGTCACAGCAAAGACATCTGCAGAGATGTGTTGCATTGCTGCATGAGTATTAAGTTCCACCTCAGCCCAGGCTGAAGTCTCCAAATCATTGCCCAACAAGCATTCTACTGGAAGGTCTAATCTAACCACAGCTTTCTTAGGGCCAGTTACCCCAATAGCTCCCAGGACTGGTTTGACCCGGACTATGCACAGGGACGCCAAGTGTGCCCCCAATGCAGACTTTCAGGCACTTTGGAAGTGCACCCACCCAGGCCCAATAGACTAAATCCTGTCTGGGAGGTGGTCACACCTTCCTGTAACAGGATGCCTATTGTGCTGCCTTCCCCTGCTCCAGCTTGGCTCAGCAGCAGGAGGGGAGAAATGTGTCATAAACACAACACGTTTTGTTGCAGTTGTTTTCGAGATACCATTTTACGCGAGCATATAATGCACCTCTACCTATATGTCTGGTTGTGTCCCTGACAACCCAGGAGAATGGTCTTCGAAGGCTGCAGGGGTGCTCTGCTCATACAGGGGCACCCTCTCATGTAAAACCCAGCACCCTGCCTTCAGGATTGTCACGGCCTACTAGAGGGGTGACTGATAGGTTTTAAGTGTAGTGACCAATAGATATAGTAAACCTATATCTAAAGTAAGTACCATCTTACACAGGCTGCAATGGCAGGCATGTAGTTCCATTTTGCATGGCCTCTCATGGGTTGCATAATACATGCTTCATCCCATGGGAGGCCTCTGGGGTACCTATGCCCTGGGTAAATGTGTACCATATATTAGGGACTGACAAGGGTACCCCAGTTTCCAATCTGAAGTGTACCCAAGTACATGTCATAACAATTTTGGGAGAAAGCAGATAGACTGGAGTCCTGATTAGCAGGATCCCAGTCAGACTAGTCAAAAACAGTGTAACATCAAGCAAAAAGTGGGGGTATGTAGAGGTTGATAGGGCTAGCCCCAGAGAACGATTGTGTTCTTAGGGAGACCCTCCTGGCGGACACCAGTTCGAGTTTGTGTATTACATAAACTCGTGAATGTTTTTCCTGCATTATGGGGTCTAATCTCCACTGAATGATCAGAAGATCTGGAGGAGTACGGATCTGCAAGACCTACTCTAGTCTGGAGGCCCTGTGACCGAATTACGGCAGGGCGACAAGTGGTTCTGATCGCGATTTATGCAGCACCCACACCAATAGAGGAACACAAGCACTACAGGGTCAGATCTGCCTCCCCACAAAGTTTGGAGACATCAGGATCTACTTGAGACACATCATACCAATACCTGGTGTACCAGACCCCTGCAGCAATCAGCAAAAAAAAGAGTCCATATCTGTCTCCAACAATTCCAGAAGCAAGCACCCATCAAGGGACATTGGGACTCCTGAGAACAAAATCCTGAGTGGCTAAGCTGTCCCTAATTCCCCTCTCCAAGTTGCCTAATTCTGATCGTATGAACTTCTCGGCACACGACGCATGGCTGACCTATCTGCTCTGCACCCAGCCTCACTGTACCCCTGTAATGATGAACCAGCTGTGAACCCATGGTCCCATGACCTTCGCATTCTCCTCTATCCAGTGGGACCCACTGGACTTACCACTAAGTCCGCCTGTGCAGTGTCTTTCCAGGTGACCCCTTTCATCGTAGCACCCTAGCTACCAAGACCTTCAGCACCCTGCTACCGGCTGAATCCGGGGCACTTCCAAACTTCTGCTATTTTAACTTTGGAACGGGTCATGCCTTTGACCTGAAACAAGATTTTATATATTTTTCTGCTTTTCTCCATTGACTTCAATTGTGCGTAATTGTGCACAAACGTTATACATTTTCTGAACTAATAAAAATGTTAATTCCTAAAGTACTTACCGTAGATCAAGGTTCTCAGTCTTCAAAAATACAAAAAAAAGAGATTATTTTTATAAATTGATCTTGGATTTATTCTTGAGTGTGTGTTTCTTTATTGTCTATCTCAGTATAACAAATGCTTAGCAATATCCTCTCATAAGCCTAAATGCTCGCCCATACTACCACAAAAAAAGCATTTGTATTATCTACTTTATCCTCTGTGTACCAGTAAGGGATCCACTGGACTCTCTGAACAGTGTACTTCATTTTAGTACACTATATACAGATCCAGCTTCCTACAGTGGGGCTTCAGTGGTGGGATAGAAGACTTTGCATTTGCTGGAAGCACTTTGTCAATAAGTGACCACATGAATAAACATTCATGTGGTCACATTTCTAAAATTAACTGCTAGGGCCTTGGCTAAGTCCCTGAAACTAAGTGGTTAGAAATGAAAATGTCTGTTACTATAGTAGGGACAAAGCATTTGGTGTTAAGGTTTTTTTTTAACTACATAAAATGTTTCCACCCTTAGTAAAGTAATAAGAGATACAGATAACCAGGCTCAGGAGCACAACATGGCCCCTTATTTGGGCCTGTCCTATGCCACGCTGAGATGCCTCTGTAAGGGTTATGATAACAACACTGGCAAACCTGCTGACAAAGAAAAGCTTACAAAGCTGCTAGAAGAGTTTGAAAGAGATAACCCATAGCTAGTAGTTCAGTCTGAAGAAAATGGAACTACTGAAAATCACACTGAGGACATGGCTGAGTGCATCCACTCAGAGCAAGATGAGGACTCCTCAAGAGGGGATATCATGCTGGAAAGTTTGACCAGGATATTGAACTTAGAAGCTCTAATCCTTGACATAGAAAGACAAAGAAAAGAGATGAGCCTATGACTTATGTTTGGTGGCAGCAATTTTATAAGTAGGGAGAGAGAGAAGATTCATTTGACTAAAAACTCCTCAAAGGGATTGTCCATAAATACTCAGAGTGTGATGACAACACCAAATGGTTCACTGCTTTTGATAGAGCCTTCCTAGCTAAGAGTAGGCAGAAGATATTGGGCTCCTCTCCTGTGGAAACTATTCTCCGGAAAATGGAGGGATAGACTCATGACAATAAATGAGAAAGGTGCGGAGTCTATGACCTCATGAAGGGTACCCTGATTGAGGGCTTTGTACTCACCACTTAAGAATACATCATAAAATTCAGGGAGGATCGAAAAACCCAGAATCAGTCCTGGGTGCAATTTGTTGACTTTTCAGCGAAAACACCAGATGGTTGGCTATCAGGTAACAATGTGCACAACTATAAATTGTTACAATGTTAAGTTACATCTGCATCTAGTAGACCTAGGTGCACATTCTCCTCTAGAGTTGGTGAAGAAGGCAGACCACTGGATCTAAACAAAGGTGACCAAGACTACCAATGGTGAGGGTGACCAAATGAAAGAGGCCAAAAAGACTCCCCAAACGAAAGACGATCACCAAAAAGATAAACACAAAAATTAGTCTTCTTCAGGCCCCCAAAAACCTTCTCACGACAGTGGGGCCAGAAACTCTTCACAGTCCAAGGTAAGTACTAGGATGATAACTAGGATCCCAAGAAGGCTTAGTGTTTTGATTGCAAGACAACTAGACCCTGAAGTGAATACCCAAAATGTAAAAACAAAGAAAATGTCTCTAGCACACCGGCAATAAATGCAATAGTGAGTCTCCAACTTGGATCGTAGGTGAGCCCTGACCATGTGAAGGTGCTCACTGAGGCAAATCTAGTCTCAGAGGGAGGGGCGAATGTAGCTGACCTGGTTGTCTGGCTAAGTAACAAGGAGAGATACAGACAAGAGCAAAATATCAATGGGATTAGAGTAGAAGCCCTGAGAGACACTAGTGCTAGTATCCCCATGTTTACTGAGCAGATAGTGTCCTCAGATCAATATCTGCTTGGGAAACCTATACAGTCCTCAACGCTGACAATCATGTTATGGTGAATCTAATGGCCTTGAGAAAGGGTTAGTGGTCTCAAAAGGGTAGTGGTTTTGTCTGCTATGCCTGTACATCGTTGCTTGGCAATGACTTGGAGCACTCAGCATGGGCTAAGGTAGAAAATAAAATACATGCGGCAATGATGGGAATACCTGAATGGGTGTGTGTGAAAACCAGAGCACAGTGTAGAACCCAGTGTGAAAAAGAAGTGCTGGGGCCTGAAATTATGGAACAACCTTCCAACAGAAAGGGCAATAAGTACAGCTAGCCTGCTTCTATACAGACACCAAATCAAGTACCTGCTTCTGAGAGAGAAGACTTGTCATCCCCAGAGGGAACTGAGCACCACTAGCCTGAGCCTTACACTGCAGAGCTTTGGTGCCCAGGGGGACCCTCTAGGGGATATCTGCTCCAGAGGCAGAGAATCTTTACTACCCCTGAAAGCGTGAGGCAGCAAGCTGCTGAACCAGAAAAGGGAAGTGTAAGTGGTTCTCACAGGACCTCTTGGGAAGGAGGAACTCCTATACACTGAGGCCAAAGACCCCAAACACGGTGCTATTAGGAGTTTGCTAGTGCCCCAGCAGTTCAGAGAGATTCTCCTAACTTTGTCCCCTAACATTCTACTAGCTGGGTATCAAAGCCTGGAATAGGTTAGTCAACCACTTCTACTGGCTAGGAATGTCCCAGAAGGTGATGGAGTTTTGCATCTCCTGTGCCACCTGTCAAGCCAGTGGCAGACAGGCAGCCACCTAAAGGCTGAGTACATGAAAAAAGCCAAGCAAATATTGAGGTCAGCCAAGGGCTCAAGAAGCTCTGGTATGACCGAAAGGGTATCATGGTGGAGTTCAGCCAGAACAAAAGGCTGAGATTTTGGGGCATATGGCACTGAGGGTCCTCCAGGACAAATGGCCCGGGACCTACCTCATCCAAAAATGCAATGGGTGGCCACATATTTGGTAGACCTTGGCACATGTAGGAACCCCAAGAGGGTCATACATGTAACTCTCCTGAAAGCCTAGGATGACAGGGTTGACATGACCATGCTAATGGTCACTTATGAGCTTCAGGAAGCAAAAAGTAAAGCTCTTCCTGACCTTGTCTCTCACAACGCTATGGATGTCTCAGTTGAAGAAGTGGTCTTCTCCGACACCATCACTGATCAACAGCAGACTGGTTGCAGGCAAATCCCAAATCAGTTTGCTGAGCTCTTTACTTTTGCCCCTGGTCGGACTAACCACTGTACATGTGATGTGGATACTAGTGGAAGCTTACCTGTCAAAACCAGAATCTACAGGCAGTCTGATCATGTCAAAGAAAGCATCAAGGCAGAAGTAAGCAAGGTGCCAGAATTGGGTGTCATTGAACCCTCAGGGAGCCATTTGGCCAGGCCAGTTGTCCTAGTCCCCATGCCTCATTCCCAGGGTGGAAAGTAAGAAATTAGGTTTTGTGTGAACAATAGGGGGCTCAATTCAGTCACAAAAACTGATATGCATCCAATTCCTAGGGCTGATGAACTGATTAACAGGTTTGGTGGAGCCAAATATCTGAGTACTTTTTATTTCACATCAGGGTACTAGCAGATAGGTCTGACCCCTAGACCAAAAGATAAATCAGCATTCTCAAACCAGATGGGCACTTCTAGTTTACTGAGATGCCCTCTGGATTAAAGAATGCCCTTGCCACCTTTAAGAATGTGGTTAACAAAGTCCTTGCTGGATTGGAATCCTTTTGTGCAGCTTATCTGGATGATATTGCTGCCTTTAGCTCCTCCTGGTAGGATCACCTGGTCCACCTCCAAAACATCCTGAAGGCTCTGCAGAGTGCAGGCCTCACTATCAAGACAAGCAAGTGTCAGATAGGGCAGGACAAGATTATATCTTTGGGCCACAAGGTGGGTAGAGGTCAAATTCAGCCCGTACAACCCAAAATACTGACCATTCTGGATTGGTAACCTCCAATTACTCAGACCCAAGTTAGGGCGGTCCTTGGCTCGACTGGGTACTACAGTAATATAGATCCATTGTGGCTCCCCTGATAGAATTGACCGTTAAGAAAATGCTCAAGACGATGAACTGGACACTGAGCTGCCAAAAGGCTTTTGACACACTGAAAGAAGCAATGTGCTCAGCACCCATTCTAAAAGCTCCAGATTATTCCAAGCAGTTCATAGTGCAGACAGACTCTGCTATACATGGGATGGGAGTGGTCCTATTCTAGACCAGTGATGATAGCCAAGATCAACTGTTGCTTTCATAAGCAGGAGGCTTCTCCGCAGACAGCAGCGTTGGAGTGCCATTGAGAGGGATGCCTTTGATGTGGTTTGGTCTCTGAGAAGCTGAGGCCATACCTGTTTGGTACTCACTTCATTGTCCAAATTAACCAAAGACCTCTCAGAAGGCTCATGCAGATGAAAGGCGAAAACTTCAAATTGTTAAGGTGGTCCATATCCCTATAGGGAATGGACTTTACAGTGGAACACAGACTTTGGACTGACCATGCCAACACAGATGGCCTTTCCAGGTAGCTTTCCAGCCCAATTGGGCTTGAATGCTGTTAATATAGCATCCGTGGTGGGAAGCGCCACAAGGCCTTCGGAGCTGTAGCCCGATAGTCCAAGCATGACTTTATATCGTGGTTGTGCTCAAGACACCAGAGACAGATGAGGTGGGAGTCGGTAACCAACATCATACGGTGACAAGCATTGCCTTGTTTAAACCCTGTCTTCCTCAAAGATATCCTCGCACACAAATTGGAAGTTTTTTTTCAAAGTTGCTAATACTGGAAAAAAATGCTTTTCAAAAAGTAACAGAGGGGTAGCTCTTCCAGGATTGGTGCTTAACTGGCACAGAAAGAAAATAAACGATATGCGCATGCCTGGGTGGCACCTATATAGGTGATTTTAATGTCATAAGCGACACTACTGACACCTACGACATCACCCAGAGCCAAATGGAGTCACCTGATGGTGTGCGCAAGGCGTATTGCTCAATAAAATGTTCCGGATCCAGCCTGACGGATGGGATATTTAAAGGTAAGGAATCTGAAATTAGACGTCTCTCTATCAGACCATTTTCCTTGTCACGATTTAACAAATCTCATAACTTCAGAGTAAGCTGTCTGTCGACAGAGTCAATTGGGGCTCTGCCTTTGGAAAGTTTAGAGTCTGCCAAAACCTGGGTTAGAACCTTTGTTTTTTTTGCATTCAAGCACCACAAATATTTACAGTAAAATTATATTCGAACAGTGAAGTTGGTTAGCAACATTTCCTAAATCCATCAGCAGCATGACAGATGATGTAGGTGGCTTGCTACCATTTGACTGTAGAAAAGGGTCCATTTCTGATATTTATCTGATCTTTATCTGATTACATGGACATAGCCTCTTTATTCTACATGTGATAAAGTGTCATGAATATGCATGTATGAATATATTGTCAGATGTAAGTACACTGAAAGCATGGAAATTTCACATAGACAATCTAAAAACTTGGGCATTAAGAGGCATTTATATTACCAATTAGCAGCCAAGACTACAGGCATTGATATGCTTAATCAAAAGCTAAAAGTAAGTGATGTAAATTTCTTGTAGGAGTTGGGTTAGTGGTGGACAACAGTCTAGCAGTGCCACTTCAGTACCAGATTCTGCACTAGTCATTGCTTCAGGCTCAGGCCCTAGGCCTGCCCAGGTATCCAACAAAAGGCAGTATCTGGATTTGCACTGGCAAAGGTATGGTGCCATGCCCTGATGACCTGTCGCTTCAGGTTCCTGGATCACTGTGGGCGCCTGGACCAACTGAAACAAACACTACTAAGGTGTTTAAATGTTCTACTTGGACCTCTAGTTTACCTGAATTATATTTTAATTGTTATGTTATGTTATGTTAATAACCTTTCATATAGCGCACGTACACCCAGAGGTTTCATGGCGCTGACTAGCAGAATCCCAGGTAGATAGAAGGATTATGCCTAGGCCTGAATGAAAAGCCAGGTCTTAAGCTGTTTCCTGAACATTAAGAGGTCAGTGCAAGAGCGGATCTCCAGAGGGAGGGAATTCCAGAATCTGGAAGCAAGGGTCGCAAACCTGCGTCCTCCCTGACGTTCGAGTTTGAAAGAGGGGGTGACCAAATGATGAAGATTGGCGGACCGGAGGTTGCGGGAAGGAATGTACCTGGGCAAAAGAATGTTAATGAATTGAGGACTGAGGGCTTGAAGAGATTTGAAGATGATACATGCTGTTTTAAATTCTACTCGTTGGGAGATAGGAAGCCAATGGAGTTGTTTTAATAGAGGCCTGGAAGATAGCCAACGAGGTTGCTGGTGGATCAATCTGGCTGCTTGGTTCTGCACCAGTTGAAGGTGTTTACTGAGGAAAAGAGGGAGGCCCAGGTAGATGGAATTGGCATAATCCAGGCGTGCCAGTAATAAGGCTATCACCACCTGGTTCAAGGCCGAATGGGTTAGCATCCGACTGATTTTCTTAATCCTGCGAAGCTGGTAAAAACAGGAGGATACCACCGTGCCTACTTGGGTATTCAATGACAGATCCTTATCGATCACTGCTCCCAGGCTCTTTACCAAAGTGGAGGGGGCAGGAGGGGGACCTTAATTAGTTTGCCATTGCATTGAGGACGGCCAGTAACGCCAACCTACATTTATATCTTTTACTTTCATTTTTGCTATCGTTTATATTTTCAATCTACATATTTTTTACCTTTGGGTATTCTAATATCACATCAAATTCTTCATCCTTACTTTAGACTGTTTCCAGAGGAACAAACAGCCAAACAATTTCCATGTGCCCTGAGGACTCCGGCTTCAGGTTCTTTGAACTATACCCTTTCAGTAGACTCACACTTTAGGGATTAAACCAAGTTATCTGTTTGTGTTCCAAAATACTTGGGTTCCTTAGTAATTGTTGTTTCAAAATAAAGTTGTTGGACACTGAGAGGTCTGCAGATTGCTCTATCATGAACTCCTCCTCTTTTGGTCCAAATAGGAGCAATTAATCAGAAGCCACCACAATTCCTGATGTACTTGGGCTGCCTTGAGTACTTGAGATGAGATCTTTGCAAGATGTTTTGTCAGTCAAGTTGAATGGATTTTGTTCTTACTATAGTCTAAAGGCATGCCAGAGCTCCAATGTTGCTAATTTTCAATTGGAACTAATTTAAACCCCCCTACAAAGTGGAGCTGATAATGTTACAAGATGATGAGTGGAATATCCCTGAACAACACAAACATTATCTTATAAAAACAGATCTACTATGCAAAAAACCTTATTCATATGAAGCCAAGTGGAGCTACTTGTTTTAACCAGAAGGATCAAAGAAGATCAGCCACCGGCTGGTATGCATATCTCAACAACTTCGGTGTCAACTATAGATTATACATTACTTAGTTTTCTATCATTTAGATGAATGTTAAACCTGTCATCCTTGACTGTTTCCCCTGTGTTTTATACTCTACCGCCAGTAGTTTTGACTTTCATCCTGGAATTCTTTTTTGCTAGTTTAGGTACTCTGGGCACTTTACCACTGCTGATAAGAGCTAACGTGCAAGTGTTCTCTGTGTATATTGTAATTCCGACAGATTTTTCATGATTGGCATTTTTGATTTACTGGGAAGTCCCTAGTAAAGTTCACTATGTGTGCAAAGGGCCTGTAAATCAAATGCTACTAGTGAGCCTGCAACACTGGTTATGCCTTCCACACAAGTAGCCCTGTAAACTTGGCTCAGGCCTGCCTTTGCATTGTCTATAAGTGCAATTTTTCACTGCCATGTCTACCAGGAAAGTGCACCCACTTGCCAGGCCCAAATCTTCCCTTCTAGTACATGTAAGGCATCCCTAAGGTAGGACCAAGTTAACCCTATGGGCAGGGTGCAGTGTCTGTGAAAGGTAGGATATGTACTGGTGTGTTTCACATGTCCTGATAGTGAAATACTGCCAATTTCTTTTTTCACTATAGAACAGACTTGCTTCCCCATAGTCTATCATTAGAGCTGCCTTATTACATTTTACAAGAGTAACTTTCAATTGGGAACAGCTAGAGATTTGGAGTTTGGGCTCTCTTCTCATCTCTGAACTTAATAACACATTGTTTAATACATGTGTTTTTTAAATTGTGTATTTGAAAATGGCACTTTCAGAAAGTGAGCATTTTCTTTTTTAACCATCCTGTGCCTCTGCCTGCTTGTATGAATTAGCATCTGGATTTGACTGTCAGGGGTATGTCTATGCATTCATTCTAGACAGTCACACAAAGGGAGTTGAGGTATGTCTGCAAATCCTGCTGGCCTATCATCAGGTTGATGGGCCATTCTGAGCTAGAGTGGTGGGAGGGGCTGTCACCTGCACCTGAATAGGGTTGTGGCTGGCCTTTCACAATGCTGTCACCAACCCCTTTGAGTGTGTCTAGATTCAAGACCAAACAGAACAAGAACTTGTGAAGTACAAAGCCAATCCTTTGAAGAATGCCATCTACAAATACCAAAAAGGGTATAAGTATTGAACCTAAAACCCCAGACTAAACACTTATGGATGTAGAGGAACCTCTGCCAAGGAGAAGAGTTGAAGAGCTTTGAGGAAGAGTACTGCCCCTTTGCTGTGTGTTGCTTTGTTGGGTTGGCCTGCAGTTGCTGCTCTGCTTTGGAGAGGAAAATGTCTGGACTTTGCTTTGTCGCCTGCTCGTGAAGTTTCTCCAAGGGCTTGTTTGTGCCTAGCTCCTGTTGAAAGTCTTGGGGCTATCAAAGACTTAATTTGCAACATCTGTGAACTTCTCTGCTGTTAGTTCTGGCCTTCTTTGTGCTGCCAAATCCAGTCCTGGGTCCTTGTTCCTGCTGCAAAGACTGGCATGATACCATCCAAATTGACGCATCGCCTGTTTTTCTGATGCAGCAGCGCCACGTGGGGGAAATTTCCACACACTGCTGCCGTGCAGCTGCAGAAATCGATGCAGCATCTGCCAGCAGCTGAAGAAACCACCACAGGTCGAGTTCAGTACACTGTGTCTCCAAAGTCCGAGACTCCGCTCTGACTCCTATGCAGACCCTTTTTTGTGGCTGAAAGAATTGAAGCATCGAGGGACCACGGCTGGGACTGTTTGTCGCTGCCGCATCGACCTCCAGTGCATTTGGATTTCTATGCATCACACCTGTGTGGCAAATTTTTCCGATTCATCACTTGCAGACCAGTACCCTCTTGGATTTTGATGTATCGCTTCCCCCTCCAGTCTGGATTCGACACAACAATTTGCCTGCGTGCAGCAGAAGTGATGCACTGCAACCCCGCGGTCTCAGGAACCAATGCATTGCTATGTTTTGCAACGTTTCCCTCCCATGTTGCTGGTTTGCCTTGTGGATTTGGATGCATCTGATGTACTTTGTATAAAATCCCCACATCCATTGAGTTATATGGACAGAACTGCTTGAAACGTTTAACGAGCAATATATTAGATTATGTAAGCTGGATTTTTGTAATTTTGATCTTGTTTGGTTTAGATAAAAATGCTTTATTTTTTTAACTGGTGTGGTGTCCATTTGTAGTGTTTTCACTGGGTTACTGAGTGCGTTATGCAGAAATAGTTTTCACATTGACTCTTAGTTAACCCTGGCTGCTCGTACCAAGCTAACAAAGAGGTGAGCAGGGGTTACCTAGGTGTTTAACTAATATTTCAAAGAAAGGGGTCCCTGCTCAGACAGGGTGTTTACCACTGCCAACTAGAGACCCCCCATTTCTAAGAATGGTTAAAGTTGTTCAAGATTGACCAGCGCCCAGAAAGCGACCATTTTCCACAGCTCTTAAAGCTAGTAAGCACAGGAAGCACCTACAATCTAAAAAGAATAAATTAGAATGGTGAGATAGCCGATAGCTTTTTGGAAACCAGCAAAATACGTAAGTATATGGTGTCTGAAAGTTTGGACTGCCCGATAAACATATAGGAGACAGCAATAAAAAGTTTTGAAAATGACTCAAAATTTTAATCAAAGTGGACACATACTTTGACTGTTTAGAAACATTAGCTCAGTTGGTTTACACAAGAATTAGGATGAATAAAAAAGGAACGTAATAGGTGCCTTTTACTCAAGAAGCGTATCCCATGGGATGACACCCGCGCCGCAAATAAAATCTTTAAAAAAAGAATTTCAAAAGCAGGCTTGGGAAACCTGCCACAAGGAAATGAAAATTTCTAGATTAGACTGCTCTATGCCAGTAATGTCAGGGACCCAAAAACATCCTGGGGCATAGTGAATAATCATGAACAAGGAAATCATGCATCAAACAATGTGAACATCTCGAAGCAGTATTGGGTGTCTTACCTCATTAACCACTTCCACGCTAGCGGTTTTCCCGCTGTGCGCTGGATTTTCAAAATCAACATGTTGGATGACGAGTTCACTTTGTCATCCGCACAGGGCAGGTAAAGCTGATGACGAGCTGAGCTCGTCATCAGCATGGAAGGGGTTAATAAACATATGGGGATGATAAAGCCCAAAAAGAGAATTCAGATTACAAGAAAAGAACCTTGTCCTTCTGAGAGCGTTTACTCGAGAAGATCTCTTTTTTAATAGAACACTTGAGTGTTAGGGTTTGGGTGTAGTCCTCTTTCTGTAACCATGGATTGGCATCATGTGATCGGCCAGGATAGGGATATAGGACAGTCCTACCTTCTTTTCACTGCTTGATATCGATAGTGTGTGGGTTCCTGTTTCCTGGTGTTGGTTCCAGTGATTGCTGTTTTTCTTGATTCGGATTCCTCACGGGTTCGTGAGTGACTCCAGATCCTTTTGGGATTTAATCCTTCCTTTTTTTCTGGTTTTTCCCGTCCTTTGTTTCCCGTTCCCGTTAGACAGTTAGTCCCCTTTTGCCCCTTTCCTTCCAGCTTATTCCAGTTTCTGTTCTGTGGATTTTGGGATTCCTGTTCCCCCCCTGATGTTAAAAGCCGTTAAGATGTATTGCTCACCTCGATTGTTTTTAGGAGCTTGGTAACGCGCTTCGGAAACAAACGCTCGTATCGTTTCCTTGCGCGTCTTTTTTACCTTTCCTTGTCCTTTTGTGCGTAAATGACGTTTTAGGTCATTCCGCGAGTCTGCTCCTGATGTAGAGTGTTGAGAATACTGGCTTTCTTTGCCCCTTAAGTCCTGTCCCTTCCCTCTGGTAATATGTGAACTAGCAGGGATTTTTTGTGTATGCCGGAAACAAAGGCATTCTTTTTCCCCTGATAACGAGAGAGACACCCTTGGAAGTATTGATTAAGTTCTTCGTGATTCTCCTGATACAAGAGGAGTTATCTTGCATCGGATTAGGCGTTTTTGTTATATGCTGCCAGAAGATTTCATGAAGCAAAACCTGCATTATTTACTGGTAGGAGTGATTACTATCACAGGATATGATCCTTTGCTTTAGCACTGTTGGATATATTTATAAAGTGTGCTTTTGTCTATTTAGGTGCAGAAGCGTGGAGGAGGGAGCTGTGACCGTATTTATCTAACCAGGGTGGAAACTGACTTGGTGTCTCCTGATAATCTTCCACCCCCTTTTCTGGTTCATGTGCACACTCATAGTTATATCTTGTGAGTGGTACATGGGTTGGGGAAGTGGATTGGTTCATGCTTCGTTCCTGCAGTGTGCGGGCTAAGTGGACGGAATCCAACAGAATATCAAGCCCATGAATTATCACACTGCCCGGACGAGTATAGAGCAGGATTTGAGGGATCCCTCAGGTGGGGCGGCTAGTATTCCTACTATGCAGGATTTGATGAGGGCCCTAGCGGCTTTACAAGCTCAGGTACAGGACTTAAGACATGAGAATGCAGGCCTAAAACAAGAACTAGGGGCTGTGAGGGCCAGGGATCAGTCGCAATATAGGGGACAGGGATCTGTGTTACAGCCTGAGACATTTCAGTATGGAGGAGGGACAGGACAGAGCACCAGTGGGGGTGGGGCTCCTATAGCTGTGACTGTTACTACCCCTGTTGCTGTGCCGTTGGCTCCCCCTGAAAGGTTCACTGGTGACAGTGATAAGTTTGGTACGTTTATGAACCAGTGCCAGTCACACTTTATGTGTAAGCCAGGAGCCTTTCCCGATGACTCTGCCAAAGTAGCTTTCACTATATCATATTTGGCTGGCACAGCTGCTCAGTGGTCTATTCCCTTAGTTGATAGCGATGATCGTGTACTGTACGACTATTCGGCTTTTAAGGAGTTGATGCGGGGATTGTTCGCTAAGCATGCTTTTATGCAAGCTAGCGATGCAGAGCTCCTGAAGCTCCGGCAGGGCAGGCAGGATTTATTATCATATATTGCCACATTTAATCGGTTGGTGTCCGAGACTCAGTGGCCGATGGCCAAAAGGACTTCCTTGGTTTACCAGGGTTTATGTGAGGACCTTAAGGATGTGGTATCTCAGGTGGTGGACCCACCAGATGACTGTGCTGCATTCATTGACCCTGTAGTTAAATTGAACCATCGACTATCAGAGAGGCGTGGGGAACGTAATCGTTTCCAGGTATCCTGGTGAAGCTATGTTAGATCTGATGTAGAACCCATTGGGGAGCATAAGACAGCGCCTGAACCTATGGAAATAGGCAGGGTAAGAGGGCCATTGACTTCGGAATAGAATAAGAGGAAGAGAGATTTGAAGCTATGTTTGTATCGTGGTGAGGGAGGCCATTTTACCAGGGAATGTCCAGTGAAGCCTTCAGGTTCTGGGCATGGTAAGAAGGTAGCATTCATCTAAGTGGATGGACGCTTACCTACAAAGGAGGAATCGAGAGGACAGTATGATGTGTTGGGCTGATAGATCAAGTACCTAGGCATTTCATTATCACCGCCCATCTTTTGCTTTCCGTGCACAACCGAGTGTCTGTGTCTGTTCTGCTGGATTCCGGTGCTACCGGATATTTTATTGATATTTCCATGGCGAATAAACTATCGATTCCTTGTCGCTACAAAGAACAACCGGAACCAGTGAGAGCCATAGATGGGACGGAATTGTCATCGGGTTTTATTACCCGTCAGACTGTTCCGTTACGATTGCTGTGTGAGAATGGACATTCTGAAATGGTGGTTTTTGATTTAATTGATGCTCCTTCCTTCGGTTTGGTGTTAGGGGTTCCTTGGCTGCAGGAACACAATCCTAAGATCAATTGGGTGCAGCGTCTGGTGACATTGGACTCCACTTATTGTCTTGAACACTGTTACAGGGAGGCTAGTGAACGGATTTCTCCTTTGTCCTGTGCGGTTTCTAAGGTGGGCTCGGTTCCACTGCAGTATTCCGCTTACAAGGACGTTTTTGACAAAGGTCAAGCCCAGGGTCTTACTCCGCACCGGTCTTTTGACTGTAAAATCGATTTGGTGCCAGGTATTCCTTTACCATGTAGCCGCGTTTATGCGCTGTCAGAACCCGAGGAGTTACATCTTAAGGAATACCTGGATGAGATGTTACAGTTGGGTTTCATCTGTCCCTCCTGTTCGCCTGTGTCATCGGCGATCTTTTTCATACCAAAGAAGGAGGGGTCATTGAGGGCCTTTGTGGACTATAGGGCCTTAAATAAAGCCACGGTGAAGAACAAGTACCCTCTTCCACTCATCCCCGTGTTGTTGGACCAGCTCCGCAAAGCCACAGTGTTTACCACATTGGATTTGCGGGGCGCTTACCATCTTATACGTGTTCGCCCTGGGGATGAATGGAAGACGGATTTTAAGACCAAACACGGTTTGTTTGAGTACTGTGTTATGCCGTTTGGCCTGTGTAACGCGCCAGCGGCATTTCAGTTCTTCATCAATGAGGTCCTTAGTGAGTATTTGGATAGAACTGTCATGGTCTATCTGGATGAAATTCTCATCTTCTCTGAGACTGGTGCTGACCATCACGAACATGTGACACAAGTGCTACAGAAATTACAAGAACATCATCTGTATGCCAAATTAGAAAAGTGTCAGTTCAGCACTTCTGAGGTGGAGTTTTTGGGATTCATTATCTCGGCAGAAGGTATTCGGATGGACCCAAAAAAGATACAGGCTATTGTGGCCTGGCCCATACCATCTACTGTCAAGCACATTCAGGTGCTTTTAGGGTTTGCCAACTTTTATCGGCGTTTTATTTCTCATTTCTCCGATATAGTGGCACCTATGACCCGACTGTTGAGGAAAGGGGTTCCCTTTGTTTGGTCTATTGAGGCTCAGGACACCTTCCAACTGTTACTCAGGAAATTTACAACCGCGCCTGTGTTGGTGCATCCTGATCCTGCCCTGCCGTACTTCGTGGAAACGGACGCTTCATTGTGTGCGGTGGGTGGAGTGTTATCCCAACGAGAGGAGGAGATCGGCCATATGCACCCCATCGCCTTTTTCTCCAAGACCTTGTTGCCGGCCGAACGCAATTACACTGTGGCGGAGAGGGAATTATTGGCAGTGAAGTTGTCTTTTGAGGAATGGCGCCATTATTTATGGGGCGCCCGTCATACTATCACGATCTACACCGATCATAAAAACCTGGAGTTTTTTACGTCTGCCTGTGCTTTGACTCAGCGTAAAATGCGGTGGGTCCTATTCTTTAATGAATATGACTTTGTTATAACTTATAGACCCGCAGCACAGCAGATCAAATCTGATGCTCTTTCCCGGATTCATGTAGATCCTAGGGAATTGAGTCCCTTGATGGATGACAGACCGATGATTGATGGTGAGAGGATCATAGGAGTTACAACAGCTGCTGACTTCCCTTCTCTGGTGAAAGAGCGGTTACGTCAGATGGATTTGGCTCCTTGGCTAGCAATGCCCCGGGTTGTGACTCAGGATGGGTTGTTGTATTATGAGAGTCGGTTGTTTGTTCCCCCGGTCTTGAGAGAGATGGTTCTGCAGTGGTGTCATTCTTCTGCATTGGTGGCACATCCTGGGATTCAGAAGACCAGGGTGTTGTGTTTGAGATGGTTTTGGTGGGAGTCTTTAGCAAGGGACATCCAGAGTTATGTGATCGCTTGCCCTGTTTGTGCCATCAGTAAGCCCTCTCATAGTAAGCCCTCTGGTCTTTTGCAGCCCCTAGAGGTCCTGCCTTCTCCTTGGCATACCATCAGTATGGATTTTGTGACTGACCTTCCATCTGTGTCTGGTTTTACCGCCATCTTTGTGGTGGTGGACTTATTTACAAAGATGGCGCATTTCATCCCGCTATCCAAGATCCCTACGGCTAAGGAGATGGCATTGGTGTTCATGACCTCGGTTGTGAGGTTACATGGATTACCATCGGCAATCATATCCGACAGGGGGGCTCAGTATGTGTCCCATTTTTGGACGGAACTGTGTTTGGTGCTTAAGATGGAAATACGGATGTCATCTGCGTATCATCCGCAATCTGATGGTCAAACTGAACACACCAATCAGACCATGGAACAGTACCTGGGTGCCTTGTTTCGTCTTTGTCGTGTGATTGAGTGACTGCTCTTCCTATAGCGGAATTCGCCTATAATAATAGTCTACACTCCGCCCTGGGTATGACTCCTTTTTATTGTTCCATGGGGTACCATCCTAGAGCGTTAGCTATCCAACCCACTGGGCATGTGCCAGCCATAGATGACATGTGTAAGAGGTTGAGTGACATCTGGAGTGTGGCAAGGGAGCAGCTGCAGGAAGCTAAAGCTGCTATGAAGCTACAGGCAGATAGGCATCGGGCCCCTGCCCCCTCCTATCAGGTGGGGGGATCAAGTTTGGTTGGCTTCCCGCAATTTGAGAATACAGGGGTCCCGTAAATTGCAACCTAGGTTTGTGGGCCCTTTCCCGGTTGTCCAGGTGATCAATCCGGTGGCTATGAAGCTCCAGCTGCCAGAGGACTACAAGGTCCATCCTGTGTTCCATACGTCTTTGTAAAACCCTTTGTGCCCTCTGCCCAAGTGCTGCCCCTCCCCCTCCTTTGGTAGTCGATGGACAGGAAGAATTTGAGGTTCATGCACTTCTTGATTCCAGACGTAGGAGGGGCCGTCTTTATTATCTGGTGGACTGGAAGGGATACGCCGCTGAGGATAGGACGTGGGAACTGGCTGGGGGGGTGCATGCGCCTCGTTTGGTCCGGCTGTTTCATAGGTGACATCCTTTGAAACCCCGCCCGGTGGGGAGGATCATTGGGGGGGGTACTGTTAGGGTTTGGGTGTAGTCCTCTTTCTGTAACCATGGATTGGCATCATGTGATCGGCAAGGATAGGGATATAGGACAGTCCTACCTTCTTTTCACAGCTTGATATCGATAGTGTGTGGGTTCCTGTTTCCTGGTGTTGGTTCCAGTGATTGCTGTTTTTCTTGATTCGGATTCCTCACGGGCTCGTGAGTGACTCCAGATCCCTTTGGGATTTAATCCTTCCTTTTTTCTGTTTTTCCCCGTCCTTTGTTTCCCGTTCCCGTTAGACAGTTAGTCCCCTTTTGCCCCTTTCCTTCCAGCTTATTCCAGTTTCTGTTCTGTGGATTTTGGGATTCCTGTTCCCCCCCTGATGTTAAAAGCCGTTAAGACGTATTGCTCACCTCGACTGTTTTTAGGAGCTTGGTAACGCGCTTCGGAAACGAACGCTCGTATTGTTTCCTTGCGCGTCTTTTTTACCTTTCCTTGTCCTGTTGTGCGGAAATGACGTTTTAGGTCCTTCCGCGAGTCTGCTCCTGATGTCGAGTGTTGGGAATACTGGCTTTCTTTGCCCCTTATGTCCTGTCCCTCTGGTAATATGTGAACTAGCAGGGTTTTTTTGTGTATGCCGGAAACAAAGGCATTCTTTTTCCCCTGATAACGAGAGAGACACCCTTGGAAGTATTAAATTAAGTGCTTCCTGATTCTCCTGATACAAGAGGAGTTATCTTGCATCGGATTAGGCGTTTTTGTTATATGCTGCCCGAAGATTTCATGAAGCAAAACCTGCATTATTGACTGGTAGGAGTGATTACTATCACAGGATATGATCCTTTGCTTTAGCACTGTTGGATATATTTATAAAGTGTGCTTTTGTCTATTTAGGTGCAGAAGCGTGGAGGAGGGAGCTGTGACCGTATTTATCTAACCAGGGTGGAAACTGACTTGGTGTCTCCTGATAATCTTCCACCCCCTTTTCTGGTTCATGTGCACACTCATAGTTATATCTTGTGAGTGGTACATGGGTTGGGGAAGTGGATTGGTTCATGCTTCGTTCCTGCAGTGTGCGGGCTAAGTGGACGGAATCCAACATTGAGCACATGAGGTCATTAGGAAGACACACAACAATGGTGCCCAAGGACCAAATGGGTTGCTGCAGCACTTGTTCAAATCAAATTCAGAATTCTGGGCAGATGTATTAACCCCTCTATTCAACTGCTGTGCAGCAAATCAACAAATTCCAGACATAATTGATCTTGTCAACAAAGGGGCAAGGCTAAAAGTCCAGCAAATTATCAACTTATCTAACTTTTATATAGGGAGCATGAATATTTTCCAGGTTTCCTCTTGAAGGATTCGAAAATGAGGTACATTGACAGCAGATCATCCCCCACACCAAACCAGTTTCAGGGAAGGGACTGTAACTGTAGCTAACCTCTTGACGTTATCCATTCTTATCGATATATCAATTTCAACTAAATCTATGCTCTGACTCTGCTTTGTGGATTTCAAAGCTGCCTTCAATTCTGTCCCTAGAGGTCGTGTATTACAAAAATGAGCACAACGGGGAATTCTGTCGACACTTGAACAATATGATACTGCAGGTAAAATTTGGGGATGGCAGCAGGGTCATAAGAAAACTTCACACTACAGTGGGGCTGAAGCAGGGTTGTGTCCTACTGCCAACACTGCTTAATGTCTACCTTTCTGAATTGTACGCTGATCTGGTGAATATAAATGCACATGTTCCAAAGCCGTGGGGAAAAGTGATCCCATGTTTATTTTACACTGACAGTGCTCCATTGATCACATGTACGTGGATCAGATTGAGAAGACTTTTAAACAAACCTCAATACTACACTGAATCTAGGAGCCTAATAATAAACATAGATAACACTAAAATCATGAAATTAGGAAGGAAAAACCCTGAAGCTTGGAATATAAATGGCACATTAGTAGAAAGAGTAACACAATATACATATTTTGGGGTTGTCTTTGGAAGTCGTGGAATGTTTTTGCCACTAAAACCACTGATAAAAGCAGAGGCCATCACCCTGTCTGATGCATTCTAAATGCTCCAAAAAACCCTGGAGGCCTACAATGGACCCAATGATAAAAGTTATATGTGCCAAATGATGATAAATGATGGACGGAGCGTTGACAATACAAGCACTCGCCCCCAGTCAACTGATCTGGGTTCAATCCATCACCATTCTTTAGCCCACTCTGCCACCCCAGTTCAGACATGGCCATATGCAAATCAGTCTGACCCTGTGCCTCATGGGAACAGTCCAGCCCGAACTGCCAAGCCATGCCTTCCCTGGACTGGAAACAAGCTTCCCAGGACCGGTTTCTGGCATTGCGGCCGTCTTCAACCGGGCTTGCTTGAATCTTTTACTGTCTGTGGAATCCCCCATGCTGCAAATATTTCGTCAAGGACGGGTATGACCGCATATGCTCTTGTGGACGGTAGTTGGTGTGCAAAGGGAAAGCGAGAATATTCGTCCATAACAACAATGACATATTTCCCAGATTTTAGTGGGCCGAAAAAATCAACCGCTACTTGTTACCTATACGCCGTCCTGGAGATCCGACATTTGCAATGGAGCGTGTGGTTCTTCTCGCCCCACTAGTTGGCATTGCAGGCAGTCTTGAAGCTTGGCCTCTACCATCTGGTCAAGAGACGGGAACCAGTCTCTCCCTCTCAGTGCTTTCTTTGTGGCTGCTACACCCCTGTGGCCTTCATGGGCTAGATTGATGGTCCCTTGTCGTAGTTGTCAAGGAATGACAATCCTCCTATCCCTCAGTAGCATCCATCTGCACTGATCGTGAGGTCATCCTTGACGTGTTTAAAGGATGAGAGTTCTTACATGGCGATATCAGTGATGGCTTGGGAAGTCTCCAGATGTCTCCATGAGTCTGCTCGGATGCGCTGAATAACATCTTGGAGTGTGACATCATTGGCAGTGGCTTCAATAATAGTGTCTAGTGGCACGGCAGGTGGATGTGCTTGATCAATCACAAAGTGAAGATATTCCTCAGCCAGCAAAATGCGTGTCTTTGTCAATGTCCGCAGGAATTTCTGCCTTTCCCGGTTTGTGGATAATGGTGTAGTGTAGTCCTGCAGGCGGATCCCCCAACTTTCAATCCTTGGGGGCATCTTAGCTCAGGGGTTGCCGAAGATAGTAATTAGAGCCTGATGGTCGGTAATAAGGGTGAAGTGCTTCCCGTAGACGAACAAGTGAAAATGTTCGCACGCCCACACAACAGCTAGGTTTTCTTTCTCCGGTTGTGAATATGCTTTCTCCATGTCGGTGAGGCTGCGGCTGGCATAGGCTATGATGTGACGCTGATCTCTTTTGTCATAATACTGGGCAAGGATGGCACCCAGGCCCACGGGACTGGCGTCAACAGTGACATCTGTTTTATTTTTGGTGTTGAAGTAGGCCAAATGGGCGACAGAGCTCACCATGCCTTTGATCTTATTGAAAGCATGTTCACATGCTTTGGACCAGTGAAAGGGCTGACCTTGTCTTGTTAGGTCTCGCAGTAGGTAGCTGATGGTTGCATAGTCTTTAATGTATCTGGCACAATAACTGGCCATGCCCAGGAATGACCGATCATCACTGACATCGCAGGGTCGCGGTGTGTCAGCGAGTGCTGAGACCTTGTCGGGATCTGGTCGCATTCATCTTTAGAGGAAATGTGGCTGTAGAACTTGAGGGTTGACTTGTGAAATTCACACTTGTCTCTGTTGAGAGTGAGATTGGCACTTAGAAGGGCATGGCACACATGGTCGAGGGCTGTGTCGTGTTTTTCACGTGTCGTGCCAAATACAAGTATGTATTCGCTGTAGTTAAATGAGTTGGGAATGTGGTGGATCACACGCCGGACGGCTTCTTGAAAGAGGTGAAATGGTACTTTCTTGTGGTGCTGGGCCACTGCCGTGACTTGCTTGTTGATGTGTAATTTGACTTTGAAGTTGGCTAATTTTCCTTGGCCTTAGAATTACTTCAGGAATTTTTTGGTCATGTCGGGCGAGTCATCCACTTTGAATAAGATCTCTACCAGCCTCAGCCGTTCTGCTGTGGATAAGCTGAGTAGGCAGTTAGCTGCTTCAGGGCCTTCTATGGCATGAATTTGAGCGTGAATTGATCTGTTCTTGTAGGTTAGTGTTGTGGGAAAACATCCTAGGTTTAGCAGTGGTTCCTTGGACATCCAGGTGTAGACACGCACTTCAGCCGGTTCCATCTTTTCATATTCTGTTGTGCAGATATAGTTCAGTGATGCTCCTGTGTCCAGAACAAACTTGGCAGAGCATTTTCCAATTCGAATATCTAGTCGGGAGTATTTCTTCAGCCGGTCTGCGTCGGCCACCATGCATACATATTCAACACTGTCCTTCTATATGGAAGTGAGTGCGGTCGATTCTCTTGATGTCGACCGGTGAGAACGATATGATGCCTGGGACTGGGTACTGGACCTGGAGGACCTGGTTGATCGGTCTCTTCTTCCGTGCACTGTCCTCGCATGATGACGTGTCCCGGCACTTTGTCTGACTGGCCTAGTTTCTTTAGCCTGGTTTGGCACATAGCTTCGAAGTGATTATCTCTCCCGCATCTATGGCATTGTTGGCCCATGGCTGGGCACGTGCCAGTGTGTTGGTATTCTAGGCCACATCAGTACCAGTGCGGCTGTTGTTTCCGGGTTGTACTGCTTCTGTTCCCGCCCTGGGACAAGCTCGTAGGTTTGTCAGGCCTCCAATGATCCGGCTGACGTCTTGTGTCCGTCTGGGATTGGACTTGGAGGCCTTGTTCCTGCTTTTCTGTCTTCCCAGCTTCCATTTTCCTCACGTGCTCTTCGGCTTGGTCATTTATGCTTGTGAGTTCTTCAATGTCATCGAGCGAGTAGTGTTTTTTAAGGAGTCAACGTCGCAGTGATTCGGATTGGCATTCTTCCATGATGCAAAAATGAAGTGCGTCCTCCGTGTTAAAATTGACGAACTTGCAATATCGTGCCAGACGCTTTAGTCATGAAATGAAATCTCCCATTCATTCATTTTGTTCTTGGGATGCGAGATTGAAGGTCTAGCGTTCATAGTCTAGGTTGCGTTTATGGAGAAAGTTTATGTCCAGAGCGTCCTTCACGTCGGTATATGATGCAGTATCTGCTGGGGGCAATTCTTTGATTATCTGTCCAATTAGCGCTATAAGTTGATGGTCCGGATCATCTACTCTTGAGCCTTCATAAAGTCATCAAAATCTTCTATCCAGTTTTTTCACATACTGTTTCCTGAGGTCAATATCAGAGGTTCGGGGGAATGCAGGCACGATACCCCCATTAATATTGGTCCTTGTAGTGCGGCTGAGGCCGGACCTGGTGTTGCATTCTGCGTGGAGTATGGTCGAGTGGACATGGTGATACTCTGCAATGTTCACTGTCCCTCCTGACACTCCTTGTGGCTTTGCAGGGCTTCAAAGATTATTTTTGACGGGCTCAGGGTGTTTTTTTCCTTTTGCCTGACTTCAAAATGGCCCCCGAGTTGGGGGCCAATGTCTTCCTATGGGGCATGGCTGACTTTAAAATGGCTTCTGGATGAGACGCCTGTGTGCAGTTGGGGACATGAAAATTCAATCCTTACCCCAGTGCTGCACACCATCTGTTCATGTGGGGCCTTAGGAACTCGTCTCCCAGGAGCTCCTTGGTGTGGCTGCAAGGCTGAGCTGATCAGCAGTGTTTGCCTGTTTCTTTAGAGCACGCCTCCTCTGGTCACTGGGCGCTCTTCTTGTCATGTGTAGTTGGAGGAGATTGTCTTAGCTTCCCACCCTCTTCGCCAGGTTTAGCGTTGTGCGTGATAAATAACACGCAACACTCACAGTGCTCGTGTAACCCGTCTTTATTATCTTAATTATTGCCCCAGAGATGCGCGCGCACATGCGCCGCCCCCTCACATCTTCTTTCTGCCATGTCTGACCTAGTCCTGGACTTCCGGGTCAGGCATGGCGACGCGACAATTGGTGTTGTGAAAAATAAAATTTGTGAGTTCTCTACAACATACGGGTAATGAACATAAAACAGAATTTGGGCCTCATTACTCACTCACAGCCCTTTAGAGTAAGATGGACTGGGCAATGCTATAGTATGCTCTTTATAATTCCAACAGTTTTTTTTTTATAATCAATTTTATTTATTTTTAAAAGGAGAAAAGGAAATAAAAAAAACAATACAGCATATCAGGTAAGTATAGGCACATTTTTTGGATCTGCGGTCCGCGAATTCATGCGAAATCGCAAAAAAATCCCCGAATTCGCGGGTTTTCCCGCGAAATCGCGGATTTTTTTACAATTTCCATCTACTCAACTGGAGTACCGTCTACTGGCTAATCAGTAAGTGCTACCTCGTTGGGAAAATGTATAGTGCTTTTCCTACACTGCAGCTGCGTAAAGGGCCAGATTTGTCTCCACTGACCATGTGTGCCTGTAACTTGCCACTGCGCCAAAATGCGCTGAGGTCCCTTGAGTGAGCTGTCCATCATAGTTGGGATTGGGAAAGGTCGGGAAGACGTTTGATACTGCTAGTGTGTGGTGCGGGGCTTCTATGTGTGTTCATATGCCTCTTGTGTATAAAGGGTCAGAGAGCGAGCAGGGCAGCAGGTGAGGAGAAAGCAGCCACCTGGTCACAGGAACTACACAGGGGTTGCGCTCGAAAAACTCATGGATGCAAAGACCTCCCTCGGGGTTAAAGACAGCACACTTGCCCAGCCTCGACCGTGCTCACTAATGTTTTGGGCTGATGAAAACGTTACTGAATTTAAGCTTCAACTCGGGCACCTGCTTTATTTATACCTGTAAGTGCTTCCTGTAGAGGTTTAATTTTTGTGACAGGAGCCTCGTGCCATACTTGTAACTATTCTCTGACCCTGCTTCGAGGGCCAGAGCAGGGTCAGAGAATAGTTGCAAGTAGGCAACAAACTCTCTGGAGGCGCCGCTCAGGAAGCAATTAAAGGGTTACAGCAGGTGCCCAAGTTGAAGTTAATTTCTTTGTAACTATTTTGTAAATGGTTACAAAGAAATTAGCTTCAACTTGGGCACCTGCTGTAACCCTGTAAGTGCTTCATGTACAAAATCCGTCCCGCTGGTGGATTTGTGAATTTTTCTGCAATTTTGCGAGATTTGCGGATCGCGAAATTGCAGAAAATACGCAAATTCCGCGAGCGGAACGAATTTTGCGCCCACACTTAATATCAGGCAGTGGTGTAACTTGCGAATTCCAGCATATAGTACAGGTACAAGAAGTACAATATAAGTGCCCCCCACGGCAGAACAGTGGATCCCCACAGATGTGAAGATAGCCTTCAGTCCAGCACACCTAGCCGTTTGCCCCAGACTTTCCAGTGATTGGTGGGGGAGCCCCTAGCCTCAAGCAACGGGAGCTCCTGTGCAGCACACCAGTCCACCCCCTGACGCCATTTAGCCAAAGAGGGGCGGGGTAGAGTTCTTCCATGCAGCTGCTATGTCACGCTTGGCCACCACTAGCGCCGCACCCAGGAATGCCTAATTCGCCCTGGACCCATCCAACCCGTCAGTGATGCCCAGCTGAATGTTTAGAGGGTTGTGTGGCACTTCCCATCCCAATATCTCCGTATGTTCCGCTTCCAAGGCGTTCCAGTAGGGGGCAATGTGTGGGCATGTCTACAATATGCGAAAAAAATCCGAAGGATCCGAGCCACAATTCGGGGTGCCATCATTGCATCTCTCCAAACCTAATCCTCCAGTGGACCCCGCCATGTCCCCCACCTGAGTCTTAAGTGGTTAGGAGACACTGGACCATTATTGGTTAGAGAGCTGTAAATACGGAAGACCCCACCTCTTCTGAGGATGCCCATCATGACCGGGCTTCAAGGGGGATGTGCTCTGGTAGAGAAGTGCCATATTTGATGTGTGTATCTAGGGCATGGCGGGCTTGCAAACATCGGTAGAGTTGGGAGGGATGAAATGTATACCTGGATTGAAAGTCGGCAAAGGAGTGAATGTGGTCGCCAGTCCATAGGTCCCCCAAATGTGAAATACTGAAACGGTCCCAACTCCTGAAGCCTGTTAAATGTGCCACCTCTCACAGCCATGTACCCTGCCAAAGTGGTGTTTGCTGGGATTGTTTATTCTGCCAGTGAGTGTGTTGCAGGGAGGCACGCCAGGCCAAGAAGACAGCACAGGTCACCATAGGGAGATCCCTGTAGATAGGGGAGCCGTATAGCATGGCTTGGATGCGGGAGAAGCCCAAATTGTTGAGTTCAAGTCTATAGGCCGGGTCAGATCAACCCCCACTGAACCAATCGTGGACCATCAGGAGACGGGTCGCCAGTTAATACAGGTAGAGGTTTGTGAGTCCCATGCCTCCATCAAAGGGAGGGATTTGGCATTTGCGGAGGCCCATAAGCGGACGTCAACCACTCCATAGGAATTTTATGACTATTTACACCTCAAAACCAGGTGCGGGTGATGTCATGAGGTATGTTCTGGAGAATGTAGAGAAACTGGGGGAGAATCATGATTTTAAATAGGGCTATGCACCCCAGTGGGTTGAGAGGTAGTTGTCCCCATTTTAGCAGGTACTGCTTGGCTTTAGTGATTAGAGGGGTGACGTTAAGAGCCCAGGCCAAGTCTGGCAGCAGGGCAACCCATATTCCGAGGTATTTGAAAGACTGAGGATGGATAAGAATAGTGGACAGCCAATCAAAGCAGTCTCTGAAAATGTGTAGGGGTACCAACATGGATTTGGTTGGATTTAGCCGCAGACCGGAGATCTTCTCGAAGGTGTGTAGGATTTGCAGGCAGTGAGGGCCAGATTCGACTAAATCAGTGAGAAAACAACCGGACATCATCCGCATAGAGCAAGATTTTGTCCTAATGAGAGACCCACCCTATCGCCAGCCATCTGAGTGTCAGAGTGAACCAAGTCGGCCAGGGGCTCCATGACCAGGGCGATGATGAGGGGTGAGAGGGGACAACACTGCCATGTCCCTCTGCCTATAGAAAAGATATCAAAGAGTACCCCATTGACTTGTACCCCGCGCGGTTGGTTTAGAGTACAGGACCCGTACCATATGACGAAACCTGAGGCCCAGGCCCAAAACCCTCAGGACATCCCCCAGGTAGACCCAGTTGGCCCGAATCAAAGGTTTTCTTGAAGTCGACTAGGAGAAGTGCCAGGTAAGGGGTGAGTACGTGCCGGTTGGCCAAAGCCACGTGGGGGCGCCGAAGGCAGTGCCGGGTGCCCCGCGCCTGATGGACTGGCACTGGTCTGGATGGACCAGTTGATTGAGATAGGACGATAGTTCGCACACCTCAGGGAGGGAGGTTGTGCCTTGGGAATGGGAACTATGGTGGCTGTGTCCGTCTCTAGAGGAAAGGAGCCTTTTTCAATAGCCTCCTCATACAGTGCAGCCAAGTGAGGGGTGAGAATGTCTCTGTAGGTGGAATAGTATTCCTGTGGGTATCCATCCGGGCCTGGAGCCTTGCTTGTTGCTACCACCTAAATGACTTCCTGTATGTCTTCATTAGAGATCGGACCCTCTAGGCCATTGGACTCGATTGCCGATAGCACGGTACGGTGGAGGTCCTCTCGGCTGATCAATTCTGCCAGTGAGGATTCAGGGTTTCGGGTAGAGTAGAGTTGGGAGTAGTAATCTGCAAAGGTTTGAGCTATGGCTTGGTGAGCGCGGTGAGTGTGACCCGTCGAATCACGGATCTCTGGGATGATCCAGGATGATAGGGGGTAGGTCGTCAATCTATGTAGTAGCATACCATTTTTATCAGAACACAGGTAGACACGGGCTGTAGAGGACCCCCAGAGGAGCTCCGCGGAATCCGGCGAGATCTGTTTGATCTTGTCTCTCACTAGTGCCAGTTGGTGCAGGTGGGAGTCATTTGGCAAGCCACTGGCGATTATTCCAGACGGGCTGCTTAGGATTCCAGGAGCATGAGCCTGCTGTCCCTGGTCGTGCATTGAGCCTTGAGGCGACACTTGGCGTGTCCATGGACAGTGGCTTTGCCTGTCTCCCATAAGGTACCCGGAGAGGGGACTGAGTCCTGGTTTTCAAGAAAGTCCCCCTCCACATCGGCCTGGAGAGCCTCTCTGAATTTGCGGTTGTGAAGGAACCATGGATTCATTTGCCACATCGGAAGAAGAGAGGTGGATGCCCCCCCCCCATTGTCAGCGCAGTGGTGAGTGATCGGAGATGCCACAAGGGAGGCTGTCTATGCCTCTGACATTTGTGCACTCAGGGGCCGGTGTAAATAACAGTTCAATACAAGAGTAACTGTGGTGAACTGCAGATGTTTGAGTGTAGAGGGATGTTTAAGGGTTCCAGATCCGCCAGCTGTTGCAGAGTCCCACAGCGGCGGCACAATCGGTAAGTAGCTTGGCTTGAGAGGTACAAGCGGGGGTGAGAGTCCCCATGGTGTCAAGAGTTGGCTGCATGACGGAGTTGAAATCCCCTCCTAGTAGCCTCATTCCTGGAGGAATAGATTCAAGTGTGTCGCTTAAGCAGTGTAGGATCTGTGCATGGGTAGCAGTTGGAACATAAGCGGAGAGAACATTTAGGGCGCCTTCGCCTAGGGATCTGGAAAGGGTGACAAAGTGCCAGAGTGGGTCCTTGTTGACCTGGGAGAGCACAAAGGGGAAGTTGTGCCTTAGTAGGATAGCAATCCCACGAGAGCCCCTCGTGAAGCCGGAGTGCCAGACTCTGTTGAAGCCATATCTGGCAAGGAAGGTACAGAGATTGCCCAGGAGGTGAGTTTCTCGGAGTAGGAGGATGTTGGGATTATGTCTCTGGGCATGTCGCAGCACTGCTGTGCATTTGCTTTTATCTAATTGGTCATTAAACGTTCCACTACAGGATGCGGAGCAGAGTACCCTGGTGGGTCATTTTGTCATGGGTGTGTAGAGAAACCAGTAGTGCTGGGAGAGCGTATTGCGTGGAGCGCGTCCTGAATGCTTAGAAGAAAGCGCCATGCAGGGTGGTCGCAGCAGTGCCGAAGCAAGGTAGTGTTCAATCCGTGTGAAGTTGTGTGATGGTGAATGCCTGAGAATGTAAAATAACTAAAAACACGGGCAAAGGCCCCAACTCCCCCCAACCACCTCCACCCTATTCTCCAGGAACTGAAGCATCTGTCGCCCTTAACAATAGAAGCAACTAAACTAGAATGCTTAGAGTCAGTGAGACATGGTGGGCCCCTCGGGATGAAGGATCAAAGGTGACATCAGCAGAGACATCTGATCAGGGTAGGTTTCAGCCAAGTGTATTCGCTATCCCTGCTCTACAGTCAACATCTTGTGGAGCGTCAAGCAGGAATATTTGGACTGCGGTAGAGGTCATAGTCCACGGAATTGACAATCAGGATCCCAGGTGAACAGCGGCCCGTAGGTGAGGGAGCTGGAGGGCGAGCCCCTTGAGAATGGTGAAGCCTTGACAGGGTGGTCTGGCAGTTTGAGCTTGAAGACCCGGGCCTTAGGGAGTCTGACTCGCCTCTGCGTACTTTCCTGCCTCTGCAGGACTAAGCACGTCTGGACCGTGGGGGTAAGCCGCCAGCGTCAGAGGCCTGGGATCCCAGCGCCATTGACTTTGTTTGAGCTGAAGGGGACGCTATTCCGTCAGCCAGGTCCAAGCTGCCTCAGGCCTGTCGAAGAAGTATGGTTTGTCCTGAAAAATCACTCGCAGCCTGGCTGGGAAGAGGAGTTGATATTTCAGATTGAGGGCGCGTAGTTTCTGTTTTACGTCTGTGTAGGAACACCTTAAGGACTGGACCTCCCTGGTATAGTCCGGGGATATCATAATCATATGATTCTGGAAGGTGATGGGTCCCTGAGAATGAGCATGGTGCAGGATGAGGTCTCTGTCCCTGAAATTAAGGATCCATGCGATGGTGGGCCTGAGCAGCCCACCTGGAGGGGGCTTTGGAGCCAGATAGCGGTGTGCATGTTCCACGGTGAACCAGGTGGAGAGCGTGCCACTTGGTAACGAAGAGTTGATTCAGACCTCAATGAAGGATTCCATCAGGCCGAGTCGACTCCCTCCAGAAATCCCACATGGTGCAGATTATTGCGTCTAGAGCAGTTCTTGGCATCCTGTACCCTCCTGTGAAGTTCTTTAGTCTGGGACTGCAGGCGGATTACTTGCTCTTTTTGGCTGGTTACGTCGTCCTCGACCGAGGATATACGAGATTCTGCTTCGGTAATCTGGAGGTCCTGCTGGATCAGAGCCACATCCACTCGGACCTCCCTGATTTTGTTTTACACTGAGGTTTGGGAGGCCAAGATGGCTTGGAGGATGGCGCTGAGGTGTCCATGGGCAGGGGGGTGGCCCTCTGCATCCTCATTCCTACTCCCCTGGACTGTGACCGTGTATTTGTTGATAGTGGTCTGGGTCGTAGGCATCTTCGGTCCCCGGTCGCATCCCATTATGGAGCGGGTGGTAGTCCACAAAGCACCAGCGTCTCTCCGGGTAGGAATGTCAGCTTCCAATAATTGGTTGCACGAATCGAGACCCTGAGGCTTGGACTGGAGTCGAATTAGCATATGGTGGGTGCGTGTGATGTGGGCACCAGGGTCCCACCCACAGTCCACCGGAAAGGCCCCAGCCACTTCCCGACCCAGCCAAACTACTGTGTACAGACCCTCTGATATTGTACCGTGGGCGCAGGAGTGACTGAACAGAGCCCGAGCCGGCTTGTAGGACCTCTCCAGGGCTTCAATACACAGTCATTGAAATGGACACTGGGCCCTGGACAAGAGAAAGTATGAGGCTGATGTGATTGCAGAATCCAAAAGCCAGCCCACTGCAAGGCTGTGCCGCGGGAGCAGTCCTGGCCAGCCAGCAGGACAGGCCCAAGAAGGAGCAGGGTTGTGAGCTAGGGTCTGGATGTGGGCAGCCAGGAACACCACAAGTGCAAAGCTGGCCTGGTGCACGGGCTGCTGGAACCGAGGCGAGCCCGTTAGAAGGATGGAAGGGGGAGGGGGAGATGAGTGGATGTCAGGGGTCCCTCCCCGCAACCTCACTGCCCTAGTTGTACAGCCAAAACCCCCACCGTGCAGGATGACTCTATTCCACCCGATGCTGCCACCTGCCAAACTCACCGGAGCCCCCAGGGGGGTGGGGATCAGGCACGGGCTGGGTTGATGCGTGGGCCCACCGCCGCCAGACTCAATGGCAGCATGGAGGACTCCACTGCACACCTGTGCAACCAGGCCCCAAGGCCTCCTAGGAACATCGAGATGTAGACCTCTGCTCAGCCACGGCAACGCCAGGATGCCACAGTTGTTGGTATGGACACTGGGCTTGTTACAAGAGGGAAGGTTGGAGGGGGGATGAAGGGGGAGAGGAGTGGATGCCAAAGGCCTCTTCCCGCAGCCCCGCTGCCCGAGTGGTGTAGCCGAGACGCCCCACCATGCAGGATAACTCTGGGCCCGATTCACAGAACTAACTTAAGACAAAATCCTAAACTTACTACTTTTGGCATTCACAGAAGGCATTTAGTAGTAGTTAAGTTAGGATTTTGTCTTAAGTCTTTCTAAAGCCTGTCTTAAGTCTGTACTAAGTTTGTCTTAAGTTTTTCTTAAGTCTTTCTTAAGTCTGTCTTAAGTCAAACTTAAGACACAATCCTAACTTTACTACTACTAAATGCCTTCTGTGAATACCAAAAGTAGTAGGACAGACTTACGACAGACTTAAGACAAACTTAGGATAGACTTAAGACAAACTTAGGATAGACTTAAGACAGACTTAAGACAGACTTAAGACAAACTTAAGACAAACTTAGGACAGACTTAAGACAAAATCCTAACTTTACTACCACTAAATGCCTCCTGTGAATACGAAAAGTAGGAAGTTTAGGATTTTGTCTTAAGTTAGTTCTATGAATCGGGCCCTCTCTTCCTCCCCACGCCACCTCCCGCTGCACTTACTGGAGCTCTCAGGGGGCGGAGATCAAGCACCGGCTAAGATGATGCATGGCCCCATGGCCACCAGACTCAAGGATAGCAGTGAAGGCCTCCACCACACATGGACACAACCAGGCCCCAAGGCATCTCAGTAGCACAGGAGGGGGGTATGACTACAGGGTGTGCCCCGCCGCCTGAACCGACAGTTGATCCCCTAGGCAGTCCTTCAATGCAGGCCTCAGCTCGGTCACAGCAATGCCAGGATGCCACAGCCCCTGCAGGATGGTGATATGTTACGCTAGAAGGAGGGCTCAGGCTGGGCCACACCGCCAGACGTCTCGCCCCAGGCCGTGGCACCAGATCCCTCGGCTCCTTCCTTCACGCGGGTGAAGGTCTCTCCCGGGTTATCGGCAGGGCTTGCTGCACCTACGATGGCTGGCTCTGGCAAAGGGCGGCGGCTCAAAGCTCCGAGGCATGGGGAGTGAGCACCGCCATTACGGGCGAGGTGAGGTGGGAGACCAGGCAACAAGACGTCATAGCAGGCAAGCCGCATCGGGTGCCGCCTCAGACAGATGGACCAGGCTGTCAGGAAACAGCGGCCACAGTTTTCAGGGTCAGATGGCTGCAGATGTTGGTGGATCTTGGCACGGATGATGGAGGGTTCCGGAGAACTCCTAGAATGGGACCGCCATCTTGATATGCCAATTCTATGCATACCTGTAAAAGTGGAGTACCCCTTATCTCGTATTTTAATTACTTTTCTCTTTATATACAGTTTTTATCTGAAAGATTTATCCCATATGGTATTTTAGTATGCACTTTCTAGAAAATGTGTTAAATGAAATTGAACCAATAAGTATTCATTCATTTAAGGCTTAATTAACTGTCTTAAGAAATAAATACATTGAATTTAACTTTATTTCCTTTGGGTTTCTACTTTAAGCCTTTGACTCTATTATTTTCTATTAGAGGGTGTTATGGTACCAAATGTAGGCAATGTAAGTGCTGGACTTAACAAAACAATACAGCACACCAATACGTGTATTCAAATAGATCATATGAATGAATCTATGTTGCAAGTACCAGACCACAGGGTCTCAAACAACTACTCACCAAACTAGAGAGACTACGTAAATCTGAACTCTCCAGATGGTGGGACCTTACAACTCGGAAGAAATATATTTAAAAGAGGCAAGTTCCGAGAGGATTGATAGTTATCATATTTCCCACGTTTGAGGATCTGGACCCTGATCTCTTACAAGAGTGGCAAAACCTTACATCTTCATCATCATTTGGCATGATTGATATACTTATCCGCCATGCTGAAAGGAAAAGAGCATAATTGTTAAGTGATATAGAACAGGTAGAGGACGAGATTTTAAAATTAAATCTAACAGAAGCAACAGAAAAAAACTTCAAGATACTGAAAGAAGTGCTGAGTGCTCACCAGTCATACATCCGGGATAAAAAGATCCGCAAGGTAAAAGGAGATGAGAACGACTATAAAAATTGACATATCTTCACATTCGCAAAAAAATTTGACGAGGTTAAACGAAGAGCTGGTACAAAAGATTTGAGACTGAAAAGAACCGACGCCCATGTGTCAGCTAGCGAGTCTGATCTTTCGAGCATTACAAGTGACAATAGTGAGGCCCGTAGTGAACCATTGTCGATGCCTATAGTTAATGACGCCAGTGTTACAGATTATTCTTCTTCTTTTTTTATCGGAGCTAGAGATATACAGAAAAGGGACAAGACTAGGCTTCAACAACCAAAAACCCACTGGAACTAGGCGGGGGGAAGAAAAAACAGATTCCGAGGAGAGCAAAAGGGTCTCACGCACACACAAGAATTGATGGTCAACTCAAGTTTGTCATCTAATGATAACTTGTATTCTGTAGATACAATTGTGACCAATATGAATGATGATGTTTCCATTGTTAATCTCTCCAAACAACCATTAAGTAGCATTGAGGATGATGTACTTAGGAAGGGATTAAGCTTCTGTCCAGTGTCTAGACCAGACTATACTCAATTACACATTGATCTTTATAAGTTTGTACGCAAGCTTAAATTAAAACAATTCTTTGATAACCAATACAAAAGGTGTCCAGTACCCACCTTTACAGTTGACACAACTGGGCAGACCATTCAGGATATACATAATATCCAGACATTATAATCTTTGGACGACAGTGTGAATACTGTCCCTAGTATGGAAGAAATTCTTCAGGATCTGGATATTGAGACTGATTCAAATATCTATAGTGGCTTAAAAAAGATATCTATTTTTACACCAGTGATATCCCCTGGCAACATGATAGATTGTTTTTACAAGGTTGTAACAAATGATCTTTATAAATTGGAGGACAGACTAACACAGGCCCCAATGAGATTTAAGGACAACTTGGCCAAAGAAGAGAGAAATGCCCTCTTCCAATTGACCAAGTACTCTAATGTAACCATAAAAGAGGCTGACAAAGGGGGCAATATTGTCATAATGGACAAGGACTACTACCTTTGGGAAATTGATAGACAATTGTCTGATAGCAACTCCTACACCATGATCCCACACAAGCCAATGCATGATACTAACCGAAAAATAGAGACAACATTGTGATATTGGCTACATTTGGGGCTCTTATCTGATAACAAATTCAAGTGTATGCTTAATCCTACACTCAGAGCTGCGTATATATACACCTTGCCAAAAATTCATTAAAGCCTTACAGCCCTACCAGGGAGACCTATTATCTCTGGTGTAGGGGGATCTACGGAACGCATATTTGGGTATATTGACTTATATTTGCAACCTGTTGTACGCAAATTGCCAGCCTTTATTGAGGACACTAAAGATCTGCTCAATAAAATGGAACATTTTGTCTGGACAAAACAATTTTTCCTAGTAACACTGGGTGTGAATGCATTATTTACAAGCATTCCAATAGGCAAGGGAATGGAAGCTCTCACATATTTTTTATCCAAAAGTGATGCTATATTTTATGACCACACCAATGGTCATTGAACTCATGAGACTAACTTTGGATAATAACTTTTTTAAACACAATGGCAATTGGTACAGACAGCATTCTGGTGTAGCCATTGGGTCTAAATGTTCCCCTTTGTTTGCCAACATCTACATGGGCTACTACGAGGAACAACATATTTGGAGAGCTTGCCCATCTGACTTGACTAACCATATAATCTATTGGGGTCACTTTATAGATGACATCTTGATGATTTGGGAAGGCAATGGTAACACCCTAGAGGATTTTATTGCCCATTTAAACAACAATAAATATAACCTTAGCTCTACACATAACATCAGTGAGTAACAGATTGACTTTTTGGATGTCACACTCTTTGTAGACAATGGGGTGTAGGAGTTAAAACTTTTTTCGTAAGAAAACGGCATGTAATTCTGTACTTCATGACAATAGCACACACCCAGTTTCACAACTACAGGCGATCCCATATGGTGAGATGACACGCCCGAGAAGAAACTAGTACCAATGAGAATTTCCAACAAGAATTATTAGGTCTCAAACAACGATTCATTAACAGAGGATATAATAGAGACACTTTGACTAAGCACACACACTAGAATCAATAGAATGCAACGCAGTGAGCTTCTCAAACCCAACTCCAAAAAAAGAGAGAAATCAGAAAGGAAACAAATAGCTGTCAATACACAGTTTCATTCACAAAGCAGTAAGGTGTTTAGAACTCTATTCAAACATTGGCATTTATTGAGAATGGACCATGTCTTGGATCCATACTTGAGGAATAAACCCCAGGTTACATATATTAGGGGCAAAACGTTAAGAAACATCTTGAGTCCCTCTCAGGTTGGACATAGTAGGAAAGAGCCTCCTTGCACTTGGTTGCCAGCAAAACGAAAGGTTTTTACAAATGCACGATGTGTAATGTGTGCCAATTTGCACGTAACAAGATCACAAGCTTTAGTTATAATACCGATCAGACACCGAATATGTTGTATATTGTATAGTGTGCCAATGTAATTTAATCTATGTGGATAGCACTATAAGGTCACTCATGGATCGAATCCAAGAACACATTAGAGCAATTTGTAACAACACTGCCATTTACCCACTAGCGGTACAGTATAACATTGTACATAAGTCTTCTGAAGTACTATGCCTTAGCTTTCATGGTATAGCTGTAGTTGACGATGATCCCCGGGACGGTGATAAGACTGCTGCTCTCAGGAAATTGGAATCAAAGTGTCTCATTAAACTGTGATCGGTCAATAAGGGTCTCAATACTGACAGGGAAATGCATGTATTTCTATGTGATTGACAATGTATCAACTGTGTTGTAATATTGAAATTGTCTGTAATCCAATTTCCTCATACAATCATTACTTTTACTGTGGATTTTTACTGTACTTGCTATATAGTTACCAACTTATATGATGAAAATAATTTTGGGGCAACAGATGTTTTTATATTTTGTTGTTATGCACTGATATCATCTGTACTTAGGCTGCTGTATAAACATACATTTATGTTGCTGTATCTATACATATTAATGCACCAGGACTGGTTAGATCTCGGGTCCTAGTGCTAGATAATTTTTATTCCCTTTTATACCCTATTCCTTAGGGTTCCTTTGAATGTGGTTTGAAAGGTTCTTTATATGGCCTGTCACATGCTCTCGTGGTATGCACTCCTTATATCACAACTGATTTCCCTTTTTCTCACTTGACTTGCTCTGATTTCGAGACATCACATGATTGGATATCTCTAATATGAAAGCACATAGGGCCTCATTTATGAGAAATGACGCACCGCTGCGAGAAAGCAGCGATGCGTCACTTCTCAATTGGCACTCCTTGCGACATACCTGATGCGTCATATTTACTGTATGACGCATCATGTCGCAAGGAGTTACAGATACGTCAGCATTTCTGACAGATCTGTATGGCGCAAAAGTGACGCATTGCTGGAGTGTGTTACAAAAGTGACGCAACTCCAGCAATGCATCCTTTCACATCGGGCAAGCCCCCTGTAAATGGGCCTGCGTCAGTCTTACGCCTGCTGTGAGGCAGGAGTAAGAGTTTAATGCAACAGCGTCCTAGAAGTGACACAGTGAAATCTCATAGATTTCACTGCATCACTTCTACAAGGCTTTTTGCGGGGGAACGCCCCCCTGCATACATTATACCTGACGCAGGTATAAAGTAGCGCAGGAGTTTACAAAGTGACACATCTGCTTAGATTTGTCAATTTGTAAATAGTGCGCAAAAGGAGGCATGTTTTATGCTGCTGATGCATCACAAAAAGTGATGCATCAGAAGCGCAAAACTGACACAAGGCCTCATAAATGAGGCCCATAGTGTCTTATGACGTATCAATTTGGAGTTGAAACATGACATTACTTTGGCATTCTTACACTCGGTAAATCATTTATGACGCTTTCAATTTTAACATGGTGGATCTCTCTATTGAAGTGCTGCAGATTTCCTGTCTTCTATTTACCCTCGCGCTCATTTTTGGAACGGGCGTTATGGTGTGCACACTATATTTTAAATGGGGACATTCCTGTATTTACACATACACATGAGTTAGCTCCTCACTACAATTGCGCTGTATGCTTTGATGTCATACAGCATACATTACCCTCAGGGTTTTATATATCGCTCTGCTATTATTTACCCCTTGATAAGATGGCGCCTTCTTTAGCAGTACTAGTTTATGAGATTTAGAAGACTTACTTGCATGATCACACATATTCCGTGATCACGTGACCTCAGATTTCCGCCTTTATCTGGGTATCAAAGTACCCTAATTAGTTTGGAGGCATAGGCAAACATTTGTAGTTCATTTATCTGGGTATAGCACCGGCGTGCCCAGTTCGGATTCTCATGTTAGCGCTGATACGCATAGTGGGGTTGGAGCGGCTTTGGGAGCGATGAGGGGGCAAGCCACACCAACAACCATTTGTGTGTGTAAAAGGCCGCTTTATTGAAACAGGTGCATTTCACAATTTTATTTAAACTGGCACTGTGTCTTACAAAACTAAAAGCTGTGTAAACATAGATTTACCTTACCCCTTGCCTTTCCTCCCCCCACCCCTACAACCCCCACATGATAAAAACCCCCACCCTGCAACATACCATGCATAAATTTCAATAACATTAAATATTACACAATCTTATCACATAGCATTTAAAACTTCCACCCTCCCATGACCTACATTCCTACCTGCCTTCCTGCAACTGTAACTAACAAACCTCTAATGTAAACTTCCAACCTGCTCAACCTTTCTCCGCTCCTGTTCACCAACTCCCCAAACTTAACCATAAATTACCAAATTCCAGCCAAACGTGGCTAACTTCAAAAACAATTCTGCCACCCAGGAAAAGGCAGGAGTGTAGGCGAATATACCACCTCCCCCTTTTTCTGCCCCCCCCCTGCCCCCAGCCCTAACTCACTGCCCCCGTGCCACCTGTCTAACCTGACAAACTACCCGCTCAGGTTCTGTGCACTCCCAGCAGCCTGGCCAGCACTTCTCGCAACTCCAATAAATAAAGGTCCATACCCAGCCGTGAAAGGTGAACCTCGTCGCCCCTGAACAATTCTGGCGCATCATAACAAATGTCCTTATGCCAGATTCTAGACAAACCCAAATGTCGACAGAACCTTACAATTTCCACATTCACCTTCCTCCTGGCCTTATCCACTGCTCCAGGGTTCACTGCGCCCCTCCACACCCAAAGCGGAACAAACTCCGTCCAGACCACTGTGCTGCCAGACCACTGCCTCTTAATCTCCTCCAAATCCTTCCTCATGGCCCTCATCAACACCAGCCCTGTCTCTCTGACCATGTCGTTCTCCTCCAAATGGAGGACCAGGACATCAGGGCACCTACCAGCCACCAACATCCTGTTCAGCATTGCCAACAGATTCCTACGAAGCATTCCCCCCTTTCCTTTCCAACACACATTAAACACATTAGGGTTAAATCCGAGGTTCTCTCCAAAATAACTGGTATGGGCCTGCACCTGGGCCCATTTGACAAACGAGTGGCCCACGATCCACACTGACATATCCCTTGCTATGGGACCCCCCACCGAACCTGAAAAGGAAAACATGAGTGAGTACAGGGGAAACATACACCACCACGCTATAATTGGCTTGGAGCGCAGCGCACGTAACGTCTGTAGCGGTCGGACTGCAACCTGCCCAAACTCATAATGTCCCCTCGCCCCCATCCTCGGTTGTGCGCCTCCTACGCTGCGCCGATGCAAAAGGAATGCGTGCCATAGCTATTGCCATTCAAACCCAGAAGGGCTAAGGCCTTCTGCAATATAGCCAATAGCTGCGAGCCTGTAGCCGCTCGCCCATCCGCGTGCCTGAAAACCACCCGTTCTGCCCCCGGCTCCCAGACCCTCAATCTCAACCCCCACCGTAAGGACATATCCAATTCGAATCCGCCACCTGCAGGGATACCCACCTGCCCACACTTCTCTGGTCCATCTTAGACTTCCGGAGCCAAAGACATACCTCGGTCCCCCTAAAGGAAACCTCGGACCACAAAATCCAGACACCACCTCTAGCTCCCAACAACTCAATCAATCAATCAATCAATCAATCATAGCATTTGTAAAGCGCACTACATACCCGTGAGGGTCTCAAGGCGCTATGGGGGAAGCTGCTACTGTTCGAAGAGCCAGGTCTTGAGGAGTCTCCTGAAGGTTTGAAGGTCTTTGCTTTGTCGGAGGCGAATGGGGAGGATGTTCCATGCCTTGGCGGCGAGTTGGGAGAATGATCTGCCGCCGGTGGTCACTTTTTGGATGCGGGGGACGATGGCGAGGGCGTGATCTGTGGAACGGAGCTGGCGAGTGGGGGTGTAGAGGCCGAGTCGTCTGTTGAGGTACGCTGGTCCGGTGTCGTGGAGTGCCTTGTGTGCATGGGTGAGGAGCTTAAAGGTTATCCTCTTGTTGATGGGGAGCCAGTGCAGGTCTTTCAGGTGGGGTGTGATGTGGCTGCAGCAGGGTATGTCGAGGATCAGGCGTGCAGAGGCGTTCTGGATGAGTTGGAGTTGTGTCAGAAGTTTGGCCACGGCTCCAGCGTAGAGTGCGTTGCCGTAGTCCAGTCTACTGCTGACGAGGGCTTGGGTGACCATCCTTCTAGTTTTGGTGGGGATCCACTTGAAGATTCTGTGAAGCATGTGGAGGGTGTTGAAGCAGGAGGAGGAGACGGCGTTGACCTGCTTTGTCATGGAGAGTGTAGGGTCGAGGAAGACCCCTAGGTTTCGTGCATGGTTGGTGGGTGTGGGGGGTGCTCCTAGTGCCGGTAGCCACCAGGAGTCGTCCCAGGCCGAGGGGGTGGAGCTGAAGATCAGGACCTCTGTCTTGTCTGAGTTCAGCTTTAGTCGGCTGTCCTTCATCCAGTCGGCAACAGCCTTCATTCCTTTGTGGAGGTTGGTTTTGGTGGTGTGGGGGTCCTTGGTAAGCGAGAGGATCAGCTGGGTGTCATCGGTGTAGGAGATGATGTTTAGGTCATGCTGTCAGACGACGTGGGCTGGTGATGCCATGTAGACGTTGAACAGCGTTGGGCTGAAAGATGAGCCTTGGAGTACGCCGCAGATGATCTCGGTAGTTTTGGAGAGGAAGGGGGAGGCGGACGCTCTGGGTTCTCCCGGAGAGGAAGGAGGTGGTCGGGTCCTGGGCCTTTCCTTGGATTCCGGCGGCATCGAGGCGTGTGCTTAGTGTGCGGTGGCAGACTGTGTCGAAAGCGGCTGACAGGCCAAGGAGGATGAGGACAGCGGTTTCTCCATTGTCGAGCATGATCCTGATGTCGTCGGTGCTGTGGTTGCTGTAGAACATGGACTGGGATGGGTCCAGGATGTTGTTCTCTTCGAGGAAACTCAAACACCCGAAAGGCCCCCAAATACATCCATGACATCATTGTGGAAAACAGGCAGATTTCCCCATTGTCCTTGCAAACCCGAGGCAAGGCTCCCAACACCTGCTCCTGCAGGTTCCAAGACAAGGGTTGCCTGACCCGGCACACCCTCCGGCACTCACGGGTCCAACCTTCGAGCATCCGAGAGCCGAGCTCCCCCACCGACGGCGCGTAACCCCACAGAAGTGTTCCTGTAAAAGTGATCCCCGCGGAATTCCCCGCTATCGTGACTCACGTGAGCCCCATCTCAATTAAGGACAGGATAAACTGTATAACATCCTCCTGGCGCCCCATCCCCAAAGACCGCCATCTCGCCCCAGAAGCCACAAACTCCCCCATGCTGTCATGTAAGTCACCTTAGTCGAGTGTGCCAAGGACCCTAAAACCAGCTGCAACATCCTGTGTTGCCTACGGACCACAGTTGCGGCAGCATGCTGGTCGGGTTCGATCCGCGTCCTTGGCTAACCCACGGAATCTCCCCCACTGTGAACGAGACAAGGCATCGGCTATGTCATTTTCAACCCGGGCACATGCACCGACCGAAAGGCAATATCATGCCGCAAGCAGCCCAGCACAAACACTAGCAGCAACTTCAGCACCTGCGCATCTCTAGCCAACTGTCTATTCACCACTTCCACCACAGCCATGTTATCTACATGGAATGTCACTCGTTCCAGAAAGGCAATAGTACTACCACCCCACGCCCACTCAGGGGGCCACTTCTCCGCACACCATTTTCCCCACCAGTTCAGCCCAAAGCCTTCGCTCCCCTCCATGTCAGAAAAAATGTGGACATCCCAGTCAAGGTCATCCCCCCTCTGCATGGGGATCCCGTTAAAGTTCTTCAAAAAGAACTGCCACATACTCAGGTCCTCTGGAATACCTGCGGACAGCCGCACATGATGATGCAGCGGCCTCCACCTGACCAAAGCCCTACCCAATCTCCTACAGAAAGTCCGCCCCACTCGCTCCACCCTGCAAGCGAAATTGAGGTGACCCAACAGCACCTGTATGTCCAATACCATGACTTTGTGTCGTGCCAACATAACCTCCAGCAGCTCCAACATTAGCTGCTGTTTATCCGCTGGTAAACAGGCCTCCATTGCCCCCAAATCCAGTTCAATTCCCAAGAATGACAGCGCCATGCATGGCCCGACTGTCTTCTCCAGTGCCAATGGCACACCCAACTCCCCCATGATCTCCTGAAACCTGTCCAGAGCATCCTGGCAGTCCGTGGAGCCTGGGGTGCCGACCAAGAAAAAGTCATCCAGGTAGTGCGTTACTCCTTGGTGACCCATCCGTTCCGTGAACAACCATTGTAGGAATGTACTGAAGCATTCAAACTGTGCGCAAGACATTAAGCAGCCCATCAGCAGTGCTTTGTCCACGTACCAGCGGCCATTAAACTGGATCCCCAGTAAGCCCCAATCATCTGGGTGGACTGGAAGCAGCCGGAAAGCCGACTTGATGTCGCTCTTTGCCATCCTTGTTGTTGCGCCCACAGTCTTCACCAAAGACATGGCTGCGTCAACCGAGGAATATGACACCGTGGTCTCCCGCTCATCAATGAAGTCATTTACTGACCCACCTTCGGGCCACGGCAAATGCTGAATGAGGCGAAACTGCCCCTTCTCCTTCTTTGGCACTACCCCAATGGGGGACACAATCAAATCCACCAAAGGCAAATCCTCAAAGGGTCCGACCATGCGGCACTCTCCCACTTCCTTTTCCAGCTTGTCCTGCACCACCTCAGAGTGCTCCTTGGCGGACTTCAAATTGTCAGCCCACCTCCGAACCAATGGCCCCTCATAGCCCAGCTGAAAAGCCTTCCAGAAACCCAGTCCACAAGTGATCTGCAGCCCCTTGTCTGGATAATCCTGTATAGCTGCCACGAACCAGTTGACTCTACCTGGAGTACGAGCCCTTTGGCCCAGGCCCCTTGGACCCTCTACCAACCCCCGGACTGCTGTTGTGTCGCTGACCGAAAACCACCTGCCTGCCCCTGCTGCCCCCCTGCTGCTGACCCTTAGCGCCCCAGCATTTGACAAGGGCATGCCCACTCTCCCCACGGCCTGAACATTCATGTCGGAACCAGCAATACTCCCTAGTGCATGCCCCTTTATTGTAATCCCAACATGTTCCTGGGACACCTGACTGGGACTTGGCCCCTGCCCCCATCCCACCTCGGGCGGGGCAACCTTGAAAGGGCAGGTAGACGATAGGCAGCCCCTCGCCGTAAATATGGTCTTACCCGACCCAGCCTTACCCATTGTGTGCTGCCACAAATCAGTGTCCAGCTCACCCCATTTGGCCTCGGAGTCCCATGCCATGTGGGCCCTGAACTCCGCGCCGTACTGGGCCCACATGTAACCTCCCCCCATAATCTGGGCCTTCCTGATGTTGTTCATATATTTAAACATGGACACTGACCGCTTGTGAAACTTCTCACAATACACGCTGGCGAAAATTAGGAAGGCCGCCATCCAATTCTCGATCGTAAGGGGCACCTTCGGCCTCTTCTTGTGTTTATACTCCTCCTCCTTTCCTTCGAGCCTTCCTTCACCCTCACTTCCCGGTGCAGGAGTTTTAATATCTCCACATACTCCCCCTTCCAAATGCGCTCCTTAGTTGAGAACATTAAATGAGCCCCTAGTGGCTTCGTGACCCCCATATATGGCAGCCTCTTGACCTTCAACTCCTTACTCTCCATTTTTACCTCATTCTCCCTGGTCGCGCCAGCACCCGCCATGCCGGCCACCCACCAACCGCCTGAAGATCCACCACCCTCTCCCATCCTCTTCGTCGTCACTCCACGCCAACCCCCTGACCCCCACTCCCCCTCATCAGCGGAGGCTCCCATCACCCCAGCCCCCTTTACCCAGAACCTCCCCACTTGCCTCCCCCAACCCTCCCCATCTCTCCCTGCCACGGGGACCCTAAAGCCCCGCTCCCCCATTGCGCCCCGCCCTTGCCCATCCCTTGGGCTTCCCTGACCCCCTCCGCCCAGGAGTCAAAAACGTCCAGTCCTTCCCAGTCCCTCTCGCTGCCTTCTGACAAGAGCAACGGGGACTAATCCCCTGAGTCTGCCTGCCACACCCCCTCTCTCCAGACCCCGCCGCCGCCTCGCTTCCGCCCATCCCCCTGTGTAAGCCCCTCTGCCTCCTTTAGGGTAACCCCCTCCAATGCCACTCCCATCCACCTGTGTCCTTGGGAGACCTCCCCTGTCCCAAAGTTGTAAGGGCCGGGAGGGGCTCATCTCCCGCCCTGCGTGCATACTTTTTGCTGACACCTTCCTTCCCCTGAAACCAGGCCAGGCTCTTTGTCCCCCCCTTCAGGCCCCGCCTGCCCGCCTGCCAACGCTCCTGTGCTCCCGCGCTGCCCAGACACCTCTGGCACCTGGAGAGGAGAGGCGCTCCCCTCGCCTCCCCCGCGCTGGCTCAGCACTGCCACCCCCGAGCCACCAACGCTCTCCAGGCCTATCCGCGCCTCCCTGCCATGGGCCCAAGGCCCCGCCTCCCGCTCCACCGCGACTGCCCCGCCCTGATTTCCGCCCGCGGGCCCTGCCCCCACAACTCTTGTCCTCAAGTCCAGGGCCGCGTCCCTGGCATCCGCGCATCTCTCCCCCCTCACCTGAACATTAGGATTCTTGCGTGGTGGCGAGCAGGCAAAATCAGCCGCCACCACGCCAGCTGACGCGCGCCTCACGGGGCGCGCCTCCCCTGGGGGCCAACCAACAAATCCATCCGCCCTGCCTCACTGAGCACGCGGATGGCCTCCAGAATGCGGTAATCTTTACCAGCCATGTCACCCGAAATACCACCGACCACTATGATCCCACCATAGGCTAAATGCAGCAAACCCTCGCACAGGCCTCAGCGACAAAAAACCTGAATCTACAGCGCTCCCAGCCACCAGGTCACCACAACCTAAATTGGTGGCTGGGCAGGCGCCAAACACCCCCAAATAGCCTTGGGCTATCTATTGAAAATTGTGCTACATTTGGGCTATTCCCAAAGCAGCCCAAAGACACAAAATGACCGCTCTCGTCTGGCCCCCACCCCCTCCCAATCTGCCCTGGGGCAGACCTCGCGGTGCTCGGCTGCCCCCCAAACCCCCCTTGTGTAACTCGTACAGGTAAGCCTCTTTTTTACTCGGAAGATGCTTTTTGGCATTAGCTAAACCCATGTAGTTTAAGAGGAGACTGACAATGTTTTATTGATTGCAGGCTTTGGACGTATTGTTGTCCGGCCCACTGTGTCTCTGACAAACGCTTTATAGGTCTTTTCAAGAAAGATATGTGGTAGGCGGTGAGTCTAAGGGTACGTCTTATCAACTCGCTCAGATATGTGTGAGGCATGGGGCAACTTCTTACTTTGTTGCTTTCTTTTGTAGAAACACACTGCCAGGATTTGAGCGCTACGACATTGACCCCCTTTTATTGATTGCCTTCGAATATTTTACACCTCCACTTCTTTATTTGATACAACCTACACTCGGTAAGTTTTTTCTGATCGTGTTACTCGTGTTACACTTCGTTAGGGGTCAGCCGGGCAAAGGGGCCCCTTCTCTGTTTTGGGGTTTTTCTAATTGTAGTTTTTATTCCTCGTAGTGATTTTGTATGACATTTCACTTACAAATGTTGCTATTTACTATCTCGGAATGAATTACAGTGCTCCCCAAGCATCTTACTGCAGCAGTGCACCTTAGGGTGAGAGACTTATTATTCATTATTGAGTGTGCTGTTGGTCACGAGGTTTGTTTCATTCTCCTTTTTATTCACTTTTAGGTTGCATTTATGACTATTTACATTCTTCTGTTTACTGGTCAACAATAGAATCATATCAGTGTGCTGTACTTTTGGTTGAGTCGTTGACCTGTGCCTATTATATCTGGTCTAATCCCAAGGAATTTAGGAATGGCTGTGGAAAATAATTATTTATGAGCTCTTAATATTTTTGTTGTATCTGCTATATTGGGCACCTGAAAAGATCATTTGTGTTCATGTAATTCCTTTTGAGTTGTACAAATGTATTGTGTTGCCCTTTTTCAAAATATTAGCAGCGATCTTTAGATTACATCATGTTGATAAATTTGTACAACATCTCATTTATTTGGTTCTACCGCCCAGATTCAATTGGTCTGATATTTGTCTGCATGTTAATATATTTTATATCTCTTTCTGTGGAAAATATAGGTATATCCATTTTTTTGTTATCAAGAAGATTGTCTTTTGGCCATACCGTTTCCATTCATAATATTTGACCGCATCTAGGTAGGTTGTTTTACATGCACGGTGATTTCTGGATCTGTCTAAATCAACTCACTCTATAGGTGGTGGTGTGATTATTTGTTACAGACTTTCTTGTTAGGTAGGGTGCACTCCTTATGCCCTTTGGTGTGTTGTTTCCTGTTCTGCTCTTTTCTCTTTTTCACTATAGATAAACTGGTCGAATGTGCAAAAGATATTTTGTTTTATTCTAATTGACCCCTGTCTTTTAGCTTCAAGGTTTTAATACAGTGTTAATAAGAATGACTGCATCATTTTCATTCATCTTGATGACAAAAATTGATTTTTTGAGGGCCCTATTTGGAAAAATCTTTAACTCTGTTAACAACATTGAGACATTTACTGATATCTTAATTGTACTAATTTTTGTGTTTTTTTGATTACCACTATAAATTTAATTTGATTGGTTTAATGTTTGTTTTTCCAGCCTTGGAAAAGTCATAGTACCTACATGTTCAGACGAAACACGTGTTGGCTGCTTTATTTGCTGGAAACTAATTTTGAGAAGTGAACCAATAAAGGGTATGTGTTCTACGATAAGAATCGTGTGGAATGCCCTTCGTGTCTTGAATACTGGTTATGAAATATTGCAGAACTGTATGGACTGACTAATTGGTCAACACAAAATAATTATCTACTTGCAACAGAGATTCACTCATATCATCTATTGAATATACGTATTGGTGTGCTGTATTGCCTTTCTTGTTTTGTTATGTATGTGCATGTTTTACATGCCTATTGCACCCTTGGGTAGTGGGTGATTTAGCCAGCCAAGCACCCTGCTGTACTTACAGCAAACTAATATAATATCCACGCCTTGTACTGTCACATATTTTACACCACTTCTTATTGATGGGGGTTTTCCCTTTTAGGGAACACTACTACCCATTATGTGGAAACAAGGTGCTGGACTTATTATTGCTCTTATTTGGCAGTAGTACATTTCAGTCCTAAATTGGCGAAATACCCTGTTTCAGGGAATGGGGATATTTAAGTCTTCTCTTTTGAATAACTTGACACTTGCAAATAGGGAACTACCCAGGCAATCTCGGCTTCATGTTAGATACTCCATGTCTTCCTCTGAAATATGCAGGCATACGATATTGCTGACAACTCCTGGAAGGGCAGGACTTGATTCTGTGTGACAATCTAGTAGAAGATAAAAGGGAATTGTTTCCAGGTTTAAGTAGCTACCACTCAAATCATGATGCACATCAAGAAATTATATTTGGAAAAAAGTCGGGATTATGAGGAGCAGGTCCAGACATCCAGGGGCATATTTATGAGGGGCGTGTGACAGAAGCCCCTAAAACAGATTTATGAAGCTATGCAAAGCTACTTTGCTTAGTTTGAATGGCTTTATAAATGTGGAGCAAGGCGATGCAGTGTAAATCATGGGTGTTCCCATGCAACTCCCATGGTTTTTGACACAGGCCCAGATTTGCATGGACTTGTAAATCTGGAAATATGCCAAAATCTTATGTCTCCCCAAGGTGAAGGGTAAGGAGGAGAAATAACTTCAAGTCTGCTCAGTCAGTCAGTCACAAAGTCTTTCGATTTAAAATCACAAAAGACAATACTAAAATAAATAGAGGTGAAGAATATATAAAAGAATATAAACATATTTGGACATAAAAACAAGCTTCTACAATAAATATAGTTAGTCCTCATTATTAAAATTCATAATTATATAATACATAGCTAAAAACTGCTAAGATAAAGTACGGCAAAACTGCCACCTAAATATGAACAGATTTCTATGATTCTGCGCACAGACCAGGCTAGGTTAATTCTAAGCTAATAAAGCAATGTGCAAAATACAAAGTACTTTTGCCCCAAAACTAGGGAGCATAAAGCATTTAACTAAGGCTCCTCTCTTTAAGATGAATCTCCCACACCCAGCCTAAGTACTTGGCGACAGCGATCACTATGGACTCTTTGGTAGATGTTTTTAAAATCCTAACTGCTTCGCTACTCGACCTAGTACCCAAATTTGAACATAGAAGTTTCAACCATCTGGTCCTAGGATTTCTGTAGGCTGGGAAAACAAACAAAATATGTACCAGTGATTCATTATAGTTGGGACAAAATTAACATTTACTACTAGTCACGGTACGCCATTTACTAGTAAGTACATTGGTGGGAAGAGAACCCGCCCTAAACTGGTGGTAGAGTTTCCTATCTTTGGGGATGGTGGTAAGATCCCAATACTATTCATACTCCACTTCATGCTTTATCTCAAGGAAGTCTCTGGATAATGAGGGACTAGTTAAGGCAGCAAACCGCTTCATGACTAGCGAGTTCCAATATGCTGCTTTTAAATCGCTCTTTGCTGGAAAGGGACTGTCGACAGGGTTTGCCCATAATCTACTCATCCCCATCTGTCAAAGAGTGACTTTTACTCGTCTTAGCCACAGAATTTTGTTCATACCGTCGGCTTCCCTAACTTCCAGAAGAGCCTGAGCATAGTGGGAAAGCTCCGGGGTGACCCAGAGCCTTCTCCATTATGCCACAGGCCTAAAGTGTGCCACATCCTTAATTGAGGAGCAACCCATATCTAAAAATAAGGTTAATATCAGGGTGGACTGTGGAAGGCCTTATAATGACCTCAGAAATTAGTTTTGAGCTTTTACAAGGGGGTCTAAGTTGGCAAAACCCCACAGTTCAGCCCCATACAATATCGAAGCACTAATTTTTTAGTAGTAGATTTTTAGTGCAGGAGCAATTGGTTTGGTGTAAGAAAATCGCTGCTCCTTCAACAAGGCACCTGAGAATTGGGCATGCTTGACAGAGAGCAAATCTATCTGTGGCTTCCAACTAAGTGTGCTGCCAATAGTTACACCCAAATAAGTGAAATTCTGTGTCTGCTCGAGAATACCTTCCGTCAGTTCGACTCTACCGTTAATATTCCTATGTTTGTGTAGGACCATACATTTAGTTGTATCTATTTTCACTAAGAGATCAAGGTCCTGACAAAACTCCTCGAATCTCTCAAGGGCACACTGTAGGCCCTTTTGTGTCTTGGAGAGTATAAGAGTGACCCTGTTGCAAACATAAGCAACAGGGTCTTCATCCCTGCTAGAGTAGGTGCATCGGTGGGGTAATTCTGAAAATACTGTACCACCCCATTAATATATAAATAGAAGAGAGTTGGTGCTAGAACCCACCCCTGTCTAACCCCTTCTCTACAGGAAAGCTTTGGGTAACGCTCCCCTGCGCATCCCAACGCACCTGCGCATAGTTGACATCATATAACATAATCAAGAAAAGCCATAATTTCTAATGGCATGCCTAATTTCAAAAAAGTTACCCACATTTTAATACGGGGTACAAGATCAAAAGCCGACTTAAGGTCGACAAAAGCTGCATAGATGGTACCCCCCCCACACTACTGTATGCCAATAAATCAAAATGAACCTAAACACCTGATCAATGGTGCTGGTACTAGAGTGGAACGCCCCCTGGAGTGGAGACAGGATGTCATGTTCCGCAATCCAGAACCAACTTAGCAGAGACTTTTTGTATGCAATCAATGAGGCTTATCAGCCAATAATTGCCTGGTTGAGAGCGATCCCCTTTGATATAGAAAGTGAGAATTTCTGCTCCTGACCATGAACCGGGCATAGGTGCTCCACTTGCTATGGTATTCACAAGGAGCTGAATATAGGATGCCCAGTTGGGTATATCATGGAGGAACAGATCGGCGGGGATGCAATCCGGCCCTGGCCTCTTGGGACTGAGAGTAATGAAGTTTCCACCTCGTTCTTGTTAAAATACAAGGTGGAAGTGGGAAGTGGCAGATCGAGTATTTCTTGTGCCTCCTCAGAGTGTGCAAACTGGGCTTTAAAGTATGATACCCACTGATCTGGAGCTACATGATTCACTGGCACCCTACTAGGTGCACCACTGCCCCATTTCACCAAATGCCAGAAGGTAGTTATGCTTCTCCCTGAGCATGCCTTCAGCAGCTCGTCCCAATGCTGTTCATTCCAGTCCCTTTTAGCTCGATATTGGGCCAACTTGTATTTTGCCCTTGCCCATCGTATGTCATCCCTATTCTTTGACCTGATCGCCCTGGCTAGGGTTCTATAGGCCGTTCGGCACAATTGATCATACCAGGCGGCCGCCTTAAATCCAGAGTGTTTCAAGGGTTTTTTGATTTTAGTAATAAAAAAGCCTTTAAGCTGCTTAACCAATTCCCCATGGACCTGTACAACTATTGAATTATTCTTAAGTGGCAAATGTCTGAAGCGTATAGAGGGGAACTAACCACCAAATTGCTCATTTGCTCTACGTGCTCTTCTTTTTTAATCACATTTGACCATTTGACTCTCCGGGCATCATTAGTCAATAATGCCTCCATATGGTCAATTTGTAGTGCCGGTCTAACGCCAAGGGGAATACCTACGGGATGCAAGGAAAGCACTAAAGGGTTGTGGTTGCTCTCAGAACGTTCACAGACCACCATATCTATTAAGGTGGGCCAAAATTCCTTGTTAAGCAGGTTGAAATGACTACAACTACAATGCAACCTGAAGTTGTAGGTATGTGTACCCTGCTTGTCGGAAGCTGTTCTACCTTTGTCAGCCCTAATCCCCTATTCCATGCAAAACAACTTTAGTTGCAGGGCAGCCCCTGTCCATTTTTTAATTGGAAGAAGATCCAAAGGTGGAATAGAACACTAGGCATCCTCCTCTACATTGAGATTAACATTGTTGAGGTCCAGGGGTTCAAAAGTACAATTAAAATCACCAGCTAGTATCAAATTATTAGCACCTCTCTGTTCTGTTAAAAACGTATCTAAAAGATCAACAGTGGGAGAAGCTTTCCCCCCTTGCACGCCCCTAGCATAGACATTAATAAGCAACAGGTCGTGTACATTTACCTGCTGTATCCTAATTATTAAAATGTCCCTGCTATCAATGTGCAACTCCTCCACCCTATAGTGATTAGACTGTCTACCCCAAGTTGTAAGCCCCCCCCTGGTCTTCCTCTCTGGCCCCCTTCCGCTGTCTTTGAAAAATGTAAATAGCCCTGACGATATACATGGTCCATAGCCCAGGTTTCTTGAAAAATCAGAATATCATGGCCCTCAATAAAGATGGACCAGTCTACTGAGGGAGTTTTTGATGTGAACACTGCTATGTCCCAAGAAGCTCATTTAAGTCCTACAAAGGGGCCGGGATTGTAACTGCTACACGGAGGATGGCATATAATTGTTGCATCCGCTAAACCAATAACCCCTACATAAGGGGGTATACCAGTAGGTATCAGACTAATCTCCCCTCCCTGCAACCAGGGCACTGTCACAGCTTTGACCGGTTAGAGTAGTTGATAAGTGACCTCCTATAATATTAGAGCCTGTTTCCCATCCACCCTCACCCAACTCAACGAGCGGAGAAATAACTGTATTGTTATTAGTAATCGGTCCAAGTCAATCTATATCCTCCAGATTAGAAAAAATGTTGAATCTGTTCTGTGTGGGAACTACATAGTCATAGGGGCTGGTACCAGAGCTACGTCCCTTAATCCTGCCCTTCCTCTTGAGTGGGCTGTAAAGTTACGATAGAAGAAACCTAACGGTATAATGTTAATATTGTCCTTGCTTAGGTGCCAGGACCCTGCCCTATCTAAAATAGTTTGGACTAGGCACGGGGACCCAAAACTTTGGACCACGCAGTATCCTCTAGATTTCCCAAGCCACGGAATTTTACTTACCATTTTGAATTCGCTGAATAGAGCGTTACCCACCCCAGTTCTTGAATTCAACAAATGAACAGCTTTATTCTTAAGTGATGACCAATGTTCGTCACCACCTAGAGGGAGCACCGGCACATTCGATAATATGACAGTATATGGTGTGGCTTTAGGTGGACGATGAAGAGACATACTAATACTCTCAGCCCTTCCTTGTGACAATACTGGGGCTTGACAACCTACTTGTTTCCCTCTATGTGATATATTGTCAGTGGGTAGATGTATGCCCTGGGGGTTTACCATAGGGGCCCTCTCTCTGCTATGGGGAGGGCAACCATCCACATTGGTGGATATTCTAGTTTCAGTCGTGCTTACATGACTAGGTACGATAGATCTCTATGGCACACCCTCATCCGCTAAATGGGGTGTGGAAAATAGATGCTGCTCAATTTTGGCTAGTCTCTTGTCTATACCAGACAACTTTAATGATAACGGGTCAAGCATGGCCATAAACTTGTCTTCCAACTTAGTTAGAAAAACAGCCTCGAGATTACTAGAAGACTGTGTGTCTGTGACCTTGGGTCTTATTTGAAAAGGACAAGGGCACCCAAGGCGCAATAGGCTAAGGACCATGGGTAGGTACTGTATTATAAAGAACAAGGGTCCTTAGAGCAAAAAACTATAAAAAGAAGAAATAAATATAGACCAAATGGAAATATATTATTAGGGGGAATGTCCAGCCGGACAGTTTATTTCCCTGATACAAAGGTAATTCTAAAACAATAGAACACTGAGTGTGATAAAAGCGGGACACCGGCCGGTGTCCGACTAACACACTAAGAAGACATACAACATACAAAATAGCAGGCAACAGCAGGACATCTGATTAGGATAAATCATAAACCAGACAATCTGTAGCATACACATATGCAAGAAAAAAGTATGAAACAATTTATGCATTTAGTGTAATGTGTCGACGACGTTTCGAACCATAATTAATAAAGGTTCATCCTCAGGACAGAGGGTAATTGCCTTGAAATTACACATTTGTAGATATATCACTAGTAGGAATGTACATATGCCATACCATGGGAAAAGAAGGGAGACATAAAAGAATAAAGACATGTCATTAGAACATTGTCAAGACTGCGAGCATAGATTGCATGACTCATACCATGCCATAGTGCAGCCGGCAACGGGGTGTAGTACATGCTAAGTACAGGCAGTGGAAACAACGGGAGGAGCAAGGGTAGTGGCGCCGCGTATCAACAGTGCATAGAAGTGACTCTGGCTAGTGCATGCCAAGGTGCAATGAAAATGAATAAACACGTGAGGAGTGAAACGGCAACGAACAGGCGTGCCAGTAAGTGCACTGAAATGTGATATTATGAGGAAGTGGAGTGGCTTACCAATTGTGTAGCACTCAATTAGAGAAGATTTCTTGTACTTGTTATTATTATTTTGCTTGGGAGCAGAGAAACGTAATAGATCTAATGGGGAGAGAAGGATTCGGTGAAGTGGCGCAAACTACTTCCCAAAAATGCAGGTCTACAAGAAAAAATCCTACCTTTAAGAGTGCCCTCGAAAAAGGTCTGTGAAAGGAGGGGACGAAATTGTAATTAAAGTTAAAAGATAGCGTGAATAATGCGAGTTGCAAGGGGCTGGCTTACCCGAAATGAGATGCTCTCGGTATCCGGGTCTGGGAAAAATAAACAACCAAGCGGGCGGCGTGAGTGCCAATGATCTCTTTAACCGAATAAACTGAAAATACACAAAATGACCGGGACGGATCTCACCTGGTAATACAGCTTGCAAGGCCACAATGGGGGTTCTTGCTGGCACGGGGAATCTGCGCGGCGAACCTTTGCAAGGCAAGACGCGATGTAGTGGGCAGGGGAGTCACGTGGGGGGTGAGAGCCAATCGGTGTACGCCAAAGGCTGTCGGCCATTTTGGAATGGGAACAGGACACCCATTTGCAAGGCACGACGCGATGTAGTGAGCAGGGAAGTCACGTGGGGGATGAGAGCCAATCGGTGTACGCCAAAAGGTTGTCGGCCATTTTGGAATGGGAACAGGACCCATAAGGAAAGCTGTGATACTAAAACCAGTAAGGCGAACTAGAAGTGCACTAATTATTCTCCGAGTGAAGGACGGGGAATTGCATGCCGATAGATACAGCTCACTCTAGACATACAGTAACCATGCCAGCATAATTAATGAATTTATAACACATTTTTTACATTTTTTACATTTTTTACATGTACACCCTGAGGAGGAAAAATACAGTTGTATTTGAAGGCGTCAGTTAAAATCAGTAAAAAGAAACAGTTTGCAATTGTAAAGTCAAATTGTTAAATCAGAGAGGTCCAATCCTCAGTCCGATTGAGCCCAGTGTGAAGACTTTTAGTCTTCAGAATCCATCGCAGTTCCTCCTTATTCAGAAGTTGTTGCAGGTTGCCGCCACGGCTGGGGAGTTTGACCAGGCAAATGATGGTCCATTTGAAATCCATTTCTGTGTGGGCCTGTTCAGTGAAATGCTGTACGAGGGGAGCATTCGCGGTTCTACAGCGTATCCTGCTCCGATGTTGGCACATCCTTGTTCGTGCCTTTTGTGTTGTTTGTCCAATATAAATCATAGAGCAGGGGCAGAAAATTGCATATATCGCATTTGAGCTATTACAGTTTGAGAATTCTCTACGTTCATATTTCATATCTCTGTAAATAAACTCTTTGCCTTCTATAGTGCTTTCACACATGGAACAGTTACCACATCTAACATGTCCAGTGAGTCTTGGCAGGCCCCATAGTGTGTCAATTGTGGTCATTTCTGCAGGGGCGGGTAGTGCTGCCCGCACCAAATGATCTTTTAAATTCTTGGCCTTCTTAAAGGCAAACATGGGTTTTTCTAGTTGTAATTGGTCAGCATTCAGCACGGGCCAGTGTTTTTTAATGCTCTTAGTAAGGGAATTAGATATTGGAGAGAAGGTTGTAACACACACCAAACTGTTCTGTGGCTTTTTTGGTTTAGATTCCAACAGGACTTCCCTCGGACAGAACCACGCTCTTTTTGACGAAGTTTTTATCAATCTGCGGGGGTAGCCGCGGGCGCTAAGTTTAGCACTAAGTAGATGGGCCTCTCTGAAGTAATCTTCTTTTAGATAACAATTTCTTCTGAGCCTTAGAAATTGTGAAAAGGGTAAAGAGTCACGGAGCGCTCTTGGATGATTACTCTTATAACACAGTAAGGTATTGCGCTCAGTAGGTTTCCTATAGAGGCTAGTGATGAGAACACCTTCTTTCTCCTGTATGTTTAGATCTAAGAAGGGAATGTTGGTACGACTAGTAGTAAGGGTGTAAGTAAGGCCACTGCAATTAGAGTTGAGCCAGTGTAGGAAAGGGGGTAGTAGATCCTCACTATCATTCCAAATCATGAAGATATCATCAATATACCTTTTCCATAGGGCAATGCCACTATGGAAAGGGTTAGACGGGGTCAAGATACGCCCACATTCAAGGTTATCCATGTACAACACTGCCAGGTTCGGAGCAAAAACAGCCCCCATGGATGTGCCTTTGATCTGGCCATAGTACTGGCCATCAAACAAAAAATAATTCTTTGAAAGACAGATTTCCAAAAGCTGAAGAATGAATAGTGTAGGTATAAAATGCGGTCTTGGACGGTTGTTGAGAACTCTTTCAATGACTAACATAGAGTCATTTTGGGGAATATTTGTGTATAATGACTCCACGTCCAGAGTGCAAAGCACATTGGACGTGGGGTCAAAAGGATGTTCCTCTATCATATTGATCATATGTGTACTGTCACGTATGTAACATTGGGTAGCTGGCACGAAATCTTTAATAAAATGGTCCACAAAAAGTCCCAAAGGCTCTAGAACTGACCCACAGCCTGAGACGATGGGTCTGCCGGGAGGATGTTCTACATTCTTGTGCACCTTCGGTAGCGTGTAAATAACCGGGGTGCGTGGAGATCTGGCATTGAGGAAAAGATATTCCTTTTTATTTAAGAAGCCTGAATCTAGGCCTTCCTTAGTAACCGACCCTATTAAATTTTGGATCTCAACTATTGGGTTCCTCTGGAGTTTAACATAATGTGAGGGATTACTCAGTTGTCGAAGGACTTCCGCTTTGTACGTGTCAAGATTTTGTAATACAATTCCGCCGCCTTTATCCGCAGACTTAATAATTAAGTCAGGGTTTGACTTGAGGCTAAGAAGTGCTTTTTTCTCTTCCAAGGTTATGTTATAAGGAATGAAGGTATGCTGCTTCTCTAAATTGGAGAGATCCTGTAGGACCAATTTCTCAAAAGTCAATATCTCAGGAGGCACCATGTTGCCCACTGGTGAGAAAGTTGAAGGAGGTCGGAATGGAGTGTTTGACATGAGTACTGGTTTAGGATGGAGTAGGGAGAAAGCATGTAATCACAATTTCCTAAAAAATCTTAGTAACTCTGTCTGCACATCCAGATAATTGGGACGTACCGTCGGGACAAATGAGAGGCCCTTGGTTAATAACGACAATTCAGTATTGGAAAGAGGTTGAAGTGTGAGGTTAAAAATGGGTAATGGCATGGGGTTAGCTGAATCTGCTGAAATAGGCATTGTGTTAGTACAAGTGGCAAAGTGCTGATCTACCATTGGTAGTGTTGGCGTCTGGTATTCCTTTCGCCTGACGGATAGGGGCCTCGTGGGGCTGGCTTGGGTTTTCCCCTCTTGGGGGGATCGGATTGGCCTCTGGATAAAAAAGGAGCTCTGTTGGAAGGGCCTGGTGCTCCACTTTGATCAGAGCTATCAGAAGACTCTGCCGAGGAGTCCGAAAAACCAACTAAAGTCTGTCGTCTGTTATAGCGACCCCACGGTCTTTGGTTCTGATTCTGTGGGCCACTATAAGTACGGTTGGTGTAGAAATCTTTGGCTAGATATGGGTAAGCTCTTTCCTGCGAAAATTTTTTTATATCTTTTCTGACTTTGGTTGTTTTTTTGTTCAACTCAATTCTATGGAAGTCGCTTACAGTTTTAGCTATATCCTCTAATAATTTAGTACAATCAGGTACAGGGCATTTGTCTTTTATTTGTGTTTCCAGATCTATTATTTCCAATCCTAGTTTTTTCAGCTCCTCTGAGGCAATATCGATACCTAATGCCATCCACTGTCTAGAACAGCCAGTGCTGATACAGCTGAACCCTGTGGTATACTTGGGGTTATCGGTAAACACGCCTGGTATGTTGCGAACTTGCAACCCAAGCGGAATGATATTGGCCTTGAGGTATTGAGTAAGAAGAAGTATCATCAATTCCAACCTTACTGCCTTCTTTTTAATTTTTTCAAGTTGGTCACCTAATGGAACATTGAGTGTACTGGGACTTTCCGGGTTATCTGTAAGTAGAGACGGGCCATCTAGAAGTTTTTTGAAATACTCCTCGTTGTATAAGGGCGTGTGGTCTGACATGCCCTAGAGAGTTAAAAGGGAGATATAGAAGGGAATAAGAGTGGAGAGACTGACAAGGGACGGTGAACCGCTTCAAGGAAGGGGTAGGGGAGCGAGCCCTTGCAACCAAGTGGTTGCGCTACGTATTATTTGAAAAGGACAAGGGCACCCAAGGCGCAATAGGCTAAGGACCATGGGTAGGTACTGTATTATAAAGAACAAGGGTCCTTAGAGCAAAAAACTATAAAAAGAAGAAATAAATATAGACCAAATGGAAATATATTATTAGGGGGAATGTCCAGCCGGACAGTTTATTTCCCTGATACAAAGGTAATTCTAAAACAATAGAACACTGAGTGTGATAAAAGCGGGACACCGGCCGGTGTCCGACTAACACACTAAGAAGACATACAACATACAAAATAGCAGGCAACAGCAGGACATCTGATTAGGATAAATCATAAACCAGACAATCTGTAGCATACACATATGCAAGAAAAAAGTATGAAACAATTTATGCATTTAGTGTAATGTGTCGACGACGTTTCGAACCATAATTAATAAAGGTTCATCCTCAGGACAGAGGGTAATTGCCTTGAAATTACACATTTGTAGATATATCACTAGTAGGAATGTACATATGCCATACCATGGGAAAAGAAGGGAGACATAAAAGAATAAAGACATGTCATTAGAACATTGTCAAGACTGCGAGCATAGATTGCATGACTCATACCATGCCATAGTGCAGCCGGCAACGGGGTGTAGTACATGCTAAGTACAGGCAGTGGAAACAACGGGAGGAGCAAGGCTAGTGGCGCCGCGTATCAACAGTGCATAGAAGTGACTCTGGCTAGTGCATGCCAAGGTGCAATGAAAATGAATAAACACGTGAGGAGTGAAACGGTAACGAACAGGCGTGCCAGTAAGTGCACTGAAATGTGATATTATGAGGAAGTGGAGTGGCTTACCAATTGTGTAGCACTCAATTAGAGAAGATTTCTTGTACTTGTTATTATTATTTTGCTTGGGAGCAGAGAAACGTAATAGATCTAATGGGGAGAGAAGGATTCGGTGAAGTGGCGCAAACTACTTCCCAAAAATGCAGGTCTACAAGAAAAAATCCTACCTTTAAGAGTGCCCTCGAAAAAGGTCTGTGAAAGGAGGGGACGAAATTGTAATTAAAGTTAAAAGATAGCGTGAATAATGCGAGTTGCAAGGGGCTGGCTTACCCGAAATGAGATGCTCTCGGTATCCGGGTCTGGGAAAAATAAACAACCAAGCGGGCGGCGTGAGTGCCAATGATCTCTTTAACCGAATAAACTGAAAATACACAAAATGACCGGGACGGATCTCACCTGGTAATACAGCTTGCAAGGCCACAATGGGGGTTCTTGCTGGCACGGGGAATCTGCGCGGCGAACCTTTGCAAGGCAAGACGCGATGTAGTGGGCAGGGGAGTCACGTGGGGGGTGAGAGCCAATCGGTGTACGCCAAAGGCTATCGGCCATTTTGGAATGGGAACAGGACACCCATTTGCAAGGCACGACGCGATGTAGTGAGCAGGGAAGTCACGTGGGGGATGAGAGCCAATCAGTGTACGCCAAAAGGTTGTCGGCCATTTTGGAATGGGAACAGGACCCATAAGGAAAGCTGTGATACTAAAACCAGTAAGGCGAACTAGAAGTGCACTAATTATTCTCCGAGTGAAGGACGGGGAATTGCATGCCGATAGATACAGCTCACTCTAGACATACAGTAACACCATGCCAGCATAATTAATGAATTTATAACACATTTTTTACATTTTTTACATGTACACCCTGAGGAGGAAAAATACAGTTGTATTTGAAGGCGTCAGTTAAAATCAGTAAAAAGAAACAGTTTGCAATTGTAAAGTCAAATTGTTAAATCAGAGAGGTCCAATCCTCAGTCCGATTGAGCCCAGTGTGAAGACTTTTAGTCTTCAGAATCCATCGCAGTTCCTCCTTATTCAGAAGTTGTTGCAGGTTGCCGCCACGGCTGGGGAGTTTGACCAGGCAAATGATGGTCCATTTGAAATCCATTTCTGTGTGGGCCTGTTCAGTGAAATGCTGTACGAGGGGAGCATTCGCGGTTCTACAGCGTATCCTGCTCCGATGTTGGCACATCCTTGTTCGTGCCTTTTGTGTTGTTTGTCCAATATAAATCATAGAGCAGGGGCAGAAAATTGCATAGATCGCATTTGAGCTATTGCAGTTTGAGAATTCTCTACGTTCATATTTCATATCTCTGTAAATAAACTCTTTGCCTTCTATAGTGCCTGCCAAGACTCACTGGACATGTTAGATGTGGTAACTGTTCCATGTGTGAAAGCACTATAGAAGGCAAAGAGTTTATTTACAGAGATATGAAATATGAACGTAGAGAATTCTCAAACTGTAATAGCTCAAATGCGATCTATGCAATTTTCTGCCCCTGCTCTATGATTTATATTGGACAAACAACACAAAAGGCACGAACAAGGATGTGCCAACATCGGAGCAGGATACGCTGTAGAACCGCGAATGCTCCCCTCGTACAGCATTTCACTGAACAGGCCCACACAGAAATGGATTTCAAATGGACCATCATTTGCCTGGTCAAACTCCCCAGCCGTGGCGGCAACCTGCAACAACTTCTGAATAAGGAGGAACTGCGATGGATTCTGAAGACTAAAAGTCTTCACACTGGGCTCAATCGGACTGAGGATTGGACCTCTCTGATTTAACAATTTGACTTTACAATTGCAAACTGTTTCTTTTTACTGATTTTAACTGACGCCTTCAAATACAACTGTATTTTTCCTCCTCAGGGTGTACATGTAAAAAATGTAAAAAATTTAAAAAATGTGTTATAAATTCATTAATTATGCTGGCATGGTGTTACTGTATGTCTAGAGTGAGCTGTATCTATCGGCATGCAATTCCCCGTCCTTCACTCGGAGAATAATTAGTGCACTTCTAGTTCGCCTTACTGGTTTTAGTATCACAGCTTTCCTTATGGGTCCTGTTCCCATTCCAAAATGGCCGACAACCTTTTGGCGTACACCGATTGGCTCTCATCCCCCACGTGACTTCCCTGCTCACTACATCGCGCCGTGCCTTGCAAATGGGTGTCCTGTTCCCATTCCAGAATGGCCGACAGCCTTTGGCGTACACCGATTGGCTCTCACCCCCACGTGACTCCCCTGCCCACTACATCGCGTCTTGCCTTGCAAAGGTTCGCCGCACAGATTCCCCGTGCCAGCAAGAACCCCCATTGTGGCCTTGCAAGCTGTATTACCAGGTGAGATCCGTCCCGGTCATTTTGTGTATTTTCAGTTTATTCGGTTAAAGAGATCATTGGCACTCACGCCGCCCGCTTGGTTGTTTATTTTTCCCAGACCCGGATACCGAGAGCATCTCATTTCGGGTAAGCCAGCCCCTTGCAACTCGCATTATTCACGCTATCTTTTAACTTTAATTACAATTTCGTCCCCTCCTTTCACAGACCTTTTTCGAGGGCACTCTTAAAGGTAGGATTTTTTCTTGTAGACCTGCATTTTTGGGAAGTAGTTTGCGCCACTTCACCGAATCCTTCTCTCCCCATTAGATCTATTACGTTTCTCTGCTCCCAAGCAAAATAATAATAACAAGTACAAGAAATCTTCTCTAATTGAGTGCTACACAATTGGTAAGCCACTCCACTTCCTCATAATATCACATTTCAGTGCACTTACTGGCACGCCTGTTCGTTGCCGTTTCACTCCTCACGTGTTTATTCATTTTCATTGCACCTTGGCATGCACTAGCCAGAGTCACTTATATGTACTGTTATTACGCGGCGCCACTAGCCTTGCTCCTCCCGTTGTTTCCACTGCCTGTACTTAGCATGTACTACACCCCGTTGCCGGCTGCACTATGGCATGGTATGAGTCATGCAATCTATGCTCGCAGTCTTGACAATGTTCTAATGACATGTCTTTATTCTTTTATGTCTCCCTTCTTTTCCCATGGTATGGCATATGTACATTCCTACTAGTGATATATCTACAAATGTGTAATTTCAAGGCAATTACCCTCTGTCCTGAGGATGAACCTTTATTAATTATGGTTCGAAACGTCGTCGACACATTACACTAAATGCATAAATTGTTTCATACTTTTTTCTTGCATATGTGTATGCTACAGATTGTCTGGTTTATGATTTATCCTAATCAGATGTCCTGCTGTTGCCTGCTATTTTGTATGTTGTATGTCTTCTTAGTGTGTTAGTCGGACACCGGCCGGTGTCCCGCTTTTATCACACTATGTGACCTTGGGTCTAACATCTCCAATACCTGGAATGCTTAGGGCTGAAACAACCTTGGGGTTAAACTCACTGCCCAGGGGTACCACTTTCCGTTTCGACATTTTACCGGATGGTGCGTGGTTTTAGACAAGCGATGCGCTTTTCTTTTTTTATTACTGGCCTCCCCACCTGGAGCCTGTATAGACCTTTGATGGCGGGTAAGTACCTTAACAGGTGGTGTGGGTGAGGGTGATGGAATACTAGCTGCCACGGAAGACCCATTTAACTGATGTTCTTGAGGAACAGGACTCGCTGGGAGCGTACGATCAATTACTGTGCCAAATTCTAATATGGGCAAAAGGGGAGGTGAGATAACTTCAGTGGGGACTCTGTGTGGATCTAGTGAAAGTCTAGTTACGGTCAGTTCAATCTCATGAATTAAGACTGACTCCGCCCGTGACAAACAAGCACTAGCGTGCCTACAACTCCTGGTCCCCCTCCCCCTTATGCTTGATCATGCTCATACTTTCAAGATAATGGTACACGAGTACTTCAAGTATGGATTTACAGGAAACAAAAGCTGACCAGATTATGGAGAGGCTGAAGAAAGGGGGGTGCCCCAGCCCAGTCTCTTCCGGTCTCTTCTTGGCTCTTCCGGTCTCTGACGGACTCTGACGGACTCTGACGGACTCTGACAGGCTCGGACGGTCTCGGACGGTCTCGGACGGTCTCTAACAGGCTTAGACGGGCCCACCCTTGGCCCAGGCACGCCCACGCGTGTCCCTCGCTGTGGAAGCCCTGGCCCCCTTTTAGCACCTCCTGGAGCGCTGGTGGCAGCGCGGCATGGGGCGCCGCAAGGGACGATGGGAATGGTAATTCTCCAGTTTGCTGGGCTTCCCTCTGCATTCTGCGCTCTCTGGCAAACAAGGGTGGTGGCAAGCAATGGTGCGTCCTACAAATAATGGACTCCCGCACTGCGGCAGCACTGACCCCCTATTAGCGCCCCCTGGCGTGCTGGTGACGGTGTGTTGGGGCGCCGCAAGGGACGATGGGAGCAGTAGTTCTCTGGCTTCCTGGGCTTCTCTCCGCGCACGTTCCGAGCTCTCTGGCAAACAAGGGTGGCGGCAAGCAAAGGTGTGTCCTGCAAATATTGGGCTCTCGTGCTGCGGGAGCCCTGGCCCCCTTTAAGCGCCTTCTGGCGTGCTGGTGACGGTGCAGTGTGGCGCGGGGTGCCGCAAGAGACGATGGGAGAGGTAGTTCTCCGGCTTTCTGGGCTTTCCTCCGCGTTCCGCGCTCTCTGGCAAAAAAGGGTGGCGGCAAGCAAAGGCGCGTCCGGCAAATATTGGGCTCCTCAGTCTACTAATTTTTTCATCTTTCTGCGTCTCCTACATTCGGTAGCACAAGTAACGTAGAAAGAGGAAAAAACCTCTTGTGATTGTTTTGGTGCAAAAATAATCCTGCTTTGGTGACACCCTTGCACCATGGTGCAAGGGTTCCTGTATTGGCACTAGGCTCTAAAAATGGCACCAGGCAAAAGGACAGGAATGCACTGTATTGGATAAATACTATGCATTCCTGCCCTTTTTCCAGTGATTCAGGGCAGCGCAGCAAGGTGACTTGGTGGCCTGCCCGGTGCTACTAATCTCGTAAATATACCCCTCAGACTTTACATTAAGAAGTTTCAGCTTAGTATTGGCAGCTACTGAAGGCAGAAGATAAGAAGATGAAGATGACCTAGCAGATCTGGGAAACATACTTACCCGCGCCAGAGCTTCAAAATACATGGCAAGTATCTATGATGTTTTTTAACTCCACAGGTAAACCTTTTATCATAAAGAAAAAACACTTCTATTCCCTTTACAGTTTCAAATGGACCCCACAGAAACTAGAGAAATTTGTGAAAAATCAAAGACGCCACCACAAAAGATGTTGAAGGGTCAACACTGATTAAGAACACATTTGCAGCCTGCCAATTGCTCAAGTAGTTTTGAGTGAACATGAGTAATATTGTTTTCAAAAACCTTAAAGTGGAATAGAAAATAAAAAAAGACACAATTTAATTGTTTTTAGAACAGACAATCAGTTGAACCTTCGTACTAAACTGTCACATAGAAGTCTTCTTTTCTGCATGATTTATTTGACCAAAAGGGAAATATGTAAAAACTGGCTCCAATCATGCCCACTATCAGACAACAAATGGCTAGTGGAGATAGCCTATACCTAAAAAACAACCATCAACTGTTTCAGCGGTAACAAAATGAATAAGGACAATTTGTGGCTATGGTATATCAGATGGCTTAACAGCACAAGACATTTGACTGTGCCCAATGATTACACTATACTGCTTTGATTTTCACCAATACTAATCATCTTTTGGTCGGACATCCCCAACTTAAGATAGAGAGGGGAAAGAACAATACCCAATAGAACTAACTTGCTTCTGATGGTGACAAAAAAAAAGAAAGAAAGAAAATGCTGTCATCAATTATTAATATTTTTCCAACTTTTTCATTTTTTGTTAATTTTAATGTTTGCTTTCGAAGAGACAACAGTGTGCATTATACGCAAATTACCCCCTTGATGAACTCAGTATTCATAAATGTACTGCATTCCAGGTTCATCCAGTGGTTTTCACACCTGTTTCCACCACAAACTGTAAGTAGGTTGAACTGACAAAAAAGCGGAAGAATGGACTACTACATAGAAAAATTTGAAGAAAAAAACTGTGGTAAAAACGGATTTCTTTTACAAGTTTTGTGGCTCCTAAAAGCAAAGTGGATGGTGATATTAGCACAGGAAACCTTTTGTTGATGTTAATTTTACCTACAAAATATACTTTCCTGCACAGTCATTTCTCCCAAACAAAGGTTTGCTATATTTTAATTTTTTCTCAGTTCCCTCCAACAGTTCAATCCACAAACTCTGTGTACCTTTATAAATCCCAGGAAAAAAGGCACATATTTTGTAAAACGTTATGAAGGTTTCAGTGAGCAATGCCCAAACATCAGAAAAGGGGTCAGCCCCTGGAAGATGAGGAAAAGACGGTGGAGCGGAGAATCCCTAGCAATGAAGGGTCTAAGCTAAACCTTCAGAAGACATTTCCTAACCAACTACTTGCTACCACTAGCATGCTCTAATAGCATTCTAGAAGTCATAATCATTAAGATAGTTGCACTTTTTTATCCTGTTAAATTTCATACTGGTTGGCTGTAGACACACGATTTTGGGTGGTGAAAAGTTACTTAGTTAGGATGAATTATAAATAGCCTTTCATACTCTATCTAAATGTTTTTTTGCTGCAACTTCTAACAAAGCTTTGAGCCTGATTCACAAAAGTTGTAATTTTACTCCTGTAGTTTTAGCACCCCGTTTGAAATATATTTTGCATTCTGTTTTTATTTCCTGAAAAAACTTCATTCATACTCCTGGAATGATGTGACTATTGCAGATTGCCAAGAGAACTCACATTGTCGCTCATTTAAATGTACATGGTGTTCATTTACATTTGAGCATTTGTGCTTGGTTAAGTTTTTACTTTTTGTTCGACCTGTGGAAAAACATCTTCCTGTGCCACTTTACCAAATATGGTGCTCCTTCCCATTCTAATCTGGCATAGAGATTTACTCCGACTCTCCTAGGATTAAATAACTTACAATTTCCAGGGCGTGACTTTGCCTTGCAAATGTAACTACTAACAAACTGAGGGCTCAGTTCAGAAAGGTAAAGTAAAACCTAAAGTCTAACTTTGGACCTGAAGTCTAAGTTTAGATCTAAAGTCTAATTTTATACGCCAAAGTCTAACTTTAAACCCAATGATTAAGTTTAGACTTAAAGTCTAACTTAGATCAAAAGTATACCCTTAGTACTTTTCGGTATTCACAAAGGTAAGTTAGTAAGTTTACGAGTAAAATTACAAGTAGTAAACTTAGGGCCTGATTATGAGTTTGGCCACTGCCCCACTCTCACACCGCCAAACTTCGCCATCGCCAGCCTACCACATTACAAGTTGTAATTCAGGCAGGCGGTCCTACGGCAGCTGGCCCATGGCACTGCCTGTCAAAGGCTCATGGGAGAGCCTTAGAAAGGCAGCGCTGACATTCCAGCACTACATTGACTGTAAAGTCCATGCTGTGCAAGAACTGGGCTGCAGAAAGACAGGCATCCAGGGGGCCCATTAGGGCCACCCGGTGTCCTCACCGCCACCCATTTCATGGCGGGCTCACTGCAATCAAAATGAGGGTAGTGAGGAAACTAATTTTATGCTTGGTGGTGCTGCAGCAGTATTTTGTGGAATCAGACCAACATGTCACCACCAACAATCGCAGATCCCTGGAGGTTATCGCAGTTCTCTGGATATCAAACCTCTGTACTTATACTACGGTGGTCGGACCGCTGGTGCAGCAGTCCCCGACCACCATAGCACCTCCACCATGAGTTTGGTGATCCTATGGACCTCCAAACTTATAATAAGGCCGTTCAAATTTATGTTTAAATGTAGACTTCAGGTCTAAACTTAGAATTCAGGTGTAAAGTTAGACCTCCGGTATAAAGTTAGACTGTGGGTCTAAAATTAGACTTCAGGTCTAAAGTTAGACTTTTGGTCTAACTTTACCTTTGTGAATTGGACCCTGAGTTTGTAGTTGTTCACTAACTTTTGAATGCATAACCACAATGGAATCCTCATTCCATGACTGTGAATACATTTACTCTATATAAATTTACACTATACTTCTGTTACAATGTATGTGAGTACACATCAGTATGAGTGCAAATGCTCTTTTTGTGACTACACAGTGCAAACTTACAATTGAAAAACAAGCTTTTGAACACCAAATTCAATTAAGATTTTTAAATAGCAGTATGAATCTGACTATCATTGCATAGCCAATACGATGAAATTGTAACAGACAAGCAGTGAGTTAAACCACACAGAAATATGAAAATTAAAATAAAACACACACACACATGTTATAAAGGAGATCAAGAGAAACACAATTATGCACATGTCACATATTGTAGATCTTGGAGAACACTTTTAGTGTTATTCATTTGCATTCCATTACAAGTAAAATGCAATTAGCATTACCTGTAAATCGCATCATACGGGGTTTCTCTTGATATCCCAAATGCTCTTTCATCCTGAGTTGTCCCCTCCCTGTGAGACAAATATAACCAAAGGTTTACAGAGTTATTTTCATCCAGAACTCAATTTCCTCACATGTTCATATGTAGTCATATTAACTTAATCAAAAGGATAGGATTAAATATTTTGCGTAGTTACTGGTCATTGGCATGCTAAATAAATTAGGCTCTGTAGCTAAGTATATACTTGATTTTGAAATGAAATTATTTTAAGCAACCTGATTTTGGCACCATCCTGTCTTGTTGTGACTATACCATATATACATTCATATAGTACCATATATTTATGTGCTTTAATGTGTTTAATGTAAGTGGTGTACTTCACCGAAATAATGGAAGTGCATTTGCTGTACAATCCAGATATTTACCTGAGCATGTATACTAATGTTTTCTTTATAGTGGTACCAATTTGCTATTTCATATATATCTGCATTCGAGTAATTTTGCTAACTCTCACATACTCATGTATTCATTTGAATAGTATCCTGCATTCATTTTAAAACTGTATATGTATCCATAATTATGCATGTGAATATATTTTGAAGTGTTTTGTTACGTTGACTTGACCAAAGGCCTTAAGCATTTGGGTACTAATGTTTCATTTTCATTGTGAAAGCTTGCTTGGGTTGCAATGTTTTCTTCTTTTTTGAAGGTGTGTGCTTATGATTTCATAGTTAGTGAAAGGCACATTGTGTATGAGAGATAGTGAGGCTTGGGAGGGAACCCTTGGTAAAGACGAGATGCGCTAATGAACAAAGGAAAGAACTAGAGACGGGGGAAACTAAAGACATCCCGATTTTCAGATCATGAGATGGGAGTATTGAATAAAGTTGCCAAGTGTGACTGTGAGAATGTAGAAAAGTACTGGGACACATGATGTGGGATTCACAGATGATCTGTGGAAATTTAATTGGTGGTCACACTTTAGCTTTAGTCAGATTCCATTTAGACTGGGAAGGGCACAAAACTCTTTGCTACATTCCTGTTGTGTGGCATTATGCCATGCAATACTCCTGATCTCGGAAACCTCTATAGAAGTCTCTAAAATACTGACACCTTCCTGCTTTAAAGGATCTAATTAGGGTTTCCTAATTTAAATACTACTTAGTTCTGGTTTAGTTTTGGTAATTCAATGTATTCATGTATAGGCAAGAAGACCGAAAATCATATACTTATCACCAGATTTTGTTCCTTTTTTTGTGCATTGCTGTTACCAAATTCCTTGTATATTTTATGCTTTTGAGGATAAACTTTGTCAGATGATTTGGAATGCCAGCAGTGATTATGTATTTTTACACTATATTCTTGAGACTTGTATACATCAGTTTTAGCTTTGAATGCGTAACAACCATACATTTATTCCCATTTATTGACTTTTGGGTACTCACTGTATGGTCAAATTGGCTACACTGTAAATCAAACTTTAGGATGATGTGAACTTCTCTTTATTTTTCAAGCGTCTAAAATGGAAATTTGGATATTTGGCTCTGTGCCTTGGCAGACTGTAGCAAAATGAGGATAAAATATATTTAGTTAGAATAGTTCAGATCCAATCCCAGCCCTAGAGCCCATGTTTTTGTCTGGAGGATAGGCAGAGTTCCAGCATTTCGAGAGAGTTGTAACAGCGGAGGTGTGAGTATTAATAGTGTTACACATTTTAATTGCTTAGAATTAGTTGCAGTTTGTGAAGTTTCGTGGAGATGTTTTGAATGTCGTGCAAATGTGGCATTTAATATGGAGAACCGAGGTGGCCTAAGATAGCGGGACGATATTAGAAAGTATAGAAGGCACTGTATGGTAAATGTCTGCCAATTTTTTTTTTATGCTTGTTGTGAGACATCTTGATAGTACAATTGAGTTAAGCCCATTTATCTTCGTGTGTGAAAGAGGTGTGTGGTTGGTGTAGTGGGCCCTTTGTGCTAAGGGACGCTGTACTATTCGGGGTGATTCCCTATAGGTCAAGGTCTCATTCCAGTGTGTCAGACTAGGTCAGAAAGTGTTATTACAAGCCATTCTTCTATGATTGAATAATGTTTATTTCTTTAGTGAGCAGACAAAGTTATTTGTTGCAATTGCTTTTTATTGGTGTTGAATGGATTATGCTGAAGAGAGTGCCTGCGTTCATGAGAAACAGGGTGCACTGCTGTAAGGAGTGAGATTGATGTCACTGTGTGCAGCATCGAGATTGGTTATTTGGTATAAAGCCACGCTGCTATTGGTTGTCTACATCATAGAGTGTTGAACTGGTATTGGTCATTGACTCTGAATGAGAATTGTGAGTAAACCATTATTTCCTGCTCTGAATCAAAATTCTATTTGTGATTACTGACATTTGTTGGAAAACTAAATGTTTAAAGTTATACAAGATTTGTTGAGAGGAGATGTGACAATATCTGTTCGAGGGGGAGAAGAGGCACCACCCGAAGATACTCCATGTCATTAGATTGCAATAAATGTAGGGTTTCCCACAAGTATTTGACTTAAACAATGGCACAAGATAACAGAGAAAGAAGGTGCACTGGCATGTTCATGCTATGGTATGTTCAATGTGAGAATCATTGAAAATTTGAGGAGGATATTATATTAGATGAAAATGCAGCCTAGACCTACAAGAATTGAAGCGCTAAATGCTTGGGAGCATGTAGCTCATGCCAGAAAGAAGGAAAGGTATCAGGGAAGAGCTAGAAAGGCAGTGTGTATTTACGCTGATGCAAGCTGGGATGCAGAACAGAGGAATAGGAGAACTGACATAATAGAGGGAGTAAAATTAGACCCCTCATCAACAGGTGAAGAATTTGAGAAAAGGAAGGAGAACAGGAAATATAAAAGAGACATGGCAAATGAACCAGATCAGCTAAGCGAAAACAGTGACAGTGACTCTAGCAATAGCCTTTTAAATGTGTTGTCAGGACACACACCTCCGTCTAATGAGACCTAATTAGTGGGAGGTGGAGGCGCTAATGCGAAAGGAAATTCCGGAGTGGATACTGCACCGGTAAATGTGAGCCCTAATAAAATGAGTACCTCCCTGTGAATATGAATCAAATACTGAAGAAAGGGAATCAAGGGATTTATGCCACTGGTACTTTTAGGACTCTGGGCACTTTACCACTGCTGATCAGTGCTAAAGTGCATATACTCTCTGTGTAAAATGTGTTATGGATTGGTGTTTTCATGATTGGGTATTTTATTTACTTGTTAGTCCCTAGTAAAGTGCACTGAGTGTGCCAGGGCCTGTAAACCAAATGCTATCAGTGGGCCTGCAGCACTAATTGTGCAACCCACGCGAGAAGCCCCAAAAAGGTAACTCAAACCTGCTATTGCAGAGTCTGTGCGCAGTTTGTAACTGCCATGTTGACTTGGCGAGTACACCCACTTGCCAGGTCCTAAAGATTCCCTTTTCTACATGTCAGTCACCTCTAAGGAAGGCGCAAGTTACCCCTGTGGGCAGGGTGCAGTGTATGTGAAAGGTAGGACATGTCCTGGTGTGTGTGGCATGTCCTGATAGTGAATTACAGCCCAATTCGTTTTTCACTATTGCAAGGCTATCTGTTCCCCATAGGACAGAATGGGAAGTTTGTTTATAACATCTTATGAACATAACTAGCCCAGGGAACTAGGTGGGAAAATAAAGTTTAGTATGCCTCAACTCAGAATTTGAAGATGCATCATTTAGTGACGGGGATGTTTACATTCTGTGTTTGAAAATACCACTTTTAGAAAGTAGGTATTTTCTTGCTCAGTCATCTGCTGGAATGTGGACTGCCTGTCTGGGTTTTGGATGACAGATGGCTAGGAAGCAAAGGTTGCTTCCGATCATCTAAATAGGTCAGGAAAGCGCTGAATAGACTTCGGCTGCCATGGGGGAAGAGGGAGGAGATTTCCTTGCACCTCAAAGGGCCTGGTCTGCCTCTAACAATGCTGTCTCCACCCCCTGGTGGGAAATCACACCAGAAGAGGAAAAACTGGTTCTGGCAGGGCACAGACACCCTCTGCCTAGAGGGCCAAAGGATTTTTGGATACAAATACTGGGGCCCAGACCCCTGAACTTTTAAACACTTTTGGATCACGAAGACTGGCAAGAAGAAGAGCTGGAGAAGCTGTGAGGAGGACCTACCACTTTGCTGTGTGCTTTGCTGTGTTGGCCTGCAGTGGCTGCTTCTGTCTTGGACAGTGTAAGGACTGGACTGGACTATCTGCAATCTGCTTTTTGAGTTGCTCCAAGGCCTTGAGGTAGAGCTTGCTCCCTGTTCACGAAGTCTCAGGAGCAACAAAGACTTCAAGCTCTTCTGCCTCAGCATTGGGGACTATGTGTTTTGTGCTGCAACAAAGAAAAAGCAACTTGATGATGTCTACGATGCTGCTGCTGACTCCGTGTCCTGATGGCACCGTAGAGGGCACCGCCGCAATGCCGCACCCTGACCTTGGTCTCCACGACGATGCCTGCGCATGCTGTCACTGAGCTGCTGCTTGCACTTCGACCTGTGGGCACTGCATCACCTCGCTTCATAACGATGCCTTGGCACTGCAGAGGGCACGCCGCAACGCGACCCTGGTCTCACCGATGATACCACCACCGAGCCGTTGCTCGGACTGTGGCTTGTGGGCACCGCACTTCACACCGCCCCACGTCACGATAAAGCCTTCGTATACCCGACAACGACGCTCCACATTGAAATCGATGCCACTGCTTGCAAAATGGTTCGAGGGCACCTTTCATAAAGTTACACGACACACCACCCTCATCCCGTACTCCAGTCTTGGCCTACCAACGCCAGTACCATCGACTCCAGTTCGTCAGCCAACGACAGCTGCTTGCACTGTGACCTGCCAGCACCGTGACTAGCACCACCTTCATCTCGCACTATGACCCTGGTCTTACGACAACGCCATCTGACGCCACCACCGAGCCGCTGCTCGCACCCCGACCTGAGGGCACCGCACGCCACCCCGCTGCACTTGGCACCATAGCACACAATGCCTGCCGATGCCAGCACTCCTGACTCCATCAGAGAGGAGATCAAACTGCAATGCATGTGACTGTGAGGGCCCCCGACAACTCCTGCACCGGCCTCCAAACCGACACCTGGGGACGCCGTTTTCGGAAGCTCAACAAGAGGTCATCGAAGGTACTGTTTGCAGGTCTTCCGACACCGTAGCTGGCCCGCGACGCCACGGTCAGCAGGAACTGTTTGGATTTTTTCCTCACGACGCCTTGATAGCCCCAAACTCATCAAATGAGTTGAGTCTGTCCCTATACAGATAAAGCCTAATATTGTGTACCCAAGAGCCTTGCAATATATTCTGACCCCTGAAAAATTGCTGGATTTATTACGGTAATCGGGAAAATGATTCAACAAGGTATTTTGAAGGAGATTCAGTGGAGCCCATGTAATTAAACTATTATGGGATTACAGAAGTCCAGTGGAAAGTATTGCATAGGTAGAACCTCAGAAAGATAAACAATATTGAGGTTTCTTTAAAGTTTCAGGAGTAGTTGAAGCTTGATGCTCCAAGGAGTATTCTCTGCACAAAAGGCTGAATTAACTTTCTTATAAGAGCGTGCTGTGTCTTAGACCAGCAGAGAGTGTCCATTTTCAGTATGGCTTTGGTGTTGTTCACAATTTTAGACAGTTATGGTCCCAGAGGGAGCTTATGACCTATTTGCGGTCTCCAATCCGGAACAGAAAAACAAATGAGGAAGCTTTTTGAGGCATTGCAACTGTCTCCTCAAGTTGTGGTCATAAAATGTTCTGCTCATTGTAATGGGTATGATTATGTGATGGTTGGCAACAGATATGCTGACAAGGTTGCACAGTATTGTGCTCATAATGCGTGTACCTTTAATGGGCAGCACACTAATGAAAGAACAACTGGGATAAACAACAACTTTTTGTTAACAAATGCTCATACATGGGAGGAAGTCAAGAGGATTCAGAAGGAAGTATCAGAGGTAGAACTGCAAAGCTGGAGTAAGGTATATTGTGTCAAGAGTGATGAGCATGATATTTGGGTTTCAGGAGATTGAATGAATACCTGTGTTACCTAACAGTCTACTGCCACCATTGGCCAACATTATCACAGCCTTACTCATGTAGGTTAGAGATGCCATGGTCATGTTTTTTAGACAGGCCTGCTTTAATGCTAGGTTTAGATAGCTGGCTGAAGCATTGTGTCACAGATGTTTTGTATATCAACAGAACAATGTAGGGAAAAGCATTGCAGAAACACTGAGCCGCATAGGAAGATCAGGTGGTCCCTTCTGTTGGATGCAGTTAGATTTAATTGCAATGCCCATGTGCAATGGTTTGAGATAAGTCCTGGTTGTTTAGTGCATCGTTTCACACTGGCGTGAGGTATACCCAACCAGAAGGAATGGCAATCTCATTTGAGAGAGTTAATACTTAGGTTTGGCCTTCCGACTTCTCTGGAATCAGACCGGGAAACATATTTCCACAATAAAATCTTGAGAATGTTGTGTGCAGCTTTACAAGTTAAACAAAGACTGCATTGCAGCTGTAGACCCGAGGCTTCAGGTCTGGTGGAAAAGATTAATGAGGCTTTGAAATCCAGGCTTTCAAAAGTGTGTGCTTCTATATCGTTGAAGTGGCCTGAAGCTTTGCCTCCGGTGTTGATGAATCTTCGTAGCATACCTGATCGGAGGACAGGATTGTCCCCTCATGAGATCATCATGGGCAGAGCTATAAGACTTCCAGCTATACCTGCAAATGAGTTTGTGGACATTCTTGATGACATGATACTTGATTACTGCAAAGGACTGGCTGACGTGGTGCATTCTGTGTCTCATCAGTTTGAAATTGCCACAGCCCTGCATCAACCAGGAGCAGTGTCATGACCTTACTCCTGGTGAATGAGATTTGGTGAAGAAACATGCATAAAAGTCCTGTGTAGATGACTGAATCAAAATCAGACCCTGACAAAGGGCCTTGTGCTATAGAAGCAGAAGTGGCAGCAGGAGAACTTTGGCTAAGAAGGCAGGAGAGAGGGAAACTGAATCCCCAAGGATAAAGTGGGTTCTAGACTATTCTGGAAGACACTGAGGATTCTGATTTGAGTGACAGAGGAGGTGACGGGATTGCTCTCATAAGATCAAAATAAGCTAGAGTACCCCATTGGAGATAGTCATCCCTTAATGGACTTACTTTGCCAAAATTACATAGAGAAAGAGAGAGAGAATTCTGGGAATATTGAGTTAATAGCAGCAGTCCAAATGAACCTCCTTGAACTGAACATTTTGTTTGAACTGTGATTTGAACTTGCTCTGCCATCAAATCGACTGAGAACTTTTATTGCAGAAGAGACTATCAGTGACCTTGAACTGTGCAATTATTAGAGACTTTTTTATAGATTGGTAGGAGAAGAAACAAGAACACTGAGGTCCAAGTCAGCTAAAGGAGAATAAGGTTTCCCCTTAGAAGAATATGGAGTAGGGCTAAGGAAGACTAACAAAAAATGTGCAAATATTCTCATTGCATATTTTTTTACTTTGGTATTGCCATTTGCACAGGTGGAAATTGGCAGAAAAGACTCTGTTTCTGCTAAGTTCAACCCAACAGACCGAGTTTTAGGGTCGTAATTGAAGCTAATTCTAATACTAGTAGATCCAGGTCAATAATAGCAGGCACACTCATAGTTTTAGTACTGACCATTTTGCTTTTGGGATTATATCCATATACGTCTAATTCAGAGGGGGCTGAATGGGCAATGTCTACAATCATTAGCAAGTCCTTACACCCTAGAAGTTCTAGCGTGTATTCATTAGATGAGACAAAATTGCACGTAGATACATTCAGAGGCGATTATTCTGCATATGCTTATTTTAAACTGTGTTATGAGTGTATTGACACTATGGGTGTTAGGGATTGCTATGTGTGTATGCAATTGCCTGCATCAGCTTCAGACTGTATCAATTCTATCATATCCCTTTGACTTATGGTATACATGTACTATTTGAATGAAGCTTATGCATGAAAGGGAACGTTTTAAAAATTATTTTTCCAATCAAGATTTTGTTTTTTCAGAAGTTCCCATACTTAGTTTCCTGGAATTAATAAAAGTTTCTTTAAACCCATCATAACAGTAGACACGGCCAATGCTCACAGACATAATTTTACCTGCCTTCTAACAGAGGTTGAGAAGATATTTCTACATTTAGCTCAAGACAGGAGGAGAGGAATGGGGTCTAGGTCAAAATAGACAAGAACATTAAGAATGAGCATAAGTGGACTAAGGAAGAAATAGACCTAGTGGCAGAAAATCAATCAGCATTGACACTACATTGGAAACATAAAGGGAAAGTATGTATATTTGTGGCAATGTTTTTTTTTTGCCAATTATTTTGTGGGAAAGATTGAGAGCAACCATATATTAGGAGTTAGGGGAAATTGGAATTTATTTTTGATGGGTGTTATTCCTAAAGTCTTCTTTATTTGTGGAGTGCATGCTTATTTCACATTGCCCAGAGGCTGGTATGGTACTTGCCACATGAGGTGTACATCTCAATGATCCTGTGTGGGAAACGAATTCCAGACATAAATAAGGTATAAGTGCTGAAGTAGTGGGGGATATTTTTGGTGCAATGTAGGTGTGAATTTGAATGTTATAATTATTAGATAGTTGTTAGAAAGTTGTTCACTATGTTCACTATATTGGCTAAATGGCTACTAGTAAAGCCGGAACTTTATTAGATTTGGATACGGAAATGGTGGTTTTGCAAAACGGAATGGTTATGCAAAACTACCTTGTGTTAGCTATCCGTTTTGCAAAAGAGGGCAGAGTCCGTCAAATGCTAATGGTCCAGAAATGCTGCACCTACATTCCTGACAAGAGTTAGGATTTGAAGAATTTTATCAAGAATATATCTGATTTGCACCAGGGTTTGCAGGGGTTCGAAGTAACAGGTGATTGATAAGCCATTTGGATTGGAATGTCTGCAGTAGGCAAACGGTTTGGAAACTTGGTATTTGTAATTTTAGGTGCTATTTCGAAACTTATTGTGATAATTGGCCTTTGTGTTATATCCCTAGTAGTGATCTTCAAGGGATATAAGTGTATGAAAGTCACCCGGGGAGTATATACTTTAATGACATTAAACATCGGAAAGAATTTAGATGAAACATTCTTAAACCACAAGGTTTTAGAAGATCCATCTGATAAGATTTAGGGCCTGATCATGAGTTTGGCAGTGTGTGTGGGAGCAGGCCGCCATGCCACTGCCCTGCTCCCACACTGCCTACACCATCCTATGTACCGCCAAACTGGTAATCGGGACGTTTGATCTTAAATCGTGATGGGTTGATTCACCATAAGAGGGGGGACTGAAGTAGCATAATTTCAGATCCTCCCTTTTACATTTTGACTATGCCATATATAATATGCCATATATGTGTGTGCTTTGATATAATTAACGTAAAGTGGTGCACTTGACCGAAATACTAAAGTTGCATTTGCTGTATAATCTAGAAGTTTATATGAGCGTGCATACTAATGTTTTTCTCATAGTAGTACCAATTGCAGTTTTCAGATATATTTACATTTATGTAGTTTGAGTAATTTGATACGCTCTGATATACTCATGTATTCTTTTGAATAGTATCCTGCATTTGTTTTTATAACTGTACATGTCTCTATAATTATGCATTTCAATGTGTTTTGAAGTGTTTTGCTATGTTAACTTGACCAAAGGCCTTAAGCTTTGGACTCTAATGTTCACCATTCAACGTGAATACAATCCTGCACATAGTAGATGATGCTCTGCTTGCTCTAGACCACAATGAAACCTGTCTCTTCGTCCTTCTTGACCACTCATCCGCATTTGACATCGTAAACAATCCCAAACTATTGGACCGACTCGAAAATAGGATCGCTTCATCAGGAACAGTCTTGAAATGGTTCTATTCCTTCCTGGAGAATAGCTTGCACATATTCCGAGTCAACAATGAGCTATCCCTTCCATCTCCAATTCAGATTGGGGTTCCACTAGGATCAACTCTATCGCCATCAGTATTAAACTTGTACATTGAACCATTAACAGAGGTATTACAGCAGGCTAACATTTCCTTCCACATGTATGCAGATGACACTCAACTGTATATGAAACTTACATCACCAGAAGAGATCGTCATAATTAAAAAGGCACTACTGAGAACTGTGGAATGGCTAGATGACAATCATCTTAAGCTCAATGCAAAGAAAACCAAATTCCTCTTGATCTCCCCTCCTAAAAGCACAGCCAGGATTAAGGAATGGACCAAGAGGAACACTGGGCTAAACAGTTCCTCAATTCTAGTAGACTCAACCAAATCTCTGGGAATCACTTTGGATAAAGAACTAAACATGCAAACCCACATCAACACAATGGCAAACAAACGCTCGATTTCATGTGAGCTACCTCAAAAAACTGAAATCGTTAATCGAATCACATGATCTCAAAATGGCAGTCCAAGCACTGGTCATATCAAGAATTGAGTATGGATGCACTACCCTCTCAGGGTTTCCTAAGACCTCTACAGCCCCCTTAAAAGCATGTCTCAATACTACAGCCAGACTTATAACGGGATTAAAAAAATGTGCCCACATATCGCCACATCTGAAGGCACTCAACTGGCTATCGTTCGAAGCAAGAATACAGTTCAGGATTGCATGTATCACACACAAGGCGATATACCACCAAACTCCACGCTACCTGGACCAAAAAAATCACATTATCAGGCGGCAGTAGACCCTCCAGGGGATCTAAAGATTTTTTGCTAAAACCAGCATTCTTCCGTAAGAAGAGATTGTACAATAGAGCGTTCATGGGAGCCGCACCAAGGATCTGGAATTCGCTCCCACCGAATATTAGGAGAATCACGCATAGTCCATGATTCAAAAAGGAGACTAAGGCCTTTCTGATGAGTACATTTCTGCCATAACTAACACCAGGCTACAATAAGACTATTTGGAGTTCAGCAGACAACCCGTCGATCCATCACAGTTTGCTGTTCTAGGAGACCTCCAGAAGGTACAAGACAAGTACACCCTTGTCCATCTACAGGGATGTTATCTACAACTCAAGGTACTCGATCAATATATATTTGTTTGAAAGTAGCATTATTATAACCATCATAGACAGCTAGTATATCCAGAATGGACCTACTCTGGATCAGAAGTATGTTTTTGGCATATTTAACTTTTACCTTAAGATTTCCTTATTCTTCAATATGTTGCAGGTTGGACTTGGGTTAGCATCTGCCAATACTAGATAGCATGTTTTTACGCCTGTGTTTAAAGGAGTGAATACCCTCTTATTGTAAGGGGGGTTGTTGTAAAGCGCTCTGACACCCATTTCTTGGGTCATATTTGTGCTATAGAAAATAATGAATACATAAAGAAATAAAAGTGAAAGTTGGCTTGAGTTGCAATTTTTCCTTCTTTGCAGGTGTGTTCATAGTATCTCATAGAGAGGAAAAGGCACATTGTGTTTGAGAGACAGTGAAGCCTGGGAGGAGAACTCTTGGCAAAGATGAAAGGCACTAATGTACAAAGGAACGACCCCTATTCATGTTCTATTTTGAGACTGGAGGAATCCAAGGATGTCCTGATGTTCCGACTATGATATGGGAGTATTAAATAAGGTTGCCAAGTTTTATTGGGAAGCTGGAAAGGAACTGGGATACATGATGTGAGATTCTCAAATGTTCTGTGGAAGTTTAATTGGTAGTCACACTTTTACATAAGTCAGATTCCTTTTAGACTCGCTTTGGTACAGACCTCTGTGCTGTGTATCAGTTGTGTTGCTTTATGCTATTCAGTACTCCTGATTTTGGAGACTTCTTCAGAAGCCTCTACAATGCTGACACTTTCCTGCTTTACTGGATCTAATTAGGGTTTCCCAATTAATACTACTTAGTTCACGTTTAGTTTAGTTAATGTTGATTTGTTCATGTATAAGCAGACTTTGTTCCTTATTTTCAGCATTGCTATTACTGTATTCCTTGTATGTGTATGTTTTATACTTATGAGACTAAACTTTATAAGACAGCCAGATTTGCTAGTAGTGATTCTGTATTTTTATGATATATATTCCTGAGACATGGATATCTCAGTTTGGCTTTGAAATTGTAATATGCCTACATTTAATCCAATGTATCGATTTTTAGATCCTCACTGCGTGGCCAAGTGGACTACAATGTAAATTGAACTTTTGGATGATACTGATTCCTCTTTATTTCTCAGGCATTCATCGCAGGGAAATTAAAAAATGCGGCTCAGTGCTTAGACAAGTCACTAACACAAAGTACTTTTTGTCATTTGAAAAACAAATGTAAATCTTCTAATGAAATATTTTTAAGATGTGCCTTGGTTGACCTAGAAATATAAATACCAAAACTGGGTTTGGGTGCCAATCAGTAAGGCTGAGCCTCAATTAAACAAAGAACAACACAAGTGCCTTTACTGATGCCTATTCACAGGGAATTGTTCACAAGAAAAGACACATTGAAAACAAACAACATGTTCCTCAGACCACTTTTTTCGTCTGACTTAATCCAAACAAACATATTTTTCAAATCACATCTTTTTGAAAAGGACACAATTATTCAAAACCTATAAAAACATTCAACATTTTACTTCAACAACACACCAATCCCATCAACCATTTGAAACATACATATTACTACCATTCATCAATTTACTTACAACCCACTTAACTCCATTCATCATACATCCAAACGTCCTCATCCAACAACGCTTTCAATCACCACCTCATTTAGTAACCAGGCTACCAACACCGCTATACACAGGAAATTCAATTCTTTCTACATAGGTCAAAGGTAAACAGTTTAAACAAATATGTATGGAATAAATATGAGTAACTGAAAAATCTCAATCCTATAGGCGCACAAAATCGGGTATACGAGTTTCGAACTCCCTTGAATCGCAGTGTTCTCGTCAGGACCTCTAGCTCAATCTTGGTCTAGATCAGCCGTTATAGCAATTCAGTGGTGGCTAAATCTTTTATAGAAACGATCTTATCAGCAAGCTCATTTTGATAACAATCCAAAAGATGCCTTCATTGAAATTCAAAGGCGTGGCCTTTGAATATCCGTTCCTACTCCATAGTTTTTTACCCTTTTGATGTTCAAGAACGGGCTTAACAAGCTCCGTGGTGCATTTCTTATCTTCGGACCGCGGGCTGTGGTTGACCTAGAGCAGCTGTGTCTGATTATTGGCCTAAGTATAAATATTCCTTTCACAAAAGGTAGTCACATTGGGCATCAATTTTGTCTGATTTTGTGAACCAACCTATGCATCAAAAGGTCAGTAAACAAAAAGTAAAGAAACACAGGGCCACACAAAATGACTTGCCTAATTCGTGGTCAGTAGGTAAGTTGCAATGTGTGTCTCTTGTGATAGGCTACAATCAGAGGAATGGTGGTCTACAAAAGACTGCTGACCACAATCCTTATGATTGTTTTGTAAAACAGAAACTTTTTTTACTGAAATAGTTTAACTGGAACTACTTTAAAAGCTTGTTTTCAGTTCTGAAAAACTCTAGTGGGAGAAGGCAGTGGTCCCTTGGACCACTTGCTACTCCCCCTAAAGCTGCCAACATGATACCAAATGGAAAATGTTCCAATGGGGACATCTTCCTCCTTTCCAAATAGGTTTCCATCCCAACTTGAAAATGTGATAGGTCCATGGTTTGCGACCAGAAATATATTTGAAAACCACTGAGAAATCAGGGTTGTGAGAAGTTGGCCTGGTATATGATGCTCACTAGTTCTAGTGATCACCTTGTACTATGCCAAGCAACCCTTATGGTGCAGGTTGTAAAGTCAACCTTATAGACAAGCTATCCTAGGGGTAGCATGGACTAAGCAGTCTTAGGCTAAACTCTGTAAAGGCATGTGAAGCAAGCTGTTTTACCATATACAATCCCTTGAATACCAAATGAAAGGACACCACACAGATATATATTGAAAATATATATAGATTTATTTCTACAAATAACCCTGATACTCTTTATGAGCACAGAAGCAAATGCGTTAAAACAAAACACAGTTTAAATATACAAAAGTTGCACAATTATGGACGAGCCCTAGGGGCCACCTAAACCATATACTAAAATAGTGGTATAAGAACCACTATGGGGAAAGTGAAGAGGCCTAGGGCCTGGGGTATCGCTGGAGCTGTTCGGGACTAGCAGTGAAGAAGTCGGGAAAGGCCCGCGGGACTCGGGTGCAGTGCGGAAAGTGCACGCAATACCAATGCAATGTCAATGGTGCTTAAGTTACAAAGATAGTTATTAAGGAACCTTCCGAGTGACCTAGGAGGATGAAAATTTAGACACAGACACTAGAGGTGTGTACCAGTGTGGGAACACCGGCGTTGCTGAGTTACTTCACCCACAGAAAGCGGGTGCACAGGGTCGAAGTAGTGTCGGGTTTCGTCACGCAGGTCGATGGTGCTTGGAGCTGAAGATGCTGCAGGCGGCTCGATGTGAAGAGTTCCGGTGGATCCAAGGGTGGATCTGAAGAGGTGAAGACCTGAAAGCAGAGGGGACAATGTTCAAAGTCACTAGCCAGTGACTACCGTGGAACCAGGAAGGAACCAGGCGATGTCGGGTGCAAACAGGTGATGTCGTGAAGATTGTCTCGGCAGCCACGTGGACACGAAGAGGTCAAGGACGTCCAGGAGTCAGACACGAGCTGTCCCACGTAGGCTCTCGCTGATGGCGGTGTCGGCAACTTGATTGGAGCAAACAGGCCTTGGCTAAAGCAAGCCACGCAGGAAGTGATTCAAGCATCTCACTCGGACCAGCAAGGTCAGAGCGGCTGCTCCTTTTCAGGGGAGCAAGGACCAGTCTGGAGCAACCAGACCAGCAGTGTAGTTCTTCGGTTTCATCGCCAAGATGGCCGCTAGCCACGTGGCAAGTGGCCGGGATGGCGCGTCGAGTGGCACGGTGCAAAAGAGCCCCACGCAGATCGTTGAGATGCTGGGGGGCTGATCTTCGGTGCAAGGACTGCTCGAGTTTGGGGCTTCTCAAACCCCAAAGCACAGCATCGAGGGTGCCTCGGGTGCTGTGCAGTCAGCTTCTCGGGGGTCTTTCAAGAGGTCCGGTCCCACGTCTCTCGGTGCCTCCACGAGTCCCTTCTTTGCAGGGACTGTGGATCGGGCTGTGAGAAGTCTGGGAGTCTGAGTCTTGTCAGGCTCTGGGCTCGGGCTCCGGCGGGAGGCGGCGGCAAAGCAGATGTCGAGTTGCTGGATGGTGCCTGTGTTCACAGGGTGGCCACTCCTAGGCCACAAGGGAGATGCTCTTCAGTCTTCTGTGCAGCAGAATGTCGACGTCCAGTCGTCTTCTTAGTTTTAAGTTGATTCAGGATGATCTGAAGTCTCAGGACACAGCTCCCACTCTTATTCGAATCTTGGGGGCCGGACCACCTACTAGGTCCCTCCCCTGGGTGGAACCAGGAAGGGGGGTGGTTACACCCCCTTTCCTTTGTCCAGTTTCATGCCAGGACTGGGGCTGGAAGGCCCCAGCACCGGTTTGAACTGGCCTATGCACAGGGACACCTTGTGTGCCCCAGGCATGTCTGATTCTATTCAGCCCTGTCCTACCCAATACACAAAATCCTGTCTGGGGTGGTGCTAGCACCTCCCCAGGCAGGAAACCCTTTGTCCAAGCTACCCTCGCTGGAAGGACTCCCAGCAGCAGGAGGTCAGACTTGTGTCTGTGGTGGCAGCATCCATTTTGTGATGCTGAGGCTCTGTTTAACTTTAACCGGGGTTCAGGCTAGGTACATGTCGTGTCCCTCTAGAAGGGTGGAATGCTACCCCCGTCGCCAGAACTGGCGAGGGGGTAGTATTCCAATTCGTATGACACCTTACTCGACATGTTTTGATAAAGCCAAACCCAAGATAGCATTTAACCGCGAGGTTCATAATGCACTTAAGAGTATATGGTATGGCAGTATCATGAAACAGCTAAAGGACATGGTTCCGAAAGCTGCAGACAGGCTCAGCTCACGCCAGAGCACTATCTCACATATTTCCAAGCACTCTGCCTCCAGGATTGATGAGGCCTTCTATAGGAGTGACTGATAGGAACATATGTGTCCATTTTAGGTTAGGTATAGGCATACTACACCTAAGTAAGGGGTGGTTACACCGACTTACCCCAGCTGAGTGATCAGCCAGTTGTGTCAAATATGGAGGCCAGGCCAGGGGTGGCATAATACATGCTGCAGCCCCTGGTAGGCCTTGGAAGCACCTATGCCCTGGGTACCTGGGTACACTGTTACAGGGGCCAATAAGGTGAACCAGTTCCAATGTCGTTATGCACCTAAGGTACATGGGTAACAATTTAGAGAGAGAACAGCAGGCTGTGGGTCTGATTAGCAGGCCCACAGCCACATTAAGTCATAAACCAGTGAAGCAAAAAGCAAAAATTTGGGGTGACCATAGGATAGCAGACCCTACTCTCCTACACAACCCCCCCCCCAAACGCAGGGACATTAGACTAACCTTGACCAGTTGTGTCTTCATGTTCTAAGTGGAAGTACCTGGAGAGACCATCTGCATTACCATAGTCAGTCCCTGGGCGGCGCTCCACTGTAAAGTCCATCCCCTGTAGGGAAATGGACCACCTGAGCAATTTGAGGTTTTCACCCTTCATCTGATTAAGCCATAGGAGGGGCTTATGGTCGGTCTGAATCTTGAAGTGAGTGCCAAACAAGTATGGTCTCAACTTCTTCAGGGCCCACACCACAGCAAAGGCCTCCCTCTCAATGGCTGACCAACGTTTCTCTCTGGGGGTCAGCCTTCTGCTAATAAAAGCAATGGGCTGGTCTTGACCATCTACATTAAGTTGTGAAAGCACAGCTCCCACTCCCAACTCAGAAGTATCTGTTTGGACAATAAACTCTCTTGAGTAGTCAGGACTCTTCAGGATAGGTGCAGAGCACATGGCCTTCTTCAGGTCATCAAATGCCTTTTGACAGTATTCTGTCCACTGAACCTTTTTGGGCATCTTCTTGGATGTCAGATCATTAAGAGGAGTCACAATGGACCCATAGTTCTTAACAAACTTCCTGTAGTACCCAGTCAGGCCCAAGAAAGCTCTGACCTGAGTCTGGGTAGTTGGAGGAGTCCAGTCCTTTATGGTATGAATCTTACTCTCCAGTGGTTGAACTTGGCCTCCACCCACAAGGTGACCCAAGTACACAACCTTACTCTGCCCTATCTGGCACTTGGTGGCCTTGATAGTGAGGCCTGCCTTTTGCAGAGCCTCTAGCACTTCCTTCAGGTGGACCAGGTGATCCTCCCAGGTGGAGCTAAAGACAGCAATATCGTCCAGATATGCTGCACAAAAGTCATCCAACCCAGTAAGGACTTGATTCACCAACCTTTGGAAGGTGGCAGGTGCATTTTTCAAACCAAAGGGCATCACTACAAACTGGTAATGCCCACTGGGGGTAGAAAATGCTGTCTTGGCCTTAGACTCCTCAGCTAACCTGATTTGCCAGTAGCCAGCTGTCAAGTCAAATGTGCTCAAATACTTGGCAGAAGCCAATTTGTCTATGAGCTCATCTGCCCTTGGAATTGGGTGTGCATCTGTCCTGGTGACAGCATTGAGTCCTCTGTAATCCACACAGAACCTCATCTCTCTCTTTCCATCTTTGGTGTGAGGTTTGGGGACCAGAACCACTGGGCTAGCCCAGGGGCTCTCTGAAGGCTCAATGACACCTAACTCCAGCATCTTTTGCACCTCAGCCTTGATACAGTCTCTGACATGGTCAGGCTGCCTGTAAATTTTGTTCTTTACAGGAAGACTATCACCAGTGTCCACCACATGGGTACACCAGTTAGTCTGACTGGGTGTCAGGGAGAACATATGTCGATATGACTGCAAAACCTGTCTACAGTCATGTTGCTGATGTTCAGTGAGGCTGCCATCTAAGGCCACACCATCAACTGAGCCATCCTCAGGATTCTGAGTCAGCAGGTCTGGGAGAGGGTCACTCTCTTCCTCCTGCCCCTCATCTGTAGCCATGAGCAAGCCCATGTCTCTCCTGTCAACATATGCTTTCAGCCTGTTAACATGGAGCACCCTGTGGGGGCTCCTGGGAGTTCCAAGGTCCACCAAGTAGGTAACCTCTCCCTTTTTCTCAAGGATTGTATGGGGTCCAGACCATTTGTCTTGGAGTGCTGCTGGGGCCACTGGCTCCAACACCCATACCTTCTGTCCAGGCTGGTACTCAGTCAGGACAGCCTTTTGGTCATGCCAGGCTTTCTGTAATTCCTGGCTAGCCTCAAGGTTTTTGGATGCCTTCTCCATATACTCAGCCATCCTGGAGCGGAGACCAAGTACATAGTCCACTATGTCTTGCTTGGGCTTTTTGAGAGGTAACTCCCATCCTTCCCTCACCAGACATAGGGGTCCTCTTACAGGGTGTCCAAATAACAATTCAAAGGGGCTGAAGCCAACACCTTTTTGTGGGATCTCTCTTTAAGCAAACAGAAGGCAGGGCAGAAGGATATCCCATCTTCGCCTGAGCTTCTCAGGTAATCCTTTGATCATGCCCTTTAGGGTCTTGTTGAATCTCTCAACAAGCCCATTGCATTGTGGATGATAGGGAGTGGTGAACTTATAGTTGACACCACATTCCTTCCACATAGCTGTCAAGTATCCTGACATGAAGTTTGCACCTCTATCAGATACTACCTCCTTAGGAAACCCCACTCTGGAGAAAACTCCAAGTAAGGCCCTGGCCACAACAGGATCTGTTGTGGTCCTAAGTGGAATTGCCTCTGGGTACCTGGTGGCATGGTCCACCACCACCAGTATGAATCTGTGCCCAGATGCTGTAGGGGGATCCATTGGTCCAACAATGTCAATCCCTACCCTTTCAAAGGGCACCCCCACCACAGGTAGTGGTATCAGGGGGGCCTTTGTGGTACCACCTGCTTTGCCACTTGCTTGGCAGGTTACACAGGAGCGACAAAACTCCTTTGTATCTTCTGACATGTGAGGCCAGTGAAAGTGACAGACAAGTCTGTCCCATGTTTTGTTCTGGCCTAGGTGTCCTGCTAAGGGAATATCGTGTGCCAAGGTAAGAAGGAAGCCCCTAAATTGCAGAGGTATGACCAACCTCCTGGTTGTACCAGGCTTGGGGTCTCTACCCTCTGAATAAAGGAGCCCATCATCCCAATAAACCTTATGGGTACCTTGAGCATTCCCAGCAGCCTCAGCAGCAGCCTGCTGTCTGAGGGGTTCAAGAGAAGGACAGGATAACTGAGCCTGCCCCAAGTCTGCCCTAGAAGGCCCCCCTGTCCCCAGAAACTCAACCTGATCAGGTTCAAGCTCTTTAGGGACAGTTCCTTCAGGGGTCTCAGAATCATCTTCCTGTGAAGGCTGATCCTCACTTGTAGGCATTTGGGAAGGCACAGCCTTTACCCTCCTGTTCCTTGTCTTGGAAGGTACTTGGTCCATTGTTCCAGGATCCAAGACCTGAGGTTCAGAGAGGCACTTTTTGGCCTGTGACCTGGTCACAGCAAGGACATGTGATGATATCCCTAACATCTCTGCATGAGTCCTGTACTCAACCTCTGACCATAGAGAGCTCTCCAGGTCATTGCTCAACAAGCATTCTACTGGGAGATCAGCACTAACCACAACTCTTTTTAGGCCAGTTACCCCTCCCCAGGAAAAGTTAACAATTGCCACACTATGTGTAGTAGTGACATTGCTGGCATTGGTCACCAGGTAATTGTCACCTGGTATGTACTGTCCAGGGTCCACAAAGCTAGGTGTCACCATAGTGACACTGGCACATGTGTCCCTGTATGCTTGAGCCACTTTTTCATTAATTAAAGGTGTCTGTCTGTACTTGCCCAAATTATTGGGACTGACAGTAGGGGAAAAATCAATCTCCCCATCACAAATCAGAACAGCCTATGTGGGGACTCTGACTAGGTCAGAATCTCCATCAGTTCCCAAGGTGATACCCACTACCCCCTTAGTCTGTGGACCAACACTGCTAACTGTACTAGTGGGTGCAGGTGCCTTAGGGGCTGCAGTGTTGGGGGCTCCACCCTTTTTACAATCACTTGTCCAGTGAGTGGTGTTTTTGCAAAAGCTACACCAGGGTTTTCTTTGACCTTCTTTCTTCTTCTTCTTGGAAGTTTGGGACCCACCCTCAGTATTAGTTTGGGGCCCTGTTGAAGACTTCTGGTCTTTAGCTTTCTGCTCCCCACCCTTCTGGTCTGTTTTCTTTTGGTCACCACCCTGGTTCTGGCTCTGGTTCTTTTGCTTAACTCTGGTTCTAACCCATTTGTCTGCCCTCTTTCCCAATTCTTGGGGAGAGGTTAGATCTGAGTCAACCAAATGTTGATGCAACTGCTGGTTCTGACAGTTATTTAAAATCTGTTCTCTCATAAGCAAATCTTACAATCCTTCATAGTCTGTAACCTTACTTCCCAGCAACCAGCCCTCCAGAGCCTTAGTGGCACACTCAACAAATTCAGACCATTCCTGAGTCTGTGTCTTCTGGGTGTCTCTGAACATTAACCTGTACTGTTCAGTGGTTAAGCCTAACCCATCAATCAGAGCACTCTTCAGGACCAGGTAGTTTCTAGAATCCCCATCACTAACTGTGAGGAGTCTGTCTCGGCCTCTACCTTCAAAGGAGAGCCACAAGATTGCTGCCCACTGCTCCTGAGGGACCTGCTGTACTTTGCAAGCTCTCTCAAGTGCAGTCATCCATTTGTGGATATCATCCCCAACTTTGTAGGGGGGCACAATCTTACTTAGGTTTCTATTGTCATAGGACCTGTCTTTATCCTTAGGGATAGTGCTGCCACCAGTGGATCCTAATCCACTCTCTCTAGGCTGCCTTGCTCTAGCAAGTTTCTCTTTGGCCAGGGCAACTTCTAACTCTTGCTTCTGGATCCTAAGTTCAGCCTCTCTCATTTTGGCATCATGTTCCCTTCTCTGAGGGCTAGTCAACTCCCTTCTGGAGTTGCCATGAGAACCTCTAGAAACATGGGGAGTATTGGACTCACCTGAGTGATTCCTCCTCCTCCTATGCTCCTGGTTAAGTCCATTTGGGGGTCTGAATGGGTTGGACCCACCTTCAGTCCCAAATAAGCTTAAGTTAGCCTGGTTAAGCCTGCTGACTAACACCTGGCTGTTTCTACCATCATCAGAATCACTTTCTTCCTCCTCCTCCTCCTCTTCCTCTTCCTCAGGCTGAGTATCCCCAGTGATCTGGTCTTCCTCATCTATCTGGATGACAGGGGCAGGGGCATCAGGGTTATCATCTTCAGTGGGAGAGCCTCCATCTCCAGTCCCTGAGGGGCCTGGTTTGGAGTTCTGTAGAGCTTCAGACTGGTCTAACAGCTCTCTGAGGTGTCCTGCTGTAGGAGTAGGACCTGTTTTGATTCCTCTCATGGAACACAGTTGCCTCAGTTCCTTAAATGGAAAGATAGCAAATTTGGATGGTGCCCTTGGAGGGTCACTCTCAACAGAGATGGGTCCAGTGGATCCCTCTGCTCCAGACATTGCTCTAGTGGGGTGGATGTGTTGCAATCTACCTACACTTGTGTTTTCCTACAAAACGTATCTAGTAGTTGTAGTCAGGGTGTGCTACTCCCTATACTCTACAACAACTAAGTTCAATAGAACTTAAGTATATCTAGTCTTGTTTTAGTGTACCTATCAGGTACCTGTATGATCTTTCAAATGATATTTTCAAAGATTGTAATGGTAAAACAACAGCAAGCTCAAATCCCACCGCTGCCACCAATGTGAGAAGTTGGCCTGGTATATGATGCTCACTAGTTCTAGTGATCACCTTGTACCATGCCAAGCAACCCTTATGGTGCAGGTTGTAAAGTCAACCTTATAGACAAGCTATCCTAGGGGTAGCATGGACTAAGCAGTCTTAGGCTAAACTCTGTAAAGGCATGTGAAGCAAGCTGTTTTACCATATACAATCCCTTGAATACCAAATGAAAGGACACCACACAGATATATATTGAAAATATATATAGATTTATTTCTACAAATAACCCTGATACTCTTTATGAGCACAGAAGCAAATGTGTTAAAACAAAACACAGTTTAAATATACAAAAGTTGCACAATTATGGATGAGCCCTAGGGGCCACCTAAACCATATACTAAAATAGTGGTATAAGAACCACTATGGGGAAAGTGAAGAGGCCTAGGGCCTGGGGAATCGCTGGAGCTGTTCGGGACTAGCAGTGAAGAAGTCGGGAAAGGCCCGTGGGACTCGGGTGCAGTGCGGAAAGTGCACGCTATACCAATGCAATGTCAATGGTGCGTAAAAGTTACAAAGATAGTTATTAAGGAACCTTCCGAGTGACCTAGGAGGATGAAAATTTAGACACAGACACTAGAGGTGTGTACCAGTGTGGGAACACCAGCGTTGCTGAGTTACCTCACCCACAGGAAGCGGGTGCACAGGGTCGAAGTAGTGTCGGGTTTCGTCACGCAGGTCGATGGTGCTTGGAGCTGAAGATGCTGCAGGCGGCTCGATGTGAAGAGTTCCGGTGGATCCAAGGGTGGATCTGAAGAGGTGAAGACCTGAAAGCAGAGGGGACAATGTTCAAAGTCACTAGCCAGTGACTACCGTGGAACCAGGAAGGAACCAGGCGATGTTGGGTGCAAACAGGTGATGTCGTGAAGATTGTCTCTGCAGCCACGTGGACATGAAGAGGTCAAGGACGTCCAGGAGTCGGTCACGAGCTGTCCCACGTAGGCTCTCGCTGATGGCGGTGTTGGCAACTTGATTGGAGCAAACAGGCCTTGGCTAAAGCAAGCCATGCAGGAAGTGATTCAAGCTTCTCACTCGGACCAGCAAGGTCAGAGCGGCTGCTCCTTTTCAGGGGAGCAAGGGCCAGTCTGGAGCAACCAGACCAGCAGTGTAGTTCTTTGGTTTAGTCGCCAAGATGACCGCTAGCCACGTGGCAAGTGGCCGGGATGGCGCGTCGAGTGGCACGGTGCAAAAGGGCCCCACGCAGATCGTGGAGATGCTGGGGGGCTGATCTTCGGTGCAAGGGCTGTTCGAGGTTGGGGCTTCTCAAACCCCAAAGCACAGCGTCGAGGGTGCCTCGGGTGCTGCGCAGTCAGCTTCTCGGGGGTCTTTCAAGAGGTCCGGTCCCACGTCTCTCGGTGCCTCCACGGGTCCCTTCGTTGCAGGGACTGTGGATCGGGCTGTGAGAAGTCTGGGAGTCTGGGTCTTGTCAGGCTCTGGGCTCGGGCTCCGGCGGGAGGCGGCGGCAAAGCAGATGTTGAGTTGCTGGATGGTGCCTGTGTTCACAGGGTGGCCACTCCTAGGCCACAAGGGAGATGCTCTTCAGTCTTCTGTGCAGCAGAATGTCGAAGTCCAGTCGTCTTCTTAGTTTCAAGTTGATTCAGGATGATCTGAAGTCTCAGGACACAGCTCCCACTCTTATTCGAATCTGGGGGGCCGGATCACCTACTAGGTCCCTCCCCTGTGTGGAACCAGGAAGGGGGGTGGTTACACCCCCTTTCCTTTGTCCAGTTTCGCGCCAGGACTGGGGCTGGAAGGCCCCAGCATCGGTTTGAACTGGCCTATGCACAGGGACACCTTGTGTGCCCCAGGCATGTCTGATTCTATTCAGCCCTGTCCTACCCAGTACACAAAATCCTGTCTGGGGTGGTGCTAGCACCTCCCCAGGCAGGAAACCATTTGTCCAAGCTGCCCTCGCTGGAAGGACTCCCAGCAGCAGGAGGTCAGACTTGTGTCTGTGGTGGCAGCATCCATTTTGTGATGCTGAGGCTCTGTTTAACTTTAACCGGGGTTCAGGCTAGGTACATGTCGTGTCCCTCTAGAAGGGTGGAATGCTACCCCCGTCGCCAGAACTGGCGAGGGGGTAGTATTCCAATTCGTATGACACCTTACTCGACATGTTTTGATAAAGCCAAACCCAAGATAGCATTTAACCGCGCGGTTCATAATGCACTTAAGAGTATATGGTATGGCAGTATCATGAAACAGCTAAATGACATGGTAACGAAAGCTGCAGACAGGCTCAGCTCATGCCAGAGCACTATCTCACATATTTCCAAGCACTCTGCCTCCAGGATTGATGAGGCCTTCTATAGGAGTGACTGATAGGAACATATGTGTCCATTTTAGGTTAGGTATAGGCATACTACACCTAAGTAAGGGGTGGTTACACCAACTTACCCCAGCTGAGTGATCAGCCAGTTGTGTCAAATATGGAGGCCAGGCCAGGGGTGGCATAATACATGCTGCAGCCCCTGGTAGGCCTTGGAAGCACCTATGCCCTGGCTACCTGGGTACACTGTTACAGGGGCCAATAAGGTGAACCAGTTCCAATGTCGTTATGCACCTAAGGTACATGGGTAACAATTTAGAGAGAGAACAGCAGGCTGTGGGTCTGATTAGCAGACCCACAGCCACATTAAGTCATAAACCAGTGAAGCAAAAAGCAAACATTTGGGTTGACCATAGGATAGCAGACCCTACTCTCCTACAAGGGTCCAAATAGTGATTCAAAAAAACCTTTTCTAAACCCATTTAGCAGCTATTTAAAAATATTTTCTGAATTGCTAAAGGAGTTTAGTACATTAAAAAAGCTTTAATTGATTCCAAAGCCTCAGATTTAGTGGATCAGAGAGATTGTGGCTGGCAAATAATTTTGCACATCGGGCCCTATAGTTACTGAAGATAATATTACAATCTTTGGTCTTGCTTGACATGTTGTGAAGTGACAGTAACCCTGCCAATCTATGTGGCATCCTGGACCCCGGGTCTAAATAGCACAAGCATAATGTAGGCAGGCATGTACCAGTGAATAAGGTATTTATAAGTCAGGATTAACTCAAGAAAGAGGTAAAGGACAATATGCTAACTATTTAAGAAAAAATATTTTACTTTATAACATTCCTTTCAATAAGCATTATTGATCAATAAAATATTTAGTTTTATGTTAGGACTACAGATGGAAAAACAACATTTAAGTGATATCCCTCAAAGAATTCCATATTCCACTAATGTACAATATGGTACTACAAGTTGTCGAAAATCATGCTGATTTGAGACAGGCCCAATTAACACAGATTTCCTCAGGAGGAAATTAGAAGAGATGGATGTCACTATCTACATCAGCTGCAGCTACTACATTCACAAATGTTTGCACTGGAAAATATGATGCAGCAGCCATTATTTTTTTATAGGCACACACAATACAGAACGCCACCTCCTAGTTGAGCTATGTCCAGCCAACACACCAAATAAACATGTTTCTATTGTCAATCTGGAGGTGAAGAATATCATAAATGCTACTCTTTGACAAGTAATAATCAACACAGCTTTATTACTTCATTAGAATATTTTTAGACAATTGTGTGCATCCCCTCTGAGTTCCTGCCAGTCAGGTCAAGTGAACTTAAAGAGTAGAAGACGAAAGAATAGAAAGCAGTAGGTGCAGCACAGCTGTGTTTTGCATTTGCTGTTGGCAGCCATGCCATGCCCCTCAGCCTAAATCAATGATCTAGGGGCCACACAGTGCTGTCTATATTAATAGGTTTTGAGGCCAAGTTTTGAGTTCTTGGGAGCACCAGCCAGCAGAGTAAAGTGAACTTGAAAGAACAGAAGATAGAAGTCTAGAGAGACCATATTTTACCCCTGTAAAATGCTGAATGAGTAATGTGATCATTCAAAATTACATTGTAGCAAAGAGTCCAATCATATTTTCAAATAATAGCATACCAATATTGTTGTGTTTCCAAAAAGAAACACATGCTGCTTTTTTCTGCACTCAAACAATGTGCCTTGAAGAAGTGCTAGTATCTTTGGGACGTAATGAGTTGGCTGTGTCCATGTTTTATTTGAACCTGTCAAGATGAAAGACCTAATTCACTAATGAATGTAATCATATTTTCTATGCTGATTAATTTTTTATTGTTGTGATTTAATTTACTAAGTGTTTTTCCCACTCTGTTTTTCAAAGACACTCTACGGCCCTTAGTACAGAGAAGTAATGTAGACCCAGGCCCATAAGATATCATCAATGTGGATATGGATGACTTGATGTCTTTTTTCAGTATAGGAAGAGTAAGGATGGAAGACAAGAAATCCCTGGGCAAAGGAAAGAGAAAATATGTAGCAGTTTTGGGGTTACCTGGGATCTGACTCAATTTACGATACATAGGCTCAATGCCAGGCTTGATTAAAGTGATTTAGATGATCGCCAGTTTCAAACAGCTTAACTGGTCTATCCAATTGGAATTGTAGAGAACATTCACACAAAATACAAAATGTGAATGTTTGACTTATTTATATCAAAGAACACCAAAGGGCCTTGACTCTACTCAGTAAGGCTGAGTCAATATAACAACAAAACAATACAAATGCCAGAACTGAGTACCAATTATCAAATTACTAAACAGGTCCACACTAATCAAAGTGCCATTATTCATTTTATATTGCAAAAAGCTTTTTGACTTACTTTTCAAAATATCTATACAGAAACAATATCCTATTTAACCCCTTGCCTTCGCTAAACGTTCCGCGCTAGTGCGGAGTGTTCTATTGCGCGGGCGGGGCTGCGACATTCAACAGACGTGCGCCGCACTACCGAGGTAGTGCACGCGACGTCCGTTGAATGTCGGCAGCAGCGATGGGGTTAAAGAGAAAATGTACAAAACATACTTAATGAAAAAACATCACCATAGAGACACCACACCCACTCAAAGCTTCCCTTCACTCATTCCCCCATTCATTCACAACACCATTACCATTCAACACTCACAACACAAACAGACACACACCGGTCGGGCCACACCTGATTTATTAGCTTGAAAAGGCCACAACCCAGGGAGGAACACCATACAAAAAGCCAAAAAACATCAAAATTAAACTTACATCTCACAGTGGCGCACAACAAAATGAAGTTACAAATATGACAGCGTACAAATGGTTATTTACAGTGCACCAACAAACGAACTAATTCTCAACACGTATGTTTGTCACGACACAGCAAGGGTCGACGCATTTCGAACCCAACAGGTAACTGGGTTCTCATCAGGACCACAGAATCTTAGTCATCCATGAGACAGACTTAATCTGCTGAGCCAGAAGTGAAAAAGGGGGTAGAGTGATGTCTCCATGTGCTCTTCCTAATTGTGCTTGAACGCTCAGATGCCGGACCGCTGATACAGGGCTCTCTCTCGGTTCGGATGAATTCTGTATATTTTAAACTTAAAAATCCTTCGGAAACCCGTCAGCCCGTCCACAGTTTCGGGACTGTTGACTTATTTATATAACATTCCAAATATCCTCTGTTGGAACTGGGCGTATATAGTTGGCTAAGGTAGGGACCTTAGTCAAAATAGGGACCCTTGCTTCTAGTCAGGGAAAGGAGGGACACCCTCTTAGATAACCCCTGCTCACCCTATGATAGCTTGGCATGAGCATTCAGGCTTATCTCCAGGGCAATGAGTAAAGTATGTGCAACCACATTCCCAGTAACACAGTGATAACACCACAAATGGACACCACACTGGTTTTCATGAAAATAGTGGTATATTTATCAAACGGAATACGATGAGACCAAATGATAGAAATCCAACATATGCGTATTCGTAATATTTCACTTTGCCATTTATTAGGTCAGCAATCACTTATAGGTTCTTGCAGTATTAATGAGCAGTTCAACATGATCTAATGCAGTCGTAATGGAATGCTATGCAGCTCGTAATGCAGTAATAAGACAGTCCTTAACCCCTTCCACACTCATGACGAGCTGGGCTCGTCATGAAGTAGCCTCCTCGCACGCTCATGACGAGCCCAGCTCGTCATGTTGTGTGGGATTTCCGATTTCTCAGCACAGCAGGGGAATATGCTGAGCAGCCATGGGGTTAATGCACGTACTAATGCAGTTCGTAATGCAGGAATAATGCAATTCATAATGCAAGAATAATGCGATTCGTAATGCAAGAATAAGGCAGTTCGTAATGCAAGAATCAGGTAGTTTGTAATGCAAGATTAATGCGATATGTAATGCAAGAATCAGGAAATTCATAATGCAAAGAATAATGCAATTCGTAATGCAAGAATACATCAGTTCGTAATGAAAGAATCAGGCAGTTTTTAATGCAAGGATAATGCGAATCATAATGCAAGAATCAGGCAGTTCGTAATGCATGGAATAATGCTGTACGCCAATCTGCACGGTCAACTCGGGCTCCCCCCTTGGCCCCAACAACAGAGACAATGGTCATGAGCTTAAAGGGGAGGCCCTGTACTGCTGGGCAGGTACAGGCTGCTCAGGGACTCAGCGCGTCTAATGCAGTGCAGCGGGAGAGAGCTCAGAGCACTCCTGTACTCCTCCTGCACACCTCCACAGGAGACACAAGCTTGTGGCTCCCGACCGGAGTCCAAGCCTTACCTGGGGGGTGCACTGCCTTGCTCTCTCTCTCTCCCTGCTTGTTGGACGTCCTGCTGGGCGGCATGATGACGTTGCAGCTCCATTGTTAGGCAACACTGTAGCCGGACGGGTGACGGCGCTCCCTTCTCCTTCGTTGACAATCTTGGTCAGATTCCTCTCGGTGAACAACGATCATGATCCCTTTCACCTTGCAGGTTTCTTAGCTTCAAGAAATCCTTTAGCATGTTGCAGCCCAGGCCGGCGGTGGTAATCCTCACTGACAGCCTCAGTTACAATGATGGCTTGGGCCACAAACAGCAATGCAGCAGCGTGGATGATGTTTCAAGCTGCAGGGGCAATGGGATCACCGGGCACTTCATAAACAATACCACGTACCACACGGCAGTCTCAGGCATGCACAAGCACCACGCACCTAGCATCGCTGAGACATGGTTGGAAACTTTTATGTTCTTGAGTTTCCACAACAGGGGACAGCTTTCCTCTGGCCCTTGGAGACACGCTACTTCAGGACACAGCACACAGCGAAGTCCTCACAAGCAGTGGGACACAGCACACAGCAAAGTCCCTTGTCCTCTCCTTAGTCAAATCAGCAAACTGCAGGCCAGCAACAGAATACACAGCAAGGGCAGTCCTTCTCTTGAGTCTCTTCAGCTGTTCTTCTTTGGCAGAAGTTTCTCTTGATCACAAAGTAGGTTTAATCCTTTTTGAGTCTGGATTTCAGTCTTGAGTTCAGAGGTTTTAGCTCTCACATTTATACAACTAAGTACCTTTGAAGTCTTTGGGTTCAGGGGGCTCTCAGCCCAGTCCACACCAGACCTGGGTGTCTTCCTGCTAGTGCACACCCTCTTCCTTTGATAGTGGGGGTCTGGGCCCCAGACACACAGCAGGAGGTGGAGCGATCCTTTTGTGGCAGCAACACAGCCCTCTCCACATCCAGGAGGACTACTCCTCTACCCCCACATCAAATGCAGGCTAGCCTGTTAATGTCTCACCTACCCCTCTCTGAGGACAGGACACTCCCCAGACCCTGTCACATCCAAACCCAGATGGTCAATACACAACCAGGCAGAGGCTTATAGGATGGTTTAAGACAAGAAACCAGTCACTTCTAAAATCGTGGTTTCTAAGCATACAATTCAAAAACCATCTTCACAAAAAGATGTGTTATTAAATTCTGAGTTCAGGCACAATAAACTCCATCTCTCCATCTTATGCCTATAGGAAGATATCCTGGAAACATGTGACACAGCATTTCCCATTCTGTCCTTCGGGCAAGATGGTCTTGCAACAGTGAAAAACACATTTGGCCTCATTTCACTGTCAGGACATGGTTCACACCTCAGTACATGTCCTACCTTTCACATACACTGCACCCTGCCCAGGGGGGGTACCTTGGTGCCTACTATAGGGGTGTCTGATATGCATAAAAAGGGAAGGTAAGGCCTGGCAAGTGGATGCACTTGTCAGGACAACAAGGTAGTTAACAAGGCAGTTAACAAACTGCGTGCAGGCACTGCAGTGGCAGGCCTGAGATCTCTTTTTAGGGCTACTTGTGTGGGTGGCACAATTAGCGCTGCATACACACTAGTAGCATTTGCATTACCAGCCCTGGCACTCATAGTGCACTTCATTAGGGACTTTACTAGTAAGAAAAACATATAAATCATGGTCAACCAATCACAATAACACTTTATATTGGGAGCACTTGCACTTTGACACTGATCAGCAGTGGCAAAGTGCCCAAAGCATCTATGTCGGCAGCAGAATGTCAGAAAAAGTTCTAGGAGGAAGGCAAAAAGTTTAAGGAACTTCAGCCACAAAGGGCCAAATCCAACATCCTCGATTTGAGGAAATATACAGAGCATTAATATTGTTGTAACCTCATTGAGAAATCTTCAGTTTTATTCCTAACAATGATGGGTGGTTGTCAACAACTCAATTGCAACTTCTAGAGTGCATATCACAGTTTAAAGCCTTTCCTTTTTCAGTGTAGTCATCAGTTGGTGATAACCAAAAGCATGATCTGAGGACAGAGAAATCCAAAAAAGCAGTTCCAACCAAGTAAAATTAATCAACTAGATAGGTGCTTTTTTTGAATGGTTAAACTCCAAAATAAAACAACAGGAGTAACAAGTTAATGAATGTGGGGGAATGAGCTCAACTAAGCACTGAGTTAGAGACAGGCAATCCTCTATTGAGTAAAGGTTATAAAATGATCTTTAGTAATAAAGGACAAAAGAAGATCACCACCCTTGTGCTGGATGACCCTTTACTAACCAGGAAGGAGAGAAATGAGAAGTGACTTAGAGAAAGTCCCGAAAAGCATTTGGCAACTGTATGAACAAGCACAAATAAGTCACTTTCCAATAAGTATTAGTCAATTTATGAATCAAAGCCTCACCTAAGCACAAAGAAGCATATTCACTAACAATGCCCATAAAAAGACATATAACCATTTAACTACAATCTAACCTCAGGTAAAAATACATAAGGAGTTAGAACCCAAGGAACAATGGACAATTGGAAGATAAGCTGTAAATATTAGCCAAATACAAAGAGATGGAAAACAAGTGATAGATTGGATCTAAATGTAGAGGGCCCTGTACAAAGACCGATTCCACTAGACAATTTAACAAATGAAAACCCCTGTAATACATGCAATGATAGAAAACCATAGTCAAGATAGAGTAAGAGGAGACAACAACAGTTAGATCAGTCTGCAAGGTGGTGAAAGGCATCCTCTTACTTGCACTGTCCTCTTCTGGCCAGGTTAACAATTTAAAAAACTTAAGTGTAAGGCAGGAAATGTTGTAAGTGCATATGAAACTCATAGTCCTGGAAGATGAAACTAACAGAGCCTAATAGGTTATTAAAACTATTGTGAATTGGCCAATTTGGACATGTAAATCCAGAAAAGATGTAGATTCAGAGTTCATCAATCTGAGCACAGCACACAATGTTTAAATCTTTTCTCAAAATTAAATCACTGAAGGATTGCATGCCATTTTCAATAGAGATGCTATTTTAGGACTGTTGGAAGTCATAACAGTCCTTTCTGATGTGGCTATGTATGGGATATTGGCAGTGATGTTTATTTCAAGGGAGGATGCTCCCTCTATAGAAGGCAAAGTGCAAAAGGAGAGGACAAAGATCATTTGGAGCTATAAAGAGACAAATAACCTTGTCTGAGGACAGAGAGCTCAGTTTTTCAGTCCGAGGAATAGACCTCTCCCAGGCAATGAAACCTGAGCTTTTCGTTGACCAGGGCATGAGCATACAACTAAGGTAGAAATATATATAGAAGCAATCAATGCTGATCATTTCTAGGTTAGTGTAGCTTATCATATATCTCAGTAAAAAAATATATCAATACAATTAATTGCAAGTCAACACAGCATATGGATTGTGTGGTACTCCACTCTACCCCACTTTGCTGCACACCATTCCAGTATACGCATTCCACTGTACACCACGCTACTGTACGCTACACCTTTATAGGCTATTCTGCTCTATGGCACTCCATCCTTCTCCACTCCACGCTATTCTACTATATGCCACTGCACTCTGATACTCCAATGTTTCACTGTATGATACTCCACTCTACACCACAACAGTGTAATCCCTTCTACAACACTCAATTATTTGCATTGTATTGGACAAAACTCCACTCTACACTACTCCACTGCATTGTATTCCACTCTACCCAACTCACTGTACAGCACTCCACTCTACACCACTACACTGTATGACACTCCACTATGTGCTGTTCCACTCTCTATGCCACTTCACTCTATGCTATTTCACTGTATTCCCACACACTCTACTACACTCAATTGTACGCTGCTCGACTCTGGGCCATTCCGCTCTATGCTCCTCTACTGTATGATATTACATTCTACCACACTCCACTCCCTGCCACTCCACTCTTCTCCACTCTAATGTATATTATTCTACAACATGCCTCTCCACTTTACTCTACTCCACTCTACAACACTCCAATGTACGCTATTCAGTTCTAAGCCACTCCATTGTATTGTACTGTACTCTACACAACTCCAGTGTATGCCACTCTACTCTACGCCATTGCATTCTACATATTCAATTGGATGCCACTCCCCTTTGTCCCAATCCACGCCATTTGACTACTCTGCATGCTAATCCACACTTAGCTTTTACACTGAACACAACTCTGTACACAACCCAACTGTAAGACATTCAAAGGTATGCTAATTCACTATAAGCTATTCCACTGTATGCTACCCTACACTACAGTATTCCACTGTCTGCCACTCTTCTCTACAGCACTCCACTGAAAGCTATTCCATTGTATGCTACTCCACTCTATGCTATGCCATTGGACACAATGCCACTGTACACCACTCCACTCTATGCTATTCCACTCCACCCCATTCCATTGCATGCCATTCCACTGTAGACCACTCGACTGTATGCCACTTCACTGCACACTTCTCCACTGTATGCTTCTCCACTCTACGAAACACCATTTTGTGCTATTCAATGGGGTGCAACACCACTGTATTGTATTCCACTCTACCCCACTCCACTGTACGCCAGTACGTCACTCTACTGTATGCTACGCCACTGTCTGTTATTCCACTCTATGCCACTCCACTCTATGCTATTCCTCTGTATGCCACTCCACTCTACAACACTCCACTGTACCCTATTCCACTGAATGCTACTCTACTCTAAGCCACTCTACTGTAGGCCACTGCATTCTAATCTATTCCATTGGACATTACTCCACTCTACGCACTCCATGGTATGCTATTACACTCTACTGTATGCCACTCCAATCTACGCCACTACACTGTACGTCACTCTATTGTACACTAGTCCATTCTACAGTATTCAAGTCTACGCCACTCCACTCTAAACTATTCCATTCTGCGTCACTCCAATCTATGCCACTCCACTGTATGCTATTTCACTGAATGCCACTCTACTGTATACTAAACCACTGTATGCCACACCACTGTACGCTACACCACTGTATGATACTCCACTGTACGGTACACCACTGTATGCCACTCCACTGCATGCCACTGCACTGTACTCCACTAGATTCTATGCTATTACATTCCACAATATTTCACTGTATGCTACTCTACTGCACACTACTCCAGTCTATGCTACTGCACTGTACAACACTCTCCTCCATTCTATATAAATCTACTCTCCAAAAGTCTACTACCTCAATCCCTGTATTCTACACTGTCCAACTCTGTTTTCTATTCTATGCCCATGCATTCCATTGTATAACACTCTACTCCACTCTATGATACTCACTTTCCAACACTCCATGACACAGCAGTGCACTGTACTGAATGAGTTATTCCAATTTATGTGAGTTTCCTAAGCTCTACCCTACACCTCCCCACTCTACTCCTCTGTGTACCATTCTTCTGTAAGACATGCCAATACACTGTTTTATATTTTACTCCACACTACGTTACACTACTCCACTCGACTCAACTCCACTGAACTCCAGGGTCCAAAACTTTACCTCACTCTACACCATTGTGAAACAATCCATTTTATGCTAATCAACTGTATGATCCCCTACTATACTCTATGCAACTCTACTCTACAGCACTATACTACACTGAATGCCACTCTCCCACACTTTACTCCGCTCTATACTCCTAAACTCCACTGCACAACACCATACCACATTGTATGCAGCTGTGAGAAACTCTACTATGTATGACTGTTAGACCTGTCAGCCTTGGGGTGGTCTTACCCCAAACCTTTTGCCTGTTTATCTCCAATTTTCCTTGATTTTTGCTTCTGTTGGCATTAGGACTTTGTTCACTTCAATTAATGTTAACTCCCCTAAAATGGTTGGATTGACATATACCTAATTAGCATATTTGATTTACATGTAAGTCCCTTTTGGAGTGGTATGCCATATACCCAGGGTCTGTAAATGAAATTCTACCAATATGCCTGTAGCACTTATTGTGCCATCCACTTAAATTGCACATTAAAACATGTCCGAGGTCTGCCATTGAAGCCTGAATGCAGTGTGTCACAGCCATGTCGACTTGGCATTTAAAACCCTGTGCCAAGCCTTATACTCTCCTCTTAAGACATGTAAACCACCACAAAGTCAGGCCCTATGTAGCACGGAGGGCCGGGTGCTGTGTCCTAAAAAGGTTGGACATGTACCTTTAAGTTTCACATGTCCTGGTTGTAAAAAACTCCGACATGTGTCTTTCCTTACAGTGAAGCCTTCTTGTCCCATAGCATAAGATTAGAGATTACTTATTACATCTAATAAGCTGTAATTCTTAATTAAGAGGAGGTAGATATATTATGTTTGGTACCAATGAGAAACTCTCTACAATGATAAAGTCAGATTTTTCATTACAATTTTGAAAATGCCAAAATTAGACATGTCATTTTCCTGCCCTTAGCCCTTTGTGCTTGCAGCCTGGTTTGGGACCAGTGCCTGGGTGTAGCTGACAGTTAGACTTTGTGAATATCTCCCAAACAGCCACACAATAGTGGGTCATCAACTGGCAGAAAAGGTGGTGAAGCTGAGCACAGCCCTACTTGCACCTGAAAGGGCTGTGTCCTGTCGCCTCACAAAAGGGTTAATAACCCTTTTGTCACTGTAGCCGGCTTGCATCCAGGGCAGAGGAGTCACAGAATTCCTTGCACATCAAAGAACCTTTGAAGAAATCTTCCCCACTTTCCAGAACAAGGGCACAAGGTATAAAAATAGGACCTACAGACCCAATCTTCAGTTCACTACTGGACAGCAGAAGGTCTCCCAGAGTATTCTGTGCTGCTTTGCTCTGCTGTGTGAACTCTGCCAGCCTGCAGCTGCACAGGCAAGGACTGCTTTGCTGCCTGGAGCCTGCCTTGAAGCCTCAGAAGCCAGCCCTGCTGTGGAGCCCTTCATCTTCACCTGCACCCAGGCTTGCCAGAAGTGACTTGAAGGCCTAGTTTGATGGACTCCTATTCAGAGCAGTAGAGACATGACAGGTTCCCACCATTTTGAACTTGCACCTATGTGAGTCTTGAAACCCCAAGATGTCTCCATCCACTTCTGGAGCCTTGGTTGTGGTGCTAAAGGTACCCAGATAGCCAATTTCCAAAACTGAAGTGCACATTTATCAAAGAGTTGGGTTGCCCTTGAACTATTGCTCCCTTGCGCCATGCAAAGGAATACAATAGTGGCAGAACTACTAAGTTTGATTTATCAAGTCACGCAAGGCCACTTCGTGTGGCCCTGACTGTCTGCAATACTCTGCCACAGGGAGGCATTCCATGGGTAGAGTATCTTTCCACGCATCCACCCATGGATTTTGGCACATTCCCAGATCTACTATTACTGGTACACTTGTTAATGCTGCAAAATGCTACACCTTCCCAGGCGAGGCGTAATAAGGAGAATGAGGGGATAGTTTCTGTGCAGGAAGGTGTCTCTCTGCACAAAACTAATCCTGCTTACAACGCAGGCAACGCAGGCACCCTTTCACCATGGTGCAAGGGTGCCTGCATTGGCGCAAGGCAGGACATTGTGCACCCTTGCAAGGTGAAGACAGGAATGTGCTGTATAAGGTTAAATACAGGTCCTCCCTTTCCCTATCACGCAACACCGCAAGGTGACTTGCTTCGGTCCACTGGGCTGTGTGATTTCTTGATAAATGTGCCCCTGAGGACTTATATAAAATGCGGCCAGAAAATGCCCTGAGAACATTGAGAAGACTGGGACCAACCTGCGTGCCTATCCGCCCGATGTGCATTGCCGGTCAGATTGACTTTGTGGCTTCTCCCGCTATGTTCTCTGCAACAGCAAATACATTTCAGCAGTCCTTCACCAAAGGGGTTTCTGATTTCATTGACTGTTTTCGGCTACGGCCCTCTGCTTCATCCCATTGAAGATTTTCAACTTCCAGTTTTGTAGCAAAGTCCGAAGGTAAAAACCTTCACTGTAGCTTCGCTCTACAACCATCTGACAACGATGCTCCATCCTCAGCTTTGCTCCACTGAACTTCTACTTTATCAGACTTTTTTTTCACAAAATTTCTAAGAGCAAAGGTAAGCGCTGACCAGGCCCAATCCACTTCTGGTAAATGAACCACGCTCCATCGCAGTCAGCCTTAATTTTTACCCTGTCTTGCACGACCAGATATCTACAGTTGGCGCTTTGATCCTTTAGGCACTAGATTTCACCAACAAACTTAAAAAGTAATTACTCCAGTTCTACTCATGGGAATGATTTTATTTTGGTGTCAAATCATTTATTACATTTACTCTATTTTTCTGAATTGGTTTGGGATTTTTTTGTGTTGTGTTTTTACGTTATTATTGTTTATGTGCTGCATAAATTGATGCACGATGTCTCTAAGTTAAGACTGACTGCTTTTTGTGCCAAGTTACCTAGGGTTAAGCAAGGTTAATTTAGTGACTTTTTGTGTTTCACCCTGCAGGGGATTGTGGTTGTTGCTTGACCAAAGCTCGCACCCTAGGTAATCAACAACACAATTTCTCACAATGCCACTCTACGATACTTTTGCACAATGCCGCTCTATTGTGCGAAACGTTTTGTATACCACTCCACCCCACTTTACTCCACTCTACTAAAAAACCCAGTGCTCCACACTGCTCTACTCTACTCCACTCTATGCCACTCTACTGTACACCACTCTATGCCATTCAACTCTATCCCAATGTATGCCAAACCACTCAACCACAGGCAATAACACTGTACTCTACTGTACACACCTCTGCTCTACAAGACTCTACTACACTGCATGGCACTCTACTTTACTGTAGTTTACAACACTGTACTACATGTCTCTGCACTGTACAGTACAACATGGTACACCAATTTATGACACTTTACTCGACTATATGCTACGTCACTCAACTCTACTGCACTCCATGCCACAAAACACTGTGAAGCTCCACTCCACTCTATGACACTTCACTCTACACTACCCCAGTCCAGTGTACTCCACTCCACTCTACTCTACCTTATGACACTTTATCCCACTCTACTCCCCTGTACCATACTGCGCTCTATACCGCTGCACTGTCCGACACTCTACTCCACTGTATGCAGCTCCACTCTACAACACTGTACTAAACTCTAAGCCACTGTACTCTGCTCTATGCCCATCCACTCTGTGCCACTGTAGTACTCGCTATGATACTAAACGGCATACCACTCCTCTTTACCACACGCCACTCCACTATATGACACAGCACTCCACTCAATGACTCTCCTCTACTGTATTCTACGCCACTCCACTAGATGACACTCCACTCTACAACGCTCTACTCCACCCTATTCAATTATATGCATTTCCACCCTACAATACTCTACTCCACTCTGACAGTCTACAACACTCTACTCACAAACTCTCCACTCAACCATACTCCACTGAACAACACAGCTCTGTACAACATGACTGTGCATGACACTACACTGTACAACACTCCACTCTGAGAGTTCACTGCACTCTCACACAGCACTTTACTCTAAACCACTCCACTCTGGCAGACTGTACTACACTGTATCCCCCTCTTCTCTACACCACTCTATTCCAGTGTAGTCCACTCCACTCTATGATAATGTACTGTATGACACTCACCTTTATTGTAAGCCACGTGACTCTAGAAGACTCTACTCCACTTTATGCCTCTCTACTCTATACCACTGTAGTCCACTCTACTCCAATGTATGACACAGTATGGCAATCAACTGTACAACACGCCTCTCTACAACACTACACAGTGCAACACTGCACTTTACAAGACTCTCCTCCACTCTTCTGTACAACAATCCCTTTGGCAACACTCACCTGTACAACACTTGAGTACACTGAATTCCAGTCTATGCTACTACACTCTCCAATTCTTTACTCCACTCTATGCCACTCTAAAACACTCTACTCAACGACAATCCACTTGAAGAGACTCCACTGTAGAAATACTGTATGACACGCCATTCCACAGTACACTGGTATGCTCCACTCTACGATACTCCACTGCACTCCACTATATGACACCCAATGCCACTCCATTGTAAAACATTTAAATTGACTGTATGCTACACCACTCCATTGTAGTCAACTCCACTCCTCTAAATTCCACTCTACAATAATTCACTCTATGACACTAGACTCTGGGTAGGGAAATGTTGGGGACCCACGCAAGCCATACCTTGCTGGACTCCCCTGGGTGTCTAGTTTGCAGAAATGTGTGGGTTTAGTAGATTTCCCTAGATGGCCGACGATCCTGGGGCAAAAAGTGTCATGAGACCCCCCCTTGCAAAACCAGGTTGTTTTAAGATAGGTAATTTTGATGTCGCCTCAATAGGTTTTGGGCCCTTGCCTGTCGCGGATACTTGACCCACCCACACAAGTGAGGTACCATTTTTCTTGGAACACTTTGGGGAATGCGGGGTGGGTCGAATTTTGTGGATCCACGCAGATTCCAGAACTTTCCCCCACTGAAATTTGAGGAAAAATAGTTTTTTGACAGATATTGAGGTTTGCTGAGAGGCAGACATGTCACCCTATCCTGCCTTCCCATGGGTGTCTAGTTTTTAAAAATGTAAAGGTTTTCTAGGTTTCCCTAGGTGCTGGTAGTGCTAGGGTTAAAAATCTACAGCTAGGCACTTTGCAAAAAAAGGGTAAATTTTCACTTTGAAAATGTAGTGTCTCCACGGGAACTACGCCTACCCACACAAGTGAGGTACCATTTTTTCGGAAGACTTTGTGGAATGCGGGGTGGGTGCAATTTTGTGGATCCATGCAGATTCCAGAACTTTCCACTACAGAAATGTGAGGAAAATGTGTTTTTGGAGACAAATTTTAGATTTGCAATTGATGGTGAGAGCCAGTCAAGTCACCCTATCCTGGATTTCCCTGGGTGTCTAGTTTTCAAAAATGTATAGGTTTACTAGGTTTCCCAAGGTGCTGGCAGAGTTAGGGTTCAAAATCTACAGCTAGGCACTTTGCAATAAAAGGGTCAGTTTTCTTTGTGAAAATGTGGTGTGTCGACGTTGCGTTTTGGGCTGTTTCCTGTCGCGAGCACTAGGCCTCCCCACACAAATGTGGTACTATTTTTCTAGGAAGACTTTGGGGAACGTGGGGTTGGTTGAATTTTCTGGATCCAGGCAGATTCCAAAACTTCCCACAACAGAAATGTGAGGAAAATGTATTTTTTTGACACATTTTTGGTTTGGAAGGGATTCTGGTTAACCGAACCTCCTTAGAGCCAGTCAAGTCACCCCTTCCTGGATTACCGTGGGTGTATAGTTTTCAAAAATGTATAGTTTTATTAGGTTTCCCGAGGTGCTGGCAGAGATAGGGTTCAATCTACAGCTAGGCACTTTGCAAAAAAAGGGTCAGTTTTTACTGTGAAAATGTGGTGTGTCTACGTTGCATTTTGGGTCGTTTCTGGTCTCAGGCACTAGACCTACCGACATAAGTGAGGTACCATTTGTCTTGGAAGACTTTGGGAAACGCAGGCTGGTGGAAGTTTGTGGATCCACTCACATTCCAGAACTTTCCACCATAGAAATGTGAGGAAAATGTGTGGTTTTTTTACAAAGTGTTAGGTGTGCAAGGTATTCTGGGTAGGAGAACCTGGTGAGAGCCAGTCAAGTCACCCCATCCTGGATTTGTCTGGGTGTCTAGTGTTAAAAAAATGTATAGGTTTGCTAGGCTTCCCTAGGTGCTGGAAGAGCAAGGGTTCAAAATCTACAGCTAGGCACTTTGCAAAAAAAGGGTCAGTTTTCACTGTAAAAAAAAGTGTTTCCACATTTTGTTTCGAACTATTTTCTGTCGCTGGCACTAGGCCTACCCACACAAGTGAGGTACTATTTTTTATCAGGAGACTTAGAGTAACACCGAATTGTAGAGACACTGTATTACCTATTGACATTCAATGCATTTCTGCCTTCCAAATGAAAGACAATGTGTAAAAAATAAGTCATTTTGAAAAATGACCTATAATTCTCATGCTAGTATGGGTACTCACAATTTCGGAAATGTGCTCATATCTAGTGTTTCTAAACTCTATATTTTTTTCAAATTTCAGAAATACATAGGTGTCTTTCATACCCATTTTTCCATGTATATATTTTCCGAAATTAATTGCTATATATCCAGTACATAATTAAAAAAACATCGCAAGACGCTGCTCAGTTATTGGCTGTGTGTTCATCGGGTTCTTGGTGAACCTACAACTCCTATATATCCCCACAACAAAAAAGGTCCAGCAGATGTAATGGTATATTGTTTTCAAACAGCTGTCATAATTAGAAGAATTTACAGGTGAAAACGTTGACACAAGTGACTGCTTTTTTCAACTAACTTTCAATTTTTCCAATATTCAACTGTTAGTTTCTATAAAGAATGCAAGGAGAAAAAGGGGTGATGGATCCCAATCCCTTACTGGCTGTATAATATTGAGCAAATATCTTTGCGGTACTTGTGCTGGACAGGGGGAAAGCTCTAACACCCTAATCACACGAGAGTTCCAAAAGAGTTGTCTTGACAAGTCAGGGTAATCGTTTTATTCAGAACAAATTCCAGTATGCTGGTTTCATGGTGATAATTCTTTATATAGAGCTGTTGTAACTCATTTACAAATTCTGAGCTGGATTGCAAAAAGGTGATAAGCAGTCAACACGTGTTTCACCACTTTACATGGCAATCCGGCCTGGGGCTTCCTCAGGGTGTCGCGATTCTCATATGGGCTTGTATCACCCTTGAGAAAATAAGTATCTTTATTGGTCCTAGGTCAATCTATAGAGTCTTGGGCATAATTCCCACTGTTGAGTCTTTGGTATAGAGCTATGCCTGCAGACTTGCACATAGGCTGATGCGGACGTGCAAAATTCCATTCACTTGTGAAGTCAGTTTTGTTCTCAAGTGAGCTGAGGAAGTGAGCATTTATGGCAGCCGAATTTGGCAGCATTTCCATGTTTTCAGTAAAAGGAACTGTGGATTTTGGTGGCTAAAGGAGGTTTGCCTGTTCTGTCCTTCTCAAGTTTCCTGTTAAAGTACCAGGGAAGGATATCAGCTGGTGTGTTTTCATTTTCTGAAGTGCCAGGAGCACTTGATTTATTTGAATTCATTTCTTTTTGGGAAAGTCTCATGACCTTTTGCACTCTACAAGCCTGGTGCTAGGAATATCTGATTAGCTACAATTCTTATCCTGTTCTGGCAAAGTATGCTGGGCTTCTGACATTATACAGATAAGTGAACATTTGATTTTTTACTTTAGGATTGTTGTGCTGCTGAATCACAGAGTATTATTTTTTAAACCCTGTGTTTTTCCTAAACTCCTAAAATACAAATCTGTTTCTTAGATTTTTGTAGGTTTTTTTTAACTTATGACATTTAAACTTGGGCGATAAATGAACACTTTGGGATGAACATTTTCTTTTGTGAGTAACTATCATTTACCTAATGATTTTTGCTTTTTGCTGATTTTGGTCAGAAAAGAAAGGATTTTCTGCATCTAATGTTTAGTGACATCATTTGGTTCTTTGATGAGAATATTTATCATTGACTAACATCCATAGGATTTACATTGTGTGCATGGTATATATGAATTTCTATATAACACATAGTCTGCCTTCAACGAGGAGCACAAAGGTTTTGTATGAGGATTTTTTTTTTTTTTTTTTTGAAATTTGTTTTTATTGTTGCCACCACATAATAATCATCAGTAGATATTCTCGGTACATCGCAGCGTCAACATTCAGCTGCATTCAATCATTATAGCAATTTTTCAAATTTTCAATTTTCTCCCCAACTCTGAACATACTACTTAAAAGGGTCAAGTTAAACAATCCATTTCATATATCAAATAAAGCATCAGTGTGAATAGAGGCATAACAAACAGTATCCATATTTTCTGTCAGAAACAATTCTGTCTACATGTTCAGTACCTGAGGCCCGAGCATTCCCCAACCCTCCAAGCCCAACCCCTTATTCCTGACATCCCTCCCCATCCTCGTCCTCCCCAGAGCTATCTTCATCCCCATCCTCAGGCAAAGGCTCACAGATATCTCCTCTATATGAGTTCCACGGTGACCAAGTTTTGTTCCACTTGCGTGGATTAAGCCTCTGTTTGTAAATCGCCCTCTCTGTTACCATAAGCATATCCATATTCCTGCACCATTGCGACAATGTCGGAGTAGTCGGTGCCCCCCAGTTCTGTGCTATATCTCGCTTCGCCAGCATCACACCAATGACCACCCAGCGTTTTCCATGCGGTGACAGGTCAGTCGGGCCCCACACATTCAGTAAGCACACCCTAGGGTCAAGTGGGAATGATGTCCGTAGTGTCTGGCTTATCGTTCGCGCTACACGTCTCCAGTAAATTTGTAAAGTAGGACAATCCCACAAAGTATGGAACAGCGTACCCTCCTCCCCACAATTCCTCAGACAGTATGGATGATCCGCCCTATGTATTTTGTGCAGTGTTGTGCGGGTATAGTAAACCCTATGTAGTATTTTAAATTGGACCAGTCTGAAACGTGTGGATATTCCTGCCTCCCTAGGCGACGCCAACGCTGCGTTCCATTCCGTTTCATCCAGGTCCCCAATCTCCTCCACCCATTTCTCTTTCAAACGCACCAGCGGATCCGGTAGATTGTTTAACAGTTTACGGTAGGTGAGGGAGGTTGCACCAGCCTCAATATAATCCGTAAGGAGTCGGTCTTCCAACGGAGCCGACTCTGGGACCGTCGCTCCCGTTTCCAATACAGACATGAGTGCGTGTCTAACTTGTATGTATCTGTATGTTTCAGTCACTCCAAGGTCGTACTGCTCCTTCAGGGTTTCAAAGGTTATCACTGCACCTCTTGACCATAGATCTCCAACCGTGGAGATCCCGATGGTATCCCATCGATCAAACCCCTTACTATTGCGCAGAGTACCGAGGCCCTTGAAGTCCCACAGTGGCGTGAGTTTAGTAATCACTCCCTCCCATCCCAGCCTTCTCTGAGCCCTATGCCATATAGACACTGTGTGTTTGGTAGGTCCCTCTAGCTTCCCTACCAGACCTTTGTTGTAGAGCGGGGCCAGAAGGGTGGCCGTGCCCAATTGTCGTCTATCCGCCATGTACGCCGGGTCTTCGTGTGCACCATGTATCCATTGGTTGATCACCTTGAGGTGTGCAGCCCAGTAGTACAATTCGAGGTTTGGGAGCGCTATCCCCCCGCCGTACCAATCTCTAGTCAGTTTCGGCTGCGCCACCCTAGCTGGTTTGCCACTCCACAGCAAGGTGGACAGTTGCGCCGACACTTGGCGGAAGAACAATAACGGGATCACCTCCGGTGCGTTCTCTAGAACATAAAGGAAGCGAGGCAGCGCCAGCATTTTAAAGAGCGCCGCCCTACCCAGCAATGTCAGTGGGAGGGTCTTCCAGTGGCGCACGTCCGCCTTCAACCTGTCCAGCAGGGGCACAAGGTTCAGCTCCAAAAAAGTCGCAGAGTCCCTCGTGATTTGGATCCCCAGGTATCGGAAGGTACGGGGTTCCACAACCAGCTGGCAGTCAAGAGGCAGAACCGGGGGGTCGCCCCGTATCATATACACTATGGACTTGGACCAATTAAGTTTATAACCTGATGCTGCACCATGTTTCTCACATAGGGCTAGCAGTACCGAAATACCACTCTCGAGGTCCATAAGGTAGATGAGCATATCGTCCGCATACAGGGAGACCCTATCCTCCCATCCATCCCCCCACTGTATGCCCCTCAGCAGCTGGGTGGATCTAAGAATCACGGCCAGGGGTTCCAACACTAAAGCAAAGAGCAATGGTGAGAGCGGGCATCCCTGTCTCGTGCCCCTCGCCAGCGGGAATTCTCTCGAGATACAGCCATTGGCCGTCACCCTCGCCACTGGTACGGTGTATAACAACCTGACCCATGAGATGAATCCAGGTCCCATACCCATGTGTTCCAAGACCGCGAAAAGATATCGCCACTCCACCATGTCAAACGCCATTTTGGCATCCAAGGAGAGCACCGCTGCTGGTTCAGTCAATTTTGGGGCGCGTGCCAGCACTCCGTGCAGTCGTCGCAGATTAAGCGCCGTGCTCCGGTGTGGCATAAAGCCCGACTGGTCTGGGTGTACTAGGCGCGGTAGATGGGGCAGCAACCTGGTGGCCAGTAGTTTCGCCAAAATTTTATTCTCGGCGTTAAGGAGTGAGATAGGGCGGTACGACCCGCACTCTTCAGGGGGTTTGCCGGGCTTCGGTATTGCCACTATTGTGGCCATGCATTGGTCAGGGGGTAGCCATCCTTGCTCCCGGCTTTCCACGTACATTGCGAGCATGGGTGTGGAAAGCGTTTCGGACATGATCTTGTACCATTCAATCGGCACTCCGTTTGGGCCCATCACTTTCCCAGGGTGGAGCGCTGCTATGGCCAGCTGAATCTCTTCGGACGTCAGGTCCGAATCAAGTTCGTCCCGAGCGTCCTGGGGGAGGGTACGGGTCGGCACCCCTAGGAGTGACCCCTCTACCATCTCACATGTGACTACAGTTTCAGGGGAATAAACAGTATGAAAATGGTCTGCTAGGAGCTCCACTATTCGGTCTGGATCGGTCTGCAACACCCCTCCCGAATCTCTCAGCTGCAGTATCGCCCTTTGTCCTCCACGCTTCTTCTCCAGCCAAGCCAATAGTTTACCTGCCTTATCGCCTACATCATAGATCCTATTAGTAGTCGCCACCATATTGCCCACCACTTTGCGTCGCATATGGTCCGTGTGTCTCTGCTGGCACAGCCGGAGCGTGTGATGTGTATCCTCATTTGGGTTACTCTCATGGTCCTGCGTCGCTCTGCCGAGCTGCTCTTCTAGTTCTAGTAATTCCTGGCTCTGTGCGTGTTTATGCTGTGCGATAACCGAGATTGCCTGCCCTCGAAGAACCGTTTTATAGGCTTCCCATAATGTTACATGGGAAGTCACCGATCCTTCATTGTCAGTGAAGTAAGATCTCGTGCCCGTTTTTAAAGCCTTCGTTATTACCGGCTCTTTAAGGAATCCCGGGTAAATAGGGTAGAGGCGCCTGTGAGTGCATATCTGGCTGGACAGAGTAAGTGTCAGCGGGGAGTGGTCCGAAACCCCTCGCGGCTTGACGTGGGTGTCAGTGATATTGAGACGGCCCCCCCCCAGTGTGAGGAAGTAGTCAATCCTTGATAGGCTATCGTGGACTGCCGAATAGTAAGTGTATTGTTGGTCCTCTGGGTGAAATTGCCTCCATATGTCCACTAAACCCTGCGCTTCTATAAAATCATATAATTTGGAAGGCCCTGATGAGCGCGTGCGCACGGGGTAGCGGTCTAGAGAGTTGTGTGCCACCGCATTAAAATCACCCCCCACTATAAGTTCCCCCTCCGGGAGGTTTAACAAAAAGGTCCCCAGTTCTGGGAGGGCTACGGCGTGCAATGCTGGCGGGATATACACTGAGACCACATTGAGCGGCTTCCCCTCCCATTGTCCATGTACCGCCGCAAAGCGTCCCTGTGTGTCGACGCTAACTGATTGCGGAATAAACCTGGACGAGCGGTGCATTAGTATCCCAGTCCCCCGGGACCCTCTAGTAAATTCAGAGTGAACAATCATCCTGTACCCTTTCCTATCCAGGGCCCGGGTTGCCGTGCCAGTCAGATGAGTTTCTTGCAACAGGACCAAGGCTGGGTTCACCCTCTTTATGCTCTGTAAGACCAATCCCCGCTTTATCTTGTCTCCCAGTCCCCTAACATTCCAAGACATTAGGCTCAATGGTGATGCCCGCCCCATACTAGCGTCCTCCCCCCCCATGGCGGAAGAAGCGGTAAGTCAGCCGACCTCCGCATCGCAGTAAACGGCGCATGAAGCGAACATGTATTCTCCATTGCAATACCCCTACTCTACACACTCGCAACATACGGTACATTTCCTGACCCTGTGTAGTATTTGAAAACCAAAAGGACATCCTACCCCCAACTCCCCCCCTCCCTGCCCCCCTGCTCAACGGACTCAAAACTGCCCGCCCCCCCAACTCAGCAGAGTGCCCAATCCCAACCCAAAACATAGTACTTGCTCGCTGGGGTGAAGGACTCTCCGGTATCAGCGGCCCCCACCTTCGGCCGCGGAGGCCCTCAGCCCAGTGTCCAAGGCGGCATTGCCGGTCAACACAGCAGTCAGTTCAGCCGTTTAACAACTGCGAGTCATTGTTCTTCCTCAGCAGCTTCTTCAGGAAGATCATTCAAGGGGGAGAGTGCCTCCGCTCCCTCCCCGGCGGATTGTGAGTTTTGTCGGGAACCTGTAGTACGGTGCTTGTTATGTCTGTTAGAGCGACGCGGGGGGTCCACCTGTCTCCAACCCTCCAGCCATTCCTGCGCCATCTCCGGGGAATCAAAAAACCACGTCTTATTGTCAGCCACAATCCGAAGTTTGGCCGGAAAAAGCATTGAGTACCAAATTTCTCTAGCTCTCAGTTCCTTCTTCACTTCGAAAAAGGTTCTCCTCCTCCGTGCGACCTCGGCTGTATAGTCTGGAAAAAAGGCTAAAGTAGAGTTCTGGATCTTAAGAGGGGGCGAGTTTCTCGCTGCCTGTAGGATGGCATCACGGTCCCTGAAATTAAAGAGTCGTGCTATGATCGGCCTGGGGTTGGCGCCCGTCTGCCGGCGTCCCCCAGGGACCCTGTGTGCCCTCTCCACTGTGAAGAAGGCGGAGAGCCCCTTAGGTTGAAGTTTCTGCGTGATTAAGTCCTCCACATATAGGTCCATTGCTCTCGTGTCTTCCGATTCCGGCACACCTACTATACGAACGTTGTTCCGCCTCGAGCGTCCTTCTTGGTCATCGAGCTTTTCACGCAGTTCCTTATTTTCCTTCAAGACGCGTTCCATACCAATCTGTAGCTCCGACACATCTTCCACCAAGGACTTGGTCACCACTTCCATATTAGTCACTTTCTCCGACATCTTATGGAAGTCTGCTCTTATTAGCGTAATTTCGGCTGAGATTGATCCAACTGTAGCCTGTACCTGTGTGAGGGCCCTCATGACATCGTCCAGGGTCGCCTTCTTGCTCCCCGCCGTCTCCGCAGATCTGCCTTGCTGCGACCTGGCGTCGGGGGGGGATGAGACGGGCTTTTCATACGCAAATCGGTCAAGGCGGGATTGCGACCCTCCAGTCTTCGGTCCCTTGCCTGCCATCTCGGCCGTGGTGTGTGTCCAACGTGTGTGCAGTCGATGTCTCACTCCGCCGATTCAGTGCTCCTGTGGCGATGCACCCGCACCCGACGCCGTCCGGGCCAAATCACTCTCAGGGCAAGCACAGGGCGCAATGTCAGATCTTCGGGCAGCACCGGGCCCCCCCACTGTGTCCAGCAGGAGCAAGGAAATGAGGCTGTCCGACTCGTGCGTGGGGTGGGTGTGTGAGCAGCCTCCCCTGGTAATATGTAGAGTCCCCCACCTCAGTGTCTCACTTGCCACCACTGCCCCTCCGTCTTCGGGGCATTCAACAGACTCTCCTGGTGAGGTTGTCAGGGCTCCGGTTCCCGGCATATAAGGTGGCCCGAGGCCGAGGAGCCAAGTCCGTGAGGAGGACCCCTCGCCCTCTGAGACAGTTCTGGGAAGATGTGCAGAGGGTCCCGGTCCCTGCCCGGATCTATAGCTGTGTTATTGTGCCCCCAGTCAGCGGAGGACCTCCGGCGGGCTAATATGCACCGTCCAGCCGCGATCAATTACTCCCGACCAAACTCCGTCGGTCGAGAGCGAAGCTGGGTCCGTTGCGGTCTATGCAGGGCCGTCATTGTATGAGGATTTTTTAATGTACTTGTGATTCGTTTGTATTGCAGCATTTTTGTACACATCAGCAATGAAGGCCAAATGAGACTAAATGTGGTTCATAAGGAAAGTAATTGGTTCCATAAGGCAGCACCCCATGAGATAGTTTTTTTTCATAGCAAAAAAAAATAAAAAATAAATAAAAATATATATATATATTCAAACATCATAGTCCTTGATCACGGGCCGCAGACTCGTGGTCCCAGAAGGCATCACGACGCTCACATGAGCAAGATATGCTAATGAAGGACTATAAAGCGCGGCATGCACACAGTGTTTTAAAATGGCCCGTGATCAAGGACTATGATGTTTGAAACGCTTTGGGCCTGCATTGATTATTTCTTACCCGGATTGCTGCTTGACAGAATTAAAATGTGCTTGGAAGGAGAGTGCGTCTCCGTTTCTCTGTGGCGGAGTTGTGAATCCCAATTTGTTCGGTCGCCAGTCGGGAGACAGCACCATCGCAGAATGTAACGACTACACGGGGCATGGAAAGGAGCCTCTGGATGTATCCTCAGCAATTCTGTCATTGCAGAGACAATTTGTGTAAATATGCCTATGGACTAAAGCACTATGGGCCTTATTTATGAAGGCCTTGCGCCGCCGGTGCGCCACTTTTTCCCATTTTAAAAGTGGTGCACCGGCAGCGCAAGGCCTTCATGAATAAGGCCCTATATTTTTCTATTTCAGAATGATTGAAAGTGATATTTCAGCCGCAGACTCATGGTCCCAGAAGGCATCACGACGCTCACATGAGCAAGATATGCTAATGAAGGACTATAAAGCGCGGCATGCACACAGTGTTTTAAAATGGCCCGTGAACAAGGACTATGATGTTTGAAACGCGTTGGGCCTGCATTGATTATTTCTTACCCGGATTGCTGCTTGACAGAATTAAAATGTGCTTGGAAGGAGAGCGCGTCTCCGTTTCACAGGGGCAGAGTTGTGAATCCCAATTTGTTCGGTCGCCAGCCGGGACACAGCACCATCGCAGAATGTAGCGACTACACGGGGCATGGAAAGGAGCCTCTGGATGTATCCTCAGCAATTCTGTCATTGCAGAGACAATTTGTGTAAATATGCCTATGGACTAAAGCACTATATTTTTCTATTTCAGAATGATTGAAAGTGATATTTCTGCCGCAGACTCGTGGTCCCAGAAGGCATCACAATGCTCACGTGAGCAAGAAATGCTAATGAAGGACTATAAAGCGCGGCATGCACACAGTGTTATAAAATGGCCCGTGATCAAGGATTATGATGTTTGAAACGCGTTGGGCCTGCATTGTTTATTTCTTACCCGGATTGCTGCTTGACAGAATTAAAATGTGCTTGGAACGAGAGTGCGTCTCCGTTTCTCTGTGGCAGAGTTGTGAATCCCAATTTGTTCTGTCGCCAGCCGGGAGACAGCACCATCGCAGAATGTAGCGACTACACGGGGCATGGAAAGGAGCCTCCGGATGTATCCTCAGCAATTCTGTCATTGCAGAGACAATTTGTGTAAATATGCCTATGGACTAAAGCACTATATTTTTCTATTTCAGAATGATTGAAAGTGATATTTCTGCCGCAGACTCGTGGTCCCAGGATGCATCATGACGCTCACATGAGCAAGATATGCTAATGAAGGACTATAAAGCGCGGCATGCACACAGTGTTTTAAAATGGCCCGTGATCAAGGACTATGATGTTTGAAACGCGTTGGGCCTTCATTGATTATTTCTTACCCGGATTGCTGCTTGACAGAATTAAAATGTGCTTGAAAGGAGAGTGCGTCTCCGTTTCTCTGTGGCAGAGTTGTGAATCCCAATTTGTTCGGCCGCCAGCCGGGAGACAGCACCATCGTAGACTGTAGCGACTACACGGGCATGGAAAGGAGCCTCTCGATGTATCCTCAGCAATTCTGTCATTGGAGAGACAATTTGTGTAAATATGCCTATGGACTAAAGCACTATATTTTTCTATTTCAGAATGATTGAAAGTGATATTTCTGCCGCAGACTCGTGGTCCTAGAAGGCATCACGACGCTCACATGAGCAAGATATGCTAATGAAGGACTATAAAGCGCGGCATGCACACAGTGTTTTAAAATGGCCCGTGATCAAGGACTATGATGTTTGAAATGCTTTGGGCCTGCATTGATTATTTCTTACCCGGATTGCTGCTTGACAGAATTAAAATGTGCTTGGAAGGAGAGTGCGTCTCCGTTTCTCTGTGGCAGAGTTGTGAATCCCAATTTGTTCGGTCGCCAGCCGGGAGACAGCACCATAGCAGAATGTAGCGACTACACGGGGCATGGAAAGGAGCCTCTGGATGTATCCTCAGCAATTCTGTCATTGCAGAGACAATTTGTGTAAATATGCCTATGGACTAAAGCACTATATTTTTCTATTTCAGAATGATTGAAAGTGATATTTCTGCCGCAGACTCGTGGTTCCAGAAGGCATCACGACGCTCACATGTGCAAGATATGCTAATCAAGGACTATAAAGTGCGGCATGCACACAGTGTTTTAAAATGGCCCGTGATCAAGGACTATGATGTTTGAAACGCGTTGGGCCTGCATTGATTATTTCTTACCCGGATTGCTGCTTGACAGAATTAAAATGTGCTTGGAAGGAGAGTGCGTCCCCGTTTCTCTGTGGCAGAGTTGTGAATCCCAATTTGTTCGGTCGCCAGCCGGGAGACAGCACCATCGCAGAATGTAGCGACTACACGGGGCATGGAAAGGAGCCTCTGGATGTATCCTCAGCAATTCTGTCATTGCAGAGACAATTTGTGTAAATATGCCTATGGACTAAAGCACTATATTTTTCTATTTCAGAATGATTGAAAGTGATATTTCTGCCGCAGACTCGTGGTCCCAGAAGGCATCACGACGCTCACATGAGCAAGATATGCTAATGAAGGACTATAAAGCGCGGCATGCACACAGTGTTTTAAAATGGCCCGTGATCAAGGACTATGATGTTTGAAACGCGTTGGGCCTGCATTGATTATTTCTTACCCGGATTGCTGCTTGACAGAATTAAAATGTGCTTGGAAGGAGAGTGCGTCCCCGTTTCTCTGTGGCAGAGTTGTGAATCCCAATTTGTTCGGTCGCCAGCCGGGAGACAGCACCATCGCAGAATGTAGCGACTACACGGGGCATGGAAAGGAGCCTCTGGATGTATCCTCAGCAATTCTGTCATTGCAGAGACAATTTGTGTAAATATGCCTATGGACTGAAGCACTATATTTTTCTATTTCAGAATGATTGAAAGTGATATTTCTGCCGCAGACTCGTGGTCCCAGAAGGCATCACGACGCTCACATGAGCAAGATATGCTAATGAAGGACTATAAAGCGCGGCATGCACACAGTGTTTTAAAATGGCCTGTGATCAAGGACTATGATGTTTGAAACGCTTTGGGCCTGCATTGATTATTTCTTACCCGGATTGCTGCTTGACAGAATTAAAATGTGCTTGGAAGGAGAGTGCGTCTCCGTTTCTCTGTGGCAGAGTTGCGAATCCCAATATATATATATATATATATATATATATATATATATATATATATATATATATATATATTCACTGAAAAAACCATAGGTTTGACACCAGTTATAGTTAGCTGGAAATTTTACTGATATAAAACCAATGAAATTCCACGTTATAGTTAGTTTGACTCACTATAACTTGCGCGTGTAATGCACTGCTGATGACGTCACATATTACATCACTCATGACATCACTGATGACACCATCCAGTGAATGTGTGTCTTTCTGAAAAATAAATATGTGTTATATATGTATATATTATTGAATATCTTAGTGAATACATATATTAGTGAGTAATGCTTAAATATTTAAATATATGTATTAGTGTTTCACTTTGTGTATAAGTGGCTGCATGGGTTGATGAGTAGGTACATGTGTATGTATATAGGTTATTAGATGTTTTTCTTAGTATCAGTATGAGTGTTTGCATGCTTTGGTGGGAGTATTACTTAGTACATAGATGCAAGAATGACTGAGTCTCTGTTTGTATGTGTTTTGAAGACAGCATATGTGCAGGACTGTATGGGTGGATGAGTGTGTATATGTCTGTGTTAGTGAGTGAATGACTGTCTTATTAGTGTCTTTATCAGTAACTACATATATTTTAATCTAGTATATGTGAATATTGATGTATATAAGTGAGTATATGTGAGAGTGAGGGATTGTAAGAGTTCCTGTTTAAATTAGTATGTGTTTCTATAAGTGATTTTTTAAGAGAGTAAGTATGTGTAAGTTTCCTTAGAAGTAAAGTGGTAGTGTGTGTATAGCTGTTTATGCAAATAAATGGATGTTCAATAGTTTATTTGCATGTGTGAGTATGTGTGTGAATAACTTTTGGATGACTGTCGGTGTGTAACAGGATGTGTAGGTGTATCACTACATATGATTAGTGAATATATGTATGAGTGACTATATAGAACTGTTGGTGAATTAGTGCATGTGTATATAGATGGTGGAATTATTGAATTGGTTGTTGTAACTGGTATGGGTATCTCCATTTTTTTTGAAAATTTTAGTTTCTATTTTTGAATAAGTGTTTCAAGGGTTAGATTACAGTGAAAGGAGGTCTGTCACTGTGTCACAAGGATGGTGTCATCAGTGATGTCATGAGTGATGTAATATGTGAGGTCATCAGCAGTGCATTACACGCGCAAGTTATAGTGAGTCCAACTAACTATAACGTGTAATTTCATTGGTTTTATATCAGTAAAATTTCCAGCTAACTATAACTGGTGTCAAACCTATGGTTTTTTCAGTGAATTTCATAGGTTTTGTAAATGCTACTTCCTAACTATAACGTGTGTAAAACCTATGGTTTTTTCAGTGAATTTCATTGGTTTTTAAAATGCTAATTCAGAAATATCTCGTGTATACAACCTATACTTTTGTCAATAAAGTTCTGGCAATATTTTTTTCGGAAACAAGCCGTTTTCTTCACTGTTCAAGTTGCATAGAGACTCCTTGTAAAGCGATACAGAATTAGAAAGTCTGTACCTTGCCTTTTTTTCAACGCATTAAAATTTGCCTGTAAATAAAAATAGCCTTTCTAAACTTTCGTGCACGGCCCGGTGTGCGCACTCTCGGCAACAGTTCTCAATAAAATGGATAGCGCATTTCCAGGCTTTCGTGCGCGACCGACTGCGCGCACCCGCCTATATATTTCGTGAAAACTTTGCAATCTGAACTTATTGAATTTCTTCATAGACCCATCAAAGAACTTATACTACGTCAAAGAGACTAAACCTAGGCTTCTTTTTTAATATTATGAAAATTTTCATTAAATGGAGCCGAATGTCTTTTTAAACTTTCGTGTGTGACCGAATGTACACACCTTGGTATTTTAAAAAAAAATATAAAAGGTTTTATACTTTAACAATTGTATGCTTGAATCGAGCTCAGAAGATATATTAAATCCGGATATGTTTGGATTTACTCCTTTTCACGTTTTGAAACTTCGCTGAATTAGACCGCTACTTCCAAATGGCGTACGTGACCAGATACTATCACCGCGTACACGTCCTGAGACGCGCATGTGAAGTCATGTGACTTGAAAACAACACTTCCAATTGGTTCTTAGTAGTTTCTATTCTGCAATTTACACGGAGCACTCCACCCACTTCTCTCACTATCTTTTCTACTCTCAAAAGACAACGACGTTCAACACCCTTCGGAAGACTTTGCTGAAATGGCTGCCGCCCCGCATTCATCTTCCGAATCTGAAGGAAATGAGCGACTACCTTTAAAAAGAAAAAAGGAATCTTTTATTTGGCAATTTTTCACTTATCCTGAAGAACAAAAGAAAGTGAATGCGCCAAAAGTTACCTGCACGATATGCAATTCGGTTCTCTCAAGAGGAAATCCAATAAAAAAATATTCCTTTTCCATACATACCATGGTGCGGCATGTCAAACAAGTGCACCCTGTGGAATTCGCACAGGCATCGACAAGAGCCCTGGCCACGCTATTACCATCAGAGGTGGCCAGCACATCTTCTGATCGACGACCTGTATCTCCATCGAGTGCTGTGATGGACTTGAGACCATATCTTGCAAAGGTGCACATGAAATGCAACGAGTGTGGAGAAATTCTTCTGTACGGAGAGCAGAGCCTCATTCTTACTAAACTAAAAATTGAGAGTCATAAATGCCCCGAGAAAAGATACATTTCTTCATTTCATTTTGATCCTGTGTCACACATGAAAATGTTGTTGCAAGTTTAAAAAATCAAAAACAACATAACACTTGTTTTAAAAAAAAAAAAAAAAAAAAAGTTCTTTTCAGAACTAACTCATTCTACCAAAAAGAGCTCCAGGAGCATATTATAAAGGGGGTTTATCTCCGCTTTTTTGGCTTTCGTTCGTGCGCGACCGTGTGCGCGCACCCGCCTATATATTTCGTGAAAACTTTGCAATTGCAACTTATTCAATTTCTTCATAGACCCATCAAAGAACTTATACTACGTCAAAGACACTAAACCTAGGCTTCTTTTTTATTATTATGAAAATTTTCATTAAATGGAGCCGAATGTCTTTTTAAACTTTCGTGCGTGACCGAATGTACACACCTTGGTATTTTAAAAAAAATATATAAAAGGTTTTATACTTTAACAATTGTATGCTTGAATCGAGCTCAGAAGATATATTAAATCCGGATGTGTTTGGATTTACTCCTTTTCACGTTTTGAAACTTCGCTGAATTAGACCGCTACTTCCAAATGGCGTACGTGACCAGATACTATCACCGCGTACACGTCCTGAGATGCGCATGTGAAGTCATGTGACTTGAAAACAACACTTCCAATTGGTTCTTAGTAGTTTCTATTCTGCAATTTACACGGAGCACTCCACCCACTTCTCTCACTATCTTTTCTACTCTCAAAAGAGAACGACGTTCAACACCCTTCGGAAGACTTTGCTGAAATGGCTGCCGCCCCGCATTCATCTTCCGAATCTGAAGGAAATGGGCGACTACCTTTAAAAAGAAAAAAGGAATCTTTTATTTGGCAATTTTTCACTTATCCTGAAGAACAAAAGAAAGTGAATGCGCCAAAAGTTACCTGCACGATATGCAATTCGGTTCTCTCAAGAGGAAATCCAATAAAAAAATATTCCTTTTCCATACATACCATGGTGCGGCATGTCAAACAAGTGCACCCTGTGGAATTTGCAAAGGCATCGACAAGAGCCCTGGCCACGCTATTACCATCAGAGGTGGCCAGCACATCTTCTGGTGGACGACCTGTATCTCCATCGAGTGCTGTGATGGACTTGAGACCATATCTTGCAACGGTGCACATGAAATGCAACGAGTGTGGAGAAATTCTTCTGTACGGAGAGCAGAGCCTCATTCTTACTAAACTAAAAATTGAGAGTCATAAATGCCCCGAGAAAAGATAAATTTCTTCATTTCATTTTGATCCTGTGTCACACATGAAAATGTTGTTGCAAGTTTAAAAAATCAAAAACAACATAACACTTGTTTAAAAAAAAAAAATAATAATAATTTCTTTTCAGAACTAACTCATTCTACCAAAAAGAGCTCCAGGAGCATATTATAAAGGGGGTTTATCTCCGCTTTTTTGGCTTTCGTTCGTGCGCGACCGTGTGCGCGCACCCGCCTATATATTTCGTGAAAACTTTGCAATTGCAACTTATTACATTTCTTCATAGACCCATCAAAGAACTTATACTACGTCAAAGACACTAAACCTAGGCTTCTTTTTTTTTATTATGAAAATTTTCATTAAATGGAGCCGAATGTCTTTTTAAACTTTCGTGCGTGACCGAATGTACACACCTTGGTATTTTTAAAAAAAAATATAAAAGGTTTTATACTTTAACAATTGTATGCTTGAATCGAGCTCAGAAGATATATTAAATCCGGATGTGTTTGGATTTACTCCTTTTCACGTTTTGAAACTTCTCTGAATTAGACCGCTACTTCCAAATGGCGTACGTGACCAGATACTATCACCGCGTACACGTCCTGAGACGCGCATGTGAAGTCATGTGACTTGAAAACAACACTTCCAATTGGTCTTAGTAGTTTCTATTCTGCAATTTACACGGAGCACTCCACCCACTTCTCTCACTATCTTTTCTACTCTCAAAAGAGAACAACGTTCAACATCTTTCGAAAGACTTTCTTTTCACGCGATAATGTGAAATACTGAGATTGTTACAGGATTTTCTATCAGATATGTGTTCCCATTTCTGTTGAAGCACTAACACCGTGGAAAATTCCACCGATAGCAGTGATATTTTTAACGCCGAGCACCGGCGATTTTTATCACTTAGAAGCCTTCCTATTATGAAGGTTTATCTCCTAAGTCTCTGATTCTCAAACTGTGCAACGCGGCTCCCCTGTGTGCCGTAATGAAGTGCTAGGGGCGCCGCCCACACTCTAGTGTGACTAACCATCTATAAATTCCACAGACATCTCTACCCTGTTATCTGCAATTGTGAGCATCAAAAGGAGCTGCGCTACGCCCCTGTGAGAGGCCTCACTCCCACTGCTGCAACGGCTTGGCAGTCCTCCAGATGCACAGGAACAGCCCCTCCGATCCATTGAAGTTCTGTGTCGGTCTCAATACCACTTACGAAATGAAAATAAGCACTGAAGAATATTCAAGCATGTAGTACTCCTCCTGCTACAGCATACAGAATGCATTGTATTACCTATAAAAAAGTGAAACACCCACGCTACAATCATATAGAATACTTCCTCTAAAGAAGCCTGTGAATAACTTTAAAACATCAGGTTAACCTTTTTTTACTCTCTCATCATTGTTAAAGATAAGTATTTACAATACTATATTAAACAATGCCATGGTTGTTGCTTTTTAATTTTAAAAATCTTGCAATCTTTCACAAACCCAATACTCATGGCTTCTTTTTCGTGACAAAAATATTGCAATATTACATACCTACATAGAATAACAGAAAAAACATAAAACTACAAAGGCCAAACAGTCTACTAAACGCAGATTTGTAACCTATGGGGCAGATTTATGTTAACTACTTCATACCCAGATATGCACCAGTTAATGTGCACCACAGTATGCTAGTGCTCCGTTACCCATGGTGTGCCACATTTGAAATGTGGCGCACCATGGTACAAAAACACCATACATGCGTAACACATCTGTGCTGAAAAAGTAATACATTGCTAGAGTTGCATCGCAACTGTGATGCAGCTCCAGCAAGGCTCACCAATGCACTATATTCACAATGCTGCGTCAATACCTACGCCTGCTTCAAGCACATGCACAGTTTTGAAACAGCATGGGCCTGAAAGTCACTGAGTGAAATATCATACATTACAGTCAGCCACTTTCAAGACGCATTCCTTCAGAGGAACACTTACCGTTTATTAGAGGTAGATCGTCCGACTCCACTGTAGGACACCCCTAATAAAAAAGACATATATATAAAATGCGGACTAGCCGCTGTATCGTGCTAGCAAACTTTAACTTAAAAATCGTTAGAAAAAAACAAAAGGAATCGAGCAAAATCAGTAGGCCACTGATAGGATCTCTTTTTGACGTCGCTAAAATAGAAACATTAGGAACAACCCCTCATGAGAAATATGAAACTAGTGAGAGAAACCGAGCTCGACGCCATGATGGCTGCAACATAGCTCGGCTCCGCCGCCCACCCTGCCCAAAATAACGACAAACCCTATGCAAATATTATAAATAAATACAACACACCAGGAAAGTAACAGGGTAAAACGTTTTATTAAATAACTATTTACATGGCAGCCTGCTGCAACATGAAAACAAACTTCCAATTGGTTCTTACTAGTTTCTATTCTGGAATTTACACGCAGCACTCCACCCACTTCTCTCACTATCTTTTCTACTCTCAAGAGAGAACAACGTCCTCCATTTTTCGGAAGACTTTGGTGAAATGGCTACCGTATCTCATTCATCTTCCGAATCTGAACAAAATGATCGACTACCTTTAAGAAGAAAAAAAGAATCTTTCATCTGGCAATTTTTCACTTATCCTGAAGATCAAAAGAAAGTAAATGCACCAAAAGTAACCTGCACGATATGTGACTCGTTTCTCTCAAGAGGAAATCCAACAAAAAAATATTCCTTTTCCATACATACCATGGTGCGGCATGTCAAACAAGTGTACCCTGTGCAATTTGCAGAGGCATCGACAAAAACCCTGACCACGCTATTACCATTAGAGGTGGCCAGCACATTTTCTGAAAGACGACCTGTATCTCCATCGAGTGCACAGATGGACTTGAGATATTTAACTATATATGGTCTATAACCTATGGTTTTTTTCAGTGAATTTGCTCCGCCGCCCACCCCGCCCAAAATAACGACAAACCCTATGCAAATATTATAAATATATACAACACACCAACAAAGTAACAGGGTAAAACGTTTCATTAAATAACTATTTACATGGCAGCCTGCTGCAACATCGATCCAAATGCATGACACTGTTCCTGTCAAGGTAGCATAGCTGGCGGCCTAGGGGTGGAGGACCGTTGTGCAAATACCCCGGGGAGGACTCTGGATATGCTTGGTCCCTGAGATTCTTCGATGTCACTGCCTTCCACAAATGGCATAAGTCCTGGATGTTCGGTGCCATACTTGAGGGTTTGACCTAAAGACACGTCCTGCGGTGCCCTGGTCCAACCATCACATATACCTGCGCCAGGAGACGGCGTGGGGTGCACTGGAAGGGAGAGGCGGCGCGAACGAGCCTCCCCCACCTCCCCAGGTGGAGGTTTCTCAGCTACACCCCAGCGCTTCACTGATCTCCTTGTCCTCAGTCAAGCATCAATAGTAAGATTTTCATAGGTGAGTGTAGGTTCATAGTTTGCCATCCACAGACTAAAAGCCTGGAGTGGGAGTGAAAAAACCATAACTAGGTAAGAAGGAACGCAGAGGCTGTAGGAAGGACTCTTGATATGCTTGGTCCCTGAGATGCTTCGATGTCACTGCCTTCCACAAATGACATAAGTCCTGGATGTTCGGTGCCATACTTGAGGGTTTGACCTAAAGACACGTCCTGCGGTGCCCTGGTCCAACCATCACATATACCTGCGCCAGGAGACGGCGTGGGGTGCACTGGAAGGGAGAGGCGGCGCGAACGAGCCTCCCCCACCTCCCCAGGTGGAGGTTTCTCAGCTGCACCCCAGCACTTCACTCGACATAGGCGGCCGGCTCCCGGGGTCCGGCGGAACTTTTAGCCTTTTGGTGACTCTTCCATTCTGGACCTTGTCCCACAATCCGTTTGACCTGAAGACACGTCCTGCGGTGCCCTGGTCCAACCATCACATATACCTGCGCCAGGAGACGGCGTGGGGTGCACTGGAAGGGAGAGGCGGTGCGAACGAGCCTCCCCCACCTCCCCAGGTGGAGGTTTCTCAGCTGCACCCCAGCGCTTCACTCGACAAGATGAGTTGCGCCCGCTCCTGCGGCACATTGCCTCGCTCGGCCAGCTCAATTATGCCTGCTCTTGCTATTACAGCGTCTCACCCGCCATCGGGCTGAATTGCACCCACTCTTGCGGTACAACGACAGGCGGCTGCCACGGAGCTCAGGAAATGGCGGTCGGCTCCACAGACTTGGGCCTGGCCTGCAAGGATGGCTCTGGACAACCCTGGAACTCGGACGCTTGACTGCTACGGCATGGGCCCCATTCCCAAAAGCGTCCCATCAGCCTTGAAGATTCTACAAGAGTCACCGGGGCCCCCGACTCCCGCAGAGTTCCGGTGGGGAGCTTCTGCCATGATTGCTCGCAGAATGGCCACGACGTAGCCACGGGGTGCTCTCATGCTGACGCCAGCTTCAGTCTGAAACTTCCAGAAACACTGTAGACTACCAATTCAATCAGTTCCGGTGGAGCCCCAACGACGTATCGCGTTGTTGCATAATGCGTCATATGACACGGCGCGTTAGCGCACCCGGAAGTGCTCCGGTGCGCGAGGCGCGAAGCGCAGCTTCCCGGAAGCAATCCGGGGCGCGGCGCGGAGCGCGTAACGTAAGCATAACAGGTCATGTGACTTGTTAATAAAACTTTTCATTGGTTTAGAAATGTTTTTTGTCCCAGATGATGAAAACCCCTCCTTGTTTCCTCTTGGCTCCTGCCCCCTCCCCAAGTGTTGCTCGGCCAGCTGAGTTTCGCCCACTCTTGCGGCCTACGACATGGATACGCCGGGGCGTTATGGATCAGTATGAGCAAATATACACTTGGGGATTCACAAGCAACAACAAGCCTTTGTATTTGGGGCTCTAAATCAACAACAGTGACAGAGAACAGAACAGAACTAAGCACTCAGGGGCTACGTTTAAACGTAACATCATCTCCCCAGAGTTACATCACCTTACACACACATGCACTCTGATCTCCTTGGCCTCAGTCAAGCATCAATAGTATGATTTTCATAGGTGAGTCAAGGTTCATGGATTTCCATCCACAGACTAAAAGCCTGGAGTGCGAGTGAAAAAACCATAACTAAGTAAGAAGGAAGGCAGAAACAGAATCTTCCTCTGCAACATCCGGCTCTGCATCGCTACTTACTTATAAATGCAGAAAAAACTCAATTAACACAAGGGCTCTTTTCAGAGCCACCTTATATCAAAGCACTGAAACTTCTGATTTATCTCCATTTTCACACTCTTGTAAATAGGTGTGCGCGCCCGAGTGCGCGCACCCCGCAACTTTTTAAAAAATATATATATATTTTCGCCTTTAAGGACCTTACTGCACACCCTGAGAAAACCTACGCAGCAAAACAATCTCTACCTTCTCCCCTTTCCATGTTCCAACGCTTTGAAATGAACAATATATTTACTCACAGGGACAAAATGGCGGTCAACACTTCCTGATTTCCTTCGAATCGAACGTTAACAGACGTCACGCAGCAACAAAAAAAAATTCCGCTCGCGCGCAGCCGCTTGAGTGCGCGCACCCGTACGCGCGTATAGATATATAATTGACTTTAACTTTAATTTTCTCAGCAACTACTGAACGGATTTACACCATTCCAAAAAAGCATAATCTGCGAGCCGGACTCTACAGTTTTGCCAAATTTCTTATAAATCCATTCAGCCGTTCGACCTGTAGCTGTGTCTAAACGTCCTATGGAAAATAACATGGAGAAAACACGTTTTGGGACCCCCCTTTTATCTCAGCCCCCACTTCACCAATCCCCCCCAAACTTTCAGGGAAGGAGCGCAGCGGACCGAGCCATCTTCTTTGAGAAATTCGCAAAGATTCATCCACCAGGGCCAAAGTTAATCCAAATAGAATGTTGAGGATTTCCTATGGAAACTAGGTCCTAACTATAACTACCTACTGGCGACCGCCAGTAGGTAATATATATATATATGTATATATATATATATATATATATATATATATTTATATATTTAAGCTCCCAGTTTGTCCAACAAACATAGACACACCCAAACAGCATCTGCAGACAAAGCTGTATTTATTAGGTACGAGCGAAGGCCAGTATGTCGTCACGTTTAGCAGCTTTCCCGTCGTTCTCACCTGACGCGTTTCAGAGTGAAAACTCCTTCCTCAGCGGCACCGACAGGTCAGGATGTGCATTGCCTGACACCCCCCCTCTCTCTTTACATAGTCAATGCCACGCCCTTGGTTAGAAAGCGTGGCATGCTGGGATTTGTAGTGTCAGGAAAATAAAGTGCTCAAACGGATGCACGATTTGGACTGCTGGTACATTCAAAGCTCTGGATGAGCCCCGACATCCATGTTTGCTCTTATCCCAAGGTGCTGTTCCACAAAGAGACCCCATATATACAAAGTCCCGTAGCCCCCACTATACCGGGGTGGTGCGTCTATCGCGGCAGGACGGCCGCGTAATATTTAAGCTCCCAGTTTGTCCAACAAACATAGACGCACCCAAACAGCACCTGCAGACAAAGCTGTATTCATTAGATACGAGCGAAGGCCAGTATTTCGTCCCGTTTAGCAGCTTTCCCGTCGTTTTCGCCTGACGCGTTTCAGAGTGAAAACTCCTTCCTCAGAGGCACCGACAGGTCAGGATGTGCATTGCCTGACACACCCCCTCGTTACATAGTAATTGCCATGCCCTTGGATAGAAAGCTTGGCATGCTGGGATTTGTAGTGTCAGGAAAATAAAGTCGTCAAATGGATGCACGATTTGGACTGCTGGTACATTCAAAGCTCAGGATGAGCCCCGACATCCATGTTTGCTCTTATCCCATGGTGCTGTTCCACAAAGAGACCCCATATATACATGAAAGGGAGCAACACTGAATGGAATCCCTTGAGACTCACACAAAAGTAAAGCTTAGCAAAAATAATTCTTGTGATACTAATCACACTGTGAATTGAAATTGAATGCTTAATAATAATAATATATTATTATTTAATCTATAGTTGAGCCTAATCAGGTAATAATATGTCAAAACACAATGTAGCCACATAAAAAAATGTTAATTGTGTTGTCTGTCGTTTGGGGAATTTGAATATGCACTACAACTCCCATAATGCAATGGGGTTGTTTTTAAACAGGAAATGCTTAAATGGATGATGATAGTAGTGTCTCCCTACAGTGACAAAGGCTGCAAAGCCGAAACGCGTCAGTGGACAGACTGGCTCTGTTTGTGAAATAAAATCTTGCTATAAGAAGGACTGTTGTGTGCGGCTTAACTTCGTAAAAAAATTGATTGTTTGGCCAAGGGTTCGGCCCGGAGTTTGCACCCGCTGCTGAGCTCTCTGGCTTTCAGGACCCCATTGCTCTTATATATATATATTTTTATATATATATATATATATATATATATATATATATATATATATATATATATATATATATATGTAATAGCAGTGAGAGTGGAGACCTTAATTGTCTTTATCTTTTCTTTACAGATGTCCTTCCTTTCAGTCCCTTCCACTACTGCCCTTTTCTTCACTCAATCACTCCAAGCTTCTCTGCTTTTATGGTATGCAGAATTAGGGGTATTTTGGGGTTGATAGAATCTGAGCATCGTTCTGATCCCGATAAAGTCTTACGCATACACTGTCGGAACTTGACATTCAGAGTGCAATCCTCTCTAAGTGCAGACCCGAAGTTCAGCAGGGCAGCCCTTCTTCTTCTAATGTCTTCAATCAGGGATCTAAGATGCTGTGCAACTCTCCCATAATGATTCCAGTTTCTGAGCTGGCAGGGGGGGCACCTTTAACCAATGGGGGTCAAGTTGCCACCCTTTGACATGACCACTTCCTTAGAAGTGTGGTATATTTCTGTCTCAGAAAGCACTTCTCAATCAAAATGGAGAAAATCTTTACTTGCAGTTTAGATCTGATTAATCCAACCCTTTGGCTAACTTTTCCCTACATGCCCCTTCCAGCCCCTCTCCTAATTCAATTATAGGAGCTGCCCTCTGACTGAGGGTGCAGGAAGTGGGGGTGGGCCTGGTTTTATGCCTAACTGTCTTTCTCCCTTTGAAGACCAGTTTGGCTACCCAACCCCATTTCTGTCCTGGCATCTGCTGTTGCAGATCTCCTCCCACCATATTGTCTCCTTTTGTCTCAGCCCAAGCCACTTCAGTCCGCATCAGAGCATCTTGACTCAGCCTGTTAAAGGCTGGCCAATTCAGAAAAGGCTGCTACAGGGCTGGATTTGGTGACTTCAGAAAAACAAGTTCTATAAAAAAAATTCTGCAATTGTTATAATAAATCTCCACTGGCAAGTTGTTGGATTTATTGTAACTAATATTTTAACACTTTGAAATATTATTTTAGCTCACTCCTGTCAAACGTTAGACTTTTTTGAAGTTTAATAAATCCTTCTCATGTTAGCCATTGAAGATAAGGTACTATTAAAGTGGGACATGAAATTGGCAGTATATCCACCACAGGGGCATATAAAACATCGTTTATAGTTTTCCGACTTATTAACACAATGCACCCTACAATTGGGGCATCTAGGACAGACCTTAGGGGCCTCTTATATGTAAATATAAGGTAGTTCAAGACTTTGGAAGTACTGTTGATTTCGAAGTCGAATTTGGACTTTGTTTTATTTTAAAAGCAGCCTGCCTTTGAAATGACAGCAGGCGCCACAGCAGTGCACACTTAAGTAGATTAAATCTACTGGGCCTCTAAACATACATGACCTACCATATACTAAAGACTTACAGGTAGGTAGTCAGTACCAATTGTAATTACACCTAATTACCATATAACTTTCAAACAGAGCTCTAGCCCTGGGCCTGGTTTGAAAAGCCCAGGGCAAAACAGAAAAAAGCACATCTAATCACTTAACAAAATTAAAATATGAATATAATAAAATACTAAGAAACAAAGTATACACAATTGCCCAAAGGCATGAAAGGTATCAATCTTTGTGGTCAGAATAAAGCTTAAAGCTGGAAGCTGAAAGATTAACCTAAAACAAACTTACCGTAGACCAAGGATAACCTCCATTACCAATGAAACACAGTACACCCTCCACTAAAGGTGAAGGAGAAGGATATGCTCTCCTCTTTTGAAACTTCTATCATAGCCTTTACACTAAAAACAATACCACTCCCTACCAATCTTGCCTAGAGTACCTCAACAAGATCCCAATCATCAAAATTGATGACAAAACCAAATCCTCACTCGATAAACTCATCGCACAATGTGAAATTGCTGGCCAGATTAAACAAATCAAAGCTAGGAATGTAGCAGGTCCAGATGGCTTGCCTGCCTCCTTTTACCAAACATGGGGACCTTCCTTTATCACCCTCTTAAAGGATCTTGTTTCCCATTTCTCCTCCACTGGTACTGTCACTGGCACCGCGACAGAAGCCACCATAGTTGTTACGCCTAAGGAAGGTAAAGACCCTTCAAACCCTCAAATTAACCACTTAATCTCCTTAATAAACATTGACTGCAAAATCTACATTAAAATACTCGCACTCAGGTTGGAACCTATCCTCAAAATAATTATCTATCCATAGCAATCCAGATGTATCAAAGACATGTTCATGGGAGACAATATTAGACTCTTCAGTCACGGTATCGAGAAAGACCACCATCTCAAATGCCCCACCTGCTCAATCTCATTAGATGCTGAACAGGCCTCTGACAAGGTCTTGTGGTCTTTCCTACTAGCCACTCTCATCACATTCAATCTGGGCCCTATCTTCCCTAAATGATTCTTGCCCTTTACAAGGAACCCAAATCTATAATAAACATAAATGGAACATTATCAAACACCACCAACCTACAACAAGGCACCATACAAGGTCGTCCACTTTACCCTGATCATTTATATTAACCATTTTATAAAAATTAGAGAGAACCCTTCTATTCCTGGTATCCCCTTTCTGCCGGCCCACTAAAAATGACAGCTTATCCGGACAATACAAACGAACTCAGCTTTACCTAACATCATGTGTATCATCAATGACTATGCCCAAGTGTGAGGCTACTCCCTCAACAGAGACAAAACTGAGGCCTACCTCTAAACGTCCACTGCAATAGTTCAATCATTGGAGATTATGGTCTAAATGGGCCTCAGGCAATAATAAAATATCTGGGAATATGGTTCAGCCAACACCACAGAGAATCCATTGATTATAATGAAACAACTACCTTAAGCAAACTTAAAGACACTCTAGATAAATGGTCCTCCAGATTCATCACCTGGTGGGGATGCATAGAAACACACAAAATGATTTTCACCCCCCTTATTAACTTTTGATTAGCATGTCTACAATTTACCTCCAGGACAATTTATTTGCCAGAGTAAATATAATACTTTGAGATTTTTTATGGAAATCCAAAAAACAAGAATTTCCCTAAAGAAACCAAGTCTCTAAAAGAAACTTGGAGATTTGAATCTCACAGGCAATAGAAGATACCAAAATGCATTCTTGGTGAGACAATTGTGTATCTTAGTTTCCTCACTTAATCCCAATCCTCCATCCTGGCTTGACATTCAAAATTATCTTGCTAGACTACTCTCCGCTACTTCACTCATTTCCACTAAGAAAATAAAAATGTAACATTCATCAATCATTCTCTCCAATACAGCACAGGACATTTGTAAAATTGATAACAGACTCCCCCCAAAAAATGTGCTTCTTCCTCCTTGCCTCACTGTGGCATAATGATTACATGAAGTCAGAAGGCAAGACACTTTTGCTAAAGACATTGGTGCAAAAAGCCATCCTGCTTGCAGGAGACCTGGAATCTCCCTCAAAACCAATACCCTTCTCTTACCTCAAATGCAAACTTGATCTTGAAGGCATAGACGTTTACCACTTTCTAAAAACTAAAGCCATAGTTTCCAGACATAAACCCCCTGGACCTCCTGATCTCCCCAACACAGTGAGGACCTTAGCTAAAGTGGGGCACATAGCTTCCAAAATATACTCTATCCGCACTCCCTCAACTTCCTCTCTAACTAAAGAATACAAAACAAATAGCAGTCAGTCTTATACGTTACAAACAATGCACATAATAAGACACTATATTGGCCTTCCGCGTGGGCTAAATTCACTTCCAACAAGATCTTACCCTCCTTCACACAATGTAGATTCTGTACTGCTTATATGGCCCCCTGGAACCCCGCTAAACTTTGTAAACTAGGCTTGTGCCTCTGACACTTGCTGGAACTGAGAAAAAGTCAGGTGACCTATAATACATGATACACAAGTGTCCCTTCTTTAAGAAATTCTGGTCGGAACGCAGCATAACCATCTAGCAAATTCTACAAATTAACTGAACCCCTAATGTGACCTCCATTGTTCTTGGCATCCTCACCTCTGATAACAAGCTCTAGGCAAGGCAAAGAAGATCAAATTTTTTTGGATATCTCTGACGCTACCGGCCTTAAAGCCATTCTGTCTGAATGGAAAGACATCTTCAAGCTTTTGCCCCACACCTGGTGGAAATTGGTTTAATGATATAGGGGAGCAGATAACTCTCTAAATACTTACCGATAACCTCCATCAAACGAAAAAAATATATATTCTAAATTGGACTCATTCATCACCAACATGACTCCACCTTAGATGCCATTCCCTCCCTTATCTTCTACCTCACATACCCCCTTCCTACCCCTCAACCAATCCCTTCCGCTCCCCATATCCCCATCACTTCATCTATCTTCTGCTTGCTACCTTGCTGCCTTCCTCCTAAATATTCTCTCACTTCTCCATCTCTCTTCCTCCCAACACATCGAAAGTGCCAACGAGTCTTTGATGTACCATACCCTCATAACACTTCTCTCTCTCTTCCAATATATAATCTTTAAGGTACCCTATATTAATACCAGTGTGCTGTATTATGGCAGTTCTATCTCATGATGCTACTACGTCAAAGTAAATGCTGATGTAATCTACTTCCTTTTTTAAACTCACCAAGCAACTTTCCATCGGTACCATGTCCATAATTCTTGTCTTATAAAACTTTCAAGACAAATGATTTGGAAATAAAAAATATGGAATTGTCATGATTGATAGTCACATGTTATATTGTCTTATTACATATTTAACCAATGTAGCTAGCAGCATATGTATTCTGTTCATTATAGGTGTAGCGCTAAAGGGATCAATAAAGTCTGTAGTTATATTTTCTGTGAATAGTATTTCTTGAGATCTATACTGTTATATTTTGATTGGTATATTATCTACCTACATATCTTTGGTGGGATGTGATTAATTAGTACAGTTTATTTTACCTTTTTTTACTGGTCTACCAATAATTTTCTGCAGCTGATTTGATTGCATGGATTTAGCTATGTTGATCTTTGGGAACCTTCTTACTCACCTCATAGAATAATGCTTAAGCAGTAACTCAAAGATTTGAGTAATGATAAAATAAGTCTAATGTAATGAATGACTTTGTTGGTTCAAGACTGACCCTTGTTTTGTTTTCATTTTACTTTTTTTATTATGAATTATTAACTGATGTTATATTTGAACACCTTATTTATTATGTGCCATGAAGGTCTACTGATTTAAGGTGTTTGTGCTTAAATGTTTTCATTCTTACATTTATACAGCTTATACCTGCTTTTTTGCATGATTTAAAGCTGTGTGGGTTCCTGGAGTCCCTTTTCTCTACCATGAATTGGTAGGATACCAATATGTACGTGCTGACCTCCATTTTAGCAGTGTCAGACTATATAAAGTGGCCATTTTGTAAGGTATTCCTTTGCTGATACACTGATCGTGTCACAGCACTATGCTGATACTCTTCTCATTATGCTAGGTGAGAAGCGGACTCATGGGGAAATGGTGTAGAATTAGTAGTTAGGCATTTTTTTTTTACTAAACTACCTTAAACTTAAAACTTGAGTATTTCCCTACAAATAGCAAAGTCATTGAAAATACAAACTGAGCTAATCATTATATCACACATAGTGATGTGTTTGAGTTATATTTGAAAGACTGTGCAATGTTATATTGGATGTACTATGCTTCTTAACCATGGCAAGTTTATACCTAAACAAGTCTTTAGAGGAAGTATATTTGATTATACTAATGTGCTGATTGTTATTGTATATTGAACTATGACTTATACTGTGATGTTTGAATTAATGGAAAGAACATTCTAAAAGAAAAGTTAAAGATGTCTGGGTTTGTTGTTGCTTTTCAACTTTGTTCTTCGTCTTTTTAGCAGACTAGATGAATTGATCCGCTTTCCTGTGCTATGCCTGCATATATTGCACTTTATAATTGTTAGATGGGTACTTAGGAAGGATATTTATATATTGTTGAGGAAGTGAGAATTGCCTTTGTCTCTTCTACCATTCATGACTATCCATCAATTTATTGTTTTTTGTATATGTTTTGATTGGTAATACTTTTCTTCCTTTTGTCTTTTAGTGATCTACTGGATTACTGAAACTGTTAAATAGGTCGCAATGAAGCGATTTATGTTGTAGAACATGTTGCAAAAAACACAGTTGATGGACAGAATGTAGCACAATGTCATACATTCACCCCAGTACAAGGATCTGGGCCTAAATCCATCATTTTTTGCACTCCACACCACCCTGGGTTAGACACTGGCTATATGCAAATCAGCTCTGACCCTGTGCCTCATGGGAACAGTCCAGTCCGAACTACCAAGCCATGTCTTTCCCAGACCGGAATCAAGCATCCAAGGACCGGTTTCTGGCTATCAGCCTTCATCAGCCTGGATAGCTTGACTCCAGTGGTGTGGAGAGCCTGGGACTCACATCTGAGCATACCCAGCACACTCAAGGTGAAAATTGCAAAAAACACCGTTGATGGACAGAATGTAGAACAATGTCATACATTCACCCCATTACAAGGATCTGGGCCTAAATCCATCGTTTTTTTGCACTCCACACATGTTAGCTGTTTTATACTTGGATAACAAACGTGTTAAAAAAAGATTTCATTTTTCCCCCATGCAAATTGTATATGAAATGTTGATACTGTCTTACTGTGGTGGCAGGCGGGCACATCCTGAGAGAGCATTTGCTGCTGTTGTACGTAAATCTGCCCATTATGATTCAGTATAGAGGGCTGCTCAGGTCTTTCAGAGGTAAAGTCAGGTTTCAGATGAAGACATACATTTCAGTATCCATGTCTTACCTGAACAAGTAGTTAGACATATGCTCATCATTTCTCAACCAGTTGGTCAAAACCATTTGTGAATTGGGCAGAACAGAATGTGTCATCCCTTAGAGCAATACATACACAAGGGAATAGCAACATGGCAGCAGACACTGTGAGCAAGATATTTCTCTCCTCTCATGATTCAAGAATATCCGTTCAGGTATTTCAGAAGATTGTTCAAAGTTTGGTGTCTCAGACGTAAAGCAATTTGCAGATTGTCACAGTCCTCTTCTTCCAAAATTCGCTTTGAGATTTTTATGCAGATTGTCACAGTACTCTTCTTCCTAAATTCGCTTTGAGATTTTTATCGACCATATAGCTATGGTAGAAATGCACAGGTCCATGGCCAAATTACATTTTCAAAATGGTCTGACAATCTAAATCTGTCTCCAATTTATGACTTCAGTAGGTCATTTTACTGTTGCTGCACGATGGCTTTGACAAAGATTGGTTGATTTCTATATTGAAACTGAAGTGGGCAACCATTAGAGAATGTTTTCCTTCTTCTTGTGGTTCACTTTCTGAGATTTAGTGTTGGGAAGTAAGGCGTTTTTAAAGGTGTTGAGGTTCTAAGACCTGAAGTAATAAATTTGATACCAGTCTGGAATCTGCCTTTGGTTTTAGAGGCTTTACAGAATGCTTCTTCTTAGCATATGGAGGAGGTTTGGCTTAAAGCTTTAGTTCAGAAGACAGTATTTTTTGTGGCTATTGTCACATGTAGGTGAATTAACTCCATTGGTATGTAATTTCCCCTTCTTAGGTCAAGATATTTTAGGAAAATGTTATTTTAAGGTTGGGTCCCCAACTACTCAGTTTATTTCAAAGGTTATTTACTCATCCCTCATATTACAGGAAATAATTTCTTCTGTTTTAGTTTCAGATCAAGATTGTCTGCTTTATGTGGTCAGAGCGGGTACATTATAGTTGGCAACATCCGCTAAATTCAGGAAATGTAATTTCCTGTGAATGTAAGCCACGTATACTTTTGGAGAAAAATACATCCTCTCTCTTTTAATTTTCTATTTCAATTCTCGTAGGAGCTTCAAGTACCTATTCAAGCTTGTCAAGCAGGAGAGATGGCTGTCTCATGACCAGAGTGGGGTGATATTTTAGTATCAATGATATACGTGCAGCAGCTAACTGGGCAACACAATATGTCTTTGGTAACCATTACAGATTGAATTTGGCTTTAATTTACATTTTGGTACAAAGGGTTTTTAATCGGAGGCTGTACTATAGGTGGTAACGTGAATGACGTATTCATGTAATTTCAATTCAACTTTTGTGTAGGATGATATTTGTCATATAAGTTATTGTTTTTGGAAACGCATTGCTTTGGTATTCCAGCAATAATAAGGAATGGGACGAGGAATGTAGATGAGGAAGGTGATGTCTGAATTACTTACTGGAATTCTTCATTACTCTGATTTCACACTCCTCCCATTACTTAGGTTCCTACCCTTCAACCATCTAGTGGATGAAAGTTTTTTGGGTGCTTGGGACTAGTGGATTTCTTGGGTTTAAGCTGTAATGGGGCAGTGCTTTATAATAGAAAGGGAAGAAGGTTGCATGGGAAAGGGTGACCTAGCATTGGCCGAAATTGCCCACATCCACAGATCCATAACGGGAGGCAGATCCTTCTCCTACATTGCGGCCAATATCTGGGACCAACTCCCCCGCAGCATCAGATGAAGCCCCACATTGCAAGCGTTCAGGAACAGCCTTAAGACCTGGCCCTTTGGATGACTGGAGCTGCCTGAAATCCCCCTTCCCCCAGTGCCTTGAGACCCTCACAGGTGAGCAGTGTGCTCTACAAGTCCCTTCTTGATTGACTGAAAGCTGGGGTGTAAACACCCAAAAGAAATGATGACTATCTATATCACGAATTGTAGAACCATAGATATGTATGGCTCTGAGCTGTGGGGGTATGCAAACGTGGAATCACCCCAGGTGGTTGAAAATGCCTTCCTTAAAAAACCTTTTGGCTCTCCCTACTAGTTGCTCGAACTTCGCATGTCATTCAGAACTGGGTGCCACCTACCTAACGGACCTGATAAAGATACAGCAGGCCCTTCTTTGGTAAAATATCTGGACTTCAGAGCACAGAGAATTTAACCAAGCCTTAATAAGGGAATGCTGCGATTCTGAGTCTGCAATAAAAATTCCATGGCTAAAGTTCATTAAGAACTTCATGTTAGATATTGGTCATACGCAATATTATAATGAACACGAGACCTTAAACAGCACCACAAGGTAAGCACTAAAAACAGCTTTCCTAGGGCTCCTGGAGAAACTTAGATTGTCTGTGGAAGTGATCAAACCAACTGTCCACCACAATCATATGGTTTTGACTACTTATTGTATGCAACGGTATCTTTTTAATATTTTTAATGCTCAACATATATTTTCTTAATGTGTTTTTCGTTTGGACATATTTCACCGTCTGACGAGCTTCCCAAATGTTAACAACTGGTCTAGCGAATTAATCCCCTCCCCTGCCTTTGTGATCAAACGTCAAAGCAAACAATGATGCACATATTGTTCTTTTGTACATTTTTTATAGATCTGGGAAGATCTTTTATTGTACAGTTTATAAAATCTCTAATTTTTAAACAATGTAGGCCTGCGTTTTATATCTCCAATTACTCCCTAATCTGTATACATGGGACGTATGACATTACAACGCATGCTTTTATAACGCATGCCATTACGACGCAACTTTTACAATGCAAGTCGTTACAACGAATTGCGTTGGGGGGCGCTGGATAGTGAATAGTTTAATTTACTATTCCAACTCCAGTCCCCGTGGATAGTGGGGAAGGTGTTGTATAGTAATTAAACTATTCCCTATCCTAGAGCGCCCTCCAGCGCAAGTCGTTGTAATGACTTGCGTTGTAATAGTTGCGTTGTAATAGTTGCATTGTAATGGTAGTGCGTTGTAAAAGTTGCGTTGTAAAGGATGTTTCCCGTATACATGTGTGGTACTAGCAAGATTTCCTAGGTCTGTATTAACTAGAAGTAAATCATTATCCAGTGATTGTTAAATTGTGACAGTATTTTAGCTTTTTATCATATCTTGAAATTTTTGTTTTATGTATACTTTTATGATACACTTTCATGTGAATCGAATAAAGATTAATTGACCAACGCATTTTAGTGAAGGTGGCCACATCATGCACTAAAATGCATTAGTCACCTATTATAGCTCCTAGACCTACTGACTGTGCAAGGAGGGACTGTAGGATTAATTAACCTACTGAATGTGCAAGGAGGGACTGTAGGAATATTTACCAAAGTTCACCTGGTTGTGCTTGGGCTTGCAGCCCTTTCAAGTGTAACTTATCACAGGTAATTCTAACAGGAATGTACACATTTTCCTGCATTTGCGCACTGAAGTGAATTGTCAAAAAGAAAGGGTCTCTTCTGGATGAGCACTGTGCGCCGAGATGGTGTACCTGATGCGTTGACGAGTCAATTGGAAACTGGCACATCCTGTGTTAATATCAGCTGTGCTGAGCAGGTTTTGCAGTTAGCTACTGTTTGGGGTTGTTAATGGCGACTTTCTTGCCACATTTGAAGATCATCCCTCCTTTTCCATATACAGTGGAAAAGCAAGGCACGTGTGTTTCGTACAGCAATCTGGAAAGGGCTGCATTCTTCCAGGGTGGTTTGCATGAGCCTTATGGAGATGCAGGGTCCTGAGTAGGAAAGGTGATAGTTGGGATTCATACAGCGAGAAGAGGGAGCCAGTCTGCTTTTGCAGGAAGGTAAGACTCTTCCAAGTTCAAAACATTTTAGCTCTACTCACAGCGCTGTGGATTTTTATACGACATGAACCGGGTCACTAAGCGTCAACCAGAGGATATGACATTTGATTGTTTCTTAGGTAGAACTGCACAGCTATAGTCAGCATTATTTGGAGCAACTAACCCAGTGGACAAACAGTCACAGCTCTTTGCCGTACAGTCACAGCTCTTTTTCATAATCAAAATGTTACTAAGTCCTGTGACAGTATGCTTGCGGGTAGGGCAGCTGGCTAAGAGTGATCGATTGAAGAAGAGGACTGATTGAATCTAGAGGTCAGATAAATAAACCAGCATAATCAACGTCCTACCAGAACATGCATCAAGTTACCAGTTTGCTTAGACAAAGCACTGCCTTCCTCCCTGCTTTTACCAGACTCTGAAGCATGGCAGCATAGTCTACAAGCATTTTGATTGCTCATTCAACAACTGTTCCCATACATTATAAAATTTTTTAACTCTACTGCTAGCTGCAGCAGTTTCTCACTTCTGATGCTTGCCCTAATGTTCTGGCAACAGTTAATTGATGCAGTCCTTGTAATAACTTCAGTAGGTCCTAGCTGTTCTGGAAATGACTTAAAATGTGAAACTACAACTATCTGAGGTAGGTGGGCAGGGAGAAGTGGTAAGTCTGTAACATAGCTGCCAGGCCAGTGTCTAGGGTTGCCGACTCCTTCTGCCAGTCCTGGGTTTTTAGCGAGAGCACTTGGTATTCAGGGAAGAGCATAACATTTCAGGAGCATTGCAGCAGTCGTTTTTATTTACACTGGACTGAAGTGGCTCATTTACACCATTTATCTCATTATAAAGCACTTCTAAAAGTGCCACACTAAAATCTGGAAATGTCACTCATAAGCAAACTGAAAACTTGGCAGCTATGCTCTAGAAGCCTTTCACAACGTCACCACAATGGCCTGCCAAATAGCAGTTAAATTGCTAAACAGCAGCAAATAGATACTAGCCCCCAACTTCAATGTTTGACGCTCAGTCACCTTTCATCCTCCTGGCATTCATTCGTCAACAGCAATCCTGATTTTTTGCTCTTGTGACTCTCACGTTGAATTTTGCTGAAGTTGTGCTGAAGTAGTGGAGGCCAGTAATAGGACAGAACTTACCGGAACAGCATAAGGGCATCAGCAAAGTGGAGTGGCCTCAGGTCAACTGTTATATAAGCTGAGGAGTCACCTGTGTGTTAGGGAGGATGGTGGTGTTGATGTACTAATGAGTGGATAAGGGGAGCATCCTAGATGTGTGCATAGGGTGGTTTCATGGTGCACCTAATCAGCCTGCCTAGGGCTTGGTGCAGCTTGTGCCCAGCAGAGACCCCTCTGCCCTCCTTTCTAATTTGCTTGGTGTCACCTGTCCTCAATTTGCCCCATCTATTCCCATTCTTCGGCCTCCTCCAACACAATGAGCTAGACATCATCATCCTCACTGAAATTTGGCTCAATCAATCTTCCACTCCGATCCTAGACCTCCTAGTGCCCCGTACCGATGAAATAATTTGTCTAGACAGAGCTATGAAGCTGGGAGGTGGCCTAGCCAGTATACATCAGAGCACACTTGCGGTCTCTCTCTCGGAGTCTTCTACACCATCATCATACGAATACCTTTATCTTAACATCTCTAGTAACTGCCACCCGTTGTGCAAACTACACATATTCTATCACCCCCCTGGGGACAATCTCCCCTTCATCACCCAATTAATGGAAATCATCTCTGGCAATGTCAATTCCGTTCTGTCCCAAATCTACCTCGTGATTTCAACCTTCACTGGTCTAACCCTAATGACCAAGCGATAACATGCCTCAAATCTATCTTGGGTGATCACGAGGTGATTCAACATTGTGACCAGCCAACCCATAATAAAGGAGAAACTCTGGACCTCATAATCACCAAAGGACACACCATCACAAAGGATATCGTAACCCCTCGCGATTGGTCCAACCATCACAGCATCTTCTTCCATATTAACATGGAGGTGTTTTGGAGGAAGGCTCATCCAATGAAATTAAAGATTTGGAAAAGGGACCTCAGAGATATCGACACAGCATATCTAACAATCCAATGTAAATGTGTCCTCGCTTCCCAAATTGACATGTCTGAGGTTCATGTACTCACTGACTTTTACAACTCTACTATCTTTAGCATCATGGATTCCATTGCTCCACTCCAACAAAAAAAGGCCTCAACAAAAATATCCATACCATGGTTCTACGGCAACCTAAATTCGGAACGTCGCAACCTTAGGGCAATCGAATGATCCTGGAGATCCAAACCATCCGCAGACCAGCTAAAAATCCTTAGATCAGTAAGGAGTTCCTATATCAAACAATTCAAGAGTTCTAAGGTGGACTATTTCGGATTCTAACTGAATCAAGCTGCAAATCGTCCCCAAAAACGTTTTGAACTGGTTAAACAACAATTGGTACAAGCACCAAACCGCTCTGACTCTGAAGTCAGCCCTCCCTCATGTGATGATCTGGTTGCTTTCTTTACTGAGAAATTAAGACTCATCAATATGGACCTGGATACCAGGAGGGCTCTACTGCTATCCAATGGGTCTAAGCCCCCCCAGCCCTGTTAGACAAGATCGAACCAATGAGCCTGGGCACCAAAAACAGTGCATCCTGGCACACCTTCACCCCCTCAGTGAAAGAGACATTAAATAGGTTCTTCAGAGTATCACCCATCTAATCACTTCAGTGACCCGTTGCCACCTTCCATCTTCAAAGAAATCAAGAACGTAGTCTCTCCCATCTGGACAAAGATTACCAACGCGTCTCTGCCACAAGATATGATCCCGAAGTGCCTAAAAGCAGCTCAGGCAACACCTATATTAAAAAACTACCACAGACAGTGCTGACATTAACAACTTCCACCATATCTTTAACATTCCCACACTAGCCAAACTCCTAGAGAAATGCATGAAATCTCAACTCTGAGCTTGCATCGAAAATTTCCATCTCCTGGACCAACATCAATCTGGCTTTCGTAGTGGGCACAGCACCAAATCAGCTCTCACTCACGTTATGGATTACATTTTAAAAATGCTTGACCAAAATGAATCGTGCCTCCTGATCCTCCTTGAACTTTCCTCTGCATTTGACACTGTTAACCACAACAACCTACTATTCATTCTGGAGCACAGGAAGGGACTGTCTGGTTCAGTGTTGCAATGGTTCTCGTCCTTCCTCCATCATAGATCCCAAAGAGTTAAGGCAAACCACTCTCTCTCCCAGCCATCATCAGTATCCATGGGAGTCCCCCAAGAGCCTGCCCTATCTCCCATACTCTTCAACTTGTTCTTGGAACCATCATCTAATGCACTAAATTCCATGGACATTCTCTTCCATATGTATGCGGATGACACCCGACTTAATCTGAAAATCTCCTCCCCGGATAACATCATTTCACTAAACACTACCCTATTGACTACTCAAAACTGGTTAACTGAGAACCACCTCCTGCTCAACATCTCTAAAACAGAATTCCTTCTCATTTCTCCTCCGAAACACACTTCTAAACTAGACCTCTGGATGAACCACCTCACCGCCTTCAACTGCTCCCCCCTCATTATTGACTCAGCTAAATCTCTCGGAATCACCCTGGACAAGCACTTAACATGAAGACTCATATTAGCAATGTGTGCCAGGGAGCTAACCACCTGATGAGGATACTCAGGAATCTCAAAATTTTCCTCCCACAAGCTGACTTCAAGGAAGTAATCTAAGCACTTGTTTTTCCGAGTCTAGACTATAGCAGTGTTACACTCTGTGGTCTTCCCAAATATACCTTGGCCCCACTAAGGGCCTCATTGAACGCAGGGCCAGGTTGGTTACAGGTAAAAGAAAGAAGAGCACACATCTCCCCAGTCTCAAAATCCCTAAATTGTCTGCCCTACAAAGCAAAAATACAGCTGAAGATTGCCTGCCAATCCCAAAAGCTCTCCATTTTAAAACCACCAGTTATCTAGCGCAACAGCTGGAACTGTCCTGAGGGGGTAGACCTTCTAGGAGTGGTAACACTCTCCTACTGAAACCTCAGATCTTTCGCAAAAATAGAATGTGTCAACAAGCTTTCTCCGGCTCTGCACCAAAGATCTGGAACTCTCTCCCACCGGAAATACGTAGAATCTCCTCCAAGGTTGGTTTCAAAAATATTCTTTATGAACAAGTTCTTACCTTAATAGGGTGATGGATCATCTGCTCTAATGCATTGGACTTACACCTTTAAGCTCTGAGCTGTATGCTATTCTTGTTGTTTGAATCATTTGCTCCTCTCCTATTTAATGTGGTACCAATTTTTATCTTATTCTTTGTTGACTCTTTGTATTTGTAACCGTTCTTGTTCTGTGAGTCCTATTTGATATGTTTTCTGTTTGGTATTCCTATTTGACACATGTAATACAACTGTTACCTTCCTATCCTTACAATTGTAAAGCGCTCTGATATCCCTCAGGATCATGTTCAATCAATCAATCAATCAATCAATCAGTGACACTTGTAAAGCGCGCTACATACCCGTAGGGTCTCAAGGCGCTTGGGGGGGGGGGGGGGGTGCCGCTACTGCTCGAACAGCCAGGTCTTCAGCTTCTTCCTGAAGGAGAGGTGGTCTTGGGTCAGGCGCAGGTCGGACGGGAGGGAGTTCCAGGTCTTGGCGGCCAGGTAGGAGAAGGACCTTCCTCCTGTAGTCGCTCTTCGGATGCGGGGGACGGCGGCGAGGGCGTGGTTGGCTGATCGGAGGTGGCGTTTGGGAGCGTAGAAGTTGACTCGGCTGTTGAGGTAGCTCGGGCCTTGGTCGTGTAGGGCTTTGTGTGCGTGGGTGAGGAGGCAGAAGGTGATTCTCTTGTTGATGGGGAGCCAGTGAAGGTCTCTCAGATGTCCGGAGATGTGGCTGGATCGTGGGATGTCGAGGATGAGTCTGGCTGAGGCGTTTTGGATCCGCTGGAGTCTCTTCTGGAGCTTGGCGGTGGTCCCGGCGTAGAGGGCGTTGCCGTAGTCCAGTCGGCTGGTGACGAGGGCCTGGGTGACGGTCTTCCTGGTCTCTGTGGGGATCCACCAGAAGATCTTCCGTAGCATGCGTAGGATGTTGAAGCACGCCGAGGAGACGCTGTTGACTTGCCTGGTCATGGAGAGGGAGGAGTCCAGGATGAAGCCCAGGTTTCGTGCATGGTCTGTCGGTTTGGGTGCGGTGCCCAGGGCGGGAGGCCACCAGGAGTCGTCCCAGGCGGAGGGTGAGGAGCCCAGGATGAGGACCTCCGTCTTGTCCGAGTTCAGTTTCAGGCGGCTGGTCGTCATCCACTCGGCTACCTCTTTCATCCCTTCGTGCAGATTGGCTCTGGCGGCGGCGGGGTCGTTGGTCAGGGAGAGGATCAGCTGGGTGTCGTCGGCGTAGGAGATGATGCTGAGGTGGTGTTTGCGTACGATGGCCGCGAGGGGGCTCATGTAGACGTTGAAGAGGGTGGGGCTCAGGGATGATCCTTGGGGGACGCCGCAGATGACTTTGGAGGCCTCTGACTTGTACGGTGGTAGGCGGACTCGCTGTGTTCTTCCGTCGAGGAAGGAGATGATCCATTCCAGCGCCTTGTCCTGGATTCCGATGTTGCTGAGGCGCTGTATTAGGGTGCGGTGGCAGACCGTGTCGAATGCCGCGGAGAGGTCTAGGAGGATGAGGGCCGCTGTTTCTCCATTGTCCATCAGGGCTCGGATGTCATCGGTGGCGGCGATGAGGGCGGTCTCGGTGCTGTGTTTGGCTCGGAAGCCGGACTGTGAGGGGTCGAGGGATCCGTTCGTCTCGAGGAAGGCGGCCATCTGCTTGTTGACGGTCTTCTCGATGACTTTGGCTGGAAACGGGAGAAGCGAGATGGGGCGGTAATTCTTGAGGTCGGTGGGGTCCGCTGTTGGTTTCTTGAGTAGAGCGCTGAGTTCGGCGTGTTTCCAGCTTTCAGGGAAGATGGCGGTGTCGAAGGATGTGTTGATGATGTCTCGCAGGTGGGGTGCGATGACAGCGTCGGCCTTGTTGAAGACGTGGTGAGGGCAGGGGTCGGTTGGTGATCCGGAGTGGATGGAGTTCATCGTGCGGATGGTGTCTTCGGTGCTGATCGGGGTCCAGGCGTGGAGGGTGGTGGTGGGGGGGGGTGGCTGGTCGGTCGATGTTCTCGCTATATAAAACTTTATGAATAAATAAATGAAAATTTGTGAAAAACCGTTGGCCAGCTCTGCTCATCTTGGGTAGTTGCCTACTTTTCGGTGGCAATTGCTCATTTTGATATTTGGTAAATTGGGCATTTGGACTTTTAGATATTCTTGAACTATTGATCCCATCCCTGATCACCCAAAGTAACTCCGCACTTTCATCGCTTATCATGTACTGAGGCATTATATTCTGGATAACCCAGGAGTGTGCAGGCCAATCAATATTTGCAATCCCAGCTATCTCATCCTGACAAAAGTTTAGGGCCAGGTTAAGCATCCAACCACTTAAGTTTGATCATGACAGATCGTTTGCTGAGATCAAGAGGCAGGGTGGTGGTGGTTAAATTCTCCAAGGGACATGGTGCTGATAAACTTGTGTTCAAAGGAAGGGAGAGTTTTAGTGATTCAGCTCTGCCACATCCATGCATTGGGTAACCCTGCGGCTGCTCCCCCTGAAGAAATAGGACTCTTAGATTCCCCTTTAGAGCTTAGTTCTATAGGTTACAAGAAGGGAAACCCTGTTATTGGTGGGCCTGGGGGCTTGATGGCCCAGGCTCCTCACGCACTGTGGAGGCCACTTTTAAAAATAATACAGAGGAATCTCCAGTGGCAATTTGGCCATAGATGATCAATCCAGTATGAACTCTCTTAATACGAATGATAATGCTAACAACAATGTGAATGTAACTGAATGTAATTGTTTTAAAGGGTGTAGATGTTGATGTAGATGCAATGGTATTCCAGCAGGTTGAGCAAGGGGAGTTTTTTTCCCTCCGCTTCCCTTAGATGTAAGCAAGATATTAAAGAGGATTTGGCAGGTATGGTAAAGCCCCTATGGGAGTCCCTACTTAATTTATCTAAAGTAGCTACCCCTGTGTATGATTCCCTAGGTATGAAGAGGAAGCAGAAGCAGAAGCAAAACTCGTTTAGGGCTGTTGTTGGGCTGCCTTCATCCCTATGGGATTTTCCTGCAAAGCATTAAAGTAAGAAGCCCGATGGCTAATATGTCTGCGGGAGGTGCAAATGAGAAACTGTGCAATGTTAATTGCAATGTCAACGTTAATGATAAGGATAACTAGGACAGCTATGCTAATTTGAGTATAGCAGGATCGCTGGTGGATGTGGGAGGGGGGGTGGAATTAGTGATGTTTGAAGATACAACGATGGGTGTTGCCATTCCCTCCACCGAAGCAAAATGTTAGCCCTGTCCCCAGTTGCAACTAGCAAAGGAGAGACGGGTAGAGAGGATGTTTCAGCTAAGGTTGTGGTAAAACGGGATTACGTTGAAGTTCAGAAGCAATGTGTTGGTCTATCGCACAGTGTTTTGCGGAGTGGGGATGTGCTCCCCCTGGGACTAAAAAAGCAAACTCTAGTAGGCAAGTTAATGACCCAATTTTAAGGGCACCAATATTTGTCCAAAATAATTAAACTGATGTAAGGACAACTGTAACTGAGTTGTTTCATCTGTCCTTTGATAGTTCCAAGTCAGCTGAGGGAGAGTCCTGGCAAATGATTATATCCTGTCTAAAGAAGGGGTTTCCAATGTGGGAAGATGGCTCATTGAGGGTAATACACCCAAGATCATTTTCCTTTCCTATAATGGTGAGAGCAGGAGGGCTAAGCCCACTATTAGGTGATTCTACCTGCCACTCCCAAACTAAGCAGTTGTCATGCTCAGAGTAGGTGGACTGGGGTGTTGGTTCGAATAGGGAGTACCTTAGAGATAACTGTGAGCACATAGACAAGCCCAATTCCACGGGAAATGTTTCAGAGTTTGCCCTAGATTTGACAATGTTGAACCTACTATACCTCATGAAAGTAACCTTCCAGGGAATGTTAAAGGCCTTATCTCTCAATAATACCCAAAATGTTAAGCAGATGCAGCTCTGGGAAAGCGAATGTAGAACATTAAGGTTAGGACAGTGTGATCACCCATAGAAGGTAGACAGGCATGATTGGGGACCATTTGAGCCCCCAGGTGAACTTTCTAACCACTGTTCAAACAGCTGGGGGAAGGTTTTTAGTCTCAAAGTGTCCCTGTCATGTCCTGAAAACAGGAAGTACCTTTGGGGAAAGAATGATCCTTCAAAAATCAGGATCAATCGGTCATGTGGGATGAGTCGAAAAAGGAGGGCAATCAGCAGGAGGGGAGGTTTTAAAGGTATCAACAAGGTCTGTAGAACTATCCCCTCAATGCCACCACTTGGGTGCTTGACTAAGGCAGAAAACTCAGAGAAAGACAAGCATTCAGCTATCAGGGAGAGCATGGTAAGTCTGGCTCAGGCAGACTGGGGAATGCTATTAGAGGTAGGGAAAACCAAGGTACAGGAAGAAAAGAGGCAATTAGAGGATTAACCCATGTTAAAAGATCTCCATCTAAACCCTTGATTACTAAAAGTATACCTGGCAAGAGTGAAGCCAAAGTGGCTCCTAGACAGCCTCCTATAGTGAGGCTGAGGGACGATCTCAGTGTTAGCCTACAACAGTGGCTATTCTTTTAACCCCAGTTGAAAAAGAAGATGCAGTCCTCTGCCTATCGTCCCTTTAATCAATCTAGGCTGTTAAACATGTTCTCAAGCATAAAAAGTTTGAATAATATTTCCTCAAGAGATCTGGGTATACTTGACTTTAGGACTGTTGCAGGTGCAGAACTGACCAGTGTATTGTTAATTTTTGAGGAAATGAAGGGCTTAGTCAGAACATCTGTTCCTGCTCTAGTAACAAATATGATTTGCATGTGCGACGGTGTGGAGGAGGACTGTGTGCTTGCTAGCCAGTTGGAGGAGGGTGATCCTCTCAGAAAAGGTCAATTTCTATCCGAAAATAGTGGACTAAAAGGCAATTAGATAATCCTGTGCGTGTATCAAGAGGGAGAGAGAGGACCAGAAAGCTAGTCCTTATCCCCCGAATTATATGTCAATAAATCAAAAATGGACTAGCTAAATAATCAAAAGAAAATAAATTATTTTAATTTATCAAGGACTCAAGTATGCTTTGTCAATGGTTTGAGGCACCTGGTAGGTGTGCTCATAAAGCCCTCACCCACCAACCTAGTTGGTGGCATGCTTCATCATCGGGCCCACCCAGTGACACCTAGCGTGTCCCGGGTGTGCTTCGACGCCTGAAGACAGCGGAGCAGGTATGTCGCTGTGTGTGCGGTGAAGACTGTTATGGATTGTGAATTTAAAACGGCTTGGCGGGGATCCCAGTGCCCAGGGGCAAATACACTTTATTAGCTGGGTCACCGGTGCAGCGAAGGAGGCAGTACAGGTCCACGGCAGGCTCTGACCAAGAACTCAGGTCAACCCATGCCACTTCTCTAACCATGAAGTAGCACTTTTGACAAACCAGCGTGTTTTCTTGAGATGGGAATTCCCCACTCACACATAGAAAAACACTTTAGGGCGTGTATACACATAGTCTGGATATACACCCACTAATTTTAATTGCACACACCTTTTTTATCCGTCCTGAAGAAAGCCAGCATAGTAATAAGGCACTGGCTGAAACATGTTGACACACCCCAGGATGTGAGAGGTCGTAACTCGCCTCTAACATCCGATAAGCCTTATTTTTTAACCGCTGACGGTGACCCAGCTAATAAAGTGTATTTGCCCCTGGGCACTGGGATCCCCGCCAAGCCGTTTTAAATTCACAATCCATAACAGTCTTCACCGCACACACAGCGACATACCTGCTCCGCTGTCTTCAGGCGTCGAAGCACACCCGGGACACGCTAGGTGTCACTGGGTGGGCCCGATGATGAAGCATGCCACCAACTAGGTTGGTGGGTGAGGGCTTTATGAGCACACCTACCAGGTGCCTCAAACCATTGACAAAGCATACTTGAGTCCTTGATAAATTAAAATAATTTATTTTCTTTTGATTATTTAGCTAGTCCATTTTTGATTTATTGACAATTAGATAATCCTACCCAGATCTTTGGGAGTAGGACCACAAATAGGAGGGTATAGGAGTTGGTAGGAATGAGATGGGCACAATGGAGAATGTGGACCATAATGTTTTCATAATGACAGAGCCCATGCACTGGGTATTCGTTATGTGTCCAATTATTCTGAAGTGAGTAGATATCCCTGTAGTCCCTGTAATCCATGGAGAGAATGAGACCTAGTGTTACAGTTCTAGGGGTACACCACCTCCCTTATTCAAAGCTATGCAAGGTTGTCAGACTTTGGCTCGTTGCAATCAGGGAGCAGATAAGATTGGTAGGACTCAGGGAATTTACTGTAGGTAGGTTCCTGATCTGGACCATACATAGGTTTAAATCCTTTAGGAAATCAGAAAACTATATAAAGAGGTTCTGAATAATTGTTTCATCAGGAAACCCATTTTTTAGAGTGCCCAGTGGTGGAGGAGTTTGTCCCTGTATCATGGGATGCCAAATCCACGGACACAGAGAGAGCAGTAGAGGGAATAAAGGTTATGGTATCTGTTAGCTGTGGAAAGAAAGTGTCTAAGTTGCTAACTTTCTGTGTTTGGGTTTGTGCGTGTTTAATTGATCTTTTCAGCGATGTTGCATGTTTTAAGTAAATGGTTTGCGTGAAGATTTATGTCCCACCAAGCAGATCTGAGAAGTAATTGCTGAATCTAGTTAATGGCATGCAAAACTGTGACTGGATTACACAGATGCTCTTTTTATTGCTGGGGGTGATTTTAATGAGAAATCTGCCTTTAAAGTAGGTGATGATTCCTTGAAGGAGCTACGGTTGGCCCTAAATATCCCTGACTGTAACTTTATGTCAATTCTCGAAGGGGATGTGAAGGCCCTACTTTGTTTAGTGCACCAGAATTTAATGAATGTAAATGGAAGATAAAATGCTGACATTCCAGCAGCTAGAACTTTTAAACATGGTAGTAGTTCTATGCCAATTGATTATTTGTTTGTGTCAATTTAACAATTCATTGGGTAAAAAACTTCAGAGTACTTGATCCTGGTCCTAGTGATCATTTTGCACTTATTTTGGAGTTTAAAACCCCCTCTGTGTCCTGTGCAAATGTAACTATGGGACCAGTGGTGTTTTACCATCTGAGAATCCAGGTTATGATCACGGAAGACTCCCTTGAAGCTCTATCCACTATTAATATGGAAATGGGATTAGTTGGTATAGTAGATTGATGAGGCAATTAGTTACCCACTTTAAACGGCTATGGGTTAGTCCAAAACTGGTCGGTGGTTCTAGAGATGGGTAGAAAGATTGTAGGGCAGAAAGAAGAATGTTGAATAAGTGTTGTCATTCTAAAATTCATCCTACTATTCAAAGTGTTAGACAAGTATTCGAAGACTGTGAAAAACACAATATATGTTATCTTAAAAAAAGTGAAATTCATGAAGTAAATAGGGATTTAATATTAAATTACATTTTTGGCGATTGGTTAACTCAGTTACTCTGTCTTCTCCATCCTCCCTTGAGGTGCAAATAAGTGAGGAGGTTTGGTTTTCTGTTATCTTTTCATTATACAGTTGTTGACACAGTGAAAATTATTTGGTCCTGGTGGCTAACTGACAATCTGAAGTTGAGGTCATTGCTAATAGTGAGAATGCAGAGGTGCTGTCTGAAATTATCTGCAATATGAAATATTTTAGGTCCAGCGGCCCGGATGGCATTCCTTCTGTTATTTTTAAGAAGGATCCGAAGAAATGGGGCTTTATTATGAGTGGGTTTTTCAAGTAGCTTACACACACAGGTATTCTTCCAGAATCACACAAGGGAGCCATAGTAAAACCCATTCATAAAAAAGGTAAAACGGACCAATCTGCTAATTATTGCTTGATTTCGCATTTGGATATTACCCCCAAATTATTCACTCAAACCTTATTAAAACATCTAGCTGCTTGAGCTTTTGATACTGGGTTGATCCAGATGAAACTAGAATGATATTGGCCAATGTATTCAACAATTGACCACTGTTTCACCCTGTGGTGTGTCACACAGAGGGCAATGGAGTTGGTAAATGGTCTTTGTTGCTGCTTCCTTGACTTCCGTGGGGCATTTAACAGGATGGACAGAGGGACACTATGGTGCAAACTCTGAAAGTGTCAAATGTATGAGGCCCTGTTGGATCTCCTGGTAAAATGCCACAATAATAAATGGGTCCAAGTCAATCTTAATGGGGCAGGTAGTTTGTTGTGGAAAATGGCTTATGCAGGGGATGCGTATTAGCACCTTTGATGTTTAGTCTTTTCATAGTCAAACTACCCCAAGTTTTGGGTTGACTCGCAGTTTTTCACCTAAAATTGGGGGTGTCACAGGGATTTTGCTCATACCCAGAACTCTGCATAGAGAATTAGGGTGTGCCAAAACTCACCTTAGTAGCCAAAATCTCCTACCAGACCAGCAATCAGTGTCTCATTGGTTCTTCCATACACCCAATTATTAGACAACCCAGAACATGGAACTTAGAATACCTCAGGCAACGTGGAACACATGAACACTCTTTCGTCATACTCTCATAACAGTCCAAAGCGGGGAGTAAATGAAGACACGAGCAAGTTTGAAATATTTATTTTTAATGCCGTGTTCTCAGGCGCAGTATCTTAGCTAATACAAGCAGACATATTATAAGGAACAAGGTTATCAGCATAATTACTATTCCATAAAATACAAAGGGAGAAAGCATGTTAAAATGCTAAATGGAAAAAGGCTAGATTGCACCTAAATTTAACCCTCCCTTGCCAGTATATTATTTTATATCTATAGAAGGTCTCTTGGGATTACAAGGGCAGCCCCATACCTCTGGTCCTAGTAGAAATGGATCACATCATTTTCTACACCAGCTCTTTGCATGCAAATGTTCTCCAAAGTGTGTGAGCGTGCCTGCGCAGTGCATTATTAAACACGCCAAAATCAGAGATGGACACAGCTGCATATATGTTATGTCTAGAACGTGCGCTGATCAGACTGAAAAACAACCACTGTGTTGAAATATACTTGAAGGCCTCGGCACCCACTGTTCAGACAAAGCTTACCAAGCAAGTCTGCTACTATAGGAAAACACATTCTCTTGTGAAGCAAAACAGTCTGCTAGACTCTAAACATTTATATTAATGTGTGCTGTGTGCAAAAGGCAGCAGAAAGGAAAAATGGCGTTTAAACTTATAATAAGCTCATGCTAACTTAACACAGTGTGAAGGCATGGCACATCTCCATAATACCCTCCTTTGATCCGAGGACGGATAAGATAAAGGGCAAATTTGGAAAGCAGAGTTCAAAAACGACTGTCAGAACCAAGTTCAAATTGCCACAGGGAAAAAAATGGGAACAAAAAAAACCTCATAATTTGAATGTAGTTCAAATTCAATAATTCAAGCCATGGACATAGTGAAGTCAATAGGTCTGGGCAGAAAAGAATGAAGCTCAGTTAAAACAAATGTAAAAAAAATATCCAATGTCCAACTTGTGATCTCAGTCATGGAAGAGAGGGAAGCGGTGACACATCTCAAGCCAACAATGAATATGCAAAATATGCAGCAACAGCCTCCAATAGGAAGTCACTGTTCTCATCCAAAAACATGTCAGCCATCCAATTCAACAAAGGGAAAGAACATACATGTTCCTCAATTACCGGAGCCTCCAGCACCATCAGAGGGCAACTCAGTTTTTCTTTAATGAAGTTGCGTGCCAAGAAATCTTGCGCCGCTGCGAAAACATTCCAACGTCCCAGGACTCCATGCATCGCTGCAAAGGCCATAATCCCTCCGCCAGAACAAAGCAATTCATGAGCAACTAAGGAATTGAAATGATAATCCATAAGCTGCACTCAAAGTAGCAAGAGGCAGTGCTCCATAATACTCAAGTATTCGGTTGCGGAGCAGCAACAGTCATGACAGTTCTTTTTGCAACACAGGACGTGCATCCATTGTGAAATAAACAAAACAGCAGAAGAACGCCTGCCGCTAGAGCTAGCATTAAGGGGACTCCACCAAACAGGCTGGAAAAAAACCAAAGGAAAAAATGCCGGGAACACACCAAATATAGTTTGAAAAGAAGTCACAAGGCCACTGCTTACAACTTTAAAAAAGTGTGCCAGCCCTGTGATGGAGGATACATTAAAGATAGTGTGAATTAACTCACCGAAATGCAAGGGCAAATCAGTATTTAATAAAGCATGCACCTCTGTGCGGGTGTTTGCCGCGTGAAGGACGAATTTCTCACGAGCAGATATGAGGGCAACTTCCTTCTGGGACAATAGAGCTCTTATGCGACTCATCTTGTTGAACTCTGCTTTCAAGGTCGGAATCGTCGGCCAGATGGAAACATCAAGCTTCCAATGCGGAGGAGGGTACATTACATTTTTACAGCAAACCACATGCTCACTGACAGTAACCACATAAGGAATTCCTGCAACCAACCCACAACAATCTTCATTATTTAAAAGTAAATAACTCCCGTTTGCCACTAATGTGAATGTCACTCTTAATTACAGGGGAACCCTACTCACAAAGAACCAGGGTAATTGTTTTATATTGGGAGACAACGGTTTTAGCGAAAATAATAACTAGCATTTCAATTACGGTACATGCACAATGGCGATACATTTGTAAGGGACAAGGAAAATGCAAGTGAACAAAAGGGTGCAATGACCCCTGAGCCGCATCAACCGGTTAGACGCCACACTACATCGGAGAGGGCATCGTTACCTGTAACCACACGGAGATCGATCCTAACACCCCGACATCACCGAATGTCAAGCCGCTAATGACCACCAGCCATCAAAGAAGGGCCAGAAGCGACCTCCACCCAAAATTAATAGAGGCAGCCTGCACCTCGTCACTGTGAGCACCCAGCCGGGTACTCACGTGAGTTAATTTCTTCTTTTCTTCACCACTTATGGGACACCACCACCTCGTGTAGGCTGCGTTATTAATATTCAGATATCCCCACAACAAACGTCCTGAGGAGACCCCACATCCGATAGAGGGTTGAAACGTCGTCGACACCAGTACTGAAAGGACCTCTATACAGCCAATGTTACCACACATTCAGGCTGTTACCATACATAACTGAATGGTCACTTCTTGTACATATGGAAACCTTTTTTCTATGCAATTCACTGTATATATTCACTTATGGTTCCATGTCTCACTTGGGGATTCACTGCACAAAGTATACTGCTTTTTGAATTTAAGAAAGTGATTTATACTTTTATTGTGTATATATAAACACCTATCAAATCTAGCTGTTTAGAGAACTCATTTTGTCCACTAGCATTTTCCTTGTCCCTTACAAATGTATCGCCATTGTGCATGTACCGTAATTGAAATACTAGTTATTATTTTCGCTAGACCCGTTGACTCCCAGTAATGTGAATGTGGCATGATAGCAGGTACTGGCGTACCTTTTAAAATACAGGCTAAATATGGCTCGTTCTGGTTACAAGAGCCATGCAATTGGATATTCCTACACATTAATGAGCGATCCGGTGTTGTAGTACAATCTTCACCATTCAAGTAAACCTCTTTTCCCTCCCTAAGGCATCTATAGGTAAATGGTAGCGACCAAGCTTCATGGAGATAAGCAGAGCCCAGAGGCTCATATCTGCCAATTGCATAGTACTTCATACAAGCCCCGAACTTGAAGAGGGGAAACAGGAGAGTTATTAACCCGTGGATAAGCCATGTTGCCAAATTGACCCCAGCCACTGAAAATGGTAAAGGTTCTAACTTTTCAATGTGTAACATGGAAAAAGTTACATCTTTCATTGACATAAAACGTTGCTTTTCAGTCAAATTAAACGGGGCAAATAATGATGACATATTCATGTAGTGCCATGGCACTTTTCCAGCTTTTAAGGTTTGCAAGGTCAATGCAAACTGTATAATGGAACGCAATTGATTTTGACCATGATGCAAAACAGACACTTCATCCTGCACAATATCAACAACAGATGATACATTATTACCTAAAGAGTAAATGCGGGAAGAAAGCGTGTTAATGCTGTTATCTACAACTGCTAGCACTTTTTCTAAATTAGCTTGATCTATAGCTCTAATGCAGGAAGCCGCCTCAATCTGGGATAGTTTCCAAACTTTGTTGTAAATAGCATATATCCATCTTTTAGATCTGCCGGAAGCCGGGCCTTTCACAAAATCATTCAAATCAACATTGTCAGTCACTTTAGATAAATGCAGCGTAACTGACGCCAAAGTGGAATGTTTGAGCCAACTATGACATATTTTGCCTACAGAATAGTTAGTCACAGAATGGCCACTTTCAAAACGGGATCCAATCTGAACTGCGTGTAGCCAGGAGCTAAACCCAGAAAACAATGCTGGCAAGAATCAGCACTTTTGTGCCAGAGCAACCAACCCTTAGGATCCAAACTGGATATGTTAAAGGAAGAATTTAGTAACAGAGTCTGTAATTCTCTGATCGAAAACTTTGTATTATTATTCCAACCGGAATATTCTTCTAATTCAGGAAAAGAAGGAGCATTTAATTTTTTAGTAGTAGCCAATCCAAAGCAAGTTGTCTGTGAAATTTTAGAATTCAAAAACAACATATTGAGGCATGCACTGTGCAAAGCCTCGGTGCCTTGCACTTGCCAACTTTTAGAACCCCAAACAGATGTAAGATCAATAGTATCCTTCCACAGCTCGTAGCCCCCAACACCCAATTGGCCTAAAAAGGACTTTGAATACAATAATTTGGTGTGGGTAAGTCTAACCTTGGAAGTGGACTTTTCAGTCAATTTAAAGTAAAATGCATTGGGATTTGACCGAATAAAATCAGTAAAATAAGCGAACCTCTTCAAAAAAGAAGTGGAACTGCCTTTTACAGGAGCTGGACAATGTTCCCATTGTGTATAATTAACAGTTTTCCTCCTGGTATTAGCTTTATGCAGATAGTGATTACCAAAATGTTGGTAACAAAACAAATCACCATAATTAGCAGATTCTAAATACAAATCTTCAGCATCAAAGGCAGCATAATTTTCCAAATCAGAAAACAAAGCTTCTACGGCCTGAACATCCCAATCATCAGAACGTATATTTTGTTTAATCACATCCCCCAAGAGACTCTAAGGACATTAGGGACATTTATAACCTCAGTGGGCCCATGGATTTGAAATCTAATAGCATCCCACACAATCTCATCTAAGACGGGCCAATCAGTGATATTGACAAAAGCCAGGTCCCTCTTCAATCTGTGTAATGAGGAATGGGGAGCCAATGTTCCATTATTATGTCGAATGCATGTTCTTTCTTCAACATAGTGTCCGTTAACAAGGCGGAAAAAATACACCACAAATCCAATAGACATGAACAGGTAAATCGAAAAAAGCGCCAACCAAATGTAGGTCCAAGGAGGAATCAAAGAATGTTTTTTAAACAGTGATGCAAAAACAGAAATTTTGGAAGGGGTCTTCGATGTATGAGAGTCAGTGTCAAAAGAAAATCTGGATTCTGTAGCTAAACAAGTCTGCAAATCCGGCATCGATAAGTCAGTGGGGTAAGTATATTCAGTCTCATCAAGGTGAGCACCAGGTAGTGAACTCAATAAAGGACTTGAAACTGCAGGCATCTCGAGGGCAGCCTAAGGCCTGGGATTAGGAGCCGGGGCCAAAACAGAATTTCTCAAAATCGATGGACATGAGACTGCCGGAGTCATACTAAGAAGAATCGGCCACTCTGTGTAGTTTGACATTGTCAATGGAGATATACCTTTTTTCTTTACGACCTGGAAGTGGTGGTAAAATGAATTTTCTTGTACCCTTCACGCCAAGCACTGGAACTGGAGCTCGATAAGAGGGACCAAATTCGTTCTTGTTTTCGATCTTCTCTCGAACCAGTTCTCCAACTTGGGGTAGCCAGCCAACTACCGGAATCTGCAACGCAGCCTCAGATGTGGAGGGCAAGTGTTCCTTTGCAAGACTGTCTCTCGTCTTTTGTAGATCCTGTAAAACATTGCAATGTTCATCTACATCAAAGGAGGCAGCAACAGCCGCCTGGTCTAGACCGTCAAGGTCCGTGACAAACATCTTGATACCAAAGAGCATTTCATATGGGGTCCGCCCACCCAGAGACTTTCTAGGGAGATTATTAAGGGCACGCTGCACGCTATTGAGGTGGCCCAGCCAGTTCCTGCCAGTGCCTATAACCCTAGCTGTCAAAGACTGCCTTAAGTTTCGGTTCATTCGTTCTATAACACCATTACCCTCAGGTCTGTATGAAGACAAAAACTTGACTTGGACCCCCAATGAAGCCGTGGTATCCTTATACGCCCTAGAGGCAAAAGCAGGACCCTGATCCGAATGGAAGGTACCACCGGCAAAAATCCCTACAAAGACATGTAAGTCTCTTATGACAGTTCACAAATCAGCGTTGCGGTGTGGCCACACCCACACAAAGCGTGTGCATGAATCAACTGCTACTAAGATGTACATATACGCAGTATCAGAAGAAAAAGGACCACAGTGATCTAAGAAAACACAATCAAGTGGTTTATTAGAATTGTACAACTGTGCCTGGGGCGGAAGCGCAGCAGTTGAAGGTTTAATCTGCTGGCAAGTGTCACATTGAAGGACATATTCACGCGTCTGTACAGCCCCCGCCACCAGAAACGATTGTTGCAACTGATATACAGAAGCCGAAACGCCTGCATGCGCAGACGCAACACCTTCATGGGCAGCTATAATCAGCGTTGGCCTGCGGTCCACGTTGGGAATTAACCTTTCACCAATGTCCGGCATTTTCACATAAGGAACTTTATCAGGACTTAAGTAATATGTATACTTCGAAGGGAACCCCTTAGGATATTTACTTCCCTTCTCAGTTGCAGCAACAGCTGCTAAGATGTCATCCTCAATCTTACTTTTGGAACGTGTAACTGCTGCCACCAAACATGTCGATACTGCTGATTTTATGGCCTCATCGGCCAATGAATTGCCAACAGCGTGAACTCCCGCACGCTGATGACCGAGAGTGTGAATTACATACACGAGCGGCAACTGCTCTTTAAGCTCAGCCACTCGGACCCAGATCATTTTATGTTTTATTGTGCTACCCTTGGAATCACGAAAATCATTCTGAATCCAAAAGAACAGGTTCTCATTGTAAGATTGGACACAGTAGTAAGAATCACTCACAATAAGTGTCGTCACACTAGGATCAGCGTACTCCAATGCAAGCATCAGAGTCTGGAGCTCTGCCAATTGTGCGGTACAGTCCCCTAAAGTCTGCGTGTGCACGACTTTGGACTTGAATTCATCATTCACTATGGTACCTACCACAATAGAGCAAGCAGAAACGTATGCGTGCTTAGACCCATGCGCAACTTGCGCTGAACCATCAGTGTAAATGATACAATGGAAATCCTGCAAAGGTTGCATAGTCAATGGCGCATGATGAACAAATTCATACTGCAAAAACTCCTGTGACTGTAAGGAGGCATCAAAAATAAACGTGACATCCGGAGATGTCAATGATGCTGCCCATTGTATCCACCGTGGGTGCAAAGCTTTGGAATTTGCTACACTGTCCTTCATCACTGCCTCTAGTGCAGGATACGGGGTAACAACCAACATGCGTTTTCTCTTCAACAGTGCACGTTTTTTTAAAATCGCCATTTGCACTGCTGTCAAAACTTTTGCCACCGTGGAAAACCGCATTTCAGACGAAGTGTACAAGTGTGACTTGTAAGCAATAGGTACTGTGTCTTCTTCATTAAAAGTAAGGTAAATGAAACCCACCGCCCCAGGGATGATTCTTATCACCAGGTTGGAGTGGTTATCATGAGTCAGCAAGAATTTAGATTCTAGAAATCAGCCTGCAAAGATTGCAAAATGGCTGAATGTTCAGGCAGATTTGTTGAAAGTTGGTTGTATCGAAGCATACAAAGCCTTTATACGCTGGGCATATTCAGGAATGTAAGTACGCCCGAAATTAAATAAACTCAGCAAGGACTGTAGTTTTTTCAGTGTTGTAGGAGCGCGCAGCTGTATGCATTTCTCCAAGAAGTGAGGAGCCAATTCTCGTACTTCATTGTTGAGCTCGTAAACAGAAACAATATTGTGTACTCTGCAATGTGAGACTTTGCAAAGTTACATTTGTAACCGAAGTCCGCAAAGTTACAAATTATGCAGTCAACGCGACACAGATGCGCCCATATTTTGTCGTCTGTGAGATAGATGTCATCCACATACGAACACGCATCTGGGTCAACTCTCTCTAAGAGAGAGACAACGCGGGCAGCAAACACACCCGGACTATTCTTGTAGCCCATAGCCAGGCATTTAAATTGGCGATGTTTGCTGCCACAGGTAAAACTGGTCCATTTGGAGCTTAGACCATCCAAATTGTGGGCAAAAAAAACGTTGGATATGCCAAGCGTGGTCTTAAACCGTTTACGCTCAAGACTATCCACTAAAGCAGAGCCGTGGGTATTCTGTACTGCACAGGTACGGCAATGCAAGTTCAAATGCCGGTAATCCAATACCAAACGGTACGAACCATCAGGCTCGGTCACAATAAAAAGTGGGTTATTCATCGGTGACACACAAGTTTCAATAACACCTTGATATTCCAATTGTTCAAGGATTTCCGCAATGGAAGCCATAGCTTCACATCGGATGGGATATTGAGGTTGAGGCTGTGGCATAGACCGTAAGGTAATCTCGTGGTGTGGGGAAAATGTATCCCAACCACAGTGTGTATGGTACAGAGCCGTGCAAGGGCTTTTGCCCACTCTTCTGCAAAATTCAGCGCATGCTCCTTTGAGACTGTGTGCGCGAAACCAGGGAGGATCACCTCCTCTGCTCTCGGAGCTGCGAGAACAAAAGGTGGCCAGTAAGCCTCCGCTAACAAAATGTTATAGGTAGTTGTAAGATTTTCCCAAAATATCCCTTTTATGGTATGTTGTATGTCACCTTCAATTAAAAGGACAATTTCATAAAGTCTATCAGGGGGAGCTGCTCTGGTCTCAGCTGTCTCCACAACAACATATTGGTTAGTCACCTTCAGTAGTGGACGCAGGGCCTTTCGCACTATGGTAATCTCCGCCACGCAGTCCAACAACGTCAGTGCCCATGTCTGATTCGGAAGCTGCGTTCTCACTATCTGTGGCATATCTCGCTGTTAAAGCGGCAACTTTCTTTTTCTGAAACTGGGGTCTCTTCTGTGAGGAATCGTCCGGCTTGCCTTTTCTGTCTTTAGGGCGGGGGCTGGTCGCGACTCTGCTGGCCACCCCGACCTCTGCCGCTGCCCCCACCACCGGACGATGAGGCCGATGTGTCCTTTAAAGAACGAGGAGAGCGTTGATCAGGAACCTGAAACCTATCATGCGACTTAATCGTAGAGTGGTCGCGCAAATCATATACGCGCTCAGTAGACGCAGGCACTGGTGACGGGGGACGGGACTCCTGTTTCTGTTGTTGTTTACCCTGTTTTTTGTTTCTGTTCCAATTTTTCTTTGGAGCTGAGGGTTGAGCATCTGTTTCAGACTTTGCACCCTGCGTTTGCTTTTTATCTTTAGCAGTAAAGGGCTTGACACCTAAACTATTGCGGCCAATGGTTTTATATGCAGTCGTAATAATTTTCGGCATCTGGCGGGGTTTGTCGGCATTGGGGACATCTCGTAAGGCATTTGCCACCTGAAAGTTCACTGCATCTCCCTTTACATTAGAAAGGAGGTGATCAGCTACTACATCAAATGTGCCAACGAATCTCATTCCCAATTCAACCGCAGCCTCAGGTCCGTGTTCGTCCTGAACACACTCAATGACCGTTGGAAGGACCGCCATTGATGGAGTGCCGAAGCACCTCGTGTACTCTGCCGCAAATATTCTCCCCCATGACTCACAGTCACCGGCTTCTGGTACCAAGTCTTTGGGTAAACTAATTGTAAGAATCCTATGTTTTTCAACGGGAGTCGAATTAGGAAACACTGCTTCCAGCTGGTCAAACTTCTCAGCAAGCCAAAAAGGCATATCATCTTTATCTTGGGGACGCTTGCCAATAACCACATTGACCATCACGGGACTAAGCTTCATTCCGCCCCGCGCTGGAAATTGCGGGTAATATATTAAACTAGGGCCCGAATAACACTAATGGAAGAGTTATACAGGATCCGTAATTCAGCAATGAAAACTTGCCCCGAACGAAGGTGTGGGGTGAATCCAGCCAAAACCGGCTAAGAAGCGCCTGGAATTGACAAAGGACCCAATCTAACAGCCGTTACAGTGTGGGGAAGGGCGCCATCAAACCAAACACAGTGCTGCCATGCACAAATCGGAATCTCCTGCGTCCTATAAGGAACATATTCCTGGGGCGCGGCTGAGTGAGCAAAAGTGTGAAAAACCTGCGTAATCGCATCAGCTGCAGGAAACGTCACCCAAGAGTAGAATATCTCAAACGGTAAGCAACCTCAGCACTTACAACCAAAATCACTGCCATGCTCTCCAAACCAACATTATATGCTTGCAACTGATTGCGAACCGCAATGCGACTATGTTGTGGTATAACAATGCCAGCCATAGTGACACAGAGAAGAAAAAGTACAATGTAAACCGTAGTAACACAACTGGGTAGTATTTAAAAGGAAACCGTTTGAAAAGATTCAAGCTTGAAAAGACCTATGTAACTATAGGTAGGTTTGTCTGACACTACTATTATCCGGAAACAATAGTGAAGGGGGTAAGGACCGATAGAAGTACTACTCAAGTGTCATGTAATAAGACCACCATCGTTAGGGCGCCATGTCACAGGGATTCTGCTCATACGCAGAACTGTGCATAGAGACTTGGAACCTCAGTGAACTAGGGTGTGCCAAAACTCACCTTAGTAGCCAAAATCCCCTACCAGACTAGCAATCAGTGTCTCATTGGTTCTTTAATACCCCCAATGATTAGACAACCCAGAACATGGAACTTTGAATACCTCAGGCAATGTGGAACACATGAACACTCTTTCGTCATACTCTCATAAAAGTCCAAAACGGGGAGTAAATGAAGACACGAGCAAGTTTGAAATATTTATTTCTAATGCCGTGTTCTCAGGCGCTGTATCTTAGCTAATACAAGCAGACATATTATAAGCAACAAGGTTATCAGCACAATTACTATTCCATAAAATACAAAGGGAGAAAGCATGTTAAAATGCTAAATGAAAAAGGCTAGATTGCACCTAAATCTCACCATCCCTTGCTAGGATAATTTTTTATATCTATAGAAGGTCTCTTGGGATTATAAGGACGGCCCCATACCTCTGGTCCAAGTAGAAACGGATCACATCATTTTCTACACCAGCTCTCTGCATGCAAATGTTCTCCAAAGTGTGTGAGCATGCCTGCGCAGTGCATTATTAAATGCGCCAAAATCTGAGGTGGCCACAGCTGCATATATGTTATGGCTAGAAGGTACGCTGATCAGACCGAACAACAACCACTGTGTTGAAATAACCCTTAAGGCATCGGCACTCACTGTTCAGACAAAGCTTACCAAGCAAGGTTGCTACTATAGGAAAACATATTATTCTCGTGTGAAGGAAAACAGTCTGATAGACTCTAAACATTTATAATAATGTGTGCCGTGTGCAAAAGGCAGCAGAAAGGAAAAATGGCGTTTAAATTTCTAATAAGCTCATGCTAACTTAACACAGTGTAAAGGCATGGCACATCTCCATGACAGGGGAAGGCATGTCAGCTACCTTATGCATGCAGATGATTTAGTGGTCTTGCTATAGCAGATGCGAGGGTGCTGCGATTTTATTTTACAACCAAGAATAGATGCCCAGGTGAAAAACCTTCAGATTTAATTTTCCGAAGGTTCTGTCAGCTTTTCCTGATAAGAGTAATCTGGTTAAGGTAAATATAGGGTGATTAGGTGTGGCGGATATGTATGAAGTTGGTAGTAAAGAGAGAACAAATATTCAACTTAAGATCACCCTTAGATGCTGTGCAGAGGAAACTACATGGAAGGAGAATGCCCAGTATTTAGAGAATAAGATTGGTTGCGCCTTTCCTTGTTCCCCAGGAGAGCCCAGACCTTTTATCATGCTCATATAGAATTCCAGATAGGACTATGCACAGTGAAATCTTCCGTCTGAGGGTGGGCATACATCCAGGGTGGTGGATGCCCAAGTTAACAGTGCAGATTGCAAAGAACCATGCACAGTGCCCATACAAGAGGGGTAAAGGATACTCAGGCCTCCATTTATTGGTAGACTGTGTATTCTTCCTAGAGGAAAGGTAGATATTCCTGAAACCGGTTTTCTTAAAGTAAGGGATAAGGTTGAGAGTCATGGGGTTAAATTTGCTGTGTGGGTTGAGTCATCAGGATCTGGCCATTTTTGTAGGTTAATTCCTGTGCAAGATTCTATCATCTTCTGCGAGGATTGTCCCAGTGAATAATGCTCCTGGCTAGTATTTGTCCCATCCTAGGGGCCAGATTTGTTTTCTGCTTTATAAGATTGTTGTTGATTTGATTGGGAGGAATGCTTGGTTTACAAAATAAAGTGGGCAACTGGGGCCTTTCAAAAACAACTGGTGAAATGGTCAAATTCATTCTCAAAACACAGTTTTTGAACCTTGCACTTTGTAGTATTGAATTCATCAGCCTTTATTGATGATATGCTTCAGATTTCATTAGGAAGACCTCCAGAATACGAATCAAATAGGTCAATAAGGACTTTCAAATGGCAGCTTAATGACGTTCCAGTGATACTGTCTTCGCACAACGCACTTTGTTTCATATATTCTAATGGCCATAACTATGATATTCTGTGGACTATACCGTGACAGGGCTAATCAGGGGTACAACATTTGAAATAGGCTGTGATGATGTGGCTGTGGACGTATTTAAGAATAAATTTTCATGTGGCTGCAATTTGGAAGGTCCATGGTATCTAGACTAGACTGGTCCTGCTTTTGAACTTTCCACAATATAATGATGGTACCAAGCACTGTAATTTCATGGACCTAACTGAGGTATCACGCAGTATCTTGATGGGCTGGTCATAATTGTGAACTGCTTGATATGAAATATAATTATTTACGATGACTTTTAGAGAAAAACAAAATTGTATTTGTGGAAGGTCACATTTTTGTAAGAATTTATTTCTTGGAAATGAAAGATTTCTGATTCTGATTCTACTTCACAGTAAGTGTACACCCAAGTTAGGTTTTTGTTTTCCATTAGTTTTTACCCTGTTCCTAACTTAATAATATTGTGGACGCCTTAGTATAATGCTTTGACGCACAGCATTCAAAGTCCTATATGTAGATAGAATCTGATGAACTACCCATGTTTACACGCACACTGATATATTGCACAGTCACACATTCTGTGTGATTTTCATGCAGTATTTATATTACACTTGTTTTCTAGCAGAACATTTTAATCAATAATTGAGGATCTTTTTTTACACTTTAAAAAAAAACTTTATCTACGTTGTTAAGCCATAAATGTTTTAGAATCAAGCTAGCTGTACGTTCCTTTGTACTGAATGCATCCCACACCATAGTAGGCACTTCGTTAGGTGTTGATGTGCTCATGGGGAAATCTGTAAAATATCACTATAATTCAGACCGACACCGTAACAGACTAGAACCGAACAACCATCGGTTGGTGGTTCCGACCTCCGGAATTAGATACGATCGCCCTATGGGAGGTTGGAAAAATCTATTTTCCAATGGCAGCTTGTGCGGCATGCGGAAAAGACCCGCAGTACAAGCTGCCATGAGGAAATGGAAGTTTTTAAACGTCCCTGCACCATGTGGCAGGCACCTGAGAGAGTCGGCCACATGGTGCAGGGATGTTTATAGCGGAGAGCCAGGGGACCCTGCTAGGGGTCCCCAAAGACACTTTTTCCGACAGCCTTTCCATGTCGGAAAGGCCAGCATGAAAAGGCTATTGGAAAGTGCCATCATAATCTTGACAGTGGAGCCGAGCCTGGCTCTGCCATCATTAGGGGATTATGGTGGCTTTTGATGCTCTGACGGGCTCCTTGAACCTGCTGGTACCGCGTCAGAATCCCCCTCAAGTTTGACTCTGACCGCTGTCATCCTAATACAGCGATCGGACTAAAGCATATGATGTCGGACAGAATGCCTCCGACAGCTGATCAGAGGCTTTCCTCCCAACATTGTAATGAGGCCCATAGTCTCATCACCAACATACCTCAAAAATATTATTTTTCATTGCATACGGCAACATCCTCCCTCTTAGTGGACTCTTGACCAAATGATTCTAAGTAGAATACCCATCTTACTCAAGTTGCTACTACAGATGAAAATCTCTAATATACTTTCTGCTCCTTTGCATAATTTATCATCAAATCCGGAAAAGAACAGTATGGCGCCCGTTAGGAAATCAGGACTGTGGCAAAGCCAACTCACATTGATTCCGCTCCCTGCCCAGAATACCAAAGAAACCATTGTATGAATGTGCTGCTTCCTAGGAGTAGACCGACAAGTCCATGGGAAACGAACCGAAAGCTGAAACAACCTGTAAATGCGGCAGCCTGATACTCTCTAGAAGCTGCTAGCTGCTTCATGCCTTAAAGGTTTTTACTTTGCACAGTATCTTTTGTTTTTAAAAATCACTTGCTGCTCTCTACATTCCTGGTTACCCATACCTTACTGCAGGCAAATCCTCCCATGGCCCCGGTCCGACACGGCTTGTGCCGATTGTTCGGAGGGCTGAGCCGGGAGATTTGCATCACTTCCGGCGGATGCCGGAGTCAGCGCTCCAGTCTCTTGCGCCATCTAGACTACTTAGGGCACAGAGTTCGCACACTCGCAGCAGACGCGGCAGCCTGATACTCTCTAGACGCCGCTAGCTGCTTCATGCCTTAAAGGTTTTTACTTTGCACTGTATCTTTGTTTTTAAAAATCACTTGCTGCTCTCCACATTCCTGGTTGCCCCTAACTTACTGCAGGCAAATCATTCCGTGGCCCCGGTCCGACATGGCTTGTGCCGCTTGTTCGGAGGGATGAGCCGGGAGATTTGCATCACTTCCGGCGGATGCCGGAGTCAGCGCTCCAGTCTCTCGCGCCATCTAGACTACTTAGGGCACAGAAAACTAAGGCGCGCCAAAGGCAAGCCCGTCTGCGCATATCCGCGCCTGGACCAGACCCAGGGCCATACCCCCTGGCCTAAAGCACTCAGCCACGAGGATATGCTACTCCAGCATGGCCCTACTACAACTTCGCCCATCAGTTAGCTTCTCATGCACACAGTTCATACTCGACGGAGTGCCTACCTTACCAACCAAATTCTGCACCCATTGTCATTTTAAAGTAGTTATTGACTCAAGGATAGAAACCAACACCCTCCCTCACACTAATAATAAAAAAGTAATCAACATTGTAGCTGCTCTTATTAACGCCCGGTCACTGGGCAGGCACAAAGAGGAGATAGCAGAGCTAATTACTAATCATAAATTAGATCTTTTATTCGTCACTGAAACTTGGACCAACCCCTCTAATGAACCAGATCTGATAGTGGCTGTCCCAGAGGGCTACAACATCTTAAGACAGGATAGAGCCATTGAAACAGGCGGTGGGCTAGCCATAATCCACCGTAGCTATCTTACGACCTCCATAAGCCAAGTCCCTCTCTCCACCTACGAAGCAATTTATTTCTCTATTTCTCTAGGTCCCTTGCAATGCCTCAAGGGTATCTTACTTTACCGACCACTGGGCAGTAGGACGCAATTTCTAACAACGTTTTACGACATAGTGGAGTCCTTAGCTACTGAAAACACCACAACCATCTCAGGTCATTTCAACTTCCCCCTAGAAAACTCCTCCGACAAAGACACCAAAACTCTATTTTCAGATCTAGAGTCATTAGGTCTTACTCAACTGGTCTCTAAGAGCACTCATGAAGCGGGTCACACCCTTGATGGTGTTTTTTCCAACTTCAAAAATATCTCAATAAAAGAAATCCTACCCCTCTCCTGGTCGGACCACCATGCGGTAGTATTTGAAATCCCCCACGATACTCCACCGCCTGCAATCACCGATACGAATGCCACAACCATGTTCAAATCATGGAAAAATCTGGACAGTCAAAAACTCCTGGAGCTCTTGTCTTCCTCACAATTTGAGGTTCCAGATGATCCTAACATAGTCTCTATAGTATATACATATTGGCTTTCGAACGCCACGACTAAGCTAGTGCCCACCAAATCGTTATCTAAAAATCGAAGCTCTCCATCTGCTCCTTGGTTTACCAATTCTCTTAGAGACCAAAAGCAGAAATGTAGAAACCAGGAAAGACACTGGAGAAAGTCATATACTACTGAAGAGAAACTGCTTTATAAAATTGAACTTACGAAATACAAAACTATGATTGTTCAAGAAAAAAGCTTATTTTATTCCACACAGAGCGAACGCGCGACAACTCCAATAAACAACTCTTCCAAGTAGTAACAAAACTTTCACAACAAATATCACAAACTATCCCTTTACCTTCGCAAGCATTCTACAACACCTTAGCTGACTATTTTTATGATGAAGTGAATAATATTTACATCAATTTCTCGGATCATAGAAATCAGTCCTCTACTTTCTCATACACTGTCAACCCTGAGCCCATCTTTGGGCAGTTTCAGAAGGTCAGCACACCCCAGGTTATGAACATCATGGCCTCTATTAAATCCGGTTCACCCAATGATCCTTGCCCCCCTGTGGTCCTTCCCCCAGTCGCTGAAATCATAGCCCCCGTACTGACAGAAATATATAACTTAATGATTCACACTGGTATCTATCCAACCATTTGGAAAAATACCCTTCTTAAACCCCTCCTGAAAAAACCCTATCTGGACCCTGAGGACACTAAAAACTACAGACCTATCGCTAGTCTGCCTTTTGCGGCCAAAGTGGCAGAAAAACTTATGATACCCAAATTTCCCAATATATTGAAGACCACCACCAACTGGACGATACCCAATTTGGCTTTCGCAAGAGCCATAGCACTGAGACTGCTGTGATCAAGGCTTCAGACGAAATAAGAACCATCCTTAACCAAGGAGGGATGGCAGTTCTCATTCTGTTGGATCTATCGGCCGCATTTGACACGGTCGATCATAACATCCTGATCGACCGTGTCACTGCACGGGCATCCAGGACAAAGCCAGAGACTTGCTGTTCTCTTTTCTCTACAACCGTACACATTGCTCAATTTCCACTCTGCCCAAATGACGTTACTGTGCGGTGTTCCTCAGGGCTCATCCCTAAGTCCGACGCTTTTTATTATCTATGCATCAGACTTAGCCAGAGTCATCAAGTCTCATGGGATGGGCCTAACATCGTACGCAGATGATACCCAGCTGGTACTGGCAATAACAAACAACGGAGAAAAGATAGCAGCCAACTTCCAGCAGGGCATGTTGGCCATCAGTAATTGGATGGCCAACAATTGCCTCAAACTCAATTCAGACAAGACGGAGGTTATGATCTTCGGCAAGCTCTCTCCGATTTGGTCAAGTTCCTGGTGGCCCTCAGATATCGGTCCTCCACCCAATCTTGTCCCCAAGGCCAGAAACTTGGGAGTAATTTTTGACGATAAACTGACCTTCGTATCCCATGCCAATGTAATCGTCTCCACTTCTTTCTACAAACTCAAAACCATTAAAAAGATCCTTCCGTACCTCCCTCCCAATTCAGGAAGAACGCTGGTCACTGCTTTTGTGATGTCCTAACTGGACTACTGTAATGGGCACTTTATTAACGCTCAACAAAAAGTCATTCAAAAACTGCAATCAGTGCAGAATGCCACAGCCAGAATGCTGTCAGGTACCCCAAAATGTAAACCTATTGCCCATGTAAATAAAAGCTACCATTGGCTAGCGGTGAAGAATCGAATAAAGTTTAAGGCACTGTGCATTGCCTACAAAGCTTCTCGGAATCTAGGTCCACGCTTTCTCCTAAACTCTTTAGCCTTTCATGCCCCCAACAAGCCACTACGCTCTTTCAACGCATACCTGCTGTCTGTGCCAAGGACCAAAACCGCCTCTTGGGGTGATCAACGTTTTGTTGTCTCCACAGCAAAGCTATGGAACTCCCTCGATCTGGAGATCAGATCCTGCCAAACACTGGTGGCATTCAGAAGAAAAATAAAAACCTGGGTATTTAATCAATAACTTCTCCCTCCACTGTCACGTCCACAGCGCTGAGACGCCCTTGGGCATTTGCGTGCTTTACAAGTTTCATAAATAAATAAATAAACAATGAATACTTGCTGAAAGGCATACAGACATCTGCAATGTGAACATTTCCAAAGAAAAAATTGGTTGAACAGCAACAAAACTAATTGGAAAACGGATTACCTTAAAATCTTCTGCCTACTTCCCCTTTTCAAACTGTCTCTCATCTCCTTTAATAAATTCCATTTTCACCTCAAGCTTCATTTCCTTCTGATCACTTATGTATCACTTTTACATTATTCTAATTTCAAGCACGGTAATTCATTATTTTCTATTATTTTCCCATCCAGAAGGGCCAACAACCGAAAGTGTAAATAAAATTGTACTGAAACAAGTGATGCCGCAAGATTACCAGTTTAGGATAATTTCTAACACCATACTCACCTGGGCCAATAAACATAAACACTTTAAACTGGTAATCTATTTCCTGCCGATCAGGATTTTATATTTTATACCTGTACAACATAACGTACCAATTCCTTGTCACTTTAATTATATTCACTCAGGTCCATGGATCTAGTAGTTAGAATAGGTATAGGGTAACAATTTAATTTGATCATGAAATAACCACAGACTCTGGAAAATGTTAAACTCTTTATCTATGCAATATTTTGTGAGTCAAAATCCAAAATACATCTGTCACCAACTTCTCAAGGAGAAAAATAATGATCAAAATAAGAATCTTTAGTGACTTAGTAATATTTCTAGACATTGGTAACTGGGAAGGGTGAGAAAAGGAAACGGTACAATGACATCCCACACAGAGTTATATTTACCTAGAATGGTGTGAGGACCAACCCCTGGCCAAGGGCTGGAAAGACAGGGCTCCTGACTAGACATGAGCTGACAGGTCAGAACAGGTAAACTCTTCTAAGTGCAACGCCAGTGTTACACTGCTCTCTGCAGCTACTCTTGTTCCCCTTCAAAAATACAGAGTATTCTCCTTCAGCAATTTCCCAAATCTTCTTTCAGAGTGCTCGACCAGCCCTTTGAGCTCCGCATCATCCACGATCTCCTTCAGCATACGTTGGGTCAGTGACAAGTCGGACAATCTAACTGACTAAGCCTACCTTAGTTATACCATTTTCCAGGATATGTATCGCCCCCCCAAATATTGCAAATTTGTGTATTCCCTTCATTTGATTGGTCAGTAGGATGGAGAGAGGTCATCACACTATACCAGTATGAAGTCATTTTGCTTTTATTTTAATTCATCTATGTTCCCGCCCATAATTTACTTTCCCAAGCTTTTATTCCACCCAGCATTATTTTATTTCATTTCATAAACAATGTATAAAATTGAATTCGCTTTTCTGCCTCTCTCCGGTTCAAGAGGTGGGGTTCTCAGGCTCATCGCTGGTGAGATGAGACTTGGCAGACGTTCAATGCCAATGAATTCAAGGATCTCAAAGTTCAAGTGCACACGCGCAGCAATTCAAGATGGTGAATGCAGACAACCTTCAGGCCTAAATACGAGCTGTTAATAAATTCAAAGAAAAACAGGTTAGAATATGAAAGTAAATGAATGCACTGTATACCACTTACTTCTAATCTAACCCCATTCTTTTATTTTAACCATTGCATTAGCAGATTAGCAAAACACGCAAAATTTAGTTCAAGCAAAAGCATATGCATTAGCATGTGAGTTTCAAAGCAGCCATTTTGGGCACTATTGCGCAGCTGCAAAGAATTCCCACCAAAAGCAAAGAACGTCATACTACGTAAATGCAGTAGACACATGCGCAGAAGAGTTCTCGCGATTTCAGCAGCCATATTAAGACACTCTGATTACTTGTTAGTAAAGCACATGGGTAAGCTTCCCTTAGACACAAGAAATGTTGTGTGGTGCAATTATTAGTTTTACAAAACATGTTGTTTAATTTGTTATACATTATTCCGAGAGGGCTGAATTCAAGCAAGTTTCTTTACATATGAAACCTTGCTCCATCAATCCCCTCTTTGATGGCATGTTATGCCAACACTAATTACTGAACCAGATGCCAAATTTAGAAGTTTCCCAATTAAATTTCTTCTATTACTTTAGAATTTCCCCTTTCCCTTTCATTCTTTTGTAAATATCTCCTTTCATTTCCTTACATTGAATTTCATCATATTTTCTCTTCTTTCCCTTTTCATTTACCGTGTACCATTTTCTATTTCTGCAGTATTTGCACCAAATCATTGTCATTAATACTAATAGGGCTATTCCCATTATTGGCATGAGTATTCGACTTACAATGCTTCTTCCTACATTAGAAAGCCAACTACCTACATAGGAAAGACCATTAGTTAGTCTCTTCCATGCACTGTCAACCTCCAGTGGTTTCAATTCTTCTTCCAAAATTGTGATATTTCCTTACATATCTTCCAATTTCAATTCTTTTGTCAGGTATGTAAGTGCAACAATGTTGCGCCTTCAACATGTTACAGGCTCCGCCCTCTTTTCACAATAATATGTCAAGAGCAAGTCGATTTTGCATAACCATAGATCTTACCGCAACTAATTCAGTATTGATCAATAACAATCCACCAGCAGTGTCAGTTGATAAGCGATCAACCATTGTAGATAATTTACAAATTCTTGCGTATTCAGAATTACTCCCACTGAAGGTATCAATGCACTAAATATATCTCCTACAATTTCTGAAAAACTAGCTCCTTTTTGTCGTGTTAGTCCATTATTTCCTTCATTGCTTCCAGTGATTCTTCTAACATGATATATCTTAGGGAATACTATTCCGAAATAGCAACTCCCATACCAATGACCAGGCAGCCTAAAGTAAGCTTTGTTTCCCCAAATATAATAAACTCCATGAAATACTGGATCAGTTCCCCCTTTTAGTCCCCAACCCCCAATTATCAGGAGATTGTGTTCACATTCACTGGAACCAATGAATACATTGTTATACTCTGTTTTTAACCTATGGGGACAGATTTTCCCTTTCTTCTCAAGATCCAGGGAAATAGCAGCATGAGCGTCCCTTGACCCTGTCACCAGGTAGGTCACTCCCTCAGCCACCACACAGCCCTCCTGGGTGCCCCTGACCTCGCTGCTGCCACTCGCTCGCTTCTGTGTCCGTCCTCTGTCCGCCGCGTTACCTCCACTGCGGTTGGTGTTTATTGTTAATTGTTGTTGCCAGCTGGATTTCATTTTTGTTAGTGTGCTTTTGCCCCACTGTACTGTGTGACCCATTACCCGTGTCCCTCTGTGACCCCTTTTTTGCCTTCTGTACCCCCACTCCCCCTCGTACTTTCCCGCTGCTGCGTCCCCTGTGGCCCCGCGCCCCTGATTCCCATTTCCCGCCCTCTCCCGCCTCCCAGCTGCTGCTCCCTCCCACACCCCCTCATATGGAGGCCGCGCGGTGATGAAGAGAGTGACCGCTGACCTTGTCACCAGGTAGATCACTCCCTTAGCCACCACACAGCCCTCCTGTGTGCCCCTGACCTCGCTGCTGCCACTCGCTCGCTTCTGTGCCCGTCCTCTGTCCACCGCATTACCACCACTGTGGTTGGTCTTTATTGTCAATTGCTGTTGCCAGCTGTATTTCTTTTTTGTTACTGTGTGCTTTTGCCCGACTGTACTGTGTGACCCATTACCCTCGTCCCTCAGTGCCCCCTTTTTTGCCTTCTGCACCCCCGCTCCCCTCTCATATTTTCCTGCCGCTGCGTCCCCTGCAGCCCCGCCTCCCTGGTTCCCATTTGCCGCCCGCTCCCGCCTACCAGCTGCTCCTCCCTCCCATGTCCCCTCATATGGAGGCTGTGCGGCGGTGAAGAGAGCGACCCTTGACCCTGTCACCAGGTAGGTCGCTCCGTCAGCCACCACACAGCCCTCCTGTGTGCCCCTGACCTCGCTGCTGTCACTTGCTCGCTTCTGTGCCCGTCCTCTGTCCACCGCGTTACCACCACAGTGGTTGGTCTTTATTGTCAATTGTTGTTGCCAGCTGAATTTCCTTTTTGTTACTGTGTGCTTTTGCCCCACTGTACTGTGTGACCCATTACCCTTGTCCTCTGAGCCCCCTTTTTTGCCTTCTGTACCCCCGCTCCCCCCTCGTACTTTCCCGCCGCTGCGTCCCCTGCGGCCCCACCCCCTGGTTCCCATTTGCCGCCTGCTCCCGCCTCCCAGCTGCTCCTCCCTCCCACGTCCCCTCATATGGAGGCTGCATGGTGGTGAAGATAGTGACCCTTGACCCTGTCATCAGGTAGGTCGCTCCCTCAGTCATCACACAGCCCTCCTGAGTGCCCCTGAACTCGCTGCTGCCACTCGCTCGCTTCTGTGCCCGTTCTCTGTCCGCCACGTTACCACCACTGAGGATGGTCTTTATTGTCAATTGTTGTTGCCAGCTGTATTTCCTTTTTGTTACTGTGTGCTTTTGCCCCACTGTACTGTGTGACCCATTACCCTCGTCCCTCTGTGCCACCTTTTTTGCCTTCTGTACCCCCGCTCCCCCTCGTACTTTCCCGCCGCTGCGTCCCCTGTGGCCCCGCCCCCTGGTTCCCATTCACCGCCCCGCTACCGCCTCCCAGCTGCTCCTCCCTCCCACATCCCCTCATATGGTGGCCGTGCAGCGGCCGCGCCGAATGCGCGCCGAAGTCCGTGCCTGGACCGCGCCGAGCACCAGAACCCCTGGCCCCCACCAAAACGAAGAAAACTGACAGAGATCCGACACTACCACCCTCCACGCACTCAAAACAGGCCGACCTTCTGCCTGCTACCAAGCCACCCCGAAGCGCACCCACAGACCCATCTCCTGCCAAGTCTGCAAATTCACCTGCATCCGAACCCCGCACCCCACTGCCCGGAAAAGGCAACAACAACAACCTCCTCAAATGCATCCTGCTCAACACCCACTCCGTCCACAAGCACGCTGTCGAACTCTGGGACCTCCTTGACACAACAGCACCAGACGTCGCCTTCCTCACAGAAACCTGGATGAACTCCTCCTCAGCCCCCGACATCGCCATAGCTATCCCGGACGGCTACAAGACCACTCGAAAGGACAGCGTCAACCAAACCGGAGGAGGAATCGCCATCATCCACAGGAACACAATCCGCGTCACGACCGACTCTGAAGATGCCCTCACCACCGCCGAACACCTACACTTCCAGATCCTCACCGACCCCAAGACCACCCTCAGAGGAACCCTCATCTACAGACCCCCGGGCCCACGCACACAATTCAGTGAAGCCATCGCCGACTTCATCAGCCCACATGCCCTCGCCTCATCAGACTACATCCTCCTAGGGGACCTGAACTTCCACCTGGTGAACAACAACAACAACACCACTACCCTGCTTGACAACCTTGCCAACCTTGGACTCAAGCAACTGGGGAACACCCCCACCCTCTACACCAGCCACACGCTCGACCCCATCTTCTCTGCCAGCAGCCACGTCTCCTTCAGCCACTCCACCAGACTACACTGGACCAACCACAGCTGCATCCACTTCACCTTTAAGAAGACCACATCCCACCACCACCCGCAACATATCCCCCGCAAATGCTGAAGCAAAGTCACCACAAACCAGCTAACCACATCACTGAGCCAGAACCCACCAATCAACACTGCTGACACCAACGACGCAGCCCGCAACCTCACACAGTGGATCATCAACTGCGCCGACGCCCTTGCACCACTGAAGAACCCTCCAGGCAAGCCCGGCAACAGGAAAACCACATGGTTCACGGACGACCTCAAAGAATCGAAGCAATCCTGCCGAACCCTCGAGAAAACCTGGTGCCGCAAACAGACGACAGAAAACCTGACAGCCCTCAAGAACGCCACTCGCAAACACCACCAGCTGATCCGCACCACCAAAAAGACATCGTTCAAAGAGCAGCTGGACAACAACATACACAACAGCAAGGAATTCTTCAGCATCGTAAAAGAGCTCTCCAACCCCAGCGCCAGCAGCAACGACTACACACCGTCGCAAGACCTTTGCAACTCCCTCGCCAGGTTCTTTCACCGCAAGATCGCCGATATACACAACAGCTTCGGTGCCCTGACCCCACCCCCAGCCACCGAACCAACGCCCCCTACAACCACCCTCAGCGCTTGGACTCCCATCAGCACTGAAGACACCGCCCACGCTATGAACACCATCCACTCCAGCTCTCTTTCCGACCCATGCCCTCACCACATCTTCAACAAAGCCGACACCATCATCGCACCCCACCTACGGAACGTCATAAACAACTCCCTCGCGTCTGCCACCTTCCCAGAGAGCTGGAAGCACGCCGAGATCAATTCCCTACATAAGAAACCCACAGCGGACCCTAAAGACCTCAAGAACTTCCGCCCCATCTCTCTTCTTCCCTTCCCTGCAAAAGTTATCGAGAAGATCGTCAATTAACAGCTGACCGCATTCCTCGAGGCCAATGGCTCCCTCGACCCATCCCAGTCTGGATTTTGAGCCAACCACAGCACCGAGACCGCCCTCATCGCAGCCACTGACGACATCAGGACCCTGCTTGACAACGGGGAAACAGCCGCCCTCATCCTCCTAGACCTCTCAGCCGCCTTTGATACAGTCTGCCATCGCACCCGAATAACCTGCCTCCACAACGCCGGGATTCAAGGTAATGCCCTGGACTGGATCACCTCATTCCTCTCTGACAGAACCCAGAGAGTCCGCCTGCCTCCCTTCCGCTTCGCAGCCACCGAGATCATCTGCGGCGCACCCCAAGGCTCATCGCTCAGCCCAACCCTCTTCAATATCTACATGAGCCCCCTCGCCGCCATCGCACACAAACACAACCTCAACATCATCTCATATGCTAACGACACCCAGCTAATACTCTCCCTCACCAAAGACCCAGCCACCGCCAAACTCAACCTCCAGGAAGGAATGAAATACGTTGCGGAATGGATGAAACTTAGCCGTCTGAAACTGAACTCAGACAAGAAGGAGGTCCTCATCCTCGGACCATCCCCATCCGCCTGGGACGACTCCTGGTGGCCCACAGCACTTGGCACCGCACCGACACCCACTGGCCACGCACGCAACCTGGGATTCATCCTGGACTCCTCTCTCTCGATGACCAAGCAAGTCGACGCCATCTCATCCTCATGTTTCAACACCCTGTGCATGCTCCATGAGATCTTCTGGTGGATCCCTACCGGAACTAGAAAGACGATCACCCAGGTCCTCGTCACCAGCCGACTAGACTATGGCAACGCCCTGTACGCAGGAACCACAGTCAAACTTCAGAAAAGACTCCAACACATATAGAACGCATCCGCACGACTCATCCTCGACATCCCTCGCCACAGCCACACATCAGCCCACCTGAGAGACCTGCACTGGCTCCCCATCAGCAAAAGGATCACGTTCAGGCTCCTCACCCACGCACACAAAGTGCTCCACGACATAGGCCCCGAATACCTCAACAACCGCCTCACGTTTCACACTCCAACCCGCAAACTCCGCTCCGCCAGCCTCGCCCTCGCCACCGTCCCATGGATCCGCAGAACCACCCCCGGAGGAAGATCATTCTCCTACCTGGCGGCCAAGACGTGGAACTCCCTCCTCACCCACCTACGACTGATCAAGGACCACCTCACCTTCAGGAAACACCTCAAGACCTGGCTCTTCAAGCAGTAGCAGCACCCCCCTCCATTCAGCACCTTGAGACCCTTACGGGTGAGTAGCGTGTTTTATAAATGTACTGATTGATTGAGTCTTGCCAGTTGCAATAAAATCTTCCCTCCCAGCCCATTTAGGTATCTGAGGTTTCGGTTCAGTAGCCCTTCTCTGGAAATCCTGTCTCCTTTTCTCTACTAAATTCAAAAATATCTTTTCTTCATCGTGTAACTTACATTTTAGATTATCTTTATGTACTTCAGCTATATCTATAGTTTTTATTGTTAGGAAATATTCACCCCTGAATTGTGAATCTCTACTACTAAGGACAGGATTCATATTTCTACGCAGTGGAATTTCAGAAAAGATCACATCTATGTTAGAATAATACTATTGTAACTTTCCAGTTCTTTAAAATAAACTAGCTAGAATACTGCATGAAATACCACGTCAATGGTAAATGATGATATTTCACTCCTTCTGCTACTAATGTCGGTAATTTCATACAAACATAACAATCACTAACTTCCATTGTTTCTACATAATGTACTAACAAGTTAGCAAAAACATTTATATATGTCTCATTTCTATTTATACTGTCATGTAAATCTGTCTCATCTGGTTTTCCTAATTCTACTCTGTCTTGTTTAAGGTTAGCTATCTTTCCATGTATACCAGTGTCGTTCTGTTTACTTGCAGTCATTAGATAAGGTATGGCTATTGTCAGTCCTAACCATACTATGAGCACAATCAATATACTACATATGCATATTCTACAACATGTCTTTATACAATTTCGTTTTGGTTTTCCAGCAGCTCTATTGTCAGCCATTTCTGACTAAGGAGATTTAATCCCCTCTTTTTACCTTTACATGGAATGCAAATTGTGAATTTTAATTATTCCAATTGGTCTCACTTTTTCGTCAATTCGATCAACACTTAAATCTTCATCACTGTCTCCACTTATTTCCAAAGTTTCAAAATCCTCAAGAATCACATATGTCCATTCAAGACCCTTGAGTTTATTATTCAGTCTTTTCAACCGTGGACTTCTCCTTTTAGGTTTTTCTGTTGGCGGTCCAGATGGACTTATTTCATTTACTTGGTCTGGTTCTTCATTTATTATTTTAATGCAATATTTCCGTCTCTTGATAATACTAGGCCAAGTATCACCTTTTCTGAGTCTCTTAATTGGCACAGTGCTTTCACTTTCTCTAAATGCTCTTTTGTTTTCGTTGTTCTGTGGCACACTTTGGTTATTTTCGTCTTCAGAATTCCTCTTTATCTGACCTTGTCCAGGGCTTATTACCTTTGCCATTTCTGCCTGGATGGGTTCTTCTACACTATGCTGACCCTGTTCAGGAGTTTGCTTGATTATTTTGTTTTCTGTCTTCTTCCTGAACTTGTTTTTCTCTATCTAACTGGTCCTGCTCAAGTTTTATAATTTCTTGATTGTCTTCTGGCTGGGCGTTTTCTCTAGTGCCTATCTGTCCCTACTCAGACTCCGGAGTGCTGTTTCTATTTTCTTCTGTCTGAGTGTAATGCTCTATCCATATCTGATCCTCTTCAAATGTGATATGTGCTTTGGTTTTTGTAAACTGAGTGTGTTCTTCTTTTCCTGTCTCATTCTCACTATCACTCTGTCTGTATAAATAAGTTTGTCTCCTTGTTCTCACTGTTATTTCAGGTATGTCTACTATTGGGATCCAATTGTCCTGACTTGTGCTCGGTAGTGCATCATCAGCTACTTCAGGATCCAATTCTTGAGATCTTTCAGCTGTACAACCTTCAGCCTCTGCTTCGTCAGGTTCGGTTACTCTTTTGGTATGGCTGCCACAAATCCAATTGGGTATACCTGCACATTTTACAGCCGTGGTAACCAATATTACTTGATGTGGTTTTCCCCATCTTGGTGCTAGGCACGATTTTCGGTGTGATATTTTATCACTACCCAATCACCTGGATTCAGATCATGTGCTTGAGTCGACTGTCTGCCTACAGCGTCTTTCCCAACCTGGTGTGAGGTAGAGCGCCCTTAATCACCCAATTCTTTGCAATACTCCAGTACCAAATCATCAGATATATTTATCAGCTTGAATCCTGGTACACATGCTTGCCTCATTGCCCGTCCCATGAATATCTCATGGGGAATCAAGCCTGTATTTTTGTCTGGTATGCTTCTGAGTCCCATCAGAACAAGAGGTAAAGCATCAGGCCACTCCAGTTGGGTGGATGCGCACACCTTTCCCAGTCTTGATTTGATTGTGCCATTTAGTTGTTCTACCACTCCAGAAGCCTCTGGGCGGTAGTCACATTGCAACTTTTGCTCAATTTTGAAAACTCCACAAATTAATCAAATTATTTCATTATTAAAATGAGACCCTTGGTCTGTCTCAATCGTTACTGGAAAACTGAATCTAGGAATGAGCTCTACCCACTTGGAAAATAAACAAACAATGACAACGACATATTTTAATCCTCGACAAGTAGGTAACTGAATGAACTCAATCTGGAGTCTTATTAATGGACCCTCAGCTTTCCCAATTTTTCCAGGACAAACTATAGTTTTCCTCCCTGGGTTCATTTGTTGAAAAACTAAGCATCCCTGGCAAAGACTCTCTGCGATACTTCTGAACCTTACATTAAACCAATTTTGTCTGAAAAGTCAAATCATTGCATCTCAGCTTATGTGTGTGTGTCCATGATACATTCTAACCATTGGGCCAAGCATACAGTCAGGTAACAGAGGTTTTCCATCTAAATAAACTATTACACCATCTTCAGTTCTTCTCTGACAACGTAATTTCTCCCATTCTTCCTTTTCTTTTGTTTCTGCTTCATGTTGTAACTCTCTCACTTCCTCCCATGTCCCTATGCCCCCTAGTAGCATACGTTGGCAGCTGATTCCACATGCATCAATTTTCTTGTTTACTGCTATTTTGTATTTAGCAAAATGTTGGGCAACTTGGTCAGCATAGCGATTTCCAGCTGTGACTTTATCGTTTCCTGTTTGGTGAGCAGCACACTTGACCAAGGCCACTTCTTTTGGCAATTGAATTGCTTCTAATAATTCTTTTACAAAATGTCCATTTTTAATAGGGGTTCCTGAAGAAGTCATGAAATCCCTATGCATCCAGATTTGGCCAAAGTCATGCACAACCCCGTAACCATAGTGACTATCAGTGTAAATGGCTACTCTCTAATTCTTCCCAATTTTGCAAGCTTTTATTAAAGCTACCAATTTGGCTATCTGTGCAGACTTGACTCCTGGTAAATAGGATGCTTCGGCTATTCCAGCTAATGTACACACAGCAGAAACAGCACTCAAACCTCCTTCCTCATGACACATGCACGAGCCATCTACAAACAGCTCATGTTCTGGATTCTTTAGAGGTTCTTTTCATATATCTGGAGGTGGTTTACTACTGTATTCAGTAAGGTCGAGACAATCAAGTTCAACTTCATCTTTAACTTCTTGTGTATCAGGCAACAAGGTTGCAGGATTTAAAACAGTACATCTGACTATCGTCACATTTTCTGCACCTAGTATAACTCGCTCTTACTTAGTCAGCCCACTAGTAGTTAGATATTGTGTGTGAGTTTGCGTTATCAAAATCACTACTGCATTTGGGACATACACTGTTACAGGGTGTCCCATTGCAATGAATTCACTTTGTTCCAAACTCATGCAAGTTGCAGCTACGGATTTTATGCACCCAGGTAATGCAGATGCCACTGGGTCCAAAGTGGCAGAGAAATATGCCACAGGACGTCACATTAGGCCATGTTTCTGAGTTATGACTGAGAGAGCACACTTGTCTCATGCATCACAGAATAATGTGAACTGTTTGGAATAATCTGTCATTCCTAATGCAGGAGCTTCACAGAGACAGTTGCATAATTTCAGAAAAGCTGTCATGCTTTCATCGTCCATTCTACTGGATCCTTTGCTTTTTTCTTTGTCAATTGTATCAATGGTTTAGCTAGCACTGCAAATCCCACAATCCACTGCCCACAATAACCCACAACTCCGAGAAACATCCTGATTTCTTTCTGTCTCTTTGGTAATTTCATATTTTTGATTATTTTCATTCTTTCTGAAGTTACTTTTCTGACCCTTCTTTCTATTTGGTGTCCCAAATATTTGACTTAAGTGGTACAAAAATGTAGTTTCTCAGGTGTCCTCCTTCAGCCAGGTGATTCAACAATGCAACTGAATCAATGACACAATCATCTCGGGTCTTGGATGCGACTAGTAAGTCATCAATGTACTGCACCAAGACGGACTGTCTGGGCTATACCAGAGATTCAAGACACTTTTTCAAAATCTGATTAAAGATTGATGGACTTTCTGTGTACCTCTGTGGAACACGATTCCAGACGTAAACATGTTCGTCAAATTTAAACAAAAATAAAAACCCACTGTCTGGATGCAATGGAATGGAGAAAAAGGCATGGCACAAATCGATTACAGTGAACAATCCTGCACTCCATGATATCTGATAGAGGATCACTGCTGGATTCGGTACTTTTGAACAGCATAGTACAACAATTGTATTTATCTTGCGTAAATCTTGGACCACTCTATATTTGCTATTTGGTTTCTTTATGCCAATTAAAGGTGAGTTACGTGGACTGCTCATTATTTCTTTTAGTATGCCTTGCTCAACCAAACATTCAATTCCTGCTGCAACACCTGCTTTTATTTCTAGGCTCATTTTATATTGTCGGATATTTGGATAGACTGCTCCTTTCTTTACAGTAACTTTTACTGGGTCGACATTTGCCATCAATCCCACTTCTTTTCTGGTAAAATCTCACACATCAGGGTTTAAGATATTTTTAACCTCCTCTGGCAGCTCATCGGTAGTTATCTGTTTAACTTCAGTCCTTTGTCTCGCTAACATAATGTTTTACACTCTGTCTTCATCAGGAGTCTGTATTGCAACGCCCTCCGGTGTGCAAAAAATGGTGCAATTCATTTTGCATAATAAATCCCTTCCTAACAAGTAGACAGGGCTTTAGTCACAGACTACGAATTTGTGCATTTCTTTAAAGTTGCCAATACATACTGCCGTTGGTTCTGTAATAGGGGTCCTAATCTTCTTATTAGTAAAGCCCACTACTTGGATTGCTTCTCCTGAGAGGGGTAGGTTTGGGATGTCTGCTGTTCTCACAGTAGAACGGGTAGCACCAGTGTCTAGTAAGAAGGGGACGTCATTTCCTTCAACCTTACCTTCTATTCAGGGGCCCGACTGATCTACCAGTAAGGTTGCACCAAGTACGCATTCCTCTTCCCCCCTCTCAGGCATCATCATAAAGTCTCCTCATCAAAAAATGTGTCCTGTAAAAGAAACTGTGGAGTTCCTGAGTTTTTCTTACCACTTCCCTCCAGGAATCCGGAGTCCACACTGTACTTGGCTTGACTCACAAATCTGGCATAGGGGCAGGTGGCAATTGTTTCTGTATTACCTGTTGTGGCTGCCTCATTGACACCTCATTCTGTGTCTGTGGATTTAAATTTTGAGTTTGGACATTATTATTCTGTATAAGTTTACACTTGTTTTTCCAATGCCCCAATTTTCCGCATCCATGACAGGGAAACTTTTTCTTTGCCTCTTCTTTGCTCAATCTCCCTCCGAGTTGACCCCCACTGTTTTCACCTTGACCTTCCCCTCTTCCTTGATTATTTTCCTGTTGACTTAACTGAAGTTCCTGTTCTGTTAATTTAATTTGACCCCACATTACTTTTTCTTTTAATTTCTTTTGTCTGTTATCAACTTCATCCCCACAGTATTTTGCATACTTGAGGATTTTGTCAATAGGCTTTGCCTGCCACATAACTTATGTTCTTTAATCATTTGGGATATATCTGTCCTCAATCCACTCACAAAATATTATACAAAGTGTTTCATGTCTTTATTATCGATGTTTTCTAACCCACTGTACTGTTTAAATACCTGTATTAGGCGCTCATAATATGCATGTACAGATTCATCCTTTTCTTGGGTTGTTCTGTCTATTTTTATCCAATCTGTTTATTTTAGGGGCACCTTTCCTTTCAAATAAGTTATTACGTGATGATATTTTTTCATTTCCTCATCTGACGGGGCTCCTGTTTTTACATCTCTTGGGTACTCATCGTTAGGCCAATCTACTGACATTTTACATTCTGTCTAGAAGTCAGCAGGTACAACTATGTCAAACAAACCATTTAGATCTTTTATCAGCACTTTCAAAACCTTCACAAACCTTTCAACTTGCCTGTACCATTCTACAGGTTTTTCTGTAAGCTTTGGGAAATCATTTGTAAATAAAAAAATATCCCGTTGGACCATGGGACATGCAAATAACCTTCCCCTGGAAGTTCTCTTATTGGACACAACCTTTCAACCTTTTCTGTTTCTTTAATTACATATTCAGATATCATACGATTCGCCGGTGCTTCTTCCTTTTTATTTGTCCATCTTGCTTTCCATATTTCTAAGCCATTTTGTAACAATAATTTTTTTATCTGCAATTTTCTCTCTGACACATTCATGTTCTCCAAATCTTTGTCGGAAGATTCTGCTCTATATGGCTTCTGCAACACTTTGGATTTACCTATGTCAATTCCCATTTCTGAGGCCAAATTCATACATTTCTCATGAAATATTTTTTTATTTCGAGTCATGCTTCTGCATATGAATAACTCTTCTTCGCTGAAAGAATTCAATCTCTCTAGCCCTACATTTCCAGCTATAATTTCTTCCAATTCTACTCTTAATTTAAAGATGTCTAACTCCTTTGAATGTGATTTTGGCTTCTCTATTTCTCGTGTCCACCTTTCAATTTCTTCTGAGATTACTACAGTGGCTCTCTTTGTTCCTGTAGATGTTTCAATCTGTACTTCTCTTGAGCCTACAGTGGAAACTTTTTTGAACAAATAATTTATTGGCTCTGTTATGGGCGGATCCATTAGGGAAATTACTGACTCACACTCACTTGCTTGATCATCTGTTATTATATTTTCTTTTCTGGGTTGCATGATTGGAGAAGTCAGAACTGGAGTTTTAGGACTGGTTTGCTTATCTCCATACAAAGGATCAACTGGACCTATAGTCACTGGGATCGTTAGGGCTTCAGGACTAGTATTTAATTGGGTTATTTTTCTGAATTACTTCACTTCTATGTTTATTTATTGCTTCTCTTACTTTTTCCTGCAACACCTTTTCTATAGTAGTCTCATGTACAATCTGGGGAACCAAGGATGTTTTTAAAAACAGGGGACTATGGGTAACAGTATTTGTCTCTTCTTAATAAGGTGGAGGATTTTTCATTAATAGGTCTTCTAAATCCCCATTACCAGTCCCTAAATGTTTTGTTTTCTCTGTACATTTACATCCTGTCGTATCTTCTGTGGTAAATACAGGATATAATCCTTCCACTATCATAACTGTCTCCATTGTTTCATCTGCTTATCTCGAGTCACTCTGGGAAATCTAGGGTAAAATGTATTTAAGTTTCTATCACATCGGGATCTGTCTCGCTCGAAAGCCTCGGTCTCCCACCCTTCTAAAGCTTCATACTGCATTAATCTAGGTCTCGGTTCTAATTCATTCATGCGAGTTCATAAATTGTGAAAAATTCTTCCATTAAATGTTCCGTATTCTGGAAATGCTAATATTCCATCATCTTTTGTGTATTCTATCCAATTTTCTAACCTTACACAAGTGTGGTAGCCACTTTCTAGCATCATGTATGATGCAGGCATTTTTGGAGGTAAAATATTAATACCTCCTCTTGTTTTAATGGGCTTATCCTTTTTAAAATAATTCTTAATTTTCTGCATGAATTACACTTTTCTCTTTTCTCCATACATGATGTTTGGCCTTCCTCTAATGTACTGTTTGTGAGCAAAATCTTTATATCTTCTGTCTGGACGAGACTCTGTTATTGTTGGATGGAAATTCCACATATAATCACCACTATCTGTTTGCAGTGAAAATTCTATTTGTGCAGGTTAATCTATTTTTTACTTCTTCTGAAATGTTTCTCCAATACCAGCACGTCTCTTATTTTTAATGACCAATCAACATTTATTTTACAGAAACACTTTAACCAATGCTTTCACGGCTCTCTTGTGACGTGAGTTTCACTCTCTGTACTCACCCCTCCTTTACAAAATTACCTCCACTACACACTCGCTGTTTCAACCAATACCAGCGCGGCTCTTAGTGATGTCAGTGCAGCTCCCGCAACTGATCCCTCATTTGCAAGGTAATACGACAATTCAATTTCTTTCAATTTCAATTACACGTTTCATTAATTAACAACAAAAAACATTTGTTACTGTGCCTGACTGACTAAATTCAAAGAATAGTCAAATTTTTTCACAGCGAGTGAAACCTTTTCGTTTACCCTTCATACACTACGAGTAAAACCTCTTCCGCTTACTCTTCACGCAAGCAAAAAAAAGTCCTGTTTCTTCTTTAGACTTACCATTTCTAGGTGATATAAGACCACATTTTCACCAGCAAACTCCTTTGCTATCAATCACTCTCACTTTTATATGAGAAAAAATCATACCTAACTAGTGCATCAACTTTTACCTAACTATCTGGACTTACTTCATCAAGGCCAGTAACCTCACTGCAGTGTGGCTTCCATTTACCACCTGCTATTCAAAATCCCCTGGGAATTCAGGACAACATGAAACAATACAAAAGGGTTTGGTTAAAAACATAAATCAATATAAAAGCAATACACAACTAACTACCTATCTTAACTAAAACCTAAACCATAGCTCTGCTACCAAAGGAATACTGATGGCGCGAGATTACCAGGTTAGGATAATTTCTAACACCATCCTCACCTTGGCCCATAAACATACACACTTTAAACTGGTAATCTATTTCCTGCCGATCAGGATTTTATATTTTATACCTGTAAAACATAACTTACCAATTCCTTGTCACCTTATTTCTAATCACTCAGGTCCATGTATCTAGTAGTTAGAATAATAGGTATAGGGTAACAATTTAATTTTATCATGAAATAACCACAGACTCTGGAAAATTTTAACCTCGTTATCTATGCAATATTTTGTGAGTCAAAATCCAACATACATCTGTCACCAACTTCTCAAGGAGAAAAATAATGATCGAAATAAGAATCTTTAGAGACTTAGTAATATAATAATGATATAATATATGCTTTCTAGACATTTGTACCTGGGAAGGGTGAGAAAAGGAAACGCTACAATGACATACCACACAGAGTTATATTTTTCTGGAATGGTGTGAGGACCAACCCCAGGCCAAGGGCTGGAAAGAAAGCTCTCCCGACTAGACACAAGCTGATCGGTCAGGACAGGTGCAGGACAGGACAGGTAACCTCTTCTAAATGCAATACCAGCGTTACATCCCTCTTTGCAGCTACTCTCATTCCAATTCTAATAAACAGAGTCTTCTCCTTCAGCAATTTCCTGAATCTTTTTTCAGAGTGCTCTACCAGCCCTCTGAGCTCTGAGACATTCACAATCTCCTTCAGCATACGTTGGGTCAGTGACAGGTCTGTGGCAAGTCGGACAATCTAACTGACTAAGCCTAACTTAGTTATACCATTTTCCCAGATATGTACAACCCCCACCAAATGTTGCAAATTTGTGTATTCCCTTCATTTGATTGGCCAGTAGGACGGGGAGAGGTCATCTCTCCATACCAGGATGACGTTGTTTTCCTTTATTTTAATTAATCTATCCCGCCCATAATTTACTTTCCCAAGCTTTTATTCCACCCAGCATTATTTCATTTCATATACAACGTATAAAATTTCATTCGCTCTTCTTCCTCTCTCCAGGTCAAGAGGTGAGGTTCTCAGGCGCATCGCTGGTAAGATGGGACTTGGCAGGCGTTCAATGCCAATTAATTCAAGGATCTCGAAGTTCAAGTGCGCACGCGCAGCAATTCAATATGGAGAATGCAGACACCCTTCAGGCCCAAATAAGAGCCAATAATAAAGTCAAAGAAAAACATGTTAGAATACGAAAGTAAAGGAATGCACTGTATACCACTTATTTCTACTCTAACCCCATTATTTTATTTTAACTATTGCATTAGCAGATTAGCAAGTTTCGTTACATATGAAATCTTGCACCATCACATTTTTATTGCTAAGTTCCACTTTCCTCTTTTTAGGTCTGCCATTATACCAATTGTTGATCTCTTGAGCTTAGTTTTAGCTTTTAATTTAGGTGAACACAATTTGTCAAGCTATGGTAAAAGGTTCAGGGTCAGAGAAGGTGAGACTTTTAGGTCTGTTGCTTTTTAGAGATAGTTAAACTCTTATTCCTTGATGCTGTGCAGTAGCATAAATGGGAAGGGCAATGCCCTTGTCTTGGTGCCAACATATAGCTGAAATGTGAGGTTTGTGAGCAGTAGAGTGATTCAAAAAAGTCCCAGATGTGGCCATATACATAATTCAGCATTTCCACAACAGCATAATGATGTGAATTAAACTAATTCTAGTCTTTTTTAGGTCAGGCCTATAGCGGCATCGCTCATGCCCTGCTTGCTTTGCGAGGCATGCAGTAATCGAGTATGGAGTGGAAGCTCCGTGAAATCTTCGCCCACTCTCCACCCATGTTTTTAATTGGCTTGTGTCACTGTCTTTCGTAAATGCTGATGTCTGATTGAATATGAGGCTTGTTAGTCCCTCCTTATGTTGGCCATGTCGTCATTTGTACCCTCCCATGGTTACTGAATGTTACACAGTACTTAGACTGTGAGCACTACTTTGAATGTGTCTTCTAGCCCCCTTCTTGCCCCGCCCACACTCCCATTGTCTGTGCTCCCTCAAGTTGTCTGTGATGCAATACAAACAGTTTCGTGTAAATGGGAGTACTATTGCAATGGAAATGCTTGTTTTTAGGCTTGTTTTCCCTCGGTTGCACTCGATGAGTCTCGATCGCAGTCTGAAGCGATCATCCTCCTTTTTACTGCCTGTAAGGTTCGATGTGTGTCTCCCTTTGTTATGGTGCGTTAATACCAATGTGCTGACTTGAGGGAGGAAACGAAAAATACAAAGCAGACAAAAGTCAAAACGCTGGAGCCAATAAAAATAAAGGTAAACTCCAAGGACAGTAGATTTTATTTGCACTGCGAGTTTAGCGGTTCTAGGCACTGGGTTGCTGCTCTCTGTGCTCTTCTGTCACAAATTACGATAGCGGTGTTACAAATGTTTGCTTCTGTTTCCAGGATAATAAAGATTCTTTTAGACAACCACAAAAGTTTAAACAACTATAACCCATGCCAAAAATCGTCCGAGAAAGCTGTTTGAGCTAATCAGAACACAATCCAAGGAACAACCCCAACCACTCAGTACTCTGGGCAAAGCACCCTCCTGTGAAGACTTCACTTCTTTCTTTATCCAAAAAACAGACAACATAAAGAACGATCTCCTCATTGACGTAAGTCTCTACCCCAAACCCCTCTGCATAGCACCCACTGAACCAAAAAACAATGCTACATGGTCATCCTTTGCCACCTACTCGGAAGAAGAAATTGGTAGACTGCTCAGTACTGTGAAACCAGCCAATCACCTCACGGACCCCCTTCCTGCCAACGCTGTCAAAGACCTTACCCCGTCGCTCCTCCCACTTTGGACTAAAATTATCAACAGCTCACTTCAACAAGGGACCACCCCCGACTCCCTCAAAGTTGGACAAGTCACACCTCTACTAAAGAAACCTACAGCCGACCCCTCTGATCTAAATAATTACCGTCCCATTACCAACATTCCGACTCTTGCCAAATTGCTCGAAAAATGCGCACAAACTCAATTGACTAGACACATTAATCAGTTTGATCTACTCAACCCTCATCAATCAGGCTTCAGAGCGGACCACAGTACAGAAACTGCTATGATACACATAATTGACGACGCCCTCCAAATCCTAGATCAAAACGATACCTGCCTCCTTATCCTTCTTGATCTCTCCTCTGCATTCGACACCGTCAAACATGAGAACTTACTCGATCTATTAAACACAATAATGGGTATATCTGGAACTGTGCTCAAGTGGTTCACGTCCTTTCTACACAACAGAACGCAGAAATTCAAGAGTAACAACTTGATGTCTTCTCCAATACCGGTAACACTAGGCGTCCCACAAGGATTCTCCCTATCCCCAATTTTGTTTAACCTAGTTATGGAACCTCTCACCACCTTGCTACAAGCATCCAATGTTCAATTCCACATGTACGCTGATGACACTCCACTTTATCTCAAAGTACAATCACCCAAAGACATTATGCTCTTGAATTCAACGATCAGAAGCACCCAATCATGGTTGGCTGCTAATCATCTCAAGCTCAATGCTCTTAAAACGGAGTTCCTCTTGATCTCACCTCCTGCGAATATCACTACCACTCAAATCTGGCTCAAACACCTAACCGCACTCAATGTTCATCCCACCATTGTGGACTCAGCAAAATCTCTAGGCATAACACTTGACACCAACCTCAACATGCAGGAACACATCAACAAAGCAACTAAAGGGGCGAACTACCAGATCAATACCTTAAGGAAACTCAAACACTTCCTTCCAGCCAAAGATTTCCAAACTGCGGTATAAGCTCTAGTCATCCCTCGAATAGATTACGGCCGCATCGCCCTCTGCGGTCTCCCCCTAACTACCACGGCACCCATAAGAGCTTCTCTAAACGCTGCAGCGAGACTCATCACCGGTTCAAGAAAACACTCACACATTTCCCCTGACCTGAGAGCCCTGAACTGGCTGCCTTTTGAAGCCAGAATTCATCTGAAAATCGCCTGCATCACGCACAAGGCTGTTCACCTGAGCTCACCCGGATACCTCGCCCAAAAGCTGACGACATCCGGAGGCTCTAGAAACACTAGAGGCACAAACAACCTCCTACTAAAGCCCCAAAGATTCCGCAAGGAAAAAACATATAAACGTTCCTTCTCAGGAATGGCACCCAGGATCTGGAACTCACTCCCCCCTGAAATCAGACTCATCTCCTCTACCATGCTTTTCAAGAAAGAAGTAAAAGCTATCCTCATGGCTAAATACACTTGAATTATTACTGGGGAGGATATTTACAGACGTTGTACCATTCAGTTTTACTAATCTTTTTTGCATTTTTTGTATGACGCGTGTTGTTGACCTGCCTGAGTGTTTACGCTATCAATTATTTGTACTTGTATCATTATTGATGTACCTGGCTGACTATGCTCCCACATGTACCTTCCCCACCCCAATTGCTATTTACTCGCACGTTGTTCCTCTCGTCTGTAAAGCGCTCTGATATCTGCAAAGATCTTGTTCGCGCTATATAAAACTTTCAAAATAAATAAAAAATAAATAAAATAAACCCTCTACCACTTTTAGAATTTAGGAACAAAAAAATGAAAGCCATATTTAATCTCTCTGCCAATCTGCAAACCTAATTTTCAAGAAAATATGCATTTTCACACACAAATGATAGAGAGAGACAAGTAGTCGATTACTATTGGTACTTGACTGAACCTGTTTCCAATACCGTTTATTTAGTGGACTAGAGGCTTTATGGAAATGCATGTGTGTGAAGTGGTGCACTTCGAAGAGTACTCTGTCAGATGGGACCTGGAGTCTGCTTGATAAGCCAGATTTTACTAGTGGGCATGTGTTCTGCTTTAATTTTAACACGTGAATAACTGGAAGAGTGTTGAAAGTGAGCACAAGTTTCACCCTCTTCATGCCATTGAACATGGTTAAGCTAGGCAGGTACAGAGGAAGCATGAGTTCTCAGCAGTGATCCCCGACCACGGCTCTGCACCTCCCACGATCACTGCCTTTGTTCACAATTACAGCTTGATATGCTTTTGCCAGCACGGATGATGAGCAGCAGACACGCGGTGGCTCATTTCACAGCGTGGGAGTCTCTCCTCATCACTTCGGAACGCGCTGCGACGCCCTCGCATCACAATATGAGCCAGGCCTTTGCGGCACAAGGAGACGCGGTGTGCCGATATGTGAGGGACCTAAAGTGCATCTTAATGCCACAACACGGCAGCGCCGAGGGCACATGGGAATGGCTATGAGTGGAGCAAGTGAACGTGAATCGCCAACCCGTGGTGCTGTCTTAACTCAAGTAAACAAGCGGACCCAATTGAATGTCAGGCAGCTGTCACACTGATTGCCACTTGAACACATGCTCCTTTTCTTCACACCCAAACACCTCCCTGCCCCCCCCCCCCACCCATCTATGCCCGTGCACGCGGACCAAAGAGACCTAGGCTTTGCACACCATGTACAAGGCTCCAGACCAAACCTCACCCACTCCACCGCCATCTCCAGACACAAGAAAACAGCCATTTAAGCCTCATGGCCCTAGTGCACGTCCTCAAAAGCCCTCAGGGCCACTTTCTTGCATTCATCTCCCCCACAGACTCACACCTCATACAACAGCCCCAGAAATCCAATAGCACATAAAAGGCCATGCAAAAACATTACTCAACTCATTAGTCTACTACACCCCTCCAACCTGCTTTCTCTTGTCTATCCAAAAGATTCAAAAAGCATCCTGCCTTATGCTTTCACACAAAACTCCGATTGTACCGCCCAAGAAATAACAACCGCTAAAGTAAACACTCGCCACTCGTGCCCTACAAAATAACGCGTTTAGCACACCCGGCTTTGATTCGCCCGCACCTCAGAAACAATTCCAACACACATCCATTTACACACTCGTGCAAGACATTATTGCCCCAGAGACCCACACAGTACAGCATGCCTTCATACAGTACTGCAAGCCATGCCCGGAATGAGCTGCCCTTAAGAACCCACACAGCACAGCATGCCTTCACACAGTCTTGCACAGACTCCACACTGTTCTCAGTGTCCAGCTATCACTTACAGTTACACTCCCCTGCATATGTAACGTTTCCAGAAACTAAGTGAATTGCTCTAATGCCGAGTTAGGTTCAAACAAGCATTTGCAAAGCAATAGGTCTTACGTGAACGCGAGTTTGAGCTATTGGCATTGAAAATGACAATGATTTTTATTTATGTTTTGCTTTTTTAAACATAAATAAAAGGCTTTGTCATTTACAATGCCAATAGCTTGAACTCGCGTAAATGCAAGACCTATTGCATTGCAAATTCTTGATTTTTTATAGAAAGTTGAATGAAATTAGAAAGCAAGGAACATTCTTGTGAATTCACAAGTATTTGTCAACACTGAGAGGAATCTGATTTAACAAGAGTATAAGACAATGGGAAAAATATGACCAGCCATTCTTTGCTTACCTCACAGCATCTGCCAAATATTCAGTACACTTGTAGGCAGTATGAGAAAAGTACATCATCATGGAATGCAAGGACTTCGGACTGGACTTTGTAAGGTAGATAGCTGATAGGTGTGTGTTCTTGTAAAGTGCTGTGGAGGAAAAATTGGATTCAAATCATCAAAAGAAAATGGCATCTCACATACTGATACATAATGGCAAATACCAATACAAAACAGAATATCACAGTAGGCTTTTCACTGCTTTGGTAATTACAGAAATGAAGATTAGTATGTGCTAATATGAAACAAACAGTGATACATCGCCTGGTAGTTTTGGATAGATTATTCCTAGCATGGCATGGTCAACACTAATTTACAAAACATCTGCACCTTTTGTAATAGCAAATATGAACTAAAAATTGTGGAATAGAATGCTACACAGAAGGATTTCAATATGTTAGGACTGATTCACACATTTACATCCATCACCTTTTGGTTTCTAAGTGAGATCGCATAAAAAGAGGGCTGTGTGCTTGCTGACTTCCTTCCTGAGCTGCTGTGCCAATAGAATTTAACGTTCTCCTTACTGAGGCGGTCCCAGAAGGCTAAATACTTCTAGGGTGCCCGAAACTGATGTTTATTTGGTTGATACATTTAAAGTGGCATAGAGTGATGAAATGGAATGGTGTTCAGAGACATAAATGTGCATTGACATTCATTAAAGCATTTCCATAACTCTGTTTTCTGCCAGGAGGCATGGCCAGCAGCCGGAAGGAATGGCTGCTCACTAGCGCGACTCCGGAGCCCTCACCTGCTAATCCGGCATATATCCTGAGTACCTTAACAGTTTTGATACTGCTAATAGTGGGACCACAGCCATTAAGCTCCGGGGCACCAGCATACCTGGTAATCCCGTTTGCGGGGGCTGGGAAGAGGTGTGTGCGATTCTGACCCAGCGGGTGGAGAAGGGATGAAAAATGGCGGCAACAAGACTGGCATAATCCCACAGACAGGCGGCGCTGGGGATTGGCTTGCCCAGATGGCCTGAAGCCTTTCATCGGCCCGCAGACAACATCGGAGACACTCGGAGGCTGGCCAGCATTGAAGTACGGACTAACGTGCAGAACTGCCTTGCAGGACCGGGGGCAGGCCTCGACCTGCGTGGTCAGGCTCCTGCCTGCGAGAACAGGGCAATGGCCCTGTGTGACTGGTTAGATTGGGCCCATAGGCAGAGCAGTAGGGGAGCTGCGGGAAGTTAGAAGACTGCACCCGGTGAGTGGGAGAGCTGGAACCCACAAGACAACCATCAGCGTGGCCCCGGAATTGCTGCAGGCTCGGCCGGGTTCGCAGGGGAACTGGTGAAGTCGAGTCCTGCCCAAGATAGACCTGTGGGCTGACTGGAGCATTGGGACACTACTAAGAAAGCATGCTACGTGTAGGCTGGGCTTGTGCACTGGCAGCATGAGCCGAAAGGCGAGGCCTCATAGAACAATACTGTAGCAGGCCAGGATCTGCCCCCAGAGTGGGAGAGAGGGGACGGATTTCTCAACAAGCGAGAAAAAGAACTTCTGGAGGGGTACTGCGGGCCCCAGACATTGTGAGTGGTGGCAGCAAGAGGCGTAACTAGAGCCTAATTTCCGGGGGGTAAGAAAAAATTGGGGGGGGGGCTGAAACTTTAAGCAATAGGCAAAGTGGAGCTGCAGGGGCTCTTAGAAGGGGTGAAACAACACCAAAGCCTCATTAACATGCAAAAGGTCTTTTAAAGACCTGTGAAGTGCTCGAGTGCGGCTGCGTGTGCACCTGGGAAACTGTCTTACCCCAGGCTGCCACACACGACGGGGGGGCTGAAGCCCCTTGAGTCCAATGGGTGTTGCGCGCCTGGTGACAGCTCTTCCCACCCGACTGGAAATCTACGGAAGAGATCTGCATGAGATTGTGAAAGGGGTGGCCCCCCAGACACAGTGCTTCTAACCTGGAGTAATGAGACCCCCCAAGGGGCTGGTAAGGAAGGGACAAGGGACATCCAGACTCTGCAGGCAGCAAGCCAATCCTGGGTCCCGGAGTGTCAAGTCAAGTGGGACTGTTGTGTAATTCCCTTGACTCAAGCCAACGTAAAAGGGACAGCAAAACTATCTGGGTCAAACCACCAGGCTGCTAATGGCCCGTGGCCCTTACGCAGGCAGCAGGGAGTACCACGTTTGGTCCTGCACGACTAATCCATCAATTGCTGGAATGTACGACACTCCAGGATGGCTGGGAGAAAAGGACCCAAATCTTCATTACAGACTAAGCTGGACAAATATGCCTGTAATAAAAATGTCGAGGAGTCTAAGATCTCCAAAGTTAATGACCGAGAGAAAACACAACCGATCCCTGCGCAGCCGGATCCAACACTACAGGAGATCATGGCTGCCATCAAAGGGGTATGGTCCTCCCTGGAGTCTCAGTTGGACTCCATGAACACTGAGGTTTCCCTCCTGCGGACTGACCTCCGTAAGATGGGGATGAAAGTTAAGGAAGTGGAGGAAGCAACCAAACAAATTACTATGGGCACCTTCTAACTCAAGGGTCAGGTACAGCAATTGACCGAAAAACAGGACAAAATGGAGGCGCAACTAGATGAATACGAAGGCAGAACATGTAGCAACAACATGAGCATCCTGGGGGTGCCAGAGCAAGAGGAAGGGTTGAACGCTGGCCTCTTTGATGAAGAACTGACAGCGAAACCATTACGTCCAAAATGCCTTTCTAATTTCTTTTCAATTGAGAGGGCCCACCGGGTTCCTGGGGGATGCTCCAGACCAGGGGCTCCACCCCGCCCATTAATATCAAGAGTCTTCAATTTTTGAGACCGGGATGCGATAATTTAGACAGCACGGACCACCTCACCACTATCGCTGGAGAACAGTCAGATATCCTTCTTTCCGGATTTCACAATGAAAGGTCAGAACCAACGGCGGAGTTTTCTGGAGGTGCTTAGAGAAAAGAACATAAAGTACACCATGCTTTCTCTGGCCAAATAGCGCATCGAAGCTGATGGGAAGAACTGGTTCTTTTCTTCCACGGAGGAGTTGTGAGACTGGCTGGAGGGCTGGCAACAAGTGGGAAAACCTAGCAAGAACAGACACACTGGACCGAGAGGAACCAGACCCGACAACTCCCAAGGCCCAAGCAATGATTCACCTGGGAGAGGAGTGGATATGGCCCACGGCAGCTGAACTGACAGCATGAACTAATTGCCTGTAATGGACTTGAAGTACAGATAAGTGGGGAGAAGGGGGCTTCTAGTTTGCTGGAGGATAACTACTGACACTTAGGAGATCGCCCTATGGGACCCAGACTGGGACAACGCTTTATTACTTGGAGCAGAAGGGTGCACTACCAATTAAAAGCCTAAGAGGCCCAGATGGCTTAGGGCGGTGGTCCACGTTTACAAAGTCTGTAACCCTAGACATCAAACAAGTGATGATAGGCGGGGACAGAGGCTGCTTCCCATGCACCTACTTAATTGGGGCAGGGGGGCAACAGGCACTCTGCCACGTTGGGGTGTGGGTAGTTTAAAATCCACTGACAGGGGGGCAGGGAGTGGGGATCAGTTATGGGAAGGATGGGTGTGTTCTATTTGTTTTTCCTACTAGTCACTCAATAACATTCCCATGCACCAGAGACCTCGTGCATCTCCACCCAAGCCCTTTACGACCTAGCAAAAATCAGGGTGAAAGGCGTCTATTTGAAGAACTGGAAGAGGGGCGGGCTCAAGCTGTTTGCGGGAACCTTGTTGATCAAGGGTCAACGCTTGGCCTTATCCCTCAGAAAATTAGATTGTTACACAGGTAGCGTATACGTCATTGACAATCCTAACCTGGAACGTCAATGGGCTCGGCGAAAAAATAAAAAGGGAATTGTCCTGCAATATCTCAAACGCCAGGCTCCCGCTATAGTCCTCTTACAAGGAATGCATTTGGTGGGCAATCACTGTAAGGCTCTGACAGATGGGGGTACCAGCTCATGGTCCACGTGGGATACACATCAAGGTCCAGAGGTACAGGTGTTTTAATCAAGAAATCCCTTGTGTTAACCCCACACCAGCCACGGGTGGACCCACATGGTAGGTTTGCAATCTTGGAGGCTAGCTGGAAAGGGAGGCGAGTTACCATCATCTCAATTTATGCCCCCCCTGGCTCTAGGTAAGGAAATATTGGTGGACCTGGGCAAGATCATGCTTGACCTACCACTTGGCATGCTGATCCCGGAGGGAGATTTCAATATGACGTTAAACGACCAGTTAGAGAGACAACCTTCGCGTTCCTCTCCGAGGCTCAGCGGGCATATGAGTTTCTGGTCACCATGGGCCTCACGGATATATGGCGCCACTATCATCCTGATTTGACATGATTCACATATTACTCTAACTCACATCATGGCCTTTCCCGCGGAGACTACCTTTTGACCAACTGAGCAAATGTTGGGAGCTTCCAGGATCCACAACGTCTTCCACGCAGTATCTTGGATCATTCCCCGGTATGGGCGGAACTCTCATTTAACAAGCAGTGCCAGAGAGCCACCATAACCATGAATTCATGGCTACTAAAAGTGGCAGATATTAAAGACCGCTTAGAAGAACATTCGAAAAAATGACTTCATAGAAAATGTGGGATCTGTGGAGTCAGCTCAGACTATATGGTAGGCATATAAAGCGGTGGTGAAAGGACAGGCACTAGCTCTTAAAGTGGGGAACATTAAGAAACAACAGGCACAGATAGAACAATTGGAAGCTGATCTCCGGACTCTCGAGGTCGAATACACGCAATCCCCTACTGAGGATGTTCATCATAAATTACAGGTCAAACAGTTGAAATATAGAACTATGGCGCTTGAACGGGCAAGGGCTAAGTTACTGGCAACCCAACATAGTCTGTATGAACTTGGGGATAGAGCGGGAAAGCTGCTTTTCTGGTTAGAACGGAGGGAGTTGGCTGAGCCATGGGTCCCTCATTTAACCGTTGATGGTACCCTGACTATAACAGATCCGCAAGAGATAGCAGAGGCATTCACAGATTATTTTGAACAGATCTACACTCCCTCTGCTGTTCCCACCGCTGAAGAGTCCCAACAATTCTTGATTGATGTGCATCTACCGGTCCTATCCCCAATGAAAGAGTCGCTGGAGGACGATTTTACTGACAAAGTTCTCCAAAAGGCGACAGAGAACATACATTTTTGGAAAGCGATGGGTCCTAACAGCATTCCTATTGAACTCCTCAAATCTACTAGCTCCCTCAAAGCACCTTATAGAAAAGAGAAGTACAATGAGAGCTATGAAAAAGGGTTCTTGCAGGAGGATCAGAGGCTTGCTGCTATGGTAGTCATTCGCAAACCGGGAAAACCCATGAACAAATTCGGTTCCTACCGGCCGATCTCCCTTATTAATGCTGAGGCCAAGATTCTAGTGGAATTACTGGGTACCTGGCTGGCGCCGCACCTTCCCTCGCTTGTGCATGCCGATCAATCCGGCTTTATGTCAAGCCGCAGCACAGCCCTTAATTTCCACAGGCTCCACAATATGATCGGTTGCCAACATGTCATTGAAGAACAGCCATAATCTTAACTTTGGATGCTAAAATGACGTTTGACTCGATACAGTGGCCATACCTCTTCAAGGTGCTACAACGCTTGGGATTTGGACCAACATTCTTGGGATGGATCAGGTTGCTATATACAGACCTCAGAGGACAAATTAAAGCCAATACCCACACTTCACAAGTGTTTCCGCTGAGTGGGGGTACTAGGCAGGCATGCCCCCTATCTCCATTGATATTTTCTCTGATACTGGAGACAATGGCGACCTGGGTTAGAGGGGATGTAGTGTTAAGGGGATTTAAATGGGCCAAGGGACAAGAAGACAGGCTATCCCTCTATGTGGATGATATCCTGCTTTACTTAGCAGCAAAGGGGAAATCACTTCACAGAATATTAAATATCTTCACAAACTTTGGGAGATATTCGGTATACTCAATTAATTGGTCTAACTTCCTACAAATGTAAATGGTATGACCTAGACTTCAATGATTGTGAAGCCAGTCTTTTTAAACTCTCACTCTCACCTAATTTCACTCTTTCTGGGACGCTAATCTATCGACCCCTGGGACCAGCTGGTGTATGGGCCTCCTCACTCCCTGATCTCATTGCCCCTTATTACTACAAGCTCCTAACTTCTTGATTTTGGGCGACCTTAATTTACATTTCAACGAGACTACCTGTTCCACTAGCGCCAACCTCATTGCTGACCTGGTAGGTTTGAACGTTATTCTTCACAACTCAGGCCCTACCCACAAAGTTGGAAATTCACTTGATCCTATCTTCTCCAACCTTAATACCGTTTTATGTAAATCTGCTATCCCAATCCCTTGGTCCGACCATTTTCTGGTAGAATTCCAAATTAAACAAGAGCAGAGCTCCAAGAACCCCCAGCACCCCTCGGGGTGAAGGAATGGCAGAAACTGGAAAGATCTAGACATAAACAAACTCAACCTTCTTCTAGAAAACACTATGCCGGTTACGTCTATCACTAATCTTGATGATGATGTTGTCCTCCATCTATGGCTAACGTCGTCTATTGACGTATGTCTACCCCCAACCAATAAGAAATATATTCACCATCACCCCCAGCCCCTGGTCTTCAGAAAAGCTCAAACAAGAAAAAACTAAATGCAAAAATTTAGAAAGACGCTGGCGCAAAAACTACAAACCAACAATAAAAGCAATGTATAAATTAGCCTTAAACAAATATCACTCAATGTGTAATACGGCTTGGGCAGAGCATGCCAATCAAACTATTCTACATGCACAAAACTGCCCCAAAGTACTGTTCAAAGTTGTAAAGGAACTTTCGGGTGCCTCTTGTCAGCCCAAGCCCCCATGTTTGGATAAACAGTCAACAACCTTCATAAGTTCACAACCTGATGTCCCCTCTACACAATGTCTCTCTGAGGAAGTCGATCCAGCCAACAGCAACACCTGTTTAGACAAATGGACACCACTTGATTTTTTCTCCTTCCATGGCATTCTTGCCAGTATTAAATCTGGGTCCCCAAGGATCCACTCCCCCCATCGGTCCTTCATAAATTCAATCATCCCATTCTTAACATCATCATGGAACTACTCAACACATCTTTATGTGAAGCAACAGTTCCTGCTGCCTGGAAGCATCCCATGGTCGTACCCTTGCTGAAAAAAGCCAATACCGATCTGGAAGTCTCATCCAACTTTCGGTCCATTTCCCTTCTTCCAGTTTTCTCCAAAATTCTGAAAATACATATCAATACCCAACTTACAATTTTTACTGAGACACATAATATCCTACACACATCACAATCTGGCTTCAGGGCAGGCTTTTCTACGTAATCAACACTGTTGGGTGTCACTGAAAACATTTGTCAACAGGTTGACAAAGGAGAAACAGTGGCACTTATTTTGTTTGACAGAATATTGCAACATTTAAGCGGGAAGTGAAGAGCTTCATGATGAGTAAATTCCCTACATAGGCTCATTTGATCACAATTACGAGCAAGTGCAGCCCTACTACTGAACATTTGCGTCGGCAGAAGGGGAACCCCTGACAGGAATAAACTGTAGGACATTCGACGATATGAGACCGGCGACTCTACTGAGACTAAGCTATATACAAAATGCTACCTCATATAAATGTGAACTTATATATTTATCTCACTTCCTAAAGCCATATAATCCTCTACCTCTTACATGTTTGCGCAAATGGAATATGATATAAGTTAAGCCTTAACCTACCTCTTAATGCATAATGCATATTCGGAAAGGATATATATCTATATGCACCCAAAGCCTTATAATTATCTACCTCATATCTGTGTGTTGTTATTAGTGTGACTATACTGTTAATCTGTAACCTGCTCTTTATGTGAAGCGCTCTGATACCCACGGGTCTTGTTCGCGCTATACAAAACTTTATAATAAATAAATAAATAAATAAGTGCCGCTTTCGATACTGTTTCTCACACTGCTCTCCTAACTACTCTCCAATCCCATGGTGTCACAGGCCTGGCACTCAAACGGTTGACGGGTTTCCTTTCAAACAGGACCTTTCCAATCTTATACCCTACCGCCCATTCCTAGGCTCATGAATCACAATATGGAGACCCCCAAGGCTCCATACTCAGCCCACTGCTCTTTACCATCTATGGTAGCCCTCTGTCTACGTTAGCTGAGCAAGCCTGGCAAACCATATATTCGTAAGCAGATGACACTAAGCTCATCTTTTCACTCTCCACTAAGGAGACCTCTAAAACATCAGTGCTCCGATCTGGATTATTAAACATTGCCGACTGGATGCATGCCAACAAACTAAAGCTTAATGGTGGAAAAACCAAACTCCTCCTCTTCGGTAAAAATAAAACCCTCCGGGGATTCCACCACTCACCATCTCAAATGGGTTCTCCCACTCTCCTGTCTCTAAGGGCCCGTAGCCTTAATGTCAACATTGACGACCAACTGTCAATGAAGCAACAAGTGGTCAAAGTGGCCTCCACCTGCTTTACCATACTCAAATTTATCAGGAAAATGTTCTGGATGCTCCCTCTGTCTACCCAACAAACTGTAATCCAGGCCCTTATTGCATCCAGGTTGGATTATGGTAACATACTCTATCTGGGGGCAAGCAAGGAAGTGGTGCACAAGCTACAAGTAGTCCAGAACTGCGCAGCCAGACTGCTCTGTAAACTATCCAAAAGGACTCCCATCTCAGCCTCACTCCGAAAACTTCATTGGCTGAGAATCGACAGTCGGGCCAAATTTAAAGCCCAATGCTATATGAATAAAATAAACTCTAAACTAGCCCCTCAATATCTCAATGTCTTGGTACACCACTACCAACCCCCTCGCCCACTTTGATCCTCGAATCAACACAAATTTCTTGTCCCTAGGATCAAATGAGCCAGAATGGGAGGACGCTTGTTTGCCTATCTGTCCCCCTCCCTCTGGAACTCCCTTTCAACTCACTTAGGTACTAATCCACACTATCTCAAATTCTGCAAAGGCCTAAAAACTCAGCTTTTTAATCAGTAATACCTTCTTTGCCGTTCTGTGTCTAGCCTATTCTTTTTGCTCACTGTGTTCACAGGCGCCGGGAAACCTACGGGTAGCTGCACGCTGGATACATTTAATTTAATAATAATAATAATAAATCCGTGCTTTTCCCATTGCATGGGCCAGTTTCCAGACTTCCTCTCGGGTATACAGTGGAGATGGAGGAGAATGGATTCCGCTATCTGGGAATCTATATCACTATGGATCCTACCGCATTTTACACAAACAATCTTGTGCCCCCCCCTAGTTCAACTGAAGTGGGCCGCGCAGACCTTTTCAAAATGTTGGCGCTTCCCCGCTACCTACATATTTTACAGAATTGACCGAGTAAAATACCAGAGTCCTATTTTGGAAGTGTTGAGAGTGAGGTGAGGACCCTGTTGTGGGATGGGAGGGCCCCCCACATAGCCCTACATAAGCTGACTAGGAGCTGGTATGATGGAGGCATTGCTCTCCCGGATATACAACTCTATTACTGGGCTTCACAGCTAGTGGTGGTGAACCACTGGATATACCATCCCCCGTTAGACCCAGCTTACCTCCTCGATCACTATCAGATGGGGAGGGGGGCACTAGGTGGCGCGCAATCAAGATGGCCACACACCAGTGAGGCACGTGCCGTCCTGGCACTAACATAAACATTTTCCTCAACCTACATTGCCAGTTATAAACCTGAGTTGCAGGGATTGTAGCCTGTATGCCCAGCAGACGACCGGAGGTGCCTTTTCTGGTTTGAATTGCCCATGAGCAGCTGAGAAAGCACAGCAACTGCAGGACGATGTGGACGAGGGTGCCGGTGCATAATCTGCGCCAAATCCGCAGCTTCTGCCTGATGTGTAGGCCGCCCTGAGGGAAAAACGCCACTGTGTCTCCACATGTCGGTTGAAGGGGCGTGCATATCCTAGAGGTGCTGCGGCAACATCACATCAATGGCTGCAACGGTGAGGAGATTGGTGGGGAGGGGCCACGGTGGGAGCAGTCGGGGTGAAGGGTTGGACCCACTCCTGGGGAAGACAGACATTGCTGCCATAGAGTAATCCCAACCTCTTCCTTGGCCGCGCACGGAAAGGGCCTGCGAACCGGGCGCAGCGGGAGAGATAATCGAAACCCATGAACACCCACGGCCAGCCTTAATAAAGCAGTTTGGCTGTCTACTGCCTGCTGACCTGGGAGACGGAACGGGCCAGGTTAAATGACTGACCACATGGCAGGGGTAGAGCGGACTATCTGTGCCCCACTCCCCACCTCTATAAACTATTTTGATGCCTGCCTAATACGTGTTACTCTAAGACAGAAGTTATAAACACTGGCCCTCAGGACGTGAAGGAGGCCTAATTATCACCCCCGCTAGCACAGTGCAGCTGCCTGAACTACACATGGAGGCCTCATCATCTTGAACCCTGCACCATACAATAGCCCATGCATCTTCATAACTGAGACTATCTCCTGGTGACCAGTACTGACCAGTAGGCAACCCAAGTAGAACGACCCCCGGCAGGGGTGATACTGGACTATGCACTTAACACTCCATCCCATCAGATCTTCCTACTACGCGTACCGTACAATAGTGCAGTCTTCTCCCTTTCTGGTCAACATGGGCAGAACGGATGGTAAGCAAACCAAGATCCCATTCGAGGCTCGAAAAAAGTCCAGGACCCAAACGGAAGACAAACCAGAGTCTGTGTCCCCAGACAGTCAAGATGAGGACTGGAAAGCAATATTACTAACTGGGAAAAATAAACTCACCTCAATTGACGCAAAAATGGGTGTCATGAAGTCTCATATGCAAAAAACAACAAGTGATGGACTGAATGTGGATCAATGTCACACACTCCCCCAGTCAAAAGATCTGGGCCCAAATCCATCGTTTTTTTGCACTCCACACCACCCTGGGTCAGATAATGGCTTTATGCAAATCAGCTCTGACCCTGTTGCCCCATGGGAACAGTCCAGTCCGAACTACAACAGCCATATCTTTCCCAGACCGGAATCAAGCATCCGAGGACCGGATGAAGTCTCATATGGACGCTATTGTACAAAAAATAGAAAAACATGACCATAGGATTATGGAAGCAGAAAACACAATCTTTGAGATGGTAGATGGCATCTCAAGCAGTAAAGAGATGTTATCACAGCTGGATTGCTTGTTGAAAGTCATTGCAGCCAAAAATTAGGATTTAGAGGTGCTTTCTCTGTGGAACAATGAGCACGTGCTCAGCCTTTCGGAGACACTTAACACTATTCGCATGGAAGACTTTATCGAGAATCTGATCCGAGACCTGTTTGGAGCAGACACATTTCCCAGCACCTCTTCATTGAGAGAGCACATAGGTCCCTGAGTTTGAGACCCCCTCCCGGGGCACTAACACGTCCAGTAATAGTCAGATTCCTCAATTAACGCGATAGGTACATGCTGTTACACCTAGCACGAGAAAAGAAAGTAGTGGAATACGAGAACAACTCCCTTGCTTTCTACCCTGACTTTGCCCAAAATGTGCAAGAAGCGGACGGAAATTCACTACTGCGAAAAAGAAGATGCAAACCTTGAGTTTCCCCTACGCCATGGTAAATCGGCGCGGCTCTGAGTCACACATTAGGGAAAGCCGTATGTGCTTCACAATCCTCAACAGGTCGATGACTTTCTAAAGAGGCTCCAGCGACCAGCATCCATGGCCACCTCATCTAGGTCTCAATCCAGATCCATGTCTCCACTATCAAAACTGGACTAACTATGATAGAATGCTCTATCAAGGAGAAAGATTAGTAACCTAGCCTGAGGCACCATCGCTTGTAATTGTTTGTAAAGAAAATGGTCAGATAAACGAGATGAATTCATAGCTATACGACCGGGAAAGAAAAGTTGTTCTACCTCAAACCGAAGTTTGGTACTACTTTTGGCTGTTGAAGGCCTTCATTCCAATGGAAAGGAAAGACTACTGTAGCCCTGACACTCACCCCTCTCTCCCCCTAGCACTTGGTCATCTAGTGAAAGACTCCGGTCTGGTGGGTCGTCAAGGGGTGACAGCGACACATGGGTCACCTAGCTTTACCCACACGGTGATCCTCCTTTATACCTCTATATAAGTTGTAATCCCATAATTACGATGTCTCTCAATATGTTGTATGTGCCGATGTGTTTATAAGCAGAAGTTAAGTGACACTGGGAATGTATGCCTGACAAGTTGGGGATGTCGGAAGGGGTGGTGGGAGGGGGAGTTGCCCAACACAGTGTCAACTACTCATAGACAAACATCATAATCTGATACATGTGTACTGCTCAGATATTCGAGTCATGATGACCAGACCTATGGTTGCCAGTTTCTTGAACACTTACAGATCTATTGATACAGACTAAACTTCTTTGCATAACATGGAATGTCCAGGGCTTAAATAACCCATGCAAAAAGTGGCAGGTGTTAGAGTACCTAGATAGGCATGGTCATCCCTACACTTTATGCCTTTCTCCTACCCTTTTTTCTGACATGGTGTTGGTGGTTTAAGGACTCTGGGCACTTTAGCACTGCTGTTCAGTGTAAAGTGCATGTGCTCTCTGTGTTAAATATGGTAAGATTGGTCTACACCTGTTTGGCTTATTTAATTTACCTGTCAGTCCCTTGTAAAGTGGTATCCCATATACCCAGGACTGGTAAATTAAATGATACTGGTGAGCTAGCAGCGCTGATTGTGCCACCCACCATAGTGGGTAAACTTGAAACCTTATGTTGTCTACACATTATTATGTTTCACCTTAGCAGTTTAGGTTCTTTTTTTGTAAAATTCACTTCGGGTCACGCTATCACCTTTTTGATTATATGTGTGTTTATAATGTTACGGATATTCTGTATAAACTGTTGATACATATCTACATAAATGGTTTTAAATTGGCTAATACATTCTCATTGTGTATATACAGCTTTCCTTTTTTGACATCTAAGTTAATCACCCTCATTGCCATTGTGCGTTATTTTTATCAGAATTAGTTCTTATCTATCCACAGAAGCCATTGTTTCTTGTAAAAAAGTTTCACCTAGGCTCCAAGTGAGTAGGGTTCCATTGTTACCTTTCTCAGTTGTTATAGTGGTGGCTGCACCACGAGGGATTCATCCAATTATGGCTTGTTTTCCGTCACCCTATAGATTATAGGGTTTTGCTCTTTGTGCCCCCGGGTGATAGGATGTCAAACAGGGAAGCTCCATTATATACAGAGGAATATATTACAAAACTAACTAGTGGGCCATCTTTATTTTCAAATCAACCTACAAGCAATGCTAGCCCTCGACAGCAATTACTAGATAAAATAGAGAAGGCAAAGAAAAACATGTCAGGACAGAACTTCATGCGCGCATGCTAAGCGATTACCTAAGGGCAGGCATTATCCCACAGGGGTTGCAGGTACGCAACGTGCCAGGGATCTTTAGAGAAGATCCAAAATTTAAAGGAGAATTCAGTAACATATGGACTACCTGCTCGCGCCACTGGATGGTGTTAGGCGTCGAGTCTGCCCTAGAACACGCCAAACAGGAACTAAAGGAAATAGAGGAGCTGGAAAAAGAACTCTTAAGTATAGATGGTACAGAATCACTCCTGGATAAGCTGAACAAAACAATAGAGGAATTCAACACATTTGAAATAAAAAAGAAAGCAGACAAAGTGAGTAAAGATATCAAGTCCTTTTCTAAATAAAGGGCCTATCCCTACCTCAAAGAGGACTACTATAGTAGCATTGGGGGACAAAACAGACAAAACACCTGGGGCAGGTTCAGGATAAATCAGCCCATCACCTTTTCTGAGTCCTCTGGTGGCTCAAGCGATTCAGGCGCCCAGCCTGGGCCTAGCCGCCCAGACAATCACTCAGGGCAGCCTTTTTTAGATCGGGGAGGCAAGAGGAAAACAAAGACATTGTACCAACACCCAGGGGAGCACCAGACACGCAACAGATACTATCAATGGGGCCCCCAGCCATACTAAATGATATTCCCAACCGAACAGAAAATATCCCCATCTTTAACCTATCCCAACACATCTTGTCGTCATCTGAGATATCACTTCTCAGCAAAGGACTGTCTTTTGTGATCACGGAGCCCACCAACTTCTTCAACCTGAAAACAGAAATTTACCAATTATTTAGGAAAATAAGGTTGACATTTTTCTTCCTAGGTAGAGTAGAGTATACACAAGATTCGGTCACTAATCTAAAACCACCATCCACATTCCATCCCACTAATGGCATGATGCCTCCAGAACTCATTGCCTTTGAAAAGGTGGTCTTGACAGCCATTGACGCTATGAAAAGTGACCATAAATACATTCGATACAACATCACTTTAGAAGAACGCAAAGCCTTGAATACCTTGAAACATGACCAGTCTATCATTCTCAAACCAGCTGATAAGGGGGGGGCATTGTGATACAAAGAAGAGAAGACTATGACACTGAGATAATGAATCAAATAACACAAGAAAGACACTACAAGAAATTAGATAGCGATCCACTTGACAACATCGTACAAAAAATCCTGGAGCTCACTACTGAAGGGCTCAATCTAGGCTACCTCAGTAAGAAAGAATTTGAATACTTAAATGCCAAACATCCTAGGACACCTGTCCTATACACTATTCCCAAGAAACATAAAAGCACTACAAATACTTCGGGTCGTCCGATCCTTTCGGGCTGTGGTTCTATCTTGGAACCGGTTGGGAAGTACATAGACTTCTTTATGAAAGACTTTGTCCCACTACAAGATTCATATGTCTGGGACTCGATGCATATGATTAATTTACTAGAAGGTAGACCATATAACATGGAAAGTGAATGGTTGGCCACCCTCGACATCACCTCTTTGTACACTAATATACCACAAAGAGAGTGTATGCAGGTCATCAAAGATGTATTAGACACGAGACCCAGACCCATACAAGTTCCCACTTCTTTTATTATTGAATTGCTAAACATAGCATTGACACATAACTATTTTGTGTCTGGAAATAACTTTTACCAGCAATGCTTTGGGACCAGCATGGGGGCAATTTTTGCCCCAAATTTAGCCAATATATACATGGACTATGTAGAGCACAGATATGTCCTGAACCAAATAATTATATACCGCCCCAACATTCAATGTTGGAGGCGATATATTGATGATATTTTCCTGATTTGGTTGGGCACTGCCACCAAATTTGAGGATTTCGTCTCATACCTGAACACGGTCCAAACCCACCTCACATTCACCTCGACTATCCACAGAACATGTGTGGCCTTTCTAGATCTAAACATTCAACATGAAGGAGGACAACTGTACACATCATTACATAGGAAGCCTACTGAACGTAATACGCTTCTCACGTATAACAGCCACCATCCTAGAGCGGTCAGAGATGGACTTCCATATGGTCAATTTTTACGACTATGTCGTAACTGTTCCAAAAAAACGACTATATGAGAGAAGCCAACACGTTGAGAAATAAATTGATAACAAGAGGATACCCCAGGAAACTAGTTAAGAACTCATTGAAGAGAGCCCGGTTCTGTCCGAGAGAGACGTTGCTCACCCCCAAAGAAAAATCCAAAATCAACAAACTCATCTGTGCCACCACATTTGGCGTACACACAAACAAACTACGCAAATTGATCACAAAAAACTGGCATATCATTAATAGCATAGAACCCAGTATAGAGGTACCAATGTTTGCTTACAAAAGAGGCAAGAATATTAAAGACCATCTCATCAGATCCTCCCTAGAGGGGGTAGCTCAGTTAACCAGAACATTGCAGACGATATGGGGGCTCCCAGAAGTCAGAGGCAATTACAAATGTGGGAGCTGTGTGGCATGTGCTCTCACTTGCAACACAAAAGCTTTTGAGCATGGAAATGTTAAGCACACCCTAGAGCTCTTCGCTAACTGTAAAACTAAGAACGTAGTAAATTGCATTACATGCCCGTGTGGATTGCCATACATAGACCAAACTCAACAGGCAATCAAAGCGCGCATTGGACAGCACCGCAGTAGGATCAGGCATGCCGTTCCCAACACCCCACTTTTCAACCATTATCAAGAGAAATTGCACACAACAGATGATCTTAAGTGGCAAGTCATAGACAAAGCACAGATCCCGGCAAGGGGAGGTGACCTTTCCCAGATACTCCAAAGACTTGAGTGTCGCTGGATTGAGCGCACCAATTTGATCACAGAAGGACTCAACTCCGCAGAGGAGTGGCAAGGTTTTGTGACTTCACTAGTATTGTGAGACCTCCATTGGTCATTTATTCCACAAATTACCTCCCACTACTGTCTAACTGTCACCCAGTACCAGCTAAGCAACTACCCCGGTCACCTGCAGAGAATGTGGCTTCTGGACAACTATTTCGGGAGGGGCCTTTTATGACAGAACCCACTTGATGTACATCTACTATCACACTACAGTGCACATACTACTATGCATGAGACATAGCACTTCCATTTAAGACAGAAGGCGATACACTGTGGCACATTTTCTGCCCTGAGACATGTAAATATTGAATTGCTCATTTGCGGTTCTCCAACTGGGCTAATAGACTAAGTACCCCAGCATTGACAGCAATAATTGTATAATGTTGTGTGTTATATAATTCTTGACTCTGTTAAATGCCGCAATAGAGCCCATAAGTCCCCCAATGGAGCATTGTTTTCTATGTATGTATACTAGCGGCTATTCAGCAATGCAATTCAATGTAAGACCCTGTTTCTTAAATTTGTAAAGCACCTAGCTGTGATTGCTCTGATGATGTTACATTATTTATCAAGATCGCCGATTTTGTTCCCCTAACAGCTTATTTAGCAGCATAAAATGAGCCAAATAATTCCACAGACGCATTATGTTTTAAATGGTATAGCACCGAGGAATGATCGCGCTAATGTTGTTACATTGTAAACGTTGATCACGTTGATCTATGTGATAAATGTGGTATTAACTTGGTCACGCCTCTGCAAATGCAGAGGATTAGACAAGATTACATTTTTCAGGCATCACCCGCACTACAGACATTGACATTAACACCTTGCAGTTCGCGCCTCCTCACATTGCAGTCTTTTGACCATTTCTATTCACGCAGGCATCCCGCGATCACTCGCTCGGGGATCGTCTTTTGATCTGTGATCTACCGGCAAATTCAAGCCTAATGGCTTTATAATACACGGTGCTGTACGTGCCACTCTCTCTGTTATCACACCGAGAGGAGAGGACACACCGCCGGGATCGTCCGTGCATCACGCGCTATTACTTAGGAATGTAATATAACTCGCGCCATTGGTCTTAGCTCATGCTCTCTTGCCCATTTACTATATTATAAATAGATTAATTGGGGATTCTTATTCACAGAGCCAGCATCGTCTAAGCCACACTACAATCACTGAGAAGAAGTCTTTTTACCCAGATCGCCAACCATATCAATACCAGGAGCGCCCTCGTGTGTATCCTGGTGAGTACTACCATTGGCTGTAATCCATTCCTTTCAATGTACCGGTAAATTGGCCTATCTATTCTATCACGTTTGCCTGCTTGCCTCAAACCCTGACCAGGGGTAAGTTTTGCCGGTGAATGCAACACGTTGATTATGTAAAATACTTTGGCCTTACGGGCATTTTCTCATTTTATCCCCCTTTTTCATGATACCCCAAACAGGTCCCGAACGGGATCCCTGTAAGTCCTTATTTTCACCTTTACTTCACTTGCTCGCTCCCTAAGTAGCGCAAACCCTTGAAAGGTATCCTGAGGTCCTTTTGACATTGCCTAAATGATTTTATGGTAATTTGCTCTTTTTGGCCCACTGGCTAACATACACTTATCACATCTTATAGGTGCCCCTCATTGAACAGTCCTGAAGAGACCTGATACCCCATTCAGGTCGAAACGCCGTCGACAGAGATTAAGAGACAGACCTGTCCTAACAGTTGTTTATACATTTCAACTGCTATACTTTGATTGTTTATTCATAATTGGGTCGTCTCTTTCCAACTGAAATGTAAACTTGAAACCTTATGTTGTCTACACATTATTATGTTTCACCTTAACAGTTTAGGTTATTTTTTTTTAAAATTCACTTGGGACACGCCATCACCTTTTTGATTATATATGTGTTTATAATGTTACGGATATTCTGTATAAACTGTTGATACACATCTACTTAAATGGTTTGGAATTGACTAATACATTCTCATTGTGTATATACAGCTTTCCTTTTTTGACATCTAAGTTAATCACCCTCATTGCCATTGTGCGTTATTTTTATCAGAATTAGTTCTTATCTATCCACAGGAGCCACTGTTTCTTGTAAAAAAAAACACCAAAGTAGCCTTTTAAACCTCTCTCAGACCTCTGCCATTGCAGGGCCTGTGTGCGCAGTGTTTCTGCCGCTGTGATGTGGCACATAAAGTTTGTGCCATGCCCGTGACCCTCCTTTTACCACATATCAGTCACCCCTAAGGAAGGCCCTAGCTAGCCCTATGGGCAGGGTGCATTGTAGGTAAAAGATAGGACATGTACCTTAAGTGTGTGACATGTCCTGGTAGTGACAAACAGCCATGTTGGTTTCTCACTACTGTGGGGCTGCCCTCCCATAGGAAAGCATTGGGGATTCCCTGATAAGTGTTTCATTGGTAGTTCCTGATATGAGAGGCGCAGCATGGTCAAGTTTGGCAGGTTTGAAATAGTAATAATAATAAATGCTGCACAATGGTGCGCGTAGATTTATTATGACTATTTTAGAAATGCCACTTTTAGAAGTTGGCATTTCTGTGTGTCTGCCTGCCTGATGTGAATTGCATGTCTGGCTTTTGATTGACAAGGGCTGAGAGGTGTGTGTGTGGCTCCAGGAGGGGCAGGGTGAGTCAGCGCTAGGCTGAATGGGACATCTACATTTTGAGTAGTGGGAGGGGAAGTCCCTGGTCCCAGAATGGGATTGTGCCTGCCCTAGTGAATGCTGGCTACCCTCCTCCTGTGGTGTGTCTAATGACGAGACCCAACCTAACAAAGGGGAAGAGGAGCTTGGTGAACAAAGTTCTACAAATCCCCCCTGAACCAGTTGCATCTGGTTCCCCTATGCCCTGTACTGCATACCAAGAAATGCTGAGTATAAATATAAGGGCTGTGACCCCATGATGGGGGTCTGTTCTATGCTGGATGTTTGCTGCTGCTGGGGCCCAGGAGGAACCACCATGGGTCTACCCCCATGCTGGAAGGCCCTATGTGCTGGCCTCTCTGGGCCCAGCTATGCCCCCAGTGCCCGGAGGAACTTTTTGGCTTGGACTCTCTGTGATTCTAGTGCCTTGTGAGCGCTGTGCTTTATTCCTTAATTTTCTCTTGAGAGAGGAGCACTGGAGCATTGCAGCACTGGGCTGTACATTGCTGCTGAGGGAATCCCCAGCGTAGGGTTTCCCCCATGATGCCGATGAGGCGGGAGCCACCCTGCATTGATGCTGCAATTATCTTCATTAGAAAGGCGGAGCCCACCCCACTTATGTGCTATCTATTTGCTGGCGAGAGCCCAACCCACGATTGTAGTCACAGTGCTGCTCATTGGAAAAGCGGGTGCCCACCCCTCATGGCCGCTTGTTGTGGTGGGTGCCCACCTCGCTATTGTCTTTAATTTAAGCTGCGGCAGCCTACCTGCACTTCTGCGCTGGAAAGAGAATCACCGCCGTGGCCCGGCGTGAAACAGGAAGTCAGGCATCCTGAAAGCCTGAGTGTTGTTGGGCTGATTGGAAGCAAAGAGGTGTGGCTGTTGTTGGCGGGGCTCCCAAAAGAACAGGGATAGCCCCACATGTGGCCGCAAGCAGGAGAGTGTGGTTCCAGCTGCAGCCCACCCCACCTTCGTCGTCCTGCCCCACGAGCCTTATGCAGAAGTCAGGGGTCTCAGGAAGGGGCCTGGGTGAAATCCGAGGTGAGAGCCTGCCCCCACCACACTGGAGAAGAGCTGTCGAGGGAGAGGAATGCCCGATCCAAGCCCCGGTGAGTGGGGCTGAGCCTATTCTTTTCTTTTTGTTGTAGATGCTCACAGGGCACAAGGGCAGTGGCTGAGTATTCTGAGTGGACCCGCAGGAGAGTGGGCCGATCGAAAGTAGGGGTGCATGTTTGCTACAAGTGCCCCAGAGCAGGGCTCCAGAGCCCGTGGCTCACTTTCTCACCACAGCTGCACCGCCGTTGCAGGCAGCTGTAACATTGGGACAGATCCTCTGTAGAAGTCTTGGATTGGAGCTTGGGGGCATTTCTCGGCATAATCAGTTTGTTGGCGCCAGTCGAGTCGCAGTGCCTAGTGCCTGAGTGGTCCCGCAAGAGAGTGGGCTGCTCCAACGATGGGGCCATTTTGTCTCTATCTCTAGTGGGGGTCTAGAGGGCACCGTGGTCCCCCTGCCTAATTGATGATTCTCAGGTGCGCCACCGTAGTGGGCAACTGCAACAATTAGCAGCATATTGTGAGAGAATCCCAGAGAGGGGCTCAGGAGGCACAGTGGTGCCAGGGCTGATTTATTTTACCCAGCTGCAACATCCTGCCCCTTGGGTTTACGGAGTCCCAGTAGGGACCCACCCAGAGGGCATTGGGAGTGCCCATGACTACTGTTCATCACAACTGTGCAGCAATTATTGGCAGCTGCAACATTTTGGCCTGCACTATTGCGCACTTTGCGATTCTGCTGCATCGGCAGCCAGTCCTGACTTTGTGGGACATAGGGCATATGAGCCCAGAGAAGGCCAGTTAGCCTGGGGGTCAGTTGAGAGTGTTGGTAGGGCGCAAAGCCCTAATGTGATGCCCCATGTGTATTAAGCTTAATGCAAATGTGATTTATGCTTAGGAGGTAATTGCACACTTTGTTTACGCTGGTGAGGCCTAGTTCATAATGTGTTTATGCTAATGAGGTGTGGGCCTAATGTGATTTATTGCCAAATGTCATACTGTGATGTTTCGGCATAATGAGATGGTATAATGCGTTTATGCTTATGATAATTTATGCCTAATGTTATACAAGCAGTGGCCCCCAAAGGACTGAATGAAAGACTTGAATATAGCAGCTTCCTCTAACCAGTGATTACTATATTATACTGCATCTCCAGGTTCTTTGTTTTCTCCGCTGGCAGCTATTTCACCTTCATTGTTTATATACTCTATTATTTTTTCATATACTCTATTATTTTTTCACATACTCTATTATTTTTCTAATTTGTTCAGTTTCTGCACATTTTGCTGAGTTGCACTAATCTTCTCCGTATTGTTCCTACTGTGCATTTTCTCCCTATCACTCTGTCTTGTTCTTGTTTTCACTGTTCCTCTCACCCGTATCTGTTCACTCGCGTTCGATTTTTAATATCGGTTTCACCTTCTGTTTCTCGCATAGTTACCACGATGCACAGATTACCCTGCCTGTTTCTTCGGCACTGCACCCTCTCTGTTCCCATGTCAGTTTCTCTTTACTCCGTCCATCCCTGCCTCCACTCATTCCCACGTTAGTCCGCTCTCTGTTTCCGGCACCCACCCCGACCAGCCCCATTTCTATTTCTTCATTACGGGTGCTCCCGCACTCCATTCACAATCGCCGCCCTGTACGGACGCTCTTGTTCCCGACCCTTCGGTTACCCTGGTAAGCTCTCTCTTCACACTCTCGTACACCCTTTAGTTCAGCTTGTCCATTGCACTCGCAGACACGATTCTGTAATTTCAATTTGACTCGATCACTGTTGCGCACCTCTTCGTTTTTTTACACACCATGATGTAACATAGTCACCAATCGGTTGCGTCTCTCTTTACACACACTGGGAGATCCTATGGCTATCGGATTTTTGTACTTTAAACAGTCACGCCCGTTTCTCTGACTGCACGTTCACTTTTTGCTGTTACCCGCCCCTTTCCGTTTACTACCTCAGGACACCTTTCCCTTGTTGGATTCCATCAGTACCTAACTCTCTATTCTTTAATCTATCCTCGGTCTCCTGTGTATTTCACTTACCCGGTCTATTTCTTTCTAGATACTCAACCCCCTGAAGAAGAGCCGCCTTGGCTCGAAATGCATCGGGGTGAACATGTACTGTGATACATAATGATTTTCCAATGGAAATTATTGAAACTACGATGATTTGAGTTATACATCTTGTGTAAAAAACTCATGATTGATTAATCCTGTGGACACTTTGAATAAAATTGTGGACCACCATCCTATTGGTTACCTCGCATCAATCATCGCGCTACAATTTGTTACATTTACTTTTGGTGTGCTCAGGAGCCCCACCTTACCTCCGTAAGGTTTTTTTGACTAGTTTTGGCCTGCACCTCCCAGACAGCAGGTGAACCTCCCGAGCACCCCGACCCACTGAACGTAGTTCACACTCCCTTTTACCTTATAACTACATGTGAGTACAGAGATCGCCCTTCTTTGTTTCTAATGTTATACATGCCCCATGATTAGTGAATAATGTGTTTGGGCTGCTGATGTCCTAGTGCGTAAGGGGTTTATGCTTAGGAAGGTATCTTATGGTAATGAGGCCTATTGAATTATGCATAGGAGGTTCGGGCCTGTTGTGTGTTATGCCTGACGTATTGATACTGAGGTCATCATTGCCAGTAATTAATTTGGCGCAAGCCTTAGCCAACCAGAAATCCCATTTCTAACAGCCATACTGAAAGAAACTCATCTAGACCAGACTACTGACCCCTGCTGGGCTGCTAAATGGGTGTCACATCTGTGTTTCTCATCCTACTCCACGTATTCCAGGGGTGTAGCCATTCGTATTAAACAACACACACCATTTACCATTTGTATTAGGATGCAAACTAAAAGACCCCCAGGGTCATTTTTTCTAATGTGGGGATGTCTGGCACAACAGGAAGTAACTATCGAGAATTGCTATGGCCCTAATACAGACAACACTCTCTTCTTCCCCACCCTATGGGGTAAGATACTTTTCGTAAGCTCCACATATCTCAAATGGGGAGGAGCCTTTAACACAACAATCTCCCCTGCACTGGATAGGTGCCACTCAAGTATGCAACATTACAACACCATGCAAAAGCACTTAGCGGGAATAATAAAGGACAGCTATCTTCTAGATGCTTGCCAATACTTACATCCTCTCACCAGAGAGGGCACACAGTCAGTCAAATCACTTTATTTGGTTAAATCAAAACCATAAAAGTACAAAACATACATGTGCGAACCATTACAAAATACATTTAACCAGAGCAATTCATCAATTTCATATTATAATACAAAATATACACTCACATTTTAAAAAGGCATGGATATATATATAAAACAGTCTACTGAAATGACAATCAGTTTAGTAAGTTTCTGAGTCTCACTGCTGCCACAAAAAAACTTGCTATGTAAAAAACTTTCACTCGCCTCATTTAAAAGTTGGAGATACATTAGGGCCGGTTTAACCTGGGTAAATCCCTTTATCTTTAAAACAGGAAATAAGAACTTCTTTCTGAAATCACTATAATGTTCACAGAACATGGTGAAGTGCATAGTATATTGAGCTGAAAAATTATCACAGGTACAAGGCCCTAGCTTGTTTTGTTTGCACCACACCTGCGATTTACCTAGAAAGAAGTGAATAAGATTAAAACAAAACCGAGTTAAAAGCAAGCGATGGAATGGCTTATTAACAATTTTCAAATATGGTTCCATCATGGGTGCGTTTTTTAATAAATAATGTGCTCTGACAGACGGTTTTCCTAACTCCAACTCTTCTCGCTCACTTGACCACAAATTCAGGAGCTGTGTTTTGACCCACACGAGATCTACTTTCTCGATTTTATCTGGATGGTCAACAAGGTCTTGGCAGCACACACCAGCTAATAAATTCTTAATATAAAATAGCCATGTGATCTTATGCGCTCGATCCAGAGAAACACAGTCCCTTATAATTCTGTGGTTTAAGTCAAGTTGTCACGTTTTTAACCAGCAGATAACGGGGGCTAACTTCAGTTCATCAGTTATGTAGCTCATTCCTAATTCTTGACGTACAGCATTGGTGGGAGTAGATTGGGGGACCAACAAAAGATTGCAGAGAAACTTGTTCTCCACTATCTGCAACCCCTTCTTAGGCCTGTGGCCCCAGATAGATGAGCCATTAGTAGCTATTGCAATACATTTAGATTTATAAATATTTAATATGGGCTCTACCGGTTTTGCCCCCAACCGCTGTGCAAAACCATTCACTGCTGCAATTGCCCTAGCCATGGCAATGGCCTTAACTTTATGTTGTGCGGCCCAGGTCCCTCTTTCATCAAACAAAACCCCCAAATAGGTAAACGAGGGCACCCTGGTTAATTTTATACCTTCACAAAAGAAGGTTCTCAAATTACTCTTTTTTTTCCGGCCTAGTGTCATTACATGGGATTTAGCAGTATTTACCATAAGATCCAGAGAATTCATAAAAAGCCCAAAGGCATCTAAAAGCTTCTGTAAGCCGACTGATGTACGCGCTAATAAAACGGTATTGTCAGCGTACAGAAGTACTGGTCAACGGTCATGACCTATTAACGGAACATCCACACTAGCTAAGTTTAAAACCTTGAGACGGCACACATTACTCCGCGGTGCACTCGTCATGGTCCAGGCTGGACTATTGGTTTGTGTCCACAGCCCTGGGATGCTGGGTGGACGCTGTGACTTATTTGGCAAGGACATACTCAGAACATTCCCTGGTGAAGATGGTACTTTCACCACTCTTAAGCCAACTTTCCTATGCAAGGTGGAGGCCAAAACCATTGCATGTACTAGATACCGTCTTTAAAGCTGAAATGGAGCAGGAGATCCAAGATTCTTTTAAACGCAATACCAATTCCGTCTTCAGTCTTACCACCGTATGGGAGGCGTTTAAAGTCACCATCAGGGGGTCATGCATAGCTAAAGGAGGAGGCATTTTAGAAGACATTCGTAATTATCTCAGCCAATTTGAAAAAGATAGAAACAAACTGGAACGGGATCTCTGTGACACGGCAGATGACGTCTCTGCAAGAACTACATTACGTGAAAACTTGACAGAATATAACGAAACAGCTGACCGGGAGAATAAATTCCGTAGTAAATACTACGGAGGGTGTCAATACAGGGAGAGAGATGGCCCAGGAAAAGTAATTGCAGACCTTGTTCAACAACATAAATTCTCCAACTATGTTGCAGAAATTCAGGACCAGGTGGGCAAGACATGTAGGAACATCTCTAGCCAGCTACATACCTTTATGGCATATTACAAAACCTTATATACAACACATAGACAACAACCACTGGATCTCCAAGCATACTTCGAAGATATCTCCTTGGCCTGGTTAGGAGATTCCCAACGGGAATTCTTGGTAGCAGAATTGGAGGTTGATGAGATCACGGTGGCAATCATGCAAATGAAATCGGCCCGTGAAGGCAGAACACTTGCCAGGGATCCTAAACAAAAAATCCGACAGACTGAGCAGGTCATCCCCAGTCAGCCATGAATGGGAACTAAATCAGAAAGTTCTAGAGGAGGTCTTCAGCCAGTGGGGCAGACCGGAGGTGGATCTTTTTGGTACACCGACCAACAAGAAATGCCGGTCTTATGCAAGCAGGCTTCACCATCGAGGTTCACTGGGGAATGCGCTTTCGATAGCATGGTCAAGGACATTTGTCTATGCCTTTCCTCCCATACCTCTGATCCCACGCCTCATCAGGAAGATCAAAGTGGAGCCGTGCAGAATGATCCTGATAGCCCCTGCTTGGCCGAGACAGTTCTGGTACACGGAACTCCATCTGTTGTTGCTAGCTCCTCCTCTTCCTTTCAGGGTTCTGCCAGATCTACTCACAATGTTCGAAGGACAAATTTGGCACCCAGATCCACAGTCGTTATACCTGACTGCATGGCTCCTGAGCAGCGAGAGTTTATGAATCTACCTATATCAAGAGAGATTAAGGAGGTCCTTTCCCAGGCAAGGGCTCCTTCAACGAACAAGACTTACCGTCTTAAGTGGAAGAGATTTTGTTGCTGGTGTAGGAGAGAACACATTGATCCTTTCACTTCCAAGCCTCATCAGCTCCTGCCTTATCTGCTGTCCTTGGCTAAGTCGGGACTAGCCCATTCATCGATTAAAGTCCATTTGGCGGCAATATCGAGGTTCAGAAGGACTGGGTCTGGGCCTTCCTTGTGGTCTTCCAGAATTGTTAAGCAATTTCTTAAGGGCTTGTTCAGAGTCTATCCACCAGTGAGACCACCTCCTCCTACATGGCATTTAAATCTAGTCCTTTCTGAACTCATGAAAGGCCCATTTGAACCAATCCATCGTTCTGACATGAAATACCTTTCATGGAAATTGGCTCTCCTCCTCACTCTCACGTCGGCTAGGCGTGTTGGAGAATTGCAGGCGTTGACTATCCAAGAACCTTTCCTCCAATTCAAAAGAAACACTGTAATCATGAGAACTAATCCTAGGTTTTTGTGTCCTTATGTCATGTTATGTTATGTTATAGGGGGGTGCTTCTATAGCGCACGGCTACTCCGAAGAGTGTCCCGGCGCTGTCGGAGCCTCACAGGTCCAGAGTGGGAAAAGAAATACGGGTAAATGACAGGGGCAAAGTGCAGAGGGTGGTAATTATTGCAGGAAAAGCAGGGTCTTCAGATCTTTCCTGAACGCCAGAAGATTGGGACTAGATCTGAGAGAGAGAGGGAGGTCGTTCCACAGCCGGGGGGCGAGATGTTTGAACGAGCGCCCCCCACAGCGAGCACGACGTATCATAGGAGTAACTGCCTTGGCCTGGGTTGAAGAGCGCAGGGATCGAGATGGCAAGTAGAAACAGATCCATTTCTGAAGGTAGCGGGCACCTGTGCCATGAAGGGCTTTAAAAGCGATGGTCAGGGCCTTGAAAGAAATCTGCTTCTTCATGGGCAGCCAGTGGAGGGTTCTAAGGAGTTCACTGGCTCTGTCTCTCCTAGTGAGGCCAAAGATGGCACGGGCCGCCGAATTCTGCACAACCTGAAGACGTGATAGAAGATATTCAGGCAGTCCTAGGTACAGGACGTTGGAGTAGTCCAGCCGCGATCCAATCAAGGTCCGTGCTCCAAGGATAGGAGCGGTAGGAACTTTCTCAACATCTTCAGGATGGCAAAACATTTGCCGGCAAGGCCCGACACCTGAGCCCTGAAAGAGAGGCAGTTATTGACCTGAATACCCACGTTTTTAGCAGCCCCTGAGTCGCTGACGGGAGGGAACATGGCTGACGGCCACCACTCCTTCCATTTGGGGTCAGCGGGGCCTTCCGAAGAAGAGCACCTCGGATTTATCGGAGTTGCACTTGAGGCTGTGACGACTAAACCAGTCGAACACAGCCCCAAGGCAACCCCGAATAGCTGCCCTGTCAAAGTCGTGACCCCTGTCGCATGTAAACAGGAGTTGAGTGTCGTCAGCATATGACACGATCTGGGCTCCAAAATCCTCAGCAAGTGCCGCCAAAGGGGTCATATAAATGTTGAAGAGCGAAGGGCTCAGAATCGAGCCCTGCGGAACTCCGACCTCTAGAGGCGGCATCGCTGCAGAAAAAGGTGGAGCCCAGATCGTTTGCTGGCGGTTGGAGAGGAACGACCCAAACCATCTAAACCATCTGTTGCCTATTGCTATAATTTTATGATGCAAAATGTGGATTTGTTGCTAACTGCTTGCTACTCTGATACAAAAGCATGGGAATCTATGAAAGTCCCAATACTGGGGTAAGAAAACAAGTTGCTTACCTGTAACTTTGGTTCCCCAGTATTGGTAACTTTCATAGATTCCCATGCCCCCACCCACCTTCCTGAGGAAAGCTCAGCCTACAACAGATATGGTGTCTAAGTACACAACGGCTATGAAAATCTGAGGCTCTGAGGTTCCTTCAGGAAGGTTCTAAGGGGTGAGGCACTTCTGATTGGCTGATGCCTAAGTTTGGTCTCTTTTACAAAAAGAGGCTGATATGCTACAAAAGGGAATGAGGCCTAGGCCTTTTTCTTTTATCTTTTGTACCTACAGCTATGGTATTTTTGTTACCGGGACTCCCATTCCGACGACGGGGAATGATACAAAAGCATGGGAATCTATGAAAGTTCCAATACTGGGGTAATCTTAGGACCCTCTTTGCAGTCCTTCAGGATATTGACCCCGACTGTGCCGCAGTGGTGATGTTCCTTGATGCCACTAAGGCATTTGATCCTGTAGAATGGGATTATCTCTTAGGCACTTTGAGATATATAGACATGTTCCAGGAATTTCTGGGATGGGTAGAACTACTGTGTCTCCAACCGACTACTGCTGTTCTCAACAGGGCACATTCCCCCCTTCACCATCACCAGAGGCACATGCCAGGGCTGTCCTTTATCCCCCATATTATTTGCCCTTGCTATAGAACCACTAGCTGCCTAAATAAGGCAACACCACAAAGAACGCGCACTGATATACCCATCCAGACAACTTTTGATTTCCCTTTACACAGATGACATCACACTATCTCAGGGACCCACAGCATAACTTGAACCCATTGCTGGGAGAAATTATAAAATTCAGCGAATACTCATCTATTTTTCCACTGACTGAAGCGACTGCACCCTATGAACTAGACTACCCACTGATATGGAGTAGTGAGGGGGTTAAATACCTAGGGGTCAAAGTCACCAGGGACAGGGAAGAATTAATGCGCGCCAATTATGGGGCTACTCTGGAAACAGTTACTGACTCAATCACATAGTGGATAGCCATGCCCCTGTCCATGGAAGGGTGGATCTCCCTGGTAAAAATGATATTACTGGCCAATTTCTTTTACCGCTTCACTAACATACCCTACGACCCTGGGAAATCCATTTCGTAATGCACTAAAAACACAGACCATTCATTTGGTGTGGGATGGTAAACAAGCTAGGCTCCGATGGGATACCTTGACGCTATCTTTCTCACAGGGTGGCTAAGAGGTACCGGATTTCAAACTTTACTATACCTGTGCAGAAGTACAATTTGCCACATACTGGTTCCACCCGCCCCCTTCGTGCCATACTTGGTGATTGAGATGGGTTGCATGACCTCTGACCCCCTCCGGGTTTCCTATTCACCCCCACTAAGAAGTGTGATCAGGATCCCACCACAGTTGCATGCACCAATGCAGCTTGGAAGAAGATTGCCACCAAACTGCATATATCAATACTATATTCTACCAAATTACCACTGATTTATCATCCTGAGCTCCAGGTCACCTATGAGCGGCAGTGCCAATCAATGCTGGAAAAATCCAGATACATACATGGGGGGACCTATATACAGAGTGACACTTCCGGTCCCAGGAGCAATTACTTTGGTACTACCACACCTACTACCATGGACTTATTCATGTTTGTTCAACTTCGACAAAGTGTAAGGGTGGCCACACTGACCTTCCCACATGAAACCTTCATGAGTTTCATGAGCTCCTACAAGCCGAGCCTCCCCAACATGTCATCTCACTCATCTACCATCATACACAAAAGGCAGCTGAGGCACGTTTGCTGGGTGCCCGCTTGCACTGGGAGGTTGCTCTTGGGACACAGCTGACAGACAAATAATGGGAGTTCTGCTGCAGACAGACAGAGGCTCTCACAGCAAATAGCAGGCTGCAACTGATCCATTATAGGTTTTTGCATAGATTATACTATACCCCGCTCAAACTCAGCAAATTCAAGCTCAGGGAGGACAATAAATGTGGCAGGTGCAGCTGTTAGGGGCTGACTTCCTCCACTTTGCATGGCAGTGCCCAGCCATTTTTGATTATTGGCAAAAGGTATTTTCTGAAATGGAACAGATGATTGACACGGCGCTAGAGTTATCCCCGGCTGGGGCTTCGCTGGGGTACAAAAGTGGAGTCGATACTGTATATAAGAAATACTTAGCACTGGGGTTCCTGATTGCTAAGCGCAAAGTGGCCTGCAGGTGGTGACGAGGTCGCACCCCCAAATTTATTAATTGGCTGCATGATCTTACAATTTGGCAGGAATAATCATTCAATTATGCTGAACTACTTCCGGCTTCCTCCAGACCACGGGACATATGGGCCCTTTGAAATCATATCTCCTCTCCTCAGCAGAGGACGTAGCAGCCACCCCAGATACACCTTAGAGGGTGGTGACGGGAGGAGGTGAGCACAATGCAGAGATATAGGCCCAGATGTAGGTAATAGCAATTTACCGAATGGTAAATACCGAATTTTACCGATTCGGTATTCACTATTCGGTAATTACTATGTAGGTAAAAAATTCAGTAAAAATACCGAATCTGTAAGATTCGGTAATTACCGATTCTGTAATTACAGATTCGGTATTTGCCATTGATTCCTATGGGCCTTGAAGCCCATAGGATTCAATAGCAAATACCGATTCTGTAATTACAGAATCGGTAAAATTATCGAATTTACAAGGGGGACAGTGTGTCACTTTGACACCCTGTTGCACCCCTGTTTCAGGCTTGTGTGCCATGTGACACACAGACATGCCCTTAGGGCATGTCTGTGTGCCACATGGCACAGGTGTACATGCACAGATGTGCATGTACACTAGAATTCGTTATTTACCATGGAATAGTATTCCATGGTAAATAACGATTCTGTAAGGGCCTGTGGCACTGATTACAGTGCCACCTACATCTTGATATACAGAATCGGTAAATTTACCGATTCGGTATTTTACCGATTCTGTAAATTTACCGAATCGGTAAATATACCGATTCTGTAAATAAAATGCCCCCTACATGCCAAATCACAAATACCGGTCGGTAACGGCCGAAATCGGCCGTTACCGACCGGTAATAGGCCACCTACATCTGGGCCATAGACCCCTAATACGGACCAATAGATACTCTGGTGCCCCACGTGGCAATAGAAATAGGCAAATGAAAACTGTTTTAGGAGTCAAGATATTACTTGTCATAAATGTCTGCAATCACTTATTCTGCGACTTGTACAATTAATGTATATATACTAACTAGGCCTGGGTGAGTTTTCAAGACTCATATTACACACTATAAACTGTTACTGCATATTGTCCCATATGTATGTTAGCGAGAATAACTGCACTGTGTATGGCAGGTGTTTGATTCCCCTAGTTGGGGGGGTTGTTTATTCTTGTACTCTTGATGGAGCAAGGACTCATAAAAACAGACATGCTCTTAAGCAATCTTCTCGTTTAACTTTCTAATATGGTATTAATTACATATTGTGTAAAACTAATACGCACCATATAAAAAAATGAAGGCTAGGGAAGGTTGCATGTGTGTTTACTAATGGGAGTAACTCGATCAAATTTCTAAAATGGCTGCAAATGGGAAATCTCTATTGCGCATGCATCAACTGCATCTACGCAGTATGACGAGCTGGCGCTTGGAGGGAAATTCTTGTGCATGAGCAGAAGATACTAATATGGTGGCTTGAAAGCTCACTAGCATGGCATCTGCTTCGCTGAAATTTAAACCAAACAATTTTACTAATGCTAATGCGGGGAAAGTATTAATAAGTGAAGGGGGTTAGAGTTGAGGTGAGTGGTATACAGTGAAACCAATTATTCTTGAAAATTACATTTGTCTTGCTGACTTTCTTATTAGTGCGCATTTGGGCCTCTTGTGTGTTTCCAGTGTTTGTTAAACATGTAACCCTCTCGCATGTCTGTTTAAAGTGAGCCGGAAGAGTGACGATATACTTAAATGCTGTCCAAGGACACAACAGTTACATACCCTGGGAACAAGCACTGAAGACCTCTGAATGAATGGATGTTCATGACAAATAAAAACAATTGTTTCTAATAAGATGTGAACACGGGTGGGAATATCAATTTTGAATAAAAATTAAGGAGTTGGATTTATGAACAATGGGTTGATAGACTATGATGACATATAAGCATAGTGTGATGATCATCTCCCCCTTGTCTGTCCAATCAGAATTAGTATTTTTAAGATATTGAAACATCAATGGGTGGTACATGAATATCGACGGGTATAATTGAGTAGTCTTAGTTAGTTAGTCAGATGGAGATTTGCTGAAGGCGGCAGAGCTCGGGATGCTCTTGGAGTAACGAAAGAAGCTGATGAAGAATTGAATGCAGAACCATCTATTTTTTTTTTAACTGTTTTTATTATTTTACTGAGGAAAACATAGGACATACATTAGTTGTACAGTGTGTATGTAGAGACCATCACAGGAAATATGCAATTTGAGAATAGATATGACAGGTATATATAACAGTATTTCAATGAAAGTACCCAATACAATGCTTAGGATCCAAATGTCCCCTCCCCCCTCACTCAGAGTCATCCTCGCTATCTAACACCGGCAGTTTGCACAAATAACCCCTGTACTCGTTCCATGCACCCCATATTCTGACCCATTTTCGCGGACATTTCCGGTTCAGGTACACAGTCCTCTCCGCCACCATTGCAAAGTCTAGATCGCTGCACCAATCCTTGACCGCTGGCATCATTGGTGATCCCCAGAATTTGGCTACGTTCCTTTTAGCATACATTATACCTAATGTCATCCAATCCTGTGTGGAATGTGTTAGATCATTTGGTTCCCAGATGTTCAATAAACAACATCTAGGTTCCGGGGTTATCGATACCTTCACCACTTGTGACATAGTCCTCATGACTTTGGTCCAATACGTGGCCACTAGGGGGCAGTCCCAGATGGTGTGAAAGAATGATCCTTCCTCCCAACACCCTCGTAAACAATATTTATGTGGGGCTCTCCCAATTGCGTGTAAAGTGACCTTAGTGTAATACACACAGTGTATTATTTTCAGTTGTACAAGCCTAAGTCTGGAGGGTATAGCTACTTCTCGGGGGAATGAAAGCGCAGTCTGCCAATCTGATTCATCTAACTCCCCTACCTCATTGGCCCAGGAGTCTTTTAGTTTCAGGGTTGGGTCCGGTAAGTTATTAATTATCTTACGATATACGAAGGAGGTCGCTTTTTGGGCATGTGTTCTGTTAGAAGCCTATCCTCAAGTGGAGTGGATTCGGGTATGTCAGCACCAGGCTGGATAAGTGACCCCAGGGCGTGGCGTATTTGCATGTATCTGAAGCGCTCCGTAGGTGCCAAGTCTTATTGTGTCCTAAGCTGTTCAAACGTCAAAATGGTACCCCATTTCCAGAGGTCTCCCACTGTCGAGATCCCGATCAGGTCCCACGCTCCAAAGCCTTTACTATTGCACAGTTTGCTAAGTCGACGGGGTGACCAAAGTGGCGTCATTTGAGTAACTGTGTCTGTACATTTAAGACGGGCCTGAGCCACATACCATAATTTAACTGTGTGCGCCGTTGTGCCGATCAGGGCTGAGGCGCCCCTTTTATCATAAAGTGCGGCGAGCACACCAGCCTCCCCGAGATCGTAGCTATCTGCCTTAAACGCCGGTTCCGCCTGAGGGGCATGCAGCTACTGATTTATAATCTTCAGTTGGGCCGCCCAATAATATAGCTGAATATCTGGGAGGGCAATCCCACCATCGTACCAGCTCTTAACCAATTTATGACGAGATATATGTGCCGGTTTACTGCCCCATAGGAGGCCCGAGACCAGTGCATCAACCGACTTGAAATACTTTGGTGGCTCAAGCGATTCAGGCGCCCAGCCTGGGCCTAGCCGCCCAGACAATCACTCAGGGCAGCCTTTTTTAGATCGGGGAGGCAAGAGGAAAACAAAGACATTGTACCAACACCCAGGGGAGCACCAGACACGCAACAGATACTATCAATGGGGCCCCCAGCCATACTAAATGATATTCCCAACCGAACAGAAAATATCCCCATCTTTAACCTATCCCAACACATCTTGTCGTCATCTGAGATATCACTTCTCAGCAAAGGACTGTCTTTTGTGATCACGGAGCCCACCAACTTCTTCAACCTGAAAACAGAAATTTACCAATTATTTAGGAAAATAAGGTTGACATTTTTCTTCCTAGGTAGAGTAGAGTATACACAAGATTCGGTCACTAATCTAAAACCACCATCCACATTCCATCCCACTAATGGCATGATGCCTCCAGAACTCATTGCCTTTGAAAAGGTGGTCTTGACAGCCATTGACGCTATGAAAAGTGACCATAAATACATTCGATACAACATCACTTTAGAAGAACGCAAAGCCTTGAATACCTTGAAACATGACCAGTCTATCATTCTCAAACCAGCTGATAAGGGGGGGGCATTGTGATACAAAGAAGAGAAGACTATGACACTGAGATAATGAATCAAATAACACAAGAAAGACACTACAAGAAATTAGATAGCGATCCACTTGACAACATCGTACAAAAAATCCTGGAGCTCACTACTGAAGGGCTCAATCTAGGCTACCTCAGTAAGAAAGAATTTGAATACTTAAATGCCAAACATCCTAGGACACCTGTCCTATACACTATTCCCAAGAAACATAAAAGCACTACAAATACTTCGGGTCGTCCGATCCTTTCGGGCTGTGGTTCTATCTTGGAACCGGTTGGGAAGTACATAGACTTCTTTATGAAAGACTTTGTCCCACTACAAGATTCATATGTCTGGGACTCGATGCATATGATTAATTTACTAGAAGGTAGACCATATAACATGGAAAGTGAATGGTTGGCCACCCTCGACATCACCTCTTTGTACACTAATATACCACAAAGAGAGTGTATGCAGGTCATCAAAGATGTATTAGACACGAGACCCAGACCCATACAAGTTCCCACTTCTTTTATTATTGAATTGCTAAACATAGCATTGACACATAACTATTTTGTGTCTGGAAATAACTTTTACCAGCAATGCTTTGGGACCAGCATGGGGGCAATTTTTGCCCCAAATTTAGCCAATATATACATGGACTATGTAGAGCACAGATATGTCCTGAACCAAATAATTATATACCGCCCCAACATTCAATGTTGGAGGCGATATATTGATGATATTTTCCTGATTTGGTTGGGCACTGCCACCAAATTTGAGGATTTCGTCTCATACCTGAACACGGTCCAAACCCACCTCACATTCACCTCGACTATCCACAGAACATGTGTGGCCTTTCTAGATCTAAACATTCAACATGAAGGAGGACAACTGTACACATCATTACATAGGAAGCCTACTGAACGTAATACGCTTCTCACGTATAACAGCCACCATCCTAGAGCGGTCAGAGATGGACTTCCATATGGTCAATTTTTACGACTATGTCGTAACTGTTCCAAAAAAACGACTATATGAGAGAAGCCAACACGTTGAGAAATAAATTGATAACAAGAGGATACCCCAGGAAACTAGTTAAGAACTCATTGAAGAGAGCCTGGTTCTGTCCGAGAGAGACGTTGCTCACCCCCAAAGAAAAATCCAAAATCAACAAACTCATCTGTGCCACCACATTTGGCGTACACACAAACAAACTACGCAAATTGATCACAAAAAACTGGCATATCATTAATAGCATAGAACCCAGTATAGAGGTACCAATGTTTGCTTACAAAAGAGGCAAGAATATTAAAGACCATCTCATCAGATCCTCCCTAGAGGGGGTAGCTCAGTTAACCAGAACATTGCAGACGATATGGGGGCTCCCAGAAGTCAGAGGCAATTACAAATGTGGGAGCTGTGTGGCATGTGCTCTCACTTGCAACACAAAAGCTTTTGAGCATGGAAATGTTAAGCACACCCTAGAGCTCTTCGCTAACTGTAAAACTAAGAACGTAGTAAATTGCATTACATGCCCGTGTGGATTGCCATACATAGACCAAACTCAACAGGCAATCAAAGCGCGCATTGGACAGCACCGCAGTAGGATCAGGCATGCCGTTCCCAACACCCCACTTTTCAACCATTATCAAGAGAAATTGCACACAACAGATGATCTTAAGTGGCAAGTCATAGACAAAGCACAGATCCCGGCAAGGGGAGGTGACCTTTCCCAGATACTCCAAAGACTTGAGTGTCGCTGGATTGAGCGCACCAATTTGATCACAGAAGGACTCAACTCCGCAGAGGAGTGGCAAGGTTTTGTGACTTCACTAGTATTGTGAGACCTCCATTGGTCATTTATTCCACAAATTACCTCCCACTACTGTCTAACTGTCACCCAGTACCAGCTAAGCAACTACCCCGGTCACCTGCAGAGAATGTGGCTTCTGGACAACTATTTCGGGAGGGGCCTTTTATGACAGAACCCACTTGATGTACATCTACTATCACACTACAGTGCACATACTACTATGCATGAGACATAGCACTTCCATTTAAGACAGAAGGCGATACACTGTGGCACATTTTCTGCCCTGAGACATGTAAATATTGAATTGCTCATTTGCGGTTCTCCAACTGGGCTAATAGACTAAGTACCCCAGCATTGACAGCAATAATTGTATAATGTTGTGTGTTATATAATTCTTGACTCTGTTAAATGCCGCAATAGAGCCCATAAGTCCCCCAATGGAGCATTGTTTTCTATGTATGTATACTAGCGGCTATTCAGCAATGCAATTCAATGTAAGACCCTGTTTCTTAAATTTGTAAAGCACCTAGCTGTGATTGCTCTGATGATGTTACATTATTTATCAAGATCGCCGATTTTGTTCCCCTAACAGCTTATTTAGCAGCATAAAATGAGCCAAATAATTCCACAGACGCATTATGTTTTAAATGGTATAGCACCGAGGAATGATCGCGCTAATGTTGTTACATTGTAAACGTTGATCACGTTGATCTATGTGATAAATGTGGTATTAACTTGGTCACGCCTCTGCAAATGCAGAGGATTAGACAAGATTACATTTTTCAGGCATCACCCGCACTACAGACATTGACATTAACACCTTGCAGTTCGCGCCTCCTCACATTGCAGTCTTTTGACCATTTCTATTCACGCAGGCATCCCGCGATCACTCGCTCGGGGATCGTCTTTTGATCTGTGATCTACCGGCAAATTCAAGCCTAATGGCTTTATAATACACGGTGCTGTACGTGCCACTCTCTCTGTTATCACACCGAGAGGAGAGGACACACCGCCGGGATCGTCCGTGCATCACGCGCTATTACTTAGGAATGTAATATAACTCGCGCCATTGGTCTTAGCTCATGCTCTCTTGCCCATTTACTATATTATAAATAGATTAATTGGGGATTCTTATTCACAGAGCCAGCATCGTCTAAGCCACACTACAATCACTGAGAAGAAGTCTTTTTACCCAGATCGCCAACCATATCAATACCAGGAGCGCCCTCGTGTGTATCCTGGTGAGTACTACCATTGGCTGTAATCCATTCCTTTCAATGTACCGGTAAATTGGCCTATCTATTCTATCACGTTTGCCTGCTTGCCTCAAACCCTGACCAGGGGTAAGTTTTGCCGGTGAATGCAACACGTTGATTATGTAAAATACTTTGGCCTTACGGGCATTTTCTCATTTTATCCCCCTTTTTCATGATACCCCAAACAGGTCCCGAACGGGATCCCTGTAAGTCCTTATTTTCACCTTTACTTCACGGTGCCACACTTGCTCGCTCCCTAAGTAGCGCAAACCCTTGAAAGGTATCCTGAGGTCCTTTTGACATTGCCTAAATGATTTTATGGTAATTTGCTCTTTTTGGCCCACTGGCTAACATACACTTATCACATCTTATAGGTGCCCCTCATTGAACAGTCCTGAAGAGACCTGATACCCCATTCAGGTCGAAACGCCGTCGACAGAGATTAAGAGACAGACCTGTCCTAACAGTTGTTTATACATTTCAACTGCTATACTTTGATTGTTTATTCATAATTGGGTCGTCTCTTTCCAACTGAAATGTAAACTTGAAACCTTATGTTGTCTACACATTATTATGTTTCACCTTAACAGTTTAGGTTATTTTTTTTTAAAATTCACTTGGGACACGCCATCACCTTTTTGATTATATATGTGTTTATAATGTTACGGATATTCTGTATAAACTGTTGATACACATCTACTTAAATGGTTTGGAATTGACTAATACATTCTCATTGTGTATATACAGCTTTCCTTTTTTGACATCTAAGTTAATCACCCTCATTGCCATTGTGCGTTATTTTTATCAGAATTAGTTCTTATCTATCCACAGGAGCCACTGTTTCTTGTAAAAAAAAACACCAAAGTAGCCTTTTAAACCTCTCTCAGACCTCTGCCATTGCAGGGCCTGTGTGCGCAGTGTTTCTGCCGCTGTGATGTGGCACATAAAGTTTGTGCCATGCCCGTGACCCTCCTTTTACCACATATCAGTCACCCCTAAGGAAGGCCCTAGCTAGCCCTATGGGCAGGGTGCATTGTAGGTAAAAGATAGGACATGTACCTTAAGTGTGTGACATGTCCTGGTAGTGACAAACAGCCATTTTGGTTTCTCACTACTGTGGGGCTGCCCTCCCATAGGAAAGCATTGGGGATTCCCTGATAAGTGTTTCATTGGTAGTTCCTGATATGAGAGGCGCAGCATGGTCAAGTTTGGCAGGTTTGAAATAGTAATAATAATAAATGCTGCACAATGGTGCGCGTAGATTTATTATGACTATTTTAGAAATGCCACTTTTAGAAGTTGGCATTTCTGTGTGTCTGCCTGCCTGATGTGAATTGCATGTCTGGCTTTTGATTGACAAGGGCTGAGAGGTGTGTGTGTGGCTCCAGGAGGGGCAGGGTGAGTCAGCGCTAGGCTGAATGGGACATCTACATTTTGAGTAGTGGGAGGGGAAGTCCCTGGTCCCAGAATGGGATTGTGCCTGCCCTAGTGAATGCTGGCTACCCTCCTCCTGTGGTGTGTCTAATGACGAGACCCAACCTAACAAAGGGGAAGAGGAGCTTGGTGAACAAAGTTCTACAAATCCCCCCTGAACCAGTTGCATCTGGTTCCCCTATGCCCTGTACTGCATACCAAGAAATGCTGAGTATAAATATAAGGGCTGTGACCCCATGATGGGGGTCTGTTCTATGCTGGATGTTTGCTGCTGCTGGGGCCCAGGAGGAACCACCATGGGTCTACCCCCATGCTGGAAGGCCCTATGTGCTGGCCTCTCTGGGCCCAGCTATGCCCCCAGTGCCCGGAGGAACTTTTTGGCTTGGACTCTCTGTGATTCTAGTGCCTTGTGAGCGCTGTGCTTTATTCCTTAATTTTCTCTTGAGAGAGGAGCACTGGAGCATTGCAGCACTGGGCTGTACATTGCTGCTGAGGGAATCCCCAGCGTAGGGTTTCCCCCATGATGCCGATGAGGCGGGAGCCACCCTGCATTGATGCTGCAATTATCTTCATTAGAAAGGCGGAGCCCACCCCACTTATGTGCTATCTATTTGCTGGCGAGAGCCCAACCCACGATTGTAGTCACAGTGCTGCTCATTGGAAAAGCGGGTGCCCACCCCTCATGGCCGCTTGTTGTGGTGGGTGCCCACCTCGCTATTGTCTTTAATTTAAGCTGCGGCAGCCTACCTGCACTTCTGCGCTGGAAAGAGAATCACCGCCGTGGCCCGGCGTGAAACAGGAAGTCAGGCATCCTGAAAGCCTGAGTGTTGTTGGGCTGATTGGAAGCAAAGAGGTGTGGCTGTTGTTGGCGGGGCTCCCAAAAGAACAGGGATAGCCCCACATGTGGCCGCAAGCAGGAGAGTGTGGTTCCAGCTGCAGCCCACCCCACCTTCGTCGTCCTGCCCCACGAGCCTTATGCAGAAGTCAGGGGTCTCAGGAAGGGGCCTGGGTGAAATCCGAGGTGAGAGCCTGCCCCCACCACACTGGAGAAGAGCTGTCGAGGGAGAGGAATGCCCGATCCAAGCCCCGGTGAGTGGGGCTGAGCCTATTCTTTTCTTTTTGTTGTAGATGCTCACAGGGCACAAGGGCAGTGGCTGAGTATTCTGAGTGGACCCGCAGGAGAGTGGGCCGATCGAAAGTAGGGGTGCATGTTTGCTACAAGTGCCCCAGAGCAGGGCTCCAGAGCCCGTGGCTCACTTTCTCACCACAGCTGCACCGCCGTTGCAGGCAGCTGTAACATTGGGACAGATCCTCTGTAGAAGTCTTGGATTGGAGCTTGGGGGCATTTCTCGGCATAATCAGTTTGTTGGCGCCAGTCGAGTCGCAGTGCCTAGTGCCTGAGTGGTCCCGCAAGAGAGTGGGCTGCTCCAACGATGGGGCCATTTTGTCTCTATCTCTAGTGGGGGTCTAGAGGGCACCGTGGTCCCCCTGCCTAATTGATGATTCTCAGGTGCGCCACCGTAGTGGGCAACTGCAACAATTAGCAGCATATTGTGAGAGAATCCCAGAGAGGGGCTCAGGAGGCACAGTGGTGCCAGGGCTGATTTATTTTACCCAGCTGCAACATCCTGCCCCTTGGGTTTACGGAGTCCCAGTAGGGACCCACCCAGAGGGCATTGGGAGTGCCCATGACTACTGTTCATCACAACTGTGCAGCAATTATTGGCAGCTGCAACATTTTGGCCTGCACTATTGCGCACTTTGCGATTCTGCTGCATCGGCAGCCAGTCCTGACTTTGTGGGACATAGGGCATATGAGCCCAGAGAAGGCCAGTTAGCCTGGGGGTCAGTTGAGAGTGTTGGTAGGGCGCAAAGCCCTAATGTGATGCCCCATGTGTATTAAGCTTAATGCAAATGTGATTTATGCTTAGGAGGTAATTGCACACTTTGTTTACGCTGGTGAGGCCTAGTTCATAATGTGTTTATGCTAATGAGGTGTGGGCCTAATGTGATTTATTGCCAAATGTCATACTGTGATGTTTCGGCATAATGAGATGGTATAATGCGTTTATGCTTATGATAATTTATGCCTAATGTTATACAAGCAGTGGCCCCCAAAGGACTGAATGAAAGACTTGAATATAGCAGCTTCCTCTAACCAGTGATTACTATATTATACTGCATCTCCAGGTTCTTTGTTTTCTCCGCTGGCAGCTATTTCACCTTCATTGTTTATATACTCTATTATTTTTTCATATACTCTATTATTTTTTCACATACTCTATTATTTTTCTAATTTGTTCAGTTTCTGCACATTTTGCTGAGTTGCACTAATCTTCTCCGTATTGTTCCTACTGTGCATTTTCTCCCTATCACTCTGTCTTGTTCTTGTTTTCACTGTTCCTCTCACCCGTATCTGTTCACTCGCGTTCGATTTTTAATATCGGTTTCACCTTCTGTTTCTCGCATAGTTACCACGATGCACAGATTACCCTGCCTGTTTCTTCGGCACTGCACCCTCTCTGTTCCCATGTCAGTTTCTCTTTACTCCGTCCATCCCTGCCTCCACTCATTCCCACGTTAGTCCGCTCTCTGTTTCCGGCACCCACCCCGACCAGCCCCATTTCTATTTCTTCATTACGGGTGCTCCCGCACTCCATTCACAATCGCCGCCCTGTACGGACGCTCTTGTTCCCGACCCTTCGGTTACCCTGGTAAGCTCTCTCTTCACACTCTCGTACACCCTTTAGTTCAGCTTGTCCATTGCACTCGCAGACACGATTCTGTAATTTCAATTTGACTCGATCACTGTTGCGCACCTCTTCGTTTTTTTACACACCATGATGTAACATAGTCACCAATCGGTTGCGTCTCTCTTTACACACACTGGGAGATCCTATGGCTATCGGATTTTTGTACTTTAAACAGTCACGCCCGTTTCTCTGACTGCACGTTCACTTTTTGCTGTTACCCGCCCCTTTCCGTTTACTACCTCAGGACACCTTTCCCTTGTTGGATTCCATCAGTACCTAACTCTCTATTCTTTAATCTATCCTCGGTCTCCTGTGTATTTCACTTACCCGGTCTATTTCTTTCTAGATACTCAACCCCCTGAAGAAGAGCCGCCTTGGCTCGAAATGCATCGGGGTGAACATGTACTGTGATACATAATGATTTTCCAATGGAAATTATTGAAACTACGATGATTTGAGTTATACATCTTGTGTAAAAAACTCATGATTGATTAATCCTGTGGACACTTTGAATAAAATTGTGGACCACCATCCTATTGGTTACCTCGCATCAATCATCGCGCTACAATTTGTTACATTTACTTTTGGTGTGCTCAGGAGCCCCACCTTACCTCCGTAAGGTTTTTTTGACTAGTTTTGGCCTGCACCTCCCAGACAGCAGGTGAACCTCCCGAGCACCCCGACCCACTGAACGTAGTTCACACTCCCTTTTACCTTATAACTACATGTGAGTACAGAGATCGCCCTTCTTTGTTTCTAATGTTATACATGCCCCATGATTAGTGAATAATGTGTTTGGGCTGCTGATGTCCTAGTGCGTAAGGGGTTTATGCTTAGGAAGGTATCTTATGGTAATGAGGCCTATTGAATTATGCATAGGAGGTTCGGGCCTGTTGTGTGTTATGCCTGACGTATTGATACTGAGGTCATCATTGCCAGTAATTAATTTGGCGCAAGCCTTAGCCAACCAGAAATCCCATTTCTAACAGCCATACTGAAAGAAACTCATCTAGACCAGACTACTGACCCCTGCTGGGCTGCTAAATGGGTGTCACATCTGTGTTTCTCATCCTACTCCACGTATTCCAGGGGTGTAGCCATTCGTATTAAACAACACACACCATTTACCATTTGTATTAGGATGCAAACTAAAAGACCCCCAGGGTCATTTTTTCTAATGTGGGGATGTCTGGCACAACAGGAAGTAACTATCGAGAATTGCTATGGCCCTAATACAGACAACACTCTCTTCTTCCCCACCCTATGGGGTAAGATACTTTTCGTAAGCTCCACATATCTCAAATGGGGAGGAGCCTTTAACACAACAATCTCCCCTGCACTGGATAGGTGCCACTCAAGTATGCAACATTACAACACCATGCAAAAGCACTTAGCGGGAATAATAAAGGACAGCTATCTTCTAGATGCTTGCCAATACTTACATCCTCTCACCAGAGAGGGCACACAGTCAGTCAAATCACTTTATTTGGTTAAATCAAAACCATAAAAGTACAAAACATACATGTGCGAACCATTACAAAATACATTTAACCAGAGCAATTCATCAATTTCATATTATAATACAAAATATACACTCACATTTTAAAAAGGCATGGATATATATATAAAACAGTCTACTGAAATGACAATCAGTTTAGTAAGTTTCTGAGTCTCACTGCTGCCACAAAAAAACTTGCTATGTAAAAAACTTTCACTCGCCTCATTTAAAAGTTGGAGATACATTAGGGCCGGTTTAACCTGGGTAAATCCCTTTATCTTTAAAACAGGAAATAAGAACTTCTTTCTGATATCACTATAATGTTCACAGAACATGGTGAAGTGCATAGTATATTGAGCTGAAAAATTATCACAGGTACAAGGCCCTAGCTTGTTTTGTTTGCACCACACCTGCGATTTACCTAGAAAGAAGTGAATAAGATTAAAACAAAACCGAGTTAAAAGCAAGCGATGGAATGGCTTATTAACAATTTTCAAATATGGTTCCATCATGGGTGCGTTTTTTAATAAATAATGTGCTCTGACAGACGGTTTTCCTAACTCCAACTCTTCTCGCTCACTTGACCACAAATTCAGGAGCTGTGTTTTGACCCACACGAGATCTACTTTCTCGATTTTATCTGGATGGTCAACAAGGTCTTGGCAGCACACACCAGCTAATAAATTCTTAATATAAAATAGCCATGTGATCTTATGCGCTCGATCCAGAGAAACACAGTCCCTTATAATTCTGTGGTTTAAGTCAAGTTGTCACGTTTTTAACCAGCAGATAACGGGGGCTAACTTCAGTTCATCAGTTATGTAGCTCATTCCTAATTCTTGACGTACAGCATTGGTGGGAGTAGATTGGGGGACCAACAAAAGATTGCAGAGAAACTTGTTCTCCACTATCTGCAACCCCTTCTTAGGCCTGTGGCCCCAGATAGATGAGCCATTAGTAGCTATTGCAATACATTTAGATTTATAAATATTTAATATGGGCTCTACCGGTTTTGCCCCCAACCGCTGTGCAAAACCATTCACTGCTGCAATTGCCCTAGCCATGGCAATGGCCTTAACTTTATGTTGTGCGGCCCAGGTCCCTCTTTCATCAAACAAAACCCCCAAATAGGTAAACGAGGGCACCCTGGTTAATTTTATACCTTCACAAAAGAAGGTTCTCAAATTACTCTTTTTTTTCCGGCCTAGTGTCATTACATGGGATTTAGCAGTATTTACCATAAGATCCAGAGAATTCATAAAAAGCCCAAAGGCATCTAAAAGCTTCTGTAAGCCGACTGATGTACGCGCTAATAAAACGGTATTGTCAGCGTACAGAAGTACTGGTCAACGGTCATGACCTATTAACGGAACATCCACACTAGCTAAGTTTAAAACCTTGAGACGGCACACATTACTCCGCGGTGCACTCGTCATGGTCCAGGCTGGACTATTGGTTTGTGTCCACAGCCCTGGGATGCTGGGTGGACGCTGTGACTTATTTGGCAAGGACATACTCAGAACATTCCCTGGTGAAGATGGTACTTTCACCACTCTTAAGCCAACTTTCCTATGCAAGGTGGAGGCCAAAACCATTGCATGTACTAGATACCGTCTTTAAAGCTGAAATGGAGCAGGAGATCCAAGATTCTTTTAAACGCAATACCAATTCCGTCTTCAGTCTTACCACCGTATGGGAGGCGTTTAAAGTCACCATCAGGGGGTCATGCATAGCTAAAGGAGGAGGCATTTTAGAAGACATTCGTAATTATCTCAGCCAATTTGAAAAAGATAGAAACAAACTGGAACGGGATCTCTGTGACACGGCAGATGACGTCTCTGCAAGAACTACATTACGTGAAAACTTGACAGAATATAACGAAACAGCTGACCGGGAGAATAAATTCCGTAGTAAATACTACGGAGGGTGTCAATACAGGGAGAGAGATGGCCCAGGAAAAGTAATTGCAGACCTTGTTCAACAACATAAATTCTCCAACTATGTTGCAGAAATTCAGGACCAGGTGGGCAAGACATGTAGGAACATCTCTAGCCAGCTACATACCTTTATGGCATATTACAAAACCTTATATACAACACATAGACAACAACCACTGGATCTCCAAGCATACTTCGAAGATATCTCCTTGGCCTGGTTAGGAGATTCCCAACGGGAATTCTTGGTAGCAGAATTGGAGGTTGATGAGATCACGGTGGCAATCATGCAAATGAAATCGGCCCGTGAAGGCAGAACACTTGCCAGGGATCCTAAACAAAAAATCCGACAGACTGAGCAGGTCATCCCCAGTCAGCCATGAATGGGAACTAAATCAGAAAGTTCTAGAGGAGGTCTTCAGCCAGTGGGGCAGACCGGAGGTGGATCTTTTTGGTACACCGACCAACAAGAAATGCCGGTCTTATGCAAGCAGGCTTCACCATCGAGGTTCACTGGGGAATGCGCTTTCGATAGCATGGTCAAGGACATTTGTCTATGCCTTTCCTCCCATACCTCTGATCCCACGCCTCATCAGGAAGATCAAAGTGGAGCCGTGCAGAATGATCCTGATAGCCCCTGCTTGGCCGAGACAGTTCTGGTACACGGAACTCCATCTGTTGTTGCTAGCTCCTCCTCTTCCTTTCAGGGTTCTGCCAGATCTACTCACAATGTTCGAAGGACAAATTTGGCACCCAGATCCACAGTCGTTATACCTGACTGCATGGCTCCTGAGCAGCGAGAGTTTATGAATCTACCTATATCAAGAGAGATTAAGGAGGTCCTTTCCCAGGCAAGGGCTCCTTCAACGAACAAGACTTACCGTCTTAAGTGGAAGAGATTTTGTTGCTGGTGTAGGAGAGAACACATTGATCCTTTCACTTCCAAGCCTCATCAGCTCCTGCCTTATCTGCTGTCCTTGGCTAAGTCGGGACTAGCCCATTCATCGATTAAAGTCCATTTGGCGGCAATATCGAGGTTCAGAAGGACTGGGTCTGGGCCTTCCTTGTGGTCTTCCAGAATTGTTAAGCAATTTCTTAAGGGCTTGTTCAGAGTCTATCCACCAGTGAGACCACCTCCTCCTACATGGCATTTAAATCTAGTCCTTTCTGAACTCATGAAAGGCCCATTTGAACCAATCCATCGTTCTGACATGAAATACCTTTCATGGAAATTGGCTCTCCTCCTCACTCTCACGTCGGCTAGGCGTGTTGGAGAATTGCAGGCGTTGACTATCCAAGAACCTTTCCTCCAATTCAAAAGAAACACTGTAATCATGAGAACTAATCCTAGGTTTTTGTGTCCTTATGTCATGTTATGTTATGTTATAGGGGGGTGCTTCTATAGCGCACGGCTACTCCGAAGAGTGTCCCGGCGCTGTCGGAGCCTCACAGGTCCAGAGTGGGAAAAGAAATACGGGTAAATGACAGGGGCAAAGTGCAGAGGGTGGTAATTATTGCAGGAAAAGCAGGGTCTTCAGATCTTTCCTGAACGCCAGAAGATTGGGACTAGATCTGAGAGAGAGAGGGAGGTCGTTCCACAGCCGGGGGGCGAGATGTTTGAACGAGCGCCCCCCACAGCGAGCACGACGTATCATAGGAGTAACTGCCTTGGCCTGGGTTGAAGAGCGCAGGGATCGAGATGGCAAGTAGAAACAGATCCATTTCTGAAGGTAGCGGGCACCTGTGCCATGAAGGGCTTTAAAAGCGATGGTCAGGGCCTTGAAAGAAATCTGCTTCTTCATGGGCAGCCAGTGGAGGGTTCTAAGGAGTTCACTGGCTCTGTCTCTCCTAGTGAGGCCAAAGATGGCACGGGCCGCCGAATTCTGCACAACCTGAAGACGTGATAGAAGATATTCAGGCAGTCCTAGGTACAGGACGTTGGAGTAGTCCAGCCGCGATCCAATCAAGGTCCGTGCTCCAAGGATAGGAGCGGTAGGAACTTTCTCAACATCTTCAGGATGGCAAAACATTTGCCGGCAAGGCCCGACACCTGAGCCCTGAAAGAGAGGCAGTTATTGACCTGAATACCCACGTTTTTAGCAGCCCCTGAGTCGCTGACGGGAGGGAACATGGCTGACGGCCACCACTCCTTCCATTTGGGGTCAGCGGGGCCTTCCGAAGAAGAGCACCTCGGATTTATCGGAGTTGCACTTGAGGCTGTGACGACTAAACCAGTCGAACACAGCCCCAAGGCAACCCCGAATAGCTGCCCTGTCAAAGTCGTGACCCCTGTCGCATGTAAACAGGAGTTGAGTGTCGTCAGCATATGACACGATCTGGGCTCCAAAATCCTCAGCAAGTGCCGCCAAAGGGGTCATATAAATGTTGAAGAGCGAAGGGCTCAGAATCGAGCCCTGCGGAACTCCGACCTCTAGAGGCGGCATCGCTGCAGAAAAAGGTGGAGCCCAGATCGTTTGCTGGCGGTTGGAGAGGAACGACCCAAACCATCTAAACCATCTGTTGCCTATTGCTATAATTTTATGATGCAAAATGTGGATTTGTTGCTAACTGCTTGCTACTCTGATACAAAAGCATGGGAATCTATGAAAGTCCCAATACTGGGGTAAGAAAACAAGTTGCTTACCTGTAACTTTGGTTCCCCAGTATTGGTAACTTTCATAGATTCCCATGCCCCCACCCACCTTCCTGAGGAAAGCTCAGCCTACAACAGATATGGTGTCTAAGTACACAACGGCTATGAAAATCTGAGGCTCTGAGGTTCCTTCAGGAAGGTTCTAAGGGGTGAGGCACTTCTGATTGGCTGATGCCTAAGTTTGGTCTCTTTTACAAAAAGAGGCTGATATGCTACAAAAGGGAATGAGGCCTAGGCCTTTTTCTTTTATCTTTTGTACCTACAGCTATGGTATTTTTGTTACCGGGACTCCCATTCCGACGACGGGGAATGATACAAAAGCATGGGAATCTATGAAAGTTCCAATACTGGGGTAATCTTAGGACCCTCTTTGCAGTCCTTCAGGATATTGACCCCGACTGTGCCGCAGTGGTGATGTTCCTTGATGCCACTAAGGCATTTGATCCTGTAGAATGGGATTATCTCTTAGGCACTTTGAGATATATAGACATGTTCCAGGAATTTCTGGGATGGGTAGAACTACTGTGTCTCCAACCGACTACTGCTGTTCTCAACAGGGCACATTCCCCCCTTCACCATCACCAGAGGCACATGCCAGGGCTGTCCTTTATCCCCCATATTATTTGCCCTTGCTATAGAACCACTAGCTGCCTAAATAAGGCAACACCACAAAGAACGCGCACTGATATACCCATCCAGACAACTTTTGATTTCCCTTTACACAGATGACATCACACTATCTCAGGGACCCACAGCATAACTTGAACCCATTGCTGGGAGAAATTATAAAATTCAGCGAATACTCATCTATTTTTCCACTGACTGAAGCGACTGCACCCTATGAACTAGACTACCCACTGATATGGAGTAGTGAGGGGGTTAAATACCTAGGGGTCAAAGTCACCAGGGACAGGGAAGAATTAATGCGCGCCAATTATGGGGCTACTCTGGAAACAGTTACTGACTCAATCACATAGTGGATAGCCATGCCCCTGTCCATGGAAGGGTGGATCTCCCTGGTAAAAATGATATTACTGGCCAATTTCTTTTACCGCTTCACTAACATACCCTACGACCCTGGGAAATCCATTTCGTAATGCACTAAAAACACAGACCATTCATTTGGTGTGGGATGGTAAACAAGCTAGGCTCCGATGGGATACCTTGACGCTATCTTTCTCACAGGGTGGCTAAGAGGTACCGGATTTCAAACTTTACTATACCTGTGCAGAAGTACAATTTGCCACATACTGGTTCCACCCGCCCCCTTCGTGCCATACTTGGTGATTGAGATGGGTTGCATGACCTCTGACCCCCTCCGGGTTTCCTATTCACCCCCACTAAGAAGTGTGATCAGGATCCCACCACAGTTGCATGCACCAATGCAGCTTGGAAGAAGATTGCCACCAAACTGCATATATCAATACTATATTCTACCAAATTACCACTGATTTATCATCCTGAGCTCCAGGTCACCTATGAGCGGCAGTGCCAATCAATGCTGGAAAAATCCAGATACATACATGGGGGGACCTATATACAGAGTGACACTTCCGGTCCCAGGAGCAATTACTTTGGTACTACCACACCTACTACCATGGACTTATTCATGTTTGTTCAACTTCGACAAAGTGTAAGGGTGGCCACACTGACCTTCCCACATGAAACCTTCATGAGTTTCATGAGCTCCTACAAGCCGAGCCTCCCCAACATGTCATCTCACTCATCTACCATCATACACAAAAGGCAGCTGAGGCACGTTTGCTGGGTGCCCGCTTGCACTGGGAGGTTGCTCTTGGGACACAGCTGACAGACAAATAATGGGAGTTCTGCTGCAGACAGACAGAGGCTCTCACAGCAAATAGCAGGCTGCAACTGATCCATTATAGGTTTTTGCATAGATTATACTATACCCCGCTCAAACTCAGCAAATTCAAGCTCAGGGAGGACAATAAATGTGGCAGGTGCAGCTGTTAGGGGCTGACTTCCTCCACTTTGCATGGCAGTGCCCAGCCATTTTTGATTATTGGCAAAAGGTATTTTCTGAAATGGAACAGATGATTGACACGGCGCTAGAGTTATCCCCGGCTGGGGCTTCGCTGGGGTACAAAAGTGGAGTCGATACTGTATATAAGAAATACTTAGCACTGGGGTTCCTGATTGCTAAGCGCAAAGTGGCCTGCAGGTGGTGACGAGGTCGCACCCCCAAATTTATTAATTGGCTGCATGATCTTACAATTTGGCAGGAATAATCATTCAATTATGCTGAACTACTTCCGGCTTCCTCCAGACCACGGGACATATGGGCCCTTTGAAATCATATCTCCTCTCCTCAGCAGAGGACGTAGCAGCCACCCCAGATACACCTTAGAGGGTGGTGACGGGAGGAGGTGAGCACAATGCAGAGATATAGGCCCAGATGTAGGTAATAGCAATTTACCGAATGGTAAATACCGAATTTTACCGATTCGGTATTCACTATTCGGTAATTACTATGTAGGTAAAAAATTCAGTAAAAATACCGAATCTGTAAGATTCGGTAATTACCGATTCTGTAATTACAGATTCGGTATTTGCCATTGATTCCTATGGGCCTTGAAGCCCATAGGATTCAATAGCAAATACCGATTCTGTAATTACAGAATCGGTAAAATTATCGAATTTACAAGGGGGACAGTGTGTCACTTTGACACCCTGTTGCACCCCTGTTTCAGGCTTGTGTGCCATGTGACACACAGACATGCCCTTAGGGCATGTCTGTGTGCCACATGGCACAGGTGTACATGCACAGATGTGCATGTACACTAGAATTCGTTATTTACCATGGAATAGTATTCCATGGTAAATAACGATTCTGTAAGGGCCTGTGGCACTGATTACAGTGCCACCTACATCTTGATATACAGAATCGGTAAATTTACCGATTCGGTATTTTACCGATTCTGTAAATTTACCGAATCGGTAAATATACCGATTCTGTAAATAAAATGCCCCCTACATGCCAAATCACAAATACCGGTCGGTAACGGCCGAAATCGGCCGTTACCGACCGGTAATAGGCCACCTACATCTGGGCCATAGACCCCTAATACGGACCAATAGATACTCTGGTGCCCCACGTGGCAATAGAAATAGGCAAATGAAAACTGTTTTAGGAGTCAAGATATTACTTGTCATAAATGTCTGCAATCACTTATTCTGCGACTTGTACAATTAATGTATATATACTAACTAGGCCTGGGTGAGTTTTCAAGACTCATATTACACACTATAAACTGTTACTGCATATTGTCCCATATGTATGTTAGCGAGAATAACTGCACTGTGTATGGCAGGTGTTTGATTCCCCTAGTTGGGGGGGTTGTTTATTCTTGTACTCTTGATGGAGCAAGGACTCATAAAAACAGACATGCTCTTAAGCAATCTTCTCGTTTAACTTTCTAATATGGTATTAATTACATATTGTGTAAAACTAATACGCACCATATAAAAAAATGAAGGCTAGGGAAGGTTGCATGTGTGTTTACTAATGGGAGTAACTCGATCAAATTTCTAAAATGGCTGCAAATGGGAAATCTCTATTGCGCATGCATCAACTGCATCTACGCAGTATGACGAGCTGGCGCTTGGAGGGAAATTCTTGTGCATGAGCAGAAGATACTAATATGGTGGCTTGAAAGCTCACTAGCATGGCATCTGCTTCGCTGAAATTTAAACCAAACAATTTTACTAATGCTAATGCGGGGAAAGTATTAATAAGTGAAGGGGGTTAGAGTTGAGGTGAGTGGTATACAGTGAAACCAATTATTCTTGAAAATTACATTTGTCTTGCTGACTTTCTTATTAGTGCGCATTTGGGCCTCTTGTGTGTTTCCAGTGTTTGTTAAACATGTAACCCTCTCGCATGTCTGTTTAAAGTGAGCCGGAAGAGTGACGATATACTTAAATGCTGTCCAAGGACACAACAGTTACATACCCTGGGAACAAGCACTGAAGACCTCTGAATGAATGGATGTTCATGACAAATAAAAACAATTGTTTCTAATAAGATGTGAACACGGGTGGGAATATCAATTTTGAATAAAAATTAAGGAGTTGGATTTATGAACAATGGGTTGATAGACTATGATGACATATAAGCATAGTGTGATGATCATCTCCCCCTTGTCTGTCCAATCAGAATTAGTATTTTTAAGATATTGAAACATCAATGGGTGGTACATGAATATCGACGGGTATAATTGAGTAGTCTTAGTTAGTTAGTCAGATGGAGATTTGCTGAAGGCGGCAGAGCTCGGGATGCTCTTGGAGTAACGAAAGAAGCTGATGAAGAATTGAATGCAGAACCATCTATTTTTTTTTTAACTGTTTTTATTATTTTACTGAGGAAAACATAGGACATACATTAGTTGTACAGTGTGTATGTAGAGACCATCACAGGAAATATGCAATTTGAGAATAGATATGACAGGTATATATAACAGTATTTCAATGAAAGTACCCAATACAATGCTTAGGATCCAAATGTCCCCTCCCCCCTCACTCAGAGTCATCCTCGCTATCTAACACCGGCAGTTTGCACAAATAACCCCTGTACTCGTTCCATGCACCCCATATTCTGACCCATTTTCGCGGACATTTCCGGTTCAGGTACACAGTCCTCTCCGCCACCATTGCAAAGTCTAGATCGCTGCACCAATCCTTGACCGCTGGCATCATTGGTGATCCCCAGAATTTGGCTACGTTCCTTTTAGCATACATTATACCTAATGTCATCCAATCCTGTGTGGAATGTGTTAGATCATTTGGTTCCCAGATGTTCAATAAACAACATCTAGGTTCCGGGGTTATCGATACCTTCACCACTTGTGACATAGTCCTCATGACTTTGGTCCAATACGTGGCCACTAGGGGGCAGTCCCAGATGGTGTGAAAGAATGATCCTTCCTCCCAACACCCTCGTAAACAATATTTATGTGGGGCTCTCCCAATTGCGTGTAAAGTGACCTTAGTGTAATACACACAGTGTATTATTTTCAGTTGTACAAGCCTAAGTCTGGAGGGTATAGCTACTTCTCGGGGGAATGAAAGCGCAGTCTGCCAATCTGATTCATCTAACTCCCCTACCTCATTGGCCCAGGAGTCTTTTAGTTTCAGGGTTGGGTCCGGTAAGTTATTAATTATCTTACGATATACGAAGGAGGTCGCTTTTTGGGCATGTGTTCTGTTAGAAGCCTATCCTCAAGTGGAGTGGATTCGGGTATGTCAGCACCAGGCTGGATAAGTGACCCCAGGGCGTGGCGTATTTGCATGTATCTGAAGCGCTCCGTAGGTGCCAAGTCTTATTGTGTCCTAAGCTGTTCAAACGTCAAAATGGTACCCCATTTCCAGAGGTCTCCCACTGTCGAGATCCCGATCAGGTCCCACGCTCCAAAGCCTTTACTATTGCACAGTTTGCTAAGTCGACGGGGTGACCAAAGTGGCGTCATTTGAGTAACTGTGTCTGTACATTTAAGACGGGCCTGAGCCACATACCATAATTTAACTGTGTGCGCCGTTGTGCCGATCAGGGCTGAGGCGCCCCTTTTATCATAAAGTGCGGCGAGCACACCAGCCTCCCCGAGATCGTAGCTATCTGCCTTAAACGCCGGTTCCGCCTGAGGGGCATGCAGCTACTGATTTATAATCTTCAGTTGGGCCGCCCAATAATATAGCTGAATATCTGGGAGGGCAATCCCACCATCGTACCAGCTCTTAACCAATTTATGACGAGATATATGTGCCGGTTTACTGCCCCATAGGAGGCCCGAGACCAGTGCATCAACCGACTTGAAATACTTTGGGGATACAAGAAAAAGGGTATTCTCGAGGACGTAGAGCAGTCGGGGCAGTGACATCATTTTATATAAAGCCGCTCTACCCAGAAGGGTCAGAGGTAGGGTGTGCCAGTGTTTGACATCAGCACGAAAGCGATCAAGAGGGGGTTCCAGATTATGGCGGAAGAAGGCATTTTGATTAGGCGTCACCCAAATCCCTAAGTACTTAAAGGGTTCTTCCGTAATTTTCAATGGGCAATCCGCCGGAAGCCGCGGCGGAGGGCCCCTGAGGACAAACAGGACAGACTTTGACCAGTTGATATTGTATCCGGAAACCCGCCCGAAAATTTCGCAAATGTTAAGGAGCACTACAATTGAGCGCCTGGGGAGTGTCAAATATAGAAGGATATCATCCGCATACAGTGATATGCGGTCTTCCCATGTCGCTGTCCAGCTTAAGCCCTTAATCATGGGATCCCATCGGATCCAGGCTGTCAATGGTTCTAAAACTAGCGCAAAGAGCAAAGGTGACAACGGGCATCCCTGGCGCTTGCCGCGGCCCAGCGAAAAGGTCCTGGAAATGTGACCGTTGGCCACCACATGTGCTAATGGTTTAGTATAGAGTAGCTCCACCCACGCACAGAACTTGGGTCCAAAGCTGAGATGCCGGAGGACCGCAAATAAATAGGGCCATTCCACCATATCAAATGCCATCCGGACATCCAAGGACAGGATAACTGCAGGCTCTGGGAGACTCGGTATTTGGTCCATCACAGCGTGTATACGCCATAAATTCAGAGCAGTACTTCTGTTGGGCATGAACCCAGATTGATCCGGGTGTATCAGTGTTTCAAGATGTGGAGTTAGTCGGTTGCCGATCATTTTGGCCAGGATCTTGGCTTCCGCGTTAAGTAGGGATATTGGGCGATATGTTGTACATTCATCTGGAGGTTTGCCAGGTTCGGGTATTGCAATTATAGTAGGTATTCGCTGATCTTGTGGCAGTTCCCCCTTACTCAGACTGTCCAGAAACATTGCATGAAGATGTGGGACTGCTAGATCAGAGATGCATTTGTAGAGTTCAATAGGGATCCCATTGGGTCCCATAGCCTTACCCAATTGCAGAGAATGAACTGCAGCCAGAACCTTGTCTTTTGTAAAGTCAGATTCTAAGAGTAAGGCGTCTTTGTCTGATAAGGATGGCATTTTTATGTCTTTAATGTAGGTCTGGGCCTCCTCCATTGTCATTTGCACGTTAGATGTATAGACTTTTTCATAATAGTCAGCTAGGGTGTCAATGATGCCCATTACGGTCATGACAGTTGCGCCTGTCGGGGTACGAAGTTGCACAACCGTCCTTTGTGCAATTTTCTTTAAATCCAGCCAGGCTAGAAGTTTGCCTGTCTTATCTCCCTGATCGTAAATAGTATGCCTAGTGGTTTGAAGCCGCAGCTTAACTTGCGCCCTTTGGTGTTCAGTGAGCTTGCATTGTTTGAGGCGTAGAATATGGGCTGTCTCTGCAGTGGGGTCAGCCTCATGTAACGTCTGAAGCGCAGTCAGTTCGGCCTCAATCGTCTCTAAGTCGCCCCTCGCTGACCATCTGTGACCCGCTATAGAGGAAATAGCCTGCCCTCTCAGCACTGTCTTGTAGGCCTCCCATAGAGCACCTGGGGACTGTACGGAGTCTAAATTATCTTGGAAGTAGTGCTTTGTGACTGCAATAATATCCTTTTTGATTTTAGGGACCTGTAAATAGCCTGGGGAAATGGGAAAAATTTGTTTTCAAACTTTGACGTAGGAGGTATAGGCCAAAAAGACCGGCGAGTGATCTGAGATGCCCCTCGGTCGTATCTCTGTCTCAGTCAAGTGAGGGAGGCTGTCTGCAGAGACAAAGAAATACTTAATACGGGAGAGACTATTGTGTACTCCCGACTGGAAAGTATATCCACGTTCCCCGGGGTGTTTGTATCTCCATCCGTCTATAAGGCCCATTGCATCTAAAAACCCAGTCAATCGGGAGATACCTGCCCCTACCGTTCAGCTTGGGTGACGGTCCTTTGCTCCATTCACTACTGCATTGAAGTCTCCCCCCACAATGAGTTCACCCTCCGGTAAATTCAATAAAAATGTGCAAAGGTCGGGAAGGGTCAATGAGTGGAGGGCAGGGGGAACGTACACAGAAACAATATTGAATCGCTTTCCCTCCCACTGACGTGTTATAGCGGCAAATCGTCCAAGCGCAACTCCCCATACCCGTTGTACAATTAAGGGAAATCTTTTCCGTAGCAGGATGCCAACCCCTTTGGAGCCCATTGAAAACTCTGAATGCGCTACTATTTTGTATCCCCATCGGTCCAGGGCCTTACATGTCAAGCCGACTAAGCGTGTTTCCTGAAGCAGTGCCACAGCTGGTGCCGTGCGGCATATAGACTGTAGTACCGATCCCCGTTTAATTTTATCCCCCAGCCCGTGTACATTCCAAGTAATAATAGTCATAGAGGACACTGGGGTCAGTGAGGGGACGTTAGCAGAAGCATCAGTGCACATCAATTCCGGGTCTTCCATCATCATTAAGATAGTCTTGTAAACCATTCTCACCAATACACATCCTGTCGATCAGAGCAACTAGTCGTAGCCCAAAACTGAAACTTTGAACAAAACTCAAGAATCCCCCACATTCCCGCCCCACAATATGCAGAATCTCAGTGTTTCCATAGGAACCAACGGGATAACCTTCCCGCCCATCCTTAGTAACTCCCCCCCTCCCACATCTACCCCCCTCCCTGCTCCCCTGCCTGTGGATGTAGAACTACCCACCCCCCAATATGGCAGAGTGCCTCTACCCCTCCCAATCATGCTAGAAGCGCAGCGGGTGAACCGAGCCCCCCTCCCACTGGCAACCTATAATGTCGACAGGAAATCACAGCCAGAAATCTGAGAAAGAACCCTAATAAACATCATAGCATGTCAAATCGGTCGGTAAGTAAAACACATTATAACCCAGTAACACTACAAAGCTTAATATCTCCTTGAGTTTGTGTATGGACAAGTTCTTCTAATCCCTCCCCCCCCTCTCTACTTGCGTATGGCCGAACCGGCATGTCCTTCAGTCGACCAGGAAGCTGCATCACTCTTGTTCACTTAGACCACTGGGGTGCGCCGTGGCCTCCGCCGCCGTCATGTCAGGGCTGTCTCCGTTCCTTCGTCCCGCTCTGTCTCGATGATTACCCCTCCAGCCTTCAACAGTGGTCAAGCCCTCCATCCAGTCCCAGGCCGCATCCGGCAATTCAAAGAACCAGGGTTTACCGTCCCATTCCACTCTCAACTTCGCCGGGAAGAGCATTGCGTACTTAATGCGCAGTTCCTGTTTGACTGCTTGAAAACTCCTGCTCTGCGCCTGGACTCTGGCCGTAAAGTCGGGGAAGAACGATACTTTGTAGTTATCGATTTTAAGCGGGGGGCCTGATCTGGTGGACTGGAGGATACTGTCCCTGTCCCGAAAGTTAAAAACCCTGGCGATCAATGGCCGCGGCGGAGCTCCAGGCTTGGGCCGTCCTCCTGGCACCCTATGTGCCTGCTCTATGGAAAAGTAGCTGGTGAGCGCCTTGGGTTTCAAGTGTTTTGTAATTAAGTCCTCCACATATAGATCCGCAGCAGGCCCCTCCGTTTTTTCTGGAACACCCAGGATCCGGATGTTATTTCGGCGGGCCCTCCCCTCATAATTATCCAGCTGCTGTTCCATTCTGAACTGCCTCTTCTCCATTTCCGTCATTTGACGTTGAAGCTCCGGGGTGTCGACCCGAAGAGCTGTCGTCGCTATTTTAAGCTCCTTTACTTTCTCGTTCATTTGTTTAAAGTTCGCTCTGAGCAAGGAAACCTCCACCGTGACGGAGTCCATTGAAGTACGCATTCCACCTATGGCTGCCAGGACATCGCGTAGCGTCGGTTCCGGTTCAGATGGTTTTGTCCCCTCCGACGCGTCCTTGTCCGACCTCGGTGTGTCGCCTTTATCTCCTCCCTTGGTCCACGCAAATTTAGACAATTGTCTCTGAGCATTGTTCCTGGAACCTCTGCCACCTGTCGCCATTCTTAGGGCCACCAGGAGAAAATTCACTGGAAGGATGAGTAAAGATGCCAGTGCCTGCTCCCCCCCACCACGCACCAGAGCAGGAGATCTGCACGTGTCCCTGGTTCTCACCTTACCCCTCCGCTGGGGAAAGTGCTGCTGGGTCTGAGTAAAGATACGTAGGACAATCCAGTGAGCCACACAGTTAATTGGGCCCAAGCATCAGCCCACAGCCCGGTCCACAGGGTGTGTTTCCCAGTCGAGGGTCACCAAGCCGATCTAATCTGCTTATGCCAGGTGTAGGGGGGCAAAGCAGCATGCTCCGCAACCTGTCAGCCGTGTAGAGTCAAGGATGGGGAGCAGAGGAATCAAGTGGGCCCCCCTCGAGGACCATGGGGCCTGTCCCAAGTTCCAAAGGAGCACAAAGCACCAGTATAATCAGGCCCCGAACCTCCAAGTTTCAGGCAGTATAAAGCGGAGCCAAGCCAATAGGAAGCTGCTCTTTTTGGCCATAATACTAGAGCCTTCCTGGCTCTAGACCTTGTGCCAGGAGTATCAATGTTATGCCCAGAGGCCCTGGCCACAGCGCCGACTATTTCCGGTGACTCACCGTGTCCCCGGGTGGCAGGAGAAGCGGACCAGCACAGGCACCGGTGTTGTGGGGCATCCGCCTCTCACTCGGCCGCAGGAGCCGCGATCCCGCAGCAGCACCCCCGCCGCACCACCGCCTCTCTGGTGTCCGTTCACTCCCCGGTAGGCCCTCAAACCGGGGCCTGGATTACTGCTTTGCCCCAGACAGGGGCCTCCGTCCGGTCAGCCGCACAAAGGCAGGGGGGAGGGCTGCCCCCACTCAAGGCAGTACGTTGCTTATAGCCCCCGCTCTTCACCGGCCGCCGGCTTCACCACGTCACAGGCGCCGCTGAGCTAGAGGCGCCGCAGCGGGCCCACCATCCCATAAATCCTCCCCTCCAGGCCGACGTCGCCATCTTTTTGCCACGGCCCCCGGCACCACGAACACAGGTCTGTGCCCCCTCGGAAGGTGTAATGTCCCCAACTTTCAATCCGCAGCCAGGCTGGGAGTGTCGGGCAGTCTCCTCACGCTATTTTGGCTGCTGTTACTTGTATTCTGCTAGCTGTGGCATGTTTTATATGCCATGGATGGGGGAGAGCTTGGTTAAGCAGCAGCCATTGCTCTCGGCTGCTAGCCACGCCCAGAACCATCTATTTTAAATTAATTGATTTAGAAGATCGCACGCAGAAGAATCATGAGGAGGAAGAGAGTGTCAAAGAGGGGTGCTACACATGTGTTGGTGCTAGAGAGGTCATCTGTCCTGCCCTGAATCCTGCCCTGAAGTCTTTGTTGTCTGACCTATCCCGGGGGGCCCTTACCAGCCCTTTGGCCAGGGGGTTGGTTTTCACACCATCCTAGGTAATTATTATTTTCTTTGAATGTGCAGATGTTCTTTTCTCTCTGTCCTCTCCTTTCTGAGCATAAGTCAAGTATAAAGTATGTTTTTTGATGCTTGATTAACTGAAACTTCTCCCCTATGAGTGACGACGACTGTACTGTACTTTGAAAGTGGTTCACAAGAGATTAATTTAGATAAAGATTAAAAACAATTCCTGAGTCTTTGGTTATTTTATTTAATGAAAGGAGATTATTTTATGTCATTTCACCATCAACTAGTTAAACTAATGGTCCATTGACCAGAGGAAATAACTTTTTGATCAGTGAAAGGTTAGTTAGGAATAAGAGATAACTAATCTTTGAATATAAGACAACATAAACTTTGACTCCAGCGGTAAGTGTGTTTATGGGCCCAGGTGAGTATATGGTATTGGAGTATCTGTTGCTGGTACACCGTTGGATCACTCTTCCATGTTACTGGTGACTTATCTGTTCTACAAAATAATAAACACATCTTTGTTTTCAGCCAAACATCACAAATAGTATATTGGCACAACACAGATACATCCAAAATACAGTTGGTTAGACTACATTTACATTACTTTTTTTGGCTAGATTGATGAAAGGATATCACATATCTGCCAGCTTCTTTTGGCATCCAACTATGTTATTTTAGGACAGTAAACAGTTTTGTCACTTTTTCATGGGAAGTTGTTTCCCTCTCAGTTGCACATATTATTTTATTTAAGATCTCGGTATCATGAACAGAGCAGGAAAAAATGCTTCTTTTTCGGTTCAACTTCTATACACAGTGATGCAATTTAACATGTCATGAGTGATGTAAAAAGTGAGTTCATGAGAAGTGCATTGCAGGGGTGCAAGCTATAATTAGTTATTGAACTATAACTGGTGACGTCCAGTTCTTTTTGGTTTTTAAACCCTAGTTTTTGTATTATTTCAGCACCTAACTATAGCGTGACTTTAAACTTGATTTGGCTAAGAAAATTTCTAGGGATTGTTTATGTACCCCTAAAATCTCACTACCTTACTTAACTATAACATCTCTTTAACCTTTGCTTTTTGAGGGATTTTCAACGTTCCTTTTATCATTGTCCTGTAGTTCCTATAAAATGTATACAGGATCTGCGCATTTAGACAACATACACTGTAGGATTGGTGCCAGACTTATTCTGAGCACCCCCAATAGGTATGTTAGCCAGCATAACAGCTAGCTCACAGTGCCAGTGGAAACGCCTTTTACCAAGGAGAGAATAGTTCTTGCCAACTATCGAACATGGCAACCCTGATCCCTCAGGACCGAGCAAACAGTGTACTACTTTTCGTTCAGTCACTCGTGCTCACTTATTCTCAGAGAGATACACAGAATAAACAGTAGGGGCGTTGTCAATAAGTATTTATTGAACAGTCGTTATTCTAGTGTGAAATAGGTGTGCTGAAACAATCATTAGACAGTAACAGATACAGATGATTAGAAGCACAAGGAAAGTAAAAGGATGGTAGAGTTCTACCATTTTGCTATAACCATGAATACAGGTAAGTATATAAAACACATGATAATAAAATGCGTACTGCTACAATGCTTCCCTAATTAGATGTACCTAAGTGTACCTTACATGTATGTAGGTGTCAAGCCAAGAATCCCTCTAGGGTAGAGTCAACCCCCATTACCTGAAGGGAGAAACTGTGGGACCCTGTACTGGTTTCAGGTTGGACACCCGCAATGGATGTCTGACCACTGCGAGCTGGAGTATCTGCATGCAGGGTGCTTCAGTGTCTTGCATCAGTGTGTGGGCATGGAAGTCTCCTCTCCCTATCTCAGCAAGATGTGATGTTTATATACCTGAAGGTATCCCGGGGGTTCTACCTTGCTGAGCCACTGTCAGACTTAGGATGACATCGGGAATTAACCTTGTACGTAGTTATTATGCAGGAGATGGTAGCCCTGCTGAGTTTCCAAGAATCCAAGGATCCTCATGAATAATGTTTGAGGCTAGTGTTCAGGGAAAAACCCACGTTCTGTTTGCAGTGCTGTAACTAGGCAAAGGGTCAGTCCTAGCAGACAGTTATATATTTGTACTGTAAGGATGAATATAGGTGAAAGGTTGGATTTTACCCGAGCCTATATTTGGGTACCTATATTGAATATAACACACACTCCTCATCCGACTGGAGGACATAATCTTATACTAAAGTACTATCTGTCTAGGTACTGGTACTCAAACATTTTCAATAAAAAACACAACATTTTAACCCCTTCGGGGCTGATGATGAGCTGGGCTCATCATGGTGCACACCGGTCGTGTGCTGAAGACAAGTCTAGCTCGTCATGAGCCCCACCCTCGGGGGAAGCGCTGGCGCTCCCCCCGAGGGTCTTCGATTTCCGTTTGCTGTTCGCGGGTGGCAGCGGAAGAGTTTCCGCTGCCCCCCCCCGCCCTCCCCATGGGAATCCCTGATGACGTCAGCGCGCGCACAGCGCGCGCTGACATCATCAGGGATTCCCAGCGCTCGGGAAGCCATTTGCTTCCTGCGCGCCGAGGGAAGAGGTAGGTTTTTCGTGCTTGGGGGGGGGGGGTTTGGGGCCGCAAAGAGGCATCAGGGGAGAGGAAAGAGATTTTCCTCTCCCCTGATGTCTCTTTGCAGGGCATTTCTGCCTCACGATCGCGCACAGCGTCGCGATCGTGCGGCGGAAATGCCCACCACTAGCACCAGGGATTTAAATTTAGTTTACAGGAAGCAACCCCTTGGGCAAGGGTCGCTTCCAGGTGGCCTCACATTAATTTTTCGTTTTTCTGCCCCCCCTGGGGATAAATCGGCCCATTTCTTTGGCCGTTTTTCCCCCAGGGGGGGGGGCAGAAATTCTCCACTAGCACCAGGGATTTTTTTTGAAGGCATTGTGTTTATTTTGGAAGCGACCCCTTGGGTAAGGGTCGCTTCCTGGCGGCCATATATTATGTTTACGATTTTCTGTCCCCCCTGGGGGCAAATCGGCCCGTTTTTTTGCCGTTTTGCCCCCAGGGGGGCAGAAACTGCCCACTAGCACCAGGGATTTTGAATTTAGCTTTTAGGAAGCGACCCCTTGGGCAAGGGTCGCTTCCAGGTGGCCTCACATTAACTTTTCGTTTTTCTGCCCCCCCTGGGGGCAAATCGGCCCGTTTTTTCGGTGGTTTTGCCCCCAGGGGGGGGCCAGAAATTTCCCACTAGCACCAGGGATTTTTGTTGGGGCAATGTGTTTGTTTTGGGAAGCGACCCCTTGGGTAAGGGTCGCTTCCAGGTGGCCATGATTGTATTTTTGTTTTTCTGTCCACCCTGGGGGCAAATCGGCCCATTTTTTTTGCCGTTTTGCCCCCAGGGAGGGCAGAAAATGCTCACTAGCACCAGGGAATTTAAATTTAGTTTTTAGGAAGCGACTCCTTGGGCAAGGGTCTCTTCCTGGTGGCAAGTAATTATGTTATTGAATTTCTGCTCCTCCTTGGGACAAATCGGCCCATTTGTTTTGACGTTTTGCCTCCTGTTTTTTGGCCCACTAGGCCCTAGGATTTGAGTTTTGTTCCAATGGTGGTTATAATTTTGGTTGTTTTTTACTGTCCGCCTCCCTTGGTGCCAGTTGGTCTTTTTTTGTCCTTACTGCCTTGGCTGGTGGTGTGTATGGAGTGGTGCTTGGCTGGCAGTGTGTGTGGAGTGGCGCTTGGCTGGTGGTGTGCGTGGAGTGGTACTTGGCTGTCTGTGGACGGAGTGGTGCTTGGCGGGCGGTGTGCGTGGAGTGGTGCTTGGCTGGCGGTGTGTGTGGAGTGGCGCTTGGCTGGATGGTGTGCGTGGAGTGGTACTTGGCTGTCTGTGCACGGAGTGGTGCTTGGCTGGCGGTGTGTGTGGAGTGGCGCTTGGCTGGATGGTGTGCGTGCAGTGGTACTTGGCTGTCTGTGCACGGAGTGCTGCTTGGCTGGCGGTGTGTGTGGAGTGGCGCTTGGCTGGATGGTGTGCGTGGAGTGGTACTTGGCTGTCTGTGCACGGAGTGGTGCTTGGCTGGTGGTGTGTGTGGAGTGGTGTTTGGCTGGCGGTGTGTGTGGAGTGGTGCTTGGCTGGATGGTGTGCTTGGAGTGGTGCTTGGCTGGCGGTGTGTGTGGAGTGGTACTTGGCTGTCGGTGTGCGCTGAGTGGTGTTTGGCTGGCGGTGTGCATGGTCTGGTGCTTGGATGGTGGTGTGGGTGGACTGGCGCTCGGCTGGCGGTGTGTGAGTAGTTACTTTCTGTTGGTCACTACACACACTGCTAGTTGAGTGACACTCTACGCAGTCCATCATTTTGTGTAGTTGCTGTGTCAGATATGTGGGCGTGTGAAAGTGATGGGCCCTTGAATGGCGCTGGCGGCTGGCGGTGTGAATGTTTTGTATGTGTCACACGTACGAAAGGTACCCCAAGTACCTCAACGACCGCCTGACCTTCTACACGCCCACCCGCCAGCTGCGATCGACCAGCCACGCCCTCGCCACCGTACCGCGCATCCGCAGAGCCACCGCCGGAGGAAGATCCTTCTCCTACCTGGCGGCCAATACTTGGAACTCCCTCCCCGCCCACCTACGGCGAACCCAAGACCATCTCTCCTTCAGGAAGCAGCTCAAGACCTGGCTGTTCGAGCAGTAACTTACCCCTCTCCCCCAGCGCCTTGAGACCCTCCCGGGTGAGTAGCGCGCTCTACAAATGCCGTGATTGATTGATTGATTGAAAGGTGTATGAATGTCCCTACTGCCCCCGTGTGATGGGGGTACTGGTAGGAGCAAAAGACCGACTGGCACCAAAGGGGTCAGGCAGTAAAAAAAATTCCAAAAATTAACCAGTGTCTTGATGTTAAACCTCATCTAATCCCAATTGGTCTAAGCCCTAGTTGATGGCCCATCTGGGCGAATGTAAATTTGGGGGGCAAATTTGTGTGTTGTTTTTTTAATTGTTATATTGTTTGTGAAATGTGGTAGTAATTTTTTTTTCTTCTCTATTTTTGTCTTGTTCCAGGCTTTTGCTGTTTGGATTGTTGTAGGTTGCGGGTCTGTTACTGCTGGTTTTGCAGCTTGTGTAGTTGCTTGTGCTTGGTAAGTGAAGGCATTTTCTACTACTTTCCCTTGATGTTTGTCTTTTTGAAAAAGGTTGTACTTATAGCAGTTTGTGTGGCTCTGTGTTTTTTGTTTGTTTTTGGTTTTTTTCAGCATTAGTGTTTGATGTGCACTTTGTTTTCTAATCTGTAATTTTTTTTCTTTCTAGTGGGATATCATTTCTTTTTGCTGTGTCTCAGCAGAGTAGGTGCTGGTGAGTGTAGCTATATTTGGTAAGAGTGAAATTGTTTTGGATTGTATTGATCTTTTTGTGAAAGCCTTACCTTGTTTACTTCTTACTTTGCGCAGTGTAGGTTGTTCACTTGTGTGTGCAGTCTTCTTGCTTTGTAAGGATAATGGCTAGTCGCAGGATTACTGCTCAGCAGGTTCTTGGTTTGCTTTTTGAGTCTTCCTCTGACCATGGTTCAGAGACTGAGTCCGATTCGGACCCAGAGGTAGGGGCAGAAGATTCAGGCAGTGAGTTTTCTCTTCGCATGGAATCATCATCATCGGATGATGAATCTTCTTCTAGTTCTGATGAAGTGCCTATGGTAGCAGAGGACATTGGTGTGCCGGTAGTGGGCCAAGAGGCATCTGTGCTGCTGCCTAGGGCTGCAAGGTTTCCTTTCTTTTTACGTCGGCAAGAGGCAGGTGGGCTGCAGCCTGCGCCCAAAAGGCTTCACATTGCTGTGGTGCGCCAAGAAGCATCTGGTGCTGTTAGTCTTCCTGTTGGTGTAGTGCAGCAAGAGGCATCTGGGGCTGTTAGGCTTCCCATTGTTGTAGAGCGGCAAGAGGCATCTGGGCCTGCTTTGTTTCCCGGTGGTGTAGTGCAGCAAGAAGCTTCTCAGGCTGCTGGGCTTCCCGTTGGTGTAGTGCAGCAAGAGCCCTCTGGGGATGCTATGTTTTCTGTTGGTGTTGTGCAGCCAGAAGTATCTGTGGCTGTTAGGCTTCCCGTTGGTGTACAGCAGCAAGAGGCTTCTGGGCTGCAGGCTGGGGTGGCTGCTCCCCCCGTTGATAGGGATGGCCTCTGGGTTCCCCCTGGCATGGTGCAGCCGGCATTGCCAGAGTTCACTGGTGTTCCTGGGTGTAGAGTGAATACTGAGAATTTTCTGCCAATAAATTTTTTCAGTTGTTTTTTGACGATGTGTTTTTGAAAGAGATTGTTGAGCAACCCAGTAAACAACAAATTACAATGATGGACCCTTCCTAGAGTCAGCACCTGACTAACTTACGCCCAACGAAAATTAATGTCCCTTGAATTACTGAAGGGGATTGTGTGCACACCGAATAGCACCCATCATCACTGTGCCTATTCCCCTGGGGAATTTAAATGCAATAGAAAAACAACCGCAAAGGTGCACCACAGCAACTAAAATAATAAGTGCAAGAATTATTTGAGCACAATAAAGAAATATATCATGAAGAAATGTTGTTAGTCTTCTTTTAATCTTTATATTTCAATTTGTGGTGAAACAGAAACAGTTTAATATGTTAAAAAAGCCGTATTACCAAATTCTAAGGTAAATGACACCTTGCGTTTAGTTTAATAAGGGCATTGGTCACTGGAGGTATTTGGTTCCCCCTCTCGTTGGGCTCCGCATTATTTGGTACCAGCCCACTTTCGTTAAGGGGTTTTCTCTTGTTTACTCCGTTTCCTTCAATTTTTCCCACTTTCTTTTCTCAGTCTGGTCCTTCTCATTGCTTCAAATATATACTTCAGGCCCTCTGTATTTATCTATCCCCCGTCAGATAGAATAGGTTGGGTCGATATATAATTAATACAAAAGTGTTCTCCTGCAAATGTAAATAATGTTTATACACCGGCTTTTTTAACATATTAAATTGTTCTAAAACATTTACAAATTCTGATGTTTGGCTGTAACCCTGAGAGTAAAAGTTCATCTATGGGCTAAGGCCTAAAGATCAATGTAGTTGGCTCCATGTCTATCGTAGGAAGGTTTTAAATTTGTTTGTGGTTTTAGATTGTCAGATTGTAAGTCATTTGTTGTACACAAAATTGATTGTATGTATATGTTTTTTACCGACAGCCCTGAAGAAGTCCCGGCTTGGGACGAAACGCGTCGGCTGTTTCTGTTTCACCACAAATTGAAAAATAAAGATTAAAAGAAGACTAACAACATTTCTTCATGATATATTTCTTTATTGTGCTCAAATAATTCTTGCACTTATTATTTTAGTTGCTGTGGTGCACCTTTGCGGTTGTTTTTCTATTGTTGAGCAACCCAATTTGTATGCAGAACAGTTTTTGAGGGACAACAGTGCCAGCCTTAAGCCCCATTCTACAGCTACCCGGTGGACTCCCACAATAGTTGAAGAGATGAAGAAGTTTTTGGGATTAACTTTTTTGATGGGCTTGCTAAGGAAGCCATCAATGTCTTCATATTGGTCCACTAGTACCTTGATGACAACAGCTATATTTCCAGCAGTCATAAGTCGTGATCGGTTTTTGCTTCTTCTTCGAATGATGCATTTTGTTGATAATGGTTTAGCCTTGCCACGCAATCACCCTGATTGTGACCGTCTGTTTAAAATTCGGCCTGTCCTTGATCACTTTGTTGATCGTTTTTCTGAGATCTTTGCTCCTGGAAAAGAAATTGCAGTGGATGAGTCTTTGCTATTGTTCAAGGGCCGCTTGGTTTTTAGGCAATACATTCCTAGTAAGAGGGCACGCTATGGAATCAAACTGTATATGTTGTGTGACAGTGAGACTGGATATGTCTACAACTTCAGGGTGTACACTGGTAAGGAGTCCAGCATTAACCCTCCTGGTTGTCCTTCCACTTTTGGAGTGACTGAGAAAATTGTGTGGGAACTAGGTAGAGGATTATTTAACAAAGGCCACCATTTGTATGTAGACAACTTCCACACTGGTGTGCAGTTGTTCAAGGAGTTGGCCAAAGTGGGCACTGTTGCTTGTGGCACAATGCGCAGTTAACCGTAAAGGTTTCCCAAAGGAACTTGTTTGCAAAAGGCTTGTGCGGGGACAGTCTAGTGCATTGCAATGTGGGGAGCTTCTAGCTGTGAAGTTTTCAGACAAGAGAGATGTGTATATGCTGACTACTATCCACGATGAAAGTACTGAACCTGTGCCTGTTTGGGGTCAGGGTGCTGAAGTGCGCAAACCTGTGTGCATTTTAGCTTACAATAAGTACATGGGTGGTGTTGACATAGTACATCAGAGGTTGGAACCTTATGCTGCTCTTCGAAAGGCTTACATTTGGTACAAGAAGTTGGCTATCCATCTTTTCCATTTGGCATCCTTTAATGCTTTTGTTGTGTTCCAGAAGTCTTGTCCTGAGTCGAAGATGCATTTTGTTAAGTTTCAGGAGTCTATAATAGGCAGCCTTGTACTAGTGGAGCAGGCAGGTGTTCCTAGATTTGGAGGGGTGGAGGATTTGGCTAGATTGAAAGATCGCCACTTTGCTGAATTCATTCCTCCCACTTCCGCAAGAGACTTTCCGACTAGAAGATGCAGTGTCTGTTGGCGCAGAGGCGTGCGGAAGGAGTCTCGTATGTACTGCCCTGACTGTCCTTCTAAGCCTGGATTGTGTGTGTCAGCTTGTTTTAAATCATACCACACGCAAAAGAAGTTTTGGGAGTTTTAATGAGCTGTAAAGTGAATTGCCTGGTCTGTATTCTGTAAACATTTTTAGTTTGTTTCAAGGTTTGGCATTAGTGCAATGTGTTTAGTTTTAGAATTTGTGTTAGCTGATTTGTAGGTATTTCCATTTGTTTAGTGTTATTTTGAAAAAAAGAATTCTAAATGTGATTGTGGTGTGTGCAGGCTGGTGCTTGGATGGCGGTGTGCGTGGACTGGCGTATGGCTGGATGGTGTGCGTGGAGTGGTACTTGGCTGTCTGTGCACGGAGTGGTGCTTGGCTGGCGGTGTGTGTGGAGTGGCGCTTGGCTGGTGGTGTGCGTGGAGTGGTACTTGGCTGTCTGTGCACGGAGTGGTTCTTGGCTGGCGGTGTGTGTGGAGTGGCGCTTGGCTGGATGGTGTGCGTGGAGTGGTACTTTGCTGTCTGTGCATGGAGTGGTGTTTGGCTGGTGGTGTGTGTGGAGTGGTGTTTGGCTGGTGGTATGTGTGGAGTGGCACATGGCTGCATGGTGTGCGTGGAGTGGTACTTGGCTGTCTGTGCACGGAGTGGTGCTTGGCTGGTGGTGTGTGTGGAGTGGCGCTTGGCTGGATGGTGTGCGTGGAGTGGTGCTTGGCTGGCGGTGTGCGTGGAGTGGCGCTTGGCTGGATGGTGTGCGTGGAGTGGTACTTGGCTGTCTGTGCACGGAGTGGTGCTTGGCTGGCGGTGTGTGTGGAGTGGTACTTGGCTGTCGGTGTGCGCTGAGTGGTGTTTGGCTGGCGGTGTGCATGGTCTGGTGCTTGGATGTTGGTGTGGGTGGACTGGCGCTCGGCTGGCGGTGTGTGAGTAGTTACTTTCTGTTGGTCACCACACACACTGCTAGTTGAGTGACACTCTACGCAGTCCATCATTTTGTGTAGTTGCTGTGTCAGATATGTGGGCGTGTGAAAGTGATGGACCCTTGAATGGCGCTGTCTGCTGGTGTGAGTGTCGTAATGTGATAGGTCTGCGGCTGGCGGTGTGAATGTTTTGTATGTGTCACACGTACGAAAGGTGTATGAATGGCCTGTAAAGAGGTTGGTGCCTTGACGTGGCTTTACAGCTCACGAGCTGTGAGTCAGTGGTTCAGTTTATCATACTTCCAATTATACGCAGTGTATTTCATTTTTGTGAAATTACTTGCGAATAAAATTGTATGTACTGAATCATCACTCACCCTCATGCCAAATCCAACCAGTATGTGTGTGTGCTTGCAGTTTAGATGGCTGTTCAGTAATATTTGTTTTTTTTCTCTTTCAGAAGTAGGGTGTACCTTGTCCCTTTTTGTGAATGTTGTAATGTCTTGCTTTTCCTTCCGTATGGTGTCAATGGTCTGGTGTGTATCAGGTATGAAAGGTGCGTGAATGGCCTGTAAAACGGTTGGTGCCTTGTCGTGGCTTTACAGCTCACGAGTCACTGGTTCAGTTTTTATGCATTTATTCATTGACAGAGCATTTCATTTTTCTGAAATATCTTGTTAATAAAATTTTATGTACTGAACCATCACTCGCCCTCGTGCCAAATCCAACCTGTATGTGTGTGTCTTTGAGGAATAGATAGCCGTGCTTGAATGTTTGACTTTTGAGTAACTCTGTTAAGGTGTACATTATAGCTATAAATAACTTACTAAATTTAGATATTATTGATAAACCATAGGAGTATATGGTCATGTCTTTCTGGTGTATTCTATTGTTTTTTTTTATCCACAATCTCCTGCAAACTTGAAAATGTCTGTCATAATTGCCATGCAATATTGTCCCAAGAATTGCACGCTCTCAAATTGAAAACTTAATTCATTCAAAACAATTTCAGTTTTGCAAGGGGGTTCCCATGAGTTTTTGGCCCAGGGCTCGGCGGGAATCTTTGGAAACTACCATACCCAAACTGTTCTGAAAACTAGACACCCGGGGGAGTCCAGGGAGGTATGGCATGCGTGGGTCTCCCAATGTTTTCCTACCCAGAAATCCCTGCAAACCTTAATTTTAGGTTAAAAAAACGCTTTTCCATACATTTTTGGGTGGGATCTCCCTGCCGGCACAAATGTTCTACCACCCAGCGTTGCCCTTGATCTCCCGAGTAAAATGATACCTCACTTGTGTGGGTTGGCCAAAGCCCTGTGACTATGCTGGGGTGCTTAATTTGTCAAACCGAAATACTAGATTTTTTAAAAATTCATTTTTAGCCTGTTCTGCTTTGGGGAACCCACATAAGTGAGGTATCATTTTACTCTGGAGAACAAGGGGAACGCTGGGTGGTAGGACATGGAAAAGTGATTTTTTTACCTAATTTTAAGGTTTGCAAGGAATTCTGGGTAGGAAAACATTGGGGGACCCACACATGCCATACCTCCCTGGACTCCCCCGGTGTCTAGTTTTCAGAACTGTTCGGGTTTGGTAGTTTCCAAAGATGGCCACCGAGCCCCGGGCCAAAAACTCAGGTGCCCCCCCCCCAAAATCAAGGTTATTTTGCTATAGGGTATTTTAAATTCACCACCGTACGATTTGGACCTTTTCCTGTTGCAGCCACTATGCCTACCCACGCAAGTGAGGTACCATTTTTATCGGGAGACCTTGGGGAACGCTGGGTGGGAGGATATTTGTGTGATCCCAGTAATGCCACGCTTTCCCACACAAAAATGTGTGAAAAATCTGATTTTTTTGAGCTATAATCGAGATTTGCAAGGGATTCTGGATAAAGGAACGTTGGAGGATCCACGCAAGCCATACCTCCTTGGAAGCCCCCAGGTGTCTACTTTTCAGAAATGTGTGGGTTTGGTAGGTTTCCCTAGATGGCCGACTAGCACGGGGCCAAAAACCCAGGTAACCCCTCTTGCAAAAGCTGGTGGTTTTGACAATGGTGACAATGTCAAAACCACCAGCTTTTGCAAGAGGGGTTACCTGGGTGGAAATGTGTTGATCCACGAAGATTCCAGAACTTTCCACCACAGAAATGTGAGGAAAATGTGTTTTTTTGTCAAATTCTTAGCTTTGCAAGGGATTCTGGCTAACAAAACCTGGTGGTAGGCAGTCGAGTCACCCCATCCTGAATTTCCCTGGGTGTCTAGTTTTCATAAATGTATAGGTTTGCTAGGTTTCCCTATGTGCTGGCAGAGCTAGGGCTAAAAAACAAAAGGTAGTCTCTTTGTCCAAAAAGCGCAATATTTCACTGGGAAATTGAGGTGCGACCACGTTGCGTTTTTCGCTGTTTCGTGTCGCAGCCACTATACCTACCCACGCAAGTGAGGTACCATTTTTTTCGGGAGAACTGGGGAAACTCTGGGTGGGTGGGAATTTGTTGATCCACGCATATTCCAGAACTTTCCACCACAGAAATGTGAGAAAAATGTGTTTTTTTATCAAATTCTTAGCTTTGCAAGGGATTCTGGGTAACAAAACCTGGTGGTAGGCAGTCGAGTCACCCCATCCTGAATTTCCCTGGGTGTCTACTTTTCAAAAATGTATAGGTTTGCTAGGTTTCCCTAGGTGCCGGCAGAGCTAGGGTGCAAAAACTACAGGTAGGCACTTTACCATAAAAGGGTCCATTTTTAACTGCAAAATTGAGATGTGACCACGTTGCATTTTTCGCCGTTTCCTGTCGCAGGCACAAGGCCGACCCACACAATTGAGGTACCGTTTTTTCGGGAGACTTAGGGTAATTCAGATTTGTAAATCAACTGTTATTACCAATTGAGTTTTCATGCATTTCTCCCTTCCCAATGAAAGACATTGTGTAAAAAAAAAAACTTTTTCAAAAATGACCAATAATTCTCTTGCTAGTATGAGTATTCCCAATTTTGAAAATGTGCAATTATATACTGTTTCTAGACTCTATAATTTGTACCCAATTCAGAAATACATAGGTGTCTTTCATATCGATTTTTCCACATATACATTTTCCAAGAATAAGTGCTCTATACCCAGTAAATAAAAAAAAAATCATTGCAAGTTGCTGCTCAGTTTTTGGATCTGGGTTTGTCGGGTTCTTGGAGAAACTACAAGTCATATATATCCCCACAACCAGGAAGGTCTAACAAATGTAATGGTACATTACTTTCCAAGAGCTGTCAAAATTACAAGAAGTTATAGGTGAAAACGTTGAGACAAAAGGCTGTTTTTTCAACAAATTGTCAATTATTCCAATATTTAACTGTTAGTTTCTACAAAGAAACCTTCATGGATTTAGACAAATGACCCCTTTTTGAATTCAGAAATGTGTCTAATTTTTGAAAATGTATAGCTTTCCAGGATCCCTTATTGATTTCAAACTCATTGCTACCATTAACTGGAAGGAGGTGAAAAGCTCTAAAAATAGCAAAAATAGGCTATGTCCCAGAAAAATGACAAAACTGTGTAAAAAATGTTGGTTCTCTGACAAAAGACTGGCATTCCCTAAAAGCTGAGAAAATGGAGACTTCAGCCCCACAAACCCTTTTTTGATACCATTTGCAGGGAAAAACCCAGAGGCTTTCATTTGCAGCCCGTTTTCCCAATTTTTCTGAAAAAAACAAACATTTCACTATATTTTGGTTAATTTCTGGGACCCCTCCAAGGGAATCCACAAACCCTGGGCACCTTTAGAATCCACATGATGTTGGAAGAAAAGGACGCAAATTTGGCGTGGATACCTTATGTGGTCAAAAAGTTACAGGGGCCTAAGCGCACACTACCCCAAATCGCCAAAAAAAGGCTTAGCACAGGAGGGGAAAAGGCCTAGCAGCGAAGGGGTTAAAGACTCAAAAAAGTGCTAAACAGAAAAATTGCCACTCAAGCCATAGCTCTAATATGGCCGTATATATACTTCAAACAACTACAAGCATCGGAAATCCATGCTGGTCATAAAAGTGTCAATTGGTGTTGGAGTTCCAAATTTAGTTCTTGTTTAAAAAAATAAAAATTCCCCAGCATACAATGAGCCAAATGTTTGTGTCCTGGCTGGTAGAAGCAACAATGCTGTTGCCTGCCACCGCAGACGATGATCCCTGTTATACCTTGCAGAGTACATCAATCAAGCACAGATGATCTTTCGTACTGCCTACAGCTGATGCTGTGGCAGCCTGTGCTCCACCCAAGGCCTTGGTGTCAATAGATGCACAATGTAAACAATACTTAACCACCCACAATTCCTGAAGACCAAAAATATATATGATACCCAAAATTTAAAAAAATCCTATTGCTCCTCCATTCCGACCAATAGTATCAGGTTGTGGGTTGCTTTTTGTCCCACTTGGAAAATACCTGGACTTTTACCTGCAGAAGTTCATTCAAAAATGGTGCACATACACAAGAGACACCACGGATTTCTTACAAAAGTTGCAAAATATCCAAACGTATATTCAGGAGCATTGGTTCTTATACACAATAGATGTTACAGCTTTGTATACCTCAATTCCACATGAGGCAGGACTTGAAGCTGTAGAACGGACCCTACCCAACATGCAAGAAATTGAGGTTGACAAGGTTTTTTTATTAAAACTTTTAAACTTTTGTCTACACCACAGCTATTTCTCTTGGCAATCCAATTTTTATACTCAACTCACAGGCACTTCTATGGGGTTTTCCGGAGCTCTGGCATACGCCAATATTTTTATTGCAAAATTTGAGGATGAGCACATTTTGAGCAACATGGAATGGGCATCAGGCATTGCCCAATACAGTAGATACATTGACAACATATTTCTAATATGGACTAAATCACAAGAAAGACTGGAGTATTTGATAAACCAATTGAATAGCAGACATCCTAGGATTCAGTTTACCTACACCATTAGCAACAGACAGATCAATTACTTGGATATTCTTGTTAAAAAGGACTAAAAAAAAGTGGTCTTCAAACTGAGGTTAATACCAAACCGACAGACAGGAACAGCACACTACATTTCACAAGTTTCCACCCTAAAGTCTTATCCTGAACCTACCATTCTCACAATTTGCCAGGATTAAAAGAATATGTTCTGACCCGAACATTGAAAGACTGACAATACTACAGTACAAACAAAGATTTATCAACTGTGGGTACCCTGAAGAAACATTATAGGCCAGCATAACCAGACTTGCAGAAAAAGATTGCATGTCCTTGTTCACTAAATCCATTAATACTAAATCCAACACACCAACTTATGTGTCAAAATACTCTACGGGTTCTAACGAGATAAAACGCATAATAAACAACAGATGGGAATTACTTTAAAATGAGTCTGAGTTCAATGGACTTTCTCATACCAAACCCACTTTGCATATACAAGAGGCAAGAACTTACAATAACTTATTTCAACTCCCTACAACCAGGACAGCAACCAATACAGAGGCACTTCGAGATGCTCGAACTGTATGCATTGTAACAATATCATAACCGGTAATATTCTTACATATCCCCATTCAGGCAAGATCATAAAACTCAAACATTCTTCTGATTGTAACACTACTAATGTTATTTACTCTTTAAAATGCCCATGTGGTCAGGCTTACATAGGCAAGACAGAAGGCAAGCTTAAAACAAGATTAACGGAACACAAAAGTACAATACGAACTCATAGCGAAACATCAAGTGTAGCTGTCCATTTACAGGAGGCAAAGCACAACATTTCTCAGTTACGGTGTCAGGTTGTTGAGGTAGTTAAACTTATGGAAGGCATTGACAATCCTAAAAGATTACTACAACTGGAAGTATACTGGATAGACTTCCTTGAAACTTTATTCACGAAAGGTTTAAATGATAGGGTGGATTTAAGTTGTTTTTTATAATTTTTGTTTATTACGGTTTTTCATTATCACCATATCATGAATTGTTGAAACTGTCATGTATTATTCTTATGTCCTGTACAGTCAATCTTATGTGCTACCAAGCAAGCTCACACGTGTTTTTGTTTTCATTCTTCATTTAGGACTCTATTTCATACCACACATTTAGATATTACACTTTCTATTGAGCAGTAATGCGTTTTCTATTTCTCTGGGAGATACTGAATACCTTAGAGTCTATCTTTTGACTCGTCCATACCGCCCTGTTTGCGGAGTCTTTTTTCCATTTTTAAAAGCAGGACTTCAGTTCCCTAGTTCATATAGTCCGCATTCTATTACCAATACACGTCGCCTCGATCGTGAATTACCGGCGCCTCTGTTGACTCTGAACACGCGTGGGTTTCTGCACCATTTAAACACACCACAGTAAGAGTTCTCACCCATATGCAGACTTTACTTTTACTGCATTCTCCACGGTTAATTTACATGGATGCTTTTGTTACCAGAAATTTCAAACTGGAACATTCAGTGATTTGCATTGCGGATCAATGTCTCAACATTAGGTGAGTGTTAGCATGCACTCCCTTTTCTGTTTTACCACTTTCAACCCCCACATTAGTAATTCTCCTGTACCGTTTTCAGGAGTACTTAGAGGAATGACGCATCCTTAACCGCTCCCAACTAAATGTACTAGCGACCCGGTGAGCTCATTCATTGTTGTTTGTTATTAGCCTAACGCACTTTACAGCATCATTTTTATGCCATTCCTTTTCCTTATAGAGTTTATCGATCCTGCATGGTCACTTTTTTCCCTTTGATTTTCCCGATAATCTTGACATTTAGTCAAGGTGAGCTTTTCAACGTACCAGTCTAACTGCTATCTTCTCAATCATTTTCTCCACGCCCACGCCACGGTCGTATTTTATAAGACTCATATGCACTACATAACACCGGGGTTCTATATCTTGGGGACTTTCCTATTTCTTCATCTAGCGCATTAGTTTCTGATTCCAGCTTGTTTGCACATCAGATGTTACCATTTGTTCACTCTGTTACAGTCACAAATATATTGTCGGTGAGTGAGATCCCTCCTTGCAATATTCAAATAAAATGTATTGTTTGTATCTGTTCGTTTTTAGATATTCCCCTGAGGAAGGGACCCCAGAGTCGCAAAATGCATAGGGCTTAATCACAAGATTTTGTCATCAGGGGGAAGATACGCAACCACTTCTAAAAGGACAATGTATTTAAGTTCTTGAAAATGTTGTGCTGTCATAAAATCAGATATGGTTGTATAATAACTGCTTATTGTTAATGATGAACAAGAAGCATTTCATTGATTTTCATTGATTCAAGCATTTCATTGCAGATAAGTCCATGCTATCGTGTCAAACGCTTTAGCCGCATCTAACAATACAGCGGGCGCCTTAGTAGTAGGGGATAGGTAGTGTGACAGTGCAAAAAGAGACCTGGTGTTGTGTGAGGTGGAGCGTGTTGGAATAAACCCCAACTGATCAGGTAGTACCAGCCTGGTCATCAGGTGCTGCAGCCTATTCGCTAACAATTTAGATAATATTTTGGTGTCCACGTTCATAAGTGATAAGGGGCGATAGGATTCACAATATTCGGGGTCTTTATCTGGGTTAAGTAGCGTTAAAATCAGGGCTTCTCTCAGTGTTTGTGGTATTATCAGTTTCTCGTGCGCATCTCCAAGCATCGCCACTATATGGGGCGCCAATAAATCTACATAGGCCTTGTAGAATTCCCCAGTAAACCCGTCAGGGCCGGGTGCTTTCCCATTAGGCAGGGCCCGAAAGACCTCTGTGATCTCCTTTACCGTTATGGGCGATGAGAGGAAATCTCTATGGGCGTCTGATAGCCATGCGAGTGCAATGTCATCGCAATATTGTGCAATTTCCACAGCCGTAGCTGTATCTTCTTTCGTGTATAGGTTTTTCGATATGTATGCATGAACGCCTTCATTATACCCGGTGTGCCGTGTGTCAATGTGCCCTCAGTGTCTCTAACTGCTGATATCACAGGAGGTGGTCGTGGAGTGCATATTTTGTGTGCCAGAGCCCCCCCTGGCCTGCCCCCCTCACCATAATTTCGAGCCACATGGCGTTTAGATACATATCGGAGTTCTTCTTCTGCTTGTACCTGATATTCTGACAAAAGTGTTCGTATTTCCCCCAATAGTGTGGGATTATTTGTTTGACTATAGTCCAGTTCTAGAGCCCTTATCTTTTGCTCTCGCTGAACCAGTTGCTGACGTAGGTCTTTTAGGATGCCCGCATTTGTGCTAATGCAGATTCCCCTTAGATTGGCTTTGTACGCTTCCCATAATAGTCCGGGATCATATACAGATGCAGCATTTAATTCAAAGTAGTCTATGCTAGCCTTCCTAATCGTTTCTGTATAGATAGGATCTTGTAAGGCTTTCCCATTAAATTTCCAACTAAATGGCGGAGGTATATAATTTGGTAACTTGAGGGTCAGAAGCACCAGGTTGTGGTCTGACAACGTGCGGCATAAGTGAGTTACAGCCTCCACCCACGATGAAACATCGGGGGAGCCGAGCCAGTAATCTATTCTGGACCAACTACCATGTGACACTGTAGTGTGAGTGGCCTCGAGTTGTGTTGAGTGGGTCATTCTCCAAAGGTCTGTTAACTGCTTGTCACGCATTATATCTTGTAGTTTCTGCAATGTGCGTTTGTGTGTTTCAACCGAGTGTGGTGATCTGTCCATGGTGACATTTAGCGCAGTGTTAAAATCACCTCCCCATAACAGTGGGACATCCGGAAGCTCATCTAGTTTTCACCACAACATCTGAAAAAAATCGGGATCATCAACATTCGGTGCGTAAATATTAAGAAGGGACACTCTCTGTCCTCTAAGCATGCCCGACACTGCAATATACCTCCCTTCCTTGTCCGAATGAACATGTTCAACCTTAAAATTGACCCCTTTGTGAATCAGGATAAGGACACCTCTCGAGTATGTAGAGTATGCGGCACCGTGTACCGATTCCGCCCATCTAGTCCCAATACGATGAGAGGTGTTTGGGTCTATATGTGTTTCCTGTAGGAAAGCAATGTCAATTTGAAGCCTCGTGAAATATGCCAGGATTGGTCGTATTTTTTTCGGATTGTTTAGCCCCCGTATATTCCATGTTATGAGCCGCAATTGCCCTGAGGAAAGTTTTTCAGCCATGACCCAACCAGCACAGGGATCTGCACGTTCGTGAGTGTGATGTACAGTCTGAATGCCTCTCAGAAAACTCCCATATAGGTACAACTATGATTCTGCATACCCATCGTAGTACGGCAGTGCTTCTCAAATGCAGTGTAAAAAAACGAATACCCCCAAATCCCCCCACCTGCCCCCCTCCCACTCTGGCATCCCAATCATGCCAAAGACATACCCCATTCAGAACAGACAACTCATCAAAACAATAGGTGGGGAACACCCTGTTGGGGGGTTCACCGAGGTCACACGACTTCATCCAACATAGTGGATGTGGCCAGGTTCACTATAGTAAAGCGAGTACAAAACGGTTCCCGCTGCTCACCCTCAATTAAAGAACTGCGAGGTATAGTGACTCAAGACAGTGAAATCTCTACCATACGGTGTAACGACAGCAGTCTGGCAATAATTGTAACATGCACTCATTACCCCAATAACGGAGTAGACAGTAAATCTGGCACAGAGTCTGACTCGGAGACCATTGTCTTCGTGTCCAATATATAAGTGTCTTTCAGGCCAAAGGAAGGAATGAACATACTCACACCGTCGATATTGTCCATTGTTAGGTGCTCATACGCTCCCATCGCGACTCCAGCGAGCCGCCAGTGTCCCCACTTCCAAGCACTCACTAAGCATGGCCATTGTGAGCATCCGCTGTCTAAATCCTCCTGCACCGCGTGGAGGCCAGGCACCCCGCTAAGAGCAGGCGCGGCAGAACCCCACATAAGAGCGAGACAGAAAATTCATCCCGATATTGCGGTGCAAGCATGTGGTGCTTAGCCAGATCCAGTGAGGCGTGGTATGGATGTCACCAGAGATTTACTTGTCATCATGTATTCAATCCGAGTCTTGTTGTTGTTCGGTTCTACGCTGATCACGTCTTTTCTTTCCAAGTTTCTTAATAAATTCCTGCACTTCCTTCGGTGTCTGACATATAACTTGTTTGCCATCTTTGGAGATCTTCTGTCCACCTCAGAGCACTTCTGCGTGGTGGTATGGGATTCATCTTCTACTGCAGAGAGGCGGGTTTCAGCTTTCTCTATGCGCTCACCATGTTTTTCTAACTTCGCCGCCATGTTGTCTACTCTCTGTGATATCACATCTAGTTTCCCGTGCACATCTTGCAGGCTTTTCTGAATGGCTTTGAGGACCTGTTCCATGTCGTTGGGCTGCGCTGTCTCACTGTCTAATTCAGTGTCTGATTGCGACTGTGCTCCTTTCGTAGTTTTTTGGCAGGAAAGGTCAGCGTGGATTGTAGCCTGTCTAGTTTACCCATGGCGGCGCCATGGCTAGTGTGTTGAGACACAATATAGTGTGGTTGACAAGCACCGTTACAGTTCGTAGGGTAGGTACACCTGCACTCTGATTCATACTTCGCGCCAAGGGGACGGAGTCACGCACCTCCTGGTCCAGCAGCATCGGCTAGTGGGTCCTGCAGTGTCGCTGAGGAGATCGATCTGGGGCGGGAGCACAGTATCGAACCCTTGGTTAAATATCGATAGGTCAGAGTAACAACCTTGCGCCGTACCAACCTAGGGAGAGGGCTGGTGTCTCTTGAATCTGCTCTGGTTGACGCAATTTAGCCCAGGGTCTGGCTCTCCGAGTCACCGCGCCAGCAAAGGAGGCTCAGTGGCGAGGCGACTCCGATCTCAGCGCTGTGGAGTTGTGTGTATCCACCGTGACCTTACACCTCTTGAATATGCCAGCACACACTGCCAATGGCGCATAAATAAGGCGATAGTTACAATGGGAGGGGACCAGTCCCTGACGGTTCCGATTCTAATCCTCGTTGCAGGTCATGGGCGCCGCCATCTTGTTGTTGCCTGTTCGCGCCATTTCAGCATTTCGCTTATTTTTAGCCTAGTATGCTCCAGGGTTCACCAGGTATGAGAGGGTGGCATTGGAGCGTTCGTTCTGGGCGGGGAATGCTCTCGAGTCACGAGATCACTCACCGTTCGCATTTGCTAGCTGTAACGGAGCTCCGGTGCCTCCATACCCAGGGCGTGCCATCTTGCCGCGATCGTTATTGCCGCTCCAGAGTTCCTAATCAGGTGAATTACCGGAGCAATATCCCGTCCATGGGCAGTGTGTTCCGAGTTTCCGCGTCGCCAATGGTTCCAACGTTCTTTCTCAAGTTTTTCAGGATCATGATTCAGTTCAGCAGGCAGTCTGAGTCTCTATACTGGACATTTAAAAAAGTTTGGAAGCCTCTATTTCATAGATGTTTTCTTCCTCCAACAAAGGCACTTCTGTAAAGGGCAGGAAATGTACAGCAACCCTTTCTTGGTCTTCTAAAGTCGTTCAATAGAAATTGGTCCACAAACCAGACAGGTTTCTTTATTGGGCCCTCTTCTTCTATCCATATATCCCATTTAGGAGACACTGATTATGATGATGATGGTGAGTTGTATGACACAGATAACTTACACGGACCTGCGGATCCTACTAATATGGGCCTCCGGAGAAAAGGCAAATAATTTCTCCTTATGATGGTGGTGATTTTTACTCAATGTCTCAAGAATTAGTGGACCACCTTTGGGAACCCATGTTTAATCCCTTTTATTTACCACCCCAAATCTGGTTTCCAGCAGATCATGTAGCGAAATATATTTTCTTTTATTTGCACAATTCTTGGATAAGAACACTAGAAACAAACTAAAATCTGAGTTCTTCTGCCCTTCCCTACGCAATAATTTCACTGCTACCCCTGTTATTGACCGAAATATGTTGATGTTTTTCACTCAACTCGGTACAGATCCTAATAAGAGAGTGGACAGGGCCCGGTCCAATAGTCAGGAGAATTGTTGGATTTGGTGGGTCCTCTCACCAGAATATTGGATTCGGCAGAGGAGGCCAAAATGGACGGCATTTTGATCAATCCTGAGACACTTTCCTACAGGCTATTTGTATTTTGGGCAACGCAAATGCTCATATTTCACATAAGAGAAGAAGAAGCCTATTGTTAAAAATCGACCCAAAACTTGCCTCTCTTGCTTCAAAAGAAGAAGGTCCCTTGGCTAAGGGATTATTGTTTTACACTCTTTCATCAAAGAGTTAGGGAAATATGTATCTACCTTTGCTACCATAGGCAAAGCCCAGTTTTCCCTAAAAAGATTTTCTCCTCTCTGTTTTTTGCTAGGACTGGCAAAGGTAGAAGTCTCGTTGCTGGCCTCTATTCCAGCACTGGACAATAGCCCAACTGAAGTTCATTCAACCAACAACCTCAAGTTGAAGTGTATTCTGGATATAAGCCTCAATTCTAGAGGTTACCAGTTCTGGGGCTGTAGAAACAAAGGAGAACAATACTCAGGTAAAAGTTTTCAATTCTGGCCTTCCTCCCGTCTATTGCTGTTGTTTCTAAATTCATGGCTTTCTCTCATCACAGATCCCTGGGTAATTCAGTCAGTTCAAGGATATCTCATTGAGCTTTACCAACTTCCAGTTTAACTTTCTCATCCTCTTCTTTTTTCTCAAGGTCAACATTGTCTTATCCACAACGAATTTCAATTCCTTCTTTTCAAACAAGTGACAGAACCGATTCATTTTGACCCCCCAAGTTTTCTCAGTACCATTTTTCTGACTCAGAAAAAAAATAAGATTTTTTGTCGTTTTAAATCTCAAAATCTTCAACAGCTTTGTGGTATATCCTCCTTTCTAAATGAAAACTATTCTCCATCTCAGGGATATCCTACTTTAACACGATTGGTTGTTCAAACTAGACATTCAAGATGCTTATTTTACTTTTCTAGTTCATCCTTCTCACAGAAAATGTCTTAAGTTTCAATGGGGAATTCCTTTCCATCATTACAAAGCTCTTCCCTTCGGTCTGTCTTCAGCTCCTTGGTGTTTCACCAAGATTCTCAGACCAGTTGTGGCCTTTCTCAGAACGCGAGGAGTTGGACTTTTTGTTTACCTTGAAGATTTTCACATTGTGGCCAAAGACAAGAATCTTCTTCTTTCTCAGTTGTATCTTTGTGAGGATCTTTTTCTTCATTTCGGTTTTCTTATCAACACCCAGAAATCAGCCATAGTCCATGCGCAACAATTGAAATTTCTGGGTTTTCTGTCGGACACTTCTCATTCTATCCTTCAACTTCCTCCTCACAACGTCACTCTCATAAAAACAGAAATCCGCCAGTGCCTATCTCTTTCTTAATTTATTCTCAGGTCTCTAGCTTGGCTAGTGGGCCTTCTGGTGTCTTCAATACAAGCGTTCTTCCTAAGCCATCTTCTTTATCGGGCCCTTCAACGATTAAAAATGTGACATCTTCAAAAAGAACTCACCTATTCAAATCTAAATTTGTTAGATCCAGAGACAAGAGAATAACTCCTTTTGTAGCTCACTCCTTTAGACTGGAACAGGGGGATAATTTGCTCTGCCGCCTAAGATCTTTTCTTAGAATCCAATGCAAGTCAGACAGGTTGGGGCGCAAGATGTGGTTAGTACTTGACTGGAGGTACACGGCTGCAAAAGGAGTATGTTTTGCATATCAACAGTTTCAAGATGCTTAGAGGTTCCTTTGTCATCCAGTTTTTTACAAAGGAAAAAGTAAGTTGCACCATTCTGCTGAGAATGGATAATTTCACGGCTGTCAGATATATAAACAATCTAGGGGGCACAAAGTCCAAGATGCTGGCAGATTGTGCCAAAAACCTTTGAGGTATTGTTTATAGCAGTATCTCTCAGTCAGAACAGATACTCTTCCACTGGATTAACTGGTTGTAGCAGATTGATATTCCAGACATCTTCAAGATTCAAACGGTTGTCAGATGCACTTTTCAGTTTCAAATGCCTTTCTTCCATAGTTGGCAACATTTCAACAGATTCTTTCTGCCTCTTGTCTCAACTCCCAACTTCCCTCTTTTTTCAGTTAGAGACCAGACTCTTAAAGGTTGGCTACAGACGCTTTTCGTCAATCTTTGCAAGCAGACTCTTTTCTATTCCTTTCCCGCCTTTCTTTTAATTGCACAAGTTCTACCCCAGACACGTATACATCACTCTTCCCTGGTACTAATAAGTCCACATTGGCAAGCATAACCATGGTATCCAACTCTGTTGGAGATGGCTATAGACTTCCCCATTTGGATTCCTAATTTTCCAAATGTATTGCTCAACCCTCAGGGTCATCAGCACAACATGATTCTAGAAGATTCCCTTCTTCTGGTCATCTGGAGGATTTCAGACATCTTTAAGATCCCAGGAATTTTAGAAGACGCTATCAGACACATTCAACAATCTTGGGTCCCTGACACTTCAGAAGTTTAAAGGTCAGCCTGGCTCGCCTGGTGTAGATGCTGTATGGACAAGGATTCAGATCACTTTCAGCACACATAACACTGATAATAAATTTTCAAGTCTAGTTAGCTTCTCAAGGCAAAGCCTATCGTACCAGTAATACTAATAGATTGGCCATTTCAGCAGAACACAACAGTGTGGAAGGTAGACCCATTGGAGAACACCCCTTGATTTGTGGACTTTTAAAGGAGGTAAGATATGTTAAACCTCCAGTTTTCTAAATATAATAAAATGGCAGATGTCAATTTGGTGTTTAAATTGTTAATTTAATGGCATGACAATGTATCTCTCTCTCTCAAACAACTTTGTGCATTTAACAATGCTTTTATGTTTAACTTCATTAAAACGTGTTTCAGATGTTAGAGTGCTAGATGTGTCTTCTTTCCATTACTATCCTCTTGGTATTTCTTTTCAGGTTCCCAGTTGTACCAAAACCAATTTATCTATGATTCATTATCCTTTTTTTCCCTACCCAACCAAAGTTGTTTGGTGGAAACTGTTTAAAGGCATATGTTACTCGCACTACAGATTTGAGATCTCCCCGTTCAAAAAAAAGTACTAATTTCTCTTTAAAAACACTGCAATCCTCCCACTTTAGCTCATTGGGTTAAATAGATCATGCCCTTAGCTGGAATTAACATTGATTTGTTTGAGGCTCATTCAGCCAGAGGAACCATGGTTTCTTGGGTTTACTGGGCAGGTGCTAGTTTACATGAAATTCTCAAATAAGCAGTTTGGTCCAATGTAAATACCTTCAGAACTTTTTACTCTAAACCAATTTCACATGTTTTTAATGTTGTTATTGCAATGCGGTGAACATGCATATTATGAGCCTCCAGTCTTGTAATACAATTTAGATTTTCCTAGTCTTAATGTCAGAAAGGCTAGATTGTATTAAAGACACAGAGGCATGTTTTTACTAACCCTCCCTGGTTTCTTTTGTCTACAGTACCAGCAACTCCCTCCAACGTTGCTTCTTCCTAATCTGACTGGACTACTTTCTTGAATACAGGATACAAGAGCTTTCAATGGCTCTTTCTACCTGGTTCACTTTGATGCGCTTCACTTAATTTTGCTTTGCTTCGCAGACTTGATCACAATGTTGCTTAACTTTTGTTCAGTTATCTTCATTATGTCGACACCTCTTGATTAACTCACTAAAAGAAAAGAGAATTTGTTGCTTTCAGTCAAGATAGTTATTGGGTTACTCAACATCTTATTGGCTGTTTGTAGTAATGAAGATCCACGCAGGTAGGATGAAGGGCATGAAGTTTTATTTAAGATAGTTACATGTAGATATGTTCCTGTGAAGCAGCCCAACCAGGAGCAGCCTTCCAGCTGCTCAGCCGATTCTCAACTGTCACACTTCACCGCTCAGGCACCCAACATTTCAATACGCATCATCACTCCAACATTCCATGCAGCACACAGCACATTCACATTGGCTGAGCAGGAGGTGAAAATGGCAGAACAACAACACGAGCAGGATACTACATATCCCCCTTTCTTATACAACAGAAGCATAAGTCCTATACCATATATAAGATATAACAATAAGAACCGAAGTAAGGAATAAATGAGAGGAACACCAATGCAACAGAATAAATGTAGTAGAAATTAACAAATAGGAAAGAGCAAAGAGATAGGTGGAAAAAACAAAGAGGAAGCAATGGGTAAATATACACAAATAGAAATAACCCATCCTCTCCAACAATGAATACAAAAGAGAAGAAAACAGCAATAAAACAGAGGAAACAACAGGTAGCAGAAAAGCATAAACGCAGATGACAACACTCCAAACACACCCACTGGCCAGACAGGCTTGAAAGGAAGAAAGACAAAGCACAACACAAACTGAACACCAGCTTTACACCCAGACACACAGAGAAGTGAGGTACAGATCCCCATCCTAAACAAGTAAGAAATATAATGAAACTACAAAAAGGGAAAGGCAAGGGGCAAGGAAGACTAACAACCAATATAGTCCAGATACCAAGAAAGAAAAGAATATGAAATATCACAAGGAGAACTATAGAGTGGAGAAAACAGAGAAGATGAGAAGAAAATACAATGAGTATAACTCATCCACCCCCATTTTCACACTGAAAATATAAAAATATCAGCATAATGTAAGGTATAACTAACAGCAAAGTCTTAGTGTAGACTAAACATAAACTGTACCTTAAATGGGGCGTACACAGGCGGACCTGACAGTGGAACCTTCTGACTAACAGCACCTAACCTGCTATCCCTTTACCAGTGTTAGCCCCTATATACTTACTGGGGTCTGTGTGCACACTGAATCGCACCCACCGTCATAGTGCTAGTTCCCTTGGGAACCTAACAATTCAGAACACAAGCAAGTGCACCACACCTCAATTTTGAAACGGAAAGAACAATTATATAGTCCATATCCAATAAAGGTGTTCTTCAAACTTTCTCTTTTTATTCCATTTCCAGTAGATTACAAAACGAAGTCAAAATGTATGACTTTTCACACAGTACAGCCGACACGCTTCATCCTAGTGCAGGACTTCTTCAGGGCACTAAATATCAAGTGGGTCAAACACATCCAGAAGCTCGTAAGTAGCAGGTTTCGTTGCTTGTAAATCGTTCCCCATCGAATATTATATAGTGTCAGTAGTATATACCGTCTAAATCAAGACCACGAAGAGATGAAGGGATGTGCCACTGATGGCTAGTAGGAAGATCCCAACATTCGGATGTCGATCACCGCAGTACTGTATTACACATGGGCTCACATCCAAACCTTACAATTTATAGTTAGATAGCATCCAAGAGTGCGAATTCCTAGTATTAGAACAAGTATGCCAAAATTATGTAAAAAGGCCCACAGGTTGGACAGGGAGCTCCACTAGGCTAAAATGAGCCTAGACAATATGAGCCTCCACGATTACCCAAGGCCACGACAGGGAGGAGAAAGCATCCCAAATTCTGTCTCGTCAAGAGAATATAATATTAAGTGAACAAAAAGACCAGCAGCTGAAATGAGGCTGTCCCAGGCAGGATACCAAGGGACGTGGCAGCAACGAGCATGTTGCTGCCACGTCCCTTGGTATCCTACTTGCAACAGCCTCATTTCGGCTGCTGGTCTTTAAACCTTAAACATCGACATATTGTAAAGAGGGATTCCTAGGTTGCTAGCACCCTCGAGATTCTTCTGGCTTGCACAATAGCATTTTGGGCTGACAGAAAACATCTTCTTTTCGACTGAGGCATTCCAGCATAGGCTGACTGTACTATTAGTTGGTACAGATTGTTTAAGCTCCGTGGCTTTAGAGCAGAAGATTATTTGAAGAAAAACATGGCAGGACGTACAAGGTGCATTGCCAGGTGTCTCCTTGCTGGTTTGAGCGCCACAAATATTCACTCAGCCATTATGTGGCGAAGGGTGTGTCATCACAGAAGATGCTCTAGGGGACCCACGCGGCTTCAAGCATAAGGTACAATGCACGCACACTTTTAAACAGCCAAATAAACGGTTTAACAGCCGCTGTTCAGGCTGAACAAAGTAATAGATGAGGAAAACGCAAAAATGTCAGTAACTCAAGTCAAGTCAAGTCATAGAATTTATATAGCGCACTACATACCCAGAGGGTCTCAAGGCGCTTAGAAGGGGAGGGGGATTATTTGTCAAATATCCACGTTTTAAGTTGCTTTCTGAATGTTAGGTGGTTTTGGGTAAGGCGAAGGTAAGCGGGGAGTGAGTTCCATGTTTTAGCAGCTAGGTATGAGAAGGATCTGCCTCCCATGGTGGTCTTGTTGATGCGAGGTACCGTGGCGAGGGCTTGGCTGGAAGATCGTAGTAGGCGGGAGGGGGTGTAGAAGGACAGTCGTGAGTTGAGGCATTCTGGTCCGATGTCGTAGAGTGATTTGTGTGCGTGGGTTAGCAGTCGGAAAGTGATCCTCTTATTGACGGGTAGCCAATGGAGGTCTTTAAGGTGACCAGAGATGTGTTCGTTGCGTGGGATGTCTAATAGGATCCTGGCTGAGGCGTTTTGGATTCGTTGGAGTTTCTTCTGGAGTTTAGCGGTAGTGCCTGCGTAGAGGGTGTTTCCGTAGTCCAGTCGGCTCGTGACCAGATCATGGGTGACTGTTTTCCTTGTTTCGGTGGGGATCCAGCGAAATGTTTTTCTGAGCATGCGAAGAATGTTGAAGCAGGAAGAGGATACGGCGCTGACTTGTCTGTTCATTGAGAGTGAAGAGTCCAGGATGACGCCTAGGTTACGTGCGTGGTCTGTCGGGATGGGTGCTTTTCCGAGAGCTTCCGGCCACCAGGAGTCGTCCCATGCAGAGGGGGATGTACCTAAGATGAGGACTTCTGTTTTGTCTGAGTTCAGTTTCAGACGGCTTTGTTTCATCCATTCGGCAACTTCTTTCATTCCTTCGTGTAGGTTAGTTTTGGCGGTGCTAGGGTCATTGGTGAGAGAAAGGATTAGTTGAGTGTCATCCGCGTAAGAGATGATGTTGAGGTTGTGTTGGCGGGCGATGGCCGCGAGGGGGCTCATGTAAACGTTGAAGAGGGTGGGGCTGAGTGAGGATCCTTGTGGTACGCCACAGATGACTTCAGTGGCCTCGGACTTGAATGGTGGAAGGCGGACTCTCTGGGTTCTTCCGGAGAGGAACGAGGTGATCCATTCAAGTGCTTTTCCTTGGATTCCGATGTTATTGAGGCGTTGTAAAAGGGTGCTGTGGCAGACTGTGTCGAATGCTGCAGAGAGGTCGAGGAGGATGAGGGCGACTGTGTCTCCATTGTCCAGTAGAGTTCGAATGTTGTCTGTTGCTGCGATGAGGGCGGTCTCAGTGCTGTGTTTTGCTCGGAAGCCGGATTGTGAGGAGTCGAGGGATTTGTTGGCTTCGAGGAAGGCGGCGAGCTGGTTGTTGACAGCTTTCTCGATGACTTTGGCCGGGAATGGAAGGAGCGAGATGGGGCGGTAATTTTTGAGTTCGGTGGGGTCCGCTGTGGGTTTTTTCAGAAGGGCGGTGAGTTCAGCGTGTTTCCAGTCTTCCGGGAAGGTGGCGGAGTTGAAGGAGCAGTTGATGACATCTCGGAGGTGCGGTGCTATGACGGAGTCTGCTTTGTTGAAGATGTGGTGAGGACATGGGTCTGTGGGGGATCCTGAGTGGATGGAGTTCATCAGGCGGATGGTGTCCTCAGTGGAGATTGGGTTCCAGTCGTTAAGGGTGTTCACGGGGGGAGAATGTTCAGCAAGTGGTAGGGTGGGTTGGTTTCCGGGTTGGTTGTCGAAGCTGTTGTGGATGTCTGCAATCTTGTTGTGGAAGAATGAGGCTAGGGAGTCGCAGAGGGCTTGGGAGGGGGTGATGTCGTTGGAGTTGGCCGAAGGGTTGGTGAATTCCTTGACGATGTTGAAAAGTTCCTTGCTGTTGTGGGCGTTGTTGTCAAGTCGATCCTTGAATGCTGTTTTCTTGGCCTTTCGGATTAGTTGGTGGTGAGTGCGGGTGGCGTTTTTGAAGGCGTCCTTGGTGCTAGTGGTTGGGTCTTTTTTCCAGGCCTTTTCAAGGGAGCGGCAGAGTTTCTTGGACTTCTTAAGATCATCGTTGAACCATGAGGCCTTTTTGCTGCCAGGTTTGCTTTGACGTTTTTTCAGTGGTGCTACGGTGTCGGCGGTGTTGGATAACCATAGGGTGAAGTTGGCGGCGGCTTCGTTTGCGTTAGAAGAGTGGGCTGGGGCGTTTAGAAGGAGCGAGGCGGAGATCTGGTCCGAGGTGATTTTGTTCCAGTTTCTTTGCAGAGTTGGTTGGAGGTGGTTGGTGGGTTTCGGCTTGTTGTAGGTGAAGTGAACGCAGCTGTGGTCAGTCCAGAGGAGGTCCGTAGTGTGGCTGAAGGAGACATGATTGCTGGAGGTGAAGATGGGGTCGAGTGTGTGACCTGCGATGTGGGTGGGGGAAGTGACCAATTGTTTAAGTCCGAGGTTGGCGAGGTTGTCTAAGAGGGTGGCGGTGTTGCGGTCGTTGATCTTTTCGAGGTGAAAGTTGAGATCTCCCAGAAGGATGTAGTCTTTGGAGGGGAGCGCGTGTGGGGTGATGAAGTCCGTGATGTCTTCACTGAATTTTGCGCGGGGTCCTGGTGGTCTGTAGAGGAGGGTGCCTCTGAGTGTGGTCTTGGGGTCGATGTGGATCTGGAAGTGAAGGTGTTCGGAGTTAGCGAGGTTGGCGTCAGAGCTGGTTGAGATGCGGATTGATTTCTTATGGACGATGGCGATTCCTCCTCCTGTGTGGTTGGCGCGGTCCTTGCGTGTGATCTTATAGTCTTCAGGGATGGCAATGGTGATGTCTGGGGCGGAGGAAGCGTTCATCCAAGTTTCTGTTAGGAAGGCGACGTCTGGAGAGATGGTGTCTAGTAGGTTCCATAGGTCAATGGCGTGTCTGTGGACCGATCGGGTGTTGAGAAGGATGCACTGTAGGTGGTTGGGGTCGAGAGTCTGTGGTGTGATCGTAGTGGAGATGTTGACGGTGCCGCTGAATTTGCAGGAGTAGCAGGAGAAAGGTCCATGGGTGTGTCCAGGAGCGGCTTGGACGCAGTTGAGGGCGCGACCGGGGTTAAGGGTTAGGAGGGTGGCTGCATCATAGGTAATGCGGGAGGGCTGGGGAGCGCGAGGGGCAGGGGGTCTGGCGCTGGGCGCGGTCCAGGCGCGGACGGGCGTAGACGGGCTTACCTTTGGCGCACCTTCGGCGCGAATGGGGCGCGGTCGCTGCGCGTAAACGCTGCGCGCGGTAACAACTGTCATATATGGATGGTGGAGAGGGAGGGGCGAGGGCGCTTCAGCTGGGAGGCGGGGCGGGCTAAGGAGGACGACAACAACAACAAAATGGAGGCGGAGGGGTCAAGAGCGCTTGGGGGAAAACGCAAATACTGCAACAGAGTCACGCTATTGAATAAAAATGCAAATGAGCAAAAGCGGCGAGATGATAACAATTCTACAACAGAGTCACGCTGGCAATATCACACTGCAAATGGGCAAATCGGCAATTTAGCAGTCAAAATGGGCAAAGCGGCAATCCACGCACACAGCGGCAATTAGAGCGCACAGCAGGCTGTAGTTATAAGTCACAGTCCAGATCAGAGCATAAGCGCTGCACAAACGATACCGCAGCAGCAGGGGAGCGACCACTCAGCTCTGGAGCGAAGAGCGAGTCACGGCGCTTCCAGGTGAGGGAGCGCTGTTTGTTGTCTGTGGGAGGGCGCTTCAGCTGGGAGGCGGGGCGGGCTAAGGAGGACGACAACAACAACAAAATGGAGGCGGAGGGGTCAAGAGCGCTTGGGGGAAAACGCAAATACTGCAACAGAGTCACGCTATTGAATAAAAATGCAAATGAGCAAAAGCGGCGAGATGATAACAATTCTACAACAGAGTCACGCTGGCAATATCACACTGCAAATGGGCAAATCGGCAATTTAGCAGTCAAAATGGGCAAAGCGGCAATCCACGCACACAGCGGCAATTAGAGCGCACAGCAGGCTGTAGTTATAAGTCACAGTCCAGATCAGAGCATAAGCGCTGCACAAACGATACCGCAGCAGCAGGGGAGCGACCACTCAGCTCGGGAGCGAAGAGCGAGTCACCCCAGATTGTGTGAAAAACACGGAAAGATAGTCCCCTCCGTCCACCTGTACCTCAGTCAACACGATGGATGTGGAGAGACACGAATTCCTTGGAAATGTAGATTGATTCCTCCACGGCCATATGTCTTCACTAAACACAACATTTACAAAATTACAGTACTTTAGGTACGAATGTTGAATGTGCTCAAGATCACACAATGGAGGCGGCATAAATGAGCATGCCACATCGGGGTAATTTGAATAGACCAAAACGTCAGTGTTACTTTAAACACTATGCTGATGGCACAACTAGGTGATGTTTCCAGACAAAAGCACAAGCCATGGTTGTCTGAGGAGCAGACACCTGTGTAGAGGATGATGTGATACCAATCTTCCCAATTTTACCTCCAGCTTGGAGCCTCCAAAAAACATCTTTGGGCTCACTGTTTCACGAAATGTGAGAACCATCATCCCATTTTCTTCTGGTTGTAGCCTCAATGGGATTTCCTTGCATTACAGAATCACTGCTTGTAAATTTCAAAGGCCCAAGTAAGTAAATCAGATGAGCACAGCATGCCTGGGCTAGGGCAGTCAGAAGGTGATGACACTAGTGGGGCTGAGAGGCGTAGAACTTCATCTTCTTAGGTTTCCTTTTGACGTATTTGTTTTTCTGTGAAGAACTTCCTTGTATCTTATTTGGATTTTTTCTTTCCTAGGAAAAACCTCCTCCTGTACTTTGTGTTGACAACATATGTAGGCTCTCTAGTTTGCTCCAGCTTCAGGTCCTCTTTTGTTTGCCAGGTCCCTGAAATCCGGTTGTAGCATGTAGGTAGTCACCAACTCGCCACCAAAATAATGTTGAAATTAAGGTCTACGCAGGTAGGATGTAGTTTACTAAGTTTTATTGAAGATAGTTACATGAAGGTATGTTCCTCTGAAGCATCCACACCAGGAGCAGCCTGCACGGCTGCTCAGCCTATTCTTAACTGTCACACTTCACCTCTCAGGCACCCAACATTCCAATACACATCATCACTCCAACATTACATACAGCACATTCAAACTGGACATGTGCACGTGTGGGTTCGCATCCCATCCTCTTCGCCAAAATAATGTAGTAATGAAGGTCCACGCAGGTAGGATGTAGTTCATGAAGTTTAATTGAAGATAGTTATATGTAGATATGTTCCTGTGAAGCAGCCCCATCAGGAGCAGCCTGCCAGCTGCGCAGCCCATTCTCAACTGTCACACTTAACCTCTAAGGCACCCAACATTCCAACATGAATCATCACTCCAACATTACATGCAGCACACAGCACATTCACACTGGCTGAGCAGGAGGTGAAAATGGCAGAACAATTACATGAGCTGGATACTACACTGTTCTTACTATGATATCCGTTAGTGGTTCTGTTTGTTTTATTCTGGGAAATATAGTTCTTGCTTGGCTGCTGTTAAAATACCACAGAAAGGGTTGTTACCCAGAAATAGCTGACAGAGGGGCGGAGAAGAGTAAAGACACTGCAGAGAGGCTTTATGTCGGAAGAGAGCTCCAACAGGAGCTGCAGAAAAACAGCAGAAAATCAGAAGAATACTCGCCTACATGTCTTTCATAAAATCTAGCCTTTCTGCCTCCATGGCTAGGAAGAGCTCAGTTCTATGTGCTAGTGTTTGAGAAATGTTTGAGTTTAGGTTGTCCATGCCGGGAGTGTAGTTGCTGAGGAAGCATACTGTTAAGAAATGTATTATTTGTGCAGCTGTTTTGATTTGCCAGTGTGACCTAATGATGATAATGCGGTACAAAAGGGGGTGGTGATGGACGGAGCATCTGAATCAATCAAACACTCACACCCAGTCAAAAGATCTGGGTTTAATCCATCACCGTTCTTTAGCCCACTCTGCCACCCCAGTTCTGACATGGCTATATGCAAATCAGTCTGACCCTGTGCCTCATGGGAAGAGTCCAGCCCGAACTGCCAAGCCATGTCTTCCCTGGACCGGAAACAAGCTTCCAAGGACCGGTTTCTGGCATTCCAGCCGTCTTCAGCCCGGCTTGCTTGAATCCAGTGGCAAAGTGAGCAAAGGGACTCACGTCTGAGCATACCCTGCCACACTTATGGCGGCCAAAAGCGGTACAAAAGGGGGTGGTGATGGACGGAGCATCTGAATCAATCAAACACTGACACCCAGTCAAAAGATCTGGGTTTAATCCATCACCGTTCTTTAGCCCACTCTGCCACCCCAGTTCTGACATGGCTATATGCAAATCAGTCTGACCCTGTGCCTCATGGGAACAGTCCAGCCCGAACTGCCAAGCCATGTCTTCCCTGGACCGGAAACAAGCTTCCGAGGACCGGTTTCTGGCATTCCAGCCGTCTTCAGCCCGGCTTGCTTGAATCCAGTGGCAAAGTGAGCAAGGGACTCACGTCTGAGCATACCCTGCCACACTTATGGCGGCCAAAAGCGGTACACAAGGGGGTGATGATGGACGGAGCATCTGAATCAATCAAACACTCACACCCAGTCAAAAGATCTGGGTTTAATCCATCACCGTTCTTTAGCCCACTCTGCCACCCCAGTTCTGACATGGCTATATGCAAACCAGTCTGACCCTGTGCCTCGTGGGAATAGTCCAGCCCGAACTGCCAAGCCATGTCTTCCCTGGACCGGAAACAAGCTTCCGAAGACCGGTTTCAGGCATTACAGCCGTCTTCAGCCCGGCTTGCTTGAATCCAGTGGCAAAGTGAGCAAGGGACTCACGTCTGAGCATACCCTGCCACACTTATGGCGGCCAAAAGCGGTACAAAAGGGGGTGGTGATGGACAGAGCATCTGAATCAATCAAACACTCACACCCAGTCAAAAGATCTGGGTTTAATCCTTCACCATTCTTTAGCCCACTCTGCCACCCCGGTTCTGACATGGCTATATGCAAATCAGTCTGACCCTGTGCCTCATGGGAACAGTCCAGCCCGAACTGCCAAGCCATGTCTTCCCTGGACCGGAAACAAGCTTCCGAGGACCGGTTTCTGGCATTCCAGCCGTCTTCAGCCCGGCTTGCTTGAATCCAGTGGCAAAGTGAGCAAGGGACTCACGTCTGAGCACACCCTGCCACACTTAGGGCGGCCAAAAGCGGTACAAAAGGGGGTGGTGATGGACGGAGCATCTGAATCAATCAAACACTCACACCCAGTCAAAAGATCTGGGTTTAATCCATCACCATTCTTTAGCCCACTCTGCCACCCTAGTTCTGACATGGCTATATGCAACTCAGTCTGACCCTGTGCCTCATGGGAACAGTCCAGCCTGAACTACCAAGCCATGTCTTCCCTGGACCGGAAACAAGCTTCCAAGGATCGGTTTCTGGCATTCCAGCCATCTGGATGTGAGTGTTTGATTGATTCAGATGCTCCGTCCATCACCACCCCCTTTTGTACCGCTTTTGGCTGCCATAAGTATGACAGGGTATGCTCAGACGTGAGTCCCTTGCTCACTTTGCCACTGGTTTCAAGCAAGCCGAGCTGAAGACGGCTGGAATGCCAGAAACCGGTTCTCGGAAGCTTTTTTCCAGTCCAGGGAAGACATGGCTTGGCAGTTTGGGCTGGACTGTTCCCATGAGGCACAGGGTCAGACTGATTTTCATATAGCCATGTCTGAACTGGGGTGGCAGAGTGGGCTAAAGAACGGTGATGGATTAAACCCAGATCTTTTGACTGGGTGTGAGTGTTTGATTGATTCAGATGCTCCGTCCATCACCACCCCCTTTTGAACCGCTTTTGGCAGCCATAAGTGTGGCAGGGTATGCTCAGACTTGAGTCCCTTGCTCCCTTTTCCACTGGATTCAAGCAAGCCGGGCTGAAGACGGCTGGAATGCCAGAAACCGGTCCTCAGAAGCATGTTTCCGGTCCAGGGAAGACATGGCTTGGCAGTTTGGGCTGGACTGTTCCCATGAGGCACAGGGTCAGACTGATTTGCATATAGCCATGTCTGAACTGGGGTGGCAGAGTGGGCTAAAGAACGGTGATGGATTAAACCCATATCTTTTGACTGGGTGTGAGTGTTTGACTGATTCAGATGCTCTGTCCATCACCACCCCCTTTTGTACCACTTTTGGCCGCCATAAGTGTGGCAGGGTATGCTCAGACGTGAGTCCCTTGCTCACTTTGCCACTGGATTCAAGCAAGCCGGGCTGAAGACGGCTGGAATGCCAGAAACCGGTCCTCGGAAGCTTGTTTCCGGTCCAGGGAAGACATGGCTTGGCAGTTCGGGCTGGACTGTTCCCATGAGGCACAGGGTCAGACTGATTTGCATATAGCCATGTCTGAACTGGGGTGGCAGAGTGGGCTAAAGAACGGTGATGGATTAAACCCAGATCTTTTGACTGGGTGTGAGAGTTTTATTGATTCAGATGCTCTGTCCATCACCACCCCCTTTTGTACCGCTAATGATGATAATGCCATAATGAACCTACAGGGTTTTTAATTGTTTTGCGCAAAATGTGCTTAAAAGACCCTGGTTTTGGGAGTTCTTGGGTGATTTTCCATTTTCCTCCTGGGACTCTGTCCGATTATTTTGAGATTTTCACCCTCTTAAAGAATGCTGTCATTACTCTTCATGAGTTTGACAACTATATTCACTTCAGTTTTGTTTACCTAAATTGGAATGTTCTTAAACTTTGTTACATTATTTTTCTGAAGCTGAGCCTTCCTGCGGGACTTGTGTATTCTTTGTATGGTTCTTATTAATAATTCTGTAATAAATCCACTTTTTACTATACTGATCTAGAACTGAGTCCTTTAGAGATGTAAGCTTCATTTTGACTTTAATTCTGCTAAAATAATGATCCATGGATGGGGAGTGTAATCCCTTACAGCTATGTCAATGGGACATCCAGAGCCAAAATTCCTTAGGTAAAAATTGTGGTACACGAAATACTTGGGTTCAGTTAATTATTGGGGTTCGGCTCCCATATTAGTGTGTTCCTAGTTGTGTTGCTCTGTTGACATATGTGTATATATATTTATGGTCTGTGTTAATGTGTGAACAGATATTGTCTGCCTCTCTGAGAATGCATCATACAAAAGCCAAACTTGTGACTTTGTCAAGGCTTCCTTAACAAATGTGTTTTCGTCTTCCAGATGCACTAATTGATATGGGACACTTATCAGGCTATATTATAAAAAATTTACTAAGGTTCCCTCTAGGTTTTTAATACCACTATGGCTTTTTGCTCTGTTTTCAAAAGAGAAAGAGGATTTAGCAAACGTCTATCTTAACCATACACTTTGGGCCTATCTGTTTCTCAATTGCATTATTTATTGATATCAACGGCCAAATGCTTAGTAAATATCACATATAGGAAAGGGGTCCCAGACAGAGAATCAGTATTTGCAATTTAAACAAATATTTCCAAAACAGACAAAGTATGAATGCAAAAAGATTTATTTCAGATTTGCATTATTACCATTCATTGGTTAGATTTCATCAGCATCACAGTACATAATTCTTATATAAGTGCCCACATACACAACAGGGAGGGGGGTGGAGTGAGGGAAAGTGCCAAAGGTTTAAAGACGGGATGGGGAATAGTCAGATTCGCTCGTGGTAAGTATTAATCACAATTCAAAAAACAATAATTCATGTGATTCCTTGATCCAAGGTCCACAAAAAAATGCTCATATAGAGTCCAAGATACAAATAGGTGTAGACCACCTAACTCGCCAACAGCTGCTGTTAGTCTAGCTTGGGGGTAGGAGTTGGTGGAGATATAGGCGTCTACGTTTCGACCCACAAGACGCGTAGGATATTAGTCCTTACAAACGGGGTCTTCTTCAGGACGGGATGGTTGTGGGTGGGCAACCACCTAAAAGACATATAAAAAATTCTTTAGTGCGCAACCACCTTGTTGGTACATACAAGGCAGGTGGATAATTTAAAAAAAGGGGGGGGGGAAGGGGGAAGAGGAAAAGGACATGTTGTCATCTGTTCACTGAACATATCAAGTGCGGATCACTACGATTAGGGGAACCCTCCTAGATAATTAAAGTGTATTAAGAACTCACCTATCATACACAGGAGGAGGAACCACGTTGGATTCTTGATCCTGTTAGGTCACAGTACTATAAGTTGTATTCCTAAACGGAGACCATAGGAGAAATCATAAGCATTACCGGGTAAGTGCAGATATCTCAAAGCTATCTCAGTCACCTCATTTAGGTTTACTTAGAAGCAGAGGCTACCCCTGGGGTAGTGCCAGCTACAAAGATTAACCTACCCATTGGTAAATTAGTGCCGATGGCAAGGGAATAGGCCTGAAAAGAGCGTTACTCAAAGGGGAGTGTACTTCAGCTGCAACGACTTCACCATGTGATTGCGCAACCTGGTATAAAGTATGATTTAAAAAAAAGGGTTATGTTCGTCGTACTCCATCTGAAAACACCGTACACTCATTGTGCCATTAGGCACGTTAAGGTTACACACACCACGATAATCATACCTCTGTTGAACAATTCAAAATTATAAGCTGAAAGGTGGCCAGTGTGGCTCACGGTTGAGGTGGATTGCAGTGTGGCGGCTCACTCAGGTGCAAGCTAGTCGAAAGGAAATAAATACCGATGTTGATTTCATAATTATTAACGAAAAACATCTTGAATGCATTTTGCATCGAAAAAACACCTACCGCACCTTCAATTCATAAGATAATGTTTGTTATTTATCTCCTTCTTATTCCTTAGCAGAACCTGCTAAAAACGGAGACATAGTCAAATTGTAAGCTAACTCCTGCTGATTGTAGTGCTTATTAGCGTCATGGGAAACCTAAATGCCTCACCTGGCAGACACACCACAAGGTGTTGGTAATGGTTGTTTCACGTATTGTCTGCGTTTTTCATTTCATCCCCATAAGATATATTTCTGAGGAAATAAGTAAAAATGGGTCGAGACAGCTAAAGATGCAAAAAATTATATTTGCTAAGCATAGCGTTTATACACCATTTCGTATTATAGCTCACCTTAGAAAAGTAGCCACCAATCAAGGGAGTAACGGCGGTGTCCAACTGCAAAAGAAACACAGATTGCCTCCGTGTTACATACAAGCGCGTACTACCCGATGTTGTAGTAATCCGCATATCATAATTACGCCTCTCACCTAACACCGCCGCCGGGAAGCTCAAAATGAATGCACTTCCAAAACACAGTCACACAGTCACTGGAGAACGATCGGCAAACGAGGGAAACTTCCTGGTTGAACAGGGTGGGCGGAGCCTACACCAAGGTTTTTAAGAAAATGGAAAAAAGACTGCTCTAACCTCTTCATTGAAGTGGGAAAAAGCGGTAGCTTGTTATTGGGACACATTAGGAGAAAGTTTTTGATCAGGAAAAATTGCAGAAAAAATTTGAAAAATAGGTTAACAAAGCGTTGCACACATTGTCACATTAGTTATTGCAAAAACCACGATAGTTCCAGATATATTGTAAAGATCCACAATCTTGACAAAGTGCATTTTACAATTTTCACAATTATGATAGCATCATTTACACAACAAATCCCCATGCAATCAAAAGACAACATTACCACAGCAGTGGATACGGGATTTAGCAATTAATGCACAGGGTGAACCTTTAGGGTACCATACGTATTACGAGTAGTGTCCATTAGATGTTGATACAACATCAAGGGCTACAACGATTGAAAAAATAGCCCCCAGTGCTAGAAATTCTTATAACATGAAACACATATGTTGATAATGTAAAGGCATTATAGTAACCGTACCACATCAATAATGGCATAAAGGCGACAATGTAGTAATGCGCACAATGCTCGCAGGTTAGTGAAAGGCATTACTCTACATGGTTGCCGAAATTCGAAAAACAGAGAACTCTTCAATTCACAAGTTCGCCAACTGTGCGAAGCTGCTTTCAGATTCATTTAGACCCTCAGATACAGAATTAAAAATATGGATCCATTTGAGTTCTCTGGCATTCAATACACTGGATATATCACCACCCCTGGGGCCTAATGTCACATGCTCAAGGACTGCCCATTTCAGTGTTTCCGGGGGATGGCTTTCTTTTTGACAATGTTCTACCAAAGGTGCTCCCAGTGTCTTACATCTTATGCGGCTGCAATGTGTGAGGAACCTAACTTTCACCCGTTGTTGGGTCTGACCTACGTATATTAAATTGCACGGGCAAATTATCCCATAAATAACATTGGTGGTGTTGCAATTCGTGTGGGTCTTGTAAGTGTGGCGATGGTTCTTGAACGTGAAATCCTTTGATTGGATAGTTGAGGGACAGGCTTTACAGCTACCACATCTAAAGTGTCCAACTATAGGTGATTGTTTCCAACAGGAGGCCAGGGTCGGAGCTTTGGGACATTCCAAAAAGGATGAAACTACATAGTCCCTCAGGCATCTAGCTTTTTTGAAAGCATGCATGGGTACCTCGGGAATTTCCAACTCCTTGCCAACTATGCCCCAGTGTTTGTTAATTGTTTTTTTTATTTCTTGACTTTTTGTGGAGAATGTGGTAACACATATCATGCGTTTCCTTTTTAGGTCCATGCGTGGAGAGGGTTCGAGAAGTGTCTCACGGTGGCTGAACCATGCCCTTTTTCTTGATCGTTTGATTAAACGTTTTGGATAACCTCTTTCGATAAGACGTGTCATCAAAATATCGGATTGAGCCATATAATCTTCCTTCCGGCTGCAATTCCTCCGGACTCGAAGGAACTGCCCATGTGGTAAATTATCACGTAGACTACGTGGGTGGTGGCTTGAATACAGTAACAATGAGTTACGTTCAGCAGGCTTCCTGTAAAGTGTGGTATACAGTTTTCCCTCTTCAGCAATTATACTGATATCCAGGAAATCAATCCGGGTGTTGCTGGCATGCATCGTGAATTGGATATCCGGGGATTGTTGGTTTAGCCACGAATGGAAGCGGTTCAAATCTTCCTCGTTTCCTTTCCAAATGAACACAACATCGTCAATATAACGCATCCACATGCGTATCTGGTGTTGAAAAGGATTGGTGACGTTCATGACAAAGATATTCTCATAAAAAGACATGAAAAGAATGGCCAGATCCGGGGCAAAGGCTGCACCCATGGCCACTCCCTTTGTCTGCAAGTAGAACACATTCTGAAAGATGAAAAAGTTCCTCATCATTGCTATTTTCACAACAGGGTGATAAAGTTGGTTGGTACTTGTACAGGGGCTGGCCGGCTGTCTAGGGCTGCAGTGGCCACCATCAATGCCTCCTCTTGGGGAATACTTGTGTATAGCGACACAATGTCGCAAGTTACCAATAGTTCCTCTTCAGGGTTGAAAATATTGGCATCTACCAAGTTTATGACATGTGTAGTGTCTCTCAAGTACGTAGTAGTTCCTTCCGCTAGGGGTTTTAAGAAAAAGTCCACATACCGACATAGTGGCTCCCTGAAGAGGAACTATTGGTAACTGGTAACTTGCGACACCCTGTTGTTGAAAATAGCAATGATGAGGAACTTTTTCATCTTTCAGAATGTGTTCTACTTGCAGACAAAGGGCGTGGCCATGGGTGCAGCCTTTGCCCCGGATCTGGCCATTCTTTTCATGTCTTTTTATGAGAATATCTTTGTCATGAACGTCACCAATCCTTTTCAACACCAGATACGCATGTGGATGCGTTATATTGACGATGTTGTGTTCATTTGGAAAGGAAACGAGGAAGATTTGAACCGCTTCCATTCGTGGCTAAACCAACAATCCCCGGATATCCAATTCACGATGCATGCCAGCAACACCCGGATTGATTTCCTGGATATCAGTATAATTGCTGAAGAGGGAAAACTGTATACCACACTTTACAGGAAGCCTGCTGAACGTAACTCATTGTTACTGTATTCAAGCCACCACCCACGTAGTCTACGTGATAATTTACCACATGGGCAGTTACTTCGAGTCCGGAGGAATTGCAGCCGGAAGGAAGATTATATGGCTCAATCCGATATTTTGATGACACGTCTTATCGAAAGAGGTTATCCAAAACGTTTAATCAAACGATCAAGAAAAAGGGCATGGTTCAGCCACCGTGAGACACTTCTCGAACCCTCTCCACGCATGGACCTAAAAAGGAAACGCATGATATGTGTTACCACATTCTCCACAAAAAGTCAAGAAATAAAAAAAACAATTAACAAACACTGGGGCATAGTTGGCAAGGAGTTGGAAATTCCCGAGGTACCCATGCATGCTTTCAAAAAAGCTAGATGCCTGAGGGACTATGTAGTTTCATCCTTTTTGGAATGTCCCAAAGCTCCGACCCTGGCCTCCTGTTGGAAACAATCACCTATAGTTGGACACTTTAGATGTGGTAGCTGTAAAGCCTGTCCCTCAAATATCCAATCAAAGGATTTCACGTTCAAGAACCATCGCCACACTTACAAGACCCACACGAATTGCAACACCACCAATGTTATTTATGGGATAATTTGCCCGTGCAATTTAATATACGTAGGTCAGACCCAACAACGGGTGAAAGTTAGGTTCCTCACACATTGCAGCCGCATAAGATGTAAGACACTGGGAGCACCTTTGGTAGAACATTGTCAAAAAGAAAGCCATCCCCCGGAAACACTGAAATGGGCAGTCCTTGAGCATGTGACATTAGGCCCCAGGGGTGGTGATATATCCAGTGTATTGAATGCCAGAGAACTCAAATGGATCCATATTTTTAATTCTGTATCCGAGGGTCTAAATGAATCTGAAAGCAGCTTCGCACAGTTGGCGAACTTGTGAATTGAAGAGTTCTCTGTTTTTCGAATTTCGGCAACCATGTAGAGTAATGCCTTTCACTAACCTGCGAGCATTGTGCGCATTACTACATTGTCGCCTTTATGCCATTATTGATGTGGTACGGTTACTATAATGCCTTTACATTATCAACATATGTGTTTCATGTTATAAGAATTTCTAGCACTGGGGGCTATTTTTTCAATCGTTGTAGCCCTTGATGTTGTATCAACATCTAATGGACACTACTCGTAATACGTATGGTACCCTAAAGGTTCACCCTGTGCATTAATTGCTAAATCCCGTATCCACTGCTGTGGTAATGTTGTCTTTTGATTGCATGGGGATTTGTTGTGTAAATGATGCTATCATAATTGTGAAAATTGTAAAATGCACTTTGTCAAGATTGTGGATCTTTACAATATATCTGGAACTATCGTGGTTTTTGCAATAACTAATGTGACAATGTGTGCAACGCTTTGTTAACCTATTTTTCAAATTTTTTCTGCAATTTTTCCTGATCAAAAACTTTCTCCTAATGTGTCCCAATAACAAGCTACCGCTTTTTCCCACTTCAATGAAGAGGTTAGAGCAGTCTTTTTTCCATTTTCTTAAAAACCTTGGTGTAGGCTCCGCCCACCCTGTTCAACCAGGAAGTTTCCCTCGTTTGCCGATCGTTCTCCAGTGACTGTGTGACTGTGTTTTGGAAGTGCATTCGTTTTGAGCTTCCCGGCGGCGGTGTTAGGTGAGAGGCGTAATTATGATATGCGGATTACTACAATATCGGGTAGTACGCGCTTGTATGTAACACGGAGGCAATCTGTGTTTCTTTTGCAGTTGGACACCGCCGTTACTCCCTTGATTGGTGGCTACTTTTCTAAGGTGAGCTATAATACGAAATGGTGTATAAACGCTATGCTTAGCAAATATAATTTTTTGCATCTTTAGCTGTCTCGACCCATTTTTACTTATTTCCTCAGAAATATATCTTATGGGGATGAAATGAAAAACGCAGACAATACGTGAAACAACCATTACCAACACCTTGTGGTGTGTCTGCCAGGTGAGGCATTTAGGTTTCCCATGACGCTAATAAGCACTACAATCAGCAGGAGTTAGCTTACAATTTGACTATGTCTCCGTTTTTAGCAGGTTCTGCTAAGGAATAAGAAGGAGATAAATAACAAACATTATCTTATGAATTGAAGGTGCGGTAGGTGTTTTTTCGATGCAAAATGCATTCAAGATGTTTTTCGTTAATAATTATGAAATCAACATCGGTATTTATTTCCTTTCGACTAGCTTGCACCTGAGTGAGCCGCCACACTGCAATCCACCTCAACCGTGAGCCACACTGGCCACCTTTCAGCTTATAATTTTGAATTGTTCAACAGAGGTATGATTATCGTGGTGTGTGTAACCTTAACGTGCCTAAAGGCACAATGAGTGTACGGTGTTTTCAGATGGAGTACGACGATCATAACCCTTTTTTTTAAATCATACTTTATACCAGGTTGTGCAATCACATGGTGAAGTCGTTGCAGCTGAAGTACACTCCCCTTTGAGTAACGCTCTTTTCAGGCCTATTCCCTTGCCATCGGCACTAATTTACCAATGGGTAGGTTAATCTTTGTAGCTGGCACTACCCCAGGGGTAGCCTCTGCTTCTAAGTAAACCTAAATGAGGTGACTGAGATAGCTTTGAGATATCTGCACTTACCCGGTAATGCTTATGATTTCTCCTATGGTCTCCGTTTAGGAATACAACTTATAGTACTGTGACCTAACAGGATCAAGAATCCAACGTGGTTCCTCCTCCTGTGTATGATAGGTGAGTTCTTAATACACTTTAATTATCTAGGAGGGTTCCCCTAATCGTAGTGATCCGCACTTGATATGTTCAGTGAACAGATGACAACATGTCCTTTTCCTCTTCCCCCTTCCCCCCCCCTTTTTTTAAATTATCCACCTGCCTTGTATGTACCCACAAGGTGGTTGCGCACTAAAGAATTTTTTTATATGTCTTTTAGGTGGTTGCCCACCCACAACCATCCCGTCCTGAAGAAGACCCCGTTTGTAAGGACTAATATCCTACGCGTCTTGTGGGTCGAAACGTAGACGCCTATATCTCCACCAACTCCTACCCCCAAGCTAGACTAACAGCAGCTGTTGGCGAGTTAGGTGGTCTACACCTATTTGTATCTTGGACTCTATATGAGCATTTTTTTCGTGGACCTTGGATCAAGGAATCACATGAATTATTGTTTTTTGAATTGTGATTAATACTTACCACGAGCGAATCTGACTATTCCCCATCCCGTCTTTAAACCTTTGGCACTTTCCCTCACTCCACCCCCCTCCCTGTTGTGTATGTGGGCACTTATATAAGAATTTTGTACTGTGATGCTGATGAAATCTAACCAATGAATGGTAATAATGCAAATCTGAAATAAATCTTTTTGCATTCATACTTTGTCTGTTTTGGAAATATTTGTTTAAATTGCAAATACTGATTCTCTGTCTGGGACCCCTTTCCTATATAACATTTACGTACCCAGGTCCCTTGACTTTATTGGGTCTAACCCTTTGTGTATACTAGTAAATATCACAGTCAGAATACAACGCATTTTTCATGATTAACTGGAGTAAAAATAAAAAATATGTATTTTCTAATATTACAACTTATATACGATTATTGAAATATATTTACACGGCCTGGCTTTGCTAATGTCGGTAACATTACATTACCTTCGGTATTATTCATCTCCATATCTAGCAGTTTTAATCCCACGCATGCGCACAGTAATCTTTCCATCCCATCCGCACTGGCACGCAGACGATCAGCAATGGTGGCAGAAGGCAGGGGGGCACCAGACTCCTGCAGCAGGTCAAATACTCCAAGTTCGCACGCAGCAAACATTGCCTGAGGAAGAACATTAAAATGCAAATTTTAAATTAGAGAAAGCTTTCTAAATCAGTTTAGTGCATTTACATTCAGTGAAAAAAATACCTACTACCAACATGCATATTGCTTAATAATTCTACAGAACACATTGGATTATTTAATTTGTACATCTCTTTAGGAAGTTCACGTTCAGGAGACAGGGATAATGACCCCTTCCCTTCATGATTTAGTACTATGATGGGCCACTACAATAATTGTTATTGGGATGAAATGTCAACTCTCCTATGGATCAGGACATTGACGTTTGTCATTTGTTGTGACTTTATCCAACTGCACTTAGATTACTTCAGCCCACCTTTTCCTATTTTTCTTCCCCTTCATTGAATTGCTTGACTTGCATATCATTTGTACTGTGCCTCTGTAAATCCAGAGCCGCAGTACTCACATTTTCTTTTCAGTCATTTTTGATTAGTTAGCCTACAAGGTATTATCACATTTTCCTACCTTAAAGTGTTCTTAAATAATTACGAAAGTGTACTGAAAATATGAACCCGTTGGGTTTCATCTGATGTTCAGAATGCATTACCGCAAAAATACGAAATTATCATGAGAAACCGTGGGTGAATGCCAACCGTGCATACTGAGTGTATACATACCTTATACAGTATACACACACAAGGGATGGAGACGACAAAAAAGAACACAAAATCAACAAAGGTGTGCAAGAATTGGCACACCTATGAGTGATGAAAAACTGCCCTCACTCACACACACTGTGTGTGACATGCTTCATCATCGGGTCTACTACAACGCCCGGGCGTAGCCACACACTGGGCGGAGCATAGGGAGGGGGAACAAAGAAATACACAGACAAAGTGCAATACAAAGTTGAACGTGATACCAGTGTCCACACACAACAAATCAAGACTGAGTACAAAAATAGACAAACAATTCGCAGTAGGGAATAATTACTGGCTCCTGGATACCATAGTAAACGTTATTGATAGGTTCCAAGGACAGGATTAAGAAAAAGAATGGATGGTGGTGCTACCAGAGGGTATTAAGGCCCACTAGCACCCCTCCTTAACTGCTTTAGTCAACATGTTTCGACCTCTATTCACCCTTCATTAATGGGTCACCTTGGTCTTCTTCAGGACGTCTTATTGTCCCAGTCTTATGTATTACCCCTCTTACCTCAGTTAGGTGTTAGAAAGGGCATAGGTCACTCTCGCCCATCAGTATTAGGCTATGTGGAGGGAGTTCCGCCAACACGGTGACATAACTGTGAGATAAATATAAGTACATTATATATTTCCTAGTGGACAGGCCCATTGCTACCCACTTCACATCAATAGTTTGGTTAGAAATGCTCTTTGTCTTAGGAAGGCCCCTATAGATCATATGACCAATTCTTGTAATTTGACAGCAATTAGATTGAGCATTACCGAAAGACATCTTAGTTCTACCCATTATCTTGATATTTAACAGATTCCATTTTGTATTCATGGCAGCCATTTTGACTGCCACACGCTACCTCGTGCCGACCATGTGCTCTGTCCTATCTTCCTGTTCATAACACTTGAATCTGTTCAGCAACAGGCTATTATTAGTGTTCCCTTGTTTTGCCGCTGACCGTTAGGGTTCACATCTGGTAGTGATTAGCCCTAGATTGGAATGTGTTAGCCAAACCTCTAAAACTGTTAGCTCCTCCCACTGATCGATTGTGCCTCTCGATATTACCTTATATGTACATAAAATGTGCTCTTGTGCTTTGTACCGCCTTCTTTTGAGCCCCTGTGTGGGTATAAATAAACCATGCATCCCTAGTTCGGTGTGCTACTTCTTGCAATGCCGAAGGGTACTATTTGAACCGTAGCACCACCTCATGAGGTGTAATAAATGTTACGTTTTCTATTTCCAGTTTCTGTGCCAACTTCTTTCAATCTAGTCTGAGGACTTTGTGCAGAGAAGGGCGAACCCCTTGCACTAGCGGGTCTGGCTAAGGCCTGCACAACAAATTGGCACCCGACACGTGGGGCTCATTGGCGACTCGGATACCTGAAGGATTGGTTGTGACGAAGGTTTGGATCCTCGCTGAGTATGCGATCGCTGCCAGAGAAGACGCGAGTTTTGGCACCCGAGGCGTTTTTTCCCTTCTTTCCGATCTAACCATCCAGGCGGCGCCGGTCCTCGACTGAGATCTCTTCTGTTGGTTCGCCGTGCAGTGACCGTTTGGTCGAATTTAGAACTTGGTAGTTGGAATCTGGACATTCTATGATTGGTAAGAGCCGTTTTGCGGCACCTATTGTGGGTTTTGGATGCCTTATATGGTAAGGTAGTTTTAGGAACACTTACTGTGGCATATTTGTATTTGGAAAAGACTAGTCTAATTTGTATTTGGAATTTGGTATATATATATATGTTGCAACTCATATAGGCAGGCAATGTGAATATTTTTCTTCAACCATTTGATTTGAACGGCGCAACATTATAGAAAGTACCTTAAGTGCTACTTTGTGTATAATATTGCATATTTTGCATTATTTTTGGCATGCCTGTTTTTAGCGCACTTCGAAGGTTGTGCTGCTTTTGTAATGGTACCAGTCTACGACTTGAGGAATCGCAGCCAGCTCCCCCAGAGGGGACGCCTAATAGAACTATGTATGTGAAATTTGGTCTTTCTGCCATAATGTACAGCACGTTGTGGCATAAATATACCAAAAAGGATCCTGAGTTGCGGTGGCCACTGAATGGGTCATTTGATGCACAAAAGATTGAGTATGTGGAGCGATGTATGTTCGAGCGAAGGGCTAGACGTGACATGTTTGAATGCGTGCGTATGTAGGAAAAAGAAGTGCGACAGCAAGAGAAGCGTGAGCAAGTGTTAATTGACAGGGAACAGCGCTGGAGCTGAGAATGAAAGAAGTGAAAGAGTTAAAAGAGAGGGAGGAGAAAAAACATAGGTTGCAGGTATCTGACCAATATCCTGTCCGAAAGCCTCTCTATCCTGTCCTTAATAAACTGCAAGATGATTTTTTGTTACTAGATCGACCTCCACCTCCGTATGCCGTTCCGTCCGCTCCGACCGAAGGCGATCAGGATTCTGACATGGAGCAACAAAAAGCGCAGGACACTCGATCCATGTTGACTGCTGCGCGTTCGTCTGAAATCAGACAAGCTGCTTGTATAGCATTACGTAGTGCTGATTCTGCTTCCGCTCTTTTGGCTAGTATAAAGAACTGGTCAGAAAAGGAGCAGTTGTGTTTTCTTGAGACATTTACTGCTGAAGTCGTAGAAAAGTTTCGAAAATACTCTCCAGTATTAGAACCTGATGATATAGCAAATGATCATAAACAGTTACGTGATGGTTCTTTTGTTTTTTCTCAGGTGGACGACGCAATTAGACGGTTGGTTAAATTACGAAATGAGACGGTTCACCTGAAGGAGCAGAAAAAGTGTACGGATGAAGCCGTACATCCCAATCCATCCGGAGTGTCGCAGTCTTCTATCTTCGGAACAGATAAGATAATACCGGTCGAAATGAGACCTATGCGGGAAGCCGTGCCCTTGTATGTTCCTCCTAAAGGAACGGGTGATGAGGATGATAAAAATTCTGTTAATGCTAAAGGATATTGTATTTATAATTGGGTGTACACTCCTTGGAATAGAGCAGATGTAATGGCGCTTAAAGCAGCGTTGCCCAATCCGCGTAAAAATCCAGCCGCCTGTTATGAGGAAGTTGAAGGCGCTTTAAATTCCTGTAATATGACCCTATGTGATATAGATTTATTTTTCGGCTTAATTTTGCCACCAGATATGTGGCGGACTGTTTGAAAAATCGATGACCGTGTTACTTTTAGTGCTGACTTGAAGGACTTAGAACAATTGGATATGGATAGGGAGCCTGCTAAAAAGCCACATCGGTTAATAATAGATCTCCCTGCAGCAATTTTAACTAAGCTTAAAACAGTTATCCCTCCTAAAAAGATTGATTGGACTGTTTTAGCATCGTGTAAACAAAAGACTGACGAATCAGTTTCTGATTTCTTCACCACTTTGAGGAAGCTTTTCATGATTTTAGCGGTCAGTCTTTGACGGATGATACCGGCAGGCATCTGTTTGTCAACAAATATGTTACAAATCTGTTGCCAGGGATAGCTAGTGCTTAAAAGCTAGTGAAAGTTCTTGGACTACATCTTCTCCAGCATCTGTTTTGACGATGGCTCAATATTATGAGCGTCAAGAATTAGAAGCGAAAGGTAGCGAAGAAAAGAAATCCAAAGATTTGAAGACGAAAATTTTGTTAGCCCAGGTCTATGGTCCGCCCTCTAGAGGCTATGATAGAAGCTACGATAGAGGTTATGATAGAGGCGGACGTGGATCATTCAATGCCCCCTATACTAGAACAAATTTGTCTATTAATCAATGTGCGTATTGTAAGCAGTTTGGTCATTGGATGGCTGATTGTCCGGTGGTGCGTGCCCAACAGAATTCACGGGGGCGGGGACAAAGGAGAAATGGTTCAGGGTTTTCAGGGCCTAGGGGAAATACGAATGATCGTGCTCGATTTGATACTAATGTACAAACACAAAACGGCCAAAACACTTTTGATAGACGAAACCAATATCAAGTATCTGATTATGTCCAGCCTGACCTTTACGATTCTGCTCATGCATAGGATTGCCTAGGATGGGGTAAGGAATCAGTTGAAGTTCCAGTAGATCAGCAGACGGGTCCCTATGTTACAGCACATGTTTTGGGTTCTAATGATCGGTTTCTGGTTGATACAGGGGCTACTCGTAGTGCTTTGTCTAAACAATTGGTTCCGAGGGCTCCCCTGTCTAGCGTAACTATTACTTCGTTAGGTTTCGATGGAACACCTTCCCTAAGCCCATTGTCACAACCACTTGCATTCCATGTTGATAAATTTAGTGGTCCATGTCCATTTTTGCTTTCCCCAAACACACCAGATAATATTGTGGGTCTTGATATGCTGAAGTATTTTAGAGCCACGCTACGATGTTCCCCTGAAGGAGTGCGTGTCATTTTGAACGATAATTATTCCAAGCCTGAAAGAATTTGTTTCGTCAAAGAGGATATTGCATTGGCTTCGCTTCCTGAAACTTTGTGGGCTACCCCAGACACTGATGTGGGTCAAATGGTTATCCCACCAGTTCAGATTAGTGTCAAGGAGGGAGCTGTGTTACCTTGTCTGCCACAATATAGGATTTCGCGGGAGGGTGAGGAAGCACTCATACGAATTATGCATGATCTCATCCAAGTTGGGGTTGTTGAGGAAGTTCCATTTAATGTTTGCAACAGCCCGATTCTCCCAATTCTTAAAAGAGACACTGATACACGAGCTTACAGATTCATCATAGTCTTGAGGGAGGTAAATAAGATTGTCGTACCGCAGTATCCTGTGGTTTCTGACATCACCACACTCCTTACTTTGGTTCCTCCGACTGCTACTACATTTTCTGTAATAGACTTGAAGAACGCTTTCTTTTCGATCCCTATTCATCCTGACAGCCAATACTTGTTCGGTTTCACTTTGAATAATCGATCGTATAGACTTTGTAGAGTTCCTCAAGGCTATACTGAGAGTCCGAGTATTTACAGTCAAGCATTGAAAAGAGAACTTGATTCTTTTGCATTGCCCAAGGGTGTGGCTCTCATACAATATGTCGATGACATCTTGCTGGCAGCCGACACCCCAGAACAGTGTGAAAAGTGTACTCTGTCTTTGCTTTCTTTTCTTGCTTCACATCATCACAAAGTGTCTCGAAAGAAGCTGCAATATTGTAGACCAAAGGTAACCTACTTAGGTCACCTTTTGTCTAAGGAGGGACGTGCATTAACATCAGATCGTATACAAGCAATCTTAGATACGCCAGTTCCTACCACACAGAAAGGATTGCGTGCATTTCTGGGTCTTACTTCCTTTTGTAGACAGTGGATTTTGGGATTTTCATACATTGTTAAGCCTTTGTTAGCACTTTTGACGAAAGACACTCCAGTACCCCTTCCAAGGACAGATGAATGTGAAAGTGCTTTTCGACAGTTACAACACGCTCTTTGTTCAGCACCAGTGTTAGGCACACCAGATTGCACGAAGCTTTTTACACTTTACGTGCATGAGAAAGATGGATGTGCATTGTCAGTTTTAGTCCAGTTACATGGCGATAAGCAACGTCCTTGTGCCTATTTTTCAGCAGTTCTTGATCCTGCTGTTAGAGCATTACCTGGGTGTTTTTGCTAAGTTTCAGCAACAGCCGTGTCAATACGACAGAGTGAGGGAATAGTTTTGTCACATAATCTGTTAGTGTTGGTACCGCATGCGGTTGATGCCCTTTTGAATCAAACAAAGACGCAGCACTTAACTAGCGCTCGTCTTACAGGATATGAATTGACATTGCTAGCTCATCACATTACATTGAAGAGATGTGCAACTTTGAACCCTGCTACTTTGTTGCCGTATCCGGTGACTCAGCCTCAGTCACAAGAAACGCATGATTGTATATTCCTGACTGCGGAACAGACAAAGGGTCGCATTGATTTGCAAGATACGCCCCTTCCAGATGTGGATGGTGAATTATGGGTTGATGGGTCTTGTTTGAAATTACCAGATGGTACGACCTCAGCCGCATATGCAATCACCACGCTTGAAACAATAGTGGAGACAGCTCGCATACCACAGAAATTGGCCCAAGCGGCTGAATTGATAGCTTTGACACGAGCATGTGAGCTTAGTACTGATTCATGTGTGAACATTTACACAGATAGCCGCTATGCTTCTGGAGTAGCGCATGATTTTGGATTAGATCTTTCAATCTAGTCTGAGGACTTTGTGCAGAGAAGGGCGAACCCCTTGCACTAGCGGGTCTAGCTAAGGCCTGCACAACAAATTGGCACCCGACACGTGGGGCTCATTGGCGACTCAGATACCTGAAGGATTGGTCGTGACGAAGGTTTGGAACCTCGCTGAGTATGCGATCGCTGCCAGAGAAGACGCGAGTTTTGGCACCCGAGGCGTTTTTTCCCTTCTTTCCGATCTAACCATCCAGGCGGCGCCGGTCCTCGACTGAGATCTCTTCTGTTGGTTCGCCGTGCAGTGACCGTTTGGTCGAATTTAGAACTTGGCAGTTGGAATCTGGACATTCTATGATTGGTAAGAGCCGTTTTGCGGCACCTATTGTGGGTTTTGGATGCCTTATATGGTAAGGTAGTTTTAGGAACACTTACTGTGGCATATTTGTATTTGGAAAAGACTAGTCTAATTTGTATTTGGAATTTGGTATATATATATATATGTTGCAACTCATATAGGCAGGCAATGTGAATATTTTTCTTCAACCATTTGATTTGAACGGCGCAACATTATAGAAAGTACCTTAAGTGCTACTTTGTGTATAATATTGCATATTTTGCATTATTTTTGGCATGCCTGTTTTTAGCGCACTTCGAAGGTTGTGCTGCTTTTGTAATGGTACCAGTCTACGACTTGAGGAATCGCAGCCAGCTCCCCCAGAGGGGACGCCTAATAGAACTATGTATGTGAAATTTGGTCTTTCTGCCATAATGTACAGCACGTTGTGGCATAAATATACCAAAAAGGATCCTGAGTTGCGGTGGCCACTGAATGGGTCATTTGATGCACAAAAGATTGAGTATGTGGAGCGATGTATGTTCGAGCGAAGGGCTAGACGTGACATGTTTGAATGCGTGCGTATGTGGGAAAAAGAAGTGCGACAGCAAGAGAAGCGTGAGCAAGTGTTAATTGACAAGGAACAGCGCTGGAGCTGAGAATGAAAGAAGTGAAAGAGTTAAAAGAGAGGGAGGAGAAAAAACATAGGTTGCAGGTATCTGACCAATATCCTGTCCGACAGCCTCTCTATCCTGTCCTTAATAAACTGCAAGATGATTTTTTGTTACTAGATCGACCTCCACCTCCGTATGCCGTTCCGTCCGCTCCGACCGAAGGCGATCAGGATTCTGACATGGAGCAACAAAAAGCGCAGGACACTCGATCCATGTTGACTGCTGCGCGTTCATCTGAAATCAGACAAGCTGCTTGTATGTGTGAACATTACACAGATAGCCGCTATGCTTCTGGAGTAGCGCATGATTTTGGCCTACTCTGGAAGGAAAGAGGCTTTCTTACATCTCACAGAATGCAAATAATGCATGGAGAATTAGTGCATAATCTTTTGATTGCATTGACATACCAAAGAAAGTAGCCATAGTGAAGTGTAGCGCGCACAAGAAAGTGACAGATAAGATTGGACAAGGAAGGGGGGGCGTGGCTAGCAGCCGAGAATGGCGGACGTGAACTGAGCTCGCTCCGATAGAACACCCCGTAAATCCTGCAATTATCCTGTTCCCATAGGGCCTGAACCCCTTCTCCGAACTTTCTCGCTGCCACAACGCTGTGACCTGCATCTACAGACTCCTGCGGGGATCGGGGGCCCGCCGCTGCGGCGTACGCACTAGTGGGACATCGAGGCCGGACGGGGCCTGCGCAAAGGGTGGAAGCCGCGACCCACAGTGCGCCCGGAGGCGGGCCGGAAGTGCGGCCATCCCCGGCGCCACTGAACCACCTTTGCACAGCTGGGATCGTGCTGCCAGATACAGCCACCGGAGCCTAGCGGGCTCAAATAGGGGTCCCCCCTGGTGTGTGGGGCGACCGATGCAATCAATGGCACGCGAAACGGTGACTGTGGGCGGAGGACCGCCGAATCGCCGGACCGGAGTTTCCGGACTGACCCTCCACACCCCGCAGCTACATGCGGGGGTGACCCTACTGGTGCGATCGGCTGCTGCCTCGAGCGTCACAGAAGAGCCCCGCGAGCCCCGCTACTGCCGAGCACGACGTGAGGCCTCAGGTGCGGACTGTGACCTCACTCACACACACTGTGTGTGACATGCTTCATCATCGGGTCTACTACAACGCCCGGGCGTAGCCACACACCGGGCGGAGCATAGGGAGGGGGAACAAAGAAATACACAGACAAAGTGCAATACAAAGTTGAACGTGATACCAGTGTCCACACACAACAAATCAAGACTGAGTACAAAAATAGACAAACAATTCGCAGTAGGGAATAATTACTGGCTCCTGGATACCATAGTAAACGTTATTGATAGGTTCCAAGGACAGGATTAAGAAAAAGAATGGATGGTGGTGCTACCAGAGGGTATTAAGGCCCACTAGCACCCCTCTTTAACTGCTTTAGTCAACATGTTTCGACCTCTATTCACCCTTCATTAATGGGTCACCTTGGTCTTCTTCAGGACGTCTTATTGTCCCAGTCTTATGTATTACCGTTCTTACCTCAGTTAGGTGTTAGAAAGGGCATAGGTCACTCTCGCCCATCAGTATTAGGCTATGTGGAGGGAGTTCCGCCAACACGGTGACATAACTGTGAGATAAATATAAGTACATTATATATTTCCTAGTGGACAGGCCCATTGCTACCCACTTCACATCAATAGTTTGGTTAGAAATGCTCTTTGTCTTAGGAAGGCCCCTATAGATCATATGACCAATTCTTGTAATTTGACAGCAATTAGATTGAGCATTACCGAAAGACATCTTAGTTCTACCCATTATCTTGATATTTAACAGATTCCATTTTGTATTCATGGCAGCCATTTTGACTGCCACACGCTACCTCGTGCCGACCATGTGCTCTGTCCTATCTTCCTGTTCATAACACTTGAATCTGTTCAGCAACAGGCTATTATTAGTGTTCCCTTGTTTTGCCGCTGACCGTTAGGGTTCACATCTGGTAGTGATTAGCCCTAGATTGGAATGTGTTAGCCAAACCTCTAAAACTGTTAGCTCCTCCCACTGATCGATTGTGCCTCTCGATATTACTTTATATGTACATAAAATGTGCTCTTGTGCTTTGTACCGCCTTCTTTTGAGCCCCTGTGTGGGTATAAATAAACCATGCATCCCTAGTTCGGTGTGCTACTTCTTGCAATGCCGAAGGGTACTATTTGAACCGTAGCACCACCTCATGAGGTGTAATAAATGTTACGTTTTCTATTTCCAGTTTCTGTGCCAACTTCTTTCAATCTAGTCTGAGGACTTTGTGCAGAGAAGGGCGAACCCCTTGCACTAGCGGGTCTGGCTAAGGCCTGCACAACAAATTGGCACCCGACACGTGGGGCTCATTGGCGACTCGGATACCTGAAGGATTGGTCGTGACGAAGGTTTGGAACCTCGCTGAGTATGCGATCGCTGCCAGAGAAGACGCGAGTTTTGGCACCCGAGGCGTTTTTTCCCTTCTTTCCGATCTAACCATCCAGGCGGCGCCGGTCCTCGACTGAGATCTCTTCTGTTGGTTCGCCGTGCAGTGACCGTTTGGTCGAATTTAGAACTTGGCAGTTGGAATCTGGACATTCTATGATTGGTAAGAGCCGTTTTGCGGCACCTATTGTGGGTTTTGGATGCCTTATATGGTAAGGTAGTTTTAGGAACACTTACTGTGGCATATTTGTATTTGGAAAAGACTAGTCTAATTTGTATTTGGAATTTGGTATATATATATATATGTTGCAACTCATATAGGCAGGCAATGTGAATATTTTTCTTCAACCATTTGATTTGAACGGCGCAACATTATAGAAAGTACCTTAAGTGCTACTTTGTGTATAATATTGCATATTTTGCATTATTTTTGGCATGCCTGTTTTTAGCGCACTTCGAAGGTTGTGCTGCTTTTGTAATGGTACCAGTCTACGACTTGAGGAATCGCAGCCAGCTCCCCCAGAGGGGACGCCTAATAGAACTATGTATGTGAAATTTGGTCTTTCTGCCATAATGTACAGCACGTTGTGGCATAAATATACCAAAAAGGATCCTGAGTTGCGGTGGCCACTGAATGGGTCATTTGATGCACAAAAGATTGAGTATGTGGAGCGATGTATGTTCGAGCGAAGGGCTAGACGTGACATGTTTGAATGCGTGCGTATGTGGGAAAAAGAAGTGCGACAGCAAGAGAAGCGTGAGCAAGTGTTAATTGACAAGGAACAGCGCTGGAGCTGAGAATGAAAGAAGTGAAAGAGTTAAAAGAGAGGGAGGAGAAAAAACATAGGTTGCAGGTATCTGACCAATATCCTGTCCGACAGCCTCTCTATCCTGTCCTTAATAAACTGCAAGATGATTTTTTGTTACTAGATCGACCTCCACCTCCGTATGCCGTTCCGTCCGCTCCGACCGAAGGCGATCAGGATTCTGACATGGAGCAACAAAAAGCGCAGGACACTCGATCCATGTTGACTGCTGCGCGTTCATCTGAAATCAGACAAGCTGCTTGTATAGCATTACGTAGTGCTGATTCTGCTTCCGCTCTTTTGGCTAGTATAAAGAACTGGTCAGAAAAGGAGCAGTTGTGTTTTCTTGAGACATTTACTGCTGAAGTCGTAGAAAAGTTTAGAAAATACTCTCCAGTATTAGAACCTGATGATATAGCAAATGATCATAAACAGTTACGTGATGGTTCTTTTGTTTTTTCTTAGGTGGACGACGCGATTAGACGGTTGGTTAAATTACGAAATGAGGCGGTTCACCTGAAGGAGCAGAAAAAGTGTACGGATGAAGCCGTACATCCCAATCCATCCGGAGTGTCGCAGTCTTCTATCTTCGGAACAGATAAGATAATACCGGTCGAAATGAGACCTATGCGGGAAGCCGTGCCCTTGTATGTTCCTCCTAAAGGAATGGGTGATGAGGATGATAAAAATTCTGTTAATGCTAAAGGATATTGTATTTATAATTGGGTGTACACTCCTTGGAATAGAGCAGATGTAATGGCGCTTAAAGCAGCGTTGCCCAATCCGCGTAAAAATCCAGCCGCCTGTTATGAGGAAGTTGAAGGCGCTTTAAATTCCTGTAATATGACCCTATGTGATATAGATGTATTTTTCGGCTTAATTTTGCCACCAGATATGTGACGGACTGTTTGAAAAATCGATGACCGTGTTACTTTTAGTGCTGACTTGAAGGACTTAGAACAATTGGATATGGATAGGGAGCCTGCTAAAAAGCCACATCGGTTAATAATAAATCTCCCTGCAGCAATTTTAACAAAGCTTAAAACAGTTATCCCTCCTAAAAAGATTGATTGGACTGTTTTAGCATCGTGTAAACAAAAGACTGACAAATCAGTTTCTGATTTCTTCACCGCTTTGAGGAAGCTTTTCATGATTTTAGCGGTCAGTCTTTGACGGATGATACCGGCAGGCATCTGTTTGTCAACAAATATGTTACAAATCTGTTGCCAGGGATAGCTAGTGCTTAAAAGCTAGTGAAAGTTCTTGGACTACATCTTCTCCAGCATCTGTTTTGACGATGGCTCAATATTATGAGCGTCAAGAATTAGAAGCGAAAGGTAGCGAAGAAAAGAAATCCAAAGATTTGAAAACTAAAATTTTGTTAGCCCAGGTCTATGGTCCGCCCTCTAAAGGCTATGATAGAAGCTACGATAGAGGTTATGATAGAGGCGGACGTGGATCATTCAATGCCCCCTATATTAGAACGAATTTGTCTATTAATCAATGTGCGTATTGTAAGCAGTTTGGTCATTGGATGGCTGATTGTCCGGTGGTGCGTGCCCAACAGAATTCACGGGGGCGGGGACAAAGGAGAAATGGTTCAGGGTTTTCAGGGCCTAGGGGAAATACGAATGATCGTGCTCGATTTAATACTAATGTACGAACACAAAACGGCCAAAACACTTTTGATAGACGAAACCAATATCAAGTATCTGATTATGTCCAGCCTGACCTTTACGATTCTGCTCATGCATAGGATTGCCTAGGATGGGGTAAGGAATCAGTTGAAGTTCCAGTAGATCAGCAGACGGGTCCCTATGTTACAGCACATGTTTTGGGTTCTAATGATCGGTTTCTGGTTGATACAGGGGCTACTCGTAGTGCTTTGTCTAAACAATTGGTTCCGAGGGCTCCCCTGTCTAGCGTAACTATTACTTCGTTAGGTTTCGATGGAACACCTTCCCTAAGCCCATTGTCACAACCACTTGCATTCCATGTTGATAAATTTAGTGGTCCATGTCCATTTTTGCTTTCCCCAAACACACCAGATAATATTGTGGGTCTTGATATGCTGAAGTATTTTAGAGCCACGATACGATGTTCCCCTGAAGGAGTGCGTGTCATTTTGAACGATAATTATTCCAAGCCTGAAAGAATTTGTTTCGTCAAAGAGGATATTGCATTGGCTTCGCTTCCTGTAACTTTGTGGGCTACCTCAGACACTGATGTAGGTCAAATGGTTATCCCACCAGTTCAGATTAGTGTCAAGGAGGGAGCTGTGTTGCCTTGTCTGCTACAATATAGGATTTCGCGGGAGGGTGAGGAAGCACTCATACGAATTATGCATGATCTCATCCAAGTTGGGGTTGTTGAGGAAGTTCCATTTAATGTTTGCAACAGCCCGATTCTCCCAATTCTTAAAAGAGACACTGATACACGAGCTTACAGATTCATCATAGTCTTGAGGGAGGTAAATAAGATTGTCGTACCGCAGTATCCTGTGGTTTCTGACATCACCACACTCCTTACTTTGGTTCCTCCGACTGCTACTACATTTTCTGTGATAGACTTGAAGAACGCTTTCTTTTCGATCCCTATTCATCCTGACAGCCGATACTTGTTCGGTTTCACTTTGAATAATCGATCGTATAGACTTTGTAGAGTTCCTCAAGGCTATACTGAGAGTCCGAGTATTTACAGTCAAGCATTGAAAAGAGAACTTGATTCTTTTGCATTGCCCAAGGGTGTGGCTCTCATACAATATGTCGATGACATCTTGCTGGCAGCCGACACCCCAGAACAGTGCGAAAAGTGTACTCTGTCTTTGCTTTCTTTTCTTGCTTCACATCATCACAAAAAGTCTCGAAAGAAGCTGCAATATTGTAGACCAAAGGTAACCTACTTAGGTCACCTTTTGTCTAAGGAGGGACGTGCATTAACATCAGATCGTATACAAGCAATCTTAGATACGCCAGTTCCTACCACACAGAAAGGAGTGCGTGCATTTCTGGGTCTTACTTCCTTTTGTAGACAGTGGATTTTGGGATTTTCATACATTGTTAAGCCTTTGTTAGCACTTTTGACGAAAGACACTCCAGTACCCCTTCCATGGACAGATGAATGTGAAAGTGCTTTTCGACAGTTACAACACGCTCTTTGTTCAGCACCAGTGTTAGGCACACCAGATTGCACGAAGCTTTTTACACTTTACGTGCATGAGAAAGATGGATGTGCATTGTCAGTTTTAGTCCAGTTACATGGCGATAAGCAACGTCCTTGTGCCTATTTTTCAGCAGTTCTTGATCCTGTTGTTAGAGCATTACCTGGGTGTTTTTGCTAAGTTTCAGCAACAGCCGTGTCAATAAGACAGAGTGAGGGAATAGTTTTGTCACATAATCTGTTAGTGTTGGTACCGCATGCGGTTGATGCCCTTTTGAATCAAACAAAGACGCAGCACTTAACTAGCGCTCGTCTTACAGGATATGAATTGACATTGCTAGCTCATCACATTACATTGAAGAGATGTGCAACTTTGAACCCTGCTACTTTGTTGCCGTATCCGGTGACTCAGCCTCAGTCACAAGAAACGCATGATTGTATATTCCTGACTGCGGAACAGACAAAGGGTCGCATTGATTTGCAAGATACGCCCCTTCCAGATGTGGATGGTGAATTATGGGTTGATGGGTCTTGTTTGAAATTACCAGATGGTACGACCTCAGCCGCATATGCAATCACCACGCTTGAAACAATAGTGGAGACAGCTCGCATACCACAGAAATTGGCCCAAGCGGCTGAATTGATAGCTTTGACACGAGCATGTGAGCTTAGTACTGATTCATGTGTGAACATTTACACAGATAGCCGCTATGCTTCTGGAGTAGCGCATGATTTTGGCCTACTCTGGAAGGAAAGAGGCTTTCTTACATCTCACGGAATGCAAATAATGCATGGAGAATTAGTGCATAATCTTTTGATTGCATTGACATACCAAAGAAAGTAGCCATAGTGAAGTGTAGCGCGCACAAGAAAGTGACAGATAAGATTGGACAAGGAAGGGGGGGCATGGCTAGCAGCCGAGATTGGCGGACGTGAACTGAGCTCGCTCCGATAGAACACCCCGTAAATCCTGCAATTATTCTGTTCCCATAGGGCCTGAACCCCTTCTCCGAACTTTCTCGCTGCCACAACGCTGTGACCTGCATCTACAGACTCCTGCGGGGATCGGGGGCCCGCCACTGCGGCGTACGCACTAGTGGGACATCGAGGCCGGACGGGGCCTGCGCACAGGGTGGAAGCCGCGACCCACAGTGCGCCCGGAGGTGGCCCGGAAGTGCGGCCATCCCCGGCGCCACTGAACCACCTTTGCACAGCTGGGATCGTGCTGCCAGATACAGCCACCGGAGCCTAGCGGGCTCAAATAGGGGTCCCCCCTGGTGTGTGGGGCGACCGATGCAATCAATGGCACGCGAAACGGTGACTGTGGGCGGAGGACCGCCGAATCGCCGGACCGGAGTTTCCGGACTGACCCGCCACACCCCGCAGCTACATGCGGGGGTGACCCTACTGGTGCGATCGGCTGCTGCCTCGAGCGTCACAGAAGAGCCCCGCGAGCCCCGCTACTGCCGAGCACGACGTAAGGCCTCAGGTGCCGACTGTGACCGAGGGTGAGACCTGTCGCACGCCATAAATCCCCATCCCACAGCGTGAACGAGGGCGGCCTGGAGGTGAGGGAACCATCGTGAAACGTGGGGCTGCCCTGACTAACACTGCCCAGCTCCGTGGTGCCGAGAAATTGTTTGGTCAGCTGCAAGGGGGAGTCCCTGAGAGACTTGAACAGGCCGACCACGTGGGGGACGCCGCCTACTTTTCCCACCGCACCGTGGATGCTGTGGGTGCACCCTGAGGGCTGAACCGTACCTGCATAGCAGGGAGTCACAGGTGATCTCTCGAGACCCGGAGGGGGTCGCACTGATCTGGTGGACGAGGGGGGTGGTCGGCTACTTCCTTCTGCGTCTGCCCCCCCTTCAGACGAGCTTCGAGGTGATCGAACTGGGACCCTGAGGGTGCGAGAGGCCACCATACGCACTGTGTGAAAGAACAGTGAGGTGTTAATTTCCGGGACCGACTGGAGAGGCTGTGACAGGCTGACCACCAGCACGAGCTCAGACTTGCCCTGCGGGAGACGCACAGGACATACCACTGGCCTGCGGAGTGTATCACCTAAGGAGTACGATGGGGCGGAACAGACTCCCCCGACAGGGAGCGCATGCCTCCAGCTCGGAGGACCCTCTGGCTTCCTCCAATGATGATGTGATACCCACAACGGGCGCTCCCACGCAGGAAGATAAACTGTACCTTATCTTGTCGCAGATCAGGGCCTCCAGAGAAGCGCTAGAAGCGCGGATCGACACTATCTCCTCTGGGCTGTCACTGCTGAAGGATGACCACAAGAAGTTGGCAGAAAAGGTCTCTGAACACAAGCTAGCCATCGCAGATTTGCTACCTCAGCAGACTGAACATTCCACGTGGCTAGAAACTCTGGAGAAGCAGATGCGGGGCCTGAGAGATAGAGTGGATGATGCTGAAGGACGCTCGCGTCGCAACAACATACGCATTTTGGGCGTGTCGGAGCAAAGGGAGGGGGCGAACCCAACCCGCTTTGTGGAAGACTGGCTGAAAACGGTGGTGGACCCGGCGGAGCTTACCCAGATGTACAGCGTTGAGAGGGCACACAGAGTACCCCCCAGGCCTCCAAAACCAGGAGCACCACCTAGACGGTTGATAGCGCGCTTGCTCCATTTCAAAGACAGAGACGCAATCCTGAAGTCCGCGAGGGATCACGGTCCAATCAAATACGAAAATCGAACAGTCGCCATATACCCGGATTTCACGCAAGCGGTGCAGAAGGCCAGGGCGTCCTTCTGGGGAGTGAAACGCTCTCTCAGGGATCGTAATGTGAAATATGCCCTCTTCTTCCCGGCTCGCCTCAGAGTCATTCATGACCGTAAAACTTACTTTTTCGACACCCCAGAGGAAGCTTCGGAAGAGATGGAGGTAACACTCACACCACCTCCATCGTCGCGATCCAGGGAGGAAGTCCCGGAAACACAAAATTCTGATGGCCAGGACTTGCCGCAGCGACGACCACGGTCTCCAGAACAGGGGACTACACAACTTGAGCAACTCGGTGAGACGGAGAGGAATACCTCAATGGCGACGGCCCTGCTGACAACTGACGCCCTTGCGGAGCATGATACAAATGATGGGGGCGAAGCACACCAGCTCGACCAGTTCTCAGACAACGGCGTCAGATGCGGACGGAAGCCTGCAATTATTCCCCCGCATCACGGCACAGATGACAGCAGACATGTGAACACTGACCAGAATGAAGCGGATTGGTAATGTAGAGATTGTCCTACTTGGCTACAGAGGGAGAGGGTCTAGGGCCCAGGACACCTGCTCTTGATGGGGTCTTTGGGGTCGAGACTCTTACTAGATAACTGTTGAGTTCGCCCGACTGGGTGTTAAAGTTTGGTCCTCTCTGTTCTAGGGGAGGGGTCCGTAATGTTGGGGGGGTTCAATTGTACGCAGCACTGGTGATGTTTATCATGTGGTCAGTTTTCACGAGGTCAGAGGCGGTGTCTCGGGATGACACTACATGGAGTAATGGCGTCTCCTAATCATTATAAGGTCTGCACTTGGAATGTGAGAGGCATGGGTTCAGTACATAAGAGGCACAGAGTACTGGCTCAGCTGAATAGACGGCAGATACATATAGCGTATTTTCAAGAGACGCACCTAACCGGGGCGGAGGGCACTAAGCTTTTGCGGAAATGGAAAGGCCAACTCTTCGCCACAGCTTTTTCCGTCTTCTCCCGGGGGTGGCCATATGGGTTAGAAACACGGTCCCATTCAAACCAGTAGAAACGAGAGTGGATAAGGACGGCCGATATGTGTTCACGAAGGGGATGCTTAATGATACATGCATAGTGTTGGGTAGTATATACGCTCCAAATACAGACCAGTCGAAGTTCTTTACAGATATTGGCAGAGTGTTAACGGATTGGGCGGGGCTTGAATGGGTGATTGGAGGCGATTGTAATGCAGTGTTAGACCTAACAATGAATAGATCGCACCCACGGTTACATGGCACGGAGAGCAGGAAACAGGCAATGGCGCGGCGCGGTGGGTGGATGGATGGGACTTGATCGATGCCTGGAGGGCGCTTAACGCTTCCAACAGGGAATACACGTTCTACTCCCCCCCACACAAATTGCACACTAGAATTGATAGATTGCTCTGTTCCTGGACTTTGGTGGCATCGGTTATATCTGTACTACACATGGGCAAGACACTGTCGGGCCACAACTCAGTGGAGCTTACAATATGCTGGTGGAGACTGTCTACCCCGATCCTGACATGGCGGCTTTCTCCGAGCCTATTAGCGGACCCGGTATTCAGATCAACACTGCTAGATGCAAGCACACACTATTTCACTGAGAAGGGGGGGCACTGCCAGTTCCAGGCAAATCGAATGGGATGCCTTTAAGGCGACCATCCGTGGAGTGGCGATGAGTACGAGAGTGGGAGTTAAGCATACAATACTGGGAAAACTGAGGGTGGTAGAGGGCAGCCTGGCGATGCTTGAGAGCGAGGCCGCTGGCGCGGACGGCGCCCTCAAACAGCTTCAGGAGGCACACATACAGTATGCGGAGCTGCTGGAGGAATTGAGGGTGGTTGATAATGGGGAATACACCACAAGACAACACTCCCAGGCTGACAGGGCGGGTGCGCTCCTGGCACGCTTGACACGCAATACACCAACAGGTGCCCCTATAATGGAGGTGCGAAATACCGCAGGAATGTTGTTGCAGGATCAGCTAGAGATCAACACCGCATTTCATATTACTATTCAGACTTTTATAGACCACACCCTCCACTTTCGGGCCAGGACCTTGAAACGTTCTTCTCTGACATATGTGTTCCTAAATTGAATGCGACACAAAGCGCGGATCTTTCGAAACCCATCACATTGATGGAAGTTCGACAGGCTATTAAAGCCTTACCGCAGAATAAGGCGCCCGGATCGGACGGCCTTCCGGCGGAATTCTATTTGACATACATAGACATCTTAGCCCCTCGCTTGCATGCACTCTACAGTGAGGCACTGGAGGGTGACTCCTTACCGAGCACGACATTGCAGGCGGTGATCGTATCTCTCCTAAAGCCCAGCAGAGACACTCAGCAACTGGAGAATTACAGGCTCCTGTCGTTGCTCAATACAGATTATAAGATCCTCAGTAAACTCCTGGCCACGCGACTCTCCCACTGTATCCCGGACATTATACACCCCGACCAATGCGGTTTTGTACCGGGCAGGAGCACTGCCCTGAACCTAAGGAGACTCAGTAAGCTGATGTCACCCACTGCAGTGAGGCCAGACTCAGAGGGGTGCATATACCTGGACCTCAGGCTAGCCTTTGATTCCCTAAGGTGGGACTATATGCTCGCAGCGATGAGAAGTTTTGAGATCCCGCCGGAATTCATAAACTGGGTGTCCTTGTTATACAGGAACCCTAAGGCGCGGGTTCGCACCAACAGATGTATCGCCCTTACTCTTTATAATCGCGTTGGAACCATTAATGATAAAAGTGCGGACTCTCGCAGCCGCGGCCGGGATCGTCAGACTCGACACTCACCATATCATATCTGCGTATGCAGATGACATACTGTTATTTTTACATGATGTCGGCGACCCGCTACACCCCTTACCGGCGATTTTTAGCGACTTCCACGGGCTCTCGGGCCTTCTGATCAATGAGGCCAAATCATATGGGTTCGGATTCCACAAACCCCTGGATGACTTGCACATCCAGTTTGCAACACACCAATTCCAGGTGGCAACCGTGACCTTCAAATACTTAGGAATTCAGATGTATCGTCAACCACAAGACCTACTGGACGGCAATTTGGGCAAGGCCCTGACCGCCCTGCAGTCCCAGGTGAGATTCTGGACTACTCTGCCCCTGTCAGTAGCGGGCAGAGTCGCCATATCTAAAATGGTGGTGCTACCGAGGCTGCTCTATTTCTTCACGAACTTGCCTGTTCTAATACCCTCGGCCTTTTTCAAGTCCCTACACGCGATAGTGACCGAACTGGTGTGGGGTCCGGGCAGACGGCAGATAAGCCTGGCAAAATTACAACTTCCTACAGACAAGGGTGGTTTGGGGGTACCACACCTGATCGCCTATGGATATGCATGCCAACTACAATGCCTAGCTTTCTGGCTGGCCGGTCGCAATTTCCATGATTTGGACATGACGGACGCTGACAGACAGCGGGGTGACATACACCTGCTTCTGCTTCCGAAGGCCAAGGTGCCAGAGTCGACACCACCGCTACTTAAGTTGGCAATCACGTATTGGAAAAAGGCGGTCAGATACACGAACAGACAGTCTTCATATGCACTCACGATCCCGTTATTGGGTATCCAGCTGGGTCCTGGATTGTTAACGGAACGGGGGTTGAGGCTTTGGACGGACGCCGGAGTTACACAGGTAGGGGACTTCTTCTCAGAGGGAAGGCTCATGGCACATGCGGGTTTTACCCGCTTCCACCACGCTCCACCGGCATTATTTATGACGCATGCACAAGTCACGCGTTACATAAACACACTGGGTGAGAGACGGGTCGGAACCGGACACGAACACATTGACTACTATGCTATACCTCATGGGGACGGGTGGTTGTCTAACAAGGTGGCTGGCTAGTGGCATCAGAACCGGCAGGGCTATTTCACTACAGCCCCATAAATTACGCTGGGAAGAGGACGTAGGGAGAGCCCTCACCGATAAGGAATGGGACAAGGTGTTGCGGCTGCCACGGAAGGTATCACGTAACCCCAAATTTAAATACATACAGCTCATGGTAGTGCACAGGGCATACTTAAACCCCCACAGACTGCATGCTATGTTCCCTGATATGGCTGACACCTGCCCCAGATGTCAATATGAAGACGCAGGGCTCCTACATATGTTTTGGGAATGCCCCAGGTTAGGCCATTACTGGGATTTGATTACCCGCATCTTGGGTGGACTGGCGCCGGGCAGACCCTACACGTCCGCATTGTATGGCATACTGGGATAAGGTCACTAGGAGAAGAAGAGAAGTGTAACTACTAGACTTGTGGACTTGGCACTACTCCTGGCGAAGAGGGCGGTGGCGATGAGGTGGAAGTCGGCTAGGCCGCCGGAGGTGGAGGTATGGGGCAGGAAAGTGTTAAGATGGGGCAAAGCGGAAGGGTTGGAACTACACAGGGAAGAGCGGAGGGGGCTTCGAAAGCATCCTATCTCGCTAGATTGGAACATACTACTAACGGAGTTTGAGATGGGACTTCAAGAGCACATTGACTAAACTCATACCTAGCTCCAGAAGCGAAAGAAGAGCGTGGTCTACCCTGATAGGCCATATTCATTTGAGCGATATGCGAATAGGATGTGCTCCACTATGCGCACGGATGTGCCGAGTCGCAGACCTTCACAAACTTATACACTGCTGGTTACTATATGATTATAGGAGGACGAGGAACCTGCTGTTTCCTTAACACGAACACCATGACTATGACACTGCTAGACCCGAATTATTGTAAAGGAATAACCAGTGCTGGGAGGGAGGGAGGGGAGAGTTATTGAGTTGTAATGTTCATGAAAATTGAAAAATGAAACTGATATATGTATGCTGGTATATACGTCAGAGCTGTATTACTGATATGTTGTTAAGATATGGACAGTACTATTTGCTATGATGTTTTATAATGTTCAATAAAGAAACTTTAAAAAAAAAAAAGATTGGACAAGGAAATGCCTTTGCAGACCACGTGGCACGTGAAACTGCGATGAGAAGAAACACTACTCCGATGTATGTAGTAAAGTCACAAGCTGAGAGATGGCATGACGCTAGGCAAGAAGTACGAGAGATACAGAGGACAGCCGCTGATAAAGAACGTGAACAGTGGTCTAAAGAAGGAGAGTTAGATGACGAAGGTTGTTGGAGGAATAAGCAGATGGATAGATGGAAGCTGCCTATAGCTTTCGTACAACCTATGGTTCAGATGGCACATGGGCTAGCACATGTTGGAGCTTCCGCAATAACGAAAATGCTTACGCAAGTTTGGGAGCATCCAGAAATTGCAAGCACAGCTAAGAGAGTAGTACAGTCTTGAGTGATCTGTTTACAATACAATCCTGGAAAGGGAACGTGAGTCCCATCTGGAGGGTTTGTTACACCGACTGCACCTTTTGAAGTCTTGCAAATGGACTATATTCAACTTGAGCGTTGTAATAACTTAAAGTATGTACTAGTGGTGGTTTGTGCTTTCAGTAAATGGATTGAGGCGTACCCCACGAAGGACAATACTGCTATTACTACCGCTAAGGTGCTACTGAAGGAATTCTTCCAGAGGTTTGGTGTTTGCAGACTTTTATGGAATGATAACGGACCTCATTTTGTTGGGGAAGTTATCAAGTATGTCTTGAAGGGATTAGGAATTAAACAGAAGTTCCATGCAGTGTTCCATCCACGATCAGTAGGATTGGTGGAAAGGTATAATGCTACTATGAAGCTGAAAATTGCGTAAATTCAAGCTTCCACACGCTTGACTTGGCCAGATGCATTGCCATTGGCATTGTTGTCCATCAGATCAGTACCACATTCTAGAACGGGTCTTACCCCGTAAGAGGTGGTATTTGGACAACCCATGAACATTTGGGGAGTTCCAAAACAGAGTTCTGTGTATAATGTACCTTGTGTCTTGATGAGCGACTATTTGGCACAGTTAACTGACAGGTTGGTTTCTATTCATCAACAGGTTCGAGAAGCACTTCCTGACAGATCTACAGCTGAAGGCCATGAGCTCCATCCTGGTGACCTTGTGAGGGTTAAGGCGTTCGAGAGGTCAAAGAGCTTGGAACCAAGATGGCGTGGGCCAGAACAGGTGCTCCTTGCCACGAGACCAGCGGTTCGAGTCACCAACAAGAAAAATTGGGTGCATAGCACTCATTGTCGGAAGGTATTGTCGACCTTGGTGGAACCTGCTGTACTGACTGATCATCGAGAGATCTTGACCACGGAGAAAGGCCCTGCTGTATCACTTGACGAATCTGCGGAGTTCTTCCCGGACCAGACGACTCCTGGAGCAACGCGATACAACTTGAGACCGAGGAAAGAGTATACAATTGTTTTTGAAAGAGACAGGTTGAGCAACCGCCCTGGGTAGTGGAAACGGAATGCCGATATGACAAGGGAGGGGGATCAGCCCTGCGTAGTGTAGTGACACCTGTCTTGATCTGCGGTGAAGAAATCAACGTCTACCCACGGGAGAAGAGCTCCTACAATTATTTTGTTTTTTGTTGTTGTGTTGTTTTGTTTTTGAGAAAGCTGATTTTGCTGTTATGAAAACCACTAAGAAAAAGATTTTAGGAGTTATAGGTGTTTTTGTTGTTTTGACAATTATGGCAGTGATCACTTGGTCTATTGAAATGATGATTCCTGCGCATACGTTTTTTGTGGTTCCTACTACTCCAGTCCCAGAAGAGCATCAGTATTTCACTCTTCCGTATCATAAGCAAAAGCATCGAGAATCCTATTTCAATAATACGTTTGTCCAGATGCTCCACCACACCCATAACGCTACGAATGCCACTAATTGTTGGATATGTGGTATGCTTCCAGCACATAAAAAGAGAGGTGGAACACCATTTATTCCACTTCCTTTATCTCATAATGGTTCTTGTCGAGCCTGGTATACTCTTCTATTTTCAACTAGCAAACCTTTTCCGTTTGAATAAAGAGTGTTATCAAGATGAACATGGGTATCCTCAAGCAAATGGAACTATATGGGAATGGGAGGAATACCGACCGGACAATGCTTCTACACCATGTGTTTTCACCCATACGAGAAACTCTACCACAAGCAACCAGTCTGTAATCACTGTTACAAGGACTAAAGCAGACTTATGTGTACAAAGTACTGGATGAATTCCAGTTGGAACTAGTGATTGTGTTACTGTATTAAAAATAGATGGGTTGAACGATAGTTCCTTCCTGGCCTCACACAACACGTATTTAGTGTGTGAGAGCCATGGATATCATAGACTACCAGTAGGGTGGTCAGGTATGTGCTATGTCTCTTTCCTATTGCCTCCTGTTTTTCTGGCATCTACTTCATACCACCGAGATTTTAAACTGTTCAGAAATATTTCAATGAATCGTTATAAAAGGGCAATAGAAATAGATGATGTAGACCAGAAAGATACTAGTTTGAAACAATATGCTGATTTTAATTTGGGTTTATTTCCTTTTGTGGGTGCTGCATTAAATAGCAGGAAAATACAACGATTAACTAGAGTTGTGGAAGCTGTGACTAATCAAACTGCTATAGCTCTTGGCAATATTACTGAGGAATTACAAATTGCTAGAATTGTAACTCTCCAGAATAGGATGGTATTGGATGTTATGTTAGCAGATAGAGGAGGTGCATGCAAAGTTATCGGTAGTAGTTGTTGTGTGTTTATCCCGGATAATTCGCCCTCAGTATATGATGCAATTCTTAAACTGCATAAGATAGCTGCAGATATTCATACTAAAAATGGCGCCTGGACTTTTCCTGGTTGGTTTTGGGCTCTAGTTTCTGCCTGGGGTTAGAAATTTCTGACTATTCTCTGTATCGCAATTGCAGTGATTTTCACTTGTTGTATGTGTATTCACTGCGGTCCAATGCTATGTTCTATGTGCATAACTGCTTGTATACCATTCAAAGGGAATGCTGTGAAGGCACAACACACGTTAGATAAAGAAGTAGCTGATATGATGCATATAGATATACGGGATGAATGTGTAGATTACCCCAAAAGAGCGTATGTCTTTAGCTAATGCTAAAAGGGTTGTCTGTTGTAATTTGACAGCGATTAGATTGAGCATTAGCGAAAGACATCTTAGTTCTAGCCATTATCTTGATATTTAACGGATTCCATTTTGTATTCATGGCAGCCATTTTGACTGCCACACGCTACCTCAAGCCGATCATGTGCTCTGTCCTATCTTCCTGTTCATGACACTTGAATCTGCCCAGCAACAGACTATTATTAGTGTTCCCTTGTTTTGCTGCTGACCGTTAGGGTTCACATTTGGTAGTGATCAGCCCTAGATTGGAATGTGTTAGCCAAACCTCTAAGACTGTTAGCTCCTCCCACTGATTGATTGTGCCTCTCGATATTACCTTATATGTACAAAAAATGTGCTCTTGTGCTTTGTACCCCCTTCTTTTGAGCCCCTGTGTAGGTATAAATAAACCATGCATCCCTAGTTCGGTGTGCTACTTCTTGCAATGCCGAAGGGTACTGTTTGAACCGTAGCACCACCTCATGAGGTGTAATAAATGTTACGTTTTCTATTTCCAGTTTCTTTGCCAACTTCTTTCAATCCAGTCTGAGGACTTCGTGCAGAGAAGGGCGAACCCCTTGCACTAGCGGGTCTGGCTGAGGCCTGCACGACACAATTGGACACGTCATTGGCCATACAAGTGGAATTCATGATTCCACCCACTCAAAACAATACATGTGCAGACAATCACCCCGTGGCACCAATCCAAGTTCTTTCAGTATATAAATTGTTGGGAGACAAATATGTATATATATAAATATGATTATACACACATATATTCATATACACCCGTCATAAACCTCACAGGGCATTAGGTCGTCAACTCAGCCAAATGCCAAGGATGTCTTCATTAACGATCGTGATTAAAAAGAAATGTAACTCACCGAGTTTACTGAAATAAATCACTTGACCTGGCACATGGAGGGAGGAGTCCCAAAGAACACAATCTATACTCCAAGGTAACAGAAGCAAAGTATATCCAAATAAACATATGTAGTGTATCCATATGTATTAGCCTTCTTTTCACAAGCGAAATGCTAGACAACCTGCATTCCATCCCATTAGTGGTGAAACTACCTTATGAGATCCCCACTCATCACCTATCAACGGTAGATCAATTGGGTACAGGCTGTGATCCCAAAATCGTTGTTGTTATCATTAGCCATTATACCCAAAAAAATCAATGGTTCGTTAGTGACCAAAAGTCCCCGGGGGGCAGCATTCACCCTTAAGTATTCTGTTAGTATGGCTCCATGTAGGATGGTCTTTACTTGTGTCTTTTTTAGTTCTAAAAGGGTATCCCATCCTTCACCCTGTGCTAATACTTCTGTTACCGCGGAGTATATAGACCCTCTCCCCTTTTGTGTGTGAGAATGTATACACACCTTGCCACTACATTATTCTTAGCATGCAAGTTCCTCGTAGGTAAACCCCAACCATTTCCCCAATGTCTCAGTGTTGTTCCTACTATTTCACACCCATCTGTCTCACAAAGTCTCTTTCGCAACAGTTTTCTGCACCAAGGAAACTGAGAAATATAGATATAATAGTTAACAATAAAGTGTGAAAAGTGTATCTTGCTTGTCATCCTCCTTCTCCCTCAGAAACATGTAAACGATGAGCATGTGGGAAAAACTGTTATTTTCACAAGATGAAGCCAAGAGGTTGGTTATATCTTAATTGAGGATGAAATGCCGAAGAAACGCAGGCCTGAATAAAGCATCAAGCAGCTCAAATAATAACAAAATCACTCCAGCACTTAGGTTCAGGTTTATGAAAGCACGTGTATGCTGAGAAGACTCAATCTACCTTTGCTCTACATTGTGCTATGAAAATAAAAATGTTCATAGATAAACCCTTAAAATATTTAAAATAATGTATCCAAATTTTGCTGCCTTGATCTTACGTTAGAGAGATGAGATCGAACAACTTAAAATACAGTATAATAAATCATTTTCATGTAAATACCTTTTAAAGTTAAAACAAAATATGTGTATATAAGCAATTTAAAAAAGTCAGCTAAACAAATTAGCCTTGGAGGAGTTAAGTTCACTACTTCCACTCCAGCCTAAGTAACAGTAGGGAAAGTATTGCACTTTGGGGGAGGGGGCAGATTTATTATTCCATCTCCATTGTGAGCAACAGCAGGGAGTGGAAGGGGTTCATTTACTATTCCAACTCCAATGTAAGTAACAGTAAGGAAAGTGCTGGACTTTGCAGGTGTTAGATGTACTATTCCGGCTGCACCATGAGCAAAATTAGGCAAAGGGTTGGCTGTGGGAGGGGGTTATATTTACTATGCCCCCTCCAACCTGAGCAACAGTAAGGAAAGTGCTGGCATTTGGAGAGATTAAACTTGCTATTTAGACCCTGAAGTAAGCAACAGTTGGGAGAGTATTTGATTTTGGAGGGCTGAGAACTGTTATTTCCATTAGGTGGTATGCAACAGTAGGGAAAATATTACATTTTAGAAAGCACAGAATAAGTTCCGAACCTCATACCCAAAATTCCAACAAATAAAAAATAAAATAAATTCATTACAGTGAAAACTATACAGATTATTTTAAAACATGATAAAACTATAACATTATTAAACCAAAAGTAAATATAATCTAATAAATGAATATCTAAATTATTAAAAACAATTACATAATTAGCACAATCAAATTAACCAATTTCACAGTAAAAAAAAATACTATGTTGTTAAAATTATCTATTAATGAACCAAACACAATTACATATTTAATTACATCTCCAAACAACAATTGCCAGTAACCTTCTCAGACCCCGAGGTGCGGGGAGGCCCCAAGCTCAAGGAGGAGGAGGAGGTGTATTTATAGAGCGCTGCGTTCGCTCCGGAAGGAGCATCATGGCGCTACAAGACCTTGATACCAGATCACAGAGTAGTGTGGAGGGGGGCTAGATTGAAGCTTTGGACCAGTCATCGGGAAGATTAAAAATCCAAGTTTTGAGGAGTTTCCTAAAAGGTTTCTCGAGCGTCTGAAGTCTAAGATGTCTTGGCATGCTGTTCCAGGCTCTAATAGCCAGGGCACTAAGAGTTTTACCGCCTTTATATTTCAGGTTGGATTTAGTAGTGGTCATGAAGTTTTCTTGTGAGGATCGGAGGGAACGACTAGGGTTGTAGTGAGGAAAGCGTCTGGTGAGATAAGAGGGACCTGATTTGTTAAATGCTCGGAATGCGACAGTGAGAATCTTGAAGAGTATTCTCTTGTGCAGGGGGAGCCAATGTAAGGTTTTCAGGGCTGCGGAAATTGAAGATTTACGTGGAAGTTTTAGAACAAGGCGGGCGGCGGTGTGCAAGACACTTTGGAGTTTCGACAGAGTGGATTTCTTGGTCCCTGCCAGAAGGCCATTACAATAGTCCACTCGTGAGAGGATGAGGGCCACTGTGACTGTCTTTCTGGAGTCAAGGGGGAGAAAATCAAAGAATTTTCGCAGGGATTTGATTATGCCGAAGCATTTACCTGCTACGGACGCGACGTGGAGATCGAATGAGAGGTCAGAATCAAAAAGGACTCCGAGGTTTCTGGCCGAGGTGACAGTCTGAGGGGGAGCTACAGAGTTGTCAGGCCACCACAAGGCAGGGCAGAAAGAGGCATTCTTTCCAATGGGGAGGATCTCGGTTTTATTTGAGTTACAGCGGAGGTGGTTGGCGTCCATCCATTGGAAAACTGCCGTTAGGCAGTGTTTGAGATTGAGCTCTGCCTTGTTGGAATTGTCATCAAGGGGGATGATAAGCTGGGTATCATCGGCATAGGAAGTTACAGTTATGCCGAAAGATTCTATCAGGGTGAGAAGAGGGATAAGGTAAATGTTGAAGAGGAGGGGGCTTAAGATAGACCCCTGGGGGACTCCGGAGGATACCTTTTTCTCGCTTGATTGGAAGGAACCAAGGGTGATGGTTTGGGACCTATCGCTGAGAAAAGATCTAATCCATGATAGGGCTGAGTTGGAAATACCGATATCAATGAGTCTGTTGATCAGGATGGAGTGGGAAATGGTATCGAAAGCTGCCGTGAGGTCAAGAAGGATCAAGATCGCCTTCTTCCTTCGATCTTGTACGGTTTTGATGGTGTCGGTCAGCTCGATTAGGGCGGTTTCAGTAGAATGTTTGGGCCGGAACCCGGATTGCTGGGGATGGAGTAAGTTATGAGTTTCCAGAAAGGTCTTTAGCTCTTTGTGGACTAGCTGTTCTGTTATTTTACCCAAAGCGGGTAGCAGGGTGATAGGGCGGAGGTTGGTCAAGTCCGTTGGGGATTTGTTCGCCTTTTTCATAAGTGGCTTAACCACGCCTTTTTTCCATGAAAGAGGAACAGAGCCGGAACTAAGGGATAAGTTGATTATTTCATTGATAATAGGGTTGACTTCGTTGATGATGAGGTGAAGAATCTTTGGGGGGCAAGGGTCAGAGGGGGAGCCCGATTTACAGGAAAGGATCGCTTCTTTGGTCTGCGCCAGGGTCACTGGAGTGAAATTTTTGAGACTGTTAGCGGCCAGGCACAGTTGGTCTGGTTCGAGGGTATTGTGTATTGGAGGGGGAGGGGGAAAGTTTTTTTGAATGGAGGTAATTTTATCGTCAAAGTAATCCGAGATCTTGTCACATAGCTCTTGTGATGGGGGGATTTCGGGTTGAAGAGCTTTGGGATTGGTGAAGGTTCTTACTATTGAAAACAAAGTTTTTTGTTTTTGGCTGGCCTCTTTAATGGCATTTACGTAATAGGTTCTTTTGGCCGATTTGATGGTGGAGAGGTAGATTTTCCTCTGCAGTATATAGGAGCTTCGGTCGCTATTATCGTAGGTTCTTCGCCATTTCCGTTCTGCTTTCATGCAGAGCAGATGTGCGGAGGCTAAATCGGGGGTGAACCAGGGAGCTTTGATTTTAGTTTTCTTCAAAGTACTGACCTGGTGATTAGATGGGCATCGTTTGGCAATTTCTAGTGCGAGCCAGTTGTCAAGGCGGACTGCATCTCTGTTGATGTTGCCGGATAGGGATGGTGCACTGGTTGGGGAAAAGGGATGGAGGGTTAGATTTTTCTGAACCGTTTTCCAATTGGTAGAGTAAGAATGGGAAAGAGTGCGTTTATAGTTGGTGGAAGGGAGGCCGCTGGAGATATGGAAAGGGATCAGGCAATGATCAGTCCAGATCTGGGGTAGGGGGGATAGGGTAGTGATGGAGGGGAGATTGGAACAAACACCGTCCAAGGTGTGACCAAGGGAGTGAGTAGGTAGCTTGACGCTTTGTTGTAGGTTGAAAATTTCAAGTGTCTGCAGGAAGTTGCTAGTTTGGGGGTCGGCGTTAGACTCAAGGTGCAGGTTAAAATCTCCCAGTAGGGTAAAGTGGGGGTAGCGTAGTAGGAAGTGTCCTAAAGCGTCGTTAAGAGAGTCTAGAAACTTAGCAGCATTGCCTGGTGGGCGGTAGATCAGGCCGCCGGAGAGGGAGAGGGATTGGCTGAGTTTGATGGAAAAACCTAGTCCCTCTGCGTCCGTGAGAGGGTCGAGGCAGAAGGTGTGGCAGTTAAAGGTGTTCTTCAATATAATTGCCACGCCTCCTCCTCTGCCTTTCTGTCTGTCCTGTCTATGGAAGGAGTAACCCTGGGGGAGGGCTATAGCTATATCGGGGTTACTGTCTTTGGTGAGCCAGGTTTCAGTGATCATGAGGCAGTCAAGATCATGGTCAATGATAAGGTCGTGGATGTCCTGACTGTGCCTGCACATCGACCGTGCGTTTATCAGGCCACCTTTGAAGGGAGGTCGTTGGTTTTTTTTGGGGGTATGCAAGTCGGAGTCGAAATTGAGTGACCAGAGACAATTAGTGCAGCTGGTGGAGCCGACTACTTTTGGCAGATCGAATTTACAAGGACAATCGAACCTGCCTCGGAGGTTACGGAGGTCGTTGGAAGCATACCTGATATTGTGGGGGGTTTGGGCAGAGGTTACTGCGCCTGGCGCGGTCTTGGCGCGGACGGGCGCAGACGGGCTTACCTTGGGCGCGCCTTCGGCGCGCAAACGGCGCTCGTCCGCTGCGCGTCCTATGTAAACACATTTGTAGAAGAAGGAAGTGGGCGTGGCCTCTAAGTGGGCGGAGTCAGCGCGCACGCCGCAGGTGATGGCGGCTGCAGGCAAGAGGATAGGAACAGCGAGCAGCTTTTAAGATCAGCTGGGCGCTTTAAAATGAGAGCGAGCGAATGCTAAAATTATGCTTCGTTTTCTTTAAAACACAGATACAATGGTGACACCACACATGAAACAAAGTGCAGTGGGAAGTACAAAGTGAATTAAAACAATGGAGTACCTCCAGCCCCGGCTTTCCGCCTCAAGACTGGGTCAAGGTTTGCTAACAGCCGCTAGTGAATCAGCGGGTTAAGTAGGGCGAAACAAGGGGGCGTGGCCTCTAAGTGGGCGGAGTCAGCGCGCACGCCGCAGGTGATGGCGGCTGCAGGCAAGAGGATAGGAACAGCGAGCAGCTTTTAAGATCAGCTGGGCGCTTTAAAGTGAGAGCGAGCGAGCGCTAAAATTATGCTTCGTTTTCTTTAAAACACAGATACAATGGTGACACCACACATGAAACAAAGTGCAGTGGGAAGTACAAAGTGAATTAAAACAATGGAGTACCTCCAGCCCCGGCTTTCCGCCTCAAGACTGGGTCAAGGTTTGCTAACAGCCGCTAGTGAATCAGCGGGTTAAGTAGGGCGAAACAAGGGGGCGTGGCCTCTAAGTGGGCGGAGTCAGCGCGCATGCCGCAGGTGATGGCGGCTGCAGGCAAGAGGATAGGAACAGCGAGCAGCTTTTAAGATCAGCTGGGCGCTTTAAAGTGAGAGCGAGCGAGCGCTAAAATTATGCTTAGTTTTCTTTAAAACTCAGATACAATGGTGACACCACACATGAAACAAAGTGCAGTGGGAAGTACAAAGTGAATTAAAACAATGGAGTACCTCCAGCCCCGGCTTTCCGCCTCAAGACTGGGTCAAGGGGGCCCCTTAAGCACAGTACACTGACAGTTAGACCTTCTAGCTTTTAGTTACTTCGCAAAAAGCCCACCATTCACACTATTTCTAATATGTGTCTATTGCGATAAAAGAAACAGACTCCTTTGATGTTTGTTTCCTCTATCTAAAAATGCTGCTTGTGTATTGGCTCTGTGCTTTTTCAAAAAAAAGAAATCAGACACCGGTAAAGAAAAAAAGCAACGGGGAGAACGTTTACTTTTTCTCTCTAAGCAGTGTATGTGGGAAATCAAAACAACATCACCGCAATCACAGAGGTTGCTCCTGGAGAATGCCGTATGTGTCCTCAGTGGGACTCCTCATACAATGGACCAAGTGCTAGGCAAGTCCTCAGCTTCTCTGGAAAACATCTGGCATGAAGCCAGTTTCTTGAGATACGACTGCACAGGTGCGACAAAGCCAAGACCTGAGGGACTGGGTCTGACAGCAGCAGATGTGCAGCAGACTTTCTTATGCCAGTCGGGAGGAATTCTGTCACTATTGATGTGAAAAGGTCTGCAGAGAATGGCAGAGCAGGGGGCAATGCTGGTTCTTCCTGGCTGTAAAACACTTTATGTGTCTAATTACAACTTTGGTGAGGTTGCGCCAACTCTCCGCCTGACACAGCCTCGCCAAAGCAGTGCAAGGCAAGTTGAATTCATGTACAGCGGATTGCCCTTCGCCTTTGGCAATGCTGGGAAAAAGGCACCCCAATGGAACAGAAAAAAAGTTCCAGCACTTCATTGACGGTGAGGTCCATGCTGGGCTGGAACTTTGGGGGAATACAGACAGCCCCCCTCAATGTATCCCCATGGCAGAGAGACATTGGGGCCCTGTAGGGCTCCTTTTGTTCCTGCACCCCAGCACTGCGCCAATCCCGCTCAGCATTTTACTCTGTCGCACAGCTTCACCACCATCAGGGGGAGCGTCTTTTAAAGTCGTTATGCAGCAGATGGACCACAGACACTGTGAGTCTTATGTCTGCTAGATTCGTAATCGGGCCCTAAGTTTTTTACAGTCTACTGTTTTTTTTACAATTTATTCTAATCAGGAACAAATAGTGCATGTACCAACCACTACTTCTAATGCAGTGTACACCCCTCTGTAGGCAACAAATTAAGGGTTGTACCTGGATCATAGAGCCCACGCAAGAGCCAGCTTTGAAAATGTTTGCTACGTAAATTATATAACAAACATCACATAAAATATTACAAAGTTGCATTAAATAAAAAAGTGTATTTCTTTAACATGCAGGAGCTTTGATATTAATGCTTCACATTATGGCACTACACTGAGAAGTACTCATTAAAAGTGATAGTTTTTAAACCTGAACCATATATAAACTAAGAGGTAACACAGTTATCATTTTAAAAGCTTGTACAGGGCCTTAATTATTATTATTGCAGGGATACTAGTCCCAGTGTATACATTTAGAGCAAACAGACAATTCTGAGTAATGAATAAACAAAACAAAATTTCTACTGGTTTGTGAGAGATGTTATTTAATCACATCCTCGTTAAAGCATAAATGCGACAAAAACTCTTCATTGTAAATATGCACATATACATGTACATAATGTGCCCAAGGAAAAGGGGAAAGCTAGGGATAGGTAAGTGGTTTTGGTGAGGAATGGAGGTTAAGTGAAAAGTTTCATAGATGGAAGTGTGGTCACGGCATTGATAGTTGACATCACAAAAATGTATTACTAAACCACATGGAATAACAATCATAATCCTAGCCCATATATCAGAACACAGTAACAATGATTCTGTTGTTTATGGATGGGAAAAGGTGAGAAAAAGTCGTCATTTCGACTCCTGACGCACGTAGGTTGAGTTCCACTTTACATTGGGGTCTTCATCAGGACAAGGATGTGTAGTGGGGGTGAGGAGGGGCACCTAGGGTCAATGAAAAAAGTGTTTGAGCTACAGAAAAATCACCTACTAACAAATGAAAGCGCAAAAACTGGCAATATTTACCAGAGAGCGCCACACTCGTGGCGTCGATTTCAGAAACAAGGGTGGGCCCGTAGGCTCCTAAAGACAAAAAATTCTGATATATAGGCTAAAGAGGATGTGATTAAATAACATCTCTCACTAACCAGTAGAAAATTTGTTTTGTTTATTCATTACTCAGAATTTTCTGTTTGCTCTAAATGTATATACTGGGACTACTTTCCCTGCAACATTGATTACCCAGGTCCCAGTACTTTTGGGTGTACCCTTTTATGTAATCTTAATTATTAATAAGCAACAATAGTCTATCAAATCAAACACAATGTGTTTTTATACAATTAGCATTCTGAACTCACATATTTGAAAGTCATTTTATACACGATAATGAAGAAAAATTATTTTTGGTGAAATGAGATATATATCTCATTTCACACAGTTTAAGTGAGGAAGACATAATTTATCCAGGATTTCTAGTTTCACTTCATACAAATCAGCCGCTAAATGGTGCCCACTTGTCTCTTGTTAAGTTCAGGGTTTGTTTTTACCTCTTTGTGAATTATTTTGCAGTTATTATATAGCACAAACTTAGCCCAACAGTAATTGAGCTCTTTACATATGCACCAGTTATATTACACGAGTTCATATTTATTTTGTATAGGAATTGAGAATTTCAAGTGATGGGCCCGGAGTCACAGTGTTTTGAGCCAAAACCAGGGTCATCATTATGATGTCAGTCAAACCGCAACTGACGGTCTGTCTATCACAGTCCAACCGGCAGCTAGCGCTGCTGTCGGTCTGCCGAAATATGTTGCGCAGCAGTCAGACGCAGCGTGCAGAGGAATTGACCGATGATTCTGACAGGCTCAGACCGTAGGTCAGAAAGTAATTCCTTACAAAGGGGTGATGCCTGCTCAGGAACCGCCGTAGGGATTATGATGTACCCTTCAGACGACCATTCTATGGTGGTCTGACCGCCTTAGAAAGGCTGTCGTAAAAGGACTTTGGGGGGCCCTGCTAGGGCCCCTGTCCCCCATGGCCTCTGGTATGAGGCCAAACACCATGCAGTGCCTGCCACACTGTGCAAGGATGTTTAAAAAGTGTATTATTCCTATTGTGGCTTGTGCTGCAGCCCACAGCACAAGCCACAATTGTAAATGTACACTTTGCATCCTAATTTGGAAAGCAGGACCGCCAACTCCTTGTCAGGTGGTCCAGTTTCTGACAAAATGCCAGTGGGACGCTCATCCGACTGGCATTAAAATGAGGTCCCAAGGCTTGAACCTGGCTCCCCTGTGGCCTTAAGGCCACATCCTTGGTAGAGGGAGAGCATCAGGCAGAAGCCACATGAAAACTCAGCTAATTATGGGCTCAAGGTTCAAACTGGAACTCAAGTTGCGCCAGAGTTAGGCTTCAGGCTCAAGCATAGCTCAAGCTTTTTTGGGGCTCACCCACCTTTACCCAAAACCCGTGCCCAGAAAAACAACACCCCAGTGAAGTGACTCTGAACTTCACTCCTTTTCTGCCTTGCATTCATATCAATATTCTCAGAGTACTCCTTTAGTTTCTTCCCGCATTCACCCTACTCCTCCCATTGTTACATTAAATGTTTATGGCTCACTTGATTTCAATAAAAGTTCTTCAACATAAAGCACCCAATTTCCAATGTGCAAGGCAGCCACAAAAAACACAAAAGTTTGCCTAAAGATTTTCATTTTGCTGCCATTATATTATATAATTGAAACAGCAATATCCTGGGGGGTCTGAGTGACTGGGTCTAGGGCCAGTTAGTTTGATGCGTTTGTGCATGCAGTCACACACCGCACACTGGCCAGCACTGTACACGTACGGCAAGTCCCTAGCCTGAGAGCTCCTGACTGGGGCAGGGGGGCTCTATGTACTTTGCAGGGGGGCATCAAGTTTTGTTACACCACTGGCTCCTCTTCAAGGATGGTGATGGCCCAATACAAGCTTCTATGTTACACGTGATGCACCTTTAGATAAACACATCGTTCATTTCAAAAGAGAAGGACACACGGAGTCCATTTCACAAAGCATCACTTTATTCAGGCAAAAGCTGACCTACTTGTTGCAGCCCCTGTAGGCTTTGTTCCAGAAGCCATTTCCAATAGTACCAGATATAAATATACAGTTTTGTGATTGCAACCAGAAAACAGTTAGAAAACATACTGCCTTGCAGCTGGAGGAGACAATTTCTAAATAATCTGATTCTATATTTGTAAATGTGATTGCACCATTGTTCAAAAGATTTACAAGAATATTATACATTTGAATGACAGATTCACAACAAACTCACCAACCAGTTCATAAGCATATAAGATATAATCAGTTTTCCATAATTGTTATGCATGTTCATTCAAATTTGAATCATATGTCATGTTGGTTTATTACATCTTATATGCAAGAAGAATCCTGTAAATCACTCCTAAATATTAACAAGATGCATTGCCTCCATGTGTGTCTTATGTATTGCACCACCATTACATATCAGTATTTATAACTCATGTCATTGTGCACTGTGCTTACTATCCAAAAACCAAGTGCAAATACATACAATAACAGTTCTCTGTCAATAGAGAGATGAGGCAGAGGTGCCAGCGATTGCTGCTGTTATTCTTCTTGGCTTTAGAACCCTTGTCAGCCACAATCTGATTGTCCCCAGACATTGCTGGCATCCCTACACCGGCAGGCCTCTACAAACTACTGTTGTATGCAGATGACACACTCCTCATGCTTTCTGACATACATGCCACACTCCAAGCTCTTTTATTTATTATAGAGGAATTGTCAGCATTGTCAGGGTACGAAGTTTACTGGGACAAGAGAGAGTTAGTGCCTATGTCCCTGGAAATTATGAAGGTGCCTAGTGAAGGTTTTTACTTCCAATGGCAGCCCGACAAATTAGCGTACCTGGGTATACAGATTACAAATGGATAGGAGAACATGGTCCCTTAGAATTTGGAACCCTTATTGATAAGTTCTTTGATGACTTCTAGAAGTGGTCTTTGTTGAATTTATCTCTGTGTGGTGGGGCTGCAAGCCATCAAGCTTTTGGTCACTCCCAGATGCACATATGTCTTGCAAATGATACCACTACTTGTCTTGCTGTCACACAAAGGCACTCATAGGCACATTCGGTATTGTAGAATATGATTAGGAACACTTGTTTCTGAACGAATTGTACACATTTCCCAAATACCGATTACGATGCCCGGAAACTGTTTGGGCAGTCCGAATCAGTACCGAAAGGCATTCGGACAGCCCAAGTCAATTGCGGGCCCCCCATCATCTGGAGGTGTCTGATTGGTGACCATGGGGGTACCCAAGGGAACCCTCTTCACAACCATGCACAATGTGACAGGCACCATGGGGTGCCCGCCACAGGGTGCAAGTTTTCCCCTCCACTAGGGAGGTGGTACGCTTTGGGGCGCTCTCAGGTCTAAGGGTCAACTGGACCAAGTCGCTCGCCTTTCCACTTACACCGCTCACACAACAAGCACAAATGGAATACCCCCTCCAATGGACCACAGATACGGTCCGATATCTGGGGATACATCTGCATACAGACTCGGAAGTCCACTTTAGAGCCAACTATGGCACTGCGGTCAGTAAGTTGGAAGACAATGTGGTGCAATGGAGCAAGCTTCCTTTGTCCCTGATGGGACGCATATCTTTAATGAAAATGGTTGTGCTCCCAAGGTTCTTGTTCCTGTTCCTTACCTTACCAATTGTCCTCCCCAAATCATTTTTTGCACGACTACAACAACAGATGACAAAGCTAGCTTGGGCGGGCAGTCAGCCACGCGTCCGATGGACGACACTTATTATGCCTTACACACTGGGCGGGCTGGGGGCCCCAGACATGGAAGCATACTACAGAGCAGCGCAGGCGTCACATTTGCACACTTGGCTACACGGAGACAGAAACAAACCTCATGTTCACATGGAGACCATCTTTGCACAACCGGACACACTCCAGCACACTATTTTCCGGTCGACGGATCGTAGAACAGGCATACTTGACTCTTTAACAGCCACCAATCACGCATGGCACAGCCTCTTGCAGATGCAGGGAGGAGCATTGCTGTACTCACCAGCGATGCCAGTTGACTGGGCTAGGTGTCTTCCGCCGCTCGCGGAGAAGGGAGTGATTGAAGCCCAGCACAACCTGAACGTAAACACAGCGGGAGACTTGTTTGCAGACGGAGTAGTTAAGACGTGGGAGCAAGTACTGGGTACCAGCGAAACGTCCCCGCTACTGACGCGTTTTCAGTTCCATAGGGTGCTCAGCGCTTTGGGCGACTTATTGGGTGGGGACATGGCGGAACCCCCAGAGGTCCCTGAGCTTACACATGTACTCAAAACCACATCACCTAGGGGGCTGCTGTCTAGTCTATACAAGCTCACACAAAGACTACATGGTACCCATACACCAAAGCACGACTGGCGTGGCAGACCGACTTAGGCCTGGTACTAGACGATGACACATGGCGCTACTGCTGCACAGTTACTAAGAAGGTCTCACTAAATGGCAGACATAGACTAGTCCACTTCAAGTTCTTAAGCCAAGTGTACTACACCCCCCACACGACTCTGCAAATATGTATTGCGAGACTCAGCGGGCTGTGAGAGGTGCAGTGCCCCGGAGGCGGATTTTTTACACCTTGCTTGGCGATGCCCAGGTGTCTGGGGTTTCTGGGAGAAAATCTTTGCCGAAATAAGCGAACTGACGGAGGTTGAGATTGCTCCAGATCCCCTAGTGGCTATATTAGGTTACACTAAAAAGCTACCCAGAGCAGTTAGAAGACTGGTTGACATGGGCCTTCTGATGGCCCGCCGAGTGCTGGCTTGCTGCTGCATGAGAGGCCCACTGCCAACGCTAAAACGCTGGGCGCACGACATACTCTATTGCTGTACTCAATCCGAAAACTATAGCGAACTGCAGCCCCCCACCAGCAGGCCCAAAAATTTCTGGAGCTTATACCACACATACTTGACAAACAAGAGCGATACCGACGCACCCACAACATCACAGGGAGCGGGGTGATGTGCTGTCTGGAGGGACTGGGACAGATCTTGCAGTTACTTTTGTGTTGTGGTTACGCACCTGTCACAGAGTCTTTTACTAACCATAAGATAAATGGATGTGGTGAAACGCCGCCTGCCCTTTTTACGGGTTGTTGGCTAAATGGCTGTGTATACTAATGATCAAACTAGCGTTATCAAGCTGGATATACAACGGTTATCGGCAGAGTCAGATGGGGGGGAGGAGGGTCTTTGAGGGGGATTGCGATTACAGATTGATGTTCTTCCAATTGAAATGCAATAAAGAAATTTAAAAAAAAAAAAGTTTTCCCCTCCACTCCTTTTTTCAATGGGAGCCTGTATTCTCGTTTGGAACAAAGGCTCCCATTGAAGTCAATGCGAGTCCGACCGAACGTAGTTGGGAAGCATCGTAATCTGTTGATCGTACTCGCACAACCTGATTTGTTTGGAAATGATTCCGAGACCGATTAGTTTGGAAAAGTTTCTGAACTACATCATAATCTGGCCCTAGGAGTGGCCTTCAACTACTGTTTAGCCATAAGACGTCTGCCTGTCTATCGCCCAGTCCTGCCCTCCAAACCATGATTTGCTTCTGGCTTCACATGCACAAACTACTACAGGTGCATGCTGAACTAATGTCCCGTAGTGGCATAATGCCAATAACTATGTAAGGGGTTGACCCATTCATTGGAAGACTTGGGCTCATGCTGGACTTTATTCTTTCGGCCAGCATCTATTGCAAGGCAAGATGACATCATTTAGCCTCTGCAGGAGGAATACCATATCGCTCCCATAACAGTGGTGATATCTACAACTAGTCCATGTCTCACCAGCTCCCTGGGGCCCGAGCCTTGGCATGTCCCAGACTCGCCCATTCTACACTATCTTAAGCACTGTGGCCTGCATAAGGGGGTGGTGTTGGATTTTTTTGCAGCATCTTGGTAGACCACCTACACTCAAGACCTCTCCACCTACATTTACAAACAAATGTCAGTGTCCATTAGGGGGTCACCTATGAGGCTGATGAATGGGAAGACATTCTGGAACATATGGTTGGAGAGTGGGGGTGAGAGAATCCAGAATGAAATCCAGCCTTTTTAAATATCTACAGGACTTGTTTTGGCCCTCACACAAACTCTTCAAGATTAGGACATTGCAGCACTTGAACTGTTGGAGGTGTCAGAACTTGGGCCATGACACACCCAACATTCTCTTCAACGGCCCTGATCCTCTACAGTACTAGGTTACACAGAAGGGTATACTCGGAATCACTGGGACCTGGGTGCTTAACAGTATAAACAGGGATGGTCCCAGTACATAAAACATCAAAAAGTGTTAACAGACACAACAAATTATTGAAACAAAACTCACAGAAATAGAAATCAGAATGCAATTTAAACGTACAGTGTTATTTAATTACTCTGACATTGATCATAGTTTATTTAAGCGAAGTACATATAAAACATAAAATGGATATATAGCACAAATTATGGTGCCCGGGGGGGTTTAGGGAGGGGAGTGTATTCAGGTGAGGTAGTGGGATGGAAAAAAGTGCAAATACATGTAGTACAAGCACATATTACTCATGTGCTGAAGGACACAAATCAAAATTCATGTTAAGGGTTACAGTACATAGATTCTGTACTAATATGCCATGATACATATGGTAGCTCAGTAATTCAAGTACTGTAGGCAAGACTGGCATTTGGCAGTTGTCGACGTTTCGACCCCTTCAATACGTAGGCCACCTCCGGAGCCTTACAATGGGGTCTTCCTCAGGACAGGGTATGAGTGAAGTGAGGTAATAGGACACCTGAATCAAAACCTGACAACTAAATTAAGCGACTAAAGGATTCATCTCGGGGAGTGTATGTGAATAATTACCATCAATAAAAGTGAGACGGTTCTCAAACATCACTAGTGGGAACAGGCATGGCGCCGGAGGCTCATGGCAAAGGTAGGGTGAGACGAACATCTGAAAAAGTATGGTGAAAGTCTGCCAACGCAAGATGGTGGCTATATAACAATCTGAATGTGTGACCTGAAACTTACTCAAAGGAAATTGGTAAGCACTCCTATCCATACAACTCGAACGGAAAGGTTGGTTGAGGAATAAATCCCAAAAATCCATATACTTCCCAGAACCGATTCAATCGGGCAACCTATTTTGGGAAACGCAGAGGGAGTACAGCTAGCATACACAAGACCATCATATTGTGATAATACATAGAAAACGTAAATAAAAAAGGGGTTAGACTGGGTGGTGTCTAAAGGCAATTTCTGATAAGAACCTAATGTAAAAGTGACCTGATTGAAGCTTAAACATCAAAAGAGTAAAAGTGGGTGGTGTCAAAGGAGTTTCCCTGGTAAGACATAATAAAAAAAAATATTTACCCAATTGAAACTTGCACTTATGTTAAGAATAATAAGAGCCACATGGGTCTAGAGAAAATATCCACTGAACTATGCCCATATTTTAAAGCCAGCCCGTGCACGTGAGTGGGTAGCTATTACAGATTACCTCAGTGTCAGAGTTCCAAAAACGACAATTAAGTGGCCTCAAGGAGCTTTGAAACAAAAACTTATTTTCAATATTCAGCCAACGCTTGAAACGAATATCACCACAAGGAAGCCAAATCCATTAACAAGCCAGTAAAACTGTTAAGAGTGGATAAACAACCATCTATTCTATAAATAAATAGTCTCGCGCTTTTACTCGGAAAAGGTAATACGGCAGTGTTGGCCCATCAATTACAAAGCCAGCAATATCCAGAGTTTTACAGTCGATTGCAAAAGCAAAATAATGTCTTCCCATTCATCAGCAAAAGAAACCCCGTCTATTCAATAGCGGTTTAAGGACTAGCGAAACTCACAAGGGTGAGAGAGCGCAAACTGACCTAAATGTATGAGTGCATCACACTTACCTGTAGTAAGCACAAATCATGAGGAGAAATGCCATGAGTGCTAGTAGTATCTGCAATTATATTCTGAATGTATAGCTAATGTAGAGATTTAAGTAGAAGTGGAACTAATACAGAAATGTGTGACACTATATGATTTTATTAGATGTGATTATTCCTGAATCCATGTCGTGTAGCTGTTAAAATGTAAGATGGCATGTGGTTAAACGCAGAATGTGGTAGGCCTCAGGGCCAGAGCTAGAAGGGAAGGGGAAGGTGTTTCTTTTCACGACATAGATTGAAATAATGTTTTGGCCATTGCATTAATGGGCCATGATTTATAGATGTGTTTACTGAATAATAGAATAAGAGTATTAACATGCTTTAATTAATGAAGAAGTTGAATGCTATAATCATTATGAGAAATGTTGTAGGCCTGAAATGTTTTAACATTGATTTACACGTACATGTCTGGGCCGAGAAATGTTGCGAACCTTTTTGGAAGTCTATGAGAGTTGGGTTCTTGGCTGCAGATGTCTGTCTGCAAGAGAAAGGGAGGATCCGATTATAAATAATATGAATAGAGGTCTGTTCAGTAGACGGCCCAGACATGGAGGAGGGTTCCGGAATGTTTTAAGGGGTATCAGCGGGCCGGAGAAGAGTCTGAGAAGCAAGGTCAACTCCAACGTATGAGGCCCAATACAAAGCAGCATGGAAAAAGCCAGAAGCTACACCACGTGAGGGGCGTCTCATGAGGGGCGTCTCAAATGTTGTTGACTGTTTTGTATTAGGGACAGCACCCCTGGGTGGAGTTAGAGCAGATGCCTGAGGACCCTTTAGAGAGCGGATGGGTAGGCAGAGAGGGGTCATGACTGGAGAACTATAGGTTTTCACCAAGAGACTAAGAGTGAGTGACTTCCCTTGGGGGTCATTCACTGCTGACACTTTTGTTAGGTTGAGACTTGGTTAAGTAGGGATACCATCTAGAGCAGGGTAGGGACAGCCTAACCTGTGTGTTTTCCTCCAACTTAAATGAAGGAGAGATCTCAATATGCGTCAATGCTGATAGCTTTATTATTCTTAGAACTTGTGCTGGTAATTTCCGTTGCTCGTCTGAGGGCTTTCAGAGAGCACATGTATGTAGTTGGACCTGTGTATCTCGTGAATCTCATTCTGAGATGCCTGTATTTGCAGCTTATCCTAACCTTACAATAAACTTTTGAAAGCTAGAAGTTGTTTGTGATCTTTTGGAGCGGGGTCCTTTATTGGGTGAACTAACTTGGTAAAAGAGGCACTTTCTTCCTTCAATGACAGGCAACAAAGGTTCAGTCGACCAGATCGGGGTTTAGATCAATAGTGATAAGGTATCGATCAAAATCTCGCCCTTCCAGTTGGTAGCTATAGAGGATGGTTGCCTTCTTGAGGACGGTGACCTAGGCCAGGTTAGCTTACCCCAAGGCCCCTAGAGATCGATGATCGGAAGAACCGCCCGCCGAAGAACATCCGGATGACGTGAGACAGAAAAAGCAGCAGTATCGGTCGAGAGTGAGTATAAAGGGTCATGCGTGTTAGATTGCGGTGTTTTTGTATTGTATCTATGTTGTAATGTCTGGCGGAGTTGAATGTCTGTAGAGTGACTGTGGAACAGGTTGTGAGCGCGCGCAACCGGTGGAAATCTTAAGTTCAAGGAGAGCTTAAGTGGTTCGGGTGTATCGGACACCCAGAGTAATTGTCAAATAGTGTGAAGGGGGTCATGAGGTACCATTGATCACCCGAAAGACCGAGATAGGGGGAACGTAAGAGTGAGTGCGTGAGTAACGGACGCTGGTCGGAGGTTACTGTGTGTGTAAGCAACCTATCAGAGAGACGATAGACATTTCGTCAGTTGTGTTGACAATTACATATAGACTGTGGACGTACAGTCGAGGGAAGTGACCGCTTGGTCGGAAGTAGTCATTTTTCGGTGTATGAATGGGACGCATGCATGACCGGGAGACGAGTTGAGAAAGGAGGGGTGCTGCTGCGAAGCGGAGGAAAGTGACGTCAGGAAGTGTCGCGCAGTGATTGGCTGACCGGAGAAAGACCGCGTTGTGATAGGCCAGCTAGCAAAGACGTCAGAAAGTGGCGAGCTGGGATTGGCCGACCGGAGAAAGACCGCGCTGCGATAGGCCAAGTTAGCAAAGCCGCGATAGGATTGGTGGATTGTCATCAGGAAGTAAACAGAGTAGCGAGGCTGGATATTGTGCGTATAATTATGAAGTGTTTTAAATGGCTGAGAGCGGCGTTTAAAAAAGAGAAGCGGAGATCGGATGAAGGGGAAGAAGCCCCGCCGGAGGGTACGCCGGCTCGTTACATGGCAGTGAATGTTGGGCTGCATACGATCCTTTGGATATCAGAGTGGAGTAAGATCACGGAAGGAAATGAGGAACTGACGTTCCCGAAGTACGGGACGTTCAGATTAGAGGTGTTACATCGATTAAAATCAGTCATGACCTCAATGAGACCCTTGCCTAGACCGACCCAGTTTGAAGCCCTTGATGCATGGATTAGGGCAGCGCATGAAAAAAATATGAACAGACGACAAGAAAGGGTGAAACGATCGGTAAGGGCAGTGCAGGATGCCAGGTGGGATGCGGATGCTAAAAGATGGAGAGTGCATAACATGGAAGTAAATAAACTGTACCCAGTGTTAGAGGTGCCCGGAAATAAAAGCCCCCTAGAAGAAGATGATGAGAGCGAAACAGAGGACAGCCTGATAAACAGATTATTGACAGACAGGCCACCCCCGTATAATAGAGCAGGGGGAGAGGTCGAGCATAGTGAAAGAGAAAAGGGGGGCAATGCAGGAGAGCATGGACCGCTTCCCAGTTCAGAGTGGGATCCTGAGGCAAAGAAAGAGCTGTCCCAGCCTAGTCAGGTGCAACAGGTAGTCGGGAGGTTTGTGGTACAAAGAGCGCCGGAAACGGAGTGCGCCACATCCTACGGATTACCAGCTGCACTACAGGTACCTGTTACCATAGGTCCTATAGTATCGATATATGACCCAGAGAGAGCAAGAGGGGAAGAACGGGTACGGAAGGACGGAGAAAGAGCAGAGACGGCAAGGAGGAACGATACGATCAATTCCCCAAGTCAGATGCCGATACCCAGAGAGTGGAGCACCCCGATGCACACAGCAGGGGATCCAGGAGGGGATCCTGGGGGCCCTAGATGGCCAGTGGATCTGAGGGGATCTGGACGAAAATCCTTTCAAGAGCTAAATGAGTACATGAAGAAGTGGGATGAGGCAGTGGAGGCTCACAAGAGCATCATAGCTGCAGAAGCTGAAAGGGAAAGTCAGGACAGCAGAGCTCGGACTCACTGCGGGGCTGGGGAGAGCAGCCCGGAGTGGGACTGGAGAGAGAGAGATAGTAGGGGAGTCACCCATTGGGCCCGGAGTGGAGATAGAACGGACCTGGAAAACGGGGGCCCCGGGAGTGGAGGGGTGGCGCGCCCAATACTCAGTGAAGGGGAGAGGAGAACGCAAGAGTACAGAAACAGCTTTAAGTGTACCCACTGTGTGCCCGGCACCAGAGAGCTGAATGGGAGTTGTGAGAGGTCGCACCATAGTCCCTGTGATGACGGACACGAGCGCAGCCCAGGGAATATGGGGAACCAGGAAGGATCGTATCGGATACTGAGCGATACTAGGCAAAGGGAGAGTAGCGACCAGAGGGAAAATAACAGAGAGGCGTACGGTGAAAGGAGAGAAGCAGGAGAGAGTGGGGGTAACAGGCCCGTGTTCCATCACCTTCCAAGATCGGATGGCCGAGCATGGGACCTGGAGAGATGGGAGCAAGGGAGAGCACTCATTAACTCTCCCGAGCCCAAACGTAGAGCTCGGAGTTGGGATGGTAGGGAGACCAGTGAGCCCCCTTCGAAAGACATATTGCGAGCTGAGATAAAAGCTAAGAGACTCGATGTCGCCAGCTTAAGGTCAGACCTGGATGACATGATAGATGGTACCCTGCCTTTAGAAAGAATGGAAATGTATGAGCAGGATGAAATACTGTATATGGCAAAGGACATCACTCGAAAAGCGAGAGCAATCCATGAGAAGTTAGTCGAACTAGCAGGCAAATATATGGTGGACCTGTCAAGAACCAAAGCATTACAGGGAAACCACAGGCTACATTATACAGATCGAGACCTAGATGAGAGGAGAACGATTGGGCTGAAAACGCACATAAGGGAACTGATCACGGGAATAAGGACATGGAGGGCACTAGATAAGTGGGAAGAGAGGTGGTCCAAGAAAGGGACCGTCAGGAGAAGCACGCTTGGTACGACACCAGGAAGGCTGCAGGGAATAGAAGCATACCCTTTGCGTGAAGTCGCAAATGGGAATTATGTGCATGTCCCTTGGAGTAGGGGAGATTTAGCTGCTTTTACCACCTCCTTCCCCAAATTGCGGGAAAGCCCAGTGGAGTGGTACAAGCAAGTTGAGAGATTTGTAAAAATCTCAAAGGTCCTATGGATAGATCTGAACACGCTGTTTGACATTGTAGTACCAGGAGATCTGTGGACAGCATGCAAGGTTAGCGCTGAGTGGCCCACAACGGAGCCGGAGAGAGATGCTAAGACTAATGGGCCGTCCGAGATTGTGATGGCAAAATTCGAGAGAGTGATGACTTGGCTGAAAGAGAAAGTGCCAATGCAAGACATAGATTGGGTCAAAATAGACCGAACCAGACAGGAACCCAAAGAGACAGTCCACGAATATTATGAGAGATTGCTGAAGGCGTTTAAACAGTATAGCGGCTTGGATGTAATGGATCCAAAAGACATAGGGCAATTTGTGTCCAAGTTCGTCCTGGGACTGAGACCGGATATTAGTTTAATGATTCAGCAACACTTGATTTGTTGGCAGAATAGACCCCTAGACGAAATACTGAGATATGCCAGGTACTGCTGTGATGAGATAGACTCCAAGGCTAAGAAACTAAAAGAAAAATTGATGGTGGTACAGATGCAGGCAGCAGGGAAGGGGGGACAGCAGCAACAGCAGCTAGGAACAGGTACAGGAGGAAAGAAGCAGTACAGTCAGAACAAGGGCAATGAGGAGAGTTCCACCTTTAGACCCAGAATAGACATAGCTGCCTTGAAGAAAACGACTAGGTGCCACCAGTGTAACGAGGTGGGGCATTGGAAACGCGAGTGTCCCTACAATGTAGAGATAGGAGAACAAGAGGAAGAGGAGGAAGAGGTCCAGAGAGCGCCTACGAGAGGGGTGACGCCATACCAGGGAAAGGTGCTAAAAGGGGGGGGGGCTCCTCCCCGAGCCCAGTTCCCGCAACCTCCCCGAGTAGGGACTATGGGAAAGACCTATAGACAGATGCCCCTGTTTGTAGAAGGAGAAGAGTGCTATTATGTGGACCCATTAACCGGACAGAGAGTGGAAAGAGAAGACTGCACCCTCGGGGCAGCCTTGGAGGTGGACCAGAGGGGACCCTATGTCGAAGCAGAAGTAGCAGGGTGCCCCACGACATTTCTGGTGGACACAGGAGCCACTAGATCCACGATCAGATCAGCTGCAGTTCCAGACCTGCCCATGTCTGGAGAGACCATACAAGTGGTGGGGGTCGCAAACAGGAGAATAACCAGCCAATTGACAGAACCGGTACAGGTGAAAATAGGGAAGTACAGCGATGAGCACCAGTTTGTGGTTTGCGATTCAAGTCCTGTGTGTCTGCTAGGCAGAGACCTGTTGTGTAAATTGAATTGTACAATATACTGTACACCTCAGGGAGTGGAGGTATTGACCAATGATGATGACGCAGACTTCAAAGTTGCAAACTCAAGAATATGCGTGGAGCTGTACCCTACTTTGACAGTAGATGAGCTCCCCTGGGACTTGAGAGAGACAGTGGCACCAGAAGTATGGGACTTCACTGGGGAAGAGATTGGATTGGTCAAAGGGGTGGACCCAGTGAAAATTGTAGTGAAACCGCATGCTGAGTTCCCAAGAACACCCCAATATAAATTGACTCCAGAAACGATTGCAGGCATAAAACCCGTGATCGAGTCCATGATTAAACAGGGAATACTGAAAGAAATCGTGGGTAGTCCATGCAACTCCCCGATTATGGGTCTGCAGAAACCAAATGGGAAATTCCGGATAGTACAGGACCTTCGAAAGATTAATAACATAGTCGTTTCGTGTTGTCCAGTGGTACCGAATCCATCAGTGATACTGTTTCAGATTCCATTCCAAGCTGAGTGGTTCACTGTGATTGATCTTTGTCAGGCTTTCTTTTCGATCCCTTTGGACGAAGAAAGCCATTTTCTTTTCGCATTTAAGCTGGAAGGTCGCGTCCTAACATGGTGTCGTATTCCTCAGGGGTATACAGAGAGCCCATCGATCTTTAACCAGCTTTTGAAGAAAAATCTTGAAAGTCTAGTGCTGCCCCAGAAGTCAGTTCTGGTCCAGTACATAGACGACCTCCTCGTGGCGTCAGAAACAGAAGAAGCTTGCAGGGAGGACTCCATTCCTTTGTTAAATCACCTAGCTGCCAATGGGCACAAGGTGTCCCCGGGAAAGTTGCAGTACTGCCTGACAGAAGTGCAGTACTTGGGACACAGAATAGAGAAAGGCAAACGAAAGGTGTCACCAGACAGGATAGAGGCGATCATGAAAATGAATGCGCCTAAGACACAGAGAGAGGTCAGGATGTTCCTAGGGATGGTGGGTTATTGCCGACAGTGGATCGCGAACTTTTCACTGAAAGCAAAGCCCTTGCAAAAACTGACGCATAAGGAGGTGAGCGATCCGGTACCATGGGACAAAGACTGTTTGATGGCATTCCTACAGCTGCGAGAGGACCTGTGTCGTGCTCCGGCATTGGGAATGCCTGATTACAATAAACCATTTTTGCTTTACTGTTGTGAGAGAGAAGGTTGCGCGTTGTCTGTGTTAGTCCAAATCCATGGGAATGCCCGTAGACCAGTTGCTTATTTCTCGGCTACTTTAGACCCAGTAGCCGCAGCGTTGCCCGGATGTCTCAAATCCGTTGCTGCAACGGGTGTCAGCATTGAGAGATGTGAAAATATCGTCATGGGGCACCCGTTAGAGGTGTGCGTGCCCCATTCTGTTGAACTGTTGATGACCAGGACCAAAACACAGCATCTGACCAACAGCAGGCTCACGCGCTATGAGCAAGTTATTCTTGCTGCAGAGAATGTGACCCTCAGGAGATGCTCTGTTTTGAACCCTGCCACCTTGATGCCACTCCCAAATGATATCGAGGATGATGATGAATGTACAGACCATGACTGCCTCGATGTGACTGAACTATGCACCAAACCCAGACCCGACATCGTAGATGAGCCACTGACCGACCCAGATGAAATTTTCTTTGTCGATGGCTCATGTGTAAGAGACGAAGTTGGGCAGTTGAGAGCAGCTTACGCTGTTTGTACAATTACTGGAGTTGTAGAAGCTGGGTGCCTGGAAGGAGTACACTCCGCTCAGGTAGCCGAGATTATTGCCTTGACACGTGCTTGCTTGGCAAGCAATCAAATTCGAGTCACCATATACACCGACAGCCAATATGGTTATGGGGTGGTTCATGATTACGGGCAGTTATGGTCTCAAAGAGGGTTCATGACCTCTTCAGGCTCTCCCATTCGCAATGGAGAGTTTGTGCGCCTGTTGTTAGAGGCGTTGCAATGTCCAGCAGGTATCGCAGTTGTAAAGTGCACCGCACATACCAGAAATGAGGACTTCGTCTCGAAAGGCAATAGATATGCCGACGAAGTCGCGCGGTATTGCGCAGAACAAGGGTACTCTTTCACAGAGGTGGAAGTGGGTGGAATAAATGTAAGGACTGAATTAGCCATGATATTGGAAACTGTTGATACTTGGGACGAACTGGCAAACATGCAAGAAAATGCTCCTGATTTTGAAAAAGAAACATGGGAAAAGGCAGGATGTGTAGTGGGTGAGTCCCATTTTTGGGTCTCAGCAGACGGCAGAGCAGTGTTGCCCAATGAGATGGTGAGCCCAATGGCCAGACACATACATGGTCCCGTACACCTAGGGAGAGACGCTATGCTGAGAGTGTTTAGACAGACTTGGTACAATCCTAAGTTTAGAATAGCAGCAGAAGCAGTGTGCCAGCGTTGTGTGACCTGTCAGCAGCTGAACGTAGGGAAAAGAACACCAGTTGCACTGAGTCACATAGGAAGGTCTGGAGGTCCATTCAATCGAATGCAGATAGATTTCATTGAAATGCCGAGGTGCAACCGCCTCCGCTATGTCCTGGTAGTTGTTTGTGTATTCTCCAGATGGGTTGAGGCATACCCTACACGTAGGTGCGACACCCTCACAGTGGCCAAGTTACTGCTTAGGGAACTCATTCCGCGCTTCGGGGTGCCGGCCTCTTTGGAATCAGATAGGGGAACGCATTTCAACAGCGAGCTTGTGAAGATGATTTGTGCGGCTCTGAACATAGATCAGAAATTGCATTGCAGTTACCGACCAGAAGCCTCAGGAATTGTGGAGCAGATCAATGGCACGATCAAAGCCAGAATTGCAAAAGTGTGTTCCTCAACGACCCTGAGTTGGCCTGACGCCCTGCCATTGGTCCTCATGAGCCTTCGTAGTACCCCAGACAGAAGAACGGGGTTGTCACCACATGAGGTGTTAATGGGGAGAGCAATGAGGCTGCCATCTGTCCCAACGACTGCACTGTTAAATATCACAGATGATATGATCCTGGACTATTGTAAGGGGCTGTCTGACGCCATTCATTCTGTGTCCCTTCAGGTGCAGGCTGCCGAGGTTCCATCGTGCCAGGGCCCGTGCCATGACCTGTATCCTGGGGACTGGGTCCTGGTGAAAAAACATGTGAGAAGAAGCTGCTTGGATGTTCGTTGGCGTGGGCCCTTCCAGATCATCCTGATCGCGAATACGGCTGTGAAGGTGGGAGGCCTGCCCAATTGGATCCACGCATCACATACGCGAAGGGTTCCAGCACCTCGGGAAGAAACAGCTCCTCTCTCGGATAGACGTCCAGCAGAGGACCGAGAAGCCATAGAGGGGGCTAGCCAAGCTGAAGAGGTGCCAGCGGAAGCAGGGAACGAGTCTGACCAAGCTGAGGACGGTCAGTACAACAGCGAAACAGACGACGCTACAGAAGGAGAAAGTAGCTGGGAGTACGAGTCAGACACTGACAGGTCTGACAGAGAGCGAGAACAGACAAGAAGGAGAAGGAGTAGAAGGGCACGTGGAGAAGCTAATTGGCCGCAAAGAAGGAGCTCTAGCCTGAGGTCAACTCCAGAGATAACCCTTCCTCCGATATCAGAAGACTCAGACCCGGAAGAAGGTGCTCAGGGCGCGGAAGCACCGGACCGAAGAAGGTCAAGAAGAGTGCGTGTGCCTAGCAGAAGATACTCCACACCGGAGTGGACATATCTGGCGACAAATGTCTTTGAAACAGGAGACAGGGAGGATTCGAGCGGTGGTGGTGTCCAGTTCTGAGCCCATCGTCACCGTGGAAATACGACTGTTGGTACCCGGAGTCGAACAAGAAGGGTCACTAACATTCATGCTCCCCAGACCTCCCCGCCTCAGCAAGTTAAAACACATGTTTCTTTCAGAATTGCAATTCCCCGACTTTGGTACAACGATAACAGCCCATGAAGAGCACAATCTTCGTTTGGAAATACTGAACTTTGCTATCGAAGCTGCAGGCACAAACCTGATAGTAGATGCTTAAAGGACTTTGTAAATAAAACGAGCAGAAAAAGAAGATTACCTAGCGCCCAGGAAGCAGAGAATATTAGGGAACTTCCCTTGAGTTGATGGAGAAGGGCTAGGGTTGTCTTTATTGAACTGTTAAAGGACTTTTGCGAAGAAGGTTGTCAGCTTCCAGTTGTGTGGATTCTAAAGACAAAAAGAGTAAAAAGAGACTGTAAAGGAACGAGAAGAAAAGAACTTTGTGCCAAGATAAGAGAGAGCCATATTGTCTGACGAAATGGAAGCCGGCACCCAGAACCGCAGAGCTAAATGTATAATAGGTACACTAATAGTAGGAGTGATAATATTAATAGCTTTAGTGGTAACAATTTCTTATGTAAAGGGACATGAGGAAGAGGCGAAGGTAACTGATGTGAAATCTGTAGAAACGCTTACACCCACTGTTGCTGGTGAGAAAAGGGAAAACACTCAAGAGAAGGCGTTATTAGCTGCAGAAGCCCGCAGGTTACACGTAGATGAGTCCCAAGGAGACTTTAGGTCAAATGCTTATGCCAAACTCTTATATGAATACGTGGATGCCATGGAGGTTAAGGACTGTTACGTCTGCATGCAGTTGCCGGCGTCTGTAGATGAAGGCATTAGATATCATCACCTCCCGCTGACATATGGCATTACATGTAGCTTATTGCTTAGTATATTTTATGAGAGAGATAGTTTTGAATACTATTTCTCCAACTATGATTCAGTGTTGCCAGAAGTCCCAAATTATAAGCAGATGAACAAATGGGACTACTGGAAGAGTGAAGACAGATTGGCCAAGTTCTTCATTCCTTGGATTACCTTAGATACTTCACATGCCCGTAGAAATAACCTGACATGCAAAGTGTCAGAAGTCGAGAAGAAGTTCATAGGGCAGGTGGATGATCGTTACAGGAGACAAAAGATTTTGAAAAAATCAGGACAATGGAAAACAGATTGGACCGAGGAAGAGAAGGCACACAAGAGAAAGGGTAGTAGTGGTCCAATAGCTTTAGATAAGACGCAGAAAGGAAAGCTATGTCTTCACCGAGCCAAAACGTATTACGAAAATGTATACGTGGGAGAAGTCAGCTGTGAACATGCTTTCAATATAGAGTACTATACTAAAGATTTCCTGAAGGGAATGCAAGTGATTCCAAATGTGTATTTTGTATGTGGAAGAAATGCCTACGTGAGACTACCTGACAACTGGTATGGATCATGTTACCTAGCAATTGTCTTCCCCAAAATATATCATGCACAAGATTTAGAGATCATCGAGGGCAAGACATCATCGAGGGGAAGGAGAAATATAGGAGATGCAGAAATGGTTGGAGATGTCTTTGGAGCTATGTTCCCTCTTTTGGGACTAATCCTTAATGATGTTAAAATTAGACGACTGGCAACAGTCGTCGACAGGTTGTCTGCCAGCACTGCTCAGTCCTTAATGCTGGTAGAAGGAGAGATGCAATCGATAAGGGCTATGGTTCTTCAGAACCGTCTTGCGTTAGACGTCCTACTAGCAAAAGAGGGCGGAGTCTGTAAGGCTTTGAAGGTCCAGGAATGTTGTACTTACATTCCAGACAATTCGAAGCCCCTTGGGAAAGTTATTAGGAACATAACTGATATTCACAAGGAGATCGAAGACTTGAGTAGAGAAAATGTCTGGGAAAAGGTGGGCCACGGAATGAGTGAAGTTGGAGGGTGGATCTCCACCTTAGGCAAAAGCTTTGTGTGGTATATACTAAAACCTATCATCATAATATTGATCTGTGGGATCATATTGTGGGGATTGGTGAGGGTATTCAAATGGTACAGAGCAAGAAGGTCAGAAAGGGCCCAAAGAGAGCAGCTGCAGAGATTGGCTGCCATACAAGATAATCAGTACAGGAGTCTGAGGGCTCTGGAAGCGCAGAGACAAGTTATGCTAGCAATAACTGCAGTTTAAATGTTAGTGATGACCCCGAGAGGTCATCAAAGGGGGGAACTGAGAGAGCGCAAACTGACCTAAATGTATGAGTGCATCACACTTACCTGTAGTAAGCACAAATCATGAGGAGAAATGCCATGAGTGCTAGTAGTATCTGCAATTATATTCTGAATGTATAGCTAATGTAGAGATTTAAGTAGAAGTGGAACTAATACAGAAATGTGTGACACTATATGATTTTATTAGATGTGATTATTCCTGAATCCATGTCGTGTAGCTGTTAAAATGTAAGATGGCATGTGGTTAAACGCAGAATGTGGTAGGCCTCAGGGCCAGAGCTAGAAGGGAAGGGGAAGGTGTTTCTTTTCACGACATAGATTGAAATAATGTTTTGGCCATTGCATTAATGGGCCATGATTTATAGATGTGTTTACTGAATAATAGAATAAGAGTATTAACATGCTTTAATTAATGAAGAAGTTGAATGCTATAATCATTATGAGAAATGTTGTAGGCCTGAAATGTTTTAACATTGATTTACACGTACATGTCTGGGCCGAGAAATGTTGCGAACCTTTTTGGAAGTCTATGAGAGTTGGGTTCTTGGCTGCAGATGTCTGTCTGCAAGAGAAAGGGAGGATCCGATTATAAATAATATGAATAGAGGTCTGTTCAGTAGACGGCCCAGACATGGAGGAGGGTTCCGGAATGTTTTAAGGGGTATCAGCGGGCCGGAGAAGAGTCTGAGAAGCAAGGTCAACTCCAACGTATGAGGCCCAATACAAAGCAGCATGGAAAAAGCCAGAAGCTACACCACGTGAGGGGCGTCTCATGAGGGGCGTCTCAAATGTTGTTGACTGTTTTGTATTAGGGACAGCACCCCTGGGTGGAGTTAGAGCAGATGCCTGAGGACCCTTTAGAGAGCGGATGGGTAGGCAGAGAGGGGTCATGACTGGAGAACTATAGGTTTTCACCAAGAGACTAAGAGTGAGTGACTTCCCTTGGGGGTCATTCACTGCTGACACTTTTGTTAGGTTGAGACTTGGTTAAGTAGGGATACCATCTAGAGCAGGGTAGGGACAGCCTAACCTGTGTGTTTTCCTCCAACTTAAATGAAGGAGAGATCTCAATATGCGTCAATGCTGATAGCTTTATTATTCTTAGAACTTGTGCTGGTAATTTCCGTTGCTCGTCTGAGGGCTTTCAGAGAGCACATGTATGTAGTTGGACCTGTGTATCTCGTGAATCTCATTCTGAGATGCCTGTATTTGCAGCTTATCCTAACCTTACAATAAACTTTTGAAAGCTAGAAGTTGTTTGTGATCTTTTGGAGCGGGGTCCTTTATTGGGTGAACTAACTTGGTAAAAGAGGCACTTTCTTCCTTCAATGACAGGCAACAAAGGTTCAGTCGACCAGATCGGGGTTTAGATCAATAGTGATAAGGTATCGATCAAAATCTCGCCCTTCCAAGGGCACGAGAGAAAGAGGCTAACCTTCTAAAGCTGATCTCCCGGAGCTGTACTGAGAGCCGCTGCCCGAGGGGCTCATATTTATGTAAGAGGCGGCCGCGTATAGCGTGCACCTTGGGAGGTGATGCGTGACGTGAAGCCCAGAGGCAGAATGAAAGAAAGCCTAATCGTGGCAGAGGTCCCCTTTCTGTTCACGTATTAATTGAATATCGAAACTATCCTGAAAAAGGGGGAAATGCCTTGGCTTTGAGAAAAAAAAGAGTGAATTGATTTACGTATGATGTAGTACATATTACCCATGTCAACAATAGAAAACAAATATACATTTACATAAAACATCTCTCAAACTTGAAACGGTTTATATTCCTAAACCATCTGGTGGGACTTGAAAGAGCTCGCTGCTAAAACAGTCAATGTTACATGAAATAGTGGAGGCATGAAATAGTCATAACAACAAAGAGTGTCTGGGGGTCAAGCAAAGTACAGTGGTTCTTACGTATCTACAAACATGAGATGTGACAAAAGTGGTAAAGGAAAAGTGGTAGTGTAAATGTGTAGACGAAAAATACTACATTCCTTGAGTTAGGAACAGGGGTGTAGCTAGAGCTTGTGGCGCCCGGGGCTATCCCTCAGATTGCCGCGGGGGGGGGGGGGGGGGGGGGATTGCTGGGAAAAAGGATGGCAAGCACTTGAAAGAGGTCCGAGAGACACGTTGTATCGCCGCTAATAGTTACGTCGAACATGCGAGTTACATGCACATACATGACACGGTCCAAGGCTATATAGTTGAATACACCGGTGACCGGCAGTACAAAGGAGAAAACACAGGACTGCATGATCTATCTGGGGATTAAGAAAAACCACATGTGACATCCATCAGAGAGGTGCTTGAATAAATACATGGTAATCCCCTCAGCACAATGCAGACATGCATATACATGACACTGTTAGGGGATCCATCATCTACAGCTGACATTAAACGACCAAATATCACGGTGCCCCCAATTAACTGGCTTAATTTTAGCTTCTGTATCTATTAATTAATAGGAAGCTTTTCAATTGCAGGAAAGAAAACAACGAGTAAACGAAATATATCTATCTATCTATCTATCTAACTATCGATCTATCTATGGGCAAAGTGTGATCTATTATTTGTCAGCAATGGTCTGGATGGGAGGGGAAGTGATTTACAAGAAGCAAAGCCTCAAATGTGTCATGAGGACTATTCTCTAACTCAATATTCGTAGTACATAACACGTAACCCATTTGCATTCTTTCAATCAATCAATCAATCAACAATTTGTATAGTGCACTACTCACCCAGTAGGGTCTCAAGGCGCTGGGGGAAGGGGTTCGTTAATGCTCGAAAAGCCAGGTCTTGAGTTGTTTCCTGAAGGAGAGGTGGTCCTGGGTCCTGGATGGGGAGGGAGTTCCATGTCTTGGCCGCCAGGAGGGAGAAGGATCTTCCTTCAGCGGTGGTTCTGCGAATGCGTGGTACGGTGGCGAGGGCGAGGCTGGCCGTTCATAGCTGGCTGGTGGGTGTGTAGAAAGTGAGGCGGCTGTTGAGGTACTTCGGGCTCATGTCGTGGAGAGCCTTGTGTGCGTGGGTGAGGAGTCTGAACGTGATCCTCTTGTTGACAGGGAGCCAGTGCAGGTCTCTCAGGTGGGTAGACATGTGGCTGCGGCGAGGGATGTCCAGGATGAGTCGTGCGGAGGGGTTCTGTATGCGCTGGAGTCTTTTCTGTAGTTTGGCAGTGGTTCCTGCGTAGGGGGTGTTTCCGTAGTCCAGTCGGCTGGTGAAGAGTGCCTGTGTGACTGTCTTCCTGGTTTCAGTGGGGATCCATCGGAAGATCTTACAGAGCATGCGCAGGGTGTTGAAGCACGATGACGATACGGCGTTGACTTGTCTGGTCATCGAGAGGGAGGAGTCCAGGATGAAGCCAAGGTTTCGTGCGTGGTCCGTTGGCTTGGGGGTGGTGCCCAGGGCGGGGGGCCACCAGGAGTTTTCCCAGGCAGAGGGCGATGATCCTAGGATGAGGACTTCCATCTTGTCTGAGTTCAGTTTCAGGCGGCTGTTCTTCATCCACTCTGCGACGTCTTTCATCCCTTCGTGTAGGCTGACTCTGGCGGTGGCGGCATCGTTGGTGAGGGAGAGGATCAGTTGGGTGTCGTCGGCGTAGAAGATGATGTTAAGATTGTGTTGGCGTGCGATGGCTGCGAGGGGGCTCATGTAGACGTTGAAGAGGGTGGGGCTGAGTGAGGATCCTTGTGGTACGCCGCAGATGACTTCGGTGGACTCGGATCTGAACGGGGGGAGGCGGACTCTCTGGGTTCTTCCGGCAAGGAACGAGATGATCCACTCCAATGCCTTCTCTTGGATTCCGATGTTGCTGAGGCGCTGTACTAGGGTGCGGTGGCAGACAGTGTTGAATGCTGCAGAGAGGTCCAGGAGGATGAGGGCCGCTGTTTCCCCGTTGTCGAGCAGGGATCTGATGTCGTCGGTGGCTGCGAAGAGGGCGGTCTCGGTGCTGTGGTTGGCTCGGAAGCCGGATTGCGAAGGGTTGAGGGATCCGTTTGTCTCGAGGAAGGCGGCGAGCTGTTTGTTGACGGTCTTCTCGATGACTTTGGCAGGAAAAGTGAGGAGCGAGATGGGGCAGAAGTTCTTGAGGTCGGTGGGGTCTGCTGTTGGTTTCTTCAGGAGGGCGCTGATCTCGACGTACTTCCAGCTCTCTGGGAAGGTGGCGGTGTTGAAGGAGATGTTGATGATGTCCCGGAGTTGGGGTGCGATGACGGAGACAGCCTTGTTGAAGACGTGGTGGGAGCAGGGGTCGGTTGGTGATCTGGAGTGGATGGTGGTCATCGTGCGGGTGGTGTCTTCGGTGCTGACCGGGGTCCAGTTGCAGAGGGTGGTGGTGGGGGGCGTTGGTTCGGTGGTTGGGTGCGTGGTCTGTGCGCCGAAGCTGTTGTGTATGTCGGCGATCTTGCGGTGGAAGAAGGTGGCAAGTGAGTCGCAGAGGTCTTGCGAGGGTGTGATGTCGTTGTTTCCGGCGTTGGGGTTGGAGAACTCTTTGACGATGCTGAAGAGTTCCTTGCTGTTGTGGGTGTTGTTGTCCAGTCGTTCTTTGAGTGTTGTCCTTTTGGCGGTGCGGATCAGCTGGTGGTGTTTGCGGGTGGCGTTATTGAGGGCAGTCATGTTTTCTGTGGTCTGGTTGTGGCGCCAGGCTTTTTCAAGGGTGCGGCAGTTTTTCTTGGATGTTTTGAGTTCGTCGGTGAACCAAGAGACTTTCTTGCTGCCGGGTCTGCTGGGAGGGTTCTTCAGTGGTGCGAGGTCATCGGCGCAGTTGGTGTGCCACTGTGTGAAGGTGCGGGCTGCTTTGTTGGGGTCCGTTGTGCAGGCGGGAGCTTTCTGGCTGAGGGAGGTGGGGAGCTGGTCGGCGGTGATCTTGCTTCAGCTCCTGTGAGGGGCCTGTTGCGGGTGGTGGTGGGTCATGGTTCTTCTGAAGCTGAAGTGGACGCAGCTGTGATCCGTCCAATGAAGTCCGGTGGAGTGACTGAAGGAGACGTGCTTGCTGGAGGAGAAGACGGGGTCAAGCATGTGGCCGGCGTAGTGGGTGGGGGTGTTTACCAGTTGCTTGAGTCCGAGGTTGGCGAGGTTGTCCAGCAGGGCGGCGGTGTTGCAGTCCTTGTTGTTCTCCAGGTGGAAGTTGAGGTCCCCTAGGAGGATGTAGTCAGCGGAGGGGAGGGCGTGAGGGCTGATGAAGTCTGCGATGTTTTCGCTGAAGTGTGTGCGTGGTCCTGGGGGTCGGTAGATGAGGGTGCCTCTGAGGGTGGTCTTGGGGTCGGTGTGTATCTGGAAGTGAAGGTGCTCGTCGGCGGTGAAGGTGTCGTCGGAGTTGGTCGTGATGCGGATGGTGTTCCTGTGGACGATGGCGATGCCTCCTCCGGTCTGGTTGACGCGGTCCTTCCGGGTGATCTTGTATCCGTCCGGGATGGCTATGGCGATGTCGGGCGCTGAGGAGGCATTCATCCAGCTTTCCGTGAGGAAGGCGACGTCTGGTGATGTTGTGTCGAGCAGGTTCCAGAGTTCGACGGCGTGTCTGTGGACGGAGCGGGTGTTAAGCAGGATGCACTTGAGGTGGTTGTTGCTGGTGCCTGGCCTTTTGGGTGCGGTGCAGGTCCGGAGGCAGGTGAACTTGCAGGCTTAGCAGGTGAAGGGTCCCGGTCGGGTTTGAGTGCGTTGAGGGTGGCCGTGTCGTAAGTCCGTCGTTAAGGCTGGCATCCTCGGGGGCCAGGGGTCCTGGCGCTGGCGCGGGCCAGGCACGGATGGTCGTAGACGGGCTTGCCTTTGGCGCACCTTCGGTGCACAATCGGCATGCCCGCTGCGCGTGAACGCTGCGCGTACGCGCGGACTCCACCATAAATGGCGAAGTGGGAGGGAGGAGCAGCTGGGAGGCGGGAGCGGGGCGGCGAATGGGGGTACAGAAGGAAAAAGTGGCTGGGCCGCAGGGGCTCAGCGGCGTGGAGCGGGGAGCGGGGGGAGAGAAGAGCAGGAAAAAATGGGCGAGGGGGTAGGTACACAAGGACAGAGAACGGGCAGTACAGTGGGCACAGAGAAAAGTTCAAATACAGAATACAAATAAAATACAATACTTAGCAACAAAATACAATACTAGCAACAAAATACAATACTTAACAGGAGCAGCGCTAAAAACAGGGGCTGAAAACCGGCACAGGAAAAAACCAAGAGCTCAGCTGCGGGCAGCGGCGAAACTGGAGGCAGCAGCGGGGGAGCCTGGCACACTCCTGGGGAGTCGCGTGGTGTGTGGAGCGACCGGCCCTGAGCAGGGTCAAGGGTCACTTTATGTATGGCTTGTTTAGTAGTTGTAAACAAATACATTTATATATAATAAAAATTTAAGAGGAGATAGTTGATTAAATCCGTACAGTGAGATCCAGGCACACTGAATACGCCTTGTGAGCATCATCAGTGATAGTATACTATAAAGACATAGTAGCAAATAATCTCTGAGGAAGAAGAGTGTTTTTTCCAAATTAGATGGGTTGCTCTATGGCAATTACATACAATCTGAAATGTGTCCTGTGGTATAAAATGGGAGTGGGAAGGGAGGGCATACATGTATTAGTATACATTCTCCAGAGTAGCATATTTAATTTAGCCACATTAATGTTCACTGTCATAGCATAGATCTATTTATTGTACAATAGAGAGTGCAATACAAGCATCAGAGTTGGCACCATTCAGGCATCACAGGGTGCATTAACACGGAGATAGAGCAGTAAACAACGGCATAAGGCAGGACAATAATAGAACATGGAATGGGTTAATACCAGGGCAATACAGAAGGGAAATCATACTACTTGGAACAGGGCAATAATACTGCATCAGAGGGGGCATTAAGAGGGCATAAGGGGGCTTAACATGGCATCAGAAAGGACAATGGTAGGGCCTCAGAGGTGTCAATAACAGAGCATCAGTGGCTGAAATACCAACAAATTACAATCGGCACCCTCCACCCCAGGCTCTGCAGTACCACAATGCCCCCCTGAGTCAGGGCGTGATCCCATAACGCCTACTTCCACCCCTCATAAGCAGCAAGAGCACAGTGCAAAGATGGACCCTCTCAAGCACAGTGCGCTGGGCCACAGAATGAGCCCCAGGGCAGAGTGAGACAGAACCCCCACCTGACTTCTGGTCCCAATTCCCTCCCCCCTTTGCAAAAGGAGACAGAGAACTGTGCTGAGAGAAGTGTTTGGTGCAGTTCAAAATGGAAGAAGCACATAGTGCTCCCTCAACCAGGCCCAGACCCTCTTACATCCCCTTGCCCCTGTTTCAACTGCCAAAAGTACGACAGACAGGGCATTGCTATGTCTCCGGAGTGTGAGCACCCTTCTCTGGTAGCTCAGGCCTCAACGAACGAGCAAGCCACCACCCCCCCACATCTGTCTTACTTTGTCCAGGGCAGGTGGCTGTCGGGCTGTGTGTCCTCAGAGTCCTGGTGGCTGCTGCAACCGTGATGCCGGGCGTCATGACTTCTTCACTGACGTCCCGTCCCACAGCACTCTCTCTAAGATGGCACGGTCCGGAATTCACATTATAATTGGAATGATCATCTGAACTAAAGTTGTGGGCGAGCGGCTATTAAAGGCCACAAAACGAATGGTGGTGCACTGCAGGCCTAGTACCACGAGCGTCCGGCCCCGCCTGCAAACCAGTGAGCTGCTAGCCTTCGACCACAAACTGTGCCTCCCCCGCCCCACCCCTAGCTACGCCGATGATTTTCTAACAGTTTACTCTAAATGGTTGGTTAAACGCTTAAAACGCGCTTTTCCACTTACTGAACAAGAACTTATTTTGCAGCGCACAACAGTAACTGCCAAAACTCACCACAGATCAGTTTCTTTTTGCCTAAAGTTCCTCTTACAGATACTGTTTAGATCCAGTTTGACACCATTCAATTTACAGTAGTAGTTAGCTCGGGTCCTACCCTGCCCAGTGAGCGCCGGCGCCCCCCAGGCCAGAATTAATTAAACCGACACACGAGTCACACGACCACGACGAAAGCGTAGCAGTGCACGTAACGCGTCATCACTGCTACGTTCTTCAACTCGGCGAGGGCTGGCCCAAATCAGGCGGACGTCACTTCTCTGAGGGGGGAGGGGGGGTTGCCAACAACGGACCAGTGTGTTAATAACATGGCGGCGGGACTTAGGCCGTGCGCTGCACTATTTTTCACTGCACTCAGTGCACTGTCTGCCACACTGACTGCCACCACTTCTAGACTCTCACTGTGACTGGGTGGTGGGCCGCGGGCGCGGCACTGGAAGCCCGGGGTTGCGGCCTCGGCCACCTTAATAATTTATTTTTGATTTGGAGACACAATGAAATTGGCCGGCAAATAAATTATAAAGGCTCCGCCACGGACGCAAAACGGGCCGCCTCAAGAATGGTGCCGCCTGGGGCGGACCGCCCCCCTTGCCCCCCCTAGCTACGCTGGTGGTTATGAAGAAAGTACCCATCAGATTTTTACTCGGTACCGCCCTAGTCATCATTTGGGCTCTCCGTAACCCGGGAGAGTAGAGTCTGTCACCAGATGTTTATATGACGGACAAGATGAGTATGTGTTTGTGTAAAAAAAGAGCAATCTGGGGGCCCCCCCAGATTGCTCAGAGGGACGCAACGGTGTACCGACGGAGAGAGTGGTGCTCCACTTGCCTGAGCGACTGCCAGGTGGGGTGATGTTGTGTTCTCCTACCAAATTGCGTATTGGAGAATACCAAGTATGACTTGAAGCATACAGGTGATATCTTTTCTATATTTATTGCAGTAGCTGTAACACTCTGGTCCTGATGAAAGCAGTGGCTAATTTTTTTGCCACCGATGCTGAAACATGTTGACCCGTCCTGCTAACAGATATTTTGTTAAATCTGTTGCCACTTTATCTTGTTTTTAATATTGGGAGGATTGAGAGAACCTATTAAAATTTGCTATTTTCTACTCAGTTCTACCCATTTTATATTTTCACAAAATTTTCACAAAAAACTTTTTGCACTGCAATTAGGTTACCCTTATCTACTATTAATTTGTCCGGGATTACCCCTTTTTTTACACAAACACATACTCATCTTGTCCGTCATATAAACATCTGGTGACGGACTCTACTCTCCCCGGTTACGGAGAGCCCAAATCATGACTAGGGCGGTACCGAGAAAAAATCTGATGGGTACTTTCTTCCTAACTCAAGGAATGTAGTGTTTTTCGTCGACACATTTACACTACCACTTTTCCTTTACCACTTTTGTCACATCTCATGTTTGTAGGTATGTAAGAACCACTGTACTTTGCTTGACCCCCAGGCACTCTTTGTTGTTATGATGTATGATTGGGGTTTGTGTCTGTGTGTAGGTCGTTAAACTTTGCCCTTGGACCCTCCCTTCAACCTTTGTTTTTTGTGGGCATGAAATAGTCAGCTCGAACCCGTGGATTTTTGGATATTTGCATAGCGCGGCCAGGGGGAGCAAATGTAGACGGGTGGAGAATCACTTCTATGCAAGTCAAGGTCATACTTGCCCTGCCTTCCGTCTACTAGTTTATCTAAGCTGAACGACCGCCAATCTGGTCAATAATTCTACCCCTATACGACAGAGTGACATCTTTTAAAACTATAGATCCACAACTATCTTTGTGGTTCACAAGTGTCGTGACTCTGGAGACACCTGGTCGCTGACTATTTCTGCCTTCATGACCTGAAATGCTATAATATACCACAGAAGGTGAATTAGCCGTATTGTGGACGGCTCTTTCCTTTTTACTATTTGACTGCTGCTTGGGACTACCAAGAGATTATTAAGCCCTGACGAAGTTCCGCATGGAACAAAACGCGTTGGCTGAGGCCTTTTAAAGACTGAACTAATAAAGAATTTCTCATAATATTACTACTCTCTGGACTTCTACTTTTGGTGCACCACCCGTATTTTTCAAGATTTGGTATCTGTTGCAACAGCGGAGCCTTCGTGTGGCAAGCTCTGGGTGTTTTGTGCACATACATGGTACTGACATACCTATTTGGAAACTTAAGTGCTCAACCGTGGTCAGCCACATTTTTTCTGTTGCTTACAAGTGGAGGCAAATAACATATACAATAGTAATAACAGACAGGTGTATAGTTAATACTAATATCAGCAGTAGATGTATACATTGAGGACATGGGCTCATTGGTTTACAGTATAATGCACGGACCATTCGTAAATAGACAATTCCATTAGATAATCGCAAGTAATGACATAGATTTGTTAATAGGGGTTTTAACAAGCATCAAGGAGGCAATAAATAATGGAACTACATTTTGATGGAGATCCCTAGTCTGTTGGATGTTTGTGTAAGAGATCAATTAGATAGGCTGGGATCACAGGACTGGATAATCGGATTGTTATTGGTGTGTCCAAAAATGTATATCTTGTGTGGTTGCTGCTGGTAATAACGTGGGTCACTGGCTGTAAGAGGTACTCAGTGATTAATCATTCAGACACTAAACCTGCTAGTTGCGCATTACTAGCCTCTGACTCAATCAGCCCATTTGTGATGGTATTCATGCGTGTCATCATCTTAGATTCCCGAATGTTAAGGATAGCGCCAATGTCACCACTTCTTGGGCCAAGTTCAGCTTTTTCAAGTACTAGCCATTGGACTTGGTCTGGATTGTGTCCCTTGGCCATAAAGTGTTCAACAAGTGGGGCTCCTTGCAATGAACATCTGATTTGACTCTGATGCTGGAGGATTCTCACTTTCACCTTCTGTTGTGTTTGTCCCACATAAAGTAGTCCACAAGGACAGAGAATCCCATAGATGACGTTTGTAGTGTTGCAGTTGGTAAAAGTACATAGGGCAACAGTTTGATTGTTGTGGGTAAAGTTTTTTGTCTGAATAGTCCTGTAGCAGGCTTTACAATGACCACACTTGTGGTGGCCCTCAATGGGTGGCAGGTTCAACATTGATTGAATTGTGGGGGCCTTCTCCAGAGGTAAGAAAGATTTGACCACATAGTCCTTGATGCTCTTAGCCTTCCTGAAGGCATGCAGTGGTGGTGTTTGTTGTTCAATTTCATCAGAGATCAAATTCCAATGTTTGTTGATCACCTTTTTTATTTGATTACTCCTTGTGGAAAAGGTGGTAACACAGATCAAATGATGATGGGATAGATCTGTCTTCGGTCTTGGTTTCAGTAGTTCTTCACGAGGGCTAAACCATGCTCTTTTTTGTGCTCTCTTCACCATCCTCCTTGGGTACCCTTTTGCCAGTAAACAGGTATATAGACCCTCAGACTCCTTCATATAGTCTTCTTTTTTGGAGCAATTCCTCCTGATCCTTAAAAATTGCCCCACAGGCAGATTGACCCGGAGTGCCCTTGGGGCATGGCTATTATAGCTCAGCAAAGAATTCCGTTCTGAGGCTTTTGGGTAGAGCGTGGTATAGAGTCTCTCATTCTCGCAACAGATCTTTATGTCCAGAAACGCAATTTCCCTCTGGTCTGATTGCATTGTGAATTTTATGTCATGGTCACGTTGGTTCAGCCATTCATAGAAGTGGTTTAGCTCCGATAGACCACCTGTCCAAATCATCAAAATATCGTCTATATAACGTTTCCACAGTATCACCCTCTGTTGGAATGGGTTGTTGTGGAAGATAAATGATTGTTCAAAGTCATCCATGTAAATTATAGCCTAATCCGGGACGAAGGCAGCCCCCATCGCTACACCCTTGGTTTGGACGTAATGATGGCCTTGGAAAAAGAAGAAGTTCTTCTTCATAACTATTGTCAGTAAACTGATAATGAATTCCGTCGGTACCTCGACAGGGGCTGGTCACCAATCAAGGGCAGTCCTGATCACCTCTAGTGCTGGGTCCTGTGGGATACTTGTATATAGCGAAACCACATCACAAGTCACTAAGAGTTGGTCCTCTGGTCTAAAAGGCCGATCATCTACCAGGGTTATCGTCTGCATTGTGTCTCGAAAATATGCAATCGGCTTAAGGAAAAAGTCAATATATTTACATAAGGGCCCGAGCTGTGAGCCACAGCTGGAAACTATTGGCCTGCCAGGGGGATTTGTCATGTGTTTGTGGATCTTGGGTAGCGTGTAGATTGTTGGAAGGCGGGTTTTTTTTTGGTTGAGATAGTCGTATTCCCATTTGTTCAGGAAACCAGTCTCAAGGGCTTTAGAAGTCATTTCCATGTTTTCAGTGGACAAGTTTTTTGCAGGTCGTTTCGGTTCCCATGAATTTATCAACTTTTCAACCTTGACCAACGTCCAAGTTTACATGCTTTCTTCCAGCTAGATTTGCATCACGCATGCATCGTGGAACGAGAGGGAACAGACTGTGGATCACAACTGCAGGCCCATAATAAGCACTTTTGAAAGAGTCAAAAGACAAATGTTAAAATCAAAATTAAATGGTTTCACAGTATACCACCTATCTCTACTCTAATCCCATTTACTTATTATTATTCATCCTGCATTAGCATTAGTGTAATAGCTGGGTTTAGTTTTGCAGCAAGCAGGTGGCAAGCATGTGAGTTTCAAGCGGTCATCTTGTTAGCTACTGCGTAGGTGCGGAAAGTTTCCCCCTAAGCAAAGTTATGTCATACTACATAGATGCAGTAGATGCATGCACACTAAAGAATATCAGTTAGCGGCCATCTTGGCATCACTCTCGAGTTACTGGTTAGTAAAACACATATACAAGCTACCATCTAATACTCAATTGTCATGTGAATGCATATTATTACCACAAACAAGTTTTTAATACGGGGTTAGTAGCTACATGAGACGATTGCATCCAAGCAAGTCTCTTTTTCACGAGTCCTTGCTCCATCAAGGGTCACTAGAGGAGGAGCCAATTTTGCATAGTATAGTGAGAAATAGGCCACGGGGAGACCGTCTTGACCCGGGGTCTTGCCTGTGGGGATGCCTTTAATGGCTGCCTGGATTTCCTGAACTTCTACTGGTCCGCCTAGTGTTTACCTGTCAGTCAGCATTTTAAGAGGCAATAGTGACAGAAAGGCACACTGCACTTCCTGAGGAGCCTGGCGGCATGCTCTGTTCATGGAGTCAGAGTAATCTAAAAACAGGGCATTAATAGCCCTGGACAGGTTTGTTTCCATACGAACATGTGTCTCTGGTCTAATCAACCAGGTCAATAGGTGTCTAACTCTACCTTCTTCCTCCTGCACTCTAGTAAGGTATCCCCTGTAATCATGGCACCTCAGTCTCTCAAGGGCATGATCGTACAATGCTTGTGTGTCATTCAATTGTCTCTGGTTTGTAATGTTTGAGCCTTGTGCATTGTTCAGTCCATGTAGTTGGTCCTCCAGGCATCGCAATTTCTGGTGTAATTCTTGCTGTGCCCCTATCGACTGTCCCAGATAGATCCCCCTTGTCACCACCATAAATGCCTCCCAGTCTACCAGCACTGTGGACGCTGTATGTGTGTTGAAAGAAAAGTATGTGTAAATGGCTGTACCCAGGTTTACCGGAAGCAAGAATCTTCTAGCATCAGTGGGTTGACATAGGAGTTGCTTTATAACATCTTAAGCATACCATTCCATTGGGACAAGATAGTGAAATGGACTTTAGGTTCCCTAAACTCAGAATTTAATAACACATCTTTTAGTAAAGATAGTTTGTAAATTGTGTGTTTGAAAATGCCACTTTTAGAAAGTAGCGTGAACACAAAAAGATAATGGATGGAGTGCTGAAACTTTTCAGACACTCACCCACGTCACAGATCTGAGTTGAATCCATCATCGTTCTTTAGCTCGCTTCGCCACCCCAGTTCAGACCCAACCATATGCAAATCAGTCTTGACCCGGTCTTTCATGGGAACGGTCCAGGCCGAATTGCCAAGCCAGATCTTCTCACGACTGGAAACAAGCATGCTGTGACCGGTTTCAGGGTAATACCCCTCATCAGCCAGGCTAACTTCAATCTAGTGGCAAAGTGAGCAAGGGACCCATATCTGGGCCTACCCTGCCAACTTAGGGCGAACAAACCAAGCACAAAAAGATGATGGACGGAGCACTGAAACTTTTCAGACACTCACTCCCAGTCACAGATCTGGGTTGAATCTATCATCTTTCTTTAGCTCACTTCGCCACCCCAGTTCAGACCCAGCCATATGCAAATCAGTCTTGACCCTGTTCCTCATGTGAGCAGTCCAGACTGAACTGCCAAGCCAGGTCTTCCTTGGAATGTAAACAAGCGTCCTGGGACCGGTTTCAGGGTAACACCCCTCATCATCCAGGCTAGCTTGAAACCAGTTGCAAAGTGAGCAAGCGACCAACATCTGGGCATATCATGCCAAATTATGGCGTCCAAAGCAAGCACAAAAAGATGATGCGCTGAAACCTTTTAGACACTCACCCCAGTCACAGAGCTCGGTTGAATCAATTATCATTCTTTAGCTCACTTCGCCATCCCAGTTTTTGCAATTTTTGATAGTAGGTATTTTCTTGGGTAACCATTCTATATGCCTCTGCTGGTTTGTGTATTGACTGTCTGCTTTTGGAGTGACAGAGTCTAGTGATATGCATTCACTAAAGACAGCCACTGGGAGGGGTTGAGGCGTGTCCTGCCTTTCCTGGGAGACTCATTGCTGGGCTGAATAGACCTTGGTTGCCTTTAGAGTGGTGAGAAGAGTTTCCCTTGCACCTAAATAGGATTTGTCTCCTTTGCACAATGCTGTCTCTACCTCCTGTGGTCCTGCTGCACCAGAGAGGACAGAACTAGTTTAGTCTGGGCTCAGAGACCCTTGTCACAAAGACAAAATGGGGTATACGTAGTGGACCTTAAATCCCAGAGAAATAGATCACTTTAGGACTCAAGATAAACCTTTGCCAAGAAGAAGAGCTGGAGAGCTGGAGAGCTGTGAGGAGGAGTACAGCCCCTTTGCTGTTTGCTTTGCTGGGTCAGCCTGCAGTTGCTGTTCCTACCAAGGAAATGACAAAAATTGGTACTTTGCTGAGAAACCTGCTTGAAGAAGACTCTCCAAGGGCTTGTATGTTCTAGGCTCCTGTTCTGTAAGTCTCAGGGACAAAATGATTTCACCTGGAACCCACTGACCAGCACCTGGAATCCGGTGTGGACTCCTGCATTCAAAAGAACACCAATTCCAGTTCCTGGGCCCTGAGAATTGTGTCGTTGGTCTTGCAACACAAAGAAAACCAACTCCAATGCTGACAGTGGCGCCGCAACCTGCAGCGAGGCCCGGGACAACGCCCATGAAGGGCACGATGCACTGCCTGTCTACACTGCAGCTCCAACTTTCGACGCCTTCAATTATTGGTCTTTCTGACACCAGCACTCTCACTGTCACCACCAGTGCCTGCATCCCGTTATCATGCAGTCAATAACCAACAAGGGTGAATTTACGAATCTTCGACTTCGCATCGCCTCACAGTAACCGATACCCCACGCCAGACTCAACTGACTTCTCCTGTACTGGGCTCGACGCATTGCCTTCTCATGGACTTGATGCTTCGCCTCCCCATGGCAACATGGGAACGGGCCTCAACCCCAGCACTGATGCCTCACCTCCATAACACAGTGCATTATCCAAAGAATTTGTTGTAAGGTACTGCTGCTTGGGGGTCCGAGTGACTCCGTGCATCTCGCGGTTGGTGTCCTACTTTGGATTATTGCCTATCACAATGTCATAATAGGCCCAGGTGGAGCTATTTGTTTTCTACAAGTTCTATTTATGAGATAACTGTTTTAAAGTCATATTTTAATATGTGTAGGTTGGAATATTTGGTCTTGTTTGGTTTAGATAATGATACTTTATTTTTCTAAACAGGTGTGGTGTTTATTTCTGGTGTTTTCACTGCATTACTGTGAGTTTGGGTAAAAATACTTTAAACAATGCCTTTGGGTTAAGCCAGTCTGCTCGTGCCAAGCTACCAAGGGGGTGAGCAGGCGTTATCTAAAGCGTGTAGCCCCCTTACCCTGACTAGAAGCAAAGGTGCGTACTTAGACAAAGGTGCATACCTCTGCCACCTATTGACCCCCAGTTCTAACAGTGCTCTAATGTTTAGACCTGAGAGGCCAGTCACCTGAAGCACAAAATACAAATAGGAATGTTACTTGAGAGATTTAGACTGAGTGTGCTCTGTGCCTTGCTTGCGGGTATAGACTGCTTCTGGAGAACTGATACTGAATGTCATTTCAGAGCTGTAACTATTAACACACATGATCCCTTGTTTCTCCAAGATATAGTGTGAAGTTGTTGGGAAATTTGTGTTTGGTTATGAAACCACACCCCACCATGTAAGATGCATTGTGTAGTTCACCTTAAAGGGCTTTGTAGTCCTCTCTTCCCTACAAAAAGTCTCCAAGGCAAACAGTGGGTACCAAAGAAAGTTACGTTTTGAGCCTCTTCATCCCCTATACTCTTTACTAATTTTCCTATAATGCAGATGGTCTGCAGCTCCTCCAGACTTAAGGCAGCGTTCTGCTCCTGCCTTGCTCTTGAAACTAAATCTGGAAGACAAGACCTTTTACATGCTGAACCCCCACTCCATAGCGTGCCTTCCACTGTGGCTAGAATCTGTCCACAGTAGTGATGATGTGGCTCTTGGCAGGCAGGCTTCCCTTTCCTCCTACCTCTTCCTGAATGCGCTTTCTGTTACCCTTCTAACTAGCCATCTGTTTTCTGTACCATTGCCCGATAGCCATGTGAGCAGATTAAATCCTCACATTTTTTCTCTGATTGATTTTGCCAATAGAAGAGCACAGGTGAATTCTAAAGCAGATTGCCTGCTAGGTGCACTTGTTGATCTTACTATCAAATAACAAACTGGTTATTTTTACAGTGCTTGCACATGTTTACGGTTTATAGTGCTGTGAATAACAAGTGATCATCATTAGCCAAGCCACTTAACTGATTTTAAAACTATGAAATGGGCAGTTGGCCCTGCCACTATCACACTTGTGACTAGAAGGTTTAAAATAATGAGGATGATAAATAGTTTTATATAGTGTGTAATGCCAGAGGTTTGCAGCTATAGGCTCTGTAATACCCAGTGTTACACAATGTAATGCTACTCATTTTATCTATGCTGGATGGATGCAAGGCTGAGCTGGTCCTGCTGGAATTCAACCACACAGTAATATCAGCAGGGGACACGTAACCTACTGAGCAGACATGCTAACTAGGATTCATTGTGCAAAAATACTAGAATCCCACTTGAATAAGACAATTTCTCAGGAAGTACAGTAATAATAAATTCACAAGTCTTCCAACGAAGAAAGTGTAATTTAATGTTTTTGGCACTTGATCTAAATCACTAGTGGTGAATGACCATCCCAAACACACCAGCCGTAAACACACGAAGCAATCACACTGACGTCGAGTCGATTCAGCATCATTATAAAAGAAACAAGACTGCCCCCAGTGAGATCCAACCCCCATCTCACGTCTCAAAAGTTAAACAAGGGGATTACATATTGAGAATCCAGCGAGGAAATGGTCAGTATTACCAGTAACCCTACCCTGCGCGGCCGGAAGCAATGTTGCAGGTGTCTTCACTCTTTCAGGTGACATAAATGTTCATGCTTGTTTTTTTACCTCACTCAATAGCTATCTAATGCTAAGGCATTTAATATGTTTACATTTTCACAAGCAACCCACTTGCTGCCTGCTGAGGAGGGAATTATTTAAAAATCTCATGAGTCACATACACATTTATGGGTGCTTTGTTTGGACCCCCGGAATCAGAATTCCCATTACAAATGTTCAAGGCTGAGTTTAGATGAACATTCTTCCCGCCAGGGATGTGCAGATTCCTAGCACCATTAGCAACCCAAACAGCGCCTCACATTGTTCAAGCCCTCCCTAAAATTCACCAACACAAAAGTTACTAGGGGTTCAATATGCATGTTTTATTTGAGATATTTGGACAAGTCTTTGTATTTTATAAGGTCGCCTTTCTTTCTAATTATGTTTCATCATGTTAAATCTTGGTAACACAATCCACACAAATACACTCCATGAGGAAATAATTCTAATCAGCATGATTTCACTCAACGTCACACACTTCCACACTACACAATTCAACTCTATCCATTTTCATTCAACACCACATAATTCAACAACAAACTACATATTTCAACTCAACAACACAATTACACAACATACCACATACATCCAAACCACCCCACAGAATTCCACATCATGCCAGAAAATTCAACAGAACACCACATAATTAAAATCTACAACATTCAACTACACAACACAAAAAGCCATTCCATACAACTGCACTCAATGACACACAATTACACAACACATGATTCCAGTACACTCAATTCCACATTATTACTATACACATATTTCAACTGCACCCCATTCCCCTTAATTCCCCTACACAATTCCACTCTACACCACACAATTCCAATCCAGCCCACATAATTCCACTCCTACCACATATCCAGTCTACGCAATCCAAAACACAAGCGAAAAAGACATTGTCAAATACAGCGCCACAAATACAAGACCAATTTGCATTGCAAATGCTTGTTTTGCTTTCATTTATGCTGCTCTACAGCCATTCTGCTACACAACATTACTTAAAAACTTGCACAAATAACTCTCTCATGGGCAAACCATTTTGGCTTTGCCAGTGCTTGTTTTAATGGGAACAGGCACAATAATATAATGAAGGCTGGTGATATGTCAGTAAGGTGGCAGCCTTATTATTGTATGTATGAAATGAAAGAATCACTGTTCTGCACGTAGTGCCAGTGAAATGTTTTGAGAACAGATTTGAAATTGATCATTGTACAAAATCCAAAATGAGTTTTTTCTCCATTTTCCGAACCTTCTTTTTCTCATTGCCTCTTTCTATCTGTTACACTTTAATATTTTCTCCGTATTGATGTGTTTTATTCTTTTCGTTTTTTTATCTCTGTCATTGTTTTCCTTCTCTGTCATTCTCTCTCCTCATGTTTTAGTTTACAATCTGATTCCATCTCTTGGATTTGTACTTGTAATTTTATCTGTATAGCGCTTACTAGGATTAGTGGTGGTTTGGTATAGGGAAATATGAGCATAGTATTAGTATTAGTACTCAAAGGTACAAGTTAATTTGAGTGAAGGACATGTGAGTCTGTTAGTTGGATTGAATAGAGTAATGGAGGGATAGAGGAGGGAAGAAAATCAGAAGTGTTAATTGGGAGATCATAGTAGTAAGTTGAGGTCTGGGATGAGTAAAGGAGTGATGGAGGAGGGAGAGCCTGTAGTAAGGGATTAGGGAGAAAGAATCAAGAGTAAAAAAATAGGTTTGGAATGAGTGAAAGGAGAGATAACATCAGGGAGAATTTAGTAGGGTTGTTTGGGAGATCCCAGTAGTAAACTAATGTTTGGGGTGAGCAAGGAGGTGTAGAGTAGGTCCTCCTTGCTGCCCACAGCCCAGTATAATGTCATCAGGGACAGGGATGTTGTGCACCAAGAGATGAATGAGGCTTTCAGGGCTGTGTAGCTGTATCTTTTTCCTTGCACTCAATACAAGTGTATCCAAAACAACCAACCATGTGTGGCTTAAGTGAAAACTGTTTGTTGTGCATTGGACTCATTACACAAGCTCACTACTTATTTACAAAACTACCAATATCATACTCCTTGGATGACAGGTGGACTAGCAAGAAAGGACTGCTTACAACATATTTTAATAACACACAAAGCACTTTTTTTTTTGTTTACAAGCCTTTATTTGGTGATTAATAAAAATCATTTCAAACAGAGATAAAACACAGTATGCAAACAAAAACATTATTTGTATATAAATTTAAAATGATTTTTTTAGCAGCATTAATAAGGGGCAACAATGAATAAGATGCATTTGTGCAATGTTGCTAGAAGACTATTTCCAAACCGTATCATAAAATTTTATAATACGCTTTATCTTCAGTCTTAAAATTAGTAAATCCTGTAACAAATATAATATAGAATTTGTGCATGGTTTATTAAAAGTAGATTTTAAAAACAAATTTTTCATTTTGATCACCATTTTGCATTAACAGCATATTAAAGACCTAACTATTAGAATCGGTTTGGCTAGTAGTTTTTTTCGGCTATAAAGATTAACTTTACAAATTGGGAGATCAGGCGAAGCGTTGACCCAGAGAGACAAGTAATAATGGCGTGTCGAGATTTTCTCACCCCAAATTCGTTAAAAATAGGTCTTAACAGAGTCTTTCGCTCTTCTAGCAAATGGGGGCATGTAGTCACAATGTGTATTAAAGTTTCATCATAGGAACCACATAACCTACAGAGGTTAGAGGACCAATTTTATTCCCATTTGGGTATTCCGTCCTTAGTGGGGTATCTCCCAAACCGCAATAACATAAATTTGTCCTGTAAGAACGATTTTAGGTGGGTCAACAAATATGATTCGGTTTCTAAATTAATAAATTAGTTAGTAATTCACCAAGAGTGATGTTTTATTCTAAGCTCATCTTTATCTAAGATAATCGATAATAGGTTGGCTGATCTATTTAATGTTTGTTTATAAACAGATTTGCTCCTCTCCTCTTCTTAAAATGTTGGGCAATTGAAAATATTTAAACTCTCGCTTAAAAAGGATCTCCAGCTGCAAGCATACTCATACTTTGTTATCTCCTGCCAACATTGGTTGGCAAGGGTATCTTGTTCTGAGCGATATAATGAGTATAGCATTTTTAAAAAGGCAAATTGTCGTACCAGAGATTGCCTTTTCAGACCAACTTCTAATCTGAATTTAGCATGTCCTATGTGCTTGGGAATCCTAAAAACTGATTTAAAAACTTTTATTTGCAGGACATCAAGAATTTTCGTGTCTTTACCACAAAAAATCATTGAGCCATAAGTCAAGGATGGAATCAACTTTGCTTTCATGACCTTCAATAGATGCTTGTGATTTGGACTTGACAACTTATCCCTCAACTTTCTAAAAGCAAATGGCAATGCTGTTGCCTTTGCTTTGAGATTAATAAAGTGCTGTTTAAAAGACATATTATCGTCAAATGTTATTCCTAAGTATTTATAACATTTTACAGTTTCAATATGTAACCCATTAATGTTCCATTCTTTCTTATCTGATTTTTTACCACCTATAATCATTATTTTTGTCTTTTTGGTATTCATTTTCAAACCATTAAGGGTTATATAATGATTAAAAGAATCAATGACTTAATAATATGGTGTCATCTGCATATTATAAATACTTAATATCATTGCCTAAGAGTGAGGGCAAGTGGGCATTAACTTCTTTGAAGTGTCTAGGGAGATCGGCCATAAATAAATTAAAAAGGCATGGGGCAAGTACACAGTCTTGTTTCAGACCAGTATTAGTATCAAGACGGCGGGTAGTACTTTTGCCATCTCTGATTTTGATCTGAACTCATGTATTGGAATATAACAATTTCATCATATCCAGAAATTGTTTTGGGATACCCCAATTCAAAAGTTTAGCCCATAGCAAATTTCGAGGAACAGAATCGAAAGCGGCTTTAAGGTCGACAAAACAAATATATAACTTTTGCTTTCTATATTTTGCCCCATCGCCTAATAAAGTCAGTAAAATCAAATTTGTGCTGGTTGATTCTCCTCTTTTAAAACCGGTTTGGAAAGCTGGAATTAGTTTGTTTCTTGAGGCCCAGTCTTCCAGGTCTTCAAAGAGGCAACTAGAAAAAAAATGTAGCCTCCACAACAGTCAATGCAATGAGTGGATAGTTTGCAGGATTGTCTTGAGGGCCACTTTTGTATATTGCCTGGATTATGCTTCCTTGCCATGAGTTGGGAACTGTTCCAGATTTGATAACGTCGTTAAATAAAATCATTAAAACCTCAGGCCAATACTGAAGATTTGCTTTAAAAATTGAATTTGGAATCCCGTTGGGGCTGGGCGCTCCGTTCAATTTGATTCTGTTCAATGCTTTTTTGACTTGCTCTACATGCCAAAACTCAGTTTCTTGTGGATTCGTCTGGGCAATGAGCGGGACATGCTCCTTAGACCGCAAGCCCTCAATATGTGACTCTGATTGATCGTTAGCCTGGTCAGAACTGTGTTTTCTGGCTTCATCTCTACTTGGAACTTAATAAGTTCAGGTGGCAACTTCTGAATATAAATTAATGAACTCTAATTGTGATTCTTGATTTCTCAGCACAGGGTGGTAGTCCACTACAGAGACTATCATCCTACAACGTGCTTTAAAAATGTGTGTCTATGTACTTTGTTCACATCACCATCAAAATAACCTTTATAGTACAGGTTAACTTGCATGTATGTTACTATTAAAACAAATTCTAGAAATGTAGGCTTAGTACTGACAACTAATATATTTTTTAAGTGGCTGAAGAAATGTTTTTGTAGTCTTTAACCATATGGGATTAGCCATGTAGCCTGTTTCATGATAAAAATAAAAACAACATAACTGTGAAACTGTCGAACGACGTGGGAGGTTGTGGATAAACAGTGTGTCATATTTCCATAAATTATTACATTTGGTTGGGTGGCTCCTTTGAACATCATACGAGTGGACCATGTTTGGGTCCAACACTACTATTAAATGGCATTTAATGCATTTTTTATTCAAACTGGAAAATGCAGGCGTTTGCGGTATCAGATCAACTTACTAATTGCACATCTGTTAATTAACTTAAATAACAAAAGACAAACAGTAAATATGAACCCTGAACAGAATAAACACACATAAAACAATGCATTAGATATTTCTTGACTTGCAGTCCAATCATTATGATTTCTCAAAAAGACACAAGGTCCCGCAACAGGATGATATTTATTTTTTTAGGAGTAAGAAGCTGGTCTATAGGAAAGTCTCAAGAGTAACCAGCTGTTATGCTTTACCACTGCCAGCATTCAGGTCGTGGCTAGAGACACAGCCTCTCATCCACCAGGGCATTATCACTATTGACCAAGAATCTGGCTGTTTGCAAATGTCAAAATGGCACAGTTTCTTAGATAGCATTCTCATAATTCAATTGTACTGATAGAAAGGATTCATGGAAGGGAATCAAAAGGGTTTGCTGTTCATTTCATCCAAACAGCAGCAAAGACAAGAAATCTAACCCTGATTAAGGTGGTTGATATATTGAAAGGGTGTTAATCTTTAACCACAAAACACTACTTATTCAGTTTAGTACTTTAGAGGAGCCCTACACAGGAGCACAGCTGAGCGGCCGGGTAATCTGTGCCTTTTTAGTTCGAACCTTGGCAGGGCATGCGCTGCTCTGAGAGCCATGCTGTATTGGAGTATGTACTTGAAGTCCCTCCCACTCTGCCGATATTTGTCATAGGCTTGTGTCATTGTTCTTCGTTAATGCTGGCTTCTGATTGGCTATTAGGCTTGTTAGTCCCTCCTTAGTACTGCCTTGTCTTCATTTGCAACCCATGCGGAATGGCCCTTTTACTTTGGGTGTTACACAGTACGTCTTCTTAAGACTCTAACCACTATTTTCTTTAATGAGTTTCTCTTACTGCAGGGGAGTCTCTTATGCACAGTTGTGACCACTGGCTTGTTTATTTAACTCGTAGTAAATGGGGAGCTCTTCAGGTGCCATGGGAGACAAAAGGGGGCAACTCAGGGATGCCTTCAAGTATTTGGAATGCAATAGCTCTTGCATTTCCAAGAGTTTAAGCTTTTGGCATTGTATATTACATTGCCTTTTATTTATGTTTTAAAAACCAAAACATAAATAAAAGGCATTGTCATTCATAATCCCAATAGCTCAAAGTTGCGTAAATGCAAAACCTATTGCATTGCAGATGCTTGTTAAAACAGGTACTGAGCGCACTTGTATCATGAAAACAACATGTATTGTCACCTGTTGGCCTGTGGCAGAAAGTTTTTATGAAGTACGTGCGGATCATCCTGTTCTTATTAACCGGGTGTGCATAAAAGCAAATGCGCCTGCTTCGCTATTAGCTAGGAAAGCAGAGGGCAAATATGCTTACTGCTACCCATCACAGGCACTTTGACTATAAACACAACTGATAACTACAAAGTATTAAGGGCCATTGCCAACTGATACAAGACTCAAATATGGAACATCCAGTCTATAAAGCTTCCTCCAGACTCATACGCAAGACAGGATTCACATGACTGTGCCAAATAAGCTGCAGCAACTCTCACCCCTTTCTACACCAGGGATGGAATGCATTATGCCAACAAGGATGCAGAGGTACAAATAGTGCCAGCAGTCAATTTACTGCCTTGTACAATGCCCTTGCAAGCACAACGCTCTAGTGTCTCCATCCATAGCAAAATCAGACCTGTAGATCACTTCCCCAGCCTTATCTTGACAGCTGCACCATACTTTATAATCACACTCTCCAAGCACAATGTTTTCACCATTTATAAACCATAATCTTACAGGACAGCAAGATAATTTTAAACTGGGCATGCTTTGCGTCAGTGGTAAATGGAAATCAATAAATGCACACTGGCCCTCATTGCCAACCGTCCTTTTAAAAGACAAACATGATTTGCAAAATACTTGTTAAAAACGTGAATGTAAAATCCATGTAATAGGAGTTTATTTATATAATTTGGTCATTAACTGCGCGACCATACAGTGTCGCTTGAAAATATATTACATTCCGTTTCATTTTTCATTTATTTCACGTTTTTTTCTTTGTGCTGCTCGCGTTTCCTTCCTTTCTCTTCTTGAGCATCATTGACTTCAATATTAAAGAAACGTCGAGCCTAAGCTTAGTCAGGGATCCAGGGCATCGTGTATCTCCGCCCTCAGCCGAGCAGAGATCGACTGCTTCTGTCTGATCCTGCCCGGGCTGAGTGTATTCTCCGAAGAGAGCCGAAGAGCAGGCGATGCAAGATGCCACGGGGATACCAGATATTACACAACACCTGTTAGATAGTAGGAACTTGTGTTCGCTGCGCCAGACTTTAGGACGAATAAACAGTTCCTTTCAGTCTTTTGCTTTATAAATTTCAACTGCTGATTTAAAGAGATATTACCCTTTTTGCTATTTTTCTCAATGTTTCTACTTTCTGACGGTTTTGGTTAGGAGAAATCATTTCTAAAGTAAATCGATATGTTATATTTACTTCTCGCGAAGTCTTGAGTTTCCTACCTTAGAGGCAATAAATCCATCTCTGTATTGGAGGATCAGCCTGGGATACTGCAGGTCTTCGGAAGAGCTCTTGATGTCCATGTCTGATAGATTTGTGTCTGAGGTATTCATGTTTTGAGTAAACCGCTTCTGCTTCAACAATTACAGGGCGAGGACTCCGATGGAAAAGCTCATGTTACGCCTCTCATGGCCTAGTGCCAGGGGCCGCCGCCAAGCTCTTACTTTTGAGCAGAGACTGAGCGTGTTAAATATTACTAAGCAACCGTATAGGACCTACAGCACAAATGATAATTCTTTAACTAGCGCTCATTATACCGTTTACAAAAGGAAGGAGGCAAGTATAATCTCAGGAAAGATTGAAAATCGCAACACGCACGGAGCACACAACTCAACCTACTGAGCTATCTTCGTTGGTTTTTAAAAGTCGGTGTAGTTTGCACACTATTCTTTACCCAATGTCCTCTTTAGCACAACATAAGACTAACACACGTTTCTTCTGCCTGAGCCACTGTATGCTTTTACCGTGGGAGGCCCTTGCCTAGGCTCGACATGAGTAAGGAGGGTTGTCTGTCTGTAGTTTGTTCCAGGACAGAACTCTAACACACGAAACGACAAACTATAACTGTTTTAACTAGTTCAGATTTCAAAAAAAGCAACAGCAATAGGGTGCAAGTTTTTATTTGAATTGTTTCCGAGGTGGAATTTATGTACAAATGCCCTGTACGATTTGTGTCATTATTTTTTTCCCTGATTCAGTGACTTAAATGAATTGAAAAAGATCTGTGAATCAGTGTTAAATCACGAGAACATATCACTGATAAAATGACCTACGACCATGATAGTGACGAAACGAGGGACAGAGCCTGCACTGTTCCCTCCCTATAACACACAGCTCAAGCCACTCACTGTTCTGTCCAAAAGACTTGAGTGTGTGAGACCTCTTTATTACGAGACCATACCTGCAAACCGTGTCAAGCTTGTTTCTGGGAGCCGAGCAGAGGCAGCATCACCACTTTTCAACTGATCAGCAGTCATGCGTTGCCAACAGACAGTCCAACAGATTCTTTTATGGTGCAAGCCCTGAATTTCTCAATGCGGGGTGAATAGTGCACTTATTCAATCTAACTGTCAGCAAGAGGAAAACTGCAGAGCTATCATAATCTAAAGTTAGGGGTCTCTAATGATAGTATGGTCTAAAGAGCAGAGTTATGGACTGTTTGTCTGTAAATAAGGATTTGTCACAAGACATATACTGGTTTCCTCGTGTTCCTTGTCTTGGTGTTTCTGTTCTTCAGGTGGTTCTCCGCATCCCTCTTCCCAGGAGCGGCCCGTGGAGGGAGTTCCGTGGGGCGGACAGACGGGGCGGGGGAGGGGCGATGCAGTGCGTGCTACGAAATTAATTTTATTTATTTAATTCTTTACTTACCTCCAATCATCCATATTCCGGTGTTTGCAATCCCTCACCCTGCCCCTCCCCCGCCTTTCAGCCCCACGAAACACCCTCCACGGGCCGCTCCTGCCTCTTCCAACTCATGGACCTCTCTCCTCCACTTGGTCCTCCTTGTCCTGGCTAAAAGGTCCTCATCCTTGATGGAGCAGGTTTTTGCGCAAATAAAACCGCTCGGATTGAACCCTCAGGAACATTTCATTAACAGTGTGCTGTGAAAAATATTATTACAAATGCTAAAATAGGAAGAAATGCTTTTGCGCAAGTGTGAACTAATGCTTGAAAACTAGGCCACAAGAGCTTTGATAAAAAAACTAATGCTGCTTACGTGCACATTAATAATAATTGCAAGGAGTAACTCGGGTTGTGCATGGGTTAGTGCAATGCTGGGATGGTGCGCAAATGAAAAACACATTATCATTAAAATAATAAGTGTTTGTGTTTATTTTCTGTGGAAAAAGCAAGCATGGGGCTACTTTCCTGCATGCCAGTTTGGGGTTAATTTTTGATAGAACTGACTGAAAAGGCTTTCAAAATGAGATGAGAGAATGCAAAAGCATAAGATGAGACCTTCGTGGTGTGCTGAATGTCTGCCAAGCTTTGGAAAGCTCTATAAACAAGTGGAAGCGTGTAACTTCCTTCACGAGATGGCAGAGGCAAACAATGGAAGTGTTGAAACTTGCAACATGTAGTGAGCTGCAGGAAATATGTACTATGACTGTGTGAAAGTTATTTTCTGAGAAGAATCTGTCATAATGCTGAAAGATTAAGACAAAGGAAACATTGAATAAACTGGTCGTGATGAGAGTGGTGTGACAGTACACCCCCGTTCTTAGCCAATGAGAGACGGAGTTTGTTCTCATATTGAAACAGTTTTGGTTTTAGGGTATAATTGAAAGTCCCCGGTGGTGTGGTTAGGGTCGGCTGGTGTTTAGCTAGCAGGAGATCGTCGCTGTTGTCGGTTTGCTGTTTCCAGATAGAGGCCTACCTGTTTCCTGATTCCTGACTTAATCTTTGCCACTCAACTCTACTTGAGGGGCTTTACTCCCCTTTTGGCCAGAGGTGTAGTTTTCTTTGTTTCCTATTTGGGTTAATATAAATAATACCTTAAATTTGCATATACATTGCAGACTTTGTCTCTGAAACGTATCTCTCTTCACGTATCCACTCCTTCAATGCACTGTTTATTTGATATGAGTTTGTTTCTATTCATTGATAATATGTGTTCTCTGTGATGGTTCATGACTTGCATTGTGTGACTGTACTTCACTGAACTCACTGGCTGCCATTGGACAGAAAGGGGCCTGTCTGGTCAGCAAAGCGGAGCAGCCGAGCGGCGGAGGAGCGGAGCATCGGTGCGGTGCTGCGGAGCGAGTGAGCTGCGGAACCACCGTAACGCACCTAGTACCCTGGAGGCCCCCGACAATGGGAGGGGTGGTTGGTTGCGGAGAGGGTGGTATTCGCCTGAGATCAGCCGGGGATCCCGCGGCAAGCACAGCCGCCATTAGTTGGCAGCCACAGTGAGTGCGTGCCCTTGGCAGATGGCGGAGGCGACCGAATTAGATCGGGTGCAGCCTGCGATTCTGCCCCGCGTGCCCCGCTTGCCTTCTACCGGCCTTCTGTTTCCACATTTCCCCACATCTCCCTTGGGCCCACTACCGCCTGCTTTCACCACCATCACCTGCTGCTGTTCACCTCAGCCACAGCCATCACAGCAACCGCCGCCACAGCCTCCGTTTCTGCTGCTATTGTTGCTATCAACAAGGTGTCCAAGGAGCCTAAGGTCCAGCCCCCCTCAGCAGCTGCTGTCCACTCTAGCCTCCAAGCCTCCAGCAATCACCGCCACCTCAGCTACTGCACCAACTACACCAAGGAGTCTAAGGTGCTCCCCTAGTGGGGACATCAACCAACCTTCTTTAACATTTTCAATCCTGCACTGCCCCGTGGAGCTACAATTCCTGGGTGAGCTCTCTGAGCTTTTTGAGCTTCAGAGCACTCTGAGCATTCTGCACTCTAAGCTGCTCGGTCAGTGGAGATTCTGCATGGGGTCAGTGGCTCCCGGGCTATTCCCCATCCCCCATCAATAACGCCTTCCAGTGATGAGATCAGGGAGAACCAGGAAAGCCTGATCCAACCCTCCTGAAAAAAGCTTCAAGATGAGGGCTTCTGACGCTGCAGCATTGGCCATATCCCCAATTGCAAAACTAGCAAAATTATCGAAACCACAACAGGTTACTGTCTCAGACTGAGCTCCTGAGCTTCAACTCAAGCAGTCTCCATCTCAAGTCCAGCTACCCCATGATTCCCTCGACCAGCAAACAACTCGTGGTGATTCGATTTGAGGCGTCAGCATGCTCTAGGCGAGCCCAAGCCGTAATGACCCAAAACCGAGACCTCAAGCTATTGCAGCTTCTGCGTAAAAAAAAAATTCATTGAGGGACCACTTTAGAAGCTCTGCCCCGCATCAAAGTCCAGATCAAGCTCACTCGACATCCTTTTGACCTCTGCTTCAACAGTGTCTCAGCCCCAGCCTCGCACCAAACACTGATCCAGCCCGTGATCCATGTGTTCACAGGTGGGACAGGCCCCAGTTCATCGCTACCAGGCTTTCCAAAAAGGGTCAACCTCCAAATAAAAGAAGCTCCCGAGGCCCGCCATCGTCTCAGTCTCTCGACCAGGCTCTCGACCAGCTCTCCTTTGACCTGCAAGATGATAACTCTCACGCACTGGCTTTCCCCTCCTCTTTCATTGGACGTGAGGCGACCTCGCCAAACCTTCACTCTGTTCAGATCCCCAGCCAGTTTTCTCTTTTAACAACCAAGACCCTGACCATTGAGGACCATCCAGTAGCAACTATTAAAGTCCTTACCCTTCAATTTGCAACCTAGGCAAATGTTCATCTAAGCAATCTCACAAATTCATCCCCAATTTTCTCATCATCATTAACTGTTAACGGTCGCCAACAAAAGACCAACACAGATGGGGACCACAACACCATGCCTAACACCCTGCTCGATTTATCTTTTTTCACCAAAGAATTCAACAGGTCGACTGTTAGCCCCTCATTACCAGACTTAAACGAGCTCTGGCCATAACGCCTCCAAACCCTTCAATCTACGGTGTCAGCATTGACTTATCACTTAGACAAAATGGACCAGCAGATGGACCTCTTAAACACCCTTGCTGTGTACACCGCCTGGATTGATCGAAAACTGGAGGCGCTCAATTCACTGAAAATCCCAATCTCAAGTACAACTAGTTCAATCAGTATGCTGTTGCTCTCCCATTATTGACTCTCTATCCTCACTGCCCCAATTCCTGTCATCAGTACTAGCAGAAATCCAGAAGATTCCAGCACCCAGGCTCCCCGACCCCATGCCCCTGGCCCCCGCGTAGGGTAAACACTTGGAGCTTGAGCACACGACTAATAAAATACCAGCGACTTTTTGACCATCATCTAAGGTGACAGGGGTCTCCAGTGCAACTACTGATGCAACTACTGATGGCTAATCATTTCAGCAATTCACCCATCGGCTATCAAAACAGGGGAAAAAAATAAAAAAATACCGTAATAGGCATACAGATGAGCCAAAAAAACATTCTGCAACTATTTCACAAATAATAAACCTGTGACAGCACAGGGCTTGAGCACAGCGCTCAGCATCCCTATTAACCTGTTGCAAGTAGCTCAGTCTCCAACGCCTCAAAAAGCACACTCAAAAGTAAAAATAGAGTCGCCTCAAGCTCCAAGGCATTCTCCGTAACAAACTCTGCAAAAGCATTCGCTAGCTACAGATGCTTCTTCTCCACCTCAAGTGACGATCAACAGTTCAGGCTCACATCGTGCAGTTAACCTCAGCAAAGGCTTGGAATAATAGTATCTGTCAATCCCATCCAGCCATCCACCTCTGGCACTCACGCGCAAAACAGTTCCTACTTCAGCATCAACTAATCAAGTCAGCGAGCAAGCCCCCCTTTGCACGTCATATCCATCCCCCAAAGAACATCAGATGCAAAGTTTAAGCCAAGTAAGACCTCAACTGCTGAATCCCACAATCCCGCCCCTGACAGTAACGAGACCAAATAACTGCTAACACCTGAGTATGTCTCCCAAGGCCCGCATGACATATTAAACCGCAGGAACATAATAAGGCTCTTCAAATCAAACCCGAATCTATGTACGCTGGAATCAAAAGACATAATTGCCTTTGAATCCAAACCCAGTAACGGCACCCAAGCAGGAGAATCAATCCTGTTTACATAAGCATCCTCAGCCATTAGGGAACTGGTTCAATAAAAAGCTGACCAATTTAAAAACTGAGGAATAATTATAGCAACGCCTCGAGCTCCCCGCTACCTCTCAATACTCGCACCCATAAAGGCTCCAACGTCTAGTATAACTCTTGCTCCTTTCTCCGTATTGAAGTCAGCCAGAAGCCGCTCTCCAGTTGGCAACTTTGAGCGCAGTGAAGAACAGCAAGCCACCAGAAGTGCAGGCTGGTCATGGCTGCCAGAAACCCTTTCCTGGAATTGAATCATTGAAATAACATCAAACATGGTTTAATAATATGCTCCTGGAATATTAATGATTTGTTGTCGAAATTCCATTCAACAGACATACTCGGATTTTTTAAAAAGCACAACATTATTCTTCTCCAGGAAACTTGGTTAGCAACCAGCACCCCAATGAAGGGGTATCTAAAATTCACGTCTCCCGCAATAAAACAGAGCACGTTTGGCAGACTGCTTGGTGGAATTTCTATCTATGTATCTACTAGACTTTCTGCACCCATCAAACAGCTAACATTTGAAGTTGACTGGGTCACTGGCATCGTGGTCGAAAATTCTACCTCTGATAGCCAGCCACTACTGCTAAATGTTTACATCTCTCCATGCACCGCTGAGATGTAAACTGGAATGCCTGTCCGAAATTTTATGCAACATCTTGAGCACACACAACAGTATACCTTGTTTAATTTCTGGAGACTTTAATACAACCAGTTCGAGGACCTAGGGATCATCCTTCCAGTGGTTCCCACACACCTTGAGACACAAACATTACCATCGAGTCATAGCCTTCCAAATTGGGAGAATACGCTGCCCTCAATTTCAGCAGAATAGGTTATATTGTAATGAACGGTCGCTCACCCACAGACACTCCTCCAGCCTGGACTAGAACTAACGGCCAAACCTATTAATTTCTGGACTTCACATTAGGAAATAGTGAAATGCTCTCCTTATCAAATGCCATTACATCGCAGCACTTGGGGTGAGTGACCATCGACCCCAAATAATAACTTTATCACCCAACATTTCCCACCACCAGGCAATCACTCACATGCTATCAGACTATCATACAGAGAACCTAAGGATAATTAAATGGATGTCCAGGTCCGTCTCCACTATTACGGAGAATTGCAATGCTTTTCTATGCTTACTAAGTGAAAAAGACGTATCCATTATCGACTGCTGGGAGGCTTTTGTAAACAGATTAATTAATGAACTCCCATCCAAATCTCAAACCTGGCAAGACACACCACAACTTCGCATCTTACCGGCAACAAAAAAGCTAAAACCCCAAAGAAATTCGGCCCTACGCCGGGCCAGATAAAGCCCAGGAAATGCATCCTTATTTAATCTCTATCAGCAAGCCCAAAAAGCTTTCAAATCATCTGTACACAGAGACAAACAATCAGCGTTAGACTAGTTCTGGTTGAAGTTAGTCCACGCTAGCAAGAAGCCTAACACAAAGTTATGTAGATCTCTTGTGAATAGAGGCCCACTAGGAGGCAGAGGACACAGCAGCACAAACATAAGTGCAGACGACTGGACCCAGTTACTACTCAATCACTTCAGTGAACATCCAAGCTGGATCGACCATCCCAGCCCCCATCCAAAACCTAAATCTGGGTCAGCACCCACTGAAGCCTGATGCACAGATAATACCGGGTCCATCGGGCTAGCCAAAGTCGATCCGGATGAATCTATAATCGAGAGAATAGAGGCATGAAATGATCCAAAACTAGAGACGCTGATGACACCAGTAATGCTAAGAAACACCATCGCCCGGATAATCAGGAAAGGCAGGTCAGGCGGAGCTACTAGCTCCAACGTACTACCCCAGGCAATGTCCAAGTCAGCTGCAATGTTGTGGTCAGGCCACCTCGCACCTCTGTTTTTAAATTGCGGGCTCAACCATAACATCCCAGGTTCCTGGAAAGGCGCTATCATCCACCCCATCTATAAAAGTGGTAACAGAAACTACCCAAAAAACTATAGAATGATAGCCCTCCTTGACATCGAATCTAAATACTCTGCCGGCATTTTATTATAAGAGCTGTCAGCCTGGGCTGATCAGCACAGTGCCTCCCCTTTAATCAGACCGGCTTTGTGGTCAACTCAGGCACAATAAGCAACCTACTGACTCTAACCGTTTTGGTGGAGAAGGCATCAGTCGTTCGTATCCAACTTTACTGCTGCTTCGTCGACTTCAAAGCAGCTTTTGACCGGTGGCAAAAATGAGTGAGCTGGAGCATACCCCAGGCTCTCTTAATGTCATAATCCAACTCCACTCACAAACAAGGATGCGTGTTGGTTACCCTTCTTTTTAACCTGTTCATCTCGGACCTATCCTCCACACTTGACAAGGTTACCCACCCGCCTCTACTAGATGGAACCCATATCAGCAACCTTTTATGAAGCTGAAAACCTTGTGTTAATTAGCCACACAAAGGTAGGCCTGCTGAGGCTACTCGACGAACTACTCCCCTACACAATAAACAACACCCTTGAACTGAAGTTGTCAAAAACTAAAATAATTCATTTTGGCCAATGGAAGCAGCAGAAATGTGGGTGGTCCTTCAACAATAAAAGCATCGACACAGTGCCCTACTATAAATACCTGGAAATTTTCCTTGACTCTAAAGGCTCCTTCACTAAGCAAAAAGCACTGTCGCTTGAGGTCGCCTCTGCAAAATTCTCACAGCAGCTACTTGGGCCAAGCCTAACTCCACTGGTCAAGGTGATGAAGGCTAAGATCACCAACTCTCTATCATATGCACATAAAATTATGATGGGCGCAACAAGCATCTTATTAAATAAATTAACCACCATAATCTTTAAACGAGCATGGCGCCTGCCAAGGTCCTCATCCCCAACATAAGTTAGATTAGAACTCGGCCTACTAGATAATAACGATGCCGAGGCAGGAGCATTTATTAAGCTCTGTAACAGACTGCGTAACTTCAGGGAAGGCAGTCTGGAGGCCAAACTTTGGAATTAAATATCAACCAGCACATCTAGTCAAAAATATCGGCACCACCTGGCCCACTTCCTACAGCTACTTAGAGTTACGGGATACTGAGGAACAAACTCATCACAACAGGCATTAAAGATCGCAATAAAGCGAATCGTTAGGTTCTGGTCTTTTCATTTCGACAGGGCCAAACTATCTAGAAGGAAACATGCCTGGGCTGTTATATCCGATCTCAAACCGGGAGTTGAGTCATCGTACTGATCAATCACATTTTAATTGTTCTGGAAGCTTAAGTTTATTGCCCTAAGGTTGGGCGACTGGCCTTTTTGGAAGCATCTGCCACAATGGCAGCGCCTCTGTGTCAGTATCGAATGCAGGGAGTGCGGCCACTACTCAGAAAGCATGGAGCACAGAGCCTGCACATGCCCCCCTTTTCTCAACGACAGAAGGATTTTATTGCAGGAGGAGTGGAACAAACTAGGGCTCTGCACCTGTCGTCAGGCCATAATAGCGGATATGAACCCATAAAACACAAAGTTGAACATCTGGTTCACTAAATTTGTCAGCAGAGCAGCTAAATCACTGGGGAAAGATATGACAGCAAATCTTCCGCCGGTTGACCACGCCATCTCATCGCAATAAAGCAAATTAGCGACCCCCTGCTTATAGAGCGTGGCCCACCAGAGCACTGCTTTCAGCTTTCTAAACAAATTGTCATGTTCACTCGTCTACCTTTTAGACTTTTAAAGCTATGCTGCGACAGTTTTCTTACCAAAAACCTTCAACTATAGAGGCAGCAATCTCAATATTTGGACATTTTTAACCATAACCCATTTAAAAGTACGATTATTGAGGAAGCTGGAGAGGCAAGATGGCCGCTGACAGCCCTTGAGAGCGGTCGCACTCTTCCCTCTCTGCCGTGGTGGGGTCGGTTGATGGACCTGAGGACCTGAGGACTGCGGGCCTTCGATGGGATAACGGATAGAATAACGGAATGAATATTGCCGTAAGGTTTACTCAGCAATCTTGGGCTTGGCACTTCACTGACGGTGGAAGTGCTCAACCAACATACATACGGCAGCTAGTTGCCGGCGAGGTGTTCCTGAAGAGGCTTTGGAATCCCTACATCAGCACTTGTTTCTATAGTCGGACGACTACTATGGCGCAAAGGGGAGGAAGAACAGCGAAAACTAAGGAGAAAAACCCCGAGCTCAATGAGCAAAGTGACTCTGGCGCTCCCTCTTCCAATCTAAGGGGGAAAACACAGACACAGACACGGAAAGCCCTGACGAGGATAAAAGACGATTCTAACGCTGGGCAACAACAAAAGGAGAAAAAAGACAACGAAAAAATGATCGCGGGGAAGAGAGCACTGAAGCAGCGTGTTAATGAAGAGAGCGTTTTAAGGCAACCCTGGAAGCCTTTGCTGGTTCTCACACAGGCTCTCACACTCCAAGTGTTGATGCAGGCTCACCCGCGGATATCACCACGGAGTTACAGGAGCAGGAACTGATCCTTGAGTTGGAGACGCCGAGACACGATCAGCTGGTCTCTACGACGCCGCAGGCTACAGCGACGGGTTCAGAGTCACGGATTGCCGCTCCGGTGGTGAAAGGCGGGATTACAATCAGCTTACTGCCAGGGACTGAGGAGGCAGGCGTCTTTGCAGATGGAGAGCCTGAGACCGAGGGCCGGTACGGCAAGATCCCTTGACAGGTATTGAGTGCATTGAGCATGTTGAGCATGGAGAGCTGCTGGAAAATACCGTGAGTAATGATGAACAGGTCTCCCACTCACACGGTGAAAGTAGCAATGAGCTACTCAGTAATGGTGTAATAGACAAAAACAATGGCCCGAACATTAACTCTGAGGGGGGCAATGTCTTGAATTTGGAGGGGGCAGAGACTATGGGAGCCCTGGGTTTAGAAACCAATATGGGAACCAAAGAGGGGACAGGGGCCCGCGGGCGTGGAGGGCCTAAAGTATTAAAGACCTATCAATCTGCTCGGCCTGAAGTATTGGCAGGTCTACCCATAAAACCAGGAAGAGTGAGAGGGGAAACTGCCCCCCCGGCAAAATGTTGTGGCACGAAACACCAAGACTAAGACTAAGACCATGACTGTACCCCCTGGCTCTCCCAGGGATGAATGTTTCTTCTCACTGAATGATGCAGAAAGCGACGATGAGGAGTCAGATATCACATCAACACCAGGAGAAAGCTCTTTAGAGGTCTCTGAGGGAAATACTACGGATCCGGAGGATAACACAGCTCATAGGGAAAATCTGCAACATAAAATGCGCAAATCACAAAGCACTTTAAAAAGAGCGATGAGCCCAACGCAAGTCTCAAAAAAACTAGACTAGGATTATTCTGCCACCTCCCAAACCTACCCTGAGGGAGGTGCAAGCGATCATCAGGAGTCTCATACTCCTAATCAAACTACTACTTTGGATATGCTATATAATACATTGAAACAGATGCAACTAGAAGCCAGATCAGAGAGTAGGAGGGCAAGGCAGGCAAATCAGAAGTTACAAGGGTCTTTAAGGTAGGTTAATAAATTATATGCTGACATGGCTACAAGAGTCACTGAAGTGGAGGTGAGGACGGGACAATTGGAAGATGAGGTCAATGCATGGCAGAAATTCAGACAGGAAAAGGAGGAGACAACAACTGATTTGCAATGGAAACTCGAGGATTTCGAAAATCGGCAGCGTCGAAATAACATTAGACTTCTTGGAGTTTCGGAAGGACTGGAAGGCCAGGACACTAGGGCCCTCATTTATGAAGAGCTTGCGCCGTCAATGCGCCAAAAATAATGACGCATCGTCGGCGCAACGCATGCGCCATATTAATGAAGTGGCGCATCTCCGACGATGCGCCACTTTCAGCCCACTGCGCCGGGAAAACCACTGCGTGAAAATGCCCTGCGACACGTAAGTATTAATGTATGCAAGGTGGGCGTTACCACGGAGAAACAGGCGCAAAAGTGACACATCCATATTTATGACTTTATCCACTTTTGTCGCATCTGTTGCGGAAATGGCGCAGCGTTGCGGTTACGTCAGAATTGGTGCGCCTACAAAACGGATGCGCAGGAAATGACGCATCGGCACATAGCAAGAGGAGAGGCCACAGTGGACATTGCTGCAACTATCCCCACACCATGGAGGTTGTAATGCTGCGAGTAGCTGCCAGACGGAGACGACTAGAACCAGGAATCCCACCACAACCCCCCGCCCCACAAAATCCACCCCCCAGCCTCCCAAGGCAACGCCGGAGAAAGGAGCGGTTATTCCGTCGAAGGAGCGTCCTGAGAGGCCTCAGGAATGAGGAGGTCATAAGTCTATTTCGCCTCAAGAAGCAGACCATACAACATCTACTGCGACTCATTGGACCAAGGCTAGAAGTAGTACCCAACAGGCCTACCAACATACCGCCACAGGCAAAGCTCCTGGCTGTGTTGCATATGCTAGCGTCGGGCTCCTTCCAGACAACAGTTGCCAAAGTGGCAGGAATATCCCAGCCAGCTTTCTCATCATTCCTACCAACTGTCCTGGATGCCATCATCCATCTGACACCCCGCTACCTCCGTTTCCCCAACAATCCACAACAGCAGATGGAGATCAAGCAAGGATTCTATGACATAGCAGGCTTACCCCATGTGCTGGGTGCCATTGACTGTACACATGTGCAATTAGTACCTCCGGCAGCAACAGCACATTTGTACATAAATCGCAAACATACATATTCAATCAATGTACAGGCCATTGTGGATCACCGTGGACTATTTACCAATGTGCTGGCAAAATACCCTGGCAGTGTACATGATGCCTTCATATTCCGGAACTGCATCATAAATGACCGATTCAAGAATGGCCAGTATGGCAATGGCCTACTTGTAGGTAAGCAAAAGAGTATGATACAATGCACCATCCATGCTACCATACTGGTAATATTGCTTCAATGACGCTTTAATGAGGTCATGGATGGAATAATGTTGTACTAGCATATACATATACATCAATAGAAGGGGCATAATTAATTAAGGTCATGCGCTGCCGGTGCGTAACTTCAAAAATGGGAAAAAGTCACGCACCAGTGGCGCAAGTCCTTCATAAATGAGGCCCAAGGTCATGTAGAGGCATATAGGGAGTCAATGCATGTCCGTCCAAATCTGTGTCCATTTCCCAGCATAACTATGTGCCAAAGGTGTCTTGCATGTGAGTCACTGGATGTGTTCTCTGCAACATCCATGCCCAATGGACACTACCAAATGAAATATTGCCCACAACATATGGCCTGTAGTTTACCAGAACCATTACAAGCATTTAATTGTACCTTCTCATTTATTCCATTACAGCTGACCAGGGATATGGCATCCAGCCGTGGGTGATGACACCTTATGGAAACCCACAGTCGCCACAGGAAGTAGCGTACAACCAAGCACATTGCAGGACCAGGAACATTGTCGAAAGAACATTTGGTCTGCTCAAGGCCAGGTTTCGGCGCCTGGACAAGTCTGGTGGACGTATGCTGTATTCACCAGAGACAGTGTGCTAATTAATTTTGGCTTGTGCAATACTGCACAACATATGTGTGCTCACAAAAGTCCCCTGGGATGATGGAGCTGATTTAAATCCACAAATGCAGGAGGATGACCAGGAGGACGGCCATGCTCCTGTAAACCAAAGCACAGCAGCAGGCATCCGCAGACGTGCTGACATAGTGCATAATTTTTTTTAAGAATGTGAAAAATAACATCCTCATCATGCATCTTGATTTTTGTTTGGACTAATAAAAATACATCATACAACCTTTACTGCCTTGTGCATGATTATTTTTCCAAAATTTACACTGCAAGTTGCATGACAATCTCATATGTGGAGTACATAATCAATCAATCAATCAAAGCTATTATATAGTGCACTACTCACCCGGAGGGTCTCAAGGCGCATGGGGAGGGGGGGTCCGCTACTGCTCGAACAGCCAGGTCTTGAGCCGCTTCCTGAAGGCAAGGTGGTCCTGGGTCAGGCGGAGGTGGGTCGGGAGGGAGTTCCAAGTCTTGGTGGCCAGCTAGGAGAAGGACCTTCCTCCTGTGGTGGCTCTTTGGATGCGGGGGACGGCGGCGAGGGCGTGGCCGGTCGATCGAAGCTGGCGTGTGGGAGCGTAGAAGTTGAGGCGGCTGTTGAGGTATCCTGGGCCTTGGTTGTGTAGGGCTTTGTGTGCGTGGGTGAGGAGACGGAAGGTGATTCTCTTCTTGACCGGGAGCCAGTGCAGATCTCTCAGGTGTCCGGAGATTTGGCTGCGACGGGGGATGTCCAGGATGAGTCGTGCTGAGGCATTCTGAATCCGCTGGAGTCTCTTCTGGAGTTTGGCAGTGGTTCCGGCGTAGAGGGAGTTGCCATAGTCCAGTCGGCTGGTGACGAGGGCCTGGGTAACAGTCTTTCTGGTCTCGGTGGGGATCCACCGGAAGATCTTACGTAGCATGCGCAGGATGTTGAAGCACGACGAGGAGACTGCGTTGACTTGTCTGGTCATGGAGAGGGAGGAGTCCAGGATGAAGCCCAGGTTGCGTGCGTGCTCTGTCGGTTTGGGTGCGCTGCCCAGGGTGGGGGGTCACCAGGAGTCGTCCCAGGCGGAGGGTGAGGATCCCAGGATGAGGACTTCCGTCTTGTCCGAGTTCAATTTCAGGCGGCTGTTCATCATCCACATGGCTACGTCTGTCATCCCTTCGTGTAGGTTGGCTCTGGCGGTGGCGGGGTCGTTGGTGAGGGAGAGGATCAGCTGGGTGTTGTCGGCGTAGGAGATGATGTTGAGGTTGTGTTGGCGTGCGATGGCTGCGAGGGGGCTCATGTAGACGTTGAAGAGGGTTGGGCTGAGCGAGGAGCCTTGAGGAACGCCGCAGATGACTTTGGTGGCTTCTGATCTGAACGGGGGGAGGCGGACTCTCTGTGTCCTTCCGGCGAGGAATGAGGTGATCCATTCCAGTGCCTTCTCCTGGAGTCCAACGTCGCTGAGGCGCTGCGCTAGGGTACGGTGGCAGACAGTGTCGAAGGCCGCGGAGAGGTCTAGGAGGATGAGGGCCGCTGTTTCTCCGTTGTCTAGCAGGGCTCGGATGTCATCAGTGGCTGCGATCAGGGCGGTCTTGGTGCTGTGGTTGGCCCGGAAGCCAGACTGCGAGAGGTCGAGGGATCCGTTTGTCTCGAGGAAGGCGGCCAGCTGCTTGTTGAGGGTCTTCTCGATGACTTTTGCAGGAAACGGGAGCAGCGAGATGGGGCGGTAGTTCTTGAGGTCGGTGGGGTCGGCTGAAGGCTTCTTTAGTAGAGCGCTGATTTCGGCGTGCTTCCAGCTCTCCGGGAAGGTGGCGGTGTCGAAGGAGGCGTTGATGATGTCCCTCAGGTGGGGTGCAATGACAGCGTCGGCCTTGTTGAATACGTGGTGAGGGCAGGGGTCGGTCGGAGATCCGGAGTGGATGGAGTTCATTGTGCGGATGGTGTCTTCGGTGCTGATCGGGGTCCAGGCACGGAGGGTGGTGGTGGGGGGCGGTCGTTCAGTCGTGGCGAGCGTTGGTTGAGTGCTGAAGCTGTTGTGTATGTCCGTGATCTTGTTGTGGAAGTAGGAGGCGAGGGAGTTGCAGAGGTCTTGCGAAGGGGTGATGTCGTTGTTTCCGGCGTTGGGGTTGGAGAGCTCCTTAACGATGTTGAAGAGTACCTTGCTGTTGTGTGTGTTGCTGTCCAGTCGTTCCTTGAATGCATTTTTCTTGGTGGCGTGGATTAGTTGGTGGTGTTTTCGGGTGGCGAGCTTGAGGGCAGTCATGTTGTTCGGTGTTGGGTCTCTGCGCCAGGCTTTCTCGAGTGCTCGGCAGTTCTTCTTGGAGCTCTTGAGTTCGTTGGTGAACATGGGGCTTTCTTGCTGCCGGGTCTGCTAGGTGGGGTCTTCAGAGGGGCGAGGTCGTCTGCGCAGTTGCTGATCCACTTTGCGAGGTTGGTGGCGGCCTGGCTTGTGTTCGTTGCGCTGGTGGGAGGGTTCATGCTCAGGGAAGTCGCAAGCTGGTCGGCTGTGATCTTGTACCAGCTTCTGCGTGCAATCTGTTGCTGGTGGTGGTGGATCATGGTCCTTTTGAAGCTGAAGTGGACGCAGCTGTGGTCCATCCAGTGGAGTCCGGTGGCGTGGCTGAAGGTGATGTCCTTGCTGGATGAGAACACGGGGTCGAGTGTGTGTCCGGCGTAGTGGGTGGGGGTGGTCACCAGCTGCTTGAGACCGAGGTTGTCAAGGTTGGCCAGCAGGGTGGTGGTGTTGCGATCTTTGTTGTTCTCCAGGTGGAAGTTGAGGTCCCCGAGGAGGATGTAGTCAGCGGAGAGGAGGGCGTGCGGGCTGATGAAGTCGGCGATGTCTTCGCTGAATTGTGTGCGTGGTCCCGGGGGTCTGTAGATGAGGGTGCCTCTGAGGGTGGTCTTGGGGTTGATGTGGATCTGGAAGTGCAGGTGTTCGGCGGGTGCGAGGGCGTCGTCGGTGTTGGTCGTGATGCGGATGGAGTTCCTGTGGATGATGGCGATGCCACCTCCTGTCTGGTTGACGCGGTCCCTCCGGATGATCTTGTAGCCGTCCGGGATGGCGATGGCGATGTCGGGCGCTGAGGAGGCATTCATCCAGGTTTCTGTGAGGAAGGCGACGTCTGGAGATGTGGTGTCGATCAGGTTTCAGAGTTGGACGGCGTGTCTGTGGACGGAGCGGGTGTTGAGCAGGATGCACTTGAGGTGGTTGCTGCTGGTGCTCGGCTTGGTCGGTGCTGGTGTAGTGCAGGTCCGGATGCAGGTGAACTTGCAGGAGTGGCAGCAGAAGGGTCCGTGGGTGCGTCTCGGGGTGGCTCGATAGCAGGCCGGGCTTCGGCCGGCATTGAGTGCGTAGAGTTTGGCGGGGTCGTAGGTCCGGCGGGTGGGCTGGTGTCTGCGGGAGCCAGGGGTCCTGGCACTGGGCGCGGTCCAGGCGCGGACGGGCGCAGACGGGCTTACCTTTGGCGCGCCTTCGGCACACAATCGGCGCTCCCGCTGCGCGTCAACGCTGCATGTGCGCACGGTCGCCATTTATGGCCAAGTGCAGGGAGGGAGGAGCAGCTGGGATGTGGGAGCGGGGAGGGCACAGAAGGGAGGGGGCATGTCCACACTCCCGGCGGCAGGAAGCAGGGAGCGGGGCGGGTGGGCGCGGGGGACAAAAAACACAGGGGGGGGACACCAGTACAAGCAGAGGGCAAAACAGGAATTAAATACGGAATGCTGTACAGTTACAATCGAAACAACAAAAGGCAGAAAATGCGGGAGAACGAGCGGCGGCGGGGGGCGTGGCCAGAGGAAGGACGGCTCAGCGAGGCTGAGAGCAGTGGCACTCAGGCGGGGGGCACACGCGACAGCTGGTGGCCGTGCGGCGCGGGGGTGTCCTAAGGATAGGTCACCAGGTATACATGACATTTACTCTCATGTCTGGAGGCTGACATCAGACATACATCAGGCCACACATCCATTTACATTGTACTGCCTTGCAATTTCACCTGCAATGGTCTCACTCACCAGTGTCTGTTCAACACAGGTACCCTGGCACCATAGTGCATGTGTGTCTGTGTGCAGGGTATGAATGCACATGTGTATGAAGGTGACCGTTCCTGTACAAAAATATTCCTCCATGCAACACAGCATACATAGTGCAGGTAGGCAGGCCGGCCATTGTGAGTCAGCGCACATGAAAAGCACAGGAATCTCCCGTATGTCAAAGACACAGCACCTTCCTGCCCTATTTGCTTGCTGCAGGGAAGTGCCGCAGGAATGCATGCTGTAATAATCTACGCAAAAACATCATAAATTAGGTTATAAATTCACAATTGTCAAAAACCAACATTTACCATCCCAATTTTGTGGTGCAGAAAATGAAAAAAGCACAGGTGAAGATGAGTCCACATTATGAAATCACACAGCAGGTAAAAAATAAAAAATTTCTTGTATGTTGCAAAGTCATGTTGGAGGTAAATCAATAATAGGACAAACATTACATTCATTAATATGTTACACAGTGGATGTGAGGCTAAATATGACCTTCCATGAAAAAGTAGCCCTCAGTGCTCACACAAGTTTGCATAATAGAACAAATGTGGCAGGCACATAAATGAAGTTGGTGTATCATACTTCATAATCTCATCCATGCATTCATGACTCTACACACAACAGTGACGTTGGGTCTGCGTACGTCAGTATGTGACCCATGCATTCCTGACTGGACGCACAAAAGTGACATTAGCTCTGCCTACGTCACAATCTGACCCATGCATTCACAACTCCACGCACAAAAGTGACAATAGGTCTGCCAACGTCACAATCTGACCCATGCATTCCTGACTCCACGCACAAAAGTGACGTTACACAAGGCCCAAAAGTGACTTTGGTCAACACATGTCATAGTCTGACTCAGCTGAATATACAAACAACAAAAATTTACACACAAACATTTTGTGTTCCTGTTGAGACACTTTCATGCTAAGCGTAAACACGCATCTTTTGCCCAGCGTCAAAAATACAACAGTTAATATATGCAACAACATTATCAGATAAAAACTGCAATGTGCCATTAATGAAGATTGTGACGCATGCCAATAAAATCGCATCTACTAAAACTGGTCGCACCTTGAGGGGAAAATATGTCATCAGTCAGCCATGCATCAAATTTACGATGCGACATAATAATGATTTGGTCGCATGACAATAATGACGCTTCCATGATAACTGGTGGCACCGTAAGGGTAAAATATGTCATCAGTCACCCATGCTTCAAATCAACGATGCGACATAATAAAGATTTGGTCGCGTGACAATAATGACGCTTCCATGATAACTGGTCGCACCGTAAGGGGAAATAAATAAGCAGTGTACCATGCTTCAAATCGACGATGCGACATCATTACGTTTAAATTCGCATGCCAATAATTACGCTTCTACTACAACTGGTCGCACCTTCAGGGGAAAATGTCATCAGTTACCCATGCTTCTAATTAATGATGCGACATAATAATCATTGGGTCACATGACAATAATGACGCTTCCACCATAACTGGTCGCACCGTAAGGGGAATTATTTTATCAGTGTACCATGCTTCAAATCAACCATGCGACATAATAACGTTTTATTCGCATGCCAATAATGACTCTTCCACCATAACTGGTCGCACCGTAAGGGTAAAATATGTAATCAGTCACCCATGCTTCTAATCAATGATGCGACATAATAAAGATTTGGTCACATGACAATAATGACGCTTCCACCATAACTGGTCGCACCGTAAGGGGAAATATTTTATCAGTGTACAATGCTTCAAATCAACGATGCGACATAATTACGTTTTATTCGCATGCCAATAATGACGCATCGACGGAAACGAGTCGCATCGCAACAGGAAATGATGTAACCAGCCTGCCCTGCTCACAAACAGGAAGTAATATCATACTTTCGCTTTCTCTTTCACTCCTTTGTAGTCTCTGAGAGGTGTAGGAGTGTGTTTGCAAAGTGCTTGAGAGTTTTGTCATGTCCTGCAGTTGTTTTACAGTGTGTGTCTTGCTAACTGTGTCCAAATAGTCTCTGTAGTGTTGTGTATTGTCTACCTGTGTGTTGTGTGTAAAAGGGTGTCTGTCTGTTTATGGGTTTTAATAGTCATTAATAGGGGGATTAGTGTTCTGTTAAGGGGTTTTCAAAGTTAGTAATAGGGGGATTAGTGTTCTGTTAAGGTGTTTTCTAAGTTAGTAATAGGGGGATTAGTGTTCTGTTTAGTGGATTTATAGTAATAGGGGGATTCCTGTGAAAGCAACATTTTTTTTGTTGCATTCACACAGCGTGGCTTGTGCTTTGTCACAATGTCACCCAGGTCTAGGAACCTTACTGAGCAGGAGTATGGGGGCTACTGTGGCTGATAGTCCACTACCTCCCAAACATGATTGGGAGTGGAGGCAGGGTACTGCTGGGTTACCCAACCCAAGAAAGGAAGCTGAGGTGGGAGAGGGTCCGGTACCAGATGTTGCGAATATTTGGAGTGGACAGGACCCTCAGACAGTACAAGCATCGGTGGGCTGATGTCATCAACCGTGAGCAGGATCTCCTGGACCACCTTGGAATTGAGGTCGAGGGAACAATTGGTAAGTCAAATTACATTTATTTCATGTATTAACAGCTGTATTGTAATGTTAAGCTATTCCATTGTGAAACTACAGGGCCCTCACTGATGATCCCCTTGCGCCACTGTAACATCAGATATAGGGTCATATCTATCAACAAACCCTTTCGCTAATCAAAAATTGAGATTTTCAAGGAATCGCTATTTATGAATTGCAAAATAGTATGTATTAAGAAAATGCGCTATTATTTTAGGAATTCCTTAATCTTCCGTATGTGCAACTTTGCATGTTTATACTTTGCAATTAAGGGATAATTCCATATGCATTGCCACAGCCCAAGAGGCCCATAGGAATAATTTGAAATAAATACACTAATTGCAAATCAGCTATTTGCTAATCGACATTTGTGAATTATTACAAGGGTGCAGGGGTGTCTCAAAGACACCCTGCTGCAGCCTTCAAAAGTATATGTGTGTGCATATGGTGCACATACATGCCCTATGGGCATGTGTGTGCATCACCTGCCACCTTCCAAAAAGCTAAATTGTGCATTTTTGGAAAAAAATGCACCTTACCATCAACTACAGGTTGATGTTAATTTGCTAAATCTCAAACATAATTTGCTACACAAAAATGCTACATACATAAAGGCAGATTTATGAGGCCGTTGCGCCTCTTTGCACCGCAATTGCGTCACTTTATTTGACCAACTGTGGCGCAAACAATGCGCCCTATTTACAACTTTGTAAAGCACTGCACCATAAGAAGGCGTTCCTGCGCAGGGGGGGGGCGTTCCTGCGCAGGAACGCCTCATGAAAGTGGCTGAGTGAAATCTATGAGATTTCACTCAGTCACTTTCTGGGCAATGCTGCGTCAAAACCCTGCGCCTGCTTGAAGCAGGCGTAGGTCTTGACGCAGCATTGTGCAGATGGTGTACCCCTGAGCCTTGCTGGAGCTGCGTTGCGCTTGCGCCTCACGCATCTGTGCCGTTTTTTCACCATGGTGCGCTGCATTATAAATGAAGTCCTCCATAAAAGCACAATCACATACATCTACACAATGCAAACATATTATCGATATGGGACAAGTGTGCAAGTATTTGGCAAATGCCATCTCAATGTGACACCACAAACAAGGGATCACATGTGTGTCATACATGCAGTGGAAGAGTGTGCTTCACATGTGAAGCACTTAGCCAGAGACTGTTGTATGAATCAGGTTGCCCCATGGGACGCATCGTAAGCCAATGTTGAAGATACCACTGACTCTCATGTAATCTCTGTACTGTGTTGAAATATGCAACATACGCTGAGAATCTGCTCTATTGTCTTTCCCTTTTAGGTGGTCCACCACCATACACAAGGGATGAGGCTAAGGCCACTGGTGAGTGTGAAATCATTACTATCTTTGTCTGTATGCTTACAATGTCTCCTCATGCATGCCATGTATGCAGACAGTCCAAAATCATCATTCTTGCATGCAGCATGTTTACACATCACATGTGCATGGAAGTGTCAAGGACTCAATGGCACCATGTGGAAATCCATAAACTCAAACATAAGGGTCACATGTATGAGGTGTTACAGTGTGCAAGGGACACAGTAACGCTTCTTGTGCTGCTGTAAGTATCTATCACATAAAATGAGACCACAATCAAACAATACATCTAGACCTCCATAGAGCACCATACTCAGGTGTGAGGGTCTGAAGGCACTGAAGGGAGGGGGTGTGCTGCTACTGATAAGATAGGCAGGTCTTAAGTTCTTTAATGAAGGTAAGATGGTCCTGGTCAGTCGTAGTTGTGCGCCAAGGGAGTATCATGTCTTGGTGGCCAGGTAGGAGGATGATCTACCTCCAGTGGTGGATCAGTCAATCCTTGGGATGGTGGCCAGTGGGAGGCTGGTGGAGCGGAGGTGGCCGGTAGGATCTGAGAACGAGAGGCGGTTGAGGAGTCATTCTGGGCCCATGTCATGTGTCTATGTGTGTGGGTGAGGAGCCAGAACGTGATCCTTGTGTTGACGGTGACCCAGTGTTGGTCAATATGGCCTGTAGAAATGCTGCTGTGGTGAGGGCTGTCGAGGATGAGTTGTGCCGATGCATTTACTATGGGTAGTAATTCTGAGTGAAGTCTGGCAGTGGTTCCTGTGTATAGGGCATTCCCGTTGTACACTTGGCTGTTGATGAGGGCCTGGGTGACCGTCTCACACGTTCCGGTGGTGATCCACCAGAATATCTATCGGAGCATGCGCAGGGTGTAGAATCATAAGGATGACATGACGTCCACTTGTTTGTTAGTTGTGAGTGAGTAGACCTGGAAGAATCCCAAGTGGGGTGTATGCTCCGTGGGTGTTGTTGCTGTGACCATTGTTGTGGACCAATAGGCGTCGTCCCTGGCGGATGTTGATTTGCCAAGGATGATAACCTCTGTATTGTGTGTCTACAGTATCTGCTGACTGAGCTTCTTCCATTCTGCAGCGTCTATTTTTCCTTCATGGAGGTTGTTTCTGGTTGGGGCTGGGTCTTGGGTGAGGGACCGTACCAGATGGGTGTCATTGGCATAGGATTTTATGTTGTGGTGGTGTGTGCATGCAATGGTGGCAAGTGTGCACATGGAGATGTCGAAGAGTGTCGTGCTGAGCAAGGAGCCTTGGGGTACGTGACAGTCAGTGTATGTAGACCATGGCTACATGACACATGCTAATTGTAGTACAACATACACATACCTCCTACAAGTAGGATTTCCTTGTGCCCCACGTGTGTCAGTACTTGCCATTGTTAGAGGGATGCAACAGTGCTGCAAGTCCATCATCAATTAGCACAATAATCATGCAGTTACCTATGCAACTAAAAGGGTCACCGGCAGAATTCACTATTGACATCAGTAGTAAATATGCATTGATGTACATGTGTATAAATGGCCATTGCATCATTTATCATGCATAGTCAATCCACATACCAGGCCTTGATGCTGGCCATGATATGACGTCCCCTGTCAAGATGCGTCTACCATGAAAGTGTTGTGCAGTGTGTGTTGCGTAGTGTGAAAACGCAGCACGTATTTACTCCCAAGCAGCACCCCATGTACAAGAGTTAAATGATAGGAGGCGGTGCCCAAATCAATTGCAGTGCACACCTGTGTCTTTCCTTGCAACACAATCCTAATTTGGCCATGTTTCGTTTCCATGGTGCATTTTACATGTGTGTAGGCTTGTGCAGCATACAGGGATGATGGTCCATATACCTTGCTATGTATCTGCGTATGAAGTGCACAATTACAATGCCTATACAAACCTTGCCTGCACACAGATGCACTGGCATCATGTTGAGAAGGGGCCTACATATGTGAATGGCGAGCATTGGGTTCATGGCCAGGACAAATGCATTGGAATGCACCATCTCATATGTATTGAGGCCTTACATGTCATGTACATTATTTATCATGTTAGGTATTACGCAACATCACTTAGAATCCCTGTGTATGACAATCGATGATGATGCCACCATGCTTTTAAATTGATGCCCTGTTAACGATAGGCCCTTGACAAAATGTTCATAAGATTGCATTAATGTGCATGTGTACAGGTGTCAATGTGTAAGTGCAGACTGATGTGGATGTCATTGCTCCATTACAGAAAACATGACACAAGATGAGGAGAGGCAGTATCGCATCCGTCTAGAGAGATACCGCCACATACGGAATGTTGGTCGTTCATTCAGGCAGATGGGACGCCGACATGAGCGCTCACATGCTGCTGGAGCCTGGAGATCACCAACTCCCACTCCACCATCCAACACGCGGAGCAGGAAGGAAAAGGCAAAAACCTCACTCATGGACTCCGGACCAGCAACTGGATCATGTGAAGATCAAGATCCCCAGATGGACACTGATTCTCCTACACAGAGTGGACCCTCAGGCATTCAGACATCAGCACCATCAACATCTGGTTTGGTTGCACCCCCAGCTAGTCTTGGTTCAGGATCTGCAAGTCATTCCACTTCTGGACATCCCTCGGATCTGACCACAGTGACAACCACTGCTCCAAAATCTGGACCCACCACTGCAGAGGCCCTTGCAACGAGGACAGGTGGAGCTGCAGTAGCGCAAGTTGGACGTACAGCAACAGGGCATGCAGCAGCTCCCCCTGAGATCGACGGTGTGCTCCTGATGGCCAAAATTGGCAATATTGAGGGCAAAATGGAACTGACATTGAAGGTTGCGGGCATGCAACTGCAGCTGGCCACCCTGCTGTCCATGGTTGCCGACATGAAGGCCACCATTGAACAAATGGACGAGCAGAAATGAACACAGAGTGAACAACTGTGGTCGTTGTCCATGACATGGAATTTCACATGTCAAGTTACGGACCTTGTTATTGTTTACATTTTTTAAATGGTTCGATAGTTTTTAGGATAGTTGTAGTACTTAGGAATAGTGTTAGGATAAGTGTTAAGTTATTAGGAGTGGGTGGGGGTTGATGTATAGTGTATGTTAAATGTATTTTGAGATGTATAAAAAAAATACTAAAAAAATATTTCATTGTTTAGTTAGGTAGGTTAATTAGTATGTGTTTAGATTAAGTGTATGTATGCCTGATGTGTGATTGTTGAATAGGGGGTGGGGGGTCATCTGTGTGTTGTGTAGTATGTGTGAGGTAGGTATAGGAACAGTTAGACAAGATAAGTGTAGATGTTAGTGCCTTAGATTAGCTTAGTGTAGGATTGTATTACTAATTTTGAAAAGTGTAGTGTAGTTTAGCATAGCATTTAATTAGTGTGAACACATTTTGTTAATAAAATATGTTTTTCAATTACAATAAGTTGTACTTGTAGGCATATGAAGTTGAGAAATCAGCTCTGGGTGAGCATTACCCTTGCTGGCCAAGGAATTTCAACAATGATCTCATATCTGAGATTACCGTTACATGTTAGCTATTGTAAGCCAAATGTTCCTTACACTATCACTAATTCATACAGGCCAATACTCACCCTTGAGGGACTTTAGGTAATGCGTCTCAGGTGAGCCCATGTGATCAACAATCATGTGTAGAGATTGTGGGACCTCTTTCATGACGTTTTTCCGTAGTGGAGCACAGCAGGCCTTCCTGTTGCGCTACCCTTTTGCAGGATGAAGTGCAGGACCGTGCCGTATCAGGAAGTTACTGCGCTGTCCTGTTGTTCTCACCAGCACTGTTGCACAATGTCCTGTTCATCGCTAACGCAGTCACCTTTGCACAATGGGGCAAGTGTGTCTGCCTTGCGGTGAACATCAGACTTGTACAGGAACGGACACCTCTCAGTTAATCAATCATCACAACGGCCTCTTCCTCTTACTATGTCTACTGCATTGTGAGAAAAAGGGGAGACAAGGAGAATTCATCATATTTGTCAACATTGAGCCTTCTTCACGCCTGCACTGGGTCTGTGTAATTTCTGGACAGTGCCTCACATTTCATGTTCCTATTACATCTGGGGCAGTGTCAAAAGCCAATGGATGTTGCTGGGAAGGCACCCAGCAACACCCATTGCACGTGCCTGTAAGGCAGATCAATGCGTTCAAGAGTTGGATTTGCTGCATGCAGCATTATCCCATGACTATGTGCTTTGGTGATGGATGATGACTATTAGGCAGGGTTAGGCATCACACAACGTCACAACAAGTGAGGGTCAGATGGCACAAGGGCCGTCATTTATTGGGCCACCTGGTATTGAGACTGTAGCTCAATGTTTGCAGTGTTTCCCAATGCTGAGGGCCAGTATGACCCACGTCTTTCCTGCAAGTGGAAAAGAAAGCTGGTTTACAGGCTGGCTATGTAGATGCAGGGAAATGTGACCATGGCTAGGTCTGTATTGCAGACGTATGTCTTATGGGCCTAGAAGCAGATTCATTGGTAGAGGTTTGCTGGCCCAGGGTTCTGGCTGACTGTGTAGGCGTGTGTGAGCTCCTTGAGTGTCAGTATATCTGTATGGGTGTGGATGCAGTAGAGCTCCTGTATGTGCAGGCGGAAGTGGTATTATCATGGGAGCCACAGGGAACGTCTACCTACGGTTGTCTGGACATTCATCATTTTTGTACTGAGGGTATTTTTGATACTGTTATTGAGGGCTTTCACATTGCACAGGCTGATGATGATGGATGTGTGGCAGATCTAATCAATGCATCAGTTGGCAATAATTTTGATGCTCTTGCAGAGTTAGCAGAGGGTGAAGAAGTATGGTGAGGATACTGCTATTATCCGTAATGACAGGGTGAGGGATGTGTTCTGTACAATGTATAGTTTGTGTGGCACATATGAGTGCTGAACTGTTTATCCAGCCCAGGGTACCCCCAGGTATAGTCCCATGTGGTAGTGGTTGTTGTGAGGATGATGACCTGTTTTGACAACTAATGGAGATTTGTCCAGCTGAGGCACATACTTGTTGGCACATCTCGCATCCATTGTGGTTAGTCGTGTCCTGTGATGTTGGGTACCTTGGTGAGGGAGAGGCAGAGCTGGGTGTATTAGGCGTAGGGTACTATGCAGAGTCCATGTTCACTGATGTCCTCAGCAAGCGGAGCCATGTAGACATAGTAGACAAAGGTACTGAGGGACAGTCCCTGAGGAACTCAGCATCAGTACTCTGTGTGTTGTGCTGTGAAATGTATTAGGCTGAATCATCTGCTCCGGTCTGGAAGGGTGGAGACATTCCAGTGTGGTGTATTACCTTGCCTCATGCCATAGTGGAGTCTAACTGCTAGTGTGTTGTGAAACATTGTTTCTTGCAATGATGCGATGTATTGTGTATATGGAGTGGCAGTGTGACCTACTTTGAGGATTGTGTGGATGTTGCTGTGGCGTGTAGGAGGGACCTCTTGATGCTGTTGTTTGTCATGGCGCAGGATTGGGGATGTTCTATGTTCATATGAACATCACTGGGTGCATGATGACCCTCTGGTTAATGACTTTCACTGCAAATGTGTGTGGAAAGATGTGCCTGTGGGTCTTGACGTCTGTTTGGTCAGCAGGGGTGTAACTGCTAATGTCATTTAGCTCTCAGCATTTGCAATTACTGTGGAGGTGCATGTTCCAATGGTGGAGGCCATGTACTGTCACTGTTCGTGTGCAATGGGGGATGCAGCCCTGTGGAAGATGTGCTGTGGGCAGGGGTGTGTGGGTGCTCCTTAAAGTATGTCCATCACGGTGTTTGTGATGTGAAACATGTAGACATGTGGCCACCAGAGGATGGTGTGTAGTGTGGCTTACTTGGGCTAAGGTGTTGTGTGGTATGCCTTGCTTATGTTCATCTAAGTTGACATTCACTTTGCTGATCTAGTGGTAGGAGACTGTACCAAGTGTCTATAAAATTCCCGTGTAGTGAGTGAGGGCTGAGCTGGGTCATATTGTTTAATTTGGTATGGAGTTGATGCTTGCCATGGATTGGCATGATGTGTAGAGCATTGTGCCCTTCAGGATTTTGCATTTGTGTGGATCAGATGAGTTTGACATTTTGCTGTGATTTTATCCCTGTAGGCGGAGTGTAATTCCTGGGGTTTGGTTGACCCTCAAAGCTAAATCCAGCAGCCTGCACATGAGCATTGTTTGTTGTATGTCCGTGGATACACAGGTGACATTGGTGGTGTGTTGTATGTTGTGCTTCAAGGAAGTGTGAAGCCATGTATGTGCATATGTAGTACAACATCTGTAATTCGTAATGATCTGAGTTAGTGTGGCACATGGTGGATGGAGGGGTGTGTATCAGTGCTGAGGCAAGGGGCTCTGTGTTGATCTTGCACCAGTGTCTGCACAGGGACTGTGCCCTTGACATGTGTATGGTGTGTTTCAGAATGATGAGAGGATGCATTGGGGCTTGGATCAGGGAGGATGTGAGGGATGGCCAAGGAAAATGTAGTTACCTTGGATGACAATGTGTGCCCATGTGTGTCCCACCTTGTGAGTTGTGTTGATGACAACCTGGGTATATCTGATGTCGGGGATGTTGTCTAGGAGTGCGGTGAGGTTGAATAGGCTGAGTTTGTCAATGAGTCATACTGGTGTCTGAGCTGTACATAGTCCACGTATTGTAGGTTGTTGTGCGGTCTGTGATCTGCATTGTAGTTGGCAAATGAGGAGGCACATCAAGGATGTCTGTATGCAAGGTTACAACATGGAGTTGTCCTGTAGTTGACTTTGATACAGGAGTGGACATGTTCAGGACTGTGCAATCACTTGATCATAATGGCATTAGTCTGTTGGAGGCAGTTCCTGAAGATGATGGCAAGGCATCCCTCCATGGTGTTTGTGGCCGTATTTCTGCATGATCTTGTACAAGTTGTGGATTGCGTATGCAATGCCAGTTGCAGATGTGACCCAGGCAACGTAACTAGTGCCAGAGGCTGTAGTTGGCCTCACACATTTATATGCCATATCTGTGCACAGGACATGTGTGTAGGAGGATGAAGCTCAGGCACCACTGTGCATTGGCATACAGCTGGCTGTTCATAGCTGTAATTGTCAGCAGACGGGGTAAGGTGCTTCAGCAGTGTCAACATGAGACTGTTGCTTGGTATTTGCACGGTGTCCTGAGCTGACAGTTGTATTATCTCACAAGGTTGCATACATGGAGTGCTGCATTTGTAGTGGGGGTGGTTTTAACAACCAGGCTAACATCAGCTGGTCTTGCGCATGTTGTGTTTGTTCACTGATGTGCTTGAACTCTGCACAACAATGGTACCTATATACATAATCCACCATTCAGCTGGGGTCGTGTGTAGGGTGAGCAGCTTGTAGCTGGAGCATGGACGTGTGTGGGTGCTGGATGGACAGGCAACTGCAGTGGCAAGTAAAAGTCAGTGTGAAAACAGAGCAAATACAGGGGATACACAACAGACAGGCCAAATTAGCCCTATCAGGAACAGCAGACACACACACCAAGGGCACAATACAGTGAACAAGGCACAGACAGACCATGGTGCCACTGGGAAATGGCCTCATTGGCAATCTACATTGTACTAGTGGTACAGATTGTACCACAAGTGTATTGGGGCATTTCAATTGGGGAAAGACATTTCTTGTGTGTAGTAGCACAATAATCTGTGTGACAGGCCTGTACATAAGTACTTATTGTGGAAGTATGGTAGCTGACTCATTTTCACATAGCGATTTAGTGGATTTTCTAAAAGACTCCAAGCTTGAAATCGGTCACGTTCTCACTTCTCCAAATGAAAGGTGTAACCGTGATCAAGGATCAGTGGTGTGGCGAGGCTTTGCCATTCGCTCAGATTCACATATGTGTTGGGACATCTCAATTCTGACATGTCATGTAAGTCATCTTGCCATGGCTAATTCCGCAGCTAATTTTGTCCGTCAGTGTGTCAACATACATCTGGCACACTGAGCCTCATCAACGACAGCCTTGAAACACTTTAGAAAAGTGAAATTGTTACGCTTCAGTGCCACAAGGCATTGAGGCATGAGGGCCACAGTCTTTGCAGCAGCACTGAAGTTTTTGTAGGACTTCATACATGAGACACCATGTGAGTGTTGAGTGATGTTGTTTCAATCACTGGTGTGAAGAATGTCCCTATTCCCATGCTTAAGTTAATAGAATTGTCTGCTACTCATCTTACCTTAGGATGTGCCTTTGATGCCAGCCACATGCTGATGTTTTCCTTTGATACATACATGTGGTATGTCAGATATTTCATCATCACATACATACACCTTGGACTGACCCACATTCATGGTAGCGTGCAAGCAGATCTGATTTTCCCAGTCACCCCCTCCTTGTACAAACTTGTAGTGTTAGTCATTCTAACTTATGTCATCATTCGTTATGTTGCACATTAGCAATGCTGTAGTACACACGTTACTAGTCACTTTATGAACGTTGCCAGTTGGACATTGCATGTTGTGGTTGCAAATGTATGTAAGTGACACAACTTAGCAAGTAGCAAGGTATGACAGGACTCTAATGATCAAGGGACACATACAGTAGGGTTGAGTTTGTACATGCACAGTCCATACATCAACATGACATTTGTGACATGCATGAGTGAGTAGTTTTTAATTGTGTGATAAGGGAGTGTCAACATCATATGGTCACCTCATGGAGGGAGGCCACAGATAATTTATTGTACATCCATTGGCTAGCAGTAATTTGTTTTTCATCATTACTGGGGTACAATGTCAGTATTATGTGCACCAGACAGTGTATATGTATTGTCCTGGTACAATATGTGATGCTAACGCATGGTTCTGCGGAGGACTGGACAATCTTCAGAATCTTCTTCATCAGATGTGTTTGTTGTCACAGCTGATGGTGTAATCAGTGGTGCAGTCGACACAGGAGGCATAGACACATCAGGGGCTGCAGATGTTGATGGGATTGTACCTGCATCATGTTCCATGCCCATCAGGTACCGCATGAATGCACTGAGCATGACTTGGTGATTTTCAAGCACAGCTGTTACATCCCGTTGGTAGTTAGCCAATTTGGTCAGGTATGCATCCTGTTTTGCATTCATTTCTTTAAGGGTGTCCTGAATTTCCCTCAGCCTGTTGGCCACTTCAAGGCTGGCACTTGTGTTAGGCATTTGTCTGTGCCTCTGCTGCATGACTTCTGATATGTCATTTATGGCGTGAAACAAAGTACGTGGTGGTGCATCATTGCTGCTACCAGTTTCCGCACTGCCACTATTGGATGTTAGGCAACGGAGCACACCCTCTAGGGTGCCTGCCATGCTCTCAATGCCTTTACGCACCTCCTGTGCCAACTGACCCTGTACATCCACAACACGTTGTTCAAAAGAATTCAGCGTGTTCGGCGAGTGGTGAGGCAGAGATGTTGTGGGAGGTGGCGTAGGAGTGCTTCCATGTTGGGCAAGCGGAGATCCCACTGTGCTGGTTTGCCTTCTGGTGTGGGGAGAGGGAGTTTGTATTGATTCTAACAGGTCCTGGATGACGTCTGTGTCCACACTTGGTACACTTTCCCCGCCGTCATCATCGGATTCAAACATAGGTTCCTGCTCATGAGGAGGTGTACCATGCTCTGAAATAAAAAATAGATGTATGTTTATGATCATGTCTGACATATGGTGTACAGATGCACAATTCTGAGTCATCTACCCTTTTTGACTTTGATGTGTGTCAACATGTCAAAGTTAAAGCTACACATCATCACTCATGTTACCTAAAATGACATGGCATGAATCATTTGATGGATTCAAAATGTTTGTCCAAAAACATGGCACATGGCCAGACAGTGCTTGCACACTTGCAACATTCAACTTGAGTGCATGTCCTGATGTCTGTTTTGTTGGTGTATATTGGGGACACATTCCAGCACAGTAGCAAGTCCAAGTGGCATTTTGCACTCTATATGCGTGCAACAGGTATCAGGCCACAATTACTGAGGATCGGGGACATGGATTTCTTACCATCTCCCATCATCCCACCTGTCATAGCCATCACAGCTGTGTTGTTTGTGTGTGGCCCATTTCCTGTGTCTTCATGCTAATTATGTTATATTTGGATAATACAGATTGCTCCTGGTATGTTGCTCAACCTACACCCAGCTCCCCCTGTGTGCCCCTGCTGCCGCTGCTGAGTACACACTGGCAGGTGTGCAGAACCACCATATTAGTGTCCCGTTAGTGGCCTCAGTGCAACTATTTTTCACCCTGTTTGCACACCATTTTGGCTTCAGTGCCACTGTTCCACCACCCCATGCACACTTGCTGCTCCCGCCTACCAGCTGCTCCTCCCTCCCACATCCCCATATGTGCCAAACTGTGCTCGACTGTGCTACTTGCGCACCAGAGGCACACCTTAAGCAAGCCAGTCTGCAGCCATCTGCGCCTGGACCATGCCCAGCGCCAGGACCCCTTGTGGTCACTAACGCCACTACACCAGACTCCAGTACTACGCCTGTACCCTCCATGCACTCAATGCCATCCAATACAACAGTTGCTTCCAGGCCACCACAATAACATACACACGGGACCCTTCTCCTGCCGCACATGCAGCTTCACATGCAAGTGAGCCACCAAACCCCCATGGAGTGGACCCAGCCACCTCTGATGCATTATCCACAACACCCACTCCACACGAACACAGCCCATGTGGCTCTGGGATCTGCTTGACACCTCCGCCCCAGATGTGTGATTATTAAACTTGACCTGGTGGGACTACTCCTCTGCGACCAACATCACCATAGACATCCCAGACAGCTACAAGTTGAACCGCAGGGATTGCGCTGACTGATTTGGTTTATGGGTCACCATAGACCACAAGTCCACCCTCAAGGTCGGCACCCATGCAGACAACACCATCAACACCGCCAACCACCTGCACATAAACATCCACACCGACACCCAACACCACCCTCAGAGGACCCTCGTGTACAGCACACCAACACTGTGCTCAGTTCTGCTGCTCCATCAATGACCTCGCCAGCACCCACGCACTCCCCTCCACGCACCACATCATCCTGTGGGACCTGACCTTACACCTCAAGGACAACAACGACGACAACTCCACCATACTGATCAACGACCTCACCAGACCCGGCTGCAGACAACTCGGGACCATACCCACGCCGCCAGCCACAAGCTGGACCCCGTCTTCTCAACAGGTACCCACGTCACCTCCAACCACACCACTGAACTGCACTCGACCGACCACCGCAGCATCAATTTTACCTTCAATTAATCAACCACACACCACTGCAGACAACTGCTGCCTCACCAATGCTGGGTAAAAGTAAACGTAGACCAGCTGGTCACACCCCTCAGCCAGGGCCCGAACTACAACCCCACCAACCCAGTCGCCAGTGCCCAAAAACTCTGACAGTGTATGTAGGACTGCACCAACACCTTTGCCCCACTCACGTTGCCCTCCAACAGCCACGCCTGCAACAGAGCCACCCGGTTCACCGACTACCTCCAGACCTACCAACGCACATGCCGGAAGATGGAGTGAACATGGCTCCATGGACACACACTGCACAACCACACAGTCCACAAGGACGCCACGTGTATACATCACCACCTCAACAGATTGGCAAAGAGCTCCTCCTTCCAAACCTTTCTGGATACCAATGCACACGACAGCAATGAGGTCTTCTGCATCGTTATTGAACAGACGCAAACGTTGTCAACATCCCACCCTCACAAGAAGTGTGGGACTCACTGTCCATCTTCTCACAGCGCACGTTTGGTGACATCGACGACAGCTTCACCACCACAACCACCCCAACTATGCCAGACTCCACCTCCCCAGCGAGGACCACCAGCGCCAACCGCAGCACATCCTGGTACTACGTCGACAAGGACGCAACACACAAGGTCATGAACTCCATACACTCTGGATCACCAGCAGTACCATCACCACACCACTTATTGTACAAAGCAGAGGAAGCGATCATACCACAACTACACAAGTTCATCTACATCTTCTTCAATGCAGCAACATTCCATGAAATATGGAAGCACGCCACAAGCAATGCCCTCCTCAAGACGCACAAGGCACACCCCAAGGCCCTCGAGGACTCACGGCCCATCTCCCTGCTCACGTTCCCAACGAAGGTCATCTAGGTAATGATGAACATGCTAATGGGCCGCGGGCTGGTAGACTCCAACATGTTTCACCCGTCCCAGTCCGGATTCATACGTACATACAGCAGCAAGACAGTCCACATGTCCGGCAAAGACAACATCATGCGCCAACTAGCCAGCACCAAGACAGCAGCCCTCTTCCTCCTGGACCGGTCAACCGCCTTTGACACGGTATGCCATCACACTCTGAAGACACACCTCCGAGAATCATGATTCCAATTGAAGGCCCTAGACTGGACCACGTCCTTTCTCTCCGGCAGAACCCAGAGCGTCCAGAGTGTCCGAAACCCATCCATCAAATGGGACGCCATCAACATCATCTGCGGCGTATCCCAGGGGTCATCCCTCAGCACAACACTGTTCAACATGTACATGTCCCCCTCGTACGCGTGGGCCGCCATCACAGCCTCTACATCATCTCCTACACCAACAACACCCAGCTCATCCTCTCCATCACCAGGGACCCACACACACCCTCAACAAACCTCCACGAGGGAATGAAGTGCCTCACCAACTGGATGAGGAGCAGCAGTCTGAAACTGTACTTGGACATGACACAGGTCCTCATCCTTGGACCCACACCCTGAGCCTGGGACGACTCCTGGTGGGCAACTACACTGGGAACAGCAACAACACCCACTGACCATGCACGCAACTTACAATACATCCAGTACTCCTCCCTCTCCATGTCTGAGCAGGTCGACGCCATCTCCTCCTCATGCTACAACTGCCTCCACATGCTATGCTGGATCTACAAGTGGATCCCCACCCCAGACAAAAATTAGTGTGACGCAGGCCCTGAGCAGCAGCAGACTGGACTACCGCAACGCACTGTACTGAGGATTCCCAGACAAACACCTACAAGTACTGCAACGCATCCAATACACTTACTGCTCATTGATTGTCAACGTCCCCCACTGCAGCAACATCTTCCCCCAAATGTGAGACCTACACTGGATCCCCATCAGCAAGTGGATCAGCTTCAAGCTCCAGACCCAGACGCACAATACACTCCAGTAGGCCGGAGCAGCCTACCTGTACAGCAGACTCAGCTTCTACACCCCCACACGCCAGGTCAGCTCCACCAGCCTCCCCCTCACCACTGTCCACCGCATCCTATGACCAACCTCCAGCAGCAGATCCTTGTCCTACCTTGCCGCCAAGACCTTGCACACCCTCCCGGCCCACCTACGGTAGACCCAGGACCTACTCCCATTCAGAAGACTCATCAAGACCTGTCTCTTTGAGCGGTAGCCGCAGCCCCTTCCCATCAGAGTGGGAGATCCAACAGGTGTTTTTACATGCTGAATGAGTTGTTCCAAGGACACAGACTTCTGAATTCTCTGATTTATTTTTCATGCAGCTGTGGTTCATGCAGACTGCGACGTAATGCATTCCGCAATGTATTTCAAGTGTTTGGTTGGTGTAGTCTTAGGTGTGAGAGAGTATGAGCTGTCTGTCATCAGCAATGGATACAATGTTGAGGCTGTGTTTGTTTTCAAATGGCGCTGAGGCAGCCCTGTTGATGTTGACAAGGGTCAGACACATAGATGGTCCCTCTTGCATTCAGCATTGGAATTACGTGATTATATAGACGAAGGTTGTCAGTCGGATCCTTGGACCTCTTGCTGGGATGAGTGACCCAGTTAAGCGGTGTTCCTTGGAATCCTGCTTCATGTAGTGTAGCAAATCTGTGTGGTGTTAGTCTTTGTCGGAGCACACTCACAGCTCTTGGTCCCGGAGGGTGCAGATGTCACCTGTGGCTGTGAATAGGGTGATCTTGGTGCTGTTGTTGATGTGATGAGGACAGGGCTGTAGTGATCCCACAGGTGGCTGTATCTCATGTTGGAGGGGGTGCATTGAGCTATGACTGGTGTACCGGTGGGTATGGTAGTATGGCTGTTGTGTTGGGAGAGGTTTGCGTGGTGCTGCCTGTGGCATCTCCTGTGTACGGCAAAGTTGTTGTAGTGACATTTTTTACTTTATGGTGAACTTTGTTGGACACTTATCACAGGTCTGTAGTACCAGGGTGATGTCTGTAGCTTTGCAGCATAGGTTGTTTTATTCATGCAGGACCTTGACGAGTTTGCAGGACTTTCCATTATCTTAGACTATTTTTTTGTGGTACTCCCTCATTGCGTCCATGTATGTGTTTTACATTTCAGGTGTCTTGGTGTTTATACAGTTCTTACCAAGGTATCTGCTGGTGCCTCTTGCTTCTTAGAGATCAGTGCTCTACCATGCCGTGTCCCTGTAGTGCTGTTTGTTAGGCTTGCAGAGGGTGGAGGTCTGGTATGCGCAGTTGTGTATCCAGGTGTGACTTTCACTTGCAGAAACGCTGGCGTTGGCTGTGTTTGAGGCCAGGGTGGTGGGTGAGGTTTGTCAGCAGTGTAGGCATGTGAAATGTCTGCGGGTCATGTTTGCAAAGGCCTGTTGTCATTCTCCAATGTTTTCCATGTATGAGTGCATGGAGGCTGGGTGAGCTGCATCAGTGAATGACTGTATATCATTTGCTGCTGGAAATGATTGCATTTGGGACACAGATGTGCGCATTCAGACTAGCCATTGGTGTGCCTTCAGCACACCATGTACATGCGTCTGCTGTGTGCTTGCACAGCGGCTGACATTGAGTAGGCTAAGTGTGAGGTACCATATTCAGTGATGACGGAACACATGAAGACAGGGGTGGGGGCCTTAGTGGTAGTTCATAGACCATATGTGGAGTGTGGGCTCTGATGAGAGCACTGAACTGACTTATAATTGAGACACAAGGGATGAGTGACTGATGTGATCATGCTATGTGTCATCATGGCATGGGAGGGTGGGTAGGGGAGATGTAATATGAGGTGGGGCATGTGCATATTGGCAAGATGACTCAGGTGCCACCCATGATGACCAGAGCAGTAATACCCACTTCCATGTTTGGTATGCAGGCTGCATTTCAGCCTCCATGGCAAACATGGCCGTCACTCCAGCATGTGGCTGCATGACTTATCCCATTTCCTATTACCAGTCACACCAGCACTTCACAGCGTTGTGATTGACTCAGAGTAGTGAGCCTGGCGGGCTAATTCCTTTTACGTGACACAAAGGTAGGGTTGCATAGGCTCCAGAGAAATGGGACACAGCTTTGAGGTCAGACTTCCCTCAATGTGTGCCTGATTCACAAAACAGACTTAAGACTCAATCCTAAACTTAATACTATTTTGGTGTTGACAGAATGCACTTACTACTTTTGGCATTCACAGAATGAACTTAGTACTTTTGGTATTCACAGAAGTTAGGATTTTGCCTTTAGTCTGTCTTAAGTCTGTCTTCAGAGAAACTTAAGACAAAATCCTAACTTCTGTGAATAGCAAAAGTAGTAAGTTCATTATGTGAATGCTAAAATTAGTAAGTGCATTCTGTGAATACCAATATAGTAGTACGTTTTGGATTGAGTCTTAAGTTCATTCTGTGAATGGGCCACTATATGTTTTGCAGCACACACTCACACACACATCCCTGCATCCATAAGACATTGATTGTTATTTCCTGCATTTGTTGACTCACAGCTGTCCCCCCCCCCCCCCAATTGCCAATGTTTGTCACTGTGCCCCCATGCAGAGCAGGTGTAACACTCTTGTGCCAAAAGGCACATACATATCACCAAAACATGCCATGTCATCACATTCCATTGAATTCATTGTTAATACTAGGCATGTTGCAACTGTAGAGTAGGTGTTGCACAGCAGAGACTTTCATTACACTGTTCAAAGTTCAGTGAGTACATGGACAATCTATCCTTGTCACCACACACCCAGACCTGAAGCATTAAATTCCTTTATGAACAACCACGACACACACAATTGAGTCAGATTAGTGAGTAATGCACACACCAATTTTCATAGCCTGAAGAAATATGCACAGCATTTGTTCATATTCTCAACATTTCACCCCCTATTTCTCATGATGTACATATATACAAATAATAGTTCAGACATATGTCACCCCATGACACAACCAAATGTTATTATTTGACACATAAATGCACATTTGTGATATTTATTGGATTTGTCACAAAAACATTTTTTTCATACTGACACACATTACCACATGTAGTACTTACATCACAACATGATTGTGGCCACAATCAAGTATTTTGAGATGATATTTTGGAACACATGCATTGCATTGTTGACATTGTGCAGCATACATTGTAATGGTCATCACTAATGACTACGGCAACCATGGTGTACGCTGTTTGCATTTGACTGGCTCAGGTCCACACTGTGTACCAAGGTTTATTCCTCTTGGACACTGCAACTATACAATGTCAGCAACCTCCTCACATTCAACCCTGTATGCCACCTCACCTGCCAGGACGTAACTCTGCTACAGACATCACCATCACTGTCACTGACAACTTCTGTGTCACCTGCATGTGGCAGCACGACAATCATGGAAAGGCATTGTTAACCCATACACTGGTACACTCAGAATGAGCAGGCACTCTAATGTGCCATGGTTGACCATGTACTACGACAACTACATTATCGTGACCAGGCCCATGGGCATACTCAACAGCACACTCATGTGCAGGACACACAGGCCATGTTCTCCATTCTCCAACACCATTGTTGACCTCATTGCACCCCAGTGTGTGACATCCACAGACAGCATCCCTCTCAATGACCTCCAGTTCCACCTCAGCAGGTTAAGTTACCTGACCTACTAAACACACGGAAGATGCCACAGGTCTTTGCACGATCCAGAAACACTAAGGAACCTACAAAGTATTCCACAGTAGGAACTGGAGTGACAGGATAGTGAAGAGATACAAAAGGTGGAAAAATACCCATCAGCCCACTCAATAGTGGAACCTCGTCATTTGGGATTTCATGCTTGAAAAGTTGGTGTCCAAAAAGCACTTCCTCAAGTAGACATTGAGGCTAGCCTCGGACCCAATGGTTGAACCTTCAACCAGAGCAAATTACAGAGTATGAGGCCGATAGGGCTTAGTTGCAGTGCTCAAAGAAATTATATAAGAATATGTGAAGAAAAAGGAAAATGATCCAAGTGGTTTAAAAATGCCTATCTTGATGTCAAAAAGGAAACTTTATTGAATGTGCCCATCAAGATGGTATGGTTAAAAAACAGAGTGATAATAGCAAGAAAGATGGTTTGCTAGTTACCATAGATGTTCTCTGGTCAACATGTTTCAGCCTTCAAAGGCTTTCGTCAGGACCTATGAATCACTACTGCAACACTTACTTCATATATTGTGAAAAACAAACTACAGATATTTTCATGGGTGGTGTATCCCCTCCCAAATTTTTGGGATCAGGAACCTCACCTCACCTGGCGACAGCTCAGGCTAAAGGAGGCCACGCACTCTCCGTCGTTACCTCTGGCTTTCGCTGAGCCGAGAGAACATCTATGGTAACTAGCAAACCATCTTTCTTGCTATTATCACTCTGTTTTTTAACCATACCATCTTGATGGGCACATTCAATAAAGTTTCCTTTTTGACATCAAGATAGGCATTTTTAAACCACTTGGATCATTTTCCTTTTTCTTCACATATTCTTATATAATTTCTTTGAGCACTGCAACTAAGCCCTATCGGCCTCATACTCTGTCATTTGCTCTGGTTGAAGGTTCAACCATTGGGTCCGAAAATACAAAGGCTAATGGCATGATCTGGGTTTCAAATTTACCTGCAGCAGTCCGCAACAGGTTCCTTAGTGCAACGGGCCCATAGAGTGTTTTTTTCTCTCACCCCTATTTTCACAAAGCAGGACACTATTGGATGACAAAAATGCTTTCCGTTTATAGATTATCCTCATCAATTAATTCCTATCAGGCTGTCAGTAGCTGTCAAGAATCAAGCGTGCTAACGCATTTTGCTTAGGTAGATCATAACATAAGATAATCACACCTACTTAACTGGGAGGACACACTGTCCGTAGATTCTGTAGATATTCAAATATCACTAATTGCCTTGAGTAGCTCGTCCTTGCACGAAGCTGCCTAATATGTAGAAGCAAAAAGTAGAGGCAGAGTGAAGAAAAGCCTCTTTGCGCATTTTATTTAATAAAAACCGGCGACTAAGGCAACGAGCACTTACTTAGGATTACTATTCAAGCGTCCTACGTTGGGAGTCTGTTGCAGGCGCGCTTAGTCCAGAAGTCTTTAGGGGGAGACGCCTGGGGTTTAAAGAGGAAAAAAGTGAGGAAAAGCCTCTACGCGCATTTTACTTATTAAGAACCGGTGACTAGGGTAACGAGCACTTACTTAGGTTTCCTGATCAAGGATCTCGAATGACACCATCATTTCTGCACCCCTCATGAATGTACTTGCATCCCTACTTTCCCCCTACCTCATGGCTGCCATGTATGTGGGCAGTGCCATTGGCATCGTCTGCCACTATGCATTGGTGGAGTTGTGGCATGGTTGTGCATACACTGACATTATGATTTGTAAAGGATCTGTCATTGCTTGAATAATGGAGCAATGTCCAGTGGGTACTGTACATCCATGCTATTGCAAGGAGGGACATGGTGAGTAGTGTTGCCTCACTGTCTTCTTGCAGCAACAATTTTCATGGTTGTGCCATAGGAATGCACACAATATTGTTGTTGTTGCACATTTGTCGAGTGTATCTTTGTCACAGGGCAACCCTGTAACCTTGTTTGCAGCGCTGTCCAGTACCACTCCCATGCATATATGTTGTGGCACGATGTCACCTTCCTTAGGGACATGTATGTTCTGGCTTTTCATTCCGGGAGCTATTGTGCATTTGCATGAGTTTGCTTTTTTCTCTCATGTCTGAGACAGCCATGCTAATCTTGCAAGGTGCAGTTAGTCAACTTGTTAGCATTATTTGGATACCTAACACCTACTTTGCATGTCATTGCCATAGTTTTGTTGGGACATGCAATGCCATTGACATAGAAGTTGCTATCACTCCTGAGCATTTGCTCTCATCTGTATGCAACAGCTTGCTAATGTGATTATACATTCTTGGCACTTAAGCTACACATACAGTGCTGCAGACTCGCTGATGATCCATTTGTATAATTAACTATGGTGCATATTTGCTGGATGTTTATCAGCTGGACTGCGCCCCTTGCAATATAGGTGTGCTGCAGTGCATGCATAGGTACAGACCATGAATGGAGGCCTTCGGTGAGATGGTGCACATTCCTGCAAACTATTGATGTTGGATGTTCTTTCACTGCAAGAACACCATTGGTACACTTATGTTTTTCCCATGGTCGTGACAACATAGATGTGCTGTATTCACTGTATGTCACTACATGTTGTTATTCATGTTATATACGTCATTTATCCAGACGTAGCTGGTCAGTGCTTAAGTCATGCATTCATGTGAGGAGCATCATTCAAGTACATCAAACCTTGGTGCAGGCCTCTCCCAGTGGCACTGCCTCACCCCTATACCTACCATGATGCAGGTGTGAGGTACTGACACAATTGCCAGATGCTAATATATTTCCAAAATTTGGATGGATTGCACATCACCACTACTGATATTTTTATTTGGATGTGCAGACCCACCATGCATACATTATACATGATGATTGTGTAATGTGGCACAGGGCTTCGCATGCTGAGTAACATTCCTGAGTACTTTCCCTTACATATGCAGATGATGTGGCTGAAACATCATGCACAAAGTAGTACAATGACAGATTTTGGGCCTGCATGGGGTGACTATGAGTAGGGTCTCTTTATTGGTGTCACCTGTCCTTCACAACGACACAGGTGCACAATGCTTGTCATGCGCCGACCCAGGCAAACTTGCACCATGTTGCAGGGGGTCCAGCGGTGCAGGGGATCAGTGTTTGTGTGCATGGAAGGGACACATTCCTGCATGATGCAGTCATCTAAAGATTTTTCCGCTTTCTATGTGTCCACTTGAATGCAAAAGCTATATGTTGGGTATATCCAAGAGGGAACAGTTCGTATTTCTTGAGGTTGTGCATGCCTTACACAGACCCTGTGGATGCATATCTTTGTGGCGCAGCGTAATAGTTACAGTTTGACTTTGCTATTGGACATTGTCAATTGGACATGGATGTTTCTGGGTACACCCCCAGCAACAGCCCTGGAATTGCGCTTTCTCACACTTTAATGTGGGAATGGTGCAATGACATGATATGTTGTACTATGTTACATGGCTGTCTGTGGCCTATTATTGTGGGTGTGGCACATTGTGCCACCACTACATGATCAAAATAACATCCTGCCAGCACAGTGGTAGCAGTCCAGGTTATACAAGTGTTAAACTTGGTCTGTTGCAGGATGTTGTGTGATTGGTATTTCATGAGGGTAGTTGTATATTTGCACCTGCGTGTGGCACTTGTCAGGTGCAGCAGTGGGCTGGGACTTCACTTTGAAAATATGTTATTACTTTGACAGGGGTAGGTGTTTACCAAATGTGACATGTGCATGTCCCTGGTACAATACTTTTTGAAGACCCTTCACAGTTCATGACATTGCATGACTACTCTTTCCACTACACGTCAGTAATTGAGCCGGCTACCTTAGTTTATGCACTGCACAACATTACCTTCTTTGCACATTTCCCCTTGTAGGGACTTACCCTGTGTGTCTTGCGGTTCCTCATGCTCTGTACTGTCCTGTCCTGGAATTCCAACCACCAACTCGTCTGGGATGACCGCCGCAACCCGCTCCTCAAGGTCATCCAGCTCTTCCTGTTGTGATGGGCTGCCTCCTCCTGTCGCCGCTGCTTCTTTGCGTTTTTTTGCCATTTTCTCTTTTGTCCGGCGCTTTATGTCGTTCCAGCGTTTCTTGAAGTCAATGACTGTCCTCTTAGATTGGGCCACACAGTTGACCTTTGTCAATATGGACTGCCAAATGGCCTCTTTTTTTGATAGTGGCAACTTGGAACTTGCAAAGAGCTGGTGCTGGTGGTCTGTGACCTCATTTATGAGTATGTTGTTCTCCTCAGCACTGAAATGAATTTTCCTCTTCCTCTTTACATGGGTTTCTCCCTGTGTTTCAGGCTGGGCATCCTGGCTGCCATGTGGCTGGGCATCCTGGCTGCCATGTGGAAGGTTCCCTTGACTGCTGCTGTGTCCTTCAGGCTCCATGGTAACAATTTTTTCCATTTGCGGGAGAATTAGGAGATGGATGCGTGTATTTTTGGCGTTTTCCGGATTGTGACGCAACGTGAAAGTGGCGCAGCGACGCGTACACTTACGTCAGTTCCGCGATTGCGACTTACGGCACTTTTCCCGCACTTGCGTGACTTTCCGGTACGTCAGGACGCCAGCGTCTGCGTCTCTTTTTTCCGGCTTACGGCATCACTTGCGACATGATGCGCCATTGCATTAATGTGACGCATCCGCGTCGCAAAATTCTGACGCAGCGCATCGTAAGGAATTGTGGCGCATCCCTGCGCCTGCGCAAGGATGCGTCACTTTTCATAAATGAGGGCCCAGGTCATTTGTGATTAATTTATTGAAGGGGCCTTCCCAGAGGCTAAAATGTGGAATTGGGAGGTAGAGGTGCAGCGCGCCCACCGTTTCCCATTTGCACAAAAAAGAGGAAATTTAGAGTCGGATAAGCCAAGAGCTATCTTGGTTTATGTTGGAAACTTTTTAGTGAGACAGAAAATAATAGACAAGGCTAAACCAACTGCAAGGCGTACTTTTAATGGGGTAACATTTTTTGCTAGGCCAGACTTTTGTCACGCCACAGTTGAACGAAGGTGGCGAATGCGCCAGTTAATCAGTCCATTTCAAAACCTAGGCTGTGAGGCATTCTTGCTTTTTCCTTGCAGGTTGAAAGTAGTGTTGAAGGGGCATGTCCGATTTTTCATGTCAGAAATTAAAGCTCAGGAGTATTTGGAGGAGTTAAAGGGGCAGACAAACAGGAACGTGATGGTAGTTGCTGTAAGACAAGGTACTCCTGAAGAACACAGAAAATTAAAAATGAAATACACTGTGGATGGCAGGAAGTTACCAAGGTGGGGGGGTTTTCTTCTTAGTGCAATTGTGTTAATGTTAATGCTGTGAGAAATGCTTGTTCTTTGTTTATAATTAGGCCTGGTAGAGAATAACCTTACATATTGAATGATGGAACTTTCTTCAGGTCAAATTTTTTAGGTTTTTTGTGAGGGAGAGGGGGGACGCTCTGGGTTGTGAGCTGTCACATTTGGGTCAGGATTGACCCAATTTCCTGTAATGGGGGGGGGGTTGTGGGGAAGATGGGTGTGGGGTGGGAGTGGGTACAAGGCATGTTACAAAGTTACAATCTAGGAACTTCGGAAAATGTTTTAAAGGAAAACCAGGATGTAAAAAGGATAGTGAATGGAGATTCATTTGAATGGCAATTACTTATAATTAAATGGGTGGGTGAGTAATCACGTGGAATGTTTGTGGATTAAATAATAGACAGAAAAGGCAGCGGATGGCAACACTTTTAAAGACTATGAGACCTGATTTTGTGTTTCTCCAAGAAACCCATATAGAAGGGACAAATGCAGGGGTCTTGGAGCAGCTAGGATTTAATCTTCTAGCTTATTCAAAACAAGGGACTAGAAATAGGGGTGTAGCTATTTTGGTGAAGCGTACCGACATCGTAGTGAGAAGAAAACTTGAGGATCATTGGGGGAGATGGCTCTTGATAGAGTGTATGATTGGGGAAGAATGGGCTACTTTGGTATCGGTTTATGGCTCGACAGAGGATGACCCAGAGGTTATGGAGCTCCTGGATCTTGAATTAGCTACATGGCCCCCTCGGGTTATTATGGCTGGGGATTTTAATATAAATGGGGCTGGAGGTCTCTGGGGGAATGGAAGAAAGAGGTACTCTGGGAGGAAAAAGAGGGTCTATCGTGCACTAACTAACCTTGTACACAACAACTTACTTTGTGATGTATGGCCATATCTGAAGCCGGATGATCTAGGCTTCCCTTATTATTCGACACCACATAGGTTGTGTGTAAGGTTGGACTACTTTTTTGTATCCAACTCCTTGTTATCAGGGATTAAGTTACAGAGGCTGCCCCGGATCCTTTCGGATCAGAACCTGCTGATTTTAACACTTCCAGCAACAATAAAGCAGAAAATTGAAAAAGTATGGACGTTTGAAAGAGCATTACTGAAGGATGATACATATATCGAACATATGTCAGGCTGGATTAAGTCATTTTTCGAGATAAATAGAGGGAGTGCAAAGACAGGGGTAGTTTGGGACGCGTTTAAAGCCGCTGCTCGGGGGGAAACCCTAAGTTTTAGCGTCTTTAAACAGAAGGAGGAGAAAAGAAAAATGGAAATTTTAACAATGTCATTAGAATAAGGAGAGGGGGAGCTATCTAGAGCCGTGTCGGTAGGGGATCCATTGGACCAAGTCCTTGTTAAAGTGGCCAAAGCAAGAATGGAAACAAATGAGAGTATATCAGATAAGACGGCTAAGATATACCTTACAAATAGACAAAGATGTTATGAATGTAGTGAAACGATAGGGCGCACATTGGCAGTTCGGGCAAGGCAGATGGCTGCTATAGGGGAAATTAGAGAGATTAAAGATTCTGTAGGGAACTCTCTCAAAGGGACGGAGGCAATAAGAGAGGTCTTTAGGTAGTTTTATATTAAATTATACGATGAGGGACAACCTAAAAACCCCAGCAAAATAGCCGAATATTTAAGGGATATACCTTTTAGGAGAGGATAGAGAGATTTTAGAAGCAGTGTGTGATATGGAGAAGGTTGAACTGGCCATGCTAAGTCTCCCATCAGGTAAAGCGGCGGGACCTGACCAATTCCCTGTAGAGTTTTATAAGATATTCTGGGGAATACTTAAGCAAGATCTTCTGGATACAATCCAACAAGCTCAGAGTGGGGCATCGATACCAGCATCCTGGGCGGGGGCAGACATAGTAGTGATTCTAAAGAAAGGAGTGCCAGCTGATGAACCAGGGTCATATAGACCAATAACTTTGATGAATGCGGATACTAAAATATTTTCTACGTTATTGGCCTTGAGATTTGCTAAAATGATTGGCAAGTTGGTTAGTATAAATTAGCATGGGTTTATACCCGGGAGAGGCACAACCCACCATATAAGGAAAGTTATTACTTTGTTTGACGCCATGGAGATCCCAGGGGACCCGATGGCAACAATGCTGCTAGATGCTGAGAAAGCATTTGATCGGGTCTCCTGGGATTATTTATGGGTTATCTTAGAAAGAGCTGGTTGTGGAGCAGGTTTTATAACAGCAATGAAAGCTTTATATACAACACCAACCGCTAGGGTAAGGGTCAACGGAGGATACACCCTCCCATTACAAATTACGCGAGGGACACGGCAGGGATGTCCGTGCTCACCGCTGCTATTCGCTTTATATATGAATCCCTACATACGTAAAATGGAAGCTAACAATAATATCCCCCCAATTAAGATTCATAGGGGGGACTGTAAGATACTAGCGTATGCAGATGACGTGGCGATAGTTACCTCAGATCCTGCAGGAGCCATAAGAGAAGTGGAGGCTGAGGCGATACAGTTTGGCCAGGTATCAGGTTATGCTCTGAATACTTCTAAAACTCAAAACATACAAAACAATAAGGCAGGCTTTGTTGATCCAAGGGTAGTGACAGCAGGTACATATTTAGGGGTCACAATTACGTCAGAACTAGACAAACTAGTGGAATTGAATATAGCACCGATATTTGGTAAAACTAAACGTGAACTAGATAGATTGAATAAATTACATCTGTCAATAGTGGGGCGGGTAAATATTATTAAAATGATATTTCTCCCGAAATTTTTGTATATATTTAGGGCAATTCCACTGTTATTCGAGGCAAAATGGTTTAAGATCTGGGAGCACATGATAAATAGGTTCATATGGGCACAAGGGAAGACAAGAAGGGCATTAAGATATATGGAGTTACCTAGGGAGAGAGGTGGATGGGCTGTGCGGGATCTTAAATTATATTACTGGGCGGCCGCATTGCAATATATGGCTGGTTTACTGGGAGGGGCAGAAGCTGAAGGACAGGACCCATTGGGAATGGTTGCCATATACGCACTGGTCTTGAACTCAGAAGCAGAGAACGTATTACTGAAACAAACTGATTCTTCCTATTATAAAAGAACAAAATTTAAGACCGTATTGACAGCCTACAACATCTGGAAGGCTTTTACAAAAAGATTTGGATTAGGGAAGTATAATAGGTATACAAGGGTGATAGACAATGAGACACTTCCACATGAAATTTTTTCAGACAAGGTGTTTCTTGACTGGGGCAGGCGGGGGATAAGTAAACTGGGAGATATAATTGGGACTCAGGGAATGTTGCAATTTTCTGAAATACGAGAAAAATATGATCTGGATCAGAGACATTTTTTATAAGTTCCTGCAAGTTAGGAGCTTTATAGCGGCAAAGAAAGGAGGCCCGAACGGATTTAACACAAATCCAATATTGGATCTTATACAGGGAGGAGTAGGGGGTACAATTAAAAATCTATATGCTGAACTGATTAAAAACAAAGTGGATGACCTGCAGAAACAAGAACAAAAATGGGCACATAAGTTGGGTATAGTTAAAGAAACATTTCAGCTATCCTTAAATTGGGGGCAGGACATCCTTTGTTCAGCCCCACTTCAGGCGCAACACTTTAAAACCATTTACTCACTATACTACACCCCGGCAAGGATAGCACAGTGGGGGGAAGCACGGGAGTTACTTGTCCTAGATGTGGCTCAGACCAAGCTGATATTGTGCATATGTTTGCGTCTTGCGCCCATTTACAAACGATCCAAGAAGAAATTGAGATGTTTTTAAAAAAATCTTTAGGAATAGTACTGAAACTGACACCCCAAATTATTATCTTTGGGGTAATAGATGCAGAAGTGCAACCAGATTTTAGTTACTTTTTGTTTGTGGCTATGGCGATATTACGGTTAGCAATTGCAACGGCTTGGCTGGACAAAATACCTCCAACTTATCAGGAATGGCTAGGCAGACTCTTGTCAGCCTACAGTCTAGAGAAGGCAATATATGCCAGGAAAGGGAGAAGAGGGAAAAAGTTAGGATTAAAAATTTGGGGCCCGGTGACGAAGTGGAGGGATCAAGGTGCTGAGTTTACCCCGTAAAATGAGATGGTGAGCTAGATGTCCCTATATATAATTTTGATACTGCTTGATGTGTTTTTTTTTTGGTTTTTTTTCTTCGTTTTGTTTTTCTTTCATTTTCTCTTTCCTGCTTAGCTTGTTAATGTATTTTGCTTTATTTGTGCTATTATGTAGTTTTTTCCCTCATCATATAACTGATTCTGGACAAGTGAAAGTATAGTAGAACTGTTAGATAGTAACTTATTTTTCCTTTTCTATGCGTGTGTTTTTCCTTTTTCTTTTGTATCATGATTGAATGTAAAAACTGTAACTAAAGTACATGCCTTGTATCAAGGGGAAAAAGGGGGAAAAACTTTTTCAATAAAAATAATGAAAAAAAATAATAAAAGTACGATTATTGCACTGTTTTGTATTAACTTGAGTTCTTTTTTTAAACTTTGTTCTGTGTATACATGAGCTATATAGTTTTAACATTTTGTTCTGTTTTTTTGTAAAAATAACAATAACGTTTGAATTGAATTGAAAGTATGACTGTACTACATGAGAATTCATTTCACATTATTTTCGATAAAAAATTATAATTATACACTGAGTCTGTTAATATTTGGTAGTATAAATAAGTATATAATTATTACCTACCATCAACTATAGGTCTGTCGCCACAAATATTTTGTAGAGGAATGCAGGTTTTGTAATGTACTTTGGTAAGTTAAACTTGCAACACACTGAACCCCAGCGTGAAGGGATTCGTTGTATTGTGTAAATGGGCCTATGTTTATGGAAAATTATTGATCCCTGATTGCTGGATCAGTTTTGGTAGCAGAGGATGGCTATTATTGATTAGTCTGGTAATAATTATTGATTATTGATTTATTGGTTATTAACATGAAAAGTTAGTTTCTTTGTTTTATGTTGTCTGCAGGTATGGGTACGGAGCTACCTAAGATCCCGGGATGGTTTTAGCCTATGTGGTAAAAGAATAGTGTGGAAAGGTATCATACTGCTGAAGTACTTTGTCTGTTGTCGGTATATCAAACAGTGAAAGGCTGTTGATGTTATTTAGGGACTTATTTAATTGAAAAAGATTACATGAAATAGTGAAAGGTCCTCTTCTAAAACTTTGGCCTTACATCCCCAAAGGAATACCAAGACATCTTTCTGGAAAGAAAGTCCTCTTTCAAAACTTTGGCTAGTATCCCTAGAGGAGTTCCAAGTCTTCCTTTAACTTAAAATGAGAGTAGAGTAGCGCTGGTCATTCTTTTACAAAAAGTGAAAGAATCTCTTTTTGAGAGGTGAAACTATCTCTTTAATTAGTGGAACAGACAAAGTAGCATTGTTTTGTGTTGTTTCTAATAAGAATTTAATTAGAAAAATATTGTTTTACATATCCGTAATATTTTGTAAAGAGAGGGTCAGTAGCAGGAGTAATACTAACATCACAAAAAGCCGCACTGGCATTGGTCAGGCAGCGGGCGTGTAGTGAGCTGTGATTGGTTAGTTGCTGTGAGCTGCATTGGTATTGGTCAGAATAGTCGATATGTAGTGAATCGTGATTGGTTGGTTGTTTTGAGCCACGCTGGTATTGAACGAGCACTAGCAAATTGAACAAGCAGAATTACGGAAGGATTTTGCTGAGAAATGTAGTGCAAAAAGGGTTGAAAAATGATGATAGTAGAGAGAATAAAAGATTTCTTCGAAAAAGACAAGCCGGGGGCGTGTCCTGGGAGCCGAACATGGCGGACCCGTCTCTGTAGAGCTCCGCTGTTCACTCCCTCCATAGACATCATCTGCCATAATCCTGGTCCCAAACTCTCCTCTTGGGTGAGTGGCCTGTATGCAGACATGTGACGATCATGCTGAGATGCCCTGGAGGCGGCACGGGGCCCGATTTGGCTGCCGCGCCCGTGAATCACCAGACTGGCGGAGGCGACGCACCTCCCAGCGGGCAGCGGCGGCCGGCGGCGGCCGCGTTTCACTGGCGGTGCGGTTTGGGCTGAAGCCTTTCTGCCTGATTGAGGCCTGGTCCTGCGGGGCGGCGAGGGGCGCACTAACATATCGGCGCCCACTCCCCCGGCTGTGCCAGCACCTGCTGGAGAGGCTTCGAGCCTGGGGTGGCCTACCCTTGGCCTTGCGGACCCTCTCGCTGCTGCTGACCGACGCCCGTTCCTGGGAGACGGCGAGGAGCGCACTACTATCGAGGGGCCCCTCCCCGGCTGTGCCTGCCTGTGGTCCCCTGCTGGAGAGGCTTCGGGCCTGGTGAGGCCTACCCTGGGCCTAGATTCTGCTGGAGAGGTCCTGTGGACCTCCTGTTTGCCGTTGGACTGCTGCTCTGCCTGCAGGATCCTGCGCTCTACTACATTGCGGTGAGCGGGGCAGGGTTCTATCGGGCTTGACTCTGGTGCCCTTTGAGCCCTTCTACTGCTGCCCCACGCGCCTGACCCCCTAAGGAGGATGGAGGGTGCCGCCGGTCGGGGGCGGGTTTGGACAGGGAGTCGGCTTGCACCAGCTGGCTTCCCTCCTAGACTGGCAGCTGCCAGGGGTGGCCGCATTGATTGTCCTGACTGCCCGATATACTGGGGGCCGGGGGGCTCTTGGAGGTGATACTTGGCCACGTCGCCTGGGATTGGGTGCCTGGTCTTTGGACACGGTTGGGGTGCTCCATTCCGCCTCACAGTGGGTGGTGTGCCTTACCGCTCCCCCCATTTATTTCCACCTCTGGCTGCGGCACGGACTGATTTGGAGCAGACCTCACACACCATCATGGGCAAAGGCAAGCCCGGCACGGCGGCGCCCAAACAGCCCACCATCAACCAATTCACAACGGCCCCCCGGCTGGAAATGGTGCCGCGGAGGGTGTCTCATCGTACACAGCGACACTCCTGGAGGCCATCACTCAGTCACGAAACACCCTTGAGGCCCAGATCGGTGCTGTGGGGTCCGAGGTGTCATTTCTCCGCCAGGACCTCTGGAAGGCAGTCGATCGTATCACTGAGGTGAGACGAGGGTCTCCACGGTGGAGGATACAACATCCGCCTGGTGGGCTTTCCGGAGGGTTGCGAGGGATCCTCAATGGGTGGCTTCCTCTCTGGCAGGCTCAAGGCGCTGCTACCCGCAGAAGACATCTCTTCCTGCTTCATGATTGAGAGAGGCAATCGTGCCCTGACCAAGAAGCAGCCACCAGGTGAGCGCCTATGACCAGTTATTGCTCACCTCCTTATTAACGCAGACCATGATGCAATTCTTCGCTTTGTCAGGACACATAAGGAAAAAATGGTCTCTGAGTCCCATTCCATCATGGCCTTCCCGTACTAGCTCGGTCATGTAACGTCTCCATTGTGCGCCACGGTTTGCTTGTGACCGAGTCGTACCGAGTGGTTCGGACCCGGAAGTTATTCGGACGGAGATTTTGAGCGTATTCGCATAGTATTTCGACATCTGGACCCGTGTATGACTCGGACGGAAATTCAGCCTCCGAATCGGGTCCGCTAATGCTGACCCTGATTCGGTGCCCTTCCGACCGAGATCAGAATCAGCCCCTAAATAGTTAGCAAAGTATTGTGATAAAATAATCTTCTTTCAAATACATTACAACTTTTTAATATTTTTGGAAACAGTAAATAATATTTTTTATAAAAATATTATATGAAAAATATTCTAATGTATACAAAAAATATTATGTATGTTGTAATATTTTTACTATACATTGTGAAATGTTTAACATAAGAAATATTTTTTACATTTTTAACATTGATATGCATTTTAATACTTTTTTATTTAAGATTTTGATTTCACATTTAATTCAATTTGAACAGTCTTTTTTTAATTTCAATTAGACGGTCATTTTTGTTTTCATTAACTTCTATTTTTTGGTCTATCAGTATTCTTTTTTGGTAGATTTTGAATGGAGAAGGTTGCAGTTTGAAGCTGCGTCGCATCTGTTAATGTAAGTTTTTATTAATTACTTTTTCGAGGTAATGTAAGAGTAGGGGAAGGTAGTTAGGTACTGTTTACGGTTTGTACAATGTGTTTTTTGTTGTTGTGTAGTGTACTAGGTAGGGTATTTTACATGAAGTATGGTTAGTGCATCATAAGTTTAGTGTTATGTTATGTTTTATAGTGTTACTTATATATAAGGTAGGATGTGTTGAAGAATTCTAAGCATGTTTTTGTTTGTTTTATGGTATTATCACTGTATGTTTGCGCGGGAGGGATTTATGTTGCCTTCTTTACACGTACTATTAGTTCCAGACTTAGCGTTGGAAGAAGAATTTGTTTTATTTTATTTTTGAAGGAAATGTGTATTAGTTTCGAGTAAACTAATAATTATTATGCATTGCCTTTATTTTAAGTGTTTCAATGGAGTGTTTCTTTATTTAAATTTATTTTTCAGGTTTTCATGTTTCTACACTACAGAGATTGTGTTGGAGAATTTGGACATTTGTATTTTTCATTTTTTTTATTTAAATATTGGATTTTCTACAACTATGGATTATTTACATGCTTTGTGCTTCAGCTACAAAATAGTAAGTAATTTTTTATTATTTATAGTGGTAGGAAATCTTATTTATATATTTGTTTTTTCTCATTATTTTAATTATATATTTATATTTGTTTTTGATTTAGGTAGGACTATTATATATTTTGTAATTTGTTTAGTTTTTAGAAAAAGTCTATTTGTAAAAAGTATTTGCTACTCATTTTCTGCTCAGCCTGGTGTACAAGGTACTTTTGAAGACCCAGCCACCGTTGTTCAGGAATCCAATTCTGGCGTGCCTCCAGGTGAAATGACACTTGCTATAATATATCAAACGATAATGGCTCATCGGGAGGAAACTCGTCAGGAAAGTACCCGCGCCCAGGGGGCGTGTTGCAGAGTCCAAAACTCGCTGCGTAGAGTAATTAAGACCTGCACTGACATTGCATCCAGGGTCGCGGAGGCAGAAACCCGGATTTCTACTCTGGTAGATGATCTAGTGACTCAAAAATCCACTATAGATGCAATCCAATCCCAGCGGGTTGATATCCAAGGAAAACTTGTCGACATGGAAAACCAGGCACGGAGAAATAACCTGCTTTTCTGGGGGTTCCCGAGGGCACGGAAGGGTCAGACATTCGTCAGTTTGTGGTCGATTTGTTTACAGAGGCATTCCCTGAGGTCAAGGAATGGGACTGGCATCTAGAGATCCAACGTGCCCATCGCTTCCCTTTCAAACCTAAACAACGCTCGGGTCAAACTGACAACAAACCCTGTGCTATCTTAATTTGTTTACACAATTTTTTAGCCAGAGAAAGGATCTCTGATCTAGCCAGGCCTGATAGGCAAAGATTAGGAAAGGGCTGTCAGTTCTTTGTTAGGCCGGACTTCTGACCAGCCACGGTTGAACGGAGGTGGCATCTCCGTCAGCTGATTGGCCCTCTTCAGTCTAAGGGAGGACAGGTCTTTTTGCTTTTTCCATCCAAACTTAAAATTATCTATCAAGGCCAGACTAGATTTTTTGAGTCTTAGATTCAGGCAAAAGCATTCTTGGATTCATTGTAAATTGACTTAACTGTATTTGCTCGAGTACAATGACATTTTTTCTCCTTTTCTCTGTAGCGGTTAGTTGGGGTGATGCTCTCTTAAGGAATTTATTTTACTTTAGTTTGTTTGCATTGTCCACTATGCTTTCTTTTTTACATCTCAGGAGGGCACTTCCCTTATTGTGCTTGTTTGTTTTTGAAAAATTGGCAGCGACTCTCAAGGGGGGGTTCCTGCTCATACCAGCTCTTCCATCACTGGGACCTTGGTCCCGCTGCCTAGTCTCGGGGGTGGTGCGGTGTGGGGGGGGGTGGGTGGGTGGCACTCAGGGGTGGGGGGTTTTTTGGGGGAGGGGGTTGGGGCGCATTCTAAAAAACAGCTTGAAAAAATTTCTTTCTATCATGGCTTTCATGGTTTAATGTCAAGAACTATCATAATTGTGATTTTCTTTTTTTATAAAAGTCTCAATGGCGTCAGGTAGAATACGTATAGCCTCATGGAACGTTTGTGGCCTGAATAATGGGAAGAAGCGGGCTCTATTTTCATGTTACATCCAGGCTCTCCATCTAGAGGTATTGTGCCTGCAGGAAACTCATGTGCCTTGAATTAAACGAGAGTACCTAAAAATCCATGGGTTTGATTTAATAGTTTGTTTCCGTCAGACCTCAATGATAAGGGGGGTGGCTATACTATTAAAACGAGGGCTAGGCTCTTGTTTGAGAACCAGTCAAGATGCCGGAGGGAGATTGGTAATTGCTGAGCTCCTGATTAATGGTACACCTTTGACGATCTGTACAATATATAGCTCTAATTTGGATGACCCTGCAGTTTTAGACTATCTGAATGTCGAATTGGTTTTATGGCCTCATCCTATTTGTTTAGTGGCGACTTTAACATCAATTTATCAGCCAATTTTGATTTATAAGGAGGGGAGAAATATGCAGGCCATCAACCTAGAGTCTTTAGGGCTTTTCAAGCTTTGACTCAAGAACATTATATGATCGACCTCTGGTTTTATCATTGTAAGAACCTAGATGGCTGTACGTATTTTTCTGCCCCCCATAAAAAATGGTTTGCTTGGATTATTTTTTTGTTTCAGACCAACTTGCAGACACTACCTCTATCTCAATTTCTCCTAGAATCATCTCAGACCACAATCTGCTGACTATTGACTGCACTCTGAACAACAGTATAAGAATCCCTAGACCCTGGACTTTTGAGAGAAAAATGTTATTAGAACATGCATATTTAGACCATATGAGACCATGGGTATCTGAATTTTTGAATATTAACAGAGGCTCAGCTTCTAGTAATATCGTTTGGGATTCATTGGAGGCTGCAATTCGTGGAGAGACTAAAAGCTTTTAATTCTCTCGTCAGAAGCTAATTCAGGAACAAACTAAAGCGCGTATCAAGGAATTATGCCATGCAGAGCTGCAGCTTGTAAGCGTGATTAAGAACGGTGGCGATATAGCTCATGTCCAATTACAAGTCGCGCGTACCAAAGCCTCCTTGCTTGATTTCCTTGGCCAGGACCTTGCCGCTAAATATTTACAGTTTCGCTCATCAATGTTTGAATTTGGCGAAAAATCCGGCAGGGTCCTTGCTAAGCGACTCCAGCAACATAGTTTGGCTACTCGCATCATTAAGATCAGGACTCCCAGGGTTTATTCATGATACTCCCGATGGGGTCTTGACGTTTTTTTCTGAATTTTATCAAACTTTATATACAGTGGAAGTTAGCGAGCTTAATATAGACCATGAATTTGGAGCCTTTTGTTGAAGAGATCAATACTGCAAAAATCTCGGATCATCATAATGCTGCTCTTGCTGCACCCATAGAGTGGGACAAAGTTGAATTAGCATTAAATTCATTGGCTAAGGGCAAGGCGGCCGGTCCGGATTTGATCCCAATGGAATTTTATTCCTTATTTCGGTTAAAGATTCGGGAGACCTTTTAACAACTCTTGGGGATACTCAGCTTGGTATCATTCCAGACTCTTGGCACTATACAACAATCATTTTGTTTAAAAAAAAAGATAAGCCAGAGCTGGATCCTGCTTCATTTCATCCGATATCACTGATTAACATCGACAGTAAAATATTAAAAAAAATTATGGCTACAAGACTGGCATCGGTGATTGGTATCAATTCACCACCATGGCTTAATTCCTGGAAGGGATACGGCGGACCATGTCTGGCGTGTTATAGCACTTTTGGACTGGGCTCAAGTATCAAAATGCCCTTTCGGTGCGATCCTGTTGGACGCTGAAAAGGCGTTCGACCTGGTTGCCTGGGGAGAAGTGTGGCTCAGGGGTTAGAGGCTGCAGACCCGGAAGCTGAGATCGGTCCTGGACCAGGGTTCAATTCCCCGCCTCGGCGGGTCTTGCACTAAAAATTCCACGGACTCGATAATTCTCGCCCCGGTGCCTCCTCGACTCACGGGTTCACACTCTGCGACTCTGGGCAATAGCTTGCTTAATCTCCACAACGGCCCCTCGCGGCGGGATGCCTGACTTTCACCTTGTGGATACCCTGCTATCTCACAGGGGAATATCAGGACGGGTTCCCTAAGCAAGCGCCGGGACACCCACTGCGGGTAGCCGTGCGCTATATAAGCACAATCTACATTTACATTTACATTTACATTTTTGTGGAAGGTCTTGTATTGGAAGGGGTTCGGTCCTAAATTTATACAGGCTCTACAGTCACATTACATTGCCCCCCAGGCAACCTCATCTATATCAGGGATGCTTTCAAGACCGTTTGACATCAGCAGGGGCACCAGACAGGGCTGCCCCTCCTCGCCCCTGCTATTCGCACTCTATATAGATCCGTTTATAAATAAAATAGAGCTCTCATTAAATTTATGTCCGGTTAAGATCAATGCGCTCGAATTTAAAGTTCTGGCGTATGCCGACAATATTATTGTTTTATCTAGTGATGTGGCAACTTCATTTTCAGCCATTAAGAACCTGGCAGAATTGTATGGTCAATTTTCAGGCTACAAACTTAGGGGGTCATTAGGATAACGGGCGGACTTAGTCCGCCCACCATCCTATCGGGATTAGGGACGCCCGCCATACGGGCGGGGGTCCCGTGGGTGGTATTAGGATGCGGCCGCCACAGTGGCGGCCGCATCCTGCATTTATAACATTGTGGCGGGTGGAGCTCTCTGCACCGCCGGCCACAATGTCATAAATGCATGTATGCATTTGCATACACAATGCGGCAGGCACCGTGCGGTGCCTACCGCATTGTATATGCAAATGCAGGGGGGTACCACAGGTACCCCCCCGTGTGCACCCCCCACCCCTCCTTCACTTTGGGGGCCTGCAGGGGCCCCCCAAAGTGAAGACCGCATGCCTTTCGCCACGGAAAGGCACCTGCCCAGGCCCATCGTAATATGGCTGGCGTTGTCTAATAGACACCGCCACCATATTATTCCTTTTCCAACCCGGCCGCAAGGCGACCGGGTCGGAAAATTGGCGGACGGTCTTTCCGTCCGCCGAGGTCCCCCCCGCCATACTAATATGGCTGGGGGGGAAACGAGTGTGGATGTCGGGCGGATTGCCCCCGCCAGGCTGGCAGTGGCTACCGCAAGCCTGGCGGGGGCAATCCGCCCGACATCATAATGGGCCCCTAGATGTCCAGAAAACCCAGGTTGTTCAATCTACTGCTATGGGTCCCTCCGATGCGCCAGTCATACAAAGCGCAACCTACTTAGGTATTCAAATCATAGCGGCAGTAGAAAACCTAGCAGAAATGAACATTTTGCCTAATATTGACACGGCTAACTCTACCTTGTGCAGGCTGGATAATTTACATCTTTCTTTATTTGGTAGGAGGAATGTATGAAAGATGTCAATTCTACCAAAATTCTTATATGTCTTTAGGACCATTCCGCTGGAATTTGCCCAGTCTAGTCTTGCATGTGCAGAAAGATGTTGTAATAGGTTTTTGTGGGGCTATCGGCAACCCTGAAGGGCAGCAAAATGGATGCATTTACCTTTGGACAGGTGCGGTTGGTCAGTGCCTAACTTGGTGCTCTATAACTGGTCAGCTTTACTTCAATATCTCGCCCTGCCTCTTTTTGGGGAGAAAGCCATACTTCCACTAGCTTGTAGGCCCTCTATCTTTGAGATTGTTCTGGGTAAGGATGCCGGAGGGATTCTGCTGTCGGTTCTTGAGCCTAGTTATTATAAAAAAAACTAAGTTCATGGTTCTTTTAGCTATGTATTCGGTTTGGAGGAAGGTGCGCCGGAAATGGGCAATCCCTAGCATTAACTATTATACACCTTTGGCTGCTGCCAGATTGCTACCCTCCATTTTTCAAGATCATATCACAATCAGATGGAGACTGCACGGTATTTTGGTTTTGGGTGATTTATTTTATGAGGGTAATGTGGCTTCTTTTGTATTTTTAAAAGATAAGTTTTCCTTAGGAACACATGAATTTTTCAAATATCTACAGATACACAGCTTCCTTGATAGGCGTCTTCATAACACTCCTACGGCGCTTGCTAAAAACACACTTATGGAGCTGATTATGAGGAAGGCACGTATTGGGTCTCTCTATCAAAATCTAATATCAGGTCTCCCAGATGATCTTCTGTTTCAGAACACTATATTGGATACTAAGTTTGGTAAGGTCGGTATAGATATTTCTGCTGCATTGGAATTATCCAACTCAGTGCTAATCTCCGGGAGCCTTCGCTACCAAAGTTATATTGCCCTTTTCGATCTTTACTATACTCTGGCCAAAATATCTAAATGGGGAGGTAGTGGTGGTCACGGTTGCCCAAGATGTGGTTTAATAGCAGCCAATGATGTACACATGTTTTTTCTTGTCCTAAACTGGATTTATTTCTTCAGGATGTTCAATCATTTATCATTGTTTGTCTTAATATTCCGGTGGTCCTATCTCCCGAATTAGTAATAACTGGCTGCAAAACCGACTGTGTGTCGGATAGATCAACTTATGCTTCTGCCTTATTATGCATTGTTATGTCGTTAATTCGGTTGTGTATAACATCTGAATGGATCAGTCCGGTTCCCCCCACCTTTATAAACTGGAGAGCAAGAATTCTAGCTCTCCACAATTTGGAATCAGCTGTGTTTTCAAGAGGGGGTAAGAAGAGGCGGGAGAAAGGCTTAAAAATATGGGCTCCTTTTACACAATGGTAGAATAATTGAATGTAGGAGCTATCTGGGCCACAGAGTCTGTATGTTTTGGTACCAGTCCTTATGGGACAGGTGCGACTCTTCTGATATATGTTTTTGCTTCCCCTGGTTTTGCCTCGTTTTTCCTCCCTTCTTTTCTTTGTTTTTGGCTTCTTTTCTTATCTATCTAGAACAATGTATATCAACCAGTACTTGCATTGATTGCCATGATTAAGTTTATCAACATTGTACTTTTGTTTAAGATGTCAAGCTGAACAATAAAAAAAGTAAAAAGTATTTGCTAAGATATATATATATATATTTATTATGTCAAATAATTATTGTATTTGAATATATTATTTGACATTATAGTTATATTTTATATCTTAAAAATACTTTTAAGGTTTTGTTAGGAGTTTATTTCATCTAGGTGTGGACATTTTTTTGAGTATGGATCGGATCGACAGGGTGGAAGTGGGGTGCTACGGGTCCCCAAAGTCCCTTACACCTCCTTTTTAGGCAGGTTAAACAACAAGAAAAGGCTGGTAGAAAAGGTCATTGTAAGCCCTATAGCAGTGTCTGGCAGGCACTGCCACCATGGTAGGGACTACATGATGTCCCAGGAGCAATTCAGAGCATGGCAGTCGGTCTTGCCAACCCCCAATCATCTGCCCGCCATTAAAATATGGCACCATTAAAGAAAATGAGGAAACCCAGTAACCCTCAGAACCTGGCTAAATGCGCTAACGAAAACAGTGGTTCTGTGGGTTAGATCAACTGATTTGCACCAGGTATTTGATACATTAAAGGAAAATATGTCTCAGTCATATATCCACGTAACACACCAAGAAACCCAACTTTTTTATGCAAAAAAACGAATTTCTGTACTTTGTATATATGCAGATCAATGAAATGGCTGTCTGTGACACAAAACACATACGGCGAAGAAACCAATGGCTATGGTGTACAGTTAATGACTGGTAGTGATATGTGACAAAGTGCTGTACAGAGGTGACATAAATAACATATACATAACACAGAAAAGTATTTAGCTTTCAAGTCCAGAACTCAATGCATAAATCCCAACAGTAGTTATGATTTTCTGTTCAAGTCAGGGAAATTGCGTGGACTAATAGAGACAACAACGTCGACGTTTCGACCCTTAAAATTGTGCAGTGCATTGGGCATCAGAGGCAGGTCTTCATCAGGACGGGGGGAAGGTAACAGCCAATGACTTGGGGTCCTAATATATGGGCATCCAACTTGCAGCAATATTCAGGGAGGTGTCAACCGACACCTCCGACTCACATCCGTGGATTGTGGTCTGTTTGAAAACATAAAATTCTGTCTCCACCAGCCGGTAGGGAATAATTAATGAGAAGCTGCCAATGAGATCTAATAATTGAAAGAGATTAGGTGGAGACATCCTCGTTCGTCCGTGTCAGCTTAGTTGTGCCTATATGGCAGGCGGATAAGATGGTTACAAAGGTGGTGGGACCCCCAACGACAAGCTGTCAGAGGTGGTCCCACCGACATTATAATCGGCCCCTAAGGGTAGAGTTTTGAAGGTGTCTCAATATGCTTTGGTTAAAATGGTAACAGCAACCTTGTATTGCTGTGTGGGGGTCATTTTTCAGGATGACTTGTATCATTGACTGTTCATAGCCAATGATAATGTTTTGTGGGTAGTAGTTATTAGTTCCATGCTTTATTTATGTTAGCACTTCTACATAGGTAGTTGTTTGTTTGTTAGGTAATAGTGCATACATGAAGGGGATGTTGGTATTGTGGTACTGTCCATGGATTGTGTATAAGTGGAAAAATGGATTGGGACATATTTTAATTGTACAATAAATCATCCATGTTTCACAAGTTCGAAGTTTTTTTTATGTTTGTGGGAGTTGCAAATTTTAAAATTATTTTTTTCGTTTGATTTGTTTTCATAAAGAAGTAATTGTTCTTCGTTATGAGTTATACTAAGTTCAGGTGGTATTTCAACTTCACTGAATGTTTTGGGGTAGGTGTGGTGTCAGTAGTAGCTTCCTTAGTTCAAGCAATTAATTTTTTTAAAGCTGAAATTGATGGTTATTGTCTGGCTACATGTTCAGGAACTCGGGGAACAATATCCATTAGTATATCTGTTGTGGGTTTCTGAGAGCTAGAACTAGCCTCTTTAAGAGTTTCTAAAACATCTCTTACTTCTATCTCTGCTATGTTAGGGGGTGATTATGTGCTCTTTGACATTTCTTACACTACAGTAGTTTACCTTGTTGTTGCCCTCCCATAACATGCATTGGAATAGTATTTGGTGCATTTCCTATTAATCTTGTCAGCTGTTTGTTTCTCTTGGGTGTAGACATATCTCATATAGCATAGTAAAGGTTTTTCTTTTTGCGATGTTATGAATTTTGCGCATACCGTCCTTTTGATATTTGAACTTCGATGAATAATTTATTTAGGAAATATATTATACATGTTTTTTATTGTGTTAAAAAAAGTTAAAAATGTAAATATATTTACTTGTTTTCTTTCTTAGAAAATGTTGACTTTTGTGAAGTGTTCTGTTGGTTTTTTAATGCAGTGCATGTTTTATTCTGTAGAAGAAAATTATATTTTTAATTAATTTGTTTAACAGTATTTTTTGTATTTTGAGGAGTGGGTAGTTAGTAGGGTTTCTGGGTTGAGAATTTTAATCATTGGATTAGTATTTATTGAAATTTAAACTTACTTTCTTTTGAGGAGTTTCTTTGATGTTTGTAGTTAGTTGAGTGTACTTTGGATATTCTGTAGAGAAGATATAATTTATAAAATGATAAAGGGCCATATTACAATGATGGTGATCACCACCATCATAGACAGGTTTCCCACCCGCCATAATACAATGGCGGGCGTTGTGATGGCGCACGGAAACACTGACTGCGACTCCGATCGGCTCCTTGAGCCGGCTGGTGCGGCAGAGGGCCTCGCAAACCCTGCAATGCTGGTAGTCATTACTAGGCACTGCCATAGACATTATTATGTCCCTCCCTGCCTGCTGTGTTGTGGTGGTTCATCCGTCATTGACACGCTGGATGAAAGGGACACTGGGGGCCCGTAGTGTGTCCCCATTCTCCCCTCGCCCTTCGATCTATAAATGTTGTGAAATTTTTGCAAAAAAGCCATTCTTCTATTGTTTCATAAGGTATGCCAGTCCTTTAAAACAGGGCAACCTCAGTTGTGGTTGCTTTGACCCACAGCCAAGATTCAATTAAAGAATGTTTGGTTAGGGTAGATTACACTTATAGTCAGAACTCCATTTAAATATGGCAGACCCAAATGCAGGGCCTTGTGACCTAAATTCATTTCTTTTGGATTTGGCTTGCAAATATACTTTTTGTTCATATTTGGTACTAGGTACAATGAAGATACGTGATGGGTCCTTGCCTTTTGTATAATTTGTGAGAAGACTAGCCACTTGCTAGTCGGGGGAGAAAAGGTTCTTCATTCCGCACCTATGTGAGACTCTGTTCCCAACTCAGTTTTCTCAGGAGTTTTGCAGATGATTGATAGGAACTTGTTGACCTGCTTCTAATTCAAGTGGTATGTGTTTCGGGAATGATGGGGTTCCTAAATAGGGATCTGGGCACACATTTGGCTTTTTTGTTATTTTACCACACAGGATGTGAAGGAAATGGATCCGTGCAGCTATCTGATCCAATTACAGTGACAATCAGTGGGCTGCCTACACTGGGATTTTCACTAGCATATCTTACTTTTTGGGGGCATAACAATTGATATCGGGAGATTTTTAGCCATCATGGGTTGACGACAATGGTTGGGACAACATAGCTACGTGGTGCTTATTACCATCTCGTCGCATACTTCTATGAAGTGCTGGCGTGCTCCGATTTCTGGAACTGTCCTTGTTCATTATCCCCTTTTTTAAGGAATGTGCTAAATCCCATGTTTCCTGGACCTTTACATGGATGTCACTGAGTGGTAAGATGAGTCTTGCAGGAGTTTGGAGGTCCGTCATGTGTTTTTTTTTAACAGTTGTTTTTATTGGAAATAAAAGCAATACCAGTCACATAAATAGCAGTGATCAATACATAATCAGACATACATTGTCTATACACATTACCACTCAGAATCTTGCCTTCACTCAGCCATCTACACCCCCTCAGCCCCATTGGCACTCCGCCATGTCAATTGTCATGGTCGGCGAGACACAGAGGTCCCCCTGTAAACATTCCACTTTTCCTATTTCCTATCCCACTTCTTGGGGCAGCCTCTAGATTTGAAAACCTCGTTTTCTGCGACCATACATTTATCTAGGTTTCTTGCCCAGTTTCCAGAAGATGGAGTGTCAGCTGCTCCCCACTTTGTCGCTATGTTCCATTTTACAAATGTGTATCCCAGGGTTTCCCCACTGCTGCTCCACCTCAGTGAGATCTGTCGCCTCCCAAATGTTGAGGAGCTCCAACTGTAGTGTCAGTATAATGTCTTTCTGCAGTGCTCATTACATGTGCTGTGTGGCTTTCTCCCATAGGGCCTGTATAGGTGAACACACCCATATGATGTGATAGAAGGTTGCCTCCCCATTGCAACGAAGGAGACACAGAGAGTCTTGTTGGCTCCTGATCTTTGCATGGGTGATACCTGTGAGGTACGTTCTATGTAGGATTTTTAATTGGACAAGGCGAAGTCCGAGAGGGATAGCCACTTCCCTGGGGGACTTCAGCGCTGTATGCCAGTCTTCATCCTCAAGTTGTCCAAGATCTGCTTGCCATTTATCTCCGTGGGATTAAAACGGGTCTGGCAGATTATTACAGAGCTTCCGATATGTAAGTGACATAGCTTTTTTTGGCAGTGGTTCAGAGAGGAGTCTCTCAAGGAGCGATGATTCCAGCAGTTACTCAGCACCCTGGAGAGCTGTTGTGAGACCATGACGAATCTGGAGATAATGAAAGACCTCTCCCTGAGCAAGTTGAAATTCCTCTCTCAGTTCTGTAAATTGCAGTATTTTACCCTTTTTCCACAGGTGGCCTATCGTCAAGATACTAATAGTGTCCCATCGGTTAATCCCGGCTGGTTGCAGAGGGGGCCCAGCTTTTGGGTTGACCACAATGGGGTAGCCCTGGTCAGTACATCAAGCCAGCCAAGTCTACGATTGGCTCAATGCCAGACATTCACTGTGAGGGCCGTAGGGCCTAGATATCGGCCCTTCCCAGACTTCAAATAGAGGGCCCATTAGAAAGCCCTCCCGACCCATTTGGTACCTATCCAGAAGAAAGGCGGGGTCCATCGGGGGGCGATACAACCAATGGTTCACCACCACCAGCTGCTAAGCCCAATAGTACAGATGCATATATGGGAGTGCTACACCCTTGTCGTACCATCCCTTGGTCAGTTTAGTCATGGCAATAAGGGACGCCTTTCCGTCCAACAGCAGAGTCCAAACCTCACTCTCGATATTTTTAAAGTATGAGTCAAGGATCTTGAATAGGCAGTTCTGGAAAATACCGGGGGCAGAGTCAGCACTAGGAGTAAAGGATCCTACACGTGGTACGGACCACATATAAGCGACTGTCTGCACCCTGAGGAAGTTACACAAGCCCTACTATGAGGTTTTGCCTAGTACTAACAAGAAAAACTACACAAATTGTGTGAGTACTACTTACTGTTTGTCTTTGTCCTGACGAAAGCTCCACAGACCCTTTTGGGCCAAGGGGAGCTGAAACATGTTGACGTTCTTTAAGACAGATCAGGTAATCTAGTAACTCGATTACCTTATAGATCGTAGAAATTCCTTTATTTACCAGTGCCCACCTCTTTAATTAAATTCGTATTATGGTGTGACACTGCCTTTTAACTTTCTATCTCTCACATCACTCCTCTGCTGCTGTTCCGGATATTCCTGGACACTTCTACTCTTACCAGAGGTTGCCTCAGGTGAGGCTGGCACGAAGCACTTTTGAAAAACCCAATGACTATGCCATGACGCTTGATAAGGGGCGGAGAAAACCATACACCGCATCGAAAAAGATCTAAGCGTCTATGAGGGTTTTTTCAACTACATAACCAATGGTTATAGTAGATACCAGTGTCCATTCCATTATGATAATCACAGTTTTGGAAAATATACAGGAAACGGGGCGAGCCAACATCTACTAAAGCGCGGCTCGGCCCAACAGGAAAGGGGTAATGTTCACCAATGTTTGACATCGCTGCGCAATCTGTCTAGAGGCGCAGCTAAGACCTTAGTGTGGAACTGTACAGGATCAGGGGTAATATAGATCCCCAGATACCGAAAACCCTCGGTGGCCATTTCAATGTCACAGTCAGGTGGAAGTGCAGGGATCGGGCCGCGGAGGGTGAAAATCACGGATTTGGAACAATTAATGCAGTAACCTGAACATTTACCAAAGTTAGTGAAGATGTTTAAAAGTCTGTTGGAGACGCAAGATATAGTAGAATATCATCAGCGTAGAGGGATATTCTGTCCTCCTGTCCCTCAGTCCATTTCATCCCTCGTAACACCGGATCTCCCCTGACCCATGATGCCAGTGGCCCCAAGATCAATGAGAAAATCATTGGGGACGAGGGGCATCCCTGTGTTGTGCCCCTTCTCAGTGAGAACGTTCTTGATAGGTGGGGTTTGACACGTACCTGACCCTTGAGGTCTGTGTACAGCAGCTTAAACCATCCCATGAATTGCAGGGCAAATCTGAACTGTCGCAGCATGGCCACTCGATGGAGTCAGAAGCCATCTTGGCATCCAAAGACACCACGACAGCGTCTTACGCTATGACATGTTTATGGCCCATGACATTGTGGAGGTGACAGATATTTAATGCTGTGTTGTGGTTTGGCATAGAGCCAGACTGGTCAGCATGGACCAATGATGTGAGGACTGCAGTAAGACGGGCAGCCAGGTGCTTCTCAAGAATTTTGGCCTCAGCATTGATCAGGGAATCAGCCTTTAGGAGTGCAAAATATCAGCGGGTTTCCCCAGCTTACGGATAAGCACGATAGAGGCCAATTGTTGATCCACTGGCTGGATCCCTTTATCGTAGCTTTTATTATACATGGCCCGTAGGTGGGGCACAACAAGCGAGGCAGTAGCTTTGAACAATTCAATCGGGACCCCATTGTATGCTGTTAATTATGGATCGGATCTCCTTGTCAACTGATCAACCTCCAGCTTGTCTCTTTCCTCCGCGGACAGGACAGGTAGACGCATGTCCGCCAGTAAGTGGCTTTAGTCCGCCGCCGTGGCCATGGTGAGGGCATGTTTATCTGCTCCAGGTGATCTGCAAAGGCATCCGCGATTGCCTGGGGGTCCGTTAACGTCTGTGTGTTAATAATTGTAAGACAAGGGACCCACCGCTCCGACTGTTCCCTGTTTTCCAACCACGCGAGCAGCTTGCCCGCTCCATCCCCAAGTTCGTAAAGCCTGTGACATGTAGCAAGTAAGCATGCATCAGCCTGCTCCCGGGCTAGCGTTTTATATTCAAGTTGCTTTGTGGTTAGACTATGCTCCGTAAGTGCACTGGGGGAACGGGAGTGTGCCATCTCAAGTTGCTGCAGTTCTTCCTCAAGCTGTTCTTGCTGTAGATTTTGCTTCTTATTATACCCCCACCTTGAGAGCCAATGCCTGACCTTTCACTACCATTTTAAAGGCCTCCGATATTGTCTGCGCAGAGTCCACCAACCCAACATTTTCTTTGAAATAGTTCTCGGACTATGATAGTTGGCTCTCTTTTATATCCGGAGCAGCCAGGAATTAATAACTATAGTGTTGTGCTGTCGCCTATTGTAATGTGTGAGTTCCACCCACACTGGGGAGTCATTCAAGATGCCCCGGGCACCTACATGTGTTTTTAATATTGGCACACCCTGTCAGCAAAAGGTTCACTGTTGATTCTTTTCAACATGAATAGATGACCACTAAAAACTGGGTGGCAGGGCAATGCAATGCCAGGACATAATATACCTGTGTGTCATGCTTTTCTGCATTTATAGGCTAGCCTTTGATCTTGGGTGATGTGTCACTATATGGACTTAATGAATAGCCTTGATACCCTATGAAACATATGCACACTTTGGTTGGTTATACAGCTTTCTTCACTTTGTGTTATTAAGTTCCATTACAGGGTGGATTTTCCCTAATCATTCAAGTAGCACATTTTGTCTGGCTGCAAGTGGATGCTGATGGATTGACCCTATTGAAGGACTGGACAATATAATATAATTTGGTACGTATTAGCTTTTTGCGTGCCCAACTGCCGTTTTAGGCATAGTATAATATCCGCTGGACTCTTAGACCCATGTTTTAACTCCATGGAATTGATCTTATTGCATGTATCACTTTGTGTCATCAGGTGCACACAATGGGACGGTTTGGGGCAGACGACCCAGATAGTAATTCGGTATGGAGAGAGTGTAGGCTATTTGACATATGTTGATTGAAGAAGGTGATAAATAGATTTAATGTGGTATGTATCAGTGTTTAGTATGAACTACTACCCTTTCAGATATGTTACAAAAGTCTCAATTTTCTGAACTGTGTCTGCCTGCTAGGACTTGGATTAGGATATATCTTTTGATATGACTATGTGGCATTGAAGTTTTGATTGTCTTTCATCTGTCAAGAACATGTCATTGTAATACATTCTGACATAACAAGTAAGATTTAAACAAGGAGGGTAACTCTTATGTCTCTGGTTTATTATTTATTATTTTTTACAGTTATCATGTTGTGACAATAATTTAAAGAGATTATGCATTATTATGTAAAGAACTATGAAATGTTGCTGACTTGTCCAGCAAGGTGAATTATAAATGAACAGGATATTTTCCTGTTTATTTCACAATTTTTATGGTGCACAGTGATTATGATGCAACAGTAATTTGAATACGTTATGCATTGTGTACAATGAACTATGATATTTTGTCCATTCACAAGTTTGTGTTTTGCGATTTTGAAAAGTCTATCTATTTTCAAGCAGTCACTGGCCACATGTTAGCTTAGCTTTTGAGGAATAGCTGCCAATTGTTTGTACATTAGCTCTTTCAAAATGCGTGTTGATTTTAATGGTTTGTTACTTCCATTGCCATGTATTATTGTTTGTAGGGATGTCTCTGTCCTTGGGAAATTATGAAATTATGTTATTTGTTATCTTTTACAGGTACAACTATGTGTCATTTATGCACTTTTTGTACGTGTTATTTATGTGTATATTGTGTGTCATGGTATGGATTGTGTTATCATATTTTTATTTCTATATTCTTTGTACTTATTGCATTACAGCCCTGAAGTAGTCAATTGTTATGCGCAAAGCGCGTTCTTTGTCTGCGTGTAAACATTTGGTTTGTTTTTTTTTATTGAAAAAAGTCAATAATTGAAAACATTCTGGAATTTGAAGGGGACTTTAGTTCCTATGATAATATTTGATTGTGGTGCACGTCTATTCTGCATAACTATATTCACCGCTCTGCACACAGATACCAATGCAAATTTCAAATTCTATGGTGGAATGTCTATGACAGCACCATAGCTCAAGAAGCCAAATCCAACAATGCAGTAGAAGGATGGTACAATGCCTACCAATCTACACTAGTAAAATAGACAAGGGGACCCAAATCCTTAAAGCTGGGGTGATATCATGCTTTAGGAAACACTGGTACTAAGTGGCCAATAAGGTCCAAAGTAGACATGAGAAATTGAATTAGAGATAGATCAGTATGCCTCAATAAAAGTGGAAATATATGGTAATTAATCTAAAAGGAGAAGCAAGGAAGTATGTTAACAGGGACACACTGGGATAAAGTAAGACATCTTATTTTTTTTTTTAACAATATGCAAATGTAGTTCAGGTGCTCACATAAAGGTGACAGTGACATGGTGAGTGAGGGTGACTTTAAAATATTTACATTGCATTGAAAACAAGAGGTGGACACTCCTAAATAGCAACTTATAAACAGTGCAAGGAGTTCCTTGTTGTAGGGGGTTGACAGTGTTTCGATCTCAATGATTTAATATCATCTTCAGGACAGAGTGTATGAGAGCAGGAAGAATTGGAACAACCGGTCGATGCTGGTATTGCAGAAAATAAATTCAAGCTGGACACAGTGAGCAGCATCCGCCGGTATAGAAGAATCAAAAGTTGACAGGTGGACGCAATGGTAGGGGTCTGAATAAGGTCACAGCATGAGCCCAGGGAAATGATTAATATACCCTGGAAGGGTAATCGTGGCAACTTAGGTGCTTAATTGCTGCATGAGTTGGTCTGCGCGGGCTGGACCACAGTCTTGACCCTGTTCCTTGTGGGAACAGTCCACCCCTAACTGCCAAGCAGGGTCCTCCCTGGACCAGAAACAGGGTTAAGATTGATTTGCATATGGCCGGGTCCCAACTGGGGTGGTGTAGTGAGCAAAAGAATGATGGATTTAACCCTGATCCTTGTGACTGGGGGTGAATGTTTGCACTGTCCAGCATTCCGTCCATCAAATTATTCTTTTGCATATGTCGCCCTAAGTGGGAAGGGTATGCTCATGGGTCCTGTGATCAATACACCTCTGGATTTAAGCTAGCCTAGCTGATGAAGGGTGATGCCCTGAAACCAGTCCCAGGATGCTTGTTTCCTCTCCAGGCAGGACCTGGCTTCGCTGTTCGGGCTCAACTGTTCCCACAAGGAACAGGGTCAAGACTGTTTTGCATATGGCTGGGTCCAAACTGGGGTGGTGTGGTGAGCAAAAGAATGATGGATTTAACCCAAGTCCTTGTGACTGAGGGTAAAGTTTTGCATTGTCCAGAATTCCGTCCGTCAAATGTTTCTTTGGCTTAGAACTGGCGGCAGGTCTTTCCCTTATTTAGGGCCTCTCAAGTGGAACAAGCTCCCAAGGGAACTGCCCCAATATGCAACATTCCCGCTTTTAAAAAGGAAACTTACAACCTGACTACTCACACAATCTGTATAGGGTAAAAGCTGTCACCATTTGTCTTTAGTGCCGGGAGTTTCTGTGCGCTGTATACATTTTCATCAATAACATAATACAATCCTATTATACAAACAAAAACTATATACGCAGTACCCAAAAATCTGATGGCAAAATTCTAAACAGCATAACTAACATGTTTTAACGAAATATTAAACTAGTTATGTTTATAAATCATCCAAAAAACATAAAACTAAAATAGCAAAAATTACTAATTCATTAAATTAATGAGTATATTAATTTGTTCAAATAGGTAAAAGTCACCCACCACAAAGCTCAAATGTCAAATTCAAATAAAACGGAATCCATTAGTACAACACATAAAGTGTAACATAACAGCTACCAATTACAGAAAATACACATGCATAATAAAATATTACATTCCCCACACTAAAGTGAATTTATTAAAGCTTAATGTTCTCTAGATGTAGCACTTCATAACTTTCTATAATATAATGATACATCACTACAAAACTCTAGGTGAGCCTAATGCAAAACACTAGTAAGAAAAATAACACAAGCTACAAGTAAACTTTAAAAACACTAAAAAGTAAGACTATAACCTTTTACTGTGACTCACATTCCGGAACAGTAGCAAAAAATAACTTAAATAGATTACAAAAGTAAAGGTAACGGTAAAAGAAAAAGCCTCTAAATTAAACTAAAAAAAGACTATTTCCATAGACAAATCAATTGGGATTGATATAGAAAATATTTTTTTTAATGTTTAAAGAAAAGGTAACATTTTTTAAATAATGTAAAACATCACTAAAAAGTTATATGAAAATATGAAATACTTATGTAAACTATATAATAATAATATCATTAAAATATATAAAACTATTTTAAATATACTTAATACAGGGATTTAGAAATTGTTAACAGAAACAAGTGTATATATATATAAAAAATAAAGGTACCACATGTCAACAAAGAAAAATTTACAAATGTCCAACACTTAAAAAAGTATCAACATGACTCAGCATCTTCTCTTACGCCAACAACACCCAGCTGACTCTCTCTCTCAAAGACAAATCCACAGCGCCAAGAGCTACTTCCACAACTGGATGAATGAAGGCAGTCGTCAGTAAAGCTGCCTCAGGCTTATCTCAGACACGACTAAAGACCTCATCTGGGCACCACCCCCTCTGCCTGGTATGATTTCTAGTGGCCCACAGCACTCTAAACTTCCCCACACCCAGGCACCACGCACAAAACCTTGGCATCATTCTGGCCTCCTTGCTCTCAATGAACTGTTAAATCCAAGCTGTCTTGTTCTCCTGTTTCCACAGGCTTTCCTGCTTTATAAGAGCTTCAAGTGGATCCCCACTGAGTCCAGGATAATGGTCACCCATGCACTCGTCAGCAGCAGACTAGACTATGGCAATGCACTCTATGCCAGCACAACCCACAAACTACTAAAGAAACCACAGAATATCCTGAACGCCTCTGCCAGACTCATCTTGAACATTCCATGCCTCAGCCCCATTACTGTGCACCTGCAAGACCTTCACTTGCTACCTATCAACAAAAGAATTACCTTAAGGCTCCTCACTCACACCTAAAAGCCCATTACAACATTTGACCTGCAATAACTCAACCATGCTTCTCCTTCTGCCAGCAATCACACCAGACATCTCAGCTCGATCCCACAGACACAAAAGACCCAGGCTGGAGGAAGATCCTTCTCCTATCTTGCTGCGAAGACATGGAAGTCCCCACCAGGGCCGGACTGGCTAACGGGCAGTTTGGAATGCTGCCGAGCTGCTGCCTGATTTTACTGCAGTGGGGGCTGATTTCGTCCATGGAGACCTGCGTGTGCATCGAAATACTGAAAGCAAAACCAATTTCGTTTAGCTCACGCAGGTCCCCATTAACAAAATCAGCCCCCCAGCTCAGCAGCATTCGAAACTGCCCGGTAGCCAGTCCGGCCCTGGTCTCCACCTCTGCACCTCAGGCAATCATCGTAGCTACCGCTATTCAAGAAGGACCTAAAGACATGGCAAATCCACTGCCACCTAATACTATGAGACGGGTGAGTACTCACACTTTATAAGAAACGTGATAGATTGATTTTTTTTATTCAATATTACAAATGTACTAACATATTGTTTAAATATAACAATGGACATGTTTTATGTGTACAAATATGTAAATAAATAATTAACAGTATATCATTTACATTAATTGAATGTTAAAAAATATTAATAAAAATTGCAAACTGTGCTATTATTAAAAGAACATGAACTACTGTATGTAAGAAATTCAATATTAACTTCTATCTTAACCATTCTGGGTAAAGTATGATACCTAAAGGGGTTACATATACTATTCCCAATACAATCAAAACCATTGTTCTCAAGGTGTTGGACACTAAAGAGATTTCAGTTACAATTCCCAGTCCAATCTAAACCATTTTAAGGAAGGTGTTGAACACTAAATGGGCTACATTTACTATCCCCACTTCATAGTAATACATCTTACATGCATTCTTCTACAGCAAACAATTGAAATAACTAATAACCCCCTCTTACCTAAAAAATATTCGCATTGTAATTAACTTTCCAAATTACCAAAATAAATACTTATTTTCAATTGATAACATTAAATTAAGTATGCATTATATTCAATATCATAAATAATTAACAACATAAGTGCTACATAAAATCACACATTAAAAATAAGTAAACAAATTATAAAAATACAGATATTATTTTGGAATTATATATTTTAAAAAACCATGATTGATTCATTTTAATACATACATAACATATAATCACTTTTGTTTACACACATAAATATTTAAATTACGTTTAGAAGTACCTAGTTTACCATTATTATAATATGTTTTTCTCTAATTGTAATAAAAAATATAAAAGAATTATAACACTCAACCATATTTTTCATTTTTTCACATACATTTATATTATTAAGAACAATTGCATGCAAGACCTAAAAGATTAGGGTTCATTTATGAAAACTGGTGCATCGCTGAGGTAAGGCAGAGGTGCATCAGAAAAAGTTGCACTGTGGTACGACATTTTGAAGCAACTTGGATGCGTTGAATTTACAGCACGGCATACCATGCCGTAAGGTCCCATGGTATGTCAAACGAAAGTGACGGTTCCCTGGGACGGCTACCTCAAAGAAAATTGATGCATGTGCAGCACATAAAGCAATGCAAGTCACCATACATCACATTGAAGTGCATCATGCATCACAAATCCCTTAAAAAGTGACACATTTCAAAAATGAAATTTTTTCACACCCCAAAACAGAAAGATGGAGCAGGCAGCAGCAGCAGCCAGGGCAACACCCTCAGCCAGGATGTCCAGACAGAACTCCAGGGGAAGCGAAAAGTAATTTTAGTGAGTAGGAGAATCAAATGCTGGTAGCAGAGGTAACAAAGTATGAACTCTTCGTCACCTCAAAATTGCAATTAGGTCAGAAAGAGGTCATTTGGCAGTCCATAGTGGACAAGATTAACGGTGTTGAGCAACCTGAAAGGACAGTGTCTGAGAGCATGAAGTGCTGGAATGATTATAACCATAGGGCCAAGGAGAAACTGGTCATGAACCTGAAAACAGCCATGCGGACTGGAGGAGGAACAGCTGACTGCCTTGGAAAAGCATGTGGTAGCAGTCATCTGAGCAGAGCTGGTGGCAAGATTTCCCAGACAGGACAGTGCTGGTCATAAGGACCAACAAGACCTACAGGGTAAGTGGCAACAAGGCACAATATGGGCAAAAATATCATGCTGTGCAGCCCAGCAACCTATGTCACTGAGCTGCACTGTGCTGGGTGCAAGGGGAAGGGTAGGAATCTTTCTCATGTGCAGTCATGCATCACATAAATGTCAGTCACACTGCCCGGTTACATGTTGTACAGCTCTGTCCAGCTCTGTTAAGTATGTCATTGCATGTGTGATGTGCAGCACTAGTCCAGGGAGACCTTTGTATGCTGGGACTTGCAATGGAATGTATAACATGAGTCACCATAAATACAAGTCCCAAAATACAAAGCACAAAACATGGACAGGAACAACACATCATGCTTGGATACTTGAACCCTGTCCAGCCTGACGATAACAATGCAGGCCCTCTTGCACCATGAGGCTAGTTTCTCTTACTTGTGCCCATGTAGCCGATTCAGGACTGTAAAGCAATGGACTGGGATTGTCGGAGGATAAACTCCTCACCTGAGAGGGGGGTCATGTGTGCGCCATGTGAAGTTTCACCACATAGGAAAGTGTGAAGAGGCATGTGCACAGTCACTAGCATGTAATTGCATTGCACATAGCTGTACTGATATGCTGGGAGAGCACACAGGTATTGCCTACCATACTAGAGATCACACTAACTCCTGTCATGTTCAAATTCATACTGGGGGTGGGGGTGAATGCAAGTGATGTACACCAGGAGACCATGGAGCAAGTCACTTTGCTGTGCTGGCCTACGCCAAAGTGAAAAGACAGGAATGCACTGTATGTATGCAAAACTGTGGATTCCTGTCTTTTCTCTCTGCATCCACGACATTTCAGCAGCCTAATGCAAAGAACGGTGATGGATCAGACCCAGATCTTTTGACTGGGTGTGAGTGTTTGATTGGCTCAGATGCTCCGGCCCCTTTTGTACCGCTTTGGCCACCATAAGTGTGGCAGGGTATGCTCAGACGTGAGTCCCTTGCTCACTTTGCCACTGGATTCAAGCAAGCCGGGCTGAAGATGGCTGGAATGCCAGAAAACGGTCCTCGGAAGCTTGTTTCCAGTCCAGGAAAGACATGGCTTGGCAGTTCGGGCTGGACTGTTCCCATGAGGCACAGGGTCAAACTGATTTGCATATAGCCATGTCTGAACTGGGGTGGCAGAGTGGGCTAAAGAACGGTGATGGATCAAACCCAGATCTTCTGACTGGGTGTGAATGTTTGATTGGCTCAGATGCTCCGTCCATCACCACCACCTTTTGTACCGCTAATGCCAAGACAGGCATCCATGCACCATGGTGCAAGGGTGCCTATGTCGCATGCCGGATTTTGTTTTGCACAGGAAGGGGCATTTTCCTGCACAGAAACAATCCTAAGAGGCATTTTCGGCATTCTGTGCCTACTGTAGAATGCAACACACATAGCAAAAACCAGGAGAAATAAAGACATTTGCCCTTGTTACGCCTCACTTCTTGAGGCGTAAGGATTTTGCATCAATTGGTGCTGGTGAAAACACCAACTGCAATGCCTATGGAATGCCTCTTGAGTGCAGAATAAGGCAAGGCAGCGACTTGCGTGTCGTTGCCCTACTCAAGATTTATGAGGCCACTCAAAGCGACACAGTGTGGCTTTGCATGGCTTCATAAATCTGATTCAGAACCCTGCATCACGCATGTAGCACTTTATGTGGGGTAAACGTGATTCCAGGCTCTCCTAAATAAGATCTCATGTGTGTTTATTGAAAGAGTAGATGTTATGTGAGTCTGGTGGACCCTGGTAGTGCAGTACACTGCTGGTGTTGCTGAGTACGTTGAACTGGCACTGTGTCTGAATGGGAAAATATTGCATAACAAAGAGGTGAGAAGTGATGTGTGTACTGCAAATTAGCTTGAGCAATACCCACCCACTGCTGGGTTTGATAGTGTCACAGATGTGTCGCAGGTGGGAAGGGATGATAAAGAAGAGGACATTGGTGTACTTCATCCAACATGTGATGTGGGCCTTGGTGAATATGTAGCATGTGTCAGGAGGGAGCCGTAAAAAGATATGCCTAACCATGCCACATATGTCAAAGAAGGAGGATGTGAAACAGGGAGTAGTGAATTGACATTATGAAGGTTGCCATGACTATGAACAGGATTCAGGGATGGTTGGAGAGTGAGGTGTATGGGCCTAGTTGTTTCACAAACCTGGGTAGGTACATGTCACAGATTATTATCATTATGAGCATCTGGGGTACAGCTTGACCCATAGCCCTTAAATACAGGCAGCCATGTCGGTCGATTGGATATGGTGACTCACATTGTTGGTGTAGGTGTCACATGAGAATCAATGTATGATCTGGGTGCCATCAGTGTGTGACAGTAAGTTCAGTCCCTGGGACTAAATGAGGATTGCCAAAGGAGCGATGTACAAGTACAAGTAAACGGGTCTGAATCAAACGATGCAAAATACTCTGCAGAAAACCAACTCTAGCAACCATGAAATGGGGTGAGAGTCAACCTCCCAATTTTGACTGGGCCTATCCCCACAGAGTTTGCTCACAGTGCCCACTTTTCTGGACTATAGAGTCAACTGTATGTGGAATGAAATCACATGAGTATAAACAAATGGGAAAACCATGGTAAGCACATGCAAGGCTGTTAGATGTGTAGAGTTGTGTGCATGCATGTTAAATACAAACCATTGGCCACATAAATGCACAATGTGCAAGCAGCACAGCAAAACAAGGCGGACTGTTGTGACATACTGTATGAAAGCCAGACTGAAGCTTCAAATCAAATACATGACGAAACCCAAATCAATTTCCCTGGAGATGTGGGCTAACCAGTGGCCAGAGAGAATGCAGGCAACCCAGATACAGTGCAATGTGCACATGTAGTGGTGCCAATACATGAAACCACAATCAGAATAGCCATCATGAAAAAGAAAGCTAATCACCAGACATACCACATCTGCCAACCCAATGCACAGTTCTGGACTCCAAGGACCCCTAAGTTGTTTTCCAACAGCAGAGGGTAGGAATCCGGTGGCAGCTGGTAAATAAGGAGCGGTCGGGGAGGGAGGGTGTCATGGGTACCCTAGAGGGAGTCTGTAGGTGACTTGGTCCCAATAAGGACACCTCTTAGGCAATAAGAGGCACCTAACCTCCACTCCATAGATGAGAAAAGACCCTTACTGACATTGCTTTTGTCATAAGACAGAGGCAAGAACAACAGCCCTGCTGATATGACACCAGTGAAGTTGCCACCCAGCTGGAGGCTATATGCACCATCCTTGAATCTAAAGAGCGGAAGCAGGACTCCTGTATTGCAACAGTGGGTGCCTTCCACCAAAAAGTTGTTGCTGTGCTGACAAAGCTCCTGATGTGTGTGCCTCAGATGCCACCTGTACCATCAACACCACCCTCAGAGAAGGCACCACACACATCAGAGGGCAGAGAGGTGGACTACATCATTCTCTGGTGGACAAATCCCAACTAACATTTGTCTGTGCCACTTGGCCAGTTTCTCATTCGACCTGTGTTTATGATCATGCCTTTGCCCTTGTCAACTGGCACTGCCCCCTTTTTGCATGCGCACCTGTTGATCAGATTCATTTGTGGACTGTCAATGTTGCCTACTTTCCCTAGTGGCAATTTGGACCCTATCCTCACTGAAGTACTCCTCTCCTCAACATTTCCCTTTTTTTTTGGGGGGGGGGGGGTTATTTTGCGCGAACACAACACAAAGGTATCAGAGCTCTTTACATGAGCAGCAGTTGCGTTACAGATGGACACATTCATTTTTTGGTTAAACGCAGGGAGATAAAGTGATTTACCCACAACGACAGGATGTTGAACATCCTGCCGAGACTCAAACCCAGTTCCCAACATAGACTGCTCTAGCCGTTAGACCACATCCTCTCCCCCATGTATCCCCATGAACTCTGTATGGGCATTATTGGACTCTCAAACAAAGTTAGGGTTGTTGCTACAATTACTACTGCTGTGAAGTAGCCTATGTATGTCTGTTGCAGATAGTATCATCTAGACCATGGTGGATGTGCAAACCCAAGAGGCACTCCCTACTATCTCTAGTAAATTACTCTAGAGTGCCTATCATTTTTTTTGTTGGACAAGGTCAAGCATCATGAACCACCCCTGCCATGGCATTATGTTGCAAAAACCTTTCAACTATTGAACATCATGGTGTGACAAAAAACATTGCTACCTTTAATGCTACACAGCGAAATAGGCCAAATAATGACACAATTGCAGAGCCATACAAAATGGGTTCTGTGACGCAGGTGAGCCACTAAGAAATACTCACACATCCACAGACATTTAGACGAGTCATCATGACAATGTCATCATGCACATATGTCTGCTTCAATGTGTGCTTTGAAGAAATCCTATAAGTACTATAATAATGTTGGTACTGACAAGTAGCAGTAACTAATGGGCAGATATCTACTGTTTCACATCGTCCCTATGCCACTCAAGGAAGTAGAAGCTCAGTGCTATGCCTTTGATGTTATTAAGCATGCACTGCAAATACTAAGTATTTGGGTCCTGGATCAAATAGATAAATGGGGTTGCAAAGCACGCTGGGACACCTACGTACATTGTGTCCCTTTTGACTCAGAGATCCCTCACATGCATTGTGTGGGAGTGTAATCACACATGACATCAATTTCATCATCTACACACAACAATATAGAGAAGCCAGAGCACAGACTGTGGAACCAAGCTACACATCCCTAGTGTGAGAGGAAGCATCAGACAATTGTGTATTCTAACTTAGAAAATAGTTGCAAAACTCCACATGCAGGAAGTGCCACATTATTCAATGCCAAGGATGAAAGACATTTTCGGGCTGGTGGGGGTCACTTTCATGGATACAAACCAGTAAAGAGTTAGTGCATAAGTGCCAGGCACCAGTATTTGTCCCAACACATCCATTAATGGGTACCATGTGGGGTGATAAATCCATCCCTACTATACATGTAGCATAATGTCCACACACAGCGCTACAGTAGATGACTGCCTTTGTTGGGCTGTGTGTCAATTCACACAAAGAGGACCTCTTTCAGTGCCCAAATATTGTAGACGATCCCTTCAGTGACGCCATCGTAACATTGACTGCCTTATCCATAGGCGTGCCTGACAGTTACACATATCTATAAACACTTCAGAGAATCTCAACATGTTAGCAACTAAAACTACCTAGCCTACACTAACTATCACAATCCAAACAAAGCCTAAACTAACTTACGCTACCTATCCTACACTAACTTATCTTAACACTACCTTAACCTACCTGAACTTAGAATAACCTATGCTACACATGTACCACAACAGGCATGTTAAACATCAGCCTCCCACCTCCCTGAATACACATATCTCCACACAACACAAAAGAAAATCATACCATAAACATACACTACCTAAACATATAAATCTAGACAAATAAATATATTTTGTATTATTATTTTTTTCAGAAAAATACACTATACATCAACCCCCACCCACTAAAAACGTTCCCAACCATATACACACATAAAAAGTACTACCTATTAAAATATTAAACTAATGTATGATATCAAATCCTATACCTATTTTTAAACCAATTCTAACCTATCTAAAAATTCTATACTAGACAAACAACTGGTCACCAACTGGGGAAATGGGAAAGCCTGTGAGAGAGTCACATTTGAGCACTGATCCTCTCCATTGTCTCCTGCAAGTTCAGCATTATGGCCCCCGAACTTGAAAGTTCCCTCTCAATGGCAGCCATCTGCAGCTTTAATTCTTGGAGGTCCTTCAGGGCCTGGGCTTCCAAAAGTGAGCCTATAGTTGGTGTCGTGAGCAGGGCTCAGCTTGGGCCTGCTGTCCCGGGAATGGCTCTGGGGCGGCCACTGGGACTCCTAGTTGCTCATGCCTGTCTGACTTCCAGGTAAAAGCTGCCTTTCCTTCCTCACACAGCTTCCCAATTCTCTTGTACATATTTGCCATGTACCTGATTTGGCTGTAGCAATCCAGCCTGATGTGATTTTTCTCCTGATCTGCTGTCTTGTTTTCTGGTTGATATAAAGGGAATATGTATCAGCAAAAGCTGAACTTGTACATGATGTCAGTAAAAATAGGCTCACATTTTCTTAACATCACATGTGGCATGTCCACCCACAACCACATTTTGGGAAAGGGGGATGAACAATATTTATACTAGCCATATACTTCTCCTAATGTAACAAGACTTATGTACTCAAGTGCTGAAAATGTAGGTATACAAAATGGCAGAGTCCACACAAAAAACATACAACCATATCAATCCGGAGTCTGAATAGGAAGCATAAAGTGGTGTACACCTGGAATTGAACACATGATCCACTGGTTTTGGTTATGCAGCATGCAACAGGGTATATTTTGTGGTCAATAACCTGTGAAATGAATTATGTAAAGCAAAGACAGGTAGTGTGCATCAGCATTGGTTAACTCATATGGCAAATACACAAGGCCACACACATTGCTGAATTGACTGACTCTGTGCCAGGTAGTCAAACCACAGATGGGAGGTGGGCAGCTACCTCCCGTACAACAGGCCTGTAGGACACTTCACCAATATTGATTCAGGGAAATATCAGGAACTATAAATCATAGCTTATGATGTACAGTTCCAGCAAAACCATTGTCATCATAAAACTTTATTTTCGATCACTTGGATTTTAAAAGTGACATCTCACAAGGTTACACATATGAACATAAAAAGAAAAATATAAATTAAAATGGAGACAACAAAAGCACAGGGCTGCCCTCCAACAAGAAAAGCAACAAATATTCAATCTGCAACATGATATAAGGCATTGCCCTAACTAATCATTTAGTAAGATCTCTAAAGAAATTGCTCCCATAAATGCACAATGGTTCCTGAATCAGCGTACATACCATTTGTGTTAAATAAGTAGCTAAAAATGGTTGGCAACCCCGACCAAACATGAATATTTAAAAAGGCATAGACCTGAGCATTTAAAAATATACATCCTTACTTTATGTCTTTTAGGCTCTCCTTTGGTCTTTACTATTTTAAATTCTTATCACTCACCTCTCTGTCTTCGCTGAATCAGGCCACATTGCGCTGCTCCCAGTGTTCTCTACCCTTGCAGCCGACTTGGAGCTGAAGGCTACTCTGGGACCAGTAGGCCGTTTCACTTTTTTGGCTGCCATCTTGGGGGGAGGCCGGCTGGCTGGTCGGTAGACTAGTGGTGCTGCCTCGGGCCGGTGACGCTATATATTTAGCTGCCTCCGGCTCCGCGCAGCGGACGCATGCAGCGGACGCGCCTCCTTCGCGCCGAAGGAACGCCCAAGGAAAGCCCGTCTGCGCCCGTCTTTGTCCCGGAAGCGGATGGGTGCGGTAGGGCGGTGGGACTTTGCCATCTATTCAGGGGGTAGGATGTTCAAGTACACGTCGGCTGAGCTGTTTAGTCTAAAGGGAAAGGCCGGAAACTGTAGCATTGTTTTTCCCTGTAGGCCTAAAGGCAACAGGCACTGCCCTGGCTGTGGTTGGCTACCAGGCAATGGCTCTATCTCTATCCCCAAGGCCACACCTAATCACAGTACTTTTTTACTCCTTAATACCAGGTCCCTTAGCAAACATGCGCTGGAACTACACACCCTACAGTCTGATTTCAAACCCACCTGTCTCTTCCTGACTGAAACCTGGCTGGGTGATTGCTCGGGCCCTGACATTGCCACTGCGCTCCCGCCCAATTATGTTATCTTTAGGAAGGACAGGGCTAATGGCCGGGGTGGTGGCGTTGCACTGGTGGTGGACAAGCGTGTTGCTTGTTCTATCATCCCTACAGAGGATATTCAGGGAACTGAGGCTTTGGGATTTTCGCTGTTGCTATCACCACATCAATCCTGTACGGGGCTCTTGATTTACAGACCCCCTGGCCCAGCTGGATCTTTTCACGAGGAGCTTCACTCCGCAATATCATCATTATGCCTAGGATCAAAGCACTGCCTGCTTCTGGGTGATTTCAATATCCATATGGATATAGCAGATGCGGTAGACACCGTTAGGTTTCTTGATACTACCGCCCCTCTGGGGCTTATCCCCTATCTCTGCGCCCCTACTCACAACAAGGGCCACATTCTTGATCAAGTTTTTTCTACCATCCCAGTGGATATAATTACGCCAGTGCCAGTGTTGTGGTCGGACCACTACCTGGTGAACTTTCAAATTATTCACCCGGATAGAACCCTCCTAAACGCTCATGACCGCCTAACCCAGACATCACGAGCCTTCCACCGCGTATCGTCTGATATGCTGGCTCGGGCTCTTCTAACCTATCCGTGCCAGATGTCGGGCAATCTTGAGGCTGATCTTAACCTTTTGCAAACATGGTTTACTCAGCGCCTTGATGAATTAGCTCTCCCCCTGGCCGCCCGTAAAAATTATTCTCGGGCATCAGCTCCCTGGTTTACACCCGCACTGGCGGAGAAACGACGGCAATGCAAGAAAGAGGAAAGAGTATGGCGCTGTCACTATGATCTGTTGTCCAGGGAGGCGTATAGAAAATCTGTCAAGACCTATCACCGAGACATTGCTCTGGAAAAGAAGTCCTACTTTGCTGAAAGAATTGAGGCAGCTACCAATGCTAGCAAAGAAATGTTCTCAATAGTAAGGGAATTTACCTCGCCTACCTCGAGCACTCCCAAGGACTCTCATTCGGAGTTATGGGTTGCTCAGTTGGTCGATTTCTTTGCTAGCAAAATTAAAAACATCCAGGCTTCTTTTCCGCTTTCCAGTGCCTCCACAGACCCCTGCGCTACTCTTCTCTCTTCTCCTGGGGCTGCGACGGACCCTACTCTCTCGAGCTTTCCTCCTCTCTCTCTCGCGGCCTCCTCGGACCTTCTCTCCAAACTAAAGTCAGGCTCCCCTCTGGACCCCTGCCCGGCCAAATTCCTTGCCAAAATAGCGAAAGGGATCAACCCTCTCATCAACCCTGTGTTTAATTTATCGCTCAGCACAGGAGTGGTCCCTTTGGCCTGGAAGAAGGCCCTTATCTTACCACTTTTGAAGAAGCCTAATCTCGATCCTATAGTCCATGCCAACTATCGGCCTATCTCTCTCCTTCGAACTATTGCAAAGGTTGTGGAGAAGCACATTCACTCGTCTCTCACCCATTTCCTGGAGACCAATAACATCTTGCACCACCCTCAGTCAGGTTTTCGTGCTAACATGAGCACGGAAACCGCTTTGCTGGAAGTAACGGAGGTAATTAAGGAGGTCCTGGACTCTGGGGGAAAGGTGATGCTGGTGATGCTAGATCTGTCGGCGGCTTTTGACACCGTCCCCCACAGCCGTCTCCTTTTAAGACTCTGGGAGATTGGTCTGCGGGGACCGGTGTACAGCTGGTTTGAGTCCTTTCTGGCCGACTGCCAACAAACGGTCTGGGCCCCTCCACACTCAGTTGTAGTGCCGCCACTGGAGGTAGGAGTTCCGCAGGGCTCAATTTTAAACCCTGCCCTTTTTAACATTTATCTGGCCCCTCTGGCGGCGCTGGCGGAGTCCTATGGGGCCCGGATCGTCTCGTACTCAGATGACACCCAGCTCCTTTTTACCTGTGATAGGAACTCAGACTTTGATGGTGAGAGCATTAGAGGCTGTCTGGGGGCTGTCTTTGATTGGTTCCAACGTAACAACCTTAAGTGCAACTCGGATAAGTCCAAGGTGTTGTTTTTTGGCTGCCCCTCTGACTCGAGATGGAAGTCCTGGTGGCCAGCAGCCATGTGTCCACCCTCAGTTGCCTCATCCGACACCAAGAATCTTGGAGTAAAGGTAGATGACGGTCTCACCCTAAAACTACAGATTTTGGGCCTATGGGGCAAATGTTTCGGGCTTCTAAAAATGCTGAGGAAGTTCCTGCCTTTACCTTCTTTTGCCCACAGAAGAATAACTGTCCAGGCACTGATAGGATCACGACTGGACTACGCCAATGTCTTATACCTTGGCCTTCCCGAATTTCTGTTAACACGACTGCAAATTGTGCAGAACTCTGCTGCACGAGCTGTGTTTGGTCTGCATCGTAGATCCAGTGCTAAAGACCTTTTAAAGGCCCTGCATTGGCTTCCAATCAGGAAGCACATTATTTTTAAGGCTCTTACTCTGGCCTTTAAGGCACTTCATGGTTCTGGGGCCATCTACATTAGGAAGCGTTTAGACTTCTATCAGCCATCTAGTCCGCTCAGGTCATCTTCTTTGGCCTTGGCCTCTGTCCCAACAATCAGACACGCTCGCATTGGAGGCCGCTCCTTCAAACGCCTGGCGCCACAACTGTGGAATGCCCTACCACTGTCATTAAGGCTGAATGTCAATCTCAAGCCTTTAGGAAAGACCTCAAATCGTGGCTGTTTGTTCAGTAAGTTTTGTCTCTTTCTCCGCTACACTCCTTTTTGGTGTTTTTTAGCGCCGGGACACTCTTTTGAGTAGCTGAGCGCTATATAAAACATTTAATAACATAACATAACATAACATAAACAAAGTTAACAATTAAAACAAAATGAGGGGCCACAGATAGAAACAGAAGAAGCCCCTCTGGATCCCACAGTTGACATTTAAGGGCATAAAAGAAAATCAAAATCCTAATTTAATATGCATCTCTAGGTAAAATGGTAAAACCATCACATAATATTAAATGAGGGAAAATCCCCCTTGGCCACACGTCACACAATATAAAAGCCCTGATCACAAAATACACTTCAAACACCTAATCCAGAGGGCCATCAAAAATGTTGCCATACCAATTACCCCAATTCTACTTGTGTCGGTGCTAAGGATTCTAAATGCTTCAAGATGGTGTCTGGTGCCGATGCACCTACATAATGGGGCAATCCACTTTGACCTCAAATTTTTGTAGCAAGGAAAAAAATAATAAATGTGCCAAGGATTAGGGTTCTCCCCAGCATGCTGGACACTGGTCATCAAGCAGGACGTGAGATAGCCATTTACTGCAGCACATTTTGGTAGGGAGTGTCCTGTATCTAAATTGAAGGAACATTTTCTGTGCCATAGCTGGGACAATTTTGTCAACAGATTGTTCATATTGGGGACAAGGTTTAAAATCTATGAACACTAGAGTGAGCGATTTCATGGATTTAGACACACTTTCTATTAAAATAAATTCCAAGAAGATGGCAGCGGGATAGGACGTGTTTCTCGTAGCTCCTGCCCGCCGCCTCTCAGGATAGCAGAGCACAGGCCCCTCGAGGAGCCTAATTGCTTGGGGAGTGACCGCATCCCCTCTGGGTCGCCCCGGGCCCGGTCCTGTTGTCTGAGCCGAGTGGGCAACGAAGTGCGACCTCCTGCATCAGCCGGGAGACGGCCCGGCGTCCCTGGTGAAGGAGGCCTCAACAACGCGGTGGCTGCTGGAGCCAGTCATCGAGGCCAGCTTCTAGTCTCCCGACTTGCCTGCATGCCCGGAACACTGTAGCCCGCCCGCTGTTGTGGCTGGGCGCGAGACCGACCTCCGAGGGCTGCAGAGACCGGAGTGGCGAGAGGGCCCGGCGTGGTCCCTGCGGCGACGTCTCCCAAGTGACTGCCCAGGAGCCCAGTGAGCCTACCACTTACCCAGTGACCACACAACATCCGCCCCACTACCGTCAGGCGTGGGTGGAGTGCTGCTTGTGGCCTGGTCCCTGTGCCATCGGGCTAGGCCGCGCAGATCCCCTGTCTGCAGTGTAACAGGAGTCCGCCTTGGTGGCAAGCAATGTGACCACGCTCTACTCGGGACCAGGGCATGGAGGGGACTCCCGAGGCCTGCTGCTGCCTCTCCGCGCCGCCTCGAGGATTCGGCTGCCACTGTGGTGAGCTGCCCTATGCTGCTGGTGGAGGTGCCCCTACACGATTTCGGATCCCGGTGCAGCTTGGCGGCTTGTGACCATGAGCAAAGGACTGACGCACCCCCACGTTGCAGGTATTGCAGGGGTTGGCGCGAGGGAGGTGATTGGGCCACGGACTTACTCCCAGACGGCGGCCCTGTCTCGGGCATGCTCCAGTGGGGGCTGCATAGGCTGTGGTGGAGCCAAGGTTATTGTACTCTCTGTCGGGCCGCAAAAGGATCTGCACTGAGGCCTACCACTTCCCCCAGCGAACAGTGGCTCTGAAGTTGGATGAGACTTGGCGGTGTGGCAGGAGGTGAGCTGAATAGAGCAGGGTCCGTGTGGCTGGGGGGGACCTGCACTGGAGCCCACAGGAAGGGTGGTGGACGCCCCCGCACCCCACAGATTGTGTCTGGAACCCCTCTGACCAGAGCAACAGTGCTGCACCACAGACTGTTGGGTGGACATAGGAGCGTTGGAGTGAGAGGACCCATGGAGCTCTGCGTCTGCACCCTGCTCTGCGCTCCGCTGTGTTGGAGGCCTTAGAGGAAGAGACGTGGCCCAGCAGACGTGGCACATAGTGGAGGTAGCTCCCCAGAGTTATGCCCGCGCCTGCCTACAACAATCGGAGCTGTATAGCTGCTGGGGGATTCCCCCACCTACGCCCCTGCAGCACAGGATCGACACAGTGGACAAAAAGAACCCTCTATCCCTTCAAGACGGGCCCCCCTCTGGGTTACTGGACCTCCGAGCGGCCCTACCTGACTACCCCGCATCTCCCCTACACCTGTTTGGATGACCCTGGGGAGCATGTCCAGATCTAGAGGCACAAAGCCGAAAACCATTAAAGACATCTTTAGTCAGCCGCAGCCCACCCTCAAGATGGCCTCCACAGTGCCGGGACCTGGGCTTGAGGGGCCCTCTGGAGAGACCAGAGACGAACTTATCACAAAATCATTTCTGGAGTCACTCTTTCTTACACTCCGAGAGGACATCAGGTCGGTGAAAACTGAATTTGCCACTGAACTCAAAGAGATCCGAAGAGATGTTGACAATGTGGGCGAGCGAGTGGCTACGTTAGAGGAGAAGAGCGACACCACTGTCGCTGACTTGACTACTTTCCAGCAAGAAGTCATTAGGCTGCAAGACCAACACCTGGACATGCAGGTGCATCTGGAGGACGTCGAAAATCGCTCTCGTAGACACAACATAAGGATCAGTGGGGTTAAAGTCACAGATGACACTCGTGACCAGTGTTCCCTGGAATCTGCGCGGCTGGGCGCCCGCGCACATCAATTCCCCCGAGCGCGCACTGCTATGTGTGTGGCGCGCACACACATCTCCGGGAGCATTCGCGCCACCGAAGCAGCGCGAAAAACCGGCAAATTCCTTTTGCTTTCTAGAGTGTGGCTGTGGGCTTCATTGTGTGCTTTTGTTTAAAGCATACGTGTTAATTGCAAAACCCATCACGAGCTGCAATTAACATAAATGCTTTAAACAAAAGCTCACGATATGCCCTTCAGCCACACTCTGGAGAACAAAAAAAATGCAGCACCAAACACAGCGTGTGCTTTTAGAATCACCTAAAAGCAAACGCTGTGTTTGCAGTCTTGCTATTGTCTCAATAGAGCTGGGCTGTGGAGTGTGATTCTGTGCCTTTCTGTTTTTTAAAGTTTTCATGTTAATTGCAGCTCATGGACGCTACCATTAACATGAAAACGTTAAGAAAGGCGCACAATCACCCCACAGCTGCGCTCTATTAAGATAAGACATGCAGGAAGCCTACAAACGGGGCATCTAACTGGCACAGTACAATGCAATCTGTAGCAGCCTCTTGACGGATTGGACAACCGTTCTGACATTTTATACTTTAGGTTAGAGCTCATGTGATGTAGCGGAATCTGGGTTCTAGTGAACTGTTCCTTGAAGATGATAGACGACAATCTACTTTACTGAGGTATTTGCTCATCAGGTTCATGCTAATGACGGTGGTCTGGCTCTTACTATGAATAATGTTATATTTTAGCAGGTTTTAGATTATATTTTCACCGTGTTTTACGCCCTAGGTTTGAGCCTTTGTGATTTATTGGGCTCTGGGACCTTTTTCCTGTTCCTTGTGACGCTATACTGAGGTATTATTTACATTCCGAGTTACCTTCCTATTATTTCTTACAGTGCGGGCCATTGTGCCATGGATTAGTGGGGTGTTCCTCTTTTAACCTTTTCACTTGTTAAATTTTTGGTTACCAGAGTCTTGCATACATGGCTTTTGTACTCATGTACTCTTATCTGTTATACGCATATGCATATTTTATGAATATTGATTCAGGATATGTAAACATGTTGGCCCATTTATATTAATATTGAACAGCTAGTCGTACTTGTCTGCCTTAATTAATTTTGCAGCTCCGTCTTGATACATATGATTATTATTTTGTGCAATGTGTCTAGTGTCACACTTATTTGTATGATTACATTAACTTCAATATACCCTTCCTGCTCGTTTCGAGCTTAATGGCTTGTTTTTTTGACTTGCTGTGTAGTTTCTTCTGCCTCTTCAGACGTTTAACTTGGTTCTAATGTTGGTAGAACATTATCCATTAACGCAATACATACTCTGTTGCCCTAATTGAGAGCCTTTTTTATGGCGATTTTGAATGGTGATTAATACTCTGTGAACTACTCCTTTCTAGGATTTTGATACAATTAGGTTGTTTAGCCTTTGGATCATTCCATTCTTTTGTGTCACCATTGCTTCACTTACACATAATTTATTGGTAAGTTGATTTGGTCCTTATTTTTTATGCATAGTGTAAGTGTGCATTGTCTTGTAGTTCACTAGGGGTATATTTTCTTTTTCTTTTATTTTTTCATCTACACTTATATGTTTGGTGTGTTATTGCACATCTTTGCACTTCTTGGCACTAGAGGTGTTGGCTTTTTCTCTCATTTTTCTTACTCTATTCATTCTGGTACCTTACTGCCTGCATTTCCTCATTTGGAAAGTGATCTTCATTCAGCACTTTTCTGTAAGTTCTTTCTACTTACTTTCTAAATAACTAGTAAAGTGATCCTTTATGCTCAATGTAGGGTTGTTCCAAATATTATCTAAGACTATTTAATGTTTGTTTTCACCCCTGACAAAGTCTTTGGCTTAATGTGCCAGATGAAACATGTGTTGGCAAGATCTGTTGGCCTTTCCATTTGCTGAAGAACTCTTTATGATTTGGTTACCCTGTGTTTGGCCTGAACTGTGAAAGGATTTATAATGAAGAAAGAATGAATTTTGAAAAATAAAGAAGAAAACGAAAACCTTACATATTGGAGAAGAGTGTTATTGATATGGACATGTATTCATGCTAGCGCTGCCCAGGTTGGAAATTGTGTGTGACGGATTGGACAAGGTTTATCAGTCACATAACAGGACTATGGTAGAGCAATGTATTTTGGGCCCTCCCTGAGGACGAGTTATTTAGTTTGTAGTTTTATAAAGCGTTACAGGTTGCTTTTTGGATGCTTCCCAGCATTGGACGTCGATGTGATAGAACAGTGTGCTCTAGCAGGAATTTAGAAGGTTAGATTCTGATCTGGTAGGGTAAGAATTTATCCTGCTATTCTTAATTTGATCTCCATATTCCGCCATGACTTAGTGAGTTTGGGAAGTTTGATTTTCAAGTTTTTTTCTGAAACGTATGTTGTTTTGACTAGGTTCCCATGTTTAGATACAGGAAGAGAATGTCCTCCTTCATCATGACAAATACATGGTTACGCATGAAGTAACGTTTTCCTGATTCTCATGTGTGTTTTTCAACCTGAAGTAAATTTGAATGTTGTAGTACATTTTGAAGTTCATTTAATATTGCTCTAAAAGCTGAGCCAGGAGGTGCATGTAGTTGTTGAACAATAGGCATGTTTCCAGTATGCCACAGTAAATCATGAGGATAACTTTGATCTAGACAGATCCATATGTTTTGGTTGTGGTTCGAGAAAAACTTTTGTGTTCATGCTAGTCCAGTCCAGGTCATGCATTGTTTTAGCCTTTCTGCTAGGCAGCTGATGGGTCAAAGATTAACTGACAGATTTCTTGTCTTTGTTCTTGCAAAGTGGGAGATTGTCTTTGGTGTAGAGCAAGTTAGAGTCTGTGTCCCTTAACCCGTTCCATGCTCATGACGAGCTCAGCTCGTCATGCAGTACACTGCTTGTGTGCTCATGACGAGCTGAGCTCGTCATGAACAATGGAAATAATGGATCTGCAGCACAGACGATGAATTGCTGTAGCATTCATGTGGTTAAAGATGTCAATCCTTGCTGGTGAATATAGCGCATATATATTCGTATTCACGTTTTTCAAGTTGTCTTGTAAAATTTCCGGGCTTTCAGCACAAGTCTTGTATGGCGCTAAAGGTCGGATGGGGCTGGCAGGAGAGTCTCGCACTGTAGAAGAGTAAGAACATTTATATTTTGAAAAAGAGCATATAGACTTGATTCAGTGTTTGTCCACTTGCTCCATGAAATCACCCACTATGCAGATGATGGAAGACTCCCTTAAGGTTGTGCAGGAGCAAAATATGCACTGGCACCATGCAACTATTGGCAAAGCCAAGATTTTTAGCTTGCATAATTATTCGTGACACACAGGATGGTGTCTTTGGTCCATGCAGCGGAAAATGACCGTAGGCCATTTAACCTACAACATAATGTTCTCTTTGGCAGTGTTTCTATCTGCCATATTTAGTTGCCCTGTACAGAAGTTATTAGTGCTGGTGCATGCATCTGTAGCTGTGTGTAGCTGGACACTGCAACCAGCAGAAAGCATGATGTCTAGGGACCAGGATGTAATTGAATGGGAATTTAACTTCCCAGTTTGTTTATAATCTGCAAGCCCAGTTTATACTTTTGCAGGGGTGTACCACTTCACAGATGACAGGAGCCATGGTAGAAATGAGGAGTTTAATCTTGTAACCACCTTGATGATTTGCTTTCCCTTGGAGTTTTGGTACAAACCTGATTACCTCTGGTTTGTTTCTCTCCTACCATTACATCATGCAAAATGTGTGTGCACCCTAGATCCCCTTTTACCGCTAATTTCTCCTTGTTCTACCACTTACCATCCTCTGACTTAAACACACGCTCCTTCACACACACTACTTTCTTGGGGTCGGAAAACTTAAAATTTCCCTTGGTAATTATACCAGGCAATCTAACTCTAACCCAATCCCCCTCTTTCACCTTCACTTTCCGCACACTTTCCTTGGACACATACTTACTTTTGGCATCTTCGTCGCCACTGCAGGGATGTACCACTTCACAGATGACAGGAGCCAAGGTAGAATTAAGGGGTTTAATCCAAGTAGGTCTTTTACAACAAGCAGAGCAGCCAGCAACCGACTAACTGCCCACTATTGAAAACATACATACCAATTCCCTACATTCCAGTAAGTCCCCACCAAAGTTACGCCCACAGAATTATCCCCGCGAGCCCAGACTGTCCCAACAGCTTTCCAGAAACAAAATTCCCACAGTCCCACTTAGCAATCAGAAACTCTAGGGCACGGGGTACAGAGTGGCTCAGCACATGCCTGGGGGGCAATGTGTGGTGGCGGGGTGGTGCAGTGCAGTGTCCTGGTTAGTGATTGTCGGGTGGGAGGTGGTGTCCCTGGGGAGTGGGTTAAGTCTTCGGATTCTTGTGATTTTTTTAAATTTTGTTCCTTTGTATGGTGCTTTTTCATCGGACTTCGTTCGTTGGAGGGCACAGTATGGGGTTCGTGGCCGGCGCGGCGCGTTTACTTAGTGAGTGAGTGTTAGCCTTCAGGTGAACTCCAAGCCTGCCTGCGCCCACCACAGTAGGCGCACTGCGAGCTGCCACACTTTTAGGCAGCATTCAGTACAGTGACAGATGCTGACACGCTGACTATGCATAGGCCTGACAATTCATTTCAGTGCGGTAATGCGAAGCACCACACTGAAATGCGTTAGTCGAACGCCTGATGTGTGGTACTTGGCAGGACTAAAATCATTTGTCTCCAAGCCATGCAGCTTCTGTCATCAGCACTTCTCCCTTTTTCCACAAGAGCAGTTAAGCATGACTGGCAAAATATCCTAGATTGCAAATGTTTTATATATAATTCTGGTTCTGCAAAATTTACAGCATAATGCATTATCTGCTGCAGAATTTGACGATTTTAACTAATACATCGTTTGTAGCTCAAACGGATTAAATGTTACTAAAAAATTTGACTTGTGTTTCTGCACAGTGGACGGCCCTTTGCAAAGGATGACTGATCACCTTTGCCACTGCTGGATTTGTATGTTACACTTGTACTACTACTAATAAGGCAACATTTTTCCAGAGACTGTTAGCGTTGGTAAAAATAATAAAGTATCGGAAAATATACTGCATTACTTCCAGCCTCTTTTTTGCTACATAATTTAGTCAACACTGCGGCATAATTTTGTCCTCAATTGGTGCATAATTCCAGTGGCCCCAAAGCAGGCAGCACATGTTAAAAGTGCTTGTGCATGAAGCAGAGAGACCGTGAAGATTGTGAACTTAGTTTGGTGTGCTTGCAAATCATGCATTGTCGGGCCCTGGTGAGTTACAGCTGCTACTGCTGAAACAAGGCCAAAGGAGGGACCAATGGGTGAGGCGGACTGGCCTTAAGGGCAATGGTGGCATGAGCACTGGTGGAGCCCTGTGCAACAATGTTTGTTGGTGCCTTCTCAATGACTCCCTCCACCACTGATTCCCTCACTACCACCCTTTAACAGTGCCCCTCAAGTCTTCATAACCATACTCTCACTCAGATGAATTAAACTCGATTTACAGCGCCACTCATACCAGTGTAGGGTGGCAGAGCACTTTACATAACACTCCTTACACGGAGACAATTACTCATATGTGTATAAATCTTTGTATAGGACATGTTACATAAGACAAAGGACTACAAGGTGTAGGAGTGACATGACATCCATACTAGTACGCAGTATTGTTTAATAGTGATTGGTTTGGAGAAACACACTGAAATTAGAATGTAATATCATGATTTGGGGTTCTCTTTAATAACCAGAATTGATTCCTATTCAAATGAACCCTTTTTGCAACCATAGGGTAATCAGACTGGGGAAAACATGAAAGTTAATAGCTCACTGTTCTATTTTAGGATTTTGACTTATAAACTGCACGTATAAAAAGGATCTCACTGACAAAAGCAGTGACCCACTGACCCATTTACATTATGTGCACTTTGTGATCTGGATGGTACATGTTATTTGCAGCAGGCAAATTAGCCCTCTGCGCTACCTTTCCATGAGTCAAAACTTTCACTTGACAAAACTCCATCTATCTCTAGGAAGAACATTAATCACCGGAGTTATCATGACATTTTTATTGTTGCCTAAAACTGCTAGCGGCAAGGCCTGCTCAGCGCTGTTTATGAAAATTCTATCCCTGATGCATAGTAGTCTAAATTTGAAGGCGCAGTTGCATACTCATATATGTTAGACAATTTTAGTGTACTGGTGCTGCTTCATTGGCAGTGTACCTCAATTGCAGTATTGTCAGAGGGGTGCTAGAATACAGGACTAATGCATTTTAATGCTGTGATGTGGACACTAGCATTAAAATGCGTTAGTCGAAAGCCTGATGCGCCCCTACCCTAACCCAGCCCTGAAACTGCATTTGTTAAAGTTTTCATGTTAATCGCAGCGCCCATCATGAGCTGAAATTAACATGAAAACTAGAACAAATGCACACAATCAACCCACAGCCCAGCTCTATTAAGAAAAGAAAGACAGCAACATAGATGCCAAGGTTTCAAATTGACATGTGGGACGGTTTCAAGCCTGCCTTAACAACATTCACTTGGATCTGTTCGTGAGAAAATGCCCCTCTTTTCACTTATTTAAGGACGTTTGGAGTGATATTTGCGCACATAGACCTTACACTGCCGCACACAGAGGAAAAATATTAGAGGGAACATTTCTCGTGACCTGTTCTCTTTCGCCACCAGACTCTTCAAGCATATACTGGACAATACCTCTGAGGCGGACTTCGTATTGGACAAAGCGCACAAGATGGGCCCGCCACGCGGCCCCAACGCTCCGCCATACTGGTGTGCGTCCAGGATTTCAAAACCAAAGAAACCATTCTGTCGAAGGCAAGAGCGGCTCACCCTATTTCCTTTCGGGGGCACAAACCTGTGCTCTATCAAGACTCAGCCCTAACCACGTTGGCAATTTTGCCCAGTGACAGGGCACCTTAGAGGGCTGGGAGATTCCTATTCTTGGGGCCAGCCGTTCCGATTAATATTCCAGCATGGTGGCAGGCTGCATCAAATCCGCTCCCTGCAGGCTGTTGGGGCTGATGCCATCTGATGAGGGGGAGGACGCTGGCAGCCTGGGCCCGGGCTCTAGGTTTCACCATCAAGCTGGCAGCACCAGAGCAGGAGGCGGCACTCGAGGAGGCCGACGGCCTTGGACATTGCCCGTGGCCAGCAAAAGGCATTGACTGTGGCGGCAGAGACATTGGCCGGGGAGGCCTCCGGTGGTTCATGAGTACTACATGTAGAGACTTGGACACTCACCTCTTTTAAGCCTCCTTGCTGTCCTTTGGGGGGTGGTGGGAGGAGAAAATCGTTATGATGACCCTGCCACCGACCCCGTTTGATGGCGATACCAGTTGTCCTGGGACAACAGACTTTCTCTACAGACTACTACTTGTCCACGTTTTTTTAGGGTTTTATGTTTGGGTTCCTTCGTCCACCTCCCCTAGTTGCCCCTCGGAATTGCCCGTCCCTCCGGCCCAAAAGCTTGCACCCATCCCTCCGGTTGCACACACCGAAAGATTGTTCACGCTATGCCTCACCCCACTGCCAGTTCGATGGCACAGCCTGATCCCATTAAGATCCTCACACTCAACGTTCGGGGCTTAAATAACCCCATTAAACGCAGGGCTATCCTTCATTTTCTGGAACAGTCCAAGGCAGATATCTACCTTGTCCAGGAAACTCACCTATTCGCGAAGGACCACCACAGACTAAAGTCCAAGGCGTTTCTCACGCAATTATTCTCCTCTAACACTTAGAAGTCGGCAGGGGTGGCTATTCTGGTCTCACAATCCTTCCCTGGGAGGGTTCTACAGAGGGAGGCAGAGATTAAGGGTCGCCTACTCATATATTTATTCTCACGTGGGAATTTGAATTTTGTGGTAGGCTCTATATATGCTCCTAATGAAGGACAAATCAAGTTCCTTCTTAATGCCCTCAATGAGGCAGACGCTATGCCTAATAGACACTTACTGCTAGGAGGGTATCTCAACATCGTCTTTGATAACGTGGCCGACCGCTCATGTCAAAGGATGATGTAGGTAGGGGTACTGACACCAACGGGATAGGCCCACCTTCGAGACCTGGGGCTCTTAGACCTATGGCGCCATTTACGTTCCCACTCACGCAGCTATACTTATTACTCAGGAGCATACAAGACCCACGCGTGCCTAGATTACTTTCTCTGCTCCACCTCACTGCTGACACATGCAATAGATGCGGAGATCCTGACGGCCTCTCTCTCTGACCATTCTCCTGTCCTGGCCACTTTTCAGTTGCCGCGCTCCCCGCCCCCTCTCAGTCACTGGAGATTACGCAACACTCTGCTGCACAACCCGACAGTGGTAGACCAAATTTGGAAGGCCATCACGGATTACCTAGCTCAGAATGCTAACCCGGACACCACTTTGGTGACTAAATGGATGGCCTTAAAGACTGTAGTGCATGGTGGACTCATAGCAATATCTTATGCTCAGAACAGGGAGCGGAGTCGTAAGCAGGTGGAACTCACACAGGGAGTGGCAGAGCTGAGCAGTTGCATAAGAAAACGGGTGCTTCCAGGGCATGGCGGCAGCTATGTGTAGAAAGGAAGCAACTGGCGGCCCTTGATCAACACAGAGCAGAGTATGCGGCTCTCCGGCTCCGACACTCCTACTATACCGGAGAGGACAGATGTAGCCGCCTCCTGGCGAATAAACTGTGGGAGGTCAGGCAGCGCTAGGAAGTTCAGGGCATTCAGTCGCCTGCGGGTGACGTTGTTGCTGAAGACACAAAGATTGCTGAGACATTCCGAGACTTCTATGCCGACCTCTATAAGGGGGACTCATTGGACAATTTTCACAGTGCGGGATATATTGCAGCAGTGCAGATGCCCTCCCTATCTCAAGCGCAGGCTGACTACCTGGATGTAGCGATTCAGACTGAAGAGGTAATCTCTGCGATTTCCCGTCTCAAGATAGGCAAGTCCCCGGGACCAGATGGCTACACAGCTGTTTTCTACAAAAACTTTAGCAACCAAAAAGCCCCCATCTTGACAGCTCTTTTCAACACGTTTGAACAGACTGGCACCGTCCCGGGAGAAATGCTTGAGGCGGCGATAGTCGTGATCCCAAAGCCAGGTAAAGACAAAACCGCGTGTAGCGCCTACAGGCCTATATCACTCCTAAACGTGGACATTAAGTTGTACACCAGCATCCTAGCGACCCGTTTGGCACCATACATGGCCCAATTAGTAGAGCCAGATCAGGCCGGCTTTATCCCGCAGAGGCAGAGCAGTGACAACACTAAACGCATTTTACACCTAATAGAAAAGGCCTCCCGTATCCAAGGTGAGTATCTGCCATTGGCCATCGACGCAGAAAAGGCCTTTGACCGGGTGCATCGGGTGCATTGGCCCTACCTGGAAATGGTACTGATGGTGGCTGGGTTTGGGGAGAAATTCCAGAACCGAATCCTGAACTGCTACCGCTCTCCCATGGCAAAGGTCCGAGTCAATGGTCACACTTCTTCCTGACTTCCTATTGTCAGGGGCACCTGAAAGGGGTGCCCTTTATCACCCCTTCTTTTCGTGCTCTATATGGAGCCCCTGGCGCTCAGAGCCACTCATTACTGGGATTAAATTTGGGGAACACACGCATACTATCAGTTTATACGCTGATGACATCCTCCTCTCCCTCTCGGATTATTATTGTTGTTTTCATTGTCTTAGCCCGCTCCATGCTATTTACTTATTGTAATGTCATGCAACGCGACTTCATTGTCTCCACTACGCTGTCATTGAGGGGCTGAGGGCTCTGTGTTTTTGTATGTTCATAAACCATTCAATAAAAAGATTTGAACCATAAAATAAATTCCAAGTAGATTTACTTTACCCTACCTTTAGATATCAAGCACAACTTCCCCGGTGCAGTCCAGAAATAATGGATAGAGGGGACACCCAAGACAAGCTTTAGTTTAAAAATCGAGACAATGCAGGGTGATGAGATGTCAAACAAAAAGACTGGAGAGGTCCTTTCAAAGGGAAACTAAAACTGATTGACAAGACAAAAGTACCTAAGAAATGGGGGCTTAATGTTTTTCCTCAGAATAGCAAGAGCACTTAACTACAGTGCCAAAGGGTCTGGCGTTGCCCTGCCCCTTCCTGTTTTTGATGGGCATAGGACAGGCCTGGCCTTGGCCCAAACTTTGTGTGTCCCATGTGTGTCCTGCACAGCGGGTTCTGCTGTGGTGCTATATGGTGCTGTTTTATGGATGTTGCCGGTGTTTGCCAAACGGGCTGCCTCCTGAGCCCCAGTCGTACCTGGGGCGAGTAGTGCCCTAGTCGTCTTTCCAATGCAGTGCGGCCTAATGTGGCACTTTACAACGCAGTTTGGTTATTGCAGCTGGTGCTTGGACAAAGGGGTGGCCTCCTGAGCCCCAAATGGTACCTGGGACGAGTAGCTCCCTCACAATCTCTCCCAAGCAGCAGGGGCTACGGTGGCACTTCATAGCACTGTTTGATGAATGCAGCTGGTGTTTGACAAACCTGAGACGAGTAGTTCCCTTGCAGTACCTCCACAGCAATGTTAGTGTTAATGTTATGGTTAATGTTAGGCACACTTATAAAGCACACTATCACCCCACGGGCATCCACGGGCATCCTGGCACTGATGTACACTAACTCAAACCACGCAAATAAGTTGTAGTGAAGATCGCACCTACTAATAAAAGAGGGCCCTAAACAGCACCATTAGGATAGAGCCAGGTCTTCGATTTCTTTCTAAATTGCAGAAGATCATCCATTTGTCGGAGGCTAGTCTGGAGTGCGTTCCACTGCCGAGTGGCTGTAAAACTAAAAGCTCTTCCTCCCTGTTTTATTTGTTTAAAGTTAGGCACTTTAACTAGTTTAGCTGATAATGATTGGAAGCTTCTGGTATGAACATAGCATTCAAACTTACTCTGCAAAGGTTTGGGCCCCAGACCATGTAAGACTTTAAAAACAATACAGAGAGATTTAAACTGGATCATCTGTAGCACAGGGAGCCAGTGAAGTTCACTGAGAGCCAGGGAGGCTGATGATCGCAGTGGTTTACTAAGGGCTAGTTTGGCCGCAATTGTCTGACTTCTCTGAAGTCTCTCGATGAGATATTTTGGATCCTCCAGCAGAAGGGCATTGCAATACTCCAGCCAACTCAAAACCATGCTCCTCACTATCTGTGTCCTAGTTGAAATTGGCAGCATCGGGAGGATCTTCCTTAGCAATCTTATTAGAGAAAAGTTAGTCCTTACCATTTTATTTACTTGAGTTTCTAAACTCAACCTATCATCGATTATTACTCACAGATTACGTACAGCCTCGGATGGTATCAATGGCTTGTCCACTGGGATTGGCCAAAAATGTGCTGGGAGCTGATGTGGGATTTGCTGGGCTCCATAGCATAAGATATCAGTTTTATCACTGTTAAATTGGAGAGAGTTATTTTTTAGCCAGCATGAGTATCCCACATACATGCGTAGACCTTTTCCAGTGACAGTGATTGGTCCACCTCCAGTGACAAGATGAGCTGAGTATCATCTGCTTCATTCACCAGGCTGACATTGTGGGACTTATTGACAGAGATCAGGAGACTCATGCAGATGTTAAACAGTTTTGGACTGATCGCTGATCCCTGAGGTACCCCATACTGAATATTGATGAAATCTGATTGAAATGGGGTGAGTGCTACTGCCTGTTGTCTATTTGACAGGTAAGATTGGAACCATTTTAAGGCTGTGCCCATTGCGCCAACCTCATTAAGCCTTGTCAACAGAATTATGCTATGGTGACCTTTACATATCCTAGTGTCTGTCCACACAGGTCAGCTAGGCTGCTTTTCTTGATTCACATTAACAAAAAGCATATCTTGGTGATGAGTGTGTGTATGGATGCTACAGATCTCATGTTTGAAAGTACTTTGTGCAGTATGTAGCAGGTAATCTTCCACCATAAGTCAAGGTTGACAGGTTTGATGCTAGTCAGTAGGAGTAACACGACCAGTAGGGTAGCAGTGTAAAGGGCTGTATGCTGGCAATACAGTGCAGACTGCATGTTGTCCTTTCCACATTGTGTCAACTTGATCAACTTCCTGCAAAGGTTTCCATGTGTATACTAGTGACATGTATTACATGTACTCCTACCTATTCTGCCAGCACTGAGGAGTGTTCCTTGTGTCCTCTCAGGACCTGCCACACCATATATCTATGTCCATACCTTGCTATGTGGACAACTTCACTAGCATTGTGCATCAGTCAGTCTGAAGATGAACCGTTCAACCCCTTGGTCAAATAGATTGTCTCTCCTACATCCTTACATCCCCCATGGCATCTTTGTAAAAGTATGTCTGTCACCCTATCTTACATATTAATGATATGTGGTACTCTGAGGGATGCTCATAATACCCCTGAGGCTGGATTACAGTTCCCATGTCTAAGTGGTGCAACAAAGTAAATGATACCTACTGACAACTTTCTCACACCCTCACAGAAACACACGCTGATATATCATCTGTAAACTGTTATTATTCTAAAAAATGATAATGAAAAACTTTTCACCCTCAAAGCTACATATGCAGCATCTATCATAGAAAGGAAAGGTTGTTTGTGATGACTAGCCTGCTGACATGGTCACATATGTTTCTCAGATTGTGAAGTTAGGCCACACACATAGATACTGGTACATGTGTGGATCAGAAAATATTTTAGTTGCTGAACTGGCTGAATGTCTGATCATGCCTATAATCTTTCAAACTGTACTAATCTTGGTATCAAGGATAAATATATTCTTCATGTATGAGCATATTATGATGCTGAACAATAATCATAGAACTAGTAATTTGGGAAAGATGTTCACAGTACGTAGTATTCTATGACACTGTAATGTTGACAATTGTTATTAATGTCTGGGATATGTGTTGCACTGCACAATCACTGGCCTCATGGTCTATTATGGACATAGCAAACACAAGGGGAATAAGGTCAAGACTGATTTGCATATGGTTGGGTTTAAACTAGAATGGCATGGGGAGCAATAAAATGATGGATGTAAGCCCAGATCTCTGTACTGGGGTGAATGTTTGAAATTTTTAAACATTCTGTCCATCAATTTTTGCATTTGTCACCCGAGTGGAATGGGTATGCCCAGACGTGGGTACTGTGCTCTCTGTGCCACTGGGGTCAAGCTAGTCTGACTGATGAGGGGTAAAACCCTGAAACTGGTCCTAGGATGCTTTTTTTTCAGTCTAGGGTGAACCTGACCTGGCAGTTTAGGCTGGACAGTTCTCATGGGGAATAGGGTCAAGACTGGTTTGATATGGCTGGGTTTAAACTGGAATGGCATGGGGAGAAAAGAAAACAATTAATTTAGGCCCACATGTCTGTACAGGGGTGAATGTTTGACATTGTTCAACATTCTGTCCATCAATTGTTCTTTTTGCAGTTGTCACCCTGAGTGGGACGGGTATTCCCAGACATGGGTCCCGTGCTCTCCATGCCACTGGAGTCTAATTAGCCTGGCTGATGAGGGATGAAACCCCGGTACCGGTCCTAGGATGCTTGTTTTCCAGTCCAGGGAGAACCTGGCCTGGAAGTTCAGGCTGGACAGTTCCCATGGGGAATAGGGTCAAGACTGATTCGCATATGGCTGGGTTTAAACTGGAATGCATGGAGAGCAAAAAAACGAAGCATTTAGGCCCAGTTCTCTGTACTGGGTGAATGTTTGACATTGTTCAACATTCTGTTCATCAATTGTTCTTTTTGCAAATATGGACATAGGCAGATATACTGTGTCCAGACAAGCTCAGCCTGTATCATGCCACTTTGCTGTAACAAATTTTTGGCTGATATTTTTTTTACATTTGGGCCATGGTATGGGTGCAAGACAAGTGAACTTATGACCATCTGGAGATAATGGTGCTGATGATGGTACATGTCCCATAAGCACCCAAACGGTGGCTGGCCAAACATCACCATAGCAGATAATGAGCCATCAATCATGTGGGCCTGGATACATTGTCTGTACCTGCACATTGACATTTGTCCTTATTCATTGCACATGTTACTGTGTGCTACTTCATTGGTGAATTAACGTACTGTAAATTGGTTACATGTCAATTATGCTAACCCATGCACATCACAATGTTATGAATGGCATAGATCACACACAATCCTTCCAGAGCCACAAACCCATTCTATTGCCACTCACTGGTAGTTTTGGGATCCCAGAAGAACTCCACCTCACACTCTGTGTATGGTGCAGGACCACCTACAAGAAAAGGAAGATATGGAAGTGTTTGAGGACAATATCTGATTATGCATGTCACACGTGTACAGAGTGCAGAGTAAGCACAAAACATCCTTTTTTACTGCATGGTGCAAGGCTGCATGCCTTTGATGGCTAAATAAACATACAGTCTTGGAAGGGCCACCATCTGTTATTACATTGGCTGGTACATGCCTAAATCTATACATCGGCTGAACAATGCAGCACACATCAGGCAGTCAACATGATAGCTGAGTTTTCATAACTTTGCTCCTTACATGTCACTTGTGCAGGGTATTTCAACATTAAACATTTCTACTCTTTACAGGCTGGTATGTGAATTGAGATTATGCATACAAATTCATGCATATGACATTTTTTTGTGTGACCCAAAAACAATGGCCAGCCAGCAGCATGACAAAATATAAAGGGGTGCCCTGCAACGTACATGGAGTATGACCCCCACAATCAGGGCCCAGTCATGAGTTCTCATGCCAGGGGGTCACACGCCTTGCCTAGTGATGGAGGGCGGCCCCTGGACCTCTGCACCTCCCCCACGCTGCATGGTCTGCAGGGACTATTGTTACGCCACTTTGACCAGCCCCCTGGGGCATGGTGTTACCATTTGACAAATTCATCCTGTATCATGGTATACTACCCCTCAAAATATCTGACCCAGTCTGTTGAAAAATTGATGACATCATTTTTAGATATGCACGCAACTACAAACAGATTGTAGATATGTACTTACTAACCGGGCCACCAACGTCCATGCCATAGTGATCTAGTAGTTTGTTTTAAGGGGTAACCACATCTGCCCATTTGTGTTTTATCTGGTGCACAGTGTGGTCTACACCAAAGACCCTGCTCATCTGCCGCCTCACTCCCCCCCACCACTAATTGTGCTCCTTGGTAGGGTAGCCTTGACAGATTCTACCCCCATAGCTATCATGTTGGGTACCTAATGTACCAACAGCCAAAGGAAGCATCCAAACTCTACCTCTGATAGCATCTTTGCTACCCCTTTCCTGACATGGCCCTACCTGCACTATACCCCCTTACCGCTATGAAAAATACCCCTTAACTTTACCCCTTCTTCTAAAAGTACAAAACCCCTAAACGACTAACACCCAACAATACAGTGACAATAGCAATTCAAGTAACAAATACAACACGCAATTAAGACAATTGGCACAAGACAGGGACAGCATAGACACCAAAAAGGCCAAAAAACTCAAAATTCTCCAATATGAATCACAAAACACTTCCTACAGCCAGCACCGTCAAAAAGACTGTAAGTGAAAGGAACTTCACACTTCCTAGTTTGCAGCCTGCCAAAGCCATTGCCTCATTTCCTGTGGGCGCCCCATCCGTTTTTGACAAATGCATCATTTAATATGATGTATAGGTACAGAAATAGCTAATGTGTGGTTAATGCACAAGACAAGCTAATTAACAATGCATTGTTTTTTATGCATTTGCATTGTTGCATACCTTCCAACCGATGGTCCGGGTGCCATGCGATGCGCTATGGGGTCAATGCGTGGGTGCAGACCCACACAACTGGCCTATTGTCTGTGATACAGTGTAGTGAATTGTCCAATGCTGGTATAAAAACCTTGATCTCACTTTCCTTCTTCCTCTTCTAAATGTCATTGGTAAATATGTGCCTATATGTGAGTATTTATGTTCATCATGCTAACATTATGAGCCAAATATTTTTGGGGGAAAACACATAAATATGGTGATGTGTTGAGACATTACAAACATGTTGTTGGCCTTAGGTTTTGTAGTATGCTTGGGTGAACATGGGTATCTGCAGAGTAGGCATCCTTTTGGTCAAATATATTACAGTGCTATGCAAATGAAATACATAATTGCATTCACTAATATGTGCAAAGTCTAAATCCATACTATCTGTCTGCATTTCTGCCATAGAATGTGCTACGGATGGAATACACACTCAAGGAAGACCAGACACTAGCTGCTTCAGCCAGTTACAGGGTATATGGAACCAGCTCACATATTTATTTATTTATTTATTTTCTGCCAGGTTTGTCTATGTTTGGTCCGTATGTGTATACGATTGTGACTAGGCTGCCTGCTAGTTTCCCAAATCCCATGGCGTAACGCCCAACATCCTGGTACAACCTTTGAGCATGGTAAAAGGGACATTCTTCTTGATCATCGTGAGTACAGCCTGTGAATACGAGGAGTAGGAGGAAGCTATTCTATAACCAGACTATTGTGGTCCAGCACGCCCTTCGGACTGCAGGGTTACGTGTGTTTCCTGCAATAGGGCGATCGCGACATCGTGGCGATCTAAGTATGCTAATACCAGATGAGTCTTCTTCTGTGAGTTGAGCCCCCATACATTCGATGTGAGACAGGTAAATACAGAGTGAGCAGCGTGCAAGCCAAAAACATTGAGCATGATACCTCCACACTGCATGAAAGCACATCTACAGTGATCTCGAGAATAATGGTAAAGACAGCCAATTAACCATACGCTTTGAAATTAGCCCCACCCACCCTCTTTAGCAACCCCAACATGCCACAGCCATCCCGAACTCACCAGATAGCACCCAATGTAGCACCAAGGGAGTGAACAGTAATGGGGATCACCTATGCGCTAGCACTGGAGCGCAGAACCCCTCCCGTTGTAGTGGGAGGTGGCCGAGCAAGAGTATTAGTGTCACCTAGCTATTGACGTGTGATATCGCAGAATAATAATAGATCTACCTACACCTGAGTAGGATTAGCCAAAGAGTATAGGGCATTGCAAACAACATAATGTGAACCGCTGAGCATCATTCCCATGTCACAGTGCCAAGTCTCAACACAGTTAGCAGTAAGGGAGTCCCAAACCAGAGCAAAATAGAGGGGGAAAGAACATCCACACAACTCACATTCCCCACAAGTGTCATTGTTTTTCAGGCATCTCACAAGCTGTACCGCCACCCCCATCTGCCTCAGAGGAGGGGGCCCGGCTGCATCGAGTTAGAGTCTTCGCGTAGTCCATGGCTGACTTTGGGGTGGTGAAGATCCGAGGTCTCCCATTATCATCAATGCGCAGCCCCATCAGGTAGAGCATGGCATAAGGGAACTTTGCCGCAATGAGAAGTTTTTTCATTGGCTGGTATTCACGTTGAGCTTCCTGTACTGCGGCGGTGAAATCAGGGTAGAATGAAAGGGTGCTGCCCTCTTGTGTTACTGTGCCTTTCTCCTGGGCCATACGGAGGATGGCAACGCGGTCCAGGTAATTAGGCAGTCGGGCGATGATGGGACATGGCGCCGCGTCCGGTGGGGGATGAGAAGCAAGAGATCTGTGGTCCGCTCCAAAATTAGTACCTGAGACAGGTGTTCCGTCCCAAAAATGTCCCGGAGAAGTTTCTCCACATAGGTCTCAAGGCGCCTAGTATTTGTGGACTCGGTAGGCCAGAGATGCGCACATTGTTGCGAAACGGCCTGCTGAGAAGATTTTGTGGATCTTCGGGGTTCAAAGCTGAGGCACGGTTGGCTGCGCTCAGACTTCCCCATGGCAAATATACTGACGTGGGACGCAGCTGGGCAGGAAGATGGTGTCCGCACGGAGGGCGCCCCGGACGCTGTGATCAGGAGTCCAGCACCAGTAACAGGGGTGCAGGAGACAGGGCACCGTGTGACAACTTGCCAGAGTGCACACAGCAGCGTTGGTGCTGTCAAGACAGCGTCGGGGAAACTCCCAGCGGGGGGCACAACAGTGAGGGCGCAGCACCCGGTTAGGCAGCGCCACGCGAGCGGTGTGTCATCAGATGACTCCCAGTGCACTGCACGGCCATTCGCATGACCCCATGGAAGGCAGCAGCTGCCACTGGAAACATGGATTGTGCAAACTGTTCTCACACTCAGGCCCAAAAACGAGCCAGGCCCAGGAGCAGGAGTAGTGGAAAGGACCCTGCTGCATGGAGACACATCACTGAACAGTAGGGCCAGCGTCAGAAGTGTAGAGGATAGGGCCCTTGTAAGGCGGGTCCCAGTCATTGGTAGCGGCTTGAGGCACTGTAATGACCGGTGTCGCCCCCGGTCATGGCGTAGCGGGCAAGCAGAGGAGGGGAATATTAGCATTCGCCAGCAATTACATGCACCTCGGGCTTCCAGTAGTTTACACCGGAGAGGAGCCTCGCTGCAAGTGCTGGCTCAGGAGGTACGCTGAAGAGGCCACGGAGAAGGCATGTTCGAGTGGCCACCAGCCGCACCACTCCACACCAGACAGCCGATGCGGAGCAACAGCAGCAACAACTCCGGGCGTCCCGGCGCTGAAACCAAATTAGCGCCACTGGTAGACAACAGAAAAACTTATAGCGGAGGGAACAAAATTTTTTAATAGCTTTACAAAAGGGCAGATAAAGCTGTAGACTGCAAATGGAAATGGAAAGGGAATTCCATTGTCTTGAAGCCAGCACCCCAAAAGAGCGGCCACCAGCATGAGCCTTCCTCTCCCGAGGGACAAACGCCAAATTCTGTCCCATAGAGTGGAGTAGGCCAAAGGGGGTATAGAAAGAGTTCAGGTTTGACAAAATTGTTGACGATGAATTGAGTTGAGGACTTTAAAGGTAATACAGAGGGCCTTGAATTCAATACACCTGGCAACAGGCAGCCACTTACTTCTTCCCTTGTACTAGACTTAGGTTAGGTACACCGGGGTAGGCGTATTTTAAAAAGCACCAGTTGAGTACTTTTAGTCATTATTTATCACTGTATGTACTTTATGTATTATATGTTATTTTATATGGCTTAGAAACCATACCATGCTTTTATAGTACTACTTTACAATACTTTTCGTATTATATGCATTGTACTTTATAACCAGTATTACGATTGTAGCAGTACATTTCTTATGCTTGAGAAAGAAGACTGTTCAATAAATACTTTTTATTGAAAACGCCCGTCTCTCTAGGACGGAATCCATTCTGGGAGTGGTCTAGAAGATTATTACCCTCCAGATATTCCGTCAGGATAGTATTGAAGTGAACCTCCGAAATTTTCGAGACCCAGGGCAGGAGGGATATGGGAGGGAAACTCTCCAACTTAGTAGCATCCAGGTTAGGTTTCTTTAATAGGGGAACCACTTTAGCATGTTTCAAAGTGCATGGTACAGTCACCGTGAAGAGGGAGAGGTTGATCACATAGCACACCGGAGGGATGAGTACAGGTAGAATTCTCAACGCATATGTCAACCTCAGAGGGTCAAACGGGGAACTGGACTTGACCTTCCTGCAAATCACTGGGTGCTTCTACTGAGAGATGGCGGGGAGAGTAGTCAGCAAGTATGAGGTAGGGGACCGGGCCGTGGGGGCGGCAACTGATGCAGCCTGGGGGAAAGATTGGTAGATCTTCAACACCTTCTCCACAAAGAAGGAGGCCAGGGCATCACATTGATCATTAGATGACAACGGGGTGGCACTCAGGGCTGTTGATGATTGCAGTGCTTTCAGTATCGAGAAGATACTTTAGATGGATTAGTGTTGCACTTGATCTCCTCCACATAATAGGTGGTCCGTTCCGCTTGGACAGGCCCATGGTATTGCTTAATAGCTACACCATAGAGCTTTTTCAAATTAGGGTCATAGTACCTTCTCCATGCTCTCTCCAGCCTCTTACACTCTTTACGCAAGGAAGAAAGCATGGTGTTATACCAGGGACTAGACTAGGGGCGGTCAACTGGAAGGTCCGCGTAGACAAAAATGAGGCGAACCAATCCAGGGCACCGTCCACTATGCCTGCCTCCTCCAAGCGCCTGAGCAGGATCTGATGAGAGACCGTGTCGAACGCGGCACTGAGATCAAGCAGAATAAGTGCTGACATATGACCGGTGTCTAAGGCCCATCTCAGATGTTCGGTGACCGCAAGAAGAATGGTTTCCGTGCTGTGACCAGGACGGAATCCATTCTGAGATGGGTCTAGAAGATTGTTAACCTCCAGATATTCAGTCAGGATAGTATTGAAGTGAACCTCAGAAATTTTAGAGAACCAGGGCAGGAGGGAGATGGGAGCAAAACTCCCCAACTTAGTAGCATCCAGGTTAGGTTTCTTTAATAGGGGAACCATTTTAGCATGTTTCCAAGTGCAAGGCACAGTCGCCATGGAGAGGGAGAGATTGAACACATAGCACAGCAGGGGGATGAACACAGGTAGAATTCTCAACGCATATGCCGGCTTCAGAGGGTCAGACGGGGAACTGGACTTGACCTTCCTGCAAATCACTGAGAGCTTCTCCTGAGAAGCGCTAGGATGCCTGAAAGGTGATAGTGCACTTTACAAGTATACATACATACATACATACAGATGGCGGGCAGAGTAGTCAGCGAGTATGAGGTGGGGGGACCGGGCCATGGGGGTGGGAACTGATGCAGCCACAAAGAAGGAGGCCATTGCATCCCATTGATCATTAGATGACAATGGGGTGGCAGTCAGGGCTGTAGATGATTGCAGCACTTTCAGTATCGAGTAGATACTTTAGAAGGATTAGTGCTGTACTTGATCTCCTCCGCATAATAGGTGGCCCGTTCCGCTTAGATAGGCCCATGGTATTGCTTAATAGCTACACCATAGAGTTTTTTCAAATTAGGGTCATAGTTCCTTCTCCATGCTCTCTCCAGCCTCTTACACTCTTTACGCAAGGAAGCAAGCTTAATGTTATACCAGGGACTAGACCTGGTGCGACCTTTCATCCATTTTATTGGGGCGAGGTGATCAAACGCATTAGAGATCCATACCGACATAGATTTATCAGCCAAATTACAGTCAGCTGGAACACTAAGTAGAGTAGAGGAGAGAAGCTCTTGAAAATGCACAGCATAGAGTTTGTACAAAGGGTGCCTAAGTAAGGCTTATGAGGCATCCTGCTTGTCGGTACCACCCCAGAGAGTTTCATCAATATAAGATAATGATCCGGCCAGTGCAAAGGGTAGGGGATGGACCGTCAGTAGGGCCAGGTTGGTAAAAACTGGATCCAACAGGTGACCTGCATAGTGAGTAGGCCCCAGCACCAGTTGGCATAGCTGGAAGGCCTCAAGATCCGTCAGAAAACTGCTTATATCCACATCATGAGAATTATCGAGATGCAAATTCAAGTCCCCTAAAATGCTAAAGTTGACAGCCCTCAGTGGCTAGAGGCCCTATGGCTTCAATGAGAGCCATTCTGAATTCTTTGGAGGGTCCCGGCGGGTGATAGATCAACAAGCCTGACAAGGTGTAATTGGCATTGAGCAAAATTCCAAAGTGCGCAGCTTCACACCCTGCCAAAGATTAACTCACAAAAGAACACAGGTAAAGAGATTTAAAAATAACTGTAATACCACCCCGCCGGACACTCTATTAAGGATCTTGATGCTAGTCCAGGTTCTGCAGCACTTTCATCAGATAACTATGTCTCCGTAAGAATTAGAGCGTCCGGGGCTTCGTCCAACAATAACTTATATAGATCAGCATGATGTTTAACCAGAGAACGGCAGTTCAAACTGAGCAATTTCACCATATGACTGGGGTTGATAATGGAGCCTGGGGATGCAGGAGTAGCAGGAGCAGAGAGCGCCCAGGAAGTGAACCTTCAGTGCTGACAGCAGAAAGGCCCCTCCGGCGCAGCACTCACCGCAGCTCTGCAGTTAGAGCCCGCCCTGGGCCGCCATGCAGCGTGTACGGCCCAAAAGACTGTCAGGCCCCTCTCGCAGCTACCTGAGGACAAAGAAGACAGCCTGCTCAAGAAAGGCTGCCCACTGATCTCCGCCACACTTCTGCTGCAGGCAGGGCGCAGATTGCTGGCAGGAACTCCAGGATAATGTTTGGATGGATGGCTCAGCCGGCAGAGCTGCTCCATCGACTGGCCATCTTGCCTGGCGCCCTCTGGCACCCCAATGCAGCTCACATGTTACCTGGATAGATATGAAATGTATGGTGTTAGTCCAATATGACACCTGTGATTGTCAGGAAAACATCATTTATCAGACTTAATTAGCCAACAACCACCATGGAATATTGTGATACAGAGACATCTGCTGTCTGATCTTTTTGTCTGGAACAATATGTGTGGCACATTCACAATGTACCAGGGTTAAAGCTTTAGCAAAATTAGTTTGACTGTAGCTTGAGCATCACGAGTCCAGCTTGAGTAGTCCATATAAGTAAATGTAAATCACTGCATAACATTACTCTGCACCATAGAGGGTTTCCTTCAGCTTTGAATGTGGGTATCCATTCACACTAGATGGTCATATGTGCATTTACTGACATACGACACCACACAGTGCTACGCAAACAAATCATGGATGGAATGCTGTATAAATAATACATTCACCCCAAGGTAGGAGATCTGGGTTAAATCCATCATTCTTTTGCTCACTATGCCACCCCAATTTAGACCCAGCCATATGCAAATCAGTCTTGACCCTGCTCCTCATGGGAACAGCCCAGTCCAAAATGCCAAGCCAGGTTCTCCCTAGACCAGAAACCAGCATCCTCGGTCTGGTTTTAGGGTATTCTCCCTTATCAGCCAGGCTAGCTTTAATCCAGTGGCACAGTGAGTAAGGGACCCAGCCTGGGCATATGCATCCCACTTAGGGAGAAAAGTGCTTTGCAAACAAATAATGGATGGAATGCTGAATAAATCATACATTCACCCCAGTCAAGAGACCTGGGTTAAATCCATTGTTTTTTAGTCACCATGTCACCCAGTTTAGACCCAGTCATATGCAAATCAGTCGGGCTGGACATTTCTCATGGGGAGCAGGGTCGAGACTGATTTGCATATGACTGGGTCTAAACTGGAATGGCGTGAAGTACAAATAAATGATGGATTTAACCCAGATCTGTGATTGGGGGTGAATGTTTGATGTGTTCAGCATTCTGTCCATCATATGTTCTTTTCACATATGACACCACACAGACATGCAATGTGTCAGTGAGCACAACCTTGACAAGAGTGACAGTACATGTAGTTAGACGATGACATATTCTACTTACTTTGATTCTTTGTTTCCTGCGAATAGCGGCACAAATAGATAGAGCACTAGGACTAGGACTTGCAGCATTATTTGAATTACAGTAAGATGCACCATTGTGGTCACATCCATTCCTGCATGTAACAGTTGCATCCTTGCCTCATGGGGCACGTGAGCCTATATTGGGTCCAGGTATCCAATCCAGCACCTGCACAGGTGAAGCCTCAACATTTTTTAAGTGTTATGTTAGATACCGTACTACTCTTGCGATGTGCTTCCAAACATTGCATAGGGAGACTTTCTGTGCTGCACTGTGTGGCCATGCCCATTATATGCCCCTTTGACTACACTCACTGGACAATATGTCAATTTTACTGTGATCGACATAGGTAAGACAGCAACATACATCATGAAGTGCATAACACACACTCAGTCCTTGCACATTGTTTGGTACTACTCTGATTTTGGACTGTCGCAGAGGGTCTGCAGCTGAACACACTGTAGCTGCACACACAAACTCTGCATTTGCAGACTGTTACACATTGCAAACTTGCTGTTATTAATGTCTTGCACAAGCACACATGTTCCACACATGGTGTTATCATGCATACATATATCAGAAAACATGATGTAGATCTGCAGGTTAGTGTGTCACACAGCAACAGGCCTCTTGTATAGGTGAGTGAGCCATCAGCCACTTCTGCAGTGAAGCATGGTTAAATAGCCCAACGTACTTGTGATGTTCAGTTCACTAGATGCTTTTATTCACATGTGATCTCGATCTTACTCCTGTCATGGTTAGTAGAACTACATAAACTCTGAGGGCATGCCTTTGTGTGTGCCTCCTGGTTCAAAGATACTGCATTCCCTGACACAGGTATCTGTAATGAATTCACTCAACTTACTTTTCACATTTGTGTGGTTAGTATATTTATGATCTGCTTAACTATGCAGTTGTCCACTCAGGTCAGAGGTTCACAATTATTGTGATGTGAAGGTAAGTTTATATCTAAATCACACCATCTGACCATGCGCAATAAGTTGTGTGTATGCATAGGCATTTTTGTCTGACGTTTGTTCCGAGTGAAATCAAACTCTTGACATCTCAGGGCCCTTCAGGTGATAAGATGATTGCACATGACCTATTCAATTTTATTGTTTTCTAGTCATTTACACATTGTACAATGCCATCAGATCATGTTGTACTTTTAAAGGCTTTTGGTGCTCATTGCATTGCTGAGCAATGCATGAATGAATGAATAAATGTTGGATTTGTAGAGCGTGTGGTTACCCTGGAGCGTCCCAGCGCTGTACCACTGGGGAACCCGTCCAGGCTTTCCCTGTGAGATGGTCCCTTTACTGGGCATTCCCAAGGTGAAGCCAGGCATCCCCGGTGGTGGTGGGGCCAGAGTGGAGATTAAGCAAGCTATTGCCCAGAGTTGCAGCGTGGGACCCCATGGTTAGAGTGGCACCGAGGTGAGATTTATCGGGCCCGCTGACATTGGTCCTGCACCCGGCCGGGTCGGGAATTGAACCCTGGTCCCGGGCCGACCTCAGCCTCCGGGTCTGCCGCCTCTAACCGTTGAGCCACACTTCTCCACATTGCATGGTAAAAGAGTATTATCTTGACTGTATCATTATGATATATATATGACATCGTAGGCAGGAAAAAGTTCACATGAACTTTGTTTTGTGGTAAGTCACACACGCATGTAGGATTTCTTTTCAAGTGACTGCTTTTACATGTTCGAATGACGGTGGGCCGTTGTCTATGGCAACTATCACTCATGATCTTTGATGGTATCTGAAACTACCTGAGTTCTGGCAAAACGCCTGTTATCCAGCATGGGAACACATGGTGAGACACACTCCAATGCGAGGTTATTCTCAGGAATGGTAGTTTGTGGTTTGTATTCCTAACTTCACTGAGTACCATCTAGTTTACACTTTGCTATTGCACAACAGATGAAGACTGCTTAAGTGCAAGGGGAGTGTAATGAGCATAAGAGATCAGGAGATGTGGCATGGCTGTACTGTCCTTCTAATGCAGTGCACTGCTTCACTTAGCAGTTCTGTATGTGGGCAGATGACAGATGTGAGGCATTGCACAATGTTGGTCAACAGGTATAATGATGTGATAGTTATATTTTGTGACCTACTTCTTGTTGACGAGATGTGGGTGAGTTGATGGTTACTGGGACTATGACATATACGCCAACACAAAAATATGGATGCAGATTTTTATTTCAATGTTAAACCTTGCTGTTATGTTTGGACATTCTGTCACTTAAAGCACATGTAAATAAAGGCAAGGAATTTTGCACAATGTGGGTGTGTTGCCTATTTCCAGCCACTGTATTTTGTATTTCTCCTCCATTCTCATCCTTATCTTCCATTGGGTCCTGCTCATCAGGGTACACGTCCCACGGGACATTTGTCCAGACACAGATGTTGTGGAGCATTGCTTCAACTAGTATGATCTTGCAGACCGTAGGGGGGAGTATCACAGTATCCAAGCATCTGAACATGTTCATGCTGCCAATCCATGACTTCACCACTCCAAACCTTTTCTCGACAATGTTCCAAGTCTTAGTCAGTGCCTGATGGTAGTGTCTGTCTGCCTCAGTTTGGGATTGAGCGATTGGGGTCATGGCCCATTGCTGGAGACCATGTCCTTGGTCAGTAACAGTAATTACAACTGTCAATGCATTTGCTCTCTGTTACAGCTATATTCATGTTCATATGTGTTATATGTACTGAATAACTCAAACAAATTTCTCAGGGTAATTCACAAAATGTGTTACGTGTACAGTTGATAGAGTGAACAATACCTGCAAGGGATTTTGTTTAAACTGAAAAACTCTACTGAATTAGGGGGCTTAGTCAGGAATGTCACTCCAGCTGTAGATAACTTCTTAGTGTCAACAGAAAACAAAACAACAATGCAAACAAAGGAATAAGGAAACACAGGAAACCATTGGTATTTTAAAAAAAGAATATCAATCTTATTCAAATATTCGATATAAAAATAGGGTACACAATAGTAGATGAATAAAGACTTTTCGCAGCAACAAAATTATGTAAGGAAGCCAAAATCAGATGGTGCTAACAGTAAATAAATAAAACAACTATTCCACATGAAATAACAAAATTCACAAAAATCAAGACTGAAAATGTGTAACTTTAAGGAAAATAAATTTCCCCTTGGAAATAGATGCAGAGGTCGACGTTTCGGTCTGTTCCGCTTTCGTCTCTCAGACCATCCTCAGGACGATTTGCTTTGGAGCGGACAGAGACACCCTATATTTGTCACACTGATCTTTAAGGTAGGGCGCTTCAGTCAATAAAGATTCTGAATGCAGCTTCTGTTTAGTTGAAGATTGAAAAGTGCAATCTCAAGTAATTAAATCCTTGCAAACCTGATAACTTGCGGCGGCGTCTCTCGGTAGAAATCACAGCGGAGTCTTAGAGTACAGTTGGCCACAGGTTTAAACATGTCTCTTCCAGTTATCTTTGTAATAGCTTATGTTGAGCAAGGCCTGATACATTTTAAATTTCTACATACTGACTTTCTCGCTTTTCCAGTTGCTTACTGTGATGGGTATTTAGAGATGTTCCTCATCACTCAGTGTTATGTGCACTCACTACATGTGACATTGCCAACATGTGTGACACTCACACATACATATGTCCATGTTGAAGCACCGATTTATTTTGTGGCCTACCTGACATTGGCACAGCCATTTCATAGTTCAAGTTCTCTACCATGTGATTTTTGGTGCATACACTTGGTGCAGTTTAAAGATGTCACATGGATTGTTATGCTAGTTCTTGTCAGCATTCAAATTTTTTTTTTTTGCCAGATAAGTTGTCATGGTGCTCTTTGATTGACACATACGTATTGCAATGTGGGCAATCTTTATGTGGATCACACTGATGTTGTTACAATAAGCTGTCTAGTCCAAAAGTACACACAATACATTGGTTTTTGAGAAGTATGTGTATGACTCTAACTTGTAGGGGATGGTGTTCTTCTATGAATTCATTTTCTACTCATTGCCTTTGCTATTGTCAGTCATTACAGCTTCATTTGATTGTTGTTATACCAATCATAAAAGCACAATACAATAACACACATAAAAAATGTCATTATACATTTAACAGGTTAAAATGTATTTACACAACAACAATGAAAACAGCGCCACAAAGAGGGACAATGCCCTCACTTTACACATCAAATAGCATACTTTTCCTCTGCTGACGCGTCTTTTTTAAAAACTTAGCCACCCTCCACGCAATATGTTCATCTTCCAAAAATTGCAACTTAATAAAAGCTGGGCAGCATTGCCAGACGCCCAAAGATTTTAAAAGAGGAAGTAACCACACTCTCCGCCACTCTGTATAGAACTTATAGAATAAAACTAGATGAATCGTAGACTGCTCAGAGTGGTTATCACACAGGCAGGGTTTCAAATTTCGGGTCCAGTCGTTCATAGTTGGTATTGACAGTAATCTATGAACGACACCCAATCTAAATCTCGTTAGAAGCATCCTATCAAAAGTTCCAGGAGCAAATAACAAGTAAAGCTCCATCTCCAAACAGGTGAGAGTTACATGATGCATCCTTACACTAAGTTCCAACACTCCATCTGCCAGTCTTATTGAACTCAATAATTGAAGGCAATTTAGCTTTAGGGACTTTCTTGATACTGATATCCTAGTAGAGGGGTCAGCAAAGTATTCCGGATGACCTGTATCCTTTATAAAGTTACATATGTATTTAATCGAAGGAATCTTAGCAGCCCCTTCCAAGCTCATGCTGTCCTTTAAAATCTCTCTATTCAACTTAGTCTGCTCCTTGTTCCAAATCCTATGGCATAAAAGTACTGGTTCCATTTTGATAAGATCTGAAATAAAAGGGAGGCCCAACTCCTCGTGACATATATATAAGGACGTGCATGGGGGAGCTGACAAAATATATCACAAAAAGGAATTCTCCGCCAGCTGTAATAGCTGAGTGTTAACAAAACCCTACACTCCTGCCCCATACATTGTGGCTGTAATGCACTTTGCTTTATATATTTTCAAAAATTCCACTGGCGGATTCCTCCCTAGTTGTTTGGCAAAGGTGGCAAGTGCTGTTGTTGTTCTGGTAAACGCACGTTTTTTCGCATTTATCATCAGAGACCGGGTGTCATTCTGATTTACTAAGATGCCAAGGTAGGTAAAATTCCTGGTAGAGGCTAACTTGTTTATCCAGAAAAATGTTCCTCACCCTCTGAAACCCTTTACCGCAACTCATAATGAATGTCTTAGAGACATTAATGCTTAAACCTAGGTCTTTCATAAAGTCATTAAAAGTATCCAGGGCCCTTTGCAAACCATTTTGTGGGCTGGAATAGGTCACCCTCCGATTTGCGGGAAGTCTGTACCCTCATTAAGCAATACTTTTCCAAGGCCATTTATATATAGATTGAAAAGGAAGGGGGCCAGGACGCAGCCCTGCCTGACCCCTCGCTTGTTGGGGAATGAACCGGTACGTTCCCCACCGTGGTCACAGCGAACACTGGCAGAGGCTTCTCTGTACAAACATTGCAAAAGGACTATGATATTTGAATCAACCCCTAAGTCTACTAGAATCTCCCACAATCTTCCATGCTGTACAGAATTGAAGGCTGTGGTAAGGTCCACGAATGCTAAGTGCAAACAGCCCTTTTTTGCGCGTGTGTATTTACCTATAAAGGTAGATAAATTTAAACTTTGCTCTTAAGTGCCTAGGCCTTCTGGAAAGTCAGAAATTACCTGTTTGTCTTCTGCCCAGTCTTGCAGACGTTCCAGAACCACATGTCCTTCCACCTTTATCATTGAATCAAGTAAAGAGATCGGCCTATAACACCCAAGGTCATGGTGGTCCCCCTTCTTAAAAATTAGAATGATAATAGATCCTACCCAGGGTTTTTGGTATCGATGTCCTAACACTAGCATTTATAACTTGTGTTATTATGGGGCCACAAAGTGACATGTTAGATTTAAATAGGTCGACAGGCACTCCATCTAGACCTGGGGCCTTGCCCCCTAGGCTACGACTAAGGGCTCTGAGCACTTCATCCACGGTAACCTGCAACTCTATCTCATCAAGATGAGCTGGAGGAGTTACGGGTGATTGAGAATCCACATTTTCTTGCCTGTTATACACCTTGGAGAAATGATTGACCCAAACATCCTTAGATATCGTGATCTCAATAGATGGGCTGTCTCCCTCTTGTAAGAAGGGAGCCTTTACTGCTCTCCAAAATCCCACACTATCTTTTTGTAAGGCCGTTGTGTGGAGTGTTTCCCAAGCTTCCTGCTGAAGGATACATTTCCTACCTAAGATGGCCTGCTTATACTCCACCCTGGCCCATCTAACCCCACTGGGAGATCTAGGTTGCCTATGCAACTCATGTTTCAAATTTGAGTGGGCTTGGGTGCACTTTTTGTCAAACCACCCATGCTCTTTGCGCTTGTTGCGATGTTTAGCAGTTAGTAAACTCCTAACCTCATTACCTATAGCAACAAAAGAATGCACAATGCTATCAGAAGATGTCTCACACAAACAGTTATCAAAAGCCAATTTGCAGTTCTTAATTAATTTCTCAAAGTGTGACAAAAGTGGGTGCTACACCCCCAGCATCGTTCTCAAATCCAAATGTTCTGATATCAACATGATTACACAACGTACAGTTAAAATCCCCATCAAAATGATCATACAATCTTTGGTACCCACATTACGGATGTCAGTTAATACCCCAATTAATATCCTAGTTACCATGCCCAGCTCCCCCAAAGGAGCATTATTATAAAAATTCCCAGGACCACAGAGTGGACTGGACTCAAAGAGAGTTCTAGTATATGATCGTGCTGTTCACCCCTCCCTGCCTGCCCCCGCCGGAAGGCTATACTTTCTGTCACCAAAGTGTTAGGCATATAGGTGCAGAGTCCTCCCTTGGGTCTACCCCCTAGAACCTTAACCGCACAGGTGACAGGTAATCCTCCAGGTAGGGTTTACAGGGGATTGCAAGGGACTTCTGGGGGGCAACCGGGGGATATACTGATCGATACCACTTAATACCTGTGGGTTAATAACATAGACCATTTGATCTGAACACTGGGCCAGCAAACCTTGATCGTTATTACTCCCTACAAAGTCAGGTTCCATCCGAGTATAGGGTGTTCTTTTTGCCACATTTATATTTCCTATGCTTGCTCCCTGAACTTGGCACCCCTCTTAACGGCCCATTTGCAATCTCCCACTCAAATCTGAGTGCTGGAAGAGAGAGTCAGTCAATCAATCTCTTCAAGATTAATAGGGGGTTCAAAATAATTCTAAGTTGGTACAGTATAGCTATGCAAGGATTGCCCTAAGCAATAACCAGCCCTGAGGGATTCTCTTGTAATCTGGGGGGTTGGTAAAAGAAGCTCAAAGTAACCACACTTATCCCTTTATTTATGACCTGCCAATTTCCCACCCTGTTTAAAATTAAGCGAACTAAGGATGGGGTTCTAAAGGACAGTACTAAACTGTCACCAGGGCAGAGATTTATTAGACGATCCAACCCAGCCAATCCTCTGAGCCATCTTGAGTTCAGAAAAAAGTTGAGTATTCAAACCTGTTTTCCTGCTTATAAAATGCAGGGCTTTATTTCTCAGGGTGGGCCACTGTTCGATCGCTCCTGATGTCAACGTGGGAAAATTTGCCAACACTACATTGTACAGGGTAGCTTCCGGTGGCAGATGCAATACCTTTGGGCCCTGTGGACTGGCCCATAAGGACTTTTAGGGTACCCATCCCTGATTGACGGCATTCCCCCAATCCCATTGTAGAGCCTTCTTGGCCTGCTGTTACCCATCTGGGTTTGGGTCTGATATTATCATTACCCCGAAATCCATCCTGCCTAAAGTGTGAACCCTTTACATGAGTTGCTAGCACTTGAGCCCCTTCTGCTCTCCAAGAGTTAGCTTGTACTGGATTGCCTGATGAAGCTTGACGGATCAATTCTTGATGGGACAATGGGTCACTGGTCGAAGATTAACCGGAGTGTTTGTAAGCCACTATCACCAGTCATAATGGGGTGCGAGGCATTAAAACTGCATAAAGGGCGATTAACACTCTCTACAGGTGGGGGGTTTTAGCGGTTTTCCAAGCTAATTAGCCTCCCCTCTATGTTAATCAACATTGTATGTAAAGGCTGTAATAAGTTTGAAACAATCTCCTCCAGCTTTATCCAACATGCCCCTTGATCAAAAACTGTAGGACCACTACTCCCTGCGCTAGCATTGGTGGGGGTATGGAATGCTGATCCAGCTCTCTCACCCCCATTGTGGCTTCAGGTGTTTTATGCCTAATGGAGCACTGCCCCTTTTTTCCCTACATGAGGAGCAGTGCTCTTAGCTTGAGTGTTTCTCGCCTTTTGACCTCTTGTAGAAAAGTTGGGTATATTTACATCGGGAAGTGTCTCCAAAGCCTCAGGTGTCTTAGGATGTTCTCAATCTGTTTCTTGGGAGCCGAACGACGTAGATTATTCAGGATTTGTCACATGGGCTATGTTTGGCTCCTGTGTGAGCAATGGCAAGTGGGAGGGGGCTGTTCATGGGTCAAGCGAGAGTCTTAGTTCAGTTAGCGCAATTTCATGAATTAATGCAGACCAAGCCCTTGTCAGGAAATAGTCCAATGTTCCCACCACCTGTTAGGGACTTGCGTTTACTCATAACAAAGCACCCTACGTGAACAAGATTATGTTACAATCCAATCTGTTACCAGCGTAGGGCCAACACGTTATTACCAGGAAAATATAACTGACACATGTCACATAACCTGGCTTGGCCCGGAGTCCTTCAGTCTCTGACGTTGGGGAGAGGCAATGCTTTATGCGCAATGGAAAAGGAAGCGCCTTCCCCTCACCCGTGGCACCTGTACAAAAAGAGTTGCACCCTGGGGTTTGCAGTCCCTTTCCAGGGTGGTAGCAGCAATCACTGGTGCAGGGCAGGTACACTGGATCACTGGATATGAAGGACTCCTGTCCCACCAAGGTATTCACCAGGAAGTTTTCCCAGCGCACACGGCAAGTCTAAAAAAAAAACCCCACAAGGCAAGCTCCCAGCGGGAGAGCGGCTCTAATCCCCTCCTCCTCACAGGTGAGCGCACACTCAGTGGAGAAGCACAAATTGACACCTCCTTCAATGACCAAGACAGTGTCAGCCTTTCACTTACCAAACAATGCCCTGTGGCTTAGTTTCTCGCTGAATAGACCCAGTCATCACATATGCCAGTCAAGGAGCTTTGGCACCAGCAACAACGTGTGCTCGTGGCAGGGAGGCTTTCCGGTGAACACGGGCGCTGGGAAAACACTGTTCAAGAGTCAAAGGCCTCAAATGTCCAAACCGACCAAAGGAGGCTCTCAGAAACACGGGGCCGGGAGCAGGGAAACCAGGGCGGGACTGGGAACCAAAACCAGCCCTGGCAAAAGCTTGGCCGACCCCCCCTCCCCATTCAGGGGGGGTGGGGGGAGGGGGGTTGGTGGTGCCGCCGAGCTCTTTGCTAGGGCCGATTTGGCCGATTTTGTTGCAGGGCCGATTTTGCAGCTATACTGCAAAAACGGCCCTCTAACAAAATCGGCCCCTAGGGGCTCAAAACCGGCCCCCACCCTTGCGGCGCACCGGGGGATTGCCCGGTGCCCGCTATGGCCAGTCCGGGCCTGAGGGAAACACCTCCTCCTCGCAGGTGATTGAAATCCGTGTGCAGAGGCCCGTCTGCTTTGTGCGATACTGGTAACTGTGGGAGCGGGGGGAGCAGAAGAAGAACTGCCGCCTGCTCGGCTCGGCTTGACCCGGCACAACAACCTCAGCTCGACCCTGACTCCTCCAAGCACCGACACCGGCCCCGAATGCAGCCCCGCTCGAACTACACAGGCTGCTGACTTTGCGAGACTCCTCCTCCTAGGATCCTGCTATCTGGGACACACCATGTTCATCTCAGAGGAAATCAATATTGTTGCCTTTGCTTTTGTATATTGGGATTGTTAACCTGAGTACACTGTAGTTCCTTGTCCAGGTTGGAATTTATTTTATGTCAATGACTGATGTATGACATGTTGGCTGTATTGTGTTAGGCTTAGTAAGTTTCTATATGTGGGTTTCATATGCATTTCATTTGGGCTATTTAATCCATACAACAGATGAGCCATCACATTGGTTACATCTGTCAATGCGGTGGTCAAGTTACGTGTACGTATGTACATAGATTGTCAGTATTGCTGCAACATATGCATTTATATTTTTTTTGCTGTTTGTGTCACCGTGTTATCTAGCATTAACATGTACATATGTCTGGGGCCTACACTTACATGGCATGCTATACATGGCCTTTCCATAAAGTTCTTCCTGTGTTGTTACAATACTTTCTGTCAACAAAGATTTTTACTACCATGTCTGACACATTTGCTCATGTCCACAGTACTTGTTCTCACATCACTGACCTTGTTGACCATTGAGTGATACCAATAGATGGTGCAGCATGGAAGAGACACTGATTTCAGACTTATGTCTTGTGTTGCTTTTGTACTCATGTTGACTTGACTGGCATGCCATGTGGTTGCATTAGTGATTTTTTACCCAGGCCAGTTGATATGGTTACATCCATTCACACATACTGTAATGACACATTGCTACTTGCAGGTGTTCTGTAGCTTCTGCAATTAACCAAAGAGTAAGTGCATGACAATGCATTATCTATAAATTGCAGTGTGTTATTCCCGCTGTGTGCACATTATACTGTGGCCCAGATATTTGGGAAAGTGGCACTGTGCAGGCAGCAAGTCGCCATTCTTCCTAGCGCTGCATCATTGAGAAGGGGTAGTAGTGCATCGTATTCAGGTCATACCACACTTTCCTCACATTTCAGACTACACTGCCACAATGGGCTGCCTAACATTAACACAGGCAACCTTGCACCATTGTAGTTTGTGTTTATTTACCAGAGCCAATGAGTCATTTCTTACACCTGGGTTGCGGAGGTGTAGGAATATTCATGCATGTCAGGCTCTTACCGTCACGTCACTAATTGATATAACCATAAATATCCCTGCATTGATTTAATGGTGGATTTTTAAAGGGGGAACTCCTACCTTGAACATATTATTCTCTGCATGATACAGCAGGTTCTGACACTTGGAAATTCTGACGCAGGCCTACCAAAGCTGATTCATTTGGCCACATGCGTTAATTTGTAATATGGAGTACTGCCTACGTCGCCATCGTGTCAAAAATAGTGACACAACGGCTGCGCGGCCACATCTTAAATAAGCCCCATAGAATATAAAAATACATATTTTAATTATGTTCTAAGAATTATATTTAGAATGTAATACTTATTTTATACACAAAATAATTAATAAAAATCTGGTTCTTACTTTTTCCTGCACTAAATCCATAAAATAATGTATTGTGATTACATTGCAAGAAAAAATAGACATTTAAAATATACATTTTAATATTAGTAAATAATTACATCATAACCACAATTTTATTCAAGGATAAAAAAGTTACACACTTTTCAATAATCAATTATTATCCTATAAAAGACATTAGAAATTAAATTTGTTTTAGAGAATCTCCCAAATTATTGGATGACGTACACACAAATGTACATATCTTATACAAATATTACAGATAATTATCATAAATCCTAAAACTGTAATATCAATTCGTAAAGACTAACAAAATAAATATAAGAACATAATTAGCACTTTAAAAAAGTCTTCGTTCATTTAAAAAATGTAAAAAAAATAGTTTTAATGCTGTAACTAAAACTTTTAATGGAAACAAATTAATATTCACGTATTTTAATAATCTCCCCACCCTTTTCCCTTAACCCGTTGACTGCTGCCGTCGGCCAACGGTCGTCGCGAGCACTACCTTGGTAGTGCTGCGCACATCCGTTGGCCAACGCTGCCCCACCCGTTTTTTCGAACCTTCAGCACTGGAGCTGAACGTTCGACGCAGCCAACGGGTTAAAAGCCCAACATACTAAGGACTCCTAAGTATAACTACATATACATTCAATTAAAAACATTAATCAAATGTATCTTGAAATATTTATTTAAACTTTTTTAAATTACAAAAAACATTACAAAACACAAAAAGGCTAAAACTAACATGAAGATAAAAAAATAATTGCAAAAAAACACTCAGTAAATAACTCATAAAATGAAATAACATATGATGATATAGTTTAAATAAATATTTTTGAAAACAATATTAAAAACAACACGTAAAACAATATTCTTACCTTTGAAATTCCATTGCATGATATTTTTGGCTTCACATAACTCTCCTTATGATATTTATGTGTAGCAATATTTTAATTTAATATTTTGTCAAAACACTGAAAGCGCAAGTTGGAGCCAATACAGACCCTTATGAATTGTAGTTCTATATAAAATCCGCTAAAGTATTTTCAGTTCATATTTAAAGCACAAACTGCACTAGTGATTAACTTTAGCTCATCAGGAAACAAAATTCTTTGTTGGAATCCTCAGGCCCAGGGCTTAACCTGACATCTCTGTGATACCGTACTAATGGTAACTCAGCCCTTCCTGGGGCCGTTCAGCATCAAATGCACACTTGTTAGAGCAGAAGCTCGAGTTCCCCCAGGTCTCTACTTTCCACTAACCTTCTTGCAGGATGGGCACCTCAATCCTCTGTCTTTTCTACCCAACATGACCATGGCTTGCTGATAACCAGACATGGCTCGAGTGCATGGCCTGCAATCATTTTTCAACATCTCCCCAAGGCCGCTTGCTCTCTGGGATCTGTTGTGACTTGTACAACCTTGTAGCTGTGACTTTCTACCACCTCTACCCACCTTCTACACGCCCACCCGCCAGCTTCGCTCTACAAGCCTCGCCCTCGCCGCCGTACCACGCATCCGAAGAGCCACCGCCGGAGGAAGATCCTTCTCCTACTTGGCGGCCAAGACATGGAACTCCCTCCCCACCCACCTTCGGCTGACCCAGGACCATCTCGCCTTCAGGAGACTACTCAAGACCTGGCTGTTCGAGCAATAGCGGACCCCTTCCCCCAAGCGCCTTGAGACCCTTCCGGGTGAGTAGTGCGCTATACAAATGTTATGATTGATTGATTGATTATGACCCCTGACTTACCAGCAGTGTTTGAAAAGGAAATCTAGCAGCACATGTGCATATGATACCAGAGTACCTGTTTGCTATTAAGAAGTATTGGTACTCTCCCATAAAAAGCATCTCCCTTCTGACATTATCTGTCTTTTCAAAGCACTGTTTGTAAAAGAATTAGAATGATTGTGCTTGTCACTTTCATGAGTTATTGTTCAAATTCAAGGAAGATGGTTGATGTTTTCTTGTAGTACAATTGTCACTTATTGCAGGCTCTCTCATAACTTTGGCGAATATAAACCAGCAAGCCCACTGTGTTTGATTTGCTAGTACCATGAATGCAATGGGCTGTTGGAAGTACATCGCAATAAATGGCATTGTGACATTCCCATTTATGAGCAAGCCTTATTTTTTTCTGAATCCTTTATACAGACCCTGGCAAAACCAGTCTTCTTTATGTCTGAAAGGCTTGTACATTTTGGTGCCTGTCTTCATTGGAAAAATTGTCTGCCCTGCAACTGTGACAGGAAGCCTTTAAAATGTGTTATTGCTATATTATGTTATATTGATTTGTATAGCTCACAAATCACCAGAGAGGGCATTGAGGCACTTGGGAGGGTGTGATGGTATGAAGTTCCTAAGATACTTATAGGAAGAGTCTGATGTTCAGCTTCTTTTGGAACTCAAGAAGTGAGGAGGAGGCTCTGACGTGTCAAGGGAGGTTGTTACATGCCTTGGGTGTGATAGTGGAGCATGAGATACTTTCAGTCTTGCTTTTGCGGATGCATGGAATGAGTGCGAGTGATAGTGAGGAAGAGCGTAGGTGTCTGGTGCGTTGGTAAAAGTGCATGTTGCTGTTCAGGAATTCTGCTCCTGTGTTGTGTAGGACTATGCATGTGTGCACAAGAAGTTTGAATTGGCTGTGCTTGTTAATGAGGAGCCAGTAAAGATTCATGAGGTGTGGTGTGATGTGGGGGTGGGGTAGAAGGTCAAGTATGAGTCTTGCAGCAGTGTTCTGCATGGTGTGGAGTCTGTGTAGGGTTTATTTTTGTAGATTCCAGCGCAGAGACTGTTACCATATCCAACATGCTGGTGAAGATCTTTCATACCATGCATAGGATGTGGAAGTAGGTGGTGCAGAAATGCGTTAACATGAGCCATCATGTTGAGCTTGTTGTCTTGGATGATCCCTAGATTTCTTCCTTGGTCTGTGGGTGTGGGTGTTGGCCCTAGCTCCGATGGTCCTCTTGCTTGTCCTTTTCTTTAAAAGATGGTTTTGGTGGGAATTCAGTGAGGTCACTTCCTGTCTAGATTGATGATGGGAAACTCCGTGATGTCTTTTTCTTTGTAGGTAGATGATGTACTATCCAGTCATGTTACTTCCTGTGCTGATGGGTAATGGGAAATAGTACTCTATTTGTGCAGTGCCTTATACTGCTTGCAAGGAACCAATAATGTGTTTGAGCTGGAAAAATAGAAGGCTATGCCATTTGTTGTCCGTAGTTTGAATAGTGTGTGCTTAGATTGTGACCTGTGTGGGAAGTGTTTCAACATTATGCACATTTGTGACTGTGCATAAGTGGAGTGATATTAAGATGTCAGAAGTATATACTCCATAAAAAAGTCATACCACTTTAAAGTTATGGATACTCCTTTTGTTATACATAGCTTTCAGATGTTTGGATTATGTGGCAAAAGTGTGAGATCGTATTGAGTACCCCTATGTATCACTGAAGATATGTGGCTGTGCTTAAGCATAGAATGAAGCAGATGTAAGATGGGTAAAGTTGTATTTGCATATGTTACCTTACTGGTATTTGATTTCAGTGCATGTTTACATGTGTTTTTGACACTCTCTCACAGCCACTCACTCTCTGTCAGTCAATCTCTCAGTCTCTCATTTTCTCAGGCATTCAAACACTCTTTCACCCATTCATGCTTAGCTGCTCACACTCTACATGACACACTTTGTAAGTCACTCAATCTCACCCCCTCTCTCTAAAACACACACATTTAACATTTGTAAAATTGTATTTGACTTACCTACTGGTGCATGACATTCATCAAAGACACGGAACTCACTCTTAGTTAACATCCTGCAATGCAAACCTCTAGTCGTACATCCAGTGTAGCCTCCTTTTAGACATTAGACACGCACTCTCAATTGCACTGTAAGTGTGAGATTATATTTTGCAGTTAGGTAGAGTTCTTAGAGGGGAGCATTCTATCACAGGGGTGCAAGGCCTACCTGAGGACCTGACCCCTCTTAAACATACGGCTCCCTGTCTGTGCTCCTAATACATAAACTCTGCAAAATAATCTAACAGAGTTTTCCTGCCAGCCAATACATGCACACAATATCCATGCCTTTTTAATACATTTCCTGGCTGGGAGTCTGAAACAGTTTTAGACTCTCTCACTCACAGGGGGAAAACATACACAAAATATGAATGCCTGCCTGTAAAGAGAACTCGTCTCATACTGATATGTGCAAATTATGTTTGCCTGCTTACTTTCACTCAGAGTCTGTAACTGTGAAACACACCTTCAACAACTGAGTGACAGGTGAAAAGGAGGAGGGTGGTACAAAGTCAATCAACCAATCATTCAATCATGCCATTTGTATAGCGCACTACTCACCCGGGAGGGTCTCAAGGCGCTTGGGGGGAGGGGTATGCTACTGCTCGAACAGCCAGGTCTTGAGTTGTTTCCTGAAGGCGAGATGGTCCTGGGTCAGCCGAAGGTGGATGGGGAGGGAGTTCCAAGTCTTGGCAGCCAGGTAAGAGAAGGATCTTCCTCCGGCGGTGGCTCTTCGGATGCGTGGTACGGCTGCGAGGGCGAGGCTGGTGGACCGTAGCTGGCGGGTGGGCGTGTAGAAGGTCAGGCAGCCGTTGAGGTACTTGGGGCCCCGGTCGTGGAGACACTTGTGTGCGTGGGTGAGGAGCCGGAATGTGATCCTCTTGTCGACGGGGAGCCAGTGCAGGTTCCCCAGGTGGCTGGAGATGTGGCTGCGTCGGGGGACATCCAGGATGAGTCGGGCGGAGGCGTTCTGGATGCGCTGGAGTCTTTTCTGTAGCTTGGCTGTGGTTCCGGCGTAGAGGGCGTTTCCGTAGTCCAGTCGGCTGGTGACGAGTGCCTGGGTGACAGTCTTCCTGGTCTCGGTCGGGATCCAGCGGAAGATCTTGCGAAGCATACGCAGGGTGTTGAAGCACGATGAGGAGACGGCGTTGACTTGTCTGGTCATCGAGAGGGAGGGGTCCAGGATGAAGCCCAGGTTGCGTGCGTGTTCGGTTGGCTTGGGTGCGGTGCCCAGGGCTGGGGGCCACCAGGAGTCGTCCCAGGCAGAGGGCGAAGATCCCAGGATGAGGACTTCCGTCTTGTCCGAGTTCAGTTTCAGGCGGCTGTCCTTCATCCACTCGGCGACGTCTTTCATCCCTTCGTGTAGGCAGGTTCTGGCGGTGTCGGGGTCTCTGGTGAGGGAGAGGATCAGCTGGGTGTCGTCGGCGTAAGAGATGATGTTGAGGTTGTTCTGGCGTGCGATGGCTGCGAGAGGTTTCATGTAGATGTTGAAGAGGGTGGGGCTGAGTGAAGATCCTTGCGGGACGCCGCAGATGACTTCGGTGGCCTCGGAGCGAAACGGGGGGAGGCGGACTCTTTGTGTTCTTCCGGCGAGGAACGAGATGATCCACTCCATTGCCTTCTCTTGGATACCGATGTTGCTGAGGCGCTGGACTAGGGTGCGGTGGCAGATCGTGTCGAACGCAGCGGAGAGGTCCAGGAGGATGAGGGCCACTGTTTCCCCCTTGTCGAGCAGGGTCCGGATGTCGTTGGTGGCTGCGACGAGGGCGGTCTCGGTGCTGTGGTTGGCTCTGAAGCCGGACTGCGAGGGGTCGAGGGATCCGTTCGTCTCAAGGAAGGCGGTCAGCTGTCTGTTGACGATCTTCTCGATGACTTTAGCAGGAAAAGGGAGAAGCGAGATGGGGCGGAAGTTTTTGAGATCGGTGGGGTCCGCTGTAGGTTTCTTCAGGAGGGCGCTGATCTCGGCGTGCTTCCAGCTCTCCGGGAAGGTGGCGGTGTTGAAGGAGGCGTTGATGATGTTCTGGAGTTGGGGTGCGATGGTGGAGTCGGCCTTGTTGAAGACGTGGTGTGGGCAGGGGTCGGTCGGTGATCCGGAGTGGATGGTGTTCATCGTGCGGGCTGTCTTCGGTGGTCACCGTGGTCCAGGTGTGAAGGGTGGCGGTGGGGGGCGTTGGTTCGACGGTTGGGTGCGTGGGTGGGGCGCCCAAGCTGTTGTGGATGTCGGCGATCTTGTGGTGGAAGAACAAGACGAGGGAGTCGCAGAGGTCTTGTGACGGAGTGATGTCGTTGGTGCCGGTGCTGGGGTTGGAGAACTCCTTGACGATAGTGAAGAGCTCTTTGCTGTCGTGGGCGTTGTTGTCCAGTCGTTCCTTCAGGGATTTCTTCTTGGTGGTGCGGATGAGCTGGTGGTGCTTGCGGGTAGCGTGTTTGAGGGCAGTCATGTTGTCGGTGGTCCGGTCGAGGAGCCAGGCTTTCTCGAGGGTGCGGCAGGTCTTCTTGGAGTCCTTGAGGTCGTCGGTGAACCAGGATGCCTTCTTGCTTCTGGGTCTGCTGGGAGGGTTCTTTAGTGGCGCGAGGTCGTCGGCGCAGGCGGTCAGCCACTGTGTGAAGTTGCGGGCTGCTTCGTTGGGGTCCGTTGTGTTGGCGGGTGGGCTCTGGCTGAGGGAGGTGGTGAGCTGGTCTGCGGTGATCTTGCTCCAATTCCTGTGAGGTACCTGTTGCGGGTGGTGGTGGGTAGTGGATCTTTTGAAGCTGAAGTGGACGCAGCTGTGATCGGTCCAGTGGAGTCCGGTGGCGTGGCTGAAGGTGATGTACTTGCTGGAAGAGAAGACGGGATCAAGCGTGTGGCCGGCGTGGTGGGTGGGGGTGTTGACCAGTTGCTTGAGTCCGAGGTTGGCGAGGTTTTCCAGCAGGGCGGTGGTGTTGCGGTCCTTGTTGTTCTCCAGGTGGAAGTTGAGGTCCCAGAGGAGGATGTAGTCAGTGGAGTCTGAAGCCTCAATAGAACTCCATGGTCTTCCCAGAATGTTACTCCTCGTCGCTTAATGTCCTGTACTTCACAGTGATAAAGTCACTGTTTGATCAGACATCCTTGGCATGGTTTTCCCTCGTCATTTTGCTTTCAATCCTCCTGTTTTGCTGACTTTATTACTACAGGTCTTTGGACTCACCACACTTTACCACTGCTTACCAGTGCTAAAGTGCTTGTGCTCTCTCCTCCAAAAATTGTAAAATTGGCTTATATCCTCCAAAAATTGTAAAATTGGCTTACATCCAATAGGCAAATGCAATTTACTGTAAGACACTTGGAAAGTGGTACTATATGTATTCAGGGCCTGTAAATTAAAAAGGAAATTATTGGACCTGCAGCACTGATTGTGCCACCTACTTGACTAGCACTTCTGAAACGTGCCTTAAGACTGCCATTACAGCCTTAGTGTGCAGTTTTAAACTGTCATCTTAACATGGCAAAGCAAACCTTTTGCCAGGATGAAGCATTCCTTTTTAATACATGTAAGTCACTACATGTAAGTCACCTCTAAGTTAGGTCCAACACAGCCCAAAGGGGCAAGGGGCACTGTATTTAAAATGTTTGGCATGTACTTTTAAGTTTTACATGTCATGTTAGTGAAAAACTCCTAAGTTCGTTTGTCACTACTGCAAGGACTACCTTTCCCACAGGGTAATATTAGGTTACCTTATCACATTTAATAAGTAAGAACTTTCGATTGGGAGCCAGTATGGAAGCTGAAGTTGGTCTCTAAAGAATTGCAATTTAAAACCCTCTTCAAGAGTTAAGTTGTATTTTAAGTCACAAATTCGAAAATGTCACTTTTAGAAAGTTATAGTTTAAACCAAAAAAGGGAGGTAGAGCTATTCGTCGGATTTGTGCTCCACTCTGATACTTACATAAACAAAGAAAATCCAACTTTGGGGGGGAGTAGCGCGAGGGGTAGGCGGCGATCAGAGTGTCCAGACCTTATAGCCATTGGAGCAACACCCCTACACGCTGTTCATGAAGCCCACCAACCAGGCTTCACAAGTCATTGTACTTGTAGCAGACCGCTGTAGGCACACTTAGCCTATTCCTACAAAAATTTCACTTTTCTGTAAAAATCACACTTTTTTTGTAGAAGAAGACGTGAGTAGGGAAGGGAGTTTGTGCCCCTGTCCTGAAGAAGGAGCCAGTCTCCGAAACATGTCGACAACATAGCACACCAGAGATCCTGTTCATTAACACAACAGGTTGATCTCGCCCTGCACTTATTTTTAATAGTACCAGCCAGAGTTCGGAATAAAAATCCTTTTTCTCTCAAGTGCCAGGTACTTTTTAAAACCTTCACTACGTTCCCTACTCACTTTATTCACATACCCCACACACTGTACACTACACATAGCCAACTTGAAAGTGCTCCCGCGTATCCGTAGGTCGCAGCACGCCGCATCCCGATAGAGGGGTGCGAAGACCCCAATGATGAAGCATGACACCAAGGGGCCTTTTGGTGTGTGAGGGGTATTTTATCAAACACTGAGTGCTTCAATATCCTTTTGATCACTCTTCCCTTTCCCCCCCAAAGTTGGATTTTCTTTGTTTATGTAACTTTTAGAAAGTTGCCATTTTCTGTCCCAGACATTTGGTGCCTTCAGCCAGTATCCTAAGTCATATGACTAGGAGTAGCTGACAATGAGTCTTTGTGTATTACTCCCTGGCAGTGAGAGACAAAAGGGAATAGGAGCTGGTAGGATGGATGTTGAACTTGGCCCTTTTTGACAGGTTCATCCCTAAACTTTCTGCCTTTTCTCTGACATGGTATTGGTGGTTTTAGGCCTCTGGGGCACTTTAGCACTATGGTCCAGTGTAAAGTGCGTGGGATCTCTGTGTTACATTTGTAAGGTTGGCCTGCCCTCCCATAGGAATTCGTTGAGGATTTTGTGATCAGTGTGTGTCAGTGGTAATTCCTGTTATGAGAGCAGCAGTGTGGTCAAGTCTGGTATGTATGAAATTGTGTGAATAAATGCTGCGCAATAGTGTGCACAGATTTATTGTGGTTATTTTAGAAATGCCACTTTTAGAAAATCGGTCACCGCAAAAACAACAATGATGGACAGAATGTGGATCAATGTCACACATTCACCCCAGTCAAAAGATCTGGGCCCAAATCCATCGTTTTTCCACTCCACACCACCCTGGGTTAGACAATGGCGATATGCAAATCAGCGCTGACCCTGTGCCCCATGGGAACAGTCCAGTCTGAATTACAAAAGCCATGTCCTTCCCAGAACGGAAACAAGCATCCGAGGACCGGCCCGGTTTCGAGGTAACACCTCTCATCAGCCCGGCTAGCTTGCTTCCAGTGGTGTGGAGTGCCTGGGACTCACGTCTGAGCATCCCCACTACACCTAGAGCCGTCACCGCAAAAACAACAATGATGGACAGAATGTGGATCAATGTCACACATTCACCCCAGTCAAAAGATCTGGGCCCAAATCCATCGTTTTTTCCACTCCACACCACCCTGGGTTAGACAATGGCGATATGCAAATCAGCACTGACCCTGTGCCCCATGGGAACAGTCCAGTCCGAACAACAAAAGCCATGTCCTTCCCAGAACGGAAACAAGCATCCGAGGACCGGCCCGGTTTCGAGGTAACACCTCTCATCAGCCCGGCTAGCTTGCTTCCAGTGGTGTGGAGTGCCTGGGACTCACGTCTGAGCATCCCCAGTACACCTAGAGCGGTCACCGCAAAAACAACAATGATGGACAGAATGTGGATCAATGTCACACATTCACCCCAGTCAAAAGATCTGGGCCCAAATCCATCGTTTTTCCACTCCACACCACCCTGGGTTAGACAATGGCGATATGCAAATCAGCGCTGACCCTGTGCCCCATGGGAACAGTCCAGTCCGAACTACAAAAGCCATGTCCTTCCCAGAACGGAAACAAGCATCCGAGGACCGGCCCGGTTTCGAGGTAACACCTCTCATCAGCCCGGCTAGCTTGCTTCCAGTGGTGTGGAGTGCCTGGGACTCACGTCTGAGCATCCCCAGTACACCTAGAGCGGTCACCGCAAAAACAACAATGATGGACAGAATGTGGATCAATGTCACACATTCACCCCAGTCAAAAGATCTGGGCCCAAATCCATCGTTTTTCCACTCCACACCACCCTGGGTTAGACAATGGCGATATGCAAATCAGCGCTGACCCTGTGCCCCATGGGAACAGTCCAGTCCGAACTACAAAAGCCATGTCCTTCCCAGAACGGAAACAAGCATCCGAGGACCGGCCCGGTTTCGAGGTAACACCTCTCATCAGCCGGCTAGCTTGCTTCCAGTGGTGTGGAGTGCCTGGGACTCACGTCTGAGCATCCCCAGTACACCTAGAGCGGTCACCGCAAAAACAACAATGATGGACAGAATGTGGATCAATGTCACACATTCACCCCAGTCAAAAGATCTGGGCCCAAATCCATCGTTTTTCCACTCCACACCACCCTGGGTTAGACAATGGCGATATGCAAATCAGCGCTGACCCTGTGCCCCATGGGAACAGTCCAGTCCGAACTACAAAAGCCATGTCCTTCCCAGAACGGAAACAAGCATCCGAGGACCGGCCCGGTTTCGAGGTAACACCTCTCATCAGCCCGGCTAGCTTGCTTCCAGTGGTGTGGAGTGCCTGGGACTCACGTCTGAGCATCCCCAGTACACCTAGAGCGGTCACCGCAAAAACAACAATGATGGACAGAATGTGGATCAATGTCACACATTCACCCCAGTCAAAAGATCTGGGCCCAAATCCATCGTTTTTCCACTCCACACCACCCTGGGTTAGACAATGGCGATATGCAAATCAGCGCTGACCCTGTGCCCCATGGGAACAGTCCAGTCCGAACTACAAAAGCCATGTCCTTCCCAAAACGGAAACAAGCATCCGAGGACCGGCCCGGTTTCGAGGTAACACCTCTCATCAGCCCGGCTAGCTTGCTTCCAGTGGTGTGGAGTGCCTGGGACTCACGTCTGAGCATCCCCAGTACACCTAGAGCGGTCACCGCAAAAACAACAATGATGGACAGAATGTGGATCAATGTCACACATTCACCCCAGTCAAAAGATCTGGGCCCAAATCCATCGTTTTTCCACTCCACACCACCCTGGGTTAGACAATGGCGATATGCAAATCAGCGCTGACCCTGTGCCCCATGGGAACAGTCCAGTCCGAACTACAAAAGCCATGTCCTTCCCAGAACGGAAACAAGCATCCGAGGACCGGCCCGGTTTCGAGGTAACACCTCTCATCAGCCCGGCTAGCTTGCTTCCAGTGGTGTGGAGTGCCTGGGACACACGTCTGAGCATCCCCAGTACAGCTAGAGCGGTCACCGCAAAAACAATGATGGACAGAATGTGGATCAATGTCACACATTCACCCCAGTCAAAAGTTCTGGGCCCAAATCCATCGTTTTTCCACTCCACACCACCCTGGGTTAGACAATGGCGATATGCAAATCAGCGCTGACCCTGTGCCCCATGGGAACAGTCCAGTCCGAACTACAAAAGCCATGTCCTTCCCAGAACGGAAACAAGCATCCGAGGACCGGCCCGGTTTCGAGGTAACACCTCTCATCAGCCCGGCTAGCTTGCTTCCAGTGGTGTGGAGTGCCTGGGACTCACGTCTGAGCATCCCCAGTACACCTAGAGCGGTCACCGCAAAAACAACAATGATGGACAGAATGTGGATCAATGTCACACATTCACCCCAGTCAAAAGATCTGGGCCCAAATCCATCGTTTTTCCACTCCACACCACCCTGGGTTAGACAATAGCGATATGCAAATCAGCGCTGACCCTGTGCCCCATGGGAACAGTCCAGTCCGAACTACAAAAGCCATGTCCTTCCCAGAACGGAAACAAGCATCCGAGGACCGGCCCGGTTTCGAGGTAACACCTCTCATCAGCCCGGCTAGCTTGCTTCCAGTGGTGTGGAGTGCCTGGGACTCACGTCTGACATTGATCCACATTCTGTCCATCATTGTTGTGTTTGCAGTTACCGCTCTAAGTGTACTGGGGATGCTCAGACGTGAGTCCCAGACACTCTCTTCAGTAAACTTCTGGACCTGTGTAAGACTCAGAAGAAGGACTGCTGTGCTGCTCTTCAGCAAGAACGACTGCATGCACTGATACTCTGCTTTCTTGCTGCCTGAGCGGGAAGGACTGGACCTGCACATTGAACGCAGGACCATCAGACTTAATTCAATGGTTAGTTGGATGGCCTTCTGATCAGAGTTTGAGGTGCAGAAAAGATTCTTACCATCTTGAACCCTGCACCTGGACTCTGTCTGCTGTGAGTCCTAACCGGGAAACATCCTTTACCACGAAGGCCAAGCCACGACCTACCTGCCTTTACAATGCAGTTACTACCACGATTGTAACCTTACCATGAGTTCCTTTACCACACACGTTGTTACAATAACTTCTTTTAGGGAATGCTGTGTTGGACTGGTGTTGGATATTAGGTCCCATACCTTCCCTATTGATACACCCACTGGAGGTGTGTTAGTAATTTATACTATTCCAAAATCCAGTGCCTCCCTGAAACAAGTTGTTGTAACGACTTGCATGGTAAAGGGAAGGGTGGGAACTGCAGTAAGGGTAGTGAGTGCATTGCAAAAGCATGTTTAGAAAATGCATGTGTGGTTCCATCATACAACTGTCCTGAACCCCTAGGTGGTGCCCCTCCTGTCGTGGACACTTAGAAGTGGGGCTAAAAGTGCTCTGACAGCTCTGCTGTGGTCTCATCAGAACTGACTAGGAGCAACACAAACCTGACACAGCTCTTCGCTGCGTCTCATCTGAACCAACACAGCATGATGCAGCCTCAACGCAAGCCCACATCATAGCCTGCACAGCTCATTAGAATCCCTTCTGGCAGGACATGTTTGACTTTGTAGCTTCTTATCTGAACTGACGCTGTGCAATGCAGCCTCATCATAAGCCTGCACCAGAGGCCACTCAGCCCAATGGAACTGCTGCTGAAATGCGCATCCTCAAAGCAAGCCCATATCTCAGCCTTTGCAGTTAATCGGATCAACTGCTGCATGATGCTTCTTCCACAAAGACCTGGTGTCACTTCTCTGGACCACTGTTGTGTGGCACAACACTCTGTAACAAGGTTTAATGGTGCATTTCTCAGTGAGACAAATTTGGTCCCTTTGTCCGGCCCAAACTCCAAAGTGGGCGGCCCAAACTTGGGGCATATTAACAAGGGTTTTATATCCGCTTTTTTGGCTTAAAAAGCCAAAAAAGCTGAGATAAAACTATCGCTATAATTGCATGTTGGCACCCTTTTTCCCACAGATAGACATCAATTCCGACAATCAGCCTTGGGGGTTATCACAGCTTTTTATTTCTCCCTAATATTAGAGTGAATACTGCAATTGAATACTGTATTCTTCTTTTTTATCATCTTTTTATAATATTTTGTATCTAAATGAATGTGTTTATCAAATTTTATCATTGTTATTAAATTTTATGTCATCATAATCATTGGTTATACCTTATTCTTTTACTTGTGTTTATAATGTTATACTAAGTTTTTGCCAGTTGTCTACATTGTTATTGCCTGGATGTATTTTTTGCTATCAAGCACCCTTTTTCCCGACACCTCCCTTCGCATCTATAATGAGATGCAAAGTGGGCATCACTGGGCGTACCCCGAATGGCCTACCTTCTAAAATATCGCTGATGTTCTCATTGCAATATTTACAAGGCAGCCCACAAGATTTTAGCACATGTTAGATTTTGGCGAAAACTGCAGTTTTCGCCAAAAACTAACATCGGCTAAAATCCTGACTTACCTATGCTTAAAATAGGGGGTGGATTATGCTGATACAACCACATGGTCGTATCAGCAAGGTTATCAACGTTTTGCAGGGAACATCGCTGGAAAACCAGCAATGTTCCCTGCAAAACGGCGATTTTCCCGCTATCTCAGGAATTTTCATCGCCCTGGAGAAATGCGTTGCTAAGTGCGCTTTGCGGTATTTATCCCTGTCTGTTGTTAATATGCCCTGTTGTGTTTTTGTCCCAATCCAGTGCGATGGGATAACCACAGTTGGTGCTTTGTGCTTTTATGAACTATTTTTACCTAATCATTACAATGGCATACTAATTGGAGGTTTGTTGCTTTGATGTCAAATAATTCAGTACATTTTACTCTTTTTCTAAATTGGTATGGGACCTTTCCTGTATTGTGTCTTCACTCTAATACTATTTGAAGTGCTGCATAAATACTTGCACATTGCCTCTAAGTTAAGCCTGTCTGCTTTTGTTCCAAACTACCAGAGGTTTGAGCACAGGTTAATTTGGAGTTTGTTTGTCTTTCACCCTGACTCAAACTGTGGTTGCTGCTTCAGTAGGGTTTCACCCCCTCAACCAATACCACAAGTTTTTACAGGTACTTATGTTGTCAGCTGTGACAGGTTGTCTATTGTTCAATGTCCTACCAATTTGGTTGCCCAGCCTGGGGGTCGGTAGTGCCAGGCGGAGCACTTCTTTCACCATCCCATTGCAACAGGCCTGTTAAGGCTTCAAGACTGCACTCCCTTCTCCCGAATGTTCTGGGATAAGAATGCTCATTTACGTTCGGGCTGTCCAATTTGGGGATGAGATTTTTAGGGGATTCTATTTGCAACACATCCATTCCCAGTCCCACTCACCTTATCCAACACGTAAAAGGCTGTGCCTATCCCTAGTTGCAATCCATTTTCTTGTAATACTGCCAGCTATGTAGACTGCTGAGGTGCAGAGAGACACGATTTCTTTGCATAACTTGACATAAAGTTTATTTTACATTTTTTTCCCGCTTTCATCTTCCAACATCAATCAATATGCATTCATGCTCAAGCCGCAACATGACATCAATGTGTTCTCTATCTGGAAGAAACACTCTGCTTGTTAGGAACATCTTATCAACACACCCTAACTATGGAGAACAAACCTTTGCATTACATAGGTAGCAAGGCCATACTTGTAGAGGCAATTGTGTAAGCAATTGTGTAAGCTACAATCTTCAAAGAGCTAATTAGGTGTGCGTGGTGTTGGCGCATGCCAAATGTTGCACAAATGGGAGGGCAGAAGTGAGTACTGGCACGGAGATTGTGTCAGCAAGCCAAGTTCATCTGCTACTGTTATTAGCCTGTGTAGTAGGTAGGGCTGAGTCCGGGCACTAAAAACAATTTGCCTCGAGGAAGACGCAGCAGGGGCATGTTCTGGAGTAACAAGACATGAATCAACTGGATTGTAAAGGACACCAACATTTTGACAGGACAGAACAAAAGTATAAACATAACGAAAAAAATGGAAACATGTTATGAATATGTGCAGGTTTTGATTTGAAAAGTAACTGCAAGTGCATCAGACTCACAATTTACGAAAGTGTTCCCACGACTGCCGTAAAACCAATTATATTTCAGGAAAGGTATATAAAAGTAAAATAACATGTATAGTTTATTTTAACATTGAGAGTAGCATATTTCTTCGTGGCCTCTTACTGGAATGGCCACCAGACTCTTTTCGTTTTAAAAAATGGCCACACTTTTTAACATCTAGGCTAGTGCTTCCTTCTCTTTTTAGGTCGAGGACTCCGTCGCACTGCTGTAAGCAGTGTGGGCGGAGCCCGAAGATTTAATGTTTCTTAGAGGGAGCTTGGAACCCGCCCCTCTTCTCCATTGGCTGGCTTAGTAAATGCTGGCCAGCCATTGGAGGAGAGGGGCGTCACTCGGTTCAAGCCCTGTCTTTTTCAGATTCGGGGATGTTTTTTTTTGTCGTCTTTCTCTCCCTGACGTCATCGGTAGAGAAGCAGCCCCTCATCACGCTGCCTGCACGCACCAGTCGGCTCTCTGATTCGTGTTCCTTACTACCCAATCAGAAGGCCGACTGGCGCGTGCAGGCAGCATGAGCATTTCTGCCTGGCAGCCGCCGGCTGCCCGATCTAACCCGTTATGCGAAAAAGAAATGTATACTCGTGGCAGACTACTGCTGCCTTTGGCGAGGAAATATTCTATTTTATTAAACAATGGAGGTGCCATCGGTAAGGCAAGCAACAAAACCGGGATGAGGCTGCGAGTGGAAGGGTGATTTCATGACAGCCGAGCAGACGGGTGCGCCGTAGAGCCGGGAAGAGCTGCGCGCTGGGAACCCTTCTCTACGATGACAGATGCTGGAGCTAAGGTCAGCCTGCCTCCCCCTTTGGGCAAGCGACATGTTGCATAGCAACCAGCATCCTCGGTGCACGGAAATGGAGAAGTGCACGGCTCAGGAGGAGGGGCGGGCACGGCCGAGGCAGGGAAAGGACAATATCTGAACAGCTGATTGTGAGAAGGTATGCCTTGGTATCTAAAGACAACTTTCAAAGGTGTGATGCTTCCTTCCAGCCCCTGGAGGCTCGCAAGCACACAGCGAGGTGCGCCATGACTCATGCATGTACGAGGCAAATTACAGTTCATTTGGAGACAGCAACTATTTATCCCTTCACTCTGCCCCCCTATTTTTAGTTTTGCAGGACTGTATTCTTTAGTAATCTTGTTTTTGAGGGTCTGCCTTTTATTGCAGTATTATACTTCTACTTGTCCATTATCCGCTCCTTTGTAACTTGCATACATGCCACCTTTCCTCCGTAATGTACCGTTCGCTACCCCTTGTATTTTGTTCATTCCCAATTGATACTTTCATCTCATGTAACTTCACGTTTATTCTGACAATGTGTTCACATGTAATTTCTCCCCAATGACACATTAAATAAATATACAAATAAACTTCCACCTTTTTGCCTTGACCTCTTCCTCCCCCCGCTCGCGGCGCCGCCAAAGGTCCGTCTGCTGGCACCCATGCCCCCTTTCACCTCCACTTCCACCGCCCATGCCACCCCAACGACTCTGTTGCCTTAAATGACAGGATCTAACCTCCCCTCTAGACCTCGTGACGCTCCCACTAGTGCTTCACCCGAGGACACTTGAATGTGCGGCCCCTTGCCCCCAACACCCTCGGCCATCCCTGCCTCCTCCACTGCAATCACCTTTCCCAACAGCGCCCGCCCCCCGCATTGTCCTCCCAGCGCCTGCAGCACTGAAACCCCATACCAACCTGCCCTAGGAGGATGAAGGCCCCTGCATGCCGCCCCTCCAACCACGCACCAGTCCCCTCCTCAGCCACTGAGCCTGCGCAAAGTATCCCGCGTCGGCAGCTCCACGCTTAGACCCCCCCACACACCTCCCCCCACTCCTGCCCTTATTTAAATTCTGCTAGGCACCCTGATCCGTCTCGCCCGACGTCCTATTCTAAGACCTCATTAAGCATCCTCCTCTTCTAGCTCTGCCTGGCCCTGTCCCTGCTGAGACACCAGACACCCCCATTCCCACAGTCATCCGTCCTTTCCTTGTATCAAGAACAACGTACTACAGGCTTAGGTCACAGCAAACACCTACGATACATACAAGAACATTCTTATTCCCTCTATGTAGAGGAGTCACATGTATTATGCTAAACTAAACTTACATTATGTGGCATGGACGACCAGCATTATAGGACAAGACTAGGGGAACTTTATGTCATAATGCTGTTGCTTTATGCAATTTTAACACAATTAATACTGCCTGGGCAATATTTGATCTCTCGACTACAACTCAAGGCCTGAAGACAGTAAAAGCAACTGAAATGATACCATGTAACCTCCGTAGATGCCCGGTGCCTTGGCCTGCAGCCCCCCGCCATTCCCTGCCGGCCCTTCTCCATGCTCACTCCTCCCTTCGCCCCGCATCCCCCCGCCAACCGACCCCCCTCATCTGCCGCTCCCTGCTATGCCTGGTAGGCCATCCTCCGCCCCCCCCTCCCAACCCCCCAATTCGCCAGCCCGTACCCTTGGCAGCCCTCCCCGTTCTCCTCATCTTACACATTATTTTCCTCTGCTGCCCCCTTATCCCCGTGACTAACCCATTACGCTGTGTCTTCTTTTACCGCTTATGTTGGGACCCCTCCTCAAATTCCCCTTGGCGCCCCTTCCTTCACCCCACCCCTTTGTCCTTTTTTCACCCTAACCTTCCCCCCCGAGCCCAAACCCGAGTACCATTTCTCCGGGACAGCGCCCAACGACATTCCATGCCTCCACGCATCCACAGCCCAATTCCTGTCCTACATTCTCGGCAAAGTGAAACTCTCTCTCCTGCGTTCGGCTGGGAGCCCTTTCATGGCCAGCAAGCTCTGCACTCCAAACTCTATGCCCAATTCCTGCAACATGCCCCAAGTGCCCATACACCCACTAGTGCCATCCATACGATACGCTGTTACCATGCATGCAACACCTCCTCTCCCTCTCATTCCCCCAGCACAGACCTCCGCCCCAACCACCCCTCGTCTTCTCCCGAGCTCTCCCTCCGAAAACAGAGCCCCCAACAATTCGAAAGTCGCCCCAGGCCGACCGACGTGCACTTCTCCACGAATCTCAAGCGAGCCTGACTCCCACCGTGTCCAGCATGCCCAACCTGAATGTAAGCTCCCCACCTGGTCCGCACCCCCCTCCACCTCCTTATTGTCCATAAGCACCCCCCCCGGCGCAACCACAACACAGCCCGCCCCGTGACAGATCATACTCCTACTCTTTGTTCCCCTGACCTCGAAACCTCCGTGCCCGTAATCATTTTCTTCCCATTTTTGTTGAGGGCAACAGAATAACTCCCCCCACTGTCCTGCCAAGCCACCCTTGTGCTCCCGTCCCAACCACGCATCCACAACCCAAGTGCCAGTTTAACCCAGACTTCGCCCCTCCCCTCCCTGTGGCCTCCTCTCCTGCCATTAATGCTGCCTGACCACATGGCCACCCTGCCCCATTACGACGCGTGCCACTGTCCTCCAAGACGCCGCCTCGTCCTTCCTTGTATCTGAACTCTTTGTCACACTTACTTGTAAATTCTGCGATGTCCTTGCCTACGTGCAACAACAGATCTCTTGCCCCTCAAACAGCACCCATGCCCGACCAACACCCCTGCCATTAAAGCCAGCAAACCAATGACCCCAGCAGCTCCCCCATCCTCCCAGGCCCCCCCTGCAACATCAATGGTCGGCTGATATTGCGGGCAGTTACCAACAACTTTCCTTTACCCTTCCGCCATATCCTTTAGCTATCCCACCAACTCTTAACCTTTACTTGTATTGCCCCTCTATGCGCGTCCCTTCCCTCTCCTTGTTCCTCTGACCCATTGCCGAGCAGGACCCAAGCTGATCTCCAGATGGTGACCCCCCCTCCCTGTGCGCCTCACTCTCCGCACTACCAGCCCTTACCACCACCGCCTGCCCCGTGCCCTTCACCCGACCGTTCTCCCCTATATCCACTGTCAGCCAGCCAGCCTGCCAAAAGCATGGGATGTGAGGACAATCCTGTCACCAAAAACAGATGTATTCTTTTGATGCTGCCTGAAAGGCATCAGCCATGGGGTCCTCTGAGGTTCCTTTCCTAGAGGCCACCCTAACTAGAGGTATTTCATCCATGTGCTAGAAGTAATAGGTTGCAAACGGTGGCTGAAGAATGTGCAAAGGAAAAAATGCTTTATTCTTCCAGAATTAACCCTATCCTTAATTGCTAGCACCACCATCGCACCCACACTACCGCACTTTGAAAGCTTATGCGTACAGTCTGCAAAAACATTTTTACTGACTCCTCTCTTTTGTTGGAACTCGTCTCCTTCCCTTACAAATTGAACATACATAATTTAAAAATATGAGCAACAGTTCAGTCTTTAATATCTTCAAGATACCAAGACAAATAGTTTGTGCTCTTAGATTTCTTTCCAGCTTCACATTCCTTCCCCGCTTACACCCGCATTACATCACCCACTATTGGTTTGAGGCAATTTTGATGATTTTCTTTACCATCCTGCTATCCATGAGCTGTCGCATCTACCCACTTTACATAGCTGCCCTTCCCTCTTGAGGCATCGTTCAGTTTGACTGAACTTTGGGGCATATTACCGAGCAATAGCGATAATTATCGCTATTGCTTGGTTAGAGACAAAATTTTACCGCTGAACTGCGGCGATTTTTATCGCAGATAAACCTTGGTATTACCAAGGTTTATCGCAAATGCGATAAAAAACGGCCGCAATGCATGAATATCGCTGAAAAGTCCGCGATATTCATGCATTACCGAGCTAATGCTCTTAGCCATGTTATCCACCTCCCATTGGATAACATGGCTAAGAACTGCTCAGGGCAGGTGTTAGCTTTTAGAGATATTCGCGCTTAGGCGAATATCTCCAAAAGTTGGTAATAGGAGATAGCGATGTTAGCGACTGTTTCCAGTCGCTAACATCTTGGCACGCCCACTTTGCATGTCATTAGTGATAAATATCACTGACATGCAAAGTGGGGCCCAAGATGGTCGCTATCTCCTACTAGCTGTCGCTAACTGGTGTTAGCGACAGCTAGGTAATAGGGAGATAATTTTATCTCCGCTTTCTTGGCTTTTAAAGCCAAAAAAGTGGAGATAAACCCCCTTGATAATATGCCCCATTATTTCCTATTATTTTATTTCTCATCAAGACAAACCGACATCACTTCATAGTGAAATGGTTCAGCAACATAAATGGTCACCGCCTTTTATTGACCACCGTTCTCCTCAGCAACTTGTTACACTGGTCCAAGTGCTCCTTCACCAAAACAATGGTGTTTGCCATGCGTGGAATGTCCAAATAGGGTGTGAGTGATAGCTGTTTTGACAAGAAAAGGAAATTTGGTGGTGCACAGCAGGTATAAATGATTTTTCAGAAAATTCTTTTTATCAAAATTATGGGTGCTTCTCTAGGGTGGTGTCTTCCGTCAAACACCCAAGAATCATGGAGTTAGTGGTGTATGCAACAACTGCAAATACATCCCCTAATGAGGCACTCCGGGCGTGATCAATAACGTGATTCACAAAGTCAATGAAGTTTCATTGTTTATTCGATATTGTTCATTGTTGGTTTGTTTTTAAACACCTGATATTAAAGGCATATCAGTAGTATTGAAATTATTCCATTATTCTAGCGCATGAACTCTTCTCCAATGCATTTCGGGCCGGAGGGCCCTTTGTCACGGAGTGCTGTGGAGGAAGACGGAAAAAGCGAAAATGAGGGGTTGGTGAGCTGTGAGCGTAGTGGTGGGAGATTATCCGTGTCTATGGGTGAGGGGATGAAGATAAGTCGGTGTGACTAAGGTAGTGCGCAGAGGGAGGTGCATGGAATTTTACCGCGTGAGGTTAAATTAATCAAAACGCGTGAGCGTTAAAGTGGAGTATCAAAGGCTTACTTCGTGCTTAAGCGTAGCGGAGTCCACTGGTCGACGGTTGCAAAATCTGTGTCGGAAGTGCATGTGGGAGGGAACTATAAGAACCTGCAGGTGAACAGCAAGGGTGGACCAGGTAAATGATAGACATAGAAAAGGGTGCTGGGGATCGGGAAGGTGAAGTGGCCATCTTGTGATGGTGTGAAAACGTGATGAGAAAGTGTGAATGGGAGCAATAAACAGCAATGTAAACAAAGTCGTCAGACTACAATAGATGTACATTACAGGTAACAACTGTATTCAATGCGGTCGTTAAGACCGTGCGGCTTCTGAGTCTGTAACCGATAAATCCATTCAAGTTCTCTCTTTAGCAACTGTTTATGATTGTCGATTCCTTCTCTTTTGCTGAGAATCTCCAAGATGATGAATTTCAGTTGTGCGATGGTATGGCGTGATTCAGCAAAATGCATGGCAATGTTCCATTTCTCTAGTTTCAAACGTATGTTGGATTTATGTTCGTTTAGACGTGTTTTTATTTTTCGTTCTGTTTTTCCAACATATAGCTTCCCGCAGGGGCATTTCAAGGCATAGATTAAGATCATCGAATCGCATGTAGCGTCAACTTGTAGTTTGATGGCATGACCCTTCATTGGGTGTTGGATGATATTGCCCTTAATTATACAGTTGCAATGATTGCAGTTTAAACAAGGTTGAGTGCCTCGATGTTGACGGATTATTGAAGTGGGTTTAGAAAGAATTTCTTTAATGTCTTTGCTTCTAGTGTAAGCAAACAAGGGAGGTTTCTCAAAGATGCCCCGAAGATCGGGTTCAGCCTGTAGGATGGGCCAGTGCTTAAGTATAATTTTCTTGTAGGTGGAACTTACTGTGGAAAATTTAGAAACAAGCACTATACGAGATTCCTTGTCTTTCTTGTTTTTTTGTAAGCAGTCTTGTCTGGACATCTTGGCCACGCGATTCTGCGCGTCACGGAGAACATCCTCTGGGTAACCACGGTCAACGAATCGTTCATGCATTTGATTGATGCGTGTTGTTAATAAATGTTCATCTGACACTATGCGTTTACACGTACCATTTGAGAAAATGGTAGATGCTTCTTCAGGGAGCCTTGATGAAAGCTAGAGTAGTGCAAAGTGTTATTGCGGTCGGTAGATTTTCTATGGAGATCTGTGATAAACCCTTGGGGAGTGATCTTGATGTTGACATCCAAAAAGGATATTTCTGTGTCACTGATTTGCCATGTGAGATTGATACGTGGATCCTTCGTGTTTACTTCAGTGAGTACTTGATTTAGCGAGTCCTTTGTATCTGACCACATTATGAACAGGTCGTCTATGTACCGAACGTACATCTTGGATTTGTTTTGGAATGTTGGGTTGGTGTATATGTGTTGATTTTCGAAATTCTCCATATATATGTTTGCATACGTGGGAGCAGCGCAGTTTCCCATCGCCATTCCAGATAGTTGGAGGTACCATTGGTCATTTTGTTGAAAATAGCTGTGGTAAAGAGTGTAGATCATAAGCTCTATTAAAAAGGACTGCATTTGTGCGTCAATGTTGCTGTTGAGGAGAGCATGTTCAAAGGCTTCGATGCCCCCGAGGTGGGGTATCGAAGTGTACAGGGAGCTAACGTCAGCTGTGCATAAGATGAGTGATTCATTGTTGTTGATTTGAATTCCAGATAGTTTTCCTAGGAAATCTGTAGTATCCTTGATGTAACTGGTGGTTTTTGTAACAAGTGGTTGGAGATATTTATCAATAAATTTTCCAGTCGGTTCGTGTATAGATCCTTTCGAAGAAACAATGGGTCTAAAGGGAGGGTCCAAGAGATTCTTGTGTATCTTGGGGCACATGTGTATAGTTGGACTCTTCGGGTGTTCATGTAGTAAGTACTTTTTGGTACGGTCTTCAATGATACCTGCTTGGTGAGCTGTAGTCACAATGTCTTTGAGGATATTTTGAAATTCCTTGGTCGGATTGTGGTCAAGTATCATGTAGGTCGAAGTGTCTTGTATGTGCTCATGAAGTTTTTTGGTGTACATGGTAGAGTTGAGGATTACTAAAGCTCCTCCCTTGTCAGCTTTAACACATCGGATTTGTGAGTTGTTAGCTAATAATCTGAGAGTGTCACGATCCTTAATGGTTAGATTTTGTTGTTTGGAAGTTTTTTTTAAATTGATTTTCTGGACGTCATTACGTACCAACGTTTCAAAGAGATCAATACTCTTGTGACTTTGTGGTGCTTGGTAGGTGCTAGAGGGACGTAAACCTCGGAGTTCGTCATCTTTATCCATGTTCTTAATTGGTAGGATGTTGTCAAAGAAATTTTCGTAGTTTTACTTTCCTTGTGAATTTGAAAGTACTCACTTCTAATTCTAGAAGGTTGGTCTGTGCTGTTGGGATGAATGAGGTACCTTTTTCATTTAAGTTCATTTGGTAGTTGGGAATCGGGATATCAGAGATGTTAATAACTAAACGTCTTTTTTGGTTTGAGGTTCTTGGTAACTGTACTCCGCGTGTTTGGAGGGCTCTTTTCTTTTTCCTTTTCTTTTGCTCTGGCTCCTCCGGAGTCTTCGAGTTGGTCTGGGCTTACCTCTAAAAAATGTACTGTTGAAGTCTGTCCTTGACTGGTGGATGGCGTGCTGGCTTGTTCGATGTTAGAAATCGTTTTAGATGCCGGAGGTCTACGAGATGTTCGATAAGTGGAGTCCGTATCTGAGGATGATGTATCCGTCTGGGTATTAGGTGGTCTGTTGCGACGTCTCTGGGCGTAAACATCAGCCCATGAATAGACTTCATCAAGCTTGTAATCAAGCGTATCCCTGCGAAATTTTCTCACTTTTCGCTCATTGATTTCTTTTTGATGTTTATCTAAAGTGTTTTTAATGTCTTCGAGGGTGGAATTCATTTCTTCTGTAGTTAACATATCTTTGAGTTCGTTGTCGATCTCCTTAATTTCTACTTCAAGTTCTTTAAGGATTCCAGCCAATTCTTCAACGATTAGTAATATTAAGTCAAGGCTACATTTATTAAGTATCCCATTCCACTTATCCAAAAAGGTCTCAGAGTTTTTACAGAGTGATGGTTTTAAAGCTATCCGTAGTCCGCGAGGGATCCTGAGTGCTCGGTGGTATCTGAGTAATGTGCTCGCATGGAGTTTCTGGTTAATATGGCGTTTGGAGAGATATAGTAATTGTTTGATGCATTGCTCCTTGCTCCGACTGGTGGCGGATGGGCTGATGTCTTCCTCTATCAGCGAGTAAATTCGTTGTTTTTCGGTATCATCATAGGCTAGAGTGTGGGCTCTGGCTTCCGTACTTTTGCTAATTTCTTCGAACTGCATTTTATGGCGTGCTTCCCACCATCGGCGGAAAGAATGAATTGACAAGAAAAGGAAATTTGGTGGTGCACAGCAGGTATAAATGATTTTTCAGAAAATTCTTTTTATCAAAATTATGGGTGCTTCTCTAGGGTGGTGTCTTCCGTCAAACACCCAAGAATCATGGAGTTAGTGGTGTATGCAACAACTGCAAATACATCCCCTAATGAGGCATTCCGGGCGTGATCAATAACGTGATTCACAAAGTCAATGAAGTTTCATTGTTTATTCGATATTGTTCATCGTTGGTTTGTTTTTAAACACCTGATATTAAAGGCATATCAGTAGTATTGAAATTATTCCATTATTCTAGCGCATGAACTCTTCTCCAATGCATTTCGGGCCGGAGGGCCCTTTGTCACGGAGTGCTGTGGAGGAAGACGGAAAAAGCGAAAATGAGGGGTTGGTGAGCTGTGAGCGTAGTGGTGGGAGATTATCCGTGTCTATGGGTGAGGGGATGAAGATAAGTCGGTGTGACTAAGGTAGTGCGCAGAGGGAGGTGCATGGAATTTTACCGCGTGAGGTTAAATTAATCAAAACGCGTGAGCGTTAAAGTGGAGTATCAAAGGCTTACTTCGTGCTTAAGCGTAGCGGAGTCCGCTGGTCGACGGTTGCAAAATCTGTGTCGGAAGTGCATGTGGGAGGGAACTGTAAGAACCTGCAGGTGAACAGCAAGGGTGGACCAGGTAAATGATAGACATAGAAAAGGGTGCTGGGGATCGGAATGGCGATGGGAAACTGCGCTGCTCCCACGTATGCAAACATATATATGGAGAATTTCGAAAATCAACACATATACACCAACCCAACATTCCAAAACAAATCCAAGATGTACGTTCGGTACATAGACGACCTGTTCATAATGTGGTCAGATACAAAGAACTCGCTAAATCAAGTACTCACTGAAGTAAACACGAAGGATCCACGTATCAATCTCACATGGCAAATCAGTGACACAGAAATATCCTTTTTGGATGTCAACATCAAGATCACCCCCCGAGGGTTTATCACAGATCTCCATAGAAAATCTACCGACCGCAATAACACTTTGCACTACTCTAGCTTTCATCAAGGCTCCCTGAAGAAGCATCTACCATTTTCTCAAATGGTACGTGTAAAACGCATAGTGTCAGATGAACATTTATTAACAACACGCATCAATCAAATGCATGAACGATTCGTTGACCGTGGTTACCCAGAGGATGTTCTCCGTGACGCGCAGAATCGCGTGGCCAAGATGTCCAGACAAGACTGCTTACAAAAAACCAAGAAAGACAAGGAATCTCGTATAGTGCTTGTTTCTAAATTTTCCACAGTAAGTTCCACCTACAAGAAAATTATACTTAGGCACTGGCCCATCCTACAGGCTGAACCCGATCTTCGGGGCATCTTTGAGAAACCTCCCTTGTTTGCTTACACTAGAAGCAAAAACATTAAAGAAATTCTTTCTAAACCCACTTCAATAATCCGTCAACATCGAGGCACTCAACCTTGTTTAAACTGCAATCATTGCAACTGTATAATTAAGGGCAATATCATCCAACACCCAATGAAGGGTCATGCCATCAAACTACAAGTTGACGCTACATGCGATTCGATGAACTTAATCTATGCCTTGAAATGCCCCTGCGGGAAGCTTTATGTTGGAAAAACAGAACGAAAAATAAAAACACGTCTAAACGAACATAAATCCAACATACGTTTGAAACTAGAGAAATCGAACATTGCCATGCATTTTGCTGAATCACGCCATACCATCGCACAACTGAAATTCATCGTCTTGGAGATTCTCAGCAAAAGAGAAGGAATCGACAATCATAAACAGTTGCTAAAGAGAGAACTTGAATGGATTTATCGGTTACAGACTCAGAAGCCGCACGGTCTTAAAGACCGCATTGAATACAGTTGTTACCTGTAATGTACATCTATTGTAGTCTGACGACTTTGTTTACATTGCTGTTTATTGCTCCCATTCACACTTTCTCATCACGTTTTCACACCATCACAAGATGGCCACTTCACCTTCCCGATCCCCAGCACCCTTTTATATGTCTATCATTTACCTGGTCCACCCTTGCTGTTCACCTGCAGGTTCTTATAGTTCCCTCCCACATGCACTTCCGACACAGATTTTGCAACCGTCGACCAGCGGACTCCGCTACGCTTAAGCACGAAGTAAGCCTTTGATACTCCACTTTAACGCTCACGCGTTTTGATTAATTTAACCTCACGCGGTAAAATTCCATGCACCTCCCTCTGCGCACTACCTTAGTCACACCGACTTATCTTCATCCCCTTACCCATAGACACGGATAATCTCCCACCACTACGCTCACAGCTCACCAACCCCTCATTTTCGCTTTTTCCGTCTTCTTCCACAGCACTCCGTGACAAAGGGCCCTCCGGCCCGAAATGCATTGGAGAAGAGTTCATGCGCTAGAATAATGGAATAATTTCAATACTACTGATATGCCTTTAATATCAGGTGTTTAAAAACAAACCAACGATGAACAATATCGAATAAACAATGAAACTTCATTGACTTTGTGAATCACGTTATTGAACACGCCCGGAGTGCCTCATTAGGGGATGTATTTGCAGTTGTTGCATACACCACTAACTCAGTGATAGCTGTTTCTCATAGACCATACCGGATACTTAGTATGATTGACTACCTTCTAGACAGCAAATTGGAAACTATAACCCTAGTAATTAAAAGGTACTAGGCCATTTCATCTTGCTCTGTCTGTGGCAGAGGACCAATACCAACGTCTGATAATTTTCTTATGTCACCAACATCTCTATTTTTCTGTGTTTAGTTACACAGAAATTAGCCTTTGCAGTGGACAATTTGTGGGGAATTTTCTAATGTTAACACCTGTCTCACCTTAAAAAAAGTTACTAGTAGGATAGGTGTCGACATTGTGACATTCACTTTTGTTTAATTGATCGCTGCCCCCTTGTTGTTTGTGCTTGCTCTCCTGCCCCTGCCCCCTCGTTGCTTTTGCTTGCTCTCCTGCCCCTGCCCCCTCGTTGCTTGTGCTTGCTCTCCTGCCCCCTTGTTGCTTGTTGTTTTTGTTTACAAGAACACCAGGGCCCAGATAAACAAACATTTTGTGCAGGCTTGCACCATTTTTGTGATACGATACGACCACAGGGTCGGATCAGCAAGGTTATCGACGTTTTGCAGGGAACATCGCTGGAAAACCAGCGATGTTCCCTGCAAAACGGCGATTTCCCTGCGATCTCTGGAAGTTTCATCGCCCTGGAGGAACGTGGTGTTAATAACGCTCTACCAGTGCGATAAATTCCAGAGATAGACGGCAATAAATACCAAAGCGCTAAGCACGCTTTGCGTTATTTATCCCCGTCCGTTATTAATATGCCCCATTGTGTTTTTGACCCAGTCCAGTGCGATGAGATAACCACAGTTGGTGCTTTGTGCTTTTATGCACTATTTTTACCTAATCATTACAATGGCATACTAATTGGAGGTTTGTCAATTAATTCAGTATTGTGTCTTCACGTTAATACTGTTTGAAGTGCTGCATAAATACTTGCACATTGCCTCTAAGTTAAGCCTGTCTGCTTTTGTTCCAAACTACCAGAAGTTTGAGCACCGGTTAATTTGGAATTTGTCTTTCACCCTGACTCAAACTGTGGTTGCTGCTTGAGTAGGATTTCACCCCCTCAATCAATAACACAATTTTTTACAGGTACTTATGTTGCCAGCTGTGACAGGTTGTCTATTGTTCAATGTCCTACCAATTTGGTTGCCCAGCCCGGGGGACGGTAGTGCCAGGTGGAGCATTTCTTTCACCATCCCATTGCAACAGGCCTGTTAAGGCTTCAAGACTGCACTCACTTCTCCCGAATGTTCAGGGATAAGAATGCTTATTTACGTTGGGGCTGTCCAATTTGGGGATGAGATTTTTAGGGGATTCTATTTGCAACATATCCATTCCGAGTCCCACTTACCTTATCCAACACGTAAAAGGCTATGCCTATCCCTAGTTACAATCCATTTTCTTGTAATACTGCCAGCTATGTAGAATACTGAGGTGCAGAGAGACACAATTTGTTTTGCATAACCTGACATAATTTATTTTTACATTTTTTTTCCCGCTTTCGTCTTCCAACATCAATGAAAGTGCATTCATGCTCAAGCCGCAACATGACATCAATGTGCTCCCTATCTGGAAGAAACACTCTGGCGCAGATTTACAATAACTGGCTCATCCCCAGGGATGCGCCAGATATTGTGCGCCGCAGCTCCGCCACCCATGGTGCGCCGCATTTACAATGCGGCGCACCATGGGGCAAAAACGACACAGATGCATGACGCATCTGTGCCGTAAAAGTGGCGCATTGCTGGAGTTGCGTCGCAAGTGCAATGCAGCTCCAGCAATGCTCTGGGGGGCCCCTATCTGTCCAATGCTGCATCAAGCCTTACGCCTGCTTCAAGCAGGCGCAGGGTTTTGACGCAGCATTGGCCTAAAAGTGACTGAGTGAAATCTTGTAGATTTCACTCAGCCACTTTTAGGAGGCGTTCCTGTGCCGGAACACCGCCCCCCCCCCCCTGTGCCGGAACACCTCCTTATGGCGCAGGGCTTTACAATGTGACACATCTCCCAGATACGTCACGTTGTAAATACCTCGCACCATGGTGCATCTTTTTGCCGCCGCTGCGTCACAAAGGTGACGCAACGGTGGCGTAAAAGAGGCGCAAGGGGCTTGTAAATCTGCTACTCTGCTTGTTAGGAACATCTTATCAGCACACCCTAACTATAGAGAACAAACCTTTGCATTACATACTTGTAGAGGCAATTGTGTAAGCAATTGTGTAAGCTACAATCTTCAAAGAGCTAATTAGATGTGCGTGATGTTGGCGCTTGCCAAATGTTGCACAATTGGGAGGGCAGAAGTGAATACTGCACGGAGATTGTGTCAGCAAGCCAAGTTCATCTGCTACTGTTATTAGCCTGTGTAGTAGGTAGGGCTGAGTCCGGGCACTAAAAACAATTCGCCTCGAGGAAGACGCAGTAAGGGCATGTTCTGGAGTAACAAGACATGAATCAACTGGATTGTAAAAGACTACCAACATTTTGACAGGAAAGGGCAAAAGGCTAAACATAACGAAAAAAATTGAAAAACGTTGTGAATATGTACAGGTTTTGATTATAAAAGTAACTGCAAGTGCATCAAACTCAAAATTTACCAAAAAATTAAAGAAAAAAGTGTTCTCACGATCTTGGGTGTTAATTGAGAGGTAACGCAGCTGGTCCTAGTAACAACGATCTGGGTAACAGTAAGCATATGGTTGACTGCACAGGACTGAATAAAATCTTGGACAACTCCCATGACGGGGAGATGAATTCTTCTCACTTACTGATTATTCAGATTCCCCAGGGCTTAACCCTAGCCCCAATAACTCGGGCGACGGCCTCTGTTCATCTGCTTCTGAGGCAGCGAAAGTAGTCTGTCTAATGAACCCAGACCCACAGTTGAGCGAGTAATACAACAAACGAATATAAAAGAAAGAATTCACACCTTTCTTACTAGGAAGGGAAAGGGCCCCCAGGTGGCAGCAGCTTTGAAATGGAACTATTTGGCCATGCAACATGTGGTGCACAGACATAATATCGACTCCAAAATATCGTTTGGACAGAATATCGAGTTTGAAATATCGTTTGGACAAAATATCGACAGGACAGAATATAGACAGCCAAAATATCGTTTTTAAGGTAAGTGAAGTAATATCGACTGTAAATAATATAGAAAGTGAAAATATCCAAGTATTTAATCTAGATAGTAAAAAATATCGTTTTTTAAATAATATTTAATTATTTATAGTGTTTTTTATGTTATAATATGTGTGAAAAGTGTCATTTTATGTTATAATTATTTTTAATTAATGATTTCTTTTTTAATTATTGTGTAATTTTATTCTGTAGCGGGTTGTGGGTTTATAGGGGAATAGGGTGGGAAGTAATTTAATTATAATTAATTAAATATGTAAATGTATTAATTGGTAGTAATATTTAATTAATTGGTAATTAAATAATATTTGTTAATTATTTAAAATTTAATTGGTAATTAATTTAATTTAATTGATCAATTGCTAATTGTGTAAATTTAAATAATTTATTTCCTGTAGCGGGTTGTGGGTTTATAGGGGAATACGGTGGGAAGTAATTTAATTATAATTAATTAAATATGTACATTTAATAATTGGTAGTAATATTTAATTAATTGTTAATTAAAAAATATTTGTTAATTAATTAAAATTTAATTGGTAATTAATTTAATTGATTAATTGCTAATTATGTTAAATTAAAGGGGTATTTTTAGGGTTCAGGGTCCGTTTTTGGTTTTTGGGTAAAGGGGTATTTTTAGGGTTCAGGGTCAGTTTTTAGTTTTTGGGTAAAGGGGTATTTTTAGGGTTCAGGGTCAGTTTTTAGTTTTTGGGTAAAGGGGTATTTTTAGGGTTCAGGGTCAGTTTTTAGTTTTTGGGTAAAGGGGTATTTTTAGGGTTCAGGGTCAGTTTTTAGTTTTTGGGTAAAGGGGTATTTTCAGGGTTCAGGGTCAGTTTTTAGTTTTTGGGTAAAGGAGTATTTTTAGGGTTCAGGGTCAGTTTTTAGTTTTTGGGTAAAGGGGTATTTTTAGGGTTCAGGGTCAGTTTTTAGTTTTTGGATAAAGGGGTATTTTTAGGGTTCAGGGTCAGTTTTGGGTTTTTGGGTAAAGGTTTTTTTTAGGGTTCAGGGTCAGTTTTGGGTTTTTGGGGTACAGGGGTACAGTGTAAAAATAAAGTAAAATTAAATGTACATTAAATTAATTTAATGAAATTAAAGTAAATTAAATTATATTAAATTAATTTTAAATAATTTAAATTAAAAAAATTATTATATACTTACCAATACTTACGTTGTAATGGTAGTGCGTTGTAAAAGTTGCGTTGTAACGTCATATATCCACTGTTGCACTCTTTGCAGTGGGAATAGTAATTTTAACCCCTACGCTATCCAACGCTTTCCCTACTGTTGCACCCACTGGAGTGGGAATAGTAATTTTTACTCTTTTGTATTTGTACGTTAATAATATTGGCTATTATTTAATTAAATTGTGTTACTATATATATATATGTTTTAAGAAATATGATTAAAAAATATTATTTTTTACTTTCATTAATTATTTAATTATTAAAAGTTATTTTAAGTATTGTTAAGTATATTTTAGTAATTACTTTTTTATATTAATGTAATTAAACATTGTTTTTATTAAAGTCGATATTTTTTACAACTATATTTTTGTAAACGATATTTTTAACTCGATATTTTTGTACTTACCTGTTTGTAGATAGAAACTCGATATTTTGTCTCTCGATATTTTGTCAACGATATTTTTGTTGGTCGATATTCTGTCCCTCGATATTATTTCAGTGATCCCAACATGTATACCCTGAATAGTTCAGTACGGGGGTTGTTTTGCCCGGAAGGTGAAAGAGCTATGGAGTCCCGTAGAGCAGGCTTATGAGCCCTCATTGAGGCTCATCTATAGTTCTATTAAACAGCATCAAGCAGAGAATTAGGCTAACAGTCAAAGCGTTTGTCTTGCGACTAAGAAATTGCAAGGTGCGAAATAGAAAGTCACCAAAACCTGTGTTGAGATTGATGAAAGGGCAGCAGTGGTAGAGACTGATCTCGGGGTATGCAAGGGCAAGGTGAAATCCCAGAACTCTCAAAACTCCGATATAATGTGGAAAATCAAGGACTTTGAGAACCAACATAGGTGGAATCATCTGAGGCTTCTCGGGCTGGCGGAAGGGATAGAAGGAAACCACATCAGGGCCTATATACTAGTTCCTCTCTAAGGAGCTTTTCCTGAACTGACTTCATGGAATTGGGACAACTAGAACAGACACTCTGCCTAAAGATTTATTTGTATAGTGCAATACGTCACTGATATATACAAAACAGTCCTAGATGTGGTACCTTTCACATTAATATCACAAAGACCTTGCACTTTAGGGATATCATAGTTCTTTAATTTTTTTAATCAACATAGTAAAAAAGACATAACAGACAAAACTTTATCACAAAATAATACAAACATCCTAAGCTGCACAAGCACACCCTTTCAAACAACCAAGCAAACACTGACTCATACGTACTCAGACATTCCAACACAATTACAATACATAAAAATGTGCTAAACACAATCTTATGGTACAAAAACAGGGTGTATATCACATAAAAGCATCAGACAATGTGTGCTGCTATAGAACATACAGAGTTAGTCATTATACAGCACTAGTAAAGTCAATATTCAGATTTATTCTCCAAGGAACGATTGCAAGCAAGGGGAGCACAGTGGCTCCAGTGCAACACGCGTTTCGGTGTCAGGCCCTCATTTGAGTCACACCTTCTTCAGGGCGACAAGATAGTGTGTAAGCAAAGGAGGAAGTGGAATTAGGAGTCGAAGGTGCAAAGAGTGCAACGATTCCCATTGATATTCAAGAAACAGAGCAATCCATCAGGAAAGAGCAACAGTTGACCAAGACTGTCCTTGTGTACCTCAGGAATTTTTTATTAAGGCAACTTGTCTTGTCTTATGCCAGGTGCAGCCTCCATGGTCAGTGTTTTTTTGACCCCCATATTTTTGCCATGTCATAGTTTAGCGCAGATGGAGGCTAAGGCAGCACATTAAACCATTTCAGAATATTGGAGTTGAAGTATTTCTGCTCAATCCTGCCCACCTGAAGGTTTACGTCTGAAATCCAAGTCAAAGAATATTTGAATGAACTGTCAGTTGAGCTTTAAGGAAGCTTTTTGTAATACCTTCTAGCAATTATGTTAGGGAATGGTGCTGAATTTTGGGTTTGAAGTGGGAGGGGGTTGTGATGCTTCTCCATTAGTTAGGTAGAATTGTAGTGTAGGAACCACTCCATCTGTCTTTGCACTCTCCTTTATCTATGGATAGGGGAATTTCTCTTCCCACCTCTTTTGTCTGTCTTTAAGCTCTCTCCGCTTTTCATCTCTGAAAGTGCTATATTGGTATGCCAGCAGAGGCTAGAAGAGAGACTGCAGTGGGTATGTATGGGAGTCATTGCTCAGGCTATTGGTGGTCTGATTGCTTCAGTGGGTTGCTATTGGCAGGTGTGGGGCGGGGTGAGGAGTGTTTGGGGACAGGTGGGTAGGGTGAATAGTAGGTGGGGGCTAAGAAAGGTCTGGGGAGGGAGAGAAATTTCACTGGTTTTTGGAGGGAGCAGAGCACGGCACATGGGTAGAATCAATTTTGGATGAAAGCCTGTATATCCATTAGTGTTACAAAGAAAAGGTTGATAAGACTGGTGAAGATGATGCAGAAGGAGTGGCCAATGAATTATGTGTGCAGGGTTTCTAGAAGGAAATTCAATTATGATGAGCCATATGTTTAAATTGCATATTGCCTCATCAAACATCTGTGGCTTAAATGATGCTGGTAAAAGAAGGAGGATGGCAAAAGATAAAAATTATTTGCAGGCGAGCATCCTCTGTCTTCAAGAGACGCATATAGAGGGTACAAGGAAGAACTTGCTGGAGACACTTGGTTTCTCACTAATGATGTGTACTACATAAGACACTAAAATACGAGAAGATGAAAAATTGACACTCTTTAAGATCTGTATCTTTAAGCAATGTTTTGCTGATAAAAGTGGTAGATTGGCAATCACAGAATGTTGTATGCAAAGGTAGCTTTACCCTATGTTCCATATATGGTCCAATTTTGGATGACCGTACAATTTTAGATTTTTTGGCTATTGAGCTTGCTCTCTCGCCCACTCCTTGCATAGTATATGGTATCTGAATATCAATAGGAGGCTTTGTTCACTGGAATCTCGGTATGTATGAAAACCGTAAACCAAATGTATGCAGAGCCGAGTGCAATCTGAAGAGAGAGCAGGGTTTTGTGGATGCCTGATTGAAAATTAAGAAAAACCAAAGGTGATGAAGGACGGAGCGTTGACAATACAAACACTCAACCCCAGTCAACTGATCTGGGTTTAATCCATCACCGTTCTTTTGCTCACTCCGCCACCCCAGTTCAGACATGGCCATATGCAAATCAGTCTGACCCTGTGCCTCATGGGAACAGTTCAGCCCGAACTGCCAAGCCATGTCTTCCCTGGACCGGAATCAAGCTTCCCAGGACCAGTTTCTGGCATTGCAGCCATCTTCAGCCGGGCTTGCTTGACTCCAGTGGCAAAGTGAGCAAGGGACTCACGTCTGAGCATACCCTGCCAACTTAGGACAAACAAAGAAAAACCAAAGGTGATTATGGACGGAGAGTTGACAATACAAACTCTCAACCCCAGTCAAGTGATCTGGGTTTAATCCATCACCGTTCTTTAGCTCACTCCGCCACCCCAGTTCAGACATGGCCATATGCAAATCAGTCTGACCCTGTGCCTCATGGGAACAGTCCAGACCAAACTGCCAAGCCATGTCTTCCCAGGACCGGAATCAAGCTTCCCAGGACCGGTTTCTGGCATTACAGCCGTCTTCAGCCGGGCTTGCTTGACTCCAGTGGCAAAGTGAGCAAGGCACTCACATCTGAGCATACCCTGCCAACTTAGGGCGAACAAAGAAAAACCAAAGGTGATGATGGACGGAGCGTTGACAATACAAACACTCAACCCCTGTCAACTGATCTGGGTTTAATCCATCACCATTTTTTAGCTCACTCCACCACCCCAGTTCAGACATGGCCATATGCAAATCAGGCTGACCCTGTGCCTCATGGGAACAGTCCAGCCCGAACTGCCAAGCCATGTCTTCCCTGGACCGGAATCAATCTTCCCAGGACCAGTTTCTGGCATTACAGTTGTCTTCAGCCGGGCTTGCTTGACTCCAGTGGCAAAGTGAGCAAGGGACTCGCGTCTGAGCATACCCTGCCAACTTAGGGCGAACAAAGAAAAACCAAAGGTGATGATGGACGGAGCGTTGACAATACAAACACTCAACCCCAGTCAAGTCTGAACTGGGGTGGTGTGGAGGGCAAAAAAACGATGGATTTAGGCCCAGATCTCTGTACTGGGGTGAATGTATGACATTGTTCTGCATTCTGTCCATTAATTGTTGTTTTTGCATTTGTCACCCCGAGTGGGATGGGTATGCTCAGACGTGAGTCCCATGCTCTTCACACCACTGGAGTCAAGCTATCCTGGCTGAAGATGGCTGATAGCCAGAAACCGGTCCTAGGATGCTTGATTCCGGTCCAGGTAAGACATGGCTTGGCAGTTCGGGCTGGAATGTTCACATGAGGCACAGGGTCAAGGCTGATTTGCATATGGCCATGTCTGAACTAGGGTGGTGTGGAGTGCAAAAAAACGATGGATTTAGGCCCAGATGTCTGTACTGGGGTGAATGTATGACATTGTTCCGCATTCTGTCCATCAATTGTTGTTTTTGCATTTGATTGAAAATTAAAGCACCTTTTTTTTAAAGTTTAAGTTTTTTTTAAAGTTAAAGTTTAAAGTTTAAGTTTATTTGTTTGATTAATTAAAATCTTACAAAAGAAAGTACACATTAAAATATCTTCAACACTAAAAAGTTTAAGAACATCATACAAATAATAATGCTAATCTTTTTAAAAGAGGAAATCTATATAAAATTTTCGATAAGGCCTTTCGCAATCACAGTTAAAAATTTTACAAAAGCAGCATGCGTCGGTAGATCGTTCGGGCTTAGACATGCCATTATTGCTTGTCTACAAGTTCTTATACCTCGAGCATTAAATAACCGCCTGAGGATTACTTTCCTTTCTGTTTCTATTTCAGGACACAGACATACCAAGTGCAAAATATCTTCCTGTCCCCCTTTACAGAGTCTACATATCATATTGCCGTTAGTTGACTTCCATGGTGGAAGATGGCACAAACCTGGCCATAGACCAAAGTGTACTCTTGTAAATGTTCACTTACTTTGGACGGACCGGGGAGTTTGAAGGTAGGTTTGGACTTGCTTTTTTTATAGTCATTTACGATTGGCCATGAGTGCTTTCTTTTTATCAATAGATCTTTGTCTTTTAGGAGCGACAGATGAATAACCAGTTTGAAGCTTTCCTGGGTAATTGTACTTTCCCAAATTACTGTTATTCCAAATTCTTCTTTTGCTTTATTTAGGTATGCCCATGCTTGAAGTTTCTGATTGTCTCTTACTTCTCGCCATAATGCTCGAGACAATTGATTGTCCTGGTCGTTTTTTACACGGTTCCAGACTTTTAAAAAATTTGGCCTTGCCGGGCATATTGCTGATTATTTATCCCAAACTCCAGCCTTATTTGTGCCTGTGAGGCATTACATGGTAGGTTGAATGGTATTTTGTAGGTTTTTGCCACTGCATTGTTAATTAACTCCGCATCCTTACCGTTTAGGACTTCGGCACCGTATGTTAAAGCTGGTAATAGTTTGGCAGATATGATTTTTAATAAGGGACCGTATGTCAGTGCAGTTAGATTCTTTTGTATGGTTCTAAATGCTGCAACCAAGCTATTTGCTTTCCTGGTAATATCTTTCCTTTTGGGGGAGAAAACTTCCACTCTCATTAAATAGGACACCAAGATACCGATAGCTATCAACTTGCTCTAGGTGAGTTTGTCCCAGCATCCATTTATTTTTTTGTCTTCTGTTCCTTGTGACAACCATTATTTTTGTTTTTGCCTTATTTATTATCATTTGGTTATCCTTTGCATACCTAAGGATACGATCAATTAGTCTGTGTAGTCCCACTTTTGTGTGACTCAGCAACACCACGTCATCTGCATATAGCAAATTCGACATTTGTTTTCCGGCTAGCCTAGGCGGGTGCGAGTTAACTTCATTTAGTGCTTTAGTGAGGTCGGCTACAAATAAGTTAAAAAGTAATGGTGCAAGCACGCAACCCTGCTTAAGGCCGCGTGTCACCGGAATTTTATTGGATAGTGATCGGCCGTCTCCGATCCGCACCTTGACCCAGTTTTCAGAATACAGTAGTTTGATAAGGTTCAGTAATGAGCCGGGGATTCCGTAATCTTCAAGTTTTTTCCATAGAAGGGTCCTATTTACAAGATCGAAGGCCGATCTGAAATCGACGAAACAAAAATAGAGGGACTGTTTAGCTAAAAGTGCTTTATCCGTTAAAACTGATCAGATTAAAATGTTAGTTGTGGTTCCTAAGCCTTTAATGAACCCTGTTTGGTTTGGAGGTAATATTAGCCTTTCTTTAACGCAATCTGACAGAATTGATAATAAAAGACCCACAAATAGCTTTGCATCTGTGTCTTGGAGAGTGATCAAACGATAGTTCTCGGGTAGTTGCCAATTACCCTTTTTGTAAACAGGAGATATTAATGATCCTCTCCAGGATTCCGGTATTTGCCCTGTTTGGATAACTACTTTAAAGACCTTTGTCAAATAAGAAGATCATAGAGCGGGGTCCTCTTTATAAAGTGCAAACGGAATTCCGTTGGGTCCCGGTGCTCCATCTTTTTGTTTCTTTATTAAATTGGCTACCTCGCTGTCTGAAAAGTCTTTCACCGGATCAATTTCTTGTTCTATTTCAGCGATCTCTTTCTGAATGTCATCCTGAGAGCGAAATTCTGCTTCAACATATAAGGTCTTTTTGAGGAATCTTACCCAATCCTCTTCCATTATTGGCAAGGCTATCACGTATTTATTCGGTCTGTTTATGCCATTAATTATTTTCCAAAATTCTCTGGAATTTGGTTGGTTACTTGCGTGGAAGATTTTTGTCCACATTTCTTGCTGGGCTTTGTTTTTTTCAGACCACAACAATTTCCTCAAATTATTATTCGCACTTCTAAATTGATTTCTAATTTCCTCGTTATCCGGCATCCTAGTTAACTGTTTTCTCAGTTTGTTACGTATCCGCCTTACTTTTTTAATTGTGTATGGGAGATTAATACTAATATCTCTTTTTATTTTCGTCCTAAGTTGGGATTTCCTGCTAGTTGGATTACCTTCATCCAATTCAACTACCTTCTGGGTAAACTGTTCCCAATGTATTAGTGTAGACTGGATAGGGTGTTCATTAAAACATTCTTGGACCAGTTTTTGGGCCTTTTTTTCCACAGCATATTTTTTATCCGGTTTCCAAATGAGTTTTCTATGGTTAATGGTACTGATCTGACCTCGTGTAGTTAAATAATTTTGATGTTTTGGAAGTTCGAAATACATTTCCAATATTTGCTGGCTGTGGTCACTCTCAATTACCTTTTTAAGTCTATAGGAACCAATTTTATCAAACATATCTATTGATAATAATGTAAAGTCTATTCTTGATTTTGATTCATGATTATGAAATGACCAGCCAGCGGGTTGATCAGTTGGGAACCTGCCGTTTAATGCTCGTAGACCCATTGATTCCAAGTCCATCAGTAGTTTTTTTCCAATTGGATTTTGTTTGGCAATTATGCTATGGTCGACAGCTTGTTCCGGGATGGACCATTCGTAATTTCGTGGATAAAATCGTCCCGTGTCATTTGAATCAGCAAGTTTATATTAAAATCCCCTGTAGCTAGAATATTAACGGTCGGGTCAAGTATTATTTGTTCCAGCAGAAATGTTACTAGTTCGACACTTATGTTCTTTCGAGCTGACTGGTTTGGTGGAATATATATGTTATATATTATTAACGTATTCCTGTTTATTTTTTGCTCACCGGATGCAAATGTTATCTTAACTGCTTGTATATTTGCGTTATTGGTGTCCAGCTGTTCATGGACGATTAAATTAAAGCACCTGATTCTGGTTATACTTACTATTCGGCCCTCCAAGGGTCATTTGCCCATTTAGATTACTTTCTAATATCAGTTAGTCTGCTTCTGGGATGGTAAATTAAAATATTTCCCTGCATCATGTTGGATTACAGCCCATTGGTAATTGAAATCCTGTTTGCTGAGTTAACTGGACCCACACAGAGCTGGTCCTTCGAGAGAGGTCTGCTTGTTGATGAAAACTAAATTACACACATAAATGCCTGTATCCCTGAATTCTTTGATTTGAATAGTGGGAGCATCCCAATTAAGGTAGTATGGAATACTTTTAAAGCTGGGGTTATGGGTAAAACCGTTAGGTTGAACTTAAATCATCAAAATCGGCAACTTTCACTTACTAGGGAGCTATATTGGAAGCTCGAGCTGGTTGAGGTTCACCTAATTAGTGTGGTTTTCAACCGGGGGTGATACTGAAAGGGCCCAGCAACAGCTGGCCTTAGGTAATGCAGAGAATAATGAAATCACTACAAAAAGAGCAGTAGAGAAATATCTGGTTCGGAGACAGGAATGCTAAAAATACAGAATGCGGATGCGACATCTCACAGTGCGTGGCAGGCAAAAAGTGGTTGCAGGGCAGATTAGAGAAATCAGTAATCATAAGGGTAAGAGATTTTGAAGAGATCCAGGAGGTATTCAGGGAGTATTATGAAGTGCTTTATCAGGCCTAGAGACCACTAGAGGAGGAATGTACAAAGTAATATCTGAATTTGGTACCTGGAGATAGAATCAGCCTACAAGATTGGAATTCTCTGTATGCACGTATTACCATAGATGAAAAGATCGTACTCAAATTTTATAAGGTCTTTTTTTAACAGTTGGTTTAGAGCCGGGGGAGCTGTTTGTGCATGTACAAAAGGTAGATTTAGCCCCCAAATCATGGTCTGCAGTTAATACTCTGGTTTTTTTGAAGACAGGAAAAGCTGTGTATGAGCCTAGGTCTTCTCAATCATTAATACTAATAAATAGCAACACCAAATTATGTTAAAAAATACTGGCCACACATTTAAGCCAGATTATCAATCCTCGGGAGGGTACCACTGATCATATCAGCAGCGTAATTACACTTTTTGATGCGACTGCCGCTTTAAGGGAGCCCGTGGCATTAGCCCTGTTGGATGCTGAGAACGCAGTTGAAAGGGTTTACTAGGAATATTTGTGGAAAGTGATGGGTTGGTTTGGTATTAGCACCAGGTATATTAAGACTGTCCAGGCAGTGTATCACAAACCCATTGCATGACTGCAGATGATGGGAGGACAATCAGATCGAATCCAAATAGAGAAAGATACTGGACAGGGGTGTCCCTGCTACCCTTAACTCTTTGCTTTATATTTTGTCCTGTTCATCAGATAACTTGAAGCCAAAATAGCAATAAAACGAGTGCCATTTCACAGGTAGGAGACCAAAATCCTCACCTAATCCAATGATATTGCAGTCGTAACTGCCAATCCAGTTAAAGCAATGAGGGCAATAAGGGAGGAGGTACTATCTTTTGGCAGATTCTCCATCTATTCCTTGAATCAAAACGAACCCCAGCTGGTCATGTATAGGCAACCACAAACACGTGTTGCATGTCTTGTTGATCCAGCAGTATATTAGGGGGTTAACATTAGTAGGGTCTAACCTTGTTCCAGTTATTAGGAAGGCTAAATGTGATCTGGGGAGGCTGAATATTTAAATGTGTCAAATGTTGGCCAGCGTAATGTTATTCAAATGCTAATCCTGCCAAAGGTCTTGTATCTTTTCAGGGCTATCCCTCTCAAGTTTGAAAATTATTGATTTAAAATGATGGATGAAATGACGTCTCCATTTAAGTGGTCATTCACTAAAATTAGAATAGCACAGAAATACTTGACTCTTCCTGGGGACAGAGACGGTGGGCTTCCCCAAGCTTTAAATTATACAAATGGGCCACCACATGCAATAGATACACTCTCTACTAGGAAGTAACTTGGAAAGCTATGGTTTTGGAGTGTATATCCCCCACCGCCCCCAATATACGCCCTGGTATTTGAGGAAGATGCTAAAAGCAGTTTTTTCAAGGTTTACTGAACCGAGCTACTTTAAAAAATTTTGATTTAAGACCCGTGGGAGGGCATATAAGAACTGGGCAATCTGGCAGAAACAAATGTACCTAAACAGATTTTGGGGCATGTTATCAAGACAGGCGATAAAATTATCGCCGCTTTAGTGGCAGAAAACTGCCGCTAAAACAGCGATAATGGGCTAGATAATATGCTCTATGGAATTCTAGTTGAAGCCCATGTTAGATGTACTTCACATCTAACATGGGCTTCAATTGGAATTCCATAGAGCATATTATCAAGCCAATTATCGCTGTTTTAGCCGCAGTTTTCTGCCTCTAAAGCGGCGATAATTTTATCGCCTGTCTTGATAATATGCCCCTTAATTTCTACACCTCTTTACAGAGGAACCTTAAACTTCCAGGAATCTTTCAAGATGTCCGCACGCTAAGTTGGGAAGAGCAAGGGCTATCAAGAATGGGGGCTTTTTTCAGGGAACAAACATACTTTTGTTACAGAAATAACAGGCAGATTTTGATATCAATTAGAAGGATTTTTTAAATATCTAAATGTCCGCGATTTCTTGTTTAGGAAATGTGGAGGTTCACATGGGTGTCCCAAAGCTTCTTTGATGAAACTGTTAGTGTCGGAGGGGGAATGTACAATCAGCTGAATAATCAAAAACTGAGCCTCTACTCTGCCGAATGGTCTTCAGAAGCACAGCAATAAATGGCAGAAAATACTTGATTATCCAGATATTCGTTTTTATGAGTCCTTAAAGCGCAGTCAAACCCTGCTATGCTCAGCAAGACTGCAGGTGCAGAACTATAAAATGGACTTTGACCTATACCACACTCCATCTAAAATCACTAAATGGAGGATGGGGGCTCTGTAGGTATTTGTTGCCCCGAGTATCAAAGTAATGAAGCCAACCTGGTTTACATGTTCAGCACATGCCCATCCTTAGATGTATGTGGGTTCAAGATCTCTAATTCATTGGTTATATTTTAAAATCTGATATTTTACTATGATACCCTACTTGATACTTCAGGTGTATGTCATGAAAGTGTGATTAGAGTTGACAAGCACGTTGTGTTTGTTGCCATGGCCATGGCTCTTGTTAGTATTGCTTCAGCATGGCTGGATCCCCAACCACCCACATTTCGTCAATGGCTAGGGCCCTTGTTGTCAATGTTCAATATTGAAAACGCTTCTATTCGCTTAAAGGTAGGAAAGCAGAGCAGAAGGGTAGGAGGAACTGGGCACCCCTTTTAGACAGGGTTAATACTCAACAATTAGATTGTTTGCTGTAATAATGAATTATCTTGGTGAATTTTGTCTTGACTGCTCTTCTAGGAGATTTTCCAGAGGTTAGATGAGGTTCTACTTGTCTGTAGGTTAAATAGCCATACAGCAATGATCTATTTAAAGACAGAGATAGACAATTGGCACTTTAACTCTGTTAACTAGAGTGTCTCAGTGTGTGGCTCAAATGCCTGTTGTTTGCCTGTATCGTGCACCAACCGTATCTGGCATCTCTAAGGGAATATTCTGCTTTGATAATAGCGGTCTCTGTTTATGGTAATCTCCCGCAAATGACATTATGGTATCTGTATTAATTTTATGAAATATCCAAAAATCAAGCTAATTTGTAACCATGCTTTGTCAGAGTGACTAATGTGGAATACTTACGCAGGACTAAGTTGATGCTCACTTTATTTACTCAATACCATATTTGAAAGGTGCAACTCAATAACTTTACTGCATATTTTGGATATCGAAAATATATTAAATGGATTTAGTATTTCTTAATGATGTTTAATGAGTATGATCTCTGATCCGCACCTCGATGATTATTAGGCACATGAATAATTTTACCTATCATTATGAATTATGGCAGGTATGCGGTTGATTCTGGGCAAGTGTGTTGCGATCTTTCATCAAACTATATCTGTTGTCTTTATCTGCTATTTGCTTTTTTGCCTCCCATGTTTTATTAATAGAAAAACAAAAAAATTATAAAAAATCAAACTGAACCATACAATGCAATGTATGCAGGACAACCCTCCACTCAAATGTACCTGCTATTACTGGACCAGAATGATAAAGTTCACCTAGCTGTGGATATATACAGACATTATCGTATTGCACAGGTAATCAGCTCCTGCCAATGTAACTGAACATCTGGTCTCACTACCTTGCACCCAACAGCTTCTCGCTGTCCCCATTTCAAAGTAAAATCTGGAAAGGAAATCTATTTCTTCAAATAGGGTTTGGAACCAGAACCCATTTGAGGTTCCTGCTTGCTCATCTCCATCAGGGTTGACAAGGAAATGAAAGACTCTGTTTTCCTAGAACGCTGGTGGCTTGCAATAGAGCAGCACCTGGGGACTATGCATCAGTGTGTTTAACATTTGCTGTCATTAGAAGGACTAGTGGTAGCTACATTGGATTAATTTAGTGTGCAGCTTTATTTCAGCAAAGTTCTCCTCCCATGTGACCCACATTCTGTACTGGTCTTCACCCAAACACTGCTTTTAAATCTACTCATATATACTGGTTGTTAGAAATGGGATTTCTGGTTGGCTAGGGCTTGCGCCAAAGCCAGGCAGAAACCACTGCTCTAGTCAGGGCAAGGGAGGTACACGCTGAAGATAAACCCGGCTCACTCCCTTGGTAGCTTGGCACGAGTAGTCAGGCTTATCCCGGAGGCCATGTGTAAAGCGTTTGGGCAACACACACACACAGCAGAAAAACACTAGGCACACCACAAAAGGAACTCCACACAAGGTTATATCAAAAATAGCCTTTGTATTATCATGAGCACATAGAATAGTAATTACACATTTACACTGTGCCAACTGGCACTGGACAATATCTACAAGGGGTTATATACACCTGACAGGACCACTGGGACCACTGTCAGAACCACCACGAAGTGAACTTAATAAATGTAGTATGTATTATAAACGTAGAATACAACCAGTAACTACTGGTGGTTGTATGTTTGAACAACGACTTCCCCAATCACGACTTCACTATCAACAAGTTCACAACCACGACCTCGTCTAAACCAAACATTTTTTACCACGCATTCCTTTACCACAATTTTTTTGTGGTAAAGGCATGCGTGTTAAAAAAATGCTTTACAACTAGTACCCCGATCCTCCATCCCTTAAAAATGAATCCCCCTTCCTAAAATACTATCTCAACCCCCTTAAATCTAATTCCCCTTTCCCTTTTATTAATCACAAACCCCCACCTCGTAATTATGTACTCAACCCCCTTAATTCTAATTCCCCTCTCCCTTTTAATAATCACGAAACCCCCCACCTCCTGAATTCTATCTCAACCCCCATATATATATAAATTTCCCTCTCCATTTTAATATTCCTGAAACCCCACCTCCTAAATACGGACTCAAAACCCATAAATCTAAATCCCCTCTCACTTTAAATAATCTTGAACGCCGCCCACCTCCTAAATGCGTTCTCTACCCCTATCAAACAAACTCCCCTCTCCCTGTAAATAATCATGAAAAATCTCACTACCATAATTACTAAATACTAATCCCAAACCCCTTTAAACTAACCCCTAACCCCTTCCCCATAAAAATGAACCCCTCTTACCTGTTTCTCCATGATTGCGACGCTCCTCCTAACTCCGCCCTGCCCGACCACTAGACCGACTCAGCCTTAACCACGCACATGCATGGTTAAGGCTGAGTCGTTGTTCGGGCAAGTCGTTGTTCTGCTTTCGTGACTCCGGAACTCGTTGTTCCGGAGACGTTGTTCATCACAGAAACCTGGCTCGACACCAACTCCGAGCCAGATATCGTACAGGCCTTACCAGAGGATTACCAGATGGTGCGCCTGGACAGACCGATAGGCAGAGGAGGCGGAATTGCGATTGCCTTTAAACGACATTGGGCGTGCAAACTAGAGCCAATTAGTTTGGCAAACTGTGAGGCGGGCTTTTTTACCATAACTATTGACGGAAGCACGACTATAAATGGTCTGCTTGTCTATCGCCAACCTGGACCCATGGTTAGATTTAAAGGTAACCTTCTAGAGTGTGTCACTGAAACAGCAATAAGAAGAGACAAGTTTTTGCTGCTGGGTGACTTAAACACACATCTGGAAGATCCGCAAGATAAAGGAGCGATGGAGTTCAGGGAAGAACTTCACACCCTACAGCTAGAGCTCAAGGGGCAGCTCCCAACACATAACCGTGGGCATCTGTTAGATCCTATATTTGCCAATTGGGAGGATGTCCTGGTTGCCTCCCCAGAACCCCTACCCTGGACAGATCACTTTTATGTCCCATTTGCTATACACTTGCCTAAGCATAAAGTAACCGATCCTGCCCCTCTCAATTACCCCCGTCGCAGGTGGGCGAATTTCTCCTTGCCAGAGTTCAACAAAGCTCTCATCGAGGGTGGGCCCCCAGGAGGCAATGATGTGGCAACAGCTAGCAAATTACTCAATGACCGCATCACTGCTGCTCTGGACTGCGAAGCCCCATTAGGCCGGCCAACAAAAAATGCCCACAGACATAGAACTGCTCCCTGGTTTAGCGATGCGTTGCGCTGCGCCAAAAGGGAATGTAAAAGAGCAGAGAGACAATGGAGAGTGGCTTACGACGACCGGTTGAAAGAGGCCTATCTCATTAAGAGGCGCACCTATCATAATAAAATCCGGATAGAGAAAGCCACATATTACGCAGACAGAATTCAGGGGGCAGAGAACTCTGCCAGGGAACTGTTCAGTATATATAAATCTTTGGCCACTCTTAAAACCTCTACTCAAGAGGATGATTACTCAGTAGCAGCTTGCAACCGCATTGCTAGCTACTTTGGAGATAAAGTGTCCAAAATTTATTCTGCTTTTCCCGAAATTCCTCCTGCAGCGGAAGAGCCTGCAGACCTAGCAGAGATGGAAGACGATCAAAATCTGCTTCTCAACTTCACCACCCCCTCACAGGCAGAGCTAGTCAAAATCTGTAGATCTGTTAAATCCGGTTCCCCCCGTGACCCTGCATCCCCAAAAAGGTTGAGTGACAGTCTGGAGACCCTTGAACCCTATATCAGGCACGTGCTGGATGTCTCTTTCCGATCCAGTTCTATACCTGAGGACTGGAAACAGGCTGTGGTGCTTCCCCTCCGCAAGAAGCCTAATATTAGCTTTGAGAAGCTGGACAACCTACGCCCCATCTCTCTGCTGCCTTATTTTTCCAAGGTAGCGGAGAAGGTGGTAAACAAACAGCTTATGAAGTATGTGGAGGAAGGCAACATTCTTCACCCTACCCAATTCGGGTTTCGGCCCCGTCATTCTACGGAATCTGCCCTTCTTAGGGCCACCGAATCCCTCAGACAGGGTGCAGACGAGGGACAAACCATGGCTCTAATTCTATTAGATCTCAGTGCTGCATTCGACACTGTAGCACATTCCATCTTGCTACAGTGTCTGAACAAAGGAGGGGTGAGAGGAGCAGCATTGAAATGGATTTATTCATTTCTCACTGGCCGAGGCTTCCAAGTGAGGCAGGGCGACCACTACTCTGAGCGAATTTCTTTGGACCAGGGGGTGCCGCAGGGCTCGTCCCTGAGTCCAACACTTTTCAATCTTTATGTCGCTCCTATCGCCACCTTAGTAGAGAGTCACGGCCTCCGCTTGGTGTCTTATGCCGACGACACGCAGTTGGTGATCTCCCTGTCGCGTGCACCCAGTCTCTCGGCGGACATCTTCAGAGCTTGCATGCAAGATCTAGCTGCCTGGATGTCCGCCAACTGCCTCAAGCTCAACGGAGGCAAGACTGAGGTGTTGGTCGTGGGGGGCTGCCAATCAGCGTGGACGTCGGCATGGTGGCCATCCTGCCTAGGCCCAACACCCTCTCTGTGCCAGAAAGCAAAGAATCTGGGCATCTGGTTTGACACTGACCTCTCCTTTGGCCCCCAGATTAATCAGGTGGTTGGATCATGTTTTGGGACCCTTAAAAGTCTCAGGAAGACTTTGAAGTTTTTACCTGTGAGAGCCCGACAAACCCTGGTGCATGCACTAGTCACATCAAAGATGGACTATGGCAATCTTCTCTATTTAGGGACTTTGGAGAAGAACCTCAACCGCCTACAGGTCCTACAGAATGCCGCTGCCCGCTTAGTGCTTAAACTACCCAGACGAGCTGCATCGGCCGCGGCCCTCCGATCTCTGCATTGGCTTCCGGTCAGAAGCAGGGTAGAATTTAAAGCTCTATGTACGTGCCATCGGATCATCAACGGGAGATCCCCTCTTCCCCTGCAGGGACTTCTGACTACTTATGAGCCGTCCCGCTCGTTGAGATCCTCTGGCTCTGGACTCCTGGTCGTTCCCAAGGTGTCTAGAGCTCGAATGGGCGGAAGATCTTTCAGGTACCTTGCAGCCTCAAGATGGAACAAACTACCCATGGCACTGAGATTAGAGCCATCAGAATCAATTTTCAGAGTCAAACTTAAAACTGCACTATTTGCCCAGTAAGGTACGCCGCTTCTATAGGTTCCAGTAAGAGTTGCTCCTCAGCGCGGGGACACGCCGTTGTGCGTCACCAAGCGCTTTACAAAACCCCCTAAATAGAAATAGAAATAGAAATAGGATGTTTCCCACTACTGGTACCATAATGACCTAAGCACTCTCATATTAGCATTAGACACCCTCCTAAGCGTAAAACACCTTACGCATTAGGCCTCACCCGCATAAACACATTATGCCATAACTTCATGAGCATAAACATCATTAGCGGCATAAACAAGGGTGCTTAAATCACATTTGGCACATGATACATATCACGCAGAAGCTCAGTAGTGGACCGCAGTAACACCACTGACAGGTGCATACATCACCCCATGGCCTTGGGCCCTTTCACCATCCAACCTATGACCTCAGGCCAACTGGCCTTCTCGAAGGGCTCAAATGCCCTATGTCCAACAAAGCCAGGGCTTGTGGCTGCCAATGCAGCAACATCACAAAGTGAGCTATTGCGCACACTTAAACCGTGCAGCTGACGCTAATTGCCGTGCAGCTGTGATTATCACTGGCACTCGCTGTGCCCTCCTGTCCCACTCAGGGAAATTAGGCACGGGCACCACTGGCCCTCGGGATCCCCACTGCGCCCTGAGACGACTCTGCCCCAAGTTGGAATGGCGGGACCGCTCAAGCACCGACAATGTGCCTCGTAATGCGCCATCAACTGATTATGCAGAAAAATGCCCCCAAGCCCCACTCCGGGACTTCTACAAAGGATCTGCCCCAACGTTGCAGCTGCCCGCAATAGTGGTGCAGCTGTGGCAGGGCAGTGACCCGCTCTGGGGATCTTGTAGCTTATTTGCACCCCCACGTTGGAGCGGCCCACTCTCCGGCGTGTCCGCTCAGGATATTCAGCCACTGCCCTAAGAGCGGGGTGGGCACCTACCTAAAAATGCATAAAAGGCATATTTAAAAACAGCAATGCGGGGTGGGCATCCGCTCCTACGCAACTCGGGTGAATCCCTACGCCGGGGTTTCTCTCTCTCTCTCTCCATGCAGCGGGGCACTGCAAAACCCACGTGCTGTTCTCTTCTGGAATTTCAAATATCTCTCTCACAGGGCATGAGGAATCCTTTAAAGTCCATGGGCCTGGCTGTGGCCAGGGAGGCCAGCACACAGGGCCCTACAGCAGGGAGGCAATCCCCCATGATGGTTCCTGATGGGCCCCATCAGCAGCAAGCCCCCAAAGCTCAGGAAGAGCACAGGCAGGACCAGAACTGAACAATTTCATGGGATCACATCCCCTATACTTATACGACAAAATCTCTTAATCTGTAATGCAGGGCATGGGGGAACCAGATACAAATGTTTCAGGGGGACTTAGAGAACTTTGTTTTCCAAGCTCCTCTTCCCCTTTGTCAGGTGGGGGCTCATCAGCAGACACACCACAGTGGGGTGGAGCCAGCATTCACTAGGAAAGGCACCATCCTATTCAGAGTCAGGGGATTACCCCTCCCACTACACCTAGCACAGAAGTCCCATTCAGCCTAGCGCTGACTCACCCTGCCCCTCCTGGAGCCACACACACCTCTCAGCCCCTGTCACTCACAAACCAGTCATCCAATTCACATCAGGCAGGCAGGCACATAGCACACAGAAAGGCCAAATTCTAAAATTGGCATTTCTCCCATAGTCACTTTAAATCTGCGCACACCATAGCGCAGCATTTATTCTCACAATTTCATACATACCAAACTCGACCACTCTGCTCCTCCCATACCATGAATCACCACTGACACACACTGATCAGGGAATCCCCAATGCATTCCTATGGGAGAGCAGGCACACATGCGCAGAGAGCGCACACACTTTTCACTGGACCACAGTGCTAAAGTGCCCAGAGGGCTAAATCCACTACCACCAGGTTACAGAAAAGGCAACATTTTTAGGGGCGAACCTGCCAAAAAGGGCCAACTCCAACACCGGTTCAAGGGAGGGGTATAATCTACTTGCTGCACATCCTAATTGGTAGCCACAAACAGAAAACAAGAGTCAGCCCAGGGTGTTCAGCTAGGGACCTATAAACACAATATTTTCCTTCTAAGCAGAGCATGTGTTGCTCCATTCGTCTGATCTTAAATTTACTATTCTAGACAAAATATTGATCCGTATGGAGTAGGGCCATATATTTGGGATCAAAATCAATGGAGTGAAGTGAGATCTTTAACAGAAACAAAGAGAGGAAACTTGGGGTAAGAGACCACCTCTTGACGTTTTAGCAGAATCATCTGAAATATACAACGGTACTGCTCTCCATCATAAAATTGGCGACATTGTTGAGCATCTTTCATGGCCCTCTCATAACTATCACTATACTAACAATCTGAGATAATACATACAATCCACAAAAAAGAAGGGAAGAGAGATTGAGCCTTCCCTCGTTCTCCCACCAATTGTAATACTCAGTTAACCTGAAGGACTTGAAAATAAGGTTAATTTTTTTTTTATGTATTACCCTCTAGGACGTGGACCAACTGGTTCCCTCCTAGTAAAAAAATATTTTTTTACCTATAGAAAAATAGGAACAACAACCTAAACTAGAGAAAGAGGCAAGTGATGAAGAATGAGGATGATAACCCAATTTGGGAATTCCAAAAAGGTGTAAATACTGCCCTCACCCACTCAATGAGTGGCATGCAAGGAGGAGACCTGAGAAAAAAGAGAAAACAGAAAAGAAAGAAATTATAGAATATGTATCACATACAGCAGACAGGGTAATGATGTTTTTACTTTCCCATATATACCCTTATTTGAACTTTTTTAATCCTGCCAAGTCGAATCCACAATAAAGATAGCAGATACACACTTAGACAGGTTTAGAATATTTCTCTGGGTTTTGGATCCCTATTCTATAATTTCGTTTTTTCTATGTTCTCTTTTTTCTCAGCGCTCCTCCCTGGATGTTGGTCTGCACCAGGTAGCGGCAGTGGCCCTATGATGAAGCATGCCACTTATTGAGTAGGTGAGGGCAGTTTGATTGCAATTTACATACGCGTTCAGTTTACAATCCTTGATCCATAGGACACACGTCACAATAATGTATCCTTCTATTTAATTCTATCTCTTACACATGGGTCCTAGGGAGTAACTGAGATTGAGTCCACGCAGCACAGTGTTTCGCAAAATACCCCACATCCAGAGAACATAGATGGATTTACGGTGCCTTGGAACTATCTAAAAGTCAAGATTTTAGTGTCCAATTATTGAGGGCGGCAGACACTGGTGGTTAGGGAAAATGGGTCACTAGAAAGAGCGTACAGAGGACAGTTACTTTTCACGCTGGTCGCAAAACCAAAGTTCCAAACAGGAGAACCAGTGAGAAAGGACCAGCACACAAAATAGAATCCCTGAGGTACCAAACGTTAGGGCCACTATCTTGTGGACCACAGATCATGACTGAAATTTGCAAGTGGCCTCAGTGCCCATGCATCCAATCCTATAAATGTTCATGACTAACAAACACATTTGTACACTAAGATGGTGGCAAAACCGCCAGTGCTAATTTGTTGTCAATCCTGATAGTAGATAACCAGGCACACAACCAAGCACTGGTGAGTATTGGGTTGCAGGACCTTGGAAACAATACCACCTACACATTTGTCATTACTTATGTTTTCTTAATCTACACACATTGCTTAATATACTTAGATTGCGATATTTGGAAAAATAAATCAGCATAAAATGATCTAAATATCCTATGACCTATCCCACAAAGTACCATGGGTGGGATGGTCCTGTCTTCTAAATCTTGGATCAGCTTCATCCACTGTGCTGAGCATGCAAACCCCCCTTCCCCCCACCCCCATGATTGGTAACGCTTCTGAAGATATGTGAAGGATGATTAGTAAAAAGCTGTGCATAGTGATTGAAAGACACATCTTATTTTCCCTTATCTTATTTTTTTATTATTAATGGATTAATGGCATTTTTAAAACATTTTTTTATGACTGGGCAGAAATCCTGGAGATGGGTGCCCCGGGATTCTTGAGGAGAGGGCAAGAAAAAGTGCAATGCCGACAGTTCAACTCATGTTGGGCTATGACTCATAAAGTCAGTCTCTTGATTATATGATAATTACGCTAAATGGTTTGATTCCTTCTGTGCCAACTGTAATATTATTGTACCATACTTGTTATAGTTAAATGCAAGTTTATTATACAATCCAAATATATATTCATTTTGAAAATCATCCTAACGCTACCTCACCTGAAGTCAAGTCCCCAATTACCAGGTACTGGTTCAGATTTACAAAGTTTTTTTGATGCACTATCATGAAGGAAAACAACGCAAAGTGGCAGAAGCGTTTTACTTTCCAGGACAAAGTGTGTTTTGTTCTGGAAAGAAAGGTGTTTTTTTCTCAGAGAAAGATACGTTTTCCATCATGGAGGAACTAAAGGGGTCTGTTCAGTGCATTTTTTATGCAAATCCCATTCTAAGACAGCAAGACCAGACTTTGTGCATCAAAAACTGGAAGTGGAGGCAAACAAGGAGGGGGTGATTATTTTTGCAGCAATGCAGAGTGGGATACAGCCTACCAGTACACACAGTTATATTTAGTTTTTCATGTTTGGTTGTTCATAGAAGGATTGTTGTTTAACATTAACGCAACACTCAATTTCACAAACTAACAAGCAGGCAGTATGGAGAAGCATTAAATCTATAAGCATTATCCGGAAAAAATCACCAGATAAACTGCAAACACACACATACATTCGTGCATATAAAACAGCATGCCTGATCTCCCATTGCACATAGGGTGATACAAAGTAACTACACTGCATGTTACTTTCTAGCCAATATTACACCAAAAATCTTTCCAGTTATCTTGAATTCAATGTCCCTAAACCCAGCAGCTCTCAGGAGCTTGGTGTATTCGGATGGAGTTTTCTCTTTGCCTTCGGTTCGTAACAACATAAGCAGGCTCATGAACTGGGCTGTCAAAGGTCCACTTTTGTCTTCGTTTAAAAAGCGTTCCACCAGGAGCACCGCACCACCTGGCAAGAACAAGGACAGCATTAGTTGGATTTCCTCGTAAACAATATTTTGCATAGCTCAGATATGCATGAACTGTGAATCATTTCATAACAGTCTAGTTGGTACCATGATTATTTTGAAGAAGGCTTTACATATTTATTGATCTATTGTATTTACCTGTGGATGTAATGTACTAAAGGTACCCATGTTACATGGACAATTTTGAAGTTGTCATTGTATATGTTGCATTACAAGTTCTGTATATCAAATTTTAGTTTTAGAGATTTTAGTCTAGGAATTGTTGGAAATAGTGAGCCTTGAGTTCCTTGAGAAAGATTGAGTGGGCAGTTGATATTCTGAATTTAGGACGTTCAAGGAAAGAGTTTTTGTGACTTTTGAGATCCCTTGAGACACATGAGATAGTGAGTGGATTTGCTTGGTACAGAGGAGTTTTTTCATTTATTGATCTTTGCACGAGTCAACACATTTTGATGGTACTTCGGCTGTTCCCAGGAGGCACAGGGTCAAGACTGGTTTGCATATGGTTGGGTATAAACTGGGGTGGCATGGTGAACAAAATAACGATGGATTTAGCCCATATCTATTGACTGGGAAAGAATGTTTGATTTGCTCTGCATTCTGTTCATCATCTGTGTGTCTTTTGCTTTCTTGCCCTAAGTGCCCAGACGTGGGTCCCGGGCTCACAGTGCCACTGGATTCAAGCTAGCCTGGCTGATGAGGGGTGATGCCCCGAAACTGGTCCCAGGATGCTTGTTTCCTGTTCAGGGAGGACCTGGCTTGGCTGCTCCATCTGGACTGTTCCCATGAGCACAGGGTCAAGACTGATTTGCATATGGCTGGATCTAAACTGGGGTGGCATGGGGAGCAAAAAAACAATGGATTTAACCCAATTTGCTCTGCAGTCCGTCCATCATCTGTGTGTCCTTTGCTGGAGAGTTCATCAGCCTGTCAGCAGAGTTTACGATGACTCGGAGTGGAGTAAATGAAGTTTGAGGATTGCTGCCAAAATGTAATTTATGAAATCTAGTCGGGAGATAACTAGCGAATGGATCTCTGTGTAGCAATAATCAGTGGAGATGAGGTGATGAATTTCCTTCAATGTGTCCTGGTGGAAATCTGCACATTTAGCCATATTTGTTGAGTTATCAGTGTCAATGACAAGTCTAGGTGAAGCCTAGACAATTGGCAGAAAGAGTCGGAGTTGGTGAGAAACAATATAGTACTCCAGAAGAATAAGGTCGAATGTACTCTTGAGATGGAGAGGCAGGAATTCTGCTCTCTGTGTGTTTAGCTGGAGGACCTTCTCTCTCTCTCTCGCTCGCTCTCTCTCTATCATCTAGATTTATAATTGAGATAAGAAGCATCTTAGGGTGAACATTTCTTCGATTGTTGAGATTATAAATAAAGGTGGGTGTAATATCTGCACTGATGTATGGTTATGCCTTGGATTCAGGATTAGGCTTAGTGTTTATGCAAAGAGTAAATAAAAATTAGACAAGAATTTCGTTCTTCTGTACTTCTCGTGACATTTTGGTGATGCTAGAAGTGTGGTCTTCAGCCTTCACTCATTTAGATTTGTTAGCCAGGAAGGATGTGAACTATTTTAGGACTTCACCTTGATAGCCCGTGTGGTCTATCAAGAGGTCTATCAAGAGTCTGAAGTATTCTTCCATAACTGAATGCATAGAAGGTTGCCAATAGGTTTAAGATGACTAGAAGCCATGAGCCACATTTTTCCAATTTGTGAAATATATCATACAACAATTTTGAAGTAGCAGTTTTAAAGATAAAACCTGCCCTGAAACCTGATGGGTGGGTGACTAGTAGGTGCTCTTTTAAGATTGTGTTGTTTAGCTGATTAGTAATAGTTTTTTTTCTGAGATTTTTCGATTTGTTTCGGCTCGAATGCGATTGGAATTGTATTAAAAATAAAAGTGAACTTGGGGAGGATACACATTTTAACTAGGTTTACTCTACCCATTATGGAGAGCGGTAGATGTGACCAAGATTTTAAGAGTTTTTTACTTTCCAAATGTATTCTTTCTAAATTATTTTGTCCGATGTTCCCCACCTCCTGGGTTATTCTTATTCCTAGGTAGCGCATAGATGTTGAAATATTTAACCCCAACTGAATATTTGGAAGAATCCATACCATTATCTCCGTTTTGCTGGTGTTTATATCGTAACCCGATATATACCGAAATCTTCTGCACATGCGATAATAATTGAAAATGCTTTAACTGGGTCAGATGTAAAAACCAAAATGTCGTCTGCATATAGTGCTACCCGCCTTTCCCACTCTCCATAGCTAAAAGATGGAATATTAGCCTTGTCCCTTAGAAGTTGAGCGAACGGTTCAATATACAAGTTAAAAAGGAGAGGGGAAAGCGGGCAGCCCTGTCTTGTACCTCTAGATATATTAAAGGCATCAGTCAAACTCCCATTAATCATTAACCTAGCCGAAGGTGTGTTATATAGTAGTTTAATTGTTCTACGGAATCCTTCCCCACAATTGAATTTTTTTGATACGTCGTTTAGATAGAGCCAATTTACTCTATCAAACGCTTTCGTTGCGTCTAAGGTCAATGTAGCCAGGGGTGCAGAGACGGCAGTAGCGATATCTATAGCCCCCACAATTTCATGAGTTAACTCCGCTAATTGTCTTCCTTTAATAAATCCCTTTTGGTCTGGGTGGATGTAATTACCAATGACACTGGCCAGTCTTGTAGAGATAATAGTTGTAAATATTTTATAATCACTGGTAAGTAGTGATATTGGCCTATATGACCCACACTCTAATGAAGATTTTCCAGGTTTAGGAATAAGCACGATCGTTGCCTCTCCCCAAGATTTAGGTGGCAGATCTCCCTCTATTAAGATACCATTGAAGAGTGCCGTGAGCTCTGGAGCTATAATATGTTCAAGGGATCTGTAAATTTCTCCAGGGAGACCGTCCGGCCCTGCCGCTTTTCCCTTTTTCGAGTGACGAATTGCTTTTATTACTTCGTCCACAGAGATCTCTTCCTCTAGCATTTTACTCTGATTCGTTGATAAGATAGGGAGTATAATAGCATCTAACCACTTATCTCTTGCTTGTTGATCATTAGGGAGGTCTTCTTTGTAAATCTCCTCAAAAAATTCAAAAAAGGCATTCCCTATTTCTTGATTGGTTGATCTTGTCTCTATCTCACCTGCTATCTTAATTTCTCTGATATAATTTAGTGTTTTATCGGCTTTTGTTTTCCATGCCAATATTTTTCCTGCAGCTTCCCCGAACTCGAAATTAGAGGATTTACTCACTTCCCACCTTTTATTTATTCTTTCTTGTAAAGTATTTTCCATTTGTTTTTTCAGTTTGGCCAGTGTTTCCTTTTCTACAGATGTTTCTACATTCGGGTCTAACCTTAGTTCTAGAAGTTTCATGTCCCTTTCTAATGCCCTAATCTTTTCATTGTATATTTTCCGCCTGTAAGAGGCTCTATTAGTGATCTGTCCTCTTAGGAAGGCCTTAAAAATCTCCCAGACTACTGTAGGAGCAGCCGAGTTTTTATTAATATCAAAAAAGGTTAGGGTCTCATCTGAAAGGTATTTCACCTCTTCCTCCTCCAGCAGAAGTGTGCGATCAAAAGACCAGGATGGGTGTTTAACTAGATTGTCCATTTTTAAAGTAAATTCCAATGCGGAATGATCTGATAAATGTGATGGCAAGTAGTTTATTGATATTAAAGTATCCTTTAGGCAATAACTAAAAAGAGCGTAGTCGATTCTGGATTTGTGTTTGAAACGATTATTTCTAAAGGAGACTCCTAACTTATTGCCCTCTCTTTCCCTCCAAAAATCCGCCAATCCTAGATGTTTCATGATTGATTTGAGGGTTTCTCTAGATTTTATGGAGCAAGAGATTCTAGATGTTGTTGACTTATCTAATCTTGGGTCAAGAACAATGTTGAAGTCACCCATCCAAATTATTGGCTCCTGAGCTGAAATTAATTGGTTCCTCACAGCGTTCAAGTGCGATGGGTCATCTGAGTTAGGACCATAGTAACCAATCTCAAAGATAAATAAACTCTTTTATATGGAATTATAAAACAACAAGGATAGCATGGAAAAAACTAAGAAGAAGAAGAGAAAAGGGGGGCCTTGCACTTCCAGACTTGCTGTACTACTCATGGGCATTCCAGATGTCACATTCAAGAATGCTATTAAAAACTCCATCTAATCTTACATCTAACTCAATGTACAAAGCAATATTTTTGGGAGCAAATCTAACATCAGAGGGCTTTATGTTTAAATTCGGAAGCCAAACATTTTTCAAACAAATCAAACTTAAAATAGCACAATCATGGGCTAAAAATTGGACTAACATAAGGAAAAAAATTGGCCTGTCATATTACTCTACTTACTCCCCAATTTGGGATTCACCCGGCTTACCACCATGTCTGAAAGACAGCCTCTCTAATATCATAAAGCAAGCAGGTGTAATAAGATGGGGCCAACTCTTTACAGACGGGAAACTAATAACTTGTAATGAATTATATGAGCTTGTAGGACTTGGATTTTCTAGATTTAAATACATTCAATTAGACAGCTGGGCAAGATCACAGAACCGTATAGATACCAGCATTGGGAAAATTAGTACACTAGAACAAATGCTGGTAGAACGACCCATTGGAGGGAAAGAAGTAGCTACATGGTATTGGCAGATGCTGGAGGAAAGTGATGGCGAGTTCAAACTTCCAGATGAGTTATGGGGATCAGAGATCAGCACTCCATGTGATGATATATGGCAAAAATCTTGCGAACTACTGTATAAAACTGTAAAACCTGCATGGCTGAGACGTAACCATCTCTTTTCAATACATCGAGCTTATTTAACACCACTAAAACTGTCTAAATTTTTACCAGACCAAAAATGCAACAAATGTAATATGGCAGGTGCTAGTGATATACATATGTTTATAGAATGTCCGGATATTTCGAACTTTAGGGAAGAGGTGAAAAATACTCTTAATTCTATTCTACATACAACTTTGGCAATAACTCTACCACTCGTCATTTTTGGGCTGGAAGAAAACATTATGGGCAAGGCAAAATCTTTTCTCTTCTATGCGATGTTATTGGCGAGAAGACAAATTTGTATACAGTGGATAGAAAAAACACCTCCACTACACTCTCGGTGGCTTTCATCCCTATATGAAATATCCAAAATGGACCTTAAGAGAACAGCTGGTAAGAGCAATTTGGCCTTCTGGGACCTTTTAATTAATTGGAGGTGAACCCGTTTTATTTTTTTATTTTTTTCCCCCTGGGTCCGATGATTATGCCATCAACGCTCCTGGACCAGGGCCAGCCTAGAATCGATTTTGGTCCTACAGGTTAAAAATACCTAGATGGAGTTAAAAGAAGATACCCTCTTTCCTATTTGGGACATCTCTGCCACCAGAAAAACAAATCACGTTTTAAAACATACAAGGTGGTTGGTACTACCCTTGTTTGGAAGAGAAGGCAAATGAGGACAAAAAAAAAAAAGTTTTTTTTCTGTGGCATTCCCAAGCCATCACAGCATGGATATTGGAAAATAAGTGGTGGTGGGTGTAATTTATGTAAATTTTTATAAATTGCTGTGGTGTACTGTCACATAATTTCACTGGATTACACATTATTACAACTCTGCATTTAGAGCTATTTTCAGAGTGCAAAATCCACCCTTGCATCCAAAATTAGCCAGAGGATAGCACTAAATGCAAAAGAACAGGAACACTAGCAGCTCTGTTCCTGTGCTCTTGAATAGGCATTTTTGCCCCAAATTACTTATCATTACAAAAACGGGCATATGAGCATAATGTTTGGTGATTTTGTGACACAAGAGAAGCAAGAACGTACTAAAATAACTCATTACTCTGGCTTAATTAAAATTTCACCCAAGCCTAAAGATAATGTGATGCTTGGCAGGACTCAAGCTTGGGCTTTTTGCTTCTAAAAGGGATTAGACTGGTCCACAGAACTGTCTGGTATATACTTTGATCTAAAGAGAAACTGATCAATTTACACTATATATCTTGAAAGATGCGAAAATTAGCAATAGCAATCGTGCATTCCCACAAACAAAGACACCTGGGCTTTTCAGAAATGGCTCTCTGCCCCCTACTCAATCTGGAAAAGATAAGAAGTATAGAGCTGACAAGGTAAAAAGTAAATTTCCTATCAGGGTGGAAAGAGGGTCAGCAAATTTCGACTAATTTGATTGAAAATCAGAACCATGGAATGACAAAGGCAACAAGTGAATCATTTTCTTCAAACAATAACTATCTAATTATCTGGTTCAATAAACAATTAAATAGCAAGAAAATAAATATGATAGAAGTGGATTAAAAAAGCTACAGGAATTAGCAAAGAAAAATTGATTAACATATAAACAGGTGCAAATCAAACGGATAAAGGCTGTGGTTGAAGTCAAATAATAAGGTAGGAGAGAAAGTAGGGATAACGTGTAACATTCGACACTGCAAAGTAATCAGTTGCAACTTTAATTGTGAACTGAAACTGAGAAATTGTACGGAAAGTGACAGAGAGGGTAGGGGGGGGGGTTTAGCCAGAAAGGGATTAGTAAACATTACTCAATTGGAAGTAATGTTGGCAATGACAATAGTTTTCACTGTTCCAAGGCATGTAAACATAGGTATTCACAAATGCTATTTAGATGTGTTGCACACGCAAGTGCTGTAAAGCCTAAATTGTTTATCACATTAAAGTCTACATTGTAGACTTTGACAATGCTGTTGAAAAGTGGCAAACAAGGATTTCTATATGTATAAAATACATTTATTAATTAAAGGACTGATGGAAGTGCATTTTTTAGACAAAAAAGAGTAACTCATCCACTCTAATAGAAGCATTTGCTGGAAGGAGGTATGATATACCGAATGGGAAAAAGCATTATGTGCGACAGCAATACTTCACTGGTCGGAGACAAAGCACGTATTCTATTTATTTCAAGGAATTTATAACCATCAGTCACAAAGAGGGGGACTAGGAGCTAGATGAAGGTCCAGTACCTATGCTCCGAAATAAGCCAATGTATATAGTTAACCAAGGTACTTGTTCCTAATGTGAAAAAGAAAAAAAGGAAGAAGGAAAGAAAAATGGTTCGTGTTTATGGCTCTGAGGGGTGTCTTCCTTATTTGGAAGTGTTGGATCCTCAGAAGTCCTAAAAATTTTATTGTTATAAAGAAAAATAAAATTGATGATATTCAAATAATTTTTAGAAAGGGAAGTTGTTGAGATCAACAAGTTCCAGTTGAGAAAGAATCATAATATTCTCCATGGTAAAAGGTCGATGACTTCATCAATCTTAAAGGAATAAGCTTCATACTTTTTTACGTGACAACACATTTGTGACTTTGATGTAATTTATAATGTATCACTTCTTGATGAGGGTATATATTTAAATACAGTGAACAAATAAAGACTCCACAATGAAATGGGTTGCAAATAGAAGATGTCAACTTCCGGGTCACGGTAGGCAGCCTCAGGAACGAGATGCTAATACCACCGCTAAGAGCTCCCCTCACACCCACAAGAGCTTAAATAAGACTCTGAATAAGGTAGAATCATAACCTATAAGCTTGTCAAAAAATGACTCAATGGTGAAGATAGGTAAGTGACTTTCACCTACCTCTTGTTAGAGTGAGCCAAATTTACATTACTAATACTACGGTCTTGAAGAAAGTCCACCGATCTTTAGAGACGCCTATGGACTGAAACATGTCGACCACCGACACAATGATTATTTAGGTGCAATGGACCATTTACACATCCACCAAAGGACCTCACGTAGTTTTTTAATATCACCCCTTTCTGACTAATAAAAGAAGTCTACTGGAAAAGGGGTATTTTTAACTTCACATTTTTTTTGGCTAATACACACGAAATCACGGCTGTCATAAGAACCAGATAGTCTCCTTCCAGGTGGAGTAAGACTGACTGCCTATAGAACGGGAAACTTAGGCAGAAAAGGACCCAATGATAAACCGAACACCTAACTTCTCCCGGCAGAGAACCAAGATATACCCCTACCCACGAGTTAGAGTGTATGAGTGCCTTTAAACAACACTTATAGACCCTGGCCTTTCTAAGACATGTGATTCATTCCCTTTTGATTATTAACTATTGAACATGGAAGCAGAATGAATCACTGTTTCTTCCTCCCCAATATTGATTTTTGGAGTGCAAAAAGAAGTGACAAAACAAACATAATTCACCATAATTCAAAAGTAAATACATGAAAACTACTTAAGATGTATAGTTAAACTCACTAAACCCAGAGAGACACCCCAATTCAGTAGGTTGCATATAGAAGAGATAAAGCACATATTAAATGTAGAAAAGGACAAAAATGCAAAACACACTTCTAAGGCAAGGCCAATACGGAATGTAATGACATTTTATTTTAACATTTTTACTAGAGTGTTCAAGTAACTACATAAACCAAATTTTATTATCCCAGTAAAAGTAGTGCTCTATTAACAGTCTATTGATCTTGAAAAAAATAAACAGAGAAATGAGGTATCAATAGGCATGTATAACTAGGAGTGATGTGGACCAACACTTGGAAAATGTTTTCTTAATCTCATATTTAGTTGTATTAGATATCATATGTCAAGTGTAGTTACACATACACTTTTAACTGTAAGGGTGCACATTAACAACATTAGATGTTGACAATGACAATAACTATTCCCAGGGGGTGGACATGGGTGACAGTACAGCAACAATGACACCTGTCTCCTTTGCTTCTAGCACCCGTTTTATGGAGTTCTCAATTGAGAAAACTAGGGTTGACCTTTCCTATATGAGAAAGGAGAAATCTCCTAGTCTCAACACTATCTGAGTGGACTTATTCAATTCCGAGCCTGACATTTGGGTACTCTAACTGAACAAGTTAAGTATTGCTGTTCTGCATGTGGGGGTAATCCCAGAGTCATAACGGGGTGCCATTATTGTCCCAATCCATGAAAAGGTATTAAAAGACACTCCTTCAAACTATAGGCCAATTTGCCTCATCAATAACACCCAGAAAACTTTCTGTAGGATGTTCCTTTTTTGTTTGCCGGAGTGAATGGAGGACAATCATGTCCTGTTACACTTACAGCTAGGCTTGCGCAAGAACAAAGGCACTACAGATCAGGTTTTTCGCTTTATGACTATCTGCTGGAAGTATATTACCATCAACAAAGACCACCTGTGCATGGCTTTTATGGACATGCGGGCAGCAATCAATCTAGTACCAAGGCACACTCTCTGGGTTGTATTGGATCAAATGAAGAATCCGTTCAATTTACTTTATCTCCCTATTAACCTTCACATAAATACAATTGGGCAGATTAGGTGGATCACATAGGGTGACATCTCCCCTAGGATTGCTGTTGATCATGGGGTGAGACAGGGCTGCATCCTGGCCCCCATGATGTGGAAAGCCTGGGGAGATGTCAGCGTGATGCACCCAAAATAGCTGGTAAACACATCCCTGTTCTGCTATTTGGAGACAACACTCTGCTGCTTTCAGGCACTACAATGGTTCTGTAGGAATTGATTAACTACTTTGTGAAGTTCAGTAGGGACCTGGGGCTCGAGACCAATGAGGCAAATCCAAGTTAAGGCAATCAACCCTCCCTGTACTTTCAGTATCAGGCCAGGTCCGGAGCTCAGAGTACCTGCGAGTTAGGCTCATTGACAAGACATATACTCAGACATGAGTCCCTTGCTCACTGCTCCATCAGGATTCAAGCAAGCCGGGCCGACGACGCCTGGAATGGCAGAAACCGGTCCCCGGAAGCTTGTCTCCTTTCTGGTGAAGAATTGGCTTGGTAGTTTGGTCTGCCCTGTTCCCATGATGCACTGGGCCAGGGACAGACTAATTTGCATATAGCCAGGTTCTGAGCTGGGATGGGGCAGTGAGCTAAATAACGGTGATGGATCAAGCCCTGATCTTTGGACTGGGTAAGAGTGGTCTGCTTAATTCAGACACTCTGTTCATCATCACCCCCTTTTCTGAATCATTGACAAGATCTCCTGGGGCCTTCAACTGGCAAACACCATTTTTATATGAAAATACAGAGCAGCAGCTATTGTTTGGAGATACAAAGCATTGACTATCAGGGCTGTGTTGCTCGCTATAGAGGAATACAGATCATTTGTTTGTGAGAGGTGCTCTGTATGGGGCAGAAATTTGGGTCTAGGGAATGCAACTTACAACCAAATAACAACAGAAAACAAATGTATGAGATCAGCTATCAGTGTCCACAACAGCACCCCCACTTACAACTCTAAGTTGACCAAATTGCCCACTTCAAAATCCTGACTTATTGGGGTTGACCAAATTGCCCACTTCAAAATCCTGACTTATTGGGGTAGAATTTGGATAACCTAGGTATTGCCCCCTTTAAAGCTACACCGCAGAAGTCGCTGCTACTAGATGAGCACTGTATCACTTCATAGAATAAATCTGAAAAAATCCTATGAAGTGACTTAAAGCTTGGGGTGTTTGGGAAGACTCTAGTACGCTGAGGGCAAATCCATTCAACTGGGTCAAAATATCTATTGGAAGCACGTTTTACAAACTGTGGTGAGTGAAGCTAGGCCTGATGGCACCACGGATATATTTTTAGGCCATAAATGCTCCCCGAATATTGAGTTGTTTCTTGATGGAATAACTCCCCCTCCTCCCGCTACAAAATCACTGTGTATTTGCTTCCAGGTTTGGCAGGCTGCCACTCAGGGGTTTTACTATGAGATGGTGCACAGTAGGGGAACAGTAATACGATTGTCTGTTTTGTCGTATTAAGCTGGAAACCGAGGTGCATTTTGTGCTGTTCTGCCACAAGTATAATAAACTGAGATACAGGTGGATTCTGCCTCTTTGGCACAACCTAGTAGCAAAGCAGTACCTCGGTGCCCTACATATATTAAAATCTGACACCACTGAGCCCATCAGATTTGCACTGGTAAGATTTTTAAGTTGGGTCTGGTCACTCAGAACAATGGAGTTGCAGGCCGAAGTGGAAGGAGCCACTGGTGCTGAAACATTATTTTGAATGAACTCGCAGCAACCTCTCTGGCCTTGGCTCGGGGTGTGCTGTCCAATCTGATGATGCTTTAGTTCTTCATAACGCCTAGAACCTAGTTGGGCATCATTGCTATATTATTGTTGAGAATCATTATCATTACCATATATCTTGGTAAACCGCTGTTATGCAACTTTTTACCATCTGTGAATTGTCTAAATCATTTTTATTGCACCTCTGCACTATCTCTTATGAAATTATTTTTCTTGATTTTGAGATGGGTTTTTTAAAAATATTTTTTAAAACTTTGCGAAGTGTCACTTGATGGAAATTTGTCTGTGAATATTTATGTGTATAAACTTCTACAATAATTATGTACTTTTATGGTCCTAATTATCTAAATAAAGAATTTGATGATGAACTAAAAGAGTCTAAATCAAATATATAAAAATTTAACAATCATACCTAAATGGTTGATAGAATTTTCAAAAGCAATGTGTGATCATTTCATAACAAAACTATACGGAAAGTGCAAAAGGAGCACTATTTACAAAGAATTGTATTTGATCGGAAGGAAAAATTATGGAGTAAACTTATTGGTAATTTTTAAAAATGCCATGTTAATTGATGTGTTTCTGATAGAGAACTCAGTGATCTATGGGCTTATTGACCCATGGGGATACTTTAAAAATCATGTATTGCATAAGCATGATGCACACGCTAATGCGCATTCAGTTGGTTACGGTTGAAGTGCCCAAGATGACAAGGTTTATTTAGTATTTATCTGGTGCCGGCAAACTAGGTGAAATTCTACTATCCTACACTATTTACATGTCTTCTGCTAGCATTGAACTCATGCGATTTTATTATGTAGGTGACAAGTAGGTTGTGCCCTTTCCAGCCTTCTCAATGTCATCGAAAATTGCTTTACCTCTTATGATCAAAAAGACTTTTCCCAGACGTTGTATCACCTTCTCAGAATCAGAATCAGTCAAATAGCCCATCACTATGTGGTGTCTTCTCTTTTGTGTGCATTTTTATATAGTGCAGACTCAACCGCAAGGTATTGTGTGGGATTTTTGTGTATCACAAATCAGTGTATGATACTGTACAAACACTAATCCTGATGTCATAGCTGCCACCAATGTCAGAAATTGGTTTCTTGTTTGACTGGGTTGTGAGCCCTGGTCAAGCGATAACTACACTCTCTTGCAGGGTGAACCACAAAAAGTCATTAATTTAACCTGTGCATAACCCTGGGTAGGTTGGCACAAAAGTAGTCAGGCTTAACTTAGAGACAAAATGAAAAGTATTTGTGCAACAATCTAACAGTAATGAAGTGAAAACTCCAAAACCAATTTAAAAATGAGACCAAATTTTAATACATTTTTTGATACCAAAATGACAAAAGTGCAATCAATAGAACCTGCATTATGAATGTTCAAAGCTTTTAGTAAAAACTAGCACCTACAAGATCAAACCGCCAAAAAACAAAAATGATGACTTAGGCACATTTTTGTCCAAAAGTGCTCTGAGAACCAGGGGGAGACCTGGAGCAAATGCTCTCCTGTCCACCCAAGGTGCATTGATGTTTTTTTTTACTTTGAAGCTTCTCCCACTACAATCTTCTCCGCAGCAGCAAAACCTTTTCAGTAGTCCTTTGACAAAGTGGTATCTGACCTTGTGGAACTGGCCTATGCAAGATGTCTCGGCATCATCCCACTGAGTCCGAATTTAGAACTCTTCACTGCTGCTGCGACCCAAGGTCATACAACAAACAAAGCTTTCTCCTCGCACACCTCCTGCAACCTTGCCCCACTGAACTCTACCTTTGCAGAACATTTTTCTCAGAAATTCTTCTAAGTTCTGAGGCAAGCGCTGACCGAGCTCAATTCACTTTTTGTATCCAAACCACGCTTCATTGAGGTCAGCCATATTTGTTTTACTTTGACCTAGTCTTGCACAACTAGATATCTGCAGTTAGCACATTTATCCTTTAGGCGTACGTTTTACTAAAAACTTTTAAAATTCATTACTCCAGGTTCTACTGATTAGATGTTTGTCATTTTGGTGTCGAAAAATATATTAATATGTACTCTATTTTTCTACATTAGTCTTAGATTTTACTTTTGTTGTGTTTTCACTGTATTACTGTTTGTGTGCTACTTAAATACTTTGCACATTGCCTCTAAGTTAAACCTGACTGCTTTTTGTGCCAAGTTACCCAGAGTTAATCACAGATTTGAATATTGACTTTTTGTGGTTCACACTGCACGATACAGTGGCTGTTGCTTCACCAAGGCTCACACCCCAGCCAAACAACAATGCAATTTCAAACAATGTTATTCTGAAAACCTGGACAGTTCTGAATACCCAGCTACATCTGTATGACTAGTGACACAGCCTATCCAAATCCCTGTCGAAAGCCACATTTTGTATAGCCTTTAAAACCCATCAATTAGCCCTCAGGTTCATTGCAATCAAACCCATCAACCGGCCCTCGGTTCCTACTGTGATCAACTTTGAAACTGGATGTCAGGCTCTACTGCCATCTAGCACGCCACCAGTGCTGAAACCCAACTGCCAGCCTTTGGTCAGCCTTTCATGGTGCCAGCATTCACAGCCCATGCTGGCCCTCTTAGTTGTACGCAGCTTAATATCCAATTCGGCTGAGAATCAGTGTCCCACACCCAGGGCCCGATGTAGGTAAATCTTTTTTACCACTTCTTAAATACCGATTCATACCGAATCGGTATTTAAGAAGTGGTAAAAAAGAGGAGGGCAGATGTAGGTAATTTTATTTTTATTATTACCGAATCGGAAGGAATAAATACCGAATCGGTAATGCCCATTGATTCCTATGGGCATTGAAGCCCATAGGAATCAATGGGCATTACCGAATCGGTATTTACCAAATCGGTAAATACCGAATTTTGCAAGGGTGCAGGGGGTGTCACTTTGACACCCTCTGGCACCCCAATTTCAGGCATGTGTGCCATGTGGCACACATACATGCCCTAAGGACATGTCTGTGTGTCACATGGCACAGGTGTGCATGCACAGATGTGCATGCACACCTGGATTCGGTATTTTACCACCCAATTGGATTGGGTGGTAAAATACCGACTCCTAAAGGCCTGTGGCACTGTTTGTAGTGCCACCTACATGTGAGATTTACCGAATCGGTAAAATTACCGATTCGGTATTTTACAGAATCGGTAAATTTACCGATTCGGTAAATTTACCAATTCTGTAAAAAAGGTCCCCTACATCTCAATGACCGATTTACCGGTCGGTAACGTCCGAATTCGGCCGTTACCGACCGGTAATGGCCACCTACATCGGGCCTCCAGTGATTAGAGCCTATCAGATGTTTTTCTGCTGCCACTTGGAGGCCCTCTTTTAGACCAGAGTCCACTCTAACACCCTTCAGATCTCTTCTACTGTTCTCTGCCCTCAGAGTTATCATGTTCTGCCTCTCCCAGACTACTCCTCATTGTCCTTCCTGAAAACAATTTGGCTCTAGATGTTCCTGATTTTAAAATCTCCAGCTGCCCCTTAGAGTATACGAGCCCATCAGTTAGCCCTTAAACAGCTATACTTATCTCTAGTCCCATGGTGTTCGAAGAACCCTTGGCAGCTCTATATGAACTCCTCAGCAGTCCCTAAGGGCACTGGTAACTCATGAATTTGAAAGTTTTCAGTTATAAGTTCATATCCGAAACTGGAGGATAAACATTAGTGTACCGAGTGAGCACCTCACCCACTACCCACTAATCTGGAGGGATGAAGGAAAACCTTTTTTTCTAAAAATGCCCAAACAGTGTACTCCTGCCATAACTCTCAGCTACATGGACCAATGTCTAGTTTTCACAAGTGAGCATGAACCTCCCCAGTGGAGTGGTTACTAGGCTGTGAGACATGGCAAACAGAGTGCCCAATGTAATATGAGGTAGACATAGCAAAGAGAGGTCAGAGTGTGATGCTGATAAAAGACAGAAAAACAAGCATATAATGAGATTTTCTTAGGCAAAAGGGGGGTGAAAGTGATGAGGGTCAAGAGAATGAAAAGAGATTAAAATACAAAGAAGACCTGGATAGGGTGACACAGAAAGGAAACACGTGTAGAACAGTGGGGCCAGAAAATAGGTAGTGACATATAGCCAAAATGACAGTGTGGCATATTGATATAGGAAGGGATCAAGACGCTTATGAAGGAAGGCAGGATGTGTCAGAAACGAATAGTTTTAAAATATGGGGCGGGTGGCGAAAGGGAATAACAGGGTAAGACAGTGGAAAGAGTGAAACACAAAGATGGGAGCTTCTGGGAGGAGCTATTAAAGTGACAGAGCAATGAGAGATGGGTGAAGAATGAAAGAAATGCAATAGCATGACATAAGGGAAATGTAGCAGAAATACAGGAAATCCAAAGGGAGAAATGGCACTGAAAATGGGGGGAGAAAGACATGGAGGTGATAAGACATCTTCTCAAGTAATCCAACTGCATCACTTTGCAATAAAGAATCAGCCAATCCTACTCCAACTCTTCTTCAGTACCAATTTTATCTGCAGCTTTCACACCATTCATCTTCCTCTTTTTCACTTTGCTAGCTGTCTCAAAATGGGCAGCTTTTGGAAATAACAGGCCAAGTTTGTAGTTTCAAAAAATGAATAGTAAAATATGTTTATGCGGCAGCCAAGGTTTCAGATGCTCATTGACGTTGAAAATGGTCAAGAAAGTAAACATAAACAATAAGAAAGACATCAGCAGGAGCCTAAAGAGTGTGAGAATGGGAAGTTACAACTCTGCTTTAATACAATTAAACAGTTGCCACCTCTCACAAAACCAATACAGCTGGACATCGCAAAAGATAAAAAAGCCATGTTACTCAACGCATGCTCGTTAATTAAACATAACACCGAAATGGCAGAGATGATTGAGAGCCATAGGCTGGATTTGGTATTTGTAACCAACACCTGGGCCGACGCTACATCTGACCCAGATCTGATACAAGCACTCCCTACTGGATTTAACATTACCAGAGCAGATAGAACTCACAAGCGGGGTGGCGGGCTATCCATTATCTCCAAAGACGTAGTTTCCGTAACAGCATCTCCTTCTGGTACCTCTCAAGACAGCAAACTGCTATCAATTCAGATACTACTCAATATGAACATCTCCCTGAATGGTTTACTAATATATCGACCACCTAAATCCCAGATCCCCTTGTTGGACAAAATAAGCCCCTTTCTGGAAGCCAGTATAAATTACACAAATTATACTATCCTAGGAGATTTCAATTACCATCTAGAGAATATCTCAGATCACAAGAACACCAAACTCAGTGATGTCATGTCAGGCTTGGCTATGGAGAAATTAGTCAAAGAGGGTACTCACGTTGCAGTACATACTCTTGATGGCATTTTAACTTCTAACTCCAGGCTTAAAATACATGAGGTCTTACCAGTGTCCTGGTCAGATCACGGAGCCGTTATATTTACGATTATGGCATCGTCCCAACCAACTGCAACAATCAATCCACCCGTGACATACACATATCTTGACTGGGTGAAAATTGATACTGATAGCCTTCACATCACTACTTGTAGGCAAGCCGAAAATGGTAGCAGATACAAACATGGCAGTGCATAATCTAACATCATGGATAAATAAGGCTTTAAATACAGTGGCACCTCTAAAAACCACCTCCTCGAGAAGGAAAAAGCCTTCAGAACCTTGGTTCTTAGACACATTGAGAAAGCAAAAAGAGTTATGTAGAAGAATAGAAAAATGGTGGAGGTCAAACTATCACAAGGATCTGAAAAAGAAATATGCTCTGGCATTGACTACATACAAAAAACAAATTACTGAGGAAAAGAGCAAATATTACACAGCTAAAATCTCTGGGGCCAAAAATTCCAGTAAAGAACTTTTTAATACCGTCAAAAAATTAGCTTATATTCTGGCCAAATTCAAAACTGACAGCAGCCCAGATTTCTGTAATGTGTTGGGCCAAGCTTTTGTTGATAAGGTGGAGACAGTATATAAAACCTTTCTCAAACAGAAATCCCCCTCCTAACGAATCCCCTTGCTTAGGGATAGATTCCTACTCGACACTACTCAGTTTCTCCTTCTCCTCCTCTTTAAGGGAACAGATTATCCAAACTTTAAAGACAACCTAATCAGGGGCCCCTACAGATCCTTGCCCCCTTGAAATATTTCATCTTTTTCCTGAAATACTTAGCAAACAGCCAACTGTTCTCTGAGATTATTGATTCTGGACAGTTCCCTGAAGCTTGGAAGCTAGCATCTGTGCTACCTTTGCTAAAAAAAAAACATTTGGACCCTGACGATCCAAACAATTATCGGCCAATCTCTAGAATTCCTTTTTCCTCAAAGGTTCTGGAGACGCTACTTAACATCCAGCTCATCGCCTTTATCTCCTCGAACCATCTTTTAGACCATTCGCAATACGGGTTCAGAGAGGGCCATCGAACAGAAACTGCTGAGGCTGCAGACCGTTATAACAATTGTATGTACCATGTTAACATCTGGATGCAATCCAATTGTTTAAAACTAAAAGGTGGAAAGACAGAAGTACTGTTGTTGGGTTCTAATCCTCCTGTCTGGTTACGAAAATGGTGGCCGACGGATTTGGGTGATTGTCAGGCACCAGTCTCCAAGGCAAAAAATCTAGGGGTTATCTTTGACAGTCTGCTGACCTTTGACAGCCAAATCAATAGTCTCACTGCCAATCTTTGGGGCATTTTAAAAATAATCAGGAAGATCCATTCCTTTATTCCTCCTGACGCTCAAAAAACATTAGTAACCACCCTCACACTTTCCAGGCTAGACTATGGCAACACCCTTTACGTGGGGATTCAGACACAACACCTGAAAAAGCTTCAGCGTCTGCAGAATGCAGCAGCCAGACTGATTTTAGAGATTTCCAAACTTGAATCGGTATCCCAACAACTAGGAGCACTGCACTGGCTGCCTGTAAGGAAAAGAATCATTTTTAAATAACTGTGTATTACGTTTAAGGCACTCCAAGGCAGGGGCCCTTCATACCTGACGTCACATATAAAATACTATGTGCCTTCCAGGAACCTAAGATCCGCTCAGCTAAAACTGCTTCAAGTCCCCAGGTATAGACAGGCACATTGGGGAGGTAGGAGATTTTTGCTACGAACTGCAAAAACATGGAACCTCCTTCCACTAACAATCAAAAACAGCCGGAATCTCAAATTATTCACGAAATCACTAAAAACATGGTTATTTCTTAAGGATCTATAAAATATGCTTCAGCACATCCTTCTTATGCACGTTTTTCTGAGTCCTCAGCGCCAAGACGCCCCCGGGCATTCGCTACACTTTATAAATTTAAAAATCAAATCAATCAAATCAAATCAAACCCCTGGGACAGAATTATCAAATTGATAGCGGAAATGCCTGCTCTCTTCCCCATTTGTCTTTCCCTTAAAAAAAATTAACATGACACCCCCCTTGAAGATGCACCGGTAGCTTGTGCTGAATAGGAACATGGAGGAAGAAAGCAGACATCTCCCTTGTCAACCCCTGCCATTTAACAGTCACCTGGGGTTGATAGAAATCAGAAGGTTTTATCGCAAGTGATTCACAACACTCATTTAATTTTGACCACAGCATGAAAGTAAGTAAAGAATGCTCCCCACTGCAGAATAGGCTGGCAGCTAGCTTCATTTTTGGAAACCGTTGTGCCCATGCTGTGTCAATGCATTTGCTGCACCAGAATTCTAGACAGCACAATGGGAGCCAGGCCAGGGTGATCAGTAAAGTTTTAAAGACAGTGCAGCAGAGGCAATTCAAGCACACTTGTGTGTGTCTAGTCTAGCCTATAAACATACAGACAGGGTGTGATCTGCCTACAAAGATAGGTATACTGCTCCGCCCCAGCATGTGCTTTACAATGAAGGACTCGGTAAGCCCTATTATCAGTATTATGGCAAAAATGGCTTTTCAACTCCACTTTCTTCGCACCATTGGACTGTTCAATGTAAAGGTCTACAGTTTAGTGTCCTGCCGATACCACAGTACATATGCATTTGCAATTGAGCTTCCTCAAAATGCCTGCCTGTCTGATTTCTCTCAAAGTGAGTGTCAAGACAGGCACTAATGATAAGGTTTTTAAAACAACATTTTTGATCTTCATCAAACTAAAAATTATTTTACTTTTGGATGCAAACGTGAGGTGCTGGAGTCCCAGTGCCCGAATAGACATGCTGTCACTGCCTCATAGTCAATGTGTCAGACCATTAAAATCTCCACTGCAGGAGGCAAGACACCATGCGTGACTTCAGGCCACCTACGGCCATCCCTAGAAACCCTTATGCAGGAAATTCTAGCCTTACTACTTATTCTTGGAGACTCACAATTAAAAATCACTGTCCTCGTTTGAGCCATTGAGCAGTTCAGCTGGCACTCAACAAACCCTAAAATGCCCTCAACCAGCCATACGAGCACTTCAGAGTCCCCCATAATGACCTCACAAAACCTCAAGTGGCGTATCAACCTCTTCAGCTTACCCTTGCACCCCATCCTGTGTCTCCTGAAGGCCATCCAGTGGACCTTAGAGCCCATCAACTATCTCTGAGGCTGACTGCTGGCCCACACGTCCCTCACGCACCCTTTACAATCCCTCCCTGCCCCTTCCTGACACTTTGAAGAAGAAAATGGTATGAAGGAAAAAATACAAAAAAGTATATGAGTAGAGGACATTTAATTACCCTCTCTGAAATGTTGTTATTCGTATTGAATGTTTCGCAATGTATTTACAACACACATAAACAATGCCAACCAATCAATGAAGACGACAGAAATTAAACTACACCATAACATTATATACATCAACACAAACACTGGTATACATAACAAAAAAAACCAAAATATTATTCTCACTAGTGTCCACCCATAGGTTCTGGGTGAAAAACTCAGAGGAAGTCCGAGTGAGACAGCTAAGGCCTAGGGGGTTTTCTTTTCCTAGCTCTAGTGTGTCACTATACAATTCCAAGAATAACTATGGTTCCAAGGACTCCTCCTTAGAAGTGTCGATGTTTCCATGTTTCAGACTTTTCTTCTTTGGCCTCCTCAGGACAAGGGTAATAAGACATTACTACAAAAATATACGCATAAAAGACAACATTACTCCAACCTCATAATTTGTGTGGAGCAAGCTGGTTGAGTTAAAAGACTGCCCAAACAATTAAAAGAAAAAAACTGCTACCAAAATATTCCAGGCCCAAAAAGTAACTAGCAACCGTGTTGGCCCACTTTAGAGTGGCGCGAAAGGGAAATGAAAATAAAGATGTATCAAGCACCAGTAATCCCATGCTATATTCAAATGTGAAAAAACAACAATACCAAGTGCTGGGACCCAATATATAGTGAACGGGCTGGGTTTCAAAACATGCTGGAGAGTCAATTCGGTTACTTACATCAATCATATGAGACCGGGTAAAAAAGGCTTGTAGCGCCACAATGGTGTCTCAACATTCGAGGCACAATTCCTTTAGAAACCAATGCAAAAAATCATGTTTATAAATGTACTCAAACCACCAGCAAATACAATACAGTCATCTTAACTGAAAGCAGCCTGGCCCTTACCTCCCTCTCCGTGTAGTGGCAAACCATCCACACTCAATCTTTGTAGAGCACCGTCTATCGCGATCAAAACCAGTCTCTGTACAATATAATAACATGCATGCAGATACCATCTAGTAAATAGATAAATGGAAAATGCAATCCCATCACCACCGTCAACTTTCAACAAACCTTATATTGGCCCAGAGAACTCTACTCATAAAGTCAGCAATCAAACCATGACCTCATGCTTTCTTTTAAAGGACGCTCAGACTACTCTGTTAACCCTTATAGACCTCCAAGCTAGCCGTTAGGACCAGAAGCTAGCCTTTAAACCCTTCATTTAACTGCGCAGGTCTTTGTGTCCATCACAAGACAGTAGACTAAAAAGACCTGCGCACTTTAAAACTAAGTGACATATCTGTCACTGCTTTCTGCTCCTGCCTGACTGGCAGCAGCAGAAACGAGATAGCCCCACCACCCGTCCTGACGCTCGGCTCAGGACGGGGTTTGAAAAAATAAAATGTTAATAAATTTAGTTTATTACCATTTTATTTTTCCATATCTGCGGGCAATTTTGTTAGTGGAGCGACGCTCCTCCACCTTAACAGAGCTACCGCCCTTGCTCATCCGCTAATGAATGTATGAATAAAATAACACTTGTAAAGTGCAGATGTTACTTGTCAAAGCCAGTATTGAAATACAGTACACATTTAGGCAATGAAAAGGAAAGTTTAAAGTTTTGCTTAAACTGAATATTATCATTGATGATTTTTACAGAGTGGAAGCGAGTTATAATATTTGGAAGTCAGAGAGGGTTCAGTTGCTCATGTTAGCTTAACTGGTAAAAGTAGTGTTCAGGTGATTAGGGGGACGGGGGACAATGGCAGTATCCTCCCGAATCGTTCGTTGTTGGCCATACAGGTTCCGAGTGCTGTTATTTCCCACTACTCTGACTCTGATTTTAGGAGCATTTACTTTGTTTTACTCGGCGTGAAGCGTTTTCTTTCACCACTGTGTTTTAAAAATCATTTCTTTTGCATTTCTACTCGGGGTTGGAGGAGCTTGGAAACTGCTCCCGGCACGCAGTACCGATTGGGGGGCATTGTGTGCACTTACCTCAACGCGAAGGTCGGAGCTCGGTCATCTGTCCTTCCCACCCTGGTCTGACGCGGTAGCTAGTACCGTTGCGTGGAGGGCGGGGTAGGTAGAGCCAGGCACTTCCGCATACCCCGGTTAGAGGTCTAGTTGCAGGGGAGATCCTGCATAAAGCCCGCTTGGACCGGCGGCGGCACTGCGAGGAAGGGGGACAGTGGCAGCATCCTCCCGAATCGTTCGTTGTTGGCCATACAGGTTCCGAGTGCTGTTATTTCCCACTACTCTGACTCTGATTTTAGGAGCATTTACTTTGTTTTACTCGGCGTGAAGCGTTTTCTTTCACCACTGTGTTTTAAAAATCATTTCTTTTGCATTTCTACTCGGGGTTGGAGGAGCTTGGAAACTGCTCCCGGCACGCAGTACCGATTGGGGGGCATTGTGTGCACTTACCTCAACGCGAAGGTCGGAGCTCGGTCATCTGTCCTTCCCACCCTGGTCTGACGCGGTAGCTAGTACCGTTGCGTGGAGGGCGGGGTAGGTAGAGCCAGGCACTTCCGCATACCCCGGTTAGAGGTCTAGTTGCAGGGGAGATCCTGCATAAAGCCCGCTTGGACCGGCGGCGGCACTGCGAGGAAGGGGGACAGTGGCAGCATCCTCCCGAATCATTGTTGGCCATACAGATTCCTAGTACTGTTATTTCCCACTACTCTAACTCTGATTTTAAGAGCATTTACTTTGTTTTACTCGGGGTGAAGCGTTTTCTTTCACCACTGTGTTTTAAAAATCATTTCTTTCGCATTTCTACTCAAGGGTGGAGGAGCTTGGAAACTGCTCCAGGTACGCAGTAGAGGATTGGGGGGCATTGTGTGCACTTACCTCAACGCGAAGGCCGGAGCTCGGTCATCTGTCCTTCCCGCCCTGGTCGACAGGGTAGCTAGTACAGTTGCGCGGGGGCGGGGTAGGTAGAGCCAGGCACTACCGCATACCGCGGTTAACGGGCTAGTTGCAGGGGAGATCCTGCATAAAACCCACATGCCCCAGCGTCCGCGCAGCCGACGCTCCGCCGGCACGCCTTCGGCGTGCCAAAGGCAAGCCCGTCTGCGCCCGTCCGCAGCCAACAGGAGCCCGGGCCAGAACCCCAGGAGGATTTCAGGTAGGGAAACATTATGCTCGGCAGGATCTAGTAGCTCTCTATGCTGGGATAGAGGACTGCTGCAGACATAGCATGAACCCAGTGAAATTTGACAAAATTAAGAGTTGCAGGCATTGTCTGTTTACGCTTAATCCCCGGTTGAGAACCAGGGATGCTGACCCGTTACTCAGCTGTGCCCTGATCAACTGCAGATCACTTAGGAAGCACAGAATTGAGATACGTGACTATCTAGTGGACAGTCAGGTGGAAATACTTTTTCTTACCGAGACATGGCTCGATGAGGAGTCGGGTCCTGAAATTCTAGAGGCACTGCCCCGTGGTTATGGAATCTGTAGAATAGACAGGTCCACGGGGAGGGGAGAAGGGATCGCCATTATCCATAAACACAACATACAGTATACTTTAGAGCCGGCTGACATTGTAGACAGTGAAGCAGGTTTATTTTCTGTTAAGGTCTCTCATAACTACGTGATTACGGGATTTTTAGTTTATAGTCCCCCTGGAGGAGCAATGCAATTTGCAGCTAGTCTTATTCAAAATTTGACACAGCCTGCCATCAGATATGTGAAGCTTCTTTTGTTGGGGGATCTGAATTTGCATTTGAATGACACCTCCAACATGGTAGCCCAGGAGCTCCAACAAGAGTTGATAACTCTGCAGTTGTCACTAAAATCTGAGCTCCCTACGCATCAGTCGGGGCATTTATTTGACCCAATTTTTGGTAACTGGGAAACACTCAACATTGATCCCCCGGTACCTGTTATATGGAGTGACCATTTCCTGATGCCCTTTCGGGTAACTGGTACAGTCGATAAAATACCGGTGAAGGTGGGAGCAAAGAGGCGACAGAGGAAATGGGTGGGTTTCTCCCCCGAGAATTTCCATATGGCCTTGGTGCATGGAGGACCTCCAGGGGGACTGGAGGTAGACTCAGCCTGTGAGGCTCTGGACAGCTGCATCCTGGAGACGCTTGATAGTAGCGCACCATGGTCTAGTAAAGGGTCTGAGAGACAAATTAAAACTGCCCCTTGGTTTAGTGCTGAGCTGAGGGAGGCGAAGGCAGCATGAAAGCGCCTTGAGAGACGCTGGAGAAGAGGCTACCTGCCAATTCATGGAATGGAATACAAATCCAGTCTTAAAGGATATCACGCCCTGATTAGGAAAGTACGAACATCCTACTATACAGAGAGGATAGAAAAGACGGGAAGCTCAGTTAAGGAGCTGTTTATGGTCTACAAAGAGATATCCTCGCTCTCGACCATAGAGGTACCTGTGGCAGGATCTGTGGTATCCTGTAATCAGGTAGCAGAGTTTTTGCCAATAAGGTGGAGAGGATTTACTCTACCTTTCCTGTGGAATCCAGGGATGGGCCTGGAAGAGAGGGGGTGCTTAGTAGTGGGCTAATCGAGACAGACTACCTGACTACGTTTAGGGTTCCAGCTGGAGATATGCTGAGCAAGATTGCTATTAGCATTAAATCCGGTTCACCCAAAGATCCCGCGCCTGCTAAAATCTTGAGAGGGAACAGCGAGACTCTGGAGCCATTTATTAGACATCTGCTAGAACTCTCCTTTAGTTCAGGTAGGGTGCCAAAAACCTGGAAAAACCTGGAAGGAAGCAGTGGTGCTCCCTCTGAAAAAAAACCGAACATAAGCATGGAGCAGTTGAATAACCTGCGTCCCATTTCACTCCTCCCATACTTCACTAAGATTGCTGAGAAGGTGGTCAATCAACAACTGATTGCTGAGAAGGTGGTCAATCAACAACTGACTGCCCAAATTGACACTCATAAGCTGCTTCATCCCACGCAATCTGGCTTCCGTGCTCTTCATTCAATGGCGTCAGCTCTGCTTTTCTCCAGGGAGACTCTTCGTAGACACGTGGATGAGGGTCAAACAGCGGCACTGATTCTTCTTGATTTAAGTGCCGCCTTTGACATTGTAAAACACACAAATCACACAAGATGATGGACGGAATGTTGCACAATGGCAAAACATTCACCCCCAGTCACAGATCTGGGTTTTATCATCATTATTTTGCTCACTAAGCCACCCCAGTTCAGACATGGCCATATGCAAATCAGTCTTGAGCTGTGCCTCATGGGAACAGTCCAGCCCAAACTGCTAAGCCATGTCTTACCTGGACTGGAATCAAGCATCCTAGGATCGGTTTCTGGTTTCTGGATATGATGGTGTAGGAAGCTGGGGGCTGAGACTTCAGCGCGGGGACACACTTGTCAGTGTAACCAGGCACTTTACAAGCTCAGTTTACTTACTATTAGCCAAGGTAGATCATAGTTATTCTCATGATTACATCATGAGTAAATTTCTTGTAAATCTACATGTCAGGGCTGATGCATATTGTTTTAGAAATGGAACATTTGTCACTGGGAGGCAATCAAGGCTCCTAAAGTGTCCCGGGAAATAAGCCACATGAGTAAAATCATGAACAAGATGGGATGCCATGTTTGATTAGTCTGCAAATGATGAACAGTTATAATGAATTCTCTCAATCAAGTTGGGTCATAGTTGTAGATTGAAATGCAGATTTCTGACAGTCCATAGTTATGAAAAGGCTGATATTGAAACGCATTCTAGAATAATAGGAACAAGATGCGGAAACTACAAAGATTATATTGTTGAAAGATAATATACTGTCAAAAATGAATCCTAAATTCCTTTCTGCTGTCACTAGTGCGGGTTCAGGGACTAGCTCTAAAGACCATTTATACTTGTCTACATAGCAGCATTTCTAATTTATCTTCATATTGTCTGATAGATCTAGACCCTAATATATAACTTGGGGGGGGGCTATCGTTCCTCAAGGGGACCGAGTTAATTACCCTGTCCCTATAGCATAGAAACCCCCACCAAATTTATAAATGACCACCAAGCAGACGGGTATTTATAATGCAATGACAGGAACTGCTGTTGTGGTGGATCCTGCCAAAGCATGTTGCTGTTTGGTGCAGGGTTGCACCAGCAGGAGCAGCCCTGTACCAAAGAGTTTTCTTTTTTTTTTTTTTCCTGAAACAGGAATTTCTTTTTGGAAATTCAAAAAGTGAGGCTCCCTCCCCATGTGAGTCATTTGCCATGGCAAAGAGAGCATTCTTGAATTTTACTATCCCTCACCACCAGGGTTTGGCTGGCTGCAACACACAGTAAAAATGTGCTATATATCCTGCCATACTTATTGAGTGGGTGAACATATAGCCATTTCTCAGATGGCCCTTAATCTGTCGGCCTTCAGAGATGTCTAAAAGGATCATTGCAGACTGCCTCTATTAACTATAATGAGACTTAGAATGTGTTCCCTCTGGTTATTCCTGCCATGTGACAGGTGAAAATATGACTGAGCTGAATCAGTGCAGCTGTGTTTCCCTACAAATGAAGGTAGTTGTCAGTTTGCCTGTGTTTAAACCAATGCTTAATCTGAGCCCTTGGTTTCCAGGGCTTCACACCAGCACTTAATTGTCAGCCCCCACTCTTATGACAGTCTGCCACAAACTGGCGCTGGATAGCTCATTTAGAGATGACCACAACAATCGTCAAATATTATAGCCTTATAGCCCGCGTTAGCGGGCTATACCGGCTGTTAAAGGCCCGTTGGAATGTTGAAAGGCCCAAGCCGAAGGCGAGGGACTTTAACAAAGCAGAGGGACTTTAAAAGCCAGTATAGCCCTGCTACGAAGGGCTACAAGGCTATTAGAACATTCTGCCACTATTATTATTATTATTATGCGTTCTTATATAGCGCTCGATTACCCGTAGGCATCTCGGTGCTTGCCTTGGGAACCTGTCCTGGCTTCCCCAAGGTGAAAGCCAGGCATCCCACTGCAGGGGGGCCGTAGTGGAGATTAAGCAGGCTAATGCCCAGAGCTGCAGAGTGTGAACCCGTGATTCGAGTGGGCACCAAAGCGAGAATTATCGAGTCCGTGGATATTTGGGCTCAAGACCCTGCCGCGTCGGGAATTGAACCCTGGTCCCAGGTCTGACCTCTGCTTCAGGGTCTGCCTCCTCTAACCAGTGAGCCACACTTCTAGAGGACAGAATGTTCTAAAAAATAAAACAAAGCATTCAGAGATCGCGAGGGGACTGAAATCCCTTCAGCCAGAGCTGTGAACAAAGAAACATTGGAATGTTGGCACTCCGGGCTTATACCAGCCATTATATTCCGGAGCACTCCATTGTTTTCAATTGAGCTACCAACATTCCAATGTTCTAATAATTCTTTTACATTAAAAATGACTGTAACTTGCTGTCCGAGCCATTTTTATAACTTTGGGGGCCTGAAATTAGTTAAATTGTCACACTGATAGGAGTGTGATGGTTAGTAGTTGTGCTGTTACAATCATTGGCTGCATGGCAGGGGCAATGTGCGGTGCAAGCTGCAGTGGCCTTCTGACAAAAGCCCTGGCACTTATTTATTTTTTTAACAAAATAAACATAGTTCAAATGCTCAAATCATCCTATTTCCTAATCTTCACACCTATAGCGCTGCCAGTTCTGTAAACTCCCGTAACCTCACTGTTTTATTGGCTCCCAGCACGATAAATCCGGAATTCCCACGAATTAATATGACGGTGCGGGCAGTTGGGGAACAGATACTGCCTGAACTTGTGAAAGAGTGTGCGTAGACTTTTGATTTGGATTGTTTCGTTTTGGGACTGAAATAAAGATTAACGTGTCATCAGCACGGATGGATATTTTAAAGAAATTGTAATACATGTGGATTCTGGATTGGGATTGTGTAGATTCAGTACTATAATGGATGCACCCGGAATCTTTGAAGTTCTCTGAGCATAACTAAATCGAACTGGGCACGCAAGATAATTCATCTTGATGATAGTGATTTCAACATTTATTAAGCCCTGATGATGTCCCGGATGGGGACGAAATGTGTTGGCTGTTAATCTGTTAATTGGTTGTATATGAAAATAATGATGTTTCTTCTGGAAGTTGACTGAAATCAACACATGCTTCAGAATAAAGAAAACCGACTTCAACACTTTTTGCTTGGAAGATTACTTATGTGAATTTCTGTGAATTGTCTGTTCAATTACACTAAAAATAGAAATTTTTGAAATTTGGATTATAATTTTGCATGCTCCCTCTATGTTGTAGTTTTTACAACTTTGGAAGAAATAGATACTAAGCAAAAGCTAAAGAAGAGCTCAGCTTGATTATGGTTAGAGATGTTGTAAGAGTATATAGGAGGAAGAAAACGTATGGGAGTGATTTTGTTTCTTTTTGATATCCACATCAAAGAGTTTTGTTAATACTTTGATGAATTTATTAGGAGAGTTATTTGCTGAGTCAATTCTAAATAATAGTATTATTGTTGCGACAAATTTAACATGTGTTTGTAGAAGCATTCTTTATCTTTTGCACATGCATTTTAAGTCACCAGGGTCCCTGTAAACAAAGGAAAGGAATGTGCGGCTGTTTTCTGAGTTTTAGCCTTCAGTGGTACAAGGGAGAATAGTCAAGCAAAATTCAAATTAATACTGGTATTTTCATCATTAATCCCAAGAGATGGAGGGGGACCGCAGCAGAATCTTTAGTAAAAGCAGTGGCTTCCCACTAGTATTAGACTTCTGTTTGCTGGCAGGAGTTGGATTTTAAGGGGATCGCTAGGTGATTAGTCCAAGGTAACTTAAAGGAGGGAGATATGACGTTCAGGAGCGAGTTTAAAAATAAGAGCAAGGTTATAACCCACAAAATTGGAAGAGCTGATAAGCAGTCCAAGAATTTTACAGGCGTTGAAACATTATGGGCGATCAGGCCAGCCTTTGAAATGTACTAGGCAATCAACCCAGATATTAAATTCGGCATGCACCATAAAACAGGGTCACTGGAAAATAATTATGGTTATCTTGCATTTATCACATAATCGATCATCTGCTGCATAATCTATAGAGTTTAACAAAAAATAAAGGGGCATATTACCAAGGGTGGCGATAGGCAATTATCGCCGGTTTAGGGGCCGCCAAGCGGTGATAATTCTATCGCTCTATTAGCAAGCTGTCGCTAACTGATGTTAGCGACAGCTTTTAGGCGATAGCGAGCGCTTTGGGGCCCGCTTTGCATGTCATCGATATTTATTGCTAATGACATGCAAAGTGGACGTACCCAACCTGTTAGCGACTGAAGGCAGTCGCTAACGTCGCTATCGCCTATTAGCAAGACAGGCGTAGCGATGGAAATATTCCCGCTATCGCCAAAAACCAACGCCTGCTCAGACCAGTTTTTAGCAATGTTATCCAATGGGAGGTGGATAACATGGCTAAGAGCATTTTGTCGCTAATGCGTGAATATTGCTGTATTCTCAGCGATATTCACGCATTTCGCCTGATTTTTATCGCTTTTGAGATAAACCTTGCTAATAGCAAGTTATCTCAGCAATAAAAACCGGTGATGCACGGCGATAAAAATATTGCCGCTAACCCTACTTAGTGATAAATATCGCTATGGGTTGGTAATATGCCCCAAAGTGTTTCTAGCTCGAAAGGATCAAAGGTTACTAAAAACGTGGCCACATGTGTCCCCGCACAGTTGAAATCCCTTCACTAAGGTTTACTGGTCATCTTTCAATTGCTGTATTTGGTAAATAGGTACTAATAAGGTGAAATCTTTGCCTTGACAGTGTTATCAAGCTCATAAATAACAAATAATGAAGTAATATTTGCACAAAATGTGACGCATCACGCCTCATAAATTACCATCCTTTTTTTTTTTTTTTAAACCTTTATTGCGCATTGCTTGAATACAGATATGGGCCTACAACCATTTGGCCGACCTCAGAATCAGTTTGCAGCACGTTCGTTAGCCAGAAGGCATCTCAGTGGTATAACATTCCAACAAACTGTATACATTACAAAAGACAATTCGAATAGACGCGACCACTGAGTTAAGGAGCAAATAAGGTTCATTTTAAAATATATAATAGTAAGGATCAGATGGCATACAATCAACCGAAGTTCATAGGGTGGGAAATGCACACATCAGGATGTCCACATAGCTAATAATCAGTATCAGGGCGTTGGCGCTACAGTACACACATCAGGACAAAGGAAATTCAAAGCACAGTACGCACCAGTCCTCACCCACCCCATGAACGCCAGACCACCTTAATAAAGTTAGAAATATCCAAAATACAGGTATGACAAAGGGCGCGATACCTAACCTCATACTGACCCAAAAAAGAGGGAGAAAAAGAAACGAAAGGAAACAAAGAAGGAGGGGAAAAAACGAACCATAGAAACTAAGGAAGGACAAGAAAACAAAAAAAGGGGAGGACCCCACCCCCTACCCCCCACCCTACACCCCTGCAGAGGCTATGGCTTACCCCCGCCTAGCAGCGTGTCTGTCGCCCGTAAAAGAGTACCTGAAATATAGTTATAGAAAGGAAAGAAAGAGTAAAGTCATTAATAGAGCTAAAGGAGGGCCGTTCATACTTGCTCCCGGCTACTCCCTCCCGCAACATAGCAAAATCACTCCCCAAAGTACATAACAAAATGAAGGTCAATCAATACCATAAGAATTAGGGAGTATCTTTAACGTAGCACGCAAATAGTGGTGACCAACGATCGCGCACCCCTCGCCCCCGCCAGCCATAGCAGTGTCAACATGTGGGGAAGCATACTTTCCCTGGCCCGACCTTGCGAGTCCACCCGGGAACGTTCGTCGATTTATTCCCTCAGCCGAAAAAAGTAGCTACGCAACGTGTCCAAGCAATACTGGAGATCAGCAAACAAAGACAAAATGGACGCCGCCGGCCACCAACAGAGTTCTCACCACTTGCGGTCATCTTGCCAAAGACAGTCCCGGTATCAATACTCCAGATTAGAGAGGCCAAAACGAAAAAGGGAATGGCAGGTATCATAGTCAGCCGTTGGTTAAACAGTGTCTTAGGTACCATTGACGGTGCGATAGACCAGGCCGCCGGCAGTTGCCGAGAAAGGGACCCATCAGAGTAATTCAAACACACGGAGGTCTGTCCACGGGCCACGGCAGGATCCGGGATCATCAATTCCCCTCCGTACACAGTAGCGGCCACAACACCACCCGCGAAGATAGCGTGGGGCAGGTTCGCGTGCACCCCGGACCCATCCGATCGTGATGCCTCCAACGTAAGCACCATCTCTTCAATCTTACGCCCCAGAACTAGGGAGCCTTTCTCACAGACAGACCAAAAGTCACCAAGAGCGGCCAAAATATCGCCATGTGATAGTGTAGTCCCCTTCTCCTGTGCCACCATTCCGCCTGGTATCGCACACTCCCCACCTCGCTGTGTCTTGATAGTTAGGACGGCACAATCCGCTCCCTCAAGGCGGCGGTCGGGCAACCCCGTAGTGAGGGGAGATTGAGAGTCAGCCATAGATGATTGTAATCCGGGCAGGCCACCATCAGATGCACTGTGACAGTAGGAGCCGTCGCATCAAAGGGCGATCTCCGGTTTCGGCCAGCCTCGCTCAGGCCGAGCGGTAACGGGAAATTCGGGAGCGGCCCGCGAAATCCGGCCAGAATCGCAATCCGAGCCAGAGCAGCACCCCCTCGATAAGCCGACTGTTATCAAGCTTTCCCTCGGGCCGGCACATCAGGGACGCACTCCAACCGCATTCGTAATCAAGGAAGGCGTTTGCTGCAAATCCGATTGTCAGCCAATGCGCTTCGGCAGGCCCACTCTACCCAGGCATAGAAGGCCGCCGTTGTTGGTGTAGCGTCCGGTCCTGTAGCGCACTGAAGGTCCCGGTTCCAGGGTCACTAGGGCCGCAACCTTCCGTCGCACGTATCTCCGGCTGTGAGGCCGGCAGAGACCTCGGGAGCGCACTATCGATGTCGGGTCACATTCATAAGCACAAAACTATAGCGCAATGTCAGGATTATATACAGGATATCCGTGCGGGATTCGGAGGTTTGTAGAGCCGGGAGCCTACACTTCCATCCTGATCGCCATCTTGGCTCCTCCTATAAATTACCATCCTTGATGCATCATTTAGTCCACGCACCCCCCCTCCCCGCATATTCCAGTGGCTTTCTATAAAGATGAAGGCACAAATAACTTGACAAGCGAAGAAACCGACCTGTGGTCAATAAATCAACACCCCAAGCACGGTAGAAGTAGGGTTTATAATATTAACAAAAACCGTGGCTCTGCAATATTGTACGGTTGCTCTTGTAGAGAACGGTACTATATATTTGCAACTCCAACTCCAGGTTTTGAGTGCCTGTCCAAAGGATTATTTGAAAATAAGAAGGGATGGCTACAAATATCTAGTGTAGGGAGCATTGTAAAATCTTTCAACTTAAGCATATAGTGGGCATCAGACTGAATATAAAGGGCAATGCATTAAATAATATTCCAGTGAGCTTTGCTAGTCTGAATGGTGCCTGCTATGGAAATAATGGTTTTAGTCACATTCTTGCTGGATTTTGATGGGTTTCAAAATGTATAGATGTACTGTTTGCTTCCATTATGTCTCTCTTTATGAAGTGGAGTCAGTGGTGGCTCCTCCTCTATGGTGGAGGAGCGTCGATCCCCATGCCACCCTCAAAAGTTGAGAATTACAACAACAATAAAATAAGTTTATTATCGTTCTATGTTTCAGCTTCTCCCTGCTGCATCCTGGGGTGGGGCCATAATCGGGCAGTCAGGAGAGAGAGTGGTGGGCAGCACTGCTATCAGTGCACAAGTGGGTTTGCCGGCTGTCTCAGGCTAGCCAAACTCAAACGCGCACTGAGCTGCATCTAACCCAGCTGCATTGCTCGGTTGGAGAGAGAGCAGGCAGAGGCTCTAAGGGGGATATTCACAAAGACGGGAGATAACTATCGTCATTGTCAGTCATCACAAGGAAAGTTAACGCTGCCTAACCTTTATTAATATCGACATGTTAGCAGGGTATTTTCAAGCCCGCGGTACAGTAACAGGGGAGGGGTGCCAAAACCCACATACTAATCATCGCGATGGCGAATTAAAATCCTGCGTTAGCCGGTGATATCCTTAATATCCTTTTCCCCTCCCCCCCTCGTCCTTTGTGCCCCCTAGCTCAGCACTCTTACGATAAAATTTTGCCTTGAAGGCCTTTTGACGGCTTATAGACATAGTATGTGATTTAGAAAAATGTATGGTCAGGTTTAAAGAGTCCATAAAAGCTATAAATCATGGACCACAGACTCTCATGGACTTCTTTACTTTTTCTTTTGTCCTGGCCGCCATTTTGCTGCTGCTCTCGGCCGCTTTTCTCTGGACCCTGACCCGCCATCTTGTCCATTCCCTCGTCTTGTACCCTTCTCCCTCGTTTCCCCCTTGACGATCCTCAAATGTTTCTTTCCTTTTCTGTTTTGCCTTTTCTCCATACCCTTGTATCCCTCCAACCCTCCCTTGGTGCTGTGACTGCGTCCCCCCTCTGACCCCACTTAATGGAACGCTGCCTGAGAAAATCTACTATTTGTGTATATATATGTATATAGAGATAACTCTAATCACTAGTATATGCAGTAGACCTTTGTACTCTCTACCAATCCTATGTGACCCTTAGAGTATATCCATTTGTATCCCTTCCTTATATATATAGAGATAACTCTAATCACTAGTATATGCAGTAGACCTGTATACTCTCTACCATTCCTATGTGACTCTTAGAGTATATCCATTTGTATCCCTTCCTTATGTATATAGAGATAACTCTAATCACTAGTATATGCAGTAGACCTATATACTCTCTACCATCCCTATGTGACTCTTAGAGTATATCCATCCGTATCCCTTCCCTATGTATATAGAGATAACTCTAATCACTAGTATATGCTGTAGACCTTTGTACTCTACCATTCCTATTTGACTCTTAGAGTATATCCATTTGTTTCTCTTCCTTGAGTGACTTTACTACTTGTACATTTGCAATTTTGCTGTCTGTTTGTATCTCTTCCTTGTGTGACTTTACATCTTGTACATTTGCAATTTTTTCTGCTTGTATCTTTTATGTAACGCATGTAATCCTAAGTCCTTATGTTTCACAACTAGTTCTTATGTAAAGCGCTCTGACACCTTTGGGTAAAGTTCGCGCTATATAAAATCGCATTAAATAAAAAAAATTAAAAAATATATTTTTTTTTTTTAAATAAATAAATAAAAGGAGTGCAGGGATCATCTTGGCACCAGCCCCGGGGATGTCTTTGCAACTTGAAATAAAAAAAATCCCCTAACTTATTAATGTAAACCGTGAACAGCAGGGGGGTCACGATGCAACCCTGTTATATCCCTCTCTTCACAGTCCAGATATTTGTCAGACCGCCATCCCTATTTTATCTGACTGCAGCTATGGTGTGTTTATGGGCAGTATATAAAAAAGCCACCCACAGAAGCATATTTAAATCATGGTTCAGCAGCTTCATGCCTTCTTCTGCCCTCTCATCCTTTTTCTGTATTGAGTGGGCCCACCGGTGTACCCTTCCCAGGCAACCTGTGACCCATCTTCTGCATTATATTGACAGCAACCTTATCCTGCGTGAAATCTGGATGCAGGACAGCCTAGTAGTAGACAATATGAGGGTGATGATCTTCCCTGATTGTACCCTGGCAGTTCAATGGCAACAGCACACTTTTCATGCAGTTCAATGCAGAATGCAGGCCACATCCTCGCAACCCTCCGGTGGGGGCTGAGGGAGATGTAGGGACTGACTATTGTGGAATGCCTCCTAGATTCCCTGTTCCCCTGATTAAGAGCAGGTTAAACAGTAGAGGAGAAGGGCACTGCAATCGGCTGTGACATTTCGAGACCCCACCACACTCTCAGACACCCATGGCAAAGGCTTTAAGTTCACCAGCAATGAGGGCTTCCTTTTATCAATTCTGCTCCCTCCAGGCCCTAACACACCGCCACGTGTAACACCTAATCTGCAGACGATACCCTTTGAATAACACTAACAATATTTTCCACATGAGTGGGCCTTTTGATCGACCTTGCCACTGAAGTTAATCATTTACCTTTTGTTTTGGTGGTTTTAGGGCTGCTCCACTCGGTGGTAGGAGCTGCTCTTATGACACACTGTACTTTCCATGCATGCACTAGAGAGCACACACAGTACACTGTACCTGTGGCATGGGGTGGGGAACACTGTAGTACAGCAGGCGTGCAGACACCTTCCAATACAAACAAACTAAGCATGGGCGTAAAATCCATTCCGCTCACGGATTTTGCGGATTTTCGGTAAATTCGCAATCCGCGAACTCTCGCGAACTTGCCGAAAATTCGTAAAATCCGTGCAAAGCGGATTTTTTGCTTGGTCGCACTTGCCAACTAGAATACTATACAATTTCGCGGGAGTAAATACTTGCGAACACGTAGATGCGGCGGGCAGCGACAATCTCGCAATTGCGAGATTGCAAAATTTGCAATTTCGCACAAGAAATCCACCAGCAGGCAGCATAAACCTTGAAAATTATGATTTTTATCAGAATAACTCCTCAGGTTGACATTTGCCTGCACTTTTTCTTTGCAAGGAGTCCATTTTGGGGGGTGGCGGTGGGAGGAAGGAAGTGCCCCACAGTCTCCAACTTCCTGTTCCTGTCCACCAGGCTCCTCCCAGTGCTTTCTTCATGTGCTGGTCACTTTGATTTGGATCTTGACCTGGAAGGATTACTTTTGTGGATGCTGCTGGATATTTCGATTTTTGCAAAACTGAAAGCACTCAGCAGGTGCAAAAGTTCAATCTTATCATTAGTAACCATTCCCTGTAGTGCTTCCTGAGGGGCCCCTTCAGAGTTCATTTGCCTACTTGCAACTATTCTATGACCCTGCTCTGACCTTCACAGCAGGCTCAGAGAATAGCTACAAGTATACAACAAAGGTCCTGTTAAAAAAATTACACTGCAACAGAAAGCAATTACAGACAAAACTGAAAGCACTCAGCAGGTGCAAAAGTTCAATCTTATCATTAGTAACCATTCCCTGTAGTGCTTCCTGAGGGGCCCCTTCAGAGTTCAGCAAATTACAGAAAAGGAAGCAGGTGCCAGCCAGACTGGAAGTTTAAATTCAGTGACAGCAGTTCTTGTAAAAACTTACCGGGACGCCATCGGGCGGTGCCGTGAGGTGAACGGCGGCAGCAATCTCCAGCCCAGGACCACACTTCCCAGCAGCCCGTGGGACAGCGCACCTGTGACGCGCTAGGAGCGCCCGGAGGCGCTACAAAAACGCTGACCCCCACGAGGCCAGGGGGGACACCAGTTCTTGTAAAAACTTACCGGGACGCCATCGGGCGGTGCCGTGAGGTGAATGGCGGCAGCAATCTCCAGCCCAGGACCACACTTCCCAGCAGCCCGTGGGACAGCGCGCCTGTGACGCGCTAGGAGCGCCCGGAGGCGCTACAAAAACGCTGACCCCCATGAGGCCAGGGGGGACACCAGTTCTTGTAAAAACTTACCGGGACGCCATCGGGCGGTGCCGTGAGGTGAACGGCGGCAGCAATCTCCAGCCCAGGACCACACTTCCCAGCAGCCCGTGGGACAGCGCGCCTGTGACGCGCTAGGAGCGCCCGGAGGCGCTACAAAAACGCTGACCCCCACGAGGCCAGGGGGGACACTAGTTCTTGTAAAAACTTACCGGGACGCCATCGGGCGGTGCCGTGAGGTGAACGGCGGCAGCAATCTCCAGCCCAGGACCACACTTCCCAGCAGCCCGTGGGACAGCGCACCTGTGACGCGCTAGGAGCGCCCGGAGGCGCTACAAAAACGCTGACCCCCACGAGGCCAGGGGGACACCAGTTCTTGTAAAAACTTACCGGGACGCCATCGGGCGGTGCCGTGAGGTGAACGGCGGCAGCAATCTCCAGCCCAGGACTACACTTCCCAGCAGCCCGTGGGACAGCGCGCCTGTGACGCGCTAGGAGCGCCCGGAGGCGCTACAAAAACGCTGACACCCCTCTCGCCATGCGAGTCGCGCGCGGGAGAAGCCCGGGCAAAGGGCGGGCCCTCTGTGGCCCTCAGAGGCACGAAGAGGCCGGGACGGGCCACCCCATTTGGCTGTTACAAAGTTGGAGGTACTGTATTTTTTCATACCGATTCTGAGATTGCACTGTTCTCACATCATGTCCATCTGGGAGGAGTTGAACGCCCTGTGTGGCACGAACTACGCCCAGAATGTATCTACTCCCCCTATATTGGACAGAGATGCCGATGAGGTAAATGACATTGACATTGTGAATACAGACAAAATGTGCACTAGTCCCTCATCACAACCCTCCAACTTACCATTAATAATTTTTCCAACTGAGGCGATGAATAAAACACCTGACCCAGTCTCACCACCTCAATTGACCCTACTGGCACAGATTGAACATTTGTTAACAACCACACTATCACCTTTGATTACAAAAATCAATGAGCTGGGAGACAGGCTGACTAGTATTGAAAATAAATTATCTAGAAATCCTATCGCCACTGAAACAACTGCCGCACCCATTCACTCTATTCTCCCCTGCAACAAAGAAAACTTCAAACCCACGACACCTATGAAAGCTCGAATTCCTGAACCTCTCATCTCTCCACCCAATCCAAGAGGCCAGAACAGCATTATTTCTAACTCCGTACCTGCACCCCATAGACTACCCAGGTTTGCACATGAACGCAGGAATTGGATCAATTTACCTCCAGAAGCTGCCCCCTACGTGACTGTTCTTTCTGGGGTCCCTGCACCGATTCAGGGCAAATTTGAATCCCATCAGGACTTGTTAAATAAAACCATCTCCTGGCTAAAACAACACAGACCATTGCCACCTGCTTTAGATGGCGGCATTTTGAGGGTCAGGAGGGTGGGGTGGCTTGTTACGTCGGCCAAAGACATCCCGGGCGACCTTATTTTAATTAAATTCAAAACTTTGAATATTGTCCCCTATTTGCGATCCTCCCAACCCAAAGAGGGAGATGGTCCCATTCGCATATGGGACTTGCACGATTTTTATCCCGACCCCCGACCCTACCCGTCCCTAAGGCAAGCGACATGGAATTATAAATTTTGGTAAAAGGGGATGCCATGAACTGTGTGCTACAAACAATTTTTAGAATGGTCTGTGTGATATTGATGCTGTTCCTCTCTTACTTCTGAATTTTAAACTTTTTAACTGTGTAATTGATGATTTTAAACCGAAATTTTATGTCTATTTTTATAACAGTTATAACTATGTATGCTTATATGATATTTCTTTTTGAATATCGAATAAAGCTTAGTTTGAACCTTTGAACCAGTGACACATTAATCAACCCCAAATTAATTCATGTCAGTTGAAGCAGGGCAGGTGTGCTTGCTTTTTTTCACCCCCATAATCTACATTGATAAACCAACCAGAGGGTGGCAGTGATGTACCAGAGGGGGGCATGGGTGTACCAGAGGGTGGCAGTGGTGAAACAGAGGGTGCTGTGAACCTGTGATGATGAACCAGATGTAGAAACAACATAGTCGCGGCCGTTGCGAGCCGACAAGTAAGTTCGCAACTGCGAACTGGTACAGAACCCTCGCGAACTGGCAGAAATCCTTGCGAACACAAAAAAAAAAAAATCCGCAAATTCGCGAGAGTTCGCGGATTTTGCGGATTTCGAATCCGTAAATACACAAGTTCGCGGATTGCCAATTCATAAAATCCGCCCATGCTTAAAACAAACACAGGGAGACTCGCCATGCTTCCATTGTTGATATGAACATGGAGGCAGTGGGATGCTGCAGTTGAGGCGTGCTGTCCAGGTGCCGCTAACTGTGGGGGGCTCCCCTGTGGCTGTGTCCATTGCTCGATAGGACTCCACTGGCACAGACTACATGCTCCTTTCCCTTAGCCATGCTGCCAGGGCGATGCTTACCCGCACGTTACTTTACCCAACTAATACGTCATATCCTAGACAATAAACGCAGGGATTTTGCAACTGGTTGATAAAGATCAAAATGGGTTTGAACCAGCTAAAAACACCTCTCTGAACTTGTGCCAGTTCTTCCAAGTACTGGAATATGTTCTGCACGGAGGCTGCCTGGTACTAGGTCTAGAAAAGGACTTTGACTCCCTGGAGTGCTGTCTCAATATGTTCTGGGGACACACTTTATCTGTTCCATCAAGCTCTTTTACACTAGCTCCTCGGCCATGGTAATATTTGGCTGCATCTGATCCAATACAGAGCCACAGAGGCACCCTCCAGGGATGCCCACTGTCCCCACAGCTCTTCTTTGTAGCAATGGAGTCATTGGCCCACATCCTCTGGGAACAGACCCAGTTTTGTGGTATACCACTCAGTGATGGCCTTCACTTCATATTGCTCTACGCAGGCGACATGCTCCTATATCTCAAAGATATCCATGATGTAATGGCAACCTTAGCATGAGCACTTAATAGGTTTGCAGAAGTATCCGGCCTAAGGGTTAACTCGGCTAAATCCTGCCTATTCCCATTCACTGTTATGACATCTGGCCCTGCCCTTCAGGTCAATTGTGCCCTTCTGGCATGGAAGCCCACCACATTGTTTTACCTGGATATATATATTTATCATAATGCAACAGGTCTCTTGGACAGAAATCTCATCAGAGGGGTGTCCTCCTTGAGAGCCCAGATGTCATTTTTGCAGACCCTGTCTCTTTCAGTGGAAGGCCAAATAGATCTCACAAAGATGGTAATTCTGCTACACCTTCTGTACTGCTTCAACAACATACCCCTATATGTTGCCAAACCCTTCTTCCACTCCCTTGAGTGACTAACAGGTGACTTTATATGTCATGCTACAGGGCTCAGGGTGGCCCTTGCTAAACTCTATCTCCCAACTGATCATTGTGGGACAGGTGTGCCAAATTACAAGCACTACTATTTGGCCTCCCAACTACAATGGGTGGGCCGATGGATGGTGGGTGGCCAACTAGTGGACACAGCAACTGACTCTCCCTCATGGACCTGCCCCTCATACTGCATTTGTTTACCACCACTCTAGAGCGTCACCGCCTCAATCCCTCCTTGTGTGGGTCACATATCAATGCTTTAGAAGAAGTTTTTTCTCACCCATCAGTAGTGCCTTATTCTCTGGTGCTTCCACTGCTCGGCATACTGTGCTGCGCTGTAGTGACTTCTCCTTGGGAATTGGGTCAATGGCACGATGCAGGGCTTCATAGCTTGGGAGACCTGTACCAAGACAGTGCATTCCTCTCCACAGATAAACTAATTCCTGAAGTTGGCCTCCCACCAGGGCAGTTTTTCCTGTACCCCACCCTCATTTGGTGGCTGGTAAACTTGGGCGGAGTGCAAAAAAAACTCTGCTGTGCTCCGCGAAGCGCCCCTAGCAGCAAAGTGCATTAGAAAAATGACATCTGCGTTAATTTTTAGCACTGGGTGTCTGTCCGCACTGTGAAATTATTGCAAACTGCACCATGCAATGGGGTGACATACAGCAGGAACTAGACATGCTCATAACAGTCAAATACCTGCATGTAATGGGGCATTCGTGTCTCCTGAGGCGGAAGCCGGGAGCTAGACTAGCGTATTTTAACTGTTTGAGTGTCACTATTTGCTTTGTTGTTTTAAAAAAATACTTTGACCTCTCCTACCTTCTCCACGTTCTTGGAATTACCCGCGCAGCGGATATTATCGCTGGCACGGGCACAAAAGCAACTCGAAGGCTTTTCCCGCCGTCACCGGCACGAAGCATGGACACGCCCCCTTTGACGAGGCCACGCCCACCAAAAGCACACTATTTAGGCGCCGCTGACTACAAGCAACGCTGATAACATTCGTGTCTCCTGAGGCGGAAGCCGGGGGTAGACTAGTGTATTTTAACTGTTTGAGTGTCACTATTTGCTTTGTTGTTTTTAAAATACTTTGACCTCTCCTACCTTCTCCACGTTCTTGGAATTACCCGCGCAGCGGATATTATCGCTGGCACGGGCACAAACGCAACTCGAAGGCTTTTCCCGCCGTCACCGGCACGAAGCACGGACACGCCCCCTTTGATGAGGCCACGCCCACCAAAAGCACACTATTTAGGCGCCGCTGACTACAAGCAACGCTGATAACATTCGTGTCTCCTGAGGCGGAAGCCGGGAGCTAGACTAGCGTATTTTAACTGTTTGAGTGTCACTATTTGCTTTGTTGTTTTAAAAAAATACTTTGACCTCTCCTACCTTCTCCACGTTCTTGGAATTACCCGCGCAGCGGATATTATCGCTGGCACGGGCACAAAAGCAACTCGAAGGCTTTTCCCGCCGTCACCGGCACGAAGCACGGACACGCCCCCTTTGACGAGGCCACGCCCACCAAAAGCACACTATTTAGGCGCCGCTGACTACAAGCAACGCTGATAACATTCGTGTCTCCTGAGGTGGAAGCCGGGAGCTAGACTAGCGTATTTTAACTGTTTGAGTGTCACTATTTGCTTTGTTGTTTTAAAAAAATACTTTGACCTCTCCTACCTTCTCCACGTTCTTGGAATTACCCACGCAGCGGATATTATCGCTGGCACGGGCACAAAAGCAACTCGAAGGCTTTTCCCGCCGTCACCGGCATGGACACGCCCCCTTTGACGAGGCCACGCCCTCTCGAGGTGCCGCTCTATCCCTATAAATATGTGCCTTTTCCGGACGCGCAGCGGACGAGCGCAGCGGGCGCGCCGTTTGCGCACCGAAGGCGCGCCTAAGGCAAGCCCGTCTGTGCCCGTCCGTGCCGCGGCCGGGCCCAGGGCGAGCCATGATGTCCAAACCCCGGTACGTACTTCCCAAATACCTACTCTCACCAGAGAAAAGATTCTTTCCCTAAACCATAAGACTAAAAACTGCCATAAACTCATTAACGTCGACAAGTGGTTAGGGCCAATATGCTGCTATACATGTAGAATCCATCTTACTCCTGAGCAATGGCCACCAAATAGTGAACAGGAGATCCCCCTTCGAGGAGGATTGATTAACCCCAGGTCAATGTGTAAGAACGAGGCGCATATTCACGACCTAGTTACGGAGACTGATCTCGACATGCTCTTCGTAACAGAAACTTGGCTTAAAGCCTGGTGCAACCCGGTAATAGCTCAAGCAGTTCCCCAAGGCTACCTTATTCAGAGGATCGATAGGCAGGAACAGAGAGGGGGTGGCTTGGCCATCATTTATCGGGACTATATCAAATGCACCACGTTCGAACTCACGGACATAAAGGGGGCAGAAAGCATGGGTTTCTGCATCCAGATAAATGAGGTAAATACCTTTGCTGGTGCTCTAATTTATCGCCCACCAGGACCACAGAATGATTTTCTAGAAAGCTTTGAGGAAGCACTCAGCAATCTAACTCTCAAATTCGCCAATTTTACAGTACTAGGCGATCTAAATTTCCACCTTGATAATACTAATGACCCTAATGCAATATGGCTCAGGGACCTAACCAAGGTTCTAGGACTATATATAAGAAATGGTGGTAGTGTCTCTCAACAGAGAAAACGTCCGCACGTAATGTCAATACAGCTCTTATTGAAACAATTCCACGTGTAATGTTAGTAGTCTAGATATTCTCAAATGAGGTGCACTGCTGTCCTTGTTTACACCCACCAACAGGGGTGTCAAAAATTAGCAGAAACCGGAGATTCCCGCTAATATCAAAAGTCAAGAGAAAACAGGTTAAGCAAGCACTCTCTACGTTATTTAGTATTTCACAAGATAGTTATCATCATTCTCAAATACTGTCATAAGTAGGGTAAATAGGATAACTGTCATTCTTAGCTATTAAGCAGCTAAAGTTCATTTGTCGATTCAGGATTTCAAAATATGGATCCAAGTCTGATGTTTGTATTCCAAATTCTTTATTTCATAAACATTAAAAAAAATTCCAGCATACAACGCCAAGGTTCTAGGACTCACAATACTGACCAAAGTACCCACACATAAAGCAGGTCATATTTTGGACTGTATCTGTACCAACATCAAAACCCTGACAGTTGAATCCCCCCGGATTCAAACTTGGACGGACCATTGGTTGGTCCCTTTCAATCTGACCACAAATAAGAAAAGGGTCAAAACAGCCAATAGGAAAATTGATGTTCAGATAAAGAGAGACTGGAAAAAATTTAAAGATTCACCTAATCTGCATCTTATCGCTGAGGATACTAAACCACCCCTGACTGGAAACACTGAAATAGACTACAACAGCTTCTGCAAATGGGTCACAGACTTCTGTGGACCAGCATATTCGGAAAAAGTGAGGAAAAAGCGGAACAAAAAGTCCGCCCCATGGTTCTCCCTCCCTCTAAAAGAAAAACATAAAGAGGTGAGAACCCTGGAAAAGAAATGGCGCCGTACTTATGAAACAGATGAACTCATTGCCTATAAAACCTCTAGGAGACAATATCACACAATGATAAAAAACGCCAAAAAAGATCACTTTCTAGAAGCCATCAACTTTTCTAACAATAGACAGAAAGAAATCTTCAAAATAGTTGATGACTTTATGAATCCCAGATTCCTTAGACAAGAGATCCCGCCCTCGCTTTCACTATGCAACTCCATAGCAAATTATTTTGAACAGAAAATACTTAACCTTACCAAAGACTTTCCAGACCCACTAGGGTCCTTTTCTGCTGAAAACACAAACCCAATGAATAGTAAAATTCAACTAAACCTTTTCTCTCCTGTTAGTCTTGATGAAACCCGTCAGGCTATCCTCTCCAGCAAGTCAGGTTCCCCTTTTGATCCCTGCCCCCCTATGCTGCTACATGCTTTAGTGGACACCGTAAATCCAAGCATTAATGCTATCATCAACTCTTCTTTGGTCACTGCCGCCATCCCATCTGAATGGAAACTAGCCGCTGTAAAACCTTTGCAAAAAAAAACCCTAGCTGACCCCACTATGCTCTCTAACCTCCGCCCTATTTCGCTGCTCCCACTTCTTTTTAAACTCACGGAAGCAGCGGTAAACAAACAACTGACCAGGTACCTAGAGGACAATGACATCTTACACCCAAACCAAGCAGGCTTTAGAGCTAAACACTCCACGGAGTCAGCACTACTACACACGGTGGAGACACTCAAGATTGCAATGGATCAAGGAAAAAAGGCCGTCCTGGTTCTGCTAGATCTATCGGCAGCCTTTGATACGGTCTCACACCCCGTATTAATTGGCCGCCTAGCAGAATCAGGAATAGCAGGAACTGCTCTTGAATGGCTGAAAAATGTTCTCAGCCACAGGAAGCAAGTTACGATACTAGGAAGCCATTGCTCAGATGAAAAAGCATTAAAAACAGGGGTACCACAGGGCTCCAGCCTGAGTCCAATACTTTTTAACCTTTACATGACCCCTTTGATAGAGCTCATTACATCTTTCCACATCAGCACGATATCGTATGCTGATGATACTCAGCTCATCCTCGTCCTGGACAATAACACTACAAAGGCAGAGGAAAATCTGAGAGACTGTCTTGCTGCAACATTTGAATGGATGAAAATTCACCATCTCAAATGCAATTCAGGCAAGACTGAAATCCTCCCTTTTGGCCAACAAAACCTTTTTTCCCCCAAATCTTGGTGGGCTAAAGATGCAGAAGTCCCCCCGAATACCATCACGACTGCCCGTAACCTTGGGATACGGTTTGATGAGGCCTTATCTTTCAGACAACAAGCAGGCACTGTGGTGGGGTCTTGCTTCAACATAATCAAGGGCCTCAGAAGGTTCTTTGACCTTCTCCCCCTGACAGCCAGAAAGACGGTAGCGGTGGCCCTCATTACTTCTCGTCTGGACTACTGCAACAGTCTTTATGCAGGCTCCAGCAAAGCTGTATTGCATAAACTGCAGATGGTCCAGAACGCCATCGCCCGTCTTGTGCTGAGATGGCCTAGGAAGTCGTCTGCATCAGCAGCACTTAAGATCTTGCACTGACTGCCCATCCACAAGAGGGTACTATTTAAAATCCTATTAATCACTTTTAGGGCCTACCACCAGTTGGGCCCCACCTACCTGTCCAAAAGGTTCGGAAGATACGCACCTTCTCGTTCACTTAGATCCTCCAACCTAAATCTACTTGTGACTCCTAAATTCAGACTCGCTACAAAAGGAGGAAAAACCCTTGGAGTACTAGGAGCCAGAGCCTGGAACAAACTCCCACTCCAACTGCGTCAGATCCCGTCAGATAACCTCTTTCGAAAGGCTCTTAAAACTTGGATTTTTAAAATCACTGACACTTTCTGCCTAGCTTTAATTTAAAACCACTCCTCCAGATATACTTGACACTTGCTTATTAGTTTTTATTTGGCTCACTAGTTTTATTCCTCTGTGATACGAATGATTAGCGCCAAGATGCTCCGTGGAGTGCAAGTCGCGCTTTACAAAAATAAATTTACATTACATTACATGTAAATGTAGTATACTTGTAAAGCGCACAGCTGCCCCAGCAACGGGGCGTCCCGGCGCTGTATAACTCTGGGGAACCCGTCCTGGATTTCCCTGTGGGATGGTCCCTTGCTGGGAGTCCCCAAGGTGGGGCCAGGCATCCCCAGAATTGGCGGGGCCGTTGTGGAGATTAGGCAAGCTAATGCCCAGAGTTGCCGAGTGGAACCCCTGATTAGAGTAAGCACCGAAACGAGAATTATCGAGTCCGCTGACCAAGGTCCACGACCCTGCCGCGTCGGGAATTGAACCCTGGTCCCAGGCTGACTTCTGCTCTCAGGCCTGCCGCCTCTAACCAGTGAGCCACACTACTCCATGTGTTGACACCTGAGATGATTGTTAGCCAGTTCCTTGTACTTGCATGCTGCAGCGCCACTTAACACACTGTGGCAGCACTTGGACACTGAATTGGGCTGCTCCTGCATGGATAAAGAATAGCAGAATATCTACCTACTATTGTGTCCTGCAATGCTTGCTTCAGGCTCATGCAATATTAGATAAAACACAGAGCTTATCTTGCCCCTCACACAAAATCAACCGCTACTTTCAATGACAGAGATGTTCTCTGCCCCTGCTATGATACACCTGAGGCTTACTTGCTTCATATGTTCTGGGCATGCCCATCACTCTCCAAGTACTGGCTAGGAATTACAAATCACAAGTGTGCTGCTCTAGTCACTCCGCGTTACACACCTGGAAGGTATGCGTGCTGGGTTGGATACCCCAAACAAAGAAAAACACAGCAGTGGCATGGTTCATAGACCTGGGTTTCCTGTTTACCAAAAGCCTAATCAAATACAGGTGGGAGTCACCCAGCCCCCCTGTTTTCTTCACCTGTGCACTCTTAAAAAATGCCTGGACACAAGCTGAGAGTTTGACCCTGCACCGTGTGGACACAAAGGACTTGTGCAAATACCCCATTTCAACCGGCTGGGACACTCTCTTGGATGAGCTGTGAGCAAGCCTGAGCAATGTTGAACACCCTGAATATAGGCCAGTAGTTACCTCCTGCTACCTCACAGCAACAACTGGTAGGCAAACCACACAACTGGTACTAGATTTCACACCCTCAGCCTCCCAACTACTGCTATACAAAAGGTATCCTCTCTTTATATATTAATATATAATATCAATAATATTCTTCACCTATGCTTAGTCGCATTAGACTCGGAATCATGGTTATTCACTGACACACATGTTCATGTGCAAGCTTGATCTGATACTATTATTGACTCACAGCGCGGCCATACGAAAACTTGCTTGACATGTTTATGACTTGCAGTTAGAGTTGTGAGATGTATAACGTAAATGGAAAATGTACAATAACATGATTTCAAACAATAATGAAAGAAATAATCAAATAAATGTAGTACAGTTGTGAATGCATCACTGAAGTGGACTGGGTCACTCCAGTCAAAAGAGATGTTGACTAGGGACATTCAGTTTCTGGTCCTTTTCAAAGTTTAGCTCTCTTCCTGCCCTTAGATATGAAACAGAATGCATCAGTTTTGTTAGGTGACAAGAAGCATGCACCCAAGTGTATTTTTACTTCATTGTTCTTCAGGCAACCCCAAGTTGGCTCCATCATAGAATTTTAAAGGAGATTCCCCGTGCCAGACTTGGTTATATGCACCTCTACCTCACTGCACATGAATAACATAGGAAAACACCTTGAAAAGCAGACGGACTACTCATTTATAGCAGTTTTTTTAAATAGGAAGTTTGGTCCTGGCCAAGGTGTGTGTACATATCAATGGCCACAATGTTGTGCATGGCTCTGTTGTCAAGGAGTCCCAATTTTCCACTCCATGTATCTTGACATAACACTTTATTTGTGTTTTGTGCATTTAGGTGTTGTTGTACATCAGCATCATGATGCTTGCCTGCTTATTTAGGATTTCTTTTGTCAGGGTCTTTGAAAAGACATGCATCAAGCCATGAGGTTCTCATATTCGTACTAGTTGCTTTGCGTGTGCACTGGTCCACTAAGCAGCATACCTTTCAAATGGGATATAGTTTTCCACAGCTGTAGGGCCTACCCTTTTTGCAAATGTATTTTCCTCCTGGGGTTCCTCCCTGATGCAATACACAAGTTGAGTCCAATCTTTAGTATGTTTCTTTTTCCAATCATGTTGATCTGCACAACAGGCTCCACCGACTTCGTTCACACTGTCCATGGGTTCTGCCTTTACTTTTTCACTCCAAAGTCTTTTTCTAAATGAAATGTTCAAGGTCAAGAATTCCAGAGAGCCACTGAGCTCAATGTCACCTTAGGGAGGCATGTGTTCCTCCCTGAATATGGTTGGTTGGTTGATTGCTTTATTTCGATATGCATATATCATAAAAGCATTACAAAAGATAAAACAGCATGTCGAGAAAGGGAGACTGTACATTTAGATTTAAAAAGAATAAGATCACAGTTAAGTAGAATAAATTATCTAAAACAGCATTAAATTGATACGGCCAGTCTTTTAAGTCGAATCAACCAAGTCCATTTTAAAAATTTAGAGACAGCACAAACAATGTTGGGGGCTGTATTAGTTAAAAGTATCCGAAGGGCGACTGTGTGCCCAATTTTCTGCAAATTGGTTTGAGCCATCGTGATCTAGGGCGCCCATAATCCGGACATTCAAATAGAAGATGTGGCACAGTCTCTGGTTTGTCAGGGCATAGGGCACAGTAACGTGATGCAGGCTCTGACTTGTTCCACCTGGAGCAAAGGTCGGCGAGGGGTAGAGTTCCTAATCGGAATTTAATGTACAAGGACCGGTCGATGGCGATGGTGATTAGGTCCATGTAAGGCTCAAGCGCAGCAACATCTTTTATGAGCAGAAAGGCTGCAGTGGCTTTGCAATGCTGCTGGTTACTGGTGCGCTTCGCGGAGACCCATTCCCAATACAGTTTTTTTAGAGAGTCCTTTGGGGGGGCTGAGCGGGTAAGCCAGCAGGATTCCAAGCCTAGGTCCCTTAAAAGTTGGTTGGTAGCCCTGAGCCATTTGATCTTCCGCCAACCAGTGGAGCGCATCACCTCTGCTAACCCGTCAGCGTAGGGTTTTAGATCCGGAACCCTCCACAGGCGGGCCCAAAGCAGGAGAGGACGAAGTCGTGCCTGATCCCCAATTGCTTTGCAGCCTACATCCATTAGCACCGGAACTGTTGGAGTGCTCGACGGGATAGCAAGGAGGTCTTTGATAAATTTGTTCTCGGCCTTGCTCAGGGAGTCCAGTTTGCCTTGACCCCACAGTTCAGCTCCGTAGAGTGACGCGGAGACAGCTCGTGCTTTATAGATGTCGATCAGTGGGGCAACGCAGTGTTTGGTAGAACTGCTGTACTCCTTGAGTAGGGCCCCTCCAACCCTTTTGTGGCCAATTATCATTTTGTTGATGTGTGCGGTCCAGTTCATTGAATCACTTAGACGGATTCCCAGGTAGTCAAATTCAGCCACTCTTTCAAGGGGGGTTGAGTTCAGGACAGGGGGACGGCCCAGTTTGCGGGGGGGGGTGCATGACTAAATACTTAGTCTTGTCCACGTTAATGACAAGGCCTCTGGTGGTGCAAAAGTGCTGGAAGCGATCCAAGAGTTTCTGAAGGCCTTGGGGCGTCTTTGAGATGAGGAGGGTGTCGTCCGCTAACAGTAGTGTTGGAATTTTTACGCCTCCCAGAGTGGGAGCGTCTGCTGGTTCGCCTAGCAGGTGCTCTACCACCCCATTAATATAAAGGGAAAATAGGGTGGGAGCCAACACACAGCCCTGCCGCACTCCCCTCTCGACCCTGATCTTATCGGTCATTTCCCCGTGTAGGCCCCATCTAACCTGGGCAAAGGTGGCATTATGCAATTTGATAAGCAGGTTAAGTATGTACGGGGGCATCCCTAAGCCGTGCAACACCCTCCAGAGTTCCTCCCTCGGAACCAGGTCAAAGGCAGTCTTTAGGTCTATAAAGGCCAGGTAAAGACTGCCTTTGCCTAGCTCCACCACCTTCCAATACAATACCATAAGCCTAAACACTTGTTCTATAGTTCCGGTACCTGACCGAAAACCGGCTTGCATATCGAACAAGATGTGGTTGTCATCCACCCATTCTAAAATTCTCCCCAAGATAGCTTTCCCCGCCAGTTTCTGACTCGAGTCTATTAGGCTTATGGGCCTATAGTTCCCAGGAAGGTCCCTGCACCCCTTTTTAAAAATTGGTACTACCACGGCCCCTTTCCAGGAGTCTGGGACAGCACCTCCCATAATAATTGCATTGAGAAGGTCCGAAATCAGTACCCCCCATTCATCTGCATAGGCTCGAAGGATATCTCCTGGGAGGCCGTCCGGGCCAGCAGCTTTTAGTGGCACCAGGGTTTTAATCTGGTTAGTAACATCCCGTACAGAGAACAAGGCCAGGTCTCTGTCTAGGGTGTATGGCGGGAGAATGAAGGGATCATTGAGCTGGCCTTCGATGGCTGAATAGAGTGCTTGAAAATGGATGAGCCAGGTCTGGGGATTAATGCTACAGGTCCTGAGTGTATCATCAGGACGACTCCTATTTCCCACCAAGTCCCAGAAGCCTTTGGCGTCTCTCCTTTTACTGGCTGCCAAAAGGTCCTGCCAGTAATTGTCCTCCCACTCCTTTGCATTTTTTTGGCAAAGGGAATAGTGTCTTCTGGCCACCCTGGTCCTGATGGGCTTTTTGGATTTAACTGCTTCGATAAGAAGCGACTTCGCTTCCCTACACTTATCGTTAAACCAGCCCTGTCTAGCCCTTAAACGGGGATTCCTCCTATTGGTATTAACCGGGACTATAAAGAGGTCACTGATAGCCTGCGTTAGGGCACAGAACCTAGTAGTCACATTCGACAAACATCCGGCCTCGCAAAGCACAGGGTTGTCTAAAGCTGTGGTGAGAAGTTGCCTTATGGCATTAGTCTTCTCCTCTGAGAGGGACAGTTTTGCCCATTTGAGTCGTCGACCGCAATTGGAAACTGCTGTCGAGTCCGGGATGGAATTACAGAGAGTTCTACTCTCAGTGCCAGGTAGCCATCTATCAGACAAAGTGAGTGAGAGGAGATTGTGATCACTCTCTACGGAGGGTGAAATCACCATGTCTTTAACCATGCTCCACAGGTTATCGTCAAGAAGAAAGTAATCAATTCTAGACGAGTGTCCAGCTGTCTGAGAATGGAGAAGTGATTGGCTGGTATAATTTGAGGCTTCACCACTTCCTTTGATCTGCTCACAATGCACAGTAGTCAACGTCAAATGACCTTAGGGGTTACTGAATTCTTGATATTTTTGTCTTAGGGGGAACCTTTTATGATCAGTGTTGATCTGAGTATTGAAAAGAGTGTTGTCTTGACCATCACAGTGAAATCATCCTTCGAACGGGTATTCAGCAGTGTCAGAAATCTTGTTTGCGCCTCTTGACTAGAAAATGAAGCAGTGTTGACCTCACTGCAGCGTAATCTGTGACTTTCAATTCCTTCAAGTGGTTCCTTAGCAATGCCAACTATAGTTTCAACTGCAGGCATTTGTTGCTGGAGTAATGTGGGAGTAACAGGGAGAAGGCATTTGCTATTGGGTCCTACATGAACAAAGCACTGATAGAACCTTTTTTATCTGACATTTGGTCTCAAGAAAACTCACTTGAGAGCAGTGGTACCTGTGTAAGACAATACTGAATTATTTGGCCACATACAAATATATGTGAGTGTAAGATATATCTGTATACATAATACACAGTGGCAATAACCCCTATGTAGTTATAGTTAGAACCTTGTTAGCATTAGAAGAGCATTTTTGGGTTGCTGATAAGTTTGGCACCATTTGATAAGTATTCACAAAACGTTCCAAATAAGCTCATCCACCTCAGCTCCATTCGTGAAAGTTTTGGGTTGATGCGTCAAGTGGGAACCAAGAAAGTAAAGGAGGGACCCTCAACGCAATTTCCTTAGGGATTTTTTAACAGCACTACAGCCTGAACGGTTTAAAGGAATTACACCAAATTTGCATAAAGCTAAATCTTTACCCAGAGAGTTTGATTTTTGGTATTTGGTGTAAATCTGTTCAGTAGTTTTTGAGAAATTAAGGTTCAAATTGGATGTATAATTAGATGGCTGGGTTTTCTGGACTCTCTTGAGAGTCCTGCGGGCATGGAACTTCAAATACTAAAGCAATGTGATTGGCTGAGGTTTTTTTTTTTTAGTTCGCTGTCTCACTCACTTGGATAGTATTAAAGGACATGGGGATTCGGCCCCTTTGTCCTGAATATTATAAAAGTATAAGGGGACAGGGTAAACCAACTGGGCCGTTGTGGGGGACCACCCTCTCTCTGATCAAAATTAAAAAAATATTTTTGGGCCATGGTCAAGTTATAATCACTTGAGTTAACTATAACTGGTGAATTTATAGCACTGGCAGTGCTAGCACCAAGGTTGTTAAAGTTAAGCCAGGCTTTTCATAGGAAAGGCCATTTTTATTTTCCTAATAACCTTGGCAATGAATCTTCCAAATTTTTCCAAAACAAAGTTCATCTACTTTGACTCCTGCATTGAATATTTTGTGCTGCTCTGTCAAAATGTGGGGTCTAACGTGAGTGATTTTACAGTTTAATTTCAATAGGAACGTTTTCTCTCTAACATAGAAAAAAAAGTTGAATTGAATTAAACCAAATTTGGCAAATGGTTGAACTTTACTCAGAAAGCATGCTATGTTACAAATCTGTTCAATAGTTTTCATTTAAGTGTCTTAATATAGCCCTAATGTCGACGACCGGGCTTGTCTCCTTAAAGTGCAGGCCAAACTTGCAGAAGTGACCACGCCAATAATAATGGGTGGGGACTTCAATATCCTCCTCAACCCCTCTAAAGATAGGTCTAACCTTAGTCACTTTGTGGCAGCTCAGCGCATGCGTCGGACGATGATTAATATGATTAATATTAATATTAGTAGTTGATTTATGGAGCTCAAAGAAGGAGGGTGAACCAGGTTTTACTTTTTTTAGTAAAAAGTATGTTCATTTTTTTAGATTAGACTATATTCTTATGGATAGGTCATGTCTAGAGCTTTTAGCAGATATCTCTATTCTTCCATCTATTTTGTCCGATCATGCCCCAATAACTTTCCTTTATCGTAAGGGGAAATCGACAACTGCTACTAGGTGGACATTGAAAAGGGCAATGTTGTCAAATGAGGAGTTAATAGGAACCATTAAAGCATCGACTGTGGAGTATTCCACCGAGAATGTGGGTTCAACATCATTGGAGTATGTTTGGGACGCGTTCAAGGCCCATATTCGCGGTGTACTCCACCGCTGGATAAGCTCCAAAAATAGGGAAGAAATGTCAGAACTTAAAAGGGTGGAGAAGGAGATATTTAGGCTGGAAAGGGTTAGATCTAGCTGCACATTAGATCACTTGTCACAAGCCTTTAAGGACCTGGAGGGTCACCGCTTGGCCTATAGGGATAAATTAGATCAAAAGCTAAGAGCCCAATGGGCAGTTCATAATATGGAACATTTTGAAAACAGCGAAAAGGCAGGAGCCACCCTAGCACGGAAGATCAAAGGTGACAGATTGAGGAACAATATCAATAAGTTAATAGTGGATGAGAGTGGTACGACATCTTGTCATCAGGAGGACATGCAGAGGTGTTTCCTGTCTTTATTTTCTAAGCTCTATAAAGAAGACAGGGCTCCCTCCACCGCCTTAACCCAAGATTGGCTTAAAAGTAAAGCTTTACCTAGTCTGTTAAGGGAGGGCCGGGAACTGTTAGAAGGTCCAATATCTGATGAAGAAATAATGAGCTGTCTAAAGAAGATCAAAAATAATAAGGCGGCAGGGACAGACGCACTTCCGGGGGAGGTATATAAAATCTTGGAAGAAGTTATAGTGCCCAGACTCAGAGAGCTGTTTAATTTTATCTTTAGCCCGAAGGCAGGAAGCAATAATTGTACTGATCCCGAAGCCCGGTAAAGACCCTCTTAGAGCTGACTCATACAGACCAATCTCCCTGCTGAATGCAGATTATAAGATCTTTACTAGCATTCTGGCAGGGAGGTAGGTGAGGGTTGCACCGCATCTAATTAACAAGGACCAAAAGGGCTTCCTGCTGGGAAGATACATCCAGGAGCAAACTCTACAACTAATTGGGTGTATTGACCTGACGGTGGTATGGTCGGAACCCTTGGCGGTAGCCACCTAGGACACCGCCAAGGCGTTTGATCGTGTGAGTTGGTTGTACCTCTGGGAGACCCTAAAGGTAATGGGTTTCAGTCTACCGTTTATTAATACACTATCTAGATGCTATGAAGGGGCTTCCGCTGTTATTCTTCTTAACGGATTATTGACACCAAGTTTTAGTATTCAAAGGGGAACATGACAGGGGTGTCCTATTTCACCCCTGTTGTTTGATATTTATATTGAGCCCCTGGCCCAAGCCTTGAGACTTGATGAGCAGATCACTCCATTCCAGGTATCTGATTATTAGTGTAAGTTGGCCCTCTATGCTGACGAACTGCTGGTGTATACCAACAATCCAGCAGAGGTGTTTCCCAGGGTGGAAGATATCTTGGTTGAGTTTGGCCTGCACACTGGATACTCGGTCAATTCCTCCAAGACTGAGGTAATGTGCTGGGGAGTTGAGGGCTATACTGGGAGGCACTGTGGGGAGTTCAGGTATTTGGGGATTATTATAACTCATGATATAGAGAGCATCCCCACGACGAACCTGAAGAAAGTGTCTAAAGAAATTGATCATCTTTTCTTGAAATGGCAGAATCTTCCCCTTACTATTTACGGCAGGGTAAACCTGGTCAAAATGGTTATCCTGCCGAAGCTGACATACCTGTTTCCTGCTGTTCCACTCGATTTTCCTGGGAAACTATTGGGTAAAATTCAAAGTAAGATAGGGAGCTTTATATGGGCCAACAAAAACTCCAGGCTATCTTGGAAGAAGCTAAAACGGAGGCTACTAAATGTGGCCTCACTCTCCCTGATGTATTTTTGTACTCCCATGCCTTTTTGTTTAAAAATATCCGTTGCCTACTCTCTAGCCCTCCTGGTTATAATTGGGGGATGATCCTGAAAGCCATGGTTCACTTTGAGGGAGGTAGTACCGGGTTTTTATATAAATTTGGTGCTCCCAGATTTTTCAAAAAGGTACCACTAAAATTAATGAGGTCAGCTCTCAGGGTGTGGCAAAATTTGAAAATGAAGTGGGGAATAAGATATTATTCCGACTTTGCCCCTATTTGGGACTCTCCAGGGCTCCCCTGCCTGCCTAAATGATATCTTGGCTATTCCGATTAGGAGGGCAGGAATTGTCATCTGGTCCGATTTAATATCTTTGGATGGAGTTCATCCATGGGATGTGTTAAGGGCAAAGATAGGAGATTCCTTCTCCCGCTTCAAATATTTGCAAATGTGTTCTTGGTTTGCTACTGAGAGTGTCCTTATAGGTGGAAACTGGGAGATTGAAAATACACTTCAAAATGTAAACCCCCCCAAAAAGGAGGTAGGGCTATGGTACAGGGCTTTAATTGATGCAGAGGATACAGATCTTCCTCCTCCCTATAGGGTATGGAACTCATCATCCCTGGAAGATGCCTCAGTCGATTTGTTTTTTCTCTCCCTTCATAATTTATATAAGTATGTCAAGTCAGCCTCCCTAAACAAGAATAATTTTTTTGTGGTGAATAGATTATACTGCACTCCAAAAAAGATTGCTAGGTTTGCTTCAAACTTAGTTCCGAAATGCCCGAGGTGTGGTTTAGTGGGGACTGACGATTTGCATATGTTTTTTGATTGTGGATCCCTAAGGGTCCTTTGGGAGAATGTTGGGAGGGCACTGGAGGAAATTATTAAAGTTAAGATTAACCTTAATTTGCCTTTAGTTGTTTTTGGTATTGAGAATAATCTTATAAATCAACTATCTTACAAATTGATTGGTTTACTCCTCTGCTTGATATTAGCGGCCCGTAGAGAGATCTGCAGGTTGTGGAAAGACCCTGAGCCACCGCAATATGAGATTTGGCGGAGAGCAGTATTGAGCATGGCGAGACTGGACCAAGGGGAGGGGAGTATTTGGGCACCATTAATTATCTGGGGTACAGAAATGAGGATGTTTAAAGTACCTGTGGTCCAATCATTACACCAAGCCTCGCACAAAAGAAGCTGGCTGGGTCAGCCTAAAAGCGAATGCAAGAGCATGGACCCAGGGCGCCCAGCTTGGAAGGGGGTTTTTATGCGAAAATTGCAGATGCTTAAGGTGAAATGAGGACACAAAAGAAAAAAAAAATAGTTTTCATTTAATTGTTGATCATTTTGAAATCTGCACGAGTGCGTATTGAGGGGTTAGCAATTTGAGATATCTAGCTCCATGACACCTCTGCAGTTCCAAAAATAAAAATACAAATTTTTGATTGGCCAGTACCGCAGATACTGAGAAGGATCTACAGTACTAAAGCAGCCAGACTGGTTCTCTGCAACATTAGAGAAATGTGTTCCCTTTCTGAGGGAAAAAAGTTCATATAAGATGGCTGGGTGGGCTTAAAGGGGTCCTCCTTGAGGTAAAAGTAAACAAATGTTGTTTTTTTGTCACACGGACGTGTTTCCACTTGCTGGATCTGCAGTACCCAGAGAGGATCTCCTCTTGTTGGACCCGGCCTCGTGGCGTGGTTCGCCTCTGTCCCTCCACACCCTGTGAGCATAAGCCTGCACCCCGAGCCTGGTCGTCCCCCTCCAAGTAAACCTAGATCCCCCGAGAACCTCGACCAGGCCTGCCTTTTTCACTCCACGCCCGGCTCCGAGCGCCTAACCTTGCATGCCCCACAAGGCCCGGACGCCATCTTCCCTTCCCGACATCCCTGTCTCCCTGGGCCTAGCGTGACCCCGGCCCCAGCGAACCCCAGACTCCAAAGGCGCGCCGATCCCGGCTGGGGGGTAAAGGGCTCCCCGAGTGAGATAAGCCAGGGAGTTTCGATGGCACCTCCGGCCTCCCCTGAGGGGCTGGTTTCTGTCACACCTTTGGCCCTCCCCTGTGAGCCAGTTTCGATCGCCCCTCTGGCCTCCCCGAGTGCTGGCTCCAGACCCGCTGGGCGTCTGGGAATTCCAGGACCCATCTTTCAAAGGGATCAAAGAGCCAACCGCCGGACCTCGCCAACGACCAGCCCCCCGGGCAGGAGACCTCTGCCTGCGAGGGTCCGGAGATCAAAGAGCAAAAGGACTATAACTGGGCCCGCCCGACAACAAGCGGGCAGTTGTATCTTGGACCTGAAGCCTGCTGATCTGATCGTGGCTGACCCTAAGAAGACTCATCCGGAACCTCTGAGCCCTGCTGACGCTGTCGCGGCTCCTTCTTCGCCTCAAGGAACTGAACCACCTAAGCCCTGCTGACGCTGTCGCGGCTCAAGCTGAACTCGTAACCATCGGAAGCCCTGCTGACGCTGACGCGGCTCGATCTCTAAGACCACCGGAGCCCTGCTGATGCCGTCGCGGCTCAAGCTGAACTTGTAACCATCGGAGCCCTGCTGACGCTGTCGCCGCTCGACCTCTAAGACCACCCGAGCCCTGCTGACGTTGTCGCGGCTCCTCACGAACTTCTCCAGATCGAGCCCTGCTGACCTCGTCGCGGCTCGAGGAGTACTCTGGTCCGGCTGGACCATCGAGACCACCATCCCGACCGAGCCGACTCGACGGAGGCGAGGCAGCCAGTACGACCATCATCCCGTATCCCCCGGCTCGAGGATTGAGAGCTGTGCGTAGGGTACGCCTCGTACTGACCCAGAGACTAAAAGACTGTCCCGCTTCCCCCTTCCTGAATCCTCCAAGACTTTGTGGTCCCTCGACCACTGTGTATATAAGAGTGCTTCCTTCGTTTAATGCTTATATAAAGAACTTGTTACTAGAATCCAATGGTGTGGTGTCTGTTCATAGTGTGGTGTGAGCTCCGTGTGTACGATCCTAGACTCAAAGTCCTCCCCGGTGGGGACCTCACAATCAAGACTCGGCAAGTTCTGTGGGAGAGGTGGGTCTTGGGGTGTCTGGGTGAGTACAACCTGGCCCTCTGAGATCGCCCCTTCTAACATTGGTGGCAGCGGTGGGATAAGAACCTACGTCTAGGGATCGTACAGCACTAACACACTACCCGAACGAAGAGCAACCATGAGCATCACCAACGACGAAACCACCTTCCAGATGGAACTTCTGGGAGATTATACACACCGGCAGCTGAAACAGTTTTGCATAAATCGCCAAATCCCGACAACGGGACTAAACACCAAAGAGGACTTTCAACAAGCTCTAACAGCCTGGATGGAGACCGGAGCTCAACCTCCAGCACCGACAGAAGCAGATGGAGGGGGAGCCCCCCGGATCGAAACCCACGCCCCAGAGCAAGAAAGAGCAGAGTCCCCGACGCGGACTCACAGCACAGAGAGAGGTCTATCTCGAGAAGAGATGACCGACCGAGAACGCAACCGAAGCCATGAGCTAGAACTTGCACGCCTGAAGATGGAAGGAGAACTCAAGCTAGCTGAGAAGAAGCTAGCCATCAAGCAGCTGCGGCTGCAAGGAGAACTGGAGGAGAAGAAACTCCAGCGAGAACATGACGGAAAGAAGCTCCAGCTGGAGCACGAGCGCAGCATTTTGGAAATAGAACTAAAGGCCCGAAACGAAGACAACCGAACAGCAGCGACCCGAGAGTCCGTTCCCCCGGTGGAACCCAAGGTCCACATCCCCAAGGATGTGGTCAAAGAATATTCCAAAAACGATGACATCCAGCAATGGTTCAAGGTCTACGAGGTCGCCATGACCTCCCACCGAGTTCCGCAGAAAGATTGGGGAGCCGGGCTGTGGGGTCGATTCCTGAGTGAGGGGAGAGACACCCTACTCGACCTACCGTCTGCCGAACAGACCTCCTACAGCCACATGAAAGAGGCCCTCCTCACAAGGTACGGGCTCACCCCAGAAATGTACCGCCAACGCTTACGAGAATGCAAGAAGATCCCCGGCACCACATGGGTAGAATATGTCAATTTCTACAGCCGGGCCCTGGAAGGGTGGATCAAGGGCAGCAAAGTATCCACCTTCGAGGGACTCATCGACCTCATTGCGTATGAACATTTGTCCCTGAATTGCTTTGTGGAACTCCGACAGCACCTCCTGGACAGCAAGTTGGCTGACCCACGGAAACTGGCCGTCGAGGCCGATCGCTGGGTGAGCACCAGAGTACCCCGGGGGCCCGGGGGAGACTCTGGCCGAAATGAACAGGGATCTTCCCGCCAAAGGGGAGGGGGGTATCAGAATAGACAGAGGGGATCCCAGGGAGGGTCCCCGCGCAGCCCCCCCAGAAACCAGCCTGGCACCTCGCCTCTCACAGCGCGCGCAGGGTTCCCCCCAGCTAAGCCAGGGCCCCGGGTCAGCCAAGCCTGCTTCCATTGCCAGCAACCAGGGCACTATGCCTATGACCCCTGATGCCCTTTGTTCAAGAAGCCCGCCGCTGCAGGGCCCCCAGTGCGCCACATCACCTCAGTAGCCCTATAAGAGGAGGGGGAGGAAGAATTCGAGGGAGCGGACCCCGCAGCGATGATGTTAGTCTCCCTGGGTGATAGGGAGATGGTCCCAGGAGCCCCCCTACCCGACAACACAGAGAAATACTGACAGCAGGTGACTGTCAATGGCCATCACATAGGGGCGCTCCGAGACACTGGGGCCAGTATCACCGCCATCAAACGGCACCTCGTCACCGAAGCCCAGATTGTCCCCCACATCTCCTGCAGGGTGATCGCAGCCGATAACTCTGTCCGCACCTGCCGGATAGCTCAAGTCCCGTTCGAATGGGGGGGCGTCTCCGGAGAGTTACGAGTGGCGGTCCGCTCAGACATGCCCGTGGACTGCCTGCTCGGCAACGATCTAGAGAGCTCCCCATGGCAGCGGGTTGAGAAAAGGACCCACTTGGAGATGGTGGGCCTGCCCGAGTGGGCCTGTGTGAGTACCCGTAGAGGCGGCACCGGCGACCCCCGAGGACCCCGAGGTCCCTGAACCCTCTGAGACCCCTGAGCTGTTCCCCGGAGAGAGCTTCCCCCCAGACGCAGGTCCCCTCGGCCCTGGCGTCGAACCGACCCCGAGCCTGGACGACCTTCCTGAGCTGGCCCAGTGGCGCCAGGAAGGAGGACCGTCCCGAGAAGAATTCTGCCTAGAACAGACCTCCTGTCCATCCTTGGTTGGGCCGCGGCAGCAGGCCGCCGCCCAGGCCGCCGGTGACCAGTCCGGCTCCCACTTTGTCTATTGGGAAAACGGCCCCTTGTATAGCAAACAAAAGTCCGCCGAGCTAGGGTCAGGCCGAGTGCCTGTGGTACCCCTACGCTTCCGCGGCTTTCTCCTGAACCTGGCCCACGATGTGCCCCTGGCGGGTCACTTGGGTCAAGACAAAACATATCACCGCCTAGTCACCCACTTTTACTGGCCGGGCATGCACTCCGATGTGGAGGCCCACTGTAAGTCCTGCCCCACGTGTCAGTCCAGCGGAAAGAGCGGGGGGAAGCGCAAGGCTCCCCTCCAATCCTTCCCCGTGGTCAGTACCCCCTTTGAAAGGGTGGAAATTGACATTGTGGGCCCCCTCGACCCCCGGACCTCCTTGGGGCACCGCTTTATCCTTGTCCTGGTGGACCATGCCACCCGATACCCCGAAGCCATTCCCCTCCGAACGGTGCCCGCCCCTGTAGTGGGGCGGGCCCTCATGGCCATCTTCTCCCGGGTACGATTCCCCCGAGAGGTCGTCAGCGACCGAGGGACCAACTTCATCTCGAAATACATGAAGTCCCTGTGGCAACAATGTGGGGTGACGTACAAATTTACCACCCCATATCACCCCCAGGGTAACGGTCTGGTGGAGCGATTCAACCGGACCCTCAAGGGAATGATCATGGGTCTCGAAGAGCCCCTGAGGCGTAAGTGGGACGTCCTCCTTCCCTGTCTCCTCTTCGCATACCGCGAAGTCCCCCAGAAGTCCCTGGGGTTCAGCCCCTTCGAGCTCCTCTACGGGCACCCCGTCAGGGGACCCCTCACCCTGGTCAAGGAAGGGTGGGAGACGGCGGCCCCAGCGCCCCCTCCCGATGTGTTTCGATACATCCTGGCCCTCCGGAACCAGACGAGGAAGTTCAGAGAACTGGCCGAGGCAAACCTCGAGGCCAGTCAAGAAGAAATGAAACGGTGGTATGACCAGAATGCCACTCTGGTCGAGTTTCAGCCCGGACAACAGGTCTGGGTGATGGCCCCCGTGGAGCCCTGTGCCCTGCAAGACAAGTGGACAGGGCCCTTCAAGGTGGTGGAACGTAAGAGCCAGGTGACCTACCTCATTGATGTAGAGTCCCCCAGGAACCCCTTGAGGGTCCTCCACGTGAACCGCCTCAAGCCCCACTTCGCCCCGTCTGAGTTGAGCTTGCTCCTCGCCACGGACGATGGAGAAGAAGAAAAAATGGAGCCTCTCCCCGATCTCCTGTGCGTGAAAGAAAAAGATGGCTCCGTAGAGGGGGTGAGTCTCTCCTCCTCCCTCTCTCCCGAGCAGCGCGAGGACTGTCGCCAGTTGTTGGGACAATTCTCGGACCTCTTCTCCCTCACCCCCAGCGTCACCAACTGGTGCGTCCACGAAGTGGACACCGGGGATAGCCCACCGGTACGGCACAGAGCCTACCGCGTCCCTGACCGAGTCCGGGCCTGCATCAAGGCCGAGGTACCAAAGATGTTAGCTCTCGGGGTGGTCGAAGCCTCTGACAGCCCATGGGCTAGCCCTGTGGTCCTGGTTCCGAAGGCAGCCGCCCTCGGTGCTGTTCCCGAGCTGAGGTTCTGCGTGGACTACCGCGGGCTCAACGCAGTCACCAGAACCGATGCGCATCCCATACCCCGAGCCGATGAGCTTATCGATCGCCTCGGGGCTGCTCGCTTCCTTAGCACGTTCGACCTGACCAGTGGATACTGGCAGATCGCCCTCACCGAGGGAGCTAAAGAAAGATCCGCTTTTTCCACCCCGGATGGTCACTACCATTTCCGGGTGATGCCCTTCGGGATGAAGAACGCCCCCGCCACCTTCCAGAGACTGGTGAACCAGGTACTGGCGGGGTTGGAGGAGTTCAGCGCTGCGTATCTGGACGATATCGCAGTGTACAGTTCCCACTGGCCCGAGCACCTCCAGCACCTCTGGGCGGTGCTGACGGCCCTGAGAAGGGCCGGCCTCACCATTAAGGCGAGCAAGTGCCAGATCGGACAAGGATCCGTAGTCTACCTCGGGCACCAGGTCGGAAGCGGCCTCGTAGCCCCCCTCCAGCCCAAGATCGATGCCATCGTGGCCTGGGAGGCCCCCACGACCCAGACGGAAGTGTGGGTGTTTCTAGGGCTCACGGGGTACTACCGCCGGTTCATCAAGGGTTACGGCAGCATCGTAGCCCCCCTCACGGAGTTAACCTCCAAAAACCAGCCGAAAAAAGTCAGCTGGACCTCCACCTGCCAAGAGGCATTCGAAACGTTGAAAGACGCCATGTGCACCGCCCCCATCCTACAGGCCCCCGACTACTCACGAGAGTTTGTAGTCCAGACGGACGTGTCCGAGCATGGCATCGGAGCAGTCCTGTCCCAGGTGAACGAGAGCGGCCTAGACCAACCAGTGGCATTCATTAGCCGGAGGCTACTCCCTCGAGAACAAAGGTGGAGCACCATCGAGCGGGAGGCCTTCGCGGTGGTTTGGGCCCTGAAGAAGCTGAGGCCCTATCTGTTTGGTACTCACTTCCGGGTCCAGACCGACCACCGACCTCTCCGGTGGCTAATGCAAATGAGAGGGGAAAATCCCAAATTGCTGCGCTGGTCCATCTCCCTCCAGGGGATGGACTTCACTGTGGAGCACCGGCCTGGTTCGGACCACGCCAACGCAGACGGCCTGTCCCGATTCTTCCGCCTCAGCGAAGAGAACCCCCAAGAGGTCTCCCCGCCTTCAGCTGGGGGGGACGCGTGTTGGACCCGGCCTCGTGGTGTGGTTCGCCTCTGTCCCTCCACACCCTGTGAGCGTAAGCCTGCACCCCGAGCCTGGTCGTCCCCCTCCAAGTAAACCTAGATCCCCCGAGAACCTCGACCAGGCCTGCCTTTTTCACTCCACGCCCGGCTCCGAGCGCCTAACCTTGCATGCCCCACAAGGCCCGGACGCCATCTTCCCTTCCCGACATCCCTGTCTCCCTGGACCTAGCGTGACCCCGGCCCCAGCGAACCCCAGACTCCAAAGGCGCGCCAGTCCCGGCTGGGGGGTAAAGGGCTCCCCGAGTGAGATAAGCCTGGGAGTTTCGATGGCACCTCCGGCCTCCCCTGAGGGGCTGGTTTCTGTCACACCTTTGGCCCTCCCCTGTGAGCCAGTTTCGATCGCCCCACTGGCCTCCCCGAGTGCTGGCTCCAGACCCGCTGGGCGTCTGGGAATTCCCGGACCCATCTTTCAAAGGGATCAAAGAGCCAACCGCCGGACCTCGCCAACGACCAGCCCCCCGGGCAGGAGACCTCTGCCTGCGAGGGTCCGGAGATCAAAGAGCAAAAGGACTATAACTGGGCCCGCCCGACAACTAGCGGGCAGTTGTATCTTGGACCTGAAGCCTGCTGATCTGATCGCGGCTGACCCTAAGAAGACTCATCCGGAACCTCTGAGCCCTGCTGACGCTGTCGCGGCTCCTTCTTCGCCTTAAGGAACTGAACCACCTGAGCCCTGCTGACGCTGTCGCGGCTCAAGCTGAACTCGTAACCATCGGAAGCCCTGCTGACGCTGTCGCGGCTCGATCTCTAAGACCACCGGAGCCCTGCTGACGCTGTCGCGGCTCAAGCTGAACTTGTAACCGTCGGAGCCCTGCTGACGCTGTCGCCGCTCGACCTCTAAGACCACCCGAGCCCTGCTGACGTTGTTGCGGCTCCTCACGAACTTCTCCAGATCGAGCCCTGCTGACCTCGTCGCGGTTCGAGGAGTACTCTGGTCCGGCTGGACCATCGAGACCACCATCCCGACCGAGCCGACTCGACGGAGGCGAGGCAGCCAGTACGACCATCATCCCGTATCCCCCGGCTCGAGGATTGAGAGCTGTGCGTAGGGTACGCCTCGTACTGACCCAGAGACTAAAAGACTGTCCCGCTTCCCCCTTCCTGAATCCTCCAAGACTTTGTGGTCCCTCGACCACTGTGTATATAAGAGTGCTTCCTTCGTTTAATGCTTATATAAAGAACTTGTTACTAGAATCCAACGGTGTGGTGTCTGTTCATAGTGGGGTGTGAGCTCCGTGTGTACGATCCTAGACTCGAAGTCCTCCCCGGTGGGGACCTCACAATCAAGACTCGGCAAGTTCTGTGGGAGAGGTGGGTCTTGGGGTGTCTGGGTGAGTACAACCTGGCCCTCTGAGATCGCCCCTTCTAACACCTCTGTTGTACCACGAGCCAAACCCAAAGGTTATCTGCCATAGGGGAGTGGGTTGACTGCTCATAATATGATAAGTGAAGGTTACCTGCAGGCTACCTACAGCCAGGCTCTGGGCCCAACCCCCTAGAGTGCATGTTCAAAGTCAGTACATAGTGGGGAGTTGGCTGTCCATTGGGGGTGGGGCACCTGTTGCCGATGGGGTTGAGCATAGATACTTTCAGGGGGCCAGGCCCCGTAGCAATAGCTCTGTGGTTCATATCCAATATCTGTGCACAGTGAAGGTTGGATGCCCATGGGGGTTGGATGCAGAGCATGACTAGAGACCGGCCTGCCAGACAACCAGACAACCCCCTGATGCACATGTCCAAATGCCATGTGCAAGTGAAGGTTCGACTGTCTACAAATGAGTGCAGGACACCCCGGAGGTTTAGTACTGGGCCTGGTTTGATCCCAGGATCTTCAGCCAATACCCAGCCATGCACGACATGTGGTTGACAATCAATGAGGTCTAGGTGAAGGGCCAGGTAAGTATATTCTGACCTCAGGACCACGTGTGTGGGGTCTTAATCTTAATTTAGTCTTGGTACTACGGATCCCAAATAAAAGTCACTCATCGAAAAAAGTATATCTAAAAAAAGAGAGAAGCATGTTTTCTGAGGAGGTTGACCGCCCATAGTAAAGGGGCACAGGACCTGCAGCTAATGCCCCCTGCGCATGATCGTCAACTGTGTGCAGCATGGATAGACTGCCTGCAGTGGGTTGGGTGCAGAGCCTGGTATCCAGATAGACACTGAATCCAACAAACCCCTGCTGAACATGGCCATGTATAGCAGGGTTCGGTCACCTGAGGAGGGCTGAGTACAGAACCTAGCCTCCAGCCAGGCTCTGCAGCCAACATCTATGGAATGTTGGGTACACAGATCTTTTGAATGTAGTATATGATAATAAAAAACAAGATTCATTTAAAACTGAAGTGAAGTTCTGGTAGCCTTTGGAATAATAAAAAAAACAGAAATTCACCTAAAACAGAGTTAAAATGCAGTTATGGTTTTAGATTAATTCTGAATACCAGTAAAAACAATACCTAAAAGGAAAATGAAATTACATTACAGTGCATACTTAGTTCATTAGATTATACTACATTCATAGTCATCCATTTTTAAATTGGTAAGTCGAATATGAAATCAAATTTTTGCTATGTAAGTATTTTTTATCATTTTTGCGATTTATCTGTCACATTAAGGGTGAGGACATGAACTTGTTGTGTGAGTTATAGAATTAATGAATATAATTTTATTTGATTTCATTAAAAACATCAGAAAAGGGTGGGAAAACCACCATGGGTAAAACTTGCAAGGATGTACATTGTTATTATTTTTGTAAAAGATTTTTTTTAAAATACGATATTTAAAAAAATATTAACATGTGAGCAAGGCTGTCGGAGGATTTCGGAGCCTGATGTTCTGACACCACATGAGTTGATTAACAGATTCTGCATTGGCCAGTTCTCTTGCCGCGTTTTTAGAAAGTTTATGGCTCTGCAGGACCTTGGGATGGATGAGCCCCTAAGACAGTGAATCACTGCAGCTCTACAAGTTCTTATTTGTTCCTTTCTGAAGACCACCTTAAGGCCCGTTTTGCACGTTTCTATTAGAACAGGGCAGATGCATAGTAGATACAGTAAGGACTCATCCCAAGCTCCACACAGGCGGCATTCCTTTGATTGCCATGCGTATTTCCATTTCGGGGTTAGGTCCTTTGATGGGTATGACCCAAGCCTTAGTATCGTTAAAAAGTGTTTTTTCTGATGCAGAAAATGATCTGTGAGTTATAGATCGTGGTCCTGTCTTGCACTTTTTGGGCCATGTCCCAAAAAGTGCTAGGAACACTATTACGACTTTCATTAGAGCCTTCATGGAGAGTCAGAGAAAGATGTGCCCAAATTTTTGAAGCGCAAAAAATATTTCTGGCTCTGCTTCGATATTAGCTTTATTGTGTGCAACTCGCTGCTGGGAGTTAATGAAAAAAATATCTTACAATAATCACACTTTTGGCTGGTGGGAGATCTATCAATGGGAGGGACAAAGGCAGTTTATTATTTTTTAGACCAATGAGCTTTTACCAGACCACCATAACCATGGCATTTGAGCTGAGGAAAATAAAAAGATGATGTGCAGACTACTTTTACTGATCTCTGCCCTGGTAATTACTCGGGGGCACATTTCAGTCTTGGGGACCTGGTGTGAGAGTTCAGGCTATACGGTACCTATTATAAGGCCAAGACTGAATTGCACATGGATGGTCTCAATCGAGAGTGACAAATTGGGAAAAAAGGATGGAATGGAATGCTGCTTGAGCAATTGCCAGAGGCTCAGATTAATTCTAGCATTCTTCTATCACTTTGTTGTTTTCAGCAGTATGTTGGCCAAAGTGCAACAGGTGTGCCCAGGCTTGGGTCCCATGCTCATTTTGCCACAAGACTCAAGCTTTACTTTACTGACCAGGCCTAAGTAGGCCAAATGTGGTCTTGGTTGCTTGTGTTCCTTGTCTGAGTGAACTGGCCTGGCAGTTTTGGGTATTCTAAACTATTCCTGTTGGAGCAGGACCACGACTGAGTTGCACATGATTGATCTCGGTCTAAAGCGATATAGTGGCTGAAAATGATAGACTGGTAGGCAACCCAAGTGATTGCCAGTGAATGAAATGTATTCAATTCTTCCTTTCAACCCTTTATTGCTTGATCCAGTAGATACTCTAAGAGCAACAGGTATTCTGAGACAATGGTTTCATGCTCCCTGCACCACAGGATGCATGTCTTACCTCACTGATAGATACAAAGTAGTCCAAAACCAGCCTGAGGTTGCCTTTGTTCCTGTCTGGAGGGGGCTTGGCCTCACAGTTGAGACTGAACATTTCCTGTTGGTGCACAGCAGCAAATGATTTGCATATAGATGGTCTTTATCTAAGGAATTTATGTAGTCTGTATTAACACTATATCGTACATGTAAGGGTGACTGTGAATAGTCCTCATTAAAAAAACTATTAAGGAATATTTGGGTCATATAAGAAGAAAAACCATCAATATTCATCACCGATCTCTGTTGAATAATAAGTGCAGGTTTACAGAATTGAATGGGTTTGCCTGGATCATAATTTGGAAAAGTCTTGTTAGTTCAAAGTTTTATCAGTTCAAACAAAAGGCTTGGTTTGATGGATCAGCTTTTGTGTCAATCTCGATACTGAGGGTTGTCAATACCATCAGACTGCTAGTGCCCAAGGCATATACTCCTTCAAAGGTTTCACTTGTGAAAGAATCATTTTAATATCCCTCAACTCCTGAGATCAATAACAATATTCAGGTGAATTTCAATGCTTTATGTTAAGGACCTTAAGTGAACAATGAAAGGTATAGACTCGGGGAGCAGGTTCACTGATCTAGGTGTAAAAAATATTTAGATTAGCAAGGAATTTTCTGCAGAAGAAAGATAGAGGAAAAAAATGAATGGGAAACAACATACTGAGAGTATTACAAACACACACACATAAAATAGATACACACACATTCGATTTTACCTTAAATAAATGAAAAGACAAGAGTCATTTGGCAAAACAGGAACAAGTTGGTTTAAATAAATGCAGTGCCCGGGAGAGTCTTGACAGAGAGCGTCTGAGAAAAGTCTCACCTTGTACAAGTTTCGGCTGGCAAAAGCTACATCTTGTGAGGTACAATAAAACAATTCTGCATTGCTGCAAAAGCATCTCAATGGTAAATTAAAAAGTTTGGGCATCTGATAAGGACACAGATGGCTCTCGACCTTAGGCAAAACTAGTGTGGGCCAGTGAGTATGTGCCCAGATGTCCGGTGTGGGGAGCACTCTATCATGTCGTGTCCTGATTGGCTGAGTGTTTCTACCCACATGTTGCAACTAGCTTTGTGGTATTTTGGAGAATGAGCGCCTTTGGCCAAACATATTTTATTGAGGCTAATTTCCTCTGACCTGTTTGGGTTGCAACTATCTATCTGTGGGATTGAAGAAGGTTTTCCCTGGGTGCATATTTATCTCAGGGCTGAGTGAGACCCCACTTGTGACCTGTCACTTGATAAATGTGGGTTGAGGTTGTAGGACCTGTCTGACCACGTATCTCAAACTCCGGCTTGATGGAGAGGTCACTTTAGGTAAATCTGACAGCAATGATGCAAGTTCATTGGAACTTCGACAAATAATATGGCAGTCATTGATATTATTTTTACTGACAGCATTTACATCAAATTTGTGAAAGAAGGGAAATTTACTTGTGGAAATCTGGTTTGCCAAATACATTTCAACTCTAGAAACCTGTGTGTTAGAGATGGAGTCAGAAATGCATTTCAGGATTTACAGAAATAATGTGGGCTAGTGAAGTTTTTCTAATATTTCCAGTAATAGCTCAGTTTCATCAAACTTAAGCTGCAAAGGAGTACAATAGTGACACTCAACTCCAAAGGATTCTTGAGGGCCGTCGGTTGTATGGAGCAGTAAAATAGGTATTTGTTGCCCTGACAAAAGCTAACTTCTAGAGTAATCCAGAATAAAAGTCTTGAAGAGAAATAGACCATGGTATACAAACAAAGTAAAAAAGAACAACATGGAATCTTAAGTGAAAGGAAGCATGGTTGCTCCTTTCAAAGCAGATTCTACAAACAGATTTTGCTGGGTTTCACTTAAAGATCGCATGGTTAACCCAGAGGCGGGTAATGGGGGTTGTACTGGGTATGATGAAGAGGATATATGAATTCACATTCATTGGGGAGTCTGTTGAAGGCACCAATGTAGGCATTGTTTGGGATGTTAGTAGTGTCGACTGAGGAAGGCCATTAGGGGGCATTATAACCCAGTATTTTTGTAAAGCACGGACTAATCACCCCTAAGGTTCTCAAGGGGCTGGGAACCATTGGGGGAATTAAGCAAGCTATTGCCGAGAGTCAGAGGGTGCTGGAATGAGTTGCCACCGGTGCTGAGAATCGAACCGTGAGCCCCGTGCTCAAGAGTCACTCGCCCTGGCCACTGTGCCACACCTCTCCCAGATTAGTGGTATTCTCAAGATTTTCATCTTGTAAAGGAAGGGACAAACCCCACAAATGAGTAGGGGCAGAAGACATTATTTGGGGCTGTATATTCGCCACATAATTACTCTCAAATATTATTTCTCAAACAAAATCTATTCTATGATAACAAGAATATTATGAAATTCAATAACATTTGAAGAAATGTGTTGGCTTGTCTCTCTTTAATATTGCCATCACTGCATATCAATCTTTGTGGATGTCATTATTCAAAGTCCTTTTTGATTCACTCTACTGCCAACACAGTACAGGACTCTGGACTGCAAACATTTTGTAAATAACCCCATATTTCCATATGATTTGTGAAAAAAAAATCATATTCCCTCCTTCTAAATTCAAATGGTAAATGCTTGCTGATGCAGTTCAAAGTTAAAAGGCCTCTTTAATAAATTTTACAAAATACAAGTATTTGTTTTATAATTGGACAACATTCATAAATAGGTCAAATGAAAAACTGTTTGCACCACTTCAACAAGGATTTCAAGGTCTCATGTGGGGTATGCAATTTGCTTTAGACATTTTTCATCAAAAAATATTTTTTGTTGTTGGAAAAAAATTAACAGCATCTTGCAATTCATCTAAAAAATACATGGTTCATATTTCTAATTCATATAATTTCATCTTAAAACATCTTAACTAATACACTTTTCACAAATATAACGCCACTAATAATTCATGTTAATGTTTCTTCTAAATAATTAAAAGAATACCACTATACTTCATACAAAAATATTACTGACTGTCCAATAATCATAAAATAGCATTCATAAGATGTTCCAATATACCCAGTTGGCCCTGCAATATAAGATAAGCTTATAGATAGCTGAAATACTACCTACAGCAAAACTTGAATTCTTACTCTAAGCCCGCTGCCCTCTGCCAACTTGACCAGATTTTCTTAAAACGCCTGATAGCCCCTATTCTCTTTGCATAGAGAAGCTCATGACGGTACACTTTGTCCATCCTATTGCACCAATGATTGATGGTGGGTATTTTAATAGACTTCCAATTTGCTCATACTAATGCTGTGGCTACCAAAGATGCTATAAAACAAAGCTGCTTCAATGGCGTGGCCAAATTATAAGTAGGTGACGAGATGCCAAAAAAGAGCTCCCATCAGGTCTGGTAAAATCCCTCTTCCATCCCAATTTCTTAGTTAGCAAAAATCCCTGTTCAAAACGTATTCAATTTAGGGCAGCTAAATATCAAAGGAAGCCAATCACCAGACTCAAGTTTTCATCTAAAACAAAAGGGATCAGCAGTATGGGCATTTTATTAATTTTTGCAGGGTGTAGTAAAGCATCTATTTACAATAAAAGCTCACACACTTAAAATTGGCATCTCGAATAGCTTTTTGTACTGAAACAATTATAATAATCTCAATATGGCTTTGTGTTGCAACAACCTGCAATACTGCTTACGCTATTAATGTGCTTCAATATTACTTTGAGTCCTGAATGTTGATATAGAAGTCTGTACCAATTATCAATTCCACTATGCCGTGTTCTGAAAAAAATTTGCCCTATTTTCTCTGTCGTAGCATTCAACCAAATTACATGAACAGACCTGGTCAATTTGAGCATAGCTAAAAAAAAGTGTTGGACTTAATGATCTATGCTCGCAAGTAAGTTTTTGCCAGGTAACAAAGCCATTATTATGAAAAAAATGATCTACTATGCAAAATTCAATATTTGCCCAATGTGATAATGTGGAATGCCCCAAGCTCAAACCTAAGCCAGCACATGCCTCAAGCATTATTCCGTGATGGTGATATGGGATCTGATATTTTCACCAAATATAATTAGTACGATCTACAATGTTTGCAGTGTCTTATAGCATGTACGTTTTGGTAGTCTTGGTATTATAAAAAAGAAGACGGGTATTTTTTTGCTGTTATTAACATAATCTGTGGAAGGTAAAGATCCATAGCAGCTATATTTCTTTAATCTAAGATCATGCAACTTATAAGTGTGGCCTGATAGTAAGTTCTTAAATAGGGAAGGGCTAGTCCTCCCTCCTCCTGAGTTAATAAAAGTATTAACAACTCGACCCTAGGTCGCTTTGACTTCCATATAAAAGACCTAAAATTACCTTCTAGGGTTCCAAAAAAGGTCTTCACTAGCGTTATTGGGACATTTGAGAAAAGCAAAGAGAAATAACAGTAATAAATTCATTTTTATAAGTGATATACTCTTTGCAAGTGGTAATATCTTTGGGGAGCTATTAAAAATTGGAGCTTCAGATTTTACTTCATTTATTTCATAGCCCCTTATGGCCGTCAACTTATTAAAGGCGCTCAATCGATCAATCAGGGAATTGTAAGTGTGCTACTCACCTGTGAGGGTCTCAAGGCACTGAGGGGGGTGGGGGGTCCGCAGATCTGTTTAGCCGAAGAGCCAGGTCTTGAGGGTCTTCCTGAAGGTGTTCAGGGAGGGGGCGGGTCTGATGTCTGCCGGTAGCTCATTCCAGGTTTTGGCTGCAATGTAAAAGTAGGATCTTCCATCTGCTCTGGCTCTGTGGATGCTTAGTGTTTCGGCCAGTGTGAGGTTGGAAGATCGGAGGTTTCTTTTGGGAACATGGAAGTTGAGTCTGTCGTTGAGGTATTTGGGTCTGTTGTTGTGTAGGCATTTGTAGGCGTGAGTGATGATTTTGAAAGTGACTCTTTTCTCCACTGGGAGCCATTGGAGACTTTGTAGGTGTTGGCTAATGTGTTCGTGTTGGGGGATCCCGAGGACAAGTCTGGCGGTGGTGTTCTGTATTGTCTGGCGTTTGCGGAGTAGGGACTTATTGGTGCTGGCGTTGAATGCATTTCCATTGACCAGTCTGCTGGTGATGAGTGCATGGGTGACTGTCTTCCTTGACTCAGGGTGATCCACTTGAAGGTCTTGCGGAGGAGGTTAAGAGTGTTGAAGCAGCTGGAGGTGACCACGTTGACCTGTCGGATCGGCTTTAAGCTTCAGGCAGCTGTTGGTCATCCAGAACGCGATGTCTTGCATTCCTCCCTGGAAGTTGAGTTTGTCAGTGGCAGGATTTTTGGTGAGGGAGAGGATGAGCTGAGTGTTGCCGGCGTAGGAGACAATGTTGAGGCCGTGTTGTCGGACAATGGCTGCAAGGGGGGCCATGTAGATGTTGAAGACGGTGGGGCTCAGTGATGAACCCTGTGGCACTCGGCAGGTGATTTTCATGGGTTCGGAGAGGAAGGGTAGGAGTCTGATCCTTTGGCTTCTATCAATGAGTAATGATCGGATCCAGTCCAGGGCTGTTCCTTGTATGCCTGCGTCGTGTTGTCTGGCGACTAGTGTGCAGTGGGAGTCATGTCGAAGGCTGCTGATAGGTCGAGTAGGATGAGGGCCTGAGAGTGGACTTGGTCAAGGAGGATGTGGATGTCCTCTGTGACAGCGAGTAGGGCACTCTCTGTGCTGTGGCTGCTGCGGAATCCGGATTGGGATGGGTCGAGGACGACCTTCTCTTCAATGAATCGTTTCAGTTTCCTGTTGACTGCTTTCTCTGTAACTTTGGCTCCAAAGGGGAGGAGCGAGATGGGCCAATAGTACTTGGGGTCAGTGGGGTCAGCTGTGGGCTTCTTGAGCATGGGTCTGACTTCTTTGAACATTATTCTTGTCTCCCTTTAAATATAAAACCATGTCATCCGCATATAGTTTAAGTTTAGGCCCCTCTTAGGAGGTTCAATGGACGGATTTGAAAGGATAGCACACACCAATAGTTCGGAAAATAGTGCAAACAATATGGGTGACATCGGACATCTCTGGCGAGTACCACAACTCATGCTAATGTTTCCGGCTAGAATATTACTAATCATTATAGATGCTTTATCCCCAAAATATAATCTTTGTAAAATTGACAAAAAACTAATTGGGAAAGCAAATTTATGAAGTATTGTAAAAAGTATCCCCCACTCCATCAAATAAAATGCTTTCCCAGCATCTAACATAATGGCAGTGGCTTTAATTTTCTCAATTGAAAAAGAATCTATAGCTTTAATTAATACATTTGTGTTTGAAGTTAGCAATCTCCCTGGGAAGAAGCCATTTTGATGAACAATAGTTTGTGCTACAACTATGTTATATTCCATTACCTGTTAAGTTTGTACACTATCACTTTAAGTGAATAGTCTTACTCAGCTGTCTTGCTCAGCTGTCCCTTTACTTATGATGTCATCTGCTTCATGTACATGATGGAATGTTATGATTCAACACTTGAGAAACTGTACACTCTGGAAATGCTGGCAGATGATAAGCTGTGTAGATTTTATCTAATAAATCTCTTCAATCAATCCACTTGACTCCTGGATTACTACATATTTTTGGCTGCATCCCAAAAAGACCCTGATGAAACCCTTTTAGCCATAATTTAGGCAAATAGTTTATAATCAGTGTTGAGGAGACTGATGGGGCGATCCAAGTTTAGATCAAGTTCCTGCTTTCCCTTTTTTTTACAAAACTGACAACAATGAATTCTGAAAATGACTGGGGATACTACATCCTTGCAAAATATGATTAAATAAACAAACCAAAAAAGGTGCTAATTGTTGAGGAAAGTGTCTTTTCTGCAAGCCATGCCATTTCGGAAGAGATTAAATTGTTTGTTGTACCTCTAATAATGTAATAGCCGCATTGATTGAAATCACCCAGGCTTCTGAAAGGGTATGGACTTCTATGCCCGCCAGCCATCTTTCTGTTATCTTGAGTGGACTCCCAATCCCTCCAGTATAGATTTTAAGATAGTGCTGATAAAAGATCTGGGCTACTTCTGAGGAGAGAGTTTTAATATTCTGCATAGGATCCTTTATTCATTTATTAAAATTAGAATTATTTCTAGCTTTCACAGACCAAGCCAGAATCCTACCCACAAATTAACTTTCTTTGTATCTTTGATGTAGATTTGAAGCATGATTTAACGTTTCCTTCTAAACAAAGAACTCCTGCAAGTTCTGCTTGGCATCGTTCATTAATTTCATCTTTTTTTTGGATCGAAAATGTAGTATATGCCACATTGGCCTTATCTACCGCTGTCCTAAAAAATGCTTTCAGTGCTTCCCAAACCACAAAGTGTGTTGCAGAATCTATATTGAGCTTTAAAAATTCCTTAAGATTCTATTTCATCTGTTCAATCCAACAATCTTCTTATAATAGTGCCTTATTAAAGCTCTACCTTGGGCTTAGAGACCCAGATTGGACTAATGGAACAGATAAACTAATCAACACATGATCTGAAAATACTTTATTATCAATGCTTGTCCCCTGGCAGCCTAAAATATATGATGTCAGAAAATAATCTATGCAGTACCATAGTGTTTCAAATAGCATGTGTATTCTTGTGAGGCTTCATTCTGTGTCCGCCAGGGATCTATAAGGGTGACATTTTGGATTAAAATCTGCAAAGCCCTTATAGATTTAGGTTTGGTTCATAATTTATTCATGTGTGATGTATCCATTGTCAAATTTTTAATTAAATTAAAATCCCCACCCATTATAATATAACCTGTCCTATTTTGCAAAAGTAAATGTATTTCCTGTAGGGCTACTGGAGAAACCTCAATAGCACCATAGTAGCTTAGCAAATTATAAGTATCCCTTTTAATTAGCATTTTAACAAAAACAAAAATCCAGCTAGCAGGTGGATCTTAAACTACGTTCAAGACTTTTGCTTGAATTAACCGCATAATCTATTCAGCCACCCCCCTGATTGATGCGTGTGTTGAAGCAAAAAATGCATATTGAATCAGTGAGGAAAGCCTCGGTTGTTCGCCCTGATCTTTTAAATGTGTCTCCTCTAACATTATTATATCTGAGTGTAATGATCTGAACTAGGTTAGCATTCCCTGACTATTTAATCCATCATTTAGCCCAATCACATTGCATGAAATAATTTGCAACCTATTGAGTGACTTTATATTTCCTACATCTCATTTATTTTTTATCGAAAAAGCTATTGATTTTTCACTATATAGGCGCAAAAACATCTAAAAACCGCTTCCGTCAGGAGAGTGTCTTAAGAACTAAAAGAGTGTCTCATTTAATTGAGTAACTTGAAATATTATAAAGTATTTTTTTAACTCCTTTAATTTTAAAGTGGAGCTATAGGAAGGTTTGGAAGCAAAATAGCCAACTTGAAGTGATGTGGACAGTTGAAGGGATTACAAATTCCATACATTAAATGAAAGTGTCAGGTAAAACCTTTGAGAATTGCCAGCCCCATGGTACAGAATATGATTCAATTATACAATGGCATGACCTTGTTTTTCAACACTTCGTTAGATTTAAACTACATTGTAGTAAGTACGGTATCAGTTATCTGTGACAATAAATGTTGAATTTGTTTTTCAAAACATCATAGTGACTCAATAAGGCAATCTTTTAACAGTTATGGTGGTAGCACTTAGGCTTTGCTTTAATTCATTTAGTAATTTCCTTCTTTGATATACATTACATTTGAATTGGTTTGAATTGAAGAGAAACTCATGGTACCTGGCTTGCAGGAATTGTAAACTTTTGATAACAGTTGAAGGCCTTTCTCACTGTCAAAAGAATGCAGGACCTGGGCTAGAATGTACAAGTCAGCTTCTGGAACTGGATCTTTAAAGAAGTCACCTACAAGGAAGATAAGGTATCATAACGCATTTGTGTACATATGCCTGCTGAAATTAACATTACAAATTCTATGTTCCCAAATTATTTGAATAGGTTTGATATTTCTATTAAGCCTTGTTATAGACATAAAATCTCAGAAAACAACTAGGACTATGGGTACCACTTATATACAACACAAAAGCTCTAGTGTGTTCTCATAGGAGAGAAATCAATCTTCCATAGTAAATGCTGTAATATTTACCTTTTTAAGAGAACTCACACGCGACCTTGTGCCCCACTCCACTTCACATTAGTTGCTTGACCGAAGGAATACTTTTCCAAACCAGCTCTGAGATGTAATCAGCATCATAGATTTTAAATGAGTCCTGAAGATCATTCTATTAATCTTGAAGGTTGTCATCTGACCACCTACTCAATCCATCCTTAAAATTGATAAAAAACCACCACTTCTACACCTGGCCTCCGCTTCCACAAAGTATATTTAAGAAATAACATACTTACTGTCCAGCTTTACTTCATTTCTTGCCATCTTGCTGAATAGCACTTTTTGTTTGAATTTCATTTTTAACATATAGTCATTTTTGCCTTACTCAATCATGTGCTTGTCAACGTCTGCATTTCCATTAGTCAAATTCATTTATTGGTCATAATTCTGTAAAACGATCTCATCTGAATTTAACTTCTAACCTTTTTTAAAAAAAGGCATGTTGACAGGTGCATTGAAGACAGTGGAGCAGCAGTGGCCTATGAATGTTATAAACATTACAATACCCTAAATTCAAATCAGAATCACATTTTATCCTGCCATAACAAGACATGTAAATTGCAGAGGAAGAGAGCAAGGCAGAGGTTGTATACAAAGGAATACATCAAGACATCCCTACTCCATTTTCTGGTGCTTCGCAGTAGCGATGAAGCTGTGGAAGAAGCAGGGAATTTCCTTAGCTCCTGTGTCTGCCTCAGCTCTGCCAATTGAAGAAAAGCAGTTGGTCAGAGTCGAGGGACAACTAGGGCCTTAATTTAAACCTTGTCCAGCTCATTCTGTTGCTGTATGTCATTTGATGATGTGGGTCTGCATGTGGCTGTAACTGTCAGGCATACACAGCAAGAAATATGAAAGGCCCAGGAGCTTCTGAGCCCATGGGTAGTTTTTAAATCCCTTTCTCTCCCAGGAGCCTCCTTTTTTTCAATTAGGATTTTCTGTCTTAGGGGCAGAATATTCATATAAATTTAACAATCTATACATACATTAAAGTCCTTCTCTGTTGTAATTGGTCATAGTTGAGCAGGGCCTTAATGGGCAGTTTAGCTCTCCATGGCAGGCTATAAGGTTATTAGAACATTCTACCCATGAAGGCGGAGTATCCTACTCTACAGCAGGCTATATGAGTATCTTGGAACTATTTCCAGTCTTGAGAAATATGCAGTGGCGTAGCAAAGGTCAGCGGGGGTGCGGTCCACCCCGGATAGCATGAGTCTTAGGGGGAGGCCTCCACCCCCACTCTTCAGCGCAGCATCACAGGCAGCAAAAAAATGAATGCCACGGGTGGCAGAGTGCCTAGCTACACAACAGGAAATACAAATTTAAATATGCAGTCAAACTAAGACCAAGAGCAACCTACACAAATCCAAAATGTGTAGTACATATGTTCATTGTAAATGTAACTGTAAATATATTTATATAGCGCTTACAAATTCTGATAAGGCATTGAAGCGCTTTTTCAGCAAGTAGTACGCTACTCTGAAGCCCAGGATTTGTAGTTTGAAAACTTTTTTTTAATTCTCCTGTGCATTGGTTGTGTTAGGCTTGTGATCTTGTAGATTTAGAGTTTGGAGTAGGGCTAGAATGATAATTGATGTGAAGCTGAACATTAAACAGGGTTAGGACAACAGGGGCTCTATGGGCCAGAATCACAAAGGTGAATATACTTTTGTGTAAGTTCACATGGTTTTTTGTATTCATAAACTGCTAGTTAATATAAAGTTTGTGACTGTAGAGAGACTACAGTCGGGGTGGAGGACTCAGCACAATAAAGATAGGACAGACCTATATTTTAATGTGCAGCATTGTCCGCCCCTAACTGCAGAGACTCCACAGTTGTAAACTTACTATGAACCTATAGTTTGTGAATGCAAACAAATAACATAAACTTTCACAAAAGTGTAAGTTTACTTTTGTGAATCAGGCCCTATACATGATTTGAAAGCAGCAGAGAAAGTGAATGAAACAATGAACTAGGGAAGTGTTTTTTAAATATTAAAATATTTACTAGAGCAAAGCAAATATTCTTTCAATCTTTGGCTCATCGTCATAACAAGATTTTGCTCACACAAGTGGTCTTGCTTATTTAAAAGCATATCAATACTGTGCCTGCTGAAAAAGCCCCGTGAACAATTTGGAAAATAAAGTCATACTCAATGATTTTTCTCATATTTCATGCGGCATGCAAACAGCAGAATTACCATTACACATCACTTTGTATCAAACTCCTTCATAATTATTCATCTGGTGTCTGCCCTTCTTACTTCAGTGAAACAGAAACTCTTTAGATGGCCGAGGGTTTGTGTTCAGTATGGGGGGATGGCACTTTGCTTGTAGTTCTGCATCCTGCAGTGGTCCAGGACAATGCACTGCAAAGCATTTATCTACACACATCGCCTGGCTCTTAATTGACCAATAATGTGGCAAGCTAATGAGTGTCTATAGAATTCTCCAACCATTGTAAATGTTTGCTTAGCTATCTGGACATATATGTGCTTTATTGTCACATTGAAGATAAAACCCTTTTTCACAAAATGTGTCCTCTGTCATCATGAAGTACTACTTCTAGCAGTGTGAAATGACCCGAGAAATAACATATGTATATCACCCATTTCCCAGAGTTTGTACGAGTCACACCTTGGTATTTTCAAATGCCTAACAATTCATTGGTGGATAAAATGTTTATGAAAAACTAAAGTTGTTTAATTGTCCCCATTTCATAAGATCAAACACCATGACAGTCCTTCAATTGATTTTCCATGTTGAACTGTAAACTTGACAGGTCTCAATCCATGCCGTACATAGTAAGGGGCATTTGTAAAAAAGAATCAACTACAGTAGTCCAAGTGGCTGCTTGTAGACTAAATAATTGCAAGATAAAAACTTGAAACACAAAAAGAATACATATAAGAATATATAAGTTTTCCATTCCTTAGCTAGCCTATTAATGGAATTTTGTTTCCAGAAGTAGTCCATATTTGTATGTATCAATGGAATACTAGCAGACCCAGGACATTTCCGGATACTCTGACGTTCTGCGCTTCTGTGGGTCATATTCAGTGAATGTGTCCAGCTGCTTACTTATTAACATTGAAAAACTGATTGAGCCCATTTTATTAGCAAGTAATCCCCTAAATTGGATTTCTGAGTGCCTTGGGGGTAGATTACAAGGGTGTTTGGACAAAATATTGTAAAGAAATATTGTGAGTAAAAAATATTGTGTCAAGAACATTGTGATGTTCAATACACCGTGGACAGAAAAGTCCTTTAAGTATTGTTGTTAGTTTCATTGTAAAAAATTTTTTTAAATTATTATATATAATTTCATTTTCATTGTTATTTTATTATATTTTTTGAAATATTTGTTGTATTTTAATGTATGCGTCATTTTTCATTTCTAATTTATTTTATGTAATATATGAATATCATAGATATGTTTATTAATTATTAATGAGAGCTGTTTTTTTATTTTTATAACTCCCTTCATGTTATAAGAGTGAGTTGCTGGGTATGTAGGGGAAAGGGGTAGGGAGATTTTTTATAATATGTTAGTATTACATATTTTTTTAATTTGCTGTAGTAGTAGTACATACATTTTATTGTATGAATCACATGGATTACAATAAGAAAATAGGCATTTCGCAATCATCAGAATAAACTTATAAAAACAGAATTATAAAAAGGGAAACTTTAGTTGATGTATAATAATCACAGTTTCTTAAACAGAATTCTAAGTTAAGTCTAAAAATGTAGTTCATTTAATACTACAATCATGATTTTTAATTGTAAAACAGTATTGATCTTATGCTGACATCATTAAAAAGGCTCCACAAGTAATATCTAAGGCAGAGGCATAATAAATGACTCAGGGTTCCCTCTTTGTAGCCACAGAGACAGCATTACTCTTCCCTTGCAGAAGAGGAGTCCAAGACCCCACAAATTCATAGACAAGTATATTTAACAATCAGAGTTTTAAGTATATCAGTTTAATTGCACCTTGCAGACGAGAGCTAATATGTTCCTGATACAACAATAAATAAGAGTTATATGCTATATCCACATGTTTACATTTTTTAGTGAGGCTAGCTCTTTCTCTTTTTGACCACTGGATAGGATCTTTTTTTTAAATACTCTTTTGTGCTTCTCAACTTAATATTGCCAGAGTCTTAACGTCTAATAAATTATATGCTTTAATTACCTTGATTAATGATGAGATGTTTAATTCCAAATTATTAATTGAATATATTGTGTGTTCCAGGTAAATTAAAGATTAAAAGGTGGCCGAATCTGCGCCTGCATGATCATATAGGTAATTCACAGTAGCTCGTATGGAGTCATAGTTAATATTTTAAATTAGAAAAGAGTCTATTGCTCTACCTTCCAATTGTTTGGCAAATCTCATTGCTCATTTGGTAGTAATGACAGGTTTGAGCTTTCGAACTGAAAGGAGATTTGACTAGTATAACCTAGTATCAATCGAGATGGCAAGATAAACATGTTGGTTCTCAATTTCAATTTTAGCGCTGCCAAGTTCGATTTTGGAAAAAGGGGGTGGTGATGGACAGAGTTTCTGAATGATGCAGAATACTCTTACCAAGTCAATAGATCATGGTTTTAATCCATCACCGTTTTTTAGCTCACTGCACCGTCCCAGCTCAGAACCTGGCTATATGCAAATTAGTCTGTTCCTGTCCCAGTGCATGATGGGAACAGGGCAAACCAAACTACCAAGCCAATTCTTATACTGGGAAGGAAACAAGCTTCCGGGGACCGGTTTCTGGCATCACAGCCTTCTTCGGCCCGGCTTGCTTGAATCCTGATGGTGCAATGAGCAAGGGACTCACGTCTGAGTATACCCTCCCACACATAGTGTGGATAAAACCGATTTTGGAAAAAGGGGGTGGTGATGGACAGAGTTTCTGAATGATGCAGAATACTCTTACCAAGTCAATAGATATTTTTTGGGTTTCTTTTCGAACACTGTGATTTTTGTTTTTGAATAATTTGCTGTTATTCCATTGGCAAGAGTGAATTCATTTAGCTGACACAAAAGATGTTGCAATTCTGTTGCCGTTTTTAAAAGTTTCTCAAGTTGTCAGCATATGTCACATTTCTGATCCCATGCATTCCCAATGTTGGAGGAACTGCTTGTTCTTGATTAAGGGAATTGGAGCAAGGGTGCAGCCTTTTTAAAAACAACTCTTGGTCTGCATTTTTGCAGACAAATTATTATTGTTTTTAATTTGTGCTTATAGCCATGTATTGAAGTGTAACTCAATTAGGAAGTGCATAAGTGTCGGATCAATTTCCCATTTTCTAAGCTTATTCCACAGTCGATGGTGATCAACTTTGTCAAAGGCTGTGCAATAATCCATGAAGCAAGCACAACTGGCTTGTAATTCTTTAGCTTTTTTTTGCAAGAAGGGCCAATGCAAGAACATTATCTACTGTAGTGCATCTCTGATGAAAACCTATTTGAGTTAAAGGTATTAAGGCCTGATCTGTAGCCAACTTTGCAAGAGTGTTTATTAAATATTTTGTGAACGCCTTCCCCTCATAATCTAGTCGGGCAAATAGTTTAGCATTTCTTGGATCTTGTTTTAAGCCCTCTCTATGAATAGGATGCACAAGTGGTCCTTTCAACTTCCGAAGAGATTACTTTTGAAACTCTGGGACAGGGGGGGGAACTCACAGCATTAATCATGTGATTCTCATTCATATGTGCTTTTTCATGTTCACAATAGTCATATGGTTATTGTTTAAGGTTTTCTGCACTTTAAACTGGTCAAATTTGAGATCATATATCATTTTCTGAGGATCATGATCACTTCAATCCTCTTTACACTTATGATAATGAGTATAATGAAGGAAGGTATAATCAATAGTAGTCTTCCTAGCTGAGCCCACAAAATGCTAGGTCAGTTAAAAGATGAAAAGTTTTTTGTTCAATTAAGTCAATCACTTGTTCTTCCCCAACAATTTACGATTGGACATGGGATAGCATAGATTAAGTTGGAGTTCTCTGAGCTTGTAACCAGCAAGGCTGGTGGTAAGAGGTTTTGATTGAATTCCCCAGTGATAATGATAAGTAACTGGCTATATTTTTGTAACAGGAAGTCAAGTTTCACAAGTAATGCAACTTATTTGTGTTTGACCTTTAACAAATCTGAGGGAAAGTAAATATTTGAGAGAAATAAGGTCTTGGTTGGCTAGGGTTTGAGTCTTGTTCAAAATACAGCCACACTCCCTTGAAGGGTGCACCACAAATACGTCACTACATTAACTTGTGCTTAAGCATGGGACAGGAAGCAGCCCGGCTTAACTTAAGAGACAATGGGTAAAATATGTATGTGGCACACAAACAGTAATTTAGTGAAAACACAACACAAGACAAGAAAAATCCCAAACCAATTTTAGAAAAATAGAGTTAATTTTCATAAATTATTTTACACCAAAATGATACATCTCTAATCAGTAAACTAGAGTTATAAATAGTTAATGTTTTTTAACTTAGCGGCTAAAGGAACAATGGCCAGTTATGGACATTCTGTCATGAACATCTAGTCACACAAGACCGGGTCAAAGTCGAATGTTGAGACTGAGCGTGATGGGGCACGCTTCAGATACAGGATAGATAGATAGATAGATAGATAGATAGATAGATAGATAGATAGATAGATAGATAGATAGATAGATAGATAGGATACAGTTTCCTATACTATACAATGAGAGCATGTATTCTGGCTGTAAACCAACTAGAATGCATGCTCCCATTGTGAAATTGGTGGCCCAGTTCATCCCTGCACCCAGTGGTGGGCACTTTTAAGGGTGCAGGGATCAACAGGGGGCACCTATCGGCTTCCAACCAGAGGCTGTGTACCCCTAGGGGCCCTGCAGGCTTCCAAAGTCGAGTTACAACAGCCTTTCTGTGTCAGAAGGGCTGGCACGGAAAGGCTGCCAAAACCCGACATTGTAATCTCTAAGGCGGAAAGATGGTCTTAATATTTTTGATTAATTTGAGAAAGAATTAATGAAAAATATGTTAAAGTATTTTATTTTTATTTTTTTTACAATATTTTTAATGTTCAAATGCTCTGAATATTTTATTTAAAAAAAATTCATTTATGATGTGAAAATGTTATATTTTGGTTAAAATTTGCATTTATGGTTTATTGTTATATTTTATTTAATTATTCCATCATGCAGTCATTTATATTATTATTGGTATTTTTTATTTCCTTTTTAATTTGTTAATATTTTTAATTCTTAAATACATTTTTATTTATAAATGTATATGTTAGGTATAGAAAACTACACGGTATATATTATAATAATTCATCAATTATAGCTTTCTCATTGTTTTTTACATCTCAATTACAAAGATAATATATTTGATAATAAATAATGACAATTAATGATAATGTATATCTTTATTTGATTGATTTTGCTATTAAGGGCCATATTTACAAACCTATCACACAACGTAGCACAGTACCCAAAGTTGCTGTGCTGCACTGCATGACAGAGAGAGAGAAGGAAAGCACCATATCTACAGAGATATGACACTCTCCTCCGCTCTCTCTAGCACAGGCACACAATTAGGCTGAAGAGCACCATACACACACGTTTTCACCATACTGCAAGGGTGTCTGCATGTGTCTATCAAAGGTTTTGTGCTGGAAGTACAAAATACTATGCATAGACAAATTGCACCTCTTTTCCTACTTTGTATATGTGCTACAAAGTGCAGCACACATGCGTAGCCTGAAAAGAAATGAGAAATGAAAGTAGACAAAGACAAAATACCTTTGGTATCAAAGGATAAAGTACAATAATCAGTACAAAACTCCTATTCAATTTCACTTATTGATTGCATATATATGGCGTTTAGCATTGGTAGAAATGTCATGTGTCATACCACAGTAATAGCAATAATAATGAGATATAAACAAATACCTTATTCAACAGATCAAAAATATATTTACATAAAGTCTCCTGAAGGTAGCGAAGTGTACAGGACCCAACCCCACAAACGTTTTTAATGCGTGCTTCAAAGTAGCGTTATTTTTAGGTGCATTACCCTGTTCATTATTGTTAGTAAATGGGGCTTTGTTTAAAAAAGAATGGGTGTTGGCACAGGAATACCCATGTAACATCCTTGTAAATCCCCTCTGATGCACAGTAAGGCAAAGCGGCACGTTGTGTTACTTTTAGGAAACTTTCATACACAAAAGAAGTTTTGGGCTACACAGTAAATCCAACTAAAAATGTTTTGCACATGTTTGCATCCATTTTTTGACACAAACCCAGCAAAAGATTTGTAAATCTGGCCTCCAGAGTGTTGTAGAAATACAAATAATTTATATTTGTTTAAGTATAGTTCTATGGCTAGGTTATTTATTTTCAATGGTATTTGATGTTTGTTTGCGTAATAGTTTTGTAAATTTACATTTGTATAGTTATCTTGGTTATATTTTTGAAAATTATTTAGTTATTTATTGTGTTTTTAATCTGCTATTTATATGTTAATATGTGTGGCGGGGAAAGATTATTTATTAGTTACACTGAAAACATAATTTTATTTGTAGTGTTTCATACTTTAATATTAATGCATGTGCCATATTTTGTAGAGTTAAGATTCTTTTTTTAGAAATTATATTACTAAGATAATAATGTTTCTGTTAGTGTGAAATATATGTTGTGTACTAGTGTTTTTGGTTTGCATATGATTCGAGTTAACAGAACCAGTTGAGAGCTCAATAAGTCACACCATCCTGGATTTCACTGGGTGTCTAGTTTTCAAAAACATATAGGTTTGCTAGGTTTCCCTAGGTGCCAGTTGAGCTAGGATCCACAATTCAGAGGTAGGCACATTACATAAAAAGGGTCAGTTTTCACTAGAAAAATGTAATATGTCCACGTTGCGTTTTGGGCCACTTCCTTTCACAACCACTAGGCCTACCCACATATGTGAGATACCGTTTTTATTGGCAGACATGGAGGAATGCTGGGAGGGTGGAATCTTGTGGCTCCTGCAGATGTTAGAACTTGCCATCACAGAAATGTTGGAAAATGTACTTTATATTACAAAGTTTAATGTTTGCAAGGATTCTGGGTAACAGAACTTGGTGAAAGCCACTCAGATTACCTAAGCTGGATTTCCCTGGGTGTCTAGTTTTAAAAAAAGTATGGGTTTGCTAGGTTTCCCAAGGTACCGGCAGAACTAGGGTCAAAAATCCACAGCAAGGCACATTGTAAAAAAGGGTCAGTTTTCACTGGATAAATGTGATGTGTCCAAATTGCTTTTTGGGCCATTTCCTATCGCTGACACTAGGCCTACTAACACAAGTGAGGTACCATTTTAATTCGAAGACTTAGGGGGATACTGAATAGTAGAGCAAGTGGTTTTACCAATTGACTTTGTATGTATTTCTACCTTCCAAATGTAAGACATTGTGTAAAAAAGAAATCAGTTTGAAAAATGCCCTTCAATTCACATGCTAGTATGAGTAGCCACAAATTCGGAGGTGTGCAAATAGCTGCTGTTTCAAAATCCCATATGTTATTCTCATTTCAGAAACCCATAGGTTTCCTTGATTTCTATTTTTCAGCCTTTATATTTTACCAAATGAATTGCTTTATACCCGGTCCACAATGAAAAACGATTTGCAAGGCGTAGTTCAATTATTGGCTCTTGGTGCCTTAAGTTCTAAATTAACCTACAAGTCCTATGCATCTTTACAACCAAGAGGGCCGAGCGGATGTAATGGTATATTGCTTCTAAAAATCTGCCATACTTATAAGAAGTTACAGGTGAACACATAGGCACAAATGGCAGTTTTTTTTAACAAAGCTTCAATTTTTTTTTATGTCAACAGTTAATTTCTACAGGAAAAACTCAAAGGATCTACACAAATGACCTCTTACAGAATTCAAAATGCTATCTATTTTTTCAGAAATTTACAGCTTTCTGGGATCCATTATTAGTTTCACACGCATTTCTACAACTAACTGGAAAGAGGTTGAAAGCACAAAAAAATAGGAAAAATAGGCTATGTCCCAGCAAAATGAAAAACTAGGTAGAAAACGTTGGTTCTTTGATAAAAGTCTGCCTCTTCTCGAAAGCTGGAAAGATGGTAATTATAGCACCAAAAACCATTTGCTGGAAAAGAAAGGACCCTTACTTCTGCAGCATGTTATTCCCATTTTCCCCCCAAAAAGAAAATGCAGCTGTATTTTGGCTACTTTCTCAGTCCTCTCCAGGCAAATCCACAAACCATTGGTAGCTTTAGAATCCACAGGATGTTAGAAGAAAAGGACACAAATTTGGCATGGATACCTTATGTGAACAAAAAAGTTACAGGGGCTTCAGCGCAAACTACCACAAATAGCAAAAAAAAGGTTGGCACAGAGGGGAAAAGGCCTAGCAACGAAGGAGTACAAGTTTAGCAAATATGGTACTCTGTTGCAAATACAACAGACAGTTCTGACCCTCATACCTGCCTGCCGCATTTAGAAACATTGTTATATTCCATACAGGTATCATAACATAGCCCCTGGTAATCTCATTACCCGCCACCTATATGCCTCTCCCTACATTACACTTGTCACGGTTTACAGGGACTGACCTATTACCTAGATATTACACTGCAGTCAGAACACGGGGTTTCCCTAAGTTCAAAATCCCATACATTATGCATGAGGGTTCTAGGAAGTACAGCAGGACTGCCATCTCCTGTACAAAATCTAGGTACAAAGCTCCTGCCAAACGTCATCCTTAGGCAGACACACTAATGCAGCAAGTAGGACCTCTGGGGAGACCTATGGGTATATATACATCACATCTTGCTAAGATAAGTCAGAGGAGACCGAGACTTCCCAGCCCACACACTAACTAGGGATGCTGAGGTTCCTGCATGCAGATATTCCAGCTCGCAGTGGTCTAACATCCCTCGCGGGTGTCCAACTCTAGACCAGGAGGGGTCCCATAGTCTGATAGTCTCTCACTTCAGGTAATGGGGTTGACTAAATCCTAGAAGGATTCTTGGCTTAACACCTACATACATGCTAGGTACACTTGGGTACATCTAATTAGGGAGGCATTGTAGGAGTATGCATCTTTTATCATATGTTTTATATATGCATATGTATTCATGACTGTAGTGAGATGGTAGAGCTATACCATGCATTCACCTTTATCGTACTGCTAATCATTCATATCTCATACTGCCTAATGCTTGTTGCAGCTCATCCATTCTATACCAGAATAACAACTGTTCAATAAATTCTTATTGAATATTCCCAGCCTGTTTATTCTGTGTGCTTTTCTGAGGCAGACTAGGTAAGCACGAGTGACTGAGCAAAAAGTAGTATACAATTTCCATGGTCCTGAGGGATCAGGGTTGTCATGTTCGATAGGTTGCCAAGAACTATTCTCTCCTTGGTAAAAGGAGATTCTAGTGACACTGTGAGGTAGTTGGTACAAAAGGCCAGCATACCTGGTGGGGGTGATCAGAGTTTGTCTTACACCAATCCTATTGTTGTGAATCTATCTAGGACCCTACTTAGATATCCCCGATTCATGCTCTTATGTGGTTATAACAAAGCATATCCTTATAGAGGCATAGGAATCATGTCCATATCTAGTCATAGCCCATGCAGTCCAAATACGGCAAGGCTACTCCCATAGACTCCTAGAAAGCACAACGTGTTCTTTAAACAAACCAAGCCTCCAGCAGCCCGGGAATTCCCCCTGCTTTTGTTTTGATTTGCACAAGAACTCCTGGAGTCCAGAAAGAACTGTTACTTCTTGGTGACGTCTTATGTCCAACCTTACGTCAAACACGGCACCTTTCAGGTATAAATATACCAACATTGCCTTAAGCAAACACACGGTGGTTTGGAGCAGAGCGGCTATCTACTTACCCGACGCCCAGCTGATGCGAGAGTCGAAGGAAGCCGACCCTCCCATGACGCACTCAGAGAGACGCTGTCTTTTCTCTTGCCGAGAAATCTAGCTCCGGTGTTTCCAGTCACCCTTGCGGGTTTGCTGGGAGATCAAGTCCTGAGACACGAGATACAAGACCTCCTTTATTCTAGAACCAAGGTACGGAGCTGACTAAACCCTTAAGAGAATTCTTGATTCAGATTCTTGGCAAAAAAACAACTTAACTTAAACTGCAACTTACTTACTCCTTCCCACGTATTAGGCTTAGGTCAGGTACACCGGGGTAGGTGTATATTAGAAGCACCAGTTGAGTACGTTAGTCAATGTTTTTATGTATGTATATATTTTATCCGTTTTAAAGTATCATATGGCTAAGAAACCATATCAATGCTTTTACAGTATTATTTCATAATACTACTTTTACTGTACGCACTTTACTTCATGACAAGTAGTGCTATTGTGGCAATTCATTCCTCTTGCATGAGAAAGAAGACTGCTCAATAAATAACACCTTTTATTGAAAACGTCCGTCTCTCTATTTCTCTGCACTCTGGTGAAACTAAGTATGCACGATTGACTGAGTGAAATAGGTGTCTATTGTTTTCACACGACTCTAGAGATATACTCTTTATTCTGAGGGAGCAAAGTTGTCATGTTTATGCGGTTGTCAGAAACGAATCTCTTCTTGTCTAAATCAGGAGAGTTAACTCTTTTCTGAACATTCAAGAAAGTTTCTAGTGTCCTATGAGCTAGCTGGCAAAACTAATTAAGTCTAATATAGTCAGTAGAGACCTAGATGACCTCAGTCCTACGTCTACACTGCAGTTTATATTATTCCAATGCGCAGAGCCTATTGGGAATGTAGGAACTACACTACATGGTGCCCAACGTTTGGTAAGGCGGTAATCTAACGCAAGACGCTAGAGTAACTCAGTCGTGTTTTTCACACAGACCCCCTTTTCCCATAAATTCTCCAAAAGATGTCTGGAGTGGGTAAAAGGTTAATATCCGCCGGAACTTAGTAGGGAGAGATTCCTATGTATTAGTTTTTGGTTTAGTCAACGTTGAAGGATACAGTGTTCCAAAATATTGTGCACCTAATCTTTGTTTCCCTTGAAACTTGATCTGCAACAAAAACTTTCTGTTAGTAAAAATGACAGAAAGTGAAGACGAAAGGGAGAAAGCTAGATTAGCAGCTCAACTCCTAGCGGATGACACAAGTCTCCAAGAAAATGACCCGAATGCTATAATCATTCCGGTAAATGTAAGAAAAACTATAACTAAAAAACGTATAGAAAATGGAGTATCATCGAGAGGTGGTACAGTCATATTCGTAGTAGAGGCACATGAACATCGGCAGACAGAGGTATTCTATTCATGGATACATTTTCCAGCAGCACACGCTGTGACACATGAATTCCACTATTACAAAATAGAGGAGCCTCGAGAGGAATACACTCCTTTCGAGGACGTTGAAATCCCACTAACTTACCAGGAGCACCTGCTCTGGTTTAATGGCGCCCTAAAACATCAAAATCACATCCCCAGGCTCGGTCCACTAGGTAGACCAGGAGCCACATGGCCGGTTCTAGCCAGCCACACACCACATCCTGACATTGAAAAGATGTCAAGTGAAGAACTTTTAGTTAAACTAAAAGAATTAACAAAGGCATACAGAGAATTAGTTCAATTGGCAATGGACGATATAACATACCTCCATAAATTGAAAGAAACAGATATAGCAGAACAACCTTTTGAACTTGCCAGAATCATAGAAAAATCCTATGAAGAACTAGGTAGAGATAGTTTGGGTGGGAAACCAGTAAAACCCCAACTACTTGAAAATCCTGAAAAAACATTTATTAAAAATAATCTAAACTCTCCAAAAAAGAGCTGGGAGGGTAATAAACAATCCACTCCCAGAGAAAGGTCTCCTCAACGGAGAGATAGATCTCCAGAACGAGGAGGCAAGTTTCCTCAGAGGGAGCCCTCTGAGAAAAGATACAACCTTAGAGATAGGTATAAAAAAAGGGAAAATCTGACAGATATCAAGATATTGATACACGTCCCTCTCGATCTTTTCAGACTTCCTCACAGAAATCGGAAAGAAGAGGACGGTCAGAACACAAGGAAGAGCACGTCAAGTCCAAAGACAAGGAACCTGCTCATCAAAGTAAAAAATTACAATTTCCAAAGAAGAAGGTAGCTAGTATTAAAATAAAACATGCCGAGGATTCTGAGGACACAACTGAAAAACGGAGAGTGGGCCCAGACAGTGCTAGATAGCGCAGCAGAAGTAACCATAGCTCGCAAGATCTTGATGAATCTTCTGGAGACAGTGGACACGAAAGAGTACATTCAGGTGGAAACTGCAGACACCAGAGTTAGCAAACCCCATAAATGATATGAAATAACATTGCACATAGAGGGGGACAAGACAAGGAAAATAAAGGGTCTCTTTTGGCATAACCTTTCAAAAGGCTATGACATCCTGTTAGTAGAGAAAGACTGGCCACCAGAGTTTGTCAGAGAGTGGCCTCATGGCAAAGAAATGATTATGCCTGCCTTCTCAAATCATATTCCAATTCATAAAAAATACACATTTGCTAGAAAATGGGTAGTGGCCCAAGCTCCTGCATTTTATAAAAATCATGTAGGATGGGATGAGGATTCTCCTCTCCATAAAATCCAGTTAAAAAATCAACCTACTGCCCAAAGGCAGTATCCTGTTAAGCAAGAAGCTAAAAAACAAGTCAGGGAGATCTTAGATCAACTTGAATACCAGGGGGTGATTGAAACATGCACCTCACAAATGAACAATCCTTTGTTTCCTGTCTCCAAGCTAGAGGATACATATCATCTAGTTTTGGACTACATACACCTAAACTCCTGCTGCAAAACATTTGCAGTACAAAACTCACACAGTGCAGCACTAATGAATAACATTGTGCGCAAAAAATATAAAACAACATTAGATATCTCAAATGGCTTCTTTTGTCAAAACATTGCACCTGAAAGCAGGTATTTGTCCGCTTTCTCAACAATGAGATCGCAAAAACAATTCTGTCGACTCCCACAGGGATTCAAGAATAGCCCAGGATTATTCTCAGCAAGGGTAACAGAGTTACTACAAATGTATGATGATAAGGCATTATCATATGTCGATGACATCTATCTTACAGACGACGACCTGGAGACACACTTGAAAAGAGTGAACACCATAAAACTTGGGTTTGCAGCTGAAGGGTATAAATTCAACTTTAAGAAGTCACGAATTGCCCATCTAACTGTCTTGTTTTTAGGATATGAATTATCAAGTGAAGACAAAAGCCTAGCAGACAATTTCTTAGAGAAATGTGCTGTACTCCAAGCACCAAAAACGCTGGAGAACTTACAATCAATACTAGGTTTCCTGAATTTCAGAAGTACATACATTCTAAATTATGCAGAGAGGGTTAAACCACTCTATGAATTATTAAAACCTGATTTCAAACCAATTAATTGGACTCAGAAACACACAGAAATGTTAAGATCATGACAAAAAGACATGTTAACTAAAACAAAACTGCAAACACGCGCACACGAATGCAACCTTGTAATCCGAGTCATCCCAGGAAGATGCGGATGACCTCTAATGAGGGAGAAACGGTACCAATAGCTTACAAATCACACTTGTACACACAAGCTGAAATGAAATTCAGTTCAACTGAAAGAATTCTAACTGAGGTTCAAACTGCTGTAGCAAAAGAAAGAGCCCTAGCCCAAGGCAAGAGCATATCTGTTTTAACAGCAGTATCAGCCCTTAAGGCAGTGACAAGACCACGCATTCCAAATGCAGTGGCATTAGATCCAAAATGGATACTATGGGAAAATTCTCTTGCTGCAGAAGACGTGAAACACGCGTTTGATCCAAAAATGAAAAGACTAGAAAATCTAGAACACGAAAATGAATATCCTCTGCCGATCGAGATTCTGCCTCTAGAACAATACACCTGTGTGATTTACACAGACAGATTTGCACAACACTACGTTGTGGGAAAACAAACCTACAATGCAGCGTGTGTGATTGTTAAAGGTCACTGGCGCTTAGGTAAATTCAAACCGATAATTACAAAAACTGGAAAAAATCAGAAACTGTACAGCTCAGCGAGCTGAAATAAGATCTTTAAAGATGGCGCTTGAAAATGCCGATCGCGAATTCCCCACACTAATAGTGTGAGATTCGCATTTCTCCGTCAAATCTTACAATAATGACATGCAGACATGGATCAAAAACGGTTACAAAGATGACACAGGTGCCACAATAAAGCATAAAAAGCTCTGGAAACAAGTAGTTCTTTTTCAGAAAGAACTACAAAAGACTCACGTGATACATACACTGAGCCATCAACGTGATGGCGTTCACGTTGCAGGGAATTCATTGGCTAACAGAGCCACAGCGGCAGCGGTTCAACCGGCTTCCGTAGCCACAAAAAAGCATTCTAAAAAACACATAGACGAAGAAACCATGCTGGTGGTAAAAGCCTCATTAAAAGGCGATTATGCAGCATTACCTCTCGACTATCCACTCAGTAATACATATATAATTGATGCAAACTCCGTTCCTTTTGCTCAAATCCCTGGAGTGGGGGACTGAGTAATTCCAAACACGAACCGGAGGGCTTACTTGATTCAAGAAGCACACATGGGACAGGGTCTAAGGCACCAAGAGATCGTGAAATCTCTAAAAGAATTACAATCAGAATACTGGTGGCCGGGGATGAGCCTGCAAAATTACAAATTTGCAAAGGATTGTCCAGACTGCAACAGAGATCGCAGTTGTGAACGGGACGACTACTGCCAGGACACCTTTATTACAAAGCATCTGGCTGTCTATACTCAGAAATCCGTCCGGAGAAATGCGTTCCCATAAATATTAAGACTAGATTCACTTAAAATGCAGGCCCCAGCGCTCGGCTGACGCCAGAACTGTTATGAAAGATTTGCGAGTCTTTATCGGCACATACGCAATTGGCATGCTACTTTCTGATCAGGGTCGCGAGTTTAGCTCTCGAGCTTACAAAGAAGCCATGACCAGCATGGGCATTGCATTGCGGTACTCTTCTCCCTTCCATCCTGAGGGAAATGCGGTAGTGGAAAGAAAAAACCGTGACATAAAGCAATCTATAACGGCGAGGGTATTAGGTTCGGGTGATGGGTGGGTCAAACATTTAACAAGTGTCCAACGTAGTCTTAACAATCTGCTTCTGGTAGAAGAAAAAGCCTTTGATATCAAAGATCGTTGGGCTGTTTTACAGGACTTAAATGAAACAAGAAGAAGTCTGAGTAATATAAGGTTAAAACAAACAGCCACCGAAGAGAAACCACCTGTCCCAGCAAGACCTGTCTGGATTCCAAAGATTGGGGTTCTAGTCTGAGAAAAGATCGCGGTGAAGAAGGAATTTGGGCCTTCTTACAGAAAAGCAGTACCTTTCTTACCTTTCTTAGCTGTCAGCGGAACAAGTAGTACTACCGCCCCTTGCTGGTAAAAAGGAGAACAGAGTTGTATCCATCGACCTGGTAAAATCACAATCTTGTGGCCAATAATAAGTAGTAGGCCCAGAGGACTCCCAAGAAATAGCAGAAGACCAAATCTTGCTACAATCCAAGAGGTTCAAACTAAGAGACTAATCACATTTGATAAACCTGCAGTGAATAAAAAAGGACTATGCAACAAAGCCATGGAACTTGTGCCTCTTGAAACCAAATTGCAACAGTTCGTCAAGAAATACCTGTCTACAACAATGTAGACTCAGACTATGCTAATGAAACAAAGAAAAATGCAAAGACTAATGAGAATCCGGAAGCAATTCCAACAATTGACAGAACTGCATCTGGCTACTTCATCAATTTCGATGACTTTTCTGATGATCCAAGTGAGCATGAAGAAACGCCAGCAACAAAAACTTTCAATGAAAAAATGACTGAACTCTTTCATCAACTAAAAGAAACATATCTGATTTCACCATGGATTGAATTTTGGATTGTGTTAGGTGTACTTTTCCTCCTGCTTTGGCTCATCATGGTTTTATGTTTGGGTAGATTTATTGATGGAAAATATGGTACAATGGACACAGCAAGTCAGAACATCTACTTGGTCCTATAGCCTCTCAGATCCTCTCACATCGAGAAAAGAGAACGGTCATCAGTGAACATCACAGCCAAACCAATACCCAGTGGGGTAGCATGGGACAAAACGGATTATGAAATCTATGGCCCGATTGAGCTCTTAAAATATCCTCACCAATTTAAGGTTTCCTTAAGTGACTTTGTGACACCAAGTACTTTCTCTGAGGATTGGGACTTTGAAAATATTAATAATATGATGTCAGATTTAGTAATGTCAGCTAAATTCACAGAACATGATTATTTGCAGGGTACATCTAATTATGAAGATATGTACTGTTATAATCATTATGGTCATCACTATTTGCATAAATCTGCTCAACCTAGAAATGTTTTTAAATTTAACCGATGGGTATATTGTCCAACACCGCCAAAAGGCAGTTCGAAAACATTTTATGAGAAATTCACATACTTCTCAGGGTTTAACAACAGTGATCCAGAAATGTTTTATTTTAGAATGTTAAATAAGACAGGAATGAAAACAATGTTGACAAATACTAAATTGATTTATTTAGAAAAAATGTATGAGAAAATGTCTACATTTGGTTTTGAATTTTGGAAAAACAACATTGAAACAAAAACCATCTGGGGTTCGAAAGACTGGCAGGTACAAGGTCTAGAAGCATTATTTAGAGCCTGGATGATCCCAGAACAAATAATATTCTTGAATGACACCATTCAACAGACAAACTGTCTTGGCCTAGCCAAGATAAAAGACTTAAACAAACCGTCTATTCCGAAGCCCATGCCTGATAGTAATAGCACTACAGATGTGGAAATAGACGTATTCCATATTTTACACCAAAACAGACCAAATCCTGATTGGAAAAAATGGTTGATCTGGCCCACAGACACAAAAAACTGTCAAGATGGATTCCTGAACAAAACACAGGGGTTTAAACAGACCAGGCCAGACCCTAGATACTCCCAGAGACAACATCCAGGGATAGCTACCACATACAGTGTAGGGAAAGTATGCCTCGAATGGCTACAGGAATCCACACTGGCTGAAATTAAGCAACACTTGACTTTACTAAAAGACGGTGCTGACTTGCGTGATTTCATACTGGGACCACGCACACAGCGTCAAAAACGTTTCATATACGCCGGTATATACGCTGCTTACAACGAAGCTTGGAAAGTAACACAAATTGAAACAGCTGAAAAAATACGAGAAATTGATCGTATAAATTTGGAAAAATCCCTTTCTGTAGTGGGCAATGGGTTAACGACTCTGTCCTCCAGAATTTATTCACTGGACAGTATTGTATCATCTGCTATTGATATAATAGAGCAGGACTTACTAATGTTACAACATGGTCAGTCCCAATTACGTTCTATTGTACAGCTAGGCTGGACGTTGCAAAACCTACGTTCAGGCTACGTGCCATGGCGTCTAATCAACATAGCGTCATTATTTTCTATCTTTAACCTTACTGATAAACAAATCAGTTTGGCACAAAAAGGAGCAGACTATACGATTCTGAGCATTGAAAAACTTGAGAGATTACCATTGACAATGTCAGAGAGACCTGTCATTGAATGGATACTACATGGAACGATTACAATCCCAATAACAACTTTCCAGTTTAAGCATTGCCAAAAATATATACCAGCAGGCCTGTATGAAAGGTTGGGTAAAGGATACATCAAGTCAACATGGAATTTACCTTATACACACAAATGTTATAGTGAAGGGAAAAAAGAGGGATTTCTTAGTGGTAACAATTGTAAAAAATCACTAAGCGGTACACTTCTGTGTCAAAGTATTAACTTGCATGGAGCCTGCGAAGGTTCATCAAATAACATTTCATGTCACCTGCACGGCACTCCTGCAACACAGATAGAGCCATTTTTCAGACAACTTTCCAACGGCAGTTATGTTCTAATTAGTGACCACAGCTGTTGTGGCATGGTGCCAGGAAAAGTCTATCTTGTGAGCGTTAGTTCCATGGTCACTTGCTGTATGCAAGTATTGTATCCAAACAGCAATCCAGACATGGAGGCGACAATATGGCCTTCTTTGAATATCTCTTCTATTCTAATTGATACTTTAGGCAGAATAAAGTCCATTCTTTTACAGACAACTGTGCCTTTAACCTCGTCCAAAGAGACGTATGATCTGCAAGTTGTAAGGACAGCAGCAGAGATACATTCCCTATGATCAACAAATTGCCCCGTGCATTTCGTAGAAATGTTAGGTCAAATCCTAAACATGTCTGATACCAGTGGCATCGCACATGTATTTAAGACAATTTTTTCGGGACTGTTAGCACCCTTTGAAACAGTTCTGGGCATTTTCCCAAATTTTGTCCATTCCTTTTTTGGCGGCCTGCCTCTTCTTTTGGGACTCGTAGCAGGAATTTTATTTTTGATCTTTCTGCTCCGATATGGCAAGCCAAGCCACAGACAAAACTCCAGCTACAATGGAAGAAACGATCTTAACAATACGCTACCGAGACCGCATCACTAAAGTGCTCGGATTAGCCCGGCTAAGAGAACTGAGTGCAACCTGGTTTCTTTCATTCAGACCAATCTGGCAAGATTGCATCTTACCTGTGCTTCGATGTCTGCTATGCGGAGAAGAATGCGTGTTAGACATCTGTCTTACACTACCATCAGCAGTACCAAACGATATCGATACTTTGCTAGGTCTGGTAACGACTCATGCAACGTGTTGTCCCCAGCGGCTACCTATTCTGATGACGGCATTCGTTGAGACTTCACCATTACGAGTAGGTGGCGGTGAAGTACGAGAGGAAAGCAGCACCAAACAGGTACAACCTTCTGTGAGCATTGCTGATCCCGACATTGATGATAGCAATCATTCTCACATATGCACAATTTCAGCATTTTCGAACTTGGTCGAACTTTCACCTGATGTTGTAGACCAATTTTTTGCAAGCCTGTCTGATATGATGTTCTCCCCTGAACAAAAAGAATAACTTTTAAAACGACAAGCACACAGCATTCCCTGAACTCTGAATTTGGCCTTCAATTTTGATAAACAAAACTACTAAAAACATTTGGAACTATTTTTTCCCTGAAAGCGAAAATATTTTTTCAATTTCCAAAATATTTACCTTTTTTTTGGCACATGGTACTCTGCTTAAAGTAGGACTATTCTTAGAGTACAGAGCTTCTATTTTTAGAGATACTAGAGACAATATTTTACCTCTACCTCTAGCACATGTACTGTATTGTATAAATATGTGATGAAATGGTCTCGACCTTCTTTTCTGTATTTAGAGCCATTTCATGTGTAATTTTCGCAATTCATTCAGCCGATATTTATATATGCATTTTCTGAATGATATCACTGCTTAAAAAACGTACAGTACCAATACTCATTTTTGTGTATATACCATACACCATTTCAAATGCAATCTTTGTATTTTGGGGTGGGTTGGAAAACACATGCATCGTTATATGTTTAGTATTGCTTGGTATGTAGTAATGATTGACATAATACGTGGAGTGGGTGTTGTGAATCTATCTAGGACCCTAATTAGATATCCCCGTTTCATGCCCTTATGTGGTTATAACAAAGCATATTCTTATAGAGGCATAGGAATCATGTCCATATCTAGTCATAGCCCATGCAGTCCAAATACGGAAAGGCTACTCCCATAGACTCCTAGAAAGCACAACGTGTTCTTTAAACAAACCAAGCCTCCAACAGCCCGGGAATTCCCCCTGCTTTTGTTTTGATTTTCACAAGCATTCCTGGAGTCCAGAAAGAACTGTTAGTTCTTGGTGACGTCTTATGTCCAACCTTACATCAAACATGGCACCTTTCAGGTATAAATATACCAACATTGACTTAAGCAAACACACGGTGGTTTGGAGCAGAGCGGCTATCTACTTGCCCAACACCCAGCTGATGCGAGAGCCGAAGGAAGCCGACCCTCCCTTGACGCACTGAGAGAGACGCTGTCTTTTCTTTTGCCGAGAAATCCAGCTCCGGTGTTTCCAGTCACCCTTGCGGGTTGCTGGGAGATCGAGTCCTGAGACACGAGATACAAGACCTCCTTTATTCTAGAACCAAGGTACGGAGCTGACTAAACCCTTAAGAGAATTCTTGATTCAGATTCTTGGCAAAAAAAAAAAACATAACTTAAACTGCAACTTACTTACTCCTTCCCACGTATTAGGCTTAGGTCAGGTACACCGGGGTAGGCGTATATTAGAAGCACCAGTTGAGTACGTTAGTCAATGTTTTTATGTATGTATATATTTTATCCGTTTTAAAGTATCATATGGCTAAGAAACCATATCAATGCTTTTACAGTATTATTTCATAATATTACTTTTACTGTACGCACTTTACTTAATGACAAGTATTGCAATTGTGGCAATTCTTTTCTCTTGCATGAAAATGAAGACTGCTCAATAAATAACACCTTTTATTGAAAACGCCCGTCTCTCTATTTCTCTGCACTCTGGTGAAACTAAGTATGCACGATTGACTGAGTGAAATAGTTGTCTATTGTTTTCACACGACTCTAGAGAAATACTCTTTATTCTGAGGGAGCAAAGTTGTCATGTTTATGCGGTTGTCAGAAACTAATCCCTTCTTGTCTAAATCAGTAGAGTTAACTCTTTTCTGAACATTCGAGAAAGTTTCTAGTGACCTCTGAGCTAGCTGGCAAAACTAATTAAGTCTAATATAGTCAGTAGAGACCTAGATGACCTCATTCTTATGTCTACACTGCTGTTTATATTATTCCAATGCGCAGAGCCTATTGGGAATATAGGAACTACACTACACTATAGTGTATGTTGTCTAAATGCGCAGATCCTGTATACTTTTTATGGGAACTACACGACATGGTGCTGCCAATGTTGGTTGGGCACTTATTTAACATTAGAATCTGAGTAGTTCAGTCATGCTATTCTCAGAAATCCCTATTCACAAAACACCTGAGACGTCTGGAGTGGGTAGGCTAAATTCCGCCACAGCTGAGTAGGCAAAAATACTATTTATTAGCTGTTGGTTAATAAAGCTTGAAGGACACAGTGTTCCTAAAATTGTGCAAAACACCTTATCTTAGTTCCCTTGGAAAATACTTACTCCTTTAAACAATGACTGAAGACGAGGATAACCCAGGAGGAGTTTTGCAAAACTTGCATCTGACAGACGACGAGGAAGATGCAAATGCAATTCAGATTTTAGAAAATAGTAGAAATGCAGTCACTCTGAAACTGCTTGGCCATGGTTTAACACCTAGGGGTGGCATAGTAGCTTTTGTGATTGAGGCACATGAATCATACAGAACAGAGGTATTTTATTCATGGGTTACATTACCAGCAGCAAATGCAAGAACAAAAACATTTCATTTCTACACAGAAGGTGATGCACCAGCTGAATATTGTCAGTATGAGGACATTGAGGTTCTGCGCACGTACCAGGAACATTTATACTGGTTTAAAGGTGCCCTTCCCCATTCAAGAAGAGTAAGATTCGGTCTGCTCGGAACAGAAGGAGCAACTTGGACAATATTAGCAGCCTACACACCACATCCAAACATTCAAACAATGCCAGGACCAGACTTACTCATACTTCACAAAGAATTAATAAAACTTTACAGAAACATGACACAATACGTCCAGCCAGCGATGGTATCAACAAATATGGCTCACGTTTAGAACACAGCAACTAAAATTACGCCACAAACATTACATGCAGTAATGGGTAAAATGCCCACAAAACGTTAACAAATGCCCTTCTGGATAGCTCAGAAGATCACACAACTAGAAGCAGTATTACCGAATACTAGCCCTTATGAAAAACACAGAATGCTGACCATCTGCTTACCCAAGGAGAGAATACCACAGATAGAGGATTGTACCTCTTGCTGTACAGTTTTCCCTGCCATATATATTAGAACTCATGATATACCGTCATTAGGGATGAAGTTACTAGGTGACTATGGCCAGGTATCAGCCATATTATTAGCAAATATTAAAGGGGAGGCAGCAACTGTGGCCATCTGCCAATGCCTAAGGGAGTTCAGTCCGTTATAACAGGAATACAAACTACTAAAAATAATAGAAACTGCGTATGCAGAGTTAGGCATAGACAGTTTGGGTGGCAAACCATTAAAACCACAGTGGATGGGTAGTACCAAGAAGGAGACTTTGAAACAGACACCTACTTCTTTTAAAAAGAAGTGGAACAATAACAAAGAACAAAAAGTTAAAGAAAACAGTTCTCAATCCAGAGGTAGATCTCTTCCCCAGGAGTCCTCCGAAAGGAGGTTTAACCTTAGGAATAGGGATAATATTAGGAAACCTGACAGGTATCAGGTTACTGATACATGTTCGTCTCGTTCCTTTCAGGGTTCATCGAAAAATTCTGAGAGGGAAGGACGATCAGATAGACAAGAAGAGAGTAAAAAGTCCAGAGACAAGCAGTAATTTTACCAGTATTTTCCGAATATGTTCCCAAATATTTAAAGTATACATATGCGCGGGAGTGGGCGGTATCCCAGGCCTCGGCATTATATATAAGACATGTTGGATGGGATGTGAATTTAACCCACCACATAATTCTATTGGAAAATACTCCTACTTCACAAAGGCAGTATCCAATAAAGCAAGAAGCTAAAAAACATATCAGGGAGATCTTAGATAAAATTGAATAGCAAAGAGTGATTGAAACATGCACCTCTCAAATGAATAACCATTTGTTTCCCATATCAAAACCAGACAACACATATCGTCTAGTATTGGATTACAGACATTTAAACACTTGCACAAAAAAGTTTGCAGTTCAAAATGCACACAGTGCTGCATTTATGAATTACATTGTGCGGAAAAAATGCAAAGCAACACTAGATATCTCAAATGGATTTTTTGCTAAAATATATCCCCTGCAATATTTGACAGCCTTCTCAGCACTAGGGTTCGAGCGTCAATTTTGTCGACTCCCCCAGGGGGTATAAGAACAGCCCGGGGTTGTTTTCGGCTAGGGTAACTAAATTACTTCAGAATCTGATGAGGAGGCATTGTCCTATGTGAATGATATGAATCTAACGGACGATGATCTAGAGGAAAACTTGAACAGAGCGAATACCATAATTTTGAGATAAGACTCTGAGGGTTATAAATTCAATGTTAAAAAATCGAAGGTAGTCCATCTTAACATCCTTTTTCTAGGATAGGAACTTTCAAGTGAAGGTAAAAGCCTTGCAGCTAACTTTTTAGAAAAGTATGCGCTGCTGAAACCTCTAAAAATCATATATTTTGGATTACGCAGAAAGACTTAAACCGTTATACAATGTTGTGAATCTATCTAGGACCCTAATTAGATATCCCCGATTCATGGCCTTATGCGGTTATAACTATGCATATCCTTATAAAGGCATAGGAATCATGTCCATATCTAGTCATAGACCATGCAGTCCAAATATGGCAAGGCTACTCCCATAGACTCCTAGAAAGTACAACGCGTTCTTTAAACAAACCAAACCTCCAGCAGCCCGGGAATTCCCCCTGCTTTTGTTTTAATTTGCACAAGAACTCCTGGAGTCCAGAAAGAACTGTTAGTTCTTAGTGACGTCTTATGTCCAACCTTACGTCACACACGGCACCTTTCAGGTATAAATATACCAACTTTGCCTTAAGCAAAATCACGGTGGTTTGGAGCAGAGCGGCTATCTACTTGCCCGACGCCCAGCTGATGCGAGAGCCGAAGGAAGCCGACCCTCCCTTGACGCACTGAGAGAGACGGTGTCTTTTCTCTTGCCGAGAAATCCAACTCCGGTGTTTCCAGTCACCCCTGCTGGTTGCTGGGAGATCGAGTCCGGAGAGAGAGATACAAGACCTCCTACATTCTAGAACCAAGGTACGGAGCTGACTAAACCCTTAAGAGATTTCTTGATTCAGATTCTTGGCAAAAACCAACTTAACTTAAACTGCAACTTACTTACTCCTTCCCACGTATTAGGCTTAGGTCAGGTACACCGGGGTAGGCGTTTATTAGAAGCACCAGTTGAGTACGTTAGTCAATGTTTTTATATATGTATATATTTTATCCGTTTTAAAGTATCATATGGCTAAGAAACCATATCAATGCTTTTACAGTATTATTTCATAATACTCCTTTTACTGTACGCACTTTACTTCATGATAAGTATTGCAATTGTGTTAATTCATTTCTCTTGCATGAGAAAGAAGACTGCTCAATAAATAACACCTTTTATTGAAAATGCCCGTCTCTCTATTTCTCTGCACTCTGGTGAAACTAAGTATGCACGATTGACTGAGTGAAATAGTGGTCTATGGTTTTCACACGACTCTAGAGATATACTCTTTATTCTGAGGGAGCAAAGTTGTCATGTTTATGCGGTTGTCAGAAACTAATTCCTTCTTATCTAAATCAGGAGAGTTAACTCTTTCCTGAACATTCGAGAAAGTTTCTAGTGATCTCTGAGCTAGCTGGCAAACCTAATTAAGTTTAATATAGTCAGTAGAGACCTAGATGATCTCAGTCCCACGTCTGAACTGCTTTTTATATTATTCCAATGCGCAGAGCCTATTGGGAATATAGGAACTACACTACATGGCGCCCAACGTTTGGTAAGGCGATAATCTAACGCAAGACATTAGAGTAACTCAGTCGTGCTTTTTCACATAGACCTTTTTTCCCGTAAATACTCCAAAAGATGACTGAAGTGGGTAAAAGGTTGATATCCGCCGGAACTTAGTAGGAAGAGATTCCTATGTATTAGTTTTTGGTTTAGTCAACGTTGAAGGATACAGTGTTCCAAAATATTGTGCACCTAATCTTTGTTTCCCTTGAAACTTGATCTGCAACAAAAACTTTCTGTTAGTAAAAATGACGGAAAGTGAAGACGAAAGGGAGGAAGCTAGATTAGCAGCTCAACTCCTAGCGGATGACACAAGTCTCCAAGAAAATGAACCGAATGCTATAATCATTCCGGTAAATGTAAGAAAAACTATAACTAAAAAACTTATAGAAAATGGAGTATCATCACTAGGTGGTACAGTAATATTCGTGGTAGAGGCCCATGAATATCGGCAGACAGAGGTATTCTATTCATGGATACATTTTCCAGCAGCACACGCTGTGACACATGAATTCCACTATTACAAAATAGGGGAATTTCCAGAGGAATACGCTCCTTTCGAGGACGTTGAAATCCCACTAACTTACCAGGAGCTCCTGCTCTGGTTTAATGGCGCCCTAAAACATCAAAATCACATCACCAGGCTCGGTCCACTAGGTAGAACAGGAGCCACGTGGCCGGTTCTAGCCAACTACACACCACATTCCGACATTGAAAAGATGTCAAGTAAAGAACTTTTAGTTAAACTAAAAGAATTAACAAAGGCATACAGAGAATTAGTTCAATTGGCAATGGACGATATAACATACCTCCAGAAATTGAAAGAAACAGATATAGCAGAACAACCTTTTGAGCTTGCCAGAATCATTGAAAAATCCTATGAAGAACTAGGTAGAGATAGTTTGGGTGGGAAACCAGTAAAACCCCAACTACTTGAAAATCCTGAAAAAACCTTTATTACAAATAATCTAAACACTCCGAAAAAGAGTTGGGATGGAAATTAACAATCCACTCCCAGAGAAAAACGATTCCAGTCCAGAGGAAGGTCTCCTCAACGGGGAGATAGATCTCCAGAACGAGGTGGCAAGTCTCCCCAGAGGGAGCCCTCTGAGAAAAGATACAACCTTAGAGATAGGGATAAATTGAGAAAACCTGACAGATATCAAGATATTGATACACGTCCCTCTCGATCTTTTCAGACTTCCTCACAGAAATCGGAAAGAAGAGGACGGTCAGAACACAAGGAAGAGCACGTCAAGTCCAAAGACAAGGAACCTGCTCATCAAAGTAAAAAATTACAATTTCCAAAGAAGAAGGTAGCTAGTATTAAAATAAAACATGCAGAGGATTCTGAGGACACAACTGAAAAACGGAGAGTGGGCCCAGACAGTGCTAGACAGCGCAGCAGAAGTAACCATAGCTCGCAAGATCTTGATGAATCTTCTGGAGACAGTGGACACGAATGAGTACATTCAGGTGGAAACTGCAGACACCAGAGTTAGCAGACCCCATAAATTATACGAAATAACATTGCGCATAGAGGGGGACAAGACTAGAAAAATTAAGTGTCTCTTTTGGGATAACCTTTCAAAAGGCTATGACATCCTGTTAGCTGAGAAATACTGGCCACCAGAATTTGTCAGGGAGTGCCCTCATGGCGAAGAAATGATTATGCCTACCTTCTCAAATCACATTCCAATTCATAAAAAATACACATTTGCTAGAAAATGAGCAGTGGCCCAAGCTCCTCCATTATATAAAAATCATATAGGATGGGATGAGGATTCTCCTCACCATAAAATCCAGTTAAAAAATCAACCAACTGCACAAAGGCAGTATCCTGTTAAGCAAGAACCTAAAAAACAAGTCAGGGAGATCTTAGATCAACTTGAATATCAGGGGATGATTGAAACATGCACCTCACAAATGAACAATCCTTTGTTTCCTGTCTCCAAGCCAGACGATTCATATCATCTAGTTTTGGACTACAGACACCTAAACTCCTGCTGCAAAACATTTGCAGTACAAAACTCACACAGTGCAGCACCAATGAATAACATCGTGCGCAAAAAATATAAAACGACATTAGATATCTCAAATGGCTTCTTTTGTCAAAACATTGCACCTGAAAGCAGGTATTTGACCGCTTTCTCAACAATGGGGTCGCAAAAACAATTCTGTCGACTCCCACAGGGATTCAAGAATAGCCCAGGATTATTCTCAGCAAGGGTAACAGAGTTACTACAAATGTATGATTATGAGACATTATCATATGTCGATGACATATATCTTACAGACGACTACCTGGAGACACACTTGAAAAGAGTGAACACCATAATACTTGGGTTCACAGCCGAAGGGTACAATTCCAACTTTAAGAAGTCACGAATTGCTCATCTAACTGTCCTGTTTTTAGGATATGAATTATCAAGTGAAGGCAAAAGCCTAGCAGACAACTTCTTAAAGAAATGTGCTGTACTCCAAGCTCCAAAAACGCTGAAGAACTTACAATCAATACTAGGTTTCCTGAATTTCGGAAGAACATACATCCTAAATTATGCAGAGAAGGTTAAACCTCTCTATGAATTAATAAAACCTGATTTCAAACAAATTAATTGGACTCAGAAACACACAGAAATGTTAAGATCATTACAAACAGACATGTTAGCTAAAACAAAATTGCAAACACGCGAAAACATACGCAACCTTGTAATCCGAGTCATCCCAGGAAGATGCAGATTCACGTACCTGACCACTAATGAGGGAGAAACGGTACCAATAGCTTACAAATCACACTTCTACACACAAGCTGAAATGAAATTGAGTTCAACTGAAAATATTCTAACTGCGGTTCAAACTGCTGTAGCAAAAGAAAGAGCCCTTGTCCAAGGGAGAAATATATCTGTTTTGACAGCAGTATCAGCCCTTGAGGCAGTGACAAGACCACGCATTACAAATGCAGTGGCATTAGATCCAAAATGGATACAATGGGAAAATTCTCTTGCTGCAGAAGACGTGAAACACGCGTTTGATCCAAAAATGAAAAGACTAGAACATCTAGAATACGAAAATGAATATCCTCTGCCAATCGAAATTCTGCCTCTCGCACAATACAGCTATGTGATTTACACAGACAGATTTGCACAACACTACATTGTGGGTAAACAACTTTACAATGCAGCATGCGCGATTGTTAAAGGTCGCTGGCGCTTAGGTAAATTCAGACCGATAATTACAAAAACTGAATCACTCAGAAACTGTACAGCTCAGCGAGCTGAAATAAGATCTTTAAAGATGGTGCTTGAAAATGCAGATCGCGAATTCCCCACACTAATAGTGTGCGATTCGCATTACTGCGTCAAGTCTTACAATAGTGACATGCAGACATGGATCAAAAACGGTTACAAAGATGACACAGGTGCCACAATAAAGCATAAAAAGCTTTGGGAACAAGTAGTTCTTTTACAGAAAGAACTACAAAAGACTCACGTGATACATACACTGAGTCATCAACGTGATGGCGTTCACGTTGCAGGGAATTCATTGGCTAACAGAGCCACAGCGGCAGCGGTTCAACCGGCTTCCGTAGCCACAAAAAAGCGTACTAAAAAACAAATAGACGGCAAAACTTACTAGCAGTAAGAGCCTCAATGAAAGGCAACTATGCAGCGTTACCTCTAAATTATCCACTCGGAAATAAATACATAATTGATGCAAACTCCGTTCCTTTTGCTCAAATCCCTCGAGTCGGGGATAGAGTAATTCCAAACACGAACCGGAGGGCTTACTTGATTCAAGAAGCACATATGGGACAGGGTCTGAGGCACCAAGAGATCTTGAAATCTGTAATAGATGTACAATCACAATACTGGTGGCCGGGGATGAACGTGCAAATTTACAACTTCGCAACTAATTGTCAGAACTGTAATAAGAGATTGCAGTGGTGAACCAGATGAAACACCAGCCCAGATACCCTTATTAGAAAGCATTAGGCGATCTATAAGCAAGAATCCAGAAGGAGAAAGGCGATCCCATAATTATTAAGACCAGATTCACTTAAAATGTAGACCCCAGCGCTCGGCTGACGCCAGAACTGTTATAAAAGATTTGCGAGTCTTTATCGGCACATACGCAATTGGCATGCTACATTCTGACCAGGGTCCCGAGTTTAGCTCTCGAGCTTACAAAGAGGCCATGACCAGCATGGGCATTGCATTGCGGTACTCTTCTCCCTTCCATCCTGAGGGAAATGCGGTAGTGGAAAGAAAAAAACCGTGACATAAAGCAATCTATAACGGCGAGGGTATTAGGTTCGGGTGATGGGTGGGTCAAACATTTAACAAGTGTCCAACGTAGTCTTAACAATCTGCCAAGAAATTCTCTAAAAGGTATCACTACATACAAACTATTGTTTGGCACTAGAATGCAAATCCAGGACTTAGTTTGTCACACTTCAGTGGTGAAAGAAAAAGCCTTTGATATCAAAGATCGTTTGGCTGTTTTACAGGACTTAAATGAAACAAGAAGAAGTCTGAGTAATATAAAGTTAAAGCCAACAGCCACTGAAGAAAAACCACCTGTCCCAGCAAGACTTGTCTAGATTTCAAAGATTGGGGATCTAGTCAGAGAGAAGATCGCGGTGAAGAAGGAATTTGGGCCTTCTTACAGAAAAGCAGTACCTGTCTTAGCTGTCAGCGGAACAAGATCAGTAGTACTACCGCCCCTTGCTGGTAAAAAAGAGAACAGAGTTGTATCCATCGACCTGGTAAAACCACAATCATGTGGCCAATAATAAGTAGTAGGCCCAGTAGATTCCCAAGAAATAGCTGAAGACCAAATCTTGCTACAATCCAAGAGGTCCAAACTGAGAGACTAATCACATTTGATAAACTTGCAGTGAATAAAAAAGGACTTTGCAACAAAGCCAAGGCACTTGTGCCTCTTAAAACCCAAATTGCAACAGTTCGTCAAGAAACACCAGTCTACAATGATGTAGCATCAGACTATGCTAATGAAACAAAGAAAAATGCAAAGACAAATGAAAATCCGGAAGCAATTCCAACAATTGACAGAACTGCATCTGGCTACTTCATCAATTTCGATGACTTTTCTGATGATCCAAGTGAACATGTAGAAACGCCAGCAACAAAAACTTTCAAGGACAAAGTAATTGAACTTTTTAATCAACTAAAATAAACATATCTGATTTAACCATAGATTGAATTTTGGATTGTGTTAGGTGTACTTTTCCTCCTGCTTTGGCTCATCATGGTTTTATGGTTGGGTAGATTTATTGATGGAAAATACAGTACAATGGACACAGCAAGCCAGAACATCAACTTGGTCCTAAAGCCTCACAGATCCTCTCACATCGAGAAACGAGAACTGTCATCAGTGAACATCACAGCCAATCCAATACCCGGTGCGGTAGCATGGGACAAAACGGATTATGAAATCTATGGCCCGATTGAGCTCTTGAAATATCCACACCAATTTAAGGTTTCCTTAAGTGACTTTTTGACACCAAGTACTTTCTCTGATGATTGGGACTGAAAATAATAATATGATGTCAGATTTAGTAATGTCAGCCAAATTCACAGAACATGATTATTTGCAGGGTTCATCAAACTATGAAGAAATGTACTGTTATAATCATTATGGTCAACACTATCTATTTGCATAAATCTGCTCAACCTAGAAATGTTTTTAATTATAACCAATGGGAACATTGTCCAACACCGCCAAAAGGCAGTTCAAAAACATTTTATGAGAAATTCAAATACTTCTCAGGGTTTACCAACAGTGATGCAGAAACGTTTTATTTTAGAATGTTAAATAAGACAGGAATAAAAACAATGTTGACAAATACTAAATTGATATATTCAGAAACATTTTATGAAAAAATGACTACATTTGGTTTTGAATTTTGGAAAAACAACATTGACAAAAAAAACATCTGGGGTTCAAAAGACTGGCAGGTACAAGTTTTAGAAGCATTATTTAGAGCCTGGATGATCTCAGAACAAATAATATTCTTGAATGACACCATTCAACAGACAACCTGTCTTAGCCTAGCCAAGATAAAAGATTCAAACAAACCGTCTATTCCGAAGCCCATGCCTGATAGTAATAGCACTACAGATGCGGAGATAGACGTATCCCATATTTTACACCAAAACAGAACACATCCTGATTGGAAAAAATGGTTGATCTGGCCCACAGACACAAATAACTGTCAAGATAGATTCCTGAACAAAACACAGGGGTTTAAACAGACCAGGCCAGACCCTAGATACTCCCAGAGACAACATCCAGGGATAGTTAGAACATACAGTGTAGGGAAACTATGCCTCGTATGGCTACAGAAATCCACACTGGCTGAAATTAAGCAACACTTGACTTTACTTAAAGAAGGTGCTGACTTGCGTGATTTCATACTAGGACCACGCAAAAAGCGTCAAAAACGTTTCTTATACGCCGGCATATACGTTGCTTACAACGAAGCTTGGAAAGTAACACAATTTGAAACAGTTGAAAAAATACGAGAAATTGATCGTATACATTTGGAAAAATCACTTTCTGTTGTGGACAATGGGTTAACGATTCGTTAACGATTCGGTCCTCCAGAATTTATTCACTGAACAGCATTGTATCATCTGCTATTGATATAATAGAGCAGGACTTGCTAATGTTACAACATGGTCAGTCCCAATTACATTCTATTGTACAGCTAGGCTGGACGTTGAAAAACCTGCGTTCAGGCTACGTACCATGGCGTCTAATCAACATAACGTCATTATTCTCTATCTTTAACCTTACTGATAAACAAATCAGTGTGGCACAAAAAGGAGCAGAGTATACGATTCTGAGCATTGAAAAACTTGAGAGATTACCATTGACAATTTCAGAGAGACCTGTCATTGAATGGATAATACATGGAACAATTGCAATCCCAATAACAACTTTCCAGTTTAAGTACTGCCAAAAATATATACCAGCAGGCCTGTATGAAAGGTTGGGTAAAGGATACATCAAGTCAACATGGAATTTACCTTATACACACATGTGTTATAGTGAAGGGAAAAAAGAGGTATTCCTTAGTGGTAACAATTGTAAAAAATCACTAAGCGGTACACTTCTGTGTCAAGGTATTAACTTGCATGGAGCTTGCGAAGGTTCATCAAATAACCTTTCATGTCACCTGCACGGCACTCCTGCAACACAGATAGAGCCATTTTTCAGACAGCATTCCAATGGCAGTTATGTTCTAATAAGTGACCACAGCTGTTGTAGCATGGTGCCAGGAAAAGCCTATCTCGTGAGCGTTAGTTCCATGGTCACTTGCTGTATGCAAGTATTGTATCCAAACAGCAATCCAGACATGGAGGCGGCAATATGGCCTTCTTTGAATATCTCTTCTATTCGAATTGATACTTTAAGCAGAATGAAGTCCATTCTTTTACAGACAACTGTGCCTTTAACCTCGTCCAAAGAAACGTATGATCTGCAAGTTGCAAGGACAGCAGCAGAGATAAATTCCCTATTATCAACAAATTGCCCTGTGCATTTTGTAGAAATGTTAGGTCAAATCTTAAACATGTCTGATACCAGTGGCATCGCAAATGTATTTAAGGCAATTTTTTCGGGACTGTTAGCACCCTTTGAAACAGTTCTGGGCATTTTCCAGAATTTTGTCCATTCCTTTTTGGGCGGCCTGCCCTCTTCTTTTGGGACTCGTAGCAGGAATTTTATTTTTGATCCTACTGCTCCGATATGGCAAGCCGGGACACAGACAGAACTCCAGCTACAATGGAAGAAACGATCTTAGCAAAACGCTACCGAGACCAAATCACTAGAGTCCTCGGATTAGCCCGGCTTAGAGATCTGAGTGCAACATGGTTTCTTTCATTCCGACCAATCTGGCAAGATTGCATCTTACCTGTGCTTCGATGTCTGCTATGCGGAGAAGAATGCGTGTTAGACGTCTGTCTTACACTACCATCAGCAGTACCAATGGATATCGATACTTTGCTAGGTCCGGTAACGACTCATGCAACGTGTTTTCCCCAGCGGCTACCTATTCTGATGACGGCATTCGTTGAGACTTCACCATTACGAGTAGGTGGCAGTGAAGTACGAGAGGAAAGCAGCACCAAACAGGTACAACCTTCTGTGAGCATTTCTGATCCCGACATCGATGATAGCAATCATTCTCACATATGCACAATTTCAGCATTTTTCAACTTGGTCGAACTTTCACCTGATGTTGTAGACCAATTTTTCGCAAGCCAGTCTGATATGATGTTCTCCCCTGAACAAAAAGAATAACTTTTTAAAAACAACGAGCACACAGGGTTCCCTGAACTCTGAATTCGGCCTTCAATTTTTGGATGAACGAAAAGTACTGAAAACAATTGGGACTATCTTTTCCCCTGAAAGAGAAATTATTTTTTTCCACTTCCAAAATATTTACTTTTTTTTGGCACATATTACTCTGCTTAAAGCAGAACTATTTTTAGAGAAAAGAGCTTCTATTTTTAGAGATACTAGAGACAATATTTTACCGCAGCCTCTAGCATATGTACAGTATTGTATAAATATGTGATGAAATGGTCTCGACCTTCTTTTCTGTATTTAGAGCCATTTCATGTGTAATTTTCGCAAATCATTCAGCCATTTATATATGCATTTAACTGAATGATACCACTGCTTAAAAAACGTACAGTACCAATACTCATTTTTCTTGTATATACCATACGCCATTTCAAATGCAATTTTTGTATTTTGGGGTGGGTTGGAAAACACATGCATCGTTATATGTTTAGTATTGCTTAGTATTTAGTAATGATTGACAAAATACGTGGAGTGGGTGTTGTGAATCTATCTAGGACCCTAATTAGATATCCCCGATTCATGCCCTTATGCGGTTATAACAAAGCATATCCTTATAAAGGCATAGGAATCATGTCCTTATCTAGTCATAGCCCATGCAGTCCAAATACGGAAAGGCTACTCCCATAGACTCCTAGAAAGTACAACGCGTTCTTTAAACAAACCAAACCTCCAGCAGCCCAGGAAATTCCCCCTGCTTTTGTTTTGATTTGCACAAGAACTCCTGGAGTCCAGAAAGAACTGTTAGTTCTTAGTGACGTCTTATGTCCAACCTTACGTCAAACACGGCACCTTTCAGGTATAAATATACCAACGTTGCCTTAAGCAAAAACACTGTGGTTTGGAGCAGAGCGGCTATCTACTTGCCCGCCGCCCAGCTGATGCGAGAGCCGAAGGAAGCCGACCCTCCCTTGATGCACTGAGAGAGACGCTGTCTTTTCTCTTGCCCAGAAATCCAGCTCCGGTGTTTCCAGTCACCCTTGCGGGTTGCTGGGAGATCGAGTCCTGAGAGAGAGATACAAGACCTCCTACATTCTAGAACCAAGGTACGGAGCTGACTAAACCCTTAAGAGATTTCTTGATTCAGATTCTTGGCAAAAACCAACTTAACTTAAACTGCAACTTACTCCTTCCCACGTATTAGGCTTAGGTCAGGTACACCAGGGTAGGCGTATATTAGAAGCACCAGTTGAGTACATTAGTCAATGTTTTTATATATGTATATATTTTATCCGTTTTAAAGTATCATATGGCTAAGAAACCATATCAATGCTTTTAGAGTATTATTTCATAATACTCCTTTTACTGTACGCACTTTACTTCATGATAAGTATTGCAATTGTGGCAAATCATTTCTCTTGCATGAGAAAGAAGACTGCTCATAAATGACACCTTTTATTGACAACGCCCGTCTCTCTATTTCTCTGCACTCTGGTGAAACTAAGTATGCTCGATTGACTGAGTGAAATAGTTGCCTATTGTTTTCATACGACTCTAGAGATATACTCTTTATTCTGAGGGAGCAAAGTTGTCATGTTTATGCGGTTGTCAGAAACTAATCCCTTCTTGTCTAAATGAGGAGAGTTAACTCTTTCCTGAACATTCGAGAAAGTTTCTAGTGACCTCTGAGCGAGCTGGCAAACCTAATTAAGTCTACTATATAGTCAGTAGAGACCTGGATGACCTCATAACAGCCATGCGTAAATGTATGCCACCTAGTAATCCGTACAATTGCGAGTCAATCTGGAAACACCTATTTAACATATAATGAAGGTGAGACAGTAGCAATAGCATACAAATCATAATTGTACACAAATGCTGAGATGCATTTTGGATCTACTTAAAACATTCTAACAGCTGTACAAACTGCTGTAGTCAGAGAAAGAGCCCTGGTTCAAGGAAAACGTATAATAGTCGTTACCCCAGTTCCAGCCTTAGAGGCTGCAATAAAGGCAAGCGTTCGCACGCTAAAGCCTTACATCCAAGATTGATACAATGGGCTACTTCTCTCACTGTAACAGATGTAGAATATATGTACAACCCACATTTAAAAACACAAGCATTTCAGCAGTACGAACAAGAATATCCTCTACCAAACAAAATGATGCCTCTAGATCAGTATGAATACATGGTTTATACGGACGGTCCTGCGCAACCAAGAATTTTAATATTGGTATTGGGAACTATCTATGCTTTTTTCCTGAAGAAGGTGATGGCCGTATACAAGTGCCCACCGAAACACATTGAGATGCAATAAAAGAAAAGTCTTCTTTAAATCTTTATGAACTATTGTTCCATATATGATCTATGAAGCAATGTGTTGAGACGATTACAAATGATTTATGCTTGATTACGTACTACTTTTCTGTGATGTGGAATTAGTTTTCCTACTTAGTTTCCCAATTCTTTTATTTTGATTAAAATATTTTTGTCTGTGTATTATGCCATTTTATATCGCACAAATGTATTGTGATTTTACTGACATGGTTAGCCTAGTTAGGAAGCTACCTTTTATAACATGAAATGTAAAATGTGTGTTATGTGATATATATTGACAATTACATACTTGTTTTTTTTATTGATGAAAACTGTACTTTATACTTGAATTATTGCTTGAGTACACTGTCTCTCCGTCCACTGTTTTCACGTCCGTGTGGATGTATGTTGTGGTAAATGTGGATTGACCCAAAGGGGCATTCTATTGACCTTGGTCTTATTTGGTACCCTGCCCCTTTGGCTGTTGGGTCCCTCTCTCTTTTTCTTGAAACAAAATAATTTGGGCCATCATACAGAAAGCCTGTACCTGTCCTGGCAGTTGAAGGAACAAGGATAGTACCTCTGCCACCTCTTGCAGTTAAAAAGGAAAAAAGCATTATCTCAATTGACTTAATAAAACAACACTATGTGGTCAATACTGAATAGTAGGCCGAGTGGATTCTGAAGTAACAGACACCCTCCTCTCACAACTATACAAGAAGTTCAAACAGAAAGACTCATCACGTTTGAAGTGTCACCTGCACGGAATGAAGGACTAAGCAAGAATGCAATGGAACTCGTTCCTCTTGAAACTGAAGTTCAAAATGAGAACTCCTCTGAAAGAAAAATTTCATTTCAACCAAACACAGATATCTAAGTCAACATACTCCAACAAGAGCAAGCAATGGTTTCCACAAAACCTGCGGAGCTACCGAAAATGTATCAAACTGCATCTGACTATTTCATTGACTTTGACACTTTCTCATTAGATCCAAGCGAACCTGAAATAACGCCAGCCCAAAGAACCCGTCTACAGATATTTGAAGATCTTTGGAACTTTCCTAAAAAGACTTACCTGATATCACCTTGGATGGAACTCCGGGTATCTACAGAAATACTATTCTTTCTTTTCTGGATAGGACTAGATATAGTTTTTAGCATGCTTATTAATGGAACGTATCTTCGAGAAAGCTCTGCAGCACAAAAAAGTAAATGTGATCCTGAAACCACATCTATCAAAACACTGTGAAAAAAGAGACTTATCACCAGTGAACATTACGGCAGTTCCTATACATGGTGATATAGTATGGGACAAGGTGGATTTCGATAGATCTGGCCCGACTGAACTTTTAAAAATACCAGATTTATTTAAAATATCATTGAGTGATATCATTTTCTACAGTACAATTTCTGATGATTGGTATTATGGAATTGTAACTAATATGTTGTCTGATTTAGAGAAATCTGCTGCTTTTTCTAATAATGAAATGTTGGAGTACTGATCAGGCTTAGAGAAAATGTATTGCTATCAACATAATAGGCATCACTTTCTGCCTAAATCTGCTAACCCTAGGAATGTTTTCACATATCACCAATTGTAACATTGCCCGACACTGCCAAAAAGCAGTTAAAAAACATTTGCACAAAAAGTTCCATATTTTTCAGGGTTTAACACATCAGACCAAGCCTCATATTACTATAGGATTGCACCTACACCGGCACAGAAAAATATGTTGACAAACACCAAACAGATTTATTCTGCTTCCTTTATTGCCCAGTTCTCTGAACAAGGGTTTGAACTATGGAAAGACACCTCAAACTTAAAATCAGCCTGAGATACTAGAGACTGGCAGGTCCAGGGTACAGAGGCGCTATTTAGAGCGTGTCTTATTCTTCGACAAATAATGTTCTTGAATGAAACAGTGCAACAAACAACTTGTCTTGGGTTAGCCAGGAATAAAGATTTGAATACACCTCGGGTGCAGCACCATCACACACTGAGGATAACATAACATCATGAAAACAGGTTACAGTAGATGACATTTTGCAAAGCAATAGAACAGACCCAAATTGGAAAGAATTGTTGGTTAGGCCCGTAGATACCAAAAACTGTCAAGACAGATTCTCGGGTAAAACTAAAGGACTTAGTATTAATAGTCCAGATCCACTTTACTTGCAAAGACAACAAAGACAACACCCAGGTGTAGTGACATCATACAGTGTTGGGAAGTTTTGCCTCGATTGGCTAGAAACCTTAACATTCACACAGGTGAAAAACACGTATCCTTACTTTCACAGGATGTGGACCTATAGGATTTTTTATTAGGTCCTAGGAAGCCATGTCATAAATGTTTCTATTATGCTGTCTACAATGAGATTTGGAAAATATCACAACAAGAGGCAGCAGAAAGATTATGAGAAATAGATCATATAAGCCTAGAGAAAGCTCTAGCAGTGGTTGACAATGGGTTAATGACACTAACATCCAGAATATATTCACTGGGAAACATTGTATCATCTGGTATCGATGTACTAGAACAAGATTTGTCCATATTACACCAAGGACAATCACAATTGCATTCTATTATGTTGCTAAGCTGGACACTGCAATGTTTGCGTGCAGGCTATGTGCCCTGGCATTTCATAAACAGCACGTCTCTGTTTTCCTTGTACAATTTGATGGAAAAACAGATAGAAATGGCACAAAGGGGAGCTATATATGCTGCTCATTGAAAAATTTGACAGATTAGCTTTCATAGTGGTAGAATCACTGTCCACGGAATGGTTAATCCATGGCCCCGTAACTCTTCCGGTCACTACTTTTCAATTTCAGTATTGCCTTGAGCAAATGCAGGCAGACAGATATTAAGAAATGGATAGGGAATTCATCAAGGAATCTCAGGAATTAACGTGCAGGTTCCGATCTCGGAGTGGTACAAACTGCGAGAATACTTTAAGTGGATCACTTATGTGCCAGATATAATGCTTCATGGGGACTATAATGGTTCAGTAGCAAACTTATCTTGTCACTCAAAGGGTGCCCCAGCTGCTGTGATCACTCCAGTGTTCCGGCTACTTTCAAATGGGAGTTACTTGATGCTGAACGATCTAGGTTGCTGTGGGATGCTTCCGGGGATCGCATATCTGGTAACTGTGAGTTACAGGGTTACTTGCTGTATGCAAGTATTGTTTCAACCAACACATACATTCAGGAAAGCACCCTATGGCCTTCGCTAAATGTTTCATTAATATGGTTTGATACTTTGAGCAAAATGAAAGCCATGCTTATACAGAAACCCGTGCCCTTAACCGCCGCTTGAGAAACCATTTTTTTTTTGTCCTCATATTCCACCAGGTTTCAAATATTACAGGTTGTTCATGTACCATATGCTGTCTCAGTACAAGACTGGCAAGGGTTATAAACTGTACCTATTTCACGATCCTTCAGCATAATAGGGGTACCATAAGCCTGCGATTGAAAACCATGTGCTTGTGGATGTTACTGCCAAAAAAAAGGATCTTTTATTGCGGATCCCAGCTCTTGCAAAGTCAAATCTAGACACTTGAAGGACTGAAGCTCGCCAATCAGGTAGCGACGGTGGATGCTGATCCTTCCACTTTATACAGATCTCCCTTCTTGCCAGCAAAATAGAGTAGAAAAGAAGATGTTTTGCTGGACTTCGAACTCCATCGCTCACTCCCAATATGACAAGAGGTAGGTCTATAGAAATTTGGAAACCCAAAGAATCAGAAAGCAACTTACTAATGGAATCCCAAAAAACTGAAATACAGGGGCATTCAAAAAACATATGTACGTCGTTGGCCTCCAACAGGCCACATCTAGCGCAGGCCACCGGGGAACCTTGGACAAATTTTGAAATCCTTTGTGGAGAATAATATGCTCTATGAAGCGTGTACAGGTGGTTTCTACGCAGCCATGCAGGCTTCACAATATCCCATAGGACTTGAAATGATATGGTCCACAGATGAGTTAAGTTAGGACATGCAAGGGCAGAGCCCCACGACACCTCTGGAAGTTGGAATTCTCCATCGGACTCCTCCAATATCCAGTTATACCACACAGATACCTCTTTTTTGCCCTTTTGCCCAATGGTTTGTCTAAAAGTAGAGCATCAAGTTGGTTGCCACCCCCAACTGGAATTCGACTTCGAGCTGATGTTTGCGAGGTATAGTGCTGCATCCAGCTGGTAATCTGGATATATTTAAATTTAGAGAGGTTAGATCCTGTTTTCATATTTAGAACTTCCAATGGTAAAACGCTTCCTCCCACAAATATGTCTCCCCATACCTCCAGGCCACCAACACGCAAGGGAGTAGCCAAGCTGTCTTTCAGCCACTCAGGACTTCCAGGAGATTCCCAGAGTGGGGCCCTGCTAGAAAAGTAACCAAGCTTAACTAAGGTCTTCACCTTATACCATATTTTCGCCATCCCCTGCAAAACCTTCAACTTAAGTTTCCTAAAGAATTTGGGATCTCCAAATTTAAACAAAAAACCTGATTGTGAAACCGCTTCCCCTTTAAGCATAGCTGTGAACAACCTGCTAATCCCGTGATCCACAGGCACTTTCAACAACATTCGGGTATGAATAAGTTGGAAAGCCCAAGCATTTGCCTGTAGATCCGGTACTGCCAAGCCCCCCTTCTCCCTACGCCACCTGAGCTTCTTCCATGCAATCCTAGGGATATGTTTATCCCAAATAAAAGATGTTATATCTCCCTGTAACTTAGAAATAACAGTTGGGTCAAAAGAGGTACAGTATTGAAAAGAAATGACACCTTTGGCAAGATAGTCATCTTAACTAAATTAACTCGTCCTAACAAAGTTAACGGAAGATGGGACCAGGTTTGCATGAGATTGTGACATTCCCTTGCAACATTGGTGAAATTAACTATTGCAATTTTATTAATGTCTTTGATTATATTCAGACCCAAATACCGAAGACTAGTAGTAGGCTGTACCTCCAGTACACTTTCATTATCATTCCAGATCATTACCTCAGTCTTGGAGGCATTAACCTCGTAGCCAGATATTTCACCAAATTCTAATGCAAGATTAATGGCTGCTGGAAAAGCTGAACTTATATCTGAGGAAAATAACAAAATGTCGTCGGCATATAAAGCCACTTTCCTTTCCCACCCTTCAAAGACAAATGGCTTGATAGTCTCCTCTTCCCTCAACTGCTGGGCAAAGGTCTCTTTATATAGATCGAACAATAGAGGGGAAAGAGGGCGACCCTGACGGGTTCCCCTAGTAATAGGAAAGGGATACGATAATTCGCCGTTCACCAACACGCAGGCAGAAGGCTTAGAATAAAAAAGTCTTTCAGCACGACCAAAGTTCTCTCCAATATTAAACTTATCCAAGACCCCCAACAGGTACGCCCAGTTCACCCTGTCGAAGGCCTTGGTTGCATCGAGTGTTAAGACTGCCAGAGGGAGTGAATGTGTTGTTGCTATATCTATAGCCCCTATCAAATCATAGGTCTTTGCCAGAGATACAGGCACTTATTCATACAAATTGCCCTTTTCATTTAGCAGAATCTGTAAATTGTACCTTTAACATGTCTTATACGACAGGCATGTGCATAATTGACATAATATGCAAAGTGTTACAGGGACCACCAGCTGCGGAAGCAAGCAACAAAAATGGTGCATCGACCAGCCAGGACACATAAACATTTGACTCATTTGGCCCGTCGTGCCCTGGGAAAAACTGTGACTTTTTGCAAAATAAACAAAAAATTTGAACTTCATATCAAAATGACATTCTTTTTAAGCATTCATGGCTTTCAAATGCTTGTAGTAGATCAAATTATAACTACAGAAATATTAAAGCTATAACTTAAGTGTCAATTTCCATTTTTTCCCCTCTTTTTAGAATTTTTTAGAATTTATTTTAAAGTTTTGGGGCATACAAAGAAATAATGATTTTACTGTTTGCGTACCAGTAGCTAGTCAGCCTAGTAGTATGTTTAGAATTTGACTATATCGTCCAAGAGGAGTGGGTGTTATATTCCATATAGGTATCATAACATAGTGTCACGTTTTATCCAGGGGGGCACAGTAAGCACATAGGTAGTGTGTTTGGAAAGTGAATGTAAAGACTACATGTCCCAGAATGCTGAGGGGTAGTTGATTCTCTTTCCTCTCTTTCTTTCCTACAAAAAACTCTCCCTGATTCCTATCAGGTGCTTGTCTCCTAACTGCTGATGCAGCATCTTTGAATCCTAAAGCCATTTTTCGTGAGCGCATTGCTGCGCTACAGCTGTGTGTTACATCGCCCTCTGTGTGACCCTGAAATCCTGACCGCACTCGAAGGCCCCTTCTTTGTTTAAAGTCCGTGGAGATCCTGGAGCGCAGTACCGCGCTGGAAGCAGCAACTGCTTTCCTCTTCTACGCGATAATTGTTTTCAAGTGCGTGTGCGCGCTGGTTCTTCTTGGCATTGATCCTAGCACTCAGAGCACAATCAACACGAAGGAAACGAGCGACTGAGGAGCAGTTATGAAGCCTCTTTAATTCCGGTCACTGTGTTGTGTAAGAGTGCGGAAGCGCTATTTGGGAGCAAACATTCTTCCTGCTGGATGTCCAAACCAGGGCATTAGAATACTAATGAAAACGATAAGGAGAAGTAACTGTGGAGTGCTTAACACAGCAATAGGAGCTGATTGAAAGGCTCGGAGTTTCTAGTTGTGAGATGAACCTTTGATGATCTACTTGCGCACACAGACAAGGAGTATTCCTGGAATTGCAGTCATTTGAGACATCATTTGCCAGAGTCTGCCTGGTCACAGATAAGTACACTATTATCTGGTTACTGTGAAATACTGTCTCTGTGCTTCAGAGAGTTCTTATCACTGGAGTTAAGTGATACAAACATTTCCTATTTTCTTTTCTTTTTTTCCCATTTTTGAATATTTTTATGTGGCATGATTGCGGCAGCTTAAGATGTAAGTGTAACAGCACACATTCACATTGATAGAAACCCAGAAACTGTGTTGGAATTTATGTGTGTTGTATTATGTTTCATATACAGGAAGTACGGGCTACCATAGGAGTGAGGGCTACTTAACTCCACACCAAGGCTTCTTTGATTTTCTGAGATGCTGCATCTTTATTGTTTCGTTTATCCCTTTTTTCCCTTCCCCTGTTGTGGTACAGTTTGTTGAGTTTTCTAATACTCGCAGGCCGTTCCATATACGGGTAGGAGAAATACAGCATTATTCATCGCTCCCGCTGTAACCGGCTGACCAGGTTAGTGGTTACCTGTATTCATGTCATGGCAGAGTGACAAGCCCACGGTTACATACAGCCTGAGCGATGGATACTAACACTGTTCTTACTTCAGTGTTGGAGACATTGACAGCATTGCAGATGGAAGTTGATGCCTTCAGAGGGGAGAGCTTAGAGTTAAGGACTGAAATGGGCACTATGAGAAGAGCGGTATCAGGGCTGTCTCCTAGTAGTCCCACACCCACAAGGGGGCCTTCGTACAAAAGTAACTGGACTCTGCCACCTCCTGCCTCACATGATACTGCACAGGCCGAGGGAGGCGTAGCTGGCTCTTCCACCATCCAAGTGATTTACCCCTCCAGTTGCCACTCGCTCCACCTGAGAGGGTTTTTTGGGGATCCAAAAAAGTATGGAATTATCTTGGGTCAGTGTAAGTTGCACTTTATGTGCAAACCTGCTGTTTTTCCAGATGATCAGTCAAAAATGGCTTTTGTAATGTCTTATTTGGGAGGGAACGCAGCTAGTTGGTCCTTCCCCTTCATAGAAAGGAATGACCCCATATTACTTAATTTCCCAGCCTTCTGTGAGGAAATGCATAAGCTCTTCAATAGAAAGGCCCACCAGCTTTCATTAAATAGGGAACTCATTACATTGAAACAAGGCACGCAAGACCTCTTGACTTATATAACCACTTTCAATAGGTTAGTCATTAAAACAGAGTAGCCAACAGAAAAAAGAACATCCCCATTTTACCAAGGACTACGAGGTGAACTTAAGGATGTATAAGCTCAAGTAGTACATATGCCAGTCACTTGTGATGAATTAATAGACCTGACAGTACAACTAGACCATCATCTTCAAGAAAGAAAGGGTGATAGGCAATGTCCAGATACCAGGTTCCCAGCTTTCCTGACCCTCACTCCCAGAGCAGAATGTCAACAGTCCTCTGATGGATCAGAAGCTATGCAGATAAGTGGTATCCATGGACCATTGAGTGTAGAAGAAAGCAACCGAAGACGTAGCCAGAAGTTATGTATGTATTATGGGAAGCCTAGACATTTCATCAAAGATTGTAAAGCTAAGACCAAGATAACGAATAAAGACAACAAAGGAATGCAGAATGTACCTGTAATAGACTATCTGCCTGAGACGTCGGAAAACTAACCTACAAGACAGAAACCCCTTGTTTGAGGCAAGAAATAATAGAGGTCTTCCCTTCAGTGGCCATTACCGTACAGACCTCCGTGGCATATATGAATGTGTGTAACAATAGACATTCTGTGTGAAGGTCCCATGCTCGTCCATGCTCTATTGGATTCTGGGGCTACAGGCAATTTCATTGATCAGCGATACGCCCAGGAATTGGGCATACCCTGTATAAGAAAAACAAAGCCAGAACTAGTAAAGGCAGTAGACGGTACAGCCCTGATGTCAGGACCAGTGTGTTACCACACTCACAGGATACAGATGCAAGTTGGATTAACCCATGTTGAGACCATACAATTCGATCTTATTGATGCCCCGGATTTCAAGCTAATTCTAGGCATGCCGTGGCTCACACTTCCTGACCCCCTAGTTAAGTGGGCAGCTCGCACCGTTACTTTGAATTCCTCATATTATGTGGAACACTGTACTAGAGAAAGAAACCCAATGCTGTCTCAAACAGAAAACCCTGCAGGACTCCTCACAAGCGGTTGCAGCACACAGTATGTATGTCTTATATCCAAGTTACCTGAGGAGTATTCAGAATTTCAGGACGTGTTCAACGAAACAAGAAGCCAGCAAATTGCCTCCCCATAGGAAATGCGATTGCGTGATTGACTTGGAGCCTGGTGCCTGTATACAATGTAGTCGCATATACGTACTTACAGAGCAGAAAATACTTATCTGCCATTGTACCTGAAGAACATGCTATCCTCTGGGTTCATCCTTCCTTCTTCAATCCCTGCCTCCTCACCTCTGTTCTTCACACCGAAACGCGAAGGAGGTTTAAGGGCGTGCATCGAATTTAGGGCTATCAACAGAGTTACTAAGAAAAATCAATATCCTCTGCCATTGATCCCGGTATTATTGGATCAGCTAAAAGATTCCACATTCTTAACCAAGCTGGACCTGAAGGGAGCATACCATTTGGTGCGATTGCGGCGGGGGATGAATAGAAAACGGCATCTCGCACAAAGTTCGAGCTGTATGAATACCAAGTGATGCCGTTTGGTTTATGTAACGCCACCGTCACATTCCAATACTTAATGGACAAAGTGTTACGAGGATTGCTAGATGTTTGCTGCATGGTATACATAGACGACATTCTGATATATTCGAAATCCCAAGGAGATCGTGTCCATCATGTGACAGCAGTGCTGGAACGCCTTCAGAAGCACACGCTTTACGCTAAGTTGGAAAAATTTATTTTCCACACTGCTGAAGTCGAATTCCTGGGAAATGTCATTGGTCACGGTGGTCACTGCATGGATAAGAAGAAGACTGAAGCCATCATTCGCTGGGAATCACCCTCTAGCGTAAAGGCACTTTAAAGGTTCCTTGGCTTTGCCAATTTTTATCGTAGGTTTATCAAGAGTTCTCAAAAATCATACAACCTATGACATACCTACTTGGGAAAGAAGTCTCTTTCCAATGGACAGATGTGGCAGAACAGGCCTTTCAAGATTGAAAAACATGCTTTACCAGTGCCCCTATCTTGCGTCATCCTGATCCTAGCCAACCCTTTGGGTTGGAAACAGATGCTTCCTACTTTGCTATCGGAGGAATCCTTTCCCAAAGGCATCTTGAGACTGGACAGCTACATCCAGTAGCCTATGTTTCTAAGAAGCTAACTACCTGTGAAATAAATTACAGCATCACAGATAAAGAGCTGTTGTCTATAAACAGAGCATAAGAAAAATGGAGGCATCATTTGATGGGGCGAGATATACTGTAGAAATATTCACAGACCACAGAAATATGCTCTTCTTGAAAAGTGCTAGAGCCCTTACTCCTCGTCAACTTCGATGGTCCTTGTTCTTCGCAGATTTTGACTTTGTTATCAAATTCCGACCAGGTCCACCAAACGGAAAGGCTGACGCACTATCAAGGCCAGTGCCCGTCCCAGACTCTAGCCTAGTATCAGAAGGCTTCTTTTCAGTCTGAAATCATGGCGGTGTCAACATCTGCTGAGTTCCTGGATGAGGTGGAAGAACGAATCAAGAACTTGGATAAACTGGAATGGGTGGACAAAGATCCGCTACATCGATCCAACATGCATAACCTGCTGTTTTATGATAAAAGGTTATATGTGCCAGAAGGGCGACTATGACAGCAAGCGCTTCAATGGACTCATGATTCCTCTTTGAGTGGTCACCTAGGGAAGGTAAAGACTCTACAGAGTATGTCTAGGTATTTCTGGTGGGAAACTTCAGGAAAAGATATAGAACAATATGTCAATGACTGTGCCATATGTGCACAAGCCAAGGCTCAGCAACAACAACCAAGTCGATTACTCAGACCACTACCCCTGCCTCCAGCACCTTGGCATACCGTCTCTATGTACTTCATAGTGGAAATGCCGTCTAGCTTGGGTTGTAACACCATCTTTGTAGTCATAGACCATTTGACTAAGATGGGACATTTTATAGCTCTAAGTTACCTAAATCCTGGGAATTGGCAACCACCTTCTTACAACATGTTGTACGGTCACATGGTCTTCCTTCAGTCCTCATTACTGATAGGGGCTCTCAATTCACTTCAAAGTTCTGGCAAGCCCTATGTAAGGTCATGAAAATCGATGCCAGGCTATCTACAAGCTATCATCCTCAAACTGACGGCAAAACCGAGAGGCTGAACCAGACCTTAGTACAATACCTCCGATGCTTCACGATACAACATGAGGAGGAGTGGAGAACACTGTTGTGGACTGCTGAGTTCGCATATAACAATGTGGAACATTCCTCATTAGGGTGTTCTCCCTTCTTCTGTCTCCATCGATATCATCCAAACATGTTACCCTTTGAACAGCCAGTTGCTTCCACACATACCACCATACAAGAACATCATGCACATCTCAAAACAGTGCTACGCATTGCTAGAACACGTCTAGAAGCATCTCGAGAACGAGATAAGCATTATGCTGATAGGAAAAGAACTCAGGAGCCGTCCTATAGGGTGGGGGATAAAGTATGGCTAAATACTAAATTCCTGAAGTTTAAGGGTAACACCCGATTGCAACCCAAGTTTGTAGGTCCGTATCCAATACACAGTATCATCAATCCTGTAGCCATGAAGCTTACGCTCCCTTTCACTTGGCACATCCACCCTGTGTTTCATGTTTCCCTTCTGAAACCTTGTCTCCCTGGTGCCAGGGTATCTGGGCTACCTTTCCCTATAGAAATTGACAAGGAGGAGGAATACGAAGTACAGACAATATTGGATGCCAAGTATATCAGGGGGAGGGTACACTACCTCATTGAGTGGAAAGGGTATGGTCCTGAGGATAGATCCTGGGAACCCCGGACCAATCTGCGATGCCCTGGCCTTCTGAGACGTTTCCACACACGGTTTCCTGAGAAACCTGGTGGACCGCCGAGACGTCGGTCATGGAGAGGGGGTTCTGTCACGTTTTATCCAGGGCACAGTAAGCAAATAGGAAGTGTGTTTGGGAAGTGAATGTAAAGACTACATGTCGCAGAATGCTGAGGGGTAGTTGATTCTCTCTCCTCTCTCTCTTTCCCACAAAAAACCCTCCTTGATTCCTATCAGGTGCTTGGGGTTCCTGTTTTCGAATCTACGACGGAGGGGCTTGTCTCCTAACTGCGCGACCCTGAAATCCTGACCGTGCTCGAAGGCGCCTTCTTTCTTTAAAGTCCGTGGAGATCCTGGAGCGCAGTACCATGCTGGAAGCAGCAACCGCTTTCCGCTTCTACGCGATAATTGTTTTCAAGCGCGTGTTCTTCTTGGCATTGTTACTCGCGCTCAGAGCACAATCAACACGGAGGAAAGGAGCGACTGCGGAGCAGTTATGAAGCCTCTTTAATTCCAGTCCCTGTATTGTGTAAGAGTATGGAAGTGCTATTTGGGAGCAAACGTTCTTCCTGCTGGATGTACACACCAGGGCATTAGAATAGTAATGAAAATGATAAGGAGAAGTAACTATGGAGTGCTTTACACAGGAATAGGAGTTGGTTGAAAGGCTCTGAGTTTCTATTTGTGAGATGAACTTTTGATGATCTACTGCTGCACACAGACAAGGAGTATTCCTGGAATTGCAGTCCTTTGAGGCATCATACACACTATTATCTGTTTTCTGTGAAATACTGTCTCTGTGCATCAGAGAGTTCTTATCACTGGAGTTAAGTGATACAAATATTTCTTGTTTTCTTTTCTTTATTTTTTCCAGTTTTGAATCTTTTTATTTGACATGATTGCGGCAGCTTAAGATGTAAGTGTAACAGCACACATTCACAGTGACTGAAACCCAGAAACTGTGTTGGAATTTATGTGTGTTGTATTCTGTTTCATATACAGGAAGTACGGGCTACCATAGGAGTGAGGGCTACTTAACTCCACACCAAGGCTTCTTTGATTTTCCGAGCTGCTGCATCTTTATTGTTTCATTTATCCCTTTTTTCCCCTTCCCCTGTTGTGGTGCAGTCTGTTGAGTTTTCTAATACTCGCAGGCGGTTCCATATACGGGTAGGAGAAATACAGCATCATTCATCGCTCTCAATGTGACCGGCTGACCAGGTTAGTGGTTACCTGTATTCATGTCATGATACATAGGCCCCGGTAATCTCACTACCCGCCACCTATATTCTCTCCCTACATTACACTTGTCACGGTTTACAGGGACTGACCTTTTACCTAGATATTACACTGCAGTCAGAATGCGGGTTTTCCCTAAGTTCAAAATCTCATACTGTTGTATAGCATTTTAGGACACTAGTGCAATTTACCGATTCATGCCATTATATAGGTATAATTCACCTTGCCCTTATATAGGCATAGAAACCATAACCATATTTAGACATAACCCATCCAGTCCAAATACAGTCATGGCTACATTCACCAGTTCCAAAAAGCCACAACGATTTCTTGGAAAACTCGGCTTCAGCAGTCAAGGACATCCCCTTTCTTGATAATTGATTTGTCCTAGAAATCATGGCGTTTTCAAAAAACTACCATTCCCTTGGGGTTCTTTGGTGATGTTATTATGTCCGACTTTACGTCAAACTAGGCATCTTCAAGGTATAATTATGCCCACACTTGCTCTAGCAAGGACACGGTGGTTTGGAGAAGTTCGACTATCTACTTGCCCGACGTAGCTCGCTACAGAAAGTGCCGAAGGAAGCCGACCCTCCAGCTGACGCACTGACAGAGTGGCTGCCTTTCTCTCGCTGAGAATCCAGTTCCAGTGTTTCCAAGCTCCCCTTGTGGGGTGTTGGGAAATCGAGTCCGAGACAGAGATACCAGACCTCCTTCATTCTAAACCAAGGTACGGAGCTGATTAGACACTAAGAGAAATCTTGGATTGATTCTTGGCAAAGAAACTGAAACCTATGCTACACCATACTTACTTCTTCCCTCGTACAAGACCTAGGTTAGGTACATTGGGGTAGGCGTATTTTAGAAGCACCAGTTGAGTACTTTTAGTCTTTGTTATTTATGTATGTATTTTATGGCTTAGAAACCATACCATGCTTTTACAGTATTATTTTATAATACTCTTCTAGCTGTATGCATTATACTTTACAGCCAGTATTACGATTGTAGCAGTTCATTTCTTCTGCATGAGAAAGAAGACTGTTCAATAAATACTTTTATTGAAAATGCCTGTCTCGCTATTTCTCTGCACCTCTGATGAAACAAAGCATGCACGATTGACTAAGTGAAATATCTATCTATTGTTTCCACGACTCTGAAGATCAGTTTTATTCTTGGGGAAACAAAGTTGTCATGTTAATGCGGATGTCAGAAACTAATCCCTTCTTGATTAATCGAGAAAGTTTCTAGTGACCTCTGAGCTAGCTGGCTACTCACAATTAAGTGTAATATATTCGATAGAGACCTAGTCGACCTAAGTCCTAGGTCACATCTATAGGATATAGTATTCCAATGTGCAGAGCCTATTGGGAATATAAGAACCATACTATAATACATTATGCATGATGTTTCTTGGAAGCACAGCAGAACTGCCATCTCCAGTATAAAATTATGTACAAAGTTCATGCCCAATGTCATCCTTAGGCCAACACAGTAATACAGCAAGGAAGGACCCCTGGGGAGACCTATGGGTATTTATACAATACATCTTGCTAAGATAAGACAGAGCAGACCGACAATTCCCAGCCAACAAACTGACCAGAGACGCTGACGTTCCTGCATGTAGACACACCAGCTCGCAGTGGTCTAACATCCCTTGCGGGGTGTCCAGCTCGAGACCAGGACGGGGTTCCACAGTCTCTCACTTCAGGTAATGGGGTTGACTAAATCCTAGAGGTATTCTTGGCTTAACATCTACATACATGCTTGGTATGCTTAGGTACATCTAGTTAGGGAGGCATCGTAGGAGTACGGATCTGTTATCATGTGTTTTATATATTCATATGTATTCATGACTTTAGGAAAATGGCAGAGCTATACCATCCATTTACCTTTATCATACTGCTAATCATTTATTTATCTTATACTGTCTAACGGTTGTTGCAGTGTACCTATTATACACCAGAATAACAAATGTTCAATAAATTCCTATTGAAAATGCCCACTTTTTATTTTATTTATTTTATTTATTTATTTGTATTTATTTAAAGAGTTTTATATAGCGCTGGCTAGACCCGAAAGTATCAGAGCGCTTTACATGAGAATCAACAATGTAACAAAAAGAGATCAACAATTACACAATACATCAAAAAATAGGGAATACATTAGGAGAGGAAGAAAGGAGAGAGAAAAGTAGTGGAGGGGGCAGGGGAGGTGAGAAAAGGAGGATAAGGGAAGAGACAAAAAGGAGAGACGAAAGGAAGTCTGTCTAAAGACCGACTGGGTAGGTGACGACCACGGAGGGAATCCACAGCCCATCTCCCCTATAGCTAAACCAGGTAGCTCCATCGGGCATCAGCCAAAATAGTTCAGTCTCAATACATTGAGAGAGGAGAGACTCAAATAGAGAGAGGATGCGGCAATAGAGGACAAGAGAGACAAAAGGAAGTCTGTCTAAAGACTGACTGGGTAGGTGACGACCAACAAGGGAATCCACAGCCCATCTCCCCTATAGCTAAACCAGGTAGCTCCATCGGGCATCAGACAAAATAGTTCAGTCTCAATACATTGAGAGAGGAGAGACGGAGAGACTTAAATAGAGAGAGGATGCGGCAAGAGAGGACAGGAGAGACGAAAGGAAGTCTGTCTGAAGACCGACTGGGTAGGTGACGAGGGAATCCACCGCCCATCTCCCGTATAGCTAAACCAGGTAGCTCCATCGGGCATCAGCCAAATAGTTCAGTCTCAATACATTGAGAGAGGAGAGACGGAGAGACTTAAATAGAGAGAGGATGTGGGAAGAGACGACAGGAGAGACAAAAGGAAATCTGTCTAAAGGCCGACTGGGTAGGTGATGACCAAGGAGGGAATCCACGGCCCATCTCCCCTATAGCTAAACGCTTTACATGAGAATCAACAATGTAACAAAAAGAGATCAACAATTACACAATACATCAAAAAATAGGGAATACATTAGGAGAGGAAGAAAGGAGAGAGAAAAGTAGTGGAGGGGGCAGGGGAGGTGAGAAAAGGAGGAGTCTGAGCCTGACGCAACTCATCCATGGTCCGACGCATGTAGCCGGCCACACGCTAGACCTTATTTTTTCCAACCTCCCAGGGACTAGTACGCACCCTTCTCTCCCCCTTACATGGTCCGATCACTTCTTGCTTGCGTTTGACATTCCCATCCCTCAGGCTCCCATCCCGGTGAAACCAGGGCCAGGCCAGAGAAGAAAATGGCATAAGGTCACCTGTACTTCCCTAGAGCCAATATTCAGTTGCCCTCTTGAGTTAAGCTCAGGAAATATTGATACCTGTGTTACTAAGTTTAACACCACTCTATTGGCGGCGATCGATGAAATTGCCCCTTGTATAGCGATGTCATCTGCTAGATCTCGCCCTTCTGCTCCCTGGTTTTCAGATGCCTTACGTAAAGAAAAAAGCCATTGTAAAAAACTCGAACGTAAATGGAGACTTACGTACGACCTTGAGGCAAAAACTATCTATAGAATGGCCCTTAGGAATTTCACCAAATCAAGAAAATTAGCCATGAAAGAGTTTTTCACCTCACAAATTAAAGACGCAGACAATTCGGCAAAAACACTGTTTAAAATTGTCAAGGACTTTGTCAAACCCCCTGCTTTGACACCCATTAATCTTGCTAGTCAGTCTCTTTGTAACGGACTATCAGACTTCTTTCAAGAAAAAATCGATAAAATTGCTGCCTCTTTCCCTCCAGCTGGTACTCTGGACCTCTCCCTTATCCCGGTTTCAATTAACCAGGACATTGTTCCTACTTTAGCTGTTTTTAAGGACCTCACTCCTAATCTTGCACATAAACTATTATTACAGTGCAAATCAGGTTCCCCTTTGGACCCGGTCCCCCCTAAAATCATGAGTGAGTTGGCCACTTTACTGTTAGAGCCTCTTATTTCCATTTGGAACGCCTCTTTACAACTAGGCCAGTTCCCTTTAGCCTGGAAGGAAGCTCTGCTGGTACCCATTTTGAAGAAAGCTGATGCCGACCCTACACAATTTAGTAATTATCGGCCTATCTCTCTGCTTCCCAAACCTGCTAAGGTTTTGGAAAAGGCAGTCCAACTTCAACTAGCGGAATACCTGGAGACTTACTCTCTTCTGCATGATTCCCAGTCCGGTTTCCGTGCTGGTTTCAGCACTGAGACCGCACTGCTTGAAGTGTCAGAGACTGTGCGAGAGTGTGTGGACAAGGGCGAGGAGGCCATGCTGGTCCTCCTCGACCTGTCCGCCGCTTTCGATACGGTGTCCCATAAAATCCTCCTTGACCGTATGAAGCAGATTGGAGTGAGTGGCGTTGCCTTATCATGGCTGGGTTCCTTCCTCCAAGGGCGATCGCAGAGGGTTCTTCTCAGACCTTTTGAATCAGAATGCAAACCTCTGGTCCGCGGAGTCCCACAGGGCTCAGCGTTAAGCCCCCTGTTCTTCAATGTGTACCTTGCCCCGTTGGCCAAGGTAGTAGAGGCTTGCGGAGTCAGAGTGATCTCGTATGCTGATGATACTCAGCTTATATTCTCTTTCAGCGATCACTCTGACTCCAGCCTCTCCAGTTTTCGCCACTGTCTTGGCGAAATCTGCTCCTGGATGTCCACTAACCATCTGCAACTAAACACCGATAAAACGGAGGTTCTGTTCTTTAATCAAAAAATGACCATTCCACCTTCTTTATGGTGGCCTACGATTCTCAACCCTCCGCCAACCCCGGTTCACTCTGCCCGTAACCTGGGGTTCATATTCGATGATACACTATCCTGCAGCCCCCAAATCAATAAGGTCACGTCGATTTGCTATGTCAAATTAAAAATGATGAGGAAGATTTTCCCTTTTTTACCTATGGATGCACGTAGAACTGTCACCCAGGCCTTAATTACTTCCCACCTGGATTACGCGAACAGTCTATATGTAGGGGCTCCTCTGTACCAAATTGAACGTCTCCAGGTGGTGCAGAACGCGGCCGCAAGATTGATTGGTAACATTCCCTACAGACATTCGATCTCGGCGTTTCGCAAAGAGCTTCATTGGTTGCCTATAGCTAACCGAATTAAGTTCAAAACACTCATTCTCGCCTTTCGAGCGTTGAATGGATCTGGCCCAGACTACTTAAGAAAAAGACTGACGTTGTCCTACTCGGTCAGGGATCTCCGCTCTAACAATCTGCGCCTAATGTGTGTGCCTAGATTCCGTCGCACAAGAATGGGTGGCAGAGCTTTTGCCGTCCTTGCAGCCAAATACTGGAACAGTCTTCCTATTGATCTTAGATTTGCCCCATCTGAAGTGATTTTCCGCAGACGCCTGAAGACTTGGCTTTTTGTATCTGTGTAGTCTACTTCCTCTCTTCTCTGCCAATCAGTTTTTAGCGCCGGGACACCCCCATTGGGGGTAGCCGTGCGCTCTACAAAATCCATAAATAAATAAATAAATAAATAAGGGAAGAGACAACAAGGAGAGACGAAAGGAAGTCTGTCTAAAGACCGACTGGGTAGGTGACGACCACGGAGGGAATCCACAGCCCATCTCCCCTATAGCTAAACGAGGTAGCTCCATCGGGCATCAGACAAAATAGTTCAGTCTCAATACATTGAGAGAGGAGAGACGGAGAGACTTAAATAGAGAGAGGATGCGGCAATAGAGGACAAGAGAGACGAAAGGAAGTCTGTCTAAAGACTGACTGGGTAGGTGACGACCAACGAGGGAATCCACAGCCCATCTCCCCTATAGCTAAACCAGGTAGCTCCATCGGGCATCAGCCAAAATAGTTCAGTCTCAATACATTGAGAGAGGAGAGACGGAGAGACTTAAATAGAGAGAGGATGCGGCAAGAGAGGACAGGAGAGACGAAAGGAAGTCTGTCTGAAGACCGACTGGGTAGGTGACGAGGGAATCCACCGCCCATCTCCCGTATAGCTAAACCAGGTAGCTCCATCGGGCATCAGCCAAATAGTTCAATCTCAATACATTGAGAGAGGAGAGACGGAGAGACTTAAATAGAGAGAGGATGTGGGAAGAGACGACAGGAGAGACAAAAGGAAATCTGTCTAAAGACCGACTGGGTAGGTGATGACCAAGGAGGGAATCCACGGCCCATCTCCCCTATAGCTAAACGCTTTACATGAGAATCAACAATGTAACAAAAAGAGATCAACAATTACACAATACATCAAAAAATAGGGAATACATTAGGAGAGGAAGAAAGGAGAGAGAAAAGTAGTGGAGGGGGCAGGGGAGGTGAGAAAAGGAGGATAAGGGAAGAGACAACAAGGAGAGACGAAAGGAAGTCTGTCTAAAGACCGACTGGGTAGGGGACAACCACGGAGGGAATCCACAGCCCATCTCCCCTATAGCTAAACCAGGTAGCTCCATCGGGCATCAGACAAAATAGTTCAGTCTCAATACATTGAGAGAGGAGAGACGGAGAGACTTAAATAGAGAGAGGATGCGGCAATAGAGGACAAGAGAGACGAAAGGAAGTCTGTCTGAAGACCGACTGGGTAGATGACGAGGGAATCCACCGCCCATCTCCCGTATAGCTAAACCAGGTAGCTCTATCGGGCATCAGCCAAATAGTTCAGTCTCAATACATTGAGAGAGGAGAGACGGAGAGACTTAAATAGAGAGAGGATGTGGGAAGAGACGACAGGAGAGACAAAAGGAAATCTGTCTAAAGGCCGACTGGGTAGGTGATGACCAAGGAGGGAATCCACGGCCCATCTCCCCTATAGCTAAACGCTTTACATGAGAATCAACAATGTAACAAAAAGAGATCAACAATTACACAATACATCAAAAAATAGGGAATACATTAGGAGAGGAAGAAAGGAGAGAGAAAAGTAGTGGAGGGGGTAGGGGAGGTGAGAAAAGGAGGATAAGGGAAGAGACAACAAGGAGAGACGAAAGGAAGTCTGTCTAAAGACCGACTGGGTAGGTGACGACCACGGAGGGAATCCACAGCCCATCTCCCCTATAGCTAAACCAGGTAGCTCCATCGGGCATCAGACAAAATAGTTCAGTCTCAATACATTGAGAGATAAGAGACGGAGAGACTTAAATAGAGAGAGGATGCGGCAATAGAGGACAAGAGAGACGAAAGGAAGTCTGTCTAAAGACTGACTGGGTAGGTGACGACCAACGAGGGAATCCACAGCCCATCTCCCCTATAGCTAAACCAGGTAGCTCCATCGGGCATCAGACAAAATAGTTCAGTCTCAATACATTGAGAGAGGAGAGATGGAGAGACTTAAATAGAGAGAGGATGCGGCAAGAGAGGACAGGAGAGACGAAAGGAAGTCTGTCTGAAGACCGACTGGGTAGGTGACGAGGGAATCCACCGCCCATCTCCCGTATAGCTAAACCAGGTAGCTCCATCGGGCATCAGCCAAATAGTTCAGTCTCAATACATTGAGAGAGGAGAGACGGAGAGACTTAAATAGAGAGAGGATGTGGGAAGAGACGACAGGAGAGACAAAAGGAAATCTGTCTAAAGCCTGACTGGGTAGGTGATGACCAAGGAGGGAATCCACAGCCCATCTCCCCTATAGCTAAACCAGGTAGCTCCATCGGGCATCAGACAAAATAGTTCAGTCTCAATACATTGAGAGAGGAGAGACGGAGAGACTTAAATAGAGAGAGGATGCGGCAAGAGAGGACAGGAGAGACGAAAGGAAGTCTGTCTGAAGACCGACTGGGTAGGTGACGAGGGAATCCACCGCCCATCTCCCGTATAGCTAAACCAGGTAGCTCCATCGGGCATCAGCCAAATAGTTCAGTCTCAATACATTGAGAGAGGAGAGACGGAGAGACTTAAATAGAGAGAGGATGTGGGAAGAGACGACAGGAGAGACAAAAGGAAATCTGTCTAAAGGCCGACTGGGTAGGTGATGACCAAGGAGGGAATCCACGGCCCATCTCCCCTATAGCTAAACGCTTTACATGAGAATCAACAATGTAACAAAAAGAGATCAACAATTACACAATACATCAAAAAATAGGGAATACATTAGGAGAGGAAGAAAGGAGAGAGAAAAGTAGTGGAGGGGGCAGGGGAGGTGAGAAAAGGAGGATAAGGGAAGAGACAACAAGGAGAGACGAAAGGAAGTCTGTCTAAAGACCGACTGGGTAGGTGACGGCCACGGAGGGAATCCACAGCCCATCTCCCCTATAGCTAAACCAGGTAGCTCCATCGGGCATCAGACAAAATAGTTCAGTCTCAATACATTGAGAGAGGAGAGACGGAGAGACTTAAATAGAGAGAGGATGCGGCAATAGAGGACAAGAGAGACGAAAGGAAGTCTGTCTAAAGACTGACTGGGTAGGTGACGACCAACGAGGGAATCCACAGCCCATCTCCCCTATAGCTAAACCAGGTAGCTCCATCGGGCATCAGCCAAAATAGTTCAGTCTCAATACATTGAGAGAGGAGAGACGGAGAGACTTAAATAGAGAGAGGATGCGGCAAGAGAGGACAGGAGAGACGAAAGGAAGTCTGTCTGAAGACCGACTGGGTAGGTGACGAGGGAATCCACCGCCCATCTCCCGTATAGCTAAACCAGGTAGCTCCATCGGGCATCAGCCAAATAGTTCAATCTCAATACATTGAGAGAGGAGAGACGGAGAGACTTAAATAGAGAGAGGATGTGGGAAGAGACGACAGGAGAGACAAAAGGAAATCTGTCTAAAGACCGACTGGGTAGGTGATGACCAAGGAGGGAATCCACGGCCCATCTCCCCTATAGCTAAACGCTTTACATGAGAATCAACAATGTAACAAAAAGAGATCAACAATTACACAATACATCAAAAAATAGGGAATACATTAGGAGAGGAAGAAAGGAGAGAGAAAAGTAGTGGAGGGGGCAGGGGAGGTGAGAAAAGGAGGATAAGGGAAGAGACAACAAGGAGAGACGAAAGGAAGTCTGTCTAAAGACCGACTGGGTAGGTGACGACCACGGAGGGAATCCACAGCCCATCTCCCCTATAGCTAAACCAGGTAGCTCCATCGGGCATCAGACAAAATAGTTCAGTCTCAATACATTGAGAGAGGAGAGACGGAGAGACTTAAATAGAGAGAGGATGCGGCAATAGAGGACAAGAGAGACGAAAGGAAGTCTGTCTGAAGACCGACTGGGTAGGTGACGAGGGAATCCACCGCCCATCTCCCGTATAGCTAAACCAGGTAGCTCCATCGGGCATCAGCCAAATAGTTCAGTCTCAATACATTGAGAGAGGAGAGACGGAGAGACTTAAATAGAGAGAGGATGTGGGAAGAGACGACAGGAGAGACAAAAGGAAATCTGTCTAAAGGCCGACTGGGTAGGTGATGACCAAGGAGGGAATCCACGGCCCATCTCCCCTATAGCTAAACGCTTTACATGAGAATCAACAATGTAACAAAAAGAGATCAACAATTACACAATACATCAAAAAATAGGGAATATTTAGGAGAGGAAGAAAGGAGAGAGAAAAGTAGTGGAGGGGGTAGGGGAGGTGAGAAAAGGAGGATAAGGGAAGAGACAACAAGGAGAGACGAAAGGAAGTCTGTCTAAAGACCGACTGGGTAGGTGACGACCACGGAGGGAATCCACAGCCCATCTCCCCTATAGCTAAACCAGGTAGCTCCATCGGGCATCAGACAAAATAGTTCAGTCTCAATACATTGAGAGATAAGAGACGGAGAGACTTAAATAGAGAGAGGATGCGGCAATAGAGGACAAGAGAGACGAAAGGAAGTCTGTCTAAAGACTGACTGGGTAGGTGACGACCAACGAGGGAATCCACAGCCCATCTCCCCTATAGCTAAACCAGGTAGCTCCATCGGGCATCAGACAAAATAGTTCAGTCTCAATACATTGAGAGAGGAGAGATGGAGAGACTTAAATAGAGAGAGGATGCGGCAAGAGAGGACAGGAGAGACGAAAGGAAGTCTGTCTGAAGACCGACTGGGTAGGTGACGAGGGAATCCACCACCCATCTCCCGTATAGCTAAACCAGGTAGCTCCATCGGGCATCAGCCAAATAGTTCAGTCTCAATACATTGAGAGAGGAGAGACGGAGAGACTTAAATAGAGAGAGGATGTGGGAAGAGACGACAGGAGAGACAAAAGGAAATCTGTCTAAAGCCCGACTGGGTAGGTGATGACCAAGGAGGGAATCCACGGCCCATCTCGCCTATAGCTAAACGCTTTACATGAGAATCAACAATGTAACAAAAAGAGATCAACAATTACACAATACATCAAAAAATAGGGAATACATTAGGAGAGGAAGAAAGGAGAGAGAAAAGTAGTGGAGGGGCAGGGGAGGTGAGAAAAGGAGGATAAGGGAAGAGACAACAAGGAGAGACGAAAGGAAGTCTGTCTAAAGACCGACTGGGTAGGTGACGACCACGGAGGGAATCCACAGCCCATCTCCCCTATAGCTAAACGAGGTAGCTCCATCGGGCATCAGACAAAATAGTTCAGTCTCAATACATTGAGAGAGGAGAGACGGAGAGACTTAAATAGAGAGAGGATGCGGCAATAGAGGACAAGAGAGACGAAAGGAAGTCTGTCTAAAGACTGACTGGGTAGGTGACGACCAACGAGGGAACCCACAGCCCATCTCCCCTATAGCTAAACCAGGTAGCTCCATCGGGCATCAGACAAAATAGTTCAGTCTTAATACATTGAGAGAGGGGAGACGGAGAGACTAAAATAGAGAGAGGATGCGGGAAGAGACAACAGGAGAGATGAAAGGAAGTCTGTCTTGTTAGAAAGGCGACCCCGGGGGAGGCAGAAGATGTCTGACTGACCACCCCTAGGTCCACCTCTCCGTCGAGAAGAAGCCGAGCGTTACCGAGAGGCCTCCTGAATGAGGGCCCTCTCCTAGGATCGTACAGCAGAGTAATCACAACACTACAAACGGACACCACACAGGAGGTCAAGTTCTCAAGCTTTTATACGTAATAAAGGTTGCAGGTTCTTGGCAGTATATACAGGCGGATCGAGGGATCCGTAAAGTCCCAAAAAGGGGGGTAAGGTAGCGGGACAGTCTTACTCTGGGCGGAGGACGGGGTACCCTACGCACAGCTCTCAATCCTCGAGCCGGGGGGTTCCGAGAGTTCGAGCCGCGGCAGCGCCAGCAGGCTTGCAGGATGGTTCAGCGAGGTAGGCCACGGCAGCGCCAGCAGGCTTTCAGATGGTTCAGCAAGGTAGGCCGCGGCAGCGCCAGCAGGCTCTCAGGAGGTTCAGCAAGATAGGCTGCGGCAGCGCCAGCAGGCTCTCAGATGTTTCAGCAAGATAGGCCGCGGCAGCGCCAGCAGGCTCTCAGATGTTTCAGCACGGTAGGCCGCGGCAGCGCCAGCAGGCGCTCAGATGATTCAGCAAGGTAGGCCGCGGCAGCGCCAGCAGGCTCTCAAGAGGTTCAGCAGGATAGGCCGCGGCAGCGCCAGCAGGCTCTCAGGATGCTCGTCGGGTTACGGGGAGGATGAGTTCGTCTGGTGTTGGCCGTGACAGCGTCAGCAGGGCTTCCAGTCCAGGATACAACTCCCGTCCTAATCCAGGGCTGGCCCAGATATAGGTCTGGAGGTCTTTGAAGTCCGGACCCTCGCGCCTGGGGATCAGAGGGGCCGGGATGATGGTGTCCAGACACCCAGCAGGGGGGTGGAGCCAGCACCCAGGGAGGCCGGAGGGCGATCGATACCAGGCGTCTGGGGACGGTGGGAGGCCCATCAAAACTCCCCTTCCTCCGGGATCTGTCGAGTGGCCACTCGACCACCTGGGTGGATCTTGGTGCCTCGATGTCGGGGCTTCGCTGGGGCCTGGGCTGGGGCCGAGGCCACGTGGTTGTGACGTGGTGGGTCCAAGATGGAGTCGGGCACGGCCTCGTGCTGAGGTCGTGCTGGGCCTACGCTGGGGTCAGGCCTGCGCTGGTGGACCGGGATGGTAGCCGGCCCTGTGGTGTTGGGGCGTGCAGGATCGGGCCGAAGGGGCCGCCCGAGGTCTGGTGGAGGGCGGAGATCGTCCTGGGCCCGCCATGCGGGAGGGGTAGGACCACGCCATGAGGCCGGGTCCAACACGCGCCCCTCCCAGCTGAAGGCAGGGGAGAGTCACCCATCCTCTTGGGGGTTCTCCTCGCCGAGGCGGAAGGATCTGGACAGGCCGTCAGCATTGGCGTGGTCGTTGCCGGGGCAATGCTCCACAGTGAAGTCCATCCCCTGCAGGGAGATGGACCAGCGTAGCAGCTTCGGGTTTTCTCCCCACATCTGCATCAACCAACGCAGGGGCTGGTGGTCGGTCTGGACCCGGAAGTGGGTGCCGAAGAGGTAGGGCCGGAGCTTCTTGAGGGCCCACACCACAGCCAAGGCTTCCCTCTCGATGGTACTTCAGCGTTGCCCTCTCGCCAGCAGACGGCGGCTGATGAAGGCCACAGGCTGGTCGATTCCTTTGGGGTTGACTTGGGACAGGACCGCCCCGATGCCGTGCTCCGAGGCGTCGGTCTGGACTACAAACTCTCTGCTGTAGTCGGGGGCCTGGAGCACAGGGGCGGTGCACATGGCAGTCTTTAGAGTCTCAAAGGCCGTCTGGCACGCAGGGGTCCAGTGCACCCTCTTTGGTAGCTTCTTGGAGGTCAGTTCGGTCAGGGGCCCCACAATGCTCCCGTAGTCTCTTACAAACCGCCGATAATATCCAGTGAGCCCCAGGAAGGCTCGGACAGCGGTCTGGGTGACCGGGGGCTCCCAGGCCCGGATGGCGTCTATCTTTGGTTGGAGGGGAGCCACGTGGCCGCTCCCCACTTGGTGTCCCAGATAGGTCACGGACCCTTGGCCTATCTGGCACTTACTGGCTTTGATGGTGAGTCCGGCCCGCCGAAGGGCCGTCAGGACCGTCCCGAGGTGGGTCAGGTGCTCACCCCAGTGAAGGCTGTATACAGCAATGTCATCGAGGTAGGCAGCGCTGTACTCTTCTAGTCCGGCCAGTACCTGGTTCACGAGTCTCTGGAAGGTTGCTGGGGCGTTCTTCATGCCGAAGGGCATCACTTTGAAGTGATAGTGGCCATCAGGGGTCGAGAAGGCTGATCGCTCTTGTGCCCCCGGGGTGAGGCCGATCTGCCAATACCCCGCTGTGAGATCGAAGGTGCTGAGGAATTTGGCAGCTCCTAAGCGATCGATTAGTTCATCTGCCCTGGGGATAGGATGGGCGTCGGTCCTGGTGACTGCATTTAGTCCCCGGTAGTCAACACAAAACCGGAGCGCCGGAGCCGCTCCGGGGGCGGCGGCTTTAGGGACCAGGACAACGGGACTGGCCCAGGGGCTGTTGGAGGGTTCGACTACCCCCAGAGCTAACATCTTGGCCACTTCTGTTTGGATGAAGGCCCGAACCCGGTCGGGTACTCGAAAAGCTCGGTGCTTCACAGGCGGGCTGTCTCCGGTGTCCACATCGTGGACACACCACCGGGTGACCCCCGGAGTGAGGGAAAACAGATCCGCAAACTGCCCCAGCAGCTTCCGGCAGTCTTGTTGCTGATCTGGGGTCAGGGTAGAGGAGAGTCGGACCCCTTCGAAGGAGCCGTCTTTCTCGGAGGTGCTGAGGAGGTCTGGTAGGGGGTCGGAGTCGTCTTCCGCTCCGTCATCGGTCGCCAGCAGCAGACTTAGTTCAGTGCGGGCAAAGTGCGGCTTGAGTCGGTTAGCGTGGAGAACCCGGAGGGGGTTCCGGGGGGATTCCATGTCCACTAAGTAGGTGACGGGGCTCTTGCGCTCCACCACCTTGAAGGGCCCCGTCCACTTGTCCTGGAGGGCACAAGGTTCGACCGGGGACATGACCCAGACCTGCTGGCCCGGCTCGAATTCGATGGACGAGGCGTTCTGGTCATACCAGCGTTTCATCTCTTCCTGGCTAGCCTCCAGGTTGGCCTCGGCAAGTTCCCGGAACTTCCGAGTCTGATTGCGTAGGGTCAGGAGGTACCGGTAGACATCCGGTGGGGCATCTCGGACTGCCGTCTCCCAGCCTTCCTTGACCAGGCTGAGGGGGCCGTGGACCGGGTGCCCGTACAAGAGTTCGAAAGGGCTGAACCCCAGGGACTTCTGGGGTACCTCTCGGTAGGTGAACAGAAGGCAAGGCAGTAGGACATCCCATTTGCGCCGGAGGGGCTCTTCTAGGCCCTTGATCATCCCCTTCAGTGTCCTGTTGAATCGTTCGACTAGACCATTTCCTTGGGGATGATACGGAGTGGTGAACTTGTAGGCGACCCCGCACTGCTGCCAGAGGGACCGCATATGTTTCGAGATAAAGTTGGAGCCCCGATCACTCACGACTTCCCGGGGGAAGCCGACTCGGGAGAAGATGCTCATGAGGGCTCGGCCTACCACGGGGGCCGTGATGGTTCGGAGGGGGATGGCCACGGGATAGCGGGTAGCATGATCCACCAGGACGAGGATGAAGCGGTGCCCCTGCGAGGTGCGAGGATCCAGGGGCCCTACGATGTCGATCCCCACTCGCTCGAAGGGGGTGGTGACCACGGGAAAAGGCTGGAGCGGGGCCTTCATCTTCCCCCCGCTCTTTCCGCTGGCTTGACAGGTCGGGCAGGTCCTGCAGTGGTTATGTACATCGTTCCGCATTTTCGGCCAGTAGAAATGGGTCACCAGGCGGCTGTAAGTTTTGTCCTGCCCCAGGTGCCCGGCGAGGGGCACATCATGTGCTAAGTTTAGGAGGAAGTCTCTGAATCGGAGGGGCACGACCAGCACCCGGCTGGCCCCTAGGCAATCTTCTGCTCACTGTAGAGAAGGTCGTTGTCCCAATAGACCCAGTGGGACCCCGCGGGGTCTCCCGCGGCTTGAGTAGCGGCCTGCTGTCGGACCCCCTCAAGGGAGGGGCAGGTTTTCTGCTCCTGCCGGAACTGTTCGCGAGTGGGGCCCCCTTCTTGGCGCCATTGAGCGAGTTCGGGGAGGTGTTGGAGCTCGGGGAGGTTTTCTTGGTCGGGCTCTTGGGAGCCGTGTTCCAGGCCAGGGTCCTCGGGGAGGACGGGTGGCGGCGGTGCGGGCCACTCCGGCTCTTCAGTCGAAGCTTCCCCCGCTGGGGTGGAGGCTCGGGCGGACATGGAACGGGTGGTCTGGCAGACCCACTCGGGAAGGCCTAGCATCCCTAGGTGCTCTCTTCTTTCGACGCTTGCCCAGGGGGAACTTTCAAGGTCGTTCCCAAGGAGGCAGTCCACGGGGGCATCGTTGCGGACAGTCACTTTTAGCATGCCCGACACTCCCCCCACTCGAAGGGGATGCGGGCCATCTGGCACAAAGTCTCTGAGTTATCTGCGGACCGGACTGGGCACAGGACGTTAGGAAGGATCTGTTCGGGGGTCACCAAATGGCAGCGGACGGCTGTTACGCTGGCTCCAGTGTCACGGAGGGCTTCGGTCCGGCGACCATTGATGGTGACCCACTGGCGGTACTTCTGGGTGTTGCCGGGGATCGGGCCTCGGGGGATCAGGTCGTGAGTCCCCAGGCAGGCTAAGGTCATGGCGGCGGGCTCCCACTCGGCCTGCTCGGGGCCGTTGTCCTCTTCCTCACTTCCTTCTTCACCCAGGGCCGCGGCCATTATCTGGCGGGCCAGGGGACCTGTGGTGCCGGGTCGCTGGTTCATCGGGCAGAGGGGGTCATTTGCGTAATGACCCTGTCGCTGGCATCTGTGGCACGTAATGTTCGGGCGAGGCCCTGGTCTGACTGGGGGGCCCCCTCTCGGGCCCAAGGGTGGCGACGTGGAGGCAGGGGATGACCCCTGGGGGGCGTCTCGTCCCCGGCTCTGGCCTACTCTGCAGCCTCGGGGTCAGTGGTTTCACCAGGGGTCCCCGGCCGGAGTCTTCCGTCGGACCCCGGGCGACTCGGGTGCTCGCCCATCTATCCGCCTCGACAGCGAGTTTTCGTGGCTCAGTCAGTTTGCTGTCTAGGAGGTGTTGCCGGAGTTCGACGAAGCAGTTATTGGATAGAAGTTCCCACAGAAGGAGGTCGACCAACTGCTGGTAGGTGGTGACCTGACAGCCCCGAGTCCACCCCTCGAAGGCTCTGCTGTAATAGTTCACGTACTCCACCCACGTGGTACCGGGGATTTTTTTGCAGTCTCGGAATCGCTGCCGGTACATCTCGGGGGTGAGTCCGTAGCGAGTGAGGAGGGCGGTCTTCATGTGCTCATACGAGGTCATCTCGGTATCAGGGAGCTCCAGCAGGGCGTCTCTCCCTTCGTTGATAAACTTCCCCCACAGGCCGGCGCCCCAGTCCTTGAGGGGTACTCGATGGGCGGTCATGGCGACCTCGTAGGCTTTGAACCACTGCTGGATGTCGTCATTCTTATAGTACTCTTTGACGACATCCTTGGGTATGTGCACCTTCGTGTCCACCGGCGGGGGTGAGGTCTTACCCCTGGCGATGGCAGACTCGTTTGCCTTGGCTTTCAGTTCCATTTCTTTGAGGACGCGCTCGTGCTCGAGCATGAGTTTTTTCTCCTCGAGGTCTCTTTGTCTTCGCCTTTCTTCTAGGTCTCCTTCTAGCCGTAGCTGCTCGAGGGCTAACTTCCTTTCTGCCAGTTGGATCTCTCCTTCTTGTCTGAGTCGAGCAAGATCTAACTCGTGGAGCCGGTTCTTCTCTCGTTCTCGGGCGTCTTCGTGGGAGAGGCCCGTGTCTGGGTTTGCGGGTCTCCCTCCCGCTGGGTTCGTCTCGGCCTTCGGGCCTCCGTTCGGGCCCGGGTTATCTTCACTCGGGGGTGGCGCCTCGCCGGCGTCCACCCAGGCCTGCAGGGCCGATTTAAAGTCTTCTTTGGTGCTTAAGCCAGTGGTAGCGATGCCTAGGTCTTTGCAGAATTGCTTTAGCTCCTTCTGACTGTAGTCTTCCATTTTCTCTTTCTGGAATTCTGTGCTCATGGTCGTAGTGGGTTTTCCTTGGTAGTGAGTTAATTACTCTCTGTACGATCTGCGTGTGCTCGGATCCCAGCGCTTGCCACCAATGTTAGAAAGGCGACCCCGGGGGAGGCAGAAGATGTCTGACTGACCACCCCTAGGTCCACCTCTCCGTCGAGAAGAAGCCGAGCGTTACCGAGAGGCCTCCTGAATGAGGGCCCTCTCCTAGGATCGTACAGCAGAGTAATCACAACACTACAAACGGACACCACACAGGAGGTCAAGTTCTCAAGCTTTTATACGTAATAAAGGTTGCGGGTTCTTGGCAGTATATACAGGCGGATCGAGGGCTCCGTAAAGTCCCGAAAAGGGGGGTAAGGTAGCGGGACAGTCTTACTCTGGGCGGAGGACGGGGTACCCTACGCACAGCTCTCAATCCTCGAGCCGGGGGGTTCCGAGAGTTTGAGCCGCGGCAGCGCCAGCAGGCTTGCAGGATGGTTCAGCGAGGTAGGCCGCGGCAGCGCCAGCAGGCTTTCAGATGGTTCAGCAAGGTAGGCCGTGGCAGCGCCAGCAGGCTCTCAGGAGGTTCAGCAAGATAGGCCGCGGCAGCGCCAGCAGGCTCTCAGATGTTTCAGCAAGATAGGCCGCGGCAGCGCCAGCAGGCTCTCAGACGTTTCAGCACGGTAGGCCGCGGCAGCGCCAGCAGGCTCTCAGATGATTCAGCAAGGTAGGCCGCGGCAGCGCCAGCAGGCTCTCAAGAGGTTCAGCAGGATAGGCCGCGGCAGCGCCAGCAGGCTCTCAGGATGCTCGTCGGGTTACGGGGAGGATGAGTTCGTCTGGTGTCGGCCGTGACAGCGTCAGCAGGGCTTCCAGTCCAGGATACAACTCCCGTCCTAATCCAGGGCTGGCCCAGATATAGGTCTGGAGGTCTTTGAAGTCCGGACCCTCGCGCCTGGGGGTCAGAGGGGCCGGGATGATGGTGTCCAGACACCCAGCAGGGGGGTGGAACCAGTGCCCAGGGAGGCCGGAGGGCGATCGATACCAGGCGTCCGGGGACGGTGGGAGGCCCATCGAAACTCCCCTTCCTCCGGGATCTGTCGAGTGGCCACTCGACCACCTGGGTGGATCTTGGTGCCTCGATGTCGGGGCTTCGCTGGGGCCTGGGCTGGGGCCGAGGCCACGTGGTTGTGACGTGGTGGGTCCAAGATGGAGTCGGGCACGGCCTCGTGCTGAGGTCGTGCTGGGCCTACGCTGGGGTCAGGCCTGCGCTGGTGGACCGGGATGGTAGCCGGCCCTGTGGTGTTGGGGCGTGCAGGATCGGGCCGAAGGGGCCGCCCGAGGTCTGGTGGAGGGCGGAGATCGTCCTGGGCCCGCCATGCGGGAGGGGTAGGACCACGCCATGAGGCCGGGTCCAACACGCGCCCCTCCCAGCTGAAGGCAGGGGAGAGTCACCCATCCTCTTGGGGGTTCTCCTCGCCGAGGCGGAAGGATCTGGACAGGCCGTCAGCATTGGCGTGGTCGTTGCCGGGGCGATGCTCCACAGTGAAGTCCATCCCCTGCAGGGAGATGGACCAGCGTAGCAGCTTCGGGTTTTCTCCCCGCATCTGCATCAACCAACGCAGGGGCTGGTGGTCGGTCTGGACCCGGAAGTGGGTGCCGAAGAGGTAGGGCCGGAGCTTCTTGAGGGCCCACACCACGGCGAAGGCTTCCCTCTCGATGGTACTCCAGCGTTGCCCTCTCGCCAGCAGGCGGCGGCTGATGAAGGCCACAGGCTGGTCGATTCCTTTGGGGTTGACTTGGGACAGGACCGCCCGATGCCGTGCTCCGAGGCGTCGGTCTGGACTACAAACTCTCTGCTGTAGTCGGGGGCCTGGAGCACAGGGGCGGTGCACATGGCAGTCTTTAGAGTCTCAAAGGCCGTCTGGCACGCAGGGGTCCAGTGCACCCTCTTTGGTAGCTTCTTGGAGGTCAGTTCGGTCAGGGGCCCCACAATGCTCCCGTAGTCTCTTACAAACCGCCGATAATATCCAGTGAGCCCCAGGAAGGCTCGGACAGCGGTCTGGGTGACCGGGGGCTCCCAGGCCCGGATGGCGTCTATCTTTGGTTGGAGGGGAGCCACGTGGCCGCTCCCCACTTGGTGTCCCAGATAGGTCACGGACCCTTGGCCTATCTGGCACTTACTGGCTTTGATGGTGAGTCCGGCCCGCCGAAGGGCCGTCAGGACCGTCCCGAGGTGGGTCAGGTGCTCACCCCAGTGAAGGCTGTATACAGCAATGTCATCGAGGTAGGCAGCGCTGTACTCTTCTAGTCCGGCCAGTACCTGGTTCACGAGTCTCTGGAAGGTTGCTGGGGCGTTCTTCATGCCGAAGGGCATCACTTTGAAGTGATAGTGGCCATCGGGGGTCGAGAAGGCTGATCGCTCTTGTGCCCCCGGGGTGAGGCCGATCTGCCAATACCCCGCCGTGAGATCGAAGGTGCTGAGGAATTTGGCAGCTCCTAAGCGATCGATTAGTTCATCTGCCCTGGGGATAGGATGGGCGTCGGTCCTGGTGACTGCATTTAGTCCCCGGTAGTCAACACAAAACCGGAGCGCCGGAGCCGCTCCGGGGGCGGCGGCTTTAGGGACCAGGACAACGGGACTGGCCCAGGGGCTGTTGGAGGGTTCGACTACCCCCAGAGCTAACATCTTGGCCACTTCTGTTTGGATGAAGGCCCGAACCCAGTCGGGTACTCGAAAAGCTCGGTGCTTCACAGGCGGGCTGTCTCCGGTGTCCACATCGTGGACACACCACCGGGTGACCCCCGGAGTGAGGGAAAACAGATCCGCAAACTGCCCCAGCAGCTTCCGGCAGTCTTGTTGCTGATCTGGGGTCAGGGTAGAGGAGAGTCGGACCCCTTCGAAGGAGCCGTCTTTCTCGGAGGTGCTGAGGAGGTCTGGTAGGGGGTCGGAGTCGTCTTCCGCTCCATCATCGGTCGCCAGCAGCAGACTTAGTTCAGTGCGGGCAAAGTGCGGCTTGAGTCGGTTAGCGTGGAGAACCCGGAGGGGGTTCCGGGGGGATTCCATGTCCACTAAGTAGGTGAAGGGGCTCTTGCGCTCCACCACCTTGAAGGGCCCCGTCCACTTGTCCTGGAGGGCACAAGGTTCGACCGGGGACATGACCCAGACCTGCTGGCCCGGCTCGAATTCGATGGACGAGGCGTTCTGGTCATACCAGCGTTTCATCTCTTCCTGGCTAGCCTCCAGGTTGGCCTCGGCAAGTTCCCGGAACTTCCGAGTCTGATTGCGTAGGGTCAGGAGGTACCGGTAGACATCCGGTGGGGCATCTCGGACTGCCGTCTCCCAGCCCTCCTTGACCAGGCTGAGGGGGCCGTGGACCGGGTGCCCGTACAAGAGTTCGAAAGGGCTGAACCCCAGGGACTTCTGGGGTACCTCTCGGTAGGCGAACAGAAGGCAAGGCAGTAGGACATCCCATTTGCGCCGGAGGGGCTCTTCTAGGCCCTTGATCATCCCCTTCAGTGTCCTGTTGAATCGTTCGACTAGACCATTTCCTTGGGGATGATACGGAGTGGTGAACTTGTAGGCGACCCCGCACTGCTGCCAGAGGGACCGCATATGTTTCGAGATAAAGTTGGAGCCCCGATCACTCATGACTTCCCGGGGGAAGCCGACTCGGGAGAAGATGCTCATGAGGGCTCGGCCTACCACGGGGGCCGTGATGGTTCGGAGGGGGATGGCCACGGGATAGCGGGTAGCATGATCCACCAGGACGAGGATGAAGCAGTGCCCCTGCGAGGTGCGAGGATCCAGGGGCCCTACGATGTCGATCCCCACTCGCTCGAAGGGGGGGGGTGACCACGGGAAAAGGCTGGAGCGGGGCCTTCATCTTCCCCCCGCTCTTTCCGCTGGCTTGACAGGTCGGGCAGGTCCTGCAGTGGTTATGTACATCGTTCCGCATTTTCGGCCAGTGGAAATGGGTCACCAGGCGGCTGTAAGTTTTGTCCTGCCCCAGGTGCCCGGCGAGGGGCACATCATGTGCTAAGTTTAGGAGGAAGTCTCTGAATCGGAGGGGCACGACCAGCACCCGGCTGGCCCCTAGGCAATCTTCTGCTCACTGTAGAGAAGGTCGTTGTCCCAATAGACCCAGTGGGACCCCGCGGGGTCTCCCGCGGCTTGAGTAGCGGCCTGCTGTCGGACCCCCTCAAGGGAGGGGCAGGTTTTCTGCTCCTGCCGGAACTGTTCGCGAGTGGGGCCCCCTTCTTGGCCCCATTGAGCGAGTTCGGGGAGGTGTTGGAGCTCGGGGAGGTTTTCTTGGTCGGGCTCTTGGGAGCCGTGTTCCAGGCCAGGGTCCTCGGGGAGGACGGGTGGCGGCGGTGCGGGCCACTCCGGCTCTTCAGTCGAAGCTTCCCCCGCTGGGGTGGAGGCTCGGGCGGACATGGAACGGGTGGTCTGGCAGACCCACTCGGGAAGGCCTAGCATCCCTAGGTGCTCTCTTCTTTCGACGCTTGCCCAGGGGGAACTTTCAAGGTCGTTCCCAAGGAGGCAGTCCACGGGGGCATCGTTGCGGACAGTCACTTTTAGCATGCCCGACACTCCCCCCACTCGAAGGGGATGCGGGCCATCTGGCACAAAGTCTCTGAGTTATCTGCGGACCGGACTGGGCACAGGACGTTAGGAAGGATCTGTTCGGGGGTCACCAAATGGCAGCGGACGGCTGTTACGCTGGCTCCAGTGTCACGGAGGGCTTCGTTTCGGCGACCATTGATGGTGACCCACTGGCGGTACTTCTGGGTGTTGCCGGGGATCGGGCCTCGGGGGATCAGGTCGTGAGTCCCCAGGCAGGCTAAGATCATGGCGGCGGGCTCCCACTCGGCCTGCTCGGGGCCGTTGTCCTCTTCCTCACTTCCTTCTTCACCCAGGGCCGCGGCCATTATCTGGCGGGCCGGGGGACCGGTGGTGCCGGGTCGCTGGTTCATCGGGCAGAGGAGGTCATTTGCGTAATGACCTTGTCGCTGGCATCTGTGGCACGTAATGTTCGGGCGGGGCCCTGGTCTGGCTGGGGGGCCCCCTCTCGGGCCCAAGGGTGGCGACGTGGAGGCAGGGGATGACCCCTGGGGGGCGTCTCGTCCCCGGCTCTGGCCTACTCTGCAGCCGGAGTCTTCCGTCGGACCCCGGGCGACTCGGGTGCTCGCCCATCTATCCGCCTTGACAGCGAGTTTTCGTGGCTCAGTCAGTTTGCTGTCTAGGAGGTGTTGCCGGAGTTCGACGAAGCAGTTATTGGATAGAAGTTCCCACAGAAGGAGGTCGACCAACTGCTGGTAGGTGGTGACCTGACAGCCCCGAGTCCACCCCTCGAAGGCTCTGCTGTAATAGTTCACGTACTCCACCCACGTGGTACCGGGGATTTTTTTGCAGTCTCGGAATCGCTGCCGGTACATCTCGGGGGTGAGTCCGTAGCGAGTGAGGAGGGCGGTCTTCATGTGCTCATAAGAGGTCATCTCGGTATCAGGAAGCTCCAGCAGGGCGTCTCTCCCTTCGTTGATAAACTTCCCCCACAGGCCGGCGCCCCAGTCCTTGAGGGGTACTCGATGGGCGGTCATGGCGACCTCGTAGGCTTTGAACCACTGCTGGATGTCGTCGTTCTTATAGTACTCTTTGACGACATCCTTGGGTATGTGCACCTTCGTGTCCACCGGCGGGGGTGAGGTCTTACCCCTGGCGATGGCAGACTCGTTTGCCTTGGCTTTCAGTTCCATTTCTTTGAGGACGCGCTCGTGCTCGAGCATGAGTTTTTTCTCCTCGAGGTCTCTTTGTCTTCGCCTTTCTTCTAGGTCTCCTTCTAGCCGTAGCTGCTTGAGGGCTAACTTCCTTTCTGCCAGTTGGATCTCTCCTTCTTGTCTGAGTCGAGCAAGATCTAACTCGTGGAGCCGGTTCTTCTCTCGTTCTCGGGCGTCTTCGTGGGAGAGGCCCGTGTCTGGGTTTGCGGGTCTCCCTCCCGCTGGGTTCGTCTCGGCCTTCGGGCCTCCGTTCGGGCCCGGGTTATCTTCACTCGGGGGTGGCACCTCGCCGGCGTCCACCCAGGCCTGCAGGGCCGATTTAAAGTCTTCTTTGGTGCTTAAGCCAGTGGTAGCGATGCCTAGGTCTTTGCAGAATTGCTTTAGCTCCTTCTGACTGTAGTCTTCCATTTTCTCTTTCTGGAATTCTGTGCTCATGGTCGTAGTGGGTTTTCCTTGGTAGTGAGTGAATTACTCTCTGTACGATCTGCGTGTGCTCGGATCCCAGCGCTTGCCACCAATGTTAGAAAGGCGACCCCGGGGGAGGCAGAAGATGTCTGACTGACCACCCCTAGGTCCACCTCTCCTTCGAGAAGAAGCCGAGCGTTACCGAGAGGCCTCCTGAATGAGGGCCCTCTCCTAGGATCGTACAGCAGAGTAATCACAACACTACAAACGGACACCACACAGGAGGTCAAGTTCTCAAGCTTTTATACGTAATAAAGGTTGCGGGTTCTTGGCAGTATATACAGGCGGATCGAGGGCTCCGTAAAGTCCCGAAAAGGGGGGTAAGGTAGCGGGACAGTCTTACTCTGGGCGGAGGACGGGGTACCCTACGCACAGCTCTCAATCCTCGAGCCGGGGGGTTCCGAGAGTTTGAGCCGCGGCAGCGCTAGCAGGCTTGCAGGATGGTTCAGCGAGGTAGGCCGCGGCAGCGCCAGCAGGCTTTCAGATGGTTCAGCAAGGTAGGCCGTGGCAGCGCCAGCAGGCTCTCAGGAGGTTCAGCAAGATAGGCCGCGGCAGCGCCAGCAGGCTCTCAGATGTTTCAGCAAGATAGGCCGCGGCAGCGCCAGCAGGCTCTCAGACGTTTCAGCACGGTAGGCCGCGGCAGCGCCAGCAGGCTCTCAGATGATTCAGCAAGGTAGGCCGCGGCAGCGCCAGCAGGCTCTCAAGAGGTTCAGCAGGATAGGCCGCAGCAGCGCCAGCAGGCTCTCAGGATGCTCGTCGGGTTACGGGGAGGATGAGTTCGTCTGGTGTCGGCCGTGACAGCGTCAGCAGGGCTTCCAGTCCAGGATACAACTCCCGTCCTAATCCAGGGCTGGCCCAGATATAGGTCTGGAGGTCTTTGAAGTCCGGACCCTCGCGCCTGGGGGTCAGAGGGGCCGGGATGATGGTGTCCAGACACCCAGCAGGGGGGTGGAACCAGTGCCCAGGGAGGCCGGAGGGTGATCGATACCAGGCGTCCGGGGACGGTGGGAGGCCCATCGAAACTCCCCTTCCTCCGGGATCTGTCGAGTGGCCACTCGACCACCTGGGTGGATCTTGGTGCCTCGATGTCGGGGCTTCGCTGGGGCCTGGGCTGGGGCCGAGGCCACGTGGTTGTGACGTGGTGGGTCCAAGACGGAGTCGGGCACGGCCTCGTGCTGAGGTCGTGCTGGGCCTACGCTGGGGTCAGGCCTGCGCTGGTGGACCGGGATGGTAGCCGGCCCTGTGGTGTTGGGGCGTGCAGGATCGGGCCGAAGGGGCCGCCCGAGGTCTGGTGGAGGGCGGAGATCGTCCTGGGCCCGCCATGCGGGAGGGGTAGGACCACGCCATGAGGCCGGGTCCAACATGTCTAAAGACCGACTGAGTAGGTGACGTTCAAGGAGGGAATCCCCGACCTGTCTCCCCTGTTGCTAAACCAGGTATCTCCATTGGGCATCAGACAAAATAGCTAGATCTCAATTGACGAGGGAAAGTTCACAGAAAAAAAGGGTGGGGACTAAGGGCCAGGACAGGTGGGGGCAAAGGTCAGTAGCTGGAAAGTGGAGAAGAGTAGAGTGGGGAGGGGTAGGAGGTAGGGAGAGGAGAGATGAGGTCAGGAGAGACACAGGAGGGTTTGTTGCGGCCGTCATTTTAGGCAGGCACAGGCAGTATTTCAGGAACGATCATTGTGTGGGGTGACTACATCGAAGCTTACTTGTCTTACGTGTCCCTGTACGCTCTGAAAACTCACTGCATACCACTGTTTTTTTGGGCTTGCCCATTGTATTCGTGTTGGCCCCTTTACATGCTTTGTGCCACACTGCCAGGTTCCATGACCATCATTAGAGGACATGTATTTTAGAGGGAGCAGGCATAAGTGCTCTAGGACGTTCAGGATGAAGCTAAAGTGCCCCATAGCGGACTGTAGTGTGGGCAGGTAGGCACTGAAAGCATAGCTATAATGTAGTCTATACAGTGGAGCGGTAAGCCATCCCAGAAATAGCAGTGCCCATATAGATCCCCAATCAAAAGGTAGTAATCTCACCTACCACCGCCTTTGTGTAATTTCAGTGCTCAGATCTAGGTTTCCCTTTTTTTTCCCTCTCGGTTTATCCCCAGCTTCCTATTTAGTCTCTTTCGGCTCCCCCTCTGTGCTGCTCCCTCGCTTTCACCACCGCTTTGTGTCTTGTGCCCGGTCCGTCGCTCCTCTTGTGCACCCTCCGCTTTACGGCTGTACTGATGTTCGTCCTCACTCGGTTTCCCTTACTTTTTTTTTGTTCTCGTGATATGATATTGCTGCTTTACCGATGTGTTTCAGGACGTCCCCCTTTGTGGTTGCCGTTACACTCCACCAGGCGGTGATGCAGCACGTCAACAGCGACTCCCAGTTGACTTCAGCATCCTGTTGTCATGTCCTGGGTTACTGCTACCTTCTCTGCTCGTCCAGCTGGTACCATACACTGTGTGCCTGTTCCTGTCTGGGGTGGTCAAAATGGCAGCGGTGGTTGCCCTGTAGTAGTTTCTCATGTGCTGTTTCGGTTTCATTCTATGGGCGCCATCTTCTCTTCGTTTGTGTATCGATGTGTGGTGATGTGTGGTTGCGTCTGGTTGGGGAATCAACACTACACTTTTGTTGCCAAGAGCTACAATTGCTGTTTGTCCCTTCGCTCGTGCCCCTCTCCCTGCCTGTAGGCAGTGATTTTCCCAGCTGTGCCCGTTTTGTGAGCATTTGCGGGTGGCTGGTCTCTCAACAATACATCAATACACCCCAATACTCTCTGAAATATGACTTGTCTTGCTTTATATCGCTCACACAGTCTCTCCGTCTCTGTTGGCTCGCAATTATTTCAATCGTCCATGTCAGCACTCCGGTGTCGCACAGTCTCCTTGCACACGCTCCACTTCCTCCCTCTCCGCGCTCCGTGTCCAGCGCTCGAGGTGTGCCCCCTGCTGCACTCCCGTATAGGGTCTTATTGTTCCTGACGCCGGCTGATGTAAGGAAGTGGTGGTTGTTCTAGTAGCTTTGTCGGCGCTGCAGACGGGTTGGGTATGGGTATGCAGCTGGGGCACAGAGCGAGCCCACATTGTAGGTTTCGGTTTTGATTCAGCCGCCATCACTCCATCATCTTGCTCCGAGTCCCAGGTTCCCTCTCAATTTCCCCGCTGTTTCAGGCTCCAAATGAGCCGACGATGAAACCCTTCGAAGCAGCAACCATTCCGCCGTTCTTCGATGCCTTTATTCCCCGTATCAGTTCGTTGAGTCTCTCGGGATCATAAATATCTCTCCCGTTTTCGACGGAGCAGCGGAGCTCACGCCACTGTGTATTTTTATGAGACAGACTAAGTGAGCATGAGTGACTGAGCGAAAAGTAGCATATTGTTTCCATGGTCCTGAGGGACAAGGGTTGTCATGTTTGATGGTTGCCAAGAACTATTCTCTCCTTGGTAAGAGGAGATTATAGTTGCACTGTGAGATAGTTGGTACAAGAAACCCAGCATGCCCCACTGGGGGTGATCAGAGCTTGTGTGACACCAATCCTACAGTGTACATTGTCTAAACGCGCAGATCCCGTATATTTTTTATGGGTACTACACGACATGTTGGCCTTTAAGTTTTCCATCAATAGAACTCCCATTGGCTGTATCAACAGAAGATTCCTGCAATTCAACAACCGAGTAGGGGCCGTCTTAGGAAAGTTACTACCTCACCTGCTCTAGTTAGGGTGATCAGTGCAATGTCTTTTTTTCTCTCTGTCAATACCAGGAACATTTTGGCAGCGAGGGACAGAAGAATAACAATAATCACCCTATACCTTGGAAGAAAATTGTCAGGGCATTATTCACAAAAGCCCTTTGAACTCGTGGCAGAGGCACTGCAGTTGTGGGAAAATCTCTGCACTCGAGGTGGTATCTCTGCAATGAGAATTCTCATTGATGAGATTTCTAACCCAATTGGAGAGACTCCCCCACAAATGCGGGGCCTCCGCCATGAGTGCGGAGGCCCTTTGTGAATCAGACTCCCAGTGTGAGGGTATCATTCATTTTTTTTTTAAACTTACCACCGCTTCTGGAGTTTGTTTCTGAAAAACAAAAATTTGGGAAATGTTTGGTGAGGTGCTGTCAAAAGTGACAGTGGCCACCAACAAATCTTTTTGTGCATTGAAAGAAACAGCTGTGACAGCAGAAATGGCCACTGGGCTGGCCGTCATCTCTAAATTTGGCATATGGTAATAGTCAGTTAGGGTGACAGAGGTAATATACTCCTCCACCTGATGGGTGGAGTACTGTGCACTAAATTATTAATCGCCTTTGGCTTGATCAGAGCTTTGGAATGGTTTGTCATTCTCTTGTTGGAATAGCTCAGACCCTGGCCAAATCACCAAGTTCATATCTCATCATAATTTCAAGAAGGGCTTATTCTAACATTGAGCTATTGAATGATAGGTAAATCATATCATGTTGATTACATGTGCATTCACAACATAATTCTATCTATTGGCTGGTGTCTTGTTCTGTTCATTTGCTTGTTGCCATCTAGGTGCTTTTGCTTTTGAGAAAATGCTGCAATTATATTTTGATCTACTTCTCCACAGATGAAAAATAAACTTACCTGCAAGGAACTGAACTCGATGATCATCTGGAGATATAAAATGCTTCTTTGCAGTTTGTACAACTTTAGGTAAATCATAGATGATTGCTGTAGAATTTGGGTTTTCCAAAAGACATTGCTTGGCTAGTGCTCCAGGGCCACCTTATAGAGGAAAACAAAATACAAGAGAAAAGTTATTGTTTGACTTGCATAAGTTTATAAAGAATTTCCTGTTGTCTGATGGAAAGAAACTTAAATTAAGTGAGTTATAATGTGCAGGGCGATACTCAGTGACAAGGAAAGCTGTCATCCTTGATTGAAATGGAAACAACAGTTTTACTTTGATGTGTAAGGATATATTTTACAGAGTGTTTAAACCATTGCCTCTTCAAAGCACATAATTGTTATGTGTGGATAGTAGTTCTTAATCTTCTTCTGTGTAGACATAAGTTGTATGTTAGAGGTTTAGCGCTACCTGGGACTTGTGTATATATGGGTAACAGGTGGCAGACATGCTTTAAAAGTGATGTTCATCAACTAGTTAGTGTTAGGGTTAGTCGTTGTGCAGAAAAGAATAATTTTGTTTTCTTTATTCTCATTATCATAAAGACTGAAGTTCTCCTTTGTGTGGGTTATCTTTAGGTGGTCAAGAATATCTATAGCCTAAAATACTCTTGGGCACTTTCTGGCTTACCTTATGTTTCTTTTAGTTTTAGTAATAGGATTTTTAAAGTTTGGTATTGAGAGTAATTGTCCTATTACTCCCCAAGCAAAATTAGGGCTATGGGCCTGAGCCACATGGCTATCCAATGGTTCTGCAACACAGACAACAACGATGAACCAAATAACACCAACAGAAAAATAGTAAGATTCAACGATTTCTTGTTACTTTACCAACTTTTTATGAATGTATAATGTAATTTATCACAATGTACCATTATTGTTAAATTACAAATTCCTTTATAAATCTATCACAATAAGGCTCCCAATATGTAGAATGCACCTTCTAATGATGACTCAGGACTCTACCACCCAACTGACGTTGATATTTATTATAACACCAACCAATCATATGCAAGCTGGCCACATAGGAAATTAACTAAAGCACCGTACTACTACTTTGGTGTTCACTTTGTCAGTGAATGTCTTTGCAGCTTTGCCCATTTTTTTTTAATAACTATTGTTTGAGGATGAGAAATAGGATGTACAGGCAAAGGAGAAACATTTTCCAGGGAAGCAGCCATTGACTGATATTCCTTCGGCTCTGAAGTGGTACATGACGTGGTTGCAATCTGGGAGCAGGAACTTCCCATGCTATTCCTACCCATTTCAAAATACTAACTGGATTCCATTTCATGGTCAATGGACCTTTCCACAGGGTTGTGTTAGAAAATCATTGACATCTCACAGACAAGCTGAGTTGCATCACTAGCAGATTGTATCAGTGTAATGCCATTCCGCAGTCACTAGAGGTAAAGCAAAGGGTGGAAGTGGATTTCTATACTTTTACTAACTTCCATTTGCTTCCTGGATGCATTGATTATACCTACTCGGCACTTATTGCAGCTGTCTCACCACATAAAGAACCTATTCTGCAATAGACACAGCTGGTCCTCCTGCTACATGCAAACTACCTGTGATTCCAGAGGGAGGTTCACTGATGTGTATGCTACATTTAATTTCTGATGAACTTTTGATTCAGATCACATGAGCTAAATGGCTTAAAAGCTGGCATCTCCATAACAGCGTTCAAATCACGTTTGGCAGAAATAAATGAGGAAATGGATGAACACAAAGAGTTCCTCACTAAACAGAAGATCACAAAACTCCAAAATGATGTTAAACGTTTCAACCAAGAGAAAATCTTCCCATTCACCAAGGAGGACTATGTCTTCGAGAATAATGAGATGGTTTCGGATGATGGGATTAGCAACCACTCAAGAAGATCGGGGTCAACCAGCAGCAATTCCAGCTATGAGGGCAGGAATTACACGCCCAATTCCAGAGGGACACAGAGACAACATCGGCCACCTTTGTACCAGAATTTTCCACCTCACCCATTTCACCCACAGGTGTACCCAGGACAATGGATGGGGCCGCAATCTACGTGGAATATACCACAAGGAATCCCACCACAGGCACCTCTATTTAACCAATCCCGAACCCCCCTTTTTTCAACAGAGGGAGGGGCAAAGGAGAAGGAAAAAGAGGAAGAGGAGGACCGAAGAGTGTCCACTGGCAGGACCCGGAACCACTGACGTCAAGGAGCATGACATCAGGACAAAGACGCTAGTGGTGGTACTTTTCCTCAAGAACATTGTCTAAGGGCGAATCTGAGCTCTTGGAGAAGGGCCTGGGTTTCGTTCCGACACCACCCGAGGATATTTTCAGACTCCATCAAGAGCTACACCAATTCTTTCGGAAAGTGAGACTAAAGGCATTTTTTCAAGATGAACCAGAGACCCCGAACACGAGCATGCGCCTGAAGAAGAAATCAAAATTCAACCCTATAGCCGCCATGACACCCAACAAGGTGCTCACCTTCGAACAAGCAGTCTTGAAGGAAATCAATGCCATCCCACCCAGACACACGTTTAGCAATATATCCAATGAAGAAAGGAAATCATTGAAATCCATCACCGATGACAGAAGCATCATCCTAAAACCAGCGGACAAGGGTGGCGCCATTGTGATCAAGGATGTTGATACATACGAAGCTGAGTATTGCCGCCAACTGAATGACACCAGATACTACCGACCCATTAACGAGGACCCGACCCTGCGATTGATGACCAAGATCTAGAGCCTTTGTTACGAGGCAGAAACAGAAGGATGGATCTCCCCACAGGAAGCTGCATTGCTCGTCAATGATGAACCCAGGATCCCCTACTACTATACTATACCTAAGATCCACAAGGGGACTAATCCCCCACCTGGGCAGCCCATTGTCTCAGGGATTGATTCCCTCCTAGATCCGTTAAGCAAGTTCTGTGACTACTTTCTACGCCCTCTAGTCATAGAAACTCCAACTTATCTCAGAGACACGACAGAAGTCCTCAACTTGATAGAAAACTTCAATGAACCTGCAACCATCAGCCTCTTAGTCACCCTTGATGACACCCCCATCTCTTTCATCTGCGAGTGCGCTTCCCTTGCTTTAAAAGAGAGCTTCTTTGCCTTTCACAAACAGATTTACCATCAGATTCAAGGCACCAGCAGGGGAAGCACCTTCGCTCATAGTTTGGCTTACCTCTACATGGCCAATTTTGAAGCCAAATTTATCCTAGGGGATAACAACCCGTATAGGACCCACATTGTGATGTGGTGTTGTACATCAACGGGATTCTCCTATTTTGGAAAGGAGATGATGAACCTTTGCAAGGAGTTCTGTGAATGGATCAATACCCTTGACCCATTCCTTAAATTCTCAGGGACCAGATCTAAAAAAGTATTCCATTTCTAGACCTCAAAACCTCCCTACATGAATGAGTTCTTCACACAACCAACTACAGAAAACCGACAGATAGGAATAGTCTTCTCACGTATGAAAGCCATCACCCTAATGACCTGAGGGACAACCTACCTGTAGGCCAATTTCCATTACGAAAATGAAGTGACCCAATGATGGTCGTGGACCTGGGTTCAATGTGGTACAAAAGACAATGGTCCTAGATCTGTCTTTTCAATTATATGAATCAAACCTACAATAGTTATAGAGGAACAGTTTCTTGAGCATGCACACTGTTAGTTCACAGTAGTCAATACAATCAATATACTAAAGTGCAACAACCAAAATGTGTCCAATATCTGCGGCAGTCATACCATCACAGGCTTTCCTTAGGATAACAAAACAAGAGGAATCCATAAAGTTATGGGTTGACGATGTCCCTACTGTGGTTGGGAGCACGTCTGGTGTTTTTAGGTACCCCTCACACACCAACAGGCCCCTTGGTGTCATGCTTCATCATCGGGGTCATCGTATCCCTCTACGGGATACGGCGTGCTGCGACCAGCGAGTACGCGGGAGCACTCTTATGGCTATGTGTGGTGTATAGTGAGGGTTGTTTTATCATATAGTGAGTGAGTGTGGTGGTGGGGTCGGGATAGTGAGTGGAAATTAAAAAGGACCTGACTCGTGGGTAGGCTCAAAAAACTTTAATGGTTCCCCGAGTTGGTACTGTTAAAAGGTATAAGAGGAAGAGCGTAGTATTATGTGCGCTGCCTCTGGGTGTGTGTCAACATGTTTCGATGTAAGAACATCTTCTTCAGTACAGGGTTACACAAAATCCCCACCTTACTCACGTTTTTCTAATTTGTGTATATACAAAAAAGTGATATTTATTAGTGAAGGTCTATTATTGTACCTAAACTTTAGCCGCTATTTTGCAGACCTGTAGAGAGAAAGGATACAAAAAATTTCTGGTAGTCCTTGCTTTCAAAAAAGACCATGGGTTAAATACATCCGTGGTATTGGTCATGCAGAAAAAGTGCGGTCTTTAAAATGTTGAAAAATAATCATGGCACGAAGTGTTTACTCTACACAACTATTTTTAACGTGCCTATTGTGAAAAAATACTATTTCCAAAATATTCGAAAAATATTCGAAAAAAGAGGACACATACAAAACGAACACACATACAACATAAAGCACACACTCTAGATTTAGGGCCATGTTTGGTGCCACCTGTACTTTCCAATGGTGGTAAGGTAACTGTGTTGTAAACAGTAAAACCGCTGAAACATACTGTAAAAATGGGAGTTCAATGCTCCATGAGACCGTGTCTAACGTAGGGGTTACCCGGGCTTCCTTGCTGCCTGTGAACAGGAAAAATGGACAAGATATATACATCCTGCTGTTTATATTGTTTGGTACTTACAATGCCGTCTGGAAATGTCCGTTTCATTCAATTACTCACGGGTCTATGAGGAGAATCCCTCTTCGCTGCCCCTTACGCCGGCTCCGCTGTGTCTAAGAGTGTGTTTTAGACGAGCCCTTTTATATGCTGGGTACACGCCCAGGTCTTTCTTAATTAGCCGCCGGTGCGCAGGTATTTAGTCAATTAGACACCGGGGAGCCCATATTTGGTCTACCGGTGATCTGCCTGTTAATTGGTGAGAGGCCGCGCGGTTGTCTTACGCGCATGCGCATAGAAGTGGCCTTCCCCGTGTATAACGTGAGGGTGCGTCTCTGTTTATGCGCATGCGCATTGCATCAAACGGGATGCGTTGTTGTTTCTGATGCTCAGTGAAACTGGGTGTGTATAACGTGAGAGTCCGTCTCCGTTTCGCGCATGCGCTTCGCACAAAAACGGGATGAATTGTTTTTTGAAACATTGTCATGACTTCAAACCACTCGTTTCACTAATTTATCTTAATGGGGCAGAATCCCGGCCCCTGTTATTCATGCTGCTCTGTGCATGCTCGTCTCATCGAGCTCATGTTCCTTCTTTCCTATGTGTCAGGCGAGCAAGGTGTCGGTAACCTTTTACAGCACGGTCCCAAGGTGGATATAACACTGGGTGTGTATATTTAGAGGTGTCTTAATGTCAACTCAGTTTCTTAATTGCCCCCATGGTATGTCATCGTTGAGGCCTGATATATGGGTCCCCAAACGGAACACCCAACGTTGCTCCTTCTCAAAAAGGCCATGTTCTGAAGGCAACTGTTCAATGATAGTCCAATGGATGTCATTGACACAGTGTCCCATCTCCAGGAAGTGGTTGGCCATTTTGGTGGTGCTCTTCTTGCACCGTATATTGCTCTTATGTTCATTGAGTCTTGTTTTTATTGCTCTTGTTGTCATGCCAATGTATTCCAGACAGCAGGGGCAAGTAATCATGTAGACAACGTTTTTGCTGTTGCAGTTTGTCAACCTTCTCTGGTCCCATTTCGTGCCATTGGTGAAGGTAAGTTGTTTACTCCTTTTTGTCAGGTGACAGCTGGCACAGTTGCCACATGAGAAATGACCCTGTGTCCCATGTACAGAAGGTTGGTGTTGTGGAGAAGATTTGGGGCTTGTATGTACAAGGATGTCCTTAAGGTTCTTCCCGCGTCTGTGGGAGAACATTGGTTTTTCTATCTCCAAATCACCGCAATTCAGGATGCGCCAATGCTTGTTCACTATTTTTGACACCTCATTTGAATGGGTGTTATATGTGGTGATACATATTGGCCTGGTTTGTTTCTCACTGGTTACCACCTTGTTTTCAAGGAGAGCCTCTCTGTTGTTGTTCTTGGCTCTCTTCATTGCTGTGTTGATTACTCTGTCCGGGTACTTCCTAGCTTGCAGTTTCATTTTTAGGTCCTTGGCCTGTGATTTGTAGCTGTCCATCTGTGTGCAGTTCCTCCTGAGCCTCAGGAACTGACCATAGGGGAGGTTCATCCGGAGGTGTCGCGGATGAAAACTGTCATACTGTAGTAGACAATTCCTGGCCGTGGGTTTAAAATGTGTAGTAGTTTCCAAACCTCCATTCCGATGGTAAATGTTGAGGTCAAGGAAAACCAGTTCCTCTTTAGAAACTGAATGGGTGAATTTCAGGAAGCGATCTTGGGTGTTTAGCCATTCCATGAAACTGGTCACTGTCTCTATGTCGCCTTCCCAGATGATGAAAATGTCATCGATGTATCGCTTCCAGGTGAGTATATTGTCTCTGTAGGGGTTCCGTGGAGTCAGGATTTTGTTGGTTTCCATATGGTGCACATACAGCCCCGCCAGGCTCGGCGCAAATGTGCTCCCCATGCTCGTGCCATGGCTTTGGAGGTATATGGTGCCATTAAACTCGAAAAAGTTTTTAGTCAGAGCTAGTGCTATGCACTCCATTACCACTCCTCTTGGGGTGTGGTACCGCCAGCTTGCACTGTACAGAACTTCCTCAATTATGGCCAGGGTTTCGTCATGGGGGAAGCTGGTGTACAAGCTCTCCACATCCAGGCTGAGTAGTAGTTGGTGGTTTGGATCAAATGGTAGGTCTTGGAGTAATTGTAAGACAGCTTTTGTATCTTTCAGATAGGTGTCTGTGGCCTGAATTAGAGGTCGTAAGAATGCGTCTGAGAATTTCGAGAGTGGTTCGAGGATTGAACCGATACCCGAGACAATGGGTCTCCCGGGTGGGTTGTCTATGTTTTTGTGGATTTTGGGTATGCAGTAAAACTGGGGTGTCCGTGGATGGCTCTGTATTAAGAATTCAGATTCTTTTTTGGACAGCCAGTCATGTGTCACAGCCTCTTCAATCATTCCACCAATGGTTCTCCTGAGGGATTCGGTAGGGTCTTGGGCAAGTACAGTGTAATTGCGTCTGTCCGATAAGAGTCTCAGGCATTCCTGGTTGTATGCCTCTGTTGTTTGCATGACAATCGCTCCGCCCTTATCAGCGGGTTTTATGGTTATGGCCTGGTTTTCGGTCAGTTCACGTATTGCCAATTGTTCCTCTTTGCTGGTGTTATGGAAAACTGGTCGTACTGTGGAATTCAAATTCTTCAGGTCGCTCATTACCGCCTTCTCGAAGGTTAATACTTTGATGGGTAGCAGGGCATCAGGTGGTGTAAAAGATGATAAGGGTCTCAAACCCGTGTCTGTCTCTGGGATACTTTCTTTATCCTTAAAGAAAACCTGCAACTTAATTTTTCGCAGAAATTCTTGTACTTCCGCGTGTAGTTTGAAAGAATCCAATTTGTTGGTGGGGACGAAACTCAGTCCTTTGTTCAGTACTGCCCTTTGTGTTGTTGTCAGTTCCCAAGGTGTAATGTTTACTACTAGGTCCCTCTGGAACTGGTTGGGGGGTTCGATAGTGCCCCTGTCATGCTCCTCGTGTTCACTCTCGGGTCCTCTTGGTTGGGGTCTTGCCACATCACTGTGTTGCCTTTTCTGTTTCGCCCTCTGTTGGTGCCCAGGCGGGTGCCTAAAAAAGGCTGATTGCTGTAAAAATTTGGGTCATACTCAGGCATCCATGGTTGGTACATCGGACCGAACGGGCCTTGACCATAGTTGAATGGCGGGAAAGGTGTTGGTGCTGTGAAAGGAGGCTGGAACGGTTGTGCCTGATAACCCCGCCAACCTCTCTGTCTCGGATAAGTTTGGCCTTGACGTCTTTGGTAACCTCTTTGCCGCTGGTTGTTGCGGGTGCTTGAGCTAGAGGAACTGCTGTCTGAGCCATCGCTATCATGGTCACTGTTGGCGGTGCTTTTATTGTAGTCGTCTTTTGTGTATGGGTAGGCTGTCTCCGGAGTGAAGCGATCTTTGTCTTTACCCAGTTTCTTGAATTTACTTTGTTTTAGTGTGGCCTCGAAATCTGCCATTTGTTGGTTCAGTTGCTCCAGCCTTTTTTTGAGTTCTGCTGGTTTAATGTATGCCTTCAGCTGGACCCCAATTTTTTGTATGTCCACTTTTAGCTCTTGTGTTATTCTAGTGGCAGTTTTCACTATGAGGACCAGCCAGTCCCGAGTGCAGTGCCACGAGATCAATGACCACTCCTTTTTGAAAATGTTATCATTTTGAAAGATGAACGGTTCATTTTTGACTAGTAGGCCCTGTGGTGCTATCTTGTTTCTTAAATACTGAGTCATCAGGAGGCCATGTAATGCTGCCCTTATCTGTGATTTTCTTAAGTTGACCAATTCATCCCAGTCAGCAGTGCTGGGCCCAGGGTCTGTGTTGCTCAATCCTTCAAAAGGGTTGAGGGCTGCCAGAATCGCGTCCACATCCTCCTCGCCAAATGTGAGACCGTGTTCTGAATCCATGGTTGTCTAATCAGAGGTGCGCTAAGTGTGTACGATGTGATGTATGTATGTGCCTCTTGGGAATAGGGGAACTCCCGCAGCTGTGCGCTGCCTATAACAGAATTTTTAACAAAGGAAGGAGAGAGAGAGTATGTGGATTCGTTCTCCCTAGGTAACGTTAACAAAACAAGAGGAATCCATAAAGTTATGGGTTGAAGATGTCCCTACTGTGGTTGGGAGCACGTCTGGTGTTTTTAGGTACCCCTCACACACCAACAGGCCCCTTGGTGTCATGCTTCATCATCGGGGTCATCGTATCCCTCTACGGGATACGGCGTGCTGCGACCAGCGAGTACGCGGGAGCACTCTTATGGCTATGTGTGGTGTATAGTGAGGGTTGTTTTATCATATAGTGAGTGAGTGTGGTGGTGGGGTCGGGATAGTGAGTGGAAATTAAAAAGGACCTGACTCGTGGGTAGGCTCAAAAAACTTTAATGGTTCCCCGAGTTGGTACTGTTAAAAGGTATAAGAGGAAGAGCGTAGTATTATGTGCGCTGCCTCTGGGTGTGTGTCAACATGTTTCGATGTAAGAACATCTTCTTCAGGACAGGGTTACACAAAATCCCCACCTTACTCACGTTTTTCTAATTTGTGTATATACAAAAAAGTGATATTTATTAGTGAAGGTCTATTATTGTACCTAAACTTTAGCCGCTATTTTGCAGACCTGTAGAGAGAAAGGATAAAAAAAAATTCTGGTAGTCCTTGCTTTCAAAAAAGACCATGGGTTAAATACATCCGTGGTATTGGTCATGCAGAAAAAGTGCGGTCTTTAAAATGTTGAAAAATAATCATGGCACGAAGTGTTTACTCTACACAACTATTTTTAACGTGCCTATTGTGAAAAAATACTATTTCCAAAATATTCGAAAAATATTCGAAAAAAGAGGACACATACAAAACGAACACACATACAACATAAAGCACACACTCTAGATTTAGGGCCATGTTTGGTGCCACCTGTACTTTCCAATGGTGGTAAGGTAACTGTGCTGTAAACAGTAAAACCGCTGAAACATACTGTAAAAATGGGAGTTCAATGCTCCATGAGACCGTGTCTAACGTAGGGGTTACCCGTGCTTCCTTGCTGCCTGTGAACAGGAAAAATGGACAAGATATATACATCCTGCTGTTTATATTGTTTGGTACTTACAATGCCGTCTGGAAATGTCCGTTTCATTCAATTACTCACGGGTCTATGAGGAGAATCCCTCTTCGCTGCCCCTTACGCCGGCTCCGCTGTGTCTAAGAGTGTGTTTTAGACGAGCCCTTTTATATGCTGGGTACACGCCCAGGTCTTTCTTAATTAGCCGCCGGTGCGCAGGTATTTAGTCAATTAGACGCCGGGGAGCCCATATTTGGTCTACCGGTGATCTGCCTGTTAATTGGTGAGAGGCCGCGCGGTTGTCTTACGCGCATGCGCATAGAAGTGGCCTTCCCCGTGTATAACGTGAGGGTGCGTCTCTGTTTATGCGCATGCGCATTGCATCAAACGGGATGCGTTGTTGTTTCTGATGCTCAGTTAAACTGGGTGTGTATAACGTGAGAGTCCGTCTCCGTTTCGCGCATGCGCATCGCACAAAAACGGGATGAATTGTTTTTTGAAACATTGTCATGACTTCAAACCACTCGTTTCACTAATTTATCTTAATGGGGCAGAATCCCGGCCCCTGTTATTCATGCTGCTCTGTGCATGCTCGTCTCATCGAGCTCATGTTCCTTCTTTCCTATGTGTCAGGCGAGCAAGGTGTCGGTAACCTTTTACAGCACGGTCCCAAGGTGGATATAACACTGGGTGTGTATATTTAGAGGTGTCTTAATGTCAACTCAGTTTCTTAATTGCCCCCATGGTATGTCATCGTTGAGGCCTGATATATGGGTCCCCAAACGGAACACCCAACGTTGCTCCTTCTCAAAAAGGCCATGTTCTGAAGGCAACTGTTCAATGATAGTCCAATGGATGTCATTGACACAGTGTCCCATCTCCAGGAAGTGGTTGGCCATTTTGGTGGTGCTCTTCTTGCACCGTATATTGCTCTTATGTTCATTGAGTCTTGTTTTTATTGCTCTTGTTGTCATGCCAATGTATTCCAGACGGCAGGGGCACGTAATCATGTAGACAACGTTTTTGCTGTTGCAGTTTTAATTTCCACTCACTATCCCGACCCCACCACCACACTCACTCACTATATGATAAAACAACCCTCACTATACACCACACATAGCCATAAGAGTGCTCCCGCGTACTCGCTGGTCGCAGCACGCCGTATCCCGTAGAGGGATACGATGACCCCGATGATGAAGCATGACACCAAGGGGCCTGTTGGTGTGTGAGGGGTACCTAAAAACACCAGACGTGCTCCCAACCACAGTAGGGACATCGTCAACCCATAACTTTATGGATTCCTCTTGTTTTGTTAACGTTACCTAGGGAGAACGAATCCACATACTCTCTCTCTCCTTCCTTTGTTAAAAATTTCCTTAGGATAGCCATTAACTCTTGATCACGGGGTCTGTCATTTTATGATGTATGTGTGCATAATGACTACCACCCTTGGCTTGTTTAGCCTCACTAGGGTAATGGAGCACCTGTATGCGTGAGCACACAGGTTTACAAAAGGCACACCATTCTGTCACTTTGGACAGTAGATCGATCTGGGCATTTGACACCTAGCATGCCCACTCACACTGATACACGATGCATGATACCATCGCGCGCCGTCCATCATGATGAATATGTTACTGAATTGCTTTTCTTTAAGAACTGTATGTTTCTCTCTTTTGTTTCATTTATTTAATTTATTTTTCACCAGGTTGGAGCATAGAATTTGATTGAGAATTCTAAGTCAGCGCTAATACGCATTGACACCAGACTGTAGGTACTGTAGGTACAGTAGGGGTATAGGGCGCCATTTCCCTGATTACTACTTTTATTCTCACTTTACTCTATCACATAGTCCTGACAAAGCACTCTTGGAAACACTAGGGACCGGCTGTAGTGCGAAACATGTTGATCTAAAAAACATTTTTTTATATTCACATTTTACTTCACGGATGCAAGAGCAGCTGTAAAATACTCACTCCTCTCCCATATTTGTTCTAAGGAGGATCTCCATATCCCTCACACTTTTTAACCTTATCTTGGGGACCCCTGAATAAAACTAGGGGCCATATGTGTCAACATACCCTTTTGTGATTCCTAAATAGCGATTTTTAAGGAATCGCTATTTAGAAATCGCAAAATGGTATGTATGAAGAAAATCGCTATTTTTTAGCGATTCCTTAAAATTCCTTAATTGCGATTATCAAATTGCTAATCGCAATTAAGGAATAATTTCCCATTCATTTCTATGGGCCAGGAGGCCCATAGGAATGAATGTGAAATTATTCTCAATGTGCGATTCGCAGTTTGTTAATCGCAAATTGAGGATATTTTCAAGGGTGCAGGGGTGTCTCAAGAACACCCTGCTGCACCCCTGGAAATAACATGTGTGGGCATATGGCGCACATACATGCCCTAAGGGCATGTATGAGCATCACATTGCACCTTTGGATTTTTAAAAAAATGCTTTTTTAAAAGAAATCGCAACTTACCACCAACTAGAAGTTGGTGGTAATTTGCGATTCCTTAAGGGCATTTTGGAAATTATTTTTCCTTGATACATTGCATTTAAGGAATCGCAAAATTTGCGATTCCTTAAATGCAATCGCAAAATAAGGAATGGCAAATTTCGCGATTCCTTATTTTGCACCCAAATTGTTTCATACATACCATTTAGCGAAAATGGGTTCGCAAACGCCGAAATTCTGCGAATTTCAGCGTTTGCGAACCCATTTGGCCTTGATACATATGGCCCTAGTTTCTGGGTACCATGGAAGATAATTTTAGCTCACCCACTCACTTCTCCAGGCCCACACACCCACATGCACAACTGTGGCGTCTTCTTAAAAATCTCAGCTAAATAGCCCTCTCACAGGGCCCGTGGGGGACAGCAGCGCCACCCCCACGAGAAGCAACGCCCGATGATGAAGCATGACACTCGCAAGGGTGTGTGAGGGCACCAAGTAAAAAAGGAGGAATTCACCACTTTTTCTACTATCCAACCTTATTGAGAGAACACCTTTACAACGTCCACAACCACAATAGGTTGATCTATCCTCTTTTCTTTAGGAACAGAGCTATTCCTCAGTGATTATAAAATTTCATGGAAGCACCGCACACACAATAGTAATATATTTCTTCAGTCATCTCTTTCACATCAGTGTTTAGCTAATGATGTCAGTGAAATATAGCTCATAGCTAAGTTATAAGATCTCACACTGGGGTTGCATGAGCATCTCTGGGATGACATCTCAAACATACTCACTCATTACTAAACTAGAAGCACATTATTTTAACAGTCAGTCAGTCAAAAATACTTTATTCAGCAAATCAAAGCCAGTGAAGCAGATAGTTAATAAAAAATTTTTAAACCTAAAAGCAATCAATACATTTAAGAAGAAGAAATTGTACATAGCCCTTCATTCAAGTGTTGTGCATCCTAAGGTAACTCAGTTAACAGTTAGAATTAAAACTCATTAAGGAGGACCAAACAACGAGTACCAAAATGCTCATAAAAATACAACAAATAAAATGGCATAAATATAATTTCTTAAAAAGGACCCGTGGTATTAAACATTTGAAAAAATAAACTGCTCATAAGTGCATATGATACAGTGACCATGTTTACATAAATGTAGCATGACTACTGCAGAGGTATCTTCTTCCTAATTCTTGTGGCCCCTAGTAGATAGCATGCAACCCCAAAGCACAACATGGGATACGAAAGCATCTGTAAAAATAGTAATGCACGAAGTTGGTCTCTCAAAGTAACAGGAGTATGATTTGTTTTGCGCAATGGTGCCTAAAACTCACAAAAAGAGATAAAATGCAAGGTATCCTGCCCCGATAAGTTGACACAGCTTTAGGGCACCCGGAAATGAATATTACTTTGGGAAGGCTAATATCCAGGGTACCTGGTTCAGCCAAAATCTGGTTAAAACGTACTGATGTTGCACGTTAGAGACCAGCGACAGGCAGGGCTGTAGCTTTGGGGACAGACTTATAATAAGTTAACATGCCTTCTCATTGACGACTTGGCTACTTCTGTGCCCTCCCTAATCATCTGCTGTCTGGCCTGAAACTTCAGGTTGAAATCCCTGATGGCTGCTATGCCTAGAAATCTTGGTTTAGTATATATATCAGGGCAGCCCAACTGCTTAATTTCTTCGCTAATATATTTTAGCCATAGAATACTTAAAGCCCCCTCATGAGCAATACAGTCCATTATAACAAACTGGTTCAATGTAGTGGTTGTGCTCGATCAGAACACCAACTAATGTGCCAATGGCGCGACAGCAATGTGGTCAGAGTTGTACCCCACATCAAGCTCTTCGTGCAGGATAAAGGCAGGAGTACTTGAGGGACAATAGCAAGAAGCTAATGCATACATTTGTATTCATCCTCCTGGATGTCCCTCACATACTTATAACCCCATACATCACACCCATATGTGGCCATGGGGATAGTGTTTTCTTTGTACACCTTAAGTAAAGCAGGTATTGGTTCAGACCCCACCCATTTCGAAAAATCCCTCACAGACTCAACTGCTCTGGCCAGTATGTTCTCTTTTTGCTTTCTTTGTGCGGTCCAGGTCCCATGGTTATCAAACAATGCCCCCAAATAAGGGAAGGTGGACACTTTCGACAGCTCTGCCTTCTCACAATAAAACTTGCAGTTAGCAGCTGTTTTACTACCCATAGTCATGGTATGAGATTTTGGAAAATTGGTGGCTAGGTCAAGTGGCACCATGAACTCAATAAAAACATTTAAAAGGTTTTGAAGGCCTACAGCGGTCCTTGCAAACAGTCCTGCATCATATGCATACAAAAATGCGGGGATCAATATGGTCCCTGCTCTTGGGATGTCTTTAGTACTGCCTGAGAGGAGATCCCATAATTTATTTATATAAAGTGTAAACAACAGAGGGGCCAACACACACCCCTGGCGGACCCCTCGCTAAACCACCAAGGAGTCTGTCATGCTACCATCTTCTTTACACCTTCTCGCTGCTGACGTATTATTGTCGGAATGTAAAAAAGGCACCAGAAACGGTTCTATACTCAGCTGCCCCAAAATCAGTTTGGATCGATTAACATGGTCAAAAGCAGAAGTGAAATCCATAAATCCCATGTGCAGGGTACCCCTCTTTGCAATGGTACAGCTACCGAATCACTGACATAACCTTGACAGACCGAATATCGAGTAGAAAAAATATTGATGATTAATTATCGCCTACACAAATATCGAATACCTATACTTAAACAAGAAAATACATAAATATCGATTCCACAATATCGATAGTAAAACATATCGATAACAACATTATCGACCACCAATAATATCGCATGTAAAAAATATCGACCACCACAATATAGAATGCAAAAATATCGGAAATTATATAACATTGACTTTACAAAAAACAGGCTAAATTCAATTTCTAATAAATAAAACATGTTATACACATCAGAAATAAACATATAATAATTTAAATAATCAATACAGCATACAATAAATATTGCAACAATTTCTAATTAAACATTTGCATCCAACACATAATTTAAATCACATAAACAACATTGCAAATAATAAAACATTTCTTAATACACATTAAAAAGATTCTTTCACTTTAAAACAGAAAAAAAGAACTTCCTCCTCAAAAAAAAAGTAATTGGCGTCAGGCATGTAAGAAAACCAACTGACAAAACAATTAAAACAATTCCAATTAACAAATAAGAAAAGGCTACCAATTTAAAACACCAATAAACTTGCAGAAACAATTTAACTAACGCTATAAAAAGAATAATCAAACCAGCTAAAATTACACTCCAAACCACCAACGAAAAGGAGGGGAAAACTCTGCCTGATTGCTGAGAGAAAACTGATTAACTTCAACAGAAAACCAGCTACACCTATCTAAAGTAAGTACTACCACCTTAATATATTTAAAAACGTAAATCTAAAACTTCTAACCTGTATTAGAAAACAAATAACTAAAACAACTCTTTTGTTTTTACTCTATTTCCTACAGAGAGAAATAAAACAAAGACCAGCACAACATCTGCACTTAAAAGAAAAAATTTAAAAAGTAAGTATATAATTTAGAACATGACTGAAAACCCTAATAAATGCACGAAAAGAGCAAAAACTAGCTAGCAGTGCACAACAAAAGAATCAAAAATAATTTTAAAATATGCTAACACATTTTATCCATCTCCACAGGTACTGAAGAAATACACAGAAAAGAAAATTTAAAAGAAAATAAAGACCTCAATTCAACAAAGAAATAAACTGGTAAATAATGAATATGCAAAACAGTGTTTTTTTAATACAACATGCATAATTTAAATACTTTCCTAATATTGTAATGTTTAATGTCTCCTAGCACGAAAAACAAAGCATGACTGAAGGAGCAAAATGTGTGTCTTCTTAGAAAGGGAAATTACTTCTTTGTTACATACTCAAGAGAAACAGAAAGATATGAAAGTTTTTTGGAAGTGCAGTAAATACTATTCTTCAAAATGTTATGGTAGAGCTATAACTGAGGAAACTACTGTGACTTATACCAAGGAACATAACCACCCACCCAATGTAACAGAAATTGAGATTAGAGAAATGCTTGATTCCCTTAAAGAAGCTAGTACTAGTACTGATCGAACAACAACTGCTATTCTAAAACAGCATTTAAGTGTTCTGCCCCAACATGCCTCTAGCCAACTTCCATCTATAGATTCACTAAAAAGAACAATAGCCAGACAAAAAAGAGCTACATCTGCTACTCCTCCCACACCTACAACTTTTGAACAAGTACACATTCCCCCTGAACTCTGTGTAACTCACAATAATGTGCCATTTATCCTATATGACAACAAATGTAAAGATAAAAGAGTAATAATATTTGCTACTGTAGACAACATGACTAAACTACACCAATGCAAAACTTGGATGATGGACGGTACTTTTGCAGTATGTCCTAAACCTTTTTACTAATTATATACCATCCATGTTCATTATCAAAATGCTAATATTCCATTCCTATATGCCCTTCTACCAAACAAACAGCAATCTACCTACCAAGAAGTCCTAACCCAAGTCAAACAGCAAACTAATGACTATTTTCCAGAAAGAATTATCATTGATTTTGAAAAAGCAATGATAAACAGTATCCTGAAAACATACCCTCACACAGCAATACAAGGTTGCTATTATCATTTTAATCAATGTATCGGGCGCCATCTCCAAAAATCTACATTAAGGGGCCGATTCCGATTCGGGAAAAACCGCTCTGAATAGCCGTTCGGAGCGTTTTCCCGTACGAATCGTACCCTGCAACGTCCCCCGTATGTACGACGAAGTACGATTCGTACCAGGAGCCGTACTCCGTACGAGTCGTACAGAGACCGTACAACTCTAATCTCCGTACGATTCTCCCTCGGAACCCGCTGTACGCGACATCTGTACGGTTCGCGGCTGGTTTTTATGACCCAGCAAGTACGATACGTGTCGGGTACGCACCGTACGACCCTTTTTCTACGGGAGCTGGAAACAGCCGTTAAAGCAGAGTTAGTGCCGAAACAGGTACGGAACGGCCCCCCCGGGTACGGTGTGTAACCCCCATGATCGCAGGAGTGTGGTGCATACCCCTGCGATCATGGGGTGTACGCACCGTACCCCATGTACGATGGGTGTACGCACCGTACCCCATGTACGCTGGGTGTACGCATCATACCCCATGTACGATGGGTGTACGCACCATACCCCATGTACGATGGGTACACCCATCGTACATGGGGTACGATGGGTACACCCCAGCGTACATGGGGTACGATGCGTACACCCATCGTACATGGGGTACGATGCGTACTCCTAGCGTACATGGGGTACGGTGCGTACACCCATCGTACATGGGGTACGATGCGTACACCCAGCGTACATGGGGTAGGGTGCATACACCCATCGTACATGGGGTACGGTGCGTATACCCCATGATCTCAGGGGTACGAACCGTACCCCTGCGATCATGGGGTGTACGGACCGTACGGTGTGAATGTGTTTGTGTGTTTTTCCGTACGACTCGCTCTTACCTGACGTCCTCATACCCCGGTCCGGATCGTACTTGTTGGGTCGTACGGCATGTGTACAAGTCGTACGGTTCACGTTTCAGCCTTGCAATACGTACGGATCGCGATGATTCGGACGGATTCCCGGAATACGGATCGTACTACACGACTCGGACGGACGGGTACGAATCGTACGGAGAGGGCTCCGGATACAATTCATACGGACGTTTTTTTTCCCGAATCGGAATCGTCCCCTAAGTGTCCAATACGCCACAGACAACCTTTGTTTACCAAATTAAAAAAACGAATTTCCCTGGCCTATGTTCCTGTGATAGAGGTTGCAGAACACTATAATATTCTCATTGACAGCCCCTATTACAAAAGAAACAAAGAAAGACTAAGCCCTATGCTTGACTACTTTGAAGATACATGGGTAGGAAGGCTACACCGATCTGGACATAGAAGACAACCAAAATATCAAATTCCCTGGTTGAATGTCTACCTTAGCACCCTAAATAAGGAAGCCAAAACAAACAATGCAGTGGAAGGATGGCATAATGCCTTCCAAGCAACCACAGGCAGAGGGACACCTACCCTTCACAAATTACTACAATCCCTACAAAAGAGCAGAGTTACCAAGAGCTCAGAATGGAGCAATCAGTAACCCTGATTGGACCTAAATTAACTAAGCAAACAAAAAAAATGTATAACACACTCCAAAGCCAAGTTACCCTCTACTCAACTACCAGAGGACTAGAATATCTCTCAATGAGAGCTAAAATGATTATCTAAAAGATATCATAACTTAACATCAAACAATTAACATTTCTAAATATAACTGTTCCTTCTTTTTTTATATCAAACAATTTTTAATTAAATTATCAAATACATTTTAAATACATACATTAAATGTAGTATGATAATTTATTTTCAAACTGTTACATATACATTTGCAATATAACAAATAAAAACAACTTTCCCACTCATAAATATTTTTTAAAATACTTACAGTTTCTGTCGCTGCTTTCAAAGTAATACAATGATGACAAATCCATACCACAGTGTTAAAAATATCCATACAATCCAAGGAAACCCCAAAAAAATGAAAAAATGCAAGCAAATCCATGTTGAGTCCTCTCCAAAGTAATCCACTCGATATACCCTTCAAAACCCGAAAATAGGTATTTAAAAAAAGAAATGATCCAGGAAAACCCGAAAAACAAAGTAAGGGGCCTATTAGGATGGCGGACGGAAATGTGTCCCGTCCGCCATGGTCGCGGCAAAAACACTCCAGACCGCATCGCGGATAATCCGCGGTTGCGATTAGGATATTTATGTCAAGAAACACTGACTGCGGCGGACGGATCACATCAAGCACCGTCCGCGACGGACGGAACACATCAAACACCGTCCGCGGAGGACGGATCACACCAAAGACCGCCGTAAGCAGACGGTACCATAGAAACACCCTCCGCCGCGGTCGAACATGACCGTGGGAACAGGGCCAACCGCCGTAATACCTGCGGAGGGTCCGGCCGCACGATTAGGATAACGCCGCCAGTCCAACGGAACTCACCACCTTCCTCGACCGCAGCGGAAACAATGCATCGACAAACGGAGCATGACTGTGGAAGGACCAAACGAACAACATCCCTGCTGTCAAACTGATCACAAAATGGCGGACGGAAGTAAATAGAAAACACACTAAACAGGACACCCACTTACCTGAAACACCCACCCCCAACAACTACACGCCCCAATGACACCCCCCCCAATCACCGAAATATGCACCCAAGTCACCACACCCACAGAACACCTGACTGGCAACAACCATTGGGACCCACCCACCACACAGAGAATAAAATGAATCCCTCCCATTACCACAATCCTTTGCATCACAGCATAGCTGCAAGCAAGAGGCAGAATACCACTAACAGCAGACACACACAAACCCACATACAACCTGCACACAAACACAGCCACCACACAAACCCCCACAACACCATCTCTACACACCACACACCTGCACACCCCACCCCACCCACCCAACACCTTGCACATCACACACCATGGCACCCAAGAAAACCCCCAAGTTCACAGACAGTGAGTTGAAGGTCATGGTGGATGAAATCATCCGTGTCGAACCACATCTGTTCGGTACCCTAGTCCAGCAGACCACCTTGGCAACCAAAACCAATATGTGGGACAGGATAGTGACCAGAGTGAATGCGTCTGGTACTGTGCCACGCACCAAACACGAGATCCAGAGGCGGTGGCACGACCTCAAGGCAAGGGTGAAAGGCATCAGGGCCAAGAACCACCTGCGGGCACACCACACTAGCGGCGGCACTCCCCTGGAGCCCATTCCATTTGCAGAATGGGAGGAGAAGGTGCTGGGCATACTGCACCCTGAGAGCCTGGAAGGAATCGAAGAGGGACTAGAGGCCAATGACCACAATCACACTGCCATGGTTTGTCTTGCGCAACTGCCAAGACACATCTCCCAGGCTCCAATCCATGCATGTGGGCCACATAGTCATCCAAATGTGAAGTCCTGGGCTCAAATGCACCCACCATGACTAAGCACAAATGTTGCCTCCTACGTTCCCAGGCTTGCATGTTGTCAAAGCAGCCAGCATTACAACTCCCAACAGTCTCCCATGTCTACAGGGAGGGTGGTGGGGGTGGGGGGTGTGAGAGAGGTGGGTGGGGTGTGTGAGAGACCAGCACTACAACTCCCCACAGGCCCCCTTGTCTACAGGGAGGGAGGTGGGGGTAGGGGTGTGAGAGACCAGCACTACAGCTCCCCACAGGCCCTCATGTCTACAGGGAGGGTGGTGGGGGTGGGAGGTGTGAGAGACCAGCACTACAACTCCCAACAGGCCCCCATGTCTACAGGGAGGGTGGTGGGGGGTGTGAGAGAGGTGGGCGGGGTGTGTGAGAGACCAGCACTACAACTCCCCACAGGCCCCCATGTCTACAGGGAGGGTGGTGGGGGGTGGGGGTGTGAGATACCAGCACTACAACTCCCAACAGGCCCCCATGTCTACAGGGAGGGTGGTGGGAGGGGTGTGAGAGAGGTGGTTGGGGTGTGTGAGAGACCAGCACTACGACTCCCCACAGGCCCCCATGTCTACAGGGAGGGAGGTGGGGGTGGGGTGTGTGAGAGACTAGCACTACAACTCCCCACAGGCCCCCATGTCTACAGAGAGGGTGGTGGGGGGTGGGGGGTGAGAGACCAGCACTACAACTCCCAACAGGCCCCCATGTCTACATGGAGGGTGGTGGGAGATGGGGTGTGTGAGAGACCAGCACTACAACTCCCAACAGGCCCCCATGTCTACAGGGAGGGTGGTGGGGGTGTGAGAGAGGTAGGTGGGGTGTGTGAGAGACCAGCACTACAACTCCCCACAGGCCTCCATGTCTACAGGGAGGGTGGGGGGGGGGTGGGGGTGTGAGAGACCAGCACTACAACTCCCCACAGGCCCCCATGTCTACAGGGAGGGTGGTGGGGGGTAGGGGGGTGTGAGAGACCAGCACTACTACTCCCAACAGGCCCCCATGTCTACAGGGAGGGTGGTGGGGGTGTGAGAGAGGTGGGTGGGGTGTGTGAGAGACCAGCACTACAACTCCCCACAGGCCCCATGTCTACAGGGAGGGTGGTGGGGGGGTGAGTGACCAGCACTAAAACTCCCAACAGGCCCCCATGTCTACAGGGAGGGTGGTGGGGGGTGTGAGAGAGGTGGGTGGGGTGTGTGAGAGACCAGCACTACAACTCCCCACAGGCCCCCATGTCTCATTCCAGAGCAAGATGGAGTCCGCCCACCATTTGCTGACCAGTGCATCTCCTCCTGCAAACTGACAGGTAGATAGACATCTTCACAGGGGGACCATCCAATAGCAGGACAGGACCACACTTATCCAAGTATTGCCTTCCCACCTACACGCCACCATATTGCCCTGTACTGTCAACCACAACAACATGATGACAACAACAACCATGTGCTGATTCCTTAGTGATTTGTAATGTTGCTACCAAAAACCTGTCATGTCTACAGCATTAATTCTGAAATTCTTGTCCCTCAGGTGATCGCAACTTGACCGGCGAAAGCAGCAACTGCCGGCACCAGTCGCTCCCTCACAGCCTGGACTCTCTGGTGACGAACCCATTGACAGCTCGGGTGCAGAGGACGTTGCTGGCCCAAGCACATTCCCATGGCCATCAGGCTCCCAGGACATCCCTGCCTCCACCACCTTGGCCTGTGTCAGAACACCAAAACCTGCCTTTGTGAGCTGTGTAGCTACCACCACCACCACCACCACCACCACTCCTGCCTGTGCCACCCTGCCTGACCCATCGCACGATGATGGGCCATCGACATCTCAGGCTAGCAGGGAGAGTGGACGGGAGAGGACACAGGTGAGGCCACAGGTCACATACAGGAGTGCAGGTGCTAGTCGAGGTCGGGAACGAGACCCACCCCATCCTGGGGCTGAGACCCTGGATGCCATCGCCAGAGTCTATGCATCCTATGAGCGGTCGCAGACACAGGCCGATCGGGCCCACCAAGACTCGCTAGAGAGCAGCCAGCTGTTGCGGTCCATGGACTCTCGCATTGGCCAAATTGTGGACCTCATGGGCCAGCAAACTGCTCTGTGGAGGGAGTGGTTATCCCGCGGCATACCACCTCCCCCTCACCCAAGAGCCCAGCGGGGCAGGTCACCAACACCACCGCCACCATCACCTGAGGCCACTGACAGGGAGATGGCCCCTGACCAACCTGCCCCCAGCTGTCTCCGCTCCGGCTCCAAGACGGAGGGGCCGTCCGAGGCTGGATACAGCTGAGAGCAGTGGCAATGCTCCATCCACCCGCTCTAAGAGGGGTCGAACTATCTTGCCCCACAATGCCAAGCATTGGCACACATCTGTTGGACTAGGTGGACATCACACAATGTGGTGTCCCCACGGTGTTTTCATCTGCCATGACCTTCAACTCTCACTTACCCCCAACACCTACTTGTAAATATGCACTAACATCAATCCACAACCTGTTATTAAACACCACGTAAACACTCAATGCTGTGTGACCTCCATGTTTTAATCACATGTTTGTCTTATAAGTTGGCATTACCAGGTGCAGGGATCAATGTTCTTGAGAATCATGCCTCTGTGGGAGTGACCTAGGGATAATGACAGAACAACAAGCACAGGTCAGGAAAGTGATTCACACCCATCACAACACACTGTACTGCAACATCCCACAAACCACACTCATCACCAATTATGTGGATCACAGGACACACATCAGGGAGCATTGCATGTACTCCAAAACAATAGAGGTAGTATAGAGGAATCAATAGAATCACCCTCCTTATAGATCCACATTAACAAAAAGATTCTATCAAAAATAGGGGTGCAAGTGTTAAATTTATGGGTTTTTAAGAAAGGTTTTTTAATGAGAAGGGGTGGAATAAGGCTCTTCCTCAGATTGGTGAGATGAAGGCGCTATGTGCTTTTAAAATACCCCTCACACACTAAGAATCCCTTAGTGTCATGCTTCATCATGGGGGTCTTCCCGTCCCTCTACGGGGCGGGGCGTGCTACGACCTACGAGCTACGCGGGAGCACTGTTTAAGTGATGAAAGACTATGTGTTAGTGCATTGTGAATGGTATTGGTGAAGTGTAGGGACCTTGTGATGTGAATAAAAATAAAATAAAAATTCCATGGTTAGTGGAAAAAATAATTTTATTCGCTTCCCTGGCTGGGAATGTTAAAAAAGGGGTTTGTGAGGTAGGGCTGTTAGCACCTACCAGGTCGACATGTTTCACAGACAGTCCCCTACTGTCTGCTCATCAGGACCTCTGATGGTCCCTACTGAAAGGTACTCAGTTCTGAAGTTTGCCTAGAGTCCTACAAACTAGTAGCAAAAATAAGCTATCAGTTTGTGCTTCGGGGCATGAGTTGGCCCAGGTTGAAGCTGGAAAATATTTGCAAAATATTCTCAAAATATTTCCAAAAAAAAGACGCATTGGTCTCTGTGAAGAAAGAGAGAAGAAAAATAATAAAGAGAAAGGTAATAACACAATGGATGTATTCGGTTTTTTGCACATAGTTCTCAAATAGCTCATTTTACTTTGAACTTAGAATAATGCATATAAATCTATGCTGTGTTAGCAATGCCACTGGACTTTGGCCATAACTCTTTTTCCAAAGTAACATGCTCCATCTTATTGAGCCTGTTCATTTCCATGTAAAAACACATATAATCTCGACAAGACACACATACATATGACTGATACATAAAGGCAGGCACCCATATTCAAATCTCCATGTTCGGTATTCTTTTTTTGCAATCGGTTTACTCGTTGTCCGAGTTTCGAATGCAAGCGATAATGGATTCAGGATGAACACAAATAAATACATATATACTGTGCCTCACGTCTTTATAATTTGTTTCTTTTGTTTGGCACTTATTTTTTGCAATCGGTTTACTCATCGCCTGAGTTGTGAATGCAAACGAAAAAGTCGCAGATTGGGGATGAACGAAAGTATATTCATAAATACATACTTTTCAAGTTCTGATTATGTGCCTCATGAGCCGGCAAACGAGGGTTTTCAGACGCGGGTTAACTGCAAAAGTAAATAAAGCCGCACCCTCTCGTTAGATCACATAGTTCGCGAGAGCCGTTATTACCTCGTGTTTTTGAGAAGGTCTGCTTTCCGACTGCTGGTCACAGTCTCGTACTTACATGACCGCTAGTGTCCAAAGCTTCATTCCTGCCCCCGTGCCGCTCTGAAGTGACACCGGCTCGACATTGCTGTCATCATTTTATGGATGCCGGTTGTGTGTTATCATCGTTCTCTAACTACTTGCTGACACTAGACTGCCAACCCAAAATGGCCGCATGTTTTGGAACACTTCCTGGTTGATGCAAAAACTGAAGTATTTCTTCTATGTTGTTACTAGATTCTAAATTTATTTTAAATTATTGTTAGCATGTAATTGTTCCATATGGATATATTAGGGTATATTGAAGTATATTAGAAGATGGAAAGGGGCAGTATTATGTGACTGGGTACTGAAGACAGGGATTCTGGCTATTTTTCACGTGATATTTGAGAGCACTGATTTTGTTTCCAGAACTAGAATACACAGCTCTCGTGAATATCCCTACTGCGTCCTATCTCTCATGGGATCTGCTGGTGGTTTGCGAGATCAATGGGTAATTAGATAGCCACTTCATATGAAATTTTTGGGACCATTTCTCAAGTAATTTGATGTACATATTTATAATCGGCTCCACGGGATGTCATCGTTCAAGCCGTTTTTATTGGATTTGATTCTGAACACCCACCTTTGTTCCTTTTCTAGGAGTTGTTCCTCTCTTGCGACCAATTCAATAATTGTCCTGCACATCTCCTCTGCTTTGTGACCCATTTCTAAGAAATGGTTTGTCAGTTTAGTGCTAGATTTTTTGCATTTCACAGTACTTTTGTGCTCTCCTATCCTTATCTTGATGGCTCGACTGGTCATACCCACGTATTCCAGGTTACATGGGCATTTAATGAGATACACAGCGTTTGCGCTGTTACAGTTGCTGAAGTTTCTCTGTTTCCACTTCGTTCCATCATTAAAGGTGATTGTGGTACTTTTTTTGGTCAAGCAACAAACCTCGCAATTTCCGCAGGGATGGTGGCCTTGTACAAAGTTCGCATTCCTCGCATGGTTATTGCGATTGATTTTTGGTCTAGTGTGAACCAACAAGTCACGCATACTCTGTGCTTTCTTATGGGAAAAGATTGGTTTTGGTAGTTGGAGGTTGCCACTATTCAGAATTTTCCAGTTCTTGTTGATGATCTTAGTCACCTGATTCGAGCTAGTGTTGAATGTGGTAACGCAAATTGGTCTTTGCTCTTCCTCCTTCTGAATTTTATCTTCAAGAAGACTTTCTCTACAGTTATTGCTTGCTCGTCTGTAGGCTTGATCAATAATTTTCTTCGGGTAATGCCGTTCTTCTAGTTTTTTCATTAGGTCTTTTGATTGAAGTTTGAAGTTGCTGACCTCTGTACAGTTCCTGCGAAGTCGTAGGAACTGACCGTAGGGCAAGTTATCCCGCAGATGTTTCGGGTGAAAACTCTGGTACATTATTAAACAATTTTTTGATGTACTTTTAAAGTGAGTTGTGGTCATCAATTTCCCTTCTTTGGGGAAGATATTTAAGTTCGGAAAAACCTAATTGCTGTTCAAGGTGGTACTTGTAAATTTTAGAAAATCATCCTGTAAGTTCAACCATGTTAGAAATTGTTTAGAGGTCTTTTCATCTCCATCCCAGATAATAAGGATATCATCGATGTATCTCTTCCAGGTTCTGATGTTACTCCTGAAAGGGTTCCTGGGGTTTAGGATCCTGGTGACCTCTAGATGGTGAACATAGAGACCAGCTATACTGGGAGCAAATGTGTTCCCCATGCTGGTCCCATGTTTTTGGAGGTATATGGTACCCTCATATTCGAAAAAGTTCTCTTTTAATGCCAGAGAGCAGCACTCCATAATGACATTACGTGGAGTTTGGCAGTCCCGTTCTTCCTCAAAAAGCACGTCTTCAATAATTGTCAGGGTCTCATTATGTGGTAGACTCGTGTAGAGAGATTCTACGTCACAGCTGATCAGAAGTTGGGTTTCGGGGTTGAAAGTCTGATCTTCAAGGAGGTTCAGTACATCCTTAGTGTCTTTAAGGTACGTGGATGTCCGTTGGACCATTGGTCTTAGGAAAGCATCTGCGATTTTGGACACAGGTTCCAAGATTGAACCTATCCCAGAGACTATCGGGCGTCCAGGGGGATTTTTTAGGCTTTTGTGGATCTTTGGCAAAGTATATAAGTAGGGGATCTTTGGATTCTTTTGACATAAAAAATCCCCTTCTTTTTTCGTGATCCAATCATGGGCCAAAGCTTCCTCAACCATCGTGGTCATTTTAGTTCTTATTTTTCCAGTTGGGTCTTCTCGAAGGATTTTGTAGTTTCGTTGGTCTCTCAAAAGTTGCATGCACTCGTTGTCATATTACTCTTTACTTTGAATTACTGTGGCACCCCCTTTATCTGCTGGTTTTATTACCATTTCTTTGTTGTTACTTAATTCGCGCAGGGCTGTTTGTTCCTCTTTGGAGATATTTTGGTATACTTGTTTGTTTATAGGGTTCAATTCTTCAAGTTCCTTCATAACAGCATTCTCGAATGCAAGTAGTTCCACAGGTAGTGTATTATCCATCGGGGTGAAATTGGATTTTGGTTTGAGTCCTGTGTCTCCCTTGTTTTGGTGGTCTTCTTTGTCTTTAAAGAAGACTTGGAGTTTTAAGTGTCTCATAAACTCCTGTATCTCCTTGCATAGGTGGAATTTATCCAAGTTAGCTGTAGGGACATATCCAAGTCCCTTTTCTAATACTTGTTTCTGTGGTTCAGATGGTTCAATGTCTGTAAGGTTCACTACTAGGCTCATTTTTTCGATGCCCCTGTCATACTCCTCGTGGATACTCTCGGTGGGTCCTCTGTTGTGGTGTCCCAGTGTACATTGGTTCCTCTCCTGTTCCTTCCTTTGTTGCGTCCTTGGCGTGCCCCTAAAAAAGACGTATGGTCAAAATATCCATAATCCTGTTGTTGATAACCCCAGGGTTGGGGTGGCCCCTGTGGGTGCTGGAAAGGCGGCATGCCGTATCCTTGGTGCGGAAACATCATATGTGGGGGGTAATTGTTCCATCCTCTTGTGCCTTGATAATTAGGTCTTCGGAAGCTTCTCCCTCTGCCTTGTTGTCTAGGACTTCTGTTTCTACTTGAACTTGAGCTATTGGATCCAGTATCTGATGATTCATCTTCAGTGGTGTTTTTGCGAGATGGTTTATAATCATCCTTGATATAGGGGTACATTTTTTCTTTGGTCCATCTGCTTGTATCTTTCTTAAGTTTCTCATATTTGCTTTGTTTCAAAGACATCTCAAATTAATTTAGTGTTTTATTCAATTCGTCGAGATATTTCTTTAGGGTTGCTGGAGATTCATAGTTCTTTAATCGTACTTCTATTGTCTGTATCTCCACTTTTAGGTCCATTGCTAGTCTGCTCGCGGTCTTTATTATTAGCACAATCCAATCTCGTGTGCATCGCCACGAGATTTGGGACCAATCAATTTTGAAGGTTTTGTCTTCCAGAAAGATAAAAGGTTCATTGCGTACTATGAGGCCTGCTGGAGCGGTGTTCACTTTGAGATATTCAGACATCAATAGCCCATGGATTGCTGTCTTGAATTGTGTTCTTCTCAGTTCTTCCAACTCATCCCAATCGTTGTTTTTTGTGCCAGGATCTCCACAATTTAAACCTTCAAAAGTCCCTAATGTTGCCATTAGGTTTGAGATTTCATCTTCAGTGAAAGCGAGACCCAGGTCGGCCATTGTACACAGTTTTTTGGATTAGTGCCTACCAAATACAGAGTCACGACGTGTGTTGCAAGAAAAAAGTGTCTTTTAAACTTCCGCAGCTGCACGCTGCCGTGAACTCCAAAACAATAGAGGAAGTATAGAGGAATCAATAGAATCACCCTCCTTATAGATCCACATTAACAAAAAGATTCTATCAAAAATAGGGGTGCAAGTGTTAAATTTATGGTTTTTTTTAGAAAGGTTTTTTAATGAGAAGGGGTGGAATAAGGCTCTTCCTCAGATTGGTGAGATGAAGGCGCTATGTGCTTTTAAAATACCCCTCACACACTAAGAATCCCTTAGTGTCATGCTTCATCATGGGGGTCTTCCCATCCCTCTACGGGGCGGGGCGTGCTACGACCTACGAGCTACGCGGGAGCACTGTTTAAGTGATGAAAGACTATGTGTTAGTGCATTGTGAATGGAATTGGTGAAGTGTAGGGACCTTGTGATGTGAATAAAAATAAAATAAAAATTACCTGGCTAGTGGAAAAAATAATTTTATTCGCTTCCATGGCTGGGAATGTTAAAAAAGGGGTTTGTGAGGTAGGGCTGTTAGCACCAACCAGGTCGACATGTTTCACAGACAGTCCCCTACTGTCTGCTCATCAGGACCTCTGATGGTCCCTACTGAAAGGTACTCAGTTCTGAAGTTTGCCTAGAGTCCTAAAAACTAGTAGCAAAAATAAGCTATCAGTTTGTGCTTCGGGGCATGAGTTGGCCCAGGTTGAAGCTGGAAAATATTTGCAAAATATTCTCAAAATATTTCCAAAAAAAGACGCATTGGTCTCTGTGAAGAAAGAGAGAAGAAAAATAATAAAGAGAAAGGTAATAACACAATGGATGTATTCGGTTTTTTGCACATAGTTCTCAAATAGCTCATTTTACTTTGAACTTAGAATAATGCATATAAATCTATGCTGTGTTAGCAATGCCACTGGACTTTGGCCATAACTCTTTTTCCAAAGTAACATGCTCCATCTTATTGAGCCTGTTCATTTCCATGTAAAAACACATATAATCTCGACAAGACACACATACATATGACTCATACATAAAGGCAGGCACCCATATTCAAATCTCCATGTTCGGCATTCGTTTTTTGCAATCGGTTTACTCGTTGTCCGAGTTTCGAATGCAAGCGATAATGGATTCGGGATGAACACAAATAAATACATATATACTGTGCCTCACGTCTTTATAATTTGTTTCTTTTGTTTGGCACTTATTTTTTGCAATCGGTTTACTCATCGCCTGAGTTGTGAATGCAAACGAAAAAGTCGCAGATTGGGGATGAACGTAAGTATATTCATAAATACATACTTTTCAAGTTCTGATTATGTGCCTCATGAGCCGGCAAACTAGGGTTTTCAGACGCGGTTAACTGCAAAAGTAAATAAAGCCGCACCCTCTCGTTAGATCACATGGTTCGCGAGAGCCGTTATTACCTCGTGTTTTTGAGAAGGTCTGCTTTCCGACTGCTGGTCACAGTCTCGTACTTACATGACCGCTAGTGTCCAAAGCTTCATTCCTGCCCCCGTGCCGCTCTGAAGTGACACCGGCTCGGCATCGCTGTCATCATTTTATGGATGCCGGTTGTGTGTTATCATCGTTCTCTAACTACTTGCTGACACTAGACTGCCCACCCAAAATGGCCGCATGTTTTGGAACACTTCCTGGTTGATGCAAAAATGGAAGTATTTCTTCTATGTTGTTACTAGATTCTAAATTTATTTTAAATTATTGTTAGCATGTAATTGTTCCATATGGATATATTAGGGTATATTGAAGTATATTAGAAGATGGAAAGTGGCAGTATTATGTGACTGGGTACTGGAGACTGGGATTCTGGCTATTTTTCACGTGATATTTGAGAGCACTGATTTTGTTTCCAGAACTAGAATACACAGCTCTCGTGAATATCCCTACTGCGTCCTATCTCTCATGGGATCTGCTGGTGGTTTGCGAGATCAATGGGTAATTAGATAGCCACTTCATATGAAATTTTTGGGACCATTTCTCAAGTAATTTGATGTACATATTTATAATCGGCTCCATGGGATGTCAACGTTCAAGCCGTTTTTATTGGATTTGATTCTGAACACCAACATTTGTTCCTTTTCTAGGAGTTGTTCCTCTCTTGCGACCAATTCAATAATTGTCCAGCACATCTCCTCTGCTTTGTGACCCATTTCTAAAAAATGGTTTGTCAGTTTAGTGCTAGATTTTTGGCATTTCACAGTACTTTTGTGCTCTCCTATCCTTATCTTGATGGCTCGACTGGTCATACCCACGTATTCCAGGTTACATGGGCATTTAATGAGATACACAGCGTTTGCGCTGTTACAGTTGCTGAAGTTTCTCTGTTCCCACTTCGTTCCATCATTAAAGGTGATTGTGGTACTTTTTTTGGTCAAGCAACAAACCTTGCAATTTCCGCAGGGATGGTGGCCTTGCACAAAGTTCGCATTCCTCGCATGGTTATTGCGATTGATTTTTGGTCTAGTGTGAACCAACAAGTCACGAATACTCTGTGCTTTCTTATGGGAAAAGATTGGTTTTGGTAGTTGGAGGTTGCCACTATTCAGAATTTTCCAGTTCTTGTTGATGATCTTAGTCACCTGATTCGAGCTAGTGTTGAATGTGGTAACGCAAATTGGTCTTTGCTCTTCCTCCTTCTGAATTTTATCTTCAAGAAGACTTTCTCTACAGTTATTCCTTGCTCGTCTGTAGGCTTGATCAATAATTTTCTTCGGGTAATGCCGTTCTTCTAGTTTTTTCATTAGGTGTTTTGATTGAAGTTTGAAGTTGCTGACCTCTGTACAGTTCCTGCGAAGTCGTAGGAACTGACCGTAGGGCAAGTTATCCCGCAGATGTTTCGGGTGAAAACTCTGGTACATTAATAAACAATTTTTTGATGTACTTTTAAAGTGAGTTGTGGTCATCAATTTCCCTTCTTTGGGGAAGATATTTAAGTCCAGAAAAACCAAATTGCTGTTCGAGGTGGTACTTGTAAATTTTAGAAAATCATCCTGTAAGTTCTACCATGTTAGAAATTGTTTAGAGGTCTTTTCATCTCCATCCCAGATAATAAGGATATCATCGATGTATCTCTTCCAGGTTCTGATGTTACTCCCGAAAGGGTTCCTGGGGTTTAGGATCCTGGTGACCTCTAGATGGTGAACATAGAGACCAGCTATACTGGGAGCAAATGTGCTCCCCATGCTGGTCCCATGTTTTTGGAGGTATATGGTACCCTCATATTCGAAAAAGTTCTCTTTTAATGCCAGAGAGCAGCACTCCATAATGACATTACGTGGAGTTTGGTAGTCCCATTCTTCCTCAAAAAGCACGTCTTCAATAATTGTCAGGGTCTCATTATGTGGTAGACTCGTGTAGAGAGATTCTACGTCACAGCTGATCAGAAGTTGGGTTTCGGGGTTAAAAGTCTGATCTTCAAGGAGGTTCAGTACGTCCTTAGTGTCTTTAAGGTACGTGGATGTCCGTTGGACCATTGGTCTTAGGAAAGCATCTGCGAATTTGGACACAGGTTCCAAGATTGAACCTATCCCGGAGACTATCGGGCGTCCAGGGGGATTTTGTAGGCTTTTGTGGATCTTTGGCAAAGTATATAGGTAGGGGATCTTTGGATTCTTTTGACATAAAAAATCCCCTTCTTTTTTCGTGATCCAATCATGGGCCAAAGCTTCCTCAACCATCGTGGTAATTTTAGTTCTTATTTTTCCAGTTGGGTCTTCTCGAAGGATTTCGTAGTTTCGTTGGTCTCTCAAAAGTCGCATGCACTCGTTGTCATATTGCTCTTTACTTTGAATTACTGTAGCACCCCCTTTATCTGCTGGTTTTATTACCATTTCTTTGTTGTTACTTAATTCGCGCAGGGCTGTTCGTTCCTCTTTGGAGATTTTTTGGTATACTCGTTTGTTTATATGGTTCAATTCTTCAAGTTCCTTCATAACAGCATTCTCGAATGCAAGTAGTTCCACAGGTAGTGTATTATCCATCGGGGTGAAATTGGATTTTGGTTTGAGTCCTGTGTCTCCCTTGTTTTGGTGGTCTTCTTTGTCTTTAAAGAAGACTTGGAGTTTTAAGCGTCTCATAAACTCCTGTATCTCCTTGAATAGGTGGAATTTATCCAAGTTAGCTGTAGGGACATATCCAAGTCCCTTTTCTAATACTTGTTTCTGTGGTTCAGATAGTTCAATGTCTGTAAGGTTCACTACTAGGCTCATTTTTTTGATGCCCCTGTCATACTCCTCGTGGATACTCTCGGTGGGTCCTCTGTTGTGGTGTCCCAGTGTACATTGGTTCCTCTCCTGTTCCTTCCTTTGTTGCGTCCTTGGCGTGCCCGTAAAAAAGACGTATGGTCAAAATATCCATAATCCTGTTGTTGATAACCCCAGGGTTGGGGTGGCCCCTGTGGGTGCTGGAAAGGCGGCATGCCGTATCCTTGGTGCGGAAACATCATATGTGGGGGGTAATTGTTCCATCCTCTTGTGCCTTGATAATTAGGTCTTCGGAAGCTTCTCCCTCTGCCTTGTTGTCTAGGACTTCTGTTTCTACTTGAACTTGAGCTATTGGATCCAGTATCTGATGATTCATCTTCAGTGGTGTTTTCGCGAGATGGTTTATAATCATCCTTGATATAGGGGTAAATTTTTTCTTTGGTCCATCTGCTTGTATCTTTCTTAAGTTTCTCATATTTGCTTTGTTTCAAAGACATCTCAAATTCATTTAGTGTTTTATTCAATTCGTCGAGATATTTCTTTAGGGTTGCTGGAGATTCATAGTTCTTTAATCGTACTTCTATTGTCTGTATCTCCACTTTTAGGTCCATTGCTAGTCTGCTCGCGGTCTTTATTATTAGCACAATCCAATCTTGTGTGCATCGCCACGAGATTTGGGACCAATCAATTTTGAAGGTTTTGTCTTCCAGAAAGATAAAAGGTTCATTGTGTACTATGAGGCCTGCTGGAGCGGTGTTCACTTTGAGATATTCAGACATCAATAGCCCATGGATTGCTGTCTTGATTTGTGTTCTTCTCAGTTCTTCCAACTCATCCCAATCGTTGTTTTTTGTGCCAGGATCTCCACAATTTCAACCTTCAAAAGTCCCTAATGTTGCCATTAGGTTTGAGATTTCATCTTCAGTGAAAGCGAGACCCAGGTCGGCACATAATCAGAACTTGAAAAGTATGTATTTATGAATATACTTACGTTCATCCCCAATCTGCGACTTTTTCGTTTGCATTAACAACTCAGGCGATGAGTAAACCGATTGCAAAAAATAAGTGCCAAACAAAAGAAACAAATTATAAAGACGGGAGGCACAGTATATATGTATTTATTTGTGTTCATCCCGAATCCATTATCGCTTGCATTCGAAACTCGGACAACGAGTAAACCGATTGCAAAAAACGAATGCCGAACATGGAGATTTGAATATGGGTGCCTGCCTTTATGTATGAGTCATATGTATGTGTGTCTTGTCGAGATTATATGTGTTTTTACATGGAAATGAACAGGCTCAATAAGATGGAGCATGTTACTTTGGAAAAAGAGTTATTGCCAAAGTCCAGTGGCATTGCTAACACAGCATAGATTTGTATGCATTATTCTAAGTGCAAAGTAAAATGAGCTATTTGAGAACTATGTGCAAAAAACCGAATACATCCATTGTGTTATTACCTTTCTCTTTATTATTTTTCTTCTCTCTTTCTTCACAGAGACCAATGCGTCTTTTTTTGGAAATATTTTGAGAATATTTTGCAAATATTTTCCAGCTTCAACCTGGGCCAACTCATGCCCCGAAGCACAAACTGATAGCTTATTTTTGCTACTAGTTTGTAGGACTCTAGGCAAACTTCAGAACTGAGTACCTTTCAGTAGGGACCATCAGAGGTCCTGATGAGCAGAGAGTAGGGGACTATCTGTGAAACATGTCGACCTGGTATGTGCTAACAGCCCTACCACACAAACCCCTTTTTTAACATTCCCAGCCAGGGAAGCGAATACAATTATTTTTTCCACTAGCCAGGGAATTTTTATTTTATTTTTATTCACATCACAAGGTCCCTACACTTCACCAATTCCATTCACAATGCACTAACACATAGTCTTTCATCACTTAAACAGTGCTCCCGCGTAGCTCGTAGGTCGTAGCACGCCCCGCCCTGTAGAGGGACGAGAAGACCCCCATGATGAAGCATGACACTAAGGGATTCTTAGTGTGTGAGGGGTATTTTAAAAGCACATAGTGCCTCCATCTCACCAATCTGAGGAAGAGCCTTATTCCACCCCTTCTCATTAAAAAACCTTTCTAAAAAAACCCATACATTTAACACTTGCACCCCTATTTTTGATAGAATCTTTTTGTTAATGAGCATTGCATGTACACCATCTCCCACACCCATTTGGGAACGGAACATACCAGAACAGGCAGCATTGACAACACCACATCCACACATCACCAGCAAACATACATCACGCATTGTCCAGCTGCACAAGAGGTAGTTACTCACAGTCAAGGAAAGTAGCGATCAATGAGCTGACGCCTCTGGTCCATACCTTCTTCCTCCCCACTATCCTCATCAGTAGACATGGGTGGGATGGGAGGCGGAGCAACCTGTTGGTCTTCAGGCTCCATGATCAGTTCAATGTTATTGCGCAAGGCCAGGTTGTGGAGCATGCAGCAGGCAATCACGATTTTGCATACTTTGCCTGGTGAGGTAGTCAGGGCCCCTCCGGTTTTATCCAGGCAGTGAAACCTAGACTTCAGCAGTCCAAAAGTACGTCCCACCACTCGACGTGTCCTCCCATGGGCATCATTATAACGCATTTCACCAGGGGTAGTAGGATTCCGTATGGGATTCAGCAGCCACGGCTGGTTTGGGTACGCAGAGTCGCCTAGGTGGGGGGATGACAGACACAAATATCATTACCAGGATTGGTGGGAACACCATGCCACACATACAACACAATTGTCCTCACAGCACACTCACCTACAAGCCACGCACATTCTGGACGCAGATTAGCCATCAGTTGGGGGACAATGCTGCCCCGCAGGATGTGTGGGTCATGTGCGGACCCGGGAAATCTGGCACACACATGGGAGATGATGTTGTCAGCCAGGCACACCACTTGCACGTTGATCGAATAGTAGTGCTTCCGATTGCGATATACAGGTTCACGTGCCTGGGGTGGAATTGAGGTCACCATGGCATGGATGGCCCTGGCCGGTCACCCACCGCCGGTCCTGGCCGGTCACCAACCGCCGGTCCTGGCAGGTCACCCACCGCTGGGCCTGGCCGGTCACCAACCGCCGGGTGCTGGCAGTGGGTGACCAGACAGGACCAGTGGTGGGTGACCGGCCAGGGCCATCCATTCCATGGTGACCTCAATGCACAGGCCGGTCACCCACTGCCAGCACCCGGCGGTTGGTGACCGGCCAGGACCGGCGGTGGGTGACCGCCCAGGACCGGCGGTGGGCAACCGGCCAGGACCGGCGGTGGGTGACCTGCCAGGACCGGCAGTGGGTAACCGGCCAGGACTGGCGGTGGGTGACTGGACAGGACTGGCGGTGGGTGACCGTCCAGGACCGGCAGTGGGTGACTGGCCAGGACCGGCGGTGGGTGACCGGCCAGGACAGGTGGTGGGTGACCAGCCAGGACTGGCGGTGGGTGACCGGCCAGGACCGGTGGTGGGTGACCAGCCAGGACCGGTGGTGGTTGACCGGCCAGGACCGGCGGTGGGTGACCGGCCAGGGCCATCCATGCCATGGTGACCTCAATGCACAGGCCTCTCACCCACCGCCAGCACCCGGCAGTTGGTGACCGGCCAGGACCGGCGGTGGGTGACCGGCCAGGGCCGGCGGTCTGCGGTGGGTGCTGCCAAGTGACTGTAAGGGGGGTATCAACTGCCATTTCGATTTGCATTTTCAAATGTATGTGTTAGCCTGCACCACCCCCGCGGAATGCATGCCCCGCCATAGCGACGCCAGTGAGTAAATTGTTTCAAATGATGCACCGTTGCGGTAGCGCGCACATGCAGTTGCCGGTGTGTGACCGTGACGGTCCGTGCACATGTAGCCAATGGAAACAGGTAACGCGGGGCACGTAAGCGCTTTCAAAAATAGCGGAAGCCGTGCACCACCACACCAGGGCCAGTCATTGGCTCATTTTGAATGAGGCATCAATGGAAAACCAATTGCTGCAGACGTGTGCCACTGATATTAGCTCAGGGCCCTATATATGTGTGAATTTCTGCAGCACACATTCACTGCTTTCAGCCACTTCTGCCTGTGTCAGACTCGTTAAATAAAGGATACTTCTTGTAGCTGCACAGGAACAGAGATGCCTTTTTTCCGAATCCCCCTTGAGCAAGTACCCAGAGCTAGTACTCACTAGTCTCCAAAGTCATTACCCGAAAGGGAAGGGGAAATTGGATAAAATAATAAACAACAAGAGAAGAGATTTTCTTGGTTGGTCCCTCGCGTCAGTCAGACCTGCAGACCGTCTTTCACCAGGACCCTGGAAAAAGAAGCACAATTATGCCTTACTCTAATTTCTACTCTACCCTATCTAAACTCCCTCCTTAACTCTCACCTACCATTTATTGTCAAGAACCTTGCCTTCTCTTCTTAGTTTCTCAAATTGACGGAGTTGGCTGAACTTCTATTATTTCCTCCTGTAATATAGAAATGTGTGTTTTCCTTATTAATGTATTCCTGTACTAGACCTTGGCTTATAATTGCTAATTCCTCTATTCTTTTACTCACTTAAGCCCTGCTCTCCTCCTCCTCCTTATTATGGTTTCCTGGTTTTAATAGCCGTCTAGTTTGATCTAAAAATATAACAACTGGTATTAATATTCTGAAAACTCTAGGGTGGACCTTCTATTTACTGTTTTTTGATTATCCTAACTTACTGCATATTGTGTTTGCTGTCTACTGCCTTATATGACTTGTCTTTCTTGTAATCCTGTACATTTGTGTCTTTCTTTCACTTAGGTGCACATTTTCTAGCTTCTCTCCTGCTCCAATGTATACAAGCTCAAGTTCATTTGTCAACCTTTCAAGGTAAGCTTCTTGTAATGATAACGCTTAATCTCTATTGATAACATGTATTATTTTTCACTTATCGCATTCTTCTTTCCTAGGACTCCAGACTCGACGAACTCTGTCTGCGGGTCGACTCCTTCAATTTCGACGTTGACGAACTCTGTCTGCACGTCGACTCCTTCAATCTCGACGTTGTTGCCTCCGGTCACTAACTACAGGGAAGGACAGGGTTATCTAAGAAATAGGGGCTCAGGTAGGTAACTAGGTGCTGTTCATTCTCCTTAAGGTGGAATCTCACTCGCGAACTGAGGACTGCAATGCCTACGCAGTAGCCTGTAAACTGCGTGACAGAAAATGACGAGGGAGTATTTACACTCGAACTTGTTCTTAACTATACTCCGGACTCGTTCACTCTCCCTTCAAACGTAATACGAACAAGAAACTCTGAACTGCGGGTCTCCTTACACTTCCTCACAGGGAACTTAAAATATAACTCCTATCTCGGTACGTTATCAGGTGAAGTGCGCAGGATTCCTTCAGCGCGCGCTCCACCGGAACTCGGCTGATGTCGTCAGCCTGGAACACTAGACTACGAACCCCCGTTCCAGCCTAACGGCCTTTCTGGAGCTCCATGTTCGTATTCTTTGTGACCACGTTTTCCCTGTTGCAAACTGTCTTGGCCTCTTATCAACCTTGTGTGAAATCACTGCCACTCGTGAACCTAGGTTCCTGACAGTACCCCCCAACAAGGTAGATTCCTTCCGCCTTGGTTTCGAAGGGAATCGTTGGTGAAATATCTTAATTAATCTTGGAGCATGAACGTCTTCCTCATGTTCCCAAGACCGTTCGTCAGGACCATAACCCTTCCAGTCCACTAAATAGAATAATTCTCCTTTGACACATTTTGAGTCCAGAATCTCCTTCACCTCATACTCTGTTCCAGTTTCGAGATAAAGAGGTTTTGGAGGTAGAATTTTTCGTAGATTACCAGGAGCCTTCTTCAACAGTGAAATGTGAAAAACAGGATGAATTTTTAATTTGGACGGCAAGTTAAGTCTGTAAGTTACTTGGTTAATCTTTTTCTCTACGGGGTAAGGCACAATAAATCGGGGCTGGAACCTCCGGTTACCTTTTAGCCTGAGATTCTTGGTACTTAACCAAACATGGTCCCCTTTTTCCAAATCTGGCCCTTCTCGTCTCTTTTTGTCTGCATAATTCTTATACTTTTCTTTTGCCACTCTCAGACTTTCTGTCGCCTTTTGGTGAATTTGTTCTAGGTGTGATACAACGTCCTTAACCGCAGGATCTGTGACCTCAGTTTGTCTAAGTGTGGAATTAGGATGTCTGCCATAGTTCATGTAAAAGGGGGAGAAGCCTGTGGACACATTCTTGGCATTATTGTAAGCAAACTCTGCTGCCCATAAATACTCTGACCAGTTTCCATCCTGTTTCAGAAGAAATAATCTTAGATATTGTTCCAATTCTTGGTTAACTCTCTCTGTCTGACCATCAGTCTCTGGATGGTAACTGGTAGAGTATCTCACTTCTGTCCCTAAACTCTCCATAAAGGATTTTCAGAAATGTGAAATAAACTGTGATCCTCTGTCGGAAATCACCACTTTTGGAATTCCATGAGTTTTTACTATTTCTGTACTGAAATGTGTAGCTAGTTGTTTAGCAGTCGGAAGCCCTTGCAATGCTGTAAAATGTGCCATCTTGGAGAATGAATCCACTACTACTAATATGGTGTCTTTGCCCTGACTAAGGGGTAAGTCCACTATAAGGTCTAAGGTGACTGTGTGCCAGGGGTAAGGTGGTGTGGGCAAAGGTTGTAACAATCCCTTTGAGACCTGCCGTTCAGATTTTCCCTGTGCGCAAATCTCACAAGTCTTAACATATTCTTCAATGTCCTTAGTCATAACTGGCCACCAGTAGTGACGCTTTATTAGTTCTTTAGTTTTTGCTTCTCCTTTATGCCCTGCTAATTTGGCGTCATGACATTCTTGCATAACTTGTTGCTGCAATTCTTTTGTAGGAATGTACAACTGGTCTTGAAAGTAAGGAAGTTGATTAATAATTTTTCTACCTTCTTCTTCTTGAATCCATGCTTGCATCTCTTCTGGACTCATCAACTCCGAAATTCTCGTTTCCAAACTCACCGAAGAAGTCACACCAATTATCCTTTCCTCAGGAATGATTGCTTGGTCCTCTACTGGCGTCTTTTGGCTTTCTGTATCAATTCTTGATAAGGCGTCCGCCTTTCCGTTCTGTGTTCCAGGCCGATAAGTTATCACGAAATCGTAATCAGCAAAATACAGGGACCATCTCAACTGTCTTGGAGTTAACGTTCTGGCAGTCTTCAGAAATGTCAAGTTTCGGTGATCCGTAAATACTGTTACTTGATGTTGAGCTCCCATGAGATGGTGTCTCCATTCCTTGAAGGCGTCTTTTATTGCTAACAACTCTTTCTCTGTGATGGTATAATTGCACTCTGCCGGGGACAATTTCCTTGATCTGTAAGCCACAGGGTGCAACTGTCCAGTAACCTTGTTCCTTTGGGACAGGACACCCCCTACTGCCTGATCTGATGCATCAGTTTCCACATAAAATGGTTCTGTCGGATCTGCATGCAGAAGAATTGGAGCCGATGTGAAATCTTGTTTCAACAAACCGAAAGCCTGCTCAGCTTCTTCAGTCCATTCAAATCGGATCCCTTTCTTTAATAATTTAGTCAGTGGTAGGATCTTGTGAGAAAATTCATTGATAAATCGTCGGTAAAAATTTGCGAAACCAATGAAGCTTTGGACTTCTTTAACACTCTCTGGAGACTTCCAGTTTGTCACAGCCTCGATTTTCCGCCGATCCATTAGTAGGCCAGTGGGAGAAATAATGAAACCTAAAAACTCCACTTGCGTTACATTGAAGGCGCACTTTTCCAGCTTGACAAATAACTTGTTTTCTCTTAACTTCTGTAAGACTCCTCGGACTTGATCTTGATGCCTCTCTTGATCCGCTAAGTAGATAAGTATATCATCTATATACACTATTGCGCACTGGTCGATGTATTCCTTCAGTACGTCATTAATGAAATGTTGGAAGGCTGCAGGGGCGTTGCAAAGACCGTAGGGCATTACCTGGTACTCAAATAGTCCGAACCGGGTTCTGAAGGCTGTCTTCCACTCATCGCCTTCTCTCATTCTGACCAAATGATAGGCCCCACTTAGGTCAAGTTTAGTATATACCTGTGCTCCTTTTACTTGGTCCAATAACACAGATATAAGAGGCAATGGATACCTATTCTTTTTTGTGATCCGATTAATGGCTCTATAATCGATGCAAGTCCTCAGATCGCCCTCCTTCTTCGGCACGAAGAATAAGGGCGACGAGACCGGGGATTGCGAGGGTCTAATAAATCCATTAGCAAGGTATTTATCCAAATACTCTCTTAAATGACTGTGTTCTTTTTCGGTTAGGGCATACACTCGGCTACAGGGCAACGTTGCGCCAGGCTCTAATTCGATCTTACAGTCGTAGATCCTATGAGGAGGTAATCGCTCTGCCTCTGTCTCGTTGAATACGTCTTGAAAATCTGCATAAGCTTCTGGAATTTCTGGGGTATTTATTACACACAGCGATCCCCCATTATGGCACAGAGATTGAGCCAGGTTGACTTCCTGCATCTTTTCCTTTTTCCCAAAACAGTTTCCGACACAATATTCGGAATCCATTCTAATGGTTATGTCACTCCAATTGATCGTCGGGTTATGCTCGGTGAGCCAAGGTAGACCAAGGATTTGTTCAAATTGAGGAGCGTCGATTAGATTAAATTGAATCTTTTCCTCATGACCATTGTTCGAAATTAGATGCATAACTTCGGTATGACTTACAATCGGACCTGAAGATAGATTTGTGCCATCCACAGCTCGTACGGGTTCGCTTTTGCTCTTCATAATGGCCTGGATTCCAGTCCTTTGTGCGATTTTTAAATCACAAAAGTTTCCCGTGGCTCCAGAGTCAATCATTACGGATACTCCAGCTAAGGTTGAATTTCTGAACCTCACTTCCATGGATAAACTCAAATGAGGAGCCGCTGACTGTAGGGTGTTAGCCACTCTATGCTGATCAGGAGTTTCTTCTTGGATCGCACCCACCTGTTCAACTCCAGTAACAGGTGGTGCAACTAGTTTTCCTTCGGCTTGTCTTGGGTTTTTTGGGGCAAATTCTGACAAAATGACCTCCAGCTCCACAATACATACACAGGTTACTATTTCGCCTTTTTTCTTTCTCTTCTTTTGATAGTGGACCCCGTATTGTTCCGATTTGCATAGGTTCTACTCCCGAGGCCCCTTCATTCCCTCGACTACTTTCTGATCTGACACGATCAAATCTCGGGATAGTTGACCTGAACTCCTTTCTCCTTTCCTTTCTCCCTGTCGGAAGTCTATCTCTAACACCAGATCAACCAACGCTGATATCTCAGTGGGTCGGTTAGGTATTCCCGCTAAGGCATCTTTTAATTCGTCCTTCAATCCACGGTAGAACACTGCTGCTCCTTCACTCTCAGGCCAATTTGTCTCTACCACTAGTTTGTTAAATTGCGCCAGATACGAAACTAGATCGCGATTCCCTTGCTTCAGATCCAGTAGTTCATTGTCAACCACTTGAGATATCCTTCTTCTATCAAAGATTCGCAGAAACTCTTGTTTAAAATCCTCGTAATTCCTCAGAATCGGATCATTTCTGGTTATGAGTAGCTGAAACCAAGCTGCTGCATCTCCGCTAAGGTAGGACAGGGCGAAGGCGACTTTGGATTGCGCATCAGGGAATATTGAAGGGCGACACATGTAATGCAATGAACATTGGGTTAGGAATATTTGTGCCTTTTGGGGGTCCCCACCGAATCGCTCTGGGGCTGCCAAGGGATTTACGGGGGACAGTGAATGGATAACTTGCGTTATCATTCTATTTGTACTTTCTGCTACGGGGTTTTGGATATCCTGACCTGAACCAAAAGGTTGTCTAATTCTCTGCGCTAAGTCTGCTGTTTCTTTTCTGGAATTTACTAGCTCTAATTTAAGGTTTTGATTTTCCTCTCTGACTGCACTTAACTCTTTTTGGATTGTGTCTAGAATTGCTCCTAGATTTTGCAAGTTTATTCCTTCTGCCATCTCTGTTCGGGTGCAAGGTGCAACTTGGGCACTTCACTCTGTCAGACTCGTTAAATAAAGGATACTTCTTGTAGCTGCACAGGAAGAGAGATGCCTTTTTTCCGAATCCCCCTTGAGCAAGTACCCAGAGCTAGTACTCACTAGTCTCCAAAGTCATTACCCGAAAGGGAAGGGGAAATAGGATAAAATAATAAACAACAAGAGAAGAGATTTTCTTGGTTGGTCCCTCGCGTCAGTCAGACCTGCAGACCGTCTTTCACCAGGACCCTGGAAAAAGAAGCACAATTATGCCTTACTCTAATTTCTACTCTACCCTATCTAAACTCCCTCCTTAACTCTCACCTACCATTTATTGCCAAGAACCTTGCCTTCTCTTCTTAGTTTCTCAAATTGACGGAGTTGGCTGAACTTCTATTATTTCCTCCTGTAATATAGAAATGTGTGTTTTCCTTATTAATGTATTCCTGTACTAGACCTTGGCTTATAATTGCTAATTCCTCTATTCTTTTACTCACTTAAGCCCTGCTCTCCTCCTCCTCCTTATTATGGTTTCCTTGTTTTAATAGCTGTCTAGTTTGATCTAAAAATATAACAACTGGTATTAATATTCTGAAAACTTTAGGGTGGACCTTCTATTTACTGTTTTTTGATTATCCTAACTTACTGCATATTGTGTTTGCTGTCTACTGCCTTATATGACTTGTCTTTCTTGTAATCCTGTACATTTGTGTCTTTCTTTCACTTAGGTGCACATTTTCTTGCTTCTCTCCTGCTCCAATGTATACAAGCTCAAGTTCATTTGTCAACCTTTCAAGGTAAGCTTCTTGTAATGATAACGCTTAATCTCTATTGATAACATGTATTATTTTTCACTTATCGCATTCTTCTTTCCTAGGACTCCAGACTCGACGAACTCTGTCTGCGGGTCGACTCCTTCAATTTCGACGTTGACGAACTCTGTCTGCACGTCGACTCCTTCAATCTCGACGTTGTTGCCTCCGGTCACTAACTACAGGGAAGGACAGGGTTATCTAAGAAATAGGGGCTCAGGTAGGTAACTAGGTGCTGTTCATTCTCCTTAAGGTGGAATCTCACTCGCGAACTGAGGACTGCAATGCCTACGCGGTAGCCTGTAAACTGCGTGACAGAAAATGACGAGCGAGTATTTACACTCAAACTCGTTCTTAACTATACTCCGGACTCGTTCACTCTCCCTTCAAACGTAATACGAACAAGAAACTCTGAACTGCGGGTCTCCTTACACTTCCTCACAGGGAACTTAAAATATAACTCCTATCTCGGTACGTTATCAGGTGAAGTGCGCAGGATTCCTTCAGGGCGCGCTCCACCGGAACTCGGCTGATGACGTCAGCCTGGAACACTAGACTACGAACCCCCGCTCCAGCCTAACGGCCTTTCTGAAGCTCCATGTTCGTATTCTTTGTGACCACGTTTTCCCTGTTGCAAACTGTCTTGGCCTCTTATCAACCTTGTGTGAAATCACTGCCACTCGTGTACCTAGGTTCCTGACAGTCTGCGACCATCACCTGGAACTGCTGCTGCTGAGCTATCCAACAACTGCTGCCTGCGACCATCACCTCGACCTGCTGCTGCTGAGCTATCCAACAACTGCTGCTGTAGCCTGCACCGCCCCCGTGGAATGCGTGCCCCGCCATAGCGACGCCAGTGAGTAAATTGTTTCAAATGATGCACCATCGCGGTAGCGCGCACATGCGGTTGCCGGTGTGTGACCGTGACGGTCCGTGCACATGTAGCCAATGGAAACAGGTAACGTGGGGCGTGTAAGCGCTTTCAAAAATAGCGGAAGCCGTGCACCACCACACCAGGGCCAGTCATTGGCTCATTTTGAATGAGGCATCCAGGGAAATCCAATTGCTGCAGACGTGTGCCACTGATATTAGCTCAGGGCCCTATATATGTGGGAATTTCTGCAGCACACATTCACTGCTTTCAGCCTCTTCTGCATGCGACCATCACCTCGAACTGCTGCTGCTGAGCTATCCAACAACTGCTGCCTGCGACCATCACCTCGACCTGCTGCTGCTGAGCTATCGAACAACTGCTGCTGTAGTGCCACAGTCCTGGACCTTGCCATGCAGAGAGTGCGAGAGATCCGGTCTCGTCCCTTCACCGCAGTGGAGCTGGATGTCCTTGTGGACGGTGTGCTCAGCCACTATGAACGGCTCTAGGGTGCCCCCGGACAGGTGGTAATTGCAGTGGGGAACATGTTGGTGGGCATGAGGTGGTCACTGACTCCTGGCTCCTGCAAGCTTGGCGGTGTGCTATGGGACCTTCACATGTGTTGTACTGAGCATGCCTGCTGAAAGTTACGTGTTTCTACGATGTTTGTGCATGTCCAACTGTCCACTGACGTTCCCCTCTTGTCTCCCATCATGGTAGGTCAAGCTGCACCTTCGCAAGGCCACGTGATGTACGGGCAGTGTGGGTGTGCAATAGACGACACACACACTGCCACAAGCGCTGGGATGACATATCCAGACTCAGCAAGAATGTTGCGGAGATGACACTGGGGATGATTCCAAGATCTACCCGGCTTGCACGATGCACCATGACCCCTCTAATGCACTGTATCATTACCGTGACGCATCCTGACCTGTCCGCCTGGCTGAGAGGGGATCAACAGCAAACTAGCGGTAAGCAGACTGTATGTGTCTGTGACTTGTGAGTGCATGCATGTATTGGTGCTCAGACACAGTAGTGACATCCGTGGTGCGTATGTTTTGCTGCAATTGTATTTTGGTGCCATTAGCGGAGTGAGCGTTAGCATCCATGTCCACCAGGTGGACATACCAGTTGCTTTGTAGTTGAGGGTTCCAACACATGCAGTTGAGCTCTGTGGTCCGATGGCATGACATGTGTGGTGGTCTGCATGCACTTGCCCTGTTTGTATGATGTACATGTTTCACAGGCACCCCCGGTTCTCTGACATGAGGATGTCTAGTAGGGGTGGTTCGTGTGCAGGATGGGTGATACATGTTAGTCAACTGTAAGGAAAGTTGATATTTTGTAATCTTCAGTACGTGAGTGTGGCACTTGGGTTAACATCTTTTCTCTCTCTTTCAGCTTTGGCCGAGGGCACTGACCCACAGACGACGGAGATGAGTGGTGGCAATGCATCCGGATCCGAGATCACACACACGCAGACTGACACTGAAGAGGGCAACCCCGGAGGACTCACATGTGGAGACACCATCGTCCTCATCTACAGACAGTGTTGGTGAGTCAGCACTGTTGTCACACACAGGGAGTGGGCAATCAACACCTTCAGTCGGTACACAGCACACAGGGCCCACACTGCCACCAACTGCAACAAGTACTGCTCGTGCTCGCCAGAGTAGGGGGAGCAGAGTTGCCTTCGGTGCAGGCACCACTGCCCCTGTGACACAAAGTGCACTTTGTGCTGAGGCTGTTGATCTGCTGCGACATATGTGTGTAGGACATACCAACATGATCAATGCATTCCAAGACCACGATAGGAAGTTGGGGCAGGTGGTAGCATTCATGGAGGGGATGCATGGCGATGTTGCTGGTCTCCACAGAACAGTTCAGTCATTAGCAAACACTGTGTCTTCAGCCATTCTACAGTCGCATGGACAGGGTGCTACTTCAATTCCCCCATCCACACCACTTGATGTCTCAGGGGAGAGTGAAATGTCAGACCAGGCCTCATTTTCGGGGTATTGCACTAGAAGCAGCCACAGGCAGCAAGGCAGGGCACGGAGGATACAGACACCATCCCCTAGAACAAGGATATCTTTCACCGAAAACGACATGAGCTACCCTGGAGTTGACACACAGGATCCTCAAGGGGTGTTGGGGGAAAGGGATTCACATGTAACACAGGCATCCCCCACAAATGGTACTCCCAAGGGCAGGGACACTCCCAAGGACAAGGACACTACAAAGGAAAGGGCACCTCCCAAGTCCAGGGACACTCCCAAGGACAAGGACACTACAAAGGAAAGGGCACCTCCCAAGTCCAGGGACACTCCCAAGTACAAGGACACTACAAAGGAAAGGGCACCTCTCAAGGGCTGGGACACTCCCAAGGACAAGGACACTATGAAGGAAAGGGCACCTCCCAAGTCCAGGGACACTCCCAAGGACAAGGACACTACAAATGAAAGGGCACCTCCCAAGTCCAGGGACACTCCCAAGGACAAGGACACTACAAAGTAAAGGGCACCTCCCAAGGGCAGGGACACTCACAAGGACAAGGACACTACAAAGGAAAGGGCACCTCCCAAGTCCAGGGACACTCCCAAGGACAAGGACACTACAAAGGAAAGGGCACCTCCCAAGTCCAGGGACACTCCCAAGGACAAGGACACTACAAAGAAAAGGGTACCTCCCAAGGGCAGGGACACTCCCAAGGACAAGGACACTACGAAGGAAAGGGCACCTCCCAAGTCCAGGGACACTCCCAAGGACAAGGACACTACAAAGGAAAGGGCACCTCCCAAGGGCAGGGACACTCCCAAGGACAAGGACACTAGAAAGGAAAGGGCAACTATCAAGGCCAGGGACACTTCAAAGGGCAGGTGCACTACTAAGGATAAGTCTGCTCTCAGGGACAGGGCACCGCCCAGGGATCAGGGAAATTCTAGAGACAGGACACCTCCTACGGCCAAGGCACATCCCAGGGCCAAGGGTTCTCCCATGGACACGAGCTCCATCAAGGACAGGTATACATCACCCCTGGCTGCCCTGAGGCTGATGTTGTTGAAGGAACGTAAAACACATGTGTCAGCGGTGGAGTCCCCACATACCTCTACTCCCATCCACACCCCGCAGAAGCAGAGGAAGGAGTACAATGTTGTTGCATCCCCCATTACACATGATGCAGAGGGCAGAAGGCAGACCCACAGCAAAGGTCAAGCAGGGTCCAGCACGTCCCCAGAGAGCAGACCACCACCAGCACATGATCCACCTTTGATGTCTGATGAGGCCACACCACTTACCAGTCCAGTCATGTCCAGGGTGCCCCTACATATCCAAAAGAAACGGAGACACACACCAGTGACACCTGACCACCACAATGTCACTCCAGTAGAGCTGTCCCCAGCTCCCAGAGCCAACCTGCCTCCTGGCCCATACAGCCCTGTGGCTCATCATTTCAGTGGTCCTAGTGGGTCAGCTGCAGTTCACTCTCATGTGTCAGATAGTGCCACTGTGTCTGTTATTCGCTGTCATGCCTCATTTAGTAGCACTGTGTCAGTTGTGCCCTCTCCTGTTTCAGGTACTGGCACTGTGTGTGTCCGCCACTCTCATGTCTCAGATGCTGGCATGGTATTTGTTGGTCACTGTACAGGGACATGTCCTGGCAGTGTGTCTGGGTCTATGGCTCATGTGTCAGTCACTAGAGCTGTGCCTGTGTCTCACACTCCTGTTTCTGGTGCTGGCAGTGTGTCTGGGTCTATGGCTCATGTGTCAGTCACTAAAGCTGTGGCTGTGTCTCACATTCCTGTTTCTGGTGCTGGCAGTGTGTCTGGGTCTATGGCTCATGTGTCAGTCACTAGAGCTGTGGCTGTGTCTCACACTCCTGTTTCTGGTGCTGGCAGTGTGTCTGGGTCTATGGCTCGAGTGTTAGTCACTAGAGCTGTGGTTGTGTCTCACACTCCTGTTTATGGTGCTGGCAGTGTGTCTGGGTCTATGGCTCGAGTGTTAGTCACTAGAGCTGTGGTTGTGTCTCACACTCCTGTTTATGGTGCTGGCAGTGTGTCTGGGTCTATGGCTCATGTGTCAGTCACTACATCTGTGGCTGGGTCTCGCACTCCTGTTTCTGGTGCTGGCAGTGTGTCTGGGTCTATGGCTCATGTGTCAGTCTCTAGAGCTGTGGTTGTGTCTCACACTCCTGTTTCTGGTGCTGGCAGTGTATCCGAGGCGCCTAGGTCAAGCAGTCCACCAGATTCTGTGCTGTGAGGTGTAGCTCCCATCACTCACATGTCATTTGACTTGGTGTATAGATTGTCCATTGTAACCACCCTTGCATTATTAATGTTCTTGGGACGGGGTGCTTGACCCACGTACTTGTGTTGCCTCAGATGTACCTGCTCTGTTATGGACACTGCCCTGTTGCTGTTCTGATACTGCATTGTGCCCTCTCATGTGCTGCCTCAGATGTACCTGCTCTGTTATGGACACTGCCCTGTTGCTGTTATGATACTTCATTGTGCCCTCTCATGTGCTGCCTCAGATGTACCTGCTCTGTTCTCTGCCATTGACTTTTGATACACTTAGCCCCTCTCATGTGCTGCCTCTGATGCATGCTCTGTTCTGTGCCATGGACTGTTGATGCACTTAGCCCCTCTCATGTGCTGCCTCTGATGTACCTGCTCTGTTCTCTGCCATGGACTGTTGATGCACTTAGCCCCTCTGCGATGGTGCTGTTTAGAAACTGTGGTTTTTTAAGAAACAAGGGAGACCCAACAGATAGCTAAGTACCATGGGTATAACAACGTTATAGTGAACAAGACGGTCCTTAGCTTATTTCAGAATCAACAAAAAGATGCTGTATAGAAACACAATGGAAAACTATACGTGTTATAAAATTTCCAAACCCAGCCGGGAGAGGAGTTTATTTTATAAAGAAGCAATGTTCAATCCAATAATTCAAATGTAATCACAAGACACAAGCCTGTGTCGTACATGAAAAGAAGGAAACAGAAAGATAGCATAAGGGTGAAAGAGGTGTCTATCAGGCATAGAGCGAGAGCAAAGACAGGGTACTGTTAATAGGTAAAAAATCAATCACAGTATCGCCTGGAGTGGAATATAAACAATCTTATTGGTCAATATTGTAAATATGAACCCACTCATGGGTGTCGACGTTTCGATCCCTATTGCTCAACAAGATACATGGGATCATCATCAGGACAGTTGTAATGAACAAGACATGCCTGATTGTAAATGAAGCCACGCAGTGAACTGACATGGAGGTCTCTACGGGGGTCCGGACGCAATTGGTAATGCAGGAAAGTTAAACAGTGTTGATCGCTTCCAACCGCGAGGGTGGCGCTTGAGGTGCTCAAATGGCAAGCAATACGGAGTTCTTTTCAAAAAAATAATAATCACCGTGTAGGTAGCAAGGACCGTACACGTGGGATCCCAGCAATGAGGATTTGGACGTCAGTCCCGATGAGGACTCGTCTTCCCGTGGCTTCTCGGTCGATGCCGAAGCGCCACCCTCGCGGTTGGAAGCGATCAACACTGTTTAACTTTCCTGCATTACCAATTGCGTCCGGACCCCCGTAGAGACCTCCATGTCAGTTCACTGCGTGGCTTCATTTACAATCAGGCATGTCTTGTTCATTACAACTGTCCTGATGATGATCCCATGTATCTTGTTGAGCAATAGGGATCGAAACGTCGACACCCATGAGTGGGTTCATATTTACAATATTGACCAATAAGATTGTTTATATTCCACTCCAGGCGATACTGTGATTGATTTTTTACCTATTAACAGTACCCTGTCTTTGCTCTCGCTCTATGCCTGATAGACACCTCTTTCACCCTTATGCTATCTTTCTGTTTCCTTCTTTTCATGTACAACACAGGCTTGTGTCTTGTGATTACATTTGTATTATTGGATTGAACATTGCTTCTTTATAAAATAAACTCCTCTCCCGGCTGGGTTTGGAAATTTTATAACACGTATAGTTTTCCATTGTGTTTCTATACAGCATCTTTTTGTCGATTCTGAAATAAGCTAAGGACCGTCTTGTTCACTATAACGTTTAGAAACTGTGGGCCCGATTCACAGAATGAACTTAAGACTCAATCCTAAACTTACTACTATTTTGGTATTCACAGAATGCACTTACTACTTTTGGCATTCACAGAATGAACTTACTACTTTTGGTATTCACAGAATGAACTTACTACTTTTGGTATTCACAGAAGTTAGGATTTTGTCTTAAGTTTGTCTTAAGACAAACTTAAGACAGACTTAAGTTAGGATTTTGTCTTAAGTCTGTCTTAAGACAAACTTAAGACAAAATCCTAACTTCTGTGAATACCAAAAGTAGTAAGTGCATTCTGTGAATGCCAAAAGAAGTAAGTGCATTCTGTGAATACCAAAATAGTAGTAAGTTTAGGATTAAGTCTTAAATTCATTCTGTGAATCGGGCCCACTAACTATTAGCGCGAGAGGGGGTGATCTGAATCAAAAAAGAAAAAAACGCGAACAGTTCTACATGTCTAGATTTAATAGTGTCCGGATGGGCCTTAACAGTAGAGAAGATTGGGAACGTATAGTTTAAGATTGCACAGAAGTCAGAATCCTTGAAACCCTAAATCTGTAAGTTAGCCTTGCCCCTCCTTAAACTAACATCAAAATGCAAATAATCACAGGCATCCTAATGAATGAACGAACCGGCGATTCCAGTTGCCGCTCGCATTTGTTAGTAGTGGACACTGAGCCATACAAGATCACTGGGTTATTGAGATCCCTTAAGTAAATAATTTGTCAGTATATGTTGATGGAACATTGATACTTGCACATAAGTTCAGAATGTTAGGTGAACAACAGCGTAAAGTTACGTGGTTTGAATCATTCAACCACATGACTGGAAACGGTCCAATTAGAATACCGCTTTCAAACGCTGCACAATAACTAATATTAAAATGTAAATAATCACAGGCATCCTAATGTAAGAAATAACCGGCTATTACAGTTACCGCTCGCATCTGAGAGTAGTGCATTCTTGGTCACATAAGACCACTGGGTTATTGAGATCCCCTTTTTTAAATATGTCTATATAACATTTACGCTAACATAGAACCGGATACAAGGTTTTTGTTAGTAAAATACGATATTTAACAAGCACCTAGTTAAAGTCACAATTTGTAGCCATAACCTCCAGCATGATGGAATGTTAAATTATTTTTGTTGACAGCCCCTAATATTTACCTCAACTCTGTGACTGCAATAGATATCATTAGATACATGGTGCTAGTTAATAAGATACGACATGTAACAAGAAGAAGCAGATTAATACGTAAAAGAAGCCATTGTTAAATCAAGGTAACTGAAAACCTACAACAAGTGTAATTTTATTAAACGCATGCGCAAGAATAGAAGCATTAAATGTAAGATTTTACCATGTGCCTTTTGGCCTTTTCATCTTACAGTGGGAGGACAACCCCCAGACTATCAAAAGGTCAAAAAGATAAGCCAATTTAAAGGGCTACGATTACAGCGATTTGCCATACATTGAACAGTTGGTAAGTAGAATGATGTTTTGGTCATAGACTCATCAAATATAATCTGACCCAAAAAGATAGAGTAAACTCCATCTTCGTTCTTCTGTTCTAGCAAATACGCCATTAAATCGACAATTTGACATCGGTGGCTCCTATTAGAACAGTATGGAAACGTATATTACCGTTTAAAGGTACTTTACCTAATACCAACTTCTATCTGTGAAAATATTTTCGAGTGAGAAGGTTAAATACCATTGATACAAAGTACCTCCCTTGTCAAAAAATTATTTTTTGTACAGATATCGGAATATTCAGAATCAGGTATATCCCCAAAGTCTGATACCCATTTGACCCGGAATATGGAACGGGCGTGTTTGCATGAACTTTGAGGAATCAAAAACCTCAGGTAACGAGTTAACAAAAGTCCTTACTTAATATAAAGAGTGGGGTATAATATAGTTTTAGTCCCAACGCTAGAGATATAATTTCTGGCTAAATTCTAGTGAGCCCTTTTTTTCGGCAATACCAATACAGGAACCTACCAAGACGCTATAACTAGTGGTGTATAAATATGTCTACGGACTATTTGAAATCCTTAAGTTGTCTGCAGTAAAACCAACAAGGAGTCAAAATTGACTACAACAGCAGTAGTAGTAACAGAGAGAGTTTATATGTACAAGAAACTGTATTTTAAACAAACTGTATCATTTCTATTTTTAGTAATTGTGTGTTTCTTTATAGAACTGGTCCTGAAGAAGGTTTTAATTGACATTTTCAACCGAAACGCTGCGTCGACCCCTGTCCCTATGAACATTTTAACTATCGTCGAATATTGTTCCAACCTTGTTCCTATGAACATTTTTTACTATTGTCATATATTGTTCGCATTATCTGTTTTTAAATATGTCTGCATGTAATTTGTCAATTTTTGTGATTGTGAGTAAATGGTAATACCATTGAATAAATATGTACTTGTACAAATTTTATAACAATTTGTCTTCTCTGTTTACTATTCCTTATTAGATGTCAAAAATTATTTTTGCAAAGCCATTGTGTGTGTATCAGACATATAGAAGTCGTGCTATATCTTTAAATATACTGTTATGGTTTTTATTTTGTGCTGGACACTAAACACATATAATTTACTATTACCACTCCACCAAGTATAAACTCAGAGAAGGTGCTGGGTATTAAACCCATATAAATTACTATTCCAACTCCACCAAGTATAAACTCAGGGAAGGTGCTGGACACTAAATCCATTTAATTTATTGTTACCACTTATCCAAGTATAAACTTAGGGAAGGCGCGGGACAGTATACCCATATAAATTACTATTCTAACTCCACTAAGTATGTATCCAGGAAAGGTGCTGGACATTAAACCCATATAATTTACTATTACCACTCCACCAAGTATAAACTCAGGGAAGATGCTGGGCACCAAACCCATATAATTTACTATTCCAACTCCACCAAGTATAAACTCCAGGCTAGTGCTGGACATTAAACCCATTTAATTTATTATTACCACTTACCCAAGTATAAACTTAGGGAAGGTACGGGACAGTAAACCCATATAAATTACTATTCTAACTCCACTAACCATGTATTCACGGAAGGTGCTACACATTAAACCCATATAATTTACTATTACCACTCCACCAAGTATAAACTCAGAGAAGGTGCTGGACATTAAACCCATATAAATTACTATTCCAACTCCACCAAGTATAAACTCAGGGAAGGTGCTGGACAGTAAACCCATATAAATTACTATTCTAACTCTACTAAGTATGTATTCAGGGAAGTTGTTGGACTTTAAACCCATATAATTTACTATTACCACTCCACCAAATATAAACTCAGGGAAGATGCTTGACACAAACCCCATATAAATTACTATTCCAACTCCACCAAGTATAAACTCCAAGGATGGTGCTGGACATTATACCCATTTAATTTATTATTACCACTTACATGTCAGAACTCGAAGCTAGACCTTGGCTTACCGGTTCTTGCACAGGAACAGAGATGCTTGTACCCAAATCCCTCTCAGCAATGCCAGTAGGTCTTTAACCAGAACCTCCTTGCATTACCTCGGGGGATGGGGGAAATTGGATAAAATAACAAAAGAGAAGAGAAGAGACTGTTCCTGTATGGGTCCTTCGCTCAGCTATCTTCTGTCGCTGTCTTTCGGTAAGGAACCTAAAAACAATAATACATTATCACAATTCTAGCCTCTTTTAAACTATTTAGATTCTACTCTGTAATCTTCTCTCACCCACCCTTATGCTTCAGGACGTTAGCTCCTCTTCTGTTATATGGTTGTGGTTCAATTCTCCTCTAGTTAGTTGTCACTAGTATAAAAGAAAAATAACATTTTAAATTACCTTTCCTAACATGAGCCTTGACTATGTTAAATTTCTTTCTTGGAGTAAGTGCACTTACTTCACTAATTAGCGGAGTTCTTCTCTAATTGGGGATCTGTTATTCTTTGTAATTCTGCTCTGCACCTCTTACACTTTTTAATCCAGATATTTTATTGTCTTTTGCAGGTTGACTGGGCAAACTACAATTCCTCAACTCCTGGTGAGTATTTACAATATTTACATTTCATTATATTCTTTCGCCTGGCTAAGCACACTGTCCATGTTAAATCTTAATTCCTTTTCTTTATTTTCAGATACGATGGACTCAGTGAATATTTCTAGTCAGGTAAATGACAAATTTAACATTGCAACTCTGTAAAAGTCTGTTAATGCTTTTTTTTTGCTTTCACTTAGCTTATCTTTCTCCAGCTGCTTTCTGCCACGCAAAGCCTCTTAAATCATGTGTCACAGGGCTTCTTTCTCCAGACGATTTTTCGAACTGCTTGCCTCCAAACTCCTTCTGACAGCTAGACTTGATGAATCTTTTCTCTTTGACCTTCACAGACGCGTCTGCACCTCTCAGGGCTTAATTAATTTAACTTAACTCGGCAACTCTCGCTTGACTGAATGCGCCGAGAGCCTAATTGAACTTGACTTCTTTTTTGTTTATATTGCTAACCAAATACCTATCTTTACTGGAACATTTCTCTGACTAAACTATAGCGCAACCTTGAAGCGAACTTCTCCGGTCAAATTCTGTGGTGAAGTGCGCATTCCTTAATGCGCTCGCGCTGCTCCTAGAATTCACTGCAGCTGTGACCAGAGAGACTAGACCGTCTACTCGCCTTCTGCTGTGGCCACTGCGGCGGCCATCTTATTTCTCCAAATCTGTACCTTTTTTGTCCAAGTGTGTCTGACTGAAACATCTTGTCCAGCTCGCCTCATATTAGGGTCACTAAGGATGGAACCCAGGGTTTGAGTCCTGACAGTACCCCCCAACAAGGCAGATCCTCTCCTTCTGGGCTTACTGGGAAACCGTTGGTGAAAAGACCTAATCAACCTTGGAGCATGAACATCTTCCGCCAGTTCCCAAGATCGTTCCTCAGGCCCATACCCCTTCCAGTCTATTAAATAGTACAGTCTTCCCCTGGATTTCTTGGAATCCAAAATTTCTTTTACTTCATACTCAGTTCCTGTTTCTAACTGAATTGGTTTTGGAGGTAATTGAGTTCTCAGGTTTGTCGAGGCCTTCTTTAACAAAGATACATGAAAAACTGGGTGAATCTTTAATTTGGGTGGCAAAGTTAATCGGTAAGTGACCTGATTGATTTGTTCTTCTATAGGATAAGGACCAATAAATCGAGGCTGAAACTTCCGATTTCCCTTTAACCTCAAGTTCTTGGTGCTCAACCAGACTGGATCTCCAATTGTCAAGGAAGGCCCCTCTCGTCTCTTCTGATCAGCGTAACCCTTATACTTTTCTTTGGCTATTTTTAGATTGTCTTCTGCTCTTTGTTGGATTTGATGCAAATGCGAAATGACTTCCTTTACTGCAGGGACTGCTGTTTCCATTTGTCGAATAGTCGCATTTGGATGCCTGCCATAGTTTAAGTAAAAGGGGGAATACCCAGTCGAACAGTTTTTTGCATTATTGTGAGCAAACTCTGCTGACCATAGGTAGTCAGACCAATCCCCCTCCTCTTTCAGGAGATACAAACGTAGATATTGTTCCAGTTCTTGGTTTGCTCTCTCGGTCTGCCCATCAGTCTCTGGGTGATAGCTAGTGGAAAACCTAACGTCGGTTCCTAGACTCTCCATGAAGGCTCTCCAGAAGTGAGATAAAAACTGGGAACCCCTATCTGAGATTATTATTTTGGGAATTCCATGTATCCTTACTATCTGGGAACTGAATTGGGTGGCTAGTTGTTTGGCAGAGGGAACCCCTTTTAGTGCTACAAAATGGGCCATCTTAGAATAGGCATCCACTACTACTAGGATGGTGTCGAAACCCTGACTGTTTGGCAAATCTGTGGTAAGGTCAAGTGTTACTGTGTGCCAAGGATAAGGTGGTGTGGGTAATGGCTGTAATAGCCCCTTAGGTGCCTGCCGCTCCGATTTTCCCTGCGCGCAAATCTCACAGGACTTAACATACTTCTCAATGTCTGAGGTCATCTTCGGCCACCAATAATGTCTCTTAATTAACTCTGCAGTCTTGGCTTCTCCTTTGTGCCCAGCTAGACGATCATCATGATATTCACGCATTATTTGCTGTTGTAATTCTGTAGTGGGAATATACAAGGTGTCCTGGAAATACGGCAATTGTTGAATAATTCTTCTGTTTGCATCTTCCTTAACCCATTCTTGCAATGACTCTGAAATCATGACTTCTCCAATTTCTTTCTCCAGATTGATGGAAGTTGTGACTCCAATTATCCTCGATTCTGGAATGATTGGTTGATTTTCAGTTAAGGTTTTCTGAGCTTCCGTGCCAATTCTAGATAATGCGTCTGCCTTTCCATTTTGCGCACCCGGACGATAGGTAATTACAAAATCGTAATCTGCAAAGTATAGAGACCATCTCAATTGTCGGGGCGTGAGAGTTCTGGCAGTCTTCAAAAATTTAAGATTGCGATGATCAGTGAACATCGTCACTTGATGCTGGGCTCCCATCAAGTAGTGTCTCCATTCCTTAAAGGTATCTTTAATCGCCAACAGCTCTTTTTCGGTTATGGTATAGTTGACCTCTGCTGGGGTTAACTTCCTAGATCGGTAAGCCACCGGGTGTAACTGTCCTGTGGTCTTATGTCGTTGGGACAACACTCCACCCACGGCCTGGTCTGAAGCATCCGTCTCTACATAAAAAGGCTCCGACAGGTCCGCATGTAATAGAACTGGTGCCGTGGTGAAATCTTTCTTCAAAGACTGGAAGGCCTCCTCTGACTCTTTTGTCCATTCAAACTTGATTCCTTTCCTTAGTAATTTCGTCAAAGGGAGAATCTTTCTGGAGAATTCACTTATAAACCTTCGATAAAAATTGGCGAATCCGTTGAAGCTTTGAACTTCCTTCACACTCGCAGGTGAGTCCCAATTTGTGACTGCTTCGACCTTTCGTTGATCCATCAATATTCCGGAGGGTGAAAGGACAAACCCCAAAAACTCAACCTGCGACACATGAAAAGCACACTTCTCCAATTTTACGAACAATTTATTTTCTCGTAGTTTCTGCAACACTCCTTTGACTTGCTCTCGATGTCTGGTTACATCGGCCGAATAGATTAAAATATCGTCGATGTACACAATTGCGCACTGATCAATAAATTCTTTCAAGACGTCATTTATAAAATGCTGGAATGCTGCTGGAGCGTTGCACAATCCATAGTGCATTACTTGATACTCAAAAAGCCCAAACCTCTTCTGGAATGCCGTTTTCCACTCATCACCCTCTCGCATTCGTACCAGGTGATAAGCTCCTCTTAGATCTAATTTGGTGTAAATTTGAGCTCCCTTCACCTGATCCAGAAGTACCGAGATTAAAGGTAAAGGGTACCGATTTTTCTTTGTCATCTTGTTGATTGCTCTGTAGTCGATGCAAGTTCTCAATTCTCCTTTCTCCTTCTTTGGCACGAAAAATAAAGGAGACGAGACTGGGGACTGAGAGGGCCGAATAAAGCCGTTGCCAAGTATTTATCCAAATACTCCTTTAAATGTTGATGTTCTCTTTCCGTTAGGGCATAGACACGACTGCATGGTAAGTTTGAACCCGGTTCCAAGTCTATTTTACAGTCATAGACTCCATGCGGCGGTAGCTGTTTGGCCTCCACTTCGTTGAACACATCCTCAAACTCCTTATACTCCTCTGGTATTTCTTGGGCGTTGATTACACACATTGAATGACCGATTGAGCACAAGGATAAGGCCGCATTGGACTCTAGACGTCCTTTCTCAGTACTAAAACTATTCTCTTGACAATAATTTGAATCCATTGTGATGGTTCTAGAACTCCAGTCAATCGTGGGATTATGCTCGGTGAGCCATGGGAGGCCCAGAATTAGTTGGAACTGGGGAGCATCAATCAAGTTAAACTGAATCTTTTCTTTATGCCCATCATTAGAGATCAATTGAATTTGTTCCGTGTGACTCACAATAGGCCCTGATGAAAGGTTTGTTCCATCAACTGCCCGGACTGGTTCACTCCTGGTGTTTCTGATTGCTTGTATGCCTACTTTAGCAGCGAATCTTAGGTCGCAGAAGTTTCCGGTCGCTCCTGAATCGATCATGACTGATACTTCCGTTAAGGTCGTCTGTCCAAATCTCACTTTCATTGATAAATTTAGATGCGGAGCCGCAGCTTGCAAGGTGTTCGCTACTCGATGTTCACTTGGAGTCATTTCTTGGATCCCACTCACCTGTTCAACTCCTCCCACAGGTGGTGCCATTAGTTTTCCTTCGACTTAAAGGCTGTTTTAGGTTTCTTAGGACAATTCCTTACAAAATGCCCCCCCAGATCCACAGTACATACACAAATTACTAGCTCTCCTTTTTTCTTTCTCTTCTTTGGATAATGGTCCTCTTATCGTTCCAATTTGCATGGGCTCAGTTCCTTGTTGGCTCTCTGAACTTCTTGTGCTGTCAGATCGAGCTCTATCATACCTTGGAGCAATTGTCCTAAAGTCTTTTTTCTTTTCACCTCTTCTTTCTCCTTGGCGGAAATCAATCTCCAAAACTAAGTCAATCAGTGCTGAAATCTCGGTTGGTCGATTGGGAATTTGAGCCAAAGTATCTTTTAATTCGTCTCTCAAACCCCTATAAAAAACTGCCGCTCTCTTACTTTCTGGCCAGTCAGTCTCCACCACCAGTTTATTGAACTGGGCCAAGTACGCTATCAGATCTCGATTGCCTTGCCGCAAATCTAATAACTCATTGTCCACCACTTGGGATATTCTCCGTCGATCAAATATTCGAAGAAATTCTTGTTTGAATTCCTCAAAATTTCTTAACAAAGGATCATCTCGAGTGACTAGGGGCATAGACCATGATGCTGCGTCCCCACTTAAATAAGACAGTATGAAAGCCACCTTGGACTGCGCGTCGGGAAATATCGAAGGGCGGCACATAAAATGTAATGAACATTGTGAAAGAAAAACCTGTGCCTTCTGTCGGTCCCCATTAAATCTTTCGGGAGCGGCTAATGGTATAACAGGGGATAATGAATGAATTACTTGTGTGGTGGATCTATTTGTGGCTTCTAACACTCGATTAATCGCTTCCCTCTCTAAGGTACTGGACTGTCGTAACCTTTGCGCTAATTCTGCAGTTTCTTTTCTGGAATTAACTACCTCCTGTCTGAGGTTTCGATTATCTTCTCTGACTGCAATCAATTCCTTTTGTATGGCGTCTAAGACTGTTCCTAAGGATTGCAGGTCAATTTCTTCCGCCATCTCTGTTCGGGTGCTGAAGGCAACTTGGGCACTTCACTCTGTCAGAACTCGAAGCTAGACCTTGGCTTACCGGTTCTTGCACAGGAACAGAGATGCTTGTCCCCAAATCCCTCTCAGCAATGCCAGTAGGTCTTTAACCAGAACCTCCTTGCATTACCTCGGGGGATAGGGGAAATTGGATAAAATAACAAAAGAGAAGAGAAGAGACTGTTCCTGTATGGGTCCTTCGCTCAGCTATCTTCTGTCGCTGTCTTTCGGTAAGGAACCTAAAAACAATAATACATTATCACAATTCTAGCCTCTTTTAAACTATTTAGATTCTACTCTGTAATCTTCTCTCACCCACCCTTATGCTTCAGGACGTTAGCTCCTCTTCTGTTATATGGTTGTGGTTCAATTCTCCTCTAGTTAGTTGTCACTAGTATACAAGAAAAATAACATTTTAAATTACCTTTCCTAACATGAGCCTTGACTATGTTAAATTTCTTTCTTGGAGTAAGTGCACTTACTTCACTAATTAGCGGAGTTCTTCTCTAATTGGGGATCTGTTATTCTTTGTAATTCTGCTCTGCACCTCTTACACTTTTTAATCCAGATATTTTAATGTCTTTTGCAGGTTGACTGGGCAAACTACAATTCCTCAACTCCTGGTGAGTATTTACAATATTTACATTTCATTATATTCTTTCGCCTGGCTAAGCACACTGTCCATGTTAAATCTTAATTCCTTTTCTTTATTTTCAGATACGATAGACTCAGTGAATATTTCTAGTCAGGTAAATGACGAATTTAACATTGCAACTCTGTAAAAGTCTGTTAATGCTTTTATTTTTGCTTTCACTTAGCTTATCTTTCTCCAGCTGGTTTCTGCCACGCAAAGCCTCTTAAATCATGTGTCACAGGGCTTCTTTCTCCAGACGATTTTTCGAACTGCTTGCCTCCAAACTCCTTCTGACAGCTAGACTTGATGAATCTTTTCTCTTTGACCTTCACAGACGCGTCGGCACCTCTCAGGGCTTAATTAATTTAACTCAACTCGGCAACTCGTGCTTGACTGAATGCGCCGGGAGCCTAATTGAACTTGACTTCTTTTTGTGTTTATATTTCTAACCAAATACCTATCTTTACTGGAACATTTCTCTGACTAAACTATAGCGCAACCTTGAAACGAACTTCTCCGGTCAAATTCTGTGGTGAAGTGCGCATTCCTTAATGCGCTCGCACTGCTCCTAGAATTCACTGCAGCTATGACCAGAGAGACTAGAGTGTCTACTCGCCTTCTGTTGTGGCCACTGCGGCGGCCATCTTATTTCTCCAAATCTGTACCTTTTTTGTCCAAGTGTGTCTGACTGAAACATCTTGTCCAGCTCGCCTCATATTAGGGTCACTAAGGATAGAACCCAGGGTTTGAGTCCTGACATTACACAAGTATAAACTTAGGGAAGGTGCCGGAAAGTAAACCCATATAAATTACTATTCCAAGTCCACCAATTAATGCTTCACATTAATCCCATATATTATACTACTCACACTCAAATAAATATATACTCTAACAATATGCTTCATAATAAACCAATAAAATCAATATTAATAAATGTTACATACCTCTCTAATAATATTTAACATTTTATATCAAACTTACTTCACTTTTACAAATTTTTGGGTTTTAATAAAAAAAATTCACTTTCCTTTCCTGTACTATAAATATTATAGAAAATCTGTTTTAAATATTTTAACAATAATGTTTTGTTCTTATTCACACATCTATTTAATAAATTAGAACATTGTTAATTTATTTTTTTCACAAAATTATTAATAATACTTAATTTATAGAAATGTAAAAAAATATTTAAAAAACAAATTCAAATTGTAAATAGCAAAATAAATGTTAACATTTTTTTCCAAAATTTCTATTTTGAAATATATTTGGAATTATTTTTTGTTAAATTAAAGAAAAAAAAAATCTAAATTAATAACAAATTCTAAAAACATTTTGTAATTTATTTCCGAATTTATATTAAATATTTTAAAACACTTCCCACCATATTCCCCTAAAAACCCACAACCCACCCATAAAAAAACATATTTTTAATAAAATTTAAATTTAAATTAAATTATTAAAAAATTTAAAATTTTTAAAATATTTTCAATTTTCAATTTTAATTATTTTAAAATACTTCCCACCCTATTCCCCTAAAAATCCACAACTCATCCCTAAAATGTAACAATTTTCGAATTTTTTTTTAACTTTTAAATAAATTTTACACAACTTTAAATTTTTAATTTTTTTATTAATTTAATTATATATATTTTAAAACACTTCCCACCCTATTACTCTAAAAACCCATAACCCACCCCGAAAAAATAAGAATTTTTGTAAAATTTCAACATTTTAAAATTTTTAACACAAATTTAAATTTTTCACATTATTTCATTATTAAAATATATATTTTTTAATACACTTCCCACCCTATTCCCCTAAAAACCCACAACCCGCCCCTAAAAATTTACAAATTAGCAACATTTTAATTTTTTTTTATATATAAAAATGTTAAATTATATGCATAATTATATGACATATTTTAAAACACTTCCCACCCTATTCCCCTAAAAACCCACAACCCGCTCCTAAAATTTATTATACTTTTTTAAAATTATTTTTTTATATTTAAATTAAAAATACAGATACTTTTTTACATTAATAAACAAATTTAAAATTTATTTTATACAAAAACATTAATATTTCTACATTATAAACAGTATATTTAACAAACCGATATTCTAACACTATATTTTGACATTCGATATTTTGACACTCTATATTTTGACTTTCGATATTTTTCACTAACACTAAGGGGTCCATTAGGATGTCGGGCGGATTGCCCCCGCCAGGCTGGAGGTGGCCACCGCCAGCCTGGCAGGGGCAATCCTCCCGACATCCGCGTTCTAATTCCCCCCCCGCCATATTAGGATGGCGGGGGGACCGCGGCGGACGAAAACACCGACCGCCGCTTTTCTGCCCCGGTCGCGTTGCGGCCGGGGCGTTAATGGGACCATATGGTGGCCATCCATATTAGGATGCCTGTCTGCAGCTGCTTTTCCGTGGCGGCAATGCCGTCACGGAAAGGCATGCGGTGATTGCTTGTGTGGGCCCGTTACGGGCCCCCAAGGACTCAGGGGTGGTGGGGGGTGCACATGGGGGGTACCTATGGTACCCCCCAGCAGTTCCATGCACAGCATGGCAGGCACCGCGCGGTGCCTGCCATGCTGTGCATGGAAGTGCACGACATGCCTTCCTGCCATTGTGGCGGGCGGTGCTGAATGCACTGCCCGCCACAATGGAATGAATGCACGATGCGCCCGCCACTGTGGCGGGCGCATCCTAATGCTGCACACGGGACCCCCGCCCTTAGGGCGGGCGGTCCCCTACTACGACAGGATGGCGGGCGGACAAAGTCCGCCCGTCATCCTAATGGACTCCTAAGAAACAATATTTTAAACAATTGATATAAACTACTCGATATTTTTAACTTTGATATTTTTTTACAACTTAAACATCGATAAAACTTACCTCAATATTACTTCCCTCGATATTGATGCTATCTCAATATTCTGGAGTCGATATTATGTCCATTCGAAATTAAAAACTCAATATTGAGACTGCATACCACAGCTCCCAACCGCCAAATTCAGATTAATCCATTGGTCAAGTGTCCCATACTGTAAGTCACCGATGAAATTAAAACCTTCTAGCCACGATGACAGATGATTTAAAATCACCTTCCCCATGATTTTGGCTGCTGAGTTCAAGAGCGAGATGAGTCAGTAACAGACAGGATCACCCGTTGATTCCTTTTTAAAAATAGGAATAATGATGTCCTTCACCCACAAAGGAGGAAAGCCACAAATGTTAGCAGCATTAAAAACCTGTGACAGTATTGTTCCCCAGACCTGAGGGTCTGCCTTATACAAGTGAGCTGGCACCCCATCTGGGACCGGCACCTTTCCTCCAGATATAGCAAGGATGGCTCTATGTAGCTCAGCTATGTTAAAATTGAGTGGCACTAGACCTAACCTAGGCTCCCCTTGAGACTGCGATCCGTTCAGTTCATCGCCACTATACATCCTCCCCAAAAACTCCATCCACCTTTCAGGGGCTACGATATAATCTGTGCCAGTGTTACAGTGTCACAAAAAAATGGGCATTTAACCATCGCCCAGAATTTATAGCTGTCTGAGAGTATGCTCGCTTGACCAAGGTCCTCCTAGGCATTTGCCCTGATGGATTTCTTCTCCTCCTGGACTGCATGCTTATAGACCCTCCTACAGGCCCTGATCTCACTCTCATTCCTCTGAGTTTGTTTAAGAGACAACTTTAACTTCTTATGCGCAGTAGAGCAGGTGCCGTAGAACCACCTCTTCGCCTTAGGTCCCAACCCCTTAGATGGAACAGTTAGGTTAATGGCAATCCAATTAGTTAATATTTCGAAGGCCTCTAAAACTGCTCTATCCTGCACGTTGGTGTCCATGCTTGCTGATACCTCCACTGCACACTCCGCATACAGATTATCTAAAAACCTTTTCGGAACTACCTTCTCCCACTTCAGTCGACTTGATTTGTCCTTGGTGCTAATATCATAATTTGAAATACCCCTACTCTTTACTTTAAAAAGGCACCTAAGTACAGTAGTTCAAGCAAGTTAAAGCATGAGGGGATTATGGATATTGCTCCAAAGAATGCCTAATTTGTATAATGCTGGAGCTAAGGATACAGAGATCATTATAGAATTAAAAATACTATTGCATCCTCTCCCAGTGAAAGTGGGGATAGGAGTAATCTCCCCTGTTTACTCTAGACAATACAGATTGTTTACTAAAAAAAACCTTCTAAAAATGTGCCTTATTCTGTATGTTCAAAATGTGTCGTTGATTGGAGGAGTTCCCCATGAGCCTTATTAGAGATAAAGTTGGAATTGCATATGTGGGTGTTAAAATCACCTAAGATTACGATATCAAAATAAGAGTGTTTACTCATTCTGTAGGTATCGAAAAAACCCTCCAATGCCGCTAGATGTTCTATTGCAGGAGATCTGGTGAAAGAATTGTAAAAGTTAACTACTAATAACGGGTAGTGATTCCTAAAAGACTACTACTAACATGTGGGGAGACTGACACTCTAATTGTCTTGTCTGGCTCCCTAGATCAAGAGAAACCTATAAAAGAAGCCCAGGCAACTCCCGATGTCGAGGGAATTGCATGTTCGACCAACAAAGAAAACTCATCCAAGTAAAAACGCTCGCCGGTATCCCAGGTTTCTTGTAGGGCAATCAGATAACCGCCCGCAAGAGTCCCCAGCCAAAGGACATCTTCTCTTATTGTTCCTAGACCTGCAATATTCCACAAGAGTATCCTCAGGCAGTCTGGGCCCACCCCAGAGGGTGCTCTGGAAAGAGGGGGAGCAGGTTCTGACATCCACGTTGCAGGAGCATTATGAACTCTTTAGGGGGCTGATCTAGATGGAGAAGCATTGTACGTGTTGAACAAGTGACTGGAGTAGATGGAGGAGCAGAATCAAATTTCCCGGGTGAAGGAATAATAATAACAGCTGAGTCCAGGGGTATTTTATCCTGCGGCTCTACCTCAAATAATGGTTGTCAATCTACACCATCAAGCCTACAGGGTCTCAAATCTATTGGTTAGAGGTAAGACTGATCTTGAGTTGTTAATGTGGGTTGAATTGTGCATCCTTGGTACCTGAAGCCAGGAACTATTCAAGGAAGAAGTATTGGCAGGGGGGTAAAAATTCTGAAGGGCGCAATCCTAATCCATGTTTCAGAGCGACCCCCGAGGTCACAGTCTAACAACGCATTAACTTTTGCAGGATGTCTCAAGTTAATTATCACATAGTCCCCCTTGGTGATTTCCCCAGCCTATATCGCACCCAGCCCACTCCTCTGGCCATGATGATGGGATGTATGACCATACAACGCACACTTTTACAACGCATACCTTTACAACGCATTTTTTACACCGCAACATCCATTACAACGCACACCATTACAACGCATACCATTACAACAAATTCTTAGAAACTACCTTTACAACGCATTCCACTACAACGCATACTACATTTACAACGCATACTATTACACCGCATTACATTACATTGCATATAAGGTAAGTGTTGGATAGTGTAGGGGTTAAAATTACTATTCTACCTCCAGGGGGTGCAACAGTAGGGAAAGTTTTGGATAGTGTAGGGGTTAACATTACTATTCTAACTCCAGGGGGTGCAACAGTAGGGTAAGTGTTGGATGGTAAGTTTTGCGTTGTAATGGTATGCGTTGTAATGACTGCGTTGTAATGGTATGCGTTGTAGTGGTGTGCGTTGTAGTGTCATGCGTTGTAATGACTGCGTTGTAAATGTATGCGTTGTAATAGATTTTGCGTTGTAAAAGTTTCGTTGTAATGGTAGTGCGTTGTAAAAATTACGTTGTAAACGTTGTATACCTGATGATGACCGGGGATAGCCGATGGCCATTTACAATATTGGAATTACACCAGTGAGTAACCTTTTGAATCAAGCCCATTTTGCTCTCCTTACTCCCCTGTGTGATTGGTGGGACCCCCACTAGTACTATCGCCAAAGGTGCTGAATCTGGGGGCAAATCTATGATCTCCTGGCTGCCAGCTTGAGGCTTTATGGGATTAATTAAGAGAGGTATATCAGGTAAACGCCCCTGTAAAAATGATGTCCCTCGAGATGGGATCACCTGGGCCACCTGCACCCCATAAAGTGGATTACAGTTCGCGCTTGAGGTCCTAACCCCTTCAGTTACCTCTTGTCCTATATGCCTATTATTTAGAGGGATTTGAGATTCAGAGGATGCCTGGGTTGAACAATCAATCACTACTGAGGAGTCCACTATGTCTAGTTTCCCGCTTTCAGACACAGGCTTTTTGGTTGAAATGATCCGGGGGGGCTCTTTTGCCGCCTGTTTTCTTCCTCTTGGTAGGGGGGCTAGGTAGGTGATCCTCTGCCAGTGTCAAGACTGTCTCAGCATAGGGGCTTCCTGCTAATAAATTAGCCTGGGGGATGATACCAGCCCTTGGCTAGCCTCTTCCTCTCCCAGGCTATCTGTTATAAGTTTAGTTGATTCAGATTTTCCTATCTCCAGGGACTGCCTCCTTTCAGTCAGGGCTATCTCCTTTGAGATAATGCTGGCGGCCCTGGTGAGAAACAAGTCAATAGTCAAGGCATTGTTGCCCCCAGTCCCTCAAGCTATTGTTTTTCTTTTGCCCCTGTTTAATTGGTTTAGTTAGGGTTTATCCACACTAAGGGCCTCATTAGGATGACGGGCGGACTTTGCCCGCCTGTCATCCCATCGTAAATCAGGACCACCCGCCATAAGGGCGGGGATCCCGGGGATGCTATTAGGATCCTGTATTTTCAGCATTGTGGCGGGCGGTGCTCTCTGCACCGCCCGCCACAATGCTGAAAATGCACTTTCACATTGTCATTTACAAAGCGGCAGGCATCGCGCGGCGCCTGCAACTTTGTAAATGACAATGAAGGGGCGTACCACAGGTACCCCCCATGTGCACCCCCCACCTGTACTTCACTCTGGGGGCCCGCAGGGGGCCCCCAGAGTGAAGACCGCATGCCTTTCCGTGGCGGCATCGCCGCCACAGAAAGGCACTGAAAACCAGACATCATAATATGGCTGGCGGTGTCTGTTAGACACCGCCACCATATTATTCCTTTTCCGCCCCAGCCGCAAGGCGACCGGTGCGGAAAGCGGCGGACAGTCTTTCCGTCTGCCGTGGTCCCCCATGCCATCCTAATATGGCGGGGAGGGAAATCTGGTGATGATATCGGGCGGATTGCCTCCGCAAGGCTTGCGGTGGCTACCGCCAGCATGGCGGAGGCAATCCGCCCAATATCATAATGGACCCCTAAGAGAGGAAACGGGCGGGTGAACCAGACCTCTCACTAATGATGCAGTACCAAGCCCTGCCGAACCCAAACGGAGGTCACAGAGGGGGCACATTTCGCTTGAATATTGAAAGCTTACACTAAACAGTGAAGAAAATAAATCGCCACAGGAGAGAAGACGTATGACAGTACCTTTGCCTTGGTGTTGAGTTCGCAGGACCAAGACACCTGGCCCAGCCCGGCCTCCTCTGGTCTCGGATATGCTCAGATGCACCTGGCCTTAGCCGGGGCTTCGCTCTGGCATGGCCAAAGCGGCCTGCATGTGTCCTGTGCTGCGGTAGCCCTGCAAGGCTTTAAAAATGCCTCCTGGCTTGTCTTGTTGGCGGTTGATGCCATGGTGGTGCTAGTGGCTGTGGCCCTGGCTATGGTTTCGGCAAAAATTAAGTTTGGGCTCCCGCGCTGCGGGATCCCTGCAAGGCCTAAAAACGCCTCCTGGTGCATCACATTGGCGCCTGCTACCTCGGTATTGCTTGGGTGCCCAGTTGTGGCAGAAATTAAGTATGCATGTGTAGATGATGTAGTACATGTACTATAAAACTACATTTTTAAATATATCACATCATTATTGTGGGTGATTTTGGTTATGCACTCTCTCCCCATTTCTACACACCCTTCCGATGTCTAGCGATACAGCCTCAAAAGAAGTGCAATAGGGCACAGAATCATAGACCAGCTATCTTTGAGCACAATTTTAATATCTTTGAGTCATGTTTCAGATGTCGTGAGAATTTGGCGAGGGTGCTGCTGCACTGTCCAGAGGTTTTGTGCATGATAGTAGTAACCGGTTGCATTTTGCATAACTTTGCCTTTAACTGAGCTTACATCACCCCTGGCTACAGACCCATCCAGATTTCCAGGGTTGGACACGGCACAGAGATCAGGGGGTGCACCTTAGTTGCTAGTTTACTTGCTGAATTATTGTGGTTGGACAATACATTTTAAAAGATAGTGGATTATTATCAATACCTCTTTGTACAATTACCTTCAAACACTCTAACAGTGTCATGCTTCATCATCGGGTCACCCTGGCTCCTAAAAGCCAGGGTGTGCTCAAACGTTTTTCAGGGAGCTCTTATGAGACATGGCCGGGGGGGGTTAAAGATTAAAATACTGCCCTATACTCCAGGTATCCCTTTAAAAAAATGGAGAGGTGATAGTTATTAAAATAGAAAAGAATAGGGTGTGCCCAGGATACAATGGTCCCATGACCCGATGATGAAGCATGACACTATTAGAGTATGTGAGGGTAATTATACAAAGAGGTATTACCTCCCAATAGTGGTTGAAGCAATTGGCCAACTCTCATATAGAGAAACAAGCCTACACATTACCCTTTAGTTTTCCTTTTGGGTTGGATACTTTATGATTGTGAATATTGTCTGGGAAGACGTATCCCTTCCGCTCCCCTGTGTGGAACACCTCTCTACCCTTGAGAGCTAAGGGCCAGTTTGTATATGGATTATTACCAAGACTTGGCGGCAAACTGGAGCACTCTGCGCTCCATGGAGGAGCACGGAATTCCTGCATTACGCCATTCAGGCTTGGAGCGGACTTTTTTATCCATTCGAATGCTCAGGTTTTCTTCCGGTTCCTAACCATGAGAGATGGCTGTGAGTGTGCTGAGACTTCTCACACCACTAGCAAGCTCCCACTGGACTTCGTGCTCACTCACATGGCTTCCAGCTGAGACGGCTCTCATCTAGCATCATTAGTGCTGATCACAAATGGAGAGGTCAAGAAGCTTTTCTGCTTGAGAATGCAGCTGAGAGGCATTTGGAGTGGACTTTCTTCTTAAACTAGCTGTTGGACCACTTTTGAAAAAAAAGAATTCAAACCAGAAGGAAGTGCCCCAGAGACTCCAACTTCCTGTTCCTATCCAGCAGGCTCCTCCCAGTACTTTGTCCCTCTCCTGGTCACTTTTCATTGGGATTTGGAGCTGGAGGATAACTATCCTTATCTTCTGCAGATATACTATTGGATTTAAGGACTCACAAGTGAGTTGAAAACATAACGTACAAGGGTGTTTGTTTGAGTGGGGGCTTGCACCTGGATTTATTTGCACTTGAATTTGATTTTTAAAATGTATTGTGGTGAGTGGCCTGTAGTTTTAGTAGGTGCATTTCATTTTTCTTCTTTTGTGAAGGAAACATATTGCACAGTTTACTACATTTTCTCAGTTTTAAATAAATTTGAAATGTTGATTTATTTCACTTTGTAGCCTAGTCTGCCAATGGCCTTCCAGCTAGTAAGACCATACTATGGCTCATGGGTTCATGAAACAACTGTTTCTGTGCTGTCTGTTGAATTGAAACACCATTCAGGCTATGGATGGCATTAGAATAAAATACAAAATGTGGTTTTGTGATGACATTTCACTTTGTTCCCCCTGCATCAGTGTATAGGCGGGGTAATGGCTTTGGAGGCATGTGTTGTTGTAAACATTTTTAGCCCTGTTAATTTTCATTTTTGGCATTGACGAATTAATGCTGTGTTCTCTGTGTTAACATGCCTCTTTTGTCTGGCAAGTGTGTGTTTATATCCGTGTTTTCCTTAGGCCACCATTTGCCTTTGTTGTTCATTATGCCATGAAGCATGGGGCCATTTTGTATCGACAGTGTCCACCCTAAGCCTGCATGTGTTTTCCAAGCCTCCTGCTTGTTGTCGTGACCATGTGGCAGGTGGCCATTTTGTGTAGCCAGTCAGTGTGCCTCCCCCATGGGCCTGCATGTCTTCTTTGTTTGTGGCCATGCCTTCTTGCTGGCAGTTGATGCTGTAACCATGTGGCTGGCGGACATTTTGTGAAGCTAGCCAGTGTGCTTTTGCCATGAGCCTGCCTTATTCTATGTTTGTGTGCTTTTGCCATAGGCCTGCATGTCTTCTCTGAAACTGTGACCATTGCTCCTTGATCAGTGTTTGTTGTTGTTGATGAACATGTTGCACTGGCTGGCAGCAATTTTGTGCGTCCAGCCAGTGTGGCCCTTTGCCGTAGGATTACATGGATGGTTGACAATGATAGCAGTTTAATAAACTCATATGCGATGTATTGATTTTGAGTAGTTTAAATTTTAAATTTTTGCAGTTTTATTTTTTAATTTAATTTTTATTTTTTAATATATTTATATATATATATATATATATATATATTTATTTTTAAATAATTTATTTGGATTTTTAAATTTACTTTTTTTGATGTTTTTATTTAAATGTTTTTAATTTGTATTTGTTTCAACTTTTGGACAAAAATCTTCAAAGATTGGTATTTTAATTAACATTTTTTTTTATAGATCTAAACATTTTTTTCCATTTTCCTAACATCTGGCATCAACCCCATGTCTTAAATAGGTGCACTGCACAGCAGCAATTATTGTCTAAGCAATATTCCATTGTCACCTGCACCTCCCTGCGTGCCGTATCCCAACGTGATGCACATAAAGCAAAAAGTTACATCTGTATGTTGTTGTTGTTGCCCTTTCTGATCCTTCCTGAGTGTACTACACACAATGAAGTTTGTTGGTGTGGTTTTACGAATGGATAGTTAGACTGTATTATTGCTATGTCAACACACTGAATTATATTGTTTGTTTGTACTCCTACTTGAACTGCAATGTGCCACATTTCACTGATGTTTTTCTTGCTTGTTTGCTTTTAGGTGCACACGAGAAGAGACATCAGCCACAGTACTGCCAGATAGAAGGCCTGTGCATGACGTGACGTGTGCCTGACTACACAACACGGTCATCTCTTCAGCTTGTTGTGAAGTTAAGTGCCACTGCCAACTGACAGCTTCAAGATGGCCCAAAGAAAGGTGCTGTCAAGAAAGTGACTAGTGGGGAGCAAAAGAAGAAGATTTCCACCACTGGCGTGCTGACCGCAACTTTTTTCAGTAATGTTTTGCCTTCTGCTCTGACCTCCGATGAGCACGCTGAAAGTAGCACTCCTGCATCAGCAGCACCATATCCCCAACCTAAGTCCAGGACCCTGTCTGTCAGTGTGGCAGCCAGTTCAATCATGTTGATGCCAACGAGTAGTGACCGACAACAGAGGCTCCCATTGAAACTGCCCCACCGTACATGGTTGAAATGAGGGATCCTATGGGTACCCCCACGGGCTCCAACCGGAGGCCTCTGGGTAAAGGCAGTCCTGCTACAGGCCCCCAAAGTCAGTTTCCGACAGCCTTTTTGTGACAGACAGACCGATTCAGAAAGGTTGTCTGATTCGGACATCATTATACGTTGTTCAGAAACTCGGTTCATAGGCCTGTATGATCCGGCTCAGAATGACTCCGAATGCCGGTCGTAAACGAGTCGGAAAAAACAAATGGTAACCTTCCATCATAATCGGACGGTTGGAAATGTTTCCACTTTGGTCGGATACATGGGTTCCAACACGGGTTAGGAAAATCCGAATGCTGTTCGTAATCTAAGTATATGGGCCCTAAGTATGCTAGTGCCCATATAGAACTTACATTTTTTTTTCTCATTGAACTTAGTTCGTTCTTTGCAAAAACACACACAAATTAGCTAGAGGAGCATTATTACCTTGGTGTCAGATTTATGCTGCCCCACCTTTTTTATTAGTCACATATATTTTGTTGGAATGCAATTGGACCAGTGTGCATTGAAAAAGCCTCCACAATTTCTTCATGACATTGGGGATAATGCCTGCCCCCCTTGCATGCCTATTACCTAATGCCTATTCCTTTTTGTATCACTTAGCGCTAAAATGCCTGCCCAATAAAATTATTTATTACCTACAAGACTGCCTCCCAATACCAAATTCCAATGTATTGCCTGCATCAAAGATGATTGAATACCTACCAGAACTATGCATGCATGGATTGGATGAGGTAACTTCAACTATTGCAACATTGAGAGACTGATTGCGTGAGTGATGATTTAAGTTGACTGAAAATTCATGTGGTGGCAGACACTGAGGGAGGGTGTGTGTTGAACAGTAATATGGGAAATGTCTTGAGATGATTATTGATTTGTATTGCTTGGGGCTTGAGTGATGGGCGCTCATTTTTTTCCCTGTAGGTGATGATCAGCCCTTTCACATTTCACCAGATTCAATTGAAAGGTGTTCTCCTTTTTTCTGGTTCTTAAGAGACCAGAACAGTCACTTTGGTTAACAAACAAAAACCTATGCAAGATATTGCAATTCTGTTTCTCTATTTGTTCTTTAACAGCAGTGCACCCAGCGTCTATCGTGCTCGGGTTACGTGATTTATGATGATGATGACTGGTCTGGGACAGGGTTACTAGGAGTCAGGATTGGAGGAGTATCATGGAAGAGGTCAGGGCGGCTGCTGCAGGACTACCTCATCAATAGCTAGAAGCAAGAAGATATAGAGTATTGACTTAAGTTCAATGGTAAACCAAGAGTCTGATGCTCGTACTCAGCTGTGTGGAATGGCGAGAGGTATGTTTGTTAAATGCTGCTCTGTGAGTATGTGTGTGTGTTGGATTTGTGGCAAAAGTTATACTCTGAGCGCTTCTTTTGTTTTTTTTGTGCTGCCTCTGAGTCTTGTTGATAATTTTTCAAGAAGCTTTCCTTACATCTATACTTCTCCTTGACTTTAAAATACAGTTTCTCTTTTACAATCCACAGGCCTTCGTATAGACTCCTACATGAACGTAAGACGAAATCTAGCTGAGCTCAACAACACTCCTGCTTTCCTTCCGAACCAGTGCAGAGAGGCCCTTCCCCATGAGAATGCAGAGGCACCACCCAAATGTGTATTTAATAATCATTGGGCACATGCATCAAAATTAGAAAAAGTGATTTCTTATTTGCAAAAAATAAGGAACCGCAAATAAATATTCGCTAACCGCAATGCATGAAGTGAATCGCTAAAAAATTGCAATTCGCGAAAATTTGCTAAAATGAGAACAAGGACACAATTGCGACTCGCCAACCCAGGAAACTGCTAAATGAGACTTCACTAATAGCGATTTCGGTATTAGCGACATCGCTAATAGTGAAGTCGCAAATAGCGGGTCGCACTGGAAGCAGGCTGATGACATCACAACCAGGAAGTCATCCAGTCCATGCTTCATTCAGTGTCCTGTGGAGCTCAGAGGAGGAGGCAGAGTACTGAATATGAGCTGAGAAACTTCACACTCCATATCCAGCTATTGTTCCCAGACCCAGGATGGACAAAACCGATGCAGGGAAGAGTGCTACGCCCAGGATGAGGAAGCTGAAGTTCTACAAGAGGAACCTTGAACACCTGATTGAGGGGGTCAACAGTAGCCATGATAAACTTTATGGGTAATTGTCCCGGAAGGTGCCAGAGGCTGTAAAGTGAAGAATATAGCTGCGCATAAAGGAAAAAGTGAATGCTGTGGGAGTCACACACGCATTGAAGAATTGAAGAAAACGTGGTACGACCTGACGAAATGTGCCAAGGAGCGCATAGCCGAAAGGGTGAAGGAAGCAGCTGGCACAGGAGGAGGACCATCAAATGCACCCACAAACACAGCCATGGAGGACCTTGTTGAGGGGACAATCAAGCCTGAGGCAGTCATCAGAGTGACACAATTGGACACATCCAGCAGAGCAAGAACACCACAAGGTAAGACGCATGCAAGCGCTAATCCTCTGCATACTTTATATTCATGCACATTCACCCAGGCAAATCACAGTGTACAGTTAAAACCCCATGCCACTTTTCCCCTCATACACAAAATGCATCATGGGAGTTGTAGTCATGTCAGACAAGTGGGCATTCAAATGCAACAATGGTTAATTAAACATACTAACACCGCATGCCAGCCAGTGTGTTTAAATCAGTGATTTATTTTGAACTAAGTATGCCAAATGAGAAACAGAATTAGGATCATACAAGACTAACACTACACTATTTCACATCACAGAGGCAGCTAAGGCAGACTCAGAGGATAGCGACCAGCTCGTCATCTCAGAGACACCTGCCGAGACGGATATAGAGACTCCTGTGGTCCCAGAAAGCCCACCACCCCCACCACCAAAATGCAGGGCACATGTACCCTCACTGCAAGTAATGGAATCCGAGCAGACTCCAGCACCTACAACAGCCTACAGCCAGCCACGTGTCCCTTCACCAACTTCAGCACAGGCACAGGTCCAACCAGGACATTGGTGCAGGTCCAGGGCCCGTATTGCGGCACGTGATGAGCAGGCTCCAAATGTGTATAGCGGCGTGGAGTCTCAGATGCTACGCATGCAGCGCCTGCAGGGGAGACACATGGGCACAATCAATATGCAGATCAGAAAGCTGGCTAAGAACATAAAAACAATGGCAGGCAGTGTGCGTGAGCTAACAACCGTGGTTGCTGAGGGGGATTGGCAGATAAACTTGAGTCTACTGGAGCTCACCCGCGCGATGCTTGCAGGACAACGCACTAAGCGGAGAAGGCATTGCCAGAGCCTGATCCGCAAATACAAGGGCCTTCAACAAACTTTGTAACACCACCGCGCTATTGGCACGGCACTCCTTGTCAATGCAGATTGATCTTTTCCATTACTGTGGGGATGTTGCCAGGTCCTTAAGACAAGTAACACTGCTGTGGGACACATCCAGTCTGGGACTGTGAGTGCCATCAACTTGGGAGGACAGGAGGGGAGTGAGGAGTCCTCGAGCCTAAGTAGCCTATCAGTGACCACTAACAGAAGGCGCAGTTCACGCAGCTCCACATCCATGGGATCAGGTCAGGGTGACGTTGCAGAGGCAAGCGACAGGAGGCTTGGGGTATGTGGCAGGAGGCGCTAGCCAGGCATATACTCCTTTTTTGGCCAAATCGGTGTAACCATGGTCAATTTCAATGTAGTGATTGCCCTCCAGTGCTGAGTACAATTTTATTTTGACTTCATAGACCAATGCAATCACCTTCCAGATTTTCAAGACACACTTCTTCTGTTTGACATGTGCTCATGTTTATAAAACATTTAGGTTCAGCATTTGATTATAATGCCTCATTATTACCTACCTCAGAAATGATATTGTGTGATCTGTGCACATCTCCTCTGACCTTCTGCAGTGTTTGCCACATGCGCCTGTTGGTGCTGCGAGGGTGGTTTTTTGTCACCATCAAAGTCACTGTTGGGTATGCCCCTTCTCGTGGCAATGTTGTGCAGCATGGCACATACAGCCACAATCCTGCAGCAGGTCTCGGGCTGTATTGCAATACTCCACCAGTTTTATGAAGGATACGGAACGACTTTTGAGTATACCGAAGGTCCGTTCTACACATTCTGTGTGCCTATGTGTGCCGCTTTGTACCTCTGTTCCTGCGTTGTGGCTGGGTTGAGGTATGGTGTCAAGATATATTCGCGCAAGGCGTATGCGCGGTCACCTACAGGGTGGAAAACAGAGGGTTAGCCACAGTAATGCTATTACATTTGGTTTCATGATGTAGCAACTAGGTATATGCATGTACCAAGTAGGTGTCCTTTGCCAAATTCACCCCCGAGCAGACGCCAGTGGATGCCACTGTGGCGGAATATATACAAGTCATGGGTGCTCCCTGGAAATTGTGCCATGATGCCCGTTATTATATGCTTTGCATTGCACACAACGTGCACATTGATGGAGTGCTACAACTTCCTGTTCCGGAAGATGTACTAATTGGCTGCTGGTGGACAGCTGGGGACATGCGTGCAGTCTATGCATCCAATGACATGGGGGAAACAGCGCCACCTGGTAGAACTCCAGTTTTGTCTGATTCAACTCCTGTGGGGTTGTGGGGAAGGTGATGTGGGTGTGGACCCTTGTCATCGTGGTGTCAAGAAATTTTCTGAAGAAGCGTGGTAGTGCACGTTGAGATACACCTCCGGCTACGGCTACAACCCCTGGAAACTGCCTGATGTTAGTAGGTGCAGGCTACATAGGACATGTACATGTGCAGGGATGGCATGGGTCCTACGGATCTGGTGCTGCAATAGGGGTTACAAATCTGCAATTAGGCGCATTATAATCATGGCAAAGTTCAGCCGGTACTTATCATATATTTCGTCATCATTTTAGCCCAGAAATGTTATGCCCACTCGGAATACCCTCTCCTGTATCCTCCTCTTGTGCTGGTCTGCTGCATTGATCCTCATCCTCCTTGCCAGCATGTAGAGGGCTGCATTGTGAAAGGCTAACGAGGTTTCCTGAGGCATTTTTAAAGGGTCACCGATTGTTTGCACTTGTTCTGTTTTTTTACATTTATTTTTGTAACTTTACCTTGTGGTTGAGATTCCCCTTATTCTGCTCTTGCTAAATTGCGAATTTCATGGAATTCGCTATTTCCAATTTTTAATGCATTGGATTGCTATTCTTTATTTCCTAATTGCTATTTATGGTTGCTCGTGTATGTTTCAATATTATGGATTAACTATCTTGCTAATCGCTAAATTTGCAAAAGCTTTTTTTGTGAATCTCTTGAATTTTCGGTATTTCGGTTGATGCATTGGAAAGTGTTGTTTTGTGGTAGATAACGGGCTATTTTACAGAATCGCTAGTTTTCCGAGGGCAGTTATGCTTGATGCATGTGCCAGCATATTAACTAAGAGAATTGGGTGAGTGGGTTCTCTCCCCTACTTAGAAGACAGAACATTTAGATAGATAATAAATTGGGTCTCCAGTGCATGTATGTGTACTCTGCACGTATCTGTACTCTGTTTATTTCCTTCTAAAAGCAGCCTGATGGCGAATGATGTGCTGTTGCTTTTTGGCCAGAAAAATGTTGGCATTGTGTTGTAGTGTTTGTCTTTGTCAAACCTTAACCCAAATCCCATTACCTATCTATTCATCAAACCCCTAACTCTCTTCCCCGAGCTGTGTGATATATTGATACGTGGCTTAATCACCAACAATGAATCACACACTTGGTGGGGCGGATGTGGTGACATCAGCACCAACTTACTGTAGAATCTTCTAAGCAGTAGCCCATACGAGACCATTACCAGCCCACAAATTAAAAATTATCTATATTTGTTAGATATAGAATGAAGTTGTCAGCATCATCATTCAGGCCTTGTGCTGCCTAACCTAAGCATGTTCACTCCAGACTTTGAGTCTATTTTTATGAATTGAGGATTTAACAAAGAAACTTACTAGTATTGCTATTTTTGTTTATTTCAGCACAATCATGCATTCTGATTGTGTCATCATGTAGTACTCAGGTTATATCAATTTGTTGTAAATCTTTGATAAATATATAACCCACTTACTCAGTAAGTCTACTTCCATTTAGTTGCCTATGATGGATAATCAATCAACCATTCAGATAAATCCTACAGTTGGAGCTTACCTGGAAGAAACTGGAAGTGGGACCTCGCTTGTGAAGTTGTGATGCCTCCTCTGTTATTGCTGCATGCATATTCAGGTAAGACAACTAGTATGGATGTAATTTAACTTAGTAAGAAATAAATGAACTGCTACTGTCTTTTATCTAGATAGTTCTACACAATATAAATCATCACAGCAACATTCCACAAAATGGTCAAGATAGTTAGAGAAGTATCGGCCTAGACTCTATAACTAAGCGCTACACTCTCACTCAAGTTACAAGCAGATAAACAGGCTGCACAAAACTACTTGAAGTCAGAAGTGCAAAGTAAAAGAAACTACTTCAGGATTAAATTTAGATTCTAAAAAAGTGTTTCCCTCTTTATTTGTTTATGGAGCAAAACAAACAAAACCATCCAAACAAAACGCCCATCCCAAAACTGACCTAAGCCCCAAAACTCAAAATGTCCAAGAAAATGTCTCTCCAGTCCCAGCTCCATTCCTACCTCTCCACCCAGCCCCAACAAACAACAAAACCCACCCACCAAAACAAACAATTAAAAAAAAGGGTAGAAGAGAACATTGTGGACGTCGGTACTGAGCTGGTCCAGGCTCTGTTCCATCGTGGTGAGCCGGCCCTCGATGGTGTCCAGACACTGCAGGATGTGGCCCAGCAATGGCCAGTTGCCCTTGTGGTGGGGGTGGCAGCAGTTGGCTGGCGGTGGCACTGGCGCAGGCAATGGGACGGCCAGGAGGCTGGAGGCCGAGGTGGACTGGCTGCACTGGAGCCAGGCTGTTGTGCATTCATTACCTCCTCTTCCTCTTTCAGGACCACCAGCCACTGATATTCCAGCTTGATACTCTTCAGCCTCTGCTGACTCAAATGAGCCACTCTCTCCTGCCTGTTGGGTGGTCCGACTAGACCAGCTGGAGCAACTATGTTGGGAAAAACCAAAAAGACAAATTGTAAATAATGCTCTGTGCAAACAATTGTTTTAAATTACTGGGTGGCACAGTAGCAGGACATTGCTTGTCCCCGAGGGCCATTGCAATGTATTTGATGTGATCATGATAAAGAGAGTCCACAAGACAAATGTTATGTTTTACCCACACATGTGGCCAAACATAGAAAGTCACTGACTGTGTGGCATAAAATAATTAACAGGTAGAGAAGAACATCACAGTATTAAAAAAACGGTGATATGATTATTTATTTTTCTTCTAAAGGCCTTTCCAGTAACTATAAACAGAGTCAGACACATTAAGTTGAAAAATAAATGGCTTCGCATTGATGAGTACAGCATTATGCACTAAGTTATGTGCGGTGCTAAAATAATGACGCCATGCTCATTGCTAGTTAGCTCCTCTGCTAGTTTGCTACCAGTGGCCCTGCTCTTCATCAAATGCATTTCTCTTTCAACCCGGTCTCCAAGTGTAAATTAAATCAGTTATGGAAAACCATGAAATATGTTCTGGATTCACTTCGCATAGGCATCACATTAAATGTGACACATGCCAAGACTGGATTTTTCAATTTGTTTGGCTGGTATGGAATAACATAGGGAAAAATAAAGGAGTGTACTAAGAGTGTCTGAGTGGGCAAAGGTATAAGACGCCTTATGTGTTCGATTTGCAATATATTGAAAAGATAGTAAATGCCACATTAAATGAAGCAGACACACATTACACAGCCAACACTGATGCCACAAATTGATTGACCTTTACTTTTATTTCAGTAATAATTGGCAAACATGCCATGGCGGGGAGGGAGGATGATGAATGATGGGTAGGATAGATGTGTCTCATTTAACAAATACAGCGAGTCAAGGGAGAAGCACAAAAGAATAAAAACAAATAAATAACCCCCACTTAGAACCATACCTTTAAATGATAGTGATAACCCTAAATAAACTAAGTAAGAAGAGTAGGTGAGCAGCAGCATGCTCCTCAAGAGAAGAAGAGCTCCCTTGTTTATTTCATCCAAACAATCCAAATATCAATTCATCCTTTTATTCTAATTCACCCAAAGCCACCATGATATCTTTACTTTCTCCCATCCAGTCTTTCACCAACATTTCCAATAAATTATCCACCCAATCAATAGCAACCCCTTCTTCAAACCATCCTTTTGCCCAATCATCCTGTACCCTTTTACCTAGCCACCCTTTCACTCTGTATATTTCCTTTCTTTTAAGTTACCTTCCATTCTTTCATGTCTTCCTCAAGCCATCAAACCTCATTATGTGAGATGTTGCCACATTGCAGATAGAAGAGGCCATAATACTAACTCAACCACAGCTTTGGCTGGAAAAGCTGGGAAGGGGGTTCACTTCACGGTCATATTTGATTACTATGATCGAGGCCATGGCAATAGCTAGTGAGCATAGTAATTGCGAGTAATTATGTCCGTCCCTGCTGCCGCTTCTTCCTCTCCAACTTACCTGTCTCCTCCCGCAGCAGCTCTGGAGCCAGCATCAACAAAGTTCTATGTGACTAGAATGAAACATTATACATAATTTAGATCCCAGATACACAACTCCAAATACAACTGCTAAACAGCACTCCAGCTCAGTTAGCACATCAATATCTTCCAAATATCACTCTGGGCATTTGATTGCATGGTTCACAAAGTTAGACAAGCCAGGTGTGGAATAATGCTCAATGAAAGACATATGGTATTGGTTGGCAAATGCAATGAGAGTGGGACCTCATAATCTTTTTCCAGCCTTGTTACACAGGCATGGGAAACTGCTGGTATAATGTAACTATAAATGAATGAGTTTGCAGCACACTACATTGGGGGGTGGGTTGGTCCATGATAATGACCATGACCAATCTCTTGTGAATTGACTGTATTAAAGCTAGGCATGAGCAAGAAATTGAAAGCCTTCTCAACAAAAATGTATGGTGATTTTTATTTAAAATATTAGCTTACTTGGGCCTGCTATGTGAATCTTCATGATAGACAGCACCAACATTCCAATACCCCAAGATTCTACCATCAGTAGGCCACAACAATCATAAAAGGAATTACTAGGGTTAGCAGAGCGCTCATCAGCGGTGCTGGTGGTTGGCACCAGCTGATCAGCTTCCCCCGGTTCCTCAAAATCATCCCTCTCCTTGCCCAAGTGCTGATTAAAGAAATTAGGAAGATGAATAAAAATAGATTAGTGATTCTGTTATTAATCTCCACAAAATATTTTATGAAAAGCAAACACAGTCGCTAAAACAGATCACCTATACTAATATAGTTTCGACTTGAGTCTGTGGTTAAATCCATATTCCAGATCTCCCTAACAAACACTACATATTGAAATAATGTATTTCAGTGAATGATATTTGATTCTATCTATTCCCATTTCTCAATACTCTTGATGAGCCAACTCAGTCTCCCTTTTTTGCAATACATAAATGCATATGTCACATCATCACTCTGAATTCAATTAAATAACATGAAACTGTACAAACTACATAAACAAAGTCACAGCAAGAACGCGCTACTCAGTGATTCACTATAGTGACAGGCGAACAGTCTGCAATGGCTTCGTAATTATTCAGCCGAAGTGAGCATCTGATGAGTGTGATTCAGTGGCAGCACCTCCCAGCAGAAACTAGAAACTGGATCACACAATAAAATATCAACATGGACTAAACTAACCCTGGGCGTAGTTCGTGGAGCCGCACTCCGCGGAGCTACGCGAAGACGCACTTGCACTCCGCGACCTACGCGTAGCTCCGCGGACATGCGTAGTTGCTTGCTAGACCCGTTCGCGTGCCGTTTTTCGTTTTCGGGAGCGCGGTGCGCGTGTTCGGGGCGCTGCCTGCATGCTCGGAATGGCTAGCGCGCTAAGTTACCCAAGAGGTTTGTCCCGCCCACGTGCATTCCCTTATTTCCTGTTCCGGGTCACAAGTAACATGTTCGGGTTGTGCAAGACATGTTCGGGAACTCATCTTCTCATTCGCACTACAAAAGTGCGTGATCGCGCTAAATATTGCGCGAACCTACATGGTGGCACACGCGACCGGGAAAAAGCGAACGCAGAACCAAGGTAAGCCATTGCCGTGCACGCGATAATGTTATTCAGCGCGCGAGAACTACGCTACGCACCGGATCGCGGAGTAATCGACAGCTACGCGTTCTCCGCGGAACGCGGAGTTGCCGAAACTCCGCAAGCTCCGCGAACGGAGCGTAGTTCTTCGCCCAGGGTTAGACTAAACATAGTTTACCTCTGAGTGTGAGCAGCATGCTATCTGGATTTGTTTTTTTGCATTCTAGAACACAAACACAACAAACAGTTATTACTCTCCAAGCCTCAGAATCTCAAAACCTAGCAGGTCCTGTTCACGGCTAAGAATGTCCACCCAATGGTACTTCAGCTGATGGCTGGTGTGCCATACGCACCGGCACCCAGATCCCCAGCACCGCCGATGCTCCCATAGGGTGTAGCCACTACCAGGCCTGCCACCTGCTGCCAGCATAGAGGGGAGGTGGCATTGCACAAAAAAAAACTAGTGCTGCCACCCCCTACTCACCAAAGATCTGCACACCTTTGGTGGCAGCGCCGCCCCCAAGGAAGTCACACCTTTACCATTTCACTGGGTGGGGAAACAATGAGAAGGAAAAGGAACGGAAAGTAAAGAAGAAAGGAAGAAGGAAAGAAGGGAAGATAAAGTCAAAAGTCACAAAAACACGAAAGAATGTAAATAAAAACATAAAATACACAAACACAAAGACACACCCTTATATAAAAAATAAATATTAGGGGTAAAAAAGTAATAAAGGAGGAGGTTTATAAAGATTAAGGACAGATTAAAATGTAGTACCAACACCATAACAAAGCGCGCAATTTAAAATATGAGAACACACTTCAGAACTTGCGTAGTGTCTTTCATGCGTGATTTTGGAGCACGTGGACACACTCCGCTTTCCCTACTCAATGCGAACTGGCGTGCTGGCAAATCCCCTTTGTCTGTAAGTGGAACTCCGGATAGCGAGCCAGAGGTTTTTCTGGACTCTGTGGAATTCCACGTAGTAGGACTTCCCAAACTACACCAAACCCAAAATATTACAAAAATGTCAAAACTTCCGCTCCTGTTACAAACATTAACCTTAACAGGAAGCACTTACAGATATAAATAAAGCAGGTGCCCGAGTTCAAGCTCAAATTCAGTAACTGATTAATCAGCCCAAAGAAATTGTGAGCTTCATCAAGGCTGGGCAGGTGTGCTTTCTCCCCATATCTACTCTCGAAAATTAGCTGTGATGCTTGATGGAGACATTTGCATCCTTGACTTTCACAAGCGCAATCCCCGCGCAGTTCCTGTGACCAGGAGCTTCTTTTTCCTCATCTGCTGCTCTGATCTGTCTCGGACCTTTTATAAACACAAAAGGCATGTGAACTCGCATTGAAGGCAGCCCTGCCCATTTGACCCCGCCACACACACTAGCAGTGAGCACCGTCTTCCCCCCTTTACCCACTATGATGGACAGCTCACTCAAGGGACCCTGGCGCCCTTCAGCGCGATGGCAAAATTACTCACACATTGTCACTGGAGACAACTCTTTGGCCCTTTACGCAGCTGTAGTGTAGGAAAAGCACTATACATTTACCCAACGAGGTAGCACTTACAAATTCAGTAAATCAGTATTAATCAGCCCAAAAAAATTGTGAGCTTTGCCAAGGCTGGACAGGTGTGCTTTCTCATTTTATTAATACATTTACAATTTACTTTTACACACATTTTACACTGATCACAGTTTTATATTTAAACAAAACTGAAATCACACTCTTACTTTACACAAAAAGGTTAATCGTAGTTTCAAATCGTATTAAACACCTCCCTTTAACATTAAACCTTCTCTCCCTAGGTTTTTGAATTCCTCTGCATGCAGGATATAGACACATGTCTTTATATGACACTGACGGAGTTCCCATCACAGAGATCTCTATTTACAACCACAAACAGGAAATTAAATTACAGGATAAGAAAGTCAACTGTCTTCTGGTCATTGCCAGCCATCCTCTCGCCAAACCACCATCCACCTTCATCATGATGATCCTTAGTAATTTAAAACCCCAAAGTTTGTATAGGAACAAGATGAGAGGGTCCTTTATTTTCGGGGGTCATGCAGAATTACTATCAGCTCTATGGAGGTTCTGACACACAGCTAGTCATTGCAGCAAGTGCTAATATTTGGGGAGACACTGGATCACAGGGCAGTGCAGGGTAATCCTCACATGCAACCATAAGGGGTGCCTAAAATACTGGGAGACCTTTCGGCATGTATCAAGGTGCAGGGTGTGCTTTCTAGCTCATTGAATAGTCAAATACAGTTTAATAGTCCAAATTATAAATAAAGACACTCCCACAACCCAGAGGGGGTATCAGAGCATAGCTCCTGCTTTGGGGGCAAAAGTTCTTGACCATCGTTCAGTTCACTTTCACCACCTCAACATTAAAATTCTCGTCTGACACAGATATGATATGCTGTCTATGGCAGGATTCAATGATCCCTGAGAAATGTGATTCAAATTAATTTATTTGAGCATTTAATTTAGGAATTTTACCCCATATTTTTGGGCTTCTGTGTTTGGACAATTCGTTCTATATTGTTTCTATTGCAATGCTATTTTGTAAAAATACTTGGCCTCTGATGTTCCCGACTTTTTTTATAATTTGCCGACACCCCTACATCTACGTCCACTCTGAAGACAGTATTTTTTTATTTTACCCCATCCCAAAGACATTTTTTATATGATCTATTACACAAAATATTTTGGTTTATTGTATTATAAAATATAAAAAGAATTATATTTGATATATTGTTGATCTTCATGGAAAAAGAGACTTCTAATTAAATCATATTCTATCTTCAGACCTGATTGTGAATTGTATAGGGATGAAATCATTCTTCATACATAACGTTATAAAAACCTATTGTAGTCACGAATATATGAAGAATCCCATGACTATATGTTGAGTTTCATAAAGTTTTGTTTTTAAAGTTGCTCTTAGTGTTTAACAAATGTAGATTTGCAAATTGTGCATGCGAAATAAGTTTAAATGTGTGTTTGAATGAGTGAGATGTTAAGAGAGTAGTGAGGCAAATCAGTGAATGGCTTCAATAACCTGGGATAGGTGTGTTGTCCATGTCTTCAGCTATACAATACTTGCTGTGGTTCAAGTTGCAGTGGTGCTTGTGGGGTTTCTTGTGCTGTTATTTGTGATGGCGATGATGTCTGAAGTAGTACTTGAGGTAGCACTGAAGGTACTACTTAAAGTGGTGCTTGTGGTTGTGATGGTTGAGGGGGAGGTGACATGTTTGTGGGTATTGCAGTGGGATTCACATGCAGGTTGTGGTGCCTCAGTTAAATTCTATGCATGCCTTAGTTCTGCAGATTCACATGGACACTAATTTGTTAATGCCCCTGTCATCTTCATTGTTAAGACTTGTTGACTTGTTGCCTTACATTCACTTACTCACGGTGCATCTTTGCCATGTCTTGGTAACAATTCACAACATTATCCGAAGCACAGTTCTGCTTGTTAACCATGTGAGGTAGTCCTTTACGATGAATCATAATTTCACACAGAGTCTCCCCATGTCACAAATATACAATTCTACATTGGTCTCCTTAGTGAAATGCAAGATTTAGCTAGACCAGCTCCTGCTGGTGGCTGGCCGACATGGCTAGCAGTTTTTCCACCATCAAGATTGTTGCCATCCATTTGATAAAGGGAAGAGCTCCTCCTTATAAGGGGGGTCTCCACCCTCAGATGCCTGAGAGAGGACAAGAGATTCTATTGCGTGGGGAGAGTGCATAAGGTAGTTGATTGAACTACCTAAAGGTTGAGGGCTGTGTGGAAGGACATGTGACATTGCTAGTGAGCTACTGAACTACCAGCAATCCTCAGGCGAGACATTGGGTGAAGTTTGCTGTCTGACTGTGAGATGATCATGGCTGATGGTTTCTGTTTTAATTTCAGTTTAATCTATTTTGCACGACCAATTAAAATCATTAGGTACAAGTAAGAAATAATTCAAGAGAAAATAAAACCTTTAAAAAGAGTACAGAATCAGATAAAAATATGTTACTTTATGCTCAACCCTTAACCCCTTCGACGCTCATGACGAGCTCAGCTCGTCATGAGGTACACCTCTCGTACGCTCATGACGAGCTGAGCTCGTCATGAACAATGGGAATCAACAAATCTCAGCACAGGAGGGGAATACCATCAGCATTGATGTGGTTAATAACAATTAAAACAACAGTTTAAAATGGGGTCAGTTAGATTAACGTATGTGAGTACTGCTTGACTGCATAAGCAAATTCCTTGTTGGTTAAATACCATCCTTAGGAGTTCCATTCTGTCCTGTATGAAAGCTGGGCAAATGCAGACCTGGTGGATAATGTCTTTATAAGCCCCGAATAAATGGCAACTGATTGATTTGCTGGTCCTTTGTCATGGGAGTCTATGCAGGGGCGATTTGAAGTGACCATGGTGAAGGAGCATGATCTTTAAGTTTAAGAACGCAGAGTACCCAGACTCAAAATCAGGCTTAGATTTTAGGATCTTGTAGTTCTGTAACAACATCCAAGTGTGATATCGTTTGGAAAGTGTTGAGCTGCCTGCAGATGTGGAAGGCTTCTTCATTGAAGAACTGATAACACATTTTTGGGCAGTACATGATATGTATAAATCCCACAGGGAATCCAGTCCAGAGGTTTGCAAGGCTGAGTCCAGATATAACTTGGCGGCCTTTGAGGAATAGTTAGCTAACACAGACCATATTATTGTGCTAATAGACTAGCCAGCTCTAGTTTTCAGCCTGTAGCAGCATTTGATATAGGTGACCTGTCTGGCTAATGATTGGTCAAACATATTTGTGCTGGTGAGGCATTTCTAGGCAGATTAATGGTGCTCCTAACACTTTTGAGATTGTAGCATCCAGAAGTGAGATCAACCCTTGTCTCCCTTTTAAAGAATATTGCTACCAAGCTTCCACCAACCTTGACCTATGGCAGTGAGGCACTGCGTAAGGGTCGATCTTTTCAAGATGCTATGTAGGGAACAAATCATAATTTTTGAGACCGAAAGGAACCTTTTTCACTGAAAAAATATATATATTTGTATTCTGGCAACGTGTCCAGGGTCTGTCCTTGTAGGTACCATCTGAGGTGACTCTTGACTTGGTTTTTGATCACCATGGCTTTGGATTGTGACTTAATGGTGGAGTATTTGATTTGTTGTATGTTATCCCTCTGAGGCGGAAAGCCGGAGGTATTTTGTGTTCCCTGCACCCTGCCCTATCTTACTAGCAGATTGATCTAATAATCATGTGTTATTTTTAAAAAGCTGTAATATATTTTAAACAGTGTGATTTTAGACATTGTTGACATTGTTCCTACCTCGAGACGAGACTACTTCGCCGAGGCTTATTTACTCGCACCACGCCGAATTAGCCAGGCGCTGGGAAACCCCAGTCACAACTTCAGGGGCCATCTTGGAAAGGGAAGGCTGGCCGGAGAGCTCGGCGCCCCTCCCGCCCTCCCTGGATATTTAAGGGCGAGTCCTTCCTGCTCCGAGTGATTCTGTTGTATGTTATCCCTCTGAGGCGGAAAGCCGGAGGTATTTTGTGTTCCCTGCACCCTGCCCTATCTTACTAGCAGATTGATCTAATAATCGTGTGTTATTTTTAAAAAGCTGTAATATATTTTAAACAGTGTGATTTTAGACATTGTTGACATTGTTCCTACCTCGAGACGAGACTACTTCGCTGAGGCTTATTTACTCGCACCACGCCGAATTAGCCAGGCGCTGGGAAACCTCAGTCACAACTTCAGGGGCCATCTTGGAAAGGGAAGGCTGGCCGGAGAGCTCGGCGCCCCTCCCGCCCTCCCTGGATATTTAAGGGCGAGTCCTTCCTGCTCCGAGTGATTCTGTTGTATGTTATCCCTCTGAGGCGGAAAGCCGGAGGTATTTTGTGTTCCCTGCACCCTGCCCTATCTTACTAGCAGATTGATCTAATAATCGTGTGTTATTTTTAAAAAGCTGTAATATATTTTAAACAGTGTGATTTTAGACATTGTTGACATTGTTCCTACCTCGAGACGAGACTACTTCGCCGAGGCTTATTTACTCGCACCACGCCGAATTAGCCAGGCGCTGGGAAACCCCAGTCACAACTTCAGGGGCCATCTTGGAAAGGGAAGGCTGGCCGGAGAGCTCGGCGCCCCTCCCGCCCTCCCTGGATATTTAAGGGCGAGTCCTTCCTGCTCCGAGTGATTCTGTTGTATGTTATCCCTCTGAGGCGGAAAGCCGGAGGTATTTTGTGTTCCCTGCACCCTGCCCTATCTTACTAGCAGATTGATCTAATAATCGTGTGTTATTTTTAAAAAGCTGTAATATATTTCAAACAGTGTGATTTTAGACATTGTTGACATTGTTCCTACCTCGAGACGAGACTACTTCGCCGAGGCTTATTTACTCGCACCACGCCGAATTAGCCAGGCGCTGGGAAACCCCAGTCACAACTTCAGGGGCCATCTTGGAAAGGGAAGGCTGGCCGGAGAGCTCGGCGCCCCTCCCACCCTCCTCCGCCTCTATCACCATGTATATAAACAAGGGACCTACCCGACCGCGCCTGGCCCGGGCCTAGGGCCACCCCCCCTGGTTCACACAATCTGCCTCATCGCATCTATCACTCTGCCGCCCAGCTCCAGCGTCTCCGCCCCACGACCAGTCCAACATGTTCTATCTTTCACCCAATTTCTTTGCTCACCAGCCCAGTTACACACTGCCCTGGCTGTCATATTATGATCCCCTCCATCCGTAAACCCCCGGATAGCAAACCTCACACTATGAAAACCCACACCATAGCACTCACGAATGTCCGTTCACTTGGCAAGCACAGCCAAGACATTCCTGAGTTGATCCACGATCACAAAATAGATCTTTTGTTCATGACCGAAACATGGATGGGCCAAGCTTCCGATCCGGACTTGGTCATAGCCGTCCCGGCGGGGTATACCACCCACAGACTAGATAGGCAAATCAAGAAAAAGGGAGGTGGCATTGCCATTATTGCCCGTGATACCTACACCGTAAGGTTCACTATTATTCCACAGACCTCTTGTGAAGCCATTGAATTCGCTATTAAACTGTCTCCATCTTACACTTTTAAAGGGATCCTCCTCTACCGCCCCCCAGGGCCCAGGAACGACTTTATCGGCGCTTTCAGGTCGTTTCTGGAAGTATCTGCACTAGATAATCCTTTCACCATTCTAGGTGATTTTAACTTTCATTTTGATGTCCTTGACAACCCTGATTCAGCTACACTATTAGCCGATTTATCCACCTTTGGCCTTGCTCCCCTGGTTCATGCCCCTACGCATGAAGGAGGTCACATGTTAGATGGCATTTTTACCAATGCCACAGGCTTCCAAGTCACACAAATACTCCCTCTAACATGGTCTGACCACCATCTTATTCTGTCATCGCTACAAATACATGATCCCTCGATCAACAAATCCAACTGTATCCCCCGTCAACCATATCTGGCATGGGATGACATAGATGAATGCAGGCTAAAAAATCTGCTCAAAGCTACCACCCCCTCGTTATCCACCGACCCCAACACTGCTACTTCCCAATTTTACAACTGGGTTAGTTTAGCAGCCAAAGATCTGGTTCAAGTCAAGCAACGGTCACGTAATAGATCTACTCCCTCGGCCCCATGGTACACGGACGAACTACGCACACAAAAGCAACAGTGCCGAAACAGAAAGAGACACTGGCGGAAAGACTACTCTCAGGAATCTAAAGCCCTGTACAAAGAGTCGGTAGCCACATACAAAAATCTCATCATAGACGCCAAGAAAAAGCATTATTGTCATAAAATAGAAACCGCACAAAACTCCAATAAATGTCTATATGAGACTACCAAACAGTTAGCAGGCTCTTCTGTTGACCTAACACCTCCCCCGTCCCAAGCTCTCTGTGACGCTTTGTCCAAGTTTTTCTTTAGCAAAGTTGATGACATTTATCGAATCTTTGCCAATACCGCCACTAGCTCCCATGAGGCCTCCACTCAGCTTGATGGACCAGTTTTTCATCAGTTCAGAGAGGTCACCTGCTCTCAGGTACTAAACACCATATCCTCCATTAAATCGGGGTCGGCCTTGGACCCATGTCCTTTGAAGGTTATGCGGCCTATTTTGGATGCAGTTCTCTCATCCATAACAGAGATCTGCAATTCCATGTTTTCCACAGGTACCTACCCGGACACCTTAAAGAAAACACTTATAAAACCACTCCTCAAGAAACCCACCCTTGATAAAGAAGAACTTAAAAGTTACCGGCCCATTGCCAGTTTGCCACTATTAGCGAAAATAGTGGAAAAAATTATGAACACCCAACTTTCCTTCTTTATCGAGGAGAACAAAAGGCTGGACGAATCGCAGTTTGGCTTCCGCCGATATCATGGAACTGAGACCGCTCTGGTCAAAGCGGCAGACGACATTAGATCCATCCGGGATGCAGGAGGCTCTGCCATCCTGATCCTACTGGATCTATCGGCAGCTTTCGACACGGTCGACCATACCACTCTGGTCGACCGTGTCGAGAGTATAGGTATCCAAGGCAACGCCAAAAATCTTATTGCCTCTTTCCTGGCTAACAGGACCCAGGTCGTCACTGTGGGACCTTTCGAATCCTCCCCCTTGTCATTACCTTGCGGAGTTCCTCAGGGCTCATCCCTCAGTCCGACACTCTTTAACATTTACGTGTCGGACCTTGCCAAAGTCATCAGGGCACATGGGATGAGCCTGACGTCCTACGCAGATGACACCCAACTGGTCCTAGCTGTTAAGAACGATGGGCCACAAAAAGCCAATATGCTTAATCAGGGCATGCAGGCAATTGGCAGTTGGATGGCCCACAATTGCCTGAAATTAAACTCTGAAAAATCAGAAGTTGTAATCTTCGGCAATCTTTCCCCGGACTGGTCCTCTTTATGGTGGCCTTCGTCTATGGGCCAGCCTCCAGACCCGGTTGATAAGGTTAGGAACCTGGGTGTCCTGTTTGACAATCGTCTGAACTTCCTACCTCATGCTAACCAGATCTCCTCCTCAGCCTTTTACAAACTCCGGCTCATTAAGAAAATTCTGCCCTTTTTACCTGAACATCTCGCCAAAACATTGGTGAGCGCCCTGGTTCTCTCCACCCTAGATTACTGCAACGCCTTGTTTCTAGGTGCTCAGGAGAGAGTGTTAGCTAAAATGCAGGTTATCCAGAATGCAGCCGCAAGGCTTTTAGGGCGTATCTCTAAATACCAACCGGTCTCACCAACCATAAGACAACTTCATTGGCTCCCGGTGAAAAAGAGGATTAAGTTTAAGGCATTATGTCTGATATACAAGGCCTTACATAATGCTGGACCAGTGTTCTTCACTCAGAACCTAACCCACTACTGCCCTTCCAGAACACTGCGCTCCTCCAGCTCCTCTGATCTGGTGGTCCCCTGAACTAAAACTGTTAACTGGGGTGACAGACGATTCCTGGTAGCTGCACCGAAACTGTGGAACACACTCCCTTACTCAATTAAAACCAGCACCCCCCTCTGGTCTTTCCGGAAAAACCTTAAAACCTGGCTTTTCAATCTTTGATTTCCTCCTACCTCTGTACTTCAGCGCCTTCATGGGTTAAACACAGCAGTTATCTAGCGCCGAGATGCCCTAGGGCCGTCGTTCGCGCTTTACAAATGTTGTTATAAATAAATATTTGTCAAGTAAGCATTGGAGGTCAATTTGGTTTGACTTACAAAAATTACATTGTTAGCATATAATATATTCAAAAGCTGATCATCACCAAGCTTCAGCATGTGTGTGTCAAGGTGGTCTAGGGCAGTGGACAGGTTAACCAGAAAAAGGTTAATTGACTGGGGTGCCAACAAGCATCCCTGCTTTAGACCTTGATGTGTGGTGGTTCTTCTTGAAAGTTGGGTGTTGTGTCCAATCTTAAATCTTAACCAGGTGTCTGTGTATAGCTGTTGAATTGCTCACAGTAAATGTGGTATTCTCCAGTTTGATCATTTTGACCAGTGAAGATGTTGTGGTACACAGTCAAATAAAACATAACTATAGCAGCTGTCATTTGGATAGCATTTGGTCAATGATTAGGGCCAACACCATGATGTTGGTGGAGGTCCTACTTCCTCAAGAGTACCCAGTTTGGTTTAATGGTGTTATACTTTGATCCAAGGGCTAAGTGTGGAGTTCCTTAATAAGCAGTGAGGCAAATTGCTCTGCTTGTTGTCAAGTAGAGCTATTAGATGGTTGTTGCTAGGTTTGGACCAGTTGCTGACCCTTTAAGAATGGATTGACCATCAAGCCCCTCCAGGAATCAGAGATGGTCTATGTCTGTAGGAGACCATAGTCAGTTCCTCTGCCCAATATCCAACATTGATTTTGTAAATTGTCTGTGGCATGCATTAGCCCGCGTGCTCGGTCCCAAGATCCTTGTGTATTGATTGCCTCAATTTAAGATGAGGTTTTCCATGTTGTTCAATAGGTTTCAGTTGCAAAATAAACTGTATTACCATGTTCCGTTCACCATCAGCCTTCACCTCATCTCTTCCATCTTGTTTCTTGAACAATAGGGTTTTCTAAACTTACTAAATTAATGTCTTGCAACGTAAAGGCTACCTCACTTTCTTCCATATCTGCCTCACTGCAATCGTCTCCAGGTACCAGTAACATAGAGATCCAAAGAGCATGCACATTAATCCAGGCGCACACTCCAACTGATACTGAAATCTTTGCAATCTAGAGGCCAATATAGCCAACCTTGCACTCATAGTATGCCTAGCACCAGGTGCCATTGTGTGCACCAGTGGCTTGTGATATGGTTTAATAACATTTTTTTTCTCTCACAAAAAGTCCTGAAGTGATCTGCCCCCTAAATGCAAGCTAACAACTACCTCTCTATTACAGAACAATTCTTCTCAGCATCACATAAAGCTCTTGACTTATAAGGCATGATCCTCTCCTTTCAAACCTTGCATTTTTTTAACAAACACCTAAAAGGATTCACCTTTGATGCATAATTTGGGAATAACTTCACATAGAATTCTGTTAGAACAAGAAATGCTACAAACTGCTCATTGTAAGTAGGAAGAGGATCACTGGTGATGTTATCAACAAGATTGAATTTGGATCAAATTCCCGTATTCTTAAGACTATGCCCCAAAGACTCCACTTCACATTTTTTGAATTTACACTCGTCTGAAAGTAACGACACTTGGAAGAAAGAGTTGTTAACACAAATATTAGGTTATCATCATGCTCTTCTGCATTATTGCCAAACACCAATATGCCACCCTGAAAGGCTATTGCACCCTTCAAGCCTTCAAGAGTCTTCTTCCTTAGGCTCTGAAAAACATATGCCACACTAGCCACTTCAAACGGCATCTGCCTAAATCTAAGCATCCCATCACAAGTGATAAAAGCTGTAAAGTTTTTGATTCATCATCAAGGCGAACTTGGTTGTATGCACTAGCTCGATCAACACATGAAAACACTTGTGCCCCTACTAGGTGGTAACCATCTCATGCAAATTATAAAGAGGTTGGGCATCCATCCAAATTGCACTGTTATGGCAGAGCAAATCCACACGGAGCCTCAGTTTGCCTGAAGAGTTCACGGAAATCACAATTGGAGACCCCCATGGTGATGCCTCCACAGGCTCAATATTGTTCTTCCCACACATATCATTCAACATGTCCTCATGTTTAGTCCTGTAAGACAATGGTACATTTCTCAATCTAAGACGTATGTGGAATAGCTTTGTTGCATAATCTAATTTGTTGACACTATATGCATATAATTTATGCCATTGCCCTTTATTTCCTGTACAAACTTTTCAGAATACTCAGGAGCCTTAGCAATCTCAATAGCAGCATTGAGCGCAATGTCAATAGTAGTCCATAGTCTTTCCTGAATGTTCTTATTAGTTAGTTCTCATCAAAATGTGATCCCTTGGTACCTGTTCATATGTAATATGTTCAAAATTGCAAGTAACCCCTAGAGATCTCAGCACAGACACATACTCCTCTATGGACTCATCAGAATGTTGTTTCCTAGAATACAAAATGAATCTCCCCATCACCACGTTAGTTTTTCTACTGGACCGTAAGACATAACTGTTTAGGTGCATATTGGTGAACCTTAGTGTTACTAGGATTGACCAGTGCTGGTAAATTCTTAAACTCTTTTAAACTAATCCCTTCTAGACAATGCTTTAAAAGTGCTAATTTCCTGTTTGGTTCACACTCCCCCTTAAGAACTTCCACATACGCTAAAAACATGTCTCTCAGTCCATAGGTGGTTCACCGAGGGCTGAGAGAATGAAAAGAGGAGGCACTATTCCAGACATACTCCAGTTTGTCGATTTTTCTCCAATGGTTGTGAAATTTGGAAACCAATATCCATTCCAACAAATCTGGTGCCCAATAGACACCACGAATCACCAGAACAAATAACAGCTGCTGTTAATGTTCCAATAGCATTGCACCCAGCAATAATTTCTTAGCATAAATTCGTGCCCACTTGTCACCAGTGTAAGAAAACTTGAAAGACTCTTTGGGAAAGGAAACTCCAAAAAAGGAAGAAGATGTTCCATCAGGGACATAAACTTTATTTGTCAGATGACATGCAGATGGTAAGTCAGAATAACCAACTGATTATGCTAACCGCTTGTCCACCGTATATAAGTCCTCTGCTCACCTCAAGTGTATACTTGCCTACTGTGAGTTAATAACAGCCCGTTCACAATAAGAAAGACATTTTCTTAATTAGGCATAAGAGTTACAAAGGTGTGTCACGTCCTTGTCTAAACCATTACTACAGCGTAGTATGAAATGGAAAAAGGTACACAAGCATAACATGGCTAGTATTTCACGCTCATGCACGAAACCGTAAACGCTATGTAAATCTAAGTTTTATAATAAAATAATAGCGCCTCAAAAGCCTATTTACATTATGACCTGCAAAACAAAAAAAAGGGCTTTTCAAAGATGCAAGGAGCATCAGCATGTACGCCATGGGGCCAGCATGTGGGTAGTGTTCTGCATTTGCAGATACAAATTTTGTTTGATCTATACATCAAGGTTTTAAGCATTTTTTAACTGGAAGTCTGAGCTATCTGCAAAACATTTACCTATCTGTAGATGATCTGCAGCAAATCTACCTATATTCCTATGTTCCTCATCACATGTTACTTACCCCCTAAATCACAGACTTTGGAGAAAGACGATAGATCGAATGCTGTTATCACATCTCTCCCACATAGAACCCAAAAGGAATTCATGCAATGCATGAACTTTAGCAATTCATCATCTGACCTGAAAATAACACAAATATGGCTTTAAAACAATTATTTAATAAAAAAAATATTACATGTTCACAAATCAAAATGGGAATATGCCAGGTTAGTAATAATCTGAAATGCACAAATATTATTGTATATAACTTGCATATCAGAAAAAGGAACAATGATTCAGAAAAGGAAGTTTTAGATTAGTGGGTCCTAACCTATGGTCCAGGGACCCCTGGGGATCCGCAAGGCCTACACAGGGGGTCCGAGACTGCTTAGAAAATTTAATATTATTAACAGAAAAGGTGTATATAAATAAAGAAGCAAAATCTAACATTGCAAATTTTAAAACATTGTTTTTGCATGAAGGAATTTGTGATTGGCAGCAAAAAATTAATTCAGTATACTCAGATTGACTCATCGGAGCACTGCAAGTGCATGAAGCGTAATTTAGTATAGATGATTAGTGTCCTCAGTTGGATTTAGAAAAGCTCCAACATTTCCAATGAAGCTTTTAGATTTTTTATACTTGTTTGTGAATTACATAAAACATTACATCTTTGTGTATTTATGTGATAATGTTTGTTTCAAAAGTTCCCAGCTTCCAGTAATAACTGAATTAAAGTCCCCGCGTTCCAGGAAGGATTAAGTGGGGATCCACAGAAGTCGAAAGGTTAAAAATCACTGTTTTAGCTCTTTACCATGTTCAGTGAGCCTTTTCAATGTTCTCTAGTGGATCTTTCAGCTCTGGTTGTTGTATGATGTAATAATGAAAGTAATTCAGAGCAAGAGGTAGAAGATTGTGTTTTAAAATTGCAGTGGACTTGAACTAAAGTCATACTGTTCTTCCCTACAATTTGTTGAGAACTTTCATGAAACTAGAGCAGCCTTTAATCTATGGGATATCTGTAGACTACAAGGAGACAATGGGAAGCTGTAAACTGAGTGCCACAAAGCGTGGATCAGAGGGAAATCAAGAGAGGGCCAACTTTCGATCCAAATGAGGTACACAGCAACAGAGACCCAATCAACAGCTGGCTAGCTACCAAGAAAGGGAAAACTTCCTATGTTGTGATGTGGCACACCAGCTTTTTGTCACACTGCAACATTGGTTCCAAGCAATAAAGCATGTTTCAGAAGACCCTATTAGTATAGAGAGGAAACACATCACAGGAGTGGCAAAGTGGATTCCATATACTCTGAGCAACTCGGCATCGGTGCTCAGTCACAGTAGGAGGTCAAAAGTTACAAGTGATATTGCCAGGGTCAAGACGCCTCTTAATACATGATGTACAAAGCAGATAGTTGCATAATCAGTGCAAAGGGTCTGCCATTGACTAGCCCAATTTCCTCCAATAAAGGAATGTTAGAAAAAGACCATTGATTAAGGAGAAAATGAGACCCAGGGAAGATGTGTCCACTGAGAAAGCTGAATGGAATGTAATAAAAATGTGTCACATGATGTATTTACAAGTCCACATTCAGTAGTCATTCCCTGCACATGTAAAAAAGTGGACATTTATAACCATAGTTACAAAAAATTATTAACATGTTTCATTGTCAACAAACTTACCGCATATAAATCATGACCAAAAGTTGGTGGTATCTGGCAGATCGACCTGCGTAAAGTGTAAGACTTCAAACTGATACAGGTTGATATCTACTCCCTGGCCAGTCATATGATTGTTTTAGATAAAGTAGGATTGTGTGTCTGTTCCAGGATTGTACATGAATGTATCCCCTCTGTAGCAGCCGTTATTTCATATATAGAGAAATTCACCGAATGATTTATCGGTACATCACAAAATGAGCAAAGCTTTTGTAGCTTGATAATTTTGTACATGTATCCTTTCAGTCGGTACCTGTTCTTTGCCCATTTAAATCTGTCATCCGGTGTCAAACACAGAGCCTGAAATATGTGATTTCCCTCTAATCTAGTATCAGGACATAAATGTGGTCCTCCAGATATCATGGTCCTAATAGTCAGATATCGTTCAGGTACCTGATCCATTGTATTCCTGCTACAACACACTAGAAGTTGTAAGAAGGGATTTCAGGCTTATCACTCCACTATTGTGGGGTGATATTCCCTATTGCTGTGAAGAATGCCTCACAAACTAAGAGGTATGTGAAACCAGTTTATTCCCTGCAGTTAATTTTGAAGATTCGCAGCCTACATCTAGCCTTCCTGCTGCGCCGGATGCTCAGAGAGATCTGAAACAACAAACAGCGGAGGTGGCACAGGCCTTGAATTATAAGTTAAAAGATAACACTCAAAATAAGGATAATGCCAACAAACAAGGATCTCACTCTAACATAAGCACTATAACAATATAAGAAATACACACATGGGATAGGCATATTATAACATTTGCTTAATATATAAGACAGGGACAACACCTTCCCCCTTTTGAGAAAGTTGAGATTACCAGGGAAAATCTACAAACCAACATAACATGAAATCAAATACAGAACTCTATGTATAAACATATGTATTCAGGTAATATAATAACCCTCAAACTTAGCAGGCATGCTAACTTTACGCAAAACTCTGCCAGAGTGATCAACTGACTCTTGACGCAAAGTGTGCTGCCTCCCATCAACAAATTCCATGTCTCTATCCGGCACCTCTTCAACCACTACAGCTTCAGAACACTGAGCTGTGTCACTGGGCACAATATTATCTTCTTCAAGTCCACCACATGGGACTACTTTAAGTTTTTTCCACTAAGAGCTTTAATTTGAGGGGTAATCACGGACTCGAACAGCTTGAATTTGACTGTTTTTTCTGGTTTCATTTTGATCACATCACTTCGGATCCACCACCCCTTCTTATGTAATAGAACCGATCCCTTTGAGGCATTCTCTATGCACAAAAGTCTAGAGAATGTAGTTTCTTCTTTGTTTTACTCTTGTGAGACTCTTTACCAAAACCCAATCACCCACGTTTAATGTTACCTCATTGACCTGGAGTTTCTTATAAAAATTCTCTTTAATCTGACTGTGCTTGGATTGACTCTGGAAGCCACAATTGACAAACTATATGTCCTTCTGTTGCTTACCTTCCTTACCCAATCAGGATGGACTGAGGATCTAGGAGATCCTTCGCACAACAGCAAAAATGGGCAAAACCCGTTGGTATTATGCGAAGGGGCCAAGTAGGGCCAAACATTTTCCCTCAGGCATGATTGCACTTCATAACCCATGTTTAAAGCTGTTTGTACGTCAGCCTTCAGAAATGTATTAATTCGCTAATCTAGGGCATTTGAGGAAGGTGAGTAGAGGGACACTTTGAGATGTGTAATGTGAAAGTCATTGATGATATCCTTCATGGAAGGTGAAGTAAAACGAGTACCATTGTCTGAGACAAATATCCTTGGGTGCTCCTTCTATTCCTAAAATGTTCCTTAAACATTTGATGACGGAATCAGGGCTGAGAACTGAAGTAAAGTCAATATATACTCATTTAGAATAATGATTCCCCAACACCATCATACATCTTTTAGTATTTGGTAATAGCTCAAACGGTCCAGCAAGATCAGGAGCTACTTTTTGCCAAGCTTCCTCCAGTAGCAGTGCCATATGAATAGGGGATTCATGCAATTTCCAATGTGTGTTGGACACCAAGCAAGCGGTACAGTCATTTATGAATTCATCAACCTGAGATTCCATAGCATGCTACCAGTAATATTGTTTGAGAGTTTTGATGCTGCTACTGACCGAAATTGATCTCTATGAGCTTCCTTAATCAGAACATTTCTGAGAGACAATGGATGCACACAAATATTTAACTGTATCAACTCACCTTCCTCAATGGTAAGATCCCCAGAACTTGAATGTATGGTCTTAACAAAGCCTCCACATTTCTCCCTTCGGGCCAACCATCTTTCATGTACTTAGCAATGGATTGCAAAATGAAATCTTGTTTGGAAGCCTCTAACTACTCCTTGTGTGCCTTTGTGCCTGTACCTCCCAAAATGGTGCCAACAAGGGCAAACACAAACTCATTCTTTTGATCATTGTCTATAAACTATACACTATATACCCATATATACTATATTACTGTCTTTGCCTGTGGTTGATACAGTTTAAAATTGTAGTTTTAACCTGCCTGTGATTGCATATTTTATCACCTGTTTTTTTGTTTAAACTTGTGGTTTTTCCTGCCCATGATTGCTTCTATTACCGTGTTGAATTGTGTTATTTGCTGTCCAAACTCCGTGGTTTTTCACCTGTCATTCCCGGTGACTATCAGTTTTTCCCCTCCTAATTTTTCCTTTGCTCTGTACTAAGACTTGTATGTTAAGCAGTGAACCCCCAGCCAGCATTTTTTGTTAACAAGTCAGTGAAACGAGTCCCGACCCCTTCCCCCCACTCCGAGAAACATGGATATTCTACATCTGAGGGTGCTCTGAGATCGCAGTAATCTTCTGTGAGCTGTTTAAACTGTGTTTAATAGGGACTGTGCACTTTGGTTTTTGGCCAGGAGAGGTGGTAAAGTTTTATACAAGCAGTATTGTTAGAGGACAAGTTTGTTGGGGCCTTACCTGCAGAAGTCCAAAGTGTGGATAGAGCCTGTCTGTCTCCTAGGAGATCTCTGAATAGAGGAGCAGCTTCCAACTCCCTGGACAGCAAACCTTGTCTGAGGTGGCTTATGGAGTCTACTAGTGGTTGGTACATGTGTATACTGATTGGTGTTTGTATCTGGTTTTTCTATTCAATTAGGGTTAGTGTCCTCATTGGTTGGGTATTTTATGGTTCTGATTGGTTTCTTGGTAGGTGACTCAACCATTGTAGGGTTGGGACTGGGTCTAAGGTTAGAATTTCTATTGGAAGTAGGGACTAGGGCTTCCTGTGCCATTGGCTGCTTGGACTTTGGTTGGGACTACTGGTAGGGCTAGGGCCACTATTGGACATAGATATCAGTTTTTTTAACTGATTGGTTGTTTGGACTAGGGATACGATTGGCTGTAAGGTCTTGGTCTCCTCTTGGTTCCTGATTTTAGGGCTAGTGTTGTGATTGGATAGGGTTAGGGCTAGGGTTCCCATTGGCTGAAGGGGTCACTTGATTACTAGGGCTATAAAAGGCCAAGGTTTAGGGCGTCTCAGCCCAGGCATCGAGTCTAAGAGCAATTGTCTGTTTGAGCCTGTCGAGACTGGTCAGGACTAGGGCCAGAAATGTTGCCTATGTTCCCATTCAGTAATGCCCAACCCACACCATCCACAAACATAGCAACACATTCACACCAAATGTACACACACACAACCCTTTGCACAGATCAATACACCAGCATGCACTACAAACCCAACCAAATTACATCTATACACCCTTCTATCCCAACTACTACACATACCCACCATCACCTACAAACAGTACACAACTCTATCCTATACCACTAACCAATCCACTGATCACTAACACAACGCCATTTAACACCATACGTAACTACATCCCATACAGACACACTGTCTCTGCTCTAATTACACCTAACATACCACTTTTTATCACTAACAAACATATAATCATCCTTCCATCATTTGTTCAACCAACACCCTCCTCTCCCTTCTATCGTAATAACACTAACACACAACACACACGGCACACCACCACACTTTTTAACTCTTGCAACAAACCAGTCTTAGAAAAACGCTCTTACCTCTACTTCATTCCCCCTACACACAACATACACTCTACTCATAAACACATTGCCGCCTCTTGTACCTTACAACCTCCTCTCACAAGCAATAATTTACAACCATCCATCACATGAAACAAATACACCAGCACCCCTTTTCACTACTCCTCAAAAACAAAACATATCACACACGCCAGCACAAGATCTTCAAAGCACAACACCTCATAATACTTACCATCACAAAATACAAGCATACTCCCACCTTTCAAACCACACAAAGGAACAAACTCCAATTCCAAGCTTTCTCTCTTCCATCATACCTAACACAGATACAGCAACACAGCAAATCCCTTCTAACTACCTCTAATCTCTTGAACAATTTAGAACATTACTACTTGACCCACATGCTGATCCACCACCCTTGCTCTTACACCCTCCACTCTAAAGACACACAAACAATATAAGTGACGTGCCACAACTCATAAATTCACTTCCCCATGTCTACTGCACAACGTTACACCACGAAAACAAAACAGCACACCAATTCACTCTCATACAACATCTCCACCACATACACACGCAGACCCATCAAAATGATGTCTTCTTAGCATGCTGGACGAGGAACATGATACAGACAAGCTACACAATTGCAATCCTAATACAACTAATGCCAGCACTAAAAACACACCTGTTACACACCAACACGATATTGATCACTCCTCTACAAAACAAAGTCTCACTATCACCAAATGCCATTCTCTAAACTGTCTACTAATAAATGCTTGATCCCTCTCTAAAAACAAACATCACATCTATGACCTTCTCACAGATTCAAAACCAGACATACTATTCGTAACTGAATCATGGTTAGGAGATGATATGGATCCAGTCCTGCATGAAGCCGTTCCTCTAGGCTATCAAACGATCACCCAAAATCATATAGGCAAAAAAGTAGGTGGTCTAGCTCTTGTGTTCAGGCAAACATTACATATCACTAAAGTCGACTACATCTCCATAAAGAATTGTCAGGCTCTTCTAACAAGATGCAATCCTACACGGTGTTCCTCCTGTAACTCCCTGCTCCTTTTCAGACCTCCGCCTAGCAAGGTGACATTCCTAGACGCACTTCTAGACACAGTTTCAAACCTAATAACAATACACTCCAACCTATGCGTTCTGGGTGACCTCAATATTTAGTTTGACAAACCCAATATGACCCATCCAAAAACAATAATTACTATAATCCAAATAAGTGACTCAAATTACATTCATGTTTCACTATACTAATTTAGCACTAATCCTTATGGGTTCAAGAGTAACGTGCTACGCGCAAAAAAAAGAAAGCGCTTCAAAACCCCATCAAGTGTAGCAAGCGCTATAATATATAAATACAAACCTCTTTCCCTCTTCTATCCCGCCACCTACCCTACTCTATCCAAATAACTTAAAAACATATCCACCACTCAAATTACTTCATATTTCACAATACTAATTTTCAATGGGTTCTGAAGTAGCGCACTACTTGCCAGAAAAGCGCTTCCCATCAGGGGTAACAAGTGCTATATGAATGCAAACCTTTCTTCCCTTTCATCCCTCCGCTATCCTTCTCACTCCAAATAACTGACTAATATCCACCACTCACATTACTTTCATATTTCACCATACTAATTCACCACTAATCCTTTATGGGTTTTCGGAGTAGTGTGCTTTAACACCCCATCTGGGGTAACCAGCGCTATATAAATACAAACCTTCTTTTCCTCTTCTATCCTTCTGCTATCCTACTAAATCCAAATAACTGACTAACCTATTCAGCACTTAAAATGTACATACATGTTTCACTATACTAATTCAACACTAATCCTCTTTGGGTCCTGGATTAGCATCCTACTTGTTGAAAAAGCGCATTGACGCCTCGTCAGAAGCACTATATAAATGCAATTACAATACAATACACTGATCTACCACAGGCAATTTGGATAGGCAGTCAACCCTTATGGTTTTCCATCAGGTATGTACTTTACACAAAAATGATATGCCCACAATTTGGAAAGCAACCCCACCAAACATGCTGATGTCTTTCAAGAACCATTCCCATTAAGTAAATGTAGGAGCAGTTTATGATCACTGTACAGATGTATGTCTTAAATCTTCCAACCATCTAAAAGCAGGCTAATGACGCCCACTCAATAGTACTATAACGCATTTTAGCAGTACCGAGTGAGAGAGTATCAAAAGTGAAGGTATGTTCTTTCTCCTGAGCAATTTGCGAAAACTGTGGTCCCAGACCAATTTGACTGGTATTAACTGCGATGACACACTTTCTGCCAGCAACAAATGAAGACAAAGCTGGTGCAGAGATGATGAGTTTCTTAACCTTTTCAAAACTTCATGCACTGAATCTCACCATATGTATTTCACTCCCCTTTTCAGCAGGTTTCTCAATGGTTGAGCAAAGAAAGCATACCCCTGCACAAAAATGTAGCATTCCCTTAGCCCAAGGAAAGAGCAAAGCGTATCCTTGTCCTGAGGTGGTTGAACTTCCTCAATGGCTTTAATTGGGTGAAAATTTGGAGATATCTCACTAGGACTCTTAGAATGTCCTAAGTAATCAATACTTTTGGAGAGGAGCTTACATTTGTCAGTGCAAAGAGTGACTTACATTTCTTAAAAATAGTTCAAAGAATATGGTTGTGACACTCAAGGATTTGCCAAAAAATAAAACATCATCTTGGATGCCTGCACTCCCAACCCTCTTCCAAGATGGTGTCCATTAGATACTGAAAATGCTAGCAGCAAACGTTGGATCAAAAAGGAGCCTGCAAAGTTTGTATGCACCAAGCTGGTTGAAAAAAGGTGGCAAGAACTTGGGAGGTCTCATTTAAAGGAATCTGATGAAATGCGGTTTGAGGTCTATTAATGAAAACAATTTTGAGTCGTCAATGTTAGCTAATTGGTACTGTACTATGGGAAGTAGGTGACAATCAACCACAATATTCGTATGGAGACTACGAAGGTCAGCAATCAGTATGGCATGTTTCTTTAATTTGATAGTGGAAGCAAAATCTTTGATAGGCCCAATGTTGTCATTGAAGACCTATAGAAAACCTGTGGGAATATATTAAGCAAGGTTCTGCCCATCTACATTGACCAGAAAATGGGGATATTGGCTATTCTAACAAGTAAGTCAGCACCTGGAACCAAGATGAGCCCTAATCTGTCAAGGCCCTGCCAACTAACAATGTGCCTATCCTCGATCAACACATACATTTTAGTTAGGGTTTTCCTCCCAAGGCAAGCAACATGGTCTACAAAGAACCCCACCATTTCAATATATTGGTCACCACATACTTTGAGATGTACACCTGGTAACTTTAACACCGACTTCGAAGCCCAATGCAAGTTGAACAATGTATCAGATATAATGGTTTTGGGTGTTCCTGAGTCACACATCATGTCCAGTGTGACATTTAAACCCAAAGTTTCCTGACACACAGAGTCTTTGACTTTTTCAGGCACCACAGTGTCGGCCTCGAGATTCAAAACTGTGAGAAGTTGGCCTGGTATATGATGTCCACTAATTAAAGTGGCCACCTTGGGGCGCTAGAGGGCACACGGCAAGATGGTCGCACCCTAGTGAGGCTCTTCCCAGCTGAGTGCCAATCCGACCATTATCTGCCTGAAAATAGCTGCATCTATGTGCTTATGACAACTGCACTGCTCTGTGAATCCCTCTGGCACATATTAGAGGTGGTTTGGGCTGCTGGGGATCGCCGCAATGATAATTTTGCAGTGTCGATCAGACCCGGTGACGCCTCTGTAAGATGGTGGTCACTGCGAGGCTCTGAGAGCGGCCCTCGTCTGGTGACGCTCGTCACCCCTGCGGCCGGAGGTGTATGTCCACCTCTGTCGGGCTGTTGATGTGAGTGGTGCGCTGCCCAGAGATTGCTGACTGGGTGGTTCCCTGGAGCTGAAGACTGTGAAGCGAAGTGCCGGGCTCTTGTTGGTGAACGCGGAGCTCCGGTCTAGAATTGCTGCGTGTGGGCACCTCAGGACTCGGTCAAACTGGCATAGACCAGGAAGTGGCCTGAATACAAGAAGCATGCTTGCTCGCCCTGGCTGTGGTGAGTGGGGTGCAGCTCAGCCCTGGCTGGTAGCTGCGGAGGCGGGTGTGGGCCTGGGTGCGGGCTGCGGACTGTGAGCTGTGGCTGGAGGTCGGTGGGTGCAGGAAGCGGAGGCCGTTGTTTTCACGTTTCTCAGAGTAGCCGTGCCTATTGACATTGCAGCAAATGAGGCATTGGGCACCTGCGGGGATCGATTGGCGCAAGCTGTTATGCGCCTGATTTCCACAAAGTCCTAATCCACTGCAGCGCGGCCTCGGAATGGCCGCTAAACGCCTGGATTGAATGAATGAATGAATAAGGTATTTATTGAGCGCACTGTGGCCAAGCGGCTTCCTGGCAGTGGGAGCTCTAAACAACAGAGACAGACGGGGCCAAGGAAGTTTTAGCAGGTGTAAGCCTGGGCAAACAAGAAGGTTTTAAGCGCTTTACGGAAGTGTGAGAAGATAGGGATTGAACGCATAGATAGGGGGAGGGAGTTCCAGAACCGGGGGGCGATCACAGAAAATCTTGTACCACCGGTGCGGGATTTGCGAAAGCGAGGAACAGTGAGGAGGGCGGAAGTAGATGAGCGGAGGGTGCGGGCAGGGGTGTGAGTGGAAATCAAGGAATTAATAAATGCCGGGGCAGAGTGATCAACAGCCCGGAAAACTAGACACCCTAGTTTAAATAGGGATCTCTGCAAAACAGGTAACCAATGAAGTGATTTAAGGACAGGAGTGATATGGTGAGTTTTGGGAAAATGAAAAATAAGACGGGCAGCTTGCTTCTGGATTGCTTGAAGACGGCGAGTTTCGTAGGCCGGGATGCCCACGAACAAGCTGTTTCCATAATCAAGGCGGGGGGTGATGAGGGCCGAAATAATAATTTTAAGGGATTCCAGGGAAAAAAAACGGGAAATTTTACAGATCAAACGGAGGGAAAGGAAACAGGAGGACACTACAGAGCTAACCTGTGCATGCATCGACAGGTACTGACTGACCTTGATGCCCAGTGTTTTAACAGAGGAAACGGGGATAGGAGGGGGGCCAAGGATGGGGGGCCAGAAAGCGGAAGACCATGGACTGGATGAGCCACCAGTGAAGACGAGCTCAGTCTTGTCCGGATTGAGCTTGAGATGATTGGCGCTCATCCAACCAGAAATAAAAACCAAAGTGGAACGAAAAAATTAAAGAGAGTGAGAAGAGGAAGAGAGATCAAAAACGAGCTGGAGGTCATCTGCGTAATTATACACAGAGACCCCCAGATCAAGAAGAGAAATAATGAGGGGGCGAATATAGAGATTAAAAAGAAGAGGAGATAGAGAGGAACCCCACAGGACACCGGAAGGGAGGGAGCAGAGAAGCCAGAAAAGTGAACGGCTTGTGAGCGTCCTGTTAGAAAGGACGTGATCCAGGAAAGAGCAATGCCCCGAATGCCTGCTGCGCCGACACGGTCAAGTAAGATGGTATGATCAACCGTGTCGAACGCAGCGGACAAATCGAGGAGAACCAGGGCTTGAGGAGAGTTGGTATCGGCCTTAGCTTTCAGCTCATCAAGAACCGCAAGCACCACTGACTCCGTTGAGTGGCCCGAGCGGAAGCCCGCTTGATGGGAGGCAAGAAGATGGTTCTGCTCAATGTAGGAAGAAAGACAAGAGGTGACATGACTTTCAAGAATTTTTGCAAGATAGGGCAGGAGAGAAATAGGTCTGAAATTAGAAAGAAGAGAAGAATCAAGACCAGGTTTTTTAAGAATAGGAAAGACAATCACAGATTTAAATGAAGAAGGAACCAAACCAGAGGAGAGGGAAGCATTCAGAAGAGAAAGAGGAGTAATAGGGCAAGAGGTGAAGAGAGTTCTCAGCACGCGAGCAGGAGCACAATCGGCTGGAGAACCGGGCTTAGTTTTAGTGAGCAAGGCAAGAAAAGAGTCTAAAGAGATAGGCAAGAAAGAATCGAAGGAGGAGTTAGGCACGGAAGGGGCCGGATAAGGGGAGGGAAGAGATGTAGTGGGAATGTTAGATTTTATTTTAACGATCTTCTCGATAAAGAAGTCGTTTAAGGAAAAGCAGAGGGCCTGGGAAGGTGAGGAAAATGAAATTTTGCCTGACCAAGATGCCCCCTACGTGTACCCTATGTTACATGTGTGTTACATATATGTGCATGTCACCCATGCATATTTTCCCTTAAGTGGCCTGAACAAAGAGGCCTCTGCATTTACGTCCTGCATTAGGATGCCTGTCATCAAGTTTCCCAAACGTTAAGCTAACATGAAGGCCCATGTATTTACATTGTGCACTTTTAAATAAATCACGACAAACCCTTTTTGTGGTTCAGCCTGAGCCACTTTCTGAAATAAGGGTTTTTCATGACTCCTGACACACTGAAGGCTGCAGTTACGTATCTCTGACCTCGCATGCTTCTAGCTCAGCCGAAAGAAATCCAGCAAGGGCTGCCAAGACAGTATATTTTGCTTAACAGTTATCTGCATGCCTGGTGAAAAAGGTAAACAGAACCCGTCTGCTGAGATAGGGCCCAGCTTTTCTGTCTCTGTTTAAATGAAATTAAAGTACTTGCATCTGTAAAAAGCTCACAGCCCCCATGCAATGAACGAAGAAATATATGCTTTTTCTGATTCTTAGCGATGAATAACCTTTGCTTCAGATAATACATCCCCGACTCAAGATATCAAGATATCAGATAGTACCAGATGTGCTGGTCGCCCTGACACTGAAGGCTTCTCTACTAGACTTAAAGTCAGCTCTCCTCCCAGTTACACGTCAATTGCACGTCATGACAAAGTTGCACACAAGTAGGGCAAAGTTCCAGCTGGTCATGCAAACTCCTCCTCTGTGTACCACCCACCTATGACACCTACCTATCACCTACCTATGACTCATAAAGTGTACACCCACATGTACGCCCACATGCTCTTATCTGTTTCTTTCTCTGCTCTGCGTTCCTTCCTACGCCCTATGTACAAGACAAAATGTATATATGTTGTTCATTGTTATTAAATGTTAGAAGACCCTTCCTGAACCTCAGTGGTGATGGAACTGATTCTCCCTTAACTCGAGTTATTGGAATAAAGCCCTTTTAACTTGGACACCACGGACTCTCTGCCTCTCATTTGATACATGCTATTTGTTAATGCCTAGAAATTATGCCAGGGTAATATTTTATTTACCACATTAATTTGGCGCCCGAATTCAGGGACTATCCCTTTCCCCACGCGCCGGAGTTGTAGGTCCAGCCTTTGCCCCCTTCCACAGCCGTGACGGACTTTCAAGTGTACACGCCATCGGGATTTCCCGCTACTCCCTCAGGCCCAGGAGGAGGACGGACTGCGACCAGGCATCCGTACGAGGCGGTGAGGAATGCGGATCGTCTCAACCAGAGCCCAACCCGTGAGAGAGCAAGGTCCGAGGTCTCCAGAGGTCCACCTGTTCCGAGGCGCATGCGTAGACATCCGAGGCCTTCAAGTTTCAAGCTCTGCTTCCCGGTGAGTACCACTATGGGGAATGCATAAAGTTTCAAGACGGGTTCATTTTATATGAACACGGTCAAGACGGGTCCACAGTAAAATGTGGAAACGGTAAAGACGGGTTCACGTTATTCGTGAAAACGGTAAAGACGTGTCTCATTTATATGAGCACGGTCAAAGACGTGTCTCATTTATATGAGCACGGTCAAGACGTGTCCATTCACATGTTCACGGTCAAGACGGGTCCATGGTAAACGTGGGCGCGGTAAAGACGTGTCTCATTTGTGAGACCGGTATGGTTGTACTGTATTCCAGTGCATAAAGTTTTTCAAGTACATGTTTAGCTCTCTGTATCAGTTTAGGTTGTAACTGTTTTAGTGCTTAATATTTGTTTGTGTGTGAATGATTGTTGATTGTTTCAGTCTATTTTGTGAATATTGGTTTCAAACATGCCACTGTTTTCAAAATTGCGTCAGATAGGGACCAGAAAAGGTATACTAGAAGAGTCAGTTAACATCCCGCCTAGAGACACACTTGGTCATTATATGTATAATAAGCATGGGCTAGACGCCATCTTGTTTTTAGATTTATGGGTAGACTATACAAAGGACCTGGAGGAAAAGTATAGATGGCCTATCTCAGGAACATGGGATTCTGAATGCATTATGAGGGTGGAAGAAGCGCTATGGAAAAGGAAGTCAAGACCTTCTCAGAAAGATGCCATCGAATTGTGTCGCAAAGAGTCACATAGGAGAACAGAGAAAGAATTCAATAAAGCAGAGAGAACTAAACAAGCAGGGGAAAAAGCCAAAGAAAAAGAACTACAGGAGGAAGGGGAACGGGTCAAAACAGAACAGACTGATAGGGAAAGAAATGCCGTCGTTAATGGTATTTATCCCGTCCTGGCTGAAGAACTAGCTAGAGTGACCACCTCAGAGAGACCCAGTAGGTCGCGAACGCCACCACCTGTACCATTTAGAGTATGTAGAAAGATGCCGACAGCATCAGAGGCTTTTATTTCCTCCTATCTAGAAGAGCCCGCACCGGACTACGTTAATGCAGGTTTCCCTCCACCCCCACCAGCAGATCAGCTCCAGCAACTTCAGCAACAGCTAGTAAAAGATGACGTAGGGCCAGGGGCAGTAAGAGGGGTGCCTACTGTAGATGTAGCAATTCCACAGTGTATATATGATCCAGAACCAGGAAAGGGTTCAATGCTTGTGATTTCAATAAGACTAAGACAAGCCGTTGCATATCTAGAGACATTACCAGACATGAAAGAACACCTAGATAAAATGTACCGTTTCATTAGAACGGGGGAGGGACCAGATAGTATAGCACAAGCCATGGCACACAGAAAGGTAGGGGTTAAGAACCATATCCTCCGTTTTATTATTAACTGCCTGATCAGGGAACAAGACGGAGGAGACGGAGATGTAAAACCTGGTTTGATCGAATGGAGTGATCACATAGATGCCGGTAGGCATGATAAACAGGGACAGACAGAGAGCATGTACAAGAAAATACAAAAGGAAATATTAGCCATACACAAAGGGTCTGACGAGAAGGGTGAGTCATCAACGGAAGAGGTTGACCAGCCAAAAGACAAAATGAATTATGTAGGAAAAGCGCGACAGTTTGACAGACCCAAATGTCTTGACTACCGTAAACAAGGGCCAGCTATAAAAGAAAGATATTCCCTTGAAAATCTGTTCCAAGCTACTGAACAAGCCCTGAAAAAACGGATAGAGAGTGAGAGACCTCCCACCTCACACGAAATTGAATTAGCCCGGTCAGCCACCCAGTGGGTGTCTAATTCTGATATATATAGCAGTGATGTAGTGGCTCAGACTTTCTTAAGCCTTCCACCGAACGAACAGCGTTTGGCTGGTATTTACATGGTCCAACACTTGATAACGTTGTATGAAAGTCAATATTCTGATCCTGGTCACTTGCATAAATTACTAAACGACATTTTACTAGACAGATGGTCAGGTTTAGGTACCGAATTAATTAATGTTATTCTGGATCAACGACATAAGTACATAGATTCTCTGACTACATGCATGCCTCCAGTCTCACACCACGGCAGAAATAACTTACACATAGACAGACAGAACCCCCTACGAGAGGTACATCCTGTCAAAGACGCGGACAATGTGTTGCAACGGGTGTATGTTTACACCCCCTTAACAAAAATAGAAATCTTAGAAATGGAAAAGATGCTGCCTTGCCATGATAAAGACCCAGGGGGGTTTCACCGAGAATTAAAAGACATCCTCCGCATAGGAGATTATACGTACGATGACATTCTGAAGTTACTGAAAGTACTGTTGCCTGCTGGTATTTATGAAAAGCTTAAGGAAAAAGACTGGGAGGTAGGCGAGAAAAAGTTAAGCTGGGATGCACTGGAAACGGAAGAAAAAGGTAGGCTCCCAGGGGTTGGTCTTGGGGAAAAAGCTAGAGAACTGCCTGAACTCCTGATACAGGTTTTACCGAGATTATTGATTATGAAAAAGGAAGACTGGGATGCTATTTCAGCCTGTAAACAAAAGCAAGAAGAGGACACAAGTGATTTCTATTCTAGATGTGAGAAATGTTTTACTATTAATAGTGGCCTTAAGCCAGGTAGTGAATCATATCCACACCTTTTTGTGAGCAAATTAGTAGAGAATTCCTTACCCCAGATCAAGAATAGAGTACTGAAGGTTGAGAGTACTTGGCAAGCAAACAGCCCTTCACAAATGTTACAGATGCTACAATATCATCAGAACAGAATTAGAGAAGAGCAGGATCAGGAAAAGAAACGCATGAAAGAGACAAAAATGAAGGTGCTGGTTGCCCAGACGGTACCAGCAAATAAGAACAGAAATAACACGACACCTGTCAAAGGGAACTGTAATTATTGCAAACAACCAGGTCACTATGTAAATGAATGTACTGTCCTGAAACACAATATAGCTACAGGCAAGACAAAAGAACGACAATACACTCCTAGACAGAATAGCACCCAACAGAACACGCAACAGACAGTAGCGAATTATCCTCCACCACCGCCAGTTCATGCCACACCACAAATGTATCAGTACACACAGTCAGACTATCCAGAATATCAACAGTTCTCATGAAACAGCCTCGAGAGGGAAGTAGGCTTGCCCCTTATTGAGGTACCTGTAGATCAAGAGGGTCCTTATGTACATAGTCGTGTATTAGGACAAGACCGAAAATTTCTGACTGACACAGGGGCGAGCAGGACTACCATCAGTCATGACGAGGTTCCAGGGGCACCTCTCTCAGGCTCACAGAATGTTTCCCTGGGATTTTCAGGAAAGCCTATTGTTAATGAAGTATCGAAACCAGTTTCCCTAGGGGTTGGTCCACTGTCACGTACCACTGACTTGCTACTTACTAAGTCATGTCCAGAAAACTTACTTGGTATGAAGACATTAAAGGACCTAGGAGCAGTTATCTGCTGCTCTCCAGAAGGAGTACGCCTGTTCTTACGTGATTTTAAGGGACATTATGTGCTGACTGATTTTGACCACAGACTCAAGAATGTGCCACAGACTCTATGGGCACAAGGACCGACTGACGTAGGTTACATGGACATAACGCCACACCATGTCACCCTCAAAGCAGGAGTAGTACTTCCACGTATTAGACAATACAAGTTACCACCTGACGCCGAGACAGCCTTATTGAAATTAGTTGACGAACTTATTGCACGAGGAGTAGTAGTAGAGACTGACTCAAATGTATGTAACTCGCCTGTCATCCCTATCCTTAAACGATCTGACCCTAGTGTACTGCCAGTGTACCGACTAATTATTGACCTACGAGAATTGAACAAATGTGTAGTACCACAATATCCAGTGGTGCCAGACATTTCTTCATTACTGACTGCCATTGATTCTGAGGCCACGTTCTTCACTGTCATAGACTTGAAGAATGCTTTCTTTAGTGTTCCCATTCATCCAGATAGCCAATACCTTTTTGCATTTAGTTTAAAAGGGCGTAGCTTTGTGTTTACAAGAGCTCCTCAAGGTTTTACAGAAAGCCCTAGCATTTACAGTCAAGCATTAAAAAGACAGCTAGACAGTGTTCACATGCCTGCCAACACTGCCCTACTCCAGTACGTAGATGACATCCTAATTACAGCACGTTCAGAAAAAGAATGCGAAAATGCATCACTGACAGTTTTACATTTTCTGGCTGACAAGGGGCACAAGGTGTCCCCTTCCAAGTTGCAATTCTGTGAAAAGCAAGTGGTGTACCTTGGACACTTACTTTCCAAGGAGGGTCGGCAACTAACACGAGAACGCATACAACTCATTTCTAACCTTTCACAGCCCAAGACACAGAAAGAAGTACGTGCATTTATTGGCCTCACTTCATACTGTAGGCAATGGATTCCCCAGTATGCCTATCTAGCCAAACCACTCATACAATTGACAACACAGGAGGCAGCCACTTCGACGGTCCTCCCTTGGACACAAGAACATACCTTGGCATTTGAGGAATTAAAAAGAGCATTATGTCAAGCACCAGTTTTAGCGACTCCATGTTACAGCAAACATTTTATGCTTTTCGTAACTGAACGAGATGGAACAGCGTTATCTGTCCTCACACAAGATCAAGCAGGAAAACACAAGCCTTGTGCTTATTTTTCTAGTACCCTAGATCCAGTGGCCCAGGCTCTGCCTGCGTGCCTGAAATCAGTTGCAGCAACAGCCCTAGCCATAAGACAAAGTGACTCGATAGTGTTGGGACACCCTCTGACAGTACAGGTTCCACATGCAGTGGAGGTTCTCTTAAACAGGACACAGACACAACATTTGACTGTAGCAAGACTGACAGGATATGAACTGACATTATTTCAACCACACATAGAGATCAGACGTTGTAATATTCTGAATCCTGCTACACTTTTGCCTTCAAGTACAGTAAATGCACCATCACATGACTGTGTTGAAGTAATGAATATAGTGACGAAACCAAGACAAGACCTGACAGATATTGCACTTCCAGACCCAGACTTAACGCTCTATGTAGACGGATCATGCATGAGAACGAGTGCAGGAGAATTAGTAGCAGCTTATGCTGTGACCACTGCTACTAAAGTCATAGAGACACAGAAAATAGACACACTATCAGCACAAGCAGCAGAGCTCATCGCTCTGACACAAGCCTGCATAAGAGCTAAGCACTTGAAAGTAAACATTTATACTGACTCACAATATGCTTTTGGCGTTGTTCATGATTTCGGGGTACTTTGGAGGGAGAGAGGTTTCTTGCCCTCCCATGGGACCAAGATCCAGCACGGCCAGCTCATTCAAGCCCTGTTGGAAGCAATACATTTACCTACAGCCATTTCTATCCTGAAGTGCAAAGCTCACACCAAAGTTACAGACACCATTTCCCAGGGTAATGACCTGGCAGACCGAACAGCTAAACTTACAGCCCAGACAGCCCAGACACCAACAGACACGACAAGGACAGAGGTACCATTATTGACAACATGTATGACAGTCAGGGATCCCACTCAAGATGTACTCGACATACAGTCACATGCCACTGCAGATGAGATAAAGAAATGGACTGAACAAGGAGGGGTCCAGACTGAACAAGGTTGGATGACTAAGGGAAAAGGTACATGGTTTCTTCCAGATTCTATGGTACAAGTAATTATAAACACAGCACATAGTCCAGCACACTTGGGAGAAAAGGCAATGATAGACAGCTTACAGAATATCTGGTTTAACAAGCACATGCGTACAGCAGCGAAGCAGAAAGTACGAACATGTATGATCTGTTGCCAGTTCAATCCAGGTAAAGGCATTCCGGTGGAACAAGGCGGATTTCATCCTCCTGACCACACTTTTGAGGTCCTCCAGATGGATTATATCCAAATGAACAGATGTAGAGGTTACAAGTATGTCCTGGTAGTTGTGTGTGCACTATCTAGATGGACAGAAGCATATCCAGTTCCAGATTATACTGCTGTGACAACAGCCAGGCAATTAGTGCGCGAGTACTTCCCCAGGTATGGATTGCCTCGGGTCGTATACTCCGATAACGGTCAGCCATTCTCCTCTGAATTAATGAAACAAGTGTCTCTTCTGTTAGGATATACTTGGAAATTCCATTGTGTAAGACACCCTGAAGCAGCAGGCCTTGTAGAAAGACATAATCAGACAATCAAAACAAAACTTGCCAAGATATGTGCAGACAAAGGCGTGGATTGGATGGTAGCTTTACCGGTTGCCCTCTTTTACATGCGTATGGTAGCTCATTCCAGAACAGGCCTATCCCCATATGAAGTAGTCTTCGGTAGACCGCCAAATATGTGGGGTACGCCTATGCCTAAAAGAATTACTGATGTTGACAGTAACATGCTGACAGATTACCTGGCTTCCTTGATGTCTGCACTACTCTCTTGTCGTTCACAGGTTGCTGCCGCCTTCCCTGACAACACCCAGGTCAAGGAACACGCCATTGTCCCTGGGGATTTTGTATGTGTCCGGAACTTTTATCGATCAAGCCCCCTTGAGCCACGTTAGAAGACGCCGAAGTTGGTGCTACTAACCACGAGGACCGCAGTGAAGGTGGAGGGACGCAAGGGGTGGATCCACGCTCAGCATTGCAAAAAGTACTCTGGACAATCTGGAACTTTGATAGACAATAAGGACAATACAAACTTTGCGCCGCCTGCGCCGCCTTTGCTAGAAAAGACTCCACAGCAGGAGTATAAATCTAAGTTAAGATCTAGTAAGTCAGACGTAGTTTAATTGTCGAAGTCCACTCGGTGGTGAATCGGTTAGTCTAGATTTCTGACATGTATAAGATCACATACGAGAATAGTAAGAAAAAAAACATGAAAGCAAAGTACTGCAAGTTATTACGCAGTAGATGTATAGTTTCTTTGATTATTTCGTTTTTTCTGTGTATCGTTATCATATGTATAAGTTTAATACTACATGTTTTCTTTCCTCCTATTGCCTCACATATGCACTCATCCCTTAACAATACTGTAGAGCATACATTCAGTGACCTGACACCTCATGAACTGTCATATCGACTTGCATTGCGTAACAATACTTTTATTCAAATGTTACACCATTCTCATCAGACCAGCAATGCGACTAATTGCTGGGTATGTGGCCAACTGCCACCTTATCAAAAGGCGAAGGGAGTTCTGCCCTTCTATCCTCTGCCGTTCTCACACAATGGTTCATGTGGAGCATGGTTTGCCTTAATGACCTCAATAGATAAAAAGTACATAGCTTATCCAGGTGGCTGGATATATGGAAACCTGAATAAAGTAATGAATGAAGCATGTTTTCCAGACAAAGACGGATTTCCTCAAAGGAAGGGAACCGATCTAGAGAATGAAGAGTACGAGCAGGGAAATGCATCCGTTAATTTTATAATGTTAAATGTTCAGCCCAAGCAAATTACAGGTCCACCTTTTATTTCAGTTCTACCAGCAAAAGGTGATTTATGTGTTAATAAGGAAGGCTCAGTACATATGGGACACAGCGAGTGTAAAGTTGTAGTGGAGTTTAATGATAAAGGACTTTCTTCTTTCAAAACATCACGCCATACCTATTTCATTTGCGGTCAGACAGCCTATGTACATCTGCCCTTAGACTGGGGTGGGACTTGTTATATAGCATTCTTATTGCCACCTGTATTCTTGGCCCCATCCCATTATCATAGAGATTCACGACTAGAACATGTTAGAGTAAAGAGAGAGACAGATGCCTCAGGGATTGACCAGACTGAAACAGCTTGGGAGCAATATACAGATTTCAACAAAGGATTCTTTTTCTTCATAGGTCCCGTCCAAAACAGTAAACTGATACGCAAGTTAACAAGGACTCTTGAGGCAGTAGTGAATGTGACTGCATCTGCCCTGGCGAACTTGACCCAGGAGCAGTCTGCCATTAGACTTGTCGTTCTTCAAAATCGCCTCGTTCTAGACGTCATCTTGGCGGATAGGGGCGGAGCTTGTAGCGTGATCCGATCTAGTTGTTGCGTTTTCATCCCAAATAACGCGCCATCTGTGTATGCAGCGATAACAAGGCTCCACAAGATTGCTCATGGCATACATCAAGACCCAGGCACATGGACTTGGTCCAGTAGGCTCTGGGGTGTGATATCTGCTTGGGGATGGAAAGTGTTGTCCTTCCTAGGAATGATCCTACTCATGATATTTGGTTGCTGTCTCTGTCTGCAGTGTGGCCCGGCCATTTGCGGCCTGTGTGCAACTGCATGTGTTCCACATCCAAGTATACAAAGGGTTAAGGACGAACAAATGATGCTGTATGATCAACTATACGGTCTCATGAATATAGATGTATCCTGAAGGGTTAAGTAGGGGACAAGGAGGGAATGAGGAAAATGAAATTTTGCCTGACCAAGATGCCCCCTACGTGTACCCTATGTTACATGTGTGTTACATATATGTGCATGTCACCCATGCATATTTTCCCTTAAGTGGCCTGAACAAAGAGGCCTCTGCATTTACGTCCTGCATTAGGATGCCTGTCATCAAGTTTCCCAAACGTTAAGCTAACATGAAGGCCCATGTATTTACATTGTGCACTTTTAAATAAATCACGACAAACCCTTTTTGTGGTTCAGCCTGAGCCACTTTCTGAAATAAGGGTTTTTCATGACTCCTGACACACTGAAGGCTGCAGTTACGTATCTCTGACCTCGCATGCTTCTAGCTCAGCCGAAAGAAATCCAGCAAGGGCTGCCAAGACAGTATATTTTGCTTAACAGTAATCTGCATGCCCGGTGAAAAAGGTAAACAGAACCCGTCTGCTGAGATAGGGCCCAGCTTTTCTGTCTCTGTTTAAATGAAATTACAGTACTTGCATCTGTAACAAGCTCACAGCCCCCATGCAATGAACAAAGAAATATATGCTTTTTCTGATTCTTAGCGATGAATAACCTTTGCTTCAGATAATACATCCCCGACTCAAGATATCAAGATATCAGATAGTACCAGATGTGCTGGTCGCCCTGACACTGAAGGCTTCTCTACTAGACTTAAAGTCAGCTCTCCTCCCAGTTACACGTCAATTGCACGTCATGACAAAGTTGCACACAAGTAGGGCAAAGTTCCAGCTGGTCATGCAAACTCCTCCTCTGTGTACCACCCACCTATGACACCTACCTATCACCTACCTATGACTCATAAAGTGTACACCCACATGTACGCCCACATGCTCTTATCTGTTTCTTTCTCTGCTCTGCGTTCCTTCCTACGCCCTATGTACAAGACAAAATGTATATATGTTGTTCATTGTTATTAAATGTTAGAAGACCCTTCCTGAACCTCAGTGGTGATGGAACTGATTCTCCCTTAACTCGAGTTATTGGAATAAAGCCCTTTTAACTTGGACACCACGGACTCTCTGCCTCTCATTTGATACATGCTATTTGTTAATGCCTAGAAATTATGCCAGGGTAATATTTTATTTACCACAAAGGGATGGGCTTGGGACATGCACGATCAGAGGTGGCCAAGTTGTTAACCAGAGAAAAAATCTCTTTGGATTTATTTGCAGAGAGTGCGACCTGCTCAGAGAAGTACTTGGTCTTAGACGCAAGGATGGCTTTCTTGTAGTCATTAAGCAGACGTTTATATTTAGTCCTGAGGTCGGGGCAGTAATTGCGGCGCCAGAGACGCTCAGAGCGTCTGAGTTCCAATTTAAGAACCTTGAGGTCAAAGTTAAACCATCTATGAGCCTCATGTGGGCGAATAGCCTTGACTAACTTAAGAGGGGCAACTTGGTCACAAGAGGAAGATAGCCAGTTGCTGACTGCAGCAGCCTGGATATCGAGAGGAAGACCATTAAGGTCAGGGGGAGAAGATGCAAGGGAGAGAGAGAGGGAGTGCAAGTCCGCACGGTTCCAGCTGCGGGCAAGAATTTATGGGCCTGGAGGCCCATAATTGCAAGTGGGCCTTACCTCTGCATGTCAGCTCGCTTCAGCTTCTGCCTGCATTGAGATTGCTGCCTGCCGCATGAATGCGGTACAGTTGCTATTGGCCTCTGTTGCTATCCAGCTGCTACCCCCCTGTGTGTGCTGTCCCGTGGGGCTGACTTGCGGACTGTTAGGTGCCTTGCTGGAACCCTTTCACTTCTGTGCTTGGTGCCTTGCAAAAATCACCAAAAACACCTCACAAAAAATATCAAAAGGCAATAAGTTAATAATGTGCACCCTGTGACTGTAGAGCCTGCCCCTTGTGAAGTGTGATGAGCTCGCACCTGTGTTGTGCTATGCTATGCTGGGGTTGGTCTTGCCTAGGCCTTGCTGCACATCAGTTTTGCTGGATTACCTTTGCTGCTGGTCCCTGGTGCACTGTTTCTTTCTAAGTTCCTGGAACTGTGGAGGTCCCTATTTTCTTGCTTTACTGTGACTGTTGGAGTGTCTACTGCAGGGGGCCTGCGCCACATGCCTTTTGCATAGGTGGGTTACTGTTGGTACCTTGAACTGTGGGGGTCTCTCCTTCTCCTGGTGCTCCTTGCGAGGTGTGTAGGTGGTTGGTACTTCTTCTATTTGCATGCCAGTGGGTCCACTGGGCTGATCACTGCAAGTGCCCTATATATACTGATCCCAAGGCCAGAGTGGTGCACATCTGGGGGTGTCCTCTTCACCTCCCTTCCCTGTTGGATAGCCTGGCTCTAGCTGCAGACATCATGGGGAGGACTGATAAGTCTCAACCTCACCTCACGTTTGAGATGCGCAGATCCACAAAAACCCCACAAAATGTGACCTCTGATTCGGAGGCGGATGCCCAGGGTGAGGGGCCCCCACTATCAACACTACTGGCCATGTAACGTAGTCTCCAGTCTATAGAGGGTACGATGGCAACTGTGAATCACTGCCTAGATCATATGTCTGCACAGCTCTAGAAGCAAAACACCCGCATGGGAGAAGTCGAACAGTGGGTCTCTACGACAGAGGATGGTCTGAGTGATTTCGCTGGGAAGACACTTAACATGGAGAAAGTCCTATCCTTAATTCAAGCCATGAATGAAGACTTAGAAGCCCGTTCCCGGCGCAATAATATTCGTATTACGGGGCTGCCAGAATCCACAAATGTGAGCAAAATGGAAACATTTATGAAAAATTTGATTAAGGACATTTTAAGTCCTGAACAGCTTTCCACCATGTTTATCATTGAGCGAGCTCACCGCTCCCTTGCGGCGAGGCCGGTCCTGGGCGCTTCTCCCCGCCCGATAATAACGCGACTGTTAAATTACAGGGACCGACATGTTATTTTGCACATGGCTAGAGACAGGGGAAATATTGTGCACCAGGGCAACTCACTTTTGTTCTTCCCTTACTTTACTGTTACTGTTCAGGCTACGTGGATGGAGTTTGGGGCTGTCAAAAAGTTTTTACAATCCAAGGGGGTTACTTACCTGATGTTATATCCTGCTCGCCTGCGGATAGGCCCTGATGGAGACTCCAACATTTTTACCAACCCCAAGGCGGCCCTGGAGCATGCTAAACAACTGAAGAGGAGACGGCGCAAATCCCGGGCTCTGTCAGACACTGAGGAACAGTACGGTTGTGGGACAGTCTCATGATTACAGAACATGTTATAAGGTTTCTATGTTGACACTCTCTGAACTGTTCAATGCTATGGCTCTTACATGTTTTCTGGCAGGTTAAAATTGTCGAGCTGTGATGTATTCCTATAGGTTCTGAATCAATCCCCCTATTCCTGACCCTATTCTAGTTAAACAAACCAACAAGTTAACTAGCAGTCAGCCCATGAGGCAGAAAATCCCCATGATGCAGATACCGTTATCTGACGCAGTCACACTACGGCACAGGAACGTGTTATCTGATTAGGTCATAACGCTTGCGATCTAATTAGACAAGCGATATTCCTCCAGCCCCTGATAAGGCATACGGAGTTCTCATAACAAATCAAACCTATGACAACCTGGGCAAAACCCTGCGGCCATTGTTTTGATTTCACCGAGAACTTCAGTTAAAGAATGTGCTAACGAGCAAGTCGTATGACATCCTTATTGACGTATCTATGTCCATCCTTACGTCAATCTCGGCACCTTAAAGGTATAAATATTACCGATCTTGCCCTATGCAAACACACGCGTGGTGACGAGACGGAGCAGCCATACTTGCCGAAGCCAAGAGCAGAGCAGACCCCGCTGGCAGCAGCCCGGCCTTCCTGACGCGCTGAGAGACGCGCTGCTTTCTCCTGCCGAGAAATCCAGCCCCGGCGTTTCTGGGTAGCCCTCGCAGGCAGCCTGGAATATCGAGACCAGAGAGAGAGATACCATCCCTCATTCATCCTAAACTTCCAGGTACAGAACTGAATAACCCCTCACAGAGAATTCTTTAGTTATTCACTTGGCAAAAACAAACTTAACTTAAACTGTAACTTTCTATTCCCGCCCACGTATTAGACTTAGGTCAGGTACACGGGGTAGGCGTATTTAGAAACACCAGTTGAGCACGTTTAGTCAAATGTATATGTGTATGTAATATATTTTATTCATTTTAAAACATCTTATGGCTTAGAAACCATATCAATGTTTTTACAGTATTATTTTATACTATTGCTTTTAATGTATGCACTTTACTTAACTATAAGTATTGCAATAATATCGATCCATTTCTCTTGTATGAGAAAAGAGACTGATCAATAAATAACACCTTTTTATTGAACATGCCCGTCTCTTCCTTTTCTCTACAATCTGATGAGACTAAGAATGCACGTACTGACTGAATAAAATAATTTGCCTTTTGTTCACACGACTCTCGAGATTTACTCTTGATTAGGGGAGAGCAAAGTTGTCATGTTCTATGGTTGTCAGAAACTAAATCCCTTCTTGTCTAATCAGGGAAGTTAAGTCCTTCCTGAACATTCGAGAAAGTTTCTAGTGAACTCTGAGCTAAGCTGGCAAACCCAAAACTTTAAGTCTAGTATCGACAGTAGTAGACCTAGTTAACGTCTGGTCTAGGCCTTTACTGCTGTAGGTATTATTCCAATGCGCAGAGCCTATTGGGATGATAGGAACTACACTACATGGCGCCCAACGCGTTTGGAAAGGGCGATAAAACTAACGTAAGACATTTAGAGTAACTCAGTCGTGCTTTCTCACTCAGACCCCTTTTCCCACAATACTCCAAAGACTTCTGGAGTGGGTGAAAGGTTATATCCGCCAGACCTCGCAGGAGGGAACTCCTATGTATGGTTCTTGGTATAGTCAACGTTGAAGGATAAACAGTTCCAAAATATTGTGCATCTAACCTTTGTTTCCATAAGAAACCTGATCTGCAAACAAAAGAAATAACCATCCTGTCAGTAAAATGTCAGACAATGAGGATGAAAGAGAGGCAGTTAGATTAGCAACTGAACTCGCAGCAGCTGATGCTACCATGCAGGCAGCAGACCAGGATATAATACTCATCCCGGTCATCAAAAGGAGATCTATAACTCTAAAACTTATAGAAAATGGACTGACACCTAGAGGTGGCACAGTCATATTTGTAATTGAGGCACACGAATATCGGCAGACAGAGGTATACTATTCATGGATACATTTTCCAGCAGCAAATGCTGTAACAAAGTACTTCCACTATTACAAAATAGAGGAACCTCCTGAAACGTACACTCCTTTCGAGGAGGTGGAAGTACCACTCAAATTTGAAGAGCATTTGCTCTTATTTGATGGCGCCCTAAAACATAATAATCACATCACCAGGCTCGGTCCTTTAGGTAGACCAGGAGCAACGTGGCCGGTCCTAGCCGGATACACACCACATCCAGACATCAATGAGATGCCAGCAGCAGAGCTGTTAACACAGCTAAAACAATTAATAAAAATACATAGACAATTAGTCCAGTATGTGATGCGGACTTCAACAATTCAGCCAAGGATTAAACTCCCACAGCTGACCCCTCACCAGGGGAACACAAATAAAATTACACCACAGAACATCCAGTCCTGCCTAGGTAAAGTACCGACTAAACGGGAACAAATACCATTCTGGCTAGCGCAAAAAATCACCCAAATAGAGGCGGTGTTTCCTGACACCACCCCACTAGAAAAACACAGGATTCTGACTATCTGTCTTCCAATGGGAATCGCACCACACATTGAGGACTGTGACACTTGGGGTACAGTCTTTGCTTCCATCTACACAAAAACGCACGGTGTTCAATCCATTTCGGTAATACCAGATGTGCTAAAACAAATTCAAGATGAATATGGTCCAGAACCCGCTTTAACTCTTGGTATGAAATTACTGAAAGACTTCAAGCAGGTCTCGGCTATACTATTAGCCAACATAAAAGGTGAAGCAGCAAATGTGGCGATCCGCCAGAGGTTAAAAGAGACAGATATAGCAGACCAACCAGCTGAAATTGCCAGAATCATAGAAAAATCCTATGAGGAACTAGGTAGAGATAGTTTAGGTGGAATACCAGTAAAACCGCAACTGATTGAAAGTCCAGAAAAAATATTTTTTAATAATAAATCTACATCACCAAAAAAGAACTGGGATGGAAACAAACAATCCAATCCTAAAGAAAAGAAATTCCAGTCCAGAGGAAGGTCTCCTAGGCGAAGAGAAAAATCTCCGAACCAGAGACACAGGTCACCACAAAGTGACCCCTCTGGGAATAGATATAACCTTAGAAATAGGGATAATATAAAAAAGCCTGATAGATATCAAGACATTGATACACGTCCCTCTCAATCTTTTCAGACTTCCTCGCAGAAATCGGAAAGAAGAGGACGATCAGAACAAAGAGAAGAGCACACCAAGTCCAAAGACAAGGAACCTGCTCAACTAAAAAAGAAATGACAATTTCCAAAAAAAAAGGTAGCCAGTATCAAGGTAGTTAACAATGCCGAGAATACTGAGGACACAACTGAAAAACGGAGAGTGGCCTCAGACAATGCTAGACAGTGCAGCAGAAGTGAGCATAGCTCGCAAAGTCCTTATGAATCATCTGGAGACAGTGGACACAAATGAATATCTTCAAGTGGAAACTGCAGACACCAGAGTTAGCAAACCTCACAAAATATACGAAATAACATTGCGTATAGAGGGGGATAAGACTAGAAAAATAAGGGGACTATTTTGGGATAATCTCTCCAAGGGCTATGACATCCTTCTAGCTGAAAAAGACTGGCCACCAGAGTTTGTCAGGGAGTGCCCTCATGGCGAAGAAATAATTATGCCTGCCTTCTCAAATCAAATTCCAATTCATAAAAAATACACACTTGCTAGAAAGTGGGCAGTGGCTCTAGCTCCTGCTTTATATAAAAATCACGTGGGATGGGATGAGGACTCTCCTCCTCACAAAATCCAGTTAAAATCCCAACCTACTGCACAAAGGCAGTACCCAATTAAGCAAGAAGCTAAAAAACAGGTAAATGAAATACTAGATCAGCTAGAATACCAGGGGGTGATTGAAACTTGCACCTCACAAATGAACAACCCTTTGTTTCCGGTCTCCAAACCAGACAATTCATATCGTCTAGTTTTGGATTACCGACACCTTAACACATGTTGCAAAACTTTTGCAGTGCAAAACTCACATATTGCTGCACTAATGAATAACATAGTGCGCAAAAAATACAAAACAACATTAGACATCTCTAATGGATTCTTTTGTCAAAACATAGCACCAGAGAGCAGATATTTAACTGCGTTCTCAATAAATGGCACTCAAAAACAATTCTGTCGGTTAGCCCAGGGGTACAAGAACAGCCCGGGAGTATTCTCAGCGAGAGTAACAGAATTACTACAACTATATGATGATGAAGCATTATCTTATGTCGATGACATCTACTTAACAGATGATGACTTGGAGACTCACTTGAAAAGAGTGAACACCATAATAGTTGGGTTCGCTGCAGAGGGTTACAAATTCAACTTCCAGAATTGCCCATCTGACAGTCCTATTCTTAGGATATGAGTTATCAAGTGAAGGCAAAAGCCTGGCAGACAATTTCCTAGAGAAATGTGCCGTACTCCAAGCACCTAGAACACTAAAAAACTTACAGTCGATTCTAGGCTTCCTAAACTTCGGAAGAACATACATTGCAAATTACGCAGAAAGGGTCAAACCCCTTTATGATCTGATAAAACCAGATTTTAAAAGATCCAATTGGACTCAAATACACACAGAAATTTTGAGATCCCTACAAACAGACATGTTAATTAAAACAAAATTAGAAACACGTGATAACACACGCAATCTTGTGATTCGAGTCATCCCAGGGAGATGCGGATTCACATACCTGACCTCAAATGAGGGAGAAAAGGTACCAATTGCATTCAAATCACACTTGTACACAGAAGCTGAACAGAAATTCAGCAACAAAGAAAAAATTGTTCATGCAGTTCAAACCGCAATAGCTACAGAAAAAGATCAAGCTGACGGAAGACATATCACAGTCAGAACAGCAGAATCAGCCTTTGAGGCACTAACAACACCATGTAATTTACCAACAACAACATTGAATCCTGAATGGATACAATGGGTGAATTCAATCACAACGGACAAAGTGTACTACTACTTTGATCCAGAACTAGAAGAATTAAAAAATCTAGAATATGAAAAAACATATCCTCTGCCAATCAATATTCTGCCTTTACGACATTACGCCTGTGTAATCTATACAGACGGACATGCTCAACCCTCCGTTTGGGGAGAACAAGCATACAACCCCACATGTGAGATTACAAAAGAAGTGTGGCGCGGAGGTAAACTAAAACCTCTATTAACAAAGACACACTCAGTAGAAAGTAATTCAGAACAACAAACTGAAATATTAGCTTTGAAAATGGCGCTAGATAATGCGGATCGCGAATTCCCGACACTTATAGTGTCAGATTCATATTACTGCGTCAAATCATATAACAAGGATTTGCAGACATGGATTCAAAACGGTTACAAAGATAACACAGATGCACCAATAAAGCAGAAACTGCTCTGGGAACAAATAGCTCTTTTACAAAAAGAACTACCAAAGACTCACGTGACTCACTCACTGAGTCATCAGCGTGATGGCGTTCACGTTGCAGGGAATTCATTGGCTGAAACAGCCGCAGCGGCAGCCACTAAATCAGCTCCCGTAGTTCGAAAAAAGCGTACATTAAAACACATTGACGGTGAAACAGTGCTGGCGGTGAAAACGTCATCAAAAGGCGACTGCTCAGCGTTACCGATCAACTATCCACTCAATTATACATACATAATCGATGCAAACTCCGTCCCTTTTGCTCGAATCCCTGGAGTGGGGGATAGAGTGATTCCAAACATGGACAGGAGAAACTTGTTAATCGCAGACGCACATATGGGCGAGAGTCTCAGACACCTCAAACTAAAAGATTCTCTGGAAGAATTACAATCAAGGTACTGGTGGCCAGGCATGAGCCTGCGTCACACCATGTTTGTAAAAAACTGCCCAAACTGCAACAGAGATCGCAGTGGGGAGAGAAACAGTTTAATACCTCGTCAGTTTACTCCAGGAAAAATCAGGAGTAAAAAGGAAGGGTTGCGATTAACATATACAGGCTAGTTCCACTTATAATGTAGATCACCAGCACTCGGCTAACGTCCGGACTGTTATACAAAGATTTGCGAGTCTAAATGGCATATACGCTAAGAGCATGCTACGTTTGACCATTGTCTCCACTCTAGCCCTCAAGCGTGAGGGGAAACATGACCAAATGAGCATAGCCCAGCGGGAATCTTCTCACTTCCTTCCTGAGGGTACGGGATGGTGTAAAGAAAAAACCAAGGCATAAAGCAATCTATAGCGGAAAGGATATTAGGTTCGGGAGCTGGGTGGGTCAAACATCTAATAAGTGTCCAACGTAGTCTCAATAACTTGCCAAGAAATTCTCTGAAGGGATTCAGTGCGTACGAATTATTATTTGGAACTAGGATGATGATCTCTGACATTGATAGTCAGACTTCAGTGGTGAAAGAAAAAAGCTTTGATATCAAAGACCGTTTGGCTATTTTGCAGGATCTTAAACAAAACAAGAAAAGACCTGAGCAACATAAAGTTGAAACAACAGCCAACAACCACTGAAGAACCACCACCTGTCCCAGCAAGACCTGTCTGGATTCCAAAAGTCGGGGATCTAGTCAGGGAGAAGATCGCGGTAAAGAAGGAATTTGGGCCTTCTTACAGAAAAGCAGTTCCTGTCTTGTCTGTCAACGGGACAAGATCAGTTGTACTACCGCCACTTGCTGGTAAAAAGGAGAACCGAGTTGTATCCATCGACCTGGTAAAACCACAACATGTGGCCGATAACAAACAGTAGGCCAAGTGGACTCCCAATAAGTAGCAGAACACCAAGGTTTGCTACCAGTACAGAGGTCCTAACGAAGAGGCTCATCACATTCGAAACGCCTACAGAAGAACAACAAGGACTATGCAACAATGCAATAGAACTCAGACTTCTGAAAACCCAAATAAAAACATTTAGCAGAGACACACCAATCTACAATGAAGTACCAAGTGAAAATGCAAGAAACAGAAATCCTGAACCAATTGGAACAATTGACAGAACTGCATCCGGCTACTTCATAAACTTCGATGATTCCTCTGAAGGCTTCAGTGAATCAAAAACACAGCCATCATCAAAAACCTTTAAAGATAAAGCTAAAGAACTTTTGAAACAACTGAAAGAAACATATCTGATTTCTCCATGGATTGAATTCTGGGTGGGTTTTGGTGCATTTATCCTCATACTTTGGTTCATAATGGTACTACCTTTGGGACGCTTCATTGAGGGAAAATATGCAAAAATGGACACAGCAAGTCAGAAAATCAACTTGATCCTCAAACCACACACATCTTCACACGTCGAGAAAAGAGAACTTTCTTCAGCCAACTTCACAGCCAATCCGATACCTGGTGGGGTAGCTTGGGACAACACTGACTATGAAATTTATGGTCCGGTCGAGATCCTGAAATATCCACACCAAATTAAGATCTCCTTGAGTGACTTTGTAAAACCAAACTCATTTGCTGATGATTGGGACTTCGAAAGCATTAATAATATGATGTCTGACTTAGTAATGTCTGCTAAATTTACTAAACATGATTATTTGCAGGGTTCTACAAATTATGATAGTATGTACTGTTATAACCACTATGGTAACCATTTTTTACATAGATCTGCACAACCTAGAAATGTTTTAAATTATAATCAATGGGAACATTGTGCAACCCCTCCAAAAGGAAGCTCAAGGACCTTCTATGACAAATATTCATACTTTTCAGGTTTTAACACAAGTTATGCTGAAGCATTCTATTTTAAATTGTCAAACAAGACAGGAACTAAAACCATGATAACCAACACAAAATTGATATATTCAGACTCATTTTTTGAAAAAATGAATACCTTTGGTTTTGATTATTGGGACAAAAATGTTGAATTGAAAAGTGTTTGGGGTACAAAAGAATGGCAAGTGCAGGGTATAGAATCTATGTTTAGAGCCTGCATGATCCCAGAACAAATGATATTTTTAAATGACACTGTTCAACAAACCACCTGTCTTGGCTTAGCCAAAATCAAAGATTTAATTAAACCGTCTATTCCGAAACCAACAATGTTTAGCAACACTTCTACAGATGAAGAGATAGACGTAAACCATATATTAAACCAAAACAGAACACATCCTGATTGGAAACAATGGTTGATCTGGCCCACAGATACTAATAACTGTCAAGACAGATTCCTGAACAAAACACAGGGGTTCAAAATGACCAGGCCAGACCCTAGATATCCCCAAAGACATCACCCAGGGATGATAACAACCTACAGTGTGGGCAAATTATGCCTTCAATGGCTACAAACTTCCACACTGGCAGAAATTAAGCAACACCTAACTTTACTTACTGATGGTGCTGACTTGCGTGATTTCATAATGGGACCACGCAAACAGCGTCAAAAACGTTTCATAGCAGCCTCTGTATATGCAGCATACAATGAGGCCTGGAAGGTTACTCAAATTGAAACAGCAGAGAGAATACGGGAAATTGACCGTATTATTTTGGAAAAATCACTTTCTGTAGTGGACAATGGGTTAATGACTCTGTCCTCCAGAATTTTTTCTTTGGACAGCATTGTGTCTTCAGCAATCGACATATTATCGCAAGACTTACTGTTATTACAACACGGTCAGTCACAATTGCGCTCTATTGTACAGCTTGGCTGGACGTTACAAAATCTGCGTTCAGGCTATGTGCCTTGGCGTTTAATCAACACAACGTCACTATTCCAAATCTTTAACCTTACTGATAGACAAATCAGTATGGCACAAAAGGGTGCTGATTATACAATCCTGAGCATTGAGAAACTTGAGAGATTACCAGTGACAATGTCAGAACGACCTGTCAGTGAATGGATAATACATGGGATAATAAATATTCCAATCTCAACCTTCAGGTTTCAATACTGCCAAAAATATATACAGGCTGGCATGTACGAGAAATTGGGAAAGGGGTACCTTAAAACAACATGGAACCTGCCCTATTCACATGCATGTGTCAGTAATAAAGGACAGAAAGTGTTTCTTAGTGGCAACAATTGTGCGATGTCACTAAGTGGCACACTTCTGTGTAACGGAATTAGTTTGCATGGAGCCTGTGAAGGGAATTCATACAACCTTTCATGTCACCAGCAAGGCACACCTGCAACATAAATAGAACCATTCTTTCAAAGACTCTATAATGGGAGTTACATTCTAATTGTAGACCGCAGATGGGCTCACGTCATCAAAAGAAACGTATGATCTACAAGTCGCAAGGACGACTGCAGAGATACATACATTATTATCAACTAATTCCCCCGTACATTTCGCGGAAATCCTGAATGAAATCTTAAATATTTCTGATACCAATGGGGTCTCAAAGGTATTTAAGACAGTATTTTCGATGGCATTAACACCATTCAAAGCCATACTGGGTATTTTTCCAGATTTCGTCCATTCGATTTTTGGCGGACTTCCCCTGATCCTGGGACTAATTGCAGGAATCCTATTCTTAGTCCTTATTTTTCGTTATGGCAACCCATGTCACAGACAAAACTTTTGCGACAAGGGAAGAAACAATCCTAGCCATTAGATACCGGGACCGGATATCAAAAATCCTGGGACTCTCCCGGCTTAGAGACCTGAACATGACTTGGTTTCTATCATTTCGACCAATGTGGCAAAGATGTGTTTTACCTGTATTGAGGTGTCTGCTATGCGGAGAAGAATGCGTGTTAGACACCTGTCTGACGCTACAATCGGATGCGCCAATGGATGCAGAAACATTGTTGAGCCCGATCAAGGTTCATGCTTTGTGCTGCCCTCAAAGGCTACCAATCCTGATGACGGCATTCGTGGAAGCTTCACCACTACAATTGATCGGTAGTGAAGTTCAAGATGAAAGCGGCATCGAACAGGTACGACCTTCTGTCAGTAATGCAAATCAGAATGTCAATGGAGACAATCATGCGCAAGAATGCATGATTACACCTATTTCCGAGTTAGTGGAACTTTCCCAGGAAGCTGTTGACAGTTTTTTCGAAAGCCTGAATGATATGATGTTCTCTCCAGAACAGAAATAGAGACTTTTGAGCAAGCTCGCACACGGCGTTCCCTGAATTCGGCCTTCAACTTTAAAAATAAAGTCACATGAACAGATTTTCCCTCCAGTTCACGGACAGCAATTTTTCAGCAGCCCCAAATATTTTTGCATATTTTTCGGGACACTCTCTTCTGCTTAAAGTAAGAACTATTCTTAGAGAACTAAGGTTTCTAAATTTTAGATAGCTTATAGACATTAGCTGCCCGCTGATACGTTCATAAATATTTTATTCTGTGATGGAATGGTTTCGAACCTTTTTTCTGTATTAAGAAGCCATTTCATGTGTAATTCTCATATACCAAATAAGCAATAATGTATACAAATGCGATTACTTTGGCATTATTCTACAGCTTGTGTGCATACAATACATATGTCTGCAATTTTTTCCGTATATTTGAAAAATTTCAAAATGCATTTATGTATTTTGGGGTGGTAAGGTATACACTATACTCTATAGTATGTTGTACTATGTTATACTATGCATAGATTAGTAAATATGTACATAGTTAGCGTGGAGTGGGTGTGATGTATTCCTATAGGTTCTGAATCAATCCCCCTATTCCTGACCCTATTCTAGTTAAACAAACCAACAAGTTAACTAGCAGTCAGCCCATGAGGCAGAAAATCCCCATGATGCAGATACCGTTATCTGACGCAGTCACACTACGGCACAGGAACGTGTTATCTGATTAGGTCATAACACTTGCGATCTAATTAGACAAGCGATATTCCTCCAGCCCCTGATAAGGCATACGGAGTTCTCATAACAAATCAAACCTATGACAACCTGGGCAAAACCCTGCGGCCATTGTTTTGATTTCACCGAGAACTTCAGTTAAAGAATGTGCTAACGAGCAAGTCGTATGACATCCTTATTGACGTATCTATGTCCATCCTTACGTCAATCTCGGCACCTTAAAGGTATAAATATTACCGATCTTGCCCTATGCAAACACACGCGTGGTGACGAGACGGAGCAGCCATACTTGCCGAAGCCAAGAGCAGAGCAGACCCCGCTGGCAGCAGCCCCGCCTTCCTGACGCGCTGAGAGACGCGCTGCTTTCTCCTGCCGAGAAATCCAGCCCCGGCGTTTCTGGGTAGCCCTCGCAGGCAGCCTGGAATATCGAGACCAGAGAGAGAGATACCATCCCTCATTCATCCTAAACTTCCAGGTACAGAACTGAATAACCCCTCACAGAGAATTCTTTAGTTATTCACTTGGCAAAAACAAACTTAACTTAAACTGTAACTTTCTATTCCCGCCCACGTATTAGACTTAGGTCAGGTACACGGGGTAGGCGTATTTAGAAACACCAGTTGAGCACGTTTAGTCAAATGTATATGTGTATGTAATATATTTTATTCATTTTAAAACATCTTATGGCTTAGAAACCATATCAATGTTTTTACAGTATTATTTTATACTATTGCTTTTAATGTATGCACTTTACTTAACTATAAGTATTGCAATAATATCGATCCATTTCTCTTGTATGAGAAAAGAGACTGATCAATAAATAACACCTTTTTATTGAACACGCCCGTCTCTTCCTTTTCTCTACAATCTGATGAGACTAAGAATGCACGTACTGACTGAGTAAAATAATTTGCCTTTTGTTCACACGACTCTCGAGATTTACTCTTGATTAGGGGAGAGCAAAGTTGTCATGTTCTATGGTTGTCAGAAACTAAATCCCTTCTTGTCTAATCAGGGAAGTTAAGTCCTTCCTGAACATTCGAGAAAGTTTCTAGTGAACTCTGAGCTAAGCTGGCAAACCCAAAACTTTAAGTCTAGTATCGACAGTAGTAGACCTAGTTAACGTCTGGTCTAGGCCTTTACTGCTGTAGGTATTATTCCAATGCGCAGAGCCTATTGGGATGATAGGAACTACACTACAGAGCCTCCTTGCATATTTATGCTTACTTTGTAATGTAGTCTAATGAGATTGTATCTACTGTACCAGGCACAGATACTAGATCTGCTCAGCCACCTCCTACCTGATAAGAGGCTAGAAGCACTCTGACGCCCCCCCCAAATGGGAGTGCCCCATCTGCGCTTTGCTGTGTTTTCGTCTTTGTTGGGGAAGGGTTAGGTAGGGTTGGGATTGCTTTAGCGAATTGGGGACACTGAAGTGGGTGGGGGACTGGGGGGTGGGGGCTTGGGGTGAAGGTAGGAAGACTGGTACTTTTTTCTATGGTATAGTGGTATCTGCCTTTCTTTTTGTGATTGTGGGCACATGTCTCTGATATGTCCAACTGTACATAATGTTACATCGACTCAATGAGCGGTAAAGTGGAGTTCCTAACCTGGAATGTTTGCGGTTTGAACACTCCCAAAAGGATTTGATCTGTATTGGCCTATCTGGGCAGGATGGACGTCCAGATAGCCTTTTTTACGGGAAACGCACCTCACTAAACATTCAGAGAAAAATGTAGGTGGGCGGTGGGCAGGGGTGCGAGTGGCGTCCTCACATCCAGCTTATGCTCCGAGAGTGATGATCCTGGTTATACGGGGGTCCCATTTCCGTTCATTCGGGCCAAAACGAATGAACAAGGCCGAATGGCACTTGTGCATGGCCTGCTGAGTGGAGCGAGTGCGCTTCTGGTGAATGTGTACGGACCGAATATTGATGATCAGTCCTTCTTTGTGGCTGTCTGGTGCCGCACCTCGGGGTTTTCCACTATGGAGATACTCTAGGGTGGCGACTTTAATGTCTGTCTGTATGTAGCTGTTGATCATTTGGGCAGTGGGATGGCATGGCCTAAGCAGGCTTCGGAGATGTTGCTTGGACTGATGGATATAGTAAGTCTGTATGATGTCTGGCGTTTGCAGAATCCTTTGGTGCGCAAGAGTACATTTGTCTCCTCTGTGCATGGGACTTGGTCACAATTGGATTTCAGACTTTTCACAGAGGCTGCTTGTACTTGGGCGGTCAGCCACATGGCTTGGACACTTTTGGATCACTCTCCTGTGATCCTGGAGGTACAGGTAACCACTTCCAAGAGACCTCCGTTTACATGGCATTTGCAGCCAACCTCATTAGGTTTCTCAGTTTTTAAGCACACTGTTGGGGAGGCCATTCGATTTTTTTTTAGGGAGAACGAGGGTTCTGTTAACAATGCTGATGTCTTGTGGGAAGCATTCAAGGTGACCAGCAAGGGTATCAGGTGTACTGAGAGTTCTAATGCATAGAATTCATAAATCAGCTGCGGAACTCTACACCCTAGAACATGCTAATGAAAAGGACCCTTCTCCTGCTATGTTATCTGCGATGCAGGAGTTAGTGACTGAACATAACAACACTGTTGATCAAGAGTTGGTTCATAGGTCCAGACGCTGCAAGGCTAGATATTATGGTGAGGGGGCAGGCCCAGCTGCTCGCTTGCACAGAAGTTAGCTGCTCCACCTAGTTATGAATATATCACAGAGATGCTTGATGATGAGGGGGCAGGTCATTACAACACACCCACAATTAGCGAGGCCATACTTGATTTCTATGTCAGACTCTACGAAAACAAGTCTGGGGTACAGACAGCGGACATACACTTCTATCTTGATGACATTGGCTGGCTGTCTTGGGAGCATAGGGAATATCTTACACAACCATTTGACGTAGAGGACATAAGGTTTGCTATCATATCCCTCCCCACATGTAAGGCTGCAGGTTTGGATGGGGTTCCTAACGAATTTTACAAGGCCTATATGGATGATCTGGCCCTCAGGCTCCTGGAGGTTTATGCGGAGGAGTATGACACTGGACGTCTCCTGCCTTCCTTGAATGAAGCCCTCTTGGTTATGCTGTTAAAGCCTGATAAGGCTGCTAATCATTGTGATTCCTATGGGCCTCTCTCAATTATTAATATTAATGCTAAGATTACAGCAAAGATGCTTGCTCACAAACTGCAGCTCCTTGTCCCCTTACCGGTGCTCACTGACCAATCAGTGTTTGTGCCTGCCAGGTCAACCACACACAACCTGCGCACGCTCTTTGCCACCCTACATTATTTTGACTCGGATTTTCAGGCTTTGGCAGTGTTGCTTGATGCAGCGAAAGCATTTGATTCCCTTCAGTGGGGTTATATGTTGACTGTACTCATAATATTGGGCCTTCTCCCAGTTCTTCCTTCAGTGGATCAGGGTTCTGTATACTGAGCCCGTGGCTAGAGTACATGTCAACAGCTGGGTGTCGTCAGCATTTCCTATTGGCAGAGGTGCAGGGCTGCCCCCTGTCACCAATGCTTTTCGCGTTGGCACTGGAGGCTCTCTCTCGCAAACTTCGCCAGCGGCATGCATTGGCTGTATTGCTGTTCAAGCAGCGACCGCTTGTGGTCTCGTTATGTGACAAGGACATGTTATTATATGTTCGCGAGCCTGCAACCTACCTTCCAGAGTTGCTCCGTGAGTATGGTAAATTTGAGTGCTACTCCGGATTAGGGATCAACTGGGCTAAGTCAACAGTGTTTCCACTGATGGCTGGCACATGTGAGGTTGAGCTGCACTTCCTTCTGACTTGGACCCGGGACCCGGTTAAATACCAGGGAATATGGTTGCATAAAGTTCCCAATCAGGTCATTTCTATGAATTATGGTTGTGTTATTACACAGCTCACAGACAAGGCGGAACGGTGGGCCCGGTTGCTCCTGTTGCTTGCCGATCGCATTGCGGTAACAAAAATGTCTATATTACCCAAATTGTTATATCTGTTTGTGAATATTCCCATACATCTGAATATCTCTCTCTTTAAGATGCTACAGTCAGCCCTACTTTCATTTGTACGGGTGGTAAGAAGCCCAGATGCATTTTCAATGTACTAGTACAGCCATTTGACCGTGGTGGTTTTGAGGCACCAGATATGCGCTTATATTATCTCTGTGCACAGGTGCAATTTGCGTATTGTTGGTTCTTTCCGCAACGGTTTCAGCCCCATACGGCAATCGAGTCCGATGCAGAACTCCCGCTGCCACTAGTGGTGGCAGCGCGTTCAGGTGGGGGTGGGGGCCCCAGGACAGAAATTAACCTGGTGCTGTGAACTGCATGGGCCTGGTGGGCCCTTGCTAAGAGGGCACAGCTGGATTACCTGTATGCCCCAATACTACCAATAGCTGCGCATCCAGACATCTTGGCGGCACAGGAGCGCCCCGTTCTAAATGTGCTGGAGGCTGTCGGGGTTACGCAGATGGGTGACCTGTACAAACAGGGCCGGTTTTGCTCGTTGCAGGACGCACAAGCGGGTCAGACTCATGGCTTGAAGCTGAGATTTACATACGTGAGGGTGCGGCAAGTGGTCAGAGCTATCTACCCTTTTATCCAGCTGAACCACACACATTGCGAGCACTGCAGGCGGTGCTGGCTGGAGAAGGGCGTAAGGGTCTGATTACTAAGTTACATGATGCGTCACTGCATGAGAGGGAGTCGGTGGAACACCCTTCATATGTCAAATGGAATGCTACGCTGGGGTACACCTTGTCACCAGATCATTGGAAATTTTGCTGTGAGTTAACTGGGCGCCTCATGGCAAACTATAATCTCTGCATAATTCATTTAAAATGTTTGCACCAGTAATACTAGACTCCAGTGCAACTGCGGGAATTCAACCTGGTGACACTGCTTGGTGTGTTAGGTGCGGGCAGGCTCACGCCGATTTTTTTCACCTAGCGCGACAGCGTGAAGGGATAGCTGCATTTTGGCCAGGGTTGCGAGCATGCTTTTGGATGTTGTGTTGGAATGTGTGCGATGTGTACTGGAGGTGTGCCTGCTGGGTAGCGTGAAGTATATGAAACCTTGCAATTGTTGAATAGTTGCTGTTTCGACTCTGCTGGCCAAACAAGCTGTAGCGCAATGTTGGGGCACTAAAGTTACACCCACGGTCCGGAAATTGATTTGAGACTTAATTTACTGTAGGGAACAGCTGGAGGCCTATGCGGAGGACCTGCCTGAGACATCCCGACTCAAAGACTTCTGGACCCCAATGACAATGTATTTATTGAGTCATCCTGATTTGTAGTGTCTTTCTTTCTTTGCATTCTTTTTTGTGCCTTATTAGGAACTATTGAATCTGGAACTATCTATACTAGATATCTCACATGTGTGTCTACAATGATTAGGATCCAACAACTGTACTATATAACATCACCTATAGGGCCAGGAGTGGGGTGGGGGTGGGGGGCATTCTTCTGATTTTTGGGGGTTTTGTTCTATGGTTTGTATTATATCTAGTGATGCAACGTTCGGAATGAAAATGGCTTGTATTGAACTATGCTATATTGGTATTGCTGGACCTCCAGTGGGGCTTTGTGTATTGCTATTGCAAGCTTCTCAATAAACAAATGTAAAAAGAAAAAAAATAAAGTTGCCACCATGCACCAGTCCAAACAACCCTTATGGTGATTTAAGTGGTCAAAGAGAACCTTAGAAAGCTATCCGAGTGGTAGCTGTGGAGAGCAGCCTTCAGGCTTAGTCTTGATGGAATGTTAAGCAACTTGTTTTACCAGAATGCAACCTTATTGTAGTGGTTAAATGAAAGTAGAACCCCACAGTACTTATAAGAATATATATGTATTATTATAATATGCCTATCTGCTACACACAGATAAACATAAACCACACAATACTGTAGCACAGAAACAATCGTAAGTAGCAATAATACACAGTGGGCTCCAGGGGAAGACCAAACCATATACTAAAATAGTGGTATAAGAACCACGTCTCGAGTCCAGGCAGTGTCTAGAGAGTGTAGAATACACCTTTATATTCCCCTTAGAAGCAAGTAGTTTCTCTCTCCTAATTGATAATACGAACACCTGCCACACCAAGTGTATTCACAGTTCATTTACGATAACCCAGTCCATTACTTCCCCTTGCTTAGGAGATTTTCACCAGGTGGGATGTGTTCGTATTATTAATTAGGAGAGAGATATGAGTTGATTCTAAGAGGAATATAAAGGTTTATTCTGTTTTTAGGTTGACACTGAGCAACTGATACCCAAAAATTGGGAGACGTGGACGCGTACATATTTCCTGAACTGGTGGCTGTAGGTATGGCAGAAGGTGGCAACCATCAGGTAAATAAAGATTTTCGGTTCCATGTCCAATGAGCAATTACAAAGTCAACAGATCTGGATTTAATCCATCACCGTTGTTTAGCCCACTCTGCCACCCCAGTTCAGACATGGCCATATGCAAATCAGTCTGACCCTGTGCCTCATGGGAACAGTCCAGCCCGAACTGCCAAGCCATGCCTTCTCTGGACTGGAAACAAGCTTCCTAGGACCGGTTTCTGGCATTACAGCTGTCTTCAGCCAGGCTTGCTTGAATCCAGTGGCAAAGTGAGCAAGGGACTCACGTCTGACCATACCCTGCCAACTTATGGCGAACAAAGCGGTACAAAAGGGGGTGGTGATGGACGGAGCATCTGAACCAATCAAACACTCACACCCTGTCACAGATCTGGGTTTAATCCATCACCGTTCTTTAGCCCACTCTGCCACCCCAGTTCAGACATGGCCATATGCAAATCAATCTGACCCTGTGCCTCATGGGAACAGTTCAGCCCGAACTGCCAAGCCATGCCTTCCCTGAACCGTAAACAAGCTTCCTAGGACCGGTTTCTGGCATTACAGCCGTCTTCAGCCAGGCTTGCTTGAATCCTGTGGCAAAGTGAGCAAGGGCCTCACGTCTTAGCATACCCTGCCAACTTATGGCGAACAAAGCGGTACAAAAGGGGGTGGTGATGGACGGAGCATCTGAACCAATCAAACACTCACACCCAGTCAACAGATCTGGGTTTAATCTATCACCGTTCTTTAGCCCACTCTGCCACCCCAGTTCAGACATGGCCATATGCAAATCAGTCTGACCCTGTGCCTCATGGGAACAGTCCAGCCATGCCTTCCCTGGACCGGAAACAAGCTTCCTAGGACCGGTTTCTGGCATTACAGCCATCTTCAGCCAGGCTTGCTTGAATCCAGTGGCAAGTGACCTTTTGTACCACTTTGTTCGCCATAAGTTGACACGGTATGCTCAGACGTGAGTCCCTTGCTCACTTTGCCACTGGATTCAAGCAAGCCTGGATGAATACGGCCGTAATGCCAGAAACCGTCCCTAGGAAGCTTGTTTCCGGTCCAGGGAAGGCATGGCTTGGCAGTTCGTGCTGGACTGTTCCCATGAGGCGCATGGTCAGACTGATTTGCATATGGCCATGTCTGAACTGGGGTGGCAGAGTGGGCTAAAGAACGGTGATGGATTAAACCCAGATCTGTTGACTGGGTGTGAGTGGTTGATTGGTTCCGATGCTCCGTCCATCACCACCCCCTTTTGTACCGCTTTTTTCGCCATAAGTTGGCAGGGTATGCTCAGACGTGAGTCCCTTGCTCACTTTGTCACTGGATTCAAGCAAGCCTGGCTGAAGACGGCTGTAATGCCAGAAACCGGTCCTAGGAAGCTTGTTTCCGGTCCAGGGAAGGCATGGCACATTATCCTCAAATTTATTTGGATTTCAGTGGAAAGGTTACCGATGATGACAAGTGGAGCACACTGATGAGTACCTATCAGTATTTCCCTGGCGGTTGTTTCCGTGAGGTATCTATCCACTTTTCACACACTTTTTCACACACTTTTCATGGTGACTGGGTGTTAGGAACTTGTGGCGGAATGATAGACACAGATGTTTTTATAGGAAGAGTGTAGGAACACCCTGAAACTACAGCAGAGTATCGCTAGTACAGGAAGTATCCTCACCAATAAGGGAGGCAGGAGATGTTCAGGATATTCTATACATAAGATATAAAGCAGGTTTTTTGTGATGAATAATTGTGAGTGGAGGGCAACCTGCGTCTTTTCCCTCTAAGCTCCTGTTTGTAATGGGCCCCAAGTCACCACCCTAGGGCCCTGATGAAGACGTTTGATCTTTACCTTTATCCACACCTTATCTGGAATTTAAGAATACTGCTTCTGGTCACCACCAGAGTTCTGTTTTTTCTGCTTCACCCTGGTTTTGACCCAACTATCTGCCTTATTTCCCAATTCTTGGGGAGAAGTCAGATCAGAGTCAACCAGGTATTGATACAACAACTGATTTTGGCAATTATTATTGATCTGCTCCCTCATAATCAAATTGTACAATCCCTTTAAATCATTCACTTTGCTGCCAAGCAACCAGCCTTCCAGAGCCTTAATAGTACTATCCACAAAGTCTACCCAGTCCTGAGTCTGTGCCTTCTGGGTGTCTCTGAACCTAATCCTGTACTGTTCTGTGGTTAAGCCAACCCCATCAAGAAGAGCACTCTTCAGGACTGAATAGTTGTCAGCATCCTCTTCTAATAGTGAGGAGCTTATCTCTACCTTTGTCAGTAAAGTAGAGCCCCTGGATAGCTGCCCACTGCTCTTGAGGGGCCCGCTGAACTGTACAGGCCCTCTCTAAAGCAGTTATCTATTTATGGATGTCATCCCCAACATGGTAGGGAGGGACAATCTTTCTCAGGTTACTAATGTCAAAAGAATTTTCCTTAACTCTAGTGACACTGTTGCTGCCACCATGGGACTCTAGTCCCAATATTTTTCTAGCCCTCTGGACTTCTAGGGACTCTTTATCCAAGGTCAATTGCTGTTGCCTGAGCCTAAACGTAGCTTTCTCAATTTCCAGAAATGTATACTCCCTGTCATAAGAGTGGTCCCTCTTGCTAGATACCGAGGTCCCTACAGACTGTTCTGAGTGATGTGACTCTGTAGAGGGAGATCGAGATATTCTTGGTAAACTCTGCACTCTTCCAGGTGGAGTGAAGAGAGGGCCATTATGGCCTTCTTCACCATCTGCCTGAAGATCTGAGTTGTCCAAGTGGTAATCATCTTGTTCCTCCTAGCCAGGGTTTGATTCCAGGTCATTGAAGGTGTCACCTCCTGACCTGTCCTCATTCCCCACCCACTGTCTCCTGTTCATCTGACCCTGGGGTCTTCTTAGGGTCATCAAGCATTAAAGCCTCTATGAGGCAGTGGGTGTATTCAGTTCTCCCTGTCTTTAGCTTTCTAGAGGCACACAGGGCTTTCAATTCTTGGAATGAAAGCTCACTGTATCTAGAGAGCAGAGATCCCTTAGCAACTCCTTTAGAAGACATACTAAGTGTGGTGAGGTGTTGCACCTACCTAATCTAGTGGGAACTAAACTCACTGAGGTTGGAGAACGGGTGTGATAAACCCTTGACTTACCCAACCCTAAGTTCAGTAGAACTTACTTATTATAAGCTTGTATTATATGTACCTAGTACTTAGTGGATTTTAGTTAATCAATACAAAGATTTATCTGGTAAAACAATGCAGGATTGTTCCCACCGCTGCCACCAATGTAAGAAGTTGGCCTGGTATATGATGTCCACTGATTAAAGTGGGTGCCTTGCACCAGTCCAAACAACCCTTATGGTGATTAAAGAGGTCAAAAATAACCTTAGAAAGCTATCCAAGTGGTAGCTGTGGAGAGCAGCCTTCAGGCTAGGTCATTAAGGAATGTTAAGCAGCTTGTTTTACCAGAATGCAACCTTATTGTATTGGTTAAATGAAAGGAGAACCACACAGTAGTCATAAAAGTATGTATTTATTATTATAAGACACCTTAAATACCTCACAGTAACTGCCACATGCAGATGAACACGAAGCCCACAATACTGTAGCACAGAAACAATTATAAGTAGCACTAATACATAGTGGGTCCAGGGGGAGACCAACCCTTATACTAAACTAGTGGTATAAGAACCACAACTAAAGTCAAGACAGTGTCTAGAGGATGTAGACTTGCTGGGATCTGTAACTGGTTTCTACTTCCCTTTTTGGTATCTGTAGTAGTTCCTTTAGGTTTTTTGATCTCGTGTAGGCAAATATTGGCTTTTGACTGAATATTCCATTAAAGTCTGGTTCATTCTGCAGTAGTTCCCAATGTTTGTTAACAATGTTTTTGATCTTATGCGCAAGATGTGGGACTATTTTCGAGCCACTAGGTCAATATATCGACAAATTTCTCCAGCCATTCGTACAACATTGGCCATCGTACATTAAAGATACTAATGACTTCTTATTGAAGTTGAAAGACATCACAATAACAAATCAGATGCTACTGTGCATAATTGATGTGAAATCATTGTACACTTCTATCCCTCACAAATCCGGTCTTGAAGCCGTGGAATGGGCTCTGTTGCAACAACCCACCATCAAAGCTGACAAGGTTTTTATTTTGGAACTGTTACATTTTTTTTGTATCACAGTTATTTTCAATGGACCACAAAGTTTTTTCTCCAACAAAATGGAACTTCCATGGGATTTGCAGGGGCTCGGGCCTATGCAAATACCTTTATGGCTAAATTTGAGGCTGACTTTATTTACAGTGATAGGAACTGGCAGGAACAGGCAATCATATATCGAAGATTCATAGATGATATATTTGTATTATGGGCAGGAACAAAGGAAAGCCTAGAGGACCAAATTATGAGACTCAACCACAGCATGGAGCAAATAGAGTTCACTTATACTATAAGTGACAAAGAATTGCCATTTTTGGATGTCATGGTCAACATACAAGAACTTAAAGTGAAGACTAAAGTGTACAGAAAGGAGACGGATGTAAATAATGCCTTATCGTTCCAAAGTTTTCATTCACAAAACTTAAAAAACAACCTACCAGTCTCACAGTACATGAGGATCAAGAGGATTTGCTCTGAAGATAATGATTGTGAAGAACAACAAGAAATTCAACGCCAAAGATACAAAGAAAAAGGATATCCAGATGAGGTCTTGAATAAATCTAGCAGGAGGATACATTCTTGTAGTCGAGAAAATTTGCTGCAGCAAAAAGCCAAGAAAAGAGTGGAAAGACATGTGTTTGTCATGACATTTTCAACAGTTGCGCATAAGATCAAAAACATTGTTAACAAACATTGGGAACTACTGCAGAATGAACCAGACTTTAATGGAATATTCAGTCAAAAGCCAATATTTGCCCACACAAGATCAAAAAACCTAAAGGAACTACTACAGACACCAAAAAGGGAAGTAGAAAACAGTTACAGAGGAATGAAATTTTTTTACAATTGTGTACATTGTCCCAACGTTACAGAAGGAAGGATAATTCATCATCCACAGACAGGAAAAGAAATTACATTACATTATGATGGAGACTGTAATTCTCAAAACGTAATCTACTACATAAAATGCCCATGCGGGAAAATATATGTGGGAAAAACAGAAAGGAAACTAAAGATTAGAATTACAGAACACAAGAGCACCATCAGAAATGTAAATATCAAAAGCAATTTGGCAAAACACTGGTCTGAACATCATCACAACATATCCCAGATCAGGTTTTCAATACTGGAGAAAGTCAGAACATATGAGGGGGTTGATCTAACTAGATCCCTCCTCCAAAGAGAGATTTATTGGATTAGGAGACTTGAAGCTCAGGAGCCGAAAGGACTCAATGAAAAAATTGATCTAATTTGTTTCCTATAACAATCTCTGTGTTACAATAGGAATGTTGCGTGTATTTTAAATGTTTCAGCATCTTTTGAAATGTGCAGTAAATGATTCCGATATATTTCCTTTCTACATTCCCCCACTCTGATTTCATTTATTCACATTTTTGTTCACCCTATCACCTTTCCTCCTTCACACAACCTTCCACGTTTACAGTAACATCATCCCGACCAGACACTGCACAAAGATGGCGCTCACGGAGATTAGAACAGTAGTCCGTTTTTTGGTTTTAGTCGTGTGATACTTGGAACGCGAAGAGCGCGAGGAAATGTCGAGCGGTCATTAGTGCAGCGAAGCGTGAGAGTACCAGAGGCAGACCAGGCTCCGTACACTGCGTCCTTCCACAAGGTTGAGGTAAGAGATATGGATTTGAGTAGAGGGCTGGTACCTCACAGGCAGTTAGATAGAGTTAAGCCCGAGTACATAGAGCGGTAGTACAGATACTCATATCTCCCACCGCTTTTTTAGGTGGCTGCACGAGTTTGATGTGCGGGACAGCGAAGGAATAAAGAAAAAGTGACAGTGTTTTTAGCGAGGAGGTAAGATTTGTTTGTAGGTTGGTTCGTTTGAGCATTGGTGTAAACACTGGCCATTCAGTTGATTAAAACAGACCTTGTCATTTAGGTTCGTCATATGAGTTTAGCATCTGACACCGCAGTGAGTGCTTTTCCAACCTTCTTTCATATGCTCGTTTTCTATTGTTTCTTATCGTTTATGACAACACAGTGGTGTGGCAATGGGTAGACCTTTTCTCAATCTGTTTTGAAATATTTGCACATTGTGAATACTTTGAACGTCATGATAACTGAGTAATTCAGGTTAAATAATTTATTCCCACATGTTTAGATTACAGGCCTCTGAGGAAGAGCTCACAGAGCTCGAAATGCCTCGGGCATGAAGATATTGCTTCGGATGATCACATCATTTGTTGTATAAATTTGAATTATTTGTAAATTTGTGAATTGTTGTGAAATATTACAAATAGGAATGTTTTTTGAAAACATAATTTTGTGAAAAATAACAAATATAAACTATGTGAAGAAATCACTTGTGAAGTGTTATATTGCTATACAGTTTTTTGAGATTGAATTAATTTAAAAGTAATGTTCTATAATTTAGAACTACATTAGCAACAGTGCAGAGAGGTTGGGTGTTCTGTTGCACTCAAGATAGGATGTCCTTCAAATGGTCCCACAGGCCAAAGGCACAGGAGTCGTGAGTGGGGACCTCTAGCAGTTTCACAAAGTAACAGCTTGCAGAGTACAGAGTGTGAAAAGGCCAAAGTCCTTTGTATGAAATTTGCAGACAGGTTGAGGTTATTGATAGCCCAATGCACTTAGTTCGGGAATGTCAACAAGCATATGCACTCACTCAAGTTCAAACTGTCCAGGGGTTTGGGTTATGCGGTCCCCACAAGGGATACTGGCCTCAGACTTCGTATGGTGGCAGCTTGACCTGAGGGAACATACGAAACCACCCTCTGTGTTTCTGGAGCCTTCAGAGTCTGCAGGATGAGCAGACTGGTCAGTTGAGGTACCGTGCCTGCGAATGCAGGTGAGTGACTCCTTCACCCCAAAGGAGATAACTTCAGTTGTCCTTGATGCTCCACAGGTCCTACATGGAGCCTGTATGGTGCACGGGCACAGCCAATGCTTTGGACTGAGAGGGAGACGAAGTCAGGCCCAGTCAAAGTCCAGCGAAGTCCAGAGTTTCCAGACGGCTGAAGCTTAGTGGTTTCTTGATCAGAATCTTGTCCATGTCAAATCTAGGGTCCTACAGCCAGGTAAGCCTTTGTGTACCCACGGGAGAGGGTTGGACAGATTCAGGGGACCCTCCCAGGGGAGGGTCAGGACAGTGGGGAGGTTATTCCCATGTTCTTTGTCCAGTTTTGCACCTGAGCTGGAGCCAATGGCTCAAAGGAGCGGTTTGAACTGGTCTATGCACAGGGATATCAAGTGTGGCCCGATGCAGACTTCCAGGCCCTTTAGAAGTGCACCTACCCAGCCCCAATACACAAAAAACTGTCTGGGAAGTGGTCACACCTCCCTGTGACAGGATGCCTATTATGCTGCCTTCCCTTGCTTGAGCTTGGCTCAGCAGCAGGAGGGCAGAAATGTGTGTCTGGTCGGCAGCGACCATTCTGTGCTGCCAGGGTCAAGAAGGCTTGAACCAGGAAGACCAAGGACCCCATGAAGCTCACTTCAGAAGGGTGGAATCTTACCTCCCACACTGGTTACTGGTGTAGAGGTATGATTCTAAGGTGTTTGATACCAAACACAACATGTTCTGTTGCAGCCGTTTTCAAGATAGCATTTTACGTGAGCATATAATGCACCTCTACCTATATGTCAGGCTGCGCCACTGACAACCCAGGAGAATGGTCTCTGAAGGCTGCAAGGGTGCTCTGCTCATGCAGGGGCACCCTCCCACATAAAACACAGCACCCTGCCTCCAAGAATTGTCAAGGCCTGCTAGAGGGATGACTGATAGGTTTTAAGTGTAGTGACCTATGGATATAGTAATCCTATTTCTAAAGTAAGTGATGCATGCACCATCTTACAAAGGCTGCATTTGCAGGCCTGTAGTTCCATTTTCCATGGCTTCTAATGGGTGGCATAATACATGCTTCAGCCCATGCGAGGCCTCTGGGTTACCCATCCCCTGGGTACATGTGTCCCATATACTTGGGACTGACAAGAGTACCCCAGTATTCAATCTGGAGGGTACCTAAGTACATTTCATAACATTTTAGAGAGAAAGCAGATAGACTGGGGTCCTGATTAGCAGGATCCAACCCAGACTTGTCAAAAACAGTGTAACATCAAGAAAAAAGTGGGAGTAACCATAAGAAGCAGATCCTACTTTCCTACACAACCCCCCCCCCCAAAAAAAATATAAGGAGATGAGACCAACCTTGCCCAGTTGAGCCTTCATGTTCTAAGTGGAAATATCTAGAGAGTCCATCTGCATTGGCATGGTTACTCCCAGTATATTCCATCCCCTGTAGGGAAATGGACCACCTCAAAGGTTTTGGGGTTTCACCCTTCCTCTGTTTTAGCCATAAGAGATGCTTATGGTTTGTCTGAACAATGAAGTGAGTGCCAACCAAGTATGGCCTCAGCTTCTTCAGAGCCCAAACCACAGCAAAGGCTTCCCTCTCAAAGACTGAAGAACGTTTTTCTCTAGGGGTCAACCTTCCGCTAACAAAAGCTGCTGATTGATCTTGACCCTCTGCATTAAGTTGTGACAACAATGCCCCTACCCCCAATTCAGATGCATCTGTTTGGACAATGAATTGTTTGGAATAGTCTGGACTTTGCAGAATGAGAGCAGTGCAAATGGCCTGCTTGAGATCATCAAATGCCTTCTGACAGCTAACTGTCCACTGAAATTTCTTGGGCATTCTTTTTGAAGTATGATCATTCAAGGGAGTTACTATAGACCCATATCCTTTCTTTTACAAATCTTCTGTAGTACCCAGTCGGTCCCAAGAAAGCTCTGACATGAGTCTGGGTAGTGGGAGCAGCCCATTCCATGATGGTCTGGATTTTGCTCTGCAATAGTTGAACCTGGCCTCCACCCACAAGGTGGCCCGGTACACAACCTTACTCTGCCCTATCTGGCACTTGGTGGCCTTGATCGTAAGGCCTGCTTTCTGCAGACCCTCCAAACCATTCTTCAGGTGGACATGGTGCTCCTCCCAGGTGGAGCTAAAGACTGCTATGTTATCAAGATAGGCTGCACTATAGGCTTTCAAGCCTGTAAGGACTTTATTCGCCAGCCTTTGGAATGTGCATTTTTAAAACTAAAGGGCATGACAATAAATTGATACTGCCCACTAGGGGTTATAAATGTTGTTGGGTTTGGCATCCTCAGCTCGTCTGATTTTCCAATATCCAGCAGTGAGGTCAAATGTGCTCAAGAACTTGGCTGAGGCCAAACTGTCAATGAGTTCATCTGCCCTAGGAATAGGGTAAGCATCAGTCCTATTGACTACATTGAGCCCTCGGTAGTCCACACAAAACCTCATTTCTTTCTTACCACCCTGGGTACAAGGTTTGGTTACCAGGACCACTGGACTAGCCCAATGGCTATCTGGGGGTTCAATCACTCCCACTTCCAGCATCTCTAGTGGAGAAGTGTGGCTCAGGGGTTAGAGGCAGCAGACCCGGAAGCTGAGATCGGTCCTGGACCAGGGTTCAATTCCCCGCCTCGGCGGGTCTTGGGCTAAAAATTCCACGGACTCGATAATTCTCGCCCCGGTCCCTCCTCGACTCACGGGTTCACACTCTGCGACTCTGGGCAATAGCTTGCTTAATCTCCACAACGGCCCCTCGTGGCGGGATGCCTGACTTTCACCTTGTGGATACCCTGCTATCTCACAGGGGACTACCAGGAAGGGTTCCCTAAGCAAGCGCCGGGACACCCACTGCGGGTAGCTGTGCGCTATATAAGCTCAACTACATTTACATTTACATTTACATCTTTTGGACCTCAGACCTGATGCAACCCACAGCCGGACATGGTCAGGCTGCCTGTAAGTCTTACTGTTAACAGGTAGACTCTCACCTGTGTCCAATTCATGGGTACACCAGGTGGTCTGACTAGGAGTCAAAGAAAACATATGTCTGTATTGATTGAGGACCTCCCTGTAATCAATCTGCTGTTGCTCAGTGAGGCTGCCTGCCAAGGCTACTCCATCCACTGAGCCATCATCAGGGTTCTGTGAGAGTAGGTCAGGGAGTGGGTCCCTCTCTACCTCTTGTCCCTTATCAGTAGCCATGAGTAAGCCCATGTCTGCCCTGTCCACATAGATTTTGAGTGTGTTTACATGGAGCACCCTATGAGGGCTCCTGGGAGTTCCAAGGTCCACCTAGTAGGTAACCTCTCCCTTTTGCTCAAGAAAAGTATGGGGTCCACTCCACTTGTCTGAAAGGGCTGCTGGGGCCACAGGCTCCAATACCCATACTTTCTGTCCTCGCTGATAAACAGTCAGTACAGCCTTTTGGCCATGCCAAACTTTTTGCAATTCTTGACTTGCCTCGAGGTTTTTGCTGGCCTTCTTCATGTACTCAGCCATCCTGAAGCAGAGACCAAGAACATATTCCACAATGTCATGCTTATGTGGTGTGAGAGTTAAATCCCATCCCTCCTTCACTAAACACAGGGTACCCCTAACTAGATACCCAAACAGAAGTTCAAAAGGGCTGTAGCCAACCCTCTTCTGTGGAACTCTCTATAGGCAAAGAGAAGGCAGGGCAACAGGACATCCCATTTTAGCCTAGGCTTTTCTGGGAGGTCCATGATCATGCTCTTGAGGGGTTAGTTGAATCTCTCAACTAACCCATTGCATTGTTGGTGATAGGGTGTGGTGAATTTGTAGTTAACTCAACACTCCTTTCACATAGCAGTAATGTAACTTGACATGAAGTGTGTACCTCTTTCAGTTAAGACCTCCTTCGGGAACCCCACTCTTCAAAACAAATCCCAGGAGGGCCCTGGCCACCACATGAGCTGTGGTGGTTCTAAGGGGTATTGCTTCTGGATACCTAGTGGCATGGTCCACCAACACTAGTATGTAACTGTGCCCAGATGCAGTACGAGGGTTCATGGGACCAATCATATCAATCCCAACCCTCTCGAAGGGAACCCCCACTGATCCAGCATAAGGCCAGGGATGAATACTTCACAAACCAAATATTTCAATGAGACCAATACACATTTACCCAAATGCTCATCCACACTCCCTGGTAAATCCACTGGGGTGTCAAGTTTTATAATTCGCCTAAGTTCTGATTAGTTAATTCCCTGTATCCACAAACAATTTGGAATAATATTCAGTGCCTAACTAATCTTCGCGGATTAACACTTTCCTCTGGTCGATGGACCATTAGTTGAGTTAGTTGTTGTTGATATTAACAGTTATCTAATTTGTAGATCTCAGTGAAATAACCACAGACTCTGGGTGAGATTCATAATCTTTATCTAAGATTTGTGTCATAAAATGAACGCTCATTAATACAGATTCACAGTGCAAACTCTATCATTCTTCACATGGGAGAGAAAAAAATGTATTTGGCAAAACAATCAATGACACAAACTCATTCAACATAATCAAATGAATAAGAATGGTTAGATGAAGAGACAAAAGACACAAATCAAAAATACATATCCCTCTCTTACACTCTCTCCCTCCTCAATGTTCTTCCAGAATTTTCGAATCTAATCAGGCTGTTCTTTGGATCTGAATCTTCCCAGACTGCTCTCTCTCTTCAAACTCGACCCAGCAGCAGTTCTCGCCTCTCTCGATGCTCTCTTAATGTTGCTTCATGCACTCCTTCTCCCATCAGTCACTCTAGGTATAGTCTTATTTCTACATGTCCCACCTTCAATAGTTGCAAATATTAGTAAAATACAAAATATGATTGAACGGGGCTAGCTGAGATTTCATCACACTGTGCTGACATATTCACTTTTATTAAGGTACTACTGTTTCGCAAACCGTTCCCCTTCAGCTCATTCATAATTTTTATTTCCCATATACTTATTGTTGCCATTTTTATAATACTTTCAATACAAGCTTCATAGATGAGGAATACATAATATTCACTTTCCCACGTCTCCTGTCCTTTATTTATGGCAGCTGTTCAGCTTTTCGGTCATCGGGTCACTTTATGAATCCACTTAGCATGCACGACTCGTATTCATCCAGTGCAATTTTCTCCTTTTGTCAGAGGCGGACTTTTAATAAAAGAATCATAAACAAATGTTACTTTCTTAATCATGTAATTCTCACTGTTCACCACCCACTTCTACTCTATCCTAAGTTAATATTATTTTTCCTGGCAAAAGCATTAACAACAGCAGCTTTCTTTAAAATTCAAGCCAGCAGATGTCGGGAATGCTGTTCCTCAAGACCACATGTTAGTCCTTCTTGAGCATGTGTGAGATTTCTCCCTCTCAAAGCGAGTTAGTCACGTTATCTCTACGTAATTCTGGCTTGCACATGCGCAAAGTGTTTTTACAAATAAAAGTGGGTTTTAGTCAAGTTGCATTTTACTCTTTATTAATTGAGCTTGTGTAAAGCTTTCTCCCCATGTGTTGGTGTCTGGTGTGTATTAGTTTCATCTCACCTACAGTTTTAATGGTTAATAAAAGTTAATGAAGGATTGCTCTGAGCAAGTTTCTTTTTCTCAAACCCTTACTCCATCAATCCCCCCTCTGATGGCATTTTTGAGCCATCATAAAAATACCCATCATTACCAAGTGCCAACTTTATTTATCCAATTTTAGTGTTTTCTTCCCTTTCTACGAATTCTTCATTTTTCTCTTTCATGTCTCAGGGCCCGATTCACAGAATTAACTTAAGACAAAATCCTAAACGTATTACTTTTGGTATGCACAGAATGCACTTACTACTTTTGGTATTCACAGAATGGATTTACGACTACTAACTGTACGTCTGTACTCGGGCCGGAGATTCCAGCCCGAAGGTGGAGATTCCGGCCCATAGGTGATACTACTGGCACGGAGGTGGGACTTCCGGCCCATAGGTGGGACTTCCGGCCCAGAGGTGAGGATTCAGGATGGTGGAGGAGATTTAGCCATGGCTGAAATCTCCAACTCTGGGCCGGAAGTCCCACCTCCGGGCCAGAAGTCCCACCTACGGGCCGGAATCTCCGCCTTTGGGCCGGGTGCGGACTTAAAGTTAGTAGTCGTAAATCCATTCTGTGAATACCAAAAGTAGTAAGTGCATTCTGTGTATACCAAAAGTAGTATGCGCATTCTGTGAATACCAAAAGTAGGAAGTTTAGGATTTTGTCTTAAGTTAGTTCTGTGGATCGGGCCCAAATTCTTTCATCTTATCATATAGACTTCCTTTTATTTCTTCTAACTCAATCTCTTCCCTTTTTCTCTTTCTTCCCATTCTCATATTCTTTATTTCAGCCACCATTCTTGTTCTTGTTGTACCCTTGCAACACTTATATGTCATCATTATCATCAGAGCTACTATTGCTACTGAAATTATAGGTATTAGAATTTTTCCTAACAGACTACTCCCAAAAGTGGAAAACCAACTACCTATAGTGGAAATACTTTTACTTAGCCTTTCCCAAACACAGTCAATCTCCCATTGGGTCAAATCTATATGAATCTTTGAAATATCCTTAATATACCCCTCAATACCTTTACTTTTGTTTGGGATCTATGTACAGCAGTGTTGAATTTTCAAAATGCCACAGACTCCACTCTCTTTTGCCAATTATATATCATGGGTAAGTCAGTTTTACAAAACCATAGATCTGATTGCAACCATTTCAGTATTAATCATCAAGAATCCTCTAGCAGTATCTGTAGATATTCGATCAACTACTGTTGACAATTTACGTATCTTATGTGAATTCAGTATGACTCCATCTGATGGTATCAGTGCATCACATATATCACCAAATATTTCTGAAAAACTTGCTCTTTTACTTTGTTTTAGTCCTTGACTTACTACATCCATTTCATTGTATTTTGTTATGTGATATACCTTCGGTAATACTATCCCAAAGTCACAAGTACCATACCATTGTGTAATTGTGTAGGCAACCTATAATAGGCATTTTTACCAGACATGTAATAAATTCCTTGGAAAACAGGATCAGTTCTACCTTTTAGTCTCCATCCCCTCATTATCAAGCAGGTATGTTCACATTCACTAGAACCAATACACATGCTGTTATGGTCTGTTTTTAGTCTATGCAGACAGAATTTCCCTATTTTTGGCAAGTCTAGAGACATTACAGCATGAGTCTCGTCTTTCTTATAACCCCCCTCCTGATTAGCCCATGGCGGAGCCTGTGACTTCTGTTCAACAGCCTTCTTTTGGAAATCCTGCCTTCTCTCCTATAATGAATTTAGAAGATCTTTCTCTTCATCATGTAAAATGCATGTTAAATTGTTCTTGTGAGCTTATGTTATATCTATTGGACTTGTTGTTTAGAAGAACTCGCCCATGAATTCTGCATCTTTACTACTGAGCACTGGGTTTATGTTTCTTCGAATAGGTATTTCTGAGAACACCAAATCCATATTCGAATTGCAATTTGGTTTCGTTTGACAATTTTTCACCCTTTATGTCAAAATCTTTACTTTTTAAGGTAGTCTCAATGTGCTTTCATCAGTTCTTTCAATAGTGACACTTTCATGTTCTTCATTCAGATCAAGATTCTCAAAATCCTCAAGTACGAGTTTTTGCTCAACTTGACTTGACACCTCATTTACTTGTTCTTGTCCCTTTCCTGTTTTCTTTCTTAGAAAGTATCTCAGTTTTTTCACGCCACTTGGCCAGTGATCACCTTTTCAGACCCTCTTAATTTGTACTGCCTTTTCCACTTCTTTGCCTATTTCTAGTGTTCTTTTATTTTCTCTTTCTTTTAACTGAACTTATTCTAGGGTTTCTTATCTCTCTTTTTTTGTTGACTGAATTTGTTCTGGACCTTTCAGTCTTTCTTCTTCATCGTCTTTTGATTGAGCTTGATCTGGATTTTCTGTAGTAAGATCTTCTATTCTTTGCTCGATCTGTTGTGGTCTTGCAAATTCTTGCCCTTATTCTTTCTCTTCAGCAGTCTCCTGAGACGCAGTTACTGGTGCCCACTCTACTTGACTGGTCCGCAGTTGTTCATCATCAATGTTCTCTTCAGCGTCTGTTTCTCTGATTTCTTTGACTTCACAACCTGAAACATCTGGTTCTTCTCTTGGCTCTACCAGTAGCTGTTCTTGTCTTTCAAGTGGACTTGGGACTCTTAGTGTATGACTGGTATGGACCCAGTTTGGCAAGCCAGCACATTTTTACTGCTGTCGTCCTGAGCAATATAACTTGATGGTGTATTTTCCAGCTGGGTTCTAAACACGTCTTCCTCACATGTTTCTCTACCACAATCCAATCTCCTGGGCACAAATCATGAGCTTGAGTTGGCCGTGCTGCGGTTGCATCTTCTCCAACCTGGTAAGACACAGGTCAGCTAGTCCTTTACAATAGTCCAACACTAGATCATCAGTTTGTTTCCAGGTACAAATGCTTATGCTTGTCTCATTGCTCTTCCCATGAGAATCTCATGAGGTCTCAATCCCGTCCCTCTGTCAGGAAGGCATCTAAGACTCATCAATACAAGGGCAAATCATCAGCCCATTTCTGTTATGTGAATGCACACACCCTCCCTAGCCTAGATTTTATTGTGCCATTAAGCTCTTCACCACTACAGAGGCTTCTGGTCGATAAGCAAAATGTAGTTTCTGCTCAACATTGAAAGTTTTACAAATTAATCAAATTATCTCATTATTAAAATGAGATCCTCTATCTGATTCCAAAGTGACTAGAAATCCAAACCTAGGAATGAGTTCTCTTAACAGTAGCTTGGCCTCTGTAAGACTGTTGTTCCTTCTTGTGGGATAGGTTCCTACCCATCAAGAAAACAGACGCACAATGACAAGGACGTACTTCAAACCATTGCAGAGTGGCAACTCTATGAAGTCAAGCTGCCTTTCCAATTTTTTCCCACCTGACAACCGTCTTTCTACCTGGGTTTTGCTGTTGACATGTCAAGCACCTTAGGCAGAGACTCTCTGCAATTACCCTAAACTTGTTATTGTACCATGTCTGCCAGAAGTGTCTAATCATGGCATCTCTCCAAAATGTGTGTAGCTCAATGATATACCTTTCCCATCTGTGATAATAAACTATCTGGCATTATTGGTCTACCATCTGGACACACCCATACTTCATCGTCTGCTCTCCTTGTGCAGCCTGATTTAATCCAAAGTAATTTTTCTCTTACATCTGCCTCATCCTGCAACTGTCTAACTTCATCCTAAGTTTCAAAAGCAGAAAAGAACATTAGTTGGCAATTGGTAATTTTGTTTTCCAGCCCTTTGTTCAAAGACATTGTATTTGGAGCACAAAATTGGGCAACATGGTCCGCATATCTGTTGCCCTGTGTCACATAATATTTTCCAGACTTATATGCAGCACATTTGGCCACTGCAATTTCTTTTGCCAATTGTGGTGCTTCCAATAGTTCTTGGATATTTTTACTATTCCTGATAGGATAACCTGATGAAGTCAGAAAACCGCTGTGCATCCATAATTTGCCAAAGTTGTGCACAACCACAAAACCATATTGACTATCTGTAAATATGGTTACCCTCAATTTCTTCCCAATTTTGCATGCTTTTTTCAGAGAGATCAATTCGGCTATTTGTGCTGACTTGACTCCTCTTAGACAGGATGCTTCCAGGATAGCGGATACGGTACATACAGCATAGGCAGAACTCAATTCTCCATTTTACTTCCTCGAGCATGACCCGTCAACAAACAATACAGAGTCTGATTCTTATAATAGGACGTCATGAATGTCAGGTCTGGGCTTTTGTACACACTTCTGTCAAATCCAAACAATCACGATAAACCTCCTCTTTTACTTCTTCACAGTATTGATCAGGTAACAAGGTTGCCGGATTTACTGTGGTGCATCTTATCACACTTACATTTTCATGGCCAGTATCACTCTTTCATACTTAGTCAGTCGGCTAGGTTTCAAGTGCTAAGTACGAGTCCTTGTTAAAAGGATCTTAACTAAATGTGGCACATATACCTTCAGGGTATGTCCCATCACAATCGATTCACTCTGTTCCAGACTCACACAAGTATCAGCTACTGCTTTTAAGCAGCCAGATAATGCTGAAGCCACTGAATCCAGAGTGGCAGAAAAGTATGCCACTGGACGTCGTGACAATCCATTTCTCTGGGTTAAGACTGAAAGTGCACATCCTTCCCTTTCGCAACAGAACAAAGCAAATTCTTTTGTATAGTCTGGCATTCCTAATGCTGATACTTGACACAAACAATCTCTCAGTTTTAGGAATGCTTCCTCACTTTCATCATCCTATTCAATCGGATCTATCACATCCTTTCATGTCAATTTTAATAAAGGCTTTGCAAGCAGTGAAAAGCCACTGATCCACTGACCACAGTATCCAATCACTACCAAAAACATTTGCACTTCTTTCTTAGTTTTAGGCAGACACATTTGTCGAATCACTTTTATTCTTTCTGGCATCACTGTTCTGACTCCCCTTTCTGTCTTGTGTCCCAAATACTGAACTTCTTGTAGACAAAACTGTAATTTTTCTGGTTACACCTTGTGTCCTCCTTCTGCCAAATGGTTCAGTAAAGCAATTGTGTCAGTGACATAGGCTTTTCTTGTCTTTGATGCCACCAATAGGTCATCAATGTACTGGACCAAAATCGAATTTCCTTGCATGACCAATGTCTCCAAAACCTTTCCAGAATCTGATTGAAAATCGAAGGGCTCTCTGTGTACCCTTGAAGAACTCGGCACCATGCCAAAACATGGTCTCTGAACCAAAAAGCAAAAAGATATTGGCTATCTGGAAGTAAAGGAATCAAAAGGAATGCTTGGCACAAATCAATCATCGTGTATCGACGTGCATCCCAGGGTAACTGATACAGGATCAGTGCTGGATTTGGTACTACTGGACAACTGGATACTACTATCTTATTATTCTTCCTCAAATCTTGTACTATTCTATACTTGCCACTAGGCTTTTTAAGCCCCATGATTGGCAAATTACAAGGACGGCTCATTATTTCTTTTAATATACCTTGTTCAATCATTTGGTCAATTACTGGAGCAACTCCTGCTTTTACTTCAGGACTCATTCTGTATTGGTGTGTGGTCGGATAAGTCACACCCTCTTTCACCAGGATTTTAATTGGGTCTGCATTTGCCATCAGACCTATTACTTTTCCTGAAAAATCCCACACATCAGATCTCATGTTGTTTTCAGCTCATCAGGCCAACTGCTTTCAGTACGAGGTCAAGGTTCAAAAGACTTTATTCGTCAGAATGACCTAGAAAGTACAACATACAGCAAGCATTTACATGAAAAAAAAAAAAAATACACATGCTGTCGATCATAATTAAAAAAAAGGGGAAGAAAAAGAGTAAAACCCAGTGATAATTGTACATAATTTCCTATTGGCCACTGCATTGAGACTTTAGATAGGCGTAGCTTTAAAGAACAATCATGTAAAGTGCACAGTACAATAAATATATAAATTAGTTAAAAAAGGCAGTTATAAAAATGTGTGAGTTTAAAACTTGACCGGTGTGCAATATGACTAAAAGTTTATTCAAATGACATTAATACTTCAGTGCTGGACTATCAGTACTTCATTTCTAGACCTCAAATAGACCCTTCTGGTACACCACATTGCAAAGAAAAAATCTGTAACAGAGTATACTATTGGGATACTCGAATCGGTTTTCAAAATCCTGAAAACTTCAAGGCAGCGCCTATTGCCCAGATTCCTGCAAATCTGGATCAACCAGCGCCTCCTAGCTCGCTTGTAGCCTGGGCAGTTAAAGAAGACGTGAAGCTCGGTTTCTCCATGGTGCTCACAGGCCGGACAATGAGTGATGAGTTGGTCTCTCCACTTAGATGTAAAACAGCGGAGTGGAAGCACCCCATATCTATACTGTAAATATAGTTTCCTGGCTGCTGGTGGATTTATGAGATCAATTGCCGGCTCGAAGCAAGGAATGTCTTTAATTTCCAAAAACCCAGAAGAAAGTTTTCCAATACTAGTAGGAGTGTGTAGTTGGTTTAGTCTATACACTTTATAATGTGCCTTCATATGTTCCTTAGATGTTAGCAAACATGCTGTCTCAGGGTCAGACCAGCAATCCCCTAGACCCATGCTAATTAATAAGGATTTGATATGTGCGAGCCATGGGATCTTTACAGCGCCTGGTGCTCTAAGAACTTCTAGAAGTTCTTCCCTGTACGGTGTAAGTTCGGGTGTAGACCACAGGCGGCGCCAGTACATTATAGGTGTGATGCTTGCTACTTCAGCTATTGGAGTTATGCCTGTGTCAAGGCGTAACGGGATCAGTGGGGTACTATGAGGGAGTCTAGATAGTTGTCTTAAATATTGATTTTCCACTTGCGTTAGCTTCTTCAAATTTAGGTGGCCCCAAAGCTCTGCACCATATAGGGCCCCACCTCTCGCCTGTGCCCTGTAAATTTCGATTGCTGGGCTGATAGTTCTTTTACTAGAGTTGTTAAAAACCCTCAGGATGCCCCCTGTGGATTGTGCTAGTTTTAGCGTGGATTTGGTGATGTGTGGCCCCCATTCCATAGATTCGGAAATTGTAATGCCTAAATAGACAAAGGATGACACTCTCTCCAGGGATTTGCCATTGAGGGACGGATTGGGGCGTGTGCTTTTTGGACAATTGAATGCCATAAATGTTGTTTTCTGTAGATTTATTTCTAGGCCCCTATCTCTACAGAACCTGTCAAATTTGTCCAAAACCCTTTGAATTCCCATAGGCGATTTGGCAACCAGTAGGGTGTCATCGGCAAACATCATTGCCGAAATTCTGCGGGAAGCTAACTTTGGTGCATCATGATCCTTTTCTGCTAACAGGGCATCAATTAGACTGTTAATATAAAGGCTAAATAAGGTTGGCGCAAGCACGCACCCCTGGCGTACGCCACGATTAATAGGAATGGGTGCAGTGAGATTGCCCTCCTTAACGTACCTAACTTGTGCATAATTGCACAAGTTGAGAGACCAACAGTTGTGGAATGCTCTGCCTCTGTCTCTCAGAACTAACGACAATTTGCTAGCTTTTAGAAAGGACCTTAAAACTTTGCTCTTTGTTCAGTAGGTGCTCTGTTTTGCCCCCCCCCCCCCCCCGCTTGTACCGCCGAGGGTTTTAAGCGCCGGGACACTCCACAGAGTAGCTGAGCACTATATAAAACTCTCTTTAACATAACATAACATAACATAACATAATTGCATTCATGTAGATGTTTAAAAAGTCTATATAAATATTCAGGGACCCCCATCTCTCCCAAAACCGACCATAATTTCTCCCTGGGCACTAGGTCAAATGCAGATCTTAAATCTACAAAAATCAAGAAGTGGCTGCCCCCCTGCAAGCGTACGGTCTTCCAGTACAGCAGTTGTAATCTCAGTACTTGGTCCAGGGTCGACAGTTTTTCCCTGAACCCAGCCTGCAGGGGAGACAGAACCCTCCTTCCTTCCATCCAGGAAAGCAGTCTATAAAGAAGGACCCGTGCAAAGACTTTCTGGGATATATCTATTAGACTTATTGGTCTATAGTCAGTTGGGAGCATGGGGGAACCCTTTTTAAAAATCGGAATTATTTCCGCTCCAAGCCAGCTTGGAGGGATCTCCATACCTTGCGTGATTGCACTAAACAGCATCCACTGGTAAGGAGCCCAGATGGCAGGTTCGGACCTATAAAGTTCTCCAGGGATCTTGTCTAGACCTGGGGCTTTACCTGGGGCAATTCTAGCTGTTGCGGCCTCTATTTCATTTAGGCTTATATTCTGATCCTCATATCCATTGGTCTGAGGTGGTGGATCCCTGTTGACTACTGGACAGGCTACTGATTGATCACAGTCGTAGGCTGATCCGATTCCGGGTTCCTTAGCATAGAGTGATTCAAAGTGTTCTCGCCAGACCGGTTCATCTAGGTTTGGTTGAACGGCGATTTGAGAGGATGTTATGCCAGAATTAACAAGACCCCAGAAAGTCCTCATGTCTCTGTCCCCTATTGCGGTTTTCAGTGAGGCCCAGTTTTCGTCTTCCCACCTGCGCTTAGCTTCTCTTATGGCGCTTTTGTAGTTTACTCTTGCCGGCCGTATGGTATGGCGATCTTTGGATCTGTTAGCTAATACCAGAGGTTTTTTGCCGCACGGCATGAGGTATTGTACCTGGGGTGGGAGGGCAGCTTGCCCTTATGCAAATTGTTTTTTGTGGGATAAAAGTACTCAAAATTGATTTTCCCTAATGTAGCGTGGGTCAGTTATGCTTGTTCCAAATCTATTCCCTCCTGGGTCTGGCTGCATAGACTAAAAGCATCTAAAAAAACTGTCAACAGGGCATCATACAGACTGCCCAGTCTATCGTCCGATTGACTAAAAGTAGACCATTTTACTTTCCTCCTACAGTTTGAGGTGACAACCCTAGAATCAATAGGGTTGTCTATAGAAGACAGACCACCCATGCTGAGAGGTTGTAGTTCTACTACTAATGCAGAATGGTCACTGTCTGGGCGGGGGATTATTTTAAAATCCATCATCCTATCCCAGGAATGTAGGAAAATAAATATGTATTCTAATATAAACCCACGCCTTTTACTATGGAATGTACAGCCATTTGATGATTCAGATGGTGATCTCCCGTTGCAAGCCCGCAAGGAGTGTCCCAGTGAGAGACAGCTCATCTGAATCACCAAGGGAGTCCATTTTTCTATTTTGGGGCATCTAGAATCTGGAATTTTTAAAAAGTGGTCCTCATCGAATAAACTGTTAGGAGGTAACCCCTCTAGAGGCTCAAACTGACAGTTGAAGTCCCCTCCAACTATAATTATTTGATTAGTATATATAGAGCCTAAAAAACTAGATAGCTCTTCCACTGTGTTAGATTCTCTGCCCTTAAGAGTTGGTCGTGAGTATACATTGATTAACACAACTGGGGATTTGGTAGGAAACCTGAGCTGTACACATAAAATGTCATTAGACCCTGTATCAATTTGGGCTACTGTACACCCTAGATATAATCCCACCCATGTTGTCAATCCCCCTGATGGTCTTCCAATAACCCCTGAGATTGCCGGAATGTTAAAACTTGCATAACCCAGCTTGTGAACCTCTCTTCTTGCCCAGGTTTCCTGGAACATGCAGATTTCAAAACTTTCAATGAAGGTTCCCCATTCGGGATCATCCAATTTACCATTCAGGCCTGCAATGTTCCAGGATAAAACCCTTGTTGCCTCGCAATGCACTGGTTCCCCGGTTTGTTGCGCCTGGCCTAGCTGATTCCGGGGAGCATTTGCTAATCTAATGGGGTTCAAATGCTTTGGCTCTAATTTCACAAGTTGATTCATGTTTTCACAGAGACTAGGCCCAACTTGAAGACAGTCTGGGCCTCGGGAGCCACTCATGCTCCCGCTGACCAAGCCATCTCTAAATTCCGGGTCTGTCTCTGAAGAGCCATCCCACCTCTCTAAATCGATTATTAGACTAGCTGTTCCCACCTCAGTAGTCGGATTGGGGCCCCTCAGTCAGTTCACTCCCTCGAGGGGGCTGTACCTATTGCCTATAGGAATATTAAAGATCGTGGGATTGTGCAACAAATTACCTGGGAGCGGGGGTACTGTTCTTTTTATGGGAGGGAATCTCCTTCTAGGCTGGTAGGGGAAATCTGGCTGGTAAGTCCTTATCGGAGGATCTAAGAAACCAAGAGGTAGCAAAATGATGCTCCCTCTGTTCCGGCCATATTCGGTTGTTAAAATAGTCTGCGGATTTCTAAAATTAATTATAATGCAATCTCCACAAATATCCTTGTATTGCTCGCCTATCCATCCCACCCTTCTTGTGGTTATTATCTTGTGGCTATTCTGGTACCCAAAATCGCTATGGTTTGTTAGCCAATGAATGGTTTTATTTTTTAGTTCTTGGTGTGTTTCTGCAGTACCATTTCTTAGTTCTGGGACCCCTGCAAGTACCAGTACGTATGGGGCTGACTCTGGTGGTAAGTTTATAGTTGGTAGGGTATGTGTTTGGTTTCTATGCTCTAAAGCACTACAATTCTGCCTTTGCGGATTCTCATGCACCCCCTGCCTGTGGATGTTCTCAGGAGCCCCCCTCTTTCCCTGTCGTGGATAGTCCTGAAGCGCCATGTTTGTGTTTGCTGAGCGTTTCCCTTCTGCTTTTGAGCCTTGTTCACCCTATCGTGCTGTAAATTATCTTGGGTCGCTGCCTTACTAGGGTCTTTTTTGTTCGCAGGATGTTCAATTTGAATATTGCTCGTGCCCATCATTGGCGCACTTGGGGTTGTATCTCTAGCATTCTCTTGATAAGGTGGAGGTCTTTTAACTAAAATGTCCTTCAATAACTCATCATCAGATTCATCACCCCTAATCCTGTCATACCGATATGTTTTGTTTATTCTTTACATTTACTCCCTACCTGATCTTCAGCCATGAGTACTGGATATAAGCCGTCTGTTTCTACAGCTCTTCTCCATCTTTTCATCTGAACCCCTCGAGTGTCAAATGGGTATCTCGGTAAAAATCCTCAATTATTCTTCTACCTCCTCTGTATATCTCTCTCTCAAATGCCTCAACTTCCCATTCCTGCAAAGCTTCATACTGTGTCAACCTAGGGTTTTGTTCTCATATATTCATTCGATTTCTCAAATACTGAAAAATCCCTACATTAAACGTACCATGTTCTGGGAAAGCTAGAACAACATCACCTTTTGTATATTCTACCCAATTTTCCAACCAAACACACATATGATATCCTTGTTCCATCATCATGAAGGACGCAGGCGTGTTAGGAGGTGGCATAAGAATTCCCTCCCTAGTTACTACACCCTTGTCTTTCTTAAAGAAATTTTTGATTTTATTAATCAGCTTTATTCTTTCAATTCCTGTGACTTACTATTTCAGCAGGCAAAACCTAGAAACTCTTCCATATTTTCACGTATCCTATTTGCTAATGCTCACCCTATACCAGCGCGACTCACACAAACAGTCCAATCCGAGCTCCCCGCGTATTCTTCCACATCAAATACCAGTGTGGTTCTTGTCTAATGGCCAATCAAAGCTGACAGCACACTCACTTTTCTGGCCAATGCCAGCGCGGCTCTTTGTGACGTCGATTCGGCTCCTATTACTGACCCTCCCCTTACAATCTGAACATGTAATACGCCCGCTGTCTCCAATAATACCAGCTGCTCTATGTGACGTCAGTAGGCCTCCTGTTACTGACCCTCCCTTCATAAGGTAATACGGCAATATATTTTTATCACTTTTCTTTATCAATTTCTGTTAGTAATAACGTAAAAACAGCGCTACTCTGTCTGCTCCACTAAACCAAGGATAGTTTCTTCACTTGCTTCAAAGAGAAAGCTCTTCCTTACACTACAAGTAAAAACCACTGACTATCCTTCACTTAAGCTCGAGGAGGACCTATTACTCCTCTAGGGATAATCCTCTGTGGGTAAGGTCAAAGTTTCATAGGTGAACCCTTCGCTATCACTCATACTCTACTCTTAGACCATCTAGGGCCAGATGTAGGTAAAACTTATTTACCGATTCTTAATTACCGAATTTTACCGATTTGGTAATTAAGAATCGGTAAATAAGAAGTGGGGGTATGTAGGAACATCCAGATGTTCCAGTTACCGAATCGTTAAGAATCGGTATTTACCGATTCGGTAAATACCGACCGGTAATGCTCCATTCATTCCTATGGGCTTTGAAGCCCATAGGAATGAATGGGGCATTACCGGTCGGTATTTACCGATTCGGTAAATACCGATTTTGACAAGGGTGCAGGGGGTGTCACTTTGACACCCTCTAGCACCCCCACAAAAGGTTCGGGGGCCATATGGCAGGCATACCTGCCCTAAGGGCAGGTCTGCCTGTCATATGGCACAGGTGTGCATGCACACATGTGCATGCACACCTGAATCGGTATTTTAACATCAAATACAATTTGATGGTAAAATACCGATTTTGTAGGCCTTGTGGGACTCAGAAGAGTCCCACCTACATATCAATTTTACCGATTCTGTAAATATACCGGTCGGTAAATTTACCGACCGGTATATTTACCGAATCGGTAAAATTACCGATTTTCCCTGTTTACCTGCCCCTACATATCAAATGCCAAATACCGGTCGGTAACGGCCGAATTCGGCCGTTACCGACCGGTAAAACCCTACCTACATCTGGCCCTAAGTTTCCACAGGAAGAGCGTTCCACATTTTTGGTGCTATGGTAGAAAAAGCTCTGCCACCCCATTTAGCTCTGTGAATGCGTGGTACTGATAGCAGAGACTTGTTGGCGGAACGCAAATTTCTAGAAGGGCTGTAGGGGGCCAGGAGAGCACCAATCCCTGCTGACCTATTTCTCGCTAAGGCGCCATAGGTCAGGCACATGATTTTAAAGGAAATCCTGTCCTCAATGGGGAGCCAGTGTAACGATTTCCTTGCGGAAGTGGCTGACGCACGTTTGGGTAAATCTAGCACAAACTTGGCCGCCGCGTTCTGGACCATTTGTAGACGCTGCAGCAACCCCCTGTTGAGTCCTGCATACAGCGCATTACAGTAATCAAGTCGGGAGCCTATGAGTGCAACCACAACTTGCTTTCTCGCCTGCTGGGATAGATAGTGTTTAATCTTCTTCAAGATGTGAATTATGCCCCAGCAGGTGGAGACTGTTCTATTCACCTGCTGACGCATACTGAGGGTAGGGTCGATCAAGACTCCTAGGTTTTTAGCCAGAGCGGCAGGTACCGGGCAGGCACCCAGAGAAACGGGCCACCAGTTTGCCGACCAGATATCCTCCTTTCCTCCAAAGACCAAGATCTCCGTCTTCTCACCATTAAGTTTCAATGAATTGCGAATCATACATTGAGCGACTGCCTCCATACAGAATCTAAAATTGGAGGCAGCCGCGCTGACAGGCTGGGAGAGGGAGACCAGGATCTGGGTATCGTCGGCGTGGGAGACTACCTCCATCCCAAAAGATCCTATCTGTCTGGCAAGTGGGGTCACATAAATGTTGAAAAGGGTCGGACTTAATGCCGACCCCTGAGGAACCCCACAGTGCACAGACAGGGATGGAGACAGAGACTCCCCAAGCTTCACTCTCTGTTCCCTCTGATCAAGGAAGGAGGTCAGCAGACTAAGAGCGGACCCCTCCACCCCAATCTCCCTCAGGCGAGATGTTAAAACCGAGGGAGAAAGGGTGTCAAATGCATCCGTAAGGTCTAACAGGATGAGGAGTGTGGTCTGGCCCTTATCAACTCGGGTGCGGATGTTATCCACCACTATGGTAAGGGCCGACTCGGTGCTATGTTCCCTCCTGAATCCATGCTGTGAATGATCCAAATGACCAGAGTTTTCCAGAAAGGCCGCGAGATGCTTGTTGAGATGTGTTTCCAGCATCTTCGCAGGGGCAGGGAGCAGCGAAATAGGGCGAAAGTTTTTAAGTACCCCTGGGTCCAGTGTTGGCTTCTTAAGCAGTGGCTTTACCACTGCCCTCTTCCATTGCTGAGGAAAAGTGCCAACCCTCATTGCCCTATTCATGATATATAAAAGGGGGGGCAGAAGAGTCTCCTTACACTGCTTGAGGAGCTTAAGAGGACAAGGATCCAGGGGGGAGCCCGATCTGGTCTTAGTTAGAAGATTCTCTAGTTCCTGAAGTAAAAGAGGAGGAAAAGAGGCCAGGCGCCCCGAGGGAGTATCCTCCGCTAAAGTTTAGGCAGACACAGAGGAATCAGAGAGCCTTCTGAAGCTCTAGGGCCGAATAGATAACAGGAATCTTTGCCTGGAAGAAAAAGGCAATGTTATTACACAGCTGCTGAGAGCCAATAACGGGATCAGGAATCTGAAGGGAAGTCAGAGAATCAGCAATCTTGAAGAGCTCTTTCGGGGAGGAAAGTGAGGTGGTACAAGCAGTAAAATATTGTTGCTTAGCTCTTATTACCTCCGCCTTATAGCCCCTCAATAGGATTTTATGAGCCTCTTTTTCCCTCAGATCCCAACTGGCCAACCAGGGACGTTCCATGCCTCCTGACTCCCTGCCTGAGGAGTCTTAATGGCGCTGAGAACCAAGGGGCCGACGGCTTTTTCCTGGCAGAGTAGCGCATGCGGACGGGGGCAAGTTCATCAAGCGCCGTAGTGACGGCCTTTTCTAGCTGAGAGACCGCCAGACATACGTCTTCCTCCTGAGAAATTGTCATACTGGGAATCCTAGGGGCAAGGGTGCTATTAGAGATGTTCTTAAGGTTTTGCCGAGATTCCATCTTACTTAAACCCCTTGCATTGCTATCCATAGTAAGACAGGACATTTCTATTGGAACAGCATAGTGGTCAGACCATGAGAGGGGGAAAGGATCATTAACTGTCAACCTTCCATCGTTTGAAAAAAACTCCATCAAGCGTATGGCCCGCTTGATGGGTGGCACCCCTCACAAGCTGGTTCAGCCCACAGGCAGACAGAGCATCGAGCAGGGAGATGGTATCACTGGACTCCAAATTCTCTAGATGATAGTTCAGATCTCCCAGGACCGTAAGATGCTCGCAGCCAAAATATGGTTCTAGGATATTTAGCATAGTATGTCCAAACTCAGTTCTAGACCCAGGGGGGCGGTAAATTAGGACACCAGTGAATGGAATCTCAAAGGAGCCTTTTAAAGAAAAGTGTAGGGCCTGAACAGCATCCTGAGGGTCAGATAGTGGTGAAATGTGACATAGGAGACTATCCCTATATAGGATGCCCAACCCTCCTCCTGTACGTCCTGCTCTATCCAGCCTCGCAAAGAAGTAGCCTTCTGGAACTGCTTCCACTAGGTCTGGACCCGAGGAATCTTTTGCCCAGGTTTCTGTGACGAAAACCCAAGTGGGTTTTCTGTCCAGAACAAAATCCCTAAAAGCGACATTGTGCTTAATTAAAGAACGAGCATTGATAAGGAAGCTATTTTCCCTCAAGACAGTACCTCCCATTTTACGGCTCTGTCCCGACTGACAAGGAGCCGAGGGAAAACCAGAAACCCCATGGCCCTCCTGGAAGCAGCCACAACGGGGGATATTTAATAGAACCTCAGGAGTAGAACTATAATGGCATGGAAGGACAGATGGCTTTAGCTTTAGCAGGTCGTGGTTAGAGTACCTGAAGCCTGTGGAATCACTATCAGCATTTCCAGCCGACCAGCCGTCCAGCCCGTCCTGAGCGCGGACAGGCACAGACGGGCTGGACTCTGGCGTGACTCCGGCGGCGCTCCAGCACTCACGCAGCGCGCACACGCTGCGCGCCATAGTACCGGAGCTATATAGGGCTCTAGCTAGTCAACCTGACTGCTAGAGCGCTCAATGAAAGGCGTCAGCGTCCCTGAATCCCCCCAAGATGGCGCTCAAGCTCGAGGAAGGCACGCTGGACAGTCCGCCAAAGCAGCGGTGCAGGGCACTATTAAGGTGCAAGAATGCGGCGGGTGAGTTTTAAAATCAGGGGATAATTTTCAAACACAATTAAAATAAGGAAGAGAAAACGGGTATTTAAAATTGCAAGAAGCGCCTACAAAGCCAAGCGCTGCGCGCAGTAATGCGGTGCCTTACAGGTGGTGAGTTGTTGCACCTACCTAACCCAGTGGGAACTAAACTTTCTGAGGTTTTTGAGAAAGGGAGTGCTAGACCCTTGACTTACCCAACCCTAAGTCCAGGAGAACTTACTCATTCTAAGCTAGTCTTATATGTACCTAGTACTTAGTGGTGTTCAGTTAATCAATACAAAGAAGTATCTGGTAAAACAATGCAGGCTTGAATCCCAACTGCTGTACACCAATGGAAGAAGTTGGCCTGGTATATGATGTCCACTAATTAAAGGGGGCACATTGCACCAGTCCAAACAACCCTTATGGCGATTTAAGAGGTCAAAGATAACCTTAGAAAGCTATCCAAGTGGTAGATATGGAGACCAGCCTTCAGGCTTAGTCTTGAAGGAAGGTTAAGCAGCTAGTTTTACCAGAATGCAACCTTAACATATTGTTCAAATGAAAGGAGAAGCACACAGTAGTTATAAAAATATGTATTATTATAACACACCTTAAATACCTCACAGTATCTGCTACACACAGATAAATACAAAGGGGCAGATTCACAGAATTAATCTGAGACAAAATTCTAAACTTACTAGTTTTGCTATTTACAGAAGGCATTTAGTGGTATTAAAGTTAGTATTTTGTCTTAAGTTAGTATTTTGTCCTAAGTTAGTATTTTGTCCTAAGTTAGGATGTTGTCTTAAATTAGGTTTTTGGCTTAAGTTAGAATTTTGTACTAAATTAGGATGTTCTCCTAAATTAGTATTTTGTCCTAAATTAGGATTTTGCGTTAAATTAGGATTTTGGCTGAAATTGGTATTTTGTCCTAAGTTCGGATTTTGTCTTAAGTTAGGATTTTGTCCTAATTTAGTATTTTGTCTCAAGTTAGTATTTTGTCTTAAGTTGGGATTCTGTCTTAAATTAGTATTTTGGCCTGAGTTAGGATTTTGTCTTAAGTCAAGATTTTGTCCTAAGTCAAGATTTTGTCTTAAAACTAAAATTTAAGACAAAATCCTAACTTAAGACAAAATACTAATTTAAGACAAAATCCTAACTTGAGACAAAATTCTAACTTGAGACAAAATTCCCGCCCATTTCATTGGGAGTCTTCAAAGAAATGCCACTGCTGGAAAGAAGAAAAGTGTCCGGTAAAACTCACAGGTGGATTCTTGATGGAAGGAACCTGAAAGCAGAGGGGGCAGAGTCTGGGTTACTCAGGAGTTACCAGGGGCTTGGTAGACGAATGCCCACTGATATTGGGTGCTTCAGGTATGAAGAAGGAGATCTTGGCTCTACAGATGCAGGGACCAGGAGATGTGGAGGATAACCAGTAGCTGAATACAAGCTGTCCCATGAAGGATGTAAAGTGCTGAGGGGTCGGTGTCTGGTGGGAGCACCAACAAGCCTTGGCTGTGGCTACCCATGAGAAGGTCAAAGAAGGTTATGGTCTGGCCCAGCAAGGACCAGGGAACTCACCACAGCAAGGGGAGTCAGGGCAGACCTGGAGAAACTAGGGGAACCCAAGAAAAGCAGTGTAGTCCCTCAAATGGACACACAGTCCAAAGGCACAGGAGTCGCGAGGGGATCTCTAGCAGTTTCATAAAGTAACAGCTTGCATGGCAAAGAGTGTGAGGAGGCCAAAGTCCTTTGTACAAAATAAGCACAGAGCTTGGGGCAAACGATAGCCTAATGCACTTAGTTATGGGAACACCAACAAGCATATGCGTTCGCATAAGTACTCGATGCACAGGGCTTTGGGTTATGCGGTTCCCACTTGGGATACTGGCCTCAGTCTTGTTGTGAGGGCTGCTCAACGTGAAGAAATATAGGGACCCACATCCTTTGTTGCTGGAGCCTTCGGAGTCTGCAGGAGCTCAGGATCAGCAGATTGGTCAGTTGCATTATGGTGTCTACGAATGCTGGAGAGTGACTCCTTCACCCCAAGGGAGATAACTTCAGTTGTCCTTGATGCTCTACATGTCCTTCATGGAGACTGTATAGTGCATGGGCACAGATAATGCTATGGACAGAGAGGGAGACGAAGTCAGGACCAGTCAAATCAGAGTGTCCAGACGGTCGAAGGTCAGTGGTTTCTTGATCAGAATCTTGTCCACATCAAATCTAGGGTCCTACAGCCAGGTAAGCCCTTTTGTACCCACAGGAGTGTTTTGGACAGATTCAGGGGACCCTCCCAGGGGAGAGTCAGGACAGTGGAGAGGCTACTCTTATGTCCTTTGTCCAGTTTTGCACCATAGCACGTCCAAATGGCTTTCAGGACTGGTTTGACCTGGACTTTGCACAGGGACACCAAGTGTGCCCCTGATGCAGACTTTCAGGCATCCTGGAAGTACACCCACCCAGGCCCAATACACTAAATACTGACTGGGAGGTGGTCACACCTTCCTGTGACAGGATGCCTATTGTGCTGCCTTCCCCTGCTCCAGCTTGGCTCTGCAGCAGGAGGGCAGAAATGTGTCTCCGATTGGCAGCACCCATTTTCTGCTGCCTGGGTCGAGAAGGCTGGTACCGGGAAGACCAGGGACCCCACGAAGCTCACTTCAGAAGGGTGGAATCATACCTTCCACACTGGTTACCAGTGTGTAATTGTGATTCCACAATGTTTGATACCAAACACAACATGTTTTGTTTTGAAAAGTTGTAAGTGTGAGGCGGAAGGATCTAACCCAGGAATCGCCATGCCGGGAGGACTTTAGGACCGTAGGCATTAGCCTAAATAGAAATGTTTTATTACTGAAGAATTATATTTTTATATTTCGGACACTGTACACATCTTGAAACAGGAATTTTCGACGTGATTTAACCCATTTAGCCTTGAGAAAGCCCCGGCGCAAATCGCCAAGAGGGGGCGAAACACGTGTCGGCTGTCCTTGTCGTATGAATCAAAATAAAGAAACCTTGCTGCAAATAGAAATGTCTCTGTCCTTCATATTACGAGCTGGAAAAAACGGATATTAATCCTGGCAAATTAAACCAATCTTATGTGGAGATCACACTTACAACTTTTCAAAACTGTTTCCCCTACCCTGAAGCCCAAGAGGTCCAGAGCTTCTAGTGTGTCTCCATCCACCAACTAACCACACTTATTCAAGTGTTGTCTAAAGCCTTGAAATCCTTGGGCCTTTGCTACCTTATCCACAACATGTTTTGTTGCAGCCATTTTCGAGATACCATTTTACGCGAGCATATAATGCACCTCTACCTATATGTCTGGCTGTGTCACTGACAACCCAGGAGAATGGTCTTCGAAGGCTGCAGGGGTGCTCTGCTCATATAGGGGCTCCCTCTCATGTAAAACCCGCACCCTACCTTCAGGATTGTCATGGCCTGCTAGAGGGGTGACTGATAAGTTTTAAGTGTAATGACCAATAGATATAGTAAACCTATATCTAAAGTAAGTAGTGTATGCACCATCTTAAACAGGCTGCAATGGCAGGCCTGTAGTTCCAATTTTCAAGGCCTCTCATGGGTGGCATAATACATGCTTCATCCCATGGGAGGCCTCTGGGGTACCTATGTCCCGGGTACATGACAAGGGTACCCCAGTATCCAATCTGGAGTGTACCCAAGTATATGACATAACAATTGTGGGAGAAAGCAGATAGACTGCTGTCCTGATTAGGAATATCCCAGTCCGACTAGTCAAAAACAGTGTAACATCAAGCAAAAAGTGGGGGTAACCAGAAGAAGCAGATCCTACTTTCCTACAAAAAACAATTAGACAAAGCTAGTGTACTGTTGGCATCACTCACCTCTATACAGTGAACCTTAACTGGATTCTTACCCATCCTGCATACACTGCGAAAATGACTCCCTTTTCTGCACTTCGTGCAGCATTTTCCAGCAGCTGGGCACTGTTCATAGCCACTGAGATATGACTTGGATTCACAACTAAATCAGAAATGGTTAGTATTGCGTGACACAGATGATATACATTTTATCCTTCACATGAATGGCAGCAACGTGGTCCAAACTTCATACTGAATTTATAAATATTGGTGTAGTGTGATTGCTCACCTGTGAAATCATGCAACTTGAAATAATTGACCAATCAATGCTTTTTGCAAGATCAATACCCTTCGCCTAAGGATTTCAGCCGCTGAGGAGTCTTATCTGTATCTTCTCAGAGAAACAAATGTACACACATTGATCCGTTGATTATGTGTCAAAATATGCTCAGAAGTTGCAGGTTGCTGCCAACGCTCTTAAAGCAGAAATAAACTCTTCAACACTCTCATCAGGTGATTGTTTTCTTCTGAAGAGATTAAATATTTCTTGTAGCACGCTAGGTTCCTCTGCGAATTTCAGCTTTAGCCTAGTAAAAGCTTCTGAGTATTCATTCCAATACCTGGATTGACCAGAAGGCGCAACTGCTTTGGGCAAATTGTTAAACATGTGTGGGCCTTCATGGCCTGGATGTCTGAATAACATCACAATTTTGCGCTTTGGTTCATATTCATCAGCTCCAATAGCAGTCAAATAATTTTCAAAAGATCTCAAACAAGCATTCTATTTGATAGCTGGTTTTCCAAGATATTGAAGGAATGGTGATGCAGGAATATGCCTCCTTTGACGTTGTTAGCCCCCCACTCTTTGCTTGATGCCTGATGTGATTTTGAACTGTGAGTTCACTGGGACCCTGCTAACCAGGTTCTCAGTGCCAGCTCTCTTTCCCAAAACAGTACCATGATTGTCACAACTTCAGCCTCTGTTGTATGTCCCGAGTAGATTTGAATCCCTGGTACCCAGGGCATGGGTACTGAAGTGAGTCCTCGAGGGATGCTTCATGTATTATGTCCAATTAGAGACCCCTCACCAAGAAAATGCAAACTGCCATTGCAAGCTGCGTATCTTGATGCAGAGATAACCAAAGAGTCAACAAGGTACACAGCCCTGTGTGCCATGCCCTCACAACCTGCATGAGATTTAGGTAAGTAAACCCTACTGCAAGCCTTCAAGCTCTAAGGCAGGATGCACTAAATCCCATGTGTAGACATAACTGCATGAGCAGATATATCCCTGCAATATTTGAGCCATTCTTGGATATTGTAAGTGTGCAGGGAGGGAAGCCATAAAGAATACATGTGCTGGATACCTGGAATTACGAGTTCCCTAGCTCCACAAGGGCTTCAATGCACCCTAAGATGTTATGGTACAAAACATCTTGTCTTAATACATTCTCACTGATGCCAGTGTCAGATGTATTAATATATGCACACAGGAGACCCTTTAGAGGGTACCCTGAAAACCTACCAAGCACTGGTGTGGTATCTGACAAGTCATACACGGTCTGCTATAATCAAACATGTTATTGACCTCATGAGGTGAGAGCCTGCACTCTCAGAGGCCAGAAACAAAGCTTGCTCTGGGCAGAGGTGCTCTACTCCTCCTCCTGGCCGGAATAGCCTTCTAGAGCAGGAAGCTTCAAAGGCATTTCTACTTTTGAAGTTAAGCCCATGCCTCCCTACCTCATGGGGGGATACCAGCCCACCTGTCCTGCTTCAAATTTGAGGGGACGAAAGGCTGAAAAATGAGTTAGATGAGGTGTGCCTACATTCAGTCAGCAGCACCCCTCAGGTGTGACAGGCTATGTGAACCCATTGACTGAATATCCACTATCTTGAGATGGTGGTGAAACAACCTATTGGCTAGGGTAGTGCCATTTCCCTCAGGAAGTGGTCACCGAGAGGGCCTGTGCATCCTAAAGATAGGTAGTCCATTGGCTACTACCTGCCTCCCACTGTATTACCCCTACATTCAGAATGTAGGTGGCATCACTAGACCTTGAACCTAGATTCAATGGACAAGAAGAAGAAAAGAACAAAGAAGACTCTCTGCTTAGTATTGAACCCCTTCTACAGAAGAAATTAGTGCCAAACCCTTCCTGCTGCCTCTAGGACTCGATAATCGAAGTGGTGTGTTGTCCTAAACCTGTGAAGACTCCAAGAACTCCAGAACTCCTCCAGCCTTTATAAAATCACCAAGAACCTATCTTGGAGGGAACGTTTCATTCCCTTGCACACCACAGGCACAAATCCCACTTCGTCCAATTTGTCGACGTGCTGCTCCTTGGTGCCTTTGATGCAGCACCCACACTAATAGAGGTACACAAGCACTGAAGGGTCAGATCTGCCTCCCCACCAAGTTTGGAGACATCAGGATCTACTTGAGATACATCATACCAATACCCGGGGTACCAGAGCCCCTGCAGCAAACAGCAAAACAAACAGTCCATATCTGTCTCCAACAATTCCAGAACCCAGCACCCATAAAGGGACATTGAGACTCCTATGAACAACATCCTGAGTGGCCAAACTGTCCCTAATTCCCCTCTCCAAGTTGCCTGCTTCTGACCGTAAGAACTTCTCGGCACACGATGCACGGCTGACCATTCTGCTCTGCACCTAGTCCTACTGTACCCCTGTAACAATGAATCAGCTGTGAACCCATGGTCCCATAACCTTCACATTCTCCTCTATCCAGTGGGACCCACTGGACTTACCACTAAGTCCTCCTGTGCAGTGTCTTTCCAGGTGGCCCCTTTCATCATAGAACCCTAGCTACCAAGACCTTCAGCACCCTGGTACCGGCTGAATCAGGGGAACTCCCAATCTTCTGCTATTAGAAATTTGGACCTGGTCCTGCCTTTGACCTGAAACAAGATTTTATATATTTTTCTGCTTTTCTCCATTGACTTCAATGGTGCGTAATTGTGCACAAAAGTTATATATTTTCTGAACTAATAAAAATGTTAATTCCTAAAGTACTTACTGTAGATCAAGGTTCTCAGTCTTAAAAAATAAAAAATAAAGAGATTATTGTTATAAATTGATCTTGGATTTATTCTTGAGTGTGTGTTTCTTTATTGTCTATCTTAGTATAACAAATGCTTAGCAATACCCTCTCATAAGCCTAAATGCTCGCCCATATTACCACAAAAAACACATTTGTATTATCTACTTTATCCTCTGTGTACCAGTAAGGGATCCACTGGACTCTGAACAGTGTACTTCATTTTAGTACACTATATACATATCCAGCTTCCTACAGTGGTGCTTCAGTGGTGGGATAAAAGTCTTTGCATTTGCTGGAACCACTTTGTCAATAAGTGACCACAAGAATAAATAAATAAATTGTCTTTAGCCACTTTTCACATTTCTAAGATTAACTGCTAGGGCCTTGGCTAAGTCCCTGAAACCAAGTGGTTAGAAATGGTAATGTCTATTACTATAGTTAGGACAAAGCATTTGGCGTTAAGTTTTTTTTTTAACTACATAAAAAGTTCCCACCCTTAGTAAAGTAATAAGAGATACGGATAACCAGGCTCAGGAGCACAACATGGCCCTTTATTCGGATCTGTCCTATGTCAAGCTGAGGTCCCTCTGTAAGAGTTATGATAACAACAATGGCAAACCTGCTGACAAAGAAATGCTTAGAAAGCTGTAAGAAGAGTTTGAAAGAGATAACCCATAGCTAGTAGTTCAATCTGAAGCAGATGGGACTACTGAAAATAACACTGAGGACATGGCTGAGTGCAACCACTCAGAGCAAGATGAGGTCTCCTCAAGAGAGGATATCATGCTGGAAAGTTTGACCAGGAGATTGAATTTAGAAGCTCTAATCCCTGATATAGAAAGACAAAGAAAAGAGATGTGCCTATGACTTATGCTTGGTGGCAGCAATTTTATAAGTAGGGAGAGAGAGAAGATTCCTTTGACTCAAAACTCCTCAAAGGGGTTGTCCATAATTACACAGAGTGTGATGACAACACCAAATGATTCACTGCTTTTGATACAGCCTTCCTAGCTAAGAGTAGCCAGAATATATTGGGCTCCTCTCCTGTGGAAACTATTCTCCGGAAAATGCAGGGATAGGCTCATGACAATGAATGAGAAAGGGGCTGAGTATATGACCTCATGAAGGGCACCCTGATTGAGGGCTTTGTACTGACCACTTAAGAACACATCATAAAATTCAGGGAGAATCTAAAAACCCAGAATCAGTCCTGGGTGGAATTTATTGGCTTTTCAGTGAAAACACTAGATGGTTGGCTATCAGGTAACAATGTGCACAACTATACATTGTTACAATGTTAATTTACATCTGCATCTAGTAGACCTAGGTGCACCCTCTCCTCTAGAGTTGGTGAAGAAGGCTGACCACTGGATCAAAACAGAGGTGACCAAGACCACCAATGGTGAGGGTGACCAAATGAAAGAGGCCAAAAAGACCCCCCAAAGGAAAGGTGATCACCAAAAAGATAAACACAAAAACGAGTCTTCTTCAGGCCCCCAAAAACCTTCTCACGACAGTTGGGCCAGAAACTCTTCACAGTCCAAGGTAGGTACCAGGGTGAGTACTAGGATCCCAAGAATGCTTAGTGTTTTGATTACAAGACAACTAGACCCTGAAGTGAATACCCAAAATTTAAAAACAAAAATAATGTCTCTAGCACACCGGCAATAAATGCGGCAGTGAGTCTCAATCTGGGATCATAGGTGAGCCCTGAGCACGTGAAGGTGCTCACTGAGGCAAATCTAGTCTCAGAGGGAGGGGTGAATGTAGCTGACCTGGTTGTCTGCCAAGTAACATGGAGAGATAAAAACAAGAGCAAAATACCAATGGGATTAGAGTAGAAGCCCTGAGAGACACTAGTGCTAGTATCATCAGGTTTACTGAGCAGCTGGTGTCCTCAGATCAATATCTGCTTGGAGAAACCTATACAGTCCTCAATGCTGACAATCATGTTATGGTGAATCTAATGCCCTTGAGAAAGGGTTAGTAGCCTCAAAAGGGTAGTGGTTGTATCTGCTATCCCTGTACAGCGTTGCTTGGCAATGACTTAGAGACCTCAGCATGAGCTGACGTAGAAAAGAAAACACATGCAGCAATGCTGGGAATACCTGAATGGGTGTGTGTGAAAACCAGAGCACAGTGTAGAACCCAGTGTGAAAAAGAAGTGCTGAAGCCTGAAATTATGGATCAACCTTCCAAGAGAAAGGGCAAGAAGTTCAGCAAGCCTGCTTCTATACAGACACCAGATCAAGTACCTGCTTCTGAGAGAGAAGACTTTTCATCCCCAGAGGGAACTGGGCACCAGTAGCCTTGGCCTTACACTGCAGAGCTTTGGTGCCCAGGGGGACCCTCTAGGGGATATCTCGGACAGAGGCAGAGAATATTTCCCACTCCTGAAAGCGTGAGGCAGCAAGCTGCTGATCCAGAAAAAGGAAGTGTAAGTGGTTCTCACAGGACATTAGGAAGACACGCAACAATGGTGCCCAAGGACCAAATGGGTTGCTGCAGCACTTGTTCAAATCTAATCCAGAATACTGAGCAGATGTATTAACCCCTCTATTCAACCGCTGTGCAGTAAATCAACAAATTCCATACATAATTGATCTTGCCTACAAAGGGGCAAGGCTAAAAGTCTAGCAAATGATCAACGTATCTCAATATTATATAATGAGCATGAATATTTTCCAGGTTTCCTCTTGAAGGATTCGAAAATGAGGTACATTGACAGCAGATCATCCCCCACACCAAACCAGTTTCAGGGAAGGGACCGTAACTGTAGCTAACCTCTTGACATTATCCATTCTTATCGATATATCAATTTCAACTAGATCTATGCTCTAACTCTGCTTTGTGGATTTCAAAGCTGCCTTCAATTCTGTCCCTAGAGGTCGTGTATTATAAAAATGAGCACAATGGGGAATTCTGTCGGCACTTGAACAACATGATACTGCTGATAAAGACACTTAGCTGCAGGTAAAATTTGGGGATGGCATCAGGGTCATAACAAAACTTCACACTACAGTGGAGCTGAAGCAGGGTTGTGTTCTACTGCCAATACTACTAGATGTCTACCTTGCTGATTTGTACACTGATCTGGTGAATATAAATACACATGTTCCAAAGCCGTGAGGAAAATTGATCCCATGTTTGTTTTACACTGACAGTGCTCCATTGATCACATGTACGAGGATCAGATTGTGAAGACTTTTAAACAAACTCCAAGACGACACTGAATCTAATAGTTTAATAATAAACATAGATAACACTAAAATCATGATATTAGAAAGGGAAAACCCTGAAGCTTGGAATATAAATGGCACATTAGTAGAAAGAGCAACATATTTGGGGGTTGTCTTTGGCAGTCGTGGAATGTTTTTGCTACTAAAACCACTGATAAAAGCAAAGGCCATGACCCTGTCTTATGCATTCTAAATGCTCCAAAAAACCCTGAAGGCCTACAATAGACCCAATGATAAAAGTTATATGTGCCAAATTATTACCAACCATCGTAAACGGGTCGGAAACAATGTTGAAAAGAGAAACCATACTCTTGGGTCAACTGGCTACCAACATTTATAGATGAGTCTTCCAGCTTCCAAAGTACAGTTCCCCAGCCCAGATACGGATGGCATTTGGCCTTTTATGGAAAGTCAAGGATCATTTGTGGAAACCTGTTTTAAACTAGAAGCAGCCAAAGAGAACACTTCAGAACAACAATTATGGTTGGAAATTTCGATTCCAGGTAAAATGTCTGCAGTATGGGCCTACCTCCTTAGTTTCCTCACTCATTTCAGTATTGGATTTTTTTTATAGTCTATCCATTTGTCCTTCTATATGTTTAAAAGATTGATAACCAAAAATAACAGTCTACAGTCATACGTGGAGGATAAACAGTTGTTGTCAAGATGTGCACATTCCTGGATGATCCTAAATGAATAAACAAAGTTCAGCCCCTGCGCAGTTCTGAGTTGTAAATTTTGTAAGTTTGTTTTGTACTTTCAGATGGGTGGATAGCCAATACTTAAATGCATTCCAAAAAACCGACAGACCACCATTTCAGAATCATGCAGAATCTGTAACACCGAAAAGAAATCAGTTGTTCATATAGTTTGTCTTTGCCCAGCCCTATTACAAGAGAGTCATTGCCTCCTGATAACACTTTTTAAAACTTTGGGGCATCTCTCATCCAGACAGGCACATATTGCATGTTTTCCAATGGCATACCTATCACTGACTGTGTGGTTTGTAAAGTTCATGGGTTTAGCATTGCGCGCGCTGAATAACATGCAACACTCACAGCGCTCGTGTATTATCTTAATTACTGCCCCACAGATGTGCGCGCACAGGCGTCGCCCCTCCCATTGTCTTCCTGCCATGCCTGACCGAGTCCTGGACTTCCAGGTCAGGCATGGTGTCGCAACATCTCCCCCTTTTGTAAAATGTCATTTACCTTGGGTCACTATTTTAAAAGTTCTTCAATGAGTCGGACCGGCCTTCGCGTAATCCTCTGTGGCCGGCGGGGAGGTTGCTGTTCCACTGGTTCATCCATGTTAATTGCATGGAAACGTTCTTCGAGACTGTCTGCTCCTGGGTCTGTGGTGTCTGTGTCTCTGTCTGTTTCCTCTTCTCGATGGTATGCCGCTGTATTGCACTTCTTGAAATGTGAGACATTTCTCGTGGTTTTCTTTGTTGTGGAGGCGGCAGTGATCATAGTTCCTTTCCTCTTCACTACTTGCAGCGGGTGAGCATGATATCGGCTGTTGGCTTTAGTTCTCTGTTCCTGCTTCACTAGTACCAAGTCTCCTTCTTGGATGTTGGATGTCTTCGCATGGCGCAGATTGTCAGCGTAGTCTTTCATCTTTGCTTTCTTGTCTCTATCAATGCTCAATAATGAATCATGATCTGTGGTCGGGAGTCTGGAGTGTATGACTGTGTCCGCCATCGGAATACTAGTGCGCGGAGTTCTCCCAAGCATCAGGGTAGCAGGCCACCGGTTGGTGGTACTGTGTAGTGTTGTGCAGTAGGCTCTCAGTACTTCATTGAGCGCCGGTTGTATGTCCCGCTGGGACAGTTCCGCTTGTTGTATTGTTTTCTTCAGGGTAGCCATGAAGCGCTCAACCATCCCATTGGCTTGGGTCAAAGGGTGGTGATTTTCCGATGTCTAAAGTTCAGGTGGTCTGCGAAATCTGTAAACTCATGTCCATTGAAAGGTGGTCCATTGTCCGTTTTTACTGTCTGAGGAATCCCCCTTACTGTGAATATTTCGTCAAGGACGGGTATGACCGCTGATGCTCTTGTGGACGATAGTTGGTGTGCAAAGGGGAAGTGAGCACAGTCGTCAATGACAACAATGACCTATTTCCCAGATTTTAGTGGGCCGAAAATATCGACGGCTAATTGTTGCCATACGCTGTCTGGGAGATCAGACATTTGCAATGGAGCGTGTGGTTCTTCTCGCCCCACTAGTTGGCATTGCTGGCAGTCTTGAAGCTTGGCCTCTACCATCTGGTCAAGAGACGGGAACCAGACTCTCTCTCTCAGTGCTTTCTTTGTGGACACTACGGCCCTGTGGCCTTCGTGGGCTAGATTGGTGGTCCCTTGTCGTAGTTGTCGAGGAATGACAATCCTCCTATGCCTCAGTAGCCATCCATCTGCACTGATTGTGAGGTCATCCTTGACGTGTTTAAAGGATGAGAGTTATTACATGTTGATATCAGTGATGGCTTGGAAAGTCTCCAGATGTCTCCATAGTCTGCTCGGATTCGCTGCATAACATCTTGGAGTGTGACATCCTTGGCAGTGGCTTCAATAATAGCGTCTAGTGGAACGGCAGGTGGATGTGCTTGATCAATCACAAAGTGAAGATATTCCTCATCCAGTGAAATGCGTGTCTGTGTCAATGTCTGAGGATGGCGTGAAATGTAGTCCGCAGGATTTTCTTCTTTTCCCGGTTTGTGGATAATGGTGTTGGTGTAGTCCTGCAGGCGGTTCCCCCAACTTTCGATTCTTGGGGGCATCTTCGCTCGCGGGTTGCCGAAGATAGTAATTAGGGCCCGATGGTCCGTAATAACGGTGAAATGCTTCCCGTAGACGAACAAGTGGAAATGTTCACACGCCCACACAACAGCTAGGCTTTCCATTTCTGGTTGTGAATATGCTTTCTCCATGTCGGTGAGGCTGCGGCTGGCATAGGCTATGATGTGACGCTGAACTCTTTCGTCATCATACTGGGAAAGGATGGCACCCATGCCCACAGGACTGGCTTCAACTGTGACTTCTGTTTTCCTTTTGGGGTTGAAGTAGGACAAATGGGCGGCAGAGCTCACACGCCTTTGATGTTATTGAAAGCATGTTCACATGCTTTGGACCAGTGAAGTGGGTTGACCTTGTCTTGTTAGCTCTCGCAGACCTTGTTGGGATCTGGTCGCATGCATCTGTAGAGAAAATCTGGCCGTAGAACTTGAGGGTTGACTTGTGAAATTCACACTTGTCTATGTTGAGTGTGAGATTGGCACTTAGAAGGGCATGGCACACATGGTCGAGGGCTGTAACGTGTTCTTCACGTGTCGTGCCAAATACAAGTATGTCGTCGCTGTAGTTAAATGAGTTGGGAATGTTGTGGATCACCCACCGAACGGCTTCTTGAAAGAGGTGAAATGGTACTTTCCTGTGGTGCTGGGCCACTGCAGTGACTTGCTTGTTGATGTGTAATTTGACTTTGACGTTGACTAATTTTCCTACGCCTGAGTACAACTTCAGGAATTTGTTGATCATGTCGGGCGAGTTATCCACTTTGAATAAGATCTCTACCAGACTCAGCCATTCTGCTGTGGGTAAGCTGAGTAGGCAGTCAGCCGCTTCAGGGCCTTCTATGACATGAATTTGAGCTTGAATTGATCTGTTCTTGTAGGTTAGCGTTGTGGGAAAACGTTCTAGGCATGGCAGTGGTTCCTTGGACATCCAGGTGTAAACACGCACTGCAGTCAGTTCCAGCTTCGGTTTCGGGCACATCTTTTCATATTCCGTTGTGCAGATATAGTTCAGTGACGCTCCTGTGTCCAGAACAAACTTGGCAGAGTAGTTTCCCATTTGAATATCTAGTCAAGGATATTTCTTCAGCCGGTCTGGGTCTGCCACCATGCATACATATTCGTAACTGTCCTGTCATATGGGAGTGAGTGCGGACGATTCTCTTGATGTCGACCGGTGAGAACGATATGATGCCTGGAACTGGGTACTGGACCTGGAGGAGCTGGTTGATCGGTCTCTTCTTCCGTGCACTGCCCTCGCAAGATGACGTGTCTCGGCACTTCGTCTGACTGGCCTAGTTTCTTTACGCCTGGTTTGGCACAAAGCTTCGAAGTGATTATCTCTCCCGCATCTATGGCATTGTTGGTCCTTGGCTGGGCACTTGCCAGTGTGTGGGTATTCCAGGCAACATTGGTAGCAGTGCGGCGGTTGATTCCGGATTGTTCTGCTTCTGGTCCTGCCGTCGGACAAGCTCGTAGGTTCGTCTGGCGAGCTTGTCTGGCCTCCAATGATCCGGCCGACGTCTTGGGTCCGTCTGGGATTGGACTTGGAGGGCTTGTTCCCGCTTTTCTGTCTTCCCGGCTTCCATTTTCTTTGCGTGCTCTTTGCGAGTAGTGTTTTTTAAGGAGTCAACGTCGCAGTGATTCAGATTGGCATCCCTCCATGATGCATAAGCGAAGTGCGTCCCCCGTGTTAAAAATTGTCGAACACGCAATATCGTGCCAGACACTTTAGTCGTGAAATGAAATCTCCCATTGATTCATTCCATTCTTGGGATGCGAGATTGAAGGTGTAGTGTTTGTAGTCTAGCGTTTATGGAGAAATTTTCTGCCCAGAGCGTCCTTCACGTTGGCAGATGATGCAGTATCTGCTGGGGGCAATTCTTTGATTATCTGTCCAATGTCTTTGCCCACTAGGTTTTTTAGCACTATAAGTTGATGGTCCGGATCATCTACTCTTGAGCCTTCATAAAGTCTTCAAAATCTTCTATCCAGTTTTTCCACTTGGGGCCTATACTGTTTCCTGAGGTCAATATCAGAGGTTCGGGAGATGCAGGAACGATACCCCCATTAATGTGGGCCCTTGTGGTGCAGCTGAGGCTGGACAGGGTGTTGCATTTTGCGTGGAGTCAGGTCGAGTGGACATGGTGATACTCTGCAATCTTCACTGTCCCTCCTGACACTCCTTGTGGCTTTGCAGGGCATCAAAGAATATTTTTGACGGGTTCAGTTTTTTTTCACCTTTTGCCTGACTTCAAAATGGCCCCCGAGTTGGGGCCAATGTCTTCCTATGGGTCATGCCTGACTTTAAAATGGCCGCTGGATGGGACGCCTGTGTGCAGTTGAGGACATGAAAATTACAATCCTTACCCCAGTGCTGAACAACCATCTATTCATTTGGGGCCTCAGGAACTCGTCTCCCAGGAGCTCCTTGGTGTGGCTGCAAGGCTGAGCTGATCGGCAGTGTTTGCCTGTTTCTTTAGAGCACACCTCCTCTGGTCACAGGGCACTGTTCTTGTAATGTGTAGTTGGAGGGGATTGTCTTAGCTTCCCACCCTCGTCGCCTGGTTTAGCATTGCGAACGCTAAATAACACGCAACACTCACAGTGCTCGGTAATCCGTCTTTATTATCTTAATTACTGCCGAACAGATGCGCGTGCACACGTGCCACCCCCTCCCATCTTCTTCCTGCCGTGCCTGACTGAGTCCTGGACTTCCAGGTCAGGCATGGCGACGCGACAATGGGTATTGTGAAAAATAAAATGAAGGAGTACTCTACAACATACGGGTTATGAACATAAAACATAATTTGGGCCTCATTACTCACTCACAGCAGAGTGAGAATAGTTGGTCCTATCTACCCCTTTAGTGTAAGATGGACTGGGCAATCCTATAGTATGCTCTTTATAATTCCTGCAGTTATTTTTTTGTTAATCAATTTTATTGATTTTTAAAAGGAGAAAAGGAAATTAAAAAAACAATATAGCATATCAGGCAGTGGTGTAACTTGCAAATTCCAGCATATAGTACAGGTATAAAAAGTACAGTATAAGTGCCCCCGCACGGCAGAGCAGTGGATCCCCAAGGGTGTGAAGATAGCCTTCAGTCCAGCACACCTAGCCGTTTGCCCCAGACTTTCCGGTGTTTGGTGGGGCCGCCCCTAGCCTCAAGCAACGGGAGCTCCTGCGCAGCACACCAGTCCACCCCCTGACACCATTTAGCCAAAGAGTGGCGGTGTAGAGTTATTCCATGCAGCTGCTATGTCACACTTGGCCAACACTAGCACCGTACCCAGGAATGCCTTGTTCGCCCTGGACCTGTCCAACCCGTCAGTGATGCCCAGTAGAATGTTTGGGTTGTGTGGCAATTCCCATCCCAATATCTCCGTAAGTTCCGCTTCCAAGGCGTTCCAGTAGGGGGCAATGTGTGGGCACGTCTACAATATGTGAAAAAAATCCGCAGGATCCTAGCCACACCTCGGACAAGCCGGGTGGAGATCAGGCCCGCTTTGAGGAGACGACTGGTGGCGAGGTAGGAGGCATGCAGGTAGTAGAGCTGGACCAGGCGAAGGTTGGCTAAAGCAGTAACAATTCGGGGTACCATCATCACATCTCTCCAAACCACAACCTCCAGTAGACCCAGCCATGTCTCTCACCTGAGTCTCACGTGGTTAGGAGACACTGGACCATTATTAGTTAGAGAGCTGTAAATACGGAAGACCCCACCTCTTCCGAGGTTGCCCATCATGACCTGGGCTTCAAGGGGGCTGTGCTCTGGTAACGCAGTGCCAGACTTGATATGTGTATCTAGCGCATGGCGGACTTCCAAATATCTGTAGAATTGGGAGGAATGAAGTGTATACCTGGATTGCAAGACAGCAAAGGAGTGAATGTGGTCGCCAGTCCATAGGACCCCAATTGTGAAATACCGATAAGGTCCCAACTCCTCATGCCAGTTAAATGTGCCACCTCTCGCAGTCATGTACCCTGCCAAAGTGGTGTTTGCTGGGATCGTTTATTCTGCCAGTGAATGTGTTGCAGGGAGGCGCGCCAGGCAAAGAAGACAGCAGGAGTCACCATAGGGAGATCCCTGGGGATAGGGGAGCCATATAGCATGGCTTGGACGCGGGAGAAGCCCAAATCGTTAAGTTCAAGTCTATAGGCCGGGTCAGACCAACCCCCACTGAACCAATCATGGACCATCAGGAGACGGGTCGCCAGTTAATACAGGTAGAGTTTTGTGAGTCCCATGCTGCCATCAAAGGGAGGGATTTAGCATTTGCGGAGGCCCATACGGCGACGTCAACCACTCCATGGGAAGTTTATGACAAGACTATTTACACTTCAAAACTAGGTGTGGGGGATGTCATGAGGTATGTTCAGGAGACTGTAGAGAAACTGGGGGAGAATCATCATTTTAAACAGGGCTATGCTCCCCAGTGGGTTGAGAAGTAGTTGTCCCCATTTAGTGATTAGAGGGGTGACTTTAAGTGCCCAAGCCAAGTCTGGCAGCAGGGCTACCCATATTTCGAGGTATTTGAAAGACTGACGATGGATAGGAATAGTGGACAGCCAATCAAAGCAGTCTCTGGAAATGTGTAGGGGTACCAACGTGGATTTGGTTGGATTTAGCCGCAGACCGGAGATCTGCTCGAAGGCGTGTAGGATTTGCAGGCAGTGAGGGCCAGAATGGACTGGATCAGTGAGAAAACAATCGGACATCGTCCGCATAGAGCAAGATTTTGTCTTTATGAGAGATCCCCCATCGCCAGCCCCGAATCTGAGTGTCAGAGTGAACCAAGTTGGCCAGGGGCTCCATGGCCAGGGCGAAGATGAGACATCCCTGCCATGTCCCTCTGCCTATAGAAAAGATATCAAAGAGTACCCCATTGAGTTGTACCCCATGCAGTTGGTTTAGAGTGTAGGATCGGTATCATGTGACGAAACCTGGGGCCGAGGCCCAAAACCCTCAGGACATCCCCCAGGTAGCCCCAGTCGACCGAATCAAAGGCTTTCTCTGTGTCGACTAGGAGAAGTGCCAGGTAATGGGTGAGTATGCGCCAGTTGGCCGTAGCCACTGGTCTGGATGGACTAGTCGATCGAGGTAGGGTTTAAGGCACTGAGCAAGGACTGTGACAATTTCTTTTACCTCTGTGTTAATCAAGGAGATGGCATGATAGTCCGTACACCTCAGGAAGGGAAGTTGTGCCTTGGGAATGAGAACTAAGGTGGCTGTGTCCGTCTCTAGAGGAAAGGAGCCTTTTTCAATAGCCTCCTCATACAGTGCAGCCAAGTGAGGGGTGAGAATGTCTCTGTAGGTGGAATAGTATTCCTGTGGGTATCCATCCGGTCCTGGAGCCTTGCTTGTTGCGACCAGCGAAATGGCTTCCTGTATGTCTTTATGAGAGATCGGACCCTCTAGGCCATCGGACTCGATTGCCGATAGCACGGTAAGGTGGAGCTCCTCTCGGCTGATTAATTCTGCCAGTGAGGATTCAGGGTTTCGGGTAGCGTAGAGTTGGGAGTAGTAATCTGCAAAGGTTTTAGCTATGGCTTGGTGAGCGCGGTGAGTGTGACCCGTCGAATCCCGGTTCTCTGGGATGATCCAGGATGCTAGGGGGTAGGTCATCAATCTCTGTAGTAGCTTACCATTTTTATCGGCCCACCGGTAGACACGGGCTATAGAGGAACTCCAGAGGAGCTTCGCCGAATCCAGCGAGATCTGTTTGATATTGTCTCTCACTAGTGCCAGTTGGCACAGGTGGGAGTCATTGGGCAAGCCACTGGTGATTTTTACGGGCTGCTTGGTATTCCAGGAGCATGAGCCTGCGGTCCCTGGTCACCTGTTAAGCCTTGAGGTGACTCTTGGTGTGTCCATGGACAGTGGCTTTGCCTGTCTCCCATAAGGTACCCGTAGAGGGGATGGAGTCCTGGTTTTCAAGAAAATGCCCCTCCACATCGGCCTGGAGAGCCTCTCTGAATTTCCGGTTGTGACGGAACCATGCAGTCATTTGCCACATCGGAAGAAGAGTGGTGGATGGCCCCCCCATGGTCAGTGCAGCGGTGAGTGATCCTAGATGCCACAAGGGAGGCTGTCTATGCCTCTGACATTTGTGCACTCAGGGGCAGGTGTAAATAACAGGTCAATAAGAGAGTAACTGCCCTGAGCTGCAGATGTTTGCATGTAGAGGGACATTCAAGGGTTCCAGATTTGTCAGTTGTTGCAGAGTCCCACAGCTGCGGCACAATCGGTAAGTAAGCATGGGCGGATCTAGCGGATCTCGCGTACGCGAACTTGCGGATTTACGGATTCGCAATCCGCGAAGATCCTCGAACTCTAGCGGATTTGCGGATTTTCCAGTTTTTTGTGTTGGCGCGCGTTCGCGCCGATTTTGGGACAAGTTCGCAATTGCGAACTTACTTTTCGGCTCGCAACGGCCGCGACTATGTTGTTTCTACGTCTGGTTTATCATCACAGGTTCACAGCACCCTCTGTTTCACCACTGCCACCCTCTGGGACACCCATGCCACCCTCTGGTACATCCTCACTGCCACCCATTAGGTTTATTTATCACTGTAGATTATGGTGGTTGAAAAAAGCAAGCACACCTGCCCTTCTTCAACTGCCATCAATTAATTTGTGTTTCATTAATGTGTCAGTAATTTTGAAAGTTCCAGTCTGGCTGGCACCTGCTTCCTTCCTTATCTGTAATTTGCTTTTTGTTGCAGTGAAAACATTTTTTCACAGGACCTTTATGGTCTACTTGTAGCTATTCTATGAGCCTGCTGTTTGGGTCATAGCAGGGTCATAGAATAGTTGCAAACTCTGGAGGGGCCCATCAGGAAGCACTACCTTGAATGTTACTAATGTTAAGTTTGAACTTTTGCACCTGCTCATTGCTTTCAGTTTAGCTAAAATCGTTTTTTTCTGCAATTTCGCGCGTTTTTTGGGGCGCGAATCCGTGCGAGATCGATTTCGGAAGCCGCGAATACGTGCGAATACAAAAGTGTTTTTTTTGCGACGTGTATGTTCGCGTGATCTTGCGCGTGTTCGCGAGGCGCTTCTAGCTATACGTTTGCCAAGTTACCCTATCGGTCGTACACGGGCGCGGCCATCTTGTTGGCGTGACGTAATTCCGTTTCCGGCCGCTATGTGTAATCTCGCAAAGTGTGCTGCTCGCTAGTACAATTTCGCGCGTACTCGCAAGGAAAATCTCGCGCGAACTTACCCACGCGGTCGTGAACGGGCACGGCCATCTTGTTTCTCATTCATTGCTATGGTTCTGGGCATGCTTTCTCTATCCTCTCTCAATCTCTGCCATCCTTTGCTTGTTTGAAGTTTTTTTGATCTAATTTTACTTATTATCTATCCCTCTATTTTTCTAGCTCTATATTTTTGTGTTTTCTGCAGCTTTTAGTTACTTTTAAACTACTTTTTTAAACTCTTTTCTTTTCTTCTTCACTATTCTATTTCTTGTTTATCATTTAACTCTTTTTCTGCCCAGACCATGGTAAAGGGAGCCGGGAAGCACCCTGAGAAGGGGAAGGGTCCCGCACCCCGTGCCCGGCTCCCGTGCGGGCGTTTAAGGGGGGAGCAAGTGGTCCCGAGGGAGATCTTCAGCGCGGAGGAAGTGGCGGCACTGATCTTCCACGTCCAGCGCCGCCTCCCCAAGACGATCCTGGGAGGCGGCAAGATCGCGCCTGGCTATGGCATCCGGGAGCGTCGCAAGCGGTGGGAGAAGGTGTGCCGGGCCATGTACAAGATCTCTGGGGTCCGGCGCACATATAACCAGGCCACCCACCGCTGGACCGATGTCATGGACCGGGAGCGGGACTTGCTGGACGCGCTCGGCGTAGAGGTCCCCGGGCTTGGTGAGTAGTAGTACATTTACTACTCTGTTTTATCCTGCTCTGTTATTTGCAAATCTTTGTTCTTTACCAAGAGCAATAATGCTGCCGATTACATTGAGGTAAATTATATTTCAAAATCTTCTATGCATTTCAGGTGCACTGCTCTCCTTCTCAGTAGCCTTGCTTGCTACTATGCTTCTTTGTTTTGTATGTTGTGTTCAGAAGCATTTCATTGGCCTGAGAAATTATGTATGAGTGTAGTGTAAAGATAAGAACTGCGTAATGCTAGACAGTAAGGGTCATATTTTCAATTACCGGCGCATCCCTGCAAAGTAGCAGGGATGCGGCAGTAATTGTGTGCCATGCCACCACCACCCATTGGCCCAAAACGTCACAGAAGCCTTACGCATCTGTGCCGTAAAGGCAGCGCATTGCTGGAGTTGCGTGCCAACGATGGCGCAGCTCCAGCAATGCTCTGGGGTACCCTATCTCCCCAATGCTGCATCAAGCCGTACGTCGGCTTCAAGCGCGCAGGGTTTGAGTCATGCATCATTGTCCTAAAAGTGACTGATTGACATCTTGTCGATTTCCCTCAGCCACTTTTAGGATTCGTTCCTGCGCAGGTACGCCCTCCCTTGCGCCGGAACGCCCCCTGATGGCGCAGGGCTTTACAACGTGATGCATCGCCCATATGCCCATATGTGTTTTTTTTTAATATATACGCCGCACCCACACCATGGCGAGTCTTTTGTTCTGCCGCTGCGTCACAAAAGGCACGCAACAATGGAGGAAAATGAGCCGCAACTTCCGCAAGGGACTTCTAAATCAGCCCCAACAGACTGAAGTCCAGTCCTTCCTTTAGACACATGGCTATAAGAAGAAATAGTGGCGGTGGTGGCGGGTGGATTGATAGTTTGAGTATTCACTGATCTGCAAGCAGGATGGACTTTGTCTGTCACTTCGCGTGCTGCGCACTGCTGCCTGCAGTGCCAGGCCTAGGCAAACCTCTTTAGTAGTCTGTTTATTGAGTTACATAGGAACTTTCTAAGTCAACGTTCCGCAAATCAGGCAATACGAATAACGTAGTATACCACATGAGATAGATCCCGTGGAATAGTTGTCTATCTATTTGCTATTTTTCCAAAATATTTTGTTATTGTTCTTTTGAAATGTTTGATTTGGTTGAAAAATCTCATCCATGTTTTCTGGTTTTTCTTTCTTTCATGTTGTACATCAGCTCCCCCCAAGGGCAAGAGGACACAGGAGGAGGGTGCTGAGGATGCAGGCCAGGATCGGGCAGGCGAGGGCTCCTTTGCTGGCCCCAGTAAGTTTACATTTTAATAAACAGTACCTATTTTTTCCTAGCGTTCCTCATTCGATTTTTTCTAAATCGTCTTTGATCTTCTTGTAGACTGGATATAAATTCTTATCCTGCCTCGAATATGACTCCCTGTGGTATTACTAGACTATTCTTATTAGTCTGTCTGTGTAGCTAACTAAGATTGGACATTTGGCAATTCCATTGGACTCCCATTCTATTCAGCAATACCTCTATGCACTGTCTCCTTACTGACTAGATAGTGTGGCAGAGTCATTCAGCTCCCGAAGTCACCGATTATAGATCCCCAATGATCTCTAGATTATCGTACGCAGGACAAGAGAGTAGTACGGAGTCACAGCACAGTCAAGAAGTGTCAGAGGCACTCATGCTTGCAAAAATTCCAAAACCTTTAGCTCATCCACTCTAGTCTGGAGGAACAAAAACCACAGAGTCTATTTAAGTTTAAAAGCTTTATTAAAAGTAAACACATTTATTAAAATCTACTTTGTCATAAAACTATTTAACTGAAAATGGAAAAGTGGTTAGTGCTTACGATAAATTGGACACATTTCTTGTGGTCGAGCCGAGCTCTCACCTGGTTTGAACTTGATCCTGGTCGTGTTCTTAGGAGTCAAGCTTCTGTCTGTTAGGAGAAAAAGTGGTGCGTGTTAAAAATCAAAAGCAAGCATTCATCAGTTGTGCATAAAAGTGCAGCAAGACAACAGCCTTCCCTGGCAAATGGGACATTTTTACTATGGAGTAGACAGTCACAAATTATTACATTGTATTCTGTTTTTTTAACATTTCTCCTAGACCAAATATTATATAGTAGTGAGTGGTGTATTCTAACATTCTTAAATTTACTTCGTAGGTGTAACATCTGGTGACGGGGCCAGCGCGGAGGTGGCTGTGTTGGGCGAGGACTCGGAGGACTCTGGGGAGGAGGCGGTGCAAGAGCCGGCGGACGGTCCTGTGGGGGTTCAAACGGTGGTGGCGGAAACAGGTAAGCTATATATTCCTTACTTATTGAGATTGAAGACTGCATAGTGTGCTTTCTGCACGGGTGTATTACAATTACAAATCAACCAGGTAGTAGCCTCCTCGAAATGTACTTCGACTTAGCTGTGAAGTTTTTGGTGAGAAGAATCCCAATAAGTTCTTAGACGAACGTGATGGATGGGATGAACGAAAAGCGAAAGAAGGGTGTAAGTAAGTGGGACGCGAACTTGTATGATGGCTGGCAAAGAAGAACGATATGTGTTTGCTTGGCCCCCGAGGTGGCTGGGAAGGAAAGAATATGGTATGGTGCATGGCTGGGTCAATGATGAAGCAAGGATGGGTGGAAAGACAGCAGCCTGGGTGGGTGAAACAGAAACTGTATGTGTGCGTATTCTTTGACTGAATGGATGCCCGGAGCATGGTATTCTCTGACTCTTAGATAGCACATGTGTATCTAGAGAGAGTAGATGGTCGCCAGGTGAAGTAAGTGTTACCTTGAAGAGCATGTACCACCGCACCCGCACGTCCGTTCCAGTGCAGGGAAGGCAAGGAAAAGAAATTGTAAATGTGTCCAATACTACCATGAATAGTAGCAGTACTTTGTATTGCGTTTGCAATCACAGCATATATCTGGTTATTACAGTGGACACTCCGTACCTCTCTTAATAACTTTAGTTTACTTGTAGTACGTCATTCATGTGTGGGTGTATCACTGTTCACTCAATATTAAGCAAAGCACCTAAAGTCATCTCATATGTCATCAAATACGTCCCATGTGAAGTGATAGATAATCAAAGTAGTTAGCTTCTTCATTTTCCTTTTCTAGTACTCATTTGCACTGTAGGGTGAAAGGTAAATTAATTAAGCAGTAGCCCTTGTAACAGAGTATTCTCAGTGCCACCCGTAATAGAAAAGTAATAGCTTCACCACCTGCATGTACTGGACCGGTACAGTAACGCAAGTCTGTCTCACTCATCATGGTGTGCAACTTTTTTTCTCGGGTGCAAGTTCACTGTGCTGTCCATGTCATTCTGCCGGCTTGCATAAGATAACTAACAATTTCCCTAAACAAGAGAGAAGAAGAAGAATAAGACTGGTGTACTGTCATAGTCGACTGTAATGGAAGTCCATAGTGGTCGTAGAATTTGTTCATTAAACTACAACTAATGTTAGAGCAAGGATGCAGAAGTGGGAGGTTACATAGATACTGTCCTCAATAGTTATGTACTGTGCTTTCAATTTGCTACTTGTACTCTGTGACCCAACTTTCGGCTCAATCACTTTGTGTTATTAATAAGGAGCATTGGTTACAGACTATGTCTTTCTTTCTTCATATAGTTGCTCCTTCCAAATCAACAACAAGGAGGGAGCAGGCTAGATTGGCCCGGCAACGGAGGCTGGAGGCCACTGTCGCCGAATATCGGCGGCTGGTGGCCCTGGAGGAGGAGGAGGACACGCAGTCGAGCGGGGCAACAACGACATCCTCGACTGTGACCACTGCATCCTCCTCCGTGACTAAGCCAGCAGGACCGAGCCGGGCTAAGAAAGATGACCGCCACCGCCAAGCAACCGAAATACCAGCTGCCCCCCACAGGAGCTGCAAGGACCGCCAACGCCGCCTACGAGTCCGCATGTCCAACCTGGAGCAGGAGGTCCTGAAGTATAAGAACTTGGTTAAGGGCCTCCGCTCCGAGCTTGCCACCCTCCGCAAGGAGTATGATGCCCATGCCGCATCATGCACCAGCACCAGCACCCTCCAGTAGTGGAGTGTCCCTTGCCCTTTTTTTATAGACTTTTGGGGGGTGGGATTTGGGAGTTGGGATCGTTTTGGGACGTTTCAGAGACAATCGTTGGGGTTAGGGTGGGTGAGGGAGATTATTTTGTTAGGGCTAAATAAATATATTTTTAAACTTTATCTGACCATACCTGTTTTTTACTGCTTTTCAGTCTGGTGGGTGGGGGGCGGGGGTGTAACAGTAACTTTGTTTTCCTGAACAGTCGTAGGACTTTAGTAGTACAACCGTCAATCTCTTGTCTACTCCGAAATAATACTCCATTATACTACCTCCCACCAAACGCTTATCTTACCTGTAATTTGTGTTAGAAATTAGGGCTAGGCCCAGGGCTGGCTCCAGGTGAAATGGGGATTAACGTTGTCAATCCTGGGCGGGTGACATTTCCTCATTGCGGTGGTACTAGTGGTGTGACACAGTGGCAGTTGCATGCCTATGGAAAAAAAGAAAACGAAACCTTGTTTGTCCTCCTTACTGTAGCATTACAACGGTTACGGTACGATCGAGAAAATAGCAGGTGACAGTACACTAGAACAGTGCCATAATGTAGCCTAACAAATGGTAAAGTATTTGCTTGCAAGTATAACTAGTACTTGCGTTGAATTTATTTGACATTGGCTACTACTACTAGAAGATATAGTACTGAAGCTGAGTAAGTCTAGAAGATATCCTCGTATTCCTTCACCAGCCTGTCGCTATGACCTTATCCTCCCCAGCAAGTGTGTGGAATTATTGATGTCATTTTAGTCAGACATCAAGCAAAACAACACAGCCCGGGGGAAGAGGGTTAGGGTTTGTAAAATGGATGGGAATGGGGGTTTCTTTTTGGGTAGGTTTTGTTGAGAGAAGAAAAAAAAAGCAGAGCATGGACAAACAATAATTGAAGATACAGACAATCTTTGGTTACAAACTAAAGGTAAGCACATGCAGTCACACTCATAGAATAAAAGACAACAATGGATACTGTATCTGTATTGCGTATGTTGTTGGAGTTGTCCTGTTGAATTTGGTAAGTAAGTTGCATGCAGCAAACAATTCCTCTTATTGGCGGCACTCCTCCATTCCAGCTGACGCTTCGTCCATCAATGTGGTGACCACTGACAAAAGACACCCTGTCTACTGCCTGCCTGGCGGATGTTGACTGAAACCCGGCCTGTAATTATTGAACGGAAAACAGGAAGTGCTATTACAATACCACTGATAAATAAATAAAAGGTATGTACGCTGTGTGGTTCAAAAAGTGACACTTTGATTTCCCTAATAGACAGTACAATATTTTTGAAATTGCGTGCTCTGTCTGAGTCACCTTTTTAAGGATCAATAAGTATGGCCAAAATATTATAGCGGATCTTTCCCCTCAAGGTAGGTGTACTACTGTGTTTTAGAACAAAATTTGACCTTCCCAGCAATGCTCCCACCAAGACCCTTACTAAAGCCAGTCGCAAAAATGTAGAAGAACCCCAATCAGATCTCCAAAAACGATGCCTAGCAGAAAAATGGTTACAAAACGTACTTTGAAAGTAACAGTAGGCCCAAATACAGACCGTGGATTGTATTCAAACCACTTGCAAGCAAGCAAAAGTATCCATAGCCAGCATCGCTCCAACAGTGCTCTACAACAACAGAACTGCGTTGCAATAGAACCCCCCGAAACACATGCAATCCTGCTGCTAGGGCTAACCCTAACGAACCCTAACTTACAAAAAGTGCCAAAACTGGTGTTTCCTTATGGATTTTGTCCAACAAACTTCTATCCGGTATTAGACCTTCCCAGGAATGCCCCAGGCAAGACCCGCCAACCCACCCGCAAAAAAACACCCGACAACACCCCCAAACAGCGAAAAAGCTAAATCTCATACTTACAATGTCTCTCGGCCTTCGGTCCAAACGCGGCGCTGTGCAGCTAGGTCATCATCATCATCATCAATCATCATAACTCCTGTTTTCCACCACGGATTTCCTGAAAAGCAAATGCAATCAAGATTAGACTGTCGCAGCAGTGCTTCGACAGAGACCCCGGCCGCAACCCACCCACGAACAGCAGGAAGCCCCCAAAACGCTACATTGAGCAAGATGTCAGAAGAAATAGCAAAAAAAAGGCTGTTCCTTATGGATTTTGTCCAAAACACTTCTATCCGGTATTAGACCTTCCCAGGAATGCCCCAGGCAAGACCCGCCAACCACCCGCAAAAAAACACCCGACAACACCCCCAAACAGCGAAAAAGCTAAATCTCATACTTACAATGTCTCTCGGCCTTCGGTCCAAACGCGGCGCTGTGCAGCTAGGTCGTCATCATCATCATCAATCATCATAACTCCTGTTTTCCACCACGGATTTCCTGAAAAGCAAATGCAATCAAGATTAGACTGTCGCAGGCTCGCAGCAGTGCTTCGACAGACAACAAAAATTACCCACAAACACCCGGAACCCCGCCAAAGAGCACCTCAAAGGCAAGCAAGTCAGCAAAAACGGCAAGAAATTTCCACCTCATATTTGGTCCAAAACACTTTTGTCCATTATTAGAGCTTCACAGCAATGGGCCCAAATCCGTCAACTCACCCGCAAAGAAGTACAACACCCCCACAAGTGCTGAGTCTTTCTTCATTGGGCGTAATCCAGCACTCTGCTTGGAGGGAAATCGCAGTCTGGAGGAGGAGGATAGAGGAGCATGTTCTTCAGAACTTGTGAACCTGAGGAATGTAGACTGCGGCAGCTTCAAATCAATAAGCAAACAAGTGAAGACAGTTCTGATGATGGTCTTGTTTTTGGGATTAGGTGATTAAAGTTTGAATTAAATTAACTGTGCAAAACAAAGAAAGAGAGACACAAAGCACACAGGAATAAAAGTGAATAAGGACGAAAAAGAAAGTTCTTGATTGATTGTCTCATTTTCAGGGCTCGGTGTCAGGGAATAAGAACAAGATTTCGTCATCATACTCTGCGAATTCAGGCTGGATGAGGTCAGTGCCACCGAACAGAGAAAAAATCCCCTCATCTACGTTGCCGTCCTCCTCGTCTTCATGCGGCGTGCTTTTTCGTACTTTGTAATCTGGTGGTATGAGGTGCTGATTCATCTTGATCATTGTCAGCCGCTCCACATTTTTGGGCGAGAGGCGACTCCGTTTGGGAGTTACAATGCAACCAGCAGCACTGAAAACACGTTCAGAAGACACACTTGCGAGTGGGCAAGACAAATAGTTTATAGCCAGGTTGGAGAGCTGTGGCCACAATTGTTTTTTGCCATGCCAATACTGCAATGGCTCCTCATTAAGAAAGACCTCTGTTGAGTCATTCAGATAGTCCTGCACCATCGACTCAAGGTCATCAACTGTTCCTCCACTTTGCTTACTTTTTGCTGTGCCTGTGACATTTTTTCGAGAACCATACCCCATCAAACTTAGCCAATCCTCCTCCGCAGCCACTGTTAGTGTTGTCATTGTGTATGGTGCAGATGATCCAGTTGCCGGTGTCTTTAACGGCTGAGAGGTCACTTGTGCCCCAGCCACAGGTGCAGAAGTGGATTCTTGTGACTGGGGATGGCCTGCTGATGCTGATGCTGATGTACTGGCTTCTCCTTCAATAACCTGCCGTTCTTTTTCAAACCTCTTGGCTGACCAGGCTAACCAATGTTTGTACTTTTGAACATCTGCATCAGCAAAAGGAAAGAATGCTTCGTCTGCCAGCGCCTTTTTGTAGCGTGGATCCAGAATAGTAGCACAAATGTAATGCTGTTCTGAGTTGATCATTTTAAGACGTTCATCACCACGTAGGCGCTCTAATAATTTCTGAGACAAAATAAAATGGTCTTTTTTTTTTCATCTTTTTCAAACTCAGAAGACACCGCCATCAGTTGGTGCTCCAGCATGCACAACAATGGGATAGCTTTTCCCAAATTACAGTCCTCCTGGCTGACTGCACGCGTGAAGAACTCAAAAGGACGAAGCATGTCTGTCAGGCTTTTAACTATGTCCCATTGCGCCGCACTCATCCGCAGGTCCTCCTTCTGAGATGTACCCTCTGTGAAGAAATAGTGATCGAGTACCGTATACTGCTCATACAGACGCTCAAGCATGTAGAAGGTTGAGTTCCAACGTGTTGCCACCTCCTGGATGAGTGCTTTCACTGGCATTCCACGTTGAAGTAGCAGTCTCCTCAGATGCTTCCGGGCCTTAAAAGAATGGCTGAAATGGTTGCACATTTTGCGGCAGGTGGCCATTACCTCGAACGCTGTACTGTCTTTATCACTCAAGAATTTTTGAACTACCAGGTTGATACAGTGCGCCAAACACGGCACTCTAAAATAGTGACCCTGCAACATGGCCTTAACTACATTGGCGCCATTATCCGTGGAAACATAACCAATCTTGCGTTTTAGGGGGGATAGCATGTTCAAGACCTTTTTGTCAAACTCTTCCAAAAGGTTTTCTGCTGTGTGACTTTTCTCCAAGCCAAACATGGCTAGTGTTGCATGTTTCCGAGCAGCTTTGAAAACTTTGTCCGGGTCAACACCTGCGTTTAGCTTTGCTTTAACACCTGAAAAAGAGACCCAGTGTGCAGTGATGCACATGTAATCAGCGCCTGCGCCACTGGTCCACATGTCTGTTGTCAGATGTATTGTGTGAACAGCACTCTTCTGCAAAGCTGCCCCAATCGCCTCCAGCACATCTTCATGTAGTGCTGGAACCGCAACTCTGGCAAAATAGAACCGGCTCGGAACCTTCCATTTAGAGCAGAGCGTTGCCACTAATTCAAGAAAACCTACCGCTTCTACAAAAGAAAAAGGTAGAAGGTCCACAGCTAGCATTTTAGCCAGCTTAGTGTTATACAGACGCGTCAGTGGGTGGTTGCGTTCATATGGCACGTCTGAAGTAAGCATTGTTCTAATGTTGCCCTGGACCAAGCATTTACGGGCTGATAATGACTTCGTTGACCCAATTTTGCTCGCTGGTGAACTTTTGTGCGTTGGTGTCTCACTCGCTTCAACACTCTTAGTGTGCCTCACATTGGGTGTGCTGCTGACAGGGGTACTGGGTGTAAGGGAAGTGTTTGACACGTCTTCTTCCTGCTCGTCATCATCAGATGAAACATCAACGTTTCCTTGAATTTGGCCTTTCTTGATCGCATCTAGGTGCGCAAACCATTTGACAGTGTGCTGTCTCCTAAGATGACCTCTCTGGCCTCCGGTACCATAGTTGGTACCTGGCTTACCACGACTAACTGCTTGCTTACAAATGGTACAAATGGCAAACTTTGGATTTTTTGGACAAACAGTAAAGAAGTCCCAAACTGGGGACTTGAAGTGTCTGTGGGACATGGAGGAGGCGGCGATACTGGTGGTGGTGGTCATGAAGCTAATGCCAGATGAAGTGGAGGATCTGGATTGCCCAACTTTTGTATGTTTTGCACTTTCACCGCCACTAATTAAGGTCGAGGTTGACGGAGGTCTCTTCTTGCCAGAAAGAAATATGGAAGCGGGACGAGTTGGTGTACTACTTAACTCCAATGATTGTGGTGTTTCCACTGCCTCCTCATCGACAACATCATCATCATCATCATCACACTCAGCAGCTCTTCGGGCTAGGGTCAAAATGTCTGTTTGCTGCATGCCCGCTGGGGCTGCAGTGACCTTTATGATGACTGGGTCGTCGTTGGCAGAGTCTTCATCAGCAGCAGTATCCGCCACTTCTTGTTGAGACTCATCACACTCCATAACTCTGAGACTTTGGACGAGCTTCCTTTTACGCTTAACTACCTTTGTTGGATCATGGTGTGCCTCACTCTCAGACGGCTGTGGTGCTGGTTCCCAAGTTTGATCCGTATCATCAGAAGGAGGTGTGCTTGAAGAGGATGTAGACACCACCCTTGATCTCTTCCTTGCTAGGGGTGTGGAAGACAATGAAGGATCATCAGGAGGAGTGGCTTCCTCAAATGATACCTCGCCTTGATTGTCGATTTCCTGATGTGCCCCTACTTCGGGAGGAACAACTATTGTGGGCACTTGTTGTGACCCTCCATGCACCTCTGCTTGCGCATCTCCTTGCGCTGCCTCTCCTTCCACATGTACTTGGGCTTGTACTTGCACATGTGATTGTTGTTGCGGCTGTGGTTGTTCAACACTCGTCAGATGAGCTACAACAACCTGTGTTGATTGAGGGACATTGCTGCTGCTTTCTTGCGATGAGCCAACATCACTGGTCGATGGTGATTGAAGAACTCTACTGGCTGCCTCTGCAGCACTCAAGGGCTTGGACTTAAGTTGGCGTGGTGGTGGTGGTGGCACTGAGCCCAATGGAGCGGGGGTGCTGCTGCCAGCTTGGTCCCCAGCAGATCCCGCTGCTGCTGCTGCAGGCATACTTTTTTTTTTACTCCCACAAAAAGGGGCGGGCGGCACACCAGTGTCCTTGGTAACTTGCTTCTTCTGCTCCTTACTGGCACCTTTCTTGCTAGAGGAGCTACGGGTTACTTTTTTTGGGGCCATCTTCTTCAGAGCAGGTCAGCAGGCAGCAGTTGCACGAGTTGCAGAGGGTTCTGTGTCCAGACGTGACGTCGCGTGACGTTATGCTGCACACACCGCTGCAGGACTTCTTCCTGGCACTGGTGGTTCTCTTGAGTCTTCTTGTGCACCTAAAAGCAATGGAAGACAGAGGAACATCAGTTCAGTTATACACCCCAAAAAATCGACAAAACACAGAAAAATGAGCACAATCCCATGCCATCCATGATGTTTACATTGAAGTCACCCCACAGAAAGACTAGGGACATGCAAGTATGCAACACTCACTACCCCTGGGCATAATGGATGAAAAGTAGGCAAAATAAGTGCAGGCCTCAGACACTGCCTCTCCTCAAAATGTCCCCCTTACACCCCCAAGCACATGTTGCCTGTACCAGCCAGCACTCAAGATGGCCACCACCACCACCCACATGGCCAGTCCACATCAACAGTACACCCCCAAAAAACAGAAAAACAGCCAGAAATCACCACAATCCAATGCCATCCATGATGTTTACATCAAAGAGAGTGAGACCACACCACAGGCACACTCAGTCCATGCACCACCACCACCCCTGGGCAAGCAAAAGGCCACACCAGCAGCCCCCCAAAAACGACAAAAAACACTAAAATAAGCACAATCCCAGCCCATCCATGGCCTCAATTATGTTTAAATTCAAGAAGACACCCCACAGAAAGACTAGGCCCATGCAACACTCACCACCCCTGGGCAAAGGGCCACACCAGCAGGCCCAAAAAAACGACAAAAAACAATAAAATCTGCACAATCCCAGCCCATCCATGGCCTCAATGGAGTTTAAATTCAAGAAGACACCCCTCATAAACACTAGGCCCATGCAACACTCACTACCCCTGGGCATAAGGGATGAAAAGTAGGCAAAATAAGTGCAGGCCTCAGACACTGCCTCTCCTCAAAATGGCCCCCTTACACCCCAAGCACATGTTGCCTGTACCAGCCAGCACTCAAGATGGCCACCACCACCACCCACATGGCCAGTCCACATCAACAGTACACCCCCAAAAAACAGAAAAACAGCCAGAAATCACCACAATCCAATGCCATCCATGATGTTTACATCAAAGAGAGTGAGACCACACCACAGGCACACTCAGTCCATGCACCACCACCACCCCTGGGCAAGCAAAAGGCCACACCAGCAGCCCCCCAAAAACGACAAAAAACACTAAAATAAGCACAATCCCAGCCCATCCATGGCCTCAATTATGTTTAAATTCAAGAAGACACCCCACAGAAAGACTAGGCCCATGCAACACTCACCACCCCTGGGCAAAGGGCCACACCAGCAGGCCCAAAAAAACGACAAAAACAATAAAATCTGCACAATCCCAGCCCATCCATGGCCTCAATGGTGTTTAAATTCAAGAGGACACCCCTCAGAAACACTAGGCCCATGCAACACTCACTACCCCGGGCATAAGGGATGAAAAGTAGGCAAAATAAGTGCAGGCCTCAGACACTGCCTCTCCTCAAAATGGCCCCCTTACACCCCAAGCACATGTTACCTGTACCAGCCAGCACTCAAGATGGCCACCACCACCACCCACATGGCCAGTCCACATCAACAGTACACCCCCAAAAAACAGAAAAACAGCCAGAAATCACCACAATCCAATGCCATCCATGATGTTTACATCAAAGAGAGTGAGACCACACCACAGGCACACTCAGTCCATGCACCACCACCACCCCTGGGCAAGCAAAAGGCCACACCAGCAGCCCCCCAAAAACGACAAAAAACAATAAAATAAGCACAATCCCAGCCCATCCATGGCCTCAATTATGTTTAAATTCAAGAAGACACCCCACAGAAAGACTAGGCCCATGCAACACTCACCACCCCTGGGCAAAGGGCCACACCAGCAGGCCCAAAAAAACGACAAAAAACAATAAAATCTGCACAATCCCAGCCCATCCATGGCCTCAATGGTGTTTAAATTCAAGAAGACACCCCTCAGAAACACTAGGCCCATGCAACACTCACTACCCCTGGGCATAAGGGATGAAAAGTAGGCAAAATAAGTGCAGGCCTCAGACACTGCCTCTCCTCAAAATGGCCCCCTTACACCCCAAGCACATGTTGCCTGTACCAGCCAGCACTCAAGATGGCCACCACCACCACCCACATGGCCAGTCCACATCAACAGTACACCCCCAAAAAACAGAAAAACAGCCAGAAATCACCACAATCCAATGCCATCCATGATGTTTACATCAAAGAGAGTGAGACCACACCACAGGCACACTCAGTCCATGCACCACCACCACCCCTGGGCAAGCAAAAGGCCACACCAGCAGCCCCCCAAAAACGACAAAAAACAATAAAATAAGCACAATCCCAGCCCATCCATGGCCTCAATTATGTTTAAATTCAAGAAGACACCCCACAGAAAGACTAGGCCCATGCAACACTCACCACCCCTGGGCAAAGGGCCCCACCAGCAGGCCCAAAAAAACGACAAAAATCAGCACAATCCCAGCCCATCCATGGCCTCAATGGTGTTTAAATTCAACAAAACAGTTGTATCATGCACCCATAACCAACCCTGGTCCTACTGGATACTGTGGCTACCCACAATATAATTTATTTAATTTTCTGAAAAAGTTCCAAAATTGTACTTGCAGCAACTGTAATGCCCCAAACAAACTTACTTGTGAAAGTTGATTTCTAATCCAAAAGTGATCCAAAGACAGTCAAAAAGGCCTCAAATCCAAATATCCAGCAGCACCCACAAAAAGTAATCCTTCCAGCTCCAGATCCAAATGAAAGTGACCAGGAGATGGACAAAGCACTGGGAGGAGCCTGCTGGACAGGAACAGGAAGTTGGAGACTGTGGGGCACTTCCTTCCTCCCCCCCCCCAAAATGGACTCCTTGCAAAAAGAAAGGCCATGCAAATGTCAACCTGAGGAGTGATTCTGATAAAAATCATCATTTTCTGAAGGTTTATCCTGTTTGCTGGTGATTTTCTTGTGCGAAATTGCAAAATCTCTACTTCGCAAGTGCGAGATTGTTCCTTTCCGCCGCAACTACGTGTTCGCAATTGCGAACTCTCGCGAGATGTGCTGTGCAAGGTGGCAAGCCGCGATTACGTATTCGCGGGAGCCAAACTCCCGCGGGAACACGCAGCAAGATCCAAAATGGCGCAGCACTCTCAAAATATGATCGAGAAAAACAACTCGGCAAACGCTAAATGACGGAAAGTGAACGCCGTGCACCACGCCGCGCGCCGCAACCAAGCAAAAAATCCGCCGCAAGCGGATTCACAGATTTTCGACAAATTCGCGAGCGTTCGCGGATTGCGAATTTGCCGAAAATCCGAAAAATCCGCGAGCGGAGCGGATTTTACGCCCATACTTATCGGTAAGTAGCTTGGCTTGAGAGGCATGAGCAGGGGTGAGAATACCCATGGCGTGAAGCGTTGGCTGCATGTCGGAGTTGGAATCTCCTCCTAGTAGCCCCATTCCTGGGGAAATAGATGCATGTGTGTCGCCTAAGCAGTGTAGGGTCTATGCATGGGTAGCGTTTGGAACGTAAGCAGAGAGAACGTTTAGGGTGCCTTCGCCTAGGGATCTGGAAAAGGCGACAAAGCACCGGAGCGGGTCCTTGTTGACCTGAGAGAGCACAAAGGGGAAGTTGTGCTTTATTAGGATAGCAACCCCACAAGAGCCCCATGTGAAGCCGGAGTGCCAGAGTCTGTTGAAGCCATATCTGGCAAGGAAGGTACAGAGGTTTCTTGGAGTAGGAGGATGTTGGAATTATGTCTCTGGGCATATCGCAGGATTGCTGTGCATTTGATTTTATCTAATAGGTCATTAAACATACCATTACAGGATGCGGAGCAGGGTACCCTGGTGTGTCATTTTGTCATGGGCGTGTAGAGAAACCAGTAGTGCTGGGAGAGCTTATTGCGTGGAGCGCGTCCTGAAGGCTTAGAAGAAAGTGCCATGCAGGGTGGCTGCAGCTGCGCCGAAGCAAGTTAGTGTTCGATCTGTGTGAAGTTGTGTGATGGTGAATGCCTGAGAACGCAAAATAACTTAAAGTGAGACGTGGTGGGCCCCTCAGGATGAAGGATCAAATGAGACATCAGCAGAGACATCTGGTCAGGGTAGGTTTCAGCCAAGTGTATTCGCCATCCCTGCACTGCAGTCAACATCTTGCGGAGCGTCAAGAAGGAATATTTGGACTGTGGGAGAGGTCAGAGTCCGTGGAATTGACAGTCAGGATCCCAGGTGAAGAGCAGCCCGTAGGTGAGGGAGCTGGGGTGCGAGCCTCTTGAGAAGGGTGAGGCCTTGACGGAGTGGTCTGGCACTTTGAGCTTGAAGACCCGGGCCTTGGGGAGTTTGAATCGGCTCTGCGTACTTTCCTGCCTCTTAGGAATGAGCACGTCTGGACCGTGAAGGTAAGCCGCCAGCGTCAGAGGTCTGGGATCCCAGCGCCATTGACTTGGTTTTGAGCCGAAGGGGATGCTATTCCGTCAGCCAGGTCGAAGCTGCCTCGGGGCTGTCGAAGAAGTATGATTTGTCCTGGAAAACCACTCGCAGCCTGGCTGGGAAGAGGAGTCGATATTTTACATTGAGGGTGCGCAGTTTCTGTTTTACGTCCGTGTAGGAACGCCTTAAGGACTGGACCTCCCTGGTATAGTCTGGGGATATTATAATTGTATGATTCTGGAAGGTGACTGATCCCTGAGAATGAGCGTGGTGCAGGATGAGGTCTCTGTCCCTGAAATTAAGGATCCGTGTGATCGTGGGCCTGTGCGGTGCACCTGGAGGGGGCTTTGGAACCAAATAGCGGTGTGCATGTTCCACAGTAAACCAGGTAGAGAGCGTGCCACTTGGCAACCAAGAGTTGATTCAGACCTCAACAAAGGATTCCATCAGGCCCTCCCTCCAGAAATCCCACAAGGTGCAGATTATTGTTTCTAGAGCAGTTCTCGGCGTCCTCTACCCTCCTGTGAAGTTCTTCGGTCTGGGACTGCAGGCAGATTACTTGCACCTTTTGGCTGGTTACGACATCCTCGAACAAGGATATACGAGATTCTGGTTTGGTAATCTGGGCCATCGCATTGCGGAGGTCCTGCCGGATCAGAGCCACATCCACTCAGACCTCCCCGATTTTGTTTTCCACTGAGATTTGGGAGGCCAAGATGGCTTTGAGGATGGTGCTGAGGTCTCTATGGGCAGGGGGTGGCCCTCTGCATCCTCATTCCTACTCCCATGGTCTGTGACCGTGTATTTGTTGATAGTGGTCTGGGTCGCAGGCATCCTCGGTCCCCGGTCGCGTCCCATTATGGAGCGGGTGGTAGTCCACAAAGCACCTGCATCTCCCCGGGTAGGAATGTCAGCTTACAATAATTGGTTGCACGAACCGAGACCCCGAGGCTTTCACTGGAGTTGAATTAGCATATGGCGGGTGCATGTGATATGGGCGGCAGGGAGGGCCCCACCTGCAGTTCACCGGAATGGCCCCAGCCACTTCGCGACCCAGACAAACCACTGTTTACAGACCCTCAGATATTGCACCTGTGGGCACAGCCATGACCGAATAGGGCCCCAGCCGACTTGTAGGACCTCTCCCGGGCTTCACTCCACAGTCATTGGAATGGACTCTGGGCCCTTGACAAGAGAAAGTATGAGGCTGACGTGATTGCAGAATCTGGAGGCTGGGTCCACGAGGAGCTGCAGGTAGTAATGGGGTGAATGGAGGGAACAGACGTCAGAACCACAAAAGCCAGCCCACGTGAGGCTCTGCCGCGGGAGCAGGCCTGGCCAGCCAGCAGGACAGGCCCAAGAAGGAGCAGTGTTGTGAGCTGGGATCTGGATGTGGGCAGCCAGGAACACCACGAGTGCAGAGCTGGCCTGGTGCATGGGCTGCTGGAACCAAGGCACGCTCGTTGGAAGGATGGAAGGGGAGGGGTAGACGAGTGGATGTCAGGGGTCTCTCCCCGCAACCTCACTGCCCTAGTGGGGCAGCCAAAACCCCCCACCGTGCGGGATGACTCTCTTCCTCCCCGCGCTGCCACCAGCTGCACTCACTAGAGCCCCCAGGGGGTGGGGATCAGGCACCGGTTGGGTTGATGTTTGGGCCCACGGCCGCCAGACACAATGGCAGCCGTGGAGGCCTCCACCGCACACCAGTGCAACCAGGCCCCAAGGCATCCTAGGAACATCAAGATGTAGACCTCTGCTCAGTCACTTCACCGCCAGGATGCCACAGTCGTTGTTATGGACACTGGGCTTGTTACAAGAGGGAAGGTTGGAGGGGGGATGAGGGGGAGAGGAGTGGATGCCAAAGGCCTCTCCCCACAGCCCCGCTGCCCGAAAGGTGCAGCCAAGACGCCCCACCGTGCAGGATAACTCTGGGCCCAATTCACAGAACTAACTTAAGAAAAAATCATAAACTTACTTCTTTTGGTATTCACAGAAGGCATTTAGTAGTAGTAAAGTTAGGATTTTGTCTGTCCTAAGTGTGTCTTAAGTGTGTCTTAAGTCTGTCCTAAGTTTGTCTTAAGTTTGTCTTAAGTTTTTCTTAAGTCTGTCTTAAGTCTGTCTTAAGTCAAACTTAAGACAAAATCCTAACTTTACTACTACTAAATGCCTTCTGTGAATACCAAAAGTAGTAGGACAGACTTAGGACAGACTTAAGACAAACTAAGGACATTCCAAAGGAATCCCCAGTTGACACGGTCGAAGGCCTTCGCCGCATCATATGCGGCCACCGCCAAGGGCTCCAACCATGTCACCGCTAGATCTATGCTTCCTATCAACTGCAGATTCAACTCATGAATGTATCTACCGGGCACAAAACCTTTCTGGTCCATACTAATAAGTTGTGGAGCCAATTTAGTCTTCCTGCCAAAACACTGGTAAAAATATTATAGTCAGCGTTTAGCAGGGAGATGGGTCTGAATGAGTCTGCATTAAGGGGGGTCCTTCGCTGGCTTTAAGATGAGTACGATGATAGACTTCCTCCAGGATGCTGGTATTCTACCCTTTGTATTATATACATAGTTGAATAGTTCACATAGTCTTGGAACCAGACTCTCCTGGAAGATTTTGTATACTTCACCCGGGAGAGCATCAGGCCCTGCTGCATTGTTATTTTTTAATTTTTTAATATGATTCCTGACCTCTTCCTCGGTGAAGGGACTATTAAGAATGGTTCTGCCTTCATCTGTCAAGCTAGACAGGGCCTTGCTCTCCAACCATCGTAAAGAGTTCTCATGTGTAGAGGATGGTTCTTCCTCAAAGAGTTTAGAGAACATAAAGAGCAAATAATCTTCCATATCTTTCTGTTTGCAGGATATATTCCCCTGGTCATCAAGCCTTAACCTGTCTATGTTGTTCCGCACCCGGTCCGCTCTAATCTTACTTGCCAGAACTGCACCGGCTCTCTCACCGTACTCATAATTATCCATAGCGTGAGCGTCCCATTGAGCCTTAATTTTTTGATCTAATAGCCCTCTATATTCTGATCTGAGGAGTTCCAACTCGTCTAGTAACCGTGTTAGATTTAATTGTTGGGTACCCAGTCGAGAGTTCTCTAGCGAGGTTATTTTATTCTCTAGAGTTTTTAATTTCCTCGCCTCCTCCCTATTTTCCGAACAGATTAGACTATGGAGATGACCTCTTATGTGTGCTTTCCAGGCATCCCAAACATACTCGGGGAGAGTAGAGCCAACATTATCAGTGAAGTAATTATCTATGGATATTCTAACAGATGCAACTATATCTTGACTATGCAGTGCAGACCTTTTTAGAGTCCATCTAGGTGATGCCATGGTTGAAGCACTATTAGTCAAAACCGAGAACATAATGGGTGCATGATCCGATATAATAGTGGGTAAAATTCTTATATCCTCCAAGATCTCTAAATATTGCCTATCTACTAAGATGTAATCCAATCTCGATGTAAATGTGTAAATGTAAATGTAAATGTGTTGGACTTGTAAAGCGCACAGCTGCCCTTGAGCGTCCCGGCGCTGAAGACCGCTCGGGAACCCGTCCTGGTTTTCCCTGTGAAATGGTCCCTTCTGGGTATCTCCAAGGTGAAACCAGGCATCCCCGGCGTCTGTGGGGGGCCGTTGTAGAGATGAGGCAAGCTTAATGCCCAGAGTTGCTGAGTGTGATCCCTGGTTAGAGTAGGCACCGAGGCGAGAATTGTCGAGTCCGCAGTCCCTGGTCCACGACCCTGCCGCGTCGGGAATTGAACCCTGATCCCGGGCCGTTCTCTGCTTCCGGGTCTGCCGCCTCTAACCAGTGAGCCACACCTCTCTATTGAGATGCATGGCCATGCTTTTTACTGAAATAGGTATATCCTGGGGCTGACCCTCCTTTGACCTTCCAAGCGTCAATAAGCCCAAGCTCGTTCATCATATTAACCATAGCACGCCTAGAACGCGGTGTAGTCACATGCTGGCAATAATTGGAGCGATCCTGCCTGGGTTCAAGGAGGACATTAAAGTCCCCCCCCATTATATTGGTGATCTAACCTCCACCAGATTGGATTGTACTTTAAGTAGGTGGGTAGGATTGTCTATGTTAGGCCCATAATGTGAAATAATAGTCTGCAGTTTTCCGCTAAAATCTAACTGAGCCATAACCTATCTTCCTGTGTGATCCGTTGATATTGATCTAATGATACCGCCTATCCCAGTCTTTATCAAGATTGCTACCCCCTTACTTACAGCCAACTGTCAAGAGCAACAAAAGGCCTCTACCCATCTTAGTTTACCAAAGAGCTTGTCGCCCTCACTAAGACTTAAATGGCTTTCTTGAAGAAGAACTATTTTGGCCTGGGATTGTTCTATATACTTCAAGACTAGCCTTATTCTTCTCGGACAGCGGAGCCCATTAACATTCCAAGAGATATAAGAGACCCTGTTGCTAGTCATTAAATACACCCCTTACCCTATGCCCAAAACCCCATATGGTTAATGGGGAACTCCGCCAAGGTAGAACGTGGTCAGTATGATGAGAACTTAATTTTCGTTTTTTTGCCCCTCCCAACCCCCCCCCCCACAGCACCCCAGAACCCCCTTCCTTTCCTGGAGGACCCTCCCTTTCTTCCTGGGCATATGCCCTTTGACGGTGCCCCCCCCTCCCCTGTGTATAGTTGAAAAATAAATGAAAAAAATACATGCTAGTTAAACTTAGATTTTTTAACCTTAGTGATTGTGCTCTGAAGTGTGTGTGTTTGATGTAAAATGCATGCTAAGAGGAAGATAAAATATAGCAGATATAGGGCCTATAGAATAGTTCTTACAGAGAATTTCGATGATGCTCTTAGCCTGCACCCTATATCTTACCACTATCCAGATACTACCAATACTCTACTTCCCCCCTTCACCACCAGCCCTTATTTTCTCTATCAGAGTATCTGCTTCCTCCACCTGACGTATAATGTGCATATGGTTGCTCCACATCACACGGAGTGAAGCGGGAAACTTCAGCTGAGCGCGCGCCCCGAGTGAATTGAGTATTGCCGCCCTCTTGCCCAGCTCCCATTGTTTAGTAGCTGTTATAGATGAAACGTCCGAGCGAATCATATATGTAAACGGACTGGTGAAGGAAGATGATTTTATATGGCCTGTTTTTAGGGCCAGTGATAGAATATTTTCTTTAATGGCGTAAGTTAAAAAGTTCACCAATATCTTCCTTGGGTGTTCTTTACCTGGTTTGCTCCTATATGGATCACGATGGACCCGCTGAATGTCAGCTAATAAATCCAAGTCCACTTCCGGGGATTCCTTTAGCACTGTTGTTTTAAGGAGCGCTACTATAAATGCCTTAATATCACTGCCCTCGATGTCCTCCGGGACATTCAAAAATTTTAAGTTGTTCTTTCTCGTGTGATTTTCTAACCTCTCAATGTCATCCCTCATCTCCCGGTTCTGCTGGGCAAGTTTGTCAAAAGCCATTGTAGTAGCACCTATGGCTTCCTTAATTTTTGGCAGCTCCGTTTCTAATGCATCCGTCCTTGATGCCACCTCCTCCACCTTCCGGGCAAGTGTCTCACAGGAGGCCTGAATCGCGTTCTGGTTGGCTTCTGAGATAGAGAACTGTTTTCCAATGTCCTCTTTTAGCCCTAGTAGTATTTCCGCCAATGTTCCAGGAACTGAGGTTGCGACTGGCATTATGGAGATATTATCTGTGCAAGACATTACAAGTATGTCATCCTTAGGTATTGCTGTATCTGCAGGTGTATCTTCCTCACCTAAATTGTCCTCCCCAGCTTTCCTGCTGTCATGCTCCACCTGCTCCGCCTCACCATCTTGTACCAAGTCTTGAATGGCCAGAGCAGAGAAACTGTTCAACAGTTCTATTGTTGGATGTGCTGTGTCCTGTATTGGGGAAGAGGTGAGGTGAGATGGTGGATCAATAGGGTCTGTTGAGGTGGATGGATTGAATAAGGGAGGTTCAGGTATACCTGTCGTTCTTGTAGTACTGATAGTAGTTTTAGCACTTATAATGTTTATAGGCAAATTGCTTGTGGTAGTTCCTGCAATGCTCATGGTGCTAGTAGTAATTACAGTACTTTTGGTGTTTGTGGCGCCAATTGTTGCCATCTTTTTAACCTGATCTGTACTGCTAGAGGATAAGACCTTATAGTACAATTTTAGCGATGGTGTAACCTTGGACAGGCTAGATTCTCCTCCCGATATACCAGTTCTTACTTTCTTATTCTTCCCCTCTCCCGGGGGAGTATCCGCCCCACCAAGACTTATCTTGCCTCTCCTTATTCTAGCCTTCAGCTGTATCACCGGTGGAGAGATTGATGATTTAGAAGGAATTGTTACCGGATTAGTGTTCGTGGTGCGATTTCGCAGTGTATAGCGAGTTACCCCGACCCGGGAGGCAGCGGTATCTAACTTGCAACCGCGGCCGTCCAAGCAGTTTTTTGGTTGTATACTGACACTGACACTAGCAGCTACGTGGTCTCCCTCCTCCATACAGGAAGCCCAATCCAGGTACCAGTACTGGCTATCAGAGTCCCGTTTTGTGCTAATTTGTGTAGATTTAGAGATGTCTGAGCCCAGAGCACCCACGTATTTACTTGCACCGAGGATATATAACTTATCTTCCAACCGCGTGGTGCTACTTGAATGTTTAGTAAAATTAGGCGGCTTACTGGTGGTGAAGACAAACCTAAGGGTACTGGCAGCCTGGTGGACTTCCCGTTCAGCAGACCTGGACCCTCCAGTCCTGAATATCAACCTCCTGGGGACCTGTCGCCAAAATCTAGCGGCACAGCTGGTGGAGGAAGAGAAACGATCCTGTGTTTAAACACAAACTCAAGCAAGCGCGCCCTTCTAAGCTTGCTTCATTACACAAAACCGCAGTTCAATGCCGTTTATTCCTTTGAATTCGCTCGACTGAAAAAAGAAACCGCACAACCTCCAGGGAGCAGACGTGCTGAGTGCTGAGTGCTAGCTCTCCGTGGACGCCATACACAGAAGGAGGTGCTCCGTCACGGCCGTTAGCTTCCGGCCGTCATGTCCCCCGCCTTCGACCGTGTCAACTGGGGATTTCCTGTGGAATGTACTAAGGGTAATGGGTTTTGGCGACACCTTTATCCAAATTATGAGAGGGTGCTATGAGGGTGCCTCTGCGGAAATTCTATTGAATGGTCTTCTAACATCAAGCTTCAATATAAGGAGAGGCACCAGGAAGGGGTGCCCCATCTCCCCCCTTCTTTTTGACATCTATATTGAGCCGTTGGCACAAGCACTGAGGACCGACGAGACAATTACACCCTTTAAATATAAGGATTACAGCTGTAAGCTAGCCTTATATGCTGATGATTTTTTGATCTATACTAGCAACCCCGCGGAAGTATTCCCTAGGGTAGAGAGGATAATGGCTGATTTCGGCCTCCACTCGGGATATCAAATAAACAATTCAAAAACAGAAATCATGTGTTGGGGGATTGATAATTGGGAAGGTCCTTGCAGTAGCCAGTTTAGATATCTGGGAATTATTATTACTCCAGATATTAATAACATAGTTCAAATTAACACAAAGAAACTTTGTAAGGATATTGACCAGCTCTTTTCCAGATGGCAGAACCTTCCCCTTACAATATATGGCAGAGTCAACTTGGTTAAAATGGTCATTCTGCCTAAGTTGACTTATCTGTTTAACTCAATACCCCTTATCTTTCCTGATAAAATTTTGGCGAATATTCAGGGAAAGATTGGCAGTTTTATCTGGGCTAAAAAAAACTCCAGGTTATCTTTGAAAAAGCTGAAAAGAAGACTATTAAAGGGGGGCTAGCACTACCAGATATAAATTGGTATGCTCTATCTTTCCAGTTGAAAAATATCAGATGTCTACTGTCATGCCCCGATGATTCTAACTGGGGGAGAATCTTGAACATAATGGTAGGTCAAGAGGGAGGCGAGTCCGGGTTTCTATATAAATTTAGAGCAGTAAAATTTTTCAAAAAAGCACGTTTAAAGGTTTTAAAATCGCCTCTCATAGTATGGAACAAAGTTAAAGGTAGATGGGGCATCAAATATTATTCTGAGTGTGCCCCAATTTGGGAATCTCCAGGTCTGCCCCCATGTCTAAGGGATAGTTTGTCCCTTCCCATCAGGAGAGCAGGAATAAGCATCTGGTCTGACTTGATAACATCAGAAGGGGTCCTTCCGTGGGAGGCACTGAGATCTAGGATAGGTGATTCCCTCTCTAGATTTAAATACATCCAACTCTGCTCCTGGTTCATGGCCGAGAAAGAGAACATCGAGGTAACTGGGAAATCGAGTGTGCTCTCCTATCTCCAGGGCCTAGGAAGAAGGAAGTTGGGCTCAGGTATAGGAAAATCCTGGAAGTAGAGGAAGTGCAGTCCCCTCCATTATATCGGGTTTGGAACTCTACGAGGCTGGAGGCAGATTCAGCTACCTTGTACGATAACTCTCTCAAAGTACTCTATAAATATGTTAGGACTGTCTCTCTCAAAAATAATCATTTTTACACTATAAACAGGCTCTATTACACACCAAAAAAAGTAGCGACGTTTGTAAACCCATCTCCTCTCTGTCCAAGATGTGGACTCATAGAAGCGGATGATAGTCACATTTTCTATGACTGTTCGGCAGTTGGACCCTTCTGGGGTAGAGTGGAGAGGGCTATTGAGAGTATTTTTTAAAACAAAGCTATGTTTGAACTTAGCTAGAGTCATGTTTTGCCTGGATGCAGACCTCATTGCTGAATTGAGGGAGACACAAGTTGCTTTATTCTTTAGTTTCATTTTGATTGCTCGAAGAGAAATTTGTAAGATCTAGAAGGATGCCAGCCCTCCACTATACGAAAATTGGCTTCGAGATACACTTAGAATTGCACGTTTAGAATCACTTTTAACTCACAATGTAAATAGCACGGTTTGGAAACCCTTTATTGAATGGGGAATAGCAATGAGGCTGTAATAAAATACGCACGGTCCAATGATTCCACCATGCCTTGGTATAAAAAGGCAGGCCGGGCTGGCCCCAGGCGAAAGCAAGAACTCCGGCCCGGGGCGCCCAGGATAAGATCGAGCCATAGGAGATAATTTGCACTCGTTAGTGGTGAGATGAGGACAAAAAAAAAAAAGAAAGACAAACTAAGGACAGACTTAAGACAAATTTAAGACAAACTTAGAACAGACTTAAGACAAACTTAAGACAGACTTAAGACAAAATCCTAACTTTACTACTACTAAATGCCTTCTGTGAATTCCAAAAGTAGGAAGTTTAGGATTTTGCCTTAAGTTTGTTCTGTGAATCGGGCCCTCTCTTCCTCCCCGCGCCACCTCCCACGGCACTTACTGGAGCTCTCAGGAGGCAGAGATCAGGCACTGGCTAAGTTGATGCGTGGCCCCACGGCTGCCAGACTCAACGACAGCAGTGAAGGCCTCCCCCGCACACGAGCACAACCAGGCTCCAAGGCATCTCAGGAGCACAGGGGGGTATGACTCCAGGGTCTGCCCCGCCGCCCGAACTGAAAGGTTGATCTCCCAGGCAGTCCTGCAATGCAGGCCTCAGCTCAGTCACAGCAACGCCAGGATGCCACAGCCCCTGCAGGAAGGTGAGATGTAACGCTAGAAGGAGGGCTCATGCCGGGCCACACTGCCAGACGTCTCGCCCCAGGCCGCGGCACCAGATCCCTCAGCTCCTTCCTTCATGCGGGTGGAGAGCTCTCCCGGGTTATCGGCAGGGCTTGCTCCGGCGGCAGCTCAATGCTCCGAGGCATGAGGAGCACCGCCATTACAGGCGAGGTGAGGTGGGAGACCAGGCAACAAGACTTTGCAGGGAAGCCGCAGCGGGTGCCACCTCAGACAGATGGACCAGGCTGTCAGGAAACGGCGGCCACAGTTTTCAGGGTCAGATGGCTGCAGATGTCGGCGGATCTTGGCATGGATGAAGGAGGGTTCCGGAGAACTCCTAGAGTGGGACTGCCATCTTGATGTGCCAAGCCATGCCCCCAATTCTATGCATACCTGTAAAAGTGGAGTACCCCTTATCTCGTATTTTAATTACTTTTCACTTTATGGACAGTTTTTATCTGAATGATTTATCTCATATGGTATTTTAGTATGCACTTTCTAGAAAATGTGTTAATTGAATTTATGTAAATGAGCATTTCAATACCCCTCGTAGTGCTCTGTTAGAGAGAAAAGTAAGGACTAAGACTGACTGCCTTCCAATAGTGATGACATTTGATCCATTGGCCACCCAAATTAGACAATCGATTAGAAAACATTGGGCTAAGTTGTCGACAGCTGAGTTCAAAATGCCTCCACCCAGGTTTGCCTTTAAAAGATCCTGCAACTTAAAAGACAAATTGGTACATTCAGGCTCTAGACCTCTGCAAGTTGAAACGACCATTCCGCCAGGGCACTACCCCTGTCGCATGTGCACGGTGTCTAAATTGACTAAAAAAACAGTGGAAGTAGTGCTCAATTCGGGAAAAGTATGGCACCTGATCCAATTTAGTAACTGTTAGACTATGAATGAGGTGTATCGATTGACATGTGAGTGTGGATTAGAACATATTCGGCTCACTACACGTAAGATCAAAGTAAGAGTGCAGGAACATCTTAGCACCATTAGGGCAGGCAAACTTTCCACGAAATTGGTACAACACTACAAAGAAAATAATCATTCCTTCATGTGGGTAGTGTTGGCGATGGTTACAGGAGACCCATGCAATAGAGATAGAATCTTAGCGATGAAAGAAGCACGCTGGATTTATCAGGAAGGATGCGATTGAACAGGACTAAATGATTTGATTGAATGGAACAAAATAGGAAATTAAGTGGTTCCATGAACTTTTGGTGTCCCTGGGAGCTATCACTGTTCTGCGCCATCTTTTGATTAAAATGTATTAACAACTTGATGTGAAAGAAAAGTACCCCTTGGGGCCACTGTATAAGGAATGAGTAAAGAAGAGGGGCACAAATAAAGTTTCCTTTGAGTCAGAAGTATATATTGCAGGCAGTGTAGTAGTGAAGGTATCAATAAAGTTCATTCAAATACTATTCTGTTGTAAGATGGCTATGATGTATGCACATCATTTGTAAGCGTGGGCGTAAAATCCGTTTCGCGCGCGAATTTGTGAATTTATGACAATTTCACGATCCGCGAATCGCGCAAATTTACCCAATAATTCGCAAATTCGCAAGCTACGAAATATTTTGCTTGGTCCCTCTTGAAAAATACAATATCGCACGCGCGGCATTGACTCTGAGCCTGCCGAGTTGTTTTTCTCCCGGTTTTGCGTGTGCTGCTCCATTTTCGATCTTGCTTCGTGATCGCGCAAAGGTTTTTTGAACGCAATTACGTCATCGCGGCTTGCCATCTTGCACGGCGAGAGTTTGACAACGCGAGTACATCATAAATGCCCGCGACGGCGCGCAGCTGACTTCCGGCGGGAGGTTTGAGCAGCTCGCGTTCGTGAAATTGCAATTCTGCACAAGAAATCCACCGCAGGAAGCATAAACCGTGTGAAAATGATGATTTTGATCAGAATAACTCCTCAGATTGACATTTGGCTGCACTTTTTGGTGCAGGAGTCCTTTTTTTGGGGTGGGGTGGGAGGAAGGAAGTGCCCCAGAGTCTCCAACTTCCTGTTCCTAACCAGCAGGCTCCTCCCAGTGCTTTGTCCATGTACTGGTCACTTTTCATTTGGCTGTGGAGATGGAAGGATTACTTTTTCTTGCTGCTGGTGGGTGAATATTTGTATTTGAGGACTTTTTGGACTTTGGAGTTTGGATCACTTTTGGACTTGAGATTTTACAAGTAAGTTGGTGTTGTTTGTTTTGGGCATTACAGTTGAGGCAACTCCAGTTCTAAAACTTTTTTCACAACTTTAACAAAATATATATTGTGGTGGGTAGCTAGCCACAGTATCCAGTAGGTCCAGGGTTAATCATGGGTGCATGATACAACTGTTTCTCTGATTTGTTTTTAACTTAATTCTCATTTATGTCATGGAATTTTAGCTCACGGTTATATGATGTTTTTTTTTAATTTTGGGGTGCCTGTAAAGCCTCACTAGCCAGTAGGCCCAGGGGTAGTGAGTGGTGCATGGACCAAGTCTTTCTGTGGGATGTCTTGAATTTAAACATCATTGAGGGCATGGATGGCATGGGATTGTGGTGATTTGTATGTGTTTTCCGATTTTTTGGGGTGTTGTTGGGGACTGGCCATGTGGGTGGGGGCCATTTTGAGGGCAGGTACAGGCAGGTCCTGGCCATGTGCTGGGGGTCAAGGGGCAATTTTGAAGGCAGGCAGTGTGCTCAGGCCTGCACCCATTTTGCCTAGCTTTCATCCATTATGCCCAGGGGTACTCAGTGGTGCATGGGCCTAGTCTTTCTGTGGGGTGTCTTGAATTTAAACATCATTGAGGGCATGGATGGCATGGGATTGTGGTGATTGTTATGTGTTTTTTGACTTTTTGGGGTGTATAACTGATGTTCCTCTGTCTTCCATTGCTTTTAGGTGCACAAGAGAACCACCAGTGCCAGGAAGAAGTCCTGCAGCGGTGTGTGCAGCACAACGTCACGCGGCGTCATGTGTGGCGACAGACAAGACAACTCTGCAACTCGTGCAACTGTGGCCTGCTGTTCTGACATCTGAAGAAGATGGGCCCAAAGAAAGGTGGCCGTAGCGCCTCAGCGAAGAAAGTTGCCAGTGCCACTGCCAGTAAGAAGGAGCAGAAGAAGCAAGTGGCACCACCTACCAAGGAGACTGGTGTGCCCACCGACACCTTTTTTTGGAGAAAAAAAAACTACGCCTGCAGCAGCAGCGGTGTCCGCCGGGGACCAAGCTGGAAGCAGCACCTCCGCCTCATTTGGGTCAGTGCCACCACGCCAAGTTAGGTCCAAGACCACGAGTGCTGCTGAGGCAGCCACTTTACTTTCTCAATCACCATCGACCAGTGATGTTGGCTCATCACAAGAAAGTACCATCCAATCAACGCCGGGTGTAACTCAGCTGGCGAGTGTTCAACAATCACAGCCGCAACGACAACCACAAGTGCAACTAGTACAAGCGCAAGTACATGGGCAAGGAGAGGCGCAAGTACATGGGCAAGGAGAGGCGCAAGTACATGGGTAAGGAGAAGCGCACGTACATGGGCAAGGAGAGGCGCAAGTACATGCACAAGGAGAGGCGCAAGTAGAGGTGCATGGAGAGGTGCAACTAGAGGTTCATGGAACGGCACAACTGCCTACAACGCTTGTTCCTCCAGAAGTAGGGGCACATCAGGAAATTGATATTCAAGTGGAGGTATCATCTGAGGAAGCCACTCCTCCTGAGGATGATCCATTGTCTTCCAGATCCCCAGCAAGAAAAAGGTCAAGGAGGGTTGCTACTACTACTACTACTACAAGTTCTTCTTCAAGCCCCCTTCATTCTGATGACCTTGATCGTGATTGGAACCCAGCAATGCAGTCTGACAGTGAGGCACGCCATGAGCCGACAAAGGTAGCTAAGCCTAAAAGGAAGGTTCCCGCAAGGCTTCGGCTTATGGGTGATGACGACGAACAAGAAGTGGTGTCTTCTGCTGCTGATGAACAGTCTGATGACGACCCAGTCATCACAGATGTCACTCCAGGCCCAGCGGGCATGCAGCAGACTGACATTTTCACCCTATCCCGAATGGCTGCTGAGCGGGATGATCATGTGGGCGGCGTGGCACTGGTACCACCACCAACGCAGTTAACTACAACACCAAAATGACCTACAGCTTCCATATTTTCTCGTCAGAAGGGCCGGCAGGGACCTCCATCCAGCTCGACCTCCATTACCTCAAGTAGTGGTGCTGTAAGTGAACAACAGAAACAAAATCAGCCACGCCCATCCTCCACTTCATCTGGCATTGAAAGTCAAAGTAGCACCTCCACCACCAGCAGACATCGCCAGTCCCCAGTTTGGGACTTCTTTACTGTTAGCAAAAAGGCGGAAAACATGGTCATTTGTTCGATTTGTAAAGTATCAGTTAGTCGGGGTAAGCTTGGTACCAACTATGGTACCAGAGGCCAGAGAGGTCAACAACACCACCCTATCCAGTGGTATAAGCACCTAAGTGACATCGAGGAAGCCAAAACAAAAACAAATCCAAATGTATCCCTTGATATTGCATCTGATGATGATGAGAAACTGATCCTGCAGGGGGGAAGTGAAGAAGCGACAGACATTTTTTCTGGTACACCCAGTACCCCTGGCAGCAGCACTGCAGTGGTAGCGCGCACACCCTCTACCCCTGCAACATGTATGAGGCACCCTAAGAGTCTGGGACAGACACCAATGCAAAAAACTAAATCAATGAGCCTAACTGGTTTGAAGTCTGCATCATCATCATCATCATCACGTAAAATGGTCCAGCCCACCATTAGCAGCATGTTTTGGTCGAATGCGCCATTTGATCGCAACCACTCAACGGTGCGTCTGTATAACGCAAAGCTGGCTAAAATGCTAGTGCTGGACCTTCTCCCTTTCTCTTTCGTGGAAGGGGTGGGTTTTCGTGAAATGGTGGCAACAGTCTGCCCTAAATGGAAGGTTCCTAGCCGGTCCTATTTTGCAAGGGTTGCTGTTCCAGCACTACATCAAGATGTGCTGGAGGTGATTGGCGCAGCTATTCTGAAGAGTGCTGTTCACACTATCCACATGACAACAGACATGTGGACCAGTTGCCAAGCCCTTGATTACATGTGCATCACTGCACACTGGGTCTCTTTTGCAGGGGTCGAAAAACAGTTAAAACACAAAGATGTTGACACGGAGGAAGTTTTTCAAGCTACTCGCAAACATGCAACAGTAGGCATGTTTGCCATGGAGAAATCTCACACTGCACCTAACCTTTTGGAGGAGTTTAACGGGAAGGTCAATGAATGGCTGCATCCAAGAAATCGCACAGTTGGTTATGTTTCCACGGATAATGGCAGTAATATAGTTAGGGCCATGGAGCACGGTGGCTATTTCAGAGTGCCGTGTTTGGCGCACAGTATTAACATCGTGGTGCAAGCCTTCTTGAAAACAGAAGCGCAAGTCGTCAAATTACTGACCATCTGCCGAAGAATCTGCACACATTTCAGCCATTCTTTTAAGGCCCGGAAGCAGCTGAGGAGCCTTCAATATGAACGTAAACTGCCAGTCAAAGGACTAATCCAGGAGGTGGCAACACGTTGGAACTCAACCTTTTACATGCTTGAGCGTCTGTCTGAGCAGTGGGAGGTAATACATGAGTATGTCTTTAAACTGGGTTCTACTCATAAAGAGATGAGGCTAGAGTTGGAGGAATGGTAGCTAATTGCAAGCCTGACAGACATGCTTCGTCCTTTTGAGCTCTTCATGCATGCAGTCAGCAGGGAGGACTGTTCTTTTTAGCAAAGCTATCCCATTGTTGCGCATGCTAGAGCACCAACTGAAGGAGGTCACTTCAACGTTCCGAGATGATGGTGAAAAGCGAGAATCATATGATTTGGCGGAGAAGTTATTAAGGCGCCTACTTGACAATGAAAGGCTTAAAAAGATACATACAGAACAACATTACATTTGTGCCACTATTCTTGATCCACGGTACAAAAAGGCAGTGGCTAGCAAAGCATTCATTGCTTTTGATGAAGCAGATGTTTCAAAGTACAAACATTGGCTAGCTGTGTCAGCCACTCGGTTCCAAAGAGAGCGGCAGAACCTTCAAGGAGGCAGCACAAGTACAACTGAATCAGCAGGCCATCCGGCATCAAGTTCCACTTCTCAATCCATGGCCAAAGGGAGTGACTTTCCCTCATAGCCGTTAACGACACCAGCAACCATATCATCATCCTCCTCACCTGAACCAGGCCGCCCAAAAATAATGTCGGAAGGGGATTGGCTATCTCAGCAAGGGTTTGCTCGGTCCACTGATGAAAAGGTCGCAGATGATACGCAAAAGTGGATTAACCCTGGAGAACCTTGTGTCGGTGGTGCAGGCCTATCTGGATGACCCAACAGAGGTCTGTCATAATGAGAAACCATTAGGATATTGGTATACGAAAAGCTCTGTATGGCGACTGATCACCAACCTGGCTCTAAATTATTGGTCTTGCCCACTCGCAAGCGTGTCTTCTGAACATGTTTTAGTGCTGCTGGTGCCATTGTTACTTCAAAAAGGACCCGCCTTTTGCCAAAAAATGTGGAGAGGTTAACAATAATCAAGATGAATCAGCACTTCATACCACCCGATTACAAAATAAGTGAATGCACGCAGGAAGAAGAGGACACCGACTTAGGTGACGCCGACGGAAGTTCTTCTCGGTCACCAGACCTACTCCCGTCTCAATTCGTAGACTTGGAGGACGAGCTCTGCTTCCCTGACACCGAGGCCTGAAAATTACTTCCTTTTTTTCCATACTTATTCACTTTTATTCCTGTGTGTCTTTCTTTGTTTTGCTTCTTTTACCACAACAAAACTCTAATTACCTAATCACAATAAGTCCATCATCAGCACTGTCTTCATCTTATTTTCCTTATTGATTGAAGGTGCCGCAGTCTGCATTCAGATGTTCACAAGTTCACAACTCCATCATCCGCCTCCAGACTCCCCCTATCCATTTCCCTCACGGCAGATGGATGGATTATGGAGAAAAAACAAACTTTGTCTTCGTAGACGAGTCCCCTCAAGTGGGACTGAAATAACTGACTGACTTCATGCTTGCTGATTGTTGACAGACCTACTTCTGAAATTTATAGGAGAGGCTGCCCTGTGGGCCCTCACTTTCCGAAGAATGGCTGTTTGTCTCTGTTGAAACCAATTGCTGGTTTTTTTTTGTGAACAGCGCAATTTGCCATGTTTTGAATATACTAGTATTGCAGGTTTTTGGGGGCTTCTTTGGGAGTGTTCTAGATTTGCGGTGCTGGGTCGGAGGGTCTGGGAGCACTGCTGGCACAGTCTAATGTTGATTACATTTGTTTTTCAGGAAATCCATGGTGGAAAAGGGGAGTTAGGGCCTAGCTGCACAGCACATTTGGCATTAATTTCAGGTTGGCCTGAAATTTGCTAAGTCTCACTTTTTTAGGTTTTGCTTTTTGGCTGTTTGGGGGTCTTCTATTTGTTTCCGCCTGGGTTGACGGGTCTGGGGCATTGCTGGGAATATCTAATACCGGATGAAAGTGTTTTGGAGAAAATCGGAGGTGAAAAAGTTTTTGCATTTTCAGGCATTTTGCTCACTTTAGCGTTTTCGGGGGCCTGTTTGGGGGGGGTTCCTGGGGTTTGTGGGTGGGTTTTGGGGTCTTGGAGAAACGCTGGGTATGGATACTTTTGATTGCAAGAGGTTTGAAGCAAATCCATGGTGGCAAAGGGGAGTTAGGGCCTAGCTGCAGAGCGCGCGAGGAGTGATGTTGGAAATGTGCCTAAAAATGTCTAAGTCCCCATTTTTGTATTTTTGCTTTTTGGCTATTTGGGGGCTTCTACTTGCTTCCGCCTGGGTTTACGGGTCTGGGGGCATTGCTGGGAAATGTCTAATACCGGATAAAAGTGTTTTGGAGAAAATCGGAGATGAAAAAGTTTTAGCGTTTTTGCTCACTTGCTTGTCTTTGGGGTGCTGTTTGGGGGGGGTTCCTGGTGTTTGGGGTGGGTTTTGGGGTCTGGGAGCACTGCTGGCACAGTCTAATTTTGATTGCATTTGTTTTTCAGGAAATCCATGGTGGAAAACGGGAGTCATGGCCTAGCTGCACAGCGCGCATAGAGTGATTTTGGAATGAGGCCTAAATATTTCTAAGTGTGAGTTTTTCTGGTTTTGCTTTTGCCTGTTTGGGGGTCTTCTACTTTTTTTCGCCTGGGTTGACGGGTCTGGGACATTGCTAGGAAGGTCTAATACCGGATGTTTTGGATAAAATACATGGTGAAAAAGTTTTTCACTTTTTAGAGTTTTCGCTCACTTTCGTGTTTTCGGGGGCCTGTTTGGGGGGTTCCTGGTGTTTGAAGGTGGGTTTTTGGGTCTTGGAGCAATGCTGGGTATGGATACTTTTGATTGCAAGAGGTTTGAGGCAAATCCATGGTGGCAAAGGGGAGTTAGGGCCTAGCTGCAGAGCGCGCGCGGAGTGATTTTGGAAATTTGCCCAAAAATATCTAAGTACCCATTTTTGTATTTTTGCTTTTTGGCTGTTTGGGGGTCTTCTACTTGTTTCCGCCTGGGTTGACGGGTCTGGTGGCATTGCTGGGAATGTCTAATACCGGATAAAAGTGTTTTGGAGATAATCGGAGGTGAAAAAGGTTTCGCATTTTCAGGCATTTCGCTCACTTTTGTGTTTTCGGGGGCCTGTTTGGGGGGTTTCTGGTGTTGGTGGGTGGGTTTTGGGGTCTTGGAGAAATGCTGGGTATGGATATTTTTGATTGCAAGAGGTTTGAAGCAAATCCATGGTGGCAAAGGGGAGTTAGGGCCTAGCTGCAGACCGCTCGCGGAGTGATTTTGGAAATTTGCCTAAAAATGTCTGTCCCCATTTTTGTATTTTTACTTTTTGGCTGTTTGGGGGTCTTCTACTTGTTTCCGCCTGGGTTGACGGGTCTGGGGGCATTGCTGGGAATGTCTAATACCGGATAAAAGTGTTTTGGAGAAAATCGGAGGTGAAAAAGTTTTTGCGTTTTTGCTCACTTGCTTGTCTTTGGGGTGCTGTTTGGGGGAGTTCCTGGTGTTTGGGGTGGGTTTTGGGGTCTGGGAGCAATGCTGGGTATGGATAATTTTGATTGCAAGAGGTTTGAAGCAAATCCATGGTGGCAAAGGTTAGTTAGGGCCTAGTTGAAGAAAGCGTTTGACACAATTTTTAACTTAGTGCTAGTTAGGGTTAGCAGTATTGCATGTGTTTGGGGTTGTTCGAGATTTTGCCAACTGGGTTCTGGGGTCTACTCTTGGAGCACTTGTTGAGAAATGTCTAATTTTGGTTGCAAGTGGTTTGAAGAACATCCATGGTGGGAAAGGGGGGATTTGGGCCTACTTTACTTTCAAAGTACGTTTTGTCACCATTTTCTACTAGGCCTCGGACAGGTAGCAGTATTGCACGTTTTTGGGGTCTGATTTGGAGTATTCTACATTTTAGCATCTGTGTTTAAGGGTCTGGGAGCACTGCTGGGAAGGTCTAATTTTGTTCTAAAATCGTAGTTTACACTACACCTAGCTTGAGGGGAAAGATCCGCAAAATTCGCCCATACTTATTTATACTTCAAAAGGAGACTCAGAGTACGCCCTTTCGAAACTATTGTACTGTCGATTCTGACACTGAAAGTGTGACTTTTTGCACTACACAGCGTACGTACCTTATATTTTTTTATCGGTGGTGTTTTAATATCACTTCCTGTTTTTCCATCAACATTTACAGGGCGGCTTTCACCCTGTGCAATGGAACAAAGGATGAAGTCAGGCTTCACATTAGCGACCCGCAATTCAGCATCCGCCAGGCAGGCAGTGGACAGGGTGTCTTCTGGTCACCAACATTGATCGACGGAGCGTCAGATGGAACGGAGGAGTACCGCAAATAAGAGGAATGGCTTGATGCATGCAACTTCCCAAATTCAACAGGACAAGTACAACAACATACAGTAACAGTATCCATTCATTTCTACTTATAGTAATGTTATTGCTGTGAACTTCTTTGAGTGTGATTCGGCATTTCTTTGCTCTCTGCTTCTAAATTCATCCCTTAAGCCATTGTATACTTTTAAGTTGCTATTTTTCAAACTAATTTAATGAACAAAGGGGTATATTATCAACAACTAGCGATAATTTTTGTCTCTAACTTGTTTAGAGACAAAAATTATCGCCGCACATCGGCGATTTTTATCGCAGATAAACCTTGCTATTATCAAGGTTTATCGCGAATGCGATAAAAAACGCCCGCAATGCATGAATATCGCTGAAAAGTCAGCGATATTCATGCATTATCGAGCAAATGCTCTTAGCCATGTTATCCACCTCCCATTGGATAACATGGCTAAGAACTGCTCAGGGCAGGTGTTAGCTTTTGGAGATATTCGCGCTTAGCGCGAATATCTCCAAAAGTTGGTAATAGGAGATAGCGATGTTAGCGACTGTTTCCAGTCGCTAACATCTTGGCACGCCCACTTTGCATATCATTAGTGATAAATATCACTGACATGCAAAGTGGGGCCCATGATGGTCGCTATCTCCTATTAGCTGTCGCTAACTGGTGTTAGCGACAGCTTGGTAATAGGGAGATCATTTTATCTCCGCTTTCTTGGCTTTTAAAGCCAAAAAAGCGGAGATAAAACCCCTTGATAATATACCCCAAAGTGTTTCTCCGAGTGCAGAGATAGGCAAGTGAAAACGCATATTTACTGCAGCCCTGTACTGTCGCATTCTTTCATTCATTAGAAAGTTCTACTTAGTTAAAGTAACCTAACCATCCATGTAGTAATCAACTTCATGCCTGCAGAAGTGCAAGCACTTCCTTTATGCCCCTTTATGGATATCTTCGTATCCAAAGATTTGTTTATCTTCATTTGTTGTTTTTCCATGCTGTGTTTTTTTTTCCTGTCTCACAACAAAACTTTCCCAAAAAACCCCATTCCCATCCAATTTCCAAACCCTAACCCTCTTCCCCCGGGCTGTGTGGTTTTCATTGATGTGTGAGTAAATGACAGCAATAATTCCACACACTTGCTGGGGAGGATAAGGTCATAGCAACTGAAAATGAATTACATTTCAAGGCTGGTGAAGGAATCGAAGGATATATTCTTAGTCAGCTTGACACAGACCCATGACTATTGGCAAATCAAAGCAGATTTTCATGGGCGCCATGAAATGGATTGATCATGAAGAACATCCTCCTCCTACACGTGGCAAATGATTACGTTGCTGTGTCCTTCACCTTCAGTACTATTTCTTGTAGTAGTATTCAATGTCAAATTCCACGCAAGTAGTAGTTATACTTTCAATACTTTGACATTTGTAAGGCTACATTTTGGCACTGTTCTAGTGTACTGTCACGTGCTATAGTATCTATCGTACCGTTCTAAGGCCAATCAAGTTTTCAATATCTTTTTTTTCATATGCTGCAATTGCCACTGTGTACCATCACTAGTACCACCGCAATGATGCCATTTCAACCGCCGAGGATTGCCAACCTTAATCGCCATTTGCCATGCAGACAGCCCTGTGCCTAGCCCTAAATTCAAACACGAATTACAGGTAAGATAAGCGTTTGGGGGGGAAAGAATAATGGAGTAGTATGAGAGACGAGAGACTGGCGGTAGTACTAGTAAAGTCCTAGGACAGTTGAATTCATTAACTCTGTGAGAGGCACTTACTTTTGTAAACATTTGGGCAATTACTTACACAATTTGAATCAAGAAGCCACTTAAGTTTCCGGAAAACAAACTGACAGTTAACCCCCCCCTCCAGCCTCAACTGCAGTAAAAACACGTATGCTATGTTTAAGTTGAAAGTAATAATTATTTATATCCCTAACAAAAATAAACTATCCCGCAAGACCCGACCCACCCCCACTCCCTAACCCCAAAGAATAAAAAGTCCCCAAATTCCAAAAAACCCAACTCCCAATTCCTACCCCCCAAAAGTCTTTAAAAAAGGGGCAAGGGACAGTCTCTCCTTCTCTAATGCCGCCGGCGGCGTACTTTCTGGGCCAGGTGGTCATGCTCCTTGCGGAGGTTCTTGAGCAGGATTCTCAGTTTCTTCTGCTCCTGCTCAAGGTAGGACACCCTGAGTGTTAGGAGGTGCACGCGTGCCTTGCACCTGCTGTGGGGGGCAGATGATTTTTTGGCTGCCTGGCGGTGGCGGGTGGCTGCGGTACCACGGCTCCGTACCGCTGGAGGCCTGCGCTGACTGGCTGACCCAGGGAGCACGGAGGAGGATGCAGCTGTCCCTGTAGATGTTGTGGTGGTCTGCGACTGCGTTTCCTCCTCCTCCTGGGCCACCAGCCGCCGATATTCGGCGACAGTCGCCTCCAGTTTCCTTTGCTGGGCCCATCTAGCCAGCTACTTACGTGACAGTTTGGAAGGAGCATCTACATGAAGAAAGAAAAACATAGTCTGTAAGCAATGCTCTTTAAGATTAACACAAAATAATTCAGCAGAAAGTTGTGTCACAGTAGAACTAGCAACTTTGAAGCACAGTACATAACATTTGTGGCCTGTATCTATCTAACCTCCCACTCCTTCAGCCTTGCTCTAACATTAGTGGGAGTTTCAGGAATCAATTCTATGAGCACTATGGACTCAGTACATTATTAGAGTCGACTATGACAGTACACCAGTCTTATTCTTCTTCTTCTCTCTTGTTTAGCGAATTGGTACGTAAACTTCTGGAAGCCGGCATAATGCCAGCACAGTCAACTTGCACCGGAGAAAAACAGACGCACGCCATGATGACACAGGCTTGCGTTACTGTACCAGTCCAGTACATGCAGGTGGTGAAGCTCTTACTTTTCTATTACAGGTGGCACTGAGAATACTCTGTTACAAGGGCTGCTGCTTAATTAGTTTAACTTTCACCCTACAGTGCCAATGACTACTAGAAAAGGAAAATGAAGAAGATAAATAATATGATTATCTATCCCTGCACAGGATATGTATTTGATTACATATGGGATGACTTTAGGTGATTTGTTTTTTATTGAGTGAACACTGATAGGCCACACATGAATGACAGAGTTGTACTAAAATTATTAACAGAGGTAGTGAGTGGCCCCCGTAATCGCCGGATATATGCTGTGCTAGCAATAAAAAGTACTGATACTATTCATGGTAGTATTCGGAAAGATTACAACTTCTTTTTCTTGCCTTTCCTACACTCGAACGGACGTGCGGGTGCGGTGTTACATGCTCTTCAAAGTAACACTTAGTTCATCCAGTGACCGTCTACTCTCTCTACATACACATATGCTATCTATGAGTCAGATAGTACCATGATCCAGGCATCCATCCATTCAAAGTAAATGTCAATCATTCTTCTTAATGTCTCAAGTGGACAAAACAAACCTTACTTTTTCTCACGGGAAAACAACATTTTCATTTTATTTTGGAAACCGCAAGCCATGCATCCGTGCTTGACTTGCAATTGAATTTCAACCAAAGGATATATTTCGCACACATACAGTTTCTGTTTCACCCACCCAGGCAGACCTGTTTCCTTTCTCCTTCCACCCATCCTTGCTTCATCCTTCAACCGGCCATGCATCACATTCCCTGCCACCTCGGGCAGCATTGAAAAACACGTATCATTCTTTGCCAGTCATCATTACTTTTAACTCGCTCGTCCTTCCACACTTACTTACACCCTTCTTTCCCTTTTCGTTCATCCCATCCATTAAGTTCATCTCTGATCTGACTTGGATTCTCGAAAAAACTTTCACAGCTGAGTTGAAGTCAATTTAGAGGAGGCTACTGCCTGGTTAATAAAAACTTAGTTCTAAATTTGTAAGTCTTCTTAACAGTATAGTATACTTGTCCTGTACAACATATATACCCGTGCAGAGAGCACACTCTGCAGTCTGCTATCTCAATAAGTAAGTAATATAATAGCTTACCACTGTCTGCCACTACCATGGCATCCCCCACAGCAGCTTCCGCTGGCTGTTGCACCGCCTCCGCCCCAGGAGTGCCAACCTCCGCGCTGGCACTGGCACCGGTGGCTGGTTGTGCCGATGCTCCGCCTAGAAAATACATTTCAGATTCTTAGATGCCATATACACCACTCCCTAGTATTTTGTCTAGGAATGAAAAAATTTCACTACAACTACACAAACAAATGTAATAATTTGTGACTGTCTAGTCAACTCAAAACTAAAAATTGCACTTTTTTTCAGGGAAGGGTGTTGCTTGTCTTGCTACAGTTTTTGGCACAACTGATGAATGCTTGCTTTTTAACATGCACCGTTTTTCTCATAACAGACAGAAGCTTCCCTTCTAAGAACAAGAGCAACATCAGATCATCATCACTAGGACGGAGTCAGCAACGATTCAGCACCACAAAGAAGATTTGAAGTTCCAACCAGGTGAGGGCTCACCCACAATTAATGTGTGAAATCACTAAGCACTTTTCCATTTTCAATCCACTGTTTATGTTGTATGATGAACTTGATTTTAATAAATGTTTTTACTTTTAATAAAGCTTTAAAACTTACATAGACTCTGTGGTTTTTATAGTCATGAGTGAGTGAGCGAAAGGGTTTGCAATTTGCAAGCATGAGTCCGTGGCTCTGACAGTTCTGGACTCTGACTCCGTAGTCTTATGTCCTGGGTTGGATAATCGTCATTGGGGATCAATCATCGATGATTTAGGGAGCTAAATGACTCTGTCACACTAGCTAGTCAGTAAGGAGATGGGGGGCTTCAAATTCTGTTATGACTGAGGTACGTGGAAAATCTAACTGCGTCTATTATAATTGATAAACAATGCACTATTTAGTGTCCATAATTCTGTTTGTGCAGAATTGTCCCTGCAACAATAGTAGTATGGATTGTCCTCCTATCCAATCAAAAAGTAAACTAGTATCTTATTCTTTCTTGGTGGTCATTGAAAGTTTCTTGTTGGGAATTGTCAAAGCATAAACATTTAGAAGACTTCATAAGACATTATGGACAACCCAGAGGACTGCACTCAGTGCATAGAGCTATTGATTAATAGAATGGGAGTTTTGTTTAACACCTTTTGCCAACTGTGCAAGCTTAGTTAGCTACACAGACAGACTAATAATAATAATCTAGTAGTACCACAGGGAGTCATAGTAGAGGCAGGATAAGAATTTAGAAACAGTCTACAAGACGATGTACGAAAAATCGAATGAGGCACGTTAGTAAAAAATAGGTACTCTAAAAGGTAGGTAAGTATAATTTTTAATATTTACATGAAAACTTACTGGGGCCAGCAGAGGAGCCCTCGCCTGACCGATCCTGGCCTTCCTGGTCCTCAGTCGCTGGCGCCGCTACCTCCTCCTCCTCTGTCCTCTTGCACCTGGGGGGAGCTGATGTACAACATGAAAGAAAGACCCAAACATGGATGATTGTTGTCAACCACATCAAACATTTCAAAAGAACAATAACAAATTATTTCGGGGAAATAGCAAATAGACAACAATTGCACTACATTTATTGACCTATCTGGTGTGGTCTACTAGGATATTAGTATTGCTGGATTCGCGGACCGTCGACTTGGAAAGTTATGTAACTCACTAAACCAACTACAAAAAGGTTCGACTAGGACAGGCAGGCAGCACTCCGCAGCATGCGAAGTGGCAGACAAAGTCCATCGTGATTGCAGACCAGTGAGAACACTAAAGTAAGTTTCCTACTACATAACTAGTCATTAAAATACTCAAACTATCAATCCACCACCACTCTTATTAGTGGCAGGTGTACAAAGGAAGGACTGAATTTGAGTCTCTAGGGGCAGATTTACAAGTCCCTTGCGGCTCTTTTGCTCCGTCGGTGCGTGACTTTTGTGACGCAGCGGCAGCGCAAAAGAGGCGCCATGGTGCCGGGTATATTAACAACGTGACGCATCTGGGAGATACATCACGTTGTAAAGCCCTGCGCCATCAGGGGGCGTTCCGGCGCATGGGAGTGCGTTCCTGTGCAGGAACGCATACTAAAAGTGGCTGAGTGAAATCTACAAGATTTCACTCAGTCACTTTTAGGCCAATGCTGCGTCACTCAAAACCCTGCGGCTGCTTGAAGCAGACGTACGGCTAGACGCAGCATTGGGGAGATAGGGCACCCAAGAGCATTGCTGGAGCTGCCTCGTGGTTGCGCCGCAACTCCAGCAATGCGCTGACTTTAGGGCACAGATGCGTGTTGCTTCTGTGTCGTTTTTGCCCCATGGTGCGCCGTATTGTAAATGCGGCGCACCATGGGTGGTGGAGGCGTGGCACACAATTACTGGCGCATCCCTGCTAATTTGCAGGAATGCACCAGTAATTGTAAATCTGCCCCTTGGTGTCTAGCATTACGCAGTTCTGTAAAGTACACTCATACATAATTACTCAGGCCAATGAAATCAACACAAAAAATCGAAAACAAATAAGCATAGTAGCACCGCCACTGAGCAGGAGAGCAGTGCACCTGAAATGCAATTACAGAACATTTTTAAACATAATTTACCTACAATGTAATCGGCAGCATTATTGCTCTTTGGAAAAAAAAGAATTTGCAACATGATAACACATAGAGCAGGAGAAAACAGAGTAGTGATTAAATAGCTACAACTACTCACCAAGCCCGGGAATCTCGACGCCTAGCAGGTCGAGCAGGTCGCGTTCACGGTCCAGGAGGTCGGACCACCGGTGCTTGGCCTGGTTGTAGGTGCGCCGGACCCCAGAGTGTTGATACATGGCCCGGCACACCTTCTCCCACCGATTCCGACGCTCCCGGGCCCTGTACCCGTCAGCGATCCTGCCGCCTGCCGCCATGGTCTTGGGGAGGCGGCGCTGGACATAAAAAACCAGTGCGGCCACCTCCTCGGCGCTAAAGATCTCCCGGACTGTGACGTTCTCCCCCCGCAATCGCCCGCATGGGAGCAGGGTACAGGGTGTGGGATCTTTCCCCTTCCCCTTCTCCTTCCCGGCTCCCTTTGCCATGGTCCTGTACAGCAGGAAGAAGAAAAAAGGAAAGAATAGGGAAAAAGTAAAGTAATTTTTTTTTTTGTAGCTTTAAAAGTAACGAAAAGTTGAAAAAAACACAAAATATAGATCTAGAAAAAAAGAGGGATAGATATAGAGTAGAACAGATAACAAAAGTCCAAAGAAACAAAGGATTGAACAGATGAAAGGAGGATTAGAAAGCATGCACAGAACCATAGCAATGAATGAAAAACAAGATGGCCGCGCCCATTGAGGACCGCGTGGGTAAGTTCGCGCGATATTTCCCGTGCGAGCACGCGAAAACGCCCGCGAATACGTAATCGCTCGCCACATACGACGCGAGCATGCAACTAGCGGATGGAAACACGTCACGCAAACAAGATGGCCGCGCCCATACATGACCGCATGGGCAACCTCGGGGGCGGTGCGCTGCAAGCGGTCCACGAATAAGCAAAAAAACGTGCGAACACGCAAAAAAAAGGAAATCCGCAAATTCGCACGAATTTTCGGATTGCAAGTTCGATTTCGCATGAATTTGCGCCCCGCGAATCTCGCGAAATGGCAGAAAAATGAATTTTGGAAAACTGAAAGCACTTAGCAGGTGCAAAAGTTTAAGCTAAATTGTAACCATTCCCTGTAGTGCTTCCTGAGGGGCCCCTCCAGAGTTCAGTTGCCTACTTGCAACTATTCTCTGACCCTGCTCTGACCCTCAAAGCAGGGTCAGAGAATAGTTACAAGTATGGCACAATGCTCCTGTAAAAAAAAATAAACTGCAACAGGAAGCACTTACAGCTAAGGAAGCAGGTGCTAGACTTGAAGCTCAAATTCAGTGACACATTAACCAGCCCCAAATTAATTCATCTCGGTTGAGGTTGGGAAGGTGTGCTTTCCCCACCATAGTCTACAGTGGTGAACAAGAGGGTGGTAGTGGTGAACCAGAGGGTGACAGTGATGATCCAGAGGGTGGCAGTGGCAAACCAGAGGGCGGCAGTGATGAACAAGAGGGTGGCAGTGGTGAGTGCTGAATCTGAGGGTGGCAGGGGTGAACCAGAGGGTGTCAGTGGTGAACCAGAGGGTGCTGTGATGAAACAGAGGGTGGCAGTGGTGAACCAGAGGGTGGCAGTGATGAACCAGAGGGGGACAGTGATGATCCAGAGGGGGACAGTGATGATCCAGAGGGTGGCAGTGGCAAACCAGAGGATAGCAGTGATGAACCAGGGGGTGACAGTGGTGAACCAGAGGGTGCTGTGATGAACCAGAGGGTGGCAGTGATGAACCGGAGGGTGGCAGTGGTGAACCAGAGGGTGGCAGTGATGAACCAGAGGGTGGCAATGGTGAACCAGAGGGTGCTGTGATGAACCAGAGGGTGGCAGTGATGAACCAGAGGGGGACAGTGATGATCCAGAGGGTTGTGGTGGCAAACCAGAGGGTGGCAGTGATGAACCAGAGGGTGGCAGTGGTGAGTGCTGAACCTGAGGATGGCAGGGGTGAACAAGAGGGTGTCAGTGGTGAACCAGAGGGTGCTGTGATGAACCCGCGGGTGGCAGTGATGAACCAGAGGGTGGCAGTGATGAACCAGAGGGGGGCAGTGATGATCCAGAGGGTGGCAGTGGCAAACCAGAGGGTGGCAGTGATGAACCAGAGGGTGGCAGTGGGGAGTGCTGAACCTGAGGGTGGCAGGGGTGAACCAGAGGGTGTCAGTGGTGAACCAGAGGGTGCTGTGATGAACCAGAGGGTGGCAGTGATGAACTAGAGGGTGGCAGTGATGAACCAGAGGGGGACAGTGATGATCCAGAGGGTGGCAGTGGCAAACTAGAGGGTGGCAGTGATGAACAAGAGGGGGACAGTGATGATCCAGAGGGGGACAGTGATGATCCAGAGGGTGGCAGTGGCAAACCAGAGGGTGGCAGTGATGAACCAGGGGGTGACAGTGGTGAACCAGAGGGTGCTGTGATGAACCAGAGGGTGGCAGTGATGAACCAGAGGGTGGCAGTGGCAAACCAGAGGGTGGCAGTGATGATCCAGAGGGTGGCAGTGGCAAACCAGAGGGTGGCAGTGATGAACCAGAGGGTGGCAGTGGTGAGAGCTGAACCAGAGGGTGGCAGGGGTGAACCAGAGGGGGACAGTGATGATCCAGAGGGTGGCAGTGGCAAACCAGAGGGTGGCAGTGATGAGCCAGAGGGTGGCAGTGGTGAGAGCTGAACCAGAGGGTGGCAGGGGTGAACCAGAGGGTGTCAGTGGTGAACCAGAGGGTGCCTTGATGAACCAGAGGGTGGCAGTGATGAACCAGAGGGTGGCAGTGGTGAACCAGAGGGTGACATGGGTGAACCATAGGGTGACAGTGGTGAACCAGAGGGTGCTGTGCCCATACACGACCGCATGGGTAACTTCGCCTTGGTAGCGGCTCGCGAACATGCACAAAGCCCCATGAACCAGAGGGTGCTGTGATGAACCAGAGGGTGGCAGTGATGAACCAGAGGGGGACAGTGGTGAGAGCTGAACCAGAGGGTGGCAGTGGCAAACCAGAGGGTGGCAGTGATGAACCAGAGGGTGGCAGTGGTGGGAGCTGAACCAGAGGGTGGCAGGGGTGAACCAAAGGGTGTCAGTGGTGAACCAGAGGGTGCTGTGATGAACCAGAGGGTGGCTGTGATGAACCAGAGGGTGGAAGTGATGAACCAGAGGGTGGCAGTGGTGAACCAGAGGGTGGCAGTGATGAACCAGAGGGTGGCACTGGTGAACCAGATGATGCTGTGATGAACCAGAGGGTGGCAGTGATAAACAAGAGGGGGACAGTGATGATCCAGAGGGGGACAGTGATGATCCAGAGGGCGGCAGTGGCAAACCAGAGGGTGGAAGTGATGAACTAGGGGGTGACAGTGGTGAACCAGAGGGTGCTGTGATGAACCAGAGGGTGGCAGTGATGAACCAGAGGGTGGCAGTGGTGAACTAGAGGGTGGCAGTGATGAACCAGAGGGTGGCACTGGTGAACCAGGGGGTGCTGTGATGAACAAGAGGGTGGCAGTGATGAACCAGAGGGGGACAGTGATGATCCAGAGGGTGGCAGTGGCAAACCAGAGGGTGGCAATGATGAAACAGAGGGTGGCAGTGGTGAGAGCTGAACCAGAGGGTGGCATGGGTGAACCAGAGGGTGTCAGAGGTGAACCAGAGGGTGCTGTGATGAACCAGAGGGTGGCAGTGATGAACCAGAGGGTGGCAGTGATGAACCAGAGGGGGACAGTGATGATCCAGATTGTGGCAGTGGCAAACCAGAGGGTGGCAGTGATGAACCAGAGGGTGGCAGTGGTGAGTGCTGAACCTGAGGGTGGCAGGGGTGAACCAGAGGGTGTCAGTGGTGAACCAGAGGGTGCTGTGATGAACCAGAGGGTGGCAGTGATGAACCAGAGGGGGACAGTGATGATCCAGTGGGTGGCAGTGGCAAACCAGAGGGTGGCAGTGATGAACCAGGGGGTGTCAGTGGTGAACCTGAGGGTGCTGTGATAAACCAGAGGGTGGCAGTTATGAACCAGAGGGTGGCAGTGATGAACCAGAGGGGGACAGTGATGATCCAGAGGGGGACAGTGATGATCCAGAGGGTGGCAGTGGCAAACCAGAGGTTGGCAGTGATGAACCAGGAGGTGACAGTGGTGAACCATAGGGTGCTGTGATGAACCAGAGGGTGGCAGTGATGAACCGGAGGGTGGCAGTGGTGAACCAGAGGGTGGCAGTGATGAACCAGAGGGTGGCAGTGGTGAGTGCTGAACCTGAGGGTGGCAGGGGCGAACCAGAGGGTGTCAGTGATGAACCAGAGGGTGGCAGTGATGAACCAGAGGGTGGCACTGGTGAACCTGAGGGTGCTGTGATGAACCATAGGGTGGCAGTGATGAACCAGAGGGTGGAAGTGATGAACCAGAGGGTGGCAGTGGTGAGAGCTGAACCAGAGGGTGGCAGGGGTGAACCAGAGGGTGTCAGTGGTGAACCAGAGGGTGGCAGTGATGAACAAAAGGGGGACAGTGATGATCCAGAGGGGGACTGTGATGATCCAGAGGGTGGCAGTGGCAAACCAGAGGGTGGCAGTGATGAACCAGGGGGTGACAGTGGTGAACCAGAGGGTGCTGTGATGAACCAGAGGGTGGCAGTGATGAACCAGAGGGTGGCAGTGGCAAACCAGAGGGTGGCAGTGATGAACAAAAGGGGGACAGTGATGATCCAGAGGGGGACTGTGATGATCCAGAGGGTGGCAGTGGCAAACCAGAGGGTGGCAGTGATGAACCAGGGGGTGACAGTGGTGAACCAGAGGGTGCTGTGATGAACCAGAGGGTGGCAGTGATGAACCAGAGGGTGGCAGTGGCGAACCAGAGGGTGGCAGTGATGAACCAGAGGGTGGCAGTGATGAACCAGAGGGTGGCACTGGTGAACCTGAGGGTGCTGTGATGAACCATAGGGTGGCAGTGATGAACCATAGGGTGGCAGTGATGAACCAGAGGGTGGAAGTGATGAACCAGACGGTGGCAGTGGTGAGAGCTGAACCAGAGGGTGGCAGGGGTGAACCAGAGGGTGTCAGTGGTGAACCAGAGGGTGCCTTAATGAACCAGAGGGTGGCAGTAATGAACCAGAGGGTGTCAGTGGTGAACCAGAGGGTGACAGGGGTGAACCAGAGGGTGACAATGGTGAACCAGAGAGTGGCAGTGTTGAACCAGAGGGTGCTGTGCCCATACATGACCGCATGGGTAACTTCGCCATGGTAGCGGCTCGCGAACATGCACAAAGCCCCGCCAACCAGAGGGTGCTGTGATAAACCAGAGGGGGTCAGGAATGAACCAGAGGGGAACAGTGATGATCCAGAGGGTGGCAGTGGCAAACCAGAGGGTGGCAGTGATGAACCAGAGGGTGGCAGTGGTGAGAGCTGAACCAGAGGGTGGCCGGGGTGAACCAGAGGGTGTCTGTGGTGAACCAGAGGGTGCTGTGATGAACTAGAGGGTGGCTGTGATGAACCAGAGGGTGGAAGTGATGAACCAGAGGGTGGCAGTGGTGAACCAGAGGGTGGCAGTGATGAACCAGAGGGTGACACTGGTGAACCAGATGGTGCTGTGATGAACCAGAGGGTGGCAGTGATAAACAAGAGGGGGACTGTGATGATCTAGAGTGGGACAGTGATGATCCAGAGGGCGGCAGTGGCAAACCAGAGGGTGGCAGTGATGAACTAGGGGGTGGCAGTGGTGAACCAGAGGGTGCTGTGATGAACCAGAGGGTGGCAGTGATGAACCAGAGGGTGGCAGTGGTGAACCAGAGGGTGGCAGTGATGAACCAGAGGGGAACAGTGATGTTCCAGAGGGTGGCAGTGGCAAACCAGAGGGTGGCAGTGATGAACCAGAGGGTGGCAGTGGTGAGAGCTGAACCAGAGGGTGGCAGGGGTGAACCAGAGGGTGTCAGTGGTGAACAAGAGGGTGCTGTGATGAACCAGAGGTTGGCAGTGATGAACCAGAGGGTGGCAGTGATGAACCAGAGGGGGACAGTGATGATCCAGAGGGTGGCAGTGATGAACAAGAGGGTGGCAGTGATGAACCAGAGGGGAACAGTGATGATCCAGAGGGTGGCAGTGGCAAACCAGAGGGTGGCAGTGATGAACTAGGGGGTGACAGTGGTGAACCAGAGGGTGCTGTGATGAACCAGAGGGTGGCAGTGATGAACCAGAGGGTGGCAGTGATGAACAAGAGGGTGGCAGTGATGAACCAGAGGGGAACAGTGATGATCCAGAGGGTGGCAGTGGCAAACCAGAGGGTGGCAGTGATGAACCAGAGGGTGGCAGTGGTGAGAGCTGAACCAGAGGGTGGCAGGGGTGAACCAGAGGGTGTCAGTGGTGAACAAGAGGGTGCTGTGATGAACCAGAGGGTGGCAGTGATGAACCAGAGGGTGGCAGTGATGAACCAGAGGGGGACAGTGATGATCCAGAGGGTGGCAGTGGCAAACCAGAGGGTGGCAGTGATGAACCAGAGGGTGGCAGTGGTGAGTGCTGAACCTGAGGGTGGCAGGGGTGAACCAGAGGGTGTCAGTGGTGAACCAGAGGGTGCTGTGATGAACCAGAGGGTGGCAGTGATGAACCAGGGGGTGGCAGTGATGAACTAGAGGGTGGCACTGGTGAACCAGAGGGTGCTGTGATGAACCAGAGGGTGGCAGTGATGAACCAGAGGGGGACAGTGATGATCCAGAGGGTGGCAGTGGCAAACCAGAGGGTGGCAGTGATGAACCAGAGGGTGGCAGTGGTGAGTGCTGCACCAGATGGTGACAGGGGTGAACCAGGGGGTGTCAGTGGTGAACCAGAGGGTGCTTTGATGAACCAGAGGGTGGCAGTTATGAACCAGAGGGTGGCAGTGATTAACCAGAGGGGGACAGTGATGATCCAGAGGGTGGCAGTGGTAAACCAGAGAGTGGCAGTGATGAACCAGAGGCAGTGGTGAGTGCTGAACCAGAGGGTGGCAGGGGTGACCCAGAGGGTGTCAGTGGTGAACCAGAGGGTGCTGTGATGAACCAGAGGGTGGCATTGATGAACCAGAGGGTGGCAGTGGTGAACCAGAGGGTGGCAGTGGTGAACCAGAGGGTGGCACTGGTGAACCAGATGGTGCTGTGATGAACCAGAGGGTGGCAGTGATAAAAAAGAGGGGGACAGTGATGATCTAGAGGGGGACAGTGATGATCCAGAGGGCGGCAGTGGCAAACCAGAGGGTGGCAGTGATGAACTAGGGGGTGACAGTGGTGAACCAGAGGGTGCTGTGATGAACCAGAGGGTGGCAGTGATGAACCAGAGGGTGGCAGTGGTGAACCAGAGGGTGGCAGTGATAAACCAGAGGGTGGCACTGGTGAACCAGGGGGTGCTGTGATGAACAAGAGGGTGGCAGTGATGAACCAGAGGGGAACAGTGATGATCCAGAGGGTGACAGTGGCAAACCAGAGGGTGGCAGTGATGAACCAGAGGGTGGCAGTGGTGAGAGCTGAACCAGAGGGTGGCAGGGGTGAACCACAGGGTGTCAGTGGTGAACCAGAGGGTGCTGTGATGAACCAGAGGGTGGCAGTGATGAACCAGAGGGTGGCAGTGATGAACCAGAGGGGGACAGTGATGATCCAGAGGGTGGCAGTGGCAAACCAGAGGGTGGCAATGATGAACCAGAGGGTGGCAGTGGTGAGTGCTGAACCTGAGGGTGGCAGGGGTGAACCAGAGGGTGTCAGTGGTGAACCAGAGGGTGCTGTGATGAACCAGAGGATGGCAGTGATGAACCAGGGGGTGGCAGTGATGAACCAGGGGGTGGCAGTGATGAACCAGAGGGTGGCACTGGTGAACCAGAGGGTGCTGTGATGAACCAGAGGGTGGCAGTGATGAACCAGAGGGGGACAGTGATGATCCAGAGGGTGGCAGTGGCAAACCAGAGGGTGGCAGTGATGAACCAGAGGGTGGCAGTGGTGAGTGCTGCACCAGAGGGTGACAGGGGTGAACCAGGGGGTGTCAGTGGTGAACCAGAGGGTGCTTTGATGAACCAGAGGGTGGCAGTTATGAACCAGAGGGTGGCAGTGATTAACCAGAGGGGGACAGTGATGATCCAGAGGGTGGCAGTGGCAAACCAGAGAGTGGCAGTGATGAACCAGAGGGTGGCAGTGGTGAGTGCTGAACCAGAGGGTGGCAGGGGTGACCCAGAGGGTGTCAGTGGTGAACCAGAGGGTGCTGTGATGAACCAGAGGGTGGCATTGATGAACCAGAGGGTGGCAGTGGTGAACCAGAGGGTGTCAGTGGTGAACCAGAGGGTGCCTTGATGAACCAGAGGGTGGCAGTGATGAACCAGAGGGTGGCAGTGGTGAACCAGAGGGTGACATGGGTGAACCATAGGGTGACAGTGGTGAACCAGAGGGTGCTGTGCCCATACACGACCGCATGGGTAACTTCGCCTTGGTAGCGGCTCGCGAACATGCACAAAGCCCCATGAACCAGAGGGTGCAGTGATGAACCAGAGGGTGGCAGTGATGAACCAGAGGGGGACAGTGGTGAGAGCTGAACCAGAGGGTGGCAGTGGCAAACCAGAGGGTGGCAGTGATGAACCAGAGGGTGGCAGTGGTGGGAGCTGAACCAGAGGGTGGCAGGGGTGAACCAAAGGGTGTCAGTGGTGAACCAGAGGGTGCTGTGATGAACCAGAGGGTGGCTGTGATGAACCAGAGGGTGGAAGTGATGAACCAGAGGGTGGCAGTGGTGAACCAGAGGGTGGCAGTGATGAACCAGAGGGTGGCACTGGTGAACCAGATGATGCTGTGATGAACCAGAGGGTGGCAGTGATAAACAAGAGGGGGACAGTGATGATCCAGAGGGGGACAGTGATGATCCAGAGGGCGGCAGTGGCAAACCAGAGGGTGGAAGTGATGAACTAGGGGGTGACAGTGGTGAACCAGAGGGTGCTGTGATGAACCAGAGGGTGGCAGTGATGAACCAGAGGGTGGCAGTGGTGAACTAGAGGGTGGCAGTGATGAACCAGAGGGTGGCACTGGTGAACCAGGGGGTGCTGTGATGAACAAGAGGGTGGCAGTGATGAACCAGAGGGGGACAGTGATGATCCAGAGGGTGGCAGTGGCAAACCAGAGGGTGGCAATGATGAAACAGAGGGTGGCAGTGGTGAGAGCTGAAACAGAGGGTGGCATGGGTGAACCAGAGGGTGTCAGAGGTGAACCAGAGGGTGCTGTGATGAACCAGAGGGTGGCAGTGATGAACCAGAGGGTGGCAGTGATGAACCAGAGGGGGACAGTGATGATCCAGATTGTGGCAGTGGCAAACCAGAGGGTGGCAGTGATGAACCAGAGGGTGGCAGTGGTGAGTGCTGAACCTGAGGGTGGCAGGGGTTAACCAGAGGGTGTCAGTGGTGAACCAGAGGGTGCTGTGATGAACCAGAGGGTGGCAGTGATGAACCAGAGGGGGACAGTGATGATCCAGTGGGTGGCAGTGGCAAACCAGAGGGTGGCAGTGATGAACCAGGGGGTGTCAGTGGTGAACCTGAGGGTGCTGTGATAAACCAGAGGGTGGCAGTTATGAACCAGAGGGTGGCAGTGATGAACCAGAGGGGGACAGTGATGATCCAGAGGGGGACAGTGATGATCCAGAGGGTGGCAGTGGCAAACCAGAGGTTGGCAGTGATGAACCAGGAGGTGACAGTGGTGAACCATAGGGTGCTGTGATGAACCAGAGGGTGGCAGTGATGAACCGGAGGGTGGCAGTGGTGAACCAGAGGGTGGCAGTGATGAACCAGAGGGTGGCAGTGGTGAGTGCTGAACCTGAGGGTGGCAGGGGCGAACCAGAGGGTGTCAGTGATGAACCAGAGGGTGGCAGTGATGAACCAGAGGGTGGCACTGGTGAACCTGAGGGTGCTGTGATGAACCATAGGGTGGCAGTGATGAACCAGAGGGTGGAAGTGATGAACCAGAGGGTGGCAGTGGTGAGAGCTGAACCAGAGGGTGGCAGGGGTGAACCAGAGGGTGTCAGTGGTGAACCAGAGGGTGGCAGTGATGAACAAAAGGGGGACAGTGATGATCCAGAGGGGGACTGTGATGATCCAGAGGGTGGCAGTGGCTTGACCAGAGGGTGGCAGTGATGAACCAGGGGGTGACAGTGGTGAACCAGAGGGTGCTGTGATGAACCAGAGGGTGGCAGTGATGAACCAGAGGGTGGCAGTGGCAAACCAGAGGGTGGCAGTGATGAACAAAAGGGGGACAGTGATGATCCAGAGGGGGACTGTGATGATCCAGAGGGTGGCAGTGGCAAACCAGAGGGTGGCAGTGATGAACCAGGGGGTGACAGTGGTGAACCAGAGGGTGCTGTGATGAACCAGAGGGTGGCAGTGATGAACCAGAGGGTGGCAGTGGCGAACCAGAGGGTGGCAGTGATGAACCAGAGGGTGGCAGTGATGAACCAGAGGGTGGCACTGGTGAACCTGAGGGTGCTGTGATGAACCATAGGGTGGCAGTGATGAACCATAGGGTGGCAGTGATGAACCAGAGGGTGGAAGTGATGAACCAGAGGGTGGCAGTGGTGAGAGCTGAACCAGAGGGTGGCAGGGGTGAACCAGAGGGTGTCAGTGGTGAACCAGAGGGTGCCTTAATGAACCAGAGGGTGGCAGTAATGAACCAGAGGGTGTCAGTGGTGAACCAGAGGGTGACAGGGGTGAACCAGAGGGTGACAATGGTGAACCAGAGAGTGGCAGTGTTGAACCAGAGGGTGCTGTGCCCATACATGACCGCATGGGTAACTTCGCCATGGTAGCGGCTCGCGAACATGCACAAAGCCCCGCCAACCAGAGGGTGCTGTGATAAACCAGAGGGGGGCAGGAATGAACCAGAGGGGAACAGTGATGATCCAGAGGGTGGCAGTGGCAAACCAGAGGGTGGCAGTGATGAACCAGAGGGTGGCAGTGGTGAGAGCTGAACCAGAGGGTGGCCGGGGTGAACCAGAGGGTGTCTGTGGTGAACCAGAGGGTGCTGTGATGAACTAGAGGGTGGCTGTGATGAACCAGAGGGTGGAAGTGATGAACCAGAGGGTGGCAGTGGTGAACCAGAGGGTGGCAGTGATGAACCAGAGGGTGGCACTGGTGAACCAGATGGTGCTGTGATGAACCAGAGGGTGGCAGTGATAAACAAGAGGGGGACTGTGATGATCTAGAGTGGGACAGTGATGATCCAGAGGGCAGCAGTGGCAAACCAGAGGGTGGCAGTGATGAACTAGGGGGTGGCAGTGGTGAACCAGAGGGTGCTGTGATGAACCAGAGGGTGGCAGTGATGAACCAGAGGGTGGCAGTGGTGAACCAGAGGGTGGCAGTGATGAACCAGAGGGGAACAGTGATGATCCAGAGGGTGGCAGTGGCAAACCAGAGGGTGGCAGTGATGAACCAGAGGGTGGCAGTGGTGAGAGCTGAACCAGAGGGTGGCAGGGGTGAACCAGAGGGTGTCAGTGGTGAACAAGAGGGTGCTGTGATGAACCAGAGGTTGGCAGTGATGAACCAGAGGGTGGCAGTGATGAACCAGAGGGGGACAGTGATGATCCAGAGGGTGGCAGTGATGAACAAGAGGGTGGCAGTGATGAACCAGAGGGGAACAGTGATGATCCAGAGGGTGGCAGTGGCAAACCAGAGGGTGGCAGTGATGAACTAGGGGGTGACAGTGGTGAACCAGAGGGTGCTGTGATGAACCAGAGGGTGGCAGTGATGAACCAGAGGGTGGCAGTGATGAACAAGAGGGTGGCAGTGATGAACCAGAGGGGAACAGTGATGATCCAGAGGGTGGCAGTGGCAAACCAGAGGGTGGCAGTGATGAACCAGAGGGTGGCAGTGGTGAGAGCTGAACCAGAGGGTGGCAGGGGTGAACCAGAGGGTGTCAGTGGTGAACAAGAGGGTGCTGTGATGAACCAGAGGGTGGCAGTGATGAACCAGAGGGTGGCAGTGATGAACCAGAGGGGGACAGTGATGATCCAGAGGGTGCCAGTGGCAAACCAGAGGGTGGCAGTGATGAACCAGAGGGTGGCAGTGGTGAGTGCTGAACCTGAGGGTGGCAGGGGTGAACCAGAGGGTGTCAGTGGTGAACCAGAGGGTGCTGTGATGAACCAGAGGGTGGCAGTGATGAACCAGGGGGTGGCAGTGATGAACTAGAGGGTGGCACTGGTGAACCAGAGGGTGCTGTGATGAACCAGAGGGTGGCAGTGATGAACCAGAGGGGGACAGTGATGATCCAGAGGGTGGCAGTGGCAAACCAGAGGGTGGCAGTGATGAACCAGAGGGTGGCAGTGGTGAGTGCTGCACCAGATGGTGACAGGGGTGAACCAGGGGGTGTCAGTGGTGAACCAGAGGGTGCTTTGATGAACCAGAGGGTGGCAGTTATGAACCAGAGGGTGGCAGTGATTAACCAGAGGGGGACAGTGATGATCCAGAGGGTGGCAGTGGTAAACCAGAGAGTGGCAGTGATGAACCAGAGGCAGTGGTGAGTGCTGAACCAGAGGGTGGCAGGGGTGACCCAGAGGGTGTCAGTGGTGAACCAGAGGGTGCTGTGATGAACCAGAGGGTGGCATTGATGAACCAGAGGGTGGCAGTGGTGAACCAGAGGGTGGCAGTGGTGAACCAGAGGGTGGCACTGGTGAACCAGATGGTGCTGTGATGAACCAGAGGGTGGCAGTGATAAAAAAGAGGGGGACAGTGATGATCTAGAGGGGGACAGTGATGATCCAGAGGGCGGCAGTGGCAAACCAGAGGGTGGCAGTGATGAACTAGGGGGTGACAGTGGTGAACCAGAGGGTGCTGTGATGAACCAGAGGGTGGCAGTGATGAACCAGAGGGTGGCAGTGGTGAACCAGAGGGTGGCAGTGATAAACCAGAGGGTGGCACTGGTGAACCAGGGGGTGCTGTGATGAACAAGAGGGTGGCAGTGATGAACCAGAGGGGAACAGTGATGATCCAGAGGGTGACAGTGGCAAACCAGAGGGTGGCAGTGATGAACCAGAGGGTGGCAGTGGTGAGAGCTGAACCAGAGGGTGGCAGGGGTGAACCACAGGGTGTCAGTGGTGAACCAGAGGGTGCTGTGATGAACCAGAGGGTGGCAGTGATGAACCAGAGGGTGGCAGTGATGAACCAGAGGGGGACAGTGATGATCCAGAGGGTGGCAGTGGCAAACCAGAGGGTGGCAATGATGAACCAGAGGGTGGCAGTGGTGAGTGCTGAACCTGAGGGTGGCAGGGGTGAACCAGAGGGTGTCAGTGGTGAACCAGAGGGTGCTGTGATGAACCAGAGGATGGCAGTGATGAACCAGGGGGTGGCAGTGATGAACCAGGGGGTGGCAGTGATGAACCAGAGGGTGGCACTGGTGAACCAGAGGGTGCTGTGATGAACCAGAGGGTGGCAGTGATGAACCAGAGGGGGACAGTGATGATCCAGAGGGTGGCAGTGGCAAACCAGAGGGTGGCAGTGATGAACCAGAGGGTGGCAGTGGTGAGTGCTGCACCAGAGGGTGACAGGGGTGAACCAGGGGGTGTCAGTGGTGAACCAGGGGGTGTCAGTGGTGAACCAGAGGGTGCTTTGATGAACCAGAGGGTGGCAGTTATGAACCAGAGGGTGGCAGTGATTAACCAGAGGGGGACAGTGATGATCCAGAGGGTGGCAGTGGCAAACCAGAGAGTGGCAGTGATGAACCAGAGGGTGGCAGTGGTGAGTGCTGAACCAGAGGGTGGCAGGGGTGACCCAGAGGGTGTCAGTGGTGAACCAGAGGGTGCTGTGATGAACCAGAGGGTGGCATTGATGAACCAGAGGGTGGCAGTGGTGAACCAGAGGGTGGCAGTGATGAACCAGAGGGTGGCACTGGTGAACCAGATGGTGCTGTGATGAACCAGAGGGTGGCAGTGATAAAAAAGAGGGGGACAGTGATGATCTAGAGGGGGACAGTGATGATCCAGAGGGCGGCAGTGGCAAACCAGAGGGTGGCAGTGATGAACTAGGGGGTGACAGTGGTGAACCAGAGGGTGCTGTGATGAACCAGAGGGTGGCAGTGATGAACCAGAGGGTGGCAGTGGTGAACCAGAGGGTGGCAGTGATGAACCAGAGGGTGGCACTGGTGAACCAGGGGGTGCTGTGATGAACAAGAGGGTGGCAGTGATGAACCAGAGGGGAACAGTGATGATCCAGAGGGTGGCAGTGGCAAACCAGAGGGTGGCAGTGATGAGCCAGAGGGTGGCAGTGGTGAGAGCTGAACCAGAGGGTGGAAGGGGTGAACCAGAGGGTGTCAGTGGTGAACCAGAGGGTCCTGTGATGAACCAGAGGGTGGCAGTGATGAACCAGAGGGTGGCAGTGATGAACCAGAGGGGGACAGTGATGATCCAGGGGGTGGCAGTGGCAAACCAGAGGGTGGCAGTGATGAACCAGAGGGTGGCAGTGGTGAGAGCTGAACCAGAGGGTGGCAGGGGTGAACCAGAGGGTGTCAGTGGTGAACCAGAGGGTGCTGTGATGAACCAGAGGATGGCAGTGATGAACCAGAGGGTGGCAGTGGTGAACCAGGGGGAGGCTTGGATGAACCAGAGGGTGGCACTGGTGAACCAGAGGGTGCTGTGATGAACCAGAGGGTGGCAGTGATGAACCAGAGGGGGACAGTGATGATCCAGAGGGTGGCAGTGGCGAACCAGAGGGTGGCAGTGATGAACCAGAGGGTGGCAGTGGTGAGTGCTGCACCAGAGGGTGGCAGGGGTGAACCAGGGGGTGTCAGTGGTGAACCAGAGGGTGCTGTGATGAACCAGAGGGTGGCAGTTATGAACCAGAGGGTGGCAGTGATTAACCAGAGGGGGACAGTGATGATCCAGAGGGTGGCAGTGGCAAACCAGAGAGTGGCAGTGATGAACCAGAGGGTGGCAGTGGTGAGTGCTGAACCAGAGGGTGGCAGGGGTGACCCAGAGGGTGTCAGTGGTGAACCAGAGGGTGCTGTGATGAACCAGAGGGTGGCATTGATGAACCAGAGGGTGGCAGTGGTGAACCAGAGGGGGACAGTGATGATCCAGAGGGTGGCAGTGATGAACCAGAGGGGGACAGTGATGATCCAGAGGGTGGCAGTGGCAAACCAGACGGTGACAGTGATGAACCCGAGGGTGGCAGTGCGGAGTGCTGAACCAGAGGGTGGCAGGGGTGAACCAGAGGGTGTCAGTCGGGAACCAGAGGGTGCTGTGATGAACCAGAGGGTGGCAGTGATGAACCAGAGGGTGGCAGTGATGAACCAGAGGGGGACAGTGATGTACCAGAGGGTGGCAGTGGCAAACCAGAGGGTGGCAGTGATGAACCAGAGGGTGACAGGGGTGAACCAGAGGGTGCGATGAACCAGAGGGTGGCAGTGATGAACTAGAGGGTGGCAGTGGTGAACCAGAGGGTGGCAGTGATGAACCAGAGGGTGGCAGTGGCAAACCAGAGGGTGGCAGTGATGAACCAGAGGGTGGCAGTGGTGAGTGCTGAACCTGAGGGTGTCAGGGGTGAACCAGAGGGTGTCAGTGGTGAACCAGAGGGTGCTGTGATTAACCAGAGGGTGGCAGTGATGAACCAGAGGGTGGCAGTGATGAACCAGAGGGGGACAGTGATGTACCAGAGGGTGGCAGTGGCAAACCAGAGGGTGGCAGTGATGAACCAGAGGGTGACAGGGGTGAACCAGAGGGTGCGATGAACCAGAGGGTGGCAGTGATGAACTAGAGGGTGGCAGTGGTGAACCAGAGGGTGGCAGTGATGAACCAGAGGGTGGCAGTGGCAAACCAGAGGGTGGCAGTGATATACCAGAGGGTGGCAGTGGTGAGTGCTGAACCTGAGGGTGTCAGGGGTGAACCAGAGGGTGTCAGTGGTGAACCAGAGGGTGGCAGTGATGAACCAGAGGGTGGCAGTGGTGAACCAGAGGGTGACAGGGGTGAACCAGAGGGTGCAGTGGTGAACCAGAGAGTGGCAGTGTTGATCCAGAGGGTGCTGTGCCCATACACGACCGCATGGGTAACTTCGCCGTGCTAGCGGCTCGCGAACATGCACAAAGCTCTGCGAACACGCAAAAAAACCCGCGAACACGCAAAAAAACCAACATTCGCAATTTTGCACGAATTCGCAAATTGTGCGGATTGCCACCAGAGGGTGGCAGTGGCAAACCAGAGGGTGGCAGTGATGAACCAGAGGGTGGCAGTGGTGAGAGCTGAACCAGAGGGTGGCAGCGGTGAACCAGAGGGTGTCAGTGGTGAACCAGAGGGTGCTGTGATGAACCAGAGGGTGGCAGTGATGAACCAGAGGGTGGCAGTGATGAACCAGAGGGTGGAAGTGATGAACCAGAGGGTGGCACTGGTGAAGCAGAGGGTGCTGTGATGAACCAGAGGGTGGCAGTGATGAACCAGAGGGGGACAGTGATGATCCAGAGGGTGGCAGTGGCAAACCAGAGGGTAGCAGTGATGAACCAGAGGGTGGCAGTGGTGAGTGCTGCACCAGAGGGTGTCAGTGGTGAACCAGGGGGTGTCAGTGGTGAACCAGAGGGTGCTGTGATGAACCAGAGGGTGGCAGGTATGAACCAGAGGGTGGCAGTGATTAACCAGAGGGGGACAGTGATGATCCAGAGGGTGGCAGTGGCAAACCAGAGAGTGGCAGTGATGAACCAGAGGGTGGCAGTGGTGAGTGCTGACCCAGAGGGTGGCAGGGGTGACCCAGAGGGTGTCAGTGGTGAACCAGAGTGTGCTGTGATGAACCAGAGGGTGGCATTGATGAACCAGAGGGTGGCAGTGATGAACCAGAGGGGGACAGTGATGATCCAGAGGGTGGCAGTGATGAACCAGAGGAGGACAGTGATGAACCAGGGGGTGACAGTGGTGAACCAGAGGGTGCTGTGATGAACCAGAGGGTGGCAGTGATGAACCAGAGGGTGGCAGTGGCAAACCAGAGGGTGGCAGTGATGAACAAAAGGGGGACAGTGATGATCCAGAGGGGGACTGTGATGATCCAGAGGGTGGCAGTGGCAAACCAGAGGGTGGCAGTGATGAACCAGGGGGTGACAGTGGTGAACCAGAGGGTGCTGTGATGAACCAGAGGGTGGCAGTGATGAACCAGAGGGTGGCAGTGGCGAACCAGAGGGTGGCAGTGATGAACCAGAGGGTGGCAGTGATGAACCAGAGGGTGGCACTGGTGAACCTGAGGGTGCTGTGATGAACCATAGGGTGGCAGTGATGAACCATAGGGTGGCAGTGATGAACCAGAGGGTGGAAGTGATGAACCAGAGGGTGGCAGTGGTGAGAGCTGAACCAGAGGGTGGCAGGGGTGAACCAGAGGGTGTCAGTGGTGAACCAGAGGGTGCCTTAATGAACCAGAGGGTGGCAGTAATGAACCAGAGGGTGTCAGTGGTGAACCAGAGGGTGACAGGGGTGAACCAGAGGGTGACAATGGTGAACCAGAGAGTGGCAGTGTTGAACCAGAGGGTGCTGTGCCCATACATGACCGCATGGGTAACTTCGCCATGGTAGCGGCTCGCGAACATGCACAAAGCCCCGCCAACCAGAGGGTGCTGTGATAAACCAGAGGGGGGCAGGAATGAACCAGAGGGGAACAGTGATGATCCAGAGGGTGGCAGTGGCAAACCAGAGGGTGGCAGTGATGAACCAGAGGGTGGCAGTGGTGAGAGCTGAACCAGAGGGTGGCCGGGGTGAACCAGAGGGTGTCTGTGGTGAACCAGAGGGTGCTGTGATGAACTAGAGGGTGGCTGTGATGAACCAGAGGGTGGAAGTGATGAACCAGAGGGTGGCAGTGGTGAACCAGAGGGTGGCAGTGATGAACCAGAGGGTGGCACTGGTGAACCAGATGGTGCTGTGATGAACCAGAGGGTGGCAGTGATAAACAAGAGGGGGACTGTGATGATCTAGAGTGGGACAGTGATGATCCAGAGGGCGGCAGTGGCAAACCAGAGGGTGGCAGTGATGAACTAGGGGGTGGCAGTGGTGAACCAGAGGGTGCTGTGATGAACCAGAGGGTGGCAGTGATGAACCAGAGGGTGGCAGTGGTGAACCAGAGGGTGGCAGTGATGAACCAGAGGGGAACAGTGATGATCCAGAGGGTGGCAGTGGCAAACCAGAGGGTGGCAGTGATGAACCAGAGGGTGGCAGTGGTGAGAGCTGAACCAGAGGGTGGCAGGGGTGAACCAGAGGGTGTCAGTGGTGAACAAGAGGGTGCTGTGATGAACCAGAGGTTGGCAGTGATGAACCAGAGGGTGGCAGTGATGAACCAGAGGGGGACAGTGATGATCCAGAGGGTGGCAGTGATGAACAAGAGGGTGGCAGTGATGAACCAGAGGGGAACAGTGATGATCCAGAGGGTGGCAGTGGCAAACCAGAGGGTGGCAGTGATGAACTAGGGGGTGACAGTGGTGAACCAGAGGGTGCTGTGATGAACCAGAGGGTGGCAGTGATGAACCAGAGGGTGGCAGTGATGAACAAGAGGGTGGCAGTGATGAACCAGAGGGGAACAGTGATGATCCAGAGGGTGGCAGTGGCAAACCAGAGGGTGGCAGTGATGAACCAGAGGGTGGCAGTGGTGAGAGCTGAACCAGAGGGTGGCAGGGGTGAACCAGAGGGTGTCAGTGGTGAACAAGAGGGTGCTGTGATGAACCAGAGGGTGGCAGTGATGAACCAGAGGGTGGCAGTGATGAACCAGAGGGGGACAGTGATGATCCAGAGGGTGGCAGTGGCAAACCAGAGGGTGGCAGTGATGAACCAGAGGGTGGCAGTGGTGAGTGCTGAACCTGAGGGTGGCAGGGGTGAACCAGAGGGTGTCAGTGGTGAACCAGAGGGTGCTGTGATGAACCAGAGGGTGGCAGTGATGAACCAGGGGGTGGCAGTGATGAACTAGAGGGTGGCACTGGTGAACCAGAGGGTGCTGTGATGAACCAGAGGGTGGCAGTGATGAACCAGAGGGGGACAGTGATGATCCAGAGGGTGGCAGTGGCAAACCAGAGGGTGGCAGTGATGAACCAGAGGGTGGCAGTGGTGAGTGCTGCACCAGATGGTGACAGGGGTGAACCAGGGGGTGTCAGTGGTGAACCAGAGGGTGCTTTGATGAACCAGAGGGTGGCAGTTATGAACCAGAGGGTGGCAGTGATTAACCAGAGGGGGACAGTGATGATCCAGAGGGTGGCAGTGGTAAACCAGAGAGTGGCAGTGATGAACCAGAGGCAGTGGTGAGTGCTGAACCAGAGGGTGGCAGGGGTGACCCAGAGGGTGTCAGTGGTGAACCAGAGGGTGCTGTGATGAACCAGAGGGTGGCATTGATGAACCAGAGGGTGGCAGTGGTGAACCAGAGGGTGGCAGTGGTGAACCAGAGGGTGGCACTGGTGAACCAGATGGTGCTGTGATGAACCAGAGGGTGGCAGTGATAAAAAAGAGGGGGACAGTGATGATCTAGAGGGGGACAGTGATGATCCAGAGGGCGGCAGTGGCAAACCAGAGGGTGGCAGTGATGAACTAGGGGGTGACAGTGGTGAACCAGAGGGTGCTGTGATGAACCAGAGGGTGGCAGTGATGAACCAGAGGGTGGCAGTGGTGAACCAGAGGGTGGCAGTGATAAACCAGAGGGTGGCACTGGTGAACCAGGGGGTGCTGTGATGAACAAGAGGGTGGCAGTGATGAACCAGAGGGGAACAGTGATGATCCAGAGGGTGACAGTGGCAAACCAGAGGGTGGCAGTGATGAACCAGAGGGTGGCAGTGGTGAGAGCTGAACCAGAGGGTGGCAGGGGTGAACCACAGGGTGTCAGTGGTGAACCAGAGGGTGCTGTGATGAACCAGAGGGTGGCAGTGATGAACCAGAGGGTGGCAGTGATGAACCAGAGGGGGACAGTGATGATCCAGAGGGTGGCAGTGGCAAACCAGAGGGTGGCAATGATGAACCAGAGGGTGGCAGTGGTGAGTGCTGAACCTGAGGGTGGCAGGGGTGAACCAGAGGGTGTCAGTGGTGAACCAGAGGGTGCTGTGATGAACCAGAGGATGGCAGTGATGAACCAGGGGGTGGCAGTGATGAACCAGGGGGTGGCAGTGATGAACCAGAGGGTGGCACTGGTGAACCAGAGGGTGCTGTGATGAACCAGAGGGTGGCAGTGATGAACCAGAGGGGGACAGTGATGATCCAGAGGGTGGCAGTGGCAAACCAGAGGGTGGCAGTGATGAACCAGAGGGTGGCAGTGGTGAGTGCTGCACCAGAGGGTGGCAGGGGTGAACCAGGGGGTGTCAGTGGTGAACCAGAGGGTGCTGTGATGAACCAGAGGGTGGCAGTTATGAACCAGAGGGTGGCAGTGATTAACCAGAGGGGGACAGTGATGATCCAGAGGGTGGCAGTGGCAAACCAGAGAGTGGCAGTGATGAACCAGAGGGTGGCAGTGGTGAGTGCTGAACCAGAGGGTGGCAGGGGTGACCCAGAGGGTGTCAGTGGTGAACCAGAGGGTGCTGTGATGAACCAGAGGGTGGCATTGATGAACCAGAGGGTGGCAGTGGTGAACCAGAGGGTGGCAGTGATGAACCAGAGGGTGGCACTGGTGAACCAGATGGTGCTGTGATGAACCAGAGGGTGGCAGTGATAAAAAAGAGGGGGACAGTGATGATCTAGAGGGGGACAGTGATGATCCAGAGGGCGGCAGTGGCAAACCAGAGGGTGGCAGTGATGAACTAGGGGGTGACAGTGGTGAACCAGAGGGTGCTGTGATGAACCAGAGGGTGGCAGTGATGAACCAGAGGGTGGCAGTGGTGAACCAGAGGGTGGCAGTGATGAACCAGAGGGTGGCACTGGTGAACCAGGGGGTGCTGTGATGAACAAGAGGGTGGCAGTGATGAACCAGAGGGGAACAGTGATGATCCAGAGGGTGGCAGTGGCAAACCAGAGGGTGGCAGTGATGAGCCAGAGGGTGGCAGTGGTGAGAGCTGAACCAGAGGGTGGAAGGGGTGAACCAGAGGGTGTCAGTGGTGAACCAGAGGGTGCTGTGATGAACCAGAGGGTGGCAGTGATGAACCAGAGGGTGGCAGTGATGAACCAGAGGGGGACAGTGATGATCCAGAGGGTGGCAGTGGCAAACCAGAGGGTGGCAGTGATGAACCAGAGGGTGGCAGTGGTGAGTGCTGAACCTGAGGGTGGCAGGGGTGAACCAGAGGGTGTCAGTGGTGAACCAGAGGGTGCTGTGATGAACAGGAGGATGGCAGTGATGAACCAGAGGGTGGCAGTGGTGAACCAGGGGGAGGCTTGGATGAACCAGAGGGTGGCACTGGTGAACCAGAGGGTGCTGTGATGAACCAGAGGGTGGAAGTGATGAACCAGAGGGGGACAGTGATGATCCAGAGGGTGGCAGTGGTGAACCAGAGGGTGGCAGTGATGAACCAGAGGGTGGCAGTGGTGAGTGCTGCACCAGAGGGTGGCAGGGGTGAACCAGGGGGTGTCAGTGGTGAACCAGAGGGTGCTGTGATGAACCAGAGGGTGGCAGTTATGAACCAGAGGGTGGCAGTGATTAACCAGAGGGGGACAGTGATGATCCAGAGGGTGGCAGTGGCAAACCAGAGAGTGGCAGTGATGAACCAGAGGGTGGCAGTGGTGAGTGCTGAACCAGAGGGTGGCAGGGGTGACCCAGAGGGTGTCAGTGGTGAACCAGAGGGTGCTGTGATGAACCAGAGGGTGGCATTGATGAACCAGAGGGTGGCAGTGGTGAACCAGAGGGGGACAGTGATGATCCAGAGGGTGGCAGTGATGAACCAGAGGGGGACAGTGATGATCCAGAGGGTGGCAGTGGCAAACCAGACGGTGACAGTGATGAACCCGAGGGTGGCAGTGCGGAGTGCTGAACCAGAGGGTGGCAGGGGTGAACCAGAGGGTGTCAGTGGTGAACCAGAGGGTGCTGTGATGAACCAGAGGGTGGCAGTGATGAACCAGAGGGTGGCAGTGATGAACCAGAGGGGGACAGTGATGTACCAGAGGGTGGCAGTGGCAAACCAGAGGGTGGCAGTGATGAACCAGAGGGTGACAGGGGTGAACCAGAGGGTGCGATGAACCAGAGGGTGGCAGTGATGAACTAGAGGGTGGCAGTGGTGAACCAGAGGGTGGCAGTGATGAACCAGAGGGTGGCAGTGGCAAACCAGAGGGTGGCAGTGATGAACCAGAGGGTGGCAGTGGTGAGTGCTGAACCTGAGGGTGTCAGGGGTGAACCAGAGGGTGTCAGTGGTGAACCAGAGGGTGCTGTGATTAACCAGAGGGTGGCAGTGATGAACCAGAGGGTGGCAGTGATGAACCAGAGGGGGACAGTGATGTACCAGAGGGTGGCAGTGGCAAACCAGAGGGTGGCAGTGATGAACCAGAGGGTGACAGGGGTGAACCAGAGGGTGCGATGAACCAGAGGGTGGCAGTGATGAACTAGAGGGTGGCAGTGGTGAACCAGAGGGTGGCAGTGATGAACCAGAGGGTGGCAGTGGCAAACCAGAGGGTGGCAGTGATATACCAGAGGGTGGCAGTGGTGAGTGCTGAACCTGAGGGTGTCAGGGGTGAACCAGAGGGTGTCAGTGGTGAACCAGAGGGTGGCAGTGATGAACCAGAGGGTGGCAGTGGTGAACCAGAGGGTGACAGGGGTGAACCAGAGGGTGCAGTGGTGAACCAGAGAGTGGCAGTGTTGAACCAGAGGGTGCTGTGCCCATACACGACCGCATGGGTAACTTCGCCGTGCTAGCGGCTCGCGAACATGCACAAAGCTCTGCGAATACGCAAAAAAACCCGCGAACACGCAAAAAAACCAAAATTCGCAATTTTGCACGAATTCGCAAATTGTGCGGATTGCCACCAGAGGGTGGCAGTGGCAAACCAGAGGGTGGCAGTGATGAACCAGAGGGTGGCAGTGGTGAGAGCTGAACCAGAGGGTGGCAGGGGTGAACCAGAGGGTGTCAGTGGTGAACCAGAGGGTGCTGTGATGAACCAGAGGGTGGCAGTGATGAACCAGAGGGTGGCAGTGATGAACCAGAGGGTGGAAGTGATGAACCAGAGGGTGGCACTGGTGAACCAGAGGGTGCTGTGATGAACCAGAGGGTGGCAGTGATGAACCAGAGGGGGACAGTGATGATCCAGAGGGTGGCAGTGGCAAACCAGAGGGTAGCAGTGATGAACCAGAGGGTGGCAGTGGTGAGTGCTGCACCAGAGGGTGGCAGTGGTGAACCAGGGGGTGTCAGTGGTGAACCAGAGGGTGCTGTGATGAACCAGAGGGTGGCAGGTATGAACCAGAGGGTGGCAGTGATTAACCAGAGGGGGACAGTGATGATCCAGAGGGTGGCAGTGACAAACCAGAGAGTGGCAGTGATGAACCAGAGGGTGGCAGTGGTGAGTGCTGACCCAGAGGGTGGCAGGGGTGACCCAGAGGGTGTCAGTGGTGAACCAGAGTGTGCTGTGATGAACCAGAGGGTGGCATTGATGAACCAGAGGGTGGCAGTGATGAACCAGAGGGGGACAGTGATGATCCAGAGGGTGGCAGTGATGAACCAGAGGAGGACAGTGATGATCCAGAGGGTGGCAGTGGCAAACCAGACGGTGACAGTGATGAACCCGAGGGTGGCAGTGCGGAGTGCTGAACCAGAGGGTGGCAGGGGTGAACCAGAGGGTGTCCGTGGTGAACCAGAGGGTGCTGCGATGAACCAGAGGGTGGCAGTGATGAACCAGAGGGTGGCAGTGATGAACCAGAGGGGGACAGTGATGAACCAGAGGGTGGCAGTGGCAAACCAGAGGGTGGCAGTGATGAACCAGAGGGTGACAGGGGTGAACCAGAGGGTGCGATGAACCAGAGGGTGGCAGTGATGAACCAGAGGGTGGCAGTGGTGAACCAGAGGGTGGCAGTGATGAACCAGAGGGTGGCAGTGGCAAACCAGAGGGTGGCAGTGATGAACCAGAGGGTGGCAGTGGTGAACCAGAGGGTGCTGTGATGAACCAGAGGGTGGCAGTGATGAACCAGAGGGTGGCAGTGGTGAACCAGAGGGTGACAGGGGTGAACCAGAGGGTGACAGTGGTGAACCAGAGAGTGGCAGTGTTGAACCAGAGGGTGCTGTGCCCATACACGACCGCATGGGTAACTTCGCCGTGCTAGCGGCTCGCGAACAGGCACAAAGCCCCGCGAAGACGCAAAAAAAACCCGCAAACACGCAAAAAAACAAAATTCGCAATTTTGCACGAATTCGCAAATTATGCGGATTGCGAATTCGCTTTCGCACGATTTCGCGGACCGCGATTTCGCAGATTTCGCCCACACTTAATAATTTGTGAAAGTAAGTGGCTATAAATATGGCTAGTGAACATTCTAAAGTAGATTCTATAAGTATACTTTGTAAAGGGGATATTTATGAGGAGTAAGATCGAAATATTAAACACCTTCCGAGTGCACCTGATATTATCATTGGGTATGTAAGATTTTTTAAATATTGTAAAAAATATGGAATACTGCTTTGTATGTAAGAGTTGCAGTAAGCATATCGTGTAATTGAATAATACTGAATACACTATAAGATGGCCGATGTGGATTTACATCACATCACGTGATCAGAGATTGATCACGTGAGACGCCATCGGAGTGCTGCTTGTAAAAGCCGCTGGTCCTCGTACTGGATAGAGAAGGACGGGACAAGGCACGATTTGGCAAAAGGGGCGGTGAGCAATGACGGATGAAAGAAAGCCACATTAAGTAGGTGGGGTAAGAATGTATAGTAGAGGTGAGACGCCGATAAGAACGTCCAATTGAGGAGAAACTGCTGAATGTGGTAAATTGAAATCGGCAATGTAGGCTCTTCTTTTTTATCTTTTTTAAAAACAACTTCAAAAACGAGTAGCACATTGTGAAACGTTGTTCGTGTGCAAGTGAGGAAACACTACCGAACGTGGTAAATTGAAATCGGCAATGTTGTTGGCTCCCTTCCTTTCTCTCATTGTTAACATTAGAATGAGTGGCACACTGTGAAATGCTGCCTGCATGCGCATTACGTGTATAAGGCACATGGCTTTTTGGTTTTAACGCAGATTGAAAATTGGTAAAGAAATCATGTAGAATGAGCAAAATACTTACAAAGGTAAAACAGTGCAGATGGCATATGAGGAGAAGTTATAACTAGCCCCCATTAGGGTAAAGAGAGAGGACAATGAATATCCCATAAGAAATCGAGGGAGTCCCAATAGTATAGGTAGAAACGATTGTGAAGAAATACAGAATGATGTATGATGATGTTTGCACTAAAACCTATATATCTTTGCATTTAGGAATCTAATGTAAGATAAGCCCTGGAAGGGAGGATTTCACAACAGGATTCCCCCTTACAATAAGGAGAGCTGGTACGATTGACCCTGGCTCCCTTATGGTAATGAATTGCCTATGAGTGATGTGTATGTACCCTTTTCCACCCTCGTGGTGAGACAATAAGTGTTTGTAGTAACCAGGCCATTGTGTTGTTTTGTCATTTGACAGTTATTTGAAGAAAATTGCACGAGTGTCTAACAGTAGCGGCGAATGACCCTGCCCTGATGAAATTACCAGAAAGATTTAATGGCGATGAAACATGTCAGCTGAAAAAGGAAGTGGTTTGCATGTATGCAACCGGTTTTAAATATCTGAATAAGCGTATGAGAGAAGAATAAAATTGGTAATCTGTGCGTCTTACTTTTTTTTTTTTATTGTACTGGGTCTTGTTTTGTGTTTGGTAGTCGCAAAAACACATAGGGATGTGTGTTTTTCTAATCTTTTGATCACATTTTCTTGGGACACTTAGAAGTTTCAGCAAAATGGTTGCCGATGATGACAAAAGTGAGCATAGCTGGTTAGTACCAATCAGCAAGCTTGATGGGTGGTGCGCTCGTGAGGTGCCATTTTGCTTTTTTTCTCACTACTTTTTGGAATGTTAAAAACACATTTATGGGTGTGTTTTTCTGGGTATATATACCAGGGTTACCCGTCTTTTAAGAATTGATGGGATATGACTGTCATTTGACAAAATACACTATTATAAAAAGAAGGCAAATAAAGTGGTGTGACACTGCCTTGTAAAGAGTAAGGAGTGTTTAATGTAGATTAAAAGAAAGGAAACAATTCTACCCCCACATTAGATATCTGATAAGCCTTAGGGAACAGGTCTGATGTGTTTATTGATGAATTGAGAGGAGGGTGACCTGTTTCTTGTATTCCCTCTACAGGTCCGTATTGACATCTTATTGGACCGGTTGGCTGCCGCAGGGGTGGGAGGACAGGTGTTGGCTTGGTGTAGGAATTTCCTCACTGACAGACGCCAAATAACAGTGCTTGGCCCATATCAATCTGAGGCCAAAAACGTCAGCTCAGGGGTGCCACAGGGCTCCAGTTTGAGCCCTGTTCTTTTCAATCTATATATGGCACCTCTGATGAACCTGATCGCGTCATTCAGGATCAGTTCTATTTCATACGCTGACGATACCCAACTGATTTTAGTGTTGGACAAGGAACGACCAGGTGCCGAGGAAGACCTCAGAGATTGTCTTTCAGCAACATTCAAATGGATGAACAACAACCATTTAAAGTGCAACGCCGGAAAAACGGAAATTTTACCCATGGGGACCAATAACCCTTTTTCCCCCATAGTATGCTGGCCATTAGATGCTGAAGCTCCACCCAACACAATTGTATCCGCCCGTAATCTAGGCATAAAATTTGACAACTGCTTATCCTTCAAACCCCAGGCTGTAGCAGTGGCAGGCATGTGCTTTCAAATCATTAAAGCACTTAGGAAGTTCTTTGATCTTCTCCCTCTCTCGGCGAGGAAAACAGTCGCAGTGGCCTTAATAAATTCTAGGCTGGACTACTGCAATGGACTTTATGTTGGAGCAAACAAAATCGTGCTCCACATACTGCAGATGGTCCAAAATGCGGCTGCCCGCCTCGTACTGCGTTTGCCCCGTAGATCATCAGCCTCTGCAGCCTTGAACACCTTACATTGGCTGCCAATAGGAAAGAGAATTTTGTTTAAACTTCTCTTGATCACCTTCAGGGCTTTCCATCAACGCGGCCCAACCTACCTACGAAAGGGGTTTAAAAGATACTATCCAGCGCGCTGCCTGAGATCCGCAAGCCAGAATTTACTTACTACTCCTCGCTTTAAACTGGCTACAAAGGGTGGCAAATCCATCTTTGTGCTAGGCACTAAGGCCTGGAACAAACTTCCCCTTTCTTTGCGGTCTTTCTCCCAAGAAGCCTCTTTTAGGAAGGCATTGAAAACCTGGATTTTCTCTCTGCCTGACGCTCTGTGTAGGACCCTAGTGTAGTGGATGTGTAGAAATTAGGACTTCTTTTCCCTATCCAACTCTTCCATCTGGGTTGTGTAAGCGCCAAGATACTCCTTGGAGTGGTAGCAGCGCGGTATAAATGTCCATTACATTACATTACATTACAGAATGAATTGAATTTGAACCAATAAGTATTCATTCATTTAAGGTTTAATTAACTGTCTTAAGAAATAAATACATTGAATTTAACTTTATTTCCTATGGGTTTCTACTTTAAGCCTTTGACTCTATTATTTTCTATTGGAGGGTATTGTAGTACCAAATGTAGGCCATGTAAGGTGCTGGACTTAACAAAACAAGAAAGCCAATACAGCACACCAATACGTGTATTCAAATAGATCATATGAGTGAATCTAGGTTGCAAGTGCCAGACCACAGCGACTCAAACAACTACTCACCAAACTAGAGAGACTATGTAAATCTGAACTCTCCAGATGGTGGGACTTTACAACTCTGAAGAAATATATAGAAAAGAGGCAAGTTCCGAAGGGATTGATAGTTATCATATTTCCCACGTTTGAGGATCTGGACCCTGATCTCTTACAAGAGTGGCAAAACCTTCTATCTTCATCATCATTTGGCATGATTGATATACTTATCCGCCATGCTGATAGGAAAAAAGCTAAATTGTTAAGTAATATAGAACAGGTAGAGGACGAGATTTTAAATTTAAATCTAACAGGAGCAACAGAAAAAAACTTCAAGATACTGAAAGAAGTGTTGTGTGCTCACGAGTCATACATCAGGGATAAAAAAATCCGCAAGGTAAAAAGAGATGAGAACGACTATAGAAATGGACATATCTTCACATTTGCAAAGAAATTTGACGAGGTTAAACTCAGAGCTGGTACAAAAGATTTGAGACTGAAAAGAACCGACGCCCATGTGTCAGCTAGCGAGTCTGATCTTTCAAGCATTACAAGTGACAATAGTGAGGCCCGTAGTGAACCATTGTCGAGGCCTATAGTTAATGACGCCAGTGTTACAGTTTCTTCTTCGTCTTTTTTATCGGAGCTAGAGAGATACAGAAAAGGGACTAGACTAGGCTTTAACAACCAAAAACCCACTGGATGAAAAGAACTAGGCGGGGGAAGAAAAAACAAATTCCGAGGCGAGCTAAATGGTAACGAGATCAGTCTCGGGCACACAGAAGAATTGATGGTCAACTCAAGTTTGTCATATAATGATGACTTGCCTTCTGTAGATACAATTGTGACCAATATGAATGATCATGTTTCCATTATTAATCTTTTCAAACAACCATTAAGTAGCATTGAGGATGATGTACTTAGAAAGGGATTAAGCTTCTGTCCAGTGTCTAGACCAGACTTTACTCAAGTACACATTGACCTTTATAAGTTTGTACGCAAGCTTAAATTAAAAACAATTCTTTGATAACCAAGACAAATGATGCCCAGTACCCACCTTTACAGTTGACAGAAGTGGACAGACCATTCAGGATATACATTATATCCAGACATTATTATCTTTGGATGACAGTGTGCATACTGTCCCTAGTATGGAAGAAATTCTTTAGGATCTGGGTATTGAGACTGATTCGAATATGGATAGTGGCTTAAAAAGAGATCTATTTTTACACCAGTGCTATCCCCTAACAACATGATAGATTGTTTTTACAAGGCTGTAACTAATGAGCTTTATAAATTGGGGGAAAGACTAACACAGGCCCCTAAGAGATTTAAGGACAACTTGGCCAAAGAAGAGAGAAATGCCCTCTTCCAATTGACCAACTACTCTAATGTAACCATTAAAGAGGCTGACAAAGGGGGCAATATTGTCATAATGGACAAGGACTACTACCTTTGGGAAATTGAGAGACAATTGTCTGATAGCAACTCCTTCACCATGATCCCACACAATCCCATGCATGATACTAACAGAAAGATAGAGACAACATTGCGATATTGGCTGAATTTGGGGTTCTTATCTGATACCGAATTCAAGTACATGCTCAATCCTACACCCAGAGCTGTGTATATATACACCTTGCAAAAAATTCATTAAAACCTTACAGCCCTACCAGGGAGACCTATTATCTCTGGTGTAAGGGGATCTAGGGAACGCATATCCGGTTTTATTGACTTATATTTGCAACCTGTAATACGCGAATTGCCAGCCTTTATTGAGGACACTAAAGATCTGCTCAATAAATTGGAACATTTTGTCTGAACAGAACAACTAATCCTAGTAACATTGGATGTGAATGCATTACATACCAGCATTCCAATAGACAAGGGAATGGAAGCTCTCACATATTTTCTATCCAAATGTGATGCTATATTTTATGACCACACCAAAATGGTCATTGAACTCATGAGACTAACTTTGGATAATAACTTTTTTAAACACAATGACAATTGGTACAGACAGCATTCTGGTGTAGCCATGGGGTCTAAATCTTCCCCGTTGTTTGCCAACATCTACATGGGCTACTACGAGTAACAACATATTTGGAGAGCTTGCCCATCTGACTTGACTAACCATATAATCTATTGCGGTCACTTTATAGATGACATCTTGATGATTTGGGAAGGCAATGGTACCCCCCTAGAGGATTTATTTGCACATTTAAACAACAATGAGCATACCCTTAGCTTTACACATAACATCAGTAAGGAACGGGTTGACTTTTTGGATGTCACACTCTTTGTAGACAATGGGGTGTAGGAGTCAAAACTTTTTCGTACGGAAATGGCATGTAATTTTGTACTTCATGCCAGTAGCACACACCCAGTTTCACAACTACAGGCGATCCCATATGGTGAGATGACACGCCTGAGTAGAAACTAGTACCAATGAGAATTTCCATCAAGAATTGTTAGGTCTCAAACAACGATTCATTAACAGAGGATATAATAGAGACACGTTGACTAACACACACACTAAAATCAATAGAATGCAACACACTGAGCTTCTCACACCCAACTCCAAAAAAAGAGAGAAATCAGAAAGGAAACAAATAGCTGTCATTACACAGTTTCGTTCACAAAGCAATAAGGTGTTTAGAACTCTTTTTAAACATTGGCATTTATTGAGAATGGACCAAGACTTGGATCCATACTTGAGGAATAAACCTCAGGTTACATATATTAGGGGCAAAACATTGAGAAACATCTTGAGTCCCTCTCAGGTTGGAGATAGTAGGAAAGAGCCTTCTTGCACTTGCTTGCCAGCAAGATCAAAAGGTTTTTACGAATGCACGATGTGTAATATGTGCCAATTTGCACGTAACAAGATCACAAGCTTTAGTTATAATACTGGCCAGACACACAACATCATGCATTTTATTAATTGCAATACCAAATATGTCGTATATTGTATATTTAGCCAATGTAATTTAATCTATGTGGGTAGCACTGTAAGGCCACTCAAGGATCGAAGCCAAGAATACATTAGAGCAATTTGTAACAACACTGTTATTTACCCACTAGCGGTTCACTATAACATTGTACATACGTCTTCTGAAGTACTACTCCTTAGCTTTCATGGTATAGCTGTAGTTGATGATGATCCCCGGGGCAGTGATAAGACTGCTACTCTCAGGTAATTGGAATCGAAGTGGCTCATTAAACTGCGATCGGTCGATCAGGGTCTCAATACTGACAGGGAAATGCATGTATTTCTATGTGATTTATAATATATCAATGGTGTTGTAATATTGAAATCAAATTGTCTGTAATCCAATTTCCACATACAATAATTACTTTTACTGTGGATTTGTACTGTTCCTTGCTGTATAGTTACCAACCTATATGATGAAAATGATTTTGGGACAACAGATATATTTATATGTTGTTGTTATGCACTGATATCCTCTGTACTTGGGCTGTTGTGTAAACATACATTTATGTTGCTGTATCTATACATATCAATGCACCAGAACTTGTTAAATCTCGGGTCCCAGTACCAGATCATTTTTCTTCCCTTTTATACCCTATCCCTTAGGGGTCCTTTGAATGTGGCTTGAAAGGTTCTTTATATGGTCTATCACATGCTCTTGTGGTGTATCACAACTGATTCTATTGCCCTTTTTCTCTCTTGACTTGCTCTGATTTCGAGACACCACACAATTGGATATCTCTAATATGAAAGCACATAGGGCCTAATTTATGAGAAATTACGCATCGCTGCGTGAAAGCAGCGATGCGTCACTTTTCAGTTTTACTGTATGACGCATCATGTCGCAAGGAGTTACAGATTCGCCAGTATTTCTGACAGATCTGTATGGCGCAAAAGTGACGCATTGCTGGAGTGTGTTACAAAAGTGATGCAACTCTAGCAATGCGTCCTTTCACATGGGGCAAGGCCCATGTGAGTGGGCCTGTGTCAGTCTTACGCCTGCTGTGAGGCAGGCATAAGATTTTGACACACGGCGTCCTAGAAGTGACACCGTGAAATCTCATGGATTTCACTGCGTCACTTCTATGAAGCTTTTTGCGGGGAAACGCCCCCTGCATACATTATACCTGATGCAGGTATAATGTAGCGCAAGGGTTTACAAAGTGACGCATCTGCTTATATGCGTCAATTTGTAAATAGTGAGCAACAGGAGGCATGTTTTACGCCGCCGATGCGTCACAAAAAGTGACGCATCAGAAGCGCAAACCTGATGCAAAGCCTCATAAATGAGGCCCATAGTGTCTTATGACGTATCAATTTGGAGTTGAGAAAATACATGGCAAGTATCTAGGAGGCTTTTCCACTCCACAGTTAAACCTTTTACCATAAAGAAAAAACACTTCTATACCCTTTACAGGTTCAAATGGACCCCACAGAAAATAGCGAAATTTGTGAAAAATTAAAGACCCCACCACAAAATATGTTGAAGAGTTGACACGGATTAAGAACCAATTTGCAGCCTGCCAATCGCTCGAGTTGTTTTGAGTGCACATGAGTAATATGGTTTCCAAAAACCTTAAAGTGGAATAGAAAATAAAAAAAAGACACAATTTAATTGTTTTTAGAACAGACAATCAGTTGAACCTTCGTACTAAACTGTGGCATAGAAGTCTTCTTTTCTACATGATTTATTTGACCAAAAGGGAAATATGTATAAACTGGCTCCAATCACACCCACTATCAGACAACAAATGGCTAGTGGAGCCTATACCCAAAAAACAACCATCAACTGTTTCAGCGGTAACAAAATGAATAAGGACAATTTGTGGCTATGGTATATCAGATGGCTTAACAGCACAAGAAATTTGACTGTGCCCAATGATTACACTATACTGGGCTGATTTTCACCAATACTAATCAGCTTTTGGTCAGACTTTCCCCAACTTAAAGATAGAGAGGGGCAAGTACAATACCCAATAGAACTAACTTGCTTCTGATGGTGACAAAAAATTTTAAAAAGAAAGAAAATGCTGTCATCAATTATTACTATTTTTCCAACTTTTTCATTTTTTGTTAATTTTAATGTTTGCTTTCTTAGAGACAACAGTATGCATTATATATATTATACGGGCTGGACTGTTCCCATGAGGCAGAGGGTCAGACTGATTTGCATATGGCAAAATCTGAACTGGGGTGGCGGAGTGAGCTAAAGAACGGTGATGGATTAAACCCAGATCAGTTGACTGGGGGTGAGTGTTTGTATTGTCAACGCTCCGTCCATCATCACCTTTGGTTTTTCTTTGTTCGCCCTAAGTTGGCAGGGTATGCTCGGACGTGAGTCCCTTGCTCACTTTGCCACTGGAGTCAAGCAAGCCCGGCTGAAGACGTCTGTAATGCCAGAAACCGGTCCTGGGAAGCTTGATTCCGGTCCAGGGAAGACATGGCTTGGCAGTTCGGTCTGGACTGTTCCCATGAGGCACAGGGTCAGACTGATTTGCATATGGCCATGTCTGAACTGGGGTGGCAGAGTGAGCTAAACAAAGGTGATGGATTAAACCCAGATCAGTTGACTGGGGGTGAATGTTTGTATTGTCAACGCTCCGTCCATCATCACCTTTGGTTTTTCTTTATACGCAAATTACCACCTTCATGAACTCAGTATTCATAAATGTACCGCCTTCCAGGTTCATCCATTGGTTTTCACATCTGTTTCCACCACAAACTGCAAGTAGGTTGAACCCACAAAAAAGAGGAACAATGGACTACTATATAGAAAAATGTGGAAAAATAAATGTGGTAAAAACTGATTTCTTTTACAAGTTTTGGGGCTCCTAAAAGCAAAGTGGATGGTGATATTAGCACAGGAAACCTTTTGTTGATGTCAATTTTACCCCAAAAACATACTTTCCTGCACAGTCCTTTTTGCCATTTCTCCCAAACAAAGGTTTGCTATATTTTAATTATTTTCTCAGTTCCCTCCAACAGTTCAATACATAAACTCTGTGTACCTTTATAATTCTCAGGGAAAAAGGCGCATATTTTGTAAAAAGTTATGAAGGTTTCAGTGAGCAATGCCCAAACATCAGAAAAGGGGTCAGTCCCTGGGAGGTGAGGAAAAGTCGATGGAGAGGAGAATCCCTAGCAATGAAGGGTCTGAGCTAAACCTTCGGAAGACATTTCCCAAACAACTGCTTGCTACCACTAGCATGCTCTAATAGCATTCTAGAAGTCATCATCATTAAGATAGTTGCACTTTATCCTGTTACATTCCTTTCTGTTTGGCTGTAGACGCCCGATTTTGGGTGGTAGAAAGTTACTTAGTGAGGATGAATTATACATAGCCTTTCATACTATAACTTTATCAATGTTTTTTTTTGTTGCAACCTCTAACAAAGCTTTGAGCCTGATTCACACAAGTTGTAATTTTACTCCTGTAGTTTTAGCACCCCGTTTGAAATATATTTAGCATTCTGTTTTTATTTCCTGAAAAAATCCATTCATACTCCTGGAATGATGTGACTATTGCAGATTGCCAAGAGAACTCATACTGTTGCTCATTTAAATGTACATGGTGTTCATTTACATTTGAGCATTTGTGCTTGGTTTTTGTTCGACCTGTGGAAAAACATCTTCCTGTGACACGTTACCAAATCTGGTGCTCCTTTCCATTCTAATCTGGCATAGAGATTTACTCCTACTGTCCTAGGATTAAATCACTAACAATTTCGAGGGCGTGACTTTTCCTTGCAAATGTAATTACTAACAAACTGAGGGCTCAGTTCAGAAAGGTAAAGTAAAACCTAAAGTCTAACTTTGGACCTGAAGTCTAAGTTTAGATCTAAAGTCTAATTTTAAACCTGAAGTCTAACTTTAAACCCAAAGATTAAGTTTAGACTTAAAGTCTAATTTAGATCAAAAGTCTACCCTTAGTACTTTTCGGTATTCAATTACTATTAGTAAGTTTACTACAAGTAAAATTACTAGTAGTAAACGTACTATTAAAATGACTAGTAGTAATGTTACTAGTAGTAACTTACCCTTGATAATACTGAAAAGTAGTAAACTTAGACTATTGGTCTAAGTTGACTTTTAGTCTAAACTTAGGGCCTGATTATGAGTTTGGCCATTGCCCCACTCTCACACCGCGAAACTTCGCCACCGCCAGCCTACCACATTACTAGTTGTAATTCAGGCAGGCGGTCCTACAGCGGCTGGCCCATGGCACTACCTTTTAAAGGCTCATGGGAGAGCCTTAGAAAGAGCACCGACATTCCAGAACTACATTGACTGTAAAGTCCATGCTGTGCAGGAACTGGGCTGCAGAAAGACAGGCACCCAGGCACCAGGGGGCCCATTAGGGCCACTCAGTGTCCTCACCGCCACTGATTTCATGGCGGGCTCATCAAAATGAGGGGAGTGAGGAAACTAATTTTATGCTTGGCACCACCAACAATAGCAGATCCCTGGAGGTTATCGCAGTTCTCTGGAGATTAAACCTCTGTACTCATACTACGGTGGTCGGACTGCTGGTGCAGCAGTCCCCGACCACCATAGCACCTCCACCATGAATTTGGTGATCCTATGGACCTCCAAACTTGTAATCAGGCCGTTCAAATTTAGGTTTAAATGTATACTTCAGGTCTAAACTTAGAATTCAGGTGTAAAGTTAGACCTCAGGTATAAAGTTAGAGTGTGGGTCTAAAATTAGACTTCAGGTCTAAAGTTAGCCTTTTGGTCTAACTTTACCTTTGTGAATTGGACCCTGAGTTTGCAGTTGTTCACTAACTTTTGAATGCATAACCACACTGGAACCCTCATTCCATGACCGTGAGTACATTCACTCTATATAAATTTACACTATACTTCTGTTACAATGTATGTGAGTACAAATCAGTATGAGTGCAAATGCTCTTTTAGTGACTACACAGTGCAAATTTACAATTGAAAAACAAGCTTTTGAACACCAAATTAAATTAAGATTTTTCAATAGCAGTGTGAATCTGACTATCATTGCATAGCCAATACAATGAAATTGTAATAGACAAGCACTGAGTTAAACCACACCGAAATATGAAAATTAAAACAAAACACACACATACATGTTATAAAGGAGATCAAGAGAAACACAATTATGCACGTCACATATTGCAGATCTTTGAGAACACTTTTAGTGTTATTCATTTGCATTCCATTACAAGTAAAATGCAATTAGCCTTACCTGTAAACCGCATCATACATGGTTTCTTTTGATAACCCAAATGCTCTTTCATCCTGAGTTGCTCCCTCCCTGTGAGACAAATATAACCAAAGGTTTACACAGTTATTTTCGTCCAGACCTCAATTTCCTCACACGTTCATATGTAGACATATTAACTTAATCAAAAGATTAGGATGAAATATTTTGCGTAGTTACTGGTCAATGGCATGCTAAACAAATTAAACTCTGTAGCTAAGTATATATTTGATTTTACTTGGATTAATCCACCAAGTACTTAAATAGTTTGGATCAAACTAATTTTGGCACCATCCTTTCATGGTGTGACATTACCATATATACATTCATATAGTACCATATATTTATGTGCTTTAATGTCTTTAATGTAAGTTGTGTACTTGACCGAAATAATGAAGGTGCATTTGCTGTACAATTCAGATATTTACCTGAGCATGTATACCAATGTTTTCTTTATAGTGGTACCAAATTGCATTTTCATATATATCTGCATTTGAGTAATTTTGCTAACTCTCACATACTCATGTATTCATTTGAATAGTCAAATGGGCTACACTGTAAATCAAACTTTAGGATGATGCGAACTTCTCTTTATTAGTCAAGCATCTAAAATGGAAATTTGGATATTTGGCTCAGTGCTTTGGCAGACTGTGGCAAAACGAGGATAAAATACATTTAGTTAGAATAGTTCAGATCCAATCCCAGCCCTAGAGCCCATTTTTCTATCTGGAGGATAGGCAGAGGTCCACAATTTCGAGAAAGAGTTGTAACAGCGGAGGTGTGAGTATTAATAGTGTTGCACATTTTAATGGCTTAGAATTAGTTGCAGTTTGGAAATTGTATGATGTTTCGTGGAAATGTTTTGAATGTCATGCAAATGTGGCGTTTATGTGGAGAACCGAGGTGGCCTAAGATCGTGGGACGATATTAGAAAGTATAGAAGGCACTGTATGGTAAATGTATTCAAATTATTATTTTTTTATTCTTGCTGTGAGATGTTGTTGATAGTACAATTGAGTTAAGACCGTTTATCTTTGTGTGTGAAAGAGAGGTGTGGTTGGTGTGGTGGGCCCTTTGTGCCAAGGGACGCTGTACTATTTGGGGTGGTTCCCTATAGGTCAAGGTCTCATTCCAGTGTGTCAGAGTAGGTCAGAAAGTGTTATTACAAACCATTTCCTGTATGATTGAATAATGTTGATTTCTTTAGTGAGCAGACAAAGTTATTTGTTGCAATTGCTTTGTATTGGTTTTGAATGGATTATGCGGAAGAGAGTGTGATCATGAGAAATAGGGTGCACTGCTGTAAGGAGCGAGATTGATGTCACTGTGTGGTGCACTGAGATAAAGCCACACTGTTATTCGTTGTCTACATCATAGAGTGTTGAACTGGTATTGGTCATTGACTCTGAATGAGAATTGTGAGTAAAACATTATTTCCTGCTCTGAATCAAAATTCTATTTGTGATTACTGATGTTTGTTGGGAAACTAAATGTTTTAAAGTTATACGAGATTTGTTGAGAGGAGATGTAACAATACCTGATTGAGAAGGAGAAGAGGCACCACCCGAAGATACTCCATGTCATTATATTGCAATAAATGTAGGGTTTCCCACAAGCATTTGACTTAAACAATGGCACAAGATCACAGAGAAAGAAGGCGCACTGGCATGTCCATGCTATAGTATGTTCAATGAGAGAATCATTGAAAATTTGAGAAGGATATTATATTAGATGAAAACGAAGCCTAGACCTACAAGGATTGAAGCGCTAAATGCTTGGGAGAATGTAGCTCATGCCAGAAAGAAGGAAAGGTATCAGGGAAGAGCTAGAAAGGCAGTGTGTATTTACGCTGATGCAATCTGGGATGCAGAACAGAGGAATGGGAAACTGACATGATAGAGGGAGATAATTAGACCACTCATCAACAGGTGAAGAATTTGAGAAAAGGAATTAGAACAGGAAATATAAAAGGGACAAGGCAAATGAACCAGATCAGATAAGTGAAAACAGTGACAGTGACTCTAGCAATAGTCTGTTAAATGTGTTGTTGTCAGGACACCCACCTCCGTCTAAAGAGACCCAATTAGTGGAAGGTGGAGGCGCTAATGGGAAAGGAAATTCCTGAGTGGATACTGCACCGGTAAAAGTAAGCCTGAATGAAATGTATGCCTCCCTGTGAATATGATGAAATATGAAAATATGAAACATGAATATGTGAAATGTGTGCCTCCCTGCAAATGCTGAAGGAAGGGAATCAAGGGATTTGTGCTGCTGGTACCTTAACAATTGTTTATGCTCCAGATACTCTCACTGTCTCGGTTACCATTGGCCCTTTGGTTCCTATATACGAATCTAGTTCTGCAGGAAATATAACCGCTATTTGGTTGTTAAAGGCCCCAGAAAATGCTCCTACAAGTTCAAACATGGGAAGATTTGTTTCCTTAGTTCCAATGAATGTGAGTTCCCTTTGTGGTGTGAGTGCAGATCCAATGATGAATATAGACTTGATTTGAACCTCTGAGGTAATTCCAGGGGTTGTCAGATATGGATATGCTTACCTAGGACCCTCCACTAAGGGCACATATTAGTACTCCCAAACAGAGGGCAGTACCTGGGGTGCAGCCTAGTCTCTGCGTTCAGGAAATAAACAAATGGTTGAAGGTTTTTGACGCCACTTTGAATGAAAGTGAAAGCTCCGAATAGAATTAAGGAATTATTCAGTTATCATTGAGGCTAAGCTTGGTGGATGTGCCCAAACTGAAATTAGAATGGGATGAGACTAATAAATGGAAGTTTGAAATGGCCCAACTAGATACTTACCAAGAAATGTAACTTTTGTTGATGAGTAAGGATGTTACCAGATGGACGAGTCAAGCCTGTGATACATCATATGAATCAGCTCAGAAATATGAGGTAGACCTCGATAGGACTAAAGCCTTAAAGAAAAGACATTGACTGTTTTAGTGATAAGGAACTTGAGTGTATGAGAATACCAGGGATGAAACTGAAAATTTGGGAATTGATTCATGTTAGAAATGGCCCTTTTTGTAGGGTTATCCCCAAACTTTTTGCTTCTTCCTTCTATTTTTTTCTGACCTGTTTGTGTTAATTTTAGGACTCTGGACACTTTACCACTGTTGATCAGTGCTAAAGTGAATATGCGCTCTGTGTAAAATGTGTTATGGATTGGTGTTTCCATGATTGGGTATTTGATTTACTTGTTAGTCCCTAGTAAAGTGCACTGAGTGTGCCTAGGGCCTGTAAACCAAATGCTACTAGTGGGCCTGCAGCACTAATTGTGCAACCCACGTGAGTAGCCCCAAAAAGGTAACTCAGGCCTGCTATTGCAGAGTCTGCGCGCAGTTTCTATCTGCCATGTTGACTTGGCGAGTACCCACTTGCCAGGCCCTAAACATTCTCTTTTCTACATGTCAGTCACCCCTAAGGAAGGCCCACGTTACCCCTGTGGGCAGGATGCAGTGTATGTGAAAGGCAGGACATGTCCTGGTGTGTGTGGCATGTCCTGATAGTGAATTACAGCCCAATTTGTTTTTCACTATTGCAAGGCTACCTGTTCCCCATAGGACTGAATGGGAAGTTTGTATATAACATCTTATGAACATACCTGGTCCTGGGAACTAGGTGGGAAAATAAAGTTTAGTATGCCTGAACTCCGAATTTGAAGATGCATCATTTAGTGACGGTGATTTTTACATTCTGTGTTTGAAAATACCACTTTTAGAAAATAGGTATTTTCTTGCTCAGTCAGCCCTTGTGCCTCTGCTGGAATGTGGATTGCTTGTCTGGATTTTGGACGACATATGGCTAGGAAGCAAGGGTGGCTCCTGATAGTCTAGGTAGGTCAGGAAAGGGCTGAATAGACGTGGGTTGCGATGGGGGAAGAGGGAGGAGATTTCCTTGCACCTCAAAGGGCCTGGTCTGCCTCTGACAATGCTGTCTCCACCCCCTGGTGGGAAATCACACCAGAGCAGGCAGAACTGGTCCTGGCTGGGCATAGACATCCTCTGCCTAGATTACCAAAGGATTTTTGGTTACAAATACTGGGGCCCAGACGCCTGAACTTTTGAACTCTTTTGGATTACGAAGACTGCCAAGAAGAAGAGCTGGAGAAGCTGTGAGGAGGACCTACCACTTTGCTGTGTGCTTTGCTGTGTTGGCCTGCAGTGGCTGCTTCTGTCTTGGGCAGTGAAAGGACTGGACTGAATTTTCTGTGATCTGCTTTTTTAGTTTCTCCAAGGCCTTGAGGTAGAGCTTGCTCCCTGTTCATGAAGTCTCAGGAACAACGAAGACTTCAAGCTATTCTGATGCAGCACTGGGGACTGTGTGTTTTGTGCTGCAACAGAGAAAAAGCAACTTGATGACGTCTACAATGCCACTGCTGACTCCGTGTCCTAATGGCACCACAGAGGGCACCGCTGCAAAGCCGCACTGTGACCTTGGTCTCACCGATGACGCCTGCTGATGCCGCCACCGAGTCACTGCTCACACTACGACCTGTGGGCACCGCATCGCCACGCTTCACAATGATGCCTTGACACCGCAGAGGGCACGCCGCAACGCGACCCTGGTCTCACCAACGACGCCACCACCAAGCCATTGCTTGCACGTGACCTGTGGGCACCGCACTTCGCACCGCCTCACTTCACGATAAAGCCTTGGTATCCCCGACAACGACGCTCCACGCCGAAATCGATGCCGCTGCTTGCAACATGGTTCAAGGGCACCTCTCTTAAAGTTCCATGAGGCACCACCCTCATCCCGCAGAGCAGCCTTGGCCTACCAATGCTGGTGCCATCGACCCCAGTTCGTCAGCCGACAACAGCTGCTTGCACCATGATCTGCCAGCACCGTGACGGACACCGCCTTCATCTCGCACCGTGATTCTGGTCTCACCGACGACGCCATCTAACGCCGCCACCGAGCCGCTGCTCGCACCTTGACCTGACGGCACCGCACGCCGCCCTGCTGCACTTTGCACCGCATCACACAATGCCTGCCTACGCCAATGCTCCTGACACTATCAGAGAGGAGCTCAACCTGTAACGCGTGTGACTTTGAGGGCCCCCGACAACTCCTGCACCAGCCTCCAAACCAACGCCTGGGGACGCTGTGTTTTCTGACGCTCAACGAGTGGTCATCGAAGGTACTGTTTGTGGGTCTTTCCGACACCGTAGCTGGCTCGCAACGCCACGGTCAGCCAGAACTGTTTGGATTTGTTTGCTCACGACGCCTTGATAGCCCCGAACTCATCAAAGGAGTTGAGTCTGTCCCTATACAGATAAAGCCTAATGTTGTGTACCCAAGAACCCTGCAATATAGTCTGACCCCTGAAAAAATTGCTGGATGTATTCCGGTAATCAGGAAAATTATTCAACAAGGTATTTTGAAGGAGATTCACTGGAGCCCATGTAATTTAACCATTATGGGCTTACAGAAGTCCAGTGGAAAGTATTGCATAGTTAGAACCTCAGAAGGATAACCAATATTGAGGTTTATTTAAAGTTTCAGGAGAAGTTGAAGCTTCATGCTCCAAGGAGTATTCTCTGCACAAATGGCTGAATTAACTTTCTTATAAGAGCGTGTTGTTTCTTAGACCAGCAGAGAGTGTCCATTTTCACTGATAATCAGTATGGCTTTGGTTTTGTTCCCAATTTTAGACAGTTATGGTCCCAGAGGGAGCTTATGACCTCTTTGTGGTCTCCGATCCGGAACGGAGAAACAAATGAGGAAGCTTTTTGAGGCATTGCAACTGCCTCCTCAAGTTGCGGTCATAAAATGTTCTGCTCGTTGTAATGCGTGTGATTATGTGATGGTTGGCAACAGATATGCTGACAAGGTTGCACAGTATTGTGCTCATAAAGCTTGCAACTTAAATGGGCAGCACACTAATGAAAGAACAGCTGGGATCAACAACAACTTTTTGATGGATTAAGGTAGATTGTGTCAAGAGTGATGAGGATGATATTTAGGTTTCAGGAGATTGAATGAATACCTGTGCTACCTAACAGTCTATTGCCACCAATGGCCAAGCATTATCACAGCCTTTCTCATGTAGGTAGAGATGCCATGGTCACGTTTTTTAGACAGGCCTGGTTTAATGCTAGCTTTAGATTGCTGGCTGAGGCATTGTGTCACAGAAGTTTTGTATATCAACAGAACAATGTAGGGAAAAAAACTGCAGAAACACTGAGCCACATAGGAAGATCAGGTGGTCCCTTCAGTTGGATGCAGTTAGATTTAATTGCAATGCCCATGTGCAATGGTTTGAGGTGAGTCCTGGTTGTTTTGTGCATCATTTCACACTGGCTTGAGGCATACCCAACCAGGAGGAACAACAGTCTCATTTGAGGGAGTTAATACTTAGGCTTGGCTTTCGGACTTCTATGGAATCAGACCGGGGAACATATTTCCACAATAAAATCTTGAGAATGTTGTGTGCAGCTTTACAAGTTGAACAGATTCTGCATTGAACCTGTAGACCTGAGGTTTCAGGTCTGGTGGACCAGATTAATGGGACTTTGAAATCCAGGCTTTCAAAAGTGTGTGCTTCTATATTGTTGAAGTGGCCTGAAGCTTTGCCTCTGATGTTGATGAATCTTCGCAGCATACCTGATCGGAGGACAGGATTGTCCCCTCATGAGATCATCATGGGCAGAGCTATACCTGCAAATAAGCTTGTGGACATTATTGATGACATGATACTTGATTACTGCAAAGGACTGGCTGATGTGGTGCATTCTGTGTCTCATCAGTTTGAAACTGCCGCAGCCCTGCATCAACCAGGAGCAGTGTCATTTTAAAACTATTTTTATTAGTTACCAGTTACAAAATACAATGTCATCCACAGTCATCATCTCTCCCCTCCTCCTACAACCCCTTCCCAGCCCATCCCGTCGAGCTGTCAAGTGATACCTGTGAGGTCTATATAATCCGGACCTAAAGATATACTTATCGCCATGTAACATTATTCAGTGATAGATATCTTAAACATCTTGCTTATAATATTCCTAACCCCAGTCCCGATTCCCCCCTATCCCTCCCCACCGGTGTGTTATACATTAAGCACTGAATTCAAACCTTATTTTGTACTTGTACTGCAATGTAGCTATTTGCACAATGTACCTGCAAGAGCGCTTTCCATGCATAGTGGTCTCCACCTATTCCTCGTCAGAGTGGTGATCAGCCAGTGATTGTACCAACATTTCCCAGGCGTTTGCAGTTTCAAGCGCCTTCTCATTATTCAGACGTCGCGACTGTTGAAATCTGAGTGTACTCTCACTACTGGCCCACTTTGCATCTCAGCCTTCCATCGCTTGCTTTTGGGGCCCTCCTTCGACTTTCAACACCTTGTTATTTCCCTTTTAGCTAACAATAGCCCTAAATCCACAAATTTACCAGTCAGTTTTGTCTTGGAGGTGTGAGGAAACCAGTGCAATATACATGTTGCTATGTCAAATGTTAAGCGTCCCTCCGTGACCTCGTTCAGTATGCTCCCCACTTCCTCCCAGTAATATCCCAGTTTTGGGCACTCCACAGCATGTGTTCCAGCTCCACCCCTTCGCTTGTGCACCTAGCGCATGCTGCATCTTCCACCTTGAAGCCCTACGTACTATTTGCTCCCATGCGGTTTCCGGTATAGGCTTCTCAACCCCTGTTTCCCACTTTAATCTCAAGGCATTTAGGGGTACTAATCCCTCATTCAGCATCCTGGAGTACAAGCACGTGACCGCCTTAAAAGTCCCAGCCACCATCACTACATATTGGCATGCCATAGTTGTTTTGGGTTCCGTTTGCCCTTCTCTCCACTGCAGCCGTATTGCATGAGCTAACGCCGCATGCAACAAGAACCCTCCCCCAGGGAGATCATATCTTTCCTGCAAAGCACTGTAAGACAGTAATTCCCCGTCCTGATAAAGGTCTCCAAGTACCTGGATCCCAGCCTGTTCCCAGTCCATCAAAGGCGTCTAATCACTCCTGTGAGGCAATGCAGTAATCATCCCCAGCGGAATTTCGGGAGCATAGGGATGTAATACTCCGGCTTTACGTTGACTACGATTCCAGCACATTCGCAATGTTTTCTCCTCCAGAGAGAGATTGGCAAGATCTAGCTTTTGTTGCAAAATGATAAAGGATAAAACATGCCGTGGTATCCCCCTTCCTCTCAAATTCTCAGGACCCCTAAATTCCACTGCTACCGCCTGCGTCAGCACCTGGAGTTGATCCGCTAGGTAGTATAATTCAAAATCTGGGACCGCTAGTCCGCCCTCCGCCTTCGGTCATATTAGAGTCGCTTGGGCAACTCTTCGTCTATCAGTTCCCCATAGGAAACCTATAATCATGGATTTCAGAGATTTAAAGACCGAATTCGGTATCCAAACAGGTAGTGTCCTAAAGAAATACAGCATTCTAGGTAGTGCTACCATTTTTAGTAAAGCTATTCGGCCCATCACGGACAGCGGGATTGTGGACCAGAAGGCCATATTGCCCTTTAGAGCTCTCACACACCGTCCCACATTTCCTTCTAGCATGTCATTGGCTCCATGATATATGTTTACACCTAGGTACACCAGGCATGTTGGTTCCCAACGCACCTCTCTTGAGCCAGCTGGGGGGGGGGGGGTCCATCACGCTTCACCGGGAACAAACACGTAGTCCTGAGACATCGCCAAACTTTGATAGTAAGCTTTCTGCTCCCTCCAATGCAGCACCAGCATCCACTAGAAACATCAGCAAATCATCCACATATAGCGAAATTTATTGCTGATCTCCTCTGAAACCCAGTCCCTCATAATGCTGTCCTAATCGAGCCCTTGCCGCCAGGGGCTCTATCGCCAGGGCAAACATTAACGGAGAAAGCGAGCAGCCCTGTCTCGTGCCACGAGCCACTCGGTACTGGGGTGATATCAGCCCTCCCACTTTCACCCTGGCCACCGTGGAGTTATACAGCACCCTGGTCCAGTCCACAAAGTCATCTCCTAACCCAAAACGGCCTAAAGTCTTATATAGGTACAGCCATTCTACGCTATCAAAGGCTTTCTCTATGTCCACTGAAAGCACCGTTAGATTTGGAGCATCCAGGTGTTCTTCCCCCATAATCCTTACTAGTCTCCGTACATTATTGGCTGTATTTCTAGTGGGAATGAACCCAGCTTGGTCTTCATCGATCAGACCCGTCATGTGCTGTAGTAGGCGAGTCGCCAAAATCCTACTTTAAACCTTGTAATCTGTAGTCAACATTGAAAGTGGCCTGTAGGCCGCTGTGTCTGTACTCTCCCGCCCAGGTATTAAAAATGGGATAACAAGCGCCTCCCTCATGGAACCGGGGAGACGACAAAAGATCTTCGCCTCTCTATAGACCTCAAGCAATCGTGGAGCTAGCAGGTCGACATACTGTAGGTAAAATCCTACCAGCAGTCCATTCACACCCGATGTTTTATTGCGGGCCATATGTTTGATAGCGCACCTAATTTCCTCCAGTGTAATATCCTGACCCAAGCATTTCGCTTGCTCCTCTTCTACCTGCGGAAGTAGTACACTATCCAAAAAGGCATCAATGTCTGAGTCCCCGGCTACCAGCGAACTTTCATACAATGTCTCATAATAATCTAAGAACCGGTCTAAAATCTCACGCTGAGTGAAGACCGTCCTACCCCCTTGGTCCCTTAGTGCCACGATTGGGGAGCCCCGTGTCGTGGGATTGGCCAGCCAGGCTAATAACGTCCCTGCCTTGTCACCTTCTGCATGTACTCTCGTAACATATGATTTGTAGTCATAACTTCTCAGTCTCTCCATCTCCCCTGCCACGGCTTCTTTGGCTGCCACTACTTCTGCCTGTGCCTCGGGATGGCCGGGTCTCACTAACTCAGCTGCCCTCAGCCTGCTCTCAGCCCTATCCACATCTTGCAGTAGCACCTTCCTCAATCCCACATGCTTACTGATACAGACCCCTCGTATCACCACCTTAAATGCATTCCACTCTATTGCCCTCGTGGTTGGCGTACCTGCATTCTCATTGAAATAGTGTGTTATTCCCTCGCCTACTTCCCTTTGTAAAACCGGATCATCCAATGTCTCGGGATGGAGCCTCCAGGTGGGGATGTCAGATTGTACCATCATCCAGAGCATGTTAAACAATAGCGGGTTATGATCCGACAATGTCCTCGTGAGATATTCAGTGTGCACTATGGAGTGCATTACCTGTGTGGAGCATAGGACTGCATCCAATCTAACATGTAAATCGTGCATCGCTGAGAAGTATGAGTAGTCCCGGTCCCGTGGGTGCTGTGTGCGCCATACGTCAATTAAACCCCATCTAGTCTGCCAATCCACTCTACATTTGGCCAATCTATGAGCAGGAGAGTCCACAGAGGGGGAGGCGACCTGTCCTGTGATACGTCTGCTATGAAATAATCTCCTCCCAGCACTACTGGGCCTGTGAAGTAGTGCGCTAGTGTGCCTGATAAGCGTTCGAAGAAGCGCGCCTGATCAATGTTTGGTGCATAAATACTACACAGCGATATATCCTTCCCCCGCAGTCTCCCCTCTACTGCTACGAATCTGCCCTCGGGGTCAATGGTCAGTTTCGTGGCTTGGAAAGGTACTCCCGCCCTTATCCAGATCAATGCCCCCCTAGCAAACGCAGAATATGCGGTGCTGAATACCTGCCCTCTCCATCTTCGTAGTAATGCCAGTTATTGTGGCATAGGGCCTGGAGGTCCTCCCTTCCGCTTTCCCGGGCACCCAGGTATTGGACCCGCAAAAATGTCCACATGTCCTTACCCGCTCCCAGCAATCAAACCTCACCCTATCAGAATACAATTTTACTCATCCAATAGTCCATCTGCCGTTCCCGGTGTGACCAGCGGCAAATGTACACTGTCCGTCTCCGAGGATTCAGCTACCGAGTGCTCCTTGTCCTTCTCCGTGTCCGTACCCTTCCGCGATTGCTCCATCAGTTCACTAGATATAGCCATCACTGCTTTCAGCACTCCTCTTCGCTCCAGCTTGGTTTGTGAAATTGATGGCCTCCGCAGTCCCCGCCGTCGGTATCTTATCCGCTGTGCCTTACAGAGCTGAAGCTCCTCCGCGAGTTCTCGGGTCTGTCGCTGTGGCCCATCTTTACCAGCTCTGTAAGATTCCAGCCACTCCCATGTGTCCTCCGGCGTTTCATGGAAGCAAGTCTTCCCATCCAGGATTATCCTCAATTTGGCCGGAAACAACAGGGAGTACTGGAGTCCTTCTGCCCGCAATTCCTTTTTAACTGATTGGAAGGACGCGCGGCGCCTCAGAATCTCGAAGGTGTAGTCTGGGAACAGAGTGACCTTACTATTTCCTACGTGGAAGGGGCCATCAGTTCAGGCCTTCTGGAGCAGCAAATCTCTGTCTCCAAAGTGCAACAGGTGTGCCACCAGCGGTCGGGGGGTCATCCTTGCTGCGGAGGCTTCGCAGGGACTCTGTGCGCACGTTCCAGGGTGTAAAAGAACGACAGTCCTTCGGGAGCCACCACTGTTCTCAGCCAGTCCTCCAGGTAGCACATGTCCGACCCCTCCGCTTTTTCAGGTAGACCCTCTACGCGGATATTGTTTCTACTTTCAGCATCTTTGGCACGCTTTTCCAGCGCCATAATTCGCTCTAAGGCAGTTGCCACAGTCTCTGCCAGCACAGTTTGTGCAGGCGCCACATCCTGCAGTGCAACCTCTACGTGTTTCACTCTGTCCGCCAACTTGGAGTGGTCTGCCCACAGGAGGCCAAGGCCCATCGCCACCTGTGCAATGTCCTGCTGCAGGGCAGTGCGGGAGTCCGCGATGGCCGCCAACATTTTATCAAATTGCTGCTGTAGTCCAGAGTCCTAAGGTATCCCTTGTGCATCCTGTTCAGCTTAAGTTGTGGATTCAGAGTCTGAGAGCTGTTCTGCCCCATCTTTCTTCCCTCTTGGTTTGCCCTTGATAAGGTTTTTTAGCCCTTGCCAGAGAGGTAACAGAATTTAAACTCTGTACACCTGCAGTGAAACTTCGAGTGTCCGACCCACCAGTTGGTCTCACGCTCCGCCGCCAATGCAGTCCAATCCAATGCTGCAGGACACTACTGTGTTGTGACTGTGCCAATGTTGTAGCTCTGATCAAAATGATTCCACCATTTCTGCCCAGTTCAGCGCCCACTTGCTCGTGATTACTGCGTACCATCCTACCAGTTGTAACGGCGCAGTCTCGCGGTCTTTTGTTCTTTCCCCGCCGTCGTGGCAGCACCGGCCAAAAGCCTGACCGTTCCGCGTGTCGCTGTCAATGCAACCCCCAACTGCTTTCCGCTTATTCCAGGGGTGCTTCAAGCTCTGGAATTCTCATGGGCCCTGCAATCGGTCCCGCTCTGGAGATGTACTACTCGCAGCCTTCTTCCCCCAGGTCTCGCAGGATATCACCGTTCCGCTGGGGTCCTCCCATGGGCGCACCGGGGCCAAGCCTCCATTCTCTGTGGCTCCCCCACTTTTTATGCCAAGACTTGAGCCCGTTCATGCCGTGCACCAGGCACCAGCTAATGCCCCACGGTGCTTGCTTCTGCCCGCGCCCCAGCTCGCAGGTCACGGCGTGCCCAGAGCCACGCATCCGCCTTCGCAGCCCGCAGCTCCAGTCTCCGCCCCAACCCACTCACCAGTGCAGGGCCGATCACCACCTTTCCTCCAGGTGATTTCTGGTCAGCAATCACTCCCTCAATGCAGCTCACTGTTCTGGCCGAGCTCCGAGGGTGCCAGACCTCCCGCGCCCGGATTCCGGTCACCGTGCCCTCCACGCCGCTGGGTAGTCTCTCATCAGGTCCTCCGAGCGGCGGTTGATGCAGTCCGCTCACCCCTTCGTCCAGTTCCCTAGGTCGAGCCTCGCTGTGCCCGGGTGCAGTCTGCCACTCTTTCGGTTTTTGAATTAGCTGTCTGCGGCTCCCCCCGGCTCCGATCTAGAGCTTCCTGCCGCTACATTGCCGCCATTTTGCGTGTGCCTCCGGCAAACGCCACAGATCGGGAAATCTCTGGGAAGTCCCGAATCACGCCGTGTTTAGGAGCGGATCTGCTCCGATGCGGTCCCCCTTCGTTCTCTGGTCTTCAGGTGTCGATAGGGGGGTCAGGGCATTGTTTAATTCAGGATAATTGTTGGGTTTCTAGCGGAGCTCGGTGCTCACGCCTCTGTCCGCATTTGCTTCCAAGCCACGCCCCCCAACCAGAAGCAGTGTCATGACCTTACTCCTGGTGAATGAGATTTGGCGAAGAAACATGCATAAAAGTGGTGTGTAGATGACTACATCACAATCAGACAATGACAAAGGGCCTAGTGCTATAGAAGCACAAGTGGCAGCAGGAGAATTTTGGCTGAGAAGGCAGGAGCGAGGGAAACTGAATCTCCAAGGATTAAGTGGGTTCTAGACTATTCTGGAAGACACTGAGGATTCTGATTTGAGTGACAGAGGAGGTGACGGGATTGCTCTCATAAGATCAAAATAAGCTAGAGTACCCCATTGGAGATAGTCATCCCTTAACGGACTTACTTTGCCAAATTTACCTAGAGAAAGAGAGAGAGAGAGAATTCTGGGAATTTTGGGATAATAGCAGCAGGCCAAATGAACCTCCTTGAACTGAACATTTTGTTTGAACTGTGATTTGAACTTGCTCTGCCATCAAATCGACTGAGACCTTTTATTGCAGATGAGACTATCAGTGACCTTGTACTGTGCAATTATTAGAAGCATTTATATAGATTGGTAGGAGAAGAAACAAGAACACTGAGGTCCAAGTCAGCTGGAAGAGAATAAGGTTTCTCTTTAGAAGAATATGGAGTAGGGCTAAGGAAGACTAACAAAACATTTGCAAATATTCTTATTGCATATTTTTTAACTTTGGTATTGCCATTTGCGCAGGTGGAAATTGGCAGAAAAGACTCTGTTTCTGCTTAGTTCTACCTAACATTCCGAGTTTTAGGGCTGTAATTGAAGCTAATCCTAAAACTAGTAGATCCAGGTCAATATTAGCGGGCACATTCATAGTTTTAGTACATCTAATTCAGAAGGGGATGAATGGGCAATGTCTACAATCATTAGCAAGTCCTTACACTCTAGAAGTACAAGCTTGTATTCATTAGATGAGACAAAATTGCACAAAGATACATCCAGAAGCGATTATTCTGCATATGCTTTGTGACGCCTCCCAGTCCGCCAGAGAGCACACAGACAATGCGAGCCCATTCCGAGATGGTTTAGCGCAACGGCGCATGTGCTAGGGGATCGGGCTAGATGTTAAAGCCTGACCTCCCTGCTACACTACGCTTCGTGCTCTAGTGTTCTCGTCTCCTTTTCGACACGTCACTTCCGCCTCGCCTCGCTTCGCTCTCTCCTGTTTGCTTCCTGATGCGGGCATCGTTCCAGAGTCTACTCTTAGCTTTCTGCCTATGATTTCCTGTGAGGCTTGCCGACTCAATCTGCTAGCCTTCTAGTCCTGTTCTTCTGATTTGAACCTCTCTTCCTTAGAGGCTATTCCCTCGGCATTCTGCCATCACCCTTTGATGGAAGTTCCGAGGGTCACCTTTTTATTTTAAAGTCCTTTGTCGGGGCCGGCTGTCTTCTCTCCGATTCCTCAGGGGGGCACCTGTTCCGCTCTCCTGCGGTTCCGCCTTTCGGCCGGACTACGGTTCTGTTGAACGGCCGGACTTGTGGGGAGTGGTTATTGGGGCTTCCTTTGGGATTGTGGGAGTTGTGATTTGCTTGACAGGACCATTCCCCTTATTTTTTGTTTCATTATATCCGTTGTGTTGCTGGATTTCCTGGACGCTGGCATTTGTCACAGTGCAAGGGAGAGAAGATCGGGTAATGCGCTTGTAGCGCACTATTATCATTTACCATTTTTCCCGTTTATACTGATGGTGTTGATTCTTATGCCTACTGTTATTGCAGATACTCTATTTGCTGTGCTCGTATAGTGCTGCTAACCTACCACGCAGTTCAGCCTGTTGCGTTTAGGAGTAAGCCTGGTGCAGATACCTATTCTTACTCATTGGTGATTTGGACACCTGGTAGATATAAGCTTTATATTACAGCAGGCATTTTATGGTACCTAGACACATTGAAGGTTCGACAATACTGTTCTCATAAGAATATTGGTCACATTTTGTCAGAACCAGGTACATAGACAATACTTGTGGAGAAAGGTTTTACATGCTTGTTGATTGTTGTTGTACTAACCAAGCCATTCCTTTTAGTGCCAGCTTCCGCCAGAGAGGGAGATCGGTCCAAGAAGTCCAGTGTCTCTTCCCCTTCTTTCCTAGTTTTGTTCCCTCCTTTCCCTCCACATCACCATTGTGTTCTATTGTTTGATAGACACAATAGGTGTAGGGGGGACGGGTTGGGTCTGACTTCGGTTCCTGGCACTCCTGCGGAAACAGCTCTTGGCTCCTAACATGCTTGTTTTAAACTGCGTTATGAGTATATTGACACTATGGGTGTTAGGGATTGCTACGTGTGTATGCAATTGCCTGCATCAGCTTCAGACTGTATCACTTCTATCATATCCCTTTGACTTATGGTGTTACATCTACTATTTGAATGAAGCTTATGCATGAAAGGGAACATTTTAAATGTTATTTTTCCAATCAAGATTTAGTTTTTTCAGAATTTCCCATACTTAATTTCCTGGAATTAATAAACGTTTCTTTAAACCCATCATGACAGTTGACACTGCCAATGCTCACAGACAGAATTTGACTTGCCTTCTAACAGAGGTTGAGAAGATATTTCTCCATTTAGTTCAAGGCAGGAGGAGAGGAATGGAGTCTAGGTCAAAAACAGACAAGAACATTAATAATGAGCATAAGTGGACTAAGGAAGAAATAGAATATCTAGTGGCAGAACATCAATCAGCATTGACACTACATTGGAAACATAAAGGGAAAGTATGTATATTTGTGAAGATGTTTTTGTTTGCCAATCATTTTGTGGGAAAGAGTGAGAGCAACCATAAATTTAAAGTTAGGGGAAATTGGAATTTATTTTTGATGGGTGTTATTCCTGAAGTATTCTATATTTGTGGAGTGCATGCTTAGTTAACATTGCCCAGAGGCTGGTTTGGTACTTTCCACATGAGGTGTACATCTCATTATCCTGTGTGGGAAACGAATTCCAGACATAAATAAGGTGTAAGTGCTGAAGCAGTGGGGGATATTTTTGGTGCAATGTAGGTGTGAATTTGAATGTTATCATTATTAGAAAGTTGTTAGAAAGTTGTCCACTATGTTCACTATAGTGGGTAATTAGCTACTAGTAAAGCTGGAACTTTATTAGATTTGGATACGGAAATGGTGGCTATCAGGTTAATGGTTTTGCAAAACTACCTTGTGTTAGATATCCTGTTTGCAAAAGAGGGCAGAGGCTGTCAAACACTAAAGGTCCAGAAATGCTGCACCTACATTCCTGACAAGAGTAAGGATTTGAAGACGTTTATCAAGAATATCTCTGATTTGCACAAGGGTTTGCAGGAGTTGGAAGTAACAGGTGATTGAGAAGCCATTGGGATTGGATTGTCTGCAGTAGGCAAACGGTTTGGAAACTTGGAATGTGTAATTTTAGGTGCTGTTTTGAAACTTCTTGTGATACTTGGACTTTGTGTTATATCCCTAGTCGTGATCTTTAAGGGATATAGGGCCACATGCATCAAGCTTTTTTGCATTCGCAAACGGTCCGAATCGCAAAATTCGGCTATTTGCAAATGCAAAAACCTTTTTTGGGATGCATCATTTTATTTCCATTTTTCACAATTTAAGAAATGGCAATTGTTTGCGATTTCTTAAATTGCGATAGCATTTAAGAAATCGCAAATTTTTTGATTTCTTAAATGCTATGCATGATTTTTTTTAAATTGCGAACTCGCAATTAGGAAGGGGAAAATTACAATGAAGTAAACCTTCATGGTAATTTGCGAAAAGTTTCAAAAATGCACAAAAGTGCATTTTTGAAACTTATATTTTACACACACACATGCCCTTGGGACATGTGTGTGAGTAAAATGTACTTACGTGACATTTCAGGGGTGCAGGGGGGGTCCTTTGGAACCCCCCTGCACCTTTGAAATTGCATTCTCATTTTGCGATTCCTTAATTGCGAATACGCAAAATGAGAATGCCTTCCCATTGATTCCTATGGGCCTCTAGGCCCATAGGAATCAATGTAAAGCGATTCCTTAATTGCGATTCACAATTAAGGAATCGCAAATAAGGAAAATTAAGAAATCGAAAAACTTTTGCGATTTCTTGATGCATAGGAATTTGCGATTCCTAAATTGCGATTCCTTAATTTTCGCAATTAGGAATCGCAAATTCCTACAATGATGCATGTGGCCCCTAGGTATATGAAAGTCATCTGGGGAGTATGTACTCTAATGACATTAAACATCTGAAAGAATCTAGGTGGAAAATTCATAAACCACAAGGTTTTAGATGATCCATCTGATAAGATTTAGGGCCTGATCATGAGTTCGGCAGTGTGGGAGCGGGCCGCCATGCCACCGCCATGCTCCCACACTGCCCACACCATCCTATGGACCACCAAACTGGTAATCGGGCCCTTTGATCTTAAATCGTGATGGGTTGATTCACCATAAGAGGGGGGACTGACGTAGCATAATTGCAGATCCTCCCTTTTAAATTTTGACTATGCCATACATAAGGGCATATATTACCATATATGTGTGTGCTGTAATATAATTAACGTAAAGTGGTGCACTTGACTGAAATACTAAAGTTGCATTTGCTGTATAATCTAGAAGTTTATATGAGTGTGCATACTAATGTTTTTCTTATAGTAGTTCCAATTGCAGTTTTCAGATATATTTGCATTTATGTAGTTTGAGTAATTTTATAAGCTCTAATATACTCATGTATTCTTTAGAATAGTATCCTGCACTTGTTTTTATAACTGTACATGTCTCTATAATCTTGCATTTCAATGTGTTTTTAAGTGTTTTGCTATGTTAACTTGACCAAAGGCCTTAAGCATTGGACTCTAATGTTTACCATTCAACGTGAATGCAATCCTACACATGGTAGAGGATTCTCTGCTTGCTCTAGACCACAATGAAACCTGTCTCTTGGTCGTTCTTGACCGATCATCCGCATTTGACACCGTAAACCATCCCAAACTATTGGACCGTCTCGAAAATAGGATGGGCTTATCAGGAACAGTCTTGAAATTGTTCTATTCCTTCCTAGAGAATAGCTTGCACAGATTCCTAGTCAACAATGAGCTATCCCTTCCATCTCCAATTCAGATTGGGATTCCACAAGGATCAACTCTAAAACCATCAGTATTAAACTTGTACATTGAACCATAAACAGGGGTATTACAGCAGGCTAACATTTCCTTCCACATGCATGCAGATGACACTGAACTCTATATGAAGCCTACATCACCAGAAGAGATCGTCATAATGAAACAAGCACTACTGAGAATTGTGGAATGACTAGATGACAATTATCTTAAGCTCAATGCAAAGAAAACCAAATTCCTCTTGATCTTCCCTCCTGATAGCACAGCCAGGATTAAGGAATAGACCAAGAGGATTACTGGGCTAAACGGTTCCTCAATTTTAGTAGACTCAACCAAATCTCTGGGAATCACTTTGAATAAAGAACTAAACATACGAACCCACATCAACACAATGGCAAAAAACGCTCGATTTCATATGAGCTACCTCAAAAAACTGAAATCGTTAATCGAATCACATGATCTCAAAATGGCAGTCCATGCACTGGTCATATCAAGAATTGAGTATGGATGCGCTACCCTCTCAGGGCTTCCTAAAATCTCTACAGCCCCCTTAAACGCATGTCTCAATACTGCAGCCAGACTTATAACGGGATAAAAAAAATTGACCACATATTGCGACATCTGAAGGCACTCAACTGGCTATCGTTCGAGGCAAGAATACAGTTGAAGATTGCATGTATCACACACAAGGCAATACACCACCAAACTCCACGCTACCTGGCCCAGAAAATAACGTTATCAGGAGGCAGTAGACCCTCCAGGGGATCTAAAGATTTTTTGCTAAAACCAGCATTCTTCCGTAAGAAGAGATTGTACAATAGAGTGTTCATGGGAGCCGCACCAAGGATCTGGAATTTGCTCCCACCAAATATTAGGAGAAGCACGTATGGTCCATGATTCAAAAAGGAGACTAAGGCCTTTCTGATGGGTACATTCCTGCCATAACTAACACCAGGCTACAATAAGACTATTTGGAGATCAGCCGACAAGCTGTCGATCCACCACAGTTTTCTGTTCTAGGAGACCTCCGTAAGGTACAAGACAAGTACTCCTTTGTCCATCTACAGGGATGTTATCTACAACTCAAGGTACTCGATCAATGTATATTTGTTTGAAAGTAGTATTAATATAACCATCATAGACAGCTAGTATATCCAGAATGGACCTACTCTGGATCAGAAGTATTTGTTTTGGCATATTTTACTTTTACCTTATGATTTCCTTATTCTTCAATATGCTGCAGGTTGGACTTGGGTTAGCATCCGCCAATACTAGACAACACGTTTTTACGCCTGTGTTTAAAGGAGTGAATACCCTCTTATTGTAAAGGGGGATGATGTAAAGCACTCTGACACCCATTTCTTTGGTCATATTCGCGCTATAGAAAAAATGAATAAATAAAGAAATAAAAGTGAAAGTTGGCTTGAGTTGCAATTTTTCCTTCTTTGCAGGTGTGTTCAAAGTATCTCATAGAGAGGAAAAGGCACATTGTGTTTGAGAGACAGTGAGGCTTGGGAGGAGAATGCTTGGCAAAAATGAGAGGTACTAATGTACAAAGGGAGGACCCTTATTCATGTTATATCTCGAGACTGGAGGAATCCAAGGGTGTCATGATGTTCCGACTATGATGTGGGAGTATTAAATAAGGTTGCCAAGTTTTATTGAGGGAAGCTGGAAAAGTACTGGGATACATGATGTGAGATTCTCAAATGTTCTGTGGAAGTTTAATTGGTAGTCACACTTTTACATAAGTCAGATTCCTTTTAGACTCGCTTTGGTACAGACCTCTGTGCTGTGTATCAGTTGTGTGGCTTTATGCTATTCAGTACTCCTGATTTTGGAGAATTCTACAGAAGCCTCTACACTGCTGACACTTTCCTGCTTTCCTGGATCTAATTAGGGTTTCCCAATTAATACTACTTAGTTCATGTTTAGTTTAGTTAATGTAGATTTATTCATGTATAAGCAGACTTTGTTCCTTATTTTCTGCATTGCTATTACTGTATTCCTTGTATGTGTATGTTTTATACTTATGAGACTAAACTTTGTAAGACAGCCCGATTTGCTAGTAGTGATTCTGTATTTTTATGATATATATATATTTCTGAGACATGGATATCTCAGTTTGGCTTTGAAATTGTAATAGGCCTACATTTAATCCAATGTATCGACTTTTAGATACACACTGCGTGGCCAAGTGAACTACAATGTAAATTGAACTTTTGGATGATGCTGACTCCTCTTTATTTCTCGTGCATTCATCGCAGGGAAATTAAAAAATGTGGCTCAATGCTTATACAAGTCACTAACACACATTACTTTTTGTCATTTGAACAACAAATGTAAATTTCTAATGAATTATTTTTAAGATGTGCCTTGGTTGACCTAGAAATATAAATACCAAAACTGGGTTTGGGCTCCAATCAGTAAGGCTGAGCCTCAATTAAACAAAGAACAACAAAAGTGCCATTACTGGTGCCTATTCACAGGGAATTATTCACAAAAAAGACACATTGAAAACAAACAACATGGTCATCTTTTTTCGTCTGACTTAATCCCCAAAAATTTCTTTTTCAAAGCACATCTTTTTGAAAAGGACACAAATATTCAAAACCTATAAAAACATTCAAAATTTTACTTCAACAACACACCACTCCCATCAACCAATTCAAACATACATCTTACTACCATTCATCAATCTACTTACAACGCACTTAACTCCATTCATCATACATCCAAACGTCCTCATCCAACAACGCTTTCAATCACCACTGTCGCGCTCTCCCCTACAGGAAACACACGGAGCCAGGGAGGTTAGTTTACACGTCTTTATTCCTTCGTGTACACCTCCAAACTGAGTAACTTCCCTTCCTTCCTCTTCCTCCCCATGCCCCTTCCTCTACTGCCTGTCCTGTCGCAGACAGGGGTCAGGCAGTCACGTCACGACATCTCCCCCGTTTGTATAAAGTCTTACTGAGGCTTAGATCACTTCGATGAGACGTTCTGGCCGGGGATCCTCAGGGTGATCTCGTCTTGTCGGGCTGGATTGACTGTGGTCACTGCTCCTGGTTTGGCTTTCTGAATCAGTGGACGATTCCCAGTGTCGACTGTCGCGTCTTCCTGGAGGGTTGCACTTCTTAAAGTGTGAGATGTTTCGGGTAATTCGCTTGTGGTCGCCTTGCGCTGTGATCATGGTTCCCTTTCGGCGACTGACTTTCAAGGGATGTGTTAGGTAGCGGCTGTCTGCTTTCGTTCTTCTGTCACGCCGAACCATCCCCCAATCACCTTCTTGGATGTCTGTGGGTTTCGCATGCCTGCGTTGGTCGGCTTATGTCTTCATTTTCAGTTTCTTCTCATGGTCGATATCGACTAGTGTTTCATGATCAACGTTTGGAGCTCGGGCTTGGATGCTGTCATCCAGAGCGGGTAGTCGAGTGCGCGGGACTCTCCCTAGCATCAGAGTGGCTGGACATTGATTGGTAGTGTTGTGAGGCGTGGTGCGATAGGCCCTCAGCACCTCATTTAAAGCCTGTTGGATATCTCAGTGAGCTAGTTCCGCTTGCTGCACTGCTTTCTTCAGGGTCCCCATGAATCGTTCCACCTTGCCGTTGGCTTGTGGCCATAGTGGTGTGATCCTTTGGTGTTTGAAGTCAAGGTGTTTGGCGAAGTCTGCAAATTCATGGCCATTAAATGGGGGTCCGTTGTCTGACTTGACTCTCAGCGGGATACCCCATGCTGCGAATGTTTCATCGAGTATTGGAATTACTGCGGATGCCTTGGTAGATGATATTAGGTGTGCAAATGGGAAGCAAGAGTATTCATCCATGATGACGATGATGTATTGGCTTGACTTCAGAGGTCCGAAGAAGTCGACGGCAACTTGTTGCCACACGCCTTCCGGTAGTTCCGACATTTGTAGTGGAGCTGGTGGTTCATCGCGGCTTACTAGTTGGCACGAGATGCAGTCTTTGAGGGTGGTTTCGACCATCTGATCTAGAGTTGGAAACCAGACACGTTCTCGGAGAGCTTTCTTGGTGGCACTTATCCCTCGGTGGCCTTTGTGAGCGAGGTTGATCACTCCTTGTCTCAGTCTTTGGGGATGACAATCCTCCCCCCTCTTAGAATGAGGCCCTCCTTGCTGATGGATAGTTTGTCATGAACGTGCTTAAATGTCATGATCTCTGGGGACTGCGGGTTGGAATCGACTTTCACATGTCGCCAGGAGCCGTTGCGAATGCGTTCGGCGATCTCTTGGAGGACTTGATCTTGGATGGACGCTGCTTGAATAGCTTCAAGAGGAACGGTGGGGGGGGCATGCCTTGTCAATGACGAAATGTATTTTTTTCCTCAGCCACAGAGTGTAAGTCCTTGGTGGAAGCCTTTGGGTGTCGCGACATGTAGTCTGCTGGGTTGTCCGACTTCCCAGGTTTGTGGACAATGGTGTAAATGTAGTCCTGGAGGCGGAGACCCCAGCGCTCAATCCGTGGAGGCATTTTGGCTTTGAGGTTGCCAAAAATGGTGATGAGTGCTTGGTGGACGGTGATGATAGTGAAATGTTTCCCATAAACGAACAGATGGAAATGTTCGCAGGCCCAGACCACTGCCAGGCTCTCCTTCTCAGGTTGGGAATACCGTGTCTCCGTATCGGTGAGGCTGCGGCTGGCGTAGGCGATGATGTGGCGTTGGTCCGAGTCTTCTTGATATTGGGCCAGGATAGCGCCAAGGCCCACGGGGCTGGCGTCAACAGTGATTTCCGTTCGCTTTTTAGCATCAAAGTAGGACAAGTTGATGGCGGTACTGAAGGTGTGCTTGATTTTGTGGAAAGACTGGCTGCATGCTTCTGTCCATTCGAAAGGTTGACCTTGGCGAGTGAGCTCTCGAAGTGGATGGCTGATGGTGGCAAAGTCTGGAATGTATCGAGCACAGTAGCTCACCATGCCAAGAAAAGAGCGGAGATCACTCACATCTCTCGGTGTTGGCGTGTCTGCAAGGGCCGAGACCTTATCGGGGTCACTAGTCATGCCATCCTTCGAGAAGATGTGTCCGTAGAATTTCAAGGTCGATCGGTGGAACTCGCATTTGGCTGCGTTCAGAGTCAAGTTGGCGTTTAGTAAGGCATGGCAGACTCTGCCGAGGGCTGTGTCATGCTCAGTTTGATCTTTCCCAAACACCAGCAGGTCATCGCTATAGTTGAATGCATTCGGGATTCCTTGGATCACTCGTCTGATAGCTTCTTGAAAGATTTCGGCTGCAGATGATATGCCGAAATTCAGGCGCTTGTACCTACAAAGTCCTTGGTGAGTCGTGAAGGTGGTAATGTAACGGGATCTTTCATGAAGCTCTAGCTGGTGGTAGCCCTTGTTGAGGTTGAGTTTTGAGAAGACTGTGGCACCGTTGAGACGAGCGATCATGTCGCTGATGTGTGGTCCGGGGTGGCGTTCTCTTTCAATCGTTACGTTGGGGGCGCGCATGTCGACGCACAAACGCACCTTATTGTTTTGTCCTTTTTTTGGTACGACCACCACAGGCGATACCCACGGAGTTGGGCCAGACGTGTGCTCAATGATATCAGTTTTGAGCAACTCCTGGAGTTCATCATCCACGGCTTGCTGCAGATGAAACGGTACCTTTCTGTGATGCTGCACCACTGGTGTTACATGCTCGTCGATGTGCAGCTTGACTTTGAAGTGGTTTAGCTTTCCAAGTCCTTTGAAAAGATTCGGGAATTTTGCAATGATGTCTGGAGCATCTTCAGTCATGAACAGAAGCTCCACGAGTCTCAGTCTTTCAGCTGTCGGCAGGCTGAGCAAACAATCAGCCACGTCCGGGCCCTCCACAACATGAATGTACGCTGAGATCTGATGGTCTTTGAAGGACAATGTCGTACTGAAGCGGCCTAGGCATGGCAGTGGCTTCCTAGACATCCACGTAAAGATTCGCACAGCAGCTGGTTCCAATTTGGGACGTGGTTTCATGCTTTGGTATTCTAGCGCACAGATGTAATTCAGTGACGCTCCCAAATCCAAAACAAATTTCGCCGGATGGTCCCCTATCCGAAAGTCTAGCTTTGGATATTTCTTTAAGCGATCTGGACCCGAGACCATACAGATGTACTCGTCACTGTCTTGTGACACCGGTGTGCGTGACGGGACATAGGCCAAAGGTAAACAGTTTAAAGAAATGTGCATGGAATAAACATGAGTAACTGAAAAATCTCAATCCTTTTGGCCCACAAAATCGGGTCTACGAGTTTCAAATCCCCTTGAATCCCAGGGTTCTCGTCAGGACCTCTAGCTCAATATTGGTCTAGATCAGCCGATATAGCAATTCAGTGGTGGCTAAATCTTTTATAGAAACGATCTTATCTGCGAGCTCATTTTGACAATGATCCAAAAGATGCCTTCTTTGAAATTCAAAGCTGTGGTCTTTGAATATCCGTTCCTAGTCCGTAGTTTTTTTTAACCTTTTGATGTCCAAGAACGGGCTTAACAAGCTCCGTGGTGCATTTCTTATCTTCGGACCGCGGGCTGTGGTTGACCTTGAGCAGCTGTGTCTGATTATTGGCCTAAGTATAAATATTCCTTTCACAAAAGGTAGACGCAAATTGGGCATCAATTTTGTCTGATTTTGTGAACCAACCTATGCATCAAAAGGTCAGTAAACAAAAAATAACGAAACACAGGGCCACACAAAATGACTTGCCTAATTCATGTTCAGTAGGTAAGTTGCAATGTGTGCCTCTAGTGATAGGCTACAATCCCAGGAATGGTGGTCTACAAAAGACTGCTGACCACCATCCTTATGATTGTTTTCTAAAACAGAAACTTTTTTTTTCTAAAACAGTTTAACTGGAACTATTTAAAAAACTTATTTTCAGTTCTGAAAAACTCTAGTGGGAGAAGGCAGTGGTCCCTTGGACCACTTCTTACTCCCCGTAAAGCAGCTAACATGATACCCAAATGGAAAATGTTCCAATGGGGACATCTTCCTCCTTTCCAAATAGGTTTCCACCCCAAATTGAAAATGTAATAAGTCCATGGCTTGCGACAAGAAATATATCTGAAAACCATTGCGAAATCAGGGTCCAAATAGTGATTTAAAAACCTTTTCTAAACCCATTTAGCAGCTATTTATATATTTTCTGAATTGCTAATGGAGTTTAGTACATTAAACAAACTTTAATTGATTCCAAAGCCTCAGATTTAGTGGATCAGAGAGTCTGTGGCTGGCAAATCATTTTGCACATCGGGCCCTATAGTTACTGAAGATAATTTTTCAATCTTTGGTCTTGCTTGACATGTTTCGAAGTGACAGTAACCCTGCCAATCTATGTGGCCTCCTGGACCTCAGCTCTAAATAGTACAAGCTTTATGTAGACAGGCATGTACCAGCGAATAAGGTATTTATAAGTCAGGATTAACTCAAGAAAGAGGTAAAGAATAATATGCTAATGTAGCAAATAAAGTTCTTGGATCCAGTGAGTATAAGTAGGTATGATTTATTGTAGGTTAATTCAAGTTAAGTTAACAATTAAATGATCAATAGATGTAATAAAAAAAAAACCACCAGGAGCAGTTCTTCTCTCGCTCAGCCTGCCTGCCATCAACTGCCTCTACTCAGAGCAGTCAGGTACCAAACATTCTGAGGTGTCATCATACATTCTTCTAGATGCAGTAGCTAAGCAATGGGGAAATCCAAGCAAGGGAAATGCAGAGCATAAGCAAGATGTAACACATCCCCCTTCCTTGGAAAACAACAAACAAAGATAAGAGAATATATATACCAATCATATGAATGGAATACATTGCATTGTATTCCCAAATATATAACAGTTGAAATATAATAAGGATTACATTCACAAATATAGTGACCCCATCCCCTTTCCTAGGAAAAATTAAACAGATGTTCATATAATCTTCGACAACCTCTATATTCAAAATATATACTATATGAACTCCTCTAAACATTAGAGCACTTCCGTGGTTCATATCAGCCATTAGAGTAACTTGCGGCTCTTCACAACAAAATAAATACAATATGAACTCCTCTAAACATTAGAGCACTTGCGTGGTTTATATCAGCCAATAGAGTAACTTGCGGCTTTTAACAACATTGAACAATGGAACTCCTCAGAGTCCATAACAAGAAAATTGAGCAATTACGGCTCTTCTAAACATCAACAATTGAACCTCTCAGAGTCCATAATAAGAAAATTGAGCAACTACGGCTCTTCACAGCATTAAACAATTGAACCCCTCAGAGTCCAAAACCAGAAAATTGAGCAACTTACGGCTCTTCACAACATTAAACAATTGAAAAGGATGGAGCGCCTCAAAATGAGCACCGAAGTGGTTCCCCCTAAAGTATATATCCAAAATGGAGCGCCTCAAACATGAGCACCGAAGTGGCTTCCGCAAAAGTACATATTCAAAATGGAGCGCCTCAAACATGAGCACCGAAGTGGCTCCAACAAAAATTTACTCTAATAAGTCAAAACACCTGAACAAATAATCTTCATAAAATTCAAAATAGAAATGAACACCTTAAAAATAATTGAGCACACTTGTGGTTCAAATCAGCATATGAATATCAAATATATCTGTAAATAAACACTAGCAATAAACAAATTGAGCACCCCAACAAAAGTTGAGCACTTACGTGGCTCAATCCAATGAAGTAAATCCATAACTCTATCTAAACTAAGAAGTAAAAGTTGTATTAAAATAACATAGACATTGAAACACTGTGAGTTATGTTAACAAGAATAGAATAGGCAAGATTGTAAATATGAATAGTAAGATATGTTGACAGTTTCCAAAATAAAAAAATTAAAATAACAAAAGTAGTCACCGAAGTCTGACTGTTGAAGTACTGACAGTGTGATCTCTCACTCAAACTCCGAAGTCTTTTGTTGAAATGCTGCCGATAGTGTAATCCTTCACCCTAACTCATCATCAAGAAGTAGAAAAAACAAATTTCTCACCAGCAAAAACTTCGAAAACTCGACAATTGTTGATCCTATTTGTAGATCTTAATGCCACATTATTAGAAGTCCGTCGGTGCACGTTGTTATGGCAACTTAAATAACAAATTAAAATGGCCTCCACGCATTTAGAACGTGTGTGATTGCATCAGCACGTGCAGGACACGCTCACGTGATGTTCACGCTGTTTCCCTTGACGCACTCACGCGATACTTGCGCTGTTTCCCTTCCTGCCCTGTGTGACGCCTGAAATGAAGGAAAGAGCGCACCCGCAATGAAGACATCGGTCTCGCGCTGCATCTTGCGTCCAGGATCCAGAAGTCGCTTTCGTGTTGGCGCCTCGTGATTCACCAGCCATAGACATTCAAAACAGGCAGAGGTTAGAAGCGCGCGGTAAAGCCTGTTGCGCATATTTGAAAATTCAAATGTTGTACAGAGAAATTTAACGGCCAATTAATACTTCTTTGTAATAAAAAAAAACAGTCACAACAGTTTCAGATAAAAGCCCACAAATACATATCTTGTATGTGCTCTCGCAAATAAAGGGCTGAAATGCGCTCCCATTAAACAAACAAACTTGGGACCAATGCCTTGACACAATTTCAGAAATGCCGGTCTTGACTTCTCTCACAGGACACAAGGCAGAGATTAAAATAAAACGAAGCTGCCAAGTTCATCCTGTAAATGTCACTGAATATGTTGCTGTTGAATTTTTCTTGCCAAATGCAGTCTTACACACATCTCATTCCTCATAAGAAAAAGCTGTTTCTTTACTTTTAAAATAGTTTAGGGATTCCTCTTCGTTATTAGTTTTTTAGCACAGCCCAAACACATTTGAAAGTCTTAAGACATAGGCCAAAACTGTCTCAATTCAGCGGCAGGCTGAAACTTGGCTTTGTTAGAGGCTTGAGTAATTTTTAAAAGTTACACATGCAGCATGTAGATTAGATATCGTTAAAACAGGTCTTCTTAAATCCAAAAGTAAACAGTGGGAGACTCTCTCTTTAAAACAGTATTCTTCAGATTGAATCATGCAGTTATAATTCCTTCAGATTCAAGCCCAAATCACGCAGTCTGAAATCAAACACCCTGGGATGGCAGGCTGTCCAGATGACTGGGGACACTGGTGGGGCTAACCAGGGCGTTTCTGTAAATTTACCTTTTCTGTTCCGGCTTAAGTAGTTCCTTGGTTGCAGTAGTAATTCATTAAAACAGTCCTCTTTCCACGCATAGGTTTTGTTCTGTACCTCGTCGCCAATTTGTAGCAAATAAAGTTCTTGGATCCAGTGAGTATAAGTAGGTATGATTTATTGTAGGTTAATTCAAGTTACGTTCGTCGCCAATTTGTAGCAAATAAAGTTCTTGGATCCAGTGAGTATAAGTAGGTATGATTTATTGTAGGTTAATTCAAGTTAAGTTAACAATTAAATGATCAATAGATGTAATAATAAAAACCCCACCAGGAGCAGTTCTTCTCTCGCTCAGCCTGCCTGCCATCAACTGCCTCTACTCAGAGCAGTCAGGTACCAAACATTCTGAGGTGTCATCATACATTATTCTAGATGCAGTAGCTAAGCAATGGGGAAATCCAAGCAAGGGAAATGCAGAGCATAAGCAAGATGTAACAGCTAACTATTAAAGAAAAAAGATTTTACTTCATAACATTCCTTTCAATGAGCATTATTGATCAATAAAATATTTAGTTTTATTTTAGGACTTCAGATGGAAAAACAAACATTTAAGTGATATCCCTCTAAGAATTCCATAATCCACTTCACTTTCACTAATGTATTTTTTTTTAAATTTAAACTTATTAAGCGCGCAGCTACCCGCAGTGGGTTTCCCGGCGCTAAGGGACAGAAAGGAAGAAGGAGTTTGCATGCTGATCTTACTGATAGAGAGCTTCTATTTGCTGTTGAAAGGTTTTCAGTCCCTTGCGGAAACGGAAGAGGTTGATTTCAATTTTCAGGGTCACAGGGAGAGTATTCCACAGTTTTGGACCCAGATAGGCAAATGATCGACCTCCCATTTTTGTTAGCCTAAATCTAGGAGTGGAAAAATCACCATTTCCGGAAGATCTCAAAGTTCGCTAGGCTTATAGGCCTGGATGAGGCCCTGAAGATATTTGGGGGCTGAGCCTTGTTTAATTTTAAAAACGTGACAAAGGGCTTTAAACTTAATTCGGTATGGATTTTAAGCCAGTGAAGATCACAAAGTGCTAAGGAGGCAGTTGTTCTCCTAGGAACGTTGCGAAGTAGCCGAGCGGCCGCGTTCTGGACAACCTGGAGTTTTTTTATGGTTGTCGTGTCGGCTCCAAGGTATAGGACATTGCCATAGTCCAGGCGGGAAACAACCAACGCCTGGACTACAGTTCTTTGTGTGGAGGGGGGCAACATCCACAGAATTTTTGGGAGCCATCTCAGAGTGGCAAAACAGATGGAGGCTACCTTCACAGCCTGCTGTCTCAATGTAAGTTTATCATCTATGAGAAATCCTAAATTGCGTACTACAGTAGCAGGCTGAGGTGTAGGTCCCATGTCATTTGGCCAATGATGTGGGCCCCAAAGGTCTTTGTCCTTGCCTAGTATTACAACCTCTGTCTTGTCTCTGTTTAATTAAAACAAATTGCTTTTCATCCACCTAGAGAATCTGGTCAGACCTTCTTTCAAGATAGAGTTGTCATTACTCTCTTTGTTAGAAAGAGAGAAAATGATTTGTGTGTCGTCGGCGTAGGAGTATAAGGTAAGGCCGACTTCTTCCACAATGGTGGCCAAGGGTCTTACATATATATTAAATAATAAAGGGCTAAGTATGGATCCTTGAGGGACACCATACGCCGACGGACAGATGTTTGAGGTGGCGGAAGCAGAGAAAACCTGAAAGGTTCGAACGCTCAGAAAGGAGGCTATCCAGGCAAGGGCAGCGCCCTCCACACCCAGGGACCGAAGAGTTGTAAGAAGGATGGAATGGGACACAGTGTCGAACGCCGCGCTCAGGTCGATAAGAATAAGAGCGGATGTCCCTCCGCGATCGACACTGTGTCGTAGACTCTCGGTTACTCCTAGAAGTGTGGATTCTGTCGAGTGATGTGCCATAAAGCCCGACTGGGATGGATGTAGAAATCCCGAGCTCTCGACGAGATGGGTTAGTTGTGCGTTAATATGCCTTTCCAGGATTTTTGATAGGATGGGAAGCAGTGAAATTGGTCTGAAGTTGGATAAGTTGGCAGAGTCAACTCCAGCCTTTTTCTGTAAGGGGACAATCATGGCATGTTTCCATTCCTGTGGAATGTATGACTCAGATAGTGATGAGTTAAGAAGTTGTTTAAGCACGTGGCGTGGGCCAAGATCAAGTTGTTTTAAAATTTTAGCTGGTACCGGGTCCCGTGGGGAACCCGATTTAACGCTGTTCAGGCAAGAGGAAAATGAAACATCGTCAAAGGGTAGCCAATTTGTGAGTTTTGCCGTTGCGGAAGGCAGATGTTCTGGAGTCAGTACTAATTCAAGCATCGATGTATCATCGGATGTGGGGGGACTTAATGAATCATAGATACGCTCTATTTTGGATATAAAGAAATCAGCTATAGAGTTGCATTGAGTCGCATCAAGGGCAGGGGGAGCCGGTGTTAAGTCCGCTCCTGTTAGTTTTTTCACAATGGGAAAGAGTGTGCGAGGACAGTTTTGGGCGTTGGTAACCATGTTAGCAACATAAGTGGCTCTGGCTATTTTACATTGATGGTGGTAGTTCTTAAGGGCTTCCTTATAGGCCACTTTTCGGGAAACGGAGTAGGAGCGTCTCCATTTCCTTTCGAAGGCCTTACAGTTGGATCTCATGCGCTTTAGGTCTTCAGAAAACCAGGGTGCAGGAGGTCGATGGGAGGTAGAGTTCTTGGATGTCAATGGAAGAAGTTTGTCTATGGTATTACTCAGCCATTTGGATACATTAGTATTTAATACGGATGTGCATGTATCGGTGTTAGGAAGAGTGTTCATCAAGTGCATATTAAAATCAGTTATATCAAGCTTGCTCCATCGACGTATAAGCACATCCTGACTTCCATTATCACTAGTCATAGTTATGACTCGAGATAAGGCGAAGTGCACTGCATAGTGATCCGACCGCTCCAAGGGACGCGCTGAAGAGGCGCATTCGAATGGAAGGTTGGAAAGGACAGGGCCCAGTAAGTGCCCTGCTGAGTGTGTTGGCCTTGAATTGCATAATAAGATGTTTAGAGCTTCTAGCTCGGATAGAAATAATTTGATAGCATTGCATTGGTCATCATCTAGATGGAGATTTAGATCACCAAGGATGGTAAAATTGGCCGCCTTCAGGGATAAAGGAGCAATGGTGTCTGCCAAAGATGTCGTCCAGGCATTCGAATTTCCAGGGGGACGGTAAATCAGAAGCCCAGATAGAGTAAACTGGGGGCTGATTGCAGTTTGAAATGTCCAGCTTCACAACCGGGCAAGGGGAAGGCATCGAAAGTACATGTATAATTAGATTTAAACATTATTGCAATACCTCCTCCTTTACCCATGTCTCTGTTTTTCCTGACCATTACATAGCCATCAGGGGTTGCCACAGAAATGTCTGGCCCTGAGCTCTCATGAAGCCAGGTCTCCGTAAGGAGCACGGCATCAGGTTTTTCATCAGTTAGAAAGTCGTATATATTGTTCTTGTGTTTTGGAAGCGATCTACAATTTATACTCCAGAACTGAAGTTGAATACAAGAAGGAGGGATTTTAAAACCTCTTGTTCTACCCCTAGGTTTACCCCGTTTAGAAAAGAATTTCATTTGGTTGCACATGGACATCCGGCCCATAGAAAAACCGCAATGAGTGCAGTAGAAATTATGGGTTGGTGGTAAGCATAAAGTACATTGTGCAAAAGGTGGGTATCTAAGGCGTTTTAACTCCTCCCCAGTATAGGTGGTAGTCATACCGTGGTGAGCAGGGGTAGTTGCGGCTAGAACAGAGTCGGTGGCCACTAGACCCGTCCTGGCGTGGACGGGCGTAGACGGGCCTGACTCTGGAGCGACTCCGGGGCAGGTCCGGCGCGTCCGCTGCTCGCGTCCGCTGCGCGGAGGCATGTCTCTCCCTTTTATGCTAGCCAATGAACAGCGTGCAAACGCTGCCCCCAACAAAAATGGCCGCTACAGTTGTTTTATCCACCCGGGACTCAGCTGTCTCAGCGCTCGAGTCGGCTAGAGTTGGTCCGAGTGACGGGGGAGGTTCTGTGATAGCTACGGTGCCGCTTTTTAATCAAGCGGAGGGCAGGGAGGGATAGACCACTATTCAATTAAGGCGGTAGAAATCGCGCTGAATGTTCTAATAATTTTAAAAGCTTTGCAGTCAAGCTGATGATAATGATAAAAACACGTTTCTTTAAAGTGCAACAAAACAGTACTCTAACAATTTAAAATAGCTACCTCCTGGCTTCCGCCTCAGGAGGGAAAAGCATGCAGCAAAATGTACAATATGGAACTACAAGTTGTTGAAAATCATGCGGATTTGAGACAGGCCCTATGGAATATTAACAAAGATTTCCTCAGGAGAAAATTAGAAGAGATGGATGTCACTATCTACATCAGCTGCAGTGTACTGCATTCACAAATGTTTGCACTTGAAAATATGATGCAGCAGCCATTATTTTTTATAGGCACACACACTACAGAACGCCACCTCCTAGTTGAGCTATGTCCAGCCAACACACCAAATAAACATTTTTCTATTGTCAATCTGGAGATAAATAGTATCATAAATGCCACTCTTTGACAAGTAATAATCAACACAGCTTTATTATTACATTCGAATATTTTTTGACAATTGTGTGCATCCCCTCTGAGTTCTTGCTAATCAGGTCAAGTGAACTTGAAGTGTAGAAGACAAAAGAATAGAAAGGAGTAGGTGCAGCACAGCAGTATTTTGCATTTGCTGTAGGCAGCCATGCCATGCCCCTCAGCCTACATCAAAGATCTAGGGGCCACACAGTGCTGTCTACATTAATAGGTTTTGAGGACATGTTTTGAGTTCTTGGGAGCACCAGCCAGTAGAGTAAAGTGAACTTGAAAGAACAGAAGAGAGAAGTTTGGAGAGACCATATTTTTACCCCTATAACATGCTGAATGAGTAATGTGATCATCCAAAATTACATTGTAGCAAAGAGTCCTATCATATTTTCAAATAATAGCATACCAATATGGCTGTGTTTCCAAAAGGAAACACATGCTGCATTTTTCTGGACTCAAACAATGTGCCCTGAAGAAGTGCTAGTATCTTTGGGACCAAATGAGTTGGCTGTGTCCATGTTTTATGTGAATCTGTCAAGATGAAACTGAAAATAAAGAGGACGAGTTTTTATCAGAGGAGTTGTCTATTCTGAAGACCTAATTGACTAATAAATTCAATCATATTTTCTAAGCTGATCATTTTTTAATTTTTGTGATTTAATTTACCAAGTGTTTTTCCCACTCTATTTTTCAAAGACACTCTACGGCCCTTAGTACAGACAAGTAATGTAGACCCAGGCCCATAAGATATCATCAATGCGGATATGGGTGACTTGATGTCTTTTTTCAGTATAGGAAGAGTAAGGTTGGAAGACAAGAAAACCATGGGCAAAGGAAAGAGAAAATATGTAGCAGTTTTGGGGTTACTTGCGATCCGACTCAATTTACGACACATAGGCTCAATGCCAGCCTTGATTAAAAAGATTTAGATGATCGCCAGTTTCAAACAGCTTAATTGGTCTATCCAATCAGAATTGTATAAAACATTGGCACCCATGTAATGCAAAATGTGAATGGTTGACTTATATATATCAAAGAACACCAAAGAGCCTTGACTCTACTCAGTAAGGCCGAGTAAATATAACAACAAAGCAATACAAATGCCTGTACTGAGTACCAATTATCAAATTATTCATATATAGACCCATGCAGCTAAACCAACAGGTCCACACTGATCAAAGTGCCATTTTTCATTTTATTTTGCAAAAAGCTTTTTAAGTTACTTTTCAAAATATCTATACACAAACAATATCCTATTTAACCCCTCCGCTGTGCCGAACGTTCCACACTGGTGCGGAACGTTGTATTGCGCGGGCGGGGCCGGAATGTTGAGCGGACGTGCGCAGCACTACCGAGGTAGTGCACACAACGTCCGCTGAACGTGCCCCGCACGTAAGGGGTTAAAGAGAAAATGTACAAAACGTACTTAATGAAAAAACATCACCAGAGACACCACACCCACTCAATTCTTCCCTTCACTCATTCCCCCAATCATTCACCACACCATTACCATTCAACACTCACAACACAAACAGCCACACCCCGGTCGGGCCACACCTGACTTATTAGCTTGAAAAGGCCACAACCCAGAGAGGAACACCATACAAAAAGCAAAACAACATCAAAATTAAACCTACATCTCACAGTGGCGCACAACAAAATTAAGCTACAAATATGACAGTGTACAAATGGTTATTTACAGTGCACCAACAAACAAACTAATTCTCAACACGTTTGTTTAACACAACACAACAAGGGTCGGCGCGTTTCGAACCCAACAGGTAACTGGGTTCTCATCAGGACCACAGAATCTTAGTCATCCATGAGACAGACTTAATCTGCTGAGCCAGAAGTGAAAAAGGGGGTAGAGTGATGTCTCCACGGGTTCTTCCTAATTGTGCTTGAACGCTCAGATACTGGACCGCTGATACAGGGCTCTCTCTCGGTTCGGATGAATTCTGTATATTTTAAAATTGAAAATCCTTCGGAAACCCGTCAGCCTGTCCACAGTTCCGGGACTGTTGACTTATTTATATAACATTCCAAATATCCTCAGTTGGAAATGGGGGTCTGTATTTGGCTGAGGTAGGTACCTTAGTCCAAATACGGACCCTTGCTTCTAGTCAGGGAAAGGAGGAACACCCTCTTCGATAACCCCTGATCACCCTCTGGTAGCTTGTCACGAGCAGCCAGGCTTATCTCCAGGGCAATGAGTAAAGTATTTGCATCCTCACTCCCAGTAACACAGTGAAAACGCCACAAATGGACGCCACACTGGTTTGTATGAAAATAGCGGTATCTTTATCAAAAGGAATACGATGAGACCAAATGATAGAAAATCAACATATGCGTATTCGTAATATTTCACTTTGCCAGTTATTAGGCCAGCAATCAATTATAGGTTCTTGCAGTATTAATGAGCAGTTCACGATGATCTAATGCAGTCCTAATGCAATGCTATGCAGCTCGTAATGCATTAATAAGACAGTCCTAAATGCATGTACTAATGCAGTTTGTAATGCAGGAATAATGCATTTCGAAATGCAAGAATAATGTGATTCGTAATGCAAGAATAAGGCAGTTCGTAATGCAAGAATCAGGCAGTTCGTAATGCACGACTGATGCGATGCGTAATGCAAGAATCAGGAAGTTTGTAATGCAAGGAATAATGCAATTCATAATGCAAGAATAAAACAGTTCGTAATGCAAGAATCAGGCAGTTTGTAATGCAAGGATAATGCGATTCGTAATGCAAGAATCAGGCAGTTCGTAATGCAAGGAATAATGCTGTACGCCAATCTGCACGGTCAACTCAGGCTCCTCCCTAGGCCCCAACAACAGAGACAAAGGCCATGAGCTTAAAGGGGCGGCCCTGTACTGCTGGGCAGATACAGGCTGCTCAGGGACTCAGCGCGTCAAATGCAGTGCAGCGGGAGAGAGCTCGGAGCACTCCTCCTGCACACCTCCCCAGGCCAAACAAGCTTGTGGCTCCCGACCGGAGTCCAAGCCTTATCTGGGGGTGCGCTGCCTCACTCCCTCTCTCTCCCTGCTCGTTGGACGTCCTGCTGGGCGGTCACGGTGACGTTGCAGCTCCATTGTTAGGCGATGCTGTAGCCGGACGGGTTACGGCGCTGCCTTCTTCTTCGTTGACAATCTTGGGCAGATTCCTCGTGATGAACAATGATCACAATCCCTTTCACCTTGCAGCTTTCTTAGCTTCAAGAAATCCTTTATCATGTTGCAGCTCAGGCCGGCGGCGGTAATCCTCACTCACAGCCTCAGTTACGATGACTTTTCAAGCTGCGGGGGCAATGTGATCATGGGGCACCTCATAAACAGGACCACGGACACACGGGAGTCTCAGGCGTGCACAAGCACCACGCACCTAGCGTCGCTGAGACATGGTTGGAAACTTTTATGTTCCTGAGTTTCCACAACAGGGACAGCTTTTCTCTGGCCCTTGGAGACACGCTATTTCAGGACACAGCACACAGTGAAGTCCACACAAGCAGTGGGACACAGCACACAGCGAAGTCCCTTGTCCTCTCCTTAGGCAAATCAGCAAACTGAAGGCTAGACCCAGAACACACAGCAAGGGCAGTCCTTCTCTTCTGCTTCTTCAGCTGTTCATTTTTGGCAGATGTTTCTCTTGATCACGAAGTAGGTTCAATCCTTTTTGAGTCTGGATTTCAGTCTTGAGTTCAGGGGTTTTAGCTCTCACATTTATACAACTAAGTACCTTTGAAGTCTTTGTGTTCAGGGGGCTCTCAGCCCAGTCCAAACCAGACCTGGGTATCTTCCTGCTAGTCCACACCCTCTTCCCTTGATAGTGAGGGTCTGGGCCCCAGACACTCAGCAGGAGGTGGAGTCTACTCCTCTCCCCCCACACCAAATGCAGGCCAGTCTGTTAATGTCTCACCTGCCCCTCTCTGAGGGCAGGGCACTCCCCAGACCCTGTCACATCCAAACCCAGATGGTCAATACACAAACAGGTAGAGGCACATAGGATGGTTTAAGACAAGAAACCAGCCACTTCTAAAAGCGTGGTTTCTAGCACACAATCCAAAAACCATCTTCACAAAAAGATGTGTTATTAAATTCAGAGTTCAGGTACACTAAACTCCATCTCTCCATCTTATGCCTATGGGAACATATGCTGGAAACATGTGACACAGCATTCCCCTTCTGTCCTATGGGCAAGATGGTCTTGCAACAGTTAAAAATGCATTTGGCATCATTTCACTGTCAGGACATGGTACACACCTCAGTACATGTCCTACCTTTTCACATACACTGCACCCTGCCCAGGGGGTACCTTGGGCCTACTATAGGGATGTCTGATGTGCATAAAAAGGGAAGGTAAGGCCTGGCAAGTGGATGCACTGGTCAGGACAACAAGGCAGTTAACAAGGCAGTTAACAAACTGTGTGCAGGCACTGCAGTTGCAGGTCTGATATCTCTTTTTAGGGCTACTTGTGTGGGTGGCACAAATAGTGCTGCAAACGCGCTAGTAGCATTTGCATTACCAGCCCTGGCACACATAGTGCACTTTACTAGGGACTTTACTAGTAAGAAAAACATACAAATTATGGTCAACCAATTACAATAAAACTTTATATAGGGAGCACTTGCACTTTGACACTGATCAGCAGTGGCAAAGTGCCCAAAGCATCTATGTCTGCAGCATAATGTCAAAAAAAGGTCTAGGAGGAAGGCAAAAAGTTCAAGGAACTTCAGCCACAAAGAGCCAAGTCCAACATCCTCGATTTGAGGAAATATACAGAGCATTAATATTGTTGTAACCTCATTGTGAAATCTTCAGTTTTATTCCTAATAATGATGGGTGGTTGCCAACGACTCAATTGCAACTTCTAGAGCGCATATCACTGTTTAAAGCCTTTCCTTTTTCAGTGTAGTCATCAGTTGTTGACAACCAAAAGCATGATCTGAGAACAGAGAAATCCAAAAAAGCAGTTCCAACCAAGTAAAATTAATCAACTAGATAGGTGCTCTTTTTGAATGGTTAAACTCCAAAATAAAACAACAGGAGCAAAAAGTTAATGAATGCGTGGGAATGAGCTCAACTAAGCAGCGAGTTAGAGGCAGGCAATCCTCAGAGAGTAATGGTCATAAAATGATCTTTAGTGTTAAAGAACAAAATAAGATCACCACACTTCTGCTAGATGACCCTTTACTAACCAGGAAGGGGAGAAAGGAGAAGTGACCTAGAGAAAGTCACGAAAAGCATTTGCCAACTGTATGAACAAGCACAAACACATCACTTTCCAATAAGTATTAGTCAATTTAAGAATCGAGGCCTCACCTAAGCACAAAGAAGCATATTCACTAACAATGCCCATAAAAAGACATATAACCATTTAACTACAATCTAACCTCCGGTAAAAATACATAAGGAATTAGAACCCAAGGAACAATGGACAATTGGAAAGATAAGCTGTAAATATTAGCCAAATACAAAGAGATGGCAAACAAGTGCTAGTTTGGAACTAAGTGTAGAGGGCTCTGTACAAAGAGCGATTCCACTAGACAATTTAAAGGCTTCGCGGGAGGCGCAGCGCGTGCACAGTGAAGTGCACGGACACTCCTGGAGGCAGCGGGAGGACTCGGGAGGCGGCGGCCACACCCCCTTGCTACCGGGGGACTTCAAAAACAGACCTCGCGTCTCCCGCTTCGCGGGAGGCGCAGCGCGTGCACAGTGAAGTGCACGGACACTCCTGGAGGCAGCGGGAGGACTCGGGAGGCGGCGGCCACACCCCCTTGCTACCGGGGGACTTCAAAAACAGACCTCGCGTCTCCCGCTTCGCGGGAGGCGCAGCGCGTGCACAGTGAAGTGCACGGACACTCCTGGAGGCAGCGGGAGGACTCGGGAGGCGGCGGCCATACCCCCTTGCTACAAGGGGACTTCAAAAACAGACCTCGCGTCTCCCGCTTCACGGGAGGCGCAGCGCGTGCACAGTGAAGTGCACGGACACTCCTGGAGGCAGCGGGAGGACTCGGGAGGCGGCGGCCACACCCCCTTGCTACCGGGGGACTTCAAAAACAGACCTCGCGTCTCCCGCTTCGCGGGAGGCGCAGCGCGTGCACAGTGAAGTGCACGGACACTCCTGGAGGCAGCGGGAGGACTCGGGAGGCGGCGGCCACACCCCCTTGCTACCGGGGGACTTCAAAAACAGACCTCGCGTCTCCCGCTTCGCGGGAGGCGCAGCGCGTGCACAGTGAAGTGCACGGACACTCCTGGAGGCAGCGGGAGGACTCGGGAGGCGGCGGCCACACCCACTTGCTACCGGAGCCATTTCAGTCAGCCCTCACTTCCGGCCCCGCGGGACGCGTGCGCGGGCGGGCGCCGGGCTAAGCCCGGGCAAAGGGCGGGCCCTCTACGGCCCTCAACGGACATAGGAGGACGGGGACGGGCCACTACTTTTGGCTGTTTGCTGAGGTAATCTATTGACTTGTATTTCACAAACACATGCCCAAGCCCAAAGCTGGGGAAATGCCTAATACTATCCCAGATGATATATTCGCACATTCTCCATCTAACTTCCTATGGCTAGATGACCTAAATAGTCTGTGCAAGGTTAAATATGTTCCAGCAGCTCTCTCCCCCACGGGAAAACGCAGCAGCTTACTATCTCGTGCAAGGGAGCTGAAATCTCTTCCGGATACAAAATCTATACCTTTCAGGGCTACGCCGGCCAAAAGGAAGATCGAGGGGGGCAAAGATAATGGGAGTCCTACTAAATCTCAAACATCTGATAAACTTTCTGTAAGTCCAATTCCACCTTTAATTAATTCTCCTCCTACTGTGCCACCTGTTGTTCATCTGGACGATTTGTCACCATCTCCCCATCAGGCCTTTCTGACCATGATCGAGCAATTGCTGAAATCTTTAATACACCCCTTGATGGATAAAATCAGTACGCTGGAGAATAAGCTCACGGGGCTGGAGAACTCCATTGAATCTTTCCTGAAACCAACAGCCCACGTCGTAACCACTGATTGCTCGCCGACAACCGCCCCTACAAATCTACCTAACCCGATTACTCCTTATGATGCGGCGCCTATTCAATTCTCAACCACCTCTTCCTTGCTGCCCACCAATCCCACAGGCCCCCAGAAAGTGACAACATCACGCCACATCCCACCTAATCATGTGCGAACTACCCATATACATTTACCGCCAGAAGCAGCGCCTTTTGTAATAGTTCTATCAGGAGTCCCTGAACTAACAAAAGGCAAAACTGAGAGACACAATGATCTTATGAATAAGGTCAAGTTCTGGTTATCAAAAAACAGACCTCTTCCTTACCATCTTGATGGCCGTATAATAAGTGTCCGGAGGGTGGGATGGCTTGGACCCCGTAAAAAAGACATCTTGGGGCATTTGATCCTGATACGGTTTAGGAGCAGACACATTGTGCCATACTTGCAAACATGGCTACCTCAAAATACTGATGGTGTCATCTCTACTTGGGATCTATATGATTTTTACCCTTATACACCCTATAAGTTTTCACCTAATACCCGGGGCTTTGTTAACATCCCAGTGGGCAGAGGAACCCATTTAAGTAATGGCAGTAGTTTTTCATGGGCTCCTAACTGTCCCAAACCGGCATCTTACAGTTCTTTGTGTCGTAATTACTAAATCCTTTAGAATACTGTGACCTATAACGTTGCCTAATGGTTGTGTAAAGTATGCTTAATGCGTTAACTGTGCAAATCTAAAGCTACTATGAGATTTATTTTAAAATGTTTTTAGAATGTATTGTGGTATTTGTCTGTATGCTTTTATGATTTTAATTTTTAAAATCGAATAAAGCTTTGTGATTTGATTTGAACAAATGAAAACGCCTGTAATGCATGTAATGATAGAAAACCATAGTCAGGATAGAAGGAGGGGAGACAACAACATTTAGATCATTCTGCAAGGTGGTAAAAGGCATCCTCTTACTAGCACTGTCCTCTTCTGGCATGGGTAACTATTAACAGCAGGTTAACAATTAAGAAAACTCAAGTGTAAGGCAGGAAATGTTGTAAGTGCATATGAAACTCATAGTCCTGGAAGATGAAACTAACAGAGCCTAATAGGGTATTAAAGATATTGGGGCATATGTAGGAAGGTGTTTGCGATTCGCAAACGCCTTTTGGTATGTAGGTGCCACTTAGCAAAATAAGGAATCGCAATTTTGCGATTCCTTAAATGCTATGTAGGGGTGCCTTTAAAATTGCGATTTTGTCTTAAGGAATCGCAAAATACCACCTACTTCAAGTAGATGGTATTTTGCGATTTCCTGTCAAAATGCATTTTTTTTTAAAATTCAAAGTGCCATGTGGCGCACAGACATGCCCTTAGGGCATGTATGTGCGCCACATGTACTTACAGGCACATTCCAGGAGTGCAACAGGTGTCCTTTGGACACCCTGGCACCCTTGGAATTGCGATTCTCAAATTGCGATTTTCTCATTGATAATCGTTATTTGAGAATGTATCCCCATTCATTCCTATGGGCCTCTTGGCCCATAGGAATGAATGGGACACTCATTTCTTAATTGCGGTTCGCAATTTGCTAATCGCAATTAAGGAATGTTAGAGATTCGCAAAAAAATTGCGAATTATTACCTACAATCCATTTTGCAATTCTCAAATAGCGATTCCTTAAAAATCGCTATTTGAGAATCGCAAAATGGAAATTACCTACATATGCCCCATTGTGAATTGGCCAATTTGGATATGTAAATCGAGAAAAGATGTAGATTCAGAGGTCATCAATCTGAACACAGCACATACTGTTTAAATCTTTTCTCAAAATTAAATAACTGAAGGATTGCATGCCATTTTCAATCGAGAGATGCTATTTTAAGACTGTTGCTGGTCATAACAGTCCTTTCTGATGTGGCTATGTATGAGATATTGGCAGTGATGTTTATTTCAAGTGAGGATGCTGCCTCTATAGAAGGCCAAGTGCAAAAGGAGAGGACAATGATCGTTTGGAGCTACAAAGAGACAAATAACCTTGGCTGAGGACAGAGAGCTCAGTTTTTCAGTCCAAGGAATAGACCTCTCCCAGGCAATTAAACCTGAGCTTTTCGTTGACCAGGACAAGAGCATACAACTAAGGAAGAAATATGTATAGAAACAATCAATGCTGATAATTTCTAGGTTAGTTTAGCTTATCATATATCCCAGTACAAACATATACCAATACAATTAATTGCAAGTCAACAAGGCCTATGGATTGTATGGTACTCAACTCTACCCCACTTTCTGCAGCCCATTCCAGTATATGCATTCCACTGTACACCACTCCACTGTACGCTACTCCACTATAGACTATTCTGCTCTATGGCACTCCATCCTTCTCCACTACACGCTATTCCACTATGTGCCACTGCACTCTGTGATACTCCAATTTTCCACTGTATGATACTCCACTCTACACCACTACAGTGTACTCCCCTCTACAACACTCCATTCTTTGCATTGTATTGGACAAAACTCCACTGTACAATACTCAACTGCATTGTATTCCACTCCACCCCCCTCACTGTACAGCACTCCAGTCTACGCCACTACACTGTATGCTGTTCCACTCTCTATGCCACTTCACTCTATGCTATTTCACTGTATTCCCACACACTCTACGACACTCCATTGTACGCCTCCTCACTCTGGGCCATTCCGCTCTATGCTCCTCTACTGTATGCTATTACATTCTACCACACTCCACTCTCTGCCACTCCACTCTTCTCCACTCTAATGTACACTATTCTACAATATGCCTCTCTACTTTACTCTACTCCTCTCTACAACACTCCACTGTACGCTATTCAATTCTATGCCACTCCATTGTATTGTACTGTACTCTACACAACCCCAGTGTATGCCACTCTACTCTACACCCTTGCAATCTACATATTCAATTGGATGCCACTCCCCTCTGTCCCACTCCACACCATTTGACTACTCTGCATGCTAATACACACTAAGCTTTTACACTGAACACAATCCACTGTATGCTACCCTACACTACAGTATTCCACTGTCTGCCACTCTTCTCTACGGCACTCAACTGAAAGCTATTCCACTGTATGCTACACCACTTAATGACACTCCATTCTATGCTATGCCATTGAACACACTGCCACTGTACACCACTCCACTGTATGCTATTCCACTCCACCCCTTTCCATTGCATGCCATTCCACTGTAGACCACTCGACTGTATGCCACTTCACTGCACACTTCTCCACGGTATGCCTCTCCAATCTACGAAACACCATTCTGTGCTATTCAATGGGGTGCAACACCACTATATTGGATTCCACTCTACCCCACTCCACTGTACACCAATACGTCACTCTACTGTATGCTACGCCACTGTCTGTTATTCCACTCTATGCCACTCCACTCTATGCTATTCCACTGTATGCCACTAAACTCTACAACACTCCACTGTACCCTATTCCACTGAATGCTACTCTACTCAAAGCCACTCTACTCTAGGCCACTCCATTCTAATCTATTCCATTGGACATTCCTCCACTCTACAATCTCTATGGTATGCTATTACAGTCTACTGTATGCCACTCCAATCTTCGCCACTACACTGTACGTCACTCTATTGTACACTAGTCCATTCTAGAGTATTCCTGTCTATGCCACTCCACTCTCAGCTATTCCACTCTATGACACTCTAATCTATGCCACTCCACTGTATGCATTTTCACTGTATGCCACTCTACTGTACACTGCACCACTGTATGCCACACCACTGTACGCCACACCACTGTATGATACTCCACTGTACGGTACACCACTGTATGCTACTCCACTGTATGCCACTTCACTGTAATCCACTTGATTCTATACTATTACATTGGATTCCACACTATGCCACTCCATTTTATGCTATTTCACTCTAGCACACTCCACTGTGCGCCACTTAATTCTATGAAATGCCACTGTACATCACTTGACTCTACACTACTTCACTATGGGCCACTCCACTACATGTCACTCCACGGTATGCCACTGCACTCTATGCTATACATGGGTATGCCACTCTATTCTACTCCATTCCACACTATTCCACTGTATGCTACTCCACAGCACACTACTCCAGTCTATGCTACTGCACTGTACAATACTCTCCTCCATTCTATATAACTCTACTCTCCAAAGGTCTACTAGAATCAATCCCTGTACACTACACTGTCCAACTCTGTTTTCTATTCTATGCCCATGCATTCCATTCTATTTTATTTATTTATTTATTTTGTATAGCGCAAACAGCTACCCAACAAAGGGTTTCCCGGCGCTTTGATTCAGTAGTAGTTGATCGGACAGCTGACTTAGATGTTAAATAGCCAGGTTTTTAAGGCCTTTCTGAATTTGATATAATTTACCTCTGAGCGCAAAGCTTGTGGCATAGTGTTCCACAGTGAGGGTCCAAGATATGCGAAAGATTTACCGCCCATACGTGATAGTTTTATTTTAGGAACAACAAACTTATTAGCTGTTGCAGATCTCAAAGTCCTAGATGGATGGTAACAATGTACCAGATTTTGCAGATACTTAGGGGCTTTATTTGTAGAGATCTTTTGCATGAAGCATAATGATTTGAATTTAATTCTGTTCTCTATTTTTAGCCAGTGCAGTTCACGTATAAGTTTGGTGGTGGATGAATGGATAGGAATTTTACCTAGCAGTCTCGTGGCTGCATTCTGCACAGTTTGCAGTTTGCGAACTGTGGATTTATTCCATTGTATAACACTCTACTCCACTCTATGACACTTTCCAACACTCCATGACACAGCACTGCACTGTACTGAATGAGTTACTCCAATTTATGTGAGTTTCCTCAGATCTACCCTACGCCTCTCCACTCTACTCCGCTGTGAACCGTTCTTCTGTAAGACATGCCAATACACTGTATTATATTTTACTCCACACTATGTTACACTACTCCACTCGACTCAACTCCACTGATCACCAGGGTACAAAACTTTACCTCACTCTACACCATTGTGAAACAATCGATTTTATGCAAATCAACTGTATGATCCCCTACTATACTCTATGCAACTCTACTCTACAGCACTATAAAACACTCTCCCACACTTTACTCTGCTCTATACCCCTAAACTCCACTGCACAACACTATACCACATTGTATGCAACTGTGAGGAACTCTACAGTTTATGACTGTTAGACCTGTCAGCCTTTGGGGTGGTCTTACCCCAAACCTTTTGCCTGTTTATCTCCAATTTTGCTGGACTTTTGCTTCTGTTGGCGTTAGGACTTTGGGCACTTCAATTAATGTTAACTCCCCTACAAATGGTTGGATTGACATATACATAATTGGCATATTTGATTTACTTGTTAGTCCCTTGTGGTGTGAGGTATGCCAATTACCCAGGGTCTGTAAATTAAATGCTACCAGTGTGCCTGTAGCACTTATTGTACCATCCACTTAAATTGCACATTAAAACATGTCCCAGGTCGGCCATTGAAGCCTGAATGCAGTCTCACATTGCCATGTCGGCTTGGCATTTAAAACCCTGTGCCCAGCCTTATACTCTCCTCTTAAGACATATAAATCACCACAAAGGCAGGCCCTATGTAGCACGGAGGGCAGGGTGCTGTGTACTGAAAAGGTTGGGCATGTACCTTTGAGTTATATATGATAGGTTCTGGTTGTAAAAAACTCCGAAATGTGTTTTTCCCTACAGTGAAGCCTTCCTGTCCCATAGGATAAGATTAGAGATTACTTATTACATCTAATAAGCTGTAATTCTTATTTGAGAGGAGGTAGATATATTATGTTTGGTACCAATGATAAACCCTCTTTAATGATAAAGTCAGATTTTTCATTACAATTTTGAAAACGCCAAAATTAGACATGTCATTTTCTTGGCTTTAGCCCTTTGTGCTTGCAGCCTGTTTTGTGACACATGCCTGGGTGTAGCTGACAGTTAGACTTGAATATCTCCCAAACAGCCACACAATAGTGGATCATAAACTGGCTGAAAAGGAGGTGAAGCTTAGCACAGCCCTACTTGCACCTGAAAGGGCTGTGTCCTGTCTCCTCACAAAAGGGTTAATAACCCTTTTGTCTCTGTAGCCGTCTTGCAGCCGGGGCAGAGGAGTCACAGAATTCCTTGCACATCCATGAACCTTTAAAGAAACCTCTCCCACTTTCCAGGAGAAGGGCACCAGGGTATAAAAATAGAACCTACAGACCCAATCTTCAGTTCATTACTGGACTGCAGAAGGTCTCTCAGAGTATTGCGTGCGGCTTTGCTCTGCTGTTTGAACTCTGCCAGCCTGCAGCTGAACTCTGCCAGCCTTCGAAGCCAGCCCTGCTGTGGAGCCCTGCATCTTCACCTACACTCCAGGCTTGCTAGAAGTGACTTGAAGGCCTAGTTTGCTATACTCCTACCAGAGCAATAGGGACATGACAGGTTCCCACCATTTTGAACTTGCACCTGAGTGAGTCTTGAAACCCCAAGAGGTTTCCATCCACTTCCGGAGCCTTGGTTGTGGTGCTAAAGGTACCAAGATAGCCAATATGCAAAACCGAAGTGCATATTTATCAAAGAGTTAGGTTGCCCTTGAACTATTGCTCCCTTGAGCCATGCAAAGGAACACAAGAGTGGCTGAACTACTAAGTTTGATTTATCAAGCCACACAAGGCCACTTTGTGTGGCCCTGACTGTCTGCATTACTCTGCCCCAGGGAGGCATTCCATGGGTAGAGTGTCTTTCCACACATCCACCCATGAATCTTGGCACATGCCCAGATCTTCTATTACTGGTACACTTGTTAATGCTGCAAAATGCTACACCTTCCCACGCGAGGCGTAATATGGAGAATGAGGGTATGGTTTCTGAGCAGGAAGATGTCTCTCTGCACAAAACTAATCCTGCTTATAACGCAGGCACCCTTGCACCATGGTGCAAGGGTCCCTGCATTGGCGCAAGGCAGTACATTGTGCACCAGTGCAAGGTAACAACAGGAATGTGCTGTATAAGGTTAAATGCAGGTCTGCCCTTTCCCTATCACGCAGCACAGCAAGGTGACTTGCTTCAGACCACCAGCCTGTGTGATTTCTTGATAAATGTGCCCCTGAGGAATTATATAAAATGCGGCCAGAAAATGCCCTGAGAACATGGAGAAGACTGGGACCAACCTGCTTGCCCATCCGCCCGATGTGCATTGCCGGTCAGATTGACTTTGTGGCTCCTCCCGCTATGTTCTACTCTGCAACAGCAAATCCATTTCAGCGGTCCTTCACCAAAGGGGTATCTGATATCAATAACTGTTTTCGGCTAAGGCCCTCTGCTTCATCCCATTAAAGATTTTCAACTTCCAGTTTTGTAGCAAAGTCCGAAGGTAAAAACCTTCACTGTACCTTCGCTCTACAACCATCTGACAACGATGCTCCATCCTCAGCTTTTCTCCACTGAACTTCTACTTTCTCAGACTTTTTTTTTCAAAAAAATTCTAAGAGCAAAGGTTAGCGCTGACCAGGCCCAATCTACTTCTGATAAACGAACCACGCTCCATCGCAGTCAGCATTCATTTTCACCCTGTCTTGCACGACCAGATATCCACAATTGGCGCTTTGATCCTTTAGGCACTAGATTTCACTAAAAACCTTAAAAAGTAATTACTCTAGTTCTACTCATGGGAATGTTTTCATTTTGGTGTCAAATAATTTATTACATTTACTCTATTTTTCAGAATTGGTTTGGGATTTTTTTTGTGTTGTGTTTTGCGTTATTATTGTTTATGTGCTGCATGAACTCTTTGCACGATGTCTCTAAGTTAAGCCTGACTGCTTTTTGTGCCAATCTACCTAGGGTTAAGCAGGGTTAATTTAGTGACTGTTTGTGTGTTTCAACCTGCAGGGGATTGTGGTTGTTGCTTGACCAAAGCTCACATCCTAGGTAAGCAACAACCCAATTTCTCACAATGTCACTCTACGATACATTTGCAAAATGCCGCTCAATTGTACGAAACACTACTCTACTCCACTCTATGCCACTCTACTGTACACCGCTCTATGCCATTCACCTCTATACCAATGTAGGCCAAACCACTCAACCACAGGCAATAACACTGTACTCTACTGTATGTGCCTCTGCTCTACAAGACTCTACTACACTGCATGGCACTCTACTTTACTGTAGTTTACAACACTGTACTACATGTCTCTGCAGTGTACAGTACAACATGGTACATCAATTTATGACACTTTACTCGACTATATGCTGCATCACTCCACTCTCCTGCACTCCATGCCACAAAACGCTGTGAAGCTCCACTCCACTCTATGACACTTTACTCTACACTACCCCAGTCCAGTGTATTCCACCCCACTCCACTCCACTCTACTATACTCTATGACACTTTATCCCACTCTACTCCACTGTACCATACTGCACTCTATACCGCTGCACTGTCAGACACTCTACTCCACTGTATGCAGCTCCACTCTACAACACTGTACTAAACTCTAAGCCACGGTTCTCTGCTCTATGCTCATCCACTCTGTGCCACTGTAGTACACGTTATGATACTCAACAGCATACCACTCCTCTTTACCACATGCCACTCCAGTATATGACACAGCATTCCATTCAACGACTCTCCTCTACTGTATTCTACGCCACTCCACTAGATGACACTCCACTCTACAACCCTCTATTCCACCCTACTCAATTACATGCCATTCCACCCTACAATACTCTACTCCACTCTGACAGTCTACAACACTCTACTCACTAACTCTCCACTCAACCATACTCCACTGAACAACACAACTCTATACAACCCGACTGTGCATGACACTACATTGTACAACACTCCACTCTGAGAGTTCACTGCACTCTATGACACTCCACTGTACTTTATGACACAGCACTTTACTCTAAACCACTCCACTCTAGCAGACTGAACTCTACTGTATCCCCCTCTTCTCTACACCACTCTATTCCAGTGTACTCCACTCTACTCTATGATACTGTACTGTATGACATTCACCTTTATTGTAAGCCACATGACTCTAGAAGACTCTACTCCAATGTATGCCTCTCTACTCTATACCACTCTATTCCACTCTACTCCAATGTATTACACAGTATGGCAATCAACTGTACAACACGCCTCTCTACGACCCTACACTGTGCAACACTACACTTGACAAGACTCTCCGCCACTCTGCTGTACAACAATCCCTTTGGCAACACTCACGTGTACAACACTTGAGTACACTGAATTCCCCTCTATGCTACTACACTCTCCAATACTCTACTCTACTCTATGCCACTCTAAAACACTCTACTCAACAGCAATCCATTGGAAGAGACTCCACTGTACAAGGCTGAGGTCTACTGTATGATACGCCATTCCACTGTACACTGGTATGCTCCACTCTACGATATTCCACTCCACTCCACTATATGACACTTCATGCAACTCCATTGGAAAACATTTAAATTGACTGTATGCTACACCACTCCATTGTAGTCCCCTCCACTCCACTAAATTCCTCTCTACGATAATTCACTCTACGACACTAGACTCTGGGTAGGGAAATGTTGGGGACCCATGCAAACCATACTTTGATGGACTCCCTGGGTGTCTAGTTTTCAGAAATGTGTGGTTTTGGTAGGTTTCACTAGATGGCCGCCGAGCCCGGGGCCAAAAACCCAGGTGAACCCCTTTGAAAAACTAGGTTGTTTTGTGATAGGTCATTTTGATGTCTCCTCAAAACGTTTTTAGCCCTCGCCTGTCGCGGGTACTTGACACACCCACACAAGTGAGGTGCCATTTTTATCAGGAGACCTGGGGAAACGCTGTGTAGAAGAAAATGTGTGGATGCACGCAGATTCCATAATTTTTCCACATAGAAATTTAAGAAAAAAGTGATTTTTTCAGCAAGTTTTGAGCTTTGAGGGTATTCTGGGTATGGAAATTTTGGGGGACCCATGCAAGCCATACCTTGCTGGACTCCCCCGGGTGTCTAGTTTTCAGAAATGTGTGGGTGTGGTAGATTTCCCTAGATGGCCGCTGATCCCGGGGCAAAAAGTCTCATGTGACCTCCCTTGCAAAACCAGGTTGTTTTGAGATAGGTAATTTTGATGTCGCCTGTCGCAGATACTTTACCCACCCACACAAGTGAGGTACCATTTTTCTTGGAATACTTTGGGGAATGCGGGGTGCATAGAATTTTGTGGATCCACGCAGATTCCAGAACTTTCCCCCACATAAATTTGAGGTAAATGTGTTTTTTGACAGATATTGAAGTTTGCATGGGATTCTGGGGAACAGAACCTGCTGAGAGGCAGACATGTCACCCTATCCTGGATGTCCCTGGGTATCTAGTTTTAAAAAATGTATAGGTTTACTAGGTTTCCCTAGGTGCTGGCAGAGTTAGGGTTCAAAATCTATAGCTAGGCACTTTGCAAGAAAGGGTCAGTTTTCACTGTGAAAATGTAGTGTGTTGATGTTGCGTTTTGGGCTGTTTCCTGTCGTGGGCACTAGGCCTCCCCACACTAGTGTGGTACTATTTTTCTCGGAAGACTTTGGGGAATGTCGGGTGGGTTGAATTTTGTGGATTCACGCAGATTCCAGAACTTTCCACCACAGAAATGTGAGGAAAATTTATTTTGTTTGACATATTTTTGGTTTGGAAGGGATTCTGGTTAACAGAACCTCGTTAGAGCCAGTCAAGTCACCCCATCCTGGATTACCATGGGTGTTTAGTTTTCAAAAATTTATAGGTTTGCTAAGTTTCCCTAGGTGCTGGCAGAGCTTGCGTATACAATCTACAGCTGGGCACAAAAAAGGGTCAGTTTTCACTGTGAAAATATGGTGTGTATAAGTTGCATTTTGGGCTGTTTCCTGTCTTGGGCACTAGACCTACCCACACACGTGAGGTACCATTTTTCTTGGAAGTCTTTGGGAAACGCAGGCTGGTGGAATTTTGTGGATCCACTCACATTCCAGAACTTTCCACCATAGAAATGTGAGAAAAATGTGTGTTTTATTTACAAAGTTTTATGTGTGTAAGGTATTCTGGGTAGTAGAACCTGGTGAGAGCCAGTGAAGTCGCCCCATCCTGGATTCCTCTGGGTGTCTAGTGTTAAAAAATGTATATGTTTGCTAGGTTTCCCTAAGTGCTGGCAGAGCTAGGGTTCAAAATCTACAGATAGGCACTTTGCAAAAAAAGGGTCAGTTTTCACTGTAAAAAAAAAGTGTGTCCACATTCCGTTTTGAACCGTTTCCTGTCGCTGGCACTAGGCCTACCCACACAAGTGAGGTACTATTTTTATCAGGAGACTTAGGGTAAGACCGAATTGTAGAGCCACTGTAGTACCTATTGACTTTCAATGCATTTCTGCCTTCCAAATGAAAGGCAATGTGTAAAAATGAAGTCATTTTGAAAAATGACCTATAATTCTCATACTAGTATGGGTACTCACAATTTCTACTGTTTCTAAACTCTATATTTTGTTCCAATTTCAGAAATACATAGGTGTCTTTCATACCAATTTTTCCATGTATATATTTTCCCAAATGAATTGCTATATATCCAGTACATAATTAAAAAAACATTGCAAGACCCTGCTCAGATATTGGCTGTGGGTTCATCGGAAGTGCCAGGAGCACTTGATTTATTTGAATACATTTCTTCTTGTGGAAGTCTCATGGCCTTTTGCACTCTACACGCCTGGTGCTAGGAATAGCAGATTAGCAATAATTCTTAACCTGTTCTGGCAAAGTGTGCTGGGCTTCTGACATTGTACAGATAAGTGAATATTGGATTTTTTACTTTAGGATTGTTGTGCTGATGAATCACAGAGTATTAATTTTTACTTCCTGTGTTTTTCCTAAACTCCTAAAATACAAATCTGTTTCTTCGATTTTTGTAGTTTTTTTTAGCTCATGACATTTAAACTTGGGTGATAAATGAACACTTTGTGATGAACATTTTCTTTTGTGACTAACTATCATTTACCTAATGATTTTAGCTTTTTGCTGATTTTGGTCAGAAAAGAAAGGATTTTCGGCATCTAATGTTTAGTGACATAATTTGGTTCTTTGATATGAATATTTATCATTGACTAACATCCATGGGATTTACATTGTGTGCATGATATATATGAATTTCTATATAACACATAGTCTGCCTTCAACGAGGAGCACAAAGGTTTCGAATGAGGATTTTTTAATGTACTTGTGATTCGTTTGTATTTTGCAGCATTTTTGTACACATCAGCAATGAAGGCCACATGAGACTAAATGTTGTTCATAAGGAAAGTAAGTAAGGCAGCACCCCATGAGATAGTTTTTTTTCATAGCAAATATATATATATATATATATTAGTAATAGCAGTGAGCGTGGATACCTTAATTGTCTTCATCTTTTCTTTACAGATCTCCTTCCTTGCAGTCCCTTCCTGTACTGCACTTTTCTTCACTCAATCACTCCAAGCTTCTGTACTTTTATGGTATGCAGAATTGGGGATATTTTGGGGTTGATGGAATCTGAGCATCGTTCTGATCCCGATAAAGTCTTACACATACACTGTTGGAACTTGACATTCAGAGTGCAATCCTCTCTTAGTGCAGACCAGTGATTCAGCAGGGCAGCCCTTCTTCTTCTAATGTCTTCAATCAGGTATCTAAGATGCTGTGCAGCTCTCCCATATTTATTCCAGTTTCTGAGCAAGCGGGGGGGCACCTTTAACCAATGGGGGTCAGGTTGCCACCCTTTGATATGACCACTTCCTTAGAAGTGTGGTATATTTCTGTCTCAGAAAGCACTTCTCAACAAAATTGAGAAAATCTTTACTGGTAGTTTAAATCTGATTAATCCAACCCACAGGTGTGGCTAAGTTTTCCCTACATGCCCCTTCCAGCCCCTCTCCTAATTCAAGTATAGAAGCTCCCATCTGGCTGAGGGTGCAGGAAGTGGGGGTGGGCCTAGTTTTATTCCTAACTGTCTTTCTCCCTTTGAAGACCAGTTTGGCTACCCAGCCCCCTTTCTGTCCTGGCATCTGTTGTTGCAGATCTCCTCCCACCAGATGTCTCTTTTGTCTCAGCCCTGGCCACTTCACTCCGCATCAGAGCAGCTTGACTCAGCCTGTCAAAGGCAGGCCAATCAGTAAAGGCTGCTACAGGGCTGGATTTGGTGTCTTCAGAAAAACAAGTTCTATAAATTATGTTCTGCAATTGTTATAATAAATCTCCATTGGCAAGTTGTTGGATTTATTGTAACTATTATTTTAACACTTTGAAATATTATTTTAGCTCACTCCTGTCAAACGTTAGACTTTATTGAAGTTTAATAAATTCTTCTCATGTTTGCCAATGAAGCTAAGGTACTACAAGAGTGGGACATGAAATTGGCAGTATATCCACCACAGGGTCATATAAAACTTATTTTATAGTTTTCTGGCGTATTAACACAATGCACTCTGCAATTGGGGCATCTGGGACAGACCTTAGGGGCCCCGTATACGTAAATATAAGGTAGTTCAAGACTTTGGAAGTACTGTTAATTTCATAGTCGATTTCAGACATTGTTTTATTTTAAAAGCAGCCTGCCTTTAAAATGACAGCAGGCACCACAGCAGTGCCCACTTAAGTGCATTAAATCTATTGGGCCTCTAAACCTACATGACCTACCACATACGAAAGACTTACAGGTAGGTAGTCAGCACCAATTGTAATTACACCTAATCACCATATACCTTTCAAACAGAGCACTAGCCCTGGGCCTGATTTGAAGAGCCCAGGGCAAAACAGAAAAAAGCACATCTGATCACTTAACAAAATTAAAATATGAATAAAATAAAATACTAAGCAACAAAGCATACACAATTGCCCAAAGACATGAAAGGTATCAATTTTTGTGGTCAGAATAAAGCTGGAAGCTGGAAGATTTACCTAAAACAAACTTAGCATGGACCAAGGATAACTTCCATTACCAATGAACACAGCACACCATCCACTAAAAGTGAAGGAGAAGGATATGCTCCCCACTTGTGAAAGCTTCTATCATAACCTTTACACTAAAAGCAAAAACACTCCCTACAAGCCTTGACTAGAGTACCTGAACAAGATCCCAACCATCAAAATGTATGACAAAACCAAATCCTTACTCGATAAACCCATCGCACAATGTGAAATTGCAGACCAGATTAAACAAATCAAAGCTAGGAATGTAGTAGACCCGGATGGCTTCCCTGCCTCCTTTTACCAAACACGGAGACCTTCCTTTATCAACCTCTTAAAGGATCTTGTTTCCCATTTCTCATCCACTGGTACGGTCACTGGCACCGCGGCAGAAGCCACCATAATTGTTATACCTAAGGAAGGTAAAGACCCTTCAAACCCTCAAATTAACCACTTGATCTCCTTAAAAAACATTGACTGCAAAATCTACATGAAAATACTCGCACTCAGGTTGGAAACCATCCTCAAAATAATTATCCATCCATAGCAATCCAGGTTTATCAAAGACATGTTCATGGCAGACAATATTAGACTCTTCAGTCACGGTATTGAGAAAGACCACCACCTCAAATGCCCCACCTGTGCAATCTCATTAGATGCCGGAAAGGTCTTTGGCAAGGTATTGTGTTTTTTCCTACTAGCCACTCTCATCACATTCAATCTGAGCACTAACTTCCTGAAAACGATTCTTGCCCTTTACAAAGAACCCAAATCTAGAATAAACATAAACTGAACATTATCAAACACCATCGACCTACAAGGCACCAGACAAGGCTGTCCCCTTTCCCCTCTACTATTTCTATTAACCATCCTATAAAAATTAGGGAGAACCCTTCTATTCCTGGTATCCCCTTTTTTGCAGGCTCACTAAAAATGACAGCTTATGCAGACAATACAAGTCAACTCAGCTTTACCTAACATCATGTGTATCATCAATGACTATGCCCAAGTGTGAGGCTACTCCCTCAACAGAGACAAAACTGAGGCCTACCTCTAAATGTCCACTGCAATAGTTCAATCATTGGAGATTATGGTCTGAATGGGCCTCAGGCCATATAAAATATCTGAGAATCTGGTTCAGCCAACACCACAGAGAATCCATTGATTATAATGAAACAACACCTTAAGCAAAATTAAAGACGCTCTAGATAAATGGTCCTCCAGATTCATCACCTGGTGGGGATGCATAGAAACAAACAAAATGATGGTCACCCCTCCTATTAACTTTTGATTAGCATGTCTGCAATTTACCTCTAGGACAATTTATTTGCCAGAGTAAATATAATACTTGCAGAGTTTTTATAGAAATCCAAAAAACAAGAATTGCTCTAAAGAAACTAAGTCTCTAAAAGAAACTTGGAGATTTAAATCTCCCAGGCAATAGAAGATACCAAAATACATTCTTGGTGAGACAAGTGTGTTTCTGAGTTTCCCCACGTAATTCCAATCCTCCATCCTGGCTTGACGTTCAAAATTATCTTGCCAGACCACTCTCCCCTATTTCACTCATTTCCACTAAGAAAATAAAAGCATAACATTCATCAATCATTCTCTCCAATTCAGCACAGGCCTTTTGTAAAATTGATAACAGACTCCCCAACAAAATGTGCTTCTTCCTCCTTGCCTCACTGTGGCATAAGGATTACTTGAAGTCAGAAGGCAAGACACTTTTGCTAACGACATGGGCGCAAAAAGGCATCCTGCTTGTAGGAGACCTGGGATCTCCCTCCAAACCAATACCCTTCTCTCACCTCAAATGCAAACTTGATCTTGAAGGCATGGACTTTTACCACTTTCTAAAAACTAAAGCCATAGTTTGCAGACATAAACCCCCTGGACCACCTGATCTCCCCAACACAATGAGGACCTTAGTTAAAGTGGGGCACATAGCTTCCAAAATATACTCTATCCTCACTCCCACAACTTCCTCTCTAACTAAAGAATACATAAACAAATAACAGTCATTCTTATACGCTACAAACAATACACATAATAAGACACTATATTGGCCTTCCACGTGGGTTGAATTCACTTCCAACAAGATCTTACCCTCCTTCACACAATGTAGATTCTGTACTGCTTATATGGCCCACTGGAACCCCGCTAAACTTTGTAAACTAGGCTTGTGCCTCTGACACTTGCTGGAACTGCGAGAAAGTCAGGTGACCTATAACACATGATACACGAGTGTGCCTTCTTTAAGAAATTTTGGTCGGAAAGCAGCATAACTATCTAGCAAATTCTACAAATTAACTGAACCCCTAATATGACCTCCATTGCTCTTGGCATCCTCACCTCTGATAACAAACTCTAGGCTGGACAAAGAAGATCACACTTTTGGGGATATCTGTGACGCTACCGACCTTAAAGCCATTCTACCTGAATGGAAAGACATCTTCAAGCTTTTGCCCCACACCTGGAGGAAATGGGTTTAATGATATAGGGGAGCAGATAACTCTCTAAATACTTACCTATAACCCCAATCAAAGGAAAAACAAAAATATATTCTAAATTGGACCCCATCACTTCATCTGTCTCCTGCTTGCTTCCTTGCTGCCTTCCTCCTATATATCCTCTCACTTCTCCATCTCCCTTCCTCCCAACATATCGATAGTGCCATGGGATCTTCCAACTAGTCTTTGATGTACCATACCCTCATAGCACTTCTCTCTCTCCTCCAATATATAAGCCATAGGGTACCTTGTATTAAGACCATTGCATTATGTGCTGTATTATGGCAAAGTCTATAATTCATGTCTTATCAAACTTTCAATGCAAATGATTTGGAAATTAAAAAAATGGAATTGCCATGATTGATAGTCACATGTTATATTAGCTTATTACATATTTACCCAATGTAGCTAGCAGCAATAACGTATTCTGTTTATTATAGGTGTAGCGCTAAAGGGATGATCAATACTATCTGTAGTTATTCTTTCTCTGATTAGTATTTCTTGAGATCTATACTGTTATATTTTGATTGGTATATTATCTACCTATATATCTTTGGTGGGATGTAATTAATTAGTATGGTTTCGTTTACCTTTTTTTACTAGTCTAAAAATACGTTTTCTGCAGCTGATTTGATTGCATGGATTTAGCTACATTGATCTTTGGGAACCTTCTTACTCACCTCATAGAATTCATGCTTAAGCTGTAACTCAAAGATTTGAGTAATGGATAAATAAGTCTAATGTAATGAATGACTTTGTAGGTTCAAGACTGACCCTTGTTTTGTTTTCATTTTACTTTTTTTAATGTGAATTATTAACTGATGGTATATTTGAACTCCTTATTTATTATGTGCCATGAAGGTCTAATGATTTAAGGTGTTTGTGCTTAAATGTTGTCATTCCTATGGTTCTTACATTTATACAGCTATATACCTTCTTTTTTGCATGATTTAAAGCTGTGTGGGTAAATAGAGTTCATTTTCTCTACCATAGATTGGCAGGATGCCAATATGTACGTGCTGACCTCCATTTTAGCAGTGTCAGACTATATAAAGTGGCCATTTTGTAAGGTATTCCTTTGCTGATACACTGATCGGGGCACAGCACTATGTTGATACAGTTCTCTTTATGCTAGGTGAGGAGCGGACTCATGGGGAAATGGTGTTGCGTTAGTAATTAGGCAAATGTCTTTCATTCAGCACTTAGACAAATTTTGGTTACTTTTTCTATGGTGTTCTGGTTTTCTTTTTTTACTAAACTACCTTTAACTTAAAACTTGAGTATTTCCCTACAAATAGAAAAGTCATTGAAAATACAAACTGAGCTAATCAATATATCATACATAGTGATGTATTTGAGTTATATTTGAAAGACTGTAAATGTTAAATTAGATGTAATATGGTGTTTCAGATGATTGTTTAGCCATGGCAAGTTTATACCTACACACGTCTTTAGAGAAAGTATATTTGAGTATTACATTTATACTAATGTGCTGATGGTTAATGTATATTTAACTATGACTCATATTGTGATTTTTGAATTAATGGAAAGAACATTCTAAAAGAAAAATTAAGATGTCTGAGTTTGTTGTTAGATATATTGTTATATGTATCCCAGATAGGAGAGAATATTTTTGCTTTTCAACTTTGTTCTTGGTCTTTTTAGCAGACTAGATGAATTGTTCAGCTTTCCTGTGCTATGACTGTATATATTGCACTGTTTAACTATTAGATGGGTACTTAGGAATTATATTTATATATTGTTGAGGAAGTGAGAACTGCCTTTGACTCTTCTACCATTCATGACTATCCATCAATTTATTGTTTATTGTATATGTTTTGATTGGTGATACTTTTCTTCCTTTTGTATTTTAGTGGTGTACTGGACTACTGGAACTGCTAAATAGGTATTTTTATACTTGGATAACAAATGTGTTACAAAAAGATTTAATTTTTTCCCCCTGCAAATTGTATATGAAATGTTGATATTGTCTTACTGCGGTGGCATGCAGGCACATCCTGAGAGCGTATTTGCTGCTGTTCTACGTAAATCTGCCCATTATGATTCAGTCTGGAGTGCTGCTCAGGTCTTTTTTTTTTTTTTGTTGAAACCTTTTATTAATTTTATAACATAAACACAAACAACTTGCAAGGAATAAAGAAAAAGAGAGACAGCAATATAAACAACGTTGCATTACATGGTGTGTGAGCGGGAAGGTCAACCAATGAGCGTTTGTTCCATCGAGAAAGAGTCTCGCAGGGGGGGGGGCAGAAGGAACAAAATGTAATCAATACACAGTAGTAAGTGGAGGAACCCTCGGGTTACGGGGACGTAGGTGCAACATCTGGGTCAGGGAGAGGGGGGGTACATATATCGCCACGGTAAGTGTTCCACTGAGTCCATATCTTCCCCCATTTGCGGGGGGTACCCCGAGAAATATATACAGTTTTTTCCCTGAACATGCACCAGTCCATGTTTTGTTTCCATTTCCGAATCCCGGGTGGTCCCTGAGCGCCCCACAGTTGCGCAATGTCTCTTTTGGCGATCATATTGCCCAAGGTCACCCATCGAAGCTGCAATACGGAGTAATCGTTTGGTTCCCATACATTCAGCAAGCATCTCCTAGCCTCCGGCATCGATCACACCCCCGTAACCTCACTCATCACCTCGTGCACACGGGTCCAGAATCGCACTCAGGGCACTCCCAGATGATATGTAAAAAGGTGCCCAGGAGACCGCACCCACGCCGACACAAACCATCCACAGAGAAACCCATGTGTACCAAACGGGGACCAGTCACATACACTCTATGCAGGATTTTGAGTTGCACAAATCTAAGACGCGCCTGGATGGCCACCTCTTTAGGGGAGGAGATCACCGCCTGCCAGTCCTCATCGTCCAGCTCCAGCCCATCACCAATCCAGACCTCTCTAAGGCGAATCAGGAGATCAGACCTGGAGTTGATAAATTTTTTATAAATAAGCGAAATCGTACTATCAGGAACATGTCCGTCCAGTACCCTGTCCTCAAGCGGGGACGACTCCGGAATCTCCACACCCGAAGGGAAAACCGAGAGCACCGCGTGGCGGACCTGCGCATAGCGAAAAAATTCGCGATCGCTCAGAGCGTACTCGGTTTTCAATTCCTCAAACGTCTTCATTCTCCCCTTAGTCCAAACATCATCAATCCTGCTAATACCGATCAAGTCCCACCTATCAAACCCCTTCGACTGCCAGAGTGAGCCAAGTCTATCGGACGCGTACAGTGGGGTGACACGAGTCAATTTATCAGACCACCCAAGCGCCATGGAAGCATGTCTCCACACCTGGACAGCCGTCCTAGTGGGGCCCGTCACGTTTCGAGGGGTAAGTTTCGAGTAGAGGGCTCTATCATAGTCACCCCCCGGTAACAACCATTTGTCCATCGCGAAGGCTGGATTCGGCAAAGGGCCATACATGCAATGATTTATTGCCCCCAATTGAGACGCCCAATAATAGCGACGGATATCAGGCAAAGCAATTCCACCGTCGTACCACGGGAGCGACAGTTTAGCGATGGCGATCCGGGGCCTACCCCCCCACACCAGTTGTCTCTGTAAACTCTCAACCTCAAGGAAATATTTAGCCGGGACAACGTCAAGTGTGTTTTGCAATGCGTAGAGGAAGCGGGGCAGTGACATCATCTTAAACAATGCCGCTCTACCTAGGGGAGAGAGAGGAAGTTTCCCCCAAGCGACAACATCTGCCCGAAGGCGCTGAAGAGGGGGCAGCAAGTTACGGTCAGACCGCAGTTCAGGTTTCAGAGTGATAAAAATGCCTAGGTATTTAAATCCATCTCTCACAATCGCGATAGGACAACCACTTGGCAGGAGGGGGGCGTCTCCCGACAGGACGTATACACAGGACTTCGACCAATTGATGACAAGACCCGAGTTTTTGCGAAAGGACGTTAAGACATCGAACAGTACAATGAGGGATTTACGGGGAGATGTGAGATACAGCAGAATATCATCAGCGTAGAGAGATACACGGTCCTCAAACTCCGAATTCCATCTAATGCCCTTCAGGGACGGCTCCCACCTCAACCAGGCCGCCAGCGGTTCCAAGGCGAGAGCAAACAACAAGGGGGACAGGGGACAGCCCTGTCACGTCCCCCTGCCCAGTGCAAAGGGTGCAGAGACCCGACCATTGACCACCACCTGAGCCATGGGACCGGCGTAAAGCAATTTGACCCACCGAACGAACTCCGGACCGAAACCAAACTTGGCAAGAACCGCCCACAAATACGGCCATTCTATTGTATCAAACGCCATCGTAGCGTCCAAGGACGCCAAGATGGCGGGCTCACGTAGCGTCTCGGCCCGTGCCAAGACGCCATGCAACCTTCGGAGGTTAAGCGCCGTGTTGCGATGCGGTATAAAGCCGGATTGATCAGGGTGAACCAGGTCCCCAATGACAGTCAGCAGCCTGGCCAAGATTTTAGGCTCCGCATTAATCAACGAAATGGGTGTAAAAGAGGCACAGCGATCCCGAGGTTTACCATCTTTATGGATGACGACAATAGTGGCCAGTCTCTGGTCTGGTGGGAGAGAACCCACCTCCAAAGACTCAAGAAACATAGAGCGCAGATGTGGAGCCAGCGAGTCCGGGCGTAGTTTATATAGCTCAATGGGGAGTCCATTAGGGCCCGAAGCCTTGCCCGATCGGACCGAACGGACAGCAGCGGCAATCTCGTCCACAGTAGGCGGTGCATCCAGAGCATCTCTATCAATGTCAGACAATCGGGGAAGTGCAATGTCACGCAATAGCAGGTGGGAGTCCTGCTCAGATCGAACAGACACCTGGGAATACACCTCGCGGAAATAATCGGCAAAACATGTAACAATATCAGCAGGGTCTGTACAACACTCTCCATTCTCCGCAACAATCACAGGGACGACACAACTTGCATTCTCCCTCTTATCCAGCCAAGCAAGCAATTTCCCAGCCTTATCACCCACATCATACAGGCGGCCCTGCTGTTCCCTTCCCATTTCCTTAGCAGCTTCAGTGACCAGAGCCCTGTATTCATGTTGTTTCAACTCCAGTAGATGTAACCCCTCAGCGGTGACCCCAGATTCCAAGCACCCCTCCAGGGCCGTGACCTCCCCCTCAAGGCGAACCATCTCAGCACGGTTGGCCAACTTCACGCTACCAATCAACGAGAGGGCCTGGCCACGAATGACAGTCTTGTAAGCTTCCCAAAGTACACTAGGGGAGGAAACAGAGCCCACATTTTCCGCAAAATAACAATCGTGTGTTTTAACCAGCTCAGCCCTGACCTTGGGGTCCTTCAAATACCAGGGGTTAATCGGAGCCACTCGGCCTGCCGAGCCCTGCCGTGCATCAACCACCAGCCAAAGCGGAGAATGGTCCGAGATACCCCTTGCCAGATGTTTAACTTCCCGTATGAGGGATGCATGGGCCGAGGGCAGTAATATATGATCTAACCTCGAGAGACTACCATGAGCACCAGAATGATAGGTATATTGCAACTGCCCCGGGTGAAGCAATCGCCAGCAATCAGTGAGCCCCAGCGTCTCCAGGAAGTCACTCAACCAAGTCTGGGCCTTCGGCAGTTCCCTGGGAGGGTGACGGTCACACATCCCCGAGACCACCACATTAAAATCACCCCCAACCAAAAGCAGACCCTCGGGGAGACCCAGGATAAGTCCACTCAGATCAGCGAATGTGGTGGCTTGGAGGCCCGGGGGCACGTACACGGAAATAAGGATAAGAACCTTCCCTTCCCAGCGCCCCACAATGGCAGCGTATCGTCCCTTATCATCCAGTATGACATCATCAATAGCCAAGGGGAGGGAGGTCCGAACCAGAATGCCCGCCCCCCTGGAGCCCGAAGTGAAACCCGAGTGCGCCACAAGGCGATAACCACGCCTATTCAGAGCGTAGCACTTGTTGCCGAGCAAATGAGTCTCCTGCAGTAAGACAACATCTGGAGTCAAACGTTTCAGCAATTGCAGCACCACCCTCCTCTTGATCCCATCCCCCAACCCGTTCACGTTCCAACACAATATCCGAAGTCCCCTACCCCCATCCCCGAATTCAGCCCCTCCCCCGCCCCACACCCGAAGCAACTGCAAAAAACAGGAGTGTGCCTTTCCTTCGCCTTGCAAGTAACAATAAAATTCAAACCAACAACCCAGTCCCCCCAACAATGTCAAAACAACTATACCCCCACCCCGCACCCCTGCTGAAGACCAAAGAGCCCCATAAACTTGCAGTGTGCCTGTCGCCCAACCACCCAACTAATCTACGAAAAGAAAACCCAGGAGGAGAAAGGACCCGTTCACCCCCCACCCACCCCCAAAAAGACTATTACTTGCAAACATTAATGACACAGCATAGCACAGTTCAAAGCCAACGTGAAGGGCACGGGGTCAAAGTCGACATCTACTCCTGCTCCGTCAGGCCACCGTCCGCCCGATCCGACCTGCCAGAGTCCTCAAAAGGTTCTTGATCCGTAGGCAACGAGTCAAGCCAGTCACTCACGACCCCAGGATGGTCGAAGAAAAAAGTACGATCCCTATGAACCACCCGCAAACGGGCCGGGAAGAGCATGGCATACTTCATAGACCTTTCCCGGAGTCTCTTCTTGACCCCTTGAAACCCCAGCCTCTGTTTCTGGACCTGTTGTGTAAAGTCCGGATAGAAGCTGACAGTAAAGTTCTCAAAGGCAATGGGACCAGACTGCCTCGAAGCCTGCAGGATAGCGTCTCTGTCCCGGAAATGAAAGATCCTCGCAATGATGGGTCGAGGGTTAGCACCCGATTTAGGTGTGCCGCCGGGGATCCTATGTGCACGCTCGACAGCGAAAAACTTTCTGAGACCCTTGGGCGCCAAGTGATTCAGCACCAGGTCTTCCACCAATAAGTCCGTCGAGGCAGCAGTCGATGATTCCGGGACCCCAATCAGGCGGATGTTATTGCGCCTGGCACGGCTTTCATAGTCCTCTAGGCGCCCAGAGAAATAGTCATTGGCTTTCCTCAGATTCCTGACTTCAGCCTGTAAGTCAGAGACGTCGGTGACCAGACTAGTGGTCTTAAGATCCAGGGACTTGACCTTTTCGTTCGTCTTCGCCAAATCCGCCCTGATCAGATTGACATCAATCGACACAGTATCCAGTTTGAGAGTCAAGGCCTCATATTGTTGCCCCAGTGAAGCCTTCATACCGGTGATGGCGCCCATGAGATCCCGCAACGAGGGCTCTTCCTCAATCGATGAGTCCTCCGGCATTGTCGTCGAGGGTTTAGATGCTGCTCCCGGCGATCCTTTAGTAAGGGTGTACCGGTCCATAATGTTCGTTTGCAAAGCACTCCCTCGAACGCCCGGTTTAGGCCCGCGCTTCCCACTCTCTGGCTTGGTGGCCATCTTGGATCCTGGACCCGTACGGGTCGCCTGTTGTCGGGTAAAAATGTGACTGCGGTGTCAAATGCAGGACCAAAAGGGTGAAGGTGGTGCCAGTCTCAGAACTAAAAGCCACGACAGATCGGCAGCAGGAGCGGATAGACCAAAAGTGTAGGCACGTCCGGCCGTCTACGCAGCTGACAAAGTCAGGTTGATCTCCGGACAGGAATCGAAACCAAAAGCGGTCGCCAGCCCATGCAAGTCTGGTAGTCCGTTGTTGTTCACTTACTGGACGGCAGGCCAGACAAGATAGCTCGGGGCGTCACCATGGAGCAGGCCAGAAAACTGCGACAGTCTGTAGCTCTGGACCCCGAAGTCCCAAAAAGTTTTTTGAAACAGATAAATGATCAGTAGAACTATGCCAATAAACACCCGTCGTCCGAACCAGGATAAAGTACAGGATAGTCGATGGAGGTGGCGAGGGTCCGGGAGCCCTGTGCTCACGCGACCATCTTGGGTGCGCGCGAAGCTCCTCCTCCGGCCGTGCTGCTCAGGTCTTTGAGAGGTAAAGTCAGGTTTTAGATGAAGACATACATTTCAGTATATATGTCTTACCTGAACAAGTAGTTAGACACATGCTCATCATTTCTCAACCAGTTGGTCAAAACCATTTGTGAATTGGGCAGAACAGAATGTGTCATCCCTTAGAGCAATACATATACAAGGGAATAGCAACATGGCAGCAGACACTGTGAACAAGATATTTCTTTCCTCTCATGATTCAAGGATATCAGTTCAGGTGTTTCAGAAGATTGTTTAAAGTGTGGTGTCTCAGAAGTAAAGTAATTTGCAGATCGTCACAGTACTCTTCTTCCTAAATTCGCTTTGAGATTTTTATCGACCATATAGCTATGGTACAAATGCACTAACAGGTCCATGGCCAAAGTCCATTTTCAAAATGGTCTGACAATCTAAATCTATCTCCAATTTATGACTTCAGTAGGTCATTTTACAGTTGCCGCAGGATGGCTTTGACAAAGATTGGTTGATTTCTACATTGATACTGCAGTGGGCAGCCTTTACAGATTTTTTTCGTTCTTCTTGTGGTTCACTTTCTGAGATTTAGTGTTGGGAAGTAAGGCGTTTTTAAAGGTGTTGAGGGTCTAAGACCTGAAGTAATACATTTGTTACCAGTCTCGAATCTGCCTTGGTTTTAGAGGTTTTAAAGAGTGCTCCTTTTTAGCATATGGAGGAGGTTCGACTTAAAGCTTCAGTTCCGAAGACAGTATTTTTTGTGGCTATTGTCACAGCCAGACATGTAGGGGAATTAACTCCATTGGTATGTAATTTCCCCTTCTTAGGTGAAGATATTTTAGGAATTTGTTTTTTAAGGTTGGGTCCCCAACTCCTCAGTTTATTTCAAATGTTATTTACTGATCCCTCATATTACAGGAAATAATTTCTCCAGTTTTAGTTTCAGATTAAGATTGTCTACTTTATGTGGTCAGAGCGGTTACATTATAGTTGGCGACATCCGCTGAATTCAGGAAATGTAATTTTCTGTGAATGTTAGTCACGTATAATTTTGGAAAATAAACATACTCTCTTTCTTAAAATACTGTATAAAACAAGTAATTTTAATTTTCTATTTAAATTCTTGTAGGAGCTTCAAGTACTTATTCAAGCTTGTCTGGCAGGAGAGATGGCTGTCTCATGACCAGAGTGGGGTGATATTTTTTATCAATGATATAAGTGCAACAGCTAACTTGGCAACACAATATAACTTTGGTAAGCATTACAGATTGAATTTGGCTTTAATTTACATTTTGGTACAACGGGTTTTTAATCGAAGCCTGTACTATAGGTGGTTATGTGAATGACATATTCATGTAATTTCAATTCAGCTTTTGTGTAGGATGATATTTGTCATATAAGTTATTGTTTTTGGAAAAATATTGCTTTGGTATTTCAGCAATAATAAGGAATGGGACGAGGAATGTAGATGAGGAAGGTAATGTCTGAATTACTTACTGAAATTCTTCATTACTCTGAATTCACACTCCTCTCATTACTTGGGTTCCTACCCTTCTACCATCTAGTGGGTGAAAGTTTTTGGGGTGCTTGGGACTAGCGGATTTGTTGGGTTTAAGCTGGAATGGGGCAGTGCTTTACAATAGAAAGGGAAGAAGGTTGCATGGGAAAGGGTGACGTAGCATTGGCCGAATTTGCCCACATCGACAGAGCCAGAACGGGAGGCAGATCCTTCTCCTACAGTGCGGCCAAGATCTGGGACAAACTCCCCCTCAGCATCAGATGAAGCCCCACATTGCGAGCATTCAGGAAGAGCCTCAAGACCTTGCCCTTTGGTTGACTGGAGCTGCCCGAAATCCCCCTTCCCCCAGTGCCTTGAGACCCTCACATGTGAGTAGTGTGCTCTAAAAGTCCCTGCTTGATTGACTGAAAGCTGGGGTGTAAACACCCAAAAGAAATGATGACTATCTATATCACGAATTGTAGAATCATAGCTATGTATGGCTCTGAGCTGTGGGGGTATGCAAATGTGGAATCGCTCCAGGTGATTGAAAATGCCTTCCTTAAAAAACCTTTGGCTCTCCCTACTAGTTGCTCGAACTTCGTATGTCAGTCAGAACTGGGTGCCACCTACCTAACGGACCTGATAAACATACAGCAGGTCCTTCTTTGGCAAAAGATCTGGACTTTAGAGCACACAGAATTTAACCGAGCCTTAATATGGGACTGCTGCGATTCTGAGTCTGCAATAAAAATTCCATGGCTGAAGTTTATTAAGGACTTCATGTTAGATATTGGTCATCCACAATATTATAATCAACCCGAGACCTTAAACAGCACCACAAGAAAAGCACTAAAAACAGCTAGCCTAGGCCTCCTGGAGAAACTTAGATTGTCGGTGGAAGTGATCAAACCAACTGTCCACCACAATCAAATGGTTTTGACCACTTATTATATGCAACCATATATTTTTAATGGTTTTAATGCGCAACATAGATTTTTCTTAATTTGTTTTTCATTTGGACATATTTCACCGTCAGACGAGCTTCCCAAATGTTAACAACTGGTCTAGCAAATTAATCCCCTGCCATTGTGATATTATGTCAAATCAAACAATGATGCAAATACTGTTCTTTTGTCAATTTTTTATAGATCTGGGAAGATCTTTTATTGTACCGTTAATAAAAACTCTAATTTTTAACCAATGTAGGCCTGCGTTTTGTATCTGCAATTACTCCCTAATCTGTATACATGTGTGGTACTAGAAAGATTTCTTAGGTCTGTATTAACTAGAAGAAAATCATTACTCAGTGTTTGCTAAATTGTGACAGTATTTTAACATCTTTGCTTTTTATCATATCTTGAAATTGTAGTTTTTATGTATACTTTTATGACACATTTTCATGTGAATCGAATAAAGATGAATTGACCAACGCATTTTAGTGCAGGTGGCCACATCATGCTCTAAAATGCATTAGTCGCCTATTATAGCTCCTAGACCTATTGAATGTGCAAGGAGGGACTGTAGGAATAATTAACAAAGTTCACCTGGTTGCGCTTGGGCTTGCAGCCCTTTCAAGTGTAACTTATCGCAGGTAATTCCAACGCAAATGTACTAATTTTCCTGCATTTGGGCACTGAAGTAAATTTACACGAAGAAAGGCTCTCTTCTGGATGAGCACTATGCGCCGAGATGGTGTGCCTGAAGCATTGACAAGTCAATTGGAAACCAGCACATCCTGTGTTAATATCAGCTGTTCTGAACAGATTGTGCAGTTAGCTACTGTTTGGGGTTGTTAATGGCAACTTTCTTGACACATTTGAAAATCATCCCTCCTTTTTCATATACAGTGATAGGTTGCAAACAGCGAAAAAGCAAGGCACATGTGTTTCGCACAGCAATCTGGAAAAGGCTGCATTATTCCAGGGTGGTTTGCATGAGCCTTATGGAGGTGCAGGGTCCTGAGCAGGAAAGATGATAGTTGGAATTCATACAGCGAGAGGAGGGAGTCAGTATCCTTTGGCAGGAAGGTAAGACTCTTCCAAGTTCTTAACATCTTAGCTCTACTCGCAGCGCTGTGAATTTTTTCACGACATGAACCGGGTCACTGTGCGTCAACCAGTGAATATGACATTTGAGTGTTTCTTAGGTATAACAGTGCAGCTATAGTCAGCATTATTTGGAGAAACTAACCCAGTGGACAAACAGTCACAGCTCTTTTCCCTACAGGCACAGCTCTTTTTCATAATCAAAATGTTACTAAGTCCTGTGAAAGTATGCTTGCGGGTAGGGCAGCTGGCTAAGAGTGATCGATTGAAGAACAGGACTGATTGAATCTCAAGGTCAGATAAACAAACGCCCAGCATAATCGACGTCCTACCAGGACAGGCATCAAGTTACCAGTTTGCTTAGACAAAGTACTGCCTGCATTCCTGCTTTTACCAGACTCTGAAGCATGGCAGCACAGTCTACAAGCATTTTGATTGCTCATTCAACAACCGTTCCCATACATTATCATTTATTTTAACTCTACTGCTAGCTGCAGCAGTTTCTCACTTCTGCTGCTTGCCCTTATGTTCTGGCAACATTTATATGATGCAGTCCTTGTGATAACTTCAGTAAGTCCTAGCTGTTCTGGAAATGACTTAAATGTGAAACTACAACTATCTGGGGTAGGTGGGCAGGGAGAACTGGTAAGTCTGTAACATAGCTGCCAGGCCAGTGTCTAGGGTTGCCGACTCCTTCTGCCAGTCCTGGGCTTTTAGTGAGAGCACTTTGTATTCAGGGAAGAGCATAACATTTCAGGAGCATTGCAGCTGTCCTTTCTATTTTATTTACACTGGACTGATGGGGCTAATTTACACCATTTATCTCATTATAAAGCCCTTCTGAAAGTGCCACACTAGAAGCTGGAAATGTCACTCATAAGCAAGCTGAAAACTTGGCAGCTATGATCTAGAAGCCTCTCACAAGGTCGCCACAATGGCCTGCCAAATAGCAGTTATATTGCTAAACAGCAGCAAATAGATACTATCCCCCAACTTCAATGTTTGCCGCTCTGTCACCTTTCAACCTCCTGGCATTCATTCGCCAACAGCAATCCGGATTTTTTGCTCTTGTGACTCTCATGTTGAATTTTGCTGAAGTTGTGCTGAAGGAGTGGAGGCCAGTAATAGGTCAGAACTTACCGGAACAGCATAAGGGCATCGGGAAAGTGGAGTGGCCTTAGGTCAATTATTATATAAGCTGAGGAGTCACCTGTGAGTAAGGCATGATGGTGGTGTTGATGTACTAATGAGTGGATAAGGAACGCATCCTAGATGTGTGCAAAGGGTGGTTTCCTCATGCACGGAAGCAGCCTGCCTAGGGCTTGGTGCAGCTTGTGCCCAGGGGGGCCCTCTGCTCTCCTTTCTAACTTGCTTGGTGTCACATGTCCTCAATTTGCCCCATCTATTCCCATTCTTCGACCTCATCCAACACAATGAGCTAGACGTCATCATCCTCACTGAAACTTGGCTCAATCCATCTTCCACTCCGATCCTAGACCTCCTAGTGCCCCGTACTGATGACATAATTTTTCTAGACAGAGCTATGAAGCTGGGTGGTGGCCTAGCCTGTATACATCGGAGCACACTTGCGGTCTCCCTCTCGGAGTCTTCTACACCATCATCATACAAATACCTTTGTCTCAACATCTCTAGTAACTGCCACCCACTGTGCAAACTACACATATTCTATCATCCCCCTGGGGACAACTTCCCCTTCATCGGACAATTAATGGAAATCATCTCTGGCAATGTCAATTCCGTTCTGTCCCAAATCTACCTCAGTGATTTCAACCTACACTGGTCTAACCCTAATGACCAAGCGATAACATGCCTCAAATCTTACTTGGTGATCACGAGGTGATTCAACATTGTGACCAGCCAACCCATAATAAAGGAGAAACTCTGTACCTCATAATCACGAAAGGACACACCATCACAAAGGATACCATCACCTCTTGCGATTGATCTGACCATCACACACAGCATCTTTTTTTAAATTTTTTATTTTTGTCACAAACTTCGGATACACTGCTCCGGGCCTACAACCTCAAGGGCCGGCCGCGTTATTTCTCATTTGAGCTTATACAATCGACACATGCATACACAGCCCATCAGCCGACAACCCGGGGGTCCGGCGGCGTAGTCCCGAGGGGAGCTGACCAGTACACCATTACGGCTGTCAGTAATAGAAAGGGGTACAGTTGTCATGCATATTTTCATTGTTTTCTCCAAGATTACCTCACTACAAACCTTTCCCTTAGGTCTACGGCTTAGATTAATAACAAGTGTGCTCGTGCCCTGACTGAACTAAAACTAACTCCCAACTCGGTCAACAGCCCTGTCTCCCTCCCACCCCCTCCATCCTTGCGCTCACCATGTGTAAGAAAGGTGAAATGTCCATAATGAAGTTTAGGACTGTTACACAGCCCCCCCTACACTCAACTTGTTCCCGGGTATTGTCCATACCCCAACTATGCCACCCCAACTAGAAAGTCTATATCTATTGCAGTGGCCCAGCTCTCCCTGTAATGCGCAGAGAGCCCGTATGACCACCTCAACTATCTGATCAGAGCCTGCGCCTTTCTTCGCCCCTGTCTCACTACATAGAGCAGTAACCGGCTCAGGTATACAGCCCACCTATGTTGTTGCGTCGTTGTTTGCTGAGCGACTCTGTGGCCCGTCTCCGGACTGTCAGATTCCACCCGCTCTCTCCCACTTAGGTAAGTTTGATACAGTGCCCAAAAGATTTTAGGGTGACTCTTGGGGGACAGCAGCTCACTATAAGTCTCCGCTTGGGTGCTACAGTACATCATGTCCCGCGCCCATCTGTGTCTGGTTGGGAGCGGTACTCTCATCCAGCAGTGTGCTACTACTCTCTTACAAAAACAACAAGTGATGGACTGAATGTGGATCAATGTCACAAAAGATCTGGGCCCAAATCCATCGTTTTTTTGCACTCCACACCACCCTGGGTTAGACAATGGCGATATGCAAATCAGCTCTGACCCTGTTGCCCCTTGACTGGGGGAGTGTGTGACATTGATCCACATTCAGTCCATCACTTGTTGTTTTTGCAATTGCCGCCCTAAGTGCGCTGGGGATGCCCAGACGTGGGTCCCAGGCACTCCACACCACTTGGAGTCAAGCTAGCCGGGCTGAAGAGAGGTGTTACCTCGAAACCGGTCCGGTCCTCGGATGCTTGATTCCGTTCTGGGAAGGACATGGCTTTTGTAGTTCGGACTGGACTGTTCCCATGGGGCAACAGGGTCAGAGCTGATTTGCATATCGCCATTGTCTAACCCAGGGTGGTGTGGAGTGCAAAAAAACGATGGATTTGGGCCCAGATCTTTTGACTGGGGGAGTGTGTGACATTGATCCACATTCAGTCCATCACTTGTTGTTTTTGCTACTACTCTCTTAGCCATCAGCATCCCCATGTCTGCAAGCCTACGGATCACCACTGGGAGCTGCTTGGAGCTACCAATGAGTGCCAAACCCGGCTCCGGTGCTAAGTCCACCTCCAGTATTCTGCTCATTTCGGAAAAAACATCACACCAGAAAGATTGGATGCCAGGACAGTTCCACGCCAAGTGCATGAAGTCTGCATTAGCAGCATGACAGCGTTCGCATTCCGCAGTTTGCCTCAGCCCGTATCTGTGGAGTCTCTCCGGGGTGTAGTACACCCTTTGGAGGAACTTGAAATTAATTAGCCTATGCCGTCCATTGAGCGATACCCGCTTCGTGCTTTCACAGCAGTATCGCCATATTGTGTCATCTATCGTGGTCTCCAGATCTCTCTGCCATGCTAGTCTCGCTTTCATCAGCTGGTGTTCCCCTCGCGACCTGGCTATCTTATACAGATTCGTAAGGAGCTTCCAGGGCTCCTTGGCCTTGATAACATAGGTCAGTTCAGGGACGTCAGGGGGTTCCGCCATTTCCGGGCCGAGCAGCTCCGAAAGAGCACTTCACGCCCTATGAAATTGGAATTGTTGCAGCAAGGGGGTGTCTCTGCAATCGTCATTCACTTGGTCCCAGGCTTTGGCCACCCCGTCATGGAAAAGGTCGCCGGCTCGGTGGAGTTCTAGCCTCGCCAGCTCTCTCGTGACACCCTTCTCACCCATAGGAGAGAGCGAGAGCGCCCAGTCCAGTAGCATATCTGGTGAATATAGTAACGCGCCTCCCTGGCGTTGTAGGAGCGAGTGCCATGCATGGTTAGTAGCAGTTATGGAGTCTAGCACCCCAATTCTACGGTCCAGGGGCTTGCAGATCGTGGGCGGGAGCGGCAGCGGGTGCGCAAAAAGGCGCTCCATGCGAACATGCATCTGTGAATCCATGTGTGCAGATGCGACGCCTGTGCTGTTCTATAATAAAGTTCGAGGTCTGGGGCCGCTAAGCCACCCATGCCGTAAGGCAGAGTGAGTGTCGACCACTTGACCCTGGGCTGCTTCCCCGCCCATGCTAGGTTGATCATGAGACTCGTCAGCCTCTGAAAAATGGCCTTAGATAACACTATTGGGAGAGCGTTAAAGAGAAACAGAAACCGCGGTAAGACCACCATCTTCATGATGGCTATGCGGACCATCAGAGAGAGAGGCAATTTACTCCGAATCGCTATATCATCTTCCAGCTTATTAATCGCTCGACAGTGGTTTTGGCTGATGAGCAGGTCCTGGTCCGTGTGTAGTTGTATTCCAAGATACCTAATCGGATCTTCAGACCACTGTAGGGGGTACTCCGTCTCCTTCTGCTTTGTCACAGGCGCCAGAGGGAAGACAATAGATTTTGCCCAGTTGACTTTGAGGTCAGAGAGTGCACCAAAGTGGACCACCTCTCTCAGCAGCGGGGGAAGATTCTTCGTGGGGTCATGTACATATAGCAGCGTATCATCCGCGTACATGGAGACTACAATTTTGTAGGTTGGAAATCGTATGCCCCTATGGTCGTGGTATTCCCTCAGGGCGCAGGCCAGTGTCTCCGCTGCCAAAGCGTATAACAATGGGGTTAGAGGACGTCCCTGGCGGGTTCCTCTGCCTATGTAGAGGGGCTGCGAAATAGCGTTACCTACTCTCACTCTAGCCGAGGGCCCTTTGTAAAGAGCGCCAACCATTTGTAGAAAGGGCTCCCCAATTCCCATTCGTCGCAATGCCTGTAGCAGAAACGGCCATTCCACAGAGTCAAACGCTTTCTCCATGTCAAGGAATATAGCCGCTGCTGTAGTGTCCTGCTTGACATGTTGGATAGTCCCTAGTACCGTTCTTATATTATATGTCAATTCCTGCTAGGGATGAACCCCGCTTGTTCTGGGGCCACTAATTCGGGGGCGAGCAGTGCCAATCTGGTCGTTAGGACTTTGGCATACAGCTTAGTGTCTACATTTAGCAACGACAGAGGCCGGTATGATCCGCACTCGTCATGTGCCTTACCCGGTTTGAGTATTGTGACAATCAGAGCCTCTCTCATGGAACCAGGCATGCCTCCCTGGATGCAGATGACGCTCATCAAAGTGGAGATATGCGGCAGCAGCAGCTCCAGAAATGTTTTGTAAAATTCTACTGTCAGACCATCTACACCGGGCACGCTCCCCGACCGCATTGAGGCCAGGGCTTCCCTAATTTCGTCATTCTGTATAGGGTATATGAAGAATTCCCTTTGAGAGTCAGTGAGAAACGGGAGCTTTATGTGCTCCAAATAGCCAAGAATTTCATCAGACAGGTCCCCGCTCTTCGAGGAATACAGCTCAGAGTAATAGTCTCTAAAGATAGTTGCTATATCCGCCTCTTCGGTGAAGCTGTGGCCATCCGCATTTTTCATTTCCGAGACTAGCTGCTTCTCTCTCCTGCCTTTAAGGATGTTAGCCAGTACAGAGACAGGTCTTTCCCCTTCCCCATATGTGCATGCTGTGGCATATTTGCCCATGTGTTTAAACTCCCTATCTGCTTCATCGTGGTATTCTATTAGAAGGTTCTTAATTTCCTCCTCCGAGGTCTCGTCAGGTCGGAAACCGCTGTCGGTCCTCATGGGCTTGCAGCCGCGCTTCTAGCTCCGTCAATCGGCATCTTATCCCCTTCAGGACGCTAGAGTGTTTAGACATTGCGATGCGCCTTATATAGACTTTGAACGCTTCCCACACAGTTTGAAAGTCTTCCGCCCGAACCAACATTTTTCTCGAAAAATACTTCTATCGCCTCTGCCAGTTTTCCGCGAAAGACTGGGACCAGTGGCGAATATGGCGGGAAGCGCCATGTAAAGGGGGGAATTCTCCTCGCCGGGGCTTCCAGTATCAGTAGTATGGGGGAATGGTCTGACAGCGTGCGCGGCAATACCGAGCAGTGCCTAATGCTGCGGTTCACCCCCAGGGTAGCAAACCAATAATCTATTCTAGTGTGCTCACCGTGGTAGGCTGAGTAATGTGTGTACCCTCCCGGATCCGCATTTCTGCTTCTCCACACATCCTCCATGTCCAATACTAATAGTCTGGCCACCAGCATCTGTGCAGCTGCCGATGGCCTGCAAGGCGATCCAGTAGACCTGTCTATGTCCGGGTTCAATGTCAAATTAAAGTCCCCTCCCCAGAGTATTTGGGGCGTAGCATATGTGCTAAGTTTTGCCGCTAACGCTTCGTAGAATTCCGGGGCATCATAATTGGGACCGTATGCATTAACCACCAGTAAGTCCAGCCCCTTGCCTTTACAGGACGCAATGACATATCCTCCCTCTGGATCAGAGCTCAGTGTCTGTAATATTAGTTTCGAACCCGGGTTAACCCATGTGATGACCCCCTGGCGTGTGTAGTGAACCCGGCTACCGCTACATTTCCTTCCAGTCCCCTGCTGTGCAGCATTCTGCTTGATAGTGGCAAGTGGGTCTCCTGTAGCAACGCCAAGTCTATATTATGTCTTTTGAGATAGCTCAGCACTTTCCTCAACTTCCTGAAATCATTAAGTCCCCTGACATTCCATGTAAGGGCGCGTACAGTTGAGTGCTGTGCCTGGGCCTGCCCTCCCGGTGCACTAGACATCATGATAGGGCGCGGTCAGTGTGTGTGGCGCAGGGTCTCAAAGAGAGAACCCGACATACATGTAGGACTGTGTAGTCCAGCAGGTCATGGACATGGGTCAAGCTGTAGTGAGCAAGTTGTAAGCATGGAGACAAAGGGCAAAGTGCTAACATCACAATACAATTACTCTTCTTTCTTCAAACCGATCCTCCCCCCCCCCCTCCCACAGCAGACCAACCCCAACACGGCCTAGCATGAAAATATCTTCCCCCCAATACTCCCCAACCATCCCAAAGTGTCCCACACGGGACTCATCAGTGCGTACAGCTCTGGGGCAGAGGTCGCCAGATCAAGAGTCATTACCATTTGCTGGCGAAAGCGTTTCCCAATTTCGCTCCTAGTGCCATCACCCCGTTTGTGTCATTCAACGTGAGCCAGAATCAATGACCAATTGGGCATCATCCAGCAAGCCCCCCGCTATTGTGTAGCCAATCGCCCCCAACCAGAGTTTGAGAACGGCACTCGCCAGTGGCGTACAGTAGGAGACCCCAGTCCCCTCAGTCTCTGTTAGGCTGAGACATCAGACCGCACACAAGGGAAGATAACATGGAAAGATCTCACCAGGTTTCAGGGCGTCGTCGTGTTCATAATGCCCCTGTGTGCGTGCTCCTCCCGGCCATCTGGCGATCCTCGCAGGGTGGAGCCCAACGTCTCTACAGCGCACAGGACCCGCCCCAGCCCGTCCACTGGCAAGGTCACAAAAATTCAAAGGAGAGCATTAATCCTATTCCTGCTCCTCCAGGCAGCTGGCGTTTTCCTGCTCTCCGGTCTGGCCTCTGGGGCTGTTTCTCTGCTCCTTAGTCCAAGTCTTTAGGGCCTTTTGAAGGTCTTTAGGGTCAGTGAAAAAGTGAGAGTGCCCCTGTCTGTTGATCCTCGGTTTCGCTGGGTACAGCATGGCGTAGTCTAGCCCCAGGTCGCGGAGTTGTTGTTTGTATGGGGCGAAGTGCCTGCGTTCCTCCTGAACTCTTGCTGTAAAGTCCGGGTACAAGGAGATGGCCGCACCCTCGTATTGTAGCTTCCCCTTCTCTCTGGCCACTCTTAGCGCAGTGTCTCTGTCTCTGTAGTTTAGCAGTTTTGCTATGATCGGCCTCGGGGGGGCTCCCGGGCGTGGGCGCGGGCCCAACGTGCGGTGCGCCCTTTCAACTATGAACACAGGCGAGAAGACGTCATCTCCCAGTAGCGTGATCAACATTTTCTCTACAAACAGCTCCATTTTTCCACTTTCCGTTGTCTCCGAAACTCCTGTGTTACATATATTGGAGCGCCTAGAGCTGGCTTCTAAATCTTCTGACCTGTCCTGTATAACCTGTAGAAGCTTGCCCATTTGTTTACGATCTTTATCAAGTTCCATTTGCGCCTCCTCCACTTCGGTCAGGCGTCGCTCGGACATGTCCAACCGCTCCGCGTGCTTGTCCACTCTTTCTGACATCCGGTCCATGCGATAGGATAGGGAGTCGATCTTTGTGCCCAGCGACACCATGCTGTCCTGAAGACCCTTTTCCATGGTGACTAGCAGCTCCTTGATGTCCGAGTAAAACGAGCCCTCTGGGCTCCTTTTCTGCAGCTCAGGCTCGTGCTGCTGTGGGTCTGGGGCCTTTGCTCTGTGCTGTTCAAAGGGAAGCTTAGTTTGCGTCTTGTCTCCCTTGCCCATGATGCCCCTGTCAGCCGCAAGAGTGCAGGACCACCCACTCCGCTACCAGTAGCCGGACACTGCGCAGTGGTACACCAACCGGCCCTCCGTCTAGTCTTTCCACCAGGTCCTGCAGGGCCTCCCCACCTGGCTGAAAACAGGGGGGTCAATTGTGGCGGCTATGGGCTCGATGAAGGAGACCTGAACCAGCTATACCACAGGATACTCCCTCCTGTAGCAAAGGGCGGCACCATCAATTCGTGGGCAAGTACAGTGGAGTGGGGGCCGACCGCAGAACACACCCTTGAGATATCGTAGGCGATCCAGGTATCGATTAAGGGGGGCCACTTCGGGAGTCCGAGGGTATCAGTCTTCCTTCCACAGCACAGTGTCCTGCCTCGCTCACCAGCGCAGCCACCAAGCTCCCAGGGTTCAGGGCCCCCTCAGTGCTCACCTCAGTATTCCAGCGCTCAGTCGGGGCAGGCCGGGCGCTCCAGGGCAGTAGTGCCAGGACGGGGGGGGGACAGGGAGCGGTGCTACCGGGATGCACCCCTCTCCCTCAGGCAGATGTCCACGCCAGTCTGTCCAGCCACCGGTGTGCGCCCCGTGCAGTTTGCTCGATCATCTGTGGCGCGCAAGGTTAGGGCCCCCCCGGTGGTGATGTTGAGTCGGGCTGGGGGGATGTGGGTCCAGAGCTCTCTGGGGATTCACCGCTCGCCTCAGGGATATCTGTCCGCTCCCGCGCCTTATTACCCACCTCCGGGTCTTGGTTGTGCAGTGATGCCCCCGGGCTAGGAGTCTTGACTTCAGCCGCACGTCATGTAGGTCTCCCCCGGCTTCGCAGCGCGTGAGTGCGTGAATCTGCGGCCCAGCGCACCAATGGGGCCATCAGCACGCCTCGATCTCCCCGGGAGTCCGGTTTCTGCACCGCTCGCCAACACCGACGTTCGCCGCATCCCGGGGCTGTGACCACCCAGCGCAAACCCTCCGGGGCAGTCAGATGTGAGATTCGGAGGCTTTGTTGACTTTCCGGTACCTCCGGGCCAAGCACCTCAGCTGCAGCCGCACGTCAAGCGACGCACGCCAGGCAGCTCACCAGGCGAGCCCAAGGCTTTAGGGCCCTGTGTGTCCGGATGCTTCGCTGCCCGCCGCTCCGTACCAGGCTGTTGGGGCGCCTCAGAAATTCCCCCCGTCTGCGTCGGAGTGCTCTGGGGGTCGTTGCCGTCTGTCAAACGGTTTCTTGGCTCCGTGAATCAAGGATTATTACCGGATTTTTTGGGCGATGGCGCGGAGCTCTGCTCTCACGCGTCCACCATCGACGTTGGCAAGCTCCGCCCCCCAACCATCACAGCATCTTCTTCCATATTAACATGGAGGTGTCTTGGAGGAAGGCTCATCCAACGAAATCGAAGATTTGGAAAAGGGACCTCAGAGATATCAACACAGAATATCTAACAATCCAATGTAAATTTGTCCTCTCTTCCCAAATTGACATGTCTGAGGTTCATGTACTCACAGACTTTAACAACTCTGTTCTCTCTGGCATCATGGATTCCAGCGCTCCACTCCAACCAAAAAAGGCCTCAACAAAAATATCCATACCATGGTTCTACGGCAACCTAACTTCGGAACGTCGCAACCTTAGGACAATCAAATGATCCTGCAGATCCAAACCATCCTCAGACCAGCTAAAAATCCTTAGATCGGTAAGGAGTTCCTATAACAAAAAATTCAAGAGATCTAAGGTGGACTATTTCAGATTCCAACTGAATCAAGTCAAAAATCGCCCCCAAAATCTTTTTGAACTGGTTAAACAACAATCAGTGGAAGCACCAAACCGCTCTGACTCTGAAGTCAGCCCTCCATCATGTGATGATCTGGCTGCTTTCTTTACTGAGAAATCAAGACTCATCAATATGGACCTGGATACTAGGAGGGCTCTACTGCTATCCAATGGGTCTGTGACACCCTCAGCCCTATTAGACAAGATCGAACCAATGAGCCTGGGCATCAAGAAAAATGCCTCCTGCGACACCTTCACCCCCCTCAGTGAAAGAGACATTAAAAAGGTTCTTCAGAGTATCAACCTATATAATCACTTCAGTGAGCCGTTTGTTTATTTATTTATAGAGCGCTACAATCATCCCAGAGGGATATCAAGGTGCTAGTAGCACGTGCACTGATAGAGCTAAAGAAAGGGTTGAGCAGATGATTATTAGTATTTGGGGAACAAATAAGTCTTTCGTTTTTTCCGGAATGATAGGTGGTTGGGGGTGAGCCGTAGATCCAAAGGCAGCTCGTTCCACTTCTTAGCCGCTAAACATCTTTCATCTTCAAAGAAATCAAGGATGTAGTCTCTTCCATCTGGACAAAGATTGTCAACGCGTCTCTGCCACAAGGTACGATCCCGGAGTGCCTAAAAGCAGCTCAGGTAACTCCTATATTAAAGAAACATACCACAGACAGTGCTGACCTTAACCAATTTGGCCCTATCTTTAACATCCCCACACTAGCATAACTCCTAGAAAAATGCGACCACCTCAACTCTGTGCTCACATCGAAAATTTCCATCTCCTGGACCAACATCAATCTGGCTTTCGTAGTTGGTACGGCACCGAATCGGCTCTCACTCACGTTATGGATGACATTTTAAAAATGCTTGACTAAAATGAATCGTGCCTCCTTATCCTCCTTGAACTTTCCTCTGCATTTGACACGGTTAACCACGACAAACTCCTATTCATTCTGGAGCACAGGATGGGACTGTCCGGTTCAGTGTTGCAATAGTTTTCGTCCTTCCTCCATCATAGATCCCAAAGAGTGAAGGCGAACCACTCTCTCTCCCAGCCATCTTCAGTATCCATGGGGTCCCGCAAGAGTCTGCCCTATCTCCCAAACTATTCAACTTGGTCTTAGAACCATTATCTAATGTGCTAAATTCCATGGGCAATCTCTTCTATATGTATGCGGATGACACCCGACTTTATCTGAAAATCTTCTCCCCGGATAACATCATTTCACTAAACACTACCCTATTGACTACTCAAAACTGGTTAACTGAGAACCACCTCCTGCTCAACATCTCTAAAACAGAATTCCTTCTCATTTCTCCTCCGAATCACACTCCTAAACCAGCCCTCTGGATGAACCACCTCACCGCCTTCAACTTCTCCCCCCTCATTATTGACTCAGCTTAATCTCTCGAATCCCCCTGGACAAGCACTTGAACATGAAGACTCATATGAGCAATGTGTGCAAGGGAGCTAACACCTGATGAGGATACCCAGGATTCTCGAAATTTTCCTCCCATCAGCTGACTTCAAGCAAGTGGTCAAAGCACTTGTTTTGCCGAGGCTAGATTATGGCAGTATTACACTCTGTGGTCTTCCCAAATATACCTTGGCCCCACTAAGGGCCTCATTGAATGTAGCGGCCACGTTGGTTACAGGTAAGAAAAGAAATGCACACATCTCCCCAGTCTTAAGATCCCTAAATTGGCAGTCCTGCAAAGCAAAAATACAACTGAAGATTGCCTGCCAATCCCACAAAGCCCTCCATTTCAAAACCACCCGTTATCTAGCACAAAAGCTGGAACTATCCTGAGGAGGTAGACCTTCTAGGAGTGCTAACACTCTCCTCATGAAGCCTCAGATCTTTCGCTAAAAGAGAATGTATCAACTAGCTTTCTCCGGCTCTGCACCAAAGATCTGGAACTCTCTCCCACCGGAAATACGTTGAATGTCCTCGAAGGTTGGTTTCAAACTGGAAGCAAAAATATTCTTTATTAACAAGTTCTTACCTAAATAGGGTGATGGATTGTCTGCTCTATTGCATTGGACTTACAACTTTAAGCCCTGCGCTGGATGCTATTCTTGTTGGTTTGAATCATTTGCTCCCCTCCTATTTCACTAGGTACCAATTTTTATCTTATTCTTTGTTGACCCTTTGTATTTGTAACCGTTCTTGTTTGGTGAGTGCTATTTGATATGTGTTCTGTTTGGTATTCCTATTTGACACATGTAATGCAACTGTTACCTTCCTATCCCTCCAATTGTAAAGCGCTCTGATATCCCTCAGGATCATGTTCACGCTATATAAAACTTTATAAATAACTAAATGAAAATTTGTGAAAAACCGTTGGCCAGCTCTGCTCATCTTGGGTATTTGCCTACTTTTCAGTGGCAATTGCTCATTTGGATATTTATTAAATTGGGCATTTGGACTTTTAAATATTCTTGAACTATTGCTCCCCACCCTGATCACTCAAAGAAACTCCGTACTTTCATCGCTTATCATGTACTGAGGCAGTATCGTCTGGATAACCCAGGAGTGTCCTGGCCAATCAATATTTGCAATCCCAGCTATCTTATCCTGACAAAAGTTTAGGGCCATGTTAAGCATCCAACCACTTAAGTTCGATCATGACAGATCGTTTGCTGAGATCAAGAGGCAGGGTGGTGGTGGTTGAATTCTCCAAGGGACATGGTGCTGATAAACTTGTGTTCAAAGGATTGGAGAGTTTTAGTGATTCAGCTCTGCCACCTCCTGCATGGGTAACCCTGCGACTGCTCTCCCAGGAGAAATAGGACTCTTAGATTCCCCTTTAGAGCTTAGTGCTATGGGTTACCAGAAGGGAAACCCTGTTATTGGGGGCCTGGGAGCTTGATGGCCAAGGCTCCTCACACACTTGGGAGGCCACTTTTAAAAATAATACAGAGGAACCTCCAGTGGCAATTTAGCCATAGATGATCAATCCAGTATGAACTCTCTTGATACGAATAATAATGCGAACAACAATGTGAATGTAACTGAATGTAATTGTTTTACAGGGTGTAGTTGTTGATGTAGATACAATGGTATGGCAGCAGGTTGAGCAAGGGGAGTTTTTTCCCTCCGCTCCCCTTAGATATAAGCAAAATATTATAGAGGATTTGGCAGGTATGGTGGAGCCCCTATGGAAGTCCCTACTTAACTTATCAGAGTAGCTACCCCTGTGTATGACTCCCTAGGTATTAAGAGGAAGCAGAAGCAAAACTCGTTTAGGGCTGTTGTTGGGCTGCCTTCATCCCTATAAGATTTTCCTGCAAAGCATTAAAGTAAGAGGTCAAATGGCTTATATGTCTGTGGGAGGCGCAAATGAGGAACTGTGCAATGTTAATTGCAATGTCAACGTCAATGGTAATGATAACTAGGACAGCTATGCTAAATTATAATACGAGTATAGTAGGATCGCTGATGGATGTGGGAGGGGGAGTGGAATTAGTGATGTCTGAAGAAACAACTATGGGTGTTGCCATTCCCCTCCACCCAAGCAAAATGTTAGCCCTGTCCCCAGTTGCAACTAGCAAAGGAGAGACGGGTAGAGAGGATGCTTCAGCTAAGTTTGTGGTAAGACGGGATTAGGTTGAAGTTCAGAAGCAATGTGTTGGTCTATGGCACAGTGTTTTGCGGAGTGGGGATGTCCCCCTGGGACTAAAAAAGCAAACTCTAGTAAGCATGTTAACGACCCAATTTTAAGGGCACCAAAACGTGTCCAAAATAATTTAACTGATGTAAGGACAACTATAACTGAGTTTTTTCATTTGTCCTTTGATAGTTTCAAGTCAGCTGAGGGAGGGTCCAGGCAAATGATTATATACAGTCTAAAGAAGGGGTTTCCAATGTGGCAAGATGGCTCATTGAGGATAATGCACCCAAGATAATTTTCCTTTACTATAATGGTGAGAGCAGGAGGGCTTAGCCCACTACTAGGTGATTCATCCTGCCACTCCCAAACTAGGAGGTTGTCATGCCCAGAGTACGAGAACTGGGCTGTTGGTTCAAATAGGGAGTGCCTTAGAGATAACTGGGAGCCCATAGAAAAGCCCAATTCCACGGGAAATGTATCAGAGTTTGCCCTAGATTTGACAACGTTGAACCATCTATCCCTCATGATAGAAACCTTCCAGGGAATGTTAAAGGCCTTATCTCTCAATAATAACCAAAATGTTAAGCAGATGCAGCTCTGGGAAAGCATATGTAGAACATTAAAGGTTAGGAAAGTGGACAGGTGTGATTGGGGACCATTTGAGCTCCTAGGTGAACTATCTAACCACTGATCAAACAGCTGGGGGAAGGTTTTTCATCTCAAAGTGTCCCTGTCATGTCCTGAAAAGAGGAAGCACCTTTGGGGAAACAACGATCCTGTCAAAATTCAGGATCTTGGTCATGCAGGATGAGGGGAGAAAGGAGGGCAATCCAGCAGGAGGGGAGGTTTTAAAGGGATGAACAAGGTCTGTAGAACTACCCCCTCAATGCCTCCACTTGGGTGCTTGACTAAGACAGAAAACTCAGAGAAAGGTAAACATTCAGCTATCAGGGGGAGCATGGTAAGTCTGGCTCAGGAAGACTGGGGAATGCTATTAGAGGTAGAGAAAACCAAGGAACAGAAAGAAAGGAGGCAATTCGGGGAATAACCCATGTTAAAAGATCTCCATCTAAACCCTTGATCACTAAAAGTATACCTGGCAAGAGTGAAGCCAAAGTGGCTCCTAGACAGCCTCCTATAGTGAGGCTGAGGGACGATCTCAGTGTTAGACTACAACAGTGGCTATTCTTTAAATCCCAGTTTAAAAAGAAGATGCAGTCCTCTGCCTATCGTCCCTTTAATCAATCTAGACTGTTAAATTTTTTCTCTAGCATAAAAGTTTGAATAATATTTCCTCAAGAGATCTGGGTATACTTGACTTTAGGACTGTGGCAGGTGCCGAACTGACCAGTGAATTGTTAATTTTTGAGGAAATGAAGGACTTAGTCACAACATCTGTTCCTGCTCTAGAAACAAATATGATATGCATGTGCGACGGTGTGGAGGAGGACTGTGTGCTTGGTAGCCAGTTGGAGGAGGGTGATCATCTCAGGAAAGGTCAATTTCTGTCCGAAAATAGCGGTCTAAAAAGCAATCAGACAATCCATTCCTACCCAGATCTTTGGGAGTAGGACCACGAATAGAAGAGTATAGGAGTTGGTAGGATTGAGATGGGCACAACGGAGAATTGGGACCATAATGTTTTCACAATGACAGAGCCTATACACTGGGTATTTGTTATGTGTCCAATTATCCTGAAGTGAGTAGATATCCCTGTAGTTCCTGTAATTGATGGAGAGAATGAGACCCAGAGGTACAGTTCTGGGGGTGCAACACCTCCCTCGTTCAAAGCTATGCAAGGTTGTCAGACTTTGGCTCGGTGCAATCAGGGAGCAGATGAGAATGATTGGTAGGACTCAGGGAATTTACTGTAGGTCGGGTCCTATTATGGACGATACATAGGTTTAAATCCTTTAGGAAATCAGAACAATATGGAGAGGTTCTGAATAATTAGCCCATATTGTTTAGCCAGGAAACCTGTTTGTTAGAGTACCCAGTGGTGGAGGAGTTTGTCCCTGTATCATGGGATGCCAAAGCTGCAGACACAGAGAAAGCAGTAGGGGGAATAAAGGTTATGGTGTCTGTTGGCTGTGGAAAGAAAGTGTCTTTGTTGCTAACTTTCTGTGTTTGGGTTCGTGCGTGCATAGTTGATCTTTTCAGCGGTTTTGCGTGTTTTAAGTAAATGGTTTGTGTAAAGATTTATGTCCCACCAAGCAGCTCTGAGCAGGAATTGCTGAATCTAGCTAATGACATGCAAAACTGTTACTGGATTACACAGATGCTCTTTTTATTGCAGGGGGTGATTTTAATGAGAAATCTGCCTTTAAAATAGGTGAGGATTGCTCTAAGGAGCTGCGGTTGGCCCTAAATATCCCTGGCTGTACCTTTATGTCAAATCCCGAAGGGAATGTGAATGCCCTACTTTGTTTAGTGCACCAGAATTTGATAAATGTAAATGAAAGATGTAATGCTGACATTCCCGCAGCTAGAACTTTTAAACATGGTAGTAGTTATATGCCAATTGATTATCTGTTTGAGTCAATTTACCAATTCATTGGGTAAAAAAATTCAGAGCACTTGATCTTGGTCCTAGTGATCATTTTGCACTTAGGGCCCGATGTAGGTAAAACGCATTTACCGATTTTAAAATACCGAATCATACCGAATCGGTATTTTGAAATCGGTAAATGAAATGTAGGTAAAATAAATCGGTAAAATACCGAATCGGTACCAATCGGTATCGGTGTTCGATAATTACCGAATCGAAAGTTGCCGAATCGGTAAATACCGAATCGGCGAATACCGACTCGGCAACTATCGAATCGGTAAATGCTATACACCCCCATGGGCCAAAAGGCCCATAGGAATGCATTGTAAATACCGAATCGGTATTTACCGATTCGGATTTAGCCGATTCGGCCATTACCGAATCGGTAAATACCGATTCGGTAAACACGGATTCGGCAAAAAAGTGAAAATGAAACTAATGACAACAGCCAATGAGGTTGAAGCACCCTCCCCCACCCTAGCAGGGAGTGGCTACCCAGGCAGGTGCAACTCATCAGAAGTTTCTGGAGAGGCAGTTTGAACTGAGCATTTGGAGTGAGCAGCAGTGGTAGCAGTATCCTGAACTGAGTGGAAATGGCAAGCAGCTCTGAGAGCCAGAAGGCTGAGCGCAAACGCAAGGCCAAGTTCAGCACCAAGGAGCTGCAAATGTTGGTGGAGGAGGTGGTGAGGGTCCACAGGCAGCTGTTTGGGAAGCTGTCCCTCACAGTCCCAGAGAGCACCAAGAGAAACCTGTGGATTGCAATAGCTGGGAGGGTGAATGCAGTTGGTGTCACCCACAGGAGCCTGGACGACCTCAAGAAGAGGTTCTATGACATTCGCAGCCTCACAAAGAGGAAACTGGCCGACCTGCACAAGCAGGCAGGACTAACAGGTGGAGGCAGGAATCCAGCGCCACCCCTCACTGACCTTGAGGAACTTGTGTCCACGACAATTGAGAGAGAGAGTGTGGTGGGAGTTGGGGACCTCGACAGCTCATCCAGAGCCACAGCAAAAGGTAAGAAGCATGCGCAGCATGACACACCCTACCAGACACCTCCCCTTCAGCCCCAATGCACAGCCAAACCCCAGCCCAGTACTGCTTGCAACATACATGTGCAATGCATCAAGGAAAATGTAGTCAGCTGCATGTAGTAACAAATGCCAGTGCACATCCAAATGAAATGCACCTAGAAAATGAAAGAGTATTGAAAATGACATGTGCAATGTTTTAATTGTAGTGACTGTTAGACATTTGCACTCAGTTCACAAATGCTTCTTTATACCTAGGGGCACCATCAGGCAGTGGAGCAGCAGCTACACAAGCTCCAGCTCCAGAAGCATCAGACAGTGCGGTGGCAGGGCAAAGCAGCACTGTACCATCACAGGAGGAGGAGGAGAACAGCAGTGCCATGGGCCATGAGGAAGACACAGGACATACCCTCTCATTTCCACACTCCCCCCTACTGTCACTTACGCCCCCATTGCAGTTCTCACCTGAAAATTCACCAACACAGACCCACCCTCCACCTGCCACATCTCCTGCCAGGAGGATCACCGTTGCACCATTAAACATCATGGAGGGAGCAGTGGCTCAGGATCCAGCACCCACCCCTGCAACAGCCGTGGCACCCCAGCCCACACAGCAGGACAGCAGCAATCGGCGCAGGCCACGCACATCCAGCCCTGCTGTACCAGCACGGGTGGGCAGTGTATTTCAAGGGCTGGAGGGGAGTATGGTCCGGATCCAAAGGATGCAGGCCAAGTCGATCCTGGCTTGCCATCGCCAATTGCGGGAGCACAACCTGCACTTGGGGGAGATGAGAAAGGGGTTCAATAGTTTAGTGGAGAGCAACAAGGAAATTGCTAATGGACTGGGGCGCATGACCACTGCCATTACCCAGCTATGCAGTAAGATGGAGGAGCACGAGCACTGTAGGCGCAGGGATGCCCGGCTGCAAAACAGGTCATTCAACCGCCTTGCTGTAGCTACCGCCCAGCTATGCCGTCGAGGGGCTAACATGGATGACTGCCTCACCAAGAACACTTCTGAGGTGACCAGGGGCATGTCCCGCATCACCACTGCCATGGAGGCATTAATCATTTCTAATACGCTGGTGAACCCTGCCCTGGATGTGGGTGAGGCTGGGGACAGCAGCAGCCGCAGCAGCCCGGCCAGCGCTGTATCTGAGCCGCGCCGGAGCAGCAGGCGCTCCGCAGAGGCTGCAGGACACACAGAAGGGGGTGAGCCACATCCAAGTGGGTCAGCTAAGCGCAGCAAGAAGTAAGACTGCCAGGGAGGGTGATGCAAACCGGACTATTTACTATACCCACATATTCTGTTTTTGTTAAATGTGTTGCACATCAGTGCAGTTACTTTGTGCCAACATTAGTAAAACTTTGTCATTTCAACATCCATAGACGTCTCTGTGCATCTGTACTCACTCAGAAATAGTTGTCTGTTATCTCCTCACGTCTGTACCTCCCGTCACTTGGTGTAGACACTCCAGCAGGTTCTGTTAGTGGCACAGCTATGTCATCGTCAGGGTCCTCGTAGTCAGACAACTCTACCTCTGTGCCCTTCTTGACCGCAAGGTTGTGCAACATGGCAGATACAGCAATAATCTTGCAGCAGGTGATGGGGGTATATTGTCTAGCACCTCCGGTCTTATGCAGGCATCTGAACCTGCTTTTCCAGATGCCGAAGGTCCGTTCAACTACATTCCTTGTGCTTTTGTGCGCACGGTTATACCTCCTTTGGCTGGGTGTTGAGGGGTTGAGGTAGGGGGTGAGAATGAATGAGCGGAGGGCATATGCACTGTCGCCTAGAAGAGAATGGGGTAACATTACTCACATGCATACATGGACTTCACACTGCTATTTAGGTTATGGGGGTATGACACTGTGTCTTACCTAGGAGGTATCCTTCACCGAATTCCCCTGCTGTCAGCCGTGCATAAATGCCACTATTTTGAAAGATATAGGAGTCATGGGTACTCCCTGGAAATTTTGCTACCACGTCAGTGATGACACACTTGGCATTACATATTACCTGCACATTTATGGTGTGCGTTGATTTCCGATTTCGGTATATGTATTCCGTGTCAGCAGGGGGACAAATCGGAATGTGTGTGCCATCTATGCAGCCAATGATGTGGGGGAATCCTGCCATCTGGTAGAAGTCTGCTTTTGTCTGTACCAGTTCAGCATGGGTTGCAGGGAAGGAAATGTATTGGTCCATCCGTTCGATCATGGCGTCTAGGAACTTGTGGAAGAACCGGGACAGGCAGCTCTGGCTCACCCCTCCTACCGCAGCTACTGCACTTTGAAAGCTGCCAGACGCAAGCAGGTGTATGCTGCATAGCACCTGCACGTGCACTGGGATTGCGTGTGCCCTTGGGGTGGGGTGCTGCATCAGGGGTTGGAGGTCCCTAATGAGCTGTAAGATGGTCTCTGGGTCCAGCCTGTACCTCTGTAGGATCTCTGCATCTGTCTGCATGGACAGGGTGAGACGCTCTCTATACACCTGCTCCTCTCTCTGCCATTCCCTCTCTCTATCCTGCTGTAGCCGTAGCCGTCTTGCTATGACATAAAAAGCTGCCATGGTGCAAGCAGAAATGCATTTTGGGTCCTTTTTTATAGGTTGCACCTGGTTACCACCTGATTCAAATCTATGGTAAATACCGATTCTTAAATAACGAATTTGACGCTAAATCGGTATTTCAGACCTTTCCTACATCTCAATCTTCAGTTTTGCACACAGATTCGGTTTTATACCGAATCGGTAATTCTACCGAATCGATAATTTTACCGATTCGGTATTTTTCCCGATTCTGTGTTCTACCGAATCGGTGATTTTTCCGATTCCATATTTTTTACCGATTCGGTTTGTTACCGATTCGGTATATTTGCCGAATCGGGGTAATTTCCGATTCGGTATTGTAGCGATTCGGTAACTTTTCCGAAACGGTATTTTCAACGATTCGGCCGGTTTTGGGACTGCTACATCCCGAGGGCTCGATACCGGTCGGTAACGGCCGAAAACGGCCGAAAATACCGATTTTCGGCCGTTACCGACCGACCTACATCGGGCCCTAAGTTTGCAGTTTAAAACCCCCTCTGTGTCCTGTGTAAATGTAACTATGGGACCAGTGGGATTTTACCATCAAAGAATCCAGGTTATGAACACGGAAGACTCCCTTGAAGCCGTATCCAGTATTAATATGGAAATAGATTGGTTGGTATAGTAGATTAATGAGGCAGTTAGTTACCCACTTTAAATGGCCATGGGTTAGTCCAAAACTGGTCGGTGGTTCTGGAGATGGGCAGAATGATTGTAGGGCAGAAAGAAGAACGTTGAATAAGTGTTGTCATTCTAAAATTCATCCTACTATTCAAAGTGGTAGAGAAGCATTTGAAGACTGTGAAAAACGCAATAAATGTTATCTTAAAAAAAGTGAAATTTATGAAGTAAAAAGGGATTTATTATTAAATGACATTTTTGGCGATTGGTTAACTGAGTTACTCTCTCCTCTCCATCCTCCCTTGAGGTGCAAATGAGTGAGGAGATTTGGTTTTCTGTTATCTTTTCTTTATACAGTTGTTGACACTGTGAACATTCTTTGGTCCTGATGGCTAACTGAAAATCTGAAGTTGAGGTAATTGCTAATAGTGAGACTGCAGAGGTGCTGTCTGAAATTATCTGCAATATGAATTCTTTTAGGTCCAGCGGCCCGGATGGGATTCATTCTGTTATTTTTTTGAAGGATCCGAAGAAATAGGGCTTTATTATGAGTGGGTTTTTCAAGTAGCTTACACACACAGGTATTCTTCCAGAATCACACAAGTGAGCCATTGTAAAACCTATTCATAAAAAAGGTAAAATGGACCAAACTGCTAATTATCGCTTGATTTAACATTTGGATATTACCCCCAAATTATTCACCCAAACCTTATTAAAACATCTAGCTGCTTGGGCTTTTGATACTGGGTTGATCCAGATGAAACTAGGATGGTATAGGCCAATGTATTCAACAATTGACCACTGTTTCACCCTGTGGTGTGTCACACAGAGGTCAATGGAGTTGGTACAGGTCTTTGTTATTATTATTATTATTATTATTATGTGTTCTTATATAGCGCTCGATTACCCGTAGGCATCTCGGCGCTTGCCTTGGGAACCCGTCCTGGCTTCCCCAAGGTGAAAGCCAGGCATCCCGCCGCGGGGGGCCGTAGTGGAGATTAAGCCGGCTAATGCCCAGAGCTGCAGAGTGTGAACCCGTGATTCGAGTAGGCACTGAAACGAGAATTATCGAGTCCGTGGATATTTGGGCTCAAGACCCTGCCGCGTCGGGAATTGAACCCTGGTCCCGGGTCTGACCTCTGCTTCAAGGTCTGCCTCCTCTAACCAGTGAGCTCCCTTGACTTCCGGGGGGCATTTAACAGGGGGGACAGTGGGACACTATGGCGCAAACTCTGAAAGTGGCAAATGTATGAGGCCCTGTTGGATCTCCAGGTAAAACTCCACAATAATAAATGGGTCCAAGTCAATCTTAATGGGGCAGTGAATTTGTTGTGGAAAATGGCTTATGCAGGGGATGCATATTAACGCCATTGATGTTCAGTCTTTTCATAGCCGAACTCCCCAAGTTTTGGGGTCGACTCATAGTTTTTCACCTAAAATTGGGGGAAGGCATGTCAGCTACCTTATGTATGCAGATGATTTAGTGGTCTTGCAGTAGCAGATGCGAGGGCGCTACGATTTTATTTTACAACCAAGAATAGATGCCCAGGTGAAAAACCTTCAGCTTTAATTTTCCAAAGGTTCTGTCAGCTTTTCCTGATAAGAGTAATCCAGTTCAAGGTAAATATAGGGTGATTAGGTGGGGTGGATATGTATGAAGTTGGTAGTAAAGAGAGAACAAATATTCAACTTAAGAACACCCTTAGATGCTGTATAGAGGAAACTACATGGAAGGAGAATGCCCAGTATTTAGAGAATAAGATCGGTTGCGCCTTTCCTTGTTCACCAGGAGAGCCCAGACCTTTTATCATGCTCATATAGAATTGCAGATAGGACTTTGCACTGTGAAATCTTGCGTCTGAGGGTGGGGATACATCCAGGGTGGTGGATGCCCAAATTAAGGGTGCAGATTGCAAAGAAAAATGCGCAGTGCCCATGTAAGAGGGGTAAAGGATACTCAGTCCTCCATTTATTGATAGACTGTGTATTCTTCCTAGAGGAAACGAAGATATTCCTGAAACCGGTTTTCTTAAAGTATGGGATAAGGTTGAGAGTCATGGGGTTAAATTTGTTGTGTGGGTTAAGTCATCAGGATGTGGCCATTTTTGTAGGTCAATTCCTGTGCAAGATTCTATCATCTTCTGCGAGGATTGTTCCAGTGAATAATGCTCCTAGCTAGTATTTGTCCCATCCTAGGGGCCAGATTTGTTTTCCACTTTATAAGATTGTTGTAGATTTGATTGGGAGGAATGATTGGTTTACAAAATGAAGTTGGCAACTGGGGCCTTTCAAAAACAACTGGTGAATTGGTCAAATTCATTCTCAAAGCACAGTTTTTGCACCTTGCACTTTGTACTATTGAATTCATCAGCCTGTATTGATGATTTGCTGCAGATTTCATTAGGAGGACCTCCAGAGTACGAATCAAATAGGCCAATAAGTTTCAAATGGCAGCTTAATGAAGTTCCAGTGATACTTTCTTCGCACAACACACTTTGTTTCATATAGTCTAATATCCATTACTATGATATTCTGTGGACTATAACTTGACAGGGCTAATCAGGGGTACAACATTTGATATAGGCTGTGATGATGTGGCTGTGGACGTATTTAAGAATACATTTTTATGAGGCTGCAATTTGGAAGGTCCATGGTATCTAGACTAGACTGGTCTTGCTTTTGAACTTTCCACAATATAATGATGGTACCAAACACTGTAATTTCATGGACCTAATTGAGGTATCACTCAGTATCTTGATGGGCTGAAGTCCTTGATGTGAAATATTATTATTTACGATGACTTTTAGAGAAAAACAAAATTGTATTTGTGGAAGGTCACATTTTTGTAAGAATTTATTTCTTGGAAATGAAAGATTTCTGATTCTGATTCTACTTCGCAGTAAGTTTACACCTATGTTAGGTTTTTGTTTTCCATTATTTTTTACCCTGTTCCTAACTTAATAATATTGTGGATGCCTTCATTTTATGCTCTGACGCACAATTTTCTAAGTCCTATATGTAGATTGAATCTGATGAACTACCCATGTTCAAACGCACACTGATATATTGCACAGTCACACATTTTGTGTGATTGTCATGCAGTATTTATATTACACTTGTTTTCTAGCAGAACATTTTAAACAATAATTGAGGATCTTTTTTTACACTTTAAAAAAACAACCGTTATCTACGTTGTTAAGCCATACATGTTTTAGAATCAAGCCTGCTGTACGTTCCTTTGTACTGAATGCATCCCACACCATAGTAGGCACTTCATTAGGTGTTGATGCACTCATGGGGAAATCTGTAACAAATCACTCTAATTCAGACCGACACCGTAGCAGACTAGAACCGAACAACCATTGGTTGGCAGTTCCGACTGCCGGAATTAGATACGATTGCCTTATGGGAGGTTGGAAAAATCTATTTTCCAATGGCAGCTTGTGCAGCATGCTTAAAAGACCCGCAGCATAAGATGCCATGGGGAAATGGAAGTTTTTAAACGTCCCTGCACCATGTGGCAGGCACCTCGGCCACATGGTGCAGGGATGTTTATAGTGGAGAGCCAGGGGGCCCTGCTAGGGGTCCCCAAAGACACTTTCCGAAAGTCTTTCCATGTCGGAAAGGCTAGCATGAAAAGGCTATTGGAAATTGCCATCATAATCCCGACGGTGGAGCAGAGTCTGGCTCTGCCATCATTATGGGATTATGGTGGCTTTTGATGCTCTAATGGGACCCTTGAACCTGTTGGTACCGTGTCGGAATCCCCCTCAAGTTTCACTCCAACCGCTGTCATCCTAATACAGCAATCAGGCTGAAGCATACAATGCCGTACAGAAGGCCTCCGATAGCTGATCAGAGGCTTTCCTCCCAACATTGTAATGAGGCCCAGAGTCTCATCACCAACAGACCTCAAAAGTATTATTTTTCATTGCTTACGGCAACATCCTCCCTCTTGGTGGACTCTTGACCAAATGATTCTAAGTAGAGTACCCATCTTGTTACTACAGATGAAAATCTCTAATCTACTTTCTGCTCCTTTGCATAATTTATCATCAATTCTGGAAAAGAACAATATGGCGGCCATTAGGAAATCAGGACTGCGGCAAAGCCAATTCACACTGATTCTGCTCCCTGCCCAGAATACCAAAGAAACCATTGTATGAATGCGCTGCTTCCTAGGAGTAGACCGACAAGTCCATGCAAAACAAACCGAAAGCTGAAACAAACTGTAAACAATGAATACTTGCTGAAACGCATACAGACATCTGCAATGTGAACATTTCTAAAGAAAAAATTGGTCGAAGAGAAACAAAACGAATTGGAAAATGGATTACCTTAAAATCTTCTGCCTACTTCCCCTTTTCAAACTGTCTCTCATCTCCTTTAATAAATTCCATTTGCAACTCAAGCTTTATTTCCTTCTGATCACTTATGTATCACTTTTACGTTATTCTAATTTCAAGCACGGTAATTCATTATTTTCTATTATTTTCCCATCCAGAAGGGCCAACAACCGAAAGTGTAAAAAAAATATTGTACTGAAACAAGTGATGGCGCGAGATTACCAGTTTAGGATCATTTCTAACACCATACTCACCTGGGCCCATAAAAATCCACACTTTAAACTAGTAATCTATTTCCTGCCGATCAGGATTTTATGTTTTATACCTGTACAACATAACTTACCAATTCCATGTCACTTTAATTATAATCACTCTAGTCCATGGATCTAGTATTTAGAATAATAGGTATAGGGTAACAATTTATTTTTATCATGAAATAACCACAGACTCTGGAAAATGTTAAACTCTTTATCTTGCAATATTTTGTGAGTCAAAATCTAACATACATCTGTCACCAACTTCTCAAGGAGAAAAATAATGATCAAAATAAGAATCATTAGAGACTTAGTAATATTTCTAGACATTGGTACCTGGGAAGGGTGAGAAAAGGAAACGGTACAATGACATCCCACACAGAGTTATATTTACCTAGAATGGTGTGAGGACCAACCCCTGGCCAAGTGCTGGAAAGAAAGGGCTCCCGACTAGACATGAGCTGACAGGTCAGAACAGGTGCAGGACAGGACAGGTAAACTCTTCTAAGTGCAACACCAGCGTTACAACCCTCTCTGCAGCTACTTTTGTTCACCTTCTAATAGACAGAGTATTCTCCTTCAGCAATTTCCCGAATCTTCTTTCAGAGTGCTCGACCAGCCCTCTGTGCTCTACTTCATCCACGATCTCCTTCAGCCTACGTTGGGTCAGTGACAAGTCAGACAATCTAACTGACTAAGCCTACCTTAGTTATACCATTTTCCAGGATATGTACCACCCCCCAAATGTTGCAAATGCGTGTATTCCCTTCATTTAATTGGTCAGTAGGAGTAGGGAGAGGCCATCACACCATACAAGTATGAAGTAAGTTTCCTTTATTTTAATTAATCTATGTTCGCGCCCATAATTTACTTTCCCAAACTTTTATTCCACCCAGTATTATTTCATTTAATTTCATATACAATGTATAACATTTCATTTGCTTTTCTTCCTCTCTCCGGGTCAAGAGGTGGGGTTCTCAGGCGCATCGCTGGTAAGATGGGACTTGGCAGACGTTCAATGCCAATTAATTCAAGGATCTCAAAGTTCATGTGTGCATGCGCAGCAATTCAAGATGGAGAATGCAGACACCCTGCAGGCCTAAATACGAGTTATTAATAAAGTCAAAGAAAAAATTTTTAGAATACGAAAGTAAATGCATGTACTGTATACCACTTATTCTACTCTAACCTCATTATTTTATTTTAACTATTGCATTAGCAGATTATCAAAACACGCAAAATTCAAGCAAAAGCATATGCATTAGCATGTGAATTTCGAAGCAGCCATTTTGGGCACTATTGCACAGCTGCAAAGAATTTCCACCAAAAGTTAAGAACTTCATACCACGTAGATGCAGTAGGCACATGCGCAGAAGAGTTCCTGCGTTTTCAGCAGTCATATTAAGACACTCGGATTACCTGTCAGTAATGCACATAGGTAAGCTTCTCCTAGATACAAGAAATGTCATATGGTGCAATTATTAGTTTTACAAAACATGTTTAATTTGTTATATAATACTTCGAGAGGGCTGAATTCAAGCAAGTTTCTTTTACATATGAAACCTTGCTTCATCAATCCCCTCTTTAATGGCATTTTATGCCATCACTAATTACTGAACCAGATGCCAACTTTAGAAGTTTCCCAATTCAATTTCTTCTATTACTTTAGAATTTCTCCTTTCCCTTTTCTTTTGAAAACCTTTCTTTCTTTTTTAAATATTTCCATTCATTTCCTCAAGTTGAATTTCATCATATTTTCTCTTCTTTCCCTTTTCATTTACTGTGTACCATTTTCTATGTCTGCAGCATTTGCACCAAATCTTTGTCATTAATACTAATAGGGCTATTCCCATTATTGGAATCAGAATTCGACCTACAATGCTTCTTCCTACATTAGAAAGTCAACTACTTACATAGGAAATACCATTAGTTAGTCTCTTCCATGCACTATCAACCTCCAGTGGTTTCAATTCTTCTTCCAAATGTGTGATATTTCTGACAATTCAATTCTTTTGTCAGTTATGTAAGTGCAACAATGTTGCGCCTTCAATATTTTACAGACACCGCCCTCTTTTCCAAATAATATGTCAAGAGCAAGTTGATTTTGCATAACCATAGCTCTACCGCAACTAATTCAGTATTGATCAATAATAATCCACCAGCAGTGTCAGTTGATAAGCGATCAACCACTGTAGATAATTTACAAATTCTTTGCATTTTCAGAATTGCTCCCACTGAAGGTATCAATGCACTAAATATATCTCTTAAAATTTCTGAAAAACTAGCTCTTTTCTGTCCTTAGTCCATTATTTCCTTTATTGCTTCCAGGGATTCTTTTTACATGATATACCTTAGCAAATACTATTCCGAAATAGCAACTCCCATACCAATGATCAGGCAGCCTTAAGTAAGCTTTGTTTCCCCAAATATAATAAACTACATGAACTACTGGATTAGTTCCCCCTTTTAGTCCCCAACCCCCGATTATCAGGAGATTGTTTTCACATTCACTGGAACCAATGAATACATTGTTATACTCTATTTTTAACCTATGGAGACAGATTTTCCTTTTCTTCTCAAGATCCAGGGACATAGCAGCATGAGTCTTGCCAGTTGCAATAAAATCTTCCCTCTCAGCCCATTTAGGTATCTGAGGTTTCGATTCAGTAGCCCTTCTATGGAAATCCTGTCTCCTTTTCTCCACTAAATTCAAAAATATTTTTTCTTCATCGTGTAACTTACATGTTAGATTATCTTTATGTACTTCAGCTATATCTAAAGTTTTTATTGTTAGGAAATATTCACCCATGAATTGTGAATCTGCTAAGGACAGGATTCATATTTCTACACAGTGGAATTTCAGAAAAGATCACATCTATGTTAGAATAATAATATTGTAACTTTCCAGTTACAAACTAGCTAGAATACTACATGAAATACCACATGTCAATGGTAAATGATGATATTTCACTTCTTCTACTACTGATGTCGGTAATTTCATACAAACATAGCAATCACTAACTTCCATTGTTTCTACATAATGTACTAACAAGTTAGCAGAAACATTTATATCTGTCTCATTTCTATTTATACTGTGATGTAAATCTGTCTCATCTGGTGTTTCTAATTCTACTCTGACTTGTTTAAAGTTAGCCATCTTTCCATGTGTACTAGTGTCATTCTGTTTACTTGCAGTCATTAGATAAGGTATGGCTATTGTCAATCCTATGCAAAAACAACAGTTGATGGACAGAATGCCGAACAGTGTCATACATTCACCCCAGTACAGAGATTTAGGTCTAAATCCATTGTTTGTTTGCACTCCACACCACCCCAGTTCAGACATGGCCATATGCAAATCAGCCTTGACCCTGTGCCTGATGGGAACAGTCAGCCCGAACTGCCAAGCCATGTCTTCCCTGGACCGGAATCAAGCATCCTAGGACCAGTTTCTGGCTATCAGCCATCATCAGACAGGATAGCTTGACTCCAGTGGTGTGGAGAGCACGGGACTCACGTCTGAGCATACCCGTCCCACTCGGGGTGAAAAATGCAAAAACAACAGTTGATGGACAGAATGCAGAAGAATGTCATACATTCACCCCAGTACAGAGATCTGGGCCTAAATCCATCGTTTTTTTGCTCTCCACACCACCCCAGTTCAGACATGGCCATATGCAAATCAGCCTTGACCCTGTGCCTCATGGGAACAGTCCAGCCCGAACTGCCAAGCCATGTCTTCCCTGGACCGGAATCAAGCATCCTAGGACCGGTTTCTGGCTATCAGTCATCATCAGCCAGGATAGCTTGACTCCAGTGGTGTAGAGAGCACAGGACTCACGTCTGAGCATACCCTTCCCACTCGGGGTGACAAATGCAAAAACAACAGTTGATGAACAGATGCAGAACAATGTCATATATTCCTACATTCATACATTGTCAGTCCTAACCATGCTATGAGCACTATCAATATACTACATATGCATATTCTACAACATGTCTTTATACAATTTTGTTTCGGTTTTCCAACAGCTCTATTATCAGCCATTTCTGACTAAGGAGACTTAATCTCCTCTTTTTAACTTTAGATGGAATGCAAATTGCGAATTTTAATTGTTCAAATTAGTCTCACTTTTTCGTCAATTCAATCAACACTTAAATCTTCATCACTGTCTCTACTTATTTCCAAATTTTCAAAATCCCCAAGAATCACATATGTCCATTCAAGACCCTTGAATTTATTATTCAGTCTTTTCAGCCGTGGACTTCCCCTTTTAGGTTTTTCTGTTGACGGTCCAGATTAACTTAATATTTCATTTACTTGTTCTGGTTCTTCATTTATTGTTTTAAGGCAATACTTCAGTCTCTTGATAATACTAGGCCAAGTATCACCTTTTCTGAGTCTCTTAGTTGGCACGGTGCTTTGACTTTCTCCAAATGCACTTTTGTTTTCGTTGTTCTGTGGCACACGTTGGTTATTTTCGTCTTCAGAATTCATCTCTATCTGACCTTGGGACATACACTGTCACAGGGTGTCCTATTGCAATGGATTCACTTTGTTCCAAACTCTAGCAAGTTGCTGCTGCAGATTTTAGGCACCCAGGTAATGCAGATGCCACTGGGTCCAAAGTGGCAGATCAATATGCCACAGGGCGTCACATTAGGCCATGTTTCTGAGTTAAGAGTGAGAGAGCACACTTTTCCCTTGCGTCACAGAATAATGTGAACTCTTTTGAATAATCTGCCATTCCTAATGCAGGTGCTTCACAGAGACAGTTGCGTAATTTCACAAAAGCTGTCATGCTTTCATCGTCCCAATCTACTGGATCCTTTGCTTTTTTCTTTGTTAATTGTATCAATGGTTTAGCTAGCACTGCAAATCCCACAATCCACTGCCCACAATAACCCACAACTCCTAGAAACATCCTGATTTCTTTCGGTGTCTGTGGTAATTTCATATTTCTGATTATTTTAATTCTTTCTGAAGTTACTCTTCTGACCCTTCTTTCTATTTGGTGTCTCAAGTATTTGACTTAAGTGGTACAAAACTGTAGGTTCTCAGGTGTCCTCCTTCAGCCAGGTAATTCAACAATGCAATTGAATCAATGACACAATCATCTCGGGTCTTTGTGGCGACTAGTAAGTCATCAATGGTCTGCACCAAGACAGACTGTCTGGGCTATACCAGAGATTCAAGACACTTTTTCAAAATCTGATTAAAGATTGATGGACTTTCTGTGTACCCTTGTGGAACATGATTCCAGACGTAAACATGTTCGTCAATTTTAAACGAAAATAAAAACTGACTGTCTGGATGCAATGGAATGGAGAAAAAGGCATGGCACAAATCGATTACAGTGAACCATCCTGCACTCCATGGTATCTGATAGAGGATCACTGCTGGATTCGGCACTATCGGACAGCATAGCATGAAAATTGTAATTATCTTGCGTAAATCTTGGACCACTCTATATTTGCCGTTTGGTTTCTTTATGCCAATTATAGGTGAATTACATGGACTGCTCATTATTTCTTTTAGTATGCCTTGCAACCAAACATTCAATTTTTGCTGCAACACATGCTTTTATTTCTGGGCTAATTTTATATTGTCGGATATTTGGATAGACTACACCTTCCTTTTCAGTCACTTTTACTGGGTCGACATTTGCCATCAATCCTACTTCTTTTCCGTAAAATCCCACACATCAGGGTTTACGGTATTTTAACCTCCTGTGGCAGCTCATCTGTAGTTATCTGTTTAACTTCAGTCCTTTGTCTCGCTAACATAATTTTGTACACTCTGTCTTCATCAGCAGTCTGTATTGCAACACCCTCCGGTGAGCAATAAATGGTGCAATTTAATTTGCACAATAAATCCCTTCCTATCAAGTTCACAGGACTTGAGTCACAGACTACGGATTTGTGCATTTCTTTAAAGTTGCCAATACATACCTCCATTGGTTCTGTAATAGGGGTCCTAATCTTGTTATTAGTAATGCCCACTACTTGGATTGCTGCTCCCGAGAGGGGTAGGTTTGGGATGTCTGCTGTTCTCACAGTAGAACGGGTAGCACAAGTGTCTAGTAAGAAGGGGAAGTCATTTCCTTCTACCTTACGTTCTATGTAGGGGCCTGACTGATCTACCAGCAAGGTTGCACCAAGTACGCATTCCTCTTCCCCCCTTCATGCATCGTCAAAGTCTCCTCATCAAAAAATGTGTCTGTAAAAGAAACTGTGGATTTACTCAGTTTTTCTTACCACTTCCCTCCAGGAATCTGAAGGGGGTTTATCTCCGCTTTTTTGGCTTTAAAAGCCAAGAAAGCGGAGATAAAATTATCTCCCTATTACCAAGCTGTCGCTAACACCAGTTAGCGACAGCTAATAGGAGATAGCGACCATCTTGGGCCCCGCTTTGCATGTCAGTGATATTTATCACTAATGACATGCAAAGTGGGCGTGCCAAGATGTTAGCGACTGGAAACAGTCGCTAACATCGCTATCTCCTATTACCAACTTTTGGAGATATTCGCGCTAAGCGCGAATATCTCCAAAAGCTAACACCTGCCCTGAGCAGTTCTTAGCCATGTTAACCAATGGGAGGTGGATAACATGGCTAAGAGCATTTGCTCGATAATGCATGAATATCGCTGACTTTTCAGCGATATTCATGCATTGCGGCTGTTTTTTATCGCATTTGCGATAAACCTTGCTAATAGCAAGGTTTATCTGCGATAAAAATCGCCGATTTGCGGCGATAATGTTTGTCTCTAAACAAGTTAGAGACAAAAATTATCTCTATTGGTTGGTAATATGCCCCCTGGTGTCCACACTGTACTTGGCTTGACTCACAAATCTGGCATAGGGGCAGGTGGCAATTGATTCTGTATTACCTGTTGCGGCTGCCTCATTGACACCTCATTCTGTGTCTGTGGATTTAAATTTTGAGTTTGGACATTATTATTCTGTATAAGTTTACACTTGTTTTTCCAATGCCCCAATTGTCCGCACCCATGACAGGGAAACTTTTTCTTTGCCTCTTCTTTGCTCAATCTCCCTCTGGGTTTACCTCCACTGTTTTCACCTTAACCTTCCCCTCTTCCTTGATTATTTGCCTGCTAACTTAACTGTAGTTCCTGTTCTGTTAATTTAACTTGAGCCCACGTTACTTTTTCTTCTAATTTCTTTAGTCTGTTATCAACTTCATCCCCACAGTATTTTGCATACTTGTGGATTGCGTCAATAGGCTTGCCTGCCACATAACTTATGTTCTTTAATCATTTGGGATATATCTGTCCTTCATCCACTCACAAAATGATAGACAAAGTGTGTCATGTCTTTATTATCGATGTTTTCTAACCCACTGTACTGTTTAAATACCTGTAGGCGCTCATATTATGCATGTACAGACTCATCCTTTTTTTAGGTTGTTCTGTCTATTTTTATCCAATCTGTTTCTTTTGGGGGGACCTTTCCTTTCAAATAAGTTATTAAGTGATGATATTTTTTCATTCTTGAGGACTAGGATGGTGCACCAAAGGTAAAAGTCCAAAACTTCGTAATATTGTGAAAAATCAATCCTTTATTTATTCAAACTTTAAAAGGCCTCAGCCAACGCGTTTCGTTCCTGACAGAACTTCATCAGGGCTTAGTAGTATATTTTTTCATTACCTCATTTGACGGGGCTCCTGTTTTTACATCTCTTGGGTTCTCATCGTTAGGCCAATCTACTGAAATTTTACATTAAGTCTATAAGTCACCAGGTACAATTATATCAAACAAAACATCTAGATCTTTTAGCAGCACTTTCAAAACCTTCACAAACCTTTCAACTTCCTGTAACATTCTACAGGTGTTTCTCTAAGCTTTGGGAAATCCTTTGTAAATGACAAAATATCCTGTTGGACCATGGGGCATGCACATAACCTCCTCCTGGAACTTCTCTTATTGGACACAACCTTTCAACCTTTTCTGTTTCTTTCATTACATATTCAGATGTCATTCGATTCGCCTGTGCTTCTTCCATTTTCTTTGTCCATCTTGCTTTCCATCTATATAAGTCTTCCCATTTTGTAACAATAATTCTTTTATCTGCAATTTTCTCACTGACACATTCATGTTCTCCAAATCTTTGTCGGAAAATTCTGCTCTATATGGCTTCTGCAAACTTTGGATTTACCTATGTCAATTCCCATTTCTGAGACCAAATTCATTAATTTCTTATGAAATATTTTTATATTTCGAGTGATGCTTCTGCATATGAATAACTCTTCTTCGCTGAAAGAATTCAATCTCTCTAACCCTACATTTCCAGCTATCATTTCTTCCAATTCTACCCTTAATTTAAAGATGTCTAACTCCTTTGGATGTGATTTTGGCTTCTCTATTTCTAGTGTGTACCTTTCAATTTCTTCTGGGGTCACTACAGTGGCACTCTTTGTTCCTGTAGATGTTTCATTCTGTACCTCGTTTGAGCCTCCAGGGGTAAATTTCCTGATCAAATAAATAATTGGCTCTGTTTTGGGCAAATCCATTAGGGAAATTACTGACTCACACTCACTTGCTTGATCATCAATTATTATATTTTCTTTTCAGGGTTGCATGATTGTAGTAGTCAGAACTGGAGTTTTAGGACTGGTTTGCTTATCTCCATACAACAGATCAACTGGACCTACAGTCACTGGGATCGTTAGGGCTTCAGGGCTAGTATTTAATTGGGTTATTTTTTTAATCACTTCACTTCTAAGTTTATTTATTGCTTCTCTTTCTTTTTCTTGCAACACCTTTTCTATAGTAGTCTCATGTACAATCTGTGGAACCAAGGGTGTTTTTAAGAACGGGGCACTAGGGGTAACTCTATTTGTCTCTTCCTAATAAGGTGGAAGATTTTTCTTTAATAGGTCTTCTAAATCCTCCTTACCAGTTCCTAAATGTTTTGTTTTCTCAGTACATTTACTTCCTGTCGTATCTTCTGTGGTAAATACCGGATATAATCCTTCCACTATCATAACTTTCTCTATTGTTTCATCTGCTTACCTCGAGTCTCTCTGGGAAATCTAGGGTAAAATGTATTTAATTTTCTATTACATCAGGATCTGTCTCATTCGAAAGCCTCTGTCTCCCACTCGTCTAAAGCTTCATACTGCATTAATCTAGGTCTCGGTTCTAATTCATTCATGCGAGTTCATAAATTGTGCAAAATTCTTCCATTAAATGTTCCTTCTTCTGGAAATGCTAATATTCCATCATCTTTTGTGTATTCTATCCAATTTCTAACCATACACAAGTGTGGTAGCCTCTTTCTATCGTCATGTATGATGCGGACGTTTTTGGAGGACTAATAACAATACCTTCTCTTGTTTTAATGGGCTTATCCTTTTTAAAATAATTCTTATTTTTCTGCATAAATGACACTTTTCTCTTTTCTCCATACATGATGTTCGGCCTTCCTCTAATGTACTGTTCGTGGGCAAAATCTATATATCTTCTATCAGGACAGGACCCTGTTATTGTTGGATCGAAATTCCACATATAATCACAACTATCTATTAGCACTGAAAATTCTATTTTTGCAGTTTAATCTTTTTTTTATTTATTCTGAAATGTTTCTCCAATACCAGCACGTCTCTTATTTTTAATGACCAATCAACATTTATTTTACAGAAACACTTTAACCAATGCTTGCACGGCTCTCTTGTGACGTGAGTTTGACTCTCTGTACTCATCCCTCCTTTACAAACTTACCTCCGCTACACACCCGCCGTTTCAACCAATCCAAGCGCAGCTCTTAGTGATGTCAGTGCAGCAACCGCAACTGATCCCTCATTGGCAAGGTAATACAACAATTTAATTTCTTTGAATTTCAATTACACATTTCATTAATTAACAACATAAAACATTTGTTACTGTGCCTGATTGACTAAATTCAAAGAACTGTCAAATTCTTTCACAGTGAGTAAAACCTTTCCGTTTACCCTTCACACACTACGAGTAAAACTTCTTCCGCTTATTCTTCACGCAACCAAAAAAAGTGACCTGTTACTTCTTTAGACTTACCATTTCTAGGTGATATAATACCAAAGTTTCACCAGCGAACTCCTTTGCTATCAATCACTCTCACTTTTAAACGAGAAAAAATAATACCTAACTAGTGCTTCAAGTTTTACCTAACTATTTGCACATACTTCATCAAGGCAAGTAACTTCACTGCAGTGTGGCTTCCATTTACCACCTGCTATTCAAAATCCCCAGGGAATCCTGGACAACATGAAACAATACAAAAGGGTTTTGGTTAAAAACATGAATCAATATAAAAGCAATACACAACTAACTACCTATCTTAACTAAAACCTAAACCATAGCTCTGCTACCAAAGGAATACTAATGGCGCGAGATTACCAGTTTAGGATAATTTCTAACACCATATTCACCTGGACCCATAAACATACATATTTTAAACTGGTAATCTATTTCGTGCCGATCAGGATTTTATAGTTTTATACCTGTACAACATAAGTTATCAATTCCTTGTCACTTTATTTATAATCACTCAGGTCCATGGATCTGGTAGTTAGAATAATAGGTACAGGGTAACAATTTAATTTTATCATGAAATAACAACAGACTCTGGAAAATTGTAAACTCTTTATCTATGCAATATTTTGTGAGTCAAAATCCAACATACATCTGTCATCAACTTCTCAAGGAGAAAAATAATGATAAAAACAAGAATCTTTAGAGACTTAGTAATATTACTAGACATTGGTTCCTGGGAAGGGTGAGAAAAGGAAACGGTACAATGACATACCACACAGAGTTATATTTACCTAGAATGGTGTGAGGACCAACCCCTGGCCAAGGGCTAGAAAGAAAGGGCTCCCGACTAGACACGTGCCAACAGGTCAGGACAGGTGCAGGACAGGACAACGCCAGAGTTACACCCCTCTTTGCAGCTACTCTCATTACATTTCTACTTGACAGAGTCTTCTCCTTCAGCAATTTCCTGAATCTTCTTCCAGAGTGCTCTGCTAGTCCTCTGAGCTTTGAGACATTCATGATCTCCGTCAGCATACGTTGGGTCATTGACAGGTCTGTGACCAGTCGGACAAGCTAACTGACTAAGCCTACCTTAGCTATACCATTTTCCAGGATATGTACCACCAACCAAATGTTGCAAATTTGTGTATTCCCTTCATTTGATTGGTCAGTAGGACGGAGAGAGGTCATCTCTCCATACCAGTATGAAGTAATTTTCCTTTATTTTAAATAATCTATGTTCCCGCCCATATTTTACTTTCCCAAGCTTTTATTCCACCCAGCATTATTTCCTTTCATATACTATGTATAAAATTTCATTTGCTTTTCTTCCTATCTCCAGGTCAAGAGGTGAGGTTCTCAGGCGCATTGCTGGTAAGATGCGACTTGGCAGACGTTCAATTGCAATGAATTCAAGGATCTTGAAGTACAAGTGCGCACGCGCAGCAATTCTAGATGGAGAATGCAGACACCCTTCAGGCCCAAAAAAGAGCTAATAATAAAGTCAAAGAAAAACACGTTAGAATACGAAAGTAAATGAATGCACTGCATACCATTTGTTTCTACTCTAACCCCATTATTTTATTTTAACTATTGCATTAGCAGATTAGCAAAACACGCACATTTTAGTTAAAGCAAAAGCATATGCAACAGCATGTGAGTTTGAAAGCGGCTATTTTGGGCACTTTTGCGCAGCTGCAAAAAATTCCAACCAAAAGCAAAGAACGTCATACTACGTAGATGCAGCAGACGCATGCGCAGAACAGTTCCCGCGTATTTAGCAGCCATATTAAGACACCCGGATTACTTGTTAGTAAAGCACATAGGTAAGATTCCCCTAGATACAAGAAATGTCGTGTGGTGCAATTATTAGTTTTACAAAACATGTTGATTAATATGTTATCTGTTATTTCGAGAGGGCTGAATTCAAGCATGTTTCTTTACATATGAAATCTTGCTCCATCACATGTGTATTGCTAAGTTCCACTTTCCTCTTTTTAGGTCTGCCATTATACCAATTGTTGATCTCCTGAGCTTAGCTTTAGCTTTTAAATTAGGTGAACACAATTTGTCAAGCTATGGTAAAAGGCTCAGGGTCAGAGAAGGTGAGAGCTTTAGGTCTGATGCTTTTTAGAGATAGTTATACTCGTATTCCTTGATGCTGTGCAGTTGCATAAATGGGAAGGGCAATGTCCTTGTCTTGGTGCCAAGATATAGCTGAAATGCGAGGTTTGCGAGCAGTAGGGTGATTCAAAAAAGTCCCAGACTTGGCCATAAACATAATTCAGCATTTCCACAAGTGCATAATGATTTGAATTCAACTCATTCTAGTCTTTTTTAGGTTGGGCCTATAGCGGCAACGTTCATGCCCTGCTTGCTTTGCGAGGCATGCAGTATGCCAGTATGGAGTGGAAGCTCCATGGAATCTTCGCCCACTCCCCACCCATGTTTTTAATTGGCTAGTGTCACTTTCTTTCATAAATGTTGATGTCTGATTGAATATGAGGCTTGTTAGTCCCTCCTTATGTTGGCCATGTTGTCATTTATACCCTCCCATGGTTACTGGCCCCTTTACTTCGAGTGTTACACAGTACTTAGACTGTAAGCACTACTTTGTATGTGCCTTCTAGTCCCCTTCATCCCCCACCCACACTCCCATTGTCTGTGCTCCCCAAGTTGTCTGTGATACAATACAAACAGTCTTGTGTAAATGCGAGTGCTATTGCAATGCAAATGCTTGTTTTTATGCTTGCATTGCCCGGTTGCATTCAGTGAGTCTCGATCGCAGTCTGAAGCGATCATCCTCCTTTATACTGCCTGTTATGTTCAATGTGTGTGCCCCTTTGTTACGGTGCGTTAATACCAATGTGCTGACTTGAGGGAGGAAATGAAAAATACAAAGCAGACAAAATTCAAAACGCTGGAGCCAATAAAGGTAAACACCAAGAACAGCGGATTTTATTCGCACTGCAAGTTTAGCGGTTTTAGGCACTGGGCTGCTGCTCTCGGTGCTCTCCTGTCACAAATTACGATAGCGGTGTTACAAATGTTTGCTTCAGTTTCAGGATAAGATAGAATCTTTTAGACAACGACAAAAGTTTAAACAACTATAACCCTCTACCACTTTTAGAATTTAGGAACAAAAAAATGAAAGCCATATTTATTCTCTGCCAATCTGCAAACCTAAGTTTCAAGAAAATATGCCAGTCAGTCAGTCAGTCAATCCACTTTATTCGATTAGTTAAAATCATAAAAGTACAGAACACATCAGACATATTACAAAACATTTAGACAAAATATAAAAGACAATATACAGATAAAAACGTCCTGGCTAAAATATTCACCATTTTAAAAAAATGTCATATTAGCTTAATAATCTTCTTTAGACAAAATTCATGATCTGATTTCTATTCTTTTTTAGCCTTACAGCAGCAGCAAGAAAAGAAGCGATGTTAAAAATATCTCCTGGGTTGCACAATGTCTATAAGAAAACTAACAAAGGTCTGACCTGGACAAAACCCATTCCTCTCAAGATAGGAACCAAGAATTTCATTCGAATGATGGAATAAAAATGACAAAACATCATGAAATGTAAGGTTTCTTGGGTTGAGAAATTGTCACACTGACAGGGTTCTGCATCTTCAGGTTTGCACCACCCCGATAAATCCCCCAATAGGAAATGGATGAAATTGAAACGGAGCCTAATTAGAAGCCAACGATGGAAAGAGTTGTTCACCACGACCAAGTAGGGTTCAATATAGATGGTTGTTTTTAACAAGTAGTGAGCCCTAACTAGAGGTTTGGAAAGCTCCAATTCTTCTCGCTTCAACTTTAGTAAATTCTTGAAATTCAATTTCACCCACAGGACATCCTCCTTCTGAATCTTTTCGGGTTCATACAGTTCCGGGCGTCCTATTTTTGCTAACATACATTTAACATAGGACAGCCACTTAATTTTGGGAGACTTATCTAAATTAACACAGTCCCTCAGGATCCGCTGGTTCAGGGTTAGCTCGGGATTTAGCCAGATTTTGAGCCAACAAAGCAATGGCGCAGTGCTCATAATATCAGAGACATAGCCTAGCCCCAGTTCCTGATGTACAGGGTACGTTGGGGTAGATTGTGGTACAGACAGCAGACTTCGTAAAAAAAATATTTTCAGCTGTCTGTAACCCAGTCTGCTCTTTGAAACCCCATATAGAGGATCCATAGGCCGCAATGGCCAGACATTTAGCTTTAAAAACCTTTAAAATGGCCTCTATGGGTCTGGCCCCCAGGCGCTGTGCAAACCTTAAAAGACCTAGGGAAGAGCGAATGACAGAATTTTTTTTAGCATTTTGTTGCGGTATCCAGGAGGACCTATAATCAAATAGGGCCCCTAGGTAAGTAAAAGAGGACACCAAAGTAACTTCCAGCTCACTGCAATAAAAAGATTTAGGGGCAGATTTATGAGGCACTTGCGCCACGTTTACGCCGCTGTTGCGTCACGCAAGGCGGCGTAAACGTGGCGCATCCCTACGAACGATTTACAACGTGACGCATCTAGGCAGATGCGTCACGTTGTAAAGCCCTGCGCCGCTTGTGGGCGTTCCGGCGCAGGGTGGGCGTTCCAGGGCAGGTGCGCCTCGCAAAAGTGGCTGAGTGAAATCTATAAGATTTCACTCAGTCACTTTCAGGCCAATGCTGCGTCAAAAGCCTGCGCCTGCTTGAAGCAGGCGTAGGTCTTGACGCAGCATTGTTAAGATGGGGCACCCCCGAGCCTTGCTGGAGCTGCGTCGCGCTTGCGACGCAACTCCAGCAATGCGTCACCTTTACGGCACAGATGCGTCACGCATCTGTGCCGTTTTTGCCCCATGGTGCGTCGCATTATAAATGCGGCGCACCATGGGTGGCGGAACTCTGGCGCACTGTGGCGCACATTAACTGGCGCATCCCTGGGGATGCGCCAGTTAACATAAATCTGCCCCTTAACCTTTTTTGGTCTATTCCCTATTGACATAACATGTGATTTTCCGATGTTTACTACCAAATCTAAGGAGTGCAAATAGGCCTCAAAGGCATCCAAGAGCCGCTGAAGGCCTACCGCAGTACGAGCGTAAGAGGACTGCATCGTCCGCGTATAGGAGAACAGGAATAGGACAGTCTCCTACACTCAGGATGTTTAGGGATGCCTCCACTAAGGATTTGTCCAGGTCGTTAATATAAAGAGTGAAAAGCAGGGGTGCCAAAATGCAACCCTGTTGAACACCTCTGGTTGATTTAAAAGAATTTGTGCAGTTGCCATCCTGGGAGATCCTAACCGATGCTGTAAGGTCTTGGTGTAAATTGGCCAAAAAGTATACAAGACAGGGGTCTTTTTCCATCAAAATATTCCATAGCTTTGACCTGTTAACCAGATCAAACGCGGAGGATAGATCCATAAATGCCATCCTCAAACATCCTTCTTTGGCCATGGCATATTTACTTATAAGAAGGTATAAATTAAGGCACTGGTCCATGGTACTTCTACCTTGTCTAAACCCGTATTGTAGGTTAGACAAGATCTCCCTCTCATTTACCCAGTCTGTAATCTTGTTTAAGATTACCTTTCCTAAAATCTTCACAGTGGAATTAATGAGGGATATTGGTCTATAACACCGCGGATCACCTCTCTGACCCTTTTTAAAAATAGGGATAATAATTGATTGCGACCATGAAACAGGGAATCCTGCAGAACCCGACGCATTAAAAACTTTTGCTAGATATTTAGCCCAGAAATTTGGATTACTTTTATATAAATCTGCAGAGACGCAACTGGGCCAGGAGCCTTATTACTAGAGGTGTCTCTTATAGCTTTCTCTATTTCCTCCTTATTAAACTCAATCAAGGGTAAAAGTTAAGACCCCGGGAAGCAGTCTGAAGCCTCACTAGAATCATAAACTGCCTCAAAATGAGAAAGCCACTGGGCTTCTGTGATATTACTTTCCTGGGCCTCATTAGCCTCACCACAAAAGAAAGGGGTATTAATGATTGACCAAAATGTTGAACTATCCCTTAATACATCAACGGAAAGTAGAGCATTCCATGCCTCTGTCTTAATCTCTGCTTTCTGACTGAACACTGCGCTCTTATACAACTTCCTCAACCTGGCTATCAATTCACTGTCCCGAGGTTGTTTTTTCAATGCTAAGACTAAGGAGCGATGGGCATGTGAACAATTAATAGCAAACCATTTTAAACCACATGAAATTCTCGGTTTGGTCGTAACAGTTAAGTCACGAGCTATCTGATTACAGATACCCTCCAAAGCTCCAAGAACCGCTTCCTTAGAGCGTAGGGGATCAGCACGGATAGCAAAGTTCTCTATGCTTTTGTCACACAAATCCATAAAAAAGGTATCCGGGTTACTTTGGACCATCTAATTCTCCTCCCCTGATCACATGTTACCACCCTGCTTGTGATCGAGTACTTAACTTTCTTACCCAATAGTCCACAGCTTTTATCCAAAACTAGGGTAACAGGATTATGATCACTAAAAAGCGATTCACAGGCATTGTAAAAAACTACCTTGTCTAATAGCAAGGGAAACAAAAAAATATAATCTATAATGGTATCTCTACCCTTAGATTTAAATGTAGGACACCGGTCTTTAGCATTAACAAAACCAGGTTTGCATAAATCCGCATTGGTCAAAAGGGTCTCAAGGCCTTCCCCACTGTGCCGAGTGCACACAATGTGGGAATGTAGCATAACTATAGCCAAACAAATAATCTATCGAGCAATGCAGCTCACACATATGAATATTAAAATCACACATAAGCAAAACATGATATGAAGTGGATTGCTTTATCCTATCATCTTCTAAGAAAAGTTTTAAAATGCTTAAATGCTGGTTCAAAAAATCACTCTCCCCAGAATTATAGAAATTCACTAATAATAGTTTCGGGTAATTTAACTTACTGACTTCAACTATCAGACAGTAGCAGGAGTCTATCTCCAACCTTTTTAAACTACCCTTTAATTCCAGGGAGAGTAGAAACATGAGGCCACCTTTTGCTCTGACCGCTGAAGCTGGACGTGCAGGTAAAAAATAGGAACTGAAACCGTCTACCCCAAAATTTTCTCCCTTATCCCAGGTCTCCTCGAGGGCAATTGTATTATATGTTCTTATAAAGGCTAACCAATTTGGGTCATCTCTTTTAGATCTTAGGCCCACGATATTCCAACTCAAGATTCTACACAGAGCTGAGTATTCACCTCCCGTATCAACTCTGTCCAGGTCGATAGTGCGTAGGCCAGGTGAACAAACCTCTCTATTATTCATGCTACCATCGATATTGTTAGGTCTTACAACAGGAGGACAGTCCTCTTTGTCCTCTAGTCAATCGTTTGAGGCCAGCACACTAAGTAGGGAGAATCTTTTAGAGAGTGGTAGGTTTACGCCATGAGGCCTCGCCAGCAATCCTGGCCTTTTAGTTAAAGGTTCTCTCCCCCCAGATAAACTATCGGTGTCAGGAACTAGACTCTAGGTACTAGACCAGCCCACCGGTATTTGGTAAGTACGTTTAGCACTTGCCCTGCCAGGAGCACCGCTAGGACTAACTGGAGGATAAAAAAAACAATTCCTCCTCCACAGGAAACAGTGGCGTCCCAATACAGCCTATCAGCTATATCCCGTTTGTTGAAATTAATTATGATGCAGTCGCCCTGGACTTGTTTTGGTCGATTGCCCACCAAGATACCTGTCTTGCCATTATGATGTGTTTTGAAATCTCGTGTTTCCCAGAACAGTAATTATCACACCAGTTTTTTGCTTTGAATAGCAAAGCCGCAGTCGACTCAACGTCAGAGACACTTAGGGGGGAACCCCAATAAGTACTGTAGCCAATGGGGCAGCCTCTGGGGGGAGGTCAATTCTACTGGTACTAGGGGTTTTGGTCTCGTTACTATGAATTGGGCTCACTTTGGACGCTATGGACCGACCTAATATTTGTGGACTATCTGTACAAAGAACATAATTAGATGCTTTTACTCTCCTCAGGCCCGAATCATGGGGAACATCAACAATGCCTCCCTGCTTAAAGTTGACACCCTCCCTTGGGGCGGCAACAGGTGAGTGCCTGTATTGTTTCCCACCACCGGTTTACCTATTACTACAGATGGGATTGATGGTGAATTTGGCATCCTAGTTACATCTGCAACACACATTTTGTCCCTCAGACTTGAATCCAAAAAGTTATCTATGCGCTCAAATTTTTTCATTACATCCGCCACACAAGAGTTCATAGTGTCAACAACATCCTTGGCAATTGTAGTCAATAACGATTCAAAGCGGGCAGTGAGTAAGTCCTCAACGAGTGATCGTATTGTTGATTCAACGTTCTCATCAATTCCCAGTGTCGGCTTTGGTATAATATTTTTGGGACCCTTATGCCGCTTGGTTATTTTTCTGGTAGTACGTTTAACCCCACCGGAACCTTTCGTAATTGCCCGTTGTGACCTCCACCCTGCCAACAAAGAAACCCCCAAACTTTTATCTGCATCTTCGGGAGATACAATATCAATGGACTGAGTTTTGCTCCTCTCTAGTGGGCTACTAATCACAACCACTGGTTCCAGAGGTACATTGGCCAATGACACAGTTCCTGAGGTATCACCAGGGACTTGAGCCCAAACCCAGTTCCTTTTCCGCATTGGCAATCTCCTTGTTCAAAGCACCAACCGCAGAGGTCAAATATGAGATTATGGAATTCGAATTTCTAGGGATTTATGACTTTAATCCCCCCTGATCTTGAGAACCCAAAAGCTTATGCTTACCCAATTTTGGTCATTAGAGGAGTGGCCTTAATCGGGTGCTGGCGGGCACGGACAGGCCTGCCCTTGGCCCGGGCTTCGCCATGGGGAGCACTCGCCCAATTTGTAGCGCCTCCGGGCGCAGGCTGGTGTAGGCTGGAGCGTCAGATGTGCGTCAGAGGTATGCCTGGAATCACAGGGGGCTGCTGGGGATTGTGGTCTTCTTCCTCGTGCTGGACGCTTCCTTCACGGCGTGCAGGAGAGCACCCAGCCTTTCCCCCCACGGCGCCCGATGACAGAGATGCTGGCCGTTCCCCTCATGGGGCCCGATGGCCACAGAGCAGGTAGGTTTTCGTGCATCCCAGTCCTGAACAGGAAGGCCCCAGCCCCAGCTGCAGTGTGAACGTCGCTAAGCTGTGAGATTGCAGAATCCCCCAGGCCGTAGCGTGGCTCAAACAGGCCCGGGATCTACTCAGCTGCAGCGGGGCAGTGCGAGTGAGCACACCGCACACCGCGGTCCTCAAGCCCAGCAGGCCCGCAGGTCTCGGCGGAGCCTGGCTCACCTCGCAATCAGTCGCACCTCGGGGCGCGTCCGATGATCGCTACCTTGCCTCCGCAGTCAGTGGAAGAGTCAACTTTGGAGACTTGGTTGTTTTGTTTGTTTTGTCTCCCTATAGGTAAATACTGCATAGGAATACACGCGGTGATGACAATACACTGCTAGACCAGGGCATCTCCCCTTCCTGAGATGAATTATAGCCGATGCTTAATCCCTTAAATTTTACTTTCAAAACCTTTCTTTATATCAGACTTAGCCTCTTCATAGTGAGCCATATCCGTCTCTGCGCCATATCCGTCTCTGCGCTAAATCCACTTTTTAACACCGAGCCTCACCTACTCACCTCCCAGCCTCCTCACCACTCGTTCCTTTCGGCTGCCGCTTTCTTCTCCCACCTGCCCAGTCAATAAGTCCACACCGGGTCTTACTTGGCACCTATGTAGTTGATTTGTTCCTTGTAGTTTTCTCTCTGATGAAATGTATTGGCCTTAGCCTCTGCTTCCCCCCCCGCACATAGCCAGCAACAACATCCACCTCCAAAGTCACTTCCCGGGTCTAGAATGCCCTTCGCCTCTGTTTTTGCCGGTTTCACTGTTTCAGTTTTTTTTCCCACATGTTTTAACCGCGAATCTGCAATTTTCCCTGGAGAGCTTGGCTCTCGGATGTTAGAGGGTTGGGCCAGGGAGTGTGGGAAGAGGTGCCGGGTTTGGCAACCCTTGTCCTTGGAGCTGATGGAATGGGTGGTGGGGGCCTTGTCGCAGGTTGGCAGGGACGCGGGGGAACACTGGCTGTTCGCTACACTAATGTTGTGGATGTTTGCGGGGGCTTTTCGGGTGTCTGAGTTGTAGGGAGCCAGAGGAAGTGCTGCAATTTTGTGGTCCGAGGTTTCCTTTAGAGGGGCCAAGGTCTGCATTTGTCTACAAAAGTCTAAAACGGGCCAGATGTGCGTGGGGCGATGGGTGTCTTTGCCGGCGGCGAATTGGGAAGGGATATCCCCCGTGTGGTAGGGGTAGCGACTGAGGACGGGGCGCCGGCGGAAGGGGTGGTTTTCAGGCATGCGAATGGGCGGGCGGCTACAGGCCCGCAGCTTCTGGCTAAATTGCGGAAAACTTTAGCTCTGCTGGGTTTGGATGGGAGGCGCTATGATACGCATTCTTTCCATATCGGCGCGGCTTCGGAAGTGCGCAGCAAAGGGTGGGGGCGAGGGGACAGCGCGCGTTTGGGTAGGTGGTCGTCCGAATGTTACAGGCGCTATGTGCGTTGTGCAGTTAGCCAATGATAGCGCGGTTGTCTATGCTGCTCCTGTTCTTACTCTTGATTCTCGTTTCAGGTTTGGTGGCGGGTCCCCTCGCCAGGGATATGGCAGTGTGGATCGTGGGCCATTCCTTTGTTAAAGGGGCCCAGGTGCAAGCCCGGGACAGTTATTTTGGAGAAAATCTGGGGTTTAATTCTAATTTTTTTAATGTATGTTGGAGGGGAAAAGGGGGTATGCTCTGGAGGGATTTGGAGGCGACGCTTAATGGGATGTTGGTGGAGGGGAGGTGTCCTAATGTTTTGGTCCTTCATTTAGGGGAAAACGACATGGTCAAGGAGTCGGGTTTGGTGTTGATGAGGGGCCCATAAATAGGGATTTGGAAGAGATCAAGAGGCAATGGTCGGGGTGCAAGGTGGTCTGGACCGAGTTTGTTCCGCGCCGGGTGTGGAGAGGTGCAGTGAAGCCTAGGGCAGTCGATAAGGCCAGGAGGAAGGTGAATGTTGAAATGGTTAGGTTTTGTCGTCATTTAGGCTTCTCGAGAATATGGCACCGGGACATTAGGTATGATGCGCCGGAATTGTTTAGGGGCGACGGTGTTCACCTTTCACGCATGGGGATGGACCTTTATTTGTTGGAATAGCGAGAAGTACTGTCCAGGTTGATGGGGGTGCGTAGAGGGTGACGGGCTACGGAGCAAGCTTCAGCAGAGCAGAGAGTGAGGGGCAGGGGGGGCAGGAAAAGGGGGAGGCAGAGTAGTCGCCTAAACTCCCGCCTTTTCCTGGGTGGCGGAGTTGTTTTTGAAGTTGGCCAAGTTTGGCTGGAGTTTGGTAGTTTATAGTTAACTTTGGGCAGTTGGTGAACAGGAGCGGGGAAAGGTTAGGCAGGTTGGAAGTTTACATTAGAGGTTTGTTAGTTACAGTTGCAAGAAGGCAGATACGATTGGAGGTCTTGGGAGGGGAGGAGTTTCAAAAATGTTATGTGATAGGATTGTGTATTATTTAATGTTATTGAAAGGTATGCATTGTATGTTGCAGGATGTTTTTTTTTATCATGTGGGGATCGTAGGGGTGGTGGGAGGAAAAAGCAAGGGGTCAGGTAAATTGATGTTTAGAGAGAATTTAGTTTTGTAAGGCAAATGCCAGTGAAAATAAAATTGTGATGTGCACCTGTTTCAATAAAGCGGCCTTTTACACACACAAATGGTTGTCGGTGTGGCTTGCCCCCTCTTCCCTCCCAAGCGGATCCAAATGAATGTCAGACAGCTGTCACACTGAGTGCCACTTGAACAAATGCTCTTATCCTCCACTTCCAAACACCCCCCTGCCCCTGCCCCCCACCCATCTATCCCTGTGCACGCGGACCAAAGAGACCTAGGCTTTGCACACCATGTACAAGGCTCCAGACCAAACCTTACCCGATCCACCGCCATCTCCAGAGAGAAGCAAACAGCCATTCAAGCCTCATAGCCCCAGTGCACGCCCTCAACAGCCCTCACGGCCACTTTCTTGCATTCATCTCCCCCACAGACTCACACCTCATGCAACAGCCACCAGAAATCCAATAGCACATAAAAGGCCATGCAAAAACATTACTCAACTGATTTTCAGTACTACACACCTCCAACCTGCTTTCTCTCGTCGATCCAAAAGATTAAAAAAGAATCCTGCCTTATGCTTTCACACAAAGCTCCGATTGTGCTGCCCAAGAAATAACAACCGCTAAAGTAAACACTCGCCACTCATGCCCTATAAAATAACGGGTTTAGCACACTGGGCTTTGATTCACCCGCACCTCAGAAGCAATTCCAACAAACATCCATTTACACACTTGTGCAACAGATCATTGCCCCAGAGGACTCACGCAGCACAGCATGCCTTCATACGGTAGTGCAAACCATGCCCGGAATGAGCTGCTCTTAAGAACCCACCCAGCACAGCATGCCTTCACACAGTCATGCACAGACTCCACCCAGTTTTCAGTGTCCAGCTATCACTTACACTCCCCTACATGTGTAACATTTCCAAAAACTAACAGCCTGATTCATGTACGGGCCGTTTTGCGTGTCCCTAATAGCGATTAATAGCGACTCGCTATTGAGGAAACGCAAAACGGCATTCATGTACTTTTCGGGAAAAAAATAGCGACTCGCACGCGGGCGCTAAAGCCGTTAGCGACCTACAAAAAACGCAGAAAAATCGCTATTTCCGGCTACCTGCGATCGGGATTGCGACTCGCAATCCCGATTGCACGGGATTGCGACTCGCAATCCCGATCGCACGTGATTGCGACTCGCAATCCCGTGCGATCGGGATTGCGAGTCGCATTCTCGCGGGATCTGGAAAACGGGAAGACGCATTCCGAGCACCGTGATGACATCACAACCAGGAAGCAGCCAAATCCCACCCCCAAACACCACAGTGACGCTATCATTCGAGTGTTCACGACGGAAAGCTGCCGCTAAACCTCCGTTAGCGACTCCCGAACCGGCCGAAATTGCGACCGCCATGTCCGACGAACCTCTCCCTGGCCCCAGCACCAGCGCTGGCCGCAAGCGCAAACTAAAGTTCTCCGAGCAGGAGCTGGAGAACCTTATAGAAGGGGTGGTGGCCAACCACGACCAGCTCTTTGGAGCCAACTCAAGGAGGGTCCCAGAGCAGGAGAAGCGGAGGATCTGGGTGGGATTGCCTCCAGCGTCAACTCTGTGGGCGTTGCGGACAGGTCGTTGGAGGAGCTGAAAAAGCGCTGGTACGACCTCCGAGGGCGTGCCAAGGAGAGGGTGGCGGAGCGCCTTGGTGAGGCATCAGGCACTGGAGGTGGTGGACCGACTGTCCCACCCAACACCCCCCTGGAGGACCAGGTAGAGGACACCTTGGAGAGGGAGGCGTGTGTTGGCGTGACCCCTCTGGACTCCTCCCGCCCCACCCAAGACACCCAAGGTAAGTGGCATGCGCCTGCGACCCTGTCCCCTATGACCGTCCCTGACCAAATAGGCTCACTCATTGGCCCTTAGTCATGCCTATGTTGTGCATCAGGAAATGCCCTGAGCATTGTGGGAGACGTAGTATGTCCACAATGTAGTAGTACCACAATGCGGCCAGAAAGGTTCCAAAGTGCGCAAATCCACAGCCATCCAGGGAATGACACCCAGCATGCATGTAACATCTGCACGTCTGACAGTCACATGCACCTAATGAGTATCCACTTACCCTCACAGGTGCGGATGATAGCAGTGACAGCGAGAGGCTGCTGATCGATGAGGAGGCCCAGGAGGAGGAATCCCTACCCGATACCCAGCCACCAGCCCCTGCCGCTGCGCAAACACCAGCAGCCAGGCCCCCCACCGTACCTGCTGCAACATCTGCAGGCCCACCGGCCGCCAAGACCAGAGCCCCCACCTTACCTGCTGCAACATCTGCAGGCCCACCGGCCGCCAAGACCAGAGCCCCCACCTTACCTGCTGCAACATCTGCAGGCCCACCGGCTGCCAAGACCAGAGCCCCCACCTTACCTGCTGCAACATCTGCAGGCCCACCGGCTGCCAACACCAGAGCCCCCACCAATGTGCCTCCAGTGCCTGCCGCACCTGCAACACCAGCTGCTACACCACCTGCAGCTCGTCCAACCAGATCTGGGCCAGCCACATCCGCAACACAGCGGCCGCACAGCAGGAGGGGCAATGGGCATCTCCATGCCTGCATGAGCGTGGAGCGCCGCATGCTCCGAATACACCAGCGCCAGTCGCAGCAGCAAGGAGCCATCCAGCTCCAGCTGCATAAGATTGGCCGCAATGTGGCGGGAGTCGGCGAGCGGATGGACCGCATGACGGCGGCCATGGACCGCATGACGGCGGCAATGGAGGACAATACTGCAGCGCTGGTGAAGCACCGCAGTGTTGCAAGCAGGCGCCACCACCAGCTGTTGAGCCGGCTGTCCACCTATAGTCGCTCAAATTATGTGGCAGCAAATGCCACCACCCAGCTGTCGCGGCGCTCGTTGACCCAGCAGCACCAACTGGTCCAGTGCTGCGAGGACATTACCCGGGTGCTGGAGCACTTGACCACCGCCGTTACCGCACTGCATACACCTGTGCTACCGGCCATTGTGGGGGGAGACGATGCGAGTGAGGGTGCCTCCAGTGTGAGCAGCCACTCTGCCACGCAGGCCCCCCCACCTAGGCGCAGCACCAGGGCTACGCCTGGTACAGCTGCCCAGGATGAGGAAGAGCCTCACAGGCGCCTGGGAATTGTGCGCCGGAGGCGCCAATGACATTGTGTCAAGGACACAGGCGCAGGCTGAAGCTAAGCCTGCCATGAACCTTCACATGCAGTATGCAGGAATACTGCATTTTGTAAATAGTTGTTACCATGGCCCTTTTTTCTTGTGAATCAAACAATTACATTTATTTTGCTGCACACATTCGCCTTGTGTAATCATTACATTTTGCATGCAATTGTGATATGTGGGGTGGGGGAAGGGGGTGGGCTAGAAATTGTTAGCTGTGATGTGGTTGCGACGTCTGTGGCCTTCAGCTGGGTTCTCCCCGCGTGCATGGTGCGCATGTGCTGGTGGCCGGTCGTCCCCCTCAGATTCACTGCCTGAGATGTCAACTGGTATCCGGCGCTTGGTTGCAATGTTATGAAGCATTGCACAGACAGCCACAATGTGGCAGCACGCTGCAGGACTGTAATACATGGCCCCACCTGTCTTGTGCAGTATACGGAACCTGCTCTTGAGCAGGCCAAATGTCCTTTCAATACAGTTCCTTGTCCGGATGTGCGCAACATTGTAGCGCCGTTGCTGAGGTGTGGCAGGGTTGAGGTAAGGGGTCAGGAGGTATTCCCGTAGGGCGTAGCCACTGTCACCTGAATGAGAGGAGCAGATGTTGATTGCCTGTGCAGCGCAGTTACTTCATAGCAATGTGACATTGTCGACAAAGTGTACTTACCAAGTAGGTGTCCTTCCCCAAACTCTCCCCTGATCAGTCGTGTGTGGAGTCCGCTGTGCCTGAAGATGAAGGAGTCATGGGTACTCCCTGGGTACTGGGCCACAATGTCAGTGATGATGGTCTTGGCATTGCAGACCATCTGTATGTTGAGGGAGTGGTAGGACTTCCTGTTGCGGTACATATACTCCGTGCCAGCTGGTGGGCAGATGGCGACGTGGGTACAGTCTATGCAGCCGAGGACATGGGGAAAATGGGCAACATTATAAAATTGTAGTTTGTCAGGTCCAATTCCTGTTGGCTCATGGGAAATGTGATGTGCCGGTGGAGCTGGCTGAGCATGGCGTCAACAAAAGTGTGGAGGCAGCGTGAGATGGTGGGCTGGGATATCCCCCCAGCAGCGGCTACTATGCCCTGGAAACTGCCGGAGGCCAGGAGGTGCAGGCTGCACAATACCTGCACATGTGTGGGCACAGAATTGTTTCGCCTTGTTGGGTGCTGCATGATGGGGTCGAGTTCTTGTATCAGCCAGGTGATCATTTCCCCATTCAGCCTGTATTTTGCATAAATCTGTTCTCTGGTTTTGCCCAGCAAGGTGACCCGCTGCCGGTAGATCCTTGCCTGCCTCATGCGTCTCCTCCGTGCTGCTCGCTGTAGCCTTCGCCGCCTCACCACCATGTACATCCCAGGCATTGTGGAACGCCTAATGCTGCTGCTGAATGTCCTTATGTGTGATTGGTCAGGCCTGGACCTGTTGGTGATTGGCTAACAGTTTTTCAAATTTTGGTTAATCATGGCTTTTATGGTTACCACCTGCTTTGAGTTGTCCTTAAATTGCGCCGCGCAAACGTGCGATTTAGCGCTTTTTCGCTAATGTATTTCTTTCATGAATGCCGATTGAGACAATATTGCGTTTCGCTATTCATTTCGCAGATTCCGTGGTTGGTCGCTATTTCCGTATCGCTAATGCTCGACTTCCCGGAGTCTGCGACTATTACAGCGTAATCGCTATTCCGATCGCTATTATTTTTTAGCGATTTCGCTATTTTGTACTTGAATGCCGATTCCGTGTTTTGCACCCGCAATTGCGTTTTCGCAGCCATTGCGGGCGCTATTTCGCTTCATGAATCAGGCTGTAAGTGAATTACTCTAAAGCCGAGTTAGGTTTAAACAAGCATTAGCAAAGCAATAGGTTTAACGTGTACGCGACTTTGAGCTATTGACATTGAAAATGACAATGCCTTTTATTTATGTTTTGGTTTTTTAAACATAAATAAAAGGCTTTGGCCTAGATGTAGGTAATTTAATTTTACCACTTCTTAAATACCGAATTTTACCGATTCGGTATTTAAGAAGTGGTAAAATAGAGGGGGGGGGATGTAGGTATTACAGAATTGGTAAATACAGAATCGTTAAGATTCGGTATTTACCGATTCTGTAAATTCCGATTCGGTAATGCCCATTGATTCCTATGGGCATTGAAGCCCTTAGGAATCAATGGGCATTACCGAATCGGTATTTATCGATTCGGTAAATACCGATTCCAGCAAGGGTGCAGGGGGTGTCACTTTGACACCCTGTAGCACCCCAAATGCAGGCATGTGTGCCATCTGGCACACAGACATGCCCTAAGGGCATGTCTGTCTGTCACATGGCATAGGTGTGCAGGCACACCTGGATTCGGTATTTTACCACCCAATTGGATTGGGTGGTAAAATACCGAATCTGAAAGGCCTTTGGGACTCAGAAGAGTCCCACCTACATCTAGAAGTTACCGAATCGGTATTTTACCGATTCGGTAAATTTACCGATTCGGTAAAATTGGCCCCCTACATCCCAAAAACCCATTTACCGGTCGGTAACGGCCGAAATCGGCCATTACCGCCCGGTAAATGGCCACCTACATCTGGCCCTTTGTCATTTACAATGCCAATAGCTTGAACTCGCGTAAATGCAAGACCTATTGCATTGCAAATTCTTGATTTTTTATAGAAAGTTGAATGAAATCAGAAAGCAAGGAACATTCTTGTGAAATCACAAAAATGTGTTAAGACTGAGAGGAATCTGATTTAACAAGAGCATAAGACAATAGAAAAAATATGACAAGCCATTCTTTGCTTACCTCACAGCATCTGCCAAATACTCAGTATACTTGTATATTGTATGAGAAAAGTGCATCATCATGGAATGCAAGGACTTCGGACTGGACTTTGTAAGGTAGAGAGCTGATAGGTGTGTGTTCTTGTAAAATGCTGTGGAGAAAAATTGGATTCAAATCATCAAAAGAAAATGGCATCTCACATACTGATACATAATGGCAAATACCAATACAAAACAGAATGCCACAGTAGGCTGTTCACTGCTTTGGTAATTACAGGAGTGAAGATTAGTATGTGCTACTAATACAAAACAAACAGTGATTAATCGCCTGGTAGTTTTGGCTAGAATATTCCTAATATGGCATGGCCAACACTAATTTACAAAACATTTGCACCTTTTGTAATAGCAAATATGAACTAAAAATTGTGGAATAGAATTCTACACAGAAGGATTTCAATATGTTAGGACTGATTCACACATTTACATCCATCACCTTTATGGTTTCTAAGTGAGAATGCATAAAAAGTGGGCTGTGTGCTTGTTGACTTGCTTCCTGAGCTGCTGTGCCAATAGAATTCAACATTCTAATTACTGAGGCGGTCCCAGAAGGCTAAATACATCTAGTGTGCCGAGACTGATGTTTATTTGGTTGATACATTTAAAGTGGCATAGTGTGATGAAATGGAATGGTGTTCAGAGACATACATTTTCATTGACATTGATTAAAGCATTTCCATAACTTTTTTTTCTGCCAGGAGGTGTGGCCAGCAGCTGGAAGGAATGGCCGTTCACTAGCGCGGCTCCGGAGCCCTCACCTGCTAATCAGGCATATATCCTGAGTACATTAATATTTTTGATACCGCAAATAGTGGGCCCACAGCCATTAAGCTCAGGGGCACCAGCATACCTGGTAATCGCTTTTGCGGGGGCCGGGAAGAGGTGTGTGCGATTCTGACCCAGCGGTGGAGAGGGGATGAAAAATGGCGGCAACAAGACTGGCGTAATCCCACAGATTGGCGGTGCTGGGGATTGGCCTGCCCAGATGGCCTGAAGCCTTTCATCGGCCTGCAGACAACATCGGAGACACTCGGAGGCTGGCCAGATTTGAAGTACAGACTAGCATGCAGATCTGCCTTGCAGGACCGGGGGCAGGCCTCCACCTGCGTGGTCAGGCTCATGCCTGCGAGAACAGGGCAATGGCCCCGTGTGACTGCTTTGATTGGGCCGAGAGGCAGAGCGGTAGGGGAGCTGCAGGAAAGTTAGAAGACTGCACCCGGTGAGTGGGAGAGCTCGAACCCACAAGATAACCATCAGCGGGCCCCGGAATTGGTGCAGGCCCGGCCGGGGGCGCAGGGGAACTTGCGATGTCGAGTCCTGCCCAATATAGACCTGTGGGCCGACTGGTGCATTGGGACACTACTAAGAAAGGATGCTACATGTGGGCTGGGCTTGTGCACTGGCAGCGTGAGCCGAAAGGCGAGGCCTCAGAATAGTACTGTAGCAGGCCAGGTTCTGCCCCCTGAGTGGGAGAGAGGGGACGGATTTCTCAACAGGCGAGTAAAAGAACTTCTGTAGGGGTACTGCGGGCCCCAGACATTGCGAGTGGTGGCAGCTAGAGGACCAACTAGAGCCAAATTTCGGGGTGGGGTTAAGAACATTTTTGGGGGGGCTGAAACTATAAGCAATAGGCAGAGTGGAGCTGCAGAGGCTCTTAGGAGGAGTGAAACAACACCAACGTCTCATTAACATGCAAAAGGTCTTTTAAAGACCTATGAAGTGCTTAGGTGCGGCTGTGTGTGCGCATGGGAAACTGTCTCATACTACGCTGCTCACACGACGGGGGGCTGAAGCCCCTTGAGTCTAATGGGTGTTGCGCGGCTGGTGGCAGCTCTTCCCACCCAGCTGGAAATCTACGGAAGAGATCTGCATGAGATTGTGAAAGGGGTGGCCCCCAGACACAATGCTTTTAACCTGGAGTAATGACACCCCTCTGGGGGCTGGTAAGGAAGGGACAAGGGACATCCAGACTCTGCATGCAGCAAGCCAATCCTGGGTCCGGAAGTGTCAAGTCAAGTGGGACTGTTGTGTAATTCCTTTGACTCAAGCCAACTAAAAAGGACAGCAAATCTATCCGGGTCAAACCGACAGGCTGCTAATGGCCCATGGCCCCTACGCAGGCAGCAGGGAGTACTGAGTTTGGTCCTGCACTTCTAATCCCTTCCTTGCTGGAATGTACGACACTCCAGGATGGCTGGGGCAAAAGGACCCAAGTCTTCATTACAGACTAAGCTGGACAAATATGCCTGGAATAAAAATGGCGAGGAGTCTCAGACCTCCAAAGGTAATGACTCAGAGAAAACACAACCAACCTCTGTGCAGCCGAATCCAAGACTATAGGAGACCATGGCTGCCATCAAAGGGGTATGGTCCTCCCTGGATTCTCAGTTGAACTCCGTGAACACTGAGGTTTCCCTCATGCGGGCTGACCTCCGGAAGTTGGGGATGAAAGTTAAGGAGGTGGAGGAAGCCACCAAACAAATTACTACGGACACCTTCTAACTCAAGGGTCAGGTACAGCAATTGACCGAAAACAGGACAAAATGGAGGCACAACTAGATGAATACGAAGGCAGAACATGTAGCAACAACGTGAGCATCCTGGGGGTGCTGTGGCAAGAGGAAGGCTTGGACGTGGGCCTCTTTGATGAAGAACTGACAGCGAAACCGTTACGTCCAAAATGCCTTTCTAATTTCTTTTCAATTGAGAGGGCCGACCGGGTTCCTGGGGGATGCCCCAGACCAGGGGCTCCACCCCGCCGATTAATAGCTAGAGTCTTCAATTTTCGAGACCGGGATGCGATACTTTAGACAGCACGGACCACTTCACCACTATCACTGGAGAACAGTCAGATATCCTTCTTTCTGAATTTCACAATGAAAGGTCAGAACCAACGTCGGAGTTTTCTGGAGGTGCTTAGAGAAAAGAACATAAGGTACGCCATGCTTTTTCCGACCAAATAGCGCATCGAAGCTGACGGGAAAAACTGGTTCTTTTCTTCCAAGGAGGAGATGTGGGACTAGCTGGAGGGCTGGCAGCAAGTGGGAAAACCTACCAAGAACAGACACACTGGACCAGACCCGACAACTCTCAAGGCCCAAGCAATGATTCACCTGGGAGAGGAGTGGATATGGCCCACGACAGCTGAACTGACAGCATGAACTAAATGCCTGTAATGGACTTGAAGTACAGATAATTGGGGAGAAGGGGGCTTCTAGTTTGCTGGAGGATAACTACTGATACTTAGGGGATCCAGACTGAGACAACGCCTTATTACTTGGAGCAGAATGGTGCACTACCAATTAGATGCCTAAGAGGCCCAGATGGGTTAGTGCGTTGGTCCGCGTTTACAAAGTCTGTAACCCTAGAAATCAAACAAGGGATGATAGGTTGGGACAAAGGCTGCTTTCCATGCACCTACTTAATCGGGGCAGGGGGGCGACGGGCACTCTGCCACGTTGGGGTGTGGGTAGTTCAAAATCCACTGGCAGGGGGGCAGGGAGTGAGGATCAGTTATGGGAAGGATCGGGGTGTTCTGTTTGTTTTTCCTACTAGTCACTCAATAACATTCCCATGCACCAGACAGCTTGTGCATCTCCACCCAAAACCTTTACGACCTAGCAAAAATCAGGGTGAAAGGCGTCCATTTGAAGTACTGGAAGGAGGGCGGGCTGAAGCTGTTTGCGGGAACCTTGGCGATCGAGGGTCGACGCTTGGCCTTGTCCCTCAGAAAATGAGATTGTTACACAGGTAGCGTATACGTCATTGACAATCCTAACCAGGAACGTCAATGGGCTGGGCGATAAAATAAAAAGGGAATTGTCCTGCAATATCTCAAACGCCAGGCTTCCGATATAGTCCTCTTACAAGAAATGCATTTGGTGGGCAATCACTGTAAGGCTCTGACAGATGGGGGTACCAGCTCATGGTCCACGCGGGATACACATCAAGGTCCAGAGGTACAGGTATTTTAATCAAGTAATCCCTTGTGTTAACCCCACACCACACACGGGTGGACCCACATGGTAGGTCTGCGATCTTGGAGGCTAGCTGGAAAGGGAGGCGAGTTAACAACATCTCAATGTATGCCCCCCCGGCTCTAGGTAAGGAAACATTGGTGGACCTGGGCAAGTTCATGCTTGACCTACCACTTGGCATACTGATCCCTGGGGAGATTTCAATATGACGTTAAAAGACCAGTTAGATAGACAACCTGCGCGTCCCTCGCCGAGGCTCAGCGGGCATATGTCGGAGTTTCTGGTCACATGGGCCTCACGGATATATGGCGCCACTATCATCCTGATTTGACATGATTCACATATTTCTCTAACTCACATCATAGCCTTTCCCGTGGAGACTACCTTTTGACCCACTCAGCAAATGTTGGTAGCTTCCGGGATCCATGCTGTCTTTCACGCAGTATCTTGGATCATTCCCCGGTATGGGCGGAACTCTCATTTAACAAGCAGCGCCAGAGAGCCACATTAACCATGAATCCATAGCTACTAAAAGTGCCAGATATTAAAGAACGCTTACAAGAACATTCGAAAAATTACTTCAAAGAAAATGTGGGTTCTGTGGAGTCAGCTCAGACGATATGGTAGGCATATAAAGTGGTGGTGAAAGTACAGGCACTAGCTCTTAAAGTGGAGTACATTAAGAAGCAACAAGCACAGATAGAACAATTGGAAGCTGATCTCCAGACTCTCGAGGTAGAATACACGCAATCCCCTACTGAGGATGTTCGTCATAAATTACAGGTCAAACAGTTGAAATATAGAACTATGGCGCGTGAACGGGCTGGGGCCAAGCTACTGGCAACCCAACATAGAATGTATGAACTTAGGGATAGAGCGGGAAAGCTGCTTTTCTGGTTAGAACGGAGGGAGTTGGCTGAGCAATGGGTCCCCCATTAAACCGTTGATGGAACCCTGGCTATAACAGATCCTCAGGAGATAGCAGAGGCATTCGCAGATTATTTTGACCAGATCTACACTCCCTCGGCTGTCCCCACCGCTAAAGAGTCCCAACAATTCTTGGCAGATGTGCATCTACCGGTCCTATCCCCAGTGAAAGAGTCGCTGGAGGATGATTTTACTGACGAAGAGGTCCAAAAGGCGACAGGGAACATACAATCCGGGAAAGTGATGGGTCCTAACGGGATCCCTATTGAACTCCTCAAATCTACTAGCTTCCTCATATCACCTTATTGAAAAGTGATGTACAATGAGAGCTATGAAAAAGGGTTATTGCCGGAGGATCAGAGGCTTGCTTCTATGGTAATCATTCGCAAACCGGGAAAACCCGTAAACAAATTTGGATCCTACCGGCCGATCTCCTTAATTAATGTTGAGGCCAAGATTCTAGCGGAATTACTGGCTACCCGGCTGGCGCCGTTCTTTCCCTCGCTTGTGCATGCGGATCAATCCGGCTTTATGCCAGGCCGCAGCACAGCCCTTAATTTCCACAGGCTCCACAATATGATCGGTCACCAACATGTCATTGAAGAAGATGCCATAATCTTAACTTTGGATGCTAAAATGATGTTTGACTCGATAGAGTGGCCATACCTCTTCAAGGTGCTACAATGCTTGGGATTTGGACCAACATTCTTGGGATGCATCAGGTTGCTAAATACAGACCTCACAGGACAAATTAAAGCCAATACCTGCGTATCACATGTGTTTCTGCTGAGGAGGGGTACTAGGCAGGGAAGCCCCCTATCTCCATTGATATTTTCTCTGATACTGGAGACCCTGGTGTCCTGGGTTAGAGGGGATGCAGTGTTGAGGGGATTGAAATGGGCCAAGGGGCAGGAAGACAGGATATCCCACTATGTGGATGATATCCTGCTTTCCTTAGCAGCCCCTGTGAAATCACTTCACAGAATATTAAATATCTTCACAAACTTTGGGAGATATTCGGGATACTCAATTAATTGGTCTAACTTCCTACATATGTAAATGGTATGACCTAGACTTCAATGATTGTGAAGCCGGTCTTTTTAAACTCTCGCTCTCACCTCATTTCACTCTTTCTAGGACCTTAATTTATCGACCCCCGGGACGAACTGGTGTATGGCCCTCCTCACTCCCTGATCTCATTGCCCCTTATTACTACAAACTACTAACTTCTTGATTTTGGGCGACCTTAATTTACATTTCAACAAGACTACCTGCTCCACTAGCACCAACCTCATTGCTGACCTGGCAGGTTTGAACATTATTCTTCACAACTCAGGCCTTCCCACAAAGCCAGAAATTTACTCGATCCTATCGTCTCCAACCTTAATACCGTTTTATATAAATCTGCTATCCCAATCCCTTGGTCCGACCATTTTCTGGTAGAATTCCAAATTAAACATGAGTAGAGCTCCAAGAACCCCGGGTATCCCTCGGGGTGAAGGAACGGCAGAAACTGGAAAGATCTAGACATAAAAAAACTCAATCTTCTTCTAGAAAACACTATGCCGGTTACGTCTATCACTAATCTTGATGATGATATTGTCTTCCATCAATGGCTAACGTCGTCGTTTGATGTATGTCTACCGCCAACCAATAGGAAATATATTCACCACCACCCCCCCAGCCCCCCAGCCCCCTGGTTTTCAGAAAAGCTCAAACAAGAAAAAACTAAATGCAAAAATTTAGAAAGACGCTGGTGCAAAAACTACGAAACAACAATAAAAGCAATGTATAAATTAGCCTAGAGCAAATATCACTCATGTGTAATACGGCTCGGGCAGAGCATGCCAATCAAACTTTTCTACACACACAAAACTGCCCCAAAGTACTGTTCAAAGTTGTAAAGGAACTTTCGGGTGCCTCGTGTCAGCCTAAACCCCCATGTGTGAATTCTAATCAATGCGATAACTTAGCAGAATTCTTTGTTGAAAAAATAGATAACATCTACGCTGACTTTGATAAACAATCCACAACCTTAATAAATTCACAACCTACTGTCCCCTCTACACAATGTCTCTCTGAGGAAGTCGATCCAGCCAACAGCGACACCTGTTTAGACAAATGGACACCACTTTTCCTCCTTCCATGGCATTCTTGCCAGTATCAAATCTGGGTCACCAAAGGATCCGCTCCCCCCATCGGTCCTTCATAAGCTCAATCATCCCATTCTTAACATCATCATGGAACTACTCAACACATCTTTATGTGAAGCAATGGTTCCCTCTGCCTGGAAGCATGCCATGGTCGTACCCCTGCTGAAAAGAGCAAAAACCGATCCGGAGGTCCCATCCAACTTTCGCCCCATTTCCCTTCTTCCAGTTTTCTTCAAAATTCTGAAGAAACATATCAATACCCAACTTACAGTTTTTACTGAGACACATAATATCCTACACACATCACAATCTGGCTTCAGGGCAGGCTTTGCTCCAGAATCTACACTGTTGGGTGTCACTGAAAACATTTGTCAACAAGTCGACAAAGGAGAAACAGTGGCACTTATTTTGTTGGATCTAAGTGCCGCTTTCGATACTGTTTCTCACACTGCTCCCCTAAATACTCTCCAATCCCATGGTGTCACAGGCCTGGCACTCACATGGTTGTCCAGTTTCCTTTCAAACAGGACCCTTCAAGTCTTCTCCCCTACCGCCGATTCCAAGACTCAGGTATCTCAATATGGAGTCCCCCAACCCTCCATACTTAGCCCCTTGCTCTTTAACATCTATGTTAGCCCTCTGGCTACGTTAGCTGAGCAAGCCGAGCAAACCATATATTCGTATGCCGATGACACTCAGCTCATCTTTTCACTCTCCACTAAGGAGACCTCTAAAACATCAGCGCTCAGGTCTGGATTAATAAACATTGCCGACTGGATGCTTGCCCACAAACTAAAGCTTAATGGTGGAAAAACCAAACTCCTCCTCTTCGGTAAAAATAAAACCCTCTGGGGATCCCACCACTGGCCATCTCAAATGGGTTCTCCCCCTCTCCCGTCTCTATCGTCCCGTAACCTTGGTGTCATCCAACTGTCAATGAAGCAACAAGTGGTCAAAGTGGCCTCCACCTGCTTTGCCATACTCAAATGGCTCAGGAAAATTATCTGGATGCTCCCTCTGTCAACCCGAAAAACTGTCATCCAGGCTCTTATTACATCCAGGTTGGATTACGGTAACATACTGTATTTGGGGGCAAGCAAGGAAGTGCTTCACAAGCTACAAGTAGTCCAGAACTCCGCAGCCAGACTGCTCTGTAAACTACCCAAAAGGACTCCCATCTCAGCCTCACTCCAAGAACGTCATTGGCTGAGTATCGACAGTCGGGCCAAATTTAAAGCCCTATGTTATATGCATAATATAAACTCTAACTTAGCTCCTCAATATCACAATGCCTTGCTACCACCACTACCAGCCTCCTTGCCCACTTCGATCCTCGAATCAACACAAATTTCTTGTCCCTAGGATCAAACAAGCCAGAATGGGAGGACGCTTGTTTGCCTATCTGGCCCCCTCCTTCTGGAACTCCTTTCGAACTCACTTAGGTACTGATCCACATTATCTCAAATTCTGAAAAGGCCTAAAAACTTGGCTTTTTAATCAGTAATACCTCCTTTTCCGTTCTGTGTCTAGCCTATTCTTCTTGCTCACTGTGTTCACAGGCGCCAGGAAACCTACGGGTACCTGTCCACTGGATACATTTAATTTAATAATAATAATATTAAATCCGTGCTTTTCCCATTGCATTGGCCGGTTCCCAGACTTCCTCTCGGGTATACAGTGGAGGTGGAGGAGAATGGATTCCGCTATCTGGGAATCTATATCACACTGGATCCTACCGCATTTTACACAAACAATCTTGTTGCCCCCCTAGTTCAACTGAGGAATGATGTGAAACACTGGAGAACTTTGTCTCTCTCATTAGTGGGCCGCTCAGACCTTTTCAAAATGTTGGCGCTTCCCCGTTACCTATATATTTTACAGAATTGCCCGATTAAAATACCAGAGTCCTATTTTAGAAGTGTTGAGAGTGAGGTGAGGACCCTGTTGTGGGATGGGAGGGCCCCCCACATAGCCCTGCATAAGCTGACTAGGAGCTGGTACGATGGAGGCATTGCTCTCCCGGATATACGCCTCTATTACTGGGCTTCACAGCTAGTGGTGGTGAACCACTGAATATAACATCCCCAGTTAGACCCGGCTTACCTCCTGGATCACTATCAGATGGGGAGGGGGAACTAGGTGGCGCGCAACAAAGATGGCCACACACCAGTGAGGCACGTGCCGTCCTGGCACTAACACATACATTTTCCTCATCCTTCGTTGCCAGTTATACACCTGAGTTGCAGAGATTGTAGCCTGTATGCCCAGCAGACTACCGGATGTGCCTTTTCTGGTCTGAATTGCCCATGACCAGCTGAGAAAGTTCGGCAAGTGCAGGACGATGTGGACAAGGGTGAACAAGGGTGCCGGTGCATAATCTGCGCCGAACCCGCAGCTTCTGCCTGATGTGTAGGCCGCCCTGAGGGAAAAACGCCACTGTGTCTCCACATGTCGGCGGAAGGGGCGTGCATATCCTAGAGGCGCTGCGGCAACATCACAGCAATGGCTGCGATGGTGAGGAGATTGGTGGGGAGGGGCCTCAGTGGGAGCAGTCGGGATGAAGGGTCGGATCCGCTCCCGGGGAAGACAGGCATTGCTAGCATTGAGTAATCCCGACCTCTCCCTTGGCCGCACACGGAAAATGGCTGCGAGACGGGCGCGGCGGGAGTGATCATCGGAATCCACGAACCCCCGGCCTGCATTAATAAAGTGGATTGGCTGTCTACTGCCTCCCGACCTGGGAGACGGAGAAGGCCAGGTTAATTTACTGACCACGTGGCAGGGGTAGAGCGGACTATCTGTGCCCCACTCCCCACCTCTATAAACTATTTTGACGCCTGCCAAATAAGTGTTACTCTAAGACAGAAGTTATAAACATTGCCCCTCAGGACGCGAAGGAGGTCTGATTATCACGCCCGCTAGCACAGTGCAGCTGTCTGTACTACAAGTGGAGGCCTCATCATCTAGAAGCTTGTACCATACAATAGCCCCAGCATCTTCATAACTGAGACTATCTCCTGGCAACCAGTACTGACCAGTAGGCAACCCAAGTAGAACGACCCCAGGCGGGAGTAATACTGGACTATTCTCTTAACACTTCGCCTCATCAGATCTTTTTACTACACGTACCGTACAATAGCGCAGTCTCCCTTTCTGGTCAACATGGGCAGAACAGATGGGAAGCAAACCAAGATCCCATTCGAGGCGCAAAAAAAGTCCAGGAACCAAACAGACGACAACCCAGAGTATGTGTCCCCTGACAGTCAAGATGAGTACTGGAAAGCAATATTACTAACTGGGAAAAATAACCTCTCCTCAATTGACGCAAAAATGGATGCCATGAAGTCTCATATGGACGCTATTGTACAAAAAATTTAAAAACATGACCATAGGATTATGGAAGCAGAAAACAGAATCTCTGAGATGGTAGATGGCGTCTCAAGCAGTAAAGAGCTGTTTTCACAGATGGATTGCTTGTTGAAAGTCATTGCAGTCAAAAATGAAGATTTAGAGGCGCTTTCTCTGTGGAACAATGAGCACGTGCTCGGCCATCGGAGACACTTAACACTGTTCGCATGGAAGACTTTATCGAGAATCTGATCCGAAACCTGTTTGGAGCAGACGCATTTTCCCAGCACCTCGTCATTGAGAGAGCACATAGGTCCCTGAGTGTAAGACCTCCTCCCGGGGCACTACCACAAAGTTGTGGAATACGAGAACACCTCCCTTGCTTTCTACCCTGACTTTACCCAAAATATGCAAGAAGCGAGACGGAAATTCACTCCTGTGAGAAAGAAGATGCAAACCTTGAGTTTCCCCTACGCCATGGTAAATCGGCGCGGCTCTGAGTCACACATCAGGGAAAGCCGTATGTGCTTCACAATCCTCAGCAGGTTGATGACTTTCTAAAGAGGTTCCAGCGACCAGCATCCATGGCCACCTCATCTAGGTCTCAATCCAGATCCATGTTTCCACTATCAAAACTGGACTAACCATGATAGGATGAAGATTGATAACCTAGCCTGAGGCACCATCGTTTGTAATTGTATATCCTGGTCCCCAGGGCTTTAAGTGGGCCGGGTCTGTCCGGGTCTGAGCACCGGCAGTTATTTTGAGGGGGCCTCGAAACGGGTCTCTATCGGGCTCTATTTTCGTGACACAACAACTTTGTAAATGTTGCAACGTTTTCCATGGAACATCGTGAAAGTTGAGAAGAAACAAACCTTTGCAATATCGAACCTCTAACACTTTAGCTAAATCGGGTCTGCACCACACTCGCAGCACTCTTCGAGCACTGTAGCCCAGTAGCCGCTTACATCAGCAGTATGTGCGTCATGGCGTCCACCGAGAAAGCTACACAGAAGATGGCAGCAATAGCGCACAAATGATTCATGGAAGGAGGTGTCTTGTCTACTCATCGGATGTACTCTGAATACACACTGCGCATTTGCTTGTAACCAGGTGAATGTATACAATGTGTGGGGTACTCTTTAGTTGCATGCCCATTTTCTGGCTGGCAGCTGCATCATTAAAGCTTGACATTAGCCTGGAGTCATAAACAATGATTACGCCACTGTTATCTGCCCCTCCTGGCTGTGTCACCTGACATTCCTTTTTCACTATTTATTGTTCGGATACTCGGTTTTTCGACGGAAATGTGTAAACAGGGACCTGCTATTTCACAACTCTGAACCCCATCTTGAACCCTCTTTCTTGAGAGACTGCCACCCAAGTATGGCCATTGCCCCCAACCACAAATTACTGGGGAGTCAGGACCCCATTTTGCAGGTGTTTGTGTCATCACCCAGATGGTGCCTGCATTAGCACAATACAATGTCTTTTAAATGCAGCTTTGCCAGTGACTGATGACATTAAAAACATATAAAATTTTGTCACTTATCTCAACCATACATATTCTGTCAACCTCCAAATGAAGAAAGGCAGGGACAGCCCTGCTAGGATTTGAAACCATGATCTACAGCCTCCTCGCGGCTTCACACCTGCCCAAGCGCCTGTATACCCCCTCGGGTGATTGGTGTGCTATACGAATCGATAGAACATAACACAATGACACTCGGGGCTTTAAGTGGGCTGGCTCTGTCCGGGTCTGAGCACCAGCAGTTATTTTCAGGGGGCCTCGAAACGGGGCTCTATCAGGCTCTATTTTCGGGCCAGGCAGAGGTAGTCCGTTTTTCTTTTTTCTTTTTTTTTTTCTTGCACCAAACTTATTTTGCTCTAGCTGGAATTGCCAGGCTAGATTCTGAGGCCTCTGACCTTTGTGCATGCTTTAGATCCTTTCATACATATTCTCATAATATGATGCGAGACTGTGGGAAGTATCACAGTTTAGGACAGAAAGTCCTCTCTTTAATTGATTACTTTTCAGGCACCTATCTCCGAGTCATTCTGAGTAAACTTTTGTTTGTTGGATAAGTTACCTAGAACTAAGGATAATAAAAAAACGTGAAATTTCATAGATTTAGAGCTTTATTTTTGGTAAGCGTAAGATTGCGATCCTGCAACCAGCTGCCAAACACACACAGCGGCACCCGAGTACTTCACAAGTCTTTAAAAGACCATTTGCTTGTTATCGAGGCTTGATGAATTAGCCCCCCCCTAAATGTTTTCTTAGCGCCCCCCCCCCATGAAATTTGGCTCTACTTACGCATTAGCCATACATATCTTTATTTAGAACACACCCCTACTTGGATAGGCCACACCCCTTTAAGAGGTTTGCCCCGCCCCTTTTAGAGCACCCCCAGTTTATTTTCCCCACTTAAAGCCCTGCTGGTCCCGTAGATCCGCTGAGGCAAGGCGCTTGTGTGGGGTACAGTGCCAGGCACCGTACGGTGTGTCCCAGAGGCTCGAGGGGGCCCTCATCATCTGCCGCTCCCGCTCCAGACTGGCAGGCTGCCGCCGCGGCTTTCACAACGAGGCGGCGGCGGCGAGAGGACAGGCTTTAGAGGTCCTGCGGTGGTCGCCCAGAGCTGGGGATGATCTGTTGAGGTGGCCAGCTGTGGTGGTGCGGGCGCCCGTTCCTGAAATCGGCAGTGGCTGCGAGGTTGCCGCGGCGCCCCTCCCCCCTTCCTTCCAAGCGGCTGGAGGCCAGGGCCCTGGAGAAGCTGTTCTGGTGTGGAGGCCCAGGGAGAGACTGGCGGGAGCGGCCCGACGCAGAGCGGCAGAGAACGGCTGGCACTGAGGCCCTGCACGGACAGGCTCCAGGTGGGTCTCACTCTGTCGCCACGGCGCCTTTTCCACTGGTGGTGGCAGCCTTTGGTGCCCGGTGGCGGCGTGGTGAGGCCTCTACAAGACCATAGGCCCTACAAGACCATAGGCCCCACTGTGTGACTGCGTGTGCTGGGGAACTGTGAGGCCTGTGACAGGCACAGGGTCTGGTAGTGCCTGGACCCAACCCTCCTTGCTGAAGTAACTGAGGGCCCGTGGAGCAGACCATCGTCCGGAGAGCACCCAGCGGGGACCCAAGCTGGCCCTGAGGATGGTGACGCCGCGGGGGGGTGCCCTCATTCCTCTGCAGCACCTGGGTGTCGTTTGCTGGTGACGGACTGCCAAGTGGCCTGATATTTGCTGCTGCAGGTTGCGGGCCATAACGGGACCGGGCTGCCTGGGGGCCCTTATTGGTCGAGACCGGGGCGCAGGATAGTGGTGCCCGCTCGACGATTCTACCGGGGGCTCTTCCTTGCTTGGCGGTGGGGCTGGGCCTGCCATCCTCTTCCTGCTCTGCTGCTCTGCTGCTCCGCAGACTGTGCTGCCCGGGTCCACCGGTGAGTGGACCTCCACCCCACTATGGGTAAAAACAATGCCGGCGCGACGGCGCATAAGCAGCCCACCATGGATCAATACGCCACGGCCGCCACGGCCGGGAGGAAGGACGTGGGGGGGTCTCCTCGGACACAGCAATGCTTCTGGAGGCCATCACACAGTCTCACATGGCACTAGAGGCTCAGATCGGAGCGGTGGAGTCCGAAGTAGGGTTCCTCCGCCAGGATCTCCGGAAGGCGGTGGACCGGATCACAGAGGCTGAGACGAGGGCTTCGACAGTGGAAGATACCGTGTCCGCCCTCCAGAAGAAGGTTGACAAGCTGGCCATGGTCTCCAAGGAGCTTGCGGCTAGGGCCGAAGACGCAGAAGGGAGGGCCCGCGCAATAACATTCGCCTGGTAGGCTTTCCGGAAGGATGCGAGGGGTCCTCGATGGGGAACTTTCTCTCAAATTGGCTCAGAGCGCTGCTACCAGCTGAGGACTTTTCATCCTGCTTTATGGTTGAGAGAGCACATCAAGCCCTGACTCGGAGGCCACGGTCGGGCGAGCGCCCGTGCCCTGTCATTGCTCGCCTCCTTAATTACGCAGACCGAGATGCCATACTCCGTTTAGCCCGAACGCACAAAGAGAAAATGGTCTTTGAGTCTCATCCCATCATGGCTTTCCCTGACTACACTCGGATTGTCCAGCAGCAGCGACAGTCCTTTGTGGCTGCAAAGCGGCGTCTGCGTGACCTGAACCTTTCCTACGCTCTTATGTTCCTGGCCCGCATGAAAGTACTCTTTCAATCTAAATTGTATTTCTTTGACACCCCTAAGGAGGTCTTCGCTTGGACGGATGAACGCCAACATCTCAAGCCGCACACTCCGCCGCCTTGTGACTCGGACTTCTCTCAAAATTCACACCAGAGTGGCCGTCAGGGCGGAGATGTCCCTCACCGGCGGCACCGCTCCCGCTCAAATTGGCGCTCTCAGGATAAGACAGATGTAGCAGAGTGAGGTACTCTGGGGTTGTGCTTCTGCTGGTTGGTCAATTCCCTTCTGGTGTTGGCAGAGATGACTCACTCTTTGCCCGGACGCTATGTTGAAGGGACTGTTACTTACTCTCTGGCTGGGTCGGGCCAGACTCGCCTTCTTGTTCTAAGTTGTTGGGTGGGGGTGGGATCCATTGAAGGGTCCCCTGTTGTTTTCTCGTTGGAGGGCCTGGACGGGACTCTGCCGCGACAGATACTCCATGTTTCAGGAAGTATAAGGGGGGTGGGGGGTGGAGAGGGGGGTTGGACAGTTAGTTTCTAAGTTAGGTTGTACGTTGTTTGCACTGCACCGACTCACATGCTTGTTCAGACTTCCACGCTTTGCTCCATGTAGGGCCCATGACACACACAGCTAGGGATGTCCTCACAGGTGACCTTAATTTTGTGTCCTGGAATGTTCGGGCCTGCTGAATAAGGTCAAGCGAGGGTCGGTACTGAAACAGGCCAAGCGCTACTCTGCTGATATCCTGCTCCTTCAAGAGCCTCATCTACTAGGCAATGAGGCCCTGTGCCTCTCCAGATTTGGCTACCACTTGGTTTATCATTCGGGCTTTTCCAGGGGCGCACAGGGCACAGCGATACTTGTACACCGCAGGGTCCCTTTCAAGGTTACTCGACAATGGCTAGACCCCGGCGGCCGCTTTACGGTCATTTCTGGTACGCTAGCGGGTGAACAGTTGACAATTGGTAGTATATACACTCCACCCCCCCGTAGCCAGATGTTTGTGGACAGACTAATGCAGCTTTGGGGAGAGCTCCCTGATGGTTTGGTTATACTTGGAGGAGATTGGAATGCCATTATGGCCCCACTGGATAGATGGCGGGCGCAGCTTCAGACCGCCCCCCCTAGATCCAAACTTAACACCCTGGGGCACCCTTTGGGCTGGTTGGACACTTGGCGGGCCCTTCACCCCTTTGAGGCAGGCTACACATACGTGTCTTCTGTACACCCCACTCTTTCTCGTCTAGACTTCATATTCCTCCCGCATATCTACACACATAGGGTTAGGTCCACCTCCATCCTTCCCCGAGGCCTGTCGGACCACTTGCCCACCAAGCTCGTACTCTGTTTGCAGACCAGCAGGTCCCCCTATCGCTGGCGCATGTCTCCATGGTTGCTTCGGGATCCCGGGTATCAGGAGGCACTCCATCATGATACGGTTGATTACTTTGCCTCGAACGTCGGGTCGGTTTCGTCCAAGATATCGCTTTGGGAAGCCTTCAAACCCAAGCTACGCGGGGTAGATATCAGTTATCGTACCGGGGAAAAGAGATGCCACCTGGCGCAGACTCTAGAGCTGGAGAAGCGTCAAGGAGACCTCCAGGATTCGGTGGTGAGGGGTTCAGGAAGCAGTGCCTGCCACAATTTGCTTCATGTTCAGCAGCAGCTGCGCCAGCTGCTTACGAACAATGCCAAAGAAGCGTGGCTGGTGACACAATATCGCATATATCAATAGGGCGATAAATCCAGCCAGATGCTCCACAGATTCTGCCAGGCGCGGTCCGCCCCAATGCAGGTCCCAATACTCAGATCCTCTACTGGCGCCTTGTGCTCCTCCCCGGAGGCTGTGGTGCAGGTCTTTGCGGAGTTCTACGCCACTCTACACGATGCTCGTGCGGAACTTGCAGATTTGCTCATAGATGCCTTGCTGGTAGACATCCCACCGAAGCGCTTATCCGATGAGCAGCGAGACACCCTTGATAAACCTATCTCTCTCAACGAATTGCAGACTGCCCTCGCCAATATCCACTCGGGCCGGGCACACGGTCCCAATGGGTCCCCAGCGACTTCCTACGGCCCCCACCTGCTCCGTGCTCTACACCAGGTGCTTGAGCAGGGTATCCTGCCCCCGACTGGCGGCATGCTGAAATCATTGTCTTCCTCAAACCGGGTCGACCGCCGGAAGACCCGGGCTTGTATCGCCCCATATCCTTGTTGAACTTTGTGCCGAAGTTGTTGGGGAAGGTGTTGGCCGATCACCTTCGCACGGGTATACTGGATCTTGTCCACCCGGACCAGTCAGGCTTCATGCCGCGCCGTTCTACCAGGCATAACATACGTCGCGCATATAACGCCGTAGCTGAGGCCCACTGCCTGGAACGTCCTGCAGCGGTCCTACTAGCTGATATCGACAAGGCCTTTGACTCCCTGGGCTAGTCTTATCTTTTTAAATTACTGGGAGCTATTAATCTAGGTCCACGCTTTTGAGCATATGTTAAACTCCTATACACCGACCTGACCGCCTCAGTGAGGGTGGCCGGATATCGTTCAGACCCCTTTCGCATCCGACTGGGGACAAGGCAGGGATGCCCTCTGTCCCCGCTTCTTTTTGCTTTGGCCATCAAGCCACTGGCGGTATGGGTATGCCTGGATGTGATCTATAGAGGTCTGGTTTGGTCCCCAGAACACACTGATAAAATCACACTCTACGCGGACAACGCGCTATTCTTCTTTTCCGAACCCGCGGTCACAGGTCCGAGGGTGTTGGAGATTCTACAAGTGTTTGGCAAAACGTCGGGGTTGCGTGCCAATCCGTCTAAATCAACGCTTTTTCCAGTCTGTGAGGAGCAGGGGTGTCAGGCCTGGGCCTCACAGCTAGTCGTGGCAAAGGACGGGTTTAATTACCTCGGTGTCTATAACACCAGGAATCCCATCTCGGCATGGTTGCTTAACATGTCCCCTCTGCTTCCTGTAGTCCGGGAGGAGACCACGGTATGGTCCCATCTCCCCCTGTCTCTTTACGACAGGTCCGCGATTTTTAAAATGGTATCGTTGCCGTACTTATTATACAAATTGCAAAATTACCCTTATCCCATCCCTCCCTCCTGGTTTCGTCAAGTAAATGCTCTCCTGAACAGCTTCCTGTGGGATGGTGTGGCGGTCTGGGTAGCTCTGGTGACATGCGTCCAATCTACTTACTGTGGGGGCATTGCGGCCGCAGACGTGAGATCGTAGTACTGGGCGTCCCAACTGTTGGTCATCAATGAATGGTGGTATGGTCCACAGGATGATCCGGCCTATGCGGTAGAGCGGCTCTTCCTAGAGGTCTATCCGCTGTTGGATCTGCTATATTGTGCCTCCGCCCTGGACGCCCTCCCCCCGGCCTGTCATACTGTGATCCAGATTTGGAGAAGTGTTTCGAAGTCTATGGGATGGTGGGGCATGCTGACGTGTGAGATGCCCCTCTGGCGAGGCATGTGCCTCTGATCGGTTGCGGCGTTGCCTGGGATACAATTGGGATCTCGACACTGGGTGACGTGATGCGCGGTCCCGCACTCAAATCCTTTCAAAGGCTACAGGAGGAGTTCGATCTTCACAATCCCAATTCCATGAGTTTCTCCAGCTTCGGCACGCTCTCTCTCCCATGATTAAAGACCTTACGACTTTGCCAGAATTCCATCCCCTGGAGGGTAGACTGTTGATGGGTGATATGGGGGAACACAAAATCCGCCAACTTTACCAGACGTTGACCACACATACCAAGACGAATCTGCATCGGACGCGGGCGGCATGGGAAGCTGACATGCCGACCCTTTCTGATGACGACTGGACCGAGGCTCTTGCTAGTCCCAGGGGCTCAGCAGTATCATCTAGATATAGACTGATACAGTTTAAATACCTGCATCGCGTGTATTATACCCGCTTCCGCCTCTGGAAGATGGGAGCTATCTCGTCTCCTGCATGCCTCAGATGCCAGTCAGATGACGGATCCTTTTTACAAACTGTTTGGGGTTGCTCAGTGTTACGCCATTTTTGGTCGGGGGTACTGTTCTGCCTGGGGCGGGTACTGGGGTGAGACCTCCTAGAGGATCCACCCCGACCCTCCTCCACAGCGCTGATGATATAGGAGGGAACATCTACAACTGACACCTTCTTTTCCTAGGGCTCACACTAGCTAAGCGCGACATGGCCCAGCTCTGGAAGTCTTTGTCTCCCCCTGGGGTGGTGGCCTGGAAATCCGCATTAGACAAATGAATGTCTGCCAAGGTGGCGGTGTTTCAGGCCCAGGGGTTGCCCGCAGAAGTATGGGGAAATTTGGGCAGCATGGGTCAAGTATCGGGGTATTGATCTTGCTATTTTTCCCACATCCACGAATCAAGATCCCATAGACAGCCGCACCATCACATGACTCTCCACTCCTACTCGTGGATTAGTCGGGGCGGAGATGTGATCATATGTATTTATTCCTGTTTAGTCTTTCAAGCGGATTGGGCGATGCAGGGATTGGGGGAGGTAGGAGGCTGGGGCTGTTGGGTTGGGCGTTTTATAGTTTCTCGAAGGATATCTGGGTCAGCAACCAGTATACTTATGTTCATTGCTATGTATAAATATGGCTTGTCGGGGGCTCACCCCCTTTGGATGGAAAAATTCAATAAAATTAATTGTAAAAAAAAAAAGACTACTGTACTCTGGACACTCACCCCTCTCTCCCCCCAGCACTTGGTCATCTAGTGAAAGACTCCAGTCTGGTGGGTTGTCAAGGGGTGACAGCGACACATGGGCCACCGAGTTTTACCCACACGGTGATCCCCCTATATACATCTATATAAGTTGTAATCCTGCAATTACAATGTCTCTCAATATGTTGTATGTGCCGATGTGTTTATAAGCAGAAGTTAAGTGACGATGGGAATGTATGCCTGACAAGTTGCGGATGTCGGAAGGTGGGAGGGGGAGTTGCCCAACACAGTGTCAACTACTCACAGACAAACGTCATAACCTGATACATGTCTACTGCTCAGATACTGGAGTCATGATGACCAGCCCTATGGTCACCAGTTTCTTGAACACTTACAGATCTCTTGATGCAGGCTAAACTTCTTTGCATAACATGAAATGTCCGGGGCTTAAATAACCCATGCAAAAAGCGGCAGGTGTTAGGGTACCTAGATAGGCCCATGTGCAGCTCACCATTGTTGGACTTGGCCCTTTTTGCAGGGTCATCCCTACACTTTTTGCCTTTGTCCTAGCCTTTTTCTGACATGGTTTGGGTGGTTTTAGGACTCTGGGCACATTAGCACTGCTGTTCAGTGTAAAGTGCATGTGCTCTCTGTGTTAAATATGGTAAGATTGGTCTACACCTGTTTGGCCTATTTAATTTACCTGTCAGTCCCTTGTAAAGTGGTGTCCCATATACCCAGGGCTCGTAAATTAAATGATACTGGTGAGCTTGCAGCACAGATTGTGCCACCCACCAAATTAGCCTTTCAAACCTATCTCAGACCTCTGCCATTGCAGGGCCTGTGTGCGCCGCTGTGAGTGGCACCTAAAGTGTGTGCCATGCCCGTGACCCTCCTTTTACTACATAACAGTCACCCCTAAGGAAGCCCCTAGCTAGCCCTATGGGTAGGTTGCATTGTATGTAAAAGATAGGACATGTAGCTAAAGTGTGTGACATGTCCTGGTAGTGACAAACAGCCATTTTGTTTTCTCACTACTGTGTGGCTGCCCTCCCATAGGAATGCATTGGGAATTCCCTGATAAGTGTTTCAGTGGTAGTTCCTGATATGAGAGGCGCAGCGTGGTCAAGTTTGGTTATGTTTGAAATAGTAATAATAATAAATGCTGCACAATGGTGTGCATAGATTTATTAGACTATTTTAGAAATGCCACTTTTAGAAGTTGGCATTTCTGTGTGCTTTGTGCCTGCCTGGACTGGATTATGTCACAGATAGGCTTAATATGGCACCTCTAATTTTTGGTTAAGGACATGGCTTAACAAGGACTTAACCCTGAACCATCTGATCATGAATGATGTTATGTCCTTAGACCACTCTACACAGGTCCCCTGGCTGGACTACGTGAGGAAGTCATTTGCACAATTGGGTAGACCGGAACTTTTTGCATCTCCTTTGTGTATCAGGAAAGAGGATGTAGACTCAGTCAAGAGGTATTTTATGATCAAGGCAAGATTAGGTCGTGAGGAAAGGGAAATGCAGAAGCCCTCAGTGAGGGCTCACTACTTGTCATTAAATACTACTGCACTGGAACCCTACCTCAGCATTGTCACCAGGCCTTACCATAGGTTCCTTTTGATTACGTTTAGATTTAATTTGATACACTTTTATTTGGGTAATTTTCAGACATGGGCCAGACCAGAGACAGCTCCACCTTGTTCCTGTGACAACCTCTCAGCCCAGGATACCATGCATTTTGTTATGTTTTGTGGTTTGTTTACTGAGTTACGGAAAAAATACCTGTTACCAATTTTAAGGGAGGCGAGCTTCCTACAAGTGAGACCGGCACTACTTTATCTCCAGTCATTGAGTAACACCCGTAGTATATTTTGTATGGCAAACTATTTAGTAACGGCATCTCAAATTAAATTACGCAATGCACCACCGAGTATAACTTATTGACTGCATACCCTATGAAGTTCAAACTTTTTATTTTATGTGTTGAATTTTTATCTACTGCACATCTACTGCACATCCGATGTAATTCAACATTTTTATTCTATGTATCGTTTATAAAGCATTAGTAACATATATTTTAATATGTATGGAATGTATGTCTTTTTATGATTTTACTCAAAATTGAATAAAGTATTTTGACTGACTGACACTACTGTGGGGCTGCCCTCCCATAGGAATGCATTGGGGATTCCCTGATGAGTGTTTCAGTGATAGTTCCTGATATGAGAGGCGCAGCGTGGTCAAGTTTGGTTATGTTTGAAATAGTAATAATAATAAATGCTGCACAATGGTGTGCATAGATTTATTAGACTATTTTAGAAATGCCACTTTTAGAAGTTGGCATTTCTGTGTGCTTTGTGCCTGCCTGCCTGATGTGAATTGCATGTCTGGCTTTTGATTGACAAGGGCTGAGAGGAGTGTGTGGCTCCAGGAGGGACAGGGTGAGCCATGGCTAGGCTAAATGGGACATGTGGTGTGTCTAATGACGAGACCTCAACTAACAAAGGGGAAGAGGAGCTTGGTAAACAAAGTGCTACAAATCCCCCTGAACCAGTTGCATCTGGTTCCCCCATGCCCTGCACTGCATACAAAGAAATGCTGAGTATAAATATAGGGGTTGTGACCCCATAATGTGGCTCTGTTCTATGCTGGGTGCTTGCTGCTGCTGGGGCCCAGGTGGAACAACCATGGGGGCTACTTCCCTGCTGGAGGGCCCAGCTATGCCCCCAGAACCTGGAGGAACTTTTTTGGCTTGGACTCTCTGTGATTCTAGCGACTTGTAAGCGCTGTGCTTAATTCCTTAATTTCCCCTTGAGAGAGGAGCACTGGAGCATCTGCTGCTGGGGGAATCCCCAGCGTAGGGATTCCCCCATGATGCCGATGAGGCGGGAGCCACCCTGTATTGATGCCGCAATTATCTTCATTAGAAAGGCGGGTGCCCACCCCACTTATGTGCTATCTATTTTTTGGCAAGAGCCCACCCCACGATTGTAGCCGCAGTGGTGCTCATTGGAAAAGCGGGTGCCCACCCCGCAAGGCCGCTTCTTGTGGCGGGCGCCCACCCCACTATTATTTTTACTTTAGGCTGCGGGAGCCTACCCTGCACTTCTGCGCTGGAAAGAGAATCACCGCCGTGGCCCGGCATGAAACAGGAAGTCAGGCATCTTGGAAGCCTGCTTGTGGGTGGGCCGACTGGAAGCAGAGAGGTGTGGCTGTTGTTGGCGGGGCTTCTGGAAGAACAAGGACAGCCCGCATGTGGCCGTAAGCAGGAGAGTGTGGGTCCAGCAAGAGCCCACCCCACCTTCGTGGTCCTGCCCCGCGAACCCTATGTAGAAGTCCAGGGTCCCAGGAGGGGGCCTGGGTGAAATCCGAGGTGAGAACCTGCCCCCACCACACTGGAGAAGAGCCGGCGAGGAAGAGGAGTGCCCGATCCAAGCCCCCGTGAGTGGGGCTGAGCCTGTTCTTTTATTTTTGTTGAAGGTGCTCACGGGGCACCAGGGCAGTAGCTGACTATTCTTAGCGGACCCGCCATAGAGTGGGCCGATCCAACGTGGGGGTGCAAATTGGCTACAAGAGCCCCAGAGCGGAGATCCAGAGCCCACGGCTCACTTTCTTGCCACAGCTGCACCGCCGTTGCGGGCAGCTGCAACATTGGGACAGATCTTCTGTAGAAGTCCCGGAGTGGGGCTTGGGGGCATTTCTCAGCATAATCAGTTGGTTGGCGCCAGTCGAGGCGCAGTGCCTGAGTGGTCCCGCAAGAGAACGGGCATCTCCAACTATGGGGCCATTTTGTCTCTATCTCTAGCCGGGGTCTAGAGGCCACCGTGGTACCCCTGCCTAATTGATGACTCTCAGTTGCACCGCTGTAGCGGGCAACTGCAACATTTGGCAGCATGTTGTGAGAGAGTCCAGAGAGGGGCTCAGGAGGCACAGTGGTGCCAGGGCTGATTTATTTTACCCAGCTGCAACATCCTGCCCCTTGGTTTTATGGAGTCCCAGTGGGAACCCACCCAGAGGGCACAGGGATTTCCCATGACTACTGTTCATCACAACTGCGCAGCAATTATTGGCAGCTGCAACATTTTGGCCTACGCTATAGCGACTTTGCGATTCTGCGGCTTTGGCAGCCAGTTCTGACTTTGGGGGACATAGGGCATATGAGCCCAGAGAAGGCCAGTTGGCCTGGGGGTCAGTTGAGAGTGTTGGTAGGGCGCAAAGCCCTAATGTGATGCCCCATGTGTATTACTCCTAATGCAAATGTGATTTATGCTTAGGAGGTAATTGCACACTGTGTTTATGCTGGTGAGGCCTAGTACGTAATGTGTATATGCTAATGAGGTATGGGCCTAACGTGATTTATTGCCAAATGTCATGCTGTGATGTTTCGGCTAATGAGATGGTATAATGCGTTTATGCTTATGATGATTTTTGCCTAATGTTATTTATGCCCCATGATTAGTGCCTAATGTGTTTGGGCTGCTGATGTCCTAGTGTGTAAGGGGTTTATGCTTAGGAGGGTATATTATGGTAATGAGGCCTATTGAATTATGCGTAGGAGGTTCGGGCCTGTTGTGTCTTATGCCTGACGTAATAATGCTGAGGTCATCATTGCTAGTAATTAATTTGGCGCAAGCCTTAGCCAACCAGAAATCCCATTTCTAACTGCCATACTGCAAGAAACTCACCTAGACCAGACTACTGACCCCTGCTGTGCTGCTAAAAGGGCGTCACATTGGTGTTTCTCATCCTACTCCACATATTCCAGGGGTGTAGCCATTCGTTATAAACCACACACACTATTTGTATTAGCATGCACACTAAAAGACCCCCAGGGTCATTTTTGTCTAATGTGGGGATGTATGGCACAACAGGAAATAACTATAGCGAATTGCCATGGCCCTGATATAGACAACACTCTCTTCTTCCCCACCCTATGGGGTAAGATACTTTTCGTAGGCTTGACATATCTACTATGGGGAGGAACCTTTAACACAACAATCTCCCCTGCACTGGATAGGTCCCACTCAAGTATGCAACATTACACCACCATGCAAAAGCACTTAGCGGGAATAATAAAGGACAACTATCTTCTAGATGCATGGCAATACTTACATCCCCACGCCAAAAGGGGCACACATTACTCCGCGGTGCACTCTTCATGGTCCAGGCTGGACTATTGGTTTGTGTCCACAGGCCTGGGAGGCTGGGTGGACGCTGTGACGTATTTGGCAAGGACATACTCAGACCATTCCCAGGTGAAGATGGTACTTTCGCCACCCTTAAGCCAACCTTCCTATGCAAGGTGGAGGCCAAATCCATTGCATCTACTAGATACCGTCTTTAAAGCTGAAATTGAGCAGGAGATCCAAGATTTTTTCAAACGCAATACCAATTCCGTCTTCAGTCTTACCACCGTATGAGAGGCATTTAAAGTCACCATAAGGGGGTCATGTATAGCTAAAGGAGGAGGCATTTTAGAAGACATTGAGAAAGATATAAACAAACTGGAACAGGATATCTGTGACACGGCAGACGAAGGCTCTGTAAGAACTACATTACGTGAAAACTTGACAGAATATAACAAAACAGCTGAGCGGGAGAATAAATTCCGTAGTAAATACTACGGAGGGCGTCAATACACGGAGAGAGACCGCCCAGGGAAAGTAATTGCAGACCTTGTTCGACAACATAAATTCTCCAACTATGTTGCAGTAATTCAGGACCCGGTGGGCAAGACATGTAGAAACATCTCTAGCCAGCTGCACACCTTTATGGCATATTACAAAACCTTATATACAACACATAGACAACAACCACTGGATCTCCAAGCATACTTCGAAGATACCTCCTTGGCCTGGTTAGGAGACTCCCATCGGTAATTCTTGGGAGCAGAATTGGAGGTTTATGAGATCACGGCGGTAATCATGCAAATAAAATCGGCCCACATGCTGGGGTCTGATGGACTACCAATTGAATTTTATAAAACATATTTGACACAGCTGGTCCCCATTTTAAAAGCAGTTTTCTATGAAGAAAAAGAAGAGGGACGACTCCCGACCACGATGAGAGAGGCTATGATCACTTCCCTATTAAAACCCAGCAAACCTCCCAATCAATGTGAATCTTACCCCCAGCATTCACTGAGTAATTGTGATACAGAAATCCTTGCTAAGGTACAATCCAACAGGTTGAACCTGTTAATGGATGGATTAGTACTGCTGGACCAGTCCGGGTTTATCCCTGGCCGAGCAATGTCCCATAATCTTAGGACACTCTTTGCAGTCCTTTAGGATATTGACCCTGACTGCGCCGCAGTGGCAGTGTTCCTTGATGCCACTAAGGCATTTGATTCTGTAGAATGGGATTATCTATGAGGCACTTTGAGATATATAGACATGTTCCAGGAATTCCTGGGATGGGTAGAACTACTGTTTCTCCAACCCATTCCTGCTGTTATCAACAGGGCACATTCCCCCCCTTCACCATCACCAGCGGCACATGCCAGGGCTGTCGTTTATTCCCCATATTATTTGCCCTAACTATAGAACCGCTCGCTGCTGAAATAAGGCAACACCACAAGGAACGCGCACTGATAGACCCATCCAGACAACTTTTGATTTTGCTTTACACAGATGACATCACACTCTATCTCAGGGACCCACAGCATAACTTGAACCCATTGCTGCGAGAAATATAAAATTCAGCGAATACTCAGGCATAAAAATCAACTGGGCCAAATCATCTATTTTTCCACTGACTGAAGCGACTGCATCATATGAACTAGACAACCCACCGACATGGAGTAGTGAGGGGAATAAATACCTAGGGGTCAAAATCACCAGGGACAGGGAAGAATTAATGCACTCCAATTATGGGGCTACTCTGGAAACAGTTACTGACTCAATCACATAGTGGATAGCTATCCCACTGTCCATGGAAGGGTGGATCTCCCTGGTAAAAATGATATTGATGGCCAAGTTCTTCTACCTCTTCACTAACATATCTTACGACCCTGGGAAATCCTTTTAGAAATGCACTAAAGACACAGACCATTCATTTGGTGTGGGATGGTTAACAAGCTAGGCTCCGATGGAATACTTTGACGCTACCTTTCTCACAGGGTGGCTAAGAGGTACCGGTTTTCGAACTTTACTATACCTGTGCACAAGTGCAATTTGCCACATACTGGTTCCAACCGCCCCCCTTCATGCCGCACTTGGTGATTGAGGTGGGTTACATGACCCCTGTCCCCCTCTCGGGTTTTATATTCTCCCCCACTAAGAAGTGTGATCAGGATCCCACCATCGTTGCATGCAGCTTGGAAGAAGATTGCCACCAAACTGCCAATATCAATACTATATTCTACCAAATTACCACTGATTTATCATCCTGAGCTCCAGGTCACCTACGAACGGCAGTGCCAATCATTGCTGGAAAAATCCTGATAAATACATGTGGGTACCTATATAAAGAGGGACACTTCCGTTCCCAGGAGCAATTCTTTGGTACTACCACACCTACTACCATGGACTTATTCATGTTTGTTCAACTTCGACAAAGTGTAAGGTTGGCCATACCGACGTTCCCACATGAAACCTCTACTCTCCCACCGCGCTCCTACAAGCCGAGCCTCCCTAACATGTCATCTCACTCATCCACCATCATACACAAAAGGCAGCTAAGGCCCGTGTGCTGGGTGCCCGCTCGCACTGGGAGGTTGCTCTAGGGATACAGCTGACAGATAAACAATGGGAGTTCTGCTCCACGCTGACAGAGGCTCTCACACCAAATAGCAGGCTGCGACTGATCCATTATATGTTTTTGCATAGATTATACTGTACCCTGGTCAAACTCCGCAAATTCAAGCTCAGGGAGGACAATACATGTGGCAGGTGCAGCTGTTAGGGGGCTGACTTCCTCCACTTTGCATGGCAGAGCCCAGCCATTTTTGATTATTGGCAAATGGTATTTGCTGGAAAGGAACAGATGATTGACATGACGCTAAGGTGGGGCTTCACTGGGGTACACCAGTGGAGTCGATACTGTATCTAAGAAATACGTAGAACTGGGGTTCCTGATTGTTAAGAGCAAAGTGGCCTGCAGGTGGGGACGAGGTCGCACCCCAAATTTATAAATTGGCTGCATGATCTTACAATTTGTCAGGAACACTCATTCAATTATTCTGAACTACTTCCGCCTTCCTCCAGACCACGGGACATATGGGCCCCTTGAAATCATATCTCCGCTCCTCATCAGAGGACGTAGCAGCCACCCCAGATACACCTTAGAGGGTGGTGACGGGAGGAGGTGAGCACAATGCAGAGGTATAGACCTCTAATACGGACCAATAGATACTCTGGTGCCCCACGTGGCAATAGAAATTTGCAAATGAAAACTGTTGTAGGAGTCAAGATATTACTTGTCATAACTGTCTGCAATCACTTATCCTGCGACTTGTACAATTAGTGTATATATACTAACTAGGCCTGGGTGAGTTTTCAAGACTCAAATTACACACTATAAACTGTTACTGCATATTGTCCTATATGTACGTTATCGAGAATAACTGCACTGTGTATGGCAGGTGATTGGCTCCCCTAGTTGGGGGGGTTTGTTTATTCTTGTACTGTTGATGGAGCAAGGACTCATAAATAAGAGACTTGCTTGTAAGCAATCTTCTCGTTTAACTTTCTAACATGGTATTAATTACGTTTTGTGTAAAACTAATACACACCATATAAAAAAATGAAGGCTAGAGAAGCTTGCATGTGTGTTTACAAATGAGAGTAACTCGATCGAATTTCTAAAATGGCTGCACATGGAAAATTTTCTATTGCGCATGCATCAACTTCATCTACGCAGTATGACGAGCTGTCGCTTGGAGGGAAATTCGTGTGCATGAGCAGAAGATACTAATATGGCGGCTTGAAAGCTCACAAGCATGGCATCTGCTTCGCTGAAATAATACCAAACTATTTTACTAATGCTAATGTGGGGAAAGTATTAATAAGTAAAGGGGGATAAGGTTGAGATGAGTGGTATACAGTGAAACCAATTATTCTGGAAAATTACATTTGTCTTGCTGACTTTCTTATTAGTGCGCATTTGGGCCTCTCGTGTGTGTCCAGTGTTTGTTAAACATGTGACCCTCTCGCATATCTGTTTAAAGTGAGCCAGAACAGTGACGATATACTTGAATGCGGTCCAAAGGACACAACAGTTACATACCCTGGGGAGAAGCACTGAGACCTCTGAATGCATGGATGTTCATGACAAATAAAAACCATTGTTTCTAATAAGATGTGAACACGGGTGGGAATATATATTTTGAATACAAATTAAGGGGTTGGATTTATGAACAATGGGTTGGTAGACTATGATGACATATAAGCATGGTGTGATGATCATCTCCCCCTTGTCTGTCCAATCAGACGTAGTATTTTTACGATATTGAAACATCAATGGGTGGTACATTAATATCGACAGGTATAACTGAGGTAGTCTTAGTTAGTTAGTCAGATGGAGATTTGCTGAAGGCTGCTGAGCTTGGGATGCTGTTGGAGTAATGAGAGGAGCTGATGAAGAATTGAATGCAGAACCATCTATTTTAAATTAATTGATTTAGAAGAAGATCGTAGAAGGATCTCGAGGAGGAAGAGAGTGTCAAAGAGGGGTGCTACACATGTGTTGGTGCTAGAGAGGTCATCTATCCTGTCCTGAATACTGCCCTGAAGTCTTTGTTGCCTGATCTATCCCAGGCCCTTTGGCAGGGGGTTGGTTTTCACACCATCCTAGGTAATTATTATTTTCTTTGATGTTCTTTTCTCTCTCTCCTCTCCTTTCTTAGCATAAGTCATTGCAAAGTATAAAGTATGTTTTTTGATGATTGATTACCTAAAACTTCTCTCCTATGAGTGACGACGATTGTACTGTACTTTGAAAGTGAATACCGAAATGAGTAAGGGCCTTTTGTGATTACCAAAATTAGTAAGTGCTTTCTGTGAGTACCAAAATGGTAGTAAGTTTAGGATTTTGTCTTAAGTTAGTTCTGTGAATCAGGCCCTAGGATTGGTGCCAGACTTATTCTGAGCACCCCCACCAGGTATGTTAGCCAGCATACCAGCTAGCTCACAGTGCCAGTGGAAACGCCTCTTACCAAGGAGAGAATAGTTCTTGGCAACTATCGCTCAGTCACTCATGTTCACTTAGTCTCAGAGAGAAACACAGAATAAACAGTAGGAGCATTGTTAATAAGTATGTATTGAACAGTCGTTATTCTAGTGTAAAATAGGTGTGCTGAAACAATCATTAGACAGTAACAGATATAGATGATTAGAAGCACAAGGAAAGTAAAAGGATGGTAGAGTCCTACCATTTTGCTATAACCATGAATACAGGTAAGTATATAAAATACATGATAAAAAAATGCGTACTGCTACAATTCTTCCCTAATTAGATGTACCTAAGTGTACCTTGCATGTATATAGGTGTCAAGCCAAGAATCCCTCTAGAATAGAGTCAACGCCCAATACCTGAATTGAGAAACTGTGGGACCCTGTCCTGGTTTCAGGTTGGACACCCCGCAATGGATTTCAGACCACTGAGAGCTGGAGTATCTGCATGCAGGGTGCTTCAGTGTCTGATCTCCTCTCCCTATTTCAACAAGATGTGATGTTTATATACCCAAAGGTATCCCCGGAGGTTCTACCTTGCTGTGCCGCTGTCTTACTTAGGATGACATCGGGAATTAACCTTGTACATAGTTGTTATGCAGGAGATGGTAGCCCTGCTGAGTTTCCAAGAATCCAAGGATCCTTATACATAATGTTTGAGGCTAGTATTCAGGGAAAAACCCACGTTCTGTTTGCAGTGCTGTAATTAGGCAAAGGGTCAGTCCTAGCAGCCCGTTATATATGTACTGTAAGGATGAATATAGGTGAAAGGTTGGGATTTTACCCGAGCTTATATCTGGGTACCTATATTGAATATAACACACACTACTCATCCGACTGGAGGACATAATCTAATACTAAAGTACTACCTGTCTAGGTACTAGTACTTAAACGCTTTCAATAAAAAACATAGTTCTGCTAAAAAAAAAAACATTTTAAAGACTCAAAAAAGTGCTAAACAAAAAATTGTCACTCAAGCCACAGCTATAATATGGCCGTACATATAGTTCAAACAACTACAAGCATCAGAAAGCCATGCTTGTCATAAAAGTGTCAATTTGTTTTGGAGTTCCAAATTTAGTTTTTGTTTTAAAAAAAAAAAATTCCCCAGCACACTATGAGCCAAATGTTTGTGTCCTGGCTGGTAGACGCAACAATGCAGTGGCCTGCCACCGCAGAGGACGATTCCTGTTACACCTTGCAGAGTACATAAATCGAGCACAGATTATCTTCCGTACTGCCTGCAGCCGATGCTGTGGCTGCCTGTGCTCCACTCAAGGCCTTGGTGTCAATAGATGCACAATGTAAACAATACTTAACTACCCACAATCCAAAAAGACAAAAAATATATATGATACCCAAAATTAAAAAGATCCTGTTGATCCGCCGTTCCGACCAATAGTATCAGGGTGTGGGTTGCTTTTTGACGCACTTGGAAAATTCCTGGACTTTTACCTACAGAAGTTCATCCAAAAATGGTGCACATACACATGAGCCACCACAGATTTCTTACAAAAGTTGCAAAATATCCAAACGTATATTCAGGAGCATTGGTTCTTATACACAATAGATGTTACAGCTTTGTATACCTCAATTCCACATGAGGCAGGTCTTGAAGCTGTGGAATGGACCCTACTCAACATGCAAGAAATTGAGGTTGACAACGTTTTTTTGTTAAACCTTTTTAACTTTTGTCTACACCACAGCTATTTCTCTTGGCAATTCAATTTTTAAGCTCAACTCACAGGCACTTCTATGGGGTTTTCCAGAGCTCTGGCATACGCCAATAATTTTATGGCGAAATTTGAGGATGAGCACATTCTGAGCAACACGGAACGGACATCAGGTATTGCCCAATACAGTAGATATATTGACAACATATTTCTAATATGGACTAAATCACAAGAAAGACTGGAGTATTTGATAAACCAATTGAACAGCAGGAATCCTAGGATTCAATGTACCTACACCATTAGCAACAGATAGATCAATCACTTGCTTGTTCTTGTCAAAAAGGACTATAAAAACAGCGGCCTTCAAACTGAGGTTTATACCAAACCAACAGACAGGAACAGCACACTACATTTCACAAGTTTCCACCCTAAAAGTCTTATCCAGAACCTACAGTTCTCACAATTTGCCAGGATTAAAAGAATATGTTCCGACCCGAACATTGAAAGATTGACAATACTACAATACAAACAAAGATTTATTGACTGGGGGACGCCTAAACTTGCTTGCTCACCGTGATATCCTGCCTTGAGGAAAACGGCCAGCACCCAGAGACACTCATGCCGTGAGGGAAACGGCCAGCACACCAAGGCATTCCTGGGCCAGGGACTACATCCCCCAGCAGCCCCGGACCCCCGGTGCTCCCGTGACGCTCCTGCTGCGCCTGCTGGTGCTATAACATCGCGGAGCTTCGAGCGGGATGGAGGGGACGCCTGAACTTGCTTGCTCACCGTGATATCCTGCCGTGAGGGAAACGGCCAGCACCCAGAGACACTCCTGCCATGAGGGAAACGGCCAGCACACCAAGGCATTCCTGGGCCAGGGACTACATCCCCCTGCAGCCCCGGACCCCCGGCGCTCCCGTGATGCTCCTGCTGCGCCTGCTGGCGCTATAACATCACAGAGCTTCGAGCGGGACGGAGGGGACACCTAAACTTGCTTGCTCACCGTGATATCCTGCCGTGAGGGAAATGGCCAGCACCCAGAGACACTCCTGCCGTGAGGGAAACGGCCAGCACACCAAGGCATTCCTGGGCCAGGGACCACATCCCCCAGCAGCCCCGGACCCCCGGCCCTCCCGTGATGCACCTGCTGGCGTTATAACATTGTGGAACTTCTCCCGCCCCGAGGGACGTGCGCGGGTGTGCGCCGGGAGAAGCCCGGGACAAGGGCGGGACCGTTTGTGGCCGTTCAGGGCCGAAGGAGGCCGTGCTGGGCCCCCTCTCTTGCCTCCTGGCTCTGCGTGAGTTTTTTCCTGGGATTATATGCTCCGTAGAGTAAGGACTTTCTATGGCTATTACATCTGCCCCTGACTAGTAATTCGTGATCATTAACTGTAATAATTATTTAACCTGGGATTCTAGCGTATGGACTTGGTGTATTGACTTATTTTGTTCAGCTTCTAACTCAGGGGAATATTTAGCTCCCAGACCAGCTTATCGAAATGCCTGCCCCACTCATCAAGAACAGTGAAAACCTACCCTACCCAGCTTGACGGCGATTGACCGTATGCTGCAGAAGACCATTGGGGTGGTGGTAAACGCTATTGAGCATACGGAGAGACGCCTTTCACTTCCTGTAGGGTCTCTTCCCCCTTTGTCATCAATCAATATTTCTGCAACTACTATTAACTCACAGGATTCATTCCTTGCTCCATCTTTTGTATCCCTCCCAGGTACTCACCACACCATAAACACGCATTTTAGTCACCCCATTAGTGACAGCGCTCATTTGCAGACACAGTTCCTGCCCAGCAGATTATCCTTGCCTCCCTCTATGCATAACAAACGCTCTTCTTTGGGGGCGATCAAAGCAGTTAGTACCCCACCACATCAGAGTAGGGGGAGGACTCAAGAGGGTGATATTATCATCCCACTTCAGCTAAGGGATCATGATATACTAACCGAATCCAATCAAGACGCATCACACGTAGAAACATCACTGGAAATCTCATCTGAGGAGATATCCTTTGTTGGCCCACCAACACCCACCCCTCCGAACTTAAAGCAGGCCCAGAACAATCGGCATAAAAAGAGGAAGCGTAGGGGGGGCAATCTCCAAGGTAGAAGTGCTAAATCATTAAAAACAGCACATAATCCTCCGAGGATGGAAGGTACTCAAACGAAGTCTTGCCTTCCAACTAAAAAAAGCGGGCTGGAGCATCAACCCCTGCAATTTCCCCTTATGAAAGAATTAATGGGGGACCTGGAGCAATTAGTCAAGTCACTAATACTCCCCCTAGTACATAGGGTAAAAATTATATCAGAAAAAATGGGGGAATTGGAAACTACGATACAGAAGAACACAGATCAAACTAGGGAGCTAATAACAAGTACCTACAAAAATTACACCTGTAAGCCACCTTTATCATCTCTCCCATCAGGTAAAAAACATAGTAAGGAAGCGCAGCCTCAACTAGTGAAGGAAAATAAGACTACTAGTAATTCAGTTAAGGGCCATACAAACCATAAGGACAAGACAGGGGAAGGTCAGGTCCAAAAAACAGGAATTGGCCAAACTAGAAAAATCCGGACGGAAGAAAGTAAGACCAAATTCCACTCTAATCCCCCAGGTGTCCATAGGAGGAATGTAGATCTTCCTCCACAGGCTGCGCCCTATGTAGTGATTCTGATGGGGGTACCAGAATTAGAGGAAGGTAGAATTGAGGACTTTGGAACCCTGAAAAATAAGGTGGTACATTGGTTGGCGAACAACAGGCCGCTACCTCCAAATATAAACGGGGAAATACTAAACGTTAGAAGAGTAGGTTGGCTGGGTCATAGACCCAAGGGTCCTACTGGGGACGTTATCATTGTAAATTTTAAGGATCATAGAGCAACCAAACACATTGGGGAATGGTTTGATGGCAAAGGTGGGGAAGGAATTACAACACGGGGTTTAACTTATTTTTACCCTCAGTCCCTACTGGAGAGATCATCTCGTCCACCTCCCACGCGCCCTTATAACATCAATTACCCGGGCTTTAACATCCCCATATTCAATCGTTATTCTAGGCTCGCAGGAATGGAAAGAGTCGACTGACTGGATTTAGCTGATGGGTTGTTTTGGGATGGGTCTGACCTCACTAATACGGGTATCAGACCGGTACCCCTAGGTTATTTTTACTCCCCGCGAAATCATACCCAGGCAACCACTGTCCCCCCACTGCGACGTGGTTACACAAGGAAATTACATCTTGCGGTGAATTCCCCAGGCATCACCCCTCTGATTCAATCGCTTCTCACCATTCCCTTTTACATCTTGATGACTGGCAGGGGCAGGGACTCTTGGATCCAAAGACTGGGTGCTCAAATTTGTCTAGTCGTTTTTCACCTGTGAGTTCTTTGGAGGTGATCAATCGTCTAGACAATTTGAATGATGCTCAAGATGTGACTGTTGGTATCCCATCCAAAGATAACACCTGTAGACTCCTTAGTTGGAATATTGCTGGAATCAGAGCTAAAGTGCAAGATGAGAACTGGTTGGCCTTCATCAAATTGTACGATATCATAGCATTTCAAGAAACTTGGGACACATTAGATACTTTTATCTTGGACGGCTATGCTCATTTTAGTATCCCAGCTACTCCATAACTGATAGGTAGAGCGAAGGGAGGTTTTGCTCTGCCAGTATCATTGAAGATGAATGGAGTGTTAAAACAATTGAACTCGGGTCCCAAAATTGTTTAATTGTTGAATTGTCAGTCATTAATTCCCCCATTGTAGTATTCATTAATTTTTACAATTCTCCCGACAGTTTTGGTCTAAACCAACACCTAGCGTCCCTTGAGGAATTCATTGAAAATTACAGAAGTAATCACAACACCTTTGAGGTCTTGCTCATGGGTGATTTTAATATTCATCCCTGTAGCCTAGAGTGCATTTTGGAAGACAGTGAGGGGCCCCCTAATTCGCTATTAACTCACTTCCAACACACTGTCAGAACTCCAAGTACGACTGTATTAGTACACAGGAACAGAGATGCTAGCTCCCAAATCCCCTCGAGCAGCAGCCCGGAGCTTGGACCAACAAGTCTCCTGGTATGCTACCCTAAGGGAAGGGGGTAGTGGATAAAATAACAAAAGAGAGAAGAGAGAGTTCTGGCGGTTCCTCTTGTAGTCCGTCCAGCAGACTTCGGTTGGAGAGTTACCTGCAAGAATTTACAACACTTTAATAACTCTCCAGTACCCTGTCCACGTATTCTATCTATCTGGTCTACTTTTGTGTTTTTCCTACCATTGCTAATTCCAGAACTCTGCCTCTCTTCAGGTTTATTCCTTTCTTCACAAGAAATTACATGCTTGCAGGCTCCACCCAGTGATTCTTTCTGCAAAATACAAACTCATTCAATATTGAGCGCCTACTCTTTTCCTGATCTTTCCCTACTCAGTCTTTACCTCAACTTACTTTAGTAAATCTTCTGTGTTTTCTAAAACTCTGTGTTGCCTGTTTGTCTGTATTCTTGTGGAATTTTCTGGTACTCTAGAATGAGATAATCCTATAATTAGTATTAAACTCTGCTATCTTCAGCTCCTGTACTAAACTGATAGCGTTTATATAACTTACTTATGCTGTTTTCTAAATGGGCTTTATTCTTTAACCAGGTCCGTGTTGTCCTTTCTACTTGTTCTCCTTAGTGTTGCATTTGAGGGAAGATTCTCTGGTACTAGGGCTGCTACAGAATCATGTAAGCTTGTCCTTAAGATTTCATATCAAGAAACAATAGTAATCCTTATGTCACTTAGTTCTTGTCGTCTTTTCAGCTATGCTCTCAAATACTCGGGCTCCGATATCTCCGACTGAAGAAAAACACCTCCGTGACGTCTTCTCAACCACCACTAGAGGTCTCTGAGGTGCCGACTGACTGGAAAGGCACCGTACGATAACAGAATGAAGGAAGCGGGGACGGGGCTCCAAGAAGGGAAATGCCGACTCGCTAAACGGCACAGTTGTTAGTAAATGGGAAAGAGGGGACGAACTCTAAGTTTGGGCTGACTGGAACAGCACGTTTTTTGAAGGTTGGGAGTGCGAAGCGAACGAGAAAGGGAAAAGGGAAGGAAATAGGGAAATTCTAACTAACTAAATGAAAGGGGAGAGGGATACTAGGAACTGACAAACGTTAAGGGCAAAACTTTGGGTCTCTCAGGCTCAGGACTAAAAACGTTCTTCCTCGGGCTAAGTCTCTGGTGAAGTGCGCAGTTCCCCGTACTCGCGCGCCACACCAGCATTCGATGATTACTGTGGGGAAAGACTAGACCGCTGACCTAGCAGGGCGTCAGTGGCCATTCGTAGGTTCCATTGGTGAACTAACTTAGTCCACAGATTTCCTTGAAGACAATTCTGTTTACTGTTTCTGCCAGACCGCGCAATCAACCCGATCTGGAAACTTGGGGTTCTGACAGTACCCCTCAACAAGGCAGATTCTTTCCCCCCTGGCTTGGCTGGGTAACGTTGGTGGAAGACCTTAACGAACCTTGGGGCATGAACGTCCGTCTCATGTTCCCATGATCTTTCCTCAGGACCATAAACTTTCCAGTCTACCAGGTAGTATAGTTCTCCCTTTTGCTCTTTGGAGTCTAATATCTCCTTAACCTCAAATTCAGCTCCAGTCTCTAGTTGAAGTGGTTTAGGAGGTAGTTTTACTCGTAATTCCTTAGGGGCCTTCTTCAACAGGGAAATATGAACGACTGGGTGAACCTTCATTTTGGGTGGCAAGGTGATTCGAAAGGTTACTGGGTTGTTTTTTTCTGCCACAGGGCATGGACCTATGAACCTTGGTTGAAACTTCCGGTTGCCTTTTAATCTCAAATTCTTAGTGCTTAACCAAACATGATCCCCTATCTCCAAGAGGGGGCCCACTCTCCTTTTCTTATCTGCATAACTCTTGTATTTCTTTTTTGCTAACTCTAAATTTTCTTTAGCACTTTGGTGTACCTGCTCTAAGTGGGTAACTATCCCCTCAACAGCTGGGACTGAAAGATCTGTTTGTCTAATGGTGGAGTCTGGATGCCTCCCATAGTTCATGTAGAAAGGTGAATAACCAGTGGAGACATTCTTAGCATTATTGTGTGCAAACTCTGCTGCCCATAAGTAATCTGACCAATTCCCTTCCTGCTTGAGAAGGAACAATCTCAAATATTGTTCTAGCTCCTGGTTCACCCTCTCGGTTTGACCATCAGTCTCCGGGTGGTAACTAGTGGAAAACCGAGCCTCACTCCCCAATCCTTCCATAAAAGATTTCCAGAAGTGAGAAATGAACTGTGGACCTCTGTCGGTTATTACCACTTTTGGGATTCCGTGAATCTTTACTACCTGACTACTAAAATGAGCAGCCAACTGCTTAGCCGTTGGTACTCCCTTCAGCGCCAAAAAGTGTGCCATTTTGCTAAAGGAATCAACCATCACCAGTATGGTGTTGTGACCCCGACTAAGTGGTAGATCAGAGAGAAGGTCTAAGGTAACTGTATGCATGGGTATGGTGGTGTAGGTAAGGGCATGAGTAAACCTTTTGGTGCCTGCCGTTCTGATTTTCCCTGTGCGCAAATCTCACAAGTTTTCACGTACTCCTCAATTTCCTTAGACATATTTGGCCACCAATAATGTCGTTTAATCAGTTCCTTGGTCTTTACCTCACCTTTATGACCTGCCAATTTTGTGTCATGGCACTCTTCTATAACCTGTTGTTGCAATTCTTTGGTGGGTACATACAGTCTTTCTTGAAAATAGGGCAACTGATGATGAATCCTCCTGCCTTCTCCTTCTTGTGCCCAATTCTGTACTGCCTCTGAATCCATTGCTTCTTGAATTCCTTGTTCCAGGTGGATGGATGTGACCGCTCAAATTATTCTCTCGCTGGGAATGATTAATTGATTCTCTAAGGGAGTCTTCTGGTTCTCTGTGTCTAACCTGGACAAGGCATCTGCTTTTCCGTTTTGTGCTCCCGGTCGATAAGTAATCACGAAGTCGTATTCGGAAAAATATAATGATCAACGTAATTGTCTCGGGGTGAGTGTTCTGGCCGTTTTCAAGAACTTCAGATTACGGTGGTCGGTGAAGACTGTTACTTGATGTTGTGCTCCCATTAGGTGATGTCGCCACTCCTTGAAAGCGTCTTTTATAGCCAATAGTTCCTTCTCAGTTATTGTGTAGTTAACCTCAGCCGAAGTAAATTTTTTTGCGATCTATAGGCTACCGGGTGCAACTGGCCAGTTAACTTATTCCGCTGAGACAAGACTCCTCCCACAGCCTGATCCGATGCATCCGTTTCCACATAAAAAGGCTCAGCTGGATCTGCATGTTGTAGGATCGGGGCTGTCATAAAGCTTTTCTTTAGTGACTGGAAGGCAAATTCTGCATCTTTAGTCCACTCAAACTTGAAACCTTTTTTTTAACAATCGGGTAAGAGGTAGAATTTTATGTGAGAACTCACTGATAAACCTTCGGTAAAAATTGGTGAACCCAATAAAACTTTGGACCTCTTTTACACTCTCCGGAGGCTTCCAATCCATTACCGCTTCGATTTTCTTCTGGTCCATGTGGATTCCTGTAGGCGAAATGACGAAACCCAGGAATTCTACCTGGTTGACATTAAAAGCGCATTTCTCTAGTTTCACGAACAGTCGGTTTTCTCTCAACCTCCTTAATACTCCTCTGACTTGGTCTTGATGCTTCTCTTCATCTTCAGAGTAAATAAGTATGTCGTCTATGTACACGATGGCGCACTGATCAATAAACTCCTTTAGAACATCATTTATGAAATACTGGAAAGCAGCAGGGGCGTTGCAGAGACCATAGGGCATGACTTGATATTCAAATAGTCCAAATTTAGTTCGAAAAGCCGTCTTCCACTCGTCGCCCTCCTTCATTCTCACCAGATGGTACGCCCCTCTCAGGTCCAATTTGGTGTAAATCTTGGCTCCTTTTAGTTGATCCAATAACACTGATATGAGGGGTAACGGATATCGATTCTTTTTTGTGATCTTATTAATGGCTCTATAGTCAATACAGGTTCTCAAATCCCCCTCCTTTTTCTGTACAAAGAACAAAGGTGAAGAGACTGGGGATTGAGAGGGTCGGATGAACCCATTGGCCAAATACTTGTCGAGATATTCCCGAAGATGATGGTGTTCCTTCTCAGTAAGGGCATAAACTCGACTGCAGGGTAAATTTGAGCCTGGTTCAAACTCGATCTTACAGTCGTAGGTCCGATGTGGAGGGAGTTGTTCCGCCTCAACTTCATTGAAGACCTCCTTATAATCCTGATATTCTTCCGGAATCTCTTGGACATGAATCACACAGATTGACCCTCCGGCTAGACACAACGAGTGCAGGATTTGTTTCTTGCTCCTTTTCCGGTATTCCAAAACAATTTTCCTGACAATAACTGGACTCCATTCGAATGGTCCGGGTACTCCAGTTTATCGTGGGGTTATGCTCTGTGAGCCAAGGTAGTCCTAGTATCAACTGGAATTGGGGAGCGTCGATCAAATTAAACTGAATTCTCTCCCCATGTCCATCATTAGAAATTAAATGGATCAATTCCGTGTGGTTCACTATGGGACCTGATGACAAATTGGTCCCATCTACAGCTCTGACTGGTTCGCTTTTTGATTTTTTAATTGATTGGATTCCCATTTCACTTGCAAATCTTATATCACAAAAGTTTCCGGTTGCTCCAGAATCTATCATTACCGATACTCCAGCTAAGGTGATGTCTCGAAATCTCACCTCCATCAGTAAGATCAAATGAGGGGCTGCCGATTGCAATGTGTTTGCTACTCGATGTTCTTCGGGAGTTTTCTTCTGAATTGCATCCACCCGTTCAACTCCGACAACGGGTGGTGCCTCTAGTTTTCCTTCGGCTTGTACATTGTTTTGGGCTTCTTTGGACAGTTTCTAACAAAATGACCGCCTGATCCACAATACATGCACAAGTTGTTGGTTCTTCTCTTCTCCTTTTCTTCTTTAGTGAGAGGACCACGTATTGTTCCTATTTGCATCGGTTCGGCTCCCTGTTGACCGTCATAACTTCTGCCTCCTTCCGATCTGACTCTATCAAATCGAGGGACTGTTGGTCTATAATCTTTTCTTTTTTCACCCTTCCTTTCACCTTGCCGAAAATCTATTTCCAAAACCAGATCCACTAACGCAGATACTTCTGTAGGTCGGTTAGGTATTCGAGCCAACACATCCTTTAACTCATCCCTCAGTCCACGATAGAATACCACTGCCCTCTTGCTCTCCGGCCAGTTTGTTTCTATCACTAACTTGTTGAATTGGGCCAGATATGAGACCACGTCTCGGTTTCCTTGTTTCAGGTCGAGTAGTTCATTATCCACTGCTTGAGAAATTCGGCGTCTGTCAAAAATCCGAAGGAACTCCTCCTTGAAGTTTTCATAATTTTTTAATATCGGGTCATCTTTGGTGATTAACGGTAAAGACCAAGACGCTGCATCACCACTCAGATACGACAATACAAAGGCGACCCTGGATTGCGCATCTGGAAAAATCGAAGGGCGGCACATAAAGTGGAGCGAGCATTGTGTGATAAATATTTGCGCCTTTTGTGGGTCTCCACTAAAATGCTCTGGTGCAGCTAAGGGAATAACTGGCGACAAAGAGTGAATTACTTGAGAGGTTACTCTATTGGCACCTTCTGCATTGGAGGTTTGCCCACCAAGCCCTGAACCATGTGGTTGTCTTAGTCGGTGAGCTAGCTCCGCAGTCTCTTTTCTCAAGTTTACAACCTCTAATCTAAGATTCTGGTTCTCCTCCCTGACTGCGCTCAACTCCTTCTGTATGGTATCTAAAATAGTTCCAAGGCTCTGCAAATCTATCCCCTCCGCCATCTCTGTTCGGGTGTAAAATGCAACTTGGGCACTTCACTCTGTCAGAACTCCAAGTACGACTGTATTAGTACACAGGAACAGAGATGCTAGCTCCCAAATCCCCTCGAGCAGCAGCCCGGAGCTTATACCAACAAGTCTCCTGGTATGCTACCCTAAGGGAAGGGGGTAGTGGATAAAATAACAAAAGAGAGAACAGAGAGTTCTGGCGGTTCCTCTTGTAGTCCGTCCAGCAGACTTCGGTTGGAGAGTTACCTGCAAGAATTTACAACACTTTAATAACTCTCCCGTACCCTGTCCACGTATTCTATCTATCTGGTCTACTTTTGTGCTTTTCCTACCATTGCTAATTCCAGAACTCTGCCTCTCTTCAGGTTTATTCCTTTCTTCACAAGAAATTACATGCTTGCAGGCTCCACCCAGTGATTCTTTCTGCAAAATACAAACTCACTCAATATTGTGCGCCTACTCTTTTCCTGATCTTTCCCTACTCAGTCTTTACCTCAACTTACTTTAGTAAATCTTCTGTGTTTTCTAAAACTCTGTGTTGCCTGTTTGTCTGTATTCTTGTGGAATTTTCTGGTACTCTAGAATGAGATAATCCTATAATTAGTATTAACCTCTGCTATCTTCAGCTCCTGTACTAAACTGATAGCGTTTATATAACTTACTTATGCTGTTTTCTAAATGGGCTTTATTCTTTAACCAGGTCCATGTTGTCCTTTCTACTTGTTCTCCTCAGTGTTGCGTTTGAGGGAAGATTCTCTGGTACTAGGGCTGCTACAGAATCATGTAAGCTTGTCCTTAAGATTTCATATCAAGAAACAATAGTAATCCTTATGTCACTTAGCTCTTGCTCTCAAATACTCGTGCTCCGATATCTCCGACTGAAGAAAAACACCTCCGTGACGTCTTCTCAACCGCCACTAGAGGTCTCTGAGGTGCCGACTGACTGGAAAGGCACCGTACGATAACAGAATGAAGGAAGCGGGGACGGGGCTCCAAGAAGGGAAATGCCGACTCGCTAAACGGCACAGTTGTTAGTAAATGGGAAAGAGGGGACGAACTCTAAGTTTGGACTGACTGGAACAGCACGTTTTTTGAAGGTTGGGAGTGCGAAGCGAACGAGAAAGGGAAAAGGGAAGGAAATAGGGAAATTCTAACTAACTAAATGAAAGGGGAGAGGGATACTAGGAACTGACAAACGTTAAGGGCAAAACTCCGGGTCTCTCAGGCTCAGGACTAAAAACGTTCTTCCTTGGGCTAAGTCTCTGGTGAAGTGCGCAGTTCCCCGTACTCGCGCGCCACACCAGCATTCGATGATTACTGTGGGGAAAGACTAGACCGCTGACCTAGCAGGGCATCAGTGGCCATTCGTAGGTTCCATTGGTGAACTAACTTAGTCCACAGATTTCCTTGAAGACAATTCTGTTTACTGTTTCTGCCAGACCGCGCAATCAACCAGATCTGGAAACTTGGGGTTCTGACACACACAAAGCAAGGTGAAGCTCTGGAGAACCTCCTGGCCTCTTTGAATTTATATGAATCAGGACGCAGTGCGGGCGGACCAAGACCGATTACTTTTCAGGGTGGTCACACAGGAACAGTTATTGATTATATTTTTATGTCATCTTTAGTTTTGTCAGATGTTTTAAATTACAGGGTAGTAGAATCAGCTTTTAGCGATCATAACCCTGTGACACTTGATGTTGTTACAGGGAGGATTTTGAGTTTTAAAGACACACATTCCCCTACTGTTACGGACCCGTTACCTAAAGATCAGGGTAGAAGATTGAAATGGGCAAATATGGTCCTGGAAAATTTCTTACATGATGTTTTGAATAAGGTTGAAATGGAGGTGGGAATATGCTTGGACCAACTAGCCTCTAATACTGAGATAGTCGAATCATTTAATGTAATATGCCAACAAGTTAATAATGGTCCTTAGAAAAAGGAATTTATCAGTGCAATATAACATATTATTAATATAACATATAGACTCCAATAAGTACTATATCTCAGAGTTTTTCAGTGCCCAGCCGGGCCTGAATTTTAATTACAAGTGTAAAAAATATATACAATGACCATGAGGTCTGATTCAGGAATTGATAGGGTACAAGCCTGCACCTATCCAAAACTTCCGGATTGCTGTGAAGTCGGCTCGCGGCCATTGTGCACGCTGAGTAGGAATCTGCTCGACTGGAGAGCAAAGCAGCATTCTCTGCAACTGAAAGAGTGCGCAATTTATTACTCTGCCCCACAAGACCCAAATCAATTATATCTGTGGCATGGGCGAAATGTAAAGACGGATTCCAGTTTGTCCATCAACTAGATACGGAGGCATTGTACCACCTCGCTGCAAGGGAGTAATTCGTGCTCCGCAAGGTTGATGCTTACCGAGTCCCAACGGAGACAATGTGCACTACGTTCACTCCAACTCGGCACAACAGAGTAATCCTTGCGCCATAAGGCTTATGACAAAAGTTCTTACAGGCAATAAATTAGAAAGTCCTGATGATGATCCCAGTTCAATAGGAGCCGGGGGATCGAAACGCCGTGGACACTTTTTGACAATTCTGTAACCTGTCTATTATGCAAATTTTGTTACAGTTATTGTTTGTCCTAATTTGCTTGTGAATGATACTAATGATGCAAGGGACAGTTGGCTCCCATGTTCTTTTTGCCTGAACTTCTTTGCTTCATCTTTGTTTATCCTTATCTTTCTTTCCTCGAACGCTGTTCGAATGTACTTTGGATAGGTGCAGGCTTGTACCCTATCAATTCCTGAATCAGACCTCATGGTCATTGTATATATTTTTTACACTTGTAATTAAAATTCAGGCCCGGCTGGGCACTGAAAAACTCTGAGATATAGTACTTATTGGAGTCTATATGTTATATTGCACTGATAAATTCCTTTTTCTAAGGACCATTGTTTTCCTGAATAATCTATTGCCCAAGGTCCTTGGTACTTATTTGGGTTCCCTTGTTTTTTGAAAAAACAAGTTAATAATGACCTGAGGGTTTAAAATAAACATGGCACTCAAAAAGGTAAAAGATGGTTCGACCACAATTGTTCTAAAGCACACACCACCCTTTATAAAGCACTGAAAGAATCCCCAAGAAATAGAACACAAATAGTTATATTACGGAAACTATATAAACAAGCCATTCACGATCGCAAATCTCAGATAAAATGTGAAGCCTGGAATGATTTGTTATCTGAAGAGGCCTTACGGGATAGCGCTAAATTCTGGGCCATTATTAATCACCCTTTCGTCTCGGGGGGGGGGGGAGAGAACCCTACTTTGGAATGTTCCATCCCAGATGAGTTGTGGCTCGCACATTTTGGCAGTATTTATTCACAGCTGAGCCACGAGCCCCCTCTAGAGCCCCAAGTTTCGACCAATTAGGGTCTATCACGGCATTTGTGGAGGCAGATGTGGAAAAATCAAAAAACAAAATACAAATTAACAAGGCACCGGGTCCAGACGGGGTCCCAGCGGACCTGTACAAGAGTGCCCCGAAATTTTGGGCCAAGATCCTAACAAATGTTTTCAATGCTACTAGAGGAAACAATTTCCCGGAGTCCTGGGCTAAGTCCATTATTATACCTATCTTCAAAAAGGGTCAACGTGGAGACCCGGCCTGTTACAGGCACATCTCCCTAATTGACTCCGCCTTTAAAATCTTAGGCAGAGTCATACTAGGTAGGCTTACGGACTGGCTAGAGGATAGTGGAATTATGTTGAATGCCAACTATTGCTTTAGAGCCAAGAGAAGCACTATGGATCAGTGTCTTAATCTTCAACTCTTAATCAGTAAATATACGGTCGCTAAGGAGGGGTCCCTATACATTGCTTTTATGGACTTCTCCTCAGACTTCGACCTAGTTAATAGGTCGAAGCTGTAGAAGGCCCTCTTAGGAATAGGTATTGATCCCCCCCTGGTTGGATTTTTAGCTGATCTCCACTGCGGTCTCCTAGCCTCAGTCAGAGTCACTAAAGCGGGAAGGTGCACAAGCCACTTTAGGTCAGAGAGGGGGGTCAGGCAAGGCTGCATCTTGGCCCCCCTTCTCTTTACACTTTATATAAATGCCCTAGAGCCTGCATTAGCAGAGGCAACTGTAGATGTACCGCGTGTAGGAGACACCAACATCCCGGTCCTCCTATACGCGGACGATGCGGTTCTTCTAGCCCGATCAGGCGTTGCTCTAAATAGACTGTTAGCATCCTTTGGTGACTTTATGATATCACTAGATTTGAAAATTAACACCTCTAAATCCCAGGTTATGGTGGTAGGACCCTGCGGTAGGAAAATGAAAAGTAAATGTAGTTCTTTCTTTTGTACGGGGGAAGAGGTTAAAAGGGTTCCCATCTTTTCTTACTTGGGTGTCATCTTTGATGAGAAAGGAACTTGGGGCCCCACAGAAGTTCAGATGTAACGCAGTTGCCAGGTCGTCTGCGGCTGTGCTGGGATTCGCCAAATGGTTGGGAGCCAGACCAATAGAGGCTATACTTAAAGTATATAAAGCAAAATGTCTGGCAATAGCCACCTATGGCTCCGCCATTTGGGGATATACAAACCAGGATGACATCCAGAAGGTGGAGAATAAATTTATTAGATCCCTTCTCTCTGTACCACAGTCAACCCCGACCTTTTCAACCCACTCGGAGTTGGGGTTGGGATTCGTTACAGACTGACTAAAATCCGCCCCTGTAATTTGTTGGATCAAAACCTGGCTTAACCAGGAAATCTCCTTGAACCATTTGATTCTCAAGGATTGCCAGGCTCTGGATAAAGCCCACAAGATCCCATGGCTGGTCTATATTAAAGCCATGTTTACGAAATTAGGAAGACCTGAGCTTTTCCATTCTCCCGGTTGTATAAAAAGAGAAGATGTGAGGGAGATTAAAGCTTCCTTGTTAAACCTATTTACTGTTGAGCGGGAGGCAAAGGAGATGGAGAAACCACTTGTAAGAAGGAACTATGGACTGATAACTGCCCCCGGACTTGAACCTTATCTTCAAGTGGTAACGAGACCGTTTCATCGGTTTGTTTTAATCAGATTTCGTTTTAATCTAATACATTTTATGCTTGGTTCGTTTTCCACCTGGGACACACCAAAAAAGGTTAAACCCTGTGACTGTGACAATTTCTCAATACAGGACACTACATTTTATCATGTTTTGTGACCACTACGCAGAAATAAGGAAAAAATATTTACTCCCGATTCTGAGGGAGGCGGGTTTTCTCCAGGTGAGGCCCGCTCTCCTGTTTTTGCAACTTTTATCTAGCGCACGAGTCACTTTCCATGTAGCTAGTTACATGGTAGCGTGCGTCCGTATTAACAAAGGTCGCCGTAGGCCACAGTATATTCCATCCCAGTGTATGAATTAATTGTATATTGGCTGTTTTTATCTGTCTCACTGAGAAATATTTTAACTGTGTTTTAACTTATGTGCTTTTATATAAATATACTGTCTGTATACCTAATGAATTGCTGTTGCTTACTCCATGTGATGTATTTATATCTATGTCTCTTTTTTTGATTTTTATTAATCGAATAAAAGTACTTTGACTGACTGACTATTGACTGTGGGTACCCTGAAGAAACATTATAGGCCAGCATAACCAGACTTGCAGAAAAAGACCGCATTTCCTTGTTCACTAAATCCTTTAATACTAAATCCAACACACCAACTTATGTGTCAAAATACTCTACCTGTTCTAACCAGATAAAACGCATAATTAACAACAGATGGGAATTACTTCAAAATGAATCTGAGTTCAATGGACTTTTTCATACCAAACCCACTTTGCATATATAAGAGGCAAAACCTTACAATAACTTATTTCAACTCCCTACAACCATGGCAGCAAACAATACAGGGGCACTTTGAGATGCTCGAATTGTATTCATTGTAACAATATCACAACCGGTAATATTCCTACACATCCCCATTCAGGCAAGATCATAAAAACTCAAACATTCTTCTGATTGTAACACAACTAATGTTATTTACTTTTTAAAATGCCCATGTGGTCAGGCTTACGTAGGCAAGACAGAACGCAAGCTTAAAACAAGATTAACAGAACACAAAAGTACAATACAAACTCATAGCAAAACATCAAGTGTAGCTGCCAATTGGCAGGAGACAAAGCACATCATTTCTCAGTTACGGTGTCAGGTTGTTGAGGTAATTAAACTTATGGAAGGCACTGACAATCGTAAAAGATTACTACAACAGAAAGTATACTGGATGGACTTCCTTGAAACTTTATTCACGAAAGGTTTGAATGATAGGGTGGATTTCAGTTGTTTTTGTTAATGTTTGTTTGTTGCGTTTTTTTATTATCACCATATCATGAATTGTCCAAACTGTCATGTATTATTCTTATGTCCTGTACACTCAATCTTATGTGCTACCAAGCAAGCTCACATGGGTGGTTTTCTTTTCATTCTTCATTTAGGACTATATTTCATACCACACATTTAGATATTACCCTTGCCATTGAGCTGTAATGTGTTTTCTATTTTTCTCGGAGATACTAAATACCTTTGAGTCTATCTTTTGACTCGTCCATACCGCCCTGTTTGCGGAGTCTTTTTGTCCATTTTTAAAAGCAGGACTTCAGTTCCCTAGTTCATATAGTCCGCTTTCTATTACCAATACACGTCACATCGATCGTGAATTACTGGCGACTCTATTGACTCTGAACACACGGGGGGTTCCGCACCATTTGAACACACCACAGTAAGAGTTCTCGCCCATCTGCAGACTTTACTTTTACTGCATTCTCCACAGTTTATTTACATGTATGCTTTTGTTTGCAGAACTTTCTAGCTGGAACATTCAGTGATTTGCATTGCGGATCGATGTCTAAACATTAGGTGAGTGTTAGAGTGCACACGCTTTTCTGTTTTATCACTTTCAACCCTCACATTAGTAATTCTCCTGTACTGTTTTCAGCAGTACTTAGAGAAACGACGCATCCTTAACTGCTCCCAACCACATGTACTAGCAACCCGGTAAGCACATTTATTGTTGTTTGTTATTAGCCTCACGCACTTGACAGCATCATTTTTACGCCATTCCTTTTCTTTATAGAATTTATTGATCCTGAATGGTCACTTTTTTCCCTTTGATGTTCCCGATGATCTTCCCATTTGGTCAAGGTGAGCTTTTCAACGTACCAGTCTAACTGATATCTTCTCAATCATTTTCTCTGCGCCCATGCCACGGTCATATTTAATAAGATTCATAGGCACTACATAACACCAGGGTTCTATATCTTGGGGACTTTCCTATTTCTTCATCTAGTGTACTAGTTTCTGCTTCCAGCTTGTTTGCACATCAGATGTTATCATTTGTTCACTCTATTACAGTCACAGATATATTGTTGGCTAGTGAGATCCCTCCGTGCAATATTAAAAAAAATGTATTGTTTGTATCTGTTTGTTTTTAGATATGCCTCTGAGAAAGGAACCCCAGAGTCCTGAAATGCATAGGGCTTAATCACAAGATTTTGTCATCAGGAGGAAGATACTCAACCACTTCTAAAAGGACTATGTATTTAAGTTCTTGAAAATGATGTGCTGTCATTAAATCAGCTATGTTTGTATAATAACTGCTTATTGTTAATGATGAACAAGAAGCATTTCATTGATTTTCTTATACTCGGAAATATACACATATCAATGAATTAGTCATCATTTGATGTTTCTGTTTCTTTTGTCTTTATATTGATAAAATGCATTTTACATGTATGGATTAATTTAGAATCTGTGATTCACTAGGAACAGTGCTCTCCACAACCAGGTATCGTTTCCTGTTCTAGTCGTGCTTGAATTGTCACCACAAGCAGTGGTGTAGCACCCTTGTTTAAAATACACATTATTGGGTTTATTAGATTATAGTACACTAAACAAGCAGTGCATCTCCTATCCTATCACTCTTACTAGTGCCCAGATATTGTAGCTTGTGATCACTGTGTTTTCACTCCAGGAGCACTGTTTCCATCTCTTTGGTGACTGGGACGTCTATTGCGTAGCAGAAAAATTACAATCAGGATACCTGCTATTAGAAACAGGATCAGCGGAAGTTCTCCTAAAATGCTTCAGAATACAGCGTATAAAGTTTTGTTTGACTCCGAGGACCGTATGAAAGGTACTTAACAGTCCTGAATCTATGGTCTTAAATCGGTGCACTATGCCCCATCGTATAAGTCATATTAAAGATGCGATTTACCATTTCTGTGAAATGGAAGGGGAAGTTTGTATGTATGAGTGTCCATATCTCCGCAGGGGACCTTGCAATCTGGAGATCAAAAGTCTCCTGGAGGAGATTAAGGGCACTGCTTTCTGTAAAAGCATGGCTTTCATTCTGCTCAGAGTATCAAACTGTATGAGAGAAACTTTTAGTGAAGGCCATAATGGCGCCTCCCTGACTACATTTGTCGGTGGAAACAATACTTGCATTCAGCAAGTAACCCTGAAGCTCACAGTTACCAGATATGCGATGCCCAGAAGCATGCCACAACAACCTTGATCATTTAGAATCAAGTAACTCCCATTCAAAAGTAGCCTGAATACTGGAGTAATCACAGCTGCTCGGGTACCCCTCAAGTGGAAGGAAAGGTTTGCTACAAAACCATTGCTGGCCCCGTCCAGCATAATATCCTGGGAGGAGGGATACACTCAAAGCTTTCTTACAATTTGTACTGCTTAGGAACACTTCTCGATCCCCACTTCTGCATCAAAATCGGTATGGTAATTCCCAAGAACTTGATATATTCCCTACCCATTTCTTCATACCTGCCTGACTGTTGTTGTTCTAGGCAGTACTGAAACCGGAAAGTTGCAACTGGTAGTGTTATATGGCCATGGAGCAACCATTTGTGGATGGAGATTCCGCCACAGTAAAAGGTAATCTAGCCAGTTTTTCAATACACAGCATTGTATATTTTTCTCCCCTCTGTGCCATTTTCATCTGTTTATCAGTTAGAGTATTTGCAGAAAATAGTGACAACTGTTGATAAAACGCCAAGGCATATAACCTGTGCGCAATGTTTGCAGAATCCAGCTTAATAACATAATAGAACCTAATTGTGACTGTCCATGCTGTAGTATGGACAATTCTTGTTCTAGTATATCAATAGCAGAAGATACAATGTTGCCCAATGAATAAATCCTAGATGTTAACGTAGTCATACCATTGTCAACTATGACTAACGCCTTTTCTAAATTGATGCTATCTTTTTCTCGTAGTCTCTCCGCTGCTTCTTGTTGAGGGATTTTCCAAATTTCATTATAGACAGCATAATAGAAACATTTCTGATGTGGCTTTCTGGTACCCAGTAAGGATAAGTGTTATTTCACCTGTGTTAATGTTGAGGTCTTTAGCCAATTGATGTAAAACTTCCCAACACTGTATGATGTCACTACCCCGGATGTTCTCTTTGTACATAGCAAGAGGTCTGGCCTATGGATACTGAACCCTTCGGATGTACCCTAAATCTATCCTGACATCTATTAGTGTATGTGGGCCAAACCAACCATCCCTTCCAATTGGATGTATGACGTTACAACGCACACTTTTACAACGCATACCTTTACAACGCATTTTTTACACCGCAACATCCATTACAACGCACACTTTTACAACGCATACCATTACAACGAATTCTTTGAAACTACCTTTACAACGCATTCCACTACAATGCATACTACTTTTACAACGCATACCATTACAACGCATTACATTATATTGCATATAAGGTAAGTGTTGGATAGTGTAGTGGTAAAAATTACTATTCTAACTCCAGGGGGTGCAACAGTAGGGTAAGTATTGGATAGTGTAGGGGTTAAAATTACTATTCTAACTCCAGGGGGTGCAACAGTAGGGTAAGCATTGGATGGTAAGTTTTGCGTTGTAATGGTATGCGTTGTAATGACTGCGTTGTAATGGTATGCGTTGTAGTGGTGTGCGTTGTAGTGTCATGCGTTGTAATGACTGCGTTGTAAATGCATGCGTTGTAATGGATGTTGCGTTGTAAAAGTTTCGTTGTAATGGTAGTGCGTTGTAAAAGTTGCGTTGTAAAGGTTGTATACCCTTCCAATTGGGGTCTGATCTATTGTATTGTAAGATGTCATCTAATGTAGGCCCTTTTAGTGATATAAAGTTACTCTTGGCTTTTGATGGTGTTTGAGTTTGTGGTGTATTTAAATCCTTGTTCTTGGCTATTTCAAAGCAGGAAGTCTGTTGCACGGTCTTATTTAGAAATCTCATTCCCTGAGGAATGAGGCATGCTCTAAATAGCACTTCTGTTCCCTGGACTTGCCAGTCTCTAGAACCCCAGATTGATCTTAAGTCTATTGTGTCTTTTTATAAATCGAAACCTTGTTCAGACAATTGGGTAATAAAGGAAGCAGAGTAAATCTGTTTTGTGTTAGTCAACATATTGCTCTGTGCAAGTGCAGGTGCAACCTTATAGTAATATGAGGTTGGGTCTGAAATATTAAACCCTGAAAAATATGAAAATTTTTGTGCAAAAGTTTTTTAACTACTTTTAGGCCGTGTTGGGCAATGTTCCCATCGGTGATATGTGAAAACATTTCTAGGGTTACTTGATTTATGGAAAAAAATGATTACCATAATGTTGATAACACTACATTGTGTGAAATTCTGATGTGTCTTTTTACATTTCATTACTAGAAAATGTGGCAGATTGTTCTAAATCAGACAACATATTAGTCGCAGTTTCAAAATCCCAATCATCAGAAAATGCACTGCAGCTAATGATATCATTAAAGGATGTTTTAAATAAATGTGGTATTTTTAAAAGTTCTGTTGGTCTGAATACATCATAATCAAACTTATCCCGTACTATACCACCAGGTATAGGAACTGCTGTAATGTTCACTGATGACAAGTCTCTCTGTTCACGATGTGATGAAACATGAGGTTTCAGGAGCACATTCACTTTTGATGCTGCAGAGCTTTGGCAAAGATAAGTTCCAGTAACAAACAGGAAACAGCTAATAAGCCAAACCAGAAGAGAAAGAAAAGTATCCCCGTGCTTATCCAAAGTTCTATCCAAGGTGACACCGGGTAAGTCTTTTTTAGAAAAGTGTAGAAGTCTTTGATTTGTTGCTTACGTGAAATTGGGACTGGTGTTTTTTTCAGGTTCACTTGGATCCAAAGAAAAGGTATCAAAGTCAAAGAAATAGCCAGATGCAGTTCTATCTATTTTAGGTAGCTCAGCAGGTTTCATTAAACATGTAGATGGTGTTTGTTGAGGCATATTTATGTAGACATCAGTGTTAGGTCGAATTGAAATTTGTCTTTCTTCTTGATTTTGTATTCCTTGTTCACAGGGAACGAGTTCCATTGCATTGGTGCTTAGTCCATCAATCCATATGGGTAGCTCTTCAAAGGTGATGAGCCTTCCAGTTTGAACTTCCTGTATGGTAGCGAGAGGAGGGCATCTGATACCCAGGAGCCAATGAGGCGTACTATTCAGTATCCGCACATAGTGTGGTTTTATCAGATCAATGAAGAAAAATCTTTTTTCCTTTTTCCCGGCAAGAGGCGGCAGAAGTACAGTTTTTGTCCCGTCAACGGACAGGACAAGTACAGGCTTTCTGTATGATGGCCTATATTGTTTTTTGTCCGTTATTTTCTCTCTCACCAGATCCCCAACCTTAGGCATCAAGACAGGTGTTGCCTTGACTGACTTGACTTCCCCAGTGGCTAACCTTTTCACTTGGACATTGATTTGTAATGCCTGTGATTCATTCACATCTTGTAATAACAGCCAAACATTTACGGATGTCAAAAGGTTTTTCACCCGCCACTGTGCCTTCACAATCAAGATCAGGTTCCCACATTCTCGTCCCAAATAGGACCTCATAAGGAGAGACCACCCCTAGAGAGCTTCTTGGCCTGTTATTTAAGGCCCTCTAAACCCCATATAAGTGAGTGACCCAACTACCACCCGTGCCTAATACTCTAGCTGTTAAAGATTGCTTTAAGTCCCGTTTTTTCCTATCCACAACTGAAATTCCCTCGGGATGGTATGGAGAAGAGTACCGCAATGCTACACCCAAACCTCCAATGGCCTCCTTGTAAGCCCTAGAGCCAAACACAGGGCCACGGTCAGAAAGTAATGTGCCAACTGAGTATATCCCTATAAAGATTCGCAAATCTTTGCCAACAGTTCGAGCGTCAGCCGAGCACTGAGGACATAACTATAGGAATCTCAAGCAGGAATCCACTGCAACCATTATGTACTTTTAAGCCCCGTCTTTTTGGGGCTTACAAATAAGGAACTGCATTGGTCCAAAAAGACATACGTGAGAGGTCTGTCTGATATCTGCAACTGTGTCTGTGCTGGACGTGTTATGGTGGAGCCCTTCATCTGTTGACAGGTGTCACACTTTAAGACATAGTCTTTGGTCTGCTTTGTTAACCTTGGCCACCAGTAGCGTTGTTTCAACAAAGAAACAGTCAACGTAACTCCTGTGTGTCCTGTACCCAAACCCTCATGTGAAGTTAATATTAAGCCTAATCTGCGATCCATGTTTGGTATTACTCTATACCCAATTCACGGAATCTGAGCAAATGGAATGTTGTTTCCATCTAACGTGTAGGAGTGCTTGAGTGGAAAACCTTTCGGAAGTGCTTTGTGTCTATGCGTGAAGCAATGACAGCTACCATTATCTGTCCGCCTATTCTCATTTTTGAATGAGTGATTGCAGAAAGGATGCAGCTCGTACTGCCCCCTTCGCGGCTTCACCAGCCAATTCATATCCTTCAACGTGAACGCCATCACATTGATGACTCAGCGTGTGTATCACGTGAGCTCTTGGTAGTTTGTTTTTCAACTTAACTACCTGTTCCCATAGCATTTTGTTCTTAATCCTGCCACCTTTTGAGTCTTCAAACCTAATTTGTCTCCAATAATGAAGATATTCATTATATAACTGGAAGCAGTAAAAAGAATAGCACACTATTAGTGTGGGGAATCCTAGATCCGTATTAATTAGTGCCAGAAAAAGAGCTTTTAGTTCTGCTAACTTAGCCATGCAATTTCCTAGAGACTGGGTCTTTGTAGAGCTTGGATGGAACTTACCATCTGAGAAATGACCTTGTACAATTGCACACGAGGCACTGTAATGTTGTTTACTTCCTATGGCCAGTTGTGCAGGTCTGTCAGTGTAAATTATGTATCCATACTGATCTAGAGGCATTATTTCATTTGGGAGAGGATATTCTTGTTTATATTGCAGAAATGCTTGTGTTTTCAGATTTGAATCATATCTATATTCTACATCTGATGCAGTGAGAGAATAAGCCCATTGTATCCATCTCGGATGTAACGCTTTAGCGTTAGGAACGCTTGCCTTTGTAGCAGCTTCTAAGGCTGGTGCTGGAGTCACAACTATTATTTGTTTCCACTAAACCAGTGCTCTTTCTCTCATTACAGCAATCTGTACTGCTGTCAGAATTTTTTCTGTTGATGCGAAACACATCTCTGTATGTGTGTACAAGTGTTATTTGTAAGCAATGGGTACAGTTTCGCCTTAATTATATGTAAGGTATGTGTACACAGACTGACCCTCAACTATATGGATCACCAGGTTATGGACATTTAAGCGTGTCTCTTAGTGTTCTGACGCTATCATGTCAGCCTTGAGCGAGCAAAGTGTATCTGTATGTTCTTGTGTCCAGCGCCTAACTGAAAAGTCAGGTCTTAGGTTGTAGAAAGGTTTAATCCGTTCTGCAAAATGTAGGTTCTGCCGAGATTTAGGAATCTCAGTATTGATTGTACATTTTTCCAAGATTTTGGAGGTTGGAGCAGCACATACGTTTCTAAAAAATTTGGCTGCCAGGCTTTTCCGTTCACTTGAAAGCTCATATCCCAAAAATAGGACACTGAGGTGGGCCTTCTTTGATTTATTGAAGTTAAATTTTTAACCCTCTGTGGTGAATCCCAAAATTCTGGTGCTCACTCTCGTCAAGTGTTCCACCAGGTCATCATCCATCAGATAAATATCATCTACATAGGACAATGCTTCCTTGTCTAGATTTTGAAGTAATTCAGTTACTCTGGCGGAAAACTGACCCGGGCTATTTTTGTACCCCTGGGCTAATCGACAAATTTTTAGCTGAGAATGCTGTCAAATATCTGCATTCAGGTGCCATATTCTGACCCAAAAAATCCATTTGAGATATCTAGTGTTGTTTTGTATTTTTTCTGCACAATGTTATTCATTAATTCGGAACTGTATGCATTTTGTGCTGCAAATGTTTTTGTGCATGAATTTAGATGTCTGTAATCTAAAGCCAGATGATTTGAATTGTCAGCTTTCATTACGGGAAACAAAGGATTAATCATTGAGTAGGTGTAATTTCCAATAACCCCCTGGTATTCAAGTTGATCTAAGATCTCCCTGATCTTTTTTTCAGCTTCTTGCTTTATGGGATACTGTCTCTGTGGAGTTGGAGTAGATTTCAATGGCATCACGTGATGGGTCAACTCTTCATCCCATCCAACATGGTTTCGATACAGTGCTGGAGCAAGTGCTACTGCCCACCCCTGTGCAATGTATGTTTTAAATACTGGGGAACAACGTCAGAAAAAGCTGTCATAATTACCGGTTTCCCCTGTGGGCAATCCATGACAGTAGCAGGTGGCCAATCTTTTCAGCTAATAAAATGTCATAGCCAAAAGTTAGGTTCTCCCAAAAGAAACCTTTAATTTTCCTGGGTTTGTCCCCCCTCCATCCGGAGTGGTATCTCATGTAACCTATGTTGGATGGTTACCCTAGTATCAGGCGTTTCCACCATGATATGTTCACTCAACTCCGCTGTCACCAGAAATTTCATCAGGTTCTGGTGACCTATTGTTACTTCTGCTGCGCTGTCTAGCATCATCAAAGCCCATTCCCCATTCAGTAGTTGAGTCCTCAGAAATCTAGGCATGTCTAATCTTGAGACGTGCTACTTTCTTCTTTCTAAATTGAGGTTTAGGTTTCTGTTTTTCTTCTTTCTTAGGTGCGTAGTCCACAGAGCGTTGCATGTCTCTGGAGTTTGTATTCTCCTCCTGTCTATGTTCCGACCGTCCCCCCTCTGAGTTTTTCAAAGAGCCCTGAAAGGAAGAGATATATGTGTATCAGTGTCTTGATACCTGTCAGGTTTTCTAATGTTGTCCCTATTCCTAAGGTTATATCTACTTTCGGAGTGCTCCTCTTGAGGAGATCTAACTCTGGATTGAGAACCATTGTATTTATTCTTTTGTTGTTTGTTATTGTCCAATTTCTTCTTTGAAAAAGTTGGTGATTGCTTAAAAGTATCCTTTTCAGGATTCCCCATTAGTTGAGGTTTTACTGGTCTAGCTCCCAAACTATCTCTACCTAATTCTACATAAGCAGTTTCAATTATTTTAGTTTATTCTGTCTCCTGTTGTAAAGGAGTGAAATCTCTCAGGCGTTGAAGTATTGCCACTGATGCAGCTTCCCCTTTAATGTTTGCTAATATTATAGCTGATTCCCGGGCAAAGTTATTTAATAACTTCATCTCTAAGTTTAGAGCAGATTCTGCTCCATACTCATTCTGTATCTGCCTCAATACGTCTGGTATGACTGCTAATGAAGGGATACCATGTGTCCTGGTATATATTGTAGCGAAGACTGTACCCATTAGAAGTACAATCCGCTATCGAGGGAGCTATCTCCGTTAGCAAGCAGATTGTTAGCACTCCCTGCTTTTCGTGTGGACCAGTGTGTGGAAATACTGCCTCTAGCAGTGCTATTTTTTGAGCTATCCAGAAAGGCATTTGCTCACATTTAGTGGGCAATTTACCCATCACTGCGTGTAATGTTTGTGCTATACATTTATTTGTACACGCTTGGACTGGTCCTGCTTGTGTAGCCAGTGTTGGCTAAATTGTGAGTGTTCTCATCACAAATTGTGTCATGTTTCTTTAAAGTTTTATTAATTCTTCATGCTGTGTAAGTAAGTCTCTTCCTGGCATTGTGTCAATGTCAGGTTGTGGTGTGTAGTCCGCTAGTACTGGCCATGTTGCACCGTCTCTTCCGAGCGGACTGAGTCTTACTCTATTTTTTGTATGGGGTAGGCGCCTTTAAACCAGTATAAGTGTTCGTGGTAAGTGAGTATGGCCAATATTCGTTAGGTATTTAATCTTCTGTTTAGTAATGAAATGTTTTTGTTAATACATTTGCCTTTGGGAATGTAACCAATTAATAGAATACTTCTGTTCTAAATGATTTGTGTGCCTCAATCACAAATCTTACCTGCCCACCCCTATATGTTAGACCATATACAGCTAATTTTAGAATGATGGCAGTTCTAACAATTTCTGAAATGCTTATTGCATCTGCATCTTCTTCATCTCCTGAGAGATTTAATGGAACCACAGTATCTTCCTGTATAGTCATTGTTTTTAGGAAGAAGAGCCTTGCAAGGGAACTTTGATAAGGTGTTATGCACAAATAGGAACAACAGATACTTCAAGCTTGATTAACCAACAGCCAATATAGAGGATTTTTCTTACTCAGCTGTGTCGGAATTTGTACCCTCCCACTCCAGACGTCTCTAGGGAAATGTGATTTGGGGGTCTCTGAGAATAGCACAACTGAACTACTCAAATTTGACTCTTAAATAAATACCCAACCAACGTTGGTGGTGCCACGTTGTGTGGTTCCTCTAAAACTTACAAAGGATCTGCGCGTTTAGACAACATACACTGTAGGAATGGTGCCAGATTTATTCTGAGCACCCCCACTGGGTATGTTAGCCTGCATACCAGCTAACTCACAGTACCACTAGAAACTCCTCTTACCAAGGACAGAATAGTTATTGGCAACTATCAAACATGACAACCCTGATCCCTCAAGACCACTGAAACAGTGTACGACTTTTCGCTCAGTCTCTCGTGCTCACTTAGTCTCAGAGAAATACACAGAATAAACAGTAGGGCCGTTTTCAATAAGTACTTATTGAACAGTAGTTATTCTAGTGTAAAATAGGTGTGCTGAAACAATCATTAAACAGTAACAGGTATAGATGATTAGAAGCACTAGTAAAGTAAAATAATGGTAGAGTTTTATCATTTGCTATACCCATGAATACAGGTAAGTACATAAAAGACATGCGATGCTTCCCTAGTTAGATGTACCTAAGTGGATCTCGCATGTATGTAGGTGTTAAGCCAAGAATCCCTCTAGTATACAGTCAACCCCCATTACCTGAAGTGAGAAACTGTGGGACCTTGTCCTGACTTCAGGTTGCACACCTCGCGAGGGATGTCACACCACTGCAAGCATGAGTATCTGCATGCAGGGTTCTTCAGGGTCTCGGATCAGTGTGTCGGCATGGAAGTACTGATCCCCTCTCCCTATCTCAGCAAGATGTGAAGTGTATATACCCGAAGGTATCCCGAGTGGTTCAACTTTGCTGTGCCACTTAGGATGACATTGGGAATGAACCTTGTTTCCTAGGTATTATGCAGGAGATGGTAGTCCTGCTGAATTTCCAAGAATCCAAGGATCCTCATGCATAAAGTATGAGGCTAGTGTTCAGGGAAAAATCCACGTTCTGTGTGCAGTACTGTAACTAGGGTCAGTCCTAGCAGCCCGTTATATATGTAATGTGGTTATAAATCTAGTTGAAAGGTTATGTTACCCAAGCCTATATTTGGGTACCTATATGGAATATAACATCATATACACCCAACTTCCCACTGAGCACAGCTTTAGGCCGTGCAGAGTGGTAGGTTGCCCACAGGTCAAAAGAAATTATAGCAACATTTGCACAGTACTAGTTTAAACACATCTCTCCCATTTACAAACCCCCACACTAACTTGTGCTACGAAGCTGCATATTCTTTAAAGCCAAGGTGATCACCTATACCACTATCCACATAGAACCCTAGCTTCCATACCTTAAACTTTTGTTGCCGCATAAAAAAAATGTGAACACTCCTCCTGGTAACTGGTACTTTTTTATATGTCTAAGAATAAAACAATCAGTTTTAACTACTGGATATTCTTTGTGGATTTAGTTAAGGTCTGCAATTATATGCCTCTCTACCACTGCACTGAAGCCTCTTTAGTCATTGCAGGAATTTACAGAAAACATAGTTTCTTTCCAGTAACCAGGTTAAGTAAGTTAATCCATTGGTTGTTCTAAGACTCTTAGAAGGCTTGAATAAATTAGTTTAATATTTTAACTTATGGTTTTCTCTGAACTCTGCATGATTTTGTTTACTTCGCCAGTGGCTATATTAGCAGTTGCGTTTCCTTACCGTCAAGAAACACCTATGTGTATGAACGCTGTACCAATAAAGAATAACATAACAACATTTAGACATGGGAATAGGGTTACAGGTAAATAAAGTTATAATTATAGATAGTAGTATGATTTGAAGGAGGATTACATTCAGAATTAGGATTGGGAAAGTTATGGTTGAATTACTCCCCTTTACTGGTGAGCTTCATTTTTATTTCATATTGAATCATGATCATAATGTCCCTTTAGGTAATGTTTTATATAGGAATGTACAAACGTATGTTAGGCCTGGCTATTTCTGCAGGGTCACCCCCAATCAATTTGCATTCACACCTCCTTTTTTCTGAATTTGTTTTTGTTGGCATTATGACTCAATGCACTTTCCTGCTGCTAACCAGCACTACAGTACTTGTGGTCTCTTGCTAAAAATGGTAAAATTGCCTTACACCTGATTGGCACATTTAATGTATGTGTTATTCCCGAGTATATCGTACTGTATGGTACCCAAAGCCTATAAATTAAGTGCTACTAATTGGCCTGCGGCACTCATTGTGCCACCCGCAAAAGTAGCACTTTAAAATTTGTCTCAGGACTGTCATTGCAGCCTGTAATACAGTTTTTAAACTACTAATTCAGCCTGGAAAAATAGACCTTTTGTCTAGCCCGCACTTTCCTTTTTCATATATATATATATATATATATATATATGAGGTACGTAGTGCTCCCACGTCGAAATACTCAGCAACCACTGTCGAACAGGAAAACAGGAGCAGCGAGACCCAGAGATGGTGCAAAATATTTTATTGAGTACTAGCCCAGCACCAGTCCGCCATGACGCGTTTCGGCTAAAAATAGCCTTGATCACATGACAAGCGTCAAGAGGGCTGTTCACCTATTTAAAGTGCAAAGTGCCATCACGTGTAATGGAAACAAAGAAAATACTATTACAGTTTCCAATGAATTTAAATTCTTACATATATATATAAGTCCAAAATCGCTTCAAAGGAAAGAAATTGCGCACTCGGGAATCAAATTCAGCAAATATGATTTATTTTAAGTTACCACGCTATGCGTTTCGACACAACTTGTGTCTTTCATATATAGATATGTGATCAAGTCCGGTTTTCCGGACGAAACGCGTTATGCCGCCATCCCCATTGATGGAATAAAGCACACTATTTTTTTGTAATTCCTTGGTTTGTGGTCTGTACCTGGCTGCGTCCGTTGCTGTTGGTGTTCGGCGCTTCAGGATTGTGGATTTCAATATATATATATATATATATATATATGTGTGTGTGTATTACCTACTGGCGGTCGCCAGTAGGTAGTTATAGTTGGGACCTAGTTTCCATAGGAAATCCGCAACATTCTATTGGGAATAACTTTGGCGTCGGTGGAAGAATCTTTGTGAATTTCTCAAAGAAGATGGCCCGTTACGCTCCGCTCCTCCCCTGAAAGTGTCGGGGGGATTCATGAAGCGGGAGGCGAGAAAAAAGGGGGGTCCCAAAATGTGATTTCCCATGTTAATTTCCATAGGACGATTAGACACGGGTACAGACCGAACCGCAGAACAGAATTACACCAAACTTGGCAAAATGGTAGAGACTGGTACGTAGTAAGGCCTTTTCCATATTTGTTTAAAATCGCTCCAGTGGTTTTTATGAAAATTAACTTCAAAAAAATGTATATATCTGTATGCGCGCTTCGTGCGCTTTGGGTAAGCGTACCGGTAAGCGCACCCGGCGCGCCTCGGAAGTGCGTGAGCGGAAAGGTGATTGGCTCTCGGGTGTCTGTAAACATTCCAAATGGTCCGGAGAGTCCGCCATCTTGTGTCTCGGTTGTCTCGGAAGAACCGAGACACAAGAGGTGAAAAAAAAAAGGGGAAAACATTAAAAGGGGGCAAGGTAGAGACCCCTGACCTCCTAGGTTTTCTAAGGGGGGCCTAGAAGGACCACGAAGAGCAAAAAAACCTATTTTTTTGGTTGAAAATTTCGCGGAGTACGCTCAGGGCGCGTTTACATGTACGCTTACATGTGCGTTTACCTGTACGCGTACCCTGAGCGTACCACGGGGAAAAACAGTGAAAAACAATAGAGTAAAATAAGAATTTAGAGTGCTTAGAGGTAGGGTAGCTCTAAAAAGAGCGGTTGTGTTATGTGAGTGATTTAAGTACCCACAAGTAGGTATCGATGTAAAGTCTAAAATTCAAGAGGAAGATTCTGTTCCCCTCATCTGTGAAATGTACACCGTCTCCTCTATAAATGCCTTGCATGTTGTAACGCAAGTTGCTGTAGTATAAACAACCCATACCATAGTCTCTGAGGAAAGCAGAAACAGACTTATTCACATGTTTCCTTGCTTTCTCAATCTGTGGACAATATTGGTTGGACCAGTTTCATTTTTGTGTTTGGCATATGTTAGAATACACAAAGGCAGTTTGTGGAAAAAGTGACATCAATTGCCCAAAGGTGTCCTTTCAAAGCATTTCCAGACCTACCCCAGTCAAAGTGCCCAGGTCATTGCCACCGCAATACACAATTATGGGGTCAGGGTGTGGGAGATGCAAAAAAGGATTTTACCAATGGTATCAATTGGTGACATCTCAATCTTCTCTGGCCAATCCACATAATATCCACATTTGGTAAATCAAGGTTGTGAATACCTCTGTTTGCTGCATACATTTCACTCCAGTAAATATAACTGTGTCCCACAATCCACTCTTTAGGCATCTTGAAGAGAGATTTTGTTGTACTCAGATGGGCTCTGCAAATGAAATGGCAGTTTGAAGAGTAGGAGTTTAAAAAAAATGTGGATGAGATTCAGTGCACTTGAGGAATAAGAAATGATTGGTGGTTTCTGAAAATTCAACACTGAAAATTAGGGTGCATGCTTCTGTTTTTTGAAAGAAGTAATTCTAATGGTTGAGAAAAAGTCATTGAAAGAAACATTGCACAAGATAAGCTGGTATATTGAGAAGTCAAACAACCTTGCTGGGTTCATTTGCAACATAGTATGATGAACTTTTCACCTGTTTGCTCAGTTAGGTGATGTGTGGAGTGTTACCATGGTAACAGGCAGAAAGAGCAGTGGGGGGATGGGTGAATATTATGTGAGTTTGAAAGTGTTTAAATGTACAACCAATTTAAATGTTAGTTTGGTTTTGAATTTGTGTGGGGAGAAATCTGGTCCCCGATGTAGGTAAATCTAATTTACCGACTCATACATACCAAATTTTACCGATTCGGTATTTATGAATCTGTAAATTGGAAGGAGGCAGATGTAGGTAATTTTTAATTTACAATTACCGAGTCTGTAAGATTCGGTATTTACGGATTCGGTAAATACCGAATCGGTGTTTCCCATTGATTCCTATGGGCTTTGAAGCCCATAGGAATCAATGGGAAATACCGAGTCGGTATTTACCGAATCCGTAAATACCGAATCCTGGCAGGGGGAACGGGGTGTCACTTTGACACCCTGTAGCACCCCAATTGCAAGCTTGTGTGCCATGTGGCACACATATATGCCCTAAGGGCATGTCTGTGTGTCACATGGTATAGGTGTACATGCACAGATGTGCATGTACACTGGAAATCTGTATTTTACCACCCAACAGGATTGGGTGGTAAATACCGACTCCTAAAGGGCCTGTGGCACTCTTTGAAGTGCCACCTACATCTTGATTTACAGAATCGGTAAAATTACCGATTCTGTATTTTACCGATTCTGTATATTTACTGAATCCGTAAATATACCGATTCTGTAAATAAGATGCCCCCTACATGCCAAATCCCAAATACCGGTCGGTAACGGCCGAAATCGGCCGTTACCGACCAGTAAATGGCGACCTACATCTGGCCCTTGATTGGTTATACACAGGCATATGTGTGAAAAGTAAGAGGAAATCAGGGCCATTTTGAGGTTCCAGTGTCTGAGGTACATTTCAGAGATTCTGCTTAAGAAAATCTGGTGTGTGCATTTTTAAAGGTAAGTAATGATTCATTTAATATAGATAGAGTGCTGTATGCACTATGGGGAAGATTAACCCCTTCGGCGCTCATGACGAGCTGAGCTCGTCATGAGTCGTGCCGCTCGCACGCTGATGACGAGCTCAGCTCGTCATGTAATGCGGCTTTTTGAAAAAAGCCGCGTAGCGCGAAAATCGCCGCAGCGCGCATGCGATTAACAAGCATATTGTGCTTCTTTATTCTTGCATTGTGTCTCATGTTTTTTTGTAAAGCTGGTGAAAAATTAATGGTGCATATTGGAAATGTATTTTGTAAATGAGTCAGGTTTCTGCACTGTAATGTAGTGCTTATTTATATGGGCTGTGCTATGTCTTTTAAATTATTTATTGTGGTACATGTTTTTAGGTAAAATGATTGTTTTTAAAATTTTTAACTGGGATCACACTGAGTGTCTTTGTAAATTAAAGAATTATATTTAGACTTTTTTTATAATGTCTCCTCACAATTTGCATCTGTTTGCCTATAGGGTACTGTTTCTTTTTGCATTGTGTCTCATGTTTGTATGTAATGCTGGCAAAAAACGAATGGTGCATATTGGAAATGTATTTTGGAAATGAGTCAGGTTTCTGCATTGTAAAGTAGTGGTCATTTATATGGGCTGTGTTCTGTGTTAAACGATTTACTCTGCTAAATGTTTTTTGGTAAAATGTATGGCTTTAACATTTTTGACTAGGATCACACGGAGTGTCTGTGTAAATTAAAGAATTATATTTGCACCTTTTTCTATAATGTCACCTGTATCTCCTCACAGTTTGCATCTCTTTGCTTATAGGGTACTCTTTTATTTAGATTGTTTCTCATGCTTTCATTCAATACTGGTATAGAGGTAGTGCTGTAAATTGGAAATGTATTTTATGATTGCACAAGCCCTCTCCCTCTGCCTGTACCATTTCACCCTCTGCTGTGTCACCCTCTTCTTGCATCATTTCTCCTTCTGCCTGTGCCATCTCACTCTTTGTCTGTGCCATTTCACTCTCTGTCTCCGCCATCTCTCCCACTGCCTGCGTCATGTTACCCTGTGCTGGCGCCATCTCTCCCTCTGCCTGCGCTATCTGCCATGTGCCTGCATTATTTATCCCCTCTGTCTGCACCATGTCTCTCTTTGCATGTGTCATCTCACTTTCTGCCTGCACCATCTCTCTCTTTGCATCTGTCATCTCACTCTCTGCCTGCTTCACCATCTCCCCTCTGCCTGCATCATGTCTCCCTCCACCTGCGTCATCTCTCTCTTTGCGTGTGTCTTCTCACTCTCTGCCTGCACCATCTCTCTCTTTGCGTGTGTCATCTCACTGTCTGCCTGCGCCATCTCTCTCTTTGCATGTGTCATCTTACTCTCTGCCTGCACCATCTCTCTCTTTGCGTGTGTCATCTCCCCTCTGCCTGCATCATGTCTCCCTCCATCTGCGCCATCTCTCTCTTTGCGTGTGTCATCTCACTCTCTGCCTGCACCATCTCTCTCTTTGCGTGTGTCATCTCACTGTCTGCCTGCGCCATCTCTCTCTTTGCGTGTGTCATCTTACTCTCTGCCTGCACCATCTCTCTCTTTGCGTGTGTCATCTCCCCTCTGCCAGCATCATGTCTCCCTCCATCTGCGCCATCTCTCTTTGCGTGTGTCATCTCACTCTCTGCCTGCACATCTCTCTCTTTGAGTGTGTCATCTCACTCTCTGCCTACGCAATCTCACCCTCTCCCTGCATCATGTCTCCCTCCACCTGCGCCATCTCTCTCTTTGCGTGTGTCATCTCACTCTCTGCCTGCACCATCTCTCTTTGAGTGTGTCATCTCACTCTTTGCCTGCGCCATCTCTCTCTTTGCCTGCATCATGTCTCCCTCCACCTGCGCCATCTCTCTCTTTGCGTGTGTCATCTCATTCTCTGCCTGCACCATCTCTCTCTTTGAGTGTGTCATCTCACTCTCTGCCCGCGCCATCTCTCTCTTTGCCTGCATCATGTCTCTCCCCACCAGCATCATCTCTCTCTTTGTGTGTGTCATCTCTCTCTTTGCGTGTGTCATCTGCCCTCTGCCTGCATCATGTCTCTCTCCACCTGCGCCATCTCTCTCTTTCAGTGTGTCATCTCACTCTTTACCTGCATCATGTCTCTCTCCACCAGAGTCATCTCTCTCTTTGCGTGTGTCATCTCCCCTCTGCCTGCATCATGTCTCCCTCCACCTGCGCCATCTCTCTCTTTGCGTGTGTCATCTCCCCTCTGCCTGCATCATGTCTCCCTCCACCATCTCTCTCTTTGCCTGCATCATGTCTCTCCTCTGCCTGTATCATGTCTCCCTCCACCTGCGCCATCTCTCTCTTTGAGTGTGTCATCTCCCCACTGCCTGCATCATGTCTCCCTCTGCCTGCATCATGTCTCTCTCCACCAGAGTCATCTCACTCCCTGCCTGCACCATCTCTCTCTTTGCGTGTGTCATCTCACTCTCTGCCTGCACCATCTCTCTCTTTGAATGTGTCATCTCACTCTTTGCCTGCATCATGTCTCTCTCCACCAGCGTCATCTCTCTCTTTGCGTGTGTCATCTCTCTCATTGCGCGTGTCATGTCTCTCTCCACTAGCGTCATCTCTCTCTTTGCGTGTGTCATCTCCCCTCTGCCTGCATCATGTCTCCCTCCACCTGCGTCATTTCTCTTTTTGAGGGGGTATGACACACGCAAAGAGAGAGATGACAGATGCAAAGAGAGAGATGACGCTGGTGGAGAGAGACATGATGCAGGCAAAGAGTGAGATGACACACGCAAAGAGAGGGATGACGCAGGTGGAGGGAAACATGATGCAGGCAGAGGGGAGATGACACACGCAAAGACATAGATGACACACGCAAAGAGAGAGATGACACTGGTGGAGAGAGGCAGGATGCAGGCAAAGAGAGCTGGCGCTGGCAAAGAGAGATGATGCTGGTGGAGAGAGACATGATGCAGGCAGAGAGTGAGATGGAGTAGGCAGAGAGTGAGATAACACACGCAAAGATTGACATGGTGCAGGCAGAGAGTGAGATGTCACACGCAAAGAGAGAGATGACACATGCAAAGAGAGAGATGGTGCAGGCAGAGAGTGAGATGACACACGCAAAGAGAGATGACAAACGCAAAGAGAGAGATGATGCAGGTGGAGGGAGACATAATGCAGGCAGAGGGTGAGATGATGCAGGCAGAGTGAGATGACACACGCAAAGAGAGAGGTGGTGCAGGCAGAGAGTGAGATGTCACATGCAAAGAGAGAGATGACACACGCAAAGAGAGAGATGGTGCAGGCAGAGAGTGAGATGACACACGCAAAGAGAGAAATGACGCAGGTAGAGAGTGAGATGATACACGCAAAGAGAAAGATGACACAGGAAGAGAGTGAGATGATACACGCAAAGAGAGAAATGATGCAGGAAGAGAGTGAGATGATACACGCAAAGAGAGAGATGACGCAGGCAGAGAGTGAGATGATATACGCAAAGAGAGAGATGGTGCAGGCAGAGAGTGAGATGATACACGCAAAGAGAGAGATGACGCTGGTGGAGAGAGACATGATGCAGGCAGAGGGTGAGATGGCGCAGGCAGAGAGTGAGATGACACATGCAAAGAGAGAGAGATGACGCAGGTGGAGAGAGACATGATGCAGGCAGAGGGTGAGATGGCACAGGCAGAGAGTAAGATGACACTCGCAAAGAGAGAGATGGTGCAGGCAGAGAGTGAGATGACACACAAAGAGAGAGATGACGCACGCAAAGAGAGAGATGGCGCAGGCAGAGAGTGAGATGACACACGCAAAGAGGGAAATGACGCTGGTGGAGAGTGAGATGATATACGCAAAGAGAGAGATGGCTCAGGCAGAGAGTGAGATGACACACGCAAAGAGAGAGATGGCGCAGGTGGAGGGAGACATGATGCAGGCAAAGAGAGAGATGGCGCGGGCAGAGAGTGAGATGACACACTCAAAGAGAGAGATGGTGCAGGCAGAGAATGAGATGACACACGCAAAGAGAGAGATGGCGCAGGTGGAGGGAGACATGATGCAGGCAAAGAGAGAGATGGCGCAGGCAAAGAGTGAGATGACACACTCAAAGAGAGATGGTGCAGGCAGAGAGTGAGATGACACACGCAAAGAGAGATGACGCAGGTGGAGGGAGACATGATGCAGGCAGTGGGTGAGATGATGCAGGCAGAGTGAGATGACACACGCAAAGAGAGAGATGGTTCAGGCAGAGAGTGGGATGTCACACGCAAAGAGAGAGATGACACACGCAAAGAGAGAGATGGTGCAGGCAGAGAGTGAGATGATACACGCAAAGAGAGAGATGACGCAGGTAGAGAGTGAGAAGACACACGCAAAGAGAGAGATGACGCTGGCGGAGGGAGACATGATGCAGGCAGAGGGTGAGATGGCGCAGGCAGAGAGTGAGATGACACACGCAAAGAGAGACATGGTGCAGGCAGAGAGTAAGATGTCACACGCAAAGAGAGAGATGACACATGCAAAGAGAGAGATGGTGCAGGAAGAGAGTGAGATGACACACGCTTAGAGAGAGATGGTGCAGGCAGAGAGTGAGATGATACACGCAAAGAGAGAGATGACGCTGGTGGAGAGAGACATGATGCAGGCAGAGGGTTAGATGGCGCAGGCAGAGAGTGAGATGACACACGCAAAGAGTGAGAGATGACGCAGGTGGAGAGAGACATGATGCAAGCAGAGGGTGAGATGGCGCAGGTAGAGAGTGAGATGACAGTCGCAAAGACAGAGATGGTGCAGGCAAAGAGAGAGATGGTGCAGGCAGAGAGTGAGATGATACACGCAAAGAGAGAGATGACGCTGGTGGAGAGAGACATGATGCAGGCAGAGGGTGAGATGGCGCAGGCAGAGAGTGAGATGACACACGCAAAGAGAGAGAGAGATGACGCAGGTGGAGAGAGACATGATGTAGGGAGAGGGTGAGATGGCGCAGGCAGAGAGTGAGATGACACACGCAAAGAGAGAGATGACACACGTAAAGAGAGAGATGACACACGCAAAGAGAGAGATGGTGCAGGCAGAGAGTGAGATGACACACGCAAAGAGAGAGATGACGCAGGTAGAGAATGAGATGATATATGCAAAGAGAGAACTGGCGCAGGCAGAGAGTGAGATGACACACGCAAAGAGAGAGATGACGGTGGTGGAGAGTGAGATGATATACGCAAAGAGAGAGATGGTGCAGGCAGAGAGTGAGATAACACAGGCAAATAGAGAAATGGCGCAGGTGGAGGGAGACATGATGCAGGCAGAGGGTGAGATGATGCAGGCAGAGTGTGATGACACACGCAAAGAGAGAGATGGTGCAGGCAGAGAGTGAGATGTCACACGCAAAGAGAGATGACACACTCAAAGAGAGAGATGACACACGCAAAGAGAGAGATGGTGCAGGCAGAGAGTGAGATGACACACGCAAAGAGAGAAATGACGCAGGTAGAGAGAGATGGCATACGCAAAGAGAGAGATGACGCTGGTAGAGAGACATGATGCAGGCAGAGGGTGAGATGGTGCAGGCAGAGAGTGAGATGACACACGCAAAGAGAGACATGGTGCAGGCAGAGAGTGGGATGTCACACGCAAAGAGAGAGATGATACATGCAAAGAGAGAGATGGTGCAGGCAGAGAGTGAGATGACACACGCAAAGAGAGAGATGACACACGCAAATGGAGAGATGGTGCAGGCAGAGAGTGAGATGATACACGCAAAGAGAGAGATGACACAGAGAGAGAGTGAGATGATATAATCAAAGAGAGAGATGGTGCAGGCAGAGAGTGAGATGATACATGCAAAGAGAGAGATGACGCTGGTGGAGAGAGACATGATGCAGCCAGAGGGTGAGATGGCGCAGGCAGAGAGTGAGATGACACATGCAAAGTGAGAGAGATGACGCAGGTGGAGAGAGACATGATGCAGGCAGAGGGTGAGATGGCGCAGGCAGAGAGGGAGAGGACACTCGCAAAGAGAGAGATGGCGCAGGCAGAGAGCGTGATGACACGCGCAAAGAGAGAGATGACACACGCAAAGAGAGAGATGGTGCAGGCAGAGAGTGAGATGACACACGCAAAGAGAGAGATGACACAGGTAGAGAATGAGATGATATACGCAAAGAGAGAGATGGTGGAGCCAGAGAGTGAGATGACACACGCAAAGAGAGAGATGATGCTGGTGGAGAGAGACATGATGCAGGCAGAGGGTGAGATGGAGCAGGCAGAGAGTGAGATGACACACGCAAAGAGAGAGATGACGCAGGTGGAGAGAGACATGATGCAGGCAGAGAGTGAGATGACACATGCAAAGACAGGGATGACACACGCAAAGAGAGAGATGGCGCAGGCAGAGGGTGAGATGACACACGCAAAGAGAGAGATGACGCACGCAAAGAGAGAGATGACACACGCAAAGAGAGAGATAATGCAGGTGGAGAGAGACATGACGCAGGGAAAGAGAGAGATGACACACGCAAAGAGAGAGATAACACAGGTGGAGAGAGACATGATGCAGGGAGAGAGTGAGAAGACACACGCAAAGAGAGTGATGACGAAGGCAGAGACTGAGATGACACACGCAAAGAGAGAAATGACGCAGGTGGAGAGAGACATGATGCAGGCAGAGGGTGAGATGACACACGCAAAGAGAGAGATGACGCAGGCAGAGAATGAGATGACGCAAGTGGAGGGAGACATGATGCAGGTAGAGGGTGAGATGGCACAGGCAGAGAGTGAAATGACACACGCAAAGAGAGAGATGGTGCAGGTAGAGAGTGACATTAATGTTGAAGCTGTTCTGCACTGCCATAAAGTGAGAAGTAGCACTCACTGCATGATTTCCTACTCTGGTGAGACACAGTTGCTGTGCTATAAACTTACTTATGTTGTAAACTAGTGTTTATATATATCGTTTAGTTATTGTCATTGCTATGTAGTATGTTAGTAGTGGTCTATAATATGATCTTTTTTCTTTACAACAGATTGTAATTATCTACAAAAAGAAGAAGCAATATGCCTACTAAATCTGTTCGTAGAAGAAAATATAAAAAAACTTACTTTTCCAAGAAAACGCAATTACAAGATGTAAGTAAAAAACAAATTATGGAGAAAAAGAAGAATGCTTCAGGTAAGGCAACAAAGCATTTTATACGGAAATTAACTCAATGTAAAAAAAGTCAAGATAATGCACAAAAGAAAAAAAAATTCTGCAACTACAAAGAGAATGCAAAATCCCAGCAAAAATGTAGAAAAGGTTTATGGAGATGATATTGTCTATATTAATAGATGTAAAAATCAGTTCATTGACATTCGTAGGTGAATGTTTTATAACAGAATTGTTTTAAATTTATTTAAAAATGTTAAGAATTGTAAAAGGAAAACAGATTTTTACAAGAAAAAAAAATATAGAGAGGATAGTTGATCAGGCTTTTGAAATGAAAAAAATATATATATTTTAGTAATCAATAGAATTTGTACACTAGACAAGGTAATCAATGTTTTGAAATCAAAAAGTAAATGGAAAAGAGTAATTAATCGGACTAATTTTTGTGATGTTTTTTATGGAGAATGGAAGCATAGTTCAAGTTGTGAGCCATTTTTTAATGAAGAGAGTTATTTTCAGGATAATGATTTGGTGCATGCAGTTGACACCAGTGGTCGAGGATATGAGGTGAAGGACGATTGTCCTATTGAAAAAGAAAAAATTGTGCCTAGAAATGCAGAAGAGGTGTTACCTGATGAAGTTTTAGGGAGACATCCTAAGGCTCCAGTGTACACTTGGAATTGTAGTAGTATTTGTAGTGTGCGACAGGATTCAATTGATTTGTTTCGCAATTTCTTACGTACATATACTAAGAAAAGTCTAAAACAAAAAATTAAAATGTTGCAAGAGTTAGATCCTTGCAGAGTGAGAGAACAAACAGGTTTGCATGGGCATTCACTAGATTGTCTTTTCTAGAAAAGTATGTCAGAGTGTTTTTCATCATTTTAGGATGTTAGCAGTACATCATACTAAAGTGAGGAAATTAGTGAGAAGGTTGTATTATGCAAAAAGTCCAGCACTTAAGCTAAAACAGTTAAACAGTGCTCTTTTGCATGGATCTGTATTAGATGTGAACAAAATTGAGTTTAGTTACTTTGGTGAAAAAGAGGGCAGTGCAGAAACTGATACAGTAATAGAAGGTAATGTGGAAGAGAATGTACAGAATTTGAGTACAGAAAATTCTGACCATGAAATTACAAAGTTTAAGGTCAGTTCAAGTGAAAGGCCAAATTCTTCTTGTGTGTGTTGTCGACGAACTCATTAGAAGAATCAGACTGGGTTAGTTGATTTATATGTAAAAAGTAAAAAGGAAAATAATAATGAGTGGAAGGATTTTGCAACTTATTTGTTGGTAGAGAATTGTTTTGATTTGGGTTCTGATCTGCGTATTTATAAATATTGTTATAATAAATTAAATGAAAAATAAATGCCTGCTAGAGCTGTACATAATAATCTTGAGTTGGTAAACATTCCTTCTGAATTGATGGATTTAAATACTTATGAGTCTATTCTGATTCAATGTGTGCATCTATTTCAGGCTATTGTTCGCATGGAGCCTAAGACAGGGAAATTGCCTCCTTCAGATTTACAGAGAGGATTAAAGGGAAGAGTTGTTTATTTGCCTCTAGATTTAATGAAAAATATTGATACAATTGGTGTTGAAAAAGTGAAAGAGGAACCTCTGGTTATTCTAGTTAATGGCGTTCCTACAAAGAGTAAGAAAATCTGGCAAGAATTAGTGGATGTTAGGAAAGTCAAAAAGGCAACGTTGTATTTGGTAAAAAACAATCAGTACTACAAAAATGAATATGTTGGGGAAGAGGAAACAACTGTAGAAGAGCACAGTGATTTTTCAGCTGGGCAAATTGAAAAAGTAGATGTGTCTAGAAGTGAAGACATTTATGAACATTACAGTGTTCATCCTCTGCATTCCAAAGAAGTAATGGGGAATGCTATTGAGTTGTTCCAAATGAAAAAAGCAAAAGGAAGTCCCATTAGTGTATGGGAAGAAAGCTTGAAGCGCTTTGTTTTCCTCAGTTATTTCTAACAGGTCAAGGTGGTCGATATGATGACCGATCTGTTCAAATTCCTGCATCTGAATGCCAGACTTTAAGATTATATGCAGAAGATCCAAGGTTTCGCCAATGTAGTCCATATTTGTTTCATCTTCTGTTTGAGAGTGACTTGTCTGGACTTTCTTAAGCAGTGACCCACATACTGAAAAGTGGAGTACATCTTTAATGTTTCGGCAAGGGACTTTATGGATAAAGTCCAACAGCAAGACACTATTTTGGAGTGTCAGCTAATTAATCTCATGGCATGTCAGAGTGGTACCAACAAGTATTGGTACCATCGTCATGGGGTACTGAAATGTATGCTAAGAAACTTAGGAACTCCTACATGGTTCCTTACTCTTAGTTGTGCTGAGTATGCTTGGGAAGACTTACTTCAATTTCTTTGAGAGGCAAATGCAAACATAGAAAATATAGAATGCAAGACACCTGGAGAACTGTGCTCTTTGGATCCAGTTAATGTATGCAGGTATTTCAATCATAGATTTGAAGCTATGATGTATTTTATCACAAACAAAAAAAATCCTCCTCTTGGAGAGGTTTTGGATTTCTTTTGGAGAAAGGATTATCAAGCAACAGGTGCTCCTCACATACATATGCTGCTATGAATCAAAGATTCTCCCAAATTTGGAACAGATTCGGATGACACAGTGATGAGTTTTATTGAAGAGTATTCTACATGTGTTGTTCCGAAAAGTACAGAAGAAAACAAATTAAGACATCAAGTCTTACGGTTTCAATCCCATCATTGTGGAAAATACTGTCGTCGAAAGTTCAAATCCAAGGAAAAGTTCTACACAAAATGTAGTTTTGGATTTCCACGACCAGTAATATCTAAAGGAAGAGTAAACAATTGTATGTCTTCTTTGCGACATACTGTGACAAGAAAATCACCAAAAAATACATACAACTTAAAAAGAAATGAAGAGTCAAAATACATAAATGACTATAACCCAGTCATTTTGTCGATGTGGAATGCTAACATGGAAATTCAATATGTTGCTGACAACTCTATTGCTGTGGCTCGATATGTAACATCTTACATAACAAAATCAGAAAAGACAGAACTAAAGGAAATGTGGGTAGAAATTTCTCATGAAAAGAGCCTAAGTAAGAAATTGTACAGTTACAGTCTGAATATGTTGTCGCATCGAGAAATTGGAGCATACGAATGTTCAGATCGGTTATCATCAGCAAGTCTATATTGCAAATCTAGAACAATCATTTGGGTGAGTCTAGGTCTTGCTGCAACACGAAACAGAGTTTTGAAATCTGTACAAGAAATTGAGTATTTGGCAGAGAAAGAACCAAACAGTACAGATATTTTGAAGACAAACATGTTGGATACATACTATCTAAATAGACGTAGTCATCTTGAGAATGTTTGTCTCTATGAAGTATTGCAAAGCTATACTTTTAAGAGGAATATTACAGAAGATATCAATAAAGGAGTATATGCTGTAATTGGATGTGAAGGATGTCTGGTGAAACAAAGAAAAGGACATTTGATTAATGATCGAAAATTGAGTTGCGAATCTCCTGACAAAAGGGAATTTTACTATTTAGCTCTTTTGCAACTCTTTAAGCCATGGCGTACAGAAGAGGAACTACTTGGAGATTTTCTCAGTTATGAACATTCTTTCAATGCAAGCAAAAATACTATAGAATGTCCTGCTTTTACTAATTATCTGCAAATGTTGAACGATGAATACAGCAAGAAGCTACAATTGCAGCAGAGATTGCTAGAGACAGTTCTCAAGACAGTCAGAGTTCTGCTTCGTTGAGTCAGGATCCACTCGGAGGACCAATTATCCAAAATGAAGCTGCCACTGCCATGGATGAGGTGGAAAGAGCAATGGAACAAGCTCAGGAGGATGTAGTAAACTTAGAAGAATTGGAAAAACAACTAAACGTTGAGCAGAAACAAATATATGACGAAGTGACAGAACCGATTGAGCATGGTTTATGTCATGAGAAAAAAGAGTGTGCATGTACGTCATTTAAACCTGTACGACTGTACGTGAGTGGAGAAGCAGGAACTGGAAAAAGTTTTCTAATTAAAGGAATTGCAACTTATCTACAGAAAATAACTGAGTCATCGCTCTCTTGTGTTGTTACCGCTCCAACTGGGTTGGCAGCACATAACATTAAAGGGATTACTTTACATCGTTTACTGATGCTGCCAGTAGAGCATGATAATAAATTACAATACCACAAGCTATCTGGAGAAGCTTGTTGTGAAGTGTCCAGAGTCCTGAAGAAAATGAAACTTCTTATCATTGATGAGGTAAGCATGGTATCAAATGTAATGCTTGCTTTTGTGCATTTAAGAATGCAACACATTCTTAAAACAGAGTATGATGTGTTATTTGGAGGCAAACACATCATTGTTTTTGGAGATCTACTGCAGCTAACTCCTGTGAAAGGACAACCAGAGTTTAAAATGCTTACACATGAAGATACCAGAAAGTGCCTAGGAAGCATTGGAAATGTTAATATATGGTTATATTTTAAATATGCAGAACTGCTTCAAAATATGCGACAGGTAAAGGATGAAGATTATAAAAATGTTCTTCAAGATATAAGAATTGGAAAAGTAAGTGAACATGGCAAAGAAGCTTTACAGGCACGATTACTTTTAAATTTGTTTCCAAACGAAAATATTCTCCCAGAGAATATTTATAGGAAAATTGCTGAAAACAAATCTGTGATATGCTTGATGCCAACTCTGCAAGAATGTTCAATCTTTAACAACAAAATGTTAAAGTTAGAAAATCAGGAGATTGTAAAACTGGAAGCTAATGATAAAATAGAGCATGAAGGAGCTACTATTATTTTGTCAGAAAAGTTGATATCAAAATTGGATTCTTTAGAGAAGACAATATCTAAAACTGCTGGTTTTGAAAAGAGTCTATATGCATATTTAAATTGTCGTATAATTTTGCGACGGAATTTACATGTGGAAAGAGGTTTAGTAAATGGAGCAATGGGTCATGTTGTTGATTTTGTGAATTACAGAAATAGAGAAGAAATAGATTTTTTTTAATTAAATTTGATGGAATTGAAGAAGTACAACAATGGAGTCATTGTTCTGCTCGATTTTTGCTTGTGAAAGATTTATATGTCCGCCGAAAACAGTTTCCTGTTTGTTTGGCATATGCGGTGACTATTCATAAATCTCATGGTTTAAGTGTAGATAGTGCTTTGGTGAATATTGGAATTTCTGTGTTCAAGGAGGGTATGGCATATGTTGCTTTATCTCGAGTCAGAACTTTATCTGGATTATACTTGATTGATTTTGATGAGACAAAGAGATCTAAATTGTGTAAAAGAATATAATAGGTTAAGAAGAGAATATGCTCCAAATTTACCTCAATATCCTTTATTTGAAAAGCGTGTGGTAGGCCGAAAAAGAAGAAATGAAACAAATTGTAGCGAGGTTGTAGCAAAAATAAAAAAACTAGATGAACCAGTAATTGTAAGCAGAAAGGAAAAGGATTCTGTTGAAGATGTTGTTGGATTTCAGTTTGAAAACAGTTCTGGTGTCAACTGCTATGCTAATGTAGTGGTTAATGTTGTTTTTTTTCTCCAAACTTTACAAGAGCAGATTGTTGAAAATCGGGATCAAAGATTTTGTTGTTTGTTGAATACTGTGTTTGAGAAATGTAGCAGTGATAAAACAAAAATAGAAAGTGTTTCTGATGTTCGAAATGTTTTAGACATATGTTCTGGTCTAAATCAATAGACGAAGAATATTCAGCAAGATTGTCATGAATTTCTAATGTATATGCTTGTTGTATTGCAAGATGAAGGTATAGATGTTGAAAATCTTTTTGGCCTTTCTTATAAATGGCAGCATGACTGCGATGATTGTGCCTTTTCAAGTAGTACTACAATAGACACTGAAAGATTTATATATTTGACTTTACCAGACTGCAAATCAGTGTCTTTTAATAATCTCTTTAGAGAAGCAAATCAAAACATGGTCTGTACCCAATGAAACTCTGCAATGTTATCAACATTATTTATACAAAGATATGGACAGTATGTAATTTTAATGTTCCAACGATGTAGACCTGATGGAACTAAATTGACAACTTTAATTAAAGAATTTGTGGCTTCTCAATTATCAATTTCAGGAGGAACCTTTTTAACTGCAGCAATTATTTTCCATGATGGTCCTTCTACAACATCAGGACATTACAAAGCTTATTTAAAACGTCAAAAAGGCTGGACTTACTGTAAGGATACTCAATTGACTTTCAAACAACGTTTGCCTTTTGACTTACAAAATTCTTACCTAGTGTTCTTACAACCCAAATTTTAGGAAAAGTAATTGGCCTAGGAAGATTAGAGCAGTTAATACAAGTTAGTCTGCTGGTCAAAATTACTTTGTGAGTGAGAGTGATCAAGATAATAAAAAACTTGTAGTTCTCATAGAGGTAGTGTAAGTGTATCACATAGTGAGTGCTATCAGTATTATAGGAAATGTTGATCATGAGTGAGCCAGAGGTGGAAATATAACTATTGTTAGATGATCGAATAGATGTTGGAGCTTTTCATTCAGAAAGTTGGGTAAATGGAAGTTTAAAAGTACTATTAAGTAATTTTCAAAAAAAAGAACTTTTCATATACTATTTGGCCTCGTGGAAAGGTAAGTGAATCAAAAATGCATATGTCGGGTAAATGTTGTTAATACATGTTTTTATATTACTTTACTTTGAGAGTATAATAATGACATACTAAGGTTTTATTAGTTTGTGATTGTTGAAATGTACGTAGCTAATTGTTGTTTGGAAAAAAACATTTAAGATATGTTTTTTTCTAAGTTTTACATTATTTATTGAAACGTTGTATGGGTTTTTTAAACACAATCTTTTTGATTGTGTTTTTTGTGCCCGCTGTCATATGATGAGTAGTATCGAACTCACTGTTTTTAGTGAAATTCAATATATTCTGAGACAGCAAAATAAATAATATAACATATTGTACAAGTTATTTTGAATTTTGTATTGTGAAATATATATTATGCTCCCCTTGTCTCATGCTCACTCGCCTATATCCACCCTCTATCACCCCTCTTTACTCACCCTCACTGCCCTTCTCTCACCCTCCTTCACGCCCGTTCCCTTACTCCGCTTCCCTCACTACCCCTCATTCCCCATTCCTTCACTCCCCTTCCCCTCTCTCCCCTCCCCCACTTTCCTGCTCTCAGTCCCTCTCCTTCACTCCCCTTCCCCTCTCTTTCCTTCCTTTGCTCCCTCACTCATTCCCCTTCTCTCACTCACCTTACTCCACTTCACTTGCTCCTTCTCTCACTCCCTCTCTCCTCTCACATCTTCACTCCCCTTCCCTCACTCCCTCTCTCTTACCCTCACTCCCTCCATCTACTCACTTTGTCACTCCCCCTTCCCTCATGCTCACTCCCTTTAACTCACCAACACTCCCTCACTTACCTTTCTTTGCTCCCTCTCTCAGTCCCCTTCTCTCACTCCTTCCTTCACTCCCTCTATCTCCTCCCTCCCTCACTCCCCTTGTCTTACGCTCACTCGCCTTTATCCACTCTATATCACCCCTCTCTCCTCAACCTCCCTCATCCCCGTTCCCTTACTCCACTTCCCTCACTTATCCTCATTCCCCATGCTTAACTCCCCTTCCCCTCACTCTCCTCCCCCACTCACCTTTTCCCAGTCCCTCTGCTTCACTCCCCTTCCCCTTCTTTCCTTCCTTTGCTCCCTCAGTAATTCTCCTTCCCTCACTCACCTTATTCCACTTCACTCACTCCTTCTCTCACTCCCTCTGTCTTCTCACTTCCTCACTCCTCTCCCCTCACTCCCTCTCCGTTACCCTCACTCCCTCTGTCCCCTCACTCTCTCACTCCCCTTCACTCACCCTCAGTCACCTTCCATCCCTCACTATCGTGAACGCACCCTCACTCACTCCCCCTTCCCTCTCCCTCTCCCTCACCCCCCCTTCCCTCTCCCTCACTCCCCTTCCTTTACTCCCCTTTCCTCATTTAGTTTTGCTAACTCACATTCCTTTAGTCCCTTACTCACCTTCAGTTCATTTATCTCTCCCTCTCTTCCTCTCTGTCACTGAATCTAACCGCCTCATTATCCTCTTAGTAATTTGCTCTCCCTCTATTTCTTTTTCCCTCTCTCTGTCCTTCACCGTTCCTTTGTTTCCCTTTCTGTTTCCTTCACTCCTACTTTATCTCTTAGTACGCTTTTGTGACTTTTAATCTCCTGCCTTGTCTCTTGTATTTTGAAATATATATTATAAATATTATAACTTATTTTTTTTCCTCTTCCACAGATATTATATTTAGTAAAAATATGTAATGAAGTTTACATTACTTATAAGGTAAGTTTTACCATCAAAATATAGTTGCTCTTCACTCTTTTCCTCAACTTCACTGCTCTTCTCTCACCCTCCCTTACCCCCGTTCCCTTACTCCGCTTCCCTCACTTATTCTCATTCCCCATGTTCACTCCCCTTCCCCTCACTCCCCTCTCACACTCAGCTTCTTTCAGTCCCTTCCCCTCTCTTTCCTTCCTTCATTCCCTCACTCATTCTCCTTTCCTCACTCACCGTACCCCACTTCACTCACTCCTTCTCACACTCCCTCTGTCCTCTCACTTCCTCACTCCTCTTCCCTCACTCCATCTGTCTTACCCTCACTCCCTCCATTGCCTCACTCTCTCACTTCCCTTCACTCACCCTCACTCATCTTCCATCCCTCACTGTCATCAACTCACCCTCACTCACTTCCTCTTCCTTCACCATCACTCCCCTTGCCTTACTCTCACTCCCATTACTTTATTCTCCCTCACCCTCTTTCCCTCAATATCAATCCCCTTTTTTCACCTTTACTCATTCACTTCCCTCACTCCCTGTCACTCTCCTTTGTTCACTCCACTTCGACTCACTCCCGTTCACAACTCACCTTCCCTCACTCCCTTTCTGTCACTTGTTCCCTCCGTCACTTTCTCCCCTTGATTCACTCATTTGATTCATTCATTTATTCAGTAAACATTCTTTGAAAAAAAGAATGACAATAAATTTAAAGACTATAGCTCTTTTTGGAGAATTGCAGGTAGTTCTGAAAAGACCTTTTTTTCATTTTTTTTCTACTTTTTAAGAACAATTTTATATTTTTGGGGGATTTTTTTTCAGGAGAAAAACAAAACCAGGGAATCCAAAACTGCTCAACAGGAGCAAAAAAAAGGGGAAAAATTAGGGCTGGGAAGAGCAGCGGTGGCCCTCCTTCTTACGGACAATTAGTTCAATGCTCTGCTCCCCGTAGAAGAGCAGTTGATCACACTGTTTGCAGACGATGTTCAAATCTGCAAACACCGGCTGGATGTTGGGGATTAAAGTTGTTCCTCTCCCAGATGATGTAGATGCTCCGGTAGAGGTGCTGGCGCCATCTCTAGGGGGATTGCGTGCCAGGTCCCTGGTGCTCTCCCTGGCAAAGTTGTTAGGATGCCTCCTCTCCACATGCCGGATCAAGGTGGCATTCCCAAAGCTGTATTTTCGGGTGGGATCCCCACGTGACAGAGTGGTGCCACATAACCGGCAGGTTACTTTTGCAGCATTGCAATTTTTTTCCCCCTCTTGGAAAGTAAAGAACTTCCAAATGAAATGCTCTTTAACTTTTTTTTGGGGGCTCCTCAGGCAGGAATTTCACATCAGAATCTGAGGAGGGGTCCTGGGAAGCAGACATCTTTCAAAAAAGAGTTTAAGAACAGGCAAGAGGTGTTCTCCCAGCAATTGCAAAGAGGTAGTGAGGGAAGTGGGTGGGGACTTTCCATAGTTGTGAAAAAAATTGTTATGAACCAATCAAAAGTGTTGTTCTAAGGTCACATGGCTTGACGCGTGCTTACGCTGCGCGCTTTGGGGCGCTTACGGGTGCGCTTACGCGGCACGTACGTAGGCGCTTACGGAGGCGCATACGGGGGCGCTTACGCGGCACGTATGAATGACGTTTTGCTCAATTTGCGGAAATGGTTTTAAAGTTAAAATACGGGTCTTAAAAATCAAAAATACTACTTTTATGAGTATGCCACTAAATGTCTTGCATTATTATTTACTTTAAATACAGAAATATTATTTTTTTCACTCGCTGGATTTGCGCTCTCGCTACGTGTACGGGTGCGTGTACGGGTGCGCGCACCCTGAGCGCACCGGAGTGTAAATATTTATCAAAAGTATACAGGAAAAAACATCCAAAAAATAATATTAAAATATAGAATATTGGAATAATTAGAAAAAATTATAAAAATTAGCTATTAAAAAAACGTAATAATTCACCTAAAAAAACGTAGGTTTCAAACTCGTTATAGTTAGGAATTAGCATTGAAAAAACCTTAAAAATTCACTGAAAAAAAATAGGTTTCACACCAGTTATAGTTAGCTGGACATTTCACTCACACAAAACCATTGAAATTCCCCCGTTATAGTTAGTTGTACTCACTATAACTCACGCGCCCGCAATCCACTGTCGATGATGTCACATATTACATCATTCATGACATGGTCAGTGACATCACTGATGACATCACTGATGACATCTCAATTGACATCACTGATGACATCATCCATGTGACAATGAAATACACCTCATCACACACAAGTATAATATTTTTCACTCAATGTAAAATAGAAAGTGCCCTATTTCAAACCATTGTGGAAAAAAAGACTTAAGTGTTCCCTGGGTTACTGTTTCAGATGGGGAACCCAATCATTCATACATCTCCTTAAATTCTCACTCTATTTGTTCATACACCCTGTGCTATAGTAGAACCACAAAAACATATGATCTGTGTACAAAAATTTCAGAATCTTTATTTAAAAAAGTTTTTAAAAAGTCATATGCAATGCATTATACAACATGAATTCTCCACAAATAAAAACATTACCAATCAATTTCTGTGTGTTACGGTCGAGTACATAGGCCCTAAAGCAACATTAACACACTTTGCAAAACAGCAAATTAAAAATAGACAATATTTATAAAATATACACAATTAATACATCCCCCAACGGGGTAGTCGACGCATTTCGGTGGTTGTGGCAATCTGCCCCACCTTCCTCAGGACAATTCTGATGTACACAAATATCTGTAAGTAGAAAATACCAGTGTAAGAGTACATTCACAGTATAATCAGGTGGATTAGTTTTTCTTTGATACTCTATTTTGTACTTCTACATATTGGTTTTATAATACTTTTGTGGTCCCACTATGCACTGGTTTTACTATTAAGACCATTGGACCCAAACCATTGGACCCACACCCCTTATTGGACCCAACATCCCCGGGACAGGTGGGCTCATTTAGCTTGCATTCATACAATTCCCTCTGGTTGCTCATACTCTAGTCAATAAGAGTGTTTACCTCATAAAAATATCCCTTTCTTTTCAGGACATCTAACTGAAGTAAACCTTCCACGGCGGCTTATTGATGTCTCGCTCTGCTGACGCAAAAAATTTTTTTTGATTTTTATTTGCAAGTTCACTATTATAGATCACTATTTTAACACTTATTCGAAATCCTCATCCTCATACCTGTTATTCTCTAGGCAAGATCCTTAGTATTGCTCGTAGTGGTTATTCTGTTCTTATTTCTAGCAGTTATGTTCAATTCTGCCTGTGGGGGATCAGTTTGTCATGTTAATATTACCCAACATTTTCGGTATTTAAGCTGATTAGCTAGTTTGTCCCCTTACTGTACACACCTTAAATCAGGTAAACAGACATTTTCACCGGTGTATTCTTAGGTATCGTTATCCTCGTGCCTTTATTTATTCTGTGGGATTTTCAGAAATAATTCCTTTTAGTTATATATCCATACAATATCTTTATTTCCTTGCCTCAGTAACAGGAGAACCGAACTCACCTAATTGTTCTTATGTTCCTCACAAATTGCTGTTTTTCTTTATTGACTTTGCTGATTCCACTTCTAGAACAGAACATAAGTGTATATTACTCACTGCCCCTCCTTTTTCTTTTTCTTTTCCCTTTAAGCATTCGTGACTTAATTCTAGCTCTCACCTATGGTATCAGGTTTAGTCCCTTATTCTGGAAAGCCCGTATTTCATCTGCTCCGCAAAAGACTTCTTTCAATTGTGCTTCTTGCATGGGTCTATGTGAAAAATTAGTATAATGTCAACCCCTATGCACCTTGTGGCTCACATTCTTTGTTTAAACCAATATGGTATTATTGTTTTTATGCGAAAAACACTCCCTTGTGTGAGTATTTATTATTTATTATAAATATTTCTTATCGTTATTTCACCCCCACCCACTCTGATGGCAGTAAAGGAGACGTCTTTATATTTCTATTCCTCTTCCTGACCTCCCACGTTATTCTTTGGAACTTGACCTCTTCTCGGTTGTACGTGTCACTAGTATTATACGTTTAGCGTACCGGTTGTCTAACTCTGTAAGTAAATTAGTTATAACACCTACGTCCAGGCACTGCCTGCACTGGTCGACTCCCATTACATTATCATTATATGCCATCATGTCGCAGCGGATTATCAAACTAGGGGTTGCTCTAAACAATTAAGTGAATACCTTTTGCTGCTCTATCTTTTATACAACGGGTCACCTTTTTTAACTTATCCCGCACCCTTTCTTACCGTGCGGCTTTACGTCTCCCACTTCCACCGGTATCTCCTCAGCGTTTAAATTCCTGAAGTACCAGACTGTCACTCCCGGCTTCTTTATAAAGCGTGTCTCATTACACTCACTCTAGTTTGTCCACATGTGACTTTTCTCTTTTCTCTTTTACCAAACATCGAAAACGGTTGTGTTGTTTTTGGTAACCGGCGCCATCTTTGAATGGTTATCACTATTTTCGGCACCCTCTTAGAGTTCTTTAAGAGATATTTAGGCTCTGTCTGTTAAGGCTACTCAAGCATCAAAAGGACACTCGACCTAGCAAGGGAAGATGAAATCAATTGTGCCGATGAATATGGTTTCTTATTGAATACCAATCCGGTAATTCCGGCAATTTATGGTTTACCAAAGGTACACAAGAGCCTGGAAAATCCCCCTATGAGACCTATTGTCTCCAGCTTAAACTCAATGACCGAACCACTGAGCATCTATGTGGACAGATTTTTAAGGCCTTTGGTATCAAAACAAAGATCGTATATCAAGGACACCACTGAAATGATCAAAAAGATAGAGGGTATCAGATTTGATAAAGAAAAACAATGCTTGGTGTCATTAGACATCGAATCGTTGTATACGAACATACTCCAAATAGCCACAATAAATACCATTAGGGATTTACTTAAAGATGAGAATGGAGACTTATCGGAACATTCCTGCTTTTTAGTTGAATTAACAGAAATAATTCTTAAAAATAATATCTTTCTATTTGAAGAAGATCTGTATTGTCAGATCAAGGGCACCAGCATGGGGGTCACCTGTGCGCCGAGCTTGGCCTGCCTCTATGTTGGTGCCTTTGAAGACAGGCACATTTATAATGAAATCTGTCCCTTCTATGAAAATATAGAGAACTATTCAAGGTTCATAGACGATATATTCTTCACCTGGAAAGGAGAGAAGAGTGAATTATCGGAATTCATTGAGTGGCTCAACTGTGGGGACCCCCATTTAAGGTTCACTTCTACTATGAGTCAGGAGGAATGTGCTTTTTTGGATATCAAGATTATAAGCAAAAATGATTTTCTTGTTGTTGATCTGTATGTGAAACCTACAGATCGTAACACTATGCTCCACTATAATAGCGATCACCCGCGATGCCAAAAGGATAATATTCCTTTCGGGCAGTTTCTGCGACTTCGCAGAAACTGCACTGACAGACAAGATTTTAAGACGCACGCGGAACAACTCAAGAATAAACTGCAAAACAGAGGCTACCCGAAGGGTATTATTAAAAAAGCCTACAAAAGAGCTAAATTCTATAATAGGGATGCACTTTTTGAGAACAATGATCGTAAGAAAGGAGAGGTGGACAAGATAGTATTTGTCTCAAATTACTCCATGCTTAGTAATACAATTAAAAATATAATTAATAGGAACTGGAGTTTTTTACAAGATGCAGATACAGGACCCATAGAAAAACCCCTCTTTTCATATAGGAGGAATAAAACGATTAGAAACATGTTGGTAAAAACATACAGAGAGAAATCAGAAAATAAACAAGTGAGCATCATGACAGGTACAAAAATAATAGGTACCCATCCGTGCAGTGCATGTGTCAATTGCAAATTAATAATGCCTAGCCAGAAAATCACTCTGAACGGGGGAACACACACCCCCAGAGAAATGTATAACTGTAAGAGCAAAAATGTAATTTATTTAATTACATGCCCATGTGGACTGGGCTACATTGGCGAAACCGGAAGGGAAGTGAGGATCCGGTTAAATGAACACCGCTCAGCCATCAGGACCAACAAATGCAATGCCCCACTAACAGAGCACTGGCAGCACAAAGAACACAAAGTAGAGGACTTAAGATGGTGCATTGTTGAGAGAATCATGATGTCCAGAAGAGGTGGGAACTGCGAGAAAAAACGAAAAATGAAGAGAGCAATTCTTTATGTGCAAATTTAAAACCCACACTGATGGTCTAACCAATCGGGAGGAATGGGAAAGGCTATATCGGTAATACCTCCTTAAAGATAAATTAGAAATATTCACTGATAAGATCTGGAAATATAAATTAGTAATAGGCTGTATTAATCATGAGTAATGATTATTTAATATATAGTGACACAAATTGAGTAAGAAGTATATAAGCTCGCTAGACCGATTAGGAATACTTTTTACTAGGAATATATTTCTCACTAGTAATAATTTTGACTATAGGGGAAGCGTTGTAGTCCAAAATACCAATGGTAAAAAGGGCACAGAAGCCGGGTAAAATATAGGAGTTGCATAAAATATAGGAGTTTGCATAAATAGAACGCATATTTTCTATAAACCACTCAAAGATGGCGCCGATTACTGAAGATGATGAAAACTACTCAAAGATGGCGCGGATTACCAAATGCAACGCGACCCCCTTCTTAATGTAAAGGAAAATAGACTCCATAATATCGATGTAAAAGAAACCTAAGAGTGAATAAAAACATATGAGAAGAAAATAAAATATGAGTAACAACATGAGTAGCCTTAACAGACAGAGCCTAAATATCTCTTAAAGAACTCTAAGAGGGTGCCGAAAATAGTGATAACCATTCAAAGATGGCGCCGGTTACCAAAAACAACACGACCGTTTTCGATGTTTGGTAAAAGAGAAAAGTCACATGTGGACAAACTAGAGTGAGTGTAATGAGACACGCTTTATAAAGAAGCCGGGAGTGACAGTCTGGTGCTTCAGGAATTTAAACGCTGAGGAGATACCGGTGGAAGTGGGAGACGTAAAGCCGCACGGTAAGAAAGGGTGCGGGATAAGTTAAAAAAGGTGACCCGTTGTATAAAAGATAGAGCAGCAAAAGGTATTCACTTAATTGTTTAGAGCAACCCCTAGTTTGATAATCCGCTGCGACATGATGGCATATAATGATAATGTAATGGGAGTCGACCAGTGCAGGCAGTGCCTGGACGTAGGTGTTATAACTAATTTACTTACAGAGTTAGACAACCGGTACGCTAAACGTATAATACTAGTGACACGTATGACCGAGAAGAGGTCAAGTTCCACAGAATAACGTGGGAGGTCAGGAAGAGGAATAGAAATATAAAGACGTCTCCTTTACTGCCATCAGAGTGGGTGGGGGTGAAATAACGATAAGAAATATTGATAATAAATAATAAATACTCACACAAGGGAGTGTTTTTCGCATAAAAACAATAATACCATATTGGTTTAAACAAAGAATGTGAGCCACAAGGTACATAGGGGTTGACATTATACTAATTTTTCACATAGACCCATGCAAGAAGCACAATTGAAAGAAGTCTTTTGCGGAGCAGATGAAATACGGGCTTTCCAGAATAAGGGACTAAACCTGATACCATAGGTGAGAGCTAGAATTAAGTCACGAATGCTTAAAGGGAAAAGAAAAAGAAAAAGGAGGGGCAGTGAGTAATATACACTTATGTTCTGTTCTAGAAGTGGAATCAGCAAAGTCAATAAAGAAAAACAGCAATTTGTGAGGAACATAAGAAAAATTAGGTGAGTTCGGTTCTCCTGTTACTGAGGCAAGGAAATAAAGATATTGTATGGATATATAACTAAAAGGAATTATTTCTGAAAATCCCACAGAATAAATAAAGGCACGAGGATAACGATACCTAAGAATACACCGGTGAAAATGTCTGTTTACCTGATTTAAGGTGTGTACAGTAAGGGGACAAACTAGCTAATCAGCTTAAATACCAAAAATGTTGGGTAATATTAACATGACAAACTGATCCCCCACAGGCAGAATTGAACATAACTGCTAGAAATAAGAACAGAATAACCACTACGAGCAATACTAAGGATCTTGCCTAGAGAATAACAGGTATGAGGATGAGGATTTCGAATAAGTTTTAAAATAGTGATCTATAATAAGGAACTTGCAAATAAAAATCAAAAAATTATTTTTGCGTCAGCAGAGCGAGACTTCAATAAGCCGCCGTAGAAGGTTTACTTCAGTTAGATGTCCTGAAAAGAAAGGGATATTTTTATGAGGTAAACACTCTTATTGACTGGAGTATGAGCAACCAGAGGGAATTGTATGAATGCAAGCTAAATGAGCCCACCTGTCCCGGGGATGTTGGGTCCAATGAGGGGTGTGGGTCCAATGGTTTGGGTCCAATGGTCTTAATAGTAAAACCAGTGCATAGTGGGACCACAAAAGTATTATAAAACCAATATGTAGAAGTACAAAATAGAGTATCAAAGAAAAACTAATCCACCTGATTATACTGTGAATGTACTCTTACACTGGTATTTTCTACTTACAGATATTTGTGTACATCAGAATTGTCCTGAGGAAGGTGGGGCAGATTGCCACAACCACCGAAACGCGTCGACTACCCCGTTGGGGTATGTATTAATTGTGTATATTTTATAAATATTGTCTATTTATAATTTGCTGTTTTGCAAAGTGTGTTAATGTTGCTTTAGGGCCTATGTACTCGGCCGTAACACACAGAAATTGATTGGTAATGTTTTTATTTGTGGAGAATTCATGTTGTATAATGCATTGCATATGACTTTTTAAAACTTTTTTAAATAAAGATTCTGAAGTTTTTGTACACAGATCATATGTTTTTGTGGTTCTACTATAGCACAGGGTGTATGAACAAATAGAGTGAGAATTTAAGGAGATGTATGAATGATTGGGTTCCCCATCTGAATCAGTAAGTCTTTTTTTCCACATTACTACCCTGTTCCTGTGGGTGTTATTAAAGGGTACTCTCTTTCTTTTTTACTATTTCAAACCATTGACACATCAATAGTATTTTCTAAACATCCACTCAGTGAATCATAGATCTATACGCACATCTAATCACTTACCTATAGATTCGGTGTTATATACAGTGAATAATTAACAGAACACTAACAAATATACTTATACGCCTATTTCAACATTACACACCAGCACACATTTTATTCACTTATAGAGACATCTTATTGACTTATGCAAACAATGGATCATACTTACATTTACTCACCTACACACTTCTAGAAACACCACTTCATCTATTCAACAATACAATTAGTGTGTTATAAAATGACTATTAGAAAAATTCAGATCTCCATATAGTGACTCATACAATCACTAAGTCTTAGGCTCTCTTAATTAGATATAACTGTAACATACACAGCTTCTTTATGGAAATTTAATGGAGATATACTATTGAGAGACATATTTAATCACCACCACACCCATAAACATATACACTCACTGAAACAAGTGTAATAACATGTAGTCTTAACCTCATTTACCTACTGAATGAACTATTCACACATTTTTAGGCAATTACATACCCCCCACCAAACCACATAGACATTCATTTACCCATACAAATACTCAGTTAAGAAACCAATAACAAATATAGTCTTTAATATACCAATTAAGTCAAAGCAATAAAGACCTTAACACAATTAAATAACTACATATTATATATAGTAGCGAGACTTTACAAATTAGTCAAGGAAACAATAAATGACACTATTACTAAATCCATCATTCACACATTTATATTTATATATCCACTCATTCTTCAATGCAAAGTAGTGTATTTATAATACATATTTAAATATCAAAGCAAACCACATTCATTGGATGATGTCATCAGTGATGTCATTTGAGATGTCATCAGTGATGTCATCAGTGATGTCACTGACCATGTCATGAATGATGTAATATGTGACATCATCAACAGTGGATTGCGGTGGCGCGAGTTATAGTGAGTACAACTAACTATAACAGGGGAATTTCAATGGTTTTGTATGAGTGAAATGTCCAGCTATCTATAACTGGTGTGAAACCTATGGTTTTTTCAGTGAATATATATATATATACATATATATATATATATATATATATATATATATATATATATATATATATATATATATATATATATATATATATATATATATATATATATATATATATATATATATGCAGAAAATACCTCCTCTCAAAGAAAGAAGCAGCAGCCTCAGAGGGGATGAGAAGCGGCAACACCTTTATTCAAAAGCAATTGGCGTATGCATTTCGGCCGGTATGGCCTCATCAGCGCCTGCGGTAGTCTGTGCGGAAGTCCTGGCGTTCTGCAGCCTAATGAAGCACCCTGCCACCTTGTGATAGGTACAATGTCACGGCTCCGCCCCTCAGCAAGCAAATCCTCAATGTGACGGGTCCGAGTGAGTCAGCGGACTCCATGTCCCAGGATGCATTAGTAGCTCCCAGGTGAGTATGGCAGTGGAGCGGTCTTGGTAAATACAAGAAAATAGCAGAGGGCAAGGTGCGCTGCAAAGCGTCCATGAAACCGCAGAATTTGAAACTCGGGGTGCAGCCTCCAGTCCCCAGACCCCATCAACCATAGGTCCAAGCCCCTTGTGTAGCGTGAGCAGGGAGAATTAAGGCCCCGCCCAAGTGGAGAGAAATGTCTCGCAATAACGCTTCAGGTGCGAGGACTGCCGGCGAGCCAGTGAGAGTTACAATAACTTGTAGAAAAGAAGAATGCCGAAGCAGGTTCCAGAGTCTCCTGGCCACTTGCGATGAGGGGGCTACTGAACCGCGCTTCTGGATAGCGCGCAGGCAAATGCAGAAAATACCTCCTCTCAAAGAAAGAAGTGACTCAAACAGATCGATTCACCAAAGAACAAAAATATATTTCCACTACAACGTTTCAGCTTCCGCCTTCCTCAGGTAGTTTCAAGATGGTAAGCTCAGTGGCTGCACAGATGACACAGCTGAATTTTCAAAAAGCATCATGATTGAAAATTCCATTTGGAATGTGGAATCAATGCAGTCCTGAGAGTTCTTTAGATATGCAGTAATCAAGTTGTATTGTCAGTAATGTTCAGTCCATCTGGATGCAATGATTTTAAATGGTACATCCAGAAGCTTTCCCTGGATTCCAGTAGTTCTTCCTTTGAGACATGTTCCAAGGGAAAATCTTCAAATCTGATAGTGAATGATCCACAAGGTTAAAATGATTGGCTACAGGCGGGTCAATTTTCTTATTAATTATTGCTGATTTGTGGTTCCTGAATCTTGTGCGGAGGTCATTCACTGTTTGGCCTACATATTGTTTTTTGCAGCTTTGCCGTTGGCACTGGATCACATAAATAATGCATGTTGAGCGACATGTTAGATGCTGCCTTATTGCATAGGTTCTTCTGGTAACATAACTAGTAACTGATGATGTTTGTAAAAGGTATTCACACGTAATGCACCTTTTAGAGTCACAGCAATGAACCACGGCATTTGTTACAGCTTGCTTGAGTTCAGCTCTCACAATAAGAGATCGTAAATTTGGAGCTCTGCGGTAAGCAATGACTGGCAGTTTTGGAAAAACCTTTTGCAATTTTTCACAATTGGACAGTAAGGGAAATGTTTTTTGAATTATATTTCTGTAGTTGGGAGCTGATGGATGATAGTCAACTACAAATGGAGTTCTGACACTTTTGGTTCTGGCGCTGGTATTCCAAATAAGTGCTTCTCTGGGTAACTGCAAAGACTTGTCATTTGCCTTTGTTCCTGAACGGGTCCTGATGGACGGTTCAAATACCACCGTTATGCCAATATAAAGACTGTATAAGGAATGCGGTCTCAGATATAAAGCTGATGTGGGGCGAGACCGAATAATGTTAAGAGTAGTATTTCTCTTAAACTTTATGGCGGATACCAAAACAGAAGTAGCTTCACACCAGTTGAGCGGCCACTTAAGTCACACTAGTCAAAGCGTCATGTTCTCACGACGAGATGAACAAGGCACCATCATTGTTAGTATGATCAATATATAGAAACATTAAGGTTACTATCCTTAACATCTGGGGACCAGTTGGCATAGGTGTGCTGGTAGTGATTGTGGCTGTGTGGCCCGTGGCTACTAGTGTATTTGCCTAATTCTTTCGCTTTGGATACTCTTTTTATATTTCTCTAACAGAGCGGTGCTCCATTTACCTGTGCCATAGCCAGGTGGGGTGGAGTTGTGCTCTCCTGCCAAATAGGTAAGCGAGAGGCTAGTATTTGCATGATATATGGGTGTTTAATTAACTATACACCATGGGTGACATAACAATTGCTTTAGTCACCTTGTTTGGTAATGAGTTAGAACCATTTGCCAACCAAATGCTAAATAACTATTTGTCTATATTCTGTTTGTCTTTTTATGTATCTGACTTCACTTATCCTATTATTCCACAAGGAAGGAGAATGGAATCATATGAAATACTCAGGTGATATCTATTTTAAATTTTTCTTCACACCTTTCTTTGAGCAGTAGCGATCCATTTGGTCCTGAAGAATGCAACAGACACCTACTTGGGTCTACGTAATTGCAGAAACATGTTGACCTCGCACAATACAAAGTGGATATTTGTTTAATCTACTTTGATTATCGCACTGATTTTATTACCTTGGATATAGAGAGGTACTAATTAAACATATTTTCCTCTCTTTTCTCCAATTTTAGTTCTCACTATTTTTCACATTTCCACATATTTCACGCACTGCTTTATAGTTACTTCCACTAGCCCATACATTTTTAGCTCACTGGGATACCACTTTATCATTCCAATGGATATGAGCTATTACCCTTCCTGGTGAAAAGGATCCCAGATGATGACAAGGGCGGTATCGGTCGTAATACTGATGGGTATTTTTCACACATGGAAAGTATCCAGGTTGTTTAGTGTCATATTCTCCTAAATCAGATAAATTTCTAGTCGATAGAGTGTTCTTGTTTGACCCACAGCTATTTTGTGTTTGCTATGAATATTGTACTTGGGGGTAATCGCTGTGCTGGGTCGGTAAACATCCCTTTGGACCCTCCTTCTCTCTGTTTTGTCTATGTTCTTGTGCAGCCTGGGCTGCGGGTCCTTATTCTTATTTTTTAGTTTACTTGTGCTCACCACAATTAGGGAGAGCGGTTCCTTTTGAGAGAGTTGGTGCTGTACACACATTCTGTCACTCCTGTAGGCAACCCTTAACCTGTCCTTAGCATGGGCACTAATTTTGGGTTGGCCATTGACGAGGCCGAGATACAGTCTGACGGAAAATCCAAGTATTTTGGATATGATGCCTACAACATCAGGCTCCAGTGAGGATGGCTGGGACAAGATTCTGATATTAAAAAAGAGCCACTCTCGGACGTGCATACACGGCATCACAATGGCCGAATATTTACGCAGTAATTGTGCGCCGAGTGGGCTCATTGTCACCAATGCCCCCAGGTTGTTTTTAGATGACAAGGACTTTTTGAAGGATTGGTCTCTAATCGCCTGGAGGTGCACTCGTGACTGGCTCGTGCTCATAATCAAAATAGCCAAAAGAGTAGCCGATCAGATTCTGGTTGAAATTCACATTCTTGAGGGCCAGATCAAAGCCACCATTTCAGGCGAGCTTTTCACTAAACATCATGATGGAAGTAATAAGAACAATAAGGAATTTAAAGACTCTGTCCTTTTTTCAAAACTTGAAAAGTTTAAGAAAAATTTGGCCAAGTTTTCATCAGAGAGAGTTTACCCTTATACAAGCGACAGGTATGTTCCAGCCCCCTTTTAACAAGAATGGGCATAGCGGAGGGTCTACATATGGCATATCGAGTTCAGACGATATGTCGCGTGATTCTGACTCATCGAATCCAGGTCCCTCGCCTTCAAAACCCGTGGGAGGGGCAACCGAAGAAACTGGAGAGGCTCCAACTATAATTATAACTACAATCAACCACAATTTCCTCCATGGTAGCAACCCAATCCGTGGGCACAGGGAGGTCCACCTTTTCCTCCACAAGCAGGTCCCTTTGTTCCCCAACAATTCTACCCTGAATTTAACTCACAGCCTTTTTTAGGGTTTGGCCGGGGCAGGTGGAGAGGGAGGAGACGGACACAACAACATGGTCAGCTACACTGGAACCTACCACCTCCTACAATGGATCTGAGGAGCGGGAGGAGAGTCCCCCAAGAACAGACGGGGCCAACAACAGGGATAGCCTCGTGATAAATCTGAGTACTCGGACACTAACTGACCTAGAAGAGAAAGTGCTGAATAGGGGATTAGGCTTTGTGGCCACAAACTCTGGAGACCTTTTTCTCACCCAAGTGGAAATGGGAAAATTCTTCAGAAAAATCCGACTACATTTCCTTTTTTCCAAGAAGGATAATGAGAACTCTGATCACAACACCACTGACAACAACACTGGACTCAAGAGGCCCTCGATGTTTAATCCATCCGCAACGGGCCTTCTGGCTAAGGTCTTAACCTTTAAAGAGGCAGTTGAATATGACATCAAGAGACTCTATCAAAAGAACCATAAACAGTTTGTCAACTTTTCTAAGGGAGAACAAGATGCTCTCAGGAGTCTCACTAGTGATGACACCGTAACCATAAAACCAGCTGACAAGGGTGGCGCAATAGTCCTAATGGACACCAGCAGTTACCGTGATGAATGCCTCAGACAACTAAATGACATCAGATCTTATCAACCACTCACTGAAGACCCTACGGAGAGGCTATCTAAAACCATAGGCCATATCGTGGAAGAGGCAGTGTCTGAAGGCTGGGTGACATCTAATGAGGTACAGTATTTATGTGCTGGACATCCTATCATGCCTTACTTTTATGTGCTCCCTAAAGTGCACAAAGTACAACGACCACCACCAGGACGCCCTATAATATCAGGGATAGGCTCTCTCATGGAACCACTTTCCACCTTTGTGGATTTTTTCTTAAGACCGATGGTAAGAGAGATGCCCACGTTCCTGCAGGATACTAAAGACGTCCTGAGGATTTTACCGGAAATTGAATTTGACATGGACACTGATTGGCTGGTGTCATTTGATGTAGAGTCCCTCTATACATCCATTCCACAAAACGAAACTCTTGATGTCATAGAAAATCTCTTGTTAGCAAGAGAACTGGACTCCATCACCCCAGTGTCGTTGATCATGAGCCTTGCCTGCCTGGCTATGAAAGAGAATTTCTTTCAGTTTGAGGATAACCTATTTTTACAGACGTCTTGGACCAGCATGGGGAACGGTTTTGCCCCTAGCCTGGCGAACCTCTACATGCATAAATTTGAACAGGATCACGTACTCACACCCACCAACCCATATTACAGCTCTTTATGTCTTTGGAAACGTTACATCGATGATATTTTGGTGGTGTGGCGGGGGACAGAAGAAGATCTTATGAGGTTCCATGAATGGCTGAATGGCAGAACTGATTTATTGCGATTCACATGTGAATCCAATAAACATCATTTGGCGTTTCTCGATCTACTCATTTTAGTCACCCCAGAGGGATTACAATCGGAACTTTATCGTAAACCCATGTCCTGAAACTCTTTATTAAGTTACGAGAGGTGTCACCCCAAGGCATTGAGGGACAATTTGCCCTATGGGCAATTTTTGAGGCTACAGCAAAACTGTTCCACTAAAGATACTTTCCAATATCATTCGAGAACTTTGGAGAAACAACTAGTGGCCAGAAAATACCCTAAACACCTGGTGCGTCGTTCGAAGAAGAGAGCCTCTAAGAACAACCGAGAAGGACTCTTGGAGCCAGCAGTTGTGAAAGAGAAGCAAAATCGTAAAACATGAGTCAACACGTACTGTACACGTTCAAACAGTATACAAAAAATTGTGAAAAGACACTGGGCTATCCTCAACACTGGCGATGACAACCTACCGTTACCTTTGTTTGCATTTAAGCGGGGTCAAAACCTGAAAGATCAGCTAGTTCATACCAGACCGAAGACCACCCTTCCTCGGGCAGTTGGTACCTTGTGGGATTTGCCAGCTATAGAGGGACATCATCCATGCGGAAACCGTGCTGCTTGTCTACAAACCTCTAAGTCTATGAGCATTGATATAGGGAGTGCTCGCCCTTGGCAACAGAGGCGTTTTACAAATTGTAATAGCCTGAATCTGATATACCTAATTACCTGCCCTTGTCGCCTAAAATACATAGGTATGATGACCAGAAAAATTAAGACTCGTATTTCCGAGCACAAGAGCACTATCAGATGCCGGAAACAGGCTACGCGTTTGACCAACCACTTCCTTGAAGTAGGCCATTCCCCCACCGATTTCGTATGGACAGTCATAGAACAACCTTTGATTCCACAACAGGTCACTGACGTGAGCAAATTTCTTTAAAAAAAAGAACAAATATGGATATATAAGTTGTACTCTGAGAAAACAGGACTGAATGTCCTTATAATTCTCAGATTGGGGGCTCCACTTCATACAATATCATGGTTTGACAGGCTGTCTCCAAATCTGAAACACAAGAGTTCTCCACCTATATATATATATATATATATATATATATATATATATATATATATATATATATATATATATATATATATATATATATATATATATATATATATATATATATAATTTTTTCAGGTGACAGAAATACACTATGCGAACACTTCTCGGACGATTGGCCCCTCATTTTGTATCAGTTGTGATCTTGGGTTACCACAAAAGACTTCATGATGCTTCAGTGTTGGTCATTCCTGCCACATCCACAACATCCGCTAAGGAACTAATCCACTAGTCCATCGTAGTACAGATCGTAATACCTAGGTTCTGGTAGCTATGTGGATTACCTAAAAAACATACCATTCATATCAGGTGACGATGGGTTATTTACCCTTGGGGTTTCACATATCTCATACACTTCTGGCCAAAAAGTGTTTGGTTATACTGGAGAGCAGTTCTTAATAAATACAGCTCCTTGTTTTTTCCACTAGCACACTCTACTGATCTTTATATCGCCATTTAAAGCCCCTGTAATATCAAGCAATATGAGGCGTTGCGGATTATTACCGATAACATCACAAAAAAAACCTTTTTCTCGTGAATTTGTACAAATAACTACATATCCCATGATCCTTTGGGATATGTCGTACAATTACCAACTAGTGACGGAATCAAATTATCTTTATATCACCATCTCAAGCCCCTATAATATCATGCATATTAAGCGCGATAGATCGTTGCTGAAACATCATATAAAAAACCTTCTTTTACGAATTTGAGTAAACAACCACATATCCCATGATCCTCTGGGACGGGTCGCACTATTATCGATACCAACGTCCTCATTTGGCGCCAATACATAGGATTTATTACCCAGCCTGTGGCGCACCAGGTACCTCCCGGAAACGGCCCAGAGGGACGCCCGGAGTACCAACTATGAGGACCATCTTCTACAGCGCGACAATATCGTGGCTGTAGCTCTAACGGCACGAACATCTTATGGGCAAAGAAGGGTGTCGGTAGATGAGCGATGTGAATTTTATGTTTGAGGCAATTATGACGGGGAGATACGTTTCCGTTATCCCGCTATGATCGGTAGTTATTTGCCTCTGTTCCTGAACGGGTCCTGATGGACGGTTCAAATACCACCATTATGCCGATATAAAGACTGTATAAGGATTGCGGTTCCAGATATAAAGCTGATGTGGGGCGAGACCGAAAAATGTTAAGAGTAGTATTTCTCTCAAACGTTATGGTGGATACCAAAACAGAAGTAGCTTCACGCCAGTTGAGCGGCCACTTAGGTTACACTAGTTAAAGCGTTGTGTTCTCACGACGAGATGAACAAGGCACAATCATTGTTAGTATGATCAATATATAGAAACATTAAGGTTACTACCCATAACATCTGGGGTCAGATGGCATAGGTGTGCTGGTAGTGATTGTGGATGTGTAGCCCATGGCTACTAGTGTATTTGCCTAATTCTTTCGCTTTGGATACTCTTTTTATATTTCTCTAACAAAGCGGTGCTCCATTTACCTGCGCCATAGTCAGGTGGGGTGGAGTTGTGCTCTCCAACCAAATTGGTAAGCGAGAGGCTAGTATTTGCATGATATATGGGTGTTTAATTAACTATACACCATGGGTGACATAACAATTGCTTTAGAGTCACCTTGTTTGGTAATGAGTTAGAATCATTTGCCAACCAAATGCTAAATAACTATTTGTCTATATTCTGTTTGTCTTTTTATGTATCTGACTTCACTTATCTTCTTATTCCACAAGGAAGGAGAATGGAATCATATGAAATACTCAGGTGATATCTATTTTAAATTTTTCTTCACACCTTTCATTGAGCAGTAGCGATCCATTTGGTCCTGAAGAATGCAACAGACACCTACTTGGGTCTACGTAATTGCAGAAACATGTTGACCTCGCACAATACAAAGTGGATATTTGTTTAATCTACTTTGATTATCGCACTGATTTTATTACCTTGGAAATAGAGAGGTACTAATTAAACATATTTTCCTCTCTTTTCTCCAATTTTAGTTCTCACTATTTTTCACATTTCCACATATTTCACGCACTGCTTTATAGTTACTTCCACTAGCCCATACATTTTTAGCTCACTGGGATACAACTTTATCATTCCAATGGATATGAGCTATTACCCTTCCTGGTGACAAGGATCCCAGATGATGGCAAGGGCGGTATCGGTTGTAATACTGATGGGTATTTTTCACACATGGAAAGTATCCAGCTTGTTTATTGTAATATTCTCCTAAGTCAGATACATTTCTAGTCGATAGAGTGTTCTTGTTTGACCCACAGCTATTTTTTGTTTGCTATAAAGGGTTGTGATCCCCAAAATCTGTTGCAAGAACCTCTTTGGCCAATAGACGGTCCGCCAGGCGGGGAGAGACAAAAATAAAGTCAATAATTGAGACACTATCCCTGCCTCTGTAAGTTGGCACCAGCTGGTTTATAATGGGTGGGCCTAAATCCATTGCATTGCTGAGGATGTGTTCGCTAAGAAAATAATTTAGTTCTAATCCCCTCCGTACAGCTGGGTCCGCCTGTCGTATACCTGTATCTCGGGTATCTATTGGGAGCTTGGCATTAAAATCCCCCCCAGAAAAATCCCCATACCCTCGCCTGTGCACTGAGTTTTCTCTCATTTTGAAATAAATTTAAAGAGCGCAATGAAATTCTTATTTGGAATAGAATAAAAATCATTATTATAAAAGTTTATTAAATAAAAAGGGACTTGTCGCTTATATTCTATTACTTGTATATTGGGATTGTTTGTGTTTATTATCTCAAAATTTCCACCACCTGCAATACCGATCCCGATAAATAAGACCCCTGCTGCACGGCCGAAATTTGGCTTGGGCGCCACTACGCTAAAGCAGTGAATGTTTCTTGAAACATTATTATGTCCTGGGAGGATAATATATGTAGCCACTTTATGCCTTCCTGGAGGGACTCCTGGATGTCCTGCCAATCCGCATAGAAGCATATATGCATCAAACTCCTAGCAAAGGATATTCTGGGTCACTGTATCCACTAGTCCATCGTAGTACAGATCGTAGTACAGTCTGAAGCCTCGGAGGACTGATAGAGTGGTTGTTTGTAGGCTGCAAAACCGTGTGCACACAGGATGGCATGTGTGTATATGATGAGTGATGTAATGTAGCATGGTAGACATGATTTTGTGGGTTAAAATATGACTACATTTCTCAGTTTTACAGGTCTGGTATACATATCAAGATTCATGACCATGGGATTTACCTGTGGACACATGGACTAAAGAAAGGGAATCTCTTACTTCAACATGGCGATTGAACACAGCTTTTCACAAAGTGTTGCATTAGTGAGGCTCTTTCAAACAATTGAATGCACACATAGGGCCTCATTTAGCAGTTGTTGCCACAGGACACTGTGCTGACCTGCATACAAAGTGAAGACCGGGAATGTGCCACATTCCTAACATATAGCACATCCATAATTCATCCGTATACGTATCCTCACATAGTGTTGACTAGCTCCACAACCGCCCCCTTGCACCATGGTGCATGTGTGTCAGCACTGTGTGCGCAAATAACTTAATGCTTTAAAGGACACAATGCTGAACCAAAAGCAAACAATCTGTGCGATTTCCTCATTCTATGTGTCCTGCATTCTGCAGGACACATAGTATTTGCACACAACAAACAGACATGTAATTATGTATCCTCATTTCCTCGCTCCTTGGAAGGCACACTATTTGCAAACATCTTTGGATATGTGGAAATGTGTGAGATCTACATTGATGTTGCACACAGACACAGCAAGGCCCATGGAACATATCCTTAACGTAGGGTGAATCAATGCTGCACTTTGCTCTGGCTTGTCTTACTGCATATCAAGAGCATGCAGGCTGACTTTGCATTGCCTCATTGATATGAGTTGGAGACAACAAATTAAGGGTCTGGCTAGGATCATAGAGCCCATATAGGAGCCAGCCCTGATAGTGTTTCCTATAAAAAAAAGCACCACTTAGAATATTATAAAGTCTCATCAAAATTCACAAAAGTGTATTTCTTTAAAGAGCAGAAGCTTTTACATTAATACTGCACCATTTTGAACTGCGCTGAGAGGTACTTGTTAACAGTGATAGTTTTCAAACCTGGACCATTTGTGAACTAAGAGGCAAGGCAGTTGTCTTTTAAACGTTGTATTTTAAGCAACAATAGTTAATTAAATGAAACACAATGGGTTTTTGTACAATTGATATTGTGAGCTCACATATTTAAAAGTCCTTTCATATGTTATAGTGAAGAAAAAGGTGTTTTGGTGGAGTAAGATATATGCCTAAGATCACACAATTTAAGCGAGGAAGACACAATTCATCAAGGTTTTCTGGTTTTACTTCATACAAATTAGCCACTAAATGGTACTAATTTGTCTTTAGTTCTGTTAAGGCTTCTTTTGTGCCTCTTTGTGAACTTTTGTGCAGTTTTGACATAGCACAAAATCAGCCTCCTGTATTGGAGCTCCTTCCATTGGCTCCAGTTTTATTACACAAGGTCACATTTATTTTTTATAGGTATTGGAAATATTAAGCTATTGGCCCAGAATAAAAAGCTGTTGAGCCTACACCAAGACTCGAGCATGGTTCCCCAGTTCCAAAGTCAGCAGCTGTGGCTGTAAGGCTACATCCTGCGTAGAGAGAGGGCGCCAGGCAGAAGCCACATGAAAGCTAAACTGTTATGGGTTCGAGGTTCCAATAGGTTCTTGAAGTGAGCCAGAGTCAGGATTCAGGCTCAAGCCTGGCTCAAGCTTTTCTGTGGCTTACCCACCTTTATCACTCAGCCCAAAAACAGTACCAAGAGCACAACACCCCAGTGAATTGGCCTCTGAACTCCATTCCTTTTCTGACATTATATTCATGCCAACGTTCTCAGAGCACTTTTATTTCTTCCCTCGTTCATCCTACTCCTCCCATTGTTACATAAAATGTCTCACTTGATTTTAATAAAAGTTCTCTAACATAAAGTGCACAATTGTCCATGAACAAGGCTGCCGCAAAAAACTCAAAAGTGTGCTGCTAAATATCCTGGGAGGTCTGTCTGACTGGTTCTGGAACCAATTCGTTTGATACGCTCATGAATGCTGTCACACACTGTGAAGTGGCCGGCACTGTGCACGGACAGCAGGCCCCTGGCCTGAGATTTCCTGGTTGGGGTGAGGGTGCTCCATATACTTTTTAGGGGGGGTCCCCTCAAGTTTCTTTACGCCACTGGGTCTTGGAGGATGCTGGCTTAGGGCAGATCACAGTAGTCAAGGCTACATAGCTGTCCAAGTAGTCTTTCTTATCCTCGGGAGTTAGAGGGCACAAATCTGGGGTCTAGAAACCCCAAAACAACATGAATAGTTGAACAGGGAGTAAATGCAAAGGGACATGGTCTTGAATTGGGGGCATTTTTGTCTTTCCAAACCTCATCCATACCACAAAGCCCCAAATGGAGGATCTTCTACTGATGAATAATGACCTGCATATAAGTAGGTTTGAGGCATCATTTTTTACCAGAAAAACTGAATCGGAAGCAATAGGTGCACATTTGTTCTGCTGGGTAAGGCCTGGGAGTTTGTAGATCATCAAAAAAGTAAGAGAACCACATGTATTGTATTGTAATTGCATTTATATAGAGCTTACTACCCCGGACGAGGCGTCAAAGCGCTTTTTCGGCGAGTAGCACGCTGCTCCGGGACCCATAAGAGGATGTGTTAAATTAGTATAGTGAAACATGCAAGTACACTTTGAGTGGTGGATAGGTTAGTCAGTTATTTGGATTTGGAATGATAGCAGAAGGATAGAGGAGGACAAAGGATTGTATTTATATGGCGCTTGTTGACGCACGCTATTCAGGAAGCCTTCAAAGGATTAGTTTTTAATTAATATGGTGGAATATAAAGTAATTTCAGTGGTGGATATTAGTCAGTTACTTGGAGTGAGAAGCATAGAGGAGGGATAAAAGGGGGAGAAAGATTTGCATTCATATAACACTTGTTACCCCTGATGGGTGTTGAAGCATTTTTCTGGTGAGTAGCATGCCACTCCGGAACCCATAAAGAATTACTGTTGAAAATTAGTATAGTAAAAAATATGAAGTAATTTGAGTAGTGGATATGTTATTCAGTTGTTTGGGTAGTATATTGGTATAGTTTAATATGGAATTTGAGAAGTGAACATGTTAGTCTGTTAATTTTGATTGATAAGGATAGTAGAGGGATAAAAAAAATGAAGGATTTTTTTTAGGTCTTAGCAGTAGGAGGAGGCTTTTGGATGAGTAAAAAGGAGTTTTGGAGGGGACGACTCATAGGGAAGAGTTTAGAAAGGTTTGTTTTAGGGGCTCGGTATAGTAAAAGAGGTGTCAGATGATGCAAGGAGGGGTATAGTAGGAGTCTAGAAAGGGTTATTTTGGAAATCATAGTAGTGGTATGGGATAAATGAGAGAGTGGATGTAGAGGATATATTGATAGATGTATAGGATGAGAGATAGGGTAGTGCATTGGAAGAAGTTATAAAAGAAGTCAGAAGGTTGGCCTAGAAGATATATTGAGCGAAGTATAGGCTGAGAAATAGGGTAGTGCATTGGAAATGCTAAATTAGAAGAGAGTGATAAATATATAGATCCATAATTACATTGAAATTATTTACATACATAAAGGAGATAAGTGTATGTAGATTAAAGATATTGATAGAGGCACCGGATGAGAAATAGGGTAGTGCATTGGATATGCTTTTTCAGGAGAAAAGTAACAGACACACAGCTCCAAGTACATGGAAGGTACATAGATGCACAATGAAAGTATGTACATGTAGACCAAAGATGATTTTTATTTATTTATTATTATAATTTTTTCTCTCAACAACATAATTATTTTACATGTTTATACAAAGTAATACACAAAAATAGGTACATATCTATAGTGAAAACAAATGCTTGTATACAGAGGGATATGCTGTAAATTTCTGTTTGCGTATGGGGCTTATGTGGAGAAAAGCCAAATCATGAGTAGTTTTCTGAAGATAAGGTGGTTGTCGGTGGACCTTATGTTGGGGGGTAAAGAGTTCCATAGGTTGGCTGCTTGAACAGAGAAGGATATGCCACCTATAGTTTTTCGTTCATGGTGGGATTTTGAGGCGAGATGCTCCTTTAGAGCGGAGGTTCCTTTGTTGAATGTCTTTGGTGATTTTGGGTGATACAAAGCAGCTTGAATGTGGATCTTCTGGCAACCGGTAACCAATGCAGGGCTTTCAAAGCAGGATAGATGTGGTCTTGTGGTTTGATATGCAAGAGTAGTCTGGCAGCCAAGTTCTGAATCCGTTGTAGTCTTTTCATGGTCGTTAAAGGTGATCCGTGGTAGAAGCTGTTGGCGTAATCGAGTTTGGACAGAACAAGGAAGATGGTAGCTTAGAACTTGTGTGGAAATCCCAAATGAGGGAAAATTTGGTGCAACGTTTTTATAGTAGCAAAGCTTGGTCTTGCTAGTTTATCCACTTGGGCATTCATCGACAGCTTGGAGTCCATGGTCATTCCGAGGTTTCTTACTTCTTTCGATACTTTAGGCAGTGATCCCAGTTCATCAGGCCATGCAGCAAGCGGGTTGTAATGTTTCCAATTGCCACACGTTAGTATTTCAGTTTTTGAAGCATTCAATTTGAGATAGCTCCCGGTCATCCACTGATCCACCGCTCTGAGACAGCTAAAATTGATGATTTTCCAATGTCTTTTGGTCAATCCAGTTGAAGGCGTATTTGCGTGTCATCTGCATAGTTATAGCACGTGAGGTGAAATTTATTGATCAGTACTTGTAATGACTTCATGTAGATGTTGAAAAGCATGGGTGAGATGATAGAACCTTGAGGAACCACTGTTTTTGTGGAGTACGGTTTGGACGAGAAAGGTGGGGTATGGATGACATTAGTTCTGTTTCGAAGGTAGGACGCGATCCAGTCTAGAGCAGTTCCCTCTATGCCGGAGTCTTTGTTTCAGAATGTCATGGTCAACTGTGTCAAAGGCAGCTGAGAGGTCCAAGAGGAGTAGCACAGCAATCCTGTTGTGGTCAACTGTATTTTTTATGTCATCCCAGATGGCAAGGAGGGCAGATTCAGTGCCTCTTCCTGGACGGAATCCTGTTTGGAAGTCTGAAAGTATGTTATTCTCTTCAATGAATTGTGACATCTGGGCGAACACTGCTATTTCTATCAGTTTTCCCAGGAATGGTCCATTTGTAATGGGTCTGTAGTTGTCAGGGTTCAGCGGGTCTAAGTTTGTTTTCTTCAGTAAAGGGCGTATGTATGACTTTTTGAGTTCTTCTGGAAATATTCCAGTAGTTAAGGAATCGTTGATGATTCTTCTTACTGGAGTGGCATCAGAGGTTGTTAAAAGAATATCTTGAAAGTTTGTGGCAGACAGGGGTCAGAAGTGCTGTTGGCAGGCCTGCTTGCTTTGACCAGGTCCATAAATTCATTGTGTGAGATGTGTTGGAAGGAACGGAGAGGCTCGATTAGAGCATTCTTGGATTGTTGTTTTGTACAAGGGTTAGTGCTGGTGCTTTGTTTCTGTTTTAAGTATGTTTCCAATGTGTCTCCTTTGTCGGTGTAATGATTTGACAGTTTGTCTGTGAAATCTTGAGTAACAGGATGAGTTCCTTCTAGGCAATTTGGTTTGCGAAATTCACTGAGTATTTTATAAAATTCTTTATTTGCACATTTAGCATTTTGAATTCTGTCTGAATAGTACCTTTTCTTAGCTTTTTTGATAGCAGACTTGTATAGTCTGTTAATTTTCTGAGGGTGAAGTTTGTCTTGTTTGGCGTTTGTTTTGAGCCAAGTACGTTGCAGCTTTCTAATTTTTATTTTTTTTTTTTTTGACGTAAGACTTTATTTACATCTGCTCAGGGTACACAGCATTTGCCTACAACCCGGAGGCCGGCTGCTAATTATTCGACACTTGTAGACAAGATATATTTCCTTCCAGCCGCCCACTAACGTTTCAGCATCAATTTAACAACCATAAAGCAGAAAACAGGGCAAAACTTATGAAAAATCTAAGTCCATCTTACTTTTTTTTTTTTTAAATACAATCATAACTCAACTTGTGACTTGATAGTTCCAATATGCGACATACATTTCAGCACTCCAAGTTCTAGACTCTATATCGGCAAGACAATCACAGCACGTCTTTTGCGTCTCACAGTTCGCTGGGCCCCGTACGATCAGCTAAGCTCTACACCCACCCTCGTGTTACCACCCCACCAATGCCATTGTCCCTCCACTTAGTCATCTAATCTACTTCTTCTTCTTCATCTTCTGAACTATCTACATTCTCTTCGGGCAGTGGCTCACACAAATCCCCCCGATATCGATTCCATGGCAGCCAGACTCCATTCCACTTTCGAGGGTTCGCCCTCTGTTTGTATACCGCACGCTCAATCACCAGTAGCATATCCATATTTCTACACCATTGCGTCCGAGTCGTCGCCTCTGCTGCCCCCCATTTCTGCGCTATATCCCGTTTGGCCACCATAATACCTATAGTGGCCCATTGCTGTCCCTGGCACGTCAGGTCATTCGGCCCCCATACATTCAGCAGGCATACTCGCGGATCTGGTGTAATGGAGACATTCAGAGCTTGGGAGATAGTACGCATTATCTGTCGCCAGTATTCAGCTATTACGGGCATTCCCAAAGTGTATGCAGCAGCGTACCTTCCGCTCCACAGCCCCTGAGACAAAATGGATGGCCTGCCCTGTGGAATTTGTGCAAGGTGGTCCTTGTGTAATAGACCCTGTGCAGTATCTTAAACTGCATCAGCCGAAATCGCTCTGAGATACCGGCTTCCCTAGGGGACGCCATCGCAGCGTTCCAGTCCGCCTCATCCATCTCCGCTATCTTACTCTCCCACTTTTCCCTCAGTTTCTGTAGGGGGTCCGGTCGGTTGTTCAATAGTTTCCGGTATGTGAGGGAAGTGGCCCTAGTCTGCATGTATTCCGTGAGTAGGCGGTCTTCCAGTGGAAAGGATTCTGGGACCTTGGTACCCGTCTCTATCGCTGTCATCAATGCATGTCTTATTTGGATATAGCGGTAGGTCTCGTTGGGGCCCAGGTTATAGTGTTGTTGTAGACACTCAGAGGAGACCACCCCATCTCTCGTCCACATGTCTCCCACTGTGGAGATACCGATGTTGTCCCATTGTGTGAACCCTTTAGTATGTCGCAATTGACCAAATGCCTTGGTGTCCCACAGCGGTGTAAGCTTTGTTATGACACCCTCCCACTTTAGTTTCGCCTGCGCCTTATGCCACAGCGCCACCGTGTGCTTAGTGGGACCCGTGAGGTTCGCTGCTAGTCCCTTGTTATATAGTGGGGCCAGTAAACTATGTGTGCCCAGCTGTGCTCTATCCGGCGGATAGGCAGGGTCGTCCTGTGGGACATGCAGCCATTGATTTATAACCTTGAGGTGTGCTGCCCAGTAGTACAATTGTACATTCGGCAGGGCTATCCCACCGTCGTACCAGTCCCTAACAAGCTTCATGTGTGCCACACGATCCGGGCGGTCCCCCCATAACAGTCCAGCCACCACCGCCGTCACTCTGCGAAAATAGGAGGGCGGCACCAAAACCGGCGTATTTTCCAACACATACAGGAAACGAGGCAGCGCCATCATTTTGAATAGTGCCGCCCTCCCCAGCAGCGTCAGCGGAAGAGCCTTCCAATGTCTCGCATCAGATTGCAGCCGAATGAGCGGTGGTAACAAATTTAGTTCATAAAAGGCCTTATCATCACGAGTTATGTGGATCCCTAAATATTTGAAGGAGGTGTCCGCTACAGTCAACGTACAGTCGGTAGTAAGGTTCGGAGGTGGGCCTTTAAGCACATAAATGACCGACTTTGTCCAATTAATCTTATAACCAGAGGTGCGCCCGTGCTGATCACACAGTGTCAATAGTACCGGAATGCCCCTCTCAGGGTCCGTCAGATAAATTAACATATCGTCGGCGTATAGGGAGACTCTGTCTTCCCAGTCCTCCCCCCACTGCATTCCCTTCAGCAATTGGGACGTTCTAATAACTGTGGCCAGCGCCTCCAAGACCAAGGCAAACAACAAGGGCGAGAGTGGGCATCCCTGCCTCGTTCCCCTCGCTAATGAAATGTCACGTGAGATATGGCCGTTCGCTGCCACGTGCGCCGCCGGAGCCGCATACAGGAGCCGAATCCAGGAGATAAATTTGGGGCCGAAGCCCATGTGGTCAAGGACTGCAAAAAGATACTGCCACTCCACCATGTCGAACGCCATTAATTTGTTGTTTTATGTCTTTTATTTCTATGTTTCTCCAAGGTGCTTTTTGTCTTTTGTTCTGTTGTGTGGTTTTGAGTGGGATCAGGATGTCATAAGCTTCCTGTAGCCACTCATATAGATTTTGAACTGAATTGATGCTTTCCAGATTTGTACTGGATGTTAGTTGTGTCTCCAAGTGTTCCAAATTGAGTTTGTTCCACGGCTGATAGGTGGAAGGATGTAAGGTATTTTTAGGTGAGTCGCTTAGCGTTGTTTTATGTTGGAAGGCAAGCAAGTGGTGTTCTGACCATGTGGCTGGTGTTATAGTATGAAAGGTAACTAGTTCAGTATTAGCAAAAATGACATCTAGGATATGTCCAGCGGTGTGTGTCTGATGCAGGTTCAATGCGTCTAGCCCTTTTCGATTATTGTTTTTGGATGGGTCATATTGGGTTTATCAAACCAAATGTTAAGGTCACCCAGAACGCATAGGTTGGAGTGTACTGTTATCAGGTTTGAAACTGTGTCTAGATGTGCGTCTGGGAATGTTGCCTTGCTAGGTGTAGGTCTGTAAAGGAGCAGGAAGTTACAGGAGGAAGACGGTGTAGGATTGCATCTTATTAGAAGAGCCTTACAATTCTTTATGGAGATGTTGACAATTTTAGTGATATGTATTGTTTGCCTGAATACAACAGCTAGACCACCTCCTTTTTTGGCTATACGATTTTGATAGCCTAGAGGAATGGCTTCATGCAGGACTGGAGCCATATCTTCTCCCAACCATGATTCGGTTATGAATAGTGTGTCTGGTTTTGCATCGGTGAGAAGGTCGTAGATGTGATGCTTGTTTTTAGAGAGGGATCGAGCATTTATTAGTAGACATTTTAGGGAGTTACATTTGGTGATTTTGGGACTTTGTTTGGTAGAAGAGTGAACAGTATTGTGTGGGTTTGTAGCAGGTGTGTTTTTAGTGATGGTATTAGCTGTATTAAGATAACAATCATGTAGCTGTTCTGTATCGTGTTCCTCATCCAGCATGCTAAGAAGGCATTTTGATGGGTCTGCGTGTGTGTGTTGGAGATGGTGTTTGAGAGTGAGTTGGAGTGATGTTTCGCTTTTGTGGTGTAACATTGTTGTGAAGTAGACATGGGGAAGCAAAGTTGTGAGGTGTGGCATGTTGCTTATATTTTTGCGTGTGTTTAAGGCGGAAATGTATGAGTCGGGGGGTGCAGCATGTGGGTCATGTGGTAATGTTCTAAATTGTCCAATGGATGAGAGGCGGTTAGAAGAGAGGTGCTGTATTGCTGTATCTGTGTTAGGAGTGGTGTAAGAATGAAAGTTTGGCATTGGAGTTTGTTCCTTTGTGTGGTTTGAAAGGTGGGTATATGTTAGTATTTTGTGATGGTAAGTATTAGGAAGTGTTGCGCTTTGAAGATCTTTTTGTGCTGGTGTGTGTGATATGTTTTGCTTTTGAGGTGTAGTGAAAAAGGGTGCTGATGTATATGTTTCATGCAATGGATTTGGTTGTATAGTATTGTTTGTGAGAGGAGGTTGTGACGTAGAGGGGTGGCTATGTGTTTATTAGTAGAATGTATGTTGTGTGTAGGAGCGAATGAAGTTGAGGTGAGAGTGTTTATCTTAGACTGGTTTGTTGCAAGACTTACAAAGTGTGGTGGTGTGCAGTGTGTGTGTTGTGCGTTAGTGGTATTATGGTAGAAGGGAGAGGAGGATGTTTGTTGGACAACTAATTGAAGGATGATTATATGTTTGTTAGTGATAAAAGGTGGTCTGTTAGGTGTAATTACAGCAGCGAGAGTGTGTCTGAATGGGATGCAGTTATGTATGGTGCTGATTGGCGTTGTATTAGTGATGAGGATATTAGTTAGTGGTATAGGATAGAGTTGTGTACTGTTTGTAGGTGATGGTGGTACTGAGTGACAATCAAGGTCCACTTGAAGTTGTTCCCTTTAAAGTGTCAGAATAGGGGGGTGGTTAATTTATGTTCATGGTGTTTTCACATTGTTAACGTTTCAGTGTCGGTACATTTACGGCATGGCTAATTTACTTTCTGAGGAGGAGTCGAGACTTTGGAAATTGGGAGTCTGAATTTAATGTTGTGAGCTTATGCCATATGAAAAATTATAATTTGACCACGGGGGATCCCTATTAGTATTAACTGAATTGTAGATGCACATAAAGTCAAGAGCTTTGCAACAAGTACTTCTGCGTTATTTTGTGAGGTTCTGCTAACTGAATATAGACAACTGAACATAATATCAATAAAAATGGTCACTAAATAGAATGCTGTTCTGCAGTATTGACAGAAATGCCATGAATATGCTGTATTCTCCAAAATTGAATTTTACACCAAATTCAGCAATATCCTGAATTTCCCTTAGTGTCAACCTCCTGTAACTTACTCAAGTGGCTGAGAACTAAAAACCACACACTTGGTTATGGGTTATAAAAACTGATTTGTTTCCCACACGCCTTATTCTGTTGATGACTGAAGAAAGAATCTGGCCTACTACTTCCAATGGAGCACAACGCCATGTAATGTAACATGGCTCGGGTGGAGAGTGACACCTTTGAGGAGCTCACTTGGTGAAAATGTTGCAATTGATGTGCATTTATCACAGAAATAAGGGACTTTTGAAAGGTGAACAGGATCTTTCTGGTGCAGTTGAACAGCATTTTAGGTTATGACTTTTAAGTACTGCTTATTGATATAATACAGTAAAGGATTCTTGATTTCTAGGCTTTGAGACAAGTTTAGATAAGATTGCAAGGGTCATAGGGCCAGACGCATCAAGCATTTTTTGACTGTCGGTTGGAGCCCTTCAGACCACATCGTAATCGGGTGGTCGGATTCCTTTCTGACCGATCCTTTTTGATGGGGTCTGTTGGAAGGGAATCCGAATCGGATTTCCGAATGGCCTCCAATGGGTTTGGAGAGCCGTCCGCCATTCAGAAAGCCTTCAGTAATCTCTCGCCCGTCTCTTTCTGCCTGAGGGATTACTATGGCAGATTCCCACAGCCTTTCTGTGCCGGCCTTTCCAACACAGAAAGTCTTTAGAAATCTGTCTTTGGGTGTCTCTAGCAGGGCCCCCATAGGTGCAAGGCTGCCGGTGCCTGCCACGGGGTGCAGGAATGAACTCTGGGTGTGAGTGTTTGATTGGTTCAGATGCCTCGTCCATCACCACCCCCTTTTGTACCGCTTTGTTCGCCATAAGTTGGCAGGGTATGCTCAGACGTGAGTCCCTTGCTCACTTTGCCACTGGATTCAAGCAAGCCTGGTGGAAGACTGCTGAAATGCCAGAAACCGGTCCTAGGAAGCTTGTTTCCGGTCCAGGGAAGGTATGGCTTGGCAGTTCGGGCTGGACTGTTCCCATGAGGCACAGTGTCAGACTGATTTGCATATAGCCATGTCTGAACAGAGCGGGCTAAAGAACGGTGATGGATTAAACCCAGATCTTTTGACTGGGTGTGAGTGTTTGATTGGTTCAGATGCTCTGTCCATCACCACCCCTTTTTGTACCGCTTTGAGGGATTACTATGGCAGATTCCCACAGCCTTTCTGTGCCGGCCTTTCCGACACAGAAAGTCTTTAGAAATCTGTCTTTAGGTGTCTCTAGCAGGGCCCCCATAGGTGCAAGGCTGCCGGTGCCTGCCACGGGGTGCAGGAATGAACTTTACCGCTGCCATTCATAATGCATGCTCCCATTGTAAAATATAGGATTGCGACTGAACAACATTCAGTCGCATCCTACTTGCTGGGCTGGAACCGATGACAGGAGGTTGTTCGGTTCCAGTTCCCAAACGATGTCCGACATACTTCGGTCCACCAGACATCGTAAATCGGGCCCTTAGTAGTACTTTTGAGAGAGACCAGGCGGCATGGTGGTAACATTGGGAACATCTACTACCAATTGGGAGGAGTATGGTGCGGTTTAAGGAGGGGTAATGAGGGGTTTAGGAAAGGACTTGTAACTACAAACACCCACCAACAAAAGAGCAAGCCCATTGCTATTCACAAACTGCACTTCAAAAGTTACTACAGCCCAAAAGGTCACAAAACAATTGTAAATGCATGGTAACCCAACCTTGTAGTAAGTCTAGCGCACTAAACAGCCACGCCCAGACATGGCAACATCTTTCCATTGTAAATAATGGAGGCAGGGACTTAAATTTTAATCTAATGGAGTTTTTTTTTAAATAACTAGTTTATTTTACCTTTATATATATACATATATATCTATATATATCTATATATATCTATATATATATATATATATATATATCTATATATATATATATATATATATATATATATATATATATATATATATTTATTTATTTATTTTTAAACAAAGGAGGCGGCACACCCGGATGGATTTTCAGCTTTTTAATTAAGCGTTTTTCACCCCACCAACGCGTTTCAGCCAAACTAGGCTTTGGTCACGGTTGGTAAGTCCTTCTTTAATTTTTACATTTATACTGCCCACATTTGCCTTTAAGTGGCATTGTGGGATATGTAGTTTTCCTGATTCAATTAGCATTTTTTAAACAAACACAAAAGAAAGACAAATGCGCATTAGTGTCATTACTGTTCATCTGATATTTGGCTTGCTATGTTTGTCATCATGGGGAATTATTGGAATCCATTATTATTAACGCTGGTATCATGGTATAGTACCCAAGTTCATTGGTTATGATCCTTCGCAATTAATAAGGTTTTAATTGGGTGTAGTACCCATTTCATCACAGTTCATTTTTGTTATCTTTTGCGTGTGGCGGTGAAGTATTGATTTAATCCAAATGTACATGAAGTTCTTCGTCATTGTTGATACCCTTCGGGATTTTTGTCCGGAGTCTGATAATGAGACGTGATTCCATTTGGCGTAATTTCCTTACGCGATCTCCCCCTCTTTCCATTGATGGCAGCATTTTGATTCCGTAGAAGCTCATTGATCCCCAGTCACCTTTTTGACATGTGCTTATGTGCTTGGCAGTTGCATAGGTCACGTTTGCATTTTTTACTGCACGTATGTGCTCCAAGATTCTTTTCTTTAGCATACACGTCGTGCTTCCTATATATTTCATCCTGCATCTGCATTCTATCATATATACTACAAACTTAGAGGTGCATGTAATATATTGATCAATTTGCATGATTTTTCCATTTGGTTCCATGATGTTTGTCATGCTTTTACCAATTTTGCATGCTTTGCAGGAGGTACATGGTTAGAAGCCTTTCCGTTGTTGAGTCAGCCAGTTGGTTTGTTGTTTAGTTTGAAAATGAATTTTGACCAAGAGATTCTGGAGGGAGATATTTTTTCTGTAGGTGATTGTTGGTGTTTTTCCCACGATTTCACCTATATCCGGATCACCCGATATTAAATGCCAATACTTTCTTATTTTTCCTGCAATGCAACCACTCTCCTTACTATAAGTCGTTACAAATCTAGGAGGGTCTTTTTCTTGGGTGATTTTAGGTTTCTCAATTAGGGTTTCTGCTCTTGATTTCTGATCCGCTCTTTTTTTACATTTATTCAGATTTCCTTGTTGGTATCCTCTTGATTCAAATCTCTTTTTGCTTTCTTGAATTTTAAGTTCAGCATCACCCTCTTTTGAAAAGTTCCTTTTCATATGTATGAATTCGCCATACGGAATGCTGTTTAGTAGTAGTTTTGGGTGGAAGCTTGTGCCGTGTAGCACACTATTTGTGGCTGTTTTTTTGCGGAACAATGTTGATTCCAGTTTACCATCTAATATATAGATTTTGGTGTCCAGGAAATCGATTTGTTTCTTGTTTGTAGAGCAGGTGAATTGTAGACCAATCTCATTCTGGTTTAAGGTTGAAAAATATTTCCTGAATTGTTGATCTGTTCCATTCCAGATGAGGAACAGGTCGTCTATGAAACGTACCCACAGAATTGCTCGTTCCAAATCTGTCTGGTTGCTGGTGTCCCAAGCTCTCCCACCAGCCCATGGTGATATTCGCATAATTGGGTGAAAATGAAATCCCCATGGCGGTGCCACATTCTTGTTTGAACAATTCTCCATTGAAAAGGAAAACATTATTTGTCAGAAACATATGAATCATTTTCAATAACATTGTTGTGTGCTCCAATTCTGATATATTGCGTTGTTTCAGGAAGTATTGGCATGCAGTCAAACCTATCTCATGCCTAATTGACATGTACAATGATACGACGTCTATGGTGACTAAAAGATATCCTGGATTCCATGTTATGCCAGTATTCGTAAGAAGTCACCCGTGTCTTTTAGATAGCAATTCATGTTTTGTGCAATTGGTGCCAGGAATTTGTCCACGTATTTGGAAACGTTCTCGTACAGGGAGCTACATGATGAAACAATTGGCCTGCCCGGGGGATTTATTAGAGTGTTATGGATTTTTGGTAAAAAGTATATACACGGTGTTACTGGAAAATCCGTTGTTAAAAACTTTTTTTCATCATCACTTAAGTTTTTCATACCAAACTTGTAGATTTTCTTTTAATTCTTTTGTCATTCTCATTTAACAACCATTTACATATAGGACACACTGCAAGTCTTCGATCAAAGCAGTTCAAGAAAGTGATGAAAAAGCTCTGTGTCCACACGCTGCACGACCTTGGCCATTTGTGAGTACATTAGGGTCCATACATGCTTACCGATCGAGTGGATTTATTGTTTTGGTCTGGTCATGTAATGGTGGTCTAATAATTTGTTTTATCACAGTGTCCCACGTCGTGGTCAATTTTGAGGCTTCTCTTCAATAGGAGGTAAGAGGTGGTCACGCAGAGTCAGGGCAGTAATAGGTTAAGAAGCAAAGGGTAGCCTTAATTGATTTTTTCTGTTTTCTTCACAGCTATGAGGTCCTGATGAGAACTTCTAACGTATTTGGAGTTCGAAACGCGTAGACCGTTTGTTTATACGCCATATAATCTTTTGATTATCTGCATTTCTGTTTGAAAATGTAAACTCCCAAAAAGTTTTTTCGTTGATGGTGTCTTGTAAAATTGATTTGTGAATGTAAATATAAATAGATGAGCTTTGTGCTATGAGTGTGATAGTGACCGGTTGAATGTGTGTTTTGATTGAGAATTTTGATGGTTTTGGAATGATGTAGAATGTGTACAGTTTTATTGATTGTTTATTGTATATAATGTTGTAGATCGTAGGGATGTAAAATTTGTAGAAATTGTAATAAATAATTGACAAATGCTTTACAAGTGACTTAAATAAATATTGATTCATTCAGACTGAATTATTAGTCTTTAAACCCACGTTAGGTTCTATTCCAATGTGCTGTGCTGAATAACAGATATATAGGACAACAGTATTGGCAATCGTTTTGTTCATTATTAGGTCAGTGACTTGGCCTTACTGTTGGGAGTCCACATCCAGTTTTGCTTTCTCACGCTTATATCTCCCCAGCATCAATTAGGCATCCATTCATCTAGCTCTAACTCCAACCCCATCTTTCTAAGTGGTCCTTTTTGTGAGCCGTCTAGCTGAATGTATGTGGTGTGGTACTATACAGCAGTCTGTGTGTACCTAGTCGTAGTACATTTGTTTGTGAGTGTGTGGGTCTCTGTGTGTTCCTTGTGCAAGGGTACCTATGTATGGTTGCATGTCTGAAGGTCTATGTAGATGGGTGAATGCATACAAGACTGGTGGTGACTATGCATATGCATCTGTAGGGAAATGTGCATGGGTTTTTATAAATATCAGTTGGTTTAGTGCTGCTCTCCTGTTGGTATTTGAGCACAGATGCAAAGTCTGATGGGTGTGAGCATAGTGAATTTTAATGTGTTAGTGGGGACTTATTTTCTAATGTGTAAGTTTGGACGACAATTTATTTGTGTCAAGTAATAATTTTAGTGATGCATGAAGTCAAAACCAATGAGTTAATAATAATGACCTTAAAATTACATTACCTATTTGGTTTAAATGTATGATTAATTCTGAAAATAGTTATGTCACATTTACGAGTGAAACACCACTCAGTTGAAAATGGATGCTGTTCTGTGTTAGTTCATCTTGCTCCTGTCTTAGTTCATCTTGCTCCTGTCTTTTTCTCCCCCTCCCAATCAGTGACTCACTGGAAATCCTCTCTCCTCAGTTTTCACATATGGCCTGATTATAAGTTTGGCAGTATGGGAGTGGACCGTCATGCCGGCGGTCCACTCCCACACCGCAAACCCTGTGTATGGCCCGGCCATCAGATTAAGAGTTTCCTCATGTCTGGTGGGCTTGTTTCTGGCATTACCAAGGTGGTACCTTTGAAAATGGGCACTGCAATACGAAAGCCAAAAACAGTTACCACACGGCATGGACTGAAAAGTCTATGCTGTGCAGGAACCAGGGTGCATGCACACATGAGGGCACATATTGTGCCTATTGTGCCCTCCTGCATGCATCCTATGGCCATAGGCAACAGGGGGCCCTGTAGGGCCTCATTAGTTAACTCTCCCCTGCAATTTTCATGGAGTAGGATCTGCCATAAAAACAGTGGAGGAGAGGAAACTCAAAATATGCTTGGTGGGACTACGGCAGTCAAGCCCAGCATATGCAAAAATATTGTAACCTGGTCCAAAAGATTACCTGAACTGACTACAGGTCGAAAGGTCATTGACCTTCCAGAGCAATCTTTGGCACAACACTACGGTTCATCAAATTGTCAATCTCCTCTAATTTCTGTAACAAAATATTTTGAACTGAAAAGTTTCTTCTTTCATATATTGTAATTGTTGTAACTCCTGCGCCGTTGTCCGCTGCTCCATTTGTCGCATACACAATTCACTTTGTCCTTCACAAGCATTTATACGCAGAAGTTTTCTTTACTGGTTATCTTTGCATTTAAATTAAATAGTGCTGCAACTGCCCTTTTTCGAATTGTTCTAAAATACAGTCTGCATCTTGAATTATTGAAGCAACCACTCAAGCCTTCTTGTCTCCTCTTCTTGAGAATTTTTTCGTGCATGCTTTATATAACGGTGTTTGAAATATTACCTGTTGAGACACTATTAACTGAATACAAAGCAAGTATTGTGAATGGAACTTTCTATTGTGTACCTAATACATCCTTTTGAAGGATTTCCTCTGGAAGTTCTGAGGAAGGTGAGCAAGAGAACGTAATTTTATTACAAGACGGGAGGCTAACATTTAGATTTTTTGCCGTTTTTCTGCAGCTCTGTTCAGATTTCTTTTCCGACACGGAGCCTCTTTGCAGTGTATTTGCCCTGTGGCGTGACTTCACTCTTCTTTACCCTTGCCTGGGTAACTCCACTTTCTGTGGAAATGCATCCCCTTTCTCCATAACTGCACCCCTTATCCTTATTTGCCATTTCCTCAGGGATTTAACCCTGTATTTGCCGGTTTGGCTATTTCATATTTTAGTCAAGGCATTTGTTTTTGTCTTGTGTTATATTACAGCCTTAGAGTCTGACATAGCAGTCTCTACAGGCCATTAAAGGCCCGCTCCAGTGTTAAAGGATGTAGGCCTTTAATGTCCGAGAGAGCCCGCTACAGAGGACTCTAAGGCTATTAGAACATTCCACCCCTAGAGTGCAGAATGTTTACATTTGTAAAAATAAAGGCCTCTCAGAGCCCAAGGTGGTATATCTACCCTCAGGCTCTGAGAGACTTTTGTTCACAGCAACAGCAGTGAAATGAAAAAAAAATTAAAATGTTGCTCTCCACGCTTCTACCAGCCATTTGAAGCTTGGAGCACACCATTGTCTTCAATAGAGCCCTCAAAATTCCAATGTTCTAATAAGTTATATTAAGCTATATTAAGTGATTTTATTATATTGAAATATTTTTCAATATGTCTGAGGAGGAAGATTCTCAAGTTTTTCAGGATAATGTAAAGTCCTTTATGAGTGATTCAGTTCAGCAGGCAGTCTTAGTCTCTATACTGGACATTTAAAAAAATGTATAAGCCTCTATTTATGAGATGCTTTCTTCCTCCAACAAATGCACTTCTGTAAAGGGCAGGAAATGTACAGCGACCCTTTCTTGGTCTTCTAGAAATTGGTCATCTGACGAGAGAGGTTTCTTTATTGGGCCCTCTTCTTCTAGCCATATATCCCATTTAGGAGGCACTGATTATGATGATGATTGTGAGTTGTAGAACACAGATAACTTACACGGACCTGCGGACCCTACTAATTATGGGCCTCCGGAGAAAAGGCAAATATGTTCTCCTTATGATGGTGGTGTTTCTCACCTAATGTCTCAAGAATTAGTGGACCACCTTTGGTAACCCATGTTTAATCTATTTTATTTACCAACATAATCCTACACAATGGTTTCCAGCAGATCATATAGCGAAATATATTTTCTTTTATTTGCACAATTCTCTGGATAAGAACACTAGAAACAACCTAAAATCTAAGTGGTTCTGCCCTACCCTACCCAATAACTTCACTGCTACCACTGGTATTGGCCAAAATATGTTGATGTTTTTCACTCAATTCGGTAGAGATCCTAATAAGAGAGTAGACAGGACCCGGTCCAATAGTCAAGAGAATTGTTGGATTTGGTGGGTCCTCTCACCAGAATATTGGATTTGGCAGAGGAGGCCAAAATGGACAACATTTTGATCAATCCTGATACTCTTTCCAATTAGGTCCCAAAAGGCTATTTGTATTTTGGGCAACGCAAATGCTCATATTTCACATGAGAGAAGAAGAAGCCTATTATTAAAAATCGACCCAAAACTTGCCTCTCTTGCTTCAAAAGAAGAAGGTCCCTTGGCTAAGGGATTATTGTGTTACGCTCTTTCATCAAAGAGTTAGGGAAATATGTATCTACCTTTGCTACCATAGGCAAAGCCCAGCTTTCCCTGAAAAGATTTTCTCCTCTCGGGTTTTCGCTAGGGCTGGCAAAGGTAGAAGTCACTTTGTTGGCCTCTATTCTAGCATAGCCCAACAAAAGTTCCTTCAACCAGCAATCTCAAGTTGAAATCTATTCTGGCTGGATAGAAGATTCAATTCCAGAGGTTACCAGTCCTGGGGCTGTATAAACAAAGGAGAAAAATACTCAGGTAAAAGTTTTTAATTCTGGCCTTCCTCCGATCTGCGGCAGATTGGTGTTATTTCTGAATTCATGGCTTTCACTCACCACAGATCCCTGGATAATTCAGTCAGTTCAAGGATATCTCACTGAGCTTTACCAACTTCCAGTTTACCTTTCTCATCCTCTTCTTTTTTTCTCAAGATCAACATTGTCTTATCCACAACGAAATTCGATCCCTTCTTTTCAAACAAGTGACAGAACCTATTTATTTTGACCCCTCAATTTTTCTCAGTACCATTTTTCTGCCTCAGAAAAAAAATAAGAATTTTTGTCTTGTTTTAAATCTCAAAATATTCAACAGCTTTGTGGGATATCCTCCTTTCTAAATGAAAACTATTCTCCTCTCAGGGATATACTACTTTAACACGATTGGTTGTTCAAACTAGACATTCAAGATGCTTATTTTACTTTTCCAGTTCATCCTTCTCACAGAAAATGTCTTAAGTTTCAATGGGGAATTCCTTTCTATCATTATAAAGCTCTTCCCTTCGGTCTGTCTTCAGCTCCTTGGTGTTTCACCAAGATTCTCAGACCGGTTGTGGCCTTTCTCAGAGCACAAGGAGTTGGACTTGTTGTTTACATTGAAGATTTTCACATTGTGGCCAAAGACAAGAATCTTCTTCTTTCTCAATTGTACCTTTGTGAGGATCTTTTTCTTCATTTCGGTTTTCTTATCAACACATAGTCCATGCGCAACAATTGAAATTTCTGGGTTTTCTGTTGGACACTTCTCATTCTATCCTTCAACTTCCTCCTCACAAGGTCACTCTCAAAACAGAAATCCGCCAGTGCCTATCTCTTTCTCAATTTTTTCTCAGGTCTCTAGCTTGGCTAGTAGGCCTTCTGGCGTCTTCAATACAAGTGATCTTTCTAGGCCATCTTCATTATCAGGCCATTCAAAGATTAAAAAATTTGACATCTTCAAAAAGGATTCGCCTATTCAAATCAAATTTTGTTAGATCCGGAGACAAGAGAAGAACTCCATTGGTGGCTCACTCCTTTAGACTGGAACAGGGGAACAATTTTCTCTGCCGCCTCAGAACTTGTCTTAGAATCCAATGTAAGTCAGACACGTTGGGGCACAAGATGGGGTCAGTTCTTGAATGGAGGTATATGGCTGCAAAAGGAGTACGTTTTGCATATCAACAGTTTCAAGATGCTTGCGGGTTCCTTTGCCATCCAGTTTTTTACAAAGGAAAAAGTAAGTTGCACCATTCTGCTGAGAATGAACAATTTCACGGCTGTCAGATATATAAACCATGTAGGCGGCACAAAGTCCAAGATGCTGGCAGATCGTGCCAAAAACCTTTGAGGTATTGTTTAGAGCGGTATCTCCCAGTCAGAACAGATAATCTTTCAGTGGATTAAATGGTTGTAGCAGATTGATATTCGAGACACCTTCAAGATTCAAACGGTTGTCAGCTGCACTTTTCATTTTCAAATGCCTTTCTTCCATATTTGGCAACATTTCAACAGATTCTTTCTGCCTCTCGTCTCAACTCCCAACTTCCCTCTTTTTTCAGTTGGAGACCAGACCCTCAAGGGTTGGCTACAGACGCTTTTCGTCAATCTTTGCCAGCAGACTCTTTTCTATGCCTTTCCCCCATTTCTTTTAATTGCACAAGTTCTACCTAAGACACGTATACATTACTCTTCTCTGGTACTAATAACTTCATTTTGGCAAGCACAACCATGGTATCCAACTCTGTTGGAGATGGCTATAGACTTCCCCATTTGGATTCCTAATTTTATAAATGTATTGCTCAACCCTCAGGGTCATCCACACAACATGATTCTAGAAGGTTCCCTTTTTCTGGTCATCTGGAGGATTTCAGACATCCTTAGGATCCCAGGAATTTCAGAAGACGCTATCAGACACATTCAACAATCTTAGGTCCCTGGCACTTCAGAAGTTTAAAGGTCAGCCGGGCTCGCCTGGTGTAGCTGCTGTATGGACAGGGATTCAGATCACTTTTCAGCAGACATAACACTGATAGCAAATTTCCAAGTTTAGTTAGCTTCTCAAGGCAAAGCCTATCATACCAATAACACTAATAGATTGGCCATTTCAGCTGAACACAACAGTGTGGATGGTAGACCCATTTAAGAACACCCTCTGATTTGTTGACGTGTAAAGATATGTTAAGCCTCCAGTTGTCTTAATATATAATACAATGTCGGATGTCAATTTGGTGTTTAAATTGTTACTGTAATGGCATGACAATCTCTCTCTCTCTCTCTCTCCCAAACAACTTTGTGCATTTAACAATGCTTTTATGTTTAACTTCATTAAAAGGTGTTTCAGATGTTAGAGTGATAGATGTGTCTTCTTTCCATTACTATCCTCTTGGTGTTTCTTTTCAGGTTCCCAGTTTTTCCCAAACCAATTTATCTATGAATCATTATCCTTATTTTCTCTTCCCAACCAAAGTTGTTTGATAGAAACTGATTAAAGGCTTATGTTACTCGCACTGCAGATTTGAGAACTCCCTCTTCTAAAAAATTGCTCATTTCTTTTTAAAAACACTTTAGTCCTCCCACTTTAGCTCATTGGGTTAAATGGATCATGTCCTTAGCTGGAATTAACATTGATTATTTTCAGGTCCATTCAGCCAGAGGAACCATGGTTTCTTGGGTTTACTGGACAGGTGCTAGTTTACATGAAATTCTCAAATATGCAGTTTGGTCCAATGTAAATACCTTTAGAACTTTTTACTCTAAACCAATTTCACATGTTTTAATGTTGTTATTGCAATGCTGTAAACATGCATATTATGAGCCTCCGGTCTTGTAATAAAATAGAGATTTTCCTAGCCTTGATGTCAGAAAGGCTAGATTTTATTAAAGACACAGAGGCAGGGTTTTACTAACCCTCCCTGGTGTCTTGTGTCTGCAGTACCAGCATCTCCCTCCAACTTTGCTTCTCCCTAGTCTGTCTGCACTACTTTCTTGAATACAGGATACAAGAGCTTTCAATCGCTTTTTCTACCTGGGTCGCTTTGATGCGCTTCACTTAATTTTGCCTTGCTACGCAGACTTGGATTCAATGTTGCTTAACTTTTATTCAGTTATCTTGATTATGTCGACACCTCTAGATTAACTCACTACAAGAAAAGAGGATTTGTTGCTCTCAGTCAAGATAGTTATTGGGTTACTCAATATCCTATTGGCTGTTTGTAGTAATGAAGGTCCACGCAGGTAGGATGTAGTTCATGAAGCTTTATTAAAGATAGTTACATGTAGATATGTTCCTGTGAAGCAGCCCAACCAGGAGCAGCCTTCCAGCTGCTCAGCCGATTCTCAACTGTCACACTTCACCTCTCAGGCACCCAACATTCCAATACGCATCATCACTTCAACATTCCATGCAGCACACAGAAACATTCACACTGGCTGAGCAGGAGGTGAAAATGGCAGAACAATAACATGAGCAGGATACTACATATCCTCCTTTCTTATACAACAGAAGCATACTTCCTACACCATAAATAAGATATAACAATAAGAACCGAAGTAAGGAATAAATGAGAGGAACGCTAATGCAACAGAATAAATGTAGTAGAAATGAACAAATAGGAAAGAGCAAAGAAATAGGTGGAAGAAAACAAAGAGGAAGCAATGGGTAAATATACACAAATAGAAATAACCCATCCTTTCCCACAATGAATACAAAAGAGAAGAAAACAGTAATAAGACGGAGGAAACAACAGGTAGCAGAAAAGCATAAACGCAGATGACTACACTCCAAACACACCCACTGGCCAGACAGTCTTGAAAGGAAGAAAGACAAAGCACAACACAAACTGTACACCAGCTGTACACCCGGACACACAGAGAAGTGAGAGACAGATCCCCATCCTAAACAAGTAAGAAATAGAATGAAACTACAAAAAAGGAAAGGCAAGGAACAAGGAAGACTAACAACTAATATAGTCCAGATACCAAGAAAGAAAAGAATATGAAACATCACAAGGAGAACTAGAGAATGGAGAAAACAGAGAAGATGAGAAGAAAATGTAATGAGTATAACTCATACACCCCCCATTTTCACACAAACAATAAAAAAATATCAGCATAATGTAAGGTAAAACTAACAGCAAAGTCTCAGTGTAGACTAAACATAAACTGTACCTCAAATGGGGCCTAAACAGGCGGACCTGACAGTGGAACCTTCTGACTAACAGCACCTAACCTGCTATCCCTTTACCAGTGTTAGCCCCTCTTTACTTACTGGGGTCTGTGTGCACATTGAATCGCACCCACCGTCACAGTGCTAGTTACCTTGGGAACCTAACAGTTGAGAAGACAAGCACATTTGAACCACACATCAATTTTGAAATGGAAAGAACAATTATATATTCCATATCCAAAAAAGGTGTTCTTCAAACTTTCTCTTTTTATTCCATTTCCAGTAGATTCAAAAACGATGTCAAAATGTACGACTTTTCACACAGTACAGCCGACGCGTTTCATCCTTGTGCAGGACTTCTTCAGGGCACTACATATCAAGTGGATCAAACTCATCCAGAGGCTTTGAAGTAGCAGGCGTCGTTGCTTGTAAATTATTCCCCGTCAAGTATAATATAGTGTCAGAAGTATATACTGTCTAAATCAAGACCACGAAGAGATGAAGGGATGTGCCACTGATGGCTAGTAGGAAGATCCCAACATTCGAATGTCGATCACCGCAGTAATGTATTATACATGGGCTTCATATCCAAAGCTTACTATTTATAGTTAGATAGCATCCAAGAGTGTGAATTCCTAGTATTAGAAAAAGTACACCAAAAGTATGTAAAAAGTCCCACAGGTTGGACAGGCAGCTCCACCGGGCTAAAATGAGCCTAGACAATATCAGCCTCCACGATTACCCAAGGCCACGACGGGGAGGAGAAAACCTCCCAAATTCTGTCTCGTCAAGTGAATATAATGTTAAGCGAACAAAAAGACCAGCAGCCGAAATGAGGCTGTCGTAGGCAGTATACCAAGGGACGTGGCAGCAATGAGCATGTTGCTGTCACATCCCTTGGTATCCTGCCTGTGACAGCCTCATTTCGGCTGCTGGTCTTTAAACGTTAAACATCGACATCTCGTAAAGAGGGATTCCTTGGTTGCTAGGCACCCGCGAGATACTTCTGGCTTGCACAATAGCATTCTGGGCTGACAGAAAACATCTTCTTTTCGACTAAGTCATTCCAGCATGGGCTGACTGTACCGCTAGTAGGTACATATTGTTTAAGCTCCGTGGCTTTAGAACAGAAGATTCTTTGAAGAAAAACGTGGCAGGACGTACAAGGTGAGTTGCCAGGTGGCTCCCTGCTCGTTTGAGCGCCAAATATATTCACTTAGCCATTACGTGGCGAAGGGTGTGTCATCACAGAAGATCCTCTAGGGGACCCACGCTGCTTCAGGAATGAGGTAAAAAGCGCGTGCACTTTTAAACAGCCAAATAAATGGTTTAACAGCCGCCATTCAGGCTGAACAAAGTAATAGGTGAGGAGAACACTAAAATGTTGAGTAACTCACCCCAGATTGTGTGCTAAACACAAACAAATAATCCCCTCCATCCACCTGTACCTCAGTCAATGCGATGGATGTGGAGAGACATGAATTCCTTGGAAATGTAGATTGATTCCTCCTTAGCCATATGCCTATACTAAACACAACAGTTACAAAATTACAGTTCCATAGGTACGAATGTTGACTGTGCTCAAGATCACACAAAGTAGGCGGCATAAACGAACATGCCACACGAGGGTAATTTGAATAGACTAATACGTCAGTGATACTTTAAACACTATGTTGATGGCACAACGAGGTGATGTTTCCAGACAAAAGCACAAGCGATGGTTGTCTGAGGAGCAGACACATGTGTAGAGGATGAAGTGATACCAATCTTCCCAATTTTACCTCCAGCATGTAGCCTCCAAAAAACTTCTTTGGGCTCACTGTTTCACGAAATGTGAGAACCATCATTCCATTTTCTTCTGGTTGTAGCCTCAATGGGATTTCCTTGCATTACAGAATCACTGCTTGTAAATTTCAAAGTCCCAAGTTAGTAAATCAGATTAGCACAGCACGCCTGGGCTAGGGCAGTCAGATGGTGATGACTCTGGTGGGGCTGAGAGGCGTAGAACTTCATCTTCTAAGGTTTCATGTTGACTTCTTTGGTTTTCTGTAAAGAACTTCTTTCTTTCTTGTAGACGTCTTTGTTGTTCTGTGAAGAACTTCCTTGTATCTTATTTGGATTGGGAAATACCTCCTCCTGTACTTTGTGTTGGCAGCATAAGTAGGCTCTGTAGTTTGCTCAAGCTTCAGGCCCTCTTTTGTTTGCCATGGCCCTGAAATCCGGTTGTAGCATGTAGGTAGTCACCAATTCGCCGCCAAAATAATGTAGTAATGAAGGTCCACGCAGGTAGGATGTAGTTCACAAAGTTTTATTGAAGATAGTTACATGTAGATCTGTTCCTCTGAAGCAGCCCCACCAGGAGCAGCCTGTCCGGCTGCTCAGCCTATTCTCAACTGTCACACTTCACCTCTCAGGCACCCAACATTCCAATACGCATCATCACTCCAACATTACATGCAGCATACAGCACATTCAAACTGGACATGTGCACGTGTGGGTTTGTATCCCATCTTCATCGCCAAAATAATGTAGTAATGAAGGTCCACGGAGGTAGGATGTAATTCATGAAGTTTTATTGAAGATAGTTACCTGTAGATATGTTCCTGTGATGCACCCCCATCAGGAGCAGCCTGCCAGCTGCACAGCCCATTCTCAACTGTCACACTTCACCTCTCAGGCACCCAACATTCCAATACAAATCATCACTCCAACATTGCATGCAGCACACAGCACATTCAAACTGGACATGTGCACCTGTGGGTTCGTATCCCATCTTCATTACCAAAATAATGTAGTAATGAAGGTCCACACAGGTAGGATGTAGTTCATGAAGTTTTATTGAAGATAGTTACATGTAGATCTGTTCCTGTGAAGCAGCCCCATCAGGAGCTGCCTGCCAGCTGCACAGCCCATTCTCAACTGTCACACTTCACCTCTCAGGGACCCAACATTCCAATACGCATCATCACTCCAATATTCCATGCAACACACAGCACATTCACACTGGCTGAGCAGGTGGTGAAAATGGCAGAACAATTACATGAGCAGGATACTACACTGTTCTTATTATGATGTCAGTTAGTGGTTCTGTTTGTTTTATTCTGGGAAATATAATTCTTGCTTTGCTGCTGTTAAAATACCACAGAAAGGGGAGTTACCAGAAAGAGCTGACAGAGGGGCGGAGAAGAGCTAAGACACTCTACAGAGAGGATCCATGTCGGAAGCGAACTCCAACAGGAGCTGCAGAAAAACACCAATAAATCAGAAGAATACTTGCCTACATGTCTTTCATAAAATCTAGCCTTTCTGACTTCATGGCTAGGAAGAGCTCAGTTCTATGTGCTAATGTTTGAGAAATGTTTGAGTTTAGGTTGTCCATGTCCGGAGTGTAGTTGCTGAGGAAGCATACTGTTAAGAAGTGCATTATTTGTATAGCTGTTTTAATTTGCCAGTGTGACCTAATGATGATAATGCCTGTTATGTTTTTTACTTACGAAGTAAGAAATGAACTTTCGCATGAGAATGGGGTACTGATGAGAGGAGGAAGAGCAATTCCCCCAATCAACATGAGAAAAAGAATTTTGCAGCTATGCCATGAAGGACATTTGGGCATAGTGAAGAGTAAAAAAAGGGTGAAGGAGAACTACTGGTGGCCAGGAGTAAGTATTGACGTAGAAAGGATGGTAAGAGATTGTGGTATGTGCCAACAATCTGACAAGAGCCTGGTGACCCTTAGACCACCCCTCCATCCCATTAAGTGCCCTGCAATGCCTTGGGAAAGAGTGGGGGTAGACATAATGGGACCCATACAAGACCTGGGAGAACAATGGTACATAATTGTAATCATAGATCATTTTACAAAGTGGCCTGAACTCAAATTTACTACCTGGGCGAATTCCAAAACTGTGGTGGAATTCTTGGATGGCGTATTCATACGTGAAGGCCTGCCAAAAGAAATTATTAGTGACAACGGCCCGCAGTTTATATCAGATGCTTTCAAAGCGAATGTTTTGAGAAATCAGATAAAACACAAAACTACATCTGTGTACCACCCGTCGGGCAATGGCGCAGTGGAATGGTTCAATAGGGTCCTCAAGGGTATTTTACAGCTAGCGAACAGTAATAGACTAAGTTGGAAAAGAGAAATCCTTAAGACCTTGTGGGCATACAGAATCACACCATGTGACTCAACTGGCCATAGTCCATTTGCACTTATGCGAGGAAGGACGCCCCTCACCAAAGATAATGTAGGTTGGACATCAGCTGCAAAGGAAGTGCACTGGACAGCAGAACAAGTTAGGAAAAGAACAGAACAAGTTCAACACAGCGTCAAGACCCGGTATGATGTGAAACACAACTGTAAACCAGTGCAGATATCAGCTGGGGACATAGTAAAGGTGAAGAGGAGCGGCCACATAGGAAAGGGGCAGGACAAATATTCAGCGCCCCTTACAGTCAATGAGGTGTACTGTAATTCAGCCTTGTTGAGCGATGGAAGAGTGTGGCATTTCTCTGCCCTATCTGTGTACAGACCACCACAAACTCACGAAGACATCACGCCAGAGATGGAGGAACTGAGCAGTGAACAGACGCACACATCCAAACATAACATGGTCTTATCAGACTCATCAGACTGCGAGTCTGACCTCGATCTTGACAATTCTGGAGCCGGGACACAGAGCGCTATGGAGTCAGCCTCAACCAACAATGCACCTACCATTTCCACCAACGCTGGAACTTGCAGAGCAGCGAGGTTATTGCCTGCAACCCCTGCACGCAATCAGCTACCACAGGGTACCACTAGCAGGTGTGGTAGAAGGGTGCTACCTCCGGCGAAGCTCAGCGACTACGTGTGTGACTAAGCCTATGCTTTTCTCCAACAGTATTGTTGTTGTTTGGTTTACTTTCCTCCCTCACCACTCTCAACGGGGGAGGATGTGTTATGTTTGCCCTGTGTCCACTTAGGGACACCGTAGCGTGTTATCTCCTGTTGTCCCCGCGAGGACACCGTAGTGCTTCTCTTCACCAGCTGTCATTATGCTGTGACAGTTACAGCTGGTGACGCGAGGCAGCAGGTCCAGTTTACGCTCCGCCCTTGGAGCCTGTGTTGGTCATTATAATAAAGAACTACTTCTTCTAAACCAGCGCCTGCGTGGTTCTTAATAATGCCATGATGAATCGACAGTGTTTTTAATTATAAAGCATGGTTTTGGGAGTTCGTGGGTGATTTTCCATTTTCCTCCTGAGACTGTCCGATTATTTTGAGATGTTCACCCTCTTAAAGAAGGCTGCCTTACTCTTCATGAGTTTGACAATTATATTCACTTTAGTATTGTTTACAAAATAGGAATGTTTTTCAGCTTTGTTACATGTTTTTTCTGTAACTGAGCCTTCCTGGGGGCTTGTGTATTCTTCGTATCGTTCTTATTAATAATTCTGTAATAAATCACATTTTCCCCATAGTGATCTAGAACTGAGTCATTTAGAGATGTAAGTTTTATTTTGACTTTAATTCAGCTAAAATAATGATCCATGGATGGGGAATGTAGTCCCTTTGCGCTAGATCAATGAGAGAACCGGAGCCAAAATTCCTTAGGTAAAAATTGCGGTACATGAAATACTTGGGTTCAGTTAATATTGGGGTGCGGCTCCCACATTAGTTTGTTCCTAGTTGTGCTGCTCTGTTGATAAATGTGTATATATATTTATGGTCTGTGTTAATTAATGTCTACACAGATATTGTCTGCCTCTTTGAGAATGCATCATAGAAAAGCCAAACTTGTGACTTTGTCAAGGCTTCCTTAACAAATATGCTCTTGTCTTCCGGATGCACTAATTGATAAAGGACACTTATTAGGCTATATTATAAAAAACGTACTAATGTTTTCTCTAGGTTTGTAATATCACTATGGTTTTTTGCTCTGTTTTCAAATGAGAAAGAGGATTTAGCAAAACGTTAATCTTAACCATACACTTTGGGCCTATCTGTTTCTCAATTGCATTATTTATTGATATTAATAGCCACATTCTTAGTAAATATCACAGCGAGAATATAACGCACTTTTCATGATTAACTGGACTAAAAATAAAAGAGTTGTATTTTCTGATATTACAATTTATATATGATTAATGAAATATATTTCCACGGCCTCGCTTTGCTAATGTCTGTAACATTACATTACCTTCGGTATTATTCATCTCGATTTCCAGGAGCTTTAATCCCACGCATGCGCACAGTAATCTTTCCATCCCATCCGCACTGGCATGCAGACGCTCAGCAATGGTGGCAGAAGGCAGGGGGGCACCAGACTCCTGCAGTAGGTCAAATACTCCAAGTTCGCATGCAGCGAACATTGCCTAAGTTAGGATAATAATAAAATGCAAACTTTAAATTAGAGAAAGCTTTCTAAATCAGTTTAGTGCATTTACATTCAGTGAAAAAAATACCTACTACCAAAATGCATGTTGCATAATAGTTCTACGGAACACATTGAATTATTTAATTTGTACATCTCTTTAGGAAGTTCACGTTCCGGAGACAGGGATGATGACCCCTTCCCTTCATGATTTAGTACTGTGATGTGCCACTACAATAATTATTATTGGGATGAAATGTCAACTCTCCTATGGATCAGGACCAGTGATATGAAAAAGAAATTTATACAGCGCACGTTCACCAACGGTTTCTTGGCGCTTTAGGACAGGCAAAGGACAGGACTGCAATGAGGTGACCTTAATTAATCAAAGGCTTGGGAAAACAACCAAGTCTTCAGGGCTCTCCTAAATAAATGATACGAAGGGATAAGGCGGAGATCAGGAGGGAGAGTGTTCCAAAACTGAGGTGCTTGGAAAGCGAATCTTAGTCCCCCAAGCCTTTTACGCTTAAAAGGACAGACAGACAACAGATTAGAACCAGAAGAGCGAAGGACTCGGGAGGGAATGTAGCGATGAAGGCGAGAGGCAATGAAGGCCGGGCCTTGATGAGAGAGGGCCTGGTGAGTCAAGCAGCCCACCTTGAAGAGGCTGCGCTGGATTACAGGAAGCCAGTGCAGACTCCTCAAGAGAGGTTTAACAGAGCTAGTCCTAGGTTGCTGGAAGATCAATCTGGCTGCTTGGTTTTGGATGAGTTGAAGTTGATGGGACTGGTAGAGAGGAATACCAATATACAATGAGTTCACATAGTCGACACGGGAAATCACCAGACGCAGCGTGACTTGAACCAGGGCTTCATAAGTAAGGAATATGCTGATCTTTCTGATGCGGCGTAGATGAAAAAAGCACGCCGACATCACAGATTTAATTTGAGGTCTCATAGACAGATCCTTACTGATGGTGACTCCAAGGCTCTTAAACGAGTTCACCGGACAGGGAGCATTGCCCAGCGAGTGCGGCCAGAAGTTAGAGTTCCAGGGATTACCCGGGGGTCCAGTGAGAACCAGCTCGGTCTTATCCGGGTTTAACTTAAGATGGTTCGCATTCATCCAACTGCTGATATACGTCATAGTCGACTGAAAGTTCTCAATGGAAGCGGGAAAGGGATCAATATTAAAAATAAGCTGGAGGTCATCCGCATAATTGAAGAGGCCACTGATCTTTCTCCCAGCTTGGAAATGAGGGGAAAAATATAAAGATTGAATAATAACGGGGAGGGGGAAGAGCCCTGAGGGACCCCAAAAGTAAGGCCCTTGACTTCAGACACGAAAGGGCCAAGACGAACCGCTTGCTTACGATCTTGTAGAAATGAGGCAAGCCACTTGAGCGGGGTGCCCCTGATGCCGGCGTTCTCGACCCGCTGAAGAAGAATGGAATGATCAACGGTTTCGAACGCCGCTGACAAGTCAAGGAGCACCAGGGCCTGAGAGATATTTTGATCAGCCCCCTTTCTAAGTTCATCATGGACTGCCACGATCACAGATTCGGTTGAATGCTGGGGTCTAAAACCCGCCTGATGATGATCCAGGAACTGTGAGCTTTCTATGAAAGAGCTGTGTCAGCTGGAAACATGGGCCTCCAAAAGTTTACCCAAAAAAGGGAGCAAAGATATTGGGCGAAAATTACACAAAGCCGCCGGATCTGACCCAGGTTTCTTGAGGATGGATGCAACAACCGCAGACTTAAATGTGCTGGGGACCACCCCCAAACCGAGGGAATTGTTGAGCAAGGAAAGGGGAGCATCAGGAAGACTAAGGAAAATCTCACGAGTAATGTGAGCAGGGCAGCTATCCGTGGGAGAGCCAGAACGGACTCTGCTGAGAAGTAAGAAAAACATCTCTAGTGTAATCAGGGAAAAATTCAAGAATGAGGACAGGTTAATGAGGATACTACCAGTATTAAAGCTCGGGTCAGATTTAGGGATACTGGTTTTAATTAGAGCTATCTTCTCAACAAAATAATTGTTAAGAGAGTCACAGAGACGCTGAGAGGAAGAGGGGGTCATCGTGACACGATCAGGTTTGGCAAGTTCGTCGACTATGGCGAAAATGTCCTTCGATTTATTAGAAGAATTAAGAATTTTGTCCGAGAAGTACTTAGTTTTGGCCCCGAGGATAGCTAATTTATATTCTTTCAGAGCAGCAAGGAAGACCAGTCTCTTAGGAGCACAATAGTCCGATCTCCACTTGCGCTCAGTTTGTCGAAGGGCAAGCTTCATGTCTATCAAGTCCTTAGAAAACCAATGCTGAGCATCATGAGGGCGTTTGTTTCTAAGTTTCTTTAATGGGGCAAAAGAGTCCCAGGCTTCTGCTAGCCAAGTGTGGATATTATTGGCCTGGGCATGAACAGACAAAGGAGAACCTGACGGCCCAACAGGGGAAGGAGCCGTGGAAGCCAGCGAGTGACAAAGTGAAGTAATATCTACTCGGCCCCTATTGGAAATCAGTGGAGGCTCAGTAGGACATACTTTAGGAGCTGGATTTTTGGGTACGGTAAAAAAATAAAAAAATTATCTGACCAGACGCAAGGAGAGATTTGTAGATTTAAAACGGCCTGATTTAATGACCACAACTGGTCCAGGATGTGGCCCTTGACATGAGTAGCAGCGTGGATATGCTGACAAAAATTGAGACCAATTAGCAGGTCTGTGAACTCCCTAGAGGAGGGACTTTCATGCTGGTCATCGGGCCAGTAATTAAAATCCCCTATCATAAGGATTTTGGCGTGGTTACTCGCCAGTTCGGCCACCATACTGCCAAATGAAGGAAGGAAACCAGGCGACTGACCGGGAGGGCGGTAGAACAGGGCAAATGTGAGGGGGAGAATGTCAGACTCAAATTTAAAGATTACATAATCCACCAATGGTATGGGAAGCATGGCAATAGAGTTAACTTTGTAGGACTGGGAGATTATGGCAGCAACTCCCCCTCCAGCTTTCCCCTGATGCCGGTTTGCATGGAGAATGTAATAGCCGTCAGGGACGGCGGCCAGGATATCGGGGATAGACTCTGGTGTCAACCATGTTTTGGACAGCAGCCGGTACATGGGCCGATACTCACCGGTACTGAGTACCGGCACTTCTAAATTTTCGGCGCTTGTGTACCGGAACTTCTCTTTGCACAAAGAGAGTACCGGTACTCATGGGAATGTAAGCCAAGCTCCGTGAAACTGGCATTTACAAAAAGAAGCGCAACACAGCTGACAATGAGTGGGTCCGTTTTTGTGAAGCACTCTGATCGAGTGCTAATCTACACCCCACAATGTGCTAATTGAGCGGCCTGCCAGAAGAAATTCTTTCAGAGCCAGGGATCTGGCAGGAAGCTTGGGCGGGGCCGACACGCACTGTGATTACTGACACAGTCCGTGACTCTCTGTCTGCTCTGACCAGAGTCAGACTGGGACAGAAATTAGGCACAGACACAAAAATGAAAGTGCAATCATCATTGTGGGAACTGTGAGCATGTTACAGCGCTCACTGCTTAGCTTTCTATTCCCTGTTGTAACTGGATGCAGTGTACCTGACCCCCAGGCATCAGCTCTTCACCAGGCCTTGTCGGGCTCATAACGGGGGGCAGTGATAGGGGGGGGAGGAACCTGCACCAGGCAGATCTCTTCCACTAAGAGCATCTGCCTCCTGAGATAAAGGCACGGTTCTCCCCTTCTTTGCTGACTTTTATTCCAGTCCTTTTGATTTTAATCATATTTATGTTCCACGTGGAGTCGTCCAGATGCTTCAAAGACATTTGAACTCCTTTACTTCATTTGCTATTTTTGAAGTTCATTATTCAAGTCAAGTCAAGTCAAAAAGGCTTTATTTCGATAAAATATTATCATAAAAGCAGGGCAAAAATACACAATGCAACAATTAAAACAATTAAAAACAATGTAAAATTTAAAAGGAAGCATGAGCATTCGATAAGAAAATGAGCTCGTTAGTGGTTTATCAAAACAATACAATAGGTAATCAATATGTTAGAAAGTTTAAACAAACAATAATGGCAATTTTTAGACCATTTTGGTGTTTTGATTTTTCCAATTTACAGGTGGTGGATATAAAAATCGATCAGTCAGTAGGTTAAAAATAGAATTAAACAGACAATTTTAGCCTTTTAGCTCGAATGGACCAAGCCCATGATAAAAATTTGGCTATAGCACAAACATAGGATGCACGGCTATCAGAGATTAGTATCCTGATTGCGGCCGCGTGACTCCTGGTGCCCAGCTGCCGGCATAGGTTTTTAAGCCAGATCCTCCTGGGTCTCGCGTATTCGCTGCACTCGAACATAAGATGTGCCAGTGACTCAGGTTTGTCTAGGCATGCAGGGCAAAGCTCTGTAATTTGTGCACGAGATTTCCAGCGTGAAGTAAAAGAATAGAGGGGGAGAGTGCCTGTTCTGAATTTAAAATACAAAGCCCTATCGAAGGGTTTTTCAATGATGTCAAGGTACACTTCCCGTTTAGGTTGATCTTTAAACTTCAAGAAGTCCTCCGTGAGTCTGCCCATAGTGGATCTGGTATTCCTCTGAGATAGGACCCAGTCCCAATAGAGTTTCTTGAGAGCTAGCTTCGGGGGTGAAGTTCTATTTACCCATGCTTCGTTCAAACCCAGATTTACTAGCAGCTGCTTCATGTCTCTAAGCCATTTTATTTTGTGCCACCCTGGTAGTGCCATGATTTCTGCTAGGCCTTGCGCATATCTACTGAGTTCCTCCACACGCCACAGGCGTGCCCAAAGCAGCAGTGGACGAAATTTAGCAAGGTCATCAATTTGGCGACAACCTAGATCCAACATTAAAGGAACTGTGGGGGTGCCTTGCGGGAGAGACATGATTGCTCTACAAAATTTCCTCTCTGATGTAGGCAAGGCGTCGGTGACAGATGACCCCCAAAGTTCAGCCCCATAAAGGGCAGAGCTGACCCCTTTAGCCGAGTAGATCTCAAGAACAGTAGCTATTGGTCTTATAGCACAGGAGCGTTGTTCTTTCAGGAGAGCTCCTGTAACCCTTTTGTGTGATAGCAACATTTTGTCCAGGTGGGGGGTCCAATCCATTTTGTGAGAGAGGCGTATCCCAAGGTAGTCGAACACTTCTACCCTCTCCAAGAGTTCAGCATTTAGGATAGGAGGACGGGCTTGTTTTTTTGGAGGGTTCAACACAAGGTATTTGGTCTTGCTGGTGTTGATTACCAGGCCACGTTTGGTGCAAAAGGATTGGAAGTTGTCAAGGAGCCTTTGGAGTCCTGTGGGGGTTTTAGAAATTAAAAGGGTGTCATCCGCGAAGAGGAGGGTTGGTATGCGCTCACCAGCCAGGGATGGTTCATCTGAAGGATGTTTCCGAAGATGCTCAACCACCCCGTTGATGTAGAGGGAAAACAGGGTGGGAGCTAAAACGCATCCCTGGCGGACGCCTCTCTCAACCGGGATGCTACTTGTTTTTTCCCCCCCGGGGACCCACCTAACCTGGGCAAAGTTATCTTGATGCAGCCTCACAAGTAGGGATAGCAAGTAGTGGGGGAACCCCATATCAGCCAGTACGGTCCAAAGGGTCTCCCTGGGTACAAGGTCAAAGGCAGTCTTTAAGTCGATGAACGCGAGATAGAGACTGCCCTTGCCTATGACCACAACTTTCCAGTACACCATCATGAGCCTAAAAGCTTGTTCTACTGTCCCGGTACCCACTCTAAAGCCCGCCTGATAGTCAGAGAGGATTTTGTTTTCCTCAATCCATTTTAAGATTCTAACCAGCAAGACTTTACCCACTACTTTTTGGGTAGTATCTAACAAACTGATAGGCCTATAATTAGATGGGTCATCTCTGGGGCCTTTTTTATAAATAGGGACCACCTCAGCCCCTTTCCATGAGGAGGGTATGGGGGCGCCCCTACAGATGGCAACAAGCAGGGATTGGATCAGTTTCCCCCATTTCGTGGTGTCAGATTTCAAAAGGTCACCGGGGATGCCATCCAGGCCAGCCGCCTTTTGGGGGATGATGGTACTTATTGCATAGTCCACTTCCTTAATTGAGAAGTCGAAGTCATTAGGCTGGATGGCCCAGGTTAGGGTGGACAACGGTGGAGCCTCCAGCCCTCCATCAGGATCACAAGAGACAGTAGAAGTAATATGGTCATCTTGACGGGTATATAGCTTTGAGAAGTGTTGGACCCACGCTTGACTAGGGATACTGCAAGTTATCAGGTCGCTGTCAGGCCTGTTGCGAGCTCTTATAGTATCCCAGAACCATCTAGAGTCTTTCTTAATGCTGGCTTCTTTGAGAGTAGACCAGTAGGCCTCTTCCCACTCCTTTTTTGCTAGCCCCAGTGTTCTCTTGTGTGCTTTCCTGGCTGTCTGTATAAGGGTTTGGGACTTGCCCTTAACGGCCTCAATTAATCTAGTCTTGGCTTTCCTGCATACTGCAGTGTACCAGTCGTGAGTCCCTTTGGGTTTGTTCTGGGGCATATTCTTCCCCTTGGTGCTCCTTACCCAAAAGACTTCTCCTATAACCTTGACAGCTTCCTCGAAAATGGGTGTAGCCCTATCAGCTACCGTGGCTAAATCAATAGTATTGATCTCTGCTTGTGAAGCTATAAGGACCTCTTCTATAGTAGAAAGTTTGTCAGCGTTGCTGGCAACTTTGCTCCACTTTAGGCGTCTCCCACAAGAGGAGACAGTGTCCCTTTGGCTGCATTTAGATGGGACTAAGGGTAATCCGTTAGGCCAAGGGTTCATGATGGTTAAGGAGAGCGAATCGTGGTCACTCTCCACAGTTGGTGTGATTACCATATCATCGACCGATCTCCAGAGCCCCAAGCTCAACAGGATGTAGTCAATCCTCGAGGTATGGCCAACCCTGTTGAACGTTGGGGCACCCATCCGATCAGAAGATGTACGGCCATTGGTGGCTCTTAGCCCAAACTCCAGGGTCAGTGCATTTAACTGGACTGCACTACGGGTCCATCGTTTAATCGGTGGGATGGAGAGTGCAGGGATACCCCATCTGCTGTCTTCCTCGCCTAGGTCAGGAATTCCATCCAGGGGTAGTGGCTCATATGTGCAATTAAAATCGCCTGCTACAATGGTGTGGTCAGCTTCTTTGTAATCCCTAAGTTGCGCTTCGAGGTCAGAAATTACAGACGAAGTGCACCCATTCTTAGTGCCTCTAGCATAAACATTGTAGAGATCTAGGGTCAAACCTCTGCGGTGATTAGACAGAGAAATACCCAAGAGATCTGGGTTATTTGACTGCTTAGGGGTAATCCAGCAATTAAGGGAGACACTTACCCAAATAATCAGCCCCCCCGAGGGACGCCCCTTCCCTTGCCTGGGTTTTTCTGCTGGAACAAAGTGGGTGACAAACCCAACTCGATAGAGTGGTTCAATGCTCCAGGTCTCCTGGAACACACATATCTTGTGAGCTTCAACCAGATCGCTCCACTCAGGCAGACCTAATTTCCTGTGGATCCTCGCGAGGTTCCAACTAAGAATTTTTATTGTATCCTTAAAGGTCTCTCCTCCAGTACCATGGGTGTCTCTAGGGTTACAGGGAGCTTTACTAACTGCATCTAGAGCTAAGGGCGTTAATATGGTCATACTGGTAGCCATCACAGTTGGAAGGTTGGGGCGTAGGGGGTAGGATGTGACCAAAGGGGCCTCCCCCTCTCCCCTATTAATATCAAGGTGGGTGGAGGGAGCTTCATCAGGATTAAGTCAATCGACTTCATCCAGTGCGCAGAATCTATTCCAGTGGGCAAACTGGGAAACAAAAGGGTCGAACAGAGGAGCTGGACCGTGCCATGGTTGCTGCCACTGGTGAGTAATATGATGCGGGGCGTGCATGTACCCTCTGTTAGATGGGAAGCTAAATCTAGATGGGTTCTGTCTTGGGGGCATAGGTAGAAAGTAGGACAGGGGAAGAGGATTAATTTGGGTAGCAGGTCCACAAGAGGGTGCACTACATATATAGTTCACCGCCCCTGTGTCCCTGAATTTAACAGTAATTACATCCCCTGCTATGGTCTTAGTATTTCTACCCACCCACTCGCCTCTGCGCACCGTGAGAATTTCACCACTCGTATGAATGGGTAAAGGTTTGTGCAACTGGAGCCACTGGGCACACTTGTTTCTCAATTCAGTGTAGGTTTCTCTTCTTCCCTCCTTCAGTGGTGGTACGCCCGTCAAGACAACCACAAAGGGGGAGACTTCCGGTGGTAAATTGATTGTTTTAAAACGGGCCGGCCTTGCCCCTGAATCCTGAGACTTATTTGAGGGAGAAGTTGAAGTTGGGTTTGCATTTAGGCCAGTGGGACCCTTTGTTGGCTGATTGCTCACTTTTTTGGGACCGGTTGATGTCTGCGTCTCCGGGGAGGGACCAGTCACACTAAGGGTTGGGGGAGATACCACAGATTTACCCCCTGGTTGGATCGAATGCTGTATTATTCCTCGGTTATCTGATGGAATTTTGGCCTTGGTGGAAGAATCTCTCAGAGGCTTGCTGCCAGATGTGTTAGCCAGAGGCACTTCTTTGGTCTTCCCGTGCGTCTGGATAAGCACATTCCCGCTTGCCATGTTAGCCCATTTTGTGTTAATTAGCGACGTCAGTCTATCAATTTTAGATATAAGAGGCTTGATTTGAGCCGCTATCGTTGCTTCGAGGTCCGATTTCAGATCAATTACCATGTTTTCGACCCAACAAGGTACCCCTGTTGCAGAATTAGGGGTAGGTGAAACAAGGTTGTGGTTCCTGGTGTTAGTTTTATTCTTTCCCTTGGTTTTAGAGGCCTTATTGGCAGAGCCAGAATTCCCTGGTTCTAAGGATACAGGAATAGCACCTGGCCTTGATACTTGGGGAAGTTCATCTGCGATTGGCTCTGGCTTTTCAGATGATTGGCAGGCTTCTAGGTCGGGAGTGGCCTCAAGGTCGACATATGACGGGTCAGAATCTGAGTGGGTGACCGATAGGTCGACTGCGTTAGGGACAGTATGCGAGCCCAAAGCAGGCGAAGGTAAGGGGAGGGAGCGATTAAATAGGGGATGCTGAGAAGGTGAGCTTACAGTTGCTAAATGACCCAGAGACGAGCGTTTAGCATTCATAAGGTCCAAAGATACCCGTTTCTCCAATAGAATAATACTGTGGTCAATAGTCTCATTGACCCGGGAGATGAACTGGTCTATAGGCCCAATGACCTGTGCTACAGCCATTGCTTTTTTGGTGTTACTTCTAGTTCTGCCAGGCATGGTGGATATATTTTAGAAGGCCTGGGTTCTAGAAGTTGACAGTAGCAGCAATTGGAAGAGTTGTGGGTTGAAAATGAAGACCAAGGGGGGTGGCCCGGTCCGGTCACTCCCGGGCACTAACGGGCAACAACGGGCCCGCCCTTTGCCCGGGCTTCGCCCCGGGCTGCGACCCGCGCGTGTCCCGCGATGCGCGTTAAAGGCCTTGCTTAAGTTTGTAAAGAGGGAAAGGGGGCGTGGCACTGGGAGGGGGCGCGGCTCACGCGGGAAGAGGAAACAGCTGGTGGTATTGGACGCTGTACCTCGCAGTCCCGGGGCCGCGCCTCTCGCCTCCTCTGCGGCCTCGCAGGTGACTTTCTCCTCCCTTGCAGGCACAAAGAGCTGGGAAACAGTAAGGCTACTCCTGTAGCGCTAGGCAAAGTTCAAACACTGGAAAACCTCAAGACGAGCGGCTCCCGCGAAGCGGGGGCCGCGAGAGGTTATGAAGACCTTGATGGGGGCGGGCACTGGGAGGGGGCGCGGCTCACGCGGGAAGAGGAAACAGCTGGTGGTATTGGACGCTGTACCTCGCAGTCCCGGGGCGGCGCCTCTCGCCTCCTCTGCGGCCTCGCAGGTGACTTTCTCCTCCCTTGCAGGCACAAAGAGCTGGGAAACAGTAAGGCTACTCCTGTAGCGCTAGGCAAAGTTCAAACGCTGGAAAACCTCAAGACGAGCGGCTCCCGCGAAGCGGGGGCCGCGAGAGGTTATGAAGACCTTGATGGGGGCGGGCACTGGGAGGGGGCGCGGCTCACGCGGGAAGAGGAAACAGCTGGTGGTATTGGACGCTGTACCTCGCAGTCCCGGGGCCGCGCCTCTCGCCTCCTCTGCGGCCTCGCAGGTGACTTTCTCCTCCCTTGCAGGCACAAAGAGCTGGGAAACAGTAAGGCTACTCCTGTAGCGCTAGGCAAAGTTCAAACGCTGGAAAACCTCAAGACGAGCGGCACCCAGAGGACCTTAAGACGTAGTAAAACGCGACCCGGCCCCGAACCGTCTGACTCCCGAGTTCATTATTGCCTTATTTGGCCTCCTGGAGAAAAGGTTAAACGTATATTAATTGTTTCCATAGTATATTTGATGTTCGGCGGGCCTCGGGCTTGGAGCACTGAGCAGAGAACAGTGTTATTGCAGATATTGTTTGTTCACTACACATGAAGCTGCTTTTTTTTGTTCAGCTCACGTCAGACAAATGTTCTTGGCATTTCCTCGGATGAGGGTTTGCTCGTGGTTCGAGGTCACAGATGTGCCTTATTAAAGGGACAGACGCCGCCCTTCGGCCTAGTTCTCTGGGGGTGCAGTTAATCAGAGTCTTCGCTCTGATGTCACTACATTGACAGCCCACATTGAATGTGGATACTGCTGGGGGTGCATGCAATCAAAGCCCTCGCTCTGACGTCACTATGTTGACAGCACTGGATGTTGACACTGCTGGGTTGCATTTAATAAGAGCCCTCAAACTGCCGTCACTTTGTTGACAGCACAGCATTGGATGCTGACACTGCTAGGGATGCATTTAATCAGGTCTGCTGGGGGTGCATTAAACCAGGGCTGCTGGGGGTGCCTTTTCTCAGTACTCTCCTTAGCTTTGGTTCAAGAGTTTAGTGCAAGAGGCTTCCATATGCAGAATATTCTGGTGCACTCCAGAACACCAGGCAGCGCAGATTGAAAGCAAGTGTGAATAATTATGAAACTGAATTAGTAGGCAGCTGAGATCATGCATGTAGTAGGGCCTCTTACATCCCGTTTGGTACAGTCTGGTGCCAAAGTGCCCTTTCATTTCTGGTGCTCTGCAGCAGTTTTAAGATCTTTTTAGAGTTTCTTGTTGCTCAAATGGGTATAATTTATGAAATGTATAGGTTTCCCTCGTCTTCACTGCTTGATTTTGCCTGTGAGAAAGTGTCACTTATAGTCGTTGAATGTCACTCATAATTACACCGAAATTATGAAAATGTCACACATAAGCAATCTGAAACATTTGCAGCTATCTGCAGTGTGTACTCAGGCGCTGTGGAGTCCATAGCACTGTAGGTGTGAGAGCGGGCCCACTAACAGGCATATCTCGTGACTCTCAGGAAATCGAAGAGAAGACTTCCTGCTGGCATAGCAGAATAGGTACAAAAGGGGGTGGTGATGGACAGAGCATCTGAACCAATCAAACACTCACACCCAGTCAAAAGATCTAGGTTTGATCCATCACCGTTCTTTAGCCCACTCTGTCACCCCAGTTCAGACATGGCTATATGCAAATCAGTCTGACCCTGTGCCTCATGGGAACAGTCCAGCCCGAACTGCCAAGCCATGCCTTCCCTGGACCGGAAGCAAGCTTCCGAGGACCGGTTTCTGGCATTCCAGCCGTCTTCAGCCCGGCTTGCATGAATCCAGTGGCAAAGTGAGCAAGGGACTCACGTCTGAGCATACCCTGCCACACTTATGGCGGCCAAAGCGGTACAAAAGGGGGTGGTGATGGACTGAGCATCTGAGCCAATCAAACACTCACACCCAGTCAAAAGATCTGGGTTTGATCCATCACCGTTCTTTTGCCCACTCTGCCACCCCAGTTCAGACATGGCTATATGCAAATCAGTCTGACCCTGTGCCTCATGGGAACAGTCCAGCCGAACTGCCAAGCCATGCCTTCCCTGGACCGGAAACAAGCTTCCGAGGACTGGTTTCTGGCATTCCAGCAGTCTTCAGCCCGGCTTGCTTGAATCCAGTGGCAAAGTGAGCAAGGGACTCACGTCTGAGCATACCCTGCCACACTTATGGCAGCCAAAGCGGTACAAAAGGGGGTGGTAATGGACAGAGCATCTGAACCAATCAAACACTCATACCCAGTCAAAAGATCTGGGTTTGATCCATCACCGTTCTTTGCAGAATAGGGCAGCAAATGTTTGGATCCAAACTGAGGAGAAAAGTGGTGATAGTGATGCTGTGCACAGCCAGTGGGAGTCAAGGTTTAGTAATGTGGGCAGCAGCGAATGTAAGCATTTCTAAAACGCATGTACTGAATGCCCTTTCTGCGTGCATGAATGCTTATGTGAGCCTGTGCATGTTCTTGCATGAGTGAGTGTTGTCTGCAGTGTCCAGCATAGCAGATGCATAGTTGCAAGCCCGACAAGCCCTTTATTACCACACTCTGCACTTTAAGCGCACGTGAAAGGGTGCGCTTGTAGCAAGTGCAAGGCCACTCTCTCTTCAGTGCAGATCTGCTCTCTCCGCAGTGTTTCAACACAATTGTATTTTGTTTTGTACAAGCCATTTTCTCCGGGGTTAGTGGAGGGGCTCTGGGAGGAGTAGAGGTGGGTGAACAAACATATTAACAATGGGAGGCCAGTCTGCGCCGAACCAGGAAGTCTGGCCTGGCCTTAAAACTCATACAGAGGTCGAGCCCTGAAAACATTACCAGTGAAATAAAAGTGTATTTTTTCATGTGGAACCATTTCACCTTGGTGCATAGCTTATATCACAGCACTGAGAGGAGTCTGTGCTCCCACCATGAGGACAATGCCATTGGTGATATAGGAAGCAAGTCACTTTTCAGGTGTGCATCATTTATGGACTATTTTCTTTTCATGAATGAAGCAAAATTATACTGTACAAGATGTGATTGTACTGTACACAGCTTGAACTTGAGCATTTTAATATACCACCATATGTGCTAAAGAAGAAAAAGGTGGTTGGCAAGTTAAAATAGGTGTCTGCGATCACACAATTTGGTCATGTGGGGAAGCTGGGATTGATCCCATAATTTCTGCTTTCACATTGTGCAATTCAGCCTCTAGATGGCTTCATCTTTCTTTCCTGCATTGCAATTAAGGTCACTATTTTGTCTTATTCTTTGCACATGAGATCAGAGTTTGGTTAGCAGGTACATGCACTATCACAGTTCAGTTCATGTTTGGCTTGAAGGGTGCAAGAGGACCTGGAACTGAGCCAGAGCCAGGCATCCTCGCTCGAGCTTTCAGCAGCTTGCCGACTCCAGAAAGAGGGAATCAGACTTTACAGCAGGTAAGGAGCTTTGAGGCCAAGCTGTGCCACCTGGGAGGGGCTGGGTGATGTCTGGTAAGTGGCAACAAAATAAGAGAGTTAACCCTGGTTAAACCTTTCCAAAAAATGTTAAGGAAAATATCTTGTGCAAGTCGTATATGATCTAGGTTTTGCACCATGAGAAGCCCACTTTAATAATAAATGTACCCTTTTGTACATCTAATGGAAATGTAATAATCAAATATATACCAGAAATGCTTTCGAATAATTATGCACATCTGCACACCAATTAAATGTGTGCCCCCAGCCGGATCCCATTGCACTGCCCACAGCCCCACCCCCATAGCCCCACCCCAAGCCCCGCCCCCCAGTACACATCTCAATTTGGTGAGCACCTGCACTTATTTTTTTCCATTTAAAGCCCTGATCAGGACATCGACATTTGTCATTTGTTGTGACTCTATCCAACTGCACTTAGATTACTTCGGCCCACCTTTTCCTATTTTTCTTCCCCTTCATTGAATTGCTTGACTTACATGTCATTTGTACTGTGCAGCTGTAAATCCAGAGCCGCAGTACTCACATTTTCTTTTCAGTAATTTTTGATTAGTTAGCCAACAAGGTATTAGTTAATTTCCCTACCTTGAAGAGCTCTTAAATAGTTAAGAAAGTGTACTGAAAATATGAACCCGTTGGGTTTCATCTGATGTAGAGAATGCATTCCTCGCAAAAATACGAAATTATCATGAGAAACCGTGGGTGATGCTAACAGAGCATGCTGAGTGTATACACACCATGCCACTAAACTATTCTTAGCATGCTAGTTCCTCGTAGGTAAACCCAATCCATTTCCCCAATGCCTCAGTGTTGTTCCTACTATTTCACACCCCTCTGTCTCACAAAGCCTCTTTAGCAACAGTTTTCTGCAACAAGGAAACTGCGAAATATAGATATAATAGTTAACAATAAAGTGTGCACAGTGTATCTTGCTTGTCATCCTTCTTCTTCCTCAGAAACATGTAAACGATGAGCATGTGGGAAAACTGTTATTTTCACAAGATGAAGCAAAGAGGTTAATATCTTAATTGAGGATGAAATGCCGACGAAACGCAGGCCTGAATAAAGCATCAAGCAGCTCGAATATTTACTCTGTAAATAAAATAATAACAAAATCCCTCCAGCACTTTGGTTCAGGTTTATGAAAGCGCATGTATGCTGAGAAGACTCAATCTACTTTTGCTCTACATTGTGCTATGAAAATAAAAATGTTCATAGATAAACCCTTAAAATAATGTATCCAAATTTTGCACCATTGATCTTACGTTATAGAGATGAGATCGAACAACTTAAAATACAGTATAATAAATCATTTTCATGTAAATACCTTTTAAAGTTAAAACAAAATATGTTTATATAAGCAATTTAAAAAAGTCAGCTAAGCAAATTAGCCTTGAAGGAGTTAAGTTCACTACTTCCACTCCAGCCTTAGTAACAATAGGGAAAGTATTGCACTTGGGGGGAGGGGGCAGATTTATTATTCCATCTCCATTGTGAGCAACAGCAGGGAGTGCGAAGGGGTTAATTTACTATTCCAACTCCAGTGTAAGTAACAGTAAGGAAAGTGCTGGACTTTGCAGGTGTTAGATGTACTATTCCGACTGCACCATGAGCAAAGTTAGGCAAAGGGTTGGCTGTGGGAGGGGATCATATTTACTATGCACACTCCAACCTGAGCTTCAGTAGCAAAGTATTGGACTTTGGAGGGATCAAATCTACTATGCCCCCTCCAACCTGAGCAACAGTAAGGAAAGTTTTGGCATTTGGACAGATTAAACTTCCTATTTGCACCCTGAAGTAAGCAACAGTTGGGAGTGTATTTGATTTTGGAGGGCTGAGAACTGTTATTTCTATTCAGTGGTATGCAACAGTAGGGAAAATATTACATTTTAGAAAGCGCAGAAGTAGTTCCGAACCTCATACCCAAAATTCCAACAAATAAAAAATAAAATAAATTCATTACAGAGCAAAACTATACACATTATTTTAAAACATGATAAAACTATAAAATTATTAAACAAAAAGTAAATATAATCTAATAAATGGATATTTAAATTATTAAAAACTATTACATAATTAGCACAATCAAATTAACCAATTTCAATGTAAAAAAATACAATGTTGTTAAAATTATCTATTAATGAACCAAACACAATTACATATTTAATTATATCTCCAAACAACAATTGCCATTCACCTTCTGAGACCCCTTGGTGCGGGGAGGCCCCAGGCTCAAGAGGGCCCCTTAAGCACAGTACACTGATTGTTAGACCGTCTTGCTTTTAGTTACTTCGCAAAAAACTAACGATTCACATTATTTCCGTTATGTGTCTATCGTGATAAAAGAAAATCCTTTGATGTTTGTTTCCTTTATCTGAAAATGCTGCTTGTGTATTGGCTCTGTGCATTTTCAAGAAAAAGAAATCAAGACACCAGTAAAGAAAAAAAAGCAACGGGGAGAACGTTTACTTTTTCTCTCTAAGCAGTGTATGTGGGAAATCAAAACAGCATGCAATCACAGAGGTTGCTCCTGAAGAATCCCGTATGTGTCCTCAGTGCGACTCCTCACACAGTGGACCAAGTGCTAGGCAAGTCCTCAGCTTCTCTGGAAAACATCTGGCATGAAGCCAGTTTCTTGAGATACGACTGCACAGGTGCCACAAATCCAAGACCTGAGGGTCTGGGTCTGACAGCAGCAGGTGTGCCGCAGACTTTCTTATGCCAGTCGGGAGGAATTCTGTCACTATTGATGTGGAAAGGTCTGCAGAGTACGGCAGAGCAGGGGGCATTGCTGGTTCTTCCTGGCTGTAAAACACTCTATGGGTCTAATTACAACTTTGGTGCGGTTGCGCCAACTCTCCGCCTTACACAGCCTCGCCAAAACTGTGCAAGGCAAGTTGAATTCATGTACAGCGGACTGCCCTTCGCCTTTTCCATGGCGATGCTGGGAAAAAGGCACCCCAATGGAACAGAAAAAAAGTTCCAGCACTTCATTGACAGTGAGGTCCATACTGTGCTGGAACTTTGGGGGAATACAGACAGCCCCCCTCAATGTATCCCCATGGCGGAGAGACATGGGGGCCCTCTAGGGTTCCTTTTGTTCCTGCACCCCAGCACCACCATCCTTTTCATGGCAGAGCTCACGCCATCAAGTGTCTGGCAGTGCAGGAACTCGTAATACACTGAGCAGGACTGCGCCAGTCCCGCTCAGCATATTACTCCGTGGCGCAGCTTCACCACCATCAGGGGTAGCGCCTTTTAAAGTCGTCATGCGGCAGATGGACCACGGACACTGTGAGTCTTATGTCCACTAGATTCGTTATCAGGCCCTAAGTTTTTTACAGTCTACAGTTTTTTTTACAATTTATTCTTATCAGGAACAAATAGTGCATGTACCAACCACTACTTCTAATGCAGTGTACACCCCTCTGTAGGCAACAAATTAAGGGTCGTACTTGGATCATAGAGCCCACGCAAGAGCCAGCTTTCAAAATGTTTGCTATGGAAATTATATAACATACATCACTTAAAATATTACATAGTTGCATTAAATAAAAAAAAGTGTATTTCTTTAACATGCAGGAGCTTTGATATTTGCTTCACATTATGGCACTACACTGAGAAGTACTCATTAAAAGTGATAGTTTTTAAACCTGAACGATATATAAACTAAGAGGTAACACAGTTATCATTTTAAAAGCTTGTACAGGGCCTTAATTATTATTATAATAGGGATAGTAGTCCCAGTATATACATTTAGAGCAAACAGACAATTCTGAGTAATGAATAAACAAAACAAATTTTCTACTGGTTAGTGAGAGATGTTATTTAATCACATCCTCGTTAAAGCATAAATGTGACAAAAACGCTTCATTGTGAATATACACATATACATAATGTGCCCAAGGAAAAGGGGAAAGCTAGGGATAGATAAGTGGTTTTGGTGAGGAATGGGGGTTAAGTGAAATGTTTCATAGATTGAAGTGTGGTCACGGCATTGATAGTTGACATCACACAAATGTATTACTAAACCACACGGAATAACAATCATAATCCTAGCCCATATATCAGAACACAGTAACAATGATTCTGCTGTTCATGGATGGGAAAAGGTGAGAAAAAGTCGACGTTTCGACCCCTGACGCACGTAGGTTGAGTTCCACCTTACATTGGGGTCTTCATCAGGACAAGGATGTGTAGTAGGGGTGAGGAGGGGCACTTAGGGTCAATGAAAAAAGTGTTTGAGTTACAGAAAAATGACTAACAAATGAAAGTGCAAAAACTGGCAATATTTACCAGAGAGCGCCACACTCGTGGCGTCGATTTCAGAAACAAGGGTGGGCCCGTAGGCTCCTAAAGACAAAAGATTCTGATATATAGGCTAATGAGGATGTGATTAAATAACATCTCTCACTAACCAGTAGAACATTTGTTTTGTTTATTCATTACTCAGAATTGTCGGTTTGCTCTAAATGTATATACTGGGACTACTTTCCCTGCAACATTGATTACCCAGGTCCCAGTACTTTTGGGTGAATCCTTTTATGTAATCTTAATTATTATTAAGCAACAATAGTCTATCAAATCAAACACAATGTGTTTTTGTACAATTGACATTGTGAACTTACATATTTGAAAGTCATTTTATACACGATAATGAAGAAAAATGATTTTTGGTGAAATGAGATATATATCTAAGATCACACAGTTTAAGTGAGGAAGACATAATTTATCCAGGATTTCTAGTTTCACTTCATACAAATCAGCCACTAAATGGTGCCAACTTGTCTCTTGTTAAGTTCAGGGTTTGTTTTTACCTCTTTGTGAATTATTTTGCAGTTATTATATAACACAAACTTAGCCCAACAGTAATTGAGCTCTTTACATATGCACCAGTTATATTACATGAGTTCATCTTTATTTTGTATAGGAATTGAGAATTTCAAGTGATGTGCCCGGAGTCACAGTATTTTGAGGCAACACCGGGGTCATCATTATGATGTCAGTCAAACCGCAACTGACGGTCTGTCTATCACGGTCCAACCGGCAGCTAGCGCTGCGGTCGGTCTGCCGCAATATGTTGCGCAGCAGTCAGACGCAGCGTGCAGAGGAATTGACAGATGATTCTGACAGGCTCAAGGAGCCAGTCCGACCGTAGGTCAGAAAGTAATTCCTTACAAAGGGGTGATGCCTGCTCAGGCACGGCCGTAGGGATTACGATATCACTTTCAGACAACCATTCTATGGTGGTCTGACCACCTTAGAAAGGCTGTCGTAAAAGGACTTTGGGGGGCCCTGCTAGGGCCCCTGTCGCCCATGGCCTCTGTTATGAGGCCAAATACCATGCAGTGCCTGCCACACTGTGCAAGGATGTTTAAAACGTGTATTATTCCTATTGTGGCTTGTGCTGCAGCCCACAGCACAAGCCACAATTGTAAATGTACACTTTGCATCCTAATTTGGAAAGCAGGACCGCCAACTCCTTGTCAGGTGGTCCAGTTTCTGACAAAATGCCAGTGGGATGCTCATCCGACTGGCATTAAAATTAGGTCCCAAGACTTGAACCTGGGTCCCCTGTGGCCGTAAGGCCACATCCTTGGTAGAGGGAGAGCATCAGGCAGACGCCACATGAAAACTCAGCTAATTATAGGCTCATGGTTCAAACTGTAACTCAAGTTGTACCAGAGTTAGGCTTCAGGCTCAAGCATAGCTCAAGCTTTTTTGTGGCTCACCCACCTTTACCCAAATCCCGTGCCCAGAAAAACAACACCCCAGTGAAATGACCTCTGAACTCCACTCCTTTTCTGCCTTGCATTCATACCAACATTCTCAGAGTACCCCTTTAGTTTCTTGCTGCATTCACCCTACTCCTCCCATTGTTACATTAAATGTTTATGGCTCACTTGATTTCAATAAAAGTTCTTCAACATAAAGCACGCAATTTCCAATGTGCAAGGCAGCCACAAAAAACACAAAAGTTTGCCTAAAGATTTCCATTTTGCTGCCATTATATTATCTAATTGAAACAGCAATAGCCTGGGGGGTCTGAGTGACTGGGTCTGGGGCCAGTTAGTTTGATACATTTGTGCATGCAGTCACACACAGCACACTGGCCAGCACTGTGCACGTACGGCAAGTCCCTAGCCTGAGAGCTCCTGACTGGGGCAGGGGGGCTTTATGTACTTTGCAGGGGGGGCTCAAGTTTTGTTATACCACTGGCTCCTGTTCAAGGATGGTGATGGCCCAATACAAGCTTCTATGTTACACGTGATGCACCTTTAGATAAACACATCGTTCATTTCAAAAGAGAAGGACACACGGAGTCCATTTCACAAAGCATCACTTTATTCAGGCAAAAGCTGACCTACTTGTTGCAGCCCCTGCAGGCTTTGTTCCAGAAGCCATTTCCAATAGTACCAGATATAAATATACAGTTTTGTGATTGCAACCAGAAAAAGGTTAGAAAACATACTGCCTTACAGCTGGAGGAGACAAATTCTAAATCATTTGATTCTATATTTGTAAATGTGATTGCACCATTGTTCAAAAGATTTACAAACATATTATACATTTGAATGACAGATTCACAACAAACTCACCAACCAGTTCATAAGCATATAAGATATAATCAGTTTTCCATAATTGTTATGCATGTTCATTCAAATTTGAATCATATGTTATGTTGGTTTATTACATCTTATATGAAAAAAATCCTGTAAATCACTCCTAAATATTAACATGATGCATTGCCTCCATTTGTGTCTTATGTATTGCATCACCATTACATATCGGTATTCATAACTCATGTCATTGTGCACTGTGCTTACAATCCAAAAGCCAAGTGCAAATACATAAAATAACAGTTCTCTTTCAATAGAGTTGAGTCAGAGGTGCCAGCTATTGCTGCTGTTATTATTCTCGGCTTTAAAACTCTTGGCAGCCACGATCTGATTGTCCCCAGACATTGCTAGTATCCGTACACCGGCAGGCCTCTCCAAACTACTTTTGTATGCAGATGACACACTCCTCATGCTTTCTGACATACAAGCCACACTCCAGGCTCTTTTATTTATTATAGAGGAATTGTCAGCATTGTCAGGGTACGAAGTTTACTGGGACAAGAGCGAGTTAATGCCTATGTCCCAGGAAATGATGAAGGACTAGTGAAGGCTAGTGAAGGTTTTCGCTTCCAATGGCAGCCTGACAAATTAGCGTACCTGGGTATACAGATTACAAATGGATAAGAAAACATAGTCCCTTACATCTTGGAACGCTTATTGATAAGTTCTTTGATGACTTCTAGAAGTGTTCTTTGTTGAATTTATCTCTGTGTGGTGGGGCTGCAAGCCATCAAGATGATGGTCACTCCCAGATGCACACATGTCTTGCAAATGGTACCACTACTTGTCTTGCTGTCACATGAAGGCGCTCATAGGCACATTCGGTATTGCAGAATATGATTTGGAACACTTGTTTCTGAACGAATTGTACACATTCCCCAAATACTGATTACGATGCCCGGAAACTGTTCGGGCAGTCTAAATCAGGTCCGAAAGACATTAGGACAGCCCGAGTCAGATGCTGGCCCCCCATCGTCTGGAAGTGTCTGATTGCGGCCCATGGGGTACCCAAGGGTCCCCTCTTCCCAACCATGCACAATGTGGCAGGCACAATGGGGTGCCCGCCACAGGGTGCAAGTTTTTCCTCAACCACTCCTTTTTTCAATGGGAGCCAGTATTCTCGTTTGGAACAAAGGCTCCCATTGAAGTCAATGTGAGTCCGACCGAACGATGTTGGGTAGCATCGTAATCGGTCGATCGTACGCGCATAACCTGATTTGTTTGGAAATGATTCCGAGACCAATTAGTTCGGAAAAGTTTCTGAACGACATCGTAATCGGGGCCTCAGAGTGGCCTTCAACTACTGTTTAGCCATAAGACATCTGCATGTCTATCGCCCAGTCCTGCCCTCCAAACCTTGATATGCTTCTGGCTTCACATGCACAAACTACTACAGGTGCATGCTGAACTAAGGCCCCATTGTGGCATAATGCCAATAACTATGTAAGGGGTTGACCCCTTCGTTGGAAGACTTGGGCACATGCTGGACTTTATTCTTTTGGCCAGCTTCTATTGCAAGGCAAGCTGAAATCATTTAAGCCTCTGCAGGAGGAATACCATATCACTTCCACAACAGTGGTGATATCTACATCTAGTCCACTGTCTCACCAGCTCCGTGGGGCCCGAGCCTTGGCATGTCCCAGACTCGCCCAATCTACACTATCTTAAGCACTGCTTCCTACATAAGGGGGTGGTGTTGGATTTTTTTGTAACCTCTTGGTACACCACCTACACTCAAAACCTATCAACGTACATTTACAAAAAAAATGTAATTGTCTATTAGGGGTCACCTATGAGCCTGATGAATTGGAAGACATTCTGGAACATATGGTTGGAGAGTGGGGGTGAGTGAATCCAGGATGACATTCAGCCTTTTAAATCTCCACAGGACTTGTTTTGGACCTCACACAAACTTTTCAAGATTAGGACATTGCAGCACTTGAACTGTTGGAGGTGTCAGAACTCGGGCCATGACACACCCAACATTCTCTTCAATGGCCCTGAACCTCTACAGTACTAGTCACAGGTAGGCCGTACTGCTAGGTGTGAAAGTGTACATTGTTAAATGACTAGTATTGCTACAAGACATGGCAGATGCTACCATAATGTCAACACATGAGCTTGCCTCAGTGATTCCTGCAGTCAAAATTTGTATCCTGAGGCATTGGCTGACACTTAGGGTGCATGTCCATGATAATGTATAAAACAACCTTGTATGAAAACTAATCAGTAGGGTCCAAAAGGCATCAGAGATCTTTCTGTACTTTTGGTCCCCATTCCTTGGTGCCCCCAGAAAAGTACTAACCCGATCTTCAGTACATTGGGAGCTCCATTATGTCTTTTGCCCTGCTTGAAGAGATGTAGTCCCTTGCCTGACTACTTTTCCTTGTGATGCGCCAGGCCTAGGCCCCACCCCTGTTTGTATGTACGTCTGTGTACTTTCATTTATTTTACACAACTTTGGCAACTGTGGAATCCCCCCTTCTCGCCACCCTTACCTCTCCCTAAGAATATAGATCTGTGACTGTGTCGTTCATACCATCTCCCCCACCTCCTACCCTTACTCTACATTGTGGGACTAACGAAAAGTCCCTAGGGCCAGACTTCTCCTTGAGCTGGCTGAGACTCAATTTTCTCTATTTATGCCTGATCATCGGCATTTCTGCCTTTGACGCAGATGCTGTCGGTCCTTATCTTTGAAAGAACCTGTTAAAGTGTCAAGTCATTCAGACAGTGACATCGTTAAGACACCTGAAGCAACATCTTTTTCTTTAATTAAAGGTGTGATAATAATAGTAACACAAACAATTTAGTCTGAATTTACCATTTTTGGTTCCAAGAATGCATCTAAGACTAGAATATTGATGCACATAGTTTATGACAGACACTCTTAAGGATATGGCAGACATTCTCTATATCAGATAAGTGTGGTACACAATGAATGATGTGTAGTCTAGGTGTAGTAGTAGATCCTTCTTTATTGACAGGTAGTAAGGTGGCAGGTTACAGGATAGTAAGATACAAGTAGAAAACCCCACCAGGAGAGAGCTACCAGCTCATCAGCCTCAGATGACCAACTGACAATCTCCACACAGGGAGGCACACCAACATTCCATGATGTCACAGGACATTCTCATAAAGTGGTAGAGAGGGAAAAATACATAGAACTATTTACCACACATCCTCTTCCGTTAACAAACAACAGCAAGAAAGAAGTCAAGACGGAGCAGAAGGATTCAGAGGAGACTGTAGACACCAGAGCTAGTAAAAGAGACAATTTGAAAAGCAGGAAACTCAAGCATGAAAGCAGAAACAAAGAACAATAAAAAGAGGCATGTAGAAAGATAAACATAAGATGCACAGATGAATTAAATGCAAATAACATAACATGCCCATCCACCCTCCTTAATAAACAAGGTAGCGATCCTAGCAAATCAAGCAGAGTGTAACAACCTAATGACAAAATCAGTGCAGATGGAAATAAGCACAATGAAAAGAACATAGCAACCTACACAGAAAAGGAATGCCTTGCAAAAGAGACTAGTGCATGATATGCACTGACAACCTCCCCATAAAGGGTACACATAGAAAGGCAACCTTAAAACCGTGGAACAAAAAAAACTTCCCAGGAAAGGGAAAGGGAACACCAGAGGAACCTAAAACCCCTGGAACAAAGTAGACAGTAGCCACACAAAAGTGGCACAACTACACCAAAAGGTAACGCTGACAACGCACCTCAACTACCCACACAGAGTGATGCAATTTAGACCACCACAGATAACCTCCCCTAACAAAAGGGTACACCATTGAACAATGTAGGAATTGTTCAAGATAACATCACTAAATGGCGGCGCTGACAACGCACACCACCTTCCCCAGAAAAGGGTACACAAAGATACTAATCTTTGAAACTTTCTAACAAACTAGTTACATGCAGACTACCTCCCCTAATAAAAGGGTACACCACGTGAAAGTGCGCAACGTAACTTCTCCAAAGAGTGACAACAAGACCCTAGGAGACAAAATGTAGGTACTGACTGGAACCATAACCCCTCAACCTCCCCTAAGTAAGGGTACACCATAAGTACTAACCCTACGTACATGGATGGGGTACTAATTAGACACAAACACTCAATCTGGCAAAGCAGGGTGAGACACAGGAATCACACCCTGTGGGACCAAACATCACCTATATATATATTGATATACAGGATTCACCAAAAAGGTACAACATCTCCCAAAATTAAGACATTGACTAGCCCCACGCCCTCCCCTAAATAAAGGTACACTTTAGGTTAATAACTCTCAGTACATAAAAGGGCATCAATTAGACATAACCAAATAACTTGCCCAATAAAGGGGTATATTTTGTAAGACAACACAATAATATAGAATATGAGTATACGTGAACTCTCCTAGTAAAATAAAGACAAATGTATATTACTGTTGTTAATTGAAGATATTATTCTTGAGTATTATAGTAATTCACTAATATAACTACTAACGACATCAAGAGCATGTGTAACGCTAGTATAAACTGTGCGTGTAGACGATGAGATCAAAATACATGTTGCTGACAGATACACAAATAGCGTGTGTATCGCTGAGGTAAACGTGCAAAGAACCTCGAGACCTGTGGCTGATGCGCAGATAAAAGTACCTTGAGACCTGAGCCTTCGGATACACAAACAGCGTGTGTATCGCTGAGGTAGACTTGGAGCGCAAGAACCGCTAGCAGGAATGAGACGATTTCAGACTGCACGCAGTGACTATTGGAGTCCGTTGCTGTGGAGACCGAACAGCGCAGTTAGTATGCTGGAGACTGACTTAACCAATATGGCCTCTTGAAATGACGTGAACAAACCGGAGCAAGTGTTGATTGGAGAAATGCTGAGAGCGTCATCACTGTCATGCACTAACACCCCCATTGATTCCAATACGTCATCAGAAGTGCCGTGAAAGGCGCAGAGAACGGAAGACCAGAAGAAAAAAACACCGTTGGTAATCAGTCAGACACTTGGTGAAAAACGTGTCCGTTGTGAAGCGGTGGAACACCACGCGACAATTAAACAAGGTAGATAGCGTGCAAACAGTATATTCAATCATGTAATCATCCTCCCAGAAAATGTGATGCTGACGAAATAAAATATCCAAAAGTTTCGTGCAGACACTTTTAAAAACAAAAACAAGAACACTTAAGTCTTTATCTCACGACTTTGTAGTCAGATTCTTTACGTTTTCATTGAAGCTGACATCAATAACTTGAGTGGGAGAAATCTTAGTTTCAAATTCGTCATGTCTTGGAGTGTTCTAAAGTTGACAGTTAGACTGTAAATTACGCGTGGCACAATGTAAAGCACAAAAATAGACAACAAAACTGCCTCAAAACCTATGTTAAACATGCTTTTCAAAGATGCAGAACAGGTCATTGAGGATACTACCGATGTTGAAGGCTGTTGTGAAGGAGGAAGCACTGTTTGCGCCAGGGCACACCCGTGAAAGTAGACGCAGAAAGCGCTAACATGAGAAAACGCGCCCATACTGTGAGGATACACTAGACTCCCTTGTGTCACAGTAGTTGTAGAGAAGGCGAACTGTCAAGGCGTAAAAGCAACAGAGACACAACAGGTTGATCAGGCCAGCTGGGTCACACACGCTTTTAAAGCTGGAGGCAGATAATCTCCAGATGACAGCAAGATGGCAGTTAGTTCCTTCACAAAACAGACGCCCAGGGTGCAGGCTGTCCCAAGTTGAAAAGGACACTGGTGGGGTTTACTGGGCGTTACTCTGATCTCCAGAAAATCGACTTACTTGAATGTAGAACAGTCCTTGGTTTCCTTATAGCTGAATTTCTATCCTCTTTCTTTGTAGCGCAGGTTAGTCCAAGAAACGTCGCCAAACTGTGGTACACAATGAATGATGTGTAGTCTAGGTGTAGTAGTAGATCCTTCTTTATTGACAGGTAGTAAGGTGGCAGGTTACAGGATAGTAAGATACAAGTAGAAAACCCCACCAGGAGAGAGCTACCAGCTCATCAGCCTCAGATGACCAACTGACAATCTCCACACAGGGAGGCACACCAACATTCCATGATGTCACAGGACATTCTCATAAAGTGGTAGAGAGGGAAAAATACATAGAACTATTTACCACTATAAGCCACAATAAAAAGGCCCATCAAGTGACCACTTGGGAGTAGAAGTCCTTCTTCCCGGATTATATAGCAAGATTCTTTCAGAAGATCCTGACAGAGATTGCCAGGGACGCCACACAGCTACAACATTACATTCTGCATGAAAGCTGATATTGAGCCAATTCTGAGAGAGGAGGAATATTTGCTGATGATTATTCTCCTTTTGAGGGAACACTCTTTCCTGTCTACTGATAATTACAGCCTCTTGCTGTAAACAACAATGTAGTGCATTGATTCCCCCTATGAAACTCTAGATGCAAGGTTTACTACTCCATGCTCTCATAGTATGGCACACAGAAGTAGATGTTAGGGAGTTAGGTAGCTAGATGACAATTTCACTATGGTAGAATTGATAAACTTGTGTTTGTTATTCGCAACATGCATTAGAGATATTTTAATAATATTCTGTGTGGTTATTTTGAATGTGCTAAACAATAGGACAAGCCTGTTGAAATAAACACTTTTAAGCATAAAGGGGAAGATTTACAAGCCCCTTGCGCCACTTTTGCGTCACTTTTCCCATGTCAAAATTGATGCAAAAGTGGTGCAAAGGGCTTTTAAATCTGCCCCAAAGTTTATTTTCTTAGTGCAGTACTTGTGAGTGTTATTCTAAAGAACAAAATCGAGCTTTCAAATTACCACTGAACCCCTTAATCACTGTTTAGAGATTGCTAGTAACCTAGAAAGCACGGACACCACATTAACTATTCATTGGGAGGGGTTGTGGTGGGCTACAACAACCTGTTATTTCACATTCAATCACTGGTGTATTGAACTGAGTTCATTTGTGACAAATGCTAATATGCGAAGGCAAAACTTGTAGAGCTTAGCCAGAGTCTTAAGGCCATATTTTTGAGCCAGGTTGCATCGCACTTGCAACACGCAGTGTGGTGCAAGCACAACATAACTCAAAAATGTGATTTATGAACCATGCAAGGTCACTTTGCATTCCTCAATAATCCGGGGTAGCACAACACAGCACAAATTGCTGCGTTGCATTACTCTGCCCTTGCATGGCATTCCATGGGAGTTGCATTGGCGTTTTTCACATGAAACTCCCATGGTTTTTGAGACGTTCCCATATTTACCAAAAGCGGTAGACCTGGGAAGGTGCCAAAAAAGATATGCCCTCTGAGGGGTGGCGTAAGGAGAAGAAATATCTTCAATTCTCCTTGGTACTTCCTCTTTATATGTGTGTTGTGTTCTGCAGCACAAATAGTTAGAGGAATATACCTCTCAGGATTGTTTTTCTGCAAGAAGGTGCCCCTTCCTGCACAAAAACAATCCTGCATGCAACACAGGCCCACCTGCACCAGGGTGCCTGTGTTGGCACTAAGTAGCCAAGCACCCGCACAGAGACAAGGAGAGGAATGCACAGTATTCTTTTAAATACAGCACACACCTGCCCTTTTCCTTTGACCCAGCGTAGCCCAGTAAGATGGCTTGCTGTGCTGTGCCACTCATCTTAAGTATGCACCTTAGTATAAGCAACAGCATAAGCATTCAAGGTCCTATCTCACTCACCAGAAACTGGCAGCACTCCCTCACCCCCATTCTCTCAAGCTTATACTACCACAATGGTATGTTACTAGATGGCCTTCTTCTCCTACCCCCGGTAGGTGTTGGAGCCTTGTTCTTAGCTGTTAGCCACACTGGGTGTCTGTAAACCTAGCCCCTCCTGGGGTGGATTGGGAATATTAGGTAGCAGCAGTTTATCGTTTTGTTGGAGCCCCGGACTGGGGCCTTGCCCACAACACAACCAGGTCATAAGGTTTCACCCTCTCTGTTGCACAGACTGGGCGAGTGTGCTGTGCCCACCAGCATCCTTCTTCCAAGGACTCTGTTGCTTTTACAAGTACTCCCTGCTTCTTTTGCTCCCTAATTTGTCCTCCTGTGTTTCCTCTTACACTGGTCTTTATAGATCTACCTGTACTTATGGATGGTTAGCCACTGGGGCCTAATTGTGGGTTTGGCATCCGTAGGACTGCCAAACTCTCTGTGGTGCGGTGGAGGTTGGCGACTGCTTCACCAGTGGAACGACTGCCGTTTTAAAACTACCGCGGTTGGACCACCTCACCATAGAACCGCAGCAACTGAAGACAAAGTCTTTGACCAATTTTATATGACTGTGGCAGCCTAGGCCTTTGTTTATTATGTCTGCAGCTTGTCGATTATATTTCTATGCCATTCGGTATGAGCAAGGGAGCACCAAGGGAAGTGACCCAGATTATATAACCAGAGTACAACTACTTATTAACAATTATTCTGTGCAGGGTGGCGTATGAATACAGGAGTCTTTCAGGAGGAAAGAAAGGGTTTTGGGGACACCTGGTAGGGGGGCCACAAGCCAGATCCAATGTTAACCTAACCCACAGTTTGTTATTGGGTCAGTCTACCCAATGCTCAGGCAGGTCAAGGGGGTGGTGTATCAAAAGGCAGCCGTAATACTGTTTTTAGAGTCAATAGGCACCTAATTCCCTATTGTATTACTGTTGTTACCTACATACATGTTTATTCCTGTTAGCCACTCAGGTTAATTGGTCTTGTTCCCCATCCAAGCGAGAGCAATCTCCATCATCCTCAACCCCTTCATGATACCTCTCAGGGTTTTCCCAATTTGCAAGGACCTCTCTCCAGGGTTCTGCCATGGGATGATGTCTCAGTTCTCATGCATTCTCTCTGGTCAAGACCCTCCCCTCTGCTCCGGCCCAATAGGTTGCGTCTCTTTTCCAGTCTCCAATTATGGGGCCACAGGTGGATTTCCACATAGATGCTATTCTCCTCATAGCCAGGACCAGTGCTTGATCCGGGAATTCTTGGCCTATTTTACACTTGGGTGGTTGGGGGAGCAGTCCAAGAAAGCAAGCTCTGATTGTTGGTTCGAGAGCGCCCCCTTTTGCTGCACCTACCAACTTCAAGGCTTCTACCCAGAACCTATTTACTGCGGCATATTCCCAGGTCATGTGAATGAAGTCAGTGTTGCTATGGTTACACCTCTGGCAGTTAGGTACTTTACCACCGTAGGTGACACGGAGCCTGTGGTGAGTCCTCTATGTCTTGGGGGTGTAATTGAATTGAATATATTTCATCATTGTGTTGTGGGAAACCTGTTAAAGGTATGCCAAGATTCTGCCCCACTCCGGATCCAAAATCGTCTTATGTAATACTGTCTTCCATTTGTCTTGCAATTTTTGTAACGGGGTACAGAACATTTCAGCTAATGTAGTGTAAAACCTTTTCACCTGATGTCTAACTGTGCCTAGGGTAAGCATGGCCTGTAGCACCACATGGGTCGGAGGTTCCTCTCATCCGTTATTCCACAACCCCTTAAACATTTGGGTCAAGGACTCGTACTGTCGGAACAGTCCTTACTGAAGTTCAAAGCTCTCAACCATATCCTCCACTGAGGTAAGGATGGATTGCTGGTCGCAGTCCTCCACTGCCTCTAATCCCACCAAGCTGACTGTTGGTCAGAGGTAAATATTGTCTTGGTATTACCATGCGGTAAGCCTGTCAGGGGCAGGGCCAGGGCGTACAGGGGAGTCCCCGCATTTTTGTCCATGCAGTTTTTCCAACACGGCAGGGCAGTGGTTTGTATCAGAAATTGATGTGGAATTACGACTGCTGGGTGGCGCATTCTGGCTAGTAATAGTGTTGTGCATAAAGGAGTCTATCAGATCTGTCTCCTTAGGGCCTGTGCCTCACAACCATTGCGCCAAACACTGTAGTTGAGAAGTCAGGAAGTAAAGTTCAAAGTTCAGCACTCCTACACCACCATCTATCATAGGGTGTTGCCAGGGACAACTTCTGACACCCCCCATATAAGATGTCGCAGCAAGACATCTATTTGCTTGAACCACCCATTGGGCACGTGGCAAGAATGATAAAGAAATACAGAAGATGTGGCAACATGACCATCCTTGCCAGGGAGACTCGGGGCATAATTGAAGACCCAAGAAGCACTAGAATGGTGCACATGATCTAACGGCTCCAAGCGCTTTTCTCAAATTCCCATTCCTCAAATCCGTCAGGGAATGGAAGTTGTGTATCCCTAAGTATTTGAAGGAGGAAAGGGCCCAATTTAGATCCAATGGATGGTCTAAGGGGCAAGGGAGGTTCGGGGCTACAGGGAAGAAAGTAAGTCTTGGTTATGTTAACGTTTAAGCCAGATATGTGCTTGAATCTTCTCAAGAGGTCAAGTGCCACTGCAGAGCCTTGTACAGCATTGCTAAGATAAATTAGAAGATCATCAGCATAAAGTGAGATGGTATGAACATGTCCTCCAAATGTCAGGCCCACCCTCTTACCTCCCTGACATAACAGCGCTGCCAGTAGTTTGATTGCTTAGCCAAGAAAAAGGAGTGACAGTGGGCATCCCTATCGAGTCACATGAAAAATCTGATATTGCGTGGAAACTGTTTTGCCTGTCTTGACTCTGGCTGTAGGGTGTTCGTATAATACTTCCACCCATTTCACACAGTCATTTACCAATCCCATGTGTCGTATGATTTTGGACAGGAAATCCCACTGTACGTTGTCGAAAGGCCTTCTCCTGGTCTATGGGCAGGAGGGCCGCTCATGGGAGGAGCTACACTCCTGGATGGTAAAGCCCTGAGTAAGTTAAAAGAAGTATCCGTGATCGGGATGAAGCCATTCTGGTTTGGGTGGAATAGTGTAGACATGGGTGGTAGTAAACAGAGTGCCAGTACTTTGCTAAGGATATTGAAATCCATATTGAGCATGGAGAGGGGCCGGAAATCTGTAACGTGGGGCCCCTCAGAGGTCATTTTCAGTAGTGGGATCACCAGTGCATACCTAGTAAACTCAAGAAGCCACTAAGCCATAAGGATTCTGCACATAGGGTGATCTAGCGGGTTTCCAGCAACAGGTAATCTAACACCACATACTCTCCTGTGCCCATAAGTTCACTTCACATCATGCTGGTAATAACCGCTGGGGGTCAGGTTTTGTAATTCTTTAGATTAGTTAGCTTTTAGTACCTAACTAGTCTTTTCACTGATCAAAAGTTCTTTCCTCTGGTCAATGGACCATTTTAGTTGGAACTAGTTGATGGTGAAATGACATAATATTTTAAATTACTTACACATTAGAAATGATCACAGAATCTGGATGTCTTTTAAAATGTTATCTTAGATTAAATTCTTTTGAACCACTTACACAGCACAGAATAAACCCCGTCTCTCTCAGGAAGGAAAATTCTAAATCAATCGAGAATACATTTATTTATACTTTGCAATGACACTGCTCGGAAAGGAGAGGACAGAGAGAAAGTACATAAGCGCATATACATACATAGATATATTTACCAAGAATGGTGTGGAAACCAATTCCCAGGCCTAGGAATTGGGAAGGGTCCCCCAGGAAAGATATGGCGAACAAAGGCTTCAGGACAGGATTCAGGACAGGACAGATGACCTCTCTATCACCGACGCATGCGTAGCACCCCTCCCTGAAACTCTCTTCATCTTCTAGATTCTTCCGCGATCTTCTTCTAAAGTAATTTGCTTAAGATAATTGGTTCAGAAATTCGTTTTCTTCTTCAGCATCTAAGTCTGGGACTTCTCTATGCTCTACGACAGCATCCAGGTCTCTTGCCTTCTCTGTGCTCTCAGCTCCTCTACTAACTTTCTAATGCTACATCAATTATGCTTTTCTGTATGCTTGGACCACCTATTAAAATTAATGAAACTCCTAACTCTGATTGGACAGGCAAGGGGAGGTGATCATCACACCATGCATATTTCATATTTTTTTCTTTCAGTTCTTTGTTTAAAATCCCACCCCTTAAATTTTATACATCGGTCTTTATTCCCACCCGTAGTCACCATGTAATTGTCACAATTTAGAGGAAAAAAACACTGCTCTCATGCACTTAAGTAGACTGTTGTTCCGGTTCCCATGAATGTATCAGCTTATCACCCTTGACATGGCGTCTTCCAGCTAGGTTGCATCACGCATGCGTAGCAGAACGAGAGGGAATAGACTGTGGCTCACAACTGCAGGGCCATAATAAGCACTATTGAAAGAGTCAAAAGACAAATGTTGAAATCTAAAATAAATGGATTCACTGTATAGCACCTATCTCTACTCTAATCCTATTTACTTATTATTATTATTCCCGCATTAGCATTAGTATAATAGCTGGGTTTAGTTTTGCAGCAAGCAAGTGGCAAGCATGTGAGTTTCAAGCAAATGTCTTGTTAGCTACTGCGCAAGTGCAGAAAGTTTCCCTCAACGCATAGATACGTCATACTACGTAGATGCAATAGACGCATGTGCACTAAAGAATTTCAGTTATCGGCCATCTTAGCATCACTCTTGAGTTACTGGTTAGTAAAACACATATGCAAGCTTCCATCTAATACTCAAGTGTTGTGTGAAGGCATATTATTACCACAAACAAGTTTTTAATATGGGGTTAGTATTTACATGAGAAGATTGCATCCAAGCAAGTCTCTTTTATCACAATTCCTTGCTCCATCAAGGGTCACTAGAGGAGGAGCCATTTTCGGCGCGTATAGTGAGAAATATCCCAAGGGGAGACCGTCTTGGCCCGGGGTCTTGTCTGTGGGGATGCCTTTAATGGCTGCCTGGATTTCCTGAATGTCTACTGGTCCGCCTAGTGGTTCTTCCACCTGTCGGTCCAGCATTTTAAGAGGCAATAGTGATAGAAAGGCACACTGCACTTCCTGAGGAGCCTGGGGGCATGCTCTGTTCAAGGAGGCAGGGTAATCTAAAAACAGGACATTAATAGCCCTGGACAGGTTTGTTTCCATACGAACATGGGTAATTGGGGAACAATCTGTCTCTGATCTAATCAACCAGGTCAATAGGTGTCTAGCTCTACCTTCTTCCTCCTGCACTCTAGTGAGGTATCTTCTGTAATCATGGCACCTCAGTCTCTCAAGGGCATGATAGTACAATGCTCATGTGTCCTTCAATTGTCTTTGGGTTGTAATATTTGAGCCTAGTGCATTGTTCAATCCATGTAGTTCGTCCTCTAGGCATCGCAATTCCTGGTGTAATTCTTGCTGTGCCCCTATCAACTGTCCCAGATAGATCCCCCTTGTCACCACCATAAATGCCTCCCAGTCTACCAGCACTGTGGATGCTGTATGTGTGTTAAAAGAAAAGTATGTGTCAATGGTTGTACCCAGGTTTACCGGAAGCAAGAATCTCCTAGCATCTGTGGGTTGACATAGGAGTTGCTTTATAACATCTTAAGCATAACATTCCATTGGAACAAGATAGAGAAAGTGACTTCATGTTCTCTAAACTCAGAATTTAATAACACATCTTTTAGTAAAGATAGTTTTTAAATTGTGAGTTTGATATTGCCACTTTTAGAAAGTAGCGCAAACACAAAAAGATGATGGAGGAGCGCTGAAAATTTCCAAACACTCACTCAAGTCACAGATCTGAGTTGAAACCATCATCATTCTTTAGCTCACTTCACCACCCCAGTTCAGACCAAGCCACATGCAAATCAGACTTGACCCTGTCCTTCATGGGAACATTCTAGCCCGAATTGCCAAGCCAGAACTTCTCTGGGCCGGAAACAAGCATCCTGTGACCGGTTTCGGGGTAACACCCCATATCAGCCAGGCTAACTTGAATCTAGTGGCAAAGTGAGCAAGGGACCCATGTCTGGGACTACCCTGCCAACTTAGAGCAAACAAAACAAGCACAAAAAGATGATGGACGGAGCACTGAAACTTTTCAGACACTTACTCCCAGTCACAGATCTGGGTTGAATCCATCATCTTTCTTTAACTCACTTCGCCACCCCAGTTCAGACCCAGCCATATGCAAATCAGTCTTGACCCTGTTCCTCATGGGAGCAATCCAGACTGACCTGCCAAGCCAGGTCTTCCCTGGACTGTAAACAAGCATCCTGGGACCGGTTTCAGGATAACACCCCTCAAAGTAAGCAAGCAACCAACATCTGGGCATACCATGAAAAATTAGGGCATACAAAGCAAGCACAAAAAGATGATGGATGGAGTGCTGAAACTTTTTAGACACTCATCCCCAGTCAGAGAGCTTGGTTAAATCAATGATCATTCTTTAGCTCACTTCGCTATCCCAGTTTTTGCACTTTTGGCCTGCAGTTGCTGTTTCTACCAAGGAAATGACAAAAACTGGAACTTTGCTGAGAAACCTGCTCGAAGAAGACTCTCTAAGGGCTTGTGTGTGCTAGGCTCCTGTTCTGAAAGTCTCAGGGACACAATGATTTCACCTGCAACCCAATGACGAGCACCTGGAATCCTGTGTGGACTCCTGCATTCAAAAGAGCACCAATTCCAGTTCCTGGGCCCTGAGAATTGTGTGGTTGGTCCTGCAACACATAAAAACCCAACTTCAATGCTGACAGTGGCGCCGCAACCTGCAGCGAGACCCGGGACACCGCCTATGAAGTGCACGACGCACTGCCCATCTACACTGCAGCTCCGACTTTCGACACCTGCAATTATCGATCTTTCTGACACCAGCACTCTCACCGTCACCACCAGCGCCTGCATTCCGTTATCGCGGAGTCAATAACCAACAAGGGTGAATTTATGAGTCTTCGACTTCGCATCGCCTCACAGGAACCGATACCTCACGCCAGACTCAACTGACTTCTCCTGTACGGGGCTCGACACTCTGCCTCCTCATGGACATGATGCCTCACCTCCCAATGGCAACAAGGGAACGGGCCTCAACCACAGCACTGATGCCTCACCTCTATGACACAGAGCATCATCCAAAGACTTCGTTGTAAGGTACTGCTGCTTGGGGGTCAGTGTGACCTATTTTGGGTTCCCATGAGGCATAGGGTCAGACTGATTTGCATATAGCCATGTCTGAACTGGGGTGGCAGAGTGGGCTAAAGAACGGTGATGGATCAAACCCAGATCTTTTGACTGGGTGTGAGTGTTTGAATGGTTCAGATGCTCCGTCCATCACCACCCCCTTTTGTACCGCTTTTGGCCGCTATAAGTGCGGCAGGGTATGCTCAGACGTGAGTCCCTTGCTCACCTTTTTTTTTTTTTTTTTGCAGAGTTTTATATAGCGCGAACTAGAACCGAACCGAATCAGTTATCAGAGCGCTTTACATAGCACCAGTTACGTTACTTTGCCACTGGATTCAAGCAAGCCGGGCTGAAGACGGCTGGAATGCCAGAAACCGGTCCTCGGAAGCTTGTTTCCGGTCCAGGGAAGGCATGGCTTGGCAGTTCGGGCTGGACTGTTCCCATGAGGCACAGGGTCAGACTGATTTGCATATAGCCATGTCTGAACTGGGGTGGCAGAGTGGGCTAAAGAACGGTGATGGATCAAACCCAGATCTTTTGACTGGGTGTGAGTGTTTGATTGGTTCAGATGCTCCGTCCATCACCACCCCCTTTTGTACCGCTATTTTGGGTTATTGCCTGTCACAATGTCATAATAGGCCCAGGTGGAGCTATTTGTTTTCTACAAGTTCTATTTATGAGATAACTGTTTTCTAGTCATATTTTAATATGTGAAGGTTGGAATATTTGGTCTTGTTTGGTTTAGATAATGGTACTTTATTTTTCTAAACAGGTGTGGTGTTCATTTCTGGTGTTTTCTCTGCATTACAGTGAGTTTGGTTAAAAATACTTTAAACATTGCCTTTGGGTTAAGCCAGTCTGCTCGTGCCAAGCTACCATGGGGGTGAGCAGGTGTTATCTAAAGTGTGTAGCCCCCTTACCCTGACTAGAAGCAAAGGTGCTTACTTGGACAAAGGTGCATACCTCAGCCAACTATAGACCCCCAGTTCTAACAGTGCTCTTATGTTTATACCTGAGAGACCAGTCACCTGAAGCACAAAAGACAAATAAGAATGTTACTTGAAAGACTTAGACTGAGGGTGCTCTGTGCCTTGCTTGCGAGTATAGACTGCTTCTGGAGAACTGATACTGAATGTCATTTCAGAGCTGTAACTATTAACACACATGATCCGTTGTTTCTCCGGGATATAGTGTGAAGTTGTTGGAAAATTTGTGTTTGGTTATGAAATCACACCCCACCATGTAAGATGCATTGTGTAGTTCACCTTAAAGGGCTTTATAGTCCTCTCTTCCCTACAAGAAGTCTCCAAGGCAAACAGTGGGTACCAAAGAAAGTTAAGTTTTGAGCCTCTTCATCCCCTATACTCTTTGCTAATTTTCCGATAAAGCAGATGATCTTCAGCTCCTCCAGACTTAAGGCAGCGTTCTGCTCTTGCCTTGTTCTTGAAAATAAATCTGGAAGACAAGACCTTTTTCATGCTGAACCCCCACTCCATAGCATGCCTTCAACTGTGGCTAGAATCTGTTCACAGTAGTGATGATGTGGCTCTTGGCCCAGTCTATTGTCAGGCAGGCTTCCCTTTCCTCCTTACTCTTCCCGAATTCGCTTTCTGTTACCCTTCTAACTAGCCATCTGTTTTCTGTACCATTGCCCGATAGCCATGTGAGCAAATTAAATCCTCACATTTTTTCTCTGTTTGATTTTGCCAATAGAAGAGCACAGGTGAGATTACCTGCTAGGTGCACTTGTTGGTCTTACCATCAACTAACAAACTGGTTATTTTTACAGTGCTTGCACGTGTTTATGGTTTATAGTGCTGTGAATAACAAGTGGTCATCATTACCGAACTCACTTAACTGATTTTAAAACTATGAAATGGGCAGTTGGCCCTGCCACTATCACACTTATGACTAGAAGGTTTATAATAATGAGGATGATAAATAGTTTTATATTGTGTGTAATGCCAGAGGTTTGCAGCTGTAGGCGCTGTAATGCCAAGTGTTACACAATTTAATGCTACTCATTTTATCTATGCTGGATGGATGCAGGGCTGAGCTGGTCCTGGTGGAATTCAAGCTGGCGGGTCACACAGTAGTATCAGCAAGGGACACGTAACCTACTGAGCAGACACGCTACCTAGGGTTCATTGTGCAGAAAGACTAGAATCCCACTTGAATAAGACAATTTCTCAGGAAGTACAGTGATATTAAAATCACAAGTCTTCCAAGCCCTCGGGAAGAAAGTGTAATTTATTGTTTTTGGCACTTGATCTAAGTCACTAGTGGCGAATAACCATCTCAAACACACCAGCCGTAAACACAAGAAGCAATCACACTGGCGTTGAGTCGGGTCAGCATCAATATAAAAGAAACAAGACTGCCCCCAGCGAGATCCAACCCCCATCTCACGTCTCAAAAGTTAAACAAGGTGATTACAGATTTAGAATGCAGCGAGGAAATGGTCAGGATTAACAGTAACCCTACCCTGCACGGCCAGAAGCAATGATGCAGGGGTCTTCACTCTTTAATGTGACATAAATGTTCATGCTTGTTTTTTTACCTCACTCAATAGCTATCTAATGCTAAGGCGTTTAATATGTTAACAGTTTCACGAGCAACCCATTCGCTGCCTGCTGAGGAGGGAATTATTTAAAAATCCCATGAATCACATACACATCTATGGGTGCTTTGTTTGGACCCCTGGAATCAGAATTCCCATTACAAATGTGCAAGGCTGAGTTTAGATGAACATTCCCCCCACCACATATGTGCAGATTCCTAGAACCATTAGCAACCCAAACACCACCCCACATTGTTCAAGCCCTCCCTAAAATTCACCAACACAAATGTCACTGGGGGTTCAATATGCATGTTTTATTTGAGATATTTGGACAAGTTTTTGCATATTATAAGGTTGCCTTTCTTTCTAATTATGTTTCATCATGTTAAAACTTGGTAACACAATCCACACAAATACACTCTATGACATTGGAAATAATTCCAATAAGCATAATTTCACTCAATGCCACACACTTCCACGCTACACAATTCAACTCTACCCATTTTCATTCAACACCACATAATTTGACAACAAACTACATATTTCAACTCAACAACACAATTACACAACATACCACATACATCCAAACCACCCCACAGAATTCCACATCATGCCAAAAAATTCAACAGAACACCACATAATTAAAATCTACAACATTCAACTCCACAACACAAAAAGCCATTCCATACAACTGCACTCTGTGACACACAATTACACTACACAAGATTCCAGTACACTCAATACCACATTATTACTATACACATATTTCAACTGCACACCATTCCACTTAATTCCCCTACACAAATCCACTCTACACCACACAATTCCAATCCAACCCACATAATTCCACTCCACAACACATATCCAGTCCACGCCAATTCAAAGCACAAGTGAAAAAGACATTGTCAAATACAGCGAAAATACCTCTCACACATACAAGACCAATTTGCATTGCAAATGCTTGTTTTACTTTCATTCATGCTGCTCTAAGCCATGCTGCTACACAACATTACTTAAAAACATACACAAATAACTCTCTCATGGGCAAACCATATTGACTTTGACAGTGCTTGTTTTAATGGGCACAGGGACAGAAATATAATGCAGGCTGGTGATATGTCAGTAAGTTGGCAGCCTTATTATTGTATGTATGAAATGAAAGAATCACTGTTATGCACTTAGTGCCAGTGAAATGTTTTGAGAACAGATTTGAAATTGATCATTGTATAAAATCCAAAATGTTCATTTTCCTCTCCTGCTTTTTCTCATTGCCTTTTTCTATTTGTCACACTTTAATATTTTCTCTGTTTTGATGTGTTTTAATCTTTTATTTTTTTTTATCTCTGCCATTGTTTCCCTTCTCTGTCATTCTCTCTCCTCGTGTTTTAATTTACAATCTGATTCCATCTCTTGAATTTGTAATTGTAATTTTATCTATATAGCGCTAACTACCCCGGGCGAGGAGTCAGAGCACTTTTCGGCAGGTAGCACACTACTCCAGAACCCAAAAGGATTAGTGGTGGATTGGGGTAGGGAAATATGAGCATAGTATTACTTTTAGTGCTGAAAGGTATGAGTTAATTTGAGGGAAGGACATGTGAGTCTGTTAGTTGGATTGAATAGAGTAATGGAGGGCTAGAGGAGGGAAGCAAATCAGAAGTGTTAATTGGGAGATCATAGTAGTAAGTTGAGGTCTTGGATGAGTAAAGGAGAGATGGAGGAGGGAAAAACCTGTAGTAAGGGATTAGGGATAAAGAATCAAGAGTAAAAAAATTAGGTTTGGAATGAGTCAAAGGAGAGATAACATCAGGGAGAATTTAGTAGGGTTATTTGGGAGATCCTAGTAGTAAACTGATGTTTGGGGTGAGCAAGGAGTTGTAGAAGAGGTCCTCCTGGCTGCCCACAGCCCAGCATAATGTCATCAGGGGCAGGGATGTTGTGCACCAAGAGATGAATGAGGCTTGTAGGGCTGTGTAGCTGTATCTTTTTCCTTGCACTCAATAGAAGTGTATCCAAAACAACCAACCATGTGTGGCTTAAGAGAAAACTGTTTGTTGTGCATTGGACTCATTTCACACACTTACTACTTATTTACGAAACTACCAATATCATACTCCTTGGATGGAAGGTGGACTAGCAAGAAAGGACTGCTTACAAAATAAAATTTAATAACACACAAAGCACTTAATAAGTTCAGGAGGCAACTGCTGAATATAAATTGATAAACTCTAATTGTGATTCTTGAATTCTCAACACAGGGTGGTAGTCCACTACGGAGGCTATGATCCTACACTATGCTTTAAACATGTGTGTCTATGTACTTTGTTCACATCACCATCAAAATAACCTTTATAGTACAGGTTAACTTCTATGCATGTTACTATTAAAACAAATGCTAGAAATTTAGGCTTAGTAATGACAACTGATATATTTTTTAAGTGGCCGAATAAATGTTGTTGTAGTCTTTAACCATATGGGATTAGCCATGTAGCCTGTTTCATGATAAAAAATAGAAACAACATAACAGTGAAACTGTAGAACGATGTGGGAGGCTGTGGTTAAACAGTGTGTCATATTTCCATAAATAATTACATTTGGATTGGTGGCTCCTTTGAACATCATATGATTGGACCATGTTTGGGTCCAACACTACTGTTTAATGCCATTTATTGCATTTTTTCTTCAAACTGGAAAATGCAGGTGTTTGCGGTATCAGATCCACCTACCACTTGCCCATCAGTAAATATGAACCCTGAACAGAATAAACAAACATAAAACAATGCATTAGACACAAGGTCCCGCAACAGGATGATATTTATTTTTTTAAGAGTAAGAAGCTGGTCTATGTGAAAGTCTCAAGAGTAACCAGCTGTTATGCTTTACCACTGCCAGCATTCAGGTCGTGTCTAGACACAGCCAGCCACGGCCGGTGGTAGGTGTAACTGCAGGGCGGTGACGTAGGGAGGGGGAGGGGCAGGGTGGGGGGTTGTAATGTATGGATTACGGACTTTAACAGGTAAGTAAACATATAAATAAATAAAACGAATTTCGTTGTGTGCACTGCATCACCAAATGCGATGCAGTGCGCGCAACGAAATTCGCCTCTCGTCCACCTGGGCATTATCACTATTGACCATGAATCTGGCTGGTTGCAAATGTCAAAATGGCACAGTTTCATAAATAGCATTCTCATAATTCAATTGTACTGATAGAAAGGATTGGTGGAGGGAATCAAAAGGGTTTGCTGTTCATTTCATCCAAGAAATCTAACCCTGATTAGGGTGGTTGATATAAGAAAAGGGTGTTAATCTTTAACCACAAAACAGTACTTATCCAGTTTAGTACTTTAGAGGAGCCCTACACAGGAGCACAGCTGAGCGGCCGGGTATTCTGTGCCTTTTTAGATCGAGCCTGGGTAGCACATGCGCTGCTCTGAGAGCCATACTGTATTGGAGTATGTACTTGAAGCCCCGCCCACTCTCTGCCGATATTTGTCATTGGCTTGTGTCATTGTTCTTCATAAATGCTGGCTTCTAAGTCGCTATTAGGCTTGTTAGTCCCTCCTTAGTTTTGCCTTGTCTTCATTTGCAACCCATGAGGAATGGCCCTTTTACTTTGGGTGTTCCTTAGTTTGTAAGCACTATTTTCTTTAATGAGTTTCTCTTACTACAGGGGAGTCTCTTATCCGCAATTGTGACCACCGGCTTGTTTATTTAACTCGTAGCAAATGGGGAGCTCTTCAGCGGCCATAGGAGACAAAAGACATTTGGAATGCAATAGGTCTTGCATTTGCAGTAGTTTAAGCTATTGGCATTTTAAATTACATCGCCTTTTATTAATTTTTTAAAAACCAAAACACTAATAAAAGGCATTGTCATTTATAATGCCAATAGCTCAAACGTGCGTAAATGCAAAACCTATTGCATTGCAGATGTTTGTTAACCCCTTCGCTGCGGCGGCAATTCCGCCGCAGTGCTAGGGGGAGGGGGTCAGCGCAGCGCTCCCATGCTCGTGACGGAACTGCTTCATCACGAGCCTTGGGCGCGCTGTGCTTGTGACGGAGCGGTTCCGTCACAGCCCCGCCCGCTCAATGGAATGCGCCACGCAGGCGCGAAATCAGTGCCGCGCAGGCGCGCCAAGCGGGCCGTGACCGAACCGCTCCTTCACCTGCACAGCGCGACCGAGGCTGGTGACGGAGCGGTTCCGTCACCAGCATGGGAGGGGTTAAAACAAGTACCAAGCGCACTTGAATCATGAAAAAAACTTGCATTGTCACCTGTTGGCCTGTGACAGAAAGCTTGTATGTAGTACATGCAGATGCATGCTGTTTTTATTAACCGGGTGTGCATACAAGCAAATGCGCCTGCTTCGGTATTAGCTAGGAAAGCAGAGGGCAAATATGCCTACTTCTACCCATCACAGGCACTTTGACTATATACACATTTGATAACTACAAAGTATTAATGGCTATTGCCAACTGATACAAGACTCAAATATAGAACATCAAGTCTATAAAGCTTCCTCCAGACTCATACGCAAGGCAGGATTCACATGACTGTGCCAAATAAATTGCAACAACCCTCACCCCTTTCTACACAAGGGATGGGATGCATTATGACAACAAGGATGCAGAGGTACAAATAGTGCCAGCAGTCAATTTACCGGCTTGTACAATGCCCTTGCAAGCACAACTCTCTAGTGTCTCCATCCATAGCAAAATCACATCACCAGCCTTATCATGACAGCTCCACCACACTTTATAATCACACTCTTCAAGCTCAATTTTTTTCACCTTTTATAAACCATAATCTTACAGAACTGCAAGATAATTTTAAACTAGGCATGCTTTGCATCAGCGGTAAATGGAAATCAATAAATACACACACACTAGCCCACATTGCCAACCGTCCTTGTAAAAGACAAGCATGGTTTACAAGATACTTGTTAAAAATGTGAATGTAAAATCCATGTAATAAGAGTTTATTTATATAATTTGATTATTAACTGCGCGTCCATACAGTGTCGCATCTCTTCGTTTTCTCATCGAAAATATACTACATTATTTCACTGCGTGCATGACTCCCTTGAAAACGTATTCCATTCCGTTACATTTTTCATTTATTTCACGTTTTTTAGGACTCGCCTACTCAGCACGCATGCGCTGCTTAGGAGAGAGACCTGTAGCCAGCAACGCATGCACATTTTGGCGATTTCCATCTTCGGGGTCCAGCAGAGGGTCGCCTTAGGTATACTGAGGGTGCCGAGCGTTGAGGGCGGTGTGCCGATTACGCCTCCACCCCCCTCCTGTGACCCATGGTGTGCATTTATCACACTATCAAAGTGCAGAAACCGTAAAATCGGAAGCCTCCTAAACCAGGAGTTATTAGAAAGACAGTTTTTCTTTCTAATTTTTTGCACTTTTTCATTAATTATTTTCACTTTCACGTCCCTAGGTTAGGGTGGACCTTAGCGAGTCCATGCCGCCAGGGTTTATTCACACAAAGTCCTGAAGAATGCCAGGTAAATTCACACCGTTTCGTGGCTGAAACATGTCGACTGACTTAAGGAAACTACCACTTGAATAATTGTGGACGCATTTCCGACACATCATTTTATTGATAAGTCCTTAGTGATCCTAATAAAATTGTTTTGATACACTACAGACTGATTTTAAACCTCACATCACTCACTTAATATTCCTTGCACATCACTGTCCTTACCCACTACCCGCTCCGCAGTAGTTCTGGCGTTGCAGCACACAGAGGGGATGCTAGATTCCCTCTGTGGGGCCCGATGATGAAGCATGTCATCACTAGGTGGTGAGTGAGGGCTTTCTTTCAAAAAAACGCCTTAAGTGAAGTCGTTCCTTGCTCCATATTGATGGTCTCCTATCCTTCCTTGGAATACTCTTGTTTTGTTTATGAGATTGACACTGGGGTGCGAGAGTATCCCACTACCCTGTCTCTCTTTTTGTTGTGATATGAGGTACAAATAGTGCCAGCAGTCAATTTACCGGCTTGTACAATGCCCTTGCAAGCACAACTCTCTAGTGTCTCCATCCATAGCAAAATCACATCACCAGCCTTATCATGACAGCTCCACCACACTTTATAATCACACTCTTCAAGCTCAATTTTTTTCACCTTTTATAAACCATAATCTTACAGAACTGCAAGATAATTTTAAACTAGGCATGCTTTGCATCAGCGGTAAATGGAAATCAATAAATACACACACACTAGCCCACATTGCCAACCGTCCTTGTAAAAGACAAGCATGGTTTACAAGATACTTGTTAAAAATGTGAATGTAAAATCCATGTAATAAGAGTTTATTTATATAATTTGATTATTAACTGCGCGTCCATACAGTGTCGCATCTCTTCGTTTTCTCATCGAAAATATACTACATTATTTCACTGCGTGCATGACTCCCTTGAAAACGTATTCCATTCCGTTACATTTTTCATTTATTTCACGTTTTTTAGGACTCGCCTACTCAGCACGCATGCGCTGCTTAGGAGAGAGACCTGTAGCCAGCAACGCATGCACATTTTGGCGATTTCCTTGCGGGAGCGTACAGCGCCAAATGGTCGCACGCTCCCGCAAGGGAATCGCGCAGGCCCCCTCCCCTTGCTGCCTTGCTGAAGACTAGCATCCCCTCAGCCGGAACAGCGAGTGACACAGATGTGAATGTGTTTCCACTTCCGCTGGCCAGCTCTCCTCACCTCTTCTTGAGGGGCCGACCTCCACTACTTCCTTAGTTGCAGCTGAGACCCAGCGGTTGCAGTTTGAGGGGAAGCCCCCGCCTCCAAACTAAATAATATAAATGTAAGGCCACGAGAATTTATAGCGCTCAGTATTATTATTTTTATGTAAAGCGCTTTTTCGCAGAGTATCCTCCTGCCGGCAATGCATAATTTTAAACTTTGTATCGTAAGCGCCTGGGCATGTCACATGATGGGAATGTCACGTGACTTGTCTCGGCACGTACGATTTTAAAAATGCAACAATTTGAATTTGAATTTAAGCCAGCAAGGCTTTTTCTCGGAAAGTGCTAAAATATTTCTCCATTCCTGGCTACGCTTTTACTTGTGAAACCGCTTCCGTTTTCTTATCGCTTGTACCGTTAGCTCCAATAATTCTTCATGTCTCTGCGCTAGTAAAAATAGAATTATTATAGCATGTACACAGCTCTTAGTACCCCCGACGAGGCGTTGAAGCACTTTGCAATGAATAGCAGTGCACGCTACTACAGAGCCCAAAGTTAGTGGCGATTGTTTCAACAGCAAAACTGTCTACACTTTAGTTTGTTACATTTGCTCTTAATTGTATTCTGGACAATGTAGTCTTATTTAAGTGGGGATGAAGAAATACATCAAACGCGTTGCCATTGTAATTTAATAATATTACAAGTCATTTTCAAGGAAGATGCTATTAACAGTATTTTGCACTTAAATCGGTATTTGCTGGCAAGGGGAAATGCGTGTTCTTTGACTACTTAGTTTTCCCATAGATTTCTGGACAACTGAGTGCTTTTGCAATTTTATAGGATGAAATGTTACATAATCCAGATTGCATGTGTTTGCGCCCCTCAGTGAAAGTTTATTGCACAGCGCTCATGTTTTTCCAGCAGCACCTTGTTCGAGTAGATATTCCGATCCGGGTTTTTCTTTGCATTCTGGGACTTGTAGCTCTGATTTTATAATGAAATAAACCGATGCTGGACTCCAGCATGCGCCTCGCAATCCTTGAGAGCTCTGGTATTTGCTAAAATGTATTCTGGGCTGTAACTTGTAACCGATTATTAACAGTAACAAATTGTGCTGGGTCACGTGATTCTGGTCACCAGTCTCATTGTTGGTTGGTTGAGTCTTGGTTGCAGTGTTCTCTACTTGTTGATCCTTAGTATGTTCTAAGGTGAGTTGGTTTACACAGTTGGCGATATGATTGGTCATGTATAACTCTGAGTGTTTACATTAGTGTCAGCAAGTTTTATTTTGTGATGAGTTGTTTTTCAGTTGTATCCATTTCTTTATGGAATGTCCTTCTTGTTGAGCGTTAAGAGCTGTCCGTCCAACACGTAGGTCCTGGCAGTAGGGTTACTTAATGGTATTGTAGTGTTCCGCTCAGTACAAAAATGAGGAAATTCACCTAACAGTGACTCTGTGAAGATGTATATATAGAAACATTTAGCTGTGGGTCCATAAGTGATGTCTCCATAAGTAAATGAGAAGTTGTTGGGCTCATGTAAACACTAGAATATGAACAGACGTTTTACTTTTGGATCTGTCTGCTCTTTTTTCCAGATTCTTGACGTTACTAAGTAGTCATTTTTAAGTGGGGCCACAAGGGGTTGCAGATAACGTTTGAAGAACCACCTATTATAGGCAATTGCATAGCGAGTGTCCATTGAATTTATATAAACTTACACACACACCAATGTATATAACATTTAAGCAACCATTCATCATGAAAGGTCAGTGAACAGAGATTTATGGCGGCATCAGATTCACATAGTCATTTTCCGTGCATGTGGAAAACCCCTATTCTTTATATAACTTTTTTACAGTTTGTTAGGAATGCTTTACAGATGTATGGTCTGTCTATAGAGAACCTTCTAAAAAGCGCTGCATATATAGTTATTAATCATTACATTGTCAGTTACAAATGGATGAACAGCACAAAGATTGTTTTTACATATTATGCAGGGCAACTAGAATTATGCGGCAGAGGAGGACTCCGTTGTGCAGGAGGGCTGACTAAATTTTTTGTCCAGAAAAGCCATATTCGCATGTAAATTCAGGACATTCTGTGATAGTATTACTTTGTTTTGTCATTTCTACTCATGGTGATACTGGCTAGGAATATATGTCCCCATATGAGTACTAATTTAACACACATATACAACAATAAGCAACTGCAATATGACCAGTCAACGTTTGATTATCGCCAAAGGCCAGCACAGTGGTTTGCATTACCATAACAATATGTACCTCCATCCTGGTCCCATATATCTTTGACTGCTGTACTGTTGAGCCCGGTGGATTTTCTGTGCACCTTTGCTACTGTGCTAATGTGCCTGTGATGCCTCTTCTGCTCACTGCTAACATCCTATCCTCTTTTCCACTATTGAGATGCACCTCTACAACAGAACTTCTCATACAGGTGGTTAGCCAAGGAAAACATATTTAGGTAAATCTGCAGAACAGGGGCAATACAGGAATAGATCCACATGGCTTCAACGTTAACCGTCAACTGTCCATATTCCAACGGCGTATTATCTTCCACCACCTTAACACCATTTCACATTCTAAACACCTTTCCATTCTCATTCAGCAAAAAGATAACTCAGAGTCCCCCAGGGTTCCATTCTGTCCCAGTAGCCTTTAACTTCTACCAGGAGCCCCTTGGGATTCTAATTGCTGATAATGCCATCAAAATGTATGAACCTACTAATTACACACAACTCTACTTGAAACTCTCCTTCGCTCCAGGCATCCAATGCCTGAAACACTTCTGCACCTCACCTAGACCTAGATGTCCAGCACGTACTTGAAGCTCAGCCCAACTAATACAGAATCCCTACTATTTATTGCAAGCAAGAACTAGCACAAACATTGCTTAATAACACAAAAACCAAGATGGCCAGGTTCTATACTAAAGAAAGTAAAACCGGTCCTTGCATACAGTGACTTCAGAACTGCTGTTCAAGCCCTTGTACTCTTGTAGACGGACATTGGCGATGCTGTGTTCCACAGTCTCCCAAGACTGACCCCCTTAACCCCTTCCGTGCTGGGCATATTCCCCCGCTGTGCTGGGGGGAGGGGGGCGCGCGCAGCCCCCCGGTGCTCATGACGAGCTGTCATGACCACACCCGTTTCATTAGAACGCTCGCACAGCAGGGGAATTTGCCCAGCGTGCAAGCGTTCTAACGGTCATGACAAGCTCAGCTCGTCATGAGCACGCGAGCACCGTGGCTCATGACGAGCTGAGCTCGTCATGAGCATCCAAGGTGTTAAGGTCATCCTTCACACCATAGCATGCTTCATCATGGCCCTGAAAAAATACCCACATTACCCATGTCCTGATGGAACGCAAGAGGCTCCCTTTGCTATCCTATACCATCTTCAAAATCAGCTGCTTCATTAAACAAGCATTGGTATAGCCAATAGGTCTCGCCTTTGGGACCTTATAAGTGTTTAGCTGTGCAACAGTTGATGTTGCACCAAGGATATTGTGCTGCATAATTAAATACTTATAAGGTCCCAAAGGCCAGATCTATTGGCTATGCCAATGCTTGTTTCTTTGTGCTACTCGCGTTTCCTTCCTTTCTCTTCTTGAGCAGCATTGACTTCAATATTAAAGAAACGTGGAGCCTGAGCTCAGTCAGGTATCCAGGGAGGCCATCGTGTATCCAGGGCCGTTTCTGCCATTAGGCAGGACTAGGCGGCCGCCTAGGGCGGCAAAATGTTGAGTGCGGCATTTTTTTGTAATCATGTGGTCTGGACTCAACTCAGTGCACTGTGCACATGCACTGACTGTGCAAGTTAAGCGAAGCCGAAGCGCACCTCTGGCCACCACACCAGGCCTGCTGATGTTTGCATTTGCTGATGCTTGTTGTTGTTGTGTTGCGTTCAGGTTAGTTAGCCGAGGGGCGCACACCCTAGGATTATTATGGCGTGTGAGGGTTAGAAGAGCGGGGTGCGGGTCTGCGGGACCTCAGTGGGTCCCCAGGGCCGTCAATCTTGAGCGCTACCAATGACGGCCCTGGGCAACATTCTTGGCCAATCCACGAGCAGTGCTTTGGCCAGGGAGGGCAGGGCAGGCCAGTGACGGTGACGCGCGGTGCACCAGTGCCATCTGCCACCTTCTCTCTCGGCGCGCGCGGGGGACGGGACGGACTGTGTGTGTCGGCTGGCCTGGCGCGCTGCTCCCCCGGCCTTTGCCCATAATAATTTTAATAACTAATTACTGGTCTGCAGCTGCCACCTGACCTGCCAGTGCCACACGGAGTCTCCGGTCCCGACTCCGTCTCCCGCCGGCCCGCTCTCCCCAGCACAGCAGCACCACGAGCCAAAACAGCATGGCCGTGGTCAGGCCAGAGGCCTGGCCGTGTGGTGGTCGTGTCGCAGCAGGTCGTGAGTGACTTGAGCAGCCAGTCAATCAGAGACAGTGCACGCACCGCCGGTGAGTCAGTCAGAAGGCCGCTGGGCCTGGCTGCGAAAATAAATATAAATATAAATATTTTGGATCGGAATCGGATGCATTTGCATGAAATGAATGAATCATCATGTGTTAATTTATTATGTGTAATAATGATAATGTTCATCACTGTCCGAGTCAGGCAGGCCTAATGTTGTAAATGAGGCGGAGGCGGGCGGCCCCCGGGTGACGGGTGAGGTCAGGTGAATCATTCATCAATACAATCATTATTATCTGTTATCTCCGGGCCGAGCCCGTCCTCACGGTCGGCTGGAGAGTGGTGGCGCAAAAACACACACTGTCACTGAGCTGAGCAGGAGCTGGTGGTTGGGTAGCAGGCCAGGCAGGCAGGCAGCACTGTGAGGGGTGAGGTGACCGGTACGCCCTTTGCCCGATACTCTGAGTGAGGACGGTTTGGATGGTGGTGGCGAGGGCGGGGCTGGTCTGGAAGCACACACACGAAGAGAGTGTGCTGTACTCCGCGCTGGTACGGGTTTCTCCATCTGCACCGGGTTTTACTGTCCAATAGAAAAACACACATCCACCTTTCATTCAAATCGTGCCTTAGAAAATGCAGAGCTGTTGCACACGATCTACCATGACTTATTGGATGCAATAAACACAACGGTAATACCATGCTGACTCCCAACCCATTTAATTTAACCAATTTAACGCGGGTGCTTAGTAAAGTTTTAAAGAAAAAAATGTTTTGGGAAATGTACAGCAAGCTTTTCTATTTTAACGAAGTTCTTGCATGACTTCCTGTTTAAAATTTTGATAATTTCGACGTTTACACTTTGCATGGTGTCACCCTAAAACACATCACTGTAAACTGCTCAGAACACAACATGGAGAGTTCAAGCTACCCGTTTTCTTTCTAAGTGTACTTGTGACATGTGGTTTAAATTATCAGAATATACAGGGCCCGGCCTGAGAATATACCATATAATATAGTATGTTTATTTCATAATCTAGATGTATGCATCATAAAATTGTGTGCACAGTGCAGAACTTAAGAGCAGAGGACCCCTTACCTATAAAAATGTGTACACATGTTTAAAAAGTTAATACAAGTTCTTTTATATCTAATGCATTTATTCTTCTAGCCTGGATGACGGGGGAGAGAGTGATGGTAGAAAAAGGGAGGGGAGGGGGGGGGGCGGCATTTTTCAATTCTCGCCTAGGGCGGCACAACACCTAGAAACGGCCCTGCGTGTATCCCCGCACTCAGCCGAGCAGAAAACGATTGCTTCTGTCTGATCTGCCCGGGCTGAGTGTATTCTCCGAAGAGAGGCGAAGAGCAGGGGATACACGATGCCACGGAGATACCAGATATTACACAACACCTGTTAGCTAGTAGGAACTTGTGTTAGTCGCAGGACCTTTAGGACGAATACACAGTTCCTATCAGTCTTTTGCTTTATAAATTTCAGCTGCTGATTTAAAGAGATATTAATTACCCTTTTTGCTATTTTTCTCAATGTTTCTACTTTCTGACGGTATTGGTTAAGAGAAGTCATTTCTAAAGTAAATCGATATGTTACATTTACTTCTCGCGAAGACTAGAGTTTCCTACCTTAGAGGCAATAAATCCATCTCTGTATTGGAGGAGCAGCCTGGGATACTGCAGGTCTTCGGAAGAGCTCTTGATGTCCATGTCTGATCGATTTGTGTCTGAGGGATTCTTGTGGTGGGTAAACTCACTGCTTCTGCTTCAACAATTACAGGGCGAGGACTCCGATCGAAAAGCTCGTGTTACGCCTCTCATGGCCTAGTGCCAGGGGCCGCCGCCAAGCCCTTACTTTTGAGCTGAGACTGAGCGTGTTAAATATGACTGAGCAACCATATAGGACCTGCAGCACAAATTATAATTCTTTAACTAGCGCTCATTATACCGTTTGCAAAAGGAAGGATGAAAGTATAATCTCAGGAAAGATTGAGAATTGCAACACGCACGGAGCACACAACTCAACCTACTGAGCTATAATCGTTGGTTTTGAAAAGTCGGTGTAGTTTGCACACTATTCTTTACCCAATGTCCTCTTTAGCACAACATAAGACTAACACATATTTCTTCTGCCTGAGCCACTGCATGCTTTTATGGTGGGAGGCCCTTGCCTCGACATGAGTAAGGAGGGTTGTCTGTCTGTAGTTTGTTCCAGGACAGAACTCTAACACACGAAACTACAAACTATAACTGTTTTAACTAGTTCAGATTTAAAAAAAGCAACAGCAATATGGTGCAAGTTTTTATTTGAATTGTTTCCAGGTGGAATTTATGTACAAATGCCCTGTACGAATTGTATCATTATTTTTTCCCTGATTGAGTGACTTAAATTAATTGAAAAAGATCTGTGAATCAGTGTTAAATCACGAGAACATTTCGCTGATTAAATGACCTACGACTATGGTAGTGACGAAACGAGGGACAGAGCCTGCACTGTTCCCTCCCTATAACACACAGCTCAAGCCACTCACTGTTCTGTCCAAAAGACTTGAGTGTTTGAGACCTCTTTATTACGAGACCATACCTGCAAACCGTGTCAAGCTTGTTTCTGGGAGCCGAGCAGAGGCAGCATCACCACTTTTCAACTGATCAGCAGTCATGTGCTGCCAACAGACAGGTCAACAGATTCTTTTATGGTGCAAGCCCTGAATTTCTCATTGAGGGGTGCGGGGTGAATAGTGCACTTATTCAATGTAACTGGCAGCAAGAGGAAAACTGCAGAGCTTTCATAATCTAAAGTTAAGAGTCTTTAATGTCAGTATGGTCTAAAGAGCAGAGTTATGGACTGTTTGTCTGTAAATAAGGATTTGTCACAAGACATATACTGGTTTCCTCGTGTTCCTTGTCTTGGTGTTTCTGTTCTTCAGGTGGTTCTCCGAATCCCTCTTCCCAGGAGTGGCCCGTGGAGGGAGTTCCGTGGGGCGGAAAGACGGGGCGGGAGGGGGGCGATGCAACGCGCTCTACGAAATTCGTTTTATTTATTTAATTGTTTACTTACCTTCAATCATCCATATTCCGCTGTTTGCAATCCCTCACCCTGCCCCTCCCCCGCCTTTCAGCCCCACGAAACACCCTCCACGGGCCGCTCCTGCCTCTTCCAACTCATGGACCTCTCTCCTCCACTTGGTCCTCCTTGTCCTGGCTAAAAGGTCCTCATCCTTGATGGAGCAGGGTTTTGCACAAATAAAACCGCTCGGATTGAACCCTCAGTAACATTTCATTAACAGTGTGCTGTGAAAAATAATAATACAAATGCTAAAATAGGAGGAAATGCTTTTGCGCAAGTGTGAACTAATGCTTGAAAACTAGGCCACAAGAGCTTTGGTAAAAAAAACTAATGCTGCTTTCGTGCACATTAATAATAATTGGAAGGAGTAACTCGGGTTGTGCATGGGTTAGTGCAATGCTGGAATGGTGCGCAAATGAAAAACACATTATCATAAAAATAATACTAAGTGTTTGTGTTTATTTTCTGTTGAAAAAGCATGCATGGGCCTACTTTCCTGCATGCCAGTTTGAGGATAATATTTGATAGAAATGACTGAAAAGGCTTTCAAAATGAGATGAGAGAACGCAAAAGCATAAGGTGAGACCTTTGTGGTGTGCTGAATGTCCGCCAAGCTTTGGAAATCTCGATAAACAAGTGGAAGCGTGTAACTTCCTTCACGAGATGGCAGAGGCAAACAATGGAAGTGTTGAAACTTGCAACATGTAGTGAGCTGCTGGAAATATGTACTATGACTGTGTTAAAAGTTATTTCCTGAGAAGAATCTGTCATAATGCTGAAAGATTAAGACAAAGGAAACATTGAATAAACTGGTCACGATGAGGGTCGTGTGACAGAACACCCCCGTCCTTAGCCAAATGAGAGACGGAGTTTGTTCTCATATTGAAACAGTTTTGGTTTTAGGGTATAATTGAAAGTCCCCGGGGTGTGGTTAGGGTAGGCTGGTGTTTAGCTAGCGGGAGATCATCGCTGTTGTTGGTTTGCTGATCCAGATAGAGGCCTACCTGTTTCCTGTTTCCTGACTTAATCTTTGCCACTCAACTCTACTTGAGGGGCGTTACTCCTCTTTTGGCCAGAGGAGTAGTTTACTTTGTTTCCTATTTGGGTTAATATAAATAATATCTTAAATTTGCATATACATTGGAGACGTATTTTGTCTCAGAAACGCATCTCTCTTCACGTATCCACTCCTTCAATGCACTGTTTATTTGATATGAGTTTGTTTCTATTCATTGATAATACATGTTCTCTGTGATGGTTCATGACTTGCATTATGTGACTGTACTTCACTGTACTCAATGGCTGCCATTGGACAGGAAGGGACATGTCTGGTCAGGGGAGCGGAGCAGCCGAGTGGCTGCGGAGCGGAGCATCGGTGCGGTGCTGCGGAGCGGCGGAGCGAGTGAGCGGCGGAACCACCGTAACGCACCGAGTACCCTGCAGGCCCCCTGACAATGGGAGGGGTGGTTGGTTACGGAGAGGGTGGTATTCGCCCGAGATCAGCCGGGGCTCCCGCGGCAAGCGCAGCCACAATTAGTTGGCAGCCACAGTGAGTGCGTGCCCTTGGCAGACGGCGTAGGCGGACGAATTAGATCGGGTGCAGCCTGCTATTCTGCCCCACGTGCCCCGCTTGCCTTCTACCTGTGAGAAGTTGGCCTGATATATGATGCTCACTAGTTCTAGTGATCACCTTGTATCATGCCAAGCAACCCTTATGGTGGAGGTTGTAAAGTCAACCTTATAGACAAGCTGGGTAGCATGGACTAAGCAGTCTTAGGCTAACTCTGTAAAGGCATGTGAAGCAAGCTGTTTTACCATACACAATCCCCTTGAATACCAAATGAAAGGACACCACACAGATATATATTGAAAATATATATAAATTTATTTGTACAAATATCCCCTATACTCTTTATGAGCACAGAAGCAAATGCGTTAAAACAAAACACAGTTTAAATATACAAAAGTTGCACAATTATGGATGAGCCCTAGGGGCCACCTAAACCATATACTAAAATAGTGGTATAAGAACCACTATGGGGAAAGTGAAGAGGCCTAGGGCCTGGGGAATCGCTGGAGCTGTTCGAGACTAGCAGTGATGAAGTCGGGAAAGGCCCGCGGGACTCGGGTGCAGTGCTCAAAGTGCACGCATACACCAATGCAATGTCAATGGTGCGTAAAAGTTACAAAGTTAGTTATTAAGGAACCTTCCGAGTGACCTAGGAGGATGAAACTTTAGACACGGACCCAGGAGGTGTGTACCAGTGTGGGAACACTGGCGTTGCTGAGTTACCTCACCCACAGGAAGCGGGTGCATAGGGTCGAAGTAGTGTCGCGTTTCGTCACGCAGGTCGATGGTGCTTGGAGCTGAAGATGCTGCAGGCGGCTTAATGTGAAGAGTTCCGGTGGATCCAAGGGTGGATCTGAAGAGGTGAAGACCTGAAAGCAGAGGGGACAATGTTCAAAGTCACTAGCCAGTGACTACCGTGGAACCAGGATGGAACCAGGCGATGTCGGGTGCAAACAGGTGATGAAGTGTAGATTGTCTCTGCAGCCACGTGGACACAAAGAGGTCAAGGACGTCCAGGAGTCGATCACGAGCTGTCGCACAATGGCTCTCGCTGATGGCGGTGTCGGCAACTTGATTGGAGCAAACAGGCCTTGGCAAAAGCAAGTCACGCAGGAATCAATTCAAGCTTCTTACTCGGATCAGCAAGGTCAGAGCGGGTGCTCCTTTTCAGGGGAGCAAGGGCCAGTCTGGAGCAACCAGACCAGCAGTGTAAGTTGTAGTTTTCGTCGCCAAGATGGCCATTACCCGCGTGGCAAGTGACCGGGATGGCGCATCAAGTGGCAAAGTGCAAAAGGGCCCCACGCAGATCGTGGAGATGCTGGGGGGCTGATCTTCGATGCAAATGCTGCTCGGTATTGGGGCGTCTCAAACCCCAAAGCACAGTGTCGAGGAGGCCTCGGGTGCTGCGCAGTCAGCTCTTCGTGGGTCTTCCAAGATGTCCAGTCCCACGTCTCTCGGTGCCTCCATGGGTCTCTTCTTTTCAGGGACTGTCGATCGGGCTCTGAGATGTCTGGGAGTCTGGGTCTTGTCAGGCTCTGGGCTCGGGCTCCAGCGGGAGGCGGCGGCAAAGCAGACATTGAGTTGCTGGTTGGTGCCTGTATTCACAGGGTGGTCACTCCTTGGCCACAAGGGAGATTCTCGTCAGTCTTCTGTGCAGCAGAATGTCGAAGTCCAAGTTTCTTCTGTATCTCAAGTCGAGTTCAGGATGATCTCAAGTCTAAGGACACAGCTCCTACTCTTATTCCAAATCTGGGGGCCGGATCACCTACTAGGTCCCTCCTCTGGGTGGGACCAGGAAGGGGGGTGGTTACACCCCCTTTCCTTTGTCCAGTTTCGCGCCAGGACTGGGGCTGGAGAGCCCCAGGACTGGTTTTAACTGGCCTATGCACAGGGACACCTTGTGTGCCCCAGGCATGTCTGATTCTATTCAGCCCTGTCCTACCCAATACACAAAATCCTGTCTGGGGTGGTGCTAGCACCTCCCAAGGCAGGAAACCCTTTGTCCAAGCTGCCCTCGCTGGAAGGACTCCCAGCAGCAGGAGGTCAGACTTGTGTCTGTGGTGGCAGCATCCATTTTGTGATGCTGAGGCTCTGTTTAACTTTAACTGGGGTTCAGGCTAGGTACATGTCGTGTCCCTCTAAAAGGGTGGAATGCTACCCCCGTCGCCAGAACTGGCGAGGGGGTAGTATTCCAATTCATATGACACCTTACTCGACATGTTTTGATAAAGCCAAACCAAAGATAGCATTTAACCGCGAGGTTCATAATGCACTTAAGAGTATATGGTATGGCAGTATCATGGAACAGCTAAAGGACATGGTTCCGAAAGCTGCAGACAGGCTCAGCTCATGCCAGAGCACCATCCCACATATTTCCAAGCACTCCGCCTCCAGGATTGATGAGGCCTTCCATAGGAGTGGCTGATAGGAACATATGTGTCCATTTTAGGTTAGGCATAGGCATACTACACCTAAGTAAGGGGTGGTTACACCGACTTACCCCAGCTGAGTGATCAGCCAGTTGTGTCAAATATGGAGGCCAGGCCAGGGGTGGCACATTACGTGCTGCAGCCCCTGGTAGGCCTTGGAAGCACCTATGCCCTGGGTACCTGGGTACACTGTTACAGGGGCCAATAAGGTGAACCAGTTCCAATTTCGTAATGCACCTAAAGTACATTGGCAATAATTTAGAGAGAGAACAGCAGGCTGTGGGTCTGATTAGCAGGCCCACAGCCACATTAATTCATAAACCAGTGAAGCAAAAAGCAAAAATTTGGGGTGACCATAGGATAGCAGACCCTACTCTCCTACACAACCCCCCCCCCAAACGCAGGGTAATTAGACTAACCTTGACCAGTTGTGTCTTCATGTTCTAAGTGGAAGTACCTGGAGAGACCATCTGCATTACCATGGTCAGTCCCTGGGCGGTGCTCCACTGTAAAGTCCATCCCCTGTAGGGAAATGGACCACCTGAGCAGTTTGGGGTTTTCACCCTTCATCTGATTAAGCCATAAGAGGGGCTTATGGTCGGTCTGAATCTTGAAGTGAGTGCCAAACAAGTATGGTCTCAACTTCTTCAGGGCCCACACCACAGCAAAGGCCTCCCTCTCAATAGCTGACCAACGTTTCTCTCTGGGGGTCAGCCTTCTGCTAATAAAAGCAATGGGCTGGTCTTGACCATCTACATTAAGTTGTGAAAGCACAGCTCCCACTCCCAACTCAGAAGCATCTGTTTGGACAATGAACTCTCTTGAGTAGTCAGGACTCTTCAGGATAGGTGCAGAGCACATGGCCTTCTTCAGGTCGTCAAATGCCTTTTGACAGTATTCTGTCCACTGAACATTTTTGGGCATCTTCTTAGATGTCAGATCATAAAGAGGAGTCACAATGGACCCATAGTTCTTAACAAACTTCCTGTAGTACCCAGTCAGGCCCAAGAAAGCTCTGACCTGAGTCTGGGTAGTTGGAGGGGACCAGTCCTTTATGGTCTGGATCTTACTCTCCAGTGGTTGAACTTGGCCTCCACCTACAAGGTGGCCCAAGTACACAACCTTACTCTGCCCTATCTGCCCTATCTGGCACTTGGTTGCCTTGATAGTGAGGCCTGCCTTTTGCAGAGCCTCTAGCACTTCCTTCAGGTGGACCAGGTGATCCTCCCAGGTGGAGCTGAAGACAGCAATATCATCCAGATATGCTGCGCAAAAGTCATCCAACCCAGTAAGGACTTGATTCACCAACCTTTGGAAGGTGGCAGGTGCATTTTTCAAACCAAAGGGCATTACCACAAATTGATAATGCCCACCTGGGGTAGAAAATGCTGTCTTGGCTTTAGACTCCTCAGCTAACCTGATTTGCCAGTAGCCAGCTGTCAAGTCAAATGTGCTCAAATACTTGGCAGAAGCCAATTTGTCAATGAGCTCATCTGCCCTTGGAATATGGTGTGCATCTGTCCTGGTGACAGCATTGAGTCCTCTGTAATCCACACAGAACCTCATCTCTCTCTTCCCATCTTTGGTGTGAGGTTTGGGGACCAGAACCACTGGGCTAGCCCAGGGGCTCTCTGAAGGCTCAATGACACCTAATTCCAGCATCTTTTGCAATTCAGTCTTGATACAATCTCTGACATGGTCAGGTTGCCTGTAAATCTTGTTCTTTACAGGAAGACTATCACCAGTGTCCACCACATGGGTACACCAGTTAGTCTGACTGGGTGTCAGGGAGAACATATGTCGATATGACTGCAAAACTCGTCTACAGTCATGTTGCTGATGTTCAGTGAGGCTGTCATCTAAGGCCACACCATCAACTGATCCATCCTCAGGGTTCTGAGTCAGCAGGTCTGGGAGAGGGTCACTCTCTTCCCCCTGCCCCTTATCTGTAGCCATGAGCAAGCCCATGTCTGCCCTGTCAACATATGCTTTCAGCCTGTTAACATGGAGCACCCTGTGGGGGCTCCTGGGAGTTCCTAGGTCCACCAAGTAGGTAACCTCTCCCTTTTTCTCAATGATTGTATGGGGTCCAGACCATTTGTCTTGGAGTGCTGCTGGGGCCACTGGCTCCAACACCCATACCTTCTGTCCAGGCTGGTACTCAGTCAGGACAGCCTTTTGGTCATGCCAGGCTTTCTGTAATTCCTGGCTAGACTCAAGGTTTTTGGATGCCTTCTCCATATACTCAGCCATCCTGGAGCGGAGACCAAGTACATAGTCCACTATGTCTTGCTTGGGCTTTTTGAGAGGTAACTCCCATCCTTTCATCACCAGACATAGGGGTCCTCTTACAGGGTGCCCAAACAACAATTCAAAGGGGCTGAAGCCAACCCCCTTTTGTGGGACCTCTCTGTAAGCAAACAGAAGGCAGGGCAGAAGGATATCCCATCTTCGCCTGAGCTTTTCCGGTAATCCTTTGATCATGCCCTTGAGGGTCTTGTTGAACCTTTCAACAAGCCCATTGCATTGTGGATGATAGGGAGTGGTGAACTTGTAGTTGACACCACATTCCTTCCACATAGCTGTTAAGTATCCTGACATGAAGTTGGCATCTCTATCAGATACTACCTCCTTAGGAAACCCCACTCTGGAGAAAACTCCAAGTAAGACCCTGGCCACAACAGGAGCTGTTGTGGTCCTAAGTGGAATTGCCTCTGGGTACCTGGTGGCATGGTCCACCACCACCAGTTTGAATCTGTGCCCAGATGCTGTAGGGGGATCCATTGGTCCTACAATGTCAATCCCCACTCTTTCAAAGGGCACCCCCACCACAGGTAGTGGTATCAGGGGGGGCTTTGTGGTACCACCTGCTTTGCCACTTGCTTGGCAGGTTACACAGGAGCGACAAAACTCCTTTGTATCTTCTGACATGTGAGGCCAGTGAAAATGGCAGACAAGTCTGTCCCAAGTTTTGTTCTGGCCTAGGTGTCCTGCTAAGGGAATATCATGTGCCAAGGTAAGAAGGAAGCCCCTAAATTGCAGAGGTATGACCAACCTCCTGGCTGTACCAGGCTTGGGGTCTCTACCCTCTGAATATGGAGCCCATCATCCCAATAAACTTTATGGGTACCTTGAGCATTCCCAGCAGCCTCAGCAGCAGCCTGCTGTCTGAGGGGTTCAAGAGAAGGACAGGTTAACTGAGCCTGCCCCAAGTCTGCCCTAGAAGGTCCCCCTGTCCCCAGAAACTCAACCTGATCAGGTTCAAACTCTTCAGGGACAGTTCCTTCAGGGGTCTCAAGATCATCTTCCTGTGAAGGCTGATCCTCACTTGTAGGCAGTTGGGAAGGCACAGCCTTTACCCTCCTGTTCTTCTTCTTGGAAGGTGCTTGGTCCATTGTTCCAGGATCCAAGACCTGAGGTTCAGAGAGGCACTTTTTGGCCTGTGACCTGGTCACAGCAAGGACATGTGAGGATATCCCTAACATCTCTGCATGAGTCCTGTACTCAACTTCTGACCATAGAGAGTTCTCTAGGTCATTGCCCAACAAACATTCTACTGGGAGATCAGCACTAACCACAACTCTTTTTAGGCCAGTTACCCCTCCCCAGGAAAAGTTAACAAGTGCCACACTATGTGTAGTAGTGACATTGCTTTCATTGGTCACCAGGTAATTATCACCTGGCAGGTATTGTCCAGGGTCCACAAAGCTAGGTGTCACCATGGTGACACTGGCACATGTGTCCCTGTATGCTTGAGCCACTTTGTCATTAATCAAAGGCGTCTGCCTGTACTTGCCCAGGTTACTGGGACTGATAGTAGTGGATAAATAAATTTCCACATCACAGATCAGAACAGCCTGTGTAGGGGTTCTGACTAGGCCAGAATCTCCCTCAGTTCCCAAGGTGATACCCACTACCCCCTTAGTCTGTGGACCAACACTGCTGACTGTACTATTGGGTGCAGGTGCCTTAGGGGCTGCAGTGTTGGGGGCTCCACCCTTTTTACACTCACTTGTCCAGTGAGAGGTGTTTTTACAAAAACTACACCAGGGTTTTCTTTGACCTTCTTTCTTCTTTTTCTTGGAAGTTTGGGACCCACCCACAGTATTAGTTTGGGGCCCTGTTGAAGACTTCTGGTCTTCAGTTTTCTGCTCCCCACCCTTCTGGTCTGTTTTCTTCTGGTCACCACCCTGGTTCTGGTTCTGGTTCTTTTGCGTAACCCTGGTTCTAACCCATTTGTCTGTCCTCTTTCCCAATTCTTGGGGAGAGGTTAGATCTGAGTCAACCAAATGTTGATGCAACTGCTGGTTCTGACAGTCATTTAAAATCTGTTCTCTCATAAGCAAATTGCACAATCCTTCATAGTCTGTAACCTTACTTCCCAGCAACCAGCCCTCCAGAGCCTTAGTGGCACATTCAACAAATTCAGACCAGTCCTGAGTCTGAGTCTTCTGGGTGTCTCTGAACATTAACCTGTACTGTTCAGTGGTTAAGCCTAACCCATCAATCAGAGCACTCTTCAGGACCAGGTAGTTTCTAGAATCCCCATCACTAACTGTGAGGAGTCTGTCTCGGCCTCTACCTTCGAAGGAGAGCCACAAGATTGCTGCCCACTGCTCCTGAGGGATCTGCTGTACTCTGCAGGCTCTCTCAAGTGCAGCCATCCATTTGTGGATGTCATCCCCACTCTTGTAAGGGGGCACAATCTTACTCAGGTTTCTATTGCCATAGGACCTGTCATTATCCTTTTGGATAGTGCTGCCACCAGTGGATCCTAATCCACTCTCTCTAGGCTATCTTGCTCTAGCAAGCTTCTCTTTGGCCAGGGCAGCTTCTAATTCTTGCTTCTGGATCCTAAGTTCAGCCTCTCTCATTTTGGCCTCATGTTCACTTCTCTGAGGGCTAGACAGCTCCTTTCTGGAGTGTCCATGAGAACCTCTAGAAGCTTGGGAGGCATTGGACTCACCTGAGTGATTCCTTCTCCTCCTTTGCTCCTGGTTAAGTCCACTTGGGGGCTGAATGGGTTGGACCCACTTTCAGTCCCAAATGTGCTTAAGTTAGCCAGGTTAAGCCTGCTGACTAGCACCTGACTATTTCTCTCATCATCAGACCCACTTTCCTCCTCCTCCTCCTCTTCTTCCTCATCCTCTGGCTGAGTATCTCCAGTGACCTGGTCTTCCTCATCTATCTGGATGACAGGGGCAGGGGTGTCAGTGTTGTCATCTTCAGTGGGAGAGCCTCCCTCCTCCAGTCCCTGAGGGGCCTGGTTTGGAGGTCTTTAGAGCTTCAGACTGGTCTAAAAGCTCTCTGAGGTGACTTTCTGTAGGGGTAGGACCCGTTTTGATTCCTCTTAAGGAACACAGCTGCCTCAGTTCTTTAAAAGTAAAGATAGCAAATTTGGATGGTGCCCTTGGAGGGTCACTCTCAACAGAGATAGGTCCAGTGGATCCCTCTGCTCCAGACATTGCTCTAGTTTGGGTGGATATGTTGCAATCTACCTACACTGGTGTTTTCCTACCAAACCTATCTAGTAGTTGTAGTCAGGGTGTGCTACTCCCTATCCTCTACAACAACTAAGTTCAGAAGAACTTAAGTATACTAGTCTTGTTTTAGTGTACCTATCAGGTACCTGTATGATCTTTCAAATGATATTCTCCAAAGATTGTAATGGTAAAACAACAGCAAGCTCAAATCCCAATCCGCTGCTCACCAATGTGAGAAGTTGGCCTGATATATGATGCTCACTAGTTCTAGTGATCACCTTGTATCATGCCAAGAAACCCTTATGGTAGAGGTTGTAAAGTCAACCTTATAGACAAGCTATCCTAGGGGTAGCATGGACTAAGCAGTCTTAGGCTAACTCTGTAAAGGCATGTGAAGCAAGCTGTTTTACCATACACAATCCCCTTGAATACCAAATGAAAGGACACCACACAGATATATATTGAAAATATATATAGATTTATTTCTACAAATATCCCCTATACTCTTTATGAGCACAGAAGCAAATGCGTTAAAACAAAACACAGTTTAAATATACAAAAGTTGCACAATTATGGATGAGCCCTAGGGGCCACCTAAACCATATACTAAAATAGTGGTATAAGAACCACTATGGGGAAAGTGAAGAGGCCTAGGGCCTGGGGAATCGCTGGAGCTGTTCGATACTAGCAGTGATGAAGTCGGGAAAGGCCCGCAGGACTCGGGTGCAGTGCTCAAAGTGCACGCATACACCAATGCAATGTCAATGGTGCGTAAAAGTTACAAAGTTAGTTATTAAGGAACCTTTCGAGTGACCTAGCAGGATGAAACTTTAGACACGGACCCTAGAGGTGTGTACCAGTGTGGGAACACCGGCGTTGCTGAGTTACCTCACCCACAGGAAGCGGGTGCATAGGGTCGAAGTAGTGTCGGGTTTCGTCACGCAGGTCGATGGTGCTTGGAGCTGAAGATGCTGCAGGCGGCTCGATGTGAAGAGTTCCGGTGGATCCAAGGGTGGATCTGAAGAGGTGAAGACCTGAAAGCAGAGGGGACAATGTTCAAAGTCACTAGCCAGTGACTACCGTGGAACCAGGATGGAACCAGGCGATGTCGGGTGCAAACAGGTGATGAAGTGAAGATTGTCTCTGCAGCCACGTGGACACGAAGAGGTCAAGGACATCCAGGAGTCGATCACGAGCTGTCCCACAATGGCTCTTACTGATGGCGGTGTCGGCAACTTGATTGGAGCAAACAGGCCTTGGCAAAAGCAAGTCACGCAGGAATCGATTCAAGCTTCTTACTCCGACCAGCAAGGTCAGAGCGGGTGCTCCTTTTCAGGGGAGCAAGGGCCAGTCTGGAGCAACCAGACCAGTGGTGTAAGTTGTAGTTTTCGTCACCAAGATGGCCACTAGCCGCGTGGCAAGTGACCGGGATGGCACGTCAAGTGGCAAAGTGCAAAAGGGCTCCACGCAGATCGTGGAGATGCTGGGGGGCTGATCTTCGGTGCAAATGCTGCTCGGTGTTGGGGCTTCTCAAACCCCAAAGCACAGCATCAAGGGGCCCTCGGGTGCTGCGCAGTCAGCTCTTTGGGGGTCTTCCAAGATGTCCGGTCCCACGTCTCTCGGTGCCTCCACGGGTCTCTTCTTTTCAGGGACTGTGGATCAGGCTCTGAGATGTCTGGGAGTCTGGGTCTTGTCAGGCTCTGGGCTCCGGCGGGAGGCGGGAGGCGGCGGCAAAGCAGACGTCGAGTTGCTGGTTGGTGCCTGTATTCACAGGGTGGTCACTCCTTGGCCACAAGGGAGATTCTCTTCAGTCTTCTGTGCAGCAGAATGTCGAAGTCCAAGTTTCTTCTGTATTTCAAGTCGAGTTCAGGATAATCTCAAGTCTAAGGACACAGCTCCTACTCTTATTCCTAACCTGGGGGCCGGATCACCTACTAGGTCCCTCCTCTGGGTGGGACCAGGAAGGGGGGTGGTTACACCCCCTTTCCTTTGTCCAGTTTTGTGCCAGGACTGGGGCTGGAGAGCCACAGGACCGGTTTAAACTGGCCTATGCACAGGGACACCTTGTGTGCCCCAGGCATGTCTGATTCTATTCAGCCCTGCCCTACCCAATACACAAAATCCTGTCTGGGGTGGTGCTAGCACCTCCCAAGGCAGGAAACCATTTGTCCAAGCTGCCCTCGCTGGAAGGACTCCCAGCAGCAGGAGGTCAGACTTGTGTCTGTGGTGGCAGCATCCATTTTGTGATGCTGAGGCTCTGTTTAACTTTAACCGGGGTTCAGGCTAGGTACATGTCGTGTCCCTCTAGAAGGGTGGAATGCTACCCCCGTCGCCAGAACTGGCGAGGGGGTAGTATTCCAATTCGTATGACACCTTACTCGACATGTTTTGATAAAGCCAAACCAAAGATAGCATTTAACCGCGAGGTTCATAATGCACTTAAGAGTATATGGTATGGCAGTATCATGGAACAGCTAATGGACATGGTTCCGAAAGCTGCAGACAAGCTCAGCTCATGCCAGAGCACCATCCCACATATTTCCAAGCACTCTGCCTCCAGGATTGATGAGGCCTTCCATAGGAGTGGCTGATAGGAACATATGTGTCCATTTTAGGTTAGGCATAGGCATACTACACCTAAGTAAGGGGTTGTTACACCGACTTACCCCAGCTGAGTGATCAGCCAGTTGTGTCAAATATGGAGGCCAGGCCAGGGGTGGCACAATACGTGCTGCAGCCCCTGGTAGGCCTTGGAAGCACCTATGCCCTGGGTACCTGGGTACACTGTTACAGGGGCCAATAAGGTGAACCAGTTCCAATTTCGTAATGCACCTAAAGTACATTGGCAATAATTTAGAGAGAGAACAGCAGGCTGTGGGTCTGATTAGCAGGCCCACAGCCACATTAAGTCATAAACCAGTGAAGCAAAAAGCAAAAATTTGGGGTGACCATAGGATAGCAGACCCTACTCTCCTACACAACCGGCCTTCTGTTTCCACATTTCCCCACATCTCCCTTGGGCCCGCTACCGCCTGCTTTCACCGCCATCACCTGCTGCTGTTCACCTCAGCCACCGCCATCACAGCAACCGCCGCCACCGCCTCTGTTTCTGCTGCTACTGTTGCTATCAACAAGGTGTCAAAGGAGCCTAAGGTCCAGCCTCCCTTAGCAGCTGCTGTCCACTCCAGCCTCCAAGCCTCCAGCAATCACCGCCACCTCAGCTACTGCACCAACTAAGCCGAGGAGTCTAAGGTGCTACCCTAGTGGGGACATCAACCAACCTTCTTCAAAATTTTCAAGCCTGCACTGCCCTGTGGAGCTACAATCCCTTGGTGAGCTCTCTGAGCTTTATGAGCTTTAGAGCTCTCTGAGCATTCTGCACTCTGAGCTGCTCGGTCAGTGGAGATTCTGCGTGGGGGTCAGTGGCTCCCGGGCTATTCCCCATCCCCATCAATAACGACTTCCAGCGATGAGATCAGGGAGAACCAGGAAAGCCTGATCCAACCCTCCTAAAAAAAGCTTCAAGATGAGAGCTTCTGACGCTGCAGCATCGGCCATATCCCCAATTGCAAAACTAGCAAAATTATCGAAACCACAACAGGTTACTGTCTCAGGCTGAGCTCCTGAGCTTCAACTCAAGCAGTCTCCATCTCAAGTTCAGCTACCCCATGATTCCCTCGACCAGCAAACAACTCGTGGTGATTCAATTTGAGGTGTCAGCATGCTCCAGGCGAGCCCAAGCCATAATGACCCAAAACCGAAACCTCAAGCTATTGCAGCTTCTGCGTTAAAAAGAAATGTAATTGAGGGACTACTTTAGAAGCTCTGCACCCGCATCAAAGTCCAGATCAAGCTCGCTTAACATCCTTTTGACCTCTGCTTCAACCGTCTCAGCCCCAGCCTCGCACCAAACACTGATCCGGCCCGTGATCCATGTGTTCACAGGTGGGACAGGCCCCAGTTCATCGCTACCAAAAAGGGTCAACCTCCAAATAAAAGAAGCTCCCGAGGCCCGCCATCGTCTCAGGCTCTCGACCAGGCTCTCGACCAGCTCTCCTTTGACCTGCAAGATGATAACTCTCACGCACTGGCTTTCCCCTCCTCTTTCACTGGACGTGAGGCGACCTCGCCAAACCTTCACTCTGTTCAGATCCCCAGCCAGTTTTCTCTTTTAACAACTAAGACCCTAACCATTGAGGACCATCCAGAAGCAACTATTAAAGTCCTTACCCTTCAAGTTGCAACCTAGGCAAACGTTCATCTAAGCAATCTCACAAATTCATCCCCAATTTTCTCATCATCATCATTAACTGTTAACGGTCGCCAACAAAAGACCAACACAGATGGGGAACACAACATCATGCCTAACACCCTGCTCGATTTATCTTTTTTCACCAAAGAATTCAACAGGTCGACTGTTAGCCCCTCATTACCAGACTTAAACAAGCTCTGGCCATAATGCCTCCAAACCCTTCAATTTACGGTGTCAGCATTGACTTACCACTTAGACAAAATGGACCAGCAGATAGACCTCTTAAACACCCTTGCTGTGTACACCGCCGGGATTGATCGAAAACTGGAGGCGCTCAATTCACTGATAATAAAATCCCAATCTCAAGTACAACTAGTTCAATCAGTATGCTGTTGCTCTCCCATTATTGACTCTCTATCCTCACTGCCCCAATTCCTGTCATCAGTACTAGCAGAAATCCAGAAGATTCCAGCACCCAGGCTGCCCGACCCCATGCCCCTGGCCCCCGCGTAGGGTGAACACTTGGAGCTTCAGCACACGACTAATAAAATACCAGCGATTTTTTCACCATCATCTAAGGCGACAGGGGTCTCCAGTGCAACTACTGATGCAACTACTGATGGCTAATAATTTCAGCAATTCACCCATCGGCTATCAAAACGGGGAAAAAAAAATAAAAAAAATCCCATAATAGGCATACAGATGAGCCAAAAAAATATTCTGCAACTATTTCACAAATAATAAACCGGTGACAGCACAGGGCTTGAGCACAGCGCTTAGCATCCCTATTAAGCTGTTGCAAGTAGCTCAGTCTCCAACGCCTCAAAAAGCACACTCAAAAGTAAAAAGTTAATTAGAAATAGAGTCGCCTCAAGCTCCAAGGCATTCTCTGTAACAAACTCTGCAAAAGCATTCGCTAGCTACAGAAGCTTCTTCTCCACCTCAAGTGACGATCAACAGTTCAGGCTCACATTGTGCAGTTAACCTCAGCAAAGGCTTGGAATAACAGTATCTGGCAATCCCATCCAGCCGTCCACCTCTGGCGCTCACGCGCAAAACAGTTCCTACTTCAGCATCAACTAATCAAGTCAGCGAGCAAGCCCCCCTTTGCACGTCATATCCATCCCCCAAAGAACATCAGATGCAAAGTTTAAGCCAAGTAAGTCCTCAACTGCTGAACCCCACAATCCCGCCCCTGACAGTAACGAGACCAAAGTACTGCTAACACCTGAGTATGTCTCCCAAGGCCCGCATGACATATTAAACCGCGGGAACATAATCAGGCTCTTCAAATCAAACCCGGATCTATGTACGCTGGAATCAAAAGACATAATTGCCTTTGAATCCAAACCCAGTAACGGCACCCAAGCAGGAGAATCAATCCTGTTTACATAAGCATCCTCAGCCATTAGGGAACTGGTTAAATAAAAAGCTGACCAATTTAAAAACTGGGAAATAATTATAGCAATGCCTCGAGCTCCCCGCTACCCCTCAATACTCGCACCCATAAAGGCTCCAACGTCTAGTATAAGTCCTGCTCCTTTCTCCGTATTGAAGTCAGCCAGAAGCCGCTCTCCAGTTGGCAACTTTGAGCGCAGTGAAGAACAGCAAGCCACCAGAAGTGCAGGCTGGTCATGGCTGCCAGAAACCCTTTCCCGGAATTGAATCATTGAAATAACATCAAACATAGTTTAATAATATGCTCCTGGAATATTAATGGTCTGTTGTCGAAATCACATTCAACAGACATACTCGTATTTTTAAAAAAGCACAACATTATTCTTCTCCAGGAAACTTGGTTGGCAACCAGCACCCCAATGAAGGGGTATCTAGAATTCACGTCTCCTGCTATAAGACAGAGCAAGTTTGGCAGACTGCTTGGTGGACTTTCTATCTATGTATCTACTAGACTTTCTGCACCCATCAAACAGCTAAAATTTGAAGTTGACTGGGTCACTGGCATCGTGGTCGAAAATTCTACCTCCGATAGCCAGCTACTACTGCTAAATGTTTACATCTCTCCATGCACCACTGAGAAAAAAATGTAAACTGGATTGCCTGTCCGCAATTTTATGCAACATCTTGAGCACACACAACAGTATTCCTTGTTTAATTTCTGGAGACTTTAATACAACCAGTTCGAGGACCTAGGGATCATCCTTCCAGTGGTTCCCACACACCTTGAGACACAAACATTACCATCGAGTCATAGCCTTCCAAATAGGGAGATGAGCTGTCCTCAATTTCAGCAGAATAGGTTATATTGTAATGAACGGTCGCTCACCCACAGACACTCCTCCGTCCTGTACTAGAACTAACGGCCAAACCTATTAATTTCTGGACTTCACATTAGGAAATAGTGAAATGCTCTCCTTAATCACGTGCCATTACATCTCAGCACTTGGGGTGAGTGACCATCGACCCCAAATAATAACTTTATCACCCAACATTTCCCACCACCAGGCAATCGCTCACATGCTATCAGACTATCATACAGAGAACCTAAGGATAATTAAATGGATGTCCAGGTCCGTCTCCACTATTACGGAGAATTGCAATGCTTTTCTATGCTTACTAAGTGAAAAAGACGTATCCATCATCGACTGCTGGGAGGCTTTTGTAAACAGATTACCTAATGAATTCCCATCCAAATCTCAAACCTGGCAAGACACACACCAACTTTGCATCTTACCGGCAACAAAAAAGCTAAAATCCCAAAGAAATTCGGCCCTACGCCGGGCCAGAAAAAGCCCAGGAAATGCATCCTTATTTAATCTCTATCAGCAAGCCCAAAAAGCTTTCAAATCATCTGTACACAGAGACAAACAATCAGCGTTACACCAGTTCTGGTTAAAGTTAGTCCACGCTAGCAAGAAGCCTAACACAAAGTTATTTAGATCTCTTGTGAATAGAGGCCCACTAGGAGGCAGAAGACACAGCAGCACAAACATAAGTGCAGACGATTGGACCCAGTTTCTACTCAATCACTTCAGTGAACATCCAAGCTGGATCGACCATCCCAGCCCCCATCCAACACCTAAATCTGGGTCAGCACCCACTGAAGCCTGATGCACAGGTAATACCGAGTCCATCGGGCTAGCCAAAGTCGATCCGGATGAATCTATAATCGAGAGAAGAGAGGCATGAAATGATCCAAAACTAGAGACGCTGATGACACCAGTAATGCTAAGAAACACCATCACCCGGATAATCAGGAAAGGCAGGTCAGGCGGAGCTACTAGCCCCAACGTACTACCCCAGGCAATGTCCAAGTCAGCTGCAATGTTGTGGTCAGGCCACCTCGCACCTCTGTTTTTACATTGCAGGCTCAACCATAACATCCCGGATTCCTGGAAAGGCGCTATCATCCATCCCATCTATAAAAGTGGTAAAAGAAACTACTCAAAAAACTATAGAATGATAGCCCTCCTTGACATCGAATCTAAATACTCTGCCGGCATTTTATTATAAGAGCTGTCAGCCTGGGCTGATCAACACAGCGCCTCCCCTTTAATCAGACCGGCTTTGTGGTCAACTCAGGCACAACAAGCAACCTACTGACTCTAAGCGTTTTGATGGAGAAGGCATCAGTCGTTCGTATCCAACTTTACTGCTGCTTCGTCGACTTCAAAGCAGCTTTTGACCGGTGGCAAAAATGAGTGAGCTGGGGCATACCCCAGGCTCTCTTAATGTCATAATCCAACTCCACTCACAAACAAGGATGCGTGTTGGCTACCCTTCTTTTTAACCTGTTCATCTCTGACCTATCCTCCACACTTGACAAGGTTACCCACCCGCCTCTACTAGATGGAACCCATATCAGCAACCTTTTATAAAGCTGAAAACCTTGTGTTAATTAGCCACACAAAGGTACGCCTGCTGAGGCTACTCGACGAACTACTCCCCTACACAATAAACAACACCCTTGAACTGAATTTGTCAAAAACTAAAATAATTCATTTTGGCAAATGGAAGCAGCAGAAATGTGGGTGGTCCTTCAACAATAAAAGCATCGACACAGTGCCATACTATAAATACCTGGAAATTTTCCTTGACTCTAAAGGCTCCTTCACTAAGCAAAAAGCACTGTCGCTTGAGGTCGCCTCTGCAAAACTCTCACAGCAACTACTTGGGCCAAGCCTAACTCCACTGGTCAAGGTGATGAAGGCTAAGATCACCAACTCTCTATCATATGCACATAAAATTATGATGGGCGCAACAAGCATCTTATTAAATAAATTAACCACCAGAATCTTTAAACGAGCATGGCGCCTGCCAAGGTCCTCATCCCCAACATAAGTTAGATTAGAACTCGGCCTACTAGATAATAATGATGCTGAGGCAGGAGCGTTTATTAAGCTCTGTAACAGACTGCCTAACTTCAGGGAAGGCAGTCTGGAGGCCAAACTTTGGAATTAAAAATCAACCAGCACATCTAGTCAAAAATATCGGCACCACCTGGCCCACTTCCTACAGCTACTTAGAGTTACGGGATACTGAGGAACAAACTCATCACAACAGGCATTAAAGATTGCAATCAAGCGAATCGTTAGGCTCTGGTCTTTTCATTCCGACAGGGCCAAACTATCTAGAAGGAAACATGCCTGGGCTGTTATATCCGATCTCAAACCGGGAGATGAGTCATCGTACTTATCAATCACATTTTAATTGTTCTGGAAGCTTAAGTTTATTGCCCTAAGGTTGGGCGACTGGCCTTTTTGTAAGCATCTGCCACAATGGCAGCGCCTCTGTGTCAGTATCGAATGCAGGGAGTGCGGCCACTACTCAGAAAGCATGGAGCACAGAGCCTGCACATGCCCCGCTTTTCTCAACGACAGAAGGATTTGATTGCAGGAGGAGTGTAACAAACTAGGGCCCTGCACCTGTCGTCAGGCCATAATACCGGATATGAACCCATAAAACACAAAGTTGAACATCTGGTTCACCAAATTTGTCAGCAGAGCAGCTAAATCACTGGGGAAAGATATGACAGCAAATCTTCCGCCGGTTGACCATGCAATCTCATCGCAATAAAGCAAATTGGCGACCCCCTGCTTATAGAGTGTGGGCCACCAGAGCACTGCTTTCAGCTTTCTAAACAAATTGTCATGTTCACTCGTCTACCTTTTAGACTTTTAAAGCTATGCTGCGACTGTTTTGTTACCAAAAACCTTTAACTATAGAGGCAGCAATCTCAATATTTGGACATTTTTAACCATAACCCATTTAAAAGTACGATTATTGCACTGTTTTGTTTTAACTTGAGTTCTTTTTTTTAAACTTTGTTCTGTGTATACATGAGCTATATAGTTTTAACATTTTGTTCTTTTTTTTGTAAAAAAAACAATAACGTTTGAATTGAATTGAAAGTATGACTGTACTACATGAGAATTCATTTCACATTATTTTCGATAAAAAATTATAATTATACACTGAGTCTGTTAATATTTGGTAGTATAAATAAGTATATAATTATTACCTACCATCAACTATAGGTCTGTCGCCACAAATATTTTGTAGAGGAATGCAGGTTTTGTAATGTACTTTGGTAAGTTAAACTTGCTACACACTGAACCCCAGCATGAAGGGATTCCTTGTATTGTGTAAATGGGCCTATGTTTATGGTAAATTATTGATCCCTGATTGCTGGATCAGTTTTGGTAGCAGAGGATGGCTATTATTGATTAGTTTGGTAATAATTATTGATTATTGATTTATTGGTTATTAACATTAAAAGTTAGTTTCTTTGTTTTATGTTGTCTGCAGGTATGGGTACGGAGCTACCTAAGACCCCGGGATGGTTTTAGCCTATGTGGTAAAAGAATAGTGTGGAAAGGTATCATACTGCTGAAGTACTTTGTCTGTTGTCGGTATATCAAACAGTGAAAGGCTGTTGATGTTATTTAGGGACTTATTTAATTGAAAAAGATTACATGAAATAGTGAAAGGTCCTCTTCCAAAACTTTGGCCTTACATCCCCAAAGGAATACCAAGACCTCTTTCTGGAAAGAAAGTCCTCTTCCAAAACTTTGGTTAGTATCCCTAGAGGAGTTCCAAGTCTTCCTTTAACTTAAAATGAGAGTAGAGTAGCGCTGGTCATTCTTTTACAGAGGTGAAACTATCTCTTTATTTAGTGGAACAGACAAAGTAGCATTGTTTTGTGTTGTTTCTAATAAGAATTTAATTAGAAAAACATTGTTTTACATTTCCGTAATATTTTGTAAAGGGAGGGTCAGTAGCAGGAGTAATACTGACATCACAAAAAGCCGCGCTGGCATTGGTCAGGCAGCGGGCGTGTAGTGAGCTGTGATTGGTTAGTTGCTGTGAGCTGCATTGGTATTGGTCAGAATAGTTGATACGTAGTGAACCGTGATTGGTTGGTTGTTGTGAGCCACGCTGGTATTGAACGAGCACTAGCAAATTGAACAAGCAGAATTACGGAAGGATTTTGCTGAGAAATTTAGTGCAAAAAGGATTGAAAAATGAAGATAGTAGAGAGAATAAAAGATTTCTTCGAAAAAGACAAGCCGGGGCGTGGCCTGGGAGCCGAACATGGCGGACCCGTCTCTGTAAAGCTCCGCTGTTCACTCCCTCCATAGACATCATCTGCCATAATCCTGGTCCCAAACTCTCGTCTTGGGTGAACGGCCTGTATGCAGACATGTGACGATCGTGCTGAGATGCCCTGGAGCCGGCAGGGGGCCCGATTTGGCTGCCACGCCCGTGAATCACCAGACTGGCGGAGGCGACGCACCTCTTGGCGGGCAGCGGTGGCCGGCGGCGGCAGATCTGCGGCGGCCGCGTTTCACTGGCGGTGCGGCTTGGGCTGAAGCCTTCCTGCCCGGCGACACCCTCATTGCTGCTGATTGAGGCCTGGTCCTGCGGGGCGGCGAGGGGCGCACTACCATATCGGCGCCCCCTCCCCCGGCTGTGCCAGCACCTGCTGGAGAGGCTTCGAGCCTGGGGTGGCCTACCGTCGGCCTTGCGGCCCCTCTCGCTGCTGCTGACCGACACCCGTTCCTGGGAGACGGCGAGGAGCGCACTACTATCGAGGGGCCCCTCCCCCGGCTGTGCCTGCCTGTGGTCCCCAGCTGGAGAGGCTTCGGGCCTGGTGAGGCCTACCCTGGGCCTAGATTCTGCTGGAGAGGTCCTGTGGACCTCCTGTTTGCCGTTGGACTGCTGCTCTGCCTGCAGGATCCGGCGCTCTACGACATTGCGGTGAGCGGGGCAGGGTTCTATCGGGCTTGACTCTGGTGCCCTTTGAGCCCTTCTACTGCTGCCCCACGCGCCTGACCCCCTGAGGAGGATGGAGGGTGCCGTCGGTCGGGGGCGGGTTTGGACAGGGGGTCGGCTTGCACCAGCTGGCTTCCCCCCTAGACAGGCCAGGGGTGGCCGCATTGATTGTCCTGACTGCCCTATATACTGGGGGCCCCGGGGGCTCTTGGAGGGGATACTTGGCCACGTCGCCTGGGATCGGGTGCCTGGTCTTTGGACACGGTTGGGGTGCTCCATTCCGCCTCATGGTGGGTGGTGTGCCTTACCGCTCCCCCCATTTATTTCCACCTCTGGCTGCGGCACAGACTGATTTGGAGCAGACCTCACACACCATCATGGGCAAAGGCAAGCCCGGCACGGCGGCGCCCAAACAGCCCACCATCGACCAATTCACCACGGCCCCCCGGCTGTCGTTTCTCCGCCAGGACCTCTGGAAGGCAGTCGATCGTATCACTGAGGCTGAGACGAGGGTCTCCGCGGTGGAGGATACAACATCCGCCTGGTGGGCTTTCCGGAGGGTTGCGAGGGATCCTCAATGGGTGGCTTCCTCTCTGGCAGGCTCAAGGCGCTGCTACCCGCAGACGACATCTCTTCCTGCTTCATGATTGAGAGAGGCAACCGTGCCCTGACCAAGAAGCAGCCGCCAGGTGAGCGCCTATGACCAGTTATTGCTCACCTCCTTAATTACGCAGACCATTCTTTGCTTTGTCAGGACACATAAGGAAAAAATGGTCTTTGAGTCCCATTCCATCATGGCCTTCCCGTACTAGCTCGGTCATGAAACGTCTCCATTGCGCGCCACGGTTTGCTTGTGACCGAGTCGTACCGAGTGGTTCTGACCCGGAAGTGATTCGGACGGAGATTTTGCGCGTGTTCGCATTGTATTTCGACATCCGGACCCGTGTACGACTCGGACGTAAATTCAGCCTCCGAATCGGGTCCGCTAATGCTGACCCTGATTCGGTGCCCTTCCGACCGAGATCAGAATCAGCCCCTAAATAGTTAGTATAGTATTGTGTTAAAATAATCTTCTTTCAAATACATTACAACTTTTTAATATTTTTGGAAACAGTAAATATTTTTTATAACAATATTATATGAAAAATAATCTAATGTATACAAAAAAATATTATGTATGTTGTAATATTTTTACTATACATTGTGAAATGTTTAACATAAGAAATATTTTTTACATTTTTAACATTGATATGCATTTTTAATACTTTTTTATTTAAGATTTTCATTTCACATTCAATTCAATTGGGAATAGTCTTTTTTTAATTTCAATTAGACGGTCATTTTTGTTTTCATTAACTTCTATTTTTTGGTCTATCAGTATTCTTTTTTGGTAGATTTTGAATGGAGAAGCTTGCAGTTTGAAGCTGCGTCGCATCTGTCAATGTAAGTTTCTATTAATTACTTTTTCGAGGTAATGTAAGAGTAGGGGAAGGTAGTTAGGTACTGTTTACGTTTTGTACAATGTATTTTTTGTTTTTGTGTAGTGTACTAGGTAGGGTATTTTACATGAAGTATGGTTAGTGCATCATAAGTTTAGTGTTATGTTATGTTTTATAGTGTTACTTATATATAAAGTAGGATGTGTTAAGAATTCTAAGCATGTTTTTGTTTGTTTTATGGTATTATCGCTGTATGTTTGCGCGGGAGGGATTTGTGTTGCCTTCTTTACACGTACTATTAGTTCCAGACTTAGCATTGGAAGAAGGATTTGTTTTATTTTATTTTTGAAGGAAGTGTGTATTAGTTTCGAGTAAACTAATAATTATTATGCATTGCCTTTCTTTTAAGTGTTTCAATTGGGTGTTTCTTTATTTAAATTTATTTTTCAGGTTTTCATGTTTCTACACTACAGAGATTGTGTTGGAGGATTTGGATTTCGACAGTTGTATTTTTCATTTTTTTTTAATTTAAATATTGGATTTTCTACAACTATGGAATATTTACATGCTTTGTGCTTCAGCTACAAAATAGTAAGTAATTTTTAATTATTTATAGTGGTAGGAAATCTTATTTATATATTTATTTTGCTCATTATTTTAATTATATATTTATATTTGTTTTTGATTTAGGTAGGACTATTATATATTTTGTAATTTGTTTAGTTTTTAGAAAAAGTCTATTTGTAAAAAGTATTTGCTACTCATTTTCTGCTCAGCCTGGTGCACAAGGTACTTTTGAAGACCCAGCCACCGTTGTTCAGGAATCCAATTCTGGTGTGCCTCCAGGTGAAATGACACTTGCTATAATATATCAAACGATAATGGCTCATCGGGAGGAAACTTGTCAGGAAAGTGCCTGCGCCCAGGGGGCGTCTCGCAGAGTCCAAAACTTGCTGCCTAGAGTAATTAAGACCTGCACGGACATTGCATCGAGGGTCACGGAGGCAGAAACCCGGATTTCTACTCTGGTAGATGATCTAGTGACTCAAAAATCCACTATAGATGCAATCCAATCCCAGCGGGTTGATATCCAAGGAAAACTTGTCGACATGGAAAACCGGGCACAGAGAAATAACCTGCTTTTCTGGGGGTTCCCGAGGGCACGGAAGGGTCAGACATTCGTCAGTTTGTGGTTGATTTCTTTACAGAGGCATTCCCTGAGGTCAAGGAATGGGACTGGCATCTAGAAATCCAACGTGCCCATTGCTTCCCTTTCAAACCTAAATAACGCTCGAGTCAAACTGACAACAAACCTCGTGCTATCTTAATTTGTTTACACAATTTTTTAGCCAGAGAAAGGATCTCTGATCTAGCCAGGCCTGATAGGCAAAGATTAGGAAAGGGCTGTCAGTTCTTTGTTAGGGCGTAATTCTGACCAGCCACGGTTGAACGGAGGTGGCATCTCCGTCAGCTGATTGCCCCTCTTCAGTCTAAGGGGGCACAGGTCTTTTTGCTTTTTCCATCCAAACTTAAAATTATCTATCAAGGCCAGACTAGATTTTTTGAGTCTGAGATTCAGGCAAAAGAATTCTTGGATTCATTGTAAATTGACTTAACTGTATTTGCTCGAGTACAATTACATTTTTTCTCCTTTTCTCTGTAGCGGTTAGTTGGGGTGATGCTCTCTTAAGGGATGTATTTTTACTTTAGTTTGTTTGCATTGTCCACTATGCTTTCTTTTTTACATCTCCGGAGGACACTTCCCTTATTGTGCTTGTTTGTTTTTGCAAAAATTGGCAGCGACTCTCAGGGGGGTTCCTGCTCATACCAGCTCTTCCATCACTGGGACCTTGGTCCCGCTACCTAGACTGGGGGTGGTGGGGTATGGGGGGGGGTGGGAGGGTGGCACGCAGGGGTGGGGGGTCTTTGGGGGAGGGGGGTTGGGGCGCATACTAAAAAACAGCTTGAAAAAATGTATTTCTATCATGGCTTTCATGGTTTAATGTCAAGAACTATCATAATTGTGATTTTATTTATAAAAGTCTCAATGGCGTCAGGTAGAATACGTATAGCCTCATGGAACGTTTGTGGCCTGAATAATGGGAAGAAGCGGGCTCTATTTTCACGTTGCATCCAGGCTCTCCATCGAGAGGTATTGTGCCTGCAGGAAGCTCATGTGCCTTGGATTAAACGTGAGTACCTAAAAATCCATGGATTTGATTTAATAGTTTGTTTCCATCAGACCTCAATGATAAGGGGGGTGGCTACACTATTAAAACAAGGGCTAGGCTCTTGTTTGAGAACCAGTCAAGATACCGGAGGGAGATGGGTAATTGCTGAGCTCCTGGTTAATGGTACACCTTTGACGATCTGTACTGTATATAGCTCTAATTTGGATGACCCTGCAGTTTTAGACTATCTGAATGTCGAATTGGCTTAATGGCCTCATCCTATTTGTTTTGTGGCGACTTTAACATCAATTTATCAGCCAATTTTGATTTATAAGGAGGGGAGAAATATGCAGGCCAGAAACCTAGAGTCTTTAGGGCTTTGCAAGCTTTGACTCAAGAACATTATATGATCGACCTCTGGTTTTATCATTGTAAGAACCTAGATGGCTATACATATTTTTCTGCCCCACATAAAAAAATGGTTTGCTTGGATTATTTTTTTGTTTCAGACCAACTTGCAGACACTACCTCTATCTCAATTTCTCCTAGAATCATCTCAGACCACAATCTGCTGACTATTGACTGCACTCTGAACAACAGTATAAGAATCCCTAGACCCTGGACTTTTGAGAGAAAAATGTTATTAGAACATGCATATTTAGACCATATGAGACCATGGGTATCCGAATTTTTTAATATTAACAGAGGCTCAGCTTCTAGTAATATTGTTTGGGATTCATTGAAGGCTGCAATTCATGGAGAGACTAAAAGCTTTTCATTCTCTCGTCAGAAGCTAATTCAGGAACAAACTAAAGCGCATATCAAGGAATGATGCCATGCAGAGCTCCAGCTTGTAAGCGTGATTAAGAATGGTGGCGATATAGCTCATGTCCAATTACAAGTCGCGTGTACCAAAGCCTCCTTGCTTGATTTCCTTGGCCAGGGCCTTGCCGCTAAATATTTACAGTTTCGCTCGTCAATGTTTGAATTTGGCGAAAAATCCGGCAGGGTCCTTGCTAAGCGACTCCAGCAACGTAGTTTGGCTAATTGCATCATTAAGATCCAGGACTCCCAGGGTTTATTCATGATACTCCCGATGGGGTCTTCACGTTTTTTTCTGAATGTTATCAAACTTTATATACAGAGCCTTTGTTGAAGAGATCAATACTGCAAAAATCTCGTATCATCATAATGCCGCTCTTGCTGCACCCATAGAGTGGGACAAAGTTGAATTAGCATTAAATTCATTGGCTAAAGGCAAGGCGGCCGGTCCGGATTTGATCCCATTGGAATTTTATTCCTTATTTCGGTTAGAGATTCGGGAGACCTTTTAACAACTCTTGGGGATGCTCAGCTTGGTATCATTCCAGACTCTTGGCGCCATACAACAATCATTTTGTTGAAAAAAAGAGATAAGCCAGAGCTGGATCCTGCTTCATTTAATCCGATATCACTGATTAAAACCGACAGTAAAATCTTTAAAATAATTATGGCTACAAGACTGGCATCGGTGATTGGTATCCCCATTGGTATCGATTCACCACCATGGCTTAATTCCTGGAAGGGATAGGGTGGACCATGTCCGGCGTGTTATAGCACTTTTGGACTGGGCTCAAGTATCAAAATGCCCCCTCGGTGCGATCCTGTTGGACGCCGAAAAGGCGTTCGACAGGGTTGCCTGGGGGTTTTTGTGGAAGGTCTTGCATTGGAAGGGGTTCGGTCCTAAATTTATACAGGCTCTACAGTCACATTACATTGCCCCCCAGGCAACCTTATCTATATCAGGGATGCTTTCAAGACCGTTTGACATCAGCAGGGGCACCAGACAGGGCTGCCCCTGCTCCCCCCTGCTATTCGCTCTCTATATAGATCCGTTTATAAATAAATTAGAGCGGGAGGCGGGGCCACGCGGCGGTCCCGTGCTCGTGACAAAACCGCTCCGTCACGGCCCTCGGGTGAGCTGTGCTTGTGACGGAACAGTTCCGTCACGGCCCCGCCCGCTCTTCAGAAAGTCAGTGCAGGCGCGGAATTCGTGCTGCGCAGTCACGGCGAGCGGGCCGTGACGGAACCGTTCCGTCACCAGCACAGCCCACCCGAGGCTCGTGACAGAACGGTTCCGTCATGAGCATGGGAGGGGTTGAATATATGTCCGGTTAAGATCAATGCGCTTGAATTTAAAGTTCTGGCGTATGCTGACAATATTATTGTTTTATCTAGTGATGTGGCAACTTCCTTTTCAGCCATTAAGAACCTGGCGGAATTGTATGGTCAATTTTCAGGCTACAAACTTAGGGGGTCATTAGGATGACGGGCGGACTTAGTCCACCCACCATCCTATCGGGACTAGGGACGCCCGCCATAAGGGCGGGGGTCCCGTGGGTGGTATTAGGATGCCGCCGCCACAGTGGCGGCGGCATCCTGCATTTATAACATTGTGGCTGGCGGAGCTCTCTGCCCGCCCGCCACAATGCCATAAATGCATGTATGCATTTGCATACACAATGCGGCAGGCACCGCGCGGTGCCTACCGCATTGTATATTGAAATGCAGGGGGGGTACCACAGGTACCCCCCGTGAGCACCCTCACCCCTCCTTCACTTTGGGGGCCCGCAGGGGTCCCCCCAAAGTGAAGACCGCATGCCTTTCCATGGCGGCATTGCCGCCACGGAAAGGCACCTGCCCAGGCCCATCGTAATATGGCTGGCGGTGTCTAATAGACACCGCCACCATATTATTCCTTTTCCAACCCGGCCGCAAGGCGACCGGGGTGGAAAAGCGGCGGACGGTCTTTCCGTCCGCCGAGGTCCCTCCGCCATACTAATATGGCGGGGGGAAAACGAGTGTGGATGTCGGGCGGATTGCCCCCGCCAGGCTGGCAGTGGCTACCGCAAGCCTGGCGGCGGCAATCCGCCAGAAATCATAATGGGCCCCTAGATGTCCAGAAAGCCCAGGTTGTTCAATCTACTGCTATGGGTCCCTCCGATGCGCCAGTCGTACAAAGCACAACCTACTTAGGTATTAAAATCATAGCGGCAGTAGAAAACCTAGCAGAAATGAACATTTTGCCTTTTATTGACACAGCTAACTCTACCTTGCGCAGGCTGGATAATTTACATCTTTCTTTATTTGGTAGGAGGAATGTATTAAAGATGTCGATTCTACCAAAGTTCTTATATGTCTTTAGGACCATTCCGCTGGAATTTGTCCAGTCTAGTCTTGCATGTGCAGAAAGATGTTGTAATAGGTTTTTGTGGGGCTATCGGCAACCCCGAAGGGCAGCAAAATGGATGCATTTACCTTTGGACAGGTGCGGTTGGTCAGTGCCTAACTTGGTGCTCTATAACTGATCAGCTTTACTTTAATATCTCGCCCTGCCTCTTTTTGGGGAGAAAGCCATACTTCCACTAGCTTGTAGGCCCTCTATCTTTGACATTGTTCTGGGTAAGGATGCCGGAGGGATTCTGCTGTCGGTTCTTGAGCCTAGTTATAATATAGAAAAGCTAAGTTCAAGGTTCTTTTAGCTATGTATTCGGTTTGGAGGAAGGTGCGCCGGAAATGGGCAATCTCTAGCATTAACTATTATACACCTTTGGCCGCTGCCAGATTGCTACCCTCCATTTTTCAAGATCATATCACAATCAGATGGAGACTGCACGGTATTTTGGTTTTGGGTGATTTATTTTATGAGCGTTATGTGGCTTCTTTTGTATTTTTAAAAGATAAGTTTTCCTTAGGAACACATGAATTTTTCAAATATCTACAGATACGCAGCTTCCTTGATAGGCATCTTCATAACACTCCTACGGCGCTTGCTAAAAACACACTTATGGAGCTGATTATGAGGAAGGCACGTATTGGGTCTCTCTCTCAAAATCTAATATCAGGTCTCCCAGATGATCTTCTGTTTCAGAACACTATATTGGATACTAAGTTTGGTAAGGTCGGTATAGATATTTCTGCTGCATTGGAACTATCCAACTCAGTGCTAATCTCCGGGAGCCTTCGCTACCAAAGTTATATTGCCCTTTTCGATCTTTACTATACTCCGGCCAAAATATCTAAATGGGGAGGTAGTGGTGGTCACGTTTGCCCAAGATGTGGTTTAATAGCAGCCAATGATGTACACATGTTTTTTTCTTGTCCTAAACTGGATTTATTTCTTCAGGATGTTCAATCATTTATCATTGTTTGTCTTAATATTCCGGTGGTCCTATGTCCCGAATTAGTAATAACTGGCTGCAAAACCGACTGTGTGTCAGATGGATCAACTTATGCTTCTGCCTTATTATGCATTGTTATGTCGTTAATTCGGTTGTGTATAACATCTGAATGGATCAGTCCGGTTCCCCCCACCTTTATAAACTGGAGAGCAAGAATTCTAGCTCTCCACAATTTGGAATCAGCTGTGTTTTCAAGAGGGGGTAAGAAGAGGCGGGAGAAAGGCTTAAAAATATGGGCTCCTTTTACACAATGGTAGAATAATTGAATGTAGGAGCTATCTGGGCCACAGAGTCTGTATGTTTTGGCACCAGTCCTTATGGGACAGGTGCGACTCTTCTGATATATGTTTTTGCTTCCCCTGGTTTTGCCTCGCTTTTCCTCCCTTCTTTTCTTTGTTTTTGGCTTCTTTTCTTATCTATCTAGAACAATGTATATCAACCTGTACTTGCATTGATTGCCATGATTAAGTTTATCAACATTGTACTTTTGTTTAAGATGTCAAGCTGAACAATAAAAAAGTAAAAAGTATTTGCTAAGATATATATATATTTTTTATTATGTCAAATAATTATTGTATTTGAATATATTATTTGACATTATAGTTATATTTTATATCTTAAAAATACTTTTAAGGTTTTGTTAGGAGTTTATTTCATCTAGGTGTGGAATTTTTTTTGAGTATGGATCGGATGAACAGGGTGGAAGTGGGGTGCTACGGGCCCCCAAAGTCCCTTCCACCTCCCTTTTAGGCAGGTTAAACAACAAGAAAAGACTGGTAGAAAAGGTCATTGTAATCCATATGGCAGTGTCTGGCAGGCACTGCCACCATGGTAGGGACTACATGATGTCCCAGGAGCAATTCAGAGCATGGCAGTTGGCCTTGCCAACCCCCAATCATCTGCCCGCCATTAAAATATGGCACCATTAAAGAAAATGAGGTAACCCAGTAACCCTCAGAACCTGGCTAAATGCGCTAACGAAAACAGTGGTTTTGTGGGTTAGATCAACTGATTTGCACCAGGTATTTGATACATTAAAGGAAAATATGTCTCAGTCATATATCCAAGTAACACCCCAAGAAAACCAACTTTTTTTATGCAAAAAAACGAATTTCTGTACTTTGTATATATGCAGATCAATGAAATGGCTGTCTGTGACATAAAACACATACGGCGAAGAAACCAATGGCTATGGTGTACAGTTAATGACTGGTAGTGATATGTGACAAAGTGCTGTACAGAGGTGACATAAATAACATATACATAACACAGAAAAGTATTTAGCTTTCAAGTCCAGAACTCAATGCATAAATCCCAACAGTAGTTATGATTTTCTGTTCAAGTCAGGGAAATTGCGTGGACTAATAGAGACAACAACGTCGACGTTTCAACCCTTAAAATTGTGCAGTGCATTGGGAATCAGAGGCAGGTCCTCATTAGGATGGGGGGAAGGTAACAGCCAATGACTTGGGGGTCCTAATATATGGGCATCCAACTTGCAGCAATTTTCAGGGAGGTGTCAACCGACACCTCCGACTCACATCCGTGGATTGTGGTCTGTTTGAAAACATAAAATTCTGTCTCCACCAGCCGGTGGGAATAATTAATGAGAAGCCGCCAATGAGATCTAATAATTGAAAGAGATTAGGTGGAGACATCCTCGTTCGTCCGTGTCAGCTTAGATGTGCCTATATGGCAGGCGGATAAGATGGTTACAAAGGTGGTGGGACCGCCAACAACTAGCTGTCAGGTGGTCCCACCGACATCATAATCGGCCCCTAAGGGTAGAGTTTTGAAGGTGTCTCAATATGCTTTGATTAAAATGGTAACAGCAACCTTGTATTGCTGTGTGGGGGTCATTTTTCAGGATGACTTGCATCATTGACTGTTCATAGCCAATGATAATGTTTTGTGGGTAGTAGTTATTAGTTCCCTGCTTTATTTTTGTTAGCACTTCTACATAGGGAGTTGTTTGTTTGTTAGGTAATAGTGCATACATGAAGGGGATGTTGGTATTGTGGTACTGTCCATGGATTGTGTATAATTGGAAAAATGGTTTGGGACATATTTTAATTGTACAATCAATCATCCATGTTTCACAAGTTCAAAGTTTTTGTATGTTTGTGGGAGTTGCAAATTTTAAAATTCTTTTTTCGTTTGATTTGTTTTCATAAAGAAGTAATTTTTCTTCGTTATGAGTTATACTAAGTTCAGGTGGTATTTCAACTTCACTGAATGTTTCGGGGTAGGTGTGGTGTCAGTAGTAGCTTTCTTAGTTCAAGCAATTCATCTTTTTAAAGTTGACATTGATGGTTATTGTCTGGCTACATGTTCAGGAACACGGGGAACAATATCCATTAGTATATCTGTTGTGGGTTTCCGAGAGCTAGAACTAGCCTCTTTAAGAGTTTCTAAAACGTCTCTTACTTCTATCTCTGCTATGTTATGGGGTGATTATGCTCTTTGACATTTCTTACATTACAGTAGTTTACCTTGTTGTTGCCCTCCCATAACATGCATTGGAATAGTATTTGGGGCATTTCCTATTAATCTTGTCAGCTGTTTGTTTCTCTTGGGTGTAGACATATCTCATATAGCATAGTAAAGGTTTTTCTTTTTGCGATGTTATGAATTTTGCGCATACCGTCCTTTTGATATTTGAACTTCGATGAATAATTTATTTAGGAAATATTAAATATATAATACATGTTTTTATTGTGTTAAAAAAAGTTAAAAATGTAAATATATTTACTTGTTTTTTTTTTAGAAAATGTTGACTTTTGTGAAGTGTTCTGTTGGTTTTTTAATGCAGTGCTTGTTTTATTCTGTAGAAGAAAATTATATTTTTAATTAATTTGTTTAACAGTATTTTTTGTATTTTCAGGAGTGGGTAGTTAGTAGGGTTTCTGGGTTGAGAATTTTAATTATTGGATTAGTATTTTTTAAATTTAAACTTACTTTCTTTAGAGGAGTTTCTTTGATGTTTGTAAATAGTTGAGTGTACTTTGGATATTCTGTAGAGAAGATATAATTTATAAAATGATAAAGGGCCATATTACAACGATGGTGATCGCCACCATCATAGACAGGTTTCCCACCCGCCATAATACAATGGCGGGCGGTGTGATGGCGCACGGAAACAATGACTGCCACTCATCCGATCGGCTCCTTGAGCCTGCTGGCGCGGCAGAGGGCCTCGCAAACCCTGCAATGCTGGTAGTCATTACTAGGCACTGCCATAGACATTATTATGTCCCTCCCTGCCTGCTGTGTCGTGGCGGTTCATCCGTCATTGACAGGCTGGCTGAAAGGGACACTGGGGGCCCGTAGTGTGTGCCCTTTGATCTATAAATGTTGTGAAATTGTTGCAAAAAGGCCATTCTTCTATTGTTTCATAAGGTATGCCAGTCCTTTAAAACAGGGCAACCTCAGTTGTGGTTGCTTTGACCCACAGCCAAGATTCAATTAAAAAATGTTTGGCTAGGGTAGATTACACTTATAGTCAGAACTCCATTTAAATATGGGAGACCCAAATGCAGGGCCTTGTGACCTAAAGCCATTTCTTTTGGATTTGGCTTGCAAATATACTTTTTGTTCATATTTGGTACTAGGTACAATGAAGATATGTGATGGGTCCTTGCCTTTTGTATAATTTGTAAGAAAAGGTTCTTCATTCCGCACCTATGTGAGACTCTGTTCCCAACTCAGTTTTCTCAAGGAGTTTTGCAGATGATTGATAGGAACTTGTTGACCTGCTTCTAATTCAGGTGGTATGTGTTTTGGGAATGATGGGGTTCCTAAACAGGGATCTGGGCACACATTTGGCTTTTTTGTTATTTTATCATACAGGATGTGAAGGAAATGGATCCGTGCAGCTATCTGATCTAATTACAGTGACAATCAGCGGGCTGCCTACACTGGGATTTTCACTAGCATATCTTACTTTTTGGGGGCATAACAATTGATATCGGGAGATTTTTAGCCATCATGGGTTGACGACAATGGTTGGGACAACATAGCTACGGGGTGCTTATTACCATCTCGTCGCATACTTCTATGAAGTGCTGGCGTGCTCTGATTTCTGGTACTGTCCTTGTTCATTATCCCCTTTTTAAGGAAAGTGCTAAATCCCATGTTTCCCGGACCTTTACATGGATGTCACTAAGTGGTAAGATGAGTCTTGCAGGAGTTTGGAGGTCCGTCATGTGTTTTTTTTAACAGTTGTTTTTATTGGAAATAAAAGCAATACCAGTCACATAAATAGCAGTGATCAATACATAATCAGACATACATTGTCTATACACATTACCACTCAGAATCTTGCCTTCACTCAGCCATCTGCACCCCCTCAGCCCCATTGGGACTCCGCCATGTCCATTGCCATGGTCGGCGAGACACAGAGGTCCCCCCTGTAAACATTCCACTTTCCCTATTTCCTATCCCACTTCTTGGGGCAGCCCTAGATTTGAAAACCTCGTTTTCTGCGACCATACATTTATCTAGGTTTCTTGCCCAGTTTCCAGAAGATGGAGTATCAGCTGCTCCCCACTTTGTCGCTATGTTCCATTTTACAAATGTGTATCCCAGGGTTTCCCCACTGCTGCTCCACCTCAGTGAGATCTGTCGCCTCCCAAATGTTGAGGAGCTCCAACTGTAGTGTCAGTATAATGTCTTTCTGCAGTGCTCATTACATGTGCTGTGTGGCTCTCTCCCATAGGGCCTGTATAGGTGAACATACCCATATGATGTGATAGAAGGTTGCCTCCCCATTGCAACGAAGGAGACACAGAGAGTCTTGTTGGCTCCTGATCTTTGCATGGGTGATACCTGTGAGGTATGTTCTATGTAGGATTTTTAATTGGACAAGGCGAAGTCCGAGAGGGATAGCCACTTCCCTGGGGGACATCAGAGCTGTATGCCAGTCTTCATCCTCAAGTTGTCCAAGATCTGCTTGCCATTTATCTCCGTGGGATTAAAACGGGTCTGGCAGATTATTACAGAGCTTCCGATATGTAAGTGACACAGCTTTTTTTGGCAGTCTCTCAAGGAGCGATGATTCCAGCAGTTATTCGGCACCCTGGAGAGCTGTTGTGAGACCATGACGAATCTGGAGATAATGAAAGACCTCTCCCTGAGCAAGTTGAAATTCCTCTCTCAGTTCTGTAAATTGCAGTATTTTACCCTTTTTCCACAGGTGGCCTATCGTCAAGATACTGATAGTGTCCCATCGGTTAATCCCGGCTGGTTGCAGAGGGGACCCAGCTTTTGGGTTGACCACAATGGGGTAGCCCTGGTCAGTACATCAAGCCAGCCAAGTCTACGATTGGCTCGACGCCAGACATTCACTGTGAGGGCCGTAGGGCCTAGATATCGGCCCTTCCCAGACTTCGAATAGAGGGCCCATTAGAAAGCCCTTCCGACCCATTTGGTACCTATCCAGAACAAAGGCGGGGTCCATCAGGGGGCGATACAACCAATGGTTCACCACCACCAGCTGCTAAGCCCAATAGTACAGATGCATATCTGGGAGTGCTACACCCTTGTCGTACCATCCCTTAGTCAGTTTAGTCATGGCAATACGGGACGCCTTTCCGTCCAACAGCAGAGTCCAAACCTCACTCTCGATATCTTTAAAATATGAGTCAGGGATCTTGAATAGGCAGTTCTGGAGAATATACAGGAAACGGGGAGAGCCAACATCTACTAAAGCGCGGCTCGGCCCAACAGGGAAAGGGGTAATGTTCACCAATGTTTGACATCGCTGCGCAATCTGTCTAGAGGCGCAGCTAAGACCTTAGTGTGGAACAATACAGGATCAGGGGTAATATAGACCCCCAGATACCGAAAACCCTCGGTGGCCATTTCAATGTCACAGTCAGGTGGAAGTGCAGGGATCGGGCCGCGGAGGGTGAAAATCACGGATTTGGACCAATTAATGGAGTATCCCGAACATTTACCAAAGTTAGTGAAGATGTTTAAAAGTCTGTTGAAGATGCAAGATATAGTATAATATCATCAGCGTAGAGGGATATTCCGTCCTCCTGTCCCTCAGTCCATTTCATCCCTCGTAACACCCGATCTCCCCTGACCCATGATGCCAGTGGCCCCAAGATCAATGAGAAAATCATTGGGGACGAGGGGCATCCCTGTGTTGTGCCCCTTCTCAGTGAGAACGTTCTTGATAGATGGTGTTTGACACTTACCTGACCCTTGAGGTCTGTGTACAGCAGCCTAAACCATCCCATGAATTTCAGGGCAAATCTGAACTGTCGCAGCATGGCCAGTCGATGGAGTCAGATGCCATCCTGGCATCCAAAGACACCACAACAGCGTCTTACGCTATGACATGTTAATGGCCCATGACATTGTGGAGGTGACAGATATTTAGTGCTGTGTTGTGGTTTGGAATAGAGCCCGACTGGTCAGCATGGACCAATGATGTGAGGACTGCAGTAAGGCGGGCAGCCAGGCGCTTCTCAAGAATTTTTGCCTCAGCATTGATCAGGGAATCAGCCTTTAGGAGTGCCAAATATCAGCGGGTTTCCCCAGCTTACGGATAAGCACGATAGAGGCCAATTGTTGATCCACTGGCTGGATCCCTTTATCGTAGCTTTTATTATACATGGCCCGTAGGTGGGGCACAACAAGCGGGGCTGTAGCTTTGAAAAATTCAATCGGGACCCCATTGTATGCTGTTAATTACGGATCCGATCTCCTTGTCAACTGATCATCCTCCAGCTTGTCTCTTTCCCCCGCGGACCGGACACATGTCCGCCAGTAAGTGGCTTGAGTCCGCCGCCGTGGCCATGGTGAGGGTATGTTTATCTGCTCCAGGTGATCTGCAAAGGCATCCGGGATTGCCTGGGGGTCCGTTAACGTCTGTGTGTTAATAATTGTAAGACAAGGGACCCACCGCTCCGACTGTTCCCTTTTTTCCAACCACGCGAGCAGCTTGCCCGCTCCATCCCAAGTTCGTAAAGCCTGTGACATGTAGCAAGTAAGCATGCACCAGCCAGCTCCCGGGCTAGGGTTTTATATTCAAGTTGCTTTGTGGTTAGACTATGCTCCGTAAGCGCACTGGGGGAACGGGAGTGTGCCATCTCAAGTTGCTGCAGTTCTTCCTCAAGCTGTTCTTGCTGTAGATTTTGCTTCTTATTATACCCCACCTTGAGAGCCAACGCCTGACCTTTCACTACCGTTTTAAAGGCCTCCGATATTGTCTGCGCAGAGTCCACCAATCCAACATTTTCTTTGAAAAAGTTCTCGGACTATGATAGGTGGCTCTCTTTTATATCCAGAGCAGCCAGGAATTAATAACTATAGTGTTGTGCTGTCGCCTATTGTAATGTGTGAGTTCCACCCATACTGGGGAGTCATCCAAGATGCCCTGGGGCACCTAGGCTAGCCTTTGATCTTGGGTGATGTGTCACTATATGGACTTAATGAATAGCCTTGATACCCTATGAAACATATGCACACTTTGGTTGGTTATACACCTTTCTTCACTTTGTGTTATTAAGTTGCATTACAGGGTGGATTTGCCCTAATCATTAAAGTAGCAGATTTTGTCTGGCTGCAAGTGGATGCTGATAGATTGACCCTATTGAAGGACTGGACAATATAATATAATTTGGTACGTATTAGCTTTTGCGTGCCCAACTGCCGTTTTAGGCATAGTATAATATCCGCTGGACTCTAAGACCCACGTTTTAACTTCATGGAATTGATCTTATTGCATGTATCACTTTGTGTCATCAGGTGCACACAATGGGACGGTTTGGGGCAGACGACCCAGGTAGTAATTCGGTATGGCGAGAGTGTAGGCTATTTGACATATGTTGATTGAAGAAGGTGATAAATAAATTTAATGTGGTATGTATCAGTGTTTAGTATGATCTACTGCCCTTTCAGATATGTTACAAAAGTCTCCATTTTCTGAACTATGTCTGCCTGCTAGGACTTGGATTAGGATATATCTTTTGATATGACTATGTGGCATTGAAGTTTTTATTGTCCTTCATCTGTCAAGAACATGTCATTGTCATAAATTCTGACATAATAAGTAAGATTTAAACAAGGAGGGTAACTCTTATGTCTCTGGTTTATTATTTATTATTTTTTACAGTTATCATGTTGTGACAATAATTTAAAGAGATTATGCATTATTATGTAAAGACCTATGAAATGTTGCTGACTTGTCCAGCACAGTGAACTATAAATGAACAGGATATTTTCCTGTTTATTTCACACTTTTTATGGTGCACAGTGATTATGATGCAACGGTAATTTGAATACGTTATGCATTGTGTACAATGAACTATGATATTTTGTCCATTCACAAGTTTGTGTTTTGCGATTTTGAAAAGTCTATCTATTTTCAAGCAGTCACTGGCCACATGCTAGCTTAGCTTTTGAGGAATAGCTGCCAATTTTTTGTACATTAGCTCTTTTAAAATGCATGTTGATTTTAATGGTTTTTTTACTTCCATTGCCATGTATTATTGTTTTTTAGGGATGTCTCTGTCCTTGGGAAATTATGAAATGATGGTATTTGTTATCTTTTACAGGTACAACTATGTGTCATTTATGCACTTTTTGTATGTGTTATTTATGTGTATATTGTGTGTCATGGTATGGATTGTGTTATCATATTTTTATTTCTATATTCTTTGTACTTATTGCATTACAGCCCTGAAGCAGTCAACTTTTATGCGCAAAATGCGTTCTTTGTCTGCGCTGTAAACATTTGATTTTTTTTTATTGAAAAAAGTCAATAATTGAAAACATTCTGGAATTTGAAGGGGACTTTACTTCCTATGATAATATTTGATTGTGGTGCACGCCTATTCTGCATAACTATATTCACCGCTCTGCACACAGATACCCATGCAAATTTCAAATTCTATGGTGGAATGTCTATGACAGCACCATAGCTCAAGAAGCCAAATCCAACAATGCAGTAGAAGGATGGTACAATGCCTTCCAATCTACACTATAAAATTGACAAGGGGACCCAAATCCTTAAACCTGGGGTGATATAATGTTTTAGGAAACACTGGTACTAAGTGGCCAATAAGGTCCAAAGTAGACATGAGAAATTGAATTAGAGATAGATCAGTATGCCTCAATAAAAGTGGACATATATGGTAATTAATCTAAAAGGAGAAGCAAGGAAGATTGTTAACAGGGACACACTGGGATAAAGTAAGACATCTTATTTATTTTTTTAACAATATACAAATGTAATTCAGGTGCTCACAGAAAGGTGACAGTGACGTGGTGAGTGAGGGTGACTTTAAAATATTACATTGCATTGAAAACATGAGGTGGAAACTCCTAAATAGCAACTTATAAACAGTGCAAGGAGTTCCTTGTTGTAGGGGGTTGACAGTGTTTCGATCTCAATGATTTAGGATCATCTTCAGGACAGAGTGTATGAGAGCAAGAAAAATTGGAACAACCTGTCGATGCTGGTATTGCAGAAAATAAATTCAAGCTGGACACAGTGAGCAGCGTCCGCCAGTATAGAAGAATCAAAAGTTGACAGGTGGACGCAATGGTAGGGGTCTGGATAAGGTCACAGCATGAGCCCAGGGAAATGATTAATATACCCTGGAAGGTTAATCGTGGCAACTTAGGTGCCTAATTGCTGCATGCGTTGATCTGCGCGGGCTGGACCAGAGTCTTGACCCTGTTCCTTGTGGAAACAGTCCAGCCCTAACTGCCAAGCAAGGTCCTTCCTGGACCAGAAACAGGGTTAAGATTGATTTGCATATGGCTGGGTCCCAACTGGGCTGGTGTAGTGAGCAAAATAATGATGGATTTAACCCTGATCCTTGTGACTGGGGGTGAATGTTTGCACTGTCCAGCATTCCGTCCATGCATATGTCGCCCTAAGTGGGAAGGGTATGCTCAGACGTGGGTCCTGTGATCAATACACCTCTGGATTTTAAGCTAGCCTGGCTGATGAAGGGTGATGCCCTGAAACTGGTCCCAGGATGCTTGTTTCCGCTCTAGGCAGGACCTGTCTTAGCAGTTCGGGCTGAACTGTTCCCACAAGGAACAAGGTCAAGACTGTTTTGCATATGGCTGGGTCCAAACTGGGGTGGTGTGGTGAGCAAAAGAATGATGGATTTAACCCAAGTCCTGGTGACTGGGGGTAAAGTTTTGCATTGTCCAGAATTCCGTCCGTCAAATGTTTCTTTGGCTTAGAACTGGCGGCAGGTCTTTCCCTTATTTAGGGCCTCTCAAGTGGAACAAGTTCCCAAGGGAACTGCCCCAATATGCAGCATTCCCGCTTTTAAAAAGGAAACTTAAAACCTGACTACTCACACAATCTGTATAGGGTAAAAGCTGTCACCGTTTGTCTTTAGTGCCGGGAGTTTCTGTGCGCTGTATACATTTTCATCAATAACATAATACAATCCTATTATACAAACAAAAACTATATACGCAGTACCCAAAAATCTGAGGCAAAATTCTAAACAGCATAACTAACATGTTTTAACTAAATATTAAACTAGTTATGTTTATAAATCATCCAAAAAACATAAAACTAAAATAGCAAAAATTACTAATTCATAAAATTAATGAGTATATTAATTTGTTCAAATAGGTAAAAGTCACCCACCACAAAGCTCAAATGTCAAATAAAAAAAAAAACGGAATCCATTAGTACAACACATAAAGTGTAACATAACAGCTACCAATTACAGAAAATACACATGCATAATACAATATTACATTCCCCACACTAAAGTGAATTTATTAAAGCTTAATGTTCTCTAGATGTAGCACTTCATAACTTTCTACAATATAATGATACATCACTACCAAACTCTAGGTGAGCCTAATGCAAAACACTAGTAAGAAAAATAACACAAGCTACAAGTAAACTTTAAAAACACTAAAAAGTAAGACTATAACCATTTACTGTGACTCACATTATGGAACAGTAGCAAAAAATAACTTAAATAGATTACAAAAGTAAAGGTAACGGTAAAAGAAAAGCCTCTAAATTAAACACAAAAAAGACTATTTCCATAGACAAATCAATGGGGATTGATATAGAAAATATTTTTTTTAATGTTTAAAGAAAAGGTAACATTTTTTAAATAATGTAAAACGTCACTAAAAAGTTATATGAAAATATGAAATACTTATGTAAACTATATATTAATAATATCATTAAAAATATATAAAACTATTTTAAATATACTTAATACAGGGATTTAGAAATTGTTAACAGAAACAAGTGTATAAACATATAAAATTAAAGGTACCAAATGTCAACAAAGAAAAATTTACAAATGTCCAACACTTAAAAAAGTATCAACATCTTCTCCTACGCCGACGACACCCAGCTGACTCTCTCCCTCACAAACAAATCCACAGCGCCAAGAGCTACTTCCACAACTGGATGAATGAGCTTCAGGCTTAACTCAGACACGACTAAAGACCTCATCCTGGGCACCACCCCCTCTGCCTGGTATGATTCCTGGTGGCCCACATCACTCAAAACTCCCCCACACCCAGGCACCACGCAGAAAACCTTGGCATCATTCTGGCCTCCTGCTCTCAATGAACTGTTAAATCAAAGCTGTCTTGTTCTCCTGTTTCCACAGGCGTTCCTTCTTTATAAGATCTTCAAGTGGATCCCCACTGAGTCCAGGATAATGGTCACCATGCACTCGTCAGCAGCAGACTAGACTATGGCAATGCACTCTATGCCAACACAACCCACAAACTACTAAAGAAACCACAGAATATCCTGAACGCCTCTGCCAGACTCATCTTGAACATTCCATGCCTCAGCCCCATTACTGTGCACCTGCAAGACCTTCACTTGCTACCTATCAACAAAAGAACTACCTTCAAGCTCCGCACTCACACCTAAAAGCCCATTACAACATTTGACCCTCAATAACTCAACCATGCTTCTCCTTCTGCAAGCAATCCCACCAGTCATCTCAGCTCCATCCCACGGACAGAAAAGACCCTGGCTGGAGGAAGATCCTTCTCCTATCTTGCTGCGAAGACATGGAACTCCCCACCTCTGCACCTCAGGCAATCATCGTAGCTGCCGCTATTCAAGAAGGACCTAAAGACATGGCAAATCCACTGCCACCTAGTACTATGAGACGGGTGAGTACTCACACTTTATAAGAAACCTGATTGATTGATTTTTTTAATTCAATATTACAAATGTACTAACATATTGTTTAAATATAACAATGGACATGTTTTATGTGCACAAATATGTATATAAATAATTAACAGTATATCATTTACATTAATTAAATGTTAAAAAATATTAATACAAATTGCAAACTGTGCTATTATTAAAAGAAGATTTAATACTGTATGTAAGAAATTCAATATTAACTTCTATCTTAACCATTCTGGGTAAAGTATGATACCTAAAGGGGTTACATATACTATTCCCAATACAATCAAAACCATTTTTGTCAAGGTGTTGGACACTAAAGAGATTTCAGTTACAATTCCCACTCCAATCTAAACCATTTTAAGGAAGGTGTTGAACACTAAATGGGCTACATTTACTATCCCCACTTCATAGTAATACATCGTACATACATTCTTCTACAGTAAACAATTGACATAACTAATAACCCCCTCTTACATAAAACATATTCGCATTGTAATTAACTGTACAAATTACCAAAATAAATACTTATTTTCAATTGATAACATTAAATTAAGTATGCCTTATATTCAATATCATTACTAAATAATTAACAACATAAGTGCTACATAAAATCACACATTAAAAATAAGTAAACAAATTATAAAAATACAGATATTATTTTGGAATTATATATATTTTAAAAAACCATGATTGATTCATTTTAATACATACATAACATTTAATCACTTTTGTTTACATACATAAATATTTAAATTACGTTTAGAAGTACATAGTTTACCATTATTATAATATGTTTTTCTCTAATTGTAATAAAAAATATAAAAGAATTATAACACTCAACCATATTTTTCATTTTTTCACATACATTTATATTATTAAGAACAATTGCATGCAAGACCTAAAAGATTAGGGTTCATTTATGAAAACTGGCGCATCGCTGAGGTAAGGCAGAGGTGCATCAGAAAAAGTTGCACTGTGGTACGACATTTTGAAGCAACTTGGATGCGTTGAATTTACAGCACGGCATACCATGCAGTAAGGTCCCATGGTATGTCAAAAAAGTGACGGTTCCCTGAGACCGCTGCCTCAAAGAAAAGTGATGCATGTGCAGGCAAAGTGACACTAGGCTGCTTTGCAGCACATAAAGCAAAAGTGACACATTTCAAAAATGACATTTTTTCACACCCCAAAACAGAAAGATGGAGCAGGCAGCAGCAGCCAGGGCAACACCCTCAGCCAGGATGTCCAGACAGAACTCCAGGGGAAGCGAAAAGTAATTTTAGTGAGTAGGAGAATCAAATGCTGGTAGCAGAGGTAACAAAGTATGAACTCTTCGGCACCTCAAAATTGCAATTAGGTCAGAAAGAGGTAATTTGACAGTCCATAGTGGACAAGATTAACAGTGTTGAGCAACCTAAAAGAACAGTGTCTGAGAGCATGAAGTGCTGGTATGATTATAACCATAGGGCCAAGGAGAAACTGGTCATGAACCTGAAAACAGCCATGCGGACTGGAGGAGGAACAGCTGACTGCCTTGGAAAAGCATGTGGTAGCAGTCATCTGAGCAGAGCTGGTGGCAAGATTTCCCAGACAGGACAGTGCTGGTCATAAGGACCAACAAGACTTACAGGGTAAGTGGCAACAAGGAACAATATGGGCAAAAATGTCATGCTGTGCAGCCCAGCAACCTATGTCACTGAGCTGCACTGTGCTAGGTGCAAGGGGAAGTTTAGGAATCTTTCTCATGTACAGTCATACATCACATAAATGTCAGTCACACTGCCCGGTTACATGTTGTACAGCTCTGTCCAGCTCTGTTAAGTATGTCATTGCATATGTGATGTGCAGCACTAGTCCAGGCAGACCTTTGTATGCTGGGACTTGCAATGGAATGTATAACATGAGTCGCCATAAATACAAGTCCCAAAATACAAAGCAAAAAACATGGACAGGAACAACACATCATGCTCGGATACTTGAACCCTGTCCAGCCTGACAATAACAATGCTGGCTCTCTTGCACCATGAGGCTAGTTTCTCTTACTTGTGCCCATGTAGCCGATTCAGGACTGTAAAGCAATGGACTGGGGTTGTCGGAGGATAAACTCCTCACCAGAGAGGAGGGTCATGTGTGCGCCATGTGAAGTTTCACCACATAGGAAAGTGTGAAGAGGCATGTGCACAGTCACTAGAATGTAATTGCATTGCACATAGCTGTCCTGATATGCTGGGTGAGAGCACACAGGTGTTGCCTACCATACTAGAGATCACCCTAACTCCTGTCATGTTCAAATTCATACTGGGGGTGGGGGTGAATGCAAGTGATGTACACCAGGAGACCATGGAGCAAGTCACTTTGCTGTGCTGGCCTACGCCAAAGTGAAAAGACAGGAAAGCACTGTATGTATGCAAAACTGTGAATTCCTGTCCTTTCTCTCTGCATCCACGACATTTCAGCAGCCTAATGCCAAGACAGGCATCCATGCACCATGGTGCAAGGGTGCCTATGTTGCATGCAGGATTTTGTTTTGCACAGGAAGAGGCATTTTCCTGCACAGAAACAATCCTAAGAGGCATTTTCGGCATTCTGTGCCTACTGTAGAATGCAACACACATAGCAAAAACCAGGAGAAATAAAGAAATTTGCCCTTGTTACGCCTCACTTCTTGAGGCGTAAGGATTTTGCATCAATGGGTGCTGGTGAAAACACCAACTGCAACGCCTATGGAATGCCTCTTGAGTGCAGAATAAGGCAAGGCAGCGACTTGCGTGTCGTTGCCCTACTCAAGATTTATGAGGCCACTCAAAGCGACACAGGGTGGCTTTGCATGGCTTCATAAATCTGATTCAGAACCCTGCGTCACGCATGTAGCAATTTATGTGGGGTAAGCATGATTCCAGGCTCTCCTAAATAAGATCTCATGTGTGTTTATTGAAAGAGTAGATGTTATGTGAGTCTGGTGGGCCCTGGTAGTGCAGTACACTGCTGGTGTTGCTGAGCACGTTGAACTGGTACTGTGTCTGAATGGGAAAATATTGCATAACAAGGAGGTGAGAAGTGATGTGTGTACTGCAAATTAGCTTGAGCAATACCCACCCACTGCTGGGTTTGATAGTGTCACGGATGTGTCGCAGGTGGGAAGGGATGATAAAGAAGAGGACATTGGTGTACTTCATCCAACATGTGATGTGAGCCTTGGTGAATATGTAGCACGTGTCAGGAGGGAGCCGTAAAAAGAAATGCCTAACCATGCCACATATGTCAAAGAAGGTGGATGAGAAACAGGGAGTAGTGAATTGACATTATGAAGGTTGCCATGACTGTGATCAGGATTCAGGGATGGTTGGAGAGTGAGGTGTATGGGCCTAGTTGTTTCACAAACCTGGGTCGGTCAATTGGATATGGTGACTCACATTGTTGGTGTAGGTGTCACATGAGAATCAATGTATCATCTGGGTGCCATCAGTCCCTGGGACTAAATGAGGATTGCCAAAGGAGCCATGTACAAGTACAAGTAAAAGTAAACGGGACTGAATCAAACGATGCAAAATACTCTGCAGAAAACCAACTCTAGCAACCATGAAATGGGGTGAGCGTCAACCTCCCAATTTTGACTGGGCCTATTCCCACAGAGTTTGCTCACAGTGCCCACTTTTCTGGACTATAGAGCCAACTGTATGTGGAATGAAATCACATGAGTATAAACAAATGGGAAAACCGTGGTAAGTACATGCAAGGCTGCTAGATGTGTCGAGTTGTGTGCATGCATGTTAAATACGAACCATTGGCAACATAAATGCACAATGTGCAAGCAGGACAGCAAAACAAGGCAGACTGTTGTGACATACTGTATGAAAGCCAGACTGAAGCTTCAAATCAAATACATGACCAAACCCAAATCAATTTCCCTGGAGATGTGGGCCAACCAGTGGCCAGAGAGAATGCAGGCAACCCAGGGACAGTGCATTGTGCACAGTAGTGGTGTCAATACATGAAACCACAATCACAATAGCCATCATGAAAAAGAAAGCTAATCACCAGACATACCACATCTGCCAGCCCATGCCCAGTTCTGGACTCCAAGGACCCCTAAGTTGTTTTCCAACAGCAGATGGTAGGAGTCCGGTGGCAGCTGGTAAATAAGGAGCGGTTGGGGAGGGAGGGTGTCATGGGTACCCTAGAGGGAGTCTGTAGGTGCCTTGGTCCCAATAAGGACACCTCTTAGGCAATAAGAGGCACCTAACCTCCACTCCATAGATGAGAAAAGCCCCTTACTGACATTGTTTGTGTCATAAGACAGAGGCAAGGACAACAGCCCTGCTGATATTGTAGTGTGTTTATCTAGGTACCTATATTGATACTCCTATTTCTGACCCTTGTCCGGTTATTAATTCACTAATGTCCATACAACGGCACAGAAACCCGTTTTCAGATTAGGTCATAGCGCATGCTGTCACATTAAGCAAGCACTATCCCTCCAGCCCCCTAGAAAGCACACGAGTTCTCAAAACAAATCAAACCTCCAGCAGACCTGGGAAATCCCCTGCAGCTATGTTTTGATTTCGCTCGAGAACTCCTGAAAAGAATGTAAGAACGACCAGTCCTTATGACATTCTTACTGACGTCTTATGTCCATCCTTACGTCAAACTCGGCACCTTTCAGGTATAAATATACCAACGCTGCCCTAAGCAAAGACACGGTGGTGACGAGCTTGGAGCAGCGCTACTTGCCGGAGAGCCCAGCTGATGCAGAAAAGCCCACGGACGCTGCCCCTCCCTTTTGACGCGCTGAGAGTGACGCTGCCTTTTCTCCTGCCGAGAAATCCAGCCTCCGGCGTTTCCAGCCACCCTCGCGGGTAACTGGGCTATCGAGTCCTGAGACAGAGATACCAACCCTCCAGCCTTCTAAATCCCAGGTACTGAACTGACTAACCCCTTACAGAGAATTCTTGAGTCAGATTCTTGGCAAAACAAACTTAACTTAAACTGCTACTTACTTACTCCCTCCCACGTATTAGGCTTAGGTCAGGTACACCGGGGTAGGCGTAGTTAGAAGCACCAGTTGAGTACGATTAGTCAATGTATATATGTGTGTATATCTTTCATCCATTTTAAAGTATCATATGGCTACGAAACCATATCAATGCTTTTACAGTATTATTTTATAATCCTGCTTTTACTGTATGCACTTTACTTAACCTTAAGTATTGCTACTGTAGCGATTCATTTCTCTTGTATGAGAAAAGAGACTGATCAATAAATAACATCTTTTTATTGAACACGCCCATCTCTTCTATCTCTACAAACTGGTGGAACTAAGTATGCACGTACTGACTGAGTAAAATGATTGTCTTTTGTTTTCACACGACTCTAGAGATATACTCTTGATTAGGGGGGAGCAAAGTTGTCATGTTCTATGGTTGTCAGAAACTAAATCCCTTCTTGTCTATCCAGGGAGGTTAAACTCCTCCTTGCCTATTCGAGAAAGTTTCTAGTGAACTCTACGCTAGCTGGCACACATAACTTTAGGTCTAATATCGTCAGTAGAAGACCTAGTTAACCACAGTCCTACGTCTATACTATTGAAGATATTATTCCAATGCGCAGAGCCTATTGGGATAATAGGAACTACACTACATGGCGCCCAACGTTTGGTAAGGCGATAAAACTAACGCAAGGCATTAGAGTAACTCAGTCATGCTTTTCCACACAGACCCTTTTTTTCCCATAAAACTCCAAAGACGTCTGGAGTGGGTGAAAGGTTAAATCCGCCAAACTTAGTAGGAGGAGACTCCTATGTATGGTTTTTGGTTTATTCAACGTTGAAGGATACAGTGTTCCAAAATATTGTGCATCCAATCTTTGTTTCGGTAGAAACCTGATCTGCAACAAAATCCCTTCCTGTCAGTAAAATGTCAGACGGTGAAGGAGATAGGGAGACAGCTAGATTAGCAGCTCAACTCCTAGCGGAAGACACAAGTCTCCTACAGCAAGACCCGGATGCAATACTCATCCCGGTCAGCATAAGAAAAACTATAACTTTAAAACTCATAGAAAATGGACTGACATCGAGAGGTGGTACAGTCATATTCGTAATTGAGGCACACGAATATCGGCAGACAGAGGTATTCTATTCATGGATAAATTTTCCAGCAGCAAACGCTATAACAAAGGAGTTCCACTATTACAAGATAGAGGAACCTCCGGATGAGTACACCCCTTTCGAGGAGGTGGAAATACCACTCAAATACCAAGAGCACCTGCTCTGGTTTAAAGGCGCCCTAAAACATAATGATCACATCACCAGGCTCGGTCCACTAGGTAGACCAGGAGCAACGTGGCCGGTTCTAGCCGGCTACACACCACATCCAGACATTGGAATAATGTCGAAACCAGAACTTTTAGCACAGCTAGAACAACTGGTTAAAATACACAGACAATTAGTCCAATATGTAATGCGGACTTCAACAGTCCAACCAACTATTAAAATTCCAGAGCTGACCCCTCATCAGGGGAACACAAATAAAATCACACCACAGAACATACAGTTCTGTCTAGGTAAAGTACCCATTAAAAGGGAACAAATTCCATTCTGGTTAGCACAGAAAATCACTCAAATAGAGGCGGTATTTCCAGATACCACCCCTGATGAGAAACACAGGATTCTGACTATCGGCCTTCCAATGGGGATCGGACCACATGTGGAGGACTGTGACACTTGGGGTACAGTCTTTGCTTCCATTTACACAAAAACACATGGTGTTCCGTCCATGTCGGTAATACCAGAGGTGCTAAAACAGATTCAAAATGAATACGGTCCGGAACCTGCTTTAACTCTGGGTATGAAATTACTGAAAGACTTTAAGCAGGTCTCTGCAATATTACTAGCAAACATAAAAGGGAAAGCAGCAAATGTGGCAATCCGCCAAAGATTGAAGGAAACACATATAGCAGATCAATCATTTGAACTTGCCAGAATCATAGAAAAATCCTATGAAGAGCTAGGAAGAGATAGTTTGGGTGGGAAACCAGTGAAACCCCAACTAATAGAAAATCCTGAAAAGGTATTTATTAAAAATAATCTAAACACTTCAAAAAAGAACTGGGATGGAAATAAACAATCCACTCCCAAAGAAGATTCCAGTCCAGAGGAAGGTCTCCTCGGCGGAGAGAAAGATCTCCGGACCAAGGACACAAGTCTCCCCAGAGGGAGCCCTCTGAGAAAAAATACACCTTAGAAATAGGGATAATTTGAAGAAACCTGATAGATATCAAGATATTGATACACGTCCCTCTCGATCTTTTCAGACTTCCTCGCAGAAATCGGAAAAAAGAGGACGGTCAGAACAAATGGAAGAGCACGTCAAGTCCAAAGACAAAGAACCTGCTCATCAAAGTAAAAAGTTACAATTTCCAAAGAAGAAGGTAGCCAGCATTAAAATAATCAAACATGCCGAGGATCCTGAGGACTCAGTTGAAAAACGGAGAGTGGACTCAGACAATGCTAGACAGCGCAGCAGAAGTAAGCATAGCTCGCAAGATCCTGATGAATCATCTGGAGACAGTGGACACAAATGAATACATTCAAGTGGAAACTGCAGATACCAGAGTTAGCAAACCTCATAAAATATATGAAATAACTTTACGTATAGAGGGAGATAAGACTAGGAAAATAAGGGGTCTGTTTTGGGATAACCTCTCCAAAGGCTATGACATCCTTTTAGCTGAAAAAGACTGGCCACCAGAGTTTGTCAGGGAATGCCCTCATGGCGAAGAAATGATTATGCCTGCCTTCTCAAATCATATTCCAATTCATAAAAAATATACACTTGCAAGAAAGTGGGCAGTAGCCCAAGCTCCTGCACTATATAAAAATCATGTGGGATGGGACGAGGACTCTCCTCCTCACAAGATCCAGTTAAAATCTCAACCAACTGCACTGAGGCAGTACCCAATTAAGCAAGAAGCTAAAAAACAGGTCAGGGAGATCTTAGATCAACTTGAATACCAGGGGGTGATTGAAACATGCACCTCACAAATGAACAATCCTTTGTTTCCTGTCTCCAAACCAGATGATTCATATTGTCTAGTTTTGGACTACAGACACCTTAACTCATGCTGCAAAACGTTTGCAGTACAAAACTCACACAGTGCCGCACTAATGAATAGCATGGTGCGCAAAAAATACAAAACAACATTAGACATATCTAATGGATTCTTTTGTCAAAATATAGCACCTGAAAGCAGATATTTGACCGCATTCTCAATAAATGGCTCGCAGAAAATTTCTGTCGTTTGCCCCAAGGGTTCAAGAACAGCCCAGGTTTATTCTCAGCGAGAGTAACAGAGTTACTACAAATATATGATGACGAGGCATTATCTTATGTCGATGACATCTATCTAACAGATAATGACTTGGATACTCACTTGAAAAGAGTGAACACCATAATACTTGGGTTCGCAGCAGAGGGTTACAAATTCAACTTCAAAAAGTTAAGAATTGCCCATCTAACTGTCCTGTTTTTAGGATATGAATTATCAAGTGAAGGCAAAAGCCTGGCTGACAATTTCCTAGAGAAATGTGCTGTAATCCAAGCACCTAGAACACTGAAAAACTTGCCATCAATTCTAGGTTTCCTAAATTTTGGAAGAACTTACATTATAAATTATGCAGAGAGGGTTAAACCCCTCTATGATCTAATAAAACCAGATTTCAAAAGAATCAATTGGACTCAAAAACACACAGAAATTTTGAGATCTTTACAAACAGACATGTTAGTTAAAACAAAACTACAAACACGCGATAACACACGCAACCTTGTAATCCGAGTCATCCCAGGAAGATGCGGATTCACATACCTAACCTCTAATGAGGGAGAAACGGTACCAATAGCTTACAAATCACACTTGTACACAGAAGCGGAAAAAACATTCAGCATTAAGGAAAACATTGTTCATGCGGTTCAAACCTCTGTAGCAAGAGAAAGATACCAAGCTGACGGCAGACGGATTACAGTCAGAACAGCAGAATCAGCCTTTGAGGCATTAACAAGCCCAAGTAATTTACCTACAATGGCACTAAATCCGAAATGGATACAATGGGAAGATTCTCTTGCTACAGACAGAGTGAAATACTATTTTGATCCGGAAATGAAAAAATTAAAAGATCTAGAATATGAAAGAGAATATCCTCTGCCTGGCGAGATTCGGCCCATACGACAGTACGCCTGTGTAATATATACAGACGGACATGCTCAGCCCTCAGTGTGGGGAGAGCAAGCTTATAACGCCACATGCGAGATTACAAAAGACGTGTGGCGCGAAAGTAAATTGAAACCTCTATTTGCAAAAACACACTCAGTGGAAAATAATTCAGAACAACAAACTGAAATAATAGCGTTAAAAATGGCACTAGATAATGCGGATCGCGAATTCCTGACACTAATAGTGTGCGATTCATATTACTGCGTCAAATCATACAATAACGACTTGCAGAAATGGGTTGAAAACGGGTACAAAGATGACACAGGTGCCACAATAAAGCAAAAATCGCTTTGGGAACAAGTAGTTCTTTTACAGGAAGAACTACCAAAGACTCACGTGATACACTCACCGAGTCATCAGCGTGATGGCGTTCACGTTGCCGGGAATTTATTGGCTGAGAAAGCCACAGCGAAAGCAACTAAATCGGCTTCCGTAGCTACAAAAAAGCGTTCGGGAAAATACATTGACGGGGAAACAATGCTGGCGGTGAAAGCGTCATCAAAAGGCGACTGCTCAGCGCTACCCATCAACTATCCACTCAATTATACATACATAATAGACGCGAACTCCGTTCCTTTTGCTCAAATCCCTGGAGTGGGGGATAGGGTAATTCCAAACAGGACCAGGAGAGGCTTCTTAATACAAGAAGCACATATGGGATTAGGTTTAAGGCATCAGACAATCAAAGAATCTTTGACAGAATTAAAATCAGAATACTGGTGGCCGGGGATGAGCGTGGATAATCACAAATTTGCAAAAAATTGTGACAACTGCAACAGAGATCGCAGTGGCGAACCGGCCGAGGTAGTGCCAGAACACATAATAGAAAGCATAAAGCGATCTATTCGCATGATTAAACAAGAAACATGCGTCCCAATGTATATTATTTGAGACTATCATCACTTAAAATGTAGACCCCAGCTCTCGGCTGACGTCTGAACTGTTATAAAAAGATTTGCGAGTCTATAATGGCATATACGCATGGGGCATGCTACATTCTGACCATTGCCCTGCTTTTAGCTCTCGAGCTTATGGGGGGTGTATGGCCAGCATGGGCATTGCATTGCGGGACTCTTAGCACTTCCTTCCTGAGGGAAACGGGATGGTATAAAGAAAAAACCAAGGCATAGAGCAATCTATAACGGCAAAGGTATTAGGTTCGGGAGCTGGGTGGGTCAAACATTTAATAAGTGTCCAACGTAGTCTTAATAATCTGCCAAGAAATTCTCTGAAAGGTCTCAGTCCGTACAAACTATTGTTTGGGACTAGAATGTTAATCCAGGACCTCGACAGTCAAATTTCAGTGGTTAAAGAAAAATGCTTTGATATCAAAGATCGTTTGGCTATTTTACAGGACTTAAACGAAACAAGAAAAGACCTGAGCAACATAAAGTTGAAACAGCAGCCAATAACCACTGAGGAGAAACCACCTGTCCCAGCAAGGCCTGTCTGGATTCCAAAAATCGGGGATCTGGTCAGAGAGAAGATCGCGGTGAAGAAGGAATTTGGGCCTTCTTACAGAAAAGCAGTTCCTGTCTTGTCTGTCAACGGGACAAGATCAGTAGTACTACCGCCCCTTGCTGGTAAAAAGGAGAACCGAGTTGTATCCATCGACCTGGTTAAACCACAATCATGTGGCCAATAATAAGTAGTAGGCCAAGTGGACTCCCAAGAAGTAGTAGAACACCAAAGTTTGCTACAAATACAGAGGTTCAAACTGAAAGACTAATTACAATTGATAAACCTAGAGGAACAACAAGGACTATGCAACAAAGCCATGGAACTTAAACCTCTTGAAACCCAAATCAAAATCTTACATCAAGAAACACCAGTCTACAATGATGTAACCACAGACTATGCTAATGAAACAAAGAAAATTCCAAAAACAAAAAAGAATCCAGAAGCAATTGAAACAATTGACAGAACAGCATCAGGCTACTTCATCAACTTCGATGATTTTTCTGAGGATCTGAGTGAACCTGAGGAACAGCCGACAACAAAAACTTTTAAAGACAAAGCAAAAGAACTCTTTCATCAACTAAAAGAAACCTATCTGATTTCTCCATGGATTGAACTTTGGGTGGCACTAGGAGTATTCATCCTCCTACTTTGGCTCATCATGGTACTATGCTTGGGACATTTCATTGAGGGAAAATATGTTACAATGGACACAGCAAGTCAGAATATCAACTTGGTCCTGAAACCACACAAGTCTTCACACATCGAGAAAAGAGAACTTTCTTCAGTAAACTTCACAGCCAATCCTATACCCGGTGGGGTAGCATGGGACAAAACTGATTACGAAATATATGGTCCGGTTGAGCTCCTGAAGTATCCTCATCAATTCAAGATTTCATTGAGTGACTTTGTAAAACCGAGCACATTCGCTGATGATTGGGACTTTGAAAGTATTAATGATATGATGTCTGATCTAGTAATGTCAGCTAAATTTACAGAACATGATTATTTGCAAGGTTCATCTAATTACGATCAAATGTTTTGTTACAACCATTATGGTAACCATTATCTGCATAAATCTACTCAACCTAGAAATGTTTTAAATTTTAACCAATGGGAGCATTGTGCAACTCCACCAAAAGGCAGTTCAAAGACATTTTTTGATAAATATTCATACTTTTCAGGGTTTAACACAAGTAATGCAGAATCATTTTATTTCAAATTGTTAAATAAGACAGGAGTGAAAACCATGCTTACAAACACAAAATTGATATATTCGGACTCATTTTTTGAAAAAATGAATACATTCGGTTTTGATTTCTGGAACAATAACATTGAAACGAAAACGATCTGGGGCACAAAAGATTGGCAAGTGCAAGGTATAGAATCATTATTTAGAGCCTGCATGATCCCAGAACAAATTATATTTTTGAATGACACAATTCAACAGACTACCTGTCTTGGACTAGCAAAAATCAAAGACTTAAATAAACCGTCTATTACAAAACCAACACCTAACAGTAATAGCACTACGGATGTTGAGATAGATATATCCTATATTTTAAACCAAAACAGAACACATCCTGATTGGAAACAATGGTTGATCTGGCCCACAGACACAAATAACTATCAAGACAGATTCCTGAACAAAATACAGGGGTTCACATTGACCAGGCCAGACCCAAGATACTCCCAGAGACAACATCCAGGGATTGTAACTACTTACAGTATGGGGAAACTCTGCCTTCAATGACTACATACATCCACACTGTCAGAAATTAAGCAACACTTAACTTTACTTAAAGAAGGTGCTGACTTGTGTGATTTCATCATGGGACCACGCAAACAGCATCAAAAACGTTTCATAGCGGCCTCTATATATGCAGCTTACAACGAAGCTTGGAAAGTAACTCAAATTGAGACAGCAGAAAAAATACGGGAAATTGACCGTGTTAATTTGGAAAAATCACTTTCTGTTGTAGACAATGGGTTAATGACTCTGTCTTCCAGAATATATTCACTGGACAGTATTGTATCTTCTGCAATCGATATAATAGAGCAAGACCTACTGATGTTGCAACACGGTCAGTCTCAATTACGTTCTATTGTACAGCTTGGCTGGACGTTACAAAATCTGCGTTCAGGCTATGTGCCTTGGCGTTTAATCAACACAACGTCACTATTTAATATCTTTAACCTTACTGATAAACAAATCAGTTTGGCACAAAAGGGTGCTGACTATACAATTCTGAGCATTGAAAAACTTGAGAGATTACCATTGACAATGTCAGAACGACCTGTCATTGAATGGATAATACATGGGATGATAAATATACCGATAACAACTTTCCAGTTTCAATACTGCCAAAAATATATACAGGCAGGCCAGTATGAAAGGTTGGGTAAAGGATACGTTAAGTCAACATGGAACCTGCCCTATACACACACATGTGTCAGTAATAAAGGACAGAGTGTATTTCTTAGTGGTAATAATTGTGAAAAATCACTAAGTGGCATACTTCTGTGTCAGGGTATAAGTTTGCATGGGGCCTGTGAAGGGACTTCAAATAACCTTTCATGTCACCAGTTAGGCACACCTGCAACACAAATAGAACCATTCTTTAGAAGACTTTCGAACGGGAGTTACATTCTAATTGTGGATCACAGATGTTGTGGCTTGCTGCCAGGAAAACCTTATCTTGTAAGCGTGACTTCAAGGGTCATGTGATGTGAACAAGTATTGTTCCCTAATGATGCTCCAGACAGGGAGGGAAGGTTATGGCCCAGTTTAAAAATCTCTTCTATTCGAATTGATACTTTAAGCAGAATGAAGACTGTGCTTCTACAGACGCCAACCCAGTTGACGTCATCAAAAGAAACGTATGATCTCCAAGTTGCAAGGACAACATCAGAGATTCATTCAATGTTATCAACAAATTGCCCCCTACACTTCGCAGAAATGCTGAACGAATTCTTAAATATTTCTGATACAAGTGGTATCACAAGTGTATTTAAGACAGTTTTTTCAGGAGCTTTAACCCCATTCAAAGCGATCCTGGGTATTTTTCCAAATTTCGTCTATTCCATCTTTGGCGGACTTCCACTCCTGTTGGGACTCGTAGCAGGCATTTTATTCTTGCTACTCTTGCTTCGTTATGGCAAGCCATGTCACAGACAAGACTCCAGCAACAATGGATAAAACGATCCTAGCTATGCGCTACCGGGACCGCATAACTAAAGTCCTTGGCTTAGCCCGGCTACGAGATCTAAATATGACCTGGTTTCTTTCATTCAGACCGATCTGGCAGAATTGTGTAATGCCTGTATTAAGGTGCATGCTATGCGGTGAAGAATGCGTGTTGGACACCTGTCTTACACTACAATCGGACGTACCATTGGATGCAGATACTTTGTTGGGTCCAGTAAAGGCTCATGCATTGTGCTGTCCCCAGCAGCTACCTATCCTGATGACGGCATTCGTGGAGACTTCACCACTACGATTGAAGGGTAGTGAAGTACAAGATGAAAGCAGCATCGACCAGGTACGACCTTCTGTAAGCAGTTCTGATCGAACCATCATTGAAAGCAATCATGCGCATGACTGCATGGTAGCGACATTTTCCAACCTAGTTGAACTTTCACCAGAAGCTGTAGACTGTTTTTTCGAGAGTCTGTCTGAAATGATGTTTTCACCAGAACAGAGAGAATTAATTTTAAACAAACTTGCACACGGCCTTCCCTGAACTCTGAATTTGGCCTTCAGTCTTTTGAAAACAAAGTGACTGTGAACTATTTTTCTCTTCTCCCATGAAAAGCGAAAACTTTTTTCCCAATTCCAAAATATTTACCTTTTTGGCACTTATCTTCTGCTTAAAGTAAAACTATTCTTAGAGAACAGAGCTTCTATTCTTAGGAATTCTAGAGACGTTACATTACCTCAACCTCTAGCTTATATGCAATTAACTGTGTTTATATGTGATGAGATGGTCTCGCAATTTTTTTTCTGTATCAAGAGCCATTTCATGTGTAATTTCACAAATCATTCATGCTGATATAAAATGTGCATCTCCCTTTAGAATGATTATACTACTTGAATGCATACAGTACCTATACTCATTTCGTGCATTTCGCATACGCCATTTTTCAAATACAAAAAAAAGTGTTTTTGGGGTGGTTCGGTATACACATGCACTGTTAGTTATGTTTACTATTGCTTAGGTTATTAAATATGTACATAAAATCGTGGAGTGGGTGTAGTGTGTTTATCTAGGTACCTATATTGATACTCCTATTTCTGACCCTTGTCCGGTTATTAATTCACTAATGTCCATACAACGGCACAGAAACCCGTTTTCAGATTAGGTCATAGCGCATGCTGTCACATTAAGCAAGCACTATCCCTCCAGCCCCCTAGAAAGCACACCGAGTTCTCAAAACAAATCAAACCTCCAGCAGACCTGGGAAATCCCCCGCAGCTATTGTTTTGATTTCGCTCGAGAACTCCTGAAAAGAATGTAAGAACGACCAGTCCTTATGACATTCTTACTGACGTCTTATGTCCATCCTTACGTCAAACTCGGCACCTTTCAGGTATAAATATACCAACGCTGCCCTAAGCAAAGACACGGTGGTGACGAGCTTGGAGCAGCGCTACTTGCCGGAGAGCCCAGCTGATGCAGAAAAGCCCACGGACGCTGCCCCTCCCTTTTGACGCGCTGAGAGAGACGCTGCCTTTTCTCCTGCCGAGAAATCCAGCCTCCGGCGTTTCCAGCCGCCCTCGTGGGTAACTGGGATATCGAGTCCTGAGACAGAGATACCAACCCTCCAGCCTTCTAAATCCCAGGTACTGAACTGACTAACCCCTTACAGAGAATTCTTGACTCAGATTCTTGGCAAAACAAACTTAACTTAAACTGCTACTTACTTACTCCCTCCCACGTATTAGGCTTAGGTCAGGTACACCGGGGTAGGCGTAGTTAGAAGCACCAGTTGAGTACGATTAGTCAATGTATATATGTATGTATATCTTTCATCCATTTTAAAGTATCATATGGCTACGAAACCATATCAATGCTTTTACAGTATTATTTTATAATCCTGCTTTTACTGTATGCACTTTACTTAACCTTAAGTATTGCTACTGTAGCGATTCATTTCTCTTGTATGAGAAAAGAGACTGATCAATAAATAACATCTTTTTATTGAACACGCCCATCTCTTCTATCTCTACAAACTGGTGGAACTAAGTATGCACGTACTGACTGAGTAAAATGATTGTCTTTTGTTTTCACACGACTCTAGAGATATACTCTTGATTAGGGGGGAGCAAAGTTGTCATGTTCTATGGTTGTCAGAAACTAAATCCCTTCTTGTCTATCCAGGGAGGTTAAACTCCTCCTTGCCTATTCGAGAAAGTTTCTAGTGAACTCTGAGCTAGCTGGCACACATAACTTTAAGTCTAATATCGTCAGTAGAAGACCTAGTTAACCACAGTCCTACGTCTATACTATTGAAGATATTATTCCAATGCGCAGAGCCTATTGGGATAATAGGAACTACACTACAATATGACACCAGTGAAGTTGCCACCCAGCTAGAGGCTATATGCACCATCCTTGAATCTAAAGAGCGGAAGCAGGACTCCTGTATTGCAACATTGGGTGCCTTCCACCAAAAAGATGTTGCTGTGCTGGCGCGGATCCACGATTCACGGATTTGCGTATTCTCGGATCGTGGATCCGCAAAATCCACGGAATTAGCGGATTTGCGTATCGGCGGATTTGGGGCAGGGCTTCCATGCGAGTGTACATGCCTTTTGTGTGTATTAAAGGTCAGAGACCGATCAGAGCAGCAGATGAACATACAGAAGCTCCTGGCCACAGGAACAGCACGAGGATTGCGCCGACCTACATCTGGCCCTTAGTGTTTCCCTAATTGTACTGATATTCCTTAAGCAACATCCTTAAGATCTTCAGTTTGAGGTTCCTTTGGAACTGGGGGCTACACAAAGTAGCTCAAAAAAGGAAGAAATAGGCAGCCCAGCAACACAAATTAAAATGGCAGCTAGGAACTAGCATAGATGGTCTTCAGATTTCGTCCTTGTAACTACTAATTTAATCGACAATGGCGGTATGAAAGATCGAGTTGCCACTGTCAGGATTCGAAATGCAACCCACATGTAACATATACATGTACCTCTGCAACGGACAATCAGATCACTAACGTATATTTTCGGATTTGGACGATTTAGCAGCTACACTAACAGTGCTGATGTCTAGTTATGTTCAATCTGTGCAGCCAAATCAAGGTACAAGTTTTCCCCACTCTCTTTTCACCACCTCTGTTGAAATATTTGTTCATATCGTACTAAACCAAGCATAACTTATTTCAGCTTCTGATTCAGTACAACATTGGACCTTGTTTGTCTTTTATTTCAGCATGACAAATCTAGCATGTGACTTTGTGTTCCGGTAATTGGACTTACAGAGAAGGAGTGAAATACTGTAGTTAGCAAGGGGAGTTCAAAATTGGAAATGTCAAAAATTGCAGCACACTACCGTAATTAATCGAGTACATTGGGCATTGAAATTCTCCTTGTAGCTTATTCTGATGACAAGCATCATAATGAGAACTGAAAATGTACAAAGCGGATGTATTCCTCTGACAAAAATCCTAATGAGGTGAGATGATATTGCGCCGTTAACAAATTCTCAAACTTGTCATCACAGGGTACAAGGAACTTTCATTATTGGTATTTTAAATTAACACCGCTCGTTATATTTCCTTCTTGAGTCTGGCCTTTTTCCAGTTTTTCTTCAAGTTTAGAATATTACCAGAAATCTGTCCACTGCGTACGTTTAAGTCAAAGGGTCTTCTTAATTATAAGTGCCAAAACGAAGCTCCGAGGGGGCGAGTGAGCGCAATACTGTGACATGGATAAAAGTGGCAGCATAAAGTACTAAGCAGTGTTAATTGGTTAATTGTGCGCAGCCTTGCAGAAAGTGAGGCGCATTACAGGTTCGGGCGATGCCGCATTTCCTCAATTAAAATTTATTTGCTGTCGATGGGGACGGTCAGCACTTTTTGTGTCCAATATATTCACATCCCGGAAGGAGCTAGTTGCAGTAAGGTCCTATGTAGTACAATATTAGGGCACATATTTACTAAAGTAAAAAGGGAATTTACTTTGCTGCATTGCGTGTAACTGAGAGATTAGAAATGTAGCCTATCTACTGCCTTAAAACAGGGGAGAGGTTGTGGCCTTATGGCTCGTGAAAGTCAAGGATGCAAAGGCCTCTGTCCAGCATCACAGCTGATTTTCGATGGTATATTTGGGAAGAAGGCACACCTGCCTGGCCTGTTGTTACTATTTTACGATGGCGCCGGCAAGCTGCCAGCGCCATCCTAAACTAGTTACTAAATTAGCTTCAACAGGAAGCTCGAATAGATCAAATAAAGCAGATGCACAAGCAGCTGCTTTATTTTATCTATTAGTGCTTCCTGTTGAAGCTAATTTAGTAACTATTTTAGGATGGCGCTGGCAGCTTGCCGGCGCCATCGTAAAATAGTTACAACAGGCCAGCAAGGCTTGAACTTTTGCCCTCGGAATCCGCCGCTCGCGGATTTGCGAATTCGCGGTAAATTCGCGGGAGTTCGCGGATCGCGAATTTACCAAAAATTCGCAAAATCCGCGAGCGTAACAGATTTTGCGCTCATGCTTACTCCTGATGTGTGTGCCTCAGATGACACCTGTACCATCAACACCACCCTCAGAGAAGGCACCACACACATCAGAGGGCGGAGAGGTGGACTACAACATTCTCTGGTGGACAAATCCCAACTAACATTTGTCTGTGCCACTTTGCCAGTTTCTCATTCGACCTGTGTTTATGATCATGCCTTTGCCCTTGTCAACTGGCACTGTCCCCTTTTTGCATGCCCACCTGTTGATCAGATTCATTTGTGGACGGTCAATGTTGCCTACTTTCCCTAGTGGCAATTTGGACCCTATCCTCACTGAATACTCCTCTGCTCAACATTTCCCTTTTTTTGGGGGGAGGAGGGGGTTATTTTGCGCGAACACAACACAAAGGTATCAGAGCTCTTTACATGAGCAGCAGTTGCGTTACAGATGGACACATTCATTTTTTGGTTAAACGCAGGAAGATAAAGTGATTTACCCACAACGACAGGATGTTGAACATCCTGCCGAGACTCAAACCCAGTTCCCAACATAGACTGCTCTAGCCGTTAGACCGCACCCTCTCCCCCATGAATCCCCATGAACTCTGTATGGGCATTATTGGGCTCTCAAACAATGTTGGGGTTGTTGCTACAATTACTACTGCTGTGAAGTAGCCTATGTATGTCTGTTGCAGATAGTATCATCTAGACCATGGTGGATGTGCAAACCCAAGAGGCACTCCCTACCATCTCTAGTAAATTACTCTAGAGTGCATATCATTTTTTCTTGTTGGACAAGGTCAAGCATCATGAACCACCCCTGCCATGGCATTATGTTGCAAAAACCTTTCAACTATTGAACATCATGGTGTGACAAAAAACATCGGTACCTTTAATGCAACACAGCGAAATAGGCCAAATAATGACACAATTGCAGAGCCATACAAAATGGGTTCTGTGACGTAGGTGAGCCACTAAGAAATACTCACACATCCACAGACATTTAGACAAGTCATCATGACAATGTCATCATGCACATATGTCTGCTTCAATGTGTGCTTTGAAGAAATCCTATAAGTACTATAATAATGTTGGTACTGACAAGTAGCAGTAACTAATGGGCAGATATCTACTGTTTCACATCATACCTATGCCACTCAAGGAAGTAGAAGCTCAGTGCTATGCCTTTGATGTTATTACGCATGCACTGCAAATACTAAGTATTTGGGTCCTGGATCAAATAGATAAATGGGGTTGTAAAGCACACAGGGACACCTAGGTACATTGTGTCCCTTTTGACTCAGAGATCCCTCACATGCATTTTGTGGGAGTGTAATCACACATGACATCAATTTCACCATCTACACACAACAATATAGAGAAGCCAGAGCACAGACTGTGGAACCAAGCTACACATCCCTAGTGTGAGAGGAAACGTCAGACAATTGTGTATTCTAACTTAGAAAATAGTTGCAAAACTCCACATGCAGGAAGTGCCACATTATTCAATGCCAAGGATGAAAGACATTTTCGGACTGGTGGGGGCCACTTTCATGGATAAAAACCAGCAAAGAGTTAGTGCATAAGTGTCAGGCACCAGTATGTGTCCCAACACATCCATTAATGGGTACTATGTGGGGTGATAAATCCATCCCTACTATACATGTAGCCTAATGTCCACACACAGCGCTACAGTAGATGACTGTCTTTGTTGGGCTGTGTGTCGATTCACACAAAGAGGACCTCTTTCAGTGCCCAAATATTGTAGAAGATCCCTTCAGTGTCTCCATCGTAACATTGACTGCCTTGTCCATAGGCGTGCCAGACAGTTACACATATCTATAAACACTTCAGAGAATCTCAACATGTTAGCAACTAAAACTACCTAGCCTACACTAACTATCACAATCCAAACTAAGCCTAAACTAACTTACGCTACCTATCCTACACTAACTTATCTTAACACTACCTTAACCTACCTGAACTTAGATTAACCTATGCTACACATGTACCACAACAGGCATGTCAAACATCAGCCTCCCACCTCCCTGAATACACATATCACAACACAAAAGAAAATCATACCATAAACATACACTACCTAAACATATAAATCTAGACAAATAAATATATTTTGTATTATTATTTTTTTCTGAAAAATACACTATACATCAACCCCCACCCACTAAAAACGTTCCCAACCATATACACACATAACAAGTACTACCTACTAAAATATTAAACTAATGTATGATATCAAATCCTATACCTGTTCTTAAACCAATTCTAACCTATCTAAAAATTCTATACTAGACAAACAACTGGTCACCAACTGTGGAAATGGGAACGCCTGTGAGAGAGTCACATTTGAGCACTGATCCTTTCCATTGTCTCCTGCAAGTTCAGCATTATGGCCCCCGAACTTGAAAATTCCCTCTCAATGGCAGCCATCTGCAGATTTAATCCTTGGAGGTCCTTCAGGGTCTGGGCTTCCAAAAGTGAGCCTATAGTTGGTGTCATGAGCAGGGCTCAGCTTGGGCCTGCTGTCCCGGGAATGGCTCTGGGGCGGTCACTGGGACTCCACTCTGGTGAAGTGACACATCCTGAGGGGTTGTTGCCTTAGAAGGTTCTAGTTGCTCGTGCCTGTCTGACTTCCAGGTAAAAGCTGCCTTTCCTTCCTCATACAGCTTCCCAATTTTCTTATACATATTTGCCATGTACCTGATTTGGCTGTAGCAATCCAGCCTGATGTGATTTTTCTCCTGATCTGCTGTCTTGTTTTCTGGTTGATATAAAGGGAATATGTATCAGCAAAAGCTGAACTTGTACATGATGTCAGTAAAAATAGGCTCACATTTTCTGAACATCACATGTGGCATGTCCACCCACAACCACATTTTGGGAAAGAGGAATGAACAATATTTATACTAGCCATATATTCTCCTAATGTTACAAGACTTATGTACTCAAGTGCTGAAAATGTAGGTATACAAAATGGCAGAGTCCACACAAAAATCGTACAACCATATCAATCCGGAGTCTGAATAGGAAGCATAAAGTAGTGTACACCTGGAATTGAACACATGATCCACTGGTTTTGGTTATGCAGCATGCAACAGGGTATATTTTGTGGTCAATAACCTGTGAAATGAATTATGTAAAGCAAAGACAGGTAGTGTGCATCAGCATTGGTTAACTCATATGGCAAATACACAAGGCCATACACATTGCTGAATTGACTGACTCTGTGCCATGTAGTCAAACCACAGATGGGAGGTGGGCAGCTACCTCCTGTACAACAGGCCTGTTGGACACTTCACCAATATTGATTCAGGGAAATACCAGGAACCCTAACTCATAGCTTATGATATACAGTTCCAGCAAAACCGTTGTCATCATAAAACTTTATTTTCGATCACTTGGATTTTAAAAGTGACATCTCACAAGGTTACACATATGAACATAAAAAGAAAAATATAAATGAAAATGGAGACAACAAAAGCACAGGGCTGCCCTCCAACAAGAAAAGCAACAAATATTCAATCTGCAACATGATATAAGGCATTGCCCTAACTAATCATGTAGTAAGATCTCTAAAGAAATGGCTCCCATAACTGCACAATGGTTCCTGAATCAGTGTACACACCATTTGTGTTAAATAAGTAGCTAAAAATGGTTGGCAACCCCGACCAAACATGAATATTTAAAAAGGCATAGGCCTGAGCATTTAAAAATATACATCCTTACTTTCTGTTTTACATAAACAAAGCTAACAATTAAAACAAAATGAGGGGCCACAGATAGAAACAGAAGACGCCCCTCTGGATCCCACAGTTGACATTTAAGGGCATAAAAGAAAATCAAAATCCAAATGTAATATGCATCTCTAGGTAAAATGGTAAAACCATCACATAATATTAAATGGGGAAAACCCCCCTTGGCCACACGTCACACAATATAAAAGCCCTGATCACAAAATACACTTCAAACACCTAATCCAGAGGGCCATCAAAAATTTGCCATACCAATTACCCCAATTCTACTTGTGTCGGTGGTAAGGATTCTAAATGCTTCAAGATGGTGTCTGGTGCCGATGCACCAACATAATGGGGCAATCCACTTTGACCTCAAATTTTGGTAGCAAGGAAAAAAATAATAAATGTGCCAAGGATTAGGGTTCTCCCCAGCATGATGGACACTGGTCATCAAGCAGGACTTGAGATAGCCATTTACTGCAGCACATTTTGGTAGGGAGTGTCCTGAATCTAAATTGAAGGAACATTTTCTGTGCCATAGCTGGGACAATATTGTCAACAGATTGTTCATATTGGGGACAAGGTTTAAAATCTATGAACACTAGAGTGAGCGATTTCATGGATTTAGACACACTTTCTATTAAAATAAATTCCAAGAAGATGGCAGCGGGATAGGACGTGTTTCTCGTTGCTCCTGCCCGCCGCCTCTCAGGATAGCACAGCACAGGCCCCTCGAGGTGCCTAATCGCTTGGGGAGTGACCACATCCCCTCTGGGTTGCCCCGGGCCCGGTCCTGTTGTCTGAGCCGAGTGGGCAACGAAGTGCTACCTCCTGCATCGGCCGGAACACGGCTCCGGCGTCCCTGGTGAAGGAGGCCTCAACAACGCGGTGGCTGGCAGAGCCAGTCATCGAGGCCAGCTTCTAGTCTCCCGACTTGCCTGCATGCCCGGAACACTGTAGCCCGCTCGCTGTTGTGTCGCTACATCGGCCGGAACACGGCTCCGGCGTCCCTGGTGAAGGAGGCCTCAACAACGGGGTGGCTGGCGGAGCCAGTCATCGAGGCCAGCTTCTAGTCTCCCGACTTGCCTGCATGCTGTAGCCCACCCGCTGTTGTGGCCGGGCGCGAGACCGACCTCCGAGGGCTGCAGAGACCGGAGTGGCGAAAGGGCCCGGTGTGGTCCCTGCGGCGACGTCTCCCAAGTGACTGCCCAGGAGCCCAGTGAGCCTACCACTTACCCAGTGACCACACAACATCTGCCCCACTACCGTCAGGCGCGGGTGGAGTGCTGCCCGTGGCCTGGTCCCTGTGTCATCGGGCTAGGCCGCGCAGATCCCCAGCCTGCGGTGTTCCAGGAGTCCGCCTTGGTGGCAAGCAATGCGGCCACGCTCTACGCGGGACCACGGCGTGGAGGGGGCTCCGGAGGCCTGCTGCTGCCTCTCTGCGCTGCCTCGAGGATTCGGCTGCCACTGTGGTGAGCTGCCCTATGCTGCTGGTGGAGGTGCCCCCTATACGATTTCGGTTCCCGGTGCAGCTTGGCGGCCTGTGACCATGAGCAAAGGACTGACGCACCCCCATGTTGCAGGTACTGCAGGGGTTGGCGCGATGGAGGTGAGCGGGCCACGGACTTACTCCCAGACGGCGGCCCTGTCTCGGGCATGCTCCAGTGGGGGCTGCATAGGCTGTGGTGGAGCTAAGGTTATTGTACTCTCTGTCGGGCTGCAAAAGGATCTGCACTGAGGCCTACCTCTTCCCCCAGCGAACAGTGGCTCTGAAGTTGGATGAGACTTGGCGGTGTGGCAGAAGGTGAGCTGAACAGAGCAGGGTCCGCGTGGATGGGGGGACCTGCACTGTAGCCCACAGGAAGGGTGGTGGACGCCCCCGCACCCCACAGATTGTGTCTGGAACCCCTCTGACCAGAGAAACAGTGCTGCACCACAGACTGTTGGGTGGACATAGGAGCGTTGGAGTGAGAGGACCCATGGAGCGCTGCGTCTGCACCCTGCTCTGCGCTCCGCTGTGTTGGAGACCTTAGAGGAAGAGACGTAGCCCAGCAGACGTGGCACATAGTGGAGGTAGCTCCCGCCCGGCCTCCCCAGAGTTATGCCCGCGCCTGCCTACAACAATCGGAGCTGTATAGCTGCTGGGGGATTCCCCCACCTACGCCCCTGCAGCACAGGATCGACACAGTGGACAAAAAGCACCCTCTATCACGGGCCCCCCTCTGGGTGACTGGACCTCCGAGCGGCCCTACCTGACTACCCCGTGTCTCCCCTACACCTGTTTGGAAGACCCTGGGGAGCATGTCCAGATCTAGAGGCACAAAGCCAAAAACCATTAAAGACATCTTTAGTCAGCCGCAGCCCACCCTCAAGATGGCCTCCACAGCGCCGGGACCTGGGCCTGAGGGGCCCTCTGGAGAGACCAGAGACGAACCTATCACAAAATCATTTCTGGAGTCACTCTTTCTTACACTCCAAGAGGACATCCAGTCGGTGAAAACTGAATTTGCCACTGAACTCAAAGAGATCCGAAGAGATGTTGACAATGTGGGCGAGCGAGTGACACATTAGAGGAGAAGAGCGACACCACTGTCGCTGACTTGACTACTCTCCAGCAAGAAGTCATTAGGCTGCAAGACCAACACCTGGACATGCAGTTGCATCTGGAGGACGTCGAAAATTGCTCTGGTAGACACAACATAAGGATCAGGGGGGTTAAAGTCACGGATGACACTCATGACCAGTGTTCCCTGGAACCTGCGCGGCTGGGCGCCCGCGCACATCAATGCCCCCGAGCGCGCACTGCTATGTGTGTGGCGCGCACACACACATCTCCGATAGCATTCGCGCCACCGTAGCAGCCCGAAAAACCAGCAAATTCCTTTTGTTTTCTAGAGTGTGGCTGTGGGCTTCATTGTGTGCTTTTGTTTAAAGCATACGTGTTCATTGCAGAGCCCATCACGAGCTGCAATTAACATAAATGCTTTATACAAAAGCTTACGATATGCCCTTCAGCCACACTCTGGAGAACAAAAAAAATGCAGCACCAAACACAGCGTGTGCTTTTAGAATCACCTAAAAGCAAACGCTGTGTTTGTAGTCTTGCTATTGTCTCAATAGAGCTGGGCTGTGGAGTGTGATTCTGTGCCTTTCTTTTTTTAAAGTTTTCATGTTAATTGCAGCTCATGGACGCTACCATTAACATGAAAACGTTAAGAAAGGCGCACAATCACCCCACAGCTGCGCTCTATTAAGATAAGACATGCAGGAAGCCTACAAACGGGGCATCTAACTGGCACAGTACAATGCAATCTGTAGCAGCCTCTTGACGGATTGGACAACCGTTCTGACATTTTATACTTTAGGTTAGAGCTCATGTGATGTAGCGGAATCTGGGCTCTAGTGAACTGTTCCTTGAAGATGATAGACGACAATCTACTTTACTGAGGTATTTGCTCATCAGGTTCATGCTAATGACGGTGGTCTGGCTCTTACTATGAAGAATGTTATATTTTAGCAGGTTTTAGATTATATTTTCACCGTGTTTTACGCCCTAGGTTTGAGCCTTTGTGATTTATTGGGCTCTGGGACCTTTTTCCTGTTCCTTGTGACGCTATACTGAGGTATTATTTACATTCCGAGTTACCTTCCTATTATTTCTTACAGTGCGGGCCATTGTGCCATGGATTAGTGGGGTGTTCCTCTTTTAACCTTTTCACTTGTTAAATTTTTGGTTACCAGAGTCTTGCATACATGGCTTTTGTACTCATGTACTCTTATCTGTTATACGCATATGCATATTTTATGAATATTGATTCAGGATATGTAAACATGTTGGCCCATTTATATTAATATTGAACAGCTAGTCGTACTTGTCTGCCTTAATTAATTTTGCAGCTCCGTCTTGATACATATGATTATTATTTTGTGCAATGTGTCTAGTGTCACACTTATTTGTATGATTACATTAACTTCAATATACCCTTCCTGCTCGTTTCGAGCTTAATGGCTTGTTTTTTTGACTTGCTGTGTAGTTTCTTCTGCCTCTTCAGACGTTTAACTTGGTTCTAATGTTGGTAGAACATTATCCATTAACGCAATACATACTCTGTTGCCCTAATTGAGAGCCTTTTTTATGGCGATTTTGAATGGTGATTAATACTCTGTGAACTACTCCTTTCTAGGATTTTGATACAATTAGGTTGTTTGGCCTTTGGATCATTCCATTCTTTTGTGTCACCATTGCTTCACTTACACATAATTTATTGGTAAGTTGATTTGGTCCTTATTTTTTATGCATAGTGTAAGTGTGCATTGTCTTGTAGTTCACTAGGGGTATATTTTCTTTTTCTTTTATTTTTTCATCTACACTTATATGTTTGGTGTGTTATTGCACATCTTTGCACTTCTTGGCACTAGAGGTGTTGGCTTTTTCTCTCATTTTTCTTACTCTATTCATTCTGGTACCTTACTGCCTGCATTTCCTCATTTGGAAAGTGATCTTCATTCAGAACTTTTCTGTAAGTTCTTTCTACTTACTTTCTAAATAACTAGTAAAGTGATCCTTTATGCTCAATGTAGGGTTGTTCCAAATATTATCTAAGACTATTTAATGTTTGTTTTCACCCCTGACAAAGTCTTTGGCTTAATGTGCCAGATGAAACATGTGTTGGCAAGATCTGTTGGCCTTTCCATTTGCTGAAGAACTCTTTATGATTTGGTTACCCTGTGTTTGGCCTGAACTGTGAAAGGATTTATAATGAAGAAAGCATGAATTTTGAAAAATAAAGAAGAAAACGAAAACCTTACATATTGGAGAAGAGTGTTATTGATATGGACATGTATTCATGCTAGCGCTGCCCAGGTTGGAAATTGTGTGTGACGGATTGGACAAGGTTTATCAGTCACATAACAGGACTATGGTAGAGCAATGTATTTTGGGCCCTCCCTGAGGACGAGTTATTTAGTTTGTAGTTTTATAAAGCGTTACAGGTTGCTTTTTGGATGCTTCCCAGCATTGGACGTCGATGTGATAGAACAGTGTGCTCTAGCAGGAATTTAGAAGGTTAGATTCTGATCTGGTAGGGTAAGAATTTATCCTGCTATTCTTAATTTGATCTCCGTATTCCGCCATGACTTAGTGAGTTTGGGAAGTTTGATTTTCAAGTTTTTTTCTGAAACGTATGTTGTTTTGACTAGGTTCCCATGTTTAGATACAGGAAGAGAATGTCCTCCTTCATCATGACAAATACATGGTTAGGCATGAAGTAACGTTTTCCTGATTCTCATGTGTGTTTTTCAACCTGAAGTAAATTTGAATGCTGTAGTACATTTTGAAGTTCATTTAATATTGCTCTAAAAGCTGAGCCAGGAGGTGCATGTAGTTGTTGAACAATAGGCACGTTTCCAGTATGCCACAGTAAATCATGAGGATAACTTTGATCTAGACAGATCCATATGTTTTGGTTGTGGTTCGAGAAAAACTTTTGTGTTCATGCTAGTCCAGTCCAGGTCATGCATTGTTTTAGCCTTTCTGCTAGGCAGCTGATGGGTCAAAGATTAACTGACAGATTTCTTGTCTTTGTTCTTGCAAAGTGGGAGATTGTCTTTGGTGTAGAGCAAGTTAGAGTCCGTGTCCCTTAACCCCTTCCATGCTCATGACGAGCTCAGCTCGTCATGCAGTACACTGCTTGTGTGCTCATGACGAGCTGAGCTCGTCATGAACAATGGAAATAATGGATCTGCAGCACAGAGGATGAATTGCTGTAGCATTCATGTGGTTAAAGATGTCAATCCTTGCTGGTGAATATAGCGCATATATATTCGTATTCACGTTTTTCAAGTTGTCTTGTAAAATTTCCGGGCTTTCAGCACAAGTCTTGTATGGCGCTAAAGGTCGGATGGGGCTGGCAGGAGAGTCTCGCACTGTAGAAGAGTAAGAACATTTATATTTTGAAAAAGAGCATATAGAATTGATTCAGTGTTTGTCCACTTGCTCCATGAAATCACCCACTATGCAGATGATGGAAGACTCCCTTAAGGTTGTGCAGGAGCAAAATATGCACTGGCACCATGCAACTATTGGCAAAGCCAAGATTTTTAGCTTGCATAATTATTCGTGACACACAGGATGGTGTCTTCGGTCCATGCAGCGGAAAATGACCGTAGGCCATTTAACCTACAACATAATGTTCTGTTTGGCAGTGTTTCTATCTGCCATATTTAGTTGCCCTGTACAGAAGTTATTAGTGCTGGTGCATGCATCTGTAGCTGTGTGTAGCTGGACACTGCAACCAGCAGAAAGCATGGTGTCTAGGGACCAGGATGTAATTGAATGGGAATTTAACTTCCCAGTTTTTTTATAATCTGCAAGCCCAGTTTATACTTTTGCAGGGGTGTACCACTTCACAGATGACAGGAGCCATGGTAGAAATGAGGAGTTTAATCTTGTAACCACCTTGATGATTTGCTTTCCCTTGGAGTTTTGGTACAAACCTGATTACCTCTGGTTTGTTTCTCTCCTACCATTACATCATGCAAAATGTGTGTGCACCCTAGATCCCCTTTTACCGCTAATTTCTCCTTGTTCTACCACTTACCATCCTCTGACTTAAACACACGCTCCTTCACACACACTACTTTCTTGGGGTCGGAAAACTTAAAATTCCCCTTGGTAATTATACCAGGCAATCTAACTCTAACCCAATCCCCCTCTTTCACCTTCACTTTCTGCACACTTTCCTTGGACACATACTTACTTTTGGCATCTTCGTCGCCACTGCAGGGATGTACCACTTCACAGATGACAGGAGCCAAGGTAGAATTAAGGGGTTTAATCCAAGTAGGTCTTTTACAACAAGCAGAGCAGCCAGCAACCGACTAACTGCCCACTATTGAAAACATACATACCAATTCCCTACATTCCAGTAAGTCCCCACCAAAGTTACGCCCACAGAATTATCCCCGCGAGCCCAGACTGTCCCAACAGCTTTCCAGAAACAAAATTCCCACAGTCCCACTTAGCAATCAGAAACTCTAGGGCACGGGGTACAGAGTGGCTCAGCACATGCCTGGGGGCAATGTGTGGTGGCGGGGTGGTGCAGTGCAGTGTCCTGGTTAGTGATTGTCGGGTGGGAGGTGGTGTCCCTGGGGAGTGGGTTAAGTCTTTGGATTCTTGTGATTTTTTTAAATTTTGTTCCTTTGTATGGTGCTTTTTCATCGGACTTCGTTCGTTGGAGGGCACAGTATGGGGTTCGTGGCCGGCGCGGCGCGTTTACTTAGTGAGTGAGTGTTAGCCTTCAGGTGAACTCCAAGCCTGCCTGCGCCCACCACAGTAGGCGCACTGCGAGCTGCCACACTTTTAGGCAGCATTCAGTACAGTGACAGATGCTGACACGCTGACTATGCATAGGCCTGACAATTCATTTCAGTGCGGTAATGCGAAGCACCACACTGAAATGCGTTAGTCGAACGCCTGATGTGTGGTACTTGGCAGGACTAAAACCATTTGTCTCCAAGCCATGCAGCTTCTGTCATCAGCACTTCTCCCTTTTTCCACAAGAGCAGTTAAGCATGACTGGCAAAATATCCTAGATTGCAAATGTTTTATATATAATTCTGGTTCTGCAAAATTTACAGCATAATGCATTATCTGCTGCAGAATTTGACGATTTTAACTAATACATCGTTTGTAGCTCAAACGGATTAAATGTTACTAAAAAATTTGATTTGTGTTTCTGCAAAGTGGACGGCCCTTTGCAAAGGATGACTGATCACCTTTGCCACTGCTGGATTTGTATGCTACACTTGTACTACTACTAATAAGGCAACATTTTTCCAGAGACTGTTAGCGTCGGTAAAAATAATAAAGTATCGGAAAATATACTGCATTACTTCCAGCCTCTTTTTTGCTGCATAATTTAGTCAACACTGCGGCATAATTTTGTCCTCAATTGGTGCATAATTCCAGTGGCCCCAAAGCAGGCAGCACATGTTAAAAGTGCTTGTGCATGAAGCAGAGAGACCGTGAAGATTGTGAACTTAGTTTGGTGTGCTTGCAAATCATGCATTGTCGGGCCCTGGTGAGTTACAGCTGCTACTGCTGAAACAAGAACAAATAATCAAAAGGGAGGGATCACTTGTCCTGCGTGAACCAGGGTATGCAGGAGATCGAACAACGCTGTCTCCAAATTAAACCCTCATGCACGTGTAGGGTAGCGTGGTAAGCGGTATATCTTGATTCTCCGCTCTTCAGACACGTGTGTGCATAATCATCGGGTTTGTTTTCGGTATGCAGCCTCCACCAGGAGGATCTTACCCTCGGTAAAAACAGTAGTGACCCAGTGATGTGGAGGGAGTGTGGGACAATAAAAATCCCCCGGAGACCCAGTTATCGGAATTTTATTAGGTCTGGGTTCGGGTGGATCCCATTAGGGGAATGCTCTAGTGGCGTGCGCTCTATTGAAAATATTAAGTTCTCAGGACGCACTAGCATTCAAAAATGATTTAAAATGGCCAACATGTTTCAGCCCTCTATGCCGTGAATCGGACTTTAGGGCTTTCTTCAGGACCCGTGGTGAAAGGTGAAAGTGATACTAGATTACTATATTTATAGCAAGCAGGTGTGTAGAAAAGGGAAATTATCAACCTGTTTCTTTTTCTCGAGGTCACGATGTACCTATAGTTCGAACATAATAATAAAAGACATACACAAAGGGAAAACAAGGGTAAGGGAGACACATAATGTAGTGAATTCACTACTAGACAATGCAGATTATAGCAACTTAAAATGGCAATTCTTCATAACACCCAGTAATTGGCAGTGTCAACTCTCTCTTTCTCCAACAGGCTATTTCATGCAAAAAGTGGTTCATAGACGATGAATCATACTTATATGCAAACGTGTAGGGTTCAGATGATACCCCACCACTCAGATGACTATCGTGGTGAGTCAAATATGTGGCAATCGTTTATCACGTGACATGCAAAAAACTCATTCATAAATATGTGCAGTTTGTACTGTCTTGAGCATGATAATGGTTGCCCCGCGTAGTGAAAATCTTTCATACCGATGTGCTCTGTGCGCCAAAATCATACCTGAAATGTACCATAGTTACACCTCTTTCGGGTGTGACAAGGGCATATAAATACTTATATGCAAAAGTGTAGGGTTCAGATAATACCCCACCACTCAGATGACTATCGTGGTGAGTCAAATATGTGGCCATCGTTTATCACGTGACATGCAAAAAACTCATTCGTAAATATGTGCAGTTTTCTACTTTCTTGAGCATGATAATGGTTGCCCCGCGTAGTGAAAATCTTTCATACCGATGTGCTCTGTGCGCCAAGATCATACCTGAAATGTACGTTAGTTACACCTCCTTCGGGTGTGACAAGGGCTTCGAGGGGGCTGCATAGGAGGAATAACTAAGTATTAGCGTGAGGCGGGTCTCTGTATACTTGCGGTTTTGTTGCAGAAGGGTCTCGTGGCAGTACCTAACGCTCCTGTCCTCGCGCTTCGCGTTGCGCTTCTGCTGCCTCTTGCGACCCGGAAGTAACAGGACTGAGCTTCCGGGTCGGTATTTTGAGGTTTCCATTCATGGCAATAGAAAGGGGACTGAACAGTCCTTCGAGTTTACACTATTATGAAGTGGAGAACTCGGGGAATCGTATTTCTTAAGAGATAATACTGGTGCTTCATTTAGAAGCGCAATCGTTATTCCAAGAATGAGGATAATGTGAAAGAAAAATGATAAGATAAAAATAAAATTTAAAAAATAAAAATGAAAATCGGATTAAAATTTAGAATTGTCCAAATTATGGTAATTAGTTGCGAAGTTTTGCAATTTAATTAGTTAATTCGGTGGCAAGCAGTTTATTGACATTAGGCACTTAGTTAATCCCTGGTGTTTCTCACAATGCAACTTGGGGATATCTTTCTTTAGGTCTTTGGGAATTCGCCTCATACGCCTCTGCTGATGTTAGTTATGGAAAACAGTCTCATTTCAACACGCTCAGCCACGGAATATTATCATTCAACCCCCTTATATCTGTCCCCAGACGGTGGACCCAACGTTGCTCTTTTTCAAAGAGGATTCTCTCTGCATTGCTGTCCTTTATGTCCAGAGTTTCAAGGATGACCCAACGAAGGTCATCCACTGTATGGTTTTTCTCCAGAAAATGACTGGCCATCTTGGTTGTCATTTTTTTACATTTGACGTTGCTCCTGTGCTCAACGATCCTTTGTTTGGCTTTTCTGCAGGTCATGCCAATGTAATGCAGTTGGCAGGGGCAGGTGATCATGTAAACTACATGGCTCGTGTTACAGTTGGTATGTCTGAGCATTCTCCATTTGAGATTTGGAAGTAGTTGTAACTCTTTAGTTGGTTGAGTCAATTTACAAACTGAGCAAGAGCAACAGGGATAGTGTCCAGTAATGGGGGGATTCCCCCACAGATTGGTTTGTTGTCCTCGTTTAGTTACAGGTGGTCTCGTGTGCACCAGGATGTCTTTTAGGTTCCTACAACGCCTGTTGGCAAATCTCGGTTTGGGCCAGGAAAGTGCGCCAGATGTGAGGATCCTCCAATTCTTATTCACAATTTTTTTGACTTTGTCAGTTACCGGACTGAAGGTGGTGACACAGGTAGTGAGATCTTCAGGTTCTGTTTTTGTGAAGGTCTCCAAAAGGCCTTCTCTGTTTTGGTGTTGTGCTCTTTTTTTACATTTATTTACCACTCGTCTTGGGTAGTCTCGATGTTGGAGTTTGGTGCAAAGGTCTTGTGCTTGTGCCCGGTACTCGGTGTTCTTGCTGCAGTTCCTCCGCAGCCTGAGGAACTGGCTGTAGGGAAGATTTTCCCTCAAAGGGCGGGGATGAAAGCTCTTGAAAGAGAGGAGACTGTTCTAGGCTGTTTCTTTGAAGAAAGTGCGTGTTTGTAGACGCCCGTCTTCTGCATATATTGTAATATCCAGAAAGTCTAAGCTTCTTCTATTTGCACTGTAAGTAAACTTCAGACAGTTGTCTTTTGTGTTCAGCCATGCGTGGAAATCTTTTAAATCTTCCTCGTTGCCCGCCCAGATTAGCAGGATGTCGTCAATATACCGCTTCCAAAGCAGTATATGACGAATATAGGGGTTGGTTTCTGTGTGTATATGAATGCCCTCAAAGGTGCTTACACATAACCCAGCCACACTCGGGGCAAAAGTACTGCCCATCGAGGTCCCATGGCATTGTAAGTATAGTGTCTCTTTGTATAGAAAATGATTCTCTGTCAAAGCCATGCGGCAACATTCCAAAACGAAGTGTCTAGGGGTTTTGTATGTCCAGTCCTTTTCGAAAAGAATTTGATCAAGCATATCCAGGGTCTCTTGTTGTGGTAGGCTCGTGTAGAGACTTTCCACGTCGAGTCCTACAAGCATCATGGTGTCAGGTGAATATTCAACATCTTTGAGTAAGTTCAGAAGGTGTCGCGTGTCTTTTAAGTAGGTGGGTGTACTCTGAACCAATGGTTTGAGGTAATGATCAGCAAACTGAGAGAGAGGCTCTAAGACCGACCCGATGCCTGACACTATTGGTCGTCCTGGAGGTGGTATTCGGGCCTTGTGAATTTTAGGCAATGAGTAGAAATATGGAGTTTTGGGGTTCTTTGCTACCAGAAAGTCAGCTTCTTTTTTGGAAAGCCAATTGTGAGCTTCCGCCTCTTCAATCATCATTTGTATTTCTCTCTGTAACCTCGTGGTGGGATCAATGGATAGTTTTTTGTAGAACTTGTCATCTGAAAGGAGATCAAGGCACTGCTTGTCATAACCCTCTGCAGACAAGATAACTACCCCCCCTCCTTTGTCGGCTGGTTTTATAATGATTTGGCCGTCGTTCTTCAATTCATCCAACGCTGTCTGTTCAGCTCTCGTTACATTGTGAAACAGTTTCCGTTGGTCAGATGATAGTTCGTCTACTTCTCTCATAATGGCTTGCTCAAAGGTTGCGATTTCAATCGGAACTTGAGAGGGCAATGGGCAAAAAGTGGACTTGTTCCTCAATGAGGTGTCTCCCTCTGGGATGTATTTCGGTTGGTCCTTAAAAAAGGCTTTTAATTTGAGGGTTCGGCAGAATTCCGCCAATTCACATTTTATTCTGAAGACATCTGTTTTAGGGGTAGGGACGAATCCCAGGTTAGGACCTTATCGGTCAGATTCACGATGAGGGAACAGTGTTGGCTTTTGTCACACTCCTCGTTTGGACCTGTCGGGTTTGGTCTGACCAGGTTACTCCTCGATTCTTTCCTCGTTGTTGAGGTTGGCCCCTCCCTAAAAAAGGAACCCTGGGTGGGAAGTTTTGTCCTTGTTGTTGGGGTCCTTGATGGTTCATGGGCGGGGGTCCCGAGAAGAAGGGGTTCATCCAACCTTGAAAATGTGGGTTGAAGGGTTGAAATGGAATTCCTTGGTGGTCTACCTGGAAGAATGGAGGACGCCATGTGCTCCTGCCTCGTCGGTTGTTCCTCCTGTTTTGTGGTCTTCCTCTATTATAATTGGGGAATTCATCTCCACTTTGGTCCGATCCATCAACTGAGGACCCACTGGTTGACCCATAGTTTGATGCATTGTCATTAAATTTGTGGTCCTTATTGCTATAAGGGTGTATACGTTCAAGGGAAAACCTCTTCAGTTCTTTTGCTAGTTTTTGTAACTTGGTCTGGGTGAGGTATTCTTGAGTATCGTCCATTTCCTTATTGATCTCTTCAAGCCTTTTCTTATAAATGGTTACATTCACCGTATTGTTCTGTTTTGTTTCAAGGATTTGGATTTTAACAGTGAGTTCGTCTGTTAGTCTTGATGCTGTCTTTATTATTAGGACTACGTAGTCCCTTGTACACTTCCAGGATATGGCCGACCAGTCTTTTCTAAAGGCCAGATCTTTCAGAAAGATGCGTGGGGCATTTGTAACCCAGAGGCCTCTGGGAGCTGCATTTACCCTCAGGTATTCCGTCATGATAATCCCGTGGACGACAGTTCTTACTTGTTCCTTTTTTATTTCGGTCAATTCGTCCCAATCTGTGGTGCTTGCTAGAGTCTGAGTGAGGTCACTGTCCAAAAAACGTGGAGGTTTTGCTAGTATTGCATCAATTTCTTCGGTTGAGGGATCAGTACTTTCCTTCTCCCCCATCCATTTGATTAGCAAACTGCTGAAACAAGGCCAAAGGAGGGACCAATGGGTGAGGCGGACTGGCCTTAAGGGCAATGGTGGCATGAGCGCTGGTGGAGCCCTGTGCAACAATGTTTGTTGGTGCCTTCTCAATGACTCCCTCCACCACTGATTCCCTCACTACCACCCTTTAACAGTGCCCCTCAAGTCTTCATAACCATACTCTCACTCAGATGAATTAAACTCGATTTACAGCGCCACTCATACCAGTGTAGGGTGGCAGAGCACTTTACATAACACTCCTTACACGGAGACAATTACTCATATGTGTATAAATCTTTGTATAGGACATGTTACATAAGACAAAGGACTACAAGGTGTAGGAGTGACATGACATCCATACTAGTACGCAGTATTGTTTAATAGTGATTGGTTTGGAGAAACACACTGAAATTAGAATGTCATATCATGATTTGGGGTTCTCTTTAATAACCAGAATTGATTCCTATTCAAATGAACCCTTTTTGCAACCATAGGGTAATCAGACTGGGGAAAACATGAAAGTTAATAGCTCACTGTTCTATTTTAGGATTTTGACTTATAAACTGCACGTATTAAAAAGGATCTCACTGACAAAAGCAGTGACCCACTGACCCATTTACATTATGTGCACTTTGTGATCTGGATGGTACATGTTATTTGCAGCAGGCAAATTAGCCCTCTGCGCTACCTTTCCATGAGTCAAAACTTTCACTTGACAAAACTCCATCTATCTCTAGGAAGAACATTAATCACCGGAGTTATCATGACATTTTTATTGTTGCCTAAAACTGCTAGCGGCAAGGCCTGCTCAGCGCTGTTTATGAAAATTCTATCCCTGATGCATAGTAGTCTAAATTTGAAGGCGCAGTTGCATACTCATATATGTTAGACAATTTTAGTGTACTGGTGCTGCTTCATTGGCAGTGTACCTCAATTGCAGTATTGTCAGAGGGGTGCTAGAATACAGGACTAATGCATTTTAATGCTGTGATGTGGACACTAGCATTAAAATGCGTTAGTCGAAAGCCTGATGCGCCCCTACCCTAACCCAGCCCTGAAACTGCATTTGTTAAAGTTTTCATGTTAATCGCAGCGCCCATCATGAGCTGAAATTAACATGAAAACTTGAACAAATGCACACAATCAACCCACAGCCCAGCTCTATTAAGAAAAGAAAGACAGCAACATAGATGCCAAGGTTTCAAATTGACATGTGGGACGGTTTCAAGCCTGCCTTAACAACATTCACTTGGATCTGTTCATGTGAAAATGCCCCTCTTTTCACTTATTTAAGCGCGTTTGGAGTGATATTTGCGCACATAGACCTTACACTGCCGCACACAGAGGAAAAATATTAGAGGGAACATTTCTCGTGACCTGTTCTCTTTCGCCACCAGACTCTTCAAGCATATACTGGACAATACCTCTGAGGCGGACTTCGTATTGGACAAAGCGCACAGGATGGGCCCGCCACGCGGCCCCAACGCTCCGCCATACTGGTGTGCGTCCAGGATTTCAAAACCAAAGAAACCATTCTGTCGAAGGCAAGAGCGGCTCACCCTATTTCCTTTCGGGGGCACAAACCTGGGCTCTATCAAGACTCAGCCCTAACCACGTTGGCAATTTTGCCTAGTGACAGGGCACCTTAGAGGGCTGGGAGATTCCTATTCTTGGGGCCAGCCGTTCCGATTAATATTCCAGCATGGTGGCAGGCTGCATCAAATCCGCTCCCTGCAGGCTGTTGGGGCTGATGCCATCTGATGAGGGGGAGGACGCTGGCAGCTCGGGCCCGGGCTCTAGGTTTCACCATCAAGCTGGCAGCACCAGAGCAGGAGGCGGCACTCGAGGAGGCCGACGGCCTTGGACATTGCCCGTGGCCAGCAAGAGGCATTGACTGTGGCGGCAGAGACATTGGCCGGGGAGGCCTCCGGTGGTTCATGAGTACTACATGTAGAGACTTGGACACTCACCTCTTTTAAGCCTCCTTGCTGTCCTTTGGCGGGTGGTGGGAGGAGAAAATCGTTATGATGACCCTGCCACCGACCCCATTTGATGACGATACCAGTTGTCCTGGGACAACAGACTTTCTCTACAGACTACTACTTGTCCACGTTTTTTTAGGGTTTTATGTTTGGGTTCCTTCGTCCACCTCCCCTAGTTGCCCCTCGGAATTGCCCGTCCCTCCGGCCCGAAAGCTTGCACCCATCCCTCCGGTTGCACACACCGAAAGATTGTTCACGCTATGCCTCACCCCACTGCCAGTTCGATGGCACAGCCTGATCCCATTAAGATCCTCACACTCAACGTTCGGGGCTTAAATAACCCCATTAAACGCAGGGCTATCCTTCATTTTCTGGAACAGTCCAAGGCAGATATCTACCTTGTCCAGGAAACTCACCTATTCGCGAAGGACCACCACAGACTGAAGTCCAAGGCGTTTCTCACGCAATTATTCTCCTCTAACACTTAGAAGTCGGCAGGGGTGGCTATTCTGGTCTCACAATCCTTCCCTGGGAGGGTTCTACAGAGGGAGGCAGAGATTAAGGGTCGCCTACTCATATATTTATTCTCACGTGGGAATTTGAATTTTGTGGTAGGCTCTATATATGCTCCTAATGAAGGACAAATCAAGTTCCTTCTTAATGCCCTCAATGAGGCAGACGCTATGCCTAATAGACACTTACTGCTAGGAGGGTATCTCAACATCGTCTTTGATAACGTGGCCGACCGCTCATGTCAAAGGATGATGTAGGTAGGGGTACTGACACCAACGGGATAGGCCCACCTTCGAGACCTGGGGCTCTTAGACCTATGGCGCCATTTACGTTCCCACTCACGCAGCTATACTTATTACTCAGGAGCATACAAGACCTACGCGTGCCTAGATTACTTTCTCTGCTCCACCTCACTGCTGACACATGCAATAGATGCGGAGATCCTGACAGCCTCTCTCTCTGACCATTCTCCTGTCCTGGCCACTTTTCAGTTGCCGCGCTCCCCGCCCCCTCTCAGTCACTGGAGATTACGCAACACTCTGCTGCACAACCCGACAGTGGTAGACCAAATTTGGAAGGCCATCACGGATTACCTAGCTCAGAATGCTAACCCCGACACCACTTTGGTGACTAAATGGATGGCCTTAAAGGCTGTAGTGCATGGTGGACTCATAGCAATATCTTATGCTCAGAACAGGGAGCGGAGTCGTAAGCAGGTGGAACTCACACAGGGAGTGGCGGAGCTGAGCAGTTGCATAAGAAAACGGGTGCTTCCAGGGCATGGCGGCAGCTATGTGTAGAAAGGAAGCAACTGGCGGCCCTTGATCAACACAGAGCAGAGTATGCGGCTCTCCGGCTCCGACACTCCTACTATACCGGAGAGGACAGATGTAGCCGCCTCCTGGCGAATAAACTGTGGGAGGTCAGGCAGCGCCAGGAAGTTCAGGGCATTCAGTCGCCTGCGGGTGACGTTGTTGCTGAAGACACAAAGATTGCTGAGACATTCCGAGACTTCTATGCCGACCTCTATAAGGGGGACTCATTGGACAATTTTCACAGTGCGGGATATATTGCAGCAGTGCAGATGCCCTCCCTATCTCAAGCGCAGGCTGACTACCTGGATGTAGCGATTCAGACTGAAGAGGTAATCTCTGCGATTTCCCGTCTCAAGATAGGCAAGTCCCCGGGACCAGATTGCTACACAGCTGTTTTCTACAAAAACTTTAGCAACCAAAAAGCCCCCATCTTGACAGCTCTTTTCAACACGTTTGAACAGACTGGCACCGTCCCGGGAGAAATGCTCCAGGCGGCGATAGTCGTGATCCCAAAGCCAGGTAAAGACAAAACCGCGTGTAGCGCCTACAGGCCTATATCACTCCTAAACGTGGACATTAAGTTGTACACCAGCATCCTAGCGACCCGTTTGGCACCATACATGGCCCAATTAGTAGAGCCAGATCAGGCCGGCTTTATCCCACAGAGGCAGAGCAGTGACAACACTAAACGCATTTTACACCTAATAGAAAAGTCCTCCCGTATCCAAGGTGAGTATCTGCCATTGGCCATCGACGCAGAAAAGGCCTTTGACCGGGTGCATCGGGTGCATTGGCCCTACCTGGAAATGGTACTGATGGTGGCTGGGTTTGGGGAGAAATTCCAGAACCGAATCCTGAACTGCTACCGCTCTCCCATGGCAAAGGTCCGAGTCAATGGTCACACTTCTTCCTGACTTCCTATTGTCAGGGGCACCTGAAAGGGGTGCCCTTTATCACCCCTTCTTTTCGTGCTCTATATGGAGCCCCTGGCGCTCAGAGCCACTCATTACTGGGATTAAATTTGGGGAACACACGCATACTATCAGTTTATACGCTGATGACATCCTCCTCTCCCTCTTGGATTATTATTGTAAACTTGTAAACTTCGGGATTTATAGAGCGCAATTGTTGCCCGAAGGCGTCCAAGCGCTTATTGTTGTTTTCATTGTCTTAGCCCGCTCCATGCTATTTACTTATTGTAATGTCATGCAACGCGACTACATTGTCTCCACTACGCTGTCATTGAGGGGCTGAGGGCTCTGTGTTTTTGTATGTTCATAAACCATTCAATAAAAAGATTTGAACCATAAAATAAATTCCAAGTAGATTTACTTTACCCTACCTTTAGATATCAAGCACAACTTCCCCGGTGCAGTCCAGAAATAATGGATAGAGGGGACACCCAAGACAAGCTTTAGTTTAAAAATCGAGACAATGCAGGGTGATGAGATGTCAAACAAAAAGACTGGAGAGGTCCTTTCAAAGGGAAACTAAAACTGATTGACAAGACAAAAGTACCTAAGAAATGGGGGCTTAATGTTTTTCCTCAGAATAGCAAGAGCACTTAACTACAGTGCCAAAGGGTCTGGCGTTGCCCTGCCCCCTGCTGTTTTTGATGGGCATAGGACAGGCCTGGCCTTGGCCCAAACTTTGTGTGTCCCATGTGTGTCCTGCACAGCGGGTTCTGCTGTGGTGCTATATGGTGCTGTTTTATGGATGTTGCCGGTGTTTGCCAAACGGGCTGCCTCCTGAGCCCCAGTTGTACCTGGGGCGAGTAGTGCCCTAGTCGTCTTTCCAATGCAGTGCGGCCTAATGTGGCACTTTACAATGCAGTTTGGTTATTGCAGCTGGTGCTTGGACAAAGGGGTGGCCTCCTGAGCCCCAAATGGTACCTGGGACGAGTAGCTCCCTCACAATCTCTCCCAAGCAGCAGGGGCTACGGTGGCACTTCATAGCACTGTTTGATGAATGCAGCTGGTGTTTGACAAACCTGAGACGAGTAGTCCCCTTGCAGTACCTCCACAGCAATGTTAGTGTTAATGTTATGGTTAATGTTAGGCACACTTATAAAGCACACTATCACCTCACGGGCATCCACGGGCATCCTGGCACTGATGTACACTAACTCAAACCACGCAAATAAGTTGTAGTGAAGATCGCACCTACTAATAAAAGAGGGCCCTAAACAGCACCATTAGGATAGAGCCAGGTCTTCGATTTCTTTCTAAATTGCAGAAGATCATCCATTTGTCGGAGGCTAGTCTGGAGTGCGTTCCACTGCCGAGTGGCTGTAAAACTAAAAGCTCTTCCTCCCTGTTTTATTTATTTAAAGTTAGGCACTTTAACTAGTTTAGCTGATAATGATTGGAAGCTTCTGGTGTGAACATAGCATTCAAACTTACTCTGCAAAGGTTTGGGCCCCAGACCATGTAAGACTTTAAAAACAATACAGAGAGATTTAAACTGGATCATCTGTAGCACAGGGAGCCAGTGAAGTTCACTGAGAGCCAGGGAGGCTGATGATCGCAGTGGTTTACTAAGGGCTAGTTTGGCCGCAATTGTCTGACTTCTCTGAAGTCTCTCGATGAGATATTTTGGATCCTCCAGCAGAAGGGCATTGCAATACTCCAGCCAACTCAAAACCATGCTCCTCACTATCTGTGTCCTAGTTGAAATTGGCAGCATCGGGAGGATCTTCCTTAGCAATCTTATTAGAGAAAAGTTAGTCCTTACCATTTTATTTACTTGAGTTTCTAAACTCAACCTATCATCGATTATTACTTGCAGATTACGTACAGCCTCGGATCGTATAAATGGCTTGTCCACTGGGATTGGCCAAAAATGTGCTGGGAGCTGATGTGGGATTTGCTGGGCTCCATAGCATAAGATATCAGTTTTATCACTGTTAAATTGGAGAGAGTTATTTTTTAGCCAGCATGAGTATCCCACATACATGCGTAGACATTTTCCAGTGACAGTGATTGGTCCCCCTCCAGTGACAAGATGAGCTGAGTATCATCTGCTTCATTCACCAGGCTGACATTGTGGGACTTATTGACAGAGATCAGGAGACTCATGCAGATGTTAAACAGTTTTGGACTGATCGCTGATCCCTGAGGTACCCCATACTGAATATTGATGAAATCTGATTGAAATGGGGTGAGTGCTACTGCCTGTTGTCTATTTGACAGGTAAGATTGGAACCATTTTAAGGCTGTGCCCATTGCGCCAACCTCATTAAGCCTTGTCAACAGAATTATGCTATGGTGACCTTTACATATCCTAGTGTCTGTCCACACAGGTCAGCTAGGCTGCTTTTCTTGATTCACATTAACAAAAAGCATATCTTGGTGATGAGTGTGTGTATGGATGCTACAGATCTCATGTTTGAAAGTACTTTGTGCAGTATGTAGCAGGTAATCTTCCACCATAAGTCAAGGTTGACAGGTTTGATGCTAGTCAGTAGGAGTAACACGACCAGTAGGGTAGCAGTGTAATGGGCTGTATGCTGGCAATACAGTGCAGACTGCATGTTGTCCTTTCCACATTGTGTCAACTTGATCAACTTCCTGCAAAGGTTTCCATGTGTATACTAGTGACATGTATTACATGTACTCCTACCTATTCTGCCAGCACTGAGGAGTGTTCCTTATGTCCTCTCAGGACCTGCCACACCATATATCTATGTCCATACCTTGCTATGTGGACAACTTCACTAGCATTGTGCATCAGTCAGTCTGAAGATGAACCGTTCAACCCCTTGGTCAAATAGATTGTCTCTCCTACATCCTTACATCCCCCATGGCATCTTTGTAAAAGTATGTCTGTCACCCTATCTTACATATTAATGATATGTGGTACTCTGAGGGATGCTCATAATACCCCTGAGGCTGGATTACAGTTCCCATGTCTAAGTGGTGCAACAAAGTAAATGATACCTACTGACAACTTTCTCACACCCTCACAGAAACACACGCTGATATATCATCTGTAAACTGTTATTATTCTAAACAATGATAATGAAAAACTTTTCACCCTCAAAGCTACATATGCAGCATCTATCATAGAAAGGAAAGGTTGTTTGTGATGACTAGCCTGCTGACATGGTCACATATGTTTCTCAGATTGTGAAGTTAGGCCACACACATAGATACTGGTACATGTGTGGATCAGAAAATATTTTAGTTGCTGAACTGGCTGAATGTCTGATCATGCCTATAATCTTTCAAACTGTACTAATCTTGGTATCAAGGATAAATATATTCTTCATGTATGAGCATATTATGATGCTGAACAATAATCATAGAACTAGTAATTTGGGAAAGATGTTCACAGTACGTAGTATTCTATGACACTGTAATGTTGACAATTGTTATTAATGTCTGGGATATGTGTTGCACTGCACAATCACTGGTCTCATGGTCTATTATGGACATAGCAAACACAAGGGGAATAAGGTCAAGACTGATTTGCATATGGTTGGGTTTAAACTAGAATGGCATGGGGAGCAATAAAATGATGGATGTAAGCCCAGATCTCTGTACTGGGGTGAATGTTTGAAATTTTTAAACATTCTGTCCATCAATTTTTGCATTTGTCACCCGAGTGGAATGGGTATGCCCAGATGTGGGTACTGTGCTCTCTGTGCCACTGGGGTCAAGCTAGTCTGACTGATGAGGGGTAAAACCCTGAAACTGGTCCTAGGATGCTTTTTTTTCAGTCTAGGGTGAACCTGACCTGGCAGTTTAGGCTGGACAGTTCTCATGGGGAATAGGGTCAAGACTGGTTTGATATGGCTGGGTTTAAACTGGAATGGCATGGGGAGAAAAGAAAACAATTAATTTAGGCCCACATGTCTGTACAGGGGTGAATGTTTGACATTGTTCAACATTCTGTCCATCAATTGTTCTTTTTGCAGTTGTCACCCTGAGTGGGACGGGTATTCCCAGACATGGGTCCCGTGCTCTCCATGCCACTGGAGTCTAATTAGCCTGGCTGATGAGGGATGAAACCCCGGTACCGGTCCTAGGATGCTTGTTTTCCAGTCCAGGGAGAACCTGGCCTGGAAGTTCAGGCTGGACAGTTCCCATGGGGAATAGGGTGAAGACTGATTCGCATATGGCTGGGTTTAAACTGGAATGCATGGAGAGCAAAAAAACGAAGCATTTAGGCCCAGTTCTCTGTACTGGGTGAATGTTTGACATTGTTCAACATTCTGTTCATCAATTGTTCTTTTTGCAAATATGGACATAGGCAGATATACTGTGTCCAGACAAGCTCAGCCTGTATCATGCCACTTTGCTGTAACATATTTTTGGCTGATATTTTTTTTACATTTGGGCCATGGTATGGGTGCAAGACAAGTGAACTTATGACCATCTGGAGATAATGGTGCTGATGATGGTACATGTCCCATAAGCACCCAAACGGTGGCTGGCCAAACATCACCATAGCAGATAATGAGCCATCAATCATGTGGGCCTGGATACATTGTCTGTACCTGCACATTGACATTTGTCCGTATTCATTGCACATGTTACTGTGTGCTACTTCATTGGTGAATTAACGTACTGTAAATTGGTTACATGTCAATTATGCTAACCCATGCACATCACAATGTTATGAATGGCATAGATCACACACAATCCTTCCAGAGCCACAAACCCATTCTATTGCCACTCACTGGTAGTTTTGGGATCCCCGAAGAACTCCACCGCACACTCTGTGTATGGTGCAGGACCACCTACAAGATAAGGAAGATATGGAAGTGTTTGAGGACAATATCTGATTATGCATGTCACACATGTACAGAGTGCAGAGTAAGCACAAAACATCCTTTTTTACTGCATGGTGGAAGGCTGCATGCCTTTGATGGCTAAATAAACATACAGTCTTGGAAGGGCCACCATCTGTTATTACATTGGCTGGTACATGCCTAAATCTATACATCGGCTGAACAATGCAGCACACATCAGGCAGTCAACATGATAGCTGAGTTTTCATAACTTTGCTCCTTACATGTCACTTGTGCAGGGTATTTCAACATTAAACATTTCTACTCTTTACAGGCTGGTATGTGAATTGAGATTATGCATACAAATTCACGCATATGAAATTTTTTTGTGTGACCCAAAAACAATGGCCAGCCAGCAGCATGACAAAATATAAAGGGGTGCCCTGCAACGTACATGGAGTATGACCCCCACAATCAGGGCCCAGTCATGAGTTCTCATGCCAGGGGGTCACACGCCTTGCCAAGTGATGGAGGGCGGCCCCTGGACCTCTGCACCTCCCCCATGCTGCATGGTCTGCAGGGACTATTGTTACGCCACTTTGACCAGCCCCCTGGGGCATGGTGTTACCATTTGACAAATTCATCCTGTATCATGGTATACTACCCCTCAAAATATCTGACCCAGTCTGTTGAAAAATTGATGACATCATTTTTAGATATGCACGCAACTACAAACAGATTGTAGATATGTACTTACTAACCGGGTCACCAACGTCCATGCCATAGTGATCTAGTAGTTTGTTTTAAGGGGTAACCACATCTGCCCATTTGTGTTTTATCTGGTGCACAGTGTGGTCTACACCAAAGACCCTGCTCATCTGCCGCCTCACTCCCCCCACCACTAATTGTGCTCCTTGGTAGGGTAGCCTTGACAGACTCTACCCCCATAGCTATCATGTTGGGTACCTAATGTACCAACAGCCAAAGGAAGCATCCAAACTCTACCTCTGATAGCATCTTTGCTACCCCTTTCCTGACATGGCCCTACCTGCACTATACCCCCTTACCGCTATGAAAAACACCCCTTAACTTTACCCCTTCTTCTAAAACTACAATACCCCTAAACGACTAACACCCAACAATACAGTGACAATAGCAATTCAAGTAACAAATACAACACGCAATTAAGACAATTGGCACAAGACAGGGACAGCATAGACACCAAAAAGGCCCAAAAACTCCAAATTCTCCAATATGAATCACAAAACACTTCCTACAGCCAGCACCGTCAAAAAGACTGTAAGTGAAAGGAACTTCACACTTCCTAGTTTGCAGCCTGCCAAAGCCATTGCCTCATTTCCTGTGGGCGTCCCATCCGTTTTTGACAAATGCATCATTTAATATGATGTATAGGTACAGAAATAGCTAATGTGTGGTTAATGCACAAGACAAGCTAATTAACAATGCATTGGTTTTTATGCATTTGCATTGTTGCATACCTTCCAACCGATGGTCCGGGTGCCATGCGATGCGCTATGGGGTCAATGCGTGGGTGCAGACCCACACAACTGGCCTATTGTCTGTGATACAGTGTAGTGAATTGTCCAATGCTGGTATAAAAACCTTGATCTCACTTTCCTTCTTCCTCTTCTAAATGTCATTGGTAAATATGTGCCTATATGTGAGTATTTATGTTCATCATGCTAACATTATGAGCCAAATATTTTTGGGGGAAAACACATAAATATGGTGATGTGTTGAGACATTACAAACATGTTGTTGGCCTTAGGTTTTGTAGTATGCTTGGGTGAACATGGGTATCTGCAGAGTAGGCATCCTTTTGGTCAAATATATTACAGTGCTATGCAAATGAAATACATAATTGCATTCACTAATATGTGCAAAGTCTAAATCCATACTATCTGTCTGCATTTCTGCCATAGAATGTGCTACGGATGCAATACACACTCAGGGAAGACCAGACACTAGCTGCTTCAGCCAGTTACAGGGTATATAGAACCAGCTCACATATTATTTATTTATTTATTTATTTTCCGCCAGGTTTGTCTATGTTTGGTCCGTATGTGTATACGATTGTGACTAGGCTGCCTGCTAGTTTCCCAAATCCCATGGCGTAACGCCCAACATCCTGGTACAACCTTTGAGCATGGTAAAAGGGACATTCTTCTTGATCATCGTGAGTACAGCCTGTGAATACGAGGAGTAGGAGGAAGCTATTCTATAACCAGACTATTGTGGTCCAGCACGCCCTTCGGACTGCGGGGTTACGTGTGTTTCCTGCAATAGGGCGATCGTGACATCGTGGCGATCTAAGTATGCTAATACCAGATGAGTCTTCTTCTGTGAGTTGAGCCCCCATACATTCGATGTGAGACAGGTAAATACAGAGTGAGCAGCGTGCAAGCCAAAAACATTGAGCATGATACCTCCACACTGCATGAAAGCACATCTACAGTGATCTCGAGAATAACGGTAAAGACAGCCAATTAACCATACGCTTTGAAATTAGCCCCACCCACCCTCTTTAGCAACCCCAACATGCCACAGCCATCCCGAACTCACACAGATAGCACCCAATGTAGCACCAAGGGAGTGAACAGTAATGGGGATCACCTATGCGCTAGCACTGGAGCGCAGAACCCCTCCCGTTGTAGTGGGAGGTGGCCGAGCAAGAGTATTAGTGTCACCTAGCTATTGACGTGTGATATCGCAGAATAATAATAGATCTACCTACACCTGAGTAGGATTAGCCAAAGAGTATAGGGCATTGCAAACAACATATTGTAAGCCGCTGAGCATCATTCCCATGTCACAGTGCCAAGTCTCAACTCAGTTAGTAGTAAGGGAGTCCCAAACCAAAGCAAAACAGAGGGGGGAAGAACATCCACACAACTCACATGCCCCACAAGTGTCATTGTTTGTCAGGCATCTCACAAGCTGTACCGCCACCCCCATCTGCCTCAGAGGAGGGGGCCCGGCTGCATCGAGTTAGAGTCTTCGCGTAGTCCATGGCTTACTTTGGGGTGGTGAAGATCCGAGGTCTCCCATTATCATCAATGCGCAGCCCCATCAGGTAGAGCATGGCATAAGGCAACTGTGCCGTAATGAGAAATTTTTTCATTGGCTGGTATTCACGTTGAGCTTCCTGTACTGCGGCGATGAAATCAGGGTAGAATGCAAGGGTGCTGTCCTCGTGTGTTACTGTGCCTTTCTCCTGGGCCATTCGGAGGATGGCTTCACGGTCCAGGTAATTAGGCAGGCGGGCGATGATGGGACATGGCGCCGCGTCCGGTGGGGGATGAGAAGCAAGAGATCTGTGGCCCGCTCCACAATTAGTACCTGAGACAGGTGTTCCATCCCAGAAATGTCCCGGAGAAGTTTCTCCACATAGGTCTCAAGGCGCCTAGTATTTGTGGACTCCGGTAGGCCAGTGATGCGCACATTGTTGCGACGTGACCTGGCTACCAAATCTTCGTTTTGGGCTTGTATGATGGCCAACACCCTCTCCATAGATGTAGCTTTCGCAGTCACCTGCTGTAGGCCATCCTCAGCCCCCGTTATACGTGTTTTGGCCTCTCCCAGCCACATTACATATTTGTCTAGTTTCTGTGATATATGATGCATACGTATGTTCAGATTGTTGATCTTCCAGTTCATAGATTTGTGGCTGGCTTGGACTACAAGGAGAGTCTTGTCGATATTGGACAGCTGATTACCAGGTGCATCAATTTCATAGTCCGAAACGGCCTGCTGAGAAGATTTTGTGGACCTTCGGGGTTCAAAGCTCAGGCGCGGTTGGCTGCGCTCAGACTTCCCCATGGCAATTATACTGACGCGGGACACAGCTGGGCAGGAAGATGGTGTCCGCACGGAGGGCACCCCGGACGCTATGATCAGGAGTCCAGCACCAGTAACGGGGGTGCAGGAGACAGGGCACTGTGTGACAACGTGCCAGAGTGCACACAGCAGCGTTGGTGCTGTCAAGACAGCGTCGGGGCAACTCCCAGCGGGGGGCACAACAGCGAGGGCACAGCACCCGGTTAGGCAGCGCCACGCGAGCGGTGTGTCATCAGATGGCTCCCAGTGCACTGCACGCCCCATCGCATGACCCCCACGGAAGGCAGCAGCTGCCACTGGAAATATGGATTGTGTAAACTGTTCTCACACTCAGGCCCAAAAACGAGCCAGGCCCAGGAGCAGGAGTAGCGGAAAGGACCTATGGAGAGACATCACTGAACAGTAGGGCCAGCGTCAGAAGTATAGAGGATAGGGCCCTTGTCAGGCGGGTCCCAGTCATTGGTAGCGGCTTGAGGCACTGTAATGACCGGTGTCGCCCCCGGTCATGGCGTAGCGGGCAAGCAGAGGAGGGGAATGTTAGCATTCGCCAGCAATTACAGGCACCTTGGGCTTCCAGTAGTTTACACCGGAGAGGAGCCTCGCTGCAAGTGCTGGCTCAGGAGGTACGCTGAAGCGGCCCCGGGGAAGGCAGGAACGAGTGGCCGCCAGCCGCACCACTCCACACCAGACGGCCGATCCGGAGCAACAGCAGCAACAACTCCGGGCGTCCCGGCACTGAAACCAAATTAGCTCCACTGGTAGGCAACAGAAAAACTTATAGCGGAGGGAACAACATTTTTTAATAGCTTTACGGAATGGCAGATAAAGCTGTAGACTGCAAATGGAAATGGAAAGGGAATTCGAGGGTCTAGAAGCCAGCACACCAAAAGAGAGACCACCAGCATGAGCCTTCCTCCCCCGAGGGACAACCGCCAAATTCTGTCCCATAGAGTGGAGTAGGTCGGAGGGGGTATATAAAGAGTTCAGGTTTGACAAAATTGTGGGCGATGAATTGAGTTGAGGACTTTAAAGGTAATACAGAGGGCCTTGAATTCAATACACCTGGCAACAGGCAGCCACTTACTTCTTCCCTTGTACTAGACTTAGGTCAGGTACACCGGGGTAGGTGTATTTTAGAAAGCACCAGTTGAGTACTTTTAGTCATTATTTAATACTGTATGTACTTTATGTATTATATGTTATTTTATATGGCTTAGAAACCATACCATGCTTTTACAGTACTACTTCATAATACTTTTCGTATTATATGCTTTGTACTTTATAACCAGTATTATGATTGTAGCAGTACATTTCTTATGCTTGAGAAAGAAGACTGTTCAATATATACTTTTTATTGAAAACGCCCATCTCTCTATTTTCTAAGCACCTCTGGTGAAACGAAGCATGCACGATAGACTGAGTACAATAGCTATCTATTGTTTCCGCGACTCTAGAGATTGATTTCTTATTCTTGGGAAACAAAGTTGTCATGTTTATGTGGTTGTCAGAAACTAATCCCTTCTTGTGAATTTGAGAAAGTTTCTAGCGACCTCTGAGCTAGCTGGCACTCACAATTAAGTTTCATATATTCGGTAGAGACCTAGTCGACCTCAGTCCTACGTCTAAACTACAGGATATATTATTCCAATGCGCAGAGTCTATTGGGAATATAGGAACTACACTACATGGCACCCAACATTTGGTAAGGCGATAATTTAACGCTAGATACTAGAGTAACTCAGTCGTGCTTTTCACACAGACCCCTTGTTCCCGGAAAAACTCCAAAAGACATCTGGAGTGGGTTAAAGGATAATATCGGCCAAAACTGAGTAGGATGAAAATCCTATGTAATAGTTTATGGTTTTTTCAACGTTGAAGGATACTGTGTTCCAAAAATATTGCGCATCTAATCTTTGTTTCCTTGAAACTTGCTCTGCAAACACTTCCAGTCAACAAAAATGACGGATAGTGACAAAGAATTAGAAAGAGTTGCAGCAGCAGCTCAAGCAGTTTTAGATGACAGAAATCTTCTACAGAATGACCCGGATGTTAAAATCATCCCGGTAAATGTAAGAAAAACTATAACTTACAAACTCATAAACAATGGGTATCATCGAGAGGTGGTAAAGTAATCTTTGTTATAGAGGCACATGAATATCGGCAGACAGAGTATTCTATTCATGGATTCAGTTTCCTGCAGCGGATGCAGGAACACACGAGTTTCACTACTACAAAGTAGAAGAACCTCCAACGGAATACGTTCCTAACAAGAATGTTGAAATTCCATTAACTTACCAAGAGCATCAGCTCTGGTTTAAAAGCACCCTACAACATCAAAATGACATAACCAGGCTCGGTCCACTAGGAGGACCAGGAGCAACATGGCCGGCACTAGCCAGCTATACACCATATCCTGACATTGAAAGGATGACAGGTCCAGAACTGTTAGTACAGCTAAAACAATTAATTAAAATACATAGACAATTGGTTCAATATGTCATGCGGACCTTAACAGTCCAACCTACTGTGAGGATTCCACAGCACACCCCTCACCAGGGGAACACAAACAAAATCACACCACAGACTATACAATCAGTCATTGGTAAATTATTAGCAAAAAGGGAACAAATTCCGTTCTGGTTAGCTCAAACAATTACTCAAATTGAGGCAGTATTCCCTGATAGTACACCTCATGAGAAACACAGAATTCTGACAATCTGTTTACCAATGGGGATAGCACCACATGTGGAGGACTGTGACACTTGGGGCACAGTCTTTGCTTCAATCTACACAAAAACGCATGGTGTTCCGTCCATGGCGGTAATACCAGACATCCTAAGACAGATTCAAAATTAATACGGACCAGAACCTGCCTTAAATCTTGGTATGAAGTTACTAAAAGATTTCAAACAAGTCTTGGCTATATTATTAGCCAAAATTAAAGGTGAAGCAGCATCAGTGGCAATCTGCCAGAAGCTAAAAGAAACAGATATTACTGAGCAACCGTATGAACTTGCCAGAATTATTGAAAAATCCTATGAAGAACTAGGTAGAGATAGTTTGGGTGGGAAACCATTAAAACCACATTTAACAGAAAATCCTGAAAAAGTTTTTATTAAAAATAATCTCACTACTCCTAAAAAGAAGTGGGAAAACACTAACCAAACACTTCCTAAAGAAATGCATTCCCAGTCTGGAGGTAGGTCTCCCCAATGGGAGTCCTCTGAAAAGAGGTACAACCTCAGAAATAGAGATAACTTAAGAAAACCTGATAGATATCAAGATACTGATATACGTTCCTCTCGTACCTTTCAGACTTCCTTGCAGAAATCAGAAAGAAGAGGAGGATCAGAACAAAAAGAAGAAATCGTGAAGTCCAAAGACGACCAGCACGTTCCAAAAAATAAGAAAACTCAATTCACCAAGAAGAAGGTAGCAAGTCTAAAGATCAGACATGCCGAGGATCTTGAGGACACAACTCAAGAACGGGGAGTGGGCCCAGACAATGCTAGACAGCGCAGCAGAGGTAACCATAGCTCGCAAGATCCTGAAGGATCATCTGGAGACAGTGGACTTGAATGAAAGCATTCAAGTTGAAACTGCCGACACCAGGGTTAGTGTACCCCATAAGTTATATGAAGTAACACTCCGGATGGAGGGGGACATAACTAGAAAAACAAAATCATTCTCTTGGGAGAAGCTATCTAAGGGTTAGGACATTCTTCTAGCTGAACAAGACTGGCCACCTGAATTTGTCAGGGAGTGCCCACATGGCGAAGAGATAATTATGCCAGCCTTCTCAAATCATATTCCAATTCATAAAAAATACACATACGCCTGAAAATGGGCAGTCGCCCAGGCTCCTGCATTATATAAAAATCATGTAGGATGGGATGAGGACTTTCCTCACCATAAAAGCCAGTTAAAAACTCAACCTACAATGCAAAGGCAATATCCTGTTAAACAGGAAGCTAAAAAACCGGTCAGGGAGATCTTAAATCAACTTGAATACCAAGGTGTGATTGAAACATGCACCTCATCAATGAACAATCCTTTGTTTCCTGTCTCCAAACCAGACAATACATATCGTCTAGTTTTGGACTACAGACACTTTAACTCTTGTTGCAAAACTTTTGCAGTACAAAACGCACATAGTGCAGCACTGATGAATAACATTGTGCGTAAAAAATATAAAACCACATTAGATATTTCAAATGGGTTTTTCTGTCAAAACATTGCACCTGAAAGCAGGCACTTGACCGCTTTCTCAATCATGGGGACACGGCGACAATTTTGCAGTCTCCTCCAGGGATTCAAGAATAGTCTAGGGTTATTTTCAGCCAGAGTAAAAGAGTTACTACAAATGTACGATGATGAGGCATTATCCTATGTCGATGACATCTATCTTACAGATGATGATTTGGATGTGCACTTGAAACGATTGAACACAATAATACTTGGGTTTGCTTCTGAAGAGTGTAAATTCAATTTCAAGAAATCACGAATTGCCCACCTCAACGTCCTATTCTTAGGCTACGAGTTATCAAGTGAAGGCAAAAGCCTGCCAGTCAACTTTCTAGAGAAATGTGCGCTGCTCCAACCTCAAAAAACGCTGAAAAACTTACAATCAATTCTAGGTTTCCTGAATTTCGGAAGAACTTATGTTCTAAATTACGCAAAAAGGGTTAAACCTCCCTACGAACTAATCAAACCTGATTTCAACCCAACAAATTGGACTCAAAACCATACCGAAATTTTGCGTTCAGTGCAAACAGACATGTTAGCAAAAACACAGAAACACGTGATAATGCGCGTAATCTTGTGATCCGAATCATCCCAGGGAGATGCAGATTTACATGCCTGACCTTTAATGAAGGTGAAAATGTACCAATTGCGTACAAATCACACTTGTACACACAAGCAGAAATAAAATTCACTTCTACAGAAAAAGTTCTGACAGCGGTTCAGACTGCTGTAGCAAAAGAGAGAGCTCTCGCACAGGGTAAATGCATAATGATCATTACGCCTTTACCTGTCTTAGAGGTAGTGAGGAAAGCAAGCATTCCCAATGCTAAGGCTTTACATCCGAGATGGATACAATGGGTTAATTCTCTTGCTGCAACAGACGTTGAATACGTTTTTGACCCCTACTTGAAGACACAAGAATTTCTACAATACGAACATGAATGTCCTCTGCCAACCGAAATTCTGCCTCTAGAACATTACGGATGTATAATCTATACAGATAGATCAGCACAGCCCGCAATTGGGGGTAAACATGCCTATAGTGCTGCGTGCGCGATTGTTAAAGGTCGCTGGTGCAAAGGTAAATTTAGACCTATGGTCACTAAAACTCAATCACTCGGAGACTGTACAGCTCAGCGAGCTGAACTACAGGCTTTCAAAATGGCGCTTAAAAATACCGATCGCGAATTCCCCACACTCATAGTGTGCGATTCGTATTACTGCGTCCAGTCTTACAATGAATATCTGCAGAACTGGTTTCAAAACGGTTTCAAAGACGCAAAAGGTAGCACAATTAAGCATAAAATGCTTTGGGAACAAGTAGTTCTATTACAGAAAGAACTACAAAAGACTCACGTGATACATACACTGAGTCATCAGCGTGATGGGGTTCATGTTGCAGGGAATTCATTGGCTGATGAGGCCACAAAGGCAGCTGTGCAAACGGATTCCGTAGCTGCAATCACTCGGTCGAAAACAAAAATAGACAGCGAAAAAATGCAAGCTGTCGCTGCTTCAGTTAAAAACAGTGGTAAGACACTCCTGAAAGGTTTTGCAGTAAAGTACTCATATATAACTGATGCAAATAATGTTCCTTTTGCATAAATCCCTGGAGTGGGGCATAGGGCAATTCCAAACATGGAACATAGGTTAGGACTGATCTTAGCAGCACACGAAGGGCTGGCATCTGCACACGCAGGAATTTCTGCCACAGTATCATTATTAAAACAAAGATATTGGTGGCCGCGCATGAGGTAACAAACTAGAAACTATGTTCTAGAATGTGAAATTTGCCAAAAAATACAAGTTTCAACAGTGAAACGACCTGCACAGACGCCCCTCCTGATTTCAGATAAACCACTAGCGTGTGTTTATCTGGACCACTGTGGTCCCTTACAAAGGGATGTTAACTATAAATATATCATGGTCGCAGTGGATTCCTGCACAAGATTTATTTGGATGTGGCCTCCAGCGCTCGGCTGACGCCAAAACTGTTATAAAGGATCTGCGAGTCTTTATCGCGACATACGCAATCAGCACGCTACACTCTGACCAGGTTATTTACAACAAGGGGTGGTGATGGACAGAGTCTCTGAATTAAGCAGAGTACTCTCACCCAGTCAAGAGATCAGGGCTAGATCCAACACCGTTTTTTAGCTCATTGCACCATCCCAGTTTCAGAACCTGGCTGTATGCAAATTAGTCTGTCCCTGGCCCAGTGCATCATGGGAACAGGGCAGACCAGACTACAAAAGCCAATTCTTACACTGGGAAGGAAACAAGCTTCCGGGGACCGGTTTCTGCCATTTCAGGCGTCTTCGGCCCGGCTTGCTTGAATCCTGATGGTGCAATGAGCAAGGGACTCACATCTGAGTATACCCTTCCACGCTTAGGGTGGACAAAATTATTTACAACAAGGGGTGGTGATGGACAGAGTCTCTGAATTAAGCAGAGTACTCTCACCCAGTCAAGAGATCAGGGCTAGATCCAACACCGTTTTTTAGCTCATTGCACCATCCCAGTTTCAGAACCTGGCTGTATGCAAATTAGTCTGTCCCTGGCCCAGTGCATCATGGGAACAGGGCAGACCAGACTACAAAAGCCAATTCTTACACTGGGAAGGAAACAAGCTTCCGGGGACCGGTTTCTGCCATTTCAGGCGTCTTCGGCCCGGCTTGCTTGAATCCTGATGGTGCAATGAGCAAGGGACTCACATCTGAGTATACCCTTCCACGCTTAGGGTGGACAAAATTATTTACAACAAGGGGTGGTGATGGACAGAGTCTCTGAATTAAGCAGAGTACTCTCACCCAGTCAAGAGATCAGGGCTAGATCCAACACCGTTTTTTAGCTCATTGCACCATCCCAGTTTCAGAACCTGGCTGTATGCAAATTAGTCTGTCCCTGGCCCAGTGCATCATGGGAACAGGGCAGACCAGACTACAAAAGCCAATTCTTACACTGGGAAGGAAACAAGCTTCCGGGGACCGGTTTCTGCCATTTCAGGCGTCTTCGGCCCGGCTTGCTTGAATCCTGATGGTGCAATGAGCAAGGGACTCACATCTGAGTATACCCTTCCACGCTTAGGGTGGACAAAATTATTTACAACAAGGGGTGGTGATGGACAGAGTCTCTGAATTAAGCAGAGTACTCTCACCCAGTCAAGAGATCAGGGCTAGATCCAACACCGTTTTTTAGCTCATTGCACCATCCCAGTTTCAGAACCTGGCTGTATGCAAATTAGTCTGTCCCTGGCCCAGTGCATCATGGGAACAGGGCAGACCAGACTACAAAAGCCAATTCTTACACTGGGAAGGAAACAAGCTTCCGGGGACCGGTTTCTGCCATTTCAGGCGTCTTCGGCCCGGCTTGCTTGAATCCTGATGGTGCAATGAGCAAGGGTCCTGCGTTTAGCTCTCGGGCTTACAAAGAGGCCATGGCTAGCTTGGGCATTGCATTGCGGTATTCTAGTCCCTTCCATCCAGAGGGTAATGCAGTAGTGGAAAGAAAAAAACGTGACATAAAGCAATCCATAACAGCTAAGGTATTAGGTTTGGGTGATGGGTGGGTCAAACATCTAATAAGTGTCCAACGTAGTATTAATAATCTGCCAAAAAATTCTCTTGGTGGAATCACTCCATATGAATTACTGTTGGGTACTAGAATGATAATCGAAGACCTCGATTGTCAAACTTCAGTGGTGGAACAAAAACCCTTTGATGTCAAAGATTGTTTGGCTGTTTTACAGGACTTAAATGAAACAAGAAGAAGTCTGAGTAACACAATGCAGAAGCAAAATACCACTGAAGAAAAACCACCTGTCCCAGCAAGACCTGTCTGGATTCCAAAGATTGGGGATCTAGTCAGGGAAAAGATCGCGGTAAAGAAGGAATTTGGGCCTTCTTACAGAAAAGCAGTACCACCTGTCTTAGCTATCCACGGAACAAGATCAGTATTACTACCACCCCTTGCTGGAAAAAGGGGGAACAGAGTTGTGTCCATCGACCTGGTCAAACCACATCATGTGGCAAATAATAAGTAGTAGGCCCAGTATACTCCCAAGAAGTAGCAGACGACCAAATCTTGCTACAATCCAAGAGGTTCAAACTGAAAGACTTATCACCTTTGATAAACCTACAGTAAGAAATGAAGGCCTCTGTCTATTTTATCAACTTTGAAACATTTTCTGAGGATCCCAGTGAACCTGAAAATACGCCAGTAAATAAAACTTTCAAAGAAAAAATAACAGAACTCTTTCATCAATTTGAAAAAAAATATCTGGTTTCACCATGGGTTGAATTTTGGATTGTGTTAGGTGTAATTTTCCTCCTGCTCTGGCTCATACTGGTGTTAAGTTTGGGAAGGATGATAGATGGAAAATATAGTACGATGGACACAGCAAGTAAGAAAATCAACTTGGTCCTAAAACCTCACAAATCATCTCATCGTGAAAGAAGAGACCTGTCATCAGTAAACATCACAGGCGTTCCTATACCTGGTGGTATAGCATGGGACAGAACTGATTATGACATTTATGGCCCGGTGGAACTGCTGAAGATTCCACACCAGTTTAAGGTTTCTTTAAGTGACTTTGTCGCACCCAGCACATTTTCTGATGATTGGGACTTTGAAACTGTTAACAACATGATGACAGATTTAGAAATGTCAGCCAAATTTACAGAACATGAATATCTAGAAGGTTCATCAGATTATGAACAAATGTATTGTTTTAATAATTATGGTCACCATTATTTGCATAAATCTGCAAACCCTAGAAATGTTGTTACTTATAATCAATGGGAACATTCCCCAACGCCACCAAGGGGTAGCTCAAAAACAATTTATGAAATATTTCCGTACTTCTCAGGGTTTAATGCTACAAATCCAGAAACGTTTTATTTAAAAAACTATAAATAAGACAGGAATGAAAACAATGTTGACCAATACTAAACAAATTTATTCTGTGAACTTTTATGCTCAGCTGTCTACATTAGGGTTTGACTTTTGGAAAGACAACATTGAGATAAAAACTGTCTGGGGCACAAAAGATTGGCAGGTGCAAGGTTTGGAAGCCTTATTCAGGGCCTGCATCATCCCAGAACAAATAATGTTTTTAAATGAATGATTCGGTGCTGAGCATTGAGAAACTGGAAAGATTACCATTGACAGTTTCTGAGAAGCCTGTCATTGAATGGATAATACATGGCACCATCACGTTACCAGTGACGATTTTCCAATTTCAGTTTTGTCTACAGCATATACCAGCGGGCCTGTATGAAAGGTTGGGTAAAGAATACATTAAGTCGACCTGGAATTTACCCTACACATACAAATGTTGGAATGGGGGAAAGGAGGTATTCCTTAGTGGTAAAAATTGTAAGAACTCACTAAGTGGTACGCTATTGTGCCAAGGTATTAATTTACACGGAGCCTGCGAAGGTTCTGCAAATAACCTCTCTTGCCACCTGCACGGTTCACCCTCCACAGTGATAGAACCAATTTTCAGGCAGCTATCCAATGGCAGCTACGTTATGCTCAATGACCACAGCTGTTGTGGCATGTTGCCAGGAAAAGCGAATCTAGTTAGTGTGTCATCCAGGGTCACTTGTTGTATGCAAGTATTGTATTAAAAAAGTAAGACAGAAAGGGAGACGGCGTTATGGCCTTCACTGAATATCTCTTCTTTACGAATTGATACTTTAAGCATAATAAAAGTCATTCTTTTACAAAAAAATGTGCCACTGACCTCGTCTAGAGAAACGTATGATCTGCAAGTTGCAAGGACTTCTGCAGAGATATATGCATTATTATCAACAAACTGCCCAGTACATTTCGCAGAAATGTTAAGTCCAATCTTAAATATGTCTGATACCAGTGGCATTCCACATATATTTAAGACGCATTTTTCGGGACTGTTAGCACCACTTGAAGCAGTCCTCTGCATTTTTCCAAATTTCTTGCACTCTGTGTTCGGCGGCCTGCCTCTCATCTTGGGACTCGTAGCAGGAATTCTGTGTTTATTCCTTCTGCTACGATATGGCAAGTCCAGTGACCAGCGATACCCAGACTACCATGGAAGAAGCCCTCCTTGTCATGAGGTATTGTGAGAGAATTACACAAATTCTTGGCTTGGCTCATTTAAGGGATCTGAACACAACTTGGTTCCTTTCGTTCAGACCAATCTGGCAAGATTGCATCTTACCTGCCTTCTTTGCGGAGAAGAATGCATGTTGGAGGTTTGTCTTACACTCCCATCAGTCCTGCCATCGGATGTTGACGCTTTGCTAGGTCCGGTAGCGTCTCATGCATCATGTTGCCCCCAATGGCTGCCTATTCTGATGATGGCATTCATTGAGGTCTCACCGGCAAGTCTAACTGCGGTGAGATACGTGACACTACAGGCACACAGGTACCACCTACTGCGGACATTGCTAATGCATCAAACGCTGACGGCGATGATCCTCATCTATGCACATTTGACCTGCTAACTGAAGTGGTTCCACTTTCGCCTACTATGGTAGACGATTTCTTTGCCAGCCTAGACGATCTGATGTTTTCTCCAGACACCGGGAATAACTTTTGACTAATTCACACAGCGTTCCCTGAACTCTGAAATTCGGCCTTCATTTTTTCAAAACAAACCGTCTAATAAATTTGAACTTTTTCCAAAATAGAACTTGTTGGCACAGAGTAATCTGCTTAAAGTAGAACTATTCTTAGAGAACAAGATTTCTTTTTAAAATTTCCTAATGACAATATTTGGCCTTGTCCAAAAAAAAGAAACAGTTTAAATATTATGCTATGGGATGGTATCAATTTTTTTCGGTACCTTAAAGAGACATTTTATGAATGTAATTTCGTCTTTCATAAATGTTAGAATGTATGCACTCATACTATGCTTCCTATAGGTTGAGACCTAATTTTTCATACAGTTTATACTGATTTCATGTGAACAAACCTTTCAAATGCAATTTGTATTTTAGGTGGGATTGTAAACACTTGCCTTGGATATGTTCAGTGCTTATACATTTAGTTTTATTGAACTTAATATTGTGGAGTGGGTGTTGTGTAGGAATCTAGGAGCCTAGTTTAATTTTCCCGCTTCATGCCCATATATAGGTATAAATTACCTAATCCTTATATAGGCATAGAAATCATTAGAATATTTAGACTGAGCCTATGCAGCCCAAATACGGCATGGCTACTTCCACAAAGTTCCGAGAATCAACAACGATTCCTTAGAAAAATCCGCCTTTAGCAGCTAGGGACTTCCCCTTGCCTGAATACTAATTTAGCTAGGAAATCATGGAGTTTTCAAAGAACTGAGGGCCCAATGTAGGTAATCCCAGATTACCGATTCTTAAATACCGAATCATACCGATTCGGTATTTAAGAACTGGCAATCGGGATGTAGGTGATTTTACCAAATTAATTACCGAATCGGTATGATTCGGTAATTAATGAATCGGTATTTACCGATTCTGTAATTGGCATTGATTCCTATGGGCCTCGAGGCCCATAGGAATTAATGTAAATTACCGAAAAAATTACCGAATTTGCAAGGAGGACAGGGTGTCACTTTGACACCCTGTTGCACCCCTCAATTGTGCATGAGTGCACATGTTGCTGACATACATGCCCTTAGGGCATGTATGTCTGCACCATGGCACATTTTTTGATGCAAAAAAAATGCTTTTTGAAGGGTTTTCATTATTTACCACCAACTTCTAGTTGGTGGTAAATAACGAATTCTTAAACCCTTGTAGCACTGATTACAGTGCTACCTACATGTTAAAATACAGAATCGGTAATTTTACCGATTCGGTATTTTACCGAATCGGAAAAATTACAGGTTCGGTAAAATTACAGATTCTGTAATTTAACATGCCCCTACATCTCAATAACCAAATACCGGTCGGAAACGGCCGAAAATCGGTATTTTCGGCCGTTTCCGACCGGTATTTGCCTACCTACTTCGGGCCCTGAGTCTTTGATTACGTTATTATGTCCAATCATACGTCAAACTCGGCACCTTCAAGGTATATATATGCCTACATTTGCCCAGACAAACACACGGTGGTTTGGAGCAGTTCGACTATGTACTTGTCCGACGCGCCCTGCAGCAGCAAGTGCCGAAGGAAGCCGACCCTCCAGCTGACGCACTGAGAGACGCTGTCTCTTCTCCGGCCGAGAAATCCAGCTCCAGTGTTTCCAGGCTACCCTTGCAGGTTGCTGGGAAATCGAGTTCTGAGAGAGAGATACAAGACCTCCTTCATTCTAAAACCAAGGTACGGTGCTGATTGGACCCTTAGAGAATTCTTGGAATAGATTCTTGGCAAAGAATACTAAAACTTAAGCTACACCTCACTTACTTCTTCCCTTTTACTAGACTTAGGTTAGGTACACCGGGGTAGGCGTATTTTAGAAAGCACCAGTTGAGTACTTTTAGTCATTATTTATCACTGTATGTACTTTATGTATTATATGTTATTTTATATGGCTTAGAAACCATACCATGCTTTTACAGTACTACTTTACAATTAAGCATGGGTGTAAAATCCGTTCCGCTCGTGGATTTTTCGGATTTTCGGCAAATTCGCAATCCGCGAACTCTCGCGAATTTGTCGAAAATCCGTGAATTCGCTCGTGGCGGATTTTTTGCTTGGTGATACAATATTGCGGCGCGCGGCGTGGTGCACGGCGTTCACTTTCCGTCATTAAGCGTTTGCCGAGTTGTTTTTCTCGATCATATTTTGCGAGTGCTGCGCCATTTTGGACCTTGCTGCGGGATCCCGCGGGAGTTTGGCGCCCGCGAATACGTAATCGCGGCTTGCCACCTTGCACAGCACGCCTCGCGAGAGTTCGCAATTGCGAACACGTAGTTGCGGCGGACAGGAACAATCTCGCACTCGCGAAATAGAGATTTGGCAATTCTGCACAAGAAATCCACCAGCAAACAGGATAAACCTTCAGAAAATGATGATTTTTATCAGAATCACTCCTCAGGTTGACATTTGCATGGCCTTTTTTTTTGCAAGGAGTCCATTTTTGGGGGGGGGAAGGAAGTGCCCCACAGTCTCCAACTTCCTGTTCCTGTCCAGCAGGCTCCTCCCAGTGCTTTCTTCATGTGCTGGTCACTTTCATTTGGACCTTGACCTGGAAGGATTACTTTTTGTGGGTGCTGCTGGATATTTGGATTTGAGGCCTTTTTGACTTTCTTTGGATCACTTTTGGATTAGAAATCAACTTTCACAAGTAAGTTTGTTTGGGGCATTACAGTTGCTGCAACTACAATTTTGGAACTTTTTCAGAACATTAAATAAAATATATTGTGGGTAGCCACAGTATCCAGTAGGACCAGGGTTGCTTATGGGTGCATGATACAACTGTTTTGTTGAATTTAAACACCATTGAGGCCATGGATGGGCTGGGATTGTGCTGATTTTTGTTGTTTTTGTCGTTTTTTTGGGGCTGCTGGTGGGGCCCTTTGCCCAGGGGTGGTGAGTGTTGCATGGGCCTAGTCTTTCTGTGGGGTGTCTTCTTGAATTTAAACATCATTGAGGCCATGGATTGGCTGGGATTGTGCTGATTTTTGTGTTTTTTGTCGTTTTTTTGGGGCTGCTGGTGTGGCCTTTTGCCCAGGGGTAGTGGTGCATGGACTGAGTGTGCCTGTGGTGTGGTCTCACTCTCTTTAATGTAAACATCCTGGATGGCATTGGATTGTGGTGATTTTTGGGTGTTTTTCTGTTTTTTGGGGTGTACTGTTGATGTGGACTGGCCATGTGGGTGGTGGTGGTGGTGGCCATCTTGAGTGCTGGCTGGTACAGGCAACATGTGCTTGGGGTGCAAGGGGCCATTTTGAAGAGAGGCAGTGTCTGAGGCCTGCACTTATTTTGCCTACTTTTCATCCATTATGCCCAGGGGTAGTGAGTGTTGCATGGGCCTAGTCTTTCTGTGGGGAGTCTTCTTGAATTTAAACATCATTGAGGCCATGGATGGGCTGGGATTGTGCTGATTTTTGTGTTTTTTGTCGTTTTTATGGGGCTGCTGGTGTGGCCTTTTGCCCAGGGGTAGTGGTGCATGGACTGAGAGTGCCTGTGGTGTGGTCTCACTCTCTTTAATGTAAACATCCTGGATGGCATTGGATTGTGGTGATTTTTGGGTGTTTTTCTGTTTTTTTGGGGTGTACTGTTGATGTGGACTGGCCATGTGGGTGGTGGTGGTGGTGGCCATCTTGAGTGCTGGCTGGTACAGGCAACATGTGCTTGGGGTGCAAGGGGCCATTTTGAAGAGAGGCAGTGTCTGAGGCCTGCACTTATTTTGCCTACTTTTCATCCATTATCCCCAGGGGTAGTGAGTGTTGCATGGGCCTAGTCTTTCTGTGGGGTGTCTTCTTGAATTTAAACACCATTGAGGCCATGGATGGGCTGGGATTGTGCTGAATTTTGTGGTTTTTGTCGTTTTGGGGGCTGCTGGTGGGGCCCTTTGCCCAGGGGTGGTGAGTGTTGCATGGGCCTAGTCTTTCTGTGGGGTGTCCTCTTGAATTTAAACACCATTGAGGCCATGGATGGGCTGGGATTGTGCTGTTTTTTGTGTTTTTTGTCATTTTTTTGGGGCTGCTGGTGTGGCCTTTTGCCCAGGGGTAGTGGTGCATGGACTGAGTGTGCCTGTGGGGTCTCACTCTCTTTAATGTAAACATCCTGGATGGCATTGGATTGTGGTGATTTTTGGGTGTTTTTCGTTTTTTTTGGGGTATACTGTTGATGTGGACTGGCCATGTGGGTGGTGGTGGTGGCCATCTTGAGTGCTGGCTGGTACAGGCAACATGTGCTTGGGGTGCAAGGGGCCATTTTGAAGAGAGGCAGTGTCTGAGGCCTGCACTTATTTTGCCTACTTTTCATCCATTATGCCCAGGGGTAGTGAGTGTTGCATGGGCCTAGTCTTTCTGTGGGGTGTCTTGAATGTAAACATCATGGATGGCATGGGATTGTGCTGTTTTTTCTGTGTTTTTCGATTTTTTGGGGTGTATAACTGAACTGATGTTCCTCTGTCTTCCATTGCTTTTAGGTGCACAAGACTCAAGAGAACCACCAGTGCCAGGAAGAAGTCCTGCAGCGGTGTGTGTGTGCAGCATAACGTCACGCGACGTCACGTCTGGACACAGACAACTCTGCAACTCGTGCAACTGCTGCCTGCTGTTCTGACCTGCTCTGAAGAAAATGGCCCCAAAAAAAGTTACCCGTAGCTCCTCTAGCAAGAAAGTTGCCAGTAAGGAGCAGAAGAAGCAAGTTACCAAGGAGACTGGTGTGCCGGCCGCCCCTTTTTTTGGGAGTAAAAAAAAAGTATGCCTGCAGCAGCAGCGGGATCTGCTGGGGACCAAGCTGGGAGCAGCACCCCCGCTCCATTGGACTCAGTGCCACCACCACCACCACGCCAACTTAAGTCCAAGCCCTTCACTGCTGCAGAGGCACTTAGTCTAGTTGTTCAATCACCATCGACCAGTGATGTTGGCTCATCGCAAGAAAGTAGCAGCAATGTCCCTCAATCAACACAGGTTGTTGTAACTCATCTGACGAGTGTTGAACAACCACAGCCGCAACAAAAACCACATGTGCAAGTACAAGCCCAAGTACATGTGGAAGGAGAGGCATCGCAAGGAGATGCGCAAGCAGAGGTGCATGGAGGGTCACAAGTGCCCACAATAGTTGTTCCTCCCGAAGTAGGGGCACATCAGGAAATCGACAATCAAGGCGAGGTATCATTTAAGGAAGACACTCCTCCTGGTGATCATTCATTGTCTTCCACACCCTTAGCAAGGAAGAGATCAAGGGTGGTGTCTACATCTTCTTCAAGCACACCTCCTTCTGATGATACGGATCAAAATTGGGAACCAGCACCACTGCCGTCTGAGAGTGAGGCACATGATCTGACAAAGGTAGTTAAGCGTAAAAGGAAGCTCGTCCAAAGTCTCAGAGTTATGGAGTGTGATGATGAGGCTCAACAAGAAGTGGCGGATACTGCTGCTGATGAAGACTCTGACAACGACAACCCAGTCATCATAAATGTCACTGCAGCCCCAGCGGGCATGCAGCAAACAGACATTTTGACCCTAGCCCGAAAAGCTGCTGAGCGTGATGATGATGATGTTGTCGACGAGAAGGCAGTGGAAGCACCACAATCGTTGGAGTTAAGTAGTACACCAACTCGTACCGCTTCCATATTTCTTTCTCACAAGAAGGGACCTCCATCCACCTCGACCTTAATTAGTGGCGGTGAAAGTGCACAACGTACAAAAGTTGGGCAATCCAGATCCTCCACTCATCTGGCATTAGCAGCATGACCACCACCACCAGTATCGCCGCCTCCTCCAGGCCCCACAGACACTTCAAGTCCCCAGTTTGGGACTTCTTTACTGTTTGCCCAAAAAGGGAAAAGTTCGCCATTTGTACCCTTTGTAAGCTTGCAGTTAGTCGTGGTAAGTCAGGTACCAACTATGGTACCGGAGGCAAGAGAGGTCATCTTGAGAGACAGCACACTGTCCAATGGTTTGCGCACCTAAAGGCGATCAAGGAAGCCCGAATTGGAAGTCAAAAAAACGTTGATGTTTCATCTGATGATGACGAGGAGGAAGAAGACGTGTCAAACACTTCACTTACACCCAGTACCCCTGTCAGCAGCACACCCCATGTGAGGCACACTAAGAGTGTTGGAGCGAGTGAGACACCAACGCGAAAAAGTTCACCAGCGAGTATAATTGGGTCAAAGAAGTCATTATCATCCCGTAAATGCTTGGTCCAGGGCAACATTAGAACCATGTTTTGTTCAGACGCGCCATATGAACGCAACCACCCACTGACGCGTCTGTATAACACTAAGCTGGGTAAAATGCTAGCTGTGGTCCTTCTCCCTTTTTCTTTTGTAGAAGTGGTAGGTTTTCTAGAATTAGTGGCAGCGCTCTGCCCTAAATGGAAGGTTCCTAGCCGGTTCTATTTTGCCAGAGTTGCGGTTCCAGCACTACATGAAGATGTGCTGGAGGTGATTGGGGCAGCTTTGCAGAAGAGTGCTGTTCACACTATACATCTGACAACAGACACGTGGACCAGTGGCGCAGGCGCTGATTACATGTGCATCACTGCACACTGGGTCTCTTTTTCAGGGGTTAAAGCAAAGCTAAACGCAGGTGTTGACCCGGACCAAGTTTTTAAAGCTGCTCGGAAACATGCAACACTAGCCATGTTTGGCTTGGAGAAAAGTCACACAGCACGAAACATTTTGGACGAGTTTAACAAAAAGGTCTTTCACTGGCTGTCCCCAAAAAAACACCAGATTGGTTATGTTTCCACGGATAATGGCGCCAATGTAGTTAAGGCCATGGCGCTGGGTGACTATTTCAGAGTGCCGTGTTTGGCGCACTGTATCAACCTGGTAGTTCAAAAATTCTTGAGTGATAAAGACAGTCCAGCGTGCGAGGTAATGGCCACCTGCCGAAAAATGTGCAACCATTTCAGCCATTCTTTTAAGGCCCGGAAGCATCTGAGGAGCCTGCTACATGAACATCGAATGCCAGTGAAAGCACTCATCCAGGAGGTGGCAACACGTTGGAACTCAACCTTCTACATGCTTGAGCGTCTGTATGAGCAGTATACGGTACTTGATCACTATTTCTTAACACTGGGTACAGCTCAGAAGGACCTGAGGATGGATGCGGCGCACTGGGAAATAGTTAAAAGCCTGACAGAAATGCTTCGTCCTTTTGAGGTCTTCACGCGTGCAGTCAGCAAGGAGGACTGTAATTTGGGAAAAGCTATCCCATTGTTGTGCATGCTGGAGCACCAACTGAAGGCGTTGTCTTCTGAGTTAGAAAAAGATGAAAAAAACAAAGACCCTTTTGTTTTGTCGGAGAAATTATTAGAGCGCCTACGTGGTGATGAACGTCTTAAAATGATCAACTCAGAAAAGCATTACATTTGTGCTACTATTCTGGATCCACGCTACAAAAAGGCGCTGGCAGGCCAAGCATTCTTTCCTTTTGCTGATGAAGATGTTAAAAAGTACAAACGTTGGCTAGCCTGGTCAGCCAAGAGGTTTGAAAAAGAACGGCAGGATATTGAAGGAGAAGGCAGTACATCAGCATCAGCATCAGCAGGCCATCCCCAGTCAAAAGAATCCACTTCTGCACCTGTGGCTGTGGCACAAGTGACCTCTCAGCCGTTAAAGACACCGGCAACCGGATCATCTGCACCACACACAAGAGTAACATTGGCTGCTGAAGAGGATTGGCTATCTTGGCTTGGGTATGGTTCTCGAAAAAAGGTCACAGGCACAGCAAAAAGTAAGCAAAGTGGAGGAACCGTTGAGGACCTTGAGTCGATGGTGCAGGGCTATCTGAATGACTCAACAGAGGTCTTTCTTAATGTTGAGCCATTGGAGTATTGGCATGGGAAAAAACAATTGTGGCCACAGCTCTCCAACCTGGCTATAAACTACTTGTCTTGCCCACTCGCAAGTGTGTCTTCTGAACGTGTTTTCAGTGCTGCTGGTGGCATTGTAACTCCCAAACGGAGCCGCCTCTCGCCCAAAAATGTGGAGAGGCTAACAATGATTAAGATGAATCAGCACCTCATACCACCAGATTACAAAGTACGAGAAAGCACGCCGCATGAAGACGAGGAGGACAGCAACGTAGATGAGGGAATTTGTTCTCTGTTCGGTGACGCTGACCTCATCCTGCCTGAATTCGCAGAGTATGATGACGAACTCTTATTCTTATTCCATGACACCGAGCACGGAAAATGAGACAATGAATCAATAACTTTCTTTTTCGTCCTTATTCACTTTTATTCCTGTGTGTCTGTCTTTCTTTGTTTTGCACAGTTAATTTAATTCAAACTTTAATCACCTAATCACAAAAACAAGCCCATCAGCAGAACTGTCTTCACTTGTTTGCTTATTGATTTGAAGGTGCCGCAGTCTACATTCCTCAGGTTCACAAGTTCAGAAGAACATGCTCCTCTATCCTCCTCCTCCAGACTCCTATTTCCCTGAAAGCAGAGGGCTGGATTACGCCCAATGAAGAAAGACTCAGCACTTGTGGAGGTGTTCTACTTCTTTGCGGGTGAGTTGACGGCTCTGGGCCCATTGCTGTGAAGCTCTAATAACGGATAAAAGTGTTTTGGACCAAATATGAGGCGGAAATTTCTTGCCGTTTTTGCTGACTTGCTTGCCTTTGAGGTGCTCTTTGGTGGGGTTCTGGGTGTTTGTGGGTGACTTTTGGGGTCTGGGAGCACTGCTGCGACAGTCTAATCTTGATTGCATTTGCTTTTCAGGAAATCCCTGGTGGAAAACAGGAGTTATGATTATTGATGACCTAGCTGCACAGCGCGTTTGGACCGAAGGCCGAGAGATATTGTAAGTATGGGATTTTGCTTTTTGGCTGTTTGGGGGTGTTGTCGCGTGCTTTTTTGCGGGTGGGTTGGCGGGTCTTGGGGCATTCCTGGGAAGGTCTAATACCGGATAGAAGTGGTTTGGACTAAATCCATGCAGAATTTTTTTGGGCTATTTCTTCTGACATCTTGCTGAATGTAGCGTTTTCGGGGGCCTGTTTGGGGGGCTTCCTGGTGTTTGTGGGTGGGTTTTGGTGTCTCTGTCGGAGCACTGCTGCGACAGTCTAATCTTGATTGCATTTGCTTTTCAGGAAATGCGTGGTGGAAAACAGGAGTTATGATGATGACCTAGCTGCACAGCGCGTTTGGACCGAAGGCCGAGAGATATTGTAAGTATGAGATTTTGCTTTTTGGCTGTTTGGGGGTGTTGTTACGTGCTTTTTTGCGGGTGGGTTGGCGGGTCTCTTGGGGCATTCCTGGGAAGGTCAAATACCGGATAGAAGTGGTTTGGACAAAATCCATGCAGATTTTTTTTGGGCTATTTCTTCTGACATCTTGCTCAATGTAGCGTTTTCGGGGGCCTGTTTGGGGGGCTTCCTGGTGTTTCTGGGTGGGTTTTGGTGTCTCTGTCGGAGCACTGCTGCGACAGTCTAATCTTGATTGCATTTGCTTTTCAGGAAATGCGTGGTGGAAAACAGGAGTTATGATGATGACCTAGTTGCACAGCGCGTTTGGACCGAAGGCCGAGAGATATTGTTAGTATGAGATTTCGCTTTTTGGCTGTTTGGGGGTGTTGTCGCGTGCTTTTTTGCGGGTGGGTTGGCGGGTCTCTTGGGGCATTCCTGGGAAGGTCTAATACCGGATAGAAGTGGTTTGGACAAAATCCATGCAGAATTTTTTTGGGCTATTTCTTCTGACATCTTGCTCAATGTAGCGTTTTCGGGGGCCTGTTTGGGGGGCTTCCTGGTGTTTGTGGGTGGGTTTTGGTGTCTCTGTCGGAGCACTGCTGCGACAGTCTAATCTTGATTGCATTTGCTTTTCAGGAAATGCGTGGTGGAAAACAGGAGTTATGATGATGACCTAGCTGCACAGCGCGTTTGGACCGAAGGCCGAGAGATATTGTAAGTATGAGATTTTGCTTTTTGGCTGTTTGGGGGTGTTGTCGCGTGCTTTTTTGCGGGTGGGTCTCTTGGGGCATTCCTGGGAAGGTCTAATACCGGATAGAAGTGGTTTGGACAAAATCCATAATGAAAAGCCTTTTGGCACTTTTTGTAACTTAGGGTTCGTTACGGTTAGCCCTAGCAGCAGGATTGCATGTGTTTCGGGGTGTTCTAGATTTTTGCAACTGAGTTCTGGGGTCTTAGAGCACTCTTGGAGCGATGCTGACTATGGATACTTTTGCTTGCTTGCAAGTGGTTTGAATACAATCCACGGTGGGTAAGGGGGTATTTGGGCCTACTTTTACTTTCAAAGTACATTATGTCACCATTTTTCTGCTAGGCCTCGTTTTTTGAGATCTGATTGGGGGTCTTCTACATTTTTGCGACTGGCTTTAGTAAGGGTCTTGGTGGGAGCATTGCTGGGAAGGTCTAATTTTGTTCTAAAACACAGTTTACAGTACACCTAGCTTGAGGGGAAAGATCCGCTAAATTAATTTGGCCATCTTATTTATCCTTCAAAAGGTGACTCAGACAGAGTACGCAATTTCAAAAATATTGTACTGTCTATTAGGAAAATCAAAGTGTGACTTTTTGCACCACACAGCGTACATACCTTATATTTATTTATCAGTGGTATTGTAATAGCACTTCCTGTTTTCCGTTCAATAATTACAGGCCGGGTTTCAGTCAACATCCGCCAGGCAGGCAGTGGACAGGGTGTCTTCTGTCAGTGGTCACCAACATTGATGGACGAAGCGTCAGCTGGAATGGAGGAGTGCCGCTAATAAGAGGAATTGTTTGCTGCATGCAACTTACTTACCAAATTCAACAGGACAACTCCAACAACATACAGATACAGTATCCATTGTTTTCTTCTATGAGTGTGACTGCATGTGGTTAGCTTTAGTTTGTACCCAAAGATTTCTTTATCTTCAATTATTGTTTGTCCATGCTGTGCTTTTTTTTTCTTCTCTCAACAAAACCTACCCAAAAAGAAACCCCCATTCCCATCCATTTTCCAAACCCTAACCCTCTTCCCCCGGGCTGTGTGGTTTTGCTTGATGTCTGACTAAATGACATCAATAATTCCACACACTTGCTGGGGAGGATAAGGTCATAGCAACAGGCTGGTGAAGGAATACGAGGATATATTCTAGACTTACTCAGTTTCAGTACTATTTCTTGTAGTAGTAGGAGCCAATGTCAAATAAATTCAACGCAAGTACTAGTTATACTTGCAATACTTTACCATTTCTTAGGCTACATTGTGGCACTGTTCTAGTGTACTGTCACCTGCTATATTCTCTATCGTACCGTAACCGTTGTAATGCTACAGTAAGGACAAACCAGGTTTCGTTTTCTTTTTTTCCATAGGCATGCAACTGCCACTGTGTCACACCACTAGTACCACCGCAATGAGGACATTTCATCCGCCCAGGATTGCCAACCTTAATCCCCATTTCCCGTGGAGCCAGCCCTGGGCCTAGCCCTAATTTCAAACACAAATTACAGGTAAGATAAGCCTTCGGTGGGAGGTAGTATAATGGAGTATTAGGACTAGACGAGAGATTGACGGTAGTACTACTAAAGTCCTAGGACTCTTCAGGAAAACAAACTTACTGTTAAACCCCCACCCACCAGACTCAAAAGCAGTAAAAAACAGGTATGGTCAGATAAAGTTTAAAAAAGTATATTTATGTAGCCCTAACAAAATAATCTCCCTCAAGACCCTCCCTAACCCCAACGATTGTCTTTCAAAAGTCCCAAAAAGAACCCAACTCCCAAATCCCACCCCCCAAAAGTCTCTAAAAAAAGGGCAAGGGACACTCCACTACTGGAGGGTGCTGGTGAATTTTGCGGCCAGGGCATCATACTCCTTGCGGAGGGTGGCATGGTCGAAGCGGAGGCCCTCCACCAAGTTCTTATAGTTATGGACCTCCTGCTCCAGGTACGACACTCAGAGTCCTAAGCGGCGCTGGCGTGCCTTGCAACTCCTGTGGGGGGCAGCTGGTGTTTTTGCTGCTTGGCGGTGGTGGTTGGCTTTGGTAGCCCGGCTCCGTACCGCTGGAGCACTGCGCTGGCTGGCAGCCCGTGGGGGCACGGAGGAGGATGCAGCTGTCCCAGTGGAGGATGTTGTGGTTCCACCGGTTGACTGCGTGTCCTCCTCCTCCAGGGCCACCAGCCGCCGATATTCGGCGACAGTGTCATCCAGCCTCCGTTGCCGGGCCATTCGAGCCTTCTCCCTCCGTGATGTCGATTTGGAAGGAGCAACTATATGAAGAAAGAAAGACATAGTCTGTAACCAATGCTCCTTTACATTAATAACACAGAGTGATTGAGCCGAAAGTTGTGTCACAGTACAAGTAGCAAATTGAAAGCACAGTACATAACTATTGAGGACAGTATCTATCTAACCTTCCACTTCTGCATCCTTGCTCTAACATTAGTGGGAGTTTAATGAACAAATTCTACGACCACTATGGACTTCCATTACAGTCGACTATGACAGTACACCAGTCTTATTCTTCTTCTTCTTCTCTCTTGTTTAGGAAAATTGGTACGTTACCTTATGCAAGCCGGCAGAATGCCAGCGCAGTGAACTTGCACCCGAGAAAAACAGACGCACACCATGATGAGTGAGACAGACTTGCGTTACTGTACCGGTCCAGTACATGCAGGTGGTGAAGCTATTACTTTTCTATTACGGGTGGCACAGAGAATACTCTGTTACAAGGGCTACTGCTTAATTAATTTACCTTTCACCCTACAGTGCAAATGAGTACTAGAAAAGGAAAATGAAGAAGCTAAATAATTTGATTATCTATCACTTCACATGGGATGTATTTGATGACATATGGGATGACTTTAGTTGCTTTGCTTATTATTGAGTGAACAGTGATACACCCACACATGAATGACGTACTACTACTAAACTAAAGTTATTAAGAGAGGTACGGAGTGTCCACCGTAATAACCGGATATATCACAGCTAAGTCGAAGTACATTTAGAGGAGGCTACTACCTGGTTAATTTATAATGCACCCGTGCAGAAAGCACACTATGCAGTCTTCAATCTCAATAAGTAAGGAATATATAGCTTACCTCTTCCCGCCACCACCGTGCGAACCCTCACAGGAACGTCCGGCACTTGCACCGCCTCCTCCCCAGAGTCCGCGTCCAACACCACCACCTCCGCGCTGGCCCCGCCACCAGATGTTCCACCTACAAAGTACATTTAAGAATGTTAGAATACACCACTCACTACTATATAATATTTGGTCTAGGAGGAATAAAGAAATGTTAAAAAAACGAAATACAATGTAATAATTTGTAACTGTCTACTCTAAAGTAAAAATGTCCCTTTTTCCAGGGAAGGCTGTTGTCTTGATGCACTTTTTGCACAACTGATGAATGCTTGCTTTTTATTTTTAACACACACCACTTTTTCTCCTAACAGAAGCTTGACTTATAAGAACACGATCAGGGTCAAGCTCAAGTTCAAACCAGGTGAGAGCTCAGCTCGACCACAAGAAATGTGTCCAATTAATCGTTAGCACTAAGCACTTTTCCATTTTCAGTTAAACGTTTACTTTTATGACAAAGTTGATTTTAATAAATGTGTTTAGTTTTAATAAAGCTTTTAAACTTAAATAGACTCTGTGGTTTTTGGTCCTCCAGACTAGAGTGGATGAGCTAAAGGTTTTGGAATTTTTGCAAACATGAGTGCCTCTGACACTTCTTGACTGTGACTCCGTACTCTTGTCCTGCGTTGGATAATCTAATCATCATTGGGGATCAATCATCGGTGACTTTGGGAGCTAAATGACTCTGCCACACTATCTAGTCAGTAAGGAGATTGGGGGTTCTTCAAAGTCTGATATCACTGAGGTATGTGGAAAGAAAGTCTACCTGCGCCTATTATAATTGATAAACAATGCACTATTTAGTGTTCATAGTTCGGTTTGTGCAGATTTGTCCCTGCAACAGTAGTAGAATGGATTGTCCTCCTATCCAAACCAAAAGTAAAGTAGTATCTTATTCTTTCTTGGTGGTCATTCACCTTTTTATTGTTGGCAATTGTCAAAGCATAAACATTTAGAAGACTTGAAAAGACATTATGGACAATCCCAGAGGACTGCACTCAGTGCATAGAGCTATTGCTGACTAGAATGGGAGTCCAATGGAATTGCCAAATGTGCAATCTTAGTTAGCTACACAGACAGACTAATAAGAATAATCTAGTAATACCACAGGGAGTCATAGTCGAGGCAGGATAAGAATTTAGATCCAGTCTACAAGAAGATCAAAGACGATTTAGAAAAAATCGAATGAGGAACGCTAGGAAAAAATAGATACTCTATATTAAAATTAAAACTTACTGGGGCCAGCAAAGGAGCCCTCGCCTGCCCGATCCTGGCCTGCATCCTCCTGAACAGCACCCTCCTCCTCCTCCTGTGTCCTCTTGCCCTTGGGGGGAGCTGATGTACAACATGAAAGAAAGAAAGACCAGAAAACATGGATGAGATTTGTCAACCAAATCAAACATTTCAAAAGAACAATAACAAAATATTTTGAAGAAATAGCAAATAGATAGACAACTATTCCACAGGATATATTGACCAATCTCATATGGTATACTACGTTATTCGTATTGCCTGATTTGCGGACCGTTGACTTTGAAAGTTCCTATGTAACTCACTAAACAGACTACTAAAAAGGTTCGCCTAGGCCTGGCAGGCAGCAGTCCCCAGCACGCGAAGTGACGGACAAAGTCCATCGTGCTTGCAGATCAGTGAATACTCAAACTATCAATCCACCGACCACCACCACTATTTCTTCTTATAGCCATGTGTCTAAAGGAAGTACTGGACTTCAGTCTGTTGGGGCTGATTTAGAAGTCCCTTGCGGCTCATTTTCCTCCATTGTTGCGTGACTTTTGTGACGCAGCGGCAGAACAAAAGAGGCGCCATGGTGCGGCGTATATAAAAAAAATGACGCATATGGGAGATGCATCACGTTGTAAAGCCCTGCGCCATCAGGGGGCGTTCCGGCGCAAGGGAGGGCGTTCCTGCGCAGGAACGAATCATAAAAGTGGCTGAGGGAAATCTACAAGATGTCAATCAGTCACTTTTAGGACAATGATGCGTGACTGAAACACTGCGCCTGCTTGAAGCCGACGTACGGCTTGATGCAGCATTGGGGAGATAGGGCACCCCAGAGCATTGCTGGAGCTGCGCCATCGTTGGCACGCAACTCCAGCAATGCGCCGCCTTTACGGCACAGAGGCGTAAGGCTTCTGTGACGTTTTGGGCCCATGGGTGGTGGTGGTGGTGGTGGCATGGCGCACAATTACTGCCGCATCCCTGCTACTTTGCAGGGATGTGCCGGCAATTGAAAATATGACCCTTAGTGTCTAGCATTACGCAGTTCTTTACACTACACTCATACATAATTTCTCAGGCCAATGAAATGAACACAAAATACAAAACAAATAAGCATAGTAGCAAGCAAAGCTACTGAGAAGGAGAGCAGTGCACCTGAAATGCATAGAAGATTTTGAAATATAATTTACCTACAATGTAATCGGCAGCATTATTGCTCTTGGTAAGGAACAAAGATTTGCAAATAACAGAGCCGGATAAAACAGAGTAGTGATGAAATAGCTAGAAATAGCTACTACTACTCACCAAGCCCGGGGACCTCTACGCCGAGCGCGTCCAGCAAGTCGCGTTCCCGGTCCATGACATCCGTCCAGCGGTGGGTGGCCTGGTTATAGGTGCGCCGGACCCCAGAGAGCTTAAACATGGCCCGGCACACCTTCTCCCACCGCTTCCGGCGCTCCCGGATGCCATAGCCAATTGCGATCTTGCCGCCTCCCAGGATGGTCTTGGGGAGGCGGCGCTGGACGTGGAATATGAGTGCGGCCACCTCCTCCGCGCTAAAGATCTCCCGTGGCATCACTAGCTCCCCCCTCAAACGCCCGCACGGGAGCCGGGCACGGGGTGCGGGACCCTTCCCCTTCTCAGGGTGCTTCCCGGCTCCCTTTACCATGGTCTGGGCAGAAATGAAGTTAAATAATAAAGAAGAAATAGAATAGGGAAGAAGAAAAGGAAAGAGTTTAAAAAAGTAGTTTAAAATTAACAAAAAGTAGCAGAAAACACAAAAATATAGAGCTAGAAAAATAGAGGGATAGATAATAAGTAAAAGTAGATCAAAAAAACTTCAAACAAGCAAAGGATGGCAGAGATTCAGAGAGGATACAGAAAGCATGCCCAGAACCATAGCAATGAATGAGAAACAAGATGGCCGCGCCCGTTCACGACCGTGTGGGTAAGTTCGCGCGAGATTTTCCTCGCGATCACGCGCGAAATTGTACTAGCGAGCAGCACACTTTGCGAGATTACACATAGCGGCCGGAAACGGAATTACGTCACGCAAACAAGATGGCCGCGCCCGTGTACGACCGCTAGGGTAACTTCGCAAACGTATCCCTACAAGCGCCTTGCGAACATGCAAAAAATCACGCGAACATACACGCCGCAAAAAAAAAAATAGTGTATTCGCACGTATTCGCGGCTTCCGAAATCGATCTCGCACGGATTCACGCCCCGCAAATGGCGCAAAATTGCAGAAAAACGATTTTCGCTAAACTGAAAGCAATCAGCAGGTGCAAAAGTTCAAACTTAACATTAGTAACCATTCACTCTAGTGCTTCCTGAGGGGCCCCTCCAGAGTTCAGTTGCCTATTTGCAACTATTCTATGACCCTGCTAAGACCCAAACAGCAGGCTCATAGAATAGCTACAAGTAGACCATAAAGGTCCTGTGAAAAAAAAATTCACTGCAACAGAAAGGAAATTACAAATAAGGAAGGAAGCAGGTGCCAGCCAGACTGGAAGTTTCAAAATTACTGACACATTAATGACCCCCAAATTAATTCATGGCAGTTGAAGAAGGGCAGGTGTGCTTGCTTTCACTGCAACAGAAAGCAAATTACAGATAAGGAAGGAAGCAGGTGCCAGCCAGACTGGAAGTTTCAAAATCACTGACACATTAATCAACCCCACATTAATTCATGGCAGTTGAAGCAGGGCAGGTGTGCTTGCTTTTTTCACCCCCATAATCTACAGTTATAAACAAACCTAATGGGTGGCAGTGAGGATGTAACAGAGGGTGGCATGGGTGTACCAGAGGGTGGCAGTGGTGAAACAGAGGGTGCTGTGAACCTGTGATAATAAACCAGACGTAGAAACAACGTAGTCACGGCCGTTGCGAGCCGAAAAGTAAGTTCGCAATTGCGAAATGGTCCACAAATCCTCGCGAACGCTCGCGAACACAAAAAACACAAAAATCCGCGAGAGTTCGCGGATTTTGAGGATTGCGAATCCGTAAATACGCAAATTCGCGTACGCGAGATCCGCTAGATCCGCCCATACTTATTTAAAATACTTTTCGCATTATATGCATTGTACTTTATAACAGTATTACGATTGTAGCAGTACATTTCTTATGCTTGAGAAAGAAGACTGTTCAATAAATACTTTTTATTGAAAACGCCCGTCTCTCTAGGACGGAATCCATTCTGAGATGGGTCTAGAAGATTGTTACCCTCCAGATATTCTGTCAGGATAGTATTGAAGTGCAACTCAGAAATTTTTGAGACCCAGGGCAGGAGGGATATGGGAGGGAAACTCTCCAACTTAGTAGCATCCAGGTTAGGTTTCTTTAATAGGGGAACCACTTTAGCATGTTTCAAAGTGCATGGCACAGTCACCGTGAAGAGGGCGAGATTGATCACGTAGCACACCGGGGGGATGAGAACAGGTAGAATTCTAAAAGCATATGTCAACCTCAGAGGGTCAAACGGGGAACTGGACTTGACCTTCCTGCAAATCACTGAGTGCTTCTACTGAGAGATGGTGGGGAGAGTAGTCAGCAAGTATGAGGTAGGGGACCGGGCCGTGGGGGCTGCAACTGATGCAGCCTGGGGGAAAGATTGGTAGATCTTCCACACCTTCCCCACAAAGAAGGAGGCCAGGGCATCACATTGATCATTAGATGACAACGGGGTGACACTCAGGGCTGTTGATGATTGCAGCGCTTTCAGTATCGAGAAGATACTTTAGATGGATTAGTGCTGCACTTGATCTCCTCCGCATAATAGGTGGCCCGTTCCGCTTGGTATTGCTTAATAGCTAAACCATAGAGTTTTTTCAAATTAGGGTCATAGTTCCTTGAGTGCTTTATCATATAAATGAGCGTAGCCTAGTAATATCAATAGAGGGTGAGCCGTTTTTCTTCTCATCCATAGAGAATATGAAAAATATATTAAAAAAGGCATCAGAGGAACGATTCCCTAAAAATCAACATGAGGAGAGAAAAAAAGAAGACAATATGGTAAATGAATTAGTGTTAATAAACTACCCATTTCCCGTCATCTTAGATACCAGTAAATATAATAAGGAAACATGTATCTATATTGCAGTACACATAGACCAGGATGAAAATGTGAAGGAGTACGTGAGACTAACCATGAAATCGTGTAGTATGTGAACAGGTAATAAGACAATTTAAAATAAGGCTTTATTAGAAAGAAGAGTTCAGACCTATTGATAAAAATTAGATCAGTAACAGAAATTAATCAAATCAGATGCTGCTATGAGGAAGACATGATGGGGACAATATAGGAAGAGTTGCTGGTTAGATCAGATAAGGGGAATCAGGGGTGGATATAATTCATCCAGGAGTATGATTCAACTTAATTACATGTAAAGTACACTTGAATTAGAAAGATCACTAGCTAGGATTCCTATAGTATGAAAATGCCGATGTATTATGATATGAGGCATACTAGGATGACTGTAATGCAGTCATCAATTGAAAAGATGTTTTTGTAAAAAGTAAAAAGTAAAATGTAATACATGCAAGACACTGATGGCAATATGTTTATCCGCAGGAGGTCTATACTAACCGCAACCAACCAGTGCCATAAGTAGGAGAGACTCATTAACATAGTCTTGAGAAAGATGGTAACGCATAAAAAAAAACCATCGAAATGCGTCAACGCCCCTCTGCACGATCAAGAGATCAAAAACCTAGCCTGTAGACAAAGAATTATATATGTCCAGGATTGTGTTTATGCTAAATCTGAAAAAACGTACAAACTTTATTGACAATTTTTATGTCTTTGTATGTATCTCCTTTTTGTATTCTCTAGTTTGATATAATGTGAATCAATTGTTTTTTTAAAATTGTTTTTAACTTTATGTGCAGTAGAAATTGTATTCTATGAATGTGTTCATGAGATTTTAACATAGGCTTGCAATGAGCTGTTTTTAACACCAGATTGTGTTTGTATGAACTTTTTATAATAATAAACAATGAACTACATTTTTGCTGTATAAGTGTATGAGATAGTAAGGGGTCCTGCAAGGGATTGAGTGGGCCCATTGGGTAGTTTGAGACAACCATTCCAGGTTGTCTCATGTAAGAACGGTTTGCCAAGGGAAAAAACTTTTTGTTACTGTTAAAGTACCCTATTCCCCTGGTTCGTAGGGGGTCTCTCCCGAATTTGAAACAAAAAAATCATAGTTCCTTCTCCATGCTCTCTCCAGCCTCTTACACTCTTTACGCAAGGAAGCAAGCTTAATGTTATACCAGGGACTAGACCTGGTGCGACCTTTCATCCATTTTATTGGGACGAGGTAATCAAGCGCATTAGAGATGCATACCGACATAGATTTATCAGCCAAATTACAGTCAGCTGGAAGACTAAGTAGAGTAGAGGAGAGAAGCTCTTGAAAATGCACAGCATAGAGTTTGTACCAAGGGTGCCTAAGTAAGGCTTATGAGGCATCCTGCTTGTCGGTACCACCCCAGAGAGTTTCATCAATATAAGATAATGATCCGGCCAGTGCAAAGGGTAGGGGGGTGGACCGTCAGGAGGGCCAGGTTGGTAAAAACAGGATCCAGCAGGTGACCTGCAGAGTGAGTAGGCCCCAGCACCAGTTGGCATAGCTGGAAGGACTCAAGATCCGTCAGAAAACTGCTTATATCCAAATCTTGAGAATTATCGAGATGCAAATTCAAGTCCCCTAAAATGCTGAAGTTGGCAGCCCTCAGTGGCAAGAGGCCCTATGGCATCAATGAGAGACATTCTGAATTCTTTGGAGGGTCCCAGCGGGCGATAGATCAACAAGCCTGACAAGGTGTAATTGGCATTGAGCAAAATTCCAAAGTGCGCAGCTTCACACCCTGCCAAAGATTAACTCACAAAAAAACACAGGTAAAGAGATTTAAAAATAACTATAATACCACCCAGCCGGACCCTCTATTAAGGATTTTGATGCTAGTCCAGGTTCTGCTGCACTTTCATCAGATAACTATGTCTCCATAAGAAATAGAGCGTCCGGGGCTTCGTCCAACAATAAATCATATATATCAGCATGATGTTTGTTAGAACTGGCTATTTCTGGTAGGCTAAGGCTGACGCCAAAGCCAGGCAGAAACCACCATTCTAGTCAGGGCAAGGGAATCACACGCCAAGATAACCCCTGCTCACCCCCTTGGTAGCTTGGCACGAGCAGTAAGGCTAAACTCGGAGGCAATGTGTAAAGCATTTGTGCCATCACACAACAGCAACAACATCCTAGGCACACCACAAAAGGAACTCCACACAAGGTTATATAAAATAACTTTTGTATTTGTCAAAACATATCAGATAGAAATCACACATGTACATTGTGCCAACTGGCAAGGGCAATATTCACAAGGGATTATTCACAAGACAGAGCCACATGGGACACTGTCAGAATCAACACTTTTAGAAATAGAAATACTGTCAGAAATTAGAAGAAAAGGATATGAAATCACTGTAGCAAAAATTAGCAAATATAGATCACATCCAGTAACTACTGGGAACAGGTAAGTACCACCTACGCAACCCTAACCACCTTAGGAGAATGTCACGCAGGGGGACCAAGACCTCACTAGGACCACCTGTACTGGAAAGAACAACCACCTATGAATAACATACATTTAGGGGTATCAGCAAGAACACATTACACATGATGCATCAAAACATTCAAAGGTGTAGGGAAAAAGGTAAACACATGATGCATAAAAACACATTCAGCGGTGTAATAATAAGGCACGTGAGGCATCACAAACACATTCAGAGGTGCAGGGAAGGAAAAACACATGATGCATAAACCAACACATTCAGAGGTGTAAAATCAAGGAAGACACATGATGCATAAAAACATTCAGAGGTGCCAGACCATAACTCAATACCGCAAAAACACATGATGCATGAAAACACATTCAGAGGTGAAATAAAACCACGCAATTGCGCAAAAATTACACTAGGCAATTACCATCACATAGATAGGCACATTGTGCCTAAATAAAATCACATACCAGCCCCCATCTCATAAAGGGACTAAAGAGCCCTGTGTCCAGAATGTCAGGGCACGCTGCCAATGCAGCGCCAGTCAGGGGTGCGCCACCGGCGCAAAACCTAAACGTTGCAGGTGCCCACTACTTGCTGGGCACCTGAGGACATCCCAAGACCTAAACGGTGCAGCTGCCCACTAATTGCTGGGCAGCTGGGAACTTCAAACTACGACAGGGTCCTCACTGACCCTAGTACAGAACTGTGCCAACTGTGGGAGCCACACAGGCTCTGAAACCAAACACTGCGGCCAAATGCTGGAGCCACACAGGCTCTGGGCATATCACATGCCCCAAACGTTGGAGCCCGCCAGGCTCTGATACAAAACATGCACAGGTTGGAGCCCTCTAGGCTCTGGCATCGACTGGGGCCTCGTTGGAGCACGCAGGCTCAGTAAATAACTTTGCCCCCCTAAGAGCCCTCTAGGCTCTTAACTAAACATGTGCATTGGGGCCACAGAGGCTCAAAAAGTAATTAGCCCCATGTTGTTGGAGTCCCTATTGGGGGACTCGAATAATGAAAATGCCCCCTAAGCCCTTGTGGACTATATATCGAAATGCGCCTCTACACCGGGAAGCGGCCCGCTGCCAGACGGGGCCGCTCTACACTTCCCTTGGAGACCCCCGCCCGAGACGCCCGCACTCACTGGTTGCCTGCTGTGAGGCAGCGTCTTCACTGGGGCTTCTTCCGGCGGGCGAGCAGCGCGTCTCCTGTCTCGCTGCGGCATCTCCGCTGCGTGTAACTGGACTTCCGGGGCTCCCTCCATCGCATGGGAGCCCCGCACCACTCGTGCTGCGTCCTCTCCTCTTCGTGGCGGCCCCGGGGCTCTCCATAACTCACCGGAGCCCCGGACCTTGAGTGACCAGCTGCACTTCCTCTGTTCCTGCCGAGGCCCAATCCCAGCGCGGCTCACTAGGACGAGCCCCCGGGTGACGAAGCACTGCTTCCGGCGCTGGCCAATCACAGCGCTGCCTCACAGGACGAGCCTCCCACAGCCAACCAATGGCTGCGCGGCTCTCGAGAAAAGCTTCTCTCCGGCGGCCATTAAACACAGCTCGGGCCGCGGCGCTGAACAAAGGGGCATAACGAGGGGTAGGCTCCCTCGGAAGTAACAAATAAACAAGGAAGGCCCTCGCTGGGGGCCCAGCGCCCTTTACAAGAACGGGGCAAATGCCGGGTGGGCACCGGCTTGGTAAGAACAGTGCTCCCAAGCACTCGGCACACAAATAGCGCTCTCAAGCGCCAGGGGTCAATGAAAAGCGCTCTCAGGCGCTACGGCAATAGCAAGCAGCAAAGTCCTTCGGGGGATGCAGCAAAGTCCAAAGCAAAGTCCCCCAATCAGCCCAGCAAGGCAGAGGGGTTCCACCAGAAGTCCTCCAGGCACCCTGGAAAGTCCATCAGGTGTCCAAGGGCTGGGCAGGGCTCAGGGAGGTAAGCCTTCCCCTGAGCCCAAGCAGCAGCACGCCCCTGGCAGGATTCAAGTCAGAAACAAGAACAAATTGTAAGGGGACACAGCCCCTTTTTATACTGTAAATTCCTTTGTCTAGCAGGGTGCAGGCAGTGTGAGAACCAGCTAGAACTGGTTATAGGGAACTTCTTTCAGGGTGAGGGGCATAGGCGACAGTCGCCCAGCAGGAGGTGGAGCCAGCATTGGGGCAGGCAGGCACAGCCCTATTCACTCCTAGGTGCCATCTCCTCCCACTTCCCTGGCAGCAGATGCAGCCTTTCATCCACGGGCTGACTCAGACAACCTCCTGGGGCTCCCCAGCCCCTGCCACCCTCAAACCAGACAGTCAATCCACAAGCAGGCCCAGGCACTTCTGGGCCAGGCTCACCAGCCAATCACACGCCAGGCACAAATTACACAAATATGCCAACTTCTAAAAGTGGCACTTCTCCACTAGACACAATCATGCCGCATATACCATTGCGCAGCATTCAATCTCACGAGTTCGCACATACCAAACTCGACCCTGCACTCCCCACACATCAGGAACTACCATGGGCATAAATATTCCCCATTCATTCCTATGGGAGGGCAGGTCACTCACCACACATACACAGAGAGCACACGCACTTTACACTGTACCACAGTGAAAATGTGCGCAAAGGCCTAAAATCACCAACACCAGGTTCGAGAAACAGGCTAGGAAAAAGCAAAAAGTTTCGGGGTGAACCTGCCAAAAGGGCAAGGTCCAACAATGTTTAACCAGGGAACGGCAGTTCATACTGAGCAATTTTACCATATAACTGGGGTTGATAATGGAGCCTGGGGTTGCAGGAGTAGCAGGAGCGGAGAGCGCCCAGGAAGTGAACCTTCAGTGCTGACAGCAGAAAGGCCCCTCCGCCACAGCACTCACCGCAGCTCTGCAGTTAGAGCCCACCCTGGGCCGCCATGCAGCGTGTAAGGCCCAAAACACTGTCAGGCCCCTCTCGCAGCTACCTGAGGACAAAGATGACAGCTCTGCTCAAGAAAGGCTGCCCACTGATCTCTGCCACACTTCTGCTGCAGGCAGGGCGCAGATTGCTGGCAGGAACTCCAGGATAATGTTTGGATGGATGGCTTAGCCGGCAGAGCTGCTCCATCGACTGGCCATCTTGCCTGGCGCCCTCTAGCGCCCCACTGCAGCTCACATGTTACCTGGATAGATATGAAATGTATGGTGTTAGAACAATATGACACCTGTGATTGTCAGGAAAACATCATTTATCAGACTTAATTAGGCAACAACCACCATGGAATATTGTGATACAGAGACATCTGCTGTCTGATCTTTGTGTCTGCAACAATATGTGTGGCACATTCACAATGTACCAGGGTTAAAGCTTTAGCAAAATTAGTTTGACTGTGGCTTGAGCATCACAAGTCCAGCTTGAGTAGTCCATATAAGTAAATGTAAATCACTGCATCACATTACTCTGCACCGTAGAGGGTTATGCTTCAGCTTTGAATGTGGGTAGCCATTCACACCAGATGGTCATATGTGCATTTACTGACATATGACACCACACAATGCTAAGCAAACTAATCATGGATGGAATGCTGAATAAATCATACATTCACCCCCAGGTAGGAGATCTGGGTTAAATCCATCATTCTTTTGCTCACCATGCCAACCCAAATTAGACCCAGCCATATGCAAATCAGTCTTGACGCTGCTCCTCATGGGAACTGCCCAGTCCAAACTGCCAAACCAGGTCCTCCCTAGACCAGAAACCAGCATCCTCGGTCAGGTTCTAAGGTATTCTCCCTTATCAGCCAGGCTAGCTTGAATCCAGTGGGACAGTGAGTAAGGGACCCACGCCTGGGCATATGCATCCCACTTAGGGCGAAAAGTACTATGCAAACAAATAATGGATGGAATGCTGAATAAATCATACATTCACCCCAGTCAAGAGACCTGGGTTAAATCCATTGTTTTTAGTCACCATGTCACCCAGTTTAGACCCAGTCATATGCAAATCAGTCGGGCTGGACATTTCTCATGGGGAGCAGGGTCAAGACTGATTTGCATATGGCTGGGTCTAAACTGGAATGGCGTGAAGTACACATAAAGGATGGATTTATCCCAGATCTGTGATTGGGGGTGAATGTTTGATGTGTTCAGCATTCTGTCCATCATATGTTCTTTTCACATATGACACCACACAAACATGCAATGTGTCAGTGAGCACAACCTTGACAAGAGTGACAGTACATATAGTTAGACGATGACATATTCTACTTACTTTGATTCTTTGTTTCTTGCGAATAGCAGCACAAATAGATAGAGCACTAGGACTAGGACTTGCAGCATTATTTTTATTACAGTAAGATGCACCATTGTGGTCACATCCATTCCTGCATGTAACAGTTGCATCCTTGCCTCACGGGGCACGTGAGCCTATATTGGGTCCAGGTATCTAATCCAGCACCTGCACAGGTGAAGCCTCAACATTTTTTAAGTGTTATGTTAGATACCGTACTATTCTTGCGATGTGCTTCCAAACATTGAATAGGGAGACTTTCTGTGCTGCACTGTGTGGCCATGCCCATTATATGCCCCTTTGACTACACTCACTGGACAATATGTACATTTTACTGTGATCGACATAGGTAAGACAGCAACATACATCATGAAGTGCATAACACACACACAGTCCTTGCACACTGTTTGCTACAACACTGATTTTGGACTCTCGCAGAGGGTCTGCAGCTGAACACACTGTAGCTGCACACATAATCTCTGCATTTTCAGACTGTTACACATTGCAAACTTGCTGTTATTAATGTCTTGCACAAGCACACATGTTCCACACATGGTGTTATCATGCATACATATATAAGAAAACATGATGTAGATCTGCAGGTTAGTGTGTCACACATCAACAGACCTCTTGTATAGGTGAGTGAGCCATCAGCCACTTCTGCAGTGAAGCATGGTTAAATAGCCCATCGTACTTGTGGTGTTCAGTACACTAGATGCTTTCATTCACATGTGATCTCGATCTTACTCCTGTCATGGTTAGTAGAACTACATAAACTCTGAGGGCATGCCTTTGTGTGTGCCTCCTGGTTCAACTATACTGCATTCCCTGACACAGGTATCTGTAATGAATTCACTCAACTTACTTTTCACATTTGTGTGGTTAGTATATTTATGATCTGCTTAACTATGCAGTTGGCACTCAGGTCAGAGGTTCACAATTATTGTGATGTGAAGGTAAGTTTATATCTAAATCACACCATCTGACCATGCGCAATAAGTTGTGTGTATGCATAGGCATTTTTGTCTGACGTTTGATCCGAGTGAAATCAAACTCTTGACATCTCAGGGCCCTTCAGGTGATCAGATGATTGCACATGACCTATTCAATTTTATTGTTTTCTAGTCATTTACAAACTGTACAATGCCATCAGACCATGTTGTACTTTTAAAGGCTTTTGTTGCTCCTTGTATTGCTGAGCAATGCATGGTAAAAGAGTATTATCTTGACTGTATCGTTAGATTTAAATAGGTCGACAGGCACTCCACCTGGACCTGGGGCCTTGCCCCCTAGGCTACGACTAAGGGCTCTGAGCACTTCATCCAGGGTAACCTGCAACTCTATCTCATCAAGCTGAGCTGGAGGAGTTACGGGTGATTGAGAATCTAAATTTTCTTGCCCGTTATACACCTTGGAGAAATGATTGACCCAAACATCCTTAGATATCGCGATCTCAATAGATGGGCCGTCTCCCTCTTGTAAGAAGGGAGCCTTTACTGCTCTCCAAAATCCCACACTATCTTTTTGTAAGGCCGCTGTGTGGAGTGTTTCCCAAGCTTCCTGCTGAAGGATACATTTCCTACCTAAGATGGCCTGCTTATACTCCACACTGGCCCGTCTAACCCCACTGGGGGATCTAGGTTGCCTATGCAACTCATGTTTCAAATTTGAGTGGGCTTGGGTGCACTTTTTGTCTAACCACCCATGATCTTTGCGCTTGCTGCGATGTTTAGCAGTTAGTAGACTCCTAACCTCATTACCTATGGCAACAAAAGAATGCACAATGCTATCAGAAGAAGATGTCTCACACAAACAGTTATCAAAAGCCAATTTGCAGTTCTTAATTAATTTCATGACCACATCGTCGGGATCAACTCAAGACCATCATATGGCGTAACCATTTACACTGTTCAATTCAAAGTTGCCTAGTACTGGGTAATTTTTGTTTACCTTCCCGTTTCTAAGAGGAGGCAATGGGACCTCAAGACATAGCAGGAACTGGTCGCTTATTGCATTGTCTCCGAGTGTAAAAGAAAGCACCCTCTGCAAATGTACATGAAACTAGGAAAAAATCAATGGGAGATGTTAACCCCCTACCATTAAAAGTACTAGGCATAGGAATAGGGGGAGTTAGAAAATCATTTACAAAGCCCAAATCATTAGAAAATGAGATCTCATTAAGTAAATTGCGCATCAAAGTGTGACAAAAGTGGGTGCTACACCCCCCAGCATCGTTCTCAAATCCACATATTCTGATATCAACATGATTACACAACGTACAGTTGAAATCCCCATCAAAATTATCATACAATCTTTGGTACCCACATTACGGATGTCAGTTAATACCCCAATTAATTTCCTAGTTACCATGCCCAGCTCCCCCAATGGAGCATTATTATAAAAATTCCAAGGACCATAGAGTGGACTGGACTCAAAGAGAGTTCTAATATATGATACTACTGTTCACCCCCCCTACCCCCCGACGGAAGGCTATACTTTCTGTCACCAAAGTGTTAGAAATATAGGTGCAGAGTCCTCCCTTGGGTCTACCTCCTAGAACCTTAACCACACAGGTGACAGGTAATCCTCCAGGTAGGGTTTACAGGGGATTGCAAGGGACTTTTGCGGGGCAACCGGGGGATATACTGATCAATACCACTTAATACCTGTGGGTTAATACCATAGGCCATTGGATCTGAACACTGGGCCAGCAAACCTCGATCGTTATTACTCCCTACAAAGTCAGGTTCCATCCGAGTATAGGGTGTTCTTTTTGCCACATTTATATTTCCTATGCTTGCTCGCTGAACTGGGCACCCCTCTTAACGGCCCATTTGCAATCTGCCACTCAAATCTGAGTGCTGGAAGAGAGAGTCAGTCAATCAATATCTTCAAGATTAATAGGGGGTTCAAAATAATTGTAAATTGGTACAGTATAGCTATGCAAGGATTGCCCTAAGCAAAAACCAGCCCTGAGGGATTCTCTTGTAATCTGGGGGGTTGGTAAAAGAAGCCCAAAGGAACCACACGTATCCCTTTATTTCTGACCTGCCAATTTCACACCCTGTCTAAAATTAAGCGAACTAAGGATGAGGTTCTAAAGGACAGTACTAAACAGTCACCAGGGCAGAGATTTATTAGACGATCCAACCCAGCGAATCCTCCGAGCCATCTTGAGTTCAGAAAAAAGTTGAGTTTTCAAACCGGTTTTCCTACGTAAAAAATGCAGGGCTTTATTTCTCAGGGTGGGCCTCTGTTCGATCTCTCCTGATGTCAACGTGGGAACATTTGCCAACACTACAGTGTACAGGGTAGCTGCCGGTGGCAGATGCAATACCTTTGGGCCCTGTGGACTGGCCCATACGGACTTTTGGGTACCCATCCCTGATTGACGGCATTCCCCCAATCCCATTGTAGAGCCTTCTTGACCTGCTGTTACCCATCCGGGTTCGGGTCTGATATTATCATTACCCCAAAATCCATCCTGCCAAAAGTGTATACCCTTTACATGAGTTGCTAGCGCTTGAGCCCCTTCTGCGCTCCGAGAGTTAGCTTGTACTGGATGGCCTGATGAAGCTTGACGGATCAAATCTTGATGGGACAATGGGTCACTGGTCGAAGATTAACCGAAGGTTTTTTTAAGCCACTGTCACCCGTCATAATGTGGTGCGAGGCATTAAAACTGCATAAAGGGCCATTAACACTCTCTACAGGTGGGGGGTTTAAGCGGTTTTCCAAGCTAATTAGCCTCCCCTCTATGTTAATCAACATTGTATGTAAAGGCTGTAATAAGTTTGAAACTATCTCTTCCAGCTTTATCCAACATGCCCCTTGATCAAAAACTGTAGGGCCACTACTACTTGCGCTAGCATTGGTGGGGGGTATGGAATGCTGATCCAGCTCTCTCTCACCCCCATTGTGGCTTCAGGTGTTTTATGCCTAATGGAGCACTGCCCCTTTCTCTTCCCTACATGAGGAGCAGTGCTTTTAGCTTGAGTGTTTCTCGCCTTTTTACCTCTTGTAGAAAAGTTGGGTATATTTACATCAGGACTAGGACTTGCAGTATTATTTGAATTACAATAAGATGCACCATTGTGTTCACATCCATTCCTGCATGTAACAGTTGCATCCTTGCCTCACGGGGCACGTGAGCCTATATTGGGTCCAGGTATCCAATCCAGCACCTGCACAGGTGAAGCCACAACATTTTATAAGTGTTATGTTAGATACCGTACTACTCTTGCGATGTGCTTCCAAACATTGCACTTGGAGACTTTCTGTGCTGCACTGTGTGGCCATGCCCATTATATGCCCCTTTGACTACACTCACTGGACAATATGTACATTTTACTGTGATCGACATAGGTAAGACAGCAACATACATCATGAAGTGCATAACACACACTGTGTCCTTGCACACTGTTTGGTACAACACTGATTTTGGACTGTCGCAGAGGGTCTGCAGCTGAACACACTGTAGCTGCACACATAATCTCTGCATTTTCAGACTGCTACACATTGCAAACTTGCTGTTATTAATGTCTTGCACAAGCACACATGTTCCACACATGGTGTTATCATGCATACATATATCAGAAAACATGATGTAGATCTGCAGGTTAGTGTGTCACACATCAACAGACCTCTTGTATAGGTGAGTGAGCCATCAGCCACTTCTGCAGTGAAGCATGGTTAAATAGCCCAACGTACTTGTGATGTTCAGTTCACTAGATGCTTTCATTCACATGTGATCTCGATCTTACTCCTGTCATGGTTAGTAGAACTACATAAACTCTGAGGGCATGCCTTTGTGTGTGCCTCCTGGTTCAAATATACTGCATTTCCTGACACAGGTATCTGTAATGAATTCACTCAACTTACTTTTCACATTTGTGTGGTTAGTATATTTATGATCTGCTTAACTATCCCGGTGTCCACTCAGGTCAGAGGTTCACAATTATTGTGATGTGAAGGTAAGTTTATATCTAAATCACACAATCTGACCATGCGCAATAAGTTGTGTGTATGCATAGGCATTTTTGTCTGACGTTTGATCCGAGTGAAATCAAACTCTTGACATCTCAGGGCCCTTCAGGTGATGAGATGATTGCACATGACCTATTCAATTTTATTGTTTTCTAGTCATTTACACACTGTACAATGCCATCAGATCATGTTGTACTTTTAAAGGCTTTTGTTGCTCCTTGCATTGCTGAGCAATGCATGGTAAAAGAGTATTATCTTGACTGTATCATTATGATGTATATGTGACATCGTAGTCAGGAAAAAGTTCACATGAACTTTGTTTTGTGGTAAGTCACACATGCATGTAGGCTTTCTTTTCAAGTGACTGCTTTTACATGTTTGAATGACGATGGCCCTTTGTCTATGGCAACTATCACTCATGATCGCTGATGGTATCTGAAACTACCTGAGTTCTGGCAAAACGCCTGTTATCCAGCATGGGAACACATGGTGAGACACACTCCAATGCGAGTTTCTTCTCAGGTATGGTAGTTTGTGGTTTGTATTCCTAACTTCACTGAGTACCATCTAGTTTACACTTTGCTATTGCACAACACAGGAAGACTGCTTAAGTGCAAGGGGAGTGTAATGAGCATATGAGATCAGGAGATGTGGCATGGCTGTCCTGTCCTTCTAATGCAGTACACTGCTTCACTTAGCAGTTCTGTATGTGTGCAAATGATAGAAATGAGGCATTGCACAATGTTGGTCAACAGGTATAATGATGTGATAGTTATATTTTGTGACCTACTTCTTGTTGACGAGATGTGGGTGAGTTGATGGTTACTGGGACTATGACATATACGCCAACACAAATTATGGATGCAGGCTTTTATTTCAATGTTAAACCTTCCTGTTATGTTTTGACATTCTGTCACTTAAAGCACATGTAAATAAAGGCAAGGGATTTTGCACAATGTGGGTGTGTTTCCTATTTCCAGCCACTGTATTTTGTATTTCTCCTCCATTCTCATCCTTATCTTCCATTGGGTCCTGCTCATCAGGGTACACGTCCCACGGGACATTTGTCCAGACACAGATGTTGTGGAGCATTGCTTCAACTAGTATGATCTTGCACACCGTAGGGGGGAGTATCACAGTATCCAAGCATCTGAACATGTTCATGCAGCCAATCCATGACTTCACCACTCCAAACCTTCTCTCGACAATGTTCCAAGTCTTAGTCAGTACCTGATGGTAGTGTCTGTCTGCCTCAGTTTGGGATTGAGCTATAGGGGTCATGGCCCATTGCTGGAGACCATGTCCTTGGTCAGTAACAGTAATTACAACTGTCAATGCATTTGCTCTCTGTTACAGCTATATTCATGTTCATATGTGTTATGTGTACTGAATACCTCAAACAAATTTCTCAGGGTAATTCACAAAATGTGTTACTCGTTCAGTTGGCCACAGGTTTAAACATGTCTCTTCCAGTTATCTTTGTAATAGCTTATGTTTAGCAAGGCCTGATACATTTTAAATTTCTACATACTGACTTTCTCGCTTTTCCAGTTGCTTACTGTGATGGGTATTTAGAGATGTTCCTCATCACTCAGTGTTATGTGCACTCACTACATGTGACATTGCCAACATGTGTGACACTCACACATACATATGTCCATGTTGAAGCACCGATTTATTTTGTGGCCTACCTGACATTGGCACAGCCATTTCATAGTTCACGTTCTCTACCATGTGATTTTGCTGCATACACTTGGTGCAGTTTAAACATGTCACATGGATTGATATGCTAGTTCTTGTCAGCATTCAAATGTTTTTTTTTGCCAGGTAAGTTGTCATGGTGCTCTTTGATTGACACATATGTTTTGCAATGTGGGCAATCTTTATGTGGATCAAACTGATGTTGTTACAATCAGCTGTCTAGTCCAAAAGTACACACAATACATTGGTTTTTGACATGTATGTGTATGACTCTAACTTGTAGGGGATGGTGTTCTTCTATGCATTTATTTTCTACTCATTGCCTTTGCTATTGTCAGTCATTACAGCTTCATCTGATTGTTATTATACCAATCATAAAAGCACAATACAATAACACACATAAAAAATGTCATTATACATTTAACAGGTTAAAATGTATTTACACAACAACAATAAAAACAGCGCCACAAGGAGGGACAATGCCCTCACTTTACACATCAAATAGCTTACTTTTCCTCTGCTGAAGCGTCTTTTTTAAAAACGTAGCCACCCTCCACGCAATATGTTCATCTTCCAAAAATTGCAACTTAATAAAAGCTGAGCAGCATTGCCTGACGCCCAAAGATTGTAAAAGAGGAAGTATCCACACTCTCCTCCACTCTGTATAGAACTTACAGATTAAAACTAGATGAATCATAGACTGCTCAGAGTGGTTATCACACAGGCAGGGTTCCAAATTTCGGGTCCAGTCATTCATAGTTGGTATTGACAGTAATCTATGAACGACACCCAATCTAAATCTCGTTAGAAGCATCCTATCAAAAGTTCCAGGAGCAAATAACAAGTAAGGCTCCATCCCCAAACAGGTGAGAGTTACTTGATGCATCCTTACACTAAGTTCCAACACTCCATCTGCCAGTCTTATTGAACTCAATAATTGAAGGCATTTTAGCTTTAGGGACTTTCTCGATACTGATATCCTAGTAGAGGGGTCAGCAAAGTATTCCGGATGACCTATATCCTTCATAAAGTTACATATGTATTTAATCGAAGTAATCTTAGCAGCCCCTTCCAAGCTCATGATGTCCTTTAAAATCTCTCTATTCAACTTAGTCTGCTCCTTGGTCCAAATCCAATGGCATAAAAGTACTGGTTCCATTTTGATAAGATCTGAAATAAAAGGGAGGCCCAACTCCTCGTGACATATATATGAGGACGTGCATGGGGGAGCTGACAAAATATATCACAAAAAGGAATTCTCCGCCAGCTGTAATAGCTGAGTGTTAACAAAACCCTACACTCCTGCCCCATACATTGTGGCTGTAATGCACTTTGCTTTATATATTTTCAAAAATTCCACTGGCGGATTTCTCCTTAGTTTTTTGGCAAAGGTGGCAAGGGCTGTTGTTGTTCTGGTAAACGCACGTTGTTTCGCATTTTGCATCAGAGACCGGGTGTCATTCTGATTTACTAAGATGCCAAGGTAGGTAAAATTCCTGGTAGAGGCTAACTTGTTTCTATCCAGGAAAATATTCCTCACCCTCTGAAACCCTTTACCGCAACTCATAATGAATGTCTTAGAGACATTAATGCTTAAACCTAGGTCCTTCATAAATGCATTAAAAGTATCCAGGACCCTTTGCAAACCATTATGTGTACGTGCCATTAGGACTGCATCGTCCACATAAAAGAGGGCTGGAATAGGTCATCCTCCAATTTGCGGGAAGTCTATACCCTCATTAAGCAATACTTTTCCAAGGCCGTGTATATATAGATTGAAAAGGAAAGGGGCCAGGACGCAGCCCTGCCGGACCCCTCTCTTGTTAGGGAATGAACCGGTACGTTCCCAACCTTGGCCACAGCGAACACTGGCAGAGGCTTCTCTGTACAAACATTGCAAAAGGACTATGATATTTGAATCAACCCCTAAGTCTACTAGAATCTCCCACAATCTTCCATGTTGTACAGAATTGAAGGCTGCGGTAAGGTCCACGAATGCTAAGTGCAAACAGCCCTTTTTTGCTCGTGTGTATTTACCTATAAAGGTAGATACATTTTAACTTTGCTCTAATTTGCCTAGGCCTTCTCGAAAGTCAGAAATTACCTGTTTGTCTTCTGCCCAGTCTTGCAGACGTTCCAGAACCACACGTCCTTCCACCTTTATCATTGAATCAAGTAAAGAGATCGGCCTATAACACCCAAGGTCATGGCGGTACCCCTTCTTAAAATTAGAATGATAATAGATTCTACCCAGGGTTTCTCGTATCAATGTCCTAACACTAGCATTTATAACTTGTGTTATTATGGGGCCATAAAGTGACTTGTTAGATTTAAATAGGTCGACAGGCACTCCATCTGGACCTGGGGCCTTGCCCCCTAGGCTACGACTAAAGGCTCTGAGCACTTCATCCAGGGTAACCTGCAACTCTATCTCATCAAGCTGAGCTGGAGCAGTTACGGGTGATTGAGAATCTAAATTTTCTTACCCGTTATACCCCTATAGAAATGATTGACCCAAACATCCTTAGATATCGCGATCTCAATAGATGGGCCGTCTCCCTCTTGTAAGAAGGGAGCCTTTACTGCTCTCCAAAATCCCACACTATCTTTTTGTAAGGCCGCTGTGTAGAGTGTTTCCCAAGCTTCCTGCTGAAGGATACATTTCCTACCTAAGATGGCCTGCTTATACTCCACACTGGCCCGTCTAACCCCACTGGGGGATCTAGGTTGCCTATGCAACTCATGTTTCAAATTTGAGTGGGCTTGGGTGCACTTTTTGTCAAACCACCCATGCTCTTTGCGCTTGCTGCGATGTTTAGCAGTTAGTAGACTCCTAACCTCATTACCTATGGCAACAAAAGAATGCACAATGCTATCAGAAGAAGATGTCTCACACAAACAGTTATCAAAAGCCAATTTGCAGTTCTTAATTAATTTCATGACCACATCGTCGGGATCAACTCAAGACCATCATATGGCGTCACCATTTACACTGTTCAATTCAAAGTTGCCTAGTACTGGGTAATTTTTGTTTACCTTCCCGTTTCTAAGAGGAGGCAACGGGACCTCAAGACATAGCAGGAAGTGGTCGCTTATTGCATTGTCTCCGAGTGTAAAAGAAAGCACCCTCTGCAAATGTACATGAAACTAGGATAAAATCAATGGTAGATGTTAACCCCCTACCATTAAAAGTACTAGGCATAGGAATAGGGGGAGTTAGAAAATCATTTACAAAGCCCAAATCATTAGAAAATGAGATCTCATTAAGTAAATTGCGCATCAAAGTGTGACAAAAGTGGGTGCTACACCCCCCAGCATCGTTCTCAAATCCACATGTTCTGATATCAACATGATTACACAACGTACAGTTGAAATCCCCATCAAAATTATCATTCAATCTTTGGTACCCACATTACGGATGTCAGTTAATACCCCAATTAATTTCCTAGTTACCATGCCCAGCTCCCCCAATGGAGCATTATTATAAAAATTCCAAGGACCATAGAGTGGACTGGACTCAAAGAGAGTTCTAATATATGATAGTACTGTTCACCCTCCCCGACCCCCCCGACGGAAGGATATACTTTCTGTCACCAAAGTGTTAGAAATATAGGTGCCGAGTCCTCCCTTGGGTCTACCCCCTAGAACCTTAACCACACAGGTGACAGGTAATCCTCCAGGTAGCGTTTACAGGGGATTGCAAGGGACTTTTGGGGGGCAACCGGGGGATATACTGATCAATACCACTTAATACCTGTGGGTTAATACCATAGGCCATTGGATCTGAACACTGGGCCAGCAAACCTCGATCGTTATTACTCCCTACAAAGTCAGGTTCCATCCGAGTATAGGGTGTTCTTTTTGCCACATTTATATTGACTATGCTTGCTCCCTGAACTGGGCACCCCTCTTAACGGCCCATTTGCAATCTGCCACTCAAATCTGAGTGCTGGAAGAGAGAGTCAGTCAATTAATATCTTCAAGATTAATAGGGGGTTCAAAATAATTGTAAGTTGGTACAGTATAGCTATGCAAGGATTGCCCTAAGCAAAAACCAGCCCTGAGGGATTCTCTTGTAATCTGGGGGGTTGGTAAAAGAAGCCCAAAGGAACCACACTTATCCCTTTATTTCTGACCTGCCAATTTCCCACCCTGTCTAAAATTAAACGAACTAAGGATGAGGTTCTAAAGGACAGTCCTAAACAGTCACCAGGGCAGAGATTTATTAGACGATCCAACCCAGCCAATCCTCCGAGCCATCTTGAGTTCAGAAAAAAGTTGAGTTTTCAAACATGTTTTCCTACTTAAAAAATGCAGGGCTTTATTTCTCAGGGTGGGCCTCTGTTCGATCTCTCCTGATGTCAACGTGGGAACATTTGCCAACACTACAGTGTACAGGGTAGCTTCCGGTGGCAGATGCAATACCTTTGGGCCCTGTGGACTGGCCCATACGGACTTTTGGGTACCCATCCCTGATTGACGGCATTCCCCCAATCCCATTGTAGAGCCTTCTTGACCTGCTGTTACCCATCTGGGTTCGGGTCTGATATTATCATTACCCCAAAATCCATCCTGCCTAAAGTGTGAACCCTTTACATGAGTTGCTAGCGCTTGAGCCCCTTCTGCGTTCCGAGAGTTAGCTTCTACTGGATTGCCTGATGAAGCTTGACGGATCAATTCTTGATGGGACAATGGGTCACTGGTCGAAGATTAACCGGAGGGTTTTTTAAGCCACTATCACCAGTCATAATGGGGTGCGAGGCATTAAAACTGCATAAAGGGCCATTAACACTCTCTACAGGTGGGGGGTTTAAGCGGTTTTCCAAGCTAATTAGCCTCCCCTCTATGTTAATCAACATTGTATGTAAAGGCTGTAATAAGTTTGAAACTATCTCTTCCAGCTTTATCCAACATGCCCCTTGATCAAAAACTGTAGGGCCACTACTACTTGCGCTAGCATTGGTGGGGGGTATGGAATGCTGATCCAGCTCTCTCACCCCCATTGTGGCTTCAGGTGTTTTATGCCTAATGGAGCACTGCCCCTTTCTCTTCCCTACATGAGGAGCAGTGCTCTTAGCTTGAGTGTTTCTCGCCTTTTTACCTCTTGTAGAAAAGTTGGGTATATTTACATCAGGACTAGGACTTGCAGCATTATTTGAATTTTAATAAGATGCACCATTGTGTTCACATCCATTCCTGCATGTAACAGTTGCATCCTTGCCTCACGGGGCACGTGAGCCTATATTGGGTCCAGGTATCCAATCCAGCACCTGCACAGGTGAAGCCTCAACATTTTTTAAGTGTTATGTTACATACCGTACTACTCTTCCGATGTGCTTCCAAACATTGCATAGGGAGACTTTCTGTGCTGCACTGTGTGGCCATGCCCATTATATGCCCCTTTGACTACACTCACTGGACAATATGTACATTTTACTGTGATCGACATAGGTAAGACAGCAACATACATCATGAAGTGCATAACACACACTCTGTCCTTGCACACTGTTTGGTACAACACTGATTTTGGACTGTCGCAGAGGGTCTGCAGCTGAACACACTGTAGCTGCACACATAATCTCTGCATTTTCAGACTGTTACACATTGCAAACTTGCTGTTATTAATGTCTTGCACAAGCACACATGTTCCACACATGGTGTTATCATGCATACATATATCAGAAAACATGATGTAGATCTGCAGGTTAGTGTGTCACACATCAACAGACCTCTTGTATAGGTGAGTGAGCCATCAGCCACTTCTGCAGTGAAGCATGGTTAAATAGCCCAACGTACTTGTGATGTTCAGTTCACTAGATGCTTTCATTCACATGTGATCTCGATCTTACTCCTGTCATGGTTAGTAGAACTACATAAACTCTGAGGGCATGCCTTTGTGTGTGCCTCCTGGTTCAAATATACTGCATTCCCTGACACAGGTATCTGTAATGAATTCACTCAACTTACTTTTCACATTTGTGTGGTTAGTATATTTATGATCTGCTTAACTATGCAGTTGTCCACTCAGGTCAGAGGTTCACAATTATTGTGATGTGAAGGTAAGTTTATATCTAAATCACACAATCTGACCATGCGCAATAAGTTGTGTGTATGCATAGGCATTTTTGTCTGACGTTTGATCCGAGTGAAATTAAACTCTTGACATCTCAGGGCCCTTCAGGTGATGAGATGATTGCACATGACCTATTCAATTTTATTGTTTTCTAGTCATTTACACACTGTACAATGCCATCAGATCATGTTGTACTTTTAAAGGCTTTTGGTGCTCCTTGCATTGCTGAGCAATGCATGGTAAAAGAGTATTATCTTGACTGTATCATTATGATGTATATGTGACATCGTAGTCAGGGAAAAGTTCACATGAACTTTGTTTTGTGGTAAGTCACACATGCATGTAGGCTTTCTTTTCAAGTGACTGCTTTTACATGTTTGAATGACGATGGGCCTTTGTCTATGGCAACTATCACTCATGATCGCTGATGGTATCTGAAACTACCTGAGTTCTGGCAAAACGCCTGTTATCCAGCATGGGAACACATGGTGAGACACACTCCAATGCGAGTTTCTTCTCAGGTATGGTAGTTTGTGGTTTGTATTCCTAACTTCACTGAGTACCATCTAGTTTACACTTTGCTATTGCACAACACAGGAAGACTGCTTAAGTGCAAGGGGAGTGTAATGAGCATATGAGATCAGGAGATGTGGCATGGCTGTCCTGTCCTTCTAATGCAGTACACTGCTTCACTTAGCAGTTCTGTATGTGTGCAAATGATAGAAATGAGGCATTGCACAATGTTGGTCAACAGGTATAATGATGTGATAGTTATATTTTGTGACCTACTTTTTGTTGACGAGATGTGGGTGAGTTGATGGTTACTGGGACTATGACATATACGCCAACACGAATTATGGATGCAGGCTTTTATTTCAATGTTAAACCTTCCTGTTATGTTTTGACATTCTGTCACTTAAAGCACATGTAAATAAAGGCAAGGGATTTTGGACAATGTGGGTGTGTTGCCTATTTCCAGCCACTGTATTTTGTATTTCTCCTCCATTCTCATCCTTATCTTCCATTGGGTGCTGCTCATCAGGGTACACGTCCCACGGGACATTTGTCCAGACACAGATGTTGTGGAGCATTGCTTCAACTAGTATGATCTTGCACACCGTAGGGGGGAGTATCACAGTATTCAAGCATCTGAACATGTTCATGCAGCCAATCCATGACTTCACCACTCCAAACCTTCTCTCGACAATGTTCCAAGTCTTAGTCAGTGCCTGATGGTAGTGTCTGTCTGCCTCAGTTTGGGATTGAGCTATAGGGGTCATGGCCCATTGCTGGAGACCATGTCCTTGGTCAGTAACAGTAATTACAACTGTCAATGCATTTGCTCTCTGTTACAACTATATTCATGTTCATATGTGTTATGTGTACTGAATAACTCAAACAAATTTCTCAGGGTAATTCACAAAATGTGTTACTCGTTCAGTTGGCCACAGGTTTAAACATGTCTCTTCCAGTTATCTTTGTAATAGCTTATGTTGAGCAAGGCCTGATACATTTTAAATTTCTACATACTGACTTTCTCGCTTTTCCAGTTGCTTACTGTGATGGGTATTTAGAGATGTTCGTCATCACTCAGTGTTATGAGCACTCACTACATGTGACATTGCCAACATGTGTGACACTCACACATACATATGTCCATGTTGAAGCACCGATTTATTTTGTGGCCTACCTGACATTGGCACAGCCATTTCATAGTTCACGTTCTCTACCATGTGATTTTGCTGCATACACTTGGTGCAGTTTAAACATGTCACATGGATTGTTATGCTAGTTCTTGTCATCATTCAAATGTTTTTTTTTTGCCAGGTAAGTTGTCATGGTGCTCTTTGATTGACACATATGTTTTGCAATGTGGGCAATCTTTATGTGGATCACACTGATGTTGTTACAATCAGCTGTCTAGTCCAAAAGTACACACAATACATTGGTTTTTGACATGTATGTGTATGACTCTAACTTGTAGGGGATGGTGTTCCTCTATGCATTTATTTTCTACTCATTGCCTTTGCTATTGTCAGTCATTACAGCTTCATCTGATTTTTATTATACCAATCATAAAAGCACAATACAATAACACACATAAAAAACTGTCATTATACATTTAACAGGTTAAAATGTATTTACACAACAACAATAAAAACAGCGCCACAAGGAGGGACAATGCCCTCACTTTACACATCAAATAGCTTACTTTTCCTCTGCTGAAGCGTCTTTTTTAAAAACGTAGCCACCCTCCACGCAATATGTTCATCTTCCAAAAATTGCAACTTAATAAAAGCTGGGCAGCATTGCCTGACGCCCAAAGATTGTAAAAGAGGACGTATCCACACTCTCCTCCACTCTGTATAGAACTTACAGATTAAAACTAGATGAATCGTAGACTGCTCAGAGTGGTTATCACACAGGCAGGGTTTCAAATTTCGGGTCCAGTCATTCATAGTTGGTATTGACAGTAATCTATGAACGACACCCAATCTAAATCTCGTTAGAAGCATCCTATCAAAAGTTCCAGGAGCAAATAACAAGTAAGGCTCCATCCCCAAACAGGTGAGAGTTACTTGATGCATCCTTACACTAAGTTCCAACACTCCATCTGCCAGTCTTATTGAACTCAATAATAGAAGGCATTTTAGCTTTAGGGACTTTCTCGATACTGATATCCTAGTAGAGGGGTCAGCAAAGTATTCCGGATGACCTATATCCGTCATAAAGTTACATATGTATTTAATCGAAGGAATCTTAGCAGCCCCTTCCAAGCTCATGATGTCCTTTAAAATCTCTCTATTCAACTTAGTCTGCTCCTTGGTCCAAATCCTATGGCATAAAAGTACTGGTTCCATTTTGATAAGATCTGAAATAAAAGGGAGGCCCAACTCCTCGTGACATATATATGAGGACGTGCATGAGGGAGCTGACAAAATATATCACAAAAAGGAATTCTCCGCCAGCTCTAATAGCTGAGTGTTAACAAAACCCTACACTCCTGCCCCATACGTTGTGGCTGTAATGCACTTTGCTTTATATATTTTCAAAAATTCCACTGGCGGATTTCTCCTTAGTTTTTTGGCAAAGGTGGCAAGGGCTGTTGTTGTTCTGGTAAACGCACGTTGTTTCGCATTTAGCATCAGAGACCGGGTGTCATTCTGATTTACTAAGATGCCAAGGTAGGTAAAATTCCTGGTAGAGGCTAACTTGTTTCTATCCAGGAAAATATTCCTCACCCTCTGAAACCCTTTACCGCAACTCATAATGAATGTCTTAGAGACATTAATGCTTAAACCTAGGTCCTTCATAAATGTATTAAAAGTATCCAGGACCCTTTGCAAACCATTATGTGTACGTGCCATTAGGACTGCATCGTCCACATAAAAGAGGGCTGGAATAGGTCATCCTCCAATTTGCGGGAAGTCTATACCCTCATTAAGCAATACTTTTCCAAGGCCGTGTATATATAGATTGAAAAGGAAGGGGGCCAGGACGCAGCCCTGCCTGACCCCTCTCTTGTTGGGGAATGAACCGGTACGTTCCCAACCCTGGCCACAGCGAACACTGGCAGAGGCTTCTCTGTACAAACACCTTTATCATTGAATCAAGTAAAGAGATCGGCCTATAACACCCAAGGTCATGGCGGTACCCCTTCTTAAAATTAGAATGATAATAGATTCTACCCAGGGTTTTTGGTATCAATGTCCTAACACTAGCATTTATAACTTGTGTTATTATGGGGCCACAAAGTGACTTGTTAGATTTAAATAGGTCGACAGGCACTCCATCTGGACCTGGGGCCTTGCCCCCTAGGCTACGACTAAGGGCTCTGAGCACTTCATCCAGGGTAACCTGCAACTCTATCTCATCAAGCTGAGCTGGAGCAGTTACGGGTGATTGAGAATCTAAATTTTCTTACCCGTTATACATCTTGGAGAAATGATTGACCCAAACATCCTTAGATATCACGATCTCAATAGATGGGCCGTCTCCCTCTTGTAAGAAGGGAGCCTTTACTGCTCTCCAAAATCCCACACTATCTTTTTGTAAGGCCGCTGTGTGGAGTGTTTCCCAAGCTTCCTGCTGAAGGATACATTTCCTACCTAAGATGGCGTGCTTATACTCCACCCTGGCCCGTCTAACCCCACTGGGGGATCTACGTTGCCTATGCAACTCATGTTTCAAATTTGAGTGGGCTTGGGTGCACTTTTTGTCAAACCACCCATGCTCTTTGCGCTTGCTGCGATGTTTAGCAGTTAGTAGACTCCTAACCTCATTACCTATGGCAACAAAAGAATGCACAATGCTATCAGAAGAAGATGTCTCACACAAACAGTTATCAAAAGCCAATTTGCAGTTCTTAATTAATTTCATGACCACATCGTCGGGATCAACTCAAGACCATCATATGGCGTAACCATTTACACTGTTCAATTCAAAGTTGCCTAGTACTGGGTAATTTTTGTTTACCTTCCCGTTTCTAAGAGGAGGCAACGGGACCTCAAGACATAGCGGGAAGTGGTCGCTTATTGCATTGTCTCCGAGTGTAAAAGAAAGCACCCTCTGCAAATGTACATGAAACTAGGATAAAATCAATGGTAGATGTTAACCCCCTACCATTAAAAGTACTAGGCATAGGAATAGGGGGAGTTAGAAAATCATTTACAAAGCCCAAATCATTAGAAAATGAGATCTCATTAAGTAAATTGCGCATCAAAGTGTGACAAAAGTGGGTGCTACACCCCCCAGCATCGTTCTCAAATCCACATGTTCTGATATCAACATGATTACACAACGTACAGTTGAAATCCCCATCAAAATTATCATACAATCTTTGGTACCCACATTACGGATGTCAGTTAATACCCCAAATAATTTCCTTGTTACCATGCCCAGCTCCCCCAATGGAGCATTATTATACAAATTCCAAGGACCATAGAGTGGACTGGACTCAAAGAGAGTTCTAATATATGATAGTACTGTTCACCCTCCCCGACCCCCCCGACGGAAGGATATACTTTCTGTCACCAAAGTGTTAGAAATATAGGTGCCGAGTCCTCCCTTGGGTCTACCCCCTAGAACCTTAACCACACAGGTGACAGGTAATCCTCCAGGTAGGGTTTACAGGGGATTGCAAGGGACTTTTGGGGGGCAACCGGGGGATATACTGATCAATACCACTTAATAACTGTGGGTTAATACCATAGGCCATTGGATCTGAACACTGGGCCAGCAAACCTCGATCGTTATTACTCCCTACAAAGTCAGGTTCCATCCGAGTATAGGGTGTTCTTTTTGCCACATTTATATTTCCTATGCTTGCTCCCTGAACTGGGCACCCCTCTTAACGGCCCATTTGCAATCTGCCACTCAAATCTGTGTGCTGGAAGAGAGAGTCAGTCAATCAATATCTTCAAGATTAATAGGGGGTTCAAAATAATTGTAAGTTGGTACAGTATAGCTATGCAAGGATTGCCCTAAGCAAAAACCAGCCCTGAGGGATTCTCTTGTAATCTGGGGGGTTGGTAAAAGAAGCCCAAAGGAACCACACTTATCCCTTTATTTCTGACCTGCCAATTTCCCGCCCTGTCTAAAATTAAACGAACTAAGGATGAGGTTCTAAAGGACAGTACTAAACAGTCACCAGGGCAGAGATTTATTAGACGATCCAACCCAGCCAATCCTCCAAGCCATCTTGAGTTCAGAAAAAAGTTGAGTTTTCAAACCTGTTTTCCTACTTAAAAAATGCAGGGCTTTATTTCTCAGGGTGGGCCACTGTTCGATCTCTTCTGATGTCAACGTGGGAACATTTGCCAACACTACAGTGTACAGGGTAGCTTCCGGTGGCAGATGCAATACCTTTGGGCCCTGTGGACTGGCCCATACGGACTTTTGGGTACCCATCCCTGATTGACGGCATTCCCCCAATCCCATTGTAGAGCCTTCTTGACCTGCTGTTACCCATCTGGGTTTGGGTCTGATATTATCATTACCCCAAAATCCATCCTGCCTAAAGTGTGAACCCTTTACATTAGTTGCTAGCGCTTGAGCCCATTCTGCGTTCCGAGAGTTAGCTTGTACTGGATTGCCTGATGAAGCTTGACGGATCAATTCTTGATGGGACAATGGGTCACTGGTCGAAGATTAACCGGAGGGTTTTTTAAGCCACTATCACCAGTCATAATGGGGTGCGAGGCATTAAAACTGCATAAAGGGCCATTAACACTCTCTACAGGTGGGGGGTTTAAGCAGTTTTCCAAGCTAATTAGCCTCCCCTCTATGTTAATCAACATTGTATGTAAAGGCTGTAATAAGTTTGAAACTATCTCTTCCAGCTTTATCCAACATGCCCCTTGATCAAAAACTGTAGGGCCACTACTACCTGCGCTAGCACTGCCCCTTTCTCTTCCCTACATGAGGAGCAGTGCTCTTAGCTTGAGTGTTTCTCGCCTTTTTACCTCTTGTAGAAAAGTTGGGTATATTTACATCAGGAAGTGTCTCCAAAGCCTCAGGTGTCTTAGGATGTTCTCAATCTGTTTCTTGGGAGCCGAACAACGTGGATTATTCAGGATTTGTCACATGGGCTATGTTTGGCTCCTGTGTGAGCAATGGCAAGTGGGAGGGGGCTGTTCATGGGTCAAGCGAGAGTCTTACTTTAGTTAGCGCAATTTCATGAATTAATGAAGACCAAGCCCTTGTCAGGAAATGGTCCAATGTTCCCACCACCTGTTAGTGACTTGCGTTTACTCATAACAAAGCACCCTACGTGAACAAGATTATGTTACAATCCAATCCGTTACTAGCGTAGGGCCAACACATTCTTAACAGGAAAATGTAACTGACACATGTCAGGGATATGCCCGGATCCAGAGGGTGGTACTGGACCCCTGTCAGAGTTCCCTGAGGTGTCCACCCGAGATCAAGCCAATATAATGGAGGACCGTTGTCTAGCAGAGAACAATGTTGTGGTGGCACAAGATAATGTGGACTCCGCAGGAGTAGTTTTCTAGCCCAATTCCATTACAATTTTAAGTGGTCAACCAACTCCGAATGCAGTGTTAACAACGACATTAGATGTTACACCCTTGACAACCATTGAAGTCTCCGAATCCAGAACAGGAGCTCAGTGTAAATAGTATAATTTAGCCAGCTGGAATATCGCCGGGTGGAATAGTAAAGCAGATTCTCTTGGGTGGAGGGACTTTGTTAACAATTATGATATATTATGTCTACAAGAGACATGGTGTACGGAGCACATTAATTATGAGGGTTATGTCTCTTTTAATTTACTGGCACAGGGATCGATTATGGGCAGAGCCAAAGGTGGTCTTCTCATTTTACTTTCTGTGAAACTCCCAGTGCAAGTTATAAGATATGAAATGGTTGGTTGTCACTCTCAAGTGTTCTGGTTACAACACAAGAATGGCTGCAACTTTTTGTTAATTAACTACTATAATAATTTGTTTGACTCCTCACGTTTTATTGTAGTTAATGAATTAGAGAACGCCCTCGATAAGATCTGTTTGGATACTCATGTTAATTTTGCTTTTATTTGGGGAGGTGATTTTAATATTCCCATGTGCCCCATATCGCTAACCAAGGCCTGTGGGTGTAATGATGACAGAGGGGAGGATTGTACTCACTTTTTTCACAGCACCTATGGAGACTTGTTGAACTCTGTAATGGTTAAATTTGACCTGCTTGCACTGCAGCCTGCCAAAGATAAGGAGGTTAATTTTGTTCCTACTTTTACAGGCAGAAATCCTGCTACCGTTATTGACCATTTGTTGATCTCAGAGGATATTAGTGTCTATTGCGATACCCCGGTAGTACTGGATTTATCTGTTAGCGATCACAACTGTATTACGCTAGCATTATTTGTCTGGGGTTCTAAGGATCAGGCCATCCAAACTGTTGTTAATGATATTGTCCCATGTAGGCCAAATGGCCATAGGATCAAATGGAAAGGAGACAATTCGGGAAAGCTCATGATTAAAATCGTGGTGGCATGTTTACCGGAGCTGCATAATTGCTTGGATGGGAATACAGATTCATTGCGCATCTTAACGGGTTTTAATAAGATTAATGTTTTAATTAATAAAATCCTGACTACGACAAAGGATAGTAGAAAGAAGGAAAAGATAGGGTGGTTTGATAAAGCTTGTACAGAGTCCTTACGGAAGTTAAAGAAGGCTCTATCAAGTAGCCCCCGGGATAAGCCAACTATCATAACTCTTAGAGCTGCATATAAAGAGCAGCTGAAGCGTAGGAAGCGTGAGTTTCAGGAGGAAGCCTGGGGCAAATTGACAATGGCCGTAGAACTATCAAACAGTAAGCTCTTCTGGGATACAGTTAACAGTCCCTTTCTTAGGATTGACAATGCCCCAGTTTTAACTGCCCAAGTCAGTGAGGAAAGTTGGGTCTCTCACTTCTCTAGCATTTTCAACCCAGCGGGTGTGGTTACCTCGTCCACTCGGGATGACATTCATTGGCCAATTGTCCCCCTCCATATTACATGTCTAGAGGTAGAGCATGCTATAAGGTGTAGTAAGGGAGGGAAAGCCCCGGGCCCAGACGGGGTGCCAATTGACCTATATAAGGCCGACATGTTACTCTGGGGCCCTCTCCTGACCAAAGTTTTTACGCGGCAGTAATGGAAAGTGCACCACCTACCTGGGGGGAGTCTGTAATCATCCCTATATATAAAAAGGGAAATAGGTCCGATGCAAAAAACTATCGACCTATTTCCCTTTTAGACTCATCCCTGAAAACCATGAGTAGGGTGCTGCTGTTTAGGCTAGAAGAGTGGGCCGAGGACAATGGAATCGTTGCGCAGTCACAATTTGGGTTCCGGACGGGACTTGGGACCATCGAACATGGCATTAACTTGGACCTTATAATAGGGAAATACACGCGCGCTAAGTAGGGTTCACTTTTCCTCTGCTTTGCAGATTTAAGTAGCGCGTTTGATTTAGTCAATCATTCTCTATTATGGACAACGTTACTAGAACAAGGGGCCCCTGCGGCGATTATTTATTTTGTGGCCAGACTTTACTCTAAATTATCTGCCCGTATACGGTATGGTCAAGCAGGAGAATGTACTGATAAAATCAAGGTCAATCTAGGCATAAGGCAAGGCTGTGTCCTTGCGCCCCTCCTTTTCTCCCTTTTTATTAATGCCATTGATGCAGAGCTTAAATTGGTTAATTCTGACGCCCCGCAAGCTGAGGGTCAAGTTATCCCTGTGCTGCTTTACGCAGACGATGCGGTGCTTTTATCGAGAACTCCCCTTGGCTTGCAGAGATTAATGGATAGGTTTTCAGGTTTTATTAGGGGAAGGAATCTGAAAATTAACAATACTAAAACATTTATCATGTCATGTGGCCAAAAAATGAGGAAGTTGAGACCCTTCTATATTGAGGACCAAAAAATACAAGTTGTAGAAAAATGTTGCTATTTAGGAATACATTTTAGCAGTAGTGGTATGTGGTTGCAGGAGATAACTAATGTTAGAGCCAAGATGGCCAAAAGTGCCTTTGGAGTTTTTAAATTTGCTATTAAGTTGGGGGACCGCCGCATCCATGACATGCTGTCTATATATCGTCAAAGATGCGTCTCAATTGCACTTTATGGATCTGGTGTCTGTGGGCATTGGCGCCATGGGGATTTGCAAGTCGAAGAAAATTGTTTTTTTTAAAACTTCTTTGCTTACCTATCTCAGCCTCTACTGAGATAGTACATCATGAAGTGGGGTTGGAATATCTGACAGATTTAATTGGGCTAAGACCCCTGATGGTATGGAGAGTGATATGGTTGAAGGAAGAAAACAGTTTTACTAGAAGTATCATCAGTGACGGCCTTCGCCTGGATAAAAGCTCATTGATCCCATGGATTAACTATGAGGTAACAACCTTTAGGGATATGTTTAACGTGAATATTATGGCTAACCCAGAAAGCGTAATCAATATCCCCAAGAAAGAGATCAAGTTTATTTATCTGGGGAAGAAAGCCCAAGCACGTAGAGATGCCAACATGCAGTTAACAATCCCCCAGTATTATTACTCTAATGTGGTCACTATAGGCTATCAAAAATAGCTAACGGTTGTTCCTAGACCATCCCATCGGTTTGTTCTCACTAGGCAAAGACTAGGAATCGTACACTATTTGGTGGCGTTCCCCTGTATTAAAAAATACCCTTCTGCTCCATGCCCCTGTGATGGCGTCACGAAACAGAGCACTACACACTTTTTATTTACTTGTGATTTATACCTGCTTACCGCATCACTTATCTTAAACCACTGTTTAAAAAAAATGCAGTAACAACTATAAAATCTGCTATGAGTTTTTTGTTCTCTTTAGAAGAGTCAGATATATGTTTTTTTACGGCCACTTATATTCTGAAATCAATGGCCGCAAGGAAAAGCATGTTTTTTTAACATACCTTGGTTGTTTGCTGCTACATGGATATGCACTGATTTCCTTTAAAGCCTGCTTTTAAACTTGTCTTTCCTTCCTTTGATAACTGTTGCAGAACATAATTTTATGGATTGTAAATGCTAAAAATTTCTAAGTTCATTTATGATTATTTTTTAATCGAATAAAGCTTTTGGAACTTGAACTTGAACTGACACATGTCAAATAACCTCGCTTGGCCCGGACTTCTACAGTCTCTGACGCGGGGGGAGAGGCAATGCTTTATGTGCAATGGAAAAGGAAGCGCCTCCCCCTCACCCGCGGCACCTGTACAAAAAGAGTTGCACCCTGAGGCTTGCCGTCTCTTTCCAGGGTGGTAGCAGCAATTACTGGTGCAGGGCAGGTACACTGGATCACTGGATATCAAGAACTCCTGTCCCACCAAGGTATTCACCAGGAAGTTTTCCCAGCACAAACGGCAAGTCTAAAAATAAAAAAAAACACAAGGCAAGCTCGCAACGGGAGAGCGGCCCTAATCCCCCCGCCTCACAGGTGAACGCACAGTCAGTGAAGAAGCACAAATTGGCACCTCCTTCAATGACCAAGACGGTGTCAGCCTTTCACTTACCAAATTATGCCCTGTGGCTCAGTTTCTCGCTGAATAGAACCAGTCATCACATATGCCAGTCAAGGAGCTTTGGCACCCGCAACAAAGTGTGCTCGTGGCAGGGAGGCTTTCCGGTGAACATGGGCGCTGGGCAAACACTGTTCAAGAGTCAAAGGCCTCAAACGTTCACACTGAGCCAAGGAGGCGCTCAGAAACTCGGGGCTGGGAGCAGGGAAACACCTCCTCCTCGCAGGTGATTGAAATCCATGTACAGAGGCCCGTCTGCTTTGTGCCATACTGGTAACTGTGGGAGCGGGGGAGCAGAAGACGAACTGCCACCTGCTCGGCTCGGCTTGACCCGGCACAACCACCTCAGCTCGACACTGACTCCTCCAAGCACCTGCACAGGCCCCGAATGCAGCTCCGCTCGAACTGCACAGGCTGCTGACTTTGCGAGACTCCTCCTCCTAGGATCCTGCTATCTGGGACACACCGTGTTCGTATCAGAGAAAATCAATATTTTTGCTTTTGTATATTGGGACTGTTAACCTGAGTACACTGTAGTTCCTTGTCCAGGTTGGAATTTATTTTATGTCAATGACTGATGTATGACATGTTGGCTGTATTGTGTTAGACTTAGTAAGTTTCTATATGTGGGTTTTATATGCATTTCATTTGGGCTAATTAATCCACACAACAGATGAGCCATCACATTGGTTACATCTGTCAATGCGGTGGTCAAGTTACGTGTACATATGTACATAGACTGTCAGTATTGCTTCAACGTATGCATTTATATATTTTTTACTGTTTGTGTCACCGTGTTATGTAGCATTAATATGTACATATGTCTGGGGCCTACACTTACATGGCATGCTATACATGGCCTTTCCATATAGTTCTTCCTGTGTTGCTACAATACTTTCTGTCAACATAGATTTTTACTACCATGTCTGACACATTTGCTCATGTCCACAGTACTTGTTCTCACATCACTGACCTTGTTGACCATTGAGTGATACCAATAGATGGTACACCATGGAAGAGACACTGATTTCAGACGTATGTCTTGTGTTGCTTTTGTACTCATGTTGACTTGACTGGCATGCCATGTGGTTGCATTAGTGATTTTTTACCCAGGCCAGTTGATGTGGTTCCATCCATCCACACAGAGTGAAATGACACATTGCTACTTGCAGGTGTTCTGTTGCTTCTGCAATTAATCAAAGAGTAAGTGCATGACAATGCATTATCTATACATTGCAGTGTGTTACTCCCACTGTGTGCACATTATACTGTGTCCCAGATATTTGGGAAAGTGGCACTGTGCAGGCAGCAAGTCACCATTCTGCACTGCGCTGCATCACTGAGAAGAGGCAGTAGTGCATCGTATTCAGGTCATACCACACTTTCCTCACATTTCACACTACACTGCCACAATGTGCTGCCTAACATTAACATAGGCAACCTTGCACCATTGTGCAAGGGTGCCTGCATTGGCACTAGACAGCCCAAACAGCACCAGTGCTGGTAGAAAGGATAGGAATGAACCAAATTGCCTAAACACGGTGAATTCCTGCCCTTTCACTTTGGCGTAGCGAAGTGCAGCAAGCTGACTTGTTCTGCTGCCCATCACCTAAATCCCAAACATGAGGGCCTCAGAATGTTGACTGTATATGTAAGTGTGCCACAGAACCCAGCACACATAGGTAGCGGGAATGACTTGGATGACTTCAGTTGTATTTCCTTGTTACGCATCCCCTGGGTAGGTCATTTGATTCGTAATATTTCAAAATTTACCTTGTATGAGACACATGACAATCCTAAGTGTGCTTCAGTTTCCAATACAGGTGTCATGTTACTGCAGGGGGTACCAGTTGAATATTTGTGCAATCCATGGCTCCTAGCACATGTGGGAATCCAGTCAGGGCATAAAATCCTTGCTTGGTCTTGAGCTGCTGTGTCTTGGGGAAGAGGAGGTACTGGGGTTTTAAGCAGATGAAGGCATCCTGGTTAGAGGGTAGGAAGGTAGAAAAAGATGGCTGCAGTATTCCAGCACCCCTGGCTGTTGTGATCTAGAATGTTCCAGATGTTGGCATGTGGAGGACAGCCATGAGCTTGACCTGCAGTTAGTGGCTGGAGCATTGGCGCTATCTGGGTCAGCTATTCTATTATGACTCTCTCCTGAGTTGGTAGTATCCCTGAGGTCAATGAAGGTCTACTCACAACTCCCAGCTGCAAAAGGGGCACCTCCATGGTGTAATGGACTTGCTAAAGTGTTTTGTGTAGTTTGTGTTTATTTACCAGAGCCAATGAGTCATTTCTTACACCTGGGTTGCGGAGGTGTAGGGATATTCATGCATGTCAGGCTCTTCCCCGACACGTCACTAATTGATATAACCATAAATATCACTGCATCGCTTTCATGGTGGATTTTAAAGGGGTAACACCTACCTTGAACATATTATTCTCTGCATGATACAGCAGGTTCTGACACTGGGAAATTCTGACGCAGGCCTACCAAAGCTGATGCATCTGGCCACATGGGTTAATTTGTAATATGGAGTACTGCCTACGTCGCCATCGTGTCAAAAATAGTGACACAACGGCTGCGCGGCCACATCTTAAATAAGCCCCATAGAATATAAAAATACATATTTTAATTATGTTCTAAGAATTATATTTAGAATGTAATACTTATTTTATACACAACATAATTAATAAAAAATCTGTTTCTTACTTATTCCTGAACTAAATCCATAAAATAATGTATTGTGATTACATTGCAGGAAAAAATAGACATTTAAAATATACATTTTAATATTAGTAAATAATTACATCATATCCACAATTGTATTTAAGGATAAAAAAGTTACACACTTTTCAATAATCAATTATTATCCTATAAAAGACATTAGAAATTAAATTTTTTATAGAGAATCTCCCAAATTATTGGATGACGTACACACAAATGTACATAGCTTATACAAATATTACAGATAATTATCATACATCCTAACAATGTAATATCAATTCGTAAAGACTAACAAAACAAATATAAGAACATAATTAGCACTTTAACAATGTCTGCGTTCATTTTAAAAATTTAAAAAAAATGTGTTTTAATGCAGTAAATAAAACTTTTAATGCAAACAAATTAATATTCACATATTTTAATAATCTCCCTACCCTTTTCCCTTAACCTGTTGACTGCTGCCGTTGGCCAACGGTCGTCGCGAGCACTACCTTGGTAGTGCTGCGCACGTCCGTTGGCCGACGCTGCCCCACCCGTTTTTCGAACGTTCAGCACTGGAGCTGAACGTTCGACGCAGCCAATGGGTTAAAAACCCAACATCCTAAGTATAACTACATATACATTCAATTAAAAACATTAATCAAATGTATGCTAAAATATTTATTTAAACTTTTTTAAATTACGAAAAACATTACAAAACATACGAAGGCTAAAACTAACATGAAGATAAAAAATAATTGCAAAAAAACACTCAGTAAATAACTCATAAAATGAAATAACATGATGATATTTTTTAAACCAATATTTTTAAAAACAATATTAAAAACAACACGTAAAACAATATTCTTACCTTTGAAATTCCATTGCATGATATTTTTGGCTTCACATAATTCTCCTTATGATATTTATGTGTAGCAATATTTTAATTTAATATTTTGTCAAAACACTGAGGGGTCGATTCCGATCCCGTAAAAAGCGCTCCGAATCGTCGTACGGAGCATTTTTTTCCGTACGAATCGTACCCGTAACCGTCCCCGTACGAACGACGTAGTACGATCCACACCCGATGCAGCTATCCGTCCGAATCGTACCAAGGACCGTACGAATGAAATTCCCGTACGAATCGCCCTCGGAAGCCGCTGTACACGACGTTCATACGTTTCGCGGATGCTTTTTACGACCCGGCAAGTACGATCCGTGTTGTGTACGCTCCGTACGACCCTTTTTCTATGGGAGCTGGAAACTGTCGTACAGTCAGAGTTCACCCCGAAACAGGTACGGAACACCCCCCCCGGGTACGGCGCGTTCCCCCCATGATCGCAGGGGTGCGCGCTGTACCCCTGCGATCATGGGGGGTACGTGCCGTACACCCAGCGTACATGGGGTATGTGCCGTACCCCATGTACGCTGGGTGTACGGTGTGTAGGTGATCGTGCGCTTTTCCGTACGAATCGACGTGGACCGTACGAATCGCGTCCGGGTCGCCCGATCGGAATCGTCCGGTCGTACCGCGTCCGTACGAGTCGTACGGAAACGGCTCCGGATGCGAGTCGTACGGACGGTGATTTTAACGGATCGGAATCGAGCCCTGAGAGCGCAAGTTGGAGCCAATACAGACCCTTATGAATTGTAGTTCTATATAAAGTCCGCTAAAGTATTTTCAGCTCATATTTAAAGCACAAACTGCACTAGTGATTAACTTTAGCTCATCAGGAAACAAAATTCTTTGTTGGAATCCTCAGGCCCAGGGCTTAACCTGACATCTCTGTGATACCGTACTAATGGTAATGCAGCCCTTCCTGGGGCCGCTCAGCATCAAATGCACACTTGTTAGAGCAGAAGCTCGAGTTCCCCCAGGTCTCTACTTTCCACTAACCTTCGTGCAGGATGGGCACCTCAATCCTCTGTCTTTTCTACCCACAATGACCATGGCTTGCTGAAAACCAGACATGACTCGAGTGCATGGCCTGCAATCATTTTTCAACATCTCCCCAAGGCCGCTGGCTCTCTGGGATCTGTTGTGTCTTATGCAACCTTGTAGCTGTGACTTTCTGCCACCTCTACCCACTATGACCCCTGACTTACCGGCAGTGTTTGAAAAGGAAATCTAGAAGCACAGGTGCATACGATACCAGAGTACCTGTTTGCAACTAAGAAGTGTTGGTACTCTCCCATAAAAAGCATCTCCCTTCTGACATTATCTGTCTTTTCAAAGCACTGTTTGCAAAAGAATTAGCATGATTGTGCTTGTCACTTTTATGAGTTAAGGTTCAAATTCAAGGAAGATGATTGATGTTTTCTTGTAGTACAATTGTCACTTATTGCAGGCTCTCGGATAACTTGGGAGAATATAAACCAGCAAGCCCACTGTGTTTGATTTGCTAGTACCATGAATGCAATGGACTGTTGGAAGTACATCGCAGTAAATGGCATTGTGACATTCCCATTTATGAGCAAGCCTTATTTTTTTTCTGAATCCTTTATACAGACGCTGGCAAAACCAGTCTTCTTTATATCTAAAAGGCTTGTACATTTTGGTGCCTGCCTTCATTGGAAAAATTGTCTGCCCTGCAACTGTGACAGGAAGCCTTTAAAATGTGTCATTGCTATATTATGTTATATTGATTTGTATAGCTCACAAATCACCAGAGAGGGCATCAAGGCACTTGGGAGGGTGTGATGGTGTGAAGTTCCTAAGATACTTATAGGAAGAGTCTGGTCTTCAGCTTCTTTTGGAACTCAAGATGTGAGGAGGAGGCTCTGACGTGTCAAGGGAGGTTGTTACATGCCTTCGGTGTGATAGTGGAGAATGAGATACTTTCAGTCTTGCTTTTGCGGATGCATGGAATATGTGCGAGTGATAGTGAGGAAGAGCGTATGTGTCTGGTGCGTTGGTAAAAGTGCATGTGACTGTTCAGGAGTTCTGCTCCTGTGTTGTGTAGGACTATGCATGTGTGCACAAGAAGTTTGAATTGGCTGTGCTTGTTAATGAGGAGCCAGTAAAGATTCATGAGGTGTGGTGTGATGTGGGTGTGGGGTAGAAGGCCAAGAATGAGTCTTGCAGCAGTGTTCTGCATGGTGTGGAGTCTGTGTAGGAGTTATTTTTGTAGATTCCAGCGCGGAGAATGTTGCCATAGCCAACATGCTGGTGAAGATCTTTCATACCATGCATAGGATGTGGAAGTAGGTGGTGCAGAAATGCGTTAACCTGAGCCATCATGTTGAGCTTGTTGTCTAGGATGATCCCTAGATTTCTTCCTTGGTCTGTGGGTGTGGGTGTTGGCCCTAGCTTCGATGGTCCTCTTGCTTGTCCTTTTCTTTAAAAGATGGTTTTGGTGGGAATTCAGTAAGGTCACTTCCTGTCCAGATTGATGATGGGAAACCCAGTGATGTCTTTTTCTTTGTAGGTAGATGATGGACTATCCAGTCATGTTACTTCCTGTGCTGATGGGTCATGGGAAATAGTACTCTATTTGTGCAGTGCCTTATACTGCTTGCAAGGAACCAATAATGTGTTTGAGCTGGAAAAATAGAAGGCTATTCCATTTGTTGTCTGTAGTTTGTACAGTGTGTGCTTAGATTGTGACATGTGTGGGAAGTGTTTCAACATTATGCACATTTGTGACTGTGCATAAGTGGAGTGATATTAAGATGTCAGAAGTATATACTCCATAAAAAAGTCATACCACTTTAAAACTATGGATACTCCTTTTGTTATACATAGCTATCAGATGTTTGAATTATGTGGCAAAAGTGTGAGATCGTATTGAGTACCCCCTATGTATCACTGAAGATATGTGGCTGTGCTTAAGCATAGAATGAAGCAGATGTAAGATGGGTAAAGTTGTATTTGCGTATGTTACCTTACTGGTATTTGATTTCAGTGCATGTTAAAATGTGTTTTTGACACTCTCTCACAGCCACTCACTCTCTGTCAGTCAATCTCTCAGTCTCTCATTTTCTCAGGCATTCAAACACTCTTCCACCCATTCATGCTTAGCTGCTCACACTCTACATGACACACTTTGTAAGTCACTCAATCTCACCCCCTTTCGCTCAAACACACACATTTTGTATTTATAAAATTGTATTTTACTTACCCACTGGTGCATGACATTCATCAAAGACACGGAACTCACTCTCAGTTAACATCCAGCAATGCAAACCTCTAGTCGTACATCCAGTTTAGCTCCCTTTTAGACATGCACTCTCAATTGCACTGTAAGTGTGAGATTATATTTTGCAGTTAGGTAGAGTTCTTAGAGGGGAGCATTCTATTACAGGGGTGCAAGGCCTACCTGAAGACCTGACTCCTCTTAAACATACGGCTCCCTGTCTTTGCTCCTAATACATAAACTCTGCAAAATAATCTAACAGAGTTTTCCTGCCAGTCAATACATGCACACAATATGCATGCCTTTTTAATACATTGCCTGGCTGGGAGGCTGAAACAGTTTTAGACTCTCTCACTCACAGGGGGAAAACATACACAAAATATACATGCCTGCCTGTAAAGAGAACTCGTCTTATACTGATATGTGCAGATTATGTTTGCCTGCTTACTTTCACTCAGAGTCTGTAACTGTGAAACACACCTTCAACCACTGAGTGACAGGTGAAAAGGAGGAGGGTGGGACAAAGTCTGAAGCCTCAATAGAACTCCATGGTCTTCCCAGAATGTTACTCCTCGCTTAATGTCCTGTACCTCACAGTGATAAAGTCACTGTTGGATCAGACATCCTTGGCATGGTTTTCCCTCGTCATTTTGCTTTCAATCCTCCTGTTTTGCTGACTTTATTACTACAGGCCTTTGGACTCACCACACTTTACCATTGCTTACCAGTGCTAAAGTGCGTGTGCTCTCTCCTCCAAAAATTGTAAAATTGGCTTATATCCTCCAAAAATTGTAAAATTGGCTTACATCCAATAGGCAAATGCAATTTACTGTAAGACACTAGCAAAGTGGTACTATATGCACTCAGGGCCTGCAAATTAAAAGGAAATTATTGGACCTGCAGCACTGATTGTGCCACCTACTTGACTAGCCAATCCAATCCAATCCAAAAATTCTTTATTTCGGCCTCATGGGCCATAAAAGAAGCAATAAAAACATACAGATAAAAGACAATATATACAATAAAAGCCAGCTGAGCCTGCAGAATTTAAAGAAGCGTGGTAAAATGGATTAACCAGACATTTTCTTCCTTATTATCCATGCTGCCATTAGGAATTTAGAAACCGCAAACACAATGTGGCCCAGGGTATTCGTTTTCAGCACCCTGTAGGCTTGTAAATAGTTACTGAAGCCCAGATTCCGACATAGAGGGGCTAGCCAGCGCCTCCTCGGGCTCCAGTAAGCATGGCAACAGAACATTATGTGCAAGTCATCTTCTTCCTTAACTTTACAGCAAGGGCAAAGCTTGTCGCCCCCAAACGACCACTTATGGGTAAAAACTTTGGTAGGGAGCGTACCAAACCTCCATTGCAGGAACAACTTCCTCGCCAAAAGAGGGTAAATAAAATCCATAAAAGGTTCAAAAGCATAAGAATTTTTGGATACAATAAAACATCCGGTCAAGGTGCCGCTATCATGTGCACTGTCCATATCAGCAAGGGTTTTGTTCTTGCAGAGCTGTGCCAGGGATTTGCGCGAGATCCTTCTACATCTCTGAAACGTGCCTCAAGACTGCCATTACAGCCTTTGTGTGCAGTTTTAAACTGTCATCTTAACATGGCTAAACACACCTTTTGCCAGGATGAAACATTCCTTTTTAATACATGTAAGTCACTACATGTAAGTCACCTCTACGTTAGGTCCAACACAGCCCAAAGGGGCAAGGGGCACTGTATTTAAAAAGTTTGGCATGTACTTTTAAGTTTTACATGTCATGTTAGTGAAAAACTCCTAAGTTTGTTTTTCACTACTGCAAGGATACCTCTCCCACAGGGTAATATTAGGTTACCTTATCACATTTAATAAGTAACAACTTTCGATTTGGAGCCAGTATGGAAGCTGAAGTTGGTCTCTAAAGAATTGCAATTTAAAACCCTCTTCAAGAGTTAAGTTGTAATTTAAGTCACAAATCCGAAAATGTCACTTTTAGAAAGTTGCCATTTTTTGTCCCAGACATTTGGTGCATGCATCCAGTATCCTAAGTCATATGACTAGGAGTAGCTGACAATTAGTCTTTATGTATTACTCCCTGGCCGTGAGAGACAAAAGGGAATAGGAGCTGGCAGGAAGGATGTTGGACTTGGCCCTTTTTGGCAGGTTCATCCCTAAACTTTCTGCCTTTTCTCTGACATGGTATTGGTGGTTTTAGGCCTCTGGGCACTTTAGCACTGTGGTCCAGTGTAAAGTGCGTGAGCTCCCTGTGTTACATTTGTAAGGTTGGCCTGCCCTCCCATAGGAATTCATTGGGGATTCCATGATCAGTGTGTGTCAGTGGTAATTCCTGTTATGAGAGCAGCAGTGTGGTCAAGTCTGGTATGTATGAAATTGTGTGAATAAATGCTGCGCAATAGAGTGCACAGATTTATTGTGGTTATTTTAGAAATGCCACTTTTAGAAGATGGCATTTCTGTGTGCTATGTGTCTGCCTGCCTGATGTGAATTGCATGTCTGGCTTGTGAGTGACAGGTGCTGGGAGGTGTTTGTGGCTCCAGGAGGGGCAGGGTGAGTCAGCGCTGGGCTGAATAGGACATCTAGACTGGAAGTAGTGGGAGGGGTAATCCCCTGACTCTGAATGGGATGGTACCTGCCCTAGTGAATACTGGCTCCGCCCCCTGTGGTGTGTCTGATCACCTAGCCCCCACCTGACAAAGGGGAAGAGGAGCTTGCAAAACAAAGTACTCCAATTCCCCCCTGAACCAGTTGCACCATGCCCTGCACTAAGACAAAGGATTATGTAGTATAAGTAGAGGGGCTGTGACTCCATGAAAAGGTCAGTTCTTGTTCTTAAACCTGTGGGGGTGTGCTGCTGCTGGGGCCCAGGAGGAACTGCCATGAGGGCTTATTATTATTATTATTATTATTATTATGCGTTCTTATATAGCGCTCGATTACCCGTAGGCATCTCGGCGCTTGCCTTGGGAACCCGTCCTGGCTTTTTCCCTGTGAGATACCCGTACTGGGCATCCCCAAGGTGAAAGCCAGGCATCCCGCCGCGGGGGGGCCGTAGTGGAGATTAAGCAGCTAATGCCCAGAGCTGCAGAGTGTGAACCCGTGATTCGAGTAGGCACCGAAACGAGAATTATCGAGTCTGTGGATATTTTGGGCTCAAGACCCTGCCGCGTCGGGAATTGAACCCTGGTCCTGGGTCTGACCTCTGCTTCAGGGTCTGCGTCTTCTAACCAGTGAGCCACACTTCTCTGCCTCTCTGGGCCCAGCATGGCCCCCTTGATCACTAAAAGAACTTTCTACTTGGACCCTTGTACTTTTCCTTTTTTGTCCCATGGACCTGAAGGACTGCCTGCTGCCGTAGCACCTTGTGAGCGCTATATTTCTAATTAGGAGGAGTGAGCAGGCTTTGCAGCACTGAGCTGCCTCAGGAGACAGAGAGGGAATCCCCTGTGTAGGGATTCCCCTGTGATGGTGAGAGCGAGGCGGGAGCCCACCCACCCCGCGTTGGGAAGTGTTTGTGGATGCCCAAACCCCGCTTGTTTGCCTTTTTAGCGTGTGCCCACCCCGCTTTATGTTTTATTAATTGAGCGGGTGCCCACACCGCATTATTTGCCTTTTATTTGAAAATCACCTCCGCGACATGGGGAAAGCAGGACGGTCGGCCCGGAAGTCAGGCAATCTGCCTGACTGGAGACGGTGCCGGCCGCGTCTAGCCCAGAAACCGCATGTGAGACGGGAGTTGCGGATCTGAGCGGGGCTCCTGTGACCTGTTGGGAGCCCGGGCACCAGAGGAAGTGCCGCATTCCACGACCCAGGCGGGAGCCCACCACGCACTGGGTCATGCACCGGAGATAGTCTGGAGCCTTTGCAGGCTCCACATCCAAGTCTCGGGTCCCAGGAGGGGGCACGTGTGAAGCGAGGAGAAGCCAGGTGGGAGCCCACCCCACACTGGCGAATTAAGGCGGAGAGCCGACAGAGTCCTCGAGGAGTGGGGCCTCTCCAGGCACCGCCAAGCCTGCCCCCACCACACTGGAGAACACCGGCAGTGAGGGAGGAAGACCGGTGAGAGAGAAGCTCCAAGCCTGGTGAGTAAGGGCTCCCTCAGTATTGTTGGTACATGTCTGAGGCACAGTTTTGGAACACATTGTCGGTGCCCACCCCAAAGGGGGGCCCATTTGTTGTTAGAATGCCCAGAGGGGCCCGTGCCTCTTGAGGCACATTTCCGGTGCTTTGGCCATGTTTAAAGTTGCCCCGCTTGACCGTGGGCAACTGCTACGATGGGGGCAATTCTGTTTAGAAAGGCACTGAGAGGGGCCCAGGTGGCACGTTGGTGCCAGGGCCCATTTGGTTATTCCCAGCTGCACCGCACCAGCGTGGGCAGCTGCAAGATTTCTGGCCCATATGTTTTAGAGTCCCTGAGGGGGGGACCGGAGGGCACAATGAGTGCCAGTGATGATCCCAGCTGTACGGCAATTAGCGTCAGCTGCACCATTTAGGTCTTTGCAATTGCTGTGAGGGGGCTGTAGCTGCATGTGGCAGCTTAGCACCCTCACATTTTGGACAGAGGGCATTTGAGCCCTAGAGAAGGCCAGTTGGCGAGGGGGGGGTCATAGATTTATGTGATGTTAGGAAATGTGATTCATTTACTAGGATTTACGCACCGTGATTTATGCCTAAAATGTGGTTTTATGATTATGAGGTTTACTGTGTTTATGTTTGAGTTAGTCTCTACTGTGGTTTAGGTATGAGGTTATTTGCCTACGTGAGTTATGCTTAGGAGGTTATGGTCTAATATGTTTAGGCTTATGAGGTTGGCGCAGAATATATTCTGCGCCTAATATGATACTGTGCATAAGATGGTTTATGTTACAGGACAATGCTGAGTACAGTGCTTGCCAGTAATTACTGGTTGTGTTCTATGGTTAATATATGTCTACATTTACTATCTTTACTAAGTGATGGTTCTGACAGTGGTTCAGGTGGCCCTGTCATGTGTATATAATCCCCTGTAAATAATGTCCAGTGCCGGTTGGCACAGTGTATATTGTGTGATTACTTTTCTAATGTGTTTTATGATAATACAAAGGCAATTTTTGATATAACCTTGTGTGGGGTTCCTTTTGTGGTGTGCCTAGTATGTTGTTGCTGTGTGTATGTTGCGTAAACATTTTACACTTTGCCTCCGGGATAGGCCTGACAGCTAGTGCCAAGCTACCAAGGGGGTGAGGAGGGGTTATCTTTGACAAGTAACTCCCTTGCCCTGACTAGAGTGGTGGTCTCTGCCTTGGTTTGGCACAAGCCTTAGCCAACCACAGATCCCATTTCTAACAATGGACCATCTCCATCAGGATGAAGGTGAGAAATTGTCACCTGCCACACTTGCACATCACAAAGGCTCTTCCTAAGCACACCTGCAATGGTTTTCAATCTAGTGTTTTGCACCCTCAAACAAGCTGCTGCCAGTGCAAGGAGGCAGGATATTCTAGACACCTCTGTAGGGGAGGGGCCTAGAAACTTATCTCACTCAAAATGGGCACCAGGTATAAGCAGTGGCTCCTTCGACCCAACTCTTCAGTAAACTTCTGGACCTGTGTAAGACTCAGAAGAAGGACTGCTGTGCTGCTCTTCAGCAAGAACGACTGCATGCATTGATACTCTGCTTTCTTGCTGGCTGAGCGGGAAGGACTGGACCTGCACATTGAACACAGGACCATCAGACTTAATTCAATGGCTAGTTGGATGGCCTCCTGATCAGAGTGTGAGGGGCAGAAAATATTCTTACCATCTTGAACCCTGCACCTGGACATTGTCTGCTGTGAGTCCTAACCGGGAAAAATCCTTTACCACGAAGGCCAAGCCACGACCTACCTGCCTTTACAATGCAGTTACTACCATGATTGTAACCTTACCATGAGTTCCTTTACCACACACGTCGTTACAATAACTTCTTTTAGGGAATGCCGTGTTGGACTGGTGTTGGATATTAGGTCCCATACCTTCCCTATTGATACACACACTGGAGTTGTGTTAGTAGTTTATACTATTCCAAAATCCAGCGCCTCCCTGAAAAAAGTTGTTGTAACGACTTGCATAGTAAAGGGAACGGTGGGAACTGAAGTCAGGGTAGTGACTGCATTGTAAAATCATGTTTAGCAAATGCATGTGTGGTTCCATCATACAACTGTCCTGAACCCCTGGGTGGTGCCCCTCCAGTCGTGGACACTTAGAAGTGGGGCTGAAAGTGCTCTGCCAGCTCTGCTGTGGTCTCATCAGAACTGACTAGGAGCAACACAAACCTGACACAGCTCTTCGCAGCGTCTCATCTGAACCAACACAGCATGATGCAGCCTCAACGCAAGCCCACATCATAGCCTGCACAGCTCATTAGAATCCCTTCTGCGCAGCACATGTTTGACTTTGTAGCTTCTTATCTGAACTGACGCTGTGCAATGCAGCCTCATCATAAGCCTGCACCAGATGCCTCTCAGCCCAATGGAACTGCTGCTGAAATGAGCATCCTCAAAGCAAGCCCATATCTCAGGCTTTGCAGTTAATCGGATCAACTGCTGCATGATGCATCTTCCACAAAGACCTGGTGTCACTTCTCGGGACCACTGTTGTGTGGCACAACACTCTGTAACCAGGTTTTATGGTGCATTTCTCAGTGAGACAAACTTGGTCCCTTTGTCCGGCCCAAACTTCAAAGTGGGCGGCCCAAACTTGGGGCATATTAACAAGGGTTTTATATCTGCTTTTTTGGCTTAAAAGCCAAAAAAGCAGAGATAAAACTATCGCCATAATTGCATGTTAGCACCCTTTCTCCCGTCGCCTCCCTTCGCATCTATAATGAGATGCAAAGTGGGCATCACTGGGCGTACCCCGGATGGTCTACCTTGCAAAATATTGCTGATGCACACGTTAGATTTTGGCGAAAACTGTGGTTTTCGAACATCTGCTAAAATCCTGACTTACCTATGCTTAACATAGGGGATGGATTATGCTGATACGACCACAGGGTCGTATCAGCAAGGTTATCAACGTTTTGCAGGGAACATCGCTGGAAAATCAGCAATGTTCCCTGCAAAATGGCGATTTTCCAGCTATCTCTGGGATTTTCATCGCCCTGGAGAAATGCGTTGTTAATAACGCGCAACCAGTGGGATAAATTCTAGAGATAGACGGCGATAAATAACAAATCGCTTAGTGCGCTTTGCGTTATTTATCCCCGTCCGATGTTAATATGCCCCCTTGTGTTTTTGTCCCAGTCCAGTGGGATGGGATAACCACAGTTGGTGCTTTGTGCTTTTATGCACTATTTTTACCTAATTATTACAATGGCATACTAATTGGAGGTTTGTCTCTTTGATGTCAAATAATTCAGTACATTTTACTCTTTTTCGAAATTGGCATGGGACCTTTCCTGTATTGTGTCTTCATTTTAATACTATTTGAAGTGCTGCATAAATACTTGCACATTGCCTCTAAGTTAAGCCAACTACCAGAGGTTTGAGCACAGGTTAATTTGGAGTTTGTTTGTGTTTCACCCTGACTCGAACTGTGGTTGCTGCTTGAGTAGGGTTTCACCCCCTCAATCAATAGTACAATTTTTTACAGGTACTTATGTTGCCAGCTGTGACAGGTTGTCTATTGTTCAATGTCCTACCAATTTGGTTGCCCAGCCTGGGGGTCGGTAGTGCCAGGTGGAGCACTTATTTCACCATTGCAACACGCCTGTTAAGGCTTCAAGACTGCACTCACTTCTCCCGAATGTTCTGGGATAAGAATGCGTATTTAAGTTGGGGCTGTCCAATTTGGGGATGAGATTTTTAGGGGATTCTATTTGCAACACATCGATTCACAGTCCCACTCACCTTATCCAACAAGTAAAAAGGCTGTGCCTATCCCTATTTGCAATCCATTTTCTTGTAATACTGCCAGCTATGTAGAATACTGAGGTGCAGAGAGACACAATTTATTTGCATAACTTGACATAATTTTTTTTAAACTTTTTTTTTCCACTTTCGTCTTCCAGCATCAATCAAAATACATTCATGCTCAAGCCGCAACATGACATCAATGTGTTCTCTATCTGGAAGAAACACTCTGCTTGTTAGGAACATCTTATCAACACACCCTAACTATGGAGAACAAACCTTTGCATTACATAGGCAGCAAGGTCATACTTGTAGAGGCAATTGTGTAAGCAATTGTGTAAGCTACAATCTTCAAAGAGCTAATTAGGTGTGCGTGATGTTGGCGCATGCCAAATGTTTCACAAATGGGAGGGCAGAAGTGAGTACTGGCACGGAGATTGTGTCAGCAAGCCAAGTTCATCTGCTACTGTTATTAGCCTGTGTAGTAGGTAGGGCTGAGTCCGGGCACTAAAACAATTTGCCTCGAGGAAGACGCAGCAGGGGCATGTTCTGGAGTAACAAGACATGAATCAACTGGATTGTAAAGAACTACCAACATTTTGACAGGACAGAACAAAAGTCTAAACATAACGAAAAAAATGGAAACATGTTATCAATATGTGCAGGTTTTGATTTGAAAAGCAACTGCAAGTGCATCAGACTCACAATTTACGAAAGTGTTCCCACGACTGCCTTAAAAGCAATTATATTTCAGGAAAGGTATATAAAAATAAACTAACATGCATAGTTTTTTTTAACATTGAGAGTAGCATATTTCTTCTTGGCCTCTTACTGGAATGGCCACCAGACTCTTTTCGTTTTCAAAAATGGGCACACTTTTTAACATCTAGGCTAGTGCTTCCTTCACTTTTTAGGTCGAGGACTCCGTCGCACTGCTGTAAGCAGTGTGGGCGGAGCCCGAAGATTTAATGTGTCTTAGAGGGGGCTTGGAACCTGCCCCTCTTCTCCATTGACTGGCCTAGTAAATGCTGGCCAGCCATTGGAGGAGAGGGGCGTCACTCGGTTCAAGCCCCGTCTTTTTCGGATTCGGGAGCGTTTTTATTGTCGTCTTTCTCTCCCTGACGTCATTGGGAGAGAAGCAGCCCCTCATCACGCTGCCTGCACGCACCAGTCGGCTCTCTGATTGGTGTTCCCTATTACCCAATCAGAGGGCCGATTGGCGCGTGCAGGCAGCGTGAGCATTTCTGCCCGGTAGCCGCCGGCTGCCCGATCTAACCCGTTATGCGAATAAGAAATGTATACTCGTGGCAGACTACTAATATTCCATTTTATTAAACAATGGAGGTGACATCAGTAAGGCAAGCAACAAAACCGGGATGTGGCTGCGAGTGGAAGGGTGATTTCATGACAGCCGAGCAGACTGGTGCGCCGGAGAGCCGGGAAGAGCTGCGCGCTGGGAACCCTTCTCTACGATGACAGATGCTGGAGTGAAGGTCAGCCTGCCTCCCCCTCTGGGCAAGCGACATGTTGCATAGCAACCAGCCTCCTCGGTGCACGGAAACGGAGAAGTGCGCGGCTCAGGAGGAGGGGCGGACGCGGCCGAGGCAGGGAAAGGACACTATCTGAACAGCTGATTGTGAGAAGGTATGCCTTGGTATCTTAAGACAACTTTCAAAGGTGTGATGCTTCCTTCCAGCCCCTGGAGGCTCGCGAGCTCACAGCGAGGCGCGTCATGACTCATGCATGTACGTGGCAAATTACAGTTCATTCGGAGACAGAAGCTATTTATCCCTTCACTCCGCCCCCCCTACTTTTAGTTTTGCAGGACTGTATTCTTTAATAATCTTGTGTTTGAGGGTCTGCCTTTTATTGCAGTATTATACTTCTACTTGTCCTTTATCCGCTCCTTTGTAACTTGCATACATGCCACTTTTCCTCCGCAATGTACCGTTCGCTACCCCTTGTATTTTGTTTGTTCCCAATTGATACTTTCGTCTCATGTAACTTCACGTTTATTTTGGCAACGTGTTCACATGTAATGACGAATTAAACAAATAAATAAATAAACTTCCACCTTTTTGCCTTGACCCTTCCTCCCCCTGCTTGCGGCGCTGCCAAATGTCCGTCCGGTGGCACCCATGCCCCCTTTCACCTCCACTTCCACCGCCCATGCCACCCCAATGACGATTGGGCTGGGTATGCTCAGATGTGAGTCCCAGGCTCTCCACACCACTGGAGTCAAGCTATCCAGGCTGATGAAGGCTGATAGCCAGAAACCGGTCCTTGGAGACTTGATTCCGGTCTGGGAAAGACATGGCTTGGTAGTTCGGACTGGACTGTTCCCATGAGGCACAGGGTCAGAGCTGATTTGCATATAGCCATTGTCTAACCCAGGGTGGTGTGGAGTGCAAAAAACGATGGATTTAGGCCAAGATCCTTGTACTGGGGTGAATGTATGACATTGTTCTACATTCTGTCCATCAACTGTGTTTTTTGCAATTTTCACCCTGAGTGGGCTGGGTATGCTCAGACTTGAGTCCCAGGCTCTCCACACCACTGGAGTCAATCTATCCAGGCTGATGAAGGCTGATAGCCAGAAACCGGTCCTTGGATGCTTGATTCCGGTCTGGGAAAGACATGGCTTGGTAGTTCGGACTGGACTGTTCCCATGAGGCACAGGGTCAGAGCTGATTTGCATATAGCCAGTGTCTAACCCAGGGTGGTGTGGAGTGCAAAAAACGATGGATTTAGGCCCATATCCTTGTACTGTAGTGAATGTATGACATTGTTCTACATTCTGTCCATGAACTGTGTTTTTTGCAATTTTCACCCCAATGACTCTGTCACCTTAAATGACACGATCTAACTTCCCCTCTAGACCTCGCCACGCTCCCATCAGTGCCTCACCCGAGGGCACTAGTATGTGCGACCCCTTGCCCCCAACGCCCTCGGCCATCCCCGCCTCCTCCTCTGCAATCACCTTTCCCGACAGCGCCCGCCCCCCCGCATTGTCCTCCCAGCGCCCGCAGCACTGAAACCCCATACCAACCAGCCCTAGGAGGATGAAGGCCCGTGCATGCCGCCCCTCCAACCACGCACCAGTCCCCTCCTCAACCACTGAGCCTGCGCAATGTAGCCTTCGCCCGCGTCAGCAGCTCCACGCTTAGACCCCCCCGCACACCTCCCCCCCACTCCTGCCCTTTTTTAATTCTGCTAGGCACCCTGAACTGTCTCGCCCGACGTCCTATTCTAAGACCTCATTAAGCATCCTCCTCTTCTAGCTCTGCCTGGCCCCGTTCCTGCTGAGACACCAGACGCCCCCATTCCCACAGTCATCCGTCATTTCCTTGTATCAAGAACAATGTACTACAGGCTTGGGTCACAGCAAACACCTACGATACATACGAGAACAATCTTATTCCCTCGTGGTAGAGGAGTCACATGTATTATGCTAAACTAAACTTACATTATGTGGCATGGAAGACCTGCATTATAGGACAAGAATAGGGGAACTTTATGTCATAATGCTGTTGCTTTATGCAATTTTAACACAATTAATACTGCCTGGGCAATATTTGATCTCTCGACTACAACTCAAGGCCTGAAGAAAGTGAAAGCAACTGAAATGATACCATGTAACCTCCGAAGATGCCCGGCGCCTCGGCCTGCAGCCCCCCGCCACTCCCTGCCGGCTCTTCTCCATGCTCACTCTTCCCTTTGCCCCGCATCCCCCCGCCAACCAACCCCCCTCATCTGCCGATCCCTGCTATGCCTGGTAGGGATCACTGACAGAATATCGACAGTCAAAATATCGACTTGCCAAAATATCGAGGTAAAAATATAGAATGCCAGAATATCGACTTCCTATCTACAAACAGGTAAGTACAAAAATATCGACTCCAAAATATCGATAAGAAAAAATATAGACAGTCAAAATATCAAATGTATTAAATATCTTAAAAGTAATTTTAAAGTAATATAATAATAAATATAATTAATTTAAACATACTTAAAATACTTAAATAAACTTACAATTAATAAATAATTAATGTAACTTAAAAAAAAATTTTTTTTTTAAAACATATATGTATATATATATATATATATATATATACATATTATTAACAAAACGTACACAATATTTTTTCTGTAGGATAGCGAGAGGGTTAAAAATAACTATTCCCACTCCAGAGAGTGCAAAAGTAGGGAACATGTTGGATAGCGTAGGAGTAAAAATTACTATTCCCACTCCAGTGAGTGCAACAGTAGAGAAAGCGTTGGATAGCGAAGGGATAAAAATTACTATTCCTACTCCAGAGAGTGCAACAGTAGGGAAAGCGTTGGATAGCGTAAGGATAAAAATTACTATTCCCACTCCAGTGAGTGTAACAGTAGGGAAAGCGTTGGATAGCGTAGGGGTAAAAATTACTATTCCAACTCCAGTGAGTGCAACAGTAGGGAAAGCGTTGGATAGCGTAGGGGTAAAAATTACTAGTCCTACTCCAGAGAGTGCAACGGTAGGGAAAGCGTTGGATAGCGTAGGGGTAAAAATTACTATTCCAACTCCAGAGAGTGCAACAGTAGGGAAAACGTTGGATAGCGTAGGGGTAAAAATTACTATTCCCACTCCAGTGAGTGCAACAGTAGGGAAAGCGTTGGATAGCGTAGGGGTAAAAATTACTATTCCTACTCCAGAGAGTGCAACGGTAGGGAAAGCGTTGGATAGCGTAGGGGTAAAAATTACTATTCCAACTCCAGAGAGTGCAACGGCAGGGAAAACGTTGGATAGCGTAGGGGTAAAAATTACTATTCCCACTCCAGTGAGTGCAACAGTAGGGAAAGCGTTGCATAGCGTTGGGGTAAAAATTACTATTCCCACTCCAGTGAGTGCAATAGTAGGGAAAGTAAATACTTCATATATAAATATAAATAACAAATATTAATACCAATTACAAAATAATTAAATTAGTTTAAAATTGTATAAAAAATATTAATTAATCAATTAAAATTACAAAAAAATTAACTAATAATAAAAATTACCTACTAATACTAATTATTTACCAATGACCAATAAATTAATTTACAATATAAAAATAAATAATAATTGGACACAAAAAAAATTTAAAAAATATAATTACTTACAATTAAATTAATTCCCAAGCTATTCGCCTACAAACACACAACCCACTACAGAAAATAATGTAATAAAAGTAACATATTTATCAATTAATCAATTAGAGCTGAGTTTACTAATACTCTGGCCCAATACAAGAAAGCTATCTTGGCTGCCAAAACTGCTTATTTCTCCTCTAAGATCTTGGCAGCGGAGAACCAATCAAGGGAAATCTTCTCGATTGTCCACAATCTGGCTTTCTCTGATAGGACATCCCTAAAACCCACTCCCTCCCAAGACCTTTGCCACTCCTTAAACATTTTTTTCATAGAGAAGATTGCCATCATCAAAGCCAATATTCCCCCTCCCTCCTCCTCTTTTGTTGACCCTCAATGCCCTCTTCCTAAGGGACAACTTAATGCCCTTCCCCCCCTGACCAAGGAATCCCTGCTTTCAATAATCCCTCTTGTTAAATCTGGCTCCCCACTAGACACCTGTCCTGCGCACATCCTCGCCATATCTTCACTTCGTGTCCAGTCCCAGCTCTTCACTTCATTAATAGCTCTCTTACTCAAGGGGTTGTTCCCAGCTCCTTGAAGACAGCAGTCATCGTCCCCATCCTGAAGAAACCTGGCGCAGACCCCTCGGTCCCTTCCAACTATCGTCCCATCTCTCTCCTTCCATTTTTGGCCAAAGTACTCGAACGCCATGTCACCAGGGTTCTGAGCACTTTTGTGGAGGAGCATGGAATCTTAGCCCCCCGCCAGGCTGGCTTCCGCCCCGCACACTCTACTGAAACCGTTGTACTGTCGGTCCTTGACACCCTCATGGAGGGTATGGATACCAACCGGACCCAGGCTTTGATCCTCCTCGCCCTCTCAGCCGCCTTTGACACGGTTGACCACACCATCTTGCTTTCCCGTGTCAGGGTGGCGGGGATCGGAGGGACCGCCCTGGTATGGTTGTCCTCCTTCCTGAGGGACCGCACCCAGGCTGTCCGCCTGGGTGATTTCTCTGCGGACCTTCAGAAAGTTCAGTGCGGGGTTCCCCAAGGTTCCTCCCTTTCACCCCTTTTGTTTAATCTTTACATTTCTCCTTTGATTTTTGCACTACAGGAAATGGAGGTCGACGTATATAACTATGCGGACGACCTCCAACTTGTGTTCAATCTTTCCCCTTCTTCTGCCTCCATTCTAAACTTTCAGTCTATTATGATTTTTATCCGGGACTGGATGAACCACAATCATTTGAAACTTAATCCGGACAAGACCGAGCTGGTGTTGACGGGTGGTTCATCCAGTCCCTGATCCTCACTTTTTTGGCCCCCTTCCCTTGGTCCCCCCCCCGTCCCCTCTACCTCAGTCAAAACATTAGGCATCAAACTTAACTCTGACCTCACCCTTCACTCTCAGGTTAGCTACGTGGTGTCTTCTTCCTTTTTGTCACTCCGTGCCATACGCAAGGTATCCCGCTTTTTTTCTGTCGATGCCCTGAAATCTATCATCTTGGCAATGGTCATCTCCCGCCTGGATTACGGCAACGCCCTATATGCTGGCTTACCTGCATATAGTTTAAGGCGTTTGCAGTTGATACAGAACCAGGCGGCACGGCTGGTACTCAACCTCCCCAAGTTTCATCATGTAACCCCCATCCTTAAATCCCTTCACTGGCTCCCTGTTCGTGAACGTGTCCAGTTTAAGCTTGCGTCTATCATCTGCCAAGTACGACTGGGCACGGCTCCGGCCTTCATTACTTCAGAGATAGTTCCCTACGTTCCTACTAGGGCACTACGCTCAGCCTCGCAAGCCCTTTTGACAGTTCCCCGCTTTCGAAGGAAGAAATGGGGAGGCTCAAAGTTTTCCACCCTTGCACCAACCTTATGGAATTCCTTGCCTTTAGAGCTTAGGTCCATTCCTCTCTACCCCCAATTCCGAAAAAAGCTCAAAACCTACCTATTCACCAAAGCCTTTAGTTAGATCACTCGTTACTCCGTTTTCCTTCACTTACCCCTCCCTTTCCCTACCCCTTGAGGTTGTATGTTAGCGCCATGAAACCGCTGGTGAAAGTGCGCTCTATAAATTTTTTTAAAGTAAATTACAATAAATTACAAATTATATTTTAATTAATTACCAATTAATAATTAATTAACAATTAATTCTGAATAAATACCAATAAATACAATGACATATTTAATTAATTATAATTAAATTACTTCCCACCCTATTCCCCTATAAACCCACAACCCGCTACAGAAAATAAATTACTAAAATTAACATATTCATCAATTAATCAAATAAAATTAATTACCAATTATATTTTAATTAATTAATTAATAATTAATTAACAATTAATTCTAAATAAATAACAATAAATAAAATAACATATTTAATTAATTATAATTAAATTACTTCCCACCCTATTCCCCTATAAACCCACAACCCACTACAGAAAATAAATTACTAAAATTAACATATTTGTCAATTAATCAATTACACGTAATTACCAAATATATTGTAATTAATTACCAATTAATAATTAATTAACAATTAATTCTAAATAAATAACAATAAATAAAATAACATATTTAATTAATTATAATTAAATTACTTCCCACCCTATTCCCCTATAAACCCACAACCCGCTACAGAAAATAAATTACTAAAATTAACATATTTATCAATTAATCAATTAAAATTAATTACCAATTATATTTAAATTAATTACCAATTAATAATCATTTAACAATTAATTCTGAATAAATAACAATAAATAAAATATATTTAATTCATTATAATTAAATTACTTCCCACCCTATTTCCCTATAAACCCACAACCTGCTACAGAATTATATTACGCAAAAAATAAAAATTAATATTAACTTACCTTAAATTCGATATTTTTGTTGTCTATATTATTTCTAGTCGATATTATGTCCATTCTATATTTTTGATTCGATATTATGTCCATTCTATTCGATATTAAAATGTTCTAGTTGATATTTTGGTAGTCTATATTATGTCTAGTCGATATTATGTCCATTCTATATTTTTTACTCAATATTATGTCTAGTCGATATTATAAACTCGATATTTTGACTCTATACCGCCTGGTAGGTCATCCTCCGCCCCCCTCCCTACCCCCTCAATTCGCCAGCCCGTACCCTTGGCAGCCCTCCCTGTTCTCCTCATCTTACACATTCTTTTCCTCTGCTGCCTCCTTATCCCCGTCACTAACCCATTACGCTGTGTCTTCTTTGACCGCTTATGTTGGGACTCCTCCTCCCATTCCCTTTGGCGCCCTTTCCTCTCCCCCCCGCCCCTTTGTCCTTTTTTCACCCTAACCTCCCCCCCGAGGCCAAACCCGAGTATCATTTCACCGGGACAGCGCCCAACGACATTCCATGCCTCCACGCATCCACAGCCCAATTCCTGTCCTACATTCTTGGCAAAGTGAAACTCTCTCTCTTGCACTCGGCTGGGAGCCCTTTCATGGCCAGCAAGCTCTGCACTCCAAACTCTATGCCCAATTCCTGCACCATGCACCAAGTGCCCATCCACCCACTAGTGCCATCCACACGATACGCTGTTACCATGCATGCAACACCTCCTCTCCTTCCCGTTTCCCCAGCACAGACTTCCGCCCCAACCACCCCCGTCTCCCCCCGAGCCCTCCCTCCGAAAATGGAGCCCCCAACAATGCGAAAGTCGCCCCCGGCCGACCGACGCGCACTTCTCCACGAATCTCCAGCAAGCCTGACTCCCTCTGTGTCCAGCATGCCCAACCTGAATGTAAGCTCCCCACCTGGTCCGCAACCCCCTCCACCTCCTTATTGTCCCTGAGCCCCCCCCCACACAGCCCGCCCCGTGGCAGATCATACTCCTTCTCTTTGTTCCCCTGACCTCGAAACCTCCGTGCCGGTAATCATTTTCATCCCATTGTTGTTGAGGGCAACAGAATAACTCCCCCCACTGTCCTGCCAAGCCACCCTTGTGCTCCCGTCCCAACTACGCATTCACAACCCGAGTGCCCGTTTACCCAGACTTCGCCCCTCCCCTCCCTGTGGCCTCATCTCCTATGCTGCCATTAATGCTGCCTGACCACATGGCAACCCTGCCCCATTACGACGCGCGCCACTGTCCTACAAGATGCCGCCTCGTCCTTCCTTGTATCTGATCTTTGTCACACTTACTTGTAAATTCCGCGATGTCCTTGCCTGCGTGCGAAAAGAGATCTCTTGCCCCTCAGACAGCACCCATGCCCGACCACCCCCCCTGCCATTAAAACCAGCAAACCAAGGACCCCAGCAGCTCCCCCCATCCTCCCACGCCTCCCCTGCAACGTCAATGGTCGGCTGATATTGCGGGCAGTTAACAACAACTATCCTTTCCCCTTCCACCATATCCTTTAGCTATCCCACCAACTCTTAACCTTTACTCGCATTGCCCCTCTATGCACGTTCCTTCCCTCTCCTTGTTCCTCTGACCCATTGCCGAGCAGGACCCAAGCTGATCTCCAGATGGTGACCCCCCTCCCCTTGCGCCTCACTCTCCGCACTACCAGCCCCTACCACCCCCCGCCCGTGCCCTTCACCCGACCGTTCTCCCCAATATCCACTGCCAGCCAGCCAGCCTGCCAAAAGCAAGGGATGTGATGACAATCCTGTCACCAAAAACAGATGTATTCTTTTGATGCTGCCTGAAAGGCATCAGCCATGGGGTCCTCTGAGGTTCCTTTCTTAGAGGCCACCCTAACTAGAGGTATTTCATCCATGCGCTAGAAGTAATAGGTTGCAAATGGTGGCTGAAGAATGTGCAAAGGAAAAAATGCTTTATTCTTCCAGAATTAACCGTATCCTTAATTGCTAGCACCACCATTGCACCCACACTACCGCACTTTGAAAGCTTATGCGTACAGTCTGCAAAAACATTTTTACTGACTCCTGTCTTTTGTTGGAATTCGTCTCCTTCCCTTACAAATTGAACATACATAATTTTAAAATATGAGCAACAGTTCAGTCTTTAATATCTTCAAGATACCAAGACAAATAGTTTGTGCTCTTAGATCTCTTTCCAGCTTCACATTCCTTCCCCGCTTACACCCGCATTACATCACCCACTATTGGTTTGAGGCAATTTTGATGATTTCTTTACCATCCTGCTATCCATGAGCTGTCGCATCTACCCACTTTACATAGTTGCCCTTCCCTCTTTAGGCATCGTCCAGTTTGACTGAACTTTATTTCCTATTATTTTATTTCTCATCAAGACAAACCGACATCACTTCGTAGTGAAATGGTTCAGCAACATAAATGGTCACCGCCTTTTATTGACCACCGTTCTCCTCAGCACCTTGTTACCCTGGTCCAAATGCTCCTTCACCAAAACGATGGTGTTTGCCATGCGTGGAATGTAAAAAAAAGTTGTGAGTGATAGCTGTTTCTCATAGGCCATACCGGATACTGAGTATGATTGACTACCTTCTAGACAGAAAATTGGAAACAATAACCCTAGTTAATAAAAGGTACTAGGCCATCACTTCTTGCTCTGTCCGTGGCAGAGGACCAATACCAACGTCAGTTGGACAGGTCACTTCTGGGACTCTGATACTTTTCTTATGTCACCAACATCTCTATTTTTCTGTGTTTAGTTACACAGAAATTAGCCTTTGCAGTGGACAATTTGTGGGGAATTTTCAAATGTTAAACATCTGTCTCACCTTAAAATAAGTTACTAGTAGGATAGGTGTCGACGTTGTGACATTCACTTTTGTTTAATTGATCGCTCTAACCCCATGTGTTTAGAAACGTTTGTAATGTGAACCCATGGGTACCCATAGAGTTCTTTATATTGGAGAGACCACGCTTTAATGCGGAATCATTTGTTGTCGTAACACTTAGTTTAAAGATGATCCAGGGGTCTTCTGCACAAGAGTATAGAGTTTATTCAACACCGTGGCCCATTACTAGGACTGGCCCGACAATTACAGCCTTTATTACGAAATGCACAATTCCTTTTAACAAGTTACTCCTAACCTGTCACTGCTTGTTAATATTTCATCCTATGTGTGCCAATTTAAAGATCCTTAGTCTAAGGGCCATAGGAAAAGCCACTGCCTCCCCTTTTATTGTATTTCCTCCTACTTATTTCTACTTCCCTCATTCTACTCTACTTTATAGCCTTTCAGTCATGACCACCCTTCCAGCACACAGTTAATTACTTCAATTCTTGTTACATTCTAATGCATCTGCCAGTACCTCTTCACCTGCCGCTAATCTGAACTCCCCTCTATAGCTGCACCCCGCTGTTAGTCTCCAACTCTGCCTCTACTTTATGCTCAATAAAGTGCCTACCATGCAAGTGCATTTTCAAGGGAGCTGTGAGTTTGGAACCATACTTCGGAGAGTGCTAAACGAGAAGATAATATTGATATAACTTTCAAGTAGCATTCAAGTATGCCATTTTCCCATGCGCATGGCACACTTTTTGATACCTAGGTATGCACATTTACCATACTTACAAGGATCTGTTAGAGGGAAACCTCGGCCCAACGATGAGGGCCTTGACATCCCAAGTGGCTTTCTGGACTGTTCTCCCATTAGCTGTCTCGGGGCAGGTAGCGATGTCTAGGATGGTGGTGCTACCTTGCCTCCTCTACCACTCTGTACATCTGCCAGTGTTCCCGCCAGCGGCACTGTTTCACCAAATGTACTCCCTATCTAATAGGAGGGGACGTGCACCGTAGGATTAGTCTAGCAAAGTTGAGACTCCCTCCCACAAAGGGAGGTCTGGGTGCCCCAAACTTCTCCGGATACTACTTTGTGGCTGAACTGCAATGGGCAACATATTTGTTGGAATGGCATCATTTAGCTGATCAGAGGGGCGTTTTTAAGAGAGTTGAACTCCATGGCATACATTTTCCAGGCAGTACTTTCCTGCACTCCTGAGGGCTGGTTCTCCTGTGCTGCCTCCGATACACCCACCAGATGCCTCTGTATGCACCAGCGCTCCCCCTGAGGGGCATACCCATAGGCAGCAGCACATTGCATGCAACAGCGTTTACAAGATGGGATTAGGTAGGGATGACTAGGTCCAAACTGGTGTGGCATAGTGAGCAAAAGAACAGTGGGTTAAACCCAGATCTCTTGACTGGCTGTGCTTGCTCCCCTGCCCCCTGGCTGTTCTTGCTCTCCTGCCTCCTGGCTGTGCTTGCTCCCCTGCCCCCTGGCTGTGCTTGCTCTCCTGCCCCCTGGCTGTGCTTGCTCTCCTGCCCCCTGGCTGTGCTTGCTCCCCTGCCCCCTCGCTGTGCTTGCTTCCCTGCCCCCGGTTGTACTTGCTCTCCTGCCCCCTGGTTGTGCTTGCTCTCCTGCCCCCTGGCTGTGCTTGCTCTCCTGTCCCCTCGTTCGTTGTGCTTGCTCTCCTGCCCCCTTGTTGTTTCTGCTTGCTCTCCTGCCCCTGCCCCCTCGTTGCTTGTGCTTGCTCTCCTGCCCCCTCATTGCGTGTGCTTGCTCTCCTGCCCCTGCCCCCTCGTTGCTTGTTGTTTTTGTTTTTAAGAACACCAGGGCCCACATAAACAAACATTTTGTGCAGGCTTGCACCATTTTTGTGATACGATACGACCACAGGGTCGGATCAGCAAGGTTATCGATGTTTTGCAGGGAACATCGCTGGAAAACCAGCAATGTTCACCGCAAAACGGCGATTTCCCAGCCATCTCTGGAATTTTCATCGCCCTGGAGAAACGTGTTGTTAATAACGCGCTACAAGTGTGATAAATTCCAGAGATAGGCGGCGATAAATAACTGTAATCCGGTTGTCCCTCGGGATCGGGTAACTCAGTATGAACCCCAAGCTCTCACCCCCTAGTTAGCCCACAAAGGAGGTGCCAGTCCAATGGAGGAATGCAACAAGCTCTTTATTCAGACTTGTTTAAAAAGGTAAAGTATAAGTAAAGCAAGAGTGATGAAATGATGCGGATCGCGTCTTACCGTCCTCTGCAATGGCGCTGGTCCTAGCACCTTCCAACAGAGGACCCCGTGCTAAATAATGGGCGAAAATGCCACTCGAGTCTTATCCGCGTTATAACTCTAACGTGATCGTCCTCCGCATGCGTGTTAGTCCTAACACGCATCCAACGGAGGGCAAAACACCCAAGCGTTTTCCACACTCGATACCCTCGAGCGGGGACTGGTCAGGGTCTCAGTAACTCGATACCCTCGAGCGGGGACTGGCCACAGATAACCAAAGTTCCTTCCGCTCGATACCCTCGAGCGGGGACTGGCCACAGATAACCAAAGTTCCTTCCGCTCGATACCCTCAAGCGGGGACTGCCACTGCGTCGGAGCCGACTTGCTCGATACCCTCGAGCGGGGACTGCCACTGCGTCGGAGCCGACTTGCTCGATACCCTCGAGCGGGGACTGTCAGTGTTCGGAGCGGACCTGAGTCCATGGAGTGCTCGATACCCTCGAGCGGGGACTGACAAGGCGTCGAAGCCAAACGGGATCTAAAGGGTTCCACCGAGCGTGAAGCGGAGCCCCGCTGTCACAGACTCGGGAAATCAGAGTCTTCTCACCTTTCGGCTTCTACTCCACTCCAAAGTCGTCGTAGTTCACGGAGTTCTCCAACCGCTCGCACTCTTCTCCAGGTTCGCGGGGAAGTGTTCAAAATATTCGACGCCTACCGCTGGCGTCCTGATTCCTTATATGGGTACGCCCACTGGCGCTCCTGTCTTGCACAGCCTTCTGGGGATCGTAGTTCGGGCGGGCGGTTTCCGGATTCCTGTAGGTTTCCTCACCCTTCTCGCCTCCGCCGGTTGTCTTAACAATACATCCCCCTCCCGTCAGGGCCTCTCGCTGGGCAGGGTTTGGCCGGGTATTTCCTGTGAAAGGCCGCCAGCAACCGTGGAGCACATAACCCAGCCACGGGCTCCCATGAGTCCTCTTCTCTCCCGAACCCTTTCCAAGCAACCAGGTACCACAGCTTGCCTCTTCTCCAGCGGGAATCTCTAATGCTGTGTACCTCGTACTCCTTCTCCCCGTCCACCAACACCGGCATAGGTGTAGCTCGTTTAGGCTTCGCTGCGGGCTTGAGCAACGACACATGGAACACAGGGTGTATCCGGAGACTGTCAGGCAGATCCAATCGCACATTCACTGGGCTAAGGCAGTTCCTGATACGGTAAGGCCCTATGAAGCGGGGATGGAAGACGCTGTGTTTTCGGAACCGGAGGTTCCTGGAGGACACCCAGACGTAATCCCCAGCCCGATACAGCGGTCCTGGTCGCCTTCGTTTATCCGCTGTGGTTTTATATTTCTTCTTTGCCTCCACCAAGCACTTCCGTGCTTTTTCCACGGTCTCCTTGATATGCGTCACCCTCTTGGAGGTTTCTGGTACTCCTGATGTCAACGAGGGGTGTGACAATGGGATGAATCGGGGGTGGTGCCCATAATTGCTGTAAAAGGGCGACACTTTGGTTGAGGTGTGTGTGGCGTTGTTGTACGCGATTTCCGCAAGCCACAACAGGTCCACCCACTCTTCTTTTCCTTGATCGACATAACAGCGGAGGTATTGCTTCAGGGTTTGATTAAGACGTTCCGTCTGACCGTCGGTTTGCGGATGGTAGCTCGTTGACAATGCAGGGGTGACATGGAGTGCCGAACACCAGGTTTTCCAGAATCTTGCAGTGAACTGCGACCCCCTGTCCGACACTATGATGCTGGGAAGACCATGAGCCCTTACAACCTCTTTCAAAAGTGTTACCGCCAATTGTCCTGCAGTGGGCACCCCCTTACATGCGATGAAGCGACCCATCTTGGTTAGATAGTCGACGAACACCAGTATAGCCGTACATCCTTTGTCGCTGGGCAACCCCACGATGAAATCCAGGGAAATGCAATCCCAAGGTCTAGTAGGGGATGGCAACGGAATTAACAACCCTTGTGGGCGTTGGTGGTCTGATTTCATGGCGGAGCAGGCAACACATGCCAGGATCTACTTCCTCACATCCGCCCTCAACGTCGGCCACCAGAACTGACGCGATGCGTAGTCGACCGTCTTCTCCAGGCCGAAGTGACCTGCGCTGGCTGACTCATGGCACCACCCGAACACCTGTTTCTGTAACCGTGCGGTGGGCACCAATATCCGTCCTCCCTTCACTGGAACGCCGTCGCGTACCTGCCACTCCTTGTGTCTGCTCAACCAGTCGGTCCATCGAAAGGTAAGGACACCTTTCTGCACGTCACGTAGAAAGTGTCCCAGCTGGACGGCCCCCACCACCCTGCTTGGGTGGATGATTGACTCAACGGTTGGTCGCGGACTCCGTGCCTCTGAGTTTTGCCTCGACAAGGCGTCTGCCTTCTTGTTTTCAGATCCTGGTCTGTAAGTGATGGTGAAATGAAACCCCGAAAAGAACAACATCCACCTCATTTGACGAGGAGACAATTGTCGGGCGGCCGTCATGAACTGAAGGTTCCTATGGTCGGTGTAAACCATTACTACGTGTTTAGCACCCATCAACAGGTGTCTCCATTCGCCAAAGGTGTCTTTGATGGCCAGAAGTTCTTTTTCGGCAACATGGTAGTTTCTTTCCGCTGGGTTCAGTTTGCGGGACATGAACGCAACCGGATGTAGCACCCCCGTCTCCAGGTTCTTCTGCGACAATATGGCCCCCACCGCCATATCGGACGCATCTGCTTCCACCGTGTATTGTTGTTCTGGGTCAGGGTGGGCCAGGACAGGTGCGGAGACAAAAGCATGTTTTAAGGCTCGGATTGCCCCCTCCGCCTCTTCAGACCAATGGAACTTCACAGTCTTCCTGAGTAGGCAGGTGATGGGCGTTACCACCCCCGAGAACCCTTCTATGAACCGGCGATAGAAGTTGGCAAAGCCAAGAAAGCTTTGAACGTCCTTGATGTTTTGTGGCATTGGCCAATCCATTACCGCCTTCACCTTCCTCTCCGCCATGGTTTGACCTTCTGGGCTCAACATGACCCCCAGGAATTCCACTGTTGTTACGTGGAAGTCGCATTTGCTGAGCTTACAGTAAAGTGAATTGTCTCTGAGGATCTGTAGTACGGAGGCCACATGCTTCACATGTTCTGCGGTAGTGTCGGAATAAATCAAAATGTCGTCGATGTACACGACCACGTATACATCTAGGATGTCTCTCAGAACCTCGTTCAAAAAGAATTGAAACGCGGCCGGGGCGTTACAGAGCCCAAAGGGCATGACTCTATACTCGTACAGGCCGAATCTCGTTTTAAAGGCCGTTTTCCATTTGTCTCCTTGACGCATTCGGACCAGATGGTAGGCCCCTTTCAAGTCGAGCTTAGTGTATACATGTGCCTTTTATACCTGCTCCAGGAGTACGTTTATGAGAGGCAACGGGTACCTGTTTTTGATCGTAATGGCGTTAAGCGCTCGAAAATCCACACATGCGCGCAGTTCCCCATTAGCCTTAGGGATAAAGAACAGTGGCGAGGCCGCCGGGGATTTGGAAGGCCTGATGAAGCCCAGGCGAAGCATCGTATCCAGGTACTCCCTGAGGTGTATGTTTTCGGCCTCGGATAAGGCATACAACCTGCCGCCCGGTATAGTTGCTCCGGGGACTAGGTCTATTTGACAGTCGTATACCCTATGTGGCGGGAGGGTTTCCGCTTGTTTATCATCGAATACATCCAAGTACTCCCGGTAGGCTGCAGGGAGAACCACCTTCTTTTCAGCGGCGGTGGCCACTGTCCACCTATGTTCTTCCTGAGCGTTCTTCCTCTGGGTGCATACCATTGAGCAGTAAGGGGAGTCCATTCGGAGTTCCTGAGTTTCCCAATTGATGGAAGGGTTGTGTCTTCTCAGCCAAGGCAAGCCTAATATGATCCCGTACTGCGGTGCACAGATGATGTTAAAATCCATAGTTTCTGTGTGATGAGTTCCGTAGACCACCTTGATATTCCCGGTGTGGTGTCTGATGGGCCCTGAGAGCAATCTGCGCCCGTCCACTGCAAATACTTCCTCCGGGACTTCACACTCCAGCATCGCTACCCCTACGCGATGAGCTTCCCTCTGGTCCATGAACAGGCCTGTGGCACCTGAGTCAACCATCGCCGAGACCGAAACCCAGCGGTTTCTAACCCACAACTGTAAGGGAATGAACAAGTGTTTTTTGCTCTCATAGGCGTGTAGGTGAGCTGAAGGGATACAACCGTGGCTCCGAGAATCCCCTTCGTGGTTCTGAGAGCTCTTTAGTTTTCCGCCGGTTTGTCCACAGCAGCAGTGGACAAACGACCAGGACGAGGTCGACCCGTCTTGGGTTTTGCAGGGCATTCGCGAACAAAGTGTCCTTTTTTGCCGCAATACAGGCATAGTCCTTGCTTTCTACGTGCCTCTTTCTCTGTGGCCGTGAGGCTAGCTCTAACGGCCCCTATGTCCATGGCGTCTCCTCGGGGTGTGGCTGTTGCTTCGGTGAGAGTCGTTTGACCTAACGTGGCTTGTACCTTGTCTTTCTTATGCACCCCCCCTCGTCTTTCACTTAGTCGATGATCCAGGCGAAGGGCCAGGCTGATCAGATCCTCGCAATGCACCGGTTGGGGATCGATCTGAGCAATCACGTCTTTCAAATCCTCGCTCAAGCCTTGGTGAAAGAGCGCGGTTTGTTTAGCAGGGGGCCATTTGGATTCCGCAACCAAGCGTCTGAACGCGTTCAGATAATGTACCAGCCCTGTCGTGCCCTGTTTCAGTTCCAACAGTTCCCTGTCAGCCGTGTAGGAATCTGCTCTACGATCGAACACCTTAATGAACTCCTCTTGGAACTGTTCCCAGTCATACAGTAGAGGATCGTCCCGGCTTACCAATGGAACCGCCCACTGAGCCGCGTTGCCTGCCAGATACGAGATCATAAATGCCACTCTCGCCTGATTGGTTGGAAAGGACTTTGGTTTACAGGAGAAATGCAGCGCCACTTGCGTGATGAACACCTGTACCGTGGTAGGATCCCCACTATACCGTTCTGGTGTGGCCAATGGTATAGCCACCGGCATCTCCACCACCACAGCCGCAGGGCTACCCGGGGTGGAGGTCCCAGCATTGAAAGGATTGCGCTGTTGATGGTCCACCCTAGCCCTTAAATCCGCTGTTTCTTGTCGTGAAGCAGCCAATGCATTTTGAACGTCAAGTAACGCCGCCAAGACGTCTTCCAGGGAGGCCATGACCGGTTACTCGACCAGGAGGTTGATTGGTGTTGTAAGGTCGAATATTGTGTAATCCGGTTGTCCCTCGGGATCGGGTAACTCAGTATGAACCCCAAGCTCTCACCCCCTAGTTAGCCCACAAAGGAGGTGCCAGTCCAATGGAGGAATGCAACAAGCTCTTTATTCAGACTTGTTTAAAAAGGTAAAGTATAAGTAAAGCAAGAGTGATGAAATGATGCGGATCGCGTCTTACCGTCCTCTGCAATGGCGCTGGTCCTAGCACCTTCCAACAGAGGACCCCGTGCTAAATAATGGCCGAAAATGCCACTCGAGTCTTATCCGCGTTATAACTCTAACGTGATCGTCCTCCGCATGCGTGTTAGTCCTAACACGCGTCCAACGGAGGGCAAAACACCCAAGCGTTTTCCACACTCGATACCCTCGAGCGGGGACTGGTCAGGGTCTCAGTAACTCGATACCCTCGAGCGGGGACTGGCCACAGATAACCAAAGTTCCTTCCGCTCTATACCCTCGAGCGGGGACTGGCCACAGATAACCAAAGTTCCTTCCGCTCGATACCCTCAAGCGGGGACTGCCACTGCATCGGAGCCGACTTGCTCGATACCCTCGAGCGGGGACTGCCACTGCGTCGGAGCCGACTTGCTCAATACCCTCGAGCGGGGACTGTCAGTGTTCGGAGCGGACCGGAGTCTATGGAGTGCTCGATACCCTCGAGCAGGGACTGACAAGGCGTCGAAGCCAAACGGGATCTAAAGGGTTCCACCGAGCGTGAAGCGGAGCCCCGCTGTCACAGACTCGGGAAATCAGAGTCTTCTCACCTTTCGGCTTCTACTCCACTCCAAAGTCGTCGTAGTTCACGGAGTTCTCCAACCGCTCGCACTCTTCTCCAGGTTCGCGGGGAAGTGTTCAAAATATTCGACGCCTACCGCTGGCGTCCTGATTCCTTATATGGGTACGCCCACTGGCGCTCCTGTCTTGCACAGTCTTCTGGGGATCGTAGTTCCTGTAGGTTTCCTCACCCTTCTCGCCTCCGCCGGTTGTCTTAACAATAACAAAGCGCTAAGCGTGCTTTGCGTTATTTATCCCCGTCCGTTGTTAATATGCCCCCTTGTGTTTTTGTCCCAGTCCAGTGCGATGAGATAACCACGGTTGGTGCTTTGTGCTTTTATGCACTATTTTTACCTAATCATTACAATGGCATACTAATTGGAGGTTTGTCACTTTGAGGTCAAATAATTCAGTACATTTTACTCTTTTTCTAAATTGGTGTGGGACCTTTCCTGTATTGTGTCTTCACTTTAATACTATTTGAATTTCTGCATAAATACTTGCACATTGCCTCTAAGTTAAGCCTGTCTGCTTTTGTTTCAAACTACCAGAGGTTTGAGCACAGGTTAATTTGGAGTTTGTTTGTGTTTCACCCTGACTCGAACTGTGGTTGCTGCTTGAGTAGGGTTTCGCCCCCTCAATCAATAACACAATTCTTTACAGGTACTTATGTTGGCAGCTGTGACAGGTTGTCTATGGTTCAATGTCCTACCAATTTGGTTGCCCAGCCTGGAGGTCGGTAGTGCCAGGTGGAGCACTTCTTTCACCATTGCAACACGCCTGTTAAGGCTTCAAGACTGCACTCACTTCTCCCGAATGTTCTGGGATAAGAATGCTCATTTACGTTGGGAATGTCCAATTTGGGAGTGAGATTTTTAAGGGATTCTTTTTGCAACACATCGATTCCCAGTCCCACTCACCTTATCCAACACGTAAAAGGCTGTGCCTACCCCTAGTTGCAATCAATGTTCTTGTAATAGTGCCAGCTACATAGACTGCTGAGGTGGAACTGCTGCTGAAAGACATATCCTCAAAGCAAGCCCACGTCTCAGCCTTTGCTGTTAATTGGATTAACTGCCGCATGATGCTTCTTCCACAAAGACCTGGTGTCATTTCTCGGGACCACCGTTGTGTGGCATATCACTCTGTAACCAGGTTTTATGGTGCATTTCTCAGTGAGACAAACTTGGTCCCTATGTCAGGCCCAAACTCCAAAGTGGGCAGCCCAAACTTGGGGCATATTAACAAGGGTTTTATCTCTGCTTTTAAATCGGAGATAAAACTATTGCACTATTTACAAGAGGATGCTAAGATGCATAATTGCATGTTAGCACACTTTTTCCCGACGCCTCCCTATGCATCTCTAATGAGATGCAAAGTGGGCGTCACTGGGCGTACCCCGGATGGACTACCTTGTAAAATATCGCTGATGTTTACATTGCGATATTTACAAGGCAGCCCACAGGATTTTAGCACACGTTAGATTTTGGCAAAAACTGCGGTTTTTGCCAAAAACTAACGTCTGCTAAAATCCTGACTTACCTTTGCTTAACATAGGGGGTAGATTATGCTGATACGACCACAGAGTCGTATCAGCAAGGTTATTGACGTTTTTGCAGGGAACATCGATAGAAAACCAGCGATGTTCCCTGCAAAACGGCGATTTCCCCGCTATCTCTGGAATTTTCATCGCCCTGGAGAAACGCGATGTTAATAACGCTCTACCAGTGTGATAAATTCCAGAGATAGACAGCGATAAATAACAAAGCGCTAAAGCGGGCTTTGTGTTATTTATCCCCGTCCGTTGTTAATATGCCCCCTTGTGTTTTTGTCCCAGTCCAGTGCGATGAGATAACCACAGTTGGCGCTTTGTGCTTTTATGCACTATTTTTACCTAATCATTACAATGGCATACTAATTGGAGGTTTGTCGCTTTGATTTCAAATAATTCAGTACATTTTACTCTTTTTCTAAATTGGTGTGGGACCTTTCCTGTATTGTGTCTTCACTTTAATACTATTTGAAATGCTGCATAAATACTTGCACATTGCCTCTGAGTCAAGCCTGTCTGCTTTTGTTCCAAACTACCAGAGGTTTGAGCACAGGTTAATTTGGAGTTTGTTTGTGTTTCACCCTGACTCGAACTGTGGTTGCTGCTTGAGTAGGGTTTCACCCCCTCAATCAATAGCACCATTTTTTACAGGTACTTATGTTGCCAGCTGTGACAGGTTGTCTATGGTTCAATGTCCTACCAATTTGATTGCACAGCCTGGGGGTCGGTAGTGCCAGGTGGAGCACTTCTTTCACCATCCCATTGCAACAGGCCTGTTAAGGCTTCAAGACTGCACTCACTTCTCCCGAATGTTCTGGGATAAGAATGCTCATTTACGTTCGGGCTGTCCAATTTGGGGATGAGATTTTTAGGGGATTCTATTTGCAACACATCGATTCCCAGTCCCACTCACCTCATCCAACCCGTAAAAGGCTGAGCCTATCCCTAGTTGCAATCCATTTTCTTGTAATACGGCCAGCTATGTAGACTGCTGAGGTGCAGAGAGACACGATTTCTTTGCATAACCTGACATCAATTTTATTTTATATATTTTTTTCCGCTTTCGTCTTCCAACATCAATTAAAATGCATTCATGCTCAAGCCGCAACATGACATCAATGTGTTCTCTATCTGGAAGAAACACATCTTATCAACACACCCTAACTATAAAAAAAAAAACTTTTTCATTACATAGGTAGCAAGGCCATACTTGTAGAGGCAATTGTGTAAGCAATTCTGTAAGCTACATTCTTCAAAGAGCTAATTAGGTGTGCGTGGTGTTGGCGCATGTCAAATGTTGCACAATTGGGAGGGCAGAAGTGGGTACTGGCACGGAGATTGTGTCAGCAAGCCAAGTTCATCTGTTACTGTTATTAGCCTGAGTTGTAGGTAGAGCTGAGTCCGGGCACTAAAAACAATTTGCCTCGAGGAAGACGTAGCAGGGGCATGTTCTGCAGTAACAAGACATCATGAATCAACTGGATTGTAAAGGACTACCAACATTTTGACAGGAAAGAACAAAAGGCTAATCATAACGAAAAAAATGGAAACATGTTATGAATATGTGCAGGTTTTGATTTGAAAAGTAACTGCAAGTGCATCAAACTCACAATTTACGAAAGTGTTCCCACCACTGCCTTAAGAACAATTATATTTCAGGAAAGGTATATAAAAGTAAATTAACATGTATAGTTTATTTTAACATTGAGAGTAGCATATTTCTTCTTGGCCTCTTACTGGAAGGGCCACTGGACACTTTTCATTTTCAAAAATGGCCACACTTTTTAACATCTAGGCTAGTGCTTCCTTCACTTTTTCCTTTGTTTACATGAACGCCAGGGCCCAGATAAACAAACATTTTGTGCAGGCATGCACCATTTTTGTGATACGATACGACCACAGGGTCTGATCAGCAAGGTTATCGACGTTTTGCAGGGAACATCGCTGGAAAACCAGCGATGTTCACTGCAAAACGGCGATTTTCCTGGTATCTCAGGAATTTTCATCGCCCTGGAGAAACGCCTTGTTAATAACGCGCTACCAGTGTGATAAATTCCAGAGATAGAGGGGATAAATAGCAAAGCGCTAAGCGTGCTTTGCGTTATTTATCCCCGTCCATTGTTAATATGCCCCCTTGTGTTTTTGTCCCAGTTCAGTGCGATGAGATAACAACAGTTAGCGCTTTTTGCTTTTATGCACTATTTCTCTGCTTTTTTGGCTTAAAAAGCCAAAAAATCGGTGATAAAACTATTGCCCTATTTACAAGAGGATGCTAAGATGCATAAATGCATGTTAGCAAACTTTTCCCCGACGCCTCCCGATGCATCTCTAATGAGATGCAAAGTAGGCGTCACTGAGCGTACCCCAGATGGACTACCTTGTAAAATATCACTGATGTTCACATTGCGATATTTACAAGGCATCCCCATTGTAGGGATTCCCCTGTGATGGTGAGAGCGAGACGGGAGCCCACCCCGCGTTGGGAAGTGTTTGCGGATGCCCAAACCCCGCTTGTTTGCCTTTTTAGCGTGTGCCCACCCCGCTTTATGTTTTATTATTTGAGCGGGTGCCCACCCCGCATTATTTGCCTTCTATTTGAAAATCACCTCCGCGACACGGGGAATGCAGAACGGTCATCCTGGAAGTCAGACAATCTGCCTGACTGGAGACGGTGCCGGCCGCGTCTAGCCCAGAAACCGCATGTGAGACGGGAGTTGCAGATCTGAGCAGGGCTCCTGTGACCTGTTGGGAGCTCGGGCACCAGAGGAAGTGCCGCATTGCACGACCCAGGCGGGAGCCCACCCCGCACTGGGTCATGCACCGGAGATAGTTTGGAGCCTTTGCAGGCTCCACATCCAAGTCTCGGGTCCCAGGAGGGGGCCTGTGTGAAGCGAGGAGAAGCCAGGCGGGAGCCCACCCCACACTGGCGAATCAAGGGGGAGAGCCGACAGAGTCCTCGAGGAGCGGGGCCTCTCCAGGCGCCGCCAAGCCTGCCCCACCACACTGGAGAAGATCGGCAGTGAGGGAGGAAGACCGGTGAGAGAGAAGCTCCAAGCCTGGTGAGTAAGGGCTCCCTCAGTATTGGTGGTACATGTCTGAGTCACAGTTTTGGAACACATTGTCGGTGCCCACCCCAAAGGGGGCCCATTTGTTGTTAGAATGCCCAGAGGGGCCCGTGCCTCTCAAGGCACATTTCCGGTGCTTTGGCCATGTTTACAGTTGCCCCGCTTGAAAATGGGCAACTGCAATGATGGGGGCAATTTTGTTTACAAAGGCCCTGAGAGGGGCCCAGGTGGCACGTTGGTGCCAGGGCCCATTTGGTTATTCCCAGCTGCACCGCACCAGTGCGGGCAGCTGAAACATTTCTGGCCCATATGTTTTAGAGTCCCTGAGGGGGGACGGGAGGGCACAATGAGTGCCAGTGATGATCCCAGCTGTACGGCAATTAGCGTCAGCTGCACCATTTAGGTCTGTGCAATTGAGCACTTTTTGCTGTAGCTGCATGTGGCAGCTTAGCACCCTCATATTCTGGACAGAGGGCATTTGAGCCCTAGAGAAGGCCAGTTGGCCAGGGGGGGTCATAGATTTATGTGATGTTAGGAAATGTGATTCATGTACTATGATTTACGCACCGTGATTTATGCCTCTAATGCGGTTTTATGATTATGAGGTTTGCTGTGTTTATGTTTGAGTTATTCTCTACTGTGGTTTAGGTATGAGGTTATTTGCCTACTGTGTTTTATGCTAAAGAGATTTTTTTTTAACGTGAGTTATGCTTAGGAGGTTATGGTCTAATATGTTTAGGCTTATGAGGTTAATATATTCTGCGCCTAATATGATACTGTGCATAAGATGGTTTATGTTACAGGACAATGCTGAGTACCGTGCTTGCCAGTAATTGCTGGTTGTGTTCTATGGTTAATATATGTCTACATTTACTATCTTCACTAAGTGATGGTTCTGACAGAGGTTCAGGTGGCCCTGTCATGTGTATATAATCCCCTGTAAATATTGCCCAGTGCCAATTGGCACATTGTATATTGTTCTACTATTCTAATGTGTTTTATGATAATACAGAGGTAATTTTTGATGTAACCTTGTGTGGGGTTCCTTTTGTGGTGTGCCTAGTATGTTGTTGCTGTGTGTATGTTGCGCAAACATTTTACACTTTGCCTCCGGGATAGGCCTGACAGCTCGTGCCAAGCTACCAAGGGGGTGAGTAGGGGTTATCTTTGGCGTGTAACTCCCTTGCCCTGACTAGAGTGGTGGTCTCTGCCTTGGTTTGGCACAAGCCTTAGCCAACCAGAGATCCCATTTCTAACAATGGACCATCTCTACCAGGATGAAGGTGAGAAACTGTCACCTGCCACACTTGCACATCACAAAGGCTCTTCCTCAGCAATGGTTTTCAATCTAGTGTTTTGCACCCTCAAACAAGCTGCTGCCAGTGCAAGGAGGCAGGATATTCTAGGCACCTCTGTAGGGGAGGGGTCTAGAAATTGCTCTCACTCAAAATGGGCACCAGGTATAAGCAGTGGCTCCTCCGACCCAACTCTTCAGTAAACTTCTGGACCTGTGTAAGACTCAGAAGGACTGCTGTGCTGCTCTTCAGCAAGAGCAACTGCATGCACTGATACTCTGCTTTCTTGCTGCCTGAGCGGGAATGACTGGACCTGCACATTGAACGCAGGACCATCAGACTTAATTCAATGGCTAGTTGGATGGCCTCCTGATCAGAGTTTGAGGGGCAGAAAATATTCTTACCATCTTGAACCCTGCACCTGGACTCTGTCTTCTGTGAGTCCTAACCGGGAAACATACTTTACCACGAAGGCCAAGCGACGACCTACCTGCCTTTACAATGCAGTAACTACCACGATTGTAACCTTACCATGAGTTCCTTTACCACACACGTCGTTACAATAACTTCTTTTAGGGAATGCCGTGTTGGACTGGTGTTGGATATTAGGTCCCATACCTTCCCTATTGATACACCCCCTGGAGTTGTGTTAGTAATTTATACTATTCCAAAATCCAGCGCCTCCCTGAAACAAGTTGTTGTAAGGACTTGCATGGTAAAGGGAAGGGTGGGAACTGCAGTCAGGGTAGTGACTGCATTGTAAAGGCATGTTTAGCAAATGCATGTGTGGTTCCATCATACAACTGTCCTGAACCCCTAGGTGGTGCCCCACCAGTCGTGGACACTTAGAATTGGGGCTAAAAGTGTTCTGCCAGCTCTGCTGTGGTCTCATCAGAACTGACTAGGAGCAACACAAACCTGACACAGCTCTTCGGAGCGTCTCATCTGAACCAACACAGCATGATGCAGCCTCAACCCAAGCCCACATCATAGCCTGCACAGCTCATTAGAATCCCTTCTGCGCAGCACATGTTTGACTTTGTAGCTTCTTATCTGAACTGATGCTGTGCAATGCAGCCTCATCATAAGCCTGCACCAGAGGCCTCTCAGCCCAATGGAACTGCTGCTGAAAAACGTATCCTCAAAGCAATCCCATATCTCAGCCTTTGCAGGTAATCGGATCAACTGCTGCATGATGCTTCTTCCACAAAGACCTGGTGTCAGTTCTCGGGACCACCGTTGTGTGGCACAACACTCTGTAAACAGGTTTTATGGTGCATTTCTCAGTGAGACAAACTTGGTCCCTTTGTCTGGCCCAAACTCCAAAGTGGGCGCCCCAAACTTGGGGCATATTAACAAGGGTTTTATATCCGCTTTTTTGGCTTAAAAAGCCAAAAAAGCAGAGATAAAACTATCGCCATAATTGCATGTTAGCACCCTTTTTCCCGATGCCTCCCTTCGCATCTATAATGAGATGCAAAGTGGTCATCACTGGGCGTACCCCGGATGGTCTACCTTGTAAAATATCGCTGATGTTCACATTGCGATAACGTTTTGCAGGGAACATCGCTGGAAAACCAGCAATGTTCCCTGCAAAACAGCGATTTTCCCGCTATTTCTTGAATTTTCATCGCCCTGGAGAAACGCGTTGTTAATAACGCGCTACCAGTGCGATAAATTCCAGAGATAGACGGCTATAAATAACAAAGCGCTAAGCGCGCTTTGCGTTATTTATCCCCGTCCGTTGTTAATATGCCCCCTTGTGTTTTTGCCCCAGTCCAGTGCCATGAGATAACCACAGCTGGTGCTTTGTGCTTTTATGCACTATTTTTACCTAATCATTACAATGGCATACTAATTGGAGGTTTGTCGCTTTGATTTCAAATAATTCAGTACATTTTACTCTTTTTCTAAATTGGTGTCGGACCTTTCCTGTATTGTGTCTTCACTTTAATACTATTTGAAGTGCTGCATAAATACTTGCACATTGCCTCTAAGTTAAGCCTGTCTGCTTTTTTTTTTCAAATTACCAGAGGTTTGAGCACAGGTTAATTTGGAGTTTGTTTGTGTTTCACCCTGACTCGAACTATGGTTGCTGCTTGAGTAGGGTTTCACCCCCTCAATCAATAACACAATTTTTTACAGGTACTTATGTTGTCAGCTGTGACTGGTTGTCTATGGTTCAATGTCCTATCTATTTGGTTGCCCAGCCTGGGGGTCGGTAGTGTCAGGTGGAGCACTTCTTTCACCATCCCATTGCAACAGGCCTGTTAAGGCTTCAAGACTGCACTCACTTCTCCCGAATGTTCTGGGATAAGAATGCTCATTTACGTTCGGGCTGTCCAATTTGGGGATGAGATTTTTAGGGGATTCTATTTGCAACACATCGATTCCCAGTCCCACTCACCTCATCCAACCCGTAAAAGGCTGTGCCTATCCCTAGTTACAATCCATTTTCTTGTAATACTGCCAGCAATGTAGAATACTGAGGTGCAGAGAGACACGATTTCTTTGCATAACTTGACATAAATTTTATTTTACATTTTTTTCCACTTTCGTCTTCCAACATCAATCAAAGTGCATTCATGCTCAAGCCGCAACATGACATCAATGTATTCTCTATCTGGAAGAAAGACTCTGTACTTGTTAGGAACATCTTATCAACACACCCTAACTATGGAGAACAAACCTTTGCATTACATAGGCAGCAAGGTCATACTTGTAGAGGCAATTGTGTAAGCAATTGTGTAAGCTACAATCTTCAAAGAGCTAATTAGGTGTGTGTGGTGTTGGCGCATGTCAAATGTTGCACAATTGGGAGGGCAGAAGTGGGTACTGGCACAGAGATTGTGTCAGAAAGCCAAGTTCATTTGCTACTGCTATTAGCCTGTGTAGAAGGTAGGGCTGAGTCCGAGCACTAAAAACAATTTGCCTCGAGGAAGACGTAGCAGGGGCATGTTCTGCAGTAACAAGACATCATGAATCAACTGGATTGTAAAGGACTACCAACATTTTGACAGGAAAGAACAAAAGGCTAATCATAACGAAAAAAATGGAAACATGTTATGAATATGTGCAGGTTTTGATTTGAAAAGTAACTGCAAGTGCATCAAACTCACAATTTACGAAAGTGTTCCCACCACTGCCTTAAGAACAATTATATTTCAGGAAAGGTATATAAAAGTAAATTAACATGTATAGTTTATTTTAACATTGAGAGTAGCATATTTCTTCTTGGCCTCTTACTGGAAGGGCCACTGGACACTTTTCATTTTCAAAAATGGCCACACTTTTTAACATCTAGGCTAGTGCTTCCTTCACTTTTTGTTTTGTTTACATGAACACCAGGGCCCAGATAAACAAACATTTTGTGCAGGCTTGCACCATTTTTGTGATACGATACGACCACAGGGTCTGATCAGCAAGGTTATCGACGTTTTGCAGGGAACATCGCTGGAAAACCAGCGATGTTCACTGCAAAACGGCGATTTTCCTGGTATCTCAGGAATTTTCATCGCCCTGGAGAAACGCCTTGTTAATACCGCGCTACCAGTGTGATAAATTCCAGAGATAGAGGGGATAAATAGCAAAGCGCTAAGAGTGCTTTGCGTTATTTATCCCCGTCCATTGTTAATATGCCCCCTTGTGTTTTTGTCCCAGTCCAGTGCGATGAGATAACCACAGTTAGCGCTTTTTGCTTTTATGCACTATTTCTCTGCTTTTTTGGCTTAAAAAGCCAAAAAAACGGAGATAAAACTATTGCCCTATTTACAAGAGGATGCTAAGATGCATAAATGCATGTTAGCAAACTTTTCCCCGACGCCTCCCGATGCATCTCTAATGAGATGCAAAGTAGGCGTCACTGAGCGTACCCCAGATGGACTACCTTGTAAAATATCACTGATGTTCACATTGCGATATTTACAAGGCAGCCCACAGGATTTTAGCACACGTTAGATTTTGGCAAAAACTGCGTTTTTTGCCAAAAACTAACGTCTGCTAAAATCCTGACTTACCTATGCTTAACATAGGGGGTAGATTATGCTGATACGACCACAGAGTCGTATCAGCAAGGTTATTGATGTTTTTGCAGGGAACATCGATAGAAAACCAGCGATGTTCCCTGCAAAACGGCGATTTCCCCGCTATCTCTGGAATTTTCATCGCCCTGGAGAAACGCGATGTTAATAACGCTCTACCAGTGTGATAAATTCCAGAGATAGACAGCGATAAATAACAAAGCGCTAAAGCGGGCTTTGTGTTATTTATCCCCGTCCGTTGTTAATATGCCCCCTTGTGTTTTTGTCCCAGTCCAGTGCGATGAGATAACCACAGTTGGCGCTTTGTGCTTTTATGCACTATTTTTACCTAATCATTACAATGGCATACTAATTGGAGGTTTGTCGCTTTGATTTCAAATAATTCAGTACATTTTACTCTTTTTCTAAATTGGTGTGGGACCTTTCCTGTATTGTGTCTTCACTTTAATACTATTTGAAATGCTGCATGAATACTTGCACATTGCCTCCAAGTTAAGCCTGTCTGCTTTTGTTCCAAACTACCAGAGGTTTGAGCACAGGCTAATTTGGAGTTTGTTTGTGTTTCACCCTAACTCAAACTATGGTTGCTGCTTGAGTAGGGTTTCACCCCCTCAATCAATAGCACAATCTTTACAGGTACTTATGTTGCCAGCTGAGACAGGTTGTCTATGGTTCAATGTCCTACCAATTTGGTTGCCCAGCCTGGGGGTCGGTAGTGCCAGGTGGAGCACTTCTTTCACCATCCCATTGCAACAGGCCTGTTAAGGCTTCAAGACTGCACTCACTTCTCCCGAATGTTCTGGGATAAGAATGCTCATTTACATTCGGGCTGTCCAATTTGGGGGTGAGATTTTTAGGGTATTCTATTTGCAACACATCAATTCACAGTCCCACTCACCTTTTCCAACCCTTAAAAGGCTGAGCCTATCCCTAGTTGCAATCCATTTTCTTGTAATACGGCTAGCTATGTAGACTGCTGAGGTGCAGAGAGACAAGATTTCTTTGCATAACCTGACATCAATTTTATTTTAAAAAATGTTTCCGCTTTCGTCTTCCAACATCAATCAAAATGCATTCATGCTCAAGCCGCAACATGACATCAATGTGTTCTCTATCTGAAAGAAAGACTCTGTGCTTGTTAGGAACATCATATCAACACACCCTAACTATAGAGAACAAACCTTTGCATTACATAGGCAGCAAGGCTATACTTGTAGAGGCAATTGTGTAAGCAATTGTGTAAGCTACAATCTTCAAAGAGCTAATTAGGTGTGCGTGGTGTTGGCGCATGCCAAATGTTGTACAATTGGGAGGGCAGAAGTGGGTACTGGCACGGAGATTGTGTCAGCAAGCCAAGTTCATCTGCTACTGTTATTAGCCTGTGTTGTAGGTAGAGCTGAGTCCGGGCACTAAAAACAATTTGCCTCGAGGAAGACGTAGCAGGGGCATGTTCAGGAGTAACAACACATCGTGAATCAACTGGATTGTAAAGGACTACCAACATTTTGACAGGACAGAACAAAAGGCTAAACATAACGATAAAAATGGAAACATGTTATGAATATGTGCAGGTTTTGATTTGAAAAGTAACTGCAAGTGCATCAAACTCACAATTTACGAAAGTGTTCCCACGACTGCCTTAAAAGCAATTATATTTCAGGAAAGGTATTTAAAAGTAAAATAACATGTATAGTTTATTTTAACATTGAGAGCAGCATATTTCATTTTGGCCTCTTACTGGAATGGCCACCAGACTCTTTTCGTTTTAAAAAATGGCCACACGTTTTAACAACTAGGCTAGTGCTTCCTTCACTTTTTGTGATTGTTTACAAGAACACCAGGGCCCAGATAAACAAACATTTTGTGCAGGCTTGCACCATTTTTGTGATACGATACGACAACAGGGTCGGATCAGCAAGGCTATTGACGTTTTGCAGGGAACATCGCTGGAAAACCAACGATGTTCACTGCAAAACGGCGATTTCCCCGCCATCTCTGGAATTTTCATCGCCCTGGAGAAACGCATTGTTAATAATTCGCTACCAGTGTGATAAATTCCAGAGATAGACGGCGATAAATAACAAAGTGCTAAGCGTGCTTTGCGTTATTTATCCCTGTCCGTTGTTAATATGCCCCCTTGTGTTTTTGTCCCAGTCCAGTGCGATGAGATAACCACAGTTGGTGCTTTGTGCTTTTATGTACTATTTTTACCTAATCATTACAATGGCATACTAATTGGAGGTTTGTCACTTTGAGGTCAAATAATTCAGTACATTTTACTCTTTTTCTAAATTGGTGTGGGACCTTTCCTGTATTGTGTCTTCACTTTAATACTATTTGAATTGCTGCATAAATACTTGCACATTGCCTCTTAGTTAAGCCTGTCTGCTTTTGCTACAAATTACCAGAGGTTTGAGCACAGGTTAATTTGGAGTTTGTTTGTGTTTCATCCTGACTCGAACTGTGGTTGCTGCTTGAGTAGGGTTTCGCCCCCTCAATCAATAACACAATTCTTTACAGGTACTTATGTTGTCAGCTGTGACAGGTTGTCTATTGTTCAATGTCTTACCAATTTGGTTGCCCAGCCTGGAGGTCGGTAGTGCCAGGTGGAACACTTCTTTCACCATCCCATTGCAACAGGCCTGTTAAGGCTTCAAGACTGCACTCCCTTCTGCCGAATGTTCTGGGATAAGAATGCTCATTTACGTTCTGGCTGTCCAATTTGGGGGTGAGATTTTTAGGGGATTCTATTTGCAACACATCGATTCCCAGTCCCACTCACCTTATCCAACACGTAAAAGGCTGTGCCTATCCCTAGTTGCAATCAATGTTCTTGTAATACTGCCAGCTATATAGACTGCTGAGGTGGAACTGCTGCTGAGAGACGCATCCTCAAAGCAAGCCCACTTCTCAGCCTTTGCAGTTAATCGGATTAACTGCTGCATGATGCTTCTTCCACAATGACCTGGTGTCACTTCTCGGAACCATCGTTGTGTGGCATATCACTCTGTAACCAGGTTTTATGGTGCATTTCTCAGTGAGACAAACTTGGTCCCTATGTCAGGCCCAAACTCCAAAGTGGGTGGCCCGAACTTGGGGCATAATAACAAGGGTTTTATCGCCGCTTTTTTGGCTAAAAAAGCGGAGAAAAAAGCTATCGCCCTATTTACAAGAGGATGCTAAGATGCATAATTGCATGTTAGAACACTTTGTCCTGACGCCTCCCTTTGCATCTCTAATGAGATGCAAAGTGGGCGTCACTGGGCGTACCCCGGATGGACTACCTTGTAAAATATCGCTGATGTTCACATTGCGATATTTACAAGGTAGCCCACAGGATTTTAGCACACGTTAGATTTTGGCAGTTTTCGCCAAAAACTAACGTCTGCTAAAATCCTGACTTGCCTATGCTTAACATAGGGGGTGGATTATGCTGATACGACCACAGGGTCGTATGAGCAAGGTTATTGACGTTTTTACAGGGAACATCGCTAGAAACCAGCGATGTTCCCTGCAAAACGGCGATTTCCCCGCTATCTCTGGAATTTTCATCGCCCTGGAGAAACGCGTTGTTAATAACGCTCTACCAGTGTGATGAATTCCAGAGATAGACAGCGATAAATAACAAAGCGCTAAGCGGGCTTTGCGTTATTTATCCCCATCCGTTGTTAATATGCCCCCTTGTGTTTTTGTCCCAGTCCAGTGCGATGAGATAACCACAGTTGGCACTTTGTGCTTTTATGCACTATTTTTACCTAATCATTACAACGGCATACTAATTGGAGGTTTGTCGCTTTGATTTCAAATAATTCAGTACATTTTACTCTTTTTCTAAATTGGTGTGGAACCTTTCCTGTATTGTGTCTTCACTTTAATACTATTTGAAATGCTGCATGAATACTTGCACATTGCCTCCAAGTTAAGCCTGTCTGCTTTTGTTCCAAACTACCAGAGGTTTGAGCACAGGCTAATTTGGAGTTTGTTTGTGTTTCACCCTGACTCGAACTATGGTTGCTGCTTGAGTAGGGTTTCACCCCCTCAATCAATAGCACAATCTGTACAGGTACTTATGTTGCCAGCTGTGACAGGTTGTCTATGGTTCAATGTCCTACCAATTTGGTTGCCCAGCCTGGGGGTCGGTAGTGCCAGGTGGAACACTTCTTTCACCATCCCATTGCAACAGGCCTGTTAAGGCTTCAAGACTGCACTCACTTCTCCCGAATGTTCTGGGATAAGAATGCTCATTTACGTTCGGGCTGTCCAATTTGGGGATGAGATTTTTAGGGGATTCTATTTTCAACACATCGATTCACAGTCCCACTCACCTTATCCAACCCGTAAAAGGCTGAGCCTATCCCTAGTTGCAATCCATTTTCTTGTAATACGGCCAGCTATGTAGACTGCTGAGGTGCAGAGAGACACGATTTTTTTGCATAACCTGACATCAGTTTTATTTTATATTTTCTTTCCGCTTTCGTCTTCCAACATCAATTAAAATGCATTCATTCTCAAGCCGCAACATGACATCAATGTGTTCTCTATCTGGAAGAAACACATATTATCAACACACCCTAACTATAAAAAACAAACTTTTTCATTACATAGGTAGCAAGGCCATACTTGTAGAGGCAATTGTGTAAGCAATTCTGTAAGCTACATTCTTCAAAGAGCTAATTAGGTGTGCGTGGTGTTGGCGCATGTCAAATGTTGCACATATGGGAGGGCAGAAGTGAGTCCTGGCACAGAGATTGTGTCAGAAAGCCAAGTTCATCTGTTACTGTTATTAGCCTGAGTTGTAGGTAGGGCTGAGCTGGGCACTAAAAGCAATTTGCCTCCAGGAAGACGTAGCAGGGGCATGTTCTGCAGTAACAAGACATCATGAATCAACTGGATTGTAAAGGACTACCAACATTTTGACAGGAAAGAACAAAAGGCTAATCATAACAAAAAAAATGGAAACATGTTGTGAATATGTACAGGTTTTGATTTGAAAAGTAACTGCAAGTGCATCAAACTCACAATTTACGTAAAACATAAAGAAAAAACTGTTCTCACGACTGCCTTAAAATCAATTATATTTCAAGAGTGGCCACATGAGAACAGCAGGCGGGCCCACACAATATATAAATATTTCAATATATAATGTTGTCCCTGAGAATATGGACCCGGCTGATCAGCGCATGGACTCTTAGCTATTCCATGTGCTGCAGAAGTCCCACGTCGCCTTACGATCCCCTGTGTCCTGAAAATATAAACAATATCAATATACTTCAATCTTCAATCTTAGCTTTATTCGATTTCTGTATAAGAATCATAAAAGCAACAACAGTACATAAATATACACCAGAACATTTCATCAAAATTACATATGTAAAAATAAAATCAAGTCGATAAAATAATCGGCTAAACATTCTAGGGCGAGATAAAGAGTCAAGTTGATCAAGCGTGGAGATGAATATAGCCACTTGATACAGGACCACACCTGCCCATCAGGTGGTTGCTCTGTGATTTTTTTACATTTCAACTATACATATAATGATCTAGGGTAGAAGTCACTTATGCTCCAGATAGATATGGGACCATCTCCTATTTGAGGCTGCCAAGATTGGAGAAAAGGAACAACATATTTAGTCCTGAATTTGACAAGTACCAAATCGCCCACCAAGTCCTTGCGCAGAGGTCCTAACCAACCCACCCTTCTGACACTAAGTATGGTTCCATCGATGTTGGGTGGTAGTGGTCTGTTTTTGGTTAACCAAAACGTAACCTTGTTTCTTAGGTCCATAGGGCTTTCATGTTTCCCCCTCATAAGTTCAGGTACTCCCGAAAGGACACACACAATAGGGGCGACCTCTGGAGGCAAATGTAGATGGTTGGTTTTGGGCAACATATTGTTGTGATTGACCACTGTTCCCTTATTTGATGTCAATTGTTTGTTTAGCCCTACTCTAGGGCGAGAGCTCCGTACAGTTGTGACAGGGGGATCAAAACTTTTCACATGTGGAGTTACTAGTTGGTTATGAATGGTCTTGCTTTGTAAAGAGGTTTCGGGCATTTCTGTGGCCGCTAAACACTGTGGTTGAGTGGATATTGCCATAGTTTTTGCAGGTAATGAATTGGCCTTGATGGCTTCCTCAACACCCGTGAGCCTGTCCCCTAAACTAACCATTTTATCCATCAACGGGGATATTATAGTCTTAATCATGTTCTCGATCGAAGCCATTAAAGAAGTATGGATAGGTGGATTCGATATAACAATGTTGGGAGTGTTGGGAGATACGGGATAAGGATTTAGTTTCTGTTGCTTGGCCTGTCTCCCCAATTGTTTGACCCCACCTCTCTTCCTTTTAGCGATAGTGAGCTGAGGGGTCAAAGCCGAATGCGAGTTTTCTTTTGGTCATATTAAAGGGGGTGCATCCTGTATACTGTGAGTTGGTTGAGGTTGAGGTTGAGGTTGATTGCAAGACCGAGGGCTAATATTTGCTATGGCGCGGATAGGGGAATTAATTTGCACATTGTCTGATTCCACAGGAGCATACGTGGATTTACACATGTTGTTTAGTTCCTCCAGTAAGGATATCTCTGGAGCAACATCAGCAGTCTGTAAAGGAGAGCACATAGTGGGCGAACTATCCAGGGCGGAGGATCGCTCTATTCGCTCTAGTTCTCTGACAATGGGGAGCGTTACCCTCTTTAGATAGTGGTCCATCGTTCCTCTGAACAAGTCACTGTGGGCGGAGATATTCCTGGTACCCCCCTTGCAGGTCATGTCATCAGCTATCTTCCAATGTGAACAGTTCAATAGTTCCACTATGATGGCGAATGGGAAGGACCTATTAGTAAGAGGGGGATAGATAAAGGGTAACAGTACCTGTAATACTTTTTCTTCTTCTCCACGTTCCGAGCCAAGGGGAATGGCCCTGTCCCGGCCTCCTCTGGCCTCTGATGGCCGCAGATGGCCCCGCCCTTGTCCCGGGCTTAGCCCGGCGCCGCCCGCGCGCCCCGTGAGGCGGGAGGGACCTCTGCCTTTTGTGCGCTTCCGTGCGCGATTCCCGGTGGGCGTGTCACCGCCAAGGATGCTGGGGGATGGAGTCTCTCGCACGGCTGCCGCGTGGTGGAGGAAGCGGCAGCCGGAGACCAACAGCAGCGGGAGAGCAGCCTGACCCCCGGTAAGATTTTGGTGCCCCTGTTGCCTTCTGAGACCCCCGCTCGACCGCAGGGACTTCAGCCTTTTGTGCGCCTCCGTGCGCGATTCCCGGTGGGCGTGTCACCGCCAAGGATGCTGGGGGATGTAGTCTCTCGCACGGCTGCCGCGTGGTGGAGGAAGCGGCAGCCGGAGACCAACAGCAGCGGGAGAGCAGCCTGACCCCCGGTAAGATTTTGGTGCCCCTGTCGCCTTCAATATACGAATAAGTCACAATAAGGAGGCTTTGAAACTTTGTAGATTGAGTCTTGGCCTCTATAAACACAGTCAAAGGGCCATTAAGTGTCTAGGCTTCTTTTAAAATAGACTCCCAAACAAACGAGTACCGCTGACATTTGTGTTTGTCTGTTTTTGTTTGTTTTGTGTGTGCCTTCTAGATTGATGATCACAATCGTACTGGCTAAGATTGCAGTAAGAAAAACTCACTTTTGGAGTATTACGCTATGCACATGTCCTTTGGCAGCTGGTATGAGTGAAGTGGGCTGCCAGAAGGTAAATATTGTAAATTTTGTGGAAGTAGCAACACACATTTGGTCTTGAAAAGTGGCAGATTGGGTTTGTAATGGTTTTATTATTGTGCTTTGTTCTTGACAGTCGACATAGAACAAAGTGTCCAACAGTGGTGTGGTGACAAGGTGTGTAGCCCTGACGAATTTGCCGAAACTATTGAGGCAGAGAAACATTTTGGCGATAGGTTATGGTATGCGATGGTAGCTACCAGCCTTTTTTAACTCAACAGATCACGCCTGATATTTAGGAATAAAATTGCGAAGAGTTAGTGGCTCTGCTACGACTCACTTTTGCACGTTTTGGTTTTTGTTTGGACCCATTTTCCTTTTTTTAACTGAATGATGACCAGTGATGAGGAAAGGGGCCCAGTCTGGTGACTACTTGCCAGTTACCCCGAGGGTGGTGTTCCCGTGAGGTGTCATTCTGTTCTCCACACAATTTTTTTTTTTGCAGAATTTTCTCTGCTAAATTTGATGAAGGGTTAAAATCACGCTCTACCATCTGATCACCAGAAAGAGCATCTCTTAGCTGTCTTGATAGCAAAATCTCACATATGACCCTGCCAGAGAGAACCTGAAATATGCTTAAAGACCCTCAATTTTTGCTACACATGATCAACATATTAAATCCCACTAACTCCCTGAATCCTGGGGTTATAGAACCAAGGCACAGGCCAAAAAGACATGTCTTAGGCTAACAAAATGCACTAGGCCACAATAAGGTTGAAAACAAATTCTCGGCTGCACTGAAAAATAACGTGGTAAATTGACCTAATGTGAAGTAGTAATTTTCCACAGCTTCAAGACCAACACGCACACATACACAGACTGGTGCACGTTGGTACAGCTTCCTGAAAACATTGCTAAAGTAATATTTTGAACCATAGCTTGCACAAGTAAGAGCAGCAACCTCTCGCAATAATAAATGTACGTGACAAAAATGTTATTTTTTTCAGAAATTTACAAAATGTTCTATTTCAAAATGTACGTAACAAAATGTTCCTTAAAGTCCTTCCGGTGTCCTAGGACACATGTGGTTAAACCGCCTGTACTGAATGGGCGTAGGCCACTGCGTCACCACAGAACCTGGGTTCCTCAATTTCAGGTATATCAGACCCAACTGTCAGATTCTAAGGTAGAACTCTCCTGCGGATGCCTGGCATTGAGCGTGGTCTGTTCTCCGGCTAGCCGAATATCTGACTTGGGACACCGGCGCCTCTCTCAGGTTGTTGATCTCCCAGGGCAGATAACCCTTCTGCTCCTTTATATCTTTGACCCGTTAGATATCTCTTTTCTAGTCATTATGGGACTGGTCTCATTCCTGGAAAGCACCAGACACTAAATTTAATAGTAAAATGTTCCATTCTGAGCTAATTCTACTTGTGCCCTCCTAGCCTTGATCCCATAATTCAGGGCCCTGATAGAAATGTATAACCTATGAGTAGAGATCTGTCCTAAATATTTTGCCCTAATGCACTAGAAATTCTACATCCATGCACTCAGTAGCATAGGATCTTTGATCATCTGTAATCGTGTTCATTTGTATACATTTTAGTCCAGTCTTGCCTTGCGATATTTTGAGCATTTGTCATCTAGCCCTCACTCCAGACAGGGCGAAAATCTGGATCTCTTGTAGGAATTTGCATTGTAGCCTGAACTGATATGCATTTATTCTTCTGCTTGTGAACTATTAATAAAATGCCACTCCAAACTTGAAATTCTGGTATCTTACATCTTTATTCCTTGTCTCTCAGTGGAATGCTGTGTTGGTGATTTGTGTCCACACCCGAGGTGGTGACCACTGACCAGAAAGGGTCAAGATTTACCCTTTCTCAGCTGGCGCCCAAACGTCCATCGTGCCTGGCCCATTCCTGCGGTGGATCTGGTGAATTTCCACGGGCTGCCTTGGGGGTCCTCGCCGCAGTCTCTTGCATACCATTGGTGAGTCAAGGAACATTTAATTTTTTCCCTTGAGTTTCTGTGGTGTTGGCTACTTGGCTGTGTGCGGTCCCCTTGTGGCTAGCTCTGGTTAGGACTCCGATCCCCCCCCGCAGCATTGTCTAGGGTCACGATTCACGAACCCTCTGTGTCTCTCAGTGGTCACATTTTGCACGCTTTCTTGTCAGGTGCTCTGCACGATTGCTCTTCACAGTTGCACTTGTGGCTTGTGGCTTGTCGGCTTCCGGCCCTTCTCCCTCGAGCACGGAGGGAGCGGTTTGTGGTATGGGTTGTTTTTTTTTGTGGTGTCAACTACCCCTAGGTTCATGATCCCTCTCGACAGTTCAAGTCTGTGAGCTGGGTGTATTCCGGACCTTGGTCCGGAATCAGGTTCAAGTCCCAGCCTCCCCTTTTGTGGAGAGGTTCGCGATCCCTCCCCCAGTTCGAGTCTGGGGTGCTGGGTGTTCCCTGGGTGTGTCCAGGTCCCGAGTTTTCGGCATTGGGGTGTGGTTGACACGTGCTTATGTTGTCAGTGACACATGCTTCTTTTCCTGTGTTGCTGCTTGCCACCACATACTGCAGTTTGCTTGCCAGCATATCAGAAATACTCTGTTTCTCTTCTGTCCCTGGGAACAACTCTTGCAATACTGTCTTTCCTTTTGCCTTCTTCACACATTCAGTAATATGCCCTTAGTACGTCTATGTTCCTGCTCTTCATCTGCTTAAGCACAGTACTCCTCCTACGTTCTTGCTCTTCATCTGAGTAGCCATCCATCACCCAAACTCCCCCCCTCTTCATCTGAGTAGCCATCCATCACCCAAACCCCCCCCCCTGCCTTGCTGACTGCTCTCCCCTTCATTTCTCATCTGGTCTGTGTCCTGCCCTTCCCTCCCATGAGGGCCCCTCTTTCCCTGTACTTTTCTCACGATCTGTTCGCCCATGGTCTGGCTGTATTACTGTACATCTCCATTCCACTCTTACATCCATCCTGCAGCCAGCCTGTGACAGCCTGCCCTCCGCGCACGCAGAAAGAGGAAATGCTGTGTGCTATCTGTGGAACGTTCCCTCCATCGCCGGCCCACTTCCTGCCCTGGCACCGCTGAGCTGCCTTCTGTCATCAGCTCCCCCGAGCACCCGCCCTTCCTTCGACTGCTATCTGTGAAACGTTCCCTCCATCGCCGGCCCACTTCCTGCCCTGGCGCCGCTGAGCTGCCTTCTGTCATCAGCTCCCCCGAGCACCCGCCCTTCCTTCGAACTCTCACTCTACACGGTGCCCTGGCTCCGCAGCACAGCGCTGCCTTCTGTCATCAGCCCCCCAGAGCACACGCCCTTCCTTACACCTCTCACTCTACACGCTTTCTCTGTCCCTCTTACTTTCATTCTTCTTCTCTAAGACGCTCTGTTCACTGCGTCTCTCTTTCTCCTGACATTTCATCTCTCGGTCTCTGTTGGTGACGTTCCATTTCAGGTTCTCTTGTTCATCTTTGCCATGTTCCTGCCTCTGCCGCTTCCCTTATAGATATGACATTGTTTCACTTACAGACTCTGACGACATTTACAGATATCTCGCGTGCACCATGTCTTTGTTAGTGAAATGTTAATATCTACATCGTGGATAGGTGTTCTTGCACTAGTTCCTTGATTTTTATTTTCCATTAAGGATGATTGCACTTCTGACATCTGTGTTCTTGCATTAGTGAGATTTTAATATCTAGATCGTGGATAGGTGTTCTTGCATTAGTGAGACTTTAATATCTAGATCGTTTTTTTTGTCATTAAGGATGCATCCTCTTTATTTTGTCAGTATTTATTGTGCTCTCTTCATGTTTTGTTGATTATTGAATGTGTTGATTATTCATCCTCTCTATTTTTCTTTCATTTGCCCTGCTCCATGTCCACTGTGCTTTTGGATCCATGTGCTTTGTGTAAGCAGCAGCTGTGCTTTGTGATTCCTCCAGGTCTTCCCTTCATAAGTGCCCCTCTGTCCCCGCAGTTCCCTGCTTTACATGCTCCCTGCCTTGTACCCTCACTTCAGTGTACCACGTGCCTGGTGGCTAGCCATTTGCTCGTCCACCACCCTTACATTGCGCTCATTTATTTTTTGACAATCATTCGCTTCAGCAATTGATTGCCAAAAGGGAGGGAACTGTTACTCCTCCTCCCCTGCCTCCCTCTCTCCCTCGCCTACACATGGTATGCCTTATATCTCCTTATTTCCGTAATGTTCAGCACCCCCCCCACATATTCTTCGTTGCACTATTCAGTTCCTTCACGGCAGGCCTGAATTAATTCACAATACCGCTACCAACGTATTCACTTCCCTTGATGACAAACTCCGCAAAATACTCACAGACGCCTGGGCAATTTTAGGAATCACCCCTACGCCAGGCACCCAGCTCACCATATCTTCCCAATCTCTTGACATCTTCCCAGACATATTTCTTACCCCACCATCTCCAGACACTATCGACCCTCAGCAGCTGTATACAGAAGAGGCCTCTGACTCGTCCACCCTGTCTGCCCCCCACTCTCTCCCCCTTGAATACCCAGGCTATCCAATCCACCCGGCTAACACACCCATTCTCATCACTGACGACGAGTCTTCAGTAGATTCCATACAGTCAGGTGCAGCATCTGAAGCTGCATTCATCCCACCGCCAGAAGGGAAAGGCCCAGACACCCCCCGATATCTGCCTCCAACGCCTACTCATCTCACACACACTTTCAAAACGATACATCACCCCTTTTAAGAGCACTCCTGTCCGAGTACCCATAACATACTGTGGGCCCTGCGCTCTGCCACACCTGCAGAACCCATCCCACTATCCCAACTTCACATAAAGGAATGAGTAATCATACCACTGACCATATCACCATATTCCTGATAAACAATAACGTTGTAGGCATTTCTGATGGCCAACCATCTTGTTTCATCCACGTCACCCCTCTTATGAGTTCTGTCCTTCTCACAATACTTCAGGCACTCAATATTGACTACGCCTACCCTTGCCAAGTCACCCTATCTCTCGCCCTCTTTTAACCATGTGGTAAAAGAGTCTGCTATTTCCTCCAGTTGTATTCCAGGAGTCACCTAACTCCTGGTGCCACTTTTCTTTCATCCTGGCAAGGAAGTTAATCGGGTCTTCATTTGTTTGCATAGTCAGTGACATGAGAGTCCCAATATCCGGCACATCCGAGTACTTCAATCGTAATTTGGTCCAGACTGCCGCCCTAATTTTATCAAACGGTTCTCCATCGTATGTTGTGTCGTTCATAGTTATCAGTCCTCTACTGATACTTGTGAAAATTTCTTCTGCTTCCCCTCCCATTAGGGAAATTAGCAAACTTTTCATATTACCAACCCCTGGTTTGGTACCTGTAGTATTTTTCTCTAGGGCCACTATCCATTTACTTGCACCCTCCGTGAGGGGCGGGAGGTTCTTTTTAATGGCTTCCTTCTCCGCATAAGACCAGCAGTTATATATGGGGGGGGCTTTTTCCAGTCAACTTGTTAGGGAGAGACCTCATGGCAAAGTTAAATATGACAATTCACTTCCATGAGAACGGTACAATAGTGTGTTCTATGCCAGGTACACCCCTAGCACAGATGATGGCACTCACGGTGGACTCTTCAGATCAAATGAGGGCTCGCCCTGTGGATGAACAAGCTTTCTCCACTGCGGTGCACATCGTTATAGCCAACACCCCTGAACTACACCTGCGCACTATCCAGCTCCCAAAGGAATTTCTCTTTCGCCCGCAGTCCCAGCACTACCAAATATTGAACAAAAGCATGATCCTAGGCATACTCGCTCTTCACATTACACCTACTTATGGGGCGTTCATAGCCGGAGACGACGATATGCGCTCCTGGGCCTGTGTAATTTTCATCGAACCCGGACACCAAGTGAGAGACATTGCAGATGACCAGCTCTTTGGTGATCCTGACAAATACCCCATAACAGAGATATCTTATCAGTATGAGGTACCCCTCTCAGTGACAGTGGAAAACAGAACACCCGGTGCCCCACCGAAATTTGATTCAGTGCGTGAGGCAGACTTGGCACAAGTCCCGCCGCATCTGTGGACAACTGGTCCAAATGATGTAGGCCTCATCCGTTCAGCCACTCCTTTTAAAATAACACTGAAAAACGGAGCGATTCTACCGAGAATTAAACAGTACCCACTTTCTAAGGAAGCAGTGGAAGGCATTGCCCCAACAATACAAGCCCTGCTAGATCAAGGAGTCATATACCCCTGTGTATCTCCAGTTAACACATGCCTTTTTCCTTTTTCCAGAAGGAAGAAACAGAGGACCCGACGAATTAGATTTAAGATACATACTCTATAATATTGTCTGTAATGAAATAGGAGAGGAACTTATCAGAGATCTGCATCCTCACGTCTGAAGCCATTAAAATGACACCAGAGCCCCAAACTGTCAAAGACATGCAGAAGTTCCTAGGACTAGTGAACTATGTCCGCCAGTGGGTCTTTGACTTTTCCACAATAACTGCCCCTTTGTTGAAAGCAGTCAAAGCAGCAAAAGACAGGCAAAATAAACTAGATTGGACACCTGAAATGACAGCTTCCTTCAGAAAACTCAAAGATGAGATCACAAACGCACCAGTATTAGGCACACCTGATTACACAAAAGAATTTTACCTGTTCACACACTGCAATGGTCAGGTCATGACTGCAGTCCTTACTCAGAAATACCCCATGGGACATAATCCCATTGCCTACTTCGGCGGCATGCTAGACTCAGTCATGAAAGGTCATTACCCCTGCGAACAAGCCCTGGCTGCTGCAGCCTTTGCTGTGGAAAAAAGCACCCCCATTGTCATGGGATCCTCGCTGACACTGTACACCGAACATGCTGTCTTCGCCATAATTCAGAAAGCCAAGACAACATTAACCACACAGAGAGTATCCGGTTACGAAGTAATAATTTCACTGCCCTCCCTGAAGGTTGTCAAATGTCACACAATCAATCCTGCCACTTTCTTTGCTCATCCCATTGTAGCATCAGATGACGACACTCATGACTGTGCCACATACTCCCCAGATGAATCAGGGGCAGCAAAAGAGGACCCCCTGATGGACAGCACAGTATACTTTGTCGACGGCTCCTCCACCATCGACCAAGAAACGGGGATAATGTACACAGGAGCCGCAGTGGTTCAAGGTCAGCAGCACACGTACGAGTCCCCCGATTGCTTTAACATTGTACAGCACATCACACTGCCCCCACATTACTCAGCTCAAGCTGCTGAATTAGTGGCACTAATAGCCGCTCTAAACTGTGGGGCCGATGACCGCATCACAGTCTACTCAGACTCTGCATATGTCACAACAACGACACACTCAAGCATACTGCGCTGGAAAAGGCGCGGTTTCCTCAAATCAGATGGAACACCCGTGTGCCACAAAGATTTGCTGGAAGACTTGATTGAAGCACTCACACTTCCAACTGAGGTAGCCGTTGTTAAATGCGCAGCGCACACTAATGGACAGGACTTTGTTTTCAGAGGAAACGCCCTGGCAGATTGGGCAGCCAAAGCTGCGGCCAGGGGCCCCTTACCCGTACCTGCACCATATCACCCTATCTTACTTGCTCAGGCTATTGCTCCGTCTGAACAGACAGAACAAACAATAGCACTAGCGGAACAAGTACCAAAGCATGACGATGGTGTAGCTCCAGCCCAGCACTCAGAGACAAATAATGACCATTCTGACGCACCTGGTTTATGCTCTATCGATGATACACAACAATACGATCACATTGCCCAACTACATCTCAGGGAAGTACAAGAAAGTGCACCACAACAAGAGAAAGAGCTATGGAAGAAGAGGGGAGTACAGCAGGACACTGCTGATTTTATCTATAGACAGACCATGTCAGGTAAACCTGTCATGCCACAAGCCTTACTGCAGGTGGCACTGGATCAACTTCACCTTCACCTTTGTTAATAAATGCCTCATCTGCCAACAGTATTCACCAAACCCAACTCTCAAAACAGTTGCCTCCACTATTCCTAAACCTTCTGGCCCATTTAAAGAACTCCACCTTGACTATGTCGATATGATTGATCGATGCCAAAATTACCGATATCTCATCGTGGTAGTATGCCCCTTCTCACGTTGGATCGAAGCTGGACCATGCGTCCACTGCGATGCCAAAGCAGCAGCCACATTCCTGCTCCGTGACGTCATCTCCCGCTTTGGAATTCCTTCCGCCATTAGAACAGACAACGGAAGTCATTTTTCAAACGCCATCTTCTCCTCTCTCACCACAATGCTAGGCATCAGACACAAGCTGACATCCGCTTACCACCCTCAAAGCAATGGCATTTGTGAGCGCCTCAATGGCCTGCTCAAAAACAAAATAAGCAAAATTAGCGCCACCATTGGCAAAAAGTGGCTCTACTGTCTCCCACTGGCCCTCTTCTCATTAAGAAATTCCCCAAGTTCGGATCACCACCTCACGCCCCACCAGCTTGTCACCGGACGATCCATAAATGTAGCGGTCCCTCCCAGCAGGCCCAAAACAGATAGTGAGTCATCCTCTGAGATTGTTAAGGCTGAGCTTTATGACTTCTTGTGCACACTAACCCGCGCTGCGCAGTTCCTCTCTGTCCAGGTATCCAGAAGGAAGGAGAAGGGCCCCATCGATCCTGAGCTCCCACCTATCCATCCTGGGACTCTGATCTTTATCCGGAGGCACGTCAGGAAGTGGAAAGACCCCAAATTCGACAGCCCCTTTGCAGTGACTGATTCATCTCCAACGGCCGTCCGGATAGCTGAACGCAAAGCATGGATACACCGGCGAGACGTTCGGCTCGCTCCTGTGCCTCCGCAGCAATAGACAATGAACTGAGAGAGGAAAGAGACATGCCCATGGTCCCCCTGAATGAGGACAGCGGTTTCCCGTCCACTGCCGAAGAAGAAGAAGAAGAAGACGAAGGCACACCTGTACTGATCCAGGGATACAGCAGCCACGATGCAAAGTTATGTACTCTTGTCATATTTATGTTTTGTATCATTGTTGGAGTGGCACTAATAACTTTTAATTGGTGCGCCTATTTTTTTGCTGTAAAAAGCTTTAATGAGATAGGTAATAGAAATGCCTTACCATCCACTGTTCCAGCAACTGTACCAGCGGTCACACTCAAACAGCAGACAGCAACACACACTAGGTCCTGAACTCCCAGAAAGTAGTACTATCAGCAGTGCACCCACCAGTGTGCATCCTGAATACCCACTCCTCACCCCAGGGGAAAGAAATAGGTCATGGGATAGGTCTGCCAACATCACAGAAAGACAACCAGTGTCCCGCCGATGCCTTTCCCGTCACCACAGAACACGCCGATTTGCTATCGCCCCTTACAGAACAAAACCCCTTGTCCCCCGTAAGGATGCACATAACAAGAAGGCAGGGCACAAAACATTCGATCATCTTGTGAAGATACAAGAGGGCCTAGGGCCCATACTAGGCCTACAACTATCAGTGAGAGATCATTCAGTCCACTCTTCCCTAGTAGACAACTTCTGGTACAGGGACATGACAGCAGTGTGGAAGTCAAGGACAAATGATTCCTGTTATGTATGTTCATACATCCCCCATGCAGTAGGGGGTGACAGACTGCTATTTCCTAAAGAGGTCCCCGCACACATCACCATGTGCCTTCTGCACATGTATCTTTTCCGCTTAGAGGGACAGATCCAGATAAATACGGTGGAATTAGACATTGAAGGTGTCAATACAACAGTATGGGACTATACCCTCATCATATACAAAATTGTCACTGGGACAGCCGCCCTGAAAAAAGAAATAAAAAGATTCTATCAAATGAAACACCTAAACGCACCTTATTATGAGTCACTATTCAGGAGACAAGGGTTTACTGCAGTGACGTTACCCCCAGCCGAGTGCGATCCATCTATACCACACGATGAAAGTTCCTGTCCGTGCAACAATAGAACTGTGCTGAACATACGAGCACAGCTCTATGTCAAAAATAAATGGGTCCATGTCCATACACTATTCTGCAGGGCAGCTTCCTTAGGCCCCCCTTGGGCGGGCGAAACAGACTGGGTGGGAGACATTGACTGGGATGTTGAGGAAAGCTGCGAGGATATTTGGAATAAGGAAGGGAAAAGATACACCTGGGATGGGGAAGGAATGTCCGAAAGTAAAAAAGCATTTAAACTAAAAAATCCTTCTCTTTGTTTCCTAGGCAATGGCTCCACCTCTGTTGGGCGTAACACAGACTGTAACAAAACGGTCTTCAACTTCGATATGCAGTTTGGCACCTCCGCATTAATGGACTACTACTGGGCTTGTGGAGAACGCCTCTATCTCCACCTACCTCCTCAGTGGCTCGGACTGTGCTCTTTGGTGACTTTGCATGAAGTACATCTGGTGGTGCCAGCATCAAATGCCTCTCACATACTGACACACCCCATGTCAGGCGACGTGACATTCCTCCACCGCCACCGGCGAACAGCGGAGTACTTTGCAGGCGAAGCTCTTGGTAAAGTTCCAGAAGAATTCCGCCTCTTCAACGAGGCCCAACTTTTCTTTGGAGGAGCAGTCCCAATGTTCCAAACTCAGGCTAATGCTCGTTGGCTGGAAGTGACGCGCTATGAGGTCATGAAAGCCATCAACAGCACCAGAGACGGACTAAATGCCATTAGGGAAGAGCTGCGCCCATTGAGACTAATGGTTCTGGAACATCGCTACTTCCTGGACATGCTGACCGCCAAAGACGGTGGTTTGTGTCACCAAATAGGGAAGTCTTGCTGCACGTTCATACCAGGAAATGACAAGGACAACGGATCGATCGCCAGAGCCATTGAGGAATTGACCAACTTGGGAAAAGAAATGGTCGATGAAGGAGGTGCCCCTGCGGACATTATTCCAACAGACTGGTTCAATTTTGACTGGATGCCTTCATGGCTCACAGGAATTTTGAAATTAATGATACCGATTGTTGGGATACTCATAATACTGTGTTGCGCTTTTCAGATTGAGAGCCATTGCAATAAAAGATTAGGTTGCAAGGCAGTTGGGATGAATTATGCCAGCACAGGGATCTAGCAGATAGCGAAGTATGAAGACATGGATAGAGTTCCCGGGGATGGGACGGGAGTACAATTACAAATGGGCAAGATAACAGCACCTGGCACTCACTGTGACATACCCACTGCTCCCCCTCTGCCCCCAGGCAGAGACACCCAGAGCAGGAGCCCTACAGCCGCCCAGTATGAGCGTCTGCTTAATGACCGAGATGCAGAATATGTCAAAATACTCCTTAGGTCAGACGGAGAAACAACAAAGAAGAAAGAGCAGGTCCAAGGTACATTCAAGTGTTATGTTAATGACATGCCCTGGATACCCCCACTAGCTGTAGGGTCGCCAAGATACTCAGTAAAGAGTGTGTTCATAAATGAGTAAGACGGGGGTGATGATGAAGGGTTAAAATCACGCTCTACCATCTGATCACCAGAAAGAGCATCTCTTAGCTGTCTTGATAGCAAAATGTCACATATGACCCTGCCAGAGAGAACCTGAAATATGCTTAAAGACCCTCAATTTTTGCTACACATGATCAACATATTAAATCCCACTAACTCCCTGAATCCTGGGGTTATAGAACCAAGGCACAGGCCGAAAAGACATGTCTTAGGCTAACAAAATGCACTGGGCCACAATAAGGTTGAAAACACATTCTCGGCTGCACTGAAAAATAACGTAGTAAATTGACCTAATGTGAAGTAGTAATTTTCCACAGCTTCAAGACCAACACCCACACATACACAGACTGGTGCACGTTGGTACAGCTTCCTGAAAACATTGCTAAAGTAATATTTTGAAACATAGCTTGCACAAGTAAGTGCAGCAACCTCTCGCAATAATAAATGTACGTGAAAAACATGTTCTTTTTTTCAGAAATGTACAAAATGTTCTATTTCAAAATGTACGTAACAAAATGTTCCTTAAAGTCCTTCCAGTGTCCTAGGACACATGTGGTTAAACCGCCTGCACTGAATGGGCGTAGGCCACTGCGTCACCACAGAACCTGGGTTCCTCAATTTCAGGTATATCAGACCCAACTGTCAGATTCTACGGTAGAACTCTCCTGCGGATGCCTGGCATTGAGCGTGGTCTGTTCTCCGGCTAGCCGAATATCTGACTTGGGACACCAGCGCCTCTCTCAGGTTGTTGATCTCCCAGGGCAGATAACCCTTCTGCTCCTTTATATCTTTGACCCGTTAGATATCTCTCTTCTAGTCATTATGGGCCTGGTCTCATTCCTGGAAACCACCAGACACTAAATTTAATAGTAAAATGTTCCATTCTGAGCTAATTCTACTTGTGCCCTCCTAGCCTTGATCCCATAATTCAGGGCCCTGATAGAAATGTATAACCTATGAGTAGAGATCTGTCCTAAATATTTTGCCCTAATGCACTAGAAATTCTACATCCATGCACTCAGTAGCATAGGATCTTTGATCATCTGTAATCGTGTTCATTTGTATACATTTTAGTCCAGTCTTGCCTTGCGATATTTTGAGCATTTGTCATCTAGCCCTCACTTGAAATTCTGGTATCTTACATCTTTATTCCTTGTCTCTCAGTGGAATGCTGTGTTGGTGATTTGTGTCTACACCCGAGGTGGTGACCACTGACCAGAAAGGTTCAAGATTTACCCTTTCTCAAATTCCAATTTCATTTGGTGGGTGCACTGTGTAGATTAGGGTTTCAGACATCCTGTGTTTTTGGTTCTATGTGACTGTTAAGATATGGTGGCCAATATTTTCCTTTTTTTAACTCTCTAAAAATTTCGGACATATCGCAGTAAAATACCCCTGAAGAAATGGTAGTGGATAGGGGAGCGTAACAGTGATTACTGACATAAGACTGACCTGTTGCAAGATATAGTGACATAATTTACGCCCAAAAGACAGGGTTTTCTGGTTGTTGACAAGCCTTAGCCAACCAGAGATCTAATTTCTAACAATGGACCATCTCTATCAGGATGAAGGTGAGAAACTGTCACCTGCCACACTTGCACATCACAAAGGCTCTTCCTCAGCACACTTGCAATGGTTTTCAATCTAGTGTTTTGTACCCTCAAACAAGCTTCTGCCAGTGCAAGGAGGCAGGATATTCTAGACACCTCTGTAGGGGAGGGGCCTAGAACCTTCTCTGACTCAAAATAGGCACCAGGTATAAGCAGTGGTTCCTCTGACCCAACTCTTCAGTAAACTTCTGGACCTGTATAAGACTCAGAAGAAGGACTGCTGTCCACTGATACTCTGCTTTCCTGCTGCCTGAGCGGGAAGGACTGGACCTGCACATTGAACTCAGGACTATCAGACTTAATTCAATGGCTAGTTGGATGGCCTCCTGATCAGAATTTGAGGGGCAGAAAATATTCTTACCATCTTGAACCCTGCACCTGGACTCTGTCTGCTGTGAGTCCTAACAGGGAAATATCCTTTACCATGAAGGCCGAGCCACAAATTGCCTTTACAATGCAGTTACTACCACGATTGTAACCTTACCATGAGTTCCTTTACCACACACATCGTTACAATAACTTCTTCTAGGGAATGCCGTGTTGGACTGGTGTCGGATATTAGGTCCCATATCTTTCCTTTTGATACACCCACTGGAGTTGTGTTAGTAATTTATTCTATTCCAAAATCCAGCGCCTCCCTGAAACAAGTTGTTGTAATGACTTGCATGGTAAAGGGAAGGGTGGTAACTGCAGTCAGGGTAGTGACTGCATTGTAAAGGCATGTTTAGCAAATGCATGTGTGGTTCCATCAAACATCTGTCCTGAACCCCTAAGTGGTGCCCCTCCAGTCCTGGACACTTAGAAGTGGGGCTAAAAGTGCTCTGCCACCTCTGCTGTGGTCTCATCAGAACTGACTAGGAGCAACACAAACCTGACACAGCTCTTCGCAGCGCCTCATCTGAACCAACACAGCATGATGCTGCCTCAACGCAAGCCCACATCATAGCCTGCACAGCTCATTAGAATCCCTTCTGCCTAGCACATGTTTGACTTTGTAGCTTCTTATCTGAACTGAGGCTGTGCAATGCAGCCTCATCATAAGCCTGCACCATAGGCCTCTCAGCCCAATGGAACTGCTTCTGAAACAACCTAGTAGAGGCAGGCTTGGAGGGTTAGACAAGAAAATACCTTCTTTCTAAAAGTGGTATTTTTAAACACAGAATGTTAAAATTAACTTCACTAAAGGATGTATTTTATCATTCTGAGTTCAGGCATGCAAAACTCGAATTTCTACCTAGTTCCCTCAGTCAGTTACGATAAGATGTAATAATCAAACTGCCCATCCTGGCCTATGGGGAACAGGTAGCCTTGCAATAGTGAAAAACAAAAATGGCTGTAATTCACTATTAGGACATGCCACACACACACCAGGGCATGTCCTACCTTTTACCTACAATGCACCCTGCCCTTGGGACTACCATAGGGGTCACTAATATGCAGAAAAGGGAATGTTTAGGGACTGGCAAGTGGGTGCACTTGCCCAGTCAGCATGGCAGTACCAGACTGCTCACAGGCTGTGCAAGGGCTGACCTGGGAGACACTTTTACAGGCTGCTTCTGTGGGTTGCACAACCAGTGCTGCAAGCCCACCAACGGCATTTGGTTTACAAGTCCTGGGCACACCCAGTGCACTCTACTAGGGTCTGACAAGTAAACCAAACAGGCCAATCATGGAGTCACTAATCCATACATCAATTTACCATAGGGAGCACTTGCACTGTGGCACTGGACAGCAGTGGCACAGTGCCCAAAGCATCTACAACCAGCAAAAACACATGAGGCCACAGCAACAAATGGAAGGGAGACCCACACCAAGGAGCCAGGTCTAACACCAAGGGAATGACTGAAATGCTCCTCACCTTTCATCCATGGCTGGGGGACGTGTAGGAAAATGCCTTATTATTGGCATGGTTTACCTCATTTTGTTAGACTGATGCTGCTGTGTTTTTTTTTCACTCTGCAGGCTGGGACACTACTAACCAGACCACAGTGCTTATGCTCTGACCACTACAACATTTTGAAAATGGCCATTCTTCTCTTTCGCAAATGTAACTTACCTAGAAGTCCCTAGTATATGGTACAAAGGGTACCTAGAGATTGTAAGTTAAATGTAACTAATGGGCTGCAGCACATATTATGACAGCATTAAAGTGCACATACAAAACATGACTGCAGGTTTGCCACCAGTAAATTGGCAGTGCAGGTTTAAACTGGAACGTCAGCCTGCCAAAATAACTCTTTTTCACAGGACAAAACACTTCTTTTAAACATTCATACCCCTATGTAGACCTTAAATGCTTATACCAAAAAGCGGGGTGCATGATATTTAAAAGTAGGGAATGCTCATTGTAATGGCAAATATGTCCTAACAGTGACAATGCCCTAAAAGCCATTTTGATTGTAACAGGGTTTGCTGTACTATGGGAAAGCTTTGGCTACTTTATTAAAGTTAATACAACTAATTTCAAATAAGAACCAGAAAAAAAGTGAATTCTTTAACTTTTTAAAATATTTCTTACAGATCCAATTTATTGATAAAGTCAAAATTGTAACAAATATTTTACAAAAGGTACTTTTAAAACGTTACCTCAAACCTACCTAAAGTCTCTGGAAGCCAGTGTGTCTGAGCTTCTAATTTTCATACAGAAGCTGAATAGCTCTGTGAATAAGTGTGCATTGACTCCCAGAGCAGAGGCAATAGGCTGGTTTGTGGAGGCATCTTGTTCCTCTGATGAGTTGACCTTTCAGGCAGTGCCCAGAAATTGGATTATCTTCATAGAGGCCTGCCCTGTCACAGATAAATATAGCTCACACCCGGTCTGCCTCCCTATTGTCCTCCTAGCAAGCAAGGCACCAATTCCAGTAGGGGTGGAGCTGCCCCCAGAAACAGTTTGAGTAACCACATTTTAACGGTTTGCTCAATTCCCTGGCCAGATCTCTAGGGTAGGCATAGGATCTCTGCAGAGGGGAAGAACAGTTCTGCCATCTTGGTGTTGGATAGATGGGCCATTGTGGGGGGATTGTTAGCATTAGGGCACACAGGAGCTGCTGCAAACAAGGGTTGGGCTACCCCTGGGAGTGTCCCTATTGATGGGGGAGTGGCAGTCTCCCCTCAACAAACATGCTATTGCCAGGGATAAATGTGGCACCCTTGGACACCCTCTTTAGAATACTGGTGGACCCATGGAAGAAAGAAAAAGAACTGCACCTTCATTTGTAACATGTCTTGGAACCCTAAGGGCTGGACCTGCTCAAACCGGTACCCAGGATAAAGAAGTGGACTCCAAGGGTTCGTTGGCTGACTGCCTGTTAAACTACAGCGATACAAAAGGGGATGATGGACGGAGCGCTTGAGCAATTCAAACACTCACCCCCAGTCAACTGATCTGGGTTTAATCCATCACCATTATTTAGTTCACTCAGCCACCCCAGTTCAGACATGGCTATATGCAAATCAGTTTGACCCTGAGCCTCATGGGAACAGTCCAGCCCGAACTGCCAAGCCATGTCTTCCCTGGACCGGAAACAAGCATCCTGGGACCGGTTTCGGATTTATAATCCTCATCAGCCAGGCTATCTTGAATCCAGTGGCCAAGTGAACAAGGGACTCACGTCTGAGCATGCCCTGCCAACTTAGGGCGCACAAAGCGATACAAAAGGGGATGATGGACGGAGCGCTTGAGCAATTCAAACACTCACCCCCAGTCAACTGATCTGGGTTTAATCCATCACCATTATTTAGTTCACTCAGCCACCCCAGTTCAGACATGGCTATATGCAAATCAGTTTGACCTTGAGCCTCATGGGAACAGTCCAGCCCGAACTGCCAAGCCATGTCTTCCCTGGACCGGAAACAAGCATCCTGGGACCGGTTTCGGATTTATAATCCTCATCAGCCAGGCTATCTTGAATCCAGTGGCCAAGTGAACAAGGGACTCACGTCTGAGCATGCCCTGCCAACTTAGGGCGAACAAAGCGATACAAAAGGGGATGATGGACGGAGCGCTTGAGCAATTCAAACACTCACCCCCAGTTAACTGATCTGGGTTTAATCCATCACCATTATTTAGTTCACTCAGCCACCCCAGTTCAGACATGGCTATATGCAAATCAGTTTGACCCTGAGCCTCATGGGAACAGTCCAGCCCGAACTGCCAAGCCATGTCTTCCCTGGACCGGAAACAAGCATCCTGGGACCGGTTTCGGATTTATAATCCTCAACAGCCAGGCTATCTTGAATCCAGTGGCCAAGTGAACAAGGGACTCACGTCTGAGCATGCCCTGCCAACTTAGGGCGAACAAAGCGATACAAAAGGGGATGATGGACGGAGCGCTTGAGCAATTCAAACACTCACCCCCAGTCAACTGATCTGGGTTTAATCCATCACCATTATTTAGTTCACTCAGCCACCCCAGTTCAGACATGGCTATATGCAAATCAGTTTGACCTTGAGCCTCATGGGAACAGTCCAGCCCGAACTGCCAAGCCATGTCTTCCCTGGACCGGAAACAAGCATCCTGGGACCGGTTTCGGATTTATAATCCTCATCAGCCAGGCTATCTTGAATCCAGTGGCCAAGTGAACAAGGGACTCACGTCTGAGCATGCCCTGCCAACTTAGGGCGAACAAAGCGATACAAAAGGGGATGATGGACGGAGCGCTTGAGCAATTCAAACACTCACCCCCAGTTAACTGATCTGGGTTTAATCCATCACCATTATTTAGTTCACTCAGCCACCCCAGTTCAGACATGGCTATATGCAAATCAGTTTGACCCTGAGCCTCATGGGAACAGTCCAGCCCGAACTGCCAAGCCATGTCTTCCCTGGACCGGAAACAAGCATCCTGGGACCGGTTTCGGATTTATAATCCTCAACAGCCAGGCTATCTTGAATCCAGTGGCCAAGTGAACAAGGGACTCACGTCTGAGCATGCCCTGCCAACTTAGGGCGAACAAAGCGATACAAAAGGGGATGATGGACGGAGCGCTTGAGCAATTCAAACACTCACCCCCAGTCAACTGATCTGGGTTTAATCCAACACCATTATTTAGTTCACTCAGCCACCCCAGTTCAGACATGGCTATATGCAAATCAGTTTGACCCTGAGCCTCATGGGAACAGTCCAGCCCGAACTGCCAAGCCATGTCTTCCCTGGACCGGAAACAAGCATCCTGGGACCGGTTTCGGATTTATAATCCTCATCAGCCAGGCTATCTTGAATCCAGTGGCCAAGTGAGTAAGGGACTCACGTCTGAGCATGCCCTGCCAACTTAGGGCGAACAAAGCGATACAAAAGGGGATGATGGACGGAGCGCTTGAGCAATTCAAACACTGTTTGCATGAGGCACAGGGTTAGACTGATTTGCATATGGCCATGTATGAACTGGGGTGGCAGAGTGGGCTAAAGAACGGTGATGGATTAAACCCAGATCTCTTGACTGGGTGTGAGTGTTTGATTGGCTCAGATGCTCCGTCCATCACCACCCACTATTGTACCACTTTGTTCGCCATAAGTTGGCAGGGTATGCTCAGACGTGAGTCCCTTACTCACTTTGCCACTGGATTCAAGCAAGCCGGGCTGAAGACAGCTGAAATGCCACAAACCGGTCCTCAGAAGCTTGTTTCCGGTCCAGGGAAGGCATGGCATGGCAGTTGGGGCTGGACTGTTCCCATAAGGCACAGGGTCAGACTGATTTGCATATAGCCATGTCTGAACTGGGGTGGGTGAGTGAACTAAAGAATGGTGATGGATTAAACCCAGATCAGTTGACTGGGGGTGAGTGTTTGATTTGTTCAAACGCTCCGTCCATCATCCCCTTTTGTATCGCTTTGTTAAACTACAGAGGCATGAAAGATGCAAGAAGCTCACTTTACTGAAGAACCCAGCTGAGCAGTTCAACTGGACCCTGCTGTATGCTTCATCTGAAGTGAGTCTTGAATCCCAAGTGTTGTTCCTGAGGTCCCGGACCCCTTGGCTGGTGTTAAAATGCCCTCCCCATGCCCAAATTGTAAACACAGGGACATAGAAACTTTTTTTCAACTTTTCCTCCAAAGTACTTGCAGTAGACTTAGACTGCTATCCAGCCAACGCCATCGACGTTGAATGGCTGGTAGAATCCAACTTGATATTTTGTTGCCTAAAAGAGATCTGATTTTCAGAAAAGTTTTTAAGTCCGAACATAGAGTGCTTCATCTAGAGCAATGTGAGCCAAAGCCATTTGACATTGAGACCTTCTTGGGCACAGACACTGTACTTCACCGACTAAGAGCTTTCCTGCCTTCATCGATGAGTGTGCCTGGACCCTGCTCTCCAGCTACCCACCAATAACAACCGCGACTATGATCCAGCTTGCCCAAGCTAACGAGTCTTCGACAACCACCTTTTCTTCAGTAACATTTCTAAGTCCAAAGGTAAGTGTTTGACTGGAATCTACATGCCTTCGTATCTTATCTGCATGCCATTGTGGTTGGCTTCAAACCTTACAACTGTCCTAGGCTACTGAGACCAGTTGCCCATGGTTGGTGCTTTCCACATTTTGGCACTACTTTCATCTCAAACTTTAAACATTCATATCTCCGGTTTCCTTTATTTTTTTGTTGTTGTTGTTTTGGACTCATTTTTTCATTAAAATGTTCTCTATATTTGCAATTGGAATGGAATTTTTATTATGTTGTGTTTTTTACTTTTTTGGTACTTCTAAATGCTTTGTAAATGTTACTAAGTTAAGGCTGCCTGTTCTGTGTCATAGCTACCAGGAGTTCAGCTTAGGTTTAAATGATTGAAACCTTTACTGGACCTAACAACAGGAGTGGTTGTGTTACTTGTGGTACAATATCATCCAAACCAACTAATAATCCACTTTTTCACAGCCCGGAATTCCCAGGAGGACCAAGAGAAGTAGGTCAATGACAAGTATGATGGTATTAGCGAGACTGGAGGCCAAGAACTATGAGGTGGAGAAGAAGAAGAATACAAGGTGGAACAGAAGAAAGCCAGAAGGAGTAGGAAGGGAGCAGGAGCAGCAGGAAAAGAAGAAACCTTAAGACCAGTAGAGGTCTAAGACCAGAAACACGAGGTGGACCAGTCAAACTGGGAGAACATGGGCTATGAGGATGAAGTCAAGGACTAGGAGGTAGGGGACTTTAGGGGGGAGGAGGCGAACCAGAAGAAACAGGAGTCGAAAGAAGGCCAAAAGGAGTAGGGGGAGCAGCACCATCAGGGAAACCAAGACCAGCAAGCGGGCGAGGCCCAGGAGTATCAGAAACTATGGTCAGGAACCTGGAAGACTAAGAGGATCAGGACCTGTTAGGAAAATGAGGACCAAGTGGAGGAGAGAGGTCCATGAGTTGAAAGAAGGATGAGGAAAACCACCTGAAGAATAGAATCATCAAGACAAGGAAAACCAGTACACCAGTATATTTCTTGTGACAACTCCTTATTTACAGAGGCCATGCCTCCTTTAAACGGTACATAAGTATGCTCTTTAGGCCATACCATCTCTAGAGATCGCCACTCTGGATTATGATGGCACTGCAGTTTTCCTCTTGCTGCCAGTTGGTTTGAATGAATGCACTGTTTACCAGTCGCCCCTCGCTGAAGAGATTCAGGCCCTGCTCCCTAATAGAATCTGTTTGCAGCGCATGACTGATGCTCAGCTGAGGGGTGGTGATGCTCCCTTTGCTGGGATCCAAGAAACAAGCTTGCAGGCATGGTCCCCTAATAAAAAGGTCTCACGCACTGATGTATTTTGGACAGAACAGTGAGTGGCTTGAGGTGTGTGTTATAAGGAGGGAACTATCCATGCTATATTACTTCAGCGTCACCACTGCCAGTTGTATTCTCACGGGATTTAACACTAATTCACAAATCTATTTCAATTCTTTTACATAATCACTGAATCAAGGAGAAAATAATGAAACAAATTGTCCTGGACAAATGTGCATAAATTCCACCTTGAACCATTTAATTCATGATTAACTTGCAGTCTATTGATGCTGTATTTCATCTGATGTGTTTACAAAAAGGATAGTTTGTAGTTTCGTGTGTGTTAGATTTCTGTCCTATACAGACACACAACCCTCCTTACTCAGGTAGATGCAAGGGCCTCCCACCATAAAAGCATACAGTGGTTCAGGCAGACAAAATATGTATTATTCTCATGTTGTGCTACAGAGGATATTGGGTGAAGAACAATGTGCAAACTGCACCGTCTTGCAAAGCGAGCTAAGACAGCTCAGTAGGTTGAATTGCGTGCTCAGTGCGTGTTACAACTCTCAAGTTTTCCTGAGTTCATACTTTCATCCTTTCTTTGTAAACTATACAAAGAGAGCTAGTTCAAAAATGATAATGTGTGCTGTAGGTCCTATAGATTGCTCCGTCTCTTCGTTGAAAAAAAAGTAAGGGCTTTGCGGCGGCCCCTGGCACTAGGCCATGAGAGGCGTAACATGCGAGTCCTCGCCCGTGATTGCTGAAACAGCTTACTCACCACATGAATCCGTCAGACGTAGAACGGTCAGACACGTGCCAGTGTGTCACGGACATCATGAGCTCTTCCGAAGACCTACAGTATCCCAGGCTGCTCCTCCAATACAGAGATGGATTTCTTGCCTCTAAGGTAGGCAACTCTAGACTTCGCAGAAGTATATCTAACATAGCTATTATTTACATTAGAAATTATTTCTCCTAACCAATACGGTCAGAAAGTAGACATACTGAGACAAATAGTAAATATGTTAATATGTTTTTGCTATATCAGCTGCTCAAATTTATAAAGCCAAAATAAAAGTAACTGTTTATTTGACCCTAAAGTCTGGCGACTAACACAAGTTCCTACTATTTATCCTGCGTTGGATGCGTCGCGTGACCAGCAGTGATAGACTGTGCACGTGTCCGCCTTGCATCCTCCGTGATTCCTAGGCTTAGAAACAGTGCAGGAGAGGATGCGAAAACTCGAGAAGACAAAGGACAGACTGCGATAAAGTGGACAGGATGAATAGATAGTGGAGAGGGAAAGCGGACAGATGTGGGTTAGAATGAAAGAGGCCAATTATGCCAAGAGGAACCAGGGCAGACTTACAGAAGACCAGAGAATGGACAGACTGCCGTTGAAGCGGCCACGTTGACTTGAAAGTAGGCAGCGGAGAAGAAAGTGGGCAGGCTGGAGGGAGAAATGGCAAAGTAGCAAAAGCGGGCTGAGGCGAAAGTGGACACATTATATTAAAAGCAATGACTCACTCTCGAGGAGGCGTGGAGACTCGGAGGAAGAATGGGAAAATGGTATCGGGGCTTAGAATTGGGGGATAGAGAAGACACCGAGAGAAAAATGAGCAGGCTTGTGCTGGGTAGACAACCTGGAGGACGAAGGCATGCTTAAGTGAACACAGAGAGTGGCAGGATTGTGGAGAAGCGAGCAGGCTTACAGAAAAGCAGAATTGGTGTAAGAATGGACATACAGAAACAGTGGTGGCTGGTGAAGTTTGAGTGAGGTGGGCTGGGCTAGGCCCGGGGTAGGGGGTTACTCTGGTAGGCATGCCATTTTTTAGGAAGCTAGTCACAATTTCCTGTGCAAATGTTATTTAACAAAAATGAGTTAAAAAGATGTAGCTTGTTGGAGTGTTTCTACACTATATTCTAGCCTCATTTACATTATGCAGTAAACAAAGGAGGAACATTGACATGTAATCACACTATACTGTACTGACAATGTACACAAACTTGGAAAACACAATGTGCATGCACAGTATGCACACAGACTGTACAAACCCTATATAACACACAGGCATGGCATCAAAATAACTGTACATTAATAATAAGCGCACATACCGTACTCAAGCATAGGTCACATGCAAATATTCCGTATACAGAATGTGTATGCACACTGAAACTAAATAATCCAGTTTTATTCTGAGCACAAATAGCATTGTCACAATATATACTCTAAAAAATCCTCTACCAGCTCGTACCGATCACAATATGCTGAACAAATACGGCATGTAAACACACAGCATTCCCAAAATCTGCAGGATACACACTGAGTGCAGTTATGCATGCATGCCGACTGTTCAGCACTTAAAAATGCAACAAGCAGACCTAAATAAAAACAAGTCCCTTTTATTTTAATATGCACACACACAACTTGCGCCCACAAACTGGGGTGAGGTTTTGCCCATGCAGAAAGCGCTCACAGCATCTAACAAGGCGTGGCAGGAGACTGAGGCTGCCAAGCTGCTCTTAGAGAAGACAAACATAAAGTATTTTAAAAGTCAATAAAGAACATCAACTACACAGATCAAAAGTCTTTAAAGAAGACTCATGGATATCCAATCATCCCTTAAGGAAAAATCTGACATTAACTTAAGGTCTAGTTAGAGAGATTGAACATAAAATGGGACAAACTCTATTGCTCAAACGCAAAATAAAACACCAAACTTTGTCTCGCTCGTTACCTGAAGCCAAATACACATATTAATTAGACACTGAAGGGCACAGCTTTCAGCCAGGGATTTTCCAGCTGTTTACACATACTGGCTGAAGGCGACAAGAAAATAGATAAGTGTCGACCTCGGACCTGGGGATCCGGGTTCGAGTCTCGGTAACGACGCCAAAAACCTCCTGTGATTCTGGGCAAATCTCTTAATCTCCCCGTGCCTAAATTGAATGTGTGTCCTCATGTAACGTAACTGGTGCTATGTAAAGCGCTCTGATACCTGATTCGGGGCCATATGTATCAAGCTAATTAGCATTCGCAAAGGCTGAAATTCTGCGAATTTCGGCCTTTGCGAATGCTAATTTGACAAATGGTATGTATCAAACATGTTTGATGCAAAATAAGGAATAGCAAAATTTGCAATTCCTTATTTTGCAATTGCTTTTAAGGAATCGCAATTTTTGCGATTCCTTAAATGCAATGGGCCTTATTTATGAAGGCCTTGCGCCGCCGCTGCGTCACTTTTAACATGGGAAAAAGTGACGCATCTGTGGCGCAAGGCTTTCATAAATGAGGCCCAATGTATCAAACAAAAAATATTCAAAAATGCCATTAAGGATTCGCAAACGTAATTTGCGAATTCTTTTCAAAAAGCTTTTTTCCAAAAAACAAAAGGTGCCATATGACGCCCATACATGCCCTTAGGGCATGTATGTGCGCCATATGCCCCCAAATGTCTTTTTCAGGGGTGCAGCAGGGTGTTCTTGAGACACCCCTGCACCCTTGAAGAAATTCCTAATTTGCGATTAGCTAATTGCTAATCGCAAATTGCACCTTCATTCCTATGGGCCTCCTGGCCCATAGAAATGAATGGGTAATTTGCGATTAGCAATTTGCTAATCGCAAATTAGGAATGGTAAAGAATCGCTATTTAATAGCGATTTTGTACATACATACCGTTTTGCGAATTCCAAATAGCGATTCCTTAAAATTCGCTATTTGGAATTCGCAAAACGGTAGTATGATACATATGGCCCTCAGTTCGGGTCTAGTTCGCGCTACATAAAACTCTGCAAAAAAAAAAAAATGTGACATTAGCATGTGTCCATTTAGAATAACGGCTGTTGATGTCAGGTCCACACCAAAGACGTCCAAGGACTGCATTTGCATTTGACAAATAGAGCTGAGCAACAGATAGAAATAAACAGTTTACTTGTTGCATTGCCCCATCAGACAAAGATGATCGTAATTGGATATCTGGCTGCTTGAAATTGAGTGCAGCACAATTCTTTTCTTACCTGATATATCTCCATGTAAAGTGACTAAAGGTACCCCAGGTTAAACTTTGAGCACGTCTCTATGTGGAAAATGTTTTCAATATAGTGGCGTCCCCAGCCTCCCATTTTAACTCTTCGTTTATTAGGGTGCAATAAATTATTAAACTTTTTCGGGAAGTGACAAATATTTATCCAAGTGATTCAAAGTGATGTGTTTATGTCATCCGGCTCACTGACTTGATTTTTTTTGTAGAGCTCAGAATAGGAACTCCTCAAGCGTCTCTGCAAATCCCACAATGATAGTGAAATAAAAACAGCTGCTGCCTTTCAAACCCCTCCAACAGCATGAATGATAGAATAATTATGCAAGCAACAAAACGGGCATTACTTTTAGCAGGCCAGGCCTCCAATAACTACAACAAATCAAATCGGACACTTGGCATTTTTTGAACATCACTAATTGACATAGTGGTACGCTTCAAGACACACGAGTCGGCGATGTGGCCGACTCCTTCACACGACTCCTTCACACAAACACACGCACCTCCAGTGCGTAACACTTTGTCCTTCATTCCACGTCCCATGAGTTTGTTGCTGTCAATAAATCTGAAGACATGCCATAGCTCAAATGGCGGCTAACTGTGGCTCGGGAAGCAAGACTCCTCGAGTCTGCACAGTGTGTCTTCAAAATCGATGACAAACTGCACAGACTCGATTTCTTGGCTTCCTCTCTGCATTCTGTACCACACCCTGTACCACCTATAGTAAGTTGGAAAAGGGTGTGGTGACAATGCACTCCCCTCCTTGATTGAAGTGGATACCAAGCGCAACAGGGCTTGAGACTTAAACACCCAGGGCTAACTTTATCCTCATGTCATTAGGGGGTGGAGCCTGGTCATGGATGCAGTGTCTTTGTCGAGGTGATGACCTCACAGGCCTCAGGGCTGTGAGGTTTTCAGCCCGGCAAATACTCTAGAGTTGGACCCGACAAGGAGAGCATATTTAGGGGAAGGCCCAATAACATGACGCCTTCCGAAGGCGTCATGTTATTGTCACCACAGCAATAAGTACTGGGAGTAGGAGTGTACAGCAGCTCAGTGCGTATTGTGAATAAGTTTAGCTTTGCTTCTGTTCAAAGCTTTCTTTTGACCGTGAATGTAAAGGGGTCGGAGCCTAGACGCCCTCTACGAAAAACCGCCGCTGTATGGAAATATAAATGGTTAGAATTCAAACAATGAGGCAAAGTGTGCAGGCTGATGGGAAATGGGCAGACTGCGGATATTGAGCAAAATGCTATAAAAGTAGGACATACTGGGGGGAAGAGGGCAGGCTTAGGGGAAAGTAGCAGAACTTGTCGGAAAGTCTTTGGGAAAGCAGGAACATTCAGGGGGAGAATCAGACAAGCAGGCTAAGTGGTACGCAGGCAGGGTCGCTACTGGGTACATTGGGGAGCGAGCAGGCAGCCCTCCAGGGAGAATGGGCAGGCATTGAGTAAGTAGAAAGGCAGAAGGAAGAACTGGCAGACATTGTTTCAGAGCTTCCATCAGTGCACCTAGAAGGAATGCCACCGAAATCTTGCAATTTGGGGGGGGGGGGGGGGCACATATTCCTGGGTAGGACTGTGGTGTAGGCAGGGGAATTTTCTCCATAGGGACATTGATCTCTGACTGTACCTACTTCACACATACACATTATGTATGCCACCACAGGACTGCCTCTCCTGGCAGACAGTAGGTGTACCGTTTATACTAGAAGGCGTGATTTATTGGCGACCCGCAGCTAGAGCTGTTTAAATTAAATGAGCATGTCAGGTTCATCAGAATTTTGCTTCTGGTCAGCCCAACAAGTGTAGTTCAGGCTGGCCCTTCATCGCTGTCAGGGAGCTGGGGAAGCAAAGACTCAGCCCCATGGTTCTTAGATGGAGTACTGTGTTCGCCTGTCCTAGCTGTATACTATTATAAACAGCATGCAAGCAGTGCTTTCAGTGGGAGAGATGCATGCAGCTTAGTTTCACTTTCCCTGCCTGGCATTCATTTCTCAGCTCTTCAGTGTGCATTGTGGGTGGATTTCAAAGAGTCAGCCCACGGGTATGCAAGGAAGATCAACTGCTCATTACGTTATTTGTTTATTTATTATGTTTATTTATTATATAACATAATGTCTTGAGTCTTATGTTATGTAATGGTACTCAGGAAATGGACTCCAATATTGTTGATTGTGTTTGTGCTGTGTAAAAAACTGCAACAAAAAAAATGAATGATGTAAAGGTAGCGCAAGTACCCTATAAATGCCACACCATATTTGAGTGTCACCATCCGCCACTGAGTAAAGGCATTTTGTCATATCTCCCAGAGGATTAGGTAGAAACATTGGTGTGTCGGATGTCTCACACATGGTATGCACGGTATTAGCACAGCCCTGCCAAGTACCACACCTTAGGGATTAGACTAATGCATTTTAATACTGTTGTTTGCTTCACTACATTAAATTGCACTATTCATGCATCTTATAGTGCCCTGGGGTCTTGCCAGGGAACACTCTAGTATGAGAAGCTGCAGTGCTGCGAGTGCCCTAGCAGTGAGTGCGCTGTGCTTCCAGAAGAGAGTGCACAGTGCTGGTGTCTTTTGTTTATTTTCATTTAACACATCAGTGTAAGGAATTGGGTTGTTGGTTGAATGGGGTGTAAACCATGGTTAAGTGGCAACCATAATCCTTGTCAGGGTAAGGCACGAGCACACCCCAATTTAACCTGTACATGCCCACTTGGTAGCTTGGCACAAAGCAGTCCGGCTTAAATCAGAGGCAATTTGTAAGATACTTGTGCAACACTTCAAACAGTAATACTGTGAAAACACACCACAAAAGGAACCCACAACCGATTTAGAAAAATAGAGGCCTTTTTAATATATGAAAAAAAACTAAAATGGTTAAAATCCAATTAGTTCAACTAGAGATATTGTATTTGAGAGCTTTTAGTGAATTTAGCACTAAAAACACAAAGTTCTACTAGGAATATCTGGATGCGCTGGACCGGGACAAAGCATACAATGAAGGGCAGGCAGGCCACATGGACCCAGTTAGGCCCACTGAACAGAGTACCTTAAATCCTGGTTGCGGAGCATTGCATTGATCTCCATCGCAGATGCGCCGCACAGCAGAAGTGATGCGTCAGTTCTGAGATGAGGCACGGCTGGGGTGCACAGTCCTGTTGCATTATCGTCAAGGATCCCATTGATGGGACTTGTGATACAAAGTCTGGTATTGGGGATGCGGTGAGCTGCTGGCAATGCATCGGTTCTGAGGAGCTGCGAGGCTGTAATGCGAAGTCCAACATTGCGAAAGAGGCTTCCATCAAAGAGAGATGCAAGGACCTGGGCTGTGGAACCCTCGTACCATCAGGAGTGATGTGTCTTTTCAGAGGACAGAGGAAGCGATGCAGGTCTTTGTGATTGGTCTAATCAACGCAGGAGTGTCGATGCATCGATGCTGCTTGGGGATGCGCCACTCAGTGGAGGAGATACATTGGTTCTGCTCGGGCATGCATCCTTCAGCAAAGAAGATGTGTCACTTCTGCTAGCAAGCACCTTATGCCCAGCTCCAAGGGTCCAAGACTGGGGAGGCACCACTTGGAAAGGTAGATTCACAGATGGCATATTCCATGTGCAAGTTTATTCGAATGTATAAATTATTATTAGAATATACATTTTAAGGAAGAAATAAGCGACAAGTGCCATGGTAATGTTTTGTCCCTGATGCTTTAGATCAGTAGTCCAACCAACTTGCTTTAAGAGTCACTTTGGGTTCTGGATTCAATAGATACATGTCCATTACTTCTCACCCAAGCAAGAGGGCAGTAGGCAACAGGTCAGTACAACATAGCAGGGGCCCGCCAGAGTGCAGCGAGGCAGTCCTACAGCAGCACAGCAGACTGTCTTCCTGGCAGAGTATCGAGAGGTATCGAAGTGTACGGAAGTGGTGGTGTCCAAGGTCTTTCTTTTATACACAGTTGTACAGTTGAAGCGGGGAGAAGCTTTTAGTGACTTGCCTTTGAAGTGCACAGATTCCCGCACTTCACTACCTTGACTCAAGACTAACTACATGGGGTACACAGCCCTTTGTGTGGAGGCAGAACATAGCTTATTCAGGTGTAAGGGAGGCTAGGCCCAGCCCATCTTGCCAGTCATGGTCCACTCAGTCACAACTAAGCTCCGTTTGCGTTTGGCTGTTTAGGAGGAATACACTAATCCCAACTGCCTACCACACACAGTCATATGGCCAGAGACAGTCTGCAGGCACCAAATGGCTAAGGCATGAAAATTACGACTTTCTAAAAGTGCCCTTTTCAGAATTGTAATTTAAAATACGATCTTACCATAGGTTAGGATTTTAAATTAGAATTCCAGAGACACCAAAATTGAATCAATTTTATCTTCCCATCTAAAAATTGCATTTATAAAATGTAATAAGGTAATCCCAATGTTGTCCTATGGGAGATATAGGCTTTTCAATAGTGAAAAAAAATGTAAAACATTTTCACTACCAGGACAGGTAAAACCTAAAAGTACATGTCCTGCTTCTTAAATATATTGCACCCTGCCCAATGGGCTGTCCACTGCCTACCCTAGGGGTGACTTGTATGTGTTAAAAAGGAAGATTAGGGCCTGGCAAAAGACCTATTTTGCCAGGTCCAAATAGCAGACTTCAGGCATGTTTAAGGGACTACTTAAGTGGGTGGCAAAATCAGTGCTGCAGGCCCCCTAGTAGCATTTAATTTACAAGTCCTGGACACTTATAATACGTTTTTACTAGGGACTTATAAGTAAATTAATTATGTCAATTGGGTATAAGTTACCACGTGTGGAAGAGAGACCGTGTGCACTTTAGCACTAGTTAGCAGTGGTAAAGTACTCAGAGTCCTAAGCGCAGTCAAAATGAGGTAAAAAATAAGAGTGGAGGAAGGCAAAAAGTTGGGTGGAATTTCAGTAATCATCCACAATGCATCAAGCTGAGCTAGTGTTCGGGACTCTGTTTAGCATACCAAGGGTCTTTTGAGTGTCAGCATCGCATAGATAAGCAATATATTTTGACCTGGCTGGGTGTCCTCATGTGGATTCGGGGGGGGGGGGGGGCGACACTTTGCATGTTGCTTTTTTCTGGCAAGGTTACTGCCCCGAACTGTGATCATGCAGGTGATTGGTCACAGAGCACAGCTCATGTGGTGGACAGCCTCTTTGTTTTACGTTGCCCTGCTGCCCTGCCACCATTACATTAGTGGTGCCTTTTTTAATTGTCCATGCACAAATGTAGAGGAGGTCACGCTCATTGGTAGGTAGTGCTCTTTCAAGTCTTGACTTGCCCAGCCCCAGTGTCTCAGCAGCCCCTTGAATCTGACAGACATCAGTGTTGTGGCCCAGCTGGGATAGATGAAAATAACTTGACATGACCTCCCACCCGTCTCCTCGTGTGTTGGGCGGGTAGACACTGAGGTCACAGGTGGTGTATTAACACCAAAGAATTGTTCCCTGTCTTTAAAAGATGGCTACGCTGACATGTGACTGGACAGAATGGAACCACATGGCGCACATCAGAACAGAGTCACAGACCCTCAACTCTGCCCCAGTTTGACAGACTTACAGCAGTATACCTTACCTGCTGTTGTCCACTTGTGTGGATGGTGGGGGGCAAGGACAGACCCCCGGCTTTCTAAGGCACTGCTCATCTGGCCAGCGTATGACTGCCAGTGGCAATGGGCTGCAGTGAGCTCAGAGGCTCTCGTCTGGTGATTCATCCTCAGAAGCACTAAAACCCTCTGAAAGGGTCAGCGATATCAGCATAATGGGCTCCTCCACCAGGCATTCAGGCAATTAACAGACAAAAGCTGTACTGTGGCTAAATGCGAAGATTTCAAACACGGTTTTTTAACTGTATGCTTAGGCCCCCTGTCACTCATGTGTGTGGCTGTGTTGCAGGTAGCATTTCATAGGGCTGTGGGGGAGAGGGCACCGAAAGAGAAAATTGTGGGAGTCAATTCTCATTCCAATGAACTGTTGTGTTTTGGGTGAGCGAGTTCTCTTTTATTCAGTTCCAGCTGGGCTCAACTCAATGCCTCACTCAAAGAACCATCAGAACTCCTTTTGTTCGAGTGTCATCCTGGCTTGGGCAGCCTAATTGGAGCTGAATACCCTGATGCCAAGGCCATAAAAAGAATTCAGCATGCCACTTCACAATTTATTAAATTATGATTTGGAGGCAGGTTTTGATTGTCCACGATGTTTTTCACAGATATTTACACATTGTTAGAAGGTAAGAGATATCTGTCTAAATGAATGATTTACAAATAACTATTTAAACAGCACTCACTAGGAAAAACAAAGAAAAAAATAGTAGGGATCCAAAGTTATGCACTGCAATCTGCATGCAGCTCCTTGATGCCAGTTAGTAACTCATTGAGCTAAAATTCAATGTCTCTAATCTGTGACCAAAACAAAAGGATCTCTCAAGCATAAGCTGGACTGTTCCCAAGAGGCACTAGGTCAGACTGATTAGCATATGGCCATGTCTGAACTGGGGTGGTAGAGTGAGCTAAAAAATGATGATGGATTAAACCCAGATCAGTTGACTGGGGGTGAGTGTTTGATTTGCTCAAATGCTCCATCTATCATCCCCTTTGGTATCGCTTTGTTCGCCCTAAAATAGTAGTGTAAGCCCAGACGTGGGTCCCTTTCTCACTTTGCCACGGGATTCAAGATAGCCTGGCTGATGAGGGTTATGAACCCGAAACCGGTCCCAGGATGCTTGTTTCTGGTCCGGGGAAGACATGGCTTGGCAGTTCGGGCTGGAGTGTTCCCATGAGGCACAGGGTCAGACTGATTTGCATATGGCCATGTCTGAACTGGGGTGGTGGAGTGAGCTAAAGAATGATGAGGGATTAAACCCAGATCAGTTGACAAGGGGTGTTTGATTTGCTCAAAAGCTCTGTCCATCATCCTCTTTGGTATCGCACTGACTGAGCTGTCCACATAAAATACAAATCTGTGACCTGCTTGCTAAGCGTGGTCCTTTGCAGCAGGCACATTAACCCTTCATGGTCTTTTATAACTAGACTGCACAGGGAAATATCTAGCAAGTGCATTGCCCATCAGACCACCAAATTGTCTAGTGTCAATCAGTTTTCTTTATCAGGTGGTTTGCAGCAGTTTTAAGGACATTTTTGAGCTTCTGTTTGCTCAAAAGGGGAACTCTCTGATATTTATCTCTTTAAATGGACTTTATTGCTTTCTTTTATTTGTGAGAACGTGTCACTCGAAATGTCACACATTTGCGGTAGCATGTCACGTATAAGTGGTCTAGAAATGTGGCAGCTATGTTAGCACAGTAATGTTCCTTACACAAATGTTTATGCGGACCCCTCCAGAGGAACGGCTCGCCATGACTCACCTTTGGATTACTCTCTCTGAGCTTTCTTCCACTTCTGCATTAATTCTGCTGAGCTCAAGTGAAATTTGTCTGTTCCTTTTAATAGCTTTAAATCTCGGTAGCTACCTTGTTTGGCTGGGTTTTTAAACCATGCCCACAGGTTCTTTAGGCTTTGCATTGGGAAATCAAATCATTTTATGATGAAGACACCACTTTGGTTGTGCTTTATGTGATCAAAGTATCCTGTTTTATAAGAGGTGAATGGAAACTAGCACCGAACGCTGTCTGCACAGCGACGTCAGGGATTCAATCAATCAATCAGGAGTTTGTTAAAGCGCGACTACTCACCCGTAAGGGTCTCAAGGCGCTAGGGGTGGGGGGGGGGGGGTGCAGGTTCCATTCCATCAAGGAGGGGGTCTGTCGAAGAGCCAGGTTTTGAGGTTTCTTGCGAAGATGGGGAGCGATGTTGTCTGTCTGAGGTGGAGCGGAAGGGCGTTCCATGCTTTGGCCGCGAGGAAGGAGAAGGAGCGGCCTCCCGATCTGGTCTTTCTGGTGCGGGGGACCACAGCGTAGGAAAGCTGGGCTGATCGTAGGGTCCTTTGGGGTGCGTGGAATTTGAGTCGACTGTTCAGGTATGCTGGTCCGGTGCCGTGGAGGGCCTTGTGTGCGTGGGTGAGCATCTTAAAGGTGATTCTCGCCTCGACGGGGAGCCAGTGGAGTGTGCGCAGGTGCTGGGAGATGTGGCAGTGTTTTGGCAGGTTGAGGACCAGTCTTGCGGCGGCGTTCTGGATGTTCTGTAGCTTGCGGATGAGGTTTTTGTTTATTCCGGCGTAGAGTGCGTTGCCGTAGTCGAGTCTGCTGGTGACCAGGGCGTGAGTGACTGTCTTTCGGTGTTCGAGGGGGATCCATTTGAAGGTCTTACGAAGGAGGCGGAGGGTGTGGAAGCAGGAAGATGAGACAGAGTTGATCTGGCGGTCCATTTTGAGCTCGGAGTCCAGGATGATTCCCAGGTTGCGTGCGTGGTCTGTGGGGGTTGGCGGGTTTCCGAGGGCGGTGGGCCACCAGGTGTCACTCCAGGCGTCGGGGTTTGGGCCCATGATGAGTACTTCTGTTTTGTTGGTGTTTAGTTGTAGGCAGCTGTTTTTCATCAATTTGGCGACGGCTTCCATGCCTTCTCGAAAGTTGCGTCTGGCGGTGTTGGGCTCGTTGGATAGGGAGAGGATGAGCTGGGTGTCGTATGCATATGACACGATGTTGAGTCCGTAGGTTCTGACGATGGGGGCAAGTGGAGCCATGTAGACGTTGAAGAGCGTCGGGCTGAGGGAGGAGCCCTGGGGGACTCCGCAGGTGATAGGTGTGGGGTCCGAGAGGAAAGGGGGGGGAGTCTGACACGCTGCGTCCTGCTGGAGAGGAAGGAGCAGATCCAGTCAAGGGCCTTGTCCTGGATTCCTGCATCGTAGAGTCTGCGTATTAGGGTGCGGTGGGAGACTGTGTCGAACGCCGCTGATAGGTCGAGGAGGATGAGGGCTACTGTTTCTCCTTTGTCCAGTAAGGTGCGGATGTCGTCTTTTGCGGCGAGGAGGGCGGTTTCCGTACTGTGGTTTTTTTCTGAAGCCGGATTGGGAGGAGTCGAGGATGTTGTGTTCTTCAATGAATGTGGCGAGTTGGCTGTTGATGGCTTTCTCGATGACTTTTGCTGGGAACGGGAGCAGGGAGATGGGTCTGTAGTTTTTGAGGTCGGTGGGGTCCGCTGAGGGTTTCTTTAGGAGGGGGTTGACCTCGGCGTGTTTCCAGTCGTCGGGGAATGAGGCGGTCGCCAGGGAGCAGTTGATGGTTTGGCGGAGCATGGGTGCGATGGTGTTGGCGGCTCTGTTGAAGATGTGGTGGGGGCAGGAGTCCGTGGGGGCCCCTGAGTGGATTGACTTCATTGTCTTCAGTGTGTCTTCGGTGGTGAGGGCTGTCCAGTCATCAATCACTGGTTTCCGGGTGTCGGGGGTGGTTGGTGAGGGTTCAGTGTGTTGGTTGTCTTCGTCGAAGTTGTCGTAGATGCTCTTGATTTTGTGGTGGAAAAAGATGCTGAGTTTGTCGCAGAGGTCTTGTGAGGGAGGGATGTCGGTAGACTCGCTGGTGGGTTGGGCGAACTCCTTGATGATGCTGAAGAGTTCCTTGCTGTTGTGTGCGTGGGTGGAGATTCTGTCTTCAATCGCTTTTTTCCTCGTTTCTCTGATGAGTTGATGGTGGGCGTTGGTGGCGGCTCTGAAGTTGTTGTGGGCTTCTGTGGATTTGGTGCTTCTCCAGGCCTTTTCGAGGCGGCGGCATGTGCGCCTGGACTCTCGAAGTTTGGTGGTAAACCATCTGGCTTTCTTGGCATGGGTATTGTTGTTTTTCTTGAGGGGGGCTATGGTGTTGGTGCTGTCCGAGATCCATCTATGCAGGGTTCGGGCTGCGGTGTTGGGGTCGTCGTTTTCCGCGATGGTTGGGGTGGAGTTGTTGAGTGAGGAGGTGAGCTGGTCATCGGTGATTTTGGTCCAGTTTCTTTGTGGAAGCAGGTGCTGGTGTCTGTGGATGGTGGGTGTTCTGAAGGTGAAGTGGACGCAACGATGGTCGGTCCATGGGAGTTCGGTGGTGTGGCTGAAGGTGATGGAGTTTCCTGTAGTGAAGAGGGGGTCGAGGGTGTGTCCTGCTGAGTGCGTGGGCTCGGTCACGATCTGGCGGAGTCCAATGTTGTGGAGGTTGTCCAGGAGGGATGTGGTGTTGGGGTCCAGTTGATTGTCGAGGTGGAAGTTGAGGTCTCCCAGCAGGGTGTAGTTGGTGGATGCGATGGCCTGCGGGTTGATAATGTCCGTAATGGAGTTGGCGAAGGGTCCGCGGGGTCCAGGGGGTCGGTAGATGAGGGTTCCTCGGAGGGCGGCGGTGGGGCTGGCCAGTATCTTGAAGTGAAGGTGTTCCATCAGTTCTGTGGACTCGTCAGGGAGTGTGCTCAGGCGGAGGCTGGATTTGTGGACGATGGCGATTCCTCCTCCTGGGTGGATGGGGCGGTCCTTCCTGGAGATCTTGTATCCTTGGGGGATGGCGATGGCGATGTCCGGTCCTGAGGTGGTGTTGGTCCAGGTTTCGGTGAAGAATGCTACGTCTGGGGTTGTGCTGTCGAGGAGGTCCCAGATTTCTGTGGCGTGTTTGTGGAGGGATCGGACGTTGAGGAGGATGCATTGTAGGGTCTTCGGTTCGGTTGTGTTCTTGTGGGCGGGTTGTGCTGGATCCGTGTTCTTGACGGTGCTGCAGGTGTGCCGGCAGCGGTGACAGCTGAAGGGTCCATGGGTGTCGGCTGGTGATGCTAGCTTGCAGTTGTTGTTGCAGCCTGGGTTGAGTGCGTGGAGTGCTGCTGGGTCGTAGCGTTGGCGGGGGGGAGGTCCAGGGTTCCTGGTGCTGGTCGCGGACGGGTCGCAGACGGGCGCAGACGTGCTTGCCTTTGACGCGCCTTCGGTGCACCAGCGGCGCGCCCGCAGCCCGCGGCCGCGCAGTGGCCGCCATTAAGTAGGGGTCGGGGAGGCCTGGACAGCTGGGAGGCGGGAGCGGGGAGGGGAGCTGGATTGGGCCGGTCATGCTGGGGGGGAGGGGCCGCGGGGGCAGCAGCGGCGGGGAAAGGTAAAGGGAGGAAAGAAGGGATAAAGAAAAAAGGGAAAATAAGCAGAAATAAGGCACAAAAGAACAGAGATGCAGAAAAGAGCAGAAAGGAGAAAGATAGAAAGGGTAAAAAAACGAGTGAAAACGTGTGAAGGAGCAGAGGGAGAGAAAGGGAAAATGGGCAAAAATAAGGCACAGAAGAGCAGAGGTGCAGGAAGGTGAAAGATAGAAAGGGAAAAAAACGAGTGAAAACGAGTGAAGGAGCAGAGGGAGAGAAAGGGAAATGGGCAGAAATAAGGCGCAAAAGAGCAGAGGTGCAGAAAGGTGAAAGATAGAAAGGGGAGAAAAAGGAGCGAAGGAGCAGAAAGAAAGAAAGGAGACAGAGGTCCACTGGACCACCAGGGATGAGGCGCAGGGAAACCTGCGGGTGGAGGAGGGCCTCGATCACCAACACTCAAGAGTGCAGGGGCAGGGGCACCTCACTTAATGGTGGAGCTGCGAGGGTGGGAGAGCAATTTCACTGACAATGAGTCAGTGGTCTTGCTCGCCTGTCCCCGCAGTGGCCGCCATTAAGTAGGGGTCGGGGAGGGCTGGACAGCTGGGAGGCGGGAGCGGGGAGGGGAGCTGGATTGGGCCGGTCATGCTGGGGGGGAGGGGCCGCGGGGGCAGCAGCGGCGGGGAAAGGTAAAGGGAGGAAAGAAGGGATAAAGAAAAAAGGGAAAATAAGCAGAAATAAGGCACAAAAGAGCAGAGATGCAGAAAAGAGCAGAAAGGAGAAAGATAGAAAGGGTAAAAAAACGAGTGAAAACGTGTGAAGGAGCAGAGGGAGAGAAAGGGAAAATGGGCAAAAATAAGGCACAGAAGAGCAGAGGTGCAGGAAGGTGAAAGATAGAAAGGGAAAAAAACGAGTGAAGGAGCAGAGGGAGAGAAAGGGAAATGGGCAGAAATAAGGCGCAAAAGAGCAGAGGTGCAGAAAGGTGAAAGATAGAAAGGGGAGAAAAAGGAGCGAAGGAGCAGAAAGAAAGAAAGGAGACAGAGGTCCACTGGACCACCAGGGATGAGGCGCAGGGAAACCTGCGGGTGGAGGAGGGCCTCGATCACCAACACTCAAGAGTGCAGGGGCAGGGGCACCTCACTTAATGGTGGAGCTGCGAGGGTGGGAGAGCAATTTCACTGACAATGAGTCAGTGGTCTTGCTCGCCTGTCCCCGCAGTGGCCGCCATTAAGTAGGGGTCGGGGAGGGCTGGACAGCTGGGAGGCGGGAGCGGGGAGGGGAGCTGGATTGGGCCGGTCATGCTGGGGGGGGAGGGGCCGCGGGGGCAGCAGCGGCGGGGAAAGGTAAAGGGAGGAAAGAAGGGATAAAGAAAAAAGGGAAAATAAGCAGAAATAAGGCACAAAAGAGCAGAGATGCAGAAAAGAGCAGAAAGGAGAAAGATAGAAAGGGTAAAAAAACGAGTGAAAACGTGTGAAGGAGCAGAGGGAGAGAAAGGGAAAATGGGCAAAAATAAGGCACAGAAGAGCAGAGGTGCAGGAAGGTGAAAGATAGAAAGGGAAAAAAACGAGTGAAAACGAGTGAAGGAGCAGAGGGAGAGAAAGGGAAATGGGCAGAAATAAGGCGCAAAAGAGCAGAGGTGCAGAAAGGTGAAAGATAGAAAGGGGAGAAAAAGGAGCGAAGGAGCAGAAAGAAAGAAAGGAGACAGAGGTCCACTGGACCACCAGGGATGAGGCGCAGGGAAACCTGCGGGTGGAGGAGGGCCTCGATCACCAACACTCAAGAGTGCAGGGGCAGGGGCACCTCACTTAATGGTGGAGCTGCGAGGGTGGGAGAGCAATTTCACTGACAATGAGTCAGGGATTAAGCTGGGAGGTGCTACTTTACAAGCACATTTACTCAGGGTGTGTAGAGTGGGCAGTCATTTAACACTGGACAGGCCACTCCACTCAAAGGTGTGGTGCAGGGAGCAGTACGCCCTATATGATTTGTAGGGGGTCAGGGAAACCGCAAGTAGACACTTCACTATGATCGTTAAAGCCTTGCATCCTGCAGGTTGAGCAAGACAAGCATGTATGGAGCCAACATCGGAAGGTGTGGTCCTGAAAAGTAAGGATGAGGACTTCACCCATCAATGGGTCTGTTTCAGAAACCAAAGGGGAACATTTTCTCCAATAATATTCGTTCCTATTGCAATTGGTTGGTCATTAATGTACTGGGAAAGGTGCCAATGGTTCTCAACTACAGAGGGGTTAATTGAGAACAAATCTATGAACCATGCCCTTATAAGGAAACAAATAACAGTGTTCTTTTAGTGTTCTTTTATACTTGTCCAAACCTTTTTTAATGATGAATATGTATACAGTGGTTTTGTGAAGCATTAATTTGGTAAATTTCCAATGATTTACAGAAAACAAAACAAAGATCAATGTCCTGTACAATCAAATGAGAATTTTCAAAGCACCTATTATGAATAATGCACAAAGAATAAAGGGTAACCAAGATATTCTAAATAATCCTTGCCAGTTCTTTGCCATTTATAAATATAGATCTCACCTGTTTGAAAACTCATCAAGTGCTTAGAGCCCTGGGGTAAAGAAGGACAGAGGTTACAAACTTGTGTGCCTCAGTAGAGCAGAAACTGGTAGATAGATTTTTCTCAGAAGGGCTGCTGATGTCTCTGCTGAAAAGAAAAAACTGACATTCATGCAGAGTCAATGAGTGCTCATTTGCTTTTCAATGCTCAAGAAAATCAAGCATTCCAGATCTGTATCTCAAAGACATGTATCCCTTATTGATCTACCATTACCTAGATGGAACGTTTGTGAACAATGTTGTCACGGAGCCCTTTTATGTGTGCAACAACTCCTGGGTTGGAGTGGAACCCAATCATCTTAGGATGAAGACACCACATTGGTGGTGACTTATGTGGTCTTCTGTGTTTGCTGAAAGTATCCTGTTTTATAAGAGACTAATAGAGACTGTAGCACTTACCGTTGTCTGGACAGTGATTCCAGGACCAACGCTGATGTGTGCTATCTTGGATCTGTAGACTCTCTTGGCACAATGGTGGAAACCTTTGCAATGCTAACCAATAGAAACATTGGATTTAACTAGCACATGAACAGTGAGAATGTAGGGATAAACTGTACTTGAACTGCATGTTTGTTTATAATTTTAAAAGTTGAGCATAAACTCAAACCTTTTGATGAACATCACAGAGTCTCATCAAGGCAATAGAATTACCATGGCACGTGTCTCTTAATTTTTCCTCAAGGTGTATATTCTAATAGGAATGTATACATTAAAATAAACTTATACCCTATCAGACACCTTTCAGAGTGCCACGGGCATGCAGGGATTACTAGTTCCAATCGATGGGATAGAGGCCTTTTACTCCTGATGTCCCAGGGGCTGACCTACTGTAGATTCTGAGCAACTGGGCCAAATACCCCTTCTGCACTTGACTCTCAGTTGTGGATGTGAATGAGCAGTCTAAGGCTCCTTCAGGGAGGTGGTATTGATACAGTAAGTGAAGAAGGCTTATAACTCAAAAAGAGCACAGCAATGAATCAATGTCCATCCAAATACTACTTTTATAAGCAAATCAAGTATTTTATTTCTAAGTCTACTCATTCAAAGGAAGGTTACGCCATTCACATACAACACATTTCCCCCTTGAGGTTGGGGCTCTAGTTTTCATTGGAAGGCCCCTATCCCTCCCATTCCTCATATTGCATTTGTGTTTATTCCCCATTCACTAGTAGCCACATCCAGGGAATGCTCACTAGTAGGCCTTATCTCAAGAGTCCACTTCGAATCATCGAATGCAGTCAAAAGTGACTTAGCGCTGCAATATTTGCAAAAAACACAGTTGATGGACAGAATGTAGAACAATGTCATACATTCACCCCAGTACAAGGATCTGGGCCTAAATCCATCGTTTTTTTGCACTCCACACCACCCTGGGTTAGACACTGGCTATATGCAAATCAGCTCTGACCCTGTGCCTCATGGGAACAGTCCAGTCCGAACTACCAAGCCATGTCTTTCCCAGACCGGAATCAAGCATCCAAGGACCGGTTTCTGGCTATCAGCCTTCATTCAGCCTGGATAGCTTGACTCCAGTGGTGTGGAGAGCCTGGGACTCACGTCTGAGCATACCCAGCCCACTCGGGTGAAAATTGCAAAAAACACAGTTGATGGACAGAATGTAGAACAATGTCATACATTCACCCCAGTACAAGGATCTGGGCCTAAATCCATCGTTTTTTTGCACTCCATACCACCCTGGGTTAGACACTGGCTATATGCAAATCAGCTCTGACCCTGTGCCTCATGGGAACAGTCCAGTCCGAACTACCAAGCCATGTCTTTCCCAGACCGGAATCAAGCATCCAAGGACCGGTTTCTGGCTATCAGCCTTCATTCAGCCTGGATAGCTTGACTCCAGTGGTGTGGAGAGCCTGGGACTCACGTCTGAGCATAGCCAGCCCACTCGGGGTGAAAATTGCAAAAAAAACCAGTTGATGGACAGAATGTAGAACAATGTCATACATTCACCCCAGTACAAGGATCTGGGCCTAAATCCATCGTTTTTTTGCACTCCACACCACCCTGGGTTAGACACTGGCTATATGCAAATCAGCTCTGACCCTGTGCCTCATGGGAACAGTCCAGTCCGAACTACCAAGCCATGTCTTTCCCAGACCGGAATCAAGCATCCAAGGACCGGTTTCTGGCTATCAGCCTTCATTCAGCCTGGATAGCTTGACTCCAGTGGTGTGGAGAGCCTGGGACTCACGTCTGAGCATACCCAGCCCACTCGGGTGAAAATTGCAAAAAACACAGTTGATGGACAGAATGTAGAACAATGTCATACATTCACCCCAGTACAAGGATCTGGGCCTAAATCCATCGTTTTTTTGCACTCCATACCACCCTGGGTTAGACACTGGCTATATGCAAATCAGCTCTGACCCTGTGCCTCATGGGAACAGTCCAGTCCGAACTACCAAGCCATGTCTTTCCCAGACCGGAATCAAGCATCCAAGGACCGGTTTCTGGCTATCAGCCTTCATTCAGCCTGGATAGCTTGACTCCAGTGGTGTGGAGAGCCTGGGACTCACGTCCGAGCATAGCCAGCCCACTCGGGGTGAAAATTGCAAAAAAAAACAGTTGATGGACAGAATGTAGAACAATGTCATACATTCACCCCAGTACAAGGATCTGGGCCTAAATCCATCGTTTTTTTGCACTCCACACCACCCTGGGTTAGACACTGGCTATATGCAAATCAGCTCTGACCCTGTGCCTCATGGGAACAGTCCAGTCCGAACTACCAAGCCATGTCTTTCCCAGACCGGAATCAAGCATCCAAGGACCGGTTTCTGGCTATCAGCCTACATTCAGCCTGGATAGCTTGACTCCAGTGGTGTGGAGAGCCTGGGACTCACGTCTGAGCATACCCAGCCCACTCGGGGTGAAAATTGCAAAAAACACAGTTGATGGACAGAATGTAGAACAATGTCATACATTCACCCCAGTACAAGGATCTGGGCCTAAATCCATCGTTTTTGTGCACTCCACACCACCCTGGGTTAGACACTGGCTATATGCAAATCAGCTCTGACCCTGTGCCTCATGGGAACAGTCCACTACCAAGCCATGTCTTTCCCAGACCGGAATCAAGCATCCAAGGACCGGTTTCTGGCTATCAGCCTTCATTCAGCCTGGATAGCTTGACTCCAGTGGTGTGGAGAGCCTGGGAGTCACGTCTGAGCATACCCAGCCCACTCGGGGTGAAAATTGCAAAAAACACAGTTGATGGACAGAATGTAGAACAATGTCATACATTCACCCCAGTACAAGGATCTGGCCCCTAAATCCATCGTTTTTTTGCACTCCACACCACCCTGGGTTAGACACTGGCTATATGCAAATCAGCTCTGGCCCTGTGCCTCATGGGAACAGTCCAGTCCGAACTACCAAGCCATGTCTTTCCCAGACCGGAATCAAGCATCCAAGGACAGGTTTCTGGCTATCAGCCTTCATTCAGCCTGGATAGCTTGACTCCAGTGGTGTGGAGAGCCTGGGACTCACGTCTGAGCATACCCAGCCCACTCGGGGTGAAAATTGCAAAAAACACAGTTGATGGACAGAATGTAGAAGAATGTCATACATTCACCCCAGTACAAGGATCTGGGCCTAAATCCATCGTTTTTTTGCACTCCACACCACCCTGGGTTAGACACTGGCTATATGCAAATCAGCTCTGACCCTGTGCCTCATGGGAACAGTCCAGTCCGAACTACCAAGCCATGTCTTTCCCAGACCAGAATCAAGCATCCAAGGACCGGTTTCTGGCTATCAGCCTTCATTCAGCCTGGATAGCTTGACTCCAGTGGTGTGGAGAGCCTGGGACTCACGTCTGAGCATACCCAGCCCACTCGGGATGAAAATTGCAAAAAACACAGTTGGACAGAATGTAGAAGAATGTCATACATTCACTCCAGTACAAGGATCTGGGCCTAAATCCATCGTTTTTTTGCACTCCACACCACTCTGGGTTAGACACTGGCTATATGCAAATCAGCTCTGACCCTGTGCCTCATGGGAACAGGCCAGTCCGAACTACCAAGCCATGTCTTTCCCAGACCGGAATCAAGCATCCAAGGACCGGTTTCTGGCTATCAGCCTTCATTCAGCCTGAATAGCTTGACTCCAGTGGTGGGGAGAGCCTGGGACTCACGTCTGAGCATACCCAGCCCACTCGGGGTGAAAATTGCACAAAACACAGTTGATGGACAGAATGTAGAACAATGTCATACATTCAACCCAGTACAAGGATCTGGGCCTAAATCCATCGTTTTTTTTGCACTCCACACCACCCTGGGTTAGACACTGGCTATATGCAAATTTGATATTTGATATTTGAGGGGATATTTCTAGAGCGCAGCGTTCGCTCCGGAGGGAGCATCATGGCGCTAAGATTCCTAAAAGCCCAGAAATGGGGGTTGAAGGAGGCTAGATGGCAGCTTTGGTCCAGTCGTCGGGGAGGTTGAAGATCCAAGTCTTTAGGAGATGTCTGAAGGGTTTCTCAAGGGTTTGATGCCTCAGGTGTATGGGCATGCTATTCCATGCTTTAATGGCCAGGAAGCTTAAGGTTTTTCCACCTTTCGTCTTCAAGTTGTACCTGGCAGGGGCATTAGGTTGTCTTGGGCGGAGCGGAGGGGACGAGTCGGGATGTAGTGGGGGAAACGTCTGGTTAGATATTTCGGGCCAGTGGTGTTAAACGCCCGAAAAGCAATGGTAAGAATTTTGAAAAGTATTCTTTTATGGAGGGGAAGCCAATGCAGGGATCTAAGGGCTGAAGAGATGGATGATTTACGGGGTAGTTTAAGAACCAGACGGGCAGCCGTGTGGAGAACGCTCTGAAGTTTTGTCAGAGTAGACTTTTTTGTCCCTGCCAGGAGGCCGTTGCAGTAATCAAGGCGTGAGATTATGAGAGCCACTGTTACTGTTTTCCTGGCATCTAGTGGAAGAAAGTCGAAAAACTTTCTTAGAGATTTTATTATACCAAAGCATCTGCCGGCAACATTCCTGGCGTGCTGATCGAATGAAAGATCTGAGTCGAAGAGTACGCCAAGGTTTCTAGCTGTTACGGTCTGGGGAGGGGCGACAGAGTTATCCGGCCACCAGAGGGCAGGGCAGAAAGAAGTGTTCTTTCTGATGGGGAGGATCTCTGTTGTGCTAGAGTTACATCTAAGATGGTTGGTGTCCATCCAGTGGAAGACCGCTGTTAAACAGTTTTTGAGATTGAGCTCAGCATAGGTTGAGTTGTCCTGAAGGGGTACAATCAACTGTGTATCATCGGCATACGAGGTTACAGGTATGCCGAATGATTCAATCAGGGATAGGAGAGGGATGAGGTAGATATTGAAGAGGAGGGGACTCAGGATGGAGCCTTGGGGTACTCCTGAGGGGACCTTTTTTTCTTTAGATTGAAAGGGGCCAAGAGCGACGGTTTGGCACCTATCAGTGAGGAATGATTTAATCCATGATAGGGCAGTCTCTGAAATCCCTATGTCCGTCAATCTATTGATCAGGATTGAGTGGGATATGGTGTCGAATGCTGCTGTGAGGTCGAGAAGGATAAGAATAGCCTTCTTCCTTTGGTCTTGCAGCAGTTTGATTGTTTCTGATAGTTCAATCAGAGCTGTTTCGGTTGAGTGTTTGGGACAAAAACCCGATTGTTGCGGGTGCAGTATATTATGAGCTTCTAAGTAGGATTTGATTTCTCTGTGGACCAACTGTTCGGTAATTTTTCCCAAAGCCGGGAAAAGAGTGATCGGGCGGAGATTGGTCAGGTCCATCGGGGATTTATTGGCTTTCTTCATGAGAGGTTTGACTAAGCCCGTTTTCCATAGGCGAGGGACCGATCCGGTACTAAGTGACGTGTTGACTATGTAGTTGATAATAGGGTTCACCACGTCTATGAGTTGGTGAAGGATCTTGGGGGGACAGGGGTCGGAGGGGGAACCTTACTTACATAATAGGATAGCTTCTCTGGTTTGAGCAAGGGTGACGGGTGTGAAGTTTTTAAGTCCACCTGCTGAGGATGGTAGTTGGTCAGAAAAGGGGGGCCCTGGAGGAGTACATGGAGGGGGGAAGTTTTTTTGGATGGAGGCGATTTTTTCGTCAAAGTACTCTGATATTCTGTTGCAAAAATCTTGGGAAGGGGGGATTTCGGGTTGGAGTGCTTTGAGCTGGGTGAATGATTTAACTATTGAGAACAAGGTTTTTTGTTTATTACTAGCTTTGTTAATGGCATTGACGTAAAAGATTTTCTTAGCCGATTTAATGTTGGAAAGGTAATTTTTCCTTTGTTGGATAAAAAAGAGGCGGTCGTCGTTGTCGTAGGTTCTGCGCCATTTACGCTCAGCTTTCCTGCAGAGTAGATGGGCAGTAGCTAGAGCAGGGGTGAACCAGGGGGCATTAGTTTTTGTTGTCCTGAGGGTTCTGCAGGGGCGATTGGAAGGGTCCCGTATTTTGATTTCTTGTGAAATCCAATTGTTGAAGAGTTTTGCGTCCAGTTCAATGTTACCAGATAGAACCGGGGACTGAGATTGAAGGATGGGGTTAAGAGTGAGGTTTTCTTGTACTGTTTTCCAGTTGATGGAATTGACGCGGTGTGAACTTGTTCTGTTGGTGGTTGGAGGGTGTGCCTTCGTGATATGGAATGGGATCAAGCTGTGATCTGTCCATATTTGGGGGAGGGGGGGGTAAGGTGATGAGTGAAGGGAAATTAGTGCAGACACCGTCGAGGGTGTGTCCTAGTGAATGGGTTGGTAGAGTGACACTTTGTTGAAGATTAAAGATTTCAAGGGTCTGTAGGAAGTTATTGGTTTGAGAGTCAGATAAGGACTCAAGGTGTAAATTAAAATCCCCAAGAAGAGTAAAATGTGGGTAACAGAGTAGGAAGTGGCCCAGAGAGTCGCTCAGGGAGTCTAGGAACTTGGAGGCGTTTCCGGGAGGACGATAGATCAAACCGCCTGAAAAAGAGGAGGAATTGCTGAGTTTGATAGAAAAACCCATGCCTTCAGTGTTGGTTAAGGGGTCTAAGTTGAACGTGTGACAGGTGAAGACATTTTTCAGTATAATTGCGACGCCACCCCCTCTTCCTTTTGGTCTGTCTTGTCTAAAAAAGGAGTAACCCTGAGGTAGGGTGTTGGCTATATCTGGGTTGCAATCATCCGTAAGCCAGGTTTCGGTGATCAGAAGACAGTCAAGATCAGAGTCAAGGATGAGGTCGTGAATGTCTTGGCTATGCTTACACATGGACCGGGCATTTATCAAACCGCCTTTAAAGGGCTGCGAGGAATCTATGGGAAGGGGTGGGGGGGTGGGGGAGTGAGCTGGGTTAGAAGTGAAGGACCAGCGGCAGTGCTTGCAGCTGTCTGAGCTGGAGGCAATGGGCAAGTCAATTTTGCATGAGCAGTAGTTATTACCCCGCAGTAGGTGGAGGGTGCTGGGAAGGTATCTGATATGCGTGGTGGTTTGGGCAGGGTTTCCTGCGCCTGTCGCGGTCTTGGCACGGACGGGCGCAGACAGGCTAGCCTTAGGCGCGCCTTCGGCGCGCAAACGGCGCTCCCGCTGCGCTCGTCCGCTGCGCTTCCTGTGCATGCACATTATTGACAGACAGGGGGGCGTGGCCTAAAGGGGGCTTGGTCAGCGCGCACGCCTGGGCTGATGGCGGCCGCTGGAAGATGCGAAGCGCGACAGCGATCAGGTCGGCTGTGCGCTTAAAGGATGTAAGCAGTGGCGCTATGTCTCAGCAAGTAAGTGACACCACACAGAAGTAAAAAAGTTTAAAAGCAGTTGTTATTAGCACAATATCAAGTGAGCACACATACCACCAGTCCCGGCTTTCCGCCTCAAGACTGGGAAAAGGAATCTGACCTGGCGCTAGTAATCAGCGATTATAAAGGCAGGTCGGGGGGCGTGGCCTAAAGGGGGCGTGGTCAGCACGCACGCCTGGGCTGATGGCGGCCGCTGGAAGATGCGAAGCGCGACAGCGATCAGGTCGGCTGTGCGCTTAAAGGATGTAAGCAGTGGCGCTATGTCTCAGCAAGTAAGTGACACCACACAGAAGTAAAAAAGTTTAAAAGCAGTTGTTATTAGCACAATATCAAGTGAGCACACGTACCACCAGTCCCGGCTTTCCGCCTCAAGACTGGGAAAAGGAATCTGACCTGGCGCTAGTAATCAGCGATTATAAAGGCAGGTCGGGGGCGTGGCCTAAAGGGGGCGTGGTCTGCGCGCACGCCTGGGCTGATGGCGGCCGCTGGAAGATGCGAAGCGCGACAGCGATCAGGTCGGCTGTGCGCTGAAAGGATGTAAGCAGTGGCGCTATGTCTCAGCAAGTAAGTGACACCACACAGAAGTAAAAAAGTTTCAAAGCAGTTGTTATTAGCACAATATCAAGTGAGCACACGTACCACCAGTCCCGGCTTTCCGCCTCAAGACTGGGAAAAGGAATCAGCTCTGACCCTGTGCCTCATGGGTACAGTCCAGTCCGAACTACCAAGCCATGTCTTTCCCAGACCGGAATCAAGCATTCAAGGACCGGTTTCTGGCTATCAGCCTTCATTCAGCCTGGATAGCTTGACTCCAGTGGTGTGGAGAGCCTGGGACTCACGTCTGAGCATACCTAGCCCACTCGGGGTGAAAATTGCAAAAAACACAGTTGATGGACAGAATGTAGAACAATGTCATACATTTACCCCAGTACAAGGATCTGGGCCTAAATCCATCGTTTTTTTGCACTCCACACCACCCTGGGTTAGACACTGGCTATATGCAAATCAGCTCTGACCCTGTGCCTCATGGGAACAGTCCAGTCCGAACTACCAAGCCATGTCTTTCCCAGACCGGAATCAAGCATCCAAGGACCGGTTTCTGGCTATCAGCCTTCATTCAGCCTGGATAGCTTGACTCCAGTGGTGTGGAGAGCCTGGGACTCACGTCTGAGCATACCCAGCCCACTCGGGGTGAAAATTGCAAAAAACACAGTTGATGGAAAGAATGTAGAACAATGTCATACATTCACCCCAGTACAAGGATCTGGGCCTACATCCATCGTTTTTTTGCACTCCACACCACCCTGGGTTAGACACTGGCTATATGCAAATCAGCTCTGACCCTGTGCTATCCAGGCTGAAGAAGGCTGATAGCCAGAAACCGGTCCTTGGATGCTTGATTCCGGTCTAGGAAAGACATGGCTTGGTAGTTCGGACTGGACTGTTCCCATGAGGCACAGGGTCAGAGCTGATTTGCATATAGCCAGTGTCTAACCCAGGGTGGTGTGGAGTGCAAAAAAACGATGGATTTAGGCCCAGATCCTTGTACTGGGGTGAATGTATGACATTGTTCTACATTTTGTCCATCAACTGTGTTTTTTGCAATTTTCGGCCTGAGTGGGCTGGGTATGCTCAGACGTGAGTCCCAGGCTCTCCACACCACTGGAGTCAAGCTATCCAGGCTGAAGAAGGCTGATAGCCAAAAACCGGTCCTTGGATGCTTGATTCCGGTCTGGGAAAGACATGGCTTGGTAGTTAGGACTGGACTGTTCCCATGAGGCACAGGGTCAGAGCTGATTTGCATATAGCCAGTGTCTAACCCAGGGTGGTGTGGAGTGCAAAAAAACGATGGATTTAGGCCCAGATCCTTGTACTGGGGTGAACGTATGACATTGTTCTACATTCTGTCCATCAACTGTGTTTTTTGCAATTTTCGCCCCGAGTGGGCTGGGTATGCTCAGACGTGAGTCCCAGGCTCTCCACACCACTGGAGTCAAGCTATCCAGGCTGAAGAAGGCTTATAGCCAGAAACCGGTCCTTGGATGCTTGATTCCAGTCTGGGAAAGACATGGCTTGGTAGTTCGGACTGGACTGTTCCCATGAGGCACAGGGTCAGAGCTGATTTGCATATAGCCAGTGTCTAACCCAGGGTGGTGTGGAGTGCACAAAAACGATGGATTTAGGCCCAGATCCTTGTACTGGGGTGAATGTATGACATTGTTCTACATTCTGTCCATCATCTGTGTTTTTTGCAATATTTGCAGCAGTGAATATCCCAGGGCCCGGTAGGACTGTAATATGTTCTAGCCGCTCTGGCACGGTGGAAGCTTGCAGCATATTGGAGGGTGCTCTGCCTTCAGACACTCTAAACAGCTATGATCCTGCCTGGAGGAGTCAGCTTCACATGGACTTAGCAGCAGCGCTCTGCGAGTGCAGGCGTTTTCCTTAGCCCACATGGTTGTCCTCCGGCAGAGATCAGTGGTGTTTCCACTCTCCTGCAGATTAACTTTCCACACTCCAGAAGGTGGCGTGTCGGTGATTTTGATGCTGCAGATCTCATTCCTGCTGAGGTAGTGATGCTTCCAGTGCATCGTCACTCAGTCTACATGGTAAGGTCAGTTACAATTCTTGTTTCTCCTGCTGACCTATGAGTCACCGCTGCTCACAGTTCACTGGCTTCTACCTAATCCACACGGCACAATTATTCCAGCAGCCCCTCGCTACATGTGGGGTTGCAGCATCACTGCCATACAAGGCTTCGGTCCTCACTGCACATCAGTCGCTTCTGTAGCGGCACCTCCTGGCATATGAGGTCATTGCTATGGTATTGGACAGGCTTTTGCTCTGATCCCAAGGCAGTCTCTTCCACAGCTGCTCCTCCTGACTCACAGGGATTGCCCTAGAGTGCAGCTTACGCCCTTACCACATGGCAATCTTTTAAAACAGCTATGTTCACGGTGGATCCTTCCTGGCATATGGCTGTCACAGATTCATTCCTTTACACAAGCAGCAACACAGTCAATGCAGCAGCTCTCTCCTTACACCTCGTACCAGGAGTCCACACAGAAGGGCTCCCTACTAGACTTTGCTCTTTCCATTGCCTTCCTCTTCCTCACAGGGCACACTGATCTTGGCAAGCAGGCATGCACTGGTGCTCCAGGCTCTACAGCAGGTGGTCTTGGTTCACTAGGTGACCCAGCAGGAAAACTAGCACGCTTTGGCCCCCACTCCTGGTCACAGGCAGAAGTCTTGCAGAGTTTCACCCTTCACACACTGCCCATCTGGCTGATTACAATTTCTGGGGTGTCAAACTCCTCTTTTTATAGTTCATTTTCAGGCACCAAATGTGATTAAGGGTCTGGGTCTTTACATTTTTATTGAGGGGTCTGCTTCTTTTGAAGTACCTACTTCTCTTCCTCTTGAAAATCTGCCTGCCACAGCAGAAGACACCCCAAATCTGATAATCCCACAACATAGGATATGGGAGTGACTAGAATTCACATCAGGATGTCAGCCATAGTTGTTTATGCATCAAAAGATTAATTTTGGGCTCCCAGCGCCACTCTTTATAATTTCCTTATTGACCCTGTTGGACTTGGCCCTTTCTGAAAAGTCATTCCCAAATGTTTTGCCTTCATGCCTCGTATGTTTTTGTATGCCTTTGGGGCTCTGTGAACTTTAAGACTGCTCACCAGTGCTAAAGTGCTAGTGCTGACTTCTAAAAACATGGTAAAAGTGGCTTATACCACATTTACTTATAAGTCCCAAGTAAAGCAGTGTACCATATACCCAGGGTCTGTACATTAAATGCTACTAGTGGGCCTGAAGTTCTTATTGTGCTACCCATTTAATTAACCCCTTAAAACATGTCCCTGGTCTGCCATTGTAGCGTAAATGTAGTTTTAAACTGTGAATTCGATTTACCAATGTAACCCATTTGCCAAGCCTTATATTCCCTTTGTATATAAGTCACTCCCTAAGGTATGCCCTAGGTCAGTGTTTCCCAAACGTTTGACTCTGAAGGACCCCCACTGAATCACTACCGGAAGCCGGGGACCCCCGAGCAATTTGTACAATTTAAATTTCCAAAAATTAAAACAGTAATTTGCAAAAAATACACAAACAAGTATACACCAAACAAATACTTGCATTACTAAAGCTTTTCTTATTTTATATTGAAAAATATGCAAAAATCTAAACATTTTAATGGGTAGGATGGGGCTGCATCTCGGCGACTAACTTTTCAATGTTTGGTTTTATTTTGGAAAGTTGAATCCTTAAGTCAGATTCTACATTTTGCAAGCAAATTCTGTTCTTATTTTTAAGGTACATAAGATTTGGGAAAGCCTTCTCACATAAATATGTGGTGGGGAATGGAAGTAAAACCTAAAGTACCTTGTACGATAATTCAGGATAATATGTTCGATCTTGCACCCCAAAAAATTTGTCAGACTCAGAGACTTTTCCTTGAATGGAAGTTTAAGTGCACTATCGGTGGAGATTTCAATCAAACCGTTTTCTTCAGATGCTGTCAGCCCCATTAAATTGTCAATATCTACATTAAAAGGATCTTTAATCCAGTTTTTGCTTTCATCCGGAAGTGGAAAGTACTGACAAACTGCACCGCATATCTTGGAGAGGCTGGATAAAAATTTCTAAGACTTTGTTCAATAATTCATCATCAGCAGATTCCAAGAATGTCTTCAGGTTCTGAAAAGAATCAACATTTCTTTTTGTTAAGAGATGAGCCCATAAGTCCAACTTTTTTATCATTGCCTCAATCTTGTCTTCGACATTAAAAACGACTCCTTGCATACTCTTAATTGAGTGCATTTAAATAGGTGAGGATGTCTGCCATATATGCCAGCATAGCTAAGCAAGTATAGACATGTAAGTGTTCATCAAGTGCAAATGGAGATTCCAGTTCAGTGACAAAAACTCTGCTTTCATCTTTTAATTCAAAAAGCCAAATCAAAACCCTCCCTCGAGACAGCCATCGTACTTCTGTATGCAGCAAATGCTGATGATGGTCACTATCCATGGACTGACAAAGCTGTTAAAAAAGCCTTGAATTTACTGACCTAGGGCCAGATGTAGCTTGCCAAATACCGGTTGGTAACGTCCGATTTCGGCCATTACCGACCGGTATTTGGGATTTGTAATGTAGGGGGCCATAGAATTACAGAATCGGTAATTTTACCGATTCGGTAAATATACAGAGTCGGTAAAATACCGAATCGGTAAATTTACCGATTCTGTAAATCAATATGTAGGTGGCACTGTAATCAGTGCCACAGGCCCTTACCGAATCGTGATTTACCATGCAATACTATTCCATGGTAAATAATAACGAATTCCTGTGTACATGCACATCTGTGCATGTGCACCTGTGCCATGTGTGTCACATGGCACACAAGCCAGAAACAGGGGTGCAACAGGTTGTCAAAGCGACACCCTGTCCCCCTTGTAAATTCGGTATTTTTACCGATTCGGTAATTACCGAATCAGTATCTGCCATTGAATCCTGCGGGCTTCAAGGCCCAGAGGAATCAATGACAAATACCAATTTCAAAACTTTATTCAACAGCATGTCATAAAAGCAAATGACAAATACCGATTCTGTAATTACAGAATCGGTAAATACCGAATCATACCAATTCGGTATTTGTTACCGAATTTCTACCTACATTTGAATTACCGATTCATGAATACCGAATCGGTAAAATTCTGTATTTATGAATTGGTAATTCACATTTACCTACATCTAGGCCCTAGCGTTTATAAAATTTACAATTTTGACTGACTCATTCAAGACCTTTTTCCTTTTTTAATTCCTCTGGTATCTTCCTAGTGGCTAATGTTTCTCAATGAATGCAACAATGAAGCCATACAACTTAAGGGTTAATTTCCCTTATTCATGCTACAAGTCTAGTTAGTCTCCCAGACTTGGCATTTGCCCCATCTGTGCTGATTCCTATGCATTTGAACTACTGAATTCCATTTGACGTCAGAAAGTCATTGAAACTGCTGAAGACCTCTACAGCAGTGGTATGTATCAAATAGAGGCAGAACAGTAAATCTTAAAAAAATTTCCCCTCATAATTGTATCTAACGTAACACAGGAGACGATATTTATTTGCTATGTCCGTACTTTCATCTACTTGTAGGCTATAATGCAAACTTTTTCGATCAACTGTTTCTGTATGTTGTCTGAAATTTTGTCAATTCGCTTTTTTACAGTGTTGTTTGATAATGGCACCAAATTTAAATCTTTTGCTGCTTTTTCTCCAACCATTGCTGTCACCATGGCTTTAGCAGCAGGTACTATTAGTTCTTCAGCAATTGTATGAGGTTTTCCAGCTTTTGCTATGAGCATGGACACTTCATATGAAGCTTTACAGAGCATTTCCATTAACAGATCCTGTTGCAGTTTTCTTAATTATGTTTCTACTTTTTAGGAGCTCTTGCTCTTTATTATTGAAGAATTCTATGGATTTAGTCACATGTTCTTTATGCTTAGTTTCCAAGTGTCTTCGTAATTTAGAAGGTTTCATGGCCTCATTTGACAAAATGTCATAACTTAGCATGCATTGTGGATGCGGTTCATGTTCTGAACGTGAACATGTGAAACCCATGTCTAAATATTCAACATCGTATTTGTAACACTTCTTTTTCTTTTCACTTATATCACTTTGTTTTGAGCATAATGGCTCATCATTGATGTCTTCAGTGGCTTTCCGCTTAAGGTTAAGCCAGTGATCTATCTTCCTTATGTCTTTTAAGGATACCCACAAATGACAAGTCTATTTCACAACATCCATTTATTATGGAATCAATTTCTATCAATGTTATTTGGTGAACCATGTAGTAGACCTTCACTACTTCACCTACTAACTACAGGTTGCCCTCATCAGATGTTCCCAGACTACATATACTTTGTCTTTTAGAGATGGAGCAGCACCTGTAAGAAGATATTAACACTGTATCAACACTACTTTTGTTAAAAAGACAGACAACACTAGAAAATTATATGCATAGAGATGACAAACGTATGTACGCTGCTTCAAGATAATTTCATTTGCTCATTTTAATTGAGCATAACTCATTCATTTGACCTCCATAGTGGAAGCAGTCCATTGTTAATTTGCAGAGAGAGGTTCGCACAATAGTATGGGAGAATATGATCAGGGTTGGAGTTAAGCAAGAACACTTCAGAAAGTCATTTTGTCTGCTACACACTGACCGTAACTGTGTTGAGGTTGAGATTCAATGTACACCTGAGTGTCACAGAAGATTCCTGTGTGGTTTGCTGGCAGCCATGGGACATGGCATGAGCAACTGATGTGACATTGAGAATAGTTAAATGTATACACATACATGGCAACATTTTAGAAGAGGAAAGTGGTTTATTTAAAAACTGTTTGGGAGAACGTATTTCCACCATTTACATCTACTGAAGCAGTTTAGATGGAGACAGCCTGATTGGGTCCATTGGCATAGCCATGTATGCATACAGCAGTGTATTATTTTTAGTAGGTACAAGGCTCCTGCTCTCAGCCATAGCAGCGCCTCTACATTCTCATTTCAGAGCCTATGAGTGATGACCCTTCCTTGCAGAAACAGGTTGAATGACTGGATTATTAGCATGTTTACCTATTCACCATTTAAGTCTAAGAAGATCTAAAAATATTATACATTTATGAAGCATTTTATAATAAAGACATGCCCCAAGAATCAACAAATGTTGTGAAAATTCTAACAAGGTTGTGCACAAAGCGATGAGTCCAGCGTACAGAGCAAATTCAATGTCCATATTAAGAGTTCATCATGGAAGTGCAGGAGATGGCATATTGTTTCAGAGAGATCATGGAGCAATGCTATTCCAATTACCGTAAACACTTGTTAGACATTATCCTTAGTCACAGACAACAGAACAACATATTACCACCAAGGGGTGAGCAGTGCAGTTTAGACATATTTCAGAGAGCCCTTGCATGGCACCTGACATGACCATCTCCTGTTAAGAGGCCCACTGCCCCCGTCCCCTGCCAAAAACAAACTGCAAAGGCTACACAGAATAAGAGCTTGATATGTCCGAGTATGAAAGCTTGACAGCAGACATAATTTACCCAAGGCTTATGGAAAGTGAGTAATTGGACAGCAGCGCCAACATCCTACTGCTGATCCTGGCTGCATCTATTTTTACCCACCTGCCAAGTAACAGTAACCTATACACATGTGCCTTTCCACAGCAGCAGCCACAGACAAAAACTCAACATAAACAGCTCTGTAATTGCTTGATTTTTGCTCACAAATAAGTGTCACTTGTAGTCTTTGAATGTCACTCGAAATGTCATTGAAATTATGAAAATGTCATACATAGGCAATCTGAAACATTGGCAGCTATGTTACATGAGGCTGACATAAGAACGAAAGACATGTTTAAAGCATGCGCGCGCTTTTACTGTAAATGCAAGCATACACTTGTAAATAAAACACTCACATGTAGTTCAAGAGGGAGAAGAGCCCTCCTGCCGGTTGTACTCTCCTTTCAGGGCAAAAGGGGACATATGGTAGCAAAATGCCCTGGGTCAGTGTCACATAGGTTTGTGTAAGCCGCAAGCTCTCCCATACTTGCTGCCTCGGATTAGCCTCCAGCACTTCAGCAGTGCTCCTCCATAAATACCAGCATTTGTAAACAGCGGGAGGATGGTGTGTGCTGAGTTGCATGCAGGCTAAGTTTAAGGAGGCGTAATTGCAAGCAGTGTGGCAGCAAAATCGGTGGCAGCTTTGGCAAACATAAGGGACTGGGAGAGTTTAGGCCACCAAGTGCTAGGCGCTGGAAGCATTCCTACTCACAAGCGGAAGTGGTCAGCAGCAGTAGGACTGCTGGCATAGGGGGTACCTGCCTTCCAAAGTGGTTAGACTCTCTCTCTTCCCTCCCAAAAAATAATAAAAGGGGAACGAAGGAGTTGAGACAACTAAGGCGAAAATAAGAAAATTAAGGAACCAACAACTAACTGCATCCAAAAGCTCTTGGTGCATCAAGCGCGTGCTTCATTGAAATTATGAAAATGTCAGAGATAGTGGAGTGGTGTGGCTCACTGGTTAGAGGCGGAAGACCTGTAAGCAGAGAACGGCCCGGGACCAGGGTTCAATTCCCGACGCGGCAGGGTCTTGGACCAGGGTCAACGGACTCGATAGTTCTCGCTTCAGTGCCTACTCTAACCAGGGAACACACTCGGTAACTCTGGGCATTAAGCTTGCCTCATCTCTACAACGGCCCCCCACAGACGCCGGGGATGCCTGGTTTCACCCTGGAGATACCCAGAAAGGGACCATCTCACAGGGAAAACCGGGACGGGTTCCCCAGCGGTCTACAGCGCCAGGACACTCGGGTAGAGTAACAGTGCGCTTTACAAGACTCCCACATTAACATTTAGGCAATCTGAAACATTGACAGCTGTGTTACATGAGGCTGAAATAAAAAGCAAAGGCATTTTTAAAGCACAGGTGCGCTTTTACTGTATATATGCGTGCGTACACTTGTAAATAAAACACTCACATGCAGATCCAGAGGAAGAGCCCTCCTGCCGGTTCGAGGTGCTCTAATGCTCTTCAGCTTTGATACAAGAGGCACAGCTGCACTCTGCTTTCAGGGCAAAAGGGTACATATGGTAGCAAAATGCCCCAGGGCTGGCTGCAAACAAGAGAGGAAACGCACGCACTGTCGTGCGAGCGCGAGGTCGAGAAACGGCAGAAGCAAATAATAAAATAAAAGGTCAATCACCCTTTAGCTTGCACCTAAAGCTGAATGGGTATTGGCCAGCTTGTATTGTGGTTTCGCCACCCCTGCGCCAACATTCACAGCTCGTGTGCTGTGAGAGTGCATGGGTGTTTTGTTTTTCACTATGACTCCAGACTCAAGTCTGTCCTTCGGACCCCCTGAGAATGTGTCACGGACCCCTGGGGGTCCGCGGACCACAGTTTGGGAAACTCTGCCGTAGGTAGCCCGGTAGCCCACAGGGCTTGGTGCATTGTTATTAAAAGGTTGGACATCTACTTTTATTTTTTGAATGTCCTGATAGTGAAAAACTCCTAAATTCATTTTTCACTACTGTGAGGTCTACCTCTCCCATAGGAAACATTGGGTTGCCTCATTACATTTATTAAGTGCTAACATTTGATTGGGAACAGGTAAAAATGTCATGCTTGGTGTCCAGGAGAATGTAAGTGAAAATCCTCTTGAATGGCAAAGTCAGGTTTTAAGTAACGATTTTGTAAGTTCTACTTTTTGAAGGTTGGTATTTTGCTGCCATAACTATTTGGTGCCTGAAGCCTCTTCCTGGGTCACATGACTGGGTAGAGTTGGTAGCCGGACTTTGTTTATTCCAACTGGGAACAGCCCCGCCTGCAACTAAATAGACTGTGCCCTGCCTTCACACAAAGGACTTGGGACCACAGCATTGTTCACGCAGCCAGATTGGAGCGGGGAGGGAACTTCAAAGTGAATTCTGTAGAAACATCTCCTACTTCAGAGAAGGTACCAGGTATAAAACTAGGATTCTCTGACCTACTTTTCAGTTAATCATTGACCTGTGGAAGGACTCTCACAGTACTGCCTGCTGCTGTGGCCTGCTGTGTACTTCAGAAGGCTCCTTTGCTACACCTAGAAGGACTGCTTTGCTGCCTGAAGGCTGACTTGAACCGTAAGGGGCCTAAACTGCTGTTTGAGCCCTGTTCACGGCTGAACCAAGGCTACAATAGTGAGTCCAACTGCTAGTTGACTGGCTTCCTAATCAGAGCCTCAGGGATAGAAAAGTCTCCAACCATCTTGATCCTGCACCTGGTACCAGCCTGAGTGAGCCCTAACCTTCGAGTTGCGACCCTCCATTCAAGGTTTCTAAATTTTGGTGCTAACAGTGCCCAGGTAGCCAAAACTTGGATCTTAAAACCTTTTTGGCTAAAAACTGGATTAAGAACAGAAAGGAGGCTGGGATCAACCTGCTCATCAATGTGTGCAATGTGCATCGTCGGTCAGCCTGACTTCACAGCAATGTCCACTACATTCCGCTCTGCAGCTGCAAATCCTGTTCAGTGGTCCTTTGCCAAATGGGTATCCAGCATTGTGGAGCTCTCATCAGCTACAGCCTCCAACTGGAGAGTTTCAACGTCAAAAAACAAGCCAAGTACAAACATAGAAATATTCACTGTGACTTTGTCCAATGGCTCCCCAACGACTATGCCTCCTCCTCGAACACCAACTTGAACTTCTACCTTCTCAGAGATTTTTATCAACATTTCTTCTAATTCTGAAGGTAAGTGCTGACTGGACCCTATACACTTTTTGCATCCTACTTGCTATCCATCTCGGTCGGCCATGTTTTTCAACTTTGACCGAGTCTCGCATGACTAGATGTCGTTGTTTAGTGCATTGAGGTTTCTAGGTGCAAGTTTTTACCTTAAACTTAAAAAAATCATAATGTCAGGTCTGCTGATTGGATAATTTATTAAAATAGAATCTTTTTTACTAAATTGTTGTCGGCTTTTTCTTGTGTTTTGTTTTCACTGTAATGCAGTTTGTTTTCTTCATAAATCCTTTACTCGTTGCCTCTAAGTTAAGCCTGACTGCTTTGTGCCAAACTCGCGGAGGGTTAAGCGCAGAATAATTTAGAGACATTTGTGGCTCAGCCTAACAGGGATTGCAGTGGTTGCTTGAGTAGTGTTATTCCCTTCCACTCAATAACAGCCACTTTTCTCACAGGCCCCATGTTGTTCCTGAGATGTGCAAGAAGGATTGCGCTGGCACTAGATAGTGCAAGTGTCTCCTAGGGCACATAAGAATTTGTGCTTGACTTGCCAGCTATGTTGTGATCAATAAAGATTTTCAACAAAGTCTTTTTTCTTTTTCACTGTTCTTAAGTATTTTATTCATACTCATAGAAGTTGATTATTGCAAATATTGAAGGTTTGCTTTGCCTCAAAATTTATATATCAAACAATTGTGATTTTCCTTCCAACTTATTTTTCAATTGCGTTTCAAATACATTCCAATGCATTTCGGCTACTGGCCTTCATCAGGGAAATCTGTGAAACAAAATATGTGTCTATCACTATATTGTACATTTAAATGTTTTTAGCAGTGAACAACGTTTTTTAAAAAAAATCATCAACATGTTGTGATCAAATTCTTTTAAGATGACAGGTAAACTTCCACATTTTTTCTCCTCAATACATTTCACTGTATTCTGATTAATGTAACACATGGCTAATGCAAAACATATCCTACATGATCGGGATTCCCTCATTTTACCCATTTGGTTGAAAAAACTTACTCGCGTGTCACCCTTAGGATCACCGAAGTTGACATATGGTAAATTATAAGAGTTAATCGCGTATATGGACGCGAGAGTTAAATGTTAAACACGCGGCTGATGTGCTCGCTAAAAGGTTTTATCGTACGGGGAAAATGCTATTAGGGATGTTAGGTAAAATAAAACACTCAGACGTGCTGTCTGAACTGCTGTAGTGTTTAATCTTAGACGCGCGGTGGATAGGTACACTCGCTAAGCAATTTTAGCATTCGAGAGAAAATGCTTACCGCAATGTTTAATCATCTGAACGCTCGGACGCGCTATCTGAACTGCTGTTCTCACCGCAGCAAAGTCGGCGTGTGACGCGTATGGGTGTGGTTTACATGCAGGATTCCGCGCGCTGTAGTTAAAGGGCTATGCTGTTGTGGTTTAAAGAGCCATGAAGCTAATGTTAAAGTGCCCGGTAAATATCTTATACGGCACTATCTGCGGAGTTTTGTTATACCAACTAGGGAGACGCCACTATTGTGTATCATATACAACCTACTGCTACATTGTTGGACACATGTATCATAACATTTGGTAACTAATAATCAATTGCAACATATTTGCTCAGCACAAATCAACAAATGGTGATTAAATCTGAAAAATAAATGAATCATAAGTAGCAACTAAATTCAGTCCGTTCATTCATCCCATATGGGCGAAAAGTCTGCAGATAGTATATCCAATGGTTTTCACGTTTTAACAACACCTTTCTGTTGTCTGTTTCTTCATTTTTTTCCACAATTTCCAATATGCACGCTTTAATCTGGTTGATTTGATGGTTGTGTTCTACAAAATGGGCGGCTACTGCTGATTTCAATGCTTTAGTACGAATATTGCTTTTGTGTTCGGTTAACCTTGTTTTGAGTTTGCGTTCTGTTTGTCCGACATAGGCTTTACCACATGGGCATTTCATCATGTAAACAATATTCTTGGTATCGCACGTGCCGTTAACTTGTAACTTAATTCTGTTCCCTTTCATAGGGTGGGCAATGGTATTGCCTTCCATAATGTTATTACAATTACTGCAGTTTTTGCACAGGATAGTACCTTTGTATCTTGCGTTGGGTTTCATACTTGTAACATTCTTGATGATTTCTCCTAAGTTTTTGGCTCTAGAAAAAGCAAATATAGGTTCATCAATAAAAATGTTATTGAAATCAGGTTCGATTTGTAGAATTCGCCAATGTTTTTGGATGATTTTCTTAAACTGTGGGCTGACTGTGGAATATTTGCTTACACATGTGGTTTTGTTAGTTTTTTCAGTTTTTGGCATAGAAAGTAATGTTTTTCTATCTTTAGATTGTGCTCTTTCGAGAGCTGCGTTTAGCACTTCATTTGGATATCCTCTTTTTTTGAATTTATTTAGAATGATTTGAGTTTGCGCCTTTGATTCTTCAGGGTCTGAGACAATCCTTTTCACTCGTAAAAGTTGTGAGTATGGTAGGTGTTGTTTGAGGGGAGTTGGGTGGAAGCTCTGGTAGGTTAACAGGTTATTGCGATCTGTGGTCTTGGAGTAAAGTGTTGTTTCGAACTTATCATTCGTTTTTTTAATGGTTACTTCCAGGTAATTGATTTGACTGTCATGAATTTCGTAAGTGAACTGTATTCGTTGATCTATTTGATTTAGTTGTGTGATGTTGGAGATCAAGCTTTCTCTGGTGTCTTTCCACAATAAAAAAATATCATCAATGTATCGTAAATATAGGCGCAACCCTTGTTGCCATTGTTCTTTTTGTAGGATGTGGTTGGTTTCATATTGATGCATAAATATATTCGCATACGAGGGAGCTGCCGGATTTCCCATGGCTGTGCCTGACTTTTGTAAGTACCATTTGTCTTCCCATCTGAAAAAACTATGCATCAAGGTGAAGTTGAGTAGTTCCATCAAAAATATTTTCATATTTTCTTCATAATCCATTTGAAGCAATGCTTCTTCTACTGCTTCTTACCCCATAAGGTGGGGGTATGGAGGTATATAAAGCTTGGACATCAATAGTACACATGATTATGTGTTCTTCTGGGTCAAGTTTTATGTTGTCAAGTTTAATCAGAAAGTCTGTCGTATCTTTAATGTAAGAATTCATGGTGATGACATACGGTTGAAGGTACTTGTCAATTAGTTTACCCACTGGTTCTTGAGTGCTCCCACATGTTGACACTATGGGGCGACAGGGCGGGTTAATGGAGTCTGTGAATTTTTGGTGTCAAATAGAATTTCGGTGTTTTTGGATACTCCATGGTTAGGTATTTTTTCATCTTATCATCTACACACCCTTTGGTTATGCCCTCTGCAATGATACTCTGGAGTACTGTTTGTATTTCTTTCGTTGGGTTAGTGTTCAGTATCATATATGTATTCTCATCTTGTAAATGTAAAGCTGCTTGTGAGTTGTAATAATCCTTGTTCATGATAACAAGAGCGCCACCCTTATCCGCTCTTTGACAAATGATCCTAGGGTTGTTTGCTATTGTTTTAAGAATGTCAAATTCTTTTTGAGTTAGGTCCTTGACTTTGGCTTGTTTTCGGTAATTGATTTTACTCAAATCCTGTTTGACTAATTGCTCAAACAAATCCAAGGTCTTATGGCTAATAGGGGCCATGTAAGTACTTGTGGTGGTGAGACCCTTGAGGGAATCTTCCTTTGCCTTTTGAGTTTCTCCTACAATGTTACTGAAAAAGTGTCGAAGTCTAAGTTTTCTCATAAGTTTGAACAAGCTGATGTTAACTTCTAGAAGGTTAGTGTGCGCGGTAGGCACAAATGACGTTCCTTTTTGTAGAGTTTTAATTTGTAATTTAGTGAGATTAACATCTGAGATATTGATTACCAAGTTGTCTATCGATTCTTCTTCTCGTCTTTCTTGGTCGCCGCCTGGTGGGTTTGTGGGGGGTCCTTCTCCCTCTCTTGTTCTGAGTTTTCTTCTTGACCTCCTGGGTCGTTTCTTGTACTGGGGCCTGCTTCTCTGCTTCTAAAAAAGGCTGCACTGTGGTATTGGAGTTGTCTGTTGACTTGGGTACTGTAGGTCTTTTTCTGGATGTTTCTGACGTACCTTCCGTGTCTGTAGAGGATGTATCTGTTTGTTGTGTGTATGGACGGCTTTGTCTTTTTCTTGCATACACTTCTGCCCAGTTATAAACTTCATTTAGTTTATAATCGACGGTGTCTCGACGATATTTACGTAGTTTTCTTTCGTTCACTTCAGTGTGTTTATCCAATTGGGTCTTGATGTCATCTAATATTTTGTTTAATTCTTCTGGTGTCGTCATTTTGCCTAGTTCTTCTTTAACTATGATTATGTCTTTCTCGAATTCTTCTAGGATTTGGGACAATTCTTCGATGATCAGCAGGATTAAGTCTAAGGAGCACTTATTAAGAATTGCGTACCATTTATCGGTGAACTTTTTTGAGTTTTTACAAAGGGATGGTTTCAGTGATATTCTCAGTCCCCTTGAGATTCTGGACGCCTTATGGTATCTAACCATTGTGCTGGCATGTAGTCGCTGGTTGATAATTCTACATGATAGGTACAAAAGTTGTTTCACTTGTTGATCTTTAGATTTAGTTGTGGTATATTCGATGGTTTCTTCATGGATTAGTGAATATATTTTAGATGATTCCTCATTCGAGTATGCAAACGTATCTGCTTTGGTTTCCGTGAGTTTGGTGATTTCATCGTACTGCATGTTGCTTGAGATGCGTGCTACAGTCACTGAGCAGGTGTGGATAAAATACAATAGATAGTGGCCGTGCACTGCGTGTGATTATCCGAAAAGTTTAGGATGTGAGTCGTGCTCCTTAGGATAACTCCCCGCTCAGGAGTTCAAAGTAAACAAGAAGGATTGCGCTGACACTAGATAGTGCAAGTGTCTCCTAGGGCACAGACGAATTTGTGCTGGACTTGCCAGCTATGTTGTGATCAATAAAGATTTTCAACAAAGTCTTTTTTCTTTTTCACTTTTCTTAAGTATTTTATTCATACTCATAGAAGTTGATTATTGCAAATATTGAAGGTTTGCTTTGCCTCAAAATTTATATATCAAACAATTGTGATTTTCCTTCCAACTTATTTTTCAATTGCGTTTCAAATACATTCCAATGCATTTCGGCCTACTGGCCTTCATCAGGGAAATCTGTGAAAACAAATATGTGTCTATCACTATATTGTACATTTAAATGTTTTTAGCAGTGACATATGGTAAATTATAAGAGTTAATCGCGTATATGGACGCGAGAGTTAAATGTTAAACACGCGGCTGATGTGCTCGCTAAAAGGTTTTATCGTACGGGGAAAATGCTATTAGGGATGTGCCCACTTGTTATCTTTTTTAGTTCTTAAAATTCACTTTATCAACCAGAACATTTAAAATAAATGTTCTTGTCCGGTTGGACAAAAGCATACTACTAATCAGGTGTATGATTAATGATTTTTGTATGTTATCTTGTCCACATGTAGGGACCACTGTTTTTTGTAAATAAAACCCATTTTGCATACAAGCAGATGTCCAACCTACAAGATCTCCATGTGCACACCCAACCACAGATTACACTCAGGTCAGAACAACATACTCTTTGGGACCTAACCCCTGTCACTGTACACTTTCCATGTGGTTCATGAAGTATTTGCCACCTCACAAAAGTATCTAAAGAAATCACTTTTGACCCACATATGGACCCACATATAGACCCAGAGGAACCATACAAATTGCAATTCAAAAAATGGCATATATCTTATTCACTGTCGCTGTGCTCTCTGGTATGTGGGGATGACCAGCAGACCCATTAAGATTAGAATAATTGAGCACAGGAACAATATCAGGTGTCAACAAAGTACCACAAAGATGTGTTCCCACTTCTTAGGAAAGGAACTCAACACACCCCTGATGACCTTAAATGGACCATCCTTGAAGCCAGCAACCAATGGGACAAACAAACCCTTTTCCAAAAGAAACTATGTTGGGTCTTATGCCTTTTTACCCACACAAATGGTTTGAATGATGAGAAACCAAGAAGTGAACTTTAGTACTGGGTACTACTTAAGAGATCTGTCACATTAATTCCACCCACATTTCCCCAGGGGACAGGCTGACATCCCACGTAGACATCACCTTCTGTCCCCATTGGGTCTTGCTATCTATTGTAATGTCCTCTCGGGTGCATACTACCAGGTCCCTGACAAAAACACACTCCTGTTTGCCCCATGATTTTAGACACCTAGCTGAATGGAATGCATTTAGTGCTCTGTATGCGTTCCATCTCTCTATCCAAATTGGTTGCCATTAGGGCTTTGGCATGGACACTGCAATAAGCCATTTGCGGCCTGTTCATTGTCTTCCTGGGTATCAGGTTTACACGGAGAGATTCTTAATCCTGGCATTATACAAAACTCCACAAAAGTTCTTGATTTTAGGATTCCTCTGTGGCACCTTACTTATTCTGCTACTATGATCATTTTATTTCTCTGAATACAGGGTCCAGCTTTCTGAATCAAGATGGCACCCGCCTTTTTCGTTAGGCTGGTAGCCACACCACATTACATACTTCCTACGTGGCCGGGCCCATGACTTCCCTTTACAACCATGAACTGCCATGCTATACACAACACCAGAGTGCATGTGTGTACGCCACTAAGATTGCCCAGTTGTTCCTAGGCCAATAGTGATATGCTCCTCCTATGTGACGCTTTGGCATGCAATCACGCTGAGCTCTGCACACCTGTTGCACATTCTGAGGTCTCTTTAGAGCACTATTTAAACTTATCAGCCCTCTACTCAAAACCTTCAGGTGGGCAGAGAAGGGATGGCCCTATGCAGTGTACCATGCGGCTGATCTGAGATTTTGAAGTGTTTTTTATTTTGATTGCTGAGACTGGCTTACTTTCACCACTCCCGCTACTGTTATTTACTATGAGTTGCCATGTATGTTAGTTTCCCCACAGGAAGGCATGAACCTTTGCCTCCCCTGAGGGATCCATTCACACAACATTTGGGTAAGTTTACCCGTTACATCTCCACCTTGATTTTAGCATGCTTACTCGACAAGGCGTTCCCTATGATGAAGCATGACACCCTTTGGGGGTGTGTGAGGGCATTCAGATCTCATCACTCAGATCCCATCTGTATCCAAGCGGTCTCCTCCATGGATCCCCCTGTAACACAACCACCCCCTCCTTCTCTCCCAGGAAGAACCGCATCCCACAGTCCATTAATACACATATTAAGATCTAATGCAGACAAGGGCATCCATCAGGCCCTGGTGCTCCTTGATTTGTCGGCCGCGTTCGACACGGTTGACTATAACATTCTGATCAGCCGTGTCGAGCAGGCCGGCCTCAGGGGCCCCGCACTGAACTGGACTGCCCCTTTCATTACAAATCGTACACAGTCAGTGAGATTAGGGTCTTTCACAGCCCCCAGGATGTCATCTACCTGTAGGGTCCCCCAAGGTTCGTCACTCTCCCCTTTATTATTTAATCTTCATCTTCGCCCACTGATTCATTCTTTAAAAAACTATAAAATCACCCTTTACAACTATGCTGACAATCTTCAGTTAATCATCCCCCTAAACACCCCAGACTCAGCCGCCGAATGCTCGGCCATAATGTCACACATACAGAGATGGATGACCCTAAATCATCTCAAACTTAACCCGGGCAAGACAGAATTGATCTTGCCTGGGGAAAGCGAACTGAGCTGGGGCCAACATTTTTGGCCAACCGATATGGGAATCCCTCCCACAAAGACCCACTCGGTTAAAAGCCTAGGGATCACACTTAACGAGGATCTATCTCTTAAAGGACAGGCAGGAATGGTGGTCTCTTCTAGTTTCTTTCAACTCAGAAAGATTAGGAAAATCGCCCACTTTTTAACACACTCTGCACTCATTCAAGTACTGATTGCTCTTGTCCTTTCCCGTTTGGATTTTTCTAACAGTCTCTACTTGGGCCTTCCAACTGGCCTATTAAAACGCCTCCAGATGGTCCAAAACCAGGCGGCGAGGCTCATCTGGAAACAACCCAAGTGGCAATCAATTAGGGCTGGGCTGGAAAAACTCCACTGGCTGCCTGTGGCTCAGCGAATTGCTTTTAATGCAGGTTGCACCACCTTTAGGGCGCTCCGTGACATTGGCCCTATATTCATTAGGAAGTCCATCACTAACTATAAACCTCAGCGCAACTTACGCTCAACACATCTAAGCCTTGCAAATGTCTCTTCATTTAAGAGGAAACGCCAGGGTGGCAGCTGCTTTTACCATCTGGCTGCCTCTTTTTGGAACGCTCTTCCACTTTCTATTAGACAGAGTAATGATTTACTGGCATTCCGAAAGTCTTTAAAAACGTGGCTTTTCCAACAGGCTTACGCTTAGAATTGTGTTTAGTGTCTTGTACAAATAGCGCCAAGAAACCCAAGGGTGTACGTTGCGCTCTAGAAATAGTTATTAACATAACATATTAACATAACATATACTCAGCACACACATTCACTCTGCAAGCACTCCTCAGTACTGTAGCCTTTCTGTAGTGTGCCACTTGCAGGCTCACCTACAGCCAGCGCACATGTGTTCTGCACAATAAATGCCCTTTATGTACGATTATCCTCACAGTCACACATACACCCAGTACATATACTAACCATGCACACCCTGTATTGTACTATATCCTTCATGTACTGTACTCCTTGCAAGTACACATACACCCAATACATGCACTCACCATGCATGCACTGTACAGCATTGCTCTATCCCTGTATCGTACCCTTCCCAGGTAGGCATACAACCAATGTAGAGTCAGCTCTTCTACACTGCACATCACTTCACATCTAACTGATATAGGCCAAGGGTGAATTAAGCACACAGCAGCATAACCTTTACAATTAAGTAAGGCCTGTAGGCCTCACTTCAGTGACGCAGCATAAAAATTAATTTCCACTGCTACTGATCACTACAAAGTATGCTGCCAACATCATGTTCTCTCTGCTTAGCTCCTTTTAAAGGCAGTAACCTTCTATCACTATGATGGTAGCACTTTGGGTGCCCCCCGGTACAACAAGCCCACAAACCAGGAGACAGGCTTATGATGTAATGGTGCACACACACAACCGTGTTTACCTATGACAACACACATCAGCATTAGGGATTCAGGCAACAGTGCAGTTGGGCACTCAGGGCAGGGACACACATCTATTACCATACAGAGGACTTTTCCATCCCAAAATACCTTAGTGGTCGACCTTTGTCATTTGAGGTTGTCATTTAATATTGAGTACTACTGCTGGACCCCAGAAGTACATGCTAGAACAGTCCCAAGAATACTGTCAACAAATCAAGTTCAGAAAGAGTATAGAAGGATGTCCATTTGAGGATGTCGATCAGTAGACATTTGTGAAATCCCATGCATTCTTTGACAATCCTGGTGATCTCAGTGCTTGCTTCTCTTCATAGGCACTGGATGCACATCTACTGTTTTATTATTTACTTTTGTTGGAAAATAGGGTACTGGTTGAGGGGGTTTAAACCCTACTCAAACAGCAATCACCATCACTGTCAGGGTGAAATGCAAGAAAACCCCAAATTTACTTTTGCTTAACCATCTGGTAGCTTGGCACAAAGCAGTCAAAATTAATTAGAGGCAATGTGTAAAGTTTTTATGCAGCACTTGAAAACAGTGATAAAGTTGAAACACAACACAAGATGAGTCCCAAACCAATTAAGAAAAATAGTGTAAAATGTAATAAATTATTTGAGACCAAAACAACAAAATGTCCAATCAGTGGAACTGGAAATATGCAATTTCAAAGTTGTAAGTAAAAACAGAGTCTAAAAGCACAAAATGTCAACTGTGTTTATTTGGTCATGCAAGACCGGGTCAAAGTCAAGGGTTGAGGCTGACCACAATGGAGAGTGAACCGGAGATAAGGACCAATTTAGGCCTGCTGAACAAAAGTACCTTAAATCAAGGTTTACAGAGCATTGCAAGATCCCTAGTTGAGGATGTGTTGCACAGCATTGTTTCGGAGGAGTTGCAGGTCTGCGATGCTGTGCCGGGTCAATGAACGTGTGTCTGAGGAGACTGTGGGCTGGTATGCGATGTCTGGCGACAGGAATGCATCATGCTGCTGCAGTTCTGAGGTGGCTATGAGGAGAGGCTTCTTGCTGCATCGGTTCTGCTTTACAGAACTACAGTTGAGCTAGTTGAACATCTTCAGGCCCCCTTCCAAGGTTCCAGGACTGGATTGGATTGGCATCACTTGAGAGGTAGGACTCATCACAGACAGTGTTCAAGAGCAGGGATCAAGGGGGTTGGAGCCTTTACTGTTCCTTAGGTTCTGATCAGGAGCTGGCCAACTAACCCTTGGACTCACTCTGGTGGTCCTTGGTTCAGGATGCAGGTCAACCTCCAGAGATATCACAAATCTCCTGCCTCCCTGCCCTGGCCCCATCTTGTTTGGGTCACAAAAGACAAGTGTCAAACCCTTTGTGAGTATGATCAGGCAGAGCTTTGGAATATGCAAGTGTGACAGGTGACAGCCCCCCCATCAAGCCATAGATGGCAACTGCTGTCAACACCTATTGCCCATTGTCTCACTGTCTGAGAGAAATACACAATGAATATCTGCCAGCTACACCCAGTCATGTGGCTCAGGATCAGCCGCTGCCCGTGGATGGTGTTACGGTGGGGCAGGAAGGCAGGGAGCGGCAGGGTGGGGGCAGCTAAAAACCGGCATATGGATAATTGCAGGTAAGTAAAGAATTTAATTAATAAAACGCATTTCGTAGTGCGCACTGCATCACATTTTGCGATGCAGTGCGCGCTACAAAATTTGTTTTATTAATTAAATTGTTTACTTACCTGCAATTATCCATTTTCCGGTTTTTAGCACCCACCACCCTGCCCCTCCCCCTCCCCGCCTTCCTGCCCCACCGTAACTCCCTCCACGGGCCGCGGCTGCTCAGGATACAGGGTTCAGGCACCAAATAGTTTGGACAAGACAATGCCAACTTTCTAAAGTTATCCTTTCCAGAATTGTGGCTTAAAATCCAACTTTACCATTAAAGAGGTTTTTAAATTACAATTGCTTGGGCACCAAACTTGAGATTTCTACCTGCTGCCAAGTTATCACTTATTAAATGTAATAAGTTAATACAATGTTATCCGATGGGAAAGGGAGGCCTTGTAGAAGTAAAAAAAATAATTTAGGAGTTTTACACTACCAGGACATGTAAACGTTAAAAGTATATTCTAAAACGTTTAAATGCACTGCACCTTGTCCTTCTGCCTGATTAGGCCTTATTAGGGCCTACCCTATATGTGACTTATATGTATCAAAAAGGAAGGTTTAGGACTGGCTAAAGGTTTAATTTGCCAGTTTGAAATGGAGGTTTAAAATACCTCACACAGGCCCCAATGGCAGGCCGGGGTCATGGTTAAAGGGCTACTTAAGGGGTTGGCAAAATCAATGATGCAGGGCAAAATAGTAACATTTAATATACAGGCCCTGCCTACATGTAGCACCACTTTACTAGGGACTTACACGCAAATTAAGCGTACCTATTGGGTGTAAGCCAATTCTACCATGTTCAAAGGATTGAGATAAGCACTGTAGCACTGGTTATGTTATGTTATTATCATTTATTTTGCGCACAGATGCTCCAGCTAAGGAGCGTCCTGGCGCAGGGAAAAGGTGAACATAACACAACGCAAAAAGAAACAGAGAAATACAGAACTCCGTGTGAAGAAATTAAAACAAGTGAGTTTTCACGGCCCTACGGAATGCTAATAGATCCTCTAGCAGGCGGATTTCCAAAGGGAGGGAGTTCCAGAGAGCCGCAGCTCTCACACGAAAAGAACGACCGCCCATCCGGCTAAGCCTGAAACGTGGGATAACCGCAAGAGATTGCCCAAGAGATCTAAGAGAGCGAGTCGGGACATAGGCGGATAAAAGATTATTGAGGATCTCAGGTGCCGATCCTTTTAAGATTTTAAAAGCAAGGCTAAGGGCCTTAAAGTGAATTCGACTTTTAATCGGTAACCAGTGTAGGGATCGCAGGGTATTGGAAGTGGGACAGGACCTCGGCAGACCCACCACTGCTCTCGCAGCAGCATTCTGTACTCGCTGCAGGCGAATGATCTCAGATTGGTTAACTCCCAGCAGGAGCGAGCTGGCATAGTCCAGCCGGGAGATAATCGTCGCTTGGATAACCAGCTGTCTCGTCGGGGCATCAAAAAATTTGAGCACCGGCCTTAGCCCACGCAGGACACCGAAACAGCATGCCGCCACTCTCTTAGTATGGGTAGTGAAGCAAAGGGTGTGATCTAGCCACACTCCCAGGTTCCTAAGTTCCATCACTGGTGTAGGGGCCGGCCCTAACTCCGGAGGCCACCAGACGCCTCCCCAGCGGTCCGCTCCCCTCCCAACGATCATCACCTCAGTTTTTTTCGCGTTCAGCTGGAGACAGTTGTTATTCATCCAGCTGGCCACCTCTCTCAGCCCATCTCAAAACCTGGGGGCATCCTGTTCGGCATCCCCGCTGATCGTGACCGCTAGCTGCGTGTCGTCGGCATACGAGACCATGGTTAGGCCCCATTGCCTGGCGACATCAGCCAGCGGCCGCACGTACAAGTTAAAAAGCGTAGGACTCAGCGAGGAGCCCTGAGGGACCCCCAGGTCCAGCTGATGGAATTTGGACTGAAAAGGAGGGGTGGCAACGCAGAAGGAGCGATCGCTAAGGAAGGAACGGAACCACTGCAGAGCAGAGCCACAGATGCCAATGTCCTCCAGGCGGTGCAGAAGGATGCGATGAGACACCGTGTCAAAGGCAGCGCTAAGGTCTAATAAAATAAGCGCTGCCGTTTGACCTGCATCCAACACACTCCGCAGATGTTCTACCATTGCCAGAAGGGCAGTCTCCGTGCTGTGACCAGCACGGAACCCATTCTGCGTGGGATCGAGGACATTGGCCCGGGCCATATGCTCAGTTAGAGCCAGGTTGACGTGAGCCTCCATGACTTTGGCCGGCCAGGGAAGCAATGAAATCGGGCGGTAGTTTTCCGGTTTTAAAGGATCCAATGATGGTTTTTTCAGGATCGGGGAAACCACCGCCTGCTTCCACTTGGCAGGAACCGTACCTGAAGTCAAGGAAAGGTTTATCAGCGAACACACCGCAGTACGCCCCTGAAAAGAGGAATCTCTAAAAAGGGCAGGTCTAAGCGGGTCCGCAGGAGAGCCAGACTTGACTCGTTGTGCCAACTTGACAAACCCATCCCAGGACAGAGTAGGAAGAGAGTATAATGCCGGGCAGCTGCGAGGGCCATTCAGCGGGATGAGTGGCAGCGTCGTGCTGGGGAACGACTGATAAATGGTCTTAACTTTCTCCAAGAAGAAAGCGGCCAAGGTCTCGCAATGGGAGGTAGAACCATCCACTTGCGGAGCTGCTCTCTTAGCCATCAGATTTTTGAGGGCTTTGAAGATGGTCTTCGATGGATTGTGGCTGTTACGGAATTCCGTCGCATAGAACGCCGCACGGGCTCTACAAATAGCTCGATGGTAGAGCTTGACGGAAGCCAAATACACGGTTTTTTTTACGACATCATACGTCTTCCGCCACTCCCTTTCTGCCCTTCTACATGAACCCTTCAGGGCATGGAGGGCACTGTCATACCAAGGACTCGACTGCCTGGAGCTGGATTTACTTGAGATGATAGGCACCAGTTTGTCAAGCGCCTTGGTAATCCAGCTGCAGAATTGGTCGTAGCCCGAGGTGACATTAAGCAGGGGGCCTAGTGGCTCTTCAGCCATGATGTGATGTAGGTCCTCTAGCCTGAGCTTATTCCAGTGCCGCCGAGGGATCCACTTAGGAGATGGAATAATAGGGGTTTCGGGGAGAGGTAGCCAGACGGACACCAAAAAATGATCAGTCCAACCCAATGGAGAAATAGCCAAAACTTGGACATCCGGTAAGTTAGTAAAAAACGGGTCCAAAATGTGACCAGCCACATGTGTAGATTGAGTGACAAGTTGGGTCAGCTGAAGGGCCTCCAGATCCGCCAGAAAACCACTGATAGCCGGGGTCTGTTGATTGTCAAAGTGGAGGTTGAGGTCACCTAGGATGCAAAAATTGGCGCAGTCACTAGCTAGCGTACTAACCGCCTCAGGGAAAGCTCCCCTTAATGCTACATCACTGCCTGGGGGGTGGTACACGACCATCCCAGACAGCGTGAACTGAGGACTGATGGTGATCTTAAACAGGGCGCTTTCGCACCCAGCAATATGTAGACCCGTCCAAGTGCACACAAAGGTGGATTTTATAGCTAAAGCAATACCTCCACCTCTTGACAGGCGGTTCCACGTAAAAAGTGAATATCCTGGAGGGCAAGCCAGATTAATTATGGCTGCGTCTGTGTCCTGGAGCCAGGTCTCAGTGATGATAAACAGATCTGGCTCCTCGTCGGTGATAAGGTCCATGATAGACAGATGATGTTTGACCAGAGATCTGGTATTAGGATTTAATATACGCAGACCATGAACACGACACTTGCTCAGCTGAGGCACACTTATGCCTTCCGATAGAGCTGCCGAGTTGTCATAGTCCCGGATACCCGCTGGCTGGTCGAGCGACCATCCTTTGCAGGCACATTGATAGGGGCCACACAAGGGATGGTTCGGTGCAGAAACGCATCGTGGAATGGACTGCCCAATCGCCCGAAGCAATGCACTGGTGTAGACAATCATCCTATCTCCCAGAAGGTGCTAAATGGGAGGGGCCCGCTGCGCCCAGCGCGTCCTTAGCGCGGACGGGCGCAGACTGGCAAGACTCTGGCAAGACTCTGGCAAGCGACGGCGTGCGACTGCGCGTTCCCGCTGCGCGGGAGAGAGCGACTTTAAATAGGCGGAGAAATGGAGGGAGGAGCGCAGGGACGCTCCAAGATGGCGCCCGCCGAAAGACCAGCGTCCCAAGCCAAAATGGCGCCGATCCCCAGACCACCCACAGAACCCGGGTCCACCAAAACGGTGGTGTAATTTCCACAATTATATGCAGGTATGAGGGGGGGGGAGAGAGCCCAACCAGTTCACAATTAAAACTGAACAAAACGAAAAATAATAGCCAGTAGTTCAAAAGCAAGTATAGTTAAAACTAAGCGCATACAAACCGCGGCGCGGTAATGCGGCACCTTTTAGCGGTGGTAAAGTGTGCAGAGTCCTAAAGCCAGCAGAAACAAAGTCAGAAAAAACCAGGAGGTTTGAAGACAATAAATTGAGGGAAAACTATGCCAGGGATATCAGGTCCAAAAATGTTGTTATTTGTTCCTGACTCCCTCCTCCTGCGGTGACTTAGTTTGACACTGTTGCTTATCAATTAGCAGCAGTCAAGTGGCCATGTGGGAGCACAGGGTACACACTTCACTCTGATAGTGTGGAGAGAAAAACCGGTAAACAACTTTTTGTCGGACCTTTTCGAGCAAAATGGACAGGCTGGCGGAAAAGTGAGTTGGGTAATGAAAAAGTGATGGGGCTTATGGGAAATGGGCATTCTTGGAAAAAGTAGGCAGCGTGTGGGGAAAGCACGTAGGTTAAAAAGGAAATGGGCCGAATCAGGTCAGAACTTGATTGACAAAGAGAAAACAGCCAGTCTGAGGAGAAAATTGATATACTTGAGTGCAGGATGGATAAACTGGCATAGCAGGAAGACTTGGGAAGAATGGCCAGATAGGGTGAAGTGGATAGGGTGGAGTGTAGAAACATAAAGAGGAGAAGTAAGACCAATAAGAGGAAGACCAGGCAGAGAGGGTATATCAGGAAGGCTGGGAATACGGTTCAGGCCAGGAGTGATACAACACCATGACAACGACCAGGACCACACCACCAGTAAGACTATGAGGACAATGAAGAGGAGGACTTCGAACACCAAGAACACAAATAGGAAAAAGACAACAAGAACCAGGAAGACCAGCAGGAATAAAAGAATGAAAGGAAAGGCATGGAGACCAGAAGGAGGACATGTACAGAGAAGAACAAGATCTTAAGGAGCAGGGTCAGGTCTGTGACCAGGTGGGCACCAAGACCAGAACCAAGATGACTAGAAGAAAGTCCCAGCATAGATGAAGGTGGGCCATTTACAAGGGAGTCTGCAGGTGCAAAACACTCGTAAGACCAGAATTTACCCTACTCCCAGTGTATCGGGGCAAGTCCTTAGTTACAGAGGTCAAGCCTTTTGTAAATGATTCTTACGTATGTGTCATCTACCATATCCCAATGAAATGCACCAACCTTATTTATCCACGTTAAAGAACTGCCAGGAGTGCAGATAAGTGGAGTTTTGAGGACCAATACAGATTATTAAGGGACTGTAATAGCTGTTTGAAAGACTCAGAATGTCAGCAGCGGATAGGAACTTCAATGCTGACAGAGAAAGCTCAGGTAAAGCTTCCAAACATTCCTATTTTATGTGTGAAGCCTTCAGCCAAATATGGCATTCTAGTGAACAATGCATCCTGATACTCATAGTTCTCAATTTCACATTAGAATTTTGGATTCAAAATTACAACTTGTTAAATGCTATTAAATAAAATTCCAAACTGAGTGACGGTGTCATGCATGAATGCTACTTGGCAGTTATTCTAAGGGCCAACAGGGCTATCTTAAGGGTTAGCCCTAAATGACAGTAGAGGAGTTCTGTGGGATAGGAGAGGATGTCTGGTACTGGTCAAATGGTCTGCAGGCAAGTGAGGGCTTAGAGGGTCTTTGAAAATAGGCATATATTCTGAAATAGAGCACTATGAGAGACAACTGAAGGCTTTTATTATTGAGGGATGTTGACAAAGGGAATAGGAGTACTTCAGGGGTTGAAAAAACAGGCTCACAATTACATGAGGAGCAGCAGGGCTGAGAGAGAGGGAGCAGTAGGGTTTGAAGGCAGACAAAGATGCATGTCAGAAGGCCAACAGTGTGTTTTGGTATGGTAGGCTGTGAGTGTAAAGGCTGGCTAGTGTGAGGATAGAGGGGTAGGATGGAGTGCTCAGGGCAGAATTCAGAGTTAGTGGTTAATGGGTAGAAAAGGAGGCACTAAGAGGAATTTGAGAGCTAGCAAAATGTTTTTAAAAATTGGCTGACAGGCTTTCAGAGAGCCAGCAGATTTTCCACCAGTAGGCTGGGGTGAATTTTGAGGTCTAAACATCAGCAGAAACACCCAGAGCAGTGACAAAAAATGGGAGGTCAGAAGGCTGGCACGGGGAAAGAAGGTTGAATGACATGAGAGTCGGATGCTAAAATGTGTACTTTACTAAATTATGCATTGACACTAGCACATGTTAGTTTTTGCTGTTTTTCCATGGTGAAAATATACATACCCATGGAAGAACTACTTCTCTTGTTAATAATGGGTATATTCAATAGTCTTTAACGTTAGGTGTTTAGGAGATTTGTGGCGCTCATGTGGAAATACACTAGTTTGTAAATGTCCATGTACTTTCCTTGGGTGCTTGCAATATCTATGGGAGAAGAGAACACCCTACTTCTCTCTACACAATCCTGGGATTGAACAAAATTAACAATAACGATCGCAGCACACCCTCTTATCACATCAAAAATAGTTTTTGCACAAAAACATAAGACAATCCATTGGGCTCTTGAAGATTTCTTCTTTCTTTATAATTATTTTCAACTCCAATCCCTTATGTCATGCCAACGCGTTTCGCTGTGGTTAAGGTAACCCACCGGCTTCTACAGGGCTGGAAATGATACAAGAGGCGCTTTTACAATATCATTTTCCAAGCGCTGTATGCATTAATATAGAGCCCCCACATAACCAACATCCCTCTGCCTGCAATACTATACAACTCTGTGAAGCATGCATGAAAATTGTCTGATATTTCCCCTTGTGATTCACTGTTTCCTTTAAAAACATTCACAAATTATATGATTCCATAACTCAGTTTCTGCATTTCTCAAGCATACATATTTCCAAATAATAGGTTAAACCAAAATTACATGGTGTATAAGTGACCAAACATAGTCTAATACCAGCTTAGACCATTGTGTCATTTAAGATTAGATTCCCCATGTGTAAAAGCAAAAATACTACATCCAAAGACGTAGTTACCTCAACTTTACATTACTTCGTTGTACCTGATATGAAACAGATTGATTTGAGACACCATTTAAAAACCTGACAGACAAGGCAAGGTCAGATTCATTGCTCATTTGCTCAGTAATTAGAATATTAACATGACAAATCCCTACATTCTTGATAGAATTATTTTTCTTTGCAGTCAAAACTCCCACTGAAGGTTTCTTCAACAAGTATACATGTACACGAGTTTGTGCTACAAAATAAGATGATGTACTCCCATCAGTACACTTTCAACTACCACGCTACTTCTAATGTCAAAAATAGGTGTGTATCGCCACCCTGTGACCAATCTTACCTTTGTGATTAAATCTTGGCTTGCGGTACAGAACTAGGCCTGCTGCCGTAGATTCCAAATTAATGGCTACACGTATTTCTCACCCAAACCGTAATTGACAAAATACCTATTATTGCCCATTCTCATAATGCTGTATTGTTCCCTTTGAGGCAAAGTATAATACGCAAAACCTACCAGTGATCCGCCGATCTTAGTCCAAATTAACGGTATCCCGCCGCCGCCTGCTACTCAAAAGCGTCTTCCCCTGACAAATCATAAGCGCATAGTGCCATTACTTGTCTGAAGCACCCCCACAGTTAGAAATTCCAATCCCAAGTACCTGCTCTCTTACCTTCAGAAGTCGTGTTCTGTTTCACCCGAGTACAGGCGACCACAATCCACTTCCTGGTACACCTAAATAAGTGAACCTCGAGTAGTCATAGAAAGCGGACTACCCATTCCTAAGTAGACCCGCCATCTTATAATGGTTAAAATCTCTCTATCTCAGAGCCGAAACCTTCTTACTGATGTCTCTGTGTCAATCAATTCAGCGATTAATAATCGGTTGTGTCCCTTAGTAATTAACGTTTCGATCATAATACAACTGCATAGTCCTATTCCATGTCGCGACATTAACCAAAAAAATAATAATAATAATGTATATAAGAAGCTCCAATACTAAGTATTGAGAGTTCCATACCGATAGTATCCCGAAATTAAATTAATAACAGTACTACCGTGTGTCCCTTAGTACCCTCCATTACCGTTAACTGCTGTATTCATACAGTTTCAATGTCCAAAAATAGCCTCAATCCCAATATATACAAGTTATTACATGTTCTGGAGAGCTCAGTATGTCACTATCTATTGTATGAGCCCTCAATTCCCAAGACAGTCATACTCACACGGTGAGTTCCAGTATTAAAAATGGCTGGCTCCCATCCATTGATACCCTTGAACGGAGCACTCCTCCCTTCTCACAACTGCAGATTCCTCTGTTCATTGAAACAATACCTCAAGGCACTGTGTTTAATCACCAAGAAAATATTATAGCTCCTGATCAAAATTTAGGTCGCCCTCCACGGCCCTCAAACACTTGATCCACCTTGCCTTCTGTCTCCTCAGTCTTAATTCTCTATTACCTCCCCGCGGGTCAGTGTACACATGTTCAATACCGTAGAACTTAAAGCTCTTACTCAAATCTTGCATTTTACAGTTATGTACATGTTCTGCTATTGGGTACCTTACATCATTGTTCTTTACTGCTCTTAAATGCTCACTCATCCTTTCTTTCAATGTGCGAATCGTGCTTCCTACATACATTTTCAAACATTTGCACTCAATAATATAAACAACATATTTCGTGCTGCATGTGATGTTCATTCTTATATCATATGTTTTACCATCATTAATTTGAAAACTTTTTGTTTTATCCTTTGCACACCTACACATGCCAGAATGCCCACATTTATAAAAACCCTTTGAGTGCTCATCTAGCCACGTCATTGGTTGCTCCGACCATGGGTAACTTGGGCTCAGCAGATATCCCAATGTCTTCCCCCTTCTAAATGTAATTTGTGGCCATGCTCCCACACATTTGTCCAAAGTTTTGTCCATTTTCAATACTTTCCAATGCTTACTCATGCTTTGTAACAAAACACTGCTCACTGGGGTGTAATTCGTAATCAGCCTAATGGATTGTTCAACTTTTACCACTTTATAGGTTTCAGGGTTATGCTACGCTCCGTACTAGTTGCCCTCTTTTTTGCCTAGTTAATATTCCGTTTGTCATACCCTCTATGGATAAACCTGTTCTCCAAGTCACTGATGCAGTCATTAAATTGTTGCTCCTCGCTACAATTTCGTCTCGCCCTTATCATGTCCCCAAATGGAATAGCTCTCACCTGGTGAGATGGATGGGCCCTTCTGCATGCAAAAACGTGTTGCATGAGGTTGGTTTCCGGTACATTCGACTTTCTATGCAACACTTATTTATATACAATTCCACATCTAAAAAGGCTATTTGGGTCGTACTGTGGTTCGTGGTGAACCTGATGTTCATATCATTGCTATTCAGATACTCGTAAAATCCATTCAGGGCCAGTTCTGTTCCTGTCCAGATCATTATACAATCATCTATGTATCTACCTCAATACAGGATAAATCCATTCCATTCACTCGCTCCTGGGCCCCAGATGAACTTCTCCTCCAACCAGCCCATGAATATATTAGCGTAGGCTGGTGAAAATATCGAGCCCATGGCCACACCCTGTTTTTGCCTAAACCATTCCCCTTTAAATAGAAAGAAATTGTGCATTAGGATTAGCTCCGTCATGGCCAGCGTCATTCGTGTATGCTGCCAATGACTTGCTGGTCTTTTTGAAAGGAAATGGTCGAGGGCCTTAAGTCCCAATTCATTTCTTATGCTCATGTATAGTGAGACTACATCCAGGGTTACCAGTGTCATCCCTGTTTCCCATTGTATGTCACCCAAAATGTTTAAAATGTGACGCGTGTCCTTGATATAGGACGGCAAACTAGTCATGATTGGCTGCAGAAAGACATCAACAAATTGTGACATATGTTCTGTTGGGCCCCCAATGTCTGACACAATCGGCCTACCCGGTGGAAACGGTAGGTCCTTGTGAATCTTAGGTAAAGTATATAGGCAGGGATACCTAGGGCGATTTACTTTAAAAAAAAGATATTCATCTTCATCCAACAATCCACTGTCATACCACTGTTTCAAGTGAGTACTAATAATATTAGTGAGGGAAAACATAGGGTTTTGGGTCACTCTCTCATAGCACATTGCATTCCTTAACTGAGCATATATTTCATGTTCATAATCTTCCCTATTCATCACCACTATGTAACCCCCTTTGTCTTCTTTTCTGATGATTAACTGCCTATTATTCATCAGATCATGCAAGGCCTTCCTTTCAAACTGTGCCATGTTGTCTTTAATGTAGCCTCCTGGGTGTGTCTTTTTTATCATTGGCATCCAAGTCCGCAATGACTAGTTTATGAAAAATTTCTATGTTGTTACCACTGGTGAGATTTGGTGACCATCTGGATTTGTTTTTTAAACCACTAGACACTGATAAGTCTGGTCTGATCTCTAAATCTTCTAGGACCTTCGCCACTGTTACAGGGTCCTCTTCTAGTTCAGTTATGGAAAGCAGAGCAACCGTATCCTGAATATCATTTATAGTAGATGAATTAGACACCACACTACATGATTGCAAAACATCATCTTTATTTTCTTTCGGATTTTGGGCTAAATATTTCTTCAGTTTCAATCGTCTAATGTATTTAAATAGATCGATTTTTGTGTCACATAAATTGCCTCTTACAATTGGGCAAAAACCCAAGCCCTTCTTGAGTAATTCAATCATATGCTGTGAAAGTGATATTGTTGACAGATTCACCACTTCAACCTCCTTATCTACTTGTCTGTCTACTCCTTCTTGTCCCACGATCTTGTCTTCATTCCTACCCGATCCCCTGCTGCTCCCTCCTTTCTTTCCTCTTCGTGTTTTCTTATGGGTCCTGTGCGTTTTACCTGTTCCCGATTTTCCCTTTTTATCCTGTTCACTTCTTGTAAGAAGGAGGAATTCCCTAAAGGGTGTAATTGTCTTACTGCTGAGCTAGATGCCCCCTCTGTGTCACTACTACTAGTCGGAATACTACTTTAGGAGGTGTTGCTCGAGCTGGACGATATGGTCTCCTGTAATTGCTTATTCTTGTCAGCTTGCATGAGATAATCATTTTTTTCGAAAATGTGAAAACCCTTCCACTGCTGTAATCGATCTCATCGCATTTCAGTTTACGCGATTTTCTTTGCTTTATGTCATTTTGGTGATTATTTAATACCCCTTCAAGATCTCATAATTTTTAGCCGTTGGATCAGGTAGATTGAGGGCTGCAATTTCCTCTTCTAACTGGGTGATCTCAGCTTGGAACTTTGCTACCTTTCTATCTGAATTTTCGATTAGAATACCCATAAGTTTCATTGAACTAGTGGTTAGTTCTGTCTCCCTAACCCCTAGTAGGTCCTCATCGAGGTCCTCGTATGTGGGCATAATTTGTGAGCGAAGACCCCTTGGTACTCTGCTCAGTTTGACATATTGCTTTAGGGTTGCTCCATCCCACCATTTCGACATTTTGGACTTCCTCATTCTCTCCAGTTTCATACATTTAATGCGTAATCCCTCTTCTTTTTGTTGTACCCCGCTTTTAATTGCTTGAGTCACAGTACTAATACTAATGGGTGTATTATGTCCCCTTTTAGCCATGGAAAAGCAAACATTCATTTATTTCGGCAGGACTGGTTTGTTTACGTCTAGAATGGGAAACTAACTGCAATGCTCACCTTCTGTAATATGCCCCAGCCTTAAACACTGGGGGCCTCATTTATGAGGCTGTGCGTCACTTTTACGCCGCCGGTGCGTCACTTTTTATGATGCACCGGCAGTGTAAAAAATGTGCTTTGTTGCACCATATTTACAAAGTGACGCATCTAGGTAGATGCGTCACTTTGTAAACCCCTGCGCTACATTATACCTGCGCCAGGTATAATGTATGCAGGGGGGGCGTTCTGACGCAAGAAAAGGTCTTAGAAGTGACGCAGTGAAATCTATAAGATTTCACTGCGCCACTTCTAGGACGCAAATGCGTCAATTTCTTACGCCTGCCTCACAGCAGGCATAAGACTGACGCAGGCCCTTTCACATGGGGCTTGCCCCATTTGAAAGGACACATTGCTGGAGTTGCGTCACTTTTGTGACACACTCCAGCAATGCGTCACTTTTGCACCATACAGATACGTCAGAAATACTGACGTATCTGTAACTCCTTGCGCAATGATGCGTCATACTGTAAATATGACGCATCATTGGTGTCGCAAGGAGGGCGCAATGAAAAGTGACGCATCGCTGTTTTCACGCAGCGATGCGTCACTTTTCATAAATGAGGCCCTAGGGGCCTCATTTATGAGGCCGTGCGTGAGTTTTGCGCTTCCGATGCGTCACTTTTTGTGACGCATCGGCGGCGTAAAACATGCGTCGTGTTGCGCACTATTTACAAAGTGACGCATCTAAGCAGATGCGTCACTTTGTAAACCCCTGCGCTACATTTTACCTGCGTCAGGTACAATGTATGCAAAGGGGGCGTTCACCCGCAAAAAGCCTCGTAATAGTGACGCAGTGAAATCTATGAGATTTCACTGCGTCACTTTTAGGATGCTGTTGCGTCAAAATCTTGCGCCTGCCTCACAGCAGGCGTAAGACTGACGCAAGCCCTTTCACATGGGGCTTTCCCCATGTGAAAGGAAGCATTGCTGGAGTTGCGTCACTTTTGTGACACACTCCAGCAATGCGTCACTTTTGCGCCTACAGATACGTCAGAAATACTGACGTATCTGTAACTCATGCGACATGATGCGTCATATTATAAATATGACGCATCAATCATGTCGCAGGGAGAGCGCAGTGAAAAGTGACGCATCGCTGTTTTCACGCAGCGATGCGTCACTTTTCATAAATGAGGCCCTAACAATCGTAGCCTCATTCCTGTAGTTGTGAATTATGCTTATTCATCATATTAGTTCAATACCCACATTCATATGTGCTCCTCATGAATCAGCATGTGGAATTCATGTTTGCAACATGTTTTTTTTGCACATCTTCTTTTAGACGTAGGTGTGCAGAATGCTTTGTGAATAGCCCCAAAGTCTTGGCACTGTGAATCATCAGTCTAGAGCTACGCTAACTGTGTTCTTGTTTATAATACTTTTTCAGATACAAAACCATGGATGATATATTTTGATGATCCTAACGTCTTTATTTAATGTCAGTGTTTCACCGTTTGTCTGCCTGTGTGTTTTTGTTAGTGATTATAGTATAAATAGTGACAAGGGATAATAATTAAACAAAATATTGGTTCCTATTTTTGCAGATTATTTGTTCAAGTACTGGTGATGATATTGGTGTACATGCATATGTCATCTTAACTATTCTGTGAAAAGAACTTCAATATTTAACCACCCTTTCATGTTCTAGTTAGCTACAGCAAAGCAAACGGACACACTTCAATTTTGTCTAGATAAATAGCATCAGTTTTTTTGGGTTTTTTTTCTTCCCAGAGTTTTGTATAGCGCAAACTTAACCTGAAGGTATCAGAACGCTTTACACGAGCACCAGTTGCGTTCATGAGGACACATTCATTTTTGTTAGCCACAGGGAGATTGTCATTTGCACAGAATCACAGGCTACTGTGTGTCCTTGCTGAGACTCGAACCCGGATCCCCAGATTTGATGACGACCGCCTTAGCCGTTAGGCCACATCCGCGTCCCCGAAGAATTACCTAACCGTCATGAAATGTTTAATTTTCTCTGATTTAACGGTTAGATATGTCTTATATATATCAATTTGGTAGTTAAACAATACATTTTTCGAGTTAATTATATGCCCACATTTAAAACGTGGTGTTTCTCTGTTATGTGCTTGGTTATTGGCAATGTAGGGCATACTTTATGTTGCCTTCCTTGATGCTGCGTGAGTAGCATGTAATTTCTGCTGTCTCTCCAGCTGTTAGATGAATAGTACAGCATTATTTCTATTATTTGCCTATTGATCATTGCAGACTAGTAGCCAGTTTAAGCGCAAATATTATGTACTTGTTCGCAGTAGTAAGGTACATAGCAGAAAGTCTGTACTATTAAGCAGCAACCATGTATCCACCTGAATTTCTGGGCTGAATATGTATTATTTAGCTGGATAACAGATAAATATCACATATGTCATACTATTATGCCTGTAGCAATCGACCAGCCTGAAGCAAAGATTCTGCACTACTTGGCTGGCAGCAGAGCAAAAAGCAAAGACATTTTGGGCATATTTACAACGAAGTGGCAGAGCATGGCATTGGCCTCCTGGGCTTAATGTCATGTTCCGCCACTTCTAAAACGCAGGACTGCACCATATTTAAAACAATATGGTGCAACCCTGCATTTCCCCTGCCCTGGCACTAAATTTAGCAGCCTAGCACCAAAGCAGGTATCCTTGCACAATTCTGCAAGGGTGCCTGCGTTGAGTGGGAGATTGTTTATGTGCAGGAAGGTCTCCCTATATATAGATATATATATATTATATATATATATATATATATATATATATATATATATATATATATATATATATATATATATATATACCCAGACAAGAATCGACCTGTTCAAGTTTACTCGTAAACTCAAACTCCACAAATTTTTGAAATTAAGACCAACGACAAAAGAGGTGAGATTTCTTAAATTTAAGAGCCAAGACATGGATCTTCTATCTGCAAATGATCTAACAACTTTGGAAATTCTGGAAGACCTTCGACAAGGCGAAAGTAAGGAAAATCAGGATAATGAACCTACATTAAGCCAATGAATACGCACTGTTGGCGTAGATCAAGATGCTCCATCAAGTGGATTAAAATCTCCCTCGCAATTTCTCCCTATAATGCCACATGACGCTATCGACATTTTTTCAGAAGCTGTCACAAAAGATTTACTAAAACTAAGGGAAAATCTGAAACCACCCAGAACTGAAGGGAATTTGACAAATGCACAGAGAACTGCTTTAAAAACCATGCAAGAAGACACTGATATCATCTATAAGCCCTCAGATAAGGGGGGAAATATAGTCCTCTTGTCGCGAAAATACTATGTGGATGAGGCATTGAGACAATTAAAGGATCTGAAATGTTACGAACCCTGCACTCCCACATTATATCAAGAAAGCATTTGAGATTTTCATGCTTTAATAAAAAAGTGGCACGACAAACGTTTGTTAGATGTGGATGAATACTTGTTTTTACGGACCCCTGGTCCAACCTTACCCACTTTTTATCATCTACCAAAAGTGCACAAGGATGAGAAAGAACCCCCGGGTAGACCTATAGTCTCCTCATTGGGGAGCTTGACAGAAAACCTTTCCAAATTCCTAGACCACTTTTTGTTTGATGCTGTACTGAAATTAAGATCTTACATCAAAGACACCACGGACTTTATAGGTCGTATAGAACAAATAGAATGGCAATCTTCATACTGTTTGGTAGTCCTTGATATCACAAGTCTATACACCTGTATTAATCATGTCTCTGGCCTCAAAGCTGTGAAGTACTTTTTGGAAAAAAGATCTTTGCGATTTTCCACGCATAATTCCATGCTATTTGAATTGATTGAATTCTGCCTACGAAATAACATCTTTACCTTTCAGGGTGATTTATATAGGCAGATACCGGGGACCACGATGGGCACCTGCTTTCCCCCCAGCTCCGCAAACTTGTTCGTAGGCTGGTGGGAAGAGCAGGTGGCCTGGTCCCCATCAAATGAGAGGTGGACCAATAAGGTAGTGGCATGACACAGGTACATCGATGACCTGTTTATAGTGTTGAATGGTCCACAACATGAGGCAGAGGAGTTTATACAAGTCCTAAATGATAATGATGTCAATCTCCATTTCTCGGGGGAGGTAAGCTCGGTGACCTAAGATTGGACATTGAACATGGGAAAATAAATACCTCTCTTTTTAGAAAACCCACTGCTGGGAACAGCATGCTCCATGCATCCAGTGGGCATCCTCAGAAACTAAAAAACAGTATTCCCTACAGGGAATTTGTGAGGCTAAAAAGGAATTGTTCAAGGGAGGGGGACTTTGACAAGGCAGTGAACGGCAGTTTTGAACGATTTTTGGCCAGGGGTTATAGCGTAGGACTCTTAGAAAGTACCTTAAAAAGAGTAACAAATCTCAATAGGAACGAATTACTGATACAAGGCAAATGAAGAAGGAGTCTAATGAAACATTTAGAATGATTACCACCTTCTCCAATGAAGCTAACACACTAAGAAACATCATGAAGAAAAATTGGCATATACTGAAAACTGACATAGTAATAGCAAATGATATTCCAGCGGGTCCATTAATCACCTATAGAAAAGCCCACTCACTGAGAGATAATCTGGTACATAGTCATCTTGACAATCCCATGCCTAGGAAAGGCACTCTAAAAGACATGAGGGGATTCTTTCCTTGCGGAAAATGCAAGGCTTGCATATCAAGCGAAAGCGTTTTGACCTATAAGATCAAAGGTTTGAAGACAGACAAGAAGATCAATAAGTTTATGACATGCCAGACAACTCACGCAGTATATTACTCATATGCCCCTGTGGGCTAAAATACATAGGGAGCACCATAAAAATGGTAAAATTAAGAGTGTTAGAACATATGCACGCCATTTCCAAAAAGGACTTTAGTTACCGAGTGGCGCGTCATTTTTCAGTAAAACACAACAGCAACAGGGACCTGTTAGAATATTTCAGCATAGATTGTGTACCACCGCATGTAAGAGGTGGAGATAGAGTTCTAAAATTGAGGAGGTTAGAGTCCCGCTATATCATAGATATGGGAACAAAGTCACCGAATGGTTTGAACAGTGGGGAGGAGATGGCAGTCCACCTTGGCAAATAAGGATGAAATGATAATCGGTAACAAATGATGAAATCAAAAATTACAGTGTATATATATGAATGTTCTTTATATATGTATATAATGATTATAGTTTCTTTTTCTGTAAGCAGATTAGGGGAAGCATGATTTGAATGCCGATACATATAATGGTACAGAAAGCAAGGGAATCAGCCTTGGCAACGGGCTTAAATAGGTTGCAATTGCCGATCCACTGTGAGATTATGTAAAAACTTAATTGCATCACCTACAAAGTTTTGGTAGGATGTCGGTATTGTAACTGATTGCTACCAATGGTGCTACTATGTACAAATTCCATATATTTTTCTTTTGAAAGATGACGCCTGCGAAAACGGTCGGTGCGTTAGTATCTTGTTGATTACCACATGTAATGTGCTTCCTTGAAAAATGGCTGCCGCAAATGTGTACGAGTAAAACCAATCCAGTACAGGGATTTTATGTCTGTGTAAGGCGCGCAAGTACAGCACCAACATCAAAGAAGTGAAACTTTCCAAAGATTGCAAATCTTTCAAAATCCAGAAACATTACTCATGTGTGTCTTACAGAATATGCTGTGTATGCATTGAAATGCCCGTGCAATGAATTTTATATAGGAAGCACGATCCATCCAGCTAAAAAGAGAGTGTTAGAGCATTTGAGGGCTATAAATAATCTGGATAACCAATACCCCGTAGTAAGGCCCTTTGCCAGCCACAACAAAAGTAATAATAATCTGATATCCTTTTGTGTTCTTGATCATGTCCCGGTGAGGGAGAGAGGGGGAAACAGATTACAGGAGCTGAGGAGACTGGAATCGCAATTAATCATTAAGTATCATACAATGCAGCCAGATGGCCATAATTGTGATGAAGCACTAGCCATGCATTTAGGATAGCTTAGATATTTTGATCTAGAGAACCCTGCAGCGTGATTGATTGTAATGTACTTCAATGTAATATTGATGAAGCTACAGCTTACGCCCTTAAGGTTTTTAAAGCTGTATGTAGTGTATGTAAATCACGGTTGAATGAGATGTGTAATCACCTTATTTTTATATTTTTATTTTCACTACAGGTCCAGGGTGGAGTATATATAGGAGAGTTTAAGGCACAGCACGGAATGAAACTCACTATGTTGGAGCAATGAATGTGAACCTTTAGCCTTTTAAGCTTGAATGAATGTATTTTGATATTGGTGATATTTTGTGAATGAGTTTGCCCACTGGGGCTAGAAGAATCTCTTAAGCGGGATATATTGATTGGCATTTTGCAAATATCCAAGATGTGGACCTTATTGGACTATAGGGTAGTCAGACTCCGTAATTTCATGGCAAGCCCACTGGGGCGTGATAGGGGGCACATGTACATTAAGGCAAGAATTCCCTGAATCATGAAAAAACGTCTTCAAACCATTGTTTTTATCATGTTTAAAAAGGCATGCTTTAAAATGTTTAACATGAGAATAATGTGCTTCAGATTTATCATTATGTCATTACCGACAGTAATGCATTTTGCATGGGTCACAGCTATGATGTTATTATGTTGCAAATTAATTGAATGTCATTTATTTATTTTATTTTTACTTTCACTTCAAGCTTGGCACAAAGTGATGATACATTTATTTTCCCACCGAGTGCACACTGTGAATCTGCCTTAATAGCTCCAATGATAAACACATTTTGGGAGTCTGTTTTCTATGTTGTCACATGGTGAAAAGTCACATGATGTATTTAAAACTTTACTCGAACTTACACTCGTACTCGTGAACAAGGAGACTTGTTCTTCGAAACGCGTTGAGTGAGCTGCTAAAATAAGCGCATGCTGAACTAAGGATGATGGCCTGGACTTTGTTCTTTTTATGAACTGTGGAGCGAGGAATGTTGTATATATATTGCCAAAAAACCTATACCAAAGTACAGGGAGACGACGCTTTGTCTTGCACTCAATTGTAAAGATTATTTACAGAAACGGCAGTTGGACGCGTTTCGCCTGTGTTACCAGGCTTGTTCACCACAAAGTGAATAAAGTTTGCCACCATTTAAAGCCAACTGCAACAGTATCACATGATTAGAACTACACACTGAATGTAATGGAAAACAGACTCATAGTTTTTGCTGCCTGGTTGTTACAAATATACTATCGATGTTTAGTTAATACATTGTTTTGCAATTAGTAAGCTTTCATTGCCGTAATTAAACCAGCACTACAATTGTGATTATTATCACTTGTTCTAAGACAATTACTGCCTAATCATTTGAGCGCTGACATTTTTGTAATTATTTGCATATACCGGGCAAGTGCCCAATTCATTCAACATTGAATTATCACTAAGCCTGCAATTCATGATTACAAATTAATACATGACCAAAGTCAATATTACAAATTACTATAAACCAGCTGCCAATCCTCATGCATACCGCCCAAGTGGGCAATTCCATTGTATCAATTCTATATGTATCTTCTTACTGCGCCTAGGTATAAACTAAATCCCATAAATAAAAAAATATAAAACATAAAAATAAATATAAAAACATATGGCAAACAGGAATAAGGGATACTATTTACATAATGTCTAGAGATGTGTATGTAAATCTTCTTCCATGTTTAAACCTCCCGGGGTTTTGCTATTGAGCTTAATTATATACATTGATTCTAATTTTCTCAATTTCTTTTCACGGCTCCCACCCCGTTCATTTGGTTTAACCGCATCAATCACAAAGTACACTAGACCAGATATATCTTTTTGATGCCATCAAAGTGTCTAGCCACTGGATATGCCTTGTCTCCCTTTTTGATGTACTTGAAGTGTCGTGCTGCCCACATACTTCAGGCCACAAGGGCACTGAAGTATGTAGACAGCATGATCCGTTTTGCAAGTAAAATGACCCTTGATTTTAAACTCCTTCTCTGCGAGGTTAGAAGTATAGGTTGAAGTGTTTTTACCATGGATGCACGCTTTGCATTTGGTGCATCTGAGGAAACCTCCCTTCTTATTAAGCCACATCAGAGCTGATTTCTTCACCGGTGGTGCTTTCAATGTGTTGCTAACCATCATTTGTTTGAATCATCTGGCTTTCCTAAATGTCAGTTGGGGTCTCTTAGCTATTATTTTGCCCAAAGCTGAATCGCTACGAATTAGGTGCCAATGTTTATTTAGAATACTTCTGACTCGATTGTGTTCGATGTTATATGTTGTTATCATCCTGCAATCATTCTTGTCACCACCTTCCTTTCTTTTCCCGCTATTGCTTTTGCTAAAGAGGATCTCCTCCCTAGTACGTTTCTTAGCTTTTATAATAGCGGAATTGATACAGGTATTATTGTAGCCTCTAGCTTTGAAACGTGCTTCTAATGTTTGCAAAGCTTCCTCGCACTTCTCATTATTGCTGCAATTGCGAATAGTTCTCAAACTCTCCCCATAGGGGATACTCATAATGAGTTTTAGGGGATGAAAGCTTTTGGCGTGCAATAAGGTATTGCCAGCCGTTGGCTTGCGGTACAGTGCAGTCTCAAGTTTACCATTTTGAATTTAAACTGTCAGATCTAAGAAGTTCTACTGATGTTAGTGGTGAATTTTAAATTCAAATCATTAGTTTGAATTTCTTTAACAAAGTTAACCAGCTGGATTTCTGGACCTTTCCACGCAATAAAAAGGTCATCGATAAACCTGCTCCAATGCCTGATGTTATTTTGCCAGATGTCTGGATACTGCTTCTGGATCACCTGCTCCTCCCACCAGCCCATATGCAAATTAGAAAAGCTGGGGGCGAAGCAGGTGCCCATTACAGTACCACAGACCTGGTGAAACAATTCACCATTGAACAAAAAGTAGTTATTTTTCAAACATGAAGATGTCATTTCTATCAACATCTGTCTATGTGCCCAATATTTGACTGGTCTGCTGCCAAGGAAATATTTTACTGCATTAAGGCCATCACAATGGCGTATACTGGTATATAGACTCGTCACGTCTATTGTTGCTAGCAGAAAATCTTCTCCCCAAGGCAAATCATAGACTCTTTAAGAAGTCTCCCGTATCCTGGATGTACGAAGGGAGAGACTTCCTCAAGGGGCATAGAAATGAGTCTATAAACTTTGAGGTGTTTGTGAATGCACTGGACATTGCTGATATAATAGGACGACCTGGAGGATTGTGCTGATCTTTATGCACTTTCGGTATTAGGTACATCACAGGTGTTACTGGTTCGCTATTTTAAGAAAAGCCATTTCCTCTTTTTTAAGTAAACCTTGTGAATACCAATCAGACAATTTGCAATTGTAAACAATATGACTATTGAGCATGATAGAATCTGACACCCTTACATAGTTGGAGGGATTATTTAGCTGTTTATATGCCTCTAAAAGGTACTGTTCCTTGCCCCAAAGCACCACATTACCTCCTTTATCTGTGTTGCAGACTATGCAGTCTGAATTAGTGGCTAATTTATTCACCAACTCATGCGGTCGCCAGTAGGTAGTTATAGTTAGGACCTAGTTTCCATAGGAAATCCACAACATTCTATTTGGAATAACTTTGGCGCCGGTAAACAAATCTTTGTGAATTTCTCCAAGAAAATGGCCTGCTCAGTTCCGCACCTTCCCTGAAAGTTTGGGGTGATTCGTCAAGTGGGGGCCGAGAAAGAAGGGGGTCCCAAAACATGTTTTCCCCATGCAATTGTCCATAGGGACCTTAAGCCAGGGCTACAGCCCGAAAGGCTGAACGGAATTACACAAAATTTGTCAGAGAGGTAGAGTACGGTTCGTAGAGTGTGCTTTTTGTTAAATTGTGTAAATCCGTTCAGTAGTTTCTGAGAAAATTGCAAGTAAAATCATAGCGATATCTAGAGTCGGAGTTCAGTACGCGTACTGAAATCTGTTCAATTACGAGCACGAGCTGCATGCTGATTGGCTGTGAACTGTCTGTCAACACTCGAAACCAGGAAGTGTTGGCAGCCATCTTGTACATCGCTAGAACCGAGTCACAAGAAAACAGTAAAACAAAGTTGAGAAATAAGGGAATGGGGTAGGGCAGAGATATTCTGACCCTCTAGGCTTGGTAAGGGGGTCGTACATGGATGTTTAGGCTCTATTTTTATTTTATTTTTTTTAAAGAAAAATCGTTGCGTACGTGTATGGAAATACCTACAATTACGAGCAGGAGCTGCATGCTGACTGGCTGTCAATACTCCAAACCAGGAAGTGTTGACAGCCATGTTGTTTGTCGGGAGAGTAGAGTCACAAGAAAACAGTAAAACCAAGTTGAGAAATAAGGCTCAATTTTTATTTAAAAAAAAAATAAAAAATGGCGGGGTACTCGTGCAGTACTTGTACGCCGTGGAAAAGGTGAAAAAAAAAGTAGCGGTGGAAAAGGTGAAAAAAAAAGTAGAAGTCTGTTTTATTCATTAAGTCCGGGGGGGGTAAATTACGGGGGCAATTTTTCTGCATTATGGGGGCTTGTAAGGTGCCCGAGCACTGGGGAACGGCACTCCTCTGGTTTTATTTTGAAGTATGCGGGGGGTTACGGTCCTACTCCCTGCAGTCTCGGTGAGCGGCACCCCTCGGGTCTTTTTTTAAAAAGAAATATGTTTTGAGCTCTCTCTCACTCTCCCCGTACATGTCGCGGGGAACGACACCTTTCTGGGGCAGTGATATGTAAAATGACCTTCTAGCTCCGGGTATCTGCATTGTCTGGAGTTTTTTATTAATGTTGGGAGGGTGGGCTTGATAGTACGTCCTTCTAAATTCCCATAGAAGCCTATGTTCTGGTGCTAACATGGGGTTCTATGGGAAATACCAAAGGCCCTATTATCAAGCTCATTATCGCCGTTTTATCGGCAGTTTCTTGCCAATAAAACAGCGATAATTTTAACACCGGTCCTTGATAATATGCACCTAAGTTTACTGGTCAAAAAAAAAAACAATGGGCCATATTATCAACAAAAGGCGATACATTATCGTCGCTTTTATTGGCAGGAAACTGCAGATAAAGCGGAGATAATGGGCTTGATAATATGTACTTGTGAATAACCATAGCAGCCTAGGTTAAGATCAGAATCTGGGCTGCTATGGGAATTTACAAGGGCTATGTTTTTTTGTTAATGTTGGGAGGGTGGGCTTGATAATACGTCCTTGTAAATTCCCATAGAAGCCTATGTTCTGGTGCTAACATGGGTCTCTATGGGAAATAACAAGGCCCTATTATCAAGCTCATTATCGTAGTTGTATCGGCAGCTTCCTGGCAATAAAATGGCGATAATTTTAACACCGGTCCTTGATGATATGCACCTAAGTTTATTGGTCAAAAAAAGAGCAATGGGCCATAATATCAACAAAAGGCGATACATTATCGTCGCTTTCATCGGCAGGAAACTGCCGATAAAGCGGTGAAAATGGGCTTGATAATATGCCCTTTTGAATAACCATAGCAGCCCAGGTTAACACCAGAACCTGGGCTGCTATGGGAAGTTTCAAGGGCTTATTATCAAGCATATTATCGCCGCTTTATCGGCAGTTTCCTGATCATAAAAGCGACGATAATGTATCGCCTTTTGTATGTAAAGCTTTCCTTTTTTTGGTGTAGCAGTTGTACTCTCTTCGCATGCTCAGCGTCGTTTCGAAGTTCACGTTTTCTTTTTCTTCAAGTTCAACAAGCAAACCTTTCTTTATATCAGTTAGTAAGTCTGTCGCTTTCTTTTCTCGGTTCGTGTGATTCATCCGGTGCTGTACTTTTGTACAGTATTAATAGTGATATTTTTTATATATTTATTTGAAAGGTAGTGCCGAGGCGCCAAACGTTGATTACGTACTCCGTCCACCGCCATTTTAGTAGTTTCCCACCATTGTATTTATTATATCAGTTAGTTAGAACTCCTCCCCCACAAAATGAAAGAAGTATGTAGTGTTTTAAATTAACTTTTATTAAACAATAAATATAAACGAAACTCAATTATAACTATATTAGAACTGGCAAAATAACTTAAACAATGTTATAAAGAAATTGTGAAATGGATTCCAAAAGTTGTCCGATTGGTAATCTGCAAAAGAAAAAAGAAAATTAGAGTTTAGAATTATGTAGATGTGAGTAAATGAGCTGGAGCATTAGAAGTTGTGGTAACTCTAAAGTTTTACGTGTGCATTGTGACTCGTATATTCCTGTTCTGTTATAGTGCCGCGTTCAAGTGGTGTCTATATGGAAGTGCCTATTGCGTTACTGACACCCGTCATGGCGACTTATTTCTAATGCATTCCTATGAAGGATTTGTAGATCTAGGCCTCTGTGCTTACCGTTGTTTAAATCTTGCGGCCAAACACTGCAGGCACTTGGATGCACAACTTCAGGTGGGCTTATTTTCTACACGTCCAAGTAGACAGCAGTGTCTAAGTTTAAGAGAGATAGAGAAATGATGTCACAGAGAGTGAGAGAGAGAGAAAACATTAAAACTGTATCGCAGAGTCTGGCGTTGAGATTTTTTGTTGAACCAGACGTAGATTTACTAGCTGCTTGCATCACTTTACCCATGTTAAAAGTGACTCAAAAGTGGCGTAATAAGGTTGTTGATCTGTTTGTCAGACTGCTGTAACCTATCTGATGCCACTGTCTGGAGGTAATTATAGATTTTACAGAGAAGCTGCTGTACACTACGCACTCTGGGCCATAATATCAAGCCTGGGTGACAAAATTATTGCCACTTTATCGGCAGGAAAGTGTTGATAAAGTGGCGATAATGAGTTTGATAATATGCTCTATGGAATTTCAATCACAGGTCATGTCAGATGTCCTTCACATGTAACATGAGTTTCGATTGGAATTCCATAGAGCATATTATCAAACCTATTATGGCCTCTTTAGAGGCAGTTTGCTGCCAATAAAGTGGCGATAATTTTGTCACCAAGGGTTGATAATATGGCCCTCTCTCGTTTCACAAATAAAGCTAACACTATAGTTTTACGAGTGCAGTGTACCTGGTACATTTTATTTGTTATAGTGTCGCGTTCAAGTGGTGTCTATATGGAAGTGCCTACTGCGTTACTGACGCCTGTTATGCCGAATTATTTCTAATGCATTCCTATGAAGGATTTGTAGATCTAGGCCTCTGTGCTTACCGCTGTGTAAACTTTGCGCCCAAACACATTAGGGAGTGGAGTTCACAACTTAAGTTGGGCTGATCCTCTACATGTCCAAGCAGACAGCAGTGTCTAAGTTTAAGAGAGAAAGAGAAATGATATCACAGAGAGTGAGAGAGAGAGAAAACAACATTAAAATTGTGTTGCAGAGTCTGGAGTTGAGATTTTTTGTTGAACCAGACGTAGATTTACTAGCTCCTTGCATCAGTTTACCCATGTTAAAAGTGACTCAAAAGTTGCGTAATAAGGTTGTGGATCTGTTTGTCAGATTTTTGTAACCTATCTGTTGTCACTGCTCGGAGGTAATTATAGATTTTACAGAGAAACTCCTGTACACTATGCATTCTGGGCGATAATATCAAGCCTGGGTGACAAAATTATTGCCACTTTATCGGCAGGAAAGTGTCGCTAAAGTGGCGATAATGGGTTTGATAATATGCTCTATGGAATTTCAATCGATGGTCATGTCAGATGTCCTTCAAATGTAACATGAGTTTCGATTAGAATTCCATAGAGCATATTATCAAACCTATTATGGCCTCCTAGCGGCAGTTTGCTGCTGATAAAGTGGCGATAATTTTGTCGCCAAGGGTTGATAATATGGCCCTCTCTCGTTTCACAAATAGAGCTAACACTACAGTTTTACGAGTGCAGTGTACCTGGTACATTTTTATTTGTTATAGTATCATGTTCAAGTGGTGTCTATATGGAAGTGCCTACTGCATTACTGACGCCTGTTATGCCGAATTATTTCTAATGCATTCCTATGAAGGATTTGTAGATCTAGGCCTCTGTGCTTACCGTTGTGTAAACTTTGCGCCCAAACACATTAGGGAGTTTAGTTCACAACTTAAGTTGGGCTGATCTTCTACACGTCCAAGCAGACAGCAGTGTCTAAGTTTAAGAGAGAAAGAGAAATGATGTCACAGAGAGTGAGAGAGAGAGAAAACAACATTAAAACTGTGTCGCAGAGTCTGGAGTTGAGATTTTTTGTTGAACCAGACGTAGATTTACTAGCTCCTTGCATCACTTTACCCATGTTAAAAGTGACTCAAAAGTTGCGTAATAAGGTTGTGGATCTGTTTGTCAGACTGTTGTAACCTATCTGTTGTCACTGCTCGGAGGTAATTATAGATTTTACAAAGAAGCTGCTGTACACTACGCATTCTGGGCGATAATATCAAGCCTGGGTGACAAAATTATTGCCACTTTATTGGCAGGAAAGTGTCGCTAAAGTGGCAATAATGGGTTTGATAATATGCTCTATGGAATTCCAATCAAAGCTCATGTCAGATGTCCTTCACATCTAACTTGAGCTTCGATTGGAATTCCATAGAGCATATTATCAAAGCTATTATGGCCACTTTAGCTGCAGTTTGCTGCCGATAAAGTGGCGATCATTTTGTCACCAAGGGTTGATGATATGGCCCTCTCTCGTTTCACAAATAAAGCTAACAGTACAGTTTTACGAGTGCAGTGTACCTGGTACATTTCAGTTGTTATAGTGTCGCGTTCATGTGGTGTCTATATGGAAGTGCCTACTGCGTTACTGACGCCCGTTATGCCGAATTATTTCTAATGCATTGCTATGAAGGCTTTGTAGATCTAGGGTGCTGTGCTTGCCTTGTATAAAGAGTGCGGCCACCGGAGTTCACCATTCGACTTGAACTCTGCCTCTATACGTCAAAGTATATTCAATAAGTTGCAGAGAATTCCATTGCTGTTGCTTGATAGGCCGTGGTTGCTCCTGAAGGATGTTTTGTGGTAAATAAATACATTATTACCTGATCTATTTTTGACTGTAATCAATAAACGGTTAGCTCAATAAATAAGAGTCAAGATACGAGGTAGCTAGAGTTGACAGGCTTTAATTAAGCATAAAGGACAAGAACAGGACAGCCTGTACGGGAATGGGATGATGCGCATCTGGGAATGGGCTGGGAATAGGATAACTTTTAATAACAGTACATTAGTATATATAGTTAAACAAAATACATTGCATTCAATACAGTAGGCGTAGCAGTAGGCGGAGTTTGTAGCAGTCGCGAAAGATAAGGGCAGAATAAGGTAACAAGAAGGCGTGTACAGGGCGTATACATAGACATGTGATGCAAACGTAACAGAATATGTCATAAACGGGGCGGAAACATGGAGGGGGCTACCTGAGCAGCTGGGACCTCTAACCTAGTGGTGCGCGCAAACTGACAATGACGTGTTACTAGGGAGGACGGGGGGCTATGACTTCTGTGCTAGAAGAGGAGACTAAAGTCTGGAGTGTCAGAGCGACATGTACCTAAAGCCTATCTAGTATCTCGTGTTTAGAGAACATGTTGATAGAATCCAAAAGTTATCAGAGTAAAGGCTAACAGACATTAAGGCTGGTACATACATAATCCTACATGTAGTGCGTGTGCGGGGAATATTCTATGAATATTAATACAGTATTTCTCTTACATGGAGACATAAAGGCTAGACCATGACGGAAACTATTGATGCGATTCAGTAGCTTAGGAATGCAGAGAAGGAGGGCTGGACTGATAACTAGAAACATAACATACTCTTGGCAGACTCGGAGGCAGAGCCAGGCCGAGCCGGGCACTGCGAGGCATGAAAGTAAGCTAAGGGTCAGGGATACAGGTGGGGGCTGTATCGCTCCTCGGAGAGGGTTCAGGAAACAGGAGCTGAATCTGAGTCCGGGCCCTTTTGAGGCCTAGGAACGGGGATAATTCAATGAATTAACGTGCACACTGTGAAACGTGGCAACATAGCTTTACATAGGCCTGATATTCGTTGTATTCACGAGAACTGGAAACTGGCATACTAGAGATGGACACAACTGTAATTGCGTCTTTAATCGATCATAGGGGAATACATGCATATCGATCATGCACAAATGACATAACATGGGGAACACGTAGGCACATATAACATGGCAAAATTTACTTTTCCACATTCCCTCCTTGTGCCCTACGTTTCCATCAGGAAACATCTATATTCATGATACCATCTACTATATCATACAGCATCATTTGCTCGTCTCGAATTGTCTTGGAACGGGACTTAGGACTAGGGATACAAGAGGTAGCACAAATGCCGCAAATCGCAGGGCCACATTGTATACAGAGGCAGCAACTGAATATGATCATTACTGCAATACCTAGAAATGACAAGACTTTCCATCCCCAGGCAGATATGATACTCCAGAGCCAACCGGACCATGTCCAGGTGCCTGGATTCTGGTGTAACTGATGGGCAATTTTATGAAGTCTGGTTATAGCTGAATAAACAGACGGCGCGTTATTAGGAATGAAAATGCAGCAACTAGATCCGATGACTCTACATGCTCCTCCTCTATCGGCCAGTATGACGTCAAGAACGAGACGATTTTGGAGCACGACAAATCTCATAGCAGATTGCTCTTCGGTTAAGTTACCTAGAGCAGAAGTAGTCTCATTCACTACTGCTTCAAGGGTTCTTGTTAACCTACGGATTGACTTACTATTCTGGACAGGGCCTATAAAGAAAAAGAAACCTCTATTGAAATCTGTATACTGTTCTAGAGCAGTTTCAGTTTGATCGACAATTGGGGACTCAATCTCCCTTCTATGTCTGACGTGTACTAGATGTGTGTTTCTGTGATAATCAGATGGGGCTAGGAAAACTGGTGGCAGTAGGAAGGCAATGTAACATGTTCCATCCCAATCGAGGGGCAGACGAACATATGCAGTCTGACCACAAACAAAATGAGAATGACGTGAAGCTTTGAAATAGATTTCCCACTGTCACTATACTCGACAGTAGTAGTACAATCACTATGTCCTACATGTACGGAACCATTATTTCTAACACATAATTCGCCTTTGACTGGTAGTACTGAAATAGCAGGTAAGTCTGGAGTAGTATCAGACTGAACATTCAGGACCATAAAATTCGAAGAATAATTACCTAAATTATAAACTTCATTTTCTAGATCTAACCCTGTTCTATGGGAGAGACCTTGCTTGTCTGGGAAACATGTTCTATTCAGAAGGGACATATCATTTGAAGATGACGTTAACATGGACCATGCTCCACACGAACCATTATGTGAGAACGGATAAGGAAAGAGTGGCAGAACTCCCTTCGGTGTCTGGAAAGGGGGGAGTCGACCACACACCCAACAATTAGTAGCATTGCTGGTCTGGTGTGAATAATGTAACATTCTGATGAATGTGTTATTTCTCATAGCAAGACGATAGGATAACTCGTGAGGAGGCAGATCACTAAATGTGTGCTCTACTGTGGCATTAGAAAACTTATTTACATGAGAAATTGGAAAACATAAATGCAATGCATAACCTGTGCAGGTAACCATCAAACTTAGAAACAATAGAAAACTTAGAAAAACGATACATCGGATAGAGTTTTGACTAACTCTCTCACTATGGGGGTCTATCTCATACATGTCAGATACCTGTCTAACCGTTTCACCCGAGGGGGACTTAGACAATTAAACTGGCTGACTTATTTTACTAGACCGTAGTTTCAACTTATACTCCTGCTGCGGAGTTTTCTCTAACAGAGGAACTTTCAGTTCGGGAATAGGATCAATGTCCTGTTTCAGGCAGTCTTTAGAAATGGAACAGTCTTTAGAAATGTCCTTTAAAAACGTCTTTTTCCGGACTCCATGGAATTTCTTGATATGCGACAGATGGACCCATCCCTTGCGGCCTTCCAACTTCACGGCCGTACGGGTGGTCAGAAGGACTAGTCTCGGCTCCTTCCAACGAGGCTCCAGCGGACTTGAACGATCAAAGTTCCTTACGAGAACAAGGTCTCCTGGAATGACCTCGTGCGGTTTCACTTCAGTATTGTCTGGAAATGCGGCGGCAACCTGTGAACGACAAGAGTGTAGGGCAGACATCAAGGAAGCTAGGTAATCTGTCAACATATTACTGGAAACATCTGTAATACTGCGGGGTCTAGGTGTACCCCACATATTTGGGGGGCGGCCGAATACGACCTCATAAGGGGACAGACCTGATCTGGAATGTGCGACCATGCGCATAAAGAATAAAGCAACTGGCAGGGCAACTAGCCAGTCTACACCTTTCTCCTTACATGTCTTGGCAATACGGATTTTCAGGGTCTGATTATGTCTCTCTACGAGACCGGCTGCTTCTGGATGGCGCACACAATGGAACTTCCACTGGTACCCTAACAAGAGGGAAACATGTTTCATCAACTCAGATGAGAATGGCTGGCCGTTATCAGAATACACGACCCTAGGGAGTCCATAACGGGGGAAGAATTCACGAACCAACTGCTTGGCAGTGGTCGCTGCTGTGTAATCTGGAACTGGATATGCTTCTGTCCACCTGGACAAAGCGCATACAACCACAAGAACATATTTGAAACCTCGACATCGTTCCATCTGAATATAATCCATCTGGAGGACTTCAGAAGGGTGGTCAGGGGGCTGGAATCCACCTTGTTCCACCGGGACACTTTTACCTGGATTGAATTGACAACATATCATACAAGTACGGACTTTCTGCTTGGCTGCAGCTCGTAAGTGCTTGTTAAACCAAAGGTTCTGTATACTATCTAACATGGCTTTTTCTCCTAGATGTGCTGGACTATGTGCGGTATTGATAATGACTTGAACCATAGAGTCGGGGAGAAACCATGTGGCTTTTCCCTTCGTCAACCATCCCTGATCTGTCTGGACCCCTCCTTGTTCGGACCATTTCTTGATTTCTTCAGGAGTAGCATGTAACTGTATGTCTATGACATCTTGTGTAGGGTCCTTAACTGTCATACAAGTAGTCTGTTCTGGAGTGGATGTCTGTGTCTTGTTAACTGGAATGTTTGGTGTCTGAGCTGTAAGCTTGGCTGTTCGATCTGCTAGATCATTACCTTGGGAAATGATGTCAGTAACTTTCGTATGTGCCTTGCACTTCATAATAGCGATAGCTGTCGGTAAATGTATTGCATCTAACAGAGCTTGAATGAGGAGACCATGCTGAATCTTGGTTCCATGAGAAGTCATGAAACCTCTCTCCTGCCAGAGCACTCCGAAGTCGTGTACAACTCCGAATGCGTAACGTGAATCTGTATATATGTTTACTTTCAGGTTCTTGGCACGTATGCAGGCTTGGGTCAGAGCAACTAGCTCTGCTGCTTGAGCAGACAGGGTGTCAATACGGTGTGTTTCAATAACCTCGGTGTCAGTAGTCACTGCATACGCGGCTACTAGTTCTCCTGTACTAGTTCTCATACATGAACCATCCACATAAAGTGTCAGGTCGGGATCAGGTAATGCAATGTCTGTCAGGTCTTGTCTTGGCTTAGTCATAGTGTTAACGACTTCCACACAGTCATGTGTGGCAGGATTTGAAGTAACTGACGGTAACAGAGTAGCAGGATTTAGAACGTTGCAGCGTTTGATTTCTATGTGTGGCTGGAACAATGTCAGTTCATAACCTGTTAAACGTGCAATGGTCAAGTGCTGAGTCTGTGTTCGGTTTAAAAGAACTTCCACGGAGTGTGGAACTTGTACTGTCAGGGAGTGTCCTAATACTATGGAATCACTTTGTCTGATTGCTAGAGCTGTAGCTGCAACTGACTTGAGGCACGCAGGCAAAGCCTGGGCTACTGGATCTAATGTGCTCGAAAAATAAGCACAAGGCTTGTACTGTCCGGCTTGATCTTGTGTGAGAACAGATAATGCAGTACCATCACGTTCTGTGACAAAAAGTGTAAAAGACTTACTGTAGTTCGGTGTAGCTAGAACAGGTGCTTGGCATAAGGCTTTCTTTAACTCATTAAAACTAAGTGTATGTTCAGATGTCCAAGGGAGGACAGTCGATACGGCTGCCTCCTGTGTCGTTAACTGTATCAGTGGCTTTGCTAGAAATGCATACTGAGGAATCCATTGTCTGCAGTAAGAAGTAAGGCCGATAAAAGCACGTACCTCCTTCTGTGTCTTGGGCTGTGGAAGACTCGCTATTAGCTGGATACGGTCTGGTGTCAACTGCCTACCCCACTTGGACAGTAAGTGGCCTAAGTAGATCACTTGCTGGACACAGAACTGGAGCTTCGAAGGGGACACCTTGTGCCCCATCTCGGCTAGGAAATACAGAACTGTAAGTGACGCTCGCTCGCAATCACGTTCAGAACGGGCTGTGATCAGTAGATCATCTACATACTGGAGCAGGGCAGTGTCAGTTGGCATGTGAATATTGTCTAGTTGTCTTTTAAGTGCTTGACTGTAAATGCTAGGACTTTCCGTGAAACCTTGAGGAGCTCGTGTGAATTTATAGCTCCTTCCATTTAAACAAAAACCGAAAAGGTACTGGCTGTCTGGATGAATCGGAACACTGAAAAATGCATTCTTGAGGTCTATTACAGTAAAAAATGTAGCTTCAGAATCAATAGCTGTCAATAGAGATGAAATATCTGGGACTACTGGATACTGGGGTATGATACATTTATTAAGTTCTCGAAGGTCAATCACTAATCGATATACTGGAGGTGCATTTGGATCAGTACGTTTCATGACTAGAATGATAGGAGAATTACATACATTGGAGTCAGTTTCTACAACCACTCCTTGAGCAATGAGCTCGTCAATAATTTTGGATAAGGCTGCTACAGCCTCAGGTGGCAATCTGTACTGTCTGATTCGTGGCAGGACTATACCTTGCTTGAGGGTCACACGATGGGGTGTGATTTGCATAAAACCTACATCAGTTGGACCTTGCGCCCATAAATGCTGCGGAACATTGGACAATCTTGGATCAAAATCTCGTAATACATAGTGACCTTTAAAGTCGCGTAAAAACAATCGTATTCCTTCTGGAGAGCAGCAAAGAACTGCACCTAATTCTTTCAATGTTTTAATACCTAACAAATTTTCTGGACATGACTTCGTAAGTAACAAATCAGTAGTTCGGGACAATGGACCAACTTCTAGAGTAACTGGCTTTGATATCTCGTTTACTATAGGCTTTCCTGAAAATCCAAGGGAAACATTTCTAGAGCCTGAGAGCGGAGCCCCTGGAACCTCGTCATGACTGATAGTAGTCCTACTTGCCCCTGTATCAATCAAAAACTTTCTGTCTTTCCCCAATACTTGACTATGTACATAGGGACCCTCTTGATCTACAGGTATCTCGATGAGAGGCAAGCCTACCTCCCTCTCTAGGCTGTTTCATGAATACGGTTGATACTCTGGATACTCTGTCTGGGCATACTGGTACATCTGCTGTGTAACATGCTGTGTTGCAGCAATAGGCTGCGGTGCTGGAACTGTCTGTTGTGCATTCTGTGGTGACTGAGAAGTCTGTGAAACTTGCTCTTGTCTAGGCGGACGTGGTCTTTCTTTAGTCTTACCAGTGGCTATGTTGTGTTTCAGAACTGCACACTCGTTTATAAAATGACCTGGCTGTTTACAATAATTGCATGTCCCTTTAACGGGAGTTGCAGGATGACTGGCTTGATTCGGACCCCTCTTCTGACTGTCTTGTGGAACAGATTGTGCAACTAGTACTTTCATTTTCGTGTCTTTCATACGTCTCCTTTCGTGTTCTTGCTCTTCCCTGATTCTATTCTGGTGATACTGGAGCATCTGTAACATCTGTGACGGGGTACTAGCTTGCCAAGTACTTTCGACTTTCAAAACTCGATTTTTAACTTGTGGGTTTGAATTCTCGACTAGTTTAGTAACAAAAAGATGAGGGTATGACTCGCTACCTGTCTTCAGACCACTGTTGATAATGAAACATTTTTCGAATCTAGAATAAAAATCACTAGTATCTTCATCCTGTTTCTGTTTGCATGCTGAGATTGCATCCCAATCTTCCTTTTTCGTGGCTAATAATCTTGGCAAAACTTGAATCAATAACTCTGGCAACTCTTTACATTTGTCCCCAAGACCGGTACCTGGTACTCGTATTTTATCTTCAGCTTCTAGAGCTGTCCAATCGATCTTTTTCTCTCCCACCTCCCATTCTTTTTCCTTGAGTTTCTCATATACCCCTGCGGGCAACAGGACCTTTAACATTTTAATGATATCTGGGTACGTGTATTCTCCCATACGGAGCATGTCTTTTAATTCTCGATGGAACCCTGCTGGATCTTTGTCGTGACAGGGAATTAATTTCTTCATCTCTAAGAGTTCCATCTTTGTGACAGGGGTGTAAACAAATACTCGTTGCATTTCACCATCCGGTGTCCTAACTGGATGTACTTCTCGTAACGGATGCTGTCTATCTATGTAAAATGGTTTACTTTCTGGAGGTGAGACGTGAACAAAATGCGGATTCAGAAACGTTCTATATTTGTGGCGCTGTTCTAGAATGACACTAATTAAATCAGTACCTAAACCTTTCCATTTATACTGGAGTAACTCGTTCAGAACATCATGTAACGGACCTGGATCAGAATGTTGTCCCTCATATAATGTAATGAGGTGCTGGATCATATACATACCCACCAGTCGCTGCTCGGCTGGGGGCAGTTTCAGAAATATTTGTGCCACTATTTCGTCTGGAAAAGTGGTAGAATCAGTAATCCATCGGACTGCTGATCGGGCTAGTTCTTGTTCATGCATGGTACTGAGTTCACTATAACCGATTCGTGATTTCAAAATGTGATCGGTAGCTTGAAATACTTGTTCTAGAGAACCTTGTTCTGGTGCTGGAAGATGAAAGACTTTCTTGTGTTCTGGACGTGAATGTCGGTCTGGAAATCTAGATTTACCTACATACGCTATTCTGGCGGTATTCTCGTCTTCTACTTCTTCAGTATCAGTGATATCTTCTTTCTCGCTTACTTGTGCTGCTTTACGATTTTCGTGTAACCTTATTATTTCCTTACGAATTTTCTTGTACATACTCTCTATACTACTGAGTGTCTTGTGTCTACCCTCGGCTATATTATCACTCCACCTTGTCAGAACTTTCATTTCGATCGGATCTTTAGTCGGACAATCTTGTTCCCTTACTAAACAATTGATTCGAAACTTTAATAGTATGAGCTGGGTCTCAGCTTTCCTTAGTGACATGGTTTCGCCAATACTTTCTGGATCATCCCCTGTACGGATGAAACGATATATTCTGTCTAGATCTTCTTTCATATTCGGTAGGGTGTCCAAATACTCGGTCACCCGTCTTACGCGTAATGAATATATAACCATATTATCGTCGCCTGGGACTGGATCATAACGGCATTCGGTAAGAGCTCGTCTGATTTCTGCGACGGACTGATATTTGGGCGTACGCTGTAACGCACGTTCATGTAACTCGACTAACGTTATACGTTTGTGTGGCGGCGGGGTACCAGGAGGACCTCCTCCCGCGGCCCCTAAACTGGAATCGTCGACTGATACTCTTCGTGCTGGCAGAGTGACCGAAGTAGCGGGAACTTGTACTATGGGCAGGACCGGGGGTACCGTAACGGGTACTGTAACAGGTGCCCCGGTGGCTGGAGGAACAGGAATTACATTATTTACTGGAGCTGGCGGAGCAGGATTCGCATATTCTGGGACTGTGTCATCCAAATAGGACGAGAGAAAAATATCAGCTGCGGTCGGTTTGTGACGTAGCTTAATCGGAACTAATGGCGGCGGAAAATTACATGGTGCTTCCGGGGTTGCTTTTGGCAAGCCCTCGGCAAGAAGAGGATACATACCCTTAATGAGGGCATTTCTCTGTCTGTCTGACTGTTCGGCTTTAACTCGTTCACCTACTTCGATTAATTCCCTTTCTTGGGCTCTTTCTGAGGATTCTCTACTTAATTCTGACTTTCTGATTTCTTTTTCTGTTCTTTTGTGAGATTCTTTGCGCCATAACTCGATGGCATCTTTCTGGGACTGTCTGGCTTTCTTTTTCCATAATGCTTCTTCTACTCGCATGATGCACTCGGCATCCCACGTACCTGATACGGGCCATCTATACTTTTCCTCTAATTGTTTGGTGTACTCCACCCATAAATCTAGATATAATATGGCACTTATGCCGTGCTTTTGATACATAAAATGACCTGGACTGTCCCTAGGCGGGACAGGAACTGCTTCCTCGAGCAGACCTTTTCTAGTTTTTAACTGACGTAACTTTGAGAACAAAGGCATAACTAGGCTGGAGTCTGGACACAATACAATACACAATGAACACAATAATTACTTGAAAACAAATCATTCATACCACGACATTGAAAACACATGGAATAACATTTAAAAATAACGGTTCGGACAGAATACTACCTAACAGAACACATGAATTTCTTGAGAACAGAACTTACTAGAATGACTAGATGTACTGCTAAAACAGCACGAAACTTACCGGTCCCATAAAGAGACACGTCAGGACCCGCATCCACCTAAGTGGACACTTCGTGTTGGATCTGTGTACCCAAACCCACGGACCAGAGACAAATCAATTGACCCGGTCTAGATACTACCCCAGCAACGGTACTCACCGGGCAGCAAGAACGGAAGGCCTCGGACTGGACTGGACTGCTACGACGACGGACGGACGAACTTCGGACTTCAGTTACAGGTGGACCTCCGGATACCTCGGACCTTGGACTCTCGGCTTGGGCTCTGGTCGGGACTCGCCGCGTTTCTCCACCGCCTCGTCTGGACGCTGGACCGCAACCTCCGTCTCCTCCGTGGGCCTGAGGGATACTTGAAGCAGAAATATCTGCACGTGCACGGTATGGTTCCGTCACGGCTGCAGAGGATCAGGGGGCCTGCGTGGCTTCTCCGGCGCGTGGGGAAAGGGCAAGTCCCTATTCGGGCGCCATTATGTGGTAAATAAATAAATTATTACCTGATCTATTTTTGACTGTAATCAATAAACGGTTAGCTCAATAAATAAGAGTCAAGATACGAGGTAGCTAGAGTTGACAGGCTTTAATTAAGCATAAAGGACAAGAACAGGACAGCCTGTACGGGAATGGGATGATGCGCATCTGGGAATGGGCTGGGAATAGGATAACTTTTAATAACAGTACATTAGTATATATAGTTAAACAAAATACATTGCATTCAATACAGTAGGCGTAGCAGTAGGCGGAGTTTGTAGCAGTCGCGAAAGATAAGGGCAGAATAAGGTAACAAGAAGGCGTGTACAGGGCGTATACATAGACATGTGATGCAAACGTAACAGAATATGTCATAAACGGGGCGGAAACATGGAGGGGGCTACCTGAGCAGCTGGGACCTCTAACCTAGTGGTGCGCGCAAACTGACAATGACGTGTTACTAGGGAGGACGGGGGGCTATGACTTCTGTGCTAGAAGAGGAGACTAAAGTCTGGAGTGTCAGAGCGACATGTACCTAAAGCCTATCTAGTATCTCGTGTTTAGAGAACATGTTGATAGAATCCAAAAGTTATCAGAGTAAAGGCTAACAGACATTAAGGCTGGTACATACATAATCCTACATGTAGTGCGTGTGCGGGGAATATTCTATGAATATTAATACAGTATTTCTCTTACATGGAGACATAAAGGCTAGACCATGACGGAAACTATTGATGCGATTCAGTAGCTTAGGAATGCAGAGAAGGAGGGCTGGACTGATAACTAGAAACATAACATACTCTTGGCAGACTCGGAGGCAGAGCCAGGCCGAGCCGGGCACTGCGAGGCATGAAAGTAAGCTAAGGGTCAGGGATACAGGTGGGGGCTGTATCGCTCCTCGGAGAGGGTTCAGGAAACAGGAGCTGAATCTGAGTCCGGGCCCTTTTGAGGCCTAGGAACGGGGATAATTCAATGAATTAACGTGCACACTGTGAAACGTGGCAACGTAGCTTTACATAGGCCTGATATTCGTTGTATTCACGAGAACTGGAAACTGGCATACTAGAGATGGACACAACTGTAATTGCGTCTTTAATCGATCATAGGGGAATACATGCATATCGATCATGCACATATGACATAACATGGGGAACACGTAGGCACATATAACATGGCAAAATTTACTTTTCCACAGTTTGGTGAAGGAAACAAAAGGACATTTTGAATAGTCATCGTAAACTGAGTTGCGTAACTACTATCAAAAGTGAATTTTAATGTGGGTACTTAATATTCCGTAGTTAAGACTGTTGCTGCTCCAGCAAACAAAGGAAGATCTATAAGTTAATAGAGGCCTGGGACGGCCTCGTGACGCAGAAAAGAAAATAGTATCATGGACGCACAATTAATAATAATAGAGGCCTAAGCACGTGGCGTAGTACAGAAATACGACACAGAAATTTATGCACGCACAATTTTTAAGATTAGAGGTGTATAGGACCTCGTGACTTATAAAGAAATATTTCAATTATGTAAGTACAATTTAAAACCATTGAGGGATAGGAAAGCCATATGAAGGATAAAAAAATAGCATTATGTATATACAATTTACAGTGGAGGCTGATGTTGTGACGTCTTCTCTCTGAATGCTTCAGACTTAGATTCCCGTTTGACCAATTTCAACAATTGGATTTCTACTGCTATTGACACCTTTGCCCCCCTCAGGCCTATAAAAACTTTTCGATGAGCACCCTCCTCACCTTGGTACTCTGATGAACTCCGGAAGTGTAAATCGGCATGTAAACTTCCGGAGCGACACTGGAGGCACTCCTACTCTGCAGACAGTAAAACGATATATAAAGCAGCCCTGAAGGAATATCGGAAAAAGATTATCAACCACAAACGATGTTACCTGGCGGAGAAAATCAATTGGGCACATGGCTCCACCAGGGAAATCTTTAAAACAGTAAGAACTTTCACTGAGCCCGGGGCCCTTAAGCGTCAATCCCCGGTGTCTCAATCCCTTTGCACTTGTCTCTCCAACTACTTTGAGAAAAAAATTGCATTCATTTATGATTCCTTTCCTCGAAATCTTGGTCAAGACACTGACAAAAAAACCATGATCTATCCTTCGTCAGCTCCAGTCCTTTCAGATTTCGAGGAGATCACTTTAGAACGCTCTCTTGCAGAGCTCCTTAAATGCAGGTCAGGCTCACCTAGTGACCCCTGGCCGGCTAAACAATACAAAGTACTGGCCCCTTTTCTTAATCCCTTCCTTAATAACATCTGGATTGACTCTCTCAGGACTGGCATTTACCCGGAATCATGGAAACATGCTCAACTTGTCCCTATTCTAAAAAAAAGCTAGCGCAGACCCCGATAACCCGGCCAATTACAGGCTAATTTCCCTTCTCCCTGCCCCTGCCAAGATTCTCGAAAAAATGGTGCACCAGCAACTGGCAGGCTTTCTAGAAACCCATGGTTTATTCCACAACTCTCAACATGGATTTCGTTCTGGCCACAGCACCGAGTCGGCCCTGATAGAGATGGCTGACTCCGTACAATGGACGCTAGATGGGGGCTCAAGAGCGGTGTTGGTGCTGCTGGATCTTTCCGCAGCATTCAACACTGTCTCTCACCCCGTCCTGCTGGACCGTCTCTGGTCAAAAGGCATTCAGGGTAGGGTTCTGGATTGGCTGTCTTCCTTTTTATCCAATCGAATACAGGCTGTGTTTACACCCCCCTTCACGTCTGAGAGCCGCCCGCTGAAATGGGGCGTCCCCCAGGGCTCTTCCCTTAGCCCCCTTTTGTTTAATGTTTATTTTTCTCCTCTGGCCGAGCTCATCTCTTATGCTGACGACATTCAGCTTCTGTTCTCCTTTGATGACCCCATTCCGACCACCTTTGATGCTCTGAAAGACTGCCTCCGCAACATCGCCAGTTGGATGGACAATAACTTTCTCAGACTGAACGCAGGTAAGACTGAGGTTCTCTTTTTCCATCAACCCTCTCCTTTGGAGTCGAACCTCTGGTGGCCATTAGATCTGAGTGCGGCCCCCTCCCCCAAAGATTCCGTAAGAAATCTGGGAGTTAGATGGGACTCCAATCTGTCCTTTGACAAACAGGTTCAGACCGTTTCTGCTGCCTGTTTTTCAAGTATAAGGACGATTAAAAAATTCATCAACTACATGCCCAGTAACTCCAGGAAAACCATTGTGCAGGCATTAATAACATCTCACCTTGACTATGCTAATGGTCTCTACCTGGCTCTCTCATCTGGCCTATGTTATAGGTGTAAAACGCAGCAGTCCGGCTGATTTGCGGTATTTCTCTTCGAGAGCACCTTTCGCCCCATCGACGGAAATTACACTGGCTGCCAGTCCACAAAACGGCAGAGTTTAAAGCACTCACCCTGGCTCATCGAGCAATCAAGGGAAAGGGATCCGTCTATCTCTCTTCCTGCCTCCGCCCCTATAGTAATGCTAGACACCTTCAATCCAATTCGAAATGCCTATTGTCCACCCCCAGATTTAAAAAAAGCCTGATCTGGGGAGAAAACTTTTCAGGTATGTGCTTCCTCACAGTGGAACAATCTTCCCATCTCCATCCGAATGATTCAGGATGAGTTACCTTTCCGCAAAGCGTTGAAAACTTTCCTCTTTTGTTAACCACCCTTGGACAAGATCGAGTATGGGAGCAGGAGCGCCGGGACACCCCGTTGGGGTAGCTGCGCGCTATATAAAACACACAAAATAAATGAAATAAATTCTCGTACCTTTGCTTCTGTCGTCTTTTGTCGTGACTTGAAAGGCTGTGGTTTTGCTGAGTTTGGGGTGTTTTTGACAGTCTGTCATCGTAGCACAGGCAGGCAAAAGAGAGCGTGCTCACGTCAGTGCCTGCATTATATGGGAACCGCGGGGGCTGATCACACCAAGGCCAGGGCCGTCATTGGTAGCGTTTTCGCGGTCTGCAAGAATGATGGCCCTGGGGGACATGCCATTGGGTAATGTATTGGTTTCCAGGCTAAATAATAGCAAGCATGCTAGGTGGTGGCATGTGGGTAGTGTGGGCGGGCGTGCACCGCGCATGTGCAAGTATGAGTGTGTGCACTAACAATTAACAACAGAGAGGGATGGGGGCGGTGTTATAATGTGCGCAGAGGCAGGCCCAGAATCGGATCTGCAATGAGTCATCACTTCTAATTATTCTCCTTAGCGCGCCCTGATCTCTGATTTGTCACTGAGAGGGTGATCACACCATAGTTTGTACTGCTTATCATACTCAGCGTGTACTCGTGCATACGGTACGAATATGCTTTGACGTTACGCGTCGCATTAAAGCTTCGGTGTGACGTCATGTAAGGCGTTCTGTACGCGAAAGGGGGCAATGTTTTTACTTGGTTTAAAACATATATGTATTTAATGTAGATACTAAGGGCAGACATTTGGGATAACTATGATTTTTTTAAAATACTTTTAATAATCCTATATTACTTTTAAAAAGAATTACACAAATCGTGGTAGAACATCATGCATACTCGTATTGAAAGAGCTGCGCAAGCGCATCATAAGCGTACGCAAAGCCATGTGACTTTAAAAGTAGAGATTTGATTGGTTCATAACTTTTCCTACTGCGAGTGTTGAAAGTTCCGTCCCATTATAATTATTCGACTCTGACTTTCTAAGAAGAAGCATTTGTTGTGAGAATCTTCTCAAATAGAAGGAAGATCACCATAATAAGAGCTATGGAGTCATCTTCCACCAGTTCTTCAGAGGAATATTTAATTCCTGAAGAAGATCCAAAGAAGAGGAAAGAAGCTCTAATTTGGAAGTTTTTCACTTTTCCAGAAGGTCAAAAAAAGGTTAATGCAACAAAAGTAACCTGTAAAATTTGCCAAAAAACTCTTTCAAGGGGTGATCCATGTAAAAAATACTCCTTTGGCACAGCAAATATGGTGCAACACGTGAAGAACTTGCACCCCAAGAACTTTGCTCGAGCTGAAAGATGGAGGTTGCACGAGAACCCACCTGCTGCTACACCAAGCACATCAACTGCAGCAGCATTTTCAGCAAGCAGTCCACACCCACATATTGATTCTGACTTTGCTAAAGTTGAAATTCTTTGCATTTATTGCGATAAACTTTTGTGTAATGGGGAACAGTCTATAGACCTGATGAAACGCAGGATGCAGGATCATTGCTGTCCTCGACATTATTTGTTCTTTTTTCATTCTTTTGTTCCGCTTGGAATTTGTTGAGAAAACACAAAAAAAATACAAAACAAAAAAAACAAGTTATTTTTAGAACTACCTTCACTGGTCAAAGAAGGAACTATCACCCTGATTCATCAATCTCCCGTTTTGCAAGCCCCTAATAGCGATTCATAACGAATCGCTATTAAGGACTTGCAAAACGGGATTCATGTAGGAATTGCATAAAGAAATGCGATTCCTACACATTCCTTATTTGCGATTAGCTAATTGCTAATCGCAAATAAGGAATAACTCCCCATTCATTCCTATGGGCCAAAAGGCCCATAGGAATGAATGGGGAGTATTCTTTATTTGCGATTAGCAATTAGCTAATCGCAAATAAGATAGCGATTTAAAGGGTGCCAGGGGTGTCCAAAGGACACCCTGTAGCACCCCTTAATTGCAAATTGAAACAGGTGTTGCGCACACACATGTCCAAAGGACATGTGTGTGTGCAACATGCAACTTAGAAAAATGCTTTTAAAAGCATTTTTCTAAGTTTTTGCTATTTACCGAGAGGTCTGACCTCTCGGTAAATAGCGGCCCAAAATTGCATTTTCGCAATTTTAAAATGCTTCATGAATTGCATTTAAGGAATCTCAAATAGAGATTCCTTAAATTCAATTCTTCGCAAATGTGCGAATTCTTAAATAGCGAATTTTGCATTTATGATGATGAATCCCAAATGCAAAAATTGCACTCGCAAAAGGCAAGATTCTGAGAATCTTGCCCTTTGCGAGTGCAATTTAGCTTGATGAATCAGGCGGTATATTTCTATGTTAGTGAGTACAAGTTTGTCAGAATGAATGTGTAGTTCATAAATGAATTCATGAATATATTACTAGTGTGTGGAGAATGTGAAAGTGCTGAGCTATAAGGAAGTGCTACAGCATGAATCTATAAGGTGTTTACCTATAGTATACTGTAGTATGTGCGAAGCACTTGAATGAAACGTATGTACATAAATATGTTAGAAGTCTATGCTTCAATTTGCGCTGCTTGTGAAACTGCCTGGGTGAATTTGTCTGTGTTAGGGGCGGATTTACAATCCCCTTGTGCCTCTTTTACACAGCCGTTGCGTCACTTTTGAGACACAGCGGTGGTGCAAAAGATGTGCCATGGTGTGTGCTATTAACAATGTGACGCATCTGGAGGGTGCATTACATTGTAAAGCCCTGCACCAGAAGAGGCTTTCCTGTGCAGAAGGGGGTGCAGCAACGCCTCCTAAAAGTGACTGAGTGAAATGTATAACATTTCATTCAGTCACTTTTGATCTTGTGCTGCGTCAAAACCTTGCACATGCTTGAAGCAGGTGTAAGGATTGATACAGCTTTGTGAGCATAGGGCCCCAGAGCATTGCTGGAGTTGTGTTACACTTGCAACCGAAGTCATACAATAATTATTCCAAAAATTACTTTTCAATTTAGTTTTGTTATTATTTTATAGTAAGAATATGAAATATAATCTAAAAAATTAAATACATATACATATTTATATTAAAAATATAAGAAATTAGTATAAAAAGAAATATATAATAATTAATACATTTATAACTTATCATTTACAAAACCTTTGAAATTCACTGGAAAAACCATAGATTTCACAAACGTTATAGTTAGGAATTAGCATTTAAAAAAACTTGCAAATTCATTGAAAAAACCATAGGTTTCACACATGTTATAGTTAGGAATTAGCATTTAAAAAACCTTGCAAATTCATTGAAAAAACCATAGGTTTCACACACATTATAGTTAGGAATTAGCATTTAAAAAACCATGCAAATTCATTGAAAAAACCTTAGTTTTCACAAGTTATAGTTAGCTGAACATTTCTCTCATACAAAACCTTTGCAATTCCTCCGTTATAGTTAGCTCAGCTAACTATAACTTGCGCGCCCGCAATGCACTGCTGATGATGTCACATATAACATCACTCATGACATGGTCAGTGACATCACTCATGACATCACTTGTGACATCTCAAATGACATATATATACCACTGAAAAAAAACATATTCACTGGATGATGTCATCAGTAATGTCATCAGTGATGTCATTTGAGGTGTCATCAGTGATGTCACTGACCATGTCATGAATGATGTAATATGTGACATCATCAGCAGTGGACTGCGGGCGTGCGAGTTATAGTGGTTTTGTACGAGTGAATTGTCCAGCTAACTATAACATCCCTAAAACCTATGGTTTTTTCAGTGAATTTCTAAGGTTTTTTAAATGCTAATTCCTAACTATAACATGTCTGAAACCTATGATTTTTTTAGTGAATTTCAAAGGTTTTTTAAATGGTATTTCCTAACTATAACATGTCTGAAACCTATGGTTTTTTCAGTGAATTTCAAAGGTTTTTTAAATGATAAATTTTAAATATATTTCTTGTTCTATTTTTTTATATACTTTAAATAAATTTTTTAATCTCCTTATTTTGAATTTTTTTTTAAATTACACTACACATATTTTTAAAAATATTTTCTTAAGAAATAAAAATATATTTTTACATTATTGTATTCCTTCAACTTAATGAAATAATTTTGAACTTAAAAAAAGAAATAAAAATATATATTTGTTTATTATTTTATATTTTTTTTCCTTTTTTTTGGAGTCGCGCACCAAAAGCGCACCCTTCTTGTTCACTGCGCGGAACGTGTCTGCGATTTTAAGATTGATTTGTAGGATCCGTGTACGATGTGCGACGAGTACGTCTTTCCCAACGCGGACGCTATGCGACTGGTACGCGACTTGTAGCGCATAAGCGACATGTAGGTATTATGCAACGCAGCGTTCACGTGCTTCTGCGTGATGTTATATGCGTATCGGACGTGGTGGGTGCGTGATTCCTGTGAAATTTTTTAATGTCCAAAAATGTATATATATATATTTATTATAAATATTAAGACAAGACATTATCTGAGCTAATCATAAAAATAATATTCTTTAACTTTCAATTGCGGTACATTACTTTTAAATGCAATTTTGTGAAGTCGCGCTGGGTGCGAATTGGGTGCGAGCTGCGTGCGCGCACCCTACGCGGACCCCATGTGACCAGAAAAAAAGAGATTTGATTGGTTCATCACACTTTCTAATCTAAGTTTTGAAGGACCCCACCCATTTCAATCACTCTTCTTAGACCTTCCTTGGGAGAAGACCTCTTCTAAGAAGACCTTCTATTTTTTGGAGATTGCAGACCTGGTTGTGCTCTAACTATCAAGAATGGCTTCACAACAACAATCTTCAGATTCTGAACACTCTCATCAAGAAGAATTTATTCCAGAACCACCACGTCCCAAAAAGCATGAGCCTATTGTCTGGAAATGTTTTACTTATCCTGAGGGACTTAAAAAAGTCAATGCCACGAAGGTAACATGCAAAATTTGCAAGTCAGTTCTATCTCGTAGAGACACCAACAAGAAATATTCTTGTGGAACTGCAAGCATGCTTAAACATCTGCAATGCATGCATCCAGTAAATCTTGCAAAAGAGGAATGCAGAAGACTGCAGCAGAGTGTACCACCAGCACCGCAAGCTCCAAGCACTTCGGGGGCGTCCAGATCAACATCCAATTTGGATATGGGGCCGCAACTTTCTAACGCAAAAATACATTGCGTGAAATGCAATAGATTGCTGTGCTATGGGGAGCAATCTGTTGATTTAATTTGCTGGGCACTGGATAACCATCACTGTTAGTTTATTTTTTTTTGCCCTAAGGTTCATTGTTTTGTTCATCCCATTGAATTTTTTTCATTTGACAAAAAAACAAAACATTAAAAAAAGTGTTCAAAAAATTTCCCAAAAATATAAAACAACAAAAAGAAAAAAAAAGGTTTTTTCAGAACTAACTACTCTGGTTAAAAAAAGAGCTAAACTTGTATGCTAGTGTGTGAACGTTTACATGAATGTATGTGTAGTGCATAATACACTGAAAGAAAGCATTTGTGGTGTATAGTGAATGGATAAGTGCAGAACTATAAGGAAGTGCTGCAGCATGACACTGTAAAGTGTTTATCTACAGCGTGCTGTTGTACTTCCGAAGCACAGGGATGTAACATATGTACATAAATATGTTGCAAGTCTGTGCTTCCCTCTGCACAGCTGCTTATATTGCAGCCATGTGGTAACACAGGCACCCTTGCACCATGGTGCAAGGATGTCTGTGTCATGCGGAGATTGTTTTTGTGCAGAAAGGGGCACCTTCCTGCACAAAAACAATCAGTAAAGGCATTTTCTCCTTCAATATATGCTGTGCATTCTAGCATATATTGAAAGAGAAAAAAATAAGAGAAGTGAAAACAATTCTCGTTGTTGTGCCTTGCTACACCAATTGGAGGATGGTACAGCATTCACACACATGTCCAGATTCATGATTTTTGATAAAACTGGAGATGTGTCTTGTTCTATGAGTGTTCTGTGCAAACACGAACAGCAATACCTATAGAACACCTTTTCAACGCAAAGTCGTGTGTATGATGAGATTGTATTTACATGGAAAACAAAAGGTATACAGAGTGCCTTTTCCTCTCCTTGTAAATATGAAAGAGAGTTAATGGCTAGGCCCATTCTTATTATAGGAGTACATTTCTGTACCGCTAACAGAGAACAAGATGCATTTATAAGTACTTATGTTTTAGGAAACTTACAGGACATGTTAATATATTTCTGAAAGGAAGAGATGGGGCCTTGTGTGACATGTGCAAAAATACTCAGTGATTTGCTTTAAGTTAATGAGTTGTATTTCTTTTAATTGTGAAATTACCAGGCCCTACAAGTCCACCATATCTCTTTATTGTACACATTCACATACAGAGACCATCTGAGTGCATCCAGACCTCCCTTCAAGATGCTTAGTGTGGATTGTGGGACACAGGTATACTTTCTGGAGCCAAAGGTATGCTGAAAACAGAGACATTGACAAAGACCTAGCTTTGCAAAATGTAGACATTAAATGGATTGGACAGAGAGGGTTAAAGTTGCTCTAATTGATGCCATTGGTTAAATCCTTTTTGCAGTTCCAAAAACCTGACCTCATAATTGTGCACTGTGGTGGCAATGACCTAGGCACTTTAATCGGGATAGGTCTGGAAACCTTTACAGACTTGATGTAACTTTTCCCCCAAACTGCCTTTGTCTATTCTAACATATGCCAAAGGCAGAAATGGAACTGGTCCAACCACTATTGTCCACAGATTGAGAGAGCTAGGAAACATGTGAATAAATCTGTTTCTGCCTTTCTCCGAGACTATAGAATGGGGTCCATCTCCCACAAAAATCTGCGTTTCAATATGCATGACATCTATAGGAGAGACGGTGTACATTTTACAGATGAGGGGAACAGAGTCTTCCTCTTGAACTTTAGACTCTGCATTGGTACTTACTTGTAGGTACTAAACTCTCCCAATAAACACAAGTGCTCTTTCAGAGCCACCCAACATTTAAACACATACACTTCATAAATATCTGAAAAATATTTTTCTTTTTCTTGCTTAGGTACCCTTACGGGACGACTTACAAACTTCGCACCGTACATCGTACGTACATGCATGGTATGCGCACGGTAAATCTACTGTAAAAAAATAAATAGCCTCTATCAATAATTGTTTATAATCCCCGAGGACCCCATCCCCCGGGGCTCAAATATAACGTAGGGCACCATGGGGGGAGCCCCAAGGCCCCCACGGTCCCAGCCGGCTCCCTGCGTACTTCGGGAGCCGGCATTGCTTTTTGTCAGAGAGAGCAGCTTACATGCTGCTCTCTCTGATGAAAAGCAATCTGCTTTCCTACTTGAAAGAGAGAGCAGGTTAACCTGCTTTCTTCTTCAAATAGGAAAGCTTTTGCTGTGGTAGGGTGGGATCCGCAAGGCTCCTGCCCTACCATAGCAAACAGCAGTGTCCCGGAGGTAGGCACCCCGGGACACTGCAGGAGTCGGCCCTGGGAGGTGGTGGTCCCAGGGCCATCAAAGGCTCCAGGAGGGGGACCGTGTGGCCCCCCTACCAACATTCAAAAGCCCTGGGGGGTGGTGGTCCCCAGGGCTGGGGGGTCCGTCACGGACCCCCCTAGTTTCTATATTAGAGCCCCGGGGAGGTGGCGGTCTCTGGGGCGTGTAGGGGGGCTTGAGCCCCCCATACAGTTTTTTTTAATAAAAAGAGGTCCCGTGGGTGGCGGGCTGTGGGGGGCCATGACCCCCCGCATACAAGTAGTTAAAGCCCCGGGGGCCCCCATTATGAAAAAAAAATTGCCCCCGGCATTTGGCCCAACCGGGGGCTAATTAACAATAATGCGGGCTTCTGTTTTTTTTTCTTTTTCGACCAGTACACATACCATACACGTACCCCGCAATTCTTTTTAATAAAGGGGCAGTTCCCAGTCTCAAAATTTTAGTTTAAAACATGCAAAAAAATTGTTGGTGGGGGCTCTGTTACATGCAGTTTGTTTTCAAAATGCCCTTCATTTGAGGCACAGTGGCTAATTAAACAAGTAAATGATTTATTTGTGTTTATACAGCTAATAACCCTTCCTTCACCACCGTGCAGACTAGACGCAGACCTCAGTAGAATACAAGCAGTCATCCACTGACACCGCCCTCTTACAAATTTAAAAAGCGTTTGGGCTTATTTTATTTCAGAGTAGTTACAGGAGTTGTTTTTTTTTTTTAACTAAACAGAGAAGATTTCTACTTTCTTTTGCCAAAGAAATAAGATCACCTTTGTTTCCAAGTGCACACAATTTTTGGGTGCCAGGTGCAAAAAGGATATAGGTATGCAGTGATACAGGTGTCTGCTTTGCTTTATAAGTGCCTTAATTAGAACAAGCCCAGCTGCCACTACAGTAGATCCAAAACATTGCATTATGCACATTTCCAGAATTTTGGGTACAATTATATTGTAAAATTAAAAGAAGATCTCTTTCCACAGAAAAGACTGACAGCGTCTAACACTGTGCTGGGATGATAGCATTTTTTATAACTTGTTGTCGTGAAAAGCAGAATGTTATGCTCTATAGGAAAGGCCAGCTGAATTATGCTTAAAATGTAATTTTATTTGAATGTGGCACAAGAAATATTGCCACTTAATGTACTTTGCTTCTCACTTTTGTGCCCAGAAGCTGATACTTTTTAAATTAGTGCACATGCTGTATGGGTACTACATTGGAAAGTTTGTGTAAAAGGTAGAAACACGTACTCATCACCTTTCAAGAAAACAAAATGGAAAAATATCTGCTTTTTTAGGCTCGTCGCTATCTCATTATTGTTTTCTTGTTGTTTTGTGTTATAACAGTATGAGTGTATACACATATGTGGAAGACTTACAATCCAACGTATATGTTTTTAAATTACTTTATTCAGCAAATTTGCTCAGTATTAAACGTTTGCTGTGCCATTTGCACTATTTTTTACATGGGTTGCACATGTGTATTGAATGCAAGTAATCAAAGAAGTCTTACACCAGTTCACATGCTTTATTATGAATGAGGAAAAAAGCTTGACTGAGCATGCAACAAAAAACAATCATCTCTCCAACACACACACTGCCACTATCATATATCCATCATACAACCACTCCACCTCTCATTCACAATTACACTGCCCCCTCACATCCCTACCTCACATTCCCTATCACATATCTAAACTGCCTACTAACACGTACTGTTTTGGTGGGCCTCAGCAAGGCCTACCAGTGCTAGGGGTTCGCCCTTCTCTGTACAAGTCCTCAGACCAATAGGATAGAAGTTGGCACGGAAAATGGAATATAAAATATAAAATGTATCAACCTCATGAGGTGGAACTACTTTCACACAACACCCTTCGATAGTGTTTGTAGTAGCACACTGAACAGAAGGAGCATGGTCCTTAAAGACGGCGGTACAAGTACAAGAAGAAGGTTTTTGGTACATATAAGGTCATAGAGAAAATGTACAGTCAACAAGAGGGAGGAGCTAACAGTTTCTAATTCTAGTAAACACATCCTGACAGTTACAGACTAAAGGCAGCTGCATGGACAGCTGCAAGCTCAACTGATCATGTGCAGAGTGGAAGAAGCTAAATATAGTTTGTTCCTAGGCAGAATACAAGAGCAGACAACAGTAAGGTAGGACAGAGCACATGGTGAGCACATGGCAGACCAGATGGCTGCCAAAAACAAGATGACTTCAGCTAAATGCTAACCCAGATCGCTGCCAATTTACAACAGATGACCCTTTTAGCATTAGCTGAAGACATTCGTTCATCTAGGGTAATCTAAATATGCATCCTGTACATTGATGTTCATTATGTCAGTGACCTCTTTATTCATCATTTGTTGGGCTTTTATTTCTGCAACAATTCTCTTAGCAGGTGCACAAGCAGTGATGCAAATGGAGCAAAGCATGGGACCACATTGTATACATACACAGCATGTAAATAATATCACTAGTATTATACATAGGATGGTCAGTAGCTTCCAGCCCCAAATGACAAAGAGTGTCCACATCCAACTTGAAAAAGTCCAGGTGCTAGTCTCTAGGTGAATCTCTGCAGCAACAACATACAAAAAGATTAAAGGAGGGTTCGAGGGACAGTTTAATGACCTGAGCACAGTTATTATCCCCCTAGCAGACTATGAGAAAAACAACGGATAACTGTGGGTCTCCAAACAAAGGACTTTGTGTGTGTAAAGCTGGCTATGTGTCTGCTTCAGAATTTAGAATGAAGACAAACTATAGGACAATTACCCATTATGAAAATATGTCCATCAGTTACTTGTTCTGTACCGCCCAGTACATCATTTGGTCTACTTCACAGTAGGTAGTCCATTGTTCATCTCCATAGATAAGACAAGGAGATGGTTATTAAAGATGGATGTCTGGTAGATGTTATTTACTTGTAACTGAAAGCAGTGCATAGGTGATTAGTGAAAACGTGAATGTGTATATAATACAATTGGATTGTGCATGCAATATAACTTTATTCTGGAGTCGTGCACCTCCAAAGCTAAAAACAATAGAGTGCAAAAAAGTCAGATGGTTCAAACAAATAACTTCTGACTGGGTAATCTGGTCGACATGTTTCTGCGGACATTTAAAGGTCAAAACTTGTACCTGCCGCTTCCTCAGGACCCATTAACTTGATTGCTACTGCTTATACGTGAGAAAAAATAAATAAATACAAAAAGGACACTTGTGAACAAAAATGCTAAATGTCACCTGTTCACTTTTTGAGTCAGAAGGTCCAAATGTAGAATCGCCAACGTACACACACATAGACAAAAAATGCAAAATATGATAACACACCATCATTAGTAAGGGCTATCATTACACATTACTAAATTGTTATTCTTAACATATATGGTCCAATAACCTTTATATGTATCCCATCATTCACATTATCAGGGGCTCACCTTAATTTGTAAGGGGAAACTGCCTCGCCTCACCCGGCAAACAGCTCAGGGAATTGAAGCACCGCTCTGTAGTGCAGAGAACATTAAAAAAGTTGTGATGAAACATATGACCACTCGACACTGTGAGACTCAATGCCTCAAAACACTTCCTTAGGAAGCCTCAATTTCAATTTCAATATCACGCTAGGCGCTGATGGGCGTCTAGCGCGATACGCATGAAGTGATAAAGATAAAAATAAAAATAAAAATGAAGACAAATAAGAGAATATTCAATAAACGAGTATTTTTATATAAGATGACATGATAAAATTGAGGCTCCCTAAGGAAGTGTTTTGAGGCATTGAGTCTCACAGTGTCGAGTGGTCATATGTTTCATCACAACTTTTTTAATGTTCTCTGCACTACAGAGCGGTGCTTCAATTTCCTGAGCTGTTTGCCAGGTGAGGCGAGGCAGTTTCCCCTTACAAAGTAAGGTGAGCCCCTGATAATGTGAATGATGGGATTCATATAAAGGTCATTGGCCCATATATGTTAAGAATAACAATTTAGTAATGTGTAATGATAGCCCTTACTAATAATGGTGTGTTATCACATTTTGCATTTTTTGTCTATGTGTGTGTACGTTGGCGATTCTACATTTGGACCTTCTGACTCAAAAGGAGGAATAACCAGAAGTGAACAGGTGACATTTAGCATTTTTGTTCACAAGTGTCCTTTTTGTATTTATTTATTTTTTCTCACGTATAAGCAGTAGCAATCAAGTTAATGGGTCCTGAGGAAGCGGCAGGTACAAGTTTTGACCTTTAAATGTCCGCAGAAACATGTCGACCAGATTACCCAGTCAGAAGTTATTTGTTTGAACCATCTGACTTTTTTGCACTCTATTGTTTTTAGCTTTGGAGGTGCACGACTCCAGAATAAAGTTATATTGCATGCACTATCCAATTTTATTATATACACATTCACTTTTTCACTAATCACCTATGCACTGCTTTCAGTTACAAGTAAATAACATCTACCAGACATCCATCTTTAATAACCATCTCCTTGTCTTATCTATGGAGATGAACAATGGACTACCTACTGTGAAGTAGACCAAATGATGTACTGGGCGGTACAGAACAAGTAACTGATGGACATATTTTCATAATGGGTAATTGTCCTATAGTTTGTCTTCATTCTAAATTTTGAAGCAGACACATAGCCAGCTTTACACAAACACAGTCCTTTGTTTGGAGACCCACAGTTATCCGAATCTCTGCAGCAATCTTGTGCAGTTTAGAGATGGCATCAAACACTGAAGGTGAGTGATCCGGAATGTAAACACAACAGCTGCTGGCGATGATGTGATGTGCACCACCTCGATCAGCTAGAACCACATCAAGAACCATACGATTTTGGAGAGCTACAATCCTTGCAACTTGCAGCTCTTCTGTAATGTTTTCAAGTGCCATAGCTGTCTGATTGGTAACAGCTTCTACAACACGATTCAATCGTCTTATCATTCTGCTGTTTAATGCAGCACCCACAAAGAAAAACAAGCCCAAATTGAAATCAACATATTGTTGCAAGGTGGTATCAGTCTCGTCCACCTCATCAATACTTATTGTCCTCTTATTTCTGTTCTTGGAAATATCATCATACAGCTTGAAATCTCTGTGATACGACGCAGGTGCCAGAAACACAGGGGGCAACAGAAAGGACACATAACATACTCCTGACCATCCAACAGGTAGTTGGTAATATCCCTTGTTACCGCAGACAAAGTAGGTATTATGTGAGGATGTGAAACTGCTGTTATTGGCACCTTCAATAGTCAAAATCACTGTACACTCACTTCTCCCCACTGGAATTCGCCCAATACTACTTATACACAAGTCTGCTTTAGCTCTGGTAACAGAAATCACAAAAGGTCCATTGTTCTTCATAGTTCTCATATTTATGAAAACATATGGTGCAGAAATATTGTCAGGTTGATACTCCTTCCATTCCCATTTAGTCCCTTTAGCTTGAGGGTAACCATTTTCATCGGGATAACACACTTTATTGAGGTGATAATTAATCCGTCCAACTGTCATCCTTGAGCAGTTAGCCTTCTCAGAAGCAAACAAAAGCGCAAACCAGGCGTGGCAAGAACCATTGTGCGAGAAAGGAAGAAGAATCAAAGGTGTGCCTCCTTTTTTCTGGTGAGCAGGTATCATCCCACACACCCAACAGTCGGTAGTATTTTTGGCATTGTGATTGTGATGCAGCATCTGAATGAACGTGTTGTTCAAGTAGGATTGTCGATGCTTCTGCTCATGGTAGGGAAGTGTAAAGTCATGATGCTCAACTGATACTGGAGCAGTGGTGATCAAAAGCTGTCGAGCAGGAGCCACTTTCTCAACAAACCAGGTTATTAATGCTATAGACACTATAGCAACAACAAATCCTAAAGCACAAATGGTCTTCTTATTACAGATCTTACCAACAGTTGATCTCTCTGCAGACATGAACACTTCGTCGTTGAAACAATCGTTGGAGCTCTTTGCCCTGGGCAGCCGTTGATTTCATCACCGTGGGTCAAGACGGGTGTCGCTACGCAGGACTGATCTCCCCCTTGCCACATCGGCACTTCGTTTCACCGACCCAGGACGGTAGCTCAACCAGTCTTTTTCAACACTGCAGATTCTTTCCTTGGTCTCAGTTGGTATCGGGATACTCCAGCAATCGTGTGGTCCGGGAAGACTTCCTCAGATTCGTCAGGCGAGATAGCGTGGCCTTTCTCCATTTCCAGAATCTCTCGATGGTCAGTCAGCACAGCAGGTTTCACCAAGGTAGGTGACACTTGTTTGCAGTGAGTGCTATGGACCCAGTTCTTCCTGTTCGTCACTCGAACCTCTGCCCTCGTTGCTAGGAGCACCTGCTCCGGGCCTCGCCACCTCAGCTCCAAGGTGTTCAACCTCTCAAATATTTTTACCATCACATGGTCACCGGGCTGGAGTTCGTGGACCTCACCTGTAGATTTGTCAAGAAGAGCTTCTGGAACCTGTTGATGGATAGAGATCAAACTGTCAGTTAACTGTGCTAAATAGTCATTCATCAGAACACAAGGTACATCATGTATGGGGCGTGGTTTAGGACCTCCCCAAATGTTCATCGGTCTCACAAATACCACTTCATATGGTGTAGGCCCAGATCGTGAATGTGGCACCGATCTTATGGACAACAATGCCAAGGGTAATGCATCAGGCCATTTCAAAAATGTGGAAGCCAGTATTTTCGCTAATTTCCATTTCAAAGTAGCGTTATACCTCTCCACTAATCCTGCTGATTGTGGGTGGAAAACTGCATGGAATTTCTGTTCGATCCCTAATACTTTCAGGATATACTCAACAACTTGCCCAATAAAATAAGGTCCGTTGTCACTCCACAAAAGTTTGCAAACACCATATCTAGGGAAAATCTCAGTTAAAAGCACCTTCGCTGTGGTGAAAGCCGTATTATCCTTTGTAGGGTATGCCTCTATCCATTTACTGAAGGAACATACCACCACTAGAACATACTTTAAGCTGTTACAGCGTTCAAGTTGGATATAATCCATTTGCAAAACTTCAAAAGCTGCAGTTGGTGTAACAAACTCTCCTGTATGAGTCCATGTCCCTTTTCGAGGATTGTACTGCCAACAGATCTAATAGGACTGTACTACTCTCTTAGCTGTGCTGAAAATTTCTGGATGCTCCCAAACTTGTGTAAGCAATTTCGTTATCGCTAGAGCTCCAACATGTGCCAGCCCATGTGCCATTTGAAACAAAGGCTATAAATAGGCTATAGGCAGTTTCCATTTATCCATCTCTTTGTTTCGCCAACAGCCCTCATCATCCAACATTCCCTCTTTAGACCATTGCTCAAGCTCTTCCACAGAGGCAAATCTCTGTATATCTAATACTTCTTGTCTAGCATCATGCCAACGTTCAGCTTGTGACTTCACTACGTACATAGGTGGTAGTACTTTGTTGCATTGCAGCCTCACGAGCTATGCAATCTGCAAAGGCATTGCCTTGTCCTGTCTTATCAGTCACTTTCTTGTGTGCGCTACACTTAACAATAGTTATTTTCTTCGGATATGTCAGTGCAGTCAAAAGATTATGCACTAGCTCTCCGTGCATTATCTGCATCCCGTGGGACATAAGAAAGCCTCTTTCCTTCCAAAGTAGACCAAAATCATGGACCACTCCAAAAGCCTAGCGGCTGTTTGTATAGATGTTCACACGCAAGTCAGTGCTAAGTTCACACGCTCCTGTCAAAGCTATTAGCTCAGGTGTTTGAGCTGACTTCTGTGGCATACGAGCTGTCTCCACTACTGTCTGAAGTGTTGTAATTGCATGTGCAGCTGAAGTTGTGCCATCTGGTAACTTCAAACAGGACCCATCAACCCACAGTACCCCATCTACATCTGAAAGGGGCGTATCTTGCAAATCAACGTGACCCTCTGTCTGTTCCTCAGTAAGGGATATACAATCGTGAGACTCCTGTAACTGAGTCTGAGTCACTGGATATGGTAACAAGGTAGCTAGGTTCAGAGTCGCACACCTCTTTAAGGTAATGTGAGGGGCTAACAGTGTCAATTTGTATCCTGTCAAATGAGAACTAGTTAAGTGTTGCGTTTCAGTCTGATTCAAAAGGGCATCGACCGCATGGGGTACTAGCACCTACAGTTTATGTCACAAAACTATATCTTCACTCTGACGTATGGACACAGCTGTTGCTGTAACTGAACGGAAGCACCCAGGCAATGCACGAGCAACAGGATCAAGAATCGCTGAAAAATATGCATGGGCGCGGCGCTGCTTGTCACCGTGTGTCTGTACTAAAACTGACAATGCACACCCATCTTTCTCGTGTACATAGAGTGTAAAAGCCTTCGTGTAATCTGGAGTGCCTAACATTGGTGCAGAACAAAGAGCTTGTTGTAACGGACGAAAAGCATCCTGGCATTCTTCTGTCCATGGAAGGGGCATTGGGTTGTCTTTAGTCAAAAGCGCTAGCAGCGGTTTGACAATGTGTGAAAAACGTAATATCCATTGCCTGCAAAACTAAGTCAGACCAATGAATGCACAAACATCTTTCTGAGTAGAAGGTACTGGTGTGTCTAAAATTGCTTGAATACGATTTGGTGTAAGTGCACGTTCCTCCTTAGACAGAAGGTGACCTAAGTAGGTAACCTTCGGTCTACAATATTGCAATTTCTTCCGTGACACTTTATGGTGGTGTGTAGCAAGAAAGGAAAGCAAAGACAAAGTACATTTTTCACACTGTTCAGGCGTATCGGCTGCCAACAAGATATCATCGACATATTGTATGAGAGCCACTCCTTTAGGCAAAGTGAAAGAATCGAGTTGTATTTTCAGTGCTTGACTGTAAATGCTAGGACTCTCAGTGTACCCTTGAGGAATTCTACAAAATCTGTACGATCGATTATTCAAAGTGAAACTGAAAAAATATCGGCTATCAGGATGAATAGGAATCGAGAAGAAAGCATTCTTCAGGTCGATCACAGTAAATGTAGTTGCTGTCAGAAGAACTAGGGTAAGAAGTGTCGTTATGTCAGAAACCACGGGGTATTGTGGTACTACAATCTTGTTAACTCCTCGCAAATCAATGATGACTCTGTAAATCCTAGTGTCAGTGTCTTTTTTCAAAATAGGAAGAATAGGACTGTTACAAACATTAAAAGGAACTTCTTCCACAACTTTAATCAAATCATCGACAATGTGTGTAAGTGCTTTTTCGCCTTCTTGAGAAATTTTATATTGAGTCAATCGTGGCAATGAAGCGCCCTCCTTGACACTAATATGTACTGGTGGAATAACAATTTGCCCTACATCTGTGTCCGCAAAGTACTAGAGAGTGAAGCTAATGCAATTTCCTCATTAACAAGACAAGATCTCTCAATCAAGGGGTAGTTGTCAATTAAAATAACACGTACTCCTTCCGGAGAACATCGTATCGTAGCCCTGAAATGTTTGAGCATATCAAGACCCATAATATTGTCTGGTGTGTTCGGAGAAAGCAAAAATGGACATGGAGCAGTAAACTTGTCAACATGGAATGCAAGTTATTGTGACAGTGGGCTAAGGGAAGGTGTTCCATCAAAACCTATCGATGTAATAGTTAAGCCAGACAGGGGAGCCCTTGGAACCAAGTGTTTAGATAAGGCGCTACGAGTATCTCCTGTATCAACCAGAAACTGATCAGTAGAACCCAAAACATGTGCTGTAACATAGGGACCCTTCTGATCTACTGGAACTTCAACTGACTCCTTACCACATTGTAGGCAATATGCACACTGGTCAACAGACACATTTGAACGAGCATAAGAAGGAAAAGACGAACCATAGATCCACGTCCACCTCTATCATTACCACTAGAAGGTGGACCATAAGCCTGAGCCAACATAACCTTCGTTTTTAACTCTTTACTCTTTCTATCCCCACTGCCCTTCGCTTCTAATTCCTGTCGTTCATAATACTGAGCCATAGTCAAAAGAGAAACCGGAGAATAGGAGTCTGTGAACTCTCACTGGCCTTTAGGCAACTAGCTATTCCTGGCAACAGGTTTGCGACATATTTATCGATGAACGGATGCCTGCCTGTGTCATCCGTCAATGACTGGACACTAAAATCATGGAATACCTCCTCAAAGCGTGTAAAGAAGTCAGAAACCAATTCATCTGCTTTTTCTTGCAAGACGCTAATACAGTCCAATCTATCTTTTTAGGAGGAATAATCGTCTTTAACTTTACTATTATAGCTGCAGGAAGGTCTAAAATTAACCGAGACAGTTTCTGTGCAGGTTCCCTTTCTACATCCATTTGTTCTAAATCTTTCCATAATGCCCCAAAAGTCGCACAATCATCAACTTTATGAACGGTTCTACGCATATCAGGGGGTAATATCAATCCAAAAAACAGGTCAATATCAGGCAGAGTCATAGTACAAGAGCTAATAGCACCCTCAACTTCCTCATAAAAAGCTGCTGAATTTTTCCGCGGATCAGGTAATGTAGTTTTAAGAGCCATGACATCTGCTCTATTCCAAGGAGTGTAAACCCAATTATAAACAAAATAACCCTTTGCATCAACGTAATCCTTATTATCATATGTTCCCTCGCCTCTAGGAGAAACATACAAAGGTGCGGCTTCCCGCATAGGTCTCACATGAACTACTACATTCTTATCTGTTTCAGAAGTAGAAACCTATGTCACGCTGATCTGAGATGTTTGTGCAGCTGCCTCTGCTGCCTTTTTCTCTTCTCGCAAACGGACTGCTTCAGCACGCAGTTTAACCATACGTCTGATGGAGTCAGCCACCTGAGAAAAGACAAAAAGACCATCACGCATTTGCTTACAGTCACTTGCTACATAATCGGGCTCTAATTCCTCAGAATGTTTCCTAAACCGTTCAAGGACCTACGCGGCAAATACCTCAGTAAAATATATTTGCTCCCTTTCCTCCCAACCTTTCATGTCATCTAAAAGTTGAGAAGCAGAAGCAACACTACGAACGGCTTTACGAGCAGCAGATCTAAGCTCAGACGCACGCTCAGCGGACAACATAGAACGAGTTTCCCGTGCTTTATCATGGTTTGCATGAGAGTCTTCATGTGACTCATGAGGAGCAGAAGGAAAAATATATGGAGGCGGAGAACGATCTAATAACAAGAAATCATCTTGCGGTTTATTAAGGATAGTATAGAGGGGACCCGAACAGCGTATTGGCCAGTTACCTGTAAATGGCGCTCCCTATCCTCTCTCTCTTTTAGTTCTTTCATTTCTTTATTTTTCATTTCTAACACTTTTGCATGAATGTTCTTTTGCTGTTCTTTTATCAATCAAGGCTTGTTCACGCTTCATTCGTTCACGCACTTCTTTTTCCCTCATTCGTACACAGTCAAACATATCTTGCCTAGTCTTTCGCTTAAACATACATTGTTCCACATACTGAATCTTTTGTAAATAAAATGACCCATGCATAGGCCAACGCAACTCAGGATCCTTACTTGTATATTTATTCCATAACGTGCTGTACATTATAGAAGAAATACCATATTTCATATACATGTCCCTATTAGGCGACCCCTCCGGGGGGGCCGGTTGAACTTTATAATGTCTCAAACTGGTACCACTACAAAAGCAACACATCCTACAAAGTGTGCTAGAAACAGGCATGCCAAAAATAGTGCAGAATATGCAGTATTATACACAAAGTAGCGCTTAAAGTACGCTTGTACGGAGCGCCGTTCAAATCAATTCAAAACAGAGAAAATTCTCCTCATTACCTGCCTATATAAGTTGCAATTCATATATCAATCACTTACAAATCCCAAATTGGCCAATACAAATTCCAGAGCCACAGCAAGCGTCGCAAAACGACCTTACCAATGCCAGGCATCAAACCAACAGCAAGTGTTGCATCAAAACAACGCTTACCAATCCCTTGGTGTCCAGATTCCAACTGCCAAGTTCTTAAATCGACCAAACGGTCACTGCACAGCGAATCAACAGAAGAGATCTCAGTCGATGACCGGCACCACCTGGATGGTCAGATCAGAAAGAGAGGAAAAACGCCGTGGTTTGCCAAGACGTGGGTCTCCTCGGGCAATGATCATCTGTAGCGAGATTCCAATCCTTTGTTTCAACCACTCCTTCGGGCATCTGAGTCGCCGATGAGCCCACCTGGTTGGGCGCCAATTTGTGGTGGTGGGCCTCAGCAAGGCCTACCAGTGCTAGGGGTTCGCCCTTCTCTGCACAAGTCCTCAGACCAATAGGATAGAAGTTGGCACGGAAACTGGAATATAAAATACAAAATGTATTAACGTCATGAGGTGGAACTACATTCACACAACACCATTCGGTAGTGTATAAAGTAGCACACTGAACAGAAGGAGCATGGTCCTTTTATACCCACACAGGGGCTCAAAAGAAGGCGGTACGAGTGCAAGAAGAAGGTTTTAGGTACATATAAGGTCATACAGTAATGTACAGTCAACAAGAGGGAGGAGCTATCCGTAACAAATTCTAGTAAACACATCCTGACAGTTACAGACTAAAGGCAGCTGCATGGACAGCTGCAAGCTCAACTGAGCATATGCAGAGTGGAAGAAGCTAAATATAGTTTGTTCCTAGGCAGAATACAAGAGCAGACAACAGTAAGGTAGGACAGAGCACATGGTGAGCACGTGGTAGCACATGGCAGACAAGATGGCTGCCAAAAACAAGATGGCTTCAGCTAAATGCTAACCCCGATCGCTGCCAATTTTCAACAGTACTACTTACCTTAACGTCCTTGTATTAGGTACAACTCCACCTCATCCCCAAATTAACCCTCCCACAACTCCCTCTATCTCTGTTACTCTCATTCACACCACTATCTCACTCTATCACACACTAGCCCACTATTTATATTAATTAACTTCATAACTATATACACACAATACAATAACTTTCAAATAATAACAAACACACACTCTTTTCCGATTCCTTCAGTATCTTCTACATTTACAACTGCAGCCTCTTTGTACATCTATAACATTCTCTTCACTTCTATTTTATTTGCATAATCTCTTAATACTACTTTATCTACTATGCATTCACCACTTGAGACACAAACTACCTATCTCTCACAATCCTTCTTTTTATTTTATACTTCTCGTTTCCCTAACTATTCATCATATCACATCTTTACAATACACAAATACACTGCACACCAAACAATTCCAAACCACATAATTCAAGCAACCAATAGTCCTAATTCAAGTACCACATAATTCCACTACAAACAGAATACATCCATTCCACTACAAACTAACCATAACAAAAAAATTTATTACAAGCCCAAAAACTCTAACTTTAACAAATGTAAGATCGATTGCATTGCAAATGCTTGTTCATTTTATTGTGCCCATTCTGTAGTCCAGTTTGGCGTCCCCTCCCGCCGCTGCTGCCCCTGTGTCCCTCCCTCCTGATGCTCCCTGCTCCCACCTCCCAGCTGCACGTCCCTCCCCCTTCCCCATTTAATGGGGGCCGCTGCGAGGGAGCACAAGCAAGACCTCTGACCCCTGGTCTGAGGCCCGCTCTCTCCCCAGCAGATCTGCTGTGTGTTGCTCTGCCGCATGCACATCATTACATTACATTATATAAAAATCATGTAGGATGGGATGAGGATTCTCCTCATCATAAAATTCAGTTAAAAAATCAACCCACTGCACAAAGGCAGTATCCTGTTAAGCAAGTAGCTAAAAAACAAGTCAGGGAGATCTTAGATCAACTTGAATATCAGGGGGTGATTGTAACATGCACCTCGCAAATGAACAATCCTTTGTTTCCTGTCTCCAAGCCAGACAATTCATATCGTCTAGTTTTGGACTACAGACACCTAAACTCTTGTTGCAAAACATTTGCAGTACAACACTCACACAGTGCAGCACTAATGAATAACATTGTGCGCAAAAAATATAAAACAACATTAGATATCTCAAATAGCTTCTTCTGTCAAAACATTGCACCAGAAAGCAGGTACTTGACCGCTTTCTCATGTATGGGGGCACATACAATTTTGTCGTCTCCCACAGGGATTCAAGAATAGGCAAGGAATATTCTCAGCAAGGGTAACAGAGTTACTACAAATGTATGATGATGAGGCATTATCCTATGTCGATGACATCTATCTTACAGACGACGACCTGGAGACACACTTGAAAAGAGTGAACACCATCATACTTGGGTTCGCATCTGAAGGGTACAAATTCAACTTTAAAAAGTCACGAATTGCCCACCACACGGTCCTGTTTTTAGGATATGAATTATCAAGTGAAGGCAAAAGCTTAGCAGACAACTTCTTAGAGAAGTGTGCAGTACTCCAAGCTCCAAAAACACTGAAGAACTTACAGTCAATTCTAGGTTTCCTGAATTTCGGAAGAACATACATTCTAAATTATGCAGAGAAGTTAAACTTCTCTACGAATTAATAAAACCTGATTTCAAACCAATTAATTGGACTCAGAAACACACAGAAATTTTACGTTCATTACAAACAGACATGTTAACTAAAACAAAACTGCAAACACGCGCAAACAAATGCAACCTTGTAATCCGAGTCATCCCAGGAAGATGCGGATTCACATACCTGACCTCTAATGAGGGAGAAACGGTACCAATAGCTTATAAATCACACTTGTACACACAAGCTGAAATGAAATTCAGTTGAACTGAAAAAATTCTGACTGCGGTTCAAACTGCTGTAGCAAAAGAGAGAGCCCTCGCACAAGGTAAACGTATAATAATCGGTACACTGGTACCTGCCCTAGAAGCAGTAACAAGAGCAAGCATTCCCAATGCTAAAGCTCTACATCCAAGATGGATAGAATGGGTTAATTCTCTTGCTGCACCAGACGTAGTATACGAATTCGATCCTAACTTAAAAACACAAGAATTTCTCCAATACGAATATGAATGCCCTCTGCCGACCGAAATCCTGCCTCTCGAACATTACAGCTGTACAATATATACAGACGGTTCAGCACCACCCGCAGTTGGGGGAAAACAAACTTACAATGCAGTGTGCGCGATTGTGAAAGGTCGCTGGTGCGTAGGTAAATTCAGACCGATGGTCACTAAAACTGAATCACTCAGAAACTGTACAGCTCAGCGAGCTGAAATAAGATCTTTAAAGATGGCGCTTGAAAATGCCGATCACAAATTCCCAACACTAATAGTGTGCGATTCGCATTACTGCGTCCAGTCTTACAATAATGACATGCAGACTTGGGTCAAAAACGGTTACAAAGATGAGACAGGTGCCACAATAAAGCATAAAAAGCTCTGGGAACAAGTAGTTCTTTTGCAGAAAGAACTACAGAAGACTCACGTGATACATACACTTAGTCATCATCGTGATGGCGTTCCCGTTGCAGGGAATTCATTGGCTAACAGAGCCACAGCGGCTGCTGTCAAACCAGCTTCCTTAGCCACAAAAAAGCTTTCTAAAAAACAAATAGATGGAGAAACCATGCTGGCAGTAAAAGCCTCATTAAAAGGCGATTATGCAGCATTACCTCTCAACTATCCACTCAATAATACATAAATAATTGATGCGAACGCCATTCCTTTTGCTCAAATCCCTGGAGTGGGGGATAGAGTAATTCCAAACACGAATCGGAGAGCTTACTTGATTCAAGAAGCACACATGGGAATGGGTCTGAGGCACCAAGAGAACTTGAAATCTTTAATAGAATTACAATCAGAATACTGGTGGCTGGGGATGAGCATGCAAAGTTATAACATTGCAATGGAGTGTCAGGACTGCAACAGAGATCGCAGTTGTGAACCGGACCAGATACCAACCCAGACACCTCTATTAGACAGCATTAGGCTATCTATGCACAGACATCCAGACGGAAAAATGCGATCCCATAATTATTAAGACGATATACATTTGATAAGGCCCCAGCGCTCGGCTGACGCCAGAACTGTTATAAAAGATTTGCGAGTCTTTATCGGCACATACACAATTGGCATGCTACATTCTGACCAGGGTACTACGTTTAGCTCTCGAGCTTACAAGGAGGCCATGGCCATCATGGGCATTGCATTGCGGTACTCTAGTCCATTCCATCCCGAGGGAAATGCGGTAGTGGAGAGAAAAAAACGTGACATAAAGCAATCTATACCAGCGAGGGTATTAGGTTCGGGTGACGGGTGGGTCAAACATCTAAAAAGTGTCCAACGTAGTCTTAATAATCTGCCAAGAAATTCTCTAGGAGGTATCACTCCATACGAACTTTTATTTGGTACTAGAATGATCATACAGGACCTAGATTGTCACACTTCAGTGGTGAAACAAAAAACGTTTGATATCAAAGATCGTTTGGCTGTTTTACAGGACTTAAATGAAACAAGAAGAAGTCTAGGTAACATAAAGCTAAAGCCAACAACCACTGAAGAAAAACCACATGTCCCAGCAAGACCTGTCTGGATTCCAAAGATTGGGGAACTGGTCAGAGAAAAGATCGCGGTGAAGAAGGAATTTGGGCCTTCTTACAGAAAAGCAGTACCTGTCTTAGCTGTAAGCGGAACAAGATCAGTAGTACTACCGCCCCTTGCTGGTAAAAAGGAGAACAGAGTTGTATCGATCGACCTGGTAAAACCACAATCATGTGGCCAATAATAAGTAGTAGGCCCAGTGGATTCCCAAGAAATAGCAGAAGACCAAATCTTGCTACAATCCAAGAGGTTAAACTGAGAGACTAATCACATTTGATAAACCTGCAGTGAATAAAAAAGGACTATGCAACAAAGCCATGGAACTTGTGCCTCTTGAAACCCAAATTGCAACAGTTCATCAAGAAACACCAATCTACAATGATGTAGCCTCTGAACATACAGAATCAAAGATTAATAACAATCCGGAAGCAATTCCAACAATTGACAGAACTGCATCTGGCTACTTCATCAATTTCGATGACTTTTCTGATGATCCAAGTGAACATGAAGAAACGCCAGCAACAAAAACTTTCAAAGAAAAAATGACTGAGCTCTTTCATCAACTCAAAGAAAAATATCGGATTTCACCATGGATTGAATTATGGATTGTGTTAGGTGTACTTTTCCTCCTTCTATGGCTCATCTTGGTTTTAAGTTTGGGTAGATTTATTGATGGAAAATATAGTACAATGGACACAGCAAGCCAGAACATCAACTTGGTCCTAAAGCCTCACAGATCATCTCACATTGAAAAAAGAGAACTGTCATCAGTGAACATTACAGCCAATCCTATACCTGGGGGTGTAGCATGGGACAAAACTAATTACGAAATCTATGGCCCGATTGAGCTCTTGAAATATCCACACCAGTTCAAGGTTTCCTTAAGTGACTTTGTGACACCAATTACTTTCTCCGATGATTGGGACTTTGGAAATATTAATAATATGATGTCAGATTTAGAAATGTCAGCAATATTCACAGAACATGACTATTTGCAGGGTTCATCGAACTATGAAGAAATGTACTGTTTTAACCACTATGGTCATCACTATTTGCATAAATCTGCTAATCCTAGAAATGTTTTTACTTTTAATCAATGGGAACATTGTCTAACACCGCCAAAAGGCAGTTCGAAAACATTTTTTGAGAAATTCCCTTACTTCTCAGGGTTTAACAACACAGATCCAGAAACATTTTATTTTAAAATGTTAAATAAGACAGGAATGAAAAACATGTTGACAAATACTAAATTGATATATTTACATACATTTTATGAAAAAATGTCTACATTTGGTTTTGAATTTTGGAAAAACAACATTGAGACAAAAACCATCTGGGGTACAAAAGACTGGCAGGTACAAGGTTTAGAATCACTATTTAGAGCCTGCATGATCCCAGAACAAATAATATTCCTGAATGACACCATTCAACAAACAACCTGTCTTGGCATAGCCAAGATAAAAGACTTAAACAAACCGTCTATTCCAAAGCCCATACCTGATAGTAATAGCACTACAGATGTGGAGATAGACGTATCCCATATTTTATACCAAAATGATTGATCTGGCCCACAGACACAAATAACTGTCAAGATAGATTCCTGAACAAAACACAGGGGTGCAAACATCCAGGGATAGTTACAACATACAGTGTAGGAAAACTATGCCTAGAGTGCTACAGAAAACCACACTGCCTGAAATTAAGCAACACTTAACTTTACTTAAAGAAGGTGCTAACTTGCGAGATTTCATACTGGGACCTCGCAAACAGCGCCAAAAACGTTTCATATACGCCGGTATATACGCTGCTTACAACGAAGCTTGGAAAGTAATGCAAATTGAAACTGCTGAAAAATACCAGAAATTGATCGTATTAATTTGGAAAAAACACTGTCTGTAGTGGACAATGGGTTAACGGCTCTGTCCTCCAGAATTTATTCACTGGACAGCATTGTATCATCTGCTATTGATATAATAGAGCAGGATTTGCTAATGTTACAACATGGCCAGTCCCAATTGCGTTCTATTGTACAGCTAGGCTGGACGTTACAAAACCTCCGTTCAGGCTACGTGCCATGGCGTCTAATCAACACAACGTCATTGTTTTCTATCTTTAACCTTACAGATAAACAAATCAGTTTGGCACAAAAAGGAGCAGACTATACGATTCTGAGCATTGAAAAACTTGAGAGATTACCATTGACAATGTCAGAGAGACCTGTCATTGAATGGATAATACATGGTACAATTACAATTCCGATAACACTTTTCAGTTTCAGTATTGCCAAAAGTATTTACCAGCAGGCCTGTATGAAAGGTTGGGTAAAGGATACATCAAGTCAACCTGGAATTTACCTTATACACATAAATGTTATAGTGAAGGGAAAAAAGAAGTATTTCTTAGTCGCAACAACTGTAAAAATTCACTAAGCGGTACACTTCTGTGTCAAGGTATTAACTTGCATGGAGCCTGCGAAGGTACATCAAACAACCTTTCATGTCACCTGCATGGCACCCCTGCAACACGGATAGAGCCTTTTTTCAGACAGCTTTCCAACGGCAGCTATGTTATAATAAGTGACCACAGCTGTTGTGGCATGATGCCAGGAATTGCCTATCTCGTGAGTGTTACTTCCAGGGTCATTTGCTGTATGCAAGTATTGTATCCAAACAGCAAACCAGACATGGAGGCAGCAATATGGCCTTCTCTGAATATCTCTTCTATTCGAATTGATACTTTAAGCAGAATGAAGTCTATTCTTTTACAGACAACTGTGCCTTTAACCTCGTCCAAAGAGACGTATGATCTGCAAGTTGCAAGGACAGCGGCAGAGATACATACCCTATTATCGACAAATTGCCCCATGCATTTCGTAGAAATGTTAAGTCAAATCTTAAACATGTCTGATACCAGTAGCATCGCACATGTATTTAAGACAATTTTTTCGGGACTATTAGCACCCTTTGAAGCAGTCCTGAACATCTTCCCGAATTCTGTGCATTCTGTGTTCGGCGGCCTGCCTCTTCTTTTGGGACTCGTAGCAGGAATCATATTTTTGTTCCTTCTGCTCCGATATGGCAAGCCAAGCCACAGACAAAACTCAGGCTACAATGAAAGAAACGATCCTGGCAATACAATACCGAGAACGGATCACTAAAGACCTCGGATTGGCAAAGCTAAGAGATCTGAATACTATCTGGTTTCTTTCATTCAGACCAATCTGGCAAGATTGCATCTTACCTGTGCTTTGATGCCTGCTATGCGGAGAAGAATGCGTGTTGGACATCTGTCTTACACTACCATCAGCAGTACCAAAGGATATCGATACTTTGCTTGGTTCGGTAACGGCTCATGCAATGTGTTGTCCCCAGCGGCTACCTATTCAGATTACGGCATTCGTTGAGACTTCACCATTACGATTAGGTGGCGGTGAAGTACGAAATTAAAGCAGCACCACACAGGTACAACCTTCTGTGAGCATTGCTGATCCAGACATCGATGATAGCAATGATTCTCACATATGCACTATATCAGCTTTTTCGAACTTGGTCGAACTTTCACCTACTGTTGTAGACCAATTTTTCGCAAGCCTGTCTGATTTGATATTCTCTCCTAACAACGAGAATAACTTTTAAAACAACAAGCACACAGCGTTCCCTGAACTCTGAATTCGGCCTTCAGTTTTTGATAAACAAACACTCCTGAAAACATTTGGAACTATTTTTTCCCCTGAAAGCGAAATTATTTTTCCATTTCCAAAATATTTACCTTTTTTTGGCACATGGTACTCTGCTTAAAGTAGAACTATTCTTAGAGAACAGAACTTCTATTTTTAGAGACTCTAGAGACAATATTTTGACTTAGCCTCTAGCACATGTACAGTATTGTGTAAATATGTGATGAAATGATCTCGACCTTCTCTTCTGTATTAAGAGCCATTTCATAAATGTAATTTTCGCAATTCATTCAGCCGATATTTTTATATGCATTATCTGAATGGTATCACTGCTTGAAAAACGTACAGTATAAATACTCATTTTCGTGTATATACCATATACCATTTCAAATGCATTTGATGTATTTTGGGGTGGGTTGGAAAACACATGCATCCTTATATGTTTACTATTGCTTAGTATTTTAGTAATCATTGACATAGTACGTGGAGTGGGTGTTGTAAAAGTATCTAGGACCCTATTTAAATATTCCCGATTCATGCCCTTATGTGGTTATGACAAATCATATCCTTATAAAGGCATAAGAATCATATCCATATTTAGTCATAGCCAATGCAGTCCTAATACGGCAAGGCTACTCCCATAGACTCCTAGAAAGTACAACGCGTTCTTTAAACAAACCAAGCCTCCAGCAGCCCGGGAATTCCCCCTGCTTTTGTTTTGATTTATGCAAGAACTCCTGGAGTCCAGAAAGAACTGTAAGTTCTTAGTGACGTCTTATGTCCAACATTACATCAAACCCGGCACCTTTCAGGTATAAATATACCAGCATTTACCTTAAGCAAACACACGGTGGTTTGGACCAGAGCGGCTATCTACTTGCCTGACGCCCAGCTGATGTGAGTGCTGAAGGAAGCCGACACTCCCATTGACGCACTGAGAGAGACGCTGTCTTTTCTCCTGCCGAGAAATCCAGCTCCGGTGTTTCCTGTCACCCTTGCGGGTTGCTGGGAGATCGAGTCCTGAGAAAGAGATACAAGACCTCCTTCATTCTATAAACAAGGTACGAAGCTGATTAGATCCTTAAGAGAATTCTTGATGCAGATTCTTGGCAAAACTATCTTAACTTACTTACTCCTTCCCACGTATTAGGCTTAGGTCAGGTACACAGGGGTAGGCTTACTTTAGAAACACCAGTTGAGCACGTTTAGTCAACCTTTTATCGTTGTATGTATTTTATGTATTTTATCCATTTTGAGTATCATATGGCTCAGAAACCATATCAATGCTTTTACAGTATTATTTCATAATACTCCTTTTACTGTACGCACTTTACTTTGTGACCAGTATTGCATTTGTGGCAATTCACTTCTCTTGCATGAGAAAGAGGACTGCTCAATAAAAAACAACTTTCTTCGAAAACGCCCGTCTCTCTATTTCTCTGCACTCTGGTGAAACTAAGCATGACTGAGTGAAATAGCTGTCTATTGTTTTCACACGACTCTGGAGATATACTCCTTATTCTGGAGGGAGCAAAGTTGTCATGTTTATGCGGTTGACAGAAGCTAATCCCTTCTTGTCTATTCAGGGAAGTTAACACCACCTTGTTTACTCGAGAAAGTTTCTAGTGACCTCTGAGCTAGCTGGCATTCATAATTAAGTCTAACATATTCAGTAGAGACCTAGTCGACCTCAGTCCTACGTCTAAACTATTGTTTATGTTATTCCAATACACAGAGCCTATTGGGAATATAGGAACTACACTACACAAGAAGCCAGAGGCACCAGAAGATGCCTCGAGAGGTCCTGGAGAAACAAAAAAGATGCCTGATAACCACATCACCTACAAAAATGCCATGACAGAATACCTCCAATGCATCAGAACCACTAAAAGAACCGTCATCCACAACAAAATGCTCACCAACGCCGGTAACTTCAAAGAGCTTTTCAGCGTCATCCAGGAATCCACCAAGTCCCACAGTGAAACTACTGACATCACGCCATCCCAGGACCGCTGTGACAAGCTCAGATCATACTTCCATCTGAAAATTAGGAACCCTTACCAAAACTTCAGCGACCACACTCCGGACTCTGCAATCACCACGCCCTCCGGCAACACCAACAGCCCATCATTGCCACCTGGACACTGGTCACGACTCAAGAGGCCGATGTGACGAGGAAAGGCATTGACTCAGGGGCCCCCACGGACTCGTGCCCACTGCACATCTACCACAGAGCCGCCGCTGCCATTGCACTAGAAGTGCGATGCACCATCAACACCACCTTCACAACCGGCACCTTCCTCTATGACTGGAAATGCGCAGAAGTCAGACCCCTGCTCAAGAAACCCTCAGCAGATCCCACGGACCTCAAAAGCTACCGGCCCATCTCTCTCCTCCCCTTTGCGGCAAAGGTCACTGAGAAGACCATCAATGCACAGCTACTTCACACAACACCTTGACTTGTTCATCGAAGACAACTCCATCCTCCACCCCTCACAATCCGGATTCTGCAGCAACCACAGCACCGAGACCCCCTACTTGCCCCCACAAACAACATCCTCACCCTCTTTGACAAAGGCCACATCACAGCCCTAATCCTACTAGACCTGTCAGCAGCTTTCAACTCCGTCTCCCATCGCATACTCACAGCCAGACTTCACAACGCCGACATACAAGTAACCACCCTCGACTTGATCTGCTCGTTTCTTACCGACAGTAGCCAAAGAATCAGACTGCCATCCTCCCTCTCCAAACCAACGTAAATCAACTGTGGAGTGCCCCAAGGATGATCACTTAGCCCAACCCTCTTCAAAATCTACATGGCTCCCCTCTCTGCCATCATCAGACAGCATGGCCTCAGCATAGTGTCCTACACTGATGATACCCAGCTCATCCTCTCTCTCACCAAGGAGCCCACCACCGCTAGACTCAACTTCCAAGAAGGGATGCAGGACATCGCATCTTGGAAGAGCAACAGCTGCCTCAAGCTCAATGCAGAGAAGACAGAAATCCTCAAACTCAGAACCACCCCATCAGCATGGGATAGCACCAGGTGGCCCACCACCCTCAGCAGCCCTCTGACCCCCACAGACCGCACCAGAAACCTCTGCATCGTACTCGACTCCTCACTCTCCATGAACAAGCAGGTCCATGCTGTCTCTTCCAGCTGCTTCAGCACCCTCCGCATCCTCCGAAAGACCTTCAAATGGATCCTCGCTGAGTCAAGGAAAACAGTCACCCACGTACTCATAACAAGCAGATTAGACTACAGAAACAACCTCTATACCGGAATCAACAAGTCCCTACTCTGCAAGCTCCAGATGATACAGAACACTGCAGCCAGACTCATCCTCGGCATCTCCGACACAAACACATCAGCCAACACCTACGGAACCTAAACTGGCTCCCTGTCGAGAAAAGAGTAACGTTCAAGATACTCACCCACACCTACAAATGCCTACATAACAGAGGACCCCAATACCTCAACAAGATAATCACCACCCATGCACCCAACAGAAACCTCCGCTCTGCCAACCTCACCCTCGCTGAAACCCTGCACATCCACAGAGCGAGAACAGAGGGAAGAGTCTTCTCCTACGTCGCTGCCAAGATCTGGAATTAGCTCCCTATCAACATCAGAAGTGCCCCTCACTGAACTCCTTCAAAAGGCTCTTAAGACCTGGCTCTTTACTGAACAGAACTGCTGCTCCTTCCCCTAGCGCCTTAAGACCCTCACGGGTGAATAGTGTGCTTACAATTCCCTGATTGATTGATTGATTGATTGACTGATTGATTGAAATGCACAACCTAAACGTTCTGCCCCTGGGAAGGTAGTTCTACTCTGTGAAAGCTCCCCCTCCGCATTTACAAGAAGACACAAAATAAATCTTCAAGGAAAAAAGGTTCATGCAGGAAACATGATGTCGTACATCCAAGCTAGGATAAAGTAAAACACCAAAAGTCAATTAAAATAATGGTGGTTAAAGGTTATCACGTGGTTTCAATACGTAGGAGTGTCTCTAGCACAACAATATGGTAGGATTACATTTCTACATGTCTTACTTTTAAATACTAGGCACCATGCCAAAAAGGGTTTATTTTGACAGATCGAAAAGCAATGTTTATACTCCACATTCAGGTTGAAAAGGTGGACCTTAAGCCATGTTTGTACTCAATTAATCAATGAGGGGTTGGTAAAGTGTGGCTACTCACCAGTGAGGGTCTTAAGGCACTTGGGGTGGCGTTGCTCCGACTGGGTGAGGACGTTTAAACAAAAAGCCAAGTATTGATGTCCTTCCTGAACTATGTCAATGACGCAGTTTGCCTGAGGTGGAGGGTGTTCCTGGTCTTGGCGGTGAGGAAGGAGAAGTATCATTCTCTGGTGTTGGTCTTGTGGATCAGTGGGACGGACCAGGGGTGAGTTGGGCAGAGCGGTGTTGTCTGGCTGGTGTGTGGTCACGAGGCGGTAGTTCTGATATTCTGGTCCTGCATTGTGGAGAGCTTTGTAGGCATGTGTGAGGATCTTAAAGGCGATTCTCTTGTTGATGTGGAGCCTGTGGAGTTGTCAGAGGTATTGTGCCATGTGGTTGTGGCGAGGGATGTCAAGTTCCAGTCTGCCAGCGGATGTCTGTGGTCTTGCTGTTGGGCCTGGCAAACTGCGTGACAATGACAAAGAGTTCTTTGTTGTTGTGTGCATTGGCATTTATTCTGTCCTGGAAGGCCATTTTCTTTGTGGTTTTGAGGAGAAGGTGGTGTGTGTTGAAGGCAGATTTGATGGTTGCATGGGTTTCCAGGGTTTTGTTGTTCCCTCATCTCTTATCAAGTCATTGGCAGGTGTCACTACAATTGCGTAGGGTGCCAATGAACCAGCTGGCTTTCTTGCAGTGTTGCTTGCCTGGTGTCTTCTTGCTCCTTAAAAGAGTGTCTGCCCTGCCACTATAGTGGTTGGCACAATAGGTGCTGCAGTCCACTTGTGGAATTTACTGTACAGGACTTGAGTGCACCCAGTACCATACACTAACGGCATATAGGCAAAATAAATATGAAAAATAGGAGTATACAAAGTCAACCATGTTTAAAGAGGGAGAAGAAGCACTTTATAGCTGGACTGCAGGGGTAAAGTGCCAGCAAAAGAGAGAGGGCAAACATCTAGAGGTTTAGCATACAAGAGGTAATCATTTTCTACAGGGTTCCTCCCAGGCAGACGGTGGGATGAATTACCTACCCCATGAGAGTTCTCATCGCTAAGATGGACAAACCTCAAAAGGCCAATAGTAGTGGCATGGTCAGACCCTGGTTGGTGTTCCCCTCTGAAATCTATACCCTATAGGAAGATTGACCACCTCAACAGTTTAGGATTTTAATTCTTCATTTGCTTCAGCCACTTGAAAGGCCTGTGGTCTGTCTGATCCTTGAAATGAGTCCCAAACCGGTATGGTTTTAGATTCTTCAGTGCCTAAACCATTTAAAAGGATTCACTTTCAATTTTAATCCACCGTTGCTCAATGTGTAATAGCCATCTGCTGATGAAGGCTACAGGTTGGTCTAGACCCTCCTAGTTAATTAAGCCTTCAGAGAACTGCCCCTATACCATACTTTGAACATCTGTTTTTACTACTATATATTTGTTGCTGATGTCAGGTACCATAAGGTCGGGTGCTAAGCACATAGCCTCCTTAAGAGTGATGAAGGCTTTTTGATACAGCCCTGTCCAGATCACATTTCTGGGCTGCATTTTGGAAGTCAACTTGGTCAGGGAAGCAACAATGGTGTCATAACCCTTCGCAAACCTCTTGTAGTATCCATTGATTCCTAAAAGGGCTCTTACCTTGTCAGACAACCTGTACATTTTGTTTTTTTAAAGGCATGCTAATGTTCTCATATGCATTTTCAAGTTCTGATCATTAATTTCTCACAGTACAATAATTCCTAACTTATAAACAGAATATTTCTCTGTAATCATAATTGTAGTTGTCAATTTATTTAGGTAGTGCTTACTACCTCTGCCAAATTGTTGAAGGGTTTTGTGGCCAGTGGCACGGTACTCTGGAACCCAAGGTTAGAATCAAATAGGTAGTAAAATTGGTACTACATGCCACCTTTTTCCTTGTGGTTTATTTGTGGTATGTTTGTTAAGTTTGTGTTCTTAAGATCTCATTCATTTACTGTAGTGTTTTGAAAGAGATAGATTGAAGTGGATTAGTAACGTTTGGAAGATGTGTGATGGTGGGCATGTGTGTCTTTTAGTTGGGTGTACGGTGCAAATGATGGAAGATCTTTGAAAGGATGTCTGGGGTAGATAGTAGCCAAGTAGGTTTGGGATGAGTCAGAGAGTGGAGGGACAGGCAAAGGTTGAAAGGAAAATATATACTTTTTCTAATAACTAAAAATTACTATATACAGGTGTAAAATTACAGCCACTCATCTAAATATAGTGCCAAAGTGTATACATACATGCACACGTACACATTCTATGTATTACATTGATGAATGGGAATCTCCTGGGGCTGCAGTTGACTTGGCAGTGGATTGGAATGAGGAGCAGACTGTGGAGTCAAAACCTGGGTGCAAAGTTGAGCTGAACCCTGATAGGAATGTGGATGCACAAGCCCTTGAACCGTAGGCAAGATTTACCTTGTCCCGGGTGGGCTGCCCTGGACCTAATGGCTTTCCCAGCACCCCCAGCCCCCTTTGACCCTCTTCATTTTTCTGCAATTGATATTGCTCACATACTTTATGGCAAGATATAGCCACATATGGACACAGTGACAGCTCAAATGTAGCTAAAATGTTTAGTATTATTATCTTATGGCACCTAGTCCTAGACCTTCTGAAAGTGCAGCCATAACCCCATCCTTTGTTTGAGATCTTTGCTCCTGTTTGTACTGTGAGCCCTCTAGCGTGGGCTAATAGACGTAAACCCAGGATACTGATTCAATATTAATATCATGCTGTATTGCTGCATCCTTTGAAATGCCAATAAACACAAGTGTTAATAATTCTACTTATTACATTTTTTGCAAAAGGCACAAACCCAACTATGTATGTATGTGTGTGTGTGTGTGTGTGTGTGTGGGTGGGTGTGTTTGTGTATGTATATGTAGTAATGTGTACATGGTCAGACATGTACATGTGAGATGTGCATAAATACATATAAAGTTTAAAATAATGGAATATTTTAGTTTTTTTCGTATTTGTCAATACACAAACGTATAAAAGTAAGCATATTTCCATGTACATATAAACATGAATGCAAACAATGGCATCTACATCCCCTGATATATATAAGTCACAATGTTTTTATATACATGCGCTGACAATATATGTAAATAAATATATACCATTAATTTTTTTTTGTATTTTTTTTTTTTAGATATTTAAATAAATTGTTATACCTTTACAGCTACCTTCCCTATAATTGTATTTACATATTGTGCCATCATAAACTCAAATTCACACACTCATATACTTATACCATATCTATATATTCCAAGACATAATATGTATATCCAATTGTTAGAAATGGGGTAGCGTGGTGCAGAGCGGGCAGGCCAAACTCCAGAGGACATGTGTAAGACATCCACGCAGTACACACAGGCGACACACAAGGCCCACTCCAAAAAGAGACGCTACACAAGTTTGTCTAGAATAACTTATTGCGTAAAACACAAGATAATAATCACAGTAATCTCTGAACTTTTGCGATGGTTCTGGCAGCGGCCCGATTGGCCCTGCCATGTGAAGAATCCCCCTGTAAATATTGCCTTGGCGCCAAGGCAATATTTACAGGGGGATTCTTTATATGGCCGGGCCAATCGGGCCGCTGCCAGAGACATCGCAAAAGGTCAAAGGATAAAAGAAGGTCCGTAAGCAATCGAGGTATCACAGTCCAAACCTACTGGGGAATGGAAGTAGACTTAGCGTCAGCACATTATGTATATCAGTGAATGTGTACCAATCAGTTACATATGGCAACACCAGATGTTTGGCCACCCTGCAATAAACGTTAGGCAGACAACAAAGTAGGCATAAACCTGTGGCATAAATCACATTGGACTCAATCCTGCAGTAAAAACATCAGGGCGTGACATTAGGCTGGAACACCTACAATGGAAACATCATGGCATCACCATAAGCGTAAGATCCGTACCCTCGGAGAGCATCCTATTAGGCATCTCAATATGCATAATACATGAATAACCCCTGAGGTAGGGAAGCTGTCAGGGGAAAACATTAGCCATATAACAGCAGGATCATTAGGCATCAGTCAGGAGGATCACCTTGGACAAAACATAACCTGGGACATAACCTTATGCAAATAAGTACATTATACTTTATACCCACACCAGTACCTTGGGCCGCTCCTCAACGGGAACATCAGGCCTTCCAACAGTCCAAGACATCCATCATAAAAATAAAAACATTAGGTGTAAATCCCGTTAACAGTGGGTATGACATTAGCGTAAGTCGGGGCAGGCCTAAACAGGTGCAGGGGGCAGTAGTATAAGCCCACTAGGTATAATCACAGGAGGTCAAGCGCCATGTGGAGGTCGAAAAACACTAGGCCCAAAACCTGCATTGGCATGAACACATTTGGCATTAAAGTAGTAGACCTGACCTGTGAGAATAATCTTATGCAGTAGGCATCATTAGGACAGAACCAACACATGTATGCAGCATATCAGCATATGACACCCTGGACCTAAACACATGCAGCCTAGACACACTAGATCCAGCGGAAACCGATATTACCACAGCCTGATATCAGGCAGACATGTTAGGCACAAATCCTGGGCATGAAGTATACAAAGGATTAGGCAGGGAATCAACATGGCAACACCTAGGGCAAAACGGATCTCCCTATAAGTGTCCCAGCCCCCTAGAAGTCTAGGACACTATCCTGCCCACCGTTGCAACTGCCCACTGTCCAGCGGGGCAGTTGTGTAAAGTACCAGGAGTACCAGCACTACTGTGCCTCCAGAGCCCCTGCTGGGACCCTAAGTACAAGTGTGTGTTGCATTGCAGCCGACCGCCGCTGCGGTGCAGCAGTAGAAGGCAATGAGCCCCGGGCACCACGGTATTGCCACAGGGGGGCGGGCACCGGCATTTTGCCCCGACACCCCCCCAACCGGTGTACCACTGAGCCCCACTCACCGGCCTGATCTTCTGGATTCGGCTCTTCCCTGGTGCGGCAGAAATCCCACGCGGCAGGCGTGGGAAACATGCAGGGGCTCTCCCTCGCCCTACGAGAGCCCTGCGAAGGTCAGCATAACTCCAGGCTTCACCCGGGCCCCCTCCTGGGCCCCAGGACTTCGATGCGGCCTCTGCTAGGCTGCCGTCGTTTTTGCGTGCTGCTGGACCAGCGCGGGGTAGGTTCCTGTCTGCCTTCCCTGCTAACATGGGGCTCCCGTGTCACCACGGGAGCCCCGCAACGCCATCACTCACTCACGGCTTCCTGTTGTGAGGTCCCGGCTTCTTCCTGCTTCTGACCCTGCAGGGCGGGACTTCCTCTGGGTGTTTTTGCCGGCGCCAATCCCAGCGCGGCTCCCCTTACGTCACAGGAAAGCCCGAGCGGGACTCCGGAGCCTCCACGACTGGCGCGGTTATTTCGGGCAGCTTGGCAGTGGGGGGTGGGCTCCCGCTGCAGTTCACATCAGGCAGTTACCCTCGATGCAACTCGGCCGCGGCGGTTAGTCATGGCGTCAATGAGGGGTAGGCTCCCTCTTACTCTGGAGTGGATGGCGTGGTGGGCACCCGTTGTAGTTCAAAATCAGTCAGTTCTCCTGAGCTCCGGCGTGATTAATTCCTGACAGCAATACGCGGGGTGGGAACTGTCTGGGGTTTTAAGTATCCCGCACAGCACACATGTGCTGTGGCGGCCGTAAGATGGGGTAGACACCCGCGGGCTTGCAAAGCGTTCAGAGGCGGCGCACACGTGGGGTAGGTACCCGCTTTTCTACTGAACATGGGGGGGTCCCACACGCTGGGATTCCTTCCCAGCCCAGTGCTGCACACACCAGCTTCTCTCTTCCCCTGGGCAGTACCCCCCAAAGTGTTCTCCCTGTGCAGGGGTGCAGGCTGGAAACAGTCACTTAAAGTATAGCGCCCACCAGATATAGCGCTCATGCTCCTCACTTCCTTCTTCTTCTTAGGGGAGTAAGATACAGCACTCACCACGCGCTGGAAGGCAAAGTCCATGGGAATATAGCGCTTCCCCAGCCCAGTGCTGGAGATGACAGACACTCCTCTTCTCCTGGCACTTTAGATGTAGCGCTCATTGAGGTGCAAGGTCCCACCAGCAGCCTTATGGACCAAAGAGAGCGCTCCTTCCTTCTTCAGGCAGCAGTCAGTGGGCACTCATCAGGACAGGGCGGTAGGTCCTAGAAACCATCCTCCTCTGTAACGTGGCACTCCTCCTGATACAGCAGCCTTGACTCCCGTAGTGGAGCTCTCACTAGCCCTGTGGACAGCAGGGGCGTTACAGTTGTGCCCAGGAGCCAGCACACAGGCCCATATCGCGGTACCTCCTGGCAGCAGGTCCCCTCACGTTCATGTCCACGCTCTGACTGAGCACATGGTGGCACGGCCCCCCTTTTTATATATCCCTCACCCCACCTACCAGACAGTACCAGAAGCTTCTAGAAGCGTCTGGGGAAACTGGTTCTAACTGGCTCAGGGGGAGGAGTAGAGCACCCTGGGTGCCAGGTTTCCCTCCAAAAGCTAGGGGTGCTGGGAAACAACAACTAAACTGCCAACCCACCTCAGTCAGGCTGCACCACACACAGCCATGGCATCCATTTTAAAAATGACATTTCACCAAGGTGCATCCTTACAATGAGCGAATTACAAGTGTGCACACCATGGCATCACATTTACTATGGCATCTCACACCACACATGGCCTATACATTTCTCTACCATGGGGGAGACATCCTCAAATAGGGGGGTGAAAAGCGAAAACTTTCGGGAAAAAGGGCCAAGTCCAACACTAATGAAGACAAATTCATTTATAGAACACATTTTTAACATATATTTTTAATTACTAAAAAGTAATATGTACTTATACAGAGCAAATCCATGCATCTAGATGTATACATCTAACCAAACGAATACATATATTTATATATATATATATACACAGACATATTTGCATTCCACTTAGTAATATTTCTGTGCAATACATTGCTCTCTATACATCTACATCCATACCTACATCCTAATATTTACATAAAGATACACAAAATTGTACTTTTATTTGTTTTTTTATATCTAAAATATATTGTTGTACCCTTACAGGTAGCTTACCTATAATTATTGTTACATACACAGATATATATGTATTATCATGGAAAGAAGAGCAAACCCATCTACAGACACTCTTTTTACACATCTGTATCTATAAACAATGGCACACTTATTTCTGTAACTCATAAACATACACCTGGTGTTATAGACAGAATAGATTTTAAATTACATTTTATTTTATTTTGAGCTGGAATTTTGAAGCAGAGTGCCAGGCTAGACCACAGATTCCTTTGTTGTATGTATTTTGTGATTTTCTTCCTGATAAAAAAATGGTCCTTTTCCTTGTGTTGCTTAATGGTTGATACCAAGCAGTTGAAGGTAGCACTTCAGGCAACTGGTAATTGGTGTAGGGCCTGCAAGTCAGAAGAGATATGCACTTGCGCTTTACACATAAGAGTTTGGCAGCAAAGTTCTGAATTCTCTGTAATCTTCTCATGGCTGATGAAGGTGAGCCGGGATACAGACAATTAGCGTAATCAAGGTTGGAAAACACAAGATACATTGTTGCTTGAAATTTGTGGGGAAATCCTACCCGCGAGAACATGTGTTGCAGAGTTTTCATTGTAAGAAAGCTTGATTTGGCTACCTTATCCACTTTAACATTCATTGATGCTTGGAGTCCATGGTAATTCGCAGGTTTCTCTCCTCCTTGTATGTTTTTGGTGGCGGCCCTAGATTGTCAAGCCAGACCCAGAGAGGGTCATACGTTTTCCAGTCACCGCAGATGAGTATTTGAGTTTTGGATGCATTCAATGTGAGGTTGCTCCATGTTATCCATTGAAGATTGGATCAGAGGCAACTAAATATTTTAAAGTGTTCAGTGTCCTTGGGGCTTTTCAGTTTAAGATGTATCTACATGTCATCTGTGTAGGCATACTAAAAACATTGATTCATTCATTTAAGGGTTTCATGTAGGTGTTAAAAGCATGGGTAAGATGATAGAGCCTACAGGAACTTCTATTTTTATGCTATAGGGTTTTGTTGAGAGTGGAGGAGTATGGATAGTATTTGTTCTACTTTATAAATAGGATGTGATACAAGCAAGAGCAGGACCCTCTATGCTGTCCTACTCAAGTCATTGGATTGGTGTTTCATGACTGACCGTGTTGAAGAAAGCTGAAAGATCCAAGAGAAGTAGGACAGCAGCCCCATTATGGTCTGATGTGTTTTTAAGGTGTCTTAGAGTGAGATAAGGACTGAGTCAGTGCCTCAACTAGGGAGTTATCTTCAATAAATTGTGACATCCTGCCCTTTCTACAAGATTGCCCAGGAATAGACTCTTTGCTAATTTATTTGAGATTTTGGGGCCTTGAAGGGCCAGATTAATTTTATTTATTAATGGGCGCCTGCACGCCTTTTTTAAGTCTACTGGAAAAAACTGTTGTTGTTAAGGAATTGTTGCCTAATGTTTAAATGGGATGGTGGCTAAAGCCTACCTTGTTTTCCCTATTTATAGACAGGGTAGTTCAATATTATTCCACATGCCCCACCGATGCTCCTATGCTTGGGAAATGAAATTCCCCCTTCTCATGTTCGTGGACGTTCGTTACAGGTGGCCTTGTCACATTTTGAGGAGTTTTGCTGAGATCATGAGATAGAGGTTAATGTGGACAAGACAAAATCTATGGTTCTCCACAAATCAAAAGCTGTCAGGGGAAAGGTCCACATAAACGATGTTGCCCTGGGTCAGACAGATGTGTTCACTTATTTGGGTATAACTCTAAATAGAAAATTGAATTGGAAACCGCACATCGACGTGCTTGCCCTAAAGCACGCTCAGCTTGCTGGGGCCCTACTCAAAGAACACAGGCTGTCATATACGAAACCCATTGCCCCTGCACTTACAATATATAACACCAAGGTGGTCAGCGCCGTTTTATACGACGCAGAATTATGGGGGCATGAGGATTTAACCTGTCTGGCTACAACCCAAAACAAATTAATGAGGGCCTTAACAGGTTTGCCGCAACCTTCCCCCTTGGTCCCCCTATTTCTAGATTTGGGCTGTCACCATATTGAGGACTTAGCCAGATTCAGGCCTTTAGCCCTTTGGAGAATGCTGTGGGCCACCCTTGAACTTGATCTTTATGCTAGAGCCCTCTTGGATTTTAGGAGGTTGGGATTATATCGAAGATCAAATGGCTTCAGTAAATCAGAGACACCCTCACTGCTATGGGGCTGGGTACCTTGTGGGATCATCCTGACTCGACTCCTTTTCCCTCTAAAAAGGAGTTTAAGGCCGCTTACATGGGTTTTGTGATGGAAAAACACTTTTCTAGTACAACAGGTCCTTCTCTGACTACAGACTTCCTATCCGTCAAGCATGTACCTGTGTTTGACCCCTACTGGGATCTTATTTTAAAACCACTGGATAGGAAGCTCTATCATCAGTTTAGGGTTGGTTCCTTGCCCGCAAGAGCATTTACATGCAAATTGCTTAGGCCCACAACGGACCTATGCCCGTTGTGTCAGGTATACCCTGAAACTACTTGCCACATGCTATTTGATTGTTCGGCCTACAGTGTCCCGAGGAGGAAATGGCTCAAACCTATATGTCTTGTCCTCGGCACAAGGGTTGCCAGTGAAGCCTTAAGGGTCCTACAGACAAGCCCCCAGGAGGCCATTGTTATCGCCACCGCTAAATTTCTTGGGTGGCCATGGAGGCTTCGGGCCAATTAACTTAGGGCCTAAAGATATGTCTTTCCATACTGAATTCAGACGTGGGATAGTGTGAATTACTTTTTACCCTTTTTCAAAGGTATAAAGTCATAGATGCTGAGGGTTTTAACTTTATCTATCTTGTGTGTACTAATAGGGGTTTTAAATAGTGAGTCTTGGCTTGTGGTTTATTACTTGTTTTAGGGTCCCTTGTGCATGTTTTAACTATTTATTCTAATGTGTTTTAATTGCTTTATTTTATTGTTGGGTTGTCTTTTATGTTTCTATAATCTAAATAAAGACTGTATGAAATTGAAGTTAAAAGAATGTTTCTGAAGATTTGTGGTGAACCAAGGCCAGAGGGACAACCAGCCGCCTTGTTCACCTTAAGGGAACTGTTGTAGATTGAATGTTTCTAGACCAGTGATGATGGTCCTGGATTGAGGAATATTAGGTTTGTCAAACTATATGTTCAGGTCAACAAAAATGCATTGGTTTGAAGATTGGGTAAGGAGGTTTGAAATTGTGTCTAGAAAAGTGACTAGGAATGTTGCCTTTCCTGGCAGTGGTCTGCAGAGAAGAAGAACATTATGGAAGAAGGATGGGATAGGGATGATCTGACGAGCAGGGACTCAAAAACTTAAAAGGAAACATCCCCAGCGTTGGTAACAAATATTATTTCCTTGATACAATGGCTAAACTGCCTCCTCTTCTGCCTCTGCAGTTTGTGTCACAGTTTAATAGCCTGGTGGAACAGCTTCATGCAATTTGGTTGCCATGTTCTCCGCCAGCCATGATTCAGTCAGGAAGAGTAAGTTTGGTTCGGTGTCTGTCAATAGGTCGAGGTTGTGGTACTTATTTTTGGAAATGTAATGAGCATTTATGTGTAGGCAGGTTAAAGAATGTGTCTTGCAGGTGGTGTGATTATGTGCTGAGGTAGAGTGAGTATTTCCCTTTGAAGATGAAGATGGGGGTGCTATTAATGATGCTGTTACCTTTAGCAGGACAGAAAATGTGTTCTTTTTGGCTGTAGCTAACCTCATTCAACAGCCTTAGAAGTCGTTTTATTGGGTCAGTGTATTATCAAAGATGTACAGATTGCAAAAAACTTTAACTCTTATGCTCCCGATTATTATGATAATCAAAGCTTTGGCATTTATGGTGTTGGTTGCATAAGATAGAACATCAATGATACCTTCTAGTGAAACAGAAGTCTTCATAGCAAACAAATTGAAAAGTTTTAGTAGACATTGGTCTGCACTTCCCACTTACATATTTTCATTTGTGTTTTTCTTTGACTTTATTGCCTTCTGCCACACCAAAAAGCAGGATCTTGACTGATGCATTGCAAAGGATAATATGAAAATGCACTGTGTAAAAAATATATTGAGACATAAATATCATTTTAAGAACATTATGGTACAGGACATAGAAAGTAAGAATACCTTTAGGTCTTTTATATTGTGCTTTTGAACATAACTGCAAATAAATTGCTTTTTAATCATTTGGAGGAGTTTTGTTACCTTTTGTGTTATAAGTTGTTATTATTTTAATCTAAATGTTTGTTGAATTGTGTTTTAGTGTTTTTTTGCGCTCAATAATAAATTGTAAGATTGTTTCATTTTATAGCAATTCTATTTTTTGGCAGGTTGTAGGGTTTGTATGGGAGTGGGGTGGGAAGTATTTTAAATGTTTGTTTTTAAATTGTTTATTATTTTTTTATGTTTTTTAAAGTTGTAATTTGTTAATTAGATAATTAAAAAAGATATCCAGAATCCCAGTGGATGACTAATCATTTCAGCCAGAGGTAGTGTTCCGTAGAATGTGTCAAAATACATTGATTTCTATCTTATGCCATTTGAACAAACCATACCAGCTTCCCTCAAATATTCTAATCATTTTTCAAAAGAGTTCATATCAACTGGGAGAAAACATTCTTATTAACAACGTTATGTGTAACCTCGCTTTACACTAGCATACAGCACATTGATGGGACTAGAGCTTTGAGGCAATTTTTGAGAACAAGACTAATGAGATTGTATCAACATTATGAGATGCTATTGAAAATGACACATCTTTGTCTTACTGAGAACATCTTCCTGTTTAATAGCCCATTAAATAGACAGGTGCAGGGGATGATGATAGAGCCCTGTTCCTCCTCCATCAATGCTAATTTGCTTATGAGCTGGCAGGAGGAATAGGGGCACCTCAATATGTACCCTGAAATCATGAATAATAAAAGTTGTATTATCATTCAGGTCCATAGACAACCTAATATTTATTTTGGAACAGGATGGGAAATGAGGCACAACTTTTTATGTGGAATATAAACGTCAATGGTCTGAATTTGAAATGAACAGCCACAATAAGTAACACTGAATAATTTTTTGGGGACATGAGAGTGGAGATAGTAAACAGAATGTGACATGTTCATTGGTTTTTAGGAAACTAAAAAACAGATTCCTAGATATTTATCTGTTTCCTGGTCACAAGAAATGTTTAAATTGTATTTCCTCCCCTCTAGCCAAGAGTCTTTATATCCATTTTCGTTTTTACGCCTTGCCCTTAAGATCTGCAATGAGTCAATGGCGCAAGGCCCTCGGTGCTCGTACTTGTCTGGCATGTGGCTCGGCAGATGAAGATGAGGCTCACATATTATTATTCTCGTCCAAGCTACCGTAGCCCGCTGGAAATTGATTATTCCCGTATTGAAAAATCTGAAGGTCACAAAATATATAGTGGTCCTTAGAATACTCAGAAGTGACACATCTCCAGTAATAGCCATTGCCTCGAGTAAAGTTTTACAGGCGATGTGACACAAACATGATAGATTATTGCCTCTGCCCCCAAGTGACTAGGCCTATTTTTTTTCCTTCTTTTTAATGATTGTCTTATTTTGTAATACTGATTTTATATATATATATATAGTTGAAGATAGTTTTTAAAGCCCCTTTTTATGTATCTATTGCTCAATTTGCACACAGTTCTGCTTGATTTCTGCTACCATCTTGCATACAAATAACGGACTAAAGAAAATGTAATTGTGAATGGTGCCGCTTTCCTTGTAATGAAATGTGCTGTGACATCTTTTATATTGGTTTTATGATATATCTCTTGTAATGTTTTTGCACATGTGCACTTTGATGGTACTTGGTTACCAAATAAAGTTAATTCACTACTACTACTCAGTGGCTCAACATTTTAATTTGTATCATCAAGGTGGAATATGTCTATTGAAATAGAGTTGAAATATATATTTCTATTGTACACAAAAGAATCAAATGGATTAAATGTTTATGAGGAAATGTATACTCATCTACAGATGTAACAGACTATCGTTATCCTTCTTTGGAGGCCCAGTTTATATACTTGATAATGCTTATTTTTCTTTGTCCTTTTCTTTACTATTTTCCTGTATAAGATTTGAAGATTCCTGTGGAATTTGAATAATCAACCACTCTCATTGATGTACATCAGCATGATGACACTGGTATATGCCCACTTGGAGCTAAATATATTTATTCTGGTCGACTAAACTTATTTGTACTTATTTATAACTTCACAAAATGATAGAAAGAATCATGAGACATCATTGTCTCGAAAAGGCTAATAAATATTTAGTGGAGAAATAGCCACAATTACTGTTAGATTAATAAGGGCAAGCATAATAGAGAACACAGGATGAAATATAGGGGAGCAAGACAACCAGAGAGGACTTGCAAAATAGACAGAGTCCTTGACAGAAGGATGCTGGTGGGCATAGACACTCCCCCAGTCTGCTCAACAGAAATCCTGAAACCCTATGACCTGGCCATGTGGCGGGCTATGTGCTAGAGGCAAAAACAAGGGGCAGGGTTAGGACTCCCACAATGAAATAAGCTGCTTTCCCATCCATCCCAGATAGGACTCAGCTTGCAGACACCCAGTACGGGTAATAGATAAGAACCAGGCCCAAACACCTACAAGGGGGCAGAAGAAGGCTATCTAGAAGTCATAACATTGTGGTGTTATAGGTTTGAGAGAAGTGGGGTAAAGGGGAGTTGCTATTTTCCAGTAAGTAAGATAGGACATTGAATGCCTAAACTGTTGCATAAACTAAGCCTCTGGTTTAGCTCTACAAAGTTTGCTTTCACACCCGTGGGTTTCACAAATGAATTTACTTCAATATTGTGGAATAACAGGTCGTTGTAGCCCACCATAAACCCCTCAATGTTGGTTTTCAGAGCCTTCAAGGCGACAACTCCTAAACACCTCTCAGCCAGATGTAGCTATTGTAAGACCTTGAGAACCTTGAGATCTTCAAGTACAAATTTGCTAAAGACCACATCCTCTAGACTAAAAAATCTTTTATGGTATTGGGTACCAAAGCTTGGAAACAATTACCATTGCATCTCAGATTTTTAGATAAGGAAGATGAATTTAAAACATCCTTGAAGACCTGGCTTTTCCAAGCCCCTGATAAACTTTGTCACACCCTCATTTTATGTCTCAGGGCCAAGTACAAGGATCTTATCTACTGTTAAGTATAGCGTCAGGATGCTCAGCACCGAGTGACAGATGCCCTCTATAACGAATCCTTTCTTTCATTAATTCAATACTTAGTTGAGGTGGTGACCATGCTTTCAATGTTACTAAACAGGGATTTAGGGATGAAAGGGTAATTTAAAACCCCAATCTTGTTCTTTACAATATAACCCATAAGTGCTATTGTAAGAAAAGCCGCTTTAAGCTTAAAAGTGTTTATTTCAACAGGCTCATCATGCTGCTTAGCACATTCAGAATAAACACACACAATATTATTAAAATAGCACTGCCTGTTGTGAACAAAGCAAACAACATGAACATTTCTATCAAAGTGAAAATGTAAAAATGTAATCTAGCAATCTGTCACCCTAAAATCTACTCCTATGAGAGCATAGAGTAGTATAATTTACACAAAGACTTTCTTAGGGAGAATCAGTGCATTGCATACCTGTTAACAGCAAGAGATGTCTAAATATTAGTAGCCTGGAGAAAGTGTTCCCTCAAATGAAAAACATGCATCGGCATCAACTCCCCCCTTCTCGGAGTTGGCTCAATATAAGCTTTCATTGCACAATCTTCTGGCAGCATCTTGCACGATAATCTGGGGCAAAGAATATCTCGCTCCCAAGTGGTCACTTGAAGGGCCTTTAATACAGTGGCTTATCTGATATGGGAAATGTCTGACATAACCTTAGGGATGTCTGATAAAACCTAAGTGCATTATTTTTGCTAGTCTTAGATGCATTCTTATAAACAAATAGGGTAATGTGCCAATTCAAACTACATTATTTATGTTACTATTATTATAGAACCTTGAAACAGAGATACCAGAGCACTTGTCCCAGACTAATGTTGCATTAAGTGTCTTATCGATGTTATTGTCTACATGACTCAATATTTGCATAGGTTCTTGGAAAGATAAGGACAGACCGCATCTGCTTCAAAGGCAGATATGCCAAAGGTCATGCAAAAATAGAAAAAATGGAGGCTCAGCTGGCTCAAGCTGAAGTCTTGCCATAGTAACTTTCCGTCAATCCTGCACTATAAAGGAAGAGGAAATGGTATGATAGACGTTGACGCATTCATAATCTTGGGAAGGATAAGGGTGGCGAGAGTCGGAATTCTCAAATTTCCAAAGTGTGGCAAAGAGCTGAAAGTCCAAAGACATACATACAAACAGAGGCAGAGCCTAGACCTAGGCCTCCTCAAGGAAAAGTGGTCAGGCAAGGGACAAGTCTCTTCATGCAGGGTGGAAGACACAATGGAGGGCCCGATGTACTGAGTATCGGGGATAGTACTTCCTGGGGGTCGTTAAGGAATGGGGACCAAATGTGCACAAAAATCTCTAATGCCTTTTGGACTGTATAGATTTATTTTTCATGCAAGGCTATTTTTTTCCATATGGGTCTCATGCACCCTAGGTTACCACCATTGCCTTAGGGCAGAAATAATGACTGCAGAAACCACTGAGACAAGTTCATGTGTCAACAATGTGGGAGTGTCTGTTGTGTCTGGTACTAATACTAGTCAATTAGTGATGGGCACTGTGGTGTTTAGAGTTACCGCCTACCTGGGACCAGTGCTTTAATAGGCCGGCACAGTCAAATATAATGTTGGATGTGCACAGGAGAAAGATCTAAGAACAAGAGTAGTGTCAGGATTTAAGAGTCTGCAGTAGCACAACGATAATTCAGTGTGTAAATCACAGTCCATAACTATGTAGTTCCGAGCTGCTCGCATTAATTCAATAAATTGTGTTTTTGAAGTTAAATTTGGTTTTGGGGACGCTAAATCTTATTGTAGAGTATAAATTACAAATAATACTGATGAGATAGGAATTAATTGACTGAATGTTATGTTAAAGTTGAATACACCCAGGAACACTTATATTTGTTTAGGTAACAACTTACGAATATAAAAAAAAAAGAGAGCCGTGAGTGAGAAGAGATGAGAACAATTTTATCAGGTCAGACTATAAATAGAGTAGTATGGGGGGTGAAACCGAGATGCCCTTTTGAACCGGAAAAGAAGATGATAGCACAGAGAAAAACAATGGTAAGAAGACGCTGGGCTAACTGCTTTCCTAAGCTCGCCCCAGGAGGGATGTTGTTATCGAAGTGCGATTTCAACTTTTAATTGTACCATGGTAATAGAGAGACCATGTCAATAAGCTCCTTAAAGAGGGGGAGTTGTTTGTCATTAAAGGCGTATGATGAACTGTATTATCCTGCAAATATCTAGGAATGAGAAGGCAAACAGGCTGATTCAGGTCTTTAACTTTAATATCCCAAAATTAATCACGGAGGGTAACCAACTCTGCCATTAAGAATGAAACAATGTAATCACAACAGATGTTGTGACAATTTCCCGTTCCGACTGCTTTTAGGAAGAACACTTAGAATTGTGTATCCCTCCCTTCCTTATACATAGAGCAGGCTCAGATGAAACATGTAGTATATTAAAAAAGTATCCACAACTAGTTGTAATATTTGCAAGGTTTCTAAAGAAACCGCAAACCATTTCTCATTTCATTTGCAGACCTGTATCAAGGGGAGTACAGGAATCCACATACAAATCCTTGAGACAAACAACTGCCGAAATAGAAATGTGAATGAATAAAATCATGCAATTTCAACACAGGCGAGAATCCATATCAGAGGTTAAAATGGTATCATAAAAATAAGAGAACCCGCACTGTAATTGACATTTTATACAGACAAGTTGACTCCACTTGATACTTTCCCTAAAAATTCCTTATATAATTTTATAGGAGAATGGGGGTGCTGGATAATTATTTTGCCTTAAATATGTTAGTAGGGGTTTACCTTTATTAAATTAACTAATAATGAAATATAGTATATGTAGAAAGACCAACAATTTACTTAAACAACCCCTAATTTTTTCATCCGCTCTAAACATTGTTGAGAACACAGAGAATTTTAATTTAATACGATTGAGAAGATAAGATCAGAGATAAAATACCAAATTGAGGGCCAGATGTAGGTAATTCATATTTACCGACTCTTAAATACCGAATTTTACCGATTCGGTATTTAAGAGTCGGTAAATATGAAGGGGGGAGATGTAGGTATTTCCAGATGTTGAAATACCGAATCTTTAGAATTCGGTATTTACCGATTCGGTATTCCCTATTGATTCCTATGGGCTGTAAATACCGAATTCTGCAAGGGTGCAGGGGGTGTCACTTTGACACCCTCTGGCACCCCAAAAATAGGCATGTGCGCCATGTGGCACACAGACATGCCCTAAGGGCATGTCTGTCTGTCACATGGCTAGGTGTGCATGCACACATGTGCATGCACACCTGATTTCGGTATTTTAACACCCAATTGGATTGTGTGCTAAAATACCGATTTTGTAGGGCCTTTGGGACTCAGAAGAGTCCCACCTACATCTGGGATTTACAGATTCGGTACAAATACCGAATCGGTATGTTACAGAATCGGTAAATTTACCGAATCGGTAAATTTACCGATTCTGTAAAAATATGCCCCTACATACCAATTCTTGAATACCGGTCGGTAACGGCCGAAAATACAGATTTTCGGCCGTTACCGACCGACCTACATCTGGCCCTGAGTGACTCAATAGGTACATATATATCTTATCCAAACTCGTGAAAATTATTTTGAAGTAAAGACGTAGACTTTAAAAATTAGCTTAGCAAAAGTGATGAGCAATATAGATAACAATGTAAAGGGACAGAATGGTTTTCAACTAAATGTGGGTTGAAAGGTTCCCATTATAAGGTTTGTACATTAAGAATTTCCCTGCATTTGGGGAAAAGGTAAAATTAGAGTGTATTTTGTGTATATGATGATATTGAGGTTCTGTGTATGAAGAATGTACACAAAGAATTTCTTTGCTACTAGGGGTATATGTAAACAGTGAGTTATTTGTATATGAGATGAACATTATGTTTTATTTTATGTATCAATTTTTGTGTTACTTTTTGTGTTAATTGGATGTTAAAATGGTGACACCGGGAGTGTTGAATTTAATATAGTAGTTTCTGTATTTAAACAGCACTGAAGAAGCGCAAATGTGCGCAAAACACGTGTTAGCTGTTGTGCAATATTGACAGAGGCATCAAGGCTGTAATGCTGTGTTTATATAAACCGTAAAGAAAGAATAAAGAAGCTAAAAAGAAACAACACAAGATCTTCCGTCATTGTTTGAATGGGGTAGCATCTTAGTATTGTGATTTAAATATATATATATATGTAAGCAAAAGAAAAAACTGCGATTTATGTCACCAAGTTTGCTCTGTCACTGATATATATATATATATATATATATATATATATATATATATATATATATATATATATATATATTTAATGAAAAAAACCATAGGTTTGACACCAGTTATAGTTAGCTGGAAATTTTACTCGCATAAACCCATTGAAATTCCCACGTTATAGTTAGTTGGACTCACTATAACTTGCGCGCCTGCAATGCACTGCTGATGACGTCACATATTACATCACTCATGACATGGTCAGTGACATCACTCATGACATCACTGATGACACCATCCAGTGAATGTGTGTCTTTCTGAAAAGTAAATATGTGTTATATATGTATATGTAAAAGTTGATGGAAGAATAAATGTTTAAATAAGTGTTTACATGGATGTTTTTTAAAAAAAAATTGATTGGTTAACTGGCTTATTAAGTGTATCTTAGTCAATACATATATTAGTGAGTAATGTTTAAATATTTAAATATATGTATTAGTGTTTCACTTTATGTTTAAGTGGTTGTATGGGTTTTTAAAGACAGCATATGTGCAGGACTGTATGGGTGGATGAGTGTGTATGTGTGTGTGTTAGTGAGTGAATAACTGTCTCACTAGTGTCTTTATCAGTAAGTACAAATGTTTTAATCTAGTATATATGAATATTGATGTATATAAGTGAGTATATGTGAGAGTGAGGGATTGTAAGAGTTCCTGTTTAAATTAGTATGCGTTTCTATAAGTGATTGTTTAAGAGAGTAAGTATGTGTAAGTTTCCTTAGAAGTAAAGTGGTAGTGTGTGTATAGCTGTATATGCAAATAAATGGATGTTCAATAGTTTATTAGCATATGTGAGTATATGTGAGAGTATCTTTTGGATGACTGTCAGTGTGTGACAGGATGTATAGGTGTATCACTACATATGATGAGTGAGTATATGTATGAGTGACTATATAGAACTGTTGGTGAATGAGTGGATGTGTATATAGATGGTGGAATTACTGAATTGGTTGTTGTAACTGGTATGGGTATCTCCATTTTTTTGTAAATTTGAGTTTTTATTTTTGAATATGTGTTTCAAGGGTTACATTACACTGAAAGGAGGTCTGTTACTCTGTCACAAGGATGGTGTCATCAGTGATGTCATGAGTGATGTCACTGACCATGTCATGAGTGATGTAATATGTGACGTCATCAGCAGTGCATTGCAGGCGCGCAAGTTATAGTGAGTCCAACTAACTATAACGTGGGAATTTCAATGGTTTTATGCGAGTAAAATTTCCAGCTAACTATAACTGGTGTCAAACCTATGGTTTTTTTCATTGAATTTAATAGCTTTTTTAAATGCTAATTCCTAACTATAACTGGTGTGAAACCTATGGTTTTTCAGTGAATTTCATAGGTTTTTTAATAGCTAATTTCTATTTTATAATGAATCCTATATTGTATATTTATGTAATACTATTTTTTTTTTTTTTTGCACTGGAGCGCTCCCGGTGCGCGTACCGATGAGCGCACCGGTAAGCGCAGTCTTACGGCGCGCCCCGGTGCGCGTATCGGGGAGCGTCCCATGAGCGCCATTGCCGCGAACAAAAACATCATCGTGACGTATTGCGTAGCCGCGTAATGCGTCTTATGACGCATGGCGTAAGCGCTTGCGGAAGCGCCCGAGTGCATACGATCGCGTAACGTAAGCGCCGCCGGGCACGCCCCCGGGCGCGCACCGGGGCGCGTAGCGTAAGTGCGTCGGGTCATGTGACCTGAAAATAATACTTTTCATTGGTTCACAGCAGTTTTGGTTTCCAAATGATGAAAGCCCGGGTCATGTGACCTGAAAATAACACTTTTCATTGGTTCAGAACAGTTTTGTTTTCCAAATGATGAAAGCCCCCACCTTTTTTCCTCATTCTCACTTTGTTCTTTGAGTGTGGAAGACCTGCTTCTATTGATAGAGAAATGGCTTCATTAGTAGCAGCAGCTGGAGCATCTGCACCACCACCACCACCACCACCACAAGGGCCACCACAACATCACATTGGTGGTGAACAAGAAGAGGAGGAGGAAGAGGAGGAGGATGAGAGAAGGGTGTTCCTGCCTGAAGACAATTCCCCATATAAACCAAAGAAGCACTTTATATGGGAGTTTTTTAAAATGCCAAGGGGTGCAAAGAAGGTAAACGCTGCAAAGGTGACCTGTCTCGTCTGTGGCGCTGTACTATCCAGGGGGAACACTGCTAAAAAATATTCATTTGGCAATCACACAATGATTCGCCACATGCAACGATTGCACCCCAATAACTATTCTGCAGCAGAGGTGAGAGAATTGTGCAGAAACCTTCCCCAAACATCTTCCAGAGCCTCAACAAGCAAAGAACCCACTCCATCGGGTCCAGAGGCAAGGGAGATGATCCCAAACATTCAAACCAAGTTTGGTAGATACAAAATTGTTTGTATATATTGTGGTAAAACAATACCTATGGTGAGAAAAGTATTACACTCATCAACGTTGCTGGTGATAACCACAAGTGCCCAAAGAACCCTTAATTTTTTCCTGTTTTTTTGCTCCATTTGAGCCGTTTACAATTCCCTGTTTTTTGTTTCTCCCCATAAAAAATATTAAAAAAAATATAAAACTGTTCAGAAAAGCCAAAAAAAGTAAAAAAAATTCAAAAAAACAATAAAAAAATATAAAACAACAAAAAGAATAAAAAACAGTTCTTTTTAGAACTACCTCCAATCTATAAAAAAATGCTAATTTTTTTATAAACTCTGTCATTCTTTTTTCTCCAGGGTACGCTCCCCGGTACGCGTACCGGGGCGCGCAACCCCCCCAAAAAATAAAAAATAAATAAAGGAGTGAGCATGAGGGAAAGACACAGAGAGAGTGATGTTAAGAGAAAGAGAGCTAGAGGGAGCAACACAGAGGGACTGTTTATTACATAGTAAGACAGAGAGAAGGTGTAATAGGGTGTAAGTGAGAAAAGGAAAATGAATAAGGAAGCAAAAGAAGGGAAGAGAGAGGAAGAAGACTAAAGCAGAGGTACTCGGAGAGTGTGAGTGGGTGTTGAAAGTAAAAGGAAGGACAGTAAAGGATGGGGAATGAGGAGCAGTGACGGAACCGGAGTAAAGGAACAACGGTGAGTGAGGGTGAGAAAAGAGCAGTGAGTGTAAGTAAAGAGGAGTGAAAGAGGGTGGATAAAAGTGAATACGGGTAAGACATGGGGAGTGACAGAGAGAAAAGACAGAGAGAGTAAAGGAAAGAGTGACTGAAAGGGTCTGAGTGAAGCAGCAAAGGAAGGTAAGTAAGGGAGTGTGGGTGAGTTGTAGGGAGCGAGCATGACGAAAGAGTAGTGACAGAGTGAGGGGACAGAGACAGCGACGGTAAAAGAGACTGAGTGAGAGAACGGAAGTGAGGAACTGTGAGGACAGACGGACTGAGAGAAGGAGTGAGAGGAGTGAAGTAAATGAGTAAGGGAATGAGTGAGGGAGTGAGGGAAGGGAACAGAAGGTAAGGGAAGTAAAGCAGGGGGACTGAAAGAAGTTGAATGCCGTAGGAGAGTAAGGGAAAGAGGAGTAAACATGGAGGATAAGAATAAGTGAGGGAAGCAGAGTAAGGAAACAGGAGTGAGGTAGGGTGAGAGAATAGTAGTGAGGTTAAAGCAAAGGGTGATGACAAACTACATTTTTTAGTCACACTTATCATATAATTAATGTATATTTAATTACATGTTTTTACTACACTTTGTATCTGTGAAAGAGAGAAAAAAAATAAGTTATAATTAGTAAAATATATATTTTAAAATAGAAGAGACAAGTTAAGAGGTTAAAAATCATAAAAGTATACTAAGAAATAAAGTAAGAGTGAAGGACACAGAAAGGGAAATAAAGTAATGTAGGACAAAAAGAGGGAAAAAGAAATAGAAGGAGAGCAAATTACTAAGAGTAAAGCAGATACATTCAGTGACAGAGAGGAAGAGAAGAAGAGAGAAATGAACTGAAGGTAAGAAAGATACTAAAAGAATGTGAGTTAGCAAAACTAAATCAGGAAATAGGAGTAAGTAAAAAGGGAATGACTGAGAGGGAAAGGAGTCTGATTGAGGATGCATTTACAAGAATGAGGAATGGAAGATGACTGAGAGTGAGTGAAGGGGAGTCACAGAGTGAAGGGATGAAGGGAGAGAGGATAATATAGAAGGATTGAGGGAAAAGGAGTGAGGAAGTTAGTAGACAGAGGGACTAGGGGAAGGACTGAGTGAAGTGGAATACAATGAGTGAGGAAAGGAAAATGACTAAGGGAGCAAAAGAAGGAAAGAGAGGAGAAGAGGACTAAAGCAGTGGAACAGAGAGAATGTGATTCGGTGATGAAACTAAAGAGAAGTACACTGAAAAATAGGAAATGAGAGGTAGTAATGGAACCGGAGTAAAAGAAAAGGGGATGAAGAACGATGAGAGAAGAGCAGTGAATTTGTTGTAAGAGAAATGATAGAAGGTAGATAAACACAAGTGAGCATAACACAAGGAGAGTGAGGGACTGAGGACATAGAGGTAGTGAACGAAAAACAGAGAGAAGAGGACAAATGAAAGGAGCAAAGAAAGATAAGTCAGGGAGAGTGGGTGAGTTATAGTGACAGAACCCAACAAAAGAGGTGAGAGAGTAAAGAGGAATTACTAAAAGAGCAAAAGAGGAAAAGACGGAAAAGGGAAGTAAAGCAGAGAGACTGAAAGCTGAAAAGTAGAGCAAGGGAGAGAGGGGATGCAGACAGTTGAAATGGGAATGAGGGGTTGTGAAAGAAGTGGAGTAAAGGAACGGGGGTGAAACTGAGTGAGAGAAAAACAGTGTGAGTGAGTAAAGAGAGCTGAAAGAGGGTGGAAAAAAGAAAGTGAGTGTGAGACAATGAGAATACAATTTAAATTACACAAGACAAAATATAGAATAACTTGTACAACATGTTACATAGTTTATTTTTGCTGTTGTCAGAATATATTGAATTTCACTAAAAATAGTGAGTTCAAACTACTCATCATATGACAGCGGGAAAAAAAAACACAATCTAAAAGATTGTGTTTGAAAAAATCCATATAAACTTACAAATCACATATGTACACTAATCATAAGCCAAATAGTACATCATGAAGGTCCTTTTCGTTGGAAAATACTCTGCTGTTCTGTAAAACTTCCATTTCATCGACTTTCTATAAGAAAAGCTCTAAGAACATGTGAAATATTTCTCAATGTTTTCATTTCCTTCTTGTGTTCAGTCATGACTCTTTCCTTATTCCTTCACTTTTCCATAAGGCCAAATAGTGTCAGATGTATTAGTATGTTTTAAATTACTGAAAACAAACTCTGAAATTACCGTTTTCCCAACGTTCTGAAAGAAAAGCTCCTACAACATTTTCACAATATTTAAAAATTCATATTTCCATCTCTGCTTCACTGATATTCAACATTTCCTATAATACTGATATCACTTACTATGAGATCCATTTACAGTACCTATATGACAACTAGAATTTTTATATTATCTTGAACACTTTTACTCACAATATAATTTAGAACAGGAGACTAACGTTATTAACTGCTCCTGTCTTCATAGGCCAATTACCTTTACTTAAATTTTGGTTGTAAAAACACTAGGTATGAATTTTTTAAGTCAAAAGGCAAACATTGTTTGAAAGTCAAATGAGTATCATTACAGTTAGTCCAACCTCTTCGACATTTTAAATAAATTGTATAATGCCCTGATGTTGTTGAAGGACAGTCATGATAAATAATAGCTACAGTTGCAAAAGTTTTTCCTGAAATTGATATCTGAGAAGCCACGACATTTTTAATAGAAGTTGTCAATTTAGTTCCATCAGGTCTACATCGTTGGAACATTAAAATGACATACTGACCATAATTTTGTATAAATAATGTGGACAGCATTGCAGACTTACATTGGGTACACACCATATTGTGATCAGCTGCTTTAACTAGATTATTAAAAGGCACTGATTTGCAGTCTGGTAAAGTCAAATATATAAATCTTTCGGTGTCTATTGTAGTACTACTTGATAAACTACAGTTGTCGCAGTCATGCTGCCATTGATAAGAAAGGCTAAAAAGATTTTTTATATCTACACCTTCATCTTCCAATACATCAAACAAATACATTAAAAATTCCTGACAATTTTGCTGAATATTCTGTGAAAATTGTTTTTGACCAGAACATATGTCTAAAAGATTTTGAATTTCTGAAACACTTTCTATTTTTGCTCTATCAATGCTACATTTCTCAAACACAGAATTCAATAAACAACAGAATCTTTGATCCCGATTTTCAACAATCTGTTCTTGTAAAGTTTGAAGATAAAAAACAACATTAACCACTACATTAGCATAGCAGTTGACACCAGAACTGTTTTCAAACTGAAATCCAACAACATCTTCAACAGAATCCTTTTTCTTTCTGCTTACAATTACAGTTTCATCTACTTTTTGTCTTTTTGCTACTACCTCACTGCAATTATTCTCATTTCTTCTTTTTCGGCCTACCACACGTTTTTCAAACAGAGGATATTGAGGCAAATGTGGAGCATACTCTCTTCTTAACCTATTGTATTCTTTAACACAATCTAGATCTGCACAAATCTTTGTTTCATCACACTCAATCAAGTACAATCCTGATAAAGTTCTGACTCGTGATAATGCCACATATGCCATACCCTCTTTAAACACAGAACTTCCAATATTCACCAAAGCACTATCTACACTTAAACCTTGAGATTTATGAATTGTCACCCCATATGCCAAACAAACAGGAAACTGTTTTCGGCAAACATATAAGTCTTTCACAAGCAAAAATCTAGCTGAACAACGACAAATTTGTTCTATTTCGTCAATGCCATCAAATTTAATTTTTAAAATTTCAATTCCATCTCTATTTTTGTAATTCACAAAATCAACAACATGACCCATTGCTCCATTTACCTGACCTCTTTCAACATTTAAATTCCTTCTCAAAATGATACGACAATTTAAACACACATTCAGAGTCTTTTCAAAACCAGCAGTTTTAGATATAGTCTTCTCTAATGAATCCAATTTTGATTTCAAATTTTCAGACAAAATAATTGTTGCTCCCTTATGCTCTATTTTATCTATAGCTTCTAGTTTCACTATCTCTTCATTTTCTAGCTCTAACATTTTGTTGTTGAAGATGGAACATTCTTTCAGAGTTGGCATCAAACATATCCCAGATTTGTTCTCGTTAATTTTCTTAAAAATATTCTCTGGAAGAATGTTTTCATTTGGATACTAATTTGAAATTAATCGTGCATGTAAAGCTTCTTTCCCATGCTCACTTACTTTTCCGATTCTTACATCTTGTGGAATATTTTTATAAACTTCATCCTATGCCTGTCGCATATTTTGAAGTAGTTCTGCATATTTGAAATTTAACCATATATTAACGTTTCCAATGCTTCCTAGGCACTTCCTGGTATCTTCATGCGTGACCATTTTAAACACTGGTTGTCCTTTCACTGGAGTCAACTGCAGTAGATCTCCAAAAACAATAATGTGTTTTCCTCCAAATAAGACATCATAGTCTGTTCTAAGAATTTCTTGCATTCTCAAATGCACAAAAGCAAGCATTAGATTTGAGACCATGCTTACTTCATCAATGATAAGAAGTTTCATTTTCTTCAGGACTCTGGAAACTTCGGAACACGCATCTCCAGATAGCTTGTGGTATTGCAATTTGTTATCATGCTCGACTGGTAGCATCAGTAAACGATGTAAAGTAATCCCTTTAATGTTATGTGCTGCCAGCCCAGTTGGAGCGGTAACAACACAAGATAGCGGTGATTCAGTCCTTTGCTGCAGATAAGTTGCAATTGCTTTAATCAGAAAACTTTTTCCAGTTCCCGCTTCTCCACTCACGTACAGTTGGACAGGCTTAAATGATGTACATGAGCACTCTTTTTTCTCATGACTGAATCCATGTTCAATCTGTTCTGTGACTTTGTCATATATCTGTTTCTGCTCAAGGTTTAGTTGTTTTACCAAATCTTCTAAGTTAACTACATCATCTTGAGCTTGTTTCATAGCTCTTTCCACCTCATCCATGGCAGTGGCAGCTTCATTTTGGATAATTGGTCCTCCTAGTGGATCCTGACTCAATGAAGTAGAACTCTGACTGTCTTGAGAACTGTCTCTAGCAATCTCTACAGCAATTGTGGCTTCTTGCTCTATTTCTTCGTTCAACATTTGCAGATAATTTGGAAAAACAGGACATTCTATGGTATTCTTGGTTGCATTAAAAGAATCTTCGTAACAGAGAAAATCTCCAAGTAGTTCCTCTTCTGTACGTTATGGCTTAAAGAGTTGCAAAAGAGCTAAATAGTCAAATTCCTTTTTCTCTGGATTTTCGCAACTCAATTTTCGATGATTAATCAAATGACCTTTTCTCTGCTTCACTAGACATCCTTCACACCCAATGGCAGCATATATTCCATTATTGATATCTTCTCTGATGTTCCTCTTATAAATATAGTTTTGCAGAACTTCATACAAACAACTGTTCTCAAGATGACTACTTCTATTTGGATAGTATGTATCCAACATGTTTGTCTTCAAAATATCTGTACTGTTTGGTTCTTTCTCCGTCAAATACTACATTTCTTGTACAGATTTCAAAACTCGGTTTCGTGTTGTAGCAAGACCTAGACTTGCCCAAATAATCGTTCTAGACTTGGCGTAGAGACTTGCTGATGATAACCGATCAGAACATTCATATGCTCCAATTTCTCGATGCGACAACATCTTCAGACTGAAACTGTATAATTTTTTATTTATACTCTTTTCATGTGAAATGTCTTCCCACATTTCCCTCAGTTCTGTCTTTTCTTTTTTTGTGATGTAAGACGTCACATATCGAGCCACAGCAATAGAGTTGTCAGCAACGAATTGAATATCCATGTTAGCATTCCACATGGACAAAATCACTGGGTTGTAGTCGTTGATGTACTTTGACTCTTCGTTTCTTTTTAAATTGTATGTATTTTTGGGTGATTTCCTCGTCACAGTATGTCGCAGAGAAGACATCAAATTATTTACTCTTCCTTTAGAAATCACTGGTTGTGGAAACCCAAAACGACATTTTGTGTAGAACTTGTCCTTGTTTCTGAATTTTCGACGACAGTATTTTCCACAACGATGGGATTGAAAGCGTAAAACTTGTTGCCTTAAACTGTTTTCTTCTGTAGTTTTCGGAACAGCACATGTTGAATACTCTTCAATGAAGCTCATCACTGTCTCATCCAAATCTGTTCCAAATTTGGGTGCATCTTTAATCCACAACAACATATGTTTGTGAGGAGCACCTCTCGCTTGATACTCCTTTCTCCAAAAGAAATCCAAAACCTCTCCAAGGGGAGGATTTTTTTTGTGGGTAATAAAAGACATCATAGCTTCAAATCAATGATTGAAATATCTGCATACATTCACTGGATCCAAAGAACACAGTTCTCCAGGAGTTTTGAATTCTATATTTTGTATATTTGCATTTGCCTCTCGTAGAAATTGAAGTAAGTTGTCCCATGCATACTCAGCACAGCTAAGAGTGAGGAACCATGTAGGAGTTCCTAAGTTTCTTAGCATACATTTCAATTCCTCATGACGACGGTCCCAATACTCGTTTGTACCACGCTGACATGCCATGAGATTGATTAGATGAGATTCCAAAATATTATCTTGCAGGTTGACTTTCTCCATAAAGTCCCTCGCCGAAACATTTTGCAGATGTGCTCCACTTTTCAGTATATGGTTTACTGCATAAGAAAGCCCAGACAAGTCACTTTAATACAGTAGATGAAACAAATATGGAATGCATTGACGAAACCTTGGATCTTCAGCATATAATCTTAAAGTTTGATATTCAGATGCAGGAATTTGAAGTGGTCGATCATCATATCGTCCACCTCGACCTGTTGGAAATAAATATGGAAAACAACGAGCTTCCAAACTTTCTTCCCATACACTTATGGAACTTCCTTTTGCTATTTTCATTTGAAACAAGTCAATTGCATTCCCCATTACTTCTTTGGAATGCAAAGGATGAACAGTATAATGTTCATATATTTCTTCGCTTCTAGACACATCAACTTTTTCAATTTGGCCAGCTGAACAATCACTGTCTTCATCTGCAGCTGTTTCCTCTCCTCCAACACATACATGTTTATAGTACTCATTGTTTTTGACCAAATACAACGTTGCCTTTTTGACTTTCCTAACATCCACTAAATCTTGCCAGATTTTCTTACTCTTTGTCGGAACCCCATTAACTAGAATAACCAGAGGTTCCTCTTCCACTTTCTCTACACCAATTGTATCAATATTTTTCTTCAAATCTAGAGGCAAATAAACAACTCTTCCCTTTAATCCTCTCTGTAAATCTGAAGGAGGCAATTTCCCTATCTTAGGCTGCATGCGAACAATTGCCTGAAAAGGATGGACACATTGAATCAAAATAGACTCATATGTATTTAAATCCATCAATTCAGGAGGAATGTCTACCAACTCAAGATTATTATGAACAGCTCTAGCAGGCATTCTGTTTTCATTTAATTTATTATAACAATATTTACAAATACGCTGATCAGAACTCAAATCAAAAGATTTCTCCACCAACAAATAAGTTGCAAAATCCTTCCACTCATAATTATTTATCTTTTCACTTTTTACGTATAAATCAACTAATCTAGTTTGATGCTTATAATGAGTTCGTCACCAACACACACAAGTAAAATTAGGCCTTTCACTTGATTTCACCTTAAACTTGGTAATTTCCTGTTCAAACTTTTCTGTACTTGAAATCTGTACATTGTCTTCCACATTACCTTGAATTTCTGTGTCAATTTCTACACTGTCCTCTTTTTCACCAAAATAACAAATCTCAATTTCTTCACAAATCTTCTTCACATCTAATTCAATTCCATGCAAAAGAGCACTGTTTAATTGTTTAAGCTTAAGTGCTGGACTTTTTGCATAATACAACCTTCTCACTAATTTCCTCATTTTGTTATGATGCACTGCTAACATCCTAAAACGATGAAAAACACTCTGACAGACTTTTCTAGAAAGACAAGCCAGTGAATGCCCTTGCAAACCTGTGTTTTCTCTCACTCTGCAAGGATGTAAGTTTTGCAACATCTTTATTTTCTTTTTTAGACTTTTCTTACTATATGTACGTAAGAAATTACGAAACAAATCAATTGAATCCTGTCGCACACTACAAATACTACTACACTTCCAAGTGTACACTGGACCCTTAGTACGTCTCCCTAAAACTTCATCAGTTAACACCTCTTCTGCATCTCTAGGCACAAGTTTCTCTTTTTCAATCGGACAACCGTCTTTCACCTCATATGCTCGACCACTGGTGTCAACTGCATGCACCAAATCATTCTCCTGGAAGTAACTCTCCTCATTAAAAAATGGCTCACAACTTGAACTATGCATCCAATCTCCAGAAACAACTTTACAAAAATTAGTCCGATTAATTACTCTTTTGCATCTACTGTTTGATTTGAAAACATCAATTGTCTTGTTAAGTGTCCTAATTCTATTGATTATTAAAATAAATAATTTTTTCTTAACTTCAAAAGCCTGATCAACAATCTTCTCTACACTTTTCTTTTTCTTATAAAAAGCAGCTCTCTGTTTACCTTTCTTAATGTTTTTTAACAAATTTAAAACCACCCTATTGCGAAACATTCGTTTACGAATGTCCCTAAATTGATTCTGCCTTCTATTCCTATACATATTATTCTCTCCTGCTCCAGTAGTAACATTTTTGGGGGGGTCTCTCCTTCCTTTTCAAATTTGCTCTCTCCTTCTCTTTATTCACATTCTCATCAACATTTTTTTTTGATCTAAATATGAAAGACTTAGTTGTCTTACCAGGAGCTTTTTTCCTGTTTTTTGAAGTATTTGTTGTAGAGGAGTGCTGTAATTCTGTTGCTGTTTTTGATTTTTTTCCGCTTGGCAACTTTCCTTCTCCTCTGCCTTGAGGGCTTATTTCCTTACTATTGAAATCTTGATTTCAATCTGTGGTAAAGAAAAAAATAACACATTATAGACCACTATTACCAAACAACAAAGCAATGACAATAAGCAAACAATATAAACACTAGTTTACAACATATCTAAGTTTATACCACAGCAACTATGTAACTAGGAGTAAGACAGTGAAAAAGAGCTAGAGGGAGTAACACAAAGACACAGAGAGAGCCAGACAAAGAAACAGGTAGAGGGAGTAAAACATAGAGAAGGAGTAAGACAGAGAGAGTGTATAATATGTTGTAAGACAGAGAAAAGATGTAATAGGGAGAGGGAGTAAGTCAAAGAAAGGGATAAAGGGAGTAAGTCAGAAAAAGGGTATAACAGGGTGGAAGACAGAGAGAGGGTGTAACAGGATGTAAGACAGAGAGAGGGTGTTAGAAGGGGAGAGGATGTAAAAGAGACTAAAACAGAGAGAGGCTGTAAAAGGGAGAGAGAGAGAGCGTAAGTTTGAGAGACGGTGTAAAAGGGGTTAATTCAGAGAGAGGATGTAACAAGGAGCATGTCAGACAGAGGGTGTAACACAAACAGAGGAACAGAATAAAAAAGTCAGAAAGAGGGAGAGAGGGTATAAAACAGACAAATGATGTAATAGGGAGTAACTCTGGGAGAGAATGTTACAAAGAGAAAGTTTTAAGACTGAGTAAATCAGGAAGAGGATGTAAGAGAGAGTATGACTTACAAATTGCTGTAAAAAAGAGAGAGAGGGAATAAATTAGAGACAGGGTGTAAGAGAAAGTAAGTCAAAGAAAGAGTGTAACAGAGTGTAACACAGAGTCAGGATGTAAAAAGGAATAAGTCAGAGAGAGGGTGTTAGAAGGGGACAGGTGGAAAAATAGAGTAAGTCGGGAAGAGAATATAATAGAGACTAATACATTGTTGATAATCCTTGGTAAAGAAATGTTAGTGCATAAAGGAATTGTATTTTCTAAATGAGTGAGGTTTCAGTAGTGTAATCAAATGCTTATACATATGACCTATGCTCTGTTTTGTAAATGTTATTTAAAAAAAGATTTCGGGCACATGAATTGGTTTTACATTATTGACAAGGATTAGATAGTATCTGCATGATTAAAAAATATATTAGCACATTTCACAATGATGTCACCTGTGTTACCTCAGATTAGTAAGCAGATGTTGCAGATGAGGTGAGGCCTGTCCAGGGGTGCAAAGGAGGTGAGGCCTGTGTCCATGAGTGCAGTGGAGAGGACTGACCTCCTCTGACCCTTGGACAAGCCTTACCTCATCTGTGTCCTCTGGACAGGCCTCAATGTATTGATTATAATTGATGGTAACTGGGTGCAAATGAGATGAGGCGTGTCCAGCGGTGTAGATAAGCTGAGGCCTGTCTACGGGTGCAGATGAGTTGAGGTCTATTCAGGGTTGCAGATGAGGTGAGGATTGTCCAGGGGTGAAGAGGAGGTGAGGCCTGTGTTGAAGAGTGTAGTGGAAGAGAGGTCTGTCCAGGGGTGCAAAGGAGGTGAGGCCTGTGTCTAAGAGTGCAGTGGGGGATAGGTTTCATGAAGTCTAGTCCACTGCACTCTTAGACACAGGCCTCACCACCTATGCTCCCCAGGAAAGGCCTCTCTCCCACTACAGTCTTGAACACAGGCCTCACCTCCTCTGTACCTCTGGACATGCCTCACCTCATCTGCACAATCTACTTCCTAATCTGAGGTAACACAGGTGACATCATTGTGAAAGGTTCAAATATATTTTTTTAATCATGCAGACACTATTTATTCCTTCTCAAAAATGTAAAAAACATTGATTTGCCCCAAAATCGTTGTTTAAATAACATTTTAGAAACAGAGCGCAGGTGCTATGTACAAGCATTCAATTTCACTACTGAAACCTCACTATTTCACAAAATACAAATCCTCTATCTTGCAAATGTTGATACCAAGCATTATCAAAAAACATGACACAAACCAACAGCAAAGAAGCTCATTGTGCTTCCTAATCTGAGGTAACACAGGTGACATCATTGTGAAAGGTTCAAATTTATTTCTTTAATCATGCAGACACTATTCATTCCTTCTCAAAAATGTTAAAGCCATTCATTTTCCCCAAAATCGTTTTTTAAATAACATTTTAGAAACAGAGCGCAGATCCTAAGTACAAGCATTCAATTTGACTACTGAAACCTCACTATTTCACAAAATACAAATCCTCTATTTTGCAAATGTTAATACCAAGCATTATCAAAAAACATGACACAAACCAACAGCAAAGAAGCTCAATCTGCTTCCTAATCTGAGGTAACACAGGTGACACCATTGTGAAAGGTTCAAATATATTTTTTTAATCATGCAGACACTATTCATTCCTTCTCAAAAATGTAAAAGCCATTGATTTGCCCCCAAATCGTTTTTTAAATAACATTTTAGAAACAGAGCGCAGGTCCTATGTACAAGCATTCAATTTCACTACTGAAACCTGACTATTTCACAAAATACAAATCCTCTATCTTGCAAATGTTGATACCAAGCATTATCAAAAAACATGACACAAACCAACAGCAAAGAAGCTCAATGTGTTTCCTAATCTAAGGTAACACAGGTGACATCATTGTGAAAGGTTCAAATATATTTTTTAATCATGCATGCACTATTTATTCCTTCCCAAAAATGTAAAAGCCATTGATTTGCCCCAAAATGGTTTTTTAAACAAAATTTTAGAAATAGAGCTCAGGTCGTATGTACAAGCATTCAATTTTACTACTGAAACCTCACTATTTCACAAAATACAAATCCTCTATCCTGCAAATGTTAATACAAAGCATTATCAAAAAACGTGACACAAACCAACAGCAAAGAAGCTCAATGTGCTTCCTAATCTGAGGTAATACAGGTGACATCATTGGGAAAGGTTCAAATATATTTTTTTAATCATGCAGACACTATTTATTCCTTCTCAAAAAAGTAAAAGCCATTGATTTGCCTCAAAATCGTTTTTTTAAATCCTATTTTAGAAACAGAGCGCAGGTCCTATGTACAAGCATTCCATGTCACTACTGAAACTTCACAATTTTACAAAATACAATTCCTCTATGCAGTAAAAACTTTTTACCAAGCATTATCAAAAAACATGACACAAAGCAACATTAAAAAACCACAATTTGCTTCCAAATCTTCTCCATAGAGTATACAAGTCTCTATCTATATTAAATGAATCATTATTCACCTTTACAAATGCTTTGGGAGATTGAGAACAGTGTCAGACACACACACCAATATTTCTTTAGCAGAGCAAAAGGTATGTACTCCAGGCACTGCAACCATGAATGTCACAGAAAACCACTAATTCTACACACATATCCCTCATGTTAACCAATTAAAACTCTTCCCTCTCTATTTTCAAACCAACACCCTTCCCCCCCCTCAGCCCTTTCTACCTGTTACCATAGCAACTCCCTCCTCACTGAGCTCTCAGGTTTAAAAGTTTATTCTACAATGTTGCAAATGAACTCAGCAAGGATGTTTGACCTCTCAATACACCAGCTTATCCGGTGCAAAGTTTCTTTAAATGACTTTTTCTTAACCATTCAAATTACTTCTTTCACAGAACAGAACCATGCACCCTAACTTTCAGTTTTCAACTATCTGAATCCACCAATCATTGCTTGTGATTCAAGAGCACTGAAACTCCACAGTTTTTTTTTCAAACTCCTACTGTTCCAACTGCCATTTCATTCCCACACTGCATCTGACTGCACCAGAACCTCCTCTTACCATGTATTCTGTCTGGATTATTGGACATAACTACATCCACTGGGCTCAAAGGTATGCAGCTACCAGACATTTTCAAAACCTTGATTTACCAAATGTAGACATCAAGTAGATTGGCCAAAGAGGATTGAGATGTCATCAATTGATACCATTGGTGAAAACCTTTTTGCATCTGCCACACCCTCACCTCATAATTCTGCACTATGGTGGAAATGACTTAGGCACTTTGACTGGGGTAGGTCTGGAAATGCTTTTAAAGGACACCTTTGAGCAATTGATGGCACTTTTTCCTCAAACTGCCTTGGTATTTTCCAATATATGCCAAAGACAGAAACGGAAGTGGTCCAACCAATTTTGTCCACAATTTGAGAAAGCACGGAAAGATGTGAATAAATCTGTTTTTGCTTACATGAGAGACTATGGAATGGGTTCAATATACAACAATAACTTGCGTTACAACATGCAAGATATCTACAGAGGAGATGGTGTGCACTTCTCAGATGAGGGGAATAGAATATTCCTCCTGAATTTAAGACTGTGCATTGGAACCTACTTGTAGGTACCTAAATCAGCCACAGAACCCAAAAGCTCTTTTCCGGGCTACCCTACCTCTGATCACTCAAAATGATTATTTTACTCCAACTTTTTTCACTGTTTTTCACCAAAGTACGCTCCCCGGTACGCTCCCCGGTACGCGTACCGGGCGCTTCCCCTGCAAAAAAAAAAAAAAAATTGGGGGTTTTTTGGCCTATATGGGCCTCCTAAGCCCCCCTCAGAAAACCTAGGGGGTGTCTACCGTGCCCCCTTTTACCCATTCCCAATGTTGTTTGTCCTCCATCTTGTGTCTCAAATCTACCGAAACACAAGATGGAGGACTCCCGTAGCGCTGCCGGTACACGTACCGGGGCGTGCACCGGTAAGCGCTCCCAACATTTTTTAAAAGTTAATTTACATAAAAACCACTGGAGAGGCTTTCACCAAATATAGAATAGGCCCTACTACATACCAGTCCCTACCATTTTCCCAAATTTGGTGGAATTTCATTGAGCCATTTGGGCTGTAGCCCTGTCTAAATATCCTGAGGTAAATTAAATGACAAAAACACATATGAAGTGTTAGAATTTACAACCAATTAAAATGTTACTTTCATTTTCTACTTTTTTTTCCTGACATTTGATTGGTTATGTACATGGATGTAAATGAAAAATGAGAGGGAAACACGGCCATTTTGACTACAACTACCTGAGGTACATCTTTAAAGGATTTTCTCATTTATCTTCATCACCTTTCTATAAGGTAAGTTGTTAATTTGTAAGGGGCGTTTTCTGATAGTTATTTACTGTCCCTCTGTTATAGTTATAGATTGAGATAGGCTTCTCTGTTATAGTTATAGATTGAGTTAGGCTTCTCTGGTATAATTATGAATTTACTTAGGCTTCTTCACATACACTTTTTTATATTTCTACTTCCTGCCTGATACCATACACTGCCCAAAGTTAACTTCACTGTTAAAAACTCAGAAGTACCTGTCTGAACTTAAACCCAACAGTGCCCTAACTCTACTGATATATTTATTTTTTATGCAATTTACAGCAAGAAAATGGAAGGAGAACGAAACAAATTTAATATTTCTTTTGAAATTGTTGTGGAGAACAATCCTGAGGAAGAGATTGATGACTTAGACTTTTTGGATCAGTCTCTGGACCAAGAGTTACTTAATAGTGTTGAAGAAATAGAATCATGGAATCAAAATGAGGACATTCCTGATGATGTAATGTTGGAAGTTCTTTTAAATTTTGAAAAATCACAACAATAAGTTTTTATTTAATAATTAAAAATTGTTCGAGACATTATTCATTTTTATATGTAATTCATGAAATAGTACCAACATGAATATAATATAAAGTGAGACTTATAGTATACTGTGCAACTTTTTTGTGTTACATAGTAATTTTGCTCATAGTTACTTCCTTTCTGCCACTACATTATCTCCAATGTGTATTTGACATCTCTTTTTCATCTCCTGCCTCCATATTGTTTCTGCTTTCCTGACAGACTATGGTATTGATTCCATATACCACAATAACTTCTGTAACAACATGCAAATTATCTACAGAGGAGACGGTGTACCTTGAATTTAAGACTCTGTATTGGTACCTACATGCTGGTACTTAAATCACCCACACAACACAACAACTCTATGCAAAGCTACCCTACCTCTAAGCACTTTAAATTATTATTTTACTGTTTCACTGGGTTTTCCCCTTGGTACGCTCCCCGGTGCGCGTACCGGGCGCTCCCCCCGCGCAAATCGGAAAAAGAAATCTTTTTTTTTTGTCCCGCGGGGCTCTTTTATGGCCCACACATCAAACCTAGGGGGTTGGGGGGTCTACCCTGCCCCCTTATGGTCATTTCCCCCATTGTTTTTGCCACCTCTTGTGTCTCGATCCTACCGAGACACAAGATGGCGGCCGCTCCGGACTGTTTGGAATGTTGACAGACACCCGAGAGCCAATCAGCTTTCCGCTCGCGAACTCGCATTACGCGCCGGGTGCACTCCCCGGTGCGCGTACCGGGGCGCGCTTATAGATATATATATTTTTTTTTACCTAAATTACTCAAAATCCTCTGGAGCACATATCTTGAGACATAGCAAAGGCACATCGGGCTACCAGTTCCTACAATTTTGCCAAGTTTGGTGGCAATCCATTCAGCCGTTCGGGCTAAAAGTGAGTCCAACCACCCTATGGAAATTAACATGGGGAAAACCCGTTTGGGGACCCCCCTTTTATCTCGGCCCCCGCTAGACAAATCCCCCCCAAACTTTCAGGGAAGGAGCAGAGCGGAGCGGGCCATCTAATTTGAGAAATTCGCAAAAATTCGTCCACCGGCGCCAAAGTTATTCCCAATAGAATGTTGCGGATTTCCTATGGAAACTAGGTCCTAACTATAACTACCTACTGGCGACCGCCAGTAGGTAATATATATATATATATATATATATATATATATATATCTAGCTCCAAACACCAGCTAGCTGCACGCATGAGCGGGTGCACGCCAAAACGGGGGTGTGCCCGTTATGTGAATCACAGCTCCAAACATCCACAAACGATCAGTTTGTATAGAAAGCAGCACACGCAGGGGGTGGTTCCTCAAAAGATTTTAATGGGGAACCTCACAGCATACGACGCGTTTCGCCAGAGGGCTTCGTCAAGTTATGGCATAACTTGACGAAGCCCTCTGGCGAAACGCGTCGTATGCTGTGAGGTTCCCCATTAAAATCTTTTGAGGAACCACCCCCTGCGTGTGCTGCTTTCTATACAAACTGATCGTTTGTGGATGTTTGGAGCTGTGATATATATATATATATATATATATATATATATATATATATATATATATATATATATATATATATATATATATATACATATATATATATATATATATATATTACCCACTGTTGTATTTCTATCTAGGACCCTAATTCGATATTCCTGATGTATGCCCTTATGTGGTTATAATAAATAATATCCTTATAAAGGCATAAGAATCATATCCATATTTAGTCGTAGCCCATGCAGTCCAAATTAAGCAAGGCTACTTCCCCAGACTCCTAGAGAGTACAACGAGTTCTTTAAATAAAACAAACCTCCACTAACCTGGGAAATCCCCATGCTTCTGTTTTGATTTGTCCTAGAACTCCTACGAGAACTGAAAGAACGGCCAGTTCTTAGGGACATCTTTATTGACGTCTTATGTCCAACCTTACGTCAAACCCGGAACCTTTCAGGTATAAATATACCAACGTTGCCTTAAGCAAACAAACGGTGGTTTGGAGCAGAGCGGCTATCTACTTGCCCGAGAGCCCAGCTGATGCGAGGGCCCACGGATGCCGCCCCTCCCTTTTGACGCACTGAGAAAGACGCTGTCTTTTTCTCCAGCCGAGAAAATCCAGCTCCGGTGTTTTCAGCCGCCCTTGCGGGTTGCTGGGATATCGAGTCCTGAGAAAGTGATACCAGACCTCCTGCTTTCTATTACCCAGGTAAGGAGCTGACTAAACCCTTAAAGAGAATTCTTGATTCAGATTCTTGGCAAAACCAACTTAACTTAAACTGCTACTTACTTACTCCTTCCCACGTATTAGGCTTAGGTCAGGTACACCGGGGTAGGCGTATTTAGAAGCACCAGTTGAGTACGTTAGTCAATGTATTTATGTATGTATATATTTTATACATTTTAAAGTGTCATATGGCTAAGTAACCATATCAATGCTTTTACAGTATTGTTTCATAATACTCCTTTTACTGTACGCACTTTACTTTATGATAAGTATTGCAATTGTGGCAATTCACTTCTCTTGCATGAGAAAGAAGACTGCTCAATAAATAACACCTTTTATTGAAAACGCCCGTCTCTCTATTCTCTGCACTCTGGTGAAACTAAGTACGCACGATTGACTGAGTAAAATAGCTGTCTATTGTTTTCACACGACTCTAGAGATACACTCTTATTCTGAGGGAGCAAAGTTGTCATGTTTTATGGCTGTCAGAAGCTAATCCCTTCTTGTCTATCCAGGGAAGTTAAACTCCTCCTTGTTTATTCGGGAAAGTTTCTAGTGACCTCTGAGCTAGCTGGCAAAACTAATTAAGTCTAATATAGTCAGTAGAGACCTAGTCGACCTCAGTCCTACGTCTACACTGCGGTTTATATTATTCCAATGTGTAGAGCCTATTGGGAATATAGGAACTACACTACATGGCGCCCAACGTTTGGTAAGGCGATAATCTAACACAAGACACTAGAGTAACTCAGTCGTGCTTTTTCACACAGACCCTTTTTCCCATAAATACTCCAAAAGACGTCTGGAGTGGGTAAAATGTTAAAATCCGCCGGAACTTAGTAGGAAGAGATTCCTATGTATAGTTTTTGGTTTAGTCAACGTTGAAGGATACAGTGTTCCAAAATATTGTGCACCTAATCTTTGTTTCCTTGAAACTTGCTCTGCAACAAAAAACTTTTTGTCAGTAAAATGCCGGAAGGTGACGAAGAAAGAGATGCTACAGCGTCTCAACTGTTGTTAGATGACACAACTCTCCAACAGAATGACCCGGATGCAATTATCATCCCGGCAAATATGAGAAGAACTATAACTATTAAACTTATAGAAAATGGACTATCTTCACGAGGTGGTACAGTCATATTCGTGGTAGAGGCCCATGAATATCAGCAGACAGAGGTATTCTATTCATTGATACACTTTCCAGCAGCAAACGCTGTAACAAAAGAATTCCACTATTACAAAATAGAGGAACCTCCAGAGGAATACACTCCTTTCGAGGATGGTGAAATCCCATTAAATTACCAAGAGCACCTGCTCTGGGTTAAAGGCACCCTAAAACATAAAAATCACATCACCAGGCTCGGTCCACTAGGTAGACCAGGAGCAACGTGGCCGTTTCTAGCCAGCTACACACCACATCCAGACATTGATAAAATGTCAGACCGGGAACTTTTAGCTTAGCTAAAAATACTAATCAAAATACATAGACAATTAGTCCAATATGTAATGCGGACTTCAACAGTCCAACCAGCAATTAACATTCCACAGCTGACCCCGCATCAGGGGAACACAAACAAAATTACACCACAGAACATATAATCATGTCTTGGTAAAACACCCTCAAATCGGGAACAAATTCCATTCTGGTTAACACAAAAAATCACTCAAATAGAGGCAGTATTTCCTGATACTACACCTACTGAGAAACACAGAATTCTGACTATCTGTCTTCCAATGGGGATTGCACCACATGTGGAGGACTGTGACACTTGGGGCACAGTCTTTGCTTCCATTTACCCAAAAACACATGGTGTTCCGTCCATGGCGGTTATACAAGATGTGCTAAGACAAATTCAAAATGAATACGGTCCAGAACCTGCTTTAACTCTGGGTATGAAATTACTGAAAGACTTCAAGGAGGTCTCGGCTATATTATTAGCCAACATAAAAGGAGAAGCAGCATCTGTGGCGATCCACCAGAAATTGAAAGAAACAGATATAGCAGAACAACCTTTTGAACTTGCCAGAATCATAGAAAAATCCTATGAGGAACTAGGTAGAGATAGTTTGGGTGGGAAACCAGTAAAACCCCAACTAACTGAAAATCCTGAAAAACCTTATATTAAAAATAATCTAAACACTCCAAAAAAGAGTTGGGATGGAAATAAACAATCCACTCCCAAAGAAAAACGATTCCAGTCCAGAGGAAGGTCTCCTCAACGGAGAGAAAGATCTCCGGACCGAGGAAACAAGTCTCCCCAGAGGGAGCCCTCTGAGAAAAGATACAACCTTAGAAATAGAGATTATCTGAAAAAACCTGATAGATATCAAGATATTGATACACGTCCCTCTCGATCTTTTCAGACTTCCTCACAGAAATCGGAAAGAAGAGGACGGTCAGAACACAGGGAAGAGCACGTCAAGTCCAAAGACAAGGAACCTGTTCATCAAAGTAAAAAATTACAATTTCCAAGAAAGAAGGTAGCCAGTATTAAAATAATTAAACATGCCGAGGATACTGAGGACACAACTGAAAAACAGAGAGTGGGTCCAGACAATGCTAGACAGCGAAGCAGAAGTGACCATAGCTCGCAAGATCCTGATGAATCTTCTGGAGACAGTGGACACGAATGAATACATTCAGGTGGAAACTGCAGATACCAGAGTTAGCAAACCTCATAAAATATACGAAATAACACTGCGTATAGAGGGGGACAAGACCAGGAAAGTAAGGGGTCTCTTTTGGGATAAGCTTTCGAAAGGCTATGACATTCTTTTAGCTGAGAAAGACTGGCCACCAGAGTTTGTCAGGGAGTGCCCTCATGGCGAAGAAATGATTATGCCTGCCTTCTCAAATCATATTTCAATTCATAAAAAATCCATATATGCAAGAAAATGGGCAGAGGCCCAAGCTCCTGCATTATATAAAAATGATGTAGGATGGGATGAGGACTCTCCTCCTCACAAAATCCAGTTAAAATGTCAACCCACTGCACAAAGGCAGTACCCGGTTAAACAAGAAGCTAAAATGCAAGTCAGGGAGATCTTAGATCAACTTGAATATCGGGGTGATTGAAAAATGCACCTCACAAATGAACAATCCTTTGTTTCCTGTCTCCAAGCCAGACGATTCATATCGTCTAGTTTTGGACTACAGACACTTAAACTCCTGTTGCAAAACATTTGCAGTACAAAACTCACACAGTGCAGTACTAATGAATAACATCGTGCGCAAAAAATACAAAACGACATTAGACATCTCTAATGGATTCTTTTGTCAAAACATAGCACCTGAGAGCAGGTATTTGATCGCGTTCTCAATCATGGGGTCACAAAAAAATTTCTGTCGACTCCCACAGGGATTCAAGAATAGCCCAGGATTATTCTCAGCAAGAGTAACAGAGTTACTACAAATATATGATGATGAAGCATTACCTTATGTCGATGACATCTATCTAACGCTTGATGACCTGGAGACACACTTGAAAAGAGTGAACACCATAATACTTGGGTTTGTAGCTGAGGGTTACAAATTCAACTTTAAAAAGTCACGAACTGCCCATCTAACTGTCCTATTTTTAGGATATGAATTATCAAGTGAAGGCAAAAGCCTAGCAGACAACTTCTTAGAGAAGTGCGCTGTACTCCAAGCACCTAAAACGCTGAAGAACTTACAATCAATACTAGGTTTCCTGAATTTCGGAAGAACATACATTCTAAATTATGCAGAGAGGGTTAAACCTCTTTATGAATTAATAAAACCTGATTTCAAACCAATAAATTGGACTCAGAAACACACAGAAATTTTAAGATCATTGCAAACAGACATGTTAGCTAAAACAAAATTGAAAACACGCGAAAACATACGCAACCTTGTAATCCGAGTCATCCCAGGAAGATGCGGATTCACGTACCTAACCTCTAATGAGGGAGAAACAGTACCTATAGCTTACAGATCAGACTTGTACACACAAGCTGAAATGAAATTCAGTTCTACTGAAAAAATTCTAACTGCGGTTCAAACTGCTGTAGCAAAAGAAAGAGCCCTAGCACAAGGTAAACGAATAATAATCGTTACACCAGTACCTGCCCTAGAAGCAGTAACAAAAGCAAGCATTCCAAATGCTAAAGCGCTACATCCAAGATGGATACAATGGGTTAATTCTGTTGCTGCAACAGACGTAGTATACGAATTTGATCCTAATTTAAAAACACAAGAATTTCTCCAATATGAATATGAATGTCCTCTGCCGCCGAAATCCTGCCTCTAGAACATTACGGCTGTATAATATATACAGACGAATCAGCACAACCCGCAGTTGGGGGTAAACAAGCTTACAGTGCTGCGTGCGCGATTGTTAAAGGTCGTTGGCACAAAGGAAAATTTAGACCACTGGTCACTAAAACCCAATCTCTAGGAGATTGTACAGCTCAGCGAGCTGAACTACTAGCATTTAAGATGGCGCTTGAAAATACCGATCGCGAATTCCCCACACTAATAGTGTGCGATTCATATTACTGCGTTCAGTCTTATAATGAATACTTGCAGAACTGGGTTCAAAACGGCTTCAAACATGCAAAAGGTGGCACAATCAAGCATAAAACGCTTTGGGAACAAATAGTTCTTTTACAGAAAGAACTACAAAAGACTCACGTGATACATACACTGAGTCATCAACGTGATGGCGTTCACGTTGCGGGGAATTCATTGGCTGATGGAGCCGCGAAGGCAGCTGTGCAAACGGCTTCCGTAGCTGCCATCACCCGGTCAAAAACAAAAATAGACAGCGATGTAATGCAAGCTGTCATTGCTTCAGTAAAAGACGATAGAAAATCACTCCCGAAAGGCTTTCCAGTAAAGTACTCATACATAACTGATGCAAACAATGTTCCTTTTGCTCGAATACCTGGAGTGGGGGATAGGGCAATCCCAAACATGGAACACAGGTTATGACTAATTATAGCGGCACGCGAAGGGCTCGCTTCTGCACAAACTGGTGTTTCCGCCACAATATCGTTATTAAAACAGAGATATTGGTGGCCGCACATGAGAAAACAAACTAGGAACTATGTTCTAGAATGCGAAATATGCCAAAGAATGAAAGTATCAACAGTGAAACGACCAGCACAGACGCCCCTTCTAATCTCAGATAAACCATTAGCGTGTGTTTACCTGGACCACTGTGGTCCCTTACAAGGGGATGGCAACTATAAATATATCATGGTCGCAGTGTATTCCTGCACGAGATTCATTTGGATTTGACCCCAGCGCTCGGCTGGCGCCAGAACTGTTATAAAAGATTTGCGAGTCTTTATCGGCACATACGCAATTGGCATGCTACATTCTGACCAGGGTCCTGCGTTTAGCTCTAGGGCTTACAAGGAGGCCATGGCCAGCATGGGTATTGCATTGCGGTACTCTTGTCCCTTCCATCCTGAGGGAAATGCGGTAGTGGAAAGAAAAAACCGGGACATAAAGCAATCTATAACGGCGAGGGTATTAGGTTCGGGTGATGGTTGTGTCCAACATTTAACAAGTGTCCAACGTAGTCTTAATAATCTGCCAAGAAATTCTCTAAAAGGTCTCAGTCCATACGAACTATTGTTCGGTACTAGAATGCACATTCAGGATCTTGATAGTCACACTTTAGTGGTAGAAGAAAAATCCTTTGATATCAAAGACCGTTTGGCTGTTTCACAGGACTTAAATGAAACAAGACGAAACCTGAGTAACATAAAATTAAAACAACGGCCAACAGCCACTGAAGAAAAACCACCTGTCCCAGCAAGACCTGTCTGGATTCCAAAGATTGGGGATCTGGTCAGAGAGAAGATCGCGGTGAAGAAGGAATTTGGGCCTTCTTACAGAAAAGCAGTACCTGTCTTAGCTGTCAGCGGAACACGATCAGTTGTACTACCGCCCCTTGCTGGTAAAAAGGAGAACCGAGTTGTATCCATCGACCTGGTAAAACCACAATCATGGGGCCAATAATAAGTAGTAGGCCCAGTGGACTCCCAAGAAATAGCAGAGTACCAAAATTTGCTAAAATCCAAGAGGTTCAAACTGAGAGACTAATCACATTTGATAAACCTACAGTGAATAAAAAAGGACTATGCAACAAAGCCATGGAACTTGTGCCTCTCGAAACCCAAATTGCAACAGTTCGTCAAGAAACACCAGTCTACAACGATGTAGCCTCAGACTATGCAAATGAAACAAAGAAAAAAGCAAATGAAAATTCGGAAGCAATTCCAACAATTGACAGAACTGCATCTGGCTACTTCATCAATTTCGATGACTTTTCTGAAGATCCAAGCGAGCCCGAAGAAACGCCAGCGACAAAAACTTTCAAAGACAAAGTAACTGCACTCTTTCATCAACTCAAAGAAACCTATCTGATTTCTCCATGGATTGAATTTTGGGTTGTGTTAGGTGTACTTTTCCACCTGCTTTGGCTCATCATGGTTCTTTGTTTGGGAAAATTCATTGAAGGAAAATACAGTCAATGGACACATCAAGTCAGAACATCAACTTGGTCCTAAAGCCTCACAAGTCATCTCACATCGAGAAAAGAGAACTATCATCAGTGAACGTCACAGCCAATCCAATACCCGGTGGGGTAGCATGGGACAGAACTGAATTAGACATTTTTGGCCCGATTGAGCTCTTGAAATATCCACATCAGTTCAAGGTTTCATTAAGTGACTTTGTAAAACCAAGTACTTTCTCTGATGATTGGGACTTTGAAAATATTAATAATATGATGTCAGATTTAGTAATGTCAGCAAAATTTACAAAACATGATTACTTACAGGGTTCATCTAATTATGAAGAAATGTACTGTTATATTCACTTTGGTCATCACTATTTGCATAAATCTGCTCAACCTAGAAATGTTTTTAATTATAATCAATGGGAACATTGTACAACACCACCTAAAAGCAGCTCGAAAACATTTTATGAGAAATTCCCATACTTCTCAGGGTTTAACACAAGTGATGCAGAATTGTTTTATTTTAAAATGTTAAATAAGACAGGAATGAAAACAATGTTGACAAATACTAAATTGATTTATTCTGAAACATTTTATGAAAAAATCATTACATTTGGTTTTGAATTCTGGAAAAACAACATTGAAACAAAAACCATCTGGGGTACAAAAGAATGGCAAGTCCAAGGTTTAGAAGCATTGTTTAGAGCCTGCATGATCCCAGAACAAATAATATTCTTGAATGACACCACTCAACAGACATCCTGTCTTGGCCTAGCCAAGATTAAAGACTTAAACAAACCGTCGATTCCAAAGCCCATACCTGATAGTAATAGCACTACAGAAGTGGAGAAAGACGTATCCCATATTTTACACCAAAACAGAACACATCCTGATTGTAAAAAATGGTTGATCTGGCCCACAGACACAAATAACTGTCAAGATAGATTCCTGAACAAAATACAGGGGTTCAAAATGACCAGGCCAGACCCTAGATACTCCCAGAGACAACATCCAGGGATAGTTTCAACATACAGTGTAGGGAAACTATGCCTCGAATGGCTACAAAAATCCATACTGGCTGAAATTTAGCAACACTTGACTTTACTTAAAGACGGTGCTGACTTGCGTGATTTCATATTGGGACCACACAAACAGCGTCAAAAACGTTTCATAGCGGCCGGTATATACGCTGCGTACAACGAAGCTTGGAAAGTAAAACAAATTAAAACAGCAGAGAAAATACGAGAAATTGATCGTATTAATTTGGAAAAATCACTTTCTGTTGTGGACAATGGGTTAACGACTCTGTCCTCCAGAATATATTCACTGGATATTATTGTATCATCTGCTATTGATATAATAGAGCAGGACTTACTAATATTAAAACATGGTCAGTCCCAATTACGTTCTATTATACAGCTTGGCTGGACGTTGCAAAACCTGCGTTCAGGCTATGTGCCATGGCGTTTATTCAACACAACGTCATTATTCTCTATCTTTAACCTTACTGATAAACAAATCAGTTTGGCACAAAAAGGAGCAGACTATATGATTCTGAGCATTGAAAAACTTGAGAGATTACCATTGACAATGTCAGAAAGACCTGTCATTGAATAGATAATACACGGAATGATCACAATTGCGATAACAACTTTCCAGTTGAAATATTGCCAAGAATATATACCAGCGGGCCAGTATGAAAGGTTGGGTAAAGGCTACATCAAGTCAACATGGAAATTACCTTATACACACAAATGTTATAATGAAAATAAAAAGGAGATATTTCTTAGTGGTAACAATTGTAAAAAATCACTAAGCGGTACACTTCTGTGTCAAGGTATTAACTTGCATGGAGCCTGCGAAGGGTCTTCGAATAACCTTTCATGTCACCTGCACGGCATTCCTGCAAAACAGATAGAGCCATTTTTCAGACAGCTCTCCAATGGCAGCTATGTTCTAATAAATGACCACAGCTGTTGTGGCATGGTGCCAGGAAAAGCCTATCTCGTCAGCGTTAGTTCCATGGTCACTTGCTGTATGCAAGTATTGTATCCAAACAGCGCTCCAGACATGGAGGCGGCGATATGGCCTTATTTGAATATCTCTTCTATTCGAATTGATACTTTAAGCAGAATGAAATCCATTCTTTTACAGACAACTGGGCCTTTGACCTCGTCTAAAGAAACGTATGATCTGCAAGTTGCAAGGACAACGGCAGAGATACATTCCTTATTATCAACAAATTGCTCCGTGCATTTTGTAGAAATGTTGAGCCAAATCCTAAACATGCCAGATACCAGTGGCATCGCACATTTATTTAAGACAATTTTTTCGGGACTGTTAACACCGTTTGAAACAGTTCTGGGCATATTTCCCAATTTTGTCCATTCTGTCTTTGGCGGCCTACCTCTACTATTGGAACTCGTAGCAGGAATTTTATTTTTGATTCTTCTGCTCCGATATGGCAAGCCAAGCCGCAGACAAGACTCCAGCAACGATGGAAGAAACGATCCTAGCAATACGCTACCGGGACCGCATAACTAAAGTCCTCGGATTAGCCCGGCTAAGAGATCTGAATATGACCTGGTTTCTTTCATTCAGACCAATCTGGCAAAATTGCATCTTACCTGTGCTTCGATGTATGCTATGCGGAGAAGAATGCGTGTTGGACATCTGTCTTAAACTACCATCAGCAGTACCAATGGATACAGATACCTTGCTAGGTCCTGTAACGGCTCATGCATCGTGTGGTCCCCATCGGCTACCTATTTGGATGACGGCATTCATTGAGACTTCACCACTACGAGTATGTCGCAGTGGAGTATGAGATGAGAGCAGCATCCCACAGGTACAACCTTCTGTGAGCATTGCTGATCATGACATCGATGATAGCAATCATTCTCACACATGCACTGTTACAGCATTTTCAAACTTGGTCGAACTTTCACCTGATGTCGCAGACCAATTTTTTGCGAGTCTGTCTGAAATGATGTTCTCCCCTGAACAGAAAGAATAACTTTTTAAGCAACGAGCACACAGCGTTCCCTGAACTCTGAATTCGGCCTTCAGCTTTGATAAACAAAAGCTACTGAAAACATTTGGAACTATTTTTTCCCCTGAAAGCGAAATTATTTTTTTCCCACTTCCAAAATATTTACCGTTTTCTGGCACAGAGTACTCTATTTAAGGTAGAACTATTCTTAGAGAACAGAGCTTCTATTTTAGGAACTCTAGAGACAATATTTTACCTCAGCCTCTAGCACATGTACAGCATTTGTATTAATATGTGATGGAATGGTCTCGACGTTCTCTTCTGTATTCAGAACCATTTCATGTGTCATTTTCGCCATTCATTCAGCTCATATATATATGCATTTTTAACTGAATGATACCACTGCTTGAAAAGCGTACAGTACCAATACTCATTTTCGTGTATTTACCATATACCATTTCAAATGCAAATTATTTATTTTGGGGTGGGTTGGAAAACACATGCACCATTATATGTTTACTATTGCTTAGTTTTAGTAATGAGGGACATTAAATCGTGGAGTGGGTGTTGTATTTCTATCTAGGACCCCAATTCGATATTCCTGATTTATGCCCTTATGTGGTTATAATAAATAATATCCTTATAAAGGCATAAGAATCATATCCATATTTAGTCGTAGCCCATGCAGTCCAAATTAAGTAAGGCTACTTCCCCAGACTCCTAGAGAGTACAACGAGTTCTTTAAACAAAACAAACCTCCAGCAACCTGGGAAATCCCCATGCTTCTGTTTTGATTTGTCCTAGAACTCCTGCGAGCACTGAAAGAACGGCCAGTTCTTAGTGACATCTTTATTGACGTCTTATGTCCAACCTTACGTCAAACCCGGCACCTTTCAGGTATAAATATACCAACGTTGCTTTAAGCAAACACACGGTGGTTTGGAGCAGAGCGGCTATCTACTTGCCCGAGAGCCCAGCTGATGCGAGGGCCCACGGATGCCGCCCCTCCCTTTTGACGCACTGAGAAAGACGCTGTCTTTTTCTCCAGCCGAGAAAATCCAGCTCCGGTGTTTTCAGCCGCCCTTGCGGGTTGCTGGGATATCAAGTCCTGAGAAAGTGATACCAGACCTCCTGCTTTCTATTACCCAGGTACGGAGCTGACTAAACCCTTAAAGAGAATTCTTGATTCAGATTCTTGGCAAAACCAACTTAACTTAAACTGCTACTTACTTACTCCTTCCCACGTATTAGGCTTAGGTCAGGTACACCGGGGTAGGCGTATTTAGAAGCACCAGTTGAGTACGTTAGTCAATGTATTTATGTATGTATATATTTTAGCCATTTTAAAGTATCATATGGCTAAGTAACCATATCAATGCTTTTACAGTATTATTTCATAATACTCCTTTTACTGTACGCACTTTACTTTATGATAAGTATTGCAATTGTGGCAATTCACTTCTCTTGCATGAGAAAGAAGACTGCTCAATAAATAACACCTTTTATTGAAAACGCCCGTCTCTCTATTCTCTGCACTCTGGTGAAACGAAGTACGCACGATTGACTGAGTAAAATAGCTGTCTATTGTTTTCACACGACTCTAGAGATACACTCTTATTCTGAGGGAGCAAAGTTGTCATGTTTTATGGTTGTCAGAAGGTAATCCCTTCTTGTCTATCCAGGGAAGTTAAACTCTCCTTGTTTATTCGAGAAAGTCTCTAGTGACCTCTGAGCTAGCTGGCAAAACTAATTAAGTCTAATATAGTCAGTAGAGACCTAGTTGACCTCAGTCCTACGTCTACACTGCTGTTTATATTATTCCAATGCGCAGAGCCTATTGGGAATATAGGAACTACACTACACTACTGGCAGTCGCCAGTAGGTAGTTATAGTTAGGACCTAGTTTCCACAGGAATCCGCAACATTTTATTTGGAATAACTTTGGCGCCGGTTGACGAGTCTTTGCGAATTTCTCCAAGAAAATAGCCTACTCCGCTCCTTCCCTGAAAGTTTGGGGGTGATTCGTGAAGCGGGGGCTGAGAAAAAAGGGGGGTCCCAAAACGTGTTTTCCCCATACTATTTTCCATAGGACCTTTAGCCAGGGCTCCAGCCCGAACGGCTGAACGGAATTACACCAAATTTGGCAGAGAGGTAGAGTTTGGTTCGCAGATCACCCTTTCTGTTAAATGGTGTAAATCCGTTCAGTAGTTCCTGCTGAAATCATAGATATATCTATAGGTGCTTACCGTACGCGTACTGTCCGCGTACAGGTCCGCGTAGGGTACGCTTACATACGTGTACCTTTCCGAGCACGAGCTGCATGCTGATTGGCTGTCAACTGTCTGTCAACACTCCAAACCAGGATGTCATTTGAGATGTCATCAGAGATGTCATGAGTGATGTCACTGACCATGTCATGAGTGATGTAATATGTGACATCATCAGCAGTGCATTGCGGGCGCGCGAGTTATAGTTAGTTGAACTAACTATAACGGGGGAATTTCAATGGTTTTGTAGGAGTGAAATGTTCATCTAACTATAACATGTATTAAACCTATGGTTGTTTTTTAGTTAATTTCTAAGGTTTTTTAAATGCTAATTCCTAACTATAACGTGTTTGAAACCTATGGTTTTTTTAGTGAATATATATATATATATATATTACCTACTGGCGGTCGCCAGTAGGTAGTTATAGTTAGGATTAGCTACCATAGGAAATCCGCAACATTCTATTGGGAATAACTCTGGCGCCGGTTGAGGAATTTGCGTGTAATTTTCCAGATTTTTGGCCAGCTCCGCTCCGCTCGTGGAGATTCGTGAAGTGGGGGCTGAGAAAAAAGGGGGGTCCCAAAACGTGTTTTCCCCATGTTAATTTCCATAGGACGGTCTGACAAGTCTACAGCCCGAACCGCTGAATGGAATTACGCCAAACTTGGCAAAATTGTAGGGACTGGTACGCAGATGTGCCTTTGCTATGTTTGGTGAAATTTGCTCCAGTGTTTTTTTTTTTAAATTAACTTCAAAAAACACATCTATATCTATAGGCGCGCTCCGAGCGCTCACCGGTACGCGTACGGGAGTGCGCGAACGGAAAGCTGATTGGCTGTCGGGTGTCTGTGAACATTCTAAACAGTCCGGAGAGTCCGCCATCTTGTGTCTCGGTAGAATCGAGACACAAGAGGTGAAAAAGAAAGGGGGAAATTATTAAAAGGGGGCAGAAAAGACACCCCCTGACCCCCTAGGTTTTGTGAGGGGGCCTAGAAGGACCCTGAAGGGCAAAAAAACTTTTTTTTTTAATTTTTCGCGGGGGTAAGTGCTGGGTGCGTTCCCAGGTACGCTCTCCGGTATGCGCACCATGAGCGCACCACAGGGAAAAACAGTGTAAAAAATAGAGTAACAAAATAAAGTAGAGTGTTTAGAGGAAAGTGATGCATTGCTGGAGTGTGTCACAAAAGTGACGCAACTCCAGCAATGCATCCTTTCACATGGGGCCAGCCCCATGTGAAAGGACCTGCGTCAGTCTTATGCCTGCTGTGAGGCAAGCGCAAGATTTTGACGCAACAGCCTCCTAAAAGTGACGCAGTGAAATCTCATAGATTTCACTGCATCACTTCTTCGACCCTTCCTTGCGTGAATACGCCCCCTTTGCATACATTACACCTGGCGCAGGTATAATGTGGCGCAGGGGTTTACAAAGTGGCGCATCTACCTAGATGCGTCACTTTGTAAATATGACTCAACAAGGTGCATTTTTTACACCACTGGTGCGTCACAAAAAGTGACGCACCGGCGGCGTAAAAGTGACGCATGGCCTCATAAATAAGGCCCTCAGTCTTCTACTCTCACTTTTTCTTTCACTTTCTCTGTCTCTTCACTCCCTTACTCACCTTGTCTCACACTCACTTGTCTTTATCCAGTCTGTATCTCCACTCTTTCCTAAACATCACTGCTCTTTTCTTACCCTTCCACACCCCCGCTCCTTTACTACATTTTCTTCACTTATCCTCATTCCCCATGTTCACTCTCCTTCTCCTCACTCACCTTCCCCACACTCACCTTCTTTCAGTCCCCCTACTTCACTTCCCTTCCCCTCTCGTCCCTTTCTTTGCTTTCTCACTCATTTTCCTCTCCTCTCTCACTGCACTCCACTTCAGTTACTCTTTTTAATTTTTTTAAGAATACAGCTCTTTTTTGAGAATTGGAGGTAGTTTAGAAAGGAACTTTATTTTTTCTTCTTTTTTCTTTTTTTTCAACAAAAACAAAAACAGGGAATAGCAAACTGCTCAACAGGAGCAAAAAAAAAATATCAAAATTAGGGCTGGGGACGGCAGCGGTGGTTCTCTAATGCTCGAGCAATGATCATACTACTTTGTTACCTGTAACAAAGTAGAGCATCACAATGTTTGCATTTGATGGAGGCCTCATTAAAAACAGGCTGAATATTTGGGATCAGCTGCTCTGGTCGCCCCCTCACCGATGCAGTTGCTCCTCCAGTTGAAGTAGAGGCACCATCTCTTGGAGCCTCTCGTGCCAGAGCCCTGACACTCTCCCGGGCATAGTTCTGGGGATGCCTTCTCTGGACATGACGAATCATAGTTGAATTGCCAAAACTGTACTTCTTTCGGGGGTCTCCACGGGAAAGTACAATTTTGCAGATTTTGCATTCAACTTTTGGTGCATTTACTTTTTTATGCCCCTGAGGTATAGAAAAAAAATTCCAGATAAAATGTTCTTTCACCTTCGGCTGAGGAGGCTCTTCATCGATGAAACCATCTGACTCCTCACTGCTGCTGGATGCTCTGGCAGCCATTCTCTCCACAAATTCTTAGCACAGAAAAAAAGAGGTCTTGCTCTCACCAAAGTGAAAGAAGAAGTGAACGAAAAGGGTGGGGTTTTCATTAGTTGTAAAAAAAAACTGTTAGCAACCAATGAAAAGAGTTATTTTAAGGTCACATGACTTGACACGCTTACGCTGCGCGCACCAGAGCGCTTCCGGGGTGCTTCCGCGGCGCGAACGTAGGCGCTTCCGGGGGCGTTTACGCGGCACGCCTGAGTGACGTTTTGGTACCTTTACGGAAATGCAAAATCATTTTCATTTCGTAAATCAAAAATACTGCTTTTATAAGTATAGTACTGAATGTCTTGCATTATTATTTACTTTTCATATATATTTTTTTTACGAACGCACAAATAGCGCTCTCGCTGCGCTCTCGGGAGAGCTTACCGGTGCGCGCACCCTGAGCGCTCCAAGACAAAATGATACGGGTAAGCTTACCGGTGAATGCACTCTGAGCGCACCAGGAAAAAATGATTAAAAAAAATATATACATTGAACAAATTATTATTTTTTTTAAAAATATATAATTAATAGTTATAAAAAACAGCTAATAAAAAAAAATCATAGGTTAAAAAGTCGATATACAAAGGAATTAGCTTTTAAAAAAACTATGAAATTCACTGAAAAAACCATAGGTTTCACAAACGTTATAGTTAGGAATTAGCTTTTAAAAAACCTCTGAAATTCACTAAAAAAACAGGTTTCACAATCGTTATAGTTAGGAATTAGCATTTAAAAAACCTTTGAAATTTACTGAAAAAACCATAGGTTTCAAACTCGTTATAGGTAGGAATTAGCATTTAAAAAACCTTTGAAATTCACCGAAAAAACCATAGGTTTCACACCAGTTATAGTTAGCTGAACATTTTACTCATACAAAACCATTAAAATTCCCACGTTATATTTAGTTGGACTCACTATAACTTGCGGGCCCGCAATCCACTGCTGATGATGTCACATATTACATCATTCATGACATGGTCAGTGACATCACTGATGACATCACTGATGACATCTCAAATGACATCACTGATGACATCACTGATGACATCATCCGTGTGATAATACAATGCTATCGATTACAACTGCCAGGTGTTGTAAAGCCAGCAAGAATAACAGCTGTAATAGTGTGGACCTCTGCCTTGTCTCTCCATTGGTGGGAAACTGTTGTTTTATGTGTTTGCACTTGGTTTTTCATATATAAGATGTAATGAACAACATAAGATGTGATTTATATTTGAATGAACTTGCACAAAAATGATGGAAAAGTTAGTTTTTCTCATATGCTTATGAACTAGTTGATGAGTTTGTTGTGAATACGTTTTTCCACATGTTCATCTGTTAAGCGTCTCTGGAGTAGAAGGAGGATGAGGAGCAAGATAATTCATGTATTACACTTTGTACACATTATTGTTAATTATTATATCTATATTTTCCAGTTTCCTTAGTGCATAAGATTGCTGAAAAAGAGACTTTCCAGAGGGCTGTAAAATAGTAGGGACAACGCTGAGGCAATAGGGAAATGGATTGTGTTTATCTTATGAGGAACCTGCATGCCAAGAATGATGTAGGCACAAGGTGTGTATGCACTCATCATGCACATTACAATTCGCCCAGTTTCTCATGATAATTTTATAACCTAATGTTAATGCATCCTGTTTATCAAATGAAGCCCAATGGGTTCATAGTTTTTTTAGTAGTGCTTTCATAATTTAGGTAGGTTCTTCAAGGTAGGCAAATTAACCAGTACCTTGTTTGCTACCTAGTTAAAATTGTTCTAAAAGAAAATGTGAAGATTGGCGACATAAGAAGATATACGACAACATAGTAAAATGATATTCAAGTCAAGTAACTCAATGAAGGGGAAGAAATAAAGAAAAATGCTGAAGTAAAAGCATCGGACTCATAGTACATCTGGACAGAGTCACAACAAATGATACATTTCAATTTGCTGATCCATTGGCACTGTAGGCCCACCTTTGTTTCCTCAGCACCACAGTTTTAATGGCAGGCTCACCGCCACGAAAACTGTTGCTGTAAGGAAACTCATAATATGCTTGGATGTGCTGCAGTGGCACCACCAGCAAATTGCCGGGCCAGACCGCCATGCGACTGCAGAGGGATCATGGTTCCACGGCAGTTGCTGCGGTTCTGTGGTGGTCGGACAACTGCACTCGTAATGCAGCAGTCAGACTGCCAGTGTTGAGTTTGACAGTCAGATGGACTGCCAAACTGATAATCAGCCCCAAAATCATTAAAGGAAGGAGCCATTATTCCTATCTCCTGAAAGTGAATTTCCAAAAGAGATACACACAATAAATAATTCAATAAGTTCCTTCGAATTATTATGCAACATACATACGGAAAGCAAGTGAAGTTTTCAATCAATGGTAAATGCATTAAACTGATTTAAAACGCTTCTGTAATTTAAAGATACTATTGAATGTTATTTTTTTTCTCAGGCAATGTTTGCTGCATGTGAACTTGGAGTGTTTGACCTGCTGCAGGACTTTGGTGTCCCACTGACTTCTGCCACCATTGCTGAGCATTTGCATTGCAGTGCTGATGGAATGGAACGATTACTATGTGCATGTGTGGGTTTAAAGCTCCTGGAAATCGAGATGAATAATACAGAAGGTAATGTCATGGTGTTACAGCCATTCATAAAGCAGTGTAAATAAGATTTCAGTATTCATATTTAAATTGTAATGTTAAAAAATGCATTTAAATTTATTTAGTAAATGTCATCATGTAAAATGCTAAAAAGTCTCGCTTATACTATTCATTTGACCATTGCTGTCAATAAATAATACAAATGAGAAAGTGTTAGGCCCAAAGTATATGGTTCAGTTGAATGTTTTGCTGAATCCTCTTTCTGTTTTGAAACTAGGGCAAAAAAAAAACCACAGTGATAATACAAACCCAGAGAAAACTTTAGTAGGTGTTTCATAATATAGCCTAACAGGCGTCCTACAATCATTTTTTTGCATCTGGAAGATAAGAGATCACTTTTGGTAAATAAGCCTTGACAAACCCAAAAGGTTTGTTGTTTGTGTGATGCATTCTCAAAGAGGCAGACAATATTTGTGCACACATTGACATAGACCATACATACATGCACATATGCCGAAGAAGCAACACCACTACAGACACATTAATGTGAACTCCAATAAATAACTGAACCCCAATATTTTGTGTACCCCAAAACCCTCAGTAAAAACAGCTCTGGTTCTCGTGTTGATCTAGCGGTAAGGGACTACACTTCCCATCCATGGATCATGAGTTTAGCAGATTTACCAGAATTAGAGTTAAAAAAACACTTTATCTCTAAATGACTTAGGGCCTGATTACGATCTTGACTGATGGGAATCTCCATCACAAACACGACGGACATCCCGTCCTCAATATTACAAGTTCCATAGGATATCATCGAATTGAAATACGGCGGATGGGATATCCGTCATGTTTATGATGGAGTATCCCATCTGCCAATATCGTAACCAGGCCCTCAGTTCTCAATTATTGTAGGGGAAAATTGATTTATTTTGCAATTATTCATAGGACCGATACAATGAATGCGTAAGTCTGCTACAAAGGCCCAGTTACAGAATAATACAGAGTCACAAAGGCTAACAAAATTTCTATTCAAGAAAACAAAACGAAAGAGATTATAATTGTCAAAGTCATAAAGAGTATTGACAGCATTCTAGAAGAGGTAAAAAAATCTCAAAATAATTAGACAGAATCTTAGGAGAATAATGGGAAGTCGCCCATGAACCCTCGAAACCAGGGGCTTTTAAATATATTTTCTCAGATTCAGCATGGCATGATCATGGTTATTTTGCTACACAAATAATAAAGTTCTTAACACTAAAACATTCCTTAGGGTAAGAAATATCTTCCACTTGCTTCCTCAGCAACTATGATTCGGGCATGCAAAACTTAATAGGAAACATTTTTCAAACAATACCTCATAGAATTATGTTCTCTTGCTCATCTTCATCGGAACTTCAAGCAGAAATCGTTCAAAGTGATATATTAGGTAGACAATAGAAATCTACATTCACAATTCATGGTTTGTATTCAGGAAAGGGCATATTTATGAAAATATGGCATTGCGCAGCAACCCATCTTACTGTGCTGTGCCATTAAGAAAGGCAGGAATACGCCTATTTATGGGAATATGGCACATTCTTGCCTTTTCCTCTGCACTGGAGCACTTTATGTGTCCTAGCACCAATGCAGGCACCCTTGAACCACCGTGCAAGGATGCCTGTGTTGTAGGTAGGATTACATTTTATTCAGGAATCAACACCTTCCTGCACAAAAATAATCACAGGAGGCATATTTCTCTATCAGTGAATGCTGTAGAATGCAGAACACATAGACTGAGAAAGTGACAAGGAGAAATGAAGTAATTTCACCTTGTTATGCTTCCCTTTTGAAAGTGCAAGCTTTTGGCCCATTCCCAGGTTTACAAGTTCTTGTAAATCTGGAAATGAGTCAAAATCCATGAAAGTTGTGTCGGAACAACCACCACAACGCCAATGAAACACCAACCCAGGGCAGGTGAGCTCAACACAGCAATTTGTACAGTGATAGATAGATAGATAGATAGACAGACAGACAGACAGACAGACAGACAGACAGACAGACAGACAGACAGACAGACAGATAGACAGACAGACAGATAGATAGATAGATAGATAGATAGATAGATAGATAGATAGATAGATAGATAGATAGATAGATAGATAGATAGATAGATAGATAGATAGATAGATAGATAGATAGAAAGATAGATAGATAGATAGATAGATGGGTGGGTGGATGGGTTGGGAATGGGTGGATGGATGGATGGATAGATAGATAGATAGATAGAAGACAGATAGATAGATAGATAGATAGATAGATAGATAGATAGATAGATAGATAGATAGATAGATAGATAGATAGATAGATAGATAGGCAGACAGGCAGACAGGCAGACAGGTAGATACACAGACAGACAGGTAGATAGGCAGACAGACAGACAGACAGATAGATGATTCATCCCGACGAAATACGAGATGCCACTTCAGCCGACAACGTGTATCCTTACACAGATAATCGACTTTTTAACCTCCATAACCGCGCCCGAACCATTACGAGTTACAGCTACATTTATATATTGTTGAACAGCCGGTCCGTTCCGTACAGAGTATCAGGTGTTCGGACCCCTTTTTTCCTATCGTAGCATTTGAACAACCACAGGCTCCGGTGCTCTATATACCCCATCGATATCTGCTCGCTCTGCAAATTATAATGAGTCTTCCGTAGCGGCCATAGACGCTCTCCATGATTAGAACATCCCGCTAGATATCATCCGGCTCTGATCCACAAAGCTGAAATCTGAAGCACAAACATTTCTCGAACAGACAAGCGGATTCCATTGAGAATCAGCAGGCCATGATGTTATTACCGTAATCGACCTCACTTGGTACTCTGCTGTTATTTTACCCTTGTCCTTGGAGTGCTTGATTATCCAATGGCGGCACTTCAGACACCAAGGTCGTGCCGGTAGCATTCATCCAGCTTCACTACCCCAGTTTGTGGCGTCTACATTCGAAGATACATATGTTGAAGCATGATGGTAATGTCCTGAGGAAGACACATACAACGTGTCGAAACCCGTAGACGAAAAACATCTTTCTCTTGTATCAGTGGGATCATCATTAATACAAATTATATGTACCAATGACATATCTATTGAAAAGGATATTTTTATGGTCTTTTAATTCATCATCATGTCAATGAACTGATTCATGACACTATGTTATCAAATTTATTAAATTGTATTCTCTATACTATTTCAGTGCTTTTTTATTACTATTCATTATTGTCCTGTTCTCTAACTTTGACAGTTTGTGTGGGTTGCCTGGGTTTTATACTTACCATAAGTTGTGTGGGAACAACCACCACAACGCCAATGGAACACCAACCCAGGGCAGGTGAGCTCCACTCAGCAATTTGTACAGTGATAGATAGATAGATAGATAGATAGATAGATAGATAGATAGATAGATAGATAGATAGATAGATAGATAGGCAGACAGGTAGATACACAGACAAACAGGTAGATAGGCAAACAGACAGACAGACAGATAGATGGATGGATAAACAGATAGATAGATAGATAAATAGATAGATAGATAGATAGATAGATAGATAGATAGATAGATAGATAGATAGGTAGATAGATAGATAGATAGATAGATAGATAGATAGATAGATAGATAGATAATAGATGGATAGATAGATAGATAGACAGATAGACAGATAGACAGATAGATAGATAGATAGATAGATAGATAGACAGACAGACAGACAGACAGATAGATAGATAGATAGATAGATAGATAGATAGATAGATAGATAGATAGATAGATAGATAGATAGATAGATAGATAGATAGATAGAATAACACAACAGTTAGATGGATGCCTAATTGATGCTGGGGAGATTTAAGTTTCATGTTTATTTAATATTTAGCCTACGTTCAGATGTTGTTATATCTGAGGAGCAAAACCTGGTGGCATGTGGTTGCTCTTTTAACCCCTTGTCTGGGGTCAGAATTCCGCTCCTGTGCTGGACATTCCGATCGCGGGCGTGGTCGTGACGGCTCCCGGCCGTCATCAGCACACAAGCACTGTGTGCCATAACGGACGGGAGCCGTCACCAGCATGCAAGGGGTTAAATAAAACACATAAGCTTTGTGATGGTAGACTGAGGTGTCAATGTCCATCCAATCCTTGCAGGCTTTTCAGTGAATAGTGATATATAAATAATTGACACACTTGGCATGCCCATTCTGTCCCCCCCTTCCTTTGCAGATGCATACTTACACTGCACTATCATTCAGAACCTTCCTCTATGGGACTTACACTTGTCCCAGATATTCTCTCATTACAAGAGGGCACATAATTCTGGTCGGTCTGGAGACAATAGTTTTTGCCTCAATTAAGAATTAAGAGATCGGATGGAACACTAAGATTTATCTGTTCACTTTCATCCTGAGATTTAGAGTGCTGGGTAAAAGACTAGGGCAAAGTAGGGAAACACCAGGAGAATCAGACCTGCAACAACTGATTACCTTGGGAATTCATTATTTTGCAATAGATCCTCATGGTCCAACTTGCTGTGGACCTTATTTGCACTACCTCCAGAGTTATACTACCCTCAGTATCATAAATCTAAGTGGCGAGGAGATGATACTCACTGTTTCAATATTATAGCATATTTTTTTGCTCATACACCAATTTAGCTAATAATTGGTATCATTTGTTAATTGTATTAGATCAAATGAATCAACGTCTACAATTCCCAGAGTGCACTGATTTGTTAAATTAAAACCTAGGACAATAAACATAGAAATCCTAGCTAACGCTAAACTTTGAAAGCAATACTGTCCCAAATGCAAGTGTAAATTTGATATTTACAGTTAATTTATATTTTGTTCCTTCTTCAAAAGTGTTTGCTCTTCACTATTTTTTAGTCTGCTACATACAATTTGAATATTATGTTTATGTTTCAGTAGAGAACTCAGGGACCCCTTGTGAGAAATCTGTCTAAAGGTTGGTTAATAGCTGCTAAGTATTGAAAGGGATGACTTGCTAAGTCAGTTACTGCATTAATACTGAAATTAAGATTCATGTGGGCTCTCTTACACCTTGCCAATTTCAATATTTCCTCATCAGAATTGTGTAAGACTTACTTTCTTTCAGTGCCACAAAAGACAACTGTACATAAATATTTAGGGGACTAGTCAAAATAGTAAATTGGCACATGTGTAGATGTACATGTGTCAATTTACTCTTACACTTTATAGTTAATGTACTCATTTTTAAATTTCGAAGTGTAAATTAAAAAAAGTGTAGACTTAAATGTCCTCATCTCCTAAAACCAGGGGGTGGAGTTCACCTTATAAGTGTAAAGTAACTACTAGTAACTTTCCACATGTAGGCAGAGATCTCCACCACTGTGTTGGAGATCTCTGCCACCATGATGGAGCTCTCCCTATGGTAAATTATATGATTTTTAAAAAAAGTTTAAAACATGTTTACAATATTTTTATGTTAAATAATAATGTAAATTAATTTTATATATTTATTTTATTTAACAAGACAAATTTTACAGGACTCCCTTAATTTGAATTTCAACTTTAATTAATTTTAATATGTTAGTTAAAAGAAAATAATTTTTAAGATATATTAAAAATTGTCTCACCCAAAACTAAAATATTTATATTTATCAACTATATATTAAGAATTACAAAACAAATGGATAGGATAAATTAAATAAATTATTAATAAAACAATTAAAGTTACACTTATTTTTAAACTAAAAAGGTATTAAAATATTGAAGAATAAAAATAATACTTTTTTATATATATTTTTTTGCCTGAAATTACATTTATATGTATTTGTAAAAAAAGTCACAATAAATGAATTCTTTATTTCGACTTTTTTCTTTTGATTGATATGTTTAGTCCCTGCTTCCACTGTTAACAATGGAAAGGTGTTGCAGTGTCTGGGAGTGGCCGTTTGTGGTGCTAGACTTACTCCAAAATTGGTCTGCAGTACATTTATGACTGTTTTGTAGCCTGTTGGGCTGTAATGACTTTAGAAGTGTAGTTTGTGAATAACAATGACCTTGCTCTTTTGTCAGTGGGTATTTGTAGTTACTTGTCGCTTCCTACACTCCTCATTACCCCTACCTAAACAACCCCTTAATCCTCTCCATATCCCTGCCATTTTATTGTAGATATTCCCAGTGTTCCCAAACGTCTCTTTGGTATCTCCCCATGGAGAAGCTAACAGTGATAGAGGTGGCTATGTATATACCAGCAGGTTTGTAACTAGCATTTTTTAGTAAGTAAGCAGTTCTATTGTGGTGTCCGGCCCTTAGAATGTGCATGGGCTGAACTCCTAATGTGAAACATGACACTTGCATTTTTCGCTAACTCTGTCTCAAAGCCTAGAAATCCATAATCCCTTACTGTATTATATCAATGCCCATCATTTTTAAATCAATAACCTAAAATGCTGTTCAACTGCACCAGAAAGATCCTGCTCACCTTTCAAAAGTCCCTAATTTCTGAAATAAACACATATCAATTGCAACATTTGCATCAGGGTAATTCCCCAAAGGTGTCACTCTCCACCCAAGGCTTGTTACATTTCAATGTTTTGTGCTTGATTGGAAGTTGTAGGTCAATCTCCTTATTCTTTCATTGACAGCATGAGGTGGGAAGGAAATCAGTCGATACATCCAATAACTGCAGTGGCGGCTGGCAGGGAACGGGGGTGGCGGGGGTCTGAAAAAAACCACTGACCTTTTAAATGGCCACCGTCTCTTTGTCACATTGCCTCTCTTCTTTGCAAGGTCTCAACCAGGAAGTACCCAGGCCCCCTATAGCCAATCAAAAACTGCAATGCAGCATTGTGATTGGTCTTAGCGCCACGGTTTGGTGCTCAGAAGGGGACAGGGAGCCTGTGCACGTTCCTTTCCAGGCTGTGCATTGCAGCCTGGTGGGGAAGATGCAAACCACACGTGACTGCCCAAGAGGCCAACCAAGCAGTTATGCGCACTTGGAGTGTCCAGACCACTCCTCCCCTTGTGACCCCAGCCTCACACTAAACCAGTCCAGAAGCAAAGAAAAATAAAATGATAGTAACAAGGTTATTATCATTTCCATTTTATTTTGTTCTGCTCTGTTAGCAGTGGGACAATGCTCTTCTGCTTCAGCTGAGGAGCCGTCCCTGCATAACTGAGTATATGGTTCCTAGCCAACCATCATTTGTCTGTATGTGGTTCCAAAGTAAATTCCAGGGAGTTGACACTAAGGAAACTACTGTATGTTCCTGAATTTCATATAAAATACCTGTCTGAGTATACTGCATATTCATTGCATTTCTGCCAATACTGCAGAGCAGTATGCCATTAAGTGACCGTTTTATTGATATTGTGTTCAGTTGTTTAAATTCAGTTTGCAGAACTTGACAAACTAAAAAAAAAGTAGAGTTTGCAAAGCTCAGGACTTTTGTCTATGTTTAGTGCCTTTTCTCAAGAGGGAAACTTCTAAGATGCAAATTTTAACACTGGAAGGTGAAAAAAAAGGCAGCATGTTGAAAGAGTGAATTAAAGTGAGGTAAACTTTACTTTAAATATTCTTTATTAAAGTAATCAAAGAGGTGTTGTCCAATCAACAGAAATACACAAAACAATACTTCAATATATAAGTGCACATTGGCAAACATATATTTTTTTAAAGAGAAGTCATGCTTTTCTATTTTGTGCACATCCCAATCTAAAAAGTCTCTGTGCAACCTCAGAAAATTAAATTAGCCCTGCTGTAAATTTACCAACATTAAAATGCTACCAATGTGAAAACACCATGAACATAAATCAACTTCCTCCTAGACTGACTCTTTAAAGGGAAAGACATCAAGTGGAGCTGATTGTCACTCGGTACTTTCGCCCTTAAACGGAAGTGGTTCACCATGTAGTTTCTTTTGCATAACGTTTGGTTCTCTGAACTTTTTCAATTTCTACAAACTTCTAGACTTCACCCGGCAGAAAAAATGTGCACCTTCCTATTCAGACTCACATTTTGGCTGGAAACAAAGTGATGCATCAAATCTACCTGCATGTAGTTCATTCTTGATCAGTAGAAGATTCTCAGGTTGCTGTTGTGCTGTATGGCTGGGGTTTGGGAAGACATGAATACCCCTCATTCCACACCATGCCCTTCTACAGTTTCTCTCTGATCACCAATTCATACTATTCAAGCGGTTTCTAGCCCCCAGATGTGTGCCTTCTAACTCTTGGATAGCTGTATGGCCCTGACCACAGTGATTATCATCAAGCCAGCATCCTGCAAGACTCGGTTCTTAAAAATCCTTTGAATTGACATAATGGTTATCCCTCTCATCGGGAGGAATGGAATCTAAAAAACTTTTTGGGGGGAGACCTTGAAAGAATTGTCTAGAAGTGCACCTTTTACCTCCTTCCATCTGTCTGCATCTCAGAACCTCATGTTCTACCTCTTGCACTGCTGCCTCAACATTAACACTCCGTTGATCCATCAGTCCAGGAGCCAGTCTCAGATTCATAACTGGCTAAGTTCCAAATAACATTCTCAATAATCGATTCCATGTAGTCATTTTATTATCTATCAGCTAGGTTGTATTTGTGCCACCCAGAAGGGAACACACGGCAACCTACCCCAGTCTGTGATGGCTCTACCCAGTCTAAGTGTAAGGGCTCCCATTAACGATGGATTTTTGATATGGTAGGTATGATAAAGCAGAACACTGTCACCTGAGTTGTAGCAGTGTTGTTAAATTATCATTTGCATCACTTTGCATTTGATCAATGATTATGCAACAGATAGGTGAGTGGGTGGTGTTCTGGCCCCCTGTACCAGCTCTTACGCCCTTTGAAGAACTGGAATCAGAAATATGTTTAAACACTTTGCAGTACACAGTATTATTGTTTTAAGAAAATAGGGATCACACAGAGTGATATGCAAGCTGCTTTAGGGCTAGTGTTAGCACAAGCTACTAAAATGCTTGCTTCAAAGGTAACATGCACTTTCATTTTTATATTGTAGTGGATGGAGGACTTCAAAAATAATTCCAACAGGTTTATGTCCGAATTGTAGACATTTTTCCACAGTTATATGTTATTTAAATGTGTCTATGGGAAATGCAGAGAGTATAGTACTATGGTATCTCTATTGCTCCCAATTTGGGGCCGGATTTTGATGCCGGTTGGTCGGACCGCTGGCTGATATTGAGGAGGTCAGGAGACCACCGATAAGCATGTGAGCAGTCTGTATAACAATGTGACTGCCGGGCTGGTGGTTGCAAACTCATTGGAGGCATGCTGCAGCCTGGGTAAAGGGCCGCAGTACAAGCCAACTTCGTACAGAACTTCCTGCACATCCATGCATCATGTGCCAAGCACCATGTCATTCATGGGATATAGTGCACGGACTTGAGTGGCAGCACTACATGTGCCCCCAGGGCCACTTTTCAGTGGTCCACGACAACCAAGGGCCCTGTTTGGGGCCCTGAAAATCCCTTTACGATACAATTTCCATGGCAGGGTTCCCACCATGAAAAAGCTGTAGGAAAGGGATATTATAATCCTGACGACGGTGCTTGCCTTTGCACTGCCGCCATTCCCTGACACTCTTTCGACCACCACACCGTCGGGATCCAGGATCAGGCATTCAGCTGATGTCGTTCCAACCACCAACATCCAAACGAAAGTAGTCGGACCGAATGGCTGTCGGCATTCGGACCTCCATTTGATGGGATGTCTGTGGTCCGACCGCCAGCATTGTATTGAGGCCCTTGGTCACATTCTCCAGCTCCTCCTCAGATTACAACATCTCTCTTAAATTTCTCATTGGGGTCAGCCAAGACGTTAATCTTGATTGAGGGAAAATCTTATGTTTTGGTCTAAATCACCATTTCGAGAAATCAGTAATGAGGGCCTTAGATGAAAAATCTCTATCAAAACTGAAATGCTTTTGCAAGGACAAGAGATTTGACATTGGCAAGCTGATGCAATGGTTATTTATTTTTTTTATCTTGCAAGCAATGGCCACAAAAGATGCAAGAAATATACAATGCTGTCACCTTAGTATGGATACCATATGCTTGCAATAAAACACTAAAACACTTAAAAGGCATACATTGAAAAAACATTCAATGATGTGCCAGTTTTACTAATGATGATTTTAAATAACAAGTCTTGCAGCTGTGGTATACATGTGTGCTATTACTAGAGACAGGGGCAAGAATAAAACACAACCAAACAGCAATTGAATTGCAAATAGCTACAATTTTACAATGTCACTTAAGTTCTTTTTAACTGTTTGGGCCGTGTTACCGGAGTCTTGTCAACGCCGTGAGGGAAACGGCACTAGCGCTTTAGACCCCATCACCTTGCCGGGCATTTTGCAAACGCCGTGAGGGAAACGGCTGTAGTCCCCGCCAGCGGACTACATCACCCAGCGGCCCCAGGGAGGTCGCTGGCCGTGACGCTGCCCAGGCGTCCGGAGGCGCCATAAGAATAGTGAGCGCCGAGCGCTCTTGGGGGTCGTGTTACCGGAGTCTTGTCGACGCCGTGAGGGAAACAGCACTAGCGATTTAGACCCCATCACCTTGCCGGGCATTTTGCAAACGCCGGGAGGGAAACAGCTGTAGTCCCCGCCAGCGGACTACATCACCCAGCGGCCCCAGGGAGGTCGCTGGCCGTGACGCTGCCCACACGCCCAGAGGCGCCATAAGAACAGTGAGCACCTCTGGGATGCGGGACGCGCCGGGCTAAGCAGTCCGGGGCTGTACGAGGCTGGGCTGGGCCATAAACCCTGGTACAGGACTTCCAGTGCTGGCTTCACATAACCCGTGAGACACTTGTAGACTTTTTAAACTGTTATTCTGTTTATTCAAGCTTGCAATATACCACATTAGGATGATATAATTGCATTAAATTCATGTTAGCTGTCGGTTCTTAATATATTGTGAAATATTTCCAGGTCGATATTCTAGGATGTCTAAACAAAAGCCATTGAAAATCCCCCCAGTACCTGCTACACTGGATAATTACCTAGTTAAAGTTGTTAAGAAAATTAAAAATGATTGGCGAATGTCACTAGGACGTAGTAGTCCACCGATGGTGTCCACTCCCTTGAGAGATTCCGCCTTAAATGGTAGTTACGATGTAGAAAATGCTGTTGCTATTGATGATGAGGTTTCTACCTCAGTGGATCCTAACCAGGTCGTGTTAGACGACCCCCCCCGACTCCCCTACCTCAGTGCGTGCCTCCCCACCACGCAGAATAGTTAGAGCTTGCTGGAAAGCTCCTATTAAACGTGGGGGAAACAGGAATAAGAAAAAAGCCGGAATCCCCCCCGAAAGTATAGCAAGGGAAGATTTGATACAGTAAAGGAAGGTGTAGCTACATTAAATACCTCGCAAATAGATTTTTTGGTTAATACCATCAATGCCAAATTAGAAAGTATTATTAAACCTTTAGAGGATAAAATAGATACACTTTCTGCTGAAGTAGTGAGATTAGGAGGCCTCTTGGACTCACATTTAGCCCTGACTGGAAAACCTAAGATTATAGAGAGGGCTACTAATGTGAGTACTGAGGCAAAAAGTATAGCAGAAGGGAGGCTTATAGATAATATGACACCAACCCAAGTTAGCACTGCCAGAACTGGAGAGGTAAATAAGATTATTACTGTGGCAGAGAATAAAGAAGGCTGGACAGAAGTAGAAGTAAGAAGGAAGCGCTTTATTAACCTACCCTCTGATTGTGCTCCCTACGTAGTTATCTTAACTAATGTACCGCCCATTGAAACCAATACGAGCCAGCCTCAACAAGAGACACATGATTCTTTAAAAAACAAAACAGTCTCTTGGTTACATAGGCAATGTGGGTTTCCAGTTGAATACTCCGACCAGGTTCTAACAACCAGGAGGGTCAACTGGATTGGCAATTCCTCAAAGAGTAGTAAGGGCGATTGTGTGATCATCAATTTTAAACACCCGCAACATGCCGCTACTGTTCTATTGAGAGCAGCATCCCTACCATTTAACGACAATAATGTTTATGCCCGCCCACTAGGTTTCTTCTATAGCCACCTTAGTAAAACTACTCCCAATGATAATAGGAATATTGGATATAGGAGATCGCCATTTGTATATAGGCCCAGTCTGGATGTCCTGCTGCAAAACCAATTCCACGCACTAAGCAGCTTGGAAGCCAATGATTGACTCCAACAGGCTACTGAACCTCCCCTTTGTGTGACCCCAGATGTAGTAATGACCATGGCCATAGATTACCCTCTGGATGACGAGGTGATCTCCCACACAGGTTCCCTGACCTGCGAGGTTATAGATGAGCCAATGGCCAAGGTCACTGATAACCCTTTGGTATCTGAACAGACCATGGTGGTAGACCAGGATTGGCCCAATGACCGCAGGGTTTCGCCTAGTGGGAACCAGAGGATGGAAAATGCTGGCAGGAGAATTGATATATCTGCTAGTACTGGGCTAGGCGGCAAAGGGATTACAATTGCTAGCTGGAATATCGCTGGGCTGAAATCAAATGGTAATGCCTTAGGGTGGCGGGATATGCTTAATGCTTATGATATATTGTTCCTCCAAGAGACCTGGTGTCGGGATGATGTAAATTATGATGGGTTTGTTTCATGTAATCTCCCGGCCCAGGGGACTGGCCCAGGGAGAGCTAAAGGTGGCCTATTGATACTTCTGTCTATTAATCGCTCGATACTGGTTAAGAGGTACATAACTGTTGGAGCATATGTGAAGATACTTTGGTTAATCGAAGACCAAGGACGAAATATTTTGCTGCTAAATTACTATAATAACATTTTTGACAATTCAAAGGTTATAGTAATATCTGATCTGGCTAGCACTATTGAAAAGTTAATTTTAGAAACAAATGTCTGTTTTGATTTTATATGGGTCGGTGATTTTAATGTCTCTCTGTGTGAATTTTCTTCCCAAAAAGTCCGTGGCTATACTAATAACGCTGGATATGACGACTTGCATTTTGGTCATAATAGTTATGGTGAGGTCCTAAATACATTTATGGGATGTTATGATCTGGAGATTTTTGGCTTTGTCAATGGCAAAGAAGGTGAAATTATCCCTACTTTCAATAATGGGCACTCTAGATCTGTCATTGATCATGTTGTTGTTTCTTCCAATATCATTCCTAATTGTGCTGCTCCAAAGATCGTAGAAACCCTGATCAGTGATCATAATTGTATCATCCTGGAAACAACCCTTTGGGTTGGTAATCTTGCCAAAACAGGCATTACAGTTAATAATATAGAACCCCACAGACCTAATGGGCTCAGATTGAGATGGATAGGGGACAAAGCCAATGATCTTATCAGTTCCATTGTCAAGGACTGTATGTCAGATATTATTTTTATCCTTGACAATGACCATGATCACATGCAGGTTTTATCCTCTTTTAAAAATCTTAATAAACTAATAGATGCCAGGTTCACCAGGCCCAAACGTGTTCAGGTTAAAAAAGGGCCAGGTTGGTTCGACCATACCTGTACTAGGCTATTAACTGAACTAAAATATGCACTGGTTAAAAAACCGAGGGATGCGGATTCTATCAGTAAGATAAGAGCAGATTATAAGTGTGCTTTGAAAAGGAGAAAGACTGAGCTACAACAGTCGGCATGGGATTCCCTCAACCAAGCTGCTGAATTATCCAATGCAACACTTTTCTGGGCTACCATTAACTCTCCTTTTTTGAAAGATGAAAAAATCCCAGAGTTAACTTCACATATTTCATGTGATGGTTGGGTTGGCCATTTTTCATCTAGTTTTGATTCATATAATAGCGTAGACCCTAACCCAGGGCGATGGCCTATTTTACCTTTAGTTTTTTCAGCCACCGAAGTTGAATATGCTATACGCGCCAGTAAGGGTGGGAAAGCCCAGGGGCCTGATGGGGTCCCTGTGAATGTTTATAAAACCACCCCAGATTTGTGGAGTCCAATTCTGGCTATCACTTTTAATGCTGCCATATGCACTGAGGCACCTGAATCTTGGGGGGAATCTATTATCATACCTATATACAAATAGGGCAGCCGATCCGATGCGAAAAACTACCGCCCTATCTCCCTTCTTGACTCCTCAGTAAAAATTCTGAGTAGAGTCCTACTGATTAGGTTAGAGGAGTGGGCGGAGCAAAGGGGTATCTTGGCCGACAGTCAGTATGGTTTTAGAAAGGGTCGGGAACATTAGACCAGTGTATTAACCTGGATCTATTGATCGGGAAATACACTGAAGCAAAGCAAGAATCGTTGTATCTTTGCTTTGCCGACCTGAGTAGTGCTTTTGACATGGTTGACCACTCACTCTTGTGGCCAACCCTGTTACAGCTAGGAGCACCGGAAGGCATTATTTTTTTCCTCGCCAGGCTGTACGGGAAATTACAAACATCCGTGCGGTATGGTACCAAAGGTGAATGTACCCCAAAATTTGCTGTAAAAAGAGGGATCAGACAAGGCTGTGTGTTAGCCCCCCTACTTTTTATTTTATTTATTAATGGTATCGACACGATCTTAAAAAATGTTAAAGCGGACGCCCCTCAGATTAAAGGTGTTCCCGTCCCAGTCTTGTTGTATGCTGACGATGCCGTTTTACTCTCCAGAACGCCTCTGGGCTTACAGCTTTTACTTAATAGATTCTCCGATTTTCTTACCGATAGAAAATTAACTATTAATAAAGGGAAAACGCATACTATGACACTTGGGACAAGAAGTAAATATCGTAACACCTTTTTTATTGATCAAGTTAAAAAGTCTGAAAAAGCTCCTATCTCTACCGACTTCGGCCCCAACCGAGTTAATTCACCGGGAATTGGATATCAATTTTCTCATGGATCTGTTATCTCTGAGACCACTTATGATTTGGCGATCAATTTGGCTTCAAGAGGAAAAGGCTTTTAACAGATCATTTATTGAGGATTGTATCCTATTGGAGAAACATTTAAACATACCCTGGTTAAAATATGTCATTGTTTGTTTTTCTGAGATTTTTGATCTAAATATCTTAATTGACCCCAGTGCAGCCTCTAAGGTACCGAAACCAGAGTTTAAAGCTAAATTCCTGGCCTACAAATCTAGGAAACAAGCTTTAGCCCATGGTTCGCTAACAACTGTCTTGTTCTATAACCGTTATATCGTAACTGAAGGTTTCCCCAGATATTTGGTAGAGGTGGCTAAACCATCCTACAAGTTCATATTGACTAGACTGAGGTTCGGAAAAGCACACCATTTGGTGGCTCTGCCGAGCCTCAAGAGACACCCACAAGGGCCTTGCGTGTGTGATGGCACATCAAAACATAGCACTTTGCACTTTCTACTGTTTTGTAAACTGTATTCAAATCTGCGCACCGTTTATCTGAAACCCATGTTTGTTAAACATGCCGTACGCACAGTTGAACAGGCAATGAGTCTACTTTTTAACGTACAAACTGTCGATACTTGTTTTTTTACTGCAACTTTTTTAATTGAGTGTATTAATCATAGGAAAAGTATGCTTTTTTAATAAGATCATGTCTGTATTGGCCGTTTATTGTCCCAATTCTGATGTATTTTATATTATGTGTGATTTGAAATCCGATGTTTTTACAATATGTACGACCCTTTGCTTTATTTTTCGTATGTGCTTTTATGGTCATTTCATATGTGGCGAATAAAGCTTCATGAATTGAATTGAACAGCAATGTGAAAAGCTTGCAGAAAATAAATTCCCATCTACCTAGGCAACCAATGTAGAGGCAAAATAAAGAGCTGGTGTTTAATGTGAAAGAATATATAAATAAAAAAGCACACATTGACCCAGCTTTGTCTCTGAAGAGAAAGCAACTATTTTAGGTAGATGTGTAGTGCAGCTAATGACAATGCTTTCACTCAAGGTGAAGGAAAACCGTGGGCACACCTGTCACTTATGCTGTATGCTGTGGCAGGCAGAACCAAAATGCAAATGACAGTTAAACCAACAAATGGAGGAAGCCTGGTTACCAATAGCCTCTCTATGTGGTGTTTGTACAAAATATTAAGGGGCATATTTATCAGCATTTTGCCTCATCCTTTCCCAATACGAGGTAACACAAGGGCGACGCAAAAACTTGATGAGATTTTCCAAGCCATGCCAGGCTTATGGTGCTTAGTTAATCTGGAGTAATGCACCCTCCCATGGACTTTTGAGCATTCCCATTTTTGCCAGGAATGATAGACCTGGGAATTCATCTAAACGCTGTGTCTTCCCTGGGGAGGTATAACGAGCAAAAATATCTTTATTTCTATATCACACTTAGAAAAAGGAAAAAGCCTCAAATTAATGTTTTGTGCATGAAGGCATCCCTTCATGCACAATAACAATTCTGCCATACACACAGGCACTCTTGCACAATGGTGGAAGGGTGCCTGCATTGACGCTAGAAAGCCAAAAGTGTACCAGCACAAGGAGTGAGCTTCCCCGAGAATATACTGTGCTTTGTCACTGATTCTGAAACTCCTATTCCAGTATTGTTGGTGGAGCTAGACTGCTTTGCCCAGATATTGGGCTTTAAAATTAATTACTCCAAATCCCAGGACCTAGGGTTAGCAGACCCACAGGGCATCCTTCGTGATCCAATCCAACAGAGATGTTTTACATGGGCTTCATCTGCAACCCCAAACTTGGGGGTTCACCTATCAGCTCGCATGCATGCCCTTTACAATAGTAACATTCCTCCTTTGCTCATGGCCTTAGTCATGGATCTCTATAGGTGAGGCAAGTTGGAAATATCATGGTTTTGTTAGATCAATAGTGTGAGAAGCCGGGTCACTATGTGGTACTCACTTATATAAGTGTAACACCCTGCACTAACCCGAGCGACCCTAATGATGATTTAGGGAATAAATAACCATGGAAAGCTCTCTAAGTGGCAGCTGTGGAGAGCAGCCTTCAGGCTTAATCTATCAGGAGTGCAAAGCAGCTCAGTTTACCAGTATCTATTCGTTTAGTGTAGTCTAAATGAAAAAGAACAACACAGTGTACTTATAAAAATAGAAATTACATTTATCACTTTCTAACACATTACAATATTTCCTACCTGGAGAGATTCACAATGCACACAATACTTTAGACATAGAACAACAGGTAGGACTTTTACACAGTGGTCCCCAGTGGGGAGAACAGACCATAGATCAAGAGAGGGGGAAGTGAACCACAACCTAAGTCGAGACAGGACCCAGGAGATGCAGAACAGTCGGGGACCCAAGGACCTTGGAACTCAAGGAACCACCCCAGGTGAGAGTCTAGGAACCCCCCAACAGTCGGGTGAAAAGAGAATAGCCAACCATATATTCAATACGGATCAGCAGGTATGTTGCGGTTGCAGTCTTACCACAGAAGGACGAAAGAGTCTGTTGGAACCCAGAAGTGATTTTGAGTTGAAGAGTACCTGAAAGCAGAAGGGGCAGAGTCTATACCACACCAGGATGCCCAGGAGGCATGGAAGACCAAGGCCACTCGAGTTCACGTAAATCCAGTGAAGTTAAGAGACTTCAAGCTTGGGTACACCGAAGCAGTAGCTCTGCCTGAGCCACCAGGATGCTGAAGACAACAGAATCGGTCCGTCCAACCAACCAACCCCGTCGGCATGGGTCAGTTATAGCGGGTACAGACTCATCAACAGAACCTCTGGATGTACCCAACTCTGTTGGCATGAGTCAATCATGGTGAGCATTGTGGTCACCGGGCGATGAAAGCAATGCAGCAACATGTTGCACAGGGGTTCTGTTGTAGGGTCTTCTAAGAAGGAAGCTGACCCTCAACCTGCAATGACTTTTCCACGGATAGACACTCGACAATAGTGACTTCTGCTCCACAGATCCAGAATTGGAGGGCAGGCTGACAAATTTGCTGTATGCTTTACAATTATTGGCATGTTGGGTCTGCACTCAATAAAGTTACATCCATGCATATACAGTACTGGATCAGCTGGTAACAGAAGCGATCCTTATGATTGATTTGAAATTTAATGCTGGGTAAGTTCAGAACGCCCAGTGCCATCCATACTATCTATTATAATGTCCCCTGTGGGCAACTCTTCAGGAGGGTGAGTTTCTATTCCTCCCTCATAGTCTATATATACTTTACAATCAAACGTATTTCTTCTTAATTATTAATCTAGAAATTCACACAACAAGATTTTTCATGTTCTTTATTTTTGCACATCAGTTCATTAATTCATTTATTTTCATTTCATTTCTTTGTTTTTAAAAAAAATCTTTTTTCTATATGTTATCTCCTTTTTTTGTAAAGGTATTTCAAAGTCAGAGATTTAACAAATACAAAAAATAAATACAATCATTTACAATCAATATTATTTAAACATACCTATACAAGAACACAAACAACAATGTCCCTGGACTGTATTCAATAAATACATACATCTCATACACCATTCATACGCATTCACACACTCACAAAGCTTCATGCACCTAACATCTGTACATGGTAGATGTAAACAGATGGCTAGCAGAACCTCTGCATAACACAGTTTGTAAAAGTTGTAGAGCACAAGGCTCGGCAAAGGGTCGACGTGTGTTTCGGTGGTATAAAAAGGATTAGACCACCTTCATCAGGACCTTGTCAGATATCAACATATAATATACAGCTCCCAGGGATCCTATAAATACAAATGGAAAAACAACAAAAAACACTGTTGTACCTGCAAATTTCAATCAATATATATATAAGTAATTTATAAGGCAATCCATGCGCACACAGTAAAGCTGACGGTCAGGAGACACTCTGCCAATTTTTATCACTATAAAACAACATTCTGCTCCACACTCTTCACAATCCCACGCCCCTTCAGTGTCTGTACAAGAAAAAATCTTATCGTGTGACAGAGTACCAGAACACCAACCACCAGTTGGAAAAAATATCCTTCATCAACACCATCTTAGATAACATGCTTTTCAGAAGAAAAAAAGAAAGAAAAGAGAAATCAGTTTAGAAAATTAATGAAGACAAGTCCTAGCCATGTGTAAACCTTTTCCATGTCTTCTGTAACATGATTACTTACAGCAAAAAACTACATAACTGAAACGTTCCTGAAGTATTTGAGAAATCTGATTGGTGAATTGAAATATCATTGGACCTTCGTAAGAACTCTTCTGTCTTAAGAATAGACGAAAATAATGACAATTTATTTAGAGAGGAATCTCTACATGTTGTTTAAGCTGCAATCTGTCTCCCCAAAAGAAGGATTCTTACCCGGTTGGAAATCAAATGGCCACCATAAAGATTTAACCTGGTTGACTCTGTTGTCACCTTCATGTATCAGAAAAAGGGGACCCAATATAACCTAGAAAGAGAAAACACGATGTATAGACATTCAACCTCCTTTCAGCGAACTATGCTAAATCCTACTGATCTCTATTTAGATCCTATATGCCATCCATACTGCATAATGTGCAACCACAGGTTACTAGCCAGATATCTGCTTCTCTTCTCAAAAAAGTTCCTGCCTGTGGTCCTGCTGTCTCTCTAGTTTCGCGTTTTATTTGATTGGTTTTCAATCTCCACTGAGGAAGAAGAACAAACAATCAGGCTACACACTCTCAATTGCATATATTACTGCCCTAGATTCTTCTCTTTAATCACATATACAATATACACTGCTCATAGTAAGCACCCTTCATAGCCACCATGGCCAGTATTTAACCACAGCCTGGGTTCTCTCGTATATAACGGCAAGATGTAAAAAACACTTTTTCTTCCATTTTAAGCACAACATAGCAAGCTCTGTGTTTGAATCCGGCCTTACTTCTCTCATACACACCGAAAAAATTTAAAAACAATTTTATGCAAAAAAACAGGTTACAATAACAAAATGTTGGAGATGCTGGCAGTCACTGAACACTACAGGGTAGCTCAGACTAAAGAACGTACTAGACTGAAAGCATGCATTCAAGATATGACTCAGGCGGCCTTAGCTGATGGTTACATCTGTAATGAGGAATATAGTTTTTTAAATAAAACATGCCCCATCACACCAGCCCTATATGGTCTACCGAAAACACATAAAAATGATAAAAATCCCCCCATGCGTCCGATAATTTCTACTATTGGCTCTAGTACAAAGCCATTATCGAAATATGTCAATTCTTTTTCATGTCCATTGACTCAGACATATGCCTCCTTCATACGTGATACGGGTGATATCATTGAAAAGATTGAAGGGGTGCCTTTTAATCCAGACACTGACATATTGGTAACGCTTGACATTGAGGCATTGTACACCAATATTCCTCAATGTCAAGCGTTACAGGCTGTAGCATCCCTCTTACAGAGGTCTCCGAGGAATAGACCAGATGGATTTATATTACAATGTCTGGAAGTTGTACTTCTGAATAATTTCTTCGACTTTGACGGGTCCTTATACAAGCAAATCAAGGGCACGAGCATGTGTGCTTCTTGCGCACCGAGTGTGGCAAACACCTATATGGGAGAGTGGGACCTCGGAAATGTTTTTAATGAATCGGCACACTTCTTTGTGAACTTTTTTTGTGGAAGCGTTTTATCGATTATATTTTTTTTATTTGGAGAGGCGACATTGCGAACTTGCAAGAATATATACTATGGCTGAATGCAATTGATAACAACTTAAAATTCACCTCTAACTTTAGCAGTAGGCAGGTAGAATTCTTGGATATCATGATCAATGGTGGTAATGGCAGCCTACAGGTTAGCCTCTTTAGAAAAACAACGGCCAAAAATATGATACTACAATATTGTAGGTTCCACCCAAGTTGTCAGAAAGACTCAATCCCCTTTGGGGAGTTTCTCCGTGCTCGTTGCAATTGTACGAGCATGGTAGATTTCCACAAACATGGGGATGCGTTGAAAAAACGGCTACTGGCAAGGAGATATCCACATCGCCTTCTCAAGCATGCCTACAAAAGGGCGAAATACTATGATCGAGAGGCACTCCTACAAGGCTCTAGACGGGCACCACGTGACCAAATTACATGTATTATTAATCAGTCAGCACTAAATTTTAAGATCAAAAATGTGATTAATAAAAATTGGAGAATCCTCAATACTGATGAGAATGCTACCCAACTTCCGCGACCTTTGGTGGCGTATCGCAGGAACCGTAATCTTAGAGATCTTCTGGTTCACACTAGAAACAAAATTATTAACCGTACTCATCAAACTACGGTAACTGGATTACCATTGATATTGGGTAATCACAGATGTGGCTCATGCCATGCGTGTGAGGCAGCATTAGTTATCCATTCCTTCAGTTATGGGGAGGTGAGTATTAAATTGAGAGATCTTACTAATTGTAGGAGCAGCAATATCATTTATATACTCTTCGGCCCATGCAGGCTCGCATATGTAGGAGAGACGGGACAGGAATTCCGTTTTAGATTCAGTGAGCACAAGTCCGCCTTACGGACAAGGAAAATCACTGCGCCTTTAGTACAGCACTTTATTGAGAAACAACACTCAGAATTAGATCTTAAGTGGTGTATTATAGAAAAGGTACTGAATAAAGTAGGCCAACTCACGGAAACCGTTCGTAAAAAATGAGAAATCTTTCAGAATTCCCATTTGGATAGTATCAGAAGAGGGCTGAATGAAGATATCCTGGTACATCACGAAATCCTAAACCCAGTGGGGATATCATGGGTTCAATGTTAGTATGTCCCATATAACTAGGGTGGTAATGGGTATTTCAAAAATATATGTCCCTGACCAATAGATGAGATATGAATAATTTGATCCTATGCTTGAGAAGCAGGTGTGGATTAGGTCATGGCATGTAGCCCTTTCCGTTAGATCTTGCGGAGACAGATGGAACATGTGGATAGGAGTGTTTTCTTGGCTTGAATAACAGTATGTTAGATTTGATATGGCATTTTACCCGGGATTTGAAGGATCAAGGAGATTAGTTGTCGATGAGATGTCTATTATTAGACAAGTTTTTGGACTTAGGGCTCTAGGTCAATATGAGAATAGGTAATTGGAGTTAAACAAGGTAAGAACAGGTGGGGTTCGGATATACATTTAAAGTGCAACATTTTTCAGTAGAAACAAGAATTTGATATTGAAGATATATGATAGTGGTGGGACCATTTGGTCCATTACAACACTGTCAGTAAGTAGGAGAGTTGTGATACTTTAAAGAATACATATAGATATCCGGTCTCTCCTGAGAAAATGGAGAGTGAGTTCATGGAGTAGATAAATATAGGATTATTTCGAGAAATATATCTCGATTCTCGAAATACTGTATTGTGGATATTTTTCCCTTTTTGTGTGTACTATTTCACACTACAAGATGGCGTCTGAAGCAGGGAATGCATTAGTCCTACTTTGATATTCATGCCGGCTGGCTGGCGGTCATGTGAGGATGGTGCATGAAACATGGAGAAGCCTAGTTCTACTTTTATGTACATGCTGGGGTACTTCCGTTCAGGGCTCTGTAGGCAGAAGATTTCGCCCCAACATGGGTGTATATAAAGTCGCCGAATTCTCGTAATGAAGTTTACGTACGCTGAGTGAGGAGCCGGGAATCGTTATACTGAGGAAGCGTAATTGAAGAAGAAAAGGTATGTTTTACAAGTGGGCCTTTGCGTATGCATCTTTCAGAGGCTTGCGGTTCTCTCCCGTATAGCAGTGGAACGTACTCTGCAATTGGGGTTTACTTAGGAGCATGCTAGACTAAGTTTAGAATAGCGTAAAATTGTTTTGAAATTTTTTCGGTGTGTATGAGAGCAGTAAGACCGTATTCAAACACAGAGCTTGCTATGTTGTGCTTAAAATAGCGGAAAAAATATTTTTTACATTTTGCCGTTATATACAAGAAAACCCAGGCTCTGGTTAAATACAAGCCATGTTGGCAACGAAGGGTGCTTACTATGAGCAGTGTATATTGTATATGTGATTAAAGAGAAGAATCTAGGGCAGTAATATATGCAATTGAGAGTGTGTAGCCTGATTGTTTGTTCTTCTTCCTCAGTGAAGATTGAAAACCAATCAAGTAAAATGCAAAACCAGAGAGACAGCAGGATCACTGGCGGGAACTTTTTTGAGAAGAGAAGCAGATATCTGGCTAGTAACCTGTGGTTGCATATTATGTAGGTCAGTATGGATGGCATATAGGATCTGAAAAGAGATCAGTAGGATTTAGTGTAGCTCGCTGAAAGGAGGTTGAATGTCTATACATTGTGTTTTCTCTTCCTAGGTTACATTGGGTCCTCTTTTTCTGATACATGAAGGTGACAACAGAGTCAACCAGGTTAAATCTTTATGGTGGCCTTTTGATTCCCAACCGGGTAAGAATCCTTCTTTTGGGGAGACAGATTGCAGCTTAAACGACATGTAGAGATTCCTCTCTAACTAAATGGTCATTATTTTTGTCTATTCTTAAGACAGTAGATTTCTTACGAGGGTCCAAGGATATTTCCATTCACCAATCAGATTTCTCGAATACTTCAGGAACGTTTCAGTTATGTCGTTTTTTTGCTGTAAGTAATCATGTGACAGAAGACATGGAAAATGTTTACACATGGCTAGGACTTGTCTTCATTAATTTTCTAAACTGATTTCTCTTCTCTTTCTTTTTTTCTTCTGTAAAGCATGTTAACTAAGAAGGTGTTGGTGAAGGATCTTTTTTCCAAATGGTGGTTGGTGTTCTGGTGGTCGCACGATAAGATTTTTTCTTGTACAGACACTGAAGGGGTGTGGGATTGTGAAGTGTGTGGAGCAGAATGTTGTTTTTTGGTGATTGTGATAAAAATTGGCAGAGTGTCTCCTGACCGTCAGCTTTAGTGTGTGCGCATGGATAGCCTTATAAATTACTTATATATATTGATTGAAATTTACCCATAATTCATTGGGTTCAGGCGATGTTGACAAGAGCCTAAGTGCCCCTAGGTAAGCCGCGTTTCTCATCATATACATTCTTGCAGCCCTTACATATCTATTGTAAACCTCATTAACACCATATCTTACTTACTGTCCCCAGAATTCCTTGTCCTGAAGAGACTCCGATATCAATAGTGAGGTCTAAACGTAATCGGCAACCAATAAAGGATAGTCCTGAGAACACTAGAATGCATTCTAGTTCTGGACCTAAAAGATTGAATCAGAATCCCTAAAAGACATCTTTTAAATTCCAATAACCTGTGTTTTAATATAGTCACTTTGTGTTTAATCACATGTTGGTTATGGTCACTTTACTTGGGTCACATAAGTCACATTCCTTTATTTCTATCATAAGTGCATAAACAGTATCAAAATATGTCATGTTGCTTGAGTGTGTGCTTTTATTCCGAATTTTGTATTTACAAATAAACATCACCCACTTTGGCTGAAGTGAGTGTTAACTATATATTCTTTTAGGCTACTTTTCTCTAGTTAAAGGACTAAGTAAACATTACAATGTGCAAATTAATTTAAACATATTGATTGTATTATTCTTTTTTCTCAGGCTTGTGACTAAGTCATTGCAAAAAGTCATATATTTGCAAAAGTGAGAAATCTATGTTTGAAATTAGATCCTTGTGAACGATTGTGATTAAGCAGATAATCTAGGATGAGTGCAAAGCAGATCGGTTTGCCAGTATCTAATCGTTTAGTGTAGGCTAAATGATAAAGAACCACACAGTTTACTTATAAAAATAGATCTTTATTACAATCATTCACTAACATGTTACAATATCTCCTACCCGGAGATATTCACATTGCACACAATACTTCGGACATAGAACAAAAGGTAGTGCAAATACACAGTGGTCCCCAGAGGGGAGACCAGACCATATATCAAGGTAGTGGGAAGTGAACCTCGACCTAAGAAGAGACAGGACCCAGGAGACATAGAAGAGTTGGGAACCCAAGGAGCAACCCCAGGTGAGAGTCTAGAAACTACCAAACAGTTGGGCGAGAAGAGAATACCCAACCATATATTCAATCCAGATCAGCAGGTATATTGCGGTTGCAGTCTTACCACAGAAGGACGAAAGAGTCTGTTGGAACCCAGAAGTGATTTGAGTTGAAGAGTACCTGAAAGCAGTGGGGACAAAGTCTATACCACACCTGGAAATCAAGGAGGCATGGAAGATAAAGGCCGCTCGAGTTCAAGTAAAACCAGTTCAGTGAAGAGGCTTTAAATTTGGGTCCACAAAAACAGTAGCTCTGCCCTAGCCACCGGGATGCTTAAGACAACAGAATCGGTCCGTCCAACCAACTGCGCCGGCACGGGTCAGTTATAGCAGGGACAGGCTCATCAACAGAACCTCTCGATGTAGCTGACTCCTTTGGCATGATTCGGTTGTGGTAACCGTTGAGGTCACTGGGTGATTGAAGCAATGCAGCGACACGTTGCAGAGGAGTTTTGTTGTAGGGCATTCTATGAAGGATGCTTGCCTAAACTCAATGATAGAACAGTTCAGGCCTCGAAGGAATGCTAATCCACCACCTGTGTTGCAGAGATTTGTGGAGTCTGTTGGAGCCCAGAATTGGCAAACCAGTCATTCATGTTACGGTGACTGCGGATGCAGGAGAGTGACTCCTTCACTCCAAGGGAGATTCCTATGGATGTCTATTGATGTCCACAGGCCCAGGACGGATCCTGTATGGAGTACGGCACTGATAGTGCAGCGGGTTTGCACGAAGATAAGATCAGGAGTCAACAGAGTCTTCTCAGTTGCAGTTTCAGTCCCAAAGCAAAGGACAATGCGATCAGTTCGGCATGGTCAGCACAACTCGGCCAAGATGTCCAGATCGTCAAAGAAGAAGTGGAGTTCGATCTGAATCAAATCCCATGATGAATCTAGGGACCCACCCACAGTAAGGCCCTTAAGTACCCTAAGGTGAGGATTGGGGCGATTCAGGGGTCCTTCCCAGAGGAGGGGTCAGACAGTTAGAAAATACTCCCATGTCCTTTATCCAGTTTTGCACCACAGCGGGGAGCTAACTGCTCCCTGATCTGGTTTGAACTGGAGTATGCAAGGTGCCCTTCCAGCAGACTATATGGTGCTGGCAAGCACCCTATCCTGGCCCTAAACAATAAAACCTGTCTGAGAGGGCCATCCCTCGTTTTCCACCACTCTGCAAACACGACTACTAGTTAAAAAAAAACTATAAATTCACAGAAAAAAACAAAGGTCACAGGGACTTATAGTCAGGAATTAGCATTTAAAAAATCTTAAAAATTCACAGAAAAGAACAAAAGTTATAAGGACGTTACAGTTAGGAAATGGTATTTAAAAACATTAGAAATTCACTGGAAAAAAGCTAAAGTTTACAGAGACATTGTAGTTAGGCTTAGGTTTCACTAATATAAAAACAGACATTTAGCAATTATAGTTAGCCGAGCTAACTATAACTCGTACCCCCACAATGCACTGCTTATGTCTTCAGATATTACATCACTCATGACATGATCAGTGGCATCACTGATAACATCTCAAATGACATCATTCATGACATCATCCAGTGACTGTGAGACAAGAAATAAAGATATTTCTCCTTGTTAAACCTCACTTGGGAAGACATGGAATTTTGACATTAATTCCACTGTGTGGGATTACTGGAGGTAACAGGAGAACTTGTTGGCCCCTAAGGACCCTCAGCAGTGAAGGGGACTTAATTTCCCAACCAGGAGCACACCAGGAGGTGTAGTTTCAGAGTAGTGTAGAAAGGTGGCATGGTCTCTGAAGATCACATAGCAATCCCTCTGTGTGGGACTTCCTTGGGAGCCAACTAACACTCCAGTTACCTCAATTAAGTCCCACACAGCAGGATTGCTGAGACCTGATAAGAGGCCATGCCCCCTTTCTCCACCACTCTAGAAATGTGCCCTTTTTTCACCACTCTGCAAATACGCCTCCTGGTGCACTAATAGTTGGGGGATGAAGTCCCCTAGGCTCTTGAGGGCCTTTGTGGGCCATCTAGCCCTCCTAGTACCTCCAGTAAGACCCACAAAGGTAGATTGCTGAGCATACACCTTTCCTCCACCACTCTGCAAACACGTCTTGTGGCACATTATTTTTTGTGTGAAGAAGTCCACTTTAGTCCTGAGGCCCTCAGGAGGCAAGAGGACCTCCTCCCCTATGAGTAATGTGCTCGGAGATGTGTTTGCAGAGTGGTGGAGAAAGGGGGTGTGGACTCGGACCACATCTCAACAATCCCACTGTGTGGGGCTTACTGGAGGAAGCAGAAGGTCCTGTTAGCCCCTAAGGACCCTTAGCAGCGAAGGGGATTTCATCCCCCAACCAGGAGTGCACCAGGAGGCATGTTTGCAGAGTAGTGGAGAAAGGCAGCGGGGCCTCCGGAAGGTTTCCAGCTTTTTTTTTTCTTTTTTTAGGAAGGGGGGCTGCCCAGACCCCTACTGGGCCAATTTCGGTCCTTGTGATCCAGTCCCCAGGGGCTGTCCTTTTATTTTTTTTAAATTTTCATAAGCAAAGGACGTGTCCCACCTTCCCTGGGCCATTTTTTTGATAAATCTTTTTATTGGCATTTAGAATTAACAAAAGCATAATTGTCGAGTCACATTTAATTGTCCACACTTCCGAGCACCCCCCGCCCCCCCACCCCGTCCACATCAACAGCATCACAAACAGCAGTTCAATAGTATCCATCTTCCACCCACTGAACATTAAGTTGACACATGTCCTCACCTGCCCGGGGGGACCTCGCAAGTCCCAGGCTCAGTACCAACAAGCCCTTAATAGGGAGCGGTGTCCCAATCAGTGTGGTTATTAGCATGTCAATCAGTCTCCAAGCCCCCATCAAAACCATGATACTTCCTCCATTTCCCCCACACCTTGTGACACTTCCGAGGACAACCCCTGGCCTTGTAGGTCACTCTCTCAGCCGCCATGTACAAATCTACTCCCCCTCCTCCAGTCTCCCTCTTTGGGGGGCGACAACGCTCCCCACTCTCACGCCAGATGTCCCTTTGCCACTATTAGGGCCAGTAGGGCAAAGATCAAGTGTGGGCGTCTCAGATGCACATCAGTAGTTATTCCCAACAATACAAACTTGGGGTCTAGTGTGAGCGTCACCTCCAGAATCTTACTCAACTCTCCTAGAATGTGCGTCTAGTAAGTGTTAATGATAGAGCAGTCCCAGAGGGTGTGGAAGAAAGTTCCCTGCGGGTAATCGCACCTCAAACAGCGGGGATCACTAGCTCTACCCATGCGGTGCATCCTGACCCCGTCATAGTAGATCCTAGGTAGTATTTTGTACTGGATAAGACGTAATCAGGTTTTAATCACAACCTCTCCATGATGCATCAGTTCCGCTTCCCAGTCTATTGTGTCCATGTCGCCCACGTCCTGTTCCCAAACTGCCATCAGGTTCCCCAGCCTGTCCGGTGTATTATTGTTCAGGGTTTTATATGTCAGGGACACCAGTTTATTGGGAACATGTTCCTGCAGCAAGCGACCTTCTAGCGGGGCATATTCCGGTAATGGGGAGGTGATCGCCACCTCAGCCTGCCAGGCGTGGCGTAAATGTGCGTATTTAAGGAACTGCACTGGGGTCAGTCCATACTCCGCCCGCAGGGTCTCATACACTTTAAACTCTCCTCTCGCCACTAGGTCCCCCAACTATGAGATCCCAATAGCATCCCACCCGCCAAAGCCAGTCAGTTTATGTGTCTCCCTCAGCCATGTGCAGGTCCATATCGGTGTCTACTTGGTCGGTTGATGTGTCCATCCCATCATCCTTGTCGCCCTGTCCCATACCTCTATAGTGATTTGTGTGGCTGGTAGTAACCGTCGCTTCCCGACCCCCCATATAAATAGTGTAGGCTAGTGCGCGTTCCATGGTGACCCTCTCTAACCTATATGTCAGGTGATACGCGGGCGCATGGAGCCACTCATTTATCGGCGCGAGATGTTCGGCCCAATAATATGCCTCCAAGTCCGGCAGGTAGTTCCCCCCATTACATTGTTTTCTTTGGAGTGTAGCTAGGGCTATTCTGGGTTGCTTCCCCAACCACAATAAGGCGTGTAATTCAGCATTTATTACTTGGAATGTCTGTCTGGAGAGGGGAAAGTATTAATTCTGCAGGGCATACAGAAAACGGGGCAACGTGATCATTTTAAACATCGCCGCTAGGCCTAAGATTGTAAGGGGGAGGGCCTTCCATCGGAGGGCATCATCTCCTAAGGTCTTTGTTAGAAGCGGCTGTCTCTAGTTGGCAGAGGTATACACTTCTGACAGATAGGGACACACCTTTTCTAGTCAGGGCAAGGGGATCACACACTTAGATAACCCCTGCTCACCCCCTTGGTAGCTTGGCAAAGCAGACAGGCTTATCTCAGAGGCAGTGCGTTAAGCATTTATGACCACATACAGTAATAAAATGAATACACTACAAATGGACACTACACAGTAGTATTATAAAAATAAGGATTTTTATATAAGGCTTAGCACAAGACCAAATAACGACAAAAATATACCACCGTCTTAATAAATACTCTTGGAAGGAAAAATAATAGTTCAAGCACGGTTTCTTCTTAGCACAAAGTCTTTAGTATCAAAAGCAACTCTTCTTCTCTAAAACACAGTTCTTGGCAACAATGTAACTCACACGGGAGTCACACAACGTCGAGGCAAAGTTAATCCAAAGGTTCGGCGTCGACCGCAAGGAGCGCTACGTCGAGCCCGGAGTCGCACAGACCCCCACAACACAGTACCTTGGAAAAGTGAAGCACTCGATGATCAGCGGCATCGAGATGTCCGGCGTCGCATCTTTGGCGTCGATTGGGCCTCGGAGTCGGGGCGATCTGCAGCGGCGTCGACCGAAGTCAGGCGGGAGCAGCGCTCACGAGATGAAGCAGGATACGGCGTCGTCGATGTCGATGTTGCAAGAGTGAGCAGCGCTCACGGCATCGAGAGGGCTCGAAGTCGATGCGATCAGCAGCGGTGCCGGCACGAGGTCACTTGGAGCTGGAGCCGAACTCACTACTCACTGGCGTAGTTGCTGGCGTCGATCGGGCCCGGCGGCCGGCGTCGAGGAAGCGGGACACTGGAGCCGTTACTCACGATGTCGAGCTGGATTCGACGGCGTCCGTCGGCGTCGAGATTGCTGGATTCTTTCAGAGGTGCTGGATTCACAAGTTCCAGCAAACAGCACTTTAAGCAGATGAAGTCCTTTAGCCATCCCTGTGACTTCAACAGGAGACTGGCACTCTTCCAGCCCTTGGAGATTTTCTCAGCAAAGATTGAGAGTACAGACACAGTTCCTCTCTCCTGGTTCCTTGGCAAAAATAAAGAAGCAATGCAGGATTCCCCCAACAAACAGCACTCTGGCAGAAGGGGTAGGCAGTCCTTAGATCAGCAGGCTTCTTGTCCTTGGTTCAGGTTTCCTTGTCAGAAGTGATCTAAATTCTTGGTTCAGGGGTCCTTCTCTTATACCCCTTTTTGGCTTTGATCCCTTTGTCCATGCAGGGGAATTTCCCCCCATCTCTGGTTTGTTGTGGGTGTTGCCAGGCCGAAGCACCTGGCCTATTCACTGTGCAGGGCAGAGTCTTCAGCCACCCAGCAGGAGCGGAGCCAGCATTGTCACTGGCAGGGGCAGGGCCATCAGCTGCCCGGCAGGAGGTGGGGCCAGGAAAGTCCCTGGCAGGCACAGAGTCATCACTCGCCTGGTAGGGGGGCGGAGCCAGCATTGTATCAGGCAGGGCAGGCTATCAGGAGCTACTTTTCCCCTACTCTCAATGCAAATGCCCCACTCATCCCACACTGACTCATTCAGACCTCTGGAGCCACCCAGCTCCTGTCACACGCACACCAGAACCAGCAGAGACCGGTAGACAGTTAGACAAGAAAATAGCTACTTTCTAAAAGTGCTATTTTCAAACACAGAGTCCAAAAACCATCCACACAAACGGATGCGTTATTAAACCCTGAGTTCAGGGATACCAAACTCGACATTGCACCATGCTCCCCGAGCCCGCTAGGATTATAGCATTTATAATCCTGGCAGCCCATTCTAACTTATGGAGAGCAGGTTACCTTACAATAGTGAAAAACGAATATGGCTGTAATTCACTATTAGGACATGCCAACCTTGTCAGGCTTGTCCTACCTTATGCTTACAATGCACCCTGCCCTTGGGCCTACCATAGGGGTGACTAACATGAAGTTAAGGGAAGGTTTAGGGACTGGCAAGTAGGTGTACTTGCGCAGTCTGCGTGACAGTACCAGACTGCACGTGGTCTAGCAATGGTAGACCTTCAGACATACTTTTACTAGGCCGCTCTTGTGGGTGGCACAACACGTGCTGCAGGCCCACTAGCAGCATTTGTATTTACAAGCCCTGGCACTCCTGGTGCACTCTACTAGGGACTGACAGTAAACCAAATAAGCCAAACATGGAATTCAATCAATACAGCAATTTCACATAGGGAGCACTTGCACTGTGGCACTGATCAGCAGTGGCACAGTGCCCAAAGCATTTACCAGCAAAAACATCGTAAACAGAGGAGGCAAACAGAAAAAATGGAGGAGAGACTCATGCCATTGATGCCAGGTCTAACACGTGTCCCCTCCAGCTGAAATGTGGGGAGAACTACCCTTACCCTAGGGAGTCCTCATCACTAATGCGGAAAAATCTGGACAGACCATCAGCATTGGCGTGATCTGTGCCAGGGCGGTTTTCCACCGTGAAGTCCATCCCCTGTAGGGAAATGGACCACCTCAACAGCTTTGGATTCTCACCCCTCATTTGCATCAACCATCTGAGGGGCCTGTGGTCTGTCTGAACCCGGAAGTGAGTCCCAAACAGGTAGGGTCTTAGCTTCTTCAGCGCCCAGACCACAGCAAATGCTTCTCTCTCTATCACACTCCATCTCTGTTCCCTGGGAAGTAACCTCCTACTGATGAAAGCTACAGGTAAGTCTCGGCCCTCTTCATTCACCTGAGCTAGAACAGCCCCCACGCCATGCTCTGAAGCGGCCGTCTGGAAAACAAATTCTTTAGAAAAGTCGGGTGCCTGGAGTATGGGTGCTGTGCACATTGCAGTTTTCAGGGTGTCAAAGGCCGTCTGACAGGCGTCAGTCCAGATCACGAGTCGTGGCTGCTTCCTGGAAGTCAGCGAAGTCAAGGGGTGCACAATGTTACCATAATCCTTGACAAACCTCCTGTAGTAACCCGTGAGACCCAAGAAGGCTCTCACCTGAGTCTGGGTTTTGGGCGGTGCCCATGCCAGGATGGTATCAATCTTGGGTTGCAGGGGGGCCACCTTGTCGCTCCCTACTTGGTGCCCCAAGTACACCACTGAACCCTGCCCAATCTGGTACTTACTGGCTTTGATTGTGAGGCCTGCTCTGCGCATGGCCAACAACACTTCCTGGAGGTAGCGCAAGTGTTCCTCCCAGCTGGCGCTGAACACTGCGATGTCGTCCAGGTAGGCGGCACTGAAATCCTCCAGTCCAGCCAAGACCTGGTTGACCAACCTCTGGAAGGTGGCAGGGGCATTCTTCATCCCAAAGGGCATAACCCGGAACTGGTAGTGCCCATCTGGTGTGGAGAATGCTGACCTCTCTTTTGCCCCATCAGTCAAGGCGATCTGCCAGTACCCAGACGTTAGATCAAACGTACTAAGGTACCGGGCAGCCCCCAACCGATCTATGAGCTCATCAGCTCTGGGGATGGGGTGCGCGTCAGTCTTGGTGACTGAATTGAGTCCTCGGTAATCCACACAGAACCGAAGTTCCGGTGAAGCACCAGGCGCTGCAGCCTTTGGGACCAAGACCACTGGGCTGGCCCAAGGACTGCTAGAGGACTCAACCACCCCTAAGGCAAACATTTCGGAGACCTCCTCCTTGATGTATGCTCTGACCTTGTCAGTCACTCTGTAAGCCTTGTGCTTCACAGGAGTGCTGTCCCCGGTGTCCACATCATGGACACACCACTGAGTGACACCAGGAATCAAGGAAAACAGATCAGGGAATTGTCCCAACAATTGGCGACAAACCTGCTGCTGTTCAGGGGTCAGTGTGTCAGAGAGGACAACACCATCCACTGACCCATCTTGCTCTTTTGCAGACAGGAGGTCAGGAAGAGGCTCACTCTCCTCCTCCATTCCAGCATCTGTAGCTAGGAGCATGCCCACTTCGGACCTTTCTAAGTGGGGCTTTAAACGGTTGACATGCAGGACCCGCAAGGGGTTCCTGGGAGATTCCAAGTCCACCATGTAGGTGACATCTCTCTTTTTCTCCACAACCTTAAATGGTCCAGTCCACCTGTCCTTGAGCGCACAAGGTTCCACAGGGGACATAACCCAAACTTTCTGTCCAGGCTGAAGCTCTACCAGAGTGGCCTTCTGGTTGTACCACCGCTTCATCTCCTCCTGGCTGGCCTCCAGATTTGCCTGAGCAAGATCTCTGAAGCGCCTAGTCTGGTTCCTAAAGGCCAGCATGTAACTGTATACATCCTGGGGAGGTTTCCTGGGAGATTGCTCCCAGCCTTCTTTGACCAGACTCAAAGGTTCTCTTACCGGGTGACCATACAGAAGCTCAAAGGGGCTGAACCCTAGAGACTTTTGTGGCACCTCACGGTAAGCAAACAACAGGCATGGCAAGAGGACGTCCCATTTACGCCTCGTTGGTCCTTCAAGACCCATAATCATGCCTTTAAGGGTACGGTTGAATCTTTCAACCAACCCATTACCTTGAGGGTGGTAAGGAGTGGTGAACTTGTAAGTTACCCCACACTCCTTCCACAAAGACTTCATATAGTTGGAAATGAAGTTGGTGCCCCGGTCTGACACCACCTCTCTGGGGAACCCCATTCGGGAAAAAACACCCATCAGTGCCCGTCCCACCACGGGGGCCGTCACTGTTCTGAGAGGGATGGCTTCCGGGTACCGTGTGGCATGGTCCACCAAGACCAGGATGAACCTGTTGCCTAGGGCTGTCTTTCGGTCCAGGGGCCCAACAATGTCAATCCCCACCCGGTCAAAGGGGGTACTGACCACGGGAAAAGGTTGGAGGGGAGCCTTCTGCTTCCGCCCGCTTTTCCCACTTGCCTGGCAAGTTTGACAGGTCTTGCAATGGATATCTGTATCCCTTCTCATCTGAGGCCAATAAAAATGGGTGACAAGCCTGTCATAGGTCTTGTCCTGCCCCAGATGTCCAGCTAAAGGAACGTCATGAGCCAAACCCAGTAGGAAGGCTCTGAAGCGCTGGGGTACCACCAGCACACGGGCTGACCCAGGCTCAGCAGCCTTAGGCTCGCAATACAGGAGGTCGTTCTCCCAGTAAACAAAATGTGACCCTGACTGATCACCTGAGGTTTGGGCTGAGGCCTGTGCCTCATACCCACAAGAGAAGGGCACACTTTCTGTTCTGCACAGAATTCTTCCCTGGAGGGACCACCATCCTGCTGCCAGTGGGTCAGCTCGGGCAGGTCTCCCAGTTCAGCAACTTGTTCACCTGTGGGTTCCAGGGCATGCCCCTCAAGGCCTGCCTCCTCCTGGACCACGGGAACTACGGGGGACGGTTTCCCGCGCCCCCTGCCTCTTCTCTTCACAGCTGGGTCTTGGGCCATACTTTCAGGCTCCAGAACCCCATCAACACCCTTACTTGCTGTCATGGATCGAGTGGTTGCACACACCCACTCTGGCACACCCAACATTTTCAAATGTGTCTCCCTCTCCACCTTAGCCCAAGGGGAGTCTTCCAAATCATTGCCCAGGAGACAATCAACAGGCATGGCGGGCCTTACAGCAACTTGAAGAGTACCTGAAACTCCCCCCCATTCAAAGGGAACCTGAGCTACCTCACAAGCTCTCTGGGAGTTGTCAGCAGCTATCACAGGGTAGAATGCGTGGGGAACCACCTGCTCTCTGGACACCAAGTGACACTTGACAGCTGTCACACTCGCTCCGGTGTCTCTGAGAGCTTCCACTCTATGGCCATTAATGGTCACCCACTGCCTATATTTCTTAGTGTTACTAGGCAGAGGGGGTGGAGGGACCAATTCCATGTCTCCTAGAGAGACCAGGGATATCTCTGCGGGACCCTCCCCACCATGGGCAACCATCTCCTCCCCTCCCAGGGCTACACTCGCCAACTGACGGGGGGCGGCACGTGGTGGTGCACTAGAGTTCTTCAAGGGACACTGGGGATCATAAAACCGGTGTCCCACCTGCTTACAAGCGAAGCAGGTCATTGGGCCCCTACGAACAGGTTTACCTGTCGGGGCCTCTGATTTCTTCTCTGGGGGAGGCTGGGAACCCTTCCCTTGGTTCCCTTGGGGATTACTTTGGGGCCCTTTCCGGAACTCCCTCTGTTTACCCTTGTCCCCCCCACTCTTCTGCTGGGGACCATGCCCACCTTTGGCTGAGTCTCCCACTGGACCCTTGTGGACCCTGGTACTGACCCAGCGGTCCGCCTCTTCAGCAAGTTTTCTAGGGTTAGATATCTTGCTATCAATAAGGTGCTGGCGCAGCTCTGTAAAACAGTTATTAGACAAGTGCTCCCAAGCAAACAAATCATAAAGAGCATCATAACTTTCCACTTTGCTGCCCTTTACCCAACCATCCATGGCTCTGCAAAAAAATGACACATATTAAACCCACGTAGTACCAGGCAACTTCTTACATTCTCTAAAGGCCTGTCTGTACTTTTCTGGGGTTAGGCCATACCTTAACATTAAAGCATCTTTCATATGAGTATAAGACATCCTATCCTCAACAGGCATGTCTAACAGGGTATCTCTTCCCTCATTCACAAAGCGACCCCACAACCCCGCTCCCCAATCCTTCTCACGGACCCGGTGGGCCAACAATGCTAACTCATATGCTTTAAACCATTGACTAATATCCTCATTCTTCTGAAAATCTTTGATCACATCTTTGGGAAAATAAAACCTACTTTCTGCAGGCACAGATGGGATGCTGCCACCAGAGGGATTCAATTCTAACTCTTTAGCTTTGAGCTCCAACTCCCTCATCCTGGTATCACGCTCAAAAGCTAACTTCTAACTTTCAAACTCTAACCTTTTGATCTCCATATCAGCTTCTCTCCTGCCTCTTGCATTCTTTATTTCCAACTGCCCATTTATCTTAAGTTTTGCCATTTCCATGTTGTAAGCTCGCTCTTTCTCCCTTTCTTCTCTTTCTTCAGGAGAAAGACCTTTGGAGGAAACACTGCTGCCAGGAGGGGATGAAGGCCCATTCACTGGCACCTCCTCCTCCCCTTCCCCTGGCGGTACCACCACCGGATCAGAGGGATCTCTGGCCTCTAACCAGGCCTCCAATGCTTTGAGATATTCTGCTTTCTTGGAGAGGCCTGGAGTAGGGACTTTCAATTGCTTGCAAAAGTGTTTCAGCTGCTGTGCTTTGTAATCCTTTATCTTACTCCTATCAAATTCCTCCCCAACAACAGCAGGGGTAGTGACTCCGGCATCACTCATGGTCAAAACTGGCAGTTTCAAAAATCAAGCTTCAGGAAAGCGGAGAAAAAAAATAGAATATCCAACCAAGTAGATTGTGAATGCGCTATGGTCTGCTTTCACTATGTAGCGTACACTAATCACTGCACATGGGTCATAAATGCAAAGTTCAAATCCTCACCGCTGACCCACCAATGTTAGAAGCGGCTGTCTCTAGTTGGCAGAGGTATACACTTCTGACAGATAGGGACACACCTTTTCTAGTCAGGGCAAGGGGATCACTTAGATAACCCCTGCTCACCCCCTTGGTAGCTTGGCAAAGCAGACAGGCTTATCTCAGAGGCAGTGCGTTAAGCATTTATGACCACATACAGTAATAAAATGAATACACTACAAATGGACACGACACAGTAGTATTATAAAAATAAGGATTTTTATATAAGGCTTAGCACAAGACCAAATAACGACAAAAATATACCACAGTCTTAATAAATACTCTTGGAAGGAAAAATAATAGTTCAAGCACGGTTTCTTCTTAGCACAAAGTCTTTAGTATCAAAAGCAACTCTTCTTCTCTAAAACACAGTTCTTGGCAACAATGTAACTCACACGGGAGTCACACGACGTCGAGGCAAAGTTAATCCAAAGGTTCGGCGTCGACCGCGAGGAGCGCTACGTCGAGCCCGGAGTCGCACAGACCCCCACAACACAGTACCTTGGAAAAGTGAAGCACTCGATGATCAGCGCCGTCGAGATGTCCGGCGTCGCGTCTTCGGCGTCGATCGGGCCTCGGAGTCGGGGCGATCTGCAGCGGCGTCGACCGAAGTCAGGCGGGAGCAGCCCTCACGAGATGAAGCAGGATACGGCGTCGTCGATGTCGATGTTGCAAGAGTGAGCAGCGCTCACGGCGTCGAGAGGGCTCGAAGTCGATGCGATCAGCAGCGGTGCCGACATGAGGTCACTTGGAGCTGGAGCCGAACTCACTACTCACTGGCGTTGTTGCTGGCGTCGATCGGGCCCGGCGGCCGGCGTCGAGGAAGCGGGACACTGGAGCCGTTACTCACGATGTCGAGCTGGATTCGGCGGCGTCCATCGGCGTCGAGATTGCTGGATTCTTTCAGAGGTGCTGGATTCACAAGTTCCAGCAAACAGCACTTTAAGCAGATGAAGTCCTTTAGCCATCCCTGTGACTTCAACAGGAGACTGGCACTCTTCCAGCCCTTGGAGATTTTCTTAGCAAAGATTGAGAGTACACACACAGTTCCTCTCTCCTGGTTCCTTGGCAAAAATAAAGAAGCAATGCAGGATTCCCCCAACAAACAGCACTCTGGCAGAAGGGGTAGGCAGTCCTTAGATCAGCAGGCTTCTTGTCCTTGGTTCAGGTTTCCTTGTCAGAAGTGATCTAAATTCTTGGTTCAGGGGTCCTTCTCTTATACCCCTTTTTGGCTTTGATCCCTTTGTCCATGCAGGGGAATTTCCCCCCATCTCCGGTTTGTTGTGGGTGTTGCCAGGCCGAAGCACCTGGCCTATTCACTGTACAGGGCAGAGTCTTCAGCCGCCCAGCAGGAGCGGAGCCAGCATTGTCACTGGCAGGGGCAGGGCCATCAGCTGCCCGGCAGGAGGTGGGGCCAGGAAAGTCCCTGGCAGGCACAGAGTCATCACTCGCCTGGTAGGGGGGCGGAGCCATCATTGTATCAGGCAGGGCAGGCTATCAGGAGCTACTTTTCCCCTACTCTCAATGCAAATGCCCCACTCATCCCACACTGACTCATTCAGACCTCTGGAGCCACCCAGCTCCTGTCACACGCACACCAGAACCAGCAGAGACCGGTAGACAGTTAGACAAGAAAATAGCTACTTTCTAAAAGTGCTATTTTCAAACACAGAGTCCAAAAACCATCCACACAAACGGATGCGTTATTAAACCCTGAGTTCAGGGATACCAAACTCGACATTGCACCATGCTCCCCGAGCCCGCTAGGATTATAGCATTTATAATCCTGGCAGCCCATTCTAACTTATGGAGAGCAGGTTACCTTACAATAGTGAAAAACGAATATGGCTGTAATTCACTATTAGGACATGCCAACCCTGTCAGGCTTGTCCTACCTTATGCTTACAATGCACCCTGCCCTTGGGCCTACCATAGGGGTGACTAACATGAAGTTAAGGGAAGGTTTAGGGACTGGCAAGTAGGTGTACTTGCGCAGTCTGCGTGACAGTACCAGACTGCACGTGGTCTAGCAATGGTAGACCTTCAGACATACTTTTACTAGGCCGCTCTTGTGGGTGGCACAACACGTGCTGCAGGCCCACTAGCAGCATTTGTATTTACAAGCCCTGGCACTCCTGGTGCACTCTACTAGGGACTGACAGTAAACCAAATAAGCCAAACATGGAATTCAATCAATACAGCAATTTCACATAGGGAGCACTTGCACTGTGGCACTGATCAGCAGTGGCACAGTTCCCAAAGCATTTACCAGCAAAAACATCGTAAACAGAGGAGGCAAACAGAAAAAATGGAGGAGAGACTCATGCCAATGATGCCAGGTCTAACAGTCTTAATCACTCTCTGGATGTTTTTTTGTTAGGAAACATGCGTGTCGATAGTCAGATAGATCCCTAAGTATTTAAACCCTAACTGAGTGACCTGGCTGGTGCCCGGTAGTGGGGGCCACTCTTTCTCCACGTGTGGGCTGTATAGAATTGATTTGTGCCAGTTGATCGTGTATCCCTAAAAGGAGCCATACCTATCTAAAAGTTTAAATAGCGCAGGGACCGTAATCGCCAATTGTGTCACATATAGGAGAATATCGTTTGCATAAAGCGAGAACTTTTCCTCCTGTAGGTCCGCCTGTGTTATACGGAAGCCTCGCACCTCTTCCGCCTGGCGGATTTAACACGCCACTATTTCAATTGTGAGGGCGAATAACAACGGGGACAGGAGTCATCCCTGGGATGTCCCCCTTTGAACAGGAAAGTCATCAGACAGTACTCCGTTTACTTTAACCCGGGCTCTAGGATCTCTGTATAAAAGTCCCACCCACTGCTGAAAAATGGGGCCGACCCCGAACTTGATCAGCGTCGCCTCCAGAAAGGGCCAGTGAACAGCGTCAAACGCTTTTTCAGCGTCAATCGAGAGAAACATATTTGGGTCTTCCCTCTGCTTCACTTCCATGAGCCAATTATGGGTCCGCCAGAGGTTTTGCCTCATCGCCCTGTCTGGCAGGAACCCCATCTGGTCCCGATGTACCAAGCCAGAGATCACCTGACGCAGTCGAAGGGCCAGGACTGTGGCCAGGAGCTTAGCCTCCACATTGAGGAGGGAAATTGGTCTATATGACTCGCAGATGTCGGGGCCTGCACTGTGTATATATAGGCACGATCGTGGCCATTCTCAGGTCCGGCGGGAGAGTACCGTCTTGGGCGACATCGCTAAAGAGTGCCAGAAGGTGGGGTATCAAGAGGTCGGCTCCTTTCTTAAAAAATTCCACCAGGAGACCATTCGGGCCCGGGGCCTACCCCAGCCGAAGTCTAGCTATTGCCTCTCTTATTTCTGTGGCCATTATGTTGGCCTCGAGGAAATCACTATCGTCGTCCGGCAAGACTGAGGTGAGGATCTCGGCCATATAGGCCGTGATTTCGTCTATGCCACCAAAATCCTTGGCCTTATAAAATTCCCAAGCGATCTGGGGGTCTCCTTTCTGCAGCTGTCCCTGTCCATCAATCACGCCTTCTACCCTCCGGGCATCCCTTTCCCTGCGACTTAGCCAGGCCAAGAGCCTTCCAGGCTTATCTCCAACATCGTACAGCCGGTGTAGGGTTGCAAGTGCCTGTGCCTTTGCTTCGTTCGTAGCCAGTTCCATATATTGTCATTGAGTGTGCAGCAGGTGCCGAAGCACCTGTGGATCTCTGTCTGTCGGGTGTTTCTGTTCGAGGTCTAGAATTTGGGTTTCCAATGTGCATAATTCCTCTTGGCCTTTCTGTTTCTCCCAGGATACCCTACTTTGTGCCCTATCATGGAGCACCACCTTATAGGCTTCCCGCAGTGTAACCCATGACTGTACGGAGCCCATATTTTCAGCAAAATAGACCTTCCTGGCTGCTCAGAAGCCCTGCAGTATCTCGGTGTTTTGCAGATCCCACGCCGTAAGCCTCCAACCCCCGTCACAAGGTCGCGGCCTCCCTCCCAGTCGGACCAGTAGTGGAGAGTGGTCCGAAATACCCCGTGCCAAGTAGTCGGCTACGTCATCAGCCCTAAGAGCGTGTCCGGGTAGGAAGATATAGTCCAGGCAGGAATGTACGTTGTGTGCCCCCGAGTAATAGGAATAGCTTCTTACGTCTGAGTGCAACCACCTCCACATGTCCGTCAACCCCAGGGTATCCATAGTCTTGGCCAGTGGCGTTGTTGGGGAGCTGTCAGCTCGCCGTCCTTGACCGGTCCAGGGGGGCGGACATAACGTCGTTAAAGTCGCCAGCTATGATGTGTAGTGTATCTTGTGTGTCTAGTAGTACCTCCGCCACCCCGGTCAGCGTCCTGGCCTTCAGTTTTTGGGGGGCATATACTGAGACTAAAGTAACCCATTGCCTCCCCCATGTTCCCGTCACCTCTACATGGTCCCTTGTGGATTTATCCAAGTCCGGGTCACGTTAAAGGGAGGGACTTATTCATCATGATAGCTACCCCCCGTGATCCCGATGTGTATCCCGCATGGGCTAATACTTTGTAAGCTCCTCTTGCCAAGAATCCACATTTCGTTCCCTTAAGATGGGTCTCCTGGGGGCATACTACGTCGGGGTGCAACCGTTTAATCTGCCTCGTCACCAGCCCTCGTTTAATCTTGTCACCCAGACCATTGACGTTCCAAGTGAGAATCTTACAGGGGCCTATCTCCCACCCGTCCCCATGGGCTTCGTGTGCAGTCACAGTGGCCATGTCGTGGTAGTGGTCAAGTAGGCGTCGTGGATGGGGCTGACGGCATGCGTGTCTATCAGTGCGGACCTGCGTTCCACATGCCAGTCAAACAAAAACATAACACATAACATAACTCCCTCAACCAATAAACGGGTGTGACCCCCCTCACCCCTCCGACCCCCTCCCTCCCCTTGGACACCCCCCCGGCAACATGACGGGAAGTGGACTCTAGGGCAGGCAGAGGTCTTTCGCCCTCCCTTGCCCAACTACTCCACAAGTTCCAACTCCTGTGGATATATCTCAGAACCATCAAGGGAAGGCCCAGAAAAGACGTGAACAAAATATTCAGCACTTGAAAGGAAGGAGAGAGAAATTAAGAAGGAGGAATAATAATCAGAAAGTTAGGACAGGGATGAGAGAGCTAGAGATATGAAGAGTAAGGGAATGTGTGTCCAGCCGGCAAGCTCCAGCTGAATAGTGAACAACATGGGTAGTCCTGCAGACCCGTAGTCAGGAGTTAGAGTCCGGAGGGTCAGGTTGGGATGCCCCGGCGCCGGGCAACGTTGCCTGTTCCAGAGCCAAAATCTCATCCGCCAAAGGGTGCATCGAGGGATCCAACTCCTCCTCCCCTTCCTAGGAGGACTGACCGCTTTCAATGTCTGCACCTCCGTCCACTCCGGTGTCAATATGGTGCAGCGCAGAGGTGCAGAGCGCTCGTGCGCTTGCCGTGAGTCTGGAGTCAAGTGATCCACCGGTGCGGCGTCTCCTCCATCTCAAACCCTTCTGGACATACGGGGTAACTTCCAGGGTGCGGCCCTTTCGAAGTTGGCGGAGTCAGAGTGAGCGTTGCAAGTCCAGAGAACGGCCGCCAGGCCCGTTCGAGGGAGGCGGCCCACTGGCCTGTGTTTCCGGACGCCTCACTGGGGGATGCTCCTCAAGCCATTGCCATGCCTCCTCCGGTGTCTGAAAGAAATGAGACCTGCCGAGGAAGAGGAATTTCAGTTTTGCTGGAAAGAGCAACATGTATTGGATTTTGTGTTCTCTCACGGAGTCAAAAGTGCGCCTCTGCTTTTACACCTCCCTACTATAGTCGGGGAAAATCATGATCCGGGCATTTTTATTTCTGATGTCTCCAAGTTTACGGGCCTCTCTTAAGATCACATCCCTATCTAGGAAGTTCAAAAATCGGCCGTGGCTGGACCTCCACAGGCGGTCTGACCAGCAACGCCCGATGGGCTCGTTCAATGACAAAGCAGGAGGAGAATTTATCCACCGGAAGGTGTTCCATAGCCATGTGCATAAAAAGTCCGGCATATTAGTCCCCTCAATTCCTCCTCTAAAGCCCACAAAGCGGAGGTTATTGCGTCGGGCCCTATTTTCGGCATCATCCACTCTCCACAGCAGCTCCTTATGCGATGACTGAAGTTCTCGCATGCCTTTATTATGGTCATGTACCGAATCTTCCACCTCTCCCAGCCGCGTCTCCGCCTCGGTGACTCTACCAGCTAGATTGCGGAGGTCTTGCCACCTCCGTCCCCACCGCCCCAATCCGTCCCTCCAGCGCTGTTCTGGATGCCTGTATTGCCTGGAGGAGGGTATCTGTGTCAGAGCAGGTACGAGGGCACTCCTCTGGCGGGGGGGCGAGGACCTTCACATATTGGTCCATTTTGCCTTGTCGAGGTGTCTTCGGGCCCCCGTCCTGCCCCATCATGCAGGTCCTCAGGGCCGTCACTGTATGCCCGTGCCCCAGAGTCAAGGAATGCCCCCAGGTGTGTCGCAGAGAGTGGCTACCGCCGGGTCATCTGAATGGGGGGTGAGCGTCGATCAATCCACGGCCTTCTCTGCTTCTCACTGGCCGGCCGCCTCCCTGGTGGAATGCACAGGAGAGTCTCCACCCGACGTGGGTCCCTCTACTGCAAGGCCCAGTGAGGTCCCTCTAGTCCAAATGAGCCAGTCCACTCTGCAGGGCCCAGTCTCCCGAGTCTGTGGTGGCAATGGGGGGGAGATTATCACTATCACTATTACTGCCACTTCCCACCAACTGCAAGGGGGGGCATGTCTATTCAGCTTGCATGAGCCAGTGGCCTGCCCACCAGCTCCACCGCTCCCCAGCACCCCTGTAAATCCAATACAGCGTCTTTTCTCCGGAGCAGGAGGCGTCTGGTTGTCTTCAGGGCTTGGTCCTGAAAGGCCGCAGGGCCACCCCTCCACGCAGGCTGCCGATCACTCTCTGGGTCTAAGTATGGTAGGGGGAGGCGCCCGCTCAAGCCTCCCCTAGGACAACACATGCCGCCTTCAGGGCCCTCTAGGACGCCTCCGGAGCTCCGTTTCCAGGCACCTTCAGTTACGGTGGGGGAGGGGCCTCCACTCCCAAGCCCGTAGCGGCTCAGCCCCCGCCTTCAGGTCCGCGGCCGAGGAGTGCACCGCCGCTCCCAGTTTCTCTGTTGTGGGCCGGGAGTCACCCGCAGTCAGGGTAGCACGGGCCGCAGCCGTCACCACATCCGTGAGTCCGTCCGTGAGTCCGCAGTCCCCAGGCTCTGACTTCCCGGCAAGGACTCCGCCGTTCAGGTGGCGCGTGGCGCCATCTTGGGTCTCCACCAGCGCCGCCGAGCCGGAGCAGATTGTGAACCAGAGGGCTCAGGTAGGGCACTGAGACTCTCTGGTATTGTTGCAGGGACTCCAGGAAGCAAGGTAGAGGGGTCTGAGGTGGTCTCCGGGCACGCAGGGGACCGGAATTTGTGTCGGATAATGCTTCCAGCCGGAGCTCGGTGAAAGCGCATCCTATTCCGCCATGCTGCTGGCCACGCCCCCCTCCCTGGGCCATTTTTGGCCCAGGGAACACATCCCCTGGGGCCAGGACTCTTTGTTGGGGACCGTATGGGGAGCCTGAAGGACCCTGTGGTCCCTGCCAGCTCCCTGCCTCCTGTGGGAGCCGACATTGCTTATTACACACAGGGAGTTGCTGACATGCAGCTCCCTGTGTGTAAAAACCAAAGTGCTTTGCTTTGAGCAAGTGAGAGCCAAATGTTCTCGCTTGCTCAAAGCAGAGCACACTTTGCTATGGCGGGAGCACTGCTCCCACCATGTCATAGCAAACTGCAATGTCCCAGGGATGGGGACACTGGGACATTGCTGTAGCCAGCCCTGGGGGTTGGCAGTCTCCCTGGCTATGTAGGGCTCCTGGAGGGGGCTGCCTGGCTCCTATCCTTTGTTCACATTTGGCCTGGAGAAGTGGTGGTCCCCAGGGCAGTGGGAGAGGCCCTGTGTCCATCCCTGCAGTACTTCAAAGAAACAAATGTTGTGCCACTGTAAATATTAAAAGTAGCCCCGGGGACGTGCCTGACCCCAGGACATGGGGGCCACGAGGCCCCCCTTATAATTGAACTTAGCCCCTGGAGCTGGCGGTCCTCCAGGCAGGGAGGGTCCGCAAAGCCCCCATATTGTTTTAATGAGCCCCGGGGAGGTGGCAGTCTGAGAGTCCCCCACATAATTCAAAATAGCCCTGGGAGGTAGCGGTCCCTGGGGCTGTGGGAGGGCCAGATGTGCCCACCTGCATTCATAATTAAGGCTCCCTGTTTTCCATTTTTACTGATTTTTACAAATAAATACAGACAGAAAACATTGATTTTCCTTGCTGTATTTATTTTAAATGTGGATAAAAAGGGAAATTGGGTTGCTTTTTGAGTATATATATATATATATATTCACTGAAAAAACCATAGTTTATAGACCATATATAGTTAGGAATTAGCATTTACAAAACCTTATTTTACTCACACAAAACCATTGAAATTCCATATATAGTTAGTTGCACTAACTATATATCGCGCACCCGCAATCCACTGCTGATGATGTCACATATTACATCATTCATGACATGGTCAGTGACATCACTGATGACATCACTGATGACATCTCAAATGACATCACTGATGACATCACTGATGACATCTCAAATGACATCATCTAGTGTCTGTGTGTTTTTGTAAAGTTTAAATATGTTTTACATATTGAAGAATGAGTGGATGTATGGAAGACTGAGTGTGTGTGTGGCTGGCTGGGAGGTGTGTGACTCTGTGCATATCAATGTGTACTTGTATCAGTGATTGTATAAGAGAGTAAGTATGTGTTAGTATATGTGTGAAAAAGTATGGTGTTCTGTGTTTAACTGTATAGATGAGGAAATCGAAGTGTGATTGATTCTTCACAGGACTGACTAGGTGTATGAGTGCATATGATAGTGTTGTAATAATGAGTGACTGTATGTATGAGTGATTGTATGGGTGAATGAGTGAATGTGTGTGTAGACGTAGGAATCAGTGAGTGCGTATGTAGTAACTGGTATTGGTGTGTCATGATGTCATCAGTGATGTCATTTGAGATGTCATCAGTGATGTCATTTGAGGTGTCATCAGTGATGTCATCAGTGATGTCACTGAAGTATGGTGTTCTGTGTTTAACTGTATAGATGAGGAAATGGAAGTGTGATTGATTCTTTACAGGACTGACTAGGTGTGTGAGTAACTCCATGGATGAGTGGCAGTGTGTGAGTGTCTGCATAGGTGTATGAGTGCATATGATAGTGTTGTAATAATGAGTGACTGTATGTATGAGTGATTGTATGGGTGAATGAGTGAATGTGTGTGTAGACATAGGAATCAGTGAGTGCGTATGTAGTAACTGGTATTGGTGTGTCATGATGTCATCAGTGATGTCATTTGAGATGTCATCAGTGATGTCATCAGTGATGTCATTTGAGATGTCATCAGTGTTGTCATCAGTGATGTCACTGACCATGTCATGAATGATGTAATATGTGACATCATCAGCAGTGGATTGCGGGTGCGCGATATATAGTTAGTGCAACTAACTATATATGGAATTTCAATGGTTTTGTGTGAGTAAAATAAGGTTTTGTAAATGCTAATTCCTAACTATATATGGTCTATAACCTATGGTTTTTTCAGTGAATTTTCAAGGTTTTGTAAATGCTAATTCCTAACTATATATGGTCTATAACCTATGGTTTTTTCAGTGAATTTCATTGGTTTTTTAACAGCTAATATATGTAGCTGTAAAATGTATTTTTCTTTAAATCCAAAAATATATTTTATATGTTTATGAATAATTTTTTTTAAAAATATTTTTTTTTCTTCGTTCCCGCTTCGCGAATCGGGAAGCTTCCCATTAGCTGACCTTGATGCCGCGAAATAGACCGCGAGCCGGTAAACGTTTCTTTACCGCAACTGCCGCGTTAGAAAACAACATCATGACGCCTCCCGTCCGCATGACGTTTCGCGTTGTCGCGTGATACGTCATATGACGTGCTACGTTAGCGAACTGGTACGCGAAGCGAGTCGCAAAGCGCAGGTTTCTGGAAGCAAACCGGGAGGCTCTGCAAAGCGCTTAACGTAAACACAGCAGGTCATGTGACTTGGTAATAACACTTTTCATTGGTTCATTTCACTTTTGGTTTCCTAATGATGTAAGACTAGGTCATATAATCTAAAATGAACACTTTTCATTGGTTGAGAACTCTTGTTTTTCCCAAATGATGAAAATCCCTCCTTCTTTCCTCACTCTGACTTTCATCATTGTGAGAGAAAGACCCTTTGTGATCACTGAGCAATGGCTTCTTTAGTAGCTTCAGCTGGTGCTTCCCCACCACCTCCACCACATCCAAGGAAGAGTGGACCACCTGCTCAAGTTATAATTCAACAAGAAGAGGAAGAAGAGGAACAGGACGACGAGCACGAAGAGAGGCAGTTTTTGCCTGAGCAGCCCAGGACGTCTCACCGGAAAGAAAACTTCATTTGGCAATTTTTTAAAATTCCCAAAGGTCAGAAAAAAGTAAATGCAAGATACGTAACTTGCCTTATATGTCAAGATAGACTGTCCAGAGGAACCGAGAAAAAATACAGTTTCGGAAACTACACAATGCATCGCCATATGACTAGGTGGCATCCTAACAACTACAGTGCTGCACAGTTTCGGAACGACCTAGATAATCTCCCTATTATGGCCAGAAGATCTGTTGTACCGGAAGTAACGGGACCAGAGGGCAGGGAGATGGTGCCAAATATACAAATGAAATTTGGTGAAGTAAAACACATCTGCGTATTTTGCGATGGATTCATTTGCTACGGAGAAAGAAGCATCACTCTGATCAACAGAGCTATTGACTATCATATGCAAGTTTGTACGAAACGCCCAAAATAATAAATACTTTTTTTTTGTTTTGTTGCTCCTGTTGAGCCCTTTACAATGAATCGTTTTCATTGCCCCCTCCAAGAAAAACCCAAAAAAATATAAAACTGTTCAGAAAAATTCAAAAAAAGTAAAAAAATGTTCCGAAAAATATTAAAAAAAATATAAAACAACAAAAACAATAAAAAAAAAAGTTCTTTTCAGAACTACCTCCCCGTTATTAAAAAATTGGTACAATATTTGGAACTGTGCCAACCTCTATTTCTCTTAGTTCGCTTCCCAGTTCGCTCGCCGGTACGCGAACCGGAAGCAAACCAAAAACAGTAAGTATAAGGGAAGGAAACAGACACTTATGTTAAAAGAAAGACAGCTATAGGGGAGTAAACTAGAGATACTATTACCCGTAATCCACTGCTGATGATGTCACATATTACATCATTCATGACATGCTCAGTGACATCATCAGCAGAGGATTGCGGGTTTTTTGGCAACGTGCCTTATCCACGGTTTAATAACGCTGCCTTTTGCTTTATATAAGTTTTCAAATTGTATGAAATATATACCAATAGGTCGTTATGAACCTTTAGGTAGTGCTTTTCTTCATGAGGTCTGGTCGCTTCCATACACATACAGATGTTTCAAAGATGATCAAGAAGTTTATCTGAATGGAGAGGAATGCACTGAGACGCCAGATCATTCACTAATGTGTAGGCACATACAGTTACACGGTTCATGCAACAAACACCGACCAAATATGGCTTGCGTGTTGCAAGGCACGCCAGTTCCTGCTATCATCCCCACGTTCAAGTTGTTGGAAAATGGTAGTTATTTGATGCTCAATAATGAAGATTGTTCTGGGTTAATTAAAAGTATTCCTTTTATCGTAACAGTAAGTGAATGGGTTATTTGCTGCAGAAATGTTCTATTTCCTCCCACACATGAACATAGGGAGTTTTCAATCTCGCCACAAATACCAACCTTGGGAGCAGATTTCAACGGCATGGCAAGAATAAGAGCTCTTTTGTCTCAGAGAGAGGTGGCCTTGAGTTCGGCCCGTGAAACTTTCGTGCTTCACATAGCGAAACACCCGTACAGAGGTGCAGACCCTTTTCAATTCAGATTTGCCTTTCCATTTCAGCAAGATGGTTCGGACTATCTCTAACGCATCCTCCACAAAGGCCCTGGCGCACTTTTTTAAAGTTGTTACCAGTGGTCTCGTGACTTCATTTGAGAAAATCTTTGGAGTCATCCCTGCTTTCTTTCATTGTATTTTTTCCACTCTGCTTCGTGGATTGCCATTTTTACTTGCATTACCAGCGGACGCTCTTGTGCTTTTTTACATTTTTAAATATGGATGTCCCTCCTATGCAACCTCCCGCCCTGCAGCTGCTGACACTGTTCCGCAATCGCATGCTAGAATATTATGGCACAATGCCGTTGGCGATATTAAGCACGGCATATGGATTATCTTTTCGATTCTCCTACTTCACCTGTGTCCAGCCTGTATTTCACTGCCTGACCTGTGATTTCGATTGGGCCATTGATTTGTGTCTCTGCGGACCGGTTTCTCCTGACGTCGACTTTAATCAGCTGATGACTCCTATCATTACTCACGAGTTGGTTTGTCCTGGCGAAAGGATTATGGCTGTGGCATTGATGCATGGACTAATTGGTCCCTGGAATTTACTGGCGGCAACACAGTCTTTCTTGGAACAGAGCTTTCTTGAAAACCCACCGAGCTGTCCTCTGATGGTGATAGAGGATCCGGTGCTGGGAGAGCACGTATGTTCTTTTCCGCTTTTAAATTGGATGGCTGAACTGTTTTCGGATGAAGACGGTGACTTCCTATTGGAGGCTGTTGCAGCTTATTTTGCATACACAGTTATGTCATAGACCTTTTTCATGTTTGATATGCTGAGTACTAGCATTTCATTGACAATTCATTGACTTATTTGTCAAGTTTTTATTATTTACCTTGCCTATTGGCTTAAGACTCGATAAAGTACTTGGCTGTTTTATTTTTCTTTAGCATTAAATTTTCCTAGTTTTTAATGCTTTACCTTGCGGACCGTCCACATATAAACTTGCAATCTGCTCTCATGAGATGGCACTTCTATTATCTTATTCAGTTCGTTTCCGGATCATGGGGAGGTGTCATCTAGGTCCTGGATATCTTTACACCGTGTTAAGTTAGCATGGGCTCATTACCGGTTTAAACGCCATTTTTCCTTTTTTGCAACTTCTGCACACGACACTTAGTTGTTGCTTTAGCTTTCAACCTAGTAGTTCATCGTGGTTTACATGAGAATAATATGTTATTGCTCTACTATCTGCTTTGCTTGTTAAACTATATCTGTACAGCGAGTGCTAAAGTTTCAAGAACAACACGATACAGAATTGTTATGAGGTCTGATCTCCACGACTTCATACTCATAACATAAGTGCAACTTCTGCCAATTCTGGGCATGAGGCGGGTTTTATATTGCTTTGCCGAACACACATACACAACACTTGATGCGGTTCACATGAAGAGAGAGCTGGTGTATGCTGATGTGATTCCTTCAAATCTAAGACACTAAAGTATGGGCACGCCCTAAACCAACACAAAGAGACCTTCTTAGCAAATAATATAATATGTGTATTAGGGAGGGTGAGATATAAGCAGCCGCGGGCCGTGGAGGGAGTTACGGTGAGGCAGGGAGGCGGGGAGGGGGAGAAGCAGGGTGGAGCCCTCTCCACCCTGCCCCTCCCCCTCCCCGCCTCCCTGCCCCACCGTAACTCCCTCCACGGCCCGCGGCTGCTTATAAGTGTTGCTAACTCTTATTCATTTACAGCATGTTAACATACTGTCACCATTCGCTTTTTATGTACTAGTAACTATGCTGGTAATTTTGCTACTGATAATATGTGTACTTGTATTATCTAAGATACTACGCCTGAGAAGACGGCATTAGTAAATAAACATTTCAAATACACATGTGTTCTTCTTAACTCCATGTTCTGGTTTCTAAGAAATATATAACGACCGACTGTTCATGAGTTCCACGTATCCTGAGGTACTATAAGTTCATATTCTGGATTGTCTAAACATTGAGAGTTTGTTATATCCAATGTGACACTGTACCTAGCTTGCTAAGGGGTTTTTGATTACTAAGGTGAGTTTTGGGACACCCTAATTCGCCGAGGTTCCAATCCTCTGTCCACAGTTCTGTGTGAGAACAGAAACCCTGCGACAGGGGCACCCCCGACCCTTGCTGGAGCTTCATCACACTTGCGATACAACTCCAGCAATGCGCCACCTTTACGGCACAGATACATCACGCATCTGTGCTGTTTTTGCCCCATGATGCGCCGCATTGTAAATGCAGCACACCATAGGTGACGGAACAGCGGCACAGAATGACTAACACATCCCTGGTGATGCGCCAGTCATCATAAATCTATCCCTATGCTTCTTATCTTGTTAGAGATGAACCGCCATATGTATCATCAAAGTTTTTTGCATTTCCTAAATAGCGAACTTTAAGGAATAAATAGCGATTCTTTACCATTGCTAGTTTGCGATGAGCTATTTGCTAATTACAAATTACCCATTCATTTCCTTCATTTCCATAGGGCGGTTGGACTCACTTTTAGCTCGAACGGCTGAATGGATTTGCATGAAACTTGGCAAAATTGTAGGGACTGGTAGCCCGATGTGCCTTTGCTATGTCTCAAGATATATGCTCCAGTGGTTTTTACGAAAATTAACTTTGAAAAATATATATTGGGCTACATTGGCCTATATATATGTTGGAGCCCAAATGTAGCCCAATGTAGCCCAATGAAGCCCAATGAAGCCCAATGTAGCCCAATGTAGCCCAAAGATGGCCGCCAGAGACGAAAAAAAACAAATGTAGCCCAAATATCAGCCAGATGTAGCCCAACTATAGCCCAGTGACAGAATGACCAATCAGCGTCGCAAACCTCCGTTACGCGAAGCGGAGCGCTGTTACAGATATATATCTTTTTTTGAACGTTAATTTCTCAAAATCCACTGGAGCACATATATTGAGACCTAGCAAAGGCACATCGGGCTACCAGTCCCTAATATTTTACCAAGTTTCGTGCAAATCCATTCAGCCGTTCGATTATTATTATTATTTATTTTTTTTGCCCCGCGGGGCCCTTTTAAAACCTCCACATCAAACCTAGGGGGTCAGCGAGGATCTACTATTCCCCCTTATGGTCATTTGCCCCTTCGCTTTCGCCTCCTCTTGTCTCTCGATCCTACCGAGAGACAAGATGGCGGCCGCTACGGACTGTTTGGAATGTTGACAGACGCCGGAGAACCAATCAGCTTCGCTTCACAAAGCTCCGTTGCGCGAAAAGTACGCGTCCTGGAGCGCTGCCCGGTCCGCTGTTACAGATATATATCTTTTTTTAAACGTTAATTTCTCAAAATCCACTGTAGCACATATATTGAGACCTACAAAAGGCACATCGGGCTACCAGTCCCTACAATTTTGCCAAGTTTCGTGCAAATCCATTCAGCCGTTCGGGCTAAAAGTGAGGCCAACCGCCCTATGGAAAACTCAATGTTAAAAACACGTTTTGGGACCCCCCTTTTTTCTCGGCCCCCCCTTGACGAACCCCCCCCAAATTTTCGAAGGCTGCTCAGAAACAAAATGTGCCATTTTCCTGAAAATTTCAGCCAATTCCGTCCACAAACGCCAAAGTTATTAGACATAGAATTTTCAAAAATCCCATAGAGAAAAAATCCTAACTATATATACCTACTGGCGACCGCCAGTAGGTAATATATATGTATATATATATATATATATATATATATATATATATATATATATATATATATATATATATTAACCAATATCTTCCTGATAGAAAGAACTTAGCCGCACACCAGACAACGGAGCTTATATCTTTATTTCGGAATTTCAAGTCGGCAATCCTGACATGTTTCATTCCTCCCTGGAACTTTCTCAAATGTGGGCCGATTGTTTCCTGTTGTTTGTAATTAGTGTAACCACAAGACTTGCACTTGTTTTAAAATGTTCGTCCTCGTTGGCACGCCCCAGTGGCCGCAATGTCTTTTGGTACTCGTGGTCCACTTATTTTTAAAGTTTGTTATTTGTTTTCAAACCTCCCAATAGGTCATATACAGAAATTGATTATATTTGTCTGACCTTATTATCCAGATGTAAAGTCCGTTGTGCCCTAGGAAACCCATTTTCGAGGCTCCCCAAGGTCCAAACCAAAGACAGTCTTTGGCGTTCACCTGCCACTCCCTTTCGTTTTCACGATGCACACAACCATCGGTTCAGCTTCGGGAGGGCCATGGCGCACATTGTAGGAGGTGCGTCGCTGTATATATATGCCAAATACCAAAGAGAAATTGACTCGCACTCGTGGGGGGTTTAAATCCAAGTCGGATTTATTTACACAAAAGGTCAAAAGAATAGACGCTTTCCGTTGGTACGCCTTCGTCAGTATCAGGCGGCCGCCAGGACGCTGCAGAATATAAACACAAATGCAATGACTGTTGCTACACAAAATCTCGTGGGATCTGTCTCATTGAGACGCCATTTTTGGATCAGGCAACACAAATATCGGCACGATGAGAAAAGATTAAACACAAAATAAAGTATTACATTTCAAAGAGTGCAAGCAGCTTATTAGCAGAATAATATAAGCGCATACGATTAAATATAGCCCTCAAATGGGCATATAATTAAATGGTGCAGTAATGGAGAATTTCATTCAAAATTAGTTAAACCGCACAGATGTTCTCATCCACAAATCAAACTGTACTAAATCAATTAGAGGTGGATTATTACAGTTAAACAAAGAAAAAGCACTCTCAGTCATTAGACCCTATTTCATCAATTGTAGCCTGAGATCCCATTGTGCAGCTGAAAAAGTAATTAAAGACAAATATTATATACAGTATTTACAGGTGTACTTTCAGTTCCTCCCCCATATTGAGTCCCAAGGGTGTTTTAGTTGCTAGATCGATAATATATTGGGACTCTAGTCTCCTTAAACATTTGGCTCTATCTCCACCTCTGGGATCCCGAGCCACATGATCAAGGCAAAAATAACTCAAGAGTTTGCGGTCACTGTTATGGTGAGTTAAAACATAACGAGCTACTGGATAATTATTGTCATTGTTTTGTATTGCCCTTTGATGTTCTAGAATGCGGATTTTGGCAGGGTGTATTGTGCTCCCTATGTATCTAAGTCCGCACTGGCAAATGAGACAGTAGACCACGAATGGTGTCAAACAATTCATAAATTTCTTGATGGCAACTGGATCGTGATTTCCTGGTATGGAATAGCATACAACTTTCTTGCTATCCGCACATGCCTTGCATTTATTGCAAGGATGGAAACCACTTAAACCCTGTATGCCTCTGGCAGCAGGGGGCAAGTGGCTCTGTACCAGATGATCTTTAAGTGACTTACTCTTACGAAATGTTATAGATGGTTGAGCAGGAATGTCACGTCCAATAATAGGGTCAGACTTCAAAATACTCCAATTGGAATACATGATCTTCTTGAGGCTCTTTGCCGCATTGGAAAAGTTTGTAATGAGCCTCAAATTACTGGTCCCTGTATTTTTGTCTACTCTGGGAATCTCTTTGATCAGGTCAGTTCTACTCTTGACCTGGCCTTTTTTCCATGCTTCACTCAATACCCTATCTTTATAGCCTTGTTCCCTGAATCTATTGTGGCTAGCCAACCCTGCTTCATTATAGTCTTCAGGACGGGAGCTATGAAGCATGGAGCACTGAGTTGCCCGCTGTGGGCTTCCTAAAGAGAGCTGTCTGTAACTTGCCATCTGTTATGAATACTCTCTCATCTAAGTAATTCACCTCAGTGTCGCTGATTTCACCTGAGAATTTCAGATTTAGGTTGTTGTTATTGAGATGTTTTATGTAATCCTCAACTGACTCTCTACTACCTTGCCAAACAAGAGAGAGGTCATCAATGTAACGCCTCCAGATTATGGTCTTGTTGACCCAATGGTCGTAGGAGTCCGACCATGCAGTCCGCTTCTCCCACCAGCCAACAAAAAGATTCGCGTAGCTGGGGGCGAAGCAGGCTCCCATCGCCGTCCCCCGTTTTTGGCGGTAGATCTGGTCCTGAAAAATTAAAATGTTATTAAACAGACAGAAACGAAGAAAGTCAATAAGCATCTCACTATGTTCTCTATATTCTGCTGGTCTTTGTTGCAACACCTGGTTAATTACATCTAAGCCTTGTTCATGTGCAATACTGGTATATAGACTGGCTATATCCAAGGTCACCATCAGGTAATCTGATTCCCATGGGCTCCCTTCAATGTAACGTAGGAAATCCTTCGTATCTCTAGTATAAGAGGACATTTCCTCCACAAAAGGAAAGAGGTAGAAGTCTATAAACTTAGACATGTTCTCCAAAAAGCCTCCGATTGATGAAATTATCGGGCGGCCTGGCGTTTTTTCAGGGTCTTTATTCACCTTTGGCAGATGATAAAAGGTGGGTATCCTGGTGTTGGGAACTGACAGAAATTTGAGTTCCTCCACTGACAGCATACCTCTTGTATGCCATTTATGTATCAGTGATTCATATTGAGTTATACTTTCCAGGTACTCTTTCATAGCAATAGGTGTATAGTTGTCACGATTGCTAAGTTGAAGAAGTGCTTCAAAGCAATAATTTTTTCGAGTTTGTAAGACTACATTGCCGCCCTTGTCGGAGGGTTTTATTACAATGCTCTTGTCGGCTTCCAAATCCTTTATCGCTTTCCTTTGATGAAATGTCAGGTTCCACATGGGTCTATGATCCCCTGCTGGATTCTCTCTCACGTTCCCCAGGTCAAACATGACCTTATCGTGAAAAACATCAATGGTGTCCATAGTAGATGGTGGGAAAAACTTCGAGACTGGTTTAAACGGACTTGCCTCTCTTATTTGGATGTTGCTGGAAGCTGTTCCAGAGTTGGTCATATCTGGTTCCTCTTGGCTAGCTGCTGCACCTTCCGTATTCAGATCTTTCCAGAACTGCAAGAAGCTCCAACTCCTTTTCATTGATAGAGTTGGGTCCTGCTTTTTGAGTAGTTCTAAATATTGTCTGCTATGACTGCCAGGCCAATAAATGGGTGGATTGATAGATAGGGGGTTAAAAAATAAAGGAATTTTAATAACTAGGCTTTAACAGCAGTAGATATGCACAAGGTTGATACTGAAATCTGCATATTTTCATATACGTGCACTGATTTATCTTCTGCAGGTGATCACAGCACTAACAGCTGGCAGGCATTCATGTATGAGTGCATATTTATCAGTTAAATAAATGTGGAAATATACTACTTTCAGCTTAAAATTTTCAAAAAAACCAAAATTAATATGATGAATACATATTAAATTAGCAAAAAATAAATATGGATAAATACAGACAGAAATGGCAAAAACCATAAAACCGGGAGCCCGATTTATAATCAAAGGTGCCCTGGGTGGGTGGCGATCCTCGGGGCTTTGATAAGCTATAGGAGGGCAGCCCTGTGTGCCCCCTCCTATAGTTACCATATGCCGTAGGACCTGGCGCCCCTGGGTTGTTTTAAAAGCAAGCGCAGGAGCCTGTGCTTGCCTATATTTTCAAATTTTGCTAAGGATTCGCAGATCTGTGGCAAAATTACAAAATCAAATGTTTATTACCCCCAGTGGGGTCTCTCTGGGATACCCCACCATATTTGGGGGTCAGGGTATTCCTACTCTGCCCCCTTTACTTAAAAAAATCTTTTTTCTGGGATTTGGCTTCAAGCGGAGTCCCGAGATGGCTGTCAACACTTGCTGGTTGAATTGTTGACCGTCAATCAAATTTTAGTAGGATTAGCGAGTCCACTGCAAGGACTCAGGTCCCCAGATATCTATATTTTTAAAAAGTAGATATCTCAAAAATTATTGAATGGATTTACATCAAATCACAAAAAGCACACTTTCTGGATTAACATTTAGCTTTCTGTCAAATTTGGTGTTATTTCGTTCATCAGTTTGGGCTGTAGTCATGTTCAAGAAAAAAAAAATCCCCCCATACTTATCATGGGGAGAGTGCGTTTTGGGAACCACCTTTTTGACAGTTCACCCCAAATCTTTCAACACAGCAGCTGAACCAAAAATTGGAATTTTCGTGAAAATCTTGTGGAGATTCCTCAAGCGGTGCCAAAGTTATTGGCAAAACAAAATACGCTTTTCCTATGGAAACTTTGGTCCTTATCATAACTACGCCAGTTGTTTATATATATAAACTAGCTTACCCGTCGCACGTTGCTGCGATCTCAGAAGAAAGGAAATTCAAGGAAACTCGTTATGATAACATTTAATTTACATTGTGTCATTGTTATTGAAACGTATTCATTTTAATATGGAAAACATTTCTAAGTGTGGCTTGAGCAGTGCGTCCTCGATTGGCTTCCAATCTTGATTCTGGTTGATCTCCTGTTTAATTCGAGTGGGCTTGAGCAGTGCGTAATCGATCTGTTTCCAATCTTGATTCTCGTTGCTTGTTCGTTTGAGAATAACGGGCTTGAGCAGTGCGTATTAGATCGGCTTCCAATCTTGATTCTCGTTGCTCGTTCGTTTGAGAATTATGGGCTTCGAACAGCCTTCTAATCTTGCTTCCCGTAGCTCGTCTGTTTCTGAAGCTCGTGCTTCTGATGTAGATTGACCAATTGATTTCCATTTGGGGGTTATAACTGTCGACGATGCTCGCAAATTCGCTGTCTATTTCAGTATTTGAAAGATTAATCAGAAGGTTTTCCGACGCGTGAGCTGGCCACATACAGTTGTCCATGTGAAAAGCACGGATTCTCCAAATATAGTCCACACACTTTCAGCGATTGTCCTTGTGCTTTGTTGATGGTCATTGCAAAAGCGAGTTGCACCGGAAACTGTAAACGTTCAGTATTGGAAAGATTATGAGGGCCCTAGGGGTCTGGGGGGGCGATATTTAACACATTTTTCTTTTTTTTGCCAGAAACCTTTGCGGGAGTGTACTCGACAACTTTTAACAATTTTTTTTTTATTTTATTTTTTTGCCAGAAACCTTCGCCAGAGTGTACTCAACAACTTCCCAAAGTTTCATGGCGATCGGATGAATGGTGTAGTAATGCATAAAGGACAACAGGCATACTTTTGTTTTTATATATATATATGTGATCAAGACAGGGGTTTCCCTGTCGAAACGCGTCATGGCTGCTTTGGTGGAGAAATAAAGCACTTTAAATCGAATTTGCTACGTGTTGGTCCGTTTCCTGATTTTCGCTGCAGCGTCTGGATATATCAGGACTTTGTTTTCAATATATTACCTACTGGCGGTCGCCAGTAGGTATATATAGTTAGGATTTTTTCTCTATGGGTTTTTTGAAAATTCTATGTCTAATAACTTTGGCGTTTGTGGACGGAATTGGCTGAAATTTTCAGGAAAATGGCACATTTTGTTTCTGAGCAGCCCTTGAAAATTTGGGGGGGGGTTCGTCAAGGGGGGGCCGAGAAAAAAGGGGGGTCCCAAAACGTGTTTTTAACATTGAGTTTTCCATAGGGCGGTTGGCCTCACTTTTAGCCCGAACGGCTGAATGGATTTGCACGAAACTTGGCAAAATTGTAGGGACTGGTAGCCCGATGTGCCTTTTGTAGGTCTCAATATATGTGCTCCAGTGGATTTTGAGAAATTAACGTTTAAAAAAAGATATATATCTGTAACAGCGGACCGGGCAGCGCTCTGGTTCGCGGACTTTTCGCGCAACGGAGCTTTGTGAAGCGAAGCTGATTGGTTCTCCGGCGTCTGTCAACATTCCAAACAGTCCGTAGCGGCCGCCATCTTGTCTCTCGGTAGGATCGAGAGACAAGAGGAGGTCAAAACAAAGGGGGAAATAACTATAAGGGGGCATAGTAGATCCTCGCTGACCCCCTAGGTTTGATGTGGAGGTTTTAAAAGGGCCCCGCGGGGCAAAAAAAAAACAAAATAATAATAATCGAACGGCTGAATGGATTTGCACGAAACTTGGCAAAATATTAGGGACTGGTAGCCCGATGTGCCTTTGCTAGGTCTCAATATATGTGCTCCAGTGGATTTTGAGAAATTAACGTTGAAAAAAAGATATATATCTGTAACAGCGCTCCGCTTCGCGTACTTTTCGCGTTACGGAGCTTTGCGAAGCTGATTGGTTCTCCGGCGTCTGTCAACATTCCAAACAGTCCGTAGCGGCCGCCATCTTGTCCCTCGGTAGGATTGAGAGACAAGAGGAGGCCAAAGCGAAGGGGGAAATGACCATAAGGGGGCATAGTAGATCCTTCCTGACCTCTTAGGTTTGATGTACCATTTTGCCAAGTTTGGTGTAATTCCGTTCAGCCATTCAGGCTGTAGACGTATGTAAATGTCCTATGGAAAATTGCATGGGGAAAACACATTTGAAAGTGTTGAAATTTAGAACCAATTATAATGTTACTTTGGTTTTGTATTTGTGTGTGATGAAAGTTAATTGGTTATGTATATATGTCAAATGAGAGGAAACCACAGCCATTTTGTGATACTACTGTCTGAGGTACATTTGTGAGGAATTTTTGGTGGTGAATTTCTGGTGTTTGATTTACACAGTACTAACACTTCTGCTACTTTTAAAAAGGTGAGTTGTTAATTTGTATGGGGAACTATGTTGTACACTTGAAGATAATTTGAAAAATGTTTTCTGTTATTTATTTGCAGTCCTTCTGTTATACTAAATACTTGATAAAGTTAGTTTTATATTATGTATTACTAAAGACGATAAATGAAAGTGATTATTTTTTTCTGCAATTTACAGCAAGCAATTTCAAAATAAAATGGCTCACAATGAAGAGACCGTGGCAATTTCTTTTGAATTGTCCAACACATTGATTGAAATTGAGAGCACCAATAATGAAATATTGTCACAAGGAGGACATGACTTGTATGATTCCATTAGATTGATTGAAATGGACAGCACCAAGAATGAAATATTGTCACAAGGAGATGACTTGAATGATTCCACTACATTGATTGAAATTGAGAGCACCAATAATGAAATATTGTCACAAGGAGGAGATGGCTTGTATGATTCCATTAGATTGATTGAAATGGACAGCACCAATAATGAAATATTGTCACAAGGAGGAGATGACTTGAATGATTCCACTACATTGATTGAAATTGAGAGCATCAATAATGAAATATTGTCACGAGGAGATGACTTGAATGATTCCACTACATTGATTGAAATTGACAGCACCAATAATGAAATATTGTCAGAAGGAGGAGATGACTTGAATGATTTTTTTGATCAATCTCTTGATGGCGAATTTATCGAGTGTTTGGAGACCATAGAGTTACAAGAATCATCATTGGAGACTTTTAATGAGGACATTGCTGATGAGGACATGTTACTAGTTCTTTCAAATTTAGAAAATTCTGAAGAATAAATTTATATTTAGAAATCAAAAATTGTTTGAGACATTATTCATTTTTATTTTTAATTTATGAGGTTGTAGCGAAGTGATTGTAGTATAAAATGAGACTTATAGTATAGAGTGCAACATTTTTATGTTACATGGTAAGTTTACTCATATTTACTTCCCTTCTGCCACTATATTATCTCCAATGTGTATTTGACATGTCTTCTTCATCTCCGGCCTCCTTTCTCTCACTGTGTGTCTCCGATGCATCTTATCGCTGCTATTTTGTGTAATTACAGAAGAGAGTAAAATAAAATAGTTCGGAACGTGAAAAGGGGGCAAAGTAGAGTACTCCTCACCCCCTAGGCCTTTTTAGGCGGTCCCAAAAGGATCAGTTTCTGCTTTCCTGAGAGATTATGGTATGAGTTCCATATACCACAATAACTTGCATTACAACATGCAAGATATCTATCTCCTATTACCAACTTTTGGAGATATTCGCGCTAAGCGCGAATATCTCCAAAAAGTAACACCTGCCCTGAGCAGTTCTTAGCCATGTTATCCAATGGGAGGTGGATAACATGGCTAAGAGTATTAGCTCGGTAATGCATGAATATCGCTGAGTTTTTAGCGATATTCATGCATTGCGGCCGTTTATTATCGCATTTGCGATAAACCTTGATAATAGTAAGGTTTATCTTCGATAATTTATTACGATGCTTAGTGGTAAAAAATTGGTTGGTAAGCATCGTTAGCGATAAATATCGCTTAACTTTGGTAATATGCCCCAACGTCTGTTAACGTTCGATTCGAAGGAAATGAGGAAGTGTTGAAAAACATTGTCTGCGCCATCTTGCCTTTTTTGAAATGCCACACTTTTGTCGTGCACGGCAGCCATTTTAGATGTCTTGACCAGACCCACTCTCTGCACGCTGTCGATTCGTAGCATGGCTCCTCACCCTCGTAAGCATCTCCCCCAGGCACTGGTCACCACCGCTCTCTGTCTTATGCATGGGCAATAAACCTCCCCCCATCTGCGCTGCTCTTCCCTGAGAATCACACTCTGTGCCCGCCCGACACCTCCCTTTCGCCCTATTCACTACCGCACCCTCTGACACTCCTCTTTCTCTGTGTCCGATTGTCCAGGCTATCAGCTAGCCCTGCAGATGTAGTTTATGGCCCCAGCTGTAAAGAATCACCCCTCTTCAAAGGAGTTATAGTGGATCAAGGCCCACACTCGATGAGATCCGTCACACCACACGTGTTCCTACTATCTGAAAACCATCCTGTATTGTGATTGGGGAGGGGACCGAGCCTGAAGCGGAAGATTCCAGGAATGACTCTTTGTACATCAAAGTTTTTACAATTATGTGTCACATTAAAAATATATAGCACTCCAACAAAGTAGTAGGAATATAAAACTTTAATAACATATAAATATATACAACAAAACAAAAACAGTAAAAACATTTAAACAACGAAGAGACCGTGGCAATTTCTTTTTAATTATCCAATAGATTTATTGAAATTGACAGCACCAATAATGAAATATTCTTGTCAGTAGCGGTCTGTTGTGCGAATAGTTCCAAGGCAGCAGAACGCGCTGAAATCTAGATGGCACGAAAGTGATGTCTAGTAAGTTGCCGCCCAGCAAAAAACGGCGTGGGGCGCCATGGGGGTGAGTGAGTCCAGTAGGCACCACAGCTATTCTTACCGGCATTGCAGAATTACTGCTGGGGACAATGCCTGTGCTGTAGCAGGGTCACAGCAGAAACAAAAAGGATTCTGTTGAAGATGTTGTTGGTTTTCAATTTGAAAACAGTTCTGGTGTCAACTGCTATGCTAATGTAGTGGTTAATGTTTTGTTTTCTCTAGAAAATGTAAAAGAGGGGGAGGCAGTCCAAAGTTCCGTTAAAAGGGCAAAGGAAAGGATCGGTGGTTTGAACTATCAGCCAAAAAGGGGAGGGGGTGCAATAATTTTTCCTACCGGGTCACACTGTGCTTTCACCGGAAGTGAGGTCTGCAGGATTGTAGTAATTCAAAGTGAGGCTGGCGCCAGCATGGGAGCGCCGACGTCCCGCGGATACAGTTTCGTCACTCCACGGGCGATCATGGCAGTCATTCCCCATCGGGGGTCGGAGACTCCCGCGGCTCCTCTAGAATCTTCAAGGTCGTGGAGGACTACGGTGGTGGAGTCAACCAGTGACCGGGCCATTTCTTTATGTTGGGCCCGCTCTTGCCAGGTCGACCGCCATTTTGAGAGTTCGGCAGCTACCGGCGATCGCGGGGTCACATGAGCGGACGGGCTCCACCCTGCCGGGCGAGACGTTGCAGCATGGCCACAGTGGAAGAACCGTTATCTAGGTCGTTCCGAAACTGTGCAGCACTGTAGTTGTTAGGATGCCACCGCCTGGAGCGCTGAGGGTGCAGCTGGGAAGTCTCCACCTGGGGAGGCGGGAGAGGCCTGTTCGCACCGTCTCTCCCTCCCAGTGCACCCCACGGCGTCTCGCTTGAGATTTGTTATGGCCGGACCAGGCGATGAGGACGAGGGGGGGGTCGGAGGCATGTGCAAGACATCCCCCCCCAGTGTTGTCGCAGCCATTATAAAAGAAAGAAGTGTCCCGTCCGTCTTCGGGCCGGGCTTCCGGTGGATGTCGGCCGGACGCCCCTGGCTCTGGCCCCATGAACGGGTTTCTTGGTTTATCGGCTGCAGCCGGATCCCGTCGGCCTCGGCCCCCCGACCGTTGGTGGTCGGACCGGAAGAGCATGTGGCGGGACTACCTGCAACTCTCAAGGGCCACCGCGGCCGGACTGGGAGAGAGAGGGGAGGGTCGAGGAGACATTCCCCCCCCCTGCAACTGTTCAGCGTTGTAAAGGCAATCCCCTGGCCGGGTCCCGCTGGTCTCGGCCTCTCCTCCGGCTACACCCTACGTTAGGATCTCCTGGCCGAGGCGTGGCAGCAGGACCTGCCTTATATGGGCTGCTCCCGGCTGGGCGTAGCCGGAACCCTGCCCCACCTTGGAAGTTTCCAGAGTGGGGTTGGTTGTTCTACTGACTTGCATTTTCCCTAGTCTATCGATTTTTTTGGCGTGGCAGGCGGTGGGACAGTGAGGGGTGATTTGGTTTCTCTTACTGTTTTTCTGGTCTCTCACCACTGGCATATTTTAACGTTTTCTTGTTTCTAGGACATTAATAGGTTTTATCATTACGTTATGTTATCGTTTCTTTGTTCGTTGTTTAATAAAAGTTCATGTTCATCAGTGGCCTACTGATTTTCGTTTTCCTATTTTTTTCTTTCCAGGTTGTTTCATGGTAAAGTTTCTGTTAACAGGATACAGTGATCACTTCGTTATTATTGCATATGTCCTTTTCACTAGGGGTGCTCTCTGGTCGGGCCAGATGACGTATCTCTAGTAAATGGTCCGGGTGAAAAAGGTGCATCAATCAGTGGGGAGTAGATAGGCATGACAGATTACAACGGGGGAGAACGGTCCGCATTACGTACCCTTTCACTACTTGCAAAGATTTTCCTACGTTTATTTGCAAACAGGGAATACCTCCAAAAAGAACTAATTCCCAAACAGTCAATGTTCGGACAATCAATCAATCAATGAGGAATGAAATAGGTACGACGTGTTAAAGGCTTGCGTTACCTACCCTTCACTATCTGCAAAGGGAGATAGAATATTCCTATTCTTCCTCGTTTGCAGGTAGAGAAGATCGTTAAGAGAATTAACTTCGAACAATTCAATGCTCGATTGAAACAATCAACAAGGGGTACTGTGAACACAAATGAACGCCGCTTATATACATACGCATTGCTATTTTCAACAGGTTGTTCCTAATGTTTCTATTTTAGCGAGGTCAAAAGAGATCCCATTAGTGGCCTACTGATTTTGCTCGATTCCTTTTGTTTTTTTACACGATTTTTCGCTATCTGCAAAGACTAAACAGAGTATTGCGACTCTGTGCTTGTTTGTAAATAGAGAATGAACCAAAGAGAACAATCAATCAAATGGAGAGAGAAGCAGGCACGACGGATTACAAAGGGGGAAAGGGCTGCGTTAACTACCCTTCACTATCTGCAAAGAGAGAGTACTCCTAATAGAAATGAGGGGTGGGGGGCAGCAATCAAAGCAGATCAGTGTGCATAAACACGAAAAAAAAAATTCTTACCACGTACTTGACATTCGACAGCTTATGATATTTGCTATTAAAAAAACCATTGAAATTCACTGAAAAAACCATAGGTTATAGACCATATATAGTTAGGAATTAGCATTTACAAAACCTTGAAAATTCACTGAAAAAACCATAGGTTATAGACCATATATAGTTAGGAATTAGCATTTACAAAACCTTGAAAATTCACTGAAAAAACCATAGGTTATAGACCATATATAGTTAGGAATTAGCATTTAAAAAACCTTATTTTACTCACACAAAACCATTGAAATTCCATATATAGTTAGTTGCACTAACTATATATCGCGCACCCGCAATCCACTGCTGATGATGTCACATATTACATCATTCATGACATGGTCAGTGACATCACTGATGACATCACTGATGACATCTCAAATGACATCACTGATGACATCACTGATGACATCTCATTTGACATCAATGACCACATCACTGATGATATCATTCATGTGACAATACAATGCATCTCTTCACACTTTAATATAACCTCTGTTACACCCAGTGTTAAATACAGAGTATAATTTTTGAAACCATTGACACACCAATACTAGTTACTACATACGCACTCAGTGATTCCTATGTTTACACACACATTCACTCATTTACCCATACAATCATTCATACATACAATCACTCATCTTTACAACACTATCATATGCACTCATACACCTATACAGACTCTCACACTCTGTCACTCATCCATGGAGTTACTCACACACCTAGTCAGTCCTGTAAAGAATCAATCACACTTCCATTTTCTAATCTATACAGTTAAACATAGAGCACCTTACATTTTGAAACATATACTAACACATAATTACTCTCTTATACAATCATTGATACAAGTACACATTGATCTGCACAGAGTCACACACCTCCCAGCCAGCCACACACACACTCAGTCTCCCATACAAATATTTGGGCAATCAATCAATAACCCATATAGTTACTCATATAGCTACTGATCAACACATGCAGCAGTTTACAGAACAACAGACATAATGATGCACAAATTAAGACAGTTTAGTCACTAACCCATGCACTCAGTGAGACACATTTAATCACTCACTCATACAGTCAGTCACGCACCTACTAAATCCTTCATCCAGACACTTCTACATCTACTCATTCTTCAATATGTAAAACATATTTAAACTTTACAGAAACACACAGTCACTGGATGATGTCATCAGTGATGTCATCAGTGATGTCATTTGAGATGTCATCAGTGATGTCATCAGTGATGTCACTGACCATGTCATGAATGATGTAATATGTGACATCATCAGCAGTGGATTGCGGGTGCGCGATATATAGTTAGTGCAACTAACTATATATGGAATTTCAATGGTTTTGTGTGAGTAAAATAAGGTTTTTTAAATGCTAATTCCTAACTATATATGGTCTATAACCTATGGTTTTTTCAGTGAATATATATATATATGTGATCAAGGGCATCTGCCCGAAACGCGTCAGTCCGCTGTATGCTTTTGAAGATTGGTGCTTGAAAATAAAAACATCTTGCCTCAACTTCGGGATTCACTGGTCTCTGTTCGCCACTGGTTGGAGGTTCGGGATCGTTTGTTTGGATCATATATATATATATATATATATTATATATATATATATATATACATATATATACACACACACACACACGCACACACACCACACACACACACCACACACCACACACACATATATACATATAAAGTGAGTAACGTATGAAATTTAGATTTCCTTTTGTTTAACCACAATGATATTTTGAAAATATTGCTTTACTTTGTCAAATGTATTAAAAAATCGATATTCTTACCTTGTTTTTGACGATATTTACAAATTCCTGTTATAGGAAGATGATATTTATGCTAGCAATATTTTTGGGGGATCTATGTGTGTCAATATTTGTGTACTTGATATTTGTCATGGATCCTCTATGTAGGTCTAAGATGTATTAGGTTTTTTGTTTCTTTTAAGCAGTAGATTGTCAGACAGATAAAGCTGTCTCAAAGGTCAGATGTAAAAATAATCAGCATCAATGATGGCTTGATTTTGGCCTGGCTCAGTTTAGATATTCACTGGAAAATGTCTTCATAGAGCACTTGATAAGAATGTGTTGCATGTCTAAGTATTCTCCCTGCTCTACTGTGCACCAAGAGGAAGGCAAGAGACTTCTCTTGAAAAAATTACTTTGGGTTATGCTTCTGCTGAATGACAAGTCTTGCACATCAATATGTAAAGTTACATTCATTATTTGAGTCCCATTTGATTCGTAAGCCATTGAGTTAAGCATAAAGTAAAAGTTGACAATCAGGTTTGAGTGTAACTGCATATCGACAAGTGCGTGTGAACCCTAATAAAGTATGTTTGCCAATATTCATGAAATTCAAGCTCACACGTACAAAGCTTTAAGAGTTTCTATACTATATCACACTGTGCACAAACTATATAAAAAGTTTAAAAATGATCAAACTCTACACCTTGATATAAGAACTATTTTTTTAGTTTTCAAATAATATAAAACAACAAATACATAAAATTTAAATGTACATGTCCAACATATATTTTTATAGTACATAAGTTGTATTTTTTTTTTTTAAACAGCCTTAATAACTATCTCTTGTGCAATCTATCCCAGAGATCATGTGTCCTTTTGCATCCAAGCCTCTTATAAAGGAAGAGCCAAATGCCAATACTGATGGCCTGAACAGTGCTAATCTATGTATCGCATAGTGCCTGCCATATGCTGTTGTTGCTCATGTTCAATTGTTCCAAGGTATTTGTACATCTCGACAGTTTTTAGAAGCTCACCCTGAAATTCCAATATTGACATGACCTGATCATACAAAATGCAACAATCTAATGGAATTTGGTATTTCCATTGTCGGGATACAGATGTGCATACCTATACACAATCTATAGGCGTGACACATAGGAATGTCCTATTATATTAGCCAGAGGTATTTTGCACAAAAAGAATAAAGTCATGAAGAAAGGCAAATGCGATCATTTAGCTGCATTTGGTACCCTTAGTGTCGGGATACACAACATGCATGCCAATACACAATCAATAGGCTTGGCACATAGGCATTTCCTGATATATTAGCATAAGGCATTTATTTCAGAAAATAAGGTCCTGAAGAAATCCGGAGTCCTGATGGCTTCTGAGTAAATGGTTGAAAACCCATAGACCAAGATTATTGGAAGGGTACTTATAGCCCCAGTCCATCATTGTCACTTAGATCCTTATTACGATGATGGCGGGTCAGACCGACGACCGCCATTGTATCAGGCAGGTGACTGTCTGACAATTCGTTGGCGGTCCCACCTGCTCTATAAAAATAATACCGCCATGCAGACAGTCATAAAGTGCTGTTTTATACTGTGGCTTGTGCTGCGGCTCAGGAAAAGGCTGCAGCACAATTAGCAATAGAAACATGTACTTTGTGCTCATCCATGCACTGTGTGCCAGCCACCATGTGGTAACTGGCATACAGTGCAGTGATGAGTGGGGGGGCACTACATGTGCCCCCACGACCGCTGGGCAGTGACCTATGAGGAATAGAGGCCTTGCCTGGGGACCCCAAAGTCCCTTTCTGTTAGCCTTTTTATGTCAGTGGGATCGCCATGAAAAGGTAAGACATCCTAATCCCTACGGTGGTGCCTGTGCAGGCACCGCCTCCACTGTACAACTCTGTGTTCCAACCACTAGTTTTATAATCTGGCGGTTAGACCGGTGGCCTGAATGTAGGGCGGACCACCTACCATTGTAATCGGGCCTAAATTAGTATATTGGGTTGCTAAAGACTATTTTAACTTTTGTTTTTTCTGGCACTGGGAGATTATATGACCTCTCCTGAAATTTGTTTGATAAAACCCTTGTTCCCACTATGTTGTTTGTATCCCACTACAACCCGTATGAGTTTTAGTGCAGGAATGACCAATGATGAAGCATTCCATAATTATGTACGTGAGGACCTTGCAATTGCCAATGGAAAATCTATCCCAAATTGGGACTTACATATATATTTTGCCCCACCCTTCCTCTTTTTCTTGTTTTTCTAAATGTAGTTACTGCTGGTGAATTTTGGAAGAACCGATTTGGAAATGTTCACAGAGATTCATTACATTGGCATTCTAGGACATCCAACAAAAACACAATTTTCATCATTACGATGGAACACATCACAAAGTAACAACTGACACTTTGTTTTTTACTTGTTAGTATGAATGCAGTGAAAGTGCATAATACATTGTGGATGAACTGCTCAGTGCCTCATTAAGACTTCCTAGGAGTAGGATCCTCAAGGGAATCCCGAAATTGCATGGTGTGTGACCTATGCAAAGGAGGGAACTCCTTTGCCTCTGCTCCCATGCCATATTACAGACAATCAAGTGGTTATGGTGCTTTTATTCCACCTCTTCTTATTTCATTCAAAGTACAAACAAGTTAGATATTTGATTCATGTATAGAGAAAGATAATGTACAATACTATTGGAAAGAAATACAAAATTACATAATACACATTTCAAACAGAAACACTTAAAAAACAGACAAATGTATACAAAACACAATATAACGGACAACAGACCTTATTTGTAAGGCAGTACAAACAATTAATACTTATTAAGAATGCAACATGCCAGTTACAACTAGATCACACAAAGATTACAACAGGCAGAAAGTCCTGTTTGTATACGCAGAATTCCATAAGCTGGTAGTTTCTGAACCCAATTCAATTTGGGGGTTCACCTCAGGACCAGGACAACAAGGAGAAAGTTACAAACCTCAACCTTGGCAAATGAGCACCAGGCGGAAAAATTACCAATCGTGAAGAAGACCTAAATTATAAACCTATCCAGAAAGGCTTTGACATCAGAACAAGAAGCAGTTCTAGAACTTGGCTTAAAGTTCATCCCCAGCCAAAAACAAGATCTGGTCTATTTTAAAAAGTAAGCTATGGAACTGTTCAGGAAAATGCAGCTTCACATAGTTGTTAAAGAGAAAGAGATGCCCTCTGCTGGTGAAACATCTGGACTACGTAACAAGTCGACTTTTTGTTCCCCCACTCATAGTACTCCTAAGAGCATCCTTACTTTCTATCAAGTGGTCCTATCTTCACTCAACCAATTGAACTACTGCAAGGTGTTTGTCAAAAGTAATATGACCATGACACAAATATCGGAAATTAAAGAACTTAAAGAAGACAAATAACTGATTAATGCCGGCTGATAAAGGTGGCACCACAGTGGTTTGGGCCATAGAAGCATATCTGGAAGAAGGTCGAAAACAAGTCCATAATCAAATATGGTACAGGAAAATTTCATCAGATCCAGTACAACGGATCCAAAATCAAATAAAATCCAATGTTGATGAGAGACTTGAAGCTGGAATCCTGGGCTCAAAAGAACGTGACTTTTTAATAAAGAAACACCCAAGAATACTGGCTATCTACTTCCTCCCAAAGGTCCATAAGCATGCCACTTCACCCCCTGGTCGCCCAATAAATATCTGGGTGTGATTCAGTCCTGCAACCCATTTCAAAATATGTGGATATTTTCCTCAAGCTATTTTTGCAGAATGTAGCTTCTTATCTGAGAGACACAACCGATTTTATCAATAAAATCGAAGTATTCCATTTTCAACCAGGACAACATAGGTTGGTCACACTGGACGTTTTATCTTTATACACACAAATCCCCCAAGAAGAGGCCCTAGAAGTGTTGGAATGGTACTTGGAAAGCAGAGATCGCCCTCACCGCGTTCCCACACAATTCATTGTCAATCTAGAGTCTTTGGCACTAAAATGCAACTACTTTAAATTTGAAAAATAATTTTGTCCAGGTGAAAGGGACCGCCATGGGTTGTCCCTTTTAGCCAGAGATGGCAGTTCTCTACATGACAAGTATGAGGACTGCTTCATCTTCAACAACAACCCATTCAGCCAAAGTGTGGCCTGATGGTATCAATACATAAATGACATTTGGTGTATTTGGTCCGACACAGAAGAAGAACTATTGCAATTCCATGGGTGGTTGAATGAGAGAAATCCGGACATCCAATTTACACTTACTCACAGTCTGACCAGTTTAACTTTCTTGGATGTCGAAGTCCGACCCACAGAATCAGGTCTAATTGATCCAGCGGGCTATAGGAAATATGTCATAAGATACACTACCCAACTCCACAGTATATTTTATCAATCACTAATTAATCATAAGGCCCATAAATCTAACATGACATAATTTGACCAACTGGATCATGTGAACTAATTAACCTATTCACAATTTATAAACATTTATATACAACCGCGGTAAATAAAATCATTACACTTTACAAACCCCACTAATTAATTAAGCCACTGTGGCGATAAGATCTAGCAAATGGTAACCTAAACTTATGAAATGACAAGACCAGCTTGTTTCCAAAGTAAGATTTTATTTGCTACTCATTTGGAAATTGTATTAGAAATTTTATTAAAGCAATTTTATTTGAATCATTGCAAATGGTTATGACAATTTTATTTTGAATCAAAATATTATTGTAAATTGGAAATTATCATTTTGGCATTTTCAAAACCTAAGTCCTTAACTAACGCTAACTAAAAAGAAGAATTCAAGAATAAAGTCTTTGAAGGCTCTTACGTGCTCCAAGAGAAGTCCAACAGCACAACGCCCTCATCAAAAGGTCTGCAAGGAGAAGCATAACTCTTCCACGGGGCAAGAGTTTTTATACCTTTCTACGCTAAGCTAATCAAAGAAAGAGCATATTTCTCTGCTGAAATCGGAGTCCCATTGGTCAAAAAGTGACAGGAGACATGTCACCTCATTTTTAGAATCACAGTTCCGTCACGTTCTTAGAGACCATTGTCTATAGTTTTCGAACAACGCAGCTTCCTCCCGTTGCAACATTTGATACAGGGAAAAGTTTTTGGCTTCCTCAGATACGTAACTGTTTCAGGCCCTCTTGCCGGTTCCTGGCCTTGGCCTTGCTCGACTAAAGGTTTTTCAGCTCAGCACGACAAATTTGTTTCAGGCCGGAGGAAATCGCTGCCAACATGGACTCTCTCTGGTTCCAAGCAGATTTTAGTAAACGTGAATATTCACTAGGCCCAAAGCCTTTTCCATAACTATCATATAAACAAACACAAAAGAATAATTAATGCGAGTAATATAATTCCTTCTGTTGCCACCCTCCATTGCTAATGCTTAACCCATTAGTCTAAATTACTTAGCTAAAATTGCACAATTAAAGCAGCATTTTATATCTACCATTCTTCATTTAATCAGGCAGGATTCTTTATGCACCTATAGAGAATAGAATAACACCACATAGACAGGGAAGCAAAATAAGCACATGCCATTTATTCTAAACAGCTGCAGTTAATTTTTGACATGACAATAGACACAATTAATTTATTATTTTTCACAAACAAGGAAATGCAACATAATGCACGATTATGAGCACACATGTTAGTTTCCCGCGTTTTCAACTTTAAACTAGGTTGAATTAATACACACACAGCACAAATTGTTAAAAAAAATTATTTCTTATTATGGAAGTGTGACTTTACGAGTTGAAATAAAAATTATTTCCAAATCTCGCTCCATCAACTCCCTCATCTGGTGATTACCAAATCACCACACCACACCCAAAATTTAGCAAAATTTTTATCTTAAACGAAAATGGTTCAATTTCACTATGTTAGTATTTTTAAAGACTTGTTTCAGCAAAATCCTTGCAACTGTCATATTGAGCTCTGCGCAACTCCTCGAGCTCTACCTCTCTTTCCTGCTCCTTTTTGATCTTGTAAATTCTTTTCTTTTCCCTCATGTGCTTCTTTCTCTTGTGTATCATGCAACTGATTTTTGTCAAAACTATCACAAATATTATTACAAATAAAGGTGTTAGAATCTTGCCAAGAATTGAACCACCAATTTCTTGAAACCAGGTTTTAATAGCTTGAAATCTTTTTGAAAGACGTTCTGAAAAATCATCCTCTTCTAAAGGAACTATTTCTGAATGCATCTCTGTGATGTTTCTAATGTACATTTCAATATTCTTACTCTCGTCAGGAATGTAAGTACAGCAATGCTGCACATGTAAAATGCCACAAACTCCTCCCTCTTTTGCTAGGAGTATGTCCAGGGCAAGGCGATTTTGCATCACCATCGATCTAACCGCAATGACCTCCACATCCACTAACTGGAAACCACCCGCTGTGTCAGTGGACAATCTGTCAACAATTGTGGACAATTTTCTGATTCTTTCTGCATTCAGGGTTATACCTACTAAAGGTATCACTGCTTCAAAAATGTCTCCCAAAATTTCTGAGAAACTTTCCCTTCTAAATCTGTTTGTATGACTACTGATTTCAAATGAACCTTCTGTATTTCTGTCAACGTGAAAAATCTTTGGAAAAACAAGACCAACAAAACATGTCCCGTACCAATGGTCCGGTAGATTATAATAAGCTTTATCTCCACAGACAAAATAGATCCCAGGAAAGATTGGATCTCTCCCACCTTTAAATTCCCAACCCCCCATGATTTGGTAAGTGTCCTCACAATTACTAGCTCCTACGAAGAAATTATCAAAAAGAGTATTATCTCTCCTAATGCAAAGCTTGCCACTAATTGGTTTATCTATGTGAATTGCAACATTATCAAAAGATTTGCCATTAAGTTTTCATCCTCCTTTTGCCAGAACTTCGATTTGGTCTGTTTGACCATCTCGTTTCTTTTATAAATCGCTCTTCTTTCCTCAACAAGATTCAGGAAAGTCTTTTCCTCAGCTCTCAATTTGCAGGTTAAGTTATTTCTGTATGCGTACTCATAAGTAAGCTCATTAGTTACTAAAAAGAATTCCCTCATCTGTTTAGCTTTCTTATGTTTATTTAAAGCATGTTCTATTTTCAAGTTAGCAAAAATTTCGTCATAATTTGAATAATAGTACTCTAAACGACCAGTTTGGTAAAATAAACTAGCTATCACACTGCAGGTTATGCCATAAGTAAGAGGAAGCATATTGTATGTCACTCCCTCAGAGACAGAAGCAGGTAACTTTACACAGATATAGCAATCTTTGACACTCATGACCTTAACATATTCTTCTAAAAGCCTCGAAAATGTATTGCTTGAAAAATCACCAACAGACCTATCCTGATGAATATCTGGTCTGTGATCAATATTCTTGTTAGCTTTGTGTGTTGCACTATGTTTGTCTTGACTAACTGAAGCTTTGCTTGTCATATTGACCTTGTATTTCTCCTTATCGATTCCAAAAGGAAAAATGACAGCTAAAACTAACCAGAGCAAAATCAGTATGAGCACACACACCAGAGTCATCTTGCAGCATTTTTTGAAAATGGAACATTTTGAAGTACCACGCGTCATAACAAAAGGCATTTTTTTAAGAAGCCTTTGCAAAAAGAGAAAACAAAAATGTCAAATATCTAAAATTTAAAACACCCCCCTTTTAATTTTTTTTTTTTTTTTTAAACCCTCTAACAATCTTTCTTCGACCTTTTGTCACAAGTTTTTCTCCAACTAAATACAATTTCTTCGACCTTGTGTCACCTAACACAATTTCTTCAGCCTTGTGCCATGATTAGAAACTTAAACTTAATCCTAAATCCTAACAGGTTAGTACTTCAATCATTGTCACTATTGTCCTCAATTTCTTCCTGACTGCTACTGTTTATCTCAATTACAGGTGGAATTATTATATACGCCCACTCAGGAGATTTGTACTTTTGATTCGGTCTCGAAACTCTCTTTGTCTTTCTAGAAACTACTTCTATTTTCTTTCCTTTTTCTGCTTTCTTTTCAGGATCCTCCTGACTTGTGATTTCATTCACCTGCTCTTTCGATCTCTTTACTAACCTGACTTTCAATCCTCCGTTTTCAGTTGGCCAGGTTTCTCCTTTTCCCAAAATTTTTCTTTTTGGTTCAGTCACATTAGATTCTGTTTTCCACGATCTTTTCTTCACTCTTTTCCTCTGACATTCTTCATCACTCTCTCCAGAGTCACTGTCAGAGATTTCAATTCTTATCTCAGGATCTTCTCTAATCGGGAATTTCACTCCGTTAGGAACACTATTTTCTCTTCCATTACTGGTACTCGGTAATTCGTCTTCCTCCACTTCTTCAATCACCTTTAACTTCCCAGTTCCGGATTTCTTGTTCCTGCTTTCAGACCTTGTTTTCTGCCTTTCGATACTCTCCTGGACTTTCTTCTGAACTTGATCCGATTTTTCTGTAATTTCTGTCTTTCTTCTTTTATCCTTTTCACATTCTTTTATCTCTTCTATTTCCTTGTCTGATTCTTCTGCTGATTCTTTATCTAGCAGATTATTTTCATCTTCAGAATCTATTTCAATAATTTTTAAGTCTTTTCCAATCAAATTTCCATTCACAGATGATTTATCCAGATGTTGACTTCTCTGTCGATCTTCAGAATCTAGATTTCTTTCAGTTTCTTCTTCAGAATCTGAATCATCTGTTGTCTCGCTTTCTTCATCAGAGTTTTCAGGTGTTGTTATCTGAATAGTGTGACTGGGATGGATCCACCTTTTTAATCCTCTACACTTCACTGCATTCGTTTTTACAAGAATTACCTGCCTTGGTTTCTGCCACCTCGGGACCAAGCAGTTTCTTCTTCGATGAACTTTTGTTCTGACCCAATCTCCAGGTCTCAGATCATGTGTCTGCACTTTGTCTTTTGATTGTACTTAAATTCCCACCTGATTAGACACAGAAGTCACTACGTCAGACAATCTCTTGCAGTATTCTAAAATTGCACTGTCATTAATGCTTAACAGTTTTCCTACTGGTACAAAAGCTTGTCTCATGACTCTGCCCATAATAATTTCATGAGGACTTAGCCCTGTCTTTTTATCTGGTGTACTTCTCATGGTCATTAGAACAAGTGGAAGAGCATCTGTCCACTTTCTACCAGTATCAAGACACATTTTTCCAATTCTATTTTTAATTGTTCCATTAATCTGCTCAACTACTCCAGATGCCTCTGGTCTGTATGCACAATGTATCTTCTGCTCAATGTGTAATGCTTCACAGATCAATTTCATCAGTTTGTTATCAAAATGTCCCCCTCCATCTCTCTCAATAGTGACAGGGAAACCATACCTTGGGATTATTTCATGCAGAAGCAACTTTGCCACTGTAATTGAATCACTGTGACGAGTCGGAAATGCTTCTACCCACCTTGAAAATAAACATACAATCACCAAAACATATTTCAAACAGTTGTGTCTCGGCATCTCAATGAAATCCATTTGTAGTCTGGTGAAAGGACCACCCTCCTGACCTATGATTCCTGTTCGCACAACTGATTTCCTGTTTGGGTTCATTTGTTGACAAGTCAAACACCTTTGGCAGAGGGACTCTGCAATTGTTCTAAACTTGGTATTAAACCATGTCTCTTTGAAAAGCCTAATCATAGAATCTCTTCCAATATGACCAGGGCCATGATACAATCTGGCCATATCAGCAATCATGCAATTTGGTAAAACTACTCTACCATCTTTATAAGTCCAAACTCCGTCCTCATCTCGTTGTCTACATTCTGCTTTCAACCATGTGTTTTTCTCTTCATCATCAGCTTCATTTTGCAAATCCCTGATTTCCTGCCATGTCTCTACAACAGATGTTAGCATCAGTGACTTTGAACCAAATTCTTTGTTTTTCCCCCGATTGAGTGCATAATTATTCCTTGCGCAATACTTTGCGATTTCATCTGCATAAGCATTGCCTCTGGTGATAAAATCTTCACCTTTTCTATGTGCTGCACATTTTACTACAGCAATTTCTTTAGGCAATTGTATGCCATCAATTCATCTTTTGATAAATTCTGCATTTCTGATTGGTGAACCTGCTGATGTCATGTAGCCTCTCAGAGACCAGAGTTGTCCATAATCATGCACAACTCCATACCCATACTGACTATCCGTAATTATGGTAATTTTTAAATCCTTTGCCAATTCACATGCACGAATTAAAGCAATCAATTCAGCCACCTGTGCTGAACGAATTCCTTGAAGGCATGAGGCTTCTTCAACATCTGCTACTGTGCAGACTGAGTATGCTGCTCTTAAAACACCTCCTTCTGATCTTAGACAGGAGCCATCTACAAAGTAGACAAAATCTGACTCAGGCAATGGTACATTTTTAATATCCTGTCTTGGTTTGGTACAGTATTCCATGACATCCAAGCACTCATGCTCCACATCATTTTCATCAATAATTTCAGTGTCAGGTAACAGTGTGGAAGGATTTAAATACAGACACCTTGCTATTGATACATTATCTGATCCCAGAATGATGTTCTCGTATTTTGTTAACCTGTTGCTTGTAAGGTGTTGTGTTTTACTTCTTGTAAGAAGAATTTCAACTGAATGGGGAACATAGACTTTTACAGGAAATCCCATTATGATTCCTTCACTCTGTTCTAAGCTAACACTTGTTGCTGCAACTGCTTTTAAGCAACCTGGTAAAGCCTTTGCAACAGGATCAAGAACTGCTGAGAAATAGGTAATGGGCTTTCTCGTGTTTCCATGTCTCTGAATTAACACAGACAAGGCACATCCCTCTCTTTCACTGCAATACAGTTCAAAACCTTTTTCATAATCTGGCATGCCCAGAGCTGGGGCTTCACATAGGCTTTTCTTTAGTTTTTCAAAAGCTTCCAACTCAATGTTAGTAAGTACGATTGGATCTTTTACATCTGATTTTGTCAATCTTTGCAATGGTTTCGCAATTACTGAAAATCCACTGATCCATTGACGACAATAACCAACCATTCCCAGAAACATTCTGACCTGTCTCTGTGTTTTTGGTGGAAGCATTCCTTGAATCATTTTGATTCTCTCAATTGTCACTTGTCTCATTCCTTTTGCAATTCTATGACCAAGGTATTTCATTTCTTGTTTACAAAACTGTAATTTTGCAGGAGACACTCTATGTCCTTTATCTGCTAGATGATTTAAAAGAGTTATTGTATCTGTTACACAATTTTCTCTTGTTTTTGCTGCAACCAACAGATCGTCAATGTACTGGACTAATGTCGATCTGCCAGGTAGATTCAAGTTTTCTAAAGATCTCTTTAACAGTTCATTAAAGATAGAAGGACTCTCTGTATACCCTTGAGGGATTCTGCACCATGCGAGGGTTCTACTCTGGAACCGGAAAGCAAAGATTTCCTGGCTCTCTGGATGCAATGGAACAGTAAAGAACGCATTGCAAAGATCAATGACAGTATACCATTCTGCATCATGTGGAATTTGGTAAAGAATGACTGCTGGGTTTGGAACCACTGGGCAACAAGGAACAACAATTTGATTAATCTTTCTCAAATCCTGAACAATTCTAAATGTTCCGTTTGCCTTTTTGATCCCCATAATCGGTGAGTTACAAGGGCTACTCACAATCTCTTTTAAGATACCTTGCTTAATGAATTTCTCAATTACAGGAATAACACCCTCAATTGTCTATGTTTTCATTTTATATTGAGCAATGTTTGGAAATTCTATTCCCTGCTTTACTATAATTTTGATTGGATCGACATGTTTCATTAGACCCATTTCATTTCCAGTCAAATCCCAAATTTCATTTTTGACTGTCTTTTTCAGTTCCTCTGGCAAATTTTCTTTATCAAAGGAAGGAAACAATTTTGTTTCTTCTGCCTCAACCATTAACATAGTCATTCGATACAACCCATCTTCCTCCATGGTTTGTAATTCAATTCCGTCAGGTGAGCAATATATTCTGCAATTCATTTTGCATAATATATCTCTCCCTAGTAAATTTACTGGACTGCTGTTACAAACTACAAATCTGTGTTTGTCTTTAAAACTACCGATTTCCACATTCACAGGCTCTGTAAGGTGCGATTTCATCTGTTGATTACTTACTCCGACTACTTGGATGGTATCCCCAGAGAGAGGTAGGTTTTCAATTTCCACTGATCTAACAGTAGAACGGGTAGCACCAGTGTCCACAAGAAAAGTGATTTCTATATCATTCACTTTCCCATTTACAAATGGACCAGACTGATCAACCTCAAGAGTGGCTCCAATCACACACTCTTCCCCCTCTCTCGGGCACCGTCAAAAGCAATCATCAGAATCGCTTCCTTGGTTTCCTGTTAACAAAAATTGTCCTGTTGCATTTTGCAAATTTTGCCTTTGAGCTCTTATTACCTGTTCACCTCCGCTGAATCCAATATCTGGATTGTATTTCTGACCTCCCCCACAATTAGGAAATGGAGGTAGTGGTATCTGATTTTGCTGTTGTGTTAATTGCTGCTATAGCTGTCGCTGAAGACTCAGGTCATTTAACTGACGCTGCAGCTGTAGCTGTTGCTGCAGATCAACATCATTCTGCATCTTCAATTTGAGGATTAAACTTTGGCTTAAAATTATTAAATTAAATTTTAAATTTTCCTTGACCTTGATTCTGGTTCTGCCCGAAGTTTCCATTTTTATTGTCATGGCTTGCAATCTGTTGCTCAGCTACCTTCACCTGTGCCCACATAGCCTTTTCTTTTAGATTGCTTTTCTTAGCCTCCAACTCATCACTACAGTATTTTGCCTTCCTCAAAATATCATCAACTGAATTTGATTGCCATCCGACAATATTATTCCTGATCATTTCTCCAATTTCTGGTCTAAGACCATAAACAAATCTGTAAATAAAGTGGCTCATGTCTTTTTCATCTAATTTTTCATAGCCACTGTATTGCTTAAAGACCAATAATAATCTTTCATAAAAGGAATGAACTGATTCTTTAAGTTCCTGATTTGTCCTGTCTATTCTAACCCAATCAACTTCCTTTGGGGCAATTTTTTGTTTCAACCAGTAAATCACTTTGTTATACACATCCATGACTTCTGGAGCTGGAGCACCTGTCTCTTTAATTCGATCTGGTTCAGTTTTTGGCCAACTCACAGCAATTTTGCATTCTGTCCAAAGATCTGATGGGACGACAATGTCGAAAAATCCATTTAGATCAATCCACAGAACGTTTGAAACTTTAATAAACCTGTCTACCTGTCGGTACCATTCCACAGGTTTTTCTCTCAGTCGAGGAAAATCATTAGTAAAGAGCAAAATGTCTTGTCTTGTCCATGGGAGATGTACGTACCCTCCTCCTGCAATTTCTCTCATTGGAAATTGTTTAGACAGTTGATCCAGTTTATCCAACCTTTCATCTTCCCTCTTTTTGGTCCATTTCACTCTCCATTTACTCAAGTCACCCAATTTCTTGATGTAAACAATCAATTCTTTTATGTGAGTAATTCTCCCTCCTGTATTAAAGTTCCCAATGTCCTTCTCTGTAAAGTCTAATCTGTAGTGCTTTCCCAGGTTTTTCTGTTTGTTCAAATCTATTTCTAATTCTGCTGCCAGTTCTTCCAATTGATCATATTTATTCTTTGTTTTCCATTGAATGCTCTTACAGATGAACAGGAGTTCATCATCCTGATAAAACTTTAGACTGTCAGGACCAATTGTGCCAATTATTAATTCTTCCAAATCTGCTTTTAATTTTGCAACATCAAGTTTTGGACTTAATTCTCTTTTCTCAGGAGTCTCAGCATCTGACTCTGCACCCATTGGTGTCTGGTTAAAAGAACCTTGATTAAAAGTCAAATCAGGCATTCTCGTTTTCTCACGATTAATTTCAGATAAATCTGAATAAAATTTTTCAGCAACCCTTTGAATCTCTGTATTCAAAGGAATTGTTAAACCTGTTTTATTATTTTCTCTCTGTTCAAAAACAGGCTGAACAGGACCAATCGTTACTGGAACTGTTACTGCTTCCATGCTTTCAGTTATCTGCCTAATTAATTCTTCTTTTGATCGTAAGTATTCTGAAGTATTTGCAACTTCTTCATTCCTGTCAGTTCTTATTAAATTTCTAGGAGCTTCCCTTTCCATTGGAAAACTTCTGTTTTCTATATAAGTACTAGAATTAGTTCTTGGAGTTTCAAAAGATTCAGAATTATTTGGGTATAATTTTGGCGTGTTATTTAAAAGAGGTGCACTTGGAGTGGTTTCAGTAGAAATCATCGGAGTGGACCAGGAACGAGGCTGTCCTAATGGGACATTCTTATTATTTGTAGTGTAAATTTCTTCTAGAACTGCGTCTTTAGATTCGCTTTCTATAACAGTGTTATTTTTCTTTTCAGTTCTCTTTTCTCCTGGAGACCCTAAAACCATTTCCATAATTAAATAGAGACCATCGTACGTATCGCCCTGTCTCCACATACGCATTCTATCTTCATGTGTTTCCCGTCTGTAACTCGGTATTTTTGGAGGTCTTTTTATCCCACTTGCTTCTTTCTGAAGCTGAAACATCTCATCCTCCCATTCAACTAAAGCTTCAAATTGTGTTGGTTTAGGCTTCGGTACAAGAGCAGACATCTTTTCTCTTAAATTTCTTAAAATTTTTATGTTAAAAGAACCATCGTCTGGCCAAATCAAAATGCCGTCGTCCTTTGTATAATGTTTCCAAACATCAAACCATAGAACAGTATGATAACCATATTCACCTTCCATATACGCTGCAGGTGTCTTGTACTTATGAAGTAATTTACCACATCGCGTTTTTATTTTCTTGTCAGGTGAAAGAAAATTTTTTAATTTTTGAAACATCGAAGTCTTTTTCTAAATATGTTTATAATAATAAGTAATTTTTAAATCAAATCCGCTTAATCAGAAATGATCGTAAAAGTTTCCTGGTTGATCCGTAACACTAGCCAATCCGTGTGCGAAACACACCAACAAGCCAATCAGGTTCGAGCTACGTCACTATCTTGCTCGACCAGTAGAAACAGAGCTTCCCACAAAAGCCAATCAGTGTACAGCTCGATGAAGTCACGTGAGCCAATCAGAGTACAGTTTGTGACGTATAGTACCCAATCACAGCGCGAACCATGTGACGTACACAACCGCTGCGGTTTCTCGCGTCTCACTCTTAACGCTTACCCCTCCTTCACAAAAACTTTTTACAGCGCCATTTTAAAGACGCTTTTCTCAATTAAATTTGATTAACAACAACAAAGAGAACAAATCATTTGTCTGTTTCTCTAAAATAAATGATAGTTTTTACAGGCATACAAGAAATTCAATGCGTGAAATAGACAACGCTACTCTCACAGAATATACATTTGCCGATAAAGTAAATTTTTACTTTACCCTTCAAACAGGTAATAACAAACTCGCTTTCCTCTGAATGCACATAAAGTAGCAATTCAAAGTTTGACTCGAACGAAATTACAAAACCATTTACGCACTTTCAAGCGGAAAGTATCCCTAACCATACACACATGAAATCTTAGCAGGACTCTAACCTACTATAGATAACATGAATCGTCAGTAAAATAAACGACGTTATCCTACCCTTCACTCAAGTTCGAATATATTCTATTACTTTTCCCATTAAGAGATTTAGATTGGGCACATTGTCCCTATACTCAAAGCTTCAATTTCATAGAAAATCCTCACTATGCATACATTCTATCAAATACACCTATATCCCTAACACGTGTTGCATGACGACAACACTTGTGATACACGACGATACCACAACTCTGAAACAGATCAAATGCACCGTGTGACTTCACTCTTGTCACACCACTCTGTACCGGTACAATTTAGGATTTTTCACACTGCAGGAAAAATACCTTTCCACTACACATAACGCAATTGAACGAACTCAACATGTGTTAATAATCGATCCTATGTAACTACCATGTATAGCATGTTGGTTACCATAGCAACCATCAAATCTGCTACCAGGAAATTGATCCAGCGGGCTATAGGAAATATGTCATAAGATACACTACCCAAGTCCACAGTATATTTTAGCAATCACTAATTAATCATAAGGCCCATAAATCTAACATGACATAATTTGACCAACTGTATCATGTGACCTAATTAACCTATTCACTATTTATAAACATTTATATACAACCGCGGTAAATAAAATCATTACACTTTACAAACCCCACTAATTAATTAAGCCACTGTGGCGATAAGATCTAGCAAATGGTAACCTAAACTTATGAAATGACAAGACCAGCTTGTTTCCAAAGTAAGATTTTATTTGCTACTCATTTGGAAATTGTATTAGAAATTTTATTAAAGCAATTTTATTTGAATCATTGCAAATGGTTATGACAATTTTATTATGAATCAAAATATTATTGTAAATTGGAAATTATCATTTTGGCATTTTCAAAACCTAAGTCCTTAACTAACGCTAACTAAAAAGAAGAATTAAAGAATAAAGTCTTTGAAGGCTCTTACGTGCTCCAAGAGAAGTCCAACAGCACAACGCCCTCATCAAAAGGTCTGCAAGGAGAAGCATAACTCTTCCACGGGGCAAGAGTTTTTATACCTTTCTATGCTAAGCTAATCAAAGAAAGAGCATATTTCTCTGCTGAAATCGGAGTCCCATTGGTCAAAACGTGACAGGCGACATGTCACCTCATTTTTAGAATCACAGTTCCGTCACGTTCTTAGAGACCATTGTCTATAGTTTTCGAACAATGCAGCTTCCTGCCGTTGCAATATTTGATACAGGGAAAAGTTTTTAGCTTCCTCAGATACGTAACTGTTTCAGGCCCTCTTGCCGGTTCCTGGCCTTGGCCTTGCTCGACTAAAGGTTTGTCAGCTCAGCACGACAAATTTGTTTCAGGCCGGAGGAAATCGCTGCCAACATGGACTCTCTCTGGTTCCAAGCAGATTTTAGTAAACGTGAATATTCACTAGGCCCAAAGCCTTTTCCATAACTATCATATAAACAAACACAAAAGAATAATTAATGCGAGTAATATAATTCGTTCTGTTGCCACCCTCCATTGCTAATGCTTAACCCGTTAGTCTAAATTACTTAGCTAAAATTGCACAATTAAAGCAGCATTTTATATCTACCATTCTTCATTTAATCCAGCAGGATTCTTTATGCACCTATAGAGAATAAAATAACACCACATAGACAGGGAAGCAAAATAAGCACATGCCATTTATTCTAAACAGCTGCAGTTAATTTTTGACATGACAATAGACACGATTAATTTATTATTTTTCACAAACAAGGAAATGCTACATAATGCACGATTATGAGCACACATGTTAGTTTCCCGCGTTTTCTGTGTAGATGCAACTTTAAACTAGGTTGAATTAATACACACACAGCACAAAACGTTAAAAAAAATTATTTCTTATTATGGAAGTGTGACTTTACAAGTTGAAATAAAAATTATTTCCAAATCTCGCTCCATCATAATCACCACGTTATACACAAAGCCCACCAACAAAAATACAGCTCTTCACTTTCGCAGTCATCATCCAAAGAGCCTTAAAGACAACCTTCCTTATGGGCAGTATCTGGGTGTTTGGGGCAACTGTACACAAAAAGAGGATTATGAGATACATTCTGACCTGTTGACAGCTAAACTGAAAGAAAAAGCCTATCCATCCAAGCTACTCAAGCATTCGTGCAAAAGAGCATGGTTCACACCACGCAAGACTTTACTTGAAAAACAAACCAAAAAACCAATGTCCCGATTAGTGTGTGTCTCCACCTCTAGCCCCCACAACCCTCAACGCCTGGACCCCTATCAACACCGAAGACACCATCCGCACAATGAACTCCATCCACTCCGGATCTCCAACCGACCCCTGCCCTCACCACGTCTTCAACAAAGCCGACGCCGCCATCGCACCCCAGCTACGGGACATCATCAACGCCTCCTTCGACACCGCAACCTTCCCTGAGAGCTGGAAGCACGCCGAACTCAGCGCTCTACTAAAGAAACCAACAGCAGACCCCACCAAACTCAAGAACTACCGCTCCATCTCGCTCCTCCCGTTTCCAGCCAAAGTCATTGAGAAGACAGTCAACAAGCAGCTGGCCGCCTTCCTCGAGACGAATGGATCCCTCGACCCCTCACAGTTGGGCTTCAGGGCCAACCACAGCACCGAGACCGCCCTCATCGCTGCCACCGATGACATCCGGCATTCGACACTGTCTGCCACCGCACCCTAGTGCAACGCCTCAGGAACGTCGGAATCCAGGAGAAGGCACTGGAATGGATCATCTCCTTCCTCGCTGGAAGAACACAGAGAGTCCGCCTACCCCTGTTCAGGTCAGAGGCCACCGAAGTCATCTGCGGCGTTCCTCAAAGGCTCCTCGCTCAGCCCCACCCTCTTCAATGTCTACATGAGCCCCCTTGCGGCCATCGCACGCCAACACAACCTCAACATCATCTCCTACGCCGACGACACACATATGATCCTCTCCCTGACCAACGACCCTGCCACCGCCAGAGCCGACCTACACGAAGGGATGAAACACGTAGCCGAATGGATGATGACTAGCCGCCTGAAACTGAACTCAGACAAGACGGAAGTTCTCATCCTGGGCTCCTCGCCCTCCGCCTGGGACGACTCCTGGTGGCCACCCGCCCTGGGCTCCGCACCCAAACCAACAGACCACGCACGCAACCTGGGCTTCATCCTGGACTCCTCCCTCTCCATGACCAGACAAGTCAACGCCGTCTCCTCGTCTTGTTTCAACATCCTGCGCATGCTACGTAAGATCTTCCGGTGGATCCCCACCGAGACCAGGAAGATGGTCACCCAGGCCCTCGTCACCAGCCGTCTGGACTACGGCAGCGCCCTCTACGCCGGAACCACCGCCAAGCTCCAGAAGAGACTCCAGCGAATCCAGAATGTCTCAGCAAGACTCATCCTCGACATCCCCAGACGAAGCCACATCTCCAGACACCTGAGAGACCTGCACTGGCTCCCGGTCAACAAGAGAATCACCTTCCGCCTCCTCACCCACGCACACAAAGCCCTGCACAACCAAGGCCCGAGTTACCTCATCAGCCGCTTTAACTTCTACGCTCCCACACGCCACCTTCGATCGACCAGCCACGCCCTCGCCGCCGTCCCCCGCATCCGAAGAGCCACAACAGGAGGAAGATCCTTCTCCCACCTGGCCGCCAAGACTTGGAACTCCCTCCCGACCCACCTCCGCCTGACCCAAGACCACCTCGCCTTCAGGAAGCAGCTCAAGACCTGGCTGTTCGAGCAGTAGCGGACCCCCCCTCCCCAAGCACCTTGAGACCCTCCGGGTGAGTAGTGCGCTATACAAATGCTATGATTGATTGATTGAAAAGATAAAACGACCTGGTAAAGGACACCAACAAAGATCTCCAACTGCCTTTGTTTGCCTTAAAGAAGAATGTCAGCATTGGACAACGAATAGGGGATCTCAAGAGTCTATTAGGAGGACTGAATCCCTACACAAGTTTCTCAACCTTCAACCAGTCACAGGACATCATAAATGTGGAATGTGCCTAGCGCGCAATTCGACCATTGAAGGCACAAAATTCACGGAGGGAACCGACTAGTGGACACATAATACATTTTCAACGTGCAAGACCAAAATGTGATCTATGCCATAATCTGTCCATGCCCACTCATTTATACTGGCAAAACGACACAAGAAGTAAGACAAAGGGCCAGTCAGCATCGGTCCAGAATCAAGAATAAAGTAAAGAACGCACCTCTGGTGGCGCAGTTCCACAAACTAAAACATACTGAAAGAGACCTTAGATGGACTATACTAAGTGTCATAAAACCGAACCCCAGAGGGGGAGACCTTGAAAGAACATTGCTTCAGAAGGAAGCTTATCTAATTATGCACTTTAACACAGCCTCTAAAGGACTTAAGGAAATGTCTGAAATTAGTAGACTGTAATCCAATTCGAGCTTTATCTTTGGTGACCACTTGCCTCCTAGTGTCACACATCAGACCAGCGCTGACACTCTGTTTCAGTTATACATACACTGATTAAGTATTTATTATCTTGAAGACATGACAGGCGCTAGTCAACATATCTTTACTTTGTTTCAATTCACAGAAGTTCCTTGTTTGCACTTTTTTTTCCAATATCCTCACTTTGGGATTGAGAATACTACGAACACCGAAATGTATTGTGGTAGTTTAAGGAACACTATAGGTTGCAAATTCAAAAGCATTCGCGTCTGAATGGCCACGTCTTGTTCCGCACTCCAGTGATGCTGGAGAGACTCGGCAAAGTAGAAAAGCCATAGATCAACCTGTAGCTTAAGGCAAGTTTTAACACACTGTTTGACTACAGTTTTTAAACACAACCAAAAGTTCCCTCGTGAAAAAGGGCACCCCTTTTACTTTCTTTAGGCGTGGACTTGGCTGTTTGCAAATCACATAACGGCTATAAAAATCACACTACAGATACACTCGGAAAAGTGAGGTATGCTCCTTCCATTTTTAAGAACAGCGGTTTTCATCATTTTTGTTCTTTGTAAAAAACAGCGCAACACACTAATTGGTTACTTCGTCCTTCAATAGTTTTAGATTGTTCTATCGAATTGAGGTAACTTACAAGTGCTTGGTTTCTTCAAAATTCCACCACACTGACTCCCGGCTTATTCCAAGTAAGATCCACGACCTTTTCAACACATTTTAAACTAATTCAGTTATATCACACAATTCTTTATTTCTAGCTAATGTGGGCGTATATTATTTTCACCAGATAAGTACAGTTGAATACTTGTCACATCATCTGGAATAGAAAATAATAATCGCCGTTGAGACACGGGGCCAGATGTATCAAGCAAATTCGCATTCGCAACGGCCGAAATTCGCAGAATTTGCTGAATGGAATGTATGAAGCAAAATCTGGTGCAAAATAAGGAATTGCAAAATTTGCGATTCCTTATTTTGCAATTGCATTTAAGGAATCACAAATTTTGCAATTCCTTAAATGCAATGTATGTAGCAAAAAAAATTAGCAAAATGCCCTTAAGGAATCGCAAATTACCACCACCTTCTAGTTGGTGGTAAGTTGCGAATTCCTTGAAAAATGCAAATTTTTGCATTTTTCAAAGTGCCACGTGACGCACATACATGCCCTTAGGCCATGTATCTGCGCCACATGTGCCCCCATGCATATTTCAGGGGTGCAACAGGGTGTCCTTTGGACACCCCTGCACCCTTGAAATTATTCTCAATTTGCGATTCGCAAATTGAGAATCGCAAATTGAGAATAACTTCCCATTCATTCCTATGGGCCTCCTGGCCCATAGAAATGAATGGGAAATTATTCCTTAATTGCGATTAGCAATTTGCTAATCGCAATTAAGGAATTTTAAGAAATCTCTAAAAAATACAGAATTTCTACATACATCCCAATTTGCAAATCCCAAATAGCGATTTTAAAAAAATCGCTATTTGGGAATCGCAAATGATGGTAATGATACATCTGCCACCAAATCACTCACAGGAGGCAAGTTACGGTTTTCTCTCAATCTATATACTTTCCAAACTTTTGGCTTTTAGGCCATTGGTTGCAAATTTCTTGGAGTGCCTATTTAATATTCGCCCTTTACAACACATTCAATCTTCTTTATTGTTTAGCATATTTTCCAATCCTGTATTTGACACTTGCTACCTAACCAAAGGCAACAACTGATTCCTCCACCATAATTGGTAAATAGACGTTGCGCCATTAATAAATGGTTCCCCCCTTTTTTTAACGCAGGGATCTCTAATTCACAAATACTTCCCCTTTATTTTTTGTAGTGTCTGACCTTGTCCTTGTCCTGAGGAGAACCCCCAAATTGATTTGGGTTCAGAAACGCGCGAACCCCTCTCAGCTAGTAACAGCCACTACCAGCCTATGGATTGCTCCGTATACAAACAGGACATTCTGCCTGTTGTAATCTTTGTGTGATCTAGCGGTAACTGGCATGTTGCATTCTTAATAAGTATTAATTCTTTGTACTGCCTTACGAGTAAGGACTGGTTTGTTGTCCGTTATATTGTGTTTTGTATACATTTGTCTGTTTTTTTAAGTGTTCCTGTTTGAAATGTGTATTATGTCATTTTTTATTTGTTTCCAATAGTATTGTACAGTATCTTTCTCTATGACACGAATCAACTGTCTAACTTTGAATGAAATAAGAAGAGGTGGAATAAAAGCACCATAACCACTTAATGGTGAAAGGTGGTTATTTTTGAAGGTATCAATATTCAATGCACATCCAAAACACCCTCTAATTTTCTAGTTATTTTGTGGCCTAGTTTGAACGTAGGTATAGGCCCAACCTCTTGTTGTAATAAATATTACAGACAATGCGCAGAGGCAAAGAAGCCCTCAGGAGGCGCACTGTCAGTGTGTCCCCTGAAAGGAGCCCTCTGGCGGGGAAAGGGGGTCCGATGGACCACCCAGACATCCCTTTGCAGGCTGGGGCAGTCTGTGACTACACCTACCTACAAAGGGATCACTAATTCCCTTCAAAAGTGCAGGTGGTTTCCAGGCTGCACTGCGCACTGTCAAAAGCAGGCATTCAGTTTTCCACATGAATGCCCAGGGCAGGGTGGGTTCGAGGCTGCCCTAGGGGCAGCGCATTCATCATAACAGGGTGCATTTTCATTGTTTACGCCGTGCGCACCTTCTTAACTCCTTCCGTTCTGATGACGAAACCGCTCCGTCATCAGCCGCGGTGGCGCTGTGCTGATGACGGAGCGGTTCCGTCATGGCCTGCCCGACGCGCCTGCGCGATGCTGATTTCGCGCCTGCGCGGCGCGTTCTATTAAGCGGGCGGGACCATGACGGAACCGCTCGGTCATGAGCACGACTCAACCGCGGCTGGTGACGGAGCGGTTCCATCACCAGCATGGGTGCGCCGCGCGCCCCCCGCCCCCTTAGCGCTGCGGCAGAATAGCCGCCGCAGCAAAGGAGTTAAAGGTGCCTCTAGCGCAAACAATGAAAATGCCCTTATTGTGTAATGTGGTCCCTGGAGTCACTGGATTCAAGCTAGTCTGGCTGTTGAAGGGTGTTACACAGAAACCGGTCCCAGGATGCTTGTTTCCGGTTCAGTGAAGACCTGGCTTGGCAGTTCGGGCAGGACTGTTCCCATTAGGCACAGGGTCAAGACTGATTTGCTTATAGCTGGGTCTGTACTGAGGTGGCGAAGTGAGCTAAAGAATGATGATGGATTCAACCCAGATCTATGACTGGGGGTGAGCGTCTGAAAAGATTCAGTGCTCCGCCTATCATCTCCTTGTGTTTGCATTATTAAATATTCAACACTTTTGCTGGTATGCTTTCAAACACTCAAAAAATAAAAATTGCACCTAATAGTAATCCTTTCAAACTTGAAAGAGAAACACTGTCACCTACTGATTAATTGTAATGTCAAGACTTGTGCTGAAAAGACGTACGTGGTAACAGAATTTCTGGAGTAAAAAATGCATAGTAAATATACTGTGCAGTAAAAAATTTGGAGCAAAGTCTCTTTCCCTCAGGCCTAACATATCGAAATTCTTCTTTGTAGCATTCTATTCCTCTATTTTTAGTTCATGTTTGGCAGTCCAAATGGTGGAAAATGCTTTGCAATTTAGTGTTGACTCTGCCATAATAGGGCAAAAATATGAGGTAATTTATTAGAGTATGGTTCGTATCAGTAGCTCATATTAATGTTCTCTCATATAATTACCACTGAAGTTGAGCACCCTACTGTGACAATCAGTTTTTTTATTGGTATTTGCCATTATGTATCAATATGTGAGATGCCATTTTCTTTTTCTAATTTGATTCCTATTTTTCTCAGCAGCATTTTATAAGAACACAGACCTATCAACTATCTACCTTACAAAGTCCAGCCCAAAGTCCTTGTACTCCATGATGATGTTCTTTTCTAATACTGCATACAAGTATTCTGAATTTCTGGTAGATGGGGTGAGGTAAGCAAAGAATTCATTCATATATGGTTTCGTTGGTATTCTGGACCTGGAGCTAAATCAATACGAGTTTGGTTTGCCGCAGTTCTGATTTCGTAATGGGGGCCATTTCGGATTTGCTGATACATTCTGCAAAGGAGCAGGGAGTAGATTAGAGATTTTAGTCTGTGAGAACAACTTGAGTATGCTGGTGACCCTACTTGAGATACTTTGAGATAATTTGGTCAAGAATCCATTAAGAGGAAGGATTTTGCTGTATTGTAATGAAAAGTAATATTTCTGAGGGATGTTAGTGATGAGACTATGGCCCACATGCATCAACATTGCCATTTGCGATTCCTTATTAGCGAAAATAAGAATTTGCTAATAAGGAATCGCAAATGGCTATGCATGAAGAAATCGTTAAAAAATATAGCGATTTCTTAAAATTCCTTAATTGCGACGCGCAAATTGTGAATCGCAATTAAGGAATACCTCCCCATTCATTCCTATGGGCCTAGAGGCCCATAGGAATTCATATGGGCCTAGAGGCCCATAGGAATGAATGGGGAGGTATTCCATAATTGAATGGGAAGACATTCTCAATTTGCGATTCTCAATTAGAGAATCACAAATTGAGAATGCAATTTCACGGGTGCCAAGGTGTCAAAAGGACACCCTGTTGCACCCCTGAAATCTGCCTATAAGTACATCTTGCACACGCACTTGCCCAAGGGCATGTGTGTGTGTAAAATGGAACTTTGAAAAATGCACTTTAGTGCTTTTTTCAAAGTTTTTGCAAATTACCATGAAGGTCAACTTCATGGTAATTTGCTCCCCCATTAGCAAAATCGCTAATTTTTTTTAGTTTAATGCATGGCATTTAAGGAATGTCAATTTGAGATTCCTTAAATGCAATCGCAATTTAAGTAATCGCAATTTTGCGATTTCCTAAATTGCGAAAAGTACAAAAATTATGATGCATCCCAAAAGTTCAAATTACATTCGCAAACGGACGATTTTTGCAATTCGCACCATTTGCGAATGCAATTTTCAATGATGCATGTGCCCCAATATTCTTAAAAACTATGTAAGTTTCATAGTGTTGAGGATACATACACCAACCAACCTCTATATTTTAACAATTATTATTGACAAGGAAGCCAGAAGTTTATCATAGAAAAAGTGAATGTAATTAGCAATCGTAATCTAAAACAATTTAATGGTCTGAAAAACTCTGAGCAATGACTCTTGCATGTTTTAAATCTAAAGGGGCATATGTACAAAGAAGTGGCGGAGAGAAGCGTTAGCCATCATGCTGTAACGCTTCACTCCACCACTTCAGAAACGCAGGGCTGCACCATATTTACAAGAATATGGTGCAGCCTTTGCGTTTCCCCCTACACTGGCACTACACTTAGCTGCCTAGCGCCAATGCAGGCACCCTTGCTCCACAGTGCAAGGGTGTCTGCGTGCAGGGGAAAATTGTATTTGTGTAGGAAGGTGTCCCTTCCTACACATACACAATCTTTAACTACAGTTTTGTCACTTCTTTGTATGCTGCTTAATCAGCACACATGGAAGTGACAAAATGTTTATTTTTTTAAAGATTGTTTATGTGCAGGAAGGAACTCCTTCCTACACATAAACAATCCAAGGTGTTTTGCTTTTTCCATGTGTGCTCCACAAGGCAGCTCACATGGAAATAGCAAAAATGAGGATAAATTAAACATTTTTCCTCGTTTTGACAAGTTAAGACCAGGTTTCCCTGGTCCTAATTTTGGCGCTGCCTCCTATTTGCACCACCCTTATAAATAGGGGGCAGCATCAAAAGCAATGGGTGTTATGGTGGAACGCCCACTGCAACACCATCTACCCACCCCATTCACGCTTAGTGTGAAAGGGGGCCTTATTTACAAGTGGCTTAACGCTGCCTTGCAAATAACGTGAATCTCCAATCGCCACAGGAATGTAAAAAAAAGTGACGTTCCCCTGGCAATAGGGGTCTCTACATATGCCCCTATATGTTTTTGAAACATGAATTTAGTGTCCGGTTGTTACTGTTGGGACGGGAAAGTCTTCTGATTGGTAAGAGACATGTGCCCCTGCCCTGAGTTCCCAAATTATTCCCTGGATCCATACAGCTGATTCTTTGTCATAAGACGAACACAGATCATGCATGAGCGATATGACATAGGTCTATCTCATCGACTGTGGTTTTGTTGGACAAGGAGGGGAAGCCAGAATGCTACCCTGAAAGTGGTGGAAGGTTACTGCCTTCTCCAGGAGTTGAAACAGCACAAGCTTGGTGGTGGAATCATATAGTGTAGTGATTAGTAGAAGTGAGCAGTTTATTTTTGCTCTGTGTCACTGGAGTAAGGCCTACAGGCACATTCTCCTTTTTTAACAGTTCTGCTGCTGTGTGTTCAACTCACCCCCCAGCCTACATCAGGTTGATGTGGAAGTGCATGCGTGATAAAAACATGCTGAGTGCATGTATACCTAGAGTGAAGTGTGGCTCAGTGTGCACATGGTAAATGTGTGCGCCCTGGCAGTGTGTGTTTAAAGTGACACACCCTTTACTTGTCATCTGCCAAGCAGCCAACCAGGCTGTAAAATTAAGGGAAAAACTGCAAGATTTCTGCCTGTGACCAGTACAAGGGGCACAGCCTGCTAGTCTCCCTGCTGAGTGACATCACCCAGGGCAACCAAGACCACCTGGCCCTGGAGTCTGGAGCACCAGTGCTGTCCTGCTTACTAAGACCGGTGTGCCCGTGAAGGAGAGGAGCATTTTGGAGGACGCGAGATCCAGACGGGAGCCCAGACGTGTGAAGCTCCTGAGCGAGGAGCGAGGTGTGAGGAGCAGTGCTTCATTGATCGGACTATTGCCTGTGTGCCTCATTGCAGTTTTGTGACCAAGTATGCCAGGCAGGGCCATAGTGCAAGAGGAGCAGTGCCACATTGATCAGGCTGCTGCGCACATGCAGCATTGTGGAATTTGACAATCTCGTAAACCAGGAGAGGCCGTTGTGCACCAAGGACAAGTGGCGCACTGATCGAACCATCACATGTATGCAGCGTTGTGAGATTTCGGTGACCCACTATGCCAGGAAGAGCCATCGCGTTCCAAGGAACTATGCTGCATCAAATGGCCCATTGCCCATGTGTGGAATGTTGCTGCAACCCAATATGCCAGGAGGGGCATGCGGGAGAGGCACCCTGAAATCAACGTGAACCGGCATAGAGGTTCGTTGGAGTGACCCAGTATGCAAGGAGGGGCCGCACAGAGCCCTGTGGCCGGATGTCTGAGTGGCTGCCTGAGACCCAAAATTGCTGCTACGACCAAGGAGTGGGAGGTTTGTGTCCTAGGAGGCCCAAGGACAGAAAACACATAGTCAGAGCCACGCCGTAGGAAGGGGACTGCCCTCAACCCCGATTAAGGAAGAGAAAGGACTTACCGCATGTGGCTGGTGCCAGGGCAACTCCAATCGTAAGGACACTGGTGAGCGTGTTCAGGAGACAGAGCTGGTACCTGCCAGGAGCTGCACGTGTGAGCGCGTGCAGCCCAACTTTGATGACCCAATCCAGGACCACTCTGCACTGCTCCCAGGTTTTGGACCACGGGAGCGGGTGAGCTGAGAACTGCACCTTCTGGGCCCCGGGGGACATACCGTTTTTGGTTTGTGCAATCCTATTTAACTCTAAGTGACTACATCTTGCTAACAGAGACTGAGGGGGGAATTCCCCATAAGCAGGACCTAATAGTTTACTTTCCCTGGATGTCGTGCATGCAAATGGTGAATCACAGCACCCCGGTTACATAGGAATTAGTTAGACCGAGTGGCCTGACAACTGCTAGTGTGCCGACCTCAAAGGGCAACTGTTTTATTGTTTTTTAATGTCATTTACCTTTGCATGTGTAAAATTTGAGTTAAGATACTTTGAAACAAAATAAGTATTTGACTGGACATTGATTTATTGTGTGCACTGTTTGCACACTGAGTTATTTGTCATGTTCACTGACCTGTATCTACACTTCCCCTCTGATAGAGCCTTGACTGCTTGTGCTATGCTACTGACTGAGAGTCATGTGCAGGAGGAGGTGCTTGACCCACTTTCCACCAGATCCATAGTAGGGTGGGTCCCGGGGCAATAGGAGTAAAAGGCCTCAACCACCTCGGCTGGGCCCAGTAACCCCTGCTTGCCCAGGGGCCCTTTGCATGGGATTCTTGTAGTTAAGAATTTGCCAGTTAGTACATCAACACCTAATGAAGCGCCTAGAATGGTTTCAATGCATTCAGTATAAAGGAACGTACAGTAGGTGTGATTTTAAAATACTTATGGATTAACAACATAAATAAAACGTGTTTTTTTAATAAATAGAAAATAAGATCCTGAATTGTTTTTCCTCATTGCTTTTTACAAAACCCCCTCAAAGCTCTGTTGAAAACAAAAGCAAATTTAACTGCCGTAAATATTATTTCATTTTCCTTCAACCAAAACTTGAGGGCTGAACAATGCATACAAAATTTAAATTACAACGTCAATTGTGTAAATAGTCTTTCATATTCCTTCAACTAAAACCTGAGGACTGAACAATAACACACAATTTTAAATTACAATCTGAGGGCCTCATTTATGAAAAGTGACGCATCGCTGCGTGAAAACAGCGATGCGTCACTTTTCATTGTGCCCTCCTTGCGACACCAATGATGCATCATATTTACAGTATGACTCATCATGTCGCAAGGAGTTACAGATACGTCAGTATTGCCGACGTATCTGTAAGCGCAAAAGTCACGCATTGCTGGAATGTGTCACAAAAGTGACGCAACTCCAGCAATGCGTCCTTTCACATGGGGAAAGCCCCATGTGAAAGGGCTTGCGTCAGTCTTACGCCTGCTGTGAGGCAGGCGCAAGATTTTGACGCAACTGCGTCCTAAAAGTGACGCAGTAAAATCTCATAGATTTCACTGCGTCACTATTACGAGGCTTTTTGTGGGGGAACGCCCCCTCTGCATACATTATACCTGACGCAGGTATAATGTAGCGCAGGGGTTTACAAAGTGACGCATCTGCTTAGATGCGTCACTTTGTAAATGTGGAGCAACAAGGCACATTTTTTACTCCACTGGTGCGTCACTAAAAGTGATGCACCAGCGGCGTAAAAGTGACGCAAGGGCTCATAAATGAGGCCCCCGAGTGCATTTCTCCCTTCAGCACCTTTGGAGAAAGAAAATTAAAGTAAAGAAAGGTTTCCAATGCCAGCATAGAGAAAACAATGCGTTTCCATAGTAGACACAAGGTAGGGTTGACAGAAATAGCTGGGAAACGTTAGGCATGTAACATTATGTCTATATATAGGCTAAAAATGAAATGCAGAGTTAGGAATGTCTATCTAATTCTACTTATTTTTAAGTGTAAACCTTTGTTAATACTGAGAAGTCACTCAGGCTCTGGTGGTCTGCTTGGCCTCCGCTCCCCTAGTGGAGAGTCCTGTGCCAAATTAGGAGATCCCCAACTGCTAGGTAGAGGTCCCATTCCTATCAGAATAACTGCCTGTGAAGCGAGAGCATGTTGCAGAGCTGGTGCCATTTTTGTGTGGCCCTCCTCATCAAAGTTGTTTTCTTTCACAAACGAATTCCCAACGAAAGAGCCTGTTTTTAAAAAGCAAATAATATAATAATATTTACTCTGATGCACAGGAGGTTTTCTCCCTGTGTGTCGGGATCTTTATTTGATTTGCTGCCCACTGATACAATTTATTAATCCACAATGACATTCAGAGGATGATTATCAGAAGGAACACATTTATTTTTAGATATTTTATTGCCGTGTAGAAAGTACTTAATGTCTGCATACTAAGCAGTAATCCCCATCATCCCGAATCCACATTCCTCATCCTGTCATTCACTATTGCATTAGTAATGCTCTATCACACTGCAGGCACCCTTCCCCAAGCAACATTCTTGCCTTTCTATTGTAAAGCACCCAAATACATTCTCACCCCCTTGGAAGCAGAATGGTAGGAACCTAAGTAATGAGACAAGGAATGTGGAATCAGAGGATGATTACTAGTAAGCAATTCTGACATTACCTTCCTCATCTACATTCCTCATCTACATTCCTCATCCCATTCCTTATTTTTGCAACAACACCAGAGCAATACATTTCCAAAAAACATATCTCATATTGTGGAAAATTAGTACGGTCTGGTAAACATTATCTGCGCCATCTTGCCTTTTTCCCCTGATGCCACACTTTTTGTCGTGCGCACCCGCCATTTTAGGTGCCTCCATCAGAACAACCCTTTTTGCCTGCCACTGGCCCCCAGCATAGCCCTCCTCCCTCACAAAGCCCGCACTCTGACAACCCCCGCTCGCACATGCCTTGGGTCATAAACCCCTCTTCAGCGCAGCTCTGCCTCAGAACTCCATCCTGTCCCCAGCGCAACACCTCCCTTCCTTCCTTTCATGGTCCCAGGCCTTTTTGATACAAATCCCCTCTTCCTGTGTGCCCGTTTGTCTTCCTCGTTCCCAGGCCGACACCTAGCTCTGCCGATACTGTTTATTGCCCCCCCCCGTACAGTAGGAAGCTTCCCTCATTGAAGGACCCTCGAGTTGATCAAAGCCCCCTCCCTATGAGATCCGATCAAACCCCCCACATTCCGTGAATCGGCGGAATGTCCCGCTGCGCGATAATCATCACCTGTTGTGACCGGGGTGGGGACTTCTACTGTATATGTGTGTGGGAACGGGCTTGGAGTGGGGATTCCGAGAATGTCCTTCCGTACATCAAAGCATTGCCAAGAATGTGTTGTATGTAATAAAGCAATAAAGCTGTGTATAAGAGGCCAGGCCTCAGAGATGCGGTTAGAGCACCTCAGAACGATACCTGCTGTTTGAACTGATGTGTTCTCCTCCGGAGAGAATAAACCTTGTTTCCTGCCTTCCCGTCTCCAGCGCCTGCCTCTTCATTGATTAATAATTCGTGGGTTAAAGAGGCGATACCGCCGGGCAAATATCGATTGTCCCTTGACCTTAGATTTAACAATTGGCGTCCCAAGCGTGGGGCCCATCAGCGACTCGTGGATCCAGTGGGAGAGGTCCTGACGACAGAGTGAACGACTGCAACGATCGGGAGAGCTCTTGCCCAATAGACCCTCGTCTGGCAGCCGATCATCCGAACTTCACTGGTTCCGAACAGACCTCTCCCGAGTGATCTACGGTCCTGACTGGGAACCATCAGGAGTGCTGCGAGGAATACAAAGAAAAGAGGACGATCGGGCGCTGGATTCGGAAGACAAGAAACTGTCCATACGGTCCGGGTAAGGTCGTGTAGACACGACGAATCACGAAATAATTGTTTAGTTGTTCAGAAAATACTAGTATTACTCTTTGTTGACCTATTTGGAGATTCACTGTCTGCACACGAAGAAACAGTAGGCTCTTTCTCTTTGCAAACAGTGAAGGATAAGTAACGCAGCCAGCGTGCCTATCTTTCTCCCCCACTGATCGTTCATTTGTTCACGAATTATTTTCGGGAGATTTCCCCCTCCCACACTGATTAACGGTTTTTGACCTCGAACTACTGTTCGCGGATTGTTTTCTGGAGATTCTCTGTCTACAAACAGGAAAGAACAGGTTCCCCTTTGCAGATAGTGAAAGGGTAGAGGACGCAGACCTTTGCGGACCTACTTATTCTCCCCACTGGTCGTTTATTTATTGTTTTGATATTGGTTCATGAGGTATTCACTGCTTGCAAACAACGTAGAATAGAAATATTCTGTCTAGTCTTTGCACACAGTGATAAGATAGGCAGTGCTGACTTTTTGTCCCTCATTGTTGAGCTGTCATGTCTGTCTTCTCCCCACTGGTCGATAGCTGGTTCAGCCCGGACCGTTTATTAGAGGTGGATCATCTAGCTCCGCTGGAAGGCACCCCTAATAAAGACATGTTCATAAACTATGGATTAGTTACCATAGCCTATAGTAAACTGTGGCACAGGTATACCAAAGAAAATCAAGAGAAACAGTGGCCACTGATAGGATCCTTCGATCTTGATAAAATAGAAACGTTAGAAATAGCCCTTCGTGATAATAAGACAACGCCTATTATGCTCGACTGCCTCGGTATGTGGCGCAAAGAAGCAATGCAACGAAAGAAAAAAGACGAGGGCAGAGCAGGTAAAGGAACGTATCGACAGGACGACCCCAGGACACAACGTCCCGAAAGTAATCCCCCGACACTACGCACAGGACGGCCAGACTTAGGGCAAAACCAATGTGCTTTTTGTAGATATGCCGGGCACTGGAAAGCCCAATGCCCGACTCTACTGAACGTGAGTAGGAGCAGAGGACCGACAGGAATAACAGGCCGGCAGAAAGGGAAAAGGCGCGAGACAAAGATGAATCAGACTGACATGGACAGGCCAGATAGAACCACCACGTTCGATTATGCCCGATGGCACAGATTTCGCCAAGCCGATTTCAGCGACATGTTCGAGTCCTCATAGATCAAAACAACGATAAGACGGGAAAACCCAGTCTAGCTCTAAATTGACAGACGACAAACCCCGAAGAAACCCGAAAGAATAACGTACACACATGATCAAGCAACCTTACGTTTAGCCAAGTAGGGAAAAGTCTAGGGTATTTCGAGGTAAGGGTTACACAAGTATCCTTCGCCGAGAGGACTAGGGAGATTGCCAATGTCTGAAAACCTACTACCTCCTTTCTTCCGCATCCTTATAGGCATATAACTAAAGCCTGCCCCATTGCTCTAACAAAAAGTATGCGCAGCATATAGAAATAAGATAATTGTGGCCAATAACTGTTTTATGTTTGTCTTGGGTCTTTTTATATAATACTTGTACTGTCTCCCCGTCTGAGTTTGTGTGTACGTGATTCATGAATCTGCGTCATCCCTCTGCCTGTGTTACCGTGTTACTTAAACTTCTGTTAACAGAAGCTTTAGCATGAAACAACCTGGAAAGAAGGGAATGAGAAAACGAAATCCGTAGGCCACTGATGAACTTGAACTTTTATTTAACATGACGAACAAGAAACAAATAACAGTACGTAATAATAACAGTAAACTAGAAAATGAAAGTCAGCAGAACATTCGCCCCCCCCCCCATTCTGGAACCTTCCAAAGTAGGGCAGGGTTACGGCTACGCCCAGCCGGCAGCAACCCATATAAGGCGGGTCCTGCTGCCAACAGTCGGCCAGGAAATCGTAACATAGGGTGGAGCCGGAGGAGAGACAAGGGCCAGCGGGACCCAGCCAGGGGATCACCTTGACCACACCGGAGAGTTGTAAGGGGGGGAATGTCTATGTCCTCGACCCCCCTCTCTCTCTCCCCCAGTCTGGCCACGGTGGCACGTGAGAGTTGCAGATAGTCCCGCCACATGTCTTCCCGGTCCGGCCACCAATGGCCAGGGACTGGGGCCAACTGGATCCGGCTGCAGCCGATGAGCCAAGGAACCCGTTCATGGGGCCAGAGCAAGAGGCGTCCGGCCGACATCCACCGGAAGCCCGGCCCAGAGACGGACGGGACATTTTTCCTTTTCTCCTCCGTAATGGCCGCGACAACGCGCCAGGCGCCACTTCTTTCTTTTCTCCTCCGTAATGGCGGCAGCAACACGCCAGGCGCCACTTCTTTCTTGAATAATGGCTGCGACAACTCTGGAGGGGGGATGTCTTGTACATACCTCCGCGAAAATTAGTCCAGGTCGGGCTGGGAGGGAGAGGCGACGCGGACAAGCCTCTCCCACCTCCACGGATAGGAGGTTTCCCAGCCCCCGGCCCAGCGCCGAACTCCTCCAGCCAGGCGGTGGTGCCAATACCTGCGTAGCACCGAACATACCATGGTGGCGCCCCAGTACTTGCGCAGCACCGAACATGCAACTGTGCCGATACTTGCGCAGCACCGAACATGCAACGGTGCCGATACTTGCACAGCACCGAACATGCACCGCAGGTGGCCATACTTCCGCAGCACTGGACATGGGTTCATTCCAAAAGGTCTCCTCCACTCTTGCAGACTCGACGAAGGGCGGCTGCTGCAGGCCTCAAAATGGCGTCTGGGCCCCCTGGAAGGCGGGTCTCGGCCGCTAGAGTAACTGTGAACAGCAACGTAACTCGGGCGCTTGCCCACCGGAGCACGAGCCCCCACCTCCAACAGCACCCCCACAGCCTTGAAGATTCTACAAGGGTCCCAGGAGCCCTCGGCCCCTGCAGGCTTCCGGTGAGGAACAACTGCCTTGGTCGCTAACGAAATAAGCATGACATAGCCACTCCTTCTGTTAGCATGAATTCTCGAACTGCCGAAAAGGACTCTGGTCCAACTGCCGGTTGTAGGAGACATTTTTCCCTGATGCTACTTCCGGACTAACCCGGCCCCGCCCAAAATGGCGCCGGTATCAATAGGAACTCACGAACACCCCGTGGTGGTTTTTTTAGCTAAAAAGACTCGCTGTTCTGAAAAATATATATGATCCTTTGTACACTTGACGGAAAAGAGGAAGGATTCACTCGACGAACATGTAAAAGGACCTCGTGAAAAATGTTTTTCAATGTACGATTCATTATGATATTATCATATCTGACATGTAACCTCGCTTATGACACACTCCCATGGTATACCTATAGGAATTTGATTACAACTAGTCCAACTGTGTTTCCAATTATGAAATGAATGCCCCTTGGTCCCTCAACTATTCGATAGACGTTTTTAGTTCCCTGCAAATGAATGAATGAACCTTTTTAAACATGTTTTTAATCCTACAAGATAGCCCCCCCCTCTACTGTACGCACTTTAGCCATTGCCGTATCCGGCCAACCCCGATCACACTGTCCTATCAACATGCTGAACGATTGTGCAAATAAAGGTTTTCAAAACTATGAACTGGTATTGCATGCTTTATTTAAAATATGGGATCGGCGGGAGAGTTTTTTCTGTGCACCCTACTCTGCTCTCTCTTTAAGGTTGATAGAAGATGGTTGCCCAGCCCCGGATGGAGGATCGAATCTAAGACACGACACTCTGCCGTCAAATATGCGACTGACTCAGGGACTCGCGCGTGGAGAAAGACCTCGATTTCTGGGGTTGGGTAAGACGAAACGGTGTAAAAGATGGAATATAAAGGATGGGTAAAGTGAAACGATGTAAATGATAGAATATTATAAAGATACGACACTCAAAGGTACTAGGGAACAGAGTTGACCGAAGAGCTGATAAACCTTAGAACATCACAGCGTTGGAAGAGATTTAAGGACCCCGACAGCTAAATACACCTACCAACTAGAAACCTCGCGCTAAGTGCTTCTGATTCTCTAACGTTTTCCTACTCACAGCCTATAAGGGCACACTGCCCCCCCCCCTTTTTTGGCTCCAGAAACCACAACCCCAGGGATTCTATCCCGAGGAGATAAGACGAGTATGAGGTAAGTAAAAGACCTTCGTACCCGTGCTTTTGATGTGCTCGAATGTTGTCCCCCTCCCCTCCCCTCTTTTTTCCCCCCCTGCAGGCCACATCGGAATCACGACCAAGGTATGGTGAAGATCTGAAGCCTCGCCATGTCTGATACACGAAGCGGACTAACACTGCCTGGTGGCACCTAAACACACCCACAAACTGCTCTTGTACCAAAAGAGCCAATAAATTGTATGACATGATGAAAGCGATCACCCTTAATCCGTGTTGCGTGAATGGACACCTGTCACGTATGTCTGAAACTATGAGATGATGTTTGTGTATGACTGACGCGTTGACTTAACTGGTTAAAGGACCGAGAATGCAAGAAATGCGACACAATGGTGCCCCTTTTTTTTACTCGATGTATGTCCCCTGTACCCGGCCTAATGCTCGTCCATCCCAAACTGCATGCTTTCAAAGTAGCTATGGGGGCGGCCTTTGCCCCAGATCTGGCAATACTCTATATGAACGAGTACGAACAACATAGGGTCCTTTGCTCCAACAATCCATACCATGAGAGAATTTTGGAATACCGTCGGTATATAGATGATATACTGATAATATGGGACGGTGACAAGCAAGAATTGGAGGCCTTCACGCTTTGGCTCAATGCACAATCAAGTGACATTCAGTTCACCAGCACCTGTAGTGCCGAATCCATTGACTTTCTAGATATAACTATTAAAGAAAGTGAGGGTGTCCTTCTTACCACCCTGTACAGAAAACCGACAGAAAGAAACACCCTACTGCAGTACTCTAGTCATCACACCCGGGCCCTTCGAGACAACCTACCCTTTGGGCAGTTCCTCAGGATCCGGAGGAACTGCACGATGAAAGATGACTATTTTCATGAATCTGATGAACTGATCCTCCGCCTCACAGAAAGAGGATACCCTAAGAGGCTGGTCAAGAGGGCGCGTAAAAGGGCATGGTTTAGCGATAGAGAATCTTTGCTGACACCGAAGGTGCGCCAACCGCTGGATGATAGGATGATCTGTGTGACCACCTACTGCTGTAAAAGCAATGCAGTACGCAGGATAGTGAACAAGTACTGGAATATTGTATCAAAGACCCTCCAGATGCCAAATCTACCAATGCATGCTTTCAGAAAAGCAAAGAGCATCAGAGACTCTGTAGTATGCTCCATGTTAGACAGCCCGACTGCTCCCACAATACAATCAATGTGGAACCTTCCAGCCATCGTGGGAAATCACAAATGCGGAAATTGCAAGGCCTGCCAACTGTGCATAGAGACTGGAACAGTAACACACAATGGTCTGTCCGTGCCCCTGAAAACTTTCACAAATTGCAATACCGAAGGGGTGATTTATGCAATCTTCTGCCCCTGCGGAATGATATATATAGGCCAGACTAAACAAAAGATAAAGAACCGTGTGCTACAACATTGCAGCAGAATAAGGTGCAAGACGCTGGGAGCTCCCCTTGTAGAGCATTTCCAGGAGCACTCACATACACCTGAATCAATCAAGTGGGTGGTTATTGAGAAAATTACATTGGGCCCACGGGGTGGTAATCTCAATTCGATCCTTAACGTGCGTGAATGCAAATGGATGCAATCTTTTGACTCTGTACAAAGGGGACTTAATGAACTGGAAACCACTTTCTCCCAGATGGCCCTTTTAGATCCGGACTGATCCAGCTACTGAATGCCTTAATGTAGGCTGTAATGATGTCTTCTTTTGAACACCCATACAGTACTTTATTGATATGGATACTATGATATGCCGCGTAAACCAATATTATCGAATGATGTATGTAGGTATTTTTTACATCTGACAAATGTACGCATTAATATTGTGCACACTTAATGAATTGTTGTTCTGGCACCGGTTGTGTTGAAGTACCAGCTGTTTGTAAAAATAAGCCTCCTATATGTTTCCTCTACTTGCAACTGGTCAGGTACAACGCTTGCCTCATTTGGGACATTGCAATAAGGTCTTATATAGATAACGGAATGTATTACGCTACACAGATGGCGGAATGTATTACGTTACCTGCTGGTACATACTTGATCATTCTGTAACCAACCAACTTATTCATTTGACTGCACACAAGTTTTCTTGCTCAGATACAGTCCCTAGTTATCGAAAAACAACTCTTTTTCCTTATCCCCTGGGCCACTCGTGGCTGATTGGCCAGAGCGGGGCGAGCCCCTTAGCAGCATTTAGCGCCGGCACCTCGCGGCGGCTCCCTTCACTGCTGTCAGCGAGAGGAGAAGAAACAGACAGACTAGCGCTGCGAATAACAAGGTGAGCCCCGGCCACATCTCCGCCTGGACTTCACCACCTTAGACTCTAAACATATTCTAAAACTGACGGCGAGTTCTCCCGCCGCATTTGCGTTAGCTTAATCTTTTGGACGCATTACCTACAGTCGCGCCCTTAATTTACCGCGGCCGGCGGGTTGAGCCATTACCCCTCCTGTGACTGCCTCCACCGGGTCGGGCGCTCGGGGTTTACGCGGACCAAATATTTTGGATATTTTGGGCATTTAGAAACTTGATGTGAATTATACACATCCGCACCGCGCGTTTAACAAATCACTCCCCTGTCCTTTTGGGTATTGCAACCTTGATCTCCCCATAGGACTGTGACCGCTTCACGCTATACGATGGGAAACGCGTTAGCTATGAAGCCATGCTTGGTGACTTTGGGTGTAATTTATTTGCTCTATGCGATGCACTGAGTTTTTCCTCGGAGGCATATGGCCTTCTCTCCCTTTTATTAAACGCGCAACAATCCACTGTGACCGTTTGGCGCTCCAGATCCAATCCACTGTGACCGTTTGGCGCTCCAGATCAGATCCACTTCATTCATTGACTGTGATGCCCCACTTCTCTTACAGAGACACACGGCGTGCCACCTCGGACCGGCCGGTCCTGTGGACAACAGAATCCCACACAAGTGAACGAGTTTAGGACAAGCTCCCAGTAAGTTCTCCCCCCTTATTTTACTGTAATGTTACTCTGGTGCTGCATCCCAGTTGGGCCAGCCCACTGTATTCATACCGACTTTACTCAATTGCAGACTTCTCGCGACAGAAAGGAACCTTGGAAGGTCCCCAGGCTACAGGCCCAAACGGGCCTCATGCGAAGTAGGTAAAACTTCACCCAATTTCGAGTGCATTAATTATTATATAGGAATATGAGATACATTCACCTTTTTGATATTATTTATAGGCGCTCCTGTTATACCCCTACGTCCTGATGAAGACCCCACCCTGAGGCTTTGAATCACCCGTACCTTTCAGGGGTCGAAACGTCGACTATTGTTACTTTTCACTGTTCCAAAACATAGGACTAAATAACGGAGACTTACGGAACCTATGTTTGAGACTGTTTTTGGAACCATTAGATCTGTACATAGGCTGTAAAGGCTTTTTTCATACTTCACTGTGATTTTAACTCAGTCACACCACCTTTACCCGGTCCCCACCTTTACCCCCACTTACCTATCCCTTCTTAATACCCTTTCTCTATGCACCTTGAGCGCATTGACACACTTTTGAATTCACTTAAATATAGAAATGTGTTGTTTCTAAGTTTATATTGCCAATGCATTAATTGCAATATTATCTACCATTTGGGTTGAAATTTATACAATTCATAAATTTAAGATGTGCGAAATAAATATGCACCGAATATATTGATTTGTTTTTCGTTTACTGAGCTACATTGGTGCCTTTGATAGAATGCAAGTATTTCACTGAGATAAATAAGTGCTATTTTGAGACTTTTCCTATTGTTCATATTAGACTCCGACCATTTATACATGTACCTTCAAAATTCTAACACAGACCCGTAATGTCTTATGTTATATAACGCGCTGAATAGCCTATCTTAATGCACGGTCACTCCCCATGTCGCACGTGTACTATTTAGCCTGTTGTTGCATATATATATATATATATATATATATATATATATATATATATATATATATATATATGTATATATATATATATATATATATATATATATATATCTCTCTCTCTCTCTCTCTCTCTCTCTCTCTCTCTCTCTCTCTCTCTCTCTCTCTCTCTCTCTCTTCCGAGCGACTAGCACCTAAATTGGCAAACCGCCACCCCTAGTGCACCACCCAATTGGCACCAAATACCACAAGTATTTGCTCAAAATTTATCCTAAATAAAAATCACCCTGACGCCGTGTCACTACCTCTCCTTTCTGCTAAAAATTGATGAAACCGAGATTTGGCCATTAGGGAAAGGACAGGTAAGACGACTGAGGTTCCCTAATCTGACCCGAAATAAGGGAACTACATGTCAGCGGCTCCTGTGTTATAAAAAGATGCCTCAGATAACGCGACCTTCCCCGTCCCAAATTGTCGCAATACCCAAACAGTAAAGGTGATCGAAACATCCTCATGTTCCCGGAACGCCCCCTGTTTCGTATCAGCTGCCCCAGACGAGGGTTATAAAACTGTCCCTCACCCCCGGTCATAAGAGATGGGTCTACTTACGCCCTTACCACAGTTTTCTATGTCCCTAGTTGTTTCCCATAAGACCCCTGTCTTTTCTAATTAAGTAGTCAGGCCGTAAGAGGCTACGCAGGAACCAGAATGATGTTTTACAAAGTTAAAAATTAGACCGAAGCGAAGAAATCATTGCAATGAACCCTGTTGAAAGCGAAAATGTTTAGGCAGGATGCATTGATAGAATGAAAAATGTTTAGCCTATGTTCGTCCCTCAGCAAGATACCTGTCAGACCATGGTGATAGCACACAGCACCCTTTTTAAATATAAAGCCCTGGAGAACGGTATAGCTTTGTAAGGCTCGTAGTAAGAAGGTGGGTCTCCGTCAGAAGAACTGACGTAACTGAAATGCAATAACAGGTACCAGATCTCGTACCACGACCAACAAACAAAGTAATAGTTGTGAAGGAAAGTTATAGTAAATCCAGCAAGCCCATCATCAATCATTTATATGTTAATTGTGAACCCCAATATAACGGACGTTTCCCATTTTGCCTGGAGCTGGGAGAGAAATAGACTTATGTGATTACCTTCCTCTGTCAATTCTCTAAAGACTGTCTTTTCAAACTCATTTAAGGGTACGACTGTCGGAGGAAAGAAGGACCGGATGTGGGAGCACGTGGCCTGACTACAGATCGTGGAACATCTGCGACATTGGCCAAGGCGAGACCGCGACAGAAAGGAGTTGCAGGACGAGGCACTGTTTCCGTCAAAGTGAGAGGAAAGGGCTGACCTGATGCCCCTGCTCAATGTTCAACGTGTGCCGGAAAGTCCCCGCTCTCTGAATTCGGTCATGAGCCTGCCTACCTGAAATTTCCGCCCCCCTGATCTGTTCCCGATTTGGCCCAGCTCCATCCCCCCCCCCCCTTTTTCTCCGACCTACCCTATGGACTACACACTCTTCTTCCATCTGAACCTTTTTGACAATCAACTCAAAGGACACAGGGCGAAAAGGACCTTTTTGACCAGAAGCGCGAGGAAAAGGTCGTGCCCTGCAACGCGGGACCTAGAATAGAGCTGGACCCGTAGCTCCACCGCCGGTGCTCCACAGCGCCAACAAAAGACGACAAAGAATGCTGAGAACTCATTAACTTCAAACATTGACACCCTCAATTATCGTTTCTACTACGTCTCATTTCTCTCCCAGCCACCATTGTATTAATTATGCTCCAACCAAACATGAACAGAACTCACATATGTAATGACCTATCAATTTACATTCCGAACGACTATAAGCAGCTATGAAATGTACCCAATGCTCTCACTACAGAATCATCTTTGTCTGTTATTGCATTACTATGGTTTTCCTGCAAACGAGTTTTTATCGATAGACCCGCCTCCTAAGATGAAAGATTTTAAAATGTAATGTTTATAACTCCTTCACCTGGGTACCTACTTCTTTTCCTATGACCACCACAGTCGACATGAATTAGAAATAGGCCAGCAAGATGTCTTGGATATGTTAAAGGGAGGACTGTGGAAAATTAGTACGGTCTGGTAAACATTATCTGCGCCATCTTGCCTTTTTCCCCTGATGCCACACTTTTTGTCGTGCACACCCGCCATTTTAGGTGCCTCGATCAGAACAACCCTTTTTGCCTGCCACTGGCCCCCAGCATAGCCCTCCTCCCTCACAAAGCCCGCACTCTGACAACCCCCGCTCGCACATGCCTTGGGTCATAAACCCCTCTTCAGCGCAGCTCTGCCTCAGAACTCCATCCTGTCCCCAGCGCGACACCTCCCTTCCTTCCTTTCATGGTCCCAGGCCTTTTTGATACAAATCCCCTTTTCCTGTGTGCCCGTTTGTCTTCCTCGTTCCCAGGCCGACACCTAGCTCTGCCGATACTGTTTATTGCCCCCCCCCGTACAGTAGGAAGCTTCCCTCATTGAAGGACCCTCGAGTTGATCAAAGCCCCCTCCCTATGAGATCCGATCAAACCCCCCACATTCCGTGAATCGGCGGAATGTCCCGCTGCGCGATAATCATCACCTGTTGTGACCGGGGTGGGGACTTCTACTGTATATGTGTGTGGGAACGGGCTTGGAGTGGGGATTCCGAGAATGTCCTTCCGTACATCAAAGCATTGCCAAGAATGTGTTGTATGTAATAAAGCAATAAAGCTGTGTATAAGAGGCCAGGCCTCAGAGATGCGGTTAGAGCACCTCAGAACGATACCTGCTGTTTGAACTGATGTGTTCTCCTCCGGAGAGAATAAACCTTGTTTCCTGCCTTCCCGTCTCCAGCGCCTGCCTCTTCATTGATTAATAATTCGTGGGTTAAAGAGGCGATACCGCCGGGCAAATATCGATTGTCCCTTGACCTTAGATTTAACAATATGATAGATATGCTGCAATGAAGCTGAATTGAAATCACATGAATATGTCATTCACATTACTATCGATGGAACAGCCTTTGAACTATAACCCTTTGTACAAAATGTAACTTAGAGGCAAATTCAACCTGTAATGATTACCGAAGTTATATTGTGCTGCCCAGTTAGCTGCTTTACATTTATCATAAATGTTGATCCATTTTGTTTACGAGGCAACCATCTCTCATGTCAGGCAAGCTTGAACAGGTACTTGAAACTCCTGTCCAGAATTCAAATAGAACATTTTAATTACTTCTTTTATCCAATGATTTCAGATAAAGAGGATGGATTTTTTCAAAACTTATGCTTGTCCAAATTCACACAGAATCGCATTTCCTGAAATCATCTGATACAGCCAAACATAACTTAACAGCTCTGACCACATAAAGCAAACAATCTTGATCTGAAACTTATCAGAATTATTTCCGGTGGTCTGAGGAATGAATAGGTAAACTTTGCAATAAACCCCCAAAGACCATACGGGTCTCCTCGCACATGATCACAAGACACCACATCTCCCCCTTGTTAAATTAAAAGTATGTACCACATACGTACATCAGAGTTCCTCAATGAGTCGTCTAGGTGCTCGCACCACTCTTCTAGATCAAGTCATAAGGGGTGAGGGAGTTGCAACATCGTCTGGCATCATAGCTGTGGACTCAAATACTTGGCTCACTCATGAAATCTGGAGCAATCAAATATCGAGGCATATGCTTGAGATGTGATGAGTCTCTTGTAATGGACTTTCCGGGACATTGAGCATTCATCATATGCACTTTACTTGCCACAACTCTCAATGGATTAGCATCAAATGGAGAGTTAGTCTTGCGCGTTCCCTTTTGTTTGACTAGGACTTGGTCTCTGTTCTTGAAAACTGTGGCTCTAGCGCATCGGCACTTCTCAGAATGGATTTTCATTTTGCTTTTATGAACATTGTCTGTGACAAAAAACTCATCAGTGTCTATCGCTAGGCCCATGGTCCATTGCAGCAACTTGGTCCCAATGGCTCTCCAAAACAGCAAAGTGGCAAAGCTTTCACCTTTTGTTGAAGGGGGAGTTGTTCCGTATGCACAAAGTCCTGGACGTAAGGCTGTCTTTAGCTCAATCCTTCCAGCACACTGCGCTGAACCACGTTCTTCAGGGTTCCCATAATTCGTTCAACAAACACCATTTGCCTGTGGCCAGAGAGGTGTGCTTTTCTAATGCCGGAAGTTCAAGCAACTAAGAAAGTCCTTAAACTCTCAGCTATTGAAATGTGGACTATTGTCAGATTTAAGGATGGAAGGAACACCCCAAGCTGCAAAAATATCATCCAGTCTCTCGTTGACTTTATCATGGGTGGTCGACAATAGATCTTCCACTAATGGAAAATGGGAATAATCATCAATGACAACCATGAGATGATGGCCATTGTTTAGGCATCCAAAGAAATCAACTGCAACTCTCTCCCTTGCTTGTTTGAGTGGGTCACACATATTCAGTGGATGCTTTGTTGTCTTGGGAGATAAGCAACTGCACAGGTGACAGGCTTTTATTTCCTTTTTGACTCAGTCATCAAGGCGCAGAACAACACTCGGTCTCTGAGGACTCTCTTGGTGTCAACAATGCCATGATGTCCTTTGTATGCAAGTTCAATGACTTGTTGTCTCAGCCTCTCCCTTATGCCAATTCTCAAGCCTCATAGGATATAACCTTCTTGAGTTATTCAACATCATCTTTAAGAGGCAGAGTTTTTATTCTCCATAATTGCATTGCAATTATACATTTGAGTGTGAGCATATCTCTGTCTGTGTTGGTAGCAACAAGGATCTAATCAATGGATAGAGCTGCAGGAGCTCTAGACCCTATTATGAAGTTGATATGCTCTTCAGCTGTTTTACACGTTGCACTGTGATGCTGTAACAGCATTCATGAAAAGTAGCAGTGTTTTGATCCTTCCCCGGTTTGTGCACAACAGTGTACTCATACTTTTGTAATCGCAAACACTACTTCTCGATGCAAGGGGTCATCTTAGCTTTCAGTTTTCCGAAAATGGTGAGTAACGCCTGGTGGTCAGTGACATGCTTAAAAAGCTTTTTGCACAGAAACACATGAAAATATTCACAAGCCCACACTGCAGCCATGCTTTTGTTTTCTTCATTGAGAATAGGCCAGTTCCGTTTGAGACTGACTTCTCCTGGTATAGGCCACAATGTGTCATTGTGCACGTGGGTGTCTGTTGGTTTGAGCAAGCATAATGCCCAAGCCCACTGGGCTTGCATCAACTATGATTTCAGAATGTACCTTTGGATTAAAATAAGCCATTTCAGTTGCATTTTCAATTGAGCGTTTTATTTACTTGAAACTTAGATAACATTCAGAGGACCAATAGACTGGAGCATTTTTCTTTGTCAGCTCTCTCAATGGGCCACTCACTGTGGCAAAGTCACAAATAAATGTGGAGCAGTAGTGGCCATGCCTAAAAATGATTGCATCACAGTTACCTTTTGTGGGGGACAAGTGGCTATCAATGATTGTACCTTTTCAGGGTCAGGAGTCATCCTCCCTTCAGAGAAGGTATGTGCAAAGAACTTGAGTTTAGTTTTGTAAAACTAACACTTCTCAGGATTTAACGTGAGACCTGCATCTGTAAGCAAACTGCATGCTTATGTTAGAGTTTTCTCATGTTCCTTCAGTGTGGCTCAAACACCAATATATCATGACTGTAGTTACAAGCAGCATGACAGGTTAAATTACTCAGGGAATGACATCCTGAAAGATTTCTCCAGCCGATAACCACCAAAACTGAGTCTTTTTCTTCCAACATGTGTTGAAAAAGTAGTAATATACCTACAGTTCTCTTCCAGCTCAAGTTGATGGTGTCATTTGTTCAAATCAAAACAAGAGAATACTTTGGAGCCATTCAACTGTGTAATCATGTTGGCAAAGTTAGGACCTAGATGTCTTTTTATTTCAATCTCTTTATTAGCCTGGCGCTTATCAACCCAGATGCGCATGGCACCCTCACTGCCTTTTTGGGCACCACCACAATGGGTAAAGCCCATGGCATTGGACCAGTAGAGTTCTTGATGATGCCATGCTTTAACAGTGTCTCTAGTTCTTTCTCAATAGCCTCATGTAAGTGAAAAGCAATTCAACGATGTCACTGGGCAAAAGTTTGAATGTCTGCATCAATGTGAAGTTACACCTTCATTGTTACATATCTCTGTAGTTCAATTGACTTAAATGGAGTTCTCAACATTCCAGTGCTCTAATGGTTGATTAAATGTATTCAATTTTTATTTTGGATTCCAATGTACATATTTAAAATGTTTATATAGCAATAACCAGCTGGGGGTGTCAGAGTTCTTTCATTTCAATAGCTGCAATGTTAGCAGAATGTGTGCACAAGTTTCAGCAAATGGATATATAAGTTTGGATACATACCTATGGAAGTAAATAGGATAAGCTATGTGCATTAACCCTTTGCATAACTAGCATAGTTTGTTTTCATGGAATTTGACAATATTCACAGAAAGTAATTCAAAATTATGAGTACGTTTGCACAGTTTAATGCTGGCACTTTGTGTCATAAAATGAACGCAAGGACATATTAAAGTTTAACAAAAACTGGAAACAATCGTTGTGCTATGTGACATACATGAGGCGGCCATTTTGAGGGAGTAGCAATAATGTTGCGACTCCTGGCTCCTACTGCCTTTACACTTTTAGTGACTCTTGTTATTTGTGCTCCGATTTTTATTTTTGGTTTATTCGATTCTTTCATTTCTACTGCTGATCATTTCACCGCTTTTATTTATGAAATTTTTTGTGTTTTATGTCTTATTATCATTTTTGGTTTTTACATTGTTGTTGGTGACGTTGCAGAAAGCAGATTGGTGTGTGCTGTCCAGCCGTGGCAGATTTTCTCAGAGGAGGATGTGTGCGGACTAATTTTCTATATGTAGAAACACATATTCCTCTTGAGGTTACAATATTGGCAGGACTGGCAAGGGCTAGTCCTTACAGGAAGGAAAACACTTTCTGTGAGCAAGGGTTACTGCAGAACCTTCTAGAATGAAGTGAGAATGCTGATAGGTAACATTAACAACATTTTTTAATTGCTATCATTAGATAATGTATATTTTCCAGCTTTTAAATGCAGCCTGCACTGCTATTCAGTCACAACAAAAAAAAGTTATTGTTCACGGATGTGACATCAGTAAGGCATGTGATAGCTTTTCTTGACTTCCTACTTTTCCCAAGTCGCCAAAGACCCAAATAATATGCTATAGAATATATTATTGCTGATGATGGGCCAGTCTTCTGGTTCTCCATTTTACACAGGCTTGAGGTAGTAGCAGTAACAAGGTTGGCACTGTTGAGACACCAACTGCCATTTCTGATGCCATCTGTGGGTCCACATGGCCCATGGCTGACAAGAGAGAATGTTAACCTCTTTAAAGTGTGACTCAATCAATCAATCAATCAATCAGGTCATTTATAGAGCGCACTACTCACCCGTAGGGTCTCAAGGCGCTGGGTTGGGGGGGGGGGGGGTGCCGTTGCTGCTCGAACAGCCAGGTCTTGAGCTTCTTCCTGAAGGAGAGGTGGTCTTGGGTCAGGCGCAGGTCGGTTGGGAGTGAGTTCCAGGTCTTGGCGGCCAGGTAGGAGAAGGACCTTCCTCCTGTTGTCGCTCTTCGGATGCGGGGGACGGCGGCGAGGGCGTGGCTGGTTGATCTGAGGAGGCGCTTGGGAGTGTAGAAGTTGATCCAGTTGTTGAGGTAGCTCGGGCCTTGGTCGTGTAGGGCTTTGTGAGCGTGGGTGAGGAGACGGAAGGTGATTCTCTTGTTGACCGGGAGCCAATGCAGATCTCTCAGGTGTCCGGAGATGTGGCTGCGTCGGGGGATGTCGAGGATGAGTCTGGCCGAGGCGTTCTGGATCCGCTGGAGTCTCTTCTGGAGCTTGGCGGTGGTTCCGGCGTAGAGGGCGTTGCCGTAGTCCAGTCGGCTGGTGACGAGGGCCTGGGTTACCGTCTTCCTCGTCTCGGTGGGGATCCACCGGAAGATCTTACGTAGCATGCGCAGGATGTTGAAGCAAGACGAGGAGACGGCGTTTACTTGTCTGGTCATGGAGAGGGAGGAGTCCAGGATGAAGCCCAGGTTGCGTGCGTGGTCCGTCGGTTTGGGTGCGGTGCCCAGGGCGGGGGGCCACCAGGAGTCGTCCCAGGCGGAGGGCGAGGATCCCAGGATGAGGACCTCCGTCTTGTCCGAGTTCAGTTTCAGGCAGCTGGTCGTCATCCATTCGGCTACATCTCTCATCCCTTCGTGCAGGTTGGCTCTGGCGGTGGCGGGGTCGTTGGTCAGGGAGAGGATCAGCTGGGTGTCGTCGGCGTAGGAGATTATGTTGAGGTTGTGTTGGCGTGCGATGGCCGCGAGGGGGCTCATGTAGACGTTGAAGAGGGTGGGGCTCAGTGAGGATCCTTGAGGGACGCCGCAGATGACTTTGGTGGCCTCTGACTTGTACGGTGGTAGGCGGACTCTCTGTGTTCTTCCGTCGAGGAAGGACGTGATCCATTCCAGTGCCTTGTCCTGGATTCCGATGTTGCCGAGGCGCTGTACTAGGGTGCGGTGGCAGACAGTGTCGAAGGCCGCGGAGAGGTCCAGGAGGATGAGGGCCGCTGTTTCTCCGTTGTCCATCAGAGTTCGTATGTCATCGGTGGCAGCGATGAGGGCGGTCTCGGTGCTGTGGTTCGCTCGGAAGCCAGACTGTGAGGGGTCGAGGGATCCATTCGTCTCGAGGAAGGCGGCCAGCTGTTTGTTGACGGTCTTCTCGATGACTTTGGCCGGGAACGGGAGGAGCGAGATGGGACGGTAGTTCTTGAGGTCGGTGGGGTCTGCTGTGGGTTTCTTGAGAAGAGCGCTGAGTTCGGCGTGCTTCCAGCTCTCAGGGAAGGTGGCGGTGTCGAAGGAGGTGTTGATGATGTCCCGCAGGTGGGGTGCGATGACAGCGTCGGCCTTGTTGAAGACGTGGTGATGGCAGGGGTCAGTCGGAGATCCGGAATGGATGGAGTTCATTGTGCGGATGGTGTCTTCGGTGCTGATCGGAGTCCAGGTGCGGAGGGTGGTGGTGGGTGGCGTTGTTGCGGTTGTGGCTTGCGTTGGTTGGTTGCTGAAGCTGTTGTGTATGTCTGCGATCTTGTTGTGGAAGTAGGACGCGAGGGAGTTGCAGAGGTCTTGCGACGGGGTGATGTCATTGTTTCCGGCGTTGGGGTTGGAGAGCTCTTTCACGATGTTGAAGAGTTCCTTGCTGTTGTGTGCGTTGTTGACTCAAACAGGGAGCTGCTCCTCTACTCTCTATTTGAGAGCAGACAGCAAACAGCAGGATGATAGTACTAGGGGGTAGATGCCAGGTCATTCCAGGTATTGGGATTTAGAAATAATAATCAGCACAGAAAAAAATACTGAAACAATAGAGTTTTGTGATGATTTTTACAATTTGGCAGAAAGCTAAATCTTAGCCCAGAAAGAGCGCTTTTTGAGGTTTGGTGCAGATCCTTCAGTAGTTTTTAGGTAATTTACATAATAGATTCATGTATCTCTAGAGACACAGAGGGTCCACAGATCCGACAGATCTCATGCTAAGATCTGATTGGCAGCCACCACTATAACCAGAAACTGGAGCCAGCTACTTTGGGACTCGGGACTCGTATGAGTCCCAAGAAAAATGCAAAAAAACACAAGGGGTCAGTGTAAGAATATCCGGACTCCCTAAGCCTCATGGTGAATTTCCATAGGATCCCGCCTGTGGCCAAAACCATTTTCTTTAAAAAAATCATGGAGGATCTGCTGGAAAAAAGTGCAGTCTCCCAAGCTTGTTTATTTTAGACCCCCGGGTGGGCCAGGTTCCGGAGGAATTATTTTGATTTATGTAGGGTGGGGCCCTCCCCAAGTTGGCCTTATCAAAAAGTCAGAGGGGGCATCCAGCCTCCCTTCCAGACCAATTTTGGCCATGGGGACCCCCTCCTCTGGGGTCTGGCTGCAATTAGAAAGGGGAGGGAGGCCACACTATAGCCCTTCTATAGCCGTTAATGGACCTGGGAACCCCATCTCCCAGGGCCGGCCCGTGCGCTGTTGTGGGGTACTCACCTCCAGGACATAGTGGTTTCATTGCACCCTTGTCATGAACTGCTAATTACCCCACATATTACATCACCCATGACATATTCTATAACATCAATGATGATATCAGTTGAACATTTGCTGTGAAATTATTGATGAGAAATCTGTGCATAGTGGGGGCATGAGTTATAGTTACCTTAGGGCATGAGTTAGTCAATTGAGATAACTATAATTAAACTGCTGAATTTCCATGGTCTTGTGTGAGTAAAATTTGAACCTAACTATAACGTCCCTATAACCTTTGGTATTTTTCAGTGTATTCTACTATTTTTCAATGGTATTTCCAAACTAAAATGTGTCCATGTAACCTTTGTTTTTCAGTGAGTATATATATATATATATATATATTCACTGAAAAAACCATAGGTTTTACACACGTTATAGTTAGGAAGTAGCATTTACAAAACCTATGAAATTCACTGAAAAAACCATAGGTTTGACACCAGTTGTAGTTAGCTGGAAATTTTAGTGATATAAAACCAATGAAATTCCACGTTATAGTTAGTTGGACTCACTATAACTTGCGCGTGTAATGCACTGCTGATGACGTCACATATTACATCACTCATGACATGGTCAGTGACATCACTCATGACATCACTGATGACACCATCCTTGTGACAGAGTGACAGACCTCCTTTCACTGTAATGTAACCCTTGAAACAAATATTCAAAAATAGAAACTAAAATTTACAAAAAAATAGAGATAGCCATACCACTTACAACAACCAATTCAATAATTCCACCATCTATATACACATGCACTCATTCACCAACAGTTCAATATAGTCACTCATACATATACTGACTCATCATATGTAGTGATACACCTATACATCCTGTTACACACCGACAGTCATCCAAAAGTTACTCACACACATACTCACACATGCAAATTAACTATTCAACATCCATTTATTTGCATATACAGCTATACACACACTACCACTTTACTTCTAAGGAAACTTACACATACTTACTCTCTTAAACAATCACTTATACAAACACATACTTATTTAAACAGGAACTCTTGCAATCCCTCACTCTCACATATACTCACTTATATACATCAATATTCACATATACTAGATTAAAACATATGTAGTTACTGATAAAGACACTAGTGAGACAGTGATTCACTCACTAACATACACATATACACACTCATCCACCCATACAGTCCTGCACATATGCTGTATTCAAAACACATACAAACAGAGTCAGTCATTCATGTATCTATGTGCTAAGTAACACCCCCACCAAACATATAGACACTCATATTGATATTAAAAAAAAACATCTAATAACCCATATACCTACACATGTAGCTACTCACCAACCCATGCAGCCACTTATACACAAAGTGAAACATTAATACATATGTTTAAATATTTAAACATTACTCACTAATATTTATTTTTCAGAAAGACACACATTCACTGGATGGTGTCATCAGTGATGTCATGAGTGATGTCACTGACCATGTCATGAGTGATGTAATATGTGACGTCATCAGCAGTGCATTACACGCGCAAGTTATAGTGAGTCCAACTAACTATAACGCGGAATTTCATTGGTTTTATATCACTAAAATTTCCAGCTAACTACAACTGGTGTCAAACCTATGTTTTTTTCAGTGAATTTCATAGGTTTTGTAAATGCTACTTCCTAACTATAACGTGTGTAAAACCTATGGTTTTTTCAGTGAATTTCATTGGTTTTTAAAATGCTAATTCAGAAATATCTCGTGTATACAACCTATACTTTTGTCAATAAAGTTCTGGCAATATTTTTTTCGGAAACAAGCCGTTTTCTTCACTCTTCAAGTTGCATAGAGACTCCTTGTAAAGCGATACAGAATTAGAAAGTCTGTACCTTGCCTTTTTTTCAACGCATTAAAATTTGCCTATAAATAAAAATTGCCTTTCTAAACTTTCGTGCACGACCCGGTGTGCGCACTCTCGGCAACAGTTCTCAATAAAATGGTTTATCAAAAATAACCAAATAGTGACTGCCTAGTATCCTGTAACCTGCTGACCTATGGTTGTTCATGAGTCCCTCTGTAAAGTTTTGCATATTTGTACAAGAAGCTGATTAGTTGTAAATAATTTAATACTTGTTTTAACTGTTTTATATGTATATATTGTATTTTTGTCTTTTATGATGAACTAATCGAATAAAGACTTCTTGAACTTGAACTTGAAAATGGATAGCGCATTTCCAGGCTTTCGTGCGCGACCAACTGCGCGCACCCGCCTATATATTTCGTGAAAACTTTGCAATCTGAACTTATTGAATTTCTTCATAGACCCATCAAAGAACTTATACTACGTCAAAGACACTAAACCTAGGCTTCTTTTTTAGTATTATGAAAATTTACATTAAATGGAGCCGAATGTCTTTTTAAACTTTCGTGCGTGACCGAATGTACACACCTTGCTATTTTAAAAAAATATATAAAATGTTTTATACTTTAACAATTGTATGCTTGAATCAAGCTCAGAAGATATATTAAATCCGGATGTGTTTGGATTTACTCCTTTTCACGTTTTGAAACTTCGCTGAATTAGACCGCTACTTCCAAATGGCGTACGTGACCAGATACTGTCACCGCGTACACGTCCTGAGACGCGCATGTGAAGTCATGTGACTCGAAAACAACACTTCCAATTGGTTCTTAGTAGTTTCTATTCTGCAATTTACACGGAGGACTCAACCCACTTCCCTCACTATCTTTTGTACTCTCAAAAGAGAACAACGTTCAACATCTTTCGGAAGACTTTCTTTTCACGCGATAATGTGAAATACTGAGATTGTTACAGGATTTTCTATCAGATATGTGTTCCCATTGCTGTAGAAGCACTAACACCGTGGAAAATTCCACCGATAGCAGTAATATTTTTAACGCCGAGCACCGGCGATTTTTATCACTTAGAAGCCTTCCTATTATGAAGGTTTATCTCCTAAGTCTCTGATTCTCAAACTGTGCAACGCGGCTCCCCTGTGTGCCGTAATGAAGTGCTAGGGGCGCCGCCCACACTCTAGTGTGACTAACCATCTATAAATTCCACAGACATCTCTACCTTGTTATCTACAATTGTGAACATCAAAAGGAGCTGCGCTACGCCCCTGTGAGAGGCCTCACTCCCACTGCTGCAATGGCTTGGCAGTCCTCCAGATGCACAGGAACAGCCCCTCCGATCCATTGAAGTTCTGTATCGGTCTCAATACCACTTACGAAATGAAAATAAGCACTGAAGAATATTCAAGTATGTAGTACTCCTCCTGCTACAGCATACAAAATGCATTCTATTACCTATAAAAAAGTCAAACACCCACGCTACAATCATATAGAATACTTCCTCTAAAGAAGCCTGTGAATAACTTTAAAACATCAGGTTAACCTTTTTTTACTCTCATCATTGTCAAAATTTTTTAAATGAAACGGTTTACATTTTTACTTTTTATTTCCAGTAAATTTTAAAAATAAATGTTTATAGTTCCATAGGCTCAACCAGGTCAGCTTCCCACCCTATGTCATACAAATCTGACAAATCGGCATCCTCATCATGTTCTTCATCATCCTCATGATTTAAATCATCTAAGGGATCTACTTCCACTGACGTTTCAATGACAAGTTCAACGATAAGATCGACATCAACGGATTGCTCATTATCACTCATGGTTGATGTTGTCGTTATCTTTAAAGAAAGAGAACAACAATGAGATGTTGCAGAGTAAGAGACAAATCTCAGAGACTATAATAGTAAAATTGTTTAACAAGAGTAACATTTTGCAGCTATTATTTAGCCATGTCCAGCGATGCTGAGGAGGTGAGGCCTATGTCCAAGTTTTCAGTGAACAGGACTCATCTCTTCTTAACCTTGGATAAGCCTCACCGACTCTCTGTCCCCTGATCATACTTAAATGTAAAGAGGCAGATTTATGTTAACTGGCGCATCCCCAGAGATGCACCAGTTAATGTGCACCACTGCTCTGCCACCCATGATGTGCCGCATTTACAATGTGGAGCACCATTCAGTAAAAACAGCACAGATGCGTCACGCATCTGTTCCGCAAAAGCGGCGCATTGCAGGAATCACGTCGCAAGTGCAACATGTCTACTGCAATGCACAGGAGCAAGCCACACATTGCATGGTGCATCACTCCTTATGCCTGTTTCAAACAGGCATAAGGATTTGATTCAGCAATGCTATAAAGCTGACTCAGTGAAATCTTCTAAATTTCACTGTGTTAGTTTTACAGGACTTTCATACATGCACCTCTTGCCATTTTGTCGGTTTTGGCGCGTTTTTTTTCCCTTACACAATAGCATAACAGAAACGTGATAGTGCTTTGCATGCAGAGAGCTGATTGATAAACACATAATGTCTAACCACTAGCATTTTTATATATCGTTCCTAAACTGAAAGGCCAGAGACCTTCTTCCATTTATTAAAATATAATATACTTCCTCATAAGAGTGTATAATTAATTTTGCAAAACCATATTAATTTTTCATCAACTATACCGTTTGTATTCTATGTACTACTGACTATACCGATTACTTTGTTTTTTGCAATGTCTCTACTCGTATTAGATAAGAAACTTGCCTTGAAAACAGTGCATTTCTGAATAAACATTTCAAATATACACGTTCTCTCTTTTAATCCATAATCTCAACTAAAATGATTGTATACTGAAACAGTATTCATGTGTTCCACTTAACTTCAGCTGTACTAACTTAATATTTTCTTTTGTCGACCTGATTTACTCATACTAGAACCCACAGGCCTATAACAGCCCGTGAACCCTTTCTTAGTAGGTCGCGCACCATGCAGACAGTTGTACCTCTGTAAAAAAATAATTTATTACTCTTCTCAAGCACCGTCGCAGTTCTGCTTCACTCAGTGTTAATCACTGCTCCCACGCTTCTACAGACCAGACGCTATGTCGTATTTCACTCCTTATCACGCTTTAATCTCCACAATAACAAACACTTCTCCGCCAGCCACCAGAGAACAGAGTGCAGATGCAGAGGCACTAAGTAGTGAAATACAACATACCCTCTGCTCTATGGAAACAACCGAGCGGTAATTCTGAAAAAAAACATTCACTAGCGCTTCAAAAAAGCATTTCAATTATATAAATAGTTTTTTGAAAACGTTCCAACTACTTTGATGCGACTATCTGTGTGTGCCTCCACAGCAAAGTTCCTCAGCCCGGACTGAAGGCAGACACAGACAGACACACACACAATAAGATAACACAGGGCAACGGAGACGGAAAACAGAAGAGAGATAAAGATGCAGTCAAACAGCAGGAGTGAGAGAGATATTTTTATACTCCGTTTGGTACCTCAATTTACGAACACATTTACTGCACAAATCTGTGTACAACCTCATGGTCAGAACTTTTCATTTTATTTTACTCGACCACCTCCCCCTCTCACCCCACCAGTACAAGCGGCGGCCACAAACTACAATGTAATTTTGTCGTCTGTCAGAAAGTTTAAGAATTCATTAAGCATTACCACTTTTTGAAGACGATATCACATGTAATATACCATTTCTCTCTCTATCTGCATTATCTGTCTCTCTGCTAATATCATTTTTTCACTTCATAAACAACTTCTCTCATTATATATAAAGGCTTCAAAATCACACAAATAATCACTCTTTATATTAAACATATTTTATACTTCATATATCACATTTAAATTAAAAATAGTTTTAGAAATACAACACATTATGACAGCCAAAAATGAGTTTAGTTTCAAACTATGAGGAAAATCAATCATTGTTTGTGAGTAAACCATATTTTACGGTACATGACAAAACAAACAGTTACAGACTTACCTTTACCAATGCTTTGTACGATGTACAACAGTGACAGTCACAAAATAGATATTCGTTTGACGGAAGTCTCAATTATGCTGCTATCACTGCAACCAAAATTCAATGGCACAGATATACAGTCAATACCGACTCATATATGTCTCTTCAGCCAATCATATTTCTTCCCGCAAAATGTTGTATTCAAATTTACATTTCAGTTGGTTGTCCCTCACAATATTCTCAATGTCACATAAAAGTCACCCATCACCCACTGCCATCTCTGGCTGTTTCCATGGTAACACCTCATTCTGCACCTGGCTGAAGGCACAGGTCAAAAGTTCATATCTCAACGTTCTACAGCAAACTAACAACACTATTTTCCCTCCAGAAACACCTGCCTATCCACAGCTCTGTTACATGTAATTTTTTTCACACCCAATACTACTTTTTCTTTTACATAACATTAACATGCAACGTAGTCTTCAATCTTCACGTATTAGAATCAACCAATCATTTTTCGTTTTTCAACCACACCAAGCTTCATCCATTTTTTTATCCTGACTTTCAGCTTCTAACTGCCATTCCACTTCCAGAACCCATCGGAGTACGAGTGCATCTGCCTTGAAAATGAAGGTTTGGCTTTTAGGACACAGCTATATTCACTGGAGTGGAAAATATGCAGCAAGCAGACGAATTTCCAACCTTGATTTACCAAATGTGCAGATAACGTGGATTGGGCAAAGAGGATTAAGATGTCACCAATTAATACCATTGGTGAAAACTTTTATGCATCTCCCAGAACCAGACCTTATAATTGTGCACTGTGGTGGGAACGAGCTTGGCACATTGACTGAGGTAGGTCTGGAAATGCTTCTAAAAGACACCTTTCGACAATTGGTGACACTTTTTCCTCGAACTGCCTTGGTATATTCCAATATATGCCAAAGACAGAAATGGAATTGGCCCAATCAACATTGTGCACAAATTGAGAAAGCAAGGAGACATGTTAATAAATCTGTTTCTGCTTTCCTCAGAGATTATAGCATGGGTTCTATTTACCACAACAACTTACGTTACCACATGCAAGACATCTATAGGACAGATGGTGTTCATTTCACGGATGAGGGAAACAGAATCTTCCTCTGCAACATCAGACTCTGCATCGGTACTTACTTATAAATGCAGAAAAAACTCAATTAACACAAGGGCTCTTTTCAGAGCCACCTTATATCAAAGCACTCAAACTTCTGATTTATCTCCATTTTCACACTCTCGTAAATAGGTGTGCGCGCCCGGGTGCGTGCACCCCGCAACTTTTAAAAAAAATATATATATACATTTTCGCGTTTAAGGTCCTTACTGCATACCTTGAGAGAACCTACGCAGCAAAACAATCTCTACCTTCTCTTCTTTCCATGTTCCAACTCTTTGAAATGACAATATATTTACTCGCAGTGACAAAATGGCGGTCAACACTTCCTGATTTCCTTCGAATCGAACGTTAACAGACGTCACGTAGCAAAAAAAAGAAGTCCGCTCGCGTGCAGCCGATTGAGTGCGCGCACCCGTGCGCGCTTATAGATATATAATTGACTTTAAGTTTAATTTTCTCAGCAACTACTGAACAGATTTACACCATTCCATAAAAAGCATAATCTGCGAGCCGGACTAGTTTTCCCAAATTTCTTATAAATCCATTCAGCCGTTCGACCTGAAGCCGTGTCTAAACGTCCTATGGAAAATAACATGGAGAAAACACGTTTTGGGACCCCCCTTTTATCTCAGCCCCCACTTCACCAATCCCCCCCAAACTTTCAGGGAAGGAGCGCAGCGGACCGAGCCATCTTCTTTGAGAAATTCGCAAAGATTCATCCACCACGGCCAAAGTTAATCCAAATAGAATGTTGAGGATTTCCTATGGAAACTAGGTCCTAACTATTTTGTATTTAAATTTACATTTCAGTTGGTTGTCCCTCACAATATTCTCAATGTCACATAAAAGTCACCCATCACCCACTGCCATCTCTGGCTGTTTCCATGGTAACACCTCATTCTGCACCTGGCTGAAGGCACAGGTCAAAAGTTCATATCTCAACGTTCTACAGCAAACTAACAACACTGTTTTCCCTCCAGAAACACCTGCCTATCCACAGCTCTGTTACATGTCATTTTTTTCACACCCAATACTACTTTTTCTTTTACATAACATTAACATGCAACGTAGTCTTCAATCTTCACGTATTAGAATCAACCAATCATTTTTCGTTTTTCAACCACACCAAGCTTCATCCATTTTTTTATCCTGACTTTCAGCTTCTAACTGCCATTCCACTCCCAGAACCCATCGCAGTACGAGTGCATCTGCCTTGAAAATGAAGGTTTGGCTTTTAGGACACAGCTATATTCACTGGAGTGGAAAATATGCAGCAAGCAGACGAATTTCCAACCTTGATTTACCAAATGTGCAGATAACGTGGATTGGGCAAAGAGGATTAAGATGTCACCAATTAATACCATTGGTGAAAACTTTTATGCATCTCCCAGAACCAGACCTTATAATTGTGCACTGTGGTGGGAACGAGCTTGGCACATTGACTGAGGTAGATCTGGAAATGCTTCTAAAAGACACCTTTCGACAATTGATGACACTTTTTCCTCGAACTGCCTTGGTATATTCCAATATATGCCAAAGACAGAAATGGAATTGGTCCAATCAACATTGTGCACAAATTGAGAAAGCAAGGAGACATGTTAATAAATCTGTTTCTGCTTTCCTCAGAGATTATAGCATGGGTTCTATTTACCACAACAACTTGCGTTACCACATGCAAGACATCTATAGGACAGATGGTGTTCATTTCACGGATGAGGGAAACAGAATCTTCCTCTGCAACATCAGACTCTGCATCGGTACTTACTTATAAATGCAGAAAAAACTCAATTAACACAAGGGCTCTTTTCAGAGCCACCTTATATCAAAGCACTCAAACTTCTGATTTATCTCCATTTTCACACTCTTGTAAATAGGTGTGCGCGCCCGGGTGTGTGCACCCCGCAACTTTAAAAAAAATATATATATATATTTTCGCGTTTAAGGTCCTTACTGCACACCCTGAGAGAACCTACGCAGCAAAACAATCTCTACCTTCTCCCCTTTCCATGTTCCAACGCTTTGAAATGACAATATATTTACTCGCAGTGACAAAATGGCGGTCAACACTTCCTGATTTCCTTCGAATCGAACGTTAACAGACGTCACGCAGCAAAAAAAAAATTACGCTCGCGCGCAGCCGCTTGAGTGCGCGCACCCGTGCGCGCACCCGTGCGCGCTTATAGATATATAATTGACTTTAAGTTTAATTTGCTCAGCAACTACTGAACAGATTTACACCATTCCCAAAAAAGCGTAATCTGCGAGCTGGACTCTACAGTTTTCCCAAATTTCTTATAAATCCATTCAGCCGTTCGACCTGTAGCCGTGTCTAAACGTCCTATGGAAAATAACATGGAGAAAACACGTTTTGGGACCCCCCTTTTATCTCAGCCCCCACTTCACCAATCCCCCCCAAACTTTCAGGGAAGGAGCGCAGCGGACCAAGCCATCTTCTTTGGGAAATTCGCAAAGATTCATCCACCACGGCCAAAGTTAATCCAAATAGAATGTTGAGGATTTCCTATGGAAACTAGGTCCTAACTATAACTACCTACTGGCGACCGCCAGTAGGTAATATATATATATATATATATATATATATATATATATATATATATATATATATATATATATATATATATATATTATTTACCAATCCAAATTCCAAAACGATATAAGGAAGGCACTGACTCCATGAATTGAACTCAAGAAAAAGTATTTATTCCAACATGCTGCAAAGACGCGTTACGGCGGAAGCCTCCGCCTTGCTCACTTACTCTGCTGATAGTGACGCCAGTATATATACCACATAACATGCTGACACATCTAAACAAAGGCTGTAGCTTGACTGGTTGTCAGTTGCCATAGTTACCATGAGTCATAGAATATAACAGAGATAGACATAGAAGAGTTTTTTTTACCTTTGCATCATGCTTTCAACACTATGTTAAGTTATGTACAAAGTGATAAAAGTAAAAATAATAAATCTACAAAAATAAATGCTTCCTTGGTATGCATGTTGTTGCGAAAAGCATTTCATTTTGTTATCCGTGTCTCAAAATTATATATGTTGAATAATCATAGCATTATCTCGCAACTGATTACACAATTACACTCATTGTGCAGGCTGCAACATTCTCAAAAGAAAACATGTTCGGCACATCATCGAGACCCTGTAATATCGTGAGTTAAAGATGTAATGATGTCCTACTGCCATATATATCCTGCCATAGATTGCTATCTGTGGCTAGCATACTATACTATTCTCGAGAGTTAAGACGCAGTGTTTCTGAGTTGTGTTTACTCAAATATCATGATTAGTATAAATCCTCTATGGATATATAATCACCTATATTATAGTTTTTTCATCATTTATGTACAAACATACATCGTCTCCCAGTGGAGTAGGTGATCTATTGTTTCATAGCAATACTCTCGTATTCACTTATTGTTGCAATGTCTCTCACATATATTCATGACATACTGTTATTGACTATGCATCAGAAAAAATTCAAATAATAACATTAATCAAACAAAAGTATATACAAATATTATTGGACAGAGTTGTTCATGGAATGGAGTTGTTGAGCGGGAGAAGCTTAACACTGGATTATAGATGTACTGTTAAAGCTTCGTCCGAGTTAAGACCATTAGGAATCTTTGAATCTAACAAGATAATGTATCTTGATTCTAGGCGTCTTAGAGCCAGTCTCCGATTCCCTCCTCTTGGATTTTTGGGGACACTATCTATTACATAGTAAGAAATATGTTTGATATTGCCCTCATGTAATGTGTTGATATGCCTGGCCACTGGATATGTTGGGTCATTATTGGTGATTGCGCGCAAATGTTGAAGAATCCTAATGTGGGCTTGATGGATTGTACTGCCCACATAGCGCTTTCCACAACTACAAACCAGAACATATACGGCATACTCGGTCTTGCACGAGTAGCCACCCCTGATGATATAGGGTTTGTTCCTGAATGGCACTATGACCTCTTTCATGTTCATACCCTGTTTACAGGCTTTGCACTTTGTGCATTTCTTAAACCCTTTTTGGGGTGGGGGCCACGTCACAGGTTTTACCAATGTTGGTGCATTACAGACTAATTGGCTACGCATTGACTTCGCCTTCCTAAATGTTATAGAAGGTTTGTTGCCATTCAGGTGTCCTATCACTGGGTCATTTCCTATTAGTGGCCAATGTTTTTGTAAGATTTTCCTCACGTGATTATGGTACGTGTTGTATCCCGTTATCACCCTAGGGATGTTAGATGTGGGCTTAGATTGTTTGTTTTTATTTTCCAATTCTTTGGCAAATAGCAGATCCTTCCTTTCCTTGGTTTTACATTTTTGTTCTGCTATTGCTAATGTTCGCGATTTGTAACCCCTCTTACTCAGTCTCTCAAACAAGTCAGTTTTAGCTTTTTCTGCGCCTACTTCTGTGCTGCAATTTCGGGTCATGCGTAGGCATTCTGCATAGGGGATGGACTCTTTAAGTTTTACCGGGTGAAAACTTAGTGCATGAAGCACTGCGTTGCCCGCTGTCTCTTTTCTGTAAGTTCTTGTCTGTATTTTATTGTGCTCTACATAGAGTTCTATATCTAAGAATTGTATCATCTCTTTGCTGGTGGAGCACGTGAATCTCAGGTTTAGAGCATTCTCATTTAGATCTTTAGCAAAAGACTCGGCACTCTCTGTTGACCCTCTCCATAGAATGAAAATATCATCTATGTAGCGTTTGTATAACACCACATTTCTTGACAAACTTTCAGCATGGGTGGTCCCAAGTACTTGCTCCTCCCACCAGCCCATATGCAGATTCGCATAGCTGGGGGAGAAACAAGTACCCATAGCTGAACCTTGTAATTGTTTATAATGCAGTTTGTCAAAAAGGAATGTGTTATTGTTCAAACACCATTCCACCATTTGTACTATCATTATTGAGTGTTGATACAAAGCTATTGGTCTTTTGTTTAGATAGTATTCCAATGGCCTTAGACCGTCTCTATGCCGGATGCTCGTATATAGTGATTGAACATCTAACGTCATAAACACATACTCATCATTCCAATTAAAATCATACAATTGTTTAAGAAAATCCCCACTGTCTTGTATATAAGCGGGTAGGTCTTTTACAAAAGGCTGCAGGAAATAGTCCACATAGGTACTGGTATTTTCGAACAGACCGCCAATGGCGGATATAATTGGTCTCCCTGGTGGTCGAGTTGGGTCTTTGTGTATCTTTGGTATCAAATATAGTTGAGGTGTGGTGGGATAGTCATTTTTCAAAAAGTTAAATTCAAGCTTGGTAATTAGGCCCATATTCCTCCACCTGTATAGTTCTGCATGGTACCGTTCTTGTATTCCCACAATTACATTGGGGCTCACTCTGCAATAGCATTCCTGATCCTGCAGTTGTAACATTGCTTCCTCATTATACATTTTGAGTGGCCACAATACTATATTCCCACCTCCCAATATATATATATATATTCACTGAAAAAACCATACGTTTTAGGGGTGTTATAGTTAGCTGGACATTTATAGTATTTTATGTTCTTTTAAATATATTTATATTATTTTCGTTATTGTTTTTTTCATTTTTTTTTTAAGTCGCGCACCCAAAGCAGACCTTTCTCGATCACTGCGCGGAACCTAGCCGCGATATTAGCATTGTTGTGTAGGATCCGCGTAGGGTGTGCGACGAGTACGAATTTAATGCAATTGCTATGCGACTGGTACGCGACTTGTGGCGCATACGTGACATGTACTTATTATGCTACATGACGGTCGCGCGGTTCCGCGTGACATCATATGCATGTTGGACGCGGTGGATGCATGACTCCCGCGAAATTTTTTAATGTCCAAAAACATATATATATATATTTAATATAAATATTAAGGCAAGACATTATCTGAGCTAATCATAAAAATAATGTTCTTTTACTTTTAATAAAGTTACATTGCTTTTAAATGCAATTTCGCGAAGTCGCGCTGGGTGCGAGCTGCGTGGGCGCACCCTAGGCGGACCCCATGTGACCAGAAAAAAAAGATTTGATTGCTTCATAACACTTCCTATTCTAAGTATTGAAGGACCCCACCCATTTCAATGACTCTTCTTAGACCTTCCTTGGGAGAAGAACTGTGCTGAGAAGAACGTCTGCTTTTTGGAGATTGCAGAACTGGTTGTGCTGAATCTTTGAAAAATGGCTTTACACCAACCATCTTCAGATTCTGAGCACTCAAATGAAGAGTTTGTTCCAAGACCACCACCTCCGAAAAAATACGAATCTATTTTTTGGAAATTTCTTACATACCCAGAGGGACTGAATGCTACAAAGGTAACCTGCAAAATTTGCAAGGCAGTTCTGGAGGAGACCCCAACAAGAAATATTCCTGTGGAACTGTCAGTATGTTTAAACACCTGCAAAGTTTGCATCCTGTGAATCTTGCAAGAGAACAATGCAGAAGACTGCAACAGAGTGTACCACCACCACCGCAAGTTGCCAGCACTTCTGGGGCATCCACTTCAACATCCACTTTGGACATACGGCCCCAACTTGCTAATGCCAAAAGTCATTGCATAAAATGCAACAGGTTGCTTTGTTATGGGGAGCAATCTGTTGATTTGGTTTGCAGGGCTCTGGAAAACCATCACAGTTCGACTTTTTTTTTTGGCCCTAAAGTTCATTGTGTTGTTTCTCCCGTTGACTTTTTTTCATTTAAAAAAAACCCCCAAAAATTAAAAAAAATTACAAAAAAAATTAAAATATATAAAACTACAAAAAAAAAGTTATTTTCAGGACTAACTACTCTGGTTAAAAAAAGAGCTAAATTTTTATGCTACTGTGTGAAAGTTTAGATGAATGTATGCGTAGTGCATAATTGACTGAAAGAATGCCTTTTTGGTGTATGGTGAATGTATAAGTGCAGAACTATAAGGAAATGCTACAGCACGACACTGTAAACTCTTTAGTTACAGCGTGCTGTGATACTTCCGAAGCACATGGATGTAACATATGTACATAAATATGTTGCATGTCTGTGCTTCCCTCTGCACTACTGCCTAAACAGCAGCCATGTGGTGACACAGACACCCTTGCATCATGGTGTAAGGATATCTGTGTCGTGTGGAGTTTGTTTTTGTGCAAAAAGACAGACCTTCCTGCACAAAAATAATGCATGTGCATTATATAGTATATATTGAAAGAGAAAAAATGATGAGAAATGAAAACAATTCTCCTTGTTGTGCCTGGCTTCACCAATTGAGGATGGTGCAGCATTCACACACATTTCTGATAAATCTGGAGATGTTTCTTGTTCTATGAGTGTTCTGTGCAAACACAGCAACAGCCATAGAATGCCCTTTCAACGCAAAGTGGTATGTCTGATGAGGTTGTATTTACATGGAGGTGAAAAGGTACGCAGACTGCCTTTTCCTCTCTAAATACGAAAAACTGTCTTGTGCTATAAGTGTGATGTGCATGCATAGTATATAAAGAAATTAATTTGTACTAGGGTTAATGGCTAGGCCAATCCTTAACTATATGAGTAATAAGTAGAATAATTTCAGTACTGCAAATAGAGAACAAGATAAATTAATAAGTAGTTACGTTTGGCAAACTGATAGGACACGTTTATAGATTAGTCAAGGGAAGGGATGGGGCCTGATGTGACATATACAAACACGCTCTGTGATGTGTTTTAAGTTAAGGAATTTTTTCTCTTTTTATCCTGAAATTCCCAGCCTACCATATCTCTCTATTGAATACCATACAAGTGTGTTGCAGAGAGATGCTCTGAAGCTGTGTCCTATTTTATACCTGTCTCCAATGCAATTCTCTGCCACTTTTCAAACATATGTGGTGGGTTAGTTGGCCCCGATTGACAGACAGTATTCATGTTAACTTTATCATGTAATTTAAAACGCCCACAGAGCATCTTTCCACACATATCTACTCCATCTCCTCTTTCTTCACCTGTGTGCAAACACAGGCCATTGTGCATTTTATTACTTAGTTAAACTTACCTTCACAGTAATAGACATAAAAAACGCTACACATTATATTCAGTTGTTTTTTTATAATCTAAATTGCGGTAAATTGCATACTTTTGAATTAGGATCTGTGAAAGAAAAGAAAAAATAGTTATAATATATAATAACATATTTTTAACAGGACAGCATAATTTTAACATTTTACAAACTATTTTGTTTGCCTTTTTTGCTGTTCTCAGAATATATTGAATTTCACTAGAAACAGTGATTTTAATCGTACACATCACATAACAGCGGGCAAAAAAAAACAGTCAATAAGATTGTTTAAAAAAAAAAAAACAAGAATCCAACCTCAATAAAATACCATAAAATACAAACCACACATATATAAAATGCTTACTCCTAACAAAATTTTATAACTTACATTTATAAACACTGTAAATGTTGTTGCTTAAAACCATACGCTGATACAATGTGCAAGAAAAAGTCCATAATTCAAAGAAACACCTTTCCTCAAAGCCAAATGGTATAATTGAAATCCTTTTTGTTGAAATTTAGCAATAGTAATTGCATTAATACATATTAATACATTCTTCAGAGGCCAAATTATGGGGCCGATTATGATAGCAGATAATCCACCGCCGCCGGCCCGGAGGATTCGGATCATCCGCTGCGGACTGGAAAAAGACCCCCCGCCAGATTAGGATGGCTGGGGGATAATTTTTCTGTCCGCAGCTTTTCCGCCGCAGTCGCCTTCCGACCACGGCGTAAAAGCTCTAACATGGCTGGCGGTGTCTAGCAGACACCGCCAGGCATATTAGGATGTCGACGGTCCTATGCCTTTCCACGGCGGCATTTCCGCCGTGGAAAGGCATACGGTCTTTTCTTTGGGGGCCCGCTGTGGGCCCCCAGGGGTGAAGGGGGGGGGGGGTGGAGGGTGCACATGGGGGGTACCTATGGTACCCCCCTGCCTTTGTGTGCACGAAGCGGCAGGCACCACGCGGTGCCTGCCGCTTTGTGCATGAAAATGCACTGCTTTCATTTTTAACATTGCGGCGGGTGCTGCTTCAAGCAGCACCCGCCGCAATGTTAAAAATAGAGGATGTGACCGCCAGGGTGGCGGTCACATCCTAATTTGCACGGAGGGACTGCCGCTGCCCCTGCGGACGGTCCCTCCACCTCTGGGGTGGCGGACGGATGCAGGTCCGTCGCCATCCTAATAGAGCCCTAAGTTCCTAAAACTTTGGCTTTAAAAATGTTAGGTAGAAATTTGGTAATTTGTAAGGCAAACGTTGTTTAAAAACCAACTGAGCATCATTACAAAGTGTCCAGCCTTTTTCATATTTTAGATAGGCAGTGTAATGTCCAGATGTTGTGGAAGGACCTTCACATAAACAAAAGGGGAAATGTAGAGGTGAAGGTGATAGAATCACCCTCCTTGGCTAGATACTCAAACAATGGGATTCTATCAATTGGTAAAAGAAAAAAAAATGGATTTTAATTTTCAAAATATAGGAGTGTAAAGGGCTAATCTTTGCAGATGGCAAAGGCAAGCACTATGTGTTTTTAAAATACCCCTCACACACTATGAATCCCATAGTGTCAGGCTTCATCATTGGGGTCTTCCCGTCCCTCTACGGGGTGGGGCGTGTTACAACCTTCGGACTACGCGGGAGCACTTTATATTTTTGAGAATAGTCTATGTTTGATGTGAAAATTGTGTAAGTGATTGGGGGTGTGTAGGGACTTTATGTGTATAAATGTAATAATAAAAAATCTAAAAATTTCCTGGCTAGTAGAAAAAATTATTTATTTGCTTCTCTTGCTGGAAATATTAAAAAGGGGTTGTGTAATGTGCACTACTTGGTCGACATGTTTCGTAAGCAGTCCCCTACTGCTTTACTCATCAGGACCTATATTAGTCCCTACTAAAAAACTCAGGTAACTCACTATTTTCCTAAAATAGAACAGAAAAAATCGGCTATTCTATTTAGCACTTGGGCTTGAGTTGGCCATTTGCAAAGAAAAAGTGGACCCAATCTGGTCTCTAGAAGAAAAGAAAATGGGAAAAAAGGGTGGAAAAAACACATTGTCACAAGGTATAATAATAGACTTTTCTCACGATAAATTACAGTCATGTTGGTTTCATTTTTGACCTGTTGAAAAAAACGTGATATATTTTTCTCATAGTCTTGTTTCTTTCATTTCATACTGTGTATTTGCCAAATGTTGCAAACCACATTATCATTTCTGATGAGATTTCTCATTAATAGTGACAAAGTTTATCATGCTAATCGCATTCCAAGCATGTCACACACACATGAAAAACACTCTCACTTTGTTGTGAAAGGACCATCATGGAAAATTATTGCAACTGCTACAAAAGTCCTTCCTGATATTGATAGTTGACTTGTTACAAAATGTTTTATTAAAGTGTCCAATTTTCTTCCATCAGCTGTAAAACGTTACATCATTAAAATGATATATTGTCCATATCATTGTATAAATAATGTTGATAACATTTCTGATTTGCATTGGCTACACTCCATGTTCTGATTTGCTGCTTTAACTAGTATATTGAAAGACACTGTTTTGCAGTCTGGTAATGTCGAATATATAGATCTTTCAGTGTCTATGTTAGTGCTACATGTAGACATACAATTTTCACGATGATGTTCCCATTTGTAACAAAGGCCAAAAACATTTTCAAATGTAATGCCTTTATTTTCCAATATGGTAAGCATAATCATTAGAAATTCCTGAGCATCTTGTTGGAAAGTCAGTGTAAATTGTGTAGACCCGGAACATACATCCAAATGATTATGAATATCACAAACACTTTGTATTTTACTTTTATCAGTTCTCAATTTTTCATAAACACAATGCAACAATGAACAAAATGTTTTTCCCGATTCTCCATAATTTGCTTTTGCAAACCTTCAAGAAAAAAAACACATTGACCACTGTATTAGCATAGCAGTTGACACCTGAACTATTTTCAAACTGATAACCAACAATCTCTTCAACAGTGTCCTTTTTGTTTTTGCTTGCAATAACAACATTATCTTGTTTTTTTTCCTTCTCTAAACCTTCACTACAGGAGTAAGTTGCAGTAGATCTAAAAAACGATGACATGTTTTCCTCCAAATAACACGTCGTACTCTGTTTTAAGAATTTGCTGCTTTCTTAAATGTACAAAAGCAAGCATTAAGTTTGAGACCATGCTTACCACATCAATAATCAGAAGTTTCATTTTCTTCAGCACTCTTGAAACTTCACAACAAGCTTCTCCAGATAGCTTGTGATAATTTGTTTTCATGCTCCACGGTTAGCATCAGTCAACGATGTAATGTAATTCCTTTAATGTTGTGTGCTGCCAACCCAGTTGGAGCTGTTACAACCCAAGACAAATGTGACTCAGTTGTTTTCTGTAGATAACTGGTGATTACTTTAATTAAGAAACTTTTTCCTGTTCCAGCTTGTCCACTCACATACATTCGGATAGGTTGACACAATCCGCATGTGCATTCTTTCTTTTCATGAAGAAATCCAAGGTCAATCTGTTGTCTCACTTGCTGATATATTTCTTTCTGTTCAACATTTAGTTGTTCTTTCAAGTTTGCAAAGTCTGTTATATCTTCTTGAGCTTGATGCATTGCTGTTTCCACCTCATTCATGGCGATTGCTGCTTCATTTTCATCAATTGGTTGTCCTCGTGGATCTTGACTCAGCACAGCAGAACTTAGAATGTCTTGAGAACTGTCTCTAGCAATCTCAGCTGCAATATTAGCTTCTTGATCAATTTCATTGTTCAACATTTTCACATAATTTGCCAAAACAGATCATTCTATGGAATCTTTACAAGCATTGAAGGAATCTTCATAGCTCTGAAATTCTCCAAGTAATTCCAATTCTGAACGCCATGGTTTGAACAGTTGCAAAAGAGCTAGATACTAAAATTCCCTTTTATCAGCAGTGTCGCAACTCAGCTTCCTGTGATTAATCACATTTCCTTTCGTTTGTTTCACTAAACATCCTTCGGAACCAATCACTCCATATTGCCCATCATTGACGTTCTCTGTAGTATTACGTTTAAAAGTGTAGTTTTGCAGCACTTCATAGAGACACATGTTCTCAAGATGATGGCTTCTGTTTGGGTAATATGTATCCAACATATTTGTCTTCAAAATATCTGTACTTTCTGGATCTTTTTCTGCTAAATATTCAATTTCTTGAACAGATTTCAGTACCTGATTTTGCATTGCAGAAAGACCTAGACTCACCCAAATTATTCTTCTAGATTTGGAGTATGGACTTGCAGATGATAACCGATCTGAGCATTCATATGCTCAAACTTCTCGATGGGAAAACATTTTCAAATTGAAACTGCATAATTTCTTACTTAGACTCTTCTTCTTTCAATTCCGTCTTTTCTGATTTTGTAATGTAAGACATTATATATCGAGCAACAGCAATGGAAATGTCCGCAACGTACTGAATATCCATGTTAGCATTCCACATGGACAGAATAACCGGATTGTAGTCATTTATGTATTTTGACTCTTCGCTTCTTCCTAAATTGTAGGTATTTTTTTGAGACTTTCTTTTGATGGTATGTCGCACAGCTGACGTAAAACTGTTCACTCTTCCTTTGGATATTACAGGACGTGGAAAACCAAAACGACATTTGGTATCAAACTTTTTCTTAGACTTGTACTTTCGTCGACAGTATTTTCCACAATGATGGCTTTGGAATCGTAAGACTTGTTGTCTTAAGTTGTTTTCTTCTGTGCTTTTGGGTACAGCACATGTGGCATATTCTTCAATAAAAGACAAAACAGTATAATCTGAATCTGTTCCGAATTTGGGGGCATCCTTGATTCATGATAGCATATGTATATGAGGAGCACCTCTTGCTTGATACTCCATTCTCCAAAAGAAATACACAACTTCTCCAAGAGGAGGATTTTTGTATTGCAGATAAAAGACATCATAGCTTCAAATCTATGATTAAAATACCTGCATACATTAACAGGATCCAAAGAGCACAATTCTCCAGGTGTCTTGTATTCAATATTTTTTATATTGGAATTTGCCTCTCGAAGAAATTCAAGCAAATCATCCCAAGTGTACTCAGCACAGCTTAGGGTAAGGAACCACGTAGGAGTTCCTAAGTTCCGCAGCATACATTTCAGTTCTCCATGACGACGGTACCAATGTTCATTAGTGCCACGCTGACATGCCATCAGATTAATCAGCTGAGATTCTAAATGATCATCCCTCTGGTGTTCTTTATCCATAAAATCTTTCGCAGAAATATTTTGTAGATGTACTCCTGTTTTCAATATGTGATTAACTGCATATGAAAGTCCAGACAAGTCACTTTCAAACAAAAGATGAAATATATAAGGGATACATTGTCGAAAACTGGGATCTTCTGCATACAATCTTGTTATCCGATATTCAGATGCAGGTATCTGCACAGGTCGTTCATCATATCGTCCTCCTTTTCCTGTTTGAAACAACTGGGGAAAACAACGAGCTTCCAAGCTCTCTTCCCATACACTCATGAGATTTCCCTTTGCTTTTTTCATTTGGAATAACTCAATAGTATTCCCCATCACTTCTTTTGAATGAAGTGGATGTACATTGTAATGTTCATAGATTTCTTCACTTCTTGACATGTCCTCTTTTTCAATTTGTCCACTTAATGTTTCAGTATCTTCTGCTAAAAGTATTTATTCTTCTCCAATATAAACATTTTTGTAGTACTTATTGTTTTTTATCAAATACTAGCTTACCTGTCGCGCGTTGCTGTGATCTCAGAAGAAAGGAAATTCAAGGAAACTCGTTATGATAACATTCAATTTACATTGTATCATTGTTATTGAAACTTATTCATTTTAATATGGAAAACATTTCTAATTGTGGCTTGAGCAGTGTGTCCTCGATTGGCTTCCAATCTTGATTCTGGTTGCTCTCCTGTTTCATTCGAGCGGGCTTGATCAGTTGATTCTCGTTGCTTGTTCATTTGAGAATAACGGGCTTGAGCAGTGCGTACTCGGTCGGCTTCCAATCTTGATTCTCGTTGCTTGTTCATTTAAGAATTACGGGCTTGAGCAGTTTGTATTCGAACAGCTTCTAATCTTGCTTCCCGTAGCTCGTCTGTTTCTGAAGCTCATAATGCCTTTTTCTTTCGTGCTTCTGATGTAAATTGATCAATCGATTTCCATTTGGGGGTTATAACTGTCAACCATGCTCGCAAATTCACTGTCTATTTCAGTATTTGAAAGATTAATCAGAAGGTTTTCCGATGAGTGTGCTGACCACATACAGTTGTCCATGTGAGAAGCACAGATTCTCCAAATCTAGTCCACACACTTTCAGCGATTGTCCTTGTGCTTTGTTGATGGTCATTGCAAAAGCGAGTCACACCAGAAACTGTAAACGTTCAGTATTGGAAAGATTATGAGGGCCCTGGGGGTCCGGGGGGGCCAATATTTAACAAATATTTTTTTTTATTTTTTTTGCCAGAAACCTTCGCGAGTGTGTATTCAACAACTTATATATATTTTTTATTATTCTTTTATTTATTTATTTATTTGCCACAAACCTTCGCGGGAGTGTACTCAACAACTTCCCAAAGTTTTATGGCGATCGGATGAATGGTGTAGTAATGCATAAAGGACAAACAGACATACTTTCGTTTTTATATATTAAGACAAAGTTGCATTCTGCACTTTCCTAACATCCACTAACACCTGCCAGATTTTCTTACTCTTAGAAGGAACGCCATTAACTAGAATAACTAGAGGTTCAATTTCTACACTCTACACCAATAGTTTCGATATTTTTCTTTAAATCTAACTGTAAATATACAACTCTTCATTTTAATCCTCTTTGTAAATCTGAAGGCAGCAATTTACCTGTTTTAGGCTCCATACGAACAATAGCCTGAAACGGATGCACACATTGAATGAGAATAGACTCATAAGTATTTAAATCTATCAGTTCTGGAGGAATAGCAACCAATTCTAAACTATTATGCACAGCTCTAGCGGGCATTTTATTCTCATCTAATTTGTTATAATAATATTTACAAATACGCTGATCAGAACCCAAATCAAAATAATTCTCTACCAACAAATAAGTTGCAAATTCCTTCCACTGATCATTATTTTCTCTTTCACTTTTTAAATACAGATCAACATTTCTAGTCTGATTTTTATAGTGAGTTCGCCGACAACAAATACAAGAAAAATGTGTCCTTTCACCTGAAATCACCTTAAACTTTGTAATTTGATCATCAACATTTTTTGTAATAGTAGGTTCCACAATCTCTTCAACATTTTCTTCTATTAATGTATCAGTTTCTGCACTCTCTTGTTGAGGACCAAAGTAACAAAACTCAATATCATCACAAACCTTCTTCACATCTGATACTGATCCACGCAAAAGAGCACTGTTCAACTCATTTAACTTTAGTGATGGACTTTTTGCATAATACAATCTTCTGACTAACTTCTGCATTTGAGTATGATGTACTGCTAACATACTGAAATGGTGAAAAACACTTTGACATGCTTTTCTAGAAAGACAAGCCAGAGAATGACCTTGCAAACCAGTATTTTTTCTCACTCTGCAAGGATCTAGTCCTTGCAATATCTTAATCTTTTGTTTAACACTTTTTTAGTATATCCCCGTGAGAAGTTGCGTAAAAGATCAATAGATTCTTGTTGTACACTACAAATATTACTGCAATCCCAAGTGTACACTGGGGCTTTAGGACGTCTCCCTAGAACTTTATCAGCTATCACTTCTTCTGCATTTCTGGGAACCATTTTTTCTTTGTCAATTGGACAACCATTTCTAACCTCATAAACTTGACCACTGGTGTCAACAGCATGCAACAAGTCATTCCACACCCCCACCCGCCAGCTCCACTCCGCCAGCCTCGCCCTCACCGCCGTCCCCCGCATCCAACAAACTACCTCCGGTGGCAGATCCTTCTCCTACCTCGCCGCCAAGACCTGGAACACCCTTCCTACCCACCTACGTCAGACCGAAGACCTACTCGCCATCAGAAAACTCCTCAAGACCTGGCTCTTCGAACAGCAGCGTCCCCCCCACACACACTCAGCGCCTTGAGACCCTCACGGGTAAGTAGCGCGCTTTACAAATCCCCTGATTGATTAATTGATTGATTGATTGATCATTGGTCTGAAAATAACTCTCTTTATTAAAGAAAGTCTCTGAACTTGAACTGTGTTTCCATTCCCCCAAAGAAACATCACAACAATGAGTTCTGGTAATTAATCTTTTTCTCTTACTTTTGGCCTTCATTATATGCATTGGTTTATCCAGTGATCGAATTCTGTTTAAAACTAAAATAAATAGTTTCCTTTTTACTTCAAAAGCCTTTTCAACAACGGATTCAATATGTTTCTTCTTTTTATAAAATAGTGCTCTCTCTTTATATTTCTTCATATCTTTCAGAAAATTATCTACTACTCTATTATAAAATAATTTCTTGCGTATTTCTTTATACTGATTTTGTCTGCTTTTACCAAACGTTGTATGTTTTGACTGTACATTTGCATTTTTTCCTTTCCTCATATTTTGATAATTTTTTCTGGTTGAAACATTGTCCATGGTTTCAACATTCTGAACATTCTTTCTCGGCCTAGACATTTTTTAAATAAATTTCCTAGTGGTCTTACCAGAAGATTTTGTATTTTTAGCCACAGTATGTTGGTCATCCAATACTTGTTGTTGAGTTTTCTTCAAGTAACTCCTTTAGCTCTCTTTTTCTTAACTTTTCAGGCATGATAACTTTATTTTAATGACGATAAACAATATCTGTAAAAAATAAACATAAATAAATGTATATTAATAACTTTATAAATTATGCTTTTCTATTACTATACAAAAACATTCTACATAGATACTGACTGAGAAATTGTAGACCTTAAATTCAAGTGTGAAGGTGGTTAGACCACTACATGCATACTGCATAGGCGTTTGAAGCATTCCATGCCCTAAAGCCTAGCTCACTACATGAGTACATGCATACTGACTGAATGATAACAGTACTATAAGGAGAGACACTGGGTGAATTCGTAATTGGATGAGTTTTACTTTACAAAATGGATTACTAGATGGTACTGAAAGAGTCACTATGGGTTTGCAAGAGCAGTCACTGGGTGTTTGCTGGAGTGTATGGATACTGACTGGGTAAATGTAGGCCTGAAACACAAGTGTAATTGTTGTTAGACCACTACATGCATAGTGCATAGGACTACATGCATAGTGCATAGGAGTTTGAGGCACTCTGTGCCCTAAAGCCTGCCTCACTGCATGAGTACATGCATACTAACTGAATGATTACAATACTATAAGGAGAGATACTGGGTGAATTCATAATTGGATGAGTATTACTTTAAAGATGGTACTGAAAGCGTCACTATGGGATTGCAAGAGCAGTCACAGGGTGTTTGTTGGAGTGTATGGATACTGACTGGGAATTTTAGGCCTGAAACACAAGTGTGAAGGTGTTTAGACCACTACATGCTTAGTGCATAGACGTTTGAAGCACTCTGTGGCCTAAAGCCTGGCTCACTCCATGAGTACATGCATGCTGACTGAATGATAACAGTACTACAAGGAGAGACATTGGGTGAATTTATATTTGGTTGAGTTTTACTTTTGTGAATGGATAAGTACATGGTACCGAGAGTCACTATGGGATTGTAAGAGCAATCACAGGCTGTTTGATGGGCGATTTCAATAAAGAGTATTTATTGAACAGTCTTCTTTTTCATGCAGAAGAAATGAACTGCTACATTCGTAATACTGTCTATAAAGTATAAAGCGTTCAGCAAGAATAGTATTATAAAATAGTACTGTAAAAGCATGGTATGGTTTCTGAGCCATAAAATACATACATAAATAACAATGACTAAAAAGTACTCAACTGGCGCTTCTAAAATACGCCTACCCCAATGTACCTAACCTAAGTCTAGTACGAGGGAGGAAGTAAGTGTGGTTTAGCATAGGTTTAGTATTCTTTTGCCAAGAATCTATCCAAGATTTCTCATAGGGTCTAATCAGCTCTGTACCTTGGTTTAGAATGAAGGAGGTCTGGTATCTCTCTGTCTCAGGACTCGATTTCCCAACACCCCGCAAGGGGAGCTTGGAAACACTGGAGCTGGATTTCTCGGCAAGAGAAAAGACATCGTCTCTCTCAGTGCGTCTGCTGGAGGGTCGGCTTCCTTGGCACTTTCTGCGGCAAGCTGCGTCGGGTAGGTAGATAGTCAAACTTCTCCAAACCACGGTGTGTTTGCTAAGGCAAGTGTGGGCATATTTATACCTTGAAGGTGCCGAGTTTGACGTAAGGTTGGACATAATAACATCATTAAAGACTTGCAGTTCTTTGAAAACTCCATGATTTCTTGGACAAATTAATATTCAAGCAAGGGAAAGTCCCTGACTGCTACAGGCGAGTTTTTCCAAGAAATCGTTGTGGATTTTCGGAACTAGTGGAAGTAGTCATGCCGTATTTGGACTGCATGGGCTAAGTCTAAATATGGTTATGATTTCTATGCCTATATAAGGAAAAGGTGATTTATACCTATATATGGGGATGGATCAGGAAATTTACACTAGGGTCCTAAAATGCTATACAACAGTATGGATACTGACTGGGGAATTGTAGGTCTGAAACACAAGTGTGAACATGATTAGACCACTAAATGCATAGTGCATAGGAGTTTGAAGCACCCTGTGCCCTAAAGCCTGACTCACTCCATGAGTACATGCATACTGACTGAATGATAACAGTACTATAAAGAGAGACACTGGGTGAATTTATAATTGGTTGAGTTTTATTTTAGTGAATGGATTACTAGATGGTACTGAATATGTGGTTGACTTTCACTTTTGTGAATGGATAAGTACATGGAACTGAAAGAGTCACTATGGGATTGGAAAAGCAGTCACAGGGTGTTTGTTGGATTGTATGGATACTGACTGGGAATTGTAAGCCTAAAACACAAGTGTGAAGGTGGTTAGACCACTACATGCATAGTGCATAGGAGTTTGAAGCACTCTGTGCCCTATACAACAGTATGGATACTGACTGGGGAATTGTAGGTCTGAAACACAAGTGTGAACATGATTAGACCACTAAATGCATAGTGCATAGGAGTTTGAAGCACTCTGTGCCCTAAAGCCTGACTCACACCATGAGTACATGCATACTGACTGAATGATAACAGTACTATAAAGAGAGACGCTGGGTGAATTTATAATTGGTTGAGTTTTATTTTAGTGAATGGATTACTAGATGGTACTGCATATGTGGTTGACTTTCACTTTTGTGAATGGATAAGTACATGGAACTGAAAGAGTCACTATGGGATTGGAAAAGCAGTCACAGGGTGTTTGTTGGATTGTATGGATACTGACTGGGAATTGTAAGCCTAAAACACAAGTGTGAAGGTGGTTAGACCACTACATGCATAGTGCATAGGAGTTTGAAGCACTCTGTGCCCTACAACCTGCCTCACTGCATGAGTACATGCAGACTGACTGAATGATTACAATACTTTAAGGATAGACACTGGGTGAATTGATAATTGGATGAGTTTTACTTTAGAGAATGGATTACTAGATGGTACTGAAAGAGCCACTATGGGATTGCAAGAGCAGTCACTGGGTGTTAGCTGGAGTGTATGGATACTGACTAGGGAATTGTAGGCCTGAAACACAAGTGTGAAGATGATTAGATCACTACATGCATGCTGCATAGGAGTTTGAAGCACTCTGTGCCCTAAAGACTGGCTGACTTCATGAGTACATCCATACTGACTGAATGATAACAGTACTTTAAGGAGAGACACTGGGTGAATTTATATTTGGTTGAGTTTTACTTTTGTGAATGGATAAGTGCATGGTACTGAAAGAGTCACTATGGGATTGCAAGAGCAGTAACAGGATGTTTGCTGGAGTGTATGGATACTGACTAGAGAATTGTAGGCCAGAAACACAAGTGTGAAGGTGCTTAGAGTTAACTGGTTTGTAATTCTACCAAAACGTGAGAACAGGATAGGTTTGTAAGCAGTTATGTGTGTGCAAACACATGAAATACCCAAATGCTTCTCTCACAATAGTTCCTATATGCGCACAGACTCAGAGTGTGATTCTAGACAAGTAACACTATGGCTTGCATTATACCAAAACACATTTACTACTCTGGAAGGGTTGAGGTGACTCTACACATTACACATATTTGAGTTCTGCATTTTAGTATGGAAGTCTGACTTATTTTGCAAATACATAAACAATGACTGGTTTCTAATTCTACCAAAACGTGAGAACACAATAGATTTCCCGGCACTTATGTGAGTGCAAACATATGAAATACCCAAATGATTCGCTCACAATAGTTCCTAAATGCACACAGCCTCACAGTGTGATTCTAGACAAGCAACACTATCCCTTGCATTTTACCAAAACACATCTACTACTCTGGAAGGGGTAAGTTGACTGTACACATTCCACATATTTCAGTTCTGCATTTTAGTGTAGAAGCCTAACTCATTTGACAAATACATTGGCAAAGAATGGACTCTAATTCTACCAAAATGTGAGAACAGGATAGATTTTAAGCAGTTACGTGTGTGCAAACAAATGAAATACCCAAATGCTTTCTCACAATAGTTCCTAAATACACACAGACTCACAATTTGATTCTAGACAAGCATCACTATCCCTTGCATTTTACCAAAACACATTTACTACTCTGGAAGGGGTAAGGTAACTGTACACATTCCACATATTTTAGTTCTGCATTTTAGTGTGGAAGCCTGACTCATTTTGCAAATAGATAAGCAATGACTAGTTTCAAATTCCACCAAAACGTGAGAACAGGATAGATTGTTCAGCAGTTATGTGTGTGCAAACACATGAAATACCCAAATGCTTTTCTCACAATAGTTCCTAAATGCACAGAGACTAATAGTGTGATTATAGACAAACAACACTATCCCTTCCATTTTACCAAAACATATTTACTACCTGGAAGGGGTAAGGTAACTGCACACATTCAACATATTTTAGCACTGCATTTTAGTATAGAAGCCTATCTCATTTTACAAATACATAAGCAAAGAATGGTGTCTAATTCTACCAAAATGTGAGAACAGGATAGGTTTTTAAGCAGTTATGTGTCTGCAAACACATCAAATACCCAAATGCTTCTCTCAGAATAGTTCCTAAATGCACACAGAGTCACAGCAGCAGAGGTGATCTAGAGCCTAAGAAGCAGGTCAGCAGAGCTGCTCTAGAGGCCGAGAACCAGGTCAGCAGAGCTGCTGTAGAGCCAGAGAAACCAGGTCAGCAGAGCTGCTCTAGAGGCCGAGAACCAGGTCAGCAGAGCTGCTGTAGAGCCAGAGAAACCAGGTCAGCAGAGCTGCTTTAGAGGGAGAGAACCAACCGGGTCAGCAGAACTGCTTTAGAGCCAGAGAACCAGGTCAGCAGAGCTCTTTAGAGGGAGAGAACCAGGTCAGCAGAGCTGCTTTAGAGCCAGAGCACCAGGTCAGCAGAGCTGCTCCAGAGCCAGAGAAGCAGGTTAGCAGAGATGCTTTAGAACAATGGAACGAGGTCAGCAAAGCTGCTTTAGAGCCAGAGAACCAGGTCAGCAGAGCTGCTCTAGAGGCAGAGAACGAGGTCAGCAGAGCTGCTTTAGAGGGAGAGAACCAGGTCAGCAGAGCTGCTTTAGAGCCAGAGAACCAGGTAAGTAGGGCTGCTATAGAGCCAGAGAAACCAGATCAGCAGAGTTGCTTTAGAGGGAGAGAACCAGGTCAGCAGACCTGCTTTAGCGGGAGAGAACCAGGTAAGCAGAGCTGCTTTAGAGCCAGAGAACCAGGCCAGCAGAGCTGCTTTAGAGGCGGAGAACCAGGTCAGCAGTGCTGCTCTAGAGCCAGAGAACCAGGTCAGCAGAGCTGCTTTAGAGCCATACAAACAGGTCAGCAGAGCTGCTCCAGAGGCAGAGAACCAGGTCAGCTGGGCTGATTTAGAGGGAGAGAATCAGGTCAGCAGAGCTGCTTTAGAGCCAGAGAACCAGGTCAGCAGAGCTGCTCTAGAGCCAGAGAACCAGGTCAGCAAAGCTGCTTTAGAGCCATAAAACCAGGTCAGCAGAGCTGCTTTAGAGCCAGAGAAACAGCTCAGCAGAGCTGCTTTAGAGCCTAAGAACCAGGTCAGAAGAGCTGCTCTAGAGCCAGGGAACCAGGTCAGCAGAGCTGCTGTAGAGCCAGAGAAACCATGTCAGTAGAGTTGCTTTACAGCGAGAGAACCAGGTCAGCAGAGCTGCTTTAGAGGGAGAGAACCAGGTCAGCAGAGCTGCTTTAGAACCAAGGGACCAGGTCAGCAGAGCTGCTCTAGAGCCAGGGAACCAGGTCAGCAGATCTGCTTTAGAGCCAAAGAACCAGGTCAGCGGAGCTGCTTTAGAGCCAGAGAACCAGGTTAGCAGAGCTGCTCTAGAGCCTAAGAACTCGGTCAGCCGAGCTGTTCTAGAGCCAGAGAACCAGGTCAGCAGAGCTGCTGTGGAGCCAGAGAAACCCGGTCAGCAGAGCTGCTTTAGAGCCAGAGAACCAGGCCAGCAGAGCTGCTTTAGAGCCAGAGAACCAGGTCAGCAGAGCTGCTTTAGAGCCAGAGAACCAAGTCAGCAGAGCGGCTCCAGAGGCAGAGAACCAGGTCGGCTGGGCTGATTTAGAGGGAGAGAATCAGGTCAGCAGAGCTGCTTTAGAGCCAGAGAACCAGGTCAGCAGAGCTGCTCTAGAGCCAGAGAACCAGGTCAGCAAAGCTGCTTTAGAGCCATAAAACCAGGTCAGCAGAGCTGCTTTAGTGCCAGAGAACCAGGTCAGCAGAGCTGCTCTAGAGCCTAAGAACCAGGTCAGCAGAGCTGCTCTAGAGCCAGAGAACCAGGTCAGCAGAGCTGCTGTAGAGCCAGAGAAACCATGTCAGTAGAGTTGCTTTACAGCGAGAGAACCAGGCCAGCAGAGCTGATTTAGAGGGAGAGAACCAGGTCAGCAGAGCTGCTTTATAACCAAGGGACCAGGTCAGCAGAGCTGCTCTAGAGCCAGAGAACCAGGTCAGCAGATCTGCTTTAGAGCCAAAGAACCAGGTCAGCGGAGCTGCTTTAGAGCCAGGGAACCAGGTTAGCAGAGCTGCTCTACAGCTTAAGAACTCGGTCAGCCGAGCTGTTCTAGAGCCAGAGAACCAGGTCAGCAGAGCTGCTGTGGAGCCAGAGAAACCAGGGCAGCAGAGCTGCTTTAGCGGGAGAGAACCAGGTAAGCAGAGCTTCTTTAGAGCCAGAGAACCAGGCCAGCAGAGCTGCTTTAGAGCCAGAGAACCAGGTCAGCAGAGCTGCCTTAGAGCCAGTGAACCAGGTCAGCAGAGCTGCTTTAGAGCCATAGACCAGGTCAGCAGAGCTGCTCTAGAGCCTAAGAACCAGGTCATTAGAGCTATCCAGAGCCAGAGAACTAGTCCAGCAGAGCTGCTGTAAGGCCAGAGAAACCAGGTCCGTAGAGCTGCTTTAGAGGGAGAGAACCAGGTCAGCAGAGCTGCTCTATAGGGAGAGAACCAGGTCAGCAGAGCTGCTCTAGAGCCAGAGAACCATGTCAGCAGAAGTGCTTTAGAGCCATAGAACCGGGTCAGCAGAGCTGATTTAGAGCCAGAGAACAAGGTCAGCAAAGCTGTTGTAGAGCCAGAGGACCAGATCAGCAGAGCTGCTCTATAGCCTAAGAACTAGGTCAGCAGAGCTGCTCTAGAGCCAGAGAACCAGGTCAGCAGACCTCCTGTAGAGCCAGAGAAACCAGGTCAGCAGAGCTGCTTTAGAGGGAGAGAACCAGGCCAGCAGAGCTGCTTTATAGCCAGAGAATCAGGCCAGCAGAGCTGCTTTTGAGCCAGAGAACCAGTTCAGCAGAGCTGTTCTAGCTGACACTGGCTCACTGACTGACTGACACTGACTGATTGACACTGACTGACACTGATTGACTGACACTGACTGACTGACACTGGCTAACACTGATTGACTGACACTGACTGACTGACACTGATTGACTGACAGTGACTGACACTGACTGACACTGATTGACTGACACTGACTGACTGACACTGACTGACACTGATTGACTGACACTGACTGACACTGACTGACTGACACTGACCGACACAGACTGACTACTCTCTACTACTCTACTACTCACTCTCTACTACTCTCTACTACTCTCTCTCTACTACTCACTCTCTACTACTCACTCTCGACTACTCTCTACTACTCACTCTGTACTACTCTCTACTACTCACTCTCTACTACTCACTCTTTACTTCTCTACTACTCTCTACTACTCACTATCTACTACTACTCTCTACTACTATCTCTCTACTACTTACACTCTACTACTCTCTACAATTCACTCTCTACAACCCTCTCTCTACTACTCTCTCTACTACTCACTCTCTACTACTCTCTACTACTCACTCTCTACTACTCACTCTCTACTACTCTCTACTACTACTCTCTACTACTACTCTACTACTCTCTACTACTCTCTACTACTCTCTCTCTACTACTCACTCTCTACTACTCTCGCTCTACTACTCTCAACTACTCTCTACACCTCTACCTCTACGCCTCTAGCCTCTCTACCTCTCTCTACACGCACACATATGCACATATGTATATATGCATATATATGCATTTATATATGTATGTGTATGTATATATTCGCTGAAAAAACCATAGGTTTCAGCCACGTTATAGTTCGGAATTAGCATTTAAAAAACCTTAGAAATTCATTGAAAAAACATGGGTTTCAGATACGTTATAGTTAGGAATTAGCATTTAAAAAACCTTAGAAATTCATTGAAAAAACCATAGGTTTCACACATGTTATAGTTAGCTGGACATTTCGCTCATACAAAACCATTGTAATTCCCCCGTTATAGTTAGTTCAGCTAACTCTAACTCGCGTGCCCACAATGCACTGCTGATGACGTCACATATTACATCACTCATGACATGGTCAGTGACATCACTCATGACATGTCTGATGACATCTCAAAAGATATCACTGATGACATCACTGATGACATCATCCAGTGACTGTGTGTCTTTCTGCAAAATAAATATTTTTTATATATGTATATCTAAAGGTCGAAGGAAGAATAAATGGGTAAATAAGTGTCAAAATGGATGTTTTTTTTGTAAAATTGATTGTATAACTGACTTATTAAGTGAATCGTATTGAATACGTGTATTAGCGAGTAATATTCTATTTTTTTGTCCTCATTTTCTACCCTGGTCGTGCCGTTAGAATCAAAAGAGAGCGACACACTGCCTCAGAGATCTGGATAGGAAGGCTTGTGTTATAACTGGCCTTTCCAATCAGAGAAGTCACAATCTCTGAGACCCACAAACGGAGACCTTAAGGGCAATGCTTTGCTGCACAGGAATACCTGCAACCTGGTCAAAGTCTAACAGGTTGGGAATGCCAGCAGAGGAAAGGAAAACCCGAGGGCAGCGTAATCATTGGACCAAAAGGGGGGGGAACCCAAAAAACCCCATGTGATTCAAAAGTTAAATCCACATTAAATGATGCCAAAAAGCTCTTTTATTTGGATTACCTGATCTCAATAAGTCGAGTTTTGAAACCTGCAGTTTTGATACCTGCCAGTCAATAAAAAGAAGGTGGTATTGAGTCCTTCCATTTTTTACAAATTTCTCTGGCCAGAAGGATAGAGTAAAAAAGAAAATGTTTGGAAGGGCCCGTAACCCCCTCCATAACTCCAAAGATTACCAGTGCAGGATTTATCGTAATCTGGCGACCCATAAAGGTTGAAAGTGTAGTACTTATTGAGTTCCAAAATTGAGACAGAAGTGGACATTCATAAAACATATGTAGGTCCGACGCTGCAATTGCCCCACACCTCGCACAGGCAATTGGTTGATCTTTAGAGAATTTTGAGAGCCTTTGTGGCGAGTAATAAGCCCTATGCAGAGAGAAGAGATGGTTTCTTCGGAGCCATGCTGGTTTAACAGTATCCCATAATAGTTTGAAAGAGTCAAGCCAAAGTCTTCCCACATTGAGGTCTGGAAATGAACTCCCCCAAAGTTTTTCAGCCAGTTGAAATTCGCCATCGATCTCCTCCAAAATTAGGTGATACCAAAATGATATCTCCTTTTTGGCCGGAGTTTTGGTGAGAAGTTGAGACTCCAGATGATTACCACCCCCTAGTGGAAATTTAGACTTGACGGTGGCCTGTGCATGAGCCCAGCTAGCTATCTGTAATTATTTAAATCTAGAAATATTAGGGCCAATTCTAACACACAGGGATTCCCATGGTATTAATACTCCATCAAGAAACAGATCACCCCAGACTTCCAACCTGGCCTCTCTTAAGGGCAAAGCAAGGCTATCATTCAGCCAGCTCGGGCTCCCCGGTGAATCCCACAAAGGAGCCTTACTTGAGAAGTAACCTAATTTTATGGACGTGCTAACCTTGGCCCATGTTCTAGCCATGCCCTGCAAAACCTTCAGTTTTATTTTTTTTAAATTTAGGATCTCCAAATTTAAACAGAAACCCTTCCTGTGCTAAACGTGCCCCACTCAGCATAGCCCTAAACATACTGCCAATGGCAATGTTGGTGGGTGTTTTCAATAGCATACGGGAGTGGGTGATTTGAAATGCCCATGCACTATTATTGAAGATCAGGGGCTGCTAACCCTCCCTTTTATGTATTAGCGAGTAATGTTTGAATATTTAAATATCTGTATCAGTGTCTCACTTAGTGTATAAGTGGCTGCATGGGTTGGTGAACAGCTACATGAGTGTGTATATAGGTTATTAATTGGTTTTTTGAGTATCAGTATGAGTGTCTGAATGGTTTGGTGGGGATATTACTTAGCGCATAGATGCATGAATGAGTGACTCACTGCTTGTATGTGTTTTAAAGACCGCATGTGTGCAGGACTGTATTGGTGGATGAGTGTGTGTATGGGTGTGTTGGTGAGTGAATGACTGTCTCAATAGTGTATTTATGAGTAAGTACATATACGTTTTAAACTAGTATATGTGAGTATTGATGTATGTGTGTGTATATATGAGAGTGAGAGATTGGAAGAGTTCCTGTATAATTAAGTATGTGTTTCTATAAGTGATAGTTTAAGAGAGTAGGTATGTGTACGTTTCTTTAGAAGTAAGTGTAGTGGTGTGTGTATAACTGTATATGGAAGTAAATGGATGTTTCATAATTTATTTGCATGTTTGAGTATGTGTGTGAGTAACTCTATGTATGAGTGTAGGTGTGTAACAGGATCTATAGGTGTATGAGTACATATGATGAGTGAGTACATGTATGAGTGACTATATAGAACTGTTGGTGAATGAGTGGATGTAATGTAATGTAATGTGATGTCACATTTTTATAGCGCGGCTATCACTCCAAGTAGCATCTTGGCGTTGTGTATCGTAGCCAGATGGATCAGGCCACTGACAGATGGAGTTCAGAAGTCCTACGCGCTTATACTAAGACTTTACAAGCTGTATCAGGGAGTGTATAGATCCATGTTTTCAGCCCTTTCCTGAATTGGCTCTCAGTGGTGCATTGTCGCAATATTGGGGGGAGCTTGTTCCAAGCCCTAGATCCCATGACTACAAGGGATTTTCCTCCCTTGGTGGAGAGCTTATATCTGGGCATCACCAGTAGGTTCAGGTTTGATGACCTAAGGACCCGTGAAGGTGCATAGCGCCTAAAACCATTCGCAAGATATTTAGGCCCTTGCGAATTGAAAGGCTCTGAAGGTGATTACCAGCAGTTTAAACAGGATACGCTTATGTATTGGCAGCCAGTGGATGGCTTTGAGCGCGGCCGAGGCGGACGACTTCCTTGGCCAGCCGAGGACAAGGCGTGCGGCTGCGTGCTGGACCATCTGCAGTGTGTGGAGCACGGATTGATTGGCTCCCAGATACAGACTATTGCAGTAATCCAGCCTAGATGTTATCAGTGCAACCGCCACCGTTTTCCTGGCATCCAAGGGCAGAAGGTCAAAGAATTTTCTGAGACCTCTAATGATGTTAAAACAGGTGCCAGCCACGGTCAGCTTAAATGAGAGGGAGTCGTCAAACTTGATGCCCAGATTGCGGGCGGCAGCAATGGTATTAGGGGGGAGGCTTCTGCGTCTTCCGGCCACCATAGTTTGGGTGAAAACAAGTTTTGCTGCCCGAATGGCAGAATTTCGGTTTTACCCGAATTACATTTAAGATGATTATTCCTCTTCCAGTCAAAAGTGGCTCCGAGGCAGTTTTTAAGGTTTTCGTCTGCTCCTGGCAGCTCCCTATCCAGTACTAGGATAAGCTGAGTGTCGTCAGCATACAAGATCGTACTGATCTGAAAAGAAGAAATTAGTTCGATCAGGGGGTCCATATACAGATTAAAAAGTACAGGACTCAAACTGGAGCCCTGCGGCACCCCCGACATCAGAACCTTCTCCTCAGAGCAGAACTCGCCTAGTACGGTAACTTGCCGCCTCCGGTTAAGGAAGTTTGTTAGCCATGCCAGTACCGTTCCTGCTATCCCTGATGTTACTAGACGGTCGCTCAGTATGGTATGTGACACTGTATCGAACGCCGCCGATAGATCAAGCAGGATCAGTACAGCTTTCTTCCCCTGGTTGATGGCGTCCCGCACGGTCTCCACGGTGAAGGGGAGAGCAGATTCTGTCGAAAGCTGAGCCCTAAACCCTGCCTGATGGGAATGCAGAATATTATTTCCTTCTAGAAATTCAGTGAGTTGTTTATTCACGAATGTTTTGGTGAGTTTAAATAACACTGGAATTAAGGAGATGGGGCGAAGGTTAGAGAGATTTGCCGGATCTACTTAGGGTTTTTTCTGTAAAGGTTTAACGGCAGCTAATTTCCAGTCACTGGGTATCTCGGCGGTAGCCATTGATGTGTTAATGATACCATTAATAATCGGATTATGTAGATGTTGGAATTACTGAATAGGTTGTTGTAACTGGTATTGGTAGCTCCTTTTTTTGAAAATGTTTGTTTCTATTTTTGAATGTGTGTATCAAAGGTTATATTATGGTGAGAGGAGGTCTGCCACTCTTTCACAAGGATGATGTCATCAGTGATGTCGTTTGAGATGTCATCAGTGATGTCACTGACCATGTCATGAGTGATGTAATATGTGACGTCATCAGCAGTGCATTGTGGGCGCGCGAGTTATAGTTAGCTAAACTAACTATAATGGGGGGATTTCAATGGTTTTGTATGAGTGAAACATCCAGCTAACTATAACACGTGTGAAACCTATGTTTTTTTTCAGTGAATTTCTAAAGTTTTTCAAATGCTAATTCCTAACTGTAACGTGGCTGAAACAAATGGGTTTTTTCAATGAATTTCTAAGGTTTCTTAAATGCTAATTCCTAGCTATAACGTGGCTGAAACCTATGGTTTTTTTCAGTGAATTTCATAGGTTTTGTAAATGCCAATTTTTAAATGTATTAATTATTATATTTATTTCTTTTTCTACTAATTTCCTAAATTGGTGTAATAATTATTTTTAGTTATGTTATTTTTTTAATTACATTACATATTTTTAATGTAAAATAATAAAAAAAGAAAATTCAAAAATTGTTTTTTTTCAATTTTAATTTCTTTCAATATATAAAAATGAATTTCTATATATTTTGTTTTTGCATTTTTTGTCGTAAACGTACAGTACGCATACGGTCCTCACACCATCCTTTACAACTGTAATCATACTGTAGGCATACGCGCGCATACATTACGGATACGTCTTGACGTTCCGCGTCGAATCGGCGTTTACGTGTGACGTCATGTACGTTTGTACGGCGCACCGTACGCGTACTCCGCGAAAGTTTCTAAATGTTTAAAAAGATATATTTATGTATTTAATGTAAATATTAAGGGAAGACATTATCTGGGATAATCATGAAAATAGTATTCATTGAGTTTTAATAAGCGTATAACACTTTTAAAAATAATTACGCAAATCGCGGCGTATGTCGTCCGTACGCGCACCGTAAGCGTACGGTACGAGTACGCAAATTCATGTGACTTCAAAACAAGAGATTTGATTGGTTCATAATACTTCCTATTCTAACTGTTGAAAGACCCCACCCATTTTAATCATTCTTCTTTTACTTTCATTGAAGGAACAACTTTTTCTGAAGGAGCTGTGTCTTCATTGCTTTATTATGGCTGCCCAGCAAGAAGATGTTTCAGAACACTCATCTGAGGAAGAATTTGTGGCAGAAAGAAAAGAGGCACTGATATGGAACTTTTTTTCATTTCCAGCAGGGGAAAAAAAGGTCAATGCTGCAAAAGTAACCTACAAAATCTGCTCTGTTGTGCTATCTAGAGGAAATCCGAAGAAACATTATTCCTTCGGGACTGCAAGCATGGTGAGGTGTGTCAAGAACAAGCACCCTGTAAATTATGCCCGTGCTGCATGCACCAGAGTCAGGGAGGACTTTCCACCAGCTGAACCTTGTACTTCAACAGAATCTCCAAGACCACATTCGGACATCCGTCCGGATTTCGCCGATTTAATAATTCAATGCATATTTTGTAAAGAAATATGAAGCTACAGCGAGCAGTCGATTAATTTAATTTGCTGGACGAAACAGCAGCACCATTGCTCTTGGCGTTATTTTTTTTTTGCTTATTTGTTCCTGTTGGAGACTATTTTGTTTGCAGTTCCTTTTTTTCCTAACAAAAAAAAAGTTCAAAAACTACAAAACTACCAAACAAAAAAAAACAGTTCTTCTCAGAACTACCTACTCTGGTTAAAAAAAGAGCTAAATTGTATCCTAGTGTGTGAAAGTTTATATGTATGTATGTGTACCGCATAATTGACTGAAAGAATACATTAGTAGTGTATGGTAAATGTGAAAGTGCAGAACTATAAGGAAGTGCTACAGCATAAATCTATAAGGTGTTTACTTATAGTATACTGTAGTACTTCCGAAGCACTTGAATGTAACATATGTACATAAATATGCTACAAGTCTATGCTTCCCTTTCCACTGCTGGTGAAACTGCCTGGGTGAATTTGTAAGTGTTAGGGGCAGATTTACAACCCCCTTGGGCCTCTTTTACACCACCGTTGTGTCACTTTTGTGAAGCAGCAGTGGTGCTATAGATGCGCCATGGTGTGTGGTATTTCCAATGTGACGCATCTGGGAGAGGCGTCACATTGTAAATCCCTGCACCAGAAGTAGGAATTCCTGCGCATGGGGGGGGGGGGCGTTCCGGCGCAGGAACACCTCCTAAAAGTTTCTGAGTGAAATCTACACTTTTGGGCTCATGCTGCGTCAAAGCCCTTCACTTGTTTGAAGCAGGCGTAAGGATTGACACAACATTCTGAGCATAGGGCCCCTAGAGCATTGCTGGAGATGCGTTGCACTTGCAATGCAACTCAAGCAATGCGCCGCATTTACGGCACAGATGCATCACATATCTGTGCTGTTTTTACCCCATGGTGCACCGCATTGTAAATACGGCGCATTCTTGGTGGTAGTGTCACGGTGCAAAATTACTGGCATATCCCTGGGGATTTGCTAGTTATTGTATATCTGCCCGATAGTGTTTTAATGTAGTGAATGGATTACTACACACTGATGTGAGTCACTACAAAACTAAAACAGCAGTGACAGAGTGTTTGGCGGAAGTGTAAGGATACAGACTGGGGAATTGAAGGTATAAAAGACAAGTTTGCAGGTGCTTAGAAGACTGCATGAATAGTCTATAGGGGTTTCAAGCAGTCCATGCCATAAGGCCTACTTTGCTGCATGAGTAGTTGGGTACTGACTTGATGCTTACAGTTCTGCAAGGAAAGTGCCTGACTGAATTTATAAGAGCTTCAGTTTTAGCACAGTGCATAGGTAAGGACATTCTGCTGAATGGCTCAGTACAATACTGAATCAGCAATGACAGAGTGTTTGCTGGAAGTGTAAGGATACAGATTGGGCAATTGAAGGTATAAAAGACAAGTTTGCAGGTGCATAGAAGACAGCATGCATACTCTATAGGTGTTTGAAGCAGTCTATGGCCTAAGGCCTATTTTAATGCATGAGTACTTAGATACTGAGTGGGTGATTACAGTTCTGCAAGGAAAGTGCGTGACTGAATTTATAAGTGCTTCAGTTTTACCACAGTACATAGATAAGCACATACTGCTGAATGGCTCACTACAATCTAAAACAGCAGTGTCAGAGTGTTTGGTGGAAGTGTAAGGATACAGACTGGGGAATTGGAGGTATAAAATACATGTTTGCAGGTGCATAGAAGACTGCAAGCGTAGTCTATAGGGGTTTGAAGCAGTCCATGGCCTAAGGCCTACTTTACTACGTGAGTACTTGGGTACTGACTGGATGATTACAGTACTGCAAGGAGAGTGCCTGACTGAATTTATAAGTGCTTCAGTTTTAGCATGGTGAATACATAAGCAGATGGTACTGAATGGCTCACTACAGTACTCAAACAGCAGTGACATAAAACAGCATGCATAGTGCATAGAGATTTCAAACAGTCCATGTCCTAAGGCCTACTTTGCTGCATGAATACTTGGGTACTGACTCAATGATTACAGTTCTATAAGGAGAGTGCCCGGCTGAATTTATAACAGCTTCAGTTTTAGCACAGTGAATACATAAGCAGATAGTGCTGAATGGCTCACTACAGTACTGAAACTGCAATGACAGAGTGTTTAATGGAAGTGTAAGGATACAGACTGGGAAATTGAAGGTATAAAAGACAAGTTTGCAGGTGCATAGAATACTGCATGCATAGTGCATAGGGATTTAAAACAGTCCATGTCCTAAGGCATACTTTGCCACATGAATACTTGGGTACTGACTCAATGATTACAGTTCTGTAAGGAGAGTCCCTGCCTGACTGAATTTATAAGTGCTTCAGTTTTAGCACAGTGAATACTTAAGCAGATAGTGCTGAATGGCTCACTACAGTACTGAAACAGCAATGACAGAGTATTTGGTGGAAGTGTAATGATACAGACAGTGGAATTGAAGGTATAAAACACAAGTTTGCTGGTGCATAGAAGACTGGATGCATGAATATCGCTGAAAAGTCAGCAATATTCATGCATTACCGAGCTAATGCTCTTAGCCATGTTATCCACCTCCCATTGGATAACATGGCTAAGAACTGCTCAGCGCGAATATCTCTAAAAGTTGGTAATAGGAGATAGCGATGTTAGCGACTGTTTCCAGTCGCTAACATCTTGGCACGCCCACTTTGCATGTCATTAGTGATAAATATCACTGACATGCAAAGTGGGGCCCAAGATGGTCGCTATCTCCTACTAGCTGTTGCTAACTGGTGTTAGCGACAGCTAGGTAATAGGGAGATCATTTTATCTCTGCTTTCTTGGCTTTTAAAGCCAAAAAAGCGGAGATAAACCCCCTTGATAATATGCCTCTAAATCTTTATGAAAAAATCCCCATGGTAAAGTGTACTCTGTAAAAACTCCTCTTGGTTATTGTTTATAGATGTCTATTAATTCGTCTAATCCAATTTTTCACCTTTGGCGTGCTGTTCGGTATCATAGGGCTGCCTGTCCCTAAGTGTAATGATTATTTGAGCATATGGTTAGTGATAAAATATCCCAACCCCACCGATAGCACAGAAATCCTTGTCTTAACTCCTCTTCTGGTTTTGAAAAACTTGACTTAACTTTTTTCGAAATTTGTTCATGACATTTTTGTGTTTATTCAATTAATTTCATTTGATATTGAGATTCTCTATTCAGAATCAAATAATACGTCGTAAAAAGTTAAAAACATTTGTATGAAATAGCATATTATTGTTTAATCACATGCAATGTTGAAAAAAATTGCAATTGGATGTTACGATGTATTATTTGATTCTGAATAGAGATTCTCAATATCAAATGAAATTAATAGAATAAACACAAAAATTTCATGAACAAATTTCGAAAAAAGTAAAGTAAAGTTTTTCAAAACCAGAAGAGGAGTTAAGACAAGGATTGCTGTGCTATCGACAAGTTGGGATATTTTATCACTAACCATATGCTCAAATAAAGTGTACTCTGTACCTACTGTATAATGAATTCAAGGAGGGACTTGATGTCGACCTATCTTTTAATAATGTTATTTAAAAAAGTTAAATTAAAGTCTGGGTCTACTTACTTCATGTATTATGAAACATGAACACGAAATATAGAAATAGTTCGAATTGCTTCCTTGCTGATATGCGTTTCTTAAAGCAATAACTTCTGTAATAAAAGATGAAATGTACATGTATTTTATGATCGTCTATTTGATATTCAAGTGTTAAATATTATTGCCCAAACTAAAAAATATATTGAACTTACTTAAAAGTCCCAATTTGAGGATGTAGGGATCGTAAGCTCCAATTTTATATTACCTTAAAATGTATTTGTTTCTGTTCTCCTTCTGAAGAGATTTCTCTTATCTACAAGTAGGATATTAATAGTGAAACATACTGTAATCATGTATCTATTTCATGTCTTTATTTGTCTAAACCTTGTATAGTTAGCTCTGATCTCATTTAGTGATCATTCAACATAGTGTAGAAATCTCGTATGATAAACAACGGTCATTTAATACACAACATGATGTATGTTTAAGATGCTCACTTTAGCGTCATACAATTATTTATTTATATTCTATACGGACCACTCAATTTGGAGTGATGATATCTTTAAATTACGTTAGTGTCCTAATATAGTATTGAACCTGCTCAACTCAATATCTACATATATGCAGCTTAAAACTATAGACCTACTACCTCTACTAAAGCTAAACTTAACACTTCGGTAATGGACTCATACCTGTTAATCAACTGTACTCTGGCTGTTAGCCTCGATTTCTAAGGTAATACGATGTCATTATCTTTGTGTCAGCCGCTGGACATTCAATACGGAGCTAAGAAAATGACACCCTTAGTCTCTAATATTATATATAGCAGGGTCTTTGTAAATCGCAGAATGTTAACATGCATCATCTCTTGCTTCTTACAGGTTACCGATATTCTCACTTTGAGGTGATACATACCCCTAAGGAAGTAAAATGGTGCAGGCATATGATATTCTCTTCGTATTTATGGCTTAACCGATAGAAAATGAATCAGATTCCGCAGATAAAATAAAGCACATCAGTGATTTATGGTCCCAAAACGGCTTGATGTAGCCAGTGGTGGGAACGCTGGGGTCAGATATACCCAATCTGTAAAAGAGCATACAAAAAGCCGCCTTTACTAAAAAGAGGTATTATAACTACTCCCCTATAAATTATGACTATTAGCCTGCATGGGGTTACTAGATTTTACCTGTAGCTATGCGCTTTAGCCGTTATTGCCTGCTCATCGTGTCCGCTGTTGGCGTCTGACGTCACCGGAAGGAGAAGTGAAAGAACCTCGTCCCTCATACGTCTGTTCTAAATACTCAATGTAGATAGGTTCTCTATAAGGATTGGTTCTGCCATGTCATGTGTTAAGACGCGGGGCGGGTCTCAATACTATGGTTACGCTGTCTGTTGTAGCGTAGTTCATGGTGTCTGCTGTGTTTTTGTTGGCTTTTTGGTATTACTTGTTTGAACAAACACCGGGAAGCATTACGATGATAACGTTATATGTTATGGCTCTACTCTTAGTGTGAGACAACACGAGATAGGGCATTCAGAGAACATCTTTTATAGTACATATACTCGAGCTGCTCGTTATACACAAATTCTTCCATCTCACCTGTAAATTGTAGGTGCGGGCTCCTTAACAAGGGTACCATGTGTATTAATGATAGTGTCTATTATCACGCACATCGGCCTTGAACTCTTTACACAATGGTTGGTGGTTGTTAAATCATGTTCTCAGATCAAACACCACGGCATGGAAGAAATATTATCTTGTTTGTATATCTATAAAACCAGACCGCGTGATGGCAATAGAAAATGTGCGGAGGAGGGGAAAAAGAGGGGGGGAGGGGGGAAAGGGGGGAAGGGGGGAAGGAAAAACAAAAGTAAGAGGGGGAAGGGGTAACGTACCCTCAATGATCTAAAACCTATTTCGATAATTCACAGAGAGAAGGTTTTTCTTTCTATTGGGACTTCCATTGTCCTAGAACATGCTATTGCTCAACAGTTATTATATGCTATATTAAATCTATTTTGTTAAAATACTATAAGTACTAAAGTATTGGGAAGGACTGTCTCTTGTTAAATGATTGCATACAATACTGAAATAGCAGTGACAGTGTGTTTGCTGGAAGTGTAAGGATACAGACTGGGGAATTAAAGGTATAGAAGACAAGTTTGCAGGTGCATAGAACACTGCATGCATAGTGGATATGGATTTCAAACAGTCCATGTCCTAAGGCCTTCTTTATTCCATGAGTACTTGGGTACTGACTGGATTAAAACAGTTCTGCAAGGAGAGTGCCTGACTGAATTTATAAGTGCTTCATTTTTAGCACAGTGAATACATAAGCAGATAGTGCTGAATGGCTCGCTACAGTACTGAAACAGCAGTGACATAAAACTGCATGCATAGTGCATAGAGATTTCAAACAGTCCATGCACTAAGGCCTACCTTGCTGCATGAATACTTGGGTACTGAGTCAATAATTACAGTTCTGTAAGGAGAGTGTCTGACTGAATTTATAAGTGCTTCAGTTTTAGCAAAGTGAATACATAAGCAGATAGTGCTGAATGGCTCACTACAGTACTGAAACAGCAATGACAGAGAGTTTGGTGGAAGTGTAATGATATAGACAAGGGAATTGAAGGTATAAAACACAAGTTTGCAGGTGCATAGAAGACTGCTTGCATAGTCTATAGGGGTTTGGAGCAGTCCATGGCCTAAAGCCTACTTTAGTCCATGAGTACTTGGGTACTGACTGGATGATTACAGTTCTGCACGGAGAGTGCCTGACTGAAAGTATAAGTGCTTCAGTTTTAGCACAGTGAATACATAAGCAGATAGTGCTGCATGGCTCACAACAGTACTGATACAGCAATGACATAGTGTTTGGTGTAAGTGTAAGGATACAGACCGGGGAATTGAAGGTATAAAAGACAAGCTTGCAGGTGCATAGAAGACTGCATGCATAGTCTATAGGGGTTTGAAGCAGTCCATAGCCTAAGGCCTACTTTACTCCATGAGTACTTGGGTACTGACTGGATGATTACAGTTTTGCAAGGAGAGTACCTGACTGAATTTATAAGTGCTTCAGTTTTAGCACAGTGCATAGATAAGCACATACTGCTGAATGGCTCAGTACAATCCTGAAACAGCAGTGTCAGAGTGTTTGTTGGAAGTGTAAGGATACAGACTGTGGAATTGAAGGTATAAAACACAAGTTTGCAGGTGAATAGAAAAATGCATGCATAGTGCATAGGGATTTCAAACAGTTCATGCCCTAAGGCCTACTTTGCCACATGAATACTTGGGTACTGACTGGATGATTACAGTTCTGTAAGGAGAGTGCCTGACTGAATTTATAAGTACTTCAGTGTTAGCACAGTGAATACATAAGCAGATAGTGCTGAATGGCTCTCTACAGTACTCACACTGCAGTGACAGAGTGTTTGGTGGAAGTGTAAGGATACAGACTAGGGAATTCAAGGTATAAAAGACAAGTTTGCAGGTGCATATTAGACTGCATGCATAGTAAGTAGGGGCGGAAACTTTGTTACACTCGCAGAATTTGCGGATTCATGGCAATTTCGCAATCCGCGAATAGCACGAAATTGCCCAAAAATTCGCATTTCGCAAGTTGGCGGATTTTTGGATCTTGTTCGCGCTTCAAAAATACAATCTCACGCGCGCTGCTTTGACTTACCCTGATTCTGCATTGGCTGATGGGTTTTCCTCCATGTTCGCGTACGCTGCGAGATTTTGGTAGCTGGCCGAACGACGCTGCGATCGCGATCACGTCATTGCGACCCAAAACAGGAAATTGCGAACACTTCATTGCGACCCGAAACAGGAAAAAGGCATTGCGAGCAGGCTGGTTGAGTGGAAACAACATGTTCGCGACCGTTGCGACTGCCTGTGCAAGTTCGCGTTCCCAAACTGGTAACAAAATCTCGCGGACCTGCAAAAAAAAAGAAAAAATTCGCAAGCTCGCGGAATTTGGCAGATATTGCGAATCGCGATTATGAATTTGCACGAATTCGCGTATTGCGAATTCGCAAATTCTGCCCATGATTGATGCATAGTCTATAGGGGTTTGAAGCAGTCCATGCCCTAAGGCCTACTTTACTCCATGAGTACTTGGGTACTGACTGGATAATTACAGTTCTGCAAGGTGAGTGCCTGACTGAATTTATAAGTGCCTCAGTTTTAGCACAGTGAATACATAAGCAGATGGTGCTGAATGGCTCACTACAGTATGGAAACAGCAGTGACATAATACTGCATGCATAGTCTATAGGGGTTTCAAGCAGTCCATGCTCTAAGGCCTACTTTGCTGCATGAGTACTTAGGTACTGACTGGATGATTACAGTTCTGCAAGGAGAGTGCCAAACTGAATTTAATGGTCTAATATAACTTCACACATTCCAGAAATATAAATACTGCATTTTACTGTACAACCATGAGTCATTTTGCAAATACAAAGGCAATAACTAGTTTCTAATTCAATCAAAACTTGAAAAAAGAATAGATTTTTAAGCACTTATGTGTCTGTAAACACGAAACATACAAAAATGCTTCACTCAGAATATTTCCTAAATGCACACAGATGCCCAGAGTGATTCTAGACAAAAAATATTAGACCTTGCATTTTACCAAAACACATTTACTAATCTAGAAACGGTAAAGTGACTGCACACATTCCATGTATATAACTACTACATTTCAGTGCACAACCCTGACTCATTTTACAAATACATAAACAATTTGCTGCATTATTTGTGCCAACATTGCAAAAAAAAAGTGACACAATGGCAGCACAAAGACGTGCAAGAGGCTTGTAAATCTGGTTCCAGAGAGTTTGCATTAGTGTATGTATACTGACTGGAAAATTGTAGTTTTGAAACACAAGCCTAATTCTAAACAAGCAACACTATTAACTACTCTAGAACTGAAAAAATGACTGCACACATTTTACATTTTTTAGTACTGCACTTTACTGTACAAAGCTAACTAACCAAACACATTAACTTACCAAATAGTTTTATCACAATGGTTATCCAAATACAGACAAACTCAGAATGTAATTCTACACACTTTGGAAGGATAAACACATTACTCTTACTAAAAATAAAATGTAGCACATACATTCCCTTACAAGTTATCAACTCACCTTTCAAATTGATTTGTAGATTAAGAACAATGCCAGTCACACAGCAGATATTCTTATACAGAATCTCTCTACTTCTGTGTTCTTAGCAAAACCATAAAATGGCACACTTTCCCTCTCAATTTAGACATATATACATGTTAATAACAAATCAAATTGCTTAACACATTAATTCAAAACCAAACACACATTTCTATTTGTTGAACATTTGAACCCTTTCCAACAGACATAACTTTGAACCCTACCCTAACAGACCATGCAAAAGTCAACTGACCACAAAGGTCAAAAGTTCAGCACACTGTAAAACACTCCTCCTCAACAAGTTTAGACTCTGCATAGGTACTTACTTATAAGTACCAATAAAGAGAAAAGCTCTTGTTAGAACCAACCAACATCTAAACACATAAGCTTGATAGATATCTGTAAAATATATTTTTAATTGTTTTTTTCTTGCTTAGGAATGCGGACAGAACGACTTACGAACATCGCAGCATACGTGGTACGGCCGCGCTTAATACGCGTACTGTAATTTTACCGTAAAAAAAAAATAGCCCCTATCACTAATTCCCCGGGGACCCTATCCCCCGGGGCTCAAATAAAATGTTGGGGACTGTGGGGGGAGCCCCAATGCCCCCACAGTCCCAGCTGGCTCCCCGTGTCCTTCGGGAGCCAGCATTGCTTTTTGTCAGGGAGAGCAGTTTACATGCTGCTCCCCCTGACGAAAAGCAATCTGCTTTCCTATTTTGAAGAGAGAGCAGGTTAATACGAAGGCAGTTTGCTATGGTAGGGCGGCAACAGCGAGGCTTCGGCTCTACCATAGGGCGGGAGCCTATGGTAGGCCCCCGGGACACTGCAGGAGCTGGCCCTGGGGGTTGCGGTCCCCAGGGCCAACCCAAGGCTCCAGGAGGGGGGCCGCGCAGCCCCCTCCCAACATTTAAAAGCCCGGGGATATGGTGGTCCCCGGGGCTGGAGGGTCCGTCACGGACCCCCCTATTTTGAATATTAGAGCCCCGGTAAGGTGGCTGTCCCCGGGGCGTGTGGCCCCCCGGCACAGTTTTTTTTTCTTTTTTAAAAGCCCGGGGGTGGCGGTCCCCAGGGCTGCGGCGGGGTCGTGAACCCCCGCATGCATATTGTTAAAGCTCCGTCGGTGGCGGTCCCCAGGGCTGGTGGGCCACTCTGGGCCCCACATTATAAATAAAAACATTGCCCCTGGGATTTGGCCTCCCGGGGACTAATTAACAATAAAGCGGTCTTCGGTTTATTTTTTATTTTTCAGGGCAAACGCGTAACCTACGCGTATCCCATGGTCCTTGTGGAACCCCCTGAGCAGCCCTAGGGGGTCAGGAAGTCCTATGGCAAATAGCAAACTTTTTCTGTCAATCTACACACTCAATCTACACACATATACATATAAATAACAAATCACATTTCTTCCCACATGAATTCAAAAGCAAACACATTTCTATTGATTGAACATTTGAACCCTTTCCAACTAACATAACTTCCTACCCTACCCCCATTCTGCCTTCTGCCTGTTACCATAGAAACACTTCATGAAACACCTAACTGAGCACACGGGTCAAAAGTTCATCATACATTGTTTTTTGTTTTTTTTGTTTTTTTTTAATCCTCATCTGCCCGACACACGTTCTTTAGATGCAAAAAAGACAACCCAACCACCTCACTGCCATTGGGAGCAAGGCCCTGGAAATTGAGCCACTACACAAACCAGGCAGAAGTTATTACGAGTTGGTAGGAGATACAATGCACCTTATTAACGCTCCTCTAGGCAACTTCATGCCTGTAAGGCCAGTATGTAAATAACGGAGTAGGGGCAGACCACTATACTTAGCCATGGAGTAAATGGGCATAATCAACGGATCTCTGAGGGAAAAAAACTCAAAAAAAAAAAACCCAAGGAGACGAAGAAAGCTTTACTTCCAATCTATCAAAAGTTTCCAAAATGTGAGGCTCTGGACATTGCAAATTAAAACAGCAAGTATGCTTGACTTGTCAATATACCAGCTAATCTCATGTAACGTTCTTTTCTATCAGTTTTTATTAACCAATAAAAGTCAGGCTTTCAAAAAACAGAAACATGCACCCTAGTTTTCAGTGTAGAATGTTCTCAAACAGCCAATCATTTCTTTTCTTTTTCCAAAACTGCATGTTATCCACCATTTTAGAAAAATCTTACTTTTCAAACTGCCACTTCATTTACAGAGACCATTAGAGTGCATCTAGACCTCCCTTCAAGTTGCTTAGAGTGTGGATTGTGGGACACAGCTATATTTTCTGGAGCCAAAGGTACACAGAACAGAAAGGAAATCACAAAGACCTAGGTTTACCAAATGTAGACATTAAATGGATTGGACAGAGAGGGTTAAAGTGGCACCAATTGATGCCATTGGTGAAATCCTTTTTGCATCTCCAACATCCTGACCTCATAAATGTGCAGTGTGGTGACAATGACCTAGGCACTTTGACTGGGGTAGGTCTGGAAATGCTTATGAAAGACACCTTTAGAGAACTGATGTCACTTTTAACCAAACTGCCTTTGTCTATTCTAACATGTGCCAAAGGCAGAAATGGAACTGGTCCAATCAATTTTGTTCACAGATTGAGAAAGCTAGGAAACATGTGAATAAATCTGTTTCTGCTTTTCTCCGAGACTATAGAATGAGATCTATTTACCACAACAATCTGCGTTTTAAAATGCCTGGCATCTATAGGAGAGATGGTGTACATTTTACAGATGAGGGGAACAGTCTTCCTCTTGAACTTTAGACTCTGCATCGGAACTTACTTGCAGGTACTAAAATCTCCCAATAAATACAAGGGCTCTTTTTAGAGCCACCCAACATCTAAACACATAAGCTTGATAGATATCTGTAAAATATATATTTTGTACTGTTTTTTTCTTGCTTAGGTACGTGTACGGGACGACTTAGGAACTTTGCAGCCTACGTGGTACGGCCACGCTTGGTACGCGTACTGTAATTTTACCATAAAAAATAAAATAGGCCCTATCACTAATTTTTATTATCCCGGGGACCCCATCCCCAGGGGCTTATAGAAAACGTTATGGACCGTGGGGGAGCCTCAATGTCCCACGGTCCCAGCCAGCTTCCGTGTCTTTCGGGAGCTGGCATTGCTTTTTGTGAGGGAGAGTAGCTAACATGCTGCTTCCCCTGACGAAAAGCAATCTACTTTCCTATTTGCAAGAGAGAGCAGGTTAACCTGCTCTCTCTTCCAAATAGGAAAGCAGTGTGCTATGTTAGGGCGGGAACCGCGAGGCTCCCACCCTACCATAGCAAACTACAGTGTCCTGGGGGTAGGCATCCCGGGATACTGCAGGAGCTGGCCCTGGGGGGAAGCTATCTCCAGGGCCACCACAAGGCTTCGAGAGGGGGGCCGCATGGCCCCCACCCAACATTTAAAAGCCCTGGGGGGTGGTGGTGGTCCCTGGGGCTGGGGTGTCTGTCACAGACCCCCTATTTTGAATATTAGAGGCCCGGGAGGTGGTGGTCCCCGGGGCGTGTGGGAAGCCATAAGCCCCCCATATACATATTGTTAAAGCCCAGGGGGTGGTGTTCCCTAGGGCTGAAATAAAAACATTGCCCCCGGGATTTGGCCCCCCCGGGGCTAATTAACAATAAAGCAGGCTTTGGGATTCCTTGTGGGACCCCCTGAGCAGGCCTAGGGGGTCAGGGTGTTTCTACCCTGCCCATTTTGTGCCTTTTACGCACTTGTTTTTCAGTGTTCTTGTGCCTTGGTTCTACCGAGGTACAAGATGGCTGCCAACACTTCCTGGTTTGGAGTGTTGACAGACAGTTGACAGCCAATTAGCATGCAGCTTGTGCTCATAATGGTACTCGTATAATCCTCACAGTATTTCGTCTATAGATATATCTATGATTTTACTTTTGATTTTCTCAGGAAATACTGAACGGATTTACACCATTTATAAAAAAACGTAATCTGCTAACCAAACTCTACCTTTTTGCCAAATTTGGTGTAATTCCGTTCAGCAGTTCGAGCTGTAGCGGTGTCTGAAGGTCCCTCTGGAAATTGCATTGGGAAAACACATTTTAGGACCCCCATTTTTTCTCAGCCCCCGCTTGTCGAATCACCCCGAAACTTTCAGGGAAAGAGCGGAGCGCCCCATCCTCTTTGAGAATTTTCATCAACCGGCGCCAAAGTTATTCCAAATAGAATGTTGCAGATTTCCTATGGAAACTAGGTCCTAACTATAACTACCTACTGGCGACTGCCAGTAGGTAACATACATATATAAACATATATATATATATATAATCCGCATATCTATATAAATACAAATATAAATGCATTCATACATATACATATACATATATGCATACATATGCATGGTATGTACATGATAGTTTTAAAAACACTAATAAAAGCAAAGCTAAAAAGCCACCTAATTACAAACAGAATTGCTTTAACTTAAACGAGAGTGAGACCTATTGCATTTCAATGCTTGTTTACCTTGGTTCCATCAAGAGGGCATTCAGATGTGTCACCCATTTGCCATAAATTCTGAATGTTAGCACTCTAGTTGCTCATTAGATCACTGTAGTAAAGCTACTGCTCACGAGGAAGTCTGCTGCTGGTATTCAAAGTGCAAGTTTCAGTCTGCATGTTAGAATTTTTTAGTGAAATGGAAGAGGATTTGAGAAGTCAAAATGTGCCCACATTTTTCTTTCTGCAGCACTAATCATAATTTCTATGGCAAAATAAATCCCCTCATTTTGTTCCTTTGCAAATTAAATGTTGTAAGTGTTACCACTTTATTCCAATCAAGATGGCTTCAGGTGTTCCATACTTTTGTCATAAGTTAGACTGTTAGCGCTCTAGTTGTTCTGTAAAAACACTCTGGGACATTCTGTCATTGGGCTATCCTTGGGCTACATCTGGGTGATATTTGTGCTACATTTGGGCACTTTTGTCTCTGGTGGCCATTTTGGGCGATTTATTTGTTATGAAGTTTCCTAATTTGCTCATTTACTACAGTCTCCTCAGTAGGAAATACTTTCAGTGTTTGACTTTGGTTCCATCAAGAAGGCATTCAGATGTATCACACATTTGCCACAAATTCTGAATGTTAAGACTCTAATTGCTCATTATATCACTGTAGTAAAGCTACTGCTCACCAGGAAGTCTGCTGCTGGTATTAAAAGTGCATGTTTCAGTCTGCATGTTAGAAATAGAAGAGGATTTGAGAAGTCAAAATGTTCCGTAATTTTTCTTTCTGCAGCACTAATCATAATTTCTATGCCAAAATGAAGCCATCATTTTTTTCCTTTGCAAATTAAATGTTTTACGTGTTACCACTTTATTCCAATCAAGATGGCTTCAGGTGTTCCATACTTTTGTCATAAGTAAGACTGTTAGCGCTCTAGTTGTTCTTTAGAACACTCTGGGACATTCTGTCATTGGGCTATACTTGGGCTATATCTGGGTGATATTTGTGCTATATTTGGCTTCTTTTGTCTCTGGCGGCCATCTTGGGAGACTTATTTGTTATGAAGTTTCGTAATTTCCTCATTTACTGCGATCTCCTCAGTAGGAAATACTTTCAGTGTTTTACTTTGGTTCCATCAAGAAGGCATTCAGATGTGTCACACATTTGCCATACAGTCTCCTCAATAGGAAATACTTTCAGTTGTTTTACTTTGGTTTCATCAAGAAGTTATTCAGATGTGTCACACATTTGCCATAAATTCTGAATGTTAGCACTCTAGTTACTCATTAGATCACTGTAGTAAAGCTACTGCTCACCAGGGAAGTCTGCTGCTGGTATTGAAAGTATATGTTTCAGTCTGCATGTCAGAATTTATTTTAATGAAATAGAAGAGGATTTGAGAAGTCACTCAAAATGTGCCCTAATTTTTCTTTCTGCAGCACTAATCATACTTACTATGGCAAAATGAACCCCCTCATTTTGTTCCTTTTTAAATTAAATGTTTTAAGAGTTACAACTTTATTCCAATCAAGATGGCTTCAGGTGTGCTATACTTTTGTCATAAGTACGGCTGTTAGCACTCTAGTTGTTCTTTAGAACACTCTGGGACGCCGCAGTAGAACACAAAGGAATCAACTGACAGTCTCTGCCATTGTTGGATGTACATGTTTTACTGAGAATGTCAGACTTTATTCTCACATGACTGAGAAAGATAATGTGAATTTACAGAAAATATGCTCCCAGTTTAGCTTATAGATCACCTTCCAAACCACTGTGGGAAAAGCAATATAGTTTTCTCTCAAACATGATTCATGATATCCCAGCAGAAGACTTTTTCACATTGTAAAATCAACTTAGAACATTCCACAATTCCTAAAATGAGTATGGTACCATCAACTAATGATTTATAATGTAACTAAAGTCCTAAAACCTTCTATTAACTGCAATGCTTTTTAATGAGCTGCTATCATGTATATTGGTCCTAAGATGGCTGCCAACACTTCTTGGATGAAGTTCTGACAGCCAATCAGATCTCGCGATGAGATGTGTTGTTAGGCTCCGCCCAGATATATATGTATTTTTTTCCTTTAATATCTAAAAAACTACTGAACAGATTTACACCATTTAACTAAAAGGCACGAGCGTGAACCAAGGACTACCTCTTTGCCAAATTTGGTGTAATTCCGTTCAACAGTTCGGGCTGTAGCTGCGATTAAAGGTTCCTATGGAAAATTGCAAGGGGAAAACACGTTTTGGGACCCCCCTTTTTCTTGGCCCCCGCTTGAGGAATCACCCCGATATTTTCAGGATAGCAGCAGACCGGAGCGGGCCATACCTTTTGAGAATTTCGCCAAACTTATTCCAAATAGAATTGCGGATTTCCTATGGATGATAGGCCCTAACTATAACTACCTACTGGTGACCGCCAGTAGGTAATATATATATATATATATATCACGCTCCAGACTTCACCAAAACGGGTCACTCTCGGGCGGGTGCTGTTTGTGGTGGTGTGTCACATTAAATTCTCGCTCCTTACTCCTTATTCCTCACCGGGAAAAGAGTATAAGAACTCGCGGAGAGATTTTCAAATCGGTTTATTTTCAACAAACAGACGTGTTTTGGGTTACCTTCGTCAGTGTTTACTGTCGACACTGCGAGGGGCCATTTTGTATGCGTTTCATCATACTTCAAAAACATAGAAAGTGGACTGGCCGCCAATGTTGCAATATGAGCCCTTTGTAAACATGTGTAAATGTTCTTTTCAATGTATAATACAATATTTACATATTGACATTCACTTCATTATTTACATATTTACATTTTGCAAGCAGTCACCTAGATTTTGTATATTTTACAAATTAATTTTCTAGCCGCCATTTCTAGCCGCCATTATAATTCAGCCGTGTATGGGCACTGCCGCTGCTTCCCTCAGTGCGCCACATGCCTCACTATATGAAGAAAACAGTGGAACTAATCTGATTACTTGCTATTCTGCATATCAAATATAGACGTTTGTATGTCGTTGCGGCCATGTTGTCACAGGTGACCTATTTCATTTCGAAGCAGCAACTGGCACTGTTCTTGTTTTCCACTATCTAGCCACGAATTGGCAAATTGCAAATTAGTTACTGCAAATAGTTATTTTATGAATCCTGTTTTAGTTTTCCTTTTGTTTGTATTTTTCGTATATTGCTACTTACCCAGGTGTACCTCCAGCTCTTCTCCTTTATTCAGTCCATTTTGGACTTTTGACTGTAGATCAATGATGTAGCGGGATTCCAGTCTCCGCAGTTTAAGTACCCTGTCCCCTCCCCTGGGGTCTAATGGTACATGATCCAAGGCAAAGTATTGCAACAGCTCCCTGTTGCTAGCATGTTTAATGGCAAAGTGTCTGGCTACGGGGTAATTAAAATCCTTATTTACAATTGCACGCTGATGTTCTAGAATCCGGATTTTGACACTGTGTACTATACTGCCTAAATATCGAAGCCCGCACGGGCAGATTAGGCAATACACAGCGTGAGTTGTGTGACATGTTAGAAATTTATTAAAGATCTTTCTCTTTTTCAGCCCTGGTATGTCGTAGGATAACACCTTTTTACATTTGGCACAGGCTTTACACTTCCCGCAGGGATAAAAGCCTTTCATGTCTTTTATCCTGCCTCTTTTTTCAGGGATATTTTGTAGATGACTATGGACCAGCCGGTCCCGTAGTGATCTTGCTTTTTTTAATGTAAAAGGTGGGGCCTGTGGAATGTCATTACCAATAATGACATCAGTTTTTAAGATGTGCCAACTTTTTTTCATGACATTTCTTAAAGCGTTGGCATCATCCGAGTAGGTGGTGATTACTCTAAACTTTCCTCCATCTTTCTCGGGCTGTAGCGCGTCACAAGATTTCCTATGGAAATTATCATGGGGAAAATGCGTTTTGGGACCCCCTTTTTTCTCAGCTCCTGCTTGACGAATCACCCCCAAACTTTCAGGATATGAGCTGACCTGGAGAGACATTTTTGGGGAGAATTTCCAGTCCCCTGTTGTAACCCCTGGTAAGTAACCTCTTTGTCAATTCTGTCTGTGAACCTGCATAGCTAGTTTCAGTGTTGCATATTCTCCTGGCCCTGAGGTACTCTCCATGTGTTATGCTGCTTATTTGACTTCTGGGGTGGAAGCTCTTCGCGTGCAATAGGCTGTTCCCTGCAATGAGTTTCCTATGGAGTGAGGTAGTGATCTGTCTGTTCACTCTTTCTATTTTTACATCTAGGAATACTGCTTGTGTTCTGCTAATGTGGCTGGTAAATTTCAGATTCAGACTATTTATATTTATTTCTTTTACAAATTTCTCTGCACTGCTGACTTCTCCTCGCCAGATAATGAAAATATCATCTATAAAGCGGAGCCACAGATACGTGTTGTTACTCCACTTGTCTAGTGGTGAATTGTTAAGTATCTGGTCTTGTTGTAATCAAAAATAAAGACGAGAACTAGATAGGCTAGTCCGTTTCCCCAGTTTATATGTTAGCAATCAATGATTACTATCTCTGGTGTAAATTGTTTGTATGTCTGAGGGTGGAGGAAAACCATTACGTTTTATGAAGGCCCTCACCCACCAACCTAGTTGGTGGCATGCTTCATCATCGGGCCCCACCCGAGGTACCGAGTGTACTTCAGGTGTGCTTCGAATCCAGATTACTGCGGAGCGGGTTTTTTGGTTCGTGAGGGTGCTGTGAGTGTGCTCTGAGTGAGGTTTAAAATACTGTCCTGGGTGTCCCAAAGACTGTTTTAATGGTGGGCCCCAGGCAGTCAATAAAAACAAAGGCTTTCAGACGTGCACGGTAGGCTTATGGTCTCAGACGTCCTGTGCGGTCAACTAGTTTCAGCCAGGCCTTTTCTTCTACTGGCTTTCATCAGGACCTAATATGTGTATGGTATTACAGGGGTTTGTATGAGTTTGTCAGTGCCCTGTGTGTAAAGCACATGCTACGGTGCTTATATGTGCAAGAGGCGTTTCCTTTCGAGTCGAGGAGTCGAGTCCTTGATTTCCTTGAAACTAGACCTTGTGGCCTTTTTCTGAATAGGTAAGCAGGCATTGAGGCATTAGACAAGATGTGGGCGTTTTTTGGAGGATTCTGAATAGGCAACTGTTATATATTTTCTTTTTTTGTTTTACAGTTTTTGGTCCTGAGGAGAATCCCAAGAATAAAGGGATTTGAAACGCGTAGACCACATATTTTGCCAAACAGTGGTTTTGTAAATTAGGCTTGGTTGTGTTATGCCCAATTATTGTAAATATTTCATTGGTTGTATATTAGTGTAAATATTGTATAGGGTGTACATATAGAAAAATTGTTTTGTAAAGTCAACCAAAGTTCTGTTTGGTATCTTAGGTGCTTCCTAGTTGGTGTATTTGTTTTAACCCCCTTGTTGCTTTGCACCAAGTAGGTTGAATGTGTTTGGTAGGATACTGAGTGAGTGTGTTCTGTTAGTGTGAATGCGTTTTGGAAGTATGCGAATGTAAGTGGATTTATCACTAGCACTGTGCCGAAATGTATTCACATTTTATTGGTGTTCATCACATTTAGTTATGTGTTCCCTGTAGGAGACTATACTTGAAAAAATGTTTGTATCATTGCAATAAAAGCTATTAATGAGCTTTCTGGTGTATTGTCTTGTGGTCCATGCACCTATGGTTGAATTATTCTAAATAATGGATCAGTATTGGCATTTTTCTTGTTGTTTCGTGTAAAGGGCTCAGCCTTACTGATTGAGAGCCATACCCTTTATTGCTAACAGTTGTTATAGCAGGAGTATTTCCGTGAGGTATTCTTGCCCTTTGAGAGAGGGTTTGTAAGTAAGATTAGATTTACTTTTCCCACTTTGGTGGTGGATGTGGTGATACTTTCTTTTTTTCATTTCTTTATTATTATTACTTTTTGTATACGTTTGGGTTGACAATGACTGAAAATGACACATTTGCTTATAGCGAAGATCACATAAAGAAACTCTTGAGCGCTCCACTGTTATTTGCTTCAGCGTCCCTGAGTGTTTCAGTAAAAACACAAAATGAGTCGGACAAGTTGTTACGCCTAAAGAAAAAATAAATTAGGACAGACCTGCATGGTCATTTTTTATTACAACATCTGAGAGAAGGTACAATGCCAGGAGGACTTCAAATTCAAAATATTCCTGTAATTTTTACGGATGATCCACTTTTCAAAAAGGGTTTCAGCTTCATCGAGACCAAATGCAGCAGGGACCTCATGGTCCTCACTGTTGAAACAGCTTTGAGAATTTGACAGAAAAATTGGAATAGATTTCATCATTAGAGACAGAAATCAAAAATAATCAAGCTATTACAGACTCTAAAACTTTATTGGAAAAAGTCGACAAGGAATTCTTGGAGTTTAAGGATTACACAATTACGCAATAAATTACCCAGTTTGAGAATTACAAAAGGAACCTTTCGTGAATACTGTTTATCCATTTCTACAGGCAGACTTCTATACTAAAGTAGATTCCCGTAGATATTTATCAGAGAATCAGGGGAGATCTTGTAATCAGTTCATCTCCTTTTTTTCAGATACTTCTTTCTCATTAGGCGGAGAGACGGACAGTGGCGAAGGACGCCCTAACCAAAATAGGAAATGGAATACGCAACAACAACAGGGATCTTCTTCTTTTTTAGGGAGAGGCCAGTCCAGACCAAAGGGGTGAGTGAGATACAACAATCAGCCTTGGGAGATGACCACAAGAAGACAACATTACAAAAATTAAGTGTTTCTCCCATTTTTTATCTATCAGAAAGAGTGTTGACCAGTGCAGAGGAAAGCTTTCTCACCAAAGGGCTTTCATTTGTTCCCTCAAAGAAGACTGAACTTCGTTAAAATGAATTCATCTAATTTTGATGGAAAATCCAATTAAAAATGTTTTTTGCAGGAAATGAAACAACTACTGCACTTGAAATGACAGGATTACGGAAGAAATCCACCTTTTGTCCGCCTGGTAATAAAATACCAAAGGAAGTAATTCTGTTTGAAAAAAACTGTTCTCCCGGCTGTTTCGGAAATGGAAAAAAAGCAAAAATTATGTGAAACATAATATCTCATGGGACCAAGTGGAAGCACTGGTTTCACTAAAGAATGACTCTTCTGTGACAAATAAACAGGCGGACAAAGGGGTCTCAATCGTGGTATGGGGATCAACTGATTACACCAGCGAGGTCCTAAACCAACTGAATGATCCTGCTTGTCACAAAAAAATCCCCAAAGATTCAACTTTAGAGCTTCAAGGCCAATTATTTGCCATCCTTAAAGAGGGCTTTGAACATGGATTTCTGGGCCCTAAAGAATACAATTTTTTACAGAATAAACATCCAAGGGTCCCAGTTTTTTATGTATTGCCAAAGATTCACACAAATTAGACAAATCCACCAAGGAGATCAATTGTCTCCGGGTGTGAATCCTTGGTGGAACTAATCTCTAAATATGTGGATTGTTTTTTGAAAGAATTTATGGATGGAGTAATTTCCTATCTCCACGGCACCACCGATTTTATCAATAAATTGGAGAAGGTAGCGTTTGACAAAGACAAAGATCTAATGGTGACATTGGACGTCACCGCATTGTATACCCAAATTCCACACGACGAAGCAGTGGCAGTGCTTTCTCACTTTTTGGAAAAAAGAGTAAAGCCTGTTCAGGTACCGACTCAATTCATAGTTGATTTGGCTTCCTTTGCTCTTAAAAAAACTATTTTACATTCGGGAATGACTTCTTATTCCAAATAAAAGGAGTGACGATGGGGTTCCCTTTTGCTCCAGAGCTAGCCGTGTTGTTTATGTCAATGTACGAGGACACATTTATCCATAATAACAATCCGTTTTCGCAATACATTACAATGTGTCTCTACGTTTCATTGACAACATTTTTTTTTGGTGTGGACAGGAGGAGTGGAGCAATTATTGCTCTTTTTTGATTGGCTCAATTTAGGAACGGCAGATATAAAATTTAGCATTTCTCATTCAGCTAATAAAATATCATTTCTGGATGTAGAGGTATATCCGGCTGAGGGTGGGTTGGTCACGACCCTGTACACAAAATCTACAGACAGGAACAAGGCTCTCTTATTTTCTAGCAATCATCTGAGGAGTCTGCGAGAAAATTTGCCGTTTGGACAATTTTTAAGAATTCTTAGAAATTGTTATTACAATGATGAATACAATCTGCATGCTAGTAACTTAGTAGATAAACTGCGGGATCGCGGTTATCCCAAGAAACTAGTCAAGACAGCCATGAAACGTGCACGGTGGACCCCTAGAGAGTCACTCCTGGAGAGAAAGAAAAAATCACCAACACAACGCCAAGTATATGTGAACACTTTCTGCCCCAACTCAAATAAATTTAAAAAGGTGATCAATCAAAATTGGCATCTGAATAAGAACGTGGATGATGATTTTTCGATCCCACCACTGTTTGCGTTTAAAAAAGAATGCAGCGTATCCAATTACATTGTGAGAGCTTCTTCTAAAAAAGATTCTAAAACTTCTTTGAGGCAATTAATGGGCCTCTCTCCAGTAACGGGACACCACAAATGTGGGATGTGCGTTTGCTGTGATCTAACAGTAGAAGGATCTCTGTTTGTACATCATGGGATTTATTGGAAACATGAGGCTTTCAGTAACTTTAAAACCAAAAATGTTATTTATGGAATAACATGCCCCTGCGGGATGTTATACATTGGCAAAACAAACCAGGAGATATGGCAGAGAAATTATCAGCATAAGTCCAGGATTAAGACAAACATGGAGACAGCCCCCCTTGTGAATCATTGGAAGAAGAAGTCACATACTGAAAGAGATTTGAGATAGACAGTAATTTCCAAAGTGGCGCAAGACCCTTGAGGGGGTCATTTGGAACTTCAATTGTTACAAAGAGAAGCCTTCTCATTGTGAAATTTGACACGGCTGTGTCTGGTCTCAATGAGATATCTGAAATATACAAGTTATGATCTTGGATTTCATAGTGAAGTTCCGGTGAGATAACAGTGGACACGTGATTAGCTGTTCGATTTTATGCAGTCTAATTAAGGTCATCGTTTTGTTTCCTGTTCCCCTAATGTTATAAATAGGATAGAATCCTATTTATCACATTATTCCACATGTTTTGTGAATTTAGTGTGGGTTAGAATACCATGCACAGATGGTTATACATCCCTTGTTAGGGACCTCCACGAAGAGAAGGTTTAATTTAACCCACCACTTTTTGCCCAACGAGCCATAGATTGGAGCATCAATATACAATTTAATGTCATTGGACCAGCCATAATACAGTACCCCTCCATCTTTACTTTCCGAGTTTACCCAGTGTTCTTTTTGAATTAATTACAACCATCCAGACATGGCAGAATGGTAGTTTTTATTTTGGTATGGATTACCACTTCCAGGATGCATAATGAACTGGAGCTTACATTCTGGAATGGACCACCGCTCCCAGAATACATAATGAACTATAATACCGCGGGCTCTCCCAATAGGTTTTCACATTCTAGGCCCGCAATTTTTAATTCAATTCTTCATTTATTTTTTCATTCTCCTATTCAATACATGATGCCATGTTCATTTCATTAGCAAGAGACTATTCAAAAACACGTGACTCTGCCGGTTTTTAATACTTACGCGCATGTGCCTTGGGGGCCTAGGAAACTACAATTCCCAGAACCGGGAGGAGTGTCGGGATGTATATACGCGTATGATTAAGGCTCGCACTCCTAACATTATTGCGCTCGAGATTAACGCTCGAAAGGGAACTTTGTGTTTTTGACGGTAAGCAGAACTTATACATACATCCATATGGAGAAGAAAATTATAAGGCAACGATCGGCTTCTGAATACAATTTTTGCTTTATCAACAGCACGGAACTCTATTGAGGCATTGGATCAATAAAAGCAGGAATGGGCCTAGCGCCGGACGACGCCTGCAGGTAGGTGAAAGTTTCAGAGCAGCTGGAGAGCTTTAGAAGAAGGGGTGTGGTTTTCATTTTTATAAATACAAAGAGAGTTAAGCCTATGGTCTTTTTCTGTTTGGAAACAGGATACCGCTATTGCAACTGATTTGAACATTAAGTCAAACAACGCATGAATCTTTAAAGGTGGCATTCATCAAGTAAGTGTTTACAGGATTTGGAAAGTTACTGAGGTGGTTGACTGATTCATACAGAAGATGTCAAACTCATGGGGTTCTCCCCCTCTTCTTCTTCCTCCCCTTTTTCTCTTCCAACCCTCCTGGTTGCTCCACAGAGATTTTCGACTCCTTGATTTCCTTGAAAGTATACCTTGTGGCCTTCTTCTGAATAGGTAAGCAGGCATTGAGGCATTAGACGAGATGTGAGCATTTTTTGGATTCCGAATAGGCAATTTTTGTTTTACAGTTTTTGGTCCTGAGGAGAATCCCAAGAATAAAGGGATTTGAAATGCGTAGACCACATATTTTGCCAAACAGTGGTTTTGTAAATTAGGCTTGGTTGTGTTATGCCCAATTATTGTAAATATTTCATTGGTTGTATATTAGTGTAAATGTTGTATAGGGTGTACATATAGAAAAATTGTTTTGTAAAGTCAACCACAGTTCTGTTTGGTATCTTAGGTGCTTCCTAGGTGGTGTATTTGTTCTAACCCCCTTGTTGCTTTGCACCAAGTAGGTTGAATGAGTTTGGTATGATACTGAGTGAGTGTGTTCTGTTAGAGTGAATGCGTTTTGGAAGTATGCAAATGAAAGTGGATTTATCACTAGCCCTTGTGTCGAAATGTATTCGCATTTTATTGTTGTTCAGCACATGTAGTTATGGGTTCCCTGTAGGAGAGAATAATTGAAAAAATGTTTGTGTCATTGAAATAAAAGCTATTAATGCACTTTTGGGTGTATTGTCTTGTGGTCAATGCACCTATGGTTGAATTAATCTAAATAATGGATCAGTATTGGCATTGTTCTTGTTGTTTAGTGTAAAGGGCTCAGCCTTACTGATTGAGAGCCATACCCTTTATTGCTAACAGACACTTCACTGACTGGCTCGACACATCCTCAAGTTGATTGATGTATGCTGAGGAGAGTGCGGTCTGTGTGCTGCTGCTGCTATGTGAAAAGCTTCTCTCTAGACTTCTCTCTCTTGTATTTTTCATGTTCACTTTACCCTGTTTTCTGGTGGCCCCAAGAACTCAAAACATATCCTCAAAACCCATCAAAATAAACAGCACTGTGCGTCCCCTGGATGTTTGATGTAGGCTGATGGCGCGTGTTCTGACTCCCAACAGCAAATGCAAAAGAATCCAGTGGTGCACCTACTACTTTCTACTCTCCCCTCTACGTTTCAAGTTCACGTGACCTGACTGGCTGGAACTCCCTAGAAGTCAGAAAGTGTGCACACAATGGGTTAAAAAATATTGAAGTCCTTGTTGAATAGTGGCATTTCTTATCTCCAGGTTAACCGTAGAAAAATGTTTATTTGGTCTGTTCGCTGGACATGGCTCAGCTGGTAGGAGGCGTTCTGCCCAGTATGTGCCAATGAAAATGGCTTCTGCATCATATTTCCTGTGTAAACATTTGTGAATGCAGTATACTGCAGATGGTGTAGATAGTGACATACATCTCCTAATTTCCTCCAGAGGAAATATTTGTTAATATTCCTTTCGACCTGTTGAAAATCAGCATGATTTTTGACAACATGTTGTGGGATATTCGCACAGTGTCCGTTATTCAAAGTCATGTGTGATCCAGCGCTCCGTTTGGAAAACTGTCTCACAAACGCTACCTATCACCTCAATACTCACCATTAATCATAAAACACATATAAAAGCCCATACTACCAACGAGACCATTTTTGAGCGACTGAATCAGGTGGTATGATTAACTAAACTACTCACATCCTATTTACAAAATTATATACAACAGCTGTTTATCTATTATTTACATGGATTTAACATTTATCATTTATTAATCATTTATTGATCAGACCACCAAGGCGATTGAATCAACTGATGGTAACTAGATCATGAATAAACAAGACCAGCTTGTCATTTCAAATCTAATTTTATTAACTTTATTTTTCATAAGAAAAAGCATTTACGTTTTAGAAATCTTTATTTAAGAAGCAAATAAGAAAGCAGCATTTTTAATAAGGAAATGAATGAATAAACTGACATTTTCAAAGCAAGCTCAGAAACATGAAATATTAGCAGAATAACAGTTTCCATTCCCTAAATCTATTTCCCTGTCTATTTCTCTCATCACCTGGAAAGGACAAATCATTTAAAGTCTGCTGTCCTTATGTGCGACAAAATTCCAACAGCATGTCACGTCATTCAGGATTCGGAAAAGAAGAGTTTTTTCCTTGCTCCAAGTGTCAGGTTTTATACCTTTCTTTCTAGCTAAACTTTCTACATTTTCTAGATCTTTAAAACAAATTCAAGCTTTTCATTGGCTGTCCTGTGTCAGACCATGATTAGGTCATCTCCGATTCTTGACCATGTCCAGGCTTCACATTAGTCCTATTGTCCTTTCATTTCCACATCTTTTAGCTTCCTCAAAAAAGTTACTTTTCCTCGAGTTTTGAACATCCACTTCCTAGCCTTGGCAGACACTTTAAATTCCTGTCCTTGAGCCTTTTCTCCGAGAGCATGTTCAACTCAGTCGAAGAACTGCTTTTTCAATTCACAATGTCAATGCTGTAAAAATCTTCACAGCTACGCATGTGCAAGGCTTCATTCTGGACAAGCTTTTTCATCTGCAGCTCTGTCAGGAATATTTTCTGAACCATCTTTAGGCCTCACTTTGGAAACTATTATTAAACAAACACAAGACATCAATTAATTAAAGAATTGAGACCCATTCTGTTACCCACCCCCTTTACTAATTAATCCTGTTAATTATGTTACCTAGCAGTGGCACGATAAAGCAGCATTATATTTACCTTTCCTTTAGGAACCGCACAGACTCCTCGAGCTTTTGTCACAGAAAGACATAACATAAGCACACAAAATAAGCACATGCTATTAGTTAAACAGCCGCACTTAGGGGCCGATTAGGATGGCGGACGGACTTGCGTCCGTCCGCCACCCCTGAGTACGAGGGACCGTCCGCATGGGCAGCGGCGGTCCCTCCATGGCAATTAGGATGTGACCGCCACCCTGGCGGTCACATCCTGTATGTTTTACATTGCGGCAGCACCCGCCGCAATGAAAAAAACCGAAAGCTGTGCATTTGCAAGCACAAAGCGGCAGGCACCGCGCGGTGCCTGCCGCTTCGTGCACGCAAAGGCAGGGGGGTACCATAGGTACCCCCCATGTGCACCCCCCACGCAACCTTCACCCAGGGGGCCCGCAACGGGCCCCCAAAGTGATTGTCTGTATGCTCTTCCACGGCGGAAAAGCCGCCGCGGAAAAGCATGACTTTCCCTACATCCTAATATGGCTGGCGGTGTCTGATAGACACCGCCTGCCATGTTAGTGCTTTTCCGCCGTGGTCGCCTTCCGACTGCGGCGGAAAAGCGGCGGACAGATTGTGAGACCCACCAGCCATCCTGATTTGGCGGTGGGTCTTTCAGGCCTCCTCGGCGGATTTCCCGCATACTCCGGGCCGGCGGTGGCTTCCGACGGCCCGGAGTAAGCGGAAAATCCGCCATCATAATGACCCCCTAGATACTGACAAAGACGATAGAAAAGGTTAGTTTATTCTTTTTTCTTTTGCGTTTGCAACATAAAGCACATTAGTTTATGTATTTATGAATGTATTCATTACTAAGTTGATTAGAAATTTTCACCACAAGCTTATTAATTCAATTATTGTTACGAGAGATTAACTTCACAAGTTTGAACAAAATCTTGTTCATCACCTTGCTTCATCATGTGGAATATGGATTTCTAAGAGAGACAGCATGTTCATGTTTGTTGTGTTTCTATGTATGATCCTAAATTAGAACTAAAGCTGTTATTGATCTATAATGCTCATTGAAAGGAACGTTCTAAAGTAAAATCTTTTGTCTTCAATGGGTAGCATATTGTACTTTACCTCTTCCTTTAGGTAAATGCTGACTTATAAATACCTTATTCTCTGTTACATGCCTATCTATGTGATGCTTGTGCAATTTAGAGCTGAGGTCCAGAACGCCACATGGATTGTAGGGTTACTGTCACTTCAAAACACTTCAATCAAGACCATAAATTGCAAAATCATCTTCAGTAACTAATTAGTATAGGGTCCGATGTGAAAAGTTTTTTACCAGCCATAAAACCTCTGATTCACTAAATATGGGGATTTGGAATCAGTAAAAGTTTTTTTAGGTTGAGCATTTGAGACCTCTTGTATATACTTTAGTACATACTTATATGTGTATGTACTTTTTGGGTTCTGAAGATCAGCCCTAGGACTTGTCTACTACCGCCTAGGGACTTTTTTCCTATTTAACTGCTTCTATTCAACCATCTTGATAGAAAACGACCAGTAGAGGTCATTAAAAGACCAGAATCAATTTAGCATTTCCTAGATTCCAATCCATAGAAATTGTCTTCCATGAGCACCCTTAGACAATAATATTTGTTTCAAATCTTGTATTTTCAGTGATATGACCACCGAAGGCCCTGATTTTATATTAAAAACATAGCTTCGGACTATACCGTTTCCTGCTGAAAGGCAATATTTCTCCCCATGGGTTCCCATTCCTGGCATGTCACGCATTTTGGTGCTTACTTTCCCTCCATGTTAAAGAACAGTAGATGTTTCAGCACTCAGGCTTATGTGCTGCATAGATAAATACATAGAAGGTCCCTAAGGCGAAACCGATTGCATTGTTTTATTATACTAAACTGATTTAGCAATTTGGAAAAGTTTTTTCGAATAGATGCTGATTGGGTTTTCCGAATCGCTATTTGGATCCCGATTTATCAATGGTTTGCATCTGTAGTTCTGGTCGCAAACCAGGTACCCATTACTTATTATCAAGTTGGGGTGGAAACATATTTCCAAAAGGGAAGATGTTCCCTTTGGATTCTTTTCCATTTGGGAATGATGGTGGCAGCTTCAGGGGGAGTAGGCAGTGTTTCCCACTTGAGATTTTCAGAACAGAAAGCATGTCTTCAGAGTAGCTCCAGTTTGACCGTTTTACAAAAAAAAGTTTTATGTTTTTGAAAAAAATCATAAGGATGGTGGTCAGCAGTCTTTTGTAGGCCAACATCCCTGTGGTTGTAGCCAAGCACAAAATTTTGCAAATTGCAACCTGCCTAATAAACATTAATTAGGCAAGTCCTTTTGTTTGGCCCTGTCATTTGTTACGTTTTGTTTACTGACCTTCTACTACATAGGTTGGTTAGCAAAATCATACTCCAGTCAAACAAAATTGATGCCTAATTTGCGACGGCTTTTTGTGTAAGTATTATTTGTACTTAAGGCCCCTATTCAGACACAGCTGCTCAAGGTCAGGCAAGGCACCATCTTAAAAAGTCATCATTCATTAGAAGATTTACATTTGTTTTTCAAATGGCAAGTAGTACAATCTGTTAGTGACTAGTCAAATGCTTGGTTGATTGATCCAAGGAAAATTAAATATATACTGAGCTAGTTTACAATAGTTCAATTTATTTAGCATGCCAATGACAAGTAACTATGCAAAATGTTTCATTCTAATCTTTTGCCTTATTTAAAATGACTACAAATGAGCATGTGAGGAAACTGAAGCGTAGATGAAAATAACTGCCTAAACCTTTGCTTATATTTGTCTCACAGGGAGGGGACAAGTCAGGATGAAAGAGCATTTGGGATTTCAAGAAAAACTTTGTTTGAAGCGGTTTACAGGTAATGCCAATTACATTTTATTTGTAAAGGAATTAAAAGGAAAAGAACTAAAAGTGTTCTCAAGGATCTGCCATAGGCAACTTGTGCATAATTGTTTGTCTCTTGACGTCCATTATATCAAGTGTGTGTGTTTTATTTAAATTTTCATTTTTCTGTGCGGTTTAACTCAGATGTCAATTATCTACCTGTTTGTTAAAATTTCTTCGTTTGGCTATGCAATGATAGTCGAATTCACACAGCAATTTGAAAATCTAAACTGAAACTCGGTGTTCAAATGGTTGTTTCTCAATTGTACATTTTCACTTCGTAGTCAGAAAAGGAGTATTTGGACTCTAGGCTGTTTTCATACACATTGTTACGGAAGTATAGTGTAAATGTATATACAGCAAACTTGCTTCCGGTCAAAAAAATCAGGGTTTCAGTCTGACTGTGTCTTCAAACGGCAGTGAACAACTGAAAACTCAGTGTGTGAGTAATTACATTCGCAAGGTACAGTAACGCCCTGGAGTTGGTTGATGGTTAAACCCTGGGACAGTAGGAGTAAATCTCCATGCCATACGGGAATGAGGAGGGAGCACCTGATTTAATAAGGGGACACAGGAAAGAGTTTTCCCAGGGGTCGAAAAAAAGTTAAAACTTAACCAAGCACACATGCACATATATAAGTGCAGTGGCGCTGGTAGATGGTAAACGTGATGGGGCGGAAAGCAACACCTTACTGCATTGCTGGAAACTTTACTTTATTGCCTGGAAACACCAGAACAATGTGGGCGTAGCCGACCTTTACCCTCAAACACCGTAATCTGACACATACAGCACAACAATGAACAAGACGTGTGGCGCCTCCTAACCAGGAAAATGACCAGTACACAGCATCATACAAACTGAACTCGACCTTCATCTGTCATAGTAACACCGAAACGTGTGGGAAGCTCTATGAACTGCCAAAAGTGCTATGAGGTCATACATATGGCAGAATGTGCGCTATACCATCCCGGGGACTGAGTTTAACCAATTCTGATTATTTTAATCGCAAAAGTATACACTAAATTACAGAAAAAGAGCATTCCTCAACCACAGACAGATCAGAGCCCCTTCTGGGGTTGTTTTCCCGCACCCTGCAGCATCCTCCTCCGGGCCATGTAACAGACACACGGTGTATTGTAAAGACGAACCGCCGCGTGCGTCTAGTCAAAGGTTTTGTGACAGACACTGCCCTGTGGCTGCCGCTAACAGATGCAGTCGCTGCCCAGCCTACTCCTGTCCACAGACGTGCAGCCCGCTCCAGACACAGACACACTGTCCGGATGCGCCAGGCCACAAGTGCCCAATGTAGGCCCGGGAGGGCCAGGTCGCTGCCAGGTTTCTAGGATACTCACATAAAGTAAAATAACTACAGTCCATTTAAAATGTAACAATGTCTATAGTCCGTGGTTATCAGGCGTGGATCAAGCCCTCCTACGCCTACGCTGGAAAGCCCAGTATACTAACACACTACCTCCCCCCAATAACAGACATATTGCTAACCCTTGTACCAGCCACACTGCTTTCACCGGGCAGCGGGCACAGTGCTACTCCCCACCACATTACACACACACTGCAGAACTTCCCGTACCCCCCACACCTCACCCCCCATTACAAACACAATCTCCAGGCCCTCCTTGTAACTGAAAAACACCCTCCCTCCCCACCAGGCGCACAGACCCTCCTTCCCAGATACTGCCAAGGTCCCACCATGTAACTGGCAAACTGTACCTCCCTCCCAGGTAGTAGACAAACCGCGCAGCCCCCTCCATGCGACAGAAAAACTGCCATCCCCAAACAGCAGACCCACAGCGAAAATGTTTTAATAATTATTGCACTGCCACTTACCTGTTGTTGTACGACGCACACCCCACGTCGGTAGTCTTCTGCACTGCAGTCTGACACTCCCCGGAGTTCAACTTCAGTCGCGGCCGGCATTACGGGCGGGTGGGTGGGTGTGGAAATGCGGTTGTCGCGCCATGGAGGGGATGGGGGGGGGAGGCGGGAGGGGTTTAATGGAAAAAAAAGAAATAAAATAAAAGTAAAACTTACCGTCCCGCTTTTGATTAATTCCCGACTCCCGCCGTTCTGCATTGAATTCCTGGCTGCAGCGCTCGTCATCAGGAAGGCAGCCTCCCTCCCCTCCACCAATCACAACGCTGCAATGGCAGCGTTGTAATTGGTGAGGGCGCGCCCCACCCGGGTCATTTTCTCTATGTATGCTGCAGCATACATAGAGAACAGGGAGAGTGGGCGGTGTTGCTCGAGGGCAGGGGGGAGTGGCTTGCCCACTGTTGTTCATACTGACTGTTTGGGCGGCCTCAGGCTGCCCAAACAGTCAGAATGGACAACAGTGGGCAAGCCACTCCCCCTGCCCTCGAGCAGGACCGCCCACCCCCAACCAGGAACTTTTGCTTTCTCGCTGTGCGAGAAGGCAGAAACAAATGGTAGTTATTAAGGTAATAACTACCATTTGTTTCTGCCTTCTCGCACGGTGAGAAAGCAGGGGGGTGGCGCCCAAACACCCCTATAGAGGAGCCGCCACTGTATAAGTGTACACTATGTACATTTAAATGTGTGGCGATGTGAGTACTCTTGTGAATCTGCAATAATTACATAATTTTCAAAAAGCTTTATATCGACATATTTGTCATATTAAGTGTTTCCAGCATAAAATATAAGTTAACAATAAAAGATTTTTCCATCAAACAGGAACGTTCATTTTAAAAGTTATCAATTCATTAGAAATACAGCTTAAAAATCAAATCATATTACCCACTCAAAATTGTAAGAACATTTTACAATCAAGGGGTTTAGTTATAATGTTCAAACAGAGTTCAAAACGAGGACAGGGTTTTGTTGAAATAAAACTCCAAGCCTGTGTAGTACTATCACTTGTTTCTGATTATATATTTCCCAATATCTTTCCTTTAAAGCTTCTTTGGATAGAGACTGCGTGCTATTTGGTTTATCCCACAGGTTTCGATAAGCCCATAGCTGTTGGTGCCCCCACGATGTCTCTGAGCCCTTATTTTGTAGAAACGGTCTGCCTCGATAACATCCCTAAGTACACTTGCATAAGTGATCAGTTCGGGGGTGCTCCATATTCTGCACCTTCTTAGGTCACTGAGCAGTGGGAAGGAAGGGGTGCTTTTGGGGAGACTAGTGAGTGTTCGTAGGAACCTGTTTAAACAGCAGAGGCTAGCTTAGTCATATTCTCACACCCCCAAAGCTCTGACCCATACAGGACTAAGCTCACCACCACGGTATTATAAGTCTGTAATGCAGGACTTACTGATTTTTGTCAAAGATGTTCTAAATTCTCTGCTTTGGGCTCCCGCCTATTGTTGGTGTTGTTGGTGTTTTAGAGCCATCATTTCAATGTGGGGTGTCCATTTCATCTTTTTCTCCAGAGTAATGCCTAAATAAGTAAAGGCATCCACTTGCTCTAGAAGCACATCCTCCATGATAATTTTGCCCCTAAAAGATTGATGCTTGTTACAAATCATAAGTTTTGTTTTGACTCTGTTAATCTTTAACAATCTGAGCTTGCAGAAATGATGTCAAAGAATGCTGTAACCTGCTAGGTGTTTATGAAATGATAAGTGTGTCATCGGCAAACATTAGGATACGAACCTTGGACCCTGACAGGGCTGGGACATCAGTGGGTATAAGAGATAAGAATTTAGCAATCTGTTTGCTAAAAAGGGAGACCAGAGTTGGGGCCAGACAACACCCATGGTACACTCCCTTTTCAACCGGAAATGGGTCTGTGATTTTACCTTATGTTCCCCAGCGTATATGAGCAAAATTACTTTCGTGGAGGCGAGATAAGAGGTTACCAGATCCATTGGCATACCTGGATCCCAGAGCACTACCCAGAGATTGTTGCGGGACACCAAATCAAAAGCCGATTTTAAGTCGACAAAAGTGGCATACATGATACCTTTGCCAAACACCACTGTTCACCAATATATTAGGATAAATCTAAAATCTTAATCTATTGTGCTTATGTGTGCATGAAACCCAGCCTGGTGAGGGCCTATAATTCCTGGGCAGAAATCTGTCACCCTTCATATAGACTGGTATATTCTCCACCTCCCTCCCCGAGTCTGGGATGGGGGCGCCCGAGATATGGCATTTACTAGTAGCATGATGTACCTGCCCTAATGCTCCTTATCTTGAAGGAAGACATCAGCAGGAACACTATCCATGCCCAGAGCTCTCCCCTCCGGTGATTGCATTAAGGGCGGCTGACCGTCTGCTGGTTCGATAACAAGGTCAGATGGATAGCAAGGGACCAATACTAAGGGTTTACTTTCCTCCTCAACATTGTTGCTATACTGAAGGGAAAAATGTTTTACCTGAGATTCTGGAGCAACTTGGTTTTCTGGAGGAGTGGGATGTGCACTCCTGCCCCATTTTACAAGAGACCAAGGGGTATATTCTCAAGAACACGCAATAATAATCACCAAGATAAGTTAACGCAATGTTTCATATCGTCGTCTATCGTGGGAAAATAACTCTGTGTTAACATCCTATTCACAACATGGCCGAAACATGCGATAGTTTCCCGATAACGCGTCAAATTTTCACGATAAAGTCACCGGGACGGTGATAAAAATCTAAACCCGAACATGAAAAAAGTTTAGATGGGCCCAACCGCAATAAAAAAATCAGCGATAAGCAGTGCCAGGCTTGTCATTCACACACGTCAGGGGGGAAAAATCACTATAAAAGTAGAAAAAAACCCACAAACAAAACCAAAACAACTGCGAAGCACAATGGAGGTAGCCGGAGCAAGTACAGAGGACAACCAGAGCCCCACAAGCACCATGGAGTACCAGCCTGGGACCTCGGGGTCAAGGAAGGGCAAAGGGAAGAAGAAGAGGAAGACGTGGTTCAGTCTGCAAGAAAACAGGATCCTGATAACGGGGGGATAGAACACCATCAAATACTGTTCATCACCTCCACTGTGTCATTGGCAACTAAAAATGGAATATGGCAGTCCATCGTGGACAAGGTGAAAGCAGTCGCAGTTCTGACGAGGACAATGGAAGAGGTCAAGAGGCGCTGGAATGATGTGAAGCGCAAAACCAAGCAGAAACTCGGCAACAACCAGAAGGCAGCAATGTAGACTGGAGGTGGGAGTCCAGCGCCACAGGAAGAGCTGGATGAAATGGAGGAAATGGTGTCCACAGTCATCAGTGTGGAGACGGTGGCAGGAGTTGGGGGTTCGGACACTGCTCAACATGACCTCACACAACAGCAACAGGGTGAGTAATGACCCAGGACTGGGGGGATGGGGGAGATGAGCACAATGGCACACATGAACAATTAAGTATAGCACAGTGCACACCCACAATGACTCTGGATCATGTCCCTGACCCCCTTGGCACACTGCATCACACCTAGAAACAGCAAGTAGGCCCCCGTCGACTATGTGCCCAGAGGGGGCCCTTTCCACACACCACCAATCTTGTTGCCCACCCCTGCACATGTGCTAAAATTGGAGCAACACTGACAATGCAAGTGACACTGCATGAGGAATAGCATTGCTGCAGTCAATATATCATGAAATGTTGCACGCCGCAACACTGAGGTGGATGAGTGTGGACCATATCCGTAAACGAGCAGGTCACACTCTGACACATCCATGTGCACAAACAACCCCTGATGTTAACAACACATCTGCGGACAAACCAGGCCTCAGACTCCCAACTCCCACCAAGAGCCCAATTTTGGCAAGTATGCAACATCTCAGCACTGTATAAGCACAGAAGCCAAAGGCACACCGCATGAAAGGGATAAGGGGCAGCAAAATCAGAGCTGCAAGGGCGACTCTCTCAAAATGCAGCACACACACATAACATTCAGAGCACATCAACATTGACAACAATGTGGTACAAACTGCAACACGTTCACAACAGAACAGAGGACACAACTGGTGCCACTTGTCTGTAGAAACTGGGCAATCACATTTGGCATAGCAGGGAAATGTGAGTTGATAATGTACAAATACAAACACACATCCGTGATGTTGTCAAAATGTCCACTGTCCCGCATCAAATAGGCAGTCCCTCCCAAACAGTCACAATGTACGCTGTCATTCAGTCTGTATGTAAACATGTACAATGCGTCAACATACATGTGAACACAATGGTAAACTGCATCTCCCCTTCACATTGAAGAGGGCGAATCAACACCTCCTGCAGAGCAGACCCAACAACTCTTCACTGATGACAAAGTGGACCTCCCCACCTTCCACAGCGATGCCCTCCAACAGCTCATGGACACCCTCAGCACCCCACATCCAGAAGCAGGGCAGCCACATCAAGGAGCCCCCACTCCCTGCACAGATCACACAGCAGGAAGCATCCACCACCACGGCTGCCTCCCAGGATACCCACGAACAACACATAGCCTTCCAATGCTGTGTGTTGGGGTGCCAGGTGAAGATGGCTGAACAGGTGCGGGTGCGGTTCTAACTCATGGCATCCAAACTAGATGCCATACATGGGTTTTTAAGTCCCATCAGGGACCACTCACAGTCCCTAACGGACGCCCACAGTCTGCTCCATGCTCTCCAATGATCCATGGATGACTTCACTAGGGTCCTGACTCTGAGACAAGGACAACTGTCTAGTCAGAGTGGCTCCAGCAATGTCAGCCGGGAGTTGGGACACATGCGGAGGATCATGGTAAACATGGAGCGGACGCAGGCGGAAAGAAAGGCTGCCACGGCTGCACACCAGCGAGAGGTAGCTGGCTTCTTCTATGCCCTACAGACCCTTATCATGGCATTGCTGGTTTGGATGAATGCGGCTGCTACCACTCCATCCATATCTCTGCCCCTGAAGTGTCAGTGCCACACAGTGCGGCAGACATTCCACCTCCGGGCCTTGATGTGTCACTGCCACTCAGTGATGCAGAGAAAACAACACCACCCACATGTGAGGCACATGATACATCAGAGGACGAAGATGCGGATGATTCTGCCTCAGTGGTAAGAAGGATACAGTAGCATTCATCTCCGCCATATGGCCTGTTACTGCTTGGTTCTGCCCTATGCATCATCACTTTCCACTGTCCCCCAATACACTCTGCGAAACTCACCTTGGACCTCGACATGGACTGCCATATTCTGTTTGGTTGCCAAGCACAGCAATCAGATTGTGGACGGAACTCTTCTGATGAACTTGTCATTCCCTAGAGGACTCTTGCTGTCCCTCCAGGGGGCAACAATGTAAAGTGGGATTGCATGGCCCTGTATTGCTCCAGCTACATCACTCCACTGAATGTGCATTAAACATTCAAATTCATGAGGGGGTGTGGCTTCGTAGCCGAGCATGGTGGACACGTCTTTATGGAGCTCCGCTAGCCTGTGTAACCTCAGAACCCTAATCCACCAATTATCCTAGCCTCAGATGCCGCTGCTGCGGACCTCTGCTGGTGGAACACACCGGGACCAGCGAGGCAAAGTCTGGTGCTGGTGGCGTACGAGGGGCCGATCCGATACCAACACGGCGGCGGCTGAGAGTGGAGTGTGGGCCAGGCCGCGGTTTTCGATCGCCGCAGGCCGATTGTGTGGTTTTGCTGCTGAAACTGTCACCTCCCTGTGAAGCTGCGGATGGAGGCTGGGAAGAGCTCTTGGGACCCGGGGCCTGCTGCCGTGTGCTCTTGGCAGTTGCCTGGACCATGGTAGTGGCGCCCTTGCCGCAGGCCAATCCCCCGTCCCCGGAGTGGTGTGGAGCGGAGTGCAAAGACTCCGGGGCTGGCGCAGCCCCTAAAAAGGGCCTCGGCTGTGTGTACACCTGCATCGGCCAGACCCACTACGCTGTGGGGGTCGGACCGTCTTCCCTCCGACATCAGCAGTTCCAGTGATTGAGCTGCATGGAGGACGTGCTGTGTGGCCGCGCTGCGGTGGTGGTGAGCGGCGGACTGCCGATGAGACCTCAGCCTTCATTTGTGAGGACCGGGATAGTGACGGGTTCGCCGGCCCGCGCATTCCGCCAGAGGCCTGCTTCTTCTACCTGGGACTTCCACAGTAGGCCCCCTGGTTGGGCTCCAGGCGGGGCGCGACGATGAAACCCGGTAGACTTGAGGGGGCCCTGGACTTCGTGGCTGCCCTCGCCCGAGAACACCTCAGGTGCGCTGGAGGGGCCAGGTTGGCACATCCGTGGATGATTGTGGGGCTGCAGGGGTCTGCGCTCTGTGGGTTGTGGTGACCCCCTCATCTGGCCATGGAGTCCTTCTGAGGTAGTTGCTGGTGCCCTGGTGGCCATCTCCTCCTGACCTGCCTGGTGCCCTGGTGCTGGTGCACGGCGGAGTCCGGAGTAGGGCATTGTGGTGACTAGACTCCCGGCCTAGTTGCAGCCTACACCGGGCTGGGTTTATCCGGGGGTGGAGGGCGCCCTCTAGAGCTGGAGCTGGTGCCACGTGGCTCCCCACTTTCTGCAGAACATTGCCCTTAGTGCCAGAAGGCCCACTCCTCCGTACCTGAGGGCTGCAGACCTAGGGCGTTCCCCCCTGTTGGCTTTTCGTTCCACAATGGGCAAGGATAGACACGGCGCTGCGGGCCCTAAGCAGCCTACCATAGAATAATATACCACGGGGGGCGCTAGAGGGCGCACACGCGGAATGGCTACTTAACGCTGCAGCTCCCGCACCGTGGCCACTGATCCTCCACTATCCTTCACCACAGACGACCGGCATCGCCCCTGACTCAGCCACTCGAAGCGTAGTACTGTCCCCCGCACTCGTCCCGGAGCCTGACCCGTTACCAGCATCAGAGGCGGAGATCTGGCCAGGTGAAATCGAGCCGGCGGTAACCCTGGTGACTGCCGGACGAAGAGGCCGGCTACGAGGCCCCACGCAAGGTCGGTGCTCGCCATGCGGCGTTAGGCCTGGTCTGCCCCGGAGTTTGCGGTTTCTGTGCGGAGCCCGCCCGGACTTTGGTTCACTGTGCAGCCTTGAAGTCCGCTGCTTGACCACTAGCCTCCTACTGCGGGCGGGTGCCGGGAGTGCCCACATCGAAAAGTCTGACTGCTGAGCCCGCCGAGGAGTTGCAGGGCCGGGCGGTGCAGAAACCTACTGCTGGCGGCTGCCGGAGGCTGCTGCTGCGACCTCGAGCGTGGTGAGTGGCGCTCTCCCCTCGGCAAATTGCCTCCCGAGATTGCCCTTCGCCTACCGGCTACTGCGGCTGGTGTGGAACGCGGGGCCCCACGCCACTACTGAGCCGGTCTGCGTGGGCCCTGGTGCCTGCCTGCCCACCTGATTGCCTCCGGACGCTTGCGGGGACCCCTGGACGCTTGCAGCCGCACCGCTGCAAGGAGCCTGCCGCTGATGCCTGATACTCTGGCCTGACCTGCCTGGTACTTACGCTACGGCAGCCCGCATCCCTGCTGCGGTCCTGTGGGCTGCGCATTCTACCCTGCACGCTGAACCGGCGCTGGGCCAACCACCCTGGGGGGCCCCCACGCCGCGGCGGTCCTGCCTGCGTCCACTGGTGCTTCTGCTCCTTCGGATCTGTGTGGCTACTTACTGGGACTGCCAGCCTGAACCCTCCTGCTAGGTGCCATCGTGGGCACGAGTGCTGCACTGCCTTCCTGTACTGCGGCTGGACACCTCTGTGCAGAAGTACTTGTGGCTGGTTTCTCTAATCGCGTGCATAGTCCTGCTAGTTGACTGGACCCGGCTGGTGCCACACTGGTGAGGACTGGGCGGGCAGCGGCGCCGGTCTGGAGGCCAGGATGGTGCGTCCTGAGAACTGCCAAACAAAAATCAGCTTCGACGGCGCCAAGAAATCCACGAAGGCAGTCCCTACTGACCCTGGCCCCGGTGCTGCTTCCACCTCCACTGTTTCCTCCCCTGCCAAGGAACTCGACCTGCACCACCTGTTTCAGGAAATGCGATAGGGGTTTGCCACCGTGGTGGAAAAGGTGGATGGTGTGACCGCTAGACTAGACGCTTTGGCCCATAGGGTGGACCGGCATGAGGAACGACTCAAGGCCACGGAGCAACGTATCTCCGATGCAGACGACGTCGCTTCCACTCACACCATTCAATTAGCCCGCATGGACAATCTACTCAGGGTTATAGCGGCAAAGAACGAAGATTTGGAAGCCCGTAGCCGACGCAACAACATCCGCGTCACGGGCATTCCGGAGTCCACCAACACGGGCAGGATGGAGCTCTATGTCGAGAAGATCCTCAAGGGGTCCATAGGCGAGGATGCCTTCTCTCCACAATTCATTGTTGAGCGAGCACACCGGTCGCTAGCACCTGTCCCTAAACCCGGCTTGCCGCCCAGACCAATCATCGCTAAACTGTTAAACTATCGCGACCGTGATGTAGCGCTGAGAGCTGCTCGCACTCAACGATCCCTTCAATATGATGGCGTCACTTTCTCCATCTATCTGGATTTCACCCCAATGGTACAGGAGGAGCAGCGTAAATTTCTCCCTGTGAAGAAGAAACTACGCGAAGCGCAACTAGACTATGCCCTACTCTACCCAGCGAAACTACGGATTATGCATCAGGGGAAACAACGTTTTTTCACTAACCCCCAAACAGCCGAAGACTATTTGAAATCACTCCGCAGGGCCAGAGGAGGTGATCACGCTGCTGCTGCTGACCTGGGGGATGATGATCCTTCTGCTGCGGGGAACGAACACTGACTATGAGCGCTTACCTGAACTGAACCTTTGACTACCTAGCGCCGGTGTACTACCTGTTTGACCTGCGAACTCTGAAGTGGCTGCCTCTTCAACATGACATGGCTGTGTCTGGTCGTTTCTGTGGTAATGTATACCAAGATCCGCTTGCCTAGCCCTGGCCTCCACCGAGGGCGGTACAGTTTTGGAGGCCATTGGCGGGTAAAGTGGCTGTGCGCCCTTGATGCTGTTACCCTATCGAGTGTACCCCACGCTAACTGTTAACATGTTAGAATTGGATGTTGGGGGAGGGGGTGGGGGTGGGACTGAGGGCGGGATTGGATGGCTGCAGACATGTTTGGGGTGCTGTAGTGGGTGGGGGGGGGTGGGTTCGTTGGGGGGGAGAGGCCTACACACCGAATGTTGCTTTGGACTATATCGTATTGTGTTGCTTTCATGGACTCGAGTCATTTGAGAATGGCTGACTCATTCTGCTCAGGAAGTTATGTTCCATTACTCTACACTCAATGGCGGTCTTAGGGTCTGCAGTACAGCTACACTGTCTGTCGTGGAATTTCCGTGGGCTCAATAATGCTAGGAAGTGTCGTGATGTCCTCGCTTACCTTACCAGGCATAATGTACATGTTGCCATGCTCCAAGAAACACACCTGCCACCACAGGTGCGGACCACATTTGCATGTAGGTGGGCTGGCACTCGCACTTTCTCATCCTATTCTACGTATGCCAGGGGGGTTGCCATCCTACTTCGGGGTACTGTCCCGTTCCACAAATGCGGGGAACTGATAGATGGGGGTGGCCGCTACGCACTACTTTGGGGGAGAATGGGTCACAACACTATCACCTTTGTGAACTGCTATGCACCTAACATAGACACGCCTACCTTCTTCACTACTCTTTGGGGTAAAATTCTTGACGTGGGCTCCCGCCATATTATCTGGGGTGGGGACTTCAATTTAGCATTGGTACCCAGCATGGATAGAGCAGATGGGGCTAACCATTACAAACCCAAGGCAAGGGAGGCCCTTGCAGGCATTGTCGCCGAGGGGGCCCTTGTAGACATATGGCGGTCCCTACAGCCGGCCAGACAGGAAGGCACTCATTTCACTTCACAGACGGGCACATGGGCACGACTAGACTACTTCCTTGTCACCCCTGGAATCGCACCGGGAGTGTCGACAGTCACACACCTACCGAGGACGTACTCTGATTACAGCCCTGTCCTGATGCATACACGAATACCTGGGTGGGATTGCCCTAGACCTCATTGGCGCCTACAACCGGCAGCCTTGTTGGATGCCTTGTTCCGTTCTGAGCTGGGGGAGGAAATCGCGGACTTCTTTCCGAGGAACAAGGGGTCGGTTGATTCAGTGGAACATATCTGGGAAGCATTCAAGGTCACTGTCAGGGGATATTGTATAGCTAAAAGTTTTGGGGTCCTTCGGGACATACAGGCCACTATTCATAGACTACATGGGGAGCTGGGAGCATTGGAGAATCGCATGGTCACAGAGGATAATCCTGCATTACATGCTGAGTTCAGGGTCACATTGACCAAATATGAAGAGGAAGCTGACAGGGAGGCGAAGTTCAAGGGAAAGCACTGGCAGGCTCGGAGAAATTGTGAGGGGGATCGCCCGGGTAAGGCTCTGGCAGTGTTGACGCGGGTTCCGCGTGATCGCAATGTCATTCTGGAGCTCACTGATGACCAGGGACACACTTTCAGGGATTCGGAGGCGCTACTTGCCACCTTCACCTCACATTACCACACTCTATACACCACCAATGCTTCAGCGGATGTACCTTACACTGACTACCTGGATGATGTGGCACTCTGTTGGCTCAGCGATGGTGACAGAGCCTTCCTGGCGGCTCCGTTTGAACTAGACGAAATCCGTGAAGCCATTATGTCCCTTAAGAATGGCAAGGCGCCCGGGCTGGACGGTCTACCGGCCGAATTCTATAAAACATACATAGACATTATGGCCCCAGTCCTTCATGAAGTCTATGAGGAATCGCTCGCTGATGGCATCCTCCCAGGCTCTATGCGCGAGTTAGTTATCACCTCCCTCCTTAAACCTGGTAAAGACCCTGGCTCCTGTGGTTCCTATTGCCCTCTTTCCCTTCTGAATTGCGACATAAAAATACTAGCCAAGGTTCTGGCTACTAGGCTGTCCCTACTCATGACCAGGATTGTACTGCCTGACCAGTCGGGGTTTGTCCCTGGTCGCTCCACCTCTCATAACCTGCGCACCTTATTTTCGCTCCTCCGCACCTTCCAGTCGCTGCTGTATTTTTGGATGCTACTAAAGCATTCGACTCGGTCGAATGGCCCTACTTATTTTCAGTACTGTCGAGAATGGGTTTCCCCAAACTTTTTCTCTCCTGGACACAGCTCCTCTACACGCAGCCGACGGCGAGGGTCCTCATCAATGGTCGCCTCTCTCACTCGGTAGCCATCACGAGAGGTACACGTCAGGGGTGTCCTCTGTCCCCCCTCCTTTTCGCGATTGCGGTCGAGCCTCTGGCTTGTCGGCTCCGTCAGCTACATCGGGAGAGTGCCGTGCGGTGCCTACAACGCCAAATAGATGTGTCCCTATACGCGGACGACATCACCCTTTATGTCAAGTACCCTCACCTTCACCTCAACCCTTTATTGAGAGAATTTTTGGCCTTTGGGGGCATGTCGGGGATACACATAAATTGGTCCAAGTCGCAGTTCTTCCCCCTCACCGACTCCGTGGTCGACTTTCCCCTTGACTATCCACACGAATGGTGCCGTTCGGACCTCCGTTACCTGGGCATACAAATCTCGCGGGATCGGGAGGAGACAATTCGCTCCAACTACGGAGTAGCAATCACAACCCTTACAGCCACGGTCGATCGCTGGATCGCACTACCGCTCTCCATGGCTGGTAGGGCTTCCCTCATCAAGATGGTAGTGCTGCCCCGCTTCCTCTACCTCTTTCTGAACATCCCGTATTACCCGGGTGCTTTCTTCTTCAAGACCCTGAAGTCGGAGCTCTGTCGCCTGTTCTGGGGGGGCAAGGTCCCACGGCTGAAATGGGCTACACTCATATTACCTTACGAGGCTGGAGGCTTTGATGTCCCCGACCTTGAAGCCTACTACCTTTGCGCACAGGCCCACTATGCATTTCACTGGATGGCTCCCACGCCATTTATGCCGCAGCTCGCGGTGGAGCACTGGATAGTACACCCCATACCGCTTAATGGCTTACTCCATTGTCCGGAGTCGATGATCCAGACTCCAAACACGTCTGTCTCCTGCACATTGGATGCTTGGCGCCGCCTGGCCAGGAGGCTCTCCTGCTCTTTCCCTTACTCCCCCCTCCTCCCCCTGGCATTCCATCCCTCGCTCGCACTATTGCAGGAACGGGGCTTCCGGCTGCTTTGCGTACGGTTACGTATTGGCACCTGGGGTGATCTTTTCGCAAATAAAGTTTTCAAATCCATGGAAATCTTATTTGCCACGCACGACCATTCCCCACTCGACTTATTCTATTACCTTCGCCTCCGACAGGGGATGAAGGATATCCTTCCAGATTATCCTAATGAACCAGAACTCTTGTGCCCTTTGCATTTTCTGCTTAACTCGCAAGATGGGGCGCATTTGGTCTCTGGCCTGTACCGCCAGCTTCGGTCAGACATTGACCCTCTTGAGACGGGTGCTAGGGCGTCCTGGAGTGCGGATCTCCCTTCTGCACTCACTGATGAACAATGGCAATACTGCTGCACCCTCACAGCCAGGATATCAGCCAGTAGCAGACTTAAGATGATCCACTATAAGTTCCTCCAACGGCTATATTACACTCCGGTCAAAAAATACAGGTTCCATCTTGCCGATACTGACAAATGCGAACGCTATCAAGCTGATCATGCAGGCTTCTTGCACCTTGCTTGGGAGTGCCCGGCAGTTCGGGCTTACTGGCAGCAGGTGACCGATGCTCTCACAGCGATGACTAAGGTCACTGTTGAAGCGGAGCCACGTATCACACTGTTGGGACACATGCCGCATATTCCGAAACACAGCAGGAAATTCATTGATACTGCTCTGCTCCTGGCTAAACGACGTGTGGCATGTCGTTGGGGCCGTGGCAGGGCACCGAAGTTTAAGGACTGGCTCTCGGATATGACTTATTGTCAGGTCCAACATATCACTTATTCAGAACTGTTGCCGCTCCCAAGCAGGCCCAAAGACATCTGGGAACCACTGGTTTCCTATCTGCTGGCTCAGGCTGACGACGACACAGCCTCGGAATGACAGCGGGAGGGTGACCGATCGGGCTATCTACCCCGGTGACTAAGAAGCCTTAGTTCCTGGCGCACGCATGTCCTGAGTCCCCGATCTAACGCATGCTTCCTTCCTGTTACACTGCTTACGCTGCTACGACACATAGTGCGAGTGGCTGATTTTCCACCACCCACTGCGCATCACATTCTCACATTTTCTTATAACTAACACTTCCCTTGGGACACAACACACGACCCCTACCCTATTATTGTACATGCATAACTGATGCCACAACCGCTACCACAGTGCCATGTTGCGACCTATGTATATTATTCCATGAGCAACCGTATAGATCTGAACTCTTTTTTCTCACTCGGACATGTGTATAAGGCCTTTTCTTTCTTATTGTTTACTGTTATGGGTTGATAAGAATTGGGGGGAAAGCAATGAAAAACCTGTTCTACTGCTGTAAATCCTGAAATGTGCATACTTCTCCTCCTTTCTCCCTCCCCCCTCATCCTCTCTTCCCTTTTTTTTTTTTCTTTTTTTTTTTCTCCCCTCCCGTTCCGGTCCACTCCTTTGCTCTCCCCTCCCTCGCCAGGCACCCCTTTCTAAATACGATTTGTCGCCGCCGGGCCTCCGGGATGCCGGTAACAAGGCTGTGTCTATCACTGTCAGCTTTTGTTCCTTATTGCTTTGACTCTGACGCTGCCGGCCTCCGGGATGTGGGCGAGCACAGCAGTGTAATTTCCTAATTATGCAATAAAGCAGTTTGAACACAAAAAATAAATAAATAGAATAATATACCACCGCTCCAACAGGGAAGACGGTCGCAGAGGGCCTGTCCTCCGACACTGTGACACTACTTTCGGCCATTACCCAATCCAGGACTGCACTTGAGGCCCAGATCAGGGATGTTGGTTTTGAGGTGTCGTTCCTCAGTGAGGACTTTCGGAAGGTGGTAGACTGGATCACTGAGGTGGAGACCAGGGTTTCCATGGTGGAGGACACTGTATCTGCCCTCCAAGAGAAGGTGGACAAACTTACCACAGTCTAGAAGGAACTTGCGTCGCATGTCGAGGATGCGGAGGGGAGGGCCTGGCGCAACAACATCCTCCTGGTGGGCTTTTCGGAGAGCTGCGAAGGTTCCCCCATGGATGATTTCCTCTCTGGCTGGCTCAAGGCGTTGCTGCCACCCTAGGTTATGTCTCCTTGCTTCGTGGTGGAGAGGGCTCACCGCGCCCTGAGTAGGAAGCCAACCCCTGGAGAGCGCCCGAGGCCTGTGATCGCCCTACTCCTCAACTACACCGACCGGGATGCGATCCTCCGCAATGCCCGGCTCCACAAGGACAACATGTCTTTTGAATTCCATCCCATCATGGTCTTCCCAGACTACACCCAGCTGGTGCAGCAGCAAAGTCAGTCATTTGTGGTGGCCAAGCGACGTCTTCGGGAATTTAACTTATCCTATGCGCTGCTGTTTCCCGCCAGGATGAAGGTAATATACAATGCCAAAACACTCTTCTTTGACTCCCCCAAAGAGATTTTCACTTGGACTGATAAAAAGCATACTCTTAAGCCGCTGGACTCAGACTCATCGCAGGGATCCCATTGCGTCAGAGACTCCGTGGCACGGCCCCCCAGGTCCCCCTGTAATTGGTGCTCCCAGGGTCCATCGGGGTCTGCAGACTGAGACAGCCCTGGTTAGGGGCATATCTTGGTTTTCCTTTTCTGCAGCACATTCTACTGTAGCTGCTGTTTTTCACTGGACAGCGTAAGATCCAGGTGCCCTGGTGTCCACTCCACCTGCTCTGAGAGGTGCCGGTCACTGACTGCCCTGGAAGGTTTGGGTAATGTTGGGCGATGTTGGGTGGGTGGGTCCATAGGGGGACTTGACTGGGTAATCATGTTGGGGCATAGGACAGGATTCCACCGCGACAGATACTCCTCGTTTTTGGAAGTATGGGGGTGGGGAAGTGGGGTGGTCATGTTCGGTTTCAGGTTGTTTGTTTTGTGGTTTGCGCACCAGACACATGTCTCCAAGTCACGTCATGAATGCACCATTGGTCACTGCATTCTTTAGATGGAAGAGATGACTCGTTTGTTGTTAGTTCTGTTTTACGTACCATGCACACAATTCCATGCTTCATCATTCTCACATAGTTTATCACTATACATTATGAGGACTAGGAATGGCCCACACCACGGATGAATCTCCGTTGGGGGAACTCAACATTCTTTCCTGGAACGTGTGGGTCTACTGCACAAGGTCAAACCGGGGTGGTGCTCCATCTAGCGAAGCACTACTCGACTGACATCCTACTACGACAGGAGAAGCATCTTCTGAGCACTAAAGCCCCTTGCCTCTCCCGTTATGGGTTTGCCACGGTGTACCACTCCAGCTTTACGAGGAGAGCGTGAGGCACAGCAGTTTTTATTCACAGCAGAGCGCCGCTCGGGTTACACAGCACTGGTCAGACCCGGGTGGCAGTTTTACGGTTATCTCAGGCATCATAGCCAGTTAAAGATCACAATTGGGAGTGTCTACGCCCCTCCACCGCTCAGCCAGAAATTCATAGACAAACTAACACAGGTTTGAGGAAATCTCCCGGGTGGCCAGACGATACTGGGTGGTGACTGGAACAACATCATGAATCCCCTCGATAGGTGGCGAGCTCGGCCGCCTGATGTACCCCCCTCTAGATCCAAATTGCACATACTAGCACATGCATTGGACTGGACAGACTGGTGGCGGGCCTTTCACCCCTCGGAAGCCGGGTTCACATATGCATCGCCAGTCCACCCCACCCTTTCACGCCTGGACTATCAGTTCCTCCCACACAGCTATATTCACAGAGTGACACACACATCCATCATGCCCCAGGGCTTCTCTGATCACTCGCCGGTCCAACTCAAGCTGCGCCTGTAGACCCATCGAGCCCCCTTGTTGTAAACGTATCTAGGACCCTATTTAAATATCCCCGATTTATGTCCTTATGTGGTTATAACAAATCATATCCTTATAAAGGCATAAGAATCATATCCATATTTAGTCATAGCCAGTGCAGTCCAAATACGGCAAGGCTACTCCCATAGACTCCTAGAAAGTACAACGCGTTCTTTAAACAAACCAAGCCTCCAGCAGCCCGGGAATTCCCCCTGCTTCTGTTTTGATTTGTCCAAAAACTCCTGGAGTCCTGAAAGAACTGCAAGTTCTTAGTGACGTCTTATGTCCAGCCTTACGTCAAACTCGGCACCTTGCAGGTATAAATATACCGACATCTTCCTTAGCAAACACACAGAGGTTTGGAGCAGATCGGCTATCTACTTACCCGACGCCCTGCTGAAACGAGTGCTGAAGGAAGCCAACCCTCCCATTGACGCACTGATAGAGACGCTGTTTTTTCTCCTGCCGAGAAATCCAGCTCCAGTGTTTCAAGTCACCCTTGCGGGTTGCTGGGAGATCGAGTCCTGAGAATGAGATACAAGTCCTCCTTCATTCTATAACCAAGGTACGGAGCTGATTAGATCCTTAGAGAATTCTTGATTCAGATTCTTGGCAAAAACTATCTTAACTTAAACTGCAGCTCACTTACTCCTTCCCACGTACTAGGCTTAGGTTAGGTACACCGGGGTAGGCGTAGTTTAGAAACACCAGTTGAGCACGTTTAGTCAACTTTTATCATTGTATGTATTTTATCCGTTTTAAGTATCTTATGGCTGAGAAACCAAATAAATGCTTTTACAGTATTATTTCATATTACTCTTTTTACTGTACGCACTTTACTTTATGACAAGTATTGCAATTGTAGCAATTCACTTCTCTTGCATGAGAAAGAAGACTGCTCAATAAATAAGCACTTTTATTGAAAACGCCCGTCTCTCTATTTCTCTGCACTCCTGGTGAAACTAAGCATGCACGATTGACTGAGTGAAATAGCTGTCTATTGTTTCCGCGACTCTGGAGATATACTCCTTATTCTGGAGGGAGCAAAGGTGTCATGTTTATGCAGTTTTATTTATCAAAGGAGGGAGGGGAATAGATCAATTGATCAACGGACACAGATTACCACTCTGAGGGGTGGAAGGTCCAGTATCAGCAAGTGTCCGTTTCAGGTACAACTGGCGCAATAAAGGGGTTGCTGAACTGTTCCTATAGACAGACTAGGGGGATTTGACTGGCGTGACCAAGGTGTGGAAAGAGACACCCTAGGGCATCCATTTTGTTGGATTTAGTTGCCTCACACACCCAGAAGGGTGTCATGCTTCATCATTGGCGTTTGCTCCTCGTCGGGGAGGCGGTGCAATCCCCGACGGGCTCACCTCAAAGAGGGGCTCTTTGGCGGAGATCTTTTTATCCAACAGCCTTATGGTGAAGTGGGGGTGTGTGGGCAGGATGTAGTGTTGTGTAGCGAAAATATTAAAATGTAGCAAGGGGTACCGGAATTAACTTTATTCTGAGGGTCCCCTGGCTGCTATTAAAAGGTGAAACTAGCTCGCTAGGTATCAGTCAGTTAGGTCGAGTGACCCTAGAGAGGGCTAGAAGTGAGACTGGTCGACATGTTTCTCGCTCAGGGTAAAGTCACCCGCGATTCATCAGGACCCTCAGAATAAAGTTAATTCCGGTACCCCTTGCTACATTTTAATATTTTCAGTTCAGCAACCCCTTTATTGCGCCATGTTTATGCAGTTGTCAGAAACTAATCCCTTCTTGTCTATTCAGGAAAGTTAACACCTTCTTGTTTACTCGAGAAAGTTTCTAGTGACCTCTGAGCTAGCTGGCATTCATAATTAAGTCTAACATATTCAATAGAGACCTAGTCGACCTCAGTTCTACGTCTAAACTATTGTTTATGTTATTCCAATGTGCAGATCCTATTGGGAATATAGGAACTACACTACATGGCGTCCAACGTTTGGTAAGGCGATAATTTAACGCTAGATACTAGAGTAACTCAGTCGTGCTTTTCACACAGACCTCTTTCTCACGTAAAAACTCCAATAGACGTCTGGAGTGGGTGAAAGGTTTATATCTGCCAAAACTTAGTAGGACGAGAATCCTATGTATTAGTTCTTGGTTTAAGTCAACGTTGAAGGATACAGTGTTCCAAAATATTGTGCACCTAATCTTTGTTTCTGTCAGAAAACATGTCGGAAAGTGACGACGAAAGGGAGAGAACTAGAATACCAGCTCAACTTTTAGCGGAAGACACAAGTCTCCTCCAAAATGACCCGGAGGCAATAATCATCCCGGTCAATGTAAGGAAAACAATAACTATAAAACTTATAGAAAATGGAGTATCATCAAGAGGTGGTACAGTCATATTTGTGGTAGAGGCCCATGAATATCGGCAGACAGAGGTATTCTATTCATGGATACACTTTCCAGCAGCAAATGCTATAACACACGATTTCCACTACTACAAAGTAGAGGAATCTCCAATGGAATATGTCCCTTTCGATGACATTGAAATTCCGATAACATACCAAGAGCACCAGCTCTGGTTTAATGTCACCCTAAAACATCAAAATCACTACACCAGGCTCGGTCCACTAGGTAGACCAGGAGCCACATGGCCGGTTCTAGCAAGCTATACATCACATCCTAACATTGAAAAAATGTCAGACCAAGAACCTTTAGTAAAAATAAAAGAATTGACAAAAGCATATAGAGAATTAGTTCAATTAACAATTGATGGTACAAACTACCGCCAGAAATTAAAAGAAACAGATATAGCAGAAAAACCTTTTGAACTCGCCAGAATAATTGAAAAATCCTATGAAGAATTAGGTAGAGATAGTTTGGGTGGGAAACCACTAAAAACCCAACTAACAGAAAATCCTGAAAAGAGCTTTATTAAAAATAATCTCAATACTTCAAAAAAGTAGTGGGAGGGTAATACAAAAACCACCCCCAGAGAAAGACAGTTTCAGTCCAGAGGAAGGTCTCCTCAAGGGAGAAATAGATCTCCATAATGAGGAGGCAAGTCTCCACAAAGGGAGCCCTCTGAAAAAAGATACAACCTTAGAAATAGGGATAATTTAAGAAAACCTGACAGATATCAAGATATTGATACATGTCCCTCTCGATCTTTTCAGAATTCCTCACAGAAATCGGAAAGAAGAGGACGGTCAGAACACAAAGAAGAGGGCGTCAAGTCCAAAGACAAGGAACCTGCTCATCAAAGTAAAAAATTACAATTTCCAAAAAAAGAAGGTAGCTAGTATTAAAATAAAACATGCCGAGGATTCTGAGGACACAACTGAAAAACGGAGAATGGGCCCAGACAATGCTAGACAGCGCAGCAGAAGTGACCAAAGCTCGCAAGATTCTGATGAATCTTCTGGAGACAGTGGACACGAATGAATACATTCAAGTGGAAACTGCAGACACCAGAGTTACCGTACCCCATAAATTATACGAAATAACATTACGTATAGAGGGGGGACAAAACTAGGAAAATAAGGGGTCTCTTTTGGGATAACCTATCTAAAGGCTATGATATCCTTCTAGCAGAAAAAGACTGGCCACCAGAGTTTGTCAGGGAGTGCCCACATGGCGAAGAAATGATTATGCCTGCCTTCTCAAATCACATTCCAATTCATAAAAAATACACATATGCTAGAAAATGGGCAGTGGCCCAAGCCCCTGCATTATGTAAAAATCATGTAGGATGGGATGAGGATGCTCCTCACCATAAAATTCAGTTAAAAAATCAACCTACTGCACAACGGCACTATCCTGTTAAGCAAGAAGCTAAAAAACAAGTCAGGGATATCTTAGATCAACTTGAATATCAGGGGGTGATTGAAACATGCACCTAACAAATGAACAATCCTTTGTTTCCTGTCTCCAAACCAGACAATTCATATCGTCTAGTTTTGGATTACAGACACCTAAATTCTTGTTGCAAAACATTTGCAGTACAAAACTCACAGAGTGCAGCACTAATGAATAACATCGTGCGCAAAAAATATAAAACAACATTAGATATTTCAAATGGTTTCTTCTGTCAAAACATAGCACCAGAAAGCAGGTATTTGACCGCTTTCTCCAGTATGGGGGCACAAAAACAATTTTGTCCTCTCCCACAGTGATTCAAGAATAGCCCAGGGTTATTTTCAGCAAGGGTAACAGAGTTACTACAAATGTATGATGATGAGGCATTATCTTATGTCGATGACATCTATCTTACAGACGATAACCTGGAGACACACTTGAAAAGAGTGAACACCATTATACTTGGGCTCGCAGCTGAAGGGTATTAATTCAACTTTAAAAAATCACGAATTGCCCACCTCACTGTCCTATTTTTGGGATTTGAATTATCAAGTGAAGGCAAAAGCCTAGCAGACAACTTCTTAGAGAAGTGTGCAGTACTCCAAGCTCCAAAAACGCTGAAAAACTTACAATCAATTCTAGGTTTCCTGAATTTCGGAAGAACATACATTCTAAATTATGCAGAGAGGGTTAAACCTCTCTATGAATTAATAAAACCTGATTTCAAACCAATTCTTTGCACTCAGAAACACACAGAAATGTTACGATCATTACAAACAGACATGTTAACTAAAACAAAACTGCAAACACGCGCAAACGAACGCAACCTTGTAATCAGAGTCATCCCAGGAAGATGCGGATTCACATACCTGACCTCTAATGAGGGAGAAACGGTACCAATAGCTTATAAATCACACTCGTAAACACAAGCTGAAATAAAATTCAGTTATACTGAAAAAATTCTGACTGCGGTTCAAACTGCTGTCGTAAAAGAAAGATCCGTAGCCGAAGGGAGGAACATATCTGTTTTAACAGCAGTAGCAGCCCTTGAGGCAGTAACAAGACCACGCATTCCGAATGCTGAAGCTTTAGATCCCAAATGGATACAATGGGAAAATTCTCTTGCTGCAACAGCTGTGAAACACGCAATTTATCCCAAAATGAAAAAGCTAGAAGATCTAGAATATGAACGTGAATGTCCTCTGTCAATCGAAATTCTGCCTCTCGAACAATACACCTCTGTAATATATACGGATAGATTTGCACAACACTACGTTGTGGAAAAACAAATTTACAATGCAGCATGCGCGATTGTTGAAGGTCGCTGGCACTTAGGAAAATTCAGACCAATGGTCACTAAAACTGAATCACTCAGAAATTGTACAGCTCAGCGAGCTGAAATAAGATCTTTAAAGATAGCGCTTGAAAATGCCGATTGCGAATTCCCCACACTAATAGTGTGCGATTCGCATTACTGCGTCCAATCTTACAATAATTCAATGCAGACCTGGATTAGGAATGGTTACAAAGATGAGACAGGTGCCACAATAAAGCATATAAAGCTCTGGGAACAAGTAGTTCTTTTACAGAAAGAACTACGAAAGACTCACGTGATACATACACTGAGTCATCAACGTGATGGCGTTCACGTTGCAGGGAATTCATTGGCTAACAAAGCCACAACGGCAGCTGTTCAACCGGTTTCCATAGCTACAAAAAAGCGTTCTAAAAAACAAATAGATGGAGAAACCGTGCTGGCAGTAAAAGCCTCATTAAAAGGCGACTATGCAGCATTACCTCTCAACTATCCACTCGGAAATACATACATAATTGATGCAAACTCCGTTCCTTTTGCTCGAATCCCTGGAGTGGGGGACAGAGTAATTCTAAACACGAACCGGAGAGCTTACTTGATCCAAGAAGCACACATGGGAATGGGTCTGAGGCACCAGGAGATCTTGAAATCTCTAATAGAATTACAATCACAATACTGGGACCGGGGATGAGCGTGCAAATTAATAACTTTGCAATTAATTGCCAGGACTGCAACCGAGATCGCAGTTGTGAACCAGACCAGACACCAGCCCAAACACCTCTATTAGAAAGCATTAGGCTATCTATACACAGACGTCCAGACGGAAAAATGCAATCCCATAAATATTAAGACGAGATTCATTTGGATGTGGCCCCAGCGCTCGGCTGACGCCAAAACTGTTATAAATGATTTGCGAGTCTTTATCGTCACATACGCAATTGGCATGCTACATTTTGACCAGGGTCCTGCGTTTAGCTCTCGAGCTTACAAGGAGGCCATGGCCAGCATGGGCATTGCGGTACTCTAGTCCATTCCATCCCGTGGGAAATGCGGTAGTGGAGAGAAAAAACGTGACATAAAGCAATCTATAACAGCGACGGTATTAGGTTCGGGTGATGGGTGGGTCAAACATCTAATAAGTGTCCAACGTAGTCTTAATAATCTGCCAAGAAATTCTCTAGGAGGTATCATTCCCTACGAACTATTACTTGGTACTAGAATGATCATTCATGACCTCAATTGTCAGACTTCAGTGGTGAAACAAAAAGCTTTTGATATCAAAGATCGTTTGGCTGTTTTACAGGACTTAAATGAAACAAGAAGAAGTCTAAGTAACATAAAGCCAACAGCCACTGAAGAAAAACCACCTGTCCCAGCAAGACCTGTCTGGATTCTAAAGATTGGGGATCTGGTCAGAGAAAAGATCGCGGTGAAGAAGGAATTTGGGCCTTCTTACAGAAAAGCAGTACCTGTCTTAGCTGTCAGCGGAACAAGATCCGTAGTACTACCGCCCCTTGCTGGTAAAAAGGAGAACAGAGTTGTATCAATCGACCTTCATGTGGCCGATAATAAGTAGTAGGCCCAGTGGACTCCCAAGAAGTAGCAGAAGACCAAACCTTGCTACAATCCAAGAGGTTCAAACTGAGAGACTGATCACATTTTATAAACCTGCAGTGAATAAAAAAGGACTATGCAACAAAGCCATGGAACTTGTGCCTCTTGAAACCCAAATTGTAACAGCTCATCAAGAAACACCTGTCTACAATGATGTAGCCTCTGACTATACAGAATCAAAGATTAATAACAATCCGGAAGCTATTCCAACAATTGACAGAACTGCATCTGGCTACTTCATCAATTTCGATGACTTTTCTGATGATCCAAGTGAACATGAAGAAACGCCAACAACTAAAACTTTCAAAGAAAAAATGACTGAACTCTTTCATCAACTAAAAGAAACATATCTGATTTCACCATGGATTGAATTATGGATTGTGCTAGGTGTAATTTTCCTCCTTCTGTGGCTCATCTTGGTTTTAAGCTTGGGAAAATTCATTGATGGAAAATATAGTACAATGGACACAGCAAGTCAGAACATCAACTTGGTCCTAAAGCCTCACAGATCTTCTCACATTGAAAAAAGAGAACTGTCATCAGTGAACATCACAGCCTTTCCTATACCTGGTGGTGTAGCATGGGACGCTACTGATTTAGAAATCTATTGCCCGATTGAACTCTTGAAATATCCACATCAGTTCAAGGTTTCATTAAGTGACTTTGTGACACCAAGTACTTTCTCTGATGATTGGGACTTTGAAAATATGAATAATATGATGTCAGATTTAGAAATATCAGCAAAATTTACAAACCATGATTATTTACAAGGTTCATCAAAATATGAAGAAATTTATTGTTTTAATCACTATGGGTATCACTATTTGCATAAATCTGCTAATCCTAGAAATGTTTTTACTTATAATCAATGGGAACATTGTCCAACACCGCCAAAAGGCAGTTCAAAAACATTTTATGAGAAATTCCCATACTTCTCAGGGTTTAACAACACTGATCCAGAAACGTTTTATTTTAAAATGTTAAATAAGAAAGGAATGAAAAACATGTTGACAAATACTAAATTGATTTATTCTGATAAATTTTATGAAAAAATGTCTACATTTGGTTTTGAATTTTGGAAAAACAACATTGAGACAAAAACCATCAGGGGCACAAAAGACTGGCAGGTACAAGGTATAGAATCATTATTTAGAGCCTGCATGATCCCAGAACAGATAATATTCCTGAATGACACCATTTAACAAACAACCTGTCTTGGCCTAGCCATGATAAAAGACTTAAAGAAACCGTCTATTCCAAAACCCACACCTGATAGTAATAGCACTACATATGTGGAGATAGACATATCCCATATTTTACACCAAAACAGAACAAATCCTGATTGGAGAAAATGGTTGATCTGGCCCACAGACACTAATAACTGTCAAGATAGAATCCTGAACAAAACACAGGGGTTCAAACAGACCACGCTAGACCCAAGATATTCCCAGAGACAACATCCAGGGATAGTTACTACATACAGTGTTGGAAAACTATGCCTTGAATGGCTACAGAAATCCACACTGCCTGAAATTAAGCAACACTTGACTTTACTTAAAGAAGGTGCTGACTTGCGAGATTTCTTATTGGGACCTCGCAAACAGCGTCAAAAACGTTTCATATTCGCCGGTATATACGCAGCTTACAAAGAAGCTTGGAAAGAAGCACAAATTGAAACTGCTGAAAAAATATGAGAAATTGATCGTATTAATTTGGTAAAATCACTGTCTGTAGTGGACAATGGGTTAACGACTCTGTCCTCCAGAATTTATTCACTGGATAGCATTGTATCATCTGCTATTGATATAATAGAACAGGATATGCTAATGTTACAACATGGCCAGTCCCAATTACGTTCTATTGTACAGCTAGGCTGGACGTTGCAAAACCTCCGTTCAGGCTACGTGCCATGGCGTCTAATCAACACAATGTCATAATTTTCTATCTTTAACCTGACAGATAAACAAATCTCGTTGGCACAAAGAGGAGCAGACTATACGGTGCTAAGCATTGAAAAACTAGAAAAATTACCATTGACAATGTCAGAACGACCTGTCATTGAATGGATAATACATGGTACAATTACAATTCTGATAACGACTTTTCAGTTTCAATATTGCCAAAAATATATACCAGCAGGCCAGTATGAAAGGTTGGGTAAAGGATTCATCAAATCAACCTGGAATTTACCTTATACACATAGATGTTATAGTGAAGGGAAAAAAGAGGTATTTCTTAGTGGCAACAACTGTAAAAAATCACTAAGCGGTACACTCCTGTGTCAAGGTATTAACTTGCATGGAGCCTGCGAAGGTTCATCAAATAAACTTTCATGTCACCTACACGGCATCCCTGCGACACAGATAGAGCCTTTTTTAAGACAGCTTTCCAACGGCAGCTACGTTATAATTAGTGACCAGAGCTGTTGTGGCATGGTGCCAGAAACGCCCTATCTTGTGAGTGTTACTTCCAGGGTCATTTGCTGTATGCAAATATTGTATCCTAACAGCAAACCAGACAAGGAGGCAGCAATATGGCCTTCTCTGAATATCTCTTCTATTCGAATTGATACTTTAAGCAGAATGAAGTCTATTCTTGTACAGAAAACTGTGCCTTTAACCTCGTCTAGAGAAACGTATGATCTGCAAGTTGCAAGGACAGCGGTAGAGATACATACACTATTATTGACAAATTGCCCCGTCCATTTCGTAGAAATGTTAAGCCAAATCTTAAACATTTCTGATACCAGTGGCATCGCACATGCATTTAAGACAGTTATTTCGGGACTATTAGCACTCTTTGAGGCAGTCCTGAGCATCTTCCCGAATTTCGTGCACTCTTTGTTCGGCGGCCTGCCTCTCATCTTGGGACTCGTAGCAGGAATTTTATTTTTGTTCCTTCTGCTCCGATATGGCAAGTCAAACCACAGAAAAAACTCAGGCTACAATGGAAGAAACGATCTTAGCAATGCGCTACCGAGACCGGATAACTAAAGTACTCGGCTTGGCTAAGCTAAGAGATCTCAACACTACCTGGTTTCTTTCATTCAGACCAATCTGGCAAGATTGCATCTTACCTGTTCTATGATGTCTGCTATGTGGAGAAGAATCTGTGTTGGACGTCTGTCTTTCACTACCATCAGCAGTACCTATGGATGTCGATACTTTGCTTGGTTCGGTAATGGCTCATGCAACGTGTTGTCCCCAACCGCTACCCATTCTGATGACGGCATTCGTTGAGACCTCACCATTACAAGTAGGTGGCGGTGAGGTACGAGATGAAAGCGGTACACAGGTACAACCTTCTGTGACCATTGCTGATCTAGACACCGATGACGGAAATGCATCTCACATCTGCACTATTTCTACTTTTTCGGACTTGGTCCAACTTTCACCTAGTGTTGTAGACGAATTCTTTGCCAGCCTGTCTGAATTTATGTTCTCCCCTAACAACGAGAAAAACTTTTGAAAACGTGAGCACATAGCGCTCCCTGAACTCTGAATTCGGCCTTCAATTTTTTTTATGAACGAAACTTCTGAAAAACATTGGAACTGTTTTACTTCCCTGAGAGCGAAATTATTTTTCCATTCCCAAAATATTTACCTATTTTTTTTCACATGGTACTCTGCTTGAAGTAAAACTGTTCTTAGAGAACAAGATTTCTATTTTGAAAACTCTAGAGACAATATTATGACTTAGCCTCTACCACATGTACAGTCTTGTATAAATATGTGATGAAATGGTCTCGACCTTCTTTTCTGTATTAAGAACCATTTCATAAATGTAAATATTCATGATTCATTCAGTCAACATTTCAAATGTACCACATATGCATTATCTGAATGATACCACTGCTTGAAAACATACAGTATAATACTCATTTTCGTGTATATACCATTTCATATGCATTTTTATGTATTTTGGGGTGGGTTGGAAAACACATGCATCGTTATATGTTTAGTATTGCTTAGTATTTAGTAATGATGGACATTATACGTGGAGTGGGTGTTGTAAACGTATCTAGGACCCTATTTAAATATCCCCGATTAATGCCCTTATGTGGTTATAACAAATCATATCCTTATAAAGGCATAAGAATCATATCCATATTTAGTCATAGCCAATGCAGTCCAAATACGGCAAGGCTACTCCCATAGACTCCTAGAAAGTACAACACGTTCTTTAAAAAAAACAAGCCTCCAGCAGCCCAGGAATTCCCCCTGCTTCTGTTTTGATTTGTCCAAGAACTCCTGGAGTCCTGAAAGAACTGCAAGTTCTTAGTGTTGTCTTATGTCCAACCTTACGTCATACTCGGCACCTTGCAGGTATAAATATACCGACATCTGCCTTAGCAAACACACTGTGGTTTGGAGCAGATCGGCTATCTACTTACCCGACACCCTGCTGAAACGAGTGCTGAAGGAAGCCGACCCTCCCATTGACGCACTGAGAGAGACGCTGTCTTTTCTCCTGCCGAGAAATCCAGCTCTAGTGTTTCCAGTCACCCTTGCCGGTTGCTGGGAGATCGAGTTTTGAGAACAAGACACAAGTCCTCATTCATTCTATAACCAAGGTACAGAGATGATTAGATCCATAGAGAATTCTTGATTCAGATTCTTTGCAAAAACTATCTTAACTTAAACTGCAGCTCACTTACTCCTTCCCACGTACTAGGCTTAGGTTAGGTACACCGGGGTAGGCGTAGTTTAGAACCACCAGTTGAGCACGTTTAGTCAACTTTTATCATTGTATGTATTTTATCCGTTTTAAGTATCTTATGGCTTAGAAACCATAAAAATGCTTTTACAGTATTATTTCATAATACTCTTTTTACTGTACGCACTTTACTTTATGACAAGTATTGCAATTGTAGCAATTCACTTCTCTTGCATGAGAAAGAAGACTGCTCAATAAATAACCACTTTTCTATTTCTCTGCACTCCTGGTGAAACTAAGCATGCACGATTGACTGAGTGAAATAGCTGTCTATTGTTTCTGCGACTCTGGAGATATACTCCTTATTCTGGAGGAAGCAAAGTTGTCATGTTTATGCGGTTGTCAGAAACTAATCCCTTCTCGTCTATTCAGGAAAGTTAACACCTTCTTGTTTACTCGAGAAAGTTTCTAGTGACCTCTGAGCTAGCTGGCATTCATAATTAAGTCTAACATATTCAATAGAGACCTAGTCGACCTCAGTCCTACGTCTAAACTATCGTTTATGTTATTCCAATGCGCAGATCCTATTGGGAATATAGGAACTACACTACACCCTATCAGTGGCGCATGTCTCCAAGGCTGCTCCGTGGCGCATAGTATCAGGAGATGCTACATAGAGCAATTGCTGACTATCTTAGCTTCAATGTCGGAACTTCCCTGTCCCCGGTCACTCTCTAGGAGGCGTTTAAGCTGACGATTCAGGGGGCAGACATAAGCTATCGCACGGGGGAGAAGAAGCGCCACCTGGCACAGATACGGGAACTGGAGGTCCGGCAGGTCCAAATGCAATCCCAAATGGTGGAGGGTTCTGACTCCAGCGCCAGTCGTATTATGCTGTATGTTTAATAGCAGCTCTATCAGCTTGGCATCCCAATATAGGATTTATCAATAGGGTGACAAGTCCAGCTGAATGCTCCACATGCTTTGCCAGGCCAGAGCGTCTCTGACGCAAGTTCCCCTATTGAGGTCCCCTGACGGCGACATGTGCGCCTCCCCTAAGGCTGTGGTTCAGGCCTTTGCCGATTTTTACACAGCACTTTATGAGGAACGTGAGGTGATTGCCGAATCCCTTAAAGACGACTTCTTCACAGATATCCCCACTCGTCGCCTCTCAGACGAGCAACTTGATGCCCTGGACAAACCCATTTCCAATACTTACCCGGGACGTGCACCATGCCCAAATTGGTTCCCATGCAACTTCCTGCACACCCACATGGGGACTCTCGGACCTCATCTGCTTAAAGCGATACTCAAGGCCCCAGAGCAGTGCATTCTGCCCCCAGATAGGCGACACACCAAAATTGTAGTCTTCCTCAAGACGGCCCGCTCTCCTGAAGACCCGGGTTCGTATCGCTCCATCTCCTTGTTAAATTTTGAGCCTAAGTTGCTGGGGAAGGTCTTGGCCGACCGCCTCGGCACGTGTATCCAGGATCTGGTACATCCAGATCAGTCTGGTTTCATGCCACAATGCTCCACCAGACACAACATCAGACTGGCCCACAACGCAGTGGTGGAAGCTCGCCGTCTGTGTCGCCCTGCGGGGGTCTTGTTGGCGGACATAGATAAGGTGTTTGATTCGCTGAGCTGGATCTATCTTGTTAAGCTCTTAGAGGCTGTCAACCTGGGACCTCACTTTAGGGCCTATGTGAAATCATTGTATACAGATCTCACTGCATCTGTTCGTGCGGACAGATATTGCTCGGCTCCCTTCCCCATTCGCAGGGGCACGAGACAGGGTTGCTCCCTTTCCCCTCTTTTATTTGCCTTAGCAATAGACCCATTAGCCACGTGGGTACGCCTGGACTCTGTATTCCGGGGGCTGGACTGGTTGCTGAAGTGCTCGGACAGGATTGCGCTCTATGCTGATGACGCCCTGTTCTTCATATCAGATCCATGGGCCTCCGGGCCACGTGTGCCCCAAATCCTGCTGATTTTCAGGGAGACTTCTGGGCTATGCAATAAAACATCCAAATCTATCAAGTACCCCATTTGGGGCAAGCAGAGGAGTCAGGCTTGGGCCTCTCAACTGATCTTCGCTGATGCGGGCTTCAAGTACCTCGGGGTATATATATCACGCGGTGTCCTAACGAAGCTTGGTCGGCCAATATCGCTCCACTGCTCCCTGCTGTCCACGATGAAACAACGGTATGGTCCCACCTGCCCCTCTCACTTTACGGCTGGTCCTTTATTTTCAAAATGGTGTCTTTGCTATGTGTACTGTATCGGCTGCAGAATTATCCGTATCATATCCCCCGTCCTGGTTTCTCCAAATAAATGCACTCCTGAATAGGTTCCTCTGGCAGAGGGGTGCGGTCCAGGTGGCGCTTGCAACGTGTATCCAGTCTACGTACTGCGGAGGGATTGCAGCGGCGGACGTTTGGGCATGTTACTGGGCTTCGCATCTCCTTGTGATCAATGAATGGTGGCATGGCTGTCAGGTAGACCCAGCCTATGCCGTGGAAAGGCACTTCATGGCCGATACCCCACTGCTCCACCTCTTGTACAGCTGCTCATCCTTGGAGGCGTTTCCCTCGGCCTGCCGGACTGTTATTCAGATATGGAGGCGGGCAGTCCGGTCTATGGGTTGGTGGGGTATGCTGACCAGTGCTACTCCCCTCTGGCAGGGATCACGGCCTGTCTCGACACTAGTGGGGTTCTGAGATATTATGCAGGGGTCCACACTTAAGTCCTTCCAGAGGTTGCAGGAGGATTTTGAACTTCACAAATCACAGTTCCATAGGTGCTTACAGCTCCGTCATGCCTTGTCCCCCCTGATACGGTGTCTCACATCTTTACCTGTGTTTCACCTGTTGGAGGGCCGGTTGTTGATGGGGGATCTGGGGGCTTACAAAATCCAGCAAATTTATCAAACCCTCAAAAACCACTATACATCGGACCCGGGCGGCATGACAGACCAAGATTGGGCCAAGGCGCTGGCTAGCCCCAGGTATTCCGCTGTTTCCACTAGATACAGGCTGATCCAATTTAAATATCCCCACAGAATATATTACACATGCCAGCCCCTCTGGAGGATGGGGGCTATTCGGTCCCCCACATGTCTTCGCCGTGACTCGGACGAGGGGTCGTTTCTCCATATGGTGTGGAATTGCGGGGCACTGCAATACTTCTGTTCGGGTGTTCTGTCTTGCATGGGGTGGATATTGGCATGGGACATTCCAGCAGACCCCAGATTGGCACTCCTACACAGCACAGTAGACATTGGGGGGAAGAGGTATAAAAAATACCTTCTGTTCTTGGGCCTCACATTGACAAAGCAAGACATTCGCACAGCACTGAAAGGCTATGTCCCCACCATGTGTAGCAAATTGGAAAAAGGCCATGGATAGGTGCATGTCTGCCGAGATTGTGGTGTTTCAGGCAAGGCGCTGTCCACAGAAGTATGGGAAGATCTGTGCCAGGTGGGTCAAATATTAAGGTATTGACTTGTCCTTAATAAGACAGTCAGTAAACTGAGACCCTCTTGAATGGCTAGTGTTAAATGACTTGCCAGTTTAATGTGATATTTACACAGATCTAGATGTTAATTCATTTGATGTGTTTATACTATGTTTTTATGGTATGTATGGTGCGTGGTTGGGGGTAGGGGGTGGGTGTTTTTCCTAGTCTGATGTTCCACAGACCTTTAGGGTAGAAAATTCTCAGTACCTAGAATTTTTACAATATGCCCTTCAAATGTACGTTACTTGCCGGGCTTAGCCCATCTGGTTCTACAGAAAATCAATAAAATCTGTTGTTAAAAAAAACATTCAAATTCACACAGATGTGTCATGTCTATGATCATTCAAGTGTGGAAGTATGGATGAATGTAGGGTCAGTGATTCCCCCTTACATCCATGTTGCTCATGTTGTGGGGCTTGAGTCACAGGGTGCAACATTACTAATTGCGGTCCGGGTTGCGCTGACACTATAACAGATATACACGCATTAGTTACTTCCTTGCCCAGCCCAGAACGGAACCATGCCCAGAGCCCCGGGGTCATTGTTCACACCCCTACTCTAGACTGGCATATGCCAGGCCAGCCCACTTGGCTTCATCTTACAGAGGGGACGACAACGCTACATGTCCCAGGTCTTCCCTGTGGTGATCTGCTGATCACAGGTCTTGTTGTGAGCATGCCACAGCCAGTCCCTGAGGCTGGTTTACACCCACACCACACCCATCCAGCACAGGCGTCACAGGACATGTGACCCTGCCAATAAAACGGGCAGAGCGCCTGCGCTCGAAGCCATTTCCACTATCTATCTGAGTGTGTCTGCGTAGTCATTATTTATGCATGAGGGCCTAGGGCCATACCACATCACATTTCCACTGCCGGAGGTGACATGATGGCGTCTGCCCCATGAGACTCAATCATAAATGGCCCATGACTTGTGGTGCACAGAGTTGGTGGCACCAGAGCTGAGTGGGTGCGCAGTCTGCAACTATGCATAGGCCTCGATATGCCGTCCTTCCAATCAAGCTTCGATTTGAATTGTGAGCCCAGCTGGACCGCAGTGTGCGCCGAAGGCAGCAGGCTGCACAAACATTACTCCATGGCGCGGCGCAGCAGGGTACACTGGGGGCCTGTGGCGCGAAATCCATCGACAGCTGAGGAGGGTGCACCGGCGTGTGGTGGCCCTCTTTGAGACACGCCGGTGGCGGCAGGTGAGCATTGAGGCCTGGGCGTGCAAAGTCGGGCAGTCATTGCTGGGCGGCGGACCTGTCTGGGGACCAGGGCTGGTGCGCTTGCGGAAGATGTAGGAATCATGCACTCTGCCTGGGAAGTTTGCGAAGACATTGGTGAACAGGCCCCGGTGGTCCAGTTTTGCCTGCACATTGATGGAATGCGTGTGGTTTCTGTTGCGGTGATTATGTGCAGTGTTGGCAGGGGACACAAGTAGTACATGTGTGCAGTCAATTGCCCCAACACGTGTGGGAAGCCTGCTATGTTCCTGCTCAGTGTGGGGGAAGTGAAGGTGCAGGGGTATCAAGCTGATACTAACCCTGATGCTTACAGGTATGATAAATCCTGCCTAATGAGACCATAACAGAAGTTTGTGTGGTCGTAACCTTCCTTTTCTTTCCTACGAAGGTTAGGACCACACAAACTTATGTTAGTCTTTTTTGTGCAGGATTGATCATACCTGTAAGCATTCCGGTTTGTAAAAGTGCAATACACTGTACCGGATTACATTTGGGACCATACGGACGCTTGACCATTGTGACCATTTATCCAACAGGTATCTGAATACGGACTTTCAGAATATGGAATTGTATTGGGGATTTCCCGGACCATATAATGTTAATGGGATCCACAACTTGCCCTGATGAAGTTCCCCATTGGGAATGGAATGCGTTGGCTGATTTTTTTGTTTTGTTAATTTATGTTTTTGTAATAAAAAACAGTTTTTCCACTACTGTTGACTACTGGACTTCATGACCTGGCGCACACTCATTTCAGAAACTATAATCTTGGATATGGAGAACAGAGGTGCCAGGCAATGGCTGGGGTTGGGGTTGGTTGTGCAGGAATATTACGAATTGGGACTAGCGTGTGGTGCAGATACAGGGGCCAGCCGTTGCTTTTGTGGACATGCATCCAAGACATGTGTGAGGAAGTTTGATAGGACTGGCTGTGAGACTGCTCTGACTCTGGCAGTTGTTGGTTGGAAGGTACCAGAGGCCAACAGGTGCAGCACCACCAGCGGCTTTGTCTGCGAAGGGATGTGGGTTGTCGCTGTGCTGGTATCATCAGCCTGTGGGCAATGTGGGTCAGGATGTGGTGGATGGTTGTATTTTTGAGCTTGTAGTGGGCAATGACATCCTCTGGTGTTTAGTCTCTGAGGCTGGTACATTTTCGGAAGGTCTGCTGTCTTGTTCTGCGCTGCCTCAGTGGTAGTTCCGGGGGGGTCGTGGGGGTGGTCTTTGGGTCTCCAAGCTGCATGATCATTGGCTCCATGGCATCCGTTGGTCTTCAGATGTAGCTCTGGGCTAGGATCCCTTTCATACTGTAGGTTGTCATCCTGCTTAACACAAGTAAAAGCCAGGTGTTAAATCCCTGCTGCTAACACATCCAGTGTAAAGCCCTGGTCCTGACTTTCAGGGCTCTGAATGGCAGGGGACCAGTGTATCTTAGACAGAGGCTAAATCTGGTGCACTCATCCCGAGCACTTAGATCTAACCACCTCCGCCTTTTGCTCCACCCCCGTTTTCAACGTTCTAGAAAAGGGGGTAGAGCTTTTGCGGTGGTTACGGCCAAGCTCTGGAATAGTCTACCGTTAAGTCTCCAGCTAACCGAATCTGAATCCTTGTTCAAGTGCAGCTTGAAGACCTGGCTGTTTTCCAACCACTAGCCAAAAGTGTTTTTTGTTGCCCAGCTGTCTACAGCACCGGGACACCCCCGTCGGTGGTAGCCGTGAGCTTAACGAATTTCAATATTAGTAATAACAATAATAAAGGCGCCTTATCGCCTGTTTCTGGATCGCAAATCTGGCTGGTCGTTGAGAATATCGCAAAGTGGTGTTTTTGTGTGTTTTTGCATGGGAAATCCTACTCTGCATATCATTAGCATTTGTTGTTGCTCTCATCCATGGCAATGTTTTTTGCGGAAGCTATCGCTGGAAAACTGGCGATATTGGCAGTTTGCACCAGCTTGAGAATGGGGCGATAATTCTTTTGTTACTTTTGCAGCGTTAAAGAGCTGATAACTCGGCAAAAAGTCCATGAGACTATGCCCCCAAAAGTGTTGCAAATTGCTCCTTGTACATGCTGATTTCAGTTTTTTGATCTAATGGCTTCCCCTACAAATTTACAAGCTAATAGTTACATAATTCCAGGAGTATGAATGGAATTTTTTATCAAATGAAAACAGAAGACTAAGGCCTATGTTTTCAAAATAGTCAGGGAACGCACCGCAGCAGCCAAACATGTATCTCCTCCCATCTCCCTAGCGACTGTGCACATTTTAACTGCTGTGCCCCAGGCACACACCTTTGCGCCATGGTGCAAGGGTGTTTGCTTGAGTGTAACAAAGGTTTTGTACTGGAAGAGTACCCTTCCAGTACAAAATTCCATGCTTAGACACACCTTAAAACTTTTCCTACTTTGTAGGTGTGCTGCACAGTGCAGCACGCATGCCAAGTCGAAAAAGAACGGAGAAATAAAATAATTTCTCAGTTTTATGCTTCTTTTCAAATGTTGTTAATTTGTGGAGCTAAATCCTGTCTACTATTGTTTTAGATAGGGTTTTGTGTCGAAAAGGTATGGGTGGTTGCATGGGAATGCCCATGTACCACTCATGTAACGCCACCTTGACACTAAGTTTTTTAATTTTTTTATTTGTTGATTGGTTTTTAACAGTAACATATTGATTAATGCAATGAACAATAAATGAAACATTGAAACATTGAAATAAAAAATTAGCTTCTCAATATAGAGAGAAACCAAACCATAATGTGATCACATTGTCCTAATAATGTGGCCAATAATCCCAGCATTTATTCCATGACAGCCGTGTGAGAAAGTGCAGCTTCAGAAAGTATACATATAGCAGTATATATCTTCTATTAAACCCTTAATGCTTTTGTATTGGCCCTTTAATCTTCCCTCCATAACATGTTCTTTTTCCGCCCTCAAATAATTCTGTAGGTTTAGCAACGTATCTAGTCCTCATTGTTGCCCTATTTTGTTTACACGCAGTGACATCAATGCTGGTCTTCTGGGGTTGGCTGTGTCGCCTTCTTGCTATCTCATAACTGTGATATAAACTCTAGAAGTTCTTAGGATGACTCTGGGGAGGGAGCAGTTCACTATATATCTCTGTTTATGTGTTACAGTACATTATATCTTTCTCCTAATTAGCCATAGCGGGAACTGGGCCTCTAGACCAGTTCATCGCAACCCAGCGTTTCGTCAGCAGCAACCCCATATCCACTAACCGTCTAACCTCGTTGGGCAGTCACTTACTGGAGGTAATAGGAGGGGTAGTTGATCGCCAAGGATGTCCTTGGGGCCAACTACCCCTCTTGTTACCTCCAGTAATTCCCCACAGTGGGATTGCTAAAATGTCTTCAGAGGACACGCCCCCTTTCTACACCACTCTGCAAACGTGCCTCCTGGCAGACTACAGGATGGGAATGAAGTCCGCTTTACTCCCAAGGGACTTTGGGGGCTAAGAAGCCCTCCTTGTACCTCCTGTAAGTCCTACGTGGCAGAATTCCTGAGTGCTGGTCGGAGGCCCAGCATCCTTTCTCCACCACTCTGCAAACGCGACTACTTGATAAAGAAGCATTTGCAATGTAATAGAGTTTGCATTTGCAAGAATTAGAGCTATTGGCATTGTAAATGTAAATGTTTTTTACTAATGTTTTTTGGTGTAGGGTGGATGTACGTTGTGTGTAGTGGAATTATGAGGTATATTGTTTAGTGAAATTATGTGAATAGAAAGTATGTGGTTTTTAGTGTATAGGAATTATGTGGAGTGGGATTATGTGTTGTCTGTGTTGTGGAGTGGTAACCACAGGTTTGGTCTTCCTCATTTCCATAGTAGCTAAACTATAAACTCAATGAGACACAATAAAAGATGAAACCACTGAGGCACACTTCTGGACTTAGTCGGTGGTATGAGCAGGGCCACTGGAATTATAAGACTGTTCGGCTGCACCAATTTTCACATATTTAATTACTTTCTGCATTTGCCAAATATTCCATCATCTGCTGCCTAATCTGTTTCTAGCTCAAACGGCTTAAATGTTTCTAAAACGAAGCTCTGTGTGTTACAGTGTGGTTGAATGCCCCTTGCAAAGCTGGTTTGGTCATGTGTTACTTATTGCAAAATGTGGGTGTTTAACTGGTACTGATAGTACACAAACCTCTCTTCTTTCTGTGCCTCTCTTGGCTCTTTCTACATTTCTCTTGCTTCTTTCTGTACCTTTCATCCTCTTTCTGCATATCACTGTATTCTTTCTGCACTTCACTTGCCTCTTTCTGTACTTCTCTTGCCCCTTTCTGCACCTCACTTGCCTCTTTCAGCACCTCCGTTGCTTTTTTCTGTAGATCTCTTGCCTCTTTCTGTATCTCCCTTGCCTCTTTCTGTACCCCCTTGCTTCTTTCTGCATCTCTCTTGCCTCGTTCTGCTCCTCCCTTAACTCTTTGTGCATTTCTATTGCCTATTTCTGCAGTTCCCTTGCCTCTTTCTGCACGTCTCTTGTCTCTTTCAGTACCTCACTTGCCTCTTCCTGTACCTCACTCTCTTCCTTTTGCACCTGTATTGCCTCATTCTGCACTTCTCTTGCCTCTTTCTGCACTTCTCAAGCCTCTTTATGCACCTCTTTTGCCTCTTTCTGCACCCCTCTTGCCATTTTATGCACCTCTGTTGGTTCTTTCTGCACTGCTCTTGCTTCTTTATGTACTCATCTTGCTTGTTTCTGCATCTCTCTTGTATCTTTCTGTACCTCTCTTGTCTCTTTCTGTACCTCACTTGCTTCTTTATGTACCCCTCTGGACTCTTTCTGCACCCCTCTTTCTGCATCTCTCTTGTCTCTTTCTCTGCCCTTGTTCCCTCTTTCTGCACCTTTCCTGCCTGTTTCTGTACTTCTCCTGCATGTTTCTGTCCCTCTCTTGCCTCTTTGTTCACCTCTCCTACCTTTGTCTGCACCCTTCTTGACTCTGTTTGCACCTCTGTTGGTTCTTTCTACACTGCTCCTGCTTCTTTCTGCACCTCACGTGCCTCTTTTTGCACTTCTGTGGCTTTTTTCTACAAGTCTGTTGCTTCTTTCAGCAATTCTCTTGTCTCTTTCTGTACTTTTCGTCGTGCTTTCTTCATCCCTCCTGCCTCTTTATATACCTCTCTTGCCTCTTTGTGTTCCTCTCCTACCTCTTTATGCACTCCTGCTGCCTCTTTTTGCACCACTGTTGGTTCATTCTGCACTGCTCTTGCTTCTGTCTGCACCCCTCTTGTCTCTTTCTGCATCCCTCTTTTCTCTTTCTGTACCTTTTTCTGCCTGTTTCTGCACCTCTGTTGCATCTGTATTCTGTATTCACCTCTGTTGGCTCTTTCTGCACTTCTCTTGCTCTTTCTCTTTCAGCACCTCTGTTGCTTCTTTTTTTTTTTCTTCAAATTGCAAAATACGTACATGTGAAAATTCATATAAAAAATCCGACGATGGACCCCCTACCCCCCACTCTCCCTCCCGCATCAGAAAACAAATAGAGTGTGAAATTCGGGAAAAAAGGACACAAAGGAGGAGTAAAGCGAAAAAACCAAGAAGATGAAAAAAGAAATACATAGGATAACAGAGAATAAATGCACATTCCTATATATAACATTTGCTGGGAATTAAACCCCAACTGTTTGGACAGGCATTGAGTAACCAGATGCAATCGTATGCAATCTACTCAGGTGGAGTAAGCCAATCGGTCAGTTTATCCCAAACCTCCAGGCCCTTCTTTCGAGCCCTGCGTCCCTTCTTAGAATAGGCTGCTTTTTCAAGATGGTATGTTGCTAAATATCTAGCAAGCCATTGGGAATATGAGGGAGGCTCTGGGTCTAGCCAAGGTGTAGCAACACAGATTCTCCAAACGGCCATTGCAATGAAGGTTAACTCCTTCCATGCTCATGACGAGCTCAGCTCGTCATGCAGTACACTGCTTGTGTGCTAATGACGAGCTGAGCTCGTCATGAACAATGGTAAATATGGATCTGCCAGCACAGAGCATGAATTGCTGTAGCATTCATGTGGTTAAGCCCTCCCTTTTCAAGTGTCGAGTTTCTGCTTGTGTTCCAAGCATGATAATGGTGGGATTCAAGGTTATCGGCTGAGAGGCAACTTCTCTTAGAAACCCTTGTATTCGGTTCAGAGTGGGTAAAAGCTTCAAACAAGAAGCGAAAATATGCACAGAATCAGCACCGAATTCGGCGCATCTGGGAAAGAGACTACCTGGTCCGGTCCCCCACTTTGTAATTTTATTGGGAGTGATATACAAGAAAAAAATAGTTTTAAAGTGCTGAGCTTGAAGTTTTGATGAAAGTAAAATGTTTTGTGACAGCGTGAGTGAATTGAAAAACACATTTCCGAGTATATCAAGTTTGCCATGCCATTTGTCTGCGATGGCTTGTAAATCATCCAGCGTCTGTCTATTTATAATGGTATATAGGAGACCAATTCGAGGGGTCAGTGGTTTTCGCAAGATATTAGGAAATTCCACCTCCATGAATCCTGAGGCACCCCCGACTTTTCTAGAGAGAAAATCGTAGATGGACAGATATTTAAAAGCATCTTCTCTCCTGAGGCTGAATTTGGCCTGAAGGTCAGGAAAGGAAATAACTCCCTCACTAGTGATTAGGTCACCTAAATTTCTAATGCCTGCCCTATACCAGTCAGAAAAGTAGGCCTTTCCAAAGATTTCGGGGAGGTTGGTATTATTAAGAGTGGGCGAATAATAATTATACCTACCTAAACCAAAACATCTACGGATGCCCCAAAAAACCTTAAATGAGCTAACCGAAGTCTTGAACCAAGCCCGTTTGAAATATCCAAAGGTTGATTTTCGCAACAGACATCCCCAGGCGCTTTCCCCAACCAGTAGTTGAAAGGGAGAGTGCAGTACCGTAGAAAGCCCAACCTCCTCGTTCTTTTGGAAGACATAAGAGTGCCCTTCTGGGTATTGTGAGTATGTCCAGATAAATGTGTATATATTTGCTGAATTTTCATGAGGCTGGCTTTGTTAAATTCTAGAGGGATTGTGCGAAAAAGAAATAAAAGTTTAGGGAAATACGTAATTTTTATGACATTACACCTACCAGCTAACGTGAGGTGTAGATTATTTAAATTTTTCAACGCTTTTCTAGTTTGTGTGGCGAGTGGCAGCAGGTTATTGGGGACAACTTCGTCCAATTTCGAAGATATATAGACTCCTAAGTATTTGGCTTTAAGAACTACTCTGTGATCAACCCAAGAGATTCGGCTATTTGTGATTATTTGAGTCTTGTTTTTATTGAGAGCATATCCGGAAATTTTCCCAAATGTACTTGCCTTCCTTTCCAATTCTGTTATGGCTTTTAAGGGTTCTGGTGAGATAATGGCCAGGTCATCTGCATAAGCTAGGATTTTGGTGATATAACTTTGGAAGTTAACCGGAGAGATGTGCGGGTTGTTTTCGATCTGTTTGATAAAGGGGTCCAGATATAGGGCAAATAACAAAGGGGAGCAAGGACACCCCTGTCTGGTGCCGCGGGAGATCTCAAATTGCCCGGTTAATTGCCCATTTATGGAGACACAAGCATAGGGCTTTAGATAGAGTGTTTGTACAGCTTGTATTAGTTTTGGCCCAAAGCCCATCTTCTTCATGACCGCCCACAGGTACCTCCAGGAAACGCGGTCAAAGGCCTTTTCGGAATCTAGTCAAATTAAAGACATTGGGTCCCCTGCTGCCTGTGCTGCGTCAAACAGAGTGATGACTCTTTTGACGTGCTCCGTTGTGAGATTCGGTTTGCCAATATTTTAGAAAAAATCTTGGAATCACCATTAATGAGTGTTATTGGCCTGTATGAGCTCATGTCCAGCGGGGATTTATATTTTTTGGGGAAGATGGCTATCCTGGCATTTGACCAGGAGGATGGTGGTGCAGCCCCACTGAAAATAGATGTCAGACTTGTTTTTTGAAGTTGAGGTGTAAAAACCTTATAAAATTCTACGGGGATGCAATCCAACCCGGCGGCTTTACCGTTGGGGAGGGAGTTAAGAGATTCCTGTATCTCTTCCTAGTAAGGGGTCAGGTCTAAAACCTCTCTGGAATCAGTGGAGAGTGTTTGTAGATTGATCCCACTAAGGTATCTAGTGAAATCAATTTCAAATACTTCAGCCGGATCTTTATTCTCCTCGGTATATAATTTAGCGTAATAATCCTGAAAGCCCTTTCGTATAAGATCAAAATCTTTGGTTTCTTCTCCAGATTGGAGTTTAATTGTGTGTATTTCATTCTTCGATACCTCCTGTCGGGTCCTAACTGCCAACTAATGCCCTATACGGTAACTGCATTCGTAGTTTTCTTGCCGTGTGCTTTCCTATTTTGTAGCGGCTTTTTCAGAGAAAATCGCACCTATTCTTGATTTAGCCAAAACAACCTCTTGTTGGATATTCTCAGTATTTAGCATGGCTTGGGTTAGCTTAATTTCAGCATCCTTAAGTTTCTCCTGGAGGTCGTTTATCAGAAGCCTCTCCTTTTTATTTCTACCCATTGAAAAACCAAGCGTCTCACCCCGAATGCCAGCTTTGAGCGTGTCCCAAACCACTGCCAGAGATGCTGATCCCAAGTTTATATCTAGGAAGTCCTGTATTCAGCCCTGCATATGTGTTTGATATGCTAAATACTGAACTAAGGCTTTCTCGAAGCTCCAGGTGGAAGGTGTTCTTGGTTTTCCCAACCCCTTGATGTTGAGGATAAGAGGGTTGTGGTCAGACATAAAACGTGGGGCGGTCTCCATTGTGCTGTTGTTAATAAGAGCAGAAGAAATAAAAAAGTAGTCAAGCCTGACAAGGGTGTGGTGAGGTGCAGAGAAAAAGTATAACAGGGGAGTGAAGGATTCAGGCAAGCCCACGCATCTTTCAAACCATGTGTTTCAGCCAAACTAGTCAGGGCCTGAAAGACCAGTGGCTTTCAGCCAGTATACCTCCAGCTGTTGTCAGTTGCCCAATTACTGGGCAGGTGCAGATTAAGGTCTCCACAGAGAATAATGGGAGTCGGCCAGTGTGCTAATTCCCCTGATACAAAGTTAATAACTCCAGGGTCATCCGTATTGCTGCCATAAATTGAACATAATGTGAAAGGAAGACTACCAGGAAGAATACATTCGGTTACTACCCATCTGCCTAAAGGATCCACCTTGACCCGGGGAGTATTAAGAGGGAGTCTTTTTTCTGCCAAAATGCCCACCCCTCTGATTTTAGAGCTTTGAGTTGTTGCCCCCAGAAGTTTGTAACCTAAAGAGTCCAGTAGTTGCCTCTGTGCTCCTTCAATGTGCGTCTCCTGCAAACAATAAATGTCGCCCTTCAAAGATCTAAGACCCTTAGACACATTTTGCCGTTTGGAGGGATCATTTAGTCCACAAATATTTGCACAGACAATTCTTAAAGTATCGAGGTTAGTCATTTAGAAAGGATTTGTAGTAGCCTTTCGTGAGAGGAAAAAAGAAGGAGAAAATAAAATAAATAAATAAATAAAAAAAGAAGAGAAGTGCATTCTATCAGCATATAAAAATACTGGTTTCAAGAAGACATTATGACAAATTTCTAAGTCAATTTTCCCCAAAAATATTGGGCCACCCCCCCTCCCACTCCCCCCTCCCCTTTTTGAGCAATCAGGTAAACCCTGAATGATGGCAATCTGAATGAACCTCAGCCGTCGTCCACCTCGGAATAAGAAGAAAAAAACCAGAACAAAGGCCCAATTTAGATTCTTACTCTAAATAGCCAGTAACCAAGAAGCGAGCCCCCCGCATTTTATTGTGTGTAGACTAATACTGCAGAAAGAAAAAGGGACAGAAAACTGGAGAGAAAAAAAGATAGAAGAATATAGCAGCATAAGGAAGAACGGATATTATTGATCATAACGAAGTTCATCTATTGCTGCTTTTGGACTTCAACTCAGTCAGATATTCCCCGGCTTTTATTTCGGATAAAAAGATTTTGGTGGTTCCATTGTAGATGACTTTGAGTCTAGCGGGGTTCATGAGATATACGTCTGTTCCTTGCTGTTGAAAAGGCAGGATTAATTGTCTTAAGCGCCATCTGCGCTCCACTGTCTGGTGGCAGAAGTCTGACTTAGCGAAGAAAGTTATTCCGTTGGCACGTTTTTTGGAGTTGAAGCGGGCTTTATCAAAGATCATCTCCCTCAGAAGGAAATTTCCGAAGTATACCAGAAACACTCTTGGGTGCCCCCCATGATTGAGTTGTCTCTTAAGATTAAAAGGAAAGCGATGGGCTCTCTGCACCTCGTGGTCCCAGTCCCAGCCAGTCTCATCAGGGAAGGATTCCTGGAGCAGTTTGACGATGAAACGCCTTGGGTCTTCTCCCTCTTTCCCTTCGGGAATACCCAGTAGGCGTAGGTTGTTTCGGTGCTGGCGATTTTCCTGATCCTCCACCTTCGTCATCAGGTCCATCAGACAGGCTGTATTAGACTCTCCCTGTTGCTTGGTGGCTAAGCTTTCTGTCTCGAGGTGCTCTGTTCGCGCCTCAACCATCGTGATACGATCATTGATATCAGAGCAGGTTTTGTTCAAACGCCTTAGACCACCTTGCATCTTTTTGGCAGCATATTTTGCTGCCCGGTTGCGGGCCGGACTTCTTCCTGAACCTCCTTTATTGAAGCTAATATGGAGGCTAGTGAGGGCTCAGATGATTCAGGCAGCAGGTTTTTAGAGCTCCCCCACTGAGTTGAGTTGCGGTCGTCCTCCTCAGCTTGATATGACACATGGGAGTCAGAGTAATCCCATTTAAGCTGGCTGCGCCGCTTGTTCCTGCTGCTGTTTTTTTTTTTAGGCTTTTGAATAGTGTCAGGGTCCTTATGAGAGACCTCGCTGTCTCCTTCACTAGTACCATTGGACAGGTCTTCGCTTGCCGATGAGAGGGTGCCGTCTGAGACGGAGTAAAAATGCTCTGGGCCTGCATAAGGTGTCCAGGGGGTTTGAGAGCTAGTGGGCACCACCAGCTTTTGAATGGCCTTGTCAATCCCCTCTTCCTGCAAGTCATAAGCTATTGTAGGGATAGGAACCTAGATTGGCTGTTCACTGTGGGAGTGTTTATCGCCAGTGTCCAAAGTCTGCGACCCAGAGTGGTAGCTGGAGGATTGATCTGGTAAGAGGATATGTCTAAATTTTCGGATAATACTATGGTCTGAGCTGGGGCCAGAGTGCCACCTACAGCCTCTAGGATGGGTATACGTTCATGCCTGGGGCTCTTTTTGGGCCTGGCCCTCTCTGACTGAGTGGTTGTTTGTGGTTTGGTGCTTACAGTGGAGTGATTGCCAGTTTTTTTTAAGCCCAAAAATATTGTGGCAGGGGGGGTGAGCAATGTCAGAATTTTTTACATCTTTAGCCCCCATCCCCCCCCAAGCTTAGTCGATTTCCCCTGCAGTTTGGGACCACCACTAACCTCAGATCTGGCTGTGCCTCCCGAAGCTGCTATACCCACTTCCCTGGAATTCTGCATGTCGTTGGAAGTAGCCGGGGTCTTTGTTTTGGGGCCTCTCCGGGCTCCCCTCACGCTCATGCTGTTCCGGTGGCAGTAAATCCGCAAGGTCCGGGTGCTATCAAGTTTAATCTCAGCCGAGGGTTCTGCGGGGGTGTTGAAGGCCAAGAGGATGCTTGTAGTAAAAATAAAGCGCAGGATTGATTGCGCCTGTGGGCCAGCAGTCACGATTATGAGGAAAAGTATCGCCTCCAGTAAAGCGTTGAAAACGACCAGCTTCTCCGGACTCCTTATCTGCGTTGTCAGCGTGCCCCCCCTCGGATGGGAGTCTTTGAGGTTTGAACGCGCGTCCAACCTCTCTGTGTCAGGATTTGTCTCTGCATCGTTCAGGCATCTGGCATCTGTCAGGTCTGCGCAGGGTGGCTTGCCGATCGTGACGCTTCGGGCGTGAGTGGCCGAGAGGTGAGAGCTCACGCAGATTCCATCTTGCTCCCTGACCCTCCTCTGTTGCTTCTTACTGCACTTTTCTTCCTTCTTTCTGCACTCCTCCTGCCTTTTTCTGCACCCCTCTTGCCTCTTTTTGTACCTTTGTTGCCTCTATCTGCACTACTCTTGCTTCTTTCTGTACCTCTGTTTGTTCTTTCTGCACTTCTCTTCCTACTTCCTGTACCCCTCCTGCCTCTTTCTGTACCTCTGTTGCCTCTTTCTGTACCTCTCTTGCCTCCTTATGTACTTCACTTGCTTCTTTCTGCACTACTCTTGCCAGTTTCGGCACCTCTGTTGCTTCTTTCTGCACTTCTTTTGCCTCTTTTGTTACCTCTGACTTAGAGGTAGTTTTCATCTCCTGCCCTGTTCTTTACTAGGGCCTTACAGGGGAGGTCATGCCAATCACAGGGGTAACCCAACCCATAGTGTAACCTAGTGTATGTAGGTGTTTTCACTGTATTCTAAGTGTCTTTCAGGATAGCACTGGCTCCTGGCCTGGTTAGTCAGAGTCAGTTACCACCAGTACCAGTCAGCAAAATGTTGGGGGCACAGGATGACTTTGCAACAAGGCCTCCTTCTGCACCTCTGTTGGTTCTTTCTGGATATCTCTTGCTTCGTGACTTTACATGTGACCCAACAATTTTAAAACACCATACACCAATCAGGTGTTAGGAAGTCATGTGACCTGACAAAGACATGGTAAAAAGATGTAAGAAACCATGCTTTAAATGAATCAAGATGCTGTCAAAGTGTGCAACTTTATACACAGTCAATTTCGCACACAAAAACAATGAATTACGGCATTTGATCATCATTGTGCATAATATCTGTATGAATACATGGGATTTTTTTTTTCAGGAATACACAAAACGTCATGATTTGGAGATCATGTGAATTTGTTGAAGAACCCTCTACAAAACATTTCTAATATGTTTCAATAAAAACACACATCTTAGTTTAAGACAAATCATACCTGTATAATACATAAACATTATTTCCCCTTGAACTTCAAAACCATGTATTACCAATCTTCCTTCATGACGCTTGTGCATAAAATACCAAATATCCCAAATAATACTAAATCGAAAACTTATGATATCTATGCATCTTGTAGATTCACTGACTTATCAAAATCTAGCTAAAAAAAACCTTGTGCCTAAAGTGTTTTGTGCATTAAAAATGTTTGCATAGTTGATGTTGAACTATACTGTCTTGGACAACCCAAACTACTAAAAATAGGATAACCTAATGAAAATATCTTGGCATCCCAGCCGGGGTACACATGTATGGGTTGCTAAATTGGATAGGGAGAAGGACATATGGCTGATTCAGATTATAATTTGTAAGTAATGATATATGCTTTGGGAGCTAATAGGATGTATTGCGTTGAAAAAAAAACCCTATATTATTGCTCAATATTTGTGTATGAAAATTGTTATGACTATCCAAAATCAAAAGAGTTCCAGGACTAGTGTGCAACATTTTTTAAGACTGAATACGGTTAGGACCAAACTCATGCTTTTTTAAATATGATATAAATAGTCAATACAAAAAACCAGTTGGTAGACCCGTGCAAGTGTGCCTATAAATAGTATAAAACCAATCATCTACAAAAATATAAATTCTTGGTAAAATACACATAAATTGACCACAAGACAAACCTAAAAACATTTCATGTATATACAGACTAAAAAATATATATATATATTGATGGTTATTAAAAAGCACATTTATAAAACCTTAAAAAAACCTTGAGAAACACTAGAAACCGCCATTCTATGCCAGTCTGGGTATTCTCATCTACCTTGATGTATTTGGAGGACTTAAAGATAATAGTGCAGATCCTAACAAATATTGAGCCCCCTCTGGTTTTTAGTGTCGAGCTCAATAATGTATTTGATTTCGAGTTGTCTGAGAATCCTCTCCATATTGCCGCCTCTTTTGCTTTGGGGGACACCATCAATTACAAAATATTGCAGAACATTAAGATTGTTGTTATGTTCTGATTTGACATGTCTCGCAACAGGATATGTCGGATCTGAATTGACTGTGGCCCTCAGATGCTGCAAAATTCTAGCATGAATTTGAAGTTTTGTGCTTCACACAAAATGTAATCCGCAAATGCATTTTAAAACATGAACGGCATATTCGGTTCTGCAAGTATAATGCCCACCGATTTTAATCGGAACATCAGAAAAGGCACTATTGTATGAACTGGTTTTCACTCCAAACTTGCATGCCCGACAGGTACTGCACTTAAAAAATCCTTTCTTTTGGGAAAGCCAATTGCTTTTATTGTACAGCTCAGGACTGTTTTTTACCAAATCACTACGCATGGAAAATGGCTTACGGTAAGTAAAATTAGGTTTAATCGGTAAAACTCCTTGTAGAAAAACATCAGTTAAAACTATCGGCCATTGTCTATTGATGATTTTCCTGATTGTTTGGGACTGCCTGCTGTATGTTGTAATAAATCTACATGGACTCACAGAAGATTTTTCTTGATTAGCCGGAGTCTCAACAGCAGCATGGGGATTAGCCAAGGTTTTCTTAGGACCATGGATTAGTTCTGATCTTTCTTTTTTGTTTGCCTTTTTCATAGCCAGGTCCAATTTATGACCATCATAGCCCCGTTCTAGCAATCTAAATTTTGCACTGGCTTGTGCCTCATCCAAGGCCGTTAGCGTGCTACAAGTTCTACGAATTCTCAAAAACTCCCCATAGGGTAAGCTTGCAATCGTGTGGTGTGGATGGAAACTGGAGGCATGTAACAGTGTATTACCCGCTGTTGGTTTCCTATATAGACTAGTTTCAATTTTCTCATTTTGTATACACACCTGGATGTCCAAAAAGGTGGTGGTCAAAGGATCAATGTGAGATGTAAATGTTAAGTTTAAATCTTTGTTATTAATGAGGCACACAAATTCATTTGCCTCATCTTTCTTCCCTTTCCAAATTATAAAAACATCGTCTATATATCTCCACATTTACATGATATGCTGTTCATAAAGTGCCTTGTGCTCTCCTTTGAGGACATGCTCCTCCCACCAGCCCACATGTAAACATGCGTAGCTGGGGGAGAAGCATGCCCCCATTGCTACACCTTGCTTTTGTTTATAGATCTTGCCATCAAATAGAAAACCATTATTGAAAAGACACCTCTGTATCATTTCCAAAAGCATTTTGTTATGTTGGTACATATTAATGTTTCTATGCCTTAGATAAAACTCAATGGCATGAAGACCATCACGATGTCTAATACAGGTATAAAGTGAAGCAATGTCTAATGTTAAAAACACATAATCATTGGCCCACTACACATTGCTGAGTTTAGACAAAAAGTCTGTAGAGTCCTGTAAAAACGTGGGCAAAGAGGCAACATGTTCCTGAAGATAGTGATCAACATATCTGGAAGTACATTCGAAAGTACTGTTGATTGCAGATATGATAGGTCTTCCTTGCAATGGGTCCTAACCTTTATGCACTTTAGGAATGAGGTAGAACGTGGGTAGAATAGGATGTTCTTTATGTAAAAATATCAATTCATCTTTGCTGATAAGCCCCTCACGCTGCCACTTCATCAAATCATTCCTATAGTCACCATTGATTTTCTTTACTGCAACACCATTGCTCAATTCATAACACTCAGCATCATTCAAATGTTTATATGCCTCTTTCCTGTAGGATTCCTTATCCCACAGGACAATGTTGCCCCCCTTGTCCGCATTATTGATGACCACTGAGTCGTTGTTTTTGAGTGTGGTCATTAACTGAAAAAAATTCTTTGTTTTTACCCTTTAGTTTTGTTTTATGATTGCACGTATTTTTATATAAAGATTTGAGGTCATCTGTAATTCTTTCATGGAAAACGTCCACTGCGTCTCTTGGCATTATGGGGACAAATGTTAAAGAAGCTTTAAATAGGCTGTTGCCCACTGAAGAAATATTAACATTTTCCTGTCTTGCTATTCTTTGAGTACTACTTACATCAACTTCTGAATCTGACAAATCCCCATGTAATGCATGAAGCGTTGTTAATAGAGGAATCTCACCCGCGTTTAAGACTCCTCTGTTGGCTTTAACCGGGACAGTGGTTTTATCATTTCAATGGTTTTTTATTGTAAAATATTTTTTCAGTTTTCATTTACGGATAAATTTGTAAACATCAACACAGGTTTGTACCAGATTGAAGCTGCTTTCCGGACAAAAACTCAAACTGTGGGGCAGATTATGAGGCCCTTGCGCCACGTTTACGGCGCTGTTGCGTCACGCAAGGCGGCGTAAACGTGGCGCATCCCTATGAACGATTTACAACGTGACGCATCTAGGCAGATGCGTCACGTTGTAAAGCCCTGCGCCGCTTGTGGGCGTTCCGGCGCAGGGTGGGCGTTCCGGGGCAGGTGCGCCTCGCAAAAGTGACTGAGTGAAATCTATAAGATTTCACTCAGTCACTTTCAGGCCAATGCTGCGTCAAACGCCTGCGCCTGCTTGAAGCAGGCGTAGGTCTTGATGCAGCATTAGTCAGATAGGGCACCCCCCGAGCCTTTCTGGAGCTGCGTCGCACTTGCGACGCAACTCCAGCAATGCGCCGCCTTTACGGCACAGATGCGTCACGCATCTGTGCCGTTTTTCCCCATGGTGCGGCGCACCATGGGTGGCGGAGCTGTGGCGCACTGTGGCGCACATTAACTGGCGAATCCCTGGGGATGCGCCAGTTAACATTAATCTGCCCCCAAGTGTTTAAGTAATTGTTTCTCAGCCCTGTTAACACAATGTCAGTTAAATTAATGATAGTTGGATTACAAGGTATGTCTACTTGCGCCAATTTTTCTTTTTCAACTGCCCTCTGCCTTGTGCATTTGGAACACTTGCGTCATTCCCTGCGTCGGCGATTCCTTTCTTTATTTGTGTTTCTTGTTGATTTCTCGGTCGAAGGGTTTGTTTCCTTTGTTCCCTGATAAAATCCATTTCTATTGCATATGAGAGAGGGCCCAATTCCAAGGAAACAACCTCCGTGCTACTATTTGAGTCAGTATCGCTTAAGGCAAGGCTAGATTCAGAGCTGGATAATGTCTTATTACTTACCGGTAATCTTCATTACCCCGATTAGGGTCCTCCCCGTCCCAGTCCTAACAACGTGAGGCAGTCCTGCCTCCACCCAGCCAATCACAACGCCAGTATTTCTTTACTACATAAGCCCCGCCCACCTACCGCCATGTCTGTTATCAACAAGACTCCGACACAAACACAGCGGGAGGGTGGGAGGGAAGAGGACTGGGACGGGGAGGACCCTAATCGGGGTAATGAAGATTACCGGTAAGTAATAAGACATTACCCCCTCATGGGTCCTCCCCGTCCCAGTCCTAACAACGTGAGGAACTCACAAGCAGAGAACCAACAAAGAAAACACGCAGGACACCAGGGATCCATGCAGAGTACAAAACTTTAATCAATAAAAGATCAATGAACAACAGCATTCAAGACGCCAACAGAAAAACTGTCAGCAGAGGCATGTAAAACATCAAGCCGATAATGTCGCACAAATGTGTGATGAGACTGCCAGGTGGCCGCTCTACAAATCTCCTGGATAGAGACCCCCGCCGCCTCAGCCCAGGAAGCAGACACAGAACGCGTCGACCGACCTTGTACATGAGACGGAGGAGGCAAATCCAAAGACTTGTAAGATTGACAGACCGCCAAACGGACCCACCGACTGATCGTGGAAGTGGAAACCTTCTTCCCTTTAGCCACACCCCCACAGGAGACAAACAGGGCAGGTGAACTCCGGAACCCCAGGGAACGTTGGACGTAAATCTGGAGAGCCCTGCGAACATCCAAAGAAGGTGGAACAAGGGAATCCCCCTCAGCAGGCAAATCAGGAAGAATCACCTCCTGCTGCAAATGAAAACTCGAAGAAACCTTAGGCAGAAAAGCCGGATCAAGCCGCAAAATGACCCGATCCGGAAGGAACTGCAAATAGGGAAACGAAACGAGCAAGGCACCCAACTCACCCAACCTGCGAGCGGAGGTAATGGCCAACAGGAAAGCCACCTTAGCGGACAGCCACAACAAATCTGCCTCCATCAAAGGCTCAAAAGGGGGCAACTGCAGACCACGCAAAACAGTAGGCAAATCCCAAGAAGGAATGAGAACAGGAGAAACCGGCCGACGAAGCCGAAAGCTCCGAAGAAGCCGACTAACCAAAGGAGCAACACCCTCCAAGGAGGCCCCAGGACCCCGACAAGCACGAACCGCCGCCCACTGAGCAGACAACGTGGAAGGGGAAAGGCCTTTCAAAAAACCATCCCGGAGAAACTCCAACACAGAAGTAGGAACCCCCAGTACAGGATCCATCCCATGAGAAGAACACCAAGAAACAAAAGAACCCCAATGGCGCCCATAGCACTTAAGGGTCGAAGGGCGGCGAGACAACTGGATGTCACGAGCCACCACCGAAGAACAACCCAAAGACTCCAAAGTCAACCGCTCAAGAGCCAAGCCGTCAGCTGCAAACGACGAAGACAAGGCAGAGACAGGAGTGGAAACTGAAGAGGAGATGGACACAAAGGAAGCCGGACAACCCGACCCTCCGCCAGCTTCAGCAGGAGAGGAAACCAAATGCGGCGAGGCCAGAAAGGAGCAATCAACAGGACCGAAACCTTCTCCATCCGAATCTTCTGCAGCACCCTCGGGAGGAGGGGAATGGGAGGGAATGCATACAGAAGGCCCGAAGGCCAGGGAATCGAAAGAGCATCCACCGCCCAAGTCTGAGGACACAGCACCTCCGAACAAAACCGGGGCAGGAGAGAGTTGTGAGGGGACGCAAAAAGATCGATCCAAGGAGTCCCGAACCGAAGGCAAAGGGACAGGAACAGAGGAAGAGAGAGATGGTACAGAACAGAAGATGGAAGGTCGCGGCTCAAAGCGTCCGCATGAAAATTCAACCGTCCCGGAATGTACACCGCCCTCAAGGCCAACAGATGAGATTCCGCCCAAGCACAAATCATGGAGGCCAACATGTTCAGAGACGCGCACCTGGTCCCCCCCTGACGGTTCAAGTAACAACGAGCCACCTGGTTGTCGGTACGAACCAACAGATTCGCCCCCAGGAGAGGAACCCGAAAGAACTGCACCGCCTCCCAGACAGCCGCCAACTCCCGCCAGTTCGAGGAACGGGTGCAGTCCCCCTGAGACCACCGACCCTTGGCTTCCAAGGACCCCAAAGTGGCCCCCCAACCCCAGAGACTGGCATCCGTCGTCAACAAAAGGGGAGGAGGAAGACAAAACCGCACCCCCTTCTCCAGGTTGGGAGTGCAAAGCCACCAATCCAAGTCCCGAACCAGAGCAGGAGAGAGGGGAATCAGAGTCTCGTAATCCGCCCGGGAGGGGTCCCACCGAGCCAACAGATGAGTCACCAAGGGCTTGAGATGGAGGCGAGCCCACGGAACGACAGCAGTGGTCGCAGCCATCAACCCCTGGACCCGCAACCAAACACGAGCAGGGGCAGAGGGACGACTCAACAGATCCCGCAGCAGAGTCTGTAAGGAAAGGACCCGAACAGGAGGGAGAAACACCGCCCCCAGAGAGGTGTCGAACAGACCCCCGATGAACTGAAGTCTCTGAACAGGATCCAGATGAGACTTGGCCAAATTCACCTTGAACCCCAGCTCCCGGAACAGGGACAACGTAGCCTCCACCGCCAGAAGAGCCTGAGGGAAAGAGGAAGCAGAGACCAAACAATCATCAATATAGGGAAACACGGAGAAACCCTGATGTTGCAAAACCCCCACAGCAGGAGCCAAAACCTTGGTAAAAGTCCTGGGAGCAGTGGAGAGGCCGAACGGCAGAACCCGAAACTGGTAATGCATCCCCTGGACCACAAACCTCAGGAACCGCTGACTGGCAGGATGGACCGGAACATGAAAATAGGCGTCCTCCAAGTCCAGGGAAGCCAAAAAATCTCCCTCCTGGATGAGGGGAATGACGGACTGCAACGTGACCATCCGAAAATGATCCAACCTCACCAACTTGTTCAGGGAACGAAGATTCAAAATGGGGCGGAAGGAACCATCGGGCTTTGGAACCAGAAACAGACGGGAATAGAACCCCAGGCCCACTTCCTCCACTGGAACCGGCACCACCGCCCCTTTCTGGAACAACATGGCGACGCCGGACAACATGGCAGACCGCCGCACGGGGTCCCTTGACAATGGGGTAACCAGAAGACAATCCAGAGGGGGAGGGCCTCGGAAGGGAATCCGGTAACCCCACCTGATGACATCCAAGACCCATTGATCGGAGATCAGAGCTGACCAACGGTCCAGAAACAAATGGAGACGAGCCCCCACAGCGGCATAGTCACTTTTGTCCAGCACCAGAGGGAGGCTGCGGCAGCTGCTGCTGCTGTTGCTGATGAGGCCGGGATTTATAATGGAACGCGGCCCCCCGACCACGGGCCCGACCACGAAAGGGCTGAGAGGACAAAACCCCCTGAAACCCCTGCTTCTGGAAAAAATACCTTTTCTTAGGAGCAGGCTGAAAAGGCTTCAACAACTTCTTCTCCTCCGCAGAGCGCTGCACCATCGAATTCAAGGCATCCCCAAAGAGACGAGGACCCTCAAAAGGCAGTTTATGGACCAAAGACTTCTGAGCAGCATCAAGACGCCATGGCTTAGTCCACAGAGACCTCCTCCCAGCCACCGCCGCCCCAGCAGCCGAGGAGAAAGCCCACAAGGAATCAAAAGTGACATCTGACAGGAATTGCGCCAAAACCTCCATTTGAGCCAACACAGGAGTAGGGTCCCCATGATCCTGAAGACAGTCAAACAGCCTCTCGAAATCCTTGAGCAGGACCTGTGACGCATAGGCCGCATAAGTGCTAGCACGCACCCCAAAGTGAGAAGCGGCATAAGAACGCTTGAGTGCAGATTCCACCTTACGCTCCACCGGATCAGACAGGGAAGCCTCCTCCGAAGATAAAGAGGAAGAGGAGGAAGCCATAGAAGACAAAAGAGAATTGACCTTCGGAATCGCAGGAAACTGGGAATCAAAGTCCGCCAGGCGATATCGCTTCCCCAGGAATCGCGGAATACCCTGCTTATCCACCTCCAGCCACTCTTTCGTGAGGATATCCTTCAGGACATCATGGAAGGGGAGGTCATCCACCACAGAGGAACTATACTGTGCGTAAAACCCATCTTCAGACAGGGTTTTAGGGTCAAACCCAAGCACCTCTCGAATATGCACCAGCATGTCCGAAAAAACCTTGCCCTGGATGTACTTTCCCTTAGGGGAATTGTCCAGTTCATCCTCATCATCCTTAGCCCGCTTAGCCGCAGGCTCAAGCAGCGCAGACTGGACCGCAGAATCAATCAAGTCACGCAAATCAGCTCTAGAAATCTGCAAGACGTCGTCCTCCTGTAGATCCTGAACATTATGCTGCTTGGAAACAGCCTTAGCCGGCACAGGAGAAGAAGCCCCCTCACTCATGGTGACAAAAACCCAGAAGCAACCAAACAGGAAATCACCACAACAAAGGAAGTGCCCAGCAACCTCCAATAAATACTGCCCCCAATCAACCAATCACGCAAAGGTGTGTTGAAGAATGAAATAAAAGAGGGCAGCCCTGACGTCTCCACCCACAGCCACAAGTCAAAAAGAGAATGGCCGCGGGGGCCAGACGCTGCGATAGTGCAGCAGCGCCGGAACGACCCGAGGACAGGACACCATTAAAACTCCCCGCCCCAGCCCAGCACATGAGCGGGGAGCGTACCTGACCCCCAGAACAGGAGCCCGGCCGACCGGAAACCGGAGCGGCCGAGCCGTGCAATACAACATGAAAATAACAGTTTCAATGAAAACACAGATGAAAAACTCACGGAACCGCCACCAAGGGAAACTGGATCCAGGGACCGGAACCGGGAGCACCAGCGTTCCGACAGCCGTCGGAGCAGAAAAAAAACAGGCATGGCGGTAGGTGGGCGGGGCTTATGTAGTAAAGAAATACTGGCGTTGTGATTGGCTGGGTGGAGGCAGGACTGCCTCACGTTGTTAGGACTGGGACGGGGAGGACCCATGAGGGGGTAATGCCGTGCTTGTCGCTGAAGCTAAACCAGTGTTTGTTGTCTGCACGGTTTGCGCACATTCACGGTGAAGCACTTTTTGTTTTTTAACCAAATCATACTACCGCGCAAAAGTAAAAACTTGTCCTTATTCATAATAATTTTTCTCTCGCGCAAAACTTCCATATTTTCCTGGTCTTAATCGTCTCCTCGTGTTTGTTTTTCCTTTCGTGTATTTCTTTTATACTTTTTGCCATAAAGTCCTTGTTTGTGTCATTGGTGAGAGCATCTATTTCATTTTGTATGGTGGTTATTTCACCAAGCTCTTTATCCCAATCTATTCAAGCATACATGATGAGGAGGCATACCAATCTCATCGAGGCCTCTAAATTACTCTCCGCCCACTCCTTCAGGAGTAACGGATTAGGATGTTCGAAGCTCGGGCCAATAATATTCTTAGTCCCCTCGGCACCCAGCCTGCCTCGTGATATTTTTCAAGAGACTTAACCTCCCACCACTTTGTGAGCTCACTCCTGTGGTGTTTCTCCAACGCTTTAATTAAACTCTTTAGATCTGGATTCTGCACCACTTTGTAAGTAATTTGACCAGCCCTTTTATTTACTGCCGGTAAATTCTGAAAAAGCTCCTCTGCAGCCTTCTCCATGTCTCTGAACATTTCGTCCATTTTGAGCAGTAACAGTTCTATCACTTGAAATGAAAATGTATTGCCACTCCAAACCGGCAAAAACACACCAAACGCTTCTCAAAAGTACCTCCCCTCTTACCACCGATGGTCATGCGAAAAAACCGACTTAGTGCGAACACAGGTGACACCCCCGTACGAGTCATCCGATCGTCCAAGGAACAACCGTGATGAATGCGGGTCTTCTCCTCTTTCAACCAGGCAAGGGGCTGCGACCGGGAAAGCTCCACCCGAGCTAGTACTCCACAACGGCTTGAAAACAGTACGCAGCCTCAAAATGGGGAGGGGTCCGTTGAAGAGAGGCCATGCCGAGCCTCTCTGATTAATATCGAGGCAGCAACACTCCCAGGTGCACAGTTGCGCAAAAACGGAGAAACGGGCACTTTCTTCTTCGTTGAAAATTAGGAATTTATTTTTTCAGATTTTACAAGTGAACTGTAAGTGCTCAAAAAATCCATACGCGTTTTGGCGAACTCGGTCGCCTTGCTCACTAGAGTGACGTTACATATGACCCAACAACTTTAAAACACCATGCACCAATCAGGTGTTAGGAAGTCATGTGACCTGACAAAGACATGGTAAAAAGATTGAAGAAACCATGCCTTAAATGAAACAAGATGCTGTCAAAGTGTGCAACTTTATACACAGTCATTTTCGCACACAAAAACAATGAATTACGGCATTTGATCATCATTGTGCATTATATCTGTATGAATACATGGGAAAAAAAATTCAGGAATACACAAAACGTAATGATTTGGAGATCGTGTGAATTTGTTGAAGAACCCTCTATAAAACATTTCTAATATGTTTCAATAAAAACACTCATCTTAGTTCAAGAAAAAATATATATATATATATATATTCACTGAAAAAAACATAGGTTTCAGGCCTTATATAGTTAGGAATTAGCTTTTAAAAAACCTTTGAAATTCACTCAAAAAACTATAAGTTTTAGGGGTGTTATAGTTAGCTGGACATTTCACTCATACAAAACCATTGAAATTGCTCCTATATAGTTAGTTTTACTAACTATATTTCGCGCACCCGCAATCCACTGCTGATGATGTCACATATTACATCATTCATGACATGGCCAGTGACATCACTGATGACATCTCAAATTATATCAGTGATGGCACGGACCCCCCAGCCCCGGGGACCACCACCTCTCGGGCCTTTTTAATGTTGGGAGGGGGTCGTGCGGCCTCCCTCCTGGAGCTCTTGATGGCCCTGGGGTCCGACACCTCCCAGGGCCGGCTCCTGCAGTGTCCCGGGGTGCCTACCCCCGGGACACTGCTGTTTGCTATGGTAGGGCGGGAGCGTCGCGGCTTCCACTTTAGCACAGCAAACCGCTTTCCTATTTGAAAGAGAGAGCAAGTTAATATGCTGTCTTTTTTAAGTAGGAAAGCAGATTGCTTTTTGTTAGAGAGAGGAGCATATAAACCTCTCTCTCTGACAAAGCAATGCCGGCTCTCAAACGACTCGGGGAGCTGGCTGGGACCGTGGGGGTATTGGGGTTCCGCACACGGTCCCAAATGTTATTTTTTGAGTCCCGGGGGATAGGGTCCGTTTGCAGCTCCTTAAACATTCGTGTGGCGACGTGCTCTAGTTTACCAGAGCGTGCTCCCAGTGCATTCTGGGAACGTAGTCGGCTACAGGAGTTGCCGTGAGTCTAGAAATGGGCAAGTAGCGTTCCCGGCGCTCTGGTCATTAAATCCTCACATTCTTACCTCCGTGTCCGTGTGGTTATTAGGAGCAGATTGTTATAATTCTGGTTTTTTTTGTGTTTTTAGTTTTCTATTTTTTTTGTGTTTTGTCAACAATTTTTTTTTAAAACCAAAAAAATGGAACTAGAACTCAAAAAGTGTCCAACAGGAACAAAAGAATGAAAAAAAAACTAATGTCGAGGACAGCGATGCTCCTGCTTCCTGCGTTTTATCAGGTCAATAGACTGTTCCCCATAACACAAAAGTTTATTGCAATAAATGCATGGAATTTTAACTTTAGCAAAATCAGGATCAATTTGTGGGTGTGGACTCGAATTTGGTCTACTGTCAACATATGTGTTATCAATGGCTGCCTGTTTAAGATGGTGCAACGCTCTGAATAATAGCCACGATAACCTATTGAGGACAGCATTGCACAGAGAAATATTCGTAAATATGAAGGGGAAAAGCGTAATTTTTAGAAACTACATAAAGGCTTTAAGTATGTTCGGTATAGATAAGGAAGGGGCAGCAGTTCTATGTAAAACTGTGTTAAAGCAGATAATTAAGAAGTCAATTTATGTGGTCTCTCGTGAAAGAGATCTGATACTATGTTCATTGAATGGGAGGATGGACTGTATTGCGGGGAGTTCTATTGCCAAAAATCCCCAGCCATATGTTCTGTGGAACCTGGAACATGGTGTTCGTAGAGTTATTCTGTTGCTAAGATTGAATTTATTACCCCTGAGAGTTGTAACAGGTGCCTAGGAGGGTATTCCCAAAAATGAAAGATTTTGTCATCTGTGTAATTGTGGAATACAAGATCTGAATCATGTTTTGATTGTGTGTCCCACACTCCACGCAATACGACGAAGATACTTAAGGATTGCTTTTTTAAAGTATAATATTTATACAGCTGAACAGGCCCATAATTGTCTTCTGTCCCCTCCGTCTGAACTGATGTGTTTTAAAATTTGTTGGTTTTTTAAAGAATTTTTTAATGTCTATTAGGATTGTAGGATTGTAATATTTTTAAGTGAATTGAAAGTTTGAAATACCTCAAAGGTAATTTATCTTCATTTGCTGCTATATCTGTTAAATGAAATTGCACTAAGCACTTGCACTTTTTTGTATGACATGTAAATAGTCGTCTAATATTTTGGGGTTGAAATGTTTGTATAGCTGCTAGGGGAGCGTTGGTAATATCTCTACCAAATTTTGCACAGAGCATTTGCACTTTTCTATGTCAATGGATTACTTTTCCCCTTTCGCTAAACTGGGATTACATCTGGTATTGTTTCGTGTGTGTATTTTTAAATTCAGGTACTCTATATTAACTCCTCTGTGCACTTCTTTTTTAGGTTCTCCGTATTGCCCATATTGTTTTTCTAACTGAAAAAAGATCTTTTGTATTGATATGACGTAGCCCAGTGTATAGTTTAGTCTACTGTAGGGAAGGTCCTCTCCTTTAAGTATTGGGATTGTAGTATAAAATTGTACTTTTATTTCGTATTTCTGTATGTAATGAATTATATTTTATATATGTACTTTATGTGGAATTCTTCGGAATTCTAAATCATAATAAATACTAATGGAGCGTCGTTGTTTGCCCCATGTTAAAATGTCTGGAAATGTGGGTGTGGACTGCTTGCTGAAAATGCTGGTGCAGCAGTTGATGTGCTTGGTGCAGCAGCAGGTGGGTTGTCCTGCAACCTCCGTGTTGCAGCTCAAGCAAAGTTGTTGGGGTGCAAGTTTTTCACGAGTCGCTCCATATTTGCTGTGCCCAAGGAGTATTTTTTAGATGGATCACCCCTTGAAAGGAGCATTATTCTTTTTTTGCCCTTATGGAAAAGTAAAAAACTGCCAAATTAGAGCTTCTTTCCTCTTCTTTGGAGGTTCTTCAGGAATTAAATATTCCTCTGAAGAATGGCTGGAAGATGAGTCCATTGCTGTTATTATGGTAATCTTCCTTCTATTTGTCAAGATTCTCAGAAGAGATGCTTCTTCTTAGAAAGTCAAAGTAGAATGATTAAAATGGGATGGAACTTTAAACAGTTGGAATAGGAAGTGTTATGAACCAATCAAATCTCTTCTTTTAAAGTCACATGGCTTTGCGTATGCTTACGCTGTGCTTACGGTGCTCTTACGATGTGAGTACACATGACGTTCCACAGCGATTTGTGTAATTGCTTTTAAAAGTAATGTATGATTGTTCAAAGTTTAAAAAACTATTTTCATAACTACCCTACATAATGTATTCTGTTAGTATGTTCATTAAATACATAAATATATGTTTTTAAACAATTAAAAAGATTTGCGTCTTTTGCGTACGGGGCGCCGTACATTACGTCAAACGGAAGCTTTGATGCGACGCTTAACGTGAAAGCGTATTCGTAGCATATGCTGAGAATGATTAGCAGTACAAACTATGGTGCGATCACTCTCTAACTGTCAAATCAGAGCCCAGGGCGAACTATGCGAATGGTTACAAGTGGTCAATCATTGGAGATCCGATTCAGATGTGTGTCTTATCCATGGTATCATAACATTACCTTTTAGCCTGTTTAAGTTTGAGGTTTGCATGAAATACTATGCTATAGGCAGATATGGATCTTTAGGCAGCGCTTATCTCCATGAAGCTTGGTTATTACCATTTACATATAGGTGCCTGAGGGAGGGAAAAGAAGTTTATCTGAATGGCGAGGATTGCACAATAGCACCAGATGACTCCTTAATTTGTAGACACATACAATTGCATGGCTCTTGTAATCAAGATGCGCCTAATTTGGCCTGACGTTTGAAAGGCACTCCGACACCTGCTATCATACCAACGTTCAGTTTACTGGCAAACAGGAGTTATTTACTTTGAAATAATGCAGATTATTGTGCGATGTTAGCAGGCATCGCTTACAGGATTACGGTAACTGAGCGTATGGTTTGCTATGAAAAAGTTGTGTTTACTCCTCTGCATGGGAAGCTGGATGTTTCCATCAGACGGGGATTCCTACCTTGAAAGCAGAGTTAACCAAATGAGCCTTAAAAGAGCGCTATTGTCTCAAAAAGACGTGGCTCTTACATCTGCTAGAGAAACATTTGTTCTTCATGTAGCAAACACCTGCACAGAAGTGCATGCTTTATTAAATACAGACGTGCCCCTGCATTTTGGGGAGTTAATTCAGGCCATCTTTAATGCGTCCTCGACTACGGGGTTACCTTACTTTTTTAAAGTTATAAGCAGTGGCCTTGTGACTTTTCAAACTATATTTGGTGTCTTCTCGGCATTTTTTCATTCAATTTTTTCCAGCATCTTTGGTGGATTCCCCTTAATACTCGCATTAGTTGCCGGTGTGCTTCTATTAATTTGTTTATTTAAATATGGATGCACATCCTGCAGCACACAACAATATTTCTCGGCTGTTGCTGCTCCGCAACCGAATGCTTAGTTATTACGGAGCGCTGCCTCTGGCTACATTGAGTGCAGCTTATGGATTATCGTTTCGATTTTCCTTTTCCACATGCGTTCAACCTGTCTTCCATTGCCTGAGCTAGGATTTCGACTTCCCCTTAGTGGTTCATGACTTGCTCTAATCTGGCGGAGGGATTATGGCCTTAGCAGCGATACATGGAATAATGGGACGTTGGAATGTTTTTGCAGTGGCGCATGACTTCTTGGCACGCAGTTACATTGAAGATGACCCGAGTTTTCCTCCGATGGTGATAGAGGCTCCGGTCGTTGAGGAACATGTATGTTCATTCCCACTATTGAATTGGATGGCTGAAATGTTTTCAGATGAGAACAATGACTTCCTCTTGGAGGCTGTTGCTACATACTGTGCGTATACGCTGTTGGAATAAGACTCTTTGATTTTTCTACCTATTCTTTATTATTTAGTTACTGATTTCTATCAAACAGCGAATAATTTTTTATGCAAATTTGACCTTGACTCTGCTTTTCAGGCTTGGACTCTGCGTTCGTAATTCGCCCACGTTTATATCACATGCTTCGATCAAGGGAAGGTGTCGTGGGCTGAGCCTTGCACTCACACCGTGTTAAGTTAGCATGGGTTTATTAGAAGCGTAAAAGCCATTTTTGCTTTCCTGCTCTGCTTTGCACACGACACGCACTTGCAATATTATTTAGAGAAGGCTGAGTATCTTGCTTCCCATGAGAATAATTTGTTATGCTAAATTTTTTCGACTGCCTCGCTAGTTTAGTGTGTATAGTGAGAGCATGGAACACCAAGGTTATCTTGGACACTGTGTCTGTTATTCGGAATGATCCTCGCACGTTCGAGCCATAACACATATGCAGCTGTGGCCACATCTGATACTGGCACGTTTAATAATGCACTGTGCACTGTGCAGGCATGATTACACACAAATGGAGAACATTTGTATCCTGACAGTTTGTGCAGAACTCAATGTGATCCACTACTGCTGAGTACCAGAGGTAGGGGTCCGCCCATGTAATCCTACGAGACCTTCTGTAGTTATAAACTAACCTGCTAGGTAGGGAGGGTGAAATCTAGGTATATTTTAAATCTGTTTCCCATTAGCATTATAAGATGCTTTCTCCCTTTGTATTTTATGGAATAGTAACAATGCTGACAACCTTGTTTCTGATAATATGTTTGCTTGTATTATCTAAGGTACTGCGCATGAGATTACGGCATTAGAAATAAACATTTCAAACTTGCATGTGTCTTTATTTACTTCTTGTTTTGGACTGGTGTAGGACTATAACGAAAGAGTGCTCTTGGTATCCACCTTACTTTGGGTAATCTAAGTTGCATGTTCTGGGTTGACTAGTCATTGTTGTTTTTGCTATAGGACGAAGAACCAATGAGTCACTGATTGCTAGTCTGTTAGGGGGTTTGGGTACTAAGGTGGGGATTGGAACACCGTAATTCACTGAGGTCCTAAGTCTTTATGCACAGTTCTGTGTAGGAGCAGAATCCCTGCAACAGTAGTTACAACAAAAAGGCTCGATAAAGGGCTTTGAGTTTGAAACAGAATATGAAATTGAAGAATAATTGATAACCCCAGCCAAGAAAGGGAGCAAGTGTGCAAATTTCACAGTGCCTTCGGCCAGGGTATTTGTTACAATAAAAAGGCTCGATAAAGGCCTGCACTTTGAATAGGAATATGAAATAGTTGATAATCACAGCTAAGGAATGCAGCAAGTAGTTGTGTGTATGTGTGGATGATGTGTTGATTGAGTGGAATATGAAAAAGGTGAAAAATAAGAAAGGCTGGAGACACGCAAACTACCCACTGTCAGTGAAGTGGATCTTTGGATTTCCAGCTCAATACACAGATAGGGTGTTGGATTCCGCAGTGGGAGCAAGAGAAACGAGTACCACATCTAAGGAAGCAAGCTAGTGCACAAAGTACACACAGTGTGTGGTAGAAAGGATGCAAAAAAGGACGCAAGTGTGCAAATTACCCACTGCCATTCACGGGTAGTAGTTACCAAGAAGGCTGTATAAAGGGGTTGCACTTTGAATTTGAAATAAAGAAGAATAATTGATAACCCCAGCCAAGAAAGGCAGCAAGTAGGTGTGCGTATGTGTGGATGATGTGTTGATTGAGCGGAAGATGAATACGTTGAAAAATAAGAAAGGCTGCAGACATGCAAACTTTCCACTTCTTTGTAAGGGAAGTGGATGTTTAGTTTTCCAGTGTATATATATATATATATATATATATATATATATATATATATATATATATATATATATATTCACTGAAAAAAACATAGGTTTCACACACGTTATAGTTAGGAATTAGCATTTAAAAAACCTTGCAAATTCATTGAAAAAAACATAGGTTTCACACATGTTATAGTTAGCTGGACATTTCACTCATACTAAACCTTTGAAATTCCCCCGGTATAGTTAGTTCAGCTAAATATAACTCGCGCGCCCGCAATCCACTACTGATGTAGTCACATATTACATCACTCATGACATGGTCAGTGACATCACTCATGACATCACTGATGTCATCTCAAATGACATCACTGATGACATCACTGATGACATCATCCTTGTGAAAGAGTGGCAGACATCCTCTCAGCGTAATATAACCTTTGATACACACATTCAAAAATAGAAACTAAAATTTTCAAAACAATGGAGATACCAATACCAGTTACAACAACCTATTCAGTAATTCCACCATCTACATACACATCCACTCATTCACCAACAGTTCTATATAGTCACTCATACATGTACTCACTCATCATATGTACTCATACACCTATACATCCTATTACACACCGACACTCATCCATAGAGTTACTCACACACATACTCACACATGCAAATAAACTATCAAACATCCATTTATTTGCATATACAGCTATACACACACCACTACACATACTTTTACAGAAACGTACACATACTTGCTCTCTTAAACAATCACTTATAAAAACACATACTTATTTATACAGGAACTCTTCCAATCGCTCACTCTCACATATAATCACTTTTATACATCAATACTCACATATACTAGATTAAAACATATGTAGTTACTCATAAAGATACTATTGAGACAGTCATTCACTCACTAACACACCCATACACACACTCATCCACCCATACAGTCCTGCACACATGCTGTCTTCAAAACACATACAAACAGTGAGTCACTCATTCATGCATTTATGCGCTAAGTAATACCCCCCACCGAACCATACAGACACTCATACTAATAACCCATATAGACACTCATGTAGCTACTCACCAACCCATGCAGCCACTTATAGACAAAGTGAGACACTGATACAGATATTTATATATTTAAACATTACTCGCTAATACATGTATTCCCTAAGATACACTTAATAAGTCAGTTATACAATCATTTTTACAAAAAACATCCATTTAGACACTTATTTACGCATTTATTCTTCTATCAACCTTATACATATATAAAAAATATTATTTTTCAGAAAGACACACATTCCCACAAGCCAACAAAAAAGAGGTAAACATTACATGTAATGCCACTGATTTCTTATATTGGCTAAACTCCAAGGAATTGTATTGTAGTTGTGTTGGTTCTATACTTTACTAGACTTATCCAAACATAGTAAAATAAAGCATAAACTATAAAAGCAACTGCCCCTTGTTTACATCCGTGTGCGCTAAATAGTAGTTGCAGAAAACTTCACGCCCAAACAAGTGCTTGCTAAACACAGGAATTGATGCTCAAATTAGTGGATATACAAGGGGTAAAATAAACACGTTGTTAGTATGTTTCTTTCTTGTGCACAATCGTTGAAACAAACTAAATGTGACGGAATAAACCTCTCATTGAAGCGTCCAATTAACATAAAGCAAAGAAACCAGCACATACTGGCTGACGCCTATTGTAAGCAAAGGGTGTGTGTGACTTTAGTCATTTCACTTTGTTTTATTAGCAGCAGCTGCCGCTCTGTCGCTGTAATGTGAGCTGCAAAGGAAACAAAATGTGTCTAACCACCTCCTGTTCAGCCATGTCAATGTGAGTGGACGAAACACTGAACGAGTAAAGAATGAAACCACATGCATGCCAGCATTTTAGAAGAGGAAAAGTGGGAACCTTAAAAAAACAATAATCGGGAAAATTTATTTTCCTCCTTGACTTGAATCAAAGCAGAAGCAATCTGAAGAGGGAGACACAAAAATAGACATGTTTGGCTTAAACAATCGGGAGTATCCCTCTTAACTCGGGTCTCAAGGCATGTATGCAACCATGATATAATACACGTGATCATATATTACATCCGCTGCTGCGGGTCCCTAACGCTGGATCACTCGCTATTCATACATATAATTACCCATTTGTAAAGATACGGTATAGTGCGCGTTCAGAGCGTGGTATGTGCAACAAGGTAAAACAAAGGGGGGCATGGCTTTATTGCAGCACTGAGGAGCAATGAGCTCCGTTACGATGCTAGCGAGGGTGGTATCTATGAACCGTAAATGACGAGATTAATAGGTGTACGCATTTTCGATACGCTACTTAGAAGGGTTCGTCTTATTTACAGGTTTCTTCGTTTTTACCCTCGGGTTCCATTTTAGATACGGCATCCATTTTGTTTCTTGCCCTCACGTAGTCAGCGAACAGGCAAATGTCCGCCTCATGACCCTGTGATTCCCAAGACTGGGGGATGACACGGCAGAGACAGATGGCTCCGCAGCTGGGTAATCTTCCCACGTTGGCCTATTGTTTCAGCCTTGCATGCGCTCGGCTCGAATCCTTTGATCCTGGGATTGCGCTTCCGATATTACCTCCACACTCCTTCTCCTTCTGTTGTCTGACTTCCTTGCACCTGTTCCTGTCTCTTGCTCTCGTCCTTTTACAACTAGAGTGGAATGTGCATAACAGCAGGATAATGTGCTTTTACATTTGGGAACCGACACATGTTACTGTGATTATGTTCCGGGTTTCCGACACCATGAATGAAGCCCTTTTAAGTTTATTTTGGGAACTGAGTGGTAACCTTTTGTTCGTTACGTTATTGAATGCTGAAAACGTGTATAAAAGGAGCGATCCACATTTACAATTAGAAGCAGGCTCTTGGAACCTACACTCTGTTGTACTTCCTATGACTTTTGCATCCCTGCAGTAATAAACGCTGATCTTTGACGCCGAAGGAAGTGTCCCGTGTCTCTGTCACTTGTGCGCCGAACAGGTATCCTACGAAGGTTTCAGGTGTTGTTCCCTGGCACCGCTGGATCTTAAAGATTCCAGTCCTTCAGTTGGCGCCCAACGTGGGGCGACATCAGCGGTACCGGTCCAAATCCTGACGATTGCGAGGAACTTCGTGTGAAATCTCCGAGGAAAAGGTGCACCCCGCTTCATCGACCCTGTTGTCGAAATAAGTGGTCCGAAGATTTTTTCCGCGAAGATTCCCGCCTCCTGACGGCTGCAACGGATCGATGCTCTGACTGTCGACCTGTTTTGGTGCCTGGCGTAGTCCTTTGTATGGCGAGACGATAGACGGGCCTTCCTGGTGACGCCATCGAGCTCTCAGTTAAGTATTTGTGGGTTGCTCCCAGTCCTTAGTTGTTGGCATGGTTCCATTGCATTTGTGGTGCTTAGTTGTTGGTTTTTAGTTGTTATTTGACAGTTGCAATTGCCAAAAACCGAGGGTTTTGTCTTTCACGAAGATTTAATACTTTGGTAACCCTTGAAGTTTGATACTTGGTTAGTGTGCATGATGCCTAGCCGTAGTGGTTTCATTGGTTTCTTCAAATGTTGCAACAAGGACTCCCGGTTGGAGGACTCGTGTCCGATACCTCCAGTTGGAACTCCGATATATGAGCTCTATAGTCGACATGGTGTGGGCCCCATTATATATAGTGACTATTGGATCCGTTATACGAGAAAGGATGGTGTCCTTAGTTGGCCACCACACGGAAGTTTTGAAATGGAGATTTTAGATAATCTAGAAACTAAATTATTTAAGAAAAAAGCTAGGCCAGCTATGTTTGATTCCCTTCGGTTGTGGCGTAAAGAGGCCAAACAGAAAGAAATCAAACAGCTTAAAAAGAATCGTAAGGAAGGTATCGTCCCGATAATGCAAGTTGTACAACAATGTCAGCGAGATAAAGAAGAAAAAGAAATAGAAGTTTCTGCTAGACTACTTCACATGAGAATAGACAAATGTTATCTGGTATTACCAACTAGTCTTGATAAGACAGAAGAGGACTCGAAGGAGGATCCTCTGTTAGCGTATTTGATGAAATCACCACCTCCTTATGCACAGGGTGCTACAGCCCCGGTAGTTCCTCTTGTAGTTCCTCTTGTAGTTCCTCCTGTAGTTCCTCCTGTAGTTCCAGCGGCTGCTGGTCAGCCTGTTGTTGGTCCTGCGTTTGTCCTACCACCTGGTCCTATTCCTAATGCTCCTTTGCCTGTACCTCCTCAGTCAATTGTTCCTGCTACCTCAGCCGTTCCGGCTACCTCTGCTGTCCCTACGTTCACTTCTAATGTAGTCGCTCCTGTTCTTTTTTCTCCTTCTGTTCGTAATCGTATCCCTAATACTGTCGCTACTCTTTACTCCCCACTTTCTGGATCGTTATGTCGACCCGATGTCTCTGAAACTCCTCAGAGGCGCAGTCAAATCCCTGGTGGAAGGGAGAGTGCCACGTTGGTAACTATGGCGCGTAGATGGATAAGACACCCCGTTAACTACCCGCCGCGCGTGGTCTTTGATACGTTTTCTCAGTTTAATGAGCCCACTCAGAGATTTGTGTTTGAAGAAATGTGTAACTTTTTGAGAGAAGAATGGCACAATGATGATTTAGATAATGTACCGCCCGATATGACTGAACTTCAGAGTCAATTTTCGAACGGCATGATTGTAGGTGGAGATGTACGACGTGCATTAGAGCGATTATTAGCCTTACGGTGCACAGTGTTTTCTCGAGTGTCGTTTGATGACGATTCCGATACTCAGAGAACGAACTCTGGTCAGTATCCTATGAGAGAGGTTCCGCCAGTATACATGCCAGGTGACCCGCAAGCTAATCCTGTGATTCTGCCATACTTTCAGAGAGTTTGGATACACCTCCCATGGAAGCGATCAGTAGTTTTGCAGGTAAAACAATCTTTACCTGATCCACGCAAGAATCCGGCAGGTTATTATAAGGAGTTGTCTCAACTGGTAGACGCTACTATTATGAATCTTGCGGACATCGACATGCTGTTTGGCAATGTCGTACCACAACCGATTTGGGCGAAAATTCGCTAAGAGAATCATTTAGTTGAGTTAGGTGGTGACTGGGCTACACTAATAGCGGCAGATGGACGACAAGTTGGTGGGGCTAAGCCTGAGCAGTTAATTACGGATCTGCCTCAGAAAATTATTACACTTATGAAAATGCTCATGCCAGCGATGAAGGTAAATTGGGATAAATTAGCCGCTTGTAAGCAAAAGAAGGACGAGAGTGTCTCCGATTTCTTTACCAGATTCGAAGAGGCATTTGTCGACCATAGTGGTCAGGATATGGGCACCGAGGGAGGCCAACAGTTATTTGTTGATAAATTTGTATTGAATTTGTTGCCCGAACTATGCAACAAATTGAAAAAATCAGAGAGTGCTTGGGCGGTTTCAACTACTGCTCAAATATTAGCGACAGCTCAATACTATGAGAATAGGGAAAAGGAAGAAAGTGATCGTTCAGACAAGAAAACGAAGGAGCTTAAAACGAAGGTTTTGTTACAGCAAGCGTATCCTCCGCGATCAAATCAAAATGATTCTCAACAGCAATATCGACCACAATTACAATCTTCCAGGATGCAGTCACGATCTGACTTCTCCGACTTTAGATCTACGCTTGGGTATAATCAGTGTGCATATTGTAGAAGAGAGGGCCATATAAAATATGATTGCCCAGCTTTGCGTGACCGGCTTAACGGTGTGTCAGCACGAGGGGGTCGTGGTGGTCCTCAACAAGCACCCCGAGGTAGAGGCCGCGGTGCCCCTCAAATAATCCACATTTGTATAGCGCACAATCACCCGTTAGGGTCTCTAGGCGCTCGGGGCCATCGGGAAGATTAAGCAAGCTATTGCCCAGAGTCGCATGGTGCTGGGCTAACCTGCCGCTGGAGCTGGGGATCGAACCCTGATCCCCAGATTCCAGCGTCAGTCTCCCTGGCCGCGGCGCCACACCTCTCAAAATCAAAATCATGAGCGCCCTCATACCCCATCAGACGCAAATAATTATTTTGACCAACGAAATGTGAGGTCCGATAAATCAGCACAGTATCATGTGGACGATTATTACGTCGAACATGAGATTGATGCAGGTAACCGCTACTAGGACAGCCATCGACAGAGAGAGGGAGTAGTATCAGTTCCGGTTGATCAGAGTGGGCCTTACGTCGCAGTTGCTACATCTGGCGTAGTTGAGCCTTTTCTGTTAGACACTGGTGCGACGAAAAGTTCCATCATGCACTCGAAACTCCCTGGCGCACCTTTGTCCGGCTTAACAAATGTTTCCATTGGATTCTCTGGCGCCCCTGTTAGCAATCCTGTCTCTAGCCCTTTGTCCCTTACGATTGGTCCTCATGAGTTAGAGGCCCCATTGATTTTATCTACTGGTTGTGGTGAGAATCTTTTGGGCTTGGATTTGTTAAAACGGTTATATGCGACTTTGTACTGCTCTCCTGCGGGAGTGGAGCTTACATTAGGTCAGAGAGCGATCTCTCCTATGTACGTATCAATTGATAAGTTCCCACCGGAATTGAGTTCCCTTCCTGCGTCGTTATGGGCTACGGGTCCCAATGATGTAGGCTTATTGGACATCCCACCTTATGTGGTCCAGTTGAAATTGAACGTGCGTTTCCGACGTATACCACAGTATCGTATCTCTTTTGAGGGTGAGCGAGCACTATTAGCGATCATTTATGACCTGATCGAAAAGGATGTCATTGAAGAAACTCGAGGCAATGTGTGTAATAGTCCTGTGTTACCGATTTTGAAACGCACAGATCCAACTAAACCTCCTGTGTACCGCTTTGTAATTGATTTACGAGAAGTAAATAAAATCGTGATTCCCCAGTTTCCTGTGGTGCCTGACATCACGGCTTTGTTGACCCTGATTCCGGCTTCTGCCTCCTGGTTCACGGTAATCGATCTAAAGAATGCTTTCTTTAGTATTCCGATCGCTGAGGAAAGCAGAGACCTATTCGGATTTTCACTGGGTGGTCGCAGTTTTAGATTTAAACGCGCACCTCAGGGCTACTGTGAAAGTCCGTCGATCTATAGCCAAGCACTTAAAAGTCAGCTTGATGCATTTGTGTTGCCGACAGGCGCAGCCTTAGTTCAATACGTTGACGACCTATTAGTGGCAGCTGATACAGAGGCTATTTGCAGAACCGCTACAGTATCATTATTGCAGCACCTATGTGACTTACATCACAAGGTGTCACCTTCTAAGCTACAATATTGTTGTCAAGAAGTAACCTACTTAGGTCACTTACTGTCAAAGGATGGGAGAAGGTTGACCCCAGAGAGAATTGCAGCGATTGCTCGAATGACTGTGCCAAAGACTCAGAGAGATGTACGTGCCTTTCTAGGTATTACGTCATACTGCAGACAATGGATTCCAAATTTTTCATTGTCGGCGAAACCATTGATAGCCCTTACGTGCAAGGATGTTTCATCTCCTTTGCCATGGACTGAAGAGTGTCAGAAAAGTTTTTCTGAATTGCGTGATGCGTTGTGTTCGGCTCCTGTGTTGGGTACTCCTGATTACAATAAGCCGTTCACACTCTATGTTCACGAGAGGGACGGTTGTGCGTTGAGTGTTCTGACACAACAATTTGGCGACAAACAGCGTCCATGCGCATATTTTTCTTCGACCTTAGACCCAGTAGCTAGAGCCTTGCCGAGTTGTTTGAGAGCAACCGCGGCAGCTGCGGCGTCCATTCGACAGTCCGCAGGTCTGGTCATGGATAATATGCTCACGGTGATGGTCCCGCATGCAGTCGACACTCTCTTGAACCGAACGAAAACTCAACATTTGACAAGCGCAAGGTTGTCTGGATATGAGTTGACGTTATTGGCAAGTCACATACGGATAAAACGGTGTAATGTGTTGAATCCAGCAACGTTGTTGCCGATCGAAATGGAATTAAGTGATGTAACACCACATGATTGCTATTTGAGAACTGAAGAGGAGACAAAGGGTCGTATTGACCTGAAAAACACTGCATTGGTAGATCCCGATGGTACTTTGTATGTGGATGGTTCATGTTTTAAGTTACCAAATGGTGATGTGACGACTGCGTATGCTGTAGTAACATTGAGTACGGTTGTGGAATCTGCGAGATTGAGTCAGAATTCGGCCCAAGCGGCTGAGTTGATCGCCTTGACGAGAGCGTGTGTGTTATCCAGAGGGAAGCGGGTGAATGTGTTTACAGACAGCCAGTATGCTTTTGGTGTGGCGCATAGTTTTGGTCGATTGTGGAGAGAAAGAGGATTTTTGACGTCGCATGGTACGAAGATTCAGCACGGACAGCTTGTGAATGACCTTTTGGACGCACTTACATTGCCTAAAGAGGTGGCAATAATCAAATGTAGTGCGCATCGGAAGGTGACGGATGATGTTGGTCGCGGTAATGCGTGTGCGGATGAGATTGCGAAGGAGACGGCCAGAGATCTGACAAATCGAATGTACGTTGCGAATTCAGTAAGATGGCCAGCGGAGACTAGTATGTGTGAGGACACAGTTGAGAGTGTGAAGAAGATACAGGATGAAGCTACTGAGATGGAAAAGACTCAGTGGAAAGAAAGTACGGGAAAGTTAGACGAGAATGGATGTTGGGTTGATTTGTCGGAAAAACAGAGATGGATGTTACCAGATGCATACGTGCTTGCTGTTGTTACTATGGCTCATGGTACATCACACATTAATACGAAAGGCATATGTAAATTGCTGTCGCCCGTATGGAAGAATGAATGAATTATTAAATGTGCGGAGAGAGTAGTTAAGAATTGCATGGTATGTTTGATGTATAATCCTGGCAAGGGCACCCCCACTCCACATGGTCATTTTGCTCCTCCCACATGTCCCTTTGAAATTATTCAGTTAGACTTTATCCACATGGAGAGATGCAATAATTTAAAGTTCGTCTTGGTTGTAGTTTGTGCGTTCTCCAGATGGATTGAGGCTTACCCCCTAAAGGATAATACTGCCCTGTCCACAGCAAAGGTCCTACTCAAAGAGTATTTCCCCAGGTATGGAATGCCACGGATTGTATGGTCAGATAACGGAAGTGAGTTTGTGGGAAGTGTAATGAAGAGTGTATGTCGTGGTCTTGGCATAAATCAGAAATTTCATAGTGCTAATCATCCTCAGTCTGCGGGTTTAGTGGAAAGATATAATGGCACTCTGAAACTGAAACTTGCCAAAATCCAGGCAACGACTGGTCTATCATGGCCCGACGCTTTGCCTTTAGCTCTCCTATCGACCAGAGCGACTGTGCACTCTCGAGTAGGACTCAGCCCATATGAGATTGTGTTCGGCCGTCCTGCGAACATTTGGGGAGTTCCGAGGCCTAAAGAATTTGACAGACTTGAATATCCAATGTTAATCGACTATCTCTATGATCTGACTGCTAAATTGAGTTTGATTCATCAACAGGTCTTTGAGGCTCTACCGACACAAACAGAGGGTCCTGGTCATCGGCTCCAACCAGGTGATTGGGTTCTTACCCGCAACTTTGGACGAAAACGAAATCTTGAGCCAAGGTTCGTGGGACCTTACCAGGTGTTGCTGGCAACGAGGACTGCGGTTCGGCTGGAAGGGAGAAAACACTGGGTGCATGCCACCCACACCAAGAAAATTCCGCTCCCATTGCCAGCAGATAGTTGGATCAGAAAAGGATTCGGCTCGTCGGAAACTTACGTCCCTCTAAATTACGTGCCGTTTAGTGACGCACAGCCTGTAGGAGATAACACAGTAAGACCCGACACCCCTGTTGAACCATCCGAAGTTAACCCTCTTTCAGCAACATTGGAGAATTCAAGTTCTGAACAATTGCGTGGACAATCGAACACTCCTTTGCCCTCTGATCCACTGTTTGAAGAGCAGACTCGCCCCGGAAGAAGTCGATACTTTCTTCGACCGCGCTAACAGACTAATAAATTATTTTTAATTTTTTCGAATTTACATCACCTCTATTGTTGCCATAAAAATTGTGGACGTGTATATATATATATATGTATATATGTCATCAAACAAAGTCTGCCCTTTTGAATAAAGCCTCACAGCCACAGGTTGTATTTCAGCCATTTAATCAGGATGTGAACAACAGCCTCCAAGTAAAAACGATGTCCTCCAAATTCAAACGCCCGACGCGTTTCGTGCTTCCTGAGCACTTGGTCACGGGCTGGGATTTGAAAGCAGTTCAAGAGTCAATTGGCACCACCTGTGTTCAAGTACCATGCCCCAGTGGGCGTGACAGCTAGCGCTGCCTGCTGGTCTTTGTAGTGCCAAAAACGTATTACTTCAGTGAGTGGCTCATGAAGTGCAAGATAATCCATCAAAAATTAAAACCTCAGTGGGGTGAAGACAAATGTCTTAAACTTGAAAGGCTGCAGAGTAGCGTCAGCATCCAGGCTCCGATGGCCCTCCAAAGTGCTGGCGTCATCAAACACCAGCGGAGATCTGCAGCGCGGCGGGGCTTCATTCGCGACCGAGCCTGGCCGCTTTAAATCATCAAACAAAGTCTGCCCTTTTGAATAAAGCCTCACAGCCACAGGTTGTATTTCAGCCATTTAATCAGGATGTGAACAACAGCCTCCAAGTAAAAACGATGTCCTCCAAATTCAAACGCCAGACGCGTTTCGTGCTTCCTGAGCACTTGGTCACGGGCTGGGATTTGAAAGCAGTTCAAGAGTCAATTGGCACCACCTGTGTTCAAGTACCATGCCCCAGTGGGCGTGACAGCGAGCGCTGCCTGCTGGTCTTTGTAGTGCCAAAAACGTATTACTCCAGTGAGTGGCTCATGAAGTGCAAGATAATCCATCAAAAATTAAAACCTCAGTGGGGTGAAGACAAATGTCTTAAACTTGAAAGGCTGCAGAGTAGTGTCAGCATCCAGGCTCCGATGGCCCTCCAAAGTGCTGGCGTCATCAAACACCAGCGGAGATCCGCAGCGCGGCGGGGCTTCATTCGCGACCGAGCCTGGCCGCTTTAAATCATCAAACAAAGTCTGCCCTTTTGAATAAAGCCTCACAGCCACAGGTTGTATTTCAGCCATTTAATCAGGATGTGAACAACAGCCTCCATGTTTGATGATTTAAAGCGGCCAGGCTCGGTCGCGAATGAAGCCCCGCCGCGCTGCGGATCTCCGCTGGTATTTGATGACGCCAGCACTTTGGAGGGCCATCGGAGCCTGGATGCTGACGCTACTCTGCAGCCTTTCAAGTTTAAGACATTTGTCTTCACCCCACTGAGGTTTTAATTTTTGATGGATTATCTTGCACTTCATGAGCCACTCACTGGAGTAATACGTTTTTGGCACTACAAAGACCAGCAGGCAGCGCTCGCTGTCACGCCCACTGGGGCATGGTACTTGAACACAGGTGGTGCCAATTGACTCTTGAACTGCTTTCAAATCCCAGCCCGTGACCAAGTGCTCAGGAAGCACGAAACGCGTCGGGCGTTTGAATTTGGAGGACATCGTTTTTACTTGGAGGCTGTTGTTCACATCCTGATTAAATGGCTGAAATACAACCTGTGGCTGTGAGGCTTTATTCAAAAGGGCAGACTTTGTTTGATGACTTAAAGCGGCCAGGCTCGGTCGCGAATGAAGCCCCGCCGCGCTGCAGATCTCCGCTGGTGTTTGATGACGCCAGCACTTTGGAGGGCCATCGGAGCCTGGATGCTGACGCTACTCTGCAGCCTTTCAAGTTTAAGACATTTGTCTTCACCCCACTGAGGTTTTAATTTTTGATGGATTATCTTGCACTTCATGAGCCACTCACTGGAGTAATACGTTTTTGGCACTACAAAGACCAGCAGGCAGCGCTCGCTGTCACGCCCACTGGGGCATGGTACTTGAACACAGGTGGTGCCAATTGACTCTTGAACTGCTTTCAAATCCCAGCCCGTGACCAAGTGCTCAGGAAGCACGAAACGCGTCGGGCGTTTGAATTTGGAGGACATCGTTTTTACTTGGAGGCTGTTGTTCACATCCTGATTAAATGGCTGAAATACAACCTGTGGCTGTGAGGCTTTATTCAAAAGGGCAGACTTTGTTTGATGATTTAAAGCGGCCAGGCTCGGTCGCGAATGAAGCCCCGCCGCGCTGCGGATCTCCGCTGGTGTTTGATGACGCCAGCACTTTGGAGGGCCATCGGAGCCTGGATGCTGACGCTACTCTGCAGCCTTTCAAGTTTAAGACATTTGTCTTCACCCCACTGAGGTTTTAATTTTTGATGGATTATCTTGCACTTCATGAGCCACTCACTGGAGTAATACGTTTTTGGCACTACAAAGACCAGCAGGCAGCGCTCGCTGTCACGCCCACTGGGGCATGGTACTTGAACACAGGTGGTGCCAATTGACTCTTGAACTGCTTTCAAATCCCAGCCCGTGACCAAGTGCTCAGGAAGCACGAAACGCGTCGGGCGTTTGAATTTGGAGGACATCGTTTTTACTTGGAGGCTGTTGTTCACATCCTGATTAAATGGCTGAAATACAACCTGTGGCTGTGAGGCTTTATTCAAAAGGGCAGACTTTGTTTGATGATTTAAAGCGGCCAGGCTCGGTCGCGAATGAAGCCCCGCCGCGCTGCGGATCTCCGCTGGTGTTTGATGACGCCAGCACTTTGGAGGGCCATCGGAGCCTGGATGCTGACGCTACTCTGCAGCCTTTCAAGTTTAAGACATTTGTCTTCACCCCACTGAGGTTTTAATTTTTGATGGATTATCTTGCACTTCATGAGCCACTCACTGGAGTAATACGTTTTTGGCACTACAAAGACCAGCAGGCAGCGCTCGCTGTCACGCCCACTGGGGCATGGTACTTGAACACAGGTGGTGCCAATTGACTCTTGAACTGCTTTCAAATCCCAGCCCGTGACCAAGTGCTCAGGAAGCACGAAACGCGTCGGGCGTTTGAATTTGGAGGACATCGTTTTTACTTGGAGGCTGTTGTTCACATCCTGATTAAATGGCTGAAATACAACCTGTGGCTGTGAGGCTTTATTCAAAAGGGCAGACTTTGTTTGATGATTTAAAGCGGCCAGGCTCGGTCGCGAATGAAGCCCCGCCGCGCTGCGGATCTCCGCTGGTGTTTGATGACGCCAGCACTTTGGAGGGCCATCGGAGCCTGGATGCTGACGCTACTCTGCAGCCTTTCAAGTTTAAGACATTTGTCTTCACCCCACTGAGGTTTTAATTTTTGATGGATTATCTTGCACTTCATGAGCCACTCACTGGAGTAATACGTTTTTGGCACTACAAAGACCAGCAGGCAGCGCTCGCTGTCACGCCCACTGGGGCATGGTACTTGAACACAGGTGGTGCCAATTGACTCTTGAACTGCTTTCAAATCCCAGCCCGTGACCAAGTGCTCAGGAAGCACGAAACGCGTCGGGCGTTTGAATTTGGAGGACATCGTTTTTACTTGGAGGCTGTTGTTCACATCCTGATTAAATGGCTGAAATACAACCTGTGGCTGTGAGGCTTTATTCAAAAGGGCAGACTTTGTTTGATGATTTAAAGCGGCCAGGCTCGGTCGCGAATGAAGCCCCGCCGCGCTGCGGATCTCCGCTGGTGTTTGATGACGCCAGCACTTTGGAGGGCCATCGGAGCCTGGATGCTGACGCTACTCTGCAGCCTTTCAAGTTTAAGACATTTGTCTTCACCCCACTGAGGTTTTAATTTTTGATGGATTATCTTGCACTTCATGAGCCACTCACTGGAGTAATACGTTTTTGGCACTACAAAGACCAGCAGGCAGCGCTCGCTGTCACGCCCACTGGGGCATGGTACTTGAACACAGGTGGTGCCAATTGACTCTTGAACTGCTTTCAAATCCCAGCCCGTGACCAAGTGCTCAGGAAGCACGAAACGCGTCGGGCGTTTGAATTTGGAGGACATCGTTTTTACTTGGAGGCTGTTGTTCACATCCTGATTAAATGGCTGAAATACAACCTGTGGCTGTGAGGCTTTATTCAAAAGGGCAGACTTTGTTTGATGATTTAAAGCGGCCAGGCTCGGTCGCGAATGAAGCCCCGCCGCGCTGCGGATCTCCGCTGGTGTTTGATGACGCCAGCACTTTGGAGGGCCATCGGAGCCTGGATGCTGACGCTACTCTGCAGCCTTTCAAGTTTAAGACATTTGTCTTCACCCCACTGAGGTTTTAATTTTTGATGGATTATCTTGCACTTCATGAGCCACTCACTGGAGTAATACGTTTTTGGCACTACAAAGACCAGCAGGCAGCGCTCGCTGTCACGCCCACTGGGGCATGGTACTTGAACACAGGTGGTGCCAATTGACTCTTGAACTGCTTTCAAATCCCAGCCCGTGACCAAGTGCTCAGGAAGCACGAAACGCGTCGGGCGTTTGAATTTGGAGGACATCGTTTTTACTTGGAGGCTGTTGTTCACATCCTGATTAAATGGCTGAAATACAACCTGTGGCTGTGAGGCTTTATTCAAAAGGGCAGACTTTGTTTGATGATATATATATATATATATATTGTGTACCTTTTTCCTTACAGCTAGGAGGCGTATATTGAACTCAATGAACTCTTGATTAAAAACCTTTTCATCTGGGTTAACCGTAGGGCCGTGCGGGTACTTCCTCCTGTTTAGCAGGTATCTGACACTAGGTCGATTACTTTTGTCGATTTCTGGGAACTCCTGGGGATTGATAATCGCTACTCAGAACGAAGTGCGTCAAGAACGTCACGGACGGTTTTTAGAAGATGGAGTCTTCTAAGCTGTTGGAAATTGAGAAAATGGTGGCGCAAAGAATTCCAGTCCTTCAGCACCCGCCACTATGAGGCAAATATGCCACTTTCCCGCAATCTCATCCATTTAATGATTCACCAACACAGCAGAGAATGATGATGACAATATAGCTGAAGAGATCTGCAGGTGGCACACATAAACTGAGGCGTCCCCCAGACTTGGGAAGGAGGAGATGGTATATGATGCTATGATTACGTTTGGTTTTCCCCATTACTCTTAGTCCTACTCGTCCTCGACCCAGTCATCACTCATGAGGTATTCCACAGACAGGAAACAAAACAGGAAACGCTTTTAGGCTCCACCCCGCCCTCCTGCCAGGTGCTATATCAGACCCTACCACCAGAAGCACATCCTGACACACCAAGCAACAAAGGCCTGGACAGGGAGGGAGGGTGGGAAGTATGACTGGGTCGAGGACGAGTAGGACTAAGAGTAATGGGGATTACCAAACGTAATCATAGCATTACCTCTACGTCCCTCGTCCTCGACCCAGTCATCTCTCATGAGGCATACCAAAGCAACGCCCTACAGGCCTTTGGCAACCCAAACACAGCAAAACACAGACCAGACACAAAGGAGTGCAGCAAGTGAAAAAAGTTTAATAAACAAAACAGAACTCAGAGAGGAGGGGGAACCCTCACAGCCTGCAATACCCCACGACCAAAATTGGTCTGGTCAGACAGGGCACAATTCAACCTGTAGTGCCTCACAAACGTGGACTCGGAGACCCAGGTCCCAGCCCGACAAATCTCATCAAGAGACACACCATGGTAAGCAGCCCAGGAGGCAGACACGCCCCGAGTGGAACGCACCTGAACACCCGCCGCACTAGGCAAACCAGCACCAACATAGGCAAGAGTGAAGACAGCCTTAATCCAGCGACCCAAGGTGAGCCTGGAAGCAGCCTTACCCTTACCAGCCAAACCAAAGGTGACAAAGAGAGAGTCAGAAGAGCGAAACTCCCCAGAACGAGCCACATAAATGGACAAGGCACGCCTCAGGTCCAAAGAATGAAGCAACAGCTCAGAAGGAGAAGAAGGAGAAGGACACAAAGAAGGAAGAACCAGCTCCTCAGAGGAATGGAAACGGGAGCGGACCTTGGGGACAAAACCAGGATCCAAAGAGAGCACAACAGCGTCATCCAGAAAACGCAAAAACGGGGGGGAACAACGCAAGGCCGTAAGCTCCCCCAGCCGCCTCGCAGAATTTATGGCCACCAGAAAAGCCAGCTTGTAGGACAGAAACTTAAGGTCCACAGTCTCCAAAGGCTCAAAAGGGGAAGACTGCAAAACACCCAACACCAAGGAAAGATCCCAAGGGGTCACCAGAGAACAAACAGAAGGGGAAGAAAGAGAAAAACTACAAAAAAGGCGAGAAACCAACAGGCCATCCGAAGGAAAAAAGGAACTCGGGTCCCGGAAGGCCCGGATAGCTGCCCATTGGCCCCTCAAAGTAGACAAAGCAAAGTGCTTCTGAAAGCCATCCAGAAAAAACTGAAGAACAGAAGACACAGAGAAGAGATAGGAGACAGACCAAACGCGGAACACCACCCCGAAAAATAAGACCAGTGCTTCGAATAGGAAGATAAAGTAGACGGCCTACGAGAGGCCTGCATCACAGAAATGATGTGGTCGGGCAGACCACGGACCCCAAGAGACAACCGTTCAACCTCCAGACCGCCAAGGAGAGGGGAACCAGAAGAGGGGACCGGGACCTCAGAGGAGAGGAGTAGCGGGCAGATGCCAAGGAAGGCCCTCCGCTAGGTCCAGCAACAGAGGAAACCAAGATCTCCTCGGCCAGTGAGGAAGAAAAGCCACCACCTGAGCCCCCTCCCGCTGAACCTTCAGCAAGAAGGCAGGAATCAGAGGAGAGGGAGGAAAGGCATAGAGAAGCCAAGGAGGCCACTGGAGAGACAAGGCATCCACCTCCCAGGCGCCCACCTCCGGAGAACTAGAGCAGAACAGGGGAACCAGGGCATTGGACTGGGAGGCGAACAGATCCAGACCAGGAGTCCCGAACTTCAGGCAAAGCAACCGAAAGGTCCGGGGAGCCAGACACCGGGACAGAGATGAAGGGAAACTCCGGCTCAACGAATCCGCCACCACGTTGTCCACACCTCGAATGTGCTGAGCAGAAAGGGCCGGAAGATTCTTGTCCACCCAGTCCGAAATTGAGCAGGTCACCAGATTCAGGAAAGAACTGCGAGTCCCACCCTAGTGATTGATATAGGCCAGAGACACTGTGTTGTCCGATCTCACCAGGACATGGCAACCCCTCAGATGAAGATGGAAAAAATGGAGGGCCCGCTCCACCGCAGACAATTCCCTCCAGTTGGATGACCTGCGAGACTCCGATGGGAGCCAACGAGCCTGCACAGCCCAATGATCCAGAGTCGCCCACCATCCAGAAGGGCTGGCATCCGTAGTCACAACCAGAGTGGGAGGCAGACGAAACAACATCCCCACGGAAAGGTGGGAAGGATCCAGCCACCATTGTAGAGCAGACGCAATGTCCAGAGACACGGGCACAGGAACCGCATAATCCAGGACAGGAAAGGGGACCCACCACTGCACATGCCACAGCAGAGGGCTCAGATGAACCCTGGCCCAGGGCACGGTGAAGACAGAAGCAGCCATATGGCCCTGAACTTCCAGCCACTGAAGGAGGGGAGCCGAGGCTTGAGACAACAACAACCTCAGCAACGACTGAAGGCGACGAATCCGGGCATCCAGCAGGAACACCCTGCCCAACACAGAATCGAACACAGCTCCGATGAAGGTCCTTCGTGATCTTTGGCACCACAAAGACGATAGAGTAGACCCCAACCCCCGCTCCGTCAGCGGAACAGGGACAACCGCAAGCTTGCCGACCAAAGAACGAACCCGTCCAACAAGGCCAGACAGCGGGAGGCATCCCGAGGAGAAGGCGTCACCACCATCCCGGAGGGGGGGGGGACAAGAACTCGATCCAGTAGCCCCTCGACAAGACATCCAGCACCCATCTGTCTGAGGTAGTCATGCGCCAAGCAGGAAGGAACCTGCGAAGTCTCCTACCAACCAGAGGCGAACCACCAGAGAGAACGTCCCCCAGGGTGGCATAGTCAGGAACGCTGTAGACCAGGCCCGGCACCCCTCTGGGACTTCTTCTGAAACTTCTGGGGAAAAGATCTGCCAGTGCCACGCTGATTCCGAAAAGAGGACTGCTGAAACATGGAAGGCTGGCGGAAAGTCCAGGTACCCGAGAAGGAGGAACCCCCACGGGGCGGAAGGTCACGAAAAGATAAAGAATGCTTACGTTCCTTGAAGACCTTGTGTAGCTACTCCTCCAGTGAGTCACCAAACAAACGGGCACCAGTGAAAGGCAGCCTCAAAACCATCGAATGCTGGGCCGCATCCGTCTTCCAATCCCGCAGCAACAGGTTACGACGAGCAGCAATAGAGGAACCACAGGACATAGCAGAAGCCCTCACAGAATCAAAGGCGATGTCCAACAGGAATTCCGCTTGGCGCTCCATGGACTCCAGCAACTCTGGACAACTGCACCCTCCTGCATGGACGAAAACAGGGATTTGAAATCGGACAGCAAAGACTGTGCCACATACGTCCCATAAATGCCAGAACGAATAGCCAGGTGCGAGGTGGCATACGATTTCTTCAGGGCAGAATCCACCTTCTTGTCCACACCGTCCTTCAGAATGTTATCATCCGCCATGGAAGGACGACCCACGAGACTGGCCACCACAGAGTCCACAGGAATGGAATCAGGCAAAGAGTCCGCCATGTCCTGTAACAGATAAAGTTTAGACATAAACCTGGGCATGGCAATATGATCCGGGTCCTTCCACTCCTTCAGCAGGACATCAGAAACAAAGGGATGCACCAGCAAGGAAGAGGCAACAGGCTTCCGAAACTGCGGCAAGAGCGAATCCTGAGTGGTACTGGATGCAGTAACATCAGGAAACCCCATGTTAACCCGAACATGGGAAAGGACGTCAGGCAAGAGATCCCTGGAAATGTACTTGCCCTGAAGGTCAACAGCAGTCAGCGAAGACTCATCAAACTCAGCAGAGGAGGAAATATCGGAATAAAGGGCAGCAGAACCAGCAAGGCCAACAGCATCCTTCTTGGTCGCCTTGAGATCAGAAAGAGTCTCCAGGATAAGGCGCTTAATCCGATCATCATCAGCCTTCCTGGCACATTTCACAGGAGGAGGAGAGGAATCCCCACTGGAAGAGGGAGGCACAGGAGAGGAATGCTTCCTCTTACGATGGTGTTTGCCCATGACTAACACAGCGCAAAGTAGTAACTAAGAAGAAAGAACACTACAAAGAAAACACCTCCCCCCAGTGGACTATATATATGCAGGACACACCCTACCAATCAGCCCCCCCCCAGTAAGAAGACACCAGAGGGAAAAAACGACCAATGCACCTTAAAACCCCCCAGCCAACCGCAAACCAGGCCTGAGGACAAAGGGGAGGGGCGAGCAAAAACGAAACTGCGGCCCAACAGCCGGCGCGGTAACGACAAAACCCAAACCACGCTGAAGAGAGAAGTCCACTCACCCAGCGCACCGTCAACCGTCCCTCCATCCCTCGTGGACAGAAACGACAGGAAATGCACCTCAAGGAGTCGGAACGCCCAGAGCCCACCCGGGCGTCCGATCAGGACGAGCTCCCAGTCCCAGTGAGACACCGGGCATGCGCAAACAATGCGCATGCGCGGACACAGAGAGCAGCCGGGCTTCCTTATGCAGCACCAGAGGAAGCCCGGCGAGCGGACCGCCGGCAGACCCAGGCCCGCGGGGAGGGGGCAAGAACACAAGAACCCCCTCGCCCCCCCCCCCCCAAGCAAGGAGAACACCGGAGGCGGGTCCCCGCGCAGAGCGGGTCAGGCGCGAGCAGGAAAACACCCGGTGTCACACCAGCCAAGCACTCACAGCCCCTACCTGCATGAAGCCGGCAACCAGGAAGCAGGACAATACCACCGAGGACCCCTCGCACAGCAGGAGAACCCACGGGCAGGAACAGGCAATCTGGGCAGTACCAAAAGCAGGAGATCCGAGAAGCCAAGTAGCCCAGGTCACCCGAGCCCAGGAGGAGATAGGGAAGCCCAGCAGCCCCACTCCGAGGAATCCCACGACGGTCCATGGGAGCCTCCCAGAGACCAGCAGAGGAGGATCCACAGGACAAAGAAGCAGGTAAGTGCCCGGCACTCACCCCAGCGTCTCCCATCAAGTAAATGACCGACAGGAAACAAAACAGGATGTGCTTCTGGTGGTAGGGTCTGATATAGCACCTGGCAGGAGGGGGGGTGGAGCCTAAAAACGTTACCTGTTTTGTTTCCTGTCTGTGGAATACCTCATGAGTGATGACTGGGTCGAGGAAGAGGGACGTAGAGGTAATGTCTCAGAGCCGATTGAAGTACTGTCACAGTTTTCAGCGGAGAAAGGTATTCTGGCATAGCCTAAGATGATAAGCAAGCTGTAGAGGTTTAGGTGCATGCAAACATTTTGGGAGGGAACAACTTCATCTTTTGAGATTCTTTTGTGCGCAACGTGGAAATCAAAAGGACAAATGGTAAATCACATGCAGGATATGAAATAAGTAGTCCGGAAAAGAACACACAATCACCTACCGTGCACGTAAACTGTAGTTGGCCGGTGCTCCTTGTTACAAAACGGAAATGATGTTTTGGAGTACCAGCCAATAAGGAGCCAGGAAAAGAAGAGCAACAGAGGAGTGAGCCAATGGCTAGCAGCAGGCGGGATTAGGCAGGATTCCCCAGGTCTTCCAGACAGCACATGCGCTGCCTAGGCTCAACCTAATAAGCATCACTGACTGGGAGCGTACTTGGAATGGAAGGGAATTACAGAGTCTGGCTGCTGCAAAAAAAAAGCCCGATCTCTTGACCTTGCTCCATTTGAAAAATATGTAGCAAAAGTGTTTAAATGATCATACGTTTAATGTTTGTACCATTTGCGGTTTGCAGATAAAAATGAGGGGAAGATGCGTAGCCCACCTTATGCATGATTGTAAACAACAAACCTAATTCTTCTGCATAAAGTCAACTCTGAAGTTGAGGGAGAGTCAGGGAAATACGTTTCTGCATTTATTATCCTATGACCAGTCAGGATGCTGTATATTAAAAAAGTTGAAGATGTGTTAGTGTTGTTTCTGTTTCACATATGGAGACCCTATTAGTGTAATCCATTCTCCATTGGATAGTTGCGGTGACCACTGGAATATGATATTTCGGATCGAGAAGTGGTGAGATGCTACGCAGAATCTTCAGATCAACAAAGCAGAAGCTCATAACTGGCTTCTTGGGGCTCTAAGGAATGAAGTTTGTCCATAACAACACCTATGTTTTGAACTATTTTAGAAGGTAATGGGCAAATTCCTGTGGAGAGAGACAATGGAGCATTTCAGTGGGTTAAGGGAGTGCTGAATGTGAATAGTGCTTCTCTTTCTGGGACCTTGCCCCAGAAGGTTGCCATCCAACATCGAACTACGGCAAGTGATGAGATCACCACTGTGCCCTAAATTCTTCAATCCTCAGCATTTCAAGATAAAAGAGTGGGTGAAGTGAAATTGTAGGATTATTCAGTACTTTTGCACTTCTGCCTGAGGTGCTCAAAGTGTTTGACTGCTTGCTTCAATTCTTACATATTTCTGCTGGCATTTGCGTTCAGTAGCATTTGTAAGAATGAGTTTTGGATGAAAAATATGTTACTGATATTGCATGCTCCTGGAGTCTTGGCTTTCATTTGCCAGACCTATTATATTACCAAGCTGTGTTGCTTCCCTCTCTCACTTCTCATCGGCATTGCTTCCAGTACCTTCACTGCACAGGTTGGCATACTCCAAGACCCGATCCAGGGAGCTCCATGGATAATTCCTTAATGGAGAAAAAGAGCATGCAGTTACTGACACTGTCGGTGTTATCAGAGGCACTAAAAGCACACGCTACCTCAGGGCAGGACATGGCTGACATATAAATCCTCCTCTAGTTCCTTCCCTGCAAGCTTGTGGGAGATGATGTGGGATTTGGTTATTTTTAGGTGCACTTATCTTTTCCCTGCTTAATTTGGCTTTTATTCTGATGTATTGCGCAAACACATGGATGGGGTTTAATTGTATTTGTGCAATTTACCTGCCGTTCTAATTCTCTGTGACTTGCTTTCTCTATTTGTAATCCTGTGTGAGCAATGGTGGGGTCCTCTGGTGCTTATGTACCACATCTTTTTTTAAAAAAAAGAAAAATTGAACATTTTAGAATGTTCTATAAATGTGAAATAATTTAACATTGGAGGTTGCAATTAAAGATGGTGCTGTCAGATTTTTTCATGGGAGGAGTGCAAATGCATCAAACAGAATATATTATGGGCGATGAGTGGCCTCATTTAGAAAAGCCCCAACTTTCCAAATAAATTAAAAAAGTGTTGATTATTAAAATAATTTTTGGGTGGATTAAATAACATTTTCATAGTTTCTGTATGTGTTTGATGATTGCTTATTTCTGTAATTTTGTGCATTGTTTTGGGGTTGAAAACCTCAAAATTAAGTAACCTGAGGTCCCTGGCCAGGCCTGGACTGGCCTTAGGGTGCATCAGGCGTTTACCCGGGAGGCTGGAAGGGTGGTGGCCGGTTTTGCAGTGGTAGGTGCCAGTTTTGTTTCTGTGGGGCGTTTTTGCAGCAGTGGTACAATATCGGCCCCCAGTAACAAAAGCTGCAATGCTTCACACTTGCACCCCTCTTTCCCCCGGGGTTTGGTCCTTACAAATTGCCAGGGCTGCTTTGCGTTCCCAGTCCAGCCCTATCCCTGGCTTCCAGTATTGACTTTGTGGGCGCCCCTAGGTTCCAGTAATGAGTCGGTGGGGATTTCCTGATTCCAGTAATGATTAAGTAGGGGGTCCCTGGATTTCAATACTTATTAAGTGGTGGTCCACGGAAGTAAAAAGGCTAAGAGCCACTGGACTAGGTAATCAGGGTGCATGTGAATTGTCAACAAATCAGAGGTGAAGATCCTCGTAAATCATTGGCATGGCAGTGTTCACTGCATAAACGTGAACATTTTATTACTGTGGTACAAGTAGTCTGACATTGATAAAGTTCTTTTTTTTAACATGGAACCTTATGCTAACAAGCTAGAATAGATGTTCTGGATGAACCTAATTAGCCGAAAATTTGAGAAGCAGTAAATACGTCTTCAAAATTCAACAGTGAATGAAGAGCTAGGTGGCCTCATTTAGAGGTGGATTGTACAGTAACCTGCCAAAAATTGGCTGTTTCTCCAGCTCATTTATACATGGAATAACAGCTTAGTTCATGATCTCATAGTCTCAGTTAAGTCTAGCATACATCCTATGGGTCAGGTGCCAGGGAACTGCTTGCTCCATTCTATTGGAAAACCCTCCTAGTTCAAGGATTGAGCAGGACAAAAAACACAACAATGTCCCAAACCCATGCAGAACCTGCTATAGCATCAGGGACATTGCATTGTCTTTTTTCAAAAGAAAACATGGCTTTGGAAGGTTCTTCCTGAAGGGCAAAATGTCACATAGGCCACAATAACATGTGCATGTTTCAGTGAAAGGTCTCCATCCCCATCAGGAACCCTTAAAATTAGAAGGCCAACAAACAGATCCTTGGTCTTGGCGATTAAATGAACCCAGCAGTGCTACATTTTAGCCTGTGGTTTCTGGTGCTCAGCACTGACACCTAATTGTCAGCACCGGCACTTATGACAGTCTGCCACATGATGATACTATCTGTCTAATTCAGAAATTAGGACAATAACAGTAGCATATTAATTCGACGTAGAGTGGACCTGCGTCGGAAATTAAAATGGCTTCAGCCTTAACTCTACAATCACAATATTCGGCTATCAGGGACCAATATGTACGCGAACCATCAGAAAATTTCACTTCTCTCAGCGTAATCTATTTGTGATCCTCCTCCCTTCTGCATTCTGACACTTTCTGTCTTATTCTCACCCTTTTCAACTGATAGATTTCCCTTTACCTTAGTAGTGATGTCTGCTTAAATTGTTCCCTTACTAGGGAGCTTAGCTCCTGATATAACTTTTTTATGTCCCGGGAGGTAGCCACCGATGGTTTGTCACTGGTACCTTGTTTCTTACTCCCTCACGATTGAAATAAAGACAACTGCTTCTTATATCAGGCAATAGGGTTCTCTTCAATAGGACCAGAACTCACCATTTTAAGATATGCTGCCAAGTTTAGCATGTTTTTATTTGACCAAAAGGTACGCCCATTTATTTTGTTATAAACCATTGTATAATTTCTAAGATTTCAGGGTTCAAGCACCTTGAGCTCTAAATCGATAACCACCCAGAGAATGCTGTGGTCACTCAAATCCATCCTCAATACCTTCAACTGTGCATAAGCGCAGAACATTTTATAGGAAACCACAATATAATGGATAAGTGATTGCCCTCGAGAGGAATGGAAAGTAAAAGAGGCTGGGGAATCGTCTGGGAATCTACCATTTAGAGCAACTAAGTAATTGGTTCTCAGGCAATCAATAAAGCTTAAACCCTGCCTATCTGATCTAATAATACCTGGCAAAATTGCCTCTGGGATACTCCATACCCCATCTAAATCCAGGTTTCCGAAGTTCACAGAAGAGCAATTCAAGATTTTAGTATTAAAATCTCCCACCATAATTATCAGTGTAAATTCTTCCAAGATGCTAATATTACGCATAAAGGAGAACATAGACTCAAATAAAGAGTCACAATACCTCCTGGGGTGAATGTAAACATTTATCAGAAGGAAAGAAGAATACGATCCTCCTATTATAATACACAGAGCCAACTTTATGCTCATACAAAGATTTGAGGGATGTACAAAAACAAAGGTATTCCAGTTTATACTGCTGCTAAGTAAAATAGCTCAACCTCCACTGGCATTGCCTTTTACTGTAGGGGTTGCTGCACAAGAAAAGGCAAACTAATTATTGTATTTAAAATCAGAACAAATTCAAGTTCCCTGTAAGCAAAATATCATTGGATCAAATTGCATTAAAAAGTTTAGCTAGGAATTAGACTGTCCTAAACTAGCCATATTCTAGGAGTGAGTTGTACCCTATGTGTTACCTCTACAACATTGGAAGTTTTTAGGCTTTCTTTGGAGGCATTCAGTGTACCTGTTACCCAACTCCAGGGAACCAACTCATCTCCCTTTCTAGGTTCCCTGCCAAACTGGTCCTCATGTCCCACGATATTTATCACTCTTCTCCCCTTGACTGTACCAATAGAAATTATGATATCCTTTGAATTTACAAACCCCGTGCTATTTCATTCAACTCTAATGAGGCCCTGGGTGCCCACCTTATGGCTATCTAACTGAGCGTCAACAGTTTCATCAAACGGAAAGACATCAATACCTTTTTGCCAAAGGTGATCAACCATAGCTGGATTAGCATTACAACGATCCTAGAGCAAAATCTTACTCTGGAACTCGGACGTTTATTTAAGGAATCCAGGTGCAGCTGATTATTATCTCTACTTGATACCAGGTGCAAATCCTCATTATCTGGTAAAAGCAGCAGGATGAAACTTCTGTTCAGTGGGCCTAATTTGAACAGGAGGAATAAAAGGGGGAGCCTCCTCGTTGAGTGTCCTCTCATGTTTAAGATCAGTCTGTACAGGGAAAGAATCCACACAAAAGAGGATTGGGTGGGATCTTGGAGAACATTGCGGAGGTCGGCTGACTCGCCGCAGTACTCCGTGACCTGCGCTCTTGTGATTGAGCCTTCCCTTTCACGGATGATGACACTACTTACCGAAAGTGCCGAATTTGCTGTTCAACCGTGGTAGGAGTGTTTTCTGGCCCCCGCTGAGTCTTTGTCAGGGAGGTGCCGGTGAGGTGACGGCGACGGCGGATTGAGGGTCCCGAATGCGGGCTGGGTCTCACAGCGTCTCGAGCTTCCCAGGTGTTTTCCAACTCAGCTTCGCTCGAGGAGGCGGGGCGGAGCCTGCCTTCCATGCTGGATTCAACGCAGGGAAACGGAGGAGGCTACATTGACCGTCCAGAGCCCCAAGGGAGGTTTGATTTTTGTTTTTTTTGCCTACCTGAGCCAGCGCACCCCGGGTTTCTCCGGGGCTGCAGAAGTGGGTGGTGGCCGCCCTGGAGTTGCGGAGGGGTAGGAGAGTGCAAAGTTTGATCCCAGCTGTTGGGGGTAAGACCGGTGTGGTGCAGAGGTGAGATATCAGCTTTGAAGAACCTGTGTCTGAGGTTGTGCCTGTCTTTTCGCCTGAAATCACGGCAGAAGGTGGTACTGAAGTGTCTCCCAGGAGGGATTGCGAGGAAGGGGCTAAAAAATGTACTGCTCCTTCGTCTAGTTCTCTTAGAGGTCTGCAACTTTTGGCTTTATCCCTCTCCTCCCCTAAGCCTCATAAAGCAAAAGGCAGACGAGGGCGAAAGAAGAAAGAGGTGCTTAAGGAAGCAATTGTGGAAGTTGAGGTGGATGATCTTCCTACTCTCCCAGGCAGGTCTGAGGTTGCGAAAAAGAAGGCTTCATCGTATTTGTTTACAGAGGTTAAAGCAAAGAGTCTAAGATCTGCCAAATCCTCTAGAACTCTTGGGGGTAACCTGGGCGCGGGCTCAAAAATTATGCCTTCACTCCGTTCCTATTTTAAGGTTATCCCACAGGTGCTTGACTTAGGGGAGGATACTCTTAAGATGGCTACATTACCTGCTACATTGCATGCATTACCTGCATTGTCTGGGTGTGAGACCGTGACCCTCCATCTGATGTTCGCCCTCTCTCATAACCAAAATTGTCTGTCCTCCCACGAGGATCTTTTGGCCCAGTATCAACAGTTATGGCGTTAGCCCTCTTGCCTGGCTCATCTGTCTCGGTCCTTAATCCTATTAGCCCTGTTTCTCAGGTGGGTCTGCAGGGTGATTTTCCTGATCAGCAAACACTTGTTATACCCGCGGGGGCCCTAGTAGGGTTGGTCTACCTGAAAATGTACATCCAGGACCCTCAGTGCAGATATCTACCTCTGCAACAGACGGGCAGGCCGCTATTTTAGACCCCCTGGCAGTAATGTTTTCTTCTTTGTCTCAGGACATAAAAAAGGGGTTTGAGGAGTCTTCGGCTAACCAGCGGGAGATTAGGAACTATTGTGAGCTGCTGGACAATAAGATAGATGGTCTTACTGCCAGAACAGGAGCCTTGGAAGAGACAGTAGCAGTTTTAACGGTTCATTTGGACCAGGCTAAGGATGACATCTCTAAACTTAAAAAAATGGATATGGATTTAGCTGATAGATTGGAATCGTTGAAAAACAACTCGAGGCTAAGTAATATCCTCATTCTTAATGTCCCGGAGGGCTCTGAAGGGTCCGAAATCAAGCAATTCATTGTCCTTTTGTTAAAGGAGTCATTGTCCCTAACCCACTCAGTGGAGGATCTTGCCCTTGATTTCCAACGAGTACATAGAGACCCCTTTCGACGTAAACCCCAAAGGACTAAATCACGCAAAATTCTAGATCTTGCCCTGAAACAGCTTTCTCTGGAAGGTAAAGGATTTGCCTTCCTAATAAGATCCGATCTATCACGCACCACACTTGAAAAACAATGGGAATTCGGGAGGCCTTTGGGTGCCTTTAGGGGGCTGGGAGCAACAGCGCGATTGCTATTCCCTGCCGCATTGAAAGTTATGCACAATAATAAAATGTTTAATTTAAGATCTGTGCAGGCGGCCGACGAGCTCTTACTATCATTAGGTAGCAAATCCTAGGAGATCTCGAGTAAGTTCTTGTTTATCAGGAGTAGGGTATGGGTAAGCATCAATACACAGAATAGGGTCAGTAGTGAAATAAGTTTTTTAAAAAAAATGTTGTGTAAAATGTATACAAAATAGAAAGGAAAACAGAAGAAAAAATGGGTTTAGGAAAACATAAATTAGAGTGTGTATTTCACTATTTTTATATGGTGTTGGCATCTCTAAATTCAGGTTTCCGTTTTGTTTTTAGGCATATATAGAGAGGTAGGAGGGGCTCTTGCAGGAGTGCAGGGAGGGGTGCTATTCTACTGGAATTTTCCGGTTAGATATAGCAAGGGTTCTCCATGGGGTGGGGGGAGGTGAGGGAAGAGGGCACAGGGGTTTGTGGGTGGGGGGTGGTGGAGAAAAAACAAAAAATCCTCATTTTTCAAGTCTTAGTTTATTTGTATTTATGGTGGTCTGTTTTGGCATTTTCATTGTGTTGGATCAAATATAGAATGGTCATAGGGGCAGGGCGGACGGTTTTTCTTCATGGGAGATAATAAAATCATTTCCTGGAACGTTAATGGTTTGCGTTCTGAACCAAGAGCTAATAAAATCTGGCAGTATCTCCGTGACTCCGAGGCTCAGATAATAATGCGCCAGGAAACCCACTTGACCCTTGCTGAATCTACGGCGGAGATTAATAAAAAGAGGTGGATTGACTTTGCAGTCTCCACTTTGCAAAATCTTAATATCAGAGGGGTATCGATTATTTTTAAAAAACAGCTTTAAGCGAGGATGGTAAAGCAGATCATTGACCCAGGTGGCAGATGGGTAATTGTTACGGTCTGTATTGCCGATGCCCAGTACACTCTAGTCGGCTACTATGGCCCTAATATAGACGATCCCTCCTTTTTGGAGACTATTGTGTTCCACCTTTTGTCATGTCCAAATCCCATAATATGGGCAGGAGATTTTAACATTGTCTTGGACGTTTTGTTGGACAAATCTCCTAGCAGCCGCCCCTTGGTTCTTTCCAAATCCAGGTTATTCCTTCTTGCATCTATGAGCCAATATGCCTATGTAGATATCTGGAGATTAAGACCAGGAAAGCAGCAGGGTGTTTCTTTCAGGAACTATAAGTACCATCACAAGTCTAGGATCGACTTTGTGCTGATAAGCCAAAGTTTGACCGACGCTGTAAAATCTATTACTTATCTTCCCCTACACCTGTCAGATCATTCAGCGATTTTTTGGGTGTATAAAGGGTTGTCTAGGACAGTTCCATGAGGTTGGTCCTTTGATCGCTCTCTCCTTACGAACTCTGAGGATGTCTCCTATCTCAAAGCTGAGGTCCAAAGTTTTATTAGCACTAATGTTGGCTCAGCTGCCCTGGATGTTGTTTGGGACTCCCTAAAGGCATGTTTGAGAGGTCTGATCACAGGGAAAGTGTCTTTCCGTGCTAAACAATACAGGGAGGAGGTCGCTACCATCGAGGCAGAGATAGTTAAGATCCAAGCTGATATTGACTTACTGTCAACCCCGTCTGAGGCTGTATACAAGCTGCTTAGAGAGAAATTGTTTAGTTTAAAATCATCTCTGGGGACAGTTCTTGGTAGGAGAATTCAGCAGAGATGGGAGGCCAGTAGGTTGGCGCATTTTGAGTATGGTGAGGGCGCAGGCAAGCTATTGGCATGGAAGGCCAAAACAGAGCAGGTTCGGAACAACATTGCCACAATAGTTTCTGAAGGTTCTATAGCCTCTTCAGACGAAGGTATTAGATCTGCCTTTAGAGATTTTTTAACGGGATATTTCATGAAGATAAATCCATTAACCCTGCTTTAGCCAAACAGTGGCTTAGTAAAATCTCTCTTCCTGCCCTATCTGCCGAGAAAAGTATGCTTCTAGATAGAAACATTTTAGAGGAGGAGGTCAGGACTGCCATTCGAAGCAGTAAAAAAGGCAGAGCTGCAGGACCAGATGGTCTCCCGGCTGAAATGTTTAAACTTTTAGAGCAAGAGATAACACCTCTGCTGGTTGCTCTATTCAACTACATCTTGATAGAGGGTAATTCTCCCCCTGAGTCATGGAATGGTGCCTCCATTACGCTAATTTTGAAACCGGGCAAGCCCGCCACATCATGCGGGTCCTATAGGCCAATTTCTATACTTAATGTAGACTATAAGATCTTTACTACAGTATTGGCCAGGCGGTTGGCAGGGGTTGCTCCTGAGCTGCTACATCAGGACCAGAAGGGGTTTGTAAAAGGTCGACAGCTGTACGAGTTAACCTACGACCTCATTGGGGCCATTGATATGGCCACGACTGCGTCCCTCCCCCTGGCAGCTATAACATTGGATGCCACCAAGGCCTTCGATATGGTAAATTGGATTTACCTTGTGGAGGCCTTGGTGAAATTTAACATTGGGGAGGGTTTTTGGGGCACTATTGAACTCCTGTACAAAAGGCCCTTTGCTCTAGTCCTGGTTAATGGGGTACTTTCGGACCCGTTTAATATCTCTAGAGGGACGAGGCAGGGATGTCCTCTTTCCCCTTTACTTTTTGATTTATACATCGAGCCCCTAGCACAATGCTTGAGGGACGCCCCAAATATTAAGCCTTTTGTATATCATGGCTGGGAGCGTAAAGTTGCACTCTATGCGGACTATGTGCTTATTTTGACATCTAATGCACAATCCGCACTCCCAGAAGCTCTTTTAATAGCTCAGGAGTTTGGGGATATAGCGGGCTATGAGGTGAACGCTGCAAAAACCAAAGTCCTGGTTTGGAATGATGACATCGGCGATACTAATATCTTGCCAGGGTCTTCAATGCGATACTTGGGCTTAAATATCCCGAAGGATATAAATCATCTTGTTACATCTAATTTTTCTGCTGTAGCAAAGCACTGCCGCCAGTTAATGCGTTCTTGGGAAGTGCTTCCATTAACTCTTTTAGGAAGGGTTAATTTAGTTAAAATGACCATTCTACCCAAAATTTCCTTTTTATTTAATACTATACCATTATACTTTGAACCTGCCATGATTGCGAAGTTCCAGTCAGACATTACATCTTTTATCTGGAACAGGACCCAGTCACGGATCTCTTGGAAAAAACTTAGGAGGCGTAGAGAGAATGGTGGGTTGGTGGCCCCGGACCTCCAGCTCTACGCCTGGGCTTTTCAATTATCGCATGTTAGAATGCTTTTAAAGATGCCATTAGATTCGGGGGTAGGTGCCTTGTTGTCAGCTTTGATTGATGGGGAGGGTTTAGGTAATTCAGGTTTATTATTTAAATTTGGAAATCAACGTTTAAAAAAAAAAATAAGTTAAAGATCTTACAAGGTGTATCCAAAACATGGGCCACACTGATGGGCACATTAAAAATAGGCTATTATTGTGATAAGACTCCCTTATGGGGACTGCCGGAAAGTCCGGAGTGGCTGGGTGATAGCTTGGCGATTCCGATTAAGGAGGCAGGGCTTCTGGTTTGGGGGGACTTGTTCTGTGAGGGCAGCCTGCTCCCATGGGAGTGCTTGAGAGAGAAAGTGGGTCCTAACCTCTCAAGATTTAAACATCTTCAGATATTAGGTTGGACGCAAGCCTTCTTAGCGTGGCCATCTTTACTGAATAGGTTTCCCATTGGAGGCTATAGTTATCTGGTCTCACAGCTGGTCGACACTCCACCGTCTAAGAAAGAAGTCTCCTTGTGGTACAACTTGATGCTGGATGAACTTGATGGCGACTTTTTGTTACCAGAACAACTGTGGGGTTCTACATTACCGGGTCATAAGGTGACCGAGTTGTGGTCCATCTCATTTAAAATATTGTGGGAAGTTGTAAAACCGGCTTGGTTACGTGGGAACCACCTATATACGTTGCATAGGGCCTACTACTCCCCACTCAGGCTCTCAAAATTCAATCTCGGGAACCCTGTAATGTGCCCAAAATGTGGATCACCGTTGGCGTCAGATGCCCATATGTTCTTTGAATGCCCCTCTCTAAAACTTTTTGGGGAAGATATTGGCCCTTTTCTTTCTGATTCTCTTGGAACTGTAATTACTTTTGATTTGGCTATGGTTATCTTTGGGCTCTTGCCTGAGGTTCAAGGACAGGCAAAAAATCTTTTCTTCTATGCTGTTCTGCTTGCCCGGAGAGAGATCTGCAAAAAGTGGAACGATGTTACACCACCTGCATTTTTAGATTGGCAGATCTCGGTTCTACATGTTTCAAGAATAGATCTAGAAAGATCTGGTAACCAGGCCAAGAGAGCCTTTTGGCATCGTTTGGTATGGGTAAATTGAAGCCCGGGTATTTTTTTTTTTTTTTTTTTTTCCCCGGTCCAATGATTATTCACTGTTGGGGTCCTCGAACCTGAATACCTGGACTCTTTTGTTTGGTGTCTTTGGTTTATATCAGCCCCATCAGCCGGGCATGGTGGTGGTGGCACTTACCCCTTCTTATCTTGAGTGTTCAACCTTGTGTTGTTACAAACTATACCCTGCCTGGTTTTTAACCTGAGACAGACTGTTGTGTTCTTGTAGGTGGCCACATCTGGAATCAATAGTGATTAATGAGGACAAAAAAAAAAGGAGGATTGGGAGAAATCTATGAGGGATCCACCCTGACTCTTGGGGAGCCATTAGCCTCAACATCTGTGATCATCGAATCAATGATACCATCCCCAGCATCATCCTTCACAGTTACCATGCTCCACACACCACAGTTATTATGGGCGGTTACCCACGTATCTATGATCCTCTGCACCTTGCCCATGTCAGCCTAGAATTGGTACCTCTAATATAATAAATAAGGGGGCTGATTGTTTACTTCTGGGGACACAAACTATCGACCTTTAAGAGGCCTGGCCTTCCCCAACTCCTTTACTTTTTGAGGCTGGATAATGGGATCGGACTCTTCGAGGGCATTGGAAAACCTATGTTTGTTAGACTTACACTTCGTAATGCGCTGGATCCTTTTCTTTTTCTTTTTCTGGGATTTTGCCCCAATACAATCCGAAGGAGAGCATCCGTTCACAGTAGAGACATCATCTTGTTTAGCCCTTAATGGTTTAACAGTAGGAGGGTCAGTTTATGATACTACAGCCCCAGGAGTAAAGCGAACCCCATTTCTAAATATCAGGAAAACAGGAGTAGGATTCTCAAGTACAGACACATTTACATTTACATTTGCCCTTTGAGCAACTTGGCGTTGATCTCCAGATACATGGTTTAAGAAGAAAGAACAGGCCATATTGACATTCTCTTCAGTGGCCTCAAGAAAAGAAAATATTAGATTCCCCAGAGGCGAGTGGCCCCCTGATCATAATTCCCCACCTGAACTTCCATTTCTACCACCCAATTTAATGTCACTATCTTAGTCAAGGTAGCCTGGGATCTCAGTCAGTCAATCAATCTTTATTTGGTTAATACAAACCATAAAAGAATACACAACATAAAAACATTCATAAAATCATCAACAGATCCATCTCCCTTACCAAAGTATAATCATAAAATGACTTATGCCAAAATCAAAAAGACTTATCAGTAACTCAAAGACAATAATTTAATCGAGGATGGTTTCTCATTTCAATGCCCCTTTCTTCCTTCCCTGAACATAAACCAAAAGAGGTGAGCTGCTGCACCCCCCCTTAGAATGGTGACAACACATCAAGCACATGATCAGAATTAGCAATTGATTTATCTAAGAAGGCCAAAATTGAGAAAAAAATCCTTTCTACTGAGAATAAGATTTTGAAGTGAGCTCTCCCTCCACCCACCCTAATGATTTCCAAATTCGATGGCTGTGTAGGAGATTAGGATCTGCTTACTATGGTTGCCCCCACTTTTTGCAGGTGTTTCACTGTTTTTCGACTTTAGTCTGGCTGGGGCCCTGCTAACCAGGACCCCACCCTAGCTGCTTCCTCTCTAAATTGATTGCATGTACTTTAGGTACACTCGAGATTAGTTACTGGGGTACCCTTGTGAGTCCCTAGTATATGGTACCTTAGGTACCAAGGGCATAGGTACCCCAGAGGTCTACCAGGGGCTGAGGCATGTATTATGCCACCCATGGGAAGCCTTCCAAAATGGCACCACAGGTCTGCTAATGCAGCCAGGGTAAGGTGGTGCATGCACCCCTTACTAAGATATAGGTTACCAATATCTACCTTATATCACTGACACATATAAACCTATAAGTCACTCCTATGGCAGGCCTTATTAATCCTGAAGGCAGAGTGCTTAGTTTTGTGTGAGAGGGTGCCCATGCATGAGCTGAACCCCTCTGCAGCGCTCGGAATCTATTCTCTGATGCTGTTCTGTGATGCAGCCAGACCATATACTCTTAAGTGCATTATAACCTCGCGGTAAATGCTAACATTGGAATGGCTGCATGGAAACATGTTGTGTTTGGTGTCAAACACTTTGGAATCCTACCCCCCCACCAGTTCTGGCGGTGGGGGTAGAATTCCACCCTTCTAGAGAGAGAAGACATGTACACGCTTACCTGACCGGTAATAGTTTAAAAGAGCCCCAGCATCACAAAATGGATGCTGCAGCCACAGACACGAGTCTGACCTCCTGCTGCTGGACAAAACTCTGGCAGGGGAGGCCTGTACAATAGTTTTCCTGTCAGAGGGAGGAGTAACCACCTCCAAGACAGGCTTTAGTGTATTTGGGCTGGGTGGGTGCATTCATAGAATGCTTTTCAGACAGTGCTGGGGGCACACTTGGTGTCCCTGTGCATATCCCAGTTCAAACCGGTTGCAGGGGCACTCAGCCCCTGCTCTCGTGCGAAACTGGACAAAGGGAAAGGGATGTAACCACCCCCCTCCCTGGGTCCTCCCATAGGTGTGACCCTAGGGGGAACAGCCATGACAACGCGGGGATTATCACACAATGCCATTACAACGCGGGGATTACAACGAAAGTGGTTACAACGACTTTCGCTGGAGGGCGCTGTTGGATAGGGAATAGTTTCATTTTTTATCCAACACCTTCCCTACTGTCAACGTGGGCTGGAGTTGGAATAGAAAATTAAACTATTCCACTATCCAGCGCCCTCCAGCGAAAGTCGTTGTAACGACTTTAGTTGTAATCCCCGCTTTTTAATGGCACGCTTGGTAATACCACGCATTGTCATGACATACAACCAACCCTAGAGTAAGTCCCAATCCCTAAACTAAGTATAAGTATAGGAACCTAGGGCCAGATGTAGGTGTCAAAATACCGGTTGGAATCGGCCGAAAATACCGATTTTCGGCCGTTTCCGACCGGTATTTTGACATTGGTATGTAGGGGCTCAGAACACATACATATTCGGTAATTTTACCGATTCTGTAATTTTACCAAATCGGTAAAATTACCGATTCTGTAAAATTACAGAATCAGTAAATTTTACCGATTAGGTAAATATACCGATTGGTAAAATTACCGAATATGTATTTTCCTATGTAGGTAGCACTATTAACACTGCTACAGGGCTTTCAGGATTCGATATTTACCATGCAATACAATTGCATGGTAAATAACGAATTCTTGTGTACATGCACATCTGTGAATGTACACCTGTGCCATGTGGCACACAGACATGCCCTAAGGGCATGTATGTGTGCCACATGGCGCACAAGCCAGTTACAGGGGTGCAACAGGGTGTCAATGTGACACCCTGTCCCCCTATGCAATTCGGTATTTTTACCGATTCTGTAAATACAGATTCGGTATTTGCTATTGAATCCTATGGGCTTCAAGGCCCATAGGATTCAATAGCAAATACCGATTCTGTAATTATAGAATCGGTAAATACCGAATCCTACCGATTCGGTATTTTTTACCGAAAAATTACCTACATTACATTTACCGATTCATGAATACCGAATCGGTAAAATTCGGTATTTATGAATCGGTAAATGTAATTTACCTACATCGGGCCCCTAGTCCCTAGGACTACAGATTACACCTGTACGAAACTCTGCAACATATATCCTACACGACTAGAAGACGGAAGAATCTCCCTTGGAGTCAAGGAGTGACTCCCCTGCTCAAGCAGGCACCAAGAAGAATCTTGCTGGTCTGCATTTCCGAGGCTACCGCGTGACCCCCGAAGTATTTGCGACTCAGGACATAGACTTCCAGACTTTTTAGAGGTGGACACGAGATCCCAGCAAAGCTGAGACCCGCAGCCATCACGAGAGACGTGGGACCGGAACTCCTGGACACTGTGCACATTTGCTAGAGCATTGACTTCCCAAGCTTTTCTGAAGTTGTGCTTTGGGTTACTTGTAGTCCAAGCCCCGAGCATCACTTGCACTGAAGATTGTGGGCCTACACTCCACGAGTGTTCCATGGGCCCACTTCTAGCATTTCTGCTCAAGGCTCCTTCACAATCCCTGGTCCGTCAACTGGTGTGTCCCCACAAAGGTAACTCTTCTATTTCTTGGGTTTTCCTGGTTACTCCAGATGTGCCCTTATTCCCCTCCAAAGGGAGAGTCCCTCAGACCTTGCTGGCCTGCACCAAAGCCAATCTTTGCTTTGTGCATGGGTTACTGTTGCAAAGGCTTTTTGGGTCCAATCGGGATACTGACACCGCAGCACTCGACTCCTGGTCCTCATGGCTAAGGAGTCAATCTTCACCTTCTTCATCTGAAAGCACCCGTCATCGGTGGGCATCCGCTCATCGCCTACCTGGTCACTGGCTAGTGACCCACACTCTGTCCTTTCTGCTTTCGGGTTCTTCAGATCTTCGATCCACCCTTGGATCCACCCGGACACTTTCGACTTGGTCGACAGCAGCACTTTGCAGCAGATCGCCATTGAAAACGATGACGAAACCCGACACCAAAAGACATCTATGCACCCAGCTTCCCTGGGTGAGGTAACTCGAGTACTCCGGTGCTCCCATGGGTATTGACTCTCTAACTGCCTACTTCTGAAGGGGTTTGCTCCAAGTCTTCTTCTAAGTGTCCTTAATCTGTAATTTTCCAATCGCGACTTTCCCCATAGAAGTTTATGGTGATTCGCGTTCCCCGTGGGTCCCCTGTGCCACTACTTTGGGTGGTTCCTGGTGGCCCCAGCGGTTCTAAAGGCTCTAGGCCCTGTATCAATGTCAGTCATGGTTCTTATACCACTTTCTTAGTATATGGTTTGGTACTCCCATAGGGCTAATCATATATTGTGCTAATTTACTGTGTGCTAAATAAGTTTACTGAATGTACTTTTGCCTCTAGCTTCATAAAGAGACTAGAGGGATGTGCTTAGAATACATAAATATATTTCATATATATATCTGGTGTGGTTCTCCTTTAATTTGGTCATTCAGGAGATTATAGACTGGCAAAACAAGCTGCTTTACATTCCTTCAGGACTTAGCCTGAAGGCTGCTCTCCACAGCTACCACGAGGTTAGCTTTCTATATAGATTGTCTTTCAACCTTCCATCAATAAGGGTCATTTGGACTGGTGCAAGGTGCCCCATAGAATACTAGACGGCATATTCCAGGCCAACTTCTCACAGGCTGCACAAGGGCTTGAGCCTCCAAGCATAAGGAGGGATCACAATTCAGGGATTCCATTGAACTTAAAGGAGAAATCCTCGTAAAAGCCATACTGCTATACAAAGCGGGTAATAGAGTACGACTAAGAGGACAGTCCAAAGAACGGCTCAAGACAATGTCTGAGACAACAGGTGATTTTAAATTAGCCTCTCTAACTCATGAGAAGGGCAATGTCCAGCAAGGAATAGTTCTTCAATACATCAGGATCACTGCTACACGCTTTACCAACACATTCACTGTGAATCATTCAAGAGGCATCCTTAGATGAGGACATTTTTAACATTGGCACAAAACTTTGGTCACCAGATAGGGCCACTGGACTCTTTGGCCCAGACAGAGAGTCCATCTTGATGCAGACGATATTTGTCTCAGAAACAGCCTTTACTTCCTCCATGTCCATTTCTTCCATCTCTTCCACTGTTTTCCCTGCTTCCCCTGAGCGACATAACTTGCAGGTCTGGCTTTCGATAATGGGCTGTGCTGGGTTATACATGAAGCAGTTAATCTGGCACAGGACTGTGCCCGGGGAAAGGACCATAACAAAACTTGATTTATCTTCTTTGTATATGCCTGTAGACTTCACCAATTTACTTGTCTCCTACCCCTCTTCCCCTTTGAGAACAGAGACAACACAGAGAAATGGGACTTCAAGAGAGGGGCTTCTTTCGCTGAATAGTTTTTAAAAGATTTGAGGAGCTGATGCGATTAGCAATATGACCAGTTGAGCTTGACGGGGGGTAATTGAAGACCAGAACGCAGACACCTAGGAGGAATCTTCTAAAATGCTGTATAAAAACTTATAGAAGCTTGTCCACGGATATCCACGATTATCCACAAGTATCCACGTGTCCACAGATGCCACAATCTCTTGATTTCTACTTCCCTCTTAACTCCTCTCTAAGACTCTTTACTGCAACACCACCAGATGTTAACCCCCTTCCTAGAGGGTGAAGCAGGGGCACACTAGGTAGCAGAGGAGAGCACAGGTAAGCACAAGGGAGCTCATGAGAGAGGAATAAGTGTGTGTTCAGATCCCCCCAATGCACAATTTGCACCAACCTAATACTGGCCCCCTTTGTGCCACCGGGGGGGGGCTGCAGCCTAAACCTCCCCAGCACACCGCACACGACTGTTAGAAGGTCTTTTCGGTTTCTGGTTTGCAGGCCTCAATTCTCCAGTGTCTATTTCACCTCTTAATGCTTGTTGTTGCTATCTTATTGCTTGTTAATTATGTGCTGCTCATATACTGATGCTCCTTCTATGCAGCCTCCAGCCTTAGCCTTCTCTTGCACAAAAGCAAGCCAGCCCAGCGCTACCACAGCTCCCCCTGTGCAGAGGTTACTGAGGAGGTATCGTGGTGGGCCTCAGCAAGGCCTACCAGTGCTAGGGGTTCGCCCTTCTCTGCACAAGTCCTCAGACCAATAAAATAGAAGTTGGCACAGAAACTGGAATAGAAAGTACAACGTTTATTAAACCTCATGAGGTGGAACTACATTCACACAACACCCTTCGGTAGTGTATGAAGTAGCACACTGAAGGGAAGGCCGCTTGGTCCTTTTATACCCACACAGGGGCTCAAAAGAAGGCGGTACAAGTACAAGAAGAAGGTTTTAGGTACATAGAAGGTCATACAGAAAATGCACAGTCAACAAGTGGGAGGAGCTAACCGTTGCTAATTCTGGTGAACACATCCTGACAGTTACAGACTAGGGACAGCTGCAAGGACAGCTGCAAGCTCAACTGAGCATGTGCGAAGCAGAAGAAGCTAAATATACCCTGTATCTAGGCAGATTCCAAGGGCAGACAACAGCAAGGTAGGACAGAGCACATGGCAAGCATGTGGTAGCACAAGATGGCTGCCAGAAATACAAAATGGATTCCACAAAACGGACAAGATAGCCTCTAACTACAGGATGGCTTCTGCTAATGCTAACCCAATCGCTGCCAAATTACAACAGACGACCCTTGTAGCATTGGATGAAGACATTCGTTCATCTGGGGTAATCTAGATATGCCTTCCTGCACATTGATGCTCATCAGTTCAGTGACCTCTTTATTTAGCATTTGATGGGCTTTCATTTCTGCAACATTTCTCTTGGCAGGTGTACAAGCAGTGATGCAAATAGAGCAAAGCATAGGACCAAAATGTATACATATACAGCATGTAAACAGTATTACCAGTAGTATACATAAGATAGTCAGTAGCTTCCAGCCCCAAGCAGCAAAGAGTGTCCAAAACCAGCTGGCAAACGTCCATGTACCAGTCTCTGGATGAATTTCTGCAGCAATCTTATACAGTTTAGAGATGGCATCAAACACTGAAGGTGAGTGGTCCGGGATAAAAACACAGCAACTACTCCCAATGATGCGACATGCACCACCTCGATCAACCAGAATCACATCAAGCACCATGCAATTCTGCTGTGCCACAATCCGGACAAGATAACCTCTAACTACAGGATGGCTTCTGCTAATGCTAACCCAATCACTGCCAAATTACAACAGAGGGGGAGGAGGGGGTATGGACACACACCACTCTGAAAATTGTTGCGATGGCAGAAGCATAAATGCAGTCCAACTTTAAAGAAAGTGCATTTCCTCAGTGCCTTTGACTTTTATGACTTAAGAAGAACTGATTATGGCTTTGTTCCTTCTGTTAGCGGCTGCTTGCCGGTCCATTTTCGGGATCTTCACTCTCCCCTTCAGGCCTGAAGTGTTAACACTACCTGCACTCCTCCTTGCAGCGCGGCACAGCTTTTTGGCTCAGCGTCACAAAGATTGTAGTATTGGCGTTGGCCGAAGCAGAGGGGCACATGACATGGATGTCCCTTATTACATTTACACGGTGAATTAGTGTGCATAATATTACATTTTCTTCCTTATTGTCTGGTAGAAATAAATGGCACTATTGATGTGTCATTATAATACAATGTAATTTTATTGTGCACAAAACATTGAAGTAAAAGAAAAGGTTGGTAACTATTTAGACCTAAGTATAAACCCCCATTCACACGTTGTAATACTGATGTTCTGAGTGAGATTCAAATAGAGATTTTCTCAGACTGCAGATTCATAGAAAATGTGCTACTGTGGTCAAGCAAACCAAAAGCATTTGGATAAAAAGTTGAAGAGTTGGGGTTAGCCTTTCCATTCTCCCTTATGTATAAGTGGCAACATCAAACATGAGTATTCTGGTATGGTTCTTGTCCCTCTTGCAAGAAAATCTAGGTCCCTATTATGTAAAGGGCGCACCTTAAAACAGGTGTGCTGGGTAAAAACAGGGAAAATGTGCCCTATTACATGGAATGCGCTGCCCCCCCAAGGTAGCTGCAAACTTGTGCTGTCCTGAGGCAGCGCAATACTGTGAAAATCGGAGGCACTGCTTTGAAGCCATTCTGTGTTTTCACAGTGCAGGCGACAACCCACCTGCACTTTTAACGGGGATTAGAGATCCCCTTGCAGGCGGGTGCGATCAGTGACTGCACTCGCCTGCAAGGGAATGTCTGAGGGGTCCATGGAACCCTCTTTCCCCCTGCCAACAAGGGGCACACTGACTGTGTACCAACTATTGGATGGCACCCTGTCAGTGTGACTCCTGAAAGCTTCTTTGCCTCTGCGTCCACATCTGTAATATGGCACGGTTGCAGAGGCAAATTGATTCCCTCATTTGCTTGGGGCATGCTCCCATACAAATAAGGGAACACCCACTGAAAATAGTGCTGACGCTTTATGTGCGCCATCGCTATCGGTATTACAGAAGGGGCTGCACATGTGTGTGAGGCTCCTTCTGTAATACCAAAGTGCCTTGGGATGCACAAAGCGGGCTCAAACTCATGTTGCGTCCTCGGAGCACTTATATAATACTGTCCCTGATGTTGAGCTTTCTCCCATTTTCTTGGTCTCTGGCCAGTGTACTGTAACAGGGGCACTATTATGTATAGGGATGCACTTCCCCTGTTTCCGCCCTGGCACACCTTAAAACAAGTGCGCTGGGTGCAAATGGAGAAAGTGCTCCCTATTACCTTGCATGCGCTTCCCCAATGGGCAGCCATGGTAGCACATTCAAGTGAAATACCAAACAACTTTGAAGCAGCTGCCCCGTGTTTTACTGTGCAGGCGGCAACCCGCTTGCACTTTTAAAGTGGATTAGAGATCCCCTTGCAGGTGGGTGCAGTAACTGATGGAGCCACTTCCAAGGGGATGTCTGGGGGTCCATGGGACCCTCATTCCCTCTTCCAGACGGCTGCTATCAGGAGGGGCACTGTCAGTCTTAAAAGGTGGAGCACTGTCAGTGCCCCTCCTGAGAGCTTATTTTCTTCTGCGCCCGCGTCTGTAATACAGCAAGGGCACTCCCATGCAAATGAGGGAGCGCCCTCTTGAGAAAGAGTGGGGCTGTATGTGCGCCAGTGCTTTCAGTATTACACATGGGGCAGCACAAGCCAAAGTGCCTGGGGCACTTTGTGTAATACGGCCCCAGGTGTGATCGGTGTATCAGGAACAGCATTTTGAAAACTGAGCATCATGTCTGAAGATATGGGATATCACCTCACACGGTTAATAGTGGAGTGATTCGGAGTTAGATTAGCCTGAAATCTTCTCTTACGATTTCTGGTGTGTTGTAGCAGGAGTACAATGCATCTAGTGCCATAACGATATCTGACTATTAGGACCATAAAATCTGAAGGACCAAATTTGTGTTCTGACATGAAACTAGCTGGAAATCACAAATGTAAGGCCCTCTGTCTGACAGCTAATAACATATTTAAATGGGTGAAGAAAAGATGCCTACTGAAAGGAGACATGTAAAAAAATATCAAGCTACAAAAGCTTTGCTCAATTTTGTGAGGTACGGGTGGAACATTAGGTGAATTTCCCTACATATGAAATGACTACTGCCACAGACAGAATAAACTCACCTACAATCCCGGGGCAAACACCCAACCCATACTTACCTTAAAACACTCATATGACTGGCCAGGGGGTAGGTCTGAAACTGTTTCAGTTTGAAGTCTTACACTTTACACAGGTTGATTGTCAGATACTATTATATTTGGGTCCTGGTTTATTTGTTCTACATTTGTTGGCAATGGAAAATGTTAACCATTTTCCGTAACTATGTTTCTAAATTTCCATTGTTTTCACATTTGTAGGGAGTGACTGCTAAATGTGAACTTGTAGATATATCACATGACATGTTTTTAATTCATTCCATTTTGCTTTCTAAATGGACACATCTCCAACGGGACCGGGTCTAATTTTCTCCTTAAGCATTAGTCCTTTTCTAACACTCCTTTAGTAAAAGCAATAGGGCTAGCCAATTGCAGGCCTTGAGCATTGATTATGCAACTCTCTACTTTGTACATCATGTATTAAGAGGCCTCTTGACCCGAGCAATATCTCTTGTAATTTTAGGCCTCCCACCGTGACTGAGCACCTATGACAAGTTTCTCTCAGTATCTGGAATCCATGTTACCACTCCTGTGATTTGTTCCCACTCTACACCATTAGGATCTACTGATCCTTTTCTAACACATGCTTTTTTGCTTTGAACCAATGTTGCAGTGTGCCAAATAGCTGGCGCGCCACTCCACAATAAAGGAGGTTTTCCCTTTCTTAGTAGCTATTCAGCTGTTGATTGGGACTCTTTTCAGTGTAATACATTTGGGTGGAGGATTGTCCCTTTCTTTTATTTCCCTCTGATCTACTTTTTATGAAACTCAATATGCAGCCTCCGAATGTCTGCTTGAAGTCTATAGAGATCCCATAGATTAAGTGCTTCTCCAGGTTCATGAGAGTGCCCAGCAAGCTGTAGGGAAGAACAATATTGGCTTTGGATCAAGTTCATTGCATTTTTAAAACACAACCTTCAACATCTTATTCTGTATTACATTTACTATAGCATCATATAACACACAGAGCTGAAAGATCCATAAGAGAACACTGAAAAGGCTCACTAAACATGAGACAGATCCAAAACATGGTGTTCTAAGCCATTGTCCGTTTCCTGATATGCAAGTTAGATACAATAATAAATATGCTCCTCTGATGATTACATACCTGCCATATTTTCATTGTAGTTTGTGATCTTGTAAAAAAAGTGTACATTAAATGATTTTTTAAAATATAGATTTTTGTCATTTGCAGGTCAGATGATGAATTGTTAAATTTTATGCACTTCATGAAATCCGTTTGGGTTCTATGTGGCAGAGATGTGATAACAGCATTTGATCTTTCGTCTTTCTCCAAAGTCTGTGACTTAGGCGGTAAGTAATGTACATGTGATGAGGAACCCAGGAATATATTTATGGAAATTTGCTTAAGCTCATCTACAGATACGGTAGATGTATTACAGATGCATAGATCAAAATAAAAATTCGTATTCGAAAATGCAGAACTTCCCACATGATGGCCACATGACATATATGCATTCATCTATGAACAGCCCTTGTTTTATATGATGTGTAGGTCATAATTAAAACAGACTTTTGAAGTGTTATTATTGTAGTGTCAAAATTGGATTGCTATAGTGCTTACTACCCCTGATGAGATATTGAAGCACCATACCCAGGGCAGCACACTGCCCCAGAACCATGATTATTCCAGTTGTTATTACTTGTTGGTTATTGGGATTAGTGTTGTGCTCTCAAGAAAACCATTCCATCTGTTTACCACATTTTCTTTGTGGTAGATTAAATTAATAGGAGTTCAGTAAAATCATTGGTTTGAGATATAGGAGGTTATGCAGATTATTTGGAGATTGGGTAGTGCTAGTTTGCAGGGATATAACTTTCAAAGAAGGAGAAGTTGTGATCTTTAAAATGATCTTTGAAATAAAGTGTGAGTAATTTGCAGAATTGCAATAACAGAATATGATAATTGGGATTAATGCAACCATGCATGTGACAACGTAGACTGTGCTCTGAGAGAGGAGTCATGCAGAGGATGGAAAGAAAGGAGATGGTCATTAACAAGAACAAACGAGAGCCGAACATTTGGAGTTTAAAGTCCAAGTCAATTTTTCTTGCAGGATTTTACATTTATGGAGGAGGCTTTATGAAAACGCATGCCCTCTAATGATGCAAACGTTTATAAAGAAACAACACAGATAGTGCTATAATACAAACTGTTTGGTATGCACTAGAATCAAGCGAACAACAGCTATACCACTAATTCAGCAAGGAAAATTGATCACTTCAGGAGTTGGAAGCTTATAGTAATGGTTGAATGCATCAATACAGGAATATAAAGAGCTTTAAGCAATGCTCAAAGGATCATAGCACCATATGAGTACAATTTACATAAAGCAAAAATTGAAAACAAGATTCTGCAAACACAGAAGATGATATCTTCTGATGTTTCTCCATAAAGTGTGGTTCACAGTATTACTCACCAAAGTAAAGTGGTATCCGTTCTTGATGCATTTGATTTAGCATGACACAAGATGGGGAGGGTGTTGAGGATAGCTTCTGCAGACAGTGGAAGGTTTTTTTTCATGCATTCCTGTGGCTGGTGGATTGAGACTCAGACAATTAAGTGAGGAGAATGGAAACACAGCTACCTGTAAATATTCCACAAAGACTTTATTATCAAAAGGTTGCTAGTTAGTTGTTTTGAGAAAAGCTACCTGATTGATGGTAGGGGTGATGGATGGGTGTCCAGTTTCCCCTGCTCAAGGTGAGACGTTCCTAGATAGGTTTGCCCCTGGTTGTTGCTTCAGGAAGTTTGATGAACAGACAGATTTAGAGAGCTCACACTTCATCATACCTATTCTATGAGTACACCTAAATGGATCCAGCACCGGTGCAACCTGCTGTGAGAGCATCACTGTACACAGATGCTTTGTCTGGTGGTCAGCCTCAGAAAGGACACTTAAAAGACAACCAAACCACTACTGCAGTATGTGACAGAGGAGGCATTCTCTGTGAAGTAATCTGCAATACTTTAGCTTGTCTCTATTTTAACTATTGTGTTATTAAACAAGTTAGCATAATTAGAGTAACATTCTATGTGTTGATCTTCGGAATCTGCATATGAAATTTAAATAAAGTGCTCAGAGGCAAATATATTCCTTTATGCAATAAACAAGATAATATAGAAAAAGGTAACATTGTTTAATATAGATGAACATGGCTGAATGATGCATATTATTGTATTGTATAACAGCACATGAACAGAAGATAGCGGGACATATCATTCGATTCCAACATAATTTTTCATATGGTAAAGCTTGGCAAAAACTGTATATACCATAGTCTCTGGGTCAAGATCCTTTACAGGATATGGGAATGTTTTCCAAGACAGAGGCCAGCAGGGTCTTAAAGCATCCCATCGTATCATGTCCTCACCTAATTGAATCTCACACACTTTTAGCAACATTACAGGTCAGTGGTGTATGCCTACATATGTGTGAGTTTTTCAGCCCTACCACTCTCAAATGCTGTGTCCCTTGAATATCGAATCGATAATATCGATGGGACAGAATATCAAAAATAGAATATGAACAGGCATGTAAGTCTACATTTTTTATACCTAATTTCACATATATGCACCTTTGTGGTACATATATCTTCAATGTACATACATGTGGAGTAGTTAATCCATACTTCGATTTATGCACTTAAGGGTCGATATTTTGTCTCTCGATATTCTGTCCTCGATATTATTATGTCATGTGCCCATATTTGCCTCTGTTCTTACTGCTTTCTGAGACTCGTAAGAACGACCAGCTGACTCGATCGAATGCCTTCTCTGCATCTAGGTAGAAGTGGAAAGACAGTATATTTTGGCGATGGGATTTTTTCACTAAATAAGAAATACAGTAGATATTGTTCACCCCTTGGTGATTGCGAATAAAGCCCACCTGCTCCGGATCAATAAGGCCCGGTATATAGGACTCCAATCTGAAGGCCACAATTGTAGTAAGGATTTTGGCATTGGTGTTTAAAAGTGCAATAGTGTGGCAGGGAGGGGTCCTTGCACCACTTGGGGAAAAGAGAGATCTCAGCTCCAGACAGAGTCAACGTTAATCTCCTTTCAGACAAAAATGTGTTAAAAAGAGTCAGCATGTGGTCCTGCAGTTGAGAAAAGAGCTCACTGTAGAAGGTCAGAAATAGACAGTTTGGGTCAGGGGTATTACAGAGAGGTAGGCTTTTCAGAACTTGTTGTAGCCTTTGTTAAGAAATGGGAGCCTTGAGCATTTCAGAATGGAGTGGATAAAATGGGTCTCACTGGCATCTGACTAGATATGACTCTATAACCTCTGGAGGAACATCTTCTACCTATAGAGGGTATTATAGAAATTCCAGAAAACGAATTGTTTAGCCCCCGGTCTGAATTTGGGCTATGTGAGTATGTGTGCACTGCTGCTGTAGTTTGCGCACTAAGAGATCCCTACTTTATCCCCACCCTCATAATATTTTTCAGAGCAAGCAAGGATTTCTCCGCCTTATTGGTACAATGCGTTCACAATTTACCCTGTAGGAGTGCTAGATGCCGGTTATTGCGCTAAGATGGGGTAAAGTGATCAAGACGTTCCAAAGCCTTCATGTCATCTGCCAAGCCTGTCTCAAACAGGCTAGCCTCTTGTGCCCAAGCAATTGCTATAGAAGTGATGGTACCCCTGTTGATTTTTAAACAGAACAAGGGAAAACCCAAAAGGAATAACACTAGGGTCCTTGGGCAATAGTCTATTATACAGAACAGAGGACCCTAGTAATTTTAGGATCAAATATAAAATAGACATACACTAGATAGTACTTATGTCCTTTGTCCAGCCGGACAGGAATTTATTTTTGGAATATTATGTATTGGTTCATATGGCAAACATTTATACACAAGTGGGCACAGCCTGTGACCCACAACAAACAAGACAAAACAAGTGAAAGCAAATTATGTAAGGACGTTCAAGGTGGTCTGTACTAGTATTCAGTTTTTTACAGACTTAGATTCATTTTAGCAAACCATTGTAATGCATAATGTGACTTTGCAACAAACATATGGTGCTTTTAGGGTCGACGACGTTTCGATGCAATCAAGAATGCATGCATCATCATCAGGACAAAAAATTAAATAAACATTTCATGTTTGTCTTGAGAACATATTCATAGCCTTTATGACATATTTACATAATGGCTGGGAGACAAATTGGGGAGAAAGACATAAATCAGTATAGCGTTAGAAATCAAGTCTGCTAGGCATGGTAATGGTTCACATTTCGTGAATGGATGCACTTATAAGTGAAGAAGTGAAACAATTGTGAGAGAAAAAGTTATTACATCTGTGAGTAATAGTGCTCATTTCGTGAATGGATGCACTTATTGGTGAAAAAGTGGAGCACGTTATTATATCTTTAAGGTTCATATAACATGTATTTCCAAGTGCTGATCGTCATTTTTTGTATCCATGCTTCATCAAATTGGATGCTGCAGAGTTCAGGTGACAGACCGTGGCGTGGGTAAATAATACTATTCGGCGCAGTGAGAACTATTCGTCGCAGTGATTTATGTGCACAGGACAATTGGGAGAGGGAAGGATTATACCTGCGTGGGAGGACACGTGAGTTTCCGAAAAATAGGAGCATGAATTTGGGTGTGTACTTCACCGAATCTGTTAAAACGAATATGAGAGAAGATTTTGGTATGCAGGAGGCTACAGGAATTTGGCCCGTTACTCCCGTAATGGTTGATTGTATACTCACTGTAATTATCTATTCAGGTTGGTGCACCGCGTAGGGTGAAATAAAAAACTGCGGGGGGAACCAAGAGTTACTTAGTAGGAGGAATATATAAGTTAAGCATTTTAGTGAATCCGCAAATTACCCGTGATTCAGGCTGTACTTACATATTGTGACAGAGTCCGATGTACGTGCACGGCAGCGCGATGCTCCGGCGTTAAAGGGTTCTGAGGGATAAATACGAACTATTAGCTATGGGGATTTAATTCGGGCACACGAGTACTCCAAGATAACGAGCACAGAGCTATGGTTACTTACTTGATAACGTCTTGCTCGATGGCACGACGGATGGGGTTCTGGCAGTGATGGCTGCCGGGAAGTGGGCTGGGCAGGGTATTTAGAGATTATGGACATGGAGAAGGGACTCGCAGCAGGGTAGAGGCGGTGGCTATCTTGGAGAGGGGAATTATCCGAGTGTGGAATAGACACATTATTCCAATATAGACCTCATATTCAAGGGTGATTTGATCGGGTTTGAGGTATTTTCAGCGCAGACCTAAAGTTTGGGACGAGACTTGCCGCAGGGGTGAAGCAGTGGTCATTGGGGGACGGGACCAGTAAGTGAGTGCCCAGTGCAGATTAAAACTCAAAAACCAGTGACTTATGTGTCTTAATACACAGAATTTAAAATTCACACAATGTTACATTGTAATCCATATATACAGGGGGGGGGGTTTCAGGTCAACTAATATTGTTTAAATGCAAAAGGTCCCAATAACGAGGTCCAATCCTCAACTCTGTTCAAGCCCGTTCGTATACTGTCCGTTCTCAGGATCCAATGGAGCTCTTCTTTGTTCATGATTTGGGCAATGTCTGCTCCCCGGGGAGGAGCTTTAATCTGTGTGATCACAGTCCACGTAAAATCGTTTTCTGTATGATCTTTATCCATGAAGTGTTCCACCAGGGGCGCATTGGCCGTGTGACAGCGGATCCTACTTCTATGTTGTCCTATCCGTAGTTTTATCTTCTGGCTTGTTTTTCCTATGTATATCTGCATGCATGGACAAATAATTGCATAGACTACATTCGAAGAATTGCAATTAGTGAAAAATTGTCTCTCATATTTAATGGTGCCAAAGGTGAATGTTTTTCCTTCGATAGTTGAGTTACAATAAATACATTGGCCACATTTCACATGGCCCTTGAGGGCAGGTAAATTACACATATCATTGAGAGTGGTTCTGGTATCGGGTTGTGGGAGTGAGGCACATACTAAGTGGTCTTTTATATTTTTGGATCTTTTGAAGGCAAACAGGGGACGTTCCAAATTAAGGCAACCTGCATTGAGCACTGGCCAATGCTTAAGGACACTTTTTTTGATCGCATTGGATGCAGGGGAGAATGTAGTCACACAAGTGATTCTGTCTTGGTCATTCTTGATTCGGGGTTCCAGCAATGTGTCTCTGGGACAGTACCATGCCCTTTTTAACGAACGGCGTACTAATTTACGTGGGTACCCGCTCTGTCTGAGTTTAGTACTCAATGTTTTCGCTTCTGCAAAGTAGTCTTGTTTAAAGTAACAGTTTCTACGAATACGCAGGAACTGCGAATAGGGCAAAGAGTCTCTAAGGGCACGGGGGTGATGACTGTGGTAATTCAGTAATGTGTTCCGTTCTGTGGGCTTGCGGTGAAGACTTGTTGTTAATCGGCCTTCAGTGTGTTTTATTTCTATGTCAAGAAAGGGTAAGGATTCTTTGCTAGTGGCCATGGTATATTTTAAACCCCCACTATTGTTGTTCAACCAGTGGAGAAATTGGTTTAATGATGCCTCTGAGTCAGACCACAGCATAAATATGTCATCAATGTATCTTTTCCACAGTGCTATGCCACTGTGGAAAGGGTTTGATGCATCTAGGATGTTTAGGTTTTCCAGGTGATCCATGTAAAGAATAGCCAGTTTTGGGGCAAAAATAGCCCCCATGGAAGTTCCACGGACTTGACCATAGAATTGTCCCTCGAATAGAAAGAAGTTTTTCGTTAGACAAATTTCGAGTAGTTGGAGGATGAAGTTGGACGGGACGTTATGGGGCCGAGGGCGTGTGTCTAGGATCTTCTCTATCACACGAAGGGACTCAAATTGGGGTATATTAGTGTAAAGGGATTCCACATCCAGCGTGCACATAGTGCTGGATGTGGGATCGAAAGGATGTTCTTCAATGAGATTTATCATTGACATGGTGTCCTTGATGTAGCATGTGGTTGCGGGGACAAATGGCTTGATGAAATAATCAATGTAGTGTCCTAGGGGCTCCAGAATGGAGCCGCACCCAGACACTATGGGTCGACCTGGGGGTTGTTCAGAGTTTTTGTGGATCTTGGGTAGACAGTAAATAACCGGGGTTCTTGGGGCCTTCGTGTTGAGGAACTCAAATTCCTTTTTTGATAAGAAACCTGCCTCCACCCCTTCAGTGGTGATTTCGGAAATAATTTTTTGTATTTCTACAGTAGGATTACGCGGCAATTTGCAATAATGCTCATGGTTGCCGAGTTGTCGCAAGATTTCATTTTTGTATTGGTCGATTTCTTGAATAACGATCCCCCCACCCTTATCAGCTGGTTTTATTACTAATGTCTGGTTATTTTTCAGGGTGGAAAGGGCATCTTTCTCCTGGATGGTGATATTGTAGGGGATGAATGATTTCTTGTTCTCCAATATATTCAGGTCTTTGAGAACTAATTTCTCAAAAGTTAAAATTTCAGGTGGAACCATGGTACCTGTCGGAGAGAATTTTGATGGAGGTTTGAAAGGCGTATTGTTATATTTTTGTTGGCTAGGATTCAAAAGGAAGAAACCATGTAACCTTACTTTCCTAAAAAATCTTAGGAGTTCAGTCTGGGCGTCTACAAAGTTGGGGCGTACAGTGGGGACAAATGAGAGTCCCTTGCTAAGCAATGAAACTTCATTGCTTGATAATGTGTGTTTAGTCAGATTGAAAATAGGGAGGAGTGTGTTGTTTCCTTCCATGATAGGGGCATCGTCAGGCAATGTATTACTGCTGTTTACCAACGGTAATGTTGGCGACGGGTGGACCGTTCTCCCGGAGGGTTCGGGCCATCGCTGTGGTTGTTTCCCTCTGCCAACTCCTGGGGGGTTTGTTTGTCCTCGGCCCCTTCCTAAAAAATTACTGTTGGAAGGACCTGGGCTGTCGCTTTGGTCAGAGTTACCTGAGGATTCGGCCGAGCTGTCTGAAAATCCTACAAAATTCTGCCTTCTGTTAAACCTACCCCAAGGTCTCTGATTTTGGGGGCCGTTATAAGGACGGTTAGTATAATAGTCCTTATTGAGGTATGGATATGTCCTCTCTTGACTGAAACTCTTTATATCTTTTTTGATTTTAATGTTTTTTTTATTGATTTCAAATTTATGAAAATCTTCAATTGTTTTCTGAATTTGGTCTAGAAGTTTCTTCGCCTCAGTAGTGGTGTTTTCGTCTTTTATTTTCTTTTACGGGAGTAACGGGCCAAATTCCTGTAGCCTCCTGCATACCAAAATTTTCTCTCATATTCGTTTTAACAGATTCGGTGAAGTACACACCCGAATTCATGCTCCTATTTTTCGGAAACTCACGTGTCCTCCCACGCAGGTATAATCCTTCCCTCTCCCAATTGTCCTGTGCACATAAATCACTGCGACGAATAGTTCTCACTGCGCCGAATAGTATTATTTACCCACGCCACGGTCTGTCACCTGAACTCTGCAGCATCCAATTTGATGAAGCATGGATACAAAAAAATGACGATCAGCACTTGGAAATACATGTTATATGAACCTTAAAGATATAATAACGTGCTCCACTTTTTCACCAATAAGTGCATCCATTCACGAAATGAGCACTATTACTCACAGATGTAATAACTTTTTCTCTCACAATTGTTTCACTTCTTCACTTATAAGTGCATCCATTCACGAAATGTGAACCATTACCATGCCTAGCAGACTTGATTTCTAACGCTATACTGATTTATGTCTTTCTCCCCAATTTTTCTCCCAGCCATTATGTAAATATGTCATAAAGGCTATGAATATGTTCTCAAGACAAACATGAAATGTTTATTTAATTTTTTGTCCTGATGATGATGCATGCATTCTTGATTGCATCGAAGCGTCGTCGACCCTAAAAGCACCATATGTTTGTTGCAAAGTCACATTATGCATTACAATGGTTTGCTAAAATGAATCTAAGTCTGTAAAAAACGGAATACTAGTACAGACCGCCTTGAACGTCCTTACATAATTTGCTTTCACTTGTTTTGTCTTGTTTGTTGTGGGTCACAGGCTGTGCCCACTTGTGTATAAATGTTTGCCATATGAACCAATACATAATATTCCAAAAATAAATTCCTGTCCGGCTGGACAAAGGACATAAGTACTATCTAGTGTATGTCTATTTTATATTTGATCCTAAAATTACTAGGGTCCTCTGTTCTGTATAATAGGTACCCCTGTTGATGGCTTTAAACCTATCCTAGAGTGTATAACCCGAGATATCAGGGTACGTGTTGGAATCAAAATAATTCACTATTTCTTTCCAAATCTTCTCTTCATCAACATGATCTCGTAGTAAATACAGGGGAAGATGCCAAAACAAATGGGACAGTGTTTAAGTCACAGCTTCAGTCCAAACCACCTCTAAGTGCACATGTTCATAAATAGAGATATCTGAGATGGTTGCAGTGGCAAGATTCAGTAATAGGGAGTGGGTGAGGAAGCATTAATCGATACGGGAATAGATGTGATGAACATGTGAATAGATAAGAATAGTACTGGGCCCCTGGCCGTTAATAGCAGCATGCATCTACTAAACCCAATTTGTTTAAATTGTGTTTCTGTGCTCTGGACATAGCTCCAGTGCCCTGGAAGGAGGTAATGCTTCGGTCAAGTTCAGGGGCCCAAACTAGATTGAAATCCCCCCAACCACCAAGTAGCCCCCCCTCATGTGTTAATTGATCCCGTATGAGGTTCCTAATATATGCATCTTGTGCTTGGTTGGGAGAATATACGTTTAGGATGGTAAGGGATCATAGGCAGGGTTGCGCCGTTACGTAAAAGAAACATCAATGTTCATCATGCACAACTCGTAGGACCTTGGAGCAGAAGATGTCTTTGCACAGAATCACAACCCAAGTCGGCTAAGAGGTCGTATGTGCCCAAGGGTTGAATGGGTACTTGGGGGGAGACATGTGAATGACATCCTGCTGTGTGAGATGGGTTTCTTATACAAAGATGACATCTATGTCCCGTAAGAGAAGATAATGCTATAGGTGTCTCCTTTTGTTAGCTGCGTTGAAACACCACACATTAAGCGTAAGCAACTTGACGGATGGAGTAGTGGCTATAGTAGGAGAGAAGGAGTGATACGTATGTGGATGGTTCACAATGATGCCTGGGGTATCTGGTAGGATGAGGCCTCTAAGCACAGAAGGAAAGCATCAGGTTCCCAAGCGACAGATCTCAGCGTGTGATTGGGATGTGACCAAAGTGGAGGAGCCAGACCAAACAGCACACGCCATCCCTTGTGGGGAGGCATGGGACTGTGGCCACTGCTTGGAAGCGGGGAGTAGAATGAATGAATCTACCCAGGGTGCCAGACAACTTAGGAAAATTAAAAAATCAAGTTAAAAACATGAGCAATAAAAGGCCAATGGGGCCTAAACATTTGACCCATATCTTGGCATGGCCCATGCAACATAACACCAGCCATACGGGAGAAGTCAGTTTCCAAAGGTCTGAGTCAATAGAAGGGGCTCAGCAGCAACCAATAGGCACAGCGTCTCAGACCCCCACAGTCTACAGGAGTCATGGAGTATAGCTAAGCAAAGATAAAGAAGAGCAAGTACTGAGTCCTATGTGACAGTGCATGCCTTTTCAATGGCAAGTGCCAGAGCCACCAGCCTAATATCTGAACTGGGGTGGCTTGGTGAACAAAAGAACGATGGACTAAACCCAGATCTGTGACTGGGGTGAATGTTTTGCCATTTTGCAACATTCCGTCCATCATCTTGTGTGTTTTGCTGTTCACCCTATGTGGGAAGGGTATGCCCAGAAGTGGGTCCCGTGCTCACTACGCCACTGGAGTCAAGCTATCCTGGCTGAAGACAGCTGATAGCCAGAAACCGGTTCTCATATGCTTGATTCCAGTCCAGGGAAGACATGGCTTGGCAGTTCGGTCTGGACTGTTCCCATGAGGCACGGGGTCAAGACTGATTTGCATATGGCCATGTCTGAACTGGGGTGGCTTGGAGCAAAAGAACGATGTATTAAACACAGAGCTGTGACTGGGGGTGAATGTTGTGCCATTGTGCAACATTCCGTCCATCATCTTGTGTGTTTTGCAGCCTAATATATGAGGCATCAAGAGGGCCGTTGACATCATACCTCCAGACGAAGGGCAGGGGCACAGTCAAATTGGAACAGCATCTATTATGCTGGGGTTTGTTCATCACAATGTTCAAGTCTTCGCTAGACTCTGATGGTTTCCAGGAGGAAGCAGATCTACCTGCTTGAGACTGATCCAGATGTGGAGGGAACAGGAGATGAGGGTCGCTCAAGATTGCAAAGATGCTTGATGACATCTTTCTTGGTTTCATAAGTGACAAGCTCTCTATTACATTTGGAAGTTACAATTAATGTTAATGGGACTTATTAAGCACACAAATACCCGGGGGTGTCTTGGCGCTATTGACTGCGGTAATTCCTCCCAGTTACTCAGTTCTGGAAAAGCCAAGTTTTTAACTTTTTCCTAAAGATGGTGAGGGAGGCTGCTCCTCTAAGCTTGGCTGGTAGTGTGTTCCACTGTTTTGCTGTACCATCAGAAAGACTCCGGCCACCCCAACCCATGGTGAGTATTCTGGGTACTTAGCAGAGGGCTTTAAACTAAATTCGTTTGGCCACTGGAAGCCAGTGGAGTTGGCGAATTTCCTTTGAGACTGAATCATATTTGGTGATGTTACCCAGCATCAGAGCAGCTGTATTTTGAATGGACTGGAGTTTTTTAAGAAAATGCTTCCGCATGCCCAAGTAGAGACTATTACATTAGTCCAGTTTAGCCTGGACCAATGCTGTAACTACCAACTTTCTAGATTTGGTAGGGATATAAGGCATGATTTTCTTAAGTTTTTTTATCCGAAAATGGGAGGCTGTGACAATAGTGATGTTCTGATGTGATAGTGCTAGCTTGTTGTCAATCCACACACCTAAATGTTTTGCTTTTTGTACAGGTTTAAGTGCTTCACCCACCTCTACTGCCCACCAAAGATTGTCCCATCTAAGTTTTAACTCACTGAAAATAATAATCTCGGTCTTTTCAGAGTTCAGCTTCAGGCAGTGCAGTCCCATCCATCTGTCGAATTCTCTCATACAGTTCTGAAACTGTAGAGCGGGGGCAGTTTGTTTATTATATGCTCCCACAACTATCTGGGTGTCGTCTGCGTAGGACGTTAAATTAAACCCAAATTTCAGAATCAAAGGGGCAAGTTCTGCAACATATATATTAAAAAGAGTTGTACTTAAGGATGATCCCTGGGGGACTCCACACTGCAAAACATAAGGTTTTGATTGGAAACTGTCCATACTGACTGTTAATCTCCTTTCTTTCAGGAAGGAGACCAATAAGGTCAGTGCCGTACCCTGGACACCCATCAATTCCAGCCGTTGTTGTAGCAAATTATGATCCACCATATCAAAAGCGGCTGATAGATCAAGGAGGGCCAGGGCAGATGGCCCTCCTCCATCCAGATTGCGGCTTTTGAGGAAGCAGTGATCCACAATTTAGAGTCATTAAATCTGGCAGACTCAGGACACTTTTCCAACCTCTCGAATCGGGAAAAAGAAGCACTGAAGCAACTGGGGTCAAATAAAGAAATTATTTTGAAGCCTGCGGATAAGGGCGGGGCGACCGTAATCATGGACGTTGAGGCCTATCGAGGTGAATATCTCCACCTTTTGGCCGACCCGAGAACGTATCAACAATTGAGACAAGACCCTACTGAGGAGATCACCACAGAAATAGCGATCATGGTAGAGGAGGCTAAGGCGAACGATTGGATCACACAACAGGAAGCGGAGTTCCTTGTAAAAAAACAACCGAGGACTCCGTATTTCTATGCCTTGCCTAAAATCCACAAAGCAGTGCGACCCCCTCCCGGGAGACCTATTGTCTCCGGGATGGGGTCCCTGCTGGAACCCCTCTCTGAGTTCTGCAATTTCTATCTAAAGCCAATGGTTCAAAAACTACCGACCTACCTAAGAGATACACTAGACGTTCTGAATTTGTTGAAAGAGATGCCGTTCAACCCTGATTAGGAATTCTTGATAGGGCTTGACATAGAAGCCCTATATACAAATATACCGCAATGGGAAACCCTCAGGGTCTTGGAAATGTTACTCTTCGAGGGGGAGTGGCCCTATGAAACACCTCAGACATTCATCTTACATCTGGCCGAGATAGCCCTTACCAGGAATGTTTTTGAATTTGAGGGGTCACTGTATCTCCAAACCCATGGGACATCAATGGGGAGTGTATTCGCCCCCAGCTTAGCAGGGCTATACGTGGGGGCTTTCGAGCTGGTGACGATCCTTGATGCCAACGGTCCATGGGCGAACAATCTGCGATTGTGGCGTCGCTACATCGATGACGTCTTAGTGATTTGGAGGGGCGAGAGAACATCTGTAGACTGCTTTTTGGAGTGGCTTAATGCCCAGAATCCGTTCCTCCACTTCACTTTGACTGTCACCAAAACCCATTTGCCATTCCTGGACCTAGTGATTGAATCCACCAATGGTACCCTGAAGACCAAGGTTTTCCATAAACCAACGGACAAGAATGCCTTACTTGCATTTGGGAGCTTCCACCCACGCCCCCTACGGGAAAATTTACCAGTGGGTCAATTCTTCCGTATCCGCCGGAACTGTTCAGAGAGGGAGGACTTTGTGGCCGAATCAGAGGTTTTGACAGTGAAACTGCAACAGAGGGGCTACCCGCAGAAAGTGATTAAGAAGGCTAAGAAAAGGACCCTTAATGCCAATCGGGAGTCACTACTCACTAAAACTGTTAGACCTGAAATGAAAAAGCCAGTATTTGTGTCAACTTTTAACACGGCATCACACCAAATAAAACGTCTGGTCCTACAGAACTGGAAAATACTCAACACGAGAGGTATGAACATTAAAACACCGCTCTTCTCCTTCAGGCGCAGCCAAAACTTGAAGGATCTCCTTATACACACTAGACCCAGGGATCTGGGGGGAGTGAGGGAAACCAATACACTACCAGGCTTACCAAGACTGACTGGTCACACCAGGTGTGGCTCATGCAGCGTCTGTCACCTCACGTGCAATTCTAAAACCATTGACCTGGGCCTTCACATCCCTGGGAACAGAGATCCCATACTAACTGTAATTCCCAGGGAGTGATATACTTGATAACATACCCCTGCCAACAAAAGTATGTGGGGATGACAAGTAGAAAAGTGCGCGTGAGAATTACGGAACATCGGAGCACGATAAGGTAGGGAAAGACCAACACAAGACTCACAGCCCACTTTCAAGAAAAAGGACATGGTATAGATGACCTGAGGTGGACCGTAATTGAAAAAATCCAACTAGGCAGACACCAAGCAGATGACCAGAGTCTTTTGCTCCGGCGGGAGCAGAGATGGGTGTATCGGTTGAGGAGCCATTTGGTGGAACTCAATGATGACATCCCATGGCAGGCATTGAGCAGACAGTAGATTGCCATATACAAACAGGGCGGGTTTCTCCTATTACCTAGTAAATTCCATTGAGAATAATGAGAAGCCCCAACTGGTGTTTGGATAGCTCCATGGTACACTAGTATCCACATATTAATTCCCCTCCTAATTCCGGGTGTTTTTTTAGGAGATATGGCACCCACCCCGCACATTTACCCTCTGGCGTTTGGGAGTTAGCAATGAACTGAAGAGAGATAACAATGATGGTTCATGGAGGTTTGTATCCGGCTAGAACAACAGTGATTCAGTTTTAAGCCTAGTAAATACAATCCCTATGACATAGAATACAATCCCTATGACATAGAGCACATTCTGCTGCTATAGTAACACCATGCACGGAACAGACAACATGGTGACGTGGTACGCCGTGCCCCGAAGTGGGTGTTCCACATCTACTGACCAATCTAACTTGCAGTCGCTCATGACCGCCATTGTTAGGGATACCTGACTATACATCACTCCTACACCAGGGGGTATACAGCGGTGAAAATGCAATTTAACATACTGCAGGGAAGTTGCTATTTAAAATGCTTTGTAGTACCATAGGAGTCTCGAACCAGTAACGCGGGGTGGCACTTGTGTATAGAACTTCATTTCCCATGATACAGAGTACATGTGGGAGTGACAGCGTACCACGTGACGACGCCGACGGCGCGGTCACGTTGGACGCTCCAGCCGGGATCGGACATTTTAAGCTCAGACAGACACCGCGCATATCATCTGCACGGTGTCACGGTTTGCAGGTGACTAAGCCGGGACTTGCCTACAGAATGGTAAGAAGAGGGCTCTAGGGGGTGAGCGCATGGAGCGCTTGTGGTTGCACAGACCCGATGAAGGCACCAGGTGTACATCGGGAGGTGGAGGCATTGAAGGTAACATCTCCTCCCACATTTATTTCATTTCAGATTGTGTTCTTTGGCGTCCTTCATACCGGACACCAGTTCGAGTTTGTAAATTCTATAAACTCGGTAAGTGCACAACAAAATACACACTCTCTCTTTGAGCGTGGGCACTCAGATAGTAAGAAAAGTAGGTTGTGGTATAACGATGGTCCCATGAACATTAAGGGGGCAAGGTATAAGGTACGAGTGATCACGTAAAATGTGAGGACATGGACTATTGTAAGGGCTTGTATCAGGTCATACATGGGCAAGCGATAAGTAAAGTATGAGCAGGATTCTGGGTACAATATGTTATCGGGATTTTGGCTTAACATTAGACAATGGGTTCTAATGGATTCTAAAGAGACAAGCTGATAAGAGAATGATAGATAGAATATGTAAATACTAATAGGTTGGCTGTACTATCTTCTCTTCTATTGCTATAGTGAATGTTTTCCCGCACCTGAGGGAACAGTCTCCAAACACAACACGGGAGTGGTACGGATCTAGTAGACCTACCTTACCCTTGGGGTACCATTATCCGAAGAACCCAGAGTGGCACTGAATGCGACGGTCCTGAAGAAGACCGGAGTGACCTTATAGGCACACACAGAGCGGTCGAAACATGTTGACTCTGGCAGTGGTTGGAGGGAAGCTTTGAGGTTCCTAATTATCTCTTTGAGGCTTTTTCCCATCCTCTTTCATTTTTTAATCCTGATAGGGGTGTCAAGAAAAGCTTAATAAAGGTTGTGTTCTGGTTGACACCCTTAATCAGTTTTAATCACTCTTCAAACTGCACTTTTCGTCGCACTTTTCAGTTGTGGTCACTTGGTGTTTGCACAGCTTTCACCAATATTTATGTTACGTGTCGTCTACATCCATTTGTCCTGATTGTATGTCTTGTTAAGAGAAATTTATTATTTTTCCCCCTCCCTAATGCTCCGCCCTGTGTGTGGCTACACCAGGGCGTATTGTAAGCAGGCCCGATGATGAAGCATGTCACATACCTCGGTATGCGAGTGAGGGCAGTTTTTCCAAATAGAGCAATTTGCCTCAGTGGGGCCTTCTCTATTTGTATATTTTGTTTATGTTATCCACTCTATACACCCCCTTTGTGCATATATTAGAGTTTCTTGGGGGTCTGGGGTGACTTGACCCTCGCCCCTTCTTCGTGTTAAATAACCTCCTCCATCCATCCCCGTTCTGATTTCCTCAGTGGCATTAATCAGTGCAGTCTCAGTACTGTGTTCCCTACGGAATCCATACTGAAAGTGGTCGAGCAGATCATGATCCAGAATGAACTGAGATAGTTGCTTGTTCATACTTTTTTCAACTATCTTAGCTGGGAGTGGTAGACGGGCAATGGACGGTAGTTAGCTGGGTCAGTCATATCCAAGTTAGGTTTCTTCAACAAAGGAAGAATGGAACAGGCAATGAAAAACAGGCTGGACACACGTAAAATAGGAAAACCGAAACGATAATCCATAAGCTGCACTTAAGGTTGCAAGAGGCAGCGTTCCATAGTATTCAAGCATTCTGTTGCGAAACAGTACCAGACGTGACAGTTCGTCTCGAGACACAGGACGTGCATCCATTTTGAATGGTATTCATGTAATGCCAATGGCACTTTTCCGGCCTTGAGCGTCTGCAGGGTCCAAGCAAACTGCATTATAGAACGCAATTGATTTTGACCTTGGTACAACACAGATACTTCATCTTGCACAATATCAACAACAGATGACACAATATTATCCAAAATGTAAATGCGGGAAGAAAGCGTGTTAATGCTATTATCTACAACTACTATTATTTTTTCTAAATTAGCTTGATCTATAGCTCTAAGGTGGGTAGCCGCCTCAATCTGGGATGTTTTCCAGAATTCGTCATAAACAGCATATATCCACCTTTTAGATCTACCTTTAGCCGGGCCTTTTATGAAATCATTCAGATCAACATCGTTTAGATAAATGCTGTTTAACTGATGCCAAGGTAGAATGTTTGAGCCAATTCTGACACAATTTGCCTACAGAATATGTAGTAACAGAATGGTCATTTTCAAAACGGGGATCCACCCTGACCTATGTAAAGCCTTGAGCCAAACCCAGTCAGGGAAAGAAGGAGCCTTTAATTTTTTAGCGGTAGCCAATCCAAAGCATGTTGTCTGTGAAATTGTAGAATTCAAAAACAACATATGATTCGGGATGAGACATGCACCGTGCAAAGCCTCAGTGCCTTGCACCTGCCAACTTTTAGAACCCCAAACAGATTTAAGGTAAACTGTTTCCTTCCACAACTCGTAGCCACCAACAGCTAACTCGTCTAGAAAGGACTTTGAGCACAATAATTTAGTATCGGTAAGTCTAACTTTGGATGTGGACTTTTCGGTCATTTTAAAATAAAATGCATTGGGATTTGACTGATTAAAATCATTAAAATAAGTGAACCTTTTCAAAAAGGAAGCAGAACTGCCTTGTATAGGAGCAGGACAATGCTCCCATTGTGTATAGTTTACAGTGTTCCTCCTGGTATTAGTTTTATGCAGGTAGTGATTGCCAAAATGTTGGTAACAATATAAGTCACCGTAATTAGCAGATTCTAAATACAAATCTTCAGCATCAAAGGCAGCATAATATTTCAAATCAGAAAACAACGCTTCTATGGCCTGAACATCCCAATCATCAGAACGTATATTTTGTTTAACTACATCCCCCATGTTAACTCTAAGTACATTAGGGACGTTTATAACCTCAGTGGGGCCATGGATTTGAAATTTAACAGCATTCCATACAACCCATCCAGGACAGGCCAAGCAGTGATGTTAACAAAAGCCAAGTCTCTCTTCAATCTGTGTGATGAGGAATGGGGTGCCAATGTTCCATTGATATGTCGAATGCATGTTCTCTCCTCGACATAGTGTCCATTGACAAGACGGAAAAAATAAAACACAAAACCAATTGACATAAAAAGGTAAATCGAAAAAAGCACCAGCCAAATATTGGTCCAAGGGGGAATTAAAAAATGTTTTTTAAACAGTCTTACATAAACAGTTATCCTTGAAGGCTTTCTCGATGTGTGTGAAACAGTGGCAAATGAAAATCTGGACTCAGTGACCAAGCGAGTTTGTAAATCAGGCATCGATAAGTCAGATGGGTAAGTGTAGTCAGTTTCATCATGTTGAGTACCAGGCAGTGTACTTAATAAATGACTAGAAATTGCTGGCATCTCGAGGACAACCTCAGGCACTTGATTAGAAGCCGGGGCCAAAACAGAATTTCTCACAATCGAAGGACATGAGACTGCCGGTGTCATACTAAGACGAATAGGCCACTCTGTGTATCTTGACATTGTCAATGGAGATATACCTGTTTTCCTTACGACCTGGAAGTGGTGGTAAAATGACTGTTCTTGTGCCCTTCACACCAAGCACTGGAACTGGAGCTCGATATGAGGGACCAAATTCTTTTTTGTTTTCGATCTTCTCTCGAACCAATTCACCAACTTCGGGTAGCCGGCCAACTACCGGGATCTGCAACGCATCATCCGAGGTGGAGGGCAAATGTTCCTTTGCAAGATTGTCTCTCGTCTCTTGTAGATTATGTAAAACATTGCAATGTTCATCTACGTCAAAGGAGGCAGCAACAGCCGCTGAGTCTAGACCTTCAAGGTCCGGTACAAACATCTTGATACCAAAGAGCATCTCCTATGGGGTCTGCCCACCCAGAGACCTTCTAGGGAGATTATTTAGGGCACGCTGCACGCTATTGAGGTGGGCTAGCAAATTCCTGTCAGTGCCTATAACCCTAGCTGTCAAAGACTGCTTTAAGTCTTGGTTCATTCGTTCCACAACACTATTACCCTCAGGCCTGTATGGAGACGAAAATCTGACTTGGACCCCCAACGAAGCCATGGCATCCTTATACGCCTTAAAGGCGAAAGCCGGACCCTGATCCGAATGGAAGGTACCACAGGCAAAAATTGGATATTGAGGTTGAGGCTGTGGCATAGACCGTAAGGGAATCTCGTGGTATGGGGAAAATGTATCCGGTACAGAGCCGGCGCAAGGGCTTTAGCCCACTCTTCTGCAAAATTCAGCGCATGCTCCTTCGAGACAGTGTGCGCGAAACTAGGGAGGATCCCCTCCTCCTCTCTCGGAGCTGCGTGCACAAAAGGCGGGGGCCAGTCAGCCTCCGCTAACAAAATGTCATATGTAGTCGTAAGATTTTCCCAAAATACCCCTTTTATGGTACGTTGTATGTCACCTTTAATTAAAATGACTATTTCATAAAGTCTATCAGGGGGAGCTACTCTAGTGTCAGCTGTCTCCACAACAACATATCGGTCAGTCGCTGTAACCTTCAGTAGTGGACGCATGGCCTCTCGCAATATGGTAATCTCCTCAGCGCTGTCCAGCAAGGTCAGAGCCCATGTCAGATTCCGAAGCTGCGTTTTCACTATCTGTGGCATATCTCGCTGTTAAAGCGGCAACTTTCTTTTTCTGAAACTGGGGTATTTTCGGTGTTGAATCGTCCTGCTTGCCTTTACTGTCTTTCGGGCGGGGCTGATCACGTCCCTGCTGGCCACCCCGACCTCTGCCGCCTCCTCCACCACCGGTCGATAAGGCTGATGATTCCTAAAAAGAATTAGGAGAGCGTTGTTCAGAAACCCGAAAACGATCAGGTGATTTTATTGTTGCGCGGTCGCACAAGTCATAAATACATTCTGTAGGTGCAGGCACTGGAGATGCAGGATGAGACTCCTGTTGCTGTTGCTGTTGTTTACCCTGTTTCTGTTTTTTCGGCCAAGGTTGCTTCTTAGCCATGGGCTGTTCATCAGTCTCTGACTTCTGCCCTTGGTGTTGTTTTTTCTCATTTGTTGAGAAAGGCTTGAGTCCCAAACTATTACGGCCTACGGTCTTATAAGCCGCCACAATAATTCTTGCTAACTGTCGGGATTTATCGACATCGGGTACAGCCTGCAAAGCATTAGACACTTGAAAGTTCACTGCATCTCCCTTGACATTCGCAAGTACGAGATCAGAAACTACATCAAAACTGCCACATAGGCGCATACCCAATTCAACTGCTACCTCGGGTCCGTGCTCATTTTGAACACGCTTAAGAACAGTTGGAAGGACAGTCATTGATGGTGTGCCGAAGCACCTCATATACACTGCCGCAAAGATCTTACCCCAAGTCTCACAGTCACCAGCCTCCGGGACCAGGTCTTTTGGCATGCAAATCATCAGAAACCTGTGTTTTTCACCAGGAGTCGTGTTAGGAAATACTGCTTCCAGCTAGTCAAAGTTCTCGGCAAGGTAGAAAGGAAAATCATCCTTATTCTGGGGGCGCTTGCCCATTACTGCGTTCACCATCACAGGACTTAGCTTCATTCCGCCCTGTCCGCCTGCAAGCGCCGCAACTCCTGGGGCCCCGTCCGGGAGATTGCGGGAAATGTACTGCACTAACGACCTACTCAAGCTAATTGCGGCTTGATGTAGTCGTCTTAAATCTGCAACGGGACACGCCCCTTGTTGAGGATGAGGTGTAAAGCCTGCCAAAACAGGCCAAGTTGCGCCTGGAATTGACAAAGGACCTAACCTCAGAGTTAACAAAGAGTGGGGTAGGGCGCCATTAAACCAAACTCGGTGTTGCCAAGCATTAATAGGAACTTCTTGTGTCCCATAGGGAACATATTCCTGTGGCATGGCAGTCGGATTGTACGTATCGAACACATTAGTATTTGCATTCACAGCCGGGAAGGTCACCCACAAATAAAAAATGTCGTATGGGTAAGCTACTTCCGCACTCACCACCATGATCACAGCCATGCCACCCACAGGGACATCATACATCTGTAAATGATTGCGAACCGCAATCCGACTATGCTGCGGAATATCAACGGCATTAGCCATAGGGACACTGTAAGAAAAAGGTGCAACAAAAACTACGTAGCACAACTGGGTAGTAATTCAAAAGGAAACCGTTTGAAAAGATTCAAGCTTGAAAAGACCTATGTAATAATAGGTAGGTTTGTCCGAAACCACTGTCTTCCGGAAACAAAAGTGAAGGGGGTTAAGGACTGATAGAAGCACTACTCAAGTGTCATGTAATAAGACCACCAACGTTAGGGCGCCATGTCGCATGGATCCTGCTCTCACACAGAACTGTGCATAGAGACTTGGAACCTCAGTGAATTAGGGTGTGCCAAAACTCACCTTAGTACCCAAAATCCCCTACCAGACCAGCAATCAGTGTCTCATTGATTCTTACAAACTCCCAATGTTTAGACAACCCAGAACATGGACTTAGAACACCTCAGGTAACGTGGAACACATGAACACTCTTTCGTTATACCAACATATCAATCCAGAACGAGGAGTAAATGAAGACACGTGCAAGTTTGAAATGTTTATTTCTAATGCAGTGTTCTCAAGCGCAGTATCTTAGCTAATACAAGCAAACATATTATAAGAAACAAAGTTATCAGCATAGTTACTAGTACATAAAATACAAAGGGAGAAAGTATGTTAAAATGCTAAAGGGAAGAAGGCTAAATAGCACCTAAGTCTTACCCTCCCTTGCTAGTATATTATATTATATCTAAAGAAGGTCTCTTTGGGTTTTAGAAGGGCGGCCCCATACCTCTGATCCTAGTGGAAAGGGATCACATCATCTTCCACCAGCTCTCTGCATGCGAATATTCCTGAAGTGAGTTTGCATGCCCTGCGCAGTACAATATTAAACGCGCCTAAAGCCAGAGTTGGCCGCAGCTGCATATGTGTTATGTCTAGAACGTGCGAAGATCAGACCTCACAACAACCACTGTGTTGAAATAACCTTGAAGGCCTTGGCACTCACTGTTCAGACATAGATTACCAAGCAAAGCTGATACAATAGCAAAACATATTATTCTCGTGTGAAGCAAAATATTCTACTAGGCTCAAAGCTCTAATGACAATATGTGCCGTGTGCAGAAGCAGCAGTAAGGTAAAATGGCGTTTAAACTTTTAATAAGCTCATGCTAACTTAACACAGTGTGAAGGCAAAGCATATCTATATGACAAGATCTGAGTAAGTATAGGGATAACCACCGCCGATATTTTTTAAAGGACAGCAGGAGGACAGGGATCTGTTGGCAAACCAGATTTGGCTTCTATTATGCGCTTAGCTACCACCTCAGAGGAAATTGAGGCAAATGAACATAAAAAAATTGTCCGAGATTCATCATATATGGGTGGCTCTATAGAATCATGATCAGCCATAGTTAAAAAGACATTATAAATATTCATAACTTTAGATTTAAAAGCTGATGCAATAGAATCACAGAAATTTTAGTCCCATTTTATTGCATCAGTCTTTGGCAGTGAAACTAAATAGTTTTTCCTTACATAGAGCATCTGAGAACCAAGGGGCCGATGGCGTACCCAACTTCCCTGGGATTTTTCTGGTAGGCACTGAAGTTTTTATAGCATCACTTAGCCATTCAGTGTATTCAACTGTGTTTAAATCTGCACTTAGATTAAACTGAGGACGTGTTTCCTCTAAAAAAGTTTGAAATGAATCCAAATCTATTTTGCTCCACGCCGTATAGGTCGATGAGGGTTTTTTTGTCTTCTTGACTGACTGAGCTGTAGAAACTACAAGGTTAAATTTAATTAAAAAATGGTCTGTCCAAGTTAGAGGCAGGACTTCTTTCAGTGACAGCCCTGCTATGGAGCTGAAAATCCCATCAAGCATATGTCCTGCCTTATGAATGGGAGCTGGGCCAATCAGAGAAAGGCCCAACGCCCATTAGTGCCTCCAATAGAATAACCGTTTCCCTCTCTTCCAAGTCTTCTAAATACATATTAAAATCACAGAGAATGGTAAAATCATTACTAGCCAATGCAGGTTCCAGGAGTCCATCTAGATTATGCACAAATGTGCTCCTGGCACTGGGAGGACGATAAAGCAGTATAGCTTTAAATGTTATCTTAGAGGCTAATTCAATGGAAAAGTGAAGTGCTTCAAAGAAAGGAGTAGAGGTTAGAGCAAACTTAACTGCAAACTGCTCTCTCAGAATGATTGCTACTCCACCCCCCTCTTTTTAATGGTCTATCTATTCTAAACGACCAAATGCCCATGGGCGTTGCAGTGACAAAATCTGAGTCAGAGTTTGTATCGGCTTATGTTTCTGTAATAAAGAGCACATCAATTTTATGGGTGGTGATCATCTCAGCTATTTCATACTTAGGTTTAATAAGGGATCTCACATTGATAAGTCCACAGGTTGTATCCTGTTTTCTAACATCAGGCTGGGGCTTTTCGATCCCAATTTCTTGTGGAGGGCGAAGTGAGCTAATTTTACGCTCTGATGGAAGAGTGAAACCAGGTGGGCAAACAAATCTATTTTTGGTTGTGGCTAGGCATACACAATTAAGGTTGACTCCATTAAGATTAAGCAGTTCCTCCTTTGAATATTGCTGAAATTAAAAAGGGGTAGAGCCAAGGGTTCTGGCCCTAGGCCTAGGCCAGGCGCGGACAGGCACAGAAGGGCTTGCCTTAGGCGTGCCTCCGGCGCACCAGCGGCGCGTCCGCTGCGCGTTGGCAGCATCAGCAGCTAAATACTGTTTCCCTTCCACCTGCCGCCTAGTGTCTGACATGTCAGGAGGCATGCCATGCCGTGTAGCCCTGCCCTCCACTCAAACAGCAACAGGTGCGGTGGATCGGGGTTGGAGCAACACGAGTGCATAAGTGAGGAAAGCCTAATGCCCTGTGGAAAATGCTGCAAGTATTAAAACAAGATGCGGGGAAATTAAAAGCACAAGCAGTTAGTTTTAAAAATAAGGTTCTCATTTTTCAGTTGGAGAGCAAGCTGTGGGTGTTCTAGGGTCACACCTCTATGCCAGAGAGCCCCTTGGTATTCAGTACGAGAATCAAGTGTCTGCTACAGATCATTCACTTTCTCGCCAACCCTCTCGACATTCCTCATGAGATCATGGACACAGGACTTGAATTCCATTTTGAGAGTGCTAATTTCAGTGTGGAGTTCCTGGAGGGAACTGGCCATATAGGCCCGGGTGATAGGCATAGTGGTCAAGGACATGAGGGCAAGCCGGAGGAGGCAGTGGAGAACCCCATGGATGTTGGCATTGGCATATACCATAGTGATGTAACTGGAACGTCTTTTGAAGGTGAACACAAATGACGATGACCAGGTAATACTCAGGCGCTCAACATAGAGTAATGGCTAATGTCTATAAATCTCAGTGTCCCAATTGTGCTCCCAAGCTGATACAAGGAAGGTCACCGCACTTCCTTACAGTTACCAAGGATAACCTTGGTTGTAGAATATGAAAATAGTTCAGCTGAGCAAAAAAATATACCATCAATTTTCAAAGTCAATACTTTCTCCAGACGTTATATATCAACAGTACTAAAAGTGTCCACTACTGTAACTCCAGCCCATTATCCAGAGCTTATAGTTATCTTCACAGTAACATCACCAGGGTAGTTTGTCCAAAATGAAGTGTCTTTTATTTTCGTATTCCGTTTTCCATTAGATCAAGCCACAGCCAACACGTGTTTCGTTGGGCATTACAATCATGCCTTACAACTTCTTCAGGGCTGCAAGCCAAGAAGATAATAATTCTAAATATATTTCAGTTACAACGTTATGTCTCGTTATCTTATGACAATACTAACAGGGTTTTATTCTTGTGTAGGATCACCCTGAAGTACTCTGAGTGAATATAATCATAAAAAAGTCACCTAAAATTAAAGTGCTGCCCTGGTTTGTGATGCGATGCACTAGAAAGGCCCATAAGTCCCAAGAAATGATAGAAGAAATATAAAGTATAAAGGAATTACCAAGAAAGAATATTAATTTCCTTCCTGTGTTCTTGGCTCTCGAGGTATAACCACAAATCAAATCCTAGAACAAGAGAAGACACTCCTCATTCTTACTAAAAATTATATATTGCTAGACCATAATATCAAAACAAGCAATTTAATTCAATAAATTCCAATCAGTTCCACATAACCTGATAGTATTACACAATATATTCAAGTTCATTCCACTTAAACTACAGGTAAGCAGTCGCTACGCCTTGGCCTAATCATAATAGCTCACCTTAAAATCCAGTTCTTGTGTTTCCAATAATAGTATTCAAAATGATCACGAAAAATATATCCCCAATCTCCTCTCAGGGTTGACCGTTTAATCTGTATATCCAATATCTGTTACAAAAAATATTTTTAACCCGATCAATACATATTAAAATTATTTACTACACAAGAAAGCCATGGTAATAACAATCATCACCCACGACTTGTGCACCCAACCCGTATTAGGGCTGACAAGTTCCTTGTATCAAGTCTCATCCGTTTAGGTACACGAGTACGTGACAGGTGTTCCTCCCTCTAAGGACACGTGAAAGTAAAATAATAAAGTATGTGTAAGTTCATATCATAGATATAAAAGTTCTATTCTGAAATATCAAGGCCCGGGCTACTCAGCTTACCTATAGCGACCGCGAGTACGCTGTCAGGAGAGGCACAGTCAGCGACTCGCGTCCTAAACACGCGCCATTTTATTTTCCCGGCTAGTAGGGAAAACAGACGTTCCGACTTTAGCCGCCATCTTATAATGGTAAAGTTCTAATAGTTTTTATATACAACTACTCGTATCTTCAAAATTAAATTTAAAGTAACCTATCTTCATTTAGAAGACGGAGTTGCCAATTCCTAATTAAAATTAACTATAGAACAAATTATATTAACCGACTCCGTATTCGAACCCTGCATGTGTAAAACACAAACGGGGAAGTGAGGCAAAACTCCAATCCCTTGCGCTAACGCTCACTGCGAGAATCCTAACTATTCTTAAATTAATTACTACAAAAAGATACAGTTCGAGATTAGTTATCTCGGAGTGTCTACCCGTGTTCCACGGGTCCGATCGCTGGCACACCACGAGATCCAGAATATTAGTAACTAATAAAGATAAGATTCTGGGCAAGAAGGGGTAATGAATATCTATAATAGAGAGGAAGTCAGGGGTAGGGCAAAGTCTGCATGACCCCTATTAATCCAATTAGACAGTTTCATAATACATCTGTAAATACAGTGTACATGAGCAATTATCAACATATTTGTAATTCCACAAAGTTATACAGTTAGATTCATTGTTCATTGAATCAAAATAAACATAATAGTATTATCAACCCTACGCATTATAAACATTTCAAAATTACAGAGGTCTAGGAAAAGGAATTCACAAGATTCATATTAGTCTCCTAGGAAAAATTGCAGTTCTGAATCCAAGTTAAGCCCCTCCTCAACAGCTCGCAAAGTCATGATCCATCTCGCTTCTTTACGTCTTAATTTTAGTGTTCTATTGCCACCTCTTTTATCAATACCTATATGTTCAATCCCATGATAGGAAAATATATGTTTACTTGATTCATCACAATTCTGGATTGCGTGGGAGGCAATAGGATAGCGTGTGTCCCCATTTTTTAGGGCACGAAAATGTTCCATCATTCTCTCTTTCAAGCGTCGGACTGTACTGCCAACATAAATCTTTCCACAGCTACATGCTATTATGTAAATAACATGTGTAGTCTCACAATTAATGAATGTGCTAATCTTGAAGGTACCAGTATTGTTATATTCAAAGGACAAAACCTTCTTTTTTGCCCATCTGCAACAACTACAAAAGCCACATTTGTGGAAACCAATAGATTTACTGTCAAGCCAGTGCTTTGGTTGTATTATCTCTCTTGCAGGGTAACTTGGACTCACCATATTAGCGATAGTAGTACCCTTTCGAAATGTTACACTTGGTCTCTCAGGTATATATTGAGCAATATCAGAGTCTGTCCTCAATAAATGCCAATATCTATTCAAGATTGCATAAAGTTTATGGCTCCCTGTTCCATAATTGGTAATCATCCTAACCACCTGTTGATTCTGGGTAGGTGCATTAGTTTTTCTAGGTACCAATGTATCTTCCCTTTTGAGTTTCAGGACTCTCTGGTATGCTTTGTCAATAACCTTTTCCTTATAGCCTCTGTTTCTAAATCTCAAAGTCATATCATTCAAGTTCCTTTTGAAATCATCCTCATTTGAGCAGTTTCGCCTCGCTCTCACCATTTCTCCAAAAGGAATTGTTTCTACTTGGCTTTTCGGGTGACAGCTGTCAGCTCGTAGAAGAGCATTACAACTTGTCTCTTTACGAAACATCCTACTACACAGTTTATTCCCTTGTACAAATAGTTCAACATCCAGAAAAGTAATACATTGTTGATCAAAGTGTGTAGTAAATTTCATATTCTGATCATTAGAGTTTAGGTAGACAAAGAATTCTCTCAGTTCATTTGGTGTACCCCTCCAAATTAAAAGACAATCGTCAATAAATCTACCCCAAAAGTAAATGAAGGTGGACCAGGCGTGTCCTCAATGGAATGTGCCATGTGGCATGGCAGGGTCCCAGTAGGTGGTCAGATAGGCACCTTTGTCTTGGGGAGAGGGGCTTTAGGTGAACAGCCCAGGGAAGGTTCCACCATAGAGATGAGGTAGCGCAGGGAAGCCTAGTGAAGAGACAGGAGTAGCCAATGATGGAGAAGCCCTAGAAAGACCCAGTAGCCATGCCCCAAGTATCAGCAGTCGTAATAGGGTGAAATGCCCCTGAGCTCAACCAAGTTGTATAACCAAAGGCAGCTGTCCATATTTCCTCTGGGCTTGACCCCTAAGGCATGGTGCAAACAAGCGAAGTGTCACTACAGGATCGGGTGGTGTAAAAAAAACTTAAAGCACCTACTCTCCCGAGGCCTCAGTCTGCGGATAAGAATAGTGTCCCTTGCTAGTCCCTGTTGCCAGCATCTTTCAACCAGCACAAGGCAGAGCCCAAGCAACAGTCATTCCACAAATGGTCATGCCAAGACCCGGCAGGTGTACAGTGGTGCAAGATTAGGGAGTGACCCCAAGGGCTTCCAGTGGCCGTGCATCCCCATGGTGCCAGCAACAGGTGTACAGGGCACCAAATGAGACCAGGTGTGAGGGCCCCAGAGAGGGAAAGTAGATAAGCCCCAAGCATAAAGGGTGTTCTGGGGGTTAGGGTGAGTGCAAGGAAACTGGTGGGGGGACTAAGAGCAATCCCTTGAGTGCACCCCTCACCTCTGCAGCCTCTCAAGTCCAATCCCTCGATGTGGTGCTTCTTGGTTGCCCCCAAATCTGTAACCGCTCTTAAGGCCCGGTATCTCAGATCCCCCCACCCCTGGTCCCAGCGGTGAAGGGCGGTAGGAGAAGAGTGGCGTCCTGCAGTCAGGCAAGTGTCAGTGTAGCATGGGTCAGTGCTTTGGCGTTGCCGGAAATGGCAGCAGCTCGGCTGTGTGGCTCCTGTGGCTGTCATGACTCACCCAAGATGGCAGGTCAGCAGGAACAAGCCAAGCCCCGGTCTAAGACTGTGCTGCAGTCTCAGACGGGGCAGCCACCAGGTTGTGGCTCAAATAAGGCTGGAAAAGAGTGTAGAATGACCATAACAGTCCCAACCATGCAAGAGGGGAGTCGGGGCAACTGGCCTGGTACAAATTCGGTGTATAGCTCGACCCTGGTGCTGTCAATGTTGATCGATCACTAGTGAGGGTCTGGAGCCCAAGCAATGCACACCTTATGCCAAGCTCTGTCAGGCCACCTACACTTTTTCAATTTTGAAGACACTTTACCGTTACACTTTTGTTGAAAGATGTTTTAAAAGCAAATGTGTTCCTTAAGTTAAATGCTGCAGGACACCTTATTTGCTTATTTACCTTTATTTCAGTTTGAATAAATAAACACTTGCAGATGTAATTAACCACACGAAATATGGTAGAGGGTGCCTAGTGGAAAACATTTTGGGGTCACTCCCACCCATGACAGTGGGCACCTGATTAAGCTTGAAATCTGCTTGATGGAGGAGTGACCTGTAACAATGAGCTGGGCCAGGGGATTGCACTGGCTGGGCTCAGCCGGTTGCATTGTCTCTGGGGTGCTGGACTTTTTTACCTGCCTTGGATGGACCACCCGCTTAATAGTAGAGGGCAGTCAGCCTGATGAGGTTCACAAGAGCGGCAGACTCTGAGTGTGGTGAGCATCCTGCACTCAGTCCTCGCTGAAGAGTGCGAGAAGATTGTGCTGCAATAGCTCCTCTAATCTCCTTGCTGGCTTTGGCAGGGGATTCCTGACTGCCACATTGTGCTTGTCTTCCTAGAGCCCTCTCCATAAGCCAGATAACTGGACATTTGCCCCCTTCTGCGTTGCCTACTGTGCCACAAAGACCCTGCCTGCACTATTGGTACTGGTGCTTGAGGCCCTGCTAATCCTGATGTCCTGAGGGCCCCTTGCACCAGCTGGAGAAATGGCAATTGCCAGTCAGGTAGCATAGATTTTCCTGGCCTTGCAGCATGTAGAAAGTGACGCTAATTTGCACCCTCCTGGTGCTGTTGCTCCCTCCATCTGCCCAATCCTGGGGCAGCGCCCATAGCTCCAAGGTGAGCTAGAGGGTGCTGGGGACTGCCTCCATAACCACCGGCTTGACGTCTGTGACCCATAATATACTGTCAATCCCCATCACCTGAGGGTTGCCCACTCTCCTGCACAATCACATTTTGTACATGGTAAAACAGTCACCTGGGAGTGGATGGATGCTGAGGTGTGCTGCGAAAGCTGCAAGAGTTTACAGATAAGTATGTTGGGTCTACTGGATGCTGTAGGCTTTGGTAGACTTTTGAGGAATCCCTAGGGGGGGGCAACCACATCTGTCAGGCTGGAGGGCAGAGATACTCACAGTGGGCCCTGCATAGAGTGTGAGGGAGTGTAGCCTGCTGGGGGTGAAACCGGACAATACCATGGGCAAACTATAGACTAAAGCACAGGGACCACACCATGGAACACAGGCCTTACACTGACTATGTTGGAAATCAGGATTCCCCCTGACCCACCCCTCATACACTGCAACTTACACTGGACAAAGTTCTAGGGGCCATAGAAAACTTGAAGACTACCCTTCAAAGGGAGATCAGCATGGTCTTGGGGGAGTGGGGCATGCTTCGTGTTGACCATCATAAATTGGCCAACAGAGTCAAAGACACTGAAACTTCATTAGCAGACTAGCAACCATCACATCAATTCCTGATAACATATCTCATGGATAAGGTGCGCTGGCTGGAGCATTGCGCTGGAGAGGCTGAGGGATGCAATGTGCACATAGTGGGCCTACCTGAGGGCATGGAAGGGTTGGATACAGTGGCTTTCCCGGAATCTTGGATGCGTTCAGATGTGGCCCAGACTTAGCTCACACCATTTTTTGCCCTTGAAAGAGCGCATGGGGTCCCTGCCCATCTGCTAGCCCCTGGTAGTCCATAAAGGCCCATGGTTGCCAAACGCCTGCATTACACGGATAGGAACTCACTGCTGCAGAGAGTGAGGGAGGCAGCCCCGTTTGAAGTGGGGAACAGCCAAATGCCTATGTTCCCAGACTTTAATTTGTCTGTTAAAGGCCAAACAAGCTTCTTTCCTGGAAGATTTGAGGGTACTGTTCAACTAGGAGGTTCGCCACTTGCTCATTTTCCCAGCCAATCTGAGGATTATGCTAGACGGAGGGACACAATTTGTCAAGATACAGACGAGGCCTGGTCGTGGCTGTGGACTACCAGCCTGGGACTGACGGGCTACAGAGTAGCTCAGGGGATGGGTGGCCCCAGCACTGGAGTAGGCGTTGGTCACATAGGGCTTCTCAGCATGGAGGGCCAGCTGTTCCTGGACTGCTCTGGGGCCGGGCAGTTCGGACTTTCGATTTTTGTTGTTCGATGCTTTCTCGGGGTGAATGTATTTCCAAGGAGGTTGCAAGGCAGGGGCATGCTGGTAGGATGTCATGTCCTTGTTTGTGTTGCTGAACCTACCATGATGACCTCCACAGTTCCAGCTTACACACTGATGACATGGAACATTCCGGGAGTGGGGTCGACAGTCGAGTGCCACAAAATCTTGACGTAGCTTTTGAGGTGGGGTCCACATTGCCCTACTTCAAGAGACCCACCTCACAAGCACTGAGGCAGAGCACCTTAAGCAGGGACATATTCATGCCTCAGCCTACTCAGCCTTCGTAATGAGGCATTGATCTGGTGAAAGCTAGAGTCCTGTTTCAGGTCCCAACAATTGACGTTCATAGGGATGGTGGATATCCACTGGTGGAGGGGTGGTTCTGTGGCCAACAGATAGTACTCTGTAGCATATACACCCAAAACCAGGACCATGCTCCCTTTCTCGCCACTCTTTAGGTCCGATTGGGACACTTTACATTGAGGGCACTGCTTCTTGAAGGCAATTTCAACTGTATCCTTGATACCGCCCCGGATTGTTCCACCAACCCCGGGTGCCCAGGGCACCAACCAATAGGGCAGGTGCTGCTTTGAGAAGCTTAGAGGGGCAGGTGACTCTGTACTTAGCCAGATCCAGCGACAAATCCTTACTGTGTGCCCTTCGTATCCACGAAACATGCTTGGGGGCAGAGCCTTCTCATATCTTGCTCCAAGGTACTGAAACAAACTTCCACTGACGCTGCGTTCCACCCCCACATACTGTAAATTTAGGAAATCAATAAAAGCATACCTATTCTGAATCCACATGGTACGCACCTCCTGTTAGGATCCGATACAGCGCTGAGAGGCCCCCGGGTGAGTCGAGTGCTATAACAAATGATACTAACATAACATAACACAGCAAGCAGCAATATCCCACTAAAATAGAAAACAAAAGAACATTACACACAAATCAACTCAATACACATTGTGCACAAATACAAATAAAATATCACACACATTCAAACAGAAGCTAAATAGGCAGCTGTTATTACATCATTTCCAAACAACACATTCATGCAGGTCATTAATACTCATTTGTAGCAAACAATATGAAAAAAGCACTTGCAACTACACAAACTGCAGCTCTACCAGTGCTAAAACCACAAGCACAAGTTACACCAAAGTAAAATAAAAGCTTTGCACTAAAATGAAATAGAGAAAAAATAGTTAAAATCACAAATAATGGCAAAACACGAAGACCATCAGCTGAACTATATTTAATACACAAATGTTTCCTGGTGGTCTAGTGGCTTCTGCCCCCCCTTGGGGCACATGTACTTAAAAATACAAAGACTATCTGCCCAAAAACAGCCAGAATATTAATCTCCAAGGGACCACTTAACAAAACATTTTACGCCATAAACAATAAAAATACCTGGTGGTCTAGCAGCTTCCGTCCCCCCTTGGAGCAGATAGGCCTAAAAGTATAAGGCCGATCTGCCCCCATGGGGGCAAAAGTGGCCAAAAGATTTACCTCCCAAGATGGGAGTGACTCTTTCCCAAGGGGCTACTCTGCAAAATATTTTTAACTAGGTACCAACACATCCCTGATTGTCTAGTGGCTTCTGCCTGGGCAGATGGGCCTAAAAATATAAGGCTGATCTGCCCCAAAGTGGGGCAGAAATGGCTACAATATTCATCCCTAATAGGGAAGTGACCCTTGCCCAAGGGACCACTCACAAAATCCTTTTGCACTATCTACAAAAAAGTCACTGGTGGTCTAATGGCTTCCGTCCCCCTTGGGGGCAAATGGGCCTAAAAAAATAGAAGGCCAATCTTCCTCCAAGGGGGCCAAAATGGCCAAAACATTCATCCCCAAAAGGCAGTGACCCTTGCCTAAGATGCCACTCCCCAAAACATTACTAAATGCATATATAAAAAAATCCTTGGTGGTCTTGTGGCTTCTGCCCCTCTTGCGGACAGATGGTCCTAAAAATATAGGGGTGACCAAAAGGGGAGTGATCCATGCCCAAGGGATTACAAGCCATACTTATTAATAAATGAATCCCTGGCTTCTAGTGGGTTACGCCTCCCCCATGGGCTAGATTGGCAGAAAACATGGGTGATCTAGCCCTGGGTGGGCCGAAACACAAAAATAAAATCACCCCCATGGGGTCGCTCCCGAACAACATAAAAACAAAGTTCCTGTCGCCTAGTGGGTTTCACCCCTCAGGGGGCTAATTTGCCAAAAAATAGCCAAATCAGCTCCCAGGGGGTGCAAAACACAGAGAAAAGAAAATCACCCCACAGGAATGACCCTTGCCCAAGCGGTTGCTCCCAAAATGCACCAAAAGAAATTCCTGGTGCCTAATGGGTTTCGGCCCCCTGGGGGGGCTCACCGGCCTCAAAATAGCCGAATCAGCCCCCGGGGGGCCAAAACATGGATGCAAATGCCCCCAGTTGAGCAACCCTTGCCTATGGCCCCTCCTACTATACAACAAAACATCCCTGGTGTTCCAGTGAATGGATTCCTGCTCCACGATTGCAGGTCCTCAAATTAGGCACAGGAGAAAGTAAACACTCTTTCCTTTATCCCTGTATCAGTTTACCATAACCCCCCCAAAATACGTCCTCTCTCTGGATGTGCTGGTAGCAAATGGCTTCCAGTGTGTCCAGCAGCATAGGTGACGTCGGCATACCGTGAGTGTGCCAACATCATCCGATTGCCGAGGGGGGGTTTGGGGGTGCCAGCGGAAGCACTTCGACTGCCATCCCCGATGCGGGCTTGTAGGGGCGCAGTCCACGGCGGGAGCGCCAGTTCTTCCCCCACAGTCCAGGCCCTAATGGTTACATCCTTGGCACAGCACCACCGCTGCCAAGGAAGTAACCATTATGTCCTTGGCATGCAGGAGTTAAGACAGATTACTCTGTCATTTGTTGGCATTGTGTGTATTGTTTTGTTTAAAAAAATAATAATATTGCTATACAAAGATAGATTACTATTTCATTTGAAGAAATGAAAGATGTATAGGAGGTAGTGACTCTTTCTATTTCATTTACTAAATTAGTTACTCCTGAGATGTACCTAGATAAATCAAACAGCTGTAATGCTCTCAGCAAAGCTTCAGCATAAGAATTCCAGTTTGAAATTGTAACTAACTAACATTTTCGGGTACACTGCAAACCTGTTGTGTGAGCTTGTTAGATGGTATGAAATGTGTTGCAATGCCTATACAACCATAACACTATAGAGGGTCAGTCCCTCTTTTTCCAGATTAGGATAATTAAATGCTTGTTAACCACCACCGTATGATTAGCCAGGAACCAATTTGGTGTTGTGTAACTCTAACTTGCACCCCCAGCATGCACCCTCAGTGAGCTAACTCTAACTTGCTACCTCCCCATGCAGTACTTATGACCGAACATATTACATCACTCATGACAAGTTAAATGAAACAATTTATGACATCAGTATTAACATCTCAAATTATATAATTCATTACATCACTGATTACATCATCCAATGAATATGACAATTTGCTACACACTTTTCATACTGGAAGGTATTCACTGGGCAACAATTTACACCCAATGTCCTAGCACTTCTGTAACGCTACTGGGCGTCATCTTTGGCAACCTGCAGGACATGAAGCATATATGTGAAATCACCTTAGTAGATAATAAGGTTGTATTTACTGGTATTTAGGTGTGTAAAAAACTGCGGGGCAGATTTACAAGCCCCTTATGCCTCTTTTGTGCCGCCGTTGCGTCACTTTTGTGATGCAGCGGCGGCGCAAATCCTGCGCCATGGTGCAGGGTACTTGCAACGTGACGCATCTGGGAGATGCGTCATGTTTGAAAGCCCTGCGCCACGTATAAGCGTTCCTGCGCAGGGGGGGGGCGTTCAGGCGCAGGAACGCCTCCTAAAAGTGGCTGAGTTAAATCTACAAGATTTCACTCAGTCACTTTTAGGCCAATGCTGCGTCAAAACCCTGCGCCTGCTTGAAGCAGGTGTAAGGCTTGACACAGCAATGGAGGAATAGGCCCCCCCAGAGCATTGCTCGAGCTGCGTCGCGCTTGTGACGCAACTCCAGCAATGCGCCGCCTTTACGGCACAGATGCGTCACGCATCTGTGCCATTTCTGCCCCATGGTGCGCCGCATTGTAAATGTTGTGCATCATGGGTGGCGGAGCTGTGGCGCACAATTACTGGCGCATCCCTGCTAATTTGCAAGGATGTACCAGTAATTGTAAATCTGCCCCTGCATGTCTCAAACAATGTATTAAACCTAGAATGCAGTTCATTATTCACCCTAATGGCATGCACCCTTTTAAATATCAATATTTTAAGCCCATGGCTTTATATCTCTATGTTAGCAATACTATGGCACATAAAACCAGGCTCTATCGACAACACTCCATAGTTTGTAAAAACACATTACACATATTCCCAAAATGAGCAGAATGGTGTACACCATTAAAACAATGCTTATAATCATTCTGCAACTTCAACTGTCTGTAAGTGAATTACCCATCCATTATGCAGTCTTCAACAATAGATAATCAGCCAGATTCATGAAAGAAAATTCAGCTCGCAAAGGGCCAGATTCTGCGAATCTGGCCCTTTGCGAGCGCAATTTTATCATTTGGGATTCATCATCCCAAATGCAAAAATCGCTATTTGCGAAATCGCATATTTGAGAGGAATTGCATTTAAGGAATCTCTATTTGAGATTCCTTAAATGCAATTCATTAACCATTTTTAAATTGCGAATTTGCAATTTTTGGTCGCTATTTACCACGAAGTCTACCTTCGTGGTAAATAGCGAAAAAATAGAAAAAGGCACATTAGTGCATTTTTCTCAATTGCATGTTACACACACACATGTCCTTTGGACATGTGTGTGCGCAACACCTGTGTAAATTTGCATTTCAGGGGTGCTACAGTGTGTCCTTTGGACACCCCTGTCACCCTTGAATTTGCATCCTTATTTGCGATTAGCTAATTGCTAATCGCAAATAAGGTATAACTCCCCATTCATGGGGAGTTATTCCTTATTTGCGATTAGCAATTAGCTAATCGCAAATAAGGAAGCTGTAGGAATCACAATAAATATTGCGATTCCTACATGAATCCAGTTTTGCGAGTCTGTAATAGCGATTCCTTATGAATCGCTATTAAAGACTCGCAAAACGCGTCTTTGATGAATCTAGCTGTTAGTCTCAAAATGTTCACTGAAATTCTTCAAATTAATATCTGTACCTTATAAATTCCCATTTATATAGAAATTGTTCATATCACTACATGAAAACTCATCTGTATGTACACAGAAATCCACAAGTGAATAATGTATTCTAAAGAGAAGCTTTAGTGTTTCTCACATCTTTTTGGAAACAGTCCTTTGATGTAAGCCAGAATCAATTTGAAATGTGTGTCAGCAACTCACACCAGTTGTGCTCAGCCTCTATCTTAATTACATTAAGTAGTGCATGAACGTAAAGTATACATCATATCACTTTTATCATACTGAATCAGATTTATTTTCTGGACAACTCTACTTCTATTTTGTAAATGCACACATGTACATACAGTCCATCTTTGCTGTATATCTAGCATATTCTAAGACCTTTTTTCCCATACCTAACTATACAATCTTTTTTTAGTGTATTCCTGGAATTTATTCAACATAAAGGATGATCATAATACCATGCTTAACTTTAACGTCTCTTCAACCTTTTTTCTTTGAATTATCGAGTTGTTTTTATCATATTCAACCACACACTGACTGCACATGTCCTTTGGCCAAAGGCATAGTAGTTGTCCCATGCCCACCACCTCTGGATGCCCAACCTCCTTTGCACACACCCTTCAGCAGTGCACAGCTGTACGTGAGATCTTTACCCATCCCAGCACAACAAGCTAAAATCGCTGTGCTCAGGGGATGTCCTGCACAGTGTCCGTTGGCCACACAGTCTGCAATGTCAGCACATCTCGCCTGCCCTTAGTTGTTTATGTGCTGGCTGTTCCCCATTCTCCTGCCTTCTGTGGTCCATTGTGCTGCCCCTGCCCCTCTCTCCTGGCCCTCTGTGATCAGTGTTACTGCTCCTGTATCTCCCTCTTGCTGTCTGTGGTCAGGTTGTTACACCAGTCCCTTCATCATGCCCTCAATGGCCTATTTTTGGGCCCCGTCCTGTCTATCCTCTCTGTGGTTACTTAGCTGCCCCTGTCCCCTCCTGAATTCTGATGAGCAGCCCTAAGCCCTTCTACCTGTCCTCTGTGGTCAGTTTGCTGCTGCTGTCCTTTCCATTCTGGCCTGCATTGTCCGTCCTCTGTTCCTGCTTCTCCCCTGCCTGCCAGTGACTGTCAGTACCCCTACCATTATAGACTACTTTCTGTGGTCAGTGTTCTGCTCCTGTCTTCTCACACATGCCCTCCATTGTATGTGTGCTGCCCTTCCTGTTTGCCCTTTGTTAATAGCTCACTGCTGTCACCTACTTCCTGCACTTCATTGTCCACTGTCCTGCTTCTGCCCTACCACCTGACCTTCTAGCAAGTTTGCTGCTCCTACCCTCTCCTGCCTTTTCTCTATTGCCTGTTTGCTGCTTTCCCCCCTCCCACCTGTCCTACGTGATCAGCTTGCTGCCCCTGCCACCTCCCGTCTTCATCCCACGGTCAGTTTGCTGCCCTCTCTCTAGCTCTGTGGTCATTTTTGCTTCCCTTCTTGCCTGTCCTCCATTGTCAGCTTGCTGCCCCTTGTCAATCCCACCTGCCCTTCATGCCTCTTGTGCTGCTCCGCCTGTCTTCCCTCTGAGGTCCATCTGCTGATTCTGTCCTTCGCTTCTTCCCTTCTACACTCTGTAGTCCGTTGTACTGCTCCTGACCCTCCCACCTGCCATGCATAGCAACTTACTGCCCTTCCTCCTGTCTTCCTTGGTCTCTTCTCCTGCCCTCCATAGTTTATTGTGCTGCCCCTGCCCATTCCCCTGCCCTTCATTGTCTGTGGGTCTCCCCACCTGCCCTTCTCCTACCTACTTGCCCTCTATGGTCAGCTTGCAGCCCCTGTCTACTCACCTATCATCTGTATTCTGTTGTACAGCCTCAGCCCCTCCCACCTTCTCATCATGGTTTGTTTTCTGTCCCCCCCTTGACTCTGAGGTCATTTGTGTTGCCAGTGACCCCGCCACTTGCCCTCCACAGTTAGCTTTCTCTCTCTGCTCCTCCTGCCTGCCCTTCATGGTCAGTTGTTTTGCCCCTGTCCCTCCCTCCTGCCTCCTTTGTTCATTGAGCGAGCCCACCTTTTACTATCCACGGGTTACCCTTGCCCCTTATTCTGCCCTCCATGGCAACCTAGCTACCCCTTTCCCCACCTGCCCACCCTTTGTGATTTAATGTGCTGCCCTTAGCCCTCCCACCTGCCCTCCATGATCAGCTTGTTGCCTCTGGGCCTCCTGCCTGATGTTTGTGGTCAGATACTTCCCCTTTTTCTCCCTCATGCCCATCCTGAGCTCATCGGCTGCCCCAGCCCTTTCCACTGCTCTTCATTGTCCATGGGATACCCCTCCCTCTTGCCCTCCGTGGTCCATTCTACAACCCCTGTCACTCCCTCCTGCCTCCTATGATCTATGTGCTGCAACTGTCCCTCCCAGTGGCCTTCAATTTCAGTGAGCTGACTATGACCATCAAATTTGCCCTCTGTGATCAGTTTATTACTCCTGCCCCTTCCTTGTGTATTCCATGGGCCATTGTGCTAACCCCTGCCACTCCTGTATACCCTACAAGTTCAGTTGTGTGCCTCTGCACCTCCCATCTGCTTACATGGACATACTCCTGCCCCATCCTCCCATTCTGAGACCTGAGACCTCAACTTTCCTCTGGAAGACTAAACCGACTTGAACTAAAGAGCACTAACTGAAGACCTTTGAAGCCTGGGTCACCCCAAGAGAATAAAGGGATCCACCCATGCCACCGTACACATCCTAGACACTATTGTCACCAGCTTCTACAACATCCAAGTACACAACCCCACATCAGTTTCCTGGACAGACCATGTCCCCTCCACGTTCATCATCCCTAACTCAGTCTAGCGCACACACCACAATCAGACCAACCCACTGAACCTGGAACAGCATCACTGACAAAGACTGGTACACCTTTTTCAACACCCAGAGACCCGAACACAGCAAAGCGATAAAGAATTTAAACAATTGACATACCCACCTCCTGTGCCAACTCTCAGGCCCCCTCAAACACAGCAATACAACAAGATCCAGACCTCAGGGCAGCTGATACATTGAGGAACCTAGAATGATGTCACGTCACTGGAAAGAACCAGGCCTGGTCGTAGTTTGCGGAGTTTTACTCCATGGAATTTCATTGAGTTACTGAAAAACTCGACCGAATTCCACAGAGTTCTGTGAGCGGGCAGAGATCTGCTTGACCACTCTACTACAACTCCACAACAGTGCCTTAAGTACTAGGCATCTGTATCGGATTGCTGGAACTAAATCCCAATGCCCCCCCTCCAATCCCCTTCAACCCGAGCTATTAGTTGTGGAGTGCTTTAAGGATCCTTTAGCCGTACCCCAATTTTTACAGAAGTCCCCACTAACCCCATCTAAATTTGATGCTCTGCTCCCTCAGGGAACATCTCATCTACGGCTGGCTTCATGATGCAAAAAAGGCGGGAGAGGGAAAGATAAAGGGTCAACCGAAGAAAGTAGAATGAATAGATGAGGTGCTGCTGATGGACAAAGGTTTCTCTAATGAAACAAACAATCAACAGAAGAGTGATTTCCCACTTGAAACGCAAGCACGAGGAGTGACGCCTAATGTTAAAAAGATCCCTCATTCACCAACCTAGTTGGTGACATGCTTCATCATTGTGTTCCCACCCGAGGGGCCGAATGCCTCTCAGGTGTGCTACGACACTCGTTTACAGTGGAGCGGGTTTTGGTGACGTGCAATGAGTGGTAGTGATAAAGTTAAAAATGTCTTTACTTGTCACAGCTGAATTTATTAGTGGATAAGTATGAGAAGGTTAAAAAATTGTGTAAGTGGATGTAAAAACTGGCAGTAAATGGCCAGCCGCATCCTCTATGTGAAAGTGTAATTACCGGTCTACATGTTTCAGCCTTCGTGTGCGAGTAGCGAGGCTTTCATCAGGACCAGAAAGTCAGGGGTGTATGCACACGATACGGTGCACCCTCACCTGTGACACTTCGATAACGCAAAAACTTACGGTGACTGTGGGACTTTAGCAAATTTGGAGAAGCCAGGTGATTCTGTAAGACAAAAGACACATAAAGACAATATGCCACAGTAAAGGTTTTGCTCCCATGGCGCGATAGGGTAATGTGAGTGCCACTGCTCATGCTGCCATGTGTGCTCATCACGATGTGTCCGTAAGTTTACTTGTTAAACCTGTGGTGGTGGTGGTCAAAAGTGTGTGGGTTTTAGCTCTAATCACTCGAAGGTATAACAGGTGGACTATGTATTGCCCCTTTGATCGGTCGCAATATGCCTAATAAATGTGCCTTTATGCTCAAATACCTGTTTACCGATTACGAATGCCAAAGCTAGACACCCGTATGGCACCTGGTGTGTGCCCGTATTCAAGGACCCCGAGGATGAAGGTGTCCGGGGTGGGCAAGTTTAAGTACAGAATGTACTGAGACCAGAGAGCGCCGGATCAGCCCGCTGATCCTTCCGGTCATGTGACTGTGATGTCACTGCTTATGCATGCACGCGTCAGTCATTTGTTAGGTAATAGCTAAAGAAAGAGTAGGACCCTGACCTTCATAGCTCTTGGCACTTTTGGAAAAAAACTTTATGCAAACAAAGGGTCGCACAAGGCGTGCTGCAGTCCATAAAAGTACTAGTGGGCACGCGCTAAATAGGAGTGTTCATAGAGCAAGTAGATTTGGCCCAATCTTTTAAAAGATGCAGTTCCATTAGAAAATGAGGAATGCATATGGTACACAGTGTGGAAAGAGGTACCGATTAGTGGAAAAACTGTAGGGGGGCACAAAATAGTTGTAGTGTGTGAATTATGGTAACCCTTATCATAGAATTAATGTGGTGTTCCTGCTAAATCAGAGAACGAGCTATAGCCTCAGTCAAATAGGGTCGCTCCTATTTAGCGTGTGCCCACTAGTACTTTTGTGGACTGCAGCGTGCCTTGTGCAACCCTTTGTTCTCATAGAGTTTTTTTCCAAAATTGACAAGAGCTATGAATGTCAGCTTCCTACTCTTTCTTGAGCTATAACCCAATGAATGACCGACGTTTACATGCATACGCGGTGACATAAAAGTCATGTGACCGGAAGGACCAGCGGGATATTCCGGCGTTCTCCGGTCTCAGTACATTCTGTACTTGAACTGGCCCACCCCGGACGCCTTCATCCTCTGGGTGAATACGGGCACACACCAGCTGCCATATGGGCGTCTGGCTTTGGCGTAGTAAATATGGAAGAATTCCCACATCTTCTAAGGTAATGAAATCTACCTCGATGCGTTCATAACCCTAACTTTCATTCCTTAGTGAGTGACTACTAGCCACGCCCCCTGCTTGGATCCATGGTGTGAGATTCTTCCACACCACATGTAAGCCTGTTTTTCCTCCCAATAACTCGTGAACCTTGTGGTTTCACATCCCTCTTTTATTAGTCATGTTCACCTCTGCTCTTGTCATATTTAACTTTACGTCCACATACCTGGCATTTGTAATTGGTAAGTAGGCATGTGAGCATAAGGGCACATTTATTCAACATATTGCGACTGATCACAGGGGCAATACATAGTCCACCTGTTATACCATCACATGATTAGTGCTAGAACCCACGCACATTTGACCACCACTACCATAGGCTTAACAAGTAAACTTATGGACACATCATGATGAGCACACATGGCAGCATGAGCAGTGGCACTAACATTACCATATCACGCCATGGGAGCAAAAACTTTAATGAGGCATATTGTCTTTATGTGTGTTTTGTCTTACAGAATCACCTGGCTTCTCAAAATTCGCTGAGGCCCAACAGTCACCATATGTTTTTGTGGTATTGAAGTGTCACAGGTGAGGGTGCACCTTAGCGTGTGCAAACCACCGTGACTTTCTGGTCCTGATGAAAGTCTCGCTTCTCGTACACAAAGGCTGAAACATGTATACCAGTAATTGCACTTTCACATAGAGGATGCAACTCGCCATTTACTGCCATTTTTTACATCTACTTACAATTTAATCTTGTCTTACTTATCCACTAATAAATTCAGCTGTGACAAGTAAAGACACTTTTTACTTTTTCACTACCACTCATTGCACTTCGCCAAAACCCGCTCCGCTGTAATCAGGTGTCTTAGCACACCTGAGAGGCATTCAGCCAGTCGGTGGGTTAACAATGATGAAGCATGTCACCAACTAGGTTGGTGAGTGATGGGTCTCTTTTTAACATTAGCCGTGACTCCTCGTGCTTACATTTTAAGTTGGAATTAATATTCTGTTGATTGTTTATTTTTAATTAGGGGACCAAGAGTCACTCCATTATATAGACACAGAGAAAGGACTAGAGCAACACCTCTCATAGGATACCTTTAATGGATATACCCAAGAAGGGGACTGCAGCAGCGAACAGAATTGCATAGAATATAACTTACTTTTAACCAAAACAACAGCTTTAAAGCAATGTTTGTATTTTTAATGACCAATATATAAAAGTACGTTAACATACGTTGCTTTTTAAAAAAATCATTGAAATATGCCCCTTTTATTCCTAGTGTCTTGTTGTTTATCTGCATTTATGTGTTGATGAAGAACCCTGATTATTTAAAAAAAGCTTTCACTGTGGAAAAATTGAGTGAGACTTTTCTCTTCTCCGTGACTCTGCCAGCCATGTTGGATTGGGAAGTACATAGCTCATGATTTCTTCTCCACCCCCAGCTGTCTTGTGGACGGCAACCAATAACAGACTCAAGGGTGGGGATTCCTGTCATCCATGCTGCCGCTGTGTGCTTCACACACATAGCCAGAGATGAGCAAAATGGCGAGTGGGCATGGCCACCCACAGGGTGACTCCTGATGACTCTCCCAGCCCCGCGTCACCCTTGAAGAGAAGGGGGCAATCACTGCTGTTGCAGGGCACAGCTGGCGCAAAAATGATGCGCCAAGCAGCAGGAAGTAATGCTTCAAGAAGTGATGCAGCATCAGATTCCCCACTGGTGAGAAGTTTGCCCTTGCTGTCATCACACTGATAGCTGGTACCGGTGAACTCAACTCTGCTGGTGAATGGTGGAGTTTTTGCCAAACTACATGCTACAAGCAGAGCTGCGGAGTGGCAAAACTGTGAATTCTGCAGGCAGAGTGCAGTTTACCACCCACCCCTAGAAACAACTGGAGCATAAATAGAGCATGAGCCAGGACAATGCAGAAAGGAGCACATTCAAATCCACCCAAAGATGATGCCATCCAAAAATCCAGGCAACCAAAGGTGCCCCTTTGGCGGATCGCATCAATGCCAGCACCAACAGAAATCCCCTTTAAGACTTCACATCATCATTGGCCACCTCTAACTCGATGACCCCCTCGCTGTTCACTGACAAAATATCAAAACCATAAATATCGTAGTATATAAATGTCATGTCAAAAATATTGAGCACAAAAATATGATTTTCCTGTACTTCAATTGTAAATGACAAAAATATTGAGAAAAAATATATAATTGCACACTAATATCACAGACAAAAATGTAGTTTTCTTTTAACATATATAGAGTTAAAAATAGTAAACATTAAATATATTAACATTTAATAGTAATGTAAATTAAATATATTTAAAATATTTAAAATATATATAAACGTTATGATCATTTATGTATGTTTATTTAAAAATATATAATTTAAAACTAATATAAAAATAATAATTTTTATTTCAATCATAATTTACAGATTATGGGGCCGATTATGATGCGGCTTGTAAAGGCTCCGACCCATGGTTGGAGCCTTTACCTCCACATCATTATGGGCTGCTCGGTTTCCTTTCCTACCACCTCACTACAATGGAGGTGTGTGAAAGGAAACCCACCTGTTATTACGGCTGGCTTCCGATGGGTTTGGAGAGCCCGTCGGCCAGTCGGAAGCCGGGTAGTAATCTTAGAGGCGGGCCTATCCACCCTTGAGATTACTATCACAGTTTCTGACATGGTTTCCATTGCAGCCTGTCCGACATGGAAACCATGTCAGAAAGCATGTTTGGGGGCTCCAGCAGAACCCCCTTGGGTGCATTGTCCGGTTGGAGGCAGAGTGGACACCAATGGTGCTCCACGTTTATCACTGCAACTTGAGGCAGGCACCTTGAGGTACCTGCCACAGGGTGCATAAATGAACTGCACCTCCCATTTCACTATGGGAGCATGCATTAAGGACGGTTTATGGCAGTAATGCTTGCTCCCTTAGTGAAATATAGGCATGCAACCGAACAGTGTTCGGTCATATCCTCATGGGGCAGTCAGGACCGCCGACCGGGTATCTGCCGGTCCCATGACTGAGGCGGTCAGAGGATTAAAAACTGTAACAAATGACCTGGACAGAATTTTACATTTTTTAAAAACAAACCAATTTAATTACACCTAAAAAGTAAACAATATAAAAAATGACATTTTACTATAAATTAGTACATATTACAAACTTTAACAATTAAAAACAATATAATGTTAAATACATAAACATTTCATAATAATATAAATGTAAACAATATCAACAAAACTATAAAATTGTAAGAATAATTCATGTACTAATCCCATTCCAATCTGTGCAACAGTGGAGAAAGCTTTAAACCCAGGAAGGGTAACATTTACTATTCCCAATCCAGTCTGTGCAACGGTAGGGAAAGCGCTGGACTCCAGAGGGCTAAAAATTACTATTCCCACTCCAGTCAGTGCATCAGTGGATAAGGTGTTGAACTAAGGAAGATTACAAATTACTATTCCCCCTCCAGTCACTGCAGCAGCAAGGTTGGATTGCAGAGGGGTCAAATTTTTAATTCCCACTCGATTACGTGCTACAGTAGAGAAAGCCTTGGACTCAGAAGGGGTAAAAATTACTATTCCAACTCCAGTCTATGCAACAGTAGGGAAAACGTTGACTCAGGAGGGGTACAATTTACTAACCCCACTCCAGTCCGTGCAATAGTAGAGAAAGTGTTGGATTGCAAAAAGGTAAAATGTACTATTCCCGCTCTAGTCTATGCAACAGTAGGGAAATGGTTGGACTTAGGAGGGGTACAATGTACTATTCCACTCATCTGTGCAACAGAAGGAAAAGCGCTGGATTGCAGATGGGTACAATTTTCTATTACCACTCCAGTCTGTGCAAAAGTGTGGAGAGAGCTGTTCACTTCAAACAAATAAAGTATTTTAACAACAATGTTAAATAACAATAAATCTTAATATTTAAAATACAAAATATGTACATACGTTTTTTGAATAAACAAATTACATATGTATTACAATGTTAAATAAATATTTTAGATTAAAACAAATAATTTTAATATAATTATATATCACACTCGTGATTAAAGCCATAGCTAATGGATGCCCTTTTCCAGATTCATGGAAAGGTTCGATGGTGGTCCCAATATTTAATTGGGACAGGGAAGACCCATCAAACTATAGGCCAATAAGCTTAATCAATGCAATGCAAAAGCTAGTAGATAGGGTCCACCTCCAGAGAATACAGACCTGGGCTGAAGAGGAGAACGTCCTTTCTCAATATCAGGCCGGGTTTAGGGCCAGCACAGGAAATATCAACCAAGTTTTCAGATTATTACTTATATATTGGAAGGTCGTTGTTATTGGTAAGGGTAGCCTTTACCTTGCATTCCTTGATTTGAAAACTGCTTTTGATCTGGTACCCAGGATGAGATTGTGGCAGATGTTGAGGGACCGGGGTATTTGCCCTCTTGTTCTTAATGTTTTAATTCATTTACACAAAGGAAATTATGCCCAAGAGAGATGGGGGCCCCTAGGGGAGGTAATGGAGAAGATACCAGTTAGCAGAGGAGTCCGCCAGGGCTGCATCTAGGCCCCAACCCTGTTTTCCTTATATGTCAATGGGGTGGTGAGATTTCTTCAGGAAGTCTCAGCTGACATGCCAATCCTGGCGGGTGAGAAAGTCCCAACCCTCTTGTTTGCTGATGACACCCTGCTGGTGTCAAAAACTCCACCTGGGTTGCAAAAACTACTAAATAGATATCAACTATTTCGTGACTCCCTGGGTTTAGTTATAAATACCACTAAAACAAAATATATGGTTTTTAATCCTGATAAGTCTTTTAAAAATAATTTAATTTTAAACAACACTTTTTTGGAGAGAGTAAGCATGTTTGATTATTTTGGCATCTGGCTTTCTGACTAAATGCACTGGAAGCCCTACTTAGCCAAGATACCACAAGCCTGTAGTTGGGGCATTAAGTAAAGAACACCGGTCCTCGCACATCTCCAGCTCTTGCAATTTACGAAGCCAGAGCAGTTAACTCCGCACTGTATGGGGCGGAGCTATGGGGCTTTGACAACATTGAGGACATCTGCAGATCCAAGCACAAGTTCTTGAGGGATTTGGTGCGGCTTCCTCGTAACAGCCCATTAACCCCCTTAATGTTTGACATGGGTAGACGGCCGCTCAGGGATATTGTTAAGTTGCGCCCATTGCTTTTTTGGGCACGCGTAATGCGCACCCTTGAGCTTGCAAATTATGCTGCTGCCCTGACTGAGGTGATTAACCTAGATGTGGGGCACAGGGTGAGGAGGATATCCAATGTTAGAAAGGCGCTGACACAGCTGGGTCTTTCGAAAACATGGGACACTCAAGTCCCACCCAACAAGTTAGAGCTCAAGCATAATTATTGGAACTGGGTTGATTCTAATGAGCTGAGCAAACCAAATTTGGGGAGATTGACAGAAGAGTTTTTCAGTCACAAGCAGTCCAGAGCCTTAGAGCCTTACCTGGATATTATCCAGGTCCCACGCGATAGGCTGCTATACACCCAATTCAGGTTAGGCACACTCCCAGTTCATGCAACAATGTCTAAATGGCGCCCGCACAAACAACAAAACGAAGGCTGCCCCTGTTGCAGAGTTCCTCTGGAGAGCGTGCCCCATGTTTTGTTTGCCTGCCAGCTTACTCTTTCGCCAGGTCCAAATGGATATAACCAATTTGCAAATCCATGGGCACACGTGACCATAGGGTCACCCTGCGTATTCTCAAAACTGACTCAAGTACGCTTTTTACTTGTGGGGTGGGTTTGTTTTTGAGTCACGCCTGGATTATCAGACCTAAAACTTTGAAGGGCTCTCATATTCCGACTGACAAGTAATAATGGCAGTTCCTCCCCTATCTTACATTTATTGCAATAGTTCACCAGTTTCGAACCTTTGGGAGGAACGCATGTGTTTTTAAAACAGGGTGTCCTATTTTGAGATACATTCTCTTGTGAGCGTTTCTTGTAATGTTTTTATATACCCATGTTTCACATAATGCTGCTTGGTGGTGCTTTAATGCCTCTCCCTCCATTGTTTTATACATCCGTGTTTTTATAACTCTTAAAACGCATGCAGAACTCATCTCCTTTACTAGTATCCTTCTTTTTAAATACAACCTCTTATGAATTTAGCAATTCAAAAATATAGTTTAAACATGTTTTAACCTGATGTGAATCATTGCATAATTTTAACGCTTCTGTATGTCTGCACATTGCTCTTATGATACTAGTGATCGAATAAAGCATATTTGAATTTGAATTAAAATACTGCACTATATTCTCACAATCATAACAACCAACAAATATAATGTTATTTACAATTAAAAAGAATAACACAATTAACACAGTATATAACAGATAGCACATTTTTTAATGAATTAATATCTATTTTTACATTTATTACTAATTAAATACCTTCCTACCATATAACTCTACAAACTAAACAACAGGCGCCTACAACATATCTTAAATATGATAAAAATGAGACATTTTACATAATTAATTTTCAATTAAATTAAATAATGAATAGTACTTAACTAATAATACAATATTTTTATTTAATTAGCTTTCCACCATGTATCCCTACAAGCACAACAACCCACACCTAGTATAGAAATCAAAAACTATAATAATTACATAGGGGTCGATTCTGATCCTGGCAAAAAAACGCCCATACAAATCGTATCCGGAGCCATCTCCGTACGAATCGTACACATCCCGTACGACCCAGCGAATACGATCCGGACCGGGCTACCAGGACGCGATTCATACGGTCCACGTCAGGTAAGTGCGATCCGTACGGAAAAGCGCACAATCACATACGCACCATATGGTGCGTACACCCCAAGATCGCATGGGTACACACCGTACCCCTGCGATCATGCGGTGCACGCACCGTACCCCGCGATCGCAGGGTGTACGCACCGTACACCCAGCAAACATGGGGTACGGTGCGTACACCCCAAGATCGTGGGGTATGGTGCGTACACCCCATGCTCGCAGGGGTACGCACCGTACCTCTGCCATCATGGGGTGTACATACCATACCACGGGGGGGCGTTCCGTACCTGTTTCGAGGCAAACTCTGCTTTTATGTATGTTTTCGGCTCCCATAAAAAAAAGCGTAGTACGGTGCGTACCCGCCACAAATCGTACTTGCCGGGTCGGGAATACCAGCCGCGAAGCATACGGATATCGCGTCCGTGGGAGAATCGTATGGGGATTCGAGTCGTATGGTTTCTGTACGATTCGTACGGAGTCCAGCTCCTGGTACGAATCGTACTTCGTCATTCGTACGGGGACGTTGAAGGTGTACGATTCGTATGGGAAAATTGCTCCGTACGGCTATACGGAGTGCCTTTTCCCAAATCGGAATCGGCCCCTAGATGTCCATAACTAATTATCAATTAGACAATTAATAATAATTAACAAATCATAAATTGATTTTATTCAAGTAAATTCCCACCTTTTACCCCTATATACCCAACAATCAACACCTAATGTATAACTTAAAAAATCTTAAATGAAAAAATTACATATTTAATTATCAATTAAATAATTATTATTAATTAATATTAATTATTTGTATTAATTTCCTTTAACCCTACGCAACGACAATCCACACCAAACATCTAAATAAGTAAAACATTAGTAATAATTAGAAATAATTATTAATTAATTATAATTAAATTACTTCCCACCCTGTGCCCCTACATACCCAACAACCTGCACAATAAACGTCAATTATTAGAAAAAAATGCACGATTAACATAATTAATTATCAAATAAATCATCACTAATATTTAAACACTTATTTATTCATTGATTATGATGAATTTACTTCCCACCCTGTACCCCTATAAACCCCAACCCTAAAAGTGACAATAAACTATTACATCAAATTTAAAAACAACATAAAATGTACATACTATATAAAAATACATTAACAATAATTGTACAAACAATTTAAAACATATACAATTAAAATATGTACTAAAATACATTGAAAATTTTTTAAAATACTATTATTAACAACGATATTAACAACATAGATATTTTAACATCGATATTAACAACATAGATATTTTTGTAAATGATATTAACAACGTAGATACTTTTGACATCAATATTACTTACCTTAAAATCAATATTTTTCTCAAAGGTATTCTTCCACAAGATATTTATGAATCACAATATTTGCAACTTGATATTTCTGCATCTCAATATTTTCTGGGGATATTTTTTCAGAATACCCCCTACCCAGGACCTCTGCAACAATACATCTCCCTCCTTCAGTAAAAAAAATCACCACCATTTTCAGCAACTTCATCCTGCAACCTGACCTGACAGACCTCCCCAATACCACCCAATCTTATCCAAAGAACTAATGCTAAAAACATGGCCGGTCATCACCCCGGATGAAACCACCAACACCATGAATTCCATCCACCCAGGAGCTCCATTGTACCCTTGCCCCAACCACGCATACTCCAGAGGACTGCAGACCGTTATCACCATGCTCACACCATCTCTACCACAGCCTTCTCAGATTCTTGGAATCACCCAACTGTCCTTCCATTACTGAAAAAAACCTCTGCGGGCCCTTCAACACATGCCAACTGCAAACTGATCTCCCTCCTACTATTCCAAGGATTTAAAATCATTACCAGACACCTCACTGATTATTTTAACCTTCACCAACTCCCCAACACCACAGCATGGAAACTGTCCTCATCGCTGCTATGGATGACATCCGCATGACTTTGGATGGGGGAGATGGAGACCCTCTTACTCCTGGGCCAATACTTAGCATTCAACACAATCACCCACCACATCCTCCTCCAATGCATACATGACATCAGATTCCAAGGGCACATACAGTAATGAATATGCTCCTTCCTGACTGAAAGGGCCCAGTAGTTCAGCCTGGCATTGTACACATACACCTTGGATGCCCTTGATCTTATGTGCAGAGTTCCGAAAAGATCCTCACTGAGGTCCAGATTATTCAATGCATACACAATCCCTCAAGCCAGCATCATCCGCTCTCGTCCTCTCCTACGCCAATAACACACAACAGGAGGAGGAGCCAAGATGGCGGCGGAGACGGACGTGTAGTCGCCCGGCTCCCCGAGCCTGTGATTCCTGCACTAATATCCTGACCTCGCTCCTGCCATAGCGCTACTGCGGGAGGACGAGTGAAACGCGCTGTTGCCGGGGGTGTTTCTCCGGTGTCCCTATCTGCCCGCCAGCCGGTAACATCGAGGTGCTGGCTCGATCGCCATTGCCGAGCCCTGGGACCGGACCCCGTGTTGGTTTCGTTCCGTCGGAGACGGCTTGATCTCCTGTGGGTTGACCGAAAAATAGCTCTGCTATCCCTTCCCCGCCAACCTGGTGGCTGAGACGGCGCCTGCATTAGCCCCCCCCAATGGACGGTGTGCGTTGACCGATTGTGGGTTTACATTGCCGTCCCTTCTCAGTGCGGCGCCGAGGTGAGTCGCGCTTCTCCTCTCCTGACCGGCACGGACCTGGCTGCTTGGCTCGCTTTTGTGCTTCTTCCTGTTGGAGCCCGCGCGAGGGGGACTCCTGTGTGTTATCACTCGCCGGTGGCTGGCCCGAGTTACACTGAAAACGCATCTACACTGTCCAGGAAGGGATTCACCGAGGGGAACAGTGAGCTCATTGTGGTGCTTAACATGGCGGCTGCTCCATTTACGGAACTGGCGGACGGCGTCTCGGCTCCCGACTGGACTGCCCCGCACGGCCTCGCGAGGAATGTGGAACAAGTTGGTGCGCCCAGGATTATGGATGTGATAGATCACCAGCCCGAGTTCACCTATGCCTCCGTTGTTGCCGCGATTTCCGACCTGAGGGCGGACTGGCACGAGTTTTTTCAAGCGCTTGGAGCGAAGCTGGATGAAGCCGTTATCGGATTGGGGAGTGCATTGGCTGTCGGCTCTTCTTGTTGCACCTATCAGCCCCTTCTTTGCATTGAAAGCGATACATTGTTTCCGCGGAACTGTGTAATGGAACAGCTTTCTCGCAGTGACTACTCAAACAGTCCGTCGCCAGCTTATCCGGTTGAGGTTACACTGTTTCCCATCCTGCCACAGCTCACGCAGTCGGATACTGTAACTCTGCGTTTGTGCAAGACTCCGCTGGCACTGCAACTGCTCTCGTTGACTATGAATGTCACGCATGATCCGCCCTCAGTTTATTATTTTTTGCAACAACGGGCTGAACTTGGAACAGTGTGTTTTTGGTTTGCCATCAATGTATGGGACAGGCGGGGTCCATTTTATACTTGGAGATCTTCGTCTTGCCGAGGGCGGCCATCTTCCCATTTTGTCTATACAGGGGCGGGACCTTCTCCGGGGCCATGTTCAGGGGGACGATTGGGATCGGGGGGGCTCCTGAGATCGGGACAGGGTTAGACGGGTTCCTGGTTGTAATACTTTCTTGCCAGGTGGGGATTGGGGTTGGAATGTTGTACGTACTGGCTGCATGTATCGTATGTATGGTGTAGATTGGTTTCCCCCATCTGTCTCTATTATTGCTAGTGGTAGTTCTGTTTTACAATCATGGCGTCCTCCGAGATATTGTGACCTTTGTTACTGGCACAGTCGGCACCATATACTGGCTACCCTGATAAATTGCGGGCTATCGGCTCCGCCACGTTCTCTTTGGTTCCTGTCTCCTGATCATGGAAGTTTATTGTGACATGGGGGCTGTTTGTTTAGGGTAGCGTCCATCTTGCTCTCCTTTGTCTGCGTCCTCCTTAAGGCGGCCATCTTGTCCCTTTGTTCCGACTGGGGCGGGCTTCTGCTGGGCGTCATGGTGTAGTGGTCGCTCGCGACCTGATTAGCGCTGGAGATCTCCGGGGGTTCACTTTTGTTAGACTAGCTGGTACGATTTTGAACTGTGCCGCCTCTCTGGCGTATGTAATGGTTATAGCTCCCCACATTTGTTCTGCTAATGATGTCTATCCTGGTATTTTTGCACATGGGGTGGGACTGTGCGTATCCTGCTATTGCCCTTATGGACGGGGTGATCATTCCGGTACTGACTCGGGGACCCGGATGTATCTGATTCACTTCTCCTTTTGGTAGTGTATTTCTCAATATTATTGTTTCATTCGGTAAAGGGGGCTATACATGGCTGGGGGACCGGGAGTCTTGTTAGTGTTAGGGCTCCTCCCCCGTTTCCTTTCTCTTTTGGGAGTGGTGGAATAGCTTGTTCTTTTCTTCCTCCCGATACTTCAAGTGTGACCATCTTTATTTTCTTATCTTTTCTTCTTTCTCTTCTCTTCTTATTCTATATTTCGGGTTCTTTACTGGGCGACAGGCACTTTGCCGGGGGGGGGTAGGCCGTAGCCTCCGGATTGTTGTAGGGTGGGGGGGTAGATTTAGTTTTCCTCTTTTTAGTTTCTATGGGCCTTATTTCTCTGATTTCTGCGCTTTCTTGTTCTGGTTTCTGTTCTGGGTCTGCAATAGGGGTTAGTAGGGAGTGGGTGGCGCTGAGGGTGGTGCGTAAAAGTGGACTGCAGCTACTGTTGTTTTGTATGGTACTGCCATATTGACGGGGTGTTATTCCTAATGTTGTTCTTATTGATGCTGCCTGCTCATGTTATGAAGCTAATGTCCGGACTCAGTTCTCCTTGACTCTATTCTTTACTGATTTATATTTCAATCGAAACTTTAGAAATTTAACCTTCAATGCCCCTTCTCCTTGGCGGCATAACTCCATTCAATGTAACTGTTACTAATTGCTGCTATCTTGCCTGATGCCGCTGTAGAACCGCATTGCTCGCACCTGTGCTTAAAAGTCCCGTGGCCGGCCTGATGGTTGTAGGCCCGTATTTGTTCTCTTTTCGTGCACAATAAAGGTTTTCAAAAAAATAAAAATAAAAAAAAAAAATAACACACAACAGATTCTCTACCTTATTTACAAGATACCCAGTAACCTGATCAAGTTCAATGCCTGTGCAACTGAAATAGCGTACTGGATGAAAACCAGCTGTAAATCTGAACACCGACAAGACTGAAATCAAGATCTTTGGGAAGAGCACATCACTGTTGGATTCTACCTGGTGTCCAAGAGGGCTAGGACCGAAACCTACCCCCACCATTCATGCCAAGGACCTCAGCATCATCACAGAAAGCAACTCGACATGCCCCCCAGGTCAATGCTGTCACTGCCTCATGCTTCATACATTAAAGATGCTGTAGAAGATTTTCAAAGGCTCTCAATTTTCACCCAGAAACCCATCACACATACACTAGTCACAAGTAAACTGGATTACCGGAACACCGGCTATGCCGGAATCAACACAAAACTCATCAGAAGTCTGCAGACCATTTAGAAAGCGGCAACCAGAATCACTCTCAATCTCCCATACCGCACTCACAACAAACAACACCTGAAGGAGCTCCACTGACTCCCCATTCACAAACGAGCATAATTCAGACTCTTCACCCACATTCTGAAGGTACTGCATAGGACTGGCCCAGCATGACTCAACAATCACATCTGCTCTTACAAACCTTCGGGATACCTCCACTAGTCGAGACTCCTATTTGCATGAATCCCTTGCATGTGGAAACCCCGATCTTATAGCTGAGCCTACTTATACATTGCTCCTAAAGCATGAAACGACCTGACACTACACATGAGAGCCTCCTCCCCACTTCTTGGGTTTGCTAAGAAGCTGAAGACCTGGCTTTCCGAGTGGTCCCACTAGGCCCTAGTTGTGGCTATACTCACACCTACTCTGCAGTGTTGCCCCGCCCCTCCCCGTATAAAGCAAAAAACCCTTTTCATATGGAAACTCTGATGTAAATATAATACACTTTGACAACACAGTATTCATCGAGCAGCTATCTCATGTCACTAAATTAAAGTTTTATTTTATTTTTGAAAAGTAAGAGAAATTATTGAACAGAAACATTATTCTATATATTTCATATTTTAAGTTCTTCTCTTGCAGGTACTGGCACCAGGATACCCTCAGGGGAGATAGCATGTTCAACAAATCTACATAGCACAACACAACACATAACAGTGTATGTCCAAGGGTGGTTATTTTGCCCCTGCCCCTCCCTGTGTTCTCTGTGTCCCATGCATTGTTTCTTCCCCAACACCTGCCTTTCATGGTCATCTTGCTGCCCCTTTCTTCTTGCCACCATAGTCCTTTGTTCTGCAACCTTCTGTGCACCCTTCTGTGAAAAGCTTGCATTTTCTCCCTCCTGAAATCCATTGTTTGTTGTGCTGCCACTGCTCCTCCCGCCGGTTCTCAGTGGTCTATTTACTGCCCTTGACACTCTCTCCTGTTCTTTGTGATTTGTTGTGCTGCCCCTGCCCCTTCACCCTGATCTCCATTGTCGGTAGATTGACCCTGCCCTACTCTCTGCAATCCATTTCTTATGTGCTGCCGGTGTCTCTTCTAACAACGTGTAGTCAATTATGCTGCACCTGCCCCTCCTGCCTGCTCTCCGTGGTCGGCATGCTTCACCTGCCCCTCTCTCCTAACCTTTGTAGTCAACTGTGCTGCCACTGCTTGTACCCTATTGGCCAACTTTTTCAATGCCTACATGCATTTAGTAGTCAGCAAAGTAGCCCCTTTCTCATGCCCCATGTGGTCGGTTGTGCTGCCTGTGCCCTTCTTGCTTGCCCTCTGTAGTCCATCGTACTGCCACTCACACACCTTTCTGCTTTTCTGAAGTACATTCCGCCATCCATTTGTTGATAGGCTGCCCCTGCTCCTCCCTCCTGCTCTCGGCTGTCAGCTTGTTGCCATACCCCTTCATTCTGATCCCTTCTAACCTGCCTTCCATGATCTACTTGTTACCTCTCCCATTGCCCTCTGAGGTGTGCTGTAATACCTCAGCTCCTCCTACCTGCCCTCCATGGATAGGCTGTTGTCCCTTCCCCTTCATACTTCCCTCCATGGTCTGTGTTGCTGACCCTGCCCCTCCTGCCTGCCCTCCATGGTTAACCTCATAAACCCTGCTCCTCTCTCCTTCCCCCTAGGGTCTATCCTGTCCCTCCCTCCTGCCGTGAAAGTCAGCTTGCTGCACTTGCCACCCCCTCCTGTCCAACATGGTCAGCTTGTTGTGACTGCCTCTCTCTCCAACCCTCAGTGGTCAATTCTGGTGCTCCTGACCTTCCCTCCTAACCTCCAAAGTCAGCTTGCTACCCCTTCTTCTCCCCCTATTAATGGCTGCAGTTGTCTGTGCACTGACCCTACATATCCCAACTGTGTCACATGGTTAATGTACTGCTCTGGGTCTTCGTCCCACCCTATGGGGTCTGTGGGCCAACCATGCCTCTCCTACATGTCCAACATGGTCAGCTTGCTGCCCCTACCCTCCTCGCCCTGTTCTACAGGCCTTTCCCTTCCCCACTGGCTACCATGGTGCTTTGTGCAGCCTCTGCCCCTCCCTACTGCCCTCTGTGGTCTGTTCTGATGCCCATTCCCCTCCCTCCTGCCTTCTGTTTTCCAAATATGCAGCCTATGCCCCTTTTGCCTGCGCTCCTTTATTCATGGACTTCCCATTCCATCAGCACTCTGTCAGCTTGCTGCACCTGCCTTCTCACCTTCTACCCCTGTTCCTCACTCCATTGTCTGCTTGCTGCTCCTGCTCCTCTCACCTGCCTTCTGTGTTCGATTGTGGGGACCCTGTCCCTCCTGTATTCCCTCAGTGGTCTGTTGAGCAGCTCCTGCCTCTTCCCCCTTCTCTCCAAGGTTAGCTTGCTGCCTCTCCCATCTACCTTCCGTTGTATAGTGGGAGTCCCTTGCGAATCTCCTCCAGAGTTGCCCTAGGGGTCAAGGTATACCCATTCTGCGCTCCCACAGGCTAATTTCAATTCTTGATTTTGTGTAATTGTTGTCACAACATTGTGTTTCATGCTGTGGTAAGCCACTCAAATTCCTTATTACCATTGAAGCGGTATAGGTATGGCATTTCAGAAAAAGGAACAAGGGAGAAAAAACTCCCTGGGCTAAACGGAAGGTCACAGTTTTTTAGAAATTACGGTCCTGCAGAACAAAACACCCTGATATCTATTTTTCTAGCGTTTGAATCCCACTCAAGCTCCTCTTGAAATGCACATTTCTTGAAAAAGACTGAGTAGATTTACACCTTATCACAAAAAGCACACTTTCTTATAAAAGTTCTAACGTTTTGTCATATTTGGAGAAATTCTGATCAGCTATTTTTTTCTGTAACTGCAACAGAAGTTTCCAGTGAGCATTACCATGTGAAATCAATGTTTTGGGATTCCCCTTTTGCTAGCCACCCATTAGACACACCCACACAAAATCTTCTAGGAAGGATCTGAGGTTGATGAATATTTGTTGTAAAGTTGCATGTCATCATTAAACAGTGCCAAAATTATTACCAAAACAAAGACGCTCTTCATATGGAAACTCTGACCTAAATATAACTACACAGTATTCATGGATCAGCTCTAAAGTACTCTCTCAGGTTACTAAATTAAGTTTTGAGGGTTTTTTTTTCAGATAAAGTATGGTCAATGATTGACCAGAAACATTAATCTATATATTTCAACGTTTAACTTCTTTCTCTTGCAGATACTAGAGACTCTGCACCTGCCAATGGTGTTGCACCATTTGCAGGTGGAAGATGGTGAGTAATCCCACATGATAACTTAATCCTCCTCTATGGAGGAGGACTTTGTTGGCTCCACACAGAAACCATCATCATTACAACTGTCACCCTAATAAGCGAGGTGACGTGAGCTGAGGTAACAATTTCCAATGCATGCTCTGAAGAAGCTGAAAGCTGGATCAGGAGGAGGCAGATGCAGGAGTAGATTGCGTGTTTGCTCTGTGGCAGCAGCGGAACAGCTGAACTGACAGTTTTGGAGGCTTAGTGGTTATCGTGGTCGGCGGCCAATCAGAGGGGGGAAGTAAAGTGAAGAGCAGATGGAATGTGTGATGTGAGCTGCACAGCCTCAGAGGGAGTAGCCTGACTAGCTTCCTACTCCTGGCTTGCTTATTGTTACCTTGTCGATGCCGTACACAGCACACAGCTGCCGAACAGACGGATTCTGGACCTTGGAACATAGCTGGCCCTGAGGACAGTGTCTTGACTATTGAACTCTTGGAAACAGAGTTGAAGCTGGAGCCAGGACCCTCCAGGGGAAAGACTATCACTAAGCAGAGTTCAGGAGTGCAAGATACTGCAATGCAGCGCATCTATGTGGTCCTCGATTTAAAGTAAGCACTAGGCATGACAGCACAGGTTCGCCGGAGTAGCATGTCTTAAAAGCTGGCGTGGCTTGTGCTCAGGGGAGGCTTCTGTAACTCCCCCTCCTTTTCCATATAAGCACCACTCATGCATGCCTGTTCCAGCTCATGTCTTGCTGCTCTCATTTGCGTTCACAGCCTCTTTGCTCCTGAGGCATGTGTATAGGTGCATGGGAGTACCAGAGGTGGCATTCTCCTTGCTTCACTTGCTTGCTCCTGCTGGGATCCACCTCTGGGATTCATTGCGGTTCACAATGCTAACACTCACAAGTGGAAATATCGGGTAAAATTAGAGCATTCCCCCAAGTAAACTAAATGTAGAAATTGGAAACATCAACTACCTCCATCCCTTAACCATTCAAAAACTAAAGTGGCTCAGGAAACTCAGTGTCTCATGTTAGGATGTTCAAAAAGCGCTCTAGAGATATCTAAAAATTCTCCTTTGTCAAAGAACCCGGTTCAGTAATTTTCTCAACTAATAATGGTGCAATTTGCTCCCATCTCCAATGAGCCCAACCATTGTAACTTTTTTTAACACACTTACAGTTCCAGGCATCAAACACACAAATCCAAAACTAGCCTGTAAAACCGACCCAGGCTCAAGCTGAAGTCTTCAAGCTACAGTGCCACAATCCAATATAAAGTCACTGGACACAGCTGGTTTAACACTTCCAACAACATCTGGAAACTTGAGCATGTAATCCTCTGTAAAAGGGTTTCCTTGGCTTTCTAACAAACAGTTAAGTTAACACAACTGGAGTTGAGTTAACATGAAGTTAACTCAACTCCAGTTGAGGATCAGCCAGGCACACAGGTGTGTTCTGTGCCTGCTTCTGTTAGGACCCCACTTACTATGGAAACAATGGAGAAGAAATGGTTGATTTCAACCCCACCTCCACAGCTTCAAACCCTGAGTTTAAACATGGAAGAGCTTCTGCAGATGTCTCTTGCTCACTTTCAACTGAGTGGCCACAGGATATTGAATTAAAGTCAGAGCTTGAGCCATGGGAGGAACCCGAGATCCACACTGCTACAGACACCCAATCATCAAAGTAATCCAGGAGAGACATAATCAAGTCACTCACAGCTATATGTAAAACCCTGTTAAAGTCATTCCAGTCCACAATAGATGCTCTAAATTACCAATCCAATAAAATGGGCTTGCAAATTGGCCTTCTGAAGACAATAGCAGTATTTGTCTCTTGCATAGACACCAAGCGTGGTGAGCTAAACAACTTTAATTCAATTCAATAGGCTTTATTTGATTTCTTACAAAAAATCATGAAAGCGCGTACCATAAAATTGTTTGTATTTATCATTAATATTTAAAAGTCAATAAAACTCATATATTTACATTATTGTTATATCAGGGTACCGATCTTATACAAAGGCTAAAAAACAGTAATTGTTAACATTTATAATATGATAGTTTTTCTGAATCTGATTACATTCTTTAAAAAGCATGCTGTAGACCTAGGAAAATCTTAATTTTTTAAGAATTTCCAAAATAAAAATGCAAGACGGCATTCTATAAAACCAAGTAGCTTTAAGATTGGCAGGATCCACCTCTTTCTTTGTACTTAGGCAAATTTGCAGAAACGGACTGGTGTATTGTAAACTGCACTGACACATCGCTACATGGACATTTACTTAGCATTTTCGTCCTGTCTTTCATTACAGGGAAGGTTAATAATCGGTGTAAGACACCAAACCTAAAACGAGTCAGGACAAATCTATCCTGTAGGCATTCAATGTTTCAAGATAAGACTGAATGCAGTATGTGGTCATTATCAATTGATTGCACTGGACTGTTGGTCTGCAGATAATCTGTTTATCTCTAAAAGAGTCATGCACTCTGTTTTAAAATCTTTTAAAGTTACACAGAGTGTAGAGCTTGGATCCTCATATTATTCCAGGTGACCCAAATCTTTCATATAATCTTTTATATATTTCAGCCATGCGATGTCAAGAGCCTGGTCGAGCTTAGTACTGTCTCTTATAATGTCCCTGTTAAAATTGTTTTTCGTGGCTGTCCAAATCCTGTGCCACAGAAAAACTGGCTGTATTTCTATTAAGTCCATTATGTAGGGGAGCCCCAACTCTGCGTGACATGTATACGTGGGAGAACTGCCTGGGATGACTAAGAGAAGGCCAAGAGAAATCTTAAAAAGGAGTTAGCCACCAACTGTAGGGGCTGTGTATCAAACTAGCCCCATACACAAGCGCCATATATAGCAGTAGTAACACATGTTGCCCTGTATATTCTTAACAACTCTTCAGCACGTCTTTTTCCCAATTTTCTTGCAAAATTTGCTAGGGCAGCCATGGATTTCAGAAATAAAAACTTCTGAGCCTCAACTGCCTGGGACCATGTCCCCCTATGGTCAAAGAGGATGCCTAAATAGGTCCTATCTTTTTATTATCTATGTATACATCTCTACACTTTGTGCTCTCTCTCCCACACTTTATAATAAATGTCTTTGAGATATTAACTCTGCATGTAGACAGTGAAACTAGTGAACATCCGTTGGAGCCCCAATTGTGTATGTGACATCAAGACGGCATCATCGGCGTAGAGTAGGGCCATATAGGGCGGTTATCGGTATGTGGCAAGTCCTGGCACTGATCCACCAATGCTTATCACAATCTATTGGTGTAAAGTGTAAACAAAAAAGGTGCCAGGACACAGCCCTGTCTTACCCCCCTCTCTACACCGAATGGTGGAGTACATTCAACCTTATCCCCGAAGTGTACCCTTGCTTTTGTCCTAGCATAGACCTGCCTCAAAAGATGTAAGACCGAAGCTTCCACACCCGCATTGGACAGTATGGTCCATAATGTATTGTGTTCTATGCAGTCAAAGGCTGAGGTTAAGTCTACGAAAGCCAGGTATAATCTACCCTGTTTGGCCGCTGTGAACTTCCTGATTAAAATGTTTAAATGTAAACCTGCTACACTTTACCCAAGCCCACCCAAAAAACAAATTGCAACTCAGTTAATACATTATTGTCTTCGGCCCAGTTCTGAAGTCTATTAAGTAGGATGCGCCCCACCACTTTAACCAAGGAATCAAGGAGTGTTATTGGCTGATGTCAGGGAGGGTTCTATTAAGCCCCTTTCTTGAAGATTTGTACCAATAATGATTCTGACCATCTTGTAATAAAACGTAGGGAACAACAAGCTGCTATCACTAGTGTCAGTAGTGGGCCCCATAAAGACAAGTTGGCTATAAAAACGTCTACTGGCATGCCATCTGGACCATGTGCTTTACCTCCCTTGCTAGATTTGATCGCACAATTTATCTCCTCCTAATTAATCAATCAATTGGGTAAACCCATAGAGCAAGTATCTGCTGTATTTCATCAATAGCTAACTTGTCTATTGTGGATTTATACATATTTGAATAACGTTTCACCTATTCGTCTTTGCCAGTAGCAATTTCTATAGTGAGGAAATCATGGGGCGCCAGAAAGGGAGCGTTCACTGCCCGCCAAAAAGCTGTGTTATCTCTAGCCATTGTTGCTTCATGTAAGGCTGTCCAAGCTTCCCTTTTAATGCCCCCCTTGTGCTCTTTAAAGGCCTGTTTGTATTACCGTCTGCACTCTTTTACTTCTCCACTGTTTCTTGCTGTTTTGTGTAGAGCGTGTTTCAGTTTTGTGTATGCTTTCATACATCTAGCGTTACACCATCCTTGATGTCTCTTATGTTAATTTTTTTTTCTGTTGTTAGGGCCTCCTTATTTCTCAGGTGATTTGAGCAAAGGCTTCTAAGATTTCAGGGTGAACAGTTGTCTCAATAAGACAAGCTAAAAAGGCTGATTGATATTTACGCACTATATTCTCTAAACCACAGAAGTGCATAACTATTGACTTTAGTCAGAACTATGTATTGAACCATGTGAGCTGAATTGCCCATGGTATTTATCACATTTCGGGGCAACTGAATGGCAACAGTCAGGGGAAAATGATCACTTAAAGCATTTGTATGTGTTTTAAAACCTCTAAGTCTTGACAAGTGTATATTGGATATAATTATATAATCAATGATCGAATGTGCGCCTCTACCGTTAAATGTGAAATCGAAAGGTACAGAGGGACAACTTCCTGCACATAAACAATCTTCCCCTCAAGGCAGGTACCCCTGCACTATGGTGCAAGGTTGTCTGCGTTGGTGCTAGCAGCTAAAATTAGCACCAGTGCGATGGGATAGGCTGCACCCTATTCCTATAAATAAGTTGCAGCCTGCATTTTTGACGTGGCGGAGTGCTGTGTTAAGCTTAGGCGACAAATGCTGCGCTCCCCCACTTCCTCGTAAATATGCCCCTTATTACCCTGAACTCAGTTCTAGATATCTTCACTAAAGAGTTCAAAGCAATCCAGGGAATCCCTTGCTCATTTTGCAATATAAAGAATCTCGAAAGATCATCATCGAATAATACTTCTGCTCAGAATAGCCATCATATGACGCTAACTGCTTCCAATAGTTCAGCATCTCCTAGCCATAGGTGCAGTCTGTACACTGACTCAATAAACTCTGGTGAAGCATTATAGTCATCAAGGAAAACCCAATTGTGGCCACACACTGCAGCTCTCAGACAGTGAACATTCATGTGTCCAAACCTAAATTAGAACTACCTGGATTGTCACCTTGTCAGAAGGCAGATAAAACCCGTGCATGACAAACAACCAAGCCAAAAATTAGAAGACAAAGGAAAAGGCAGAGGAAAGCCAAAAATAATATCAGCTCAGTACTGTTCACTCAGTCAGATCATAGCCTCTGCAGTGGATGTATGACATTACAATGCATGCTTTTACATCGCATGCCTTTACAACGCGGTATTTACAACGAATACCTTTACAACTCATAGTGCTTTGGGGCGCTGGATAGTGAATAGTTTAATTTACTATTCCAACTCCAGTCCCCGTGGATAGTAGGGAAGGTGTTGGATAGTAAATTAAATCTATTCCCTATCCTAGAGCGCCCCCCAGCGCAATGCGTTGTAATGGTTTGCGTTGTAAAAGTTGCATCGTAAAGGCACTGCGTGGTAAAAGTTGCGTTGTAAAGGTTGTTTACCTCTGCAGCCATACAGCCTGTACAGCCCAGCCTTATGAGGAACCTTGCTAAACTCACCCTGACTGGTGGCAACATGAGAAAGGACACAAGCGTGAAATAAAGAACCCAGATGAAGTAACACATACTGAGATCTTCTACATTTCTAAGATTGCACCAACAAATTAGGCCCAGCTTGTTTCAAAAGCAAAGTGAAACACATCACTCAGCACGTGGCTGCAGCACAAGGGGGCAATTTTAGCCCCAAACTCAGTGATGACCTGGAACACAGTCGATTATTTGCCCCAACTATGAATGGGTACACCCCTTATAGTAAAGAACATTGGGAGCTAGAACATAACACGGATGATAAAAACACCAACCTAGTTCCTCTCTGTCAAAGCACTAGCATACAAAAGTCAAAATGGTGTTTCCTCACAGGAGTCAGCCTGCTCTAGGAACTGGTGACCAAAGATTAAGAGTTATTGATTTGGTCATACTAGTTTGGATTGAGTTGCCTCAAATCACTACACAACAACCCTGTCAGGACCAGGACAGTCCAAACCTAAGTTTGCCACTTGGGCCTCCAGCTTTTTTTCACCAGGCCATAACAAATAAACTTGGAACTCCAGAGTATTTGAACAGAAAAGCAGTACAGCATCTTCTCCTCACAGGCAACAACATGACGTTAGCAGAAGAGCAACAACCCCCAATGCAGCTACAGAATGGTGCAAAACAACCCATGAAAAGTAACCAGTTAGTCCATCAGGATCAATATGATTACAGCCACACAAAAGACAATAACGACTGCTAACCAGTAACTTCATCCAGAATACCTCCTTGCGACCACCAACCGGTGTTTGAACTGGAAAGTCTGAGAACTCTGCTTCTATCAAGATACCACCTGAAGGGCTGCTTCAACTTGTTAAATTGGGGCCACATTTTGAGATCAGTTTAAACCCTGTTCATCCTGGTAGAATTAACTGCCTTGGACATTGAGTCAGTGGAATTTCTCCTGCCACAGGTGAATTATTCCAATGAGGCACTCTTGCTGCCTTGTCCTTACAGGTGGCAATTTGTTTCTACAGGAAATAATCACATTTAGCAACTGGGGCAAAGACATCACACTGCACACCCTTTCAGTTTAACCCCATGTGATAACCTCAGCAGACACAAATTGCACTAATAGTCCTTCAGACAAAAAAAAGGAGTCTACTCAGAAGTAAAGAAGCCCTGGCCAGGGACTCACTCTATAGAAACAGTGACATGACAGTTACACAAAATCATATAAACAAGGTCTGGCCACATATGGTAAATTCAGGGTGGCTAGCATTGGAACTTCACAAAAAGCTCATGCAATGACCTGAAGATTCCCTGTCTGTAACATACCACAATAACTGGATTAAACTCTGTGTTTGCTCCTGGAACATTGGCCGCCTCCCCTGTAAGTCCTATGACAATGATTTAATAGCTTACTGGCAACATTATTATTTAGTGATTCTGCAAGAAACATGGTCTATGTCATCTCTGTCTGGATTTTTAAAAATCTTTTGTCCTGCCATCAAGTAACGAAAGTATGAGTACCCCCGCTGTATGTATTTCAGCCGCTTTCAACTGCCACAGCATGACCCATGATACCCAAATATACACTTTCATTCAAGGGTTTGCTCTTTTACACACAGCAAAAACTCTTCTTCCACGTATATATGCCTCCAGGCACCATGAAAAAACAAGAACGAAATGGAAGCCTAATCTTAATCATCATGGACAGAACGGAAGAGGGAGAAAGTTCTGAAATCCTAATTATGGAGGATTTTACATTAACTTAATTTTTGTTCCGGAGACTAACAACATGAATTCCTATACAGGGGACCTGGTATTCAAAACATCAGGATAGGAAAGGTAAACACAGAGGACCCAATTCACAAAGGATGTCTGCCCTGCCCCAGGTATGGAGATTTGACCCGAGTGCGTAAACTCTTCTCTGAGTGTGGAAACTCTGCAGTCATAAAGATAATACTCGTAACTTACCTTTGTGAATACTGCAAAGTAGTAAAGTTAGGGGGATATTCACAAGAACGTGTGATAATTACCACAAAATTAGCTTAACGCAACTTTCAACAATGCAGTTTATTGTGGGAAAATAACGCTGTGTTAACGTGGTATTCTCAACATGGCAGTACCATGCAATAGTCTCACGATAACGCGTCAAATGAGTAATTGGGTGAGTACATGGGTTCTGACTTGATGAGTAGAGTACTGCAAGGAGAGTGCATGGTGAATTTAAGTGCTTGGGTACTGGCTGGGTGATGGGAGGAGTGCACGGGAATTAACAGTGTGATTGCTGGACTGCGTGGGTACTACCTGGGTAATTGGAGGATTGATTCAGTAGTGTGTAGGTGGTTAGATTACTGCATGGATAGTGCACGTGTGAGTGTGGCAGTGCATGTGTTCGTGCCTGGGTCATTGCATGAGTACATGGATAGTGACTGGATACTTAGAGTGCTGCAAGTGCTTGGGTTTTTGCAGAGTGATTGGATAAGGACATAGGACTGGCTGGGTAATTGGAGGAGTGCTTCGGTATTAACAGGGAGATTACTAAACTGTATAGGTAGCACTCAAAGGATTGTAGAAGTACACAAGTTAGTGCCCGGGTAATTGCATGAGTACATGGGTACTGACTGGATGATTGGAGTACTGCAAGGAGAGTGCATGGAGAATTTAAGTGTGTGGGTATTGGCGTAGTGATTGGATTAGTTCATGGTACTGCCTGGGGAATTGGAGGAGTGCACGGGGAGTGACAGTGTGACTGCATGGGTACTACCTGGGTAATTGGAGGAGTGAATCAGTACTGAGTAGGTGGTTAGAGGACTGCATGGATAGTGCACATGTGATTGTAGCACTGCATGTGTTAGTCCTTGCGTAATTGCATGAGTACATGGATAGTGCTGCAAAGAAAGTGCATGGTGAATTTATAAGTGCTTGGGTTTTGGCGGAATAATTAGATAAGGACATGGGGCTGGCTCAGTGATTGGAGGAGTACATGGGGAGTGACAGTGAGATTGCTGGACTGCATGGGTACTGCATGGGTAATCGAGGAGTGAATCAGTAGTGTGCACGTGGTTAGAGGACTGCATGGATAGTGCACATGTGATTCTAGCACTGCATGTGTTAGTGCCTGGGCCATTGCATGAGTACATGGGTAGTGACTGGATGATTAGAGTACTGTAAGGAAAGTGCATGGTGAATTTATAAGTGCTTGGGTTTTTGCAGACTGATTGGATAAGTAAATGGTGCTGGATGGGTGTTTGGAGGACTGGGTAGGTAGTTACAGGGAGATTACTGAACTGTATGGAAAGTGCACAAGTGGTTGTAGCAGTGCATGTGTTAGTGCCTGGGTTATTACAGTAGACCTAAGAAAGAAGAGCAATTAACAACACATTTAATGATCATTTTCAAAACTAGATATATCTTCAGCTTTGTATCAAAATTTATGTAACATCATTCAACTATACCTTTCCTAAATTACAAAAAGAAACCTAATTAGCATCCCTATATTTCACCATTTGATCTTTAATTATATGCCATATTTTAACTTTACCTTCTGTACAAACTAATAACAGAAACCTAATGAATAACTCCTTATATGATCATCTTGCAAACACCACAGTTGTGCTGCATCTTTACCAAAGTATCTATAATTATGCAGTATCAATAAACAATACCTTTGTAGAGAGAAGAAAAAATGATGCCTAATAACCTACACCTTATATGTTCATCTTTCAAAATACACATTTTTACTGCATTTTCAACAAACTATCTAAAAATATGAGGAATCATTCAGCTATACCTTTGAACAGACTTAAATATATATATATATATTATTGTACTTCTAGTACAATGAAACTAATTCCAATATACATCTCTACATTTAGTAATATAGTTCAAACAACACAGTTTTAGAATAATGTCAAATCTTTTTTTAAATACACCTCAAAAATATATAACTCACCTTGCAAATAAATCTGTTGAATGACAAATCTCACACACTCAGACAGGAGTTTCATTTACACACAGTCAATATCAATCACCAGACTCTGCAAGGTAAAACCAGTAATGGCAATGTTTTCCTCTCTTGTTCCATACAAATACACATAAGCAACAAATGACATTGCTTCCCAGAGTTTTTCAAATTGTAAAACACAATTCCATTGGTCACAAATAATAACCATTATCAACTGACTTCTTCACCCCTTCTGCTTAATGTCAGTTTCCATAGAAACAGGGCATGCAACATTCAACTTAACTCACAGGTCACAAGTTCACCACACAATGTTGCACATGAGAACAGCAGGTGTGGTTGGCATTGCAAAATATGACTTTATCCTTTCTGCTGTACCTTTCAAACATTTTTTACTAACCAATAAGAAACTTGCTTTTTAAACAAAGTAAAATGCACCCTATTTTTGAATGTACAATGTTCTTAAACAGCGAATCAAAACTCTACTTTCTTTGAAACAGAATCTTGTCCACCATTTTAGATATCTCTCAGTCTACCAAATGACTACCCCAGCTACAGACATCTTTCCATTACCTATAGTCATCACTTCAAGATGCTTTCAGTGTGGATTGTTGGGCACAGCTATGTTTTCTGGTGCAAAAGGTATGTTGAATGCAGAGGTATTGATAAAGACCTAGCTTTGCAAAATGTAGGCATAACATGGATTGGACATAGAGGATTAAAGTGTCACCAATTGATGCCTGTGGTTAAAACCTTTTCGCATTTCCAACCCCCTGACCTCATGATTGTGCACTGTGGTGGAAATGAGCAAGGCACATTGACTGGGGTAGGTCTGGAAATGCTAATGAAGGTCACCTTTGCAGAATTAATGTTGCTTTTACCCCAAACTGCCTTTGTATACTCTAACATATACCAAAGACAGAAATGGAAGTAGTCCAATCAATTTTGTCCTCAGATTGAGAAAGCTAGAAAGAGTGTCAATAAAGCTGTTTCTGCTTACCTCAGAGACCATAGAATGGGCTCCACATATAACACTTCACTACTTCACAGAGTGTTTCTCAACAACCTAAAGCTCTGCATCTGAATATACATGTAGCTCCAAGAAACTTGCAGCTACATGTATGTTCAGTGGGTGGCTCTTTTTAGAGCCACCCAATTAGCCAACATATAACCTAGGTTTATATAAATAAAATCGTAATTATTTTTGCTTGAAGTCGCGCACCCAGCATGACTTAGAGCCGCACACCAATTACGATCACAATAGGGGGCTGCGATGAGCAATGCTCACCCATCGCTTTCACACTAGGAGCCGTGCTGAGCGCTGTGCACCCGCCACGTTCTCACTAGGGGCCGCGCTGAGTGCTGTGCACCCATTACATTCTCACTAGGGGCCGCTCTGCGCACCGCGCACCCATCGCGTTCACACTAGGGGGCTGTGCACCCATCGCGCTGCTCTCTCTTCCAAAGTCCAAAGCACAGTTTGCTAAAATGGCTCCCTCCCTGTCATAGCAAACATCAGTGTCCTGGGTTGGGCACCCCGGTACACTGCAGGGGCCGGCCCTGGGGGGTGGTGGTCACCAGGGCCATCAAGGGCTCCAGGAGGGGTGCCGCGCAGCCCCCCTCCCAATGTGTTTAAAGCCCCAGGGAGGTGGTGTTCCCCGTGGCTCGGTGGTCCATAACGGACCCCAGCATTTACATACTTAGTGCCCCAAGGAGGTGGTGGTCATGCCCCCCCACACAGGTTATTTTTATTTTTTAAAAAGAGCCCCAGGTGCTGGCAGTCCCCGGCGCAGCAGGGGGCCTTTGTGCCCCTGTGAATATTTGAGAAAAGACCCGGGGGTGGCAGTCCCTGGGGGTTGTGGTGGCCCTGGAGGCCACCCCACACATTAAAACACAAGCTCCGGGGGATTTAGGTTCCCAGGGCTGTGGGAGGGCCATTTGCCCTCCAGTAGTAACCAGGAAGGAGCAAGCTCCTCCCCAATGCACTTTTTTTCACCTTTATATTTTAACTTTCACGTCCCTAGGTCAGGGTGAGCCTTAGGGTGCTCATGGGTTTATTTCACTATTTTGGTCCTGACGAATGCCTGGTAAACTCACACCATTTGTAGGCAGAAACATGTTGACTGATATTTAAATCATTTGGAAATAACCAATCAATTAATTTTGGACCAGTTTCCAACACTCAATTTGTATTCATGTCCTAGTGATCAAGTAATAAAATGAAAAAAAGATTTTGATACACTTAAGACATTTTTACTATAATTCCTTCACCACCACTAAAATAGTTTCACTGCACGCCTGAACTCACAAATAACCTGCTCCGCAGTAGACCTGGCATCGTAGCACACTGGAGAGGCACTCGGCCTCTTCAGTGGGGCCCGATGATGAAGCATATCACCAATCAGGTTGGTGAGTGAGGGCTTTCCTAACTGACCCAATTGAGGCCAGTCTCTATCTTCCATTTTTTGCTCCTATTGTGGTTCTTTGTGTACTACAGGGCACTCTTCTTTTATATATATATATATATATATATATATATATATATATATATATATATATATATATATATATATATATATATATATATATATATATATATATGTACATATATATAAACATAGTATTAATAAAACAAAATACAATATATTTACCATAGGATAGCAAGAGGGTTAAATGTACTATTCCCACTCCAGTGAGTGCAACAGTAGGGAAAGCGTTGGATAGCAGGAGGGTAAAAATTACTATTCCCACTCCAGAGAGTGCAACAGTAGGGAAAGCGTTGGGTAGCGTAGGGGTAAAAAATTCTATTTCCACTCCAATGAGTGCAACAGTAGGGAAAGCGTTGGATAGCGTGGGGGTAAAAATTACTATTCCCACTCCAGTGAGTGCAACAGTAAGAAAAGCGTTGGATAGCGTAGGGGTAAAAATTATTATTCCCACTCCAGAGAGTGCAACAGTAGGGAAAGCGTTGGATAGCGTAGGGGTAAAAATTACTATTCCCACTCAAGAGAGTGCAACAGTAGGGAAAGCGTTGGATAGCGTAGGGTTAAAAACTACTATTCCAACTCCAATGAGTGCAACAGTAGGGAAAGCATTGGATAGCGGGAGGGTAAAAATTACTATTCCCACTCCAGAGAGTGCAACAGTAGGGAAAGCGTTGGATAGCGTAGGGGTAAAAATTACTATTCCCACTCCAGTGAGTGCAACAGTAAGGAAAGCGTTGGAGAGCGTAGGGGTAAAAATTACTATTCCCACTCCAGAGAGTGCAACTTTAGGGAAAGCGTTGGATAGCGTAGGGGTAAATATTACTATTCCCACTCCAGTGAGTGCAACAGTAGGGAAAGCGTTGGATAGCGGGAGGGTAAAAATTACTATTCCCACTCCAGAAAGTGCAACAGTAGGGAAAGCGTTGGATAGCGTAGGGGTAAAAATTACTATTCCAACTCCAGTGAGTGCAACAGTAGGGAAAACCTTGGATAGCGTAGGCATAAAATATACTATTCCCACTCCAGTGAGTGCAACAGTAGGGAAAGCATTGGATACGGGAAGGTAGAAATTACTATTCCCACTCCAAAGAGTGCAACAGTAGGGAAAGCATTGGATAGCGTAGAGGTAAAAATTACTATTCCCACTCCAGAGAGTGCAACAGTAGGGAAAGCGTTGGATAGCGTAGGGGTAAAAATTACTATTCCAACTCCAATGAGTGCAACAGTAGGGAAAGTGTTGGATAGCGGGAGGGTAAAAATTACTATTCCCACTCCACAGAGTGCAACAGTAGGGAAAGCGTTGGATAGCGTAGGGGTAAAAATTACTATTCCCACTCCAGTGAGTGCAACAGTAAGGAAAGCGTTGGAGAGCGTAGTGGTAAAAATTACTATTCCCACTCCAGAGAGTGCAACAGTAGAGAAAGCGTTGGATAGCGTAGGGGTAAATATTACTATTCCCACTCCAGTGAGTGCAACAGTAGGGAAAGCGTTGGATAGCGGGAGGGTAAAAATTACTATTCCCACTCCAGAAAGTGCAACAGTAGGGAAAGCGTTGGATTGCGTAGGGGTAAAAATTACTATTCCCACTCCAGTGAGTGCAACAGTAGGGAAAGCGTTGGATAGCGTAGGGGTAAACATTACTATTCCCACTCCAGAGAGTGCAACAGTAGGGTAAGCGTTGGATAGCGTAGGGGAAAAAATTACTGGTCCCACTCCTTTGAGTGCAACAGTAGGGAAAGCGTTGGATAGCAGGAAGGTAAAAATTACTATTCCCACTCCAAATAGAGCAACAGTAGGGAAAGTAAATACTTCATATATAATTAAAAATAAATTAAATATTAATACCAATTACAAATTAATTCAAATTAATTCCCAATTTAGGTTATTATAATAATTAGTTAAAAAAAAAATATTAATTTAATTACTAAAAAATAATTACCTATTAATACAAAATATTTACCAATGACAATACATTATTAAAAAAAAATAACAAATAATTCAAAATAAATACCAATTTATATATTAATAATTTGAATTAATTACAATTAAATTACTTCCCACCCTATTCCCATATAAACCCACAACGGACAGCATTGAAGTTAGCCTTGATTTATGTAGGGCAGAGACAATTTTGCTAAATAATGTACGGCCTTCAAATGTACACTGCGATTAACAGAGTTCACTACTTGATACCAGAAGTGCATCAGCACTACAGACAACATTAAATTCATTCTCGATTTATTTAAGAGACAATTGTACTGTGTCCTCAGATTTTGTTAACTGTGAAAAAAAGCATCGATGTTTGTGTCGAGTACTGCCATTGATCTACACTGCGGAACGCAGGGTTCACAACTTGAATTCATCTTTGCATCAACACTCCGGACAGTAGGGAAGTGACCCTTGATTTATTTAATGCAGAGACAATTGTACTGTATGTGTTCAGCTTTTGTTAAAATAAGAGACAAAAATCATTCGTCCATATCTGTGCTCAGTACTGCCTTCGATCTACTCTATTGAGAAAGAGGGTTTTTAGTATGGGGTAAATACCGGGCGCACAGCCCCTGTTTTACGCATATATGTGATATAGTGATAGTGAAGACAGAGGTGCAGACAGGCGAGGGGGTGAGCCCTATAACCCCTCAATAAGTGTGTAGTAAAGACCACACTCTGAACCAATACAAACAAATGTCTGTTGCACAAATCCAAAGTCACAATGGACACCTAAAAGATCAAATCGCAGCTGTCAGAGAGAAAATCAATGTCTTTTAAGATCAAAACTTCATTTAATATTCTTGATAGCCAGCCGACACGTGTTTCGTCGCATAGGAATGTAATGACTCCTCGACTCCTCAGGGCTGGGAAGGATACAAAAAATAAAAATGGAGCGCACCACAGTACAGAAAATATATAGAATCATTGTTTACATGATGTGACTTAGTGATGGTGCTGTGCCATATCAAAAACTTTGAGCACCGTGACTTAGGGCAACTGTTAGTGGAAACTTGAGACCCGATCCCACATGCCATTGTGGGCAAGAACGTGCAAAAGATTGTGCTGCATTTTGAGTTAAATGTGACATTGTCTGTGAAAAAAACGTGAAGAAAGACTAAAATGCCCTTAAGATGTGGAGGGCAATGGATAGAAGTGCGGTTTCCAAATGGGACATCCTAGTGAGTGACAGAATCCGTGACTGCATATCTATAGACAGGCGTGTGCCTGTTAAGGCATACTAATCAGTGTCATGGAGGATGGGAAGGTATAATAAAAGAAAAATTATAAGGGTACTATCCGCATAGCGGAGAAGATGTACGCCCTTCCTGAAAGAATGAGGTGGCGCACCACAGGTCTGTAAAATTTGGACAGAGAAGGAAAACGGGACATAATTTTAAAACCTGATCGGTCGGTGTGTACCACCAAGGAATAAATTGGTGGGTATTAAAGTGTGAATAAGTATGCCAAGAAAATGCTCAATGCTAGGCCGGTGATAATTCCAACCCGGCCCCGCTCGAGACCAGGTAATCAGTTGTGGGTCCTGATCGCAGTCTGCGCGAATCTTTGGGTGCCCATGGTAAGAAGGGGAAGAAAAACTGGAGAAGGGAGAGGAAGGGGGAGATGATAGCTACATAGGATCAGGTGCTGGTCAGGTTGTTACAGAAATGAGGAGGATGCAAAAATCAAGTCAGTATCTCACCTTCAGGTGAGTCTGCTGTGTCGATTATTCGTCATCCGTAAAAATCTATGACCATCGTTCTGGGAAATATTGTCGTTGAAAGTACAAATCTAAGGACAAATTCTACACCTAATGCCGTTTTGCATTTCCACGACCTGTAATATCGAAAGGAAGACTATAACCCAGTTATTTTGTCCATGTGAAATGCTAATATGGATATTCAATATGTTGCGGACAATTCCATTGCTGTTGCTAGATATGTATCATCATACATAACAAAATCAGAAAAGACGGAATTGAAGGAAATGTGTGAAGAGATTTCTCACGAGAAGAGTCTAAGTAAGAAACTATATACTTACAGTTTGAAGATGTTATCTCATCGAGAAATTGGAGCATATGAATGCTCGGATCGCTTATCATCTGCAAGTCTATACTCCAAATCTAGAAGAATCATTTGGGTGAGTCTAGGTCTTGCTGCAACTCGAAACCGAGTACCTAAATATGTACAAGAAATTGAATATTTAGCTGAAAAAGAGCCATAAATTACAGATATTTTGAAAACAAATATGTTGGATACATATTATCCAAGTAGAAGCCATCATCTTGAGAACGTTTGTCTCTATGAAGTTCATCAAAACTATATTTTTAAACGGAATATTATAGAAAACATCAATAATGGTATATATGCTGTGATTGGTTCTGAAGGATGTTTGGTGAAACAAAGAAAATTACATTTGATTATTCACCGTAAACTGAATTGTGAAACACCTGACAAAAGGGAATTTTACTATTTAGCTCTTTTGCAACTTGTCAAGCCATGGCGTTCAGAATTGGAATTACTTGGAGATTTTGAGAGCTACGAAGATTCCTTCAACACAAGTAAAGATACTATAGAATGTCCTGCTTTTGCTAATTATGTGAAAATGTTGAACGGCGAACTAGAGAAAGAAGCTACAATTGCAGCTGAGATTGCTAGAGACAGTTCTCAAGACTGTCAAACTTCTGCTACATTGAGTCAGGACCCACTAGGAGAACCAATTGTTCAAAATGAAGCAGAAACTGCTATGGAAGAGGTGGAAACAGCAATGCATCAAGCTCAAGGAGATGTAACAAACTTAGGAAACTTGGCAGAACAACTAAATGTTGAGCAAAAACAAACATATGAGGAAGTGAGAGAACAGATTCCCCATGGATTACTTCATGAGAAGAAAGAGTGCTCTTGCTCATCATTCGAACCTATCCGAATGTACGTGAGTGGCAAGCTGGAACAGGGAAAAAACTTTTTAATTAAAGTAATCACAACTTTTCTACAGAAAACTACTGAGTCGCATTTGTCTTGTGTTGTCACTGCTCCAACTGGATTAGCAGCCAACAATATTAAAGGAATTACTTTACATTGTTTATTAATACTGCCAGTAGAGCATGAAAACAAATTGGAGTACCACAAGCTATCTGGAGAAGCTTGTTGTGAAGTTTTAAGAGTATTGAGGAAAATTAAACTTCTCAATATTGATGAGGTAAGCATGGTATCAAATTTAATGTTTGCCTTTGTGCATTTAAGAATGCAGCAAATTCTTAAAATAGAGTATGACGTATTATTTGGAGGAAAACACGTCATCTTTTTTGGAGATCTACTACAACTTACTCCTGTAAAAGGACAACCAGTGTTTAAAACACTGGCACATGAAGATACCAGAAAGTATTTGGGGAGTATTGGAAATGTTAACATTTGGTCATGTTTTCAATATAAGGAACTTATTACAAATATGAGTCAGGTAAACGATGCAGATTATGGAAATATTCTTCAAGATATAAGAATTGGGGAAAGTGGGTGGCAAGATGGCCGCTACAATGCTGTAGGGAGCAGTCGCACTGTGCTCTCTCTCCTGCCACATAGTATCATGTGGGTAGAGTGAAGAAAAGGATGCTCTTGCTGGGGGAATGGATCCAGAATGTTACTGACGGAGGTACGGGAAAAAGACGCCTCACACAGATAGCTGCGGCGATTGTTCAAAAGTGGAGAAGCTGGATTAACAGAGCCCTACATCAAAGAGTATCAACGATGTCTCAGCGCAGCAAGGATAAGCAGCTTGGGCCGAGCAAGGGGGCAGTAGCTTCAGCTACCGGCGCTATTCCGAAAACGGCTGCCCCAGGTAAAAAACAGACATTGGCTCCAGTGATCAGTATCTCCAAAGCTCAACAAAGGAAAAATGAGCTGGCTGAAAAGAAGGGACAAGCGACGGATGCTGAGACTGATGCGGAGACTTCAAAACAACAGAGGGAGACACCGTTAGCCAAAGCGGCGATCACGAAAGAAAAGGAGAAACACAGAGCGCAGAGGATAAACCCCCTCCCCCTCCCCTCCAAACACGCGACGGGCATGAGGCAGCCTACCGTAACAGAATCTTTTTCCTCCAAATCGAGTCACGGAGGCCAGCAGCAGGCAGAGAACGAGGTTACAGGCAGTGGACTCCACACGCCGAACGCGGAAGTGAGAGACGTCCTCGAGGACGCAAATGGATCTGTTGCCAGGCAACCAGCGAAGCCCTCACAGTCTAACACGCACCGAGCGGGAGCTGCCGGTATGGAAGGAAAAGAAGCAGTGTCGATCACGGTGAGCAGAGGGGAGAGTGGGGAAGTGAATGGGGAGCTGGGGGCGCTTGAAAAAATGAATAATACACAGATGTTGGATGCCTTACTCTCAGTAGAGGCTGGATTAAACGTGGAACTAAACAGTAATTGCAAAGTTAAATGGGGCAGTCTGGCGAGCTTAGACTCACAGCAGCAGGCTAAGAGCAGAGGCGCCAGAGGGGGATCTCCAGAGTTCTATTCTGTTAATGAAGGTTCAGACTCAACAGATTTAAGCGAGCAGGAGGGGGGCGATACTACTGAGGTCACCACCTCAGATTCAGATAACTCCGGACACTCAAGGGATAAAAATAGTCAAAGAAAAAAGAAAACAGGAGCAAGAAGAAGCGGAGAGAGTAATAAAAATAAAAAGTTGTCCTGGGATTATTCAGCGACCTCTGGGATTTACCAGGAGTCTGGGGATGGAAATGGAGCTGGTGGTGTATCCCAGAACATAACTATGGAGATGATGTTCAGTACTTTAAAACAAATACAGTCGGAGGCCAGGGTGGAAAGTCGGAGGGCAAGGCGGGATACAAAGAAAATACAGGCGTCAATTAGGAAACTGAACAGGAAATATGAGGTGGTGGAAGAGAGGGTGTCAGAAGTGGAACAGAGGACAGGAAGAATGGAGGACGAGATGACGGACTGGCAAGACTTTAAAAATGAACAAGGGAAGAAAATTGAAGATCTCCAATGGAAGATAGAAGATTTTGAAAACCGGCAAAGACGGAACAACGTAAGACTACTTGGAATTGAGGAAGGACTGGAGGGGCAAGACCCAAGGGGTTATGTCATCAAACTATTGAAAGGAGCTTTCCCAGACTCCCAGTGGCAGTGGGAGTCGGAAATCCAAAGAGCGCACAGATTCCCACTCATAATGAAGAAAAACCATAGAGCTCAGCAGAGTGCATTGCCAAGAGCAATGCTTGTGTTCGTGGGGAACTTTCTTGCAAGGCAGGAGATTATGGACAGAGCAAGACCAGACGCCAGGAAGACTTTTGATAATGTTACATTCTTTGCTAGACCTGACTTTTGTCATGTGACAGTTGAAAGAAGATGGAGGTTACGGCAATTGATTTCCCCCTTTCAAAATCTAGGTGCAGAGGCGTATTTGCTCTACCCAGCAAGGCTAAAGATTGTTAATCGAGGGCAGATCAGGGTGTTCACGTCAGAGATTAAAGCAGGAGAATTCTTGGCTGAGCTTACGGAACAGAGCAGTAAAAATAATAAAGAAAGAAATACACCTAAAACAACATAGAATAGGATACTATTAAGCAACAGGCAACAGGCAAGGGCAACAGGCAAGGGCAGGAGAGAGAGGCGATCCTACAGCTGAAGAGGCCACACATAGGTCAGGATTGACCTATTTGCCCGTAAAAGGGGGGGAGGGAGACAGGGGGAGGGGGGAGAGATGGGGGGGAGAGGGGGGGGCAGGAGGAGTTCGACATGTGGTTAAATACAACACGCAATAAGGAAACAAAGGGACACAATGTATTTGAGGAAAGAATACTGCAGGCAAAAGATTATGGGAATAAAAAGTGGTATCAAATGATGGAAAAATATAAGATCTGGCGATGACTTTAAGGATCGCCTCTATAAATATATGTGGTCTCAATAATGGAGGGAAAAGGCAGAGAGTAGCAGCAATGTTAAGAATGCTAAAACTGGATATAATTTGTCTCCAAGAGACACATATTGAAGGAAATAATAAATTTCTACTGGAGCAAATGGGATTTGAGGTGCTAGCTTTTACTAGACAGGATACCAAGACCAAGGGAGTAGCTATATTAGCTAAGAAAGGAGTCTGTAAAACAAAAAGAAAAAAAGAAGATCAGGGGGGGAGATGGGTTATAATTGAGGGTGAAACTAGTGCAGGAAGCTGGACCTTAGTCTCAATATATGGTTCTACAGAAGATGACCCAGAGGTTATTGAATATTTGGATCAGGAATTGTCTCTGTGGCCAGAGCCAATTATTTGCTGTGGGGATTTGAATATAAATGGGTTGAATGGTTTGGGTAGGACGGGTATGACGGGTGGTGGGACGTATGGGGGGAGGAAGAAGAGGGTTTGTAAGGCTGTATGTGATCTTATGAGACATAATTCGTTGATCGATCTATGGGCGCAGAGTCATCCACCTGGAACGGGCAGTACATACTATTCAGCACCTCATCGACTGGTTGTCAGATTAGACTACTTTCTGATCTCTAGTACACTAGTAGGTGTTAGTCAATTAGAGAGACTGCCTAGGATGTTATCAGATCATAACCCGCTAGTGTTGACACTCCCGCAGAAGATAGCAGATGAGAGGAAGACTTATAACTGGACTTTTTAGAGAGGACTCCTTAAAGATGAGGGATATGTGAATAGAATGGCAGCCTGGATTAAACAATTCTGGGAAACTAATAGAGGGACAGCATCAACTGCTATGGTCTGGGATGCCTTTAAGGCAGGCATCAGGGGGGAAACTCTCTGTTTTACGCTGCAACGGACTAAAAAGGAGAGAGAGGAAATGGAAACAAGGATAAGGGAATTAAAAGAACTAGAAGACCTCCTAATAATAGCAATTACCAAGCAGGATCGGTTGGAAGATCTATTGCTAAATATAGAGTTAAAAAAGGCAGAGGCAGGTGAAAGGATAGTAAGGAGGGCTGCGGCCAGGTATTTAGCCAAAAGAGAGGAGGGATATGAGTACAACGAGAGAATTGGGCACCTCCTCGCTATTAAAACTAGGCAGAAGTCAGCAGCGGGGGAGATTAAGGAAATTAAAAATGAGCTAGGAGTAGTAGTAAATAAGGTGACAGACATACAGGACGTGTTTAAGAGATTCTACACGAATCTCTATGAACAGGATATAACTAAGTCAAAATCTGAGATCATAGAATACCTAAATAGTATAACGCATCCAGTATTGGAAGAGGACGAGAAAGATAAATTGGACATGAGTTTCACATTACAGGAGATCCAGGAAGCTGTGAAAAGTCTACCCTGTGGAAAAGCTACTGGCCCAGACCAGATTCCAGCAGAATTTTATAAAACATTTTGGGATATATTAGGGAAAGACATGCACGAAACTTTTATTCAAGCACAGAGGGGAGAGTCAACACCACAATCATGGGCAGGGGCTGACATCATTGTTATTTTAAAGAAAGATAAGCCACCCCTTGAACCTGGGTCATATCGCCCAATAACCCTTATGAATTCGGATGCTAAAATATACACAAAATCACTTGCACATAGGTTAAGTAAGGTTATAGAGCACTTGGTTAGCACATCGCAGCACGGTTTCATTCCAGGGAAGGGCACTACACAGCACACAAGGCAAATGATTACGATTCTGGATGCTATGGAGGTTGCAGGAGATCCTGTCGCGGCTATATTTTTGGATGCAGAGAAGGCCTTCGACAGGGTCTCTTGGGACTACGTATGGGAGGTAATGGAGCGGTATGGAATTGGTAGTGGGTACATTAGAGCAATACAGGCTGTGTATTCCAGCCCTACGGCCAGAATAAGAATAAATAAAGGGTATACCAAGACAGTACAGATACAACGAGGGACACGACAGGGTTGCCCAGCATCACCACTTCTATTTGCCCTATATATAGATCCCATCTTACGGAGACTGGAAGAAAACAATAGGATTCCCCCAATCGAGTTACATGAGAGAAGATATAAAGTATTTGCGTACGCAGATGATGTGGCTGTCATCACCAACAAACCAGATATAGCAATACCAGAGATAGAAAGAGAAGCATCAAACTTCGGAGCACTTTCAGGATACAAAATCAATAAAGGAAAAACTCAGATAGTACAGAATAACTATATGATATTTCAGGATAGTAGAGTTGTGAAGGAAGCAACATACTTAGGAATAAAAGTCACGGCAGATCTGGATATGCTGGTAGACCTTAACATTAGACCCCTACTAAGAAAAGTTAAAGAGAACACAGAAAGGATGCACAGATTACATTTGACATTGATGGGACGAATAAATGTAATCAAAATGATAACATTCCCTAAATTTTTATACCTATTTAGGGCAATCCCGCTATACTTTGATCACAGCTGGTTCAACAAAATAGAAGCTACGGTAAATTCATTTATATGGGCACAGGGTAAAACCAGAAGAGCATATCGACATCTTACACTACCAAGGGAAAGAGGAGGGTGGGGGGCACCTGATTTCAGATTCTATTATTGGGCGGTAGCTTTGCAGTACTTTCAGGGATTAATTGGTGGTGGCAAATCAGAACAGGGAGGTAGGTCACAAGGGTTTTTCAATGTTTACACGGTGTTGATGGGGGACGGGGCACTAAATGGATTTTTGAATACAGTTGATTTTACCTATTTCAAGCACACAAGATTTAGAACTCTCAAAGCTGCCTATACTATCTGGAGGACGATATCAAAGAAAATAGGGATAGGAAGATATAACAGGTACACACGGTTGTATACCAACAGATCCCTCCCGGGGGAGATATTTAGAGATCCAGTAATGAAGGAATGGGATGATAAAGGGATCAAGAGAATTGGGGATTTACTGGATCAACAGGGTGGAATCATGCAGTTTCAGGAGATCCAAAACATTTTTATGGTAGGGAATAATAGCTTCTTTAAATATCTTCAGGTTAGAAGCTATCTTTCAAACAAACAAGGTGGATCTTTGGGCTTTGGCTCATGCTGTATAATGGATTATATAGAGAACAGCAGTCATTGTACAATTCGTTGTCTATATGCAGAATTGGGCAAATATAAAAGTGATGATAGGGATAAATATGTGAGGAAGTGGGAGGAAAAAATTGGTTTAAAACCAGAGGGTTTTCAATTATCGCTTGATTTGGGTCGAACCATTCTATGCTCTACAACCTTACAGTCACAGCACTATAAAACCTTGTACTCATTGTACTATACTCCGGCAAGGATCGCACAATGGGGAGGTACAACAGGAACCACGTGTTCCAGGTGTGATGCCACTGATGCAGATATAACTCATGTATTCTCAAAATGCCCGCAACTGTATTCTTTGAAAAAGGATATTGAAAAATTTATTGATGTTTCACTAGGTTATAAAGTTATTCTGACTGATGAATTACTGTTGCTGGGGGTGGTGACAGGGGAAGATGATATTCCTATTGAGTTTATGTTTATGGTAGCCGCGGTATTTCGTATATGTGTTGCAACATTATGGCTCGATAGGGCACCACCAACATTTCAAATGTGGATTGCTAGACTATTGTCAACATATAACCTAGAGAAAGCAATTTATGACAGGAAAGGGAAAAGAGGTAGATCTTTGGGTAAGAGGATTTGGAACCCAATTGAGAATCGGAAAAACAGACCGATAGCGTAGGAAGGGGAGGAGGATATGAGGGCTTATAAAGTAAAAGATATTAGTTGTAAGGATTCGAAAAGTTGGAAAATATTATTAGTACTGTTTATTTGAATTTGTATGTTTATATTTTTCTTGGTGGGAAATGAAATATGTCGGTATTGTGAACATTTAATTGAATAATGCGTGTTGTAAATGTAACCATGATTTTTGGAGAAAATTAAAAAAAAAATATATCAAGATATAAGAATTGGAAAAGTGACAGAATGTGGTAAACAAGCTTTACAGAGACAATTACTTCCCAATGTGTTTCCAAATAAAAATATTGTTCCTGAGGAAGTATATAGGAGAATTTCAGAAAACAAATCTGTAATCTGCTTAAAGCCAACACTGCGTGAATGTTCTATATTCAATGAAGAATTGTTAAAGTTGGAAAATGAAGAAATTATAAAATTGGAAGCTATTAATAAAATAGAACATGAAGGAATCACCATTATTTTGACTGAAAAGTTGAAGAGGAAATTGGATTCTTTAGAGAAATCGATAAGTAAAATTGCTGTTTTAGAAAAGAATTTGTATGTATGTGTAAACTGTAGGGTAATTTTACGTCGTAGTTTGCATATGGAAAAAGGTTTAGTAAATGCAGCAATGGGTAAAATTGCTGACTTTGGTAATTATGTAAAGAGAGATGGATTGAATTTTTGAAAATCAAATTTGATGAAATTGCTGAAGTACAACAATTTAGTCGTTGTTCAACTCGGTTTTTGCTTGTAAAAGATTTGTATGTATGCAGAAACAGTTTCCTATTTGTTTGGCATTGCGGTGACCATTCATAAATCTCAAGGTTTAAGTGTAGATAATGCTTTAGTGACTATTGGAAGTACCATGTTTAAAGAGGGTATGGCATATGTTGCTTTGTCTCGAGTGAGAACTTTATCTGGATTGTACTTGATTGACTTTGATGAGACAAAGGTTAGTGCAGATGCAAACTGTGTAAAAGACAAAAATAGGTTAAGAAAAAAATATGCACCTTATTTAGGTCAATAGCCAGTATTTGAAAAGCGTATGGTAGGTAGAAAAAGAAAATTTGAGAATATCTGTAGTGAAACTGTAGAGAAAGGAAAAACCAAGATGTAGTTGTGCCTGCAAGGAAAAAGAAAAAGGACACTTTTGAAGAGAATGTTGGTTATCGGTTTGAAAATAGTTGTGGAGTCAACTGCTATGCTAATGTAGTTCTTAATGTTGTTGTTTTTTTTTAAAGTTTGCAACAGCAAATTGTTGAAAATCAGGACGAAAGATTCTCTTCATTGTTGTATTCTGTTTATGAGAAATGTAGTAGTGATAAATGTAAAATACAAAGTGTTTCTGATATTTGAAATGTTTTGGACATATGTTCTGGTTCTACTCAATTTACGCAGAATATTCAGCAAGATTGTCAGGAATTTTTAATGTTTATGCTTGGTGTATTGGAAGGTGAAGGTATAGATATTGAAAACCTTTTTGGCCTTTCTTATAAATGGCAACATGACTGTAAAAATTGTTTGTTTGCATGTACCAATAACATAGACACTGAAGGAATAATATATTTGACTTTACCAGACTGTGAATCAGTGTCTTTTAACAATCTAGTTAGAGGAGCAAGTCAAAACATGGAGTGTAGCCAATGTAAATCAGAAATGTCATCAACATTATTTATACAAAGATATGGACAGTGTGTAATTTTAATGTTGCAACGTTGTAGAGCTGATGGAAGAAAATTGGAAACTTTAATTAAACATTTTGTAGCTGGTCAAGTTTCAATATCAGGAAGAACTTTTGTAGCTGTTGCAATTATTTTTCATGATGGACCTTCTACAACATCTGGACATTACACTGTTTATTTAAAGTGTCTGAAAGGTTGGATACATTGTAATGATAGTCAATTGGTTTCTAAACAACATTTGCCTAAAGAATTACCAAATTCTTACCTAATATTTTTAAAGCCAAAATTTTAGGAACATAATTTGGCCTTTCATGATTACTGCTGTTAAGGTAGGTTAGTCTGGGGTTGTAGAGTATTTTGTAAGTGAGGGTGAGGAGCTTGAAGGTGATCCTCTTGTTGATATTGAGGCAGTGTAGGTATATCAGGTGGTGAGTGATGTGGCTGCAGCAGGGGACATTAATGATCACTCAGGTGGAGGTCTTTTGGATTTCTTGTAGTTGTTGTAGGTGTTTGGTTGGAATTCCTGTGTAGAGTGTGTTGCCACAGTGTAGTCTGCTGCTAATGAGGGCCAGTGTTACTGTTCTTCTTCTTTTGGTTAGGATCCACTTGTAAATGTTGCGGAGCATGTGGAGGGTGTTATAGCAATACGAGCAGATGGTGTAGACTTGCTTAGACATGGACAGGGAGGAGCTGAGGATGAATCCTAGGTTCTGGACATGGTCGGTAGGTGTTGGTACTGTTCCCAGTGTAGTTGGCCAGCAGGAGTCATCTGAAGCTGAGGGGGTGGGTCTGAGGATGAGTACCTTCATGTTGTGCGAGTTCAGGTTTAGAGAGCTGCTACTTATGCAGTTGGTGACGTCCTTAATTGCGTCGTGGAGGTTGGTTTTTGTGGTATGTGGCTTCTTGGTGAGGAAGAGGATGAGCTGGGTGTCATCAGCGTAGGAGATGATGTTGAGGTTGTGATGGCGGGCCACTTGTGTGAGGGTGGCAATGGAGATGTTGAATAGCGTTGGGCTGAGGGATGAGCACTGGGGGGCGGTGCAAATTATGTCAGTGGTTTTGGATCAGAAGGCTGGGAGGCAGACTCTCAGGATTACTATCGAACAACTTTCAAACTAAGAATTTCACACATACTATTTGGCCATGGGGAAAAGTATATGAAACCATTAAGGAGTTTTTGTTGTAAATTTTGTCAGCATATATTTGTAAGTAACATTATTTATAATGGAAGAAAGATAATTATAGTGTTTTGTTATTTTAAGATTGTTTGACATACCTCATAGTTGAGTAAGAAATTGGGCTTAGAAAAAAAAAATTTACATATGTTTTATTTCTATTTTTTAGATTGTTATTGAGATTGTTGTTTTTTTTTTTAAGATAATCTTCTTGATTGTCTTTTTTTTGCCCCCTGTTTTGTGACAAGTACTATTGAACTCACTGTTTCTAGTGAAATTCAATATATTCTGATAACAGCAAAAAAGGCAAATAAAATGCATTACAAATTATTATGTGTTGTAAAAGATAAATTGTAACTGTATCTTCTTTGTCTTCTACAGATGCTAATTTTATAATAACAATTATTTTTTTAATTTATTATTTTGAAGGTAAGTATAAGTATCTGTTAAAAATAATCGATGGGATGTACTTCTACAGAGCTGAAGTAACAGAACGTGCTTGGAGTACATAAGTATGTAAATATGGTTTGTATCTTTTAAACACCTTTGAAGAAGCTAAAACAAATATATACTGAGTGTACCTGTATTCTTTGCATTTTATTACAACACATCTACTACTTTGGAACTGGTAAGGTGAATAGATATATTGTACTTATTTTTAGTACTGTGTTTTATTATTATAGCCTTAGTTTTTTCCTGGAGTGATTGGTTTGAAAATGTAAGAAAATGTTATAACTAAAAATTCACATGAGCAATTTTATTGATATAATCTTATAAAGTAGTTGAGAATGGTATTTTTCATAATATTTTTTAAAGAGCAAAATAGTTGATAAAGCTAGTTTTGTATTATGTATTAGGGAAAATGATAAAATTAAGTGTTTATGTTTTTCTACAAGGAACAACAACATAAAAAAATTCACTATGGAAGTAGAACAGAACAATATAGAAGACAGTTTCGAAATTACTAACACTCTCATAGAGGAGCTAAATAAACCTTTCATGGGGAGCGAGAATGAAGAGGAAAATATTGGTGCTACAGATATCAGCTGCGATTTTTTAGATGAAACATTGGATGATGATTTTGTGCAAGCATTAGAGGACATCGAGTTTCATCATATGATTTTTGAAATTGATAATCAAGAAAATGAAATATCAGATGAAATCATGTTAGAAGCTCTATTAAATCATGAAATGTTACAAGAATACATTTATTATTAAAAAATAATAATGGTTCGAGAGACTCTTCTTGGAGAATTGTAATCATTCAGCTAGTATCCAAGTACTCATGGTGCAAAGTGGGCCTTAGTGCATGGACTGCTTCAAACTCCTATAGATTATGTATGCACTCTTCTATTCACCAGCAAACTTGTCTTTTATAGCTTTTATTTCCAGGTCTATGCTGGCTGCACCAAAAGAGTACTTTTTAGAAGGGTCACCCCTGGATAGAGTAACGTCACAGATCTTGCACATTACTTTTGGTGCATTCACCTTCTTCTGTCCCTCAGGATAAATAAAAAACTTCCAGATGAAAGCTTCTTTCCTCTTTTTCTGAGGGGGCTCTGCAACAAATTCTTCATCAGAGGAATGTTCATATGGAGTTTGAGGAAGACCAGACATTGCAGAGTTGGGTTCTAAAGGACTACAGCTTCCCAGAATAGATGCTGCTCCTGAGAAAGTCCAAGTAGAATGATCAAAATGGGAGGGGTCTTTCAACAGTTGGAGTAGGAAGTGTTATGAACCAATTAAATTGCTTCTATTAAAGTCACATGGCTTTGCGTACGCTCACGGTACGCTTACGGAGCTCTTATGCTGCGAGTACGTAAGACATACCGCCGCGATTTCCGTAATTGCTTTTCAAAGTAATATACGGTTATTAAAAGTTTCAAAGAACTATTTTTATGATTATCCCAGATAATGTCTTCCCTTAATATGTACATTAAATACATAAATATATGATTTTCAACAATTAGAAACTTTCGCGGCGTGTGCGTACGGGGCGCCGTATATGACGTCCCACGGAAGCGTTGATGCGACGCGTAACGTCAAAGCGTATTCGTAACGTACGCTTTGCCGTACAAAGTATGGTGCCATCACCGTGCGCGTACATATGACGAGTGAGTACATGTATGAGTGACTATATAGAACTGTTGGTGAATGAGTGGATGTGTATGTAGATGCTGAAATTACTGAATAGGTTGTTGTAACTGGTATTGGTATCTCCATTTTTTTGAAAATGTTTGTTTCTATTTTTGAATGTGTGTATCAAAGGTTATATTGCACTGAGAGGAGGTCTGCCACTCTTTCACAAGGATGATGTCATCCGTGATGTCATCAGTGATGTCATTTGAGATGTCATCAGTGATGTGTTGAGTGATGTCACTGACCATGTCATGAGTGATGTAATATGTGATGTCATCAGCAGTGCATTGCGGGTGCGCGAGTTATAGTTAGCTGAACTAATTATAACAAGGGAATTTCAAAGGTTTTGTATGAGTGAAATGTCCAGCTAACTATAACATGTGTGAAACCTATGGTTTTTTTCAAAAGAAGTTGCACTTGATGAAAGTGCACTCCCAAGCAGGTTTATTTCCTCTTTTTTCCACAGCAAAGTCAGCAAAAACATCACATTCAAAAGGTCAAGCCTTACGCATTTCAAGCTTACACAGCTCTTATTCAAAGGCCAATGTTGAGTGAGGCAATGGAAAACAAAACTGACACCTGTTTGCAATTAAATACATTCCGCCCCCAGTGGGCCTCAAGGTGAATTTGTCAGAAGCATTATTGTTTTGGTAGTCCTGATCCACATACTTTTTCCCAAATAGGTTTGCTCAAGTTTAACATTAAATAAAACACTAAGGGGCAGATTTACAAGCCCCTTGCGCTTCTTTTACGCCGCCGTTGCGTCACTTTTGTGACGCAGCGGCGGCGCAAAAGATGCACTATGGTGCGAGGTATTTACAACGTGACACATCTGAGAGATGCGTCACGTTGTGAAGCCCTGCGCCACATGAAACCTGCGTCAGGTTTCATGTGGGCGTTTCCACAAAGGGGGGGCGTTCCATCGCAGGAACGCCCCTGGAAAGTGACTCAGTGAAATCTACAAGATTTCACTGAGTCACTTTACTAACGCTGATGCGTCAAAACCCTGCGCCTGCTTGAAACAGGCGTAAGGCTTGACCCACCATGTTAACGGATAGGGAAAGTTGGAAAAGTGCTGGAGTTGCGTGCCGCATGCAACACAACTTCAGCACTGCGCCAACTTCACTCCCTAGATACGACACGCATCTGTTTATTTCTGCGCCATGGTGCACCGCATTTTAAATGCGGCGCATCACGGGTGGCGCAAGAATAAACTTGCCTGCCGTATCTTTCCTGGCACATCTCTGCTGATTTGCAGAGATGTGTCAGGCAACATAAATCTGCCCCTAAATGTGATACCAAATGTTATTTGGACAGTTTCACATATTAAATCCTGATGCCGCTAAACTAGTAATAAAAACCCGAGACCGCCTATTGTAAAAATCAATAATTTACGCAGTAGTCAACAATATTCTACTTTGATGCATGTGGCAAGCAGGAAACCAGCGTGGATCATTGTTTAGAAATAAGGGGGCAGATTTACAAGCCCCTTGCGCCTCTTTTACGCTGCCGTTGCGTCACTTTTGTGACGCAGCGGCGGCGCAAAAGATGCACTATGGTGCGAGGTATTTACAACGTGACGCATCTGAGAGATGCGTCACGTTGTGAAGCCCTGCGCCACATGAAACCTGCATCAGGTTTCATGTGGGCGTTTCCACAAAGGGGGGGGGGCGTTCCATCGCAGGAACGCCCCTGGAAAGTGACTCAGTGAAATCTACAACATTTCACCGAGTCACTTTACTAACGCTGATGCGTCAAAACCCTGCGCCTGCTTGAAGCAGGCGTAAGGCTTGACGCACCATGTTAACAGATAGGGAAAGTTGGAAAAGTGCTGGAGTTGCGTGCCGCATGCAACACAACTTCAGCACTGCGCCAACTTCACTCCCTAGATGCGACACGCATCTGTTTATTTCTGCGCCATGGTGCACCGCATTGTAAATGCGGCGCATCATGGGGGGCGCAAGAATAAACTTGCCTGCCGTACCTTTCCTGGCACATCTCTGCTGATTTGCAGAGATGCGTCAGGCAACATAAATCTGCCCCTAAGTGCAAAAACACAGTGGGTGAATCAGGAGTACATTACTGGTTTTACTGGGTGCTCCTCAGACCCTGTCGTCCCAAAAGTGGCTGTGAATCAAAGCCACTCAAGGCCTGACACTTTTGGGACGCCAGGCTCTGAGGAACACCCAGCAAAACCATTTTTTTTGCACCACATGGATTCCCTGAAATATAGAAGAAGGTGAAACAGAGGAAGTGCTAGGGAGAGTAAGAAACAGAAAGATTACCTCAGCAAGAAGGGTCGGCCAGCAACACGTACCAAGTGAGTTTGAGCCTTAACTGCTGCTAACTCCAATGATAGAACAGGGGATAATAAATAGGAAATAAATAGCAAGATCTTTTTTTCCTTTTTCCCCTTTTTTCCTCTGTTGTTGTATACAAAGGGAAATTATTATTGTATGGCTCGAGATTATTTGAGGTGAACCCTGCTGAAGCAAGTCAACCACAGAAGGTACAGAAATATTACAAATCAAATCCTGTTTTGATTAATCATGAGGGAAGAAACACGCACAAAATATTTACTGTGTAAAAATTATTGTATAGTCTTTTTCATAGGGTAATATTGAGATTAAACCAATTACTGTAAACGCGTAGGAGCTTGAGCCCCTATTATTTCCTGAAGGATGTCAGGAAAGCGAACTAGGGAAAAGAACCAGGAGATTATATCACTCTCTACTCAATGTGAAAAGCCAGTATTTATGGTATTTTGTATCTTAGTCATGTTTTAACCAACAAGACTTTGATAAACATATCTAAAGTATAACACCGTTGGGATGGCTATATCTGCGGTATTGCTTTTATGAAGATTCGCTAATTAGTGATAATGTGGATATTAATGTTCATAATAAAGAATAAATTAGTTTAGTAAAAAATACATACTGACTTCCTATCTGTATTTAGCAGTTCGGTATTGTTAAGGAAGTTTGGTGAATGAGCACTGAATTACCAAACATAACAACAAGTAATTATGCTTTTCTGTTTCTTAAAGTTATTCTGTTTAACAATTCGTCCTGATGAAGGCGGAGTGACCCATATCTAAACCCACCGAAATGCTGCGTCAACAAGATTTCTTAATGTTTTTTTGTACGTTATGATTTATGTAATGAGTTGTGTTTTGGAATATGATATTTATGTAAAAATATGTTTACTATTGGGAAAATATGCTTCCTAATGTGTAACATGATTTTTTGATTATATTTAATGAACTGCATCACTTTTTAAATTCTAGTGAGACAGAAAGTGATTTTTATGTTGACCTAGATGTTAGAATTGTATTTACGGAAGGAATGCTCTACATATTGTGGAAATATTTAATACAGAAATATGTACAAGAGGGAAATATGTTTGTCTGTTGTGCCATATGCAGACATCTCTGCTGCCCATGAGTCTCTACCCTGCACCCAGAGGACTCCAATAACCTAGAAGGAGAAGGGTTTATGCTAAAGAGAGTTGATTAATAAGATGGGAAAACTCAATTAACATTTTTGAGTTAAATATGTGTAGAATTTCAGTTTTGTGTAAAAACATGAATGTGATTGAATCAGTGTGGAAGTGAAGTGTAAATGTATTGATAAATACGGCATAGCATGTTTTATTGTGATATTATGGTAGTGCAACAGTATAATCTCTGGTTAGTAAATGTGAAGTATGTAATAAAAGCCACCTTCATTGACAAGACACTGTTCAACTGCAATAATGCAGTAAGCAAACTAGCACTTAAGGTGCATACCCTAACCTCTGTGCCCATCCCTGATAATCTCGAGAGGCCTGTATTCAGGCTTGATGTCTATATGCAATCTCTGTCTAAGGCAAAGTTACACAAAATGCAACAGGCTGCTACTTTCATGCACACATCTTCTGCCGAGTACAACAGCACCCTCCCCAAATTGTCAAGAGATCTGTGGCATGACTTAAGAATACCAAACATATGTTCAATAATAGCTTGTGGGTGAGTCTGTGCCCTATTGTACTTCTGTTGAGGTTGTATGTTTAGACATTAGAAGGGTACGGAGAGATGAGGAGAAAATATATACCCAGAATCACCTATATTAAGATCTGATATATTTTAAGATCTAGTTCTATAGTAAATGTACTATATCATTTGCACATGCATACAGTGAATGTTACAATAATGTGTTTAGAGTTTATGGTTATGAGTGAGTATGTTTGAGATCCCATCTCAGAGATGCACATGCAACCCCAGTGTGAGGTCTTATAATTTAGCTATGAGCCACATGTCACTGACATTATCAGCTAAACACTGATGTGAAAGAGGTGACTTAAGAAATATATTACTATTGTGTGTGCTTCCAGGAAAGGTAGTATACAGATTAGTGAACCTGCCACTGGCATCGCAAGTAGCTTGCACATTCAAGGAGTGCCAGCTGTGTCTATTGCAGAAAAGGGGGTTTCCTGTGGTGAGGCAGCTGAAGTAAGTGCCACTTAGGTACAATCAATACATCGAGCAAATGAAGGTAGTGAGTAAAAACATAGAATTCCCCTACTCACCTTTGGCTTACCTCAAGTGACTGTGGAATGGTGATACGCTGATACAATCTGCTAGTGATGCATCTCAGTACCTGATGCAAGCATCAAGATCAGCTTGCCTGTGAGGTGCCTACATTGTCAGATATAACCCACTGGAAAGGTCAATTTCCCATGAAATAGAATGCAGTTAGTATTTTGACATTGGTAGAGATAGCCTTGAAAGTTTCTTCTCCCAGTCTGCAACAAAATCATGTATTACTTTAAGATAGAAACAATATCTGGCAATGACTGCTTCCCAGGAATTGGCTAAGATGTTGCTCCTTTGCCTGTAAATCCTATTTCTCATGCTCAAATTATAGTTATTCAAAAGGATGGGAAAAGCTGCAAATACATTGACTGACAAAGTGAACACAAAAGTAATTGTATGCCCCAACTCATTTCTCATGCGGTAAGCCTGCATGCAGTTGGGTTGGTGTTGTAATATCACCTGCAGCAGAGTGGAGTCCTGACTCATCATTAGCATTAGCAGGTGTAGTCTATGTATTGAGATCCTTGTTATAATACCTTTTAAAGGAATTTCTAATTAAACAATATTGCTCCATTTTGCCACATTGCATTATACATTTAAAAAAAAGTTAGTAAAGTCACAAAAAATCATTGAATCTTTCTATTTTTTTGCTAATGTTATTTGGTGCTTCGTTGTTTTCCGTGTTGCAGTACCATTGGTCGGCAATGGGAAGAACTTGAATTATACACAGGCTTGACTAGAGTACATTTGAGTCTGTTTTGTCTCTATTAGGGCAGTAGTAGAATTAGATGTGTATTTTGTGAATTGCAATTGTCTTGCTCATTTGTGATCGTGTTATTGAATTAGCGAATTAGTGTCTATTAAGTACACCTATTTTGTATTAGTTTCTCCCCATTTTCCAGCCACTCCCTGTTGCCCCTCCCTTTCTACAGAAATGTATACCTATGTGGATGGAGATCTCCACTTATGTGGTGGAGATGTCCTTATAGAAACAATAGGACAGTTAGAGGCACAGATGTGTAGCCAGAGTGAAATGTATTTTATAGTAGGTAAATTGTACAACTGGAGCAATAATGTGGATACTCCAAAATACAGTTTGTGACTAGAGCCCATATTCTAATGTTCCTATGGCAATTTCTATCAATACCAAACTTAAAAAAATCAAATTACTAGAGCTAAAGGAAACATAAGGTAAGCCACAAGCGGCCAAATAATATTTTAGGTTATATCAAAAGTCCTTTTTTTTGCTCAATGAACAATATAAGGTACAACAAATCTAAAATGCTCTCTTGTTCCTAAAATGCTAAATACATACATACAACATTGTCATCAAATACATTAACATGATAAAAACTCTTGAAAAACTGTCTTCAATATAACAGATACCTAAAAACTTAAAACGATGGGCTTTTTATTTTGAGTCTCAAATCACACACAATAATGTTTGCTAAAGGTTTGTTAATGAGAAGAGTAATTCCATAAGAAAACTTTCCTATGAACATTTCAGTGCCTTAATCCTAATATACAAGTAGCAGGAGACATAAAAAAATATACAATTATGGGTATATGTCCTATATAAACTTAAAGCTGTTTGCCGCTCAGTGATACCCAAACAGCAACAAAGGGGAAAAAGCCAATTGGAATGGTATCTAGAATAAGCTTTATAAAAGAACAAAACATGTTCATCATTCTCGGTTAATGGAAAACACTTAGGGCTGGCATTAGAAGTAGGTTCCTTTTTATTCCAAGAGTCAGTAAGACCAGCCAAGGGCAAACTCCCAAACAAAATTTGATATAAAGTGCTCTTACAGCAGGATTGGTTAAAAAAAATCCATAAAAGTCTCAAATTCAGGATCACATTTCAATCTCATATAGTTCACCAAACTGACCTTGGTGGCAGTAGCAATCGTTGCTCCTAACACGTAATATCAATACATGTTTTTCACCTTTTCTCTAGATGTACTAGTTAGTGTAATAGGATTGAACCAGTAATCATTTCGGCCCAACTTGAGGACCCATGTTTTCATGTGCAGTAGCCAAAAGATATTGCTCACTGGAGGGCTCATCCAAAGCCTGATCCAGTACAAGATGGGTTCAAAAAGTAGCCACATCCCAAATTGACCTAAGATTAAGATCTATTCTTTTTGGTAGCGTCTGGGCGCTTGTGGGCATTCTCAACAGAGTCTTCACAAAAGCATTTTCTGATTTTTCAAGAGAAGAAAGTTTAAAGTGTCCTCACAAGGCTGCCCATACAAAACAGCTCCACAAGCTTCTCTCTTCTATATCTCAATTGGGGGTGCTAATAACGAAAGTAGATGCCCTATTGGCAGTCCTTAAAGTAGACCTAGCCCTTTGTTTCAGGAATAGCACACCTTTTCTATCTGCTAACTGTGAAAATCACTTATTCTCACTCAGGATAGTCGAATTCCTTTACTCTGTCGAGTGTCCAACCCACAAACAATACCTTGCCCTTTATTTTTTTCTTGTGAATAAAAACTATGTATTCAGTTTGAACCCTATTGATCTCTATCCCACGTACTTTGCAAAACAGGTTATAATTGACCAAAAGATTGAAAAGCCACTTTGGGGTTTTGGAAAGAGGCAAAGTGTCATCTGTGAAGAGGAGATCTCTATTTACCTATTCCTAAATACCGAATTTTACCGATTTGATATTTAAGAATAGGTAAATGGGATGTAGATAATTATTTGGTAAATTTTACCGAATCGGTAGGATTCGGTAATTAAGAATCGGTATTTACCGATTCGGTAATTCCCATTCAATCCTACGGGCCCCCTGGCCCATAGGAATGAATGGGAAGCCATTCCCTATTACTGATTCGGTAAATACCGAATCGGTAATAGGGGGCACATATTCAAGAATGACAGGGTGTCACATTGACACCCTGTTGCATCCCTGAATCATGCATGTGTGCACATGTGGCACACATACTGCTGCATCGCACTGTTGTAAAAGCAAAAAATGTGCTTTTTCTAAGGTTTTCGATATTTACCATTAACTTGTAGTTGGTGGTAAATAACGAATCCTTAACTCAGAAAAGCACTAACTTGAGTGCTCCCTACATTACGGATTCGGTAATTTACCGAATCGTTATGTTAAGAATTCGGTAATTTACCAATTCCTCAAGGTACCGATTCGGTAAAATACCGAATCCTATAATCATGCCACCTACATTCCAAATGGCAAATACCGGTCGGTAATGGCCGAAATTCTGTAATTTCAGCCGTTAACGACCGGTATTGGGCAACCTACTTCTGGCCCCAGGTATTTTATGTTCCCCCATTTCGGGTGAATAATTTTCACAATCAAATAGCTAAGGTGTGCATCCATTTATAAATTAAAGAAAGAGAGTGGGGCAAAGATGCACCCATGTCTAACTCTTACTTTAAGAGGAATGGCCTCAATCAATTCTAATTCTGGTCCCCACCTCCCTCTTGCATCATTTTCTGAGAACAAAGCTTTTATTAGAAACAATAAACCCAAAGGGACCCCCTTCACCTTGTAGGATTTCCCATAACTTTATTCCTGCAACATGCTAAAATATGGCACAGAGGTCCACAAAACCAACAAATGACGACCCCGATCAGTGCCTACTTTCTTCTATTTAATAGATAGGAACTGCATTGCCTCATCAATTGTACTAGTATTTTAGTGCAAACCCACCTGACAACACTTGACATGGGGAAATCCATTCTCATAACCTACTCAGAATCTGCCTGCTTTAATCTGTCTGTACAATATCAATTAGGCTTATTATGGGCCTATAAATCCCAGGGGTTAGTCCAAGTTTCTTTTTATGTATGGGAATTATTACACCGCCCTTCCAGTAGCTCAGACGAGTAAAGCATTTGACATGGAGTTTACATACTGTCCCCAAATCTCTGGTTTAGAGCACAATAAATCAGCCTGGACTCTATCCAACCAGGCGCCTTCCCTATTTTTTAGGTTTGTATGGCAACAAAAGTTTCCTCTGGAGTAAAGGGCCTCACCACTTACTCCAGGATGTCATTACCTCTCGGGTATAGAATAACTGTTCTGGCTTGATCAGTGTTATTATCAGCATATAAGATTGAAAAGTGTTTGACCAACTCTTCTGGCCCTATTTGACAATCAGGGCAAGATGACTGCCTACATCCATTGTGTGCTACCAAATGTCAAAAGCACTTATTGTCCCCTTATTTTGTGGCAGCTTTCAATTCATCCCAGATCCCGGCCTCCCATCGGGCTTTGCTGTGTTTAATGGTCTGGCCATATTCCTGTCTCTTAACTATGATCACTTTTCTTTGATTACTCTTCAAGGCTTAAATCAGAGCCTTCTTGGCAATTTTGCATGACTCATCAAACCATTTGTTTGCACACATTTTGTATAGGACCCTACTCCTTTTATAGTATTTTGTGAAAATATTTCCCAATTATCAAAGAGACTATTATTGAGGCTCATGATCTGAGATAGGGTCAAGGTGTATAGCTTTACACTTCCAATTTGCTAATGACAATACTATAAATGTCAAGAATAGCTTTATTGGATTTAGAAACAACCTCCCACCGGGTATTCCAATTATTATTTGGCAGGGCAATGGGAATTGATAACAAAGCATCGCCTACGAATTCCAGATCCCTGAAGGGTAATGAAAATGGATGCTCTCTTGACGATTACCAAGATTCCTTGCTCTAATTTCATGCCAACCCCACAAATAGATAAGAATGTAATCAATGTGGCTATTGCAGTTAGCCCTTGTGAACGTGAGGTTACCAACTACATTCAAGAGAAAACAGCCATTGCATTTTCCTAAATAAATCCAAGACGGGGATATAGACATTCCTGACCACCTAAAGATAACTCACACAAAGGATAACTCAATCCCTATGATAAGGAGAATAATGAAAACCGAATTATCCTTTTCTGCACAGCTACTAACTCTAACACTTCCTGGTTGATGAACATCACTCTTAAAGCAGGTCAACCACCCCTTACCCAGATATACACAATACACTGGGAGTGCTAACATTCTAATATACAACTCATTTATACACTATTACTAAATATACAGAGCACCATATATCAGGAATTACTGACAGGTATAAATTAGAAAACTAATAACTACTATCCACAAACAATATTCATGTTCTTTGAACTGGCAATGGTTGAAACACTCCTTACAATATATCCTTACACATCAATGCGAAGCTGTTGTTACCTTTTCAATCAAGCCTCAAAATGGAAGCTTTCCTTGTCACTGAGTATCGTCCTGCACATCAAAAATCACTTCATTTGTTTTCTTTCAATCAGACAATTGGAAATTCTTTAAAGACTCATGCAAGTCGAAAGCTAACTTTTCTCCTGGCTTTGGTTTTCCTCTATAAGGCAACACCGGAGAACTAGCCAAGCAATGTCTTTTGGAACATCCAAATTCTACAGCAATCATCTATGATTTGCCTAAAGTTGTACAAACTGCAAAGAAACACTTCAGATCTCCAGATGAACATCAAGTCCAGTTCCTTGAAGGTAAGATTATTGCTCATCTGTGGTGTACGAGATCAAAATCTAATGCAGCATTTTCACAAAAGCACCTGGTGGCAACAAGAAAATGACAGAACGAGACATGTAATCAACATGAGATGATATACATATGATTCAGTAGATCAAAGTTAGAAGAAGCCCTTCCTGCAAATATGATAAAATATCAACTTTGTTATTTGTCTATGGATTAAACTAATCTGACAGAAGAATGACAAAACATTGCATGGCTTCTATCAAGCCAAAGGTGGTACCATATATTTAGAATCTGATTTAAGGTTTAGTGCACAGTACTTATTCCTTCAGGTTGATGAAGGACAAAACCTCTGCCACCCTAATGAACTACTACCATATGCCAAATTTAGAGATGACTGCCAGTCCAGTGGTCATTTCTGTTGTCACTGTGATTCCTTACAGTGTACAAAAATATTGATGGGTGGCCACATGTCGCTAAATGAGGCAGGCAGACCTATGGTTGTCTGTTGTGTTTGCACAGAGTACCATATTCGCCAAACTCTACATCTGGCCCTTGGTGATTTCCAAACCTGGCAACATTGGTATGCCTACCCCTAGCCATATTAACCTGTCAAACCATTCCCTCACTTTATGTGACATTATTGAGATATCAGTCTGAGAAGTCTGGGCCCTTAATCATATCAAATTTGTTTATGAATCACTTTTTTCCACTGACCACCTCCTTCTAGTGACCTCACCAAACTAAAAAGAGGAGAGGACTTGGCATAACGGCTAAGGTCGACCTCGAATCTGGGGAACTGAGTGACGCTGAACATCCTGTGATTCTGGGCAAATCACTTAATCTCCCAGTGCCTAACAAAAATGAATGTGTCCTCATGTAATGCAACTGTTGCTATGTAATGCGCTCTGATACCCAATACTGAGTCAAGTTCACACTATATAAAACTCTGTAGAAAAAATAAATAAGCAATACTGTGAGAAAATATATGTCATATTCATTATTCGTGCTCCAGTCGAAAATATATGCAAATATCCGTTCATGTTTGAGTTTAACAATCAGAGAAAGATCCTGTGTGACAATGCAAGAACATGGAAAAATACACCCTCTCCCTATCAATCCCCATCCCTAGATTAGGAAAAAAGATTGATAAAATAGTCTGTTTTTAAGTCAAATCTGTAATTTTTAGTCTTAAACGTCAGAATGGTGGAACCAGAAATTAGGCATAACCATATTCCTGCTAAGCTGCAGAAGTGCCACAGATGAGGGACAGTTCTAACTCTTCCAACTAAACCCTTCCTGTTCACCTTTAGGGGTAGATAGAAACACTGCGTAGATGAAAGGCGGACTGGGAAATTATTTGAGACTGCACTTTTATAGCCACACAAAAAAACTCTTATTCTACTAAGTACTTAAGTCATTAGTCTTTATAAATATTTTCTCTCGTAATTGCAAAGAAATAACAGATATGTGAAAAGAGGCTTTTCATTTACTTCTGCCTTATATTCAAAACTAGAGAAAACGATGGTAAGAACACAATGGGACTTTAACCAAAAACTGTAAGAAAATGCATACAAAAATATGTAACAAGTTCTAAAATATGTAATAATTGTCAATAGATGTATCACAAAAATAAGAAATTAAGAAAATATATTAGGAAAAGTATAAGGTGAATCATTCTATAAAAACAACAATTTATTTAGGATAGAACTATTTATAATATAGAAAACTTGTCATAACAAATGTTTTTATAACAATTGTATATGGTTAAAATAGTTTAATATATTTGCAAAAATACCAAAATGGGAAACTATATTAAATAAATATATAATAAATATATACCATGTTTTGTATTTCAGAAAAAACATAAGTAATGTTAAAAAATGAAAAAAAATATTATTGTTATATATTAAATAGGTATATATATGTTTTAGAAAAGGTAAGCATACACTATAACTATAATATAGAAAACTAAAGAACAATGTAAAAATCATACAATTTGGCCTTTCCTTTACTTTTAAGAAATGTCAATACTAATAATGTGTGTGAAATACTTAGGGCTCAATTCTGATCTCGGTCGGAATGGCTCCTGACGAGATCCGGAGCAAACAAATCCAATTTGGAGCACTGTTTCTGTTCGAATCGTCCCCCATTCTGAATGACCAATTATAATGCGAAGATCTCGTCCGACCAACCGAATTGCTTCCAAAACCGAATCTGTCTGTCCGACTCGTCTAGAGCAGAATCATGCCGAGCAATGCACCTGGCACGATTTGGACAGCCGTATCGACTCGGTCTCAGTGAGATGAAACAGCTGTCAGAATTGGACTTCACCAGAAACCCTGTGAATCGGTCACAGGGGAATGCGCATTGGGCCCCCGTTACAAGCGTTTACAGTCTGGCCGGCAACATGGGGTGCCCACCACAGGGTGTACGCTTTTCCCCGTCCACTCCCTTTTTGCTATGGATGTCTGTGTATGCGTCGGTATACAGGCTGCAATGGAGTTTAAAGGAAGTTCCACAGACAGAGTCCGTCAGCATACGGCTACATCGTACTCGTTCGATCGGACTCACACAGCGCGATTCACTTGGGAAGCCTTCCGGATCTGAGTCATACAGAGGGCTTTCCTAGCAATATCAGAATCAGGCCCTCAGAGTTTTACATCTAATACTCACACTGTAATACAACATATGAAAATAAAAAGCCCGATTATGATGCAGTTGATAAAATCATTCCAACCTAATCGGTTTGGGAATGGTTTCCAACCGCCTCGATTCGTAAGATTCCGACTGACCAATTGCTCGCAGCTACAATCCAGTAGGACTCCCATTGACTTCAATGGGAGCCTATTTTCCAACCAAATGCATAGGCTCCTATTGAAGAAAGGTGTGTCTGGGGAACATTGGGCACCCTGTGGCGGCTACCCCGGGTGCCTGCCACACTGTATATGGCTGGTAAAGGGGGACCCATGGATACTCCCACAGGCCTAATTGGGAAGGTTCCAGGTGCAAGGGGAGTGCTACAGGGCCCCCAAAATCTGATTCCGACTTGCAATTCGGGTCGGATGGCACTATTCGGAAAGGCTGTCTGAATCTAGCATCGTAGTCAGTCAATTGGAAACGGTGCCCGTAGAGATGTACAAGAATGCTCCGGACGGCTCAGTCATTCCAAATGCCGTGAGGTTCAGATTAGTATAACTCACATTGTAATTGGTCAGTTAGAAACCATTAAGGTTCAGTCGAAAAGACATGTTCCTGATCCAAAACTGACTAAGCAAATGCCGTTAGGAGGCCTTCCAAACCGCATCGTAATCGGCCCCAAACATGGTATACACTTAAGTGTATATATTTACTACTCCCACTTCTACTGAAACAATTTTGGGGCTTATGCTGTACGCTAAAAGGATCACAATTACTGTTCCACTCTGATGTAAGTTATTTAGGGGAAAGGTTTGGACACTAAAGTAGTCACATGCACTATCCCCACTCTGATCTAAGCCATTTCAGAGAACATTTTGCACGCTAAAGGGGTACAACTTACTATTTCCACTCCAAAACGTGTTTTGCCCTGGAAACTTGCCTACAAGTAACACGAAGTGCTGCTTCACATTACTCTGCATCAGAGGGACATGACATGTATAATAAGTGGGCGTTTCCATGCTGCCACCCATGCTTTTTGCAGCAAAACCCTATTTTCTAACAATAGGCCTTGAAAGGATAAGTAGGTGTTTGCATCCTCTATGACTGGCTACCTTCAGCAGATTTTATGTAAGTTATATGTTTGATCTGTTGGTTTAGGTTATTTCTTTAAATCTCATTATAATTGGTATTATGGTGGTAAGACAAATGCATTTTATACTATTGCTATACTCCATGAATTTGTAATTGTTACATGAAATGAAATGTGTTTTTTGCACTGATTTTTTAACTTATCCGTTATACTTTCTCAGTACAAAAAACATAGAAATGGATGCTTTCTCATTTCTTTTCTGACTATGAATGTGTGCTGCACTGTACAGCACACATACAATGTAGGAAACATTTTACAGTTTGCTTGGTCCCAGGATGCTTGTTTCCGGTCCAGGGAAGACATGGCTTGGCAGTTCGGCTGGACTGTTCCCATGAGGCACAGGGTCAGACTGATTTGCATATGGCCATGTCTGAACTGGGGTGGCTGAGTGGGCTAAAGAATGGTGATGGATTAAACCCAGATCAGTTGACTGGGGGTGAGTGTTTGATTTGTTCAAACGCTCCGTCCATCATCCCCTTTTGTATCGCTTTGTTCAAGCAACCAAGCAAGGGAGAAAGGTATAAAAGAGTACAGTCGTGCTGCCTCAGTCTGAGCTGGCAGGGATGGCGGGCAGGAAGTGGCAGCGAATTCCCAACAGCAACGACTGGCTCACACCAATCAAAACGACTTGTTGCCCAGATGGCAGATGACACCCATTGAGCCAGTTACCACCATTGCTAATGCCTGTCAGAGTACCGGGCTTAGCAGGGAGAATGAACCATGGCTACGTAATCATCGGATCTGGGGTAAAAAAAAACAAAAAAAACAAAAAACCTAGATTCAATGGGACCAATCGAACAAGTGCCAGAAAGCTCTCTTATCTTGTTTCCCAGCCCTGACTAGGTCTAGTTTCGAGATTTGAAGGATTGAAGTGCACCAGTCATGAAAGGAAGGGATGGAAGCATCCTTCCAATGCTTACAGATTTCTCTGCGAGCCGCCAGGATAGAATAGAACAGAAGGTCCTTGGCTGGACTACGAGTCTGGTCCCCAACTCCAAAGATGACAATGCGAAGATCAATCACTACTGTAAAACCCAGAGAAGATGACAGTTTGCTGCTGATTGAGTCCCAGAAAGGTGCTAGGTGGGGACAATCAAAGAACATATGCGTATCTGGGGCCTCTTTTAAGCCACACCATGCACAAGCCACAGGACCCCCCAGGGAGAACTTGGACAACCTCTGCGGGGAGTAGTATGCCCTATGTAGGGTGAAAACATGATTTCTACTAAGCCAGGCTGGTTTAACTAGGTCCCATAATACTTTGCAGGACATTAACCACAGGTCTTTCACACTCAGGCTTGGCATCGATTCTCTCCACAATAGCTCAGGAAGGTGAAATTTGCCATCAATCTCTTCCAGTATTAAATTGTACCAAAAAGAGGTCTCTTTTTTTGCTGGCTGTTTATCTAACAATAGAGATTCAAGTTCACAGCCTCCCCCTAATGGCATGTTGTTCCAGCGTGTTTTTCGGATGGATACTGCTTGAGCCCAACTCGATATTTGCAAGTATTTAAATCTAGAAAGGTTAGGGCCCACCTTGCTTAGTAGATATTCCCAAGGAAGCAGGGTTCCTTCCAAAAACAGGTCTCCCCAGACTGTTATTCCAGCCTCTCTCAACGGGATTGCTAGGGTGTCGCCCACCCAGTCTGGAGCCAAGGGTAGATCCCATATTGGAGCTCTGCTAGAGTAGTACCCCAATTTTATTGAAGATCTCATCTTTGCCCAGGTTCTTGCCAGGCCATGCAGCACCTTCAGTTTTACCTTTTTAAAGAATTTGGGGTCACCAAATTTAAACAAGTAGCCAGATTGCCCAACTCCTTCACTTTCAATAAAGCCAGAAACATACTACCAATACCCTCATCTGTTGGCATTTTAAGCAGCATACGTGCGTGTGATAATTGAAACGCCCACGCATAGATCTGTAAATCTGGGCCCGCCAGCAGCCCTTCTCCCTGCGGCCCCTGATTTTTTTCCAGGCTATCCTTGGATTTTTATTATTCAAAATAAATGAAGAAATGTCACCCTGTAATTTAGCCAACAAAGAGGGATAAAAAAAAGTGGGATTATGTTAAATAAGAAAAAAACCTTCGGTAGGATAGATATGTTTACGAGATTTACTCTGCCTAATAAAGACAGGGGGAGGTGCTGCCAAGATCTCATTAGCTTTCGACATTCTTTTGCAACTACAGCAAAGTTCGAGGGGGCAATAAGGCTAATATCTTTAACAATGTTTAGCCCTAAATAGCGCAGACTTGTGCTTAGTTGCTCATTGAATCCACTCGCATCATCATTCCACACCATTATCTCGGTCTTCGAGGCGTTTACCTCGTAACCTGAGACTTCCCTGAATTCCAAGGCTAACTTATTGGCTGCAGGACACGCGGTGCTAATCTCTGAAGTCATTATCATGACATCGTCCGCGTAGAGGGCCACCCTCTTTTCCCAATCTCTATAGATAAAAGGCTTGATGGTATTGTCATCTCTTAATTTCTGCGCAAAAGGCTCAATATAGAGATCAAATAGCAGAGGGGATAGAGGGCAGCCCTGTTGTGTTCCTCTTGTAACTGCAAAGGGTTCAGACAGGCCCCCATTTACCAAAACCGAAGCAGTTGGACTATGGTACAGCAGTTTCACCACTCTGCGAAAGCCCTCACCCACATTGAATTTGGTCAAGGCCTTCGACAGGTATTTCCAATTGACCCTGTCGAAGGCCTTGGTGGCGTCCAACGTGAGGATAGCCAATGGAATGGATTCCTTGGTCGCAATATCTATGGCGCCTATTAGGTCGTAGGTTAGTTCATAAAGTTGGCGGCCCCTAACAAAACCCTTCTGGTTAGGATGTAAAATATCGGGGGCAACATGGCCCAACCTGCTTGCTAAAAGGGATGCAAAGATTTTATAATCTGTGTTCAAGATTGATATGGGACGATACAAGCCACAGTTAGTAGCGGGTTTGCCAGGTTTTAAAATAAGCGTAATAGATGCGCTATTCCAAGATGTTGGTGGAAACGCCCCCTCCAGCAGTATGTGATTAAACAGGACAGCAAGGAAGGGAGATATTTCTACCACCAGATTTATATAGACCTCAGCTGGCAAGCCATCAGGGCCTGCAGCCTTACCCCCCCTGCTGCCTTGAACAGCCAACACAACCTCTTCCTCTGTAATCACTTTATCCAAGAAGGCACTTTGTTCAAAGGATAATGAAGGGAAAGAGACACCCTCCATCCATCTATCTATACTATCAGAGGTGATGTTCCTATCCTCCTGATATATGCTTTGAAACAAATCTTTAAAGGATGTTATAATATCTGAATCTGAAGAAAAGGTGCTTTGACTCGTTATAACAGAATCTATGATGTTGCGTGCCTGGTCGGTTTTTGACTTCCAGGCCAATAGTTTGCCAGCCCCTTCCCCATATTCAAAATGGGCTCACTTGCTTACCTCCCATTTCTGTAGGATACGTTGATTTAGGACGGAAGCCAGTTTCTCTTTTAGTGCAAGCAAATTCCTATGTAACAGTGGTTGATCATAATTAGGAGCATTGTTACTGGTATCTAAATCAACTTGTGCTGCAAGTAAGTCAGTTTCAATGGATGCTATTTCTTGTGTATATTGCCTCCTTCGGAACACTACCTTGTTCTTAATTACACCTCGGAGAAAGCACTTGAAGGCATCCCATACTATGCCAGGCTCAGCAGAGCCAATATTTGCTTGCATAAACTCCCGTGTTTCAGATTTGATGAATAAAACATCATCTGGTGACGAAAGAAAGGATCGGTCAAAAGACCAAGATCTAGAGAAAGGTCTAATTACTCCAACAAGATCCAAGGATACTGAAGAGTGATCAGACAGATGCGAAGGCAAATAGCTAATGTTCTTTACAGAATCGACTAAATTGCGACTTATTAGAATAAAGTCAATTCTGGATTGGAGCCGGTATTTGTAATTTCGGAACGAAAATCCAGATTCCAGTCCTGCTCTTGCCCTCCAGATATCTATGTATCCATATTGACTCATACTGTTAAGAAGGAAAGCTCTAGACTTTGACAATGCTTGATGCCTACTACTTGGGATCTTATCAAGCACGGGATCGAGCACGATATTAAAATCCCCTGCTATGATAATAGGCTCAGGGAAGTGCAAAAGGTGAGAAAATAGTAGTTCCAGAGCTGTGGGATCATCCCGATTGGGCCCATAATAATCTACTAAAGTCAAGCGTGCTCCACCTATATCCACAGTGGTAATTGCCCACCTGCCTCCAGAGTCCACCTTCTGCGAGATAACTCTTGTGTTTATGGATTTTTTGAAAAGAATAGTCACGCCCCTTATGTTTAATGTTTGGGAAGTAGATACTGAGACGTCTATCCACCTGTTCTTCTTGACCAATTCGAGCATCTCAGCCTCGATTGAATGTGTCTCCTGGAGTATAATGACCTGCGCAGCCGAATCTCGTAGATATTGTACGATTCTATTTGCTCTTGGTTTGGTGCTTAGGCCATTTACATTCCAGGAGAGGATCCTAAGATTGCTCATAAGTCATAAGTCGTGCCTTACCCACAAGGTCCGCAAGTCTAGCTAAGAAAAGAAAATCATCTCGAGCTCCTGCCAAAGTTAAGTAAACTACCCATATTTTATCGAAAAAATTATCAGAAACCAATGCGAAAACAAGGAAAATGTTATGTTTTATTTCCCAGCCCCTTGTACCCCAGTGCCCCAGCCTACCCTCCCCCCTCCCGTGAGAAACCCTTGTACTGTCTAACCGGATCAGGTCCGGTTGATGGTACCCCCTACCCTACCCAAGCCCCTACAGAGTGTGTATTAGGATGATTTTTTTTTTCTTCTGATTATTATTTTTTCCAATCGTTTTTACCTTTAGTTGGATTACCCTTATTTTTAAAGGCCCTTATTGCTTTCTTTTACATCAATTGCCCCTTTTTCTTTAGACCCCTGTATTAACCTGACCTAATCATAGTGTGCCGCACCAGAGAATTAGACAACTAGATGGCTAAAGAGCCGAAGAGCTAAAGACCCAAAGAGCTAGAGCCGAAAAGCTAGAAAGCGGGGAATCAGAGCAGGGAACTAAAAAACAAATGATGCAGGACCTTATACTGATGAATTCAGATCACTACCTATTTAACCTGAGGCCCCTTTTTCACCCCTAAAAGATATCAATAGCTCGTGTGCCACCTGAACCGAGCGGAAATTAAACATCTTGTTGTTAAACATAATATTTAATGCGGCGGTAAAGCCCATATGGACTGTTGCACCCAGCTTCCGGAACGCATCCATCCTCCTCCCCAGCTCCCACTGTTTTTCCAGAGTAGTCCTGGATAAATCAGATCGTATCTGGAAAGTAAACCCTTTACCTGTTAAGGATTTTTGCCTTAGGGCTAGGTTAAGGATTTTCTCCTTAAGAGAGTACGTATGGAAATTTACCAAGATCTTTCTTGGCTTAGTCCTTTGGGGGTTACGCCTGAAAGGGTCTCTATGTATCCGTTGGATATCTTTAGCTAACTCCTCTTCAGTTTGATCCAGGTTGAGGGTCTGCTTTAAAAGCGGAATAATGAAGCCCTTAACATCTGATCCCTTGCTGCCCTCCGGTACGTTCAGGATTCAGGATAATATTACAACGCCTTGCATTGTTTTCCAATGTTTCCATTCTTTCTGCTATTGCCAGGTCCTCCTTCTTGAGTTTCAAAATGTCCTCTTTAGCATTATCAAGGTGTAGAGATAGCCCACCAACAGCCTCTTCCAGAGCTTCCGTTCTAGCGGTGAGACCATCTATTTGGCTATCTAAGGATTCACAGTATCTTCTAATCTCTCTCTGATTCGATGCAGACTCTTCGAACCCCCTTTTGATGTCAGCCAATAAGGTGGAAAACATGAGCTGCAAGGAAGCTACTGAAACGCAAGTAGTGGAGTTAGTAGTGGAGTTAGACGTGGAAGTAGTATCACTACTGCCTTCTGTTATGAGAGGGGTGTCCGAGATTGCTTGTAGTGAACTGCCAATGTTTAACTGTATCTCCGGAATTTGCCCCCCCTGACCTGCTAGGTCTTGTTCTATGCCAGCCTTGGTGCATGGATCGATAACAAAAACAACAGGTAGTGGGCCGAGGGAACCCGGGTTGATGTTAGAGGCTACTTCACCCCCCTCCTTAGTCGCATTAGTTAGGGGACCCAATGGTTCCTCTGCCTTAGAAACGCTTAGCCCAGATAAAGGTACTGGTAGCATAGTACAGTTATCTTGCTCATTATGGCTAGGGGTTACACTCGCCACCTTAACCGGGGGGACCAACAGGGCCCCCTCCATGCTTAAAGCTGAAAAAATAACTGGTACAGAGTCTGGTATGGTGTCTAAAACAGCTGCTGATGAGGAATGTGCATCAGGGATTGACATGAAATTAGGTGGAAATGGGGCACTGAAATTTTCTAAGAGGCCTGATTGTAGAGGAGTACCCGATGGACCGGGGGTGACCGGAAGAGCAGAAGGGTCGCACGCACGAGGGGGGTGATCTTGCCCCAAGTCCAATATCTGCAGAACAACTTTAAAGAATGAACACAATGAAGGCGTGATCCTAGAACTAGAGGCGAGCACGGGCTTGACAGCCTTGTTACCCTTTTGTGAACGTTTGGCCTTCACCTCAGTTGAAAGGAATGACGAGGTTTTGCTCTGTGTGCGACCTCCTAAAAGTGTAGTGCCACCTTGGGGTGAACCCCCTGACTCCAGCTCAGAGAGAGATTGAAAGACCTGAACAGCCGATAAACCCCTTCTCCCACCCTTCTTCTTTCGGGTGTATATCCCTCTACCTGTACTGTTGGACCCGGCCTCGTGGCGCGGTCCGCTCTGCCCCTCCACACCCTGTGAGCGCGGGCCTGCACCCTGAGTTTCCTGCGCAGCGTCCCCGTTAGCATAGCCTGCACCCCGAGCCTGGTCGTCCGACCCCCGATAAGTCCCGTAACCAACGACCAGGCCTGACTATCTCGTCCCACTCCCGGCTCCGAGTGCCTAACCTTGCATGCCCCAAATAGCCCGGCAGCCATTTTCCCTCCCGAGATTCCCGTCTCCCTGGGCCTAGCCTGACCCCGGCCCCAGCAAAACCCAGACTCCCAAGGCGCGCCAGTCCCGGCTGGGGGGTAAAGGGCTCCCCGAGTGAGATAAGCCAGGGAGTTTCGATGGTACCTCCGGCCTCCCCTGAGGGACCGGTATCTGTCACACCTCTGGCCCTCCCCTGTGGGCCAATCCCGTTCACACCTCTGGCCTCCCCCAGTGCTGGCTCCAGACCCGCTGGCGTCTGGGACCCATCGTCAAAGGATCAAAGAACCAACCGCCGGACCTCGCCAACGACCAGCCCCCCAGGGCATGAGACCTCCGCCTGCGAGGGTCCGGACATCAAAGGGCCAATGGACCATATCTGGGCCCGCTCGACAACTAGCGGGCAGTTGTATCTTGGACCTGAAGCCCTGCTGATCTGATCGCGGCTGACCCTGAGACGAACTCAACCTCGCATCCTTGAGCCCTGCTAACGCTGTCGCGGCTCCCTCTTCGCAACAAGGAACTGAACCACCTGAGCCCTGCTGACGCTGTCGCGGCTCGAACTGAACTCGTAACCATCGGAGCCCTGCTGACGCTGTCGCGGCTCGTCCTCTCTAAGACCAAAGATCTAAGTCCTCTCTAAGACCAAAGATCTAAGACTGAACTCGTAACCATCGGAGCCCTGCTGACGCTGTCGCGGCTCGAGCTGAACTCGTAACCATCGGAGCCCTGCTGACGCTGTCGCGGCTCGTCCTCTCTAAGACTATCGGAGCCCTGCTGACGCTGTCGCGGCTCGAGCTGAACTCGTAACCATCGGAGCCCTGCTGACGCTGTCGCGGCTCGTCCTCTCTAAGACTATAGGAGCCCTGCTGGCGCTGTCGCGGCTCTCCAAGACCTTCTCCGGACCGAGCCCTGCTGACCTCGTCGCGGCTCGAGGAGTACTCTGGTCCGGCTGGACCATCGAGACCACAATCACGACCCGAGCCGACTCGCCGTGAGTGAAGCAGCCAGTGCAACCATCATCCCGTATCCCCCGGCTCGAGGATTGAGAGCTGTGCATAGGGTACGCATTGTACTGGCCCAAAGGCTAAAGACTGTCCCGCTTCCCTCTTCCCGAAGCCTCAGAGACTCTGTGATTCCTCGATCCTTTCTGTACATAAGAGTGCTTCCTTCTTTTTATACTGCATATAAAGAACTTGTCATTGAAATTCAACGTTGTAGTGTCTGTTCATACGTGTGGTGTGAGCTCAGTGTGTACGATCCTAGACTCGAAGTCCTCCCCGGTGAGGACCTCACGATAAGACTCGGCAAGATCTGTGGGAGAGGTGGGTCCTGGGGTGGTTGGGTGAGAACAACCTGGCCCTCTGAGATCGCCCCTTCTAACATGTACCTTTACTCTGTGACCCCTTGCACACAGATGGTACTGCAGTAAGGGGGATCAAAGGAGCTGATGCAATTTGAGATTGAAACCCTACCGTCTGCCCCCTTCCTCTTTCCCCTTCACCTCCACAGTGAGAACAACACCTCCAGTTATCTCCCCTCTCTCCGCTATCTCTGCTTCTGCTGACGTCGCCGCCGTTGATGCTGTGGCGTTGGTAGAGACAGCAGAGCCACCAGTGCTGGCACGAGAGTCTCTCCAGAGAGTCCGCAGTCGCCTACCTTTGACGGAGCTCCAGGGCGACCCGATTCCACAGCCACAAGCCCGTCCGCGTCTGCCCTAGCGAAACCGCAGCAGCACCAACACCAAGATCCGCCGGGTCAGTTAGCACCACGCCCCCGAAGATGAGGCACATCGACACAGAAGCAACAGCGCCGCCGCCCAAACTGTACACAGCACACCAGAGGGGAACAACGGGAAGGAAAAACCACTCAATCAGAGTACGCCGGAACAACTCCACAGGTAAAACCTTTGTGCCTCTCGATGCGTTTTAGATTATCCCGCATGATTTGGCATGATTCATCCTCTCCTGCGACCGCTGTGTCCAACACTCTGCCGGGGCTTGGAGCGGGGTACCGCGGCAGCTAGCCTACTGCCGCCATGTTTCTCCATGCAGACTCCCTTGAACTATGGTGCAAAGGTGTGTGTGTGGTGCTCTGTAGCCAAATTGGGCACCTGTGCTGGGCGAGGGGAGAGGAGTGTCACATCTCTGTAGATATGGCGCTTTCGTCCTCTATCCCTAACATTCAACCGTAGGTGCTGCGCTGTATTGAGTGATAGGGTTGTAAATCTGTCACTTAGACACAAAGCTGATCAAATAAACTTAGAAATGATCATTATTTATCATTATTTATAATCAAATATAACAACTTTATCATTAACAAACAAACAAAACTCAACTGAATGGACCAACCTTATCACTGCTCTGAAATGAAATGAAATGAAATGTCAACTTATAAAGTGCGGTTGCTGCCCTGAGGCATCCAAGCGCTAGCGATCAGCTGTAAAATTGCTTAAAAGGCAGAAGAAAAGTTAGAAAGGAACATTAAACAGAAAAGTCTTCAGCTGTTTCCGAAAGGTGGAAAGGTTTGTGTTAGATATAAGTTGAAATGGGAGTGAATTCCACAGCTTGGCGGCGTTGTAACTAAACATCCTGCCGCCAGCTCTAGCCTTTTTTATTCTGGGGACTGTAGCAATACATGCCTGGCTAGAACGGAGAATTCTGCCAGGTTGATACTGTATTGCTAGGTCCCGAGTAATGAACGGGCCCGTGTCCCAAAAAGCTTGGTGGAATATACATAACGCCTTAAAGGCTATTCTTTGTCGCACTGGAAGCCAGTGCAGGCTGTGCAGGCTCTAAACTGTACTCCAAAGATTGTAGATTCCACCAAGTCACTGGGAATTACCCTAGATAAAAACCTGAATATGTTAGCACATATTAATACAATGGCAAAAAATGCCAGGTTCCACTTGAGCTATTTGCGAAAAATTAAACCTTTCCTGAGCGAAACAGATCTTAAAACCGCAGTACAAGTGCTGGTTATATCAAGGATCAAATATTGGTGCACTACCTTGGCTGGTCTCCCTAAGATCTCAACTGCCCCATTGAAAGCTTGTCTTAATGCAGCCACAAGGCTGATAGCGGGATCAAAATATTTCGACCACATCTCACCTCACCTGAAAATGCTAAACTGGCTGCCGTCTGAAGCAAGAATTCAATTCAAATTGGCATGCATCACTCATAATGCAATTCACCACAAAACTCCAGGTTACCTGGCCCAGAAACTTACACCATCCAGAGGTAACAGACCTTCTAGGAGCAAATCAGACTTTTTTTTGAAACCGGCTCGTTTGTGCAAGAAAAAGACGTATGACCGAGCATTCTCAGGAGCAGCACCGAGAATTTGGAACGCACTCCCACCAAACATCAGAAGAATTACATCCATTGCAACGTTCAAAAAGGAAGCAAAATCGTACTATATGAGCAAATTTCTTCCTTCAGGACTATATGGGAGGCCTGCTTTCTATAAACTGCCCAACTTTATTACTGAATGTATATATGTCTATATGCTAAATTGAAGTGTAAAACATTATGACGGATGAAACACTATTTTAAGGAGCTATGCCACACCACACTGGGTCATGATCAAAGATGATCATGTATTTTAACGGCGCCATGGCAACTGTATTATTGAATGTATATATGTCTATATGCTAAACTGAAGTATGAAACATTAACGACTGATAAAATGCTACTGTAAAGCGCTCTGATACCCTACACTGGGTCATGTTCGCGCTATAGACAACACTTAATAAATAAATAAATAAACATATTACAATTTATTCAATAATGTGAAATCTATAATTGATTAATTAATACAATATATACATGTGCAGTTTTCACTATCTAATATATAACATTATAAATTATAATTTATTTCATAATTAAAACTTTTAGCAAAATAAAAAAGACATATTAAAAATAAAAAATACAAATAATCAAATAAATTACTGCATGGTAAAATAAGTAAATACCATGTAGCTATGAACTGTAAATTAAAATGTAAACCAAAATATATTACAATTTCACAGTATAAATCATTTTTTTAAATAAAATACTAAACAATTTCAAACAAAAATATTTTTTAAACCAATCCTTTTGTAATATATTTAGTAAATTATATACCACATTTATCAAAAAATGTAAAACATATTAAACATTAAAAAATCTGCATTACACAAAAATCGAATTTTCATTGAAAACTTGCAAAATATTTAAACAATTCTTTTTTATTGAAATATAAAGTTAAAACTTAAATTTGTAAAATATCATAAACTCACTGATACAGTAGGTCAGGTATAAAGCTCAATATTTAGCAAATTCAGCTACTCCACTACAAATTATTCCAAATTACAATGGCCGACACTTTCCCATACAGGATTACAGCTAATGCACAGCCATTATGTGCAAAATCAATATTCAAACTAGGCAAATCTTGTGTACAAAACCCATTGCAAAAATAATTTACCAACCAGGATATCTAATAGTATTATAGTATCAGGAGTGCCTATGACTCCCCCGGTGAATGATCTGTAATCTATAATCTCTAGGAACATTGCAGGCTTAGATTGACACCTAAAACGAACTGGAGAAAATCAAATTTAGTGTGCATGCCAGAAACATGTTAGTCCTCCAAACTCTCTGTGTCTAACTTTTCCACCCATAAAACTTTGGCAAGAGAGGCCCAGTGGAGAGCTGTTGAACATGATCAGCACCAAAATGAATGGGAACAATTTTAGATTTGACCTAACTTCTAACTACATACTGGCAGTCCTGCTAAACATTATAATAATTGGAAACTCTTAATTATAGATGTTGTTAGATCTGTCAGCCTTAGGGTGGTATACCCCAAACGATTTGCCTACTTACCTCCAATTTCTGGTGCATTTTATATTTTGTTGGCCTTAGGATTCTGTGCACCTTACCACTGATTCCTAGTGCTAAAGTGCTTGTGCTGACTCCCCTAAACATGGTTTGATTTGCATATGCATAATTGGCATATTTAATTTACCTATACATCCATTTTAGAGTGGTATACCATATACAGAGGGACTGTAAATTAAATGCTGTCAGTGGGCCTGCAGCACTTATTGTGCCACCCACTTAAGCAGCACCTCAAGACATGTCCCAGACATGCCAATGCAGCCAGAATACAGAGCACAATTTTGGAAATATTGGCAATTTATGCCCTTATCCCTTTTGTGCTTTCAGCCTGTCTTGGGTCACATGACTGGGTGTAACTGACAGTTAGACTTTGTGAATTCCTCCTAAATAGACATACAATAGAAGGATTAGGTGTGCCTGAATGGACCATCTGCTGACAGAATGAGGTAGGTGGAGCTCAGCACAGCCCCACTTACAGTTGAATAGCTTGTGCTGTGCCACCACATAAAAGGCCTAATGACCCTGTATTGTGACTGCTGCCAGCTTGGAGGCTGTGGAGTAAGGAAATTCCATGGACTTCAAAGACCCTTTCCAGAATCTTTTCCTTTCTTCCAGGAGAAGGTTACTGACATAGAACATTTAGACCCACTCTTCAGTTCCCTACTGGACCTGCGGAAGAGCTCTCAGAGGACTACCTACCAGACTGCTGCTGTATCTGGAAGGACTGTCCTGCTGCCTGGAGCTTGCCTTGAGCCCTCAGAGGCCAGCCCTGCCTCTACACCTGCTACCAGTTCTACCAGAAGTGACCTCAAGGGCAGGTTTGTTGGCCTCCTTTTCAGAGCCAAATGGATATAGCAGGCTTCCATCATGTTGAACCTTATTATTGATCAATTTAGAGGCAGGCGATGTGTAAAGATACATTTTTAGCACTACATTGTCCTCGACCACTGCAGGATGCAGGTGTCAGCACTTGGTACTGCAGTGAAAAAGAAACACTTTCGGTGGTAGAGGGTATGTGTTCTGCATGAGCGGTTGGGACTTTCCCCGTAGTTCTGTATCCTGCAGAGGTCGAGGACAATGTACTGCTAAAAATTTACCTTTACAGCTCGCCTGCCTCTAAATTGACCTAGAATGTGGCAACCTGAGAAATGTCTATAGATTTCACCTTCCAGTGTAAATCTTTGCTTAGCTCTGTGCATTTGTGCGTTTTATATATCACCTTGGAGGTAAAACCCTTACCCACAGAATTTAGCCTCTATCATCATGGGGTACTGCATCTAGCACTGTGAAACAACCTGTGGAATAACATGCATCTGACATCCATTTACCAGGGGTCGTACATGAGTCACAATCTCACATAATATCCTTATATTTTTAAATGTCTAACAATTCATTGGTGGACCAAATGTTTATGAAAAATGTTAGGGAAGGCTAAAAAAGTTTTATTGCCCCAATTTTACAACATCAAAAGCCATGAGAGTCCTTTAATTGATTGTCCATGTTGAACTGTCAATTGACATGGCTAACTCCATGCCATAGCTACATACACAAACAGGAGATACAAGGTTTTCCATTTCTTGACCAGCCTTTTAATGGAACTTTCTTTCCAGAAGTAGTCCATATTGTTGAGTAGGTATAGCTAGGTAGCAGACCCAGGAGGCTTCCGGATTGTCAGAACTCTTAAGCTTCCATGGGTCATATTTAGTGAATGTGTCCAACTGCTTTCTTACTGTTGTTGGAATTCTGATTGCACCCACATGTAATCCCCTATAATCGACTACTGAGTGCCTTGGCAGTAGATTACAAGGGTATTTGGACAAACTATTAAATAAATAGTACAAATTACAACGACATCTTAACATACTTACTGTGCAGATTTATATAATTTCTTTCAATGTTGCAGAATGGCACATTTTGTATGTAATTCTTTTTAATATATTGCAATTTTTCTCTGGTATATGTTTGCCTCACCGAATCATGTGCTTGTCAATGTCTGCATTCCCATTAGTCAAACTCATATATCAGTCATTATTCTGGAAACCAATCCAATCTGAATTTAACTTCCTCACTATTTTTTGAGCAATGAAATGTTGACAGGTGCATTGAAGACAGTTTGAGCTGGAGTGGCATATGAATGTTATCTACATTACAATACCCTCATTCCCTCCAGACTCGCCAAGACAAATGAATTGCAGAGGACAAGAGAGGGGCAGAGGCTGTGTGCAAAGGAATGCTTCAATACTTCCCTTCTCTATTTTCCTGTGATTCACAGTTACAATGGACCTGTGAAAGTGGGACGTGGGGATTCCCTCTGCTCCTGCTTATGCCTCAGCCCTGCCAATTAAAGAAAATCAGTTTGTCAAAGATGAGGGAGAACTGGATCTGACTTTAGCCCCCTACTCAGCTCATTCAGTTACTGTTTGCCCATTTCTAACGTGGGCCTGCCTTTGACTGCAACTGTCAGACATACAGAGCAAGAGACGTGAAAGGCACCAAAGCTTCTGAGCCGCTGGGAAGTTTTAAACCCCTGTTTCTCCCAGGAGCCTACTTTTTTTTTTTAGGTTTAGGCCCAATAAAGTTCTCCTTGTTTTGAAGCTCGTACTACGATCACATGATCGCTTTTTCCAAAAACACTGAAAAGAGACGTAGGACTACGTCCCGAGCAATACGCCGAACACAGTGTTTCGAGCTGTTACAATCGGTAAGCAGGCATTCACCGCGCAGAGGTCTCCTCTAACAGAGTTCACGTTTCCTGAGACTAAAACTTGCCCCCATTTTGTTTATATTTCCGCACAGGGCCACTTCAAAGAGACCCCTGCCGGGCACCTTTTAAACAACTCGGGCATGGCCCCTAGCCACGTTCAGCCCTGGTAAGCAAGCCGCAGCGGCAGCGCTGATTGTCTCCCCCACTACATGATTGTTGTGGATTTTGAAAAGTAATCCGCTCCCTTCCTCTCCCCGTTTTCTCTTCCCCCCTTCAGAATCGTATGGACACAGTACAGGATTAATTAGGTGAGTGAGTCACTGTAATGCAATGTTTGATGCTTTCCATTTGATGAAACAATCGTGTCTGACAGAAGTCTTGTCTACGTCTGTCCGTTTTTTGTCTAGTCTACCGAGTGGGATCGGTTTCCTCCCAAACTTCATACAGGGATTTCAGTCGTATTCACAAGGTACGGTTTTGACTATCGGTTGGTGGTGTTTATTAGAGTAATCAAGTGGAATTGATTAATGGTTTTAAATGAGCTTGTATGTTTTCTGTTTTGTAGAGATTTTTTGGTCCTGAGGAGAACCCCGCAATTGGGGGTTCAAAACGCGTTGACGTGACCGGACCCATTGTCAATCTGAATAAACAGACGTTTATTGTTTTGAAAATAAGGATTTATGTCCAAATGACAACTTTGACGGATTAGGACTTTAAATTAAGGAATTTAACCATATTCATATGTATAAACAATCTTTTTCTTTTGACAAAGGGTCATTTAAAAATCTGTTGTATATATGTGGGTTTGTATGAATGAGGTATGTTAGACTTGGCCAAAGTATGAGTAGGATGTGTGGAAATTTTGTAATGATATTGTATATTGAAAAATGTTGATGTTATTAATTGTATTATTTTTCATCTGTTTATATATGCACAAAAGTTTTTTTTTTCCTCAATCATGGTTTGAAAAAAATGAGTTAAAAGAATTTTTCCATTAGTGAAATAAATAAACTAGTTACGTGATTTATAAAACGGACCGGTATGTTTTATTCATAAAGGTTACTCAAAGGAAGACAGAAAGTTAAATCCAGTACTGGCAAATCACCGCACCCTGATACAGCGCCTCAGCAACACCGGAATCCAAGGAGCGGCACTGGAGTGGATCATCTCGTTCCTCGCCGGAAGAACCCAGAGAGTCTGCCTCCCCCCGTTCCGATCCGCGGCCACCGAAGTCATCTGCGGCGTTCCGCAAGGATCCTCACTCAGCCCCACCCTCTTCAACATCTACATGAGCCCTCTCACAGCCATCGCTCGCCAACACAACCTCAACATCATCTCCTATGCCGACGACACCCGGCTGATCCTCTCCCTCACCAACGACCCCGCCACTGCCAAAGCCAAACTCCAGGAAGGAATGGAAGACGTCGCAGAATGGATGAAGATCAGCCATCTGAAACTGAACTCAAACAAGACGGAAGTCCTCATTCTCGGACCATCTCCTTCTGCCTGGGACGACTCCTGGTGGCCCCCCGCCCTGGGCATTGCACCCAAGCCAACGGACCACGCATGCAACCTGGGCTTCATCCTGGACTCCTCCCTCACGATGACCAAGCAAGTCAACGCCGTCTCGTCAGCCTGCTTCAACACCCTGCGCATGCTCCGAAAGATCTTTCGATGGATCCCCACCGAAACCAGGAAGACGGTTACCCAGGCCCTCATCACCAGCTGTCTGGACTACGGGAACACCCTCTACGCTGGAACCACAGCAAAACTCCAGAAAAGACTCCAGCGCATTCAGAACGCCTCAGCACGACTCATCCTGGACATCCCTCCCCACAGCCACATCTCTGCCCACCTGAAAGACCTGCACTGGCTCCCCGTCAGCAAGAGGATCATGTTCAGACTCCTCACCCATGCACACAAGGCTCTCCACGACACGGGCCCGAAGTACCTCAACAGCCGCCTCACATTCTACACACCCACCCGCCAGCTCCGATCCGCCAGCCTCGCCCTCGCCTCCGTCCCACGAATTGGCAAATCCACCGTCGGAGGAAGATCCTTCTCCTACCTGGCAGCCAAGACATGCAACTCCCTCCCCACTCACCTACGGCTGACCCTGGACCATCTCTCCTTCAGGAAACAACTCAAGACCTGGCTATTCGAGCAGTAGCAAACCCCCCCCCCTAAGCGCCTTTAGACCCTTACGGGTGAGCAGCGCGCTATTTAAATTTTGTTGATTGATTGATTGATTGATTGACATTCATATGTCACTCCTGCTCCACTGTCTTCAATGCACCTGTCAACATTTAATTGCTCAAAAAATAGTATGGAATTAAAATTCAGATTGGATCATTTTCCAGAATAATGACTGATATATGAGTTTGACTAATGGGAATGCAGACATTGACAAGCACATAATTAAGTGAAGCAAAAATATACCAGAGAAAAATTACAAAATAGTAAAAGGAATTACATACAAAATGTGCTATTCTGCAACATTGAAAGAAATTAAATAAAGCTGCACAGTAAGTATGTTAAGATGTCAATATATTTTGTAGGAGTGCAGACCAGGAGTTGAGGAGGTTAGTTTATACATTTTAAGGATGGACTGAGGTAGGTGATCAGACAACAGCTTACAAGCTCGATAGACTGGGCTCATTTTAAATCTATGATGCAGGTGACACCTCTTAAATGGTTTAGAAAAGCATCTCAAATAGGTCTTGCAACTTATGTGAAGTGCAGGGTGGTACAAGGCAGATGTGGGATCCCTTGACAAGGGAAAGATTGTAGCATTTACTACAGAAGATTGATTTCTCTCCTAAGAATACACAGAAGAGCTCTGGTGTTGTATTTAAGTGGTACCCATAGTCCTGGTTGTTTATTGTAGTGTTATCTATCTATAAATAAAAACGAATGTATGTCTGTCTGTCTGTCTGTTTGTCCTTTATGCATTACTACACCATTCATCCGATCGCCATGAAACTTTGAGAAGTTGTTGAGTACACTCCCGCAACGGTTTCTGGCATAACATTTTGTTTAAAGATCGGCTCCCAGGGCCCTCATATTCTTTGGAATACTGAATTTGCAACCACGTTTTTGCAAGGGTACAAGACTTTCGGTGAAAAAGATGATGAACAATGTCATCGAAGCTACAATTTTGATTGGGAAATTCAAGGGGGAAGATGTACTGTTGCCACGTATTCCAATGATCCCAACAGATATGCCATTTGAATTCAAACGTTTACAGTTTCTGGTGCGACTCGCTTTTGCAATGACCATCAGCAAATCACAAGGACAATCGTTGCATGTGTGTGGACTAGATTTGGAGAATCCGTGCTTCTCACATGGACAACTGTATGTGGCCAGCTCACGTGTCGGAAAACCTTCTGATTTATTCGTGTACGGACCAGATGGAAAAACAAAAAATATTGTGTATCCACAAGCACTCGAATAAATAAATAGAATTAAAACGACACTTTGAAATGTTTTCCATATTAAAATGAATAAGTTTCAATAAAAATGACACAATGTAAATTGAATGTTATCATAACGAGTTGACTTGAATTTCCTTTCTTCTGAGATCACAGCAACGCGCGACGGGTAACTAGTACCTAATAAAAAGGCCTAATAGAAATATCACACCTATTTACTAAAATTGGAAAAATAGGATTGTGATGTTAATTTCAGCAAGCATATCTAAAGTGTGTACTGATGCCTTACCTTCCTTCTAGGTGACTTCCTTGAAGATCCAATTCCAAAAGCTGACTTATACATCCTAGCCCGGATATTGCATTGTTTTACCAGTGAGACCAGCCTGAAACTGTTATCAAGAGTTTACAATTCCTGCAAGCCAGGTACCATGAGTTTCTCTTCAATTAAAACCAATTAAAATGTAATGTATGTTAATGAAATAAAAATCATTACCAAAATTAATAACAACAAAACCTAATTGCTGTAACCAGAACTTTCAAGAGATTGGCTTATTGAGTCACTTTTATATTTTGAAAGACAAATTCAGTATGTATTGTCATCGATAACTAACACTAACTGCAATGTGGCTTAAGTCTAATCAAGATTACAAAATACAAGGTTACACCATAGCCATTGTCTAACTGAATCATTTTGTGTACAGTGGGGCTGTCAATTCTCAAAGGTTTTACCTAACATGTTCATTTAATGTATGGAATTTGTAATCCCTTCAACTGTCCACATCACTTCAAGTTGTCTATTTTGCTTCCAACCCCTCCTATAATTGTACTATGAAATTGAAGGAGTTTAAAAAATCCTCCATAACATTTTAATTTCCTTAACTAGATGAGACTCTCTTTTTGTTCTTAAGACACTCCCCTGATGAAAGCGTTTTTCTAGGTGTTTTTGTGTCTATGCAGTGAAATCTCAGTAACATTTTTCATGAAATATTTCTACGGCAGATTGCAAACCCAAAATGTGACCTTGAAATACTTGTTGTAGTGGTAGAAACAATTTACATCTTTTCATTTCACCTCTTTATGAACATTTCCAAATTATGAAACAAAAACTTTTTTTAGTTAAGATTGTCATAGAGGCTATTAAATTTGAACAGTATCATCAAACATTTACTGTTTGAATACAGTAGGAGGGATTATACATTATTTTCACAAATTATGTTTAACTGTGAGTTTATTTACAATATATTTGCCGTCCACTGGTCTAGACTGTGGTGGCAGTACAGTAAATCAATATGGACTTTAAACAACTATAACATCCACAATGATCACTATGGAGTGATGACAATATTAAAGATAAGACCACAACATATTTCTTCACATTTCATTGAATCCCATATTATTATTATTATTATTATTATTATTATTATTATTATTATTATTATTATTGTTGTTGTTGTTGTTGTTGTTATTATTATTATTAATAATAATATTATTATTAATAATAATATTATTATTGTTGTTATTATTATTAGTAGTAGTATTATCATGAAACATATTTTATTTTGAAAATATTACTATGAGGGATTACATGGTGAAGGTTCAGCTCCATCTTGCCAAGATGAAGATCCTAAGGATACCACTAATGCCACCTAATAGCCTTGATCAGTCAATCCTACCAGCGTGCCAAACAATGCCAAACAATGTCTACATTGGTCCCTTCAAAGCATCCCTAAAGTATGTGAACGAATATGTCCTCTTCATCATACCCTCCATAACCCCCATTAGCCTCTTCTTGGTTAACCATGTTAACCATGTCATCTTTAAGTGAAGCCCAGTTAAATCTGTTCTTAGAATCTGATTTGAAAGGAACAACCATGTTCCCTTTAACTTAAGATTCCTTGTTACCTTTGTTCCTCTGTTTTTACACCAAGGATTATTTCTATTCAATAGTTTTATTCTAAATTACTTCAGAGCTTAGCTTTTGTTAGGGAAACAGATACCTATTTTACTGCTCAATTCAACCAGTAGTGCTTAGGAATTGTTTGGACTTGAGAGTCACGTGTGCACTCTTTTGCTGCTTTAGGTTGGTTGGACTGAGCTATTACTGGAGATATTAATAAAACTTCACTAGCCCAAATAATTATGTAAATCTTGAAATGCCTTTAGGTCGCCCCCTAAAACACACAAGTTGCAAATGTCTTTGGCAAACCAGGATTCCCACAAGTACATTTCCCTTCTCCCACATATTTAATGTAAATGCTATTCCACAAAACTAGGTCTCTTCTTCTGTGTATTTTCATATCTAATATATATCAGATTACATAGACCACCACCATGCCATTTATTGATTGGGACCCACTTGTATCCTCTATTATATCCCAAAGGGGTTTTCGTGCATTTCTTCTGCACAGCTCATTTACGGGAAGTACCTCAGGAATTATAAACAACAAGTGTGACTTTTTCCACTCTGGCACCATCACTTAGGAATTTGCTTCCATTTACAGGAAGCCCCACTCAAATTTGACAATTTGAATGCATAAAAGTGTTCTGTTGCATAAAAGCATAAACCAAGGAGATAGTGTGTGTGTGTGTGTGTGTGTGTGTATGAAATGCTCTCAGTATGATGTTTCCTGTTCCTTTTTGTCATCTGGCTTTCTTCAACAGACAAATGCTTTGTACCCTATATATAATTTTTACACCTAGATTAGTTAACCTGCTCCCGAAGTCTGGATTAATATGGCACTCTTACCTTTCACTGTTAACTCAAAGTCCTTAGCAACAGGCATTAAAATTCACCTATGAGAGAGCTGTGGTGAAGTGGCAAGAGCAACTGACTCCTGAGTGTGGGGATCACAGTTCGATTCCCGGCGCCGGCTGCTGCTCAGCATCATGTGACTCTGTGCAATAGCTCACTTAGGGCCCGATGTAGGTCACCAAATACCGGTCGGTAACGGCCGAATTCGGCCGTTACCGACCGGTATTTGGTGATTCAGATGTAGGGGACAATATTTTACCGAATCTGTAAATTTACCTATTCGGTAAATTTACCAATTCTGTAAAATACAGAATTGGTAATTTTACCGATTCGGTAAATCCCAGATGTAGGTAGCACTGTTTACAGTGCTACAGGCCTTCAGAATTCGGTATTTTATCACCCAATACAATTGGGTGGTAAAATACCGAATTCAGGTGTACATGCACATCTGTGCATGGACACCTGTGCCATGTGACACACAGACATGCCCTTAGGGCATGTATGTGTGCCACATGACACACAAGCCTGGAATTGGGGTGCTACAGGGTGTCAAAGTGACACCCTGTTCACCCTTGCAGGATTCGGTATTTACCGAATCGGTAATTACCGAATCGGTATCCCCCATTGATTCCAATGGGCTTCAAGGCCCATAGGAATCAATGGGAAATACTGATTCGGTATTTACCGATTCGGTGAATACCGAATCGTACAGAATCGGTAATTTATTACCTACATCTGCCTGCTTCCGATTTACCGACTCCTAAATACCGAATCGGTATGATTCGGTATTTAAGAGTCGGTAAATCGGAATTACCTACATCGGGCCTAAAATCTCCCCGATGGCCCCCAACTCCTTGAAACCTTAAGCGGTGATATGTTTGTGCTTTACAAGTAAGAATTATATATTGTTGATCTCAGGGGATGAGAGATATTAAAATTATGCAGTCACTGGTAAAACATTTAAAAGAATATATGGTAGTGACTGTCTTGGGCACAAGTTGTCTGATGGTGTTGGAAAACATCAGTATCAAGATTAACACAAAAGCTGAGCCTCCAACCAAAGCCTTATTATTATGAACTAATAAGACGTTTTCCAAATGATAAGCCATCCAAACACATTCACTTCTGCAAACCTGGGTATAATATTCATCATAGATCTGTAATGAATACTGATTAATTTTTTTCCTGATGTAGTCCAGAGATTTCTATGTTTTTAATGAGGACTAGCACAGTACCCCTCACTTTTATGATATAGTTATAGCACAGACTAGAAAAAGTTCCCTCCTTTTGGCATGCTATATACATTTCTTAGATAAAGACCATCTATATGCAAAACATTCTTAGTTGTGCACCAACAGGAAGTGCCTTACCTCAATTATGAGGCCAGGTCCCCTCACAGAAAGGGACAGAATCAACCTCAGTCTGGTTTTGGACTACTTTGGCTCTATCAGCGAGGTAACATTTGCATTGTGTGGTTTAGAGTGTCTACTGGATCAAGCAATAAAAGATTGAAAGAAAGAACTGAATAAACCTCATTCACTTGAATTGCCTTACAATCCAACGTGTTTCAGTCACAATGTCACTTTAGACAGAGATCGGTCATGCGGAATTCAGGGTTGGTCTTACTCTAATAGGAACAGTCTTGATCATCCAAAACTACCAGAGCTGTTCTCTCAGATGGCCAACATAAGCAACCAAGACTACCGTTGGCCTACTTAGGCCTAGTCAGTGAAGTTAATCTTGAGTCTTGTAGCACAGTGAGTATGGGTCCCATGTCTGGGCATACCTGTTGCCCTTCGGCCAACCTACTGCAACAAACAACAAAGGGCCTGGTTTCAATGTTGGACGGACCTCTGTCCGGCTGACATCGATTCAGTACTGCGACCGGCCAACCTCCTGTTGGCGGTCCCAACCCAGCAATTAGGATGTGACTGAACACAGTTTGGTCCCAATCCTATTCTTTACAATTGGAGCACACATTATGACCAGAAGGTATGCTCTCATTGTAAAAACAAAGAGGTGCAGTTCATCCCTGCACCCCATGGCAGGCACCTCAAGATGCCTGCCACGGTGTGCAGCGATCAACAGGGGGACACCATAGGTGCCCCCTCTGCCACTATCCGGAAGCTTTGCACCCAGAGGGTCCCTGCTGGGGGTCCCCAAACTCGACTCCCGACAGCCTTTCTGTGTCGGGAAGACTGGCAGAGAAAGGCTGTCGGAATCCAACATCGTAATCCTTCAAGTAGAAAAACCCACCCTTGTGATTACTGAAAGTATTCTGACTGGTGGACAAGCTCCCCGAGCCCGTTGGAAGCCAATCAGAATGTCCTGTTGCATTCCTTTCTGATCGACTCCATCCTAATGGGTCGGTCGGAAAGGAATCCAACCACCTGATAACTATGTGGTCTGTACAGCTCCGACCGACGGTCAGAGCAGTTTCAGACCTCATCGGAATCAGGCCCAAAGTGATAAAGGAAATGCTAGAATTAATTTGAGCCCATGGAAATTGACCAGACAGCATTCCAGTTTATCGCAATTTGCACTCTAGATATAGATCACCCTTATGCAATTCAGTCTTAGCATTATTACAATAGTAACAGTCCAGCGTTTACTGTCACACCAGGAACTCAAGACTGAAATGTGCCCCAGAGTAATCACCAGGGCAGAGATTAATTAAAGCAGTCTACTCATCACCGTTTTGTTTTCCTCAGCTCACATAACTGCCATGGTTATGGTACTGTTGTAAAAGCACATTGATCATTTAAAAAAAAAACTCTTTTGTCTCACCCATTGATAGATCCTTGTTAGCTGGTTCTTCCACCAGCCAAAAATTAGATTGTTGTAGGATATTCTTGTCATTAACTCCCAGCATCAAGTTACCCAACATACAGCTATTATGGAAGCTAAGAGACTAAAATCATGTAATCACTTCTCAAATTTGGGGGACATCCTTCTCTGACTCCCCATAAAGGCTGTGATGAAAGTCATGATGTTCCTGGGGCAGTTATATCAATACAGTGCACTTTCATTATTTGTGCCAAACGCACCTTTCAAAAGGTGCACCCTGCACAAACAAGGAGAGTGCCCCCCATTAAAGTGAATGCACTGCTAACAGTGAAGCCTCAAACTTGCAGACCCTTAGGGGCAGCCAATTCAAGTGAAATATGGAGCAGCTGTTTAAAAGCTGCTCCATGTTTAATTTGCAGGCTACAATCTGCTTGCACTTTTAAGAGGGATTAGAGAAGAGATCCCCTTGCAGGTGGTTGCAATGAGTGACTGCAGCCACCTGCAGAGGGATGTTTGAGGAGTCCATAGGACCCCATTTCTCCCCCCTAGAAGGCCGCCTTCAGGAAGCATCCTGAAAGTGCACCACCTTTTTGGTTTGCACTTTTAGTGCACATCTTAAAGCCATGCTTGCCTTTGCACCGACATCAGTAATACGGCGCAGGCACAGAGGCACAGTGAGTACCTCATTTGCAGATGGCACGCCCCCATGCAAATGAGGGAGCATCCTCTCATGACATTGCTTGTGCACCAGCAGTATCTGTATTACAGAAAGGGATGCACAAGTGACAGTGACCCCTTCTGTAATACCATTGTGCCCTGGGGGCCCTCAATGGGGACACAACCCCAGGGCACACTCCCGGGGCACAATGTATAATACGGTCCCTGGGTTTAGGGCCACAATCTATAATTCACACAACAACAGCTCATATCCTAACCCTTAACGTGACAGATAAATTGCAAACATTATAAAAACGCAAACATTGTAAAAACGCTTACGTAGTAAATTCACATTACACTTACAATTACCACTTAAAAATGAATGACTATGAATTAAGTATTATTTATGAATGTAAGCATGTGCTGTAATTTAATAGAAAACATATTTTAGCTGTTATTATTTATTGGTATTCAGTTTTAATCTGATACCATAACTACATTTTAACTGTGTGTTTAGGTGAATTTCAGTTTTAATCCATTTCAAAGAAAATCATAACTTCACTTGGTTTTAAGTGGATTTTTTTTACTATCATACACAGCATCCAAAATATCTGTTATCCATCCTTCCATAGGTGTTAGCTGCAGGACTTGGTTAGGTACTATACTCAGGCCTCCACAGACCGCCAAACCCTGGCACACATGGTCATGTGCAATTGGGGTTTGTTGGACACAGGGTCTATCCAGAGGCTAGGCTTTGCACACAACTCTCTGCAGGAAGCCTATATGTGCTGCGCTCAGTCAAAGTCCATGCGCAGTGGGCATTGGCTGCAGGTCCTGTGCCCTCCTGCTCTGCTATGGGTGGTCAGCCCCCTCCGTATCCATGCTTCTCTCTGTTTTTTAAATGTATGTTTGGATGGGTGGTTCGCAATTGGGATCTGAAGATACCAAGATTAAATTAAGGTTTAGTCCCCTCACACATGATTCTGGGGTCAGAGTGTGCTTACCAGGCCAGACCCTCCAGCTAGCCCCCATGGATGGTCAACCACATGTTGTGCATGACTGGGTATTGGCTGACCAAAGCCAGGCCCTGCACTAAAACCCTGGGGTGACTTGCACTCAACCCCATTGTGGACAACCAACACTTAACTTGTGCATGGCCTTTGCTTGTGTGCTTCAGTGGGGTTGGCTTTTGGGCCTGGCCTCTGGTTAGGCTCTGCATCCAACCCCATGAACAGCAAACCTTCACTGTGCACACATGTTGCCCATGCACAGCAGAGTTCTGGATGCTGTGCTTGGCCCTCTGCCTGTACTTGTGCCCAACACCCGACTACCTACTGCCTTTAGACATACATAGCTGGGGTTGGGTGCAGGGAATGGCCATAGGTGACCTGCAGATAACTAGCACTCATCACTCGATGAGTGGCTAACCCCCCCAATTGGACCTGAGGTGTCACACGCTCTGGGTATTGCATCACTACCGCATATCCTCCGCTGTATGCGCTGTACTGGCCAATCAGAAACTAGTATTTAGATTTTTGGTACTGTAAAGGTACTATGGCACTAGGTATTTCTAATTTGTAATCCTTCCATACCACCCATGCAATTTTTTTAATGCTAAACAATTAAATGAAAAAAGTGTGGGGAGGAACAAGAAACAATAAGCCATCTTCTCTTTTTTTGCCCCTAATATTCTGCACCCAGAGCCATGTGGGTAAAGCCTATTTGCAGAGCGATTGGCACACGCAGGCATGCAGAGGCCTTAAGAATTTTATGTACTGATCCCAGCCCCTTGATTGCTATTGCTATGGCTACATTTCTGAAATGGGCTTGGGTAATCCGTATGCGCCTTGTTGCGGCAGGGCTCTGATTATTAATTAATTACTACTGTTGATTATGTGTAAATATGTGGGCCTACTCAATTCAATTCAATTCAAAAATCTTTATTTCGTTGCGTTGCAACATAAAAGATATACAATAATACAGTCATAAAAACATTACACACAAAACCAGTAATCAATACTACGCGTCTCACTTTGGTACAATAATAGAATTATCACAGAGTTAATAAATAGTTTAAAAAGCATTAATACAAAGTTAAAAAGACATTAAATAAATTTATAACAGCCAAGGCATACAGTTTAAAATTAAAAAAAAATAAGAAAAAACTTAATCCGTGGTTTCATCAATACATATGGTATACTGTTTAAAATGGGAGGGACATTTTCAATCTAATGAAATATACAGCCAGAAGAAATCTACTAATTCCAAACACAATTGCTTGGCTGGTATCTGTTTGTAGAATTCTACCAGCTTCCTTGTGGGATCTAATGCCAATAATGCGACATAAGGGCACTATCCATTTTTTCCTGGCTTTACCGTAAATGGGACAACAATTTGTGTAAGACGTCTTCCCTCATATTGTTAGAACATGCAGTGCAGTAGTCACTGTTTGTCTTTCCCCAGCTTTTCTCTATTACCTTAGTTCTCAGTGTACCGTATCTGTATTTTAAGTACAAAGTTTTGGCCAATGGCGGCTGTATCTCATCAAGTAATGATTCAAAACGAGCCACGTTCTTGACCAATACATTTTTTTTTCGGTCAAAGGGCCATGCATTCTAACATACGCAGAGTCATGGCTCACATAAGACCAATAGGACAATTTAACAATTTTCTTGGAGGCCATAATTAAGGACTCCGGCTCACTCCAGAAGTGGGTTAGACCTATTTTGGATAACCAAACTCTTACATGTTTGAACCAAAAAATGTGGTTACCACTATCTAGGTCCAATACTTCTTTCAACCCATTTTTGTAGTCAGACAGTTCAGGGGTTGTCCATAATCTAACCCATAATAATAATGGTCTCAACATAGCATGATGGTCAGTGTGCTTAATGTTTAAATCTAAAAATAATGGAACCAATGGGGTATTAATGGGTACTTTTAGTAATCCCCTAATAAACTTGTTCTCCAGTATTTCAAAGGTTTTCCTACATACTTGTCCCCATAGTTCAGCTCCATACAGAACAGCTGATTGAACCTTATATCTGAAAATCTCTATTGCTGAGGTAACTGCCTTGTTCACACATTTATCATATCTTTTTAATATTGGAAGACAGTTTTGTTTGAACACTATTTTTGATTTTTCTAGCTGTGGTCTCCATCCCATTAAGGAGTCTAACAATACCCCTAAATATGTAAAGCTCTGTTCATAGTCAAGCTTATGACCATTTAACATTAGATTTTTTTTAAAGCTTTTATGCGGGTTTAGTGCCATATATTTGGTTTTTTTAATGTTAATTTCCAACCCTTTTAAGGTACAATATTGCTGGAACCTATCTAATAAAATTTGAAGGCCCGAGGGGTTTGTGATATAAGGATCGTGTCATCCGCAAAAAGGAGGGACGGTACCCGCTCCCAACCCAATCGAGGCGAATCATTATCACAGTTCTCCATGTAAGCCGCAATGTCATTGACAAAGAGGGAGAAGAGTGTGGGAGCCAGTACGCATCCCTGGCGTACTCCTCTTTTTATTGGGATTGGGTCTGTGAGTTCCCTGTTTGGGCCCCACCTAACCTTAGCATAGTTCTCCTGATGCAGGCCCATCACCAGCTTTAGGAGTCCCCCAGGCAATCCCTGGCTTTCCAAGGATTTCCAAAGTAAATCACGAGGTATCAGGTCAAATGCTGCTCGTAGATCCACAGAGGTCACATACAGGTGGCCTTTGCGGATGATGACATATTTCCAATACAAGCAGCATAGCCTTAATACCTGGTCTATGGTCCCAGTTTTTTCCCTAAACCCCGCCTGGTATTTTGATAAAACTAGTTCATCATCTAACCACGTGTTTATACGATTTAATATGTGCCTGGCATATATCTTTTGAGTTATATCTAAAAGACTAATAGGGAGATAGTTAGCTGGATCGCCTCTATCGCCCTTTTTAAAAATAGTGATAATTTCTGCTCCTTCCCAGGTATCTGGGATTTGGTCACCAGCCACAATAGCATTGAATAAATGGTTTAAATATGGTGCCCAGACATCAGTGTTGTGCAAAAAAAGATCGCCTGGGACTTTATCAAGTCCGTGTGCCTTCCCTTGTTTGACTGAAGCTAGTGCTTGCTCAGTTTCATGTAGGTCAAAGACTATCGGGGGGTTTGAATTTACTGACTGGATTAAAGTCGGTTCACCCAGCAATGTGACCTCAGTGGTTTTAGCTGCATACAACATTGTAAAATGTTTTACCCATGTGGCCTCATCTAAAAAAAACTCTCTAGAGCCCTTCTCACGTTTGTTACCCTTAGCTACTAGTTCCCAGAAATGCCTCTGGTCCTTAGTTTTAGCAGCTTGTAGCATACTGGACCATAACTCCTCGTCCCAAGAAGATTTTGATTGCACCAAAATTTTGTCATATAGTTTCCTTTTGTCTTTAATTTCCTCAGGACTTTTACTTTTGATTGCCTCAATCAAAGCAGTTTTAGCAGCCCGGCATTCCTTGTTATACCAGGGTTTCCCGACTGGTTTTGCATTAGCTGTACCAGTCCCTTTTTTAGTCTTTTTGTTAACAGGTCTAACAATTGACTGAAAAGGAGCTTGTGTAACTTGATAAATTCCCCTGATTCACATCTTAGTGGACAGTACGATTCAAATATATTTACAAGAGTATGATATATATTGAATAAGAGGTCCTCTCTTTCCAATATATATGCCCACTTGACAGCCCTTCGATTATTACTAACTATGATGTTATCTAGTACTGGTAGCTGTACTTGTATGCCACCTCCCTCTATGTTTCCCGACCCCCTTAATAAGCATGTAAGCATTCAAGGGGATAATGGTCGCTGTCAAACCTCTCCTTAACTTTTAGATCAGTTGTGTATGGCCACAAATCAAAGGAAATGATAACATAGTCTAGATTACTTTTGTAATCTCGCCTCTTGAAAGTGGGTGCTTTTGGGCTATCTGATGGCATGCGCCCATTACAAGCCCTCAGACCATGGCTTGTTAACAGCCTAGTGATCTGAAGGGCTAGTGTAGACCCGGCTACAGTTCTGTTATCAGTCAGGAGGGGTATCTTATTGGCCATATCCTCATCTTCATACAAATTGACCATACCCGTAATCGGTTCGTAGTTGCAGTTCAAGTCCCCACATAGGATTACACTTGCATCTGGCTCTAGGGTGTCCATAAAGGTCTCCAATTTTTCAATACATGGCGACACCTTATAAGAGGGATGAGGACTATTATACACATTTATAAGGTTAATTACCCTTTTGTCCTCAGTAGTTATTTCCAGACCAAGTATATCTAAAGAATCAGTGTTTAAAATTTTTATACCGATATTGATAGATACACTGATCCATATTAGTAGGCCTCCAGAGGGTCGTCCTCTTATTGAAGGGATAGCCTCTATTTGATATGTTTTATATCCCACTCTATGGACCTGATCCGTAGCCCATGTCTCCTGTAATATACAAATTTCAAAGGTGTTCACATAATTATTCCAGTCAGGATCACATATTTTTGCACGAACTCCGGCTACATTCCATGAAACTAATGAAACTAATGTAGCGTTTGACCCACAATTGCCCCCTGGTAATAATGGAGACCGGCTTCTATTAACCCCAGCCCCACTTGTAGTAATAATATTTTCTGCCCTCAAAGATCTACTTCCTTCTTCCTTCTTGGCTCCATCAGTATTGCCATTATTTCCACCTCCACTGTCTCCCTCCCTGTTCATTAAACATCAGTCACATTCGTCTAGACCACTGAATACATCAAACCTGTTCGATGTTTCCAGTGGCGTGAATGGTAATAAGTGGACCCTTCCTCTGTAATCACTTGTAACGTGTCTCGGGGGTATGGTGTTCCACCCAGATGAAGCAGGGGCAAGTGCTGGTTGGTACATATGAACAGGGTTTCTAGCATGCTCCATGATGGGAAAATAGTCATCAAAAAGGGCTTTGCTAGTTGCCGATTGGTGCGGGAGTACTATGGATCTAGGGTAGAAATAGGTTAGAGGTCGTGGTCTAATGCAGTTATTCTCATTGCCATGTGGCCAGGACAGTATGTATTGAACTGCATTTTTGTCTCTAAAATTCACCACAACCACATCTCCCCCTATGTCCTTTGGTCTTCCACCTAACCAGGGCAAGCGTCGGACGTGAACTATCTCGCCATTAATATTACTGGCTTTTGGTTTATATGAAGTTAGCCAGTGCATGATTTTGTTCTTGAGTTGGTAGAAGCCTTCACGCTTATTTCCTGATAATTCTGGTACCCCAGTGAGTACCACCACATAGGGTGCGGCTTCTGGCGGGAGTTCTGTAGGTGGTCTTCTGCCTTGGACTCCTCTTATATGACTAACTTCATCCATCTCCAAACTTGCCAACCCATTAAATGGGTTACCCTGTTATCTTACTAAATTATTATCAACAACAGTGTCCGAAATGTGATTCAACGTTGTGGCTAATAGTGATGTTGATGTTTTAGTCTGGATTGGTTTGGGGTTAGGGTGATGTTTAGGTACGCGTACAGATAAAGAACTTGTAGGCTTGTTTTTATTTGCAGCTAGTACGGCTATTTTCAGATTATTACAAGGGGTGGTTGTAGAAGGTATTGCCACAACGGCGTCAGATGAAAGCGTATGCGCCGATGTGGATGCTTGGCTGGGGATTGCTGCTGTTGTTGGCCCTTTGTTTTCTATGGCCCTGGAGGAGATATTTTGCTTAGCCAGATCTGCCTCTATTCTCCCCAGTCTTAATTCCACTCCTTTTAGTCTTTCAACTATAGCTAGCGTGTAACTCCTCACAATAAGTTTTTATATTGTCTAGTAAGTTACTGGAGGGGGTAGATGAAAGCCCTTCTACATTTGAAACACGTTCAGTGCTGCACTCAGTGACCAAAGGAAGAATTGATAATAGGGGTGCTGAGAGATTTAACGCTGTTTCTACAACTTCCTTGGCAACAATAGATCCTGTAGCTTCGGTACAAGTAGTATTAGATTTCTTCCCAAACTCAGAATGACTCAGCTTGGGCTTGGTTGGGTCCAGTCTGTGGCGTCTCTTTTTAGTTGGTGGAGGACTATGGATTTTATGTGGCAAGGGCCTCATTGTTTTCCCTCTTACTACCTTCCCAGGCCTAGATGTTGGTGAAATTATTGTCTTTGATACAATAGAAGTGCCAGAGGGATCAAGAGAAATAATAGCTGGTTCAGTTTGGATTGAATCGGTAGGAGGTGCTAAACATTCCCTTAACAGTAAGGGTACGCTCTCCCCCGTTGATATAACATCCATGATATCGATGCTTGAGTCATTGTCTGCTGAGACATTGGGAATAGGCTCTGAAAATGCCCTGTTCTTAATACGTTCAATGGAACGACGACAGTCGGCCCGGCGTTCTGCTAGTGATAGGTCTTTTGTTCCTTCGAAGGTGGCTTTAGAAAAATAATTATCAAGGGTGCCGTTCACCAGGCCCCCTGCTTTATCAGGGGCTATAGCAGAAGGAGGATTTTGACCGATAGTAGACTTTGGCTACAAATGCTAAGAATCAAGAGGTTTACTCAACTTACTTCAAATTAGTTCCACGGCCAGGGGGTGTGGCCCAGTCCAGTCTCTTCTGGCCTCTGAGGGCCACAGAGGGCCCGCCCTTTGCCCGGGCTTCGCCCGGCGTCCCGCGAGGGAAGGAGTGCGCCGATTTTATGCGCCTCCTGGCGCTTGTTGATGGTGCTCGTAGGGCGCAGTGCCTGCTGGGGCTTGTGGTTCCCCTAGCCTGCCCTCCACACTGCGGCAGCTCTCCCGGTGACAAGGGAGGCGTGCGGCGGGAGGCGGGATGCAGGAGGGCTCGAGGCGGCAGGTAAACGATAAGCAGCTTTGCTTCAACACAATACGTGGCACGGCAAGTCCAACAAGAAAGGTTCCCCCCGCTCTGCAAGGAGTGTGCCGATTTTATGCGCCTCCTGGCGCTTGTTGATGGTGCTCATAGGGCACAGTGCCTGCTGGGGCTTGTGGTTCCCCTAGCCTGCCCTCCACACTGCGGCAGCTCTCCCGGTGACAAGGGAGGCGTGCGGCGGGAGGCGGGATGCAGGAGGGCTCGAGGCGGCAGGTAAACGATAAGCAGCTTTGCTTCAACACAAGACGTGGCACGGCAAGTCCAACAAGAAAGGTTCCCCCCGCTCTGCAAGGAGTGCGCCGATTTTATGCGCCTCCTGGCGCTTGTTGATGGTGCTCGTAGGGCGCAGTGCCTGCTGGGGCTTGTGGTTCCCCTAGCCCGCCCTCCACACTGCGGCAGCTCTCCCGGTGACAAGGGAGGCGTGCGGCGGGAGGCGGGATGCAGGAGGGCTCGAGGCAGCAGGTAAACGATAAGCAGATTTGCTTCAACACAAGACGTGGCACGGCAAGTCCAACAAGAAAGGTTCCCCGTACCTTCCCCCGCCTACTCATTTTATGTAACCTATGTGCAATACCCCCTGTTCTGTTAAAAAAATTATGGATTTTGTTTTATGAATATAGATTTTATGAATTTGAAATAATTGATATTCGGCAATAGTCCATAGTAGTTTAATCTATTCTTAGATATTTATTGAATTATTTTATTGGATTTTTATATTGAAAAACTGTGGTTTTATGTATGTTTTTATGAATGCTTTTATGACTTAATTGTCGAATAAAGTTTATGACTGGCATCACTACCGCATATCCTCCGCTGTATGCGCTGTACTGGCCAATCAGAAACTAGTATTTTGATTTTTGGTACTGTGAAGGTACTATGGCACTAGGAATTTCTAATTTGTAACCCTCCCATACCACCCATGCAAATTTTTAAATGCTAAACAATTAAATGAAAACTACTGAACAGATTCATAACAAAGCACACTTTCTGAGTACATTTTGACCCTTTGCTAAATTTGGTTAAATTCAATTCAGCGATTTTTTCCATATTAGATAGAAAACTTTCCTATAATTTTCAAAATGTGAAATAACCTTCCTAAGATCCCTCCTTTTTCGTGTTTCCTGCTTGACAGATCAGCACAAATCTTTCCATGAAGGAGCAAAAGTAGATGAACTTTGTTTTGGTAATGTTTGTGCAGATTCGTTAAATAATTCTGAGGCTAATAAAAAAACAGAAATAACCTTTCCAACGGACAGTCTGACCCACCTTTAACTACATTGGTGCCATCACTGCCACCTCAATAAATTCACCAGTAATAGTTATCTCAATAATATATGACTTGTGCTCTAAAGTAGTGAAACCTCTTGCCTCCATGATGCAAATTTTTGTCATCAATGATGTCATTTCAGACATTGCAGTAATGTTATCAGGAATGGCATAGAACATGTCATGATTGATGTAAATTGTGAAGTAATTAACAGTGCATGGAGAGGATGTGAGTTACAGTAATTTCTTTTGGCACAAATTACAGTCACTTTGGATGAGGTGTGCAGGGCAATCTGATCACTCCAATTGGGCAAGGCAGTTTGGCCACATGGTATACACACTGATCTATACATCCCGAGTACGTCGCCCTGCTTTATATAAAGGTTTATTCGTAATTTTTATTACTTGTTCGGTGACTACAAGTTCGGTGTTCGGGAAGTCAGTGCTGTCTAATATAGGTCAGACTGTGTTTAAATTCATACTTGGATGTTTCTAATAGTATAGATGGGCTCATTCTCAGCGCTGAGGAAATATTTGGCAGTTGCAGGCGTAAATCATGCGACATTTGAATTGTCCACGAGGCACATTCTTTCCTCGAGCCTCCGTCGCGTGATCTGCCTGTGTCACAAGAGTCTCTGCGCAGTCACCTCATTACCTTTAGGCATTGTGAAAGGAAACCCCTTTATTTGTGAGAATTGTAAGGGGCCAGAAGGATCTCATATCCTATTTAAAACTCATTGCCTTCCTGGCACAAGGAAAGATCGTAGCAGTCTCAGCAGGCTACACTTCGCAGGATCTGCAAGGAGTATCTGCGGAGAAGATTTGTCCACAGAACTTTCATAATCCTTTTCATGGATCTTCTTCTTTGACAAAGTTCTCGGGTGAGAAGGTTCGCTCATCGGCGGCTATTCTGTTTTCTTTACTGTGACAGTTTAAAAAAAAATATGAATTTGTCTGTGTTGTGCTTACAGCAACACCAAGCTTTGTAGCTTCATTATTTAAAAAAAAATACATTCTGATGTGTTGCACTTACAACCACACCAAGCTTTGAAGCTTCTTCATTCTTACTTCACATATATTATCACTTTTAACTATTTATGAATGATCATTTAATATGCTTGCAATAATTTATGCAAGTATTACATAGGAATGTAACGTGTTTGAGAATTGGTATGTAAAAGGAAAGGTACTACTGTCTTTATTTTAAGTCTTATACACTGTGTTCTATACTATCTTTAACTCATACTTTAATTGAGTGTTTTGCTTACGGAGAATGCATTTAAATAGAGCTTTATATGTTATTGATTTGGCCAATCTAGATATTATCAATGCATTAAGTATAGACTGTTATTTTAGGGTAGTTGTGTATTAGAGCTGGTCTCTATACACTTGGTTTTATACTTCAGTGTGGGTGATGCGCACACCTTTTTACACTGATTTCTCCCTATACAGTTTTGTGCCTCATGTAAGTATAGATTGTTTGCCTGCAGTGTGATTATTAATGTATACCCTGGTTCATAACGTGTAATTTTCTTCTCTTAGCTAGTTAATCTGTTACAAGTTTCCTAATGGGAATTTTCATTAATTTAGGTTTATGATAAATAGCCTTCTAAATTCAGTCAGAATTTTCATGCTACGCATTCATTGCCTGTGTCATTTCACTTCTATTGGTAATGCCACATAAACTATTAATGTACGTTATTTAATTTAACTACATGATTATAATTTTGTTTTATTAAGGTACACATTGTAATAGCCTTCGGCTATGTGGTCTTCCACTGGCTCGGGGGTTTTCCACCTATTTTTGGAATTATTGCGCATTTCTCACAATGCTTCCTTTTCATGTTTAGTTAAGGGATTGCCGTTTGTTCTTGTGTACGGTGATATCCACTTTTGCATGGAGAGGTCACTTTGTGATATTCAATTGTACGTGCAGATATCGCCTGCTGTGTCTCTACTTATTTCTTTATTTACTGGATTTATTTATCCACTGTGTGTAGATTCTGCGGCTTCTGTAATTATGTGACAGTGTGTGGTTTTATTCTTTTGGTTCTGGTAAATGATTCCACACCTTTTCTTGTCACGTTGAACTTATTTTATAGTTCAACAGGGTGCAGTTTCCACCCTTATTAATATATATTTTTTTCTCTTTCAGTCTTTTGTTATATGCTTATGAATTGCATACTATAGGGCCCCATTAGGATGTCGGGCGGATTGCCTCCGCCAGGGTGGCGGTGGCCACCGCCACCCTGGCGGAGGCAATCTGCCCGACATCCTTCCCTGCATTTTCACATGCTCAAAATCCTAACTTAAGTCTGTCTTAAGTCTGTCTTAAGTCTGTCTTAAGACAAACTTAAGACAAAATCCTAACTTCTGTGAATACCAAAAGTAGTAAGTTTAGGAATTTGTCTTAAGTTAGTTCTGTGAATCGGCCCCTAGGTTTCTGCATATTTGGGCTAACCATCGCTTGCGAGGTAAAGAGTATGCAGGACAGATAAAAAACACGTGGACTTCAGACTCTGCCTTTTATTTGCATGCCGGACATTTTTCCTTCTTCTCTTTGTCCCATTTACTAGGGAACGTCATGAGCAGAAGTGCCCCCAGTCTAAATTGAAGAAATGTATGAGACTGCAGGAGAACCTGCAGGTACCGAGCACTGTTCAATGAGTTCACTGTTCCTGAACCCTCTAGTTAATGGAAGGTTAACAAAAAGATTGACTCAAATTTATGCTTGAGATTTATATGTAATATTTTGGCAGAATCTAAAGCATATTACAAACACATGCCTATAGAGCATACTTTGCTCATTCTTTTATGAAATATAACAAGGCTGACACCATATATGAAATGGAGTGAAACCATTAGAAAATTTATTTTATAATAGACTTTGGGAATATTTTAAAATAGGGTTATTGGACATGAAAGTGCTGTTGGACATAAAAATTACATTCTGAAAGGAAAAGTCTTTTAGTAAGGAGCGTTCAAAAACAATCCATCTGGGAATAGGGATATCAGCAAAAACATAGGATAAAGCAAAGGATTGCTTAATCAGAAAAGCCGAGTGATAGACTTTAAAGTTTGGAAAACACACCTCCCCTCAGACTTAAGACAAATACATTTGGTAAGAGCAATTCAGGGATGCTTCTTGTTCCATAAAAATGTTATACAAGTGGAGTTAATTTGGGAAAAATTGGAGATGGGAATCAGAATAGGCATCATAGATAATGTGTAGAGAACATGAGGTACAATCATCATTTTAATAGTATCCAACCTACCCCACCAGGAGAGATATTGGGGAGACCAAGTGAGAAGGAGTGATTGGATTTTAGTAGTTAACGCTCTAAACGTGTATCTAATTGTGGCGGACAAAGAGGTAGAAAACTAGATATCAAGATATTTAATTTTTGTGGGACACCAAGCAAAATTAGTATCATTAAACATAAATTGGTAACATATGGAATTTAAAAGTAAAACTTCTGTCTTCGAAAGGTTTAGTTTATAACCAGAAATACTAGAGTATACTAGGACCTCATCCAAAAAAGGCGGGAGGGAGTCAATGGGGTTCGACATGTAAATTAATATGTCATCTGCATATGCAGATATTTTGGTTTCTATGGAGTTATAAGTAAAGCCAGAAAAATGTGAATTAACACGGATACTCTCTGGGAAAGGTTCAAGGCATAAAACAGATAATAAAGGTGAAAGCGGGCAGCCTTGTCGTGTACCTCTGGATAAAGAAAAAAGTTTGGAAAAATGATTATTAACAAAAAAACTAGCTCGAGGGCATGAGTACAATAATTTAATATAGGAAATAAAAGTCGGTCGAAAACCAAACCATTGGAGAGTTCTAAACATAAATTGCCAATTGATACGATCAAAGGCCTTTGCGGCATCCAATGACAGTGCTGCAAGAGGAGATTTGTATTTTTTACCTTATGAAATAATATTTGCAAACCTTAGTGCATTATCTGATGCTAATCTACCCTTCACGAACCCAACTTGGTCATTTTTAACCAATAAAGGAATAATGGTTTCAAGTCGGGATGCAAGAATCTTGGCAAATATTTTACAATCATAATTTATTAAAGATATAGGGGAACATTTTTACAATGGGAGTGGTCTTTATCTGGTTTGGGAATTATAATAATTAAGGCATCCATAAAAGAGCTGGTCGCTTTGGCATCCACAATAAAGGGATTAAAAAGTGCCAAAAGTTTAGGAACAGAAGTGGACGTAAAGGTGGTGTAAAATTCAACAGAGAGACCATCGGGGCCTGAGCTTTTGATTTGTTTAAAGATTTAATAGCGTTAGTTATCTCCTAATTCATGACCTCTCTTCCTAATACATTAAATTCATCAGGAAGAGAAGGGGGAGAAGGAAGGCCCGAAAAAAAGGTGTCTAAATTTTGATTTGTGGGAAACGTGTCATCAGAATCAAGAGATCGATAATATTCATGAAAAACCTTGGCAATATTTTTATCCGAGGACACCATTGTTTTAATAGATTCATTTAAGATGGGACCAATATTTGTACGTTCGGATTTAATTTTCAAATATTTGGCTAACATCTTACCCGCTTTATTTTGCCCACCATGATATGTGGATTTAATTTTAAGAAGAATATTACAGGCTTCAATTGTTGCCAATTTGTTGAGTTCAGATTTGGCCTTAACCAATTCATGGAGAGTGGAAGGGGATTAAGAAGTAAAATACGTATGTTCTAATAATTTAAGATGTTGTAATTGGTCATTATATTTTTTCCGTGTGACTTTCTTTTTATTCGATACATATGAAATAATGAAGGCACGAAAAGAGGCCTTGAAGGCATCCCAATTGTTAAAAATAGAGGTGTCCAGTAGATTATTGAAGTTAAAAAATTAATTAATAAAAGTAGTGGCTTATTTGATGTAAACTGTATCAGATAATAAAAAATGATTACGTTTCCAACGACTAAATTGAAGGGAGGTAAGTGAAAGGTCAAGTACAGCATGAACGGGTGCATGGTCTGAAATGAAAATGGATCCAATTCCTGAAGTATGAATGGAAGGAAGCATGGAATTACTAACCAAAATATAGTCAATTCTAGAAAAAGTGTGATGCACATTGGAGAAAAAAGTATATTCAAGTGTGTAAGGGTTACATGTCTTCCAAACATCATATAATGAATGAGAGGCAATGGCCAATTGAAATGCTTTGTGAGATTTATCAGGGTTAAATTTACATTTAGATAGTCAATCAGATAAAGGATCCATCCATTGGTTAAAATCACCAGCAACAATAATATTAGGGCAGTCTGTATAAGAGAGTAAAATTTTAATGTCATTCCAAAACTTAGAGTCTGGTTTAACAGGGCGATAGATATTTAGCAAAACTAGAGTCTTGTTTTGTAGAACAACCTTTGCCATTACCCAGCGTCCATCATCATCATTTTGTGTAGACAAAATTTGTACAGATAATGACTTATGAAACAATATAGCGACACCCCCTTTTTTGTTAGATGCAGGAGAATAAACAACTTGACCCACCCAATGCTTTTTCAACTTAAGTGACTCTGCTTCAGTACAATGAGTTTCTTTAAGAAAAGAGACCTGAGAGTCAAGCTTGGATAAATGAGATAGTACCTTTTGTCTTTTGACAGGATTCCCAAGATCACGAACGTTCCACGTGACAAACTTACACATAATGGAGGGATAGGAGGGTAATACAGGAATGGAGTTGATACACGTCAGGAATACAGCTACAAGAAATAAACCAGGAATGAGATTTATATATGAAAAACGTTACAAAAAACCACACAGTATCAATATACAAAAGCAACACATTGAATATAGTTATCAGAGCAAAACAAATATAGAGAAACCAAGAAAAACATGGTACAGAGACAAGGAAGATAAAAGAAAAAGAAATAGAAAAAGAATAAAGAGGGAGGGAGGGAGAGAGAAAAGAGAAGAAGCAGAAGAAAGAGGTAAGCGAACAGATCAAGGCATAACAGCCAGAACTGTAACAAAGAAAGGAGATGAAAAGAAAGGAGCATGGTGGCGCCAGAGAGCATGGACCTCAGCAATAAGTAAATAGGAGAAAAAAGGAAGAGTGCGAACATTAAAAGAAGATATATTATAGATGCAAAGCAGTATTCTTGAAAAATAGAAAAATCAAGTATTGGTATCCATCCCAGTAGATGAGAAATTCGGAAGATAAAGTTTAAGTTTTTCCGGGTCATCAAAGGAGGATGATCAACCACCATGAGTTATCTTGCAGAGACAAGGATGGAGGATTCCATATTGGATGTTGAGGTGTCTCATTTGAGGACGTAAAGCAAGAAATTCTTTGCTACGAGCATTTGTTGCATTAGAGATATCCTGGGAAATAAACAGATTATGACCAGACCAAATGAGACGACGCCTTCAGCCTTCAGCATATGCATCAGCTCAGTAAATTCTAAAAATAGCATGATGATTCCACGTGGTTTGGTAGCGTTAGTATTTAGACGACCTAAGCGATGAGCTCTTCATATATTGAAGGGACTTCCTCACACTTGAAGACCTAGAAGTTCTGTAATGAATTTCTGAAGAGACGACCATGTCTGCACCTTCAATATTTTCCGGAAGTCCATAAAGGCATGAATTATTTCTTCGATTTTGGTTTTCAAGGTCCTCAGCATGCATTTTTAGCTTATGAATTTCCTGTTCCAGTAGAGGTTTTTTTGATAAAACATCTTGCAGATCGCTAACACGTTGTTCCAGTTCCAGAACATTGCCTTCCATATCAATCCATCTCTCCTCAATCTGTTTTAACTTTTCATTTGTCATGGACATAAATGGTTGAAGACCACGTACTTCATCCAGTATTGATTCCAGAACGGGATTCTTAGAAGAATGAATGGGAGAAGGTCGGTCATTTTTATGTCTTTTCAGTTTTGTCCCAGATGTAGAGGATCTGGCGATGTGAGACTCAATATTGTAGATTATACCGGAAAACACCAGCAGAGTAAAAGTAGAGAATATGCAACGATTGCCACAGGATACCCCAAAACTAGTGTAAGTATAATGTCCGTTATAAGCAATGTAACGTAGATTGAGAAGGAAAAAGTCCTCCAAAAAATCAGATAAAAACACAGTTAAGTATCCTCAGAAATAAAAGGGCATCATATTTAAACAAAAGGGATACTCAATTCCTTCAAAATGCTGGACATTGCATGGGAGCAAAATATATACTGAGGCAGAGGAAACATGCATAGAGTCAAAAGTAGTTCAAATTCACTAGGAAGTGCCAAAAGGATGTGAATTCATTAATTGCAGTAATAGAATTGTGGTTAAAAAAAACGGGTGCAGCATTCAATTGAACTTGAGACTGAAAAAGAACCTCCAAAAAGTAAAGATAGCAGCTGAACTACAATTATTTTTCCTCAGAAAATAAGAGGCAGCATCGGTTAAAAAAAGGAACTGCTCAAGGAAAAAGATGCATAGAGTGAAAAGCAGCTAAAAGTCATTAGCAAGTGGCAAAAGACGGTAAATTGCACATTTCAGCAGGAGAAAATGCCTGTTGATGATGAAAAATGGAGGCAGCAAGCATGAAAATAAAGTCTGCAAAGAAATCTGCGGAAAACTGCATCATTTGACTGAAAAACGAGACGCGAGCACAGCGACCTAAAATGGCGGCCGCTCGCGTCTCCCACAGGGCGAATTTGCCGATAATGTAATTTCATGCAGCAAAGGAGTAGCATTGTCTACAAAGCGGTCTTTCAACTCACCGCATCTTCTGAAAGACAATGCCGACGTTCAGCGCCCCTGGGAGCCGGATTAAGGGCTCTAAAATGAATGAAGAGTTCCGCGTGCAGCAGAGCTCAAGCTAGGTCCACCATATCACCTCGGCACCGTAGCCACGCCCCACTGTTATACGCAGTAATCTATAAAAGAAACACACACCTAAGTTGCAAGATATTACATAATAAAATGATCACCATAAAGTCTACAATCCAAGTAAACATTTTTAATTGACAGTGACTGGAGATAAGACGCGTCAACATTTGCAGAAGATAGAGGCTTCACAAATGTTGGCCTAATTTTCCACATCAGTGAAATCAATCAATCCGCTAGCTATTCATGGAGAAGCTTGCCCTTAAATACCAGGCCCAATTTAGATACCTTAATAAAGCAAACACTATTTTTTCATTTGTGTCAAATCTAAGAATGTAGAGTGCCGCAGAGCAATGATTAAACCCCAAAAGATGACAATCTGGTATAATCCACTTTGAGTGGGGTTAAAGGTATTTTGACCAAAACAATAAAAAATACGTTTCAGTTTCCTTAACCGAAGGGCAGAAAGGACACTCCTCTGCTTGACTATTTACACCTTTCCATTTTGCAGTCAAAAAGTTCAAAGAAAGGGCGGAAGTTCTGAAGCAGAAGTATAAAGTTTTGGCATTATTGGGGGGTAGTTTCATCCATGTAGAGCTCATACTCTAAGACTCATTTTCGGGCTAGAAACCTGTCTATCATTCCCTCCGGAAGAGCACACCGCCAGGTTTGAATTACTATGTAATCCCAGTTGATCCTCTTAATCTGGACAGCCTTGTTACTGCCCAGGTTTTCTAGGTTTTCCCACATTTCAGACATGTGCAAACTACAATTAAGATCCTTGACCATCTTTAGCCAAGGCATATAGTAGTTTGAATCTAGTGCATCAACTCTTTCAGCAGCCTCCTGTATGAAGCCAGGTGAGGGGTGCACCAAACTCTGGTCCAATATTTTATAATCCTTAGACACACCATGTGATCAAACCTCTGTAGATCCAGGTCCCATCTCAATGGTGTCATTGGAGTACTGCTTAGTAATTTGAGTAGAAACCTTATGAATTCATTTTCCATATGGAAAAGGGGGCTCATATCAAAAACACAGCAAATTTCGGCCCTTTATAGAACCCCATCTAGCTCACCTCTTCCATATATCTCTAGTACTGGAGACAGACCCCTATTAGAGGTACATCAATGTTTTCGTTTTAAATGACTGATGATTGATGTTGCAACAGAGATTGGCTTTTCTCAAGTTGTGGCTTCCACAACAATTTCTCCATTAGTCTCAACCTAGATAATCAAAACTCTGACCCACTCGATTGTAATAACATCTAATTTCAGTTTACCTTTAACTGCACCGTGGGATTTAATTCCATCAATGCTGTTTTTCCTGAATTTTTATCTTTAGTTTTTTAAGTCATGTGAGCGGTTGCAAGTTTTGATATTTTGATTACTTTTCTGTTTCCTGAGTTTTTCATTTCTTTATTTTCATTATTTTTTCTTTCTCAATAGGTGCTGCAAGGTTCATACATTCTCCACAATAGGAGCCACTAAGCTCTAGTTGAGATCTTCTTTTGCCCACCTATTAATATGCTCTTTCTTTCCCTGACACAGAGTCATTGCCTTATCCTCCTGCTACGCATGGCCAATGCATAGGGCCTTCATTAATCCTTTGCTCACATGGACTGCTGTCAGTGGGCAGAAGGTGCACTAAAGGCAAGCTCATCAGCACCCATAAATGCACTAGACTCATCAAGAAACATGGCCCTTACAGCTTATTAGTTATGCATTTAATAACCTGTACTCCACTTCATAATCAGAGACATAAGGGAAGCACTCAGTACAGCAATACATTTTAATCCCATCAAAATGCAGCAAGAATGTTACTAAAACATTATTTCTGTAGCACCTGATCACAAGGTGTCTCCCGCAGACACCATTCAGACTGGCAAGATGCACTGGAATAATATTTCATGCATAGTCCTGAATATTTTCTCCTTTTGTCCACTATCAGATCAAGATTACCAATTTTACAATGCTTTATAAACTAGATATTTTGAGCAGTCCCTCCTTATTTTAAAATTATCCAGTGGACAATCGCTCAAAGCCTGGAGTTGTAGCCGCAATTATATAGCACAGTTCTCTTCAAGAGGTCCCTTTCAATAATGCAGCACCACGGTTTTGCATCGCTATTATTATTACCCGTACTACTGTGCCTGGGATGGTGATTTATTGACCATAGGTCAGGAAGGCTTTTTATATGTCTTTGCTTATCTTTGTGCCTTTATCTTTAGGCAGAGCCTCTGGAACTATGTAGCAGGGGAGGACCAAATTATGTGGGGTGGTGACTAAATTATGCATAAAGATCAGGCAAGAATGCGGCATGATTCAGCACATGTTGGGATATTATGACTTAATTTTCTGATTTGTAAACATGGTAACACTGTCTGGGCACATATTTCACCTCATTGGTACCCTAATAACACCCAAATAAAGAAATTGAAGAGTGACCAATAAACCTTAGGGAAGGGCTTTCAACTGAGCGGAAACACATTCTTTTGAGCTAGAAACACTTTTCCGTCTATGCAGCAGATGATAGAATATGTCGCAGATGCAGAATATCCCTAATTATTTTCCAGTGGCCTTGTCTTTATGGAGCTTGCCAAATGTAATATCTGAGTTGATTGCCCAGAACATTTCAACATCTGAGCTGATAGCCTAGAATGTTTCAATGTTGATATTCTTGGGCAACTTATCATCTCTAGACCCCCTCATGTTGTGGGTTACAACCGTGCTCTTATTTTTGAACACACTCCTGAACCTCATATTTCCCTCTTTAGGTTACTGCGGTCTAATCATCTAGCAATCTCCTTCAAGCTGCAGATTCCAATTTCTACTATCAAGACAAGTCTAATACAATGAGTGGCAAGTCACTGCTTTTACTCAAGCTTCTGCTGCAGTCTCCCTCCATCTCTTGAGATTGATAATGTAAATACAAGAATTCATTTGGCAAGGGTGTAGCAATAGCCCCCACATCCCCTGTGGTGTAGGGGGAGGCCCTCCGGTACTGTGCACGGGAAGCTGGCACCAAGAAATCCTGACTGGGTCCAGAGCTTGGTGTCCCCTCCATGTACTTTGCAGGGGTGCCCCTCAAGTACTGTTACACCACTGGTGCTTGGCTCAATGAAATACTGAACTCCCTTGTTCCACTGAAGACTAAAACTCAGAAATGAGCTGAACCTTCCTTTCCTTGGTTTTCAGATTCCCCAGGGGCCTTAAAATGCATGTGTAAAAGATGAGAATGCATTTAGAAATCCAACTTCTGCCTACGCGTTATCTGAATTGCGAGCAGAACCTATAAAAGGTGTTACATTTGCTGATTAAAACTACTATTCATCTAGAATTGACTCAGCAAATAAATCCACTACAAAATTTTTCAAAGTATCAGCAGAACTATTTGATTTAAATGTCAGAAATTAACAATCTTACTTCTAGACGTTTTCTTCCTTCTGGATACTCTTACAGCATCACTAACCACACTCATCAAACTCAGCACTTCTTTCAATGGTTGCCGCATATGTATTTGTTCCAAAATTGTATCTGCAATAACTCCTTTACTTACCAATAGTTCCAATAATTTGATATTCAAAGCACTGGACCACACTCTTGGAAACAAGCCTTGGTAAGATCTCTCCTATGAAAAGACATGGCCAACCGTGAAGTATCAAGCAGAGACAGGTCTGTTTCTTGGCTCCCATAGCCTTCCAAAACCATTTAAAGATAGACAAATTGACAACTATCTTCATTTTAGGGAAACACAGCTTTACTGACAGTAAAACCACTCTTTGTCTTTGACACTAATTCTAAGTCACATTTTAATTAAGGGAGGCAGTCTGCACTGATCCTTTAAGATCTGTCTGTGGAACTTGGTACTGCTTCCCAAGGCATCCTAATCCACCATATTGATTCCACCAGAATACACCATAATTGTCTTCCATGATTTCACTTTTTTTTGCCTGATGTTCTTTGGCCACCCAACTTCACCCTTTCTGCTCTCTCCTGTGAATGTAGTGTTCAGATTGCAAGCAAACTAGCAAAATGTTGTGTTTATCATGCAAAAAGTCCCTTTGAGCAAATGAACCTTCATTCCTGCCCTTCGAGAGTGCCACATGGATGAAGGCTAGGGGCTTCATTTAGATGTTGTTGGTATGTATACTCTGTTACAATGGCGACGGAGTTTATTTACCACCAACATAATGGTCCAGCCACCCAATTTAGATGCAGGAGTACCACAGGCTTGCCTACAGCAGTGACAACTATGTCACCACCATAGCCAAACCTTTCTGACAGCCTAACAGAGTAAGAGGCATCAGAGAAATGGCTATATGTCCACCTACTCAATCAGGCTGGGCAGATATATCACCATTTGTTTACTGTTTGTCACTGCCAGGCAAACCCTGGATGTGATGGACAGTAACATGCCAATAATGCCCCCCTGACCATGGGATATGACTCTCATGGGGAGGAGGCATTATTTTTTTTATTTTCAAAAAGAAAATCTAGTTTCAGCGTTTTCTTTTTGAAAAGAAAACTGTAGGTGCAGGGCTGAGTCATTCTGGTGCAACCCTGCACCAAACAGCAAAATACATTGGCACCACAGCAGTTCCTGATAATACATTATAAATAACTGCCTGCTGGGCTGTCATTTGTAAATTGGGGGGGTGGTCCCTCTGCCATGGGGACAGAGTAATTAACTCCAGCCTCCCGTAGAATGACAGGTGTCTGCCAAATTTTAAATTAGGTCCTAAATCTCATAAACTATATGAAGATACATTAGAAGTGGTCCTATTTATACTAACATAAATGGCACCAAAGCTGGTGACAGCAGCAAGGTATTTAGGAATATTTATGACAATACATTATCTTTCAACAGCCTTATCTCTGCAGTGTCCTCCTCTTGTTCCTATTATCTCGGAATGCTTTCGGAGGCTACTGGGAATCTGCATTCCAGGATACAGCAATGACCCACCTTGAGTAAAAAAAATTCATTATATCCGGGGCTGTCTGCATTTTTTATTCACAATTTGCAGGCTAATCAAAACATGGCATCCTGTCTTGTTCTTGATTTTCCTTCTGTTGCTTATTCCCTGGGACACTTCAGGAGCCTTGATCGCCTCAATATGCATCAATCCGCCTTGAGTGGTAAATTTACAAAAAAAAGTGCATTAATGATGTAGCCATGAGATAACTAAGATATACCTTGGCTAATCACCTGAAAATTACCTCCACTAGAAATGCCTATATGAACATCTGAAACTTTCTTGAAATCGAAATTCGTAAATACTTCTACTCTCTGTAAGAACCATCAATCGTTATGTTCAATGAAGAAAAACTTTAAACTTTCATTTTCATTGATTAACTGTGTAGTGTATGGCAGTAATGGCTTTGACAGGTACAGAAAGCAGTTAGGCTTAACCTAGAGGCAATGTTGTAAAGTTTTCATGCAGCACACAAACAGTAATACAATTAAAACACAGCACAAGAAAAATCCAAAAACCAATGTAGAAAAATAGAGTACATTTTAATTCATTTTTACACCATAATGACAAAAATCAAATCAGTAGAACCGGAGTTATGAATTTTTAAAGTTTTTTTGAAAACTAGCACTTAAAAGTTAAAAGAGCCAACTGCAGACATCTAGTGAGTCCGGGTTAAAGTTGAATAATATGGCTGACCACGATGGAGCGTGGTTCACAAGTAAGAAGTGGATTGGGCCCGCTCAGTACTTACCTGCGGACTTAAAAGAATTTCCGAGAAAAATGTTCAGAGAAAGTAGTGTACAATGGGGCAAGGCTGGAGCAGGTTTCTGTGAAGGAAGCTTTATCATCGGATGGCCTTCTGCTGAAGCCGCAGTGAAGATTTTTACATTTGACCTTAGTTATTAAATTGAAAGTCCATAATTTCCATCGGCATGAGGCAGAGAGCTCTAGCAGAAGACAGTTCCACAAGTTCAAATACCCCTTTGGTGAAGTACTACTGAAAAGGACTTGCTGCCGCAGAGAAGAATGCAGCGGGAGAAGCTGCAAATTCAGTCTGACCATCGATGCACCTTGGGTGGCTAGGCGATCTGGTTTGTCCCAGTCTCTTCTTAGTTCTCAGAGCACATGTAGACCAAAATTGATCCTCAATTTTGTTTTTTGTCCATTTGGGAACCTTTAATTCCACAACCAAGGGTCCAGGATGGGTAAAATGTGCGCTTGGGGATTCAGGACTCACTCAGGCTGGGTCCTGTTGTGGGTTCAAGATGGTGACAGCCTTTAATTTCCGTGTAGCTCTGAACAGGATGCCAGCAAACTAGCCCCTGAGGTCAGTGTGGTAGTTATGGGTGCAAATGAAGATGTAGGGCTCAACAACAGCGCTTGCCTCAGGGGGTTCCAGTCAGGCAGCAAAGCAGTCATTCCAGGTACATCAGCAGTCTGGCAGAGGGCACAGCAAATATCAGCAGCAGGCAGTCCTCTGAGAGCCCTTCCGCAGATCCAGTACTGAACTGAAGAGTATGCTATTTTTAGACCCTTGTGCCCTTTTTCTGGAAGGTGGGAGAAGCTTCTGGAAAGGTTCTTCGAAGTGCATCAAATTTCCTGAGTCCCATTCCATGGCTTCAAGCTGGCTGCAGTGTCATTAGCCCCTATGTTTGACGGCAGAGTACAGGTTCTTCAGCTGTAAGTGGGGATGTGCTGTGCTCCGCCCCCCATCCTGCCACCAGATGGCCCATTAAGGCACTCCTCATCCCTCTATTGTGTGACTGTCAGGGAGGAATTCACAAAGCCTAACTTTTAGCTACCCCTGGTCATAAAAACCAAACTAGGCTCCAGGTACAAAGGGCTACGGGAAGGAAAATGCCAACTTTGTATAACTGCCAGTTTTTAAATTCTGATGAAAACCCCAACTTTACTATTAACTTGAGTTCTTCACCACAATTACAAATATAGCAAATATGACAGCTACCAACTTCCAATTCGAAATGACAGATTATTAAATGTAATAAGGAATCCTTAATGTTATCCTATTATAGGGGAAGTCCTAACAGTAGTGAAAAACATATGTAGGGTTTTTCACTGCCAGGGCAAGTAAAACATAAAAGTACATATCCAACCTTTTACTTACACAGCACCCTGCCCTATGGCTGCCTTAAGCCTATCCTAGGAGTGACCGATACGTAATAAAAGGGGGCTTTAAGGCTAGGGGAGGGTAGCCTAAATGCCAAGTTGATATGGCTGTTAACCGCATGCGTGCGGCGGCTTTTTTCGCGCTGTGCGGCGTTTTTCGAAAAGCCGCGTTACATGACGAGCTGAGCTCGTGATGAGCATGCGAGCGGCACAACTCATGACGAGCTCAGCTCGTCATGAGCGTGTAAGGGGTTAAAAGTGCACATAGGAGCGGCTTATATGTAATAAAAGGGGTGTTTAAGGCCTGGAAAGGAGGTTTAAATGGTCAAGTCGACACAACAGTTTAAAAACTGCACTCAGGTTGCAGTGGCAGGCATGAGACATGTTTTAGGATGATGCTTAAATGGGTGGCACATAAGTGCTGAAGGCCCACTGGTAGTATTTAATTTACAGGCCCTGGAAATATAATATTCCACTCTGCAAGGGACTTTCATGAAAACTGAATATGTCAATTGAGTTGAAGTCAATTAAACCATGTTTTGATTAGAGAGCAGAATCACTTTATCACTGGTTAGTAGTGGTAAAGTGCAGAGTGCCTAGAGCCAACAAAAAATAATTCAGCAGAAAGTGGAGGGAAAAGGTCAAACCATTTGAGAGTGACCCTGCAGACAGACCCATTTCCAATAAAAATGCTACCAGTACTGCAGTTTAATTTTGTGAATCATAAATATTAATACAAGAGTACAATTAATTAACCTGAGGTGAAGTTCTAATAAACAAATAGATAGTATGAGGTTAAGAGGAATACTGGAAACTACTTCAGTGTCCAACATTCCTCAGGAGGAAGCTCTGCAGAGGCTTGAAACAGCAAACCTGGGCAAGAACAAATAGTGGTTTTTGTCACTGTAGTCTCTGTGGCCCTATGGTACAATGGCTGCGCAGAGGTGGTTTTCTACAGCAGAGGAAACAGGGGCTCTGCTGCCTAAAACATAGGGTTTGCTTGCCATATAAATCAGGTGCAGCACATCAGGTTTGGCAAAGTAGGAGCCATTGGCGGGACCCAGCCTATGCCAAAGCCTTATGGAAGATGTTAGTGATCTGCTTACTTGAAAGAATCTGAAACGTTTACCATTGGGCCTAGATAAGCACAGTGGAGGGTATTTGTTTGATGTGAATTAGGTGGAGGAATGAGGGTTCTGAGATTGAGCATTTGGAAAAGATATTGCAGAAGTGGCCAACCAGATGTGTAGTAGTGTTAACAGTTGCTGCATGTATACAAACAAATGATAATTCGCTAATAGTTTTCAAAGAAAATAGTGCTCCCCCTTTTAAGCCATGCTTCTTAAGGGTGTAACCTGCAGGACTGTACTAGTACAAGATGATTCCATTACTGACTTGAAAATATTTTGAGGTGTTGGACAATACAATACAATACATTAGCTGTGTTCTACTTACTTATAATTGCGATACAATTGTAAAACTAGCAAAAAAGGACCACTGTTGTAATTTGTATTATTATTTAGGGCAGTGCTTTTCAACAGTAGAGCCATGCTCAACATCATGGCACTGATTTGTTCACACCCCTAGGCTAGGACCAAACCTCCAGCCTATTGAAAGAAGCATATATAAATGAGGAGGCCATCTACTTCTCATGTGTATATCATAAAGTCCAGCAACCGGCTTTTTTGAGAAATTATATTGCAGAGAGTAAGAAATTGGATTATTACTTTGGGTAAGTGACTGCCCACCTCTAGGAATATTCACAACCTTTGTCAGAATCAACCTCTAAGCCTCTAAATTAACCTTAAATGAACCACCAAAAAACATAGTGGAACTTTGTTTAAAAAAATAAAAAAGCAATACCCCTGTTTTCCTCCCATGGTGAGGGAGGCATTTTGCAATTGCCACTGCCATTTACCACCAGGTTTTACTTGGTGGTGATTAACAGTGAAAACTGGCATGTGTTTGCCGACTAAAGTGGGTGGGCCGGCACTTGGTAAAACCTCCGAAGTCTCTTACTCTGTCAGACTTTTTAGAGGTTTTTATTTGTGTTGTAGACTGAGAAGTCTCCAAGTCGACAAAAGGAAGGGCCTCCTGACTGTAAATGAGGCAGGCGGACCTTCGGTTTGGCATGGAGGTCACTCTAGCAACTCAAAACCAGGCCCTCTATTACTTACTTTCATCATTACCTTCATTCCTGACCTACCCTTTTTAGCACACTTCGGGGCATATTAGCAACAAATAGCGATATTTAACGCTAATTGAGCTTAGCGCATTTTTTTATATCGCCGCGCATCGCCGGATATTATCGCTGAGATAACGTGCTATTAGCAACGTTTATCTCAAAAGCGATGAACTATCCGGCGATAGTGGCTCAGTGGGTGAATATCGCTGGAAATTCAGTGATATTCAGGCATTATCGCCAATAAGGTCTTAACCTGAATATCCACCCCACATTGGATATACAGGTTAAGAAGTGGTCTGAGCAGGCGTTAGGTTTTGGCGATATACGCGATTAGCGCAAATTTTTTTAGCGCTTCGCCTGCCTTGCTAATAGGCAATAGCTGTGTTAGGGACAATAAGTCGCTAACAAGTTGGGTACGCCCACTTTGCACGTAATTAGCGATAACTATCGCTGACATGCAAAGCGGGCCCCAAACCGGTCGCTATCGCCTGCAAACTGTCGCTAGCTGTTGCTAAAAGTCCCGCTAAAGCAGCGATAATTCCCTTGATAATATGCCCCTTTGTCCTTGTCCATGCCTGTTCCTCTGCCCAGCTTATATTACTCTTTCATGTACTGACTACTGGCTGCCACTGTACTTGCCTTCCTTCCCTTCAACGACTTTTGAGGCAACCTCTACATTTAGTAGTGATTTGCCTCTCACCTCCTTCTCGTGCAAAACTTTCTTCCCTGCCTAGAGTTCCTTCCTGGTGCAAAACTTTGTATCTACATCCTGTCCCTTCCAGGTGTGAGATTTTGTTTACTGCTTCCTGTTTGTTCTTGGTAAGAGACTTCCTTTACTGTTTCCGGTTCTCTCCTGGCGCAAGACATTACTTTAATATGGCAAATGTAATCCTACATTTAAGCCATAGGCCCCTGTAGAAGTAGATCTCTTCTGCTGTTCTTTCTTTCTCCGCTACTTGGTATGTGTACATTGAATTTCTTGATTTCCCACAACATTCAGGGCACTTCCCTATTCCTCATCCGGATTGTGACAAAGTAGGGATGGAATTATTATTACACGCCTAGTTCACATTCTCATCCATGTTCTGCCTCATTTCAGTTCATACTCTGCTCCTCCTCTTAGCACTGCTCTTTTCCTGGAACACAAACTACCAGACCTTAACACTTCAGTATCCCATTTATCAAGTTTCACACCCTTAATTCCCCAATCTGTCCTTTACTATAATTGGAATGGACTAGGTGGTCATGGAATAGGGAGCAGTTGGTCTGATGGTGTCATCCTCCCAGCCAAACCCGTCTTCATTTCATGATAGATTGAAAAGCCTCCTAAAAACCATCCTGAGACAGAATGCAGAAGACTCAGACATTCATACTCAATGCAAATTGCACAAACTCTGTTGCCCCGTATACGTTCTTGAGTCACAATCAATGGTTAAGTATTTTTAATTTCATACATTGGAGGGAAAGCATCCCAGCTGGTCAAGGCTTTGGTTAATAGTAACTTTCTGCGGTAATGCAAAGTGTATTTGAAGATGTAAATGGCACTTAAACAGTCAAGCAAGACTTCCTGAATATTTAACAAGGCACTACAGATCTTTTGAGTTCTTTAAGCCAAAGAAATACACCAGCGGGAGAAACTGTTTGGCTTGAGGTGAAAAAAGCCAGAATCATTAATCCTGTTCTAAGAGACAAGTTAAAATATTCCCTGTCTTATATAGTACCTCAACACACACCCCCTACTATACTATAAATTGATCAGCATCTGACAGAGAGAAAAGTGGGCCAAAGCCCTAAAAACTCAGTGGAAGCCACTATTCATATAGGAGGGATGATGACACTCTTGCCCACAGAAGAAATAGAAAGGCACCAGCAGACAAATCATTGACTGTACCATGTTAAGTATGATTGTAGATCAAAGCCTGAGTAAGTCCATCATCACAAAAGGCCAGCCACCTCTATTGCAAAATCCTCCCAAATAATTGAAAGGAGGGAAGGACTTAAAATAGAGCTTCTCCCTCCATTAAATGATGTTACATTATATTACGTTATTTATGCCAATAAACAACATGACTACAATAATTTTCATGTATGAAAAATGCATGAAACTAAAACATATTTAGTTGATTATCCAATATTTTAACAGCCTTTTTAAAAATAAAAATTAATGTAACAATATTTTAATTACAATATAATTAAATTATTTCAATTAATTCTATTAGATAGATTGAAAAGCCTCTTAAAACCATCCTGAGACAGAATGCAGAAGACTCAGACATTCATACTCAATGCAAATTGCACAAACTCTGTTGCCCCGTATACGTTCTTGAGTCACAATCAATGGTTAAGTATTTATATTTCATACATTGGAGGGAAAGAATCCCAGCTGGTCAAGGCTTCGGTTAATAGTAACTTTCTGCGGTAATGCAAAGTGTATTTGAAGATGTAAATGGCACTTCAACAGTCAAGCAAGACTTCCTGAATATTTAACAAGGCACTACAGATCTTTTGAGTTCTTTAAGCCAAAGAAATACACCAGCGGGAGAAACTGTTTGGCTTGAGGTGAAAAAAGCCAGAATCATTAATCCTGTTCTAAGAGACAAGTTAAAAGATTCCCTGTCTTATATAGTACCTCAACACACAGCCCCTACTATACTATAAATTGATCAGCATCTGACAGAGAGAAAAGTGGGCCAAAGCCCTAAAAACTCAGTGGAAGCCACTATTCATATAGGAGGGATGATGACACTCTTGCCCACAGAAGAAATAAAAAGGCACCAGCAGACAAATCATTGACTGTACCATGTTAAGTATGATTGTAGATCAAAGCCTGAGTAAGTCCATCATCACAAAAGGCCAGCCACCTCTATTGCAAAATCCTCCCAAATAATTGAAAGGAGGGAAGGACTTAAAATAGAGCTTCTCCCTCCATTAAATGATGTTACATTATATTACCTTATTTATGCCAATAAAAAACATGAGTACAATAATTTTCATGTAAGAAAAAATGCATGAAACTAAAATATATTTAGTTGATTATCCAATATTTTAACAACCTTTTTAAAAATAAAAATAAATGTAACAATATTTTAATTACAATATAATTAAATTACTTTCAATTAATTCTATACATCACTTTCATTCAGGGTTATATATGTTTAAAAGTAATATATTTAAATTAATTAGGTATTATAATGAAAAAGAAGTTAAAAGTGCTGGAGTATTTTTATTTGTTCTAGATTTGAAATATATATATACAACTAATTTACATTATTAAAATATTTTTTTTGTTTCAAACTTTACCTATATTTTGCCATATAGAGATCTCCTCCTCTGTAAAGTTTCAAAACACTTCCCCCAAAAGTCGAAAAATATATATTTTGTTATGTATTAGTAAATATTAAATGTGATGCAATAAATAAATAAAAACTAATTTAAAACTAATTTTAAACTTTCCCATACTTTATAATACAGAGATCTTCGCCACTTCTATCAAGAAGCTTCAACAGTTTCTCCAGTGTTGCTCTAGTCAAAATCAGAACAATCTAATTCATAGCCACCTACAAACAACACTGACAAAGGCTTACAAACTCAGGCTTTGTTTTGTAATTTTGTTTGTGCACATTCTTTGGTCGCAAGAACAAGTCACTCATATTTCCAGACAGCATGCTGCACATTTCTGATTCAAATGATGATTCATATGAAGAGGAAATGTTTGCAACAGTCAGTCGCTTAACTGCACATCAGCCTGGAAAGCTCTCTTGCTCTATCTGGCTGTGCACTGTGTGTTAGCTGGGATCATGTCCAATTTTTCCCATGTCCGCCATGAGTAATCCAGAGACAGCCAATCTCTGCTCATGCTGCAGCACCATAACTGACACTATCAGTAGGGAAGCTTGAGTATAGTGCTCCACTCTGTCGTACTTCGCTTCACCAGTCGCCTTTCATTGGAACGTGAAAAGGTAACACTACACTCCTCTTAATTTTATTTGGCATTCCTTTTAATGTTGTGGTAAAAAAGTCATTATAATCACACATAGCCAGTGTTAAAAGATAGAGGATGTACAGAGAGAAGTGTGCTTAAGAGGCATTTTCTACAACCTCACCCAACACCTACTCTCTAGCAACTGTTGCTCAGAGAACATTCCGAATGGGTACATTCTTATGGTTCCAGAATCTGCACTACAAAGAAGGGAGAAGACACCACATAGTCATGGATTATTTATCTAAGGGCCTAATTACGAGTTTGGTGGTTCTTCAGCTAGGAATTAAATCCTGTCTGGCAGGCGGTCCTGTGGCAATCTGATGGCAGTGGTCTGTTATGCTCATAGAAGAGCCTAACAGGCGGACTGCCACTGTTAGAGCACTGACTACACCTTCCTACACAGTGTGGCATACACACCACACCATGCAGGAACTGGGTGTACAAATCAAGAGGTGCACTGAATGTGCCCCCCTATCTGCACCCTCAGGTCCAGGAGTGACAGGGGGCCCTAAGACCCATTTGTTTCCTCTCTACCACCGTTTTCATGGCAGGCCTACGACCATGAAAAAGGTGACAGACAGGTTACTTGTAATATGCTCTGCGGTTGGCACCTCCAGCATATTGCTGCTCCCTGAAGCTGCGTGACTGCTGCAGGATCCTAGATCTCTGGCAAACGCAGCGGTTCTGTGGCGGTCCGACCGCCAAACTCATAATACTCTGGGTGGGCGCGCAGTGTGGCGATAGTCAAACCGTCACCATGAGTACAGCGGTCCTATGATAAAACGGTGATAAAACGTCGAGTGGAAAAGTATTTTGGTCAGGGGAGGTTAAGAAGTATTGATGACATTCAGAAGGCTGGAAAGGGCACAACCTGCTCATCAACTGCAAAATAAATAGCATCAATGCTTTGCAATTTAAGCAGAAGTCATGTAATTAGTGTAGAACAGTAGAATTTCACTTATTTTGCCAGCACTAGTTAGCCAAAGACACACGGATGATGGACGAAATGCAGGGCAAATCAAACATTCATGATCAGAGATCTGGGTTAAATCCATTATTTTTTTGCTCGCCATGCCACCCCAGTTTAGACCCAGCCATATGAAAATCAGCCTTGGCCCTGTGCCTCATGGGAACAGTCCAGTCTGAACTGCCAAGCCAGGTCCCCCCTGAACCGGAAACAAGCATCCTGGGGTCACTGGATGATATCGTTCTGCATTCTGTCCATCAAATACTCTTTTTGCATTTGTCACCCCAGTGGGATGGGATATGCCCAGACGTGGGTCCCGTGCTCTCCATGCCACTGGAGTCAAGCTATCCTGGCTGATGACGTGTGAAACCCCGAAACCGGTCCTAGGATGCTTCTTTCCAGTCCAGGGTGAACCTGGCCAGACAGTTTGGGCTGGATTGTTCCCATTAGGCACATATATATATGTCTATATGTGTGTGTGTATATATTACCTACTGGCGGTCGCCAGTAGGTATATATAGTTAGGATTTTTTCTCTATGGGATTTCTGAAAATTCTATGTCTAATAACTTTGGCGTTTGTGGACGGAATTGGCTGAAATTTTCAGGAAAATGGCACATTTTGTTTCTGAGTAGCCCTTGAAAATTTGGGGGGGGGGTTCGTCAAGGGGGGGGCCGAGAAAAAAGGGGGGTCCCAAAACGTGTTTTTAACATTGAGTTTTCCATAGGGCGGTTGGCCTCACTTTTAGCCCGAACGGCTGAATGGATTTGCACGAAACTTGGCAAAATTGTAGGGACTGGTAGCCCGATGTGCCTTTTGTAGGTCTCAATATATGTGCTACAGTGGATTTTGAGAAATTAACGTTTAAAAAAAGATATATATCTGTAACAGCGGACCGGGCAGCGCTCCAGGACGCGTACTTTTCGCGCAACGGAGCTTTGTGAAGCGAAGCTGATTGGTTCTCCGGCGTCTGTAAACATTCCAAACAGTCCATAGCGGCCGCCATCTTGTCTCTCGGTAGGATCGAGAGACAAGCGGAGGCCAAACCGAAGGGGCAAATGACCATAAGGGGGCATAGTAGATCCTCCCTGACCGTTTAGGTTTGATGTGGAGGTTTTAAAAGGGCCCCGCGGGGCAAAAAAAAATAAAAATAATAATAATCGAACAGCTGAATGGATTTGCACGAAACTTGGCAAAATTGTAGGGACTGGTAGCCCGATGTGCCTTTGCTAGATCTCAATATATGTGCTCCAGTGGATTTTGAGAAATTAACGTTCAAAAAAAGATATATATCTGTAACAGCGCACCGCTTCGCGTACTTTTCGCGTTACGGAGCTTTGCGAAGCGAAGCTGATTGGCTCTCCGGTGTCTGTAAACATTCCAAACAGTCCGTAGCGGCCGCCATCTTGTCTCTCGGTAGGATCGAACAGCTGAATGGATTTGCACGAAACTTGGCAAAATTGTAGGGACTGGTAGCCCGATGTGCCTTTGCTAGGTCTCAATATATGTGCTTCAGTGCATTTTGAGAAATTAACGTTCAAAAACAAGATATATATCTGTAACAGCGCTCCGCTTCGCGGAGATAAAATTATATGTGTATTACCTAGCTGTTGCTAACACCAGTTAGCGACGGCTAGTAGAAGATAGCGACCATCTTGGGCCCCACTTTGCATGTGAGTGATATTTATCACTAATGACATGCAAAGTGGGCATGCCAAGATGTTAGCGACTGGAAACAGTCGCTAACATCGCTATCTGCTATTATCAACTTTTGGAAATATTCGAGATAAGCGCGAATATCTCCAAAAGCTACCACCTGCCCTGAGCAGTTCTTAGCCATGTTATCCAATGGGAGGTGGATAACATGGCTAAGAGCATTAGCTCGGTAATGCATGAATATCGCTGAGTTTTCAGCGATATTAATGCATTGCGGTCGTTTTTTATCGTATTTGCGATAAACCTTGATAATAGCAAGGTTTATCTGCGATAATTTCTGACGGTAAAAAAATCGTTGCTAAGCATCGTTAGGGATAAATATCGCTTAACTTTGGTAATATGCCCCAACGTCTGTTAACGTTCGATTCGAAGGAAATCAGGAAGTGTTGAAAAACATTGTCTGCGCCATCTTGTCTTTTTTCAAATGCCACACTTTTGTCGTGCACGGCAGCCATTTTAGATGCCTTGACCAGACCCACTCTGTGCACGCTGTCGATCCTTAGCATGGCTCCCCACCCTCGCAAGCATCTCCCCCAGGCAGTGGTCACCCCCGCTCTCTGTCTTATGCATGGGTAATAAACCTCCCCCCATCTGCGCTGCTCTTCCCTGAGAATCACACCCTGTGCCCGCCCGACACCTCCCTTTCGCCCTATTCACTACCGCACCCTCTGACACTCCTTTTCCTCTGTGTCCGATTGTCCAGGCTGGTCCTATGGTATCAGCTAGCCCTGCAGATGTAGTTTATGGCCACAGCTGTAAAGAATCACCCCTCTTCAAAGGAGTTATAGTAGATCAAGGCCCACACTCGATGAGATCCGTCACAGCAGAAGCGTTGCTATTATCTGAAAACCATCCTGTATTGTGATTGGGGAGGGGACCGAGCCTGAAGCGGAAGATTCCAGGAATGACTCTTTGTACATCAAAGTTTTTACAATTATGTGTCACATTAAAAATATATAGCACTCCGACAAAGTAGTAAGATTATAAAACTTTAATAATTTATAAATATATACAAGAAAACAAAAATAGTAATAACATATAAACATTTTTAGGGAAAAACAACGAAGTAGCGGTCGGCTGTGCGAATAGTCCCAACGCAGCACAACGTCCAGATTTCCGGCGTGGGGCGTCGCGGGGGGTGGGTCATCAGTAGCAAACTGTTGTGCGAATAGTTCCAAGGCAGCAGAACGCGCTGAAATCTAGATGACACGAAAGTGATGTCTAGTAAGTTGCCACCCAGCAAATAACGGCGTGGGGCGTCGCGGGGGGTGGGTCATCAGTAGCAAACTGTTGTGCGAATAGTTCCAAGGCAGCAGAACGATGGCACCAAGGCGATGTCCAGTAAGTTGCCGCACTGGTTTTGGTATCCTACAATGCTGCTCCGAATAACGGCGTGGGGCGCCCCGGGGGAGGCGGCGTGAACGGGCCTCTCCAGGTGGAGTGTCATCTGTTGTAGTGGGGCGCCCCTTTACCGTTTCAGTTGCCATTCCGTCCGTTTTTGGTCCACTGTGTCAAAAGCCGCAATTCAGCTGAGTTGCGCCCACTCTTGCGGTGCAGCGATAGGCGGCTGTCACAGGACTCTCAAAATGGCGGCAGGCTGTTTCCTTTTTGGGCCTGGTCCACTGAAATGGCCCTGGGACACCTTGGAAATCGGACGCTTGTCTGCTAGGTCTTGGACCCCATTCTCGAAAGCGTCCCCTCCGCCTTGAGAATTCATCAAAAGTTTTGGGGGCCCCACTCCTGCAGGCTTCTGGTGGGGAGCGGCTGCCATGATTGCTCGCGGAATGACCACGACTGAGCTACGAGATGGTGGTGCTCTCATGCTGACGCCAGCTTCAGTCTGAAACATCCAGAAACAAGGTGGGGCTTTCATCGTTTGGGAAAAAAAAAAAGTTTTCATCCAATGAAAAGTGTTGTTTTTAGGTCATATGATCAAGCCTTCCATCATTAGGAAACCAAAAGTAAAATGAACCAATGAAAAGTTTTATAAACAAGTCACATGACCTGTTATGCGGCATAGGGTATAAAATGCGGAGAAAATACGTTGGCACGTGAGGCGGCGTCAGTAGCGGACCGATGTGCGAATAGGCCGAAGGCAATACAACGCGCCAAGATCCGGATGGCACCGAGGTGGTGTCATAGTTGAGAGTTCTGAGCAGCGGTTGTAACACTGTCTGAAGCTTATTTGCAGCTGCTGCAGCTTCACTACGCGCCAAGATCCGGATGGCACCGAGGTGGTGTCTAGTAAGGTGCACTGGTGTGGCCATCCTACAATGCTGAAAGTCGGCGTGGGGCGCCCCGTTGGCCTGTGAGTTTGCGTCAGTAGCGGACCGATGTGCGAATAGGCCGAAGGCAGCACAACGCGCCAAGATCCGGATGGCACCGAGGTGGTGTCTAGTAAGTTGCCGCACTGGTGTGGCCATCCAACAATGCTGAAAGTCGGCGTGGGGCGCCCCGTTGGCCTGTGAGTTTGCGTCAGTAGCGGACCGATGTGCGAATAGGCCGAAGGCAGCACAACGCGCCAAGATCCGGATGGCACCGAGGTGGTGTCTAGTAAGTTGCCGCACTGGTGTGGCCATCCTACAATGCTGAAAGTCGGCGTGGGGTGCCCCGTTGGCCTGTGAGATGGCGTCAGTAGCGGACCGATGTGTGAATGGGGCCGAAGGCAGCGCAACAATATTTTCGGAATAGAAGACACCACTAGGCGCTGAGATGCCAATATCCGGATGGCACCGAGGTGGTGTGTAGCAAGTTGCCGCACTGGTGTGGCCATCCTACAATGCTGAAAGTCGGCGTGGGGCGCCCCGTTGGCCTGTGAGTTTGCGTCAGTAGCGGACCGATGTGCGAATAGGCCGAAGGCAGCACAACGCGCCAAGATCCGGATGGCACCGAGGTGGTGTCTAGTAAGTTGTCGCACTTCTGTGGCCATCCTACAATGTTGAAAGTCGGCGTGGGGCGCCCCGTTGGCCTGTGAGATGGCGTCAGTAGCGGACCGATGTGCGAATGGGGCCAAAGGCAGCGCAACAATATTTTCTGATTTGAAGACACCACAAGGCGCTGAGATGCCAAGATCCGGATGGCACCGAGGTGGTGTCTAGCAAGTTGTGGCACTGGTGTGGCCATCCTACAATGGTAAAAGTCGGTGTGGGGCGCCCTGTTGGCCTGGGAGATGGTGTCAGTAGCGGACTGATGTGCGAATGGGGCCAAAGGCAGCGCAACAATATTTTCTACAATATTTTCGGAGTAGAAGACACCACAAGGCGCTGAGATGCCAAGATCTGGATGGCACCGAGGTGATGTCTAAGTTGCGGACCGATGTGCGAATGGGGCCAAAGGCAGCGCAACAATATTTTCTGAAGAGAATACACCACAAGGCGCTGAGATGCCAAGATCCGGATGGCACCGAGGTGATGTCTAAGTTGCGGACCGATGTGCGAATGGGGCCAAAGGCAGCGTAACAATATTTTCTGTATGGAAGATACCAGTAGGCGTTGAGATGCCAAGATTCGGATGGCACCGAGGTGATGTCTAGCAAGTTGCTGTACTGGTGTGGTCATCCTACAATGCTGAAACTCGGCGTGGGTCGCCCCATTAGCCTGTGAGATGGCGTCAGTAGCGGACCGATGTGCGAATAGGCCGAAGGCAGCACAACGCGCCAAGATCCGGATGTCACCGTGGTGGTTTCATAGTTGAGAGGCACTTCATCTGCAGTGGGGCGCCGAGATCCGGATGGCACCGAGGTGATGTCTAGCAAGTTGCTGTACTGGTGTGGCTATCCTACAATGCTGATAGTCGGCGTGGGGCGCCCCGTTGGCCTGTGAGATGGCGTCAGTAGCGGACCGATGTGCGAATGGGGCCAAAGGCAGCGCAACAATATATTCTGAATTGAAGACACCACAAGGCGCTGAGATGCCAAGTTCCAGATGGCACCGAGGTGGTGTCTAGCAAGTTGTGGCACTGGTGTGGCCATCCTACAATGGTAAAAGTCGGCGTGGGGCGCCCTGTTGGCCTGTGAGATGGTGTCAGTAGCGGACTGATGTGCGAATGGGGCCAAAGGCAGCGCAACAATATTTTCTGACTGACACCACAAGGCGCTAAGATGCCAAGATCCGGATGGCACCGAGGTGATGTCTAAGTTGCGGACCGATGTGCGAATGGGGCCAAAGGCAGCGCAACAATATTTTCTGAAGAGAAGACACCAAAAGGCGCTGACATTCCAAGAACCGGATGGCACCGAGGTGGTGTCTAGCAAGCTATGCAGTTGAGTTGTGTGCGCACTTGCGGCGAATAGGTCGAAGGCAGCATAACAATGTTTTCTGAATAGAAGACACCACAAGGCGTTGAGATTCGGTTACCACCGGGGTGATGTCTAGCAAGTTGCCGCACTGGTGTGGCCATCCTACAATACTGCTCCGAATAACGGCGTGGGGTGCCCGAAGGGGGGGGGGGGGAGCCGGCGTGAATGGGCCTTCCTAGGTGGAGGCTCGTCTGCTGTAGTGGGGCGCCCCTTTACCGTTTCAGTTGCCATTCAGCTGAGTTTCGGCTGCTGTTGATGCTACAGTGACAGGCGGCTGCAAGAGGACTCTCAAAATGGCGGCCTGTTCTTTGGATTTGGGCCTGGTCCACTAAAATGGCCCTGGGACACCTTAGAACTCGGACGCTCGATTTTTTTTTCCTTTCCTGTACATGCAAAAAAAGGTAAATGCCCGGTACGTTACACGCTTCATCTGCCACGATGAACTCTCCAGAGGAACCGAAAAAAATATAGTTGTGGTAACTATACCATGCATCGTCATATGGAGAGGTGGCACCAATTAATTATAGTGCTGCATAAAAGAGAGATTTGGAGGAGAACCCCTGACCTGCTAGTACATTCATCAAAGAAGTGGCACTGAGAGCTTCAGAGGCAAGGGAAACGGTCCCAAATATTTAGAAGAACTTTGGAAAGATTAAAATGACATGTTTAGATTGTGGTAAATTAATTTCATGTGGACAGATGAGTGTTACTCTAATAAATACAGCATATGAACATCATCATAGTCGATGGTTGGTAGAGACATTTTGACTATATCCTGGACCTGCCCGTCCTCGCCCAAAATGGCGCCGGAATAAATGGGACTCGTAACTCCTTGTTGTGTACTGGTTGCAGAACCTTGAAATCACGAGATACGTATGCAGTTTTGAAGCACATGGCGGGCGGGGACGAGAATTGATTGAATATTTCGACATCCCTATTGATATTAAGTTCTGATGTGTTATTGATTACTGTACTGTTGAAAGTTCGAATTAACGTCACCCATGGTACTTGCCCGCAAATGTATATGTAGATAATTTTATTGTAACTGGCCCTGTCGTATTTTAATTATAAAATGTACGTCCACCGATTCCGTAACTGTTAGACACCTTAGTTCTTGCAACCTAATGGCCCGCCCGTTACGTTCCTCTACAGTGTAAATGTCTATTCATCATATACGATTACAGTTTGCTCCGTGGCAGGCCCACGTGGTTATAGGCTCGTATTTGTATAATGAAATTTTCACAATAAAGGTTTTTAAAAGAAAACATGGTAGTAGTATATACATTGGTAAAGTTTTTAATAATAGTCACTGTTTTAGAATCATTAAAAGGCAAGTGAAATAAAGCAGACCAATTACATGAAGGGTAAAAGGTATAATACGAAGGAACGCAGTAAAGATAAATGGTCAAGGGCTGTTGTGTTTTCTATTCCTGCAACATAAAGTGATCGATAAGAATCTCATATTCAGGCGTATCGGCGACTAAGACAGCAGGTCGACCCTCTTTTGCTCAACGGCTCCGTCATGGGACGAAGAAACGCTCTTTTTCTCGAAAAAAGAATATATTTTACTTGCAGGACAGTTGTAAAATTTCCGGGAAAGTACATTAGCCTGGAACATTATAACATATATTTAAGAAAAAATAATGTTCGGAAGTAATGAAAAGCGTAATTTTTAGGTGATATGACCAAGCCTTTCATCATTACAATAAGAAAAGTAAAATGAACCAATGAAAAGTTTTATTAACAAGTCACATGACTTGTTATGCTTACGTTACGCGCTGCGCGCCCCGGATGACTTCCGGATGCGCTAACGCGGCGCGTCATATGACGCATTACGCGACAACGCAGGTCCAGAATATAGTCAAAATGTCTCCACCAACCAGCGGTCGGAACACAACCCCTTTCAGCAGGCTAAATAGTTCTGTTAAATGACAACAGAAGGGACAGGCAACAAGAACCATCAGTCAAAGAGGGGAGGGCTAGTTCTTCTCTACCGGGTTACATTGGGGCGCTACCGGAACTGATCGAATTGGTAGTCTACAGTGTTTCTGGATGTTTCAGACTGAAGCTGGGGTTAGCATGAGAGCAGCACCATTTCGTAGCTCCGTTGTGGCCATTCCGCAACCAATCATGGCAGCCGCTCTTTATCGTTATTTTGGGCGGGGTGGGTGGCGGAGCCGAGCTGTTTTGCAGCCATCATTGTGTGGAGTTCAGTTCATCTCACTAGTTTTGTATTTGTCATGAGGGGTTGTTCCTAATGTTTCTATTTTAGCGAGGTCAAAAAGAGATCCCATTAGTGGCCTACTGATTTTACTCAATTCCTTTTCTTTTTTTTTACACGATTTTTCGTTATCTGCAAAGACTAAACAGAGTATTGCGACTCTGTGTTTGTTTGTAAATAGAGAATGAACCAAAGAGAACTAATTCTAAAACAGTAAATACTTGGATAACAATCAATCAAATGGAGAGAGAAGCAGGCACGACGGATTACAACGGGGGCAAAGGCCTGCGTTAACTACCTTTCACTATCTGCAAAGAGAGAGTACTCCTAATAGAAATGAGGGGGGGGGGCACCATTCAAAGCAGATCAGTGTGCATAAACACGAAAATGTTTTCACTTACCACGTACTTGACATTCGACAGCTTATGATATTTGCTATTAAAAAACCATTGAAATTCACTGAAAAAACCATAGGTTATAGACCATATATAGTTAGGAATTAGCATTTACAAAACCTTGAAAATTCACTGAAAAAACCATAGGTTATAGACCATATATAGTTAGGAATTAGCATTTAAAAAACCTTATTTTACTCACACAAAACCATTGAAATTCCATATATAGTTAGTTGCACTAACTATATATCGCGCACCCGCAATCCACTGCTGATCATGTCACATATTACATCATTCATGACATGGTCAGTGACATCACTGATGACATCACTGATGACATCACTGATGACATCACTGATGACATCTCAAATGACATCACTGATGACATCACTGATGACATCTCAAATGACATCACTGATGACATCACTGATGACATCTCAAATGACATCACTGATGACATCACTGATGACATCTCATTTGACATTACTGATCACATCACTGATGACATCATTCATGTGATAATACGATGAACCTCTTCAGACTCTAATATAACCTTAGATACACTCAGTGTAAACAGACACTCACAGACTGTCACTCATGCATGGAGTTACTCACACACCTAGTCAGTCATGCAAAGAATCAATCACACCTCCATTTCCTCAACTATACAGTTATACACACCTTACTTATTCAAACATTTACTAACACATATTTACTCTATTATACAATCCCTGATACAAGTTCACAGTGATCAATACAGCCACTCACACATTCACTGGCTCTTATGCACAGTTATTTATATATGTCAACTCTCGCATGTACTGTGTTTTACATATGTACTTACTTTGACATGCAGCACTGAGATATCCATTCACTCACCAATACACTCATGCACACAGTCAACCGCCCATACAGCTGTTTCCACATGCACTTTTGAACCCATACATCTAGTGAATCAACTGCTCACACATCTATGCACAGAGTCATACACCTCCCAGCCACCCACACACACACACTCAGTCTCCCATACAAATACTTGGGCAACCAATCAATAACCCATATAGTTACTCATATAGCTACTGATCAACACATGCAGCAGTTTACAGAACAACAGACATAATGATGCACAAATTAAGACAGTTTAGTCACTAACCCATGCACTCAGTGAGACACATTTAATCACTCACTCATACAGTCAGGCATGCACCTACTAAATCCTTCATCCAGACACTTATACATCCACTCATTCTTCAATATGTAAGACATATTTTAACTTTACAGAAACATAGTCACTGGATGTTGTCATCAGTGATGTCATCAGTGATGTCATTTGAGATGTCATCAGTGATGTCATCAGTGATGTCACTGACCATGTCATGAATGATGTAATATGTGACATGATCAGCAGTGGATTGCGGGTGCGCGATATATAGTTAGTGCAACTAACTATATATGGAATTTCAATGGTTTTGTGTGAGTAAAATAAGGTTTTTTAAATGCTAATTCCTAACTATATATGGTCTATAACCTATGTTTTTTTCAGTGAATTTTCAAGGTTTTGTAAATGCTAATTCCTAACTATATATGGTCTATAACCTATGGTTTTTTCAGTGAATATATATATATATATGTGGGAGAGGTGTGGCACCGCGGCCAGGACGACTGGCGCTGGAATCTGGGGACCAAGGTTCGATCCCCGGCTCCTGCGGCAGGTTAGCCCAGCACCATGTGACTCTGGGCAATAGCTCGCTTAATCTTCCCGACGGCATCCAGCGCCTAGAGACCCTTACGGGTGATTGTGCGCTTTACAAATGTGGACTTTATATATATATATATATATATATATATATATATATATATATATATATATATATATATTCAACAATAGGAAATCCACGCTTATAAAGAAGGAAATCATCCGGCACTCAGAAGAAGGTATTTTATTTTCAGGCTTCTTAATTCAAGGTTAACATCAACGCGTTTTGGGAGTCAAGCTCCCTTGATCACGATGTGTTTGCCGCCATTGCGGACTGCATAAAATACATACAAGTGGTAGTAAACAGCGTAAACGGACATATAGATCATAGTAAAGCTGTTTCACAGTGCGGTGGCCATTTTAACACTTGTTACAAAATGTCTCATTCAGCATTGGAAGGGCGTTCCGTATCACATTAAATGCCAATTATTATGTTTTTCGGAACCTCATGTTCATCTTATGCATTACAGAACCAATGGGTGAGTAATCAATCAAAATAAAGTGCAAGTGCGCTTTAAAATCGATTCCATTTTCTGAAAATGTACACACATGTTAGGGCAAGTGCCCAAAAAAACTAACTAAGATCATTTACGTATTTTTTCTACGATTCCGTATCGCATGCTGACCAACAAATCTTGACACTTAAACATAATTATCAACCATGAGACAGCTGACAATGAATATCAGATTATTGCATGTTGCTTTATCTATAAGAAAAACTTTTGATGAATGGAATGTGAGCTTTTTGGTAATACATTTAAAACATCCTTATTAATTTCATAAAGTGCTAGTGCTTATATGTAAACAATAATACTCTCTTATTGTAAACAATTGCTATTCATATTGCACAAAAGCGCAAATAAAGTGCAAGTGCTTTCATGTAAACAATACTACTCTCTTATTGTAAACAATTATTATTCATATTGCCCAAAAGCGCAAATAAAGTGCAAGTGATTTCATGTAAACAGTACTACATTATACTTCTACTGTAAACAATTCACTATATCTGCACATTAGAATAAAGTGTCAGTGCAAAAAAAGGAAAATCCAAAACCACTACATATATCAGTATTGATATATTCCTAAAAGCATTTTCCATTCCATTATTTTCGGCCTAATGCAAACATCATTTCACACATTATACTACCACTAATGTATTTAAAAGAAAAAAGGGTTTATTAAAAACACTAACAATTCATAATCTCTCTATGCAGTTTTGATTCACTCAAGGCTATTTGGCTATTTTCTTATTTCTTCAATTGTGCTTAAAACTGGGACAGACATGTATGAAGATCCTCATCTATATATATATTTATATGTATGTATGTATATATATATATATTATTTTTTTTCACTGAAAAAAACCATAGGTTTCAGAGGTGGTATAGTTAGCTGGAGATTTCACTCGTACTAAACCATGGAAATTCCTCTTTTGTAGTTAGTTTGGCTAACTATAACTCACGCCCCTGCGATGCACTGCTGATGGGTAGTCAGACAAAATATTGAAATTAAAATATCGATATACAATAATATCGATGTTTTAATATCGATGGTATAGAATATCGATGTGCCATAATATCGACAGACAGAATATCGAGATTAAAGTATGTATGTTAGTAATATCGAAATTTTGTTGTTTAGTGTTATGTATTTTATTTTGTTGTTTATATGTTTGCTAAATATGTTTAGAAATGTATGTTTGAAAATTAGTAATTTTGTTAACATTTTGCGTTTTAGTATTAGAGCGGGTTGTGGGTTTATAGGGGAATAGGGTGGGAAGTAATTTAATAATAATTAATTAATTAATATATGTTTGTAAATATTTTTAATTACTAATTAATTGGTAATTAATTAATATTAATTAGTTAATTAATTAATATATGTTTGTAAATATTTTAAATAATAATTAATTGGTAATTAATTAATATTAATTAGTTAATTAATTAATATAAATTTGTACATATTTTTATTTGATAATTAATTGGTAATTAATTATTATTAATTAGTTAATTACATTAATTAGATTAATTTTTTAATATATATAATTTTTTGTTATTGTTAATTAATTATTTCGGAAAAATTAATATTAATTAGTAAATTAAATTAATTATAGCTAATGTGCTAATATATTTACTTTATTGTTATTGTTAATTAATAATTAATTGGTAATTAAATAATGTTAATTAATTTTGGGTAAAGGAGTATTTTTAGGGTTCAGGGTCAGTTTTCAGTTCTTGGGTAAAGGGGTATTTTTGGGGTTCAGGGTCAGTTTTCAGTTCTTGGGTAAAGGGGTATTTTTAGGGTTCAAGGTCAGTTTTCAGTTCTTGGGTAAAGGGGTATTTTTGGGGTTCAGGGTCAGTTTTCAGTTTTTGGGTAAAGGGGTATTTTTAGGGTTTAGGGTCAGTTTTCAGTTTTTGGGTAAAGGGGTATTTTTAGGGTTCAGGGTCAGTTTTCAGTTTTTGGGTAAAGGGGTATTTTTAGGGTTCAGGGTCAGTTTTCAGTTCTTGGGTAAAGGGGTATTTTTAGGGTTCAGGGTCAGTTTTCAGTTTTTGGGTAAAGGGGTATTTTTAGGGTTCAGGGTCAGTTTTGGGTTTTTGGGGTACAGGCGTACAGGGTAAAAATAAAATAAATTTAAATTTAATTTAAATCAATTAAATGAAATTAAAAAAAATCAAATTACATTAAATATTACATTTTTAATTTATTTTAAATGTATATGTATTACTTTTAATTTTTTAATTATGTTTTAATGTTTTTATTAATATTTGTTAAATTATATGTATTTTAACATTATTTTTACATTATTATTAATACATTTAAAAAAACGATATTTTTAATTTCGATATTTTTGTACTACGATATTATTTTTTCGATATTTTTGTACTTACCTTTATGAAGATAGGATCCCGATATTATTGTCCTCGATATTTTTGTTGCGATATTTTTGTATTGCGATATTTTTGTGGTCGATATTATGTCATACATTCCTGCTGATGACGTCACATATTACATCACTCATGATATGGTCAGTGACATCACTGATGACATGGTCAGTGACATCACTGATGACATCTCAAATTACATCACTGATGACATCATCCAGTGACTGTGTATTTTTGTAAACTTTAAATATGTTTAATATGTATAGGGAAAGGCGTATTGAAGAATGAGTGGGTGTATAAGTGTCTGAATGGATGATTTAGGAGGTGTGTGACTGACTATAAGTGAGTGATTAAACGTAACTTACTGAATGCATGGGTTAGTGACTAAACTGTGTGAATGTCTGTATCCGTCTATCTGTTAGTGTGTAACTGGCTACATGGGTTTGTGAATAGCTACATGAGTGTCTATATGTGTTATTGGTTGGTTGTCTGAGTATCTGAATGGGTGCCTGAGTGTTTATGTGGGTGGGGTGTGTGCGACTCTGTGCTTAGATGTGTGAGTGGGTGATTCACTAGGAGCATGGTTTCAAGAGTGCATTTGTGATGGACAGTATGGGTGGGTGAGTAGTTGAATGGGTATGTTAGTGAATGAATGTATATCCCAGTGGTACATGTGTGAGTAACTACATATGTGAAAGGAAGTATATATGTGTATTGGAGTATATAAATGGCTAAAAGTGAGAGTGTGTGATTCTGAGAGTGGCTGTATGGATGACTGTGTGCTTGTGTCAGTAATTGTATAAGAGCGTAAGAATGTGCTAGTATTTGTATGAGTATTTGAGCTGGTGTGTGTATAACTGTATAGGTGAGTAAATGGCAGAGCGATTAATTATTTGCATGACTGACTAGGTGTGTGAGTACCTCTATGGATGAGTGGTGGTGTACGAGTGTTTATATAGGTGTATGAGTGCATATGATAGTCCTGTACTGAGTGACCATAAGTATGAGTGACTGTACAGGTGATTGGGTGGATGTGTATGTAAGAATCAGTGAGTGTGTATGTAGTTACTGCTGTTGGAGTGTCTATGGTTTTGAGAATGGCAGTCTGTAATTTAGAGTTGGTGTATCAAAGGTTATATTAGGGTGTGAGATGCTGCATCAATTTATCACATGGATGATGTCATCAGTGTTGACATGCAGCTCCCCATGTGGAAAAGCAATTCAGCTTTGCTTCATTGAAGTGAGAGCAGGTTTCCTTGCTCTCGCATCAATGAAGCAAAGCAGTTTTCAGTGACAGGGCTTGAGCCATGAGGCTCCCGCCCTGGCATTGCAAACAGCAGTTTCTCGGGGGTGGGCACCCTGGGACACTGCAGGAGCTGGCCCTGGGGGTAGGGGTACCCAGGGCCATCACTGGCTCCAGGAGGGGGGACTCGCTGCCCCCTCCCACCATTGTCAAAGTTCCGGAGAGCTGGTGGTCACGGATCCCCATTTTGAATTTGAAAAATTAGAGCCCCGGGCAGGTGGCAGTCCCCGGTGCGTGTGGGGGGGCTCGAACCCCCCCCACACAGGTAGGAGCATGTGCCCCCGCAAATATTATAGAAAATCCCCGGGTGGGTGGCGGTCCCCAAGGCTTGGGGGGTCATGGAGACCCCCACCCATTTAAAACAAAAGCCCCGGGGGTGGTGGTCCCTGGCGTTATGGAGGGGCTGTGAGCCCCCCACAAATATGTAAACAAAGCCCCAGGGGTGGCAGTCCCCGGGGCTAAATAATACCGAAGCAAGGGAGCCCGCGCCTTGTTTTTTTTAATTTTCACAGCCGGATTCGCGCACCCAGCTGGAATTCTGTGATTTTTTAAAAAATGCATTTTCGGGCTCTGGGGGTCCTTGTGGGACCCCCTGAGCAGGCCTAGGGGATCAGGGTATGTCTACCCTGCCCCCTTTTCTTGTTTTGCACCTTTGTTTTTCTCTTTTCTTGTGCCTCGGTTCTACCGAGGTACAAGATGTCTGTCAACACTTCCTGGTTTGTAGTGTTGAGAGCCAATTAGAATGAAGCTCGTGATCGTCAGGGTGCGTGGATCCACCGCGCCTCTATATATCAATATTTATTTTATTTAGATTTTCTCAGCAACTACTGAACGGATTTACACCATTTAACAAAAAGAGTTCTTTCTGAACCAAGGGGTACCTTTTTGGCAAATTTGTTGTAATTCTGTTCAGCAGTTCGGGCTGTAGCCGTGTCTAAAGTTACCTATGGGAATTAACATGAAAAAAACACATTTTGGGACCCCATTTTTTCTATGCCCGCGCTTACCAAATCACCTCAAAACTGTCAAGATAGGAGCGGACCGGAGCGGGCCATACGTTTTGAAAATTTCGCGAATATTCATCAACCGGCAGCAAAGTTATTGGGAAAACAAAAAATTAGTTTCCTGTGGAAACTAGGTCCTAAGTATAACTATCTACTGGCGACTGCAAATCCACCCGCGAGAGGATTTGCAGCTTTTTTTTTTTCAGTAGAGGGTGGCAACTTCGTGGATAAATATGCAGGCAGGACTCATTCTGGTACAATGCTCCTGTCACAAAAATTAAACCTCAACAGGAAGCATTTACAGATATACATAAAGCAGGTGCCAGAGTTGAAGCTCAAATTCAGTCACGCATTATAATCAGCCCAAACAGCTAGTGAGTATGGAGACTAGGCAGGTGTGCTTCCTCCCCATATATACCGCCTAAAATTAGATGTAATCTTTGATGGAGGTCTTTGCATCCACAAGTTTCTCGGGCGCAATCCCCGTGTACTTCATGTGGCCAGGAGGCTGCTTCCTTCTCATCTGCTGCTCTGATCGGTCTCTGACCCTTTAAACAAGAGGCTTGTGAACTTGCATGGAAGCACCGCCCGTTTGGCCCCACACACACTAGGGTAAGCAATGTCTTTGCGCCCTTTCCTCACAATGATGGACAGCTGTATTTTAGCAAAAGCACTATACATTTACCCAACCAGGTAGCACTTACTTATTAGAGAGTAGAAAGTACTCCAGTTGAGTAGAGGTATGGCACAACACAGTGGCATCTTCGTGGAGAAATATGCAGGCAGGACTCGTTCTGGCACGATGCTCCTATGCCCGAGTTGAAGCTCAAATTCAGTAACGCATCATAATCAGCCCAAACAACTAGTGAGCATGGTCGAGACTAGGCAGGTGTGCTTCCTCCCCATATCTACCGCCTACAATTAGATGTAATCCTTGAGGGAGGTCTTTGCTTCCACGAGTTTCTCAAGCGCAATCCCCGTGTACTTCCTGTGACCAGCAGACTGCTTCCTTCTCATTTGCTGCTCTGATCGGTCTCTGACCCTTTATAAACAAGAGGCAAGTGAACTCACATGGAAGACCCGCCCGTTTGGCCCCGCCACACACACACTAGAGTACACGACATCACATTATTGCAAATGGCAAAAAAATCCACAAGTTAGCGAGAAAATCCACGAATTTGCAGATTTTTTTGCCCTTTCGCGCAAATTCGTGGACCTTGGATCCGCAAAATTTGCCCATACTTTATATATAGGGTGCACGAGCAACGTTGCTTCCTTTTCCTGTCACCGCCACTGAAGAAGGGATAAGGAATCCTGAAACGCGTTTGGCGAATGGAACTATGCTGATGCCTTCACCTTGTTTGAGTGTCTGCCAGCGAGTTGTCATCAATAAAGGAAGGTGAACAAATTATCTGCCTGAGGCTACACTCTGTTTGGGGCTACCTGTTTGTTGGATATATATATATATATATATATATATATATACATATTACCTACTGGTGGTCGCCAGTAGGTATATATAGTTAGGATTTTTTTCCTATGGGATTTTTGAAAATTCTATGTCTAATAACTTTGGCGTTTGTGGACGGAATTGGCTGAAATTGTCAGGAAAATGAAACATTTTGTTTCTGAGCAGCCCCTGAAAATTTGGGGGGGGTTTGCTAGGTCTCAATATATGTGCTCCAGTGGATTTTGAGAAATTAACGTTCAAAAAAATATATATATCTGTAAGCGCGCTCCGGGCAGCGCCCCGGTTCGCGTACCTGACGCGTAACGGAACTTCGCGAAGCGAAGCTGATTGGCTCTCCGGTGTCTGTCAACATTCTAAACAGTCCGGAGCGGCCGCCATCTTGTCTCTCGGTAGGATCGAGAGACAAGAGGAGGCCAAAACAAAGGGGGAAATGACCATAAGGGGGCATAGTAGATCCTCCCTGACCCCCTAGGTTTGATGTGTAGGCTTTAAAAGGGCCCCGCGGGGCAAAAAAAATAAATAAATGTTTTTGTTTTTTTTTGCGTGGGGAGCGCCCGGTACGCGCACCGGGAAGCGGTCTGGGGAGCGTACTATAAGGAAAAAAGAATGATAGACTATGATATTTTGAAATATTGTATGTTTATTGATTGTTCTTTTTGTTGTTTTTTTTAATTTAAGTAGCAGTATTTATGATTATTAAATATAAATTTATTTTTGGGATTGTGCACAGTATACTATAAGTCTGACTTTACATTATAATCAATTTGGTACTAGTTTATGAATTACATATAAAAATGATTAAAGACTCAAACAATTTTTTAATATTAAATATAATTTTATTTTTCTGATTCTTTTTCAAAATTTAATAGAACGTCTAACATTTGACTGTCCGATATGTCTTCTTTTTGACTGAACATAACTTCCCACATTTGACCGTCCTCATATTGAAGTAAGAAATCCACAGATTCTACACATTGTAGAAGTTAATGGTCTCGTGATTCATCCATGAATTCCAAGTCAATGGGTTCAATGATTTCCTCATTGTTCATGTCTAGGACAATTTCAAAGGAAACGTTCTGTTCTCCTTCCATTTTTGTGCTGAAATTTGCATAAAAAATAAATATATCAGTAGAGATAGGGCACTGTTGGGTTTAAGTTCAGACAGGTACTTTTGAGGCGTGAAGTAGTACTATTAAAAAGTGCCTGTGAAAAAGCCTAAGTAAATTCATAATTATACCACAGAAACCTAAATCAATTCATAATTATAATAAACAAGCCTTTCTCAATGTCTAACTCTTACAGAGGGATAGTATATAACTATCTGAAAATGTTTTCAAATTTATAAAATAACATCTTACCTTTTAAAAACAAGTTTAAGTTGTGAGTGAAAATGATCTTGCAATGTAGTTCAGGAAGTAGTAGTCAAAATGGCTGTTTTTCTCCCTCTTTCTTTATATATATTCAGGTACATAACCAATCAAATGTCAGGTAAAAAAAGTAGAAAATGAAAGTAACATTTTAATTGGTTGTCAATTCCAACACTTCAGATGTGTTTTGTGAAGTAATTTACCTCAGGGTATTTAGAGAGGTCTACAGGCTAAATGGTAAAATGGAATTTCAATCAAATTTGTGAAAATGGTAGGGATTGGTATGTAGTATGAGCTAATCTATATTTGGTGAAAGTGTCTCCAGTCGTTTTTTCTGTAAATTACTTTCCCACCTTTTTTAATTGAGCGCTTCCCGGTGAGCGCCCCTGTACGCGAACCGGCAGCGTTAAGGGAGTCCTCCATTTTGTGTTTCGGTAGAATTGAGATACAAGATGGAGGGCAAATAATGTTCAGAATGGGTAGAAGGGGGCACGGTAGACGTATCCTGACCTCCTAGGTTTTCTGAGGGTGGCTGAGGAGGCCCATATGTGCGGGAAAAAAACAAATTTTTTTAAAATTTTCGCGTGGTTAGCGTCTGGTGCGCGTACCGGGTAGCGCTCCGGAAAGCGTAAATTGTGAAAATTAGTAAAAAAATAGTTACATTTAAAATTTGTTTATGGTGATCATAGTTAGGGTAGCTCTGAGAAGAGCTTTTGGGTTTGTGGTAGATTTAGGTACTTATAAGTAGGTACCAATGCACAGTCTTAAATTCAGGATGAAAATTCTGTTCCCCTCATCTGAGAAGTGAACTCCATCTCCTCTGTAGATATCTTGCATGTAGTAGCGCAAGTTATTGTTGTACATGGAGCCCATTCCATGGCCTCTCATGTAAGCTGAAACAGACTTATTTACATGCTTCCTCGATTTCTCAATTTGTGGACAAAATTGGTTCAACCACCTCCATTTCTGTCTTTGGCATATATTTGAATATACCAAGGCAGTTTGAGGAACAAGTGCCATCAATTGGTCAAAGGTGTCCTTTAAAAGCATTTCCAGACCTACCCCAGTCAAAGTGCCCAAGTCATTTCCTCCACAGTGCACAATTAACAGGTCAGGTTTTGGCAAATGCAAAAAGGTTTTCACCAATGGTATCAATTGGTGACATTTTAATCCTCTGTGGCCAATCCACTTGATTTCCACATTTTGTAAATTGAGGTTAGGTAAATTTCTGTTATCAGCATACCTTTGAGCCCAGTAGATGTAACTATGTCCAACAATCCAGACAGAAAACATGGTGAGAGAAGGTTCTGCTGCAGTCAGATGAAGTGTGGCAATGAAATGGCAGTTGAAAAAATAAGAGTTTATAATGAAAAAAACTGTGGAGTTTCTGTGCTAATGAATCAGTAGCAGTGATTGGTGGATTTTGATTGCTGGAAACAGAAAGTTAGGGTGCATGGATGAGTTCTTTGAAAGATGTAATTTGAATGGTCAAGAAAAAATCATTTTATGAAAGATTGCACTGGATACGCAGGTGCACTGAGAGTTCAGAGTTCAATTGAAACATTGTTGTGTGAACTTGCAAACATCAGAGGTCTTTCAGGAGGTGGTTGCTATGCAAAAAAGGCAGAAAGGGCAGAGGGGGGAAGGGTGTTGATTTGAAAAAAGTGAGGGAAGAGTTTTGATTGGGTGACATGAGAGATATGTGTGATGAATTACAGCATTTCTGTGCTTTTTTTGGCTGCAGCCTCTGGAGTGCATACCCTTTGTTCTGCTGAAGACAAATTGGTGTGTGTCTGAGACTGTTTTGAAACTCATAAAGTATTTGCTAAGGTGAGAAAAGATTCATTTAATTTATATAGAGAATAGTATGCTTTAGGGAGAAAATTATGAAGAAAGTTGTGTATTTAAAATGTTGCTTTGTGTCAAGTGTTTTACAAATAGATTTTCATTCTTTGAGTTACATAGCCATGTTAAAAGTGACGCAAAAATGGTGCAAGGGTCTTAAAAAAATGCTTTCATGTGTCTTAGGGCATTTTAACTCACTTCCCCATGAATGTGGTTGAATAATTGCTTTACATGATGTGTTTAAAAACGTTTTTTGAAATCAATTAGGTTTCTTGATATGTACTGCTAGAGTTTCATAGGTTGCTTGGGGCATATTTACAAGGCTTTTGAGTTATTTTGATGTAATTTTTCCCATTTTAATTTAAGACATTTCCTTGTGGTGCAAGGTCCTTGTAAATTCGCCCCCATGTGTGCTTGGCAAATTTAGATTTTGATTCTTTGAGTTACATAGCCATGTTAAAAGTAACGCAAAAATGGTGCAAGGGCCTTAAAAAAACGCTTTCATGTGTCTTAGGGCATTTTAAGTCACTTCCCAAAGAATGTAGGTATATAATTGGTTTACATGATGTGTTTAAAAACGTTTTTTGAAATCAATTAGATTTCTTGATATGTACTGCTAGAGTTTCATAGGTTGCTTGGGGCATATTTATAAGGCCTTTGAGTCTCTCTGATGTTATTTTTCCCATTTTAATTTAAGACATTTCCCCGTGGTGCAAGGTCCTGGTAAATACGCCCCCATGTGTGCTTGGCAAATTTAGATTTTGATTCTTTGAGTTACATAGCCATGTTAAAAGTGATGCAAAAATGGTGCAAGGGCCTTAAAAAACGCTTTCATGTGTCTTAGGGCATTTTAAGTCATTTCCCCTTGAATGTAGGTATATAATTGATTTACATGATGTGTTTAAAAACGTTTTTTGAAATCAATTAGGTTTCTTGATATGTACTGCTAGAGTTTCATAGGTTGCTTGGGGTATATTTAAAAGGCATTTGAGTCCCTTTGATGTTATTTTTCCCATTTTAATTAAAGACCTTTCCCCGTGGTGGAAGGTCCTTGTAAATACGCCCCCATGTGTGCTTGGCAAATTTAGATTTTCATTCTTTGAGTTACATAGCCATGTTAAAAGTGACGCAAAAATGGTGCAAGGGCCTTACAAAAACGCTTTCATGTGTCTTAGAGCATTTTAAGTCACTTCCCCATGAATGTAGGTATATAATTGCTTTACATCATTTGTTTAAAAACGTTTTTTGAAATCAATTAGGTTTCTTGATATGTACTGCTAGAGTTTCATAGGTTGCTTGGGGCATATTTACAAGGCCTTTGAGTCCCTTTGATGTTATTTTTCCCATTTTAATTTAAGACATTGCCCCGTGGTGCAAGGTCCTTGTAAATACGCCCCCATCTGTGGTTGGCAAATTTAGATTTTGATACTTTGAGTTACATAGCCATGTTCCATACAGTGCTCACCTTCTGCGTAGTCTTTGATATGCTAGACTCCATCTGCACGATGAGATATCTAAGCAAAGGAAACACAGGTGATGTGATTGTGAAATGAGCAAAAGAAATTCCACATTTTTCAATTACATCACCTGTGTTTCCTAACTTTACGAATCACATTGTGCAGATGAGGTTTAGGCCTGTCCACGGACACAGAAGAGGTCTGGCCTTTGTTCAAGAGTGAAGTGGACATGACTTACTTCATTGGTAGGCCTGCACATGTATTATCTCCTCTGTACTCTTCAACAAGCTTAAATTTCATCTGCAACCCTGAGTAGGCCTCACCTCAAACAAACCTCTGAATAGGCCACACCTTATCGTCATCCTGAATCAATCATTTAAAATGTTAGGGACAGATTTATGATAGCCGTGTGCCTCTTTTGCGCCACTGTGCGTCACTTTTGTGACGCAGCGGCGGTGCAAAAGATTTGCTATGTGGCGACATATTTAAAACTTGATGCATCTAGGCAGATGTGTCATGCTGTAAAGTCCTGTGCCACGTGAAACCGATGCAGCAGTGATGCAAAAGATGCACCATGTTGCAAGACAGGCCTCACTTCATCTCCAACAAGATACCGTCAGTTTAAACTGTAAACATTTAGGACTGTGTAGGGGGCATGGAGAAGCTGAATCTTCTGTAAATGTCAAAATTGTTGTATACAGTGCTCAACTTCTGTGTACTCTTTGATATGCTAGACTCCATCTGCACAATGAGATACCTAAGCAAAGGAAACACAGGTGATGTGATTGTGAAATGAGGAAAAGAAATTCCACATTTTTCAATTACATCACCTGTGTTTCCTAACTTTACGAATGACATTGTGCAGATGAGGTTTAGGCCTGTCCACAGACACAGAAGAGGTCTGGCCTTTGTTCAAGAGTGAAGTGGACATGACTCACTTCATTGGTAGGCCTGCACATGTATTATCTGCTCTGTACTCTTCAACAAGCCTAAATTTCATCTGCAACCCTGAGTAGGCCTCACCTCAAACAAACCTCTGGGTAGGCCACACCTTATCGTCATCCTGAATCAATCATTTAAAATGTTAGGGACAGATTTATGATAGCCGTGAGCCTCTTTTGCGCCGCTGTGCGTCACTTTTGTGACGCAGCGGCGGTGCAAAAGATTTGCTATGTTGCGACATATTTACAACTTGATGCATCTAGGCAGATGTGTCATGCTGTAAAGTCCTGTGCCACATGAAACCAATGCAGCAGTGATACAAAAGATGCACCATGTTGCAAGACAGGCCTCACTTCATCTCCAACAAGATACCGTCCGTTTAAACTGTAAACATTTAGGACTGTGTAGGGGGCATGGAGAAGCTGAATCTTGTGTAAATGTCAAAATTGTTGTATACAGTGCTCAACTTCTGTGTACTCTTTGATATGCTAGACTCCATCTGCACAATGAGATACCTAAGCAAAGGAAACACAGGTGATGTGATTGTGAAATGAGGAAAAGAAATTCCACATTTTTCAATTACATCACCTGTGTTTCCTAACTTTACGAATCACATTGTGCAGATGAGGTTTAGGCCTGTTCACGGACACAGAAGAGGTCTGACCTTTGTTCAAGAGTGCAGTGGACATGACTCACTTCATTGGTAGGCCTGCACATGTATTATCTCCTCTGTATTCTTCAACAAGCCTAAATTTCATCTGCAACCCTGAGTAGGCCTCACCTCAAACAAACCTCTGGATAGGCCACACCTTATCGTCATCCTGAATCAATCATTTAAAATGTTAGGGACAGATTTATGATAGCCGTTTGCCTCTTTTGCGCCGCTGTGCGTCACTTTTGTGACGTAGCGGTGGCGCAAAAGATGCGCTATGTTGCGACATATTTACAACTTGATGCATCTAGGCAGATGTGTCACAGTGTAAAGTCCTGTGCCACATGAAACCTGCGTCAGGTTTCATATAGGCGTTTTGTTGCAGGGTGGGCATTCATTTGCATGAAAGCCCTGTAAAACTAACACAGTGAAATTTAGAAGATTTCACTGAGTCAGCTTTATGGCATTGCTGAATCAAATCCTTACGCCTGTTTGAAACAGGCATAAGGAGTGATGCACCATGCAATGTGTGGCTTGCCCCTGTGCATTGCAGTAGACATGTCGCGCTTACGACGTGATTCCTGCAATGTGCCGCTTTTGCGGCACAGATGCGTGACGCATCTGTGCTGGTTTTGCTCAATGGTGCTCCACATTGTAAATGCGGCACACCATGGGTGGCAGAGCAGCGGCACACGTTAACTGGTGCATCCCTGGGGATGCGCCAGTTAACATAAATCTGCCCCTTTACATTTAAGTATGAGCAGGAGACACAGAGTCGGTGAGGCTTATCCAAGGTTAAGAAGAGATGAGTCCTGTTCACTGAAAACTTGGACATAGGCCTCACCTCCTCAGCATCGCTGGACATGGCTAAATAATATCTGCAAAATGTTACTCTTGTTAAACAATTTTACTATTATAGTCTCTGAGATTTGTCTCTTACTCTGCAACATCTCATTGTTGTTCTCTTTCTTTAAAGATAACGACAACATCAACCATGAGTGATAATGAGCAATCCGTTGATCTCGATCTTATCATTGAACTTGTCATTGAAACGTCAGGAGAAGTAGATCCCTTGGATGATTTAAATCCTGAGGATGATGAAGAACATGAAGAGGATGCCGATTTGTCAGAATTGTATGACATAGGGTGGGAAGCTGACCTGCTTGAGCCTATGGAACTATGAACATTTATTTTTAAAAGTTACTGGAAATGAAAAGTAAATATGTAAAGCGTTTCATTTAAAATTAAACACAACTTCAAAAACAGGTTGTGTGTAGTGTCTTTAATAAAATAGTCAAATATGCTCATAAAATTAGTTCAGATTCACATATAAAACAGCACAGGTCAAATGTAGAAGCATTCCATTTCTTTGCTACTATTTGTGACTACTAAATTTGCCAATGCACTAAAAATTATTGTATGTAAAAATGACAAGTAGTGTGTTATATTTTTGATGACTGTTATTGATTTACTGTTTGCTAATAGTGGTTAATAACATTTTTAATTATATTTTACCACAGATTCAACTGCAGATCATTTCAAAAGTACATAATGCCATCTAAACAACGAAACCGAAAGGCTACAAAACGTCAAAGACAGCAGCTTACTAAATTCTTGCAGCAGTCCTCTACAATAAAAACTCGTCAAGTCACCAAGAAAGCTCCGGGTAAGACAACGAAATCATTCATAAGAAACATTTGTAGAAAAAAAAGTAGTAGTACAGAAAATGTTTTAGTCCAGAAAAAGAGAACCAATTTAAACGGAAAGGAAAGGCCAATCAAAAATGTTACTGCTAGAGCAGGAGATAACTCTGTGCATGGTAGTAGAAGGAAAAATCAGTTTAGGGACATTCGTAGACGAATGTTCCGCAACAGGATAATTGGCAATTTGTTAAAAAATATTAAGAAAGGTCAACAGAAAGTGGTTTTTTATAAGAGAAAAAAAAAAGTTGAGAAAATTATTGATCAGGCATTTGAAATTAAGCGAAAGTTATTTATTTTGATAATCAATAGAATTAGGAAGCTAAACAAGGCAATTTATGATTTCAAAAGAAATAGTAGATGGAAGAGAACAGTTAATCGTAGTAATTTTTGTGAAGTTTTTTCAGGAGAATGGATGCATAGTTCAAGTTGTGAGGCATTTTTTAATGAGGAGAGTTATTTCCAGGATAATGATTTGGTGCATGCAGTTGGCACCAGTGGTCGAGCTTATGAGGTGAAAGATGGTTGTCCAGTTGAAAAAGAAAAACTTGTGACAACAGAGGCAGAAGAGGTGTTAGGTAATGAGGTTTTAGGAGGACGTCCTAAGGGACCAGTGTATATCTGGAAGTGTAGTAGTATTTGCAGTGTGCGACAGGATTCCATCAATTTGCTTTGTGATTTTGTACGGACATTTAATAAGAAAAGTTTAAAACAGAAAATGAAGTTGTTGCAAGAATTAGATCCTTGCAGAGTGAGAGAAGTGACAGGTTTGCATGGTCATTCACTGGCTTGTCTTTCCAGGAGAGTATGCCAGAGTGTTTTTCATCATTTCAGGATGCTAGCAGTGCATCATAATAAAGTGAGGAAATTAGTTAGAATGTTGTATTATGCTAAGAGTCCAGCAATTATGCTTAAACAATTATGCACTGCTCTTTTGCATGGTTCTGAAATAGATGTGAAGAATATTTGTGAAGAAATTTAGTTTTGTTACTTTGCAAGTAAACAGGAGAATGTTGAAATTGACCCAGAAGAAGAGGGTAATGTGGAAGATAGTGAACAGGTTTCCAGTACAGATAATTTTCAGAAGGAAATTGCCACGTTTCAGGTGAAATCAAGTGAGAGGCCTAATTTCACTTGTGTGTGTTGTCGACGCACTTATTATAAGAATCAGACTAAGTTAGTGGATTTATATGCGAAAAGTGAAAGGGAAAATAATAGTGAATGGAAGGATTTTGCAACATACTTGATGGTAGAAAATTGTTTTGATTTGGGATTGGATCAAGGTGTGTGTACTTATTGTTGTAACAAATTAAATCAAAACCGGATGCCTGCTAGAGCGGTTCATAATAATCTGGAATTGGTTGAGATTCCTTCTAAATTGAAGGATTTAAATACTTATGAATCTATTTTGATTCAAAGTATCCATCCCTTTCAGGCTATTGTAAGAATGGAGCCAAAGACAGGGAAAATGCCTCCATCAGATTTACAGAGAGGATTAAAGGGAAGAGTTGTTTATTTGCCTCTAGATTTGAAGAAAAACATTAATACAATTGGAGTAGAAAAAGTGGAAGAGGAACCTCTGGTTATCTTAGTTAATGGTGTTCCGACAAAGAGTAAGAAAATATGGCAAGATTTAGTGGATGCTAGGAAAGTCAAAAAGGCAACATTGTATTTGAAAAAAAACAATAAGTACTACAAGAATGTATATGTTGCAGAAGAGGAAGTAAGTGAAGAAGAGGATAGCGATTTGTGTGCTGGTCAAATTGAGAAAGTAGAACCCTCTAAAAATGAAGAAATATATGAACATTATAGTGTTCATCCTTTGCATTCCAAGGAAGTCATGGGGAATGCTATTGAGTTGTTTCGAATGAAACAAGCCAAAGGGAGTCCCATTAGTGTTTGGGAGGAAAGTTTGGAAGCTCGGTGTTTCCCACAGCTATTTCCAACAGGTCAAGGAGGAAGATATGAGGAGCGACCTCATCAAATTCCTGCTTCTGAATACCGGACTTTACGATTGTATGCAGAAGATCCTAGGTTTCGTCAATGCATTCCCTATTTGTTTCATCTCCTGTTTGAAAGCGATCTGTCTGGACTGTCATATGCAGTGAACCACATCTTGAAAAGTGGTGTACAGATGCAAAACATCTCGGCAAGTGACTTTATGGATAAAGTCAATGTGCAAGACAGTATTCTGGATTCTCACCTGATTAATCTCATGGCGTGTCAGCGTGGTACTAATGAGTACTGGTACCGTCGTCATGGTGATTTAAAATGTATGCTGAGGAACTTAGGAACTCCCACATGGTTCCTCACTCTCAGCTGTGCCGAGTATGGCTGGGAAGACTTACTTGAATTTCTACGAGAGGCAAATGGAAACATTGAAAATATCGAATTCAAGACACCCGGAGAACTGTGCTCTTTGGATCCAGTGAATGTATGCAGGTACTTCAATCATAGATTTGAAGCTATGATGTCTTTCATCATGAACAAGAAAAATCCACCTCTTGGAGAGGTGTTGAATTTCTTCTGGAGAAAGGAGTACCAAGCAAGAGGTGCTCCTCATATACATATGCTGCTGTGGATCAAGGATGCACCTAAATTTGGAACAGATCCAGAAGATTTAGTGATGAGTTTCATAGAACAGTATTCTATATGTGCTGTTCCAAACGCAAAGGAAGACAAAAGTCTAAGAGAACAAGTTTTACGCTTCCAAAGCCATCGTTGTGGAAAGTACTGTCGTCGTAAATTCAGAAACAAGGACAAGTTCTACACCAAATGTCGTTTCGCCTTTCCACGACCGATGATTTCTAAAGGAAGAGTGAACAGTTTGATGTCTTCGCTGCGACATAATGTGATGAAGAAATCACCTAAAAACACATACAATTTGAAAAGGAACGAAGAGTCCAAGTACATCAACGACTACAACCCAGTGATTTTGTCCATGTGTAATGCTAACATGGATATACAGTTTGTGGCTGATAACTGTATGGCTGTGGCTCGGTATGTGACATCTTACATCACCAAAAAAGAAAAGACAGAATTGAAGGATATGTGGGAGGACATTTCCCATGAAAAGAGCCTCAGTAAGAAGTTGTACAGTTTCAGTCTGAAGATGTTGTCACATCGAGAAATCGGAGCTTACGAATGTTCTGACCGGTTGTCTTCAGCAAGTCTCTATGCCAAATCCAGGAGTATCGTTTGGGCGAGTCTTGGTCTTGCTGCAACGCGTAATCGAGTTCTGAAACGTGTGCGGGAAATTGAGTATTTGGGGGAAAAGGAGCCAAACAGTACCGATATTTTGAAGACCAACATCTTGGATACATATTATCCAAATAGAAGCAGTCACCTCGAGAATGTTTGTCTGTATGAGGTTCTACAAAATTACATATTCAAGAGGAACATCAAAGAAGATATTGATAAAGGAGTGTATGCTGTAATTGGAAGTGAGGGATGTCTGGTCAAGCAAAGTAAATGCCACTTGGTAAACCATCGAAAATTGAGTGGCGAATCTCATGAAAAAAAAGAGTTTTTCTATTTAGCACTTTTGCAACTTTTCAAGCCTTGGCGTGCAGAAGAGGAACTGCTTGGAGATTTCCTCTGTTACGAAGACTCTTTCAATGCCGCCAAGGAGACCATAGAATGTCCTGTTTTTCCCAAATATCTAGAAATGTTGAATGCGGAAATCGAGCAGGAAGCAACGATTGCAGCCGAGATTGCTAGAGACAGTTCTCAGGACAGTCAGAGTTCTGTTTCATTGAGTCAGGATCCACTAGGAGAACCAGTTATCGAAAATGAAGCTGCTCCTGCCATGATTGAAGTGGAAAGAGCCATGGCACATGCTCAGGAGGATGCGGTTAACTTAGAAGACTTGGAAAGACAACTCAACGTTGAGCAGAGGAAAATATATGACGAAGTTACCAACCAAATTGATCATGGATTAAGTCATGAGAAGAAAGAGTGCTCATGTACGTCGTTGAAGCCTGTCCGACTGTACGTGAGTGGAGAAGCGGGAACTGGAAAAAGTTTCCTCATTAAAGCAATTTCATGTTATTTGCAGAAAAGGACTGAGTCATCGCTGTCTTGTGTTTTCACCGCTCCAACTGGACTGGCAGCACATAACATTAAAGGTATTACTTTGCATCGTCTACTGATGCTGCCAGTGGAGCATGATAACAAATTACAATACCACAAGTTATCTGGAGATGCTTGTTGTGAAGTTTCAAGAGTCTTGAGGAAAATGAAACTTCTTATCATTGACGAAGTAAGCATGGTTTCCAATGTCATGCTTGCCTTTGTGCATTTGAGAATGCAAGAAGTTCTTAAAACAGAGTATGATGTGTTATTTGGTGGCAAACACATCATTGTTTTCGGTGATCTTCTGCAGCTGACACAAGTGAAAGGACAACCTGTGTTCAAAATGCTCACGCATGAAGATACCAGGAAGTGCCTAGGGAGTATTGGCAACGTCAATATATGGTTAAACTTCAATTATGCTGAACTGCGTGAAAATATGCGTCAAGCGAAAGATGAAGATTATAAGAATATTCAACAAGATGTTAGAATCGGAAAAGTGACCGAGCATGGGAAAGAAGCTTTACATGCACGATTACTGTCAAATTTGTATCCAGAAGAAGACGTTGTGCCTGAGAATATTTTTCAGAAAATTACTGAGAAGAAATCTGGAATATGTTTGATGCCAACTCTTGCAGAATGTGCCATCTTCAACAACAAAATGTTGCATTTAGAAAACCAAGAGATTGTGAAGCTGGAAGCTATTGACAGAGTAGAGCATATGGGAGCAACAATTATTTTGTCTGAGAATTTGAAATCAAAATTGGATTCATTAGAGAAGACTATATCTGAAACTGCTGGTTTTGAAAAGACTCTGAATGTGTGCTTAAATTGCCGTATAATTTTAAGAAGGAATTTACATGTTGAAAGAGGTCTGGTAAATGGATCAATGGGTAATGTTGTTGATTTTGAGAAATACAGAAATAGAGATGGAATTAAATTTTTAAAAATTAAATTTGATGGCATTGAGGAAGTACAGCTAATTGGTCGTTGCTCTGCTAGGTTTTTGCTTGTAAAAGACTTATATGTTCACCGTAAGCAGTTTCCTGTTTGCTTGGCATATGCGGTGACAATCCATAAATCGCAAGGTTTAAGTGTAGACAGTGCATTGGTGAATATTGGCAATTCTGTGTTCAAGGAGGGTATGGCATATGTGGCATTGTCACGAGTCAGAACTTTATCGGGATTGTACTTGATTGAGTGTGATGTCACAAACATTTGTGCGGATCTAGATTGTGTTAAGGAATACAATAGGTTAAGAAGAGAGTATGCGCCACATTCGCCTCAATATCCTTTGTTTGAGAAACGTGTGGTAGGCCGGAAATGAAGAAATGTGACCAATAGTAGAGAGGTTGTAGCAAAAAGACGAAAAGTCGATGAACCAGAAATTATAAGCAGAAAGAAAAAGGATTTTGTTGAAGATGTTGTTGGTTTTCAATTTGAAAACAGTTCTGGTGTCAACTGCTATGCTAATGTAGTGGTTAATGTTTTGTTTTCTCTAGAAAATTTAAAAGAAGAGATTGTGGTCAATTCGGATCAAAGATTTTGCAGTTTGTTGAATTCTGTGTTAGAGAAATGTAGCACTGATAGAACAAAAATAGAAAGTGTGTCTGAAATTCGAAATCTGTTAGACAAATGTTCAGGTCAAACACAATTCTCTCAAAATATTCAGCAAGATTGTCAGGAGTTTTTAATGTATATGCTTGATGTATTGCAAGATGAAGGTGTAGATGTAGATCACCTGTTTGGGCTTTCTTATCAATGGCAGCATGACTGCGAGAACTGTAGGGTATCAAGTACTACTAGTGTAGACTCAGAAAAATTTATATATTTAACTTTGCCAGACAGTAAATCAGTGTCCTTTAATAAGCTAGTAAAAGCAGCTGATCACAACATGGAGTGTAGCCAATGCAAGTCTGAAATGTTGTCCACATTATTTATACGAACATATGGCCAGTATGTCATTTTAATGTTCCAACGATGTAGGCCTAATGGAACAAAATTTACAACTTTAATTAAAAATTTTGTGGCTTCGCAGTTGTCAATATCAGGAAGGACTTTTGTAACTGCAGCAATTATATATCATGACGGTCCTTCAACAACATCAGGACATTACACAGCTTATTTGAAGTCTAGAAACGGCTGGTCATTCTGCAATGATTCTGTTTTAACTTTAAAAAAAAAAATTGCCTTTTGACCTTAAAAATTCTTACCTGGTGTTTTTACAACCAAAATTTTAGGGAAAGAATCTCGGGATTTGCTCTGAGGAATTTCAAGAGGTTCTAATGGCTCCTACACTATTTGGCCTTGAGGATAAGTGTAGTACAGAGTCAAAATTTATTTTTGAGTTTTAAGTAGTTACTGAAAAAAAAAAAGTTTTTCTTACAGAAAGTGGTGGGCACGGATTAGTTAAAGGACAACAGAGTATTTCCCAAAGCAAACGGTGTTCTTACCATAACACTTGATGTCATGGAAAAATAACTGCACTTTGAATGAGTTCAGAAAAACTGTTTCTTTTAATAAGCTAATTCAAGCAGCCAATCAAAACATGGAGTAGAGGTAATGTAAGTCTGCAATGCTGTCGACATATTTTGAACAAACCTTTGGTTATAATGTCATTTAAAAATTCCAACTATATAAACCTGATGAAAAGAAGTTTTCAACTTTAATTACAAATGTTGTGGCTACACAGTTGTTGATTTTAGGAAGAACATTTCTAACTGCAGCTATTATATGACATGATGGTCCTTTGACAACATCCACTGTGATCAAGAGAATTAAATAATTGTAGTAGTCATAGAGGTAGTGTAATGTGCCTCATAGTAAGCAGTATCAGTGTCATAAGAAATGTGGAACATGAGTTAGCAAGAAGGGTGAGATATTACTAGTACAGGATTGTGAAATTGATCTTGAACGTTTTCTTTCTGAAAGTTGCGGAAATACAAAATGACGGGATTTGCTTAGAAGAATTCCAAGAGTTATAAATGGCTCTTACACGATTTGGCCTTGTGGAAAAGTGTGGTAGAGAGCGAGAAGTCATTTATTGTATGTAACATATTTGTCAAAACGATGGAGCTTTTCTTTCAGAAAGTGGCGGGCTGAAAATAATAACAGCACAACAGAGTGTAAGCTGTTCATAGGATATCCTTCGACGTCATGGAAAGTAAGTTACTTTTCAGGAGTTCTGATTTCTGATTGGTTATGTTATATGGGTTTTTTAAACACAATCATTTTGATTGTGGTTTTTTTTCCCCGCTGTTATATGATGAATACCTTCAAGTCACTGTTTTTAGTGAAATTTGATCAATTTTGAGAACAGCAAAAATAAACCATTTAACATGTATAATTAATTCTGTACTTTTTGTATTTATGATATACATTTAGAACTGTGTAGTAGGCATGGAGAAGCTGAGGCTTCTGTAAGTGTCAAAGTTGTTGCATACAGTGCTCACATTCTACGTAGTCTTTCATATGATAGACTACATCTGCACAATGAGATACCTAAGCAAAGGAAACACAGGTGATGTGAATGTGGAATGAGCAAAGAAATTGCACGTTTTTCAATTACATTACCTGTGTTTCCTAACATTACACATCACATTGTGTAGATGAGGTTTAGGCTTGTTCCAGGAGACAGAGGAGGTCTGACATTTGTTCAAGAGTGCAGTGGACATGACTCACTTCGTTGGTAGGCCTGCACATGTATTATCTCCTCTGTACTCTTCAACAAGCCTAAATTTCATCTGCAACCCTGAGTAGGACTCACCTGAAACAAATCTGTGGATAGGCCACACCTTATCAGCATCTAGAAACAATCATTTAAAATGTTAAGGGCAGATTTATGATGGTCGTGTGCCTCTTTTGCGCCGCTGTTCCGTCACTTTTGTGACGCAGCAGCAGTGTAAAAGATGCACCATCTTGCAAGATAGGCCTCAGTTCATCTCCAGCAAGATACCGTCAGTTTAAAATGTATATAAGTAGGACTGTGTAGGGGGCATGCAGAAGCTGAGGCTTCAGTAAGTGTCAAAGTTGTTGCATGCAGTGCTGCACTTCTGCGTACTCTTTCATATGCTGGACTACATCTGCACAATGAGATACCTAAGCAAAGGAAACACAAGTGATGTGATTGTGAAATGAGCAAAAGAAATTGCACGTTTTTCAATTACATCACCTGTGTTTCCTAACATTACGAATCACATTGTGCAGATCAAGTTTAGGCCTGTCCAGGGAAACAGAGGAGGTCTGGCCTTTGTTCAAGCGTGAAGTGGACATGACTCACTTCATTGGTAGGCATGGACATGTATTATCTCCTCTGTACTCTTCAACGACTCTAAATTTAATCTGCAACCCTGAGTAGGCCTCACCTCAAACAAACCTCTGGATAGGACACACCTTATTGGCATCCTGAAACAATCCTTTAAAATGTTAGGGACAGATTTATGATGGCTGTGCACCTCTTTTGCGCTGCCGTTGCGTCACTTTTGTGAGACAGCAGCAGTGCAAAAGATGCACCATGTTGCAAGAAGGCCTCACTTCATCTGCATCAAGATACTGTTAGTTTAAAATGTATATTTTTAGGACTGTGTAGGGGGCATGGAGAAGCAGAGGCTTCTGTAAGTGTCAAAGTTGTTGAAAAACTGTTTGTCCTTCAATCTTTTCCCTTGTCTTTTCTAATTTTTAAATACATGTTTTAATATTTTTCAAATGTTTGTTCTCTCTTTCACAGATTGAAAGTATAAAAATAACAAGTGACTAAGTTAACGACAATTATAAGGTAAATGTTTTGTACTCTTTTCGTTACATTTCTATCACATTTAACTTCTATTAGTTCCACTACTTCATTTCTTTAACCCTCACTTTCCTGCCTTTGCTACTTCCCTCATTCCTTTCTCTATTACTTACTTACTCTACTCCTTCCACTCTTTTTCTCAGTCCCTCTCTTCTCATAGTTCCTCACTCTTGTTCACTCAATCCGTCTCTATTACTCTCACTGTCTCTGACTGATCACTCTTTCACTTCTTGTTCATTATGCTTTCTCTCTGTAGTTCAAGCACACTAAGGGGCATATTATCAACACAGGCAATAAAATTATCGCTGCTTTTATCGGCAGAAAACTGGAGCAAAAGTGGCTTTAGCGGCAGTTTTCTGCCGCAAAAGCGGCTTTAGCGGCAGATTTCTGCCGATAAAAGCAGCGAAACTTTTATCGCCTATGTTGATAATATGCCCCTATGTTATTTACATTTCTTTACTGTTTCAATCATTCCTTTTCTGTCACTTCTTCTTTTCTGCTTTCTGTTTTTTCTCTCTGTTATTCCTCATGTTTTAACCTTAGTCACTATCATACATCTTGTTTTATTCCTATTTACTTTTGCTCACTGTTTTCTTAACACTTTCCCTCAGGATTGTTCTTTTAGTCCGGTTCTATCCCTACCTCTCATTCCACATCCTTTACTTTTTTTCTTCTTATTTTGCTCTCCTTCTCTTGTTTTTTTTCTGTTTTTTTTATTGCGCTAACGGGGCGCTCTCCGGTGCGCGCACCGGGAAGCGCACCAATGAGAAAAATGAAGTCAAGAGTGCTTAAAATTTTAGTAATTTTTAAAAAATGGGAGGTAGTTCTGAAAATAACTTTTTTTATGTTTTTGTTGTTTTATATTTTTTTTTGATTTTTCTGAACATTTTTTGTTTTTTTTGTATTTTTTGAACAGCCATTATAAAGGGCTCAACAAAAAACAAGAAACAAAAAACTGGGAATTAACAGTGGCTCCAGAGGAGAAAAAAAAAAAATAAACTACTGCTTTCTTCTCTTGCTGCAGTTGTGGTTGTCGATGGAAGCATTAATAAGGTGAATGCTTAGTTCCCCGTAGCAGAGGGTCTTTCCGCAAAAAATGCAGACCATTTTTATTACACCAAATTTATCTTGTATATTTGGTAGTGTTTCGCGGCCTTCTGGTGCTGCAAATGAAGATTCACCTGATGAGGTGCTGGCCTGATGGTCTCTTTTTTTCTGAGCCAGATCCCGTACCTCAGCTTGTGCCAGATTGTTAGGGTGCCACCTCTGCATGTGGCGGATCATTGTGTAGTTCCCAAATGAATATTTTTTATTTGGGTTGCCCCTGGACATGACCTCTTTGCAAATTAAGCATGTCACCTTCGGGGCATTCACTTTCTTTTGCCCAGCAAGAATGGAAAAATACTGCCATATATAATGAACTTTGACATGGCTTTGTCTTGGTTCTTCAGGCAAGTATGTTCTGGTTTGTTGGTCCTCATCATCTTCTTCCTCCTCTTCTTCAACTCCTGGAAGGATCTGTGGTGGTGGACCTTCCTTTCTGGGTGGTGGTGGTGGTGGTGGGGGTGCACTAGCTGCAGCTACTACTGAAGCCATGTCTCACAGATAGCTCTTGCTTTCTCAAAGAAAAAAGTAAGAATGAGGAAAAGAGGAGGCGGCTTTCATCATTTGTAGAAAAAAAAAGTTGAGAACCAATGAAAAGTGTTATTTTCAGGTCACATGTCACGACGCGCTTACGCTACGCGCCCCGGCGCGCTTACGTTTCGCGCTCCGGGTCGCGCCACGGAGCGCTTCCGGGTACGTTTACGGAGCGCGCCGAAGAAACGCATCACGCTGTTACGCGATGCGTCACGTTTACGCGGCGCATCACGCGACTACGTGAAACGTCATCATGTTGTTATCGTTCGTGGGAGCAGCGCTCACGGAACGCTCCCCGGTACGTTCACCGATACGTGCCCCGGCGCGTACCGGGGCACATAATAAAAAAAAAATATTTACACATTTTAAAATTTCTAATAAAAATTATTACTTTCATACATATAGATATTTGCTATTAAAAAACTATGAAATTCACTGAAAAAAACATAGGTTATAGACCATATATAGTTAGGAATTAGCATTTACAAAACCTTGAAAATTCACTGAAAAAACCATAGGTTATAGACCATATATAGTTAGGAATTAGCATTTACAAAACCTTATTTTACTCACACAAAACCATTGAAATTCCATATATAGTTAGTTGCACTAATGACATCAAATGACATCACTGATGACATCACTGATGACATCTCAATTGACATTACTGATCACATCACTGATGACATCATTCATGTGATAATACGATGAACCTCTTTAGACTCTAATATAACCTTAGATAAACTCAGTGTAAACAGACACTCACAGACTGTCACTCATCCATGGAGTTACTCACACACCTACTCAGTCATGCAAAGAATCAATCACACCTCCATTTTCTCAACTATACAGTTATACACACCTTACTTATTCAAACATATACTAACACATATTTACTCTCTTATACAATCCCTGATACAAGTTCACAATGATCCATACAGCCACTCACACATTCACTAGCTCTTATGCACAGTTATTTATATATGTCAACTCTCACATGTACTGTGTTTTACATATGTACTTACTTTGACATGTAGCACTGAGATATCCATTCACTCACCAACACACTCATGCACACAGTCAACCGCCCATACAGCTGTTTCCACATGCACTTTTGAACCCATACATCTAGTGAATCAACTGCTCACACATCTATGCACAGAGCCATACACCTCCCAGCCACCCACACACACACTCAGTCTCCCATACAAATACTTGGGCAACCAATCAATAACCCATATAGTTACTCATATAGCTACTGATCAACACATGCAGCAGTTTACAGAACAACAGACATAATGATGCACAAATTAAGACACTTTAGTCACTTACCCATGCACTCAGTGAGACACATTTAATCACTCACTCATACAGTCAGTCATGCACATACTAAATCCTTCATCCAGACACTTATACACCCACTCATTCTTCAATATGTAAGACATATTTTAACTTTACAGAAATACACAGTCACTGGATGTTGTCATCAGTGATGTCATCAGTGATGTCATTTGAGATGTCATCAGTGATGTCATCAGTGATGTCACTGACCATGTCATGAATGATGTAATATGTGACATGATCAGCAGTGGATTGCGGGTGCGCGATATATAGTTAGTGCAACTAACTATATATGGAATTTCAATGGTTTTGTGTAAGTAAAATAAGGTTTTGTAAATGCTAATTCCTAACTATATATGGTCTATAACCTATGGTTTTTTCAGTGAATATATATATATATATATGTATACATATATATATATATATATATATATATATATATATATATATATATATATATATATATATATATATATATATATATATATATATATATATATATATATATATATCCAGAGCAACATCCTCCCAATTTGAAAGAAGCAGAGGCCACGCAGGGAAACTTAAGGAAGTGCTTTAATGGACAGAACAGGCATGATGACTGACTGACTGACTGAAGTATTTATTAAGCACACTTATGCCGCTGCAAAAGAGGGTAAGGCTGCTGCTGGATAACTAGGGCGTAGTAAACAGCCAGGTCTTCAAAGCCTTTCTGAAACACCTCTTATTTTGTTGTAGGCGAAGCTTAGTGGGCAAGGTATTCCATAGCTTAGCTGCCTGATGGGAAAAGGACTTGCCACCCCAGCGTGCTCTCCTTATTCTCGCGATGGTAATTAAGCCAAAACCAGCAGATCTTAATGCTCGGCTAGGGATGTAGCGCGGAAAGGGAGCTTTCAGGTCCTCGGCTCCTCCTCCAACTACTGTTTTGTGTACTAGGCAGAGGGCTTTGAACTGTACTCTCAGCCGGACTGGAAGCCAGTGGAGTTGGTGTATGGCCTTAGATGTTGGATGGCGTTTTGGGAGGTCCAGCAGTACTCTTTCCGTGGCATTCTGCAGTGACTGTAATTTAGAAAGTTGCCTTTCACCCATTCCCAAGTACAAAGCGTTGCAGTAGTCGATGCGGGAGAGAACTAGAGCGCCGACCACTGTTTTCCTTAGCGTGGGTGGGATCAGGGGCAGTATTTTTCTAAGGGTTTTGATGGTAAAGAAGCATGCATCTGTCACTTGATTAACTTGTGAGGTGAGAGTAAGATCTTTATCTAACCAGAAACCTAGGTTTCTGACTTTTTGTGTGGGAACAGGACAAGTACCTGCCTCTGGAGGCCACCAAAGTTGGCTCCAGATGGTGCTGTTGTGTCCGAACTCAATCACCTCTGTTTTTTCGGTGTTTAGTTTTAGGAAGTTCTTATTCATCCAACTCTTTATGCTTAAGAGGCAATTTCTTAACTGTTCCGCAGTGACTTCAATCATTTGCGTGAGTGACACCATCAGTTGTGTGTCGTCAGCATACGACACCAATTTCAGGCCATGTGCTTTTATTAATGAGGCTAGCGGGGTCACATAGAGATTAAAAAGGGTGGGGGAAAGTGCCGAGCCCTGTGGGACCCCACACGGAAGGGAGAATTCTACCGACTTCAGACCATCCCAATAGATTTGTTGAGTTCTATTTTCGAGAAAAGATTTTAGTAGGTATAGGGCAGTGTCTCTGACTCCTACTGATTCTAGCCTATTGATCAGGACCCCATGGTTGACAGTATCGAATGCTGCCGTTAAATCCAGCAGTATCAGCACTGCTCTGCCTCGCTTGTCCATGGTTCTACGGGCTTCCTCTGTGGCAATTATTAGAGCAGTTTCAGTAGAGTGACAGGACCTAAAACCGTGTTGGGTTTTGTCAAGGATGTTGTTGAGGTTAACAAACTCCATTAGTTCCTGGTCTAAGGCTTTTTCTAATATTTTAGTCGGTAGAGGGAGACAAGATATAGGGCGATAATCTTTTGACTCCGCTGGATCTAAGGAGTCCTTCTTCAAGATAGGTCTGATGCTGGCCTTTTTCCACTGTTGTGGAAAGACCCCAGATTTCATTATCACGTTAAGGAGTGGAGTTAAGATCTTACTAATTGTTTCAGATGCCAGCTGAAATATGTAAGGGGAGCAGGGGTGTAGAGGTGATCCCGACTTGGCTTGTGAGGTCATCTTAGAGATCTGATCTTCCTCAAAGTGCGGAAATTGGGATAGGCAGTTTTGGGGGACTTCTGTTTGTTCACTGATGTTGTTACTACCTAAGTCAGATATCTCATGGAGCTCATTATAGACATCTTGGATATTTTGTTGGAAAAACAAGGCCATCTTATCTACAAAGTGTTGGTCTGGGACAAATGCTGTGTCCCTCGGACATTTGAGTAAAGTTGACACAGTTTTGAATAGCTCCTTGGAGGAGATTGCAGCCTCATGAATTTTAAGCGTGAAGTAGGTCGACTTGGTTTGCATTATCATTATTTTGTACTCATTTAGGGCTTTCTTGTACTCCTTTCTATGGGGTGAACTGTAATCAGATCTCCAGATCTGTTCTTTACGCCTGCAATTAATTTTCAGTCGCTTAACTTCTGGTGTATACCAAGGTGAGGTGGCTAATTGTCTCCTAGGTTTCTTACTCTCTTCAGGGGCTAGCTCTCTTACTGCCTCATTTATTCAGAGGTTGAATGTATTTGCCCCGTCATTGCTGTCACTAAATCAGGGGGGATTATTTGACAGAATTTTGGCTGGACCTTCCTTCTGAATGCATTTCCATGGTCTAGTTACGGCGAGTGCAGGGTTGTGTAGTGTATTTTATTGTAAAGTGGATAGCCGTGTGATCTGACCAAGGAACTGGTAGGACTGACGTCACTCTTATATGGTCGTTATTCATAAAAATGCCATTCAAGGTGTGACCGGCTTGGTGGGTGGGTTTGGTGATTAATTGTTTCAGCCCAAAACTGTAGAGGTTGTCAGCCAGAGCCAAAGTTTCTGAGTCCGTATTAACTTCCAAATGGAAGTTAAAATCCCCTAGGACTGTAAAGGTGGGAGTGTCTAGGCATGATTCTAGAAAAGTTTGGATTGCTTTGGTGAAAGGACCTTTCATTCCAGGTGGCCTGTATATTAATAGGCCTGAGATAAGAGCTTGGTTATTGCTTTTAATATTAAAGGACATTGCCTCTGCCTCCAGTATAGTTTCTGATGAAAATTTAACTTTGAAGTGTGATCGGTATATTAGTGCAATGCCCCCTCCCACTGCTCCTATCCTATCTACTTGTGCCACTGAGTATCCTGCGGGGACTGCCGTGTTCCAATCGGGCCCGAGGTGGTAGAAGCCCAGGTTTCAGTGAGGAATACTAGATCTAGGTTATAATCAGATATTAGGGATTCTAATTCGTGTTTAAGTTTAGGCATAGATCTAGTGTTTAGTAGGACACATTTCATTGTGTTCCCGCTATCATGCTTGGGCTTATATGTTTGTTCTCCCCTACCAAGATGATTCCCATGATCTAGATAGGTAGTAGTTCTCAGGCCGTCGCCATTGGCCAAATGTAGTGGTAAAAAGGAAATACTCAGACCACAAGAAGTACACATTTTAGGGTTAGTGGTGTTGGAATCCAGAAGTGTGTTAGGAGTAAGGCATTTCCGCAAACTTTGTAGGCTCTCCCCGGAAGTATGAACAGCTAGAGCGCGTCCCCCACCACTCCCAAGATGACAACTTGCTCTTTCGAGCCTGGTGTCTCCCTGCACTCCCTCTGCACAAACGGGACTTCCCGCGGCAGACCGAGGAGCCGGGCTAGGTAAGTGAAGTTGTGCACATTTAAAAAAAACAGTGTTTCAGTTTCAATTAAAAATAATTTAGAACTCGTTTGATGATGCATTTCGGCCTCCCGGCCTTCTTCGGATGCCTCTGTGTTCCGGATGCTTTCCCACCCGCGTTTTAAGCTGTCCTGCCACTTTCCCATTGGTGGGAATCTGCTCCACCCCAGGTCATGTTTTCGTCCACTGTAAGTTGCTCATGGGAAGCAACATGTCCCAGAATCCACTGTTCCGGGTGAGTGTTACGAGGGATATCTTTGTTGTTATGCCCCAATTGGCTTGCAGAGTGCAGGGCAATACGCGATGTGGCCAGGTGTTCAAAGTCCAGATTGAAATAGCATCCCAGCACTTCCTTTGGTCCCCTTAACATTCTAGCCCCCAATTACAGGCATCCGCCGGGCAGGAGGTAGGAGTAGCAGTGTACCCTAGCTCTACGTGAAGTCACGAACTGCACGGCAGCCGCCCTTGCTTAGCTGGTACCGTGAGGCGGGCCTGAGTCAAGTCCAATACCTTGGAATGTAGAAAAAAGCTGCAAAAGCAGGAACCAGTGATACACAGGCCAAACTTGGAGTACGGGGCCTCTGTATCGCGTCTCTGGTTGACGCGAATAACATCAACAGCAACCTCCTCCCAATTTGAAAGAAGCAGAGGTCACGCAGGGAAACTTAAGGAAGCACTTTAATGGACAGAACAGGCATGATGCATTTCGGCCTCCCGGCCTTCTTCGGATGCCTCTGTGTTCCGGATGCTTTCCCACCCGCGTTTGAAGTTGTCCTGCCACTTTCCCATTGGTGGGAATCTGCTCCACCCCAGGTCATGTGTTCGTCCGCTGTAAGTTGCTCGTGGGAAACAACGAGTCCCAGAATCCACTGTTCCGGGTGAGTGTTACGAGGGGAATCTTTGTTGTTATGCCCCAATTGGCTTGCAGACTGCTTGGCAATACGCGATGTGGCCAGGTGTTCAAAGTCCAGATTGAAATAGCGTCCCAGCTCTTCATTTGGTCCTCTTAACGTTCTAGCCCCCAATTACAGGCATCCGCCGGCAGGAGGTAGGAGTAGCAGTGTACCCTAGCTCTACGTGAAGTCACGAACTGCACGCAGACAGCCTTGCTTACCTGGAACCGTGAGGCGGGCCTGAGTCAAGTTCAATACCTTGGAACATACAAAAAAGCTGCATTGTGTGGGATATATTTCCACACAATCCACTACAGGATCCTCTTATCAAGAAAAACACTGGTGCAGTGGCCTCGATATAAAGACATGTTTATTTGCAACACATCTTTATATTGAGGCTACGGCACCAGTCTTTTCTTGAAAAGAGGACCCTGTATTGGATTGTGTGGAAATATTAGGGGTGGAGACCCTACCATGTTGCCCGCCGCCAAAAGAGGTTTGGGCTGTTGCCGATTCTACGGTGGAATATAAATACATATATAAAATTTTAAGCACTTCTAACCTTTGGGTCCGCGGTCATCCTTTGAAGTGGAAGATTTGGCGACTACTGCTGCATATATATATATATATATATATATATATATATATATATATATATATATATATATATATATATATATATATTCACTGAAAAAACCATAGGTTATAGACCATATATAGTTAGGAATTAGCATTTAGAAAACCTTATTTTACTCACACAAAACCATTGAAATTCCATATATAGTTAGTTGCACTAACTATATATCGCGCACCCGCAATCCACTGCTGATGATGTCACATATTACATCATTCATGACATGGTCAGTGACATCACTGATGACATCACTGATGACAACATCCAGTGATTATGTGTTTCTGTAAAGTTTAAATATGTTTTACATATTGAAGAATGAGTGGATGTATAAGTGTCTGAATGAAGGTTTTAGTAGGTGCGTGATTGACTGTATGAGTGAGTGATTAAATGCGTCTTACTGAATGCACGGGTTAGTGACTAAACTGTCTTAATTTGTGCATCATTATGTCTGTTGTGATGTAAACTGCTGCATGTGTTGATCATTAGCTATACGAGAGGCTATATGTGTTATTAATTGGTTGCCCAAGTATTTCTATGGGAGATTGAGTTTGTGTGGGGGTGGCTGGAAGGTGTGTGACTCTGTGCATAGATGTGTGAGCAGTTTATTCACTAGGTGTATGAGTTCAAGAGTGCATGTGGAAACAGCTACATGGGCAGTTGACTGTGTGCATGAGTGTATTGATGAGTGAATGGATATCTCAATGCTACATGTCATAGTAAGTACATATGTAAAACACAGTACATGTGAGAGTTGGCATATATAAATAACTGTGCATGAGAGCCACTGAGTGAGTGGTTGTATCGATCATTGTGAACTTGTATCAGGGATTGTATAAGAGAGTAAATATGTGTTAGTATATGTTTCAATAAGTAAGGTGTGTATAACTGTATAGTTGAAGAAATGGAGGTGAGATTGTTTCTTTGCATGACTGACTGGGTGTGTGAGTAACTCCATGGATGAGTGGCAGTGTGTGAGTGTCTGTATACACTGAGTGTATCTAAGGTTATATTAGAGTCTGAAGAAGTTTATCGTATTAGCACAAGAATGATGCCAAATGAGACGTCATCAGTGATGTCATCAGTGATGTCATTTGAGATGTCATCAGTGATGTCATCAGTGATGTCACTGACCATGTCATGAATGATGTAATATGTGACATCATCAGCAGTGGATTGCGGGTGCGCGATATATAGTTAGTGCAACTAACTATATATGGAATTTCAATGGTTTTGTGTGAGTAAAATAAGGTTTTCTAAATGCTAATTCCTAACTATATATGGTCTATAACCTATGGTTTTTTCAGTGAATTTTCAAGGTTTTGTAAATGCTAATTCCTAACTATATATGGTCTATAACCTATGGTTTTTTCTGTGAATTTCATTGGTTTTTTAACAGCTAATATCTGTAGCTGTAAAATGTATTCTTCTTTAAATCCAAAAATATATTTTATATGTTTATGAATAATTTTTTTTTTAAATATTTTTTTTTCTTCGTTCCCGCTTCGCGAATCGGGAAGCTTCCCGTTAGCTGACCTTGATGCCGCGAAATAGACCGCGAGCCGGTAAACGTTTCTTTACCGCAAGTGCCGCGTTAGAAAACAACATCGTGACGCCTCCCGTCCGCATGACGTTTCACGTTGTCGCGTGATACGTCATATGACGTGCTACGTTAGCGAACTGGTACGCGAAGCGAGTCGCAAAGCGCAGGTTTCTGGAAGCAAACCGGGAGGCCCTGCAAAGCGCTTAACGTAAACACAGCAAGTCATGTGACTTGGTAATAACACTTTTCATTGGTTCATTTCACTTTTGGTTTCCTAATGATGTAAGACTAGGTCATATAATCTAAAATGAACACTTTTGATTGGTTGAGAACTCTTGTTTTTCCCAAATGATGAAAATCCCTCCTTCTTTCCTCACTCTGACTTTCATCATTGTGAGAGAAAGACCCTTTGTGATCACTGAGCAATGGCTTCTTTAGTAGCTTCAGCTGGTGCTTCCCCACCACCTCCACCACATCCAAGGAAGAGTGGACCACCTGCTCAAGTTCTAATTCAACAAGAAGAAGAAGAAGAGGAACAGGAGGACGAGCACGAAGAGAGGCAGTTTTTGCCTGAGCAGCCCAGGACGTCTCACCGGAAAGAAAACTTCATTTGGCAATTTTTTAAAATTCCCAAAGGTCAGAAAAAAGTAAATGCAAGATACGTAACTTGCCTTATATGTCAAGATAGACTGTCCAGAGGGACCGACAAAAAATACAGTTTCGGAAACTACACAATGCATCGCCATATGACTAGGTGGCATCCTAACAACTACAGTGCTGCACAGTTTCGGAACGACCTAGATAATCTCCCTATTATGGCCAGAAGATCTGTTGTACCGGAAGTAACGGGACCAGAGGGCAGGGAGATGGTGCCAAATATACAAATGAGATTTGGTGATGTAAAACACATCTGCGCATTTTGCGATGGATTCATTTCCTACGGAGAAAAAAGCATCACTCTGATCAACAGAGCTATTGACTATCATATGCAAGTTTGTCCGAAACGCCCAAAATAATAAATACTTCTTTTTTTTGTTTTGTTGCTCCTGTTGAGCCCTTTACAATGAATCGTTTTCATTGCCCCCTCCAAGAAAAACCCAAAAAAATATAAAACTGTTCCGAAAAATTCAAAAACAGTAAAAAAATGTTCAGAAAAATAAAAAAAAAAGTTCTTTTCAGAACTACCTCCCCGTTATTAAAAAATTGGTACAATATTTGGAATTGTGCCAACCTCTATTTCTCTTAGTTCGCTTCCTAGTTCGCTCGCTGGTACGCGAACCGGAAGCGAACCAAAAACAGTAAGTATAAGGGAAGGAAACAGACACTTATGTTAAAAGAAACACAGCTATAAGGGAGTAAACTAGAGATACCATTACCCGTAATCCACTGCTGATGATGTCACATATTACATCATTCATGACATGCTCAGTGACATCATCAGCAGAGGATTGCGGGTTTTTTGGCAACATGCCTTATCCACGGTTTAATAACGCTGCCTTTTGCTTTATATAAGTTTTCAAATTGTATGAAATATATACCAATAGGTCGTTATGAACCTTTAGGTAGTGCTTTTCTTCATGAGGTCTGGTCGCTTCCATACACATACAGATGTTTCAAAGATGATCAAGAAGTTTATCTGAATGGAGAGGAATGCACTGAGACGCCAGATCATTCACTAATGTGTAGGCACATACAGTTACACGGTTCATGCAACAAACACCGACCAAATATGGCTTGCGTGTTGCAAGGCACGCCAGTTCCTGCTATCATCCCCACGTTCAAGTTGTTGGAAAATGGTAGTTATTTGATGCTCAATAATGAAGATTGTTCTGAGTTAATTAAAAGTATTCCTTTTATCGTAACAGTAAGTGAACGGGTTATTTGCTGCAGAAATGTTCTATTTCCTCCCACACATGAACATAGGGAGTTTTCAATCTGGCCACAAATACCAACCTTGGGACACGTTTCAACGGCATGGCAAGAATAAGAGCTCTTTTGTCTCAGAGAGAGGTGGCCTTGAGTTCGGCCCGTGAAACTTTCGTACTTCACATAGCGAACACCCATACAGAGGTGCACACCCTTTTCAATTAAGATTTGCCTTTCAATTTCAGCAACATGTTTCCGACTATCTTTAACGCATCCTCCACAAAGTCCCTGGCACACTTTTTTAAAGTTGTTACCAGTGGTCTCGTGACTTCATTTGAGAAAATCTTTGGAGTCATCCCTGCTTCCTTTCATTGTATTTTCTGCACTCTGGTTCGTAGATTGGCATTTTTACTTGCATTACCAGCGGACGCTCTTGTGCTTTTTTACATTTTTAAATATGGATGTCCCTCCTATGCAACCTCCGACCCTGCAGCTGCTGACACTGTTCCGCAATCGCATGCTAGAATATTATGGCACAATGCCGTTGGCGATATTAAGCACGGCATATGGATTATCTTTTCGGTTCTCCTACTTCACCTGTGTCCAGCCTGTATTTCACTGCCTGACCTGTGATTTCGATTGGGCCATTGATTTGTGTCTCTGCGGACCGGTTTCTCCTGACGTCGACTTTAATCAGCTGATGACTCCTATCATTACTCACGAGTTGGTTTGTCCTGGCGAAAGGATTATGGCTGTGGCATTGATGCATGGACTACTTGGTCCCTGGAATTTACTGGCGGCAGCACAGTCTTTCTTGGAACAGAGCTTTCTTGAAAACCCACCGAGCTGTCCTCTGATGGTGATAGAGGATCCGGTGCTGGGAGAGCACGTATGTTCTTTTCCGCTTTTAAATTGGATGGCTGAACTGTTTTCGGATGAAGACGGTGACTTCCTATTGGAGGCTGTTGCAGCTTATTTTGCATACACAGTTATGTCATAGACCTTTTTCATGTTTGATATGCTAAGTACTAGCATTTCATTGACAATTCATTGACTTATTTGTCAAGTTTTTATTATTTACCTTGCCTATTGGCTTAAGACTCGATAAAGTACTTGGCTGTTTTATTTTTCTTTAGCATTAAATTTTCCTAGTTTTTAATGCTTTACCTTGCGGACCGTCCACATATAAACTTGCAATCTGCTCTCATGAGATGGCACTTCTATTATCTTATTCAGTTCGTTTCCGGATCATGAGGAGGTGTCATCTAGGTCCTGGATATCTTTACACCGTGTTAAGTTAGCATGGGCTCATTACCGGTTTAAACGCCATTTTTCCTTTATTGCAACTTCTGCACACGACACTTAGTTGTTGCTTTAGCTTTCCACCTAGTAGTTCATCGTGGTTTACATGAGAATAATATGTTATTGGTCTACTATCTGCTTTACTTGTTAAACTATATCTGTACAGCGAGTGCTAAAGTTTCAAGAACAACACGATACAGAATTGTTATGAGGTCTGATCTCCACGACTTCATACTCATAACATAAGTGCAACTTCTGCCAATTCTGGGCATGAGGCGGGTTTTATATTGCTTTGCCGAACACACATACACAACAGTTGATGCGGTTCACATGAAGAGAGAGCTGGTGTATGCTGATGTGATTCCTTCAAATCTAAGACACTAAAGTATGGGCACGCCCTAAACCAACACAAAGAGACCTTCTTAGCAAATAATATAATATGTGTATTAGGGAGGGTGAGATATAAGCAGCCGCGGGCCGTGGAGGGAGTTACGATGGGGCAGGGAGGCGGGGAGGGGGAGAAGCAGGGTGGAGCCCTCTCTACCTTGCCCCTCCCCCTCCCCGCCTCCCTGCCCCACCGTAACTTCCTCCACGGCCCGCGGCTGCTTATAAGTGTTGCTAACTCTTATTCATTTACAGCATGTTAACATACTGTCACCATTCGCTTTTTATGTACTAGTAACTATGCTGGTAATTTTGCTACTGATAATATGTGTACTTGTATTCTCCACCCTGCTTCTCCCCCTCCCCGCCTCCCTGCCTCACCGTAACTCCCTCCACGGCCCGCGGCTGCTTATAAGTGTTGCTAACTCTTATTCATTTACAGCATGTTAACATACTATCACCATTCACTTTTTATGTACTAGTAACTATGCTGGTAATTTTGCTACTGATAATATGTGTACTTTTATTATCTAAGGTACTACGCCTGAGAAGACGGCATTAGTAAATAAACATTTCAAATACACATCTGTTCTTCTTAACTCCATGTTCTGGTTTCTAAGAAATCTATAACGACCGACTGTTCATGAGTTCCACGTATCCTGAGGTACTATTGATAGAGAGCGGTAATTTCTTCTGGTAGTTTCTCAATGCAAAACCCTCATGCTACCTCTATTTTACCGCTCAAAAGGTGTTGGGCCCTTCACACCATGTATTACCATCAGGAGAAATTTAAATAAAGATGAACAGTCAAAATGCAATTATTATTGTAAGACAATAAAGAGAGTTGTTGATTATTTTAAAGGGTTTTATTTTCTAGTCAAAAAGTTAATTTTTCTCTGACCCTTTATTCATTAGTAAAATATCAATTAGGTTACAGAATTTTGGAAAACAGGAAAAATATCAATAATACAGAACACACTACAGTCTGCATATAAGCATTACATGTAGTTATGAAAAATGTGGTGCAAAAGTCTTAAAGAGTTTCTAAGAAAAATAGTCTTGCAAAGCTAATCAGTACTTATAAAAGTTTGCAAAAATATGCTATTAAGAGAAATAAATGCATAAGACAAATAAATCTTTAGACCTAATTAATTAGTCAAAACATATTAGCATCTAATCCTATCCTGATCCACTGCACTCTTTGTCTGTCTGTGTCTAAAGAGGAAAGCAGCCCGCCCTTCACAGGCCTCAAAGGAATGTGGCAATGAAGTGCCAAGATATGACGTGGAAGCAAGAAACCTCCCCCTGACACTCCTCGGACGCAATCTCCCGGGACGTTTCTCGTACCTAACCCATAGAAGCCAGCTGAGCTGAGAAAAAAGAAGAAGTGGTGGCTCCCATCCAGAGAGGACAGTATTTATACCATAATTATTGGCAGAGTACACAAAGATGTAACATTTTTCAGGAGAACCTTACGTGATTGGTCAGTCATAAAGGCATGAGGTCACACTTCCCTGACTCATTCTAAAAACCTGACTTCACTAGTGTTAAAAAAAGAAGCATACATGAATAAATACATTTATAAACATTTGCAACATTTACTAGGAAAAATGTTTCAATCTAATTCATCCTTCTTCCTTCTCAGCGCAGTAGATGGATACTTTTAACTAACTGGTACATTGGCAGAATGACAAGAATGTGCAGTTCACGCTGTTCTTGTCATGAGGAAAGCTGCCACAGTCTGCGCATGCTCCCTTCTCATTAAATTGAAAGTCAAAGCCTTGATGGATTCACAGGCAGCCATGTTTTGTGTAGGCCCCAAAAATAAAACAAACACAAAGATAATATTAATTTCATGTAAATCAGTCCATTATGTGTCCCAAGTGCATTATTAATTCACACACATTATAAAAAGAGGTGTTATTAACTGAAAATGTTTATCGAAATATGCAACAAGTCAAAGTCTATTAAGACAGGAATAATACATTTAGTTTACATGGATGTGCTGGGAAGAGAGAAACACATTCTATTAAAAATCTTCAAAGGTAAAAAGGCCACTTTTTCTCTACATTGCAAAAAAACACATGTTAATTTAATTCAGCAAAAGCATTTTCAGTCTGAAGTGAATAGGCCTCACTTTTCATGTTTTTCATGTGCCATGTTTTTAACCTGCACCAAAATGTGCGTGGCAATTTAAATGCAGCCTGTCTGAAGCACAAAAAATAAAACAATGCATGACTGCAGATGAAATCTGCTCCATCAATCCACCCTCTTGATAATTCAAATCATAATAAAATGATTTATAATTAATCACACATATTTCATTTCACAAGTGACAGTATATATATATATATATATATATATATTTTTAATTGCAAAGCTGAGCATAAAGAATGTTACTTCTATTTCTAAGGCAAAACATACGTTTGGTCTGTAATCAGATCATATATAGCCAAGCTCAAATGTTTTAGTGCAGAGATCTGTAAGTAGCTTCTTGGAACAGTTAGTCTTCTTTAAAATAAGTAACTAAAATAATAAAAAAGGAATTCAACAGGACAGTTTCAGCATTTCTTTACTCATTGTCATCAGCTTGTCATCAGTATGGCTCATACTTTCCATGCAAATTGGACTACTTAGGTGCTGAGAAACTCTGACAGAGCACCATCAATCCTTTGCACTTTTTCAACCAAGGCCTTTCACTCTTATTTTCACTTTGATCAGATTCAGATGTTTCACCACAACATCTCTCAGATCAAAACCGTTGCACCATCCATTATGCAGATCTTGTGTAGCAGCTGCAATCTGGTGAGAAACTGCACACTGTACATCAACCAGACCTACACAGCAATGGCTAGTGTTCTCCTCAGTGTTTTCCACAAGTGCATTTGCATATGCATTTTCAAGCCACTTTAGTGTTGCTGAAACACAGTCTTTTGCAAAAGGTAACTCAGTGCTGCCATTGTGTTGCTTTATTATGCGTGACACTTCAGGCAGATAGCTACAATCCATTCCTTGTCCAATCTGTTGTTCTGCACTCATTATCTTTGAGACCACATTATGATCTGATTTCAGAGAAACCGGCAATTTATACCTGGGCATCAGTCTTTGCAATAACACATTTGTCCCTTTGCAGTTGTCATTTTTCTCAAAAACAGTTCTGATACAACCCTGTTGTGCTGCTTCAAAAACATTTTCTTGAGCCTCTTTAAACTTAACTGTGAAGATTCCATAGAATGTACATGCTAACAGAACACAATTTTGTGCAACTGAATTAGCATTTCTCTCTCCCATGACAACAGTGACTCCCAATTGAGCAGATATACTGCATGTTATGGTAAGGGCAATCAATTTCGAATTTTGGGCTGGGGTAATTACTAAAAGCCATGAAGCTTTGACAACATCATGTATAAGGAGCACAGCATGCGCTGCTTTTAATGTGTCACCTTTCAAACATGGGCCATCTACAAAATGGACATTGTTGGGCTGACTCAGATGTTCATCCTTCAAGTCTGAATTTGGCTTTATGCATATTTTCATGATATTTAGACACTCATTTTCAGTTTCATCACAATCCAATCCATTTGCTGACATTTCTGTGAAGTTAGGGTCAAAGGCCATTGGGCAATACATCACAGACCCTTGAAAACATTCATCTTTTTGAATAAGCAATGAGAGAGCGCAGCCCTCCCTCTCACTGCAAATTAGTGTATTTTCTTTCAAATAAACTTTCATTCCTAGTGCTGGGGCGCGCCATTTTTTCTCTTTCAACTCTAGGAATGCTTTTGTGCAATTGTTGTCCAATGGAAGCGGATCAGACACACCTGAGTGTGTCAGCCTCAGTAAAGGCTTAGCCACTAGGGAAATGTTTAGTAACCACTCTCTACAGCAGCTAACAATTCCCAAAAATGTCCTGACTTCTTTCTGAATTTGAGGTGGATTCATCTTGGAAATTATTTCCACCTTCTCTGGTGACACCTTTCTACCTCCCTTTCCAATTTTGTGTCCCAGATATTCATCTTCTTTTTGACAGTACTCCTGACTATTCTCATGCAATGGCACTGTGACATGAACTTGGCAAAAATCAATAAAAGTAAGCCATTCTTCACCACATGGAATGTGAAAAAATATATTGGCTGGATTCGGTACCACAGGACAACATGGAAAAAATATGCTTTTAATCTCCTGCACTATTCTGTTCTTTTCATTAATTTTCTGTGAACCTATGATCAGAAAGTTACACAAACTTCCAATCAGTTCCATCAAAAATCCTTTTATTGGTAAAATTCCTGCAACTGATTGTGTTCCTGAATACATGTCATCTGGTTCAAATTTTAATAAGACATGTTCAGCACATTTTATTAGCCTGGCATCCTTCTCTGTGAACTCTCTTATTTCTGTGTTTAATATTTTTTCCAAAGCAGAAGGTAATTTTTCAACTGTCTTTTCTGAAAACAATGCTACAACTGTCTCTTGATGGGCCATTTTAAAATGTACATCCTCATCAGGAATCTGAAAAATAGCATTATCTGGTGTACAGTAATCTGTGCTGCTTACTTTGCAAAATAATTGTTTTTCTGCTAGGCCTGAGACACAGACAACAGTTTTGCAGTTTTCCTCAAATGGGCCTAATTTTGGTGCACAATTTTCTAATACTGGGTTTGTAATTTCTTTCTTTAAAACTCCTGCAACTAAATCTGGACTTTCCACTGCCTTCACAATGGAATTGGTAAATTCAGAACTGTGAGTGTTAAAACTCTCATTTGCAAAAAGAGCAACCTGTTGGACTGGGTTCTGTTTTTGTCTCTGGAAACAATTCACATTTACTCTGGGCAACTCATTTAAATTAAGTTTAGCATTTTCCATATTTTGTGGGACCATCTGTGCTTGAAAAATTTCTGCCATTGGTACCTGTTTCTGAACTGACATTTGCGTTTGCTTAACTGGCATATTTTGCACCTGCATTTCTCCATGTTTTTGTGCATCATGTTTAAATTTAGTTTTCTTCTTCCAATGCTCAAATCTGTTATAAAGATGGCAAAAGGACACATTTTCCAGCAGTACAACATCCATACCTGAATTTGCACAAACCAAAACACCTTTACTTCCATCCTGTGTTCTTTTAATCTGTACCCAATCAACATCCTTTGCTGGCACTCTGCCCTTTAGGAAATATATCACTGCTATATTTTCCTCCATAACAACAGAAAATGATGGTGCATTCATGCAAACCCTTTTCATTGTCTCTTCACTTGGCCCTTGAACAACAACTTTAGATTCAAAGCACAATTTAGTCAGCATGGCAATATAAAAGAACATTTCCAAATTAATGCACAACTCTTTTAAAAAGTCATCAAATCCATCAACTTGTGGGTACCACAGCACAATTCTGTCTCTCAGTTGTGGGAATGTGTTCAGAAATGCTGCAAGTTCACTTTTATTCTGTGGCATATGAACATGCACTTCTCCCACCATTTCTCTCAATGAGTAAGCAAAAGCTTCTCCCTCATTCTGCTTATTATTTTTCTCAATTATATCTGGTGGCTTCTTTTCCTTAGCCAGTTTCCTTTCTAGGTCTGGTTGTTTCTTTTTCTTCTCATGTTTTCGTGCCCACTTGTCTCCTAATTGCTCAAACCCATTGCATTTGAAAATATATTTTATTTCTGTAATGTGCAATTGCATTCCTGAAGAACACATTTTCTCATTTGCTTCATCATCCATGTGTACCCTAAAACTTTTCTGAAATGGAAAACTTCCTGAAACATCAGTTTCATATTTTTGAGCCAAATCTGTCAGTCCATTATGTGTAGTTAATGCACATGCAGCTGTTTCCTTACTCAGGGATATTAATTCTTTTTCCTGACACTGGTTCACATTTTCATTATTTATACAGCAAAGACTGTTAATTTCTTCATGTTCAAATGCTCCATTTAAAACACTAAGCTGTCTCTCTTTTTCATGGTCTGGGTTAATATGTTCTCCCATGTTCTCTATATGTTTAATCACTGCTGCTTTCTCAAAGCATGTTTGAAAAATCCCATTTTCAATTACATTTATTTTATTCTTATTCTGGGCTGCAGATGTTGTAAATACCATTTTACCCTCACCTTTTAGTGCTTGGGGTAATTTCTGTTCAATAATCTGTGTGTTCTTAGTTTCTGAAATAAACCCTGGCAAAATCACTGATTCTGCAGCTCTTTGAACTTTTTCAGTAGGGACCATATTATTTGGGACAGTCATAATTTTTCTAGGCATTATCTGTGCATCTGCAGTTTGCAATTCTTGGACTAAATCAGGCACATTTAAAGCAGTAACACCTGGAGGTATCACTGTCAGTACTGAATCAACAGGTAATGGTTCAATATAAAATGTCTGCACAGTTCTCTCAGTCTGTATTTCTCTCTGTTCAACAGAAGCAGTAGCCCCTGTAGTATTTACTGGTGCACTATTTTCAGTATTTTTCATGGGAACCACATAAAGTGGTGGACACTCAGTTAACAATGCATCCATTATTTCATCCCCTGAATTATTATTTATTTGAAGCTCTTTTTCAGCATTAATTCCCTTCTCCTGTATATGGTGCTTTACCTTTTCATCTTCACTTGCTTTCTCTCTTGCTGCTTTTTCCCACAGGCTTAAGGCCTCAAATTGTGCAGCTTTAGATGGTGTCTTTATTTCACATAACACTTCCCTTAATTTGTCAATAATTTGCAATTCAAAAGTACCATCTTTTGGAAACCTCAAAGCACCCTCTTTTTCAGTAATCTTGCACCATTGTTGAACCCACATACATGTGTTTTGTCCCAAACTGGTAGACATAAAATGCACAGGTGTTCCTTCAGGAGCATCACCAATAAAAAACGAATTTTTCACTTTACCTCCTAACAGCTTCTTTAAACCTTCAAACAGTTTCATTTTTGCAATAGTTCAATGCAATTTCTTTTCTCCAAAGCTGTCAATCTAAATTTCAGTCAGTTTTACTCCTACCACTGACCCTCCACAAAATCTTACTGCAATATTTCTCTTAATCAATAACTCTGTTAGTAACAACATAAATACATTCGCTACTCTGTCTGTTGTGCTAAATAAAGGATAGATTTATATTCACTGCGAGTAACACATTCCGCTTACCCTTCACAAAGTAAGACCTTCCGTTTACTCTTCAAACACTACAGGTAAATCCCTTCCGCTTACCTTTCACTCAAGCTCAGAAGAACCTGCTACTCCTTTGGACTTATCCTTCAGGATATATCTTAGTCCAAAGTTTCACCAGCGAACACTTTTGCTGTCAATCAAGCTCAGAAGAACCTGCTACTCCTTTGGACTTATCCTTCAGGATATATCTTAGTCCAAAGTTTCACCAGCGAACCCTTTTGCTGTCAATCAAGCTCAGAAGAACCTGCTACTCCTTTGGTGTGACCCTTTCTAGGTGATATCAGACCAAAGTTTCACCAGCGAACTCTTTGCTATCAATCACTCACACAGAAAATAGTCCCTAATTTAACACTGCCAGCCCTACCTAGCTTCTCAGTGTTATTCCAACAGACGAGTAACCTCAGTGCAGTGTGGCTTCCATTTACCACCCGCTATTCCTTCCCGGGATTCCACAGGTGTGCATACCTGCGTGTTCCAGACAACACAGAACAAGACACTAACTTAACATGAAGAGTTAAAACATGTAATCAATAACCAAAAAATTATGTCCTATGAAATTACCAATATAAGCAATAACACCATCAATTCAAAATGAGCAAATTTCACCAACAATAAAAATCCTTACTATTTTCAACACTTCAAAAATACATGCTAGCATATTAACAACATTTCACAACCCTATTGATACTCACACCACTTCTTGCATCACCTGCCAGTACTGCTTTGCCAGTCTTCAGGTTCTGAGCATTGGAGTCAGGAATCAGGACTTGGACATTTATCTAACTTGGGCAATTATTTTATTTCCCTTCTTAAGGTCAATGATCCATTAGTTGAATAGTTGATGGTGAAATCAATAATTACTAATCACCAAACCAATCAATAATGACCATCCTCTGCTTACCAAAAACTGATAGAGAGCGGTAATTTCTTCTGGTAGTTTCTCAATGCAAAACCCTCATGCTACCTCTATTTTACCGCTCAAAAGGTGTTGGGCCCTTCACACCATGTATTACCATCAGGAGAAATTTAAATAAAGATGAACAGTCAAAATGCAATTATTATTGTAAGCCAATAAAGAGAGTTGTTGATTATTTTAAAGGGTTTTATTTTCTAGTCAAAAAGTTAATTTTTCTCTGACCCTTTATTCATTAGTAAAATATCAATTAGGTTACAGAATTTTGGAAAACAGGAAAAATATCAATAATACAGAACACACTACAGTCTGCATATAAGCATTACATGTAGTTATGAAAAATGTGGTGCAAAAGTCTTAAAGAGTTTCTAAGAAAAATAGTCTTGCAAAGCTAATCAGTACTTATAAAAGTTTGCAAAAATATGCTATTAAGAGAAATAAATGCATAAGACAAATAAATCTTTAGACCTAATTAATTAGTCAAAACATATTAGCATCTAATCCTATCCTGATCCACTGCACTCTTTGTCTGTCTGTGTCTAAAGAGGAAAGCAGCCCGCCCTTCACAGGCCTCAAAGGAATGTGGCAATGAAGTGCCAAGATATGACGTGGAAGCAAGAAACCTCCCCCTGACACTCCTCGGACGCAATCTCCCGGGACGTTTCTCGTACCTAACCCATAGAAGCCAGCTGAGCTGAGAAAAAAGAAGAAGTGGTGGCTCCCATCCAGAGAGGACAGTATTTATACCATAATTATTGGCAGAGTACACAAAGATGTAACATTTTTCAGGAGAACCTTACGTGATTGGTCAGTCATAAAGGCATGAGGTCACACTTCCCTGACTCATTCTAAAAACCTGACTTCACTAGTGTTAACAAAAGAAGCATACATGAATAAATACATTTATAAACATTTGCAACATTTACTAGGAAAAATGTTTCAATCTAATTCATCCTTCTTCCTTCTCAGCGCAGTAGATGGATACTTTTAACTAACTGGTACATTGGCAGAATGACAAGAATGTGCAGTTCACGCTGTTCTTGTCATGAGGAAAGCTGCCACAGTCTGCGCATGCTTCCTTCTCATTAAATTGAAAGTCAAAGCCTTGATGGATTCACAGGCAGCCATGTTTTGTGTAGGCCCCAAAAATAAAACAAACACAAAGATAATATTAATTTCATGTAAATCAGTCCATTATGTGTCCCAAGTGCATTATTAATTCACACACATTATAAAAAGAGGTGTTATTAACTGAAAATGTTTATCGAAATATGCAACAAGTCAAAGTCTATTAAGACAGGAATAATACATTTAGTTTACATGGATGTGCTGGGAAGAGAGAAACACATTCTATTAAAAATCTTCAAAGGTAAAAAGGCCACTTTTTCTCTACATTGCAAAAAAACACATGTTAATTTAATTCAGCAAAAGCATTTTCAGTCTGAAGTGAATAGGCCTCACTTTTCATGTTTTTCATGTGCCATGTTTTTAACCTGCACCAAAATGTGCGTGGCAATTTAAATGCAGCCTGTCTGAAGCACAAAAAATAAAACAATGCATGACTGCAGATGAAATCTGCTCCATCACTATAAGTTCATATTCTGGATTGTCTAAACATTGAGAGTTTGTTATATCCAATGTGACACTGTACCTAGCTTGCTAAGGAGTTTTTGATTACTAACGTGAGTTTTGGGACACCCTAATTCGCCGAGGTTCCAATCCTCTGTCCACAGTTCTGTGTGAGAACAGAAACCCTGCGACAGGGGCACCCCCGACCCTTGCTGGAGCTTCATCACACTTGCGATACAACTCCAGCAATGCATTCGCCGAGGTTCCAATCCTCTGTCCACAGTTCTGTGTGAGAACAGAAACCCTGCGACAGGGGCACCCCCGACCCTTGCTGGAGCTTCATCACACTTGCGATACAACTCCAGCAATGCGCCACCTTTACGGCACAGATACATCACGCATCTGTGCTGTTTTTGCCCCATGATGCGCCGCATTGTAAATGCAGCACACCATAGGTGACGGAACAGCGGCACAAAATGACTAACACATCCCTGGTGATGCGCCAGTCATCATAAATGTATCCCTATGCTTCTTATCTTGTTAGAGATGAACCGCCATATGTATCATCAAAGTAATTTGCATTTCCTAAATAGCGAACTTTAAGGAATAAATAGCGATTCTTTACCATTCCTAGTTTGCGATGAGCTATTTGCTAATTAGCCGAATGTAGCCCAATGAAGCCCAATGTAGCCCAATGTAGCCCAAAGATGGCCGCCAGACACACAAAAAAACAAATGTAGCCCAAATATCAGCCAGATGTAGCCCAACTATAGCCCAGTGACAGAATGACCAATCAGCTTCGCAAACCTCCGTTACGCGAAGCGGAGCGCTGTTACAGATATATATCTTTTTTTGAACGTTAATTTCTCAAAATCCACTGGAGCACATATATTGAGACCTAGCAAAGGCACATCGGGCTACCAGTCCCTAATATTTTGCCAAGTTTCGTGCAAATCCATTCAGCCGTTCAATTATTATTATTATTATTTTTTTTTGCCCCGCGGGGCCCTTTTAAAACCTCCACATCAAACCTAGGGGGTCAGCGAGGATCTACTATGCCCCCTTATAGTTATTTCCCCCTTTGTTTTGACCTCCTCTTGTCTCTCGATCCTACCGAGAGACAAGATGGCGGCCGCTACGGACTGTTTGGAATGTTGACAGACGCCGGAGAACCAATCAGCTTCGCTTCACAAAGCTCCGTTGCGCGAAAAGTCCGCGAACCAGTGCGCTGCCCGGTCCGCTGTTACAGATATATATCTTTTTTTAAACGTTAATTTCTCAAAATCCACTGGAGCACATATATTGAGACCTACAAAAGGCACATCGGGCTACCAGTCCCTACAATTTTGCCACGTTTCGTGCAAATCCATTCAGCCGTTCGGGCTAAAAGTGAGGCCAACCGCCCTATGGAAAACTCAATGTTAAAAACACGTTTTGGGACCCCCCTTTTTCCTCGGCCCCCACTGGACGAACCCCCCCCAAATTTTCAAGGGCTGCTCAGAAACAAAATGTGCCATTTTCCTGAAAATTTCAGCCAATTCCGTCCACAAACGCCAAAGTTATTAGACATAGAATTTTCAAAAAACCCATAGAGAAAAAATCCTAACTATATATACCTACTGGCGACCGCCAGTAGGTAATATATATATATATATATATATATGGTTTCCGGCCTTATATAGTTAGGAATTAGCATTTAAAAAAACCTTTGAAATTCACTGAAAAAACCATAGGTTTCAGGCCTTATATAGTTAGGAATTAGCATTTAAAAAAACCTTTGAAATTCACTGAAAAAACCATAGGTTTCAGGCCTTATATAGTTAGGAATTAGCATTTAAAAAAACCTTTGAAATTCACTGAAAAAACCATAGGTTTCAGGAGTTATATAGTTAGGAATTAGCTTTTACAAAAACCTTTGAAATTCACTCAAAAAACTATAAGTTTTAGTGGTGTTATAGTTAGCTGGACATTTTACTCATACAAAACCATTGAAATTGCTCCTATATAGTTAGTTGTACTAAGTATATATCACGCACCCGCAATCCACTGCTGATGATGTCACATATTAGATCATTCATGACATGGTCAGTGACATCACTGATGACATCTCAAATGACATCACTGATGACCTAGGACTAAAAAGTCGCGGGGTACAAAAAAACAATAAAAAAAATATAAAACAACAATAAGAATGAAAAAAACAGTTCTTTTCAGAACTACCTCCAATTTATATAAAAATGCTAAATTTAAAAAACTCTGTCTTTCTATTTTTCTCCAGGGTACGCGTACCGGTACGTGTACCGATACGTGTACCGGGGCGCGCACCCCCTCAAAAAAAGAAAAAAAAAAGAATGAGTGTATTTGTGTGTGGTGTGTGTGTGGTGTGTGTGGGGGGGGTATGTGTGTGGGGTGTGTGTGTGTGTAGGATGTGTGTGTGTGGGGTGTGTGTGTGGGTGTGTGTGTGTGTGGGGGGGGTGTGTGGGTGTGTGTGTGTGTGAGGAGTGTGTGTGGGTGTGTGTGTGTGTGTGTGTGAGGTGTGTGTGTGGTGTGTGTGTGTGGGGGGGGTCAGAGGTGTGTGTGGGGGGGTGAGGTGTGTGTGGGGATGTGTGGGGTGTGTCTGTGAGGTGTGTGTGTGTGGGGGGGTGAGGTGTGTGTGGGTGGGGGTGTGGGTGTGGGTGTGTAAGGTGTGTGTGTGGGTGTGGTTGTGTGGGGTGTTTGGGTGTGGGTGGAGGTGTGGGTGTATGAGGTATGTGTGGGGAGGGTGGGGAGGGTGGGTGTGGGGTGTGTGTGTGTGTGTGGGGGTATGTGTGTGGGGCACCCCCTCAAAAAAAGAAAAAAAATATAATGAGTGTGTGTGGTGTGTGTGGGAGGGGTCTGGGGTGTGTGTGTGGGGGGGTATGTGTGTGGGGTGTGTGTGTGTAGGATGTGTGGGTGTGTGTGTGGGGTGTGTGTGTGTGGGGGGGTGTGTGTGTGGGGGTGTGTATGGGTGTGTGGGGGGGGTGTGAGGAGTGTGTGTTGTGGTGTGTGTGTGTGTGTGTGTGAGGTGTGTGTGTGGTGTGTGTGTGTGTGGGGGGGTGTGTCAGAGGTGTGTGTGTGTGGGGGAGGGGTGAGGTGTGTGTGGGGATCTGTGGGGTGTGTCTGTGAGGTGTGTGTGTGTGGGGGGGGAGTGAGGTGTGTGTGGGTGGGGGTGTGTGGGGTGTGTGGGTGTAGGTAGGGGTGTGGGTGTGTAAGGTGTGTGTGTGGGTGTGTCGGGTGTTTGGGTGTGGGTGGAGGTGTGGGTGTGTGAGGTATGTGTGGGGGGTTTGTGTGGGAGGGGTGGGTGTGGGGTGTGTGTATGTGGGGGTATGTGTGTGGGGTGTGTGTGTGTATGAGTAAAATGTTCAGCTAACTATAACTGGTGTCAAACCTATGTTTTTTTCAGTGAATTTCAAAGGTTTTTTAAATGCTAATTCCTAACTATATAAGGCCTGAAACCTTTGGTTTTTTCAGTGAACTCCCAAGGTTTTTTAAATGCTAATTCTATTAGAGGATAACATTTATATATGTTAATATCCGTATGGGACCACCTGAACAGCCCTAGGGGGGTCAGGGTGTTTCTACAAGGCCCCCAAATCTTTTTTTTTCTTGTAAAAAATGAGGTACGCGCACCGTACGGGTACGCACACCGTAAGCATACCCCGCGATTTTCCGAATATATATATTTTTTTGGGGGACCTTGGGGGTCCTTGTGGGACCCCCTTAGCAGGCCTAGGGGGTCAGGATGCTTCTACCCTGCCCCCTTTTTGAGTTCTACACATTTGTTTTTCTGCTTTCCTGTGCCTCAGTCTACCGAGGCACAAGATGGCTGCCAACAGTTTCTGTTTTGGAGTGTTGACAGACATTGGCAGCCAATCAGAATGCAGCTCGCACACTAGAGTTACGCGTACGGTACGCGTATGTGCGCGTACCGTAAGCATACGGGTAAGCTCACGGGTAAGCTGCCATAGATATATATATTTTTTTGAACCTAAATTACTCAAAATCCACTGGAGAACATATCTTGAGACATAGCAAAGGCACATCGGGCTACCAGTCCCTACAATGTTGCCAAGTTTGGTGGAAAACCATTCAGCCGTTCGGGCTAAAAGTGTGTCCAACCGCCCTATGGAAATTAACATGGGGAAAACACGTTTTGGGACCCCCTTTTATCTCGGCCCCCGCTTGACGAATCCCCCCCAAAGTTTCAGGGAAGGACCGGAGCGTCGCGAGGCAAAGTTAAGGAAAATTTCAGGAAGATTCCTCAACCGGCGCCAACGTTATTCCCAATAGAATGTTGCGATTTCCCTATGGAAAACAATCCTAACTATATATACCTACTGGCTATCGCCAGTAGGTAATATATATATATATATATGGTGGTGATAGACCAGTGAAACAGAGACTGGGAATATATATATATATATATATATATATATATATATATATATATATATATACATATATAACAGAACATCCAGCTCCCACAAAGACAAACTCCATGGAAGAAGGCACAGGCACGAAGTGGTTCAGGATTCGGCATCAATTTATTAAATCATGTTGCCCTCAATCCCAGGTACAAGAGACGCGTTTCAGCCTACACGGAGACCTTTCTCAATCTAGTTTGGTGCCATTAATTAAGCACATTATATAGCCCTTCCCACTGGACCTCATAATGGACATAGAAAACACATTCTTGTGTGACCAATCGTTCCATAGCCCAGAATATGCATGTGTGTGTGTCTGTAAAATACAGCTAGAAGTCTGCAACATACCAGGTCAAACATAACGTAATAATAGAAATCACGAACTATGCAAACTTTACTGATGGATAGTCCTATTATATGTTACCTACTGGCAGTCGCCAGTTGGTAGTTATAGTTAGGACCTATTTTCCATAGGAAATCCGCAACATTCTATTTGGAATAACTTTGGCGCCAGTTGACGAATCTTTACGAAATTTTCAAAACTGGTGGATCGCTCCGGTCCGCTAATATCCTTAAAGTCTTGGGGTGATTCATGAAGCAGGGGCTGAGAAAAAAAGGGGGTCCCAAAACATGTTTTCCCCATGCAATTTTCCATAGGAACCGTTCTTCGCGTCTACAGTGTTGGCAGCCATTTTGTGCCTCAGTAGAAGCGAGGATCTAGAAATTAGTGGAACAAGTGTTCAAAACGTATAAAAGGGGCAGGTAAGAAATATTTTGACCCTCTAGACCTGCTTAGGGGGTTCCACAAAGACCATAGGGCCCGCCCCCCCCCCCAATTTCTTTTCTTTTTTTTTAAAAACTGAGAAATGTGCACTGAGTGCATGGATCCGCCATAAAAAAAATAAAAACGAAGCGCAGGCTCCTGTGCTTGTTTTAAAATTAGCTACCTGTGAGGGCCAAATCCGCTGGGTCTAAAATATTGCATTTGAAGCAGGGGCCGAGAGAAAAGGGGGGTCCCAAAACGTGTTTTCCCCATGCAATTTTCCATGGGAACCATTCATCGCGGTTACAGCCTGAACGGCTGAACGGAATATATCTATGGCCTCGGTAGATCCGTGCATCTTGCGCGCACTCTAAGCGCACCGTCCGAATCACGAGCTGAATGCTAATTGGCTATCAAGCGGTTGACAACATTTGAAACCAGGAAGTGTTGGCAGACATTTTGTGCCTCGTTAGAAGCGAGGATCTAGAAATTAGTAGAACAAGTATTCAAAACGTATAAATGGGGCAGGTAAGACATATTTTGACCCTCTAGACCTGCTTAGGGGGTCCCACAAGGACCCCTAGGGCCCAAAAAATATATATATTTGTTTAAAACTGAGAAATGTACCCTGGGTGCATGGATCCGCTGTAAAAAAAATTAAAACGAAGCGTGGGCTCCAGTGCTTGTTCAAAAATGAGCTACCTGGGAGGGACAAATGCTGGGGTCTAAAATATTACATTTGATGGGGGTTCAGAGGGGCCCTGTAGCCCGGGAACTGCCATTCCTCGGTGTTACAAAATAAATGGTTGAGGGAGTTCAAAGGTCTGTCTAAGCCCCGGGGATTACCACCCTCCGAGGCTTTATATATTTTAGGAGGGGGGCCGCGTGGTCATCATTCTGGACCAGTTGAAAGTCTGGGTGAACACCACCCCCCAGGAGCAGCTCCTGCTGTGTCCTACCCCCAGAACCCTGCTGTTTTCTATGGCATGGCAGGAGTCGATATTCCCGCTCTGTCATAGCAAACTTTAGGGCATATTAACAAGTGCCATTTTGCCGCAATTTTTTTAAAAAAAGCCACAAATTTGGTGAAAATGATATCGCCCTATTTACTTGGTGATGCATGTTAGCAGTCGGTTTGCTAACGGCTCACCTCGTATCTCCAATGAGTTGCAATGTAGGCATTCCCAGTGGCGAGGTAGGTGTTCCTATGACAATATGACATGGAAGAGGAAGGTATGACAACAGTGTTGTATTTACAAGGCGGCCTTGGATTTGAGGATCAATAGCAAAACTCTTGGTAATTGCAGTTTATGTCGGATCGTAACATCTGTTCTGAAGTAGACTTAAGCATGTTTAACATGCGAGGTGGATTGATATGTTAAGTCCACAGTCTTATATTAACAAGCTTTTCAGTTGCGAACATGAATTTTATTGTAAAACAAAATATCACCTACTACTAATTTTTATTCTTCCTCAGTATCCCATCCCATGGGCAAATTTTCAAAGTTGGGGACTGTGTGTGGGTGGAGGCCCAATGTCCCTATGGTGCCAGTCAGCTCTGCATCCTTCGGAAGCCACCATTAAATTTCCACATGGGGACCTGCTAATATACAGCTCCCCGCGGGAAAAAGAATCCTGATTTGCATTTTAAAAGAGAGAGTAGGTTTTCGTGTTCTCTCTTTCAAAATGCAAGCAAGTGTGCTATAGAAGGGCGGGAGCCTCAGCTCTCACCCTGCCATAGCAAACAGCAGTGTTGAAAAAATCTTCCGGTAAGACAACAAAGCATTTTGAAGTCCATTATCGCCGTTTTAGCTGTAGTTTGCTCCGTTAAAGCGGCGATAATTTTTTACGCCGTCCTTGTACATATACCCCTAAGTTTTGTAATGTCGACAATCCTGTCTCCCATTTAAATAGGCACGAAGCATTTAGTGAAGTACACACTGTGAATTGTGAAGCAACACTGTCTAATTGTGATTGATAAAGAATTGTCCATTGTTAAGTACAGAGTAGGTAAATTGTACATGGGGTATTGTAACATCAGTGGCTATTCCTCGAGCCCTGTCTTGAGGTTAATTCAAAGAGTTGTGTACTTCTTTTGCTCGTAATCTACATAGGGGCAGATTTACAAGTCCCTTGTGCCACTATTGCGTCACTTTTAACATGGGAAAAGTGACGCGAAAGTGGCGCAAGGGGCTTGTAAATCTGCCCCAGAGTGTTCTGTCATCTCAGTTTGCTTTCCCCTCTGTCATGTAGAGGATCCTGGGTAAAACTAATGGCTTCTGTACAGCCAGTACCTTTCAACCCTACCACCAAACTGCTTACTGCTTGAACACTTAAGTGAGCACACAGGTCACAAGTTCACCACACATTGTTGCTAATCCAAACAGTAACTGTGCTGGACTTTTAAATTTTTTCCACAGGAACCATTAATTGCAGCTACAGACTCTGGTAAAGAGCTGGTGAAGAGTTAGCCTCAGTATTATACATCTAGTTATAAACATCACTTGTACTTGTTATTGTTAAATCTTCTCTAAGCATATGATTATCACACTAAATAATAGTGAAATGTTGACAGAAAAAGAAAACGTATACACTCATTTTTTGTATTAACTTTATTAAAACACAAACAAATAAATAGGAATGTAACTTTAACATAACAACTAGCAGCCCGTCCCGACGTTGTCCGGGTATGAAATAGAATGTGTGTAATGTGTGTATTCAGATACGGTCATTCGCGTGTTCCCCCGCTTGGGGCCCAACTGCAGCCCTGGTTGATGTTAGCAGGCGCGTGTCCCCCTGCTTGAGGCCCAGCTGCAGCGCTGGTTCATGTTAGCAGGCGCATGTAATTAGTGTAGTGATCCGCCGCCTGAGCCCGGCTACAACCCTGGCTGATGTTAGCAGGCGCGTGTAATTTGGTTTAATGTGATAGTTCAGTAACAGCACGCATGAGAGGCTGCAGTAATTGTCCCGCAGACACGCTCAGTCGCGTGTGCCCCCACTTGAGGGCCAGCGGCGACCGTCTAACAATTAGAATTGTGTGAGTCTTGAATGATTGTTTCCCGCTGTTCTTATTTTTTTATGACCCACACCGACGCTCTTCGGCCCCGAGTGCTTTTCAGACGCACCCAGGCCAAGGCACACACTGCATTCAGCACCCCCAGTATGTGTGAGACAGGGCAGTCCCCCAAGGGAGTCTTGCGAATGGTAACTTACCACGCTTCGAGGTAAATGCCTTTGTGACGCCACCAGCACACGGCCACAGCAGACGATCTGATTAATGTATGACCCAGATGGCATGAAGTGCGGAATGTAGCACACGCCCCCAGCATTTGTCACGCCCCCAGCGTGCCCCTTGATGTGGCGCAATTGCGTAATTGGCGCTTCACATGGCATGAAGGGCGGACACACGCCCACAGCGTGGACACACGCCCACAGTGTTTGTCCCGGCCCAGAGTGTCACGCCCCCAGCGTGCCCCTTGATGTGGCATGAAGGGCGGAACGTACCACACGCCCCCAGCGTTTGTCACGCCCCAGCACACGCCCACAGCAGAACGCAGACACACTCACAAGGGACTACTTTGCTGGCACGGTTCTTTTACCTTTTAAATGTATATGGTGGCCATCTGCATAGCCTATGTCCTTCTGCTGCAACTGCCCTTTCCAACGCTGTATTGGGTGTTGTGATTGGTGCTGTGGTTACTGAGATTACCCGCCTCAAAAGTTTGGGCTCTCTCTTTATAATATTAGTATGGATATAATAAATAAAATGTGAGATGGACTCCAATGGTAGGACGGTAGGTAACCTGCAAAACAAAAATGAAAATAAGTCTTTAAAATTATATCGATGTGACTGAATGAGGTCAAAGATCACAAATTAACAGAACCCTTGGCAATTTTGCTTATTCGCACGTATGCAGTGTGCATGATACATCCCACTCCTTTCATAGGCCCGCGTTGAAATGGTGTCTGTAGGGAAGTGCCTACTGGGTCAGATCTACAGTATGGTCCAGCAGGTCTTTAAAATGATTGAGACAGAATTAGGTGAGAGATCACGTCATTATGCAGGACAATATTGTTTATTTGCAACACGTTTAATTGGAGGCATTGTGTATCTAGGCTGCTCTGCTTACTTTTTGTAAACACTGTGTTCAACAGAGCTCACAACTTGAGTTCTGCTTTGTTTCCACACTGCAGACTGTATTAAATCCTGCCTTGATGTGTTTATCTGCAGAGTGGACAGCAGCGTCCATAACTTGAAAAGAGAAAGAGAAACAATGTGAGAGAGAGGGAGAGAGAAAAAACAACATTGAAAGCGTGAGAGAGAGAAAGTTATAGATGGAGCAGGAGAGGTAGTGTTAATACTGGAAAAAATCTCTGTAGCTCACCTTTTTAACTCCAGTGTGTGTCCAAGCACGTGCCGGTTTATAGTGCACCCTCAAGTTTAGTGATCTGAAAGATAGTATAGAGTTAGTAATAGCAGAGTATATACAACTGCACAAGTATATTTCTGCGTTATGCCTTTGGACTCTCAGGATACTGTATTACATCAACTTCACTGCAAGGAGGTATCTGTGCACTCTTTTTCTCCCAGAGTACTATACCCCATGCACTCCCACTGCAAAGCAGTGAGTTCTCATTACTGCGTACCCACACTGTTGCTTCCCATTGACTCCCAGTGTCCGGAGGTGAGTGCCCTTTTTTGCGCACCCAGACTGTTCTAATCTATCCACTCTCACTGTCTGTAGGTAATAGTACATTTGTAAGCAGTCAAGCTGCTGCACGCTATCCACTCTCTCCGCCCACAGGTGACTTCTCGTTGCTTTGGAAACAAGCTTCTTTGCTCACCTTGTGCCATTGGCGTGATTCAAAGAGGGTCCACCACGTGTGGAAGCAGCCTCCTCATGCGTTGTTACGATGGCCACGCATCATCACAGAATCCTCAAACATTGAGCTTTGGAGGAGTTGGGGGGTGCCAATTTGTGAAACACAACCTGTTAGATAAAAGGAAGATAAGATTGTGCGCCATTTCTTTTTTTCAAAGGAGAGAGGAGGTGAGAGAGTGACTAAAAAGAATATTTGAAGCTCACTTTTCTGTCACCGGTGTGTCTTCCACCACGTGCCGGGACATAGTGCATCCAGAAGCTCAACAGTGATATACGTGGTTGCAATCATCATGAGCGACAGACTTTTCACCGACTATAAAAACTTTCCTGCTATAGGAAAAAAAATGCAATAAGATACGGTATATAAGACTGCAAGCGTCTAAATTGCTACGTCACCTTTTTGTATCCAGTCTGCTGCACCCCATCTACTCCCTATGGTGCGCATCCAGGCCTCACTGCTCACCTTTTTGGTGCACAGGGTACGTTATACATCATGCAGTCCTGCTCTGTCACCAAGAAGTCTCATATTTGGTGCTGAGTATTGATATCGCTATGGCAAAGGACATACTCATGCACCCATCATCATTGCAGTTTTCTCACCCGCTCAGTCCTTGTGGTACCACTAACTCAGTGACCAAAGAGGCCACGCACGTGGTGGTGGGTCCCCTGGTCGGTAGTTCAGGCCTACATGCTGCGTCCGAAACACTTGGACGGGCCATCACAGCGGGACATAGTGCATCCTGAAGCTCAACAGTGATACATGTGGTTGCAATCATTACGAGTGACATACTTTTGACCGACTATAAAAACTTTCCTGCTATAGGAAAAGAAATGCAATAAGATATGGTATATAGGACTGCGAACGTCTAAATCGCTATGTCACCTTATTGTATACAGTCTGCTGCACCCCATCTACTCCCTACGGTGCGCATCCAGGCCTCACTGCTCACCTTTTTGGCGGACAGGGTACGTTATACATCATGCAGTCCTGCTCTGTCACCAAGAAGTCTCATATTTGGTGCTGAGTATTGATATCGCTATGGCAAAGGACATACTCATACACCCATCATCATTGCAGTTTCCTCACCCGCTCAGTCCTTGCGGTACCACTAACTCAGTGACCAAAGAGGCCATGCACGTGGTGGTGAGTCCCATGTTCGGTAGTTCGGGCCTACATGCTGCGTCCGAAACACTAGGACGGGCCATCACAGCACTTGGGATGGGAGCAACTCTAAAATGGCGTAGAGCACGTGCGCCCCGTCTTTTTATTGGTAGAGTCACGTGTGTAGTGACGCATGTGCTGGATGGGTGTGGTGTGGTGTGGGTGCATACCAGCCATGAGGGAGTGTGTGTGTGCCGTTCTGACAACCAGACCTGCAAGTAAGAAATCACTACAATTGAAATCTGGGCCATGTAGCGTTGTGGTGTTTTCCTGGTAGCGAAAGAGGAGTGTGCTGGACTGACGTATGCCAGTGATGAGCGAGGCTGTGAACGATGACTCCGGAACTATGGCCGTGGTTCCTTCGTGAGCTATATGAGATATCTACTGATTCGTTTGTCCGGGTTTTAGTGCTGCCGTCACCCGGGTCTTAAACAGAAATGCGTCATTATGTCTGTAAAGTCCGCCAACATGGCCAACATGGAAGGTACGGGGTATCTCTGACCCTATATTCATCCATAGTTGCACACATAAAAGATGGTGGACATGACGCATTTCTGCGAATATGAATGTTTGTTGTACATTCAGTGGAGTAAAAGAGGGCTGTGAAAGCTTTAGGTTGCAGTTTTTGGCACATGAAGTGAGCTAATATATATAAGTATGTGGTCATTCAGGTACACTGTCGAACTTGGTGCTGGAAATCAGTGTTCGAGGTGCGTCCACATCCTGTTATTGTAGAGAAATGATGCAATCTACGCGTGCCTGAAAATGTACTGTAAATGCGGTGCTCATGTAAATTGCTGATATCGTTTTGGGTCGACTTCGCGCTGTATAAATATGCTAAAAAAAAAAAAAAGCAATAGCACACACTTATAAATTTACTATACACTTTCTTTGCAATATTGTAATGATCCAGTTTGTACGTTCATATTTGTAGAATGACCGAGAGAAAGGTATATAATCGAAGTTTTTGTTACTGGCAGAGGTAAGATGGTTGCATACGCTGTTTACAGCACAATATAATGTGGCAGGGCGGAGGAGCAGCATTTTACAAACCTAATAAATTACACAGACACAGATAGTTAGTTGAAGTAGGTACTGGCATGTGTGCTCGACTCCATTTTATTACGTTGCTGTTGGTAACAAGTAGACTAGTAATCATGATATCATACACAGATATTCATTCGTAAATGGTTTATGACTTCTGCTGTACGAAGGTAGGAGCCCTATATGTGAAATAGTACACAGAATATTCTATTGTAAAGGGTTCATGAGTTGTGGTGCACTAAGGTAGGGTCGGTTTGTGTGGAACCTGCAATGATGCGTGGTTCAGGCAGACCGCACTGGTAAGAATGTCTTTTGGCTACTGAATTTTGCCCTACTAAAGCCATGTGGCGATTATTTATGGTGTACTGAGTTAGTGATATGTCTGGTGTTTAGCGTGTGCTCACCCTGCGATGATGCGTAGTCTGAACGGGCTGCACTCAAAGCATTGACTGTTGCATACCGGACTGCATGTACTTTGAGGGGTAAAAAAAACTACCATTGATGGTTATTAATTGTTCTATAAACTAGTCCTACTTATTGCTCCCCATAACAAATTAAACAATTGCACTTCACGAAGTGCATTCTAACTTTCTCAAAATGGGGACGTATTTCTTGTGGCAATGTTGAAGGTGATGCCCAGAGGTACTTGGTATTGCCGGTGATGGAGGATCATTTTGGCGCAGTGTTCTACATTCTTTGTGAGCATAGTTCACAGGATACAGGGATTGAAGGTGCTTGCGCATACTAGCAGTGTCACAGGAGTATTTTTTGTCTCTGTCTTAAATAAATCAAGGCTGAATTCCCTACTGTCTGTAGTGTAGATAAGAGGTGCACTGATTTAGTGGCACCTGAAACAACGAGGTTCTGTGGAGCCTGCGATGATGCGTGGTCCGGGCAGGCTATACTGATAGTAATGTTTTTTGCCTTGTGAATTCTGCCTTAGTTAGGCAATGCGGCGATGATTTTTGGTGCACTGAGTTAGTAGTACCTTTGGCGCTAAGCATGTATGTACCCCGCGATGATGCGTGGTTGGGGGAGGCACAATAATTGGAGTAATGTCTTTTGTCAATTGAATTCTGCATGAATTCTATTTAAAAGTGATAGTATGCCTCGTTGCTGATATAAAACTGTTCTTTCTTCTTTGCGATGATTTATGTTGCACTGAGTTAGTAGTATGTTTGTCGCTGAGCTTGTACGTACCCTGCGATAATGCGTGGTCCAGGGGGGTCGTATTCGGACCAATGTTTTTTGTCTGTTGAATTCTGCCTGAATACGGCCACGTGGCGATGAATTATGGTGCACTGAGTTAGTAGTACCTTTGGCGCTGAGCGTGTACGTAACCTGCGATGCTGCATGGTCCAGGCAGGTCACACTGGGAGCAATGCTTTTTGCCTAGTGTATTCTGCCTTATTAGGGCCACGGGGAGATGACTTGTGGTGCAGTGAGTTAGTGGGACCTGAGGAACTCAGCGTGTGTGCACCCTGCGATGATTCGTGGTTCGGGCGGGTTGCACTGGTACAATGTCTCTTGCCTACTGGAATGCGTCATGTGCAATCGCCATTCCACCTGAATTGTGAGCCCTCACAATGTAGATCAAAGGCATTAGTCAGCACAGACATTGAGGAATGTTTTTGTGGCATTGTTTAACAAAATCTGAGGACATAGAGTACAAGTGTCTCTGCCTTAAAAAAATCAAAGGCTAAATTCAATACTGTCCGTAGTGTAGATCCAAAGCTGAATTCAAGTTGTGAACCCTGCTGTCCTCACTGTTGATCGAAGGCAGTAATCAGCACAGATATCAAGAAATTCTTTTGTCGTATCCTTTTACAAAATCTGAGGACATAGAGTAAAATTATCTCTGCCTTAAAAAAAAGGCTGAATTTCATGCTGTCCGTAGTGTACATTCAAGGCTGAATTCAAGTTGTGAACCCCACTCTCCGCCCTGTAGATGGAAAGCTGTAGTCAACACAGATATCGATGAATGATTTTTGACACTTATTTTAACAAAATCTAAACACATACAGTACAATTGTCTCTGCCTTAAATAAATCAAGGCTGAATTTCCTACTGTGCGTAGTGTAGATGCAAAGCTGAATTCAAGCTGTGAACCCTGCTGTCCGCAGTGTAGATCGAAGGCAGTAGTTGACACAGACATCAAGAAATGCTTTTTAGTCACATACTTTAACAAAATCTGAGGACACAGTACACTTGTCTCTGCCTTAAATAGATCGAGACTGAATTCAATGTTGTCTGTAGAGCTGATGCGCAACTGGTATCAAGTAGTAAGCTCTGTTGATCGCAGTGTACATTTGAAGGCAGTAGTTAGTACAGACATTGAGGAATGTTTTTTTGTAGCATCCTTTAACAAAATTGTCTCTGCCTTACATAAATCAAGGCTAACTTCAATGCTGTCTGTATTGTAGATGCAAAGATTAATTCAAATTGCGAACCCTGCTGTCCGCAGTGTAGATCTAAGACAGTAGTCAACACAAACATCGAGGAATGCTTTTTGTCACATACTTTAACAAAATCTGAGGACTGAGTACAATTGTTTCTGCCTTAAATAAATCGAGACTGAATTTAATGTTGTCTGTAGTGCTGATGCAAAACTGGTATCAAGTTGTAAACTCTACTGACCGCACTGTAGATCGAAGGCAGTAGTCAGCACAGATATCGACGAAGAATTTTTGTCACTTATTTTAACAAAGTCTGAGGTACAATTGTCTCTGCCTTACATACATCAAGGCTAACTTCAATGCTGTCCGTAGTGTAGATCCGAAGCTGAATTTAAGTTGTGAACCCTGCTGTCCGCATTGTAGATCGAAGGCAGTATTCGATACAGACATAAGTCTGCGGTGCTGTGGCACTGAGTTCGCAATCGGCCTGTATCGAGGAGGCACGTGGTCATGGCGGCAGCCACTTGGCAGGGTGAGGACCTTCGCTGGGGCAGAGTATTTTCTCTTTGCAGAAGTGAACCACACCCAAGGCGTAGGCTAAATATTTATAGTCTTACGCTGGAGTTGCGTACGTTGGACCAGCCCACTCCGCTTCTGCTTCAAGGGGGGAGACAACGCAGCTACATGACTGAGATATTCCCCAGTGTCTGAGATAATATGGTTGTGTCCACTGTGCAGTACACTACACGTATCAATAGTATATCTACACAGGGAAACGTTTTGGTTTGTATAGTGAGTTGTCTATAGCATATCACCGGTAGTGTTAGCGTTGTGTACATTATTGTTGATGTGCGAGTTCCTTCCCTTATACATAGTTGATTGCCACCTCTCTGAACATTGAGCTAGTGTGCTGTTGAGGTGATATATTATTTTGGGAAGGTCTGTTGTCTTGTTTTGCACTGCCTCTGAAATAGTGGGGGGGAAGGGGTCAGGAGGGGTGGTTGTAGTGGTGGTGGCGCTAGGTGTCGTAATTTTGTTGGGTGTTGGAAGTGCATAATTAGTGATTTAACTCCCTGAACTCTAACTCGTAAAGTGTCCCCTCTAACAGGGGCTGATATGGGGAAGAGAAAGACCAGGTACCTTGCACAGGGCCCACAGGGGCTGCCAAATCTACTGTTTTAACAATGGACGCTTACCTCTCGAGGGCCGCGTTGGTCATTGATAAGGAAATCGAGATGGTTAATAGACTTTTATCCAGGTTTCCTACAGGCGCCCTGTTTCCTTTGCTTAACGATGCTAACAAGGGCACCAAGGATTCCCAGACCTTGACCTTAGGTGGTACCTCACTTCCTGCAGTTGCAGAAGGAGACATTTTCGTGGTGGAACAGTTACAACATGTTATAGAGGGCGTAGGGGAGTTACAGCATAGACCCCTAGCCCCTAAAGTGACAATAATCAATAAGCAGGTCACTTCTTCCAGTGGGAAGGTGGCCTTGTTCAAGAGAATATTGCTATGCATAATAATGGCAACAATGGGTTGGTTACCGAGAAGGGACAAAGGGATGACTGTAGCTCTATTGGGACAAGAAAAAGAAAGTGTAAAGCTATCGTCAACCAAGCAAAAAAATCTACACCCACTAACCCATCATCGCCAGCCCCAGTCACGAGGCGCTCCTAGGTGGTAACTGAGCCGCCGGACTTACACCTCTTACTAGAATCTATGAAATATTTACTAATGAAATTACTAGAGGAAAAACTGACACCTATTGTGTCTGAACTAAATGATATAGAACGGAATCTAGCAGTGCACATGAAACCTGCATCACCACCTGTTATTGTTAAAAACACTAACACTGATCCAACTAGTTTAGATTCTACTGCAGGTCCCCAACATTGTTCTGTTGATTAGGGGATATCAACCCTCTCTAACCGACATAGAAACCTGGTCTCAAATTACACAGGGCAAGTAGTGGGTAGACCTAGGGAATGTCGGGCTAGGGCTGGTACTCCCCCAGCCCCAGACAGGCACAGGCTCCACGTCGCCTGGGCGATAATGCTGGTAATGTTGCAGGTAACTATTCTGCTGCTTCCACAAAATTCGTATCTATTAATCTACCCCCCGAATCGACACCCTTGGTGGTGATCTTGGGGAATGTTCCACCTCTTCCCCAAGGCACCAAGGAAGAATTTAGCCAGCTCAAGAATAAGGTCACACATTGGCTTTCGAGTAACACGTCTGTGGGCACGGCGGTAGACCGAAACATCTAAATGGTCCGCCGCGTGGGCTGGGTGGGCAATACCAGAAAAATAGGGGAGGGGGACTGCATTATCATGAACTTCAATAACTGTATGATAGCGGAAAGAATATTGAGAGAATCCTGATCTGTCCGGCTGCACAGGGGATCAAATATTCAGATTCTCCCCCTGGGCTATTTTTACTACCCTGTGTTAATCTGTAATGATAACCGTTATGGCCACAATCACCGACACACCCGGAAAGAGAAAAATGAGAAATCTTATGCAATCCCACATATCCCAAGAGTTTCTACCCTGGAAGGGTACCCCTCCTCTTCAATTCCCCAGGGGTCAAACAGATTTGCTGCCCTCTCAGGTCTAGAAGAGTGCGACTGACTGAGCCCTGGGACTGTTTTGGTTGCTGCATCTCCGGATCGACAGCTATATACACCATTTTTACACAATAGGCAGCCATCCCCAAGGGTGTGTACCCCTGTACTATCAGAGGTTCAGTTGTCTGCCCCCCCGAAGGATTCCCTTTGAGGCAGCAGTACATAACATTATCTCCTGAAATATTGCAGGATTGGCGGGGAAGTTTCTTGACCCAAAGTGGGTCCGGTTTATCAAACAATTCCCAGCGATTTGTTTACAGGAGACTTCGATGGTGGAATGCAATGTATTCCTAGAGGGCTATAAAGCTTTCTTCGTCCCCGCATCACCCTCGTTGAGGGGTAGAGCCAATGGCGGTTTGGTTATTTATACATCTTTAGCCCTGAAATGTAAAATAAAGGAAATTTGCTTCCCCCACCCAGAACTCCAAGCTATTGTTTTAAAGCAAGGGAATGCAAATCTTTGTTTGATTAACTTTTATAATGCAGTGCATACTGTGGGATCTTGCAAGATCACCCTACTGGGAGAATTTGTCAAACAACAATGCGGCTCCTCTCTTTATTGCCTTATGGTATTAGGTGATTTCAACCTGAGACCGTGCGGAGACCCCACATTGACTCGCATGGGAGAACTGGGTTGTGCAAAGACGGGGGGTCTTCATTTTGAGCACTCGATGCAGGGGGATGTGCTCAATAATCTACTTAATGAATTAGACCTGATCTCAGCCATGTCCCTGGTATACGATCTTAGTAAACAGCCTGTTCCTTCTTTCAAAGGACACAATGTGGGTTCTTTCATTGACCATATTCTTATATCTACCGGCCTACAATCATTTTTTGTGGAGTTTAAAATCAAATGTAGCATATATAGCGACCATAACCCTGTGAGTGTACGCCTTGGTGGTGATCTATTGATCCAACAAGGGAAGAAAGCAGCGCCTGGTGTGTTGAAAGTTACAGACGGTAGGCGCCGACTTAAGTGGTCCCAGGTGAACCGGGTAGCATTCTATGATAATATCCAGGAATCTTGTGCCCCTGACTTAGCAGTATGCATGTCACTTGACTCCTCTTCAGAGATTGTACTTAATGCCTTTGAGGCTATTATTAAAAAGGCGGGAACCCTGCTGTCTACCCACTCCAAAAAGTTATTACCCAGAGACCCCAAGTGGTTCGACAGCTCTTGTTCGAGAGCTGCGAGAGAGTTAAAGGTGGGTTTGAAGTCCATCCCAAGAGACCAATATCGAATCAGGCTCCTTCGCCTTAATTATAGACAGGCTTTGGCATCTCGGAAATCAGTAATTATGGATAATACGTGGAAGGTGCTCCTTGAACCCGAAACATTAAGTAACAGCTCGAAATTCTGGGGAATACTTAACAAACCCCTAATTTGAAAAAGAAGGGTTGGATGCTATTGGTAAAAACATCACAGAAGATGACTGGGTAAACCATTTTGAGTCCATATTTACCTGCACCACGTTAAAGGCATACCCGAAATTGGAAGGCAGTAATGAAACACTGTCCCCGTTTACGATGTGTGAGGTTGAGAAAGGCATCTCCAGCCTGACCTGTAACAAGGCTCCAGTGGCGGATGGCCTGCCTGTTGGGATGTAACCTATTCTTTTATATACACGAGGACTTGGTGTTTGTGTTCGAAGTCCCATGATGTCATGAAGGAATGTGTGGAATGCGGGAGGCGGCAGTTGCTGCCGGGGAGAGCTGCACACTGGACGCATTAAAGAGGAGCTAGTAACTTTACCTGTGATCCTGTCTTCTCTTCACTGGCGACGAAGGTCCAGTGTCTGCCTCTCTCCAAGTGTTGCTGGACGCCCTGGTATGAATTGAATTTCCATGGCGAGGCAACCGCGACGTCGTCTCTAAAGAAGAAGCTCATCGTTCTGTCTCAACCTGACAGATTTATTGAGCGACGCACGCGCCCATGACCTTCATGCCTTCGTGAGCGTGAGTTCCTCTATCGAGGCTTCAAATTCTCTAAATTTCCCCGTTTCTTGGTTTCGCCAAGCTCTTCAGTTTGTTTCATTTGCGCGAGCTCTTCTGTGCACGAGCTCATGCACGAGCTAACGTCATCGTCATTGTCTTCTTGACGCTCGTTGCCATAGCACCCTAGCAACAACGCTTCATGCTAACACTGCAGCGCGTCTGCCTCAGCGCTTGCTATCAGACTTTCGTATTTGTCTAAATCATCAAGAAACATTAAAATCATCTAGTCTGTTACTTGAAGAATGTCAATCTACATTGGAGTTTTGGTCTGACGATAAAACGCTAACACTGATTAGCAGATTTGACAAAAAGAAAAAGGAAACTGTTAAATTTAACTACTGTCAACTCTACAGCTAACCTATTGTGGGGCAGCAACTCACCCACGCAAACATGGAGAAAGTAGCCACGCCACCCCCCTTTTTACAGTCTTCTGGTCCTCCTCCCATGTCTTGGAAACTGTGGAAAGCCACCTTTGAGGCTTACATAGATGCAATCGATGGTGATACCTTCACCGCAAAGAAGAAAAGAGCACTGTTAGTATACAATTTGGGAGCTGAGGGCAGGTCCATTCTTGAAACATTACCTCTTGAGCAAGTGAGGATTTCTGTTTCTAGTGATGATGGCGATGCACAGGTTATTGATGAGTATGCTTCACTCATAAAAACTCTTGATAAAAGGTTCGATCCTAAACGGAATATTGTTCTCGAACGCCATAAATTTCTGCAACGTGCACAATAGCCTGGTGAGTCCATTGATGATTTCGTTGCAGCCGTAAGAATTCTAGCAGTGAACTGCAACTATAGAGAGTTTAGAGACAAAATCATTCGGGATCAATTAATTGAACACACATGTGACAGAAAAGTGCGCGAGAAACTTTTGTCTTCCGATGATCCGGATTTAGAGACTGCATTGACATTGGCTAAGTCTGTAGAACATTCTCAGTTTTGTATGAAGGAATTAAGTCCTACATCAACAGCTTTTCCTTCATCCGAGCCTGCCGAGATTAACTCTGTCACCTCTAAATCCTCTATTAAGACTTCCAAAATTGCAAAGGCAAATACTCCTCGCACTTCCTCGTTTACATCTGTCAATAAGACAAGGAGTGATACTCAAGGATTGTCATGTTATCGGTGTGGGAGCAGGTCACATTTAGGAAATTTTAAATTTTGTTTTGCCATAACTCAATCTTGCTTTAAATGTGGAAAAAAAGGCCATTTAGCACGAATGTGCAAGGCTACCATTGCACAAAAGGGGTCATCGTATATGGTAAAGAATATTGAAGACCGCCAATTCGAGTGTGATGATGATGACACTTGTCATGAGTTATTAATGTTATCTGCTTCCCCTATGGAAGCTGAGGGTGTAGTAGAGATTGCTTCTCTTGAAGGATTACAAAGAAGAAAATCCCCCACTTGTTACGTTAACTTAAATACTGTTAATGTCAAATTTCTTGCAGACTCAGGTTCCCCTTTTACCATAGTTAACGTCAAAGATTCTGATATGTTAGACAACATTTCTCTATCGCAGTCTCTCATTAAGATGTTTGCTTATGGGGGTAAAAGAGTAGAGGTATTGGGGAAGTTCAAAGGCAAATTAGAATTTACGGGTGATTGCACATCTTGTACAATCTATGTTGTAAAGGATGGTACTAATTTATTGGGTTGGCATGAACAAGGAAAGCTGGGTATCATTCTTGACCCCAACCATGTAGACATGGTTTTATCTAGGCGGGAAGCTAAACAATATTATGCTACTTTGCCTGATAGTGTGTCTGTACATTCTTTGAATTCATCAGGTGACAGTGAGTGGGTACAAGCTTACCCAGAAGTATTTTGCGACAAAATAGGTAAACTCAAAGGTTTTCAACATCGAATTGTTTTGAAAGATGGGGCTGAGGCGATTGTACACAAGGTTCGCAAAGTACCTCTAAGCATGCGTAATGAGTTGAAAGGTGAACTGGAAAGACTACGTCTGTTGGGTGTGATTGAACCAATCGAAGGGTCAGAATGGTTGTCTCCCGTTGTTCTAGCGCGTAAGCCGGATAAATCCCTTAGGATGTGTATGGATTTGCGCGACTTGAATGCTTGTATTTGGGTTGATCGACAACCATTGCCCAATATTAATGAGATGTTATCTACCTTAGAGGGTGCCAGATATTTTTCCACTCTGGATATTTTTTCGGCGTATCATCAGATCGAATTAAGTAAAGATTCTAGGCATCTCACGTCTTTTGTCACACCTGAGGGTGCCTTTCGTTACTTAAGAATGCCTTTCGGTTTGGCGTCGGCTTCTGCAGTGTTCCAACGCCTTATGGGGAATCTTTTTAAGAACACTGCAGGAGTCGTTTTCTTTCAGGATGACATTCTTATTCATGGAAAAACTGTCCAAGAACATAATGTGAGAGTAAAAACTGTGTTAGATATTATAAAAAGTTATGGGTTAACCTTAAGAAAGGATAAGTGCAAATTCCTCAGAGATGGTGTTGATTATTTAGGACATCACATTTCAGCGAAGGGTGTCGAACCTAAAATGAAATTATTAGATGCCATCCAGAACGCACCAGAACCCCAGAACAAAGACCAACTACGTTCTTTCTTAGGATTGATCGAATATTATGCAAAATTTGTGCAAAATTTTTCTGATAAAACTGTATCCTTACGTAATTTATTGAAAAAGAATGTCAAATATGACTGGTCACAACAGTGTGCTAGTGATTTTAAATTGTTGAAGGATGTAATTGTGCAGGCACGCCCTCTCAAGCTTTTTAACATCAATGATCAATGCATTGTAATTACTGATGCCAGCAATGTGGGTCTAGGGGCGGTTCTAATGCAGAGGAGACCTGACAATAGAGAAGAGGTGATCGCTTTTGCTTCTAGGACTCTTCGGGGTGCCGAGGGTACTTATTCGACTATCGAAAAGGAAGCATTAGCTTTGTGGTGGGGAGTAAAGTATTTTAGGAATTTTCTTTGGGGCAATCACATAATTCTTAAAACTGATCACAAACCTCTGGTAGATCTTTTTACAACTAAAGGTGGTGGGAGGGCTTCTCCTCGTATAGCGAAATGGCAATATAGACTCGCTGAATTCAATTATCATCTGGAATATGTGCCTGGTGTAAGGAACAATGTAGCTGATTGCTTATCCAGATTGCCTCTTCCTCATAATGATTTGGAACTCTGTAGTGATCGCTTGGAAATGATTTGTGCAGTCAGCACAGTGTCTGAGGTTAATACTGCATTATCAGAGGCAGATTGGAAACTTGCGATATCTGCGGATGTTGAGTTGTGTAACGTGATTGATTTTGTTACTCATGGCTGGCCTGATAATAAGTTCCTTCCTGCAGAGTTAGTTCCCTTCAAAAGAGTCTGTGACGAATTATCCTTAGTTGAAGGAATTTTACGCAGAGGTGGTTTGTTAGTGGTTCCAAAATCACTTTGCAAGACAGTTCTAGATTTAGCTCATGTTGGTCACTTGGGCATTCGTGCAATGCAAAGGAGGGTACGTGAAGATTTTTGGTGGCCTGGTGTGGACAGAGCTATCGAACATTGTGTTCGTGACTGTGGTGCTTGCGTCCTGAGCGATAAAACTCAAGTTACTTGTCCCTCTGCAGTGAGTCCCATTCAGGTGAAAGAGTTGCCTTGGCATAAATTGGCATTTGATGTGGCTGGTCCATTCAATAATTTGGGGACCACTCCCAAGTATGCGTTAGTTTTAATTGACTACATGTCAAAATGGCCAGAAGTCAGATTTGTTGATGGCATTAATTCCTGTACTGTTATCAATTTCTTCAAAGACATTTTTTTGCGGAAGGGTTTTCCGGAGGAATTGGTATCTGATAATGGTACTCAATTAGTCTCTGCTGAGATGCAAGATTTCTTTAAGACTCATGGTATTAAACACATTCTTACCTCTCTTTATCATCCTTCCAGCAATGGTTTAGTTGAGCGCTTGAACCGAGTAGTCAAGGATCAGTTGCAGTTGGCTTCTATTAATGGTTTAAATTGGAAGATGGTGATATCTGACATGCTGTGGGCCATGAGAGTTACACCTCATTCTAGTACAGGGCTGTCACCTTTTACCTTACTCAGGGGCAGAGTAGCTGGTTCAAGACTTAATAAGGACTGGATGTTGAGGAAAGAGGTGGATGTAATCAAAATGGGCAGAGTAGCTGATGTGAGGGGTATTGCTCAAGCCAAGTATGCTCAGAAGAGGATCAGATCATCACCTGTGTGTAGTGGGGACTGGGTCAGGATCAAAAAACCTGTGCTTTTACGCAAGGGTCAAGCTCGATTTTCCCCTCCTGTGCAAGTTAAAGAGGTTAAAGATCATGTTGTGGTACTAACTAATGGGAAGATTTGGAATAAATCTTCTATTTCAATTGTTCCCAAGTCCAAAGTCGAATTTGTAAAAAACAAATTTGGTCTAGGGTCTCGGTTTTCGCCCACCATCTCCCCTAGTTCTAGTGCATCTCCTATTGACAACAGTTTTTCTCCTCAGCGTTGTACTACCAGATTTAAATCTGTTCCTGCCAGATAACGTGATTTTGTCACTTATTGAATGTATATATTTTCTTGCAGAATTTATCGTGATTTTGTCATTTATTGAATGTATACTTTCTTGCTGCAATTCTGTCTTGATTTCTTGTTATTATGATTAGACTTATGTGTTTTAAGGGGTAGGTGGGTTATATTCTTGTATTGCTTTTAATTTGTTTTTAATTTGTTTTAAATGAAGGGAGGGGGATGTGTTGGGATGTTACCTATTCTTTTATATACACGAGGACTTGGTGTTTGTGTTCGAAGTCCCATGATGTCATGAAGGAATGTGTGGAATGCGGGAGGCGGCAGTTGCTGCCGGGGAGAGCTGCACACTGGACGCATTAAAGAGGAGCTTGTAACTTTACCTGTGATCCTGTCTTCTCTTCACTGCCCCAGATCTCTTTACATCAAATCAACCTCTCTGGACCCCAGTCCTCATGGCTGTGCTTAACGCAGCAGTGTTGGAAGGATACCCTGAATCGTGGGGTACCTCCACGATCATCCCCGTTTTTAAGAAGGGAGACCGCAATAGCACTGGCTGCTACAGACCAATCTCCCTCATTGATTCTGTAGTCAAGGTAGTGGGAGGGGTAGTCCTGAACAGACTGACCACATGGGCTGAAGAAAACAGAGTCATCTCTGATATTCAGTATGGGTTTCGCCCCGGGCATTCTACCCTGGCACAATGTCTTAACCTGTATAGGATCCTTGGGAAGTATACTGTTGCTCGCAAGGGTGCCATCTACATGGCGTTCATGGACCTTTCCTCCGCTTTTGATTATGTCAATCGGGGAAAATTGTGGCAGTCCATGGACGCCATGGGGGTGGATGTCACTCTTTTCAACTTCCTAAGGGATCTATATAGGGACACCAGGGAAACATTAGATTCTCACATGAACTTGGAGTATAAAGGGATTTTACAGTTACCCGGGGAGTAAGGCAAGGGTGCATTCTAGCGCCCTTTCTTTTTAACCTATATATTAATGAGTTAGAGAAGTCTCTGATTGAAACAGGGGTGGATTTCCCTTACGTAGGGCGCAGGGGCCTTCCCGGCCTCCGCTACGCGGATGATGCAGTCCTCGTGGCTAGAACTGCCAGAGTCCTACAATCCTTACTGAATGCTTTCCACCACTTTATGGCTGAACGTGATTTAGCCATAAATAATTCCAAGTCTTTCATACTGCAGGTCGGGACCCGCCCGAAATGCAACTTCCCCTTTATGATTAACAATGGAAAAGTGGGAGGAGGAGCTTAGCATGCATCCAAGATGGTCGCGTGAGCTCAGGGCTTCCGAGACCCTCACCGCCTCCCGCATATATCCTGCCACTAATCCTGCCACGGATGACGGGTTATTGAAGATGTAACCCTGCTGACCTGAATGCTCTTTTCCGAATTTGATTTGGATGCCGGGAACCGGACTTACTCCGTTTGCAAGTTTGCGGCCTACAACGGGGAGCAGCCTGGGACTCAGGTCCCCGAAGTACCCGGGTGGTAATTGAACAACAACGGCCAGTGGAGGTTGTCTTGTGCCCCCGAGGTACTTTCGGTTTTGTTTTCGAACTCTCTGGGCTGAACCCAGTCTCCATCTTACTTCAGTCTCCCGAGGTCTGCACTTGGCTTGTGCGCTGGTCCGCCACTCTTCGTGCTTTAGACTTTTCGGGGCTTGGCCTGAAGAGGAGCCATTCATACCAGGTCTCAAAGGGCCCTCAGGGGCCCGTCGCATACTATGGCGGGCAAGCCTGAAATCGATAAGCGGACGACCAAGAACACGCACCGAGGGGGTGCCACTCAATCGAATATCATGGATCGCTACACCCTTCCCAAAGGTTCCCCCAGTGGTGCGGGCAACACACCGGACGAGACCAGAGATGGTTCTGCGTCGACGGCGGAGCTGACCTTGCGAGACGTCATGGGCGCCATTGCGGAGATTAAGACTTCCGTGGGCCAGCAGTATGAGACACTGGCCTTGAAGTTAGACACAGTGGCGATCGACTTTAACTTGATCAGAACAGATCTGGCGAAGACCAATGAACGGGTCAAGTCTTTGGACATCAAGACCGCCAGTCTTACAACCGATGTGTCTGATCTTCAAACTGAGGTCCGAAACCTACGCTCCACTAACGACTTGTTCGCCCGCCGGCTGGAAGACTCCGAGAGTCGTGCAAGGCGCAACAATGTCCGCATTATTGGGGTTCCGGAGAAGTCCTCTGAGATGACTACAGATCTCCTCGTGGAGGACCTGATACTGAACCATCTAGCCCCCAAAGGCCTCAGTAACTTTTTTGCAGTTGAGCGCGCCCACCGTGTTCCGGGTGGAGCCCATAAGCCAGGCGCTCCGCTGCGACCCATAATAGCTAGAATTTTCAACTTCAGGGACAGGGACGCTATTCTACAGGCATCACAAACTGGGGGTCCCACGAAATTTGAGAATGCAACCATCAGCTTTTACCCAGACTTTACCCAAGCAGTTCAGAAGCAGAGAATGGAATTTATGGGGGTCAAGCGGAGGATGCGGGACATGGGAGTGAAGTACTCTATGCTCTTTCCTGCCCGGCTTCGAGTTGAACACAACGAGCGGACACTTTTCTTTGATCGGCCTGAGGTCGTCAGTGACTGGCTAGACACTTTACCGGCGCATCGAGATTGCCCGGACCTCTCGGAGGGCGCAGAGGGTGGCCTGCAGGAACAGGAGTGAGAGGTGACTACAGGCACGCCAAGTGAATGGACTTCGCAGCAGTGGTTTGATGACTTTCTATGTGAATACGCTTGTTTGCTGAGTCCGGAGGTGGCGGGGGGGTACGGAACTCTTCCTCCTCCTGGGGTTTCTTTCTTTTTGTAGACTAGTTTCTTGTGAGGGTGACAGGCACACTGCAAGTTGGGGTGGTTCTTTGGACTAGTGCAGGGGTGCAGGGTGGGGGGATATGTTCTAGGAGTTTTCTTAGGGGTGGGCTGGGGACTTCTGTTAGGTTTCGTTGGGTTTAGAGGCAATGTTTTACGATTTATTTAGATTTTGATGTCCGCTTCGCTGGGAGGGAGAGTCGATCCTTACTGTTGGGATGGGGGTAGGGGGCTGAGGGTCATCAGTTGGAACGTCAATGGCCTGGGGGATGGCATCAAACGGGGTATTGTGTCGCAATTCCTGAAACGTTTCTCCCCTGATGTGGTGTTGTTACAAGAAACGCATTTGATTGGGAACACATGTCGTGCAATGAATCGCCGAGGGTATCATCTGGTCGCCCACTCCGGATTCACCATTGGGTCGAGAGGGGCGGGGATTCTAGTCAGGAGCTTCCTCCCCCTTGCAATAGATGTGACCAACTCTGGATGACAGAGGTAGATATGCTGTAGTGGGAGGGGAAGACGATCTCCATACTTTCTGTCTATGTCCCGCCTGGCTTACAAACTACGACATTTGCGGACCTGGGGGAGATAATACTGGGACTCCAAGAGGGTATTTTAATTGTGGGCGGAGATTTTAACTCGGTGGTCTGTGGCACAGAGGATCGTAGCCCCCCTAGAGACCTCGCGAGATCGCAGTCTTGGTTGAATAACTTCTTGGAGACGCTGGGTCTAGTAGATTGCCGGAGGTTGATGCACCCTGGACACACAGTACACCTTTCTTTCTGGAGCGCACGGGAGCCTCTCCAGACTCCAGACTTGATTACATACTTGTGCCGGCGGCGCAGGCCGTCTCGGTTAGGGAGGTTAGACACTTGGCCCGGGGCATATCCGATCACTCCCCAGTGTGGCTCTCCATTGATGCTCAATTTGGGGCAGAGGGTAGAGTGGCCCCGATTAATCCCTGGCACTTTCGTAATCCCAAAATCAGGGCGGGTGTGGTCAAGTCCATCGATCAGTACTTTGCGGAGAATGTGGGGTCGGTGTCCTCTTCGTTTCCTTGTGGGAGGCTTTCAAGACTGTGGTCCGAGGTCAGGCCCTCTCCCTGATTGCCGATGCTAAGAAAAGGAAGACTGAGGAGGTAGAAAGACTGGAAGCGGAACTCAGTAGCTTGGAGAGAGAGTTGGAGTCTGGTGCGACACAAGAAAAACGGCATGCGCTGCACCTTAAACAGTCGGATTATCGAGCTCTGGTGACAGACGCTGCCAAGGCTATGAGCCGGGAGCAGCGGGGACGATTGTATGATGTGGGGGATAAAGCGGGAAAGTTGATTGCCTGGTTGGATAAGAAAGAAAGGGCGAGTCGTGTTGTGCCTGTGGTGGAACGTGCTGATGGAGTGCGAGTGGTTGACCCAGTGGACATAGTGGAGAGTTTTGCGTGTTATCTCCAGAAGGTGTATGCACCAGTCTCAGACAGACCGGAGGAAGACTCGCATCTGTTGCTTAGGGATATTGCCTTGCCCTGTCTGTCTGATTCGGACAAAGAGCTCATGGATCGGAATTCTCCAATGATGAAGTGGCGCTCTCTATCCGCTCCATCCTCTCAGGTAAGGCCATGGGCCCGAATGGTATCCCCATCAAGCTGTACAAGTTACGTCCGGATAAAATGGTGCCTTATCTCCGCGAGATGTTCCTGGAGTCGCGTGAGACTGGGTCAATCTCACGAGACCAGCGACTCGCATCCATTGTTGTGATTCCCAAAGAGGGTTAACCCCGGGATTTATGTGCCTCATATAGACCGATATCACTTTTAAATGCCGAACCCAAAATCTTGGCAAAACGGTTGGCTAACCGCCTCATAAAGGTGATTGGCGACCTGATACACCCGGATCAGTCCGGATTTATTCCCGGGCCGCAACACAGCGCTCAACTTGCGTCGTCTTCATGGCGTCCTGGCGAGGGCGGGGTCCTTACGTGAGCCGGCCATCTTGGTGTCTTTGGATGCCACGATGGCCTTTGACACCGTGGAATGGCCATATTTGTGGGCCGCCCTCGCTAAGTTTGGGTTCGGCCCCGGGTGTATCGGTTGGGTTAAACTCCTGTATGAGGAGCCGCTTGCCCAGGTTGTGGTTAATGGTAGGGTCTCGAAGTCCTTTGTGCTCGGGAGGGGTACGCGACAGGGATGCCCGTTATCTCCCTTGCTGTTCGCGCTCGCCCTGGAACCCCTAGCTGCTTGGCTGCGGTGGGAACCATCACTTAAGGGAATCAGGAGGACCCCTGACTTCGAGGACCGCCTATCGTTATACGCGGATGATATTTTGCTATACCTCACCTCCCCACGGAAATCGCTGGGAATACTGTCCTCAATTCATTTGGCAATTGGGCTAAATCCTGCGTCTATGCACTCACTGGTGATGTGCCCCCGCTACCGCGCAATTGCCCGATACAGATAACACAGATTGGCTTCAAATACTTAGGGATCTTTATATCATTAGACCCCGCGGTACGTTATGAGCGCAACCTACTCCCCCCGCTGCTCCGGCTTAAATCTGATGTAGCGGCCTGGAGTGGCCTGCCGTTGTCCCCGCTCGGACTGGCTGCCCTTTTTAAGATGATGTCCCTGCCCCGGTTCTTACACGCCCTTCAGAATACACTTGACCTCGTACCAGCACGATACTTCCGCGAGGTAGAGAGTCTGCAGAGGCAATTAGTTTGGGGCGGGCGTTCTCGTATCGCTCTAGCAAAATTGACACTGCCTTGGTACGACGGGGGCATTGCATTGCCGGACATCAGGCGCTACTATTGGGCATCTCAATTGAGTGCAATTAACCATGCCATGTATGGCCCAACGCCGAACCCCGCGTTCGAAATGGACAAATGGCAGCTGCCGGGAGGGAATTATAACAGGGCACTATATTCAAAATCGAATTGCAAAGTACTGTCAGGGCCCACCGAAGTGGCCGTGCGGGTGTGGAGAAGTGCGAACTCAGCCATGTGATGGTCTGACAGATTGACATGGGCAACCCCGCTTTATGCGGCGGAGAAACTGGGTAGCCTATGGATGACAAAGGGCTTCGAGAAGTGGGACCTAATCGGTATCTGTACGATTGGGGATCTGTGGGTTAAAGACAGGATCAAAACCTTTGTGGAGCTGCAGTCGGAATATGCTCTTAGTAGTAGGGAGCATTTTCCCTATGTACAGATCCGACATGCGCTCCACTCGGTCTTCCCGACCGGAGCTGTTATTCCGGAATCCTCCCCCCTTGAGGATAGGGTGCTTGATGGCCATACTCCTGACAGCACCATATCTCTCATATATAAAAAACTGATGGACCGGCGATGGACTGGAATTGGACGATGAAGATTGGCAGGTGGCGGTATCCTCCCCGAAAGAGGTTGCGATCCCGGCTCGTCTCCGGCTGGTGCAACTAAAGATCTTACACCGTATCAATGTAACTGGTCCCCGTCTGGTTCGTATGGGTCTCGCTGCGGATGGAGCGTGTAGGCATGGTTGTGGTGCGTTGGGTACCTTCCTACATATCATATGGGAATGCCCGGCTGTGGCTCCATTCTGGAACCGTGTGCATGTGATTATGGCAGAGGTCACGGGAGTTTCTCTGCTGCCTGAGGCACGCTGTTGTTTGCTGAATATATGGGATATATGGGAGCCGAATGACTACACTGTGGCACAAACGCAATGGGCTACGCTTGGTAACATGGTGGCTAAAAGAGACATAGCACAGTTATGGGGGTCCCAGAGGGCACCTACGACTTCTGCGTGGGAAGAAAATATGGACTGGTGTATGTTCAGGGAAAAAACGGTATATGTTGCACGTGGTAGACCCAAGAAGTGGGGTAGAGTCTGGAACCAATGGAATTCGTATTGTGGAGAGATTTGTGCCCCCCCCGTTTACGGGGGCCCCAGTACTGCCACAGTCCCCGTGACCTGATGTTCCTACAATATGTAGATTTTCGTATTACATGCCCGATTGCCCAGGAGGCCCCCCCCTCCCACTTTTCATTTCATCCTTATTACTGTATGTTTGTTGATACGACTCTCCCCCATGAGAAGCATGTTTGCCGCATTGCCTCTTGTTTCGTGTGTTATTGTTATTGTTGTTTTTTCTTGTTTATACGAACAATAAAATAGTAAGACCTTCACTATTTCCTACACCACTATTCTGCTCCTGTCGAAACGATACGTTGAATTGCTGCTGGGCCCCCGGGCTGTCGGCTGAAAGCTGTGTACATTGGCAATACCAACTGTTTTCTATTGTTTTGGCGACGGCCGGCCCCTGTGGTTGTAGGCCCGCAAATGTAATACTGCAATTGAAATAAAGGTTGTCAAAAAAAAAATGGAAAAGTGCCTATTACTACAACTTTCTCATACTTGGGAGTTTTGTTTGACAACCACTTAAGTTGGGCTGCTTTAGTTGAGAAGAAAAGAGGGGAGATTACACGGGCGAATGCCGCCATCTTCAGCTTTGCAAGCAAAATGTGCAAACGCCCAATTGCTGCAATGCTGAAGCTGTACCAGGCAAAAAGTGTTGCAATTGGCAGCTATGGCAGCGAGCTATGGGGATATACAGCAGTGAAGGGCATCTAGGTGGCAGAGAATAATTTTTTTAAACAATTATTGGGAGTGCCAAAGGGAACCTCAAATGTAATCATTCATGAAGAAACTGGGCTCCCATTTATTGGCGACACGTTCTGCTTTTTTAGTTGAAATGCTGGCTAAATAAAGATCTTACCCTTAATCACCAGCTACTTAAGGAGGCCCTGACTCTGGATAACATGCTCAAAATCCCCTGGCTAAAAGATTTAAAATCCTGCTTTAACGACCTTGGACGACTGGATCTCTTTTTAAGCCCTGATACAATTACCATTGAGGATGTGGCCTATGTTAATAAAACCTTTTCCCTATAGCAAAAACTTAACAGAGAAGGGGCAGAACTGGTTAAACCTAGTATTCGTAACTTCATGTTACTTAAAACCGTCCCCTTGCTGGAATCATATCTTAGGTGGCCTATTTCATCCCATGAGCGGTTTCTGTTAACCAGATTCAGGTTTAACTTTTACCACCTTCTACTTGCTGTTCCAAAGGGAAGTCATAAAAGGCAGGTCTTGCCGCCCTGCGGCTGTGATGTTTCATCTCCACAGGACCTAATGCACTTTATGTTCTTTTGCCATTATTATGATGTTCCCCCTAGATTCTTTCTAAAACCTCTTTTAAAAAAAATTAATTTCACCCAGGTTTGTCCGGCTCTTTGCTTCCTGCAAATGTTGAGCCCAGAAAGCACTTTATTTGTGGTTGTTTTTTAAAAAAAAATTCATTGAGACTGAGAAAAAGCCTCCCAAACTAATGGAACCTTGCACTGTAGTCATGGTATCAACTAAATTTTAGTTCTAAGTTTGCACATCAGGGATGAAAGCTTTTTAACTTGTACAAGTGTAACGTACATATTTTTAAATATATAATTGTCCCTTTTATTGTTGAAATATTGCTTTTATGGTTTGCTATTTGTAAAACCGAATATTGTATTTTGACTATGACTATGACTTTGGCATAATTAGTAGCCTCTATTACATATTTGTCTTTAGATATGGATGTGAGTTGGATGTAATTCACACAGTACATATTCAACATCCTTACACTAGTTAAATGTTGATATTAACTTGTTAGTGGTAAATGGAACTATCGCCTTTTTTTTAGGTAGCATTGTAGATTTGGTTTGTTGTTGAAAGCATGGGGAGTGGGTTTTATTCTACAAGAACGCCTAGTTTGTGTATTATTAACGTTTAGCGATTTTCTTGGAGGAAGGAATAAATAAATTGAAGAGTGGTACTATATGTGCAGTTTTTACAACATTGCTAATTTATTTGTGTGTCTTTATAATTTCATATATATATATATATATATTCACTGAAAAAAACATAGGTTTCATGCAGGTTATAGTTAGGAATTATCATTTAAAAAACATTAGAAATTCATTGAAAAAACATAGGTTTCAGGGGTGTTATAGTTAGCTGGACATTTCACTCATACAAAACCATTGAAATTCCTCTGTTATAGTTAGTTGTACTAACTGTAACTCTCGCGCCCGCAATCCACTGGTGATGATGTCACATATTACATCATTCATTACATGGTCAGTGACATCACTGATGACATCACTGATGACATCATCCACGTGACAATCAGATACACCTCATCATACACTATTATAACCTTTCATCACTCACTGTAAAATACAGAGTGCCATATTTGAATCCATTGACACAGCAATACAAGTATATAAAAACCCACTCAATGATTCCTAGACACACATTGCACTGCCGAGACACCCCTGGGTATTTGTGCGCAATAAAAATCCCAAAAACATAAACATAAACATAAACACACATTTAATCAATTACCTATAGATTCACTCATACATGTTGTCAATGATCAATAGAACACTATCAAATTTACTTTTACACCTATATTGACATTACACACCAGCACACATCCTATTCAGTTATGCAGTCATCCTACTCAGTTTTGCAAATAATGTATCATATTTACATTTACTCAGCTACACACTTATACAAATAGCACTTGATTTATTCATATAGATAGTAACTCATACTTACATCAAAGTTTTTTTCATTCGCAAACGGAAAAATCGGCCGTTTGCGAATGCAAAATCCGTTTTTGGGATGCATCAAACTGTTGTGCATAATTCGCTATTTTTAATAATTGCGAATGCATTTAAGGAATCGCATTTGTGCGATTCCTTAAATGCAATGCATCATTTTAAAAAAAATAGCGAATTTGAAAATTGGAAGTGCAAATTAACACGAGGTTGACCCTCGTGTTAATTTGCGAAAATTGTTAAAAAAGCAAAAAAATGCATTTTTAAAACTTGCATGTTACAGACACACATGTCCATAGGACATGTGTGTGTGAAACATCCACTTAAAAATACATTTCAGGGGTGCAGGGGGGGGGTCCTTTGGACCCCCCCCCCTGCACCCATGGAATGCATGAAGATTGTGCAAATTCTAAATTGCGAATTCGCAATTTCCATTGATTCCTATGGGCCTTTTGGGCCATAGGAATCAATGGGAAATGCGAATTACCAAAGTAGAAGTCGCATAATATTAGCGATTCGGTAAAAAATGCGAATTTTACCGAATCGCTAATATTATTAGAAATTAATCATGCATCCCGTTTTGCGAATTCTAAATTGCGTTTTGCTATTTTTCGCAATTTAGCATTCGCAAACGGCCGGGATGATGCATGTGGGGGTTAGTGTGTTATCAAATCACTATAACAAGTATTCAATTATCTATACAGTCACTCATGCAATCAATGCGTTTTATGAATACTTATTTATATACAACAACTGTCACATGCACTGCCTTTTATTTTTTCTACTTTGTTGGACATGTTCCATTGAGAAATATATTTGCTCATCAGCACACCCATAACGATATTCACTCGCCCAAACAACTATTATAACACATAGTGTTAACCTCATATATGTACTGAATTAACTATTGACATATCTTTGGGCAGTCACAGATCCCCCACCGAACCACACAGACATTCACTCTCCCATACAATTAATCAGTTAACTAATCAATAACTAATATAGACTTTCACGTAGCTAGTAACCAACTGGTACAGCAGTTTACACAACAACTGACAAAGTAATACAGATATTCACACACTTTAGTTACTATCCAATATAATTAGTGAGACACTATAAATCAGTCAAGTAAACAGTCAATCACACTGCTACTAAATCCTCCATTCAGATATTTATATATCCACTGATTCTTCAATGCAGATTGGTGTATATATATAATATATATTTAAATAACAAACCAAACCACATTCACTGGATGATGTCATCAGTGATGTCATTTGAGATGTAATCGGTGATGTCACTGACCATGTCATGAATGATATAATATGTGACATCGTCACCAGTGGATTGCGGGTGCGAGAGTTACAGTTAGTACAACTAACTAAAGCCGAGGAATTTCAATGCTAGGGTATGAGTGAAATGTCCAGCTAACTATAACACCCCTGAAACCAATTTTTTTTTCAATGAATTTCTAAGGTTTTTTAAATGATAATTCCTAACTCTAACCTGCATGAAACCTATGTTTTTTTTCCAGTAAAAAAAAATATATATATATATATATGAAATTATAAAGACACACAAATAAATTAGCTTTCAGGTACAGCAACACCTGAAAGTCTAGATTTCTAACTATCTATCCATACTTGCACATATGGAACTTTATGCAATACAATTTTATATCTTTTTATTATTTTCCTTATATATGTGTACCCATTTCTATGTAGTTTTGTATCTATATATTTATTACCTTTTTCCTAGTGTAGAAAGAAAGAAAGAAAACAAATAAAACCTTAAACTCGTTCCCATGCACTACTCTAGGTCTCATCCTATACCCCTCTCAATATATGCTGTATCTCCACTCTCTCACTCATCCCAAACCTCATTCTACTACTATGATCTCCCGAAGATCCTTTCTTGAATCTCCCTCCTCTATCCCTCCTTGACTACCCCAAACCTCATTCCACTACTATGATCTCCCATATAACCCGTTTTAGACGTTTCCCTCCTCTATCCCTCCTTAAATCACCCCAATCCTTATTTTACAACTCTGATCTCCAAAATAACACTTCCTAGACACTTCCCTCATGTGTCCCTCCTTTGACTCATCCCAAACATCATTTTCCTACTATGATCTCCATAATAAACATTTCTAGACTCTTCACTCCTCCATTTCTTCTTTGACTTGACTCATCCCAAACCTCATCTAATCACATGAACTTCCAAATAACACTCTCTGGACTCTTTCCCTCACCCTTCACCTCAAGCGACACCTTCCTCACTGCCGAACACCTACACTTCCAGGTCCAGACCTGCCCCAACTCCAAATTCAGTGCCACCCTCACCTAGAGACCCCCCGGTCCCCGGGCCCTCTTTGCTGACACCATCACCGACCTCATTGCACCCTACGCCATTGCATCCATGGACTACTTACTCATCAGAGACCTGATCTTCCACCTAGACACCCCAGTCACCCCAATACCACCACCCTCTTGGAGAATCTCGCCATCATCAGACTAAAACAACTTGTCACCACACCGACCCACATGGCAGGACACGCACTCGATCCCATCTTCGCAGGAGGGAACAACATCCACTTCGGTTATACCACCCAACCCCCTTGGACTGACAGCAACTGCTGTACACTTCCTTGTCGAAAAACCCAAGCTGCCCAAACCTTCTCTGCACCCCCATGAAGGAACTGGAGCAGAGTCACCGAGGAGTAACTCAATTCTACCCTCAACCGCGACACCCCCACCACTGCAACCAACGCCACATGGATCTCCAACTGGCAGACAAGCTCGCCCCACTAAGCAACTCCAACAGACAGTGCCCTAGAAAAGCCACATGCTTCACCACTGACATCCTGGAAGCAAGACACAACTACAGACGCCTCGAGGAGAACTGGAGAAACAGCAGGATGTTTGAAAACTGAACCACCTACAAGAACACCATGATGGAATGCCACCAACGCATCAGAACATCCAAAAGAACCTTCATCCACAACAAAATACTCACCAACTCCAGAAATTCAAAGGAACTCTTCAGTGTCATCCAGGAATTCACCAAGCCCCCAAGCGAAGCCACAGACATCACCCCCTTCCAGGACATCTGCGACAAGCACGCATCCTACTTCCACCTAAAGATCAAAAACCTCTACAACAATTTCAACCAAACAACTGACCTCACAACCACCCCCCGCCCCTACGGCAACACCAGCCAACCCACTCTCTCCTCCTGGACACCGATCACGACCAAAGAGACCCCCTTGACCATGAAAAGCATCCAATCGGGCCCCCCGCAGACCCCTGCCCACCACACACATATCACAGAGCTGCCATCACACCAGAATTATGATGCATAATCAATGCCACCTTCGCTCAGCCCAACCCTTTTCAACATCTACTTGGCCCACCTTGCTGCCATCGTCAGCCTCAGCATAGTATCCTATGCCAATGACACCCAGCCCATCCTCTCCCTCACCAAGGGCACCACTAGACTCAACTTCCAGGAAGGAATGCAGAACGTTGCATCCTGGATAAGCAACAGCTACCTGAAGCTCAACTCTGAGAAGACAGAAGTCCTCGTCCTCAGAGCTACCCTTCCAGCATGGGACAACGACCTGGTGGCCCACCACCCTCTGCAGCCCTCCAACCCCCACAGAGCATGCCAGAAACCTGTGCATCATACTCAACTCCTCCCTCTTCATGAATCAACAGGTCAACGCCGCCACTTCCGGCTGCTTCAACACCCTTTGCATCCTCTGCAAGACTTTCAAAAGGATCCCCCTGAGTCAAGGAAGACAGTCCATGCACTCATAACCAGCAGACTTGACTATGGAAATGCCATCTACGTTGGCATCAACAAGTCTCTACTCTGCAAGCTCCAGATGATACAGAACACCGCTGCAAGACTCGTCCTCGTTATCCCTCGACACAAGCACATCAACCAACACCTACGAAATCTCCACTGGCTCCCCATAGATATGAGAGTCACTTTGAAGATACTCACCCTCACCTACAAATGCCTCCACAACACCAGACTCCAGTACCTCCACGAGAGAATCACCTTCCATGGACCCAAGAGAAACCTTGATCCACCAACCTCGTCCTCGCCAAAACTCCACACATCCGCAGAGCCAGAACATGGGGAAGAACTTTCTCCTACATCACGGCCAAGACCTAGAACGAGCTCCAAATCAACATCAGATGCACCACCTCCGTGAACACCATCTGGAGGTCTCTCAAGACCTGGCTCTTCAACTGAACTGAACTGCGGTCCCCCCCAGGGCCTTGAGACCCTCGCGGATGAGTAGCGCACTTACAATTCCTCCTCTAGCTGTGCTTTTCCTATTCAATCAAACTAACAGATTCTCATGCCACCGCTTAAATCAACAATTTACAGATGATTCATCTTTTCTCTTTCTACTTGCATGGTTCTGATCTTCAATCAAATTAGTCAATTTATACTGAGAGAATTATGGCCTTATATGAGGGTAGATTTACTCATTCATGGTTTCATAAACATTTCTAAGGTGTCTCTTAGAAACCTGCTACAATCTCATGTACTGGTGTGCTCCTGATAAACTTTTGAGAATGGGCATGCTGAGCAAAACAGAGGTGCTTCAGCATACAAACGTGCCCACAGTGCAGAGTTGATTTTCTCCACAAGGAATCCATTGTCTTTGCTTAGACCCACACCAACTTTGAATGTCTTCTGACCCTCTTTCCACCCTGGAAGAAATATTTACTTTAAACCTTGTCATCTCGATACTTCTTATCTTTTCTATGGAGAGTAAGGGACAGAGAGCCATTTGTGAAAATCCCAGGTGCGTATGTTTATGGGAATGCACTACGGCTAATGTTAATTTTCACATCTTTCAAGATATATAGGGCAAATTTATCCAAGTCCCTTTAGGTAAAAGTACATCCCGACAGTTCTGAGGCAAATTACCACTAAAAGCCCAATCTCAATTCCTGCCAAGCATCAAATTATCTTCAGGGCTAGGCGAATTTTTAGCTATGTCAGAGTATTAGTTATTCTATTTTATTTATTTTCATTTTGAGAGTTTTCTATAGTGCAAACAAGACCCTTTCGAGTGACAGAGTGCTTTACAGGACAAGCAAAACAATATAGAAATATTATACAAACTAAGGTAGCATACAAAGGATTGGATAGATCATGATGAACACTATTTCTAGTACAAATGGGTAGAAGCGAGATGACATCACAAATTTCAACATAGTTCTACACCTGAGCGAGTAAGATAGGTGGTATTATGTTGTGTGGATGACAGGGCGATGCAGGAGACAGAAAAGTGCAGGTCTCGGGGGATAGTAAAGGAAAAGTCGCTAATGGGAAGACGGAAAAGTCCTCAATAAGTGATTAATTTGTTGAATAGTTGAATTTTAACTTCTTGCCTGAAGATGGATGTGGAATGGTTACATCTAACCTCTGGGGGAAATTCCAGAGAATGAACATTTATAGGATGTCTTTTTCTTAAATTTGTGTTGCTCATGTGCGCATTTGTGTAATGTGGAGTAATTCGGGGGCAAATCAAGCTATCCAAGAGCATAGGAATAAGCTTGAGTGGCTGATGGCTGCTGCTGATCATGTTATCTTGCATATAGAGCTAATTTCCAGCACAAATGAATCCTCAGGTTAATGTTGGCTACAAGGGTGCATCTTGCCCTGGGAAATTAGCTCTAAATGTACTATTACGCTCTTTATGTAATTCTGCGTATCTTGCGTAATGTTTGAAATTACATTACAGCAATTTACACTAATTATGCCCACCCCAAATTATCTTTCAATATACATGCTATGAGAGCTTGGGAAGGCCACAGAAAAACTGTGGCTAATGAGCTAAACAATACTATCTCAAAAGAGCACTTACTAGTCCCCTACTCATCATTTTTAAGAGATGATTTTAGCATCAAAACAGCTGTTACAAAATTGCTGGACAATATATTTCACATATTGGAAAAATGTGACTTATGGCTTCTGTCATGCAAAACCCATTGACACTCTTCTAAACATTCAGTTATGGAAGAATACATCAGATCCTTGAATACCATATGGGATATTGAGACGAAGTTCTTATCTTTTCTGGCTAATAAATCCACAAGTGAAGACTAGAGACCACACGTCTAGTATCACTTATATGTCATGCGAAGTCCAGAATAACACAATTCTAATGTAAACTTTATTCACTGTTCGCATGAAGCCACTAAACCTAATCCTAAATCCAAGGCATAGCCCTGCACCAGTGCACATATTACACCCACCTTTATTTAAAATCAAAGAAATGTTCAGTCTAAGATGCTGCCTTTCTCAGTTATATGCCTAGATGATAGAGAGAGCGAGAACGCCCTCCAGCCAAACCCACAAAAGGCAGCATTCCTCCCTCTCTATCCCAAGAGTACATTTAATCTTATTCTTATGGAAAACTTGAAACAGGATGGTTTCTTGCAAACTCCAACTTCATCTGCCAAATGTCTAGGCTTCACCTAGACTTGTCTCTGACACTGATCCCACAACAAATATGGCCAAATCGCCCAACTTCCCCCTTGACATATTGCAGAAAATTAATTACTTCATCTTCAGCAGATTATTGCTAAACAGAATCTCATTCTTTTGGCTCCTGATTAGATTTCAGAAATGGCACCGCAGCAGCAGCCCCCAAACTTAATTTACTCCACTCTAAGTCATCCTAAACTCTGTGGACAGATTTATCACAGTCGGGGCACATTCAGAATTTGTTGCCTCCTGCAGAGAACTATACATGAAAATACTCCTCCCTACCAAGCAAAGCCCCTCAGTATCTCATGTTGCTCAAGGGTTCTCAGAAGAACGCCTGCCGTGAACCTCCTAATTTCATAATATCAACTGCCCACTCAATCTTTCTCAATTAACTCAAGGCTAAGTTTTTCAACAATTCCTATACTAAAACCTCCAAAGCAACTTTCAAACTTAATTCTTGCCTCTATTGGTCAAAATAAAATTCAGAATGGGCTGATCCTGCCCCTTTTTCAAAGTAGCTCCTGAGATGTTAACACTTTTATATGTCAAATACTCTCGTAAAATCAGTGTCTGGGTGCACTTTATAAAATGTATAAAATAAAAAATAAAATTAACTGCAACCACCTCCTCCTCTTGGCACTTACCCACTGAGTAGTTTTCACACACAAACCTCTTTGATTAAATCCCCTTACAAATATAAAATAAACTTTTGAGAATGGAAAAAAAAGGTTCGACACTGGCAAAAAGGAATGTTTTTATTTGTAGGTCAAACTTGCATCCACAAAATTTTTGTGAATTGAGCCCTATATATTTCCTAAATGTACTTATAATGGAGAATACCCAGTGCTGGACTGGCCCTAGTGGGCACCGGGCATTTCCCCGGTGGGCTGCCATGGTGGGGGCCGGTTTTGGACCCCTGGGGGTTTTTTGTTACCGGGGGTGGCAGTTTTGCAGCATTGCTGCAATATCAGCCCCTGTGACAAAAGTACAGTGTTTTCCTCCCAAAACTAACCCCTCCCCCCTCCGCGGCCGGTCTGACTCAATTGCCAGGGCCGGTTTGCATTCCCAGTCCGGCCCTGGGGATACTGGCTGAGGTGACTTGCTTTAATTCAATAAACATTTATTTATGATAGATTTTGGAACTTGGGGTATAACTTAAGATGGATTAACACCTGTATAACTGCGTTTGGTGCCCCCTCCCTTAAATATGAATAGCACTGACGGAGAAACAGTGGGTTCCCTGAAGTTAGGATCCTGTTGATGTGCCATCTTGAAGTTGTTTGAAATTTCAGAACAGTAAATCGAATTCCAGGTTCATGCAACCCTAGATTGTGTGTTGCACACCCAGTGGTATATTTTGCTGAGAACTTTGGGCCCGATTCACAGAACTAACTTAAGACAAAATCCTAAACTTACTACCATTTTGGTATTCACAGAAGGCACTTACTCATTTTGCCATTCACAGAAGGCACTTACTCATTTCGGTATTCACAGAAGTTAGGAGTCCTAAATTTAGGACTCCTAAATGCCTTCTGTGAATACCGAAAGTTTTAAGGTTAGGATTTTTCTCAGTTTAGTAGTAGTAAAGTTAGGACTCCTAACTTTAGGACTCCTAAACCGAGAAATATCCTAACTTTAAGAATTTCAGTATTCACAGATGGCATTCAGGAGTCCTAAAGTTAGGACTCCTAACTTCTGTGAATACCGAAATGATTAAGTGCCTTCTGTGAATACCGAAATGAGTAAGTGCCTTCTGTGAATACCAAAATGGTAGTATGTTTAGGATTTTGTCTTAAGTTGGTTCTGTGAATCGGGCCCTTTGTGTGTTTTTAAACAAAGTAGCATTTTTTAACTTAAAGGTACATAAACTAATTTTGATTCTGCGCATTGCATTTGAAACATTATTTGACGGGAAACGTCTATCTCAATTTAGACAGGAGAACTTACTCTCTTGTAAGGTGCCTTTTTATGCCAATGTCTCAATTTAAAAACATTTTTTTAATTAGTTTTCATAACCCAGTTCACATCAATATACAGAGCACGATTGGCAACATATATGTGTCATCAATCAAATGGCAACAACTGCTGTCATATATCACAGTAAATATATTGTGTTACAGTAAGGATGAAAAAAATTAGGACAGTATTCTCTGGAACTATAATATAACAGTCTGCAGGATTTTCTAGCCTGAATGCAAGCGATAACCATGTAGGATATACAGCCGTCATAATACTTTCAAGTCAATACTCCTAGGATTTATTATTTCTGTGGGCCTACCCCGTACAACATACATTTATAAATTATCATTCATTCATTCATTCGATAACTTTATTTCGGTCACAATGGACCATAAAAGTACATAATAAAATACATACATAGCAGGGATTAAAATAAAGTAATAGTAAAAATCGAATTACAGATAAAAAATTCAAGCTCATCTTAAAAATGCACATATATAAAGAATTAAAACTATAGCCCCATCCAAGAACATAAAACCAGATTAAACAGTTGATTGTTTATTGAAATAATTCATTGTATTTTAAAACAGAGATAGTTCCTACTGTCCAATTACATCATTAAAACATTTCCTACGTCTATGCCACTTTCCATTCAGAAAGCGCAAGACAGCAAAAATATTGGGAGGGTGCGTGTCGTACTTTAGGACTCTAAAAGTGTGAGCACACAGGCAAAACCTAGATTTCTGCAAATTAGTATCACTCAACGCTTGCGTACAGCCTGATAGGCTGGGCAAAAAAAGGACATGGATTTCATTTTCCATGTAGTATTTACAGGCTGAGCAGTCTGTGCTCTTGTTACTGTCCCATTTACAAGTCAACACCCTAAGTGGAAGAGTACCCATTCTAAATTGCATGTATAGTTTTATTGTTAGTGAAGGGTATATCAGATCTAAAAATTCTTCCTTTTTGTAATCTACTTTGACTTGGAGAAACTCGGTAGTTAGTCTTCCCCCTTCAGAACTTGTATGGAGGGATGCTAGATTGTATTGCCTAAAAAGGGAAGCCAGATCAGCCTTGGTTAGCGCTGGGCAGGCTACATCAGGAGTTTCCCGGAGCTCTGGTAAACGAATCCTGAGACTAGTTGCCTTGATATGGGTTAACAATGAGATTTTCTTGCTTTCAATACATCCCAAATCTCCCAGAATTCATTTTTGTAACAAACAAGTTCACCCACAGACCATAATCTTCTCCAGTACATTAAAGGGCGAAGTGCCATTACCTCCTCAATAGGGAGTAGCCCTAGTTCCATGTGGAGGGGTGCAAGCGGAGTACTCACTGGGAGACCCAATAAATTCCTCATATATACGTGTTCAGCCTTCATGAGTTTAGTGGATTTTTGGTGTCCTCAGAGTTCGGCCCCATACAAAGAGGCCGATCTGGCCTGTAATTTGTAAATTTCAATGACCGGAGCAGCAGGCTTGAACTCAGCCTTTCTATGCAGTTTCTGAATCCCCCCCACTACTTTATTTAACTTAAGTGCAGCCTTCTCTAGCTGAGTATCCCATTCCTGGTGTTCTCCCAAGGTGATGCCCAAATACTCGAAGGTCGTGACTTGCTCCAATGGGATTCCACCCAGAAGGGGATTCGGACGTGTCTGCCTGGGATGATTGAAAATCATAAACTTAGTTTTATCTAAATTTATCTCCAGGCCCCTAGCTGCACAAAAGTCAGCAAAACTATCCAGGGTTCGTTGGATGCCCGTTGATGTCTTGGACAGCAACAGGGTGTCGTCCGCGAACATGAGAGCGGGCACCCGACCTGTGACTAACCTCGGAGCATCAATGTCCTTGACTCCAAGAAGGTGGTTAATGAGCCCATTGATATACAAACAGAACAAGGTGGGGGCCAGGACACATCCCTGGCGCACCCCCTGGTTCACCGGGAAGGGGGCTGACAATTCGCTGTGCTTTCCGCACCTAACTTGCGCATAAGTACCAGTATGGAGCCTGATTAACACATTCAAGAGATAAAGTGGTAGACCAAGTTCAAGTAGTACACATCACAATTTGTCCCTTGGGACAAGGTCAAATGCCGACCTCAGGTCAACGAAGATCATGTAGAGGCTGCCACCCTCCACGCTCACAGTTTTCCAGTATAGGACCTGGAGTCTAAATATCTGGTCCACAGTTGATGTACTCATCCTGAAACCAGCCTGGTAGAGTGTTAGAATCTCAATTTCCTCCATCCAGCTCTGTACTCTGTCTAGGATAATCCGTCCCATCAGTTTTTGAGTGAGATCTATCAGGCTGATGGGGCTGTAATTAGACGGTTTAAGAGGACAGCCTTTTTTGAAGATTGGGACTATTTCTGCACCGCGCCAGGTATCCGGCGGGTCCATGCCCTTTAATATGGCATTAAAAAGGACACGTAAATATGGAGTCCATATTTTCGGTTCAGACCGCAATAAGTCGCCCGGAAGCTTATCTAAACCGGGCACCTTATTAGATACTAATTTAAGAATAGCGGCTTCCACCTCCGAGTAGGTGATCTCCCAGACCCCCTCCAGTCGATGCTCATGGAGGAGGACTGGGAGTGGGGTTTGCGGGGCCTTCGTCGCCCGAGTGTGCGTACAAAGTTCCAAAATGGGCTTCTCAGGGTGCCGCAGCTATATTTGGTTCAGTAGTCGTTTTGCCCGCCCAGCTCCCACAACTAACAATTGCCCAAAAAGATTTCTAATCTTTGGACTTAAGTGCAATTCTAAGATCTTCTCAATTGTCAGCTTCCCACTCTTTCTTTTCCTTTTGGATGGCCCACTTATGCATAAGCCTACATTGCTTTATCCTTTTCTTATCCTTTGTTATTACAGCAAGTATCAAGTCTTTTTTTGCTTTCCTACAATTAGCATTGTACGATGGATGGGCCGAGAATGGTTTTACCTTAATACTTCCTACTTGATGGAACACATCTGAAAGTTTCAAGATTAGCTGTTTGTTTATTTTCAGAGGGCTTGTCCTCTATTCCTGGGTGCGAGGCAGTTACTCCCACCTCGCCCATATCTCTTAAATGCGGCAAGGCCCTTTGATATATATTATCAAATTTTTTAGGGGAACCTTGTATGTACGGCCATTTGACTCTCTGCCTGTTGTTGGTTAGCAAGAGCGGATGGTCTACTGAGTTGGGCTCAGCAGCTGGATTAGACAGACCTAAACTCCCTGGTTTAAGTGTCATAACAAGGGGGTTATGGTCACTATCTTTCCTAGAATAAATCTGGAAATCTAGGACCATATCCCATGTTCTGGATTCCACCAGGAAGTAATCGAGAATGGAGTTTTGCCCTTCTCTATTAAAAGTCATTCAGCCCGGTCTATCCGATTTTGTCCTCCCATTGCAGGCCCTAAGAGAGGACAAAAGAGTGAGAGAGTTAATTTGGAGCACCAACGGCGTCCATGCTCTAACTACCGGAATCTGAGGTTCCGGAATAAACCCATACTGGTCCTCATCATCTAAGCCGTCTTTGCTTGCGTCAGAGAGGGGCTCAAATTGGCAGTTAAAATCACCTCCCACTATTGGAGTGACTTCTGGATTAAGGGTTGAAATAAACTGGCAAAGTTGGTCAATAACTCCAGACTCCTTCCCACTCTGGGTAGGCTGTGAGTAGATGTTAATTAGGGCAATTTTGTCTATTTTCTGGAAGTGTTAGGAGGACACACTGCACATTGGGAGAGCTAGTTGGAATCTGCTCTGCATTAGCACCCAGGTGAGTACCCACCCAGATGCTCAATCCCCCCGAAGGTCTACCCCTACCCTTCGTTGTTGCCAATATGCTGAAGATGGAAAAACCTCTCCTCAGTATATCTTCCAGCGCCCAAGTCTTCTGCAATAGACATACTTCGCATTTTTCCACAAACGGTCTCCAGTCGGAGCAAGACAGTTTGTTTTTAATCCCAGCCACATTCCAGGAGAGGATTTTAATAGTTTAATTGAGCTCCCCCCCACAGTTTCCTTTTGTGCTTTATTAGGGCTATCATCCCGAACAAGCGGGACATCAATAAACTTCCCATTCCTACTTGAGTTTGGCCCCATTACCCGTGTGACCCTATCATGATTCCTTCCCACTTCCAGCGGGTATGCGGCACAACTTTCATCCTCCTGGATTGTTAATGGAGAAGCCCCAGGCACTACACCAGCCAAATTGATCCCACTACCCCCCCTGCCCGTACACCTGGCAGCCTCCCTGACTAACCCACCCCTCTGGGGACTGGGTAAATTGGTGGAACTGACATTTGTCTCTAGGCCTTCTAGAGCTACGCATAGTCCCTGGACATCAGTGTGGGGGATTGGGACAAACACCTCTTTTGCAGTCAGTCAATTTGATCTAGAACACTGTATCTGTTGCTCAGGGGAAACAGGGCCCCTCTGGGGGTATGAATATTTGCTCCCTTCCGGGCAACATGCTCGGCCTGGACCCTAGAACCCCGAGTATCACGAACCCCCCCGGGCTGGCTCCTCTATAGTCAATAGGGGAAGCAGAATAGAAATACGTTAGGGGGAGGGATTGAAAGTGTGTTCATGGACATACTGGGACCCAGTTGCAAATATATTCCACCACCGAGCTGTTCCTAAAATTAATTACAACACAATCTCCCCTTATGTTCTTTACTCGTGGCCCCACCCAGTCCATGCGTCTAGCAAAAAGAATTTCACTGGATACATATGGGGGAATTGGGCTATTGGAGTTCAGCCAATGGATACATTTGCTTTTGAGATCACCGTAGTCCTCCCTTTTTCCCCCATTCAAAACTGGAACCCCTGCAAGGACTATCACATACGGGACGGACTCAGGAGGGAGATCTAAACAATTGTATTCCATTGCTGGAACTTCACAAGTTGTACTACTGCTAGGTGGAAATTGTGGATTAGCTGTCCCTCTGCCCCCCCCCCCCCCAATTTCACATTAGCTCCACTCATTACTGGGTTGTTATTCACAGCACTGTCGCTAAGTTGGACTAAATGTTCACTGGGCAGCACATTTGGGGGGGATCAATCAACTAAATTGTTCATTTCAGATGGGGCAGAATGGTGACAAACTACATTCTCTAGCCTTGACAGCCACTCTATAGTGCCATTATCATCAATTGCTCGTGAGCCACCCTCCTCCCCCTGGGCAGCAGCAAACAGTAGTTAGAAGCGTGAAAGTCTACTTTCTATAACATTAAGTCTGTCATAGAGAGGAAGGCATGACTTGGTGAAAATGCTTTCCATTTTAACCCAAAAATCTTCTCCAAACTCCATAAGGCACGCAGCATCAGGGGTTGGTGGAAGCGTTGGCACTTGTTCATTCGGAAGGTTTAAGACTGGGCTGTTAGTAGTTGTTGTCAATTGTCCTTCCCCCATATTATTGCATTTCTGAATTTTTGCTTTCCTGTTGTTTGGGGGGGCTCCTCCACGCTTCCTTTTAGAAACTGTTGCAGGAACTTTGGCTCCCGTTTTAGAGCTACTAGCCGATCGAGTTTGCAGTCTCAAAGTGGACAAACCCTGAGAGTCTTGTTTTTGGGCGGAAGAACAATGGGCTGTGGGTACAACATCCAGGCTAGCTAAGGAATCAGAGGATCTGCTTTCTATTTGTACTTGGTGGAGGCCCTCTCCGTTATTACCCAATGAAACATTCTCTGTAATTCCCAGCCGATTTGGCGATAGAACCTGTGCCAAACAGCCCAAAGACGGACGTTTGTCAAAGGCAGGGTCCAGAGATAACCTCCTTTCAGTTATTTCTATTTCGTGTGCCAGGATAGAGTATGCACTAGTGAGAAACTGGTCCAGGGTTCCTGCAATCGACCCGCCAGGGATAGACTTTCTGCCCTAAGAGGTAGCCATTACAGAGTTTGATTAAGGCAATTGCTCCTCAGGTCAGATGCAGTAGATCTTGAACTAGGAGAGATCAATCAACAAAGGCAGCCAAAATATATATCAGTACTAACCTTAGCTTGATCATTAGGTTTGCAAACGAAATGGGGGGGCCCCGTCCCGTCCTCGTTCGTCCACGAACGGGCTCAAATGTGCCCGCGTGCGTCCCGCGTCGCGGGAGTTTTTGCACTCTTTTATGCTCGAGTCAGCGTGCCCCTCCGTCTTCCTTGGGCAAACAGGCAGTTGAGTCTGGGAGCTTGAGTCCCCAGTGACCAGCAGCAGAAGATTTTCGGAACCCGCTTCACGGTGTTTTCGCGCGCTTTTATGCGCGAACCAGCGTGCCCCTCCTTCTTCCTTGGGCAAACAGGCAGTGGAGTCTGGGAGCTTGAGTCCCCAGTGACCAGCAGCAGAAGATTTTCGGAACCCGCATTGCGGGAATTTTCACATGCTTTTATGCGCGAGTCAGCGTGCCCCTCCTTCTTCTTTGGGCAAACAGGCAGTAGAGTCTGGGAGCTTGAGTCCCCAGTGACCAGCAGCAGAAGATTTTCGGAACCCGCATCGCGGGAGTTTTCGCGCGCTTTTATGCGCGAGTCAACGTGCCCCTCCTTTTTCCTTGGGCAAACAGGCAGTGGAGTCTGGGAGCTTGAGTCCCCAGTGACCAGCAGCAGAAGATTTTCGGAACCCGCGTCGCGGGAGTTTTCGCGCGCTTTTATGCGCCAGTCAGCGTGCCCCTCCTTCTTCCTTGGGCAAACAGGCAGTGGAGTCTGGGAGCTTGAGTCCCCAGTGACCAGCAGCAGAAGATTTTCGGAACCCGCGTCGCGGGAGTTTTCGCACGCTTTTATGCGCGAGTAAGCGTGCCCCTCCTTCTTCCTTGGGCAAACAGGCAGTGGAGTCTAGGAGCTTGAGTCCCCAGTGACCAGCAGCAGAAGATTTTCGGAACCTGCGTCGCGGGAGTTTTCGCGTGTTTTTATGCGCGAGTCAGCGTGCCCCTCCTTCTTCCTTGGGCAAACAGGCAGTGAAGTCTGGGAGCTTGAGTCCCCAGTGACCAGTGACCCTGCTTTGTCACTAAATATTGCACATATAGACCACAAAAACTTTTGGGATGAGTTTTGGGGGGCATCAGCTCATTATAAACATCTGACTGGGTATTGTAGTATAGCATGTCCCACTCCCATTCTGCCACAGTAGGTATAGGCCAGCGCATCCAGTGCATAGCAATCCTGCGCTTAGCTAATAGTAGACCCATAGAGACCAGTCTCCTAACTTTCTTATTCAGAGGCTTTGTGTACCCTAAAAGCACCAGTAGGGGGTGAGGAGAGAGAGATTGACCTGAAATATCATTCAATGTATGAACATTTTTCTTCCAAAATTCCGCCGGTCGCTGGCATAACCATGTCACATGCAAGAAATCTGCCTCTGCCTCCCCAAAGTATTCACAGCAGTCTGTATCCCTAAGCTCATATCAAAATAATCTCTTTGGTGAGTAGTGTACCCTATTGAGATACATGAAATGGGCCAGTCTGTGCCTTTCATTAAGTGAGATCTTTTGCGTAGCTTCACAGCAGTATCGCCAGGTATCATCAGTGAGGGCAACCCCAATATCATGTTGCCACTCCAAGCTAGCTTTGGTGTATTGCATAAGCTTAAATGCTTGTGAAGTGGCATAATTGTTTAAGACTAGCTTGATAGGGGAGTCTGAAGGTATCACTAGTGATAGAGCAGGCGACTCCAGCGGTTCTTGTAGTCCGTCTCCAAATAAGGCCCTCAGTGCATGGCTAACTCTCAAAAAGTGAAATTTTGTAAGAGGGGTAAGGTCGGGTATGCCCTCCGCTGCCTCCTCCCAGGTGCGCATTCTTCCTTCCTCAAACAAATCGCCCATCACATATATACGTAGATCTCTCAGCGACCGGAGTGCCCCTCCTTCAGTACTAATACTAAGCCAATGGCACCATTCCACCGGCATTAGCGGGGAGTAAAATAAGTCATCTGCCTGTTTTCTTAGCAAGACGTGCCAGGTGTGTACAGTGGAATTCACTGAATCTATTATTGGTTAATTTTTATTTGTTATTTTAATTGATTAATTAATATATTTTATAAAATTTTAAAATATTTTAATTAATTTGTAATTGGTATTAATATTTATGTTATTTATATTTATATATGAAGTATTTACTTTCCCTACTATTGCACTCACTAGAGTGGGAATAGTAATTTTTAACCCTACGCTATCCAACGCTTTCCCTACTGTTGCACTCTCTGGAGTTGGAATAGTAATTTGTATCCCTACGCTATCCAACGCTTTCCCTACTGTTGGGCTCTCTGGAGTTGGAATAGTAATTTTTACCCCTACGCTATCCAACTCTTTCCCTACTGTTGCACTCACTGGAGTGGGAATAGTAATTTTTATCCCCACGCTATCCAACGCTTTCCCTACTGTTGCACTCTCTAGAGTAGGAATAGTAATTTTTATCCCTACGCTATCCAACGCTTTCCCAACTGTTGCGCTCACTGGAGTGGGAATAGTCATTTTTACCCCTACGCTATCCAACTCTTTTTCTACTGTTGCACTCTTTGGAGTGGGAATAGTTATTTTTATCCCTACGCTATCCAACGCTTTCCCTACTGTTGCGCTCACTGGATTTGGAATAGTAATTTTTATCCCTACGCTATCCAACGCTTTTCCTACTGTTGCGCTCACTGGAGTGGGAATAGTAATTTTTACCCCTACGCTATCCAACTCTTTCTCTACTGTTGCACTCTTTGGAGTGGGAATAGTTATTTTTACCTCTACGCTATCCAACGCTTTCCCTACTGTTCTGTTCTCTGGATTTAGAATAGTAATTTTTATCCCTACGCTATCCAATGCTTTCCCTACTGTTGCACTCTCTGGAGTAGGAATAGTAATTTGTATCGCTACACTATCCAACGCTTTCCCTACTGTTGCGCACACTGGAGTGGGAATAGTAATTTTTACCCCTACGCTATCCAACTCTTTCTCTACTGTTGCACTCTCTGGAGAGGGAAAAGTTATTTTTATCCCTACGCTATCCAACGCTTTCCCTACTGTTGCGCTCTCTTGAGTTGGAATAGTAATTTTTACCCCAACGCTATCCAACGCTTTCCCTACTATTGAACTCACTGAAGTGGGAATAGTAATTTTTATCCCTACGCTATCCACCGCTTTCCCTACTGTTGCGCTCTCTGGAGTAGGAATAGTAATTGCGATCGCTATTCTATCCAACGCTTTCCCTACTGTTGCGCTCACTGGAGTGGGAATAGTAATTTTTACCCCTACGCTATCCAACTCTTTCTCTACTGTTGCACTCTCTGGAGAGGGAAAAGTTATTTTTATCCCTACGCTATCCAACGCTTTCCCTACTGTTGCGCTCTCTTGAGTTGGAATAGTAATTTTTACCCCAACGCTATCCAACGCTTTCCCTACTATTGAACTCACTGAAGTGGGAATAGTAATTTTTATCCCTACGCTATCCACCGCTTTCCCTACTGTTGCGCTCTCTGGAGTAGGAATAGTAATTGCGATCGCTATTCTATCCAACGCTTTCCCTACTGTTGCGCTCACTGGAGTGGGAATAATAATTTTTACCCCTACGCTATCCAACTCTTTCTCTACTATTGCACTTTCTGGAGTGGGAATAGTTATTTTTACCCCTACGCTATCCAACGCTTTCCCTACTGTTGCGCTCTCTGGAGTGGGAATAGTAAATTTTACCACTACGCTATCCAACGCTTTCCCTACTGTTGCTCTCTCTGGAGTGCGAATAGTACATTTAACCCTCGCGCTATCCTATGGAAAAAATATTGTATATGTTTTGTGAATAATATGTATATATATATATATATATATAAATCAATACACAGCAGGGTCCTTCGGAGATCCATACTCCCGTAGTCAGGTGGCGCGTAATTCGGCGAACCCAGCCGAAAAGCTTAATTCTATTTTCACAGGGTGCTTCAAAGCAACACGCGCACTCGGCAAAAACGCTGCTCAGGTTTCTTTTATTTCTCAAATAACGCTACGCGTTTCGACACCAAAGTGTGTCTTGGTCACACGTGACCAAGACACACTTTGGTGTCGAAACGCGTAGCGTTATTTGAGAAATAAAAGAAACCTGAGCAGCGTTTTTGCCGAGTGCGCGTGTTGCTTTGAAGCACCCTGTGAAAATAGAATATATATATATATATACACAAACGGTGCTCCTTCTGACTTCCTGCTGCCCCAAGGGAATTGGCGTATACACCCGGCGGAGCACGCCGGTAATTATTCCATAAAGTCTGTAAAGGCACTTCAATACGCTCTCAGTAAGCATCCACGAGTCAACTCATAATCCAAGGGTGTTTATCCCCAAAAAAGTTTCTTTTGGAATAAACACCCTTGGATTTTGAGTTGACTCGTGGATGCTTACTGAGAGCGTATTGGAGTGCCTTTGCAGACTTTATATATATATATATATATATATATATATATATACAGCGCTCAACTCCAGAATCGTTATTTTCCAAAGAACCGCACTCGTGGAGTCAAAGTTTCTCGTGCTCACACCATCAAAGTTTAAACACACAGATTAACAGACGCGTTTCAGCGTAAAGCCTTCGTCAGTGTCAATTACATTGCGAGGGTTAGCATGGGTATTGTAGCAAAACATTCATAGACATGGGTGACGGACTATGTGTTTTTTCTAGGTCGCGCCATCTTGAAGTGTGTTTAATACATTAATGCTTTATAATACGCTGCGCGGTCTATATCACCTCAAGCATTCCTTGAATAACTCTAATATTGCCGTGTATCGGCCTGGCTCCCCATGATAATCGTGGGGAGAAAAAAAAAAAGGGGGGGGGATTGTGAAGCCTCGCAATCCCCAATATCAAGGTTCATACTTGTCCATCATGCCATGTATTGGCAATAATATAGTTGTGCACAGCAGCTCATTACCATCCGGTGCAAGATCACCCTCCACCCGTGCAAAGTTATAAATTCAAAGTTCTTGATCAGCCAAAGTACGTCAAATGAATATATCACGCAGTTATCCAGAGAAGAGAGAATCCCTAGTTAGACTGTCTCAACTCATTGATTCCTCCCAGTCATTCCTGAAAATTTCAGTATTTATCTATCTCTATCCAGATTTGGTGGCGAAGAATATGATAGAAAAAACAGTCACTTGCTAGTTGATGAAGTTATTTTCCCAGATGAACTGCCAGTTCTTCTCCGCTATTCAGTCCTCGTGGGGCCTTTGTCATGAGGTCGATGATATACCTGGATTCCAGGCGTCTCAGTTTTTTTAATCTATCACCTCCTCTGGTCCCCCCTGCCACAAAATCAATTCCAAAGTATTGCAGTTTACTTCTGTCTCTCTGGTGCACTTGATCAAAATGTCTTGCAACAGGGTATGCCGGGTCTGCTTTCTCAATGGCCCTTTGGTGTTCAAGTACCCTTATCCTTAATTGATGGATTGTGCTCCCAATGTACTTTAGGCCGCACGGGCAGACTAGACAGTAAACTGCATAACTGGTACTACATGTCATGAAGTTCTTGATGGTTCTGGAGATGTTGGTCCCAGGGATTCCATATTTTCTTATCCTTTTGCTTCCCGTGCAGGCCTTGCACTTACCGCAAGGAAAAAATCCTCCCATTTCAGCGATTTTCCCTGTTCTCATGGGGACCCGTTCATAATGGCTGTTTACCAGTGCATCTTTCAGGGATCTTGCCTTTCGGTAGGTTACTAATGGTCTCCCTGGAATGTCATCCTTCAAGATTGCATCAGTCTTTAGAATGTGCCAGTTTTTTTGCAATATTCTTTTGAAATTCATAGATTCGCTGGTATAGGGAGTGATCAGTCGGAATTTCCCTTCGTTCTCAGATTGTGCCTTTGTTGGTCTGGGTTTGAGGAGATCTTCTCGTTTGATTTTTCTCACCTTTTTCAGAGTTTTAGATAGAGAGACCGGATTATATCCTCTTCTGCCAAATCTTTCTATGCAGCCTTTTGCTGCCAACTCAAAGTCTTGTTCCCTGCTGCTATTCCTTTTTATCCTGAGTAGTTTTCCATATGGGATGCTCTGTATCAGTTTTGTGGGGTGGTTGCTATCTGCTCTTAGGATGGAGTTGCCAGCTGTGGGCTTCCTGTATAGTGCTGTAGAAGAGGTCGTCAATATATCTAAACCACCTAACCACTTTCCCAATTTCCTGCCCCTCAACCTGAACAGAAGACCTGCAAGGTTCGCGTTGCATAATCAAATGCTTCTAGAGTTTGTGGAATTTTGTTTGAGGAGCAACATTTTCCTGTTCGATGAACAGCTGTATACACAGATATCTGGGACTGCGATGGGCACCTGCTTTGCTCCCAGCTATGCGAACCTGTTCGTAGGCTGGTGGGAGGAGCGGGTGCCCATGGCCCTACAGATTGAGGGGCAGGAAATTGGGAAAGTGGTTAGGTGGTTTAGATATATTGACGACCTCTTCATCGTGTGGCAGGGGACGATGGAGGGGGCCCGTCAATATATAGAAATCCTGAATGACAACAACTGCAACCTACACTTCACGGGAACGGTCAGCCGAACCACAGTTGACTATCTCGATCTAAGGGTGAATGTAGATGAGGAGGGAGTGCATACAGCACTATACAGGAAGCCCACAGCTGGCAACTCCATCCTAAGAGCAGATAGCAACCACCCCACAAAACTGATACAGAGCATCCCATATGGAGAACTACTCAGGATAAAAAGGAATAGCAGCAGGGAACAAGACTTTGAGTTGGCAGCAAAAGGCTGCATAGAAAGATTTGGCAGAAGAGGATATAATCCGGTCTCTCTATCTAAAACTCTGAAAAAGGTGAGAAAAATCAAACGAGAAGATCTCCTCAAACCCAGACCAACAAAGGCACAATCTGAGAACGAAGGGAAATTCCGACTGATCACTCCCTATACCAGCGAATCTATGAATTTCAAAAGAATATTGCAAAAAAACTGGCACATTCTAAAGACTGATGCAATCTTGAAGGATGACATTCCAGGGAGACCATTAGTAACCTACCGAAAGGCAAGATCCCTGAAAGATGCACTGGTAAACAGCCATTATGAACGGGTCCCCATGAGAACAGGGAAAATCGCTGAAATGGGAGGATTTTTTCCTTGCGGTAAGTGCAAGGCCTGCACGGGAAGCAAAAGGATAAGAAAATATGGAATCCCTGGGACCAACATCTCCAGAACCATCAAGAAGTTCATGACATGTAGTACCAGTTATGCAGTTTACTGTCTAGTCTGCCCGTGCGGCCTAAAGTACATTGGGAGCACAATCCATCAATTAAGGATAAGGGTACTTGAACACCAAAGGGCCATTGAGAAAGCAGACCCGGCATACCCTGTTGCAAGACATTTTGATCAAGTGCACCAGAGAGACAGAAGTAAACTGCAATACTTTGGAATTGATTTTGTGGCAGGGGGGACCAGAGGAGGTGATAGATTAAAAAAACTGAGACGCCTGGAATCCAGGTATATCATCGACCTCATGACAAAGGCCCCACGAGGACTGAATAGCGGAGAAGAACTGGCAGTTCATCTGGGAAAATAACTTCATCAACTAGCAAGTGACTGTTTTTTCTATCATATTCTTCGCCACCAAATCTGGATAGAGATAGATAAATACTGAAATTTTCAGGAATGACTGGGAGGAATCAATGAGTTGAGACAGTCTAACTAGGGATTCTCTCTTCTCTGGATAACTGCGTGATATATTCATTTGACGTACTTTGGCTGATCAAGAACTTTGAATTTATAACTTTGCACGGGTGGAGGGTGATCTTGCACCGGATGGTAATGAGCTGCTGTGCACAACTATATTATTGCCAATACATGGCATGATGGACAAGTATGAACCTTGATATTGGGGATTGCGAGGCTTCACAATCCCCCCCCCCTTTTTTTTTCTTCTCCCCACGATTATCATGGGGAGCCAGGCCGATACACTGCAATATTAGAGTTATTCAAGGAATACTTGAGGTGATATAGACCGCGCAGCGTATTATAATGCATTAATGTATTAAACACACTTCAAGATGGCGCGACCTAGAAAAAACACATAGTCCATCACCCATGTCTATGAATGTTTTGCTACAATACCCATGCTAACCCTCGCAATGTAATTGACACTGACGAAGGCTTTACGCTGAAACGCGTCTGTTAATCTGTGTGATTAAACTTTGATGGTGTGAGCACGAGAAACTTTGACTCCACGAGTGCGGTTCTTTGGAAAATAACGATTCTGGAGTTGAGCGCTGTGTTATTGCGGTGGCCCATTACCGCATACCGCACCCACCCGCGAGTGCCCTGATTACTAAGTGGGACAGAGAGCGAGAATATATATATATATATATATATATATATATATATATATATATATATATATATAATTTTTTTTTTTAAATGTTTAGTTACATTAATTATTTATTAATTTTAAGTTTATTTAAGTATTTTAAGTGTGTTTAAATTAATTATAATTATTATTATATTAGTTTTAAATTAATTTTAAGATATTTAAAAAATTCGATATTTTGACTGTCTATATTTTTTCCTATTGATATTTTGGAGTCGATATTTTTGTACTTACCTGTTTGTAGATAGGAAGTCGATATTCTGGCATTCTATACTTTTACCTCGATATTTTGGCAAGTCGATATTTTGACTGTCGATATTCTGTCAGTGATCCACCCAGATATCTGACCAGATCTGATGTCCATTGAAAGGGATATTTTAAGGCAGTCTGCATTATGACCTGGTTTAATGGGAAGATTATCGATTTATCTCAATTGATTTTAAGACCCGACAGGCTGCCAAATCACAGCACTTCTCGTATAACTGGAAATAGATTAGTGGCCGGATCCCGTATGTACAATAACATGTCGCCTGCATAAGGTAGACAATGAGATTATAGCTGGGGAAATGTAAGCCTCTGTTGCCATGATACTCATGAAGCGCGCTAAGTAAGGGCTCCGCAGCCACGGCATTCAACAATGGTGAAAAGGGGCACCCTCGTCTTGTGCCTCTAGAAATCTGAATGGGGGATGAGACTGTATCTCCCAAACGCACTCGAGCTGTGGGAGAGTTATAAAGCACTGAGAGTATTTTTAAAAAGATTCACCGACTCTCAAGTGCCTTAGCACCACCAGCATGTATTTCCACTCAACTGAATCAAAGGCTTTTTCAGCATTCAAAAACACTGCTGCTGCCTTAACATCTGGTTTAACATGCTGTAAAGCCCCAAAAACCATTCTCAGATTGTAGGATAGCGTAGGGCCGGGTACAAAGCCTGCTTTTTCTGAGCCTACCAAAATAGGCAAAAGTGGGGTCAGTCTGTTGGCCACTATTTCAGCACAGATTTTAGTGTCAACATTTATTAAAGAAAGTGGTCTCGAAGATGAGCACTCTTGGGGAGCCTTGCCAGGTTTCAATAAGGTCACAATCAGTGCCTCGCGCATCGAGGGGGGCATTATGCCAGTCTCTCCCATTTCTTGGAGCAAAGTGTGGACCCAATAAATCACTCTAGGCCTTGTAAAAGGACACAGTGATACCATCATGGCCTGGGGCACTTCCATCCCGCATGGAGTTAAGTGCCATGTGGATTTCATCAGAATCAAGGGGCCTCTTGAGAAACTCCCTGTGGCTGTCCGTCAGCCGGGGCAGCTGTATGTATTCCAAATAATGTATTCCAAATAGTTCACTATACTCTCTTTGTTAGAAATGGGATCCCTGGCTGGCCAGGGCTTGCGCCAAAGTCAGTCAGAGACCACCACTTCCACGTCAGGGCAAGGGAGTTACACACCAAGATAACCCCTGCTCACCCCCTTGGTAACGTGACACGAGCAGTAAGGCTCAACCCGGAGGCAATGTGAGTAAAGCGTTTGCGCGTGCACCCAGCAACAACGCCCAAGGCCCACCACAAATGAAACTCCACACAAGGTTATATATAAAAATAGCCTTTGTATTACACCAAAACACATTAGATAAAAACACCCACTTTACAATGTGCCACCAGGCACGGGCAGAATTTACAGGGGATATGTACAAGACAGGGCCACATGGACCACTGTCAGGAATATGCACTTTTAGACTTAGTACTTGGTAGAATTAGCACTTGTAGGAATAATAATTGGTACATAGCACATATAATAATAATCACTGTAGCACAAAATAGAACATAATGTAGTGTAGTTCCTATTTTCCCAATAGGCTCTGCGCATTGGAATAGTACCTACAGCAGTAAAGGCCTAGGCCAGACGTTAACTAGGTCTACTACTGTCGATACTAGACTTAATTTTTGGGTTTGCCAGCTAAGCTCAGAGTTCGCTAGAAACTTTCTCGAATGTTCAAGGAAGGATTAACTCCCCTGATTAGACAAGAAGGGATTTAGTTTCTGACAACCATAGAACATGACAACTTTGCTCTCCCCTAATCAAGAGTCAATCTCAAGAGTCGTGTGAGCACAAGGCAATTATTTTACTCAGTCAGTACGTGCATTCTTAGTCTCATCAGAATGTAGAGAAAAGGAAGAGACGGGCGTGTTCAATAAAAAGATGTTATTTATTGATCAGTCTCTTTTCTCGTACAAGAGAAATGGATCGATATTATTGCGATACTTATAGTTAAGTAAAGTGCATACATTAGAAGCAATAGTATAAAATAATACTGTAAAAACATTGATATGGTTTCTCAGCCATATGATGTTTAAAATGATTAAAATATATTTACATACACATATACATTTGACTAAACGTACTCAACTGGTGTTTCTAAATACGCCTACCCCGTGTACCTGACCTAAGTCTAATGCGTGGGCGGGAATAGAAAGTTACAGTTTAAGTTAAGTTTGTTTTTGCCAAGTGAATAACTAAAGAATTCTCTAGGAGGGGTTATTCAGTTCTGTACCTGGAATTTAGGATGAATGAGGAATGGTATCTCTTTCTCTGCTCTCGATATTCCAGGCTGCCTGCGAGGGCTACCCGGAAGCGCCGGTGCTGGGTCTCTCGGCTTGAGATAGCAGCGCGTCTCTCAGCGCGTCAGGAAGGCGGGGCTGCTGCCAGCGGGGTCTGCTTCTGCTCTCGGCTTCGGCAAGTGTGGCTGCTCCGTCTTGTCACCACGCGTGTGTTTTACATAGGGCAAGATCGGCAATATTTATACCTTAAAGGTGCCGGGATTGACGTAAGGATGGACATAGGTACGTCAATAAAGATGTCATACGACTTGCTCGTTAGCACATTCTTTACTAAAGTTCTCTGTGAAATCAAAACAATGGCCGCACGGATTATCCAGGTTGTCATAGGTTTGATTTGTTATGAGAACGTCGTACGCCTTATCAGGGGCTGGAGGAATATCGCTTGTCTAATTAGATCTCAAGCGTTATGACCTAATCAGATAACACGTTCCTGTGCCGTAGTGTGACTGCGTCAGATAACGGTATCTGCATCATGGGGAATTTCTTGCCTCATGGGCTGACTGTTAGTTAACTAGCTAGGTAGTTTAACCAGAATAGGGTCAGGAATAGGGGGATCGATTCAGAACCTATAGAAATACACGACACCCACTCCACGCTAACTATGGTCATATCTACTAATCTATGCATAGTATAACATAGTACAACATACTATAGAGTATAGTGTATACCTTACCACCCCAAAATACATAAATGCATTTTGAAATTTTCAAATATACTGAAAAATTGCAGTCATATATATCGTATGCACTTAAGCTATGAATCAAATGCAAAAGTAAACACGCATTGTTATGCATTATTGTTTGTTGGTATATGAGAAATACACATGAAATGGCTCTTAATATGGCTATACAGAAAAAAAGTCGAAACCATTTCATCACATAAAATATATTGTGAACATACCAGTGGGCAGCTAAAGTCTATATAAAGTCTATAAAGAATCTAAAAAAATAGAAATCTTAGTTCTCTAGGAATAGTTTCTTACTTTAAGCAGAAGATCAGTGTCCCGGGAAAAAATATATATAAAAATATTTTAGGGGCTTGCTGAAAAAAGTTGCTGTCCGTGAACTGGATTGTAATTGTTCATGTGACTTTATTTTTAAAGTTGAAGGCCGAATTCAGGGAACGCCGCGTGCGAGTTTACTCAAAAGTCTCTATTTCTGTTCCGGAGAGAACATCATATCATTCAGGCTTTCGAAAAAACTGTCAACAGCTTCATGGGAAAGTTCCACTAAGTCGGAAATAGGGGTAACCATGCATTCGTGCGCATGATTGTCTCCATTGACATTCTGATTTGCATTGCTGACAGAAGGTCGTACCTGTTCGATGCTGCTTTCATCTTGTACTTCACTACTCTTCAATCGCAGTGGTGAAGATTCCAGGAATGCCGTCATCAGAATTGGCAGCCTTTGAGGGCAGCACAGTGCGTGAACCTTGGTAGGAACCAACAGTGTATCTGCATCCACTGGCGCATCCGATTGTAGCGTCAGACAGGTGTCTAACACGCATTCTTCTCCGCATAGCAGACACCTTAGTACAGGTAAAACACACCTTTGCCACATTGGTCAAAATGATAGAAACCAAGTCATGTTTAGGTCTCTAAGCCGGGAGAGTCCCAGGATTTTTGATATCCGGTCCCGGTATCCAATGGCTAGGATCGTATCTTCCATTGTCGTGAGATTTTGTTCTGTGACATGGGTTGCCATAACGAAAAATAAGGACCAGGAATAGGATTCCTGCAATTAGTCCTAGGATCAGGGGAAGTCCGCCAAAAATCGAATGGACGAAGTCTGGAAAAATACCCAGTATGGCTTTGAATGGTGTTAATGCCATCGAAAATACTGTCTTAAATACCTTTGAGACCCCTGTGGTATCAGAAATATTTAAGATTTCGCTCAGGATTTCCGCGAAATGTACGGGGGAATTGGTTGATAATAATGTATGTATCTCTGCAGTCGTCCTTGCGACTTGTAGATCATACGTTTCTTTAGATGACGTGAGCCTTGTAGGCGTCTGAAGAAGCACTGTTTTCATTCTGCTTAAAGTGTCTATTCGAATAGAAGTAATTTTCAGACCGGGCCATGCCCTTGCCTCCCTGTCTGGAAAGGAGCTGGGGAACAAAGAACGTCCACAGCACTTGACCTTCGCCGTCGTAGTGACGAGATAAGGAGTCCCGGGCATAAGACTACAGCATCTGCGGTCTACAATAAGAATGTAACTCCCATTATAGAGTCTTTGAAAGAATGGTTCTATTTCAGTTGCAGGTGCGCCTTGCTGGTGACATGAAAGGTTGTATGAATTCCCTTCACAGGCTCCGTGCAAACTAATACCGTTACACAGAAGTGTGCCGCTTAGTGACATAGCACAATTGTTGCCACTAAGAAACACTTTCTGTCCTTTGTTACTGACACATGCATGTGAATAGGGCAGGTTCCAAGTTGTTTTAAGGTACCCTTTTCCCAATTTCTCGTACATGCCAGCCTGTATATATTTTTGGCAGTATTGAAACCTGAAGGTTGAGATTGGAATATTTATGATTCCGTGTATTATCCATTCACTGACAGGTCGTTCTGACATTGTCATTGGTAATCTTTCTAGTTTTTCAATGCTCAAGATTGTATAATCAGCACCCTTCTGCGCCATACCGATTTGTCTATCAGTAAGGTTAAAGATTTGGAATAGTGACGTTGTGTTGATTAAACGCCAAGGCACATAGCCTGAACGCAGATTTTGTAACGTCCAACCAAGCTGTACAATAGAACGCAATTGTGACTGTCCATGTTGTAATAATAGTAAGTCTTGCGATAATATATCGATTGCTGAAGACACAATGCTGTCCAATGAAAAAATTCTGGAGGACAGAGTCATTAACCCATTGTCCACTACAGAAAGTGATTTTTCCAAATTAATACGGTCAATTTCCCGTATTCTTTCTGCTGTCTCAATTTGAGTAACCTTCCAGGCCTCATTGTATGCTGCATATACAGAGGCTGCTATGAAACGCTTATGACGCTGTTTGCGTGGTCCCAGTATGAAATCACGCAAGTCAGCACCATCAGTAAGTAAAGTTAGGTGTTGCTTAATTTCAGGCAGTGTGGAATACTGTAGCCATTGGAGGCATAATTTGCCCACACTGTAGGTTGTTATTATCCCTGGGTGATGTCTTTGAGGATATCTAGGGTCTGGCCTGTTCATTTTGAAACCCTGTGTTTTATTCAGGAATCTATCTTGACAGTTATTTGTATCTGTGGGCCAGATCAACCATTGTTTCCAATCAGGATGTGTTCTGTTTTGGTTAAGTATATGGTTTATGTCTATTTCTTCATCTGTATCAGAGTTATTGCTAAACATTGTTGGCTTTGGAATAGACAGGTTATTTAAATCTTTGATTTTTGCTAGGCCAAGACAGGTGGTTTGTTGGACGGTGTCATTTAAAAATATCATTTGTTCTGGGATCATGCAGGCTCTAAACAAAGCTTCTAAACCCTGTACTTGCCATTCTTTTGTACCCCAAACACTTTTCAAATCAACATGTTTGTCCCAATAATCAAATCCAAAAGTATTCATTTTTTCAAAGAAAGAATCTGAATATATCAATTTTGTGTTGGTTATCACGGTTTTCATCCCTGTCTTGTTTGACAATTTGTAATAAAATGTTTCAGCATTAGTTATGTTAAAACCTGAAAAATATGAATATTTGTCATATACGGTTCTTGAGCTCCCTTTTGGAGGTGTTGCACAATGTTCCCATTGATTATAACTTAAAACATTTCTAGGTTGTGCAGATTTATGCAAGAAATGGTTACCATAGTGGTTATAGCAATACATACTATCATAATTTGTAGAACCTTGCAAATAATCATGTTTTGTAAATTTAGCAGACATTACTAAGTCAGACATCATATTGTTAATACTTTCAAAGTCCCAATCATCAGCAAATGAGTTTGGTTTTGCAAAGTCACTCAAAGAGATCTTGATTTGGTGTGGATATTTCAGGATCTCGACCGGACCATAAATTTCATAGTCAGTGTTGTCCCAGGCTACCCCACCAGGTATTGGAATTGCTGTGAAGTTGGCTGAAGAAAGTTCTGAAGAAAGTTCTCGTTTCTCGACGTGTGAAGATGTGTGTGGTTTGAGGACCAAGTTGATGTTCTGACTTGCTGTGTCCATTTTAGCATATTTTCCCTCAATGAAGCGTCCCAAGGTAAATACCATGATGAGCCAAAGTATGAGGATAAATGCACCAAAACCCACCCAAAATTCAATCCATGGAGAAATCAGATATGTTTCTTTTAGTTGTTTCAAAAGCTCCTTTGCTTTGTCTTTAAAGGATTTTGATGATGGCTGTGTCTTTTGTTCGCTGAAGCCTTCAGAGGAATCATCGAAGTTGATGAAGTAACCGGATGCAGTTCTGTCAATTGTTCCAATTGGTTCAGGATTTTTGTTTCTTGCATTTTCACTTGGTACTTCTGTATAGATTGGTGTGTCTCTACTAAATGTCTTTATTTGGGTTTTCAGAGGTCTAAGTTCTATTGCATTGTTGCATAGTCCTTGTTGTTCTTCTGTAGGCGTTTCGAATGTGATGAGCCTCTTTGTTAGGACCTCTGTACTGGTAGCAAACCTTGGTGTTCTGCTACTTATTGGGAGTCCACTTGGCCTACTGTTTGTTATCGGCCACATGTTGTGGTTTTACCAGGTCGATGGATACAACTCGGTTCTCCTTTTTTCCAGCAAGTGGCGGTAGTACAACTGATCTTGTCCCGTTGACAGACAAGACAGGAACTGCTTTTCTGTAAGAAGGCCCAAATTCCTTCTTTACCGCGATCTTTTCCCTGACTAGATCCCCGACTTTTGGAATCCAGACAGGTCTTGCTGGGACAGGTGGTGAATCTTCAGTGGTTGTTGGCTGTTGTTTCAACTGTATGTTGCTCAGGTCTTTTCTTGTTTTGTTTAAGTCCTGCAAAATAGCCAAACGGTCTTTGACATCAAAGGTTTTTTCTGTTACCACTGAAGTCTGACTATCAAGGTCAGAGATCAACATCCTAGTTCCGAATAATAATTCGTACGGACTGAATCCCTTCAGAGAATTTCTTGGCAAGTTATTTAGACTACGTTGGACACTTATTAGATGTTTGACCCACCCAGCTCCCGAACCTAATATCCTTTCTATTATAGATTGCTTTCTGTCTTGGTTTTTTCTTTACACCATCCCATACCCTCAGGAAGGAAGTGAGAAGATTCCCGCTGGGCTGTGCTCATTTGGCCATTCCTTCCCCCCCCAGGCTGGATTGCCTGAGAAAAAGAAAAATTGGTCGAACGTAGCATGCTCTTAGCGTATATGCCATTTAGACTCGCAAATCTTGTATAACAGTCCGGACGTCAGCCGAGTGCTGTGGATCTACATTATAAGTGGAACTAGCCTGTGTATGTTAATCGCAAGCCATTCTTTTTGCTGGTAATATTATCTGCCTTGATACGACGAGGTATTAAACTGCTTCTCTCCCCACTGCGATCTCTGTCACAGTTTGGGCAGTTTTTTACAAACATGGTGTAGTGCAGGCTCATGCCTGGCCACCAGTACCGTGATTGTAATTCTTCCAGAGAATCTTTTAATTTAAGGTGTCTGTGACCCTCGCCCATGTGTGCGTCTGCGATTAACAAGTTTCTCCTGTCCATGTTTGGAATCACTCTATCCCCCACTCCACGGATTCGAGCAAAAGGGACGGAGTTTGCATCGATTATGTATGTATAATTGAGTGGATAGTTGATCGGTAACGCTGAGCAGTCGCCTTTTGATGACGTTTTCACCGCCAGCAATGTTTCGCCGTCAATGTATTTTAATGTACGCTTTTTTCGATCTACGGGAGCCGATTTAGTGGCTGCCGCTGCGGCTGTCTCAGCCAATGAATTCCCCACAACGTGAACGCCATCACGTTGATGACTCAGTGAGTGAGTCACGTGAGTCTTTGGTAGTTCTTTCTTCAAAAGAGCTACTTGTTCCCAGAGAAGTCTCTGCTTTATTGGTGCACCTGTGTCATCTTTGTAACCGTTCTGAATCCATGTCTGCAAATCCTTGTTATATGCTTTGACGCAGAAATATGAATCTGACACTATAAGTGTCGGGAATTCGCGATCCGCATTATCTAGCGCCATTTTCAAAGCTAATATTTCAGTTTGTAGTTCTGAATTAGTTTCTACTGAGTGTGATTTTGTTAATAGAGGTCTTAGTTTACCTCCGTGCCACACTTCTTTTGTAATCTCACATGTGGGATTGTATGCATGTTCTCCCCAAACGGAGGGTTGAGCATGTCCGTCTGTATAGATTACACAGGCGTAATGTCTTAGAGGCAGAATGTCGATTGGCAGAGGATACGTTTTTTCATATTTTAGATTTTTTAATTCTTCTAGTTCTTAAAAGACTGTCAACCAGGCAATACTTGATAATTCATATCCTCCGTACTGAATTTTCAGATGGGCAATTCTGGACTTTTTGAAGTTGAATTTGTAACCCTCTGCAGCGAAACCAAGTATTATGGTGTTCACTCTTTTCAAGTGAGTTTCCAAGTCATCATCTGTTAAGTAAATGTCATCGACATAAGATAATGCTTCATCATCATATTGTTGTAGTAATTCTGTTACTCTCGCTGAGAATACCCCCGGGCTATTCTTGTACCCCTGGGCTAACCGACAGAATTGTTTTTGAGTGCCATTTACTGAGAATGCAGTTAAATATCTGCTCTCTGGTGCTATGTTTTGACAAAAGAATCCGTTGGAGATGTCCAAGGTTGTTTTGTATTTTTTGCGCACTATGTTATTCATTAGTGCAGCACTGTGTGAGTTTTGCACTGCAGAAGTTTTGCAACATGTGTTAAGGTGTCGGTAATCCAAAACTAGACGGTACGAATTGTCTGGTTTGGAGACCGGAAACAAAGGATTGTTCATTTGTGAGGTGCAAGTTTCAATCACCCCTTGGTATTCTAGCTGATCTAGTATTTCATTTACTTGTTTTTTAGCTTCTTGCTTAATTGGGTACTGCCTTTGTGCAGTTGGTTGTGATTTTAACTGGACTTTGTGAGGAGGAGAATCCTCATCCCATCCTACATGATTTTTATATAAAGCAGGTGCTAAGGCCACTGCCCACTTTCTAGCAAGTGTATATTTTTTATGAATCGGTATTTGATTCGAGAAGGCAGGCATAATTACTTCTTCGCCATGAGGGCACTCCCTGACAAACTCTGGTGGCCAGTCTTTTTCAGCTAGAAGGATATCATAGCCCTCGGAGAGATTATCCCAAAATAGTCCCCTTATTTTCCTAGTCTTATCTCCCTCTATACGTAATGTTATCTCGTATATTTTGTGGGGCTTGCTAACTCTGGTATCTGCAGTTTCCACTTGAAGGTATTCATTCGTGTCCACTGTCTCCAGATGATTCATAAGGACTTTGCGAGCTATGCTCACCTCTGCTGCGCTGTCTAGCATTGTCTGAGCCCACTCTCCGTTTTTCAATTGTGTCCTCAGTATTCTCGGCATTGTTAACTACCTTGATACTGGCTACCTTCTTTTTTGGAAATTGTGATTTCCTTTTCAGTTGAGCAGGTTCCTTGTCTTTGGACTTGGCGTGCTCTTCTGATCGTCCTCTTCTTTCCGATTTCTGCGAGGAATTCTGAAAAGATTGAGAGGGACGTGTATCAATGTCTTGATATCTATCAGGTTTTTTAATATTATCCCTATTTCTAAGGTTATATCTATTCCCAGAGGGTTCACTCTGAGGTGACCTTTGTCTCGGGTTTGGAGATTTCTCTCTTCGCCTAGGAGACCTTCCTCTGGACTGGAATTTCTTTTCTTTTGGATTGGATTGTTTGTTTCCATCCCAGTTCTTTTTTGGTGAATTATTATTATTAAAAAATATTTTTTCTGGACTTGTAGTCAGTTGCGGTTTTACCGGTATTCCACCTAGACTATCTCTGCCTAGTTCTTCATAGGATTTTTCTATGATTCTGGCAATTTCAGCTGGTTGGTCTGCTATATCTGTCTCTTTTAACCTCTGGCGGATCGCCACGTTTGCTGCTTCACCTTTTATGTTGGCTAGTAATATAGCCGAGACCTGCTTGAAGTCTTTCAGTAATTTCATACCAAGAGTTAAAGCAGGTTCTGGACCGTATTCATCTTGAATTTGTTTTAGCACATCTTGTATCACCGAAATGGATGGGACACCGTGCGTTTTTGTGTAGATGGAAGCAAAGACTGTACCCCAAGTGTCACAGTCCTCAATGTGTGGTGCGATTCCCATTGGGAGACATATAGTCAGAATCCTGTGTTTTTCTAGCGGGGTGGTGTCAGGAAACACCGCCTCTATTTGGGTGATTTTCTGTGCCAACCAGAATGGTATCTGTTCCCGTTTAGCTGGAACCTTACCTAGGCAGGATTGGATGTTCTGTGGTGTAATTTTATTTGTGTTCCCCTGGTGAGAGGTCAGCTGTGGTAGTTTAATCGCTGGCTGAATTGTAGAAGTCCGCATTACATACTGAACTAATTGTCTGTGAATTTTTAGTAGTTGTTTTAGCTGTATTAATAGCTCTGGTGCAGGCATCTCGTCGATGTCTGGATGTGGTGTGTATCCGGCTAAGACCGGCCACGTTGCTCCTGGTCTTCCTAAAGGACCGAGCCTTGTAATGTGATTATTATGTTTTAGGGCGCCATCAAATAAGAGCAAATGCTCTTGGAATTTGAGTGGTACTTCCACCTCCTCGAAAGGAGTGTACGTTTCTGGAGGAACCTCTATTTTGTAATAGTGGAAGTACTTTGTTACAGCATTTGCTGCTGGAAAATGTATCCATGTATAGTATACCTCTGTCTGCCGATATTCGTGTGCCTCGATTACGAATATGACTGTGCCACCTCTAGGTGTCAGTCCATTTTCTATAAGTTTTAAGGTTATAGATCTCCTTTTGGCGACCGGAATGAGTATTATATCCGCGTCCGCATCTAGTGCAGCATTATCAGCTGCTGCTATTTCAGCCGCTAATCTAACTGCTTCTCTTTCTCCATCACTGTCTCCCATTTTACAGACAGGATGGTATTATGTTTATTTGCAGATCAGGTTTCTTTATGGAAACAGAGATTAGGTGCACAATATTTTGGAACTGTTTTATCCTTCAACGTTGACTTAGACCAAGAACCATACATAGGAGTTCCCTCCTGCGAGGTTTTGGAGGATATTATAACCTTTCACCCACTCCAGACGTCTTTGGAGTATTTGGGAAAAGGGGTCTGAGTGAGAAAGCACGACTGAGTTACTCTAAATGTCTTACGTTAGTTTTATCGCCCTTTCCAAACGCGTTGGGCGCCATGTAGTGTAGTTCCTATTTTCCCAATAGGCTCTGCGCATTGGAATAGTACCTACAGCAGTAAAGGCCTAGGCCAGACGTTAACTAGGTCTACTACTGTCGATACTAGACTTAATTTTTGGGTTTGCCAGCTAAGCTCAGAGTTCGCTAGAAACTTTCTCGAATGTTCAAGGAAGGATTAACTCCCCTGATTAGACAAGAAGGGATTTAGTTTCTGACAACCATAGAACATGACAACTTTGCTCTCCCCTAATCAAGAGTCAATCTCAAGAGTCGTGTGAGCACAAGGCAATTATTTTACTCAGTCAGTACGTGCATTCTTAGTCTCATCAGAATGTAGAGAAAAGGAAGAGACGGGCGTGTTCAATAAAAAGATGTTATTTATTGATCAGTCTCTTTTCTCGTACAAGAGAAATGGATCGATATTATTGCGATACTTATAGTTAAGTAAAGTGCATACATTAGAAGCAATAGTATAAAATAATACTGTAAAAACATTGATATGGTTTCTGAGCCATATGATGTTTAAAATGATTAAAATATATTTACATACACATATACATTTGACTAAACGTACTCAACTGGTGTTTCTAAATACGCCTACCCCGTGTACCTGACCTAAGTCTAATGCGTGGGCGGGAATAGAAAGTTACAGTTTAAGTTAAGTTTGTTTTTGCCAAGTGAATAACTAAAGAATTCTCTAGGAGGGGTTATTCAGTTCTGTACCTGGAATTTAGGATGAATGAGGAATGGTATCTCTTTCTCTGCTCTCGATATTCCAGGCTGCCTGCGAGGGCTACCCGGAAGCGCCGGTGCTGGGTCTCTCGGCTTGAGATAGCAGCGCGTCTCTCAGCGCGTCAGGAAGGCGGGGCTGCTGCCAGCGGGGTCTGCTTCTGCTCTCGGCTTCGGCAAGTGTGGCTGCTCCGTCTTGTCACCACGCGTGTGTTTTACATAGGGCAAGATCGGCAATATTTATACCTTAAAGGTGCCGGGATTGACGTAAGGATGGACATAGGTACGTCAATAAAGATGTCATACGACTTGCTCGTTAGCACATTCTTTACTAAAGTTCTCTGTGAAATCAAAACAATGGCCGCACGGATTATCCAGGTTGTCATAGGTTTGATTTGTTATGAGAACGTCGTATGCCTTATCAGGGGCTGGAGGAATATCGCTTGTCTAATTAGATCTCAAGCGTTATGACCTAATCAGATAACACGTTCCTGTGCCGTAGTGTGACTGCGTCAGATAACGGTATCTGCATCATGGGGAATTTCTTGCCTCATGGGCTGACTGTTAGTTAACTAGCTAGGTAGTTTAACCAGAATAGGGTCAGGAATAGGGGGATCGATTCAGAACCTATAGAAATACACGACAATAAAGCACACAACCAGTGGAGAATATTGCACAGGGAACCAGGACCTCCCTAGCAACACCTGTACTAGGAGAAAAACAACCACCTAAGTATCATCATACATTTAGGGGTATAGGCATAGGAACATTACACATGATGCATCACAACATTCAGAGGTATAGGAGAAAAACACATGATGCATAAACATACATTCAGCGGTATAGAACAAGGCACATGACGCATCAAAAACGCATTCAGAGGTGCAGGAAAGAACAATTGCGCAGAAATCACATTAGGCCACAACCATTGACTGTCCCAAATGTCAGGGGCCTAAACGTAGCAGCTGCCCACTAAGTGCTGGGCAGCTGTAAGAACTGAGCCTGGCACCAGTGTGCCTCCTGTGGCTCAAAAACAAAGGGGGGGGGGCGAAGAACACGTGGGAGCCTTGCAGGCTCTAGAAACCACGGACCCCCTCTGAGCCTCGTGGGCTCGAGAAACAACACTGCCAGCTGAGGGAGCGGCCTGCTGCCGACTGGGGCCGCTCTACCCTTAGTATTGCCCGCAACCGTGGGAGGCCCTCTCGGGGGACTCTGAATTGTAAAATGCCCCCAGAGCCTTTCAGGCTCGAACACAAAATGCGGCAGTTGTTGGAGTCCCTCCACTGGGGACTCGAGATCAATCAAGGTCCCCAAGAGCCTCGTGGGCTCTAAACAAATTGCCCCCGGAATGTAGGAGTCCCTCCTCGGGGGACTCAAACTAAAAGGAATGCCCCCAGAATCGTTGGAGCGGCCCTCTGCCAACCAGAGCCGCTCAAAGCGAAAGGAAACTAACCCCGGAGCAACACTCACCGGCTGCTGCTCTCTCCATCGGGACTGCGGGGCTCACCGGCGAGACTCTGCTGGCGTCCCCAGACTGGGGGAAGTGGGGAAGGCGTTGGCTGGTCTCCTCTGGACAGCGCGGGGCTCTACTCAACCACCGGAGCCCCGCCTGCACCCTTGGCCGCCCTCTTCTCGCTGCTGGGCCCCTGGCAGTCAGGGCCTCTCCCGCGCTTCACTGGGACGTCCTGGGAGGCGGGTCTATCTCTCTTGGGCCACGCGGTGATTGGGCGGCCGCGCATCTACCGGGTCGCCTCTAAGTCCCGCCCACGTCACAAGAGGCTGCCTGACTTCCTGGGGAACCGGGCTGCGGAGGTGATTCGGGGCAACATGAGGGGTAGGCTCCCTCTTCAATTTTAAATATGAAGCGAGGTGGGCACTCGCTTGGGGGCCCCAAAGAAATAGTGGCAAGGTCCCTGGCGGGCTCGGCACCTGCCAGGGGACTTTAAAATATCCGCAAATGAACGGGGCAAATGCCGGGTGGGCACTGGCTGAGAACAAAAAGCGCTCCCAAGCACTAGGCAAAGTAAAGCGCTCTCAAGCGCTAGGGGCAAAATACAGAGCTTCCAGGCGCTAGTTTCCCAAAAGTCCAGGGACCAGCACAAAGTTCCTCAGGAGGTGGAGGGGCAAGGCTGGGCCCAGAGCCAGCTCACAGGGTCCTCCTAGGCAGGGAGGCAATCCCCAGTGGCGGTCTTCCTGGCGCCCAGCAGCAGCCCCCCTCAAGGAAAGGATTCAAGAAGAGAATATTTTACAAGGGGACACAGCCCCTTTTTATACAGTGAATTCCTTTGTCTCAGGGTGCAGGGTGGGAGAAAAACTATTCACAGCTGGTTTTGGTGCACTCTTGAGGTGCTCAGCCATCCTTCCTATTCACTAGTTAGGCTAGCGTCATCAGTCGCACCACAGTGGGCGGAGCCAGCATTGTGTGGGGAAAGCCCAGCCCTATTCAGGTCCCAGGTGCACCCCTCCCTCACATCAGCATGCTAATCTCTCTACTCACCACCGGGGCAGACCCATCCAGACTCCTAGAGCCAGGCTCACCAGGCAGCTCCAGCCAATCACACGCCAGCACACTCACTGCACACGCGCACCCATGTCTAGAAGTGGCACTTCTACACTAGACACATTCATGCCGCACTCATCATTACGCAGCATTCAATCTCACGAGTTCGCACATACCATTTGGGAAGGCATGACTAACAACTCCCATGTGACGTAAACTCCACCACATGGGTGGTCTGATGGGAATTGTTTCAGCCTCCCGTCACCAATAGCCCATGTCTCTGGCAGCCCTTGTTTCACGCACTCACCACCAGTACCGCACGGTTACTGTTGTAGGCACACACCTCCTCTCTTTTTTTTTTTTTACTTGATCTGCTCTTTTGTGTGTTATGGGGCAAGGCTGGGCCCAGAGCCAGCTCACAGGGTCCTCCTAGGCAGGGAGGCAATCCCCAGTGGCGGTCTTCCTGGCGCCCAGCAGCTGCCCCCTCAAGGAAAGGATTCAAGAAGAGAACATTTTACAAGGGGACACAGCCCCTTTTTATACAGTGAATTCCTTTGTCTCAGGGTGCAGGGTGGGAGAAAAACTAGTCACAGCTGGTTTTGGAGCACTCTTGAGGTGCTCAGCCATCCTTCCTATTCACTAGTTAGGCTAGCGTCATCAGTCGCACCACAGTGGGCGGAGCCAGCATTGTGTGGGGAAAGCCCAGCCCTATTCAGGTCCCAGGTGCACCCCTCCCTCACATCAGCATGCTAATCTCTCTACTCACCACCGGGGCAGACCCATCCAGACTCCTGGAGCCAGGCTCACCAGGCAGCTCCAGCCAATCACACGCCAGCACACTCACTGCACACGCGCACCCATGTCTAGAAGTGGCACTTCTACACTAGACACATTCATGCCGCACTCATCATTGCGCAGCATTCAATCTCACGAGTTCGCACATACCAAACTCGGGCCTGCACACCCCACGCACCAGGAACTACCAGGGACACATACATTCCCCATGCATTCCTATATGAGGGCAGGCCTATCTCACCACACGCACTCAGAGTGCGCACGCACTTTCCACTGGGACACAGTGAAAGTGCGCCGAAACCAAAAAATCACCATCTCCAGGTCACATATAAAAGGAAAAAGTTCAGGGGTGAACCTGCCAGAAGGGCCAAGTCCAACACTCTTCATCTGGGGTGACTTTGGAACTGTACAGTTCCTGATTGTATCTGCCAAATCTGTTTATATTTTCCGCCTGCCCCTTCAGGGCTTTACCCATCTCGTTTAGTAACTCTTGGATGACTCCAGACTCATACCGACGTCGAGTGATCACCGCGGGTCTGTCTCCTTCGCCATAGGATTTGGCCAATGTGTATTTCCCCATGTGCTTGACTTCACTATCGGCTTCCTCATGGTACTCTTCCAGCATTGTTTTCTGTTGTTCTAAAATATGGGGGTAATTTCTATTCAATGCCTCCTTCTCCAGTGCGTTCAAACGATCCCCCAACAAGACGAGCCTATCTCTAATGGAGAAGAGTACCCCCGAATGCTTACTCATGGCAACCCCCTTATGTATACATTAAAGGCCTCCCATACCGTAGCAAAACAATCAATTGAGCCAACGTTAGTGTCAAAGAATTCAGTAGTAGTGGCAGCTAGTTCAGCTTTGAATACCATATCTAGTAGGGAGTATTGAGGGATTAACCCAGGTAAGTGCGCCTCTAGAGTGGGAGGTGGAGCCAGCTGCATGGAACGGCCCAGCTAGGTTACGTCTTGTAAGCACATCACTATTAGGGGCAAGATGCATCTCCTGCAGCAGCGCAATGTCTACCTCCTTTCTTTTCAGAGATGCTAGAATTTTATGCAGATTTCTATGGTCATTCAAGCCCCTTATATTCCAGGTCATTAGCCGCAGGCTTCGTCTATATCCCTGCCCTGTTCCACAGTGTATCATTCTCCACTTTGTCATTCACCACATGATCTAACCATCCTAGCCTCCATTTCAAATGAGCTGCCGATATCACTCACGCCCAGTATGCTCATTTGAACTGCAACAAAAGTACCACCCATGCCATGCCAACCCCAACTAGGCATATGCGGCCTACTTCCCCCACTAGCAATTATTAGTACATATATCAAAACATAACAAATGAGCAACATAAGCACTATGTAACTCATGATGGCTGAGCGTGAAACGCATTGGGACAGTAGTTGTCGGCCAGCACGTCTGTGTGGTCCCAATGCCGCACCGCCACTAACCAAATAGTAAGAGACTTCCACTAGAGGGACTAAGTCTCTCAGGGAGCCTCGTATACAGCTATTAGAGGATAGCTGCTCTCGCACAAGAAAGCACCAATTGTCCCTACCAATGAGTCTGGCTTATACAAGTAAGAGCCAACAGATTTGTTCAGTTTAGCATAAAGTGATAACTCTCAGTAATAAGGCGCTCCATTAAGGTTTAAGTTCCAAGCACCCCAGTCCTGTTCAGATTATCTTCACGCTGGGTTGAATTGTCACAAGAGTCTGGCATGTGGTTTAGCACGATCATCTATCATCTTGTCTTCCCTGCACTTCCCAGTCATGTCCCAATCTTTGAGGGCTTTTTGCAGGGACTGAGAGTCAGAGAATATCTTTGCCTTATCATTCAGCATTACTCACAGTGGCGCCAGATACAGCATTTAGTCTTCTACTTTTTGCTCCCTCAGTTTGCGTTTCAGTGGTGCAAATTGCTTCTTGGCCTCCTGGACTCTAAGAGTGAAGTCCGGGAATAAGAAGGGAGGGAAGCCCTCGTACTGCAGATCTTCCAATTCTCTAGCCCTCCTCAGTGCCACATCCCTATGCCTGTAGTTAAGCAACTTCTCTATGACAGGCCTTGGAGGGGCTCCCGGGGGTGGCTTATGTCCCAGCAAGCGGTGCGCGCGCTCCACAATGAACATAGGAGAAAAGGTGACAGTGCCAAGCAGCGTATTAAGCAATTTTTCTATAAAGATCTCCGTATTGCCTGTCGCAGTGGACTTGGGTAGGCCTATAATGCGCAGGTTTGCGCACTGTGATCTGGCCTCCAAATCCTCTGCTCTGTCCTGCAAAGCAACCAGAGTCCTCTCCATCTGTTTCTGCGTGCTATTAGCATCAGTTTGTGCCTCCTCAGTTTCAGTGATTCTGCCTTCGGCCATGTTGAGACACTCCACATGTTGGTCAACTCTCTCGGACATGCAGTCCATCCTATAGGACAAAGTGTTTATTTTTGCACCTTTCTGCATAGACGCAAGGATTGTTTTAATGTCTCCAGTTGGGTCTTCAGACTGCGTGTCTGGTTCTGACGCAGCTGACTCTGCAGCGTCCTCTCTGTGCCTGGATTTGGGCTGCTCAAAGCTCAGCTTAGGCTGTGTCTTGTCTGGGTTGCCCAGGCTGGCACCAATCAGAATCTCTGCGATGAGCGCAGGGTCAGCGTGACCCGCCGCTTCAGCCACTGCGCCCGCGAGTGCAATAGTTCACCTGTGCTGATTGTAGGCCACACAAAGATGAGTCAAATAGGGCTACACACTGTGCATCTCAGCAGCTCACTCCAAAGACAGTCACACAACCTCACTGCCCCTGCTAGGAATGTGCTCACCACTTTACTGTTAGTCAATGAGGCAGTGCCTGCCAGTTTACAGTATTCAGGGCCCAATACAGGAGCAGGGCAGTGATGAGAGGCAGGGCTGCACCCATCAGGGGAAGAAGCAAGCAGTGCAGGGCTCGTGGTAGATCCGGGTCCTCCTGCACGCACCTTATGTCTGAGATTCAGCACCGTAGGTGCCCTGCCAACAGGCCTTCACGCCAGGTTGCTGCCGGCCAGGTCTCACATCAAGGATCCTTGGCCTTGGCTCAGCCTCAGCATTCGCAGTGCCACACACGCCATGGAGCTCAACTGTATTAGCGGGTCTGTGATAGAGCACGGGTTAACCTGCTCTGAATTTTACCATACTCACCTGGGCCCATACACTCATACACACTTTGAACCAGGAAACCTATGCTTAAAACCAGTTATGTTTACTTTAACTTTTTAGGACCTATACCTTGGCCTACCAATCCTAGTCACTGGTACCTAGAGTCCTAAGGGATCAAGGGAGTTAGCAAGAAAATAGATAGTAAATAAACATTTGCACTCATAAAATAACCACAGACTCGGGAAAGATTTAAACGCTTTATCTAAATGTTTACTTTAAATTTCAAAGTCCATACTAAATTAGTCGGAGTTTGTTCAATTAAGAAGAGTATAATCAAAGCAATATGATGCGGAAATATCATGAAACTTTCTTTAAGCATTTAAACATAGGAAGGGTAAGACAAGGGAAACAGCACACTGACATACCCTTACAACTTTTATATTAACCTAGGATGGTGTGAAGACCAACCCTGGCCACGGGCTGGGATAAAGGATAGGACCCCCGATAGTGCAGGTGCCAACAGGATAGAACAGGTGCAGACCAGAAATCAGGATAAGTATGGACCAAATTAGATCAGGACAGGACCACCGCAGGTCAGGACCGGCACCCACAGCTAAAGTGCAACGCCAGCGTCACACCCCTCTCTGCAGCTAACAGTCGGACTTATCGAATCTTCTCCCTCAGGAACCCCGATTGGGTTATCAAACTCCTTCTCAGAACCCTGATTGGGTTATCAAATCTTCTGACAGAGTGCTCGGTCAGCACTTCAGCTCTCGATCGCCTATTGAGTGCATTGGGTCAGTGACAGGTCAGCTATTCGGACAAGCCGTACAATCTAACTAGCTAAGCCTACCTTAGATATACCATTTTTCAGGGCAGTGTACCACCCCCCCAATGTTGCAAATGTGTGAATTCCCTCAATTTGATTGGTCAAAAAACGAGGACAGGTCATCACAGCATACCCGTTATGAGGTCATGCTCTTCAATATTCAGATCCTTGTTCTTGCCGAATATTTTATTTTCCCATGCACTTTTATTCCACCCGACAATGAATATTTCAATAACAAATACATTGTATGTAAAATGTTGAATTTGGCTTCCTCTCGAGAGGTCAAAGGGTGAGTTTCCCAGGCGCATCTTCAGCAAGACAGTCACTGGCACAGGTTCAATGCCATGACTCGAGGATTCTTGGACTGTTGTGCTCAGACTCCAATCTTTCAAAATGGAGTGCAGCAAGCTTACATCAGGCCCAAATACGAGCTAATAGCGAAGTAGAAGTGAAAGAATTTTGGAACAAAGAATAAATGAATGCATTATATACCACTTATCTCTACTCTATTCCCATCACTTTATTTTAACTACAACATTAGGGATTATGCAGAACGAGCAACTTAATAAAAGCAGCAATGAAAGCATTAGCACATGAGAACATAGAGCAGCCATCTTTAGTGCTAGTGTGCAGAAGCAAAGTTCTCCCACCAAAGCAGTAAGTATGTCATGTCACGTGAGTGTGACAGACGCATGCGCAGAAAAGTTCCTGCGTTGCGGTGGCCATTTTAATGCATTTGAGTTACAGTTAGTAAAAAAACACATTGAAAAGCTTCCCCTAGATACTTGAAATGTCGTGTGGTACATTGTTAGTAAGACGAAACATGTTGGTCAATACATTACTCATTATTTTGAGAGGGTTGAGTCCAGCAAGTCGCTTTACGTGCGAAAACTTGCTCCATCATTTGCAGCTGCCTGCAAAGGCACCACTCACCCCGCAGAAGGATCGCCGTCAGGCAGGGGGTCCAGCAGCCTCTGCCCTTCAATGGTCGCGAGGGCCGGACAAACTTGTGTGCTTGTCTCAGCCTGAGTCAACACCCTCTTCTACCACTGTGTCGCACAGCGAAGGGGGATGCTGCGCCTGGTCGATAACTTCAGTTCAGCTGAGCTGATCAGCTCTGTTTCTCCAGCCTTCAGGGCACCAGTGTTAGGGCTCAGCATGTTAAGAGCGAGAAGCAAGAATAATTATAGCCAATACCTACCAGATTGTTGTGGCGGTTAGCGGAGCTCATTTAGTAAGCGGACATCTTTGGGCCAAGCAAGCTCCACCCCACCAATGTCTCACTTTGGGTCTTTTCACAAGTGCTACCAGTAATCCGACTTTGGCTAAAAAAATATATATATATTTTAGGTGTGGGCAAAAATTGTGGATTATTCCAGAGACTTGTAATGATATCCTCTGCATCCATGTATTGATATGAAAGCCTCTATTCAGAAATCATATTGAGTGGTATAAGAGATGCTATATGGCTCAGTGTTGCCCATTAGGGCAATGTGGCAGTGCCCAAAGGACTGGTCTAACAGGTCAGTGTGTAGACCAGTTTTATGGTCTGGTGGGCTGTTTTTTCTCTCTGATATTACCACAAACAAAATGTATGTAGACACCAATATTATGCAGCAAACATATTCAGTTGTCTTCACAAGTCCACTAATGCCCTGATTTGCAAATGTGTGAAAGTTTTCCAGCTATCTGACTCGCGAATGGCGCCTCTTTTCTTTCGGTGCCTGGGCCCGTTTTGTGTCGCTGTCGGACCCCAAAGCTCCATCTCAAAAAGGTCAATGAATTGCTCAATATTGCATTCTCGCTCCTCCTCAAATTTGACATATGGAACTTGTGATGTAAGAGACACAATGACTACCTCAAAATCCTCCATGCAACGTGGACACCTTTACCATCATTATTCTACTATTACAAGTAATTGGAACAGATCAATAAAATCGTAAACCCTTCTTGAAAGAAATTGTGGTAGCACCTAGAGTGATAAAGACAGGGAGCCACTGTTAAAAGTCTTGGGGCCTCATTTATGAGGCCTTGCGTGAGTTTTGCGCTTCCGATGCGTCACTTTTTGTGACGCATCGGCGACGTAAAACATGCGTCCTGTTGCGCACTATTAACAAAGTGACGCATCTAAGCAGATGCGTTACTTTGTAAACCCCTGCGCTACATTATACCTGCATCAGGTATAATGTATGCAGAGGGGGCGTTCCCCCGCAAGAAGCCTCGTAATAGTGGTGCAGTGAAATCTATGAGATTTCACCGCGTCACTTTTAGGACGCTGTTGCGTCAAAATCTTGCGCCTGCCTCACAGCAGGCGTAAGACTGACGCAAGCCCTTTCACATGGGGCTTTCCCCATGTGAAAGGACGCATTGCTGGAGTTGCGTCACTTTTGTGACACACCCCAGCAATGCGTGACTATTGCGCTTACAGATACGTCAGAAATACTGACGTATCTGTAACTCCTTGCGACATTGATGCGTCATATTATAAATATGACGCATCAATCATGTCGCAGGGAGAGCGCAGTGAAAAGTGACGCATTGCTGTTTTCACGCAGCGATGCGTCATTTCTCATAAATGAGGCCCTTGGAGTTGTTAAAGCATTCAAGAAATGTTACAGTAGCTAGTTTTTCGCAATAATTAATCTTAACACCGATATATCAGAAATGATTCCCAGTTCATGCAATTCTGATCTATGCAAAATATTGTTTAAGTGGAATTCCAACTAATGCTGTCCTTGTTCTTGCCAGGTGGTGCGGTGCTCCTGGTGGAAAACTTTCTAAATGAAGACAAAAGTGGACCTTTGACAGCCCAGTTCATGAGCCTGATTATGCTGTTAATAACCGAAGGCAAAGAGAAAACTCAATCCGAATACACCGAGCTCCTGACCTCAGCTGGGTTTAGGGATATTGAAGTCAAGATAACTGGAAAGTTATATGATGCAATATTAGCTAGAAAGTAGCATGCTGTGTAATTACTTTGTACCACCCTATGCGTAAAGGGAGATCAGGCATGCCGTCTTAAATGTCAGAATGTGTGCGCACGTGCGTGCGTGCATTTTATCTGCTGAATGATTTCTAGATAATTCGTGCAGATTTAAACGCTTCCCTGTATTGTCTGCTGTTTTTTGTGAAATTCAGCTCAACTTTAATGTTAAAAATAAAGGCTCCTATGAAAAACCAAACATGAAAATCTCAATATAACTTCTTGTACAACAATGCTATCACACATGGTCAGCGACTAGCTGCCGCCTCCCCCCCAATCCGGCACCCAATACCCAGGAACGTGGACACGAGACGTCTTTACTTTTTGGAAGGCGGGCGCTAGTCGCCCGGCCGTATTTATTAAAGTATGAAATTAAAAAAGGTTTTAATTGCATAATCAACAATTTATACAAAAATTCAGCAGGACATTTAGCAACAAGTTTGAGAGCCTGACTTTAACAAAACTCTAATACATGTTGTTTCCTAACTTAAACTAAACATCCTCATCTAGAATTTTTGTACATTTCTGGCCATAGGGCAGGGTCACTACCGGTGTCAGGTCCTACAAGCTGCGCCTCCCCTCTGGATGTGCGCATGCGCAGTGTTACCCCGGGAATTGCCCGGTCTACGCCCTGAACTCCATTTACCCACTAAAGGAGGGCCCTTACTCTGCGCCGGTGGCGTCATGAGTCCACGCGCGCGGGGTGGCTACCAGCCTAAGGAAAGCGTGAACTACTCCTACCCGCGCTCCTTTGCTTTGCAGCATCTATTACCTTGCCCCTGGAGTTGTGGGAGTGGCCCGCAGGCCCCTCCCCCTGGGCGGGAACCTCCATAGGATGATGCCCGCCCCCTCAGACCTCAAATATGTGCTCACCGATAATGACCTTACCGCATGCCCCATACCTAATAAATACGACGACCTATGGGAAAAAATTCTAAAGGACAGCTACACTGGCCAATAAATAACAGTATCAACGTATAGCTAAAAAGGGAAAAAGGCCTAAAGACACATGGCATCAAATACAATTCACTTCACACATGTTTCGCGAAATAACAGTCTCAACGTATAGCTACAAAGGGAAAAAAGGCCTAAAGACACATGGCATCAAATACAATTCACTTCACACATGACTTGCTAAACAGGGGAAAGAATTCCTAGACAAAAGCATCACAATATACCAACAGTTCCATCTCTATTATCCAGTGAGACCCGTGGACCGTACCTTCAAAACTTACCATTCAACCAGACATAAAAACTGCTACAAACTTTTGTTCCAAGGGATGGTGGGTGGGAAAACACAGAAGCCCCGAGCGCGGGGCACACCGTTTCGGCGAGGGAGCGTCCAGGGACAAGGGGGTCTCCTGGGCGCTCCCTATCTCTTTATTCTCGAGGGGCCAGGTGGCCCCTCCTATAGCCCGTCCCCCCTGACCCGGACCCACTTCCCAGGATCCGGGTCAGGGAGGCCGCCAGCCAATCGGCGGTGGGGCCGCGCCCCCCAGGGCACGCCCCCACCGCCGAATGGCGACAAAGGAGAGAGTGGGGGCGACGGTCGCCGCGCCGCCATGCGTGCGGGGGGGCCGAGGGCCCCCCCTTTTCACATGGTCAGCGACTAGCTGCCGCCTCCCCCCCAATCCGGCACCCAATACCCAGGAACGTGGACACGAGACGTCTTTACTTTTTGGAAGGCGGGCGCTAGTCGCCCGGCCGTATTTATTAAAGTATGAAATTAAAAAAGGTTTTAATTGCATAATCAACAATTTATACAAAAATTCAGCAGGACATTTAGCAACAAGTTTGAGAGCCTGACTTTAACAAAACTCTAATACATGTTGTTTCCTAACTTAAACTAAACATCCTCATCTAGAATTTTTGTACATTTCTGGCCATAGGGCAGGGTCACTACCGGTGTCAGGTCCTACAAGCTGCGCCTCCCCTCTGGATGTGCGCATGCGCAGTGTTACCCCGGGAATTGCCCGGTCTACGCCCTGAACTCCATTTACCCACTAAAGGAGGGCCCTTACTCTGCGCCGGTGGCGTCATGAGTCCACGCGCGCGGGGTGGCTACCAGCCTAAGGAAAGCGTGAACTACTCCTACCCGCGCTCCTTTGCTTTGCAGCATCTATTACCTTGCCCCTGGAGTTGTGGGAGTGGCCCGCAGGCCCCTCCCCCTGGGCGGGAACCTCCATAGGATGATGCCTGCCCCCTCAGACCTCAAATATGTGCTCACCGATAATGACCTTACCGCCACAGGCCAGCATTGTTAACCGACGATCTGGCCCCCCCCTGCCTTGACCTACCCTAGAAAACTCTCACTTTAGGAAAAAACCTTCCAACCAGGCCCTCACCTTATCAGACCCCAGGACCTTCCCCCCCTCCGTCTGGTAATCCCTCCAACCAGGCCCAGCTACTGTCAGACCACAAGACGTTACCTGCTCCATTCCAGTGAACTCCATCCCCCACGTAATACCGTCCACCCCCCCCGACACGCCCATGAGGTATCGTCTGCAACAGGGGGGGCTTGAAATAGCTTTTCCAACTGTGTGTCGATCCTCTTTACCGAGTGATTCAACGCCCTGACCGAATCCCCCGCCCACCCCTGCGACAGAGTTATGAGTTGCGACCATACTACCGTGCCACCAGGGCAGATCCTGGCACTCCACCCTGCAATTGAGATAATCTCCTCAATCAGAATGCGCCTTCCCAGTTTATCCAAATCATTCTCCCCCAGGTGAAGTATCGCCACTGACGGGGGAAAGTGCCGGCTCGCTAACAGCCCTCGGAAGTAATCCCTAAACTGGTTGAGACATAACCCCCCTCTCTAGAAGAATGAGATGTCCAGGAGACCCACCCGCAGTGGAGATGAGCTCATCACTGAGTATTTGTCTCCCAAGTTTGGCCAAGTAATCCCCCCCAAGGTGAAGTATCATCCCTGACGGGGGGGGGTCGGGCTGCTGCGCTAAGAGTCCCTGAAAGAAGTTCCTGAAGTGACCAAGGCACAGACCCCCAAACCAAATCTACCCTGTCCCGTGTCCAGCCTGTTGCTTGTGCTGGCACGCTGTAGCTCCTCCCCTTCCGGTGATGCGTTCCTCCCCTGCGTCACAGGTTTGGGAAACTGCAATAACCAGGAAAAGACCAAGAAAAAACCTGGGGGACAATTCCCACTTCCACCTTAGGGAATGGGTAGCACTTACACCTGCCAGCAATACTTGGGCCCTTGGTGTCCTCTTTCTCCACGTATGCTTCCCTTTTGACGTCCACCCGCTGCTGATGTTGCGGTGTGGAGCAACCCCTCCGGTATCCGCCTTGGACCCAGCCGTGACTGACGTAAGCATCCTTTGGGCTGTCCACCTGTTGCAGCTGTTTGTGATGTGGAGCACTCCGGGTATCCACCATGGACCCGGCCATACATAAAATGGAAAGATAAACATACACCATTAATGTTTCTGGCGATAACTGCTGTCCACGTGCTAGTCTTTCATTACCCTCAGTTGCTAAGTTTTAGATAATATTAGCGCCAGGTGACTACTCATTAACATGTTGACAGTAAATGTTAAGCATAGCCTCAGTTTGTGCTCCATGTATTGCGATTGAATTAGTGCTACCAAGAGTGCCCTGGAGAACGACCTCTATTAGGCGTACTACCCCTGTGCAGTACAGTGACCCAGCGGCAGTGTCACACTATCCCGTGTGCAGTCCAGTGACCCAGTGGCAGGCCACGGCACATTTATGGTTCTTAACAAGGCTGCCGTAAACCAGGACATCACCTCCTGTTCCTGGTTTTCCACCCATTTTCGCATAGGATCTATGTGTGACACAAGACAGTCTACTTAACAGTGCAGCATCACAGTCTACAGGTAAAACAATTAGCACAGCCCTAACTCCGCCAGGCCATAAGCTGGCCCAAGGGCCTTTTTGGCTCGCCACTTTGGCTTCCGGGAAATATCATCCTAGCCAACCGGACATGATCACAAGCATCCCCAGAACTATGTGATGCCACAACTAAGCTCATAGGCACCTTTTTATGTGTGACATGAAGGTGTGTATGATTATCAGGACCCCAAGTAGTCTTTCTACAGGCTCTAGGCCCCATCTCTATTCCATTCGTTGTACCCCTACCACATTATTAATATATGGCTGTGGTACACCCCTAGAGTACCACGTATATGGTGCGAAATTACTGTGTGCCTGTAGCCTCGGAAAGGAACTAAAGGGATGTGTGTGGGACAAATACATATAATTGTTATACACCTGTTCTTTTTTCATTTACCCATTCATGAAATTATAGACTGGTAAAACACGCTGCTCCACATTCCCTCCAGACTTAGCCTGAAGGCTGCACGCAATACAGCTACCACTAGGATAGCTCACTAATAATGTGGACTTTAACCTATCAACCATGAAGGGCCGTTTGGACTGGTGTAATGTCCCCCCCTGGAATAGTGAACAGCACCTCAGATGTTTATCACCTCCACAACGAAATAAGTCCCTCGTTTGGCTTTCTGCTTTAGCTCGGCAAGGAATGTGGGCCCTGGTAAACCGGCTTCCACAGTCTCGTCACGCCCTACCCTTAGACGTGCGTTAATCCCCAGGAGGAACCCAAGAGAAGGGGGGGTATACCCTATTCGTGAATCGTTCCACGATTGTTCTAACTATCCCCTCAGCAGACACCAATAATAGTAAGTATAGAGTGTAAAAAATTTAACTTATGTCAATGGTTGTTCCTTGCGCAAGATAAATAAGGAGCAATATGGCTTGGATAAAATATTGCAAGTGCCTGGAGGACATCAGTAAAGAAGCCCAGGAATGAACCCAAAGCGCTTATTTTTCCAGAAGGACAAAAGGCATTTCCAGGCAAGGTCTGAGAAGGGGGGGAATTATTTTGCAAATGTCCCTAGCACCAAACATTCTATGCAATATGAATGCATTATACGCTTGCTGTGTAGGGGAATCCTTCAGCACGTGCAGATACAGTCCACTACTAAACCTGCATCCCATACATACGCATTGGCGAAATCCTTGAAAAACCTGTACAGCCATTTATAAAGCTGTAACCCCACTATGCAATGATAACAGTGCCCTGTCTCCATATCTATGCCAAAATGTCCTATGGAGCAGACGGGTTGTTCATGAATCCCGCAGAAGGCAGTGCAAACTGCGCTGTGTTTAAAAACTCATCCTTCCCCACCCTGAAGTCATTAGCGAAACAAGGAGAAATTCTTTTTATTTCCCCTCATTTTTGCTCCCTCTGTGTGCTCCGCATTCTGCGGCCCAGACAGAAAGAGCAACACGCCCTTAGCAATTGTCCATGTGCAGAAGGGCCTCCCCACCCGCACACAAACAATCACCAAATAATTACGATTTGCCCCCTCCATGCGCGCTGCAGCACACATAGAAGTAAACAAATCATCCCCACCGATTGCCCATGTGCAAGAAGAGACACCCTCCCGCACACAGACAATCATTCCGTCCAACACAGGCACCCCTGCTCCAAGGGTGCCAGTGTTGGCACTAGGCAGCCAATATTAGCACTAACGCTAGGGAAAACATATGGGTGAACGTAATGTTGTTAATATGGTGCACCTCTGTGTTTTGGAAATGGAGCCTGGCGCTGCCAGATGTTGTGCAGCTCCACGCTCTGACTTTCCTTATACATGTGACCCTCGTTCTGCAAACCCCACTGCATGGAAGGCTATACTGTCGATCACTCCATAGCCTTACCATCTTCCTGTCTGCACTTGTATTGCATGAGTTACATGAGTCAGCTGCTGTAGCAATTAGTATTTTGAACTTCTTTTCTGCACACTCCATTCCCCCGGGCCATAAGACATCAACTCCAGATCTTGTCTGTTTACTGTGAGAAGATGTCGAATAGCAGATTTGGTCTGATCGGTTTAAACATCTTTATTGACGCACCAAGACACTTCATCCCTGGCTGCTTGATAATCATTTTTTACTATTTTAGACTGTATTTCCTGTATATGGCAACTATACTCAAGAAGTTGATCTCTAACATATGTATGAATGCTCCTATTGTATTACGTTACATCGTTTTAATACTACGTGATTTTAATTGTAGTGGGTTTTTATGACACTTTGCATGTTTAGTTCATCCGAATAAATATCTTTTTAATCTCATCACTGCACGTCAAAGAGTTAAAACGTACTAGTGTGACAACCTCTGATAATGACTGTCATGTCCCTTTGAACAATGACAGAAATAAAATTGAAAATTATCGAAAAACCCAAAGTGGCCTAAAGGTTGCCAAAGCGCCTTTCAGTGTCATGACCGCCTGCAGAAAAAGGCTTTGGAAAACCATTTTCTGGACCTGCAGAATTTCAAATAGCACGATACCAAATTATACATGTGAACGTAATTTCTCCTGACGAAAGTGGTGCGGCACATGGCTGTGACTCGCAGCAGATGGCGTCTGGGTATCCACTCTAAGGCAGCGCGTCTACAATATCTATTGGAGTCAGCCGAATCGATGTCTTCAATTCCAATGCAAACACAAGTGACAGCTACAGAGTGTCTCAAGCTACACATTTTTTAAATGATGCAGCCCATGCTGAAGCTCGAACGCTGTTTTCCTGCTCCAAGGACAGCAGCTTTATTGGTTGAGCCACCTCCTCCCACTGATTTATGAATTAGATGGTCTACTTAAACTAATTTTCTAACGCAAATGGAAGAAGACGCTCCTAAATGCAAGCATTGTGCCGTTTCAAATTACATTCAGCTGTTGACAAACTACGAGAAACGTTCTTCCACTACGGTTTACATTCATGGCACCACAACATCAGAACCTTTTATTGCTATATTTTGCCATTTTTCTTTTAGGAAGACGTCGACCTCTGAGTACTGTCACAGGCATGTGAGGTCTATTGCTAAGACTCCCAGAATTCTATTTTACTGATTTTCCAAAACGCAAAGAGAATAACGAGGTACTTTCTTGTTTGTATCCCCCAAAGAGCGCCCAAAATAAAGGTAGGTCATCTTTGGAGTGACTCTCTTTGCTACTGCTAACCGCGACAGTAAGGTCAACATCTGTGCAGACTGGCAACATGGAGAGTCGAAAACCGGATGCCACTTCGAAATGTAGATATGTTTTTATCACTATGGAGGTGTTTGCATGAGGGCGCTGCTGGACTGCATAATGCTGGCTATCTTGCCAAAACCTGACACACATGCCATTCTAACGGCTAGTTGTTGCATTAATGAATGTGAAAATGTATGAGTTGCAACTCAACTCGTTCAGCTAACAAAATAAATATAGCTCAATATCAACGAGCTGAGAGAACATAAATAGGGATAATTACCGACAGAAATCACTCAAGAATACCACAGAAAACGGGTAACCCTATTAGCATATGTTTTAAAATTCACTTCCAGTACCTGAGTGCATTTCAGTCAGACACACATTTGGCGTCGTTATCGAGACTCGAACCCAGATCCCCAGGTCCGAGGTCGAGCGCCCTAGCCGTTAGGTCAACTCCTCTCGTTAACATCCTCACTATGGAAATGCCCCCCGAGGGCCCCAAGCATTCTTACGTGATTGGCTTGTGAAATAAACGATTATTTTCCCACCAAAATTAAACATGGCGCTATTTTTTACAAAGGTATTTTGCACTAGTGAGAAAACTCTGATCACCAGTTTCAGCTCAGTCTCAAACTATAACCCCGAGGTAAAGTACACCGCGCCATCCTGCCGCCCACCGACCGTAGTATCCCAGACCTGCCTAAAGTCAACATAGGCCCCAGGCTCACCATTTGGCCCCAGTGTCCGCATCACGGGCTCCACCGCCGAGATCTTATCGGAGTTGCCCGTCCCGTCCCATTCCGGCGCCACACTCCTCGCTGAGGCCTCATTCCGGTGTTTTCACTCTTCCCGCGGCGCGCGTCCTGCCAACCCGGTACCCTCGTCGACCAGCTGGCCCGCCAGGGGAAAGAGAGCTGACCCTGCCCCTCGATCCTTCGAACGACCTCCAAATTACGTCCTGGTGCAATCCGGCGGCCTGGAGAGGGGAAAGAACAAAATTACTAAAAACACAGAAGCCCCGAGCGCGGGGCACACCGTTTCGGCGAGGGAGCGTCCAGGGACAAGGGGGTCTCCTGGGCGCTCCCTATCTCTTTATTCTCGAGGGGCCAGGTGGCCCCTCCTATAGCCCGTCCCCCCTGACCCGGACCCACTTCCCAGGATCCGGGTCAGGGAGGCCGCCAGCCAATCGGCGGTGGGGCCGCGCCCCCCAGGGCACGCCCCCACCGCCGAATGGCGACAAAGGAGAGAGTGGGGGCGACGGTCGCCGCGCCGCCATGCGTGCGGGGGGGCCGAGGGCCCCCCCTTTTCAGAGTGACCGTATGCACTGACATTATGCATTGGGAAAGAGGGACTTTTTAAGAAATGAGACAGTGGCCCGGATTTATTAATATTTCACTCGATGAAGTGCGGCCTCAGAATTTGTTGTGCTAAGTTATGTGACAGGGGAGACACAGCACAACATCATATCTACAAAGGCTGACCTGCTGCCGTGCACTGCTGTAAAAATAAGCCCCCCCCCTTGTTTGACTCCACTTCTAGTTGGAATTCGTTTTTGATATACAAAGTCTAGTCCTGCCATATTAGATCGGGATCTGAATTTAAAAAAAGTGTATTTGCACTGCTGTGTGCCTTTCATTACCTCCATGATGGGAAACTGATTTCGCGCTGAGAAAAACACCCTTTTTTCCGGCACAAAACACACTTTGGAATGTAAAACGCTTCTGCCACTTTGCGTTGTTTTCTTTCATGGAAGTGTAGAACACAACCTTAGTAAATCTGGGTCTGTGCGTGGTAATTGGGGACTTGACATCAGGGGCCTCATTTATAAGGCAGTGCGTCACTTTTACGCCGCCGGTGCGTCACTTTTTGTGACGCACCAGCAGCGTAAATAATGTGCCGTGTTGCACCATATTTACAAAGTGACGCATCTAGGTAGATGCGTCACTTTGTAAACCCCTGCGCCACATTATACCTGCGCCAGGTATAATGTAGCAAGGGGGGCGTATTGACGCAAGGAAGGGTCGTCGAAGTGACGCAGTGAAATCTATGAGATTTCACTGCGTCACTTTTAGGACGCCGTTGCGTCAAAATCTTGCGCCTGCCTCACAGCAGGCGTAAGACTGACGCAGGCCCTTTCACATGGGGCTTGCCCCATGTGAAAGGGTGCATTGCTGGAGTTGCGTCACTTTTGTGACACACTACAGCAATGCGTCACTTTTGCGCTTAGAGATACGTCAGAAATACTGACGTATCTGTAACTCCTTGCGACATGATGCGTCATACATTAAATATGACGCATCATTGGTGTCGCAAGGAGTGCGCAGTGAAAAGTGGCGCATCGCTGTTTTCACGCAGCGATGCGTCACTTTTCATAAATGAGGCGCCTGGTGGGGTTGAAGCATGATGATTTTCAAAATGAATATTATTGTAAATTAATGAAGATAACAATGACATAGGTAGTTTTAAGCCGTTATTCTTCAAGCCAGGACGAACAAACCCGACCACTTCAGCCGGGGAAAACTGCCTCCCAACCGCTAAACCTGGAACCCTGGGCTCGAGCCGAGGAACACAAACACGTCCACGAGCCCAGGGATACCACTAACCCAGGGATACCACGAGCCCAGCAGCAAAGACAAAGGTAAACAAAAGCTAAATATAAAATAAAACACATCTCTTCTCCTTTTGAAACAAAAAGAAAGTATAAAACCAACAGAAAGAAAACATGATAGAAAATGGTAAAACAAGCAACAGTTAAATGGAACTCAGTAAAAACCAAGTCATGCACCCCACTCCCTTCCTAAATAATCTAAGTACAAATGAAGTCTCAAGTAAACAGGTGATTTGAATTGCCGCACAGATTGTCTTTTGCCAATACCAACATCAGTATGATGAACAGATTGCCCCCCTGCAAGGGAACAGAATTAGGCAAAGATCCAACATGTTCTTGATACAAAGTGACTCTTCTGATGTTCCATGTCTGGCCATTATGCAATTTGACCCAACTCTCCCACACAGATTTCACCAGAAACGTTCCTATGAATTTGTTAAAACCTGTGTTGACACCACCCGGTTTGACTTTTACTAAATCACCAGGTCGCACATTCTTCTCAACCTTACTGCTGGGATTACCCGAACCAAGAGGACCATCCAGTAGATTCTTGAGTAACGAAGTGGAAACTATTTGTGTGCTTGCCTGCCTAATCCTCATAAATTAAAAAAAAATCTCACCATACCATGATGCACCGTGGTGCGATATGCCCACAGCATTTCTTTGATTGGATGTTGTTCAGTAGAACCTGCTGCTAATGCCAATTGCATTGTGCCCTTCACAAGTCTGTTTATTCTTCCACACAAACCATTCCCTAGAGGGTTGTACAAGGAAGTACCCACATGTTTTAAGCCAATCATAACAAAACATTGCTCCATTTCCTTGGAGGTGAGTTGTGTTCCATTATCAGTGAGAATCACAGCTATTTGGATTGTATACTATAAGTACTATAGTACAATAATATTACAGTTGCCACATAATTATTCTATGAAAGAATTTCGCTTAATTAAGCATATAATCATGAGACTGACTTTATGAATTATTGCCCAACATGAATTCCCTTCAAGAATCCCATCTCCAGGCAGGCATACAATTTTTAACACCATCCCACTGAAAGGCAAGACAAAGAGCAGTACTTTTTGTCACAGTATACCGTTGTATATTTTAGATGATTGTGCTAAAACGTCAAAATGTAGTCTCTAAAACCAAGTTTCCTCTTTTATTTTTGACAGTCATAATATCTCACTTCTCTCGATTGCCTTTGATCCCAAATATTTGGTCCTAGTCCATAAGGATCAGTATTTTGGATTGGTCAAATGCAGCAACACATGCTCTTCTTAGAATGCAAATATCATGTTTATAGGTCCCTAGCTGAAAATCCTGGGCTGACTCTTGTTTTCTGTCTCTGGATACCAATTAGAAAGCGCTGCAAGTAAACGATAACCCTGCCTTGAACCGGTATATAATATGAGTGGATCTTAAAGCAGTTTTTTGTTGAACACCAGTATAGAATGTGGGTCACATGGGAGAACCATGCTGAAACTGACCTGTACACTAAAGGAATCCAATGTAGCTACTACTAGTCCTACTAATGACTGCAAATGTTAAACACACTGATGCATAATCCCCAGCATTGTTCTCTTGCGAGTCACCAGCATTTAGGATAAGAGAGCCTTTCATTTATTGTCAACACTGGTGGAGATGAGCAAGCAAGAACCTCATATGAGTTCTGGTTCGAAATCCTGCATCTAGAGATGGATTTCCTTTTCGGATGTTATTTTGAATTGGGGACAGAGAGAAGCTGTTGGGTGGAAGGGAGTGAAACCAAAAGTTCAGTTAAACAAGCAGGAGCTGACTACTTGAGCAATACGGTCATGTCACATCATTCTGGTCCAACAATAGCAGGTAAAATTTTCTTGTATGCATGGCATTCTATGGTTCATATGAGATTTTATTGACATGCACTCATTAAAAGTAGCATATTGTTAGAAATGGGGTTTCTAGTTGGCAAGGGTATGCACCTAAGCCAGAGAAACCCCACCACTCTAGTCAGGGCAAGTAAGGTACATGGCAAAGATAACCCGTGCTCACCCTCTGGTAGCTTGGTATAGAGCAGGTGGGCTTATCATCAGAGGCACTGTGTAACGTGTTTGTGCAGCACAGTCACACAGCAACAGAATGAATTCAACAGAAAATAGACTCCTCACAGGATGGTATAAAAATATATAGTATATTGTACATAAACCAGACCAAAATGACATGTATCATAAATACTATGCATACTATGCAGTAACTTAGATAGGACTTGCAATCCTGTACAAGGCAGAAAAAAAATGAAATACATCAGTAAATACTTAGGATGTAATTCAACAGAAAAGCACATAAAACACAGTAGGCAAACATAGGCACAAGAACAGCTGTACTTCAACTAACAGCTTTACAGTAATTTCTGTGGGCCTATACTGAAACAATGAATGCATTTGGAAACAAAGAGTAGGCAAAGGAGCACCTCCTCACCTACTTGACATCAAATGGTAATTTGCTATCACCCTTGTCTGAATAGCAGAAAAGATTCTTATCTTCCTTTCAGTGAAATACGCTATTAAAATACCAAACCCAGGCACCAACATCCTGTGGTGGAGACGTGTATGGACCCCCTTCTGGGCCCTCGGCCTGGAACAAAGAATGCTCCCGATCGGTGATGGAAGCGGAGCCCCGAATGGAAAGTCCAGAGCACCTGAGGGAAAGGCTCCAGAGGCTGTGCTAGTGCACTGATTCTACAGCATGCAGAGTGGGAGCAGCTTCCCTGGAGGTGGATTAACCATGAGGTCGCACACACTCAGGTGACCCCAACGGTCTTCAACCCGAGGTGTACCATCTTTGTGGGAATAGGGGGGCTCCACAGGCCACTCGTCCCTCTTTGGTGCTTGCTGCCCGTCAGGGGCGTTCCTGCACAGGGAGAGGATTCTGGTACTATCTGTCAGAAACTATAATCCTCACCGAAAGGAGCCTCATCACGGTCACTGTGACCTAGTAACAGTGGAAGGCAGTCCCTAAAAAAAGAGCTTCCTAACTGTGCAGAAGAACACTCTAAGGAGGACAGCGGTGAGGGGTTTGCATGCACTGTGGGTGTAGGGAGAGCCAGAAAAAGTCACATTGGCCCTCGGGGCAGCACTCTCTCTGGCAGCCTGGACTCAGTCTCAAGCAGCACAGAGTGCTGGGCTGAGGTTTAGCTCCACGCTGGTCAGCCACGTTCTGACATCACAAAAAGTCTCATGCAGGATTCACCAGGTGCAGAGTCCCTTGATAGAGAGGGGGAAGCTTTGCTGTTCCTAAGATTTCCAGAGAACGAACAGGGGGTCAGCCAGCAAGCCCTTGGAGAACACTTAGGGCACAAAGAGAATAGCAGGCAGGCAGGCCAGCACATAAAGTTACTTTGCAGAGTGGCAATCCATCCAGCAGCCCATCAGGCAGCAGGCCATCACAACATAGCAAGCAGTTCAATGCCAGTTCCTCCTGATAGCACAGCAGTCCTCTGGCAATTTGCACTTTGTAGAGCCAGCAGCGTCAGGTTACAAGTCCACACAGTGTCTAAAAACATGTGGTCAGAGTCCCAGTACTTATTCTCAAACATTTCTTTGATGAAGGGGTGACTTCAAAGGAACCTTCAGAAGTGCACAACAATTACTTTCAGCCCAGCCCTAGCTACAGACAATCAGTAAGGGGTAAATTAGCCCTTTGTGGGAGGGCAGGACACAACCTATTCAAAGTTAAGTGTGAACAACCTCTCCCTCTCTAGGCTCTGGAAGACTAACAGTGTGCAGATGAATGCAGGTGTATCCCCTGTCACACCCAGTCCTTCCTGTGTTGTGGCTGTCTAAAAGAGTATGCACAAAGTGTACTAGTCACCCAGTCCAGACGGGTATTGGAGTCAGGCTTCAAAGCACAAAGAGTCATAAGCACAGAGAAATGTTCACTATCTAAAAGGGGTGAACTCTGCGTAATAAAAGGGGAGTTTACAGCTTGGCAAGTAATTTTAATTTGCAAGTCAAAGTGGCAGTAAACTGCACATGCAGTCCCTGTAGTGACAGGCCTGAGAATAGTTTGAAAGGCTACGTCTGTGTGTGGCGCAAGCAGTGCTGCAGGCCCACAAGTAGCATTTAATTTACAGCCCTTGTGTATTTAGTATACCACTTTACAAGGGACTTACAAGTAAATCAAATATGCCAGCCAGGAGTAAACCAATCAAATCATGTTTAGGGTGCAAGCGTTTGCACTTTTAAAGTGACCACAGTCCTATCGCCAACAAAAGGAGGGTCAGAAAAATAGGAGGAAGAATACAAACATTTTGCTGATAACCCTGCGAAAAGGGCCAGGTCTAGCACATGTCAATGTCATAACAAAACTCAATCTCAGTGCCAGACATTTTTTTGCACTAGTGCAATCTTGAAGGGATATATACATTCTCATATGGCTGGAGGCACAGCTTCAGTTGGAACTGGGGACAAATATTCGTTTGCATGCCTCTTTTCTTGTAATGAAACATATTCAGCAGTTTCAAATTCTTCTAGTGAAACTGGAGGCAACTGGTATACATCCAGTCTTGGATACTTAATAGTGTTGTACATAAAAAGAGGCATCCCCACACTCCATGATCATAATAAAAAAAAAACAGGTATTATCAATACATGAATACATGACAGGTTTCAAGTAAATACAATATGGGGCGTATGTAATGCAAAATTCAGGTATGTTTGCTGATCCTTGTGGGACATGATATGAGATTGTGACATGATCTCAGATATGTCAACTTGACTTTCTGCCACTTATTTTAGTGGTGGGTGATAAATTCCACTCTGCTGGCGAAGTTCACAGAGTTTTGCCCGCTCTACTTTACACTTGTAACATGGAGTTCCGGTAAAAACTCTGCTGCATAGCAGAGTTTTTTCTTGTGCATGGCTCGCCAACTGTAAGTTAGTGAGTGAGAATTGGCATCCCCTAGTGACAATGACAATGACAACACTTTATTTGTGTAAATAATAAAAACCAATACAAAAATGGAGCAATCAATATAAAAAGGATGTTTAAAATTGAATAAAATAATAATGTATGTATATAATCCTAAAACCTCCATTTGGTGTTTTATTTTTTAAAATGCAGTAGATATTGTTCCTTTGGCTGCAAGTTTTCAGTAGGGGCCGGACTACGTGAGGCCTTCCTCCAGATACATTCCCTGTTGTACCATAGTTGACCTGTCCATTAGGGCTTGTCAGGCATGATAGATGAATTTAGCAAAATTAGCCATGTGCTTCACCGTGTCCAGCAAATATAGCTGAAGGACTGCCTCCTTTGCCATCCGCGTGCCCAGTTGGAGAAGAATGGGCCTTAGATGGATTTAGCGGATTGACAACAGGGCGGGACCGCATAGTAAGACGTGGGTCAGTGTTTCACACTTATAATGGCACAGGCGACACTCCGTAATCGCTGGTCTTACTTTCACTGGATACAGGTGTTTTAAGGGAAGCACATGCAGTCTAGTTGCAAGAATCCTTTGTAGGGCTTGCCTCCCCACCGGCTGTGCAAGGTGTGGTTTGCGGCCATATAGTGTGTAAAGAGAACTTTGGGTCTCGTGAAAGCCTCTAGCTGTCAAAGCTTCAATATCCAGTTTTTGAGAGCATGATCTTACTTGCTTTTTTATTGATGTTTTAATAGTTGTATACTTAATTATATTGGCATCCCCTAGTGTGTTTTTCGGTTGCTAGGATGTCACACAGAGAGATTTTCTCAACGTGGGTGGTCATGACCATTTGTGGTGAGAAAGCTGCTGCTTGAGTACAAAACCTATCAGTGTGGCAGCTAAGAAGCAGTGTCCTCTTGTAGCCTGCATGGTACCATTGGTGTGAAACAAGCTCCTGGTGCTAAAAATCAGCAAGAGTAGCGCGATGTGCCGACTCTGCCAGCTTACAGGACTCTGCGGTATCTTGCAGTTCCATCCACCTCTACTTATTATAGTAAAATGGTCAGTGCTGATAGATAATCTATGCAAAACTATGAAGAGATCTGGTTATTGAAGAATATACTTAAGTTCAAGAGTGCACCACAGCCTTCAGCATCTAGTCTAAGAGCCTTCTCTCAGAATCTGATGAACGTGGTCTCAACCTGACAGATCAGTGTAAATCTCATCTGCAGTGGTGACAAACGGTTGTAGGATTAAGATGTATTTGAATCTGGCAAGTTACAATTTTGAAGGAGATTTCCCATAGCAGGAATAAATATATTTGGGTGAATAGTATAGACAAGACCCAAATGAAGGTTATTTAAGTAAATTTCCACACTATCTTGTAAACAATTGTAAATCATAATTGATTGTAGGGGTGCACGGAAGTAAGTTTTTTTTATTAAGAAACTTATGAGGACTAGGCAGTACATACAATCAATCAATCAATCAGATTTATATAGCGCGCTACTCACCCGCTAGGGTCTCAAGGCGCTGGGGGGGAGGGGTCCGTTACTGCTCGAAAAGCCAGGTCTTGAGTTGCTTCCTGAAGGAGAGATGGTCCTGGGTCAGCCGTAGATGGATGGGGAGGGAGTTCCATGTGTTGGCCGCCAGGTAGGAAAAGGATCTTCCTCCGGCGGTGACTCTGCGAAATGCGTGGTATGGTGGCGAGGGCGAGGCTGGTCGATCGCAGCTGGCGGGTGGGTGTGTAGAAGGTGAGGCGGTTGTTGAAGTACTCGGGGCCGAGGTCGTGGAGAGCTTTGTGTGCGTGGGTGAGGAGTCTGAACGTGATCCTCTTGCTGACGGGGAGCCAGTGCAGGTTTCTTAGGTGGGCGGAGACGTGGTTGTGGCGGGGAATGTCCAGGAAGAGTCGTGCGGAGGCGTTCTGTATGCTACATTAGACAGATCATACTGTTGGTCAGCAATGGAATGTGCCAATTCCTAATGTAGGATTAAGACATAATTGAATCTGGCAAGATACAATTTTGAAGGCGATTTCCCATAACAGGAATAAATATATTTGGGTGAATAGTATAGACAAGACCCAAATGAAGGTTGTTTAAGTACATTTCCACACTATCTTGTGAACAATTCTAAATCCTAATTGACTGTAAGGGTGCACGGAAGTAAGTTTTTTTTATTCGGAAAATGTTGAGCACTAGGCAGTGCATTTGACAGATCCTATTGTTGGTCAGCAATGGATAGTGCCAATTCTTTTTTGAGGGTGATAGGTCTGTGCATTACCATTGTTTTCACAGCTTAGAATGATCTGCAAACAGTGTGATGCCTCATATAAGCCAATGAATTATTTACTGTACACATCGAGTGCTATTTTATTTAAGCCGTCCAGGGTACAGAATGGCCTGATTTACATTTGGTCAGGGATAGTATACCATTGTGTAGCATTCTAATTCTCACCCTGGACTGGAAAGCCTGGCTTTGAAATTAAGATCTACTTCCGGCACAGGCCTGTCCAGCCATATCTGAGGCAGAAGTAGAGACCATATGGCTTTATGTTGAAATATCTAACTTATCTATTCATTATTTGTGATAAATACCAAATAACAATTATAGAATCTGGAAATCATATGTTTGAATATTTACATTTCTTTATTTGTAATCTCAGTTGTAAATAATGATTCTATATTAGCAAATTGGATGTAGTCACAAATAGAGAATCGCTAATTACAAATACCGCCAATGCTGTATTTGATGACCTCATAACAAGGAAGTATGTTACCTGCATTACATTGCTTAGGTTGCACTTGGAATACACACATCTCTAGAGCAGAGTGGACATTTCTGACAACGTCCAGCCAAAATTAAGTCAAGGTTGATGGTGGGTGCAAAATGAAACAGATATTTCCTGAGTTGGAGATTCTTGTTGAAAAATGAGTCTCTAATAGTGACAAACGTTTTGGAAAAACATCTTTGAAGGGGTCTAAGTCCACCAAAAGAAAAGTCTGTCTGGCAATGCATCACCTCATAAATGCTGTTGGTTTCACCAAGTGCACCATTAATGCAAGCACTAGTATGACTTATGCTCTTTTACAAAAGTTAAGCTGACACAATGAATGGCTGATGTGCGGGGTGCTAGAGGCGGCTCTTCCGCTACCCCCATGTCAATCCAATAGAGTAAATGACCCTAAGCACCTGTGCACCAAAAGCTCTGTCAGAAATTAGTGATATTGACACTTCAAATGTCCCCTCTTCAAACACAGTTTAGAATTCAATATTAAAAATACTTTTTATATAACAATAATATTGTTTAATTAATGGTTGCACTGTGTATATGTAACATAAACACACATACTCATTTTAAATATTATAATATACATTTATATGTAAAACTACAAATTTCATAATGCAATTCAAAACTGAAAGCTGTCAAAAATATTAATGTTTAACTTCAAATTTCTATTATTTACCTATCAATATTATGTACAAAATTGCAATACTCACAGTTTTTGTCAGTTTGTGAATGACTGGCAAAACCACAATGAACTGTGATGCATGTATTTTTATAATAAAGAATATACAAGCTTCTAAACATAATATATACATAATCATTTCTTTAAAATAATGTATGATTTATCTACAAAAAGCACTGCTGAACAAGAAAGTTTAGAGCATAAAGGTGATACTGTGTAACCTATTCCTGATTTTTAAATGGGAAAAACATCTGATGCGCAAGCTTCCACCTCAAACATAGAAAATGAAAAGCCTTCTGACTTGAGAAATGAAATATAGGGAGACATAGCAAATGAAAGATGTACATCCATGCAGACAGTGACACATGTTTCTACTACAAGAGGGCACATTAAATGAAGCAGATGGTCTCAAACCCATAGAGGGAACTTAGGGCCAGATGCATCAAGCAAAAAACCGGTCGCAAAGGGGCAGATTCTCAGAATCTGCCCCTTTGCGACCGGTATTTTTGCATTTGGGATGCATCATCCCAAATGCAAAAATCGGAAATAGAGAATTCGCTACATTGCGATTGTTTGCATTTAAGGAATCTCAAATTGAGATTCCTTAAATGCAATGCATGAAAGTTTCAAAAATAGCGAATTCGCTAATAGGGCACGCAAATTACCACGAAGTACAACTTCATGGTAATTTGCAAAAAATTTGAAAAATGCACTTTTGTGCATATTTCAAAGTTTCATGTTGCGCACACACATGCCCTAAGGGCATGTGTGTGCGCAACATATGTGCATAGATCAAAATCAGGGGTGCAACAGGGTGTCATTTTGACACCCTTGCACCCTTAAAATTGCATGAGCAATTTGCGAGTACCTACTGGTACTCGCTAATTGCTCATGCAATCTCCAATACATTCCTATGGGCCTGTAGGCCCATAGGAATGTATGGGGAGGTATTCATTAATTGCGACTCCCAATTTGTGAGTCGCAATTAAGGAATTCTAAGGAATCGCTATTTTTGTAGTGATTGCTTGATGCATTCAATTTTGCTATTCCTTATTAGCGATTCCTTATTTTTCGCTAATTTAGATGCATAATTGCAATCTGCTAGAGTCTGTCCAAATATTGAGAAATTTGTGTTGTTGGTTTAAAACCATCATCTAAGCACAATACGTTCTTTGAATCAAAGAATGAGTGGCCTAAAGGAAGCCATTAAATCAAGTTTCAATAGCATTTATGGTTCTCATGATGCGCACAGAAAGCAGTGCACTTACTCAGGCAGTAACCTCACTATGTGGAGTAATGAATGCTGATATACGTTAGGTCCAACGTTGTCAGAAACATTTAATAAATAGATACAAGGATTTGGTAGTTCTGTATATCGCCTTGCTACTTGTAAAGAATTCCATTTTGTAGGCCTTATGGTCTGGAATTGAGTTAGGACATTTCAGTGGGGATGTCGCCAAAGAGCCAAAAAAATATCCAATATCTTAGACAAGATGGAAAATACACATGCTGAAGGAAAGTTTAGTAGAACAGAGTGAAGAGCGGTCAAGTAGCTAATCTGCAAGAGCAGGATAATTTAAGGTGCAGTACTAGACAAACCACAGATGGCATTGCAACATTTACACCTAAACCTATGGACAGAGTGACAGGAATGAACGGCAGAAAAAGATGTAGACTTTAAATCAAAGAAATCATTTTCAGTACAAGTGTCTTTATTGTAATAAAAAGTTAAACAAGGAAAATAAGACATATTTCGTTCATATTTACATTGTGGATTTGATAAAAGATATTTTACTAAATACTTTCTTTTTTCTTTTATGGACTGTAAAAAAACACTTATGAGCAAGTAATACAATGTGAAAAAATACTTACTTTAAAGTAGTCAATTTGTGATTTGTGTTCTTAAAGTTCTTCCTTCGATGGCTCTGATTGCATAGTCATGTTGTAGGTCTATGTGAGGTGGCAGTGAGACTTCTGATAGTAGTGCTTTTTTGGTTGTTAAAATATGCAACATAGAACAACAGCCACTGTAATGCAAGAAATGTCTGTAGCTTACTGCAAAACACCACCATTCTTGTGCAAGCCTTTGACTCATCCTTTGAGTAGGCCAAAGGTTCATTCAATTACAGACCTTTTTTGTCTGTTTGCTACATTAAATCGTATCTCCCGGGCAGAATGAGAATTAAGGTAGGGTGTCATAATCCATGGTCGAAGTGCATTTGCACTTTTACCTAAAATAATAACATATTTATTTTGAATTTCCATGCTCCTTTTTAATTAATAATGTATGTATATTTATAAATATTGCATACCCGAAAGAAAGGCAACTCCAAGTTGTCCTGTAGCCATACAGTTGTACAGACCATCGAGGCAGAACGTATATGAGTCATGGCTGTTGCAAGGAAAACATGCAACAATCTTGGTAATTAAACATTCGCTATTACATAATACCTGTATATTTAAGTGGTGGTAATTTTTTCCGTTTATGTATATAAAGTAATTCCTCAATGGAGGACAATTTACAATGTGTGTATCATCAATGCAGCCAATTAACTGAGGGAATTGGGCACCTCTAAAAAATGCAAACTTGTGTCAGGGAGTTCTTCTGGTGTATTAGGAAATACAATACAACTATTTATCTTAAAGAACATGGCATCAAGAAAATGTACCAAAACCTTATAAAGACCACTCTATGAAATGCCTCCTGCTTCAGATACAATAGGTTGGTGGCTACCTAATGCTAAAAGATGCAAAGAGCACTGCACTTAACTGTGTGTGTGAAAGGCCTGGCTTCGATGTGTGTTTAATTCTTTGTAGTAAATGATGTAGTTCTTGTATTAAATCTAAAATAACATTACTTCTAAGTGGTCGATTCCTATCCGGGTCGGAAGGGCACCGAAAATGATCTGGCCGGAAAAACTACGAGCCGTACGTGTGTTTTCTGCCTGACTTGTACAGCTGTACGAGTGAGCAAGTACGATGCGAGCTACGTGAAATTCACCGACCGAGTCGTTTCCTGGTCTGAACCACTCCGTACGTCTCGGCCATAAGCTGACCATGGCGTGCAATGGATGCGATTTACAACCAAGCCAGTACGATGCACACGTCGGACAGCCGGTGTGAGCCGAAGTGTCCAGCTCGCAAATCATCCGGGAAGTTACCTTTGGGGGTCTTCGTCGGACCCCTTTCACCTGCAGCCCTATGACATAGAGGGCAAGGATAGTGATCTTTTATGGGACTGTAGGTCTGCTATGGATTCTCCATCTGAGGATTCCATTGCTTTGGCAATCAAGAGTATGCGCTCATCCGGAGCACTGGGACCAGATGAGTTGCCTATTTCAGTATTGAAACAGGATGCTACTACCTGGAGCAGGATTCTCTTCCCTCTGTTTAAAGCATGTTTCCTTTTAAGAACAGTCCCTATTTCTTGGAAGGGAAGCATATTAATACCCTTATTTAAGAAGGGCGAGCGGGACAAACCGATGAACTATCGTTTGATCGCTCTACTGGATGCGGTTGGAAAAGTTTTTGCTAAATGCCTTTTACTACTAATTGAAGATTGGGTGGAGGCAAATAATATTTTACCTTTGGAACAGACTGGGCTTCGTAAAAAACATGGTACACTTGATAATTTGACTGCCCTTCAAGTGATTACGGACAAATATGTGCGAATCCGGGGAGGTGGGGTATACGCAGCATTTATAGACTTCTACACGGCGTTTGACAAGGTGGATCGCCCAACGCTATGGAGAAAGCTTGCTGTAATGGGTATGCCGCCCCATCTACTGGAACTTGTAAGATCTCTTCATTCGAATACCTGGTGTAAGGTGCTACAAGGTGGAGAAAGGGGTCTTTCTCAGTCCATTCCATCTTTAAATGGGTTAAAACAGGGATGCCTATTGGCCCCCATGTTGTTTTCTCTGTATACTGCGGACCTTCCTGCTTCTATTGCTGCAGGTGTTGGTCTAGCCCCGGTGGTTGGAGGATCATCCATCTCTGTTCTTATGTATGCGGATGATATCCTCATTTTAGATCTAACTCCCAAGGGCTTATCTAATCGCCTACATGCTTTACACTTATTTGCAGAGGAACATTTCATGAAGATTAACGTTTCCAAAAGCAAAATCATGTGTATTACTGGAAGGAAAAAATGTAGATCTGCAGATTTTCGATGGGCTATTGGCGGTCAGAGACTAGAGGTGGTCAAAAATGACCCCTTTTTAGGCAAAATAATCTCGGCAAACCTAAGTGAAAGACCTCATATTGAACATAACTCTCGTAAGGCACTGTCACATGGTATGGGGTTATGTTCGCTCTATTCTGCTACAGGGAAAAGACACTTTGCACGATTTCTGGAAGTGTATAATGCAAAAATCCCTGCCACTCTGTTGTATGGATTAGAATTGGTGGAATTAAAAAATTGGGGTTTTTTGCAGTTAATGGAGGGAAAGGTTTTGAGAAGAATTTCTTCTTTTAATACAGCTTGCTCCGTGTCCTCATGTAGGCTGGAATTTGGCCTCAGGAGCTGTTGGGTACAGGGGTTGATTGCCCTAGTAAGATGGGTGGCCTGTTTGGCCAGAGGTGATGTGGGTACCTTACGGGCATATATAAAAAAGGAACTACTGGGTAATCTAAATGAGTTCTCATTATTAGTAAAAAATTTCAGAATAGCTGTAAAATTGCTAGAGTTGGAGGAAAATACTTTGTTTTTACTTTCTCCTTCTCAATTAAAATCTAAGCTGAAATATGCATCGTGGGAACTCTGCTTTAAATTGGATATGATTGCACAAAATGGAACGAAGGGTGGTGAACTTCTTCTAAATTCGTACGCAATAAAGCAGGCACAGCAGTATGTCTCTTGGAATATCCCACATCGAGTACGAAGGCTATGGTTCCTCCTGCGACATGATTTACTTCCTTTAAATTCTCTTTTAGCAAAGTGGTATGGAACATCCCCCATATGCAACTTTTGTAATAAGGCAGTTCAAGACCCAAATCATGTTTTGTTTATTTGTCCTATATTACGCCCATTTCGTTCTAAATGGTTGAGACCTATTTGCCTACAATTGGGAATTCTTAATGTAAATACTTTTTTCATGCCCTTTATTGTCCACCCAATGAAAAGTTTTGCTTCAAAATTTTTAACTTTTTTAGGAGTTTTTTAGATATTTATTAATGAAATTTGTAGTGATAATTTCTGGATTCCCCGGTTTGTGTTCATGTGGTGTTCTCTTTTTGAATCTTTTTTCCTCTCCTTTTGTTCATTACTGTATATTATTTTCGAAGATGTTGGTGTTTTATTATATGATTGTTATATGTGGCCCTCGTTTTTAGAGCCGAAAACATATCAATAAAAACTACTGCAGCCCTATGACTCGAACACAGGGGGAAACCCAAGGGTCTTCCCAACACAGGCATGTACGGTACGGATGGCACCAACATATACCCACTGTAGGGGGCGCCCTTGTGCGAGACGTACCTATTCAGTCAACGGGAGCCCATGTACGCGTCGTACAACCGGCTCCCATTGACTTCTATGGGAGTCTGACCGAACCGAGTCCAGCAGCATACGGCTGCATCATACTCGCTCGGTCAGAATGCAGGACTCCGGCTCGGATAGAAAACACTCCAGATCAGGCTCAGTTGGAGAGCTTTCCGACCCAGATCAGAATCGGCTTAGTCTGTGCTTCGCATAAATCTCATCCTCTGTTTGGTCAAAGAGTGTTACTTCGACCCTACAAGTCAACTCTTGCCTGTTTCTTCTCCTCTGAACTGGGCCTAAAATTTGCCTCCACCTTACCACAGCATATAACACAGCCATTGGAAAAATATCTTAGGCATTTTGGGAGCCTATTTATAGTCTGCAGCATACATGTTCAAATGTTTAGCCGTCACAAACCTGTTTCTGACTAGTTTGCAAGTCACTAATGCTTTGAACATAAGGCCCACAGTCCGTTCCTTGCTTAAGTATACCCTTTTCCATCTTGACAGTGAGGTTTTTTGAAGCCACTTAAAGCAGTGACAATATGAAAAAGGTAGAGTTGTAGGAGAGAGAAAGTGGGAAACTGTTCCAGTCTCTCAATCTAGTCCTTCTGCTCCGAAGAACTGAACACATGATACCTCCGTGCAGGTAAAGTTGCCAGGAACATCAAACTCAAAATGAGGAAGTGCATGATGCACCTGACCTGACATCAAGCACACCACCATTTCCAAAAGCTCAACACCATTTCAGGTGTTTGCCCTTAAAGAAATGCCAGCATTGCTGCTGCTGGATAATGCGTTATGCAGTTGTGAGGCCTGGGACCATATGACATGCAGGACCAGATGACGCATCACAAGACCATCTTTCAAGCAGAAGTAGTTTTCAGAAAATGATGTTGGTGTTAGAAGTAATGTGTTTTTATCTGTGATGTTGTTCTTATGAGTGTGCATGTGTGATTGAATATGTGTGTGCTTGCTTGTGTATTTCTTCCTGTGTGAGTGAGTGAAAGTGTGAAAGTCATTGTTTTCCTCATTAGTGGACCCAGTGCCAGTATTCACATTTTGGCGATCATTCCTCCCTTTGATGGTCTAATTCAGATCCATGTGACCGGGCAACTCAAAGTTGTACGGCAAGCTAGAAATTCGATTTCAATTCCAGAAGCAAAATCAACAGGTATTACAAATTAACGGACTGGGTGAGATTAAAGTTTCTACTTTGAACTGAGACTTATGGGACTTCGCAGGTTCAGCTTTGCACTACCCAGGGTATTGTACTGTGTGATGCACTTTAGTGATACTATTTCATCAAACGTCTTTCTGCTAAAAATTGCATATGCCCGTTATGTTGTTTTCGGGCAAGGTTTTCTTATAGCATTTTAATATGTGTATTTTTTGTGTCTAGTATTATTGCTTTGTACTGTTCTTTTTAGCACACTTGTATTTTCACAACACTCTGCCTGTAGGACCAGTTAACTATACCTGAAAGCACATTGCACTTTACGCCGAGAGAGGAATTTAGCGAACTAGATAGCGAAATAAAAAAATAAAAGAAATCCCTTAGTACATAGGTATATCATTAAGTAGTTGATTATTAAATATGGGGAAAAGGAAGCTAACATCAAGCCAGGTAGTAAAATCACCGAGCAAGCACAGAAAAGCTAATATGACTTTACTTAACTATCTAACAGGGGCAGTTGGAGATATAGAACGCCAGATAATTTCTGTTGAAGAAACGTTAAATATGGACCCCACAAATCCATCAGGGCCCAAACTAATGGATAAAACTAGTATGCTAGCATCAGGGACTGAAGTAACTGGAACTATGGGTAAAACACTACTTGAGCAAAGAAAAAACGGAAGTGTCCAGACTGATCCTGATGACATTTCAAATACTGACCCTGATACTGAACACTCACCCCTTCCAAAAAATCCTGTAAATTGATAAGTATAGAAATACTGGATTCTCAGCCAGATGGTACATGCCTGTGGCAAACTATTCCTAGTCCAAGAAAGGTCCACACAAAAAAATCACAGGGAAAAATAAAGGGCCCTAAAAATAAAACCCAGAATAAAGCGGGGAACACAAATATAACGCAGGCAAAAAACAGAGGCATTGTACCTTCAACAGAGACTGTAAACTTGTCTACGATGCTAAAAGAATTAACTGAGCTAGTTACCAAGTCCGTGAATAATCTATGTAGACATAATAGAAGCAGGACTAGTGAAAGTTTTTGCATCCCAGTGCATAGAAGTCCAAGAGGGGGAAAGACAATCAAAGAAGCCACTAAGTACTACCACACTATGTGAGAATGAAAACATGAAAGATATCCCCTTAGGGCCAAAGGGACAGGAAATAGAAAGAGGAAAGGGTGGGGGCCCGGTATATACCCAAGTGTAACAATAAACTCGAAAAACCCATCCCAAGAGAGAATGATGTACATAGGAAAAACGCTATAGGAGGGACAGATAACTCAGTCGGTGGTAGACAAGATGGCCCGAATAACTCAAGAACAAATTTGGCAAATAGCAACTTTCCAGAGGACACATACAGCCTGCAGACTTTAAATTTACCACCTGCAGCTAATCCATATACTGTTATCTTAGCTAATATTCCTTCCTGCTCACCAGTTGAAAAGGAAAACTGGGTGGCCTTAAGAAATAAAACCTTACATTGGCTTGGAAATAGAACAGGCCTGACCAGTGCACTTTTCAAAGAATTTAAAATGGTGAGGAGGATTAGCTGAGTGGGTAACAGCAAGAGACTTTATCAAGGTGACTGTGTTGTTCTCTCATTGGGGTCACCCGCACTGGTAAGGGAAGTTTTACTAAGAATACAGGATTCTAATCTTAGTTATACAAATATCTACGCCTTACCATTAGCCTTTTTTTACCAACAAAAGCACCCACTAGGACAAAATAAACCCCCTGCATCTAGACTGCTGAAAGACACTTCCCTTTTTAACATAGAGACAGCAAATCGTTTTGGGCCCTTATCGACCCTAGACACTAATTATTGACTATTTATAAATCAGTATTTAGTATGGACTCACAATAATAATTGTGTTGGGACCAAAAGTGATTCAGCTTTAAATAAGTCAATTAGAACTGAACCAGTGGACGAGGGTGATAGTAAGTGTGAAGGGTAAGAACCAAATGGGGCTGATAATATTAGCAGAGTGCCCACTGAAATGGATAATGTTGGGGTATCCAATCAAGAAATGCAAAATGAGCCGGGACCAATAGAGCCGCTTATATCTATTCCTGTAACAACCCAGCCCAAAACAAAAAATGTGAGAGTCTTTTTCTGGAATGTTGCAGGTTTAACGAATAAAATGAAAGACACACCGTGAAACAATTTTATAAATAACTTTGACATCTTGTGTATCCAAGAAACCTAGATGATTAATGAGGTACACATTAATGGTTTCCGGACATTTCATATACCAGCAACACACTCATCGAGTGGAAGAACTAAGGGCGGAATCTGTGATTATGTGTCAAATATCAAAGATTTACACCTGAAGGATATTGCTTTTATCATTGATTGGACAACTGTAGTGTTTCAGGAACGTATATCCTGCTACCAATAGATTGAACCACAAATTAAAACCATGTAGTAGAAAGTTTGACATTTAAAAATATATTAACGGGAATGTAGCGCATTTAGATTTTGTAAAATTAAAGAACTATATAAATATCTAAATACATTGGTGTGTTGATATTACTGAAACTGCCATCTACGAATATTTAATTGCCTTATGATTGATTTGTGTATGGATTGGCACAACAGAACGTGTCATTATTTGTCTTTGGCTAATTGAGAATGCCTGTCCAAAAAGATGCCATGATTCTTGTTGACGAAACAATTTTTGATTTCATCCCGATAGAGAACCTTCTTCTTCCATATCAGTTGTACTTTCCCAGGTTCTGTCAGGGTCATTTGGGTTTACCCCCTTTTTTGTTACCATTATTAATTCAGCCCTTTTGCATTGAGTAAAAAGTTTGCCACAAGCCAAAAAGTACAATATATGTAGCCCTTATAGTGGGAGCACACAAATTCAACCCATTCAACTCCTGTATTCAGTGGGACATGTCAAGACCCAAAAGTCATCATTCAGACCTCAATTTCCAAAACCTACCTGAAGCTCAACCCAACAAGGTCAGAATTCCTTTTATTTGCCAAGAACAAGAAGTAATATAAACTTGGTTCAACAACATGAACCATGAAGGAGTTGAACTCCAACCTTCACCTAATGCCATGTCACATTGATACACCATTGATATCAACTTTTCATTATTAGTTTTTTTAATCAGGTGGAAAAAGTTAATTCAAATATCCATCATGATTGAAGAATTCATATATATGAATGGAGAGTGGAAGTGTGAGTAGTAATTGATATCAATGATTAAAGAACTCCCAGAGGACGCCATTTTGAAATAGCTGCATGATTGAGCCAATCAAGGAAGGCTGCTTGGTAGTGCGTTTTAATGTGTGGGAGAGCCAACCCTCTGTCTTCGACATTTAGCTGTAATGTCATCAAGTCAGTGCGAGCCTTCTTCCCCTGTATAAAAAATAGGGTAGCATTTGATTTATTTCATTAAAAAAAGATTGGTGAATTTTGTTCATGATGTTTGAAAAATTAATACAAATAATGGAAGAATAGCCATCTTAACTAATGTTGTGCATCCTATAATAGTAAAAGGCAAAGAATGTAATAGCCCACGCACCTTATTAAAAGTTTAGTTTAATCTAAATAAATCTGTAAAAAAGTTTGTGAGACATAAATCCGGAGATATCTGATGGGACGGGTAACAGAGTAGTGTAGTCTCATTTCAGCTGGTAATACTGAAGGAGTACTATTAAATAGGAGAGCTTCAGATTGAGCATGAGTAATCTTATAGCCCCCAATAAGTGAAAATTCCTGAATTTTAGCAAGTGTTTTAGAGATATTTTGCTCCTCTCTGGCCAAATATAATATCATATCATCTGTGAAGAGTTTTCTCTTGAATCCATCCTAAAGAGAAGTCTTGATTTATGGATCTTGCCTTGATGTGATAGCCAGTGGCTCAATGAATGGAGCAAAAAGAATAGGTGACATAGCGCACCCTCATGTAGGATTTTCAATAAGTGTACCAGTATCAGAGGGAATCCAAAGCTCTGTAGTATGTCAAACAGGACTTCCTATTATACTAGTTCAAATGCTTTTTGGGTATCAAGCATGATAATGGCTGCCTTTTTAGAGCACTTGAGTAATAATGGATAGCCTGTAACAAAAAGTTGGTATTAGATTAAATCAATTTAGCAGGTAAAAATCTACTTTGGGCTAGGTGGAGCTGAGTTTGTGCTAATGGGACTAGCCTGGTCGTAAGATTTTATTGTCGCAATTCAACAGGCTGATTGAGTGGCCATAAAAGTATAGAAAACAATAAAATAATTAAACAAAGGAAGGAGAGAGAGAGTATGGATTCGTTCTCCCTAAGTAACGTTTATAAAACAAGAAGAATCCATAAAGTTATGGGTTGACGATGTCCCTACTGTGGTTGGGAGCACGTCTGATGTTTTTAGGTACCCCTCACACACCAACAGGCCCCTTGGTGTCATGCTTCATCATCGGGGTCATCGTATCCCTCTACGGGATACGGCGTGCTGCGACCTGCGAATGCGCGGGAGCACTCTTATGGCTATGTGTGGTGTATAGTGAGGGTTGTTTTTATCATATAGTGAGTGAGTGTAGTGGTGGGGTTGGGATAGTGAGTGGAAATTAAAAAGGACCTGACTCGTGGGTAGACTCAAAAACTTTAATGGTTCCCCGAGTTGGTACTATTAAAAAGATATAAGAGGAAAAGGCGTAGTATTATGTGCGCCGCCTCTTTGTGTGTGTCAACATGTTTCGATGTAAGAACATCTTCTTCAGGACAGGGTTACACAAAATCCCCACCTTACTCACGTTTTTCTAATCTGTGTATATACAAAAAAGTGATATTTACAAGTGAAGGTCTATCATTGTACCTAAACTTTTAGCCGCTATTTTGCAGACCTGTAGAGAGAAAGGATAAAAAAAATTTCAGGTGATCCTTGCTTTCAAAAAGACCATGGGTTAAATACATCCGTGGTATTGGTCATGCAGAAAAAGTGCGGTTTTTCAAAATGTTGAAAAATAAATAATCATGGCACGAAAGTGTTACTCTACACAAAATTTACGTGCCTATTGTGAAAAATACTATTTCAGAAGAATTCGAAAAATATTCGAAAAAAGAGGACACATACAAGACAAACACACATACAACATAAAGCACACGCTATAAATTCGGGCCATGTTCGGTGCCACGTGAATTTTCCAATGGTGGTGAGGTCACTGTGATGTAAACAGTAAAACGGCAGAAACATACTGTAAAAATAGGAGTTCATTGCTCCATGAGACTGTGTCTAACGTAGGGGTTACCCGGGCTTCCTTGCTGCCTGTGAAAAGGAAAGGTGGACAAGATATATACATCCTGCTGTTTCTATTTCTTGGTACTTACATTACGGTCTGGAAATGTCCGTTTCATTTAGTTACTCACGGGTCTATGAGGAGAATCCCTCTTCGCTGCTCCTTACGCCGGCTCTGCTGTGTCTAAGAGTGTGTCTTTGACGAGCCCTTTTATGCGCTGGGTGCCCGCCCAGGTTTTTGTTAATTAGCCGCCGGTGGGCACATATTTCGTCAATTAGCCGCCGGGGAGCCCATATTTGGTCTGTCGGTGATTACCTGTTAATTGGTGAGAGGCCGCGCAGGCATCTTGAGCGCACGCGCATGGGAGTAGCCTTCCCCGTGTGTACTGAGAGAGTGCGTCTCCATTTAGCGCATGCGCACCGCATCAAAAACGGGATGGAATGCTTGATGTTCCTGTTGCTCGGTGCATGTTAGTCATGATGCGCTCACATTCATTCGTTTCTCTCATTTCACTATATATTGATGGGGCACAGCCCCTCAGGAGGTATGAGAGCGGGCAGGGGGGTCTGGTAACTTATTACATCACGGCCCCATGTTGTTCCTGTTGCTCTGCGCATGCTCGTCACAGCGAGCTCATATTCTTTCGTTTCTCTCATTTCCCTATGTATTGATGGGACACAGTCCCTCAGGGGGTACGAGAGCGAGCAGGGGGGTCGGTAACCTATTACAGCACGGTCCCATGGTGGATATTACACTGGATGTGTATATCCTAAATGTCAATGTCCTGCTAGAGGTATCTCAATGTAATATCAGATTCACCTCCTTAATTGCCCCCATGGAATGTCATCATTAAGGCCTGATATATGGGTCCCCAAACGGAACACCCAACGTTGTTCCTTCTCGAAGAGGCCATGTTCTGAGGGCAACTGTTCAATTATGGTCCAGTGGATGTCATTGACACAGTGTTCCATTTCAAGGAAGTGATTGGCCATTTTGGTGGTGCTTTTCTTGCACCGTATATTGCTCTTATGTTCGTTGAGTCTTGTTTTAATCGCTCTCGTTGTCATGCCAATGTATTCCAGACGGCAGGGGCACGTAATCATGTAGACAACGTTTTTGCTGTTGCAATTTGTCATCCTTCTCTGGTCCCATTTTGTGCCATTGGTGAAGGTTAGTTGTTTACTCCTTTTTGTTAGGTGACAGCTGGCACAATTGCCACATGGGAAATGGCCCTGTGTCCCATGTACAGAAGGCTGTTGTTGTGGAGAATTTCTGGGGCGTGTATGTACAAGGATGTCCTTAAGGTTCCTCCCGCGTCTGTGGGAGAACATTGGTTTTTCTATCTCCAACTCCCCACAATTCAGGATGCGCCAATGCTTGTTCACTATTTTTGACACCTCGTTTGAATGGGTGTTATATGTAGTGATACATATTGGCCTGGTTTGTTTCTCAACGGTTACCACCTTATTTTCAAGGAGAGCCTCTCTGTTGTTGTTCTTCGCTCTCTTCATTGCTGTGTTGATTACTCTGCCCGGGTACTTCCTAGCTTGCAATTTCCCTTTTAGGTCCTGGGCTTGGGATTTGTAGTTGTCCATTTGTGTGCAGTTCCTCCTCAGCCTCAGGAACTGGCCATAGGGGAGGTTCATCCTGAGGTGTCGCGGATGAAAGCTGTCATACCGAAGTAGACAATTCCTGGCCGTGGGTTTAAAATGTGTTGTAGTTTCCAAACCTCCATTCCGATGGTAGATATTGAGGTCAAGATAAACCAGTTCTTCATTAGAAACTGAATGAGTGAATTTCAGGAAGCGGTCTTGGGTGTTTAGCCATTCCATGAAACTGGTCACTGTCTCTATGTCGCCCTCCCAGATAACGAAAATGTCATCGATGTATCGCTTCCAGGTGAGTATATTGCCTCTGTAGGGGTTCCGTGGAGTCAGGATTTTATTCGTTTCCATATGATGTACATACAGCCCCGCCAGACTCGGCGCAAATGTGCTTCCCATGCTCGTGCCATGGCTTTGGAGATAGATAGTGCCATTGAATTCGAAAAAGTTCTTAGTCAGAGCTAGTGCAATGCACTCCATTACCACTCCTCTTGGAGTGTGGTACCGCCAGCTTGCACTGTACAGAACTTCCTCAATTATGGCCAGGGTTTCGTCATGGGGGAGGCTAGTGTACAAGCTTTCCACATCCAGGCTGAGTAGTAGTTGGTGATTCGGGTCAAATGGTGGGTCTTGGAGTAGTTGTAAGACAGCTTTCGTATCTTTCAGATAGGTGTCTGTGGCCTGAATTAGAGGTCGTAAGAATGCGTCTGAGAATTTCGAGAGTGGTTCGAGAATCGAACCGATACCCGAGACAATGGGTCTCCCGGGTGGGTCTTCTATGTTTTTGTGAATTTTGGGTATACAGTAAAACTGGGGTATCCGCGGATGGCTCTGTATTAGGAATTCAGACTCCTTTTTGGACAACCAGTCATGTGTCACAGCCTCCTCAATCATTCCGCCAATGGTTCTCCTTAGGGATTCGGTTGGGTCATGCGCAAGTACAGTGTAATTGCGTCTGTCTGATAGAAGTCTCAGGCATTCCTTGTTGTATGCCACTGTTGTTTGTATGACAATCGCACCGCCCTTATCGGCGGGTTTTATGGTTATGGCCTGGTTTGCGGTCAATTCACGTATCGCCAATTGTTCCTCCTTGCTGGTATTGTGGAAAACTGGTCGTACCGTGGAATTCAAATTCTTCAGGTCGTTCATTACCGCCTTTTCGAAGGTTAATACTTCGATGGGTAGTAGGGCATCAGGTGGTGTGAAAGATGATAAGGGTCTCAAACCAGTGTCTGTCTCTGGGATACTCTCTTTGTCCTTAAAGAAAACCTGTAATTTAATTTTTCGTAGAAATTCTTGCAATTCTGCGTGCAGTTTAAAAGAATCAAATTTATTAGTAGGGACGAAACTCAGTCCTTTGTTGAGTACAGCCCTTTGTGTTGTTGTGAGTTCCCATGGTGTGATATTTACCACTAGGTCCCTCTGGAACTGGTTGAGGGGTTCGATAGTGCCCCTGTCATGCTCCTCGTGTTCACCCTCGGGTCCTCTTGGTTGGGGTCTTGCCACATCACTGTGTTGCCTTTTCTGTTTCGCCCTCTGTTGGTTCCTCGGCGGGTGCCTAAAAAAGGCTGATTACTGTAAAGATTTGGGTCAAATTCAGGCATCCATGGTTGGTACATCGGACCGAAAGGGCCTTGTCCATAGTTGAATGGCGGGAAAGGTGTTGGTGCTGTGAACGGAGGCTGGAACGGTTGTGCTTGATAACCCCGCCAACCTCTCTGTCTCGGATAAGTTTGGCCTTGACGTCTTTGGTAACCTCTTTGCCGCTGGTTGTTGCGGGTGCTTGAGCTGGAAGAACTGCTATCTGAGCCATCGCTCTCATTGTCACTGTTGGCGTTGCTTTTATTGTAGTCGTCTCTCATATACGGGTAGGCTGTCTCGGGAGTGAAGCGATCTTTGTCTTTACCCAGTTTCTTGAATTTGCTTTGTTTAAGCGTGGCCTCGAAATCGGCCATTTGCTGGTTCAGTTCTTCCAGCCTTTTTTTGAGTTCTGCTGGTTTTATGTATGTCTTCAGCTGAACCTCAATTTTTTGTATGTCCACTTTTAGCTCTTGTGTTATTCTAGTGGCAGTTTTCACTATGAGGACCAGCCAGTCCCGTGTGCAATGCCACGAGATCAATGACCACTCCTTTTTGAAAACTTTATCATTTTGAAAAATGAACGGTTCATTTTTAACCAGTAGACCTTATGGTGCTATCTTGTTTCTCAGATACTGAGTCATCAGTAGGCCATGTAATGCTGCCGTGATCTGTGATTTCCTTAAGTTGACCAGTTCATCCCAGTCAACAGTGCTGGGCCCAGGGTCTGTGTTGCTTAATCCTTCAAAAGGGTTGAGGGCCGCCAGAATTGCGCCCACATCCTCCTCGCCAAATGTGAGACCGTGTTCTGAATCCATGGTTGTCTAATCAAGAGTGTGCTAAGTGTGTACGATGTGATGTTTGTATGTGCCTCTTGGGGGTCGGGGAACTCCCGCAGCTGTGCGCTGCCTATAATACGATAATTAAACAAAGGAAGGAGAGAGAGAGTATGGATTCGTTCTCCCTAAGTAACGTTTATAAAACAAGAAGAATCCATAAAGTTATGGGTTGACGATGTCCCTACTGTGGTTGGGAGCACGTCTGATGTTTTTAGGTACCCCTCACACACCAACAGGCCCCTTGGTGTCATGCTTCATCATCGGGGTCATCGTATCCCTCTACGGGATACGGCGTGCTGCGACCTGCGAATGCGCGGGAGCACTCTTATGGCTATGTGTGGTGTATAGTGAGGGTTGTTTTTATCATATAGTGAGTGAGTGTAGTGGTGGGGTTGGGATAGTGAGTGGAAATTAAAAAGGACCTGACTCGTGGGTAGACTCAAAAACTTTAATGGTTCCCCGAGTTGGTACTATTAAAAAGATATAAGAGGAAAAGGCGTAGTATTATGTGCGCCGCCTCTTTGTGTGTGTCAACATGTTTCGATGTAAGAACATCTTCTTCAGGACAGGGTTACACAAAATCCCCACCTTACTCACGTTTTTCTAATCTGTGTATATACAAAAAAGTGATATTTACAAGTGAAGGTCTATCATTGTACCTAAACTTTTAGCCGCTATTTTGCAGACCTGTAGAGAGAAAGGATAAAAAAAAATTTCAGGTGATCCTTGCTTTCAAAAAGACCATGGGTTAAATACATCCGTGGTATTGGTCATGCAGAAAAAGTGCGGTTTTTCAAAATGTTGAAAAATAAATAATCATGGCACGAAAGTGTTACTCTACACAAAATTTACGTGCCTATTGTGAAAAATACTATTTCAGAAGAATTCGAAAAATATTCGAAAAAAGAGGACACATACAAGACAAACACACATACAACATAAAGCACACGCTCTAAATTCGGGCCATGTTCGGTGCCACGTGAATTTTCCAATGGTGGTGAGGTCACTGTGATGTAAACAGTAAAACGGCAGAAACATACTGTAAAAATAGGAGTTCATTGCTCCATGAGACCGTGTCTAACGTAGGGGTTACCCGGGCTTCCTTGCTGCCTGTGAAAAGGAAAGGTGGACAAGATATATACATCCTGCTGTTTCTATTTCTTGGTACTTACATTACGGTCTGGAAATGTCCGTTTCATTTAGTTACTCACGGGTCTATGAGGAGAATCCCTCTTCGTTGCCCCTTACGCCGGCTCTGCTGTGTCTAAGAGTGTGTCTTTGACGAGCCCTTTTATGCGCTGGGTGCCCGCCCAGGTTTTTGTTAATTAGCCGCCGGTGGGCACATATTTCGTCAATTAGCCGCCGGGGAGCCCATATTTGGTCTGTCGGTGATTACCTGTTAATTGGTGAGAGGCCGCGCAGGCGTCTTGAGCGCACGCGCGTGGGAGTAGCCTTCCCCGTGTGTACTGAGAGAGTGCGTCTCCATTTAGCGCATGCGCACCGCATCAAAAACGGGATGAATGCTTGATGTTCCTGTTGCTCGGTGCATGTTAGTCATGATGCGCTCACATTAATTTGTTTCTCTCATTTCACTATATATTGATGGGGCACAGCCCCTCAGGAGGTATGAGAGCGGGCAGGGGGGTCTGGTAACTTATTACATCACGGCCCCATGTTGTTCCTGTTGCTCTGCGCATGCTCGTCACAGCGAGCTCATATTCTTTCGTTTCTCTCATTTCCCTATGTATTGATGGGACACAGTCCCTCAGGGCTAGGGCGCTCGACCTCGGACCTGGAGGAACTGGGTTCGAGTCTCGGTAACGACGCCAAAACCTCCTGTGATTCTGGGCAAATCACTTAATCTTCCCGTGCCTAAAATGAAAGTAACTGGACAACGTAACTGGAGAAATATGTAAACCTGATTCGGTTCGGGTCTAGTTCGCGCTATATAAAACTCTGCAAACAAAAAAAAAATTTTTGCTTCTTTTAAGAGAGGTAACAGGTAGTTATTTTTTCAGGGATGTATAAAATTTACAGAACAAAACGTGGATTGTGTTTTGTGCTGAGTGATCATCAAAGGGACAGGCAGAAAGGCTGTGGAAAAAAGAGACCTGATAAGGGAAAGCAGTCAGAAAGTGTACTGTACATAGTCTAAGTCTAAGCAACAGGATTCTGTGGTTCTGGTTGCACAACTAGGTTAGGTAGAATTCAGTGCCAGTGTTCGTACAGAATAGCATATGCGCTGATAACTGTAGGTATATTAACCACCCTCTGTAATCTTTCATTCATTCTGCTGGCTTAAAAAGTATTCTTGAGTACAGTGAGGGAGGCAACTGCTGCATTACTAGGGGAATTAAACATGTCTTCACGTCCCATACTTAAGCAGGTATTGCGAATATACTTTATCCAGGGAATTGTCTGGCCTCAGTCAAGTTTCAAACAGTCAGTGAGCATGGCCCCATTGAAAGAAGTCTGGGTCCTAGACCAGATTCTAAGCCATAGGAGGAGTGGTTCCAACATAACAAAGGCATTTATGTATCTCATAGTTGCATAAAATGGAGTTGCTGCTTCTGGGGATAGATAGTAGCCTTTTGATAAAACATTTGTAGATGATCGTAAGTCCCTTGACTGGCTTGTGGCCCAATTTGGTGGCAAAGTTGAGAAGAGCCTCAACAGCTTTGAAGAAACGTGCAGCTAGCCCATTCTAAGTGAATGTCAAAAGGGATACCTAAATACGAAAATGAAGGCACAGTGCTAAACCTAGAGCTAACAACTTCAGAGGCGATCCTGTCCTTTTACTTTGTCCCAAAGATCATAAGGTACGTCTTGGCCTGATCGATCCTAAAATCTAAGCTCGACATGAATTGGCAAAAAAGATCCAACAAGCCTTGTAAGCGGATTGCTGTCCTGGCCATCAGGACAGTGTCATCGGCATAGATTAGTGTGGAGACACTGTGGTCGCCTATGCGGGGGCAGTCAGCCCTAAGATCAAGCAGGTTCTCCTCCAGGCCATTAATATACAATGATACAATGAAAATAAGAACGGGCCAGAACACAGCCCTTGTGTATGCTTCTCACCAGGTTAAAGGCTGAAAGTGTCACTCCAGCCAGACCGTATCTCACACTGGAGGTGACCTCATTATGAAGCTCTCTAAGGAAATTGACAATGGACTTGATCACCCCAATATCAGTCGGTATGATCCATAGCTTGGACCCGTTAACGGGGTCAAATGCAGTGCTCTGGTCTATAAAGTCCAGATACAGCATGCCCTTTCTGGCTACCATATATTTATTCATAAACAGATATAAATTAAAGCACTGCTCCACGGTGCCTAAAGCCTAAAGGAAGCCAAATTGGACCTCTGAAAGCACTTTTTGTTTTCGTCAGTCCATGTCTGAAGGTGCTCGAGCAAAATATCTCCCATCATTTTGGCGGTTGAACTTATCAATTATATAGGGCGGTAGCATTTTGGATCATCTTTTGAGCCCTTTTTAAATAGTAGAATGGCTTTAGGCGGGACAGTCACTAAGGCTCCATTGAAGACATTGGTCAAGTGGCAGGCCATAATGGAATTTTAGCCTTAAACATATCTGAAGGTATCCCATCTGGGCCTGGAACATGCCTCACTCAATTCTATCTCAGGGGCAGCCAGGGATACCACCAATGACTGAGAATGTGTGGGGGAACCTGAAGACAGCCCAGCTAGGTCTTTAATAGAAGGTTCTGTGGTTTCCGTGGCAGGACCCTCACAAAGCTTTGTGAAGAGGGCAACCCAAAGATCAGGAGAGATCACAGTGTTAATGTCAGGGCTATCAGCTTTCTCAAAATAATTGTGATTGACTACTGTCCAAAAGGTCTTCATGTCCCTTGGCTCACTGGCTTGTAGCAGAGAAGAAAAGGCTTCTTCCCTAATGGTGATCTTCCTTACTCTGAGGGAGATCCTATATAAGGACCCACAACTTCTGACCACTTCCTGATCTCTGGGTTTCCTCATTAGGGCAGCCAGCAGCTGATTGTGCACCTTGCTATATTTGCGATCAAACCATTTGATAGGCGGTCTGTGACCTGACTTAACTGGGACCGAAAATAGATCATAGGCCCTACAGCAAATTCTATTTAAGTTTTCTAGAAGTTCCCTGCCACCACTCTGTTTGAAGTCATCAGCTAGACATTTGGGAAAATCGGGAGGTAAGGAGACCGCAAGCTGAGTTAGAAAGGGAATTTCATCAATTTATGCCCAGCTCCTGAGCACCCCACGATTCTGAGAATAAACAAATCAGATGGGATAGTTCATGTCTGCCTGAACGGCAAAGTGTGAAGTATACAGCAAAAGGTCCAACAGTCTATGGTCACTCAGTGGAGAGTCTGCAAGGCTGTATTCCTGCACCCATTCCCTCAGAGAACGAGAAAAAAATGATGAAATATTATGTCTTGGAGTTCCCCATATAGCATATGTGTGTGTGGTTACTTGTTCTGAACTTAAAGAGTCAGAAGATAAAATTAAATTTAGTTTGGGCAACAGGATGTTGAATGCATCCCCCTGAAGGCAGTGGACTAAGTGGGTAAGAGGATTTCACGAGTCTCATATTAAAGTCACCCAGCAGTATCACAGCATTATGCCCTTGAATGTTACTAACACATTTCTCAATATCCTCTGACAGTGAAGCTATAAAATTGGTGTTAGAGGTGTCAAAAATGTTGTCTAGAAATTTGTTAAAGAGGATGACTAGAAATTATGCCACTGGGCTTCAAACAACTTAAATATTTGGCCAGAAGGCCATGAGTCCCACACGCTTTTACATTAGGAGATGGTTTTATTGCATCTTTTACCTCAGTCAATGAGATGGGAAGAGTGGGAGTGGCTTGTATGTTACTAGTTAGAGCAGGTAGCCTAAGCGAATGTAAAATTCCTCAGTATGCTCAAGTGTTGATCTATTGGTTAAAGCATGAAGTCCTGCCTAATGATCAAGAAACACTTTGCCAATAGGATCAGGATAAGTGACCATTCAGCTCTATGCCTCGCCAGTCTGACCCTGTGCCTCATGGGAACAGTACAGCCCGAACTGCCAAGCCATGCCTTCCCTGGACCGGAAACAAACTTCCTAGGTCCGGTTTCTGGCATTTCAGCCGTCTTCAGCCAGGCTTGCTTGAATCCAGTGGCAAAGTGAGCAAGGGACTCACGTCTGAGCATACCCTGCCAACTTGTGGCGAACAAAGCGGTACAAAAGGGGTTGGTGATGGACGGAGCATCAGAACTAATCAAACACTCACACCCAGTCAAAAGATCTGGGTTTAATCCATGACCGATCTTTAGCCCACTCTGCCATCCCAGTTCAGACATGGCCATATGCAAATCAGTCTGACCCTGTGCCTCATGGGAACAGTCCAGCCCGAACTGCCAAGCCATGCCTTCCCTGGACCGGAAACAAGCTTCCTAGGACCGGTTTCTGACATTTTAGCCGTCTTCAGCCAGGCTTGCTTGAATCCAGTGGCAAAGTGAGCAAGGGACTTACGTCTGAGCATACCCTGCCAACTTGTGGTGAACAAAGCGGTACAAAAGGGGGTGGTGATGGACGGAGCATCTGAACCAATCAAACACTCACACCCAGTCAAAAGATCTGGGTTTAATCCATCACCGTTCTTTAGCCCACTCTGCCACCCCAGTTCAGACATGGCCATATGCAAATCAGTCTGACCCTGTGCCTCATGGGAACAGTCCAGCCCGAACTGCCAAGCCATGCCTTCCCTGGACCGGAAACAAGCTTCCTAGGACCGGTTTCTGGCATTTCAGCCGTCTTCAGCCAAGCTTGCTTGATTCCAGTGGCAAAGTGAGCAAGGGCCTCATGTCTGAACATACCCTGCCATTTTGTGGCGAACAAAGTGATATAAAAGGGGGTGGTGATGGACGGAGCATCTGAACCAATCAAACACTCACACCCAGTCAAAAGATCTGGGTTTAATCCATCACCGTTCTTTAGCCCACTCTGCCACCCCAGTTCAGACATGGCCATATGCAAATCAGTCTGACCCTGTGCCTCATGGGAACAGTCCAGCCCGAACTGCCAAGCCATGCCTTCCCTGGACCGGAAACAAGCTTCCTAGGACCGGTTTCTAGCATTTCAGCCGTCTTCAGCCAAGCTTGCTTGATTCCAGTGGCAAAGTGAGCAAGGGCCTCATGTCTGAACATACCCTGCCATTTTGTGGCGAACAAAGTGATATAAAAGGGGGTGGTGATGGACGAAGCATCTGAACCAATCAAACACTCACACCCAGTCAAAAGATCTGGGTTTAATCCATCACCGTTCTTTAGCCCACTCTGCCACCCCAGTTCAGACATGGCTATATGCAAATCAGTCTGAACCTGTGCCTCATGGGAACAGTCCAGCCCGAACTACCAAGCCATGCCTTCCCTGGACAGGAAACAAGCTTCCTAGGACCGATTTCTGGCATTTCAGCCGTCTTCAGCCAAGCTTGCTTGATTCCAGTGGCTAAGTGAGCAAGGGCCTCATGTCTGAACATACCCTGCCATTTTGTGGCGAACAAAGTGATATAAAAGGGGGTGGTGATGGACGGAGCATCTGAACCAATCAAACACTCACACCCAGTCAAAAGATCTGGGTTTAATCCATCACCGTTCTTTAGCCCACTCTGCCACCCCAGTTCAGACATGGCTATATGCAAATCAGTCTGAACCTGTGCCTCATGGGAACAGTCCAGCCCGAACTACCAAGCCATGCCTTCCCTGGACCGGAAAAAAGCTTCCTAGGACCGGTTTCTGGCATTTCAGCCGTCTTCAGCCAGGCTTGCTTGAATCCAGTGGCAAAATGAGCAAGGGACTCACGTCTGAGCATACCCTGCCAACTTGTGGCGAACAAAGCGGTACAAAAGGGGGTGCTGATGGACAGAGCATCTGAACCAATCAAACACTCCCACCCAGTCAAAAGATCTGGGTTTAATCCATGACCAATCTTTAGCCCACTCTGCCATCCCAGTTCAGACATGGCCATATGCAAATCAGTCTGACCCTGTGCCTCATGGGAACAGTCGAGCCCGAACTGCCAAGCCATGCCTTCCCTGGACCGGAAACAAGCTTCCTAGGACCGGTTTCTGACATTTTAGCCGTCTTCAGCCAGGCTTGCTTGAATCCAGTGGCAAAGTGAGCAAGGGACTTACGTCTGAGCATACCCTGCCAACTTGTGGTGAACAAAGCGGTACAAAAGGGGGTGGTGATGGACGGAGCATCTGAACCAATCAAACACTCACACCCAGTCAAAAGATCTGGGTTTAATCCATCACCGTTCTTTAGCCCACTCTGCCACCTCAGTTCAGACATGGCCATATGCAAATCAGTCCAACCCTGTGCCTCATGGGAACAGTCCAGCCCAAACTGCCAAGCCATGCCTTTCCTGGACCGGAAACAAGCTTCCTAGGACTGGTTTCTGGCATTTCAGCCATCTTCAGCCAGGCTTGCTTGAATTCAGTGGCAAAGTGAGCAAGGGACTCACGTCTGAGCATACCCTGCCAACTTGTGGTGAACAAAGCCGTACAAAGGGGGGTGGTGATGGACGTAGCATCTGAACCAATCAAACACTCACACACAGTCAAAAGATCTGGGTTTAATCCATCACCGTTCTTTAGCCCAATCTGCCAACCCAGTTCAGACATGGCTATATGCAAATCAGTCTGACCCTGTGCCTCATGGGAACAGTCCAGCCTGAACTGCCAAGCCATGCCTTCCCTGGACCGGAAACAAGATTCCTAGGACCGTTTCTGGCATTTCAGCCGTCTTCAGCCAGGCTTGCTTGAATCCAGTGGCAAAGTGAGCAACGGACTCACGTCTGAGCATACTGTGAATGGCTGTAATGGCTAAAAACATCAAGATATGCTCCTTCAATGTTTCTGGCCTTAATAATATAAATAAAAGAAAGAGGATTGCATCAGAAATTCGATTCTTGAAACCGGACATATTATGTCTACAAGAAACACATCTACCCTGGGAGAAAAGAGGTTTAGCATCAGACTTAGGATATACTATACTTGCAACATCCCAACAAACAAGTATGATTAGAGGGGTAATGATCCTGATTAGACCACGGATGGGCATATTAGTAAATAGTTTAACAGATAAATGGGGCAGGTGGGTGATAGTTACACTAAGTATAGGAGGCTTGTATTTAACGATATGCTCAATTTATGGATCCAACTTGGATGAGGGGGAAATATTTGAATACTTAAACCTTGAACTGGCTAATTGGAGAAGCCCCCTATTCTTATGTGGAGATCTTAATATCAACTTGAGGGTAGGTGAGCTAGATGCTGGTATAGAGAATTATAAGGGGAGAAAGCCTCGAGTCTTTAAAGCATTATATAATCTAGTGAAAGACCATGCATTGGTTGATACTTGGTGAAAGAATCATCCCACTGCCCCAGGATATACATATGACTCCTCCCCGCATAAGAAACGTGTTCGCTTGGACTATTTTTTTACATCAACTAGCATACAATATAATACAAGAACCAGATATTTCCAAGAGTAACATCAGACCATTCTCCAATGATCATTGAGATTGCCCATATAGGAGAAATGAAACTGATTAGGAACTTCACGTTTGACAGGAAATTGTGTTTGGACTTACAATTTAGAGAGGCCATGGTTAAATGGATTATAGATTTTATACAGAATAACATGGGCTCAGCAAACACTGAGATAATATGGGACACTTGGAAAGCATGTTTTAGAGGGGAAACAACGAGCTATGGTTTTCATCACCAAAACCTACAACGTGAAAAAATGCGAGATTTATATGACCAGCTTGCTCAAGCAGAAGAATCACTAACTATAGAAATTAAGAAGGGAGTTAACAATATAACCAAAATTCAAGAGTTTGAGGGCTTAATTGCTAAACGTCGTGCGAACATTACAGGAATATGGTCTCAGGAGATTGCACGGAAATATATAATATACAGGAGGTATATGCATGAATATGGGGAAGCAATAGGTAGGGCTTTGGCCTTAAAATTGAAAATGAAAGAATCAACTCGGCAAATTACTAGATTACAAGATAAAAATGGAGTGTTATCTGAAGACCCACAAAACATCTTGGAAATACTTTATCAATTCTACACAGAACTATATACTAAACAAGCTAACGTGAATCCCGATATTTTCTTGCATGAAGCTACATTTAATAAACTAACAGAACTAGAAAAAGAAGTGTTAGATCAACCCTTCTCAATGGAAGAACTGGAGAGCGCAGTAAAAAATATGTCCAGTGGGAAAGCTGCTGGCCCTGACCTTATCCCAGGGGAGGTGTACAAATGCTTTTTTGATCCTCTAAAGAACCTCATGCTGGAGACTTTTAGAAGGGCACAAATAGGGAAAGCTCCACAGTCTTGGGATGATGCCTCAATAGTTGTTTTTGTCAAAAAAGGGAAACCCCCAGAAAAGCCTGCCTCATATAGGCCTATATCTTTACTGAATTGCGACAGTAAGATTTACTCAAAGATGTTAGCCAACCGTATTTCTAAGATAATAACATCTTTAGTATCATTAAACCAACATGGTTTTATCCCTAAAAGAGGAACTGTATCCCATATTAATAAGGTGATCACTCTAATCGATATAGCAGAAACCCAGAAGAGAGATCTCGCGCTGATACTACTTGACGCTGAGAAAGCGTTTGATCGTGTAGAATGGGCTTATTTATGGGAAGTTATGGATAGGACAGGATTTGGTAAAAAATTCTTAACAGCTATTAAGGTACTTTATCGATCGCCTAATGCGCTAGTCGTAGTTATGGGGCAAAAATCTGACAGGATAATCATCAGAAGAGGTACTCGCCAAGGATGCCCCTGTTCTCCACTCCTTTTTGAGTTATTCATTAATCCTTTTTTAATTAAATTACAGGAATCATCACACATTAAACCATTTATTGTATCTAATATACCTTTCTCAATATTTGCATTCGCGGATGATATAGCTATTATTACTACAAATCCCAGCCAGGCAATTACAGAGATTGAGTACTTAGCTACTAACTTTGGATATAGCTCTGGCTACAAACTTAACGCTGCGAAAACGCAGGTATTATGTACTGATAGTCTTCAATTTAATGACAATAGGGTAATCTCAGGAGTGACATATCTAGGAATAACTATAAAATCTCATACACAGGAGATAGTGGAAGCTAACTGGAGTAAGGTAATACAACAAATTCAACAATCTCTTGATAGGTGGGGGAGACTTCAACTTTCTTTGATTGGGAGAGGCAACATCATCAAGATGAATGTATTAGCTAAAATACTATATATATATTGTAGCATTCCCCTAGAAATACCTCTAAATTATATACACAAATTGCAATCAGAATGTACCAAATTTTTATGGGCACCCGGGAAAACCAGGCGTGCCATGAAATGGTTAACACTTCCGGAAGAGAGAGGAGGGCGGGGGATCCCGGATTTTTTGTTTTATTACTATGTATGTTTTTTACAGAGAATGCAAATTCTCTTGACTGGAGAACAAATAGAGGATCCGGCAGAGGCTCCCTCAATATTCTATTTACTACTGGGAGAACACTCAAAGGGGTGCTTATTGAAAGAGTTGGAAGGGAACTACTATAAGCATACTCGTTTAAAGGTGATTGATTCAGCATATAAAGTGTGGAGGAAAGTTAAAAATATAATGAAACTAGAGAAAATTATATTTTATACTCCATTTTCAGCAGAGAAGATTCTCCCCTCAATTTTTTGGGATCATGTTGCTAAGGAATGGAGTAAAAAAGGGGTGGTAAGAATTGGAGACTTATATCAGACAGATGGAACTTTTAGAGCTTTCTCAGAAATGAAGAGCAAATATCATATACCACACTCTAACTTTTTTAAGTACCTCCAACTTAGGGATTTTTGTTTAAAGAAATGAAGTAATCCCATACCCAATAAACTAATAGAGGCAATACAAACAAAAAAAAAGATTGGCCAGATATATCGGCTATTGCTAGAGTATAAACCGGATTATTTAAACAAATATAACACGTATTGGCAGAATCAGTTGGAAGAAATCGATCTGAACATTGTAGACATCATTCTGGTGGCTAAAGAAATATGTATGTCAGCTAACATGAAAGCACAAGTATATAAAACTCTATTTAGATTATATTATACACCCAAACGAATGTCTACATGGGGCCCACAATATGATGGAAAATGCTTTAGATGTGGAGGGGAGGAGGCAGATTTATTGCATATTTTTTATAGTTGTTCCAAATTGACCCCCTACATTTCAAGTATAGAAAGATTTATCGCCGAAGTTATTCACTTTCCTATAAAAATATCCCCAGCACTTATGCTAATGGGGTGGACCCAGTCGATTAATGAAAATATGGACTTGTGTAAATTTAAGCATCTTTTGTTTGTAGCAATGATTATAGCTCGGCTATGTATAGCTACTGAATGGCTACAACCTGAGGCACCTGCGTTCGAATTTTGGAGAAGGAAATTATTGAATGTATATGAATTAGAATGGAATTTATATGCTGTAAAAGGGATAAGGAGAAAAAAGATTGGTTTATTGACATGGGGGTACTTAAGGAATATACTGAGGATTAGCTTATTGATTTGCTATCTGTAATTAACCAACTTAATTTGCTTTCTTTTTTTTAAATTTTTTTCTTTTTATTGTGAATCAATCAATTATATGAAAAACTTTCTGGATTTTTTTTATCTAAGGACTCTATGACTGTACTGTGTTATTTTGACCCTACGTTGGCAATAAAAATAATTCAAGGAACAGTTCAGCCCGAATTTCCAAGCCATGCCTTTCCTGGACCGGAAACAAGCTTCCTAGGACCGGTTTCTTGCATTTCAGCCATCTTCAGCCAGGCTTGCTTGAATCCAGTGGCAAAGTGAGCAAGGGACTGACCTCTGAGAAATACCCTACCAACTTGTGGCAAACAAAGCGGTACAAAAGGGGGTAGTGATGGACGGAGCATCTGAACCAATCAAACACTCACACCCAGTCAAAAGATCTGGGTTTAATCCATCACAGTTCTTTAGCCCACTCTGCCACCCCAGTTCAGACATGGCCATATGCAAATCAGTCTCATCCTGTGCCTCATGGGAACAGTCCAGCCCGAACTGCCAAGCCATGCCTTCCCTGGACCGGAAACAAGCTTCCTAGGACCGGTTTCTGGCATTTCAGCCGTCTTCAGCCAAGCTTGCTTGATTCCAGTGGCAAAGTGAGCAAGGGACTCATGTCTGAACATACCCTGCCATTTTGTGGCGAACAAAGTGATATAAAAGGGGGTGGTGATGGACGGAGCATCTGAACCAATCAAACACTCACACCCAGTCAAAAGATCTGGGTTTAATCCATCACCGTTCTTTAGCCCACTCTGCCACCCCAGTTCAGACATGGCCATATGCAAATCAGTCTGACCCTGTGCCTCATGGGAACAGTCTAGCCCGAACTACCAAGCCATGCCTTCCCTGGACCGGAAAAAGCTTCCTAGGACCGGTTTCTGGCATTTCAGCCGTCTTCAGCCAGGCTTGCTTGAATCCAGTGGCAAAGTGAGCAAGGGACTCACGTCTGAGCATACCCTGCCAACTTGTGGCGAACAAAGCGGTACAAAAGGGGGTGCTGATGGACGGAGCATCTGAACCAATCAAACACTCCCACCCAGTCAAAAGATCTGGGTTTAATCCATGACCAATCTTTAGCCCACTCTGCCATCCCAGTTCAGACATGGCCATATGCAAATCAGTCTGACCCTGTGCCTCATGGGAACAGTCCAGCCCGAACTGCCAAGCCATGCCTTCCCTGGACCAGAAACAAGATTCCTAGGACCGGTTTCTGGCATTTCAGCCATCTTCAGCCAGGCTTGCTTGAATCCAGTGGCAAAGTGAGCAACGGACTCACGTCTGAGCATACCCTTCCAACGTGTGGCGAACAAAGCGGTACAAAAGGGGGTGGTGATGGACGGAGCATCTGAACCAATCAAACACTCACACCCAGTCAAAAGATCTGGGTTTAATCCATCACCGTTCTTTAGCCCACTCTGCCATCCCAGTTCAGACATGGCCATATGCAAATCAGTCTGACCCTATGCCTCATGGGAACAGTCCAGCCCGAACTGCCAAGCCATGCCTTCTCTGGACCGGAAACAAGCTTCCTAGGACCGGTTTCTGGCATTTCAGCCGTCTTCAGCCAGGCTTGCTTGAATCCAGTGGCAAAGTGAGCAAGGGACTCACGTCTGAGCATACCCTGGCAACTTGTGGTGAACAAAGCGGTACAAAAGGGGGTGGTGATGGACGGAGCATCTGAACCAATCAAACACTCACACCCAGTCAAAAGATCTGGGTTTAATCCATCACCGTTCTTTAGCCCACTCTGCCACCCCAGTTCAGACATGGCCATATGCAAATCACTCTGACCCTGTGCCTCATGGGAACAGTCCAGCCCGAACTGCCAAGCCATGCCTTCCCCGGACTGGAAACAAGCTTCCTAGGACCGGTTTCTGGCTTTTCAGCCATCTTCAGCCAGGCTTGCTTGAATCCAGTGGCAAAGTGAGCAAGGGACTCACGTCTGAGCATACCCTGCCAACTTGTGGCGAACAAAGCGGTACAAAAGGGGGTGGTGCTGGACGGAGCATCTGAACCAATCAAACACTCACACCCAGTCAAAAGATCTGGGTTTAATCCATCACCGTTCTTTAGCCCACTTTGCCACCCCAGTTCAGACATGGCCATATGCAAATCAGTCTGACCCTATGTCTCATGGGAGACAGACACCTTCACCATATCAATCGCCTTTTCCGCCCGGTCACCTGTTTGACCTGCGGAAAACCGTCTTTCCATCCGCCCGGGTCCCCCCGCAATCCTAATATGGCGGGATGAAATGGGTGGCGGGAGGTAATAGTGGCGGACAGATCACCACCGCCATACGGGCGGTGGCGATCTTCCCGACATTATGATAGACCCCCTATGTGACAACACTGTAATAGTTGTTGGTTTATACTTTGTCTTTTTTGCAAATATGGAGTACAAGCCATTATAGAAGGAATATGGTATACTTGTAGGTATAATGACTGTGCCAGTGAATGTGTGTTGAAAGATGTTGTATGATATAATAACTAATATAAAGATTATGCACACAACAAAACTTGGAATATTTTATTAGCATGAACACAAAATGTATTGGGCCACTAAATTTGCAAATAAATAACCAAGGACCACTTTTACAACTATACAGAAGGTCCAGGTCTTATTATGTAACACACAAAGTGCTGAATTCAGACTTTTCTGAGAAGCCTACCGCAGGCCTGCCAAATCCTGGAGTTATCGAACATCAGGACTATCTAGCGTTGATTCTTCCGTGTACCTCATTCATCCACCACATTTAGAGAGTAGATAACATCAGTTTTTTTCAGTAAATAATTGAAGCAAATACAACATTGGTTTAATATTTTCTCTTTCATAGAGTGGATATATGACAAGGAATGGGGGGAGTGCTCAGACAAATTCCCTATATAAAGGGGGGTTAGGCAGGGGTGCATTTTAGCACCCCTGTTATTCACCTTATATATCAACTTAATCGGACAACATCTTAGGGATTCATAGCATGATTACCCTACCATCAAAGGGACCCCTACACCAATATTATTATACGCAGACGATGCGGCTTTAATGTCGCGGACTAGACTGGGGTTACAGAGGACTGTGGATACATTTACCACCTTCATTAGCCTTAGAGGTTTAAGAGTTAACATATCAAAAACCTACACAATGGCTTGCGGGCAGGGTACAAAGAGGGCCTCCTGCCCAATTCTCCTCGACGGTAAGAGAGTTGAAACTACGGATAGATTCTCTTACCTAGGGGTAAGTTTTGACAGGAGGAGCTCTTGGCTAACAGCGCTAAACACAAGGCAATTAGCCTTCATGCGCACTATTGGTGCTTTGAGAAACTTTGCAACCAAACTAGGGGGGAACGCAGTGAAAAATTAATTTACATCTATAAATCTAAGTGCGTTTCAACCGCCATATACGGTGCTGGCCTGTGGGGGATTGAAATCGCTCAGGTGATTCAAGGCTGTGAAAACCAGTTCATCGCCCACCTACTGGGTGTCCCTAAAACTTCATCCTCGTACATGCTGCATATTGAAGCAGACCTCCCCTACATATCAGACATCATTAGGATCTCCCCGATACTCCTTTGGCATAAGGTTTGGGTCACCCCCGAGACTTCTCTAAATAGAGACCTAATAAATGATTGTCTCTCTCTTGACGGAGTTTCCAAATCAAATGGTTACACTAGGTGAGAAACATGTTCAATGAGATTGTTCACCCAGAATTCTTTGATAAGCCAACTAGTATGGAGAAGGTACTAAGACGCTCGCTCAAAAAGATGGCTTTGGAGCACTTAGCTACTTCTAGATGGAACGCTGAAAAAGGAAAAAATACCATCATCAGATATCAGCAAATTACCTCTCACGAAGGGCTGCAAAAGTATCTTATTTCTGGCTCAAGCCCCTATGCTCGCATGTTGCTTACTCGCTTCAGATTAGGCACCTTTTTTCGTCTGGTTACTTTCCCTCTTTGCAATAATTGGTCCATGGTTAACCTTGTATGCCCCTGTGACGACATTTCTTATCAATCAAATTTACACTGTGTGCTATTCTGTAAATTTTATCAGGCACCACGAAGGGCATATTTAATACCTATCCTCAAGGCATGGGGGATTCGAACTTGTTCCCTAGTCTTTGTTAAATTGCAACATTTGGAAGAAGAAAATGTTATATATGCAGTAAAAAGCTTTTTAAAACTTGTCGTAAAATTTCCGAACACAATGTGAAGACCACAACTTGGTTGATAAGTAATACCGAACTATGTATTTGCGGAATCATTTACTTTTGATTTAGTTTTGTTTCAAATGATGGTGGATTTCGTAATATGCATTTTTATTATGTGCTTTTATGATTTTGATCTCTGAATCGAATACAGCCTGTTTTTGATTTGATTTGATTTGACAAGGAATGATGAAAATTAACTTTTCAAAGTGAAAGAGTAATCATGCTGTTCCCTTCTACTTGTGCAATCCTGTTTTCATGGTGTTTATGCATGCATTGTTGTTGCCAAACTCCGCTGGTACATTTTAGATGATTTATAAAAAATTGAAAACAGAGATCAGTTTACTTTTCATTCAACAGGGAATTTGCAAGCTCCCTTACTAATGCCCCTTTGAGATGGGGTCCCCATGAGCTACTGAGTGGTTGTCTTCCTACAACCCAAAAGTAGTCAGGTACACAAGTTCAGGCACTACGATCTTTCTTTCCAGCAGGGAGTAGAAGGTAGCAGTTCTTCAGAGATGTATATAAGAATATTTTATACAGAACTTTCATCATAAATAAATATTGTGCCCTATAATCGTTTACACAAATGTTATCCCATTGGATGTACAATTTCTGTGAGAAATTGAATTGGGTTGCTGGTTGACTGGGCTGTAAGCCCTGGTCAAGCAACAGCCACAATCTCTTACAGGGTGAACTACAAAAACTCAATAAATTAACATGTGCTTAGGTCTGGTTAACTTGTCATAAAAAGAAGTCAGGCTTAATTTAGAGGCAATGTGTTTTTATGAAGCACACAAACAGTAATAAAGAGAAAACACAACACAATAGAATTCCCAGACCAATTTAGAAAAATAGAGTACATTTTAATAAATAGTTTGGCACAAAATTACCAAACTTCAATCCGTAGAACGGGAGTTATGAATTTTTAAAGTTTGTAGTAATAACTAGCACCTAAAAGATCAAACCAGTAACCTCGGACATCTAGTCGCACAAGAACGCGTCAAAGTAAAAAGATATGGCCAACTGCAATGCAGCACTGTTAGGATCCAAGAAGTGGATTGGGCCTGGTCAGCGCTCACCTACGGATTAAAAAATAATTCTGATGGGTGTGGCCAAGCAGTCCAACATGGCGGATACACATTAGCCTGGCTCCTGCAGCCCTGCATCATCCTGCCAATAAGCGGCACTTTTACTTCCCAGCCGTTGTCAGCAGTGGTGGAGGCCCGGAGACATCTCAATTGTTGGATTGGAGATCTGAGGGCAGTGTGCCCTTGGCTATGTGGTCGGGCTGCGGCCTGCAGTGCGAGCGGCCTCTGGTGGCTTGCCCCGGAGCAGACTTGAGCTGTGGATTTGACTTGCCGGAGCCTTGGTGCAGCCATGCCTGGCGGCCATGTTGAAGGGCGGGGTTTCAGTGCCCTGTGCCTAGAGATGACTAAGAGGCGATCCTCCATGCCGGTTTCCTGGATCGGATCTCTGACGGCCTGAAATGCATGATCAGAGACCTGAGGGGGCGTGCTCCGGAACGCGGCCCGTTCTGCCTCATGGCATCTGAGGCCAGGGGGAGGAGTGGCGAGATCTGCTGACCCCCCTCCAGGTACTGCCTAAGACACATTGGGGGCTGGTGGGTTGGGAATCGCCAGTATTAATAACTTGGGGAGGGGTCGGGCGCCTACACACACCAACGCCAACCCCAGCTTGACCAGTTACAGGCCCCGGTTCCTGGGTGCAGCAGCAGTGATTGACGCGTAATGGCCTACCTGGCCCCCTTGGGGATTGTACGACTCGGGCTGCCCTGGACAGATACAATGCATAGGCGCCATCGCGTACAACTCAGGGAGCCCTGTAAGACCTGTATGTAGGCCCAATTTGTACACCGGAGTGTGGAAATTGCGGATCTCTGGCCAGCAAAGAAGAACTATGCAGCTGATTTAAACTTGCAGCACACACCTACTAACCCCCCCCCAGAGCTGCAGAGCACACCAGAAGAGACTAAGGAGTGCGTACAATAGCGGTTGGGGGGATGCTGCATCTGCGGAGGCCTACCGGTGTGGGTCCCACTGCAGCTTGAGGATGTGGATGACCCCTATTGCACTAGAACCCCCATGCGCCATTGTTGAGATACCTACCTACATCTGGAGGCATAGAGTTCTCATGCTTCATCATTAACTATATAGTTACCCTTCTAGGCCCCTGATTACAGTTTCATCATCATCATCATGTCTAAGGGCCCCTCAGCCAGCTCTACTGCGAAACAGAGCACTATAGACAAATACACAGGTGGAGGCACCAGCACCACTACCTCCAACGATGCTGTCATAATAGCACTGGACACCGCCATGATACTGGTTGCGATAACCCAATTGCCTGATGTGCTCCATGCTAAAATCGTCGCAGTCAGAGCAAATGTCATGTTCCTGCACCAGGACCTGCGTAATGCCGCATATCACACAGACCGAAACCAGAATTTTAGGGGCAGAAGATGATATCACCATCTTAAAAGGAAAGGTTGCCACCCTCAAGACGCTTATCAAGGGTCTTGCCACATGGTTATAGGATGCAGAGGGGAGGGCCTGTCGCAATAACTTACGCTTCATACAATTTTCGGAATGATGCAAGGGGTCTGACATATGCACTTTCCTAGAGCAGTGGCACAAAATCTGGATCCCGTAGGGCAGTCTGTCTCCCTGCTTTATCTTGGAGTGCACCCATTACACCCTCGCCATGAGACCTCCGGGCGCACAGCCCCGAACCGTAATTGCATGGATCCTAAACTAACATAACAGGACACCATCCTGAAACAATCTTGAGTACAAAAATCCCTCGCATTTGCATCCCATCCAATAATGATTGTTCCTGACTACACAAAACTGGTTCAACAGCAGAGGCAATCCTTCATAGTTGCGAAGTTACGTCTTCGGGAATTACAGATTCCATATATGCTGCTCTTCCTGGCCCATCTTCGTCTCAGCTACAAAAGCAGTACACTGTTCTTCAATACTCTAGAGGAAGTCTTCCAATGGGTGGAATAGCTTTGCCCGGTTAAGCCTCATACACTGCCATCTCAAGACCTAGATGCCTCATATAGAGACCCAAGCCATAACCAAGACAATAACCATACAGAAAACCGGCGACACCAATCGAGGTCCTCCTGGTGCTCTGGAGCACAGGCAACAAGCAAGCAGGGAAACAAGATAAGTAATACATGAACCTACATGGGTCACCTTTCTAGACTGTATGGCCCACACCACGGAGGGCAGGGGAAATTATCCTGTTAAGAGATTCCGCTTACCGGCCCTGGACAGGTCTACTCTACTGACCTGGTCATCTCAGATCCCAGAAACATTCATTAGGGATGGGATCTATGGGGAATCATTGGACTGTTTGGGCCTTTACCCCCTGTTGGGATGAGGACTGTATATACTCCATGACAGATACTTCATTGTTCTTCGAGGGATTGAGGATGGAGAGGGTGGGAGTGGGAGGGAGAGGGAGTTCATGTTATCAATGTTTTCAGATGTCCAAATGTGCCCGTAATGCTTACTTCTACTTAGGATTTTTCTCACACACTCTGTAAACTGTTTCATTTTTCACAATGACTACACACTCATATAAAATAGATTTGGTAGGGGAAATCTTTGTGGTCACCTGGAATGCTAGAGGTCTGCTCGAAAAGACTAAGCAGGGAGCAGTCCTCAGACAGGCAAAATGCTTGGGGTCTGATATCCTGTTACTCCAAGGAAACACACCTGATGGAGACTAAAACCCCTTGTCTGACGTGTTTTAGTTTCACTCACATATTCCACTCCGCCTTCATAAGGGGCTCCAAAGGAGTGGCCATCCTAGTCCACTGCAGTTTGCCATTCACACATAAATGCACTTAGGCTGGCTCACTGGGCAGATTTCTCTTTATTCATGGCACAATCTGGGGTGAGGCCATAATGCTGGGAAGTGTATATGCCCCACTGCCGCTCAGCTACACATTCACTGAACACATAATAGACACCAGGGGATCCTTACCCAATGGCCTAGCAAAGAATTGATGTAATTGGAATCATGTCATGCACCCCGTTCAGGATAGGTGCCACCCTACAGCCACATATCATACTCAAAAGAGTGCCGCTTGGGGCGTTGGAATGGTCTGACATCTGGAGGAGGTTTCACCCAACAGAGGTGGGCATTACATACTTTTCAACAGTGCATGGGTCATTTTCTAGACTTGATCACATATTTATCACCAGGCAGCACACACATCATCTGATCCAGGAAGATATATTACATAGAGGCCTATCCGACCACTCCTCCGTCCAACTGCGGTTAGAGCTAGGTCCCAGATGAGTCAGTTTGACTGGCAGATGTTGCAATGGCATCTGCACAACCCGAGCTATCAAACTCACTTACATGGAGCCCTGAAAGCATGCGTCTCGATAAACGAGGGGACGGTGAACTCCGCCACCACATTGTGTGAAGCCATAAAACCCACTATTCAAGGCTTTGACATTAGTCACTGTACCACTCCCAAGCGTTAGAAGAGGCAGGCCTTGATACAGCTAGAAGCACAGATTATACAAATGGAGTTTACCAATCCCAGGCAAGTGACCCGATCCTTTGCCGACTACTACCAAGCATAATATGCTGAACTCGAAATCCTGTCAGAAGAACAAATCAAAGATTTTTTTTAGATATGGCACCTAGGGCACTTACCACCAAAGCATGAGACTCCCTGGAGGTTCCCATCTCACTGGGGGAGTTGATCTCGGCGGCCTCAGACATAGCATCCGGCAAATCATCAGGCCCCAATTGGCTCCCAAGTGAATTCTTCAAATTGAATTTGATGATACTCGGACCGCAGTACCTTGCAACCCTGAATGAAGCCCTTGAGAACAAATGTCTCCCTCCTGATTGGAGGTATGCAGAGATGCTGGTCTTTCCCAAACCAGGACGCCCACCTGAACTCTGCGCATCCTATCCGCCAATATCTCTTCTCAACATTGAAGCTAAGATACCCACCAAGATACTGGCAAATAGATTGCTCCCTCATCTTCAAGCCCTGATTCACCCAGATCAGGCAGGATTCATGCCCCAAAGTGTGACCCGACACAATATACGCAGAGCACGTAATGTGATAGTGGCCATAGATAAATTAGAAAGACCAGTTTCCCTATTACTTGCAGATATGGACAACGCGTTTGATTCGGTCAGCTGGACCTATATGTTCATATTATTGCAACACTTGAATATGGGTCCCGATACATAGCATTGATTAGACTGTTATACTAATGGCCTCAATCTGGGTGACAGGAGCCACATCTACTAATTTTCTGACACAACGGGCAACCCAGCAGGGATGACCCCTCTTCCCTCTGCTGTTTGCCTTTGCCATAGAGCCTCTTGCTGCTTGGGTACGCATAGACGCACTATACCGTGGCTTTGAGTGGACCCCAGAAATCTCTGATAGTATTGCGCTCTATGCGGATGAAGGATTATTTTGTCTAACTGATCCTCACCGATCAGGCCCTAGAATACTGCAGGGCATGCTCATCTTTGGCGAGACCTCAGGTCTCTACATGAATGCCTCTAAATGTCTGATCTGGCTGCTACGAGGGTCATTGGGTAGTGGGTGATGGGCTGAGGGACCTACAATAGTGTCACATGGGCTCACATATTTGGGAGTCTACATATCGGACACTCAAAGTGATTCTAGGAAACATAACTTAGAAGAAACAACAGAAAGGGCCAAATCAGAAGTAAAAAATTGGTCAGCACCTCCCATGTCCCTATATGGATGATCAACCATTTTCAAGATGGTCTCCCTGCCCAAACTGTTATATAATTTACAATTCCACCCATATCCTGTCCCTTTGTCATGGTTTAGCCAAAATAATGCCGTACTGGGACACTTCCTGTGGGGGGGGGCGCCAGTTTGGCCCTAAGCTCATGCATACAATCTACCTACTGCGGGGCATTGCCACCACAGACATACAAGCATACCACTCCACTGCACAACTTCAAGTTCTGAATGAATGGTGGTATGGGCCTAGAGATGCTCCAGCCTATCGACTTGAACAGTGGATAATGGGAGAGCCTACCATTCACTCGTTCTTACATAGCAGGGCCGACTCCAAAGATCTTCCTCCTGCAACATGGTTGGTGATCCTGGCTTGGCAACAGACCCTCCGTAGAATTGGCAAGTGGGGACACCCAATGTAAGAGATCCCTTTGTGGTGCAATTAGCTGACCTGCAAGGCTTCGGTAAGTAGGACCGTATTGGAATCTCATCACTGGGGGATGTCATGAAAGGAACTGTCCTCAAATCCATCGGAGACCTTCAAAAAGACTTTCTCATGCCTCATACTCAATTCTATCAATTCCTGCAACTGCAACATGCTCTTTTCCCACATATAAAAAATGTGACCAATCCCCCAGAATTCAGTCCCTTGGAGGGCAAGCTACTCATGGGGGATCTCGAAGAACATAAGATATCCAAGAACTATCAAACCCTAGTTACTAATGGCCCAACAACCTTGGATACTCTAAGAGCCGCTTTTGATGCTGATGTAGAGCAAATTGACGGGGACGATTGGTCTGAAGCCCTGCGATCTCCACGCAATGCCTCAATTTCCTCTTGATTTTGTTGTGTAGGAATATAGGACCCTAGTGTAATTTTCCCGATTCATGCCCATATATAGGTATAAATTACCCAATCCTTATATAGGCATAGAAATAAATACCATATTTAGACTGAGCCTATGCGGCCCAAATACAGCATGGCTACTTCCACTAAGTTCCGAAAATCAACCACGATTTCTTGGAAAAACCCGCCTTCAGCAGCTAGGGACTTCCCCTTGTCTGAATACTAATTTATCCAGGAAATCATGGATTTTTCAAAGAACTGGGTCTTTGATGACGTTATTATGTTCAATCATACGTCAAACTTGGCGCCTTTAATGTATAAATATGCCTACATTTGCCCAGACAAACACACGGTGGTTTGGAGCAGTTCGACTATCTACTTGCCCGACGCGCCCTGCTGCAGCAAGTGCCGAAGGAAGCCGACCCTCCAGCTGACGCACTGAGAGACGTTGTCTTTTCTCTTGCCAAGAAATCCAGCTCCAGTGTTTCCGGGCTACCCTTGCGGGTTGCTGGGAAATCGAGTCCTGAGAGAGAGCTACAAGACCTCCTTCATTCTAAAACCAAGGTACGGAGCTGATTAGACCCTTAGAGAATTCTTGGAATAGATTCTTGGCAAAGAATACTAAAACTTAAGCTACACCTCACTTACTTCTTCCCTTGTACTAGACCTAGGTTGGGTACACCAGGGTAGGCGTATTTTAGAAGCACCAGTTGAGTACTTTTAGTCATTCTGTATGAATTTTATTTATTATATGTTATTTTATATGGCTTAGAAACCATACCATGCTTTTACAGTACTACTTTATAATACTTTTCGTATTATATGCATTGTACTTTATAACCAGTAGTACGATTGTAGCAGTACATTTCTTATGCTTGAGAAAGAAGACTGTTCAATAAATACTTTTTATTGAAAACGCCCGTCTCTCTATTTTCTCAGCACCTCTGGTGAAATGAAGCATGCACGATTGACTGAGTAAAATAGCTATCTATTGTTTCATATTCTTGGGAAACAAAGTTGTCATGTTTATGCGGTTGTCAGAAACTAATCCCTTCTTGTGAATTCAAGAAAGTTTCTAGTGACCTCTGAGCTAGCTGGCACTCATAATTAAGTTTAATATATTCGGTAGAGACCTAGTCGACCTCAGTCCTACGTCTAAACTACAGGATATATTATTCCAATGCGCAGAGTCTATTGGGAATATAGGAACTACACTACAATTTCACCTTATTCAATTTAAATACTTACACAGAGCATACTACCTACGACACAGACTATGGACAGCGGGATTGATTGCATCCCCACTCTCCCTTCGACGCTAATTGGAAGAAGGCACCTCCATGCACACAACCTGATCCTGCCCGACCCTAGATAGGTTCTGGCGCGGAGTACTCACCTGTCTGACAGAAGTATTGGCATGGGAGATAGTGAGGTCTCTGAAGTTAACACTAGGGGTGGGCGGAATTTGCGTAATTGCATTACGCAAATATTCGCGAAACGGTAAAAAATCTCCGCAAACATGCAAAAATTCCGCAAACACGTGGAATTGCTTGTTGCGATGTTTTTTGCCTGTTCGCAATCGTTGTTTGCGTGCTCGGGGGAAATATCTTGCGAACACGCACTTTGAGAACGCGAACAAGCAAACAATTTCGTGAAGTGGCGGAATGCAGATTTTTCGGCAATTTCGCAACCGGAACGGAATTTATCGCCCAGGCCTAGTTAACACTACTACATAGTCCAGAGGGAATGGGGGTAACAGGTACAAAAAACACCTGTTGTTCCTGGGTCTCACAGTAGCAAATTGGGATATAGCCAGGCAGTGGAAGGCTGAGGCCCATCCCCAGGTTTCGCAATGGAAGACAAACCTAGACTTCATTATGGAGCTGGAGCTCCCTGCCTTTATTGCCCAAGGAGGTCCACAGAAACACATCAACATATGGGCAAGGTGAGACACCTATAGAAACATTCCCCTGAAAATGCATGATGCTACAGAGAGTCAACTGGATATTGGGATTAAAACGTTTGGGTAGTAACTGAATATGCAACTTTACCCAAAGACATACTTGCCGATGTGTGTGACTCATTCTTTATTATTAGCAGAGGCGGGACAATGTTAGAGTTAGAATAACCATAATGTGTTCCTACTGTAATGGGCCCTGTAACAGATTGTTTATGGAGAAATGTAGAGCTATGTCTGTACTACGATATGTTTTGCCTAAGATGTAATGCCGTCGGGCCTATTGTGAGTTTTTTAAAACCATTAACATCTGTCTTTAACCCCTTCCATGTGTCGGACGGCCGGTGGCCGTCCGACGTCACAGTGGGCGTGTGCGGAGGACGGCCGTCCGAACCACGCCCACGCCATAAATCACCCGCACCGCGGCGGAATTTTCGCCGCGGTCAAGCGGTTAAAAAACCAATAATAATAATAATTCTGATAACAATGTTCTGAGAAGGTAATGTTCAGCAGTGCAATCGTGCAGAGATGTCCGTGGAGGGAGCATCATTGTCAAACGGCCTCGAGTCGAAGCTGCAGTGAAGATTTCTATGTTCGTTCTTGGGACCTGATTACAATCTTGGCGGATAGGATACTCCATCACAAACATGACGGTTACAAGTTTATTATATTATGTGGAACTTGCAATATGGCAGATGGGATATCCGTCATGTTGTTGATGGAGTATCCCATTAACAAAGATCGTAATCAGGCCCTTAGTCTCTGAAACTGAAGTTGAAAATCTACAGTGGGACGAGGCAGAGTACTGCAGTCAAAGACAGTAACATAAAGCCTTATACCCCTTGGGTGAAGGCCACTGAAAAGGGTTTGTAGCTGAGGAGAAGAATGTAGCAGGAGGAGCAACAAAGTCAATCCGATTGGCAATGCACCGTGGGTGGAGAGGAGAGCAGGTTTGTCCTGGTCTCCTTCTGGTTCTCAGAGCAGTTTTCAGCCAATAACGTTCCCAAAGTCTCAACATTTGGATTATGGCTAGCTAGGTACCTTTAGCACCACTTACAAGTGTCCAGAACTAGAGGGGCCCCACTTGGAGCGTCAGGAGTCACTCAGGCTATGTCCGAGTCCTGGTTTAAGATGGACGAAGCCTTTTGTGCCATTGTGACTCTGAATAGGAGGCAAGCAAATTAGCCCTAGTGAGCCACTCTGAAGGTAGCAGGGCAGGTGAAGATTTAGTCCTTGTAGCAGAGAAGCAGGACAGCAGGGCAGCAGGGCAGAAGGCCTTCAGAGTAGCACTTCAGCAGAATGGCACTCATTCCAGCAGTGCAGCAGTCCTTCTTCTTGGCAGAGTATCCACAGGTCAAGAAGTGTTCTGAGGAGTAGGTGTCTGAGGTCTCCTTTTTATACCCTGGTGCCCTGGTCACGGAATATGGGAGAAGCTTCTAGACAGTGCCTTTAAAGTGCATAGAATGTTATGTCTCGTCTGCCCAGGCTCAAAGCTGGCTACAGGGACAATGTGAGGTTGTTAGGCCCTTTTTGTGAAGGCAGAGTACAGGATATTCAGTTGCAAGTGGGGCTGTGCTCAGCTCCACTCTCACCCATCATGCCAGCAAATGGCCCATTCAGGCACACTAATCCCTCTGGTATGTGACTGTTTTGGAGGAAATCACACAAGTTTAACTGTCAGTTACACCTAGTCATGTGACAGAGGCCAGGCTCCATGCACAAACGAGCTAAGGGCAAAAAAATGCCAGCTTTCTAAAAGTCTTACAGCAAACAAATGATGAACGGAATGCTGACAATGCAAACATTCTCCCCCAGTCAAAAGATCTGGGTTAAATCCATTGTTCTTTTGTCCACTACGTCATCCCCGTTTGGACCCAGTCATATGCAAATCATTGTTTTTTTTAAAATTAATTTATTTGCATTTTTTCAGTTGCATTACAAAACCACATCAGATATTCAAAGCATCGCATTTCTATTTCCTTTAAAAGCGGAGCGTAGTCCGTACGTATTATCACTATATATAAGTATTCAACAATATCAAATAGTGTCTGTCAACTGAATTTCCCATCTCCTCCCTCTCCCTCTATGTGTCCCCCCTCTCCCCGCTCTACTGCGAATCTGTGAGTGTAAGGCCATAATAATTTAACCATGGCTTCCATATTTTCAAGAATTTATTTGGGACACTCCCTTGCTTTGTAAGTTGTTTTCTCCCCTAGCATATACATATCCATCCCACTATGCCATTCTTCTAGTGTTGGGGTAGTCGCAACACCCCATGCCCTTGCCATATCTCTTTTGGCCGCTACCAGGCTCAGCTGGAGCAGTGTCAGCTTCACTTTGGGAAGATCAATCTCTGAGGCTATGTCCAACAAAATAAACATAGGTTCTGGGAGTATTGATTCTTGCAATATTAGCTCCAACTCCTTCAGCAGCATGCCCCAGTATAACTGTACATGTGTGCACCCCCAGACTGTGTGAAAGAAATCCCCCTCCTTGATCTCACATTTCAAACAGTTGGGCGATTCCGCTCTGCCTATCTTATGCAATCGGGCTCTATCATAGTACATTATGTGTAAATACTTGAATTGTATCAATCGCAGTCTGGACCTAATAGGTACTTTCCTAGGATGCATCAGAGCCATTTCCCAATCCAGGTCATCTATGTCCCCCAGGCATGCCTCCCAGTGTAATCTCAATTTTCGTAAGGGGTCTGGGGTGTTATTCATAATTGTCCTATAGGTCTAGGACACTGACTTTTCCCCAATTTCGTCCATCAGGAGTCATCCTTCTAAAGGGGCATACTCTGGGAGTCCCTCCGTGTCAACCTGCTGTGCCCGCCAGGCATGGCGCAATTGCAGATATTTGAAATGTTGCGTCTTGTTCATGTCATACTCCAACAGGAGGCGCGAGAACATCACCAACTCCTTACGGTACATTATGTCTTTAAGCTGGGAAATGTCCACCAAATTCCATTTCTGAAAACCTTTCAGCTTGGCAAATTCCTTAAGTAGCGTGCCCACCCAAAGCGGGGTTTCTTTGGTCACCCGGCCATCCCATTTCATGAGCCTCTCTGCATTCTTCCATACCATGATCACAATTTGTGTGGCCGGCAACAGTTGTGCAACCCCCTTCCCACTGTAAAGATAATGTAAGTATGGCCGTTTAAGGAACTGCTTGTGTGTTATTGCATATGCGGGGTGATCCCTCTCATCGAATGCCCATTCATTACCTACTATCAGATGAGCTGCCCAAAAGTAGGCCCAGAGGTCCGGGAGGGAAATGCCACCGCTATATTGATTGCATTGTAGCTTCCCCAATGCCACCCTAGGGGGTTTCCACCTCAAACAAATTTTCACAATATATATCATCAATTTTAGTGAACACCTCTTCCGGGACTGAGTGGTAGGTATTTTGCAAGACATATAAGAATTTTGGTAGGGTTATCATTTTGAAAAGTGCTGCTTTTCCAAGCAGTGTAAGGGGCAATGAAGCCTATCGATCCTCGTCTACGCGGAATTCTCCTAGCACCTTAAAAAGGTTCCGCTCCATCGCCAGCTGCTTATCCAGGGTAATGTAAATATCCAGATATTTTATCCCGGTAGGAGCGACCTGTAGTTGGCTGGGTTAAATAGCATTATCCACATCCTGCCCCGCTGAGTAGACACAATACTTTTCTCAATTGATTCTATACCCTGCATACCTGCCATATTAATCAAAGCTCGCCATAATATTGGGGAACGTCATTTTGGGGTGTGTGACATATAGGAGTATGTCATCAGCGTACAGAGAAATGCCCTCATCAAGGGCATCATTGTCATTTACTCTGAAGCCAGTTATGTGCGGGTGTGCTCGAATGACACACGCAAGGGGTTCCAGAACCATTGCAAAAAGCAAAGGGGATGGGGGCAACCCTGTCTGGTGCCTCGTTCTATTGGGAATTTCCGGGGCATGACCCTGTTGACTCTAACGCGTGCTAAAGGTCCGTCGTATAGAATGGCAATCCTTCTCCTAAACTCGGGACCAAATCCCAGCCTATCCAATACAGCCATGAGGAACGGCCAATGGACCGTGTCAAATGCCTTCTCGGCATCTAGGGACAGTATAAGATGTGGGTCAGTCCTATCTTGCACCTTCTCCAGCCAATTAGAGACTCTTATGAGATTGAGACTCGTCGATCAGTTAGGCATAAAGCCCGACTGGTCCCTGTGGACAAGGCCAGTGACGACCTGAGTTAATCTATTAGCCAGAATTCTGCCCAAAATCTTAGTCTCCACATTTATGAGGGAGATGGGACGATAAGAACCACACCCCTGTGGCGGCCGCCTTCTTTGGGTATCACCACAATGGTAGCCGTCCGCAAGTCCTCGGGGAGTGCCCCCATTTATTTTGCCTCCAAGTACATCTGCAAGAGATGTGTGCTAAAAAATTCCCCATGCTGTTTAAAAAGTTCTGGCGGGAGCCCGTTGGGACCCGCAGACTTCCCTGTTTTCATCTGTCCTATGGCTTCTACAATTTCTTCTTTAGTCAATTTTGCCTCCATTGCCTGTGTGTCACCGGGCTCTAGTCAGGGAAGCAGTAGGAGTTGTAGGTACGTGTGAATCTGTTTAGTGTCTGCTAAAGGTAGCTTTGAATTGAAGACCTCGTAGTAGCTCGAAATATGCAAATCATCCTTGACCCTCTGCCCCATGGGAACAGCCCAGACCGAACTGCCAGACCAGATCCTCCCTGGACCAAAAACAAGCATCCTGGGACCGGTTTCAGGGTATATCAGCCTTCTTCAGCAGGCTAGCTTGAATTCAGTGGCACAGTGAGCAAGGGACCCACGTCTGGGCATACCTATTCCACTTAGGGCGAAAGGTGTTACAGCAAACAAATGATGGACGGAATGCTGACAATGCAAACATTCTTCCACAGTCAATAGATCTGGGTTAAATCCATTGTTATTTTGCCCACTATGCCACCCCAGTTTGGACCCAGATATATGTAAATCATTCTTGACCCTGTGCCCCATGGGAACAGTCCAGACCGAACTGCCCGGCCAGGTCCTCCCTGGACCGGTAACATGTATCCTGGGACCGGTTTCAGGGTATGTCACCCTTCTTCAGCCAGGCTAGCATGAATCCAGTGGCACAGTGAGCAAGGGTCCCACATCTGGGCATACCCATTCCACTTTGGGCGAAAAGTGTTACAGCAAACAAATGATGGATGAAATGCTGACAATGCAAACATTCTCCCCCAGTCAAAAGATCTGGGTTAAATCAATCATTCTTTTGCCCACTACGTCACCCCAGTTTGGACCCAGCCATATGCAAATCAGTCTTGACCCTGTGCACCATGGGAACAGTCCAGACCGAACTGCCAGGTCAGGTCCTCCCTGGACCGGAAATAAGCATCCTGGGACAAGTTTCAAGGTATGTCACCCTTCTTCAGCAGGCATGCTTGAATACAGTGGCACAGTGAGCAAGGGACCCATGTCTGGGCATACCTATTCCACTTAGGGCGAAAAGTGTTACAGCAAACAAATGATGGACGGAATGCTGACAATGCAAACATTCTTCCACAGTCAATAGATCTGGGTTAAATCCATTGTTATTTTGCCCACTATGCCTCCCCAGTTTGGACCCAGATATATGTAAATCATTCTTGACCCTGTGCCCCATGGGAACAGTCCAGACCGAACTGCCAGGCCAGGTCCTCCCTGGACCGGTAACATGTATCCTGGGACCGGTTTCAGGGTATGTCACCCTTCTTCAGCCAGGCTAGCTTGAATCCAGTGGCACAGTGAGCAAGGGTTCCACATCTGGGCATACCCATTCCACTTTGGGCGAAAAGTGTTACAGCAAACAAATGATGGATGGAATGCTGACAATGCAAACATTCTCCCTCAGTCAAAAGATCTGGGTTAAATCAATCATTCTTTTGCCCACTACGTCACCCCAGTTTGGACCCAGCCATATGCAAATCAGTCTTGACCCTGTGCCCCATGGGAACAGTCCAGACCGAACTGCCAGGTCAGGTCCTCCCTGGACCGGAAATAAGCATCCTGGGACCGGTTTCAAGGTATGTCACCCTTCTTCAGCCAGGCTAGCTTGACTCTAGTAGCACAGTGAGCAAGGGACCCACGTCTGGGCATACCCATCCCACTTAGGGCGAAAAGTGTTACAGCAAATAAATTATGGACGGAATGCTGACAATGCAAACATTCTTCCCCAGTCAAAAGATCTGGGTTAAATGTATTGTTGTTTTCCCACTACACCACCCCAGTTTGGACCGAGCCATATGCAAATCAGTCTTGACCCTGTGCCCCATGGGAACAGTCCAGACCGAACTGCCAGGCCAGGTCCTCCCTGGACCGGTAACATGTATCCTGGGACCGGTTTCAGGGTATGTCACCCTTCTTCAGCCAGGCTAGCTTGAATCCAGTGGCACAGTGAGCAAGGGTTCCACATCTGGGCATACCCATTCCACTTTGGGCGAAAAGTGTTACAGCAAACAAATGATGGATGGAATGCTGACAATGCAAACATTCTCCCCCAGTCAAAAGATCTGGGTTAAATCAATCATTCTTTTGCCCACTACGTCACCCCAGTTTGGACCCAGCCATATGCAAATCAGTCTTGACCCTGTGCCCCATGGGAACAGTCCAGACCGAACTGCCAGGTCAGGTCCTCCCTGGACCGGAAATAAGCATCCGGGGACCGGTTTCAAGGTATGTCACCCTTCTTCAGCCAGGCTAGCTTGACTCTAGTAGCACAGTGAGCAAGGGACCCACCTCTGGGCATACCCATCCCACTTAGGGCGAAAAGTGTTACAGCAAATAAATTATGGACAGAATGCTGACAATGCAAACATTCTTCCCCAGTCAAAAGATCTGGGTTAAATGTATTGTTGTTTTCCCACTACACCACCGCAGTTTGGACCCAGCCATATGATGGACTGTTCCCATGAGGCAAAGGGTCAAGACTGATTTACATATGGTCAGGTCTAAACTAGGGTGGCATGGTGAGCAAAAGAATGATGGATTTAACCCAGATCTCTTGATTGGGGGTGAATATTTTGATTTGTTCTGCATTCCGTCCATCAAATGTGTGTCTTTTGCTTTCTCGCCCTAAGTGCGCCAGGTATGCCCAGACGTGGGTCCAGGGCTCACTGTGCCATTGGAATCAAGCTATGCTGGTTGAAGAGGGGTGAAGCCCCAAAACCGGTCCTGGATTGCTTGTTTCCGGTCCAGGGGTGACCTGGCTTGGCAGTTCGGCCTGGACTGTTCCCATGAGGCACAGGGTTAAGACTGATTTGTATATGGCCAGGTCTAAACTGGGGTGGCATGGTGAGCAAAGGAATGATGGATTTAACCCAGCTCTCTTGACTGGGGGTGAATGTTTTGATTTGTTCTGCATTCCATTCATCAATCGAGTGTCTTTTGCTTTCCTGCCCTTAGTGAGCCAGGTATGCCCAGACGTAGGTCCTGAGTTCACTGTGCCACCGGAATCAAGCTATCCTGGCTGAAGAGGGGTGAAACCCTGAAACCGGCCCTAGGATGTTTGTTTCCAATCCAGGGAGGATCTGGCTTGGCAGTTCGGGCTGGACTGTTCCCATGAGGCACAGGGGCAAGACTGATTTGCATATGGCCAGGCCTAAACTAGGGTGGCACGGTGCGCTAAAGAATGATGGATTTAACCCAGATCTCTTGACTGGGGGGTGAATGTTTTGATTTGTTCTGCATTCCGTCCATCAATTGTGTGTTTTTTGCTTTCACGCCCTAAGTGCGCCAGGTATACCCAGACATGGGTCCTGGGCTCACTGTGGTCCTGGGATCACTGTGCCACTGCAATCAAGCTATCCTGGCTGAAGAGGGGTGAAACCCTGAAACCGGTCCTAAGATACTTGGTTCTGGTCCGGGAGGACCTGGCTAGGCAGTTCGGGCTGGACTGTTCCATGAGGAACAGGGTCAAGACTGATTTGCATATGGCCAGGTCTAAACTGGGGTGGCATGGTGAGCAAAAGAATGATGGATTTAACCTATATATCTTGACTGGGGGTGAATGTTTTGATTTGTTCTGCATTCCATCCATCAATTGTGTGTCTTTTGCTTTCTCGCCTTTAGTGCCCCAGGTATGCTCAGGCGTGGGTACTGGGCTCACTGTGCCACTGGAATCAAGCTATCCTGGCTGAAGAGGGGTGAAACCCCAATATACCAGTCCTAGAATGCTTGTTTCAGGTCCAGGGAGGACCTGGCTTGGCAGTTCGGGCTGGAGTGTTCCAATAAGGCACAGGGTCAAGACTGATTTGCATATGACCAGGTCTAAACTGGGGTGGCATGGTGAGCAGTAGAATGATGGCTTCAACCCAGATCTCTTGACTAGGGGTGATTGTTTTGATTTGTTCTTCATTCCATCCATCAACTGCGTGTATTTTGCTTTCTTGCCCTAAGTGCGCCAGGTATGCCCAGACGTGGGTCCTGGGCTCACTGTGCCACTGAAATCAAGCTATACTGGCTGAGGAGGGGAGAACCGCGAAACCGGTCCTAGGATGCTTGTTTCTGGTCCAGGGAGGACCTGCTTGGCAGTTCGGGCTGGACTGTACCCATGAGGCACAGGGTCAAGACTGATTTGCATATGGTCAGGTCTAAACAGGGGTGGCATGGTGAGCAAAAGAATGATGGATTTATCCCACATCTCTTGACTGGGGGTGAATGGTTAGATTTGTTCTGCATTCCATCCATCAAGTGTGTGTCTTTAACCTTCTAAAAGTGGCATTTTTAAAATTGTCATCAAAACCCCAACTTTACCATTAAATATTTGTTTTCATTAAAATTCCAAAGACACCAAACATGATATAGCTACCAGCTCCCATTTAGAAATTAAAGCTTAATAAATGTAATAAGGGATCACCAATGTTATCCTATGATAGGGGTAGGCCTCACAATAATAAAAAATGAATTCAGGATTTTTTCACTACTAGAACATGTAAAACTTAAACGTGCATGTCAAGCCTTTTAATTGCAAAGCACCCTGCCCTATGGGCTACCTAGGACCTATGTTAGAGGTGAGATATATGTAACAAAAGGGGAGTTTAATGCTTGGCACAGGGGTTATAATGCAAAGTCAACATGTTAGGCTATAATAATGTGTATATCACACTAATCACCCGAGATGGTATTCAGGAGTTTGGGCAGGTGTGTAGGTATGTCGTCCTCAAGGTGCTCATATGAAGAGCCAGGACTTCAGCTTCTTACACAACTCAAGAAGTGAGGAGGAGGATCCGCTGTGTTGAGGGAGGTCATTCCATGTCTTAGGTATGATTTAGGAGAATGAGTGACTCCCAGTTTAGCTTTTGTGGATGCAGAGAATGTGTGCGAGTGAGAGTAACGAAGAGTGTAGGTGTCTTGTGGGTTGGTGAAAGTATAGGCTGGTGTTCAGGTATTCTTTTCCTGCACTGTGTACAGCTTTGTATGTGTGTATGAGAAGTTTGAATTGGCTATGCTTGTGAATGGGGAGCTATTGATGCTCCCAGAGGTGTGGTGTGATGTGGGCGCAGCATGGGTGTTCAAGTATGAGTCTTGCAGCGGTGTTCTGTAAGGTCTGACATGTATATAGGAGTTGTTTGGAGATTCTGGCATAGAGAGTGTTGCTGTAGTCTAGGTTTCTGGTGATTAATGCTTGCAGGACAGTCCATCTGGTGTTCTTAGGGAACCATTTGAAGATTTTTCACAGCATGCGTAGGATGTGGATGCAAGAGGTGCATACAGAGTTGACGTGACCCATCATGTTGAGCTTGTTGTCTAGGCTGATCCCTAGATTTCTTGCATGGTCTATGGGTGTGGGTATTGGCCCTAGCTCCAACTGCCACCATGTGGAGTCCCATGGGTAGGTCTTGTTGCTGAAGTCAATTACTTCTGTCTTGTCGGAGTTGAGCTGCAGGCAGTTGGTTCGCATCCAGGCTGCTACCATGGTCATGCAGTTGGTAAAGTTATATTATGGCTGTGTTTGTTTTGTCTATCAGGGAGAGGATGAACCTCTGCTTCAAGATCAGACAACATCATTCCAATTAACCCGGGGGCACTGCAAAACTTGGTATCATGATTAAAAAAAACTCCTGTTTTACCAATTGGGAATACCTGGCAACTTGTCCCACTTGTTTTAAGATGAAGGCTGGAGAGTATGTGTCGTGGAGAGCACACTGAAGGACTAAGTTAAAGGGGAAACTACAACTGTAGGGTGATTCTTTAAATGTCTCCACAATAGACAGAGTCATTTTGAAACCACTTTCACTCGTTTATCTATTTATAACAGTCCATTTTTTATAGCTCCTCCTCTCTAATGAAAGGAATAGTAATACCTCCCCTCTGCCCAGACCTATGAAGACCTTCTAAAACATAAAATAAGGTACACCTCAGAACCTTTACAAGACAGTTTTCTACCAGTTTCTAAAGGGGCACTAATTGGAAATGTGCTACTACTTTACTCCCTTAAAAAATAACGTACGTAACATTGCGACCACACATTGCTTTACCCTTACTGTTCATTTTCAAAGCAATGTCTATGTTTACATCTACCTAGACTCAAACTCCTTACCATTTCAAAATACAGTGAGATCTATGCAGCATAAGTTGTCCAAAATGTTCATAGAGGAGGCTTTGATAATACAGCGCCCCTGTCCCCAAATTAAGATCCATCCTAGTATGGAATACATTAGCAATTTTTACATTTGCTTCCATAGGCGAAGAACTCCAAAAGGGGTGAAGATACAATACAATTAAATCCTGGCATAAAATATGAAACAAACAGTCAAGCCCTCTAGTTAGTGCTCTAAGGAAGTCACTGATGAACGACGCAAATTTGAGTTATAACAAGTATTTATTGTCGTCATTGGAAAAACCCAATACAGTTGACTTATGAGAACTAAATCCGTCACACCCCACCTTCTGCCGTCTGACCAACAAAGCAGCAAAAAGTAATTCACTAGTTGAAAATTAAAAGCCATTTTCGCGGCAATCACATGCCTGGATGACAATCCAAACATACGTCACCTTGCAACCAGCAGCATACCTTTTCTTAACTTATCATGCGTATCTAACGGAAAAGTTACTGGCTATTTGCCTAGGAGTACTGATATCCTTAGCGGACAAACTCTCCTGGAGATACAAAGGGCCAAAAACGTACAGGCTCTGAGGCGCCTTCAAAGATGATTTTTTGCATTTGGTTTGCATATGTCCCGCATTAAAGAAAGCATGCCTTTCATTTTTGGAACGTATTTTTAAAAAGAGGGGGATTCGTACCTGCCGAATGGCAATAATGAGGAGACTTGATCCTATGGACCCTCAGCTAAACTGTAAACTTTTTAATTTTTCAATTTCATGACAAATTACTCAAACAGGGCTCTGAGGGCCCAGCTCCAGTACGAGAAAACTGGTCTGCATATTGATTATGACTCTTTTAAATCCTGCGACTCTGGTATTTTGTAAAAATTTAAATAAAATGTAACTTTTCACCTTCACGCATACTGACACTTCATAACAACTGAGTTCAAAGTCATTGATTATTATATTTGAAGAAAACAAAATAATAACACCTGAGTTGCTAAATGATTTTATTATTTCATATTGTCAAAATAATAAAGTGAACGTTTAAGAAATTGACAAACCAAAAATGTAACCATGAAGTAGTTTCTTCATAACTGTTTCATTATTTTGTATTTTTTAAATATTGTGACAGTTTTCATTAACTTATAACAATAAAATAAAAATGAAATGGAAAAGGTTGTAGATGTTCTCATTTAATGAAGCCAAAATACACATTTGCAGAAAATAGCGGGTGCATGCATTATCAGAAATATGGGACAACATCAGTACTAGATTCTATTACATAATACATTGATCTCAATGTCTTTAAGCCTCCTTCTAGGGCTGGACAAAAAGTCCCATATGACCAAAAAAAAAAAGAAGAAAAAACCTCAAAAGTTGGAGGGAATATGTCCCTTTTGATTTGATATAATTTGACTTCATGAAGGTATCCTATAAAACAACATGTTGGTCCTGACAAAAGCCATTGACCCATAGGGCACAAAGTTGGCTGAAACATGTTGACCTGGTTCTTCCAGATATAGATGTGTGAAACACCAAATACCTCTTTTTTCACATCTCACATTTTGTAATCATATCACTACCTTTGACCTTCTTAATAAAACGTGTCTGTTCTAAAGGTAAGAAGTAATTTTAAACTTTTTTCCTTGCACTGTGGATCCCATATGGTCTCAGATTCAAGAAACAATCTCTCCTGGTGGAGGAAAAGACCCAATAATGTAATGATCATTGGCTAAGTACGCCAACTGGAGACATGCCTTTGGTGGAAAAACACTGTTGAGGGTATCACAACAACTTTGGTGTTGCCCTCTGCCCACTCTGTGTCAACACAACTCTCCCACTCCTTTTCAATTTAGCTGTTGATTTATTATGCAGCTTTAAACTGTATTCAGGCAGCGATTGTAGGCCTAGGGCATGTTTTAAAGTGCTACTTAAGTGATCGTGCAATACTTGATGCAGGCCCACTGGTAGCATTTAATTTAAAGACCACATGTATATTGTATACCGCTCTACAAGGGACTACTAAGTAAATTACATTTGTCAATTGGGTATAAACCAATGTAACCATGTTTGAGAAGAGGAAGCACAAGCACTTTAACACTGGTTAGCAGTGGTAAAGTGCACTGAGTCATAAGGCCAACAAAAATTAGTTCATAAAAATGGAGGAGGTGAGACAAAAAGTTTGGGGGAATACCACCCTAAGGCTGACAGGTCTAACATTTTCTATTATTAATTCCAATAGGGTGTTATTTTTATGGTCAATATTTAGCACACAATATTTGAGCCAGCCAATATTCTGACAAAGTACTCTGGTACCAGACCTTCTCAGAAAGGAGGGAGTGATATGCTTGCTGAGACAAATCAGTGCTCATTTCTTTTTAAAGCTGAAGCAGGTGGAGGAAACCGATTTCAAATCTTTAAAAAATGACCTTTAATCAACCATTGTGCTAATCCTTAGGCATACTTGATTGACTAATTTCCGACAGCTTTGTTTATTTAGGACATGGGGAATGTTTAAATTATATTTGAGCACATTTAAATTGGCTTTGGGCTTCTTTGTTGAGTCTGCCATAGTTGGTGTAACTGTTAAGACCTTTGGTGGTTTGCTTCCCAAGGGTATTCGGTTTTGATCCATTAATTCCAGGAAGCTTTGGGAGTATTGGCATGTTTTAATGCAGCTTGGATGTGTTTAAACTTGGTTTGAGTGCTTTTTCAAATTTGCTGTTGCTTGTGTGACTGTTTGGGCCTAGGTAGGGTGTTCCTGTCAAGGTGATTTCTGCTGGTGTGGATATATTCCGTTCATTCATTCCAGTCGGCTTGGCTATTGTGGAACGCATTAAGATTGCCGTTGGGCATTGAGCACACTTAGGTTTTCGTTTGGACATGTTATAGTGTTTTTTTTTGCCTGCTATAGTTGATGAGACTGTTTGGCCTGTGGTGTGATATGCTACATCATCCCTAAGGATGGAGGACATGAGGTGGGGCCTGACAACATGGCTGACAGGATGTGAGTATGTGAGCTCCCGCCTAGCCAGGAGACTTTTACCCCTGCATCCTTCATAATCCTGGCCAAATTAGAGCAATTCACAAAGAAATAGAGGCAGTAGACACCTGCTGAGCTGCACCTGGCCCCAGTTTACAGACAAATTAAGCAAATCCAGGGTCTCAGCTGACTGCGGCCAAGTTGGACCTACAGACTCCTAAAGGGCCCGGAGGTTCAGAGTTGTGAGCACTACTCCGGGTCTGGGATTAAGGGTACATGGCAGGAGGGACCACACCTTGGTCAGGGCAGATGGTGTAGCCTTGGATGAAAGTGTTCAAGCCCCCCCCCCCCAGGGGTGGCACTGCCGCCTGGAGTGCCCTGTGACGCTGCTACTCTGCTAAGGAAGGTGCTGCATCTGACTTCGGGACATCCGACACAGTGCTACAGTTGCTGTTGTGCCTGCTGTGAACTCTGCAGCACCTGAAGGTGGGAACAGGGGGGCCTAGTGGGAGAAGCTGAGCCCCGGCGCAGTGTTTGTCCTAGTGGCGGTGAGGGGGCGATTGGCCCCAAAGGGCAGCTCCAACCTCACTGGCGGGCATGGGGCAGGAACCCGCGCCTATGAGGAAGCCGTTGTTTCCCAGGGAAATTATTCTGGAGCAACACTGCCCTGGGACTGGTGAGCGTGCTTGCCTTAAGAACGCTACTGCAGCGCATCACTGTACCTGGGCCACTATGATGAACTGTGGTGTTTTTAGAGCTGTTACCGGTGATTTGACAGTTACGATGTGGGGTTTGGCTGGCCCTTCCCTGCATGGAGCTACGCTTCACTTGCAGAGCTGAAGCACCCAGCAGTATAGGTGGCCACCTGCTCTCTCCTGCTTAATATTAGGCTATCAATTCTGTGTGCACTGTGATCATCCCTCTGTGCTCTCCGTGGGATGTTTGACGCTGCACAGCTCATCTGTGTCACTGTGAGTACCCCAGGCACAGTGTGTTTATTAAGCCCTGGGCTTTATTTATTTATTTATTTATTTTATTTATTTGTTGGGCTTTTAAAGTGCGACAGCTACCCAAAAAGGGTTTCCCGGCGCTGAAAGATACTTAACCTATGTGCAGATCATAAAACTCAGAGGAGAGGCAGGAGCAAATTACTGATTAAAAATCCATTTTTTTATGGCTTTGCGGAAGTGGATGTAGCGAGCTTCCAAGCGTAGATACAGAGGGAGAGAATTCCAAAGCTTGGGGCCCAGCAGGGAGAATGATCTTCCCCCCATCCTCGCATGGCGCACTTTGGGCACACAGAAAAGGCCTTGAGAAGAGGATCTCGGGCAGCGAGCTGGCGTGTAGGTTTGCACGAGGGCTTGTAAGTATCTGGGGGCATTTCCCCATTTAATTCTGTGCATGAGGCTCAGTGTCCTAAATTTTACCCTGCTTTCAATTTGTAGCCAGTGGAGTGCCTTGAGATGACCGGACATGCGTTCTAGCAGAAGTCTAGCAGCAGCATTCTGCACAAGTTGAAGGCGTCGCATGACTGCCTGTGACGACCCCAAGTAGAGGACATTTACGTAGTCTAAACGGGAGGTGATTAATGCGTTGACCACAGACTTCTGTGTGTCGTCTGGTAACATCCATATGATTTTCCTGAGCCACCTCAGGATGGTGAAACAAGTAGATGTTAGGTTAGTGACTTGGGGCTCCATGGTTAGGCCATTATCGATGATAATGCCCAGATTGCGTACTTGGTTGGACGGAGTGGGTAGGGAACCCATTTCAGAGGGCCAGTGTCTTGGGTTCCAGAGATGTTGGTTTGGACCTAGTATTAAAACCTCCGTTTTGCTACCATTTAATTTGAGCATATTGTCACTCCTCCAAGTAGCAATTTTCCTAAGGCCTGACTGCAAGAGGGAGGAAGAATCATGGTCACCGTTGGAGAGTGAAAAAACGATCTGCGAATCGTCGGCATAGGTGAACATGTGTAGACCTGCTGCTTCGGCGATCTGGGCGAGAAGGGTTACGTATAGGTTAAAAAGCAGAGGACTCAACACTGAGCCCTGGGGGACTCCATAGGGGGATAGATGGATATTTGAGGCCGAGGTATTGGAGGTAATCTGATATGTCCTAAGTGTCAAAAAAGATGCTATCCAGTCCAATGCTGTGCCCCTAATGCCCATGGCAAAGAGCGATTTTAGCAGAATGTTGTGGGAGATGGTGTCGAACGCTGCGCTGAGGTCAAGTAAAATCAGCGCAGCGGAATCCCCTCTGTCTACCAGAAGGCGAAGATTGTCCATCACGCCAAGCAATGTCGTCTCTGTCGAATAGCCAGGGATGGGCTTGATGGCAATGTGGCCCCATTAATAGCCAGTGACTGTGGGGAAGAATGGTATCCTGCCTGAAGTCTAGTGAGCCTGCAGCCTGTAAATATAGTACAACATTGGTTGCCTAGTGCTCGTTGGGCAGGGGATATCTGCACTGTAAAGTGGAAGTTTATCATCTGAGGCATTTGGGGTTTTGCAATTCCCTTGGCTCTTGCTGACTCTTTACACCTTGAGGTCCATGGAGCTGCTCCCCCCTATTGGAGTATGTTTTGGGGACTGCTGCCTTTGCCCTGCCTGTCTGAGGGTCATCACTGGTCAGGCCTAGACCTGGGTGTGTATTCCGCTCCGCTTGTGGAGTTTAAGGAATTTTTCCCACTCTTTGTAACTCACATAGTTGTGAAAAACTTAACCCCACCCCACTTTTTCCTTGCTTGCCCTTGCCAACGTTAAGTCGGCGAGCACGAGCAAGGAAAATCTTACTCCGGACCACCTCCAGGTGAGATTTCTCATGAGGGCGGTCGCGGATGACCGCTACAGTTCGCGTTGAGAAACCTCCTGTTCGTGTTGAGGAAGCTTCCGTTCAAGTAGAACATCTACATTAGCAGCAGAAAGAAGCAGCACCCTGTCGGGCTGCGCATGGTGGCGTCCGCTCTGGACACACACCCGCTGCTAAAAAGCTGCGCGAACGGCACAACCTAACGCCCTCAGTTTTTTTGGTCACTTCACGGAGTCAGAACTCCACAAACTCCACCCAGGCTTAGTCAGGCCCTCTATACTGTTGGGAGGATTGGCATAACTGTGGAGGTAACTCTGTTGGTGAGTACCACAGAGGCCACCATTCTTGGACTTTGAGGAGCATCGGATAGCACTTCTGAGCCCTCTTCTCTATCAACTTCCATTGCAGTACCATTTTTGTCCTGGGCCCCTCATTTCAAGTGTGTCCAATCAGAAACAGTGGTGAATGGTCAGCTGCAGTCCCTCTCCTGGGCTTGTGGATGTTTTTAAGAGTCATATCTCACCCCACAAAAGCCTTCTCACAGATTGATGTCACAATCAGGTGCTACTGAAACAGGGAACACAGGGGGTGACTCGGACTCCTCACGGGGAAGACCTCATGGCAGCCATTCAGGGATCACGTACTGCACTGGAATATCAAATATAGGTGGTATTGATAGATGTTAATCTGCTGAGAGCAGATCACTTAAAAGTGTCTGACAAAGTCAACAATTCAGAAACTAACATCAAGACCCTGCAGGGAGAGGTGGCAACAGTCAAACGTCAGATGGCCAAAATAACGACTATGTTTGTGGAGCTGTGCGAGAGAGCAGTGGACGCAGAGGGACGCTCCCACTACAGCAACATCCAGATACTTGTGTTTCCCGAGAGATTAGAGGGCTCATCCACTGTGAGTTTCTTGGAGGACTGGATCAGATCATCTCTAAAACCACTGGCCTTTATGACATCTTTGTAATTGAGCAGGCCCACATAGCCCTGGTCCTGCCACCGCATCCCAAGGCATCATTGTTAAAGTGCTCAATTATCGCAGCAGGGAATGCATACTGAGAGCGGCCCAAGAGCAAGAAGTGACCCAATTTGAGAACTGTAACATACCTATCTTTCCAGATGAAACAAAACTGGTTCAGAAGCAGTGCAAGTCTCTCATAGCTGCCAAGGAGAAACTGATAGCAATGGGCTTGAGATATATGCTGTTGAATCCAGCTAAGTTGAAAGTAATGCATAATCATAAGGCCCACTTCACTTACAGAACGGAAGACGTTTGGGAATGGCTGGAGTTTAGAGATGTTACCACAAGCTTGAGTAATGGTGGCAGCTGACAATGAAAATTAGGAACACGTCCTCGTGCCACCCCTGGAGGGATCTGCTATGGCTTAGATGATCTGAGCTGTCTCCCTTGGACACTGACAGGATACATATTAGGGAGGATGGCGCAATGCATGTGACATTCCTGGCATCTTCTGAGGGGGTAGGAATGTCTCCTGAGCAATTGTCATTGGTAGATTTTGCCTTGAGGATCCTGTGCTCCATTTCTGAGATGATCCAAGAGACGGCTATTATGATGGGTGGAAATGGGCAGAGTTGAGGAGGTTTGCATAGATGGCACTATGGTGTAAATTTAGTTTGAGCTCTCAGAGGACTATCCAGTTGGTAAGTTGTGTCCATGAAAATCATTGGTTAATCTAATTTACACCTGTGTTTCTTAATTCAAATTCTGTGATTGAACAGTGTACTTGTGCTTTACTTGGATGTCCTTTGCTATTGGTTTTCAAAATGGGGATGATTGTGTGAGTACCTTCCTCTGTGGTGGCTGGTTCCTTGCATAAGTTAGTGGGTCACCGTTGGACCAGCTGGGTGTTGTGTTCATATTGACATGACTGTGGGTGTGCTCTTATAGTGTTATGTTAAAACTATGGTTGTCCATGGGAGAGTGGAGCATGGCAGGTTTGTTTCTCAGTTTTTATATGAGAGGTTTTTCTATTTGTTACAAGAGGGATGTAGCCATCTTAGCATGTGGTTATTTATGCAATTAGGACAGCAGAAATTACGACATAATGATCGATGTGTGAGGGATTGACACAGATATAATAAACACTATTGAGTGCTGTCACTCCTCAAATGTCACGGAGCTAGCATAGCATGTCTCCAGGAGACCCATTTAACTGAGTGGGAAGCCAAAAAGCTTGCAGAAAATGGAGGGGGCAGACATATTATGCTATTTATTCATCACTCTCCAGGGGGGTGTTGATCTTGATAGCCCCAGGAGTATTGGTTGCTGTTACTTATATTGAGGCAAATGTGGAGGGCCAATACATACTGATCCAGGGTACACTAGATGGGAAAGATGTGGTTATCATTAATTCATATGGTCCTAATACTCATGACAAACTTCTTTTATACTAAACTGAGAGATGTGATGTTGGCTTTGACCAGGATTGATACGTTCTAGGTGGGCGATTATAATTGTGTGATGAATGAGGATTTGGATCGCCGCCCTCCACGACAGGGTACTAAATCTAGGTTGTGTAGTGCTAGAGGCACTCTTATGGATTGACACCACGTGAGGACCTTTGACTACCATCATTTTAATTGATTTTTGGTGTTTTACTTTACCCTAGCCTGAATGTACATACTGCTTATGCCGTTTTCTCCCATGCAATCTTGCAGTTTTAAAGTGGGAGCTGTTACCAGGTAGAACAGCCTTGCCAGGAACAGAACGTGTGGTATTCGCATTTGAAAGCATGAGAGAGAGAGGTGTGGAATGTACTACTTGGTCTCGAGGTATAGTGTTAAGAGCAGTGGTTCTCAAATGTGCATTGTGTTGTACATTGACAGATGAAGTATGTGATGCTAGAGGCAGTGGTGCACAAATGTGTATTGTGTTGTACATTGGGAAGTATTATGAAGTTCTTACTATTGTCTTTGACATGCCCTTATGTCATCGTGAATTATGACTCTGTCTTGCTTGAGCTTTTTGCACGCACGGGCAGGCCTCTAGAGGGCTCAAGTTGTTTGGGCTGATCACTTTCAAGGTTGCTTTGTTTTTGGAGAGGAGATTGTTGAATGTATTGCCAGAGGCTTTCGTAAGCTTTGTTAAGATAAAGGCTGGAACATGTGAGAATGCAGAGGGAATGTGGGAACTCCTGTTGCCTTTGGAATGCTTGCATGAAAGGTGGCCATTTACAGTAAAGTTCCTTGGCATGGAAAGAAAGACTCTCAAACCATCTAGTGTGTTTTGAGACTATAAAGCTGAGGTTTGTTGACTTAGGAACCGAGATTGTTTGAGCCTGAGCAGTGGACGCATCAGCAGTGCAGGCATCTGGTTGCTTAGTCTCCTGACTTCGACTGTGAGTCCCCAAGACTAGAGTGGGTCAGGATGAAGATTGCAACAGGCGAAGTGTTTGATTGTTGATTAGTGCTATTGTGATGCATGGCTGCTTATGTCTGCATGTTCAGTTTCCAGTGTCTATAATCATCTAAGGTGTTTTCTTTTTGATGTGTGAGTGAGCCAGAGTGCACATCCAAAGTAATCATTTGATGTATTTAGTGTAAATATATCTTTCTGATTTCTTGCAGGATGTCCAGTATTATTTACTGCTTGTTTATAATTATTATTATCCATGCATTTAACTGTTGCATTTGCCAAGTCTGTTATTATTTATTGCATATATATATATATATATGTGTGTGTGTGTGTGTGTGTGTGTGTGTGTGTGTGTGCGCCGCGCGCGCGTGTGGGTGTGTATATATATATATCCACAAAAAATGCAGTGAAATTGATCTTTTGGCAAGAAAAACACCAGAACCGTGGACTCAATTACAAAGCGCATTTATTGCAACGCTAGGTCCTGACTCGTTTCGGAGTTGCTTCACTCCTTTCTCACGGGCAAGGTTCAGTGCATTTTCACTTTCTTTTAAAGAAACAAGTGCTCATTATGTGCATGATAATAAACATGAAAAACATACTCGTACTGGTCGACATCCTGAATGTCAATAAAGTTATAATGTATACACACAAATTGCATGTTTATTAATTGTATTAATCATGTTTACACATTTGTCCACTGGAGCTAAATTGTTTTGATCACACAATGCCCTCACTCACGACTTAGTACCTATTACAGAGGTAGACTTACTACATATGTACACCCTCCAATTTATAACTCTGTGTAAAGAACGTGTGTAGCTCATAGAAACAACGGGTTAATAATGCACCATGGATATCGCATGTAGGCTCACTCAAAAACAATGTCGATGTTTTTCACTCCACATAAGTGTATATTTTACATTATAGTTTATCATATACATTTCCTGCAATTTGTGTGTAAATCACTTCTTTAAGATGCTTATGGAGGTCTTCCTCCATATTCAAACTTTCCGGGATTTTTGTGTTGAGCTCTATTATATAACATGATTCTAGCCTTCTCAGCTTTTTCTCCGGGTCTCCACCTCTTATATTTTGAGGGACTGCATCAATTCCAAAATATACTAATCCTTGTGCACTTTTTCTGTGGTGGTGCCGTGCCCCTGGGTAAGATCTATCCCCAATTTGTTGGGCTTTGAGGTTTTGAAGCACTCGCGTGTGCTCTAGCAGGATTGTTCTACGCACGTACCTCAGGCCACAAGGGCACTGAAACATGTAGACAGCAAAGTCCGTCTTGCATGTAAATTGCCCTTTAATTATCTATTCTCTCTTGGAGAGTCCTGATTTGTATGGGGTGGTGTTTTTACAGTGGACACATGCTTTGCATTTTGAGCATTTGAAAAAAAACATCTTTTCTGTCTAACCATGTGGAAGTTTTAGCTTTGGACAGAGGTGCCATGTTGCTCACTAGCCTTTGTTTAAATGTTTTAGCACGTCTGAAGGTTATTAAAGGTCTCCTCTGTAATGACTTCCCTAACACAGGGTCATTGGGTATCATGTACCAGTGCTTGGATAAAATGTTCCTCACAATTTTATGTTGCTTATTATATGTGGTGATCATCCTGCACTGATTTTTATGATCACTTTCCAACTTTTTCTTTGTTGTACTCTTGTTGAAAAGAATTTCTTCCCTTGATTTTCTTTTAGCTTTGTAAATGGCTGATTTTATACATCGTTCTTAATATCCTCTAGATTTAAAACGCCTTTCCAAACAACTCAATTCTTTTTCACATCCTTCTTGATCATTACAGTTCCGTATGGTACGTAAACTTTCCCCATAGGGGATGCTTCTGATGAAATTCTTGGGGTGGAAACTCATTGCGTGCAGCAATGTGTTTTCCGCTGTGGGTTTACGATGCAGCATTGTCTCCAATCTTACTTCATTTATACATACTGTTAGTTCAAGTGTATATAAATGAAGGAAGATTTGAGACAACGAGTTTCCACCCCAAGAATTTAATCAGAAGTCAGAATGTCAACATCACAACTTTGGGCTATTTAGAGAGGTGCCAAGGAAGCACTATAAGACTGAACAGTTTCAGAATTAAGAACACTGTGCAGCCTTTTGTTTTTCTATTATGTATGTGTTCTAAATGTACTCGTTTTAGGTATTACAGAGCGCTGAGCCATCTGCATTTTTACCTTTAAAGCTGTTGTATTGTTGGAACAACAATAAAATGTGACTCAGTTGTTTAATAATAGGGTATCCCTTGAAGATTTTCTCCGATAATTTTTTTAAAAAAAAACATTTGATTAAAAAAAGTTCAGATACTTTGTTCAGATATCCACCACTGTGTTGCAATTTGCCCCAAGGTTGAATGCGTAATCTTCTGGTCCACCCTTTACTGAAGGTTTACCACGGAACACCTGTTTCTTAGCTTTCTGAATGACCCATGTGTCCTGGGTATATTGCACACTAAGACTATAACAGTTGGAATTGGAAATGCTGATATAATTTATAGAGGTTTAGCTTCTCTTATCTGGAAAAGCATTGTGTCAACTACGTTCGCGTCTCAGTAAGTCCTTATTTCTGTTGAATTTAAAACAAATAATAACTGCTTTAGATTTACATGAATAATTACACATTCCATGGATGTTTTAGTCATTAAAGCTGCTGCCTCAGGCTATACTGGTTGTTAAAGGCCCGGAACCCGAGTTATAAGCCTGAGCCGCAGGCGAGGGCCTATAACAAGGGAGAGGTCCTTTAACAACCAATGTAGCCTGAGGCAGAAGGGCTATAGGGCTATTAGAAGATTCCACCCACTAAGGGTAGAATGTCTTAAATTAAAAAAGTAAAAATCTGAAGATAAACATTGAAATGTTGGAGCTTCCGGCTTATACCAGCCATTCTAAGAGCAGAGCTTCTCCATTGTTGCCAATGGAGCTTCCAACATTCCAATGTTATAATTAGATTTACATGCCTCTCATACAAAGCACCACTTTAAAAGCTGGGTAAAAAGTTTGATTACTTCAAAAAGCATAAGGGTAGAATGGTGGGAGTGGGCTATTCACAGAGAACATGCTTAGCGAGAGTAGGATTGATGGCTACTGAAGAGAAGTATGACTTGACAACAACAGCGGTGTGGTAGAACGGTCGGTTTTACTTTCTAAGTGTAAAAGCTGAGTGTACATTAAGTAGTGACTGGTGTGAGAGCAGTTTGGAGAAGAGGGCATCGCTCAGTTGGATGTTGAGCTTCTCACATAGGATGAGCAGAGTGGAGGGTTCAAAAAGAAAATGGCCAACAACTCTTCATAACAACGGTAAATGCAATAATGAAAAACATACACTCATCTGCTCCGAGGCAGTAAAGAAAAAAGGAAGAATATGGCTGACAGAGATGTTTTTGTTGGGCTGTGGAGTCCTATTTCTTTGTTTGGTTGTTAAAGTTCTCTTTGAGGCTCTTTGAAGGCTGCTTGGAGGTGACAAATAAACAGATCCGCGAGGATTTTGCGATTTGCAAAAATAAATCAGGAAAGCGGCAGTTTTGTAAAAATGCAGCGATTTTTACAAAGCTGCCGTGAAATTTGGATGGTTGGTCAGCTCTTGGAAGGAGGCCCCTTGTAGGTGTCTGTGTTGACAGGACAGCTGTATGCAATGTCAATATGTGTTGCAGTGTGGCATATTTGTTAGACCTTTGCAGGTATCAGCAGATAAATGTTACAACAATGTCTGTCTAATGTTTCAGGAGCTGGGGGAGGTCTCTTTTTAGCAGATCTCACCTAACCTGCTGGAATGTCGGCCCCACGTGTGTATTCCTGCACGTTGCCCTCGTGGGGAACAAGGTGCCGCTTCACTCCTAAAAGTAGCCACCGCTCCCCCCCCCCATGGTGAATCTCTAGTAGATGCCGGAAAAGCGAGATTTCGGACAGCCTGAGCATCCTGTGGGGGAAGCAAGCGAAGGGGGTGTGAGGGGGAGGGTGACAGACATCTGACCAAACCCACAGCAAAGTGGGACCAGCGGCAACTGCAGGCATTTAAATGAAGAACAAACTGCAAGGGACGGAAAGATGTGCAGCGTGGATAGGGCAGCAAAGGAACAGGTGAAGGAGCTGCGAATGGGACGTGAGGATGAGGATTGGAAGAGGAAGAGATGGAGAGGGAGAAAGAGTGAGGGGGTGCGGACGGGGGAGGGCTTGATGATGTAGAGATGAGGGGAAGAGAGATTGGAGGAGGGGGAGAGAAGGGTGAGATGTGAAGAAAGAGTGAAGGAGCTAGAAAGGGGAAGGTTGGAAAGAAATGGAAGGTGTGAGTTGGAGACGGTGGGAAGGAAGATAGAGATGGCAAAGGAGAGATGGGATAGAAGAATTAGGTGTGCAAAAGGAGGCCAATGCTAAAGAGGGGAGGGAGGGAGAGGCCTTGAGGGGGGCAGAACGAGGTTGAGATGGGGAAAAGAGGAGCAGAAGAGAAGGGAAAAGAAGGGAGAAAGAGTACAAGATGTAGAGAGCGGTGGGACAGGAGAATAGAGATGCGAGGAGAATGAGTAAAATGTTCCCCGAGCAGAAATAGACGGGGGCGGTGAGAGCTTGAGAGCTGAAGTGGGGGAGGGGGGCAAAGAGGAGGGAAGAGAAGAGGAGGAGAGGAGGGGATATGGAATATAAACGAGAGACAAAGATAGAAGAGATGGGAAGACAAAGGAGATGTGCGGGAAGTGAATGTGCGAGAGAGGCAGGAAAGAATAAGTGAAAGATGGGGAGGGAGGGAGGAAGCGAAAGATGCGGAAGGAATGAGAGCCAGAAGGTAAAGAGGAGAGGGGACGAGAACTAAGAGGACTCGAGAAAGAGTGAACGCTGCGTAGACGGATGAAAGAGAGAGGAAGAGGAGGACACCTGGGACGAGGAATAAAAGGGGTACAGGGAAAGCTAGAGAGGCGGAGACGTGGGGAGAAGAAGAGAAGTAACCCAAGGGGTGAGAGGAGGGAATAAGAAAGGGCAGGGATAAGAAGGGTGAGTTAAAGAGAGACAAGGAGAGGAAGAGAGATCCGGTGGGGGGGGGGAAATGGCTAGTAGTTCAGATGTGGAGGTTGGACAAACTGAAAGCAGGAGGGCAAGGCATGAAAGGAAGAGCCGTGTACTAAAAAGAACCGAGGCAGAAAATTGGAGTAAAAAAAGAGAGAAAAAACAACGAAGAAGAGAACAGAACGAGTTAGGAGGAAAGAGCATTTGAAAGAGAATGATAAGAAGCACTGGAATGGGAATTATAGGGATGAGAAGTAATGGAAGCAAGAACAAAACTGAAAACGAGAAAAAAGAAAGGGGAGGAAGGAAATAAAGAGAGTAAAAAGGAAAGGGGCTATGGAAACAGAGTAAATAAAGGAAGAGGAGCAACAAGGATTGAGAAAAATAACAGAAAAGCAAGAAAACGAAGAGAGAGAAGGAATGATTGAAATGGAAATAACAGAATTATTTTAGGTCTGTGTTGACAGTACAGCTGTCTGCGATGTCAGTATGTGTGCCTTATTGGATAGGCCTTTGCAGGCATCAGGGTGTCAATACTTGTGCTCACAAAATTCCAAGGAAAGGGAAGATGGTTGGTGGCCATTGAATCATGTTGCTGCATGACGAAAGGTTTCCTGTCTGTGCAGAATGCACTGTTCAACGTAACCGCCGCGAAAACTACAATTATCAGGCTACATGAGCTATCAAATTATTTGGAAATGGTAACCTGTGCTGGAAAGTAGGAGGAACCCACTTGATCTCACTTCCGGCAGCTAATTTCCCAGAGAAAAATGCTGAATTTGTCTTGGTGCCTGATAATTCAGCAGCGCCTGCAAGCTGTTTGTATTCGGCTGGGTGCAGCAACGTGCAGGCAGTTGGAGGGCTTTCTTTTTTCAACATTCAGCTGGGAGCAAAAGTGATCTTACCTCTATTAAAATCCCCTCGAAATTGCAGGGCAGACAATGGTCTCTACAACAGGTATCTTAACCCTGTAAGATATTTTAAAATGCAGCCTCTATGTAACCAATTGAGTAACCTAGAACAGATTTACTGTCACATTTGTCTTCTGTCACAAATATCTTTGCAGCAAATTAAAAAAAAGAAATATTATGTTGCTACCAATGTTGCGGGGCATCAGTGGCACCAGCAATTGGCAAAAGAGGGTGCCTGAGCATGAGGTGTCCTGCCTCTCGGATCCGTAGGCAGTGGTGCCCCAATAGGGGTGCATACACGGCACTAGAACATCCCAGGGATAAATACAGCTCCCTCCTACGAGGTTAGGACTGGTGCTGTGCTTTCATAGAGCTTCAGACACTTTAAACATGCCTATTTCAAAGTGGAATACTCTGTCAAAACAGCGTCCATTGATTTCAGGCTGAAAATGAATGATTATGAGTAAAATAAAGTGCTGCAAAAAAGCCGCTACATTTCCATATTTGGGCCGCTAAATTTCCATATTGGTGCCGCTAAATTTGCTAATGCATGCCGCAATATTCTGGGGTGTCTGAACAAAGGTATAATGTATAATGCTGGCCTCCTATCTTGCCTTAAAATCAGCATTATTCGCACAATACAAAGTAATGATGCAGGTGCATATAGGAAGTACATGGTGAATTTAATATATTTAATAACAGTTTAGTCTCTATGCTCATAACTCCAGATAATCAGTAGCTTCACCATCGACACCGCTGAAATTCATGCAACTATAAAGGTAGGCCTTCTCATTTGTGCTGTCCATCTTCCAGTTAATAAGTGTCCCCTAATTATATAATTTCTAATACTACTACTATGATAATTTAATGGAGTGAGCACAGAGTGCGAGTCAGATGGAAGTTAATCACCATGCTGAGAGTGTAAATTGTGCACTGGAGAGCAGTGTGAGAAATGTTAGCAGCCACGGAGGACTTCAAGCTGTGGTGCTACAAATCTATGAATTTTGTCTACCAATGAATTCCTGCATCAGTTCAACTAAGCTTTACATATGTGTGCTATACAGCAAAAATGAGCAACTATTTTCCTCTGTCAAATTGATTGCTCATGCCGAGAGAATCCAATATTCCTTCAATTTGTACTTGTGACTGAAGGACAGATATTAATAGCAAACAATGAAAGATTGTTAGCACTTGTTCATCCTTCCCCCTTACATTACATATCATGTGAGGTGTGTTTGCCTCATTTAGGTACAATATGAACTAGTTAAAGAAATCAAAATCCCTCCTACCAATCCTCCCTAGTCCCCTCTCAAATACGAAGAGCAATATAGCAGGAATTCATCCACAGCTTTTTCTGCGTCCTTGCAGATAGTTACGCCAGATTCTGGCTGGACAGAGACATGTAGACAGGTCTCTATAATTCCTTTTCTTTATTTCGTTTTGTCTTGTTTTCTGACTTTCCTGGCCTCTGTTTCTGTATGGCAGGAAGCTGGGAACTCCTTTAGGGGCGGACTACTGATTTTGGCCCACTATACCACTCAAGACAGAGACCAGTCATATACTAATCAGTCTGGTTCCATAAGAAAGGTCTAGCCCAAACTGCCAGACCAGGTGCCTTTCCAGACAGGAGCACAAGCAACTCCATATTGGTGTCAGTCTACTTGGGGATTATCAGTGAATTATAGCTTGAGTCCTGTGTCACAGTATGCACAGTACCTATGTCTAGGTTATGCCCATCACACTTAGGATATTTATTACGGCAAACAACAAAGTGTGAGAAGAAATGTTTCATTCATCTCAGGTGCTGGGGATCACTTGGGATGTATTCAAGACCCACAATGCTACTCTAGATGGAGATAAGAATTGTTTTGCAAGTATGCCACCCAACACATTTCTGTTTTCCTTAGTACAATGCCATAGGTGTAACGGGTATGACCAGACTTGGGCCCTTTGCTCACTTTGCCATACTGGAAAAATTGTTTAACAAATTAGGAAGTTGGGAGGAGGGAGGAGAAGGGGAATTGCCGGCAATAACACTCATGTTCCTTCATAACTAATAAGGAATCTTACACGGCTATATGCATACTTAGGCTCAATGTTTTTACAGATTAAATTTGTGGCAACTGTAACTGTTGTACACTAATTGTACTTATATTTCAATTCCAGGTTACTAAGCAACTCAGTTATATATTAAATGTGAATTCTTCCTACCTCAGTTTCACAGGATGTCAATTACCCCATTAGAACAATGTTTCATATCATATGACGTCACACGTTTACAAAATATGATGGTAGTATAAGGAGACACAACATGATCATTGCAGTGTATTAAATATTATATTTAGTTTTCCACTTTTAGTTGTTAGTTGGACCGCTTTATCATAATTGTCAAATTTAAATACAATTCAGTAAGCAATAAGATGGGGAGGAGTTTACCTATAATACATTATATGACATCTAATATTTAAATTATTACATATAGGATAAAGTGCCTGATCTCCCACTAGGGTAAAGTGATACAGAGTAATAAGAGAATATTTCATTTTCTCCCTAATATTGCATCATAGATCTTTCCAGTTGTCCTAACTTCAATGTCCGTAAACCCAGCTGCGGCCAGAAGCTCATTGTACTCCAGCGCGGTCCTCTCTTTTCCTTCTGTTTGTACCAGCATATTCAAGGAATACAACTGGGCTGTCAAAGGTCCACTTTTATCTTCGTTCAAAATGGTTTCCACCAGGAGTACTCCACCACCTGGCACGAACAAAATAAATATTAGTTGGATTTCCCCATATAATATTTTGTGTACCATTTAAGTATATGAACTGTGAAATATTTCTGATATGTCTGTTTAATGAATTAAAGAAAGCAAAAAGCAAGCCAAGTAAGAAAACAAAAAAATATTGATTTACACATTTCACGAAGAGCCTAACAGTTCCATGACTTTTAATAGTGGCTGCCTTTCTCAGCATTCTAGTCCGATAACTTATTAAAAATATATATTTTTTTATCATTTGCCATCAAATTAATGCATAACGCAGCAGGATAAGACCACCATTTTCAGTTCACCCCCAGTAAAAATACCCACCCAGTCACCCCCCCACTACACAGTGAGATACCAGATAATGTAATCACAGTTGCCATACCCTAGTTAGATCAATCCTAAAAGACCCGCAGGAGAATAGAAACAGAAAAGACAAGTAAAAAATAACCAACGCTATAAGCTGCCAGCTGCCAGTAAAGTGCCAGAGTGCTTACATAAACTCAAGCTTAAAGTGCATCATGCCTCAGCAACTCCTATTATCGACCCATTCTAATAATGGACCCAACCTCCTCAATCCCTTTCTTTTTTTGCGAATCCCCTTCCTTAGGAAAGTTGCCTTTTCTAAATTATAGACAGCTAGCACCCTTGTTAGCCACTGTTGAAACGAAGGTGGGCTGCTATCTAGCCAGGCAGAAGCAATTCATAGACGAAAAACAGTCATAACAATAAAAATCAGCTGTCTGCCTCTTGTTGGTCTCTCGAATTCAGACACTCCTAAGAGGATCACAGCAGGGGATAGATTTATCGGAATATTTCGTTTATTTGACAGGAAATCAGTAATCTGAGATTTGATAGTTGATAGGGTCGGACAGGAAGTAAAAATATGCACAATATGAGCACCCCTAAAATGACATCTAGGGCAACGGGTGCCTTCACCGTCCCCCTATTTAATAATCTTACTAGGAGCGTAATATAAATTAAAACACGCTTTGTAATTTTGAACACATAATTTAGCTGAAATAAATGATGTCTGAGCAGGAGCAAAATATGCCCGAAAAGAGGCATCTGAGATGTTCGGTTGTTCTTGCCATCTCCATGAGTGCTTATCTAAATCATCCCTCATGTAGTTATTGGGAAAGGAGTATATGAATCCTGTTGATGGCTTATGCTCAGCTACCAAAGCATCAACCAATTTACACTGTTCAAACCCTATAGCCCCACCAGTTGCATGGAGGAGGAAATCCCTTACTTGTAAAACTTTAAAAAAATCCTTATGTGTAAGCCCAAATTCTTCTCTGATTTCATGAAATGACTTTATTGCCCCATAGGAGAAAAATAGACCCATCTTGTTTAAGCCAGTATTAACCCACCTTGCTGTATATATGTCTGAAAAACATCCTGGAAGATTTAGATGATCCCTCAGGGGGTTGTAGAAGATAAGTCAACCTAAACCCAGCAGTTTGCGCACAGAAAACCAAATCTCAAATGCATTCCGCAAGGTCTTAAAATGAACGCGTTTGAAATAGGTCATATAAATTTGCCTCCATGAATTCCCCCATGCCCCTTCACCTATCAGTAACTCAAATGGGGAAGGGAAATAAACAGTACCTGCATGCGATGGACTTTCTCTTGTAATAAAGGGACAAGATTTTGTAGCACTGTGGCCCAGTAATACAGTTTTAAGATAGGGAGCCCCCACCCTCCCCTGTCCTTAGGGAGTGTCAAGAATGTCATGCCTCACCGGGGTTTAGAATAGGCCCATACGAATTGTGAAATTATTTCATTTAGCTTCTTAAACCATAAATTACCTATTCCTAATGGGATCACTCCAAAAAAATAAAGAATCTTAGGGAAAAAAATAATTTTAATGACACTATATCGTCCTGACAGGAAAAGGTGTAGGTTATTGAGTCTCTGCAGATCTTTCTTGGATTTTTCGATTAAAGGCTCAAAATTATCCCCGATAATAGAATGCACGTTAGGCCTGATAGTGACTCCCAGATATATCCCGTTTACGGCCCTTCGTGGTTTCTGCCAAGACAGCATACTGTTAACCAAGATTACCGTTTTGTCCTTATTTAACAAATAACCTGAAATATGTCCAAATTTCCCCGCTTCTTTCTCCATTTCCAAAATTGCAGTCTCAGGCTCAGGTGTAAACACCGCGATGTTGTCCGCGTAGGCAAGTGTTTTAGTGTACCATCCATTGTATTCATTGGGAAAATCCTTATGTTAGCTTCTTGTCTGCGAACAAACAGATCGATGTATAGGGAAAAAAGCAAAGGGGAACAGGGGCAGCCTTGCCTCGTCCCTCTTAAAATTGAGAATGACTCTGAGAGTTCCCCAGCTACAAACACCCTTGCCTCAAGTTTATAATAAAGCGCATTGAGTGCTTGTCTAAATTCAGGCCCTGTTGATTTGCGCAAGTATTTTCCACAAGTAGCTCCAGGAGACCCTGTCAAAAGCCTCCTCGGCGTCTAATAAAATGAAGGCCATAGGGTCTCCTGCTATCTGAACAGCATTGAATAACGTATTACCTGCCTGATGTGATCTGTGGTACTTTTCCTGGGTATGAACCCATGTCGCCATCCACTCACTACTTTGCTAACAACAGGAGACAAACGAGAGGCTAGAATTTTAGAACACATTTTAGTGTCCCTGTTAATAAGCATAATTGGCCTATAAGATCCAAGCTCTCTCACAGATTTGTTTTTTTGGGAGAACACCACAATTTTCACTATGGACCAAGAAGGGGGAGGTTCATTGCCTTCATATATATGTTTGAACAGTTCCACAAAGCAATCCCTAAGCTCTGATGCAAATGTCTTATAGAATTTCATTGGAATCCCATCTTCCCCAGCGGCCTTCCAAGTCACCAATGAGGAGATAGCTGTCAGGATCTCTTCCCACGGGGGAGTCCCCTCCAACCCTGCCTGATCATCATCATCATCAAGTTTCATGATTGTGCTAGAATCTAAATATTTGGAAAAGTCCTTCAGATCCCCCACCCCAGTCTCCAAGTACAATCTCTGGTAGAATCTTTCAAATGCAGATCTTATCCCGGCAGGATCAGAAACAATGGTCTGATCTAGGTCCCTTATTTCCCTAACTGCATTCTGCCTGTTCTTTTGCCGAGTCCTTATGGCTAACGTGCACCCCATTTGTTCACCACTTCATACACTTGCTCACTGCAAACTAAAGATTTTGCTGCTGTTTTTTTAATTGCAATATAATGTATGGTTGCTTTAGCCCTCATGACTCCAATCTGTGCTTCCTGACAATCCCTCCCTGTAGTGTATCCATTATTAATTTTTTTTCTTCCTGGGCTAATAGGGCATATAATTCTTGCAGCTTTTGTTTCTCCTTCCTTACCCTAGTTAGCGAGAATTGGAGAGTTTCCCCCAATCCCCGCTTTTAATGTATCCCGCACTATTTCCAGGGAGGTGCCACCCAAATTTTCACTAAGGAACCTCAGAATCCAATTTTTCATAAGAGTCACATATTCATCATTTACCAGTAGTGTCCGCTCAAAACTCCATTCACTACCACTTTTGCAAGACACCCCCTCCGTAACTACCAAGACTAACAGATTGTGGTCAGATATGACCCGGGGGAAGAGTTCTATATCGCAATCTTGAATTATAGCATGTGGAACAAAAAAGAAGTTGAGACGTGCATGTGAGTGATGGGGTGATGAGAAAAAGGTAAAACCATGTTCAGTTGGCTTCCTACACTGCCAAACATCCATCAGGGTATAGTCTTTACACATATTTTTAAGCACCTGAAATACCCTAGGTGTCCTACCATAATATTTATAAGGTTCCTCAGCCGACCACTTGTTGGCCAAATTGATGACCTACTCACCCTTGCCGCCACCGCCGAGAGTCACATTGGGGTGATTAAGAGCCGCAGGAGACGCAGGAGACACCGCCGCCACCGCCAAGAGTCCAGAGGTACCGGACTCCGCGCCGCCGCTCCGGGAGACCACAAATCCCGGCAGGCCTCGCGGCGGCGCGTCAGAGCGACGCGGCTTGCGCACAGAGAGCGCCAACGGGGAGCATAAAGCGCAGCAACCCCGGCAGAGCGGGGGAAACCTACTCACCCTTGCCGCCACCGCCGAGAGTCACATTGGGGGTGATTAAGAGCCGCAGGAGACGCAGGAGACACCGCCGCCACCGCCAAGAGTCCAGAGGTACCGGACTCCGCGCCGCCGCTCCGGGAGACCACAAATCCCGGCAGGCCTCGCGGCGGCGCGTCAGAGCGACGCGGCTTGCGCACAGAGAGCGCCAACGGGGAGCATAAAGCGCAGCAACCCCGGCAGAGCGGGGGAAACCTACTCACCCTTGCCGCCACCGCCGAGAGTCACATTGGGGGTGATTAAGAGCCGCAGGAGACGCAGGAGACACCGCCGCCACCGCCAAGAGTCCAGAGGTACCGGACTCCGCGCCGCCGCTCCGGGAGACCACAAATCCCGGCAGGCCTCGCGGCGGCGCGTCAGAGCGACGCGGCTTGCGCACAGAGAGCGCCAACGGGGAGCATAAAGCGCAGCAACCCCGGCAGAGCGGGGGAAACCTACTCACCCTTGCCGCCACCGCCGAGAGTCACATTGGGGGTGATTAAGAGCCGCAGGAGACGCAGGAGACACCGCCGCCACCGCCAAGAGTCCAGAGGTACCGGACTCCGCGCCGCCGCTCCGGGAGACCACAAATCCCGGCAGGCCTCGCGGCGGCGCGTCAGAGCGACGCGGCTTGCGCACAGAGAGCGCCAACGGGGAGCATAAAGCGCAGCAACCCCGGCAGAGCGGGGGAAACCTACTCACCCTTGCCGCCACCGCCGAGAGTCACATTGGGGGTGATTAAGAGCCGCAGGAGACGCAGGAGACACCGCCGCCACCGCCAAGAGTCCAGAGGTACCGGACTCCGCGCCGCCGCTCCGGGAGACCACAAATCCCGGCAGGCCTCGCGGCGGCGCGTCAGAGCGACGCGGCTTGCGCACAGAGAGCGCCAACGGGGAGCATAAAGCGCAGCAACCCCCGCGTCGCGGGACGCGAGCGGGACGCCCGGGGCTAAGCCCGGGCAAAGGGCGGGCCCTCTGTGGCCCTCAGAGGCCAGAGGAGCCGGGCCTGGGCCAGAAACTCTGCCTCATTGACTTCCATGGATATGGTCTCAACAGAACTGTAAGTAGGTCACCCACCTGTAGTTTTCGCAATCGTATCCTTCAGGAGTCTGACTTTCTGGGACCAACTGTTCTTTTAGCTATACATATCTCCTGCCTTACTTCCAGGTACTTCTGGGGTTACTGACATGAGCTGCCCGGAAACTAGAAGCAGGGCTGCTGCTGTAAAGAAACTGACTGGTACTCTGGATGACTTTATTGTTCGGACAAATGCTTTAATTGATGAAGGGATAGTAATTATGGATAGGAGGGTGTCCCAGGACCTAGCTGCAGCGAGACGATCCTCCCTAGGTCTTATCGCTAAAGCTCGTACTCCGAACAATGTTTCTGCTCTGGGAAATCCTAGAAATGTACAGAACGATAGGGGTCAAGTCGCCCCAGGCTCACAGGAGGACCTGGAGGCTACACCTAATCTTTCTCTGCTTGTGACTAGCACTTCAGTTGAAAAGGAGACTGATATTTTAACTATAGCTAGTGATTCAACACAAAGGGGTTTGAAGGAGGGGGCGATCCCTAAACAAAAGATTAATACTCAAAAAACTGTAAAATCTAACAGGAGCCAAGGGAGAAAGGTAGATATTAGTAAGAATGCAGACCCGGCCAATTTAGAAGTTCTGCCACTGAATGTGAATACTAATAGAGTGCTTCACACTAGTGATAATGGGTTAACTCTTCACGCTAATGCTGGTTTACCACTGAGTCTCCCGGATGATACCATCTCAGATAGCAGTCTTGAGGATATCTTGGATTTAAGCGGCGCTGTTACGAATCTAGATGAAGGTAGTGAGGGCAACTGTAGCCTAAATATGGCTAATAATAACATCCTGGCCATGTTGAAGACTCTCCTCGAACCAATCGAGGTTAGGCTACGGTGCTTGGAAACTATATTAAAAAACATCCATAAAGATATAAGTGCCCCTAGCTTCAATCTGGATAACAAAATTCCATCTGGGAAAAATCAAATGACTAGGCCGCCACCAGCTGTCAAAAATGTAGCTACTACCAAATCACTGCCAAAAACTATACCAACCCCTAAAACTCCTGCCCAGATTGATATAGTAGTCCCAGTCCAAGAAACTCCTAAACCACCACATGATAAGGATAAAGATAAGTCTAAAAAACGGGATGTGCGTAGAAATATACATTTACCCCCAAAAGCCGCACCATACGTTGTGGTCCTTACAGGAGTCCCCCAATTAAATGATAATTCTAATGAAAATAATGGTGGACTTGTAAATAAAACCATCCATTGGCTAAATGATAATTACCCTCTCCCGCCAGCAGTAAAAAGTAATATTTTGATGGTTGAAAGGGCCCCATGGATTGGTTATAACAAAAAAAGGACACACGGCGACTGTGTGGTAATAACATTTGAGAACCCATTGACTGCTAAATACATTACTACAAGACCCCCTAGAAATCATGGTCTCTCTGTTACGGCTAGGGGATTATCTTATTTTTATCCTGAGGGCGAACACCCTGATAATAGGTGGAGCTGGACTAGGGACAACAGACATCAAGGAGGTAATATGGGTTGGGCTCCCGATAGTAATTACTATAACACGCAAGGTGGAGGGAGAGGTGAGGATGGTTGGAATGTAGTGAAATATAGATCGAGGTCCCCTCACTTTCGACCACAGAGTTTTGACCAAGGTTGGTTAGGTAATCCACAATTCCCTCCGATCTTCCCGTGTTTTAATCGATTCGACTGCTTGGAAGCGGTGGATTGACTCCCAACGATCAAAAATGAGGCCTTGAGGCCTTCCAAATCTGTAGATTTGGGGCCTATAAAACCATTGGGGCATGTCGAGACTCAGGAGTCATATGTTGAGCCACTAGAAATTCATGGGGAGGATGCGTCTATATCAGGGAGCCTCAGTGGTGTTACTGGAGCTACTGTTGAAGAGCCACTTACAGAAGATTATTGTAAGGTTGTTTTTTGGAATGTGGCAGGTTTAAAGCAGAAAATTCTAAATCCGTCCTGGTGTAATGTTATTGCTGATGTGGGTATATTAGCCTTACAAGAAACCTGGACCACCGCAGCAATACATCTAAATGGTTACAGAACTTATTTTACACCTGCAGTGGGAGGAGTACACGGAAGACCAAAGGGGGGACTCTCCGTGTATATATCGAATCTCCTAGTTACTGATAAAATTACTTTTCTTCCTGGTTCCAGTTATTACCAGAAAATTGTCATTGATACAAGGAAGGGTCCAACGATTGTTCTTTTTAACTTTTACAATAACTGTTCAAGTAGCGTAATTAAGGATGTTTTTGTTAACATAAGTGCAGATATACAGAATACTCTTGAGGAAAAAAAGGGTGAAGTCATGGTATTATGGGGGGGTGATTTTAATTGCTCTTTGTGCAAAAAGGGTCAGAAGGGTATTTGCGGTTTGATGTTGGAGCAGGACATTAGCTTGACGCATTTTGAACATACCCTTCTAGGTGATTCATTGAATGAGATGATTTTTAATTTTGATTTGGGTTTTACGAATGAGTTAGCCCACCACACAATGCCATTTGGTCCAACTTTTGTGGGGCGGGGGGCTTCGACCATTATTGATTTTAGTCTCTGTACAACTAGCTCGGCGGGCAGACTGATTAGTTCTAGTATCATGCACTTACCACTAAGTGACCACTACCCACAGGTACTAAAAATGGAGAATTTATTTTCTCTTGTGGACCATGTAGCAGGTCCCAATACCAAGGCGCCGGACGTGATTTTAGGTACCCAAAATGGATATAGTCTTAAATGGAGTAGAGTGGTCCCGGCAGATTTTTTATCTAAATTAGTGAATAAGTGCAGGAGTAATTTTTTGACCTGCCTGAACGAGCATGCTGACAGTAATGAAATTTTAAATAATTTTTATACTATTTCTATTGCAATCAAGGAGGCGTTGTGGGTTGCAAAGAAAAACTCCCTAAAGCACAATAGAAAATGGTTTGATAATAAATGTACCAGTGCCCTATCAAAGCTCAGACAAGCGATCCATAAAAGACCACGGGATGTAAATCAAATTAGAATCCTGAGGAGGGACTATAACATAGCATTGAAGGATAGGAAGGTGGCAATAAGGAAAGAGGCCTGGGACGATCTATGCGAGGCGTCACAATCAAAGGATCCGGCAGCTTTTTGGAGGGTAATTAATACCCCGTTACTGTATGAAAAAAAGGCGCGGATGGAAATCGCCATCCCTGAAGATGAGTGGGTGGCGCACTTTTCCTCGCTCTATAAGGCTGTGGAACCAGTCCGTGACACAAGTCAGGACTCTATGTGCCCAAACATAGATTCAACTAAAGTCCTGGTCGTAACCTTGCCCGAAGTTCTGGCGAGCTTAAAGGCAACCAAAGGGGGTAAGGCGGCTGGACCAGATGGCATACCAGCAGATCTCTACAAGGCCAATACTGATCTATGGGGGCCTTTGCTTGTCCAGCTTTTTAATGTTGCTCTGGCTAAGGGCTTAGTTCCTACCTGGCTTACATCAATTATAGTCCCGATATTCAAGAAAGGTGACAGGCAGAATTGCATGTGTTATAGGCCAATTTCTTTATTGGACTCCTCAATTAAAATTTTAGGGAGAGTTGTTTTAGACAAATTGCGAATCTGGTCAGAAGAGAACGGGGTGTTATGTGATTTCCAATTTGGGTTTCAAAGAGGTTTAGGAACTATAGAGCAGGGATTGAATCTGTTAATCCTGCAGCAGAAGTATGTAGCAGTTAAAAAACAACGTCTATACCTCACATTTGTTGACTTATCGTCAGCTTTTGACTGTGTTTCACACAGTAAATTGTGGTCAATTATGACCGAATTGGGGGTTGACAATGCTATTATCTGCTTCTTGCGAGATCTATATTCCGGGGCCAATGCAAGTGTCCGTTTTGGGAAAAATGGTGAATGCACAAGACAGTTTGGGATTGGCCGGGGTGTACGCCAGGGGTGTGTTTTAGCCCCATTTTTATTCTTGCTATACATAAATGGCTTTGAGAAACGACTCGTGCAGGAGGGTAGGGACATGCCTATGGTGGGTGGAAGGCCTGTCCCAGCCTTGATGTACGCGGACTATGCCGTTTTGATGGCACGAACCCCAATGGCGTTACAAATTTTGGTTTCCTCTTTTAATAGTTTCATGCTTGGTTTAGATCTAAAAATAAATTGTTCAAAAACACTGTCCATGTTTTGTGGGCCGAGATCAAACAAGCGTTTGAAACCTATTTTTATAAATTCCAATCCCCTGGAAAAAACCTCCACTTTTCCCTATTTGGGAATTCTGTTCCACGAAAGTGGTTCATGGACTAGTGCAATCCAGGCTAGATCTTTGTTGTTTTCCAAAACTATTATGGCCTTAAAATGTTTCATGAGAAAACTAGGGAAAAAACCCATAAAAGAGATTTTAACTATTTATAGGGCAACTTGCTTAGCAGTTGCTACCTATGGATCAGGGCTGTGGGGTTACTCTAACATTAGCACAATTCAAACCATGGAAAATAAATTTTTACGCCACATCCTGTCTGTACCTGAAAGTACTGCAACTATGATCTGCCATGTTGAGTTGGGAGTAATTTATGTTACTGATACTATTAAGATTCAACCCATCCTCCTATGGCATAGGGTGTGGACAAATGATGAATGTTTGGTTAATCGGGCTATTTTAAAGGACGTTTTAGTATTGGACAATATTAATGATTCTAAATGGATATGTTATGTCAAGGACTTTCTCAGTGAAATGAATTGTGTTCAATATTTTGAGGACCCACCAACTATGGCATACATATCGAGAAGAGACTTGAAAAATCTGTGTATTGCTCATCTCAGGGATAAAAGACATTTAGAGGAGGCAAGGAAAAAGACTGTCTCTGCCCATCAGGATATTTTATGCGGAGATAAACTACAGCCATACCTGTCCCTATATATGTCCAATCACGAACGTTTCCTTTTAACCCGATTTAGACTCAATATTGTTTTTAGAGTCTTGTCTTTTCCCGTGATGAATTGTTGGTTGAAAGAATTACCCTTTTGCCCATGTGATGATGTTTCCCCACAGTCTGATATTCATATTTTATTCTTTTGTAAATTTTATACCTTTGCGCGAAAGAAATGTATCATCCCGATTCTTAAAGACTTAAATCTACGAAGATGTCGCTTAGCGTTTTTAGAGTGCCAGAAACTGGAAACTGTTTTTATGGTAGCCTCAATGGGTGAATTTTTTAAATCTATTTTTAAATGTCGTAAATCGATTTTAATGAACTAACCTCCTTATTGTACATAGGTATTTTAAAAAATGAATACATGACTCCCTGTGTAAACTGTATTTTCTATATGCTACTTTTATGGTTATTTTTGTCTTTTTAACCGAATAAAGTATTTTGAATTTGAATTTGATGTTAAGATCTCCACATAAAATGATGGGAGCTGGCCAAGACACCAGTTTGTTGTTTAACCAGTCGTAAAGCCCAGAATCATCAAGAATTGGCCCATATAAAGAACACAGTGTAAAGATGCACTTATTAGATTGAAATTCCAAAATCACCCATCTCTCCCGACTATCTGTACTAATATGTGAAAAAAAATTAACTAAATCTCTTTCGGCAAGAACTGCCACCCGACAAGTTTGTGTTCTTTGCCGTGTGCCAGCAATTAGTTTAAAACCCAGCGTACCTAATAATGACAGCTGTGCTCCCTCAATGTGGGTCTCTTGGAGACAAAGTATATCCGCCTCCAAAGCTTGCAATTCCAAGGTGACCCTGGCTCTTTAGTTTTTATCATTAAGGCTGCAGATGTTCACTGTAGCGATTCTTAGTTTATTCATTGATCCAGTTTCCTATGGCCCTTCTTGCATATCATACTATGTATTTTGCCCCCAGCCAACAACAAAAATAATAATCTTCCCATCCTAGGCGGTTTTATCTCTTTCTGTGCTTTTCTTATTGTTTCTTATATACCCAGATGTCCTCCCATGTAGCCCCCTCCCTTCCTACACCTGACCTCCCCCTCCCACAGCCCCCACCCGCCGCCCCCACCACCACCAAAGCAATCAGGTCGAGAGCCATAAGGATAGCGCCTATGCAAGAATGCATCTCTGGTCGCTCCTAACCCATGCCCCCCTTTAGGTAAACAAAGAAAATATGAAAATCAGAAGATAATCATAGAGAAAAAGCTCTTAAACTAACTATCGAGCTAAATAATCCCTGGGAAAAAAACCAATTTATGCCATATGTCTCCAGAAAATAAGGAGCAGGTATCACAAACTGTTCTAACTGACCTATATTTTACCAGTGCTTTCTCCCACTATCTCTTTCAGATATTCCTGGGCAATGATTTCTGAAGTAAAGCTTCGTGTTTGTCGTTTGTAAGTCACTTTTAGACAAGCAGGATTTAGCAGAAAGACTTACGCTCCTCGTTGCTGGAAAGGAATAAACAATTGTCTCAGCTACCATCGCCTTTCTACTGTGGCATGGGCGAAGTGAGGTTTTACAAAGAACAACACATCCCTGAAGATCTTCCTTGAGTTGGGACAGGCTTGGTCATACATTTTCTTGCTGCAACAGAAAGTTCCCAAAATATACCAGGATCGCCCGGGATCTTTCAGCATCACTGGATCGAGATTTTTCCATAATTAAGGGGAACCTATGGGCACGTTCAATCTCTTTATTCCAATCCCAATGAGTTTTCTCCAGGAAGGCGCCTTTGAAGAGAAAGATGATATAAGCACATAAATCAGAGCTCTCCACCCCTTCAGGTATCCCTAGGACTCTCACATTATTGTGACTCTGCCTGTTCTCATATTCTTCCAATTTCCATAAGAGATCGACCTTCGTTGTGGCCTCGGAAGCTTCTTCTGCTTTTAGTGTCCAGACATCAGACTCTGAATGCTCAGTGCGTTCCTCCACCATAGTCAATCTGCCAGCAATGTCAGAGCAGGTTTTATTAATTTTGTTCACAGTCCCATGCAGCTTCTTGGTAGAAAGCCTCGCTCGACGACTTGAGCTCCGGGTTTCATCTTTAACTTGCCTTATGGTTTGCAGAATTGTTGCTAGAGATCCCTCAACCGAGGTGGTTTGCAGTTGAGTATCCGATGTTCCCAAAGTGGTATCTTTGGCAGATCTTTCAAGCCCCCCCCCCCAGAGAACGCTATTTGTGAAGCACAATTGTCCCAGTGAAGATTGCCCGATGGTCCATCCTCACTACTGCCTTTAAATGTTTCTCCACTTGCTCACCCTTTCTTGTCCTTCTTTTTCTTTCCCCGAGATCTTCCCTCCGACCGTTAGTTCTGTGTAGCTAAGGTAGATTCTTCCGGGATGGCACTAGAGGACAAATCTGAGACTGGATCATCGGTTAGGGAGAATGACAATTCCCCAATATTCAACAGGTCTGACTCATCCGTTAATGAACAAAATGTATCCCCAGTATCAGGAGACTTAGCTATGCATGGTGATAGCTCATTTTCCACCTTCCCCCTCTCTTACGCCTTCTCCAGAGGAAGTCCTGCACCATTTCCATTAGAGGCCCTTTGCTGACCTGTAACTATTGTTTCGATCCCCTTGGCACTTGTGTCTGGTCGTGATCATCTCAATCCTGATCTTCATTTTTGCACGCCTTGTTGGAGCCATCTCTATTAGCGGTTTCACCTAAATCCATGGCTATCTCGAGGGGCTATCGCTATCAAACCCTCACCACCATTAATAGAGTTAATTTTAGAGCCATCAGTGGGGCTCACTGCCTCCTTCTGCGCAGGGCTGGGACAATCAGTACTCCCAAGTCCAATTGGTCTCCCGGGGAGGAGCAATCTTTCCTTGATCTGTCCGCTGGTTATGGCACCCCCTTACCCCTTACTCAGCTTGGGATGCACTGCTGTTGTTCTGCTACTGCCCGAAAACAGAGTAGGGATTAAAGATTGACCATGTATCCCAGTCTTTCCTGGTCGGGTCCTGGTGTCCCTCTCAGTGCAAACAGCCTTATGCCCTGTTTCATCCACAGCCCCTACTTGATTTTGTTTTCCCCCACCCCCTTACTGGTATCCTGGTATCCTGGGTGGAGGAGGAGGAGGAGGAGGAGGAAGGAAGCCCCCCTTATGATCCAGTGTTCTCCTCGGGTTTCTTCACTCCTTGGCCCGGCATCCTGACTGTTTCGGGTTTACTGCCGCCTCCCCTGAAACACTGTAGCAGGGAACGTTGGAGCCTTGTGAGTAGCATCTGGAGGCACCAAAGGAAGACAAATCAGTCAGCCGGGGTCCTCAATCACAGTCTCGAACGAGGAACAGTTCCCACGAGAGCAGGAAAGGGACGAATATCATTGCCAGACAAACAATTCCTTTTCTTGCCTAATTGACCTCCACAGGGCTTTTTCGGGCAGGAGCGACCTAGTCCTCGTCCTACACTGACGCAATTTTTCTTTGCGGTTCTAGTCTGATAACAATGAAGAATATTCCAGTAGGCTTTAAATATTTTAATATTTATTCTAATTTGTTAAGGGTTTTTGAGTCATGTCCAGGTCAATGCTGAATCACTGCAATAGGCATGCATTTTGTTTGAACATGTATTGATTATATTTAATCATAGACATTTATAATAATAGTTATCACATTAGCGTGAGGATTGGTAACAAGTCATTATATCTTTTTAATTATAATCAGCATACTGGATAAATAAGATGCTAAATATTGAGCACTCCATTAATATTTGAGTTGCAGAGGAAATCACTTGATTGAACATCAGCTCTCAGCCGATTCAACCTAATTTTTGAATCAAGGTTTCATGATCAATATATGGACAAAAAGTAGGAACATTCATGAAAGGGAGCTTGAGAGAATGTAAGCGCTTCACGCTATATTGGGCTAGACAATATTCAGCAGGTCGTATTTCAAAACTGAAGTATAGAATAAAAATTAGCGTAATACCTTTGATAGGAAAATTCTATCTTGGTTACAAAAAGCAAAGTTTGCAGTAAGATATGCCACTGGTGCTGTGTCTTAATTTTGCATTGCTCCTGAAATCCAGGTGTAAGCCAGGAGTACTTCTAGCTTACTCTTTAAATTCATGAGTAAGCTATGGGTACCACAAAAGTAGGTCAGACCTACTCATGCACCAATGATTGTGAATCAGGCCCAAGGTGTGTAACAAGCAGGCTAGGGCCTCAGCACCCTAGAAGCCAATACAGACTTCTTTTAAGCCCAAGGGTACATACCAACTGGTTTCGAAGATCTGAGAATGCACGGTTCTTTCCTAAATGTTATTTGAGGTTAAAGATTAAAGGTTAAAGGCATCAAATGCAGTTATGTAAGGCATAACCAGTTTGAGGCTATGCCACAAGGTAGAGCCAGCCTTTCAGTCCAAGAACCAACTTTAACAAAACATTGTGGAAATAATGCTAGGAACCTCATTTTCTATTATTCAATACATATACATATGTAGGGAAATAAATAGAGATCCTCTCATAAAACTATTTATGCGTGTAGGCGTGTCTCACACATGCAAATAGCCATGTTTTAGAAGCATAAAACCACATTTTGGATTCTATAACGTTTGGTTTGCACTCATAAGAGGATTTACTCATGTGAATAGATCTGCTCACAGGACAGGAATTCTGTGGGTATTATAAACTCCTTTCTGACTACTTCCAACCCTAGAAAAGATCAGAAATGAGGTGCTGATGAGGGCAGGATAGAAGCCTCCTCCAGGGTGGAATGGGGAACAGGAGATCCTCAACATTGGTAGGGTGTAGGGTATGGGGTTCACCACAAGAAGCCTAATATCTAAAAAATTGTGTTACACTAATATGATGTTTATTCCCATGTTCTATTCTGGACTGTGTACAATCCCACAAGCCTAAGCCTGTTGCCTGTTTTGTTTATGTAACCTGGAGACTTTTTGTGAATTCCACAAATTAGTTAATCTACAACAATTTGAGGTAATTAATCTCAGACAATAGAATTATTTATTTCTTTGAGAAACAGAGACCATGTTGCTACAAAGGTAATAGGTATATAGTTGGAAACATTTGCTTAGAAAAACAACTTTATTCAATGAAGTGGTTAAAAGAACAAAACGAAAATTAAATAAAAGATACAAATTGATTGAAAAAGTAAAAGAGAAATGGGAAATAAAAACAGTTTCAGGTGTACTGTTGTGTAAAAGATAAAAGAATATGGGCTCTAAACTGATCTTGTTCGGAAGGCATGCGGACTGATTCGGTTCCGAATGCATTCCCTACGACTCGGATCGGGGGAGTCTGACCTGACAAGTACGATGCATCCGAATGCACCTGGTTCAATTTGGTCGGACTCCCAATGACTTCAATAGGAACCTGTGTTCTGAATGTGAACACAGGCTCCCGTTGAAGAAAGGGGGCCTGCTACGGGCCCTCGAATACCGATTCCGGTAGCTGTTTCATTCCGGGAATACCAATTCAGAAAGGCTACCTGAATCAGTCATCGTACTTGCTCGTTTGGAAACCAAGTCCATATAGCTGTACGAATCAGCTCCGGAAAGGCTTGACCTGTCCGAATGCCTTTCGGAACCAATTCGGTCAGCCCTAACAGTTTCCAGGCATCGTACTTGGTCATTCACAACTGGGAACGAGTTGGTTGGAAAGAAGGGCTGCGGATCGGATTCGGCAAACCTGAACGTAATTCGAAGCCCTTCCGATTGACATCGGAATTGACCCCTGAGTTGGGAGGTAGGTGAGAAATAATAAGAATTTGAAAGAAAGTAACCTGTGCAAAGTAAAGAAGCCATTTAATAATTTTTTGTGCAAAAGTTTTTAATTGACTTTTATTAGAACAAATAATGAAGAAAATACAAAAGTAGTACCATAACTGTAAGGAGCAAAAACCATAGAAATACTTAAGAATGAGAACCATAACTTACATTATCATATTAGTATAATAATGATGACAACCAAAATAAAAACATATACAGACTATAATGAAAAGAAGCAGAACTTTTTGTAGGCAATATAATACATTAGAGCTATTAATATAGGAGTATGGAGTAAGCAGAATCATAGAGACAAGCAAAGAAGAATACTTACGAGCACATAATAGTGAATAGTGACCATGTCTGAGAACATTTATCAAGTCCCAACAAGCATTAATAGATAATAAACTTTCATCTTTCCAATTTTAAGTGATCAATTTAACTGCAGTAGATAAAAGGAAATCAAAAAGCTTCCAGTAAGCAAGAGTTTTAAAAGCACAAGATTTATAAATACGTATATTGAATGATAAGGATCTTGAAGTTGAAAACTCTGTACAATAATATTCTATTCTTCAGTCCAGAAATTAAAAATAGGAGGACAATCATAAAGTATATGTTGTAAACTCCCTGATATTGATATGAAATTAGTAATGAAATGATGGTAGTGCACGTTTAGAGGCATGCAGGTTGGGAGAGATTTTACTGACCTTAGCGATTGCCAAGGTTAAGAAGGCAGGAAAAGGAAAGGGTTTTAAAAGATTGTGGGCCTAATTTACAAGGCCTCTAGTGGCACTTTTGCGCCACCGGAGCACCACTTTTTTGATGCTCTGGTGGCACAATGTGCCACAGCATATTTACCAGGTCACGCAAAGCTACTTTGCAAGGTTTTTCATGGCCTTGTAAATATGTGCTCCTTTCACGCAGAAGACTATGTGAAAGGGGAATTCCATGGGTGTTGCGGTGGGTGTTTATAAAGCAACACTCATGGAATTTGAAGCATTCGCAGATTTATGAGGAATTGTAAACCTGGGAAGGCATCAGATTCTAATGCGTCCCCAAGGGTGGAGTTGGGGAGGCACAATGAGGAGAATTAGCCATATTTCTCAATTTTTCTTCCTATTTCTATGTGTGCTGCATTCTGCAGCACACATAGGAAGAGGAAAACACCCCTCGTGATTGTTTTTGTGCAGGAAGATGTCCCGTACTGCCCAAAAACAATTACCCCTTGAACGCACACACCCTTGCACCATGGCGCAAGGGTGCCTGCGCTGGCGCACGGCAGCACATTGTGCGCCAGCGTGGGGGAAATGGACAGGAATGCGCTGTGTTTCATAGATACCGTGCATTTTTGCCCTTTTCTTTTGACACAGGGCAGCGCCACAAAATTCCTTGCTGTGCTGCGCTGCGCTGCTCTGCACCAAAGCCTTGTAAATGAGGCCCTGTGTTCTAATAAGCGCCATTTAGGAGCATATATAGGGTCAATAACTTGAAACCATAACAAGCTTTGGCAATTAGGAAGGCATAATGATATTTTTAGAGATCAGGTAATCCAACCACACCATCTTTTTTAGGAACTTGTGTTATTTAATGTCAATGAGAGCAGGTTTGTTATTCCAGATGAACTTCTAAAATAATTTGTGTACTTTAGTAAAGAAAGTGGAGGGAAAATAAATTGGTAACATTGATAATGTGGATTGAATTTAGGGAGTAATAACCATTTTATTTGCTTCAATACATCCCCACCTATTGAAGTGATGTGTTAACCATTTATTAAGATTTTTTGTGTTGGTAAGCATCTTGGAACACTTGATTTCAATTGTAGGTTTGATAGAAGGAGAGAACGTAATACTTAGGTATTTTAGTAGAGTTCCATAGAATGTGTGTATCTCCCATCGTAGTGGGAGTGCATCATATATTTAGTGGCAAGATTTCTGATTTTTTTATGTTTAGAGAATAACTAGAAATAGTAGTGTATTGATGAATAACATGTAATGTAATAGAAACTGATGTAGCTGGATCATTGGCGTATAATAACACATCGTCAGCATATGCTGAAACTTTGACAATAGTATTCTCTGAAACAATTCCATTATAGTCGGTATTATTCCAGAAAGAGCATGCGAGAGGGTCAATGGCAATTAAAAACAAAAGGAAGATAATGGACAATCTAGTCTATTACTTCTATGTCGATTAAAAGTAGAGGAAAAGGAATGTAATGTTTTAACCTTATAAAATTGGGAACAAAATGAAAAGCTTCTAATGTGCGAAACAGGAATTGAGAATTTACTAATTTTCAGCATCTAATGAAGAGTGGATGTGGCTTAACAGCTAGAGCAGCTGACTCTGAAGCTGGGAACCAGGTTTGAGGCTAGCTGGAGGGTCAAGCATCCTGTGCTTCTGGGCAAATCACTTAATCTCCCTGTGCCTAAAAACATGAATGTGTCCATTTGTAATGCAACTGGTGCTCATGTAAAGCACTCTGATACCTTCAGGTTGGGTTTGCGCAATATAAAACTCCAAAAAAAGAATGTTAATACACCCCCTGGACATTGGATTTTATCAGCCGAAGATCTGATATGACACAAAAGTACGGTGATATGTGCAGCAAGTTACCATTCATAAAACCTGTTTGGTCTGGTTGCATAATAGAATTCACTAAAGGTGTTATTCCGGTTCCTAGTATTTTGGCGTAAATGGCACAATCCTGGGTAATGAGAAAGATAGGACGATAATTGGAAGCCAGAGTAGGGTCCTTGCCTGGTTTCAGAAAAACAATAATAATAGCTTCTTTAAAAGAGCCATATGCTGTAGAGTTTACCTGGAATTCAATAAACAGGAGAATAGGGGTGATTTGTGTTTAAATGTCAATTGGATTTTCTAATTTGGTTCTATCAGCAGTCGAAATCTGAGGTAAATGGCAACCTTGTCGAAAAGTTTCAGAATATTATTAGGGTTATCTGCACACTTCTTATAAAGGAAAGAGTAGAATCATAAGAATTCTAGTGCTTTCTCTTCTGTTTTAAGTAGCAAAATTCCATCAGGTTTCTTAATATCTTTTTTAATACGTAAATAGTTGGCTAAGAGTCATCCAGATTTACATGAGTTAAAATGGTTATTTGATTTTTCTTTAGAGATGACCAAACCTGCCCTTTTAGTTAGTAGAGTATTATATTCATATCGTAATTTTGGATGTTTCGTTTTATATTGGTCATCTCGTGAAGAGATAAAAAGTCTTTCTAAATCAGTTGTTTTTCTACTATAGAGAGGTTAGAATTAAAAGTTTGTTTTTTCATGAGTCATAAGGGATATTGTGACACCTCGCATTGGTACATCCAAGTTAATCATTTTAGTGGTGTCATCACGGTTATTGTGTAAAAAGTTGTTGTATTGGCAGTGGAAAGTTTGGCAGAATTAGTTGGATAAAAACAATGTCAGAGTTCATTCTCCATTGAGCTTTAGGAGAACAATTTTTATTTAGTATCAAGGAAAAGGAGATTAAAGCATGGTCAGAAATTGTAATACCATCAATGGTTGAATGCCTAATCATACTACAGAAATGTCAAGAGGTAGTCAATCCTAGAAAAAGTAGAATGTTCATTTGAATAAAAAGTAAATCCCTTAGTAGTAGGATGCGCTACTCTCCAAAATTCAACCAATTTAGGAATAGAGAAATATAAACTTCAACAAGTGAGAAGAATTATTGGGTCTAAATTTGAAAATAGCAGAACAATCTAACAGTGTATCCGGAATCAGATTAAAGTCTCCCCCAGTCATTAGAGGGTTAGTATCTAGTTTAACAAGTTCAGTAGTGATATTTTTTCCAGAAGGAAGGGTCATCTAGTGTTCGAGCATATATGTTAACTAGATTAAGAATATGTTCATCAATTCTAATTTGGGCATAAATAAATCTCCATCTGAGTCATTATGGTGATTCAACAATTGTGCATGAGATTTGTGTGAAAAAGGTTGTCAACTCCAACAGCTGATAATGATACAATGTTGCCTATCCATCCATTAGAAATAGAATGTAATGTCTGATCATGAATATGACTTTCTTGGAGAAAACATAAATCAGCATTGATTTTTATACCATTTGACTGGATGCCGGAGATCTTTTACATTAAGAGAGACAATATTCAGTTTGTGTTGATAGATGTAGATAGAGGTGAGAAAAGAGAAAAGAAACGTGGAGTAAGAAACATAAAGTAGCCTATAAAAATGGGGGCGTGGCTAATGGCTGAAGATGGTGGTAGCATAATGGCTGAGCTCCTGGGCCTGGCCCGGATATCTAACTATATAGACAATTCATAAGCGGAATCCTGTCTCAGCCCGACTGCCCTCCTGAATCTCCCCCGCCAATTCCTGTGTCTGGGGAGCATTAACTAACATCTAGGAGTGCTCAAACAGGATCGGTCCTGATTGTGGGGTGGCTTACCGCCGGGGGCTTGCGGCTGCAGGGAGACGCTGTTACCGCACACTGGGAGCCGCCGTTAGAGCTCTCCCTGCCACACTGCTGACACGCACAACTGTCCAGGCCCATGGCACCTGTCTCAAGAAAGTAGGACCAAGGGCCTCTGAGTGTTGTGACAGAGAGCCTTGCCCTGGTCATTCTGGACAAGTCCCACTGATTTTGGGGTCCAACCAGCGGTGGAGACCTGGTGGACCAAACTTTGGGACCTGGCCAGCCCATGATATGGCAAGGGCAACTTAAGCAGGTCAAGGTGACATCAAAGGCGGCATAATCATAATGCAAGTCAGGCCAAGCTGCCAGAAGCCATGAGGACTAAGCCAAAAAAGACTGTAAGATGAAGCGATACGCTGGTGCAGGGCTAGAGTGCTCCATTGTCCCTCCTCCCCCATAATGCCTGACATGGAGGCCCAGCACTCACTGCACCCCCGAACAACCCACCATGCAAAGTGATATTTAGTGCCACAGTACTCCCATAGTGCAGGCTTCTCTAGCAATAATTGTGGTTTACCATATGCAGGTGGCCTGCCTCTAACTCTGAACTATGGGTGGCACCTTCATCAACCCTACAAGGGCTGATGGACCTCCCCATACCAGGCCCATACCAGTGGTGATGCAGCTAGCTGCTACTTACCTGCTGTGCCCAAAGTAAGCACTTGAGCTGTCATCTAATCTCTGAACACACGGGGGACCTATGACAGGGTGCGGCTTCCCCATTTACACTATACCTGATAACCAGGCGCTGCCGGTTCAGGTAAGAGCAGTGGGCGTGGCAGGGGGTGAAGTCAATAGACAAAATGGGGAAAATAAAAAAAATAAAAAACACTTACCTTGCATTTGCAGCATTGCAGACTCGCAGATGCCGCAATTGCTAGGTAAGTATTTTTATTCATTTTAAATTTGCGTTTTCCCCATTCCATCGTCTGTCAACATCCCGCAGCCCGCCCCGCCCTACAGCACTGCCCTACCACTCTTATCTGAACCGGCCACGCCTGCTGATAACCTGAGGACCATAAATATGAATTGTGTCACGCCACTTCACTGACTTCCATCACTCCCTCTTCAGAGATTGTAAGAAATACGATTCCAGGCACCTGAAGACATGGCATTATCAAAAATGGGCCCTCCTATCCACACTGCTCTTTTGACTGAATACCCTGGTGCTGCTCCCTGGCTGCATGCATTGCTGTAGTGAATTATCTTACTCAAGGTGTACCAAGACATTATTCCCTCTTGCCCACACAAACCACCTCTACCATCCGAAAACAAAATGGGTCACATCTGGGCCAGAACAATCAAAGCACCAGAGCACCTACCCGCTCCCTTTACCCTCTCTGAATGTTCATCCATGGTGTCACCAGAGGATTGTATGCCACCAACACTAATAGGCCTCTCAGTAGACACAGTAGATGTCATATTACAGGAAATTCATGACTCAAGAATGGCCATCGAACAGCGATGTGGCGCACTCACCACAGATTTCAGTATCCTAAAAGATGAGCATAAGAAATTGAGTGACATGGTCAGAATGACTGAAACTATAGTCTCTTTTTGACTCCTTGGCAGAAAGAACAGACAACCACAATAGCTCTCCTTCAGTGACAGGTTGAAATGCTACAGGAATGCACAGAAGATGCAGAGGGCTGTCCACACCGTAATAATACCAGAATTATTGGCCTGCTGAAAGGAGCCGAAGGCCCCAACGCCACACAAAACATTGAAGATTAGCTGCGTGCCAGGGTGGGGCCTGTTGACCTGTCTGAATTGTTCACAGTGGAAGAGGCACACTACATTCCAATGAGGAGGCCATCCCCAGGAGCGCTGCCAGAACATTTGTTGCTCTCTTTCTGAACTACAAGGATAGGGATCTAATCCTCTGTAAGGCAAGTCAAAAGGCAGCCATCCTAATGGATAACACCCGTATCTCTGCATTCTCTGATTATACGCTTGCTGAACAGTGCAAACAAGCCTCCTTTCAAGCAGTCAAATGTCAACTAAGTACTGCCGGCCTCACCTATGGCCTCTTGGTCCCAGTCAAGCTCAAAGTGATCCATGAGCAGAAGACTTACTTCTTTGATGTTCTTAAAGAGTCATGGGACTGAGTAGAATGACACTTCCCTAAATCCTGAAGACCTCACAATCAACGACACCAAAAACTCAGTGCCCACCTCGGAACCAGCATTGGTGACCACTCCATCATGAAGGGAGAAGCACAGCTCCATCCCCACAGTGTTCCTTGGAAGGCCGGAATGCTGCAATTTTGTCAGCAACTACCGTCATGTCCAGCCACCCGATCATCAGCTTTAGTTTGTCACTGGACAGTGAATCCAACTCTGACTCATGAGGCAGTTCACCACTCTTCATAATGATCATCCCACAGATGGCTAATTAATTGCTGGGTTAAGACCACCCTACGTACTGTTCCCCTTGGGAACCACCTTTGACTGGATTCAGAGGATATTGGTATTCATGTATCACCACACTTTTGACCCATGCTACCAGGGGCTCTCCCCTACTTGGGATGTGACACATTTCACCTCTATATACTATGCTGGGTACCACTTATGTAACCTCATCATCCCCATTCCAATTAATGTAAGCTAGTGCTCACCTCCATGGCCTCCCCTTTCATATGGGCACTGACTAACCACTACCTCCTGTTCTACTGGTTATATGAGCCCACCACCACCATTGACCCTACTAAACACTCACAAGCTGTATGCCATATACCCCAAGGGCGATTGCACGCACTGTTATATTGTTTATTGTTGCTTTCTTTGCTTTTATTGCCTGCTAATGCTGCCTTTACTGCCTGGTGGGGGACTCCAAGCCCCAGAATTCTGACCACAACCAGGAGGGAAGAGCCTGCACTTCATCAAGCGCTTAAAAAAAGCGCCAACGGGACTGCAGCGCGGGCTGCGCCCGGGCAAACAGGAAGAGGCAGGGCAGGGCCACCCCCCTCGGTCTTATTCATTTGACATGATATAAGGAGCTGCAGCGTTTTGTGTTGAACTCTTCACTAAGTAAGTGTCACCCGGCTGTTCCATTCCAACTGAACTATTTAAGACTCATTGGGTGCTCTTTGCCATTGAATTTAACATACTGACATTGGGTTTTCTTTTTTGTGATTCTATGATTTTGATGCAACTAAATTATTGTTTTATCATCTAACTTGGTTCCATTCTTATTTTTTTGAACATGGGCAAAAGGAAACACCCAAGCGGTGCTGCTAAACCCCTGAATAATGGACACCTTCCTTTTTCTATCTTGAATTATATCACAGGAGCAATGGGGCCTTTGGAAAAACAAATACTAAGTGTGGAGCAGTCCTTATCATGTTGTACTAATAATATTTCGGGGTTAACCCCCTCTGGCACAGCTATAATTACCAGTGAATATCCTGCTACTAGCTCCAGTTCGGACTGTGTTGCTAGTTTGCAGGCGCCTGGGCAGAGTGAAGAAAGGAAGGACCCTGAAAAATCGCCCAGTACTGTCCCTCCAGATTTTTAATCTGCTATTCAACCCCCTAGTAAATGGCTTAAAACCCCGTCCATTGCACTGCCAGTCCTGCTACCTGAATATAGTGAGAGAATAGGAAGAGTAGGCGGAAGTAGCCAACACACTCAAAACACTCATAAGCAACCCTTGGCAAAAAAAGCTTAAGAAATCTGGGGCAGCCCATCAGCATGCAGATTATGTTGCCTTGTTTGCCCGAGTCCAATCCCAACAGAATCGGTTAGGGCTGCTTTTAGTTCACTCACTGAGCAACTAAAGGGGATAGGGAAGAACATCCACTCAAAATTAGACTAACCAGCATATGCCGTCAAACTATAAACACCTTCAATAAAACACAGATAATAGCGCCAGTATGCAACCTTCTTCTTGCACTCACACCCAAGCTATGACTCAACCCTATCATCCAGTGGGTGGCGGTTTGAGGGATCTGACAAAGACTGATTTAAGCACCATTTCGACTCAGGGTGGTCCCCTTCCTCCCCTTCAACCCTCATCTTTTCGACCTGGGTTGATCAGTGGTCCTACGATTCCATCTTTCCTCCCACACACTTTAACTCGTACAGATCTAATAACTCCGGCCGACAGGCACAACTACCCGGTAACAAAACTGTACTGTTTAGAGCTTTCACCTGCAGCCACCCCTTATGTAGTAATCCTAGCAAATGTCCCAGTTCTCACTTACTCTGTATATGAGTCATGGGAATCCCTCATTAACAAATCCCTAAACTGGCTCAACGCAAGGGTAGGCCTTGGGGGGAACTTTTTGCCGACCTAAAAATGTTTAGGAGGGGTGGGAACAGGAAGTAAAATGTTAGAGGGTGATTGTGTTGTGCTGTCATTCACTTCCCCCAACTTGGTGAGTCTCATTCTTGAGAGTGCTAATCTCCCCTCTCTTGCATCTAAGCAGATATTGGTTTTACCACTTGTTTTTTTTTCATCAACCCCTGGCCCACCATGAACAGCTGCCATTTGCAGCAGAGACACTTTATCAGGGGTCCCGGTTAAAGTACCTTCATCCTATTGAAACCCATAACAGGTTTGATTGTCTCTCCACTTTAAACGGTGTGGATTGACTAATGAAACCTGAGGAATCAAACAGGAAGAATCAATCTGGCCCTGGGACTGCTACATTGCACAAAAGGGGGTAATTGGCAGATCTAGATGAGACATTAGTGCATCCAGTAAACTCAGAGTGTGACTTTGTGGGATATCCACCGCCCTTATTGTTAGCAGAAGCCGGGCCGATACCCCAGCCACAGCCCTCCAAAGTCCTCTTTACGAGCGGGCCGGTTTACGTTACAAACGCCTCATGATTGAATGGATCGATTTTTTCTTTAAATTTAATATTCTTTGTCTACAGGAGACCTGGGCTGTTGAGCCCATCCATATAAATGGCTTTAAAACCTTTCACAGCCCAGCTATTGAGTCCAATCATGGGCACCCTAAAGAGGGATTTTCTGTTTATATTTCCAATATGTTGGTTCCTTTAAGCTCTACAGCGACTGTTATAAGAGTTTTTTTCAAATTGTGTCCCTGATAATTTCTGCCCATGTTACTTTTTTATTGTTAATTTTTACAATAATGCATGCTCATCTGACATTACTACAGTCCTCCAATTATTAGATCAAGACTTAGAGAAGGTCTTTTACAGCAATTGTCACAATCCCATTATTTTATGGGGTGGTGACTTCAACATACGCACATGTACCGTCACAACAAATAAGGCATGTGGTATGACATCCCCTGACCTCTGTGATACAACCCACTTTATCCATTTGCAGTATGGGGATACCCTAAACGAGCTAATTTGTTAAACACAATTTAGGGTTTTGTAACGATTTAGCTGTCCCACCAACCACAGTGAGGTGTACGTTCAGTGGAAGGGGGGACAACAGTTTGATAGATTTTTTACTGTTCCCCCAGCGTCATTTAACACTGGTCTTGCAGTTTATTGTACATGATATTGCTCTTAGTGATCATTACCCCCAAAGTGTCAAGTTGAAGCTTCATCTTACCGGGCAAGTATGACGTAAACTTAAAGCCCTTGTACAAGAGGAAACTGTGATCTCTCGCCGCAATGGGTATGCGTTAAAGCGGTCCCTAGTGGATCCTCTTAAATTTCTCGAAAAAAAATTGATTAAAAAAGAGAGGTAGGCTTTTGAAGTCTGTCTAGATGATACCACAGAGGCGCATAACTGTGTCTTAGCATTTAACCAAATAAAAAAGGGTGTGGGTGAGGGCCTTTCTGCAAAACAGAAAATACGAAAGGCGGGTGTGTGTGGTTGGTTTGATTCAGCATGTACTAAAGCCCACAGAAACTTGAAATTAGCTCTAGCTGAACAACCTAGAACTGTAAGGAAAGTCCGGGAGTGTAGATTGACCTACAAAGCAGCCATTAAACAACGGATAAGAACTTTGAAAGAGGATACTTGGAATAAGTTATTGGAGGCTAGACTATCTAAAGATAACACCTCTTTATCGCGTGTTATTAATTCCCATTCTTATGACGCTTTAGATTCCCCACACGTAGAGATAGCAATCTCTGAGGATGCTTGGATAGCTCATTTTTCTAAATTATACTCCTCTAAGGAAGAGTTGGCTGTTCCCACCGCCAGTGCCTTGCCACATAATGGACTTTTATCTCTTGTTAATGCTCCCAAACCCACTGGCCCTTTAAACGTGTATAGATATCCAGGTTTGTCCTTGGACGAAGATGGATTTATGCTGAAAGAAAGAAAGGGGGTAAGGCCCCAGGGCCAGACGAGATCCCCATTGATCTGTATAAATTTAACTTTGAGCTCTGGGGCCCTATCCTCACTTTGCTTTTTAAACCTTGCCAAACTCAAGGTTTTTTATCTACCTGGCTTGAGTTACTTATCGACCCTATTTTCAAGAAGGGCAATCGTAACAACCCAGCGCAATACAGGCCAATTTCTCTCTTGTATTGTCTGGTTAAGGTTGCTGGTCGCATGCTTTTGGGAAGCTTACAGGAGTGGGCGGAATCAAACAATATCCTCTCAGACCTACAGTACAGGTTCAGGGCTGGGTTGGGAACTCTAGGGCCGGCTGTAAACCTAGATTTATTAATTGGCAAGTATGTGCATATGAAAGGTGGTAATCTTTTTTTAGTTTTTATTGATTTATCTTCCACTTTTGATTTGGTAGCTCACGATAAGTTATGGGCAATAATGACCAATATGGGCATGGATGTTAAAATTGTGAATTTCCTAAGAAATTTGTACGCCCAAGGCAGAGGCAGAGTACGTTACGGTCTTAATGGCACCTGTACCGAGTCATTCAGTATAGGAAGAGGGGTGCGTCAGGGATACGTAATGGCCCCCTTCTTAGTTAACCTCTATATAAACAGCATAGGAGACATACTGGCAAGTAAACGGGTAGATCTACCTCAGGTGGGACAAAGGCCTATTCCAGCATTATTTTATGCCGATGATGCACTGTTACTGGCTCGTACTTCCATTGCCTTGCGGCGCCTGGTGGACGAATTTGCTCAGTATATATCTAACTTGGGGTTAAAAATCAACATAGATAAAACCTTCGCTATGAAGATTGGGAAGAAGTACACCCTCTGTTGCGACATTTTCCTTGAGGGTTCTACCTTTCAGTTTACAGATTCTTTTTCATATTTGGGCATTGTTTTTAATCAGTCAGGGTATTGGCAAGGGGCTATTAAATTAAGGCGACTCCATTTTATGAAAACAAAAATGGCCCTATTGAGTTTTGCTAGGCAGTGTGGTTTTAAACACCCAAAGGAGATGATGACTATTTATGATGTAAAGTGCAGATCCTCTGCCATGTACGGGGCTGAGCTATGGGGGCATGGATAAATAGATGTATTACAGCTTGAAGAAAATGCTTTTCTCAGGTCTTTCCTAATACTCCCGAAAAGTAGTTCAACATTTGTATGCCACTCTGAATTGGGTGCCCCCTACCAAGCAGACTTGATTAGGATCCAACCTGTGCTATTATGGCACAAAATATGGTCATCTGAATACACTATTTTAAATCGAGCCATAATTGCCGACTGCCAAAAAATCCCCTAAGGTTTTTAAAACTCCATGGCTCAAGTATGTCCATAATTTTCTGGTAAACCTTGGCCATCGTAAATATTTTGCCCTCCCTGATAGTTTGGCCACCATCCAGAGGAAAGCCTTGAAGTTGAAATGTATCTCTTTCTTGGAAGAAATCAGATTAGCATCTGAAATCTGTAAACCAACGGTGTTGAGGAATCAATTGATTTTGATTAGTGTTTACATGCAACCATACTTAGCTAACGTTTATAATTCCCGCCATCGGTCCGTGCTCACCCATTTTCGACTCGATATTTTCCATCATTTAATCAGTTTTCCTATTGTTAACAATTGGTCAGCTGACCTGGGGAAATGTACGTGTGATGATACTTCATCTCAGAACACTATGCACACTGTATTTTTTTGTAAACACTTCTCATGTCTGAGACAGAAACTTATAAAACCCTTGTTACTACAGTTGGGTTTCAGATACTCTCGTCCGGCGTATACTTATTTGCAAACGTTACCAGATATTTTTACTTAATTTGTAATGTCGCGTTTCTTGCTGGCTGTTATTAATTATAGGAAGCAGCTGTAAACAGTAATTTTATTATTGTATCCTGATGTTACTCATTTTAATATTCTAAGTCTGCACTTTTTCTTATAAGGAAGAATTTTGCACATTGTTTTAAATTGTATTCGTGGTCTTTTTTAATCATTGTTATCGATGTATTTTGTAGCTTTTATAATTCACTTTGTGACTTCGAATAAAGCTTTTTTTGACTGACACTACTGTTCCTCCTAGGAACTAACTTCGACTGGGTTCAGAGGATATTGGGATTCATGTATTGCCACACTGTTGACCCATGCCACCAGTGGCTCTCCCCTACTTGGGATGTGACACATTTCACCTCTAACTGCTATGCTGGGTACCACTTACGTAATCTCATCATCCCCATACCAATTAATGTAAGCTAGTGCACACCTCTATGCCCCCCCTTTCATATGGACACTGACTAACCACTACCTCCTGTTTTACTGGTTATGTGAGCCCACCACCACCATGGACTCTACTAAACACCTACAAGCTGTATGCCATATACCCCAAGGACGATTGCACACACTGTTATATTGTTTACTGTTTTATTTTACAGTTCTGGTCAAATGAGTTTCTTTCACTGTACCTTGTTTTGGGACCAGTTTATGTTTTTGTTATTGTTTATGGGTATGAAACATTGTCACATCTGACTTATATCAGCACTGCTATCAATTTCCAGCTAAGATTTGTTTGCATATGCTTGTTACTCTTAAATGATAATGGCTGCTCCACACAAATGTAACATGTTAACTTGGAATGTCAGGCGTATGAAATCTGTACAAAAATGCTACAGGATCTTAGGCCAAATACACCATCACCAAGCAAAATTAATGTGCTTACAGGAGACCCATTTTACAGCCAGTGAAGCTCTGAATAATAGTTAATTTGAAACCCAGACAGATTACTGTTGTGGATAATCTCCTGCATCAAGGAAGATGAATTCTTTGACAGATGGTGGAAAAAAGCAGAATGTGGTCCGTGTATTGGGAAAGTAAAAGCAAAGTAAGTTGGAGGCTGCGGTGTAGGTGGCGGTCCTGCATGTAGCGGACCAATCGGTTCATAGCAATGATAAAGAAGAGGGGGGACAGCCCTGTCTGGTCCCCCTCATAATGGGCAATGGTTCAGAGAGCGAACCATTGACCCAGAGACGGGCCACAAGGTGGATGCCAGAAGGTGGGGACCCAGTAATTGCTTGAAAGTCTTTTAAAAAGGTCCAGTGAGGCCATCTGAACCAGGTGCTTTAGAGCCATTGAAAGTGTTGATGGTTAATACAATTTGCTGGCGATAGGCTTCGTGTGGTCGAAAGTCAGCCTGCGTTGCTTGTGGTCGGTGCAACCCATTGAGAAAGGATGTCTAATTGGTCGCACACTGCTTGTCCTACCAGCGTGTTGCCCCAAAGCATTGTGGTCCATGAAGTCAGCATCAGCGAGTGCGCCTCTGCCAGAGTCTTGAGCAAAAATCACTGTCGCGTTGGCCATCCCTGGACACGTGTTTCGAGGTTGTTACCTCTCGTCAGCAGGGAATAGGCATATATGTAGGGGTGCTGCGTAGGCTGCCAAAAAATCAGGTCCGGTACTGCTCGTGGCACGCAGGTGCGTAACCCGGGCTCGTCAGCCCCACCAGTTCAAGGGAGCTTGAATATAAAAGAAAGTCCAATTGGTCGCACACTGCTTGTCCTACCAGCGTGTTGCCCCAAAGCACTGTGGTCCATGAAGTCAGCATTGAGAAAGGATATCAAACCTCGGCAAGCTGTGGTACAGCACCGTAACGTAGCTTTAGATCCAGCACAGGAGATTGTGCACTCAAGTCAGTCACCCGACAAGGCGGTCACAGCAGAAGTGTTGCCAACTATAGCAAGTGGTATCCAGGAGTGCCCCGTGAGCCAACCACGAAGCAGGGGCCCCATGGATCTATGCCGAGGGGGGATCTAGAAATCTGCACAAGGTAGGTAGTAAAGTACTTATAGCAAGGCAACAGTGGACCATCTGCATCAGAGTCAGAGCGAAGCTAGCAATGGATAACCACACAGATTACCAGAGTACTAGTGTAAAGCAGGGCATACATACAAGGCAAGGCAGGTAACCGAGCAGTGCAGCCATCACCAATGGAGGAGAAATCAGCAGGTCCAAAGGTAAAGGTCCCAAAGGAGGGGCAGAAAGCATCAGCTGTACTGTGGGAGCAAACCTGTAGGTCCAGGGGCCTCCAGAAGACAGAGGTGCATTCCCCACCTCAGCCGGGAGATACAGTGTGGCAGCGCTGGAAACCCCTGATATCCATCCGCTCCAGGGATCACCCCAGTCACTACGAACACCCCTCTGACAAGGCGGAAGGAGGACCGCAGCCACAGCAATCTGGGACAGCCCCAGGTACATCAGGTAATAGTCTGAGGGTGCCATGGGAGCACAGATGCACCGTTGCATGCCCTGCAAGTCCATGAAGTATCCAGGGCAGAGATGGGCCGCAGAAGGCACACCTTCCCCCATGACTGATAAGCACCCAGGGTGCCAGCACGCACACCCACCATCAACCATCACATTTGACCTGTGAGTGTCCAGGCAGGTCCAGAGGGGGTCGTGCGGTCCCAGCTAGTCTGGGTGGACTCAGCCTAAGGCTCACTCCCGGCTCCTGTAGCTGCAGGGTCTTCAAGGCAGTACCGGGCCTTGCCGCCCCTTGTTAGCAGGAATGGTGTTCGGAGTGCAAGAAACGCTCCTCTCCAGAAGCTTCAGTCCTCAACAGCAGTGGCAGGTCAGAGTATCCACAGCAGCAGGCGATGATGGCGGTGATTAAAGAGGATAATAGGAAGATGCTGATGGAGTCTCACAAGATTGCAGCCATCTTGGTGGCTGCCATGGCCCCAACCTGGGCAGGTTGTCTCTCTTCAGACTTAAGCAAAGCCTTTGACACATAAAGGTAACATTTCATGATCGCTACTCTCAAACGCTTCACTATCCATTCTACCTATAACCTTCAGTTGCAATTATTATACTCAGCTCCCACAGCAAGAGGGCAAACAGGCCAACATATTTCTAATTCATCTTCAGTGTATCATGGCACAAGACAGGGCTGCCCGCTCTCGCTGCTCCTTTTTTATCTTAGCTCTAGAACCCAAAGCACAATGAATAAGGCAAGGCGCACATGACTAGGGAATCCCAATATGGCCCACGATCCATGTAAATTATAAGCTGACGATATGATAATATATGTAAAAGATCTTCACATAAACCGGCAGCGGTGGCCGGACTGTTTGCTACATTTGTGTACTTATCTGGCCTAAGGTTAATGCCGATAAATCCTATTCATTCTTGTTCGAAGACACCCATAGCAGATCGTCTTTACCCTTTGGGGAAATTAGTATCCAAGTGATGCTCCAGACGTCCCGTAATTTGGGAATACACATTTATCGAGATGCGATGGATGTGTTGGAAGGTAATCGCCTTAAAAATATTACAGCCCTTAAATCACAAATCAGCTTCTGGAATACCCTGCCTCTTTCGATGGCGGGTCCGTTGGCCCTCTCCAAAATGGTTATGCTACCACGTTTACTCTACCATTTTGTAAACATATCAGTTCTTGCCCTGCCTAAATCTTCAAACTGTTGAACTCCCTCTTAATAGATTTAAAATGGGGCAGTGGGCACCGTAGGATTAGTCTTTCCAAGCTCCATATACCACCTGATAATTGAAGGCTGGGCGCTCCAGAATGCACATCTTATTGTTTAGCAAGACAACTACAATGGCTCTTCTACTGGCTAGGTGGGCGTAACCTGACAGAAAGTGGCTACACTGGCGCTATGCTTAATTGGGGTGAACTTAGTAGTATGATATGCCCAGGCTCCCCCTTACCTGCTGATAGCACTTGTTATTGTGGATCACCCATGCAGGCTAGAAGATGACTTTATGCTACACCACCCCACAAGCACCTTAGGCTCCAAACATATTTATGTTCAGCCTCCCCACTACACATAGGACTCTCACAGCTAACAGGCTGCAACCCTGGACACAAGGAGGGGTCACCACAGGCAGCAACCTCTGAACAGAGGGCATCCTACTGAATCATGCAGATTTTAAACATACTCAGAGCCTATCAAATGCATTTTTATTAACCAAAGCCAGTATAGCCTGTTATGTACAGCATCACTGGTCGCCACGTAGTGCCAAACCTCCCACACACAAGCTAGTTCAAGCCCTACACACAATGGGACAAGGCAGACACTTGGGGGCATATTACCAACAACTAGCGATAATTTTTGTCTCTAACTTGTTTAGAGACAAAAATTATCGCCGCACATCGGCGATTTTTATCGCAGATAAACCTTGCTATTAGCAAGGTTTATCGCAAATGCGATAAAAAACGGCCGCAATGCATGAATATCGCTGAAAAGTCAGCGATATTCATGCATTATCGAGCAAATGCTCTTAGCCATGTTATCCACCTCCCATTGGATAACATGGTGAAGAACTGCTCAGGGCAGGTGTTAGCTTTTGGAGATATTCGCGCTTAGCGCGAATATCTCCAAAAGTTGGTAATAGGAGATAGCGATGTTAGCGACTGTTTCCAGTCGCTAACATCTTGGCACGCCCACTTTGCATGTCATTAGTGATAAATATCACTGACATGCAAAGCGGGGCCCAAGATGGTCGCTATCTCCTATTAGCTGTCACTAACTGGTGTTAGCGACAGCTTGGTAATAGGGAGATAATTTTATCTCCGCTTTCTTGGCTTGTAAAGCCAAAAAAGCGGAGATAAACCCCCTTGATAATATACCCCTTGGTCCCTTGGTTATATCAGGTTAAACAGGATGAGAACATCACCTGTAGTCTTCAGGACAAGGAATGGGACTTTGTTATAGACTACCCTCAAAAGGTTTACCACACCTCCTGCACCAAACTCATATAATGTTCTTTATTACACCGGACTTAAAATCCACCGCACAGTCTCCACAGAGTTTTGCTCACAATCCCTCCAACATGTTCACATTGTCACACACCAGATGCCAAGCTTCTCACCATGTTAAGGGATTGAGCCATATTGACCTCCTATTGGGCACAAATCAGTGCCACCCTGATGGAACTCACTGAACCAAATCACTGGCAGTCAATGGAGCACTGAATTTTAGGTCTGTCCCCTAGATCCAAAAGCGCAAAAGTGGTGTCATGTTTTGTAGATCTGGTGCTTTTATTAGAGCAATGCCTCTTTACAAGATGCTGGAAATCCCCAACAATGCCCATGGTTTCTCAAAGGAAGGACAAAGTGAGAGGAGAGGAGAGGAGTTGGCCTAACGGCTAGGGCGCTCGACCTCGGACCTGGGGATCTGGGTTCGAGTCGTTATCTGTAACGACGCCAAAACCTCCTGTGATTCTGGGCAAATCACTTAATCTCCCTGTGCCTAAAATGAAAGTGTAACTGGAAAATATGTAAAGCGCTCTGATACCTGATTCGGTTCGGATCTGGTTCGCGCTATATAAAACTCTGCAAAAAAAAAAAAAAAAATGGGGCCTAGTGAAGAGCAGAGCCCTGCACTGAGAATACCAGGGCCTACAGAAAAAAAACCTTAGCACTGAAATGGAATGCTCTGTTTGAGCCCTTTAAAACCTTAGATTCAACAGACATCTAAACTGGCTCAGCTACCTCCTCGTACAGATAAGTTCTGCACTACATATCATACAATCGCCAGAGCCCCACCATGCTGATACGATCACCAAGACCATGATGGGATCTCTGTTGCACACTGAAACTAAGGCCAGAGCATAACTCCTTGCTTTTATTGGTTCTAGCCACTCAACACAACCATGACAAGTATATAGTCTTTGACATGCTTGATACCTAGAGTGATGATGTTCAGCTCGGGGAGGGTGAGTGTGGGTTATTGATTTGGATTAAGTTCATAGTATGCTTTTTTTATCACCAACAGTTATTCTACACAGTAACCTACCACAAGCTAATATGTCATGATTTCTATAATATTTAAAGCTATACACTGTAACCAATGTCCTATCGAATTTGTAAAATGCTAAGGTCTATCAAAAAGCAGATGTTGGCAAATGTGTATAACTCACAAATGCAATAAAGTTTCAGTTGAATAAAAAGTAGCCTATTGAAAACAATACAAACAGGATAAACAAAACAAAAAAGAGGTCTTATCCTAGGACCACATCTTAAATGGAGAAGTAGCGATGAAGGTGTGAAACAAGACAGAACACTATGCATGTACCTGCTAGTGTGATCAAAAATATATAATATGCTGTTAGGAAACCTATATTAACCAGCATCTCCTGAGGACTGAGAATCCATGCAGATAGGGTCAGGCTGGCCGAGATATTTTATCTGGTCTGAGGGGGAAAAACAAGATTTTGAAATATAATTTTTCCAAATATGGATTGTAGATAGATCAAAAATTCCATATTTATATCCTGCATCTTTCAGTCTTGGCCACCAGCCAGGCTATCTTGAACCCAGTGGCAGAGTGAGCAAACGCTCAAACGCTCCGTCCATCATCCCCTTTGGTATCGCTTTGTTCACCCTAAGTTGGCAGGGTATGCCCAGACGTGGGTCCCTTGCTCACTCTGCCACTGGATTCAAGATAGCCTGGCTGAAGAGGGTAATGAACCCGAAACCGGTCCCATGATGCTTGTTTCCAGTCCAGGGAAGACATGGCTTGGCAGTTCAGGCTGGACTGTTCCCATGAGGCACAGGGTCAGACTGATTTGCATAAGGCCATGTCTGAACTGGGGTGGTGGAGTGAGCTAAAGTTTGATGCTGAATTAAACCCAGATCAGTTGACTGGGGGTGAGTGTTTGATTTGCTCAAACGCTCCGTCCATCATCCCCTTTGGTATCGCTTTGTTCGTCCTAAGTTGGCAGGGTATGCCCAGACGTGGGTCCCTTGCTCACTCTGCCACTGGATTCACGATAGCCTGGCTGATGAGGGTTATGAACCCGAAACCGGTCCCAGGATGCTTGTTTTCGGTCCAGGGAAGACATGCCTTGGCAGTTCGGGCAGGACTGTTCCCATGAGGCACAGGGTCAGACTGATTTGCATATGGCCATATCTGAACAGGGGTGGTGGAGTGAGCTAAAGAATGATGATGGATTAAACCCAGATCAGTTGACTGGGGGTGAGTGTTTGATTTGCTCAAACGCTCCGTCCATCATCCCCTTTGGTACTGATTTGTAGAATGAATGGCATTAACACATAAGTTAATAGTGGTGAATAAAGACAGGGCACAAAAGAAGCATCAAATTGAAGGCAAAAACCCTAGCTAGTCAAACACGGTCACTCAAATTAGCAACTCATAGTAAACATCCACAATATTTGATTCTCCAATTCGGCTATAGAACTATGAGGGTCAGTCTGCAACTTACTGCCGGACTTTGCTCTTCAATTCTTGACTTTACACAACTAACCCGAGAGCCTTGCGGGCAATTCTACGATTCATTGCCTGACTTTCCTGATTTTAAACATGGACCGGAATTTTGCTTAAAGGCGCTATGCCTCATTCCTTCACATATATCAGACTGACTGCAGAGTCATACAGAGAATGCCATGAACAAAACAGTGTGGTTATTTATCAGTACTCTATGCCACACTTGTATGAATATCAATGCTGAGACACCTGTAAATTAATACTGAGCAACATTCCTTGTAACCATCGGATACAATAAGAGATACATATATAAAGTTGCATATCGCCGAGTGCCGAGCATATGCTATTTATATGGACACATATCTGCTGCTCAATATACTTAAAGATAAGGTTTTGACCCTCCTGATGAAGGTGCTTTGAGTGCCGAAACACGCGTTGAGAATATCCATCTCATAGCCACTACATTTGACTTTAGATTAATAAAAATGTATTGATGTTTGTCCAATCCTGCCCTGATAAAATGTTGTTTTATATGATGTATATGATTTGTCAACATCATGTTATATTGTAATTATGTATTGTCTGATTATTTTTGGAAAAAGTCTTTTTTAAAACAAACTAAATAAAATGTATATATACTTTAATGTAGTTACTATGTGTTCACACTGAATTCTCCCTATCATGTTTTCCTGTTTACTATGAGTTGCTAATTTTAGTGACCGTTTTTGACTGCCTAGGGTTTTTGCCTTCAATTGTACTATTGCCCTGCCCTAGGAGTTCTAGAGCGTCTGCAGGGGGTCCTATATATTTGCATTGACAAAAGAAGCGTAAGCTAGAGTAATCCAAATAGTCAGTATTTACTGTGGCATCAAATACAATAAAATTAATTAAATGGTGAATTGACTGTAATTAGTGTGTTATCAGCTTTTAAAACAGTTATTTATGAAGGGATCACAAGGGAGTTAAGATTGGAGTGCCTTCTCTTAACTCTCTGAGAAAAATATCTGTAGGTATAATTCCTCTAATATTATTATGCAGCCAGTATCCAACTGAATAGAATAGCAAAGGGATATTCCCTTTATGACACCAAGTAACCAGAGAAAGCAATTCCTTTCAGAGGGACTCAAAAGTAACAGACAAACCTCGAGTCGACAGACTGCCTTCTTGATAAGTGCAGCCACTTCTTTAGATGAGGAAAGCCAAAGGAGCAAATCTCCTCTAAAAGACACAAAAACCTCACCTAATGAGCCCTGCAACTTCAGGAATCAGTTGCTGACAAAAGAGAGCAGGAAATCGTGCCTCACGTCATCCAAGTAATTGTCTTCTAATAGATATATGACGGATACTACAGAGCAACAGCCACCTTGGTTCATGCATACTACAGTCTCTCCAGAAAGCAATTAATTATAATACAAAACAGGGAGAAATGAAACTGGAAGAAGGTATGGAAATTTGCCCATGAGAGAAGAAAGAGAATGGAGTGAAAGAAAGAAAGAAGAACTGACAAAAGGGTTAGCAGGAATTGCCCCATTAAAAAACACAACTTTTTAAACTAAAGGAGGTGGAAACTTATTGGTTCGAAAAATATATGTACATTTTTGGGAGAAAACCTAAATCTTCAGAGTGTTTGTAACAGAGTGCACCTGTGTACAAGTATTTCACCCTGTGGAGCACGGGTACTGATAGTACGGCCCGTGGGCCGCCAGCGGCCCGGCAAGCCTTCCTTGGCGGCCCGCGGACCTTGCAGACATCGTACCCATGTTTTAAAAAAAAAAAATTAAGAATCTGCAAACACTGCCGGTTGCAGCAGCGCGACTCTGATAGACTCTGCTGCTCTGTGGGGGCCCGGCGATCGCAGCCATAGTCAGAGTGGAGATGCAGAGGCCTAAGAAGAGGTGAAATACATCAAAGGCTCAGTAACATTCCAATGGTATTTTAAAGACCTGTGAAGTGCTTGATGCGGCTGTGTGGGCTGTGTGTGTGTGTGCCCGGGAAGCTGTCTCAGCCCGGGCACACACACAGGGCCGGACTGACTACCGCCCAGTTTGGAATGCTGCCGAGCTGGAGGCTGATTTCACTGCGGTGGGGGCTGATCTCATTCATGGAGACCTACGTGTGAGTCGAAATATTTAAAGCAAAACGAATTTCGTTTAGCACACTCAGGTCTCCATGAACGAAATCAGCCCCCAGCTCAGCAGCATTCCAAACTGCCCGGTAGCCAGTAGGGCACTGCACACACAGGCAGGGTGAGATGACAGACGGTGACAGAGGGAGGTAGAGGGAGGGAGACAGAGGGAGAGGGAGGGAAGGAAAGGGAGGGAGGTAGAGGGCAACGGAGGGAGGGTGACAGAGGGAGAGGGAGGGAGGGAAAGGGAGGGAGGGAGAGGGAGTGAGGGAGGGAAAATGAGGAGAGGGATACAGAGAGAGGGAGACAGAGAAAGAGAGACAGAGAAAGGGAGAGGGAGGGAGAGGGAGAGGGAGGGAGACAGAGGGAGACAGAGGGTGACAGACAGAGGGTGACAGACAGAGGGAGGGAGGGAGACAAGAGGAGGCAGAGGGAGGGAGACAGAGGGAGACAGACAGAGGGAGGGAGACAGAGGGAGGGAGACAGACATAGGGAGGAGGGAGACAGACAGAGGGAGACAGACAGAGGGAGGGAGACAGACAGAGGGAAGGAGACAGAGGGAGGGAGAAGGAGGGACGGAGAGGGAGGGAGGGAGGGAGGGAGGGAGGGAGAGAGAAGGAGACAGAGGGATGGAGACAGACAGAGGCAGGAGGGAGACAGACAGAGGGAGACAGATAGAGGGAGACAGACAGAGGCAGGGAGACAGACAGAGGGAGGGAGACAGACAGAGGGAGGGAGGCCGACAGAGGGAGGAGGGAGGCGGAGGGAGGGAGACAGAGGGAGAGAGATAGAGGGAGGGAGACAGACAGAGGGAGGAGGGTAACAGAGACAGGGAGACAGAGAGAGTGAGACAGAGAGAGGGAGGGAAACAGACAGAGGGAGGGAGACAGACAGAGGGAGACACAGAGGGAAGAGGGAGACAGAGAGAGGGAGACAGAGGAAGGGAGAGGGAGACAGAGAAAGAGAGAGAGACAGAGGGAGACAGAAAAAGGGAGACAGAGAAAGGGAGAGGACGGGGACAGAGGGAGATAGACAGAGGGAGACAGAGTGAGGGAGACCGAGTGAGGGAGACAGAGGGAGGGAGACAGAGTGAGGGTGACAGAGCAAGGGAGACAGAGTAAGGTAGACAGAGTGAGGGAGACAGAGTGAGGGAGACAGAAGGAGAGAGAGGGAGAGAGAGGGAGACAGAGGGAGACCAGGAGAGAGGGAGGGAGAGGGAGAGAGAGAGATAGAGAGAGGGAGGGAGACAGAGAGAGAGAAAGAGAGAGAGAGATGTGTGTATGCCGGGTCTGGTGGCTCAGTGGATGAAAGCGTCCGCTGCCGGGACCTGTGTTCAACCTCATGGTCACTGTTTTTTTTTGTTGCTCTAGCCCCGCCCCCTCCCCCACTGACCCCGCTCCCACCGGTGCGGCCCTCGGACACAAACCACACTGTCAATTTGGCCCCCGAGAGAAAGTTTGAGAGTGCCCATGCTGTGGTGGAAGAATTATAAACAAAAGAAACGCCAATGCTGCCTATCTAAATTTGTTATCTCTTATGCGTCTCACCTTAGAGATAAAACATAAAGTGAGGAGACCTTAGTTTCTTGAATCATTCATTTGTTTTGTTTTATTTTACTTCATTAGATTTCTTTGACCATTTTTTTATATCAAATTTTTCACATTTCTGAAGAAAAAACTTATAACAAACATTACATGTAAGACATTCTGTACAATAAATCATAATCCACACCCCTCCTATCATGCACACTTAGTATCATACCAAATCACTATTCAAACATACTCATACATACTTTCTCTCATACTATTCTTATTTACAATCTTCAGTCAATTTTTTGCTAAAAAACACATTTTTTCACATAGCCATAGATTCTAAATTAAACACGAATCTGTAATCCATAAAATTCCATTTTATTAGTTGATTCCTTATGGCTTTAAGAACACAAGGTCACCTTGTGTTCTTAAAGCCATAAGGAATCAACTAACATTTGGTATGATACTAAGTGTGCATGATAGGAGGGGTGTGGATTATGATTTATTGTACAGAATGTCTTACATGTAATGTTTGTTATAAGTTTTTTCTTTAGAAATGTGAAAAATTTGATATAAAAAATGGTCAAAGAAATCTAATGAAGTTAAAAAAAAAAATGATTGATTCTAGAAACTAAGGTCTCCTCACTTTATGTTTTACCTCTAAGGTGAGACGCATAAGAGATAACAAATTTAGATAGGCAGCATTGGCGTTTCTTTTGTTTATAATACATAAGGCTGTGGCTTGGCCTTGCTGCTTGGGAGCCCATACCCAGTGGTGTTTACTAGTGGTGGAAGAATGGCAAAAATTAGCAAGTGAAAAGTCATACCTGGTGATAAAAGAGTTCAAGCCCTAAAGTTGCTGTTTGAATTCCGGTTTATACTGTTCGATCTGTGTCTGAAAAGACCTGTTGTGAGCCAGCTCCTAAATGTAGGTGATGAGTGTGTGTACTCAGATGTTTGGAAGGCTTGTTTTGCTTGTCTCTCCTGCAGAGGCATTCTAGGGCATGAGTAAAGTGGGCAATCGACCAGGGTCTCACCTCCCAAGGGGACCCCCTGTAAAAGAGAACTTTATCTCTAAATAACTTCTGTCTATGTTTGCACATTAACATATAATTTACTATTGTTATGCAATATAGTACTTGAAATAGCAAAATATGGAAAATAAAATCCTAATTCTCATTTCAATTCTTTATTAGGCCAACATCAGCCATGGAAGTACATACAATTACATATAATCAATGTTAAAAACACAGGTTTGAAATTGTCTTTTAAGGTGAAACAATTCATATATACGATTGGTATTAAGATCAGCAATTTTGTAAATAATGATCCAAACCAAATTAAATTTCAAAGTTGTTCCACACAGGGCCCCCCAAAATACTTCTTGCCCAGGGCTCCCACAATTCTTAAATTGACACTGTTCAACCGATCACTGAGGGAGCAGACATGGCCTGAATATTCCATAAGGTATTTTCCAGAGGATTGGAGCCATTGCAGTGTTGGCTCCTCCGCGGAGGCAGATAAGTGTCACCCCACTGCTTTGCAGCAGTAAAATAAAAGGAAAAAAACTTATAATAACTCAAGGTTATTATCTTTTTATTTGTTGCTGCCGCAGTAGCTTTGTAGGCGGGGCTTCTCTAATGATCAAGGAGAAGGGGAGGAGTCGTGGCACACTGCGGGTATGAATGACTGTTTGGCCGGCCAGCTGGAGTCAGCCAGTCATTCGCACTTTGCATGTTCTCCACCCAGGCTGTATGGCTGTATGTCAAAGAGGTAGGTTTTTCATTTCTTTTTTTATACCCCCTTATCCCCCCAACCCCTGTCCGGCCAACCCTGATCCATGCCAGCCACCACTGATCCATTGTAGGTCATTATTTGAAGGTCAAGGGCTGTTGCCTCTGTCTCCATGTCCTGGGGTTTATGATAACAAGTGAAGCAGGTAAAAAGAAAGACAAAGAGGGAGACAAAGAGAGCGAGACAAAGAGTGAGACAAAGAGAGAGAGAGAGAGAGAGAGAGAGAGAGAGAGAGAGAGAGAGAGAGAGAGAGAGAGAGAAAGAATGGAAAGGGGCAAGCTGGTTTGAACATTGTTGCCTAGGGTGCTTTTGGTTCTCGCTCCATGTCAGGGAGCAGTTCAGCAGTGGACAGACTTGTGATGTAAACTGTTAGTTCCAGTTGCCAATGAGTCATGTCCCTAAGTGAGAAGGTGGTTGACCTACATGGTGCCCAGCTAGTATAAATCTTGCTTTTTTTGATACACAGAGAAGAAGGCCCTGAATGCACACTCACCTTAAATGTGTGAAGCAGTGTAAACTAAATATCAATGGAGCTTTGTCTAATACTCACTGAACAAAGCATGTGACTGTAATTTCATGAGTGAAGCTATTTGTTTATTCCTCATGCAATACCCTACCCAGTCCTGCAAGTGAACTTTAAATAATTATGAGAGCTTCGTGGGGTGTCCATCTTACTCCATGTCATCATTGACACTGCTTCCAGTCTCAAACTTTGTACCTATAAATCACAGCTATCAGGTGTATCAGTCTAATAATTTCAAAGGGGAAAAGCAAGTCCACAACACCCAGAATGCAGTAGGCTGACACACAAAGGTTCAGGAATGGAAAATGTGTCCATAATGACATGCAGTAAGGTGTCCACCATAGAGGTACATTACTTTTTTCATGAATGGGCCACATCTTCTAACAAAAAGATTGAAGGCTGTCACATTCTAGATGAGTCTGATATCTTTCCAAGTGGCACTTATCATTCCCCTCGCCACTTCCTCTATGGTCAGCAAGTGAGCCTCCATTCCATGACAGTCTTTGATCAATGCTTTGTCATCTAATCAAATTTGGAGATTTGTAGTTTTCTTTTGATGATTTATGCATTAAGTATTCTTTTAACCAGTGGCTTTCATTTGGTCAGTTCAATGTGCCACAGACTCATGAGTAACGATTGGGTAGGGAAACAGCCATCTGACACATCACATGGGCACCCTTAATCCAGGAGTGAGGACGGATGCACTACTCTTGAAGTAATCTTTCTAGAAACAGTGATAGGCCAGTCTCTTTCTCACTTACTACCCTCATTACCTTCTTTATGGTGTGTGTGAACCCTTCCACTTCACCAATGGCTTGAGAACATGGTGGTGTAATTCTGTCATATTGGATAGCAGGAGATTCAAGATGCATCAGAAGTGTAACTCCTGAAACAGGGGGCAATTGTTTGGATTTACTATCCCTTGGGATTCTAAAGGTTACTAGAATCTTCTCCATCGTAGGTAGTCCCCTTTTTTACGGAAGTGGTGGCCTTCAGTTCAACTTCCATATATTGAGATGAATTTAAATCATCAGCAATAGGTGATTATTCAAAGAAGGCAGCGGAACTCAAACATGTTTTGTGGTACCTGGGCCATTTTGACATCTTGAAATTTTAGGGAACAACCATCTCTCCAGTTGCAGAGAAAACAGCCAAAGTATTCCAGGAGAGGTTTGAGGAACTTACTTTTTCACTGATCCAAATCCCCTTTTTTGTATGCACTGAAAAGTGGCAGAAATTGGCACATGGTCATGCATGCTTTGTGTTCTCTTTCTCTTTCTGTAGGTGAGACTATCAGTTTGTAGTCACTGACAGCGAGGGTATCTTCAAGCCCAGAATTTTACTGATTGCCTTCTGGAACACATCTTATAAATAAGAGAGTCCATAAATAATCCTTGTTTATATTTGGACCCAAAGAAGGTTGGAGAAAGCTGTTATATCCTGGAAATCATCATTGGGTTATAGCTCGTGGTAACCTCTGTTAAGGTCCAGCTCTAAAATTGCAGATTCAAGTTGGCTATTATGTCATGAGTGGTCTGTCTCAGATGCCTTTCATGCTTTATTGCTTAATTCTATGGGCTCATCTCACTAGAAATGCACACCTGACCAGCCTGTCTTTCCTTCTTGGCAACACTGATTGGAGAGATCCTCTTGTGTAAAGCCTCTATGAGTACCTTTCACTTGTGATTTGCTTTAAATAAAGTTAATGTAATTTTCTTCAGTGCATAAACATGAGTGTCCCAATACAAAGTACTAGCATGAACACCTCTTTTGATTAGAGTGACTGACCTCAGTTACACGACTTACTTGCAACAGCACTATCTTTAATTGGTTACTTTGAAACTAATTTGTGAAGCATGTACACCTCACATGCCTCTGTGTATACTGCAGCATCCAGTTTTCTCTGTCAAACTTCAGAAAGCAATCCTAGTTCTGGTCTATTCATCACACTTAATTACTCGACAGAACCTTCTGACTGTTCATTACTCTTCCATTTTCAATCCTTGCTGTTTCTCAGTCTTTTCAGTCAACAGTTCAAACCTCAGTCTTTTTATTATTTCTATGTTCATGTTCTTTACATGTACACATCATATAGATACATTGGATGCTTTGTCAGGGACACTCTTGACATCACTTTATACAGTGATTATGTCATAATTATACCCTAAGACGCATGCATTAATCGGGAGAAACATTGACGCTGAATGACTAGGAATGTGTAGCATATACCAGTAAACAATGTAGAACACACACAATGAAATATATAGCTTCATTTATTCCAACCCCTGCTCGGCATCTTTCTCAGCAGCTCTCCCAGGAGATAAATGATTCATCAGATAACCAACGGAGACGGGCCACTAGTGAATGACTAGTTAACCAAGTAGTGTTTAACACCACAAGAATTGTTTAAAAGAACCCTCACACACCAACCTGGTTGGTGTCATGCTTCATCATTGGGTTCCCAGTTGGGTGGTGTGCCACCCAACTGTGATATGACACCTGATTACAGTAGAGCTGGTTTTTAATTTTTGTGTGATGATGTAGTTAGTGTGGTGATGTTTAAAAATACCTCTGGAAAACTCACTATACAATACTTTATTCCTAGTGGCCCAGGGTATGTTAAAAATTAAAGGTGGATAATGTTTCCGAACTGTAAATAAGTGTCTGGATTATCCTTTGGTCAGGTCGACATGTTTCAGCTCATCAGAAAAATTCATTGGAGCTTTTTTCAGGACCTTTAAATATTGTGTTTAATGTGAAAGGGTGAAAAAGTGAGTGGTAATCCACTGTAATCAGGTGTCGTAGCACAGTTTGGTGGCACTCGGCCACCCAACTGGGAACCCAATGATGAAGCATGACACCAACCAGGTTGGTGTGTGAGAGTTCTTTTAAACAATTCTTGTGGTGTTAGACACTGCTTGGTTAACTAGTCACTCACTAGTGGCCCGTCTCTGTTGGTTATCTGAATACTACATTGGGACAAGGACGGCCCACACACTGTCCTGACTCTCTTGTTTGTTTTTTGAAAGATAAATGAGTCATTACATTCTAAATACTGCCACACACATTATATTCTAGAGCATAGAACACAAAGTAAGGTTCTACAATAAGGTTCTACAATTAACCTCGTAACACCTTCAGATGAAACAATACTACACAATCCCCCCTTAAAACAAACCAAAATAATTCTAATCACAGACAAACATTTCCAAATTGTTAGGTTTCTTTACAATTCTCCCTTTTGAAGTTTTCATCACTGTAGTTTCATATCTTGTATATCATCACCACCCATTGGTTGTACATTCTCATTGGAAACCTCTTCAGATGTCTCCTGTGCACCATTATTAACAGGTCTTCACAAGTAGCAAATTCACCAGAATCATTATCATGGTTAATGCACTCAACCAGTGATAAATCCGGGGCATCCAACCACCAAAAAGTTCCAGCAGTAACAACATCGTCTTCAATTTTATGACTCACATTCTTAGCCAGAGCAAGGCGACTGAAATGATATACCTGACCATTGTGTAATGAAGCAGTATTGTTCATTACTTTAACAACTATCTTAGGTTTGCTGAATCTGCTCTTACCGTTAGCAATCTATTTTGCACTCTTCACACATACCCATTGTCCCTCACATAAATTTGCTTGTTTAATACCAAGTTTCCACTCATAATACAATTTGTTTTTCCTTTGGGATTCCAAAATGCACCTTTTAACTTCTTCAATGTCACACTTCACCCTCTCACTTTTCTTCATCCAACCTGGATTCACCTTGGAATGAGGTATTTTGCCTCACATTAACAAAAACGGACATTTTTACCAACAATGCCATGATGTGTGGTCCTGTAAGCCCAAACCATTTTTTATCCCACCATCCCATGAAATACCACTATTATTATCAAGTTGCAAAATACCTTTGATACAATGGTTCTCCCTCTCAACAATACCATTCCCACTAGGATGCTACAATGAAGTGAACCGTTGTTCAATCCGCGATGCCTTAAGGTAACCCTTTATTTCAGATGATATAAATTGCACCCCATTGTCAAAAAAGATGATAGCTGGAAATCTGTCCCTTAAAAAGATTTCATCCGAAAAAAAAATTACAGTCTTTGTGTTGAGCGCTTCTACAGCACTGACCTCCAACCACCTTGAAAAGGTATCCTCTAGAACTAGGATATAGTTATATGAGCCATCCAGCCAAATGATGGGTCCCATAATGTACAATGCAATTATTACCCATGGTAACTTTGGTCAACCTAAAGAGACTAACAGTGGAATACAAGTTTTAAGAGTTTTATCGGACATCTCACACTTGACACATAATCTGACAAATCCTTCAATATCCATGTCAACTTTGGGCCACCAATATAATTCTTTGAGTCTGTGTTTGGTATGCGAAATGACACAGATTAATAATTTTTCCTTGTAAATTAGTAGGGGGAATAGCCTTATCTCCAGTTAGAACTAATGAATCAGCCACACTTAGTTAATTCCGAACCTCCCAAAAACCTCTTTGTTCATCTTTTGACAACTTTTTATCCATATTACTCCATCCATCCATTCCTTTACCTCACGTAAAATCTCATAGGCATTTTCTGCGTCAACACATTCTTGCTTGCTAAAACTGTCCTGAGATCCTATAAGTGACACATTTGCAACAGAAAATTAATTACATGGACTATTGTCTATTTTTCTCAGAGATAAAGATATTCTACTGAGAAAATCAGCAGTAAATGTGTTTACTCCTGGAACATACTGTATGTCATACATAAAATCCTGTAAGCTCTTAGAGAGTATCGCAATTCAAGATGTAGCACTAGTTAAACCCTCAGTACTCAAAAGTTTGGTAAGGGTTTTGTGTTCACATCGCAGTGTAAACTTCTTGTCCCATAAACCTTTTCTAAAATGTGCTAACACCCACACATACACCAAGTTTCTCGTTCGACTGAGTCTCTTTCCTCAGTAGGTGTGAGCAAACAGGATGCGAAAGTAAGCACAGCTTCTTTATTGTTATCATCAATTTGTGTAAGGACACAGTCTAATCCCATACTACTAGCATCAGTGGTAACAATAGTACTAGCCAGAGGTCAAATCCTTGAAAATTTGGTGCCCTGCCAATAGCGTTCTTAATCTCCTCAAAGAAAGACTGCTGGCAGGTATTTCTCCAAACAAATAGTACCTTATTTTTAAGTAATGGTGTCATAGCATGTGTTTTTTCAGAAAACCTCTCAACAAATTTTGCATACAATTCTGCTAAACCTAAAAAAGACCTGATATCATCCTTAGATTTCGGCATGGGTGCATCAACAATAGCCTTTTCAGAACTGGCTTTAGGTCTCCTACCCGAGGCGCTGACTTCATGACCTAAATAGCTAAGTTTCCTTTCTGCGAACTTACATTTTTTTATTTCTGCCATCACACCTTTCCTTTGCCAAAGACTGAGTACTTCCCTCAGCCATTCATCTAGAATTTTTTTGTTAGAACCAATAATGATAATATCGTCCTGAAAAAAACCAACACCCTGAATATCACCAAATAACTCAGACATCAATCTCTGAAAAACAGCTGCCGCTGATGCTAACCCAGAAGGAGTGCTGCAAAACTGGAAGCAACCAACCGGTTTACAGAAGGCTGGTAATTTTCTGCTAAAAGGGTGCAGAGAAATCTGATGATATGCGGAAGAAAGGTTGATTGTAGAAAACCATTTAGTATTTTTGGTTAAAGAAAGCATTTCATCAACCCAGGACAAAGGAAATTTAGCAACTATGACATTGTTGTTTAAATACCTCAAATCAATACATTGCCTAATCTTACCATTGTCTTATCTTGACATGAACACAGGCGAAACCCATTCTGAAACTTCAACTGGTTCAATAATATGCACTTCCTGCAACTTTTTAAGCCCCTCCTTAACCTCATCTCTAACTATCAAAGGAATATGACGTACTTTATGGATCTTAGGGACTGCGTTCGGTTTTACACAAATCTTGTGTGGGAACACATCAAGTATCCCGATTTCGCCATTAAAAACTCTGGGAACTCCTTCAAGACCCATTTTTTTGTTTCTTTTGTAATACATATAACTAATACTTGCTCTGGACTATTTAGCTCCAGGATAATATTCAACACTCATTGATCTTTCCATCCTAATACGGACAGACCTTCGGCAGCCACATACAATTTGCATGAGGCTCCTTCCTGTAAATAAAAAAATGAGTCCTCTATATCCCAGAATATTGATCTTTTCCCCTCCAGATTGACATCTGTTGGTTCCAAATAAAAAGCTGTAATACTAACAAACTTTTCTTCCCAAATGGAGCTAGGAACAATTGTGAAATGGGAACCTGGGTCTGCAGCCACTTGTAATGTAATACCCCCAAAAGAAACTATGCACAATGTTTATTGCTATTATCTCCACTCAAACTCAACACAACACTCTTTTTTTCATCACTTGGTAAGAGAACCTTCATGAAGATCATCAGAATAATTTCCTGACAAGTCTGAACAACTTTCTGTGAGACACGCCACACAACTTTTCCTTGCGCCTTTCTTCCTACAAACCTTTGCGAAATGTCTTACAATTCCACACTATATATACTTAGCTGATTTAGCAGGTCATTTGTCAAATCTGGCAGTATGTGAGGTACTACCACATCAGAAACAAACAAAACCAAGGTATGCCCCGAAAATGTCCCCTCTTTCTGAGAACTAGGTCTTTGATGAACAATGGGATTCTTAGAGTTACTAGTTTTTTCTTTTATTCCATCAGAAATGTTATTAATGGAAGAATAGTCAGTTGAAGGAGTCACATCTTTGGCACATCTTTTAGAAAGCTTTGCCTTCTTAACTAGAGTTATAATCTCTTTGATGCTTGCTTCACCTTCTATCCACAACCTCTCCTAAATGCTTTTATTCTTTACGCATATAACAATCTGATCTCATACCAATTTATCATGTAGGGATCCAAATCTGCATTTGATAGCTAAATTCATAAGAATAGACACATAGTCTTCAATAGATTCATTAGATTCTTGTTTATGTTTAAAGAATGCAGGACAGGAAATAGCAATGGTGATTAGTGATTGTCAAGATCAGAAATTGCACTTTTAAAAACATCAACATCACCTCCTCTTTCTGGTTTCTGTCTTTGCTTGTTTACTCTAAGGCGTACAGGACCCAGACAGTGTAATAAAATGTGTTTCTTTCTGTCTGGTGACATAATACAACCATTGGGGAGAGGATGTAGCTTTACGGCTAGACCAGTCGACCTCGGACCTGGGGAACTGGTTTTGACTCTCGGCAACGAAGCTCAGCCTCCTGTGATTCTAGGCAAATCACTTCATCTCCACGTGCCTAACAAAAATGAATGTGTTCATCTGTAACAATACTGGTGCTCATGTAAAGCGCTCTAATACCCGATGTCTCGGGTCTAGTTCACGCTACTTAAAACTCTAAAAATAAATCAATAAAATTGTCTTCCAAGGTGGCAATATAATTAATGAAATATTCCTTCAATTCTTGCCATTTAACAGTTTGTTCACCTAGACTAGTGAGAAACTCTTTAGAGGTATTTCACATTTATTGCACAACTTGAACTGGCAATGCCTGACAATTGTGCTTGCAGAATTCCCCTCCATGAAGAATAAAAAATTGAATGAACCTAACACCCACACAAAAAGAGAAATTGAAAAAAATCTTCAAAAATCTTACTGTGTGTTAGCAATCCACAGAATTCAGTAGAATGTCCTAAAATGTGCTTCGTAGACGGAGAAATAATTGACTAGAATGGCGTGTAGACGACTCCCAATCCAAAATGGCCGCATGTCGAGTCAAGCAACGTGACAGTAACGGAGATGGATCAAGCAGCAACGGCAACTGCAAGTGCACTAACTTGAAGGTAAACAAAAGCGAGGCGGTTGTAACAGCTGAGTTTGCCAACACTTAAATGAAGCTTTTAGTTGAAGGACAGACCTTCCTCCTAAAGTGTACTGGCTTCTGAAATTGCTCAGTTGAAATCCCTGTAGAGCATCCTGGCAGTAGCCACAAGGGTTCGACAAAGGGTTGAAAATAACCATCAATCGCCACCAACATGGTGTAGCATCCCCCAGTAAAAGATGTAGAATACACAAGATGAAATATATAGCTTCATTTATTCCAACCACTGCTAGTCATCTTTCGCAGCAGCTCTCACAAGAGATAAATGAATCATTACATTCTAAATAAGTACAGTTCTACAATGGGATTATACAATTAACTTAATAACAACTTCAGATACAACAAAACTACAGACTGCTATCTAAAGAAAAACTCATGAATGACTGAATCTTATTAATTTGTTTTTCAAAATTATTGCAGCCCTAGTGGCACTGTTTGCATCTGTTGTGGTCTGTATACATTTTCATTATATATATATATATATATATATATATAGTGAGCCTTGACCCTGCTTGCAGGACAGTTCACTCCTCACGCCGCACAGCACCACCAGTGCTCCGTGTCTCTCCACCAGCTGCTGCTGCTAGTTCGCCGCTCCCCCGTGACTCCTGTGCACTATTACTTTTCCCGTGTGCCCCTTTGCTGGTAAACTACTGTCTTTACTTGATGTTTTATTGTCTGCTGTTGCCTTGTGTCCACTGTTGCCCCTGTGTGTTGCCCCTATGATTGTTTATCCTTTGCGACCCCTTTTTCCTTCTGTACCCTGATCACTGTCCCCGCCGCTGCCTCCCTGCGGCCCCGCCCCCTCACTCGCCCATTGCCCGCCCCGCTCCCGCCTCCCAGCTGCTCCTCCCTCCCACTTGACCCTTATATGCTGCACGGCAGTAAGAGCGACCCTAGACCCTGCTCGCAGGACAGGTCACTCCTAATGCCGCACAGCACCACCAGTGCGCCCGTGTCTCTCCACCCGCTGCTTCCGCTAGTTCACCGCTCCCCCGTGACTCCTGTGCACTATTTCTTTTCCCGTGTGCTCCTTTGCTGGTAAACTACTGTCTTTACTTGCTGTTTTATTGTCTGCTGTTGCCTTGTGTCTACTGTTGCCCCTGTGATTGTTTATCCTTTGAGACCCCTTTTCCCTTCTGTACCCCGATCGCCGTCCCCATCGCTGCTTCCCTGCGGCCCCGCCCCCTCACCTGCCCATTGGCCACCCCGCTCCCGCTTCCCGGCTGCTCCTCCCTCCCACTTGACCCTTATATGGCGACTGCTGCACGACCTCACAGCGGACGCGCCTAAGGCAAGCCTGTCTGCGCCCGTCCACGCCTAACCGCGCCCAGCGCCAGAACCCCAGGACCCTGAAGACACCAAGACACCCGACTGCCCTACGACCTCAGCACCCTCCACGCACTCAACCCCGGACGAGAACACACCTGCCACCGGGCCACCCCGAAGCGCACCCAGGGGCCCTTCACCTACCGAAACTGCAGCTTCACCCGCATGCGACCCGCAAAACCACAAACTAACGAACCCAACTACCTCAGATGCATCCTCCTCAACACTTGCTCCACCCGCAAGCATGCGGTCGAACTCTGGGACCTCCTCAACTCAACCACCCCAGACGTCGCCTTCCTGGCGGAGACCTGGCTGAACCCCGCCTCAGCACCTGACATCGCCATAGCATCCTGGAAGGCTACAAGATCTCCCGCAGAGACCGCACCAACGGAATAGGGGGTGGAATTGCCATCGTCCACTAGAACACGCTCAGAGTCTCGACCAACACAGACGACACCCTCAGCACCGCCTAACACCTGCACTTCCAGATCCACACCGACCCCAACACCACCCTCAGAGGAACCCTCATCTACAGACCCCCTGGACCAAGACCACAGTTCAGTGACTCCATCGCCGACCTCATCAGCATCCACTCCCTCACCTCCACAGACTACATCCTCCTTGGGGTCGTGAACTTCCACCTCGAGAAAAACAACGACGTCAACTCCGCCACCCTGATCGCCAACCTCGGACTCAGACAGCTTGTGACAACACCCACCCATGCCACCGGTCGCATGCTTGACACCATCTTCTCCGCAAGCCCCCACGTCTCCTTCAACCACACCACCGAACCCCACTGGACCAACCACCCCTGCGTCCATTTCACCTTCAGAAATCCCACCACACACCACTGCACCCAACAGATGCCTCGTCCCTGCTGGGGCAAAGTCACCGAAGAGCATCTAGCCACCACCCTCGCCCAGAGCACACCACCAGCCGACCCCACCGAACCCAACACCACCCTCCTCAACCTCCGACAGTGGATCGACGACTGTGCCAACACTCTCGCCCCGCTCAAGACATCCTCCAACAGCCACACCAGCAAGAAAACGACCTGGTTCACGGAAGACCTCCAGGCCTCCAAGCGTACATGCCCGAAATTGGAGAAGAACTGGCTCCGCGAACGATCACCAGACGACTACACAGCCCTCAAGAATGCTACCCGCAGACACCATCAACTCATCAGAACCGCCAAGAGGACGGCTTTCAAGGACCGCCTGGATACCAACGAACACAACTACAAAGAGCTCTTCAGCATCGTGAAGGAACTCTCCACACCCAGCTCCAACACCAACGACATCCCCCATTCACAGCACCTGTGCGACTCTCTGGCCACCTTCTTCCACCGCAAGATCGCTGACAGCTTCAACGCCATGACCGCCCCGCCATCCATCGAGACCTCCACCCCCGCGACCACCAGCCGCCTGACCGCTTGGTCCAACATCAATGACGATGACACCATCAAGATTATAAACTCCATCCATTCTGGATCCCCGTCTGACCCATGCCCACACCACGTCTTCAACAAAGCCAGCACAATCATCGCCCCCCCATCTCCAGAAATCTATGAACATCTCCTTCAAGACAGCAACCTTCCCTGAGAGATGGAAGCACGCCGAGATCAACTCCTCACTCAATAAGCCCAAGGCAGACCCCAAGGACCTCAAGAACTTCTGTCCCATCTCCCTGCTCCTGTTTCCGGCGAAGGTCACCGAGAAAATCGTCAAGAAACAACTGACCCGCTACCTCGAGGACAACAACATTCTGGACCCAGTCTTGTTTCTGCAGCAACCACAGCACCAAAACCGCCCTCATCCCCGCCACCGACGACATCAGGACCCTGCTCGACAACGGAGAAACAGCAGCACTCATCCTCCTGGACCTGTCAGTCGCCTTCAACATGGTCTGCAACCCCACACTACGAACACGCCTACATGGCACCGGGATCCAAGAGAAGGCCCTGGACTGGACCACATCCTTCCTCTCTGGCAGAACTCAGATCATCCGCCTTCCACCCTTCCGCTCCAACGCCACCGAGATCATCTGTGGCGTACCCCAGGGCTCTTCCCTAAGCCCAATGCTGTTCAACATCTACATGGCACCCATCGCCCTCGTCGCCCGACAGCATGACCTCAACATCATCTCCTACGCCGACGACACCCAGCTGATCATCTCCTTCACCAGAGACCCTCGCACCGCCAAAACCAACTTCCATGAAGGAATGAAGGCTGTCGCCGAATGAATGAAGAAAAGCCGCTAAAGCTGAACTCGGACAAGACGGAGGACCTCATCCTCGGCTCCACCCCTTCAGCCTGGGACAACTCCTGGTGGCCGACATCACTGGGAACAGCACTTACACCCACTGACCACGCACGCAACCTGGGGGGTCATCCTCGACTCCACCCTCTCCATGTCCCTCTCCATATCCAAGCAAGTCAACACCGTCTCCTCATCCTGCTTCAACACCCTCCGAATGCTCCGCAGGATCTTCAAGTGGATCCCAACCGAAACGAGAAAAACAGTCACCCAGGCCCTTGTCACCAGCAGGCTGGACTACGGAAACGCCCTCTATGCAGGAACATCAACCAAGCTCCTTAGACGGCTGCAACACATCCAGAACGCCTCAGCACGACTGATCCTCACCATCCCCTGCCACAGCCACATCACACCCCACCTGAGAGACCTACACTGGTTCCCTGTCAACAAGAGGATAACCTTCAAGCTCCTCATCCACTTACACAAGTACCTCCGCAGACGACTCAGGTTCTGCACCCCTACCCGCAAGCTCGGCTCTGCCGGCCTCGCCCCCGCCACAGTCCCCTGCATCCGAAGGACGACAACCGGTGATAGATCCTTCTCCCACCTTGCCGCCAAGACCTGGAACACCCTCCCCACCAATTTACGGCAGACCCAAGATCTAGTGGCCTTCAAAAGACTTCTCAAGACCTGGCTCTTCGATCAATAGCAGCACCCCCCTACCCCCCAGCGCCTTGAGACTCTCGCGGGTATTTGGTGCGCTTAACAAATGTCCTTATTGATTGATTGATTGATTGATTGATATATCACAGAGCACTGTGCCATCTGCACTATCTGAAATTAATTTCTAATATTCACACTTCCTTACATAATGTAAATATAAATTATGTACGGATTACACTAGACTGAGCCTGTTTTTATAATTAATTTGTGAACTTTGATTTGTGACCCTTTTAAAATTTAACCTATATGAGAATATGCTTTAAGTCTGACAATGCAATCATTTGATGTACTACATTATATATAAACTACGACAGGACCACTGTTCACATACTCAAGAACTTGTCCAGCTTCGTTTTAGATTTAAGGGTGAGTCTTGTTTTTTGCTACTAGTGCTGACTGTTGTCACTCAGGAAACCTGGACATAAAGTCACAGCCTTACATGTGTTATACATATAATACAATGTTGTCATTTCTTTGTTTTCAACTAATTTTAAAATTTTAAGTACTGCTCAGCGCTGGACTGGTTCAGGTGGGAATTGGGTGTTTCCCTGGGAGGCTGGAAGAGTGGGGTCCAGTTTTGCATAAGTGGGGTCCGGTTTTGATGCAGGGGTTCAGTTTTGCAGCGGTGCAGCCATATCAGCCCCCAGTAACAAAGGCAACAAGCTTTTACACTTGCAACCCTCCTCCACCAAAATTGCCAGGGCTGCTTTGGTTTCCCAGTCCTGCCCTGGTACTGCTTAAGAGTTTTCCGAAACTGTGTTATTTGAAACGTAAAACACTTTCTGCCGTCAATGGACAATCTGAATTTAGGACTGTTCAGTAACCTGCTCTTAGTCACTGCAGATGTTGGCTTGTGGCATAGGGGTTTATGTTAGGCTCAGGCTTGAGACATAACACCCTGACATCTATATAAAAGATGTTAAAGAGTGTATTTTTGGAGGGAGAATCATATTGTTATACTTATTGGCAGCAGCTTGGGAAAGAGCATGACTCGTATTTCTTTCCTTTCACACCAATCAAAGTGGCCCCTAAGTGTTAGGTATGTGGAACATGGAGTTCACCCTCTGAAACCAACCACTCTTGGGTAAATGTGGCCATGTTGGGTCATACCTACCTTAGAAGAGGTGTGGCATGTGTGGATACTTCATCCACCCTGGGTGAGATCTGTATATCTGTACTGGGGCAGATTTCCCCAACAGGCTTTCAATACCCTCTTTCCTATGTAAGGGTACAGAAGCCCTGCTTTCCATGGTGTTGGTTCAGGAATTGGACAAACATAGGCTAAAATTAAATTGCAATTGTTATAGCATGTTGCCATGTAGATTGGACCTTCATTATTCATTAATAAACATTTTAGTATATGGGATCATAGAGTGCAGGATATTTAATAGAATATTGAGTCTTTTTACTCGCTCATACCAACTTTTTGACTAAGGGTAAATGACAGTGACTCTGCTACCTCTGTCCCCACTAGAACAAATCCTACAATCATCAAATGGTTTGCCAGCTCACTTTTACTGAAAACAGGATCATGTGCAATGCATCACAACAGTTCACACAAACATGGACCATAAAGAAGAATAAAATAGCCCACCCCAAAATCTGGGCTCCATATTTAAAGGAGTCAGGCCCCAAAAAGGCCATGATGCATCAAACACACTGTGAGAAAATGGTAAGTTGGAGTCAGTCCCAAGCTTCTCAGACACCGTAACAAGTTCAGTAAATAAACCTGGGCTCACCCTTGGTACCTATGCCACAGAGCAGATATTTAACTTAAGGAACTGTATAAAGTATCTAGCTGCACCAAAAGAGTTAAAAGAAAACACAATAAAAATTCCAGAATCAATTTCAAGAATGCTGAAAAATGTAATGACACACAAACCGATTCAAATAAAAAAATGGGATTCAAAGATAAGATTCATTAAAGTTTCATGGCAAAAAAGTAAAGCACAAATCCGATGTCACTGTTTGTGGTTGGCCAGAAACTAGGCACAATTTCAGGCTCACCGACTTGGAGCAGAGGTACGACTCACCAGGATGGTCACCCCCGTCAAAGATTTTACCTTCTGACTTACGACCAGTTTTAGGAAACTATTCAGAAAGGTAAATCTATACATGCATGTTCACTACAAGTACTGCAGCGTCGGTGGTATTTTCTTGCTTGGTGAATCACTGGAGGACTTTGGGGGGCCACGAGGCGCACACTTGCTTCACAGAAGGACACTGGGGGCTTGTTGAGAGCCGCCCAAAATTGTTTTCAGGACTCCAAGTCCCAGGATCCCTTGCCTGCCCACACCTGTAGCTGGATTGAGCACCGCCCGCAGCCATAGACGCTATTTGAGACATCGCCGCACCCGCTTCACGGGTGCCGCAGCGTCTGTGGTATTTTCTTGCTTGCTGAATCACCGGAGGACTTTGGGGGGCCACGAGGCGCACACTCGCTTCACAGAAGGACACTGTGGGCTTGTTGAGAGATGCCCAAAATTGTTTTCAGGACTCCAAGTCCCAGGATCCCTTGCCTGCCCACACCTGTAGCTGGATTGAACACCGCCCACAGCCATTGACATCATTTAACCAACCATTACTCCCGCAGAGCGGGAGCGCGAGGGGGCGTTCCGGGAGAAACCCCGGACAAGGGCGGGACCATCTGCGGCCGACCGAGGCCGATAGAGGCTGGGCTGGGCCACCCCACTTGGCTACTGAATTGGAACTGGACTACAAACATTGGGTACGAAGCGCGCACCACAACACTGTTGTAATTGGCCCACATGTGTTTTTGAAATGCGCAGTTAGGAACCTAAGGTTGCAGAGGTGATCTGTAAGGGTGGGTGTGCAATTGAGCGTAAAAGTGCCGGTCGCCAACTGTGTGTTGGTTTTTGCTGTGCTGACGAAGGAGTGTGTTTATCTACCAGTTGAACGTATAAATTTGAGCAATTGGGAGTTTGTTATTACCAAGTTTTTCCCGAGTGTTGCACCATGAGTAAGCAAAAAAGTATAACGGGTACTCTTGATAATTTTATAATACGTGCAGAGTCCATCTTATATCATGAAATTGCACTTGTGGAACGCAGATTATCGCTTGATCCCTCAAAACTCCCTACTCATCAGGATCTGGTTCAGCCGAATTCCCCAGCTATAGCCCAAGTCTCTTTTTTTTTTTTTTTTTTTTTAAAACCTTTATTTGAGCAAGCAAGAAGGTACAAGGATGGGCCTACAACCACACGGGCCAGCCGCTAAAAAGGAGTAGACACATATCATATATGCCCGCAGAGGTAACAGTCAATCAACAATGCAATACTCCACATTATATACAGGATAAAAACAGGTTTTATATATATGAAAGAACAAACATACAAAAAGGCGAGAGTGTATCACTGAAGGTCAGCCCAAGGGACGCAAGGGGGGGACAGCAACGGAAGTGCAGTAGCAAAATTCTAAGCACTAAGGAGTTCGGAGGGGGGGGGGGGGAAGGGGCGCAGAGATCAGGAAGAAGAAGGGGGGAGAGCCGGAGATACCAGCTCAGTCCCTATATGAAGATTCCGGGAACGCTAGCCTAAGGAGACAGGGTAATCTCGATAGTGTCCACAAGGGGAGGAGTACAAATGTCGCCACGGTATTCATTCCATTGACCCCACACCTTCACCCATGCCCTGGGTCTGCCCCTGGCCACATAGACAGTTTTCTCACGGAACATGGACCAATCCATGTTATCCTCCCATTGCGAGAGGGCAGGGGGCCTGGAGGCCCCCCAGAGTTGCGCAATATCTCGCTTCGCAATCATATAGCCCAGGGTGGCCCATCTAGTCTGTGCCACCGAACAGTCAGTGGGCTCCCAAACATTCAAAAGACAGCGACGAGGTTCCGGACGCAAGGATATCCCTGTCACCACAGTCATCAGATCAAGCACAGCCACCCAATAAGCAGCCACCATCGGGCACTCCCAAAGAATATGCAGGAAAGTAGCACGCAAACCACATCCACGCTTACACAGTCCATCGGAGGAAAAGCCCATCACCATCAGTCGCGGTCCCGTCACGTACACCCGATGAAGGATCTTCAATTGGACCAGACGGAGTCGAGCCGGTATAGCCACCTCCTTCGGAGAGGAGAGGGCCGATTGCCAATCCTCATCATCAAGTTCCAACCCATCTCCCACCCACTGTTCCCGAAGTCGGGCCAATAAGTCAGTCCGATTGTTAATCAACTTTTTATAGATCAGGGAGATAGTGCTATCAGGAAGATGTTCGTCAAGGATACGGTCTTCAAGTGGGGAAGAGTCAGGCGGAATCTCACCAGGAGCAAATACCGAAACCAAAGCGTGCCTGACCTGTAAATAACGAAAGAATTCCCGACTACTCAGGCCGTAGTCAGCCTGGAGGGCCTGAAACGGGCGCACAGAACCCTTAGAGTATACATCCCCCACTTTAGAGATCCCAATCAAGTCCCAACGGTCAAAACCCTTGGAAGACCAAAGACCGCCCAGACGTTCTGAAGCATAAAGCGGCGTCGCCAACGTCAAGCGATCCTCCCAGCCCAGGCTCACATTCGCGGCACGCCACACCGTCAAAGCAGTCAAAGTAGGTCCCACAAGATGGCGCCCAGCGGAGCGAGAATAGAGCACTCTGTTAAAGTCACCTCCCGGAAGCTGAAGTTTATCCATCTCAAACGCCGGATTACGACCCGGCGAGAACATAGCGTGATTAATAGCGGACAGATGGGAAGCCCAGTAGTATCTCTTAATATCGGGGAGCGCCATGCCCCCATCGTACCACGGGATGGAAAGTTTCGCGAGAGCAATGCGCGGTCGCCCATCCCAAATAAGTTGCCTCTGAAGGCTCTCAATCTCCCGAAAATAGGTCTTAGGGATAGGATCATAATAATTCTGGAGAGCGTAGAGAAACCGCGGTAGTGACATCATCTTAAACAGGGCCGCCCGACCCAGTGGAGACAGGGGAAGTTTGCGCCAACGGGCAACGTCCAAACGGAGCCTAAGCAACGGGGGAAGGAGATTACGATCAAAACGAAGGGACGGGTCCAAGGTAACAAAAACCATCCCGGACCACCTGAAGAGGAAGTCTACTCGGCAACGGAGGCAAGATACCAGATAAAACGTATACACAGGACTTAGACCAGTTGATGACGAGGCCTGAGTTAGCGCCAAAGGACGCAAGAACGTCAAATAAAACAGATAAAGACTTGCGAGGGGAAGTAAGATACAAGAGGATGTCGTCCGCATAAAGCGAGACGCGGTCTTCGAAATCCGGGGCCCAACGAATCCCTTTAAGGGACGGTTCCCAACGGAGCCAGGCCGCCAACGGTTCAAGAGCGAGCGCGAACAACAGAGGGGACAAGGGGCAACCCTGACGGGTACCCCTGCCCAAGGAGAAGGGGGCCGACACTCTACCGTTCACTACAACTTGCGCCAGAGGTTCCGCGTACAACAGTCTAACCCAGCTAATAAACTCGCACCCGAATCCAAATTTCTCAAGAGTCGCCCATAAATAGGGCCACTCCACAGTGTCAAAGGCCATGGAGGCATCCAGGGACGCCAAAATGGCCGGTTCAGTCAAAAGCCCCGCCCTCGCCAGCGCGCCGTGGAGGCGACGTAAATTCAGAGCAGTGTTGCGATGCGGGATAAAGCCAGATTGATCCGGATGGACCAACTCCCCGAGAACCGAAAGGAGACGGGTCGCCAAAAGTTTAGCCAACACCTTAGGTTCAACATTTAATAGGGATATGGGCCTATACGAGGAACAGAGGTCACGCGGTTTACCCTCTTTGGGAATGACGACGATTGTCGCCAGACGCTGATCATAAGGAAGTATGTTCCGCTCACGAGATTCTAGAAACATGGCGCGAAGATACGGCGCCACCTTATCGGGGCGTAACTTGTACAACTCAATAGGCAAACCGTTCGGGCCCAATGCTTTGCCCGAACGGAGCGATCGAACTGCATTGGCTATCTCATCATTCGTAAAAGGGGAGTCCAAAGCAATACGGTCCAAGTCGGTGACACAGGGCAAAGTGATATCACGCAGAAGAAGGCGGGAGTCGGTAACATCCCTCACAGACACGGGAGCATATACCACACGGAAATATTCCGCAAAACGATCAACAATGGCGGTCGGATCAATCACATTCTCACCACTCGCAGACTGAATCACGGGCACCACACGATTAACTCTTTCTTTCTTGTCCAACCACGCTAGGAGTTTGCCCGCCTTGTCACCCACATCGTACAATCTGCCCTGCTGCTCACGAAACATCACCTTTGCAGCGTCAGTGACCAGAGATTTATATGCAAACTGTTTTAGACCCAGGGCATGGAGTTTCTCCGGCGTGACACCAGATTCCAACTCGTCCTCCAAAGCAGAGATCTCCCCCTCAAGGTCCACCACCTCCCTCCTCCCAGCCCTCTTAGCTTCAACAATCAAGGAAAGGGCCTGTCCACGAATCACAGTTTTAAAGGCTTCCCACAGGGACACAGCCGAAGAGACCGACCCCTCGTTTTCCAGGAAATATGCATCCATGGACTTGAGCAAGAGGGTACGAGTCTCAGGGGAGGAAAGATACCAAGGGTTAATGGGAGCCACTCGGCCCGCCGCCTCTATCCCAACCTCGAAACGAAGCCAGAGCGGCGAGTGATCAGAAATACCCCTCGGCAAATGTAAAATCTCACGAACCGCCGACGATTGGGCTGCGGGCATCAGGAAATAATCCAGCCGAGACAGACTGCCATGAGCCCCAGAATGGAAGGTGTATTGGAGCTGAGTAGGATGCAACAGTCGCCAGCAGTCCACAAGGCCAAAGGTATCTAAAAACCCACCCAACCACTGCTGAGCCTGCGGGGTATCTCTAGGGGGATGGCGATCGTGAAGGCCGGAAAGCACCGAATTAAAATCACCGGCCAGAAAGAGAGTACTATCAGGGAGATCTAACAAAACACGGCCCAAGTCAGTAAAAGTAGAGGCCTGCAAACCCGGGGGAACATAAACATTGAAGAGAGATAGGGTGCGGCCTTCATACCTACCCACCAGGACAGTATATCTCCCACGGTCATCATGAATCACCTCATCGATCGCCAGGGGGAGGGAGGTTCGAACAAGAATACCCACACCCCGAGATCCGGAGGTAAACCCCGAGTGCGCCACAAGGCGGTAGCCCCATCTATTCATTGCATAACAAACATTACCAATCAAATGGGTTTCTTGCATGAAAACAATGTCCGGTGACAAACGTCGTATACATTTTAAGACCACACTGCGCTTAATACGATCTCCCAGGCCATTAACGTTCCAGGAAAGAAATTTCAACCCTCTACCCCCCATCCCAGCCGCCCGAGCCAAGACCCCTCGTTCATGAGCTAGACATCAGAAACAGCAGCAAACACAGGAGCAACTCGCCTTGAAAACAACACACAGAAAAGAAAAAACTTCCCAACCCCCCTCCCCCAAACTGAAGAGAAACACCCCCCACCCTGCACCCCTGCAAAAAGCTAAAGAGCCACCCCAACCTGCAGTGTGCCTGTCGCCCAAGAACCCCTATTCTACACAAAGACCCCGGAGGAGGAAAGGTCTCCGTTCCACCCTCCCCCCGACCTCAGTAAGAACAAAAATAACAAACGAAAGACAGAATGATCACAATGTAGAGGGACGCCGGCCAACACTCCTGAGAATGTATTCAAAATAAGACATAAGAGCCGAACAGTTAGATCTCCACACCACCTTCGGCACCACCAGGGTGAGCGGCGGAGTCAGTCTCAGGAGGACGGTCAGGCAATGAGTCCAGCCAGTCATTAACAGCATCTGGCCGATCAAAGAAAAGGGTACGCTCATTGTATTCGACCCGAAGTCTGGTGGGAAAGAGCATGGCGTAACGTAGGCCCCGATCCCGAAGACGTTTCTTGGCACCACGAAACTCCATACGTTGTCTCTGAACCTGTTGGGAAAAGTCCGGGTAAAAGTTCACCGTAGCATTCTCAAAGGCCACCGGGCCCTTCACCCGCGAGGCCTGCAGGATAGCGTCCCGGTCTCTATAATGAAAAAGCTTCGCTACAATGGGTCTTGGCGGGGCTCCCGGCTTGACTTTGCCCCCTGGAACACGATGTGCGCGTTCCACCGTGAAAAATTTTGTGAGACCAGAAGGGGCCAGATGGTTCAAGACCAGATCCTCAACCAGGAGATCCACCGAGTGGGGTTCAGGGTTCTCCGGTACACCAACCAGGCGAACATTGCAGCGACGCGCCCTATTTTCAAAATCCTCCAGGCGACGGGTCATGAAGTCGTTCCCCCGACGGAGATTTCCAATCTCTGTCTGGAGCTCCGAGACGTCATTCGTAAGGCTAGAAGATTTAATATCCAATGATTGTACCCTCTCATTCGTCTTGCCGAGATCAGCACGAATCAGATTCACCTCAATAGCCACGGTGTCAAGTTTATGGGCCAAGGCCTCGTACTGTAGGCCGATGGATTCCCTCACACCCGAGATGGCGCCCATGATATCCTGTAGGGAGGGCTCCGCCGACTCTTCCAAAACTCGTTCGGACGCTATACTGGAACCAGGCAGGGCAGCTCCGGGGGACCCCTTAGAATGGGTATAACGGTCCATGACATTCGATTGAACTGGAGCTCCGCGCAGAGGTGTTTTCGTCTTGCGCGTCTCTCTGTCCCCTCTGCCCGCCATTTTGAAGATGCGTCACAGGACAAGCCACCAGGTTCGACGGGCCCGACACTCAAAGTACAGGATCAAAAGTACATGAAAAAGGGGGCACAACTCGGGTAGAGGTCGCCAAGCCAGCAAATAGGTCACATGAAAGCCCAACAGCCGATCTGCCTCCAAGTCTCAGTCGCAACACGACATCCACACCCGTGGCCCAAGTCGGAACGGAATCGAAACCGAAACTTAGGAAGGGGGGACCCACAAGGCCAGATCTCCTGCCGTTGTTGTTCAATTGCAGGACGGCTACAGAACCGCACCCCGTCCCGGGCGCACCTCAAGGGCGGAGCCCAAAAGTTCAGAGCACCATATCTCAGGAATACGAGATCCAAATCAATTTCTGAAAAGTGCCAGGGTAATCAGCCAAACGTCCCCCACACGAATTCTTGCAAGAAATCAGGATTCAGCCAGGATAAAATGCCGGGAGCGGCGAGGGTCCGGAGAGCGCTGTGCTCAAGCGGCCATCTCGGATGCCCGCCAAGCTCCTCCCCTCAGCCCAAGTCTCTTTGATCGATCACAACACTACTGTGTCACCCGTGTCACAGTAGTGTACTACATCATCTGGTATCCCCTCTGTCGATGTACAGCTTGCAGAGGGCGGGCCCTCGCCCCCATCCTCCATTGCATCAAGATTAAGGGGACTTGGCAGGGGGGCTCCATTGCAAATGTGAAGTCTAAAAAACTTTTAGCCCGAGCAAAACGGAATGGGAAAAAAAATGGGGATTCAAGCCGGTTGGGGGCTATTAACAAGGTGGGCACCGAGCAAGCAGAATGTAAATCTATTGGTACACAGACTGATTTTGCTGGCTCAAATTTGAACTCAACCAACGGTACGGCTGAAAACCTAGAAGATATTGTCGTAGACATTCTCAAAGCCACGGTAAACTCTGTTCAAACCTGAATTAATGACACCTTGGTTTCCAAATTGAAAGAATTAGATGCAAAATTGTTGAAATAAACAGGGCCATATACAATTTTGAAATCATGGTTGAGAAAGAGAGAATCAACAATGTAGAAGGGGCTAAGCTATTCTCTGAATATAGGTATAGTATATTTACTAAAGGCGCGGAGGTGAGTGCTGAAGGGATTACAGCTGCCCAATCAAGATTAGCCCTCAGGACTCCCATTGATAGGGCGGATGATAGAATACACACCAATAGAGACCCTGAATCCCAAGCAAGGACCAATTGCGGAAGCAATAGAGGGACAAGACACGAGCATAACAGAATAGATCACCCTGAAACCTGCAATATTAGGGGAATATCACCAAATGTTAGTGTATTGGATCTTTCCCCCAACCAAGACATATTATCTCTACCCCCAGCTGCATGCCCATATGTCCTAATACTAACAGGAGTTCCGGCCTTAAAAAAAGAACCAAATTGAATCTTGGGAAAATCTGAGGAATAAGGTGGTAGACTGGCTCTAGAGGTACAGAAAATTTAAACTCATATCAAATGAACTAAATTATAATGTACGTAGGGTGGGCTGGGTAGAGACACATAAGAAAGACACTGAAGGCGACTGTATAGTCGTACATTTTAGACGTCCCCATATAGTTCGCAATCTCCTAAGAGCATAGGATGAGACTCTTAGGCAGAAAACTAATATCCATGCTCTTCCCCTAGGTCACTTTTATAGACCGAATTGAGCAGAAACATCTAACCATCATTACCAGGAATGGGGGGGCAAAGATGGGTTCGGTCATTGTATTGCAGTCGGAACTGCCACTGTCATGTGGGCCAAATATTGATGTGAGTGGGCAATCTAGTATATTAACCGATACGAGTAAAGGCAACGGTGTACTCCAGAGATTGGATATCTTGTGCACTGCAAATATTGTGTCTAAAGATCCCCCCGTTGAAATGTCTGACATCTCTCACCCAAGAATAAGGCTCATTTCATGGAACATAGCTGGCCTTAGGAAAAACATCGGTGACCCTGAATGGAATGAGTATATAGAAATGAGCGATGTCTGTCTCATCCAAGAAACCTGGGCGTTAAAAACTCCACATAGAGTAGGTTTAAAACATTCCATGTGGATGCAGTCCATACCATCAGAGGTAGACCATCAGGGGGTCTTGTAATTTGGGTAAAAGTTACCCTAGATATAAAAATATCAGTTTTAAACATTGATTTATTGGACATACTGGGAATAAGGATAATGACAAGGACAGGAAGGGTACTATATTTATTCAATGTGTACAATCAGCCAGGCCCCTTATCCAAAGAGTCTATAATAATTGAAACACTGGATTCATTCCTAAACTCTCTGGACGAGAGGCCAAGTATAATATTGTGTGGAGATTAAAACTGTAATTTTGAGCCCATTTTAGGGCTGGATGATATTTTTGAGGAGGAAGACAGTGCCAATAGTATTCCTCCAGTTAATAGCGTACACCCGGTCCCCTGCACTGCACTAGCGGCCCAGATCATGAGATTAACAGCAACTCATGGCTTGCGGGCAGGAAACAGAAGATTGCCATCGGACCTACTGAAAGCCCCAACCTTTAATAGAAATGATCGCCATAGTAAAATTTACTTTTTCATGGCTTCCCTCGACATTTGGAGTTATGTACAGGATTTAGAGATTAAACCTAGGACTGAGAGTGATCATTATCCACTCGAATTGTCAGTCACTAGTGGAATATTGTTTAATACACCCATCGACAAGAATGAAGAAGGTGCGCCCAATAATGCAAGCAATGATATGGTAGTTGGGACCAACAACCGTCACTCATTAAAATGGGTCCATATTTTGGAACAGGGAGCTGTGCTGGCTGAAATCTATAATTTATTGGCAGACACTTTTGCTAGTGTACCGAACACCTTAGTTAAAGGGAACTCGTTTATTAAATTACACAATAGATTTTTTGAACTCCTAGTGCCACTGATAACAAGGATGCCGCGAAAAGTAACTAAAAATTCAAAAACTATGGTTCATACGAAACCCTGGTATGATAAGGATTGTCGGGAGGGCAAATCTAGATTATTATTAGCTATCAAAAAGGAAATTCGCACTGAGATAAAGGAGGCTAGACAAAACTACAAGGTAGCACAGCAGAAGGCAAGGATAGCCTGGGATGAGGAAAGTTGGGCAGACCTGCTTAGGGCAGCAAACAACAATGATCAGGCGGGGTTCTGGAGACTGGTGGCAAAGGGGAATCGCACAGGAGGAGTCGTAAGAGATGTCTTCCTTGATGAAACTACCTGGGTTGAGCACTTTACCCAACTATATAGTGCTCCGGTCAATACTGAGGTCCCAGACATGGATGTGTCCTTATTAATTGATAGCACTCAAAACCTGGAGTTTGAGCTGAAAGAAACAGTGTCTGCTATCAATGCAGTTAAAAATGGAAAAGCTCCGGGTCCTGATAAGGTTCCAGGTGACTTGTATAAACATAACACCGATGTCTGGGCTCCCTATATCAATTGTTTATTTAATATCCTAGCGGCCGGTGCAGACCTGCCTAACAGCTGGAGAGGGGTGAAAATCATACTTATTTTTAAGAAGGGCGATAGGTATAATCCAAGGAACTATCGCCCAATTAGTTTAATGGATATTTTAGAAAAAATGTATGCAAGGCATATTTTAGCTCGTATGAATACATGGATCGATGAAAACTCAATTCTTGCAACATTTCAGGAAGGCTTCAGAACAAGAATAAGTACTGTGGACCAGGTACTTAGATTTTGCTGCCTTTGCTGGAAATATGTTAATCTTATGAAAGGGCATCTATATGTGGCATTTGTGGATCTTAAGACCGCGTTTGACCTTATACCCCGTGGGCTACTATGGAAGTCATTGCATTCCCTAGGACTTCCTGATGGTCTCCTACACCAGATAATAAGGTTACCCGATAATAATTTTGCCAGAGTACGATGGGGTCCTAATGGCGAATTAACAAAACCCATACCAATTAGGAGGGGTGTCCGCCAAGGATGTGTTCTGGCCCCAACATTATTCTCACTATTTGTTAATGACATCCCATCGTACCTAGAGGCTTGTAAAAACGATGCCCCTAAATTGAATGGTCAAGGTGTATCTGCCCTCTTATTTGCAGACAACACAATATTAATTTCTCAAACCCCTAGTGGACTGCAAGCCCTTCTGAACACATTCCAGCAATATTGTAATAAGAAGGGCCTTGAAATGAATTTAAATAAGACTGACTACATGGCCATCAATCCGCATAAAACATTCAGGGGGAACCTAATGTTAAACAATGAAAAAATAGAAGCGGTACAGAACTTTACATACCTGGGTGTTGCACTTCATGCTAAATTAACGTGGAAAACACAATTAGAAAAAAGCTGAATAATTCTAAAGCAGAACATATTGCCTATTGTAAAAAAACATGGAGCGAGTACTAGTAAAGCACTTTCATCTGCACTAGCAGTCTTTAAGTCTAAGGCGCAGTCAGCGGCTCTATACGGGGCTGAAATATGGGGTCCCACATGTAAGAGTGCCTTTGCAACAAGTGAAAACAAGTTTTTCAGGGCCATATTGAGACTACCAACAAACACCCCACTAACACCGGAAATGTTAGATATAGATGTGAAGCACACTAACCATTAAGCTATCCTGCGCCCGTTATCATTCTGGGTAAGACTCTGGTGCACACCCGAGCTAGATGACTACAAAAGAGGTCTTCAGGAAGTAATGAGAATAGATCATAACATCTCGAATGTTTGGCTAAAGCATGTGCGCATGTGGCTAAACAAAATTGGTCTGTCTCGGTTCTGGGGAGACCCATTAACACTGACTAAAGACTTGAAAAAACAACTAAAAACTGCTTTCTGGGCATATATTTACAGCAGTATTGCCAATGATCAAACAGGGGGTACCCTAACAAATAACGTCCTTATATTCAAAGACATTCCCTACTTTGAACAGTTTTTAGAGAGGTCTACCCACCCTTGGCCAAAACCCTATTCATGAAGTTAAGGTATGGAAACCTGAAAACAAACCAGACCATGGCGAGGTGGAAAAAACATGCGATGTCTGCACATTATGTTCAAGTAACTCAAAAGAAGATATATCCTGTTTTTTTTGTCAAAGTGGATTTTACCCGTTTGTCGGATTTTGGGAGTACGTTCTTATAAGGAAGCAGTAAGGATATTCACAACTGATACTAGGCAGGTGATAGTGCTTGGGGTCAGCAGATTTTTATTGTCAATAAGTTTCTCGCGGAAAAAGATAGGTTTGATCCTGTAAGGAAATAAATGCTATTAGGTCCCAGAACAACCTAGAGATCGATGATGGAATAAAGTGATGAAGACTGTAAATTGTTGCTGCAATTGTGTTTAGAAAACATATTTTCCATTGTATTTTGTAATAGGGAAGGATTTAAATAGCTTTATTCACAGGACTTTATGTATTTTTTAACTATATGCCTTTTTAGACTATTTCTGCAAGTTTTTTTATATATGATTCCAAACCTCAACTGTGTTATCCTAAGTGTGTTTTATGTATCTTCCTTGTCTATGGATTGTATGCATGTTTTATGTATCTTGTATGGTTTGATTGAGCCGAAATAAAGATTGTACTACAAGTACATTTACTCTTTCCCTTTTAAGTTATGTTATGTGTATTTATACAGCACACTATCACCCATGATGGTATCCTGGTCTTGAGCAGGTGTGTGTGACTCCCTCTGCCTATGGCAGGCTGGTTATTTGAAAAGCTAGGTCTTCAGCTTCTCACAGAATTCAAGAAGAGAGAAGGAGGCTCTGATGCAGAGTGCATGGTTGTTTAGGAGCAATGAATGAAAATGCTCATTATCTTGATATGGGGACAGATGTACAACAGTGTCTCAGACACTGTTTAATTCCTAATGGGGTCACAAATTGCATGCTTCCTTAATATTCATGAGGCAGGTGCAATTTGTGACCCCATTGGGAATGGCTAGCAATACCAGGGATGGTGGCCTGCTGGGATCAGCAGACCACAAAGTCTGTGACTGCTTTTTTAATAAAGCAGTGTTTCTTTTTTTAAATGCAACCCGTTTTCCCTAAAGGAAATTGGGATACATAAAAATAAAATGAAACTTTTCAGTATTGTTTTTCGAGGGCAGGCAGTGGTTCCTGGGACTACGGCCTGCTCTTAAAAACTATTTTTGCACCCATTCACATAGGAGAAGGGAACACTTATGGACCTCTTCCCGTTTGCGAGTGGCTTACCACCTACTTGAAGTAGGTGGGAAACTGTGACGGTTTTGTGACCACAAATGCAGTCACAAAACAATCATACATTGCTGTTAGACTCGCTATTTGGAAGAGATACCCTTGGCATGCCCTTCTAATGGCGAGTCGCAAACTATATTTTGCAAGACAGTATTAGGTTACTGACTTGCAAAATATGGTTTGTGCATGGGGCAGACCAATTTTGAGGTCACAAACGGCCCAAATTCCCGTTTGTGACCCCCAAAAATGGTAATAAATCTGCCCCATGGTTTTCTGTGCATGGGATTTGTGCGAGTAGAAGTCATGCAGAGCGGAAGTGTCTGGGTGGCTGGTGGATGGAGATTGACTGTTAGGTAGATGGGTCCTGAGTTGTGTAGTGCCTTGAATGTATGGTTGGGGAGTTTGAATTGAGCACATTTGTGTATCGGGAGCCAGTGTAGTGCCCTAAGGTCTGACGTGAGAAGTTGAGGGTAAGTCTGAATGCTGAGATATGAATGGTTTGAATTCTTCTAGTGAGTTTCTTGGTGATCCTGACATAGAAAGTGTTCATATAACCCTACTTGCTGGTGACTAGGGGGTGAGTGGCAGTTTTTTTAGAGTTGCTTGGGAGCCACTTGAAGATATTCCTCAGCAACATCAGTGTGTGGAAGCAGGATGCAATGATGGCATTGACTTGCGCAGTCGTGTCCAGTTTGCTAACAATGATTTTTCGGATGTTCCTGGCAAGGGTAACTTAACTACTCTTGGCTGTTCACTATTTACAAGTGTAACGTTCCTGAAAACTTTAGATGTACATGTCCCCACCACATTAAACAGAGGGTAGAGTCAGTAGTAGTGAATGTATGACTGTATTTGATGTTACACAAACTTGGCAAATAACTCTGCATGCGGGCAGAGCTCTCCATATAGTAAAGTATTTTAAACTTTTTTTAAATATGAATTTTAATTTTATTTTAAATGTATAACAATATAATTTAGTTTTAATGGATTTATAAATTAATTGTAAATAATATTATGTTAGGAATATATTAAATCAAAACATATCTGATCTTTAAATTAAAAAAATAAATCCCACCTAAATTAAAACAATTATATTTGGATTGTGTATTAAAGATTGTGAGAAAGTCATCCTTTTTGTTCTGATCACCTCCATTTTTTGACGATTACTGGTGGTTATTGACTCTAAATGTGATCTGGGCTCTGCTAGTCAAACCCAGGGCCAGTGCTCTGATTCAAAGGTATATGGTAATTGGTGAAATAACAATTGGTTCAGACAATCTACATGTAAGTCCCGAGTATATGGCAGGGCATGTAGGTTTTGAGAACCAAGTGGATTTCATTCAATTAAGTGTGTACTGCTGTGGAGTTTGATGTCATTTTAAAGCCAGCCCTACCTTGTGTTATTTGAGGTTAATGCAGATGGTTGATGGAGCCTTCAGCCTCACAGAAGAGATCTGGAACCTAGCAACACTGGAAGTGACATTTCTAGGGCAAGTATCAATTTCGACATTTTGGAGTACAATGAATTTCGTAACACTTAAGAACTCCACACAGAGAATACTGGACTTCGAACAGGCTGGCCAAACTGGGAAACTGAGAAAAAAAAGCATGTAGTAAGTGCAGTCTGGAGATGGCAAATGATATCCATATGTTTAGGTAGTGTCCCACCCTCCTTCTCTTTTTGCAGGAAGTGGGTAAGGCCAAATCAGATATAATGGGGGAGAGATTAAAGTAAACCTACAATTGGTGATCTTTAGGGTGATGGGTCTACTATAAGGTTGCGTAAAAAACAGGGAGCACTTCTATTCAACCAGGTTCTACTTGCAAAGTAAGAAATCTGCATGAATGGGTATCTCACATAACACCAGGGTTTTGGGAGTGGGAGATTTCTACACAAAGATTTAGCAAACTGGATTGTAAATGCAAGTCCAGCAAAAGAGTGGAAATGGGGGGACCAATGGAGGAATGGTGGATGGTAAAGACATAGGAGATGTAATTAACTAAAAAACCTACAAGGTGGTTTTTCCTGTGTCCAATGATTATGACTGATGAACTAACAAGTGAGGATTACCGGGGACAAATCCAAGTTCCAATTTAAGATCCTTCCAAATGTTGGAAGATGTATTGACAAGGAGGGGATGCTCAGGAGGATATGAAGGCGTTGCACCTCTGGTCTACTGTTAGCATCTAACTTGTGTTTTTGCTTCTAGTCATGAATGAGGCCAAAAATAAATTAAGCCAGCACTGCCTTGCAGGCCAATTTTAATATAACACTATGTCCAAATTCGGCTTAGGAATTAAAAATACTTCCAAAGTCTAAAACTACCATTTTATTATATATAAGTCACCCCTAAGGTCTGCCCTAGGTGCCTTAAGGGTAGGATCCCTCGTTATAAACAGCAGGGATATCATACAAGAGGTTTTATATGCCCTATTTATGGAAAAGGTAACAATATAGATGTTTTCTAATTCTAGTGCCGCTAGCTCAATAGGCTAACATGGGAAGGCTTTATTAAACTTTAATAAAGTCTAACTTTTGACAGGAGCGAGCTAGAATAATAATTCAAAGTATCAATATATGTTTTACAATAAATCCAACAACTTGCCATGGTCGGATTCATTATAACTATTGCAGGAAAGTAGTTTTAGTAAATTGTTTAAATTAAGTTACCTAAAGCAGCCTTGTAGCAGCCTCTTCTGATTGGCCAGCCTTTGACATACTGAGCCAATATCCTCCTGATTAGGTGTGAAGTGCCCTGAGCTGAGCAATGGAACCATCTGGTGGAAGATTTACTGCCTGCAGATGCCAGAGCAGTAAGGGGGCTGGGTAGCCAAACTGGTCTTCAAAGGGAGAAGACAGCACAAGAACCAGGCCTACCCCCACTTCCTGTACCTCCAGCCAGATGTGAGCTCCTCCACTTAGATTAGGAGAGTGGCAAAAAGGGGAGTGTATGAAAATGTTAGTCACACCTATGGTTTGGGTTAGCCTGACCTGAACTCCCAAGAGAGATTTTCACCATTTTGATTTGAACTGGGATGTGAATTCTAGGACTAAAATGTGCCACACTTCTAAGGAAGTGGTTGATCAAAGGGGGTGGTAACCCCATTGGTTGCCCCCCTCTTGCCAGTCCAGAATCTGGATAAATATGGGAGCACAGCACCTCAGATCCCTGCTTGTCAACACCAGATGTCAAGAAGGACTGTCTTGCTAAACATTTGGTCTGCACAAAGAGTGGACTGCACTAATAAGGACTGTACTTGCTGCACACTACCATAGGAGGAAAAGTGGTGGAAGAAGTTACCAACATCCTCTCCAACAAAGACAAGCCAAGATGACCAGCTTCACCTGGACTTTGACCAGGTGCATTGTAGGAAATATAGGCCCAATCCCCCAAGAGGCAAATCAGAGCTACTGGATACTTTGCTGGTGTTGTGGGCTCTCAGAGACCCTCGAAAGACCTTCCAGAGGATGCTCTTAAAGTTTGGGAACCTTTGGACAACTTTTGGGAAAAAGCTCTATAAGTCCACCAACATTGGCAATGAGAGTCCAGCCAGTGACATCAAACTGTGACTCAGCCTGATTGCAGGTTTACCCCAATGAAAGCTCCGGAGCTCTTCTATGTTGATGATAAAAATGAAGACCTCCTGGACTCACTGAGGTATCGTGCTGCAGCAGGCCACCATCGTCAAACTGAAAGCTGGACTGTTGAAGACTATCTCTTGACTTTGAGAGAAAAAGCTCCAGAAAAGTGACTAAGTGCTAAGCTAAAAACTTGACTGGCCCCAACCACTCGATGTATCTGACCGGCACTCCATCATGGTCAGCCTGAAACTTTCACTTGGTCCCGGTCCAGCGCAACCAGATAGCCGCAGTTGGAGCTCTTCTCTCTTTGGCACTAGAAAGCACATTTTTACATTTAAAAATTCATATCTCCGGTTCCCTACATTAGATTTTTGTCATTTTGGTGTATTTTTAAGAGCAACATTTTTCTGTATTTGTATAAATTGGTGTTGGGTTTTTATTGTGGTTTGGGTCTTACTTATTTATTTTTTGGTGACAGTACATGCTTTACACATCTCTCTCATATGTTAAGCCTCACTGCTTGTCACCCAAGCCACCAATGGTTGAGCAAGTATTAATTTCTTGAGATTTGACTGGACCTCATTTGTGATTATGGTGTTATTACTAGTTGTAGGTATCTACCTGTACATACTAATAAACACCTTTCAACAAAAATAGTTATTGTGATGTATAAAATTAATTACAAATAATTTACAGATGTTTTAATCTATGTTAAATGGTCTTCTGTTAAGAAATTTCCTAGCAGCCATAAGACCCAGATCTGTCCTGATATTCGTATACAGAGAGGTGACGTCTAGGGTGGCCATAATCATACCATCCTCCCATGGTACATCTGAGATAGTGCTTAAAATATGCTTGGTGTCCTTAATATATGCTGGTAGATTTTGCACTAGTGGTTGTAGGAAGTTGTCCACATATTGTGACAATCTTTCCGTGGGGCCCCCTATGCTAGATATGATCGGTCTCCCTGGTGGTGATTGGGCATTTTTGTGTATCTTTGGGAGTGTATAAATGCATGGAATCCTTGGTTTATCTACTTTCAAATATGCAAATTCCTCTCTACTTATTAGGCCTTCATGCCACCATTTTTTAAGGTGTGTGTTAATAGTGGTTGTCAGGGGTCCTATTGGGTTCTCTCTGGTTTTTCATAGCAAGTATACGAATATCAGGACAGATCTGGGTCTTATGGCTTCTAGGAAATTTCTTAACAAAAGACCAGCATCTCAGTGGGCTCACACTGAGATGCTGATGATGATGATGGATCTCATATTACAGAACAATGTTTTCTTATTTGAGTCCACTTGGTATAGACAGAAACAGGGTGTTGCCATGGGGTCCAGATTCTCTCCTTCGTATGCGAACCTGTTCATGGGCAGGTTTGAGGAGGAGTGGATCTGGGTCCCTGGTGGTATACAGTGGAGTGAATCCATCATATACTGGGGTCGTTACATTGACGACTGTCTACTCATTTGGGCTGGAGATATGAACAGTTTAAAACAATTTTGTGAATACCTTAATTCGAACATGATGGGAATACACCTCACATACTCCATAAGCAGGACTCAGATTGAATTCCTAGATCTGATATTATTCATTGAGGACAACAAAATACAGAGTAAACTATATAGAAAACCAACCTCATGCAATGCCATATTACATGCTGGTAGTTCACATCCTAAACATCAGATCCATTCCATTCCCTATGGAGAACTGACACGAGCACGTAGGAATTGCAGCAATGACAGAGACTTCTCAGAATGCAAGACAAATATGAGACCTAGATTTAGAGTCAGAGGGTATGATGTAGACACTATTAGGAAGGCGGAACACAGAATTGACAGTATACCTAGAGATGATACACTACGACACAAACAGAATGCCAATAGTGACAACAGGAAAATTAGACTCATTACCAACTATGACGATGCAGCAATAATATTGAGAAACAGCATGAAAAGACATTGGTGGTTACTAAACAATGATAAATCTTTGAATAATCATATCACCAAACATCCCCTTATCACTTACAGGAAAGGGAAAAATATTAGATCCTTGGTAAGTCCCACTTATCCATCACCACCCAAGACCACACCAGATTGGCTAACACAGAACAGTGTGGGCTTTCACAAATGTGGGATGTGTAAATTATGTCCCATGGCCATGAACAAAACTAAAACCTTTCATAATTACATGGGAAGAGAATTAAAAATTAGACAAATGTTAAATTGTAACAGCTGCTTTGTTATATATATGATAACCTGTAAATGTGGAAGTTTTTATATTGGCAGTAAAAAAAGAGCTTTAAAAGACAGGATATTTGAACATGTAAGAGCGATTCGACATCATGACGTGAGATATAATACCGCCACACATGTTAATAAATGTCCTAGTCAAGGCAGGAATAAAACAATTGGATTTTGTGCCATGGATCAGGTCAGAAATGATCCCAGAGGGGGTAATAGAGAACTGTCTCTAAGATGTAGAGAAGCATCATGGATACTTACAATGACGGCGGTGGAATATGGGATGAACGCAGACCAAGAATTACACTATTTCCTGGGAGATTAAGATGGTTTCTCAATAATACTACCGCAAAATGCATATCTGTATATTATATATATGACTGTTGCAGGATGATAGACAAACAATCATAACGTAGCGCTAATGTGCCCTCTAGCTTATAACAGTAATTATACAACGAACGCACTCGGAAATGAATACGTCTATGCCTTACCTATTATGTACTGATAATCAGCCTTCTTGTATTGAATTATCAGATATAACTTATATTCTGATTTATGAACAAATCTGTTTTCTCGTATTGAATTACCAGATATAACTTATATTCTGGTCTATGAACTGCTTTCTTTCTGCATATTACATGTACCTATCTTACCCCCACACTTCGGTGCCATACAGTACCGGTGACGATAGTTTCCTGAATTCAAATACAGATACACCTTATCAACATTATTTTAATTTCACACCCTATGAAATCACTCAACTATTGAGTTTTTAGACATCTTAGACGCAATAGAACTATTTTATTTCGGGGAACTAACGTGATATGGGCTATCGACAATGATATGCATACCTACAGCTCTGGCTACTATTGCGGGATAACATATCTGTTACCAACCTAAAATGGCGGATATAGAACGCCACTGCGCGTATACGTAGGCATTCTAGCAACTTTTGCAGGAAGGCCAGTTCAATTTAAATAGACTTCCGGGTTAGGAGACGCGGTTCATCCAAAATACGGAGAGACCGGCTCCACACGTAGCAGAAGAAATCCCGGGACTTCATAATATGAAGGCAGGAAAACATAGCAAAATAACTCGTAGATATAGCTAGAAAGGACTTTTGTCCACATATACGGAATATTAATGGATTTCCGCATTTGTTTTTTCTTTTCCCCTCCTTGTACTAATCATAGCTGCGGTTACGATATCGCATCGACAACCAACGTGACGAATATCTATAATTGATCTTACCAATAATTTTGATCCCGACGAATTGTACCGTGCCACATATTGGCTACATATTTAATTACCACCGTGAAGGTAAGCGACCTAGAGATAAATAATATAGGAATAATAACGGACCCCAATTTGGGTATAGTACATTAGATTAATTTAATTCTTGTACTAATTGAAAGTTTATCAATTGGATCAGTAACTTAGCTTATTAGCTGTGTCCATAATATCCACAACTGTATGGGTAATAGGCATCTATACATATTTTCCCACAGTTTGATCAAGAGAACAGACCCAAGTTCCCTAAAAGAAATTATCAACCCAGCCATGTGAGGCTGGCTTGGAATTATAACCAGCCAGAAGGTACGTTTCTGGGCCGGCTTAATTATATCACACGGATGATCACAATATCCTTTTGGTGATTAAAAGAATTTTATTTCTTACGATATTCACAGGCATATAACTTATCTGGAATTGAATATCAGGTAAGCCTGAGCAAATCTGCTCAGTCTTTATAACCTCTTGAGCACTAATACTAGTAATAATTGGTTAAACCAATGTAGGACTCACTGCACAAATATATAGACAATGATTCTCACATGGGTTTATAGATGAAATATAGTTGGTGAGGCATGATAGTGGCATGATGCCGGGGAATCTGGTGCTACCGGAATACTGTTTGGATTTCACGAGCTGTGGGGCGTTCTATTTGCCTCCTGGAGGTAACCTTTCTTCCTCTCATTGGGTGTCCCTTCTTTCCCTCTTGAAATATATACTAAAATTCGTTGATAATAAGAAAATATCTCACCTCAACAATATGCGGATTCAGCACATGTAAAGAATAATCCCACTTGCATGACATTTAGTCAATTACGTATTAATTTTATGCAAAGTACTTATAATGCCCGATGTACGGCGGGACTACAATATTTGTCTGTATTATTTTTTCCCAGCCCTGATGAAGTCGTGGGTACCTGCCCATTCGACGAAACACGTGTTGGCTGGACTTGGAGAAAGCCTTGTGGATTACATGAACTATATATTTATTCTAATCTGATTTGACTTTGTGGATTAACTTGTACGATTGTGTTACTGTGAAATATTCTGAGTTGGTGTGATAGGTTTTCAGAAAAACTGTCTTGCGCTAGTGTTTTGGCGAGTCCACGGTTTAAATATATCAAAGACTGCTTCGTAGCCTTTGGCTGTGTACATTTGTTTGAGCATACAGAGGCCATCATGAAAAAGGATAAATATTGGGTTCAGGATAGCTTTAACGGAAGTGTCTAAACACCTGGTTAGAGACTATTGTATAATTCAGACTGTGCCATCAATTGCCCCTTATTTATTTTATGTGACAAATGTGTATGAGAGAAACATATTGGCCAGATTCAGGTTAGGTTCCATTTGCTGGCTATTATGTTTTCCGTTAGGCCAATGTAATTAGCTGGACTCCTGGACTGGGCGCAGGCCACGGGATCCCCAGTTGGTGTGGCCCTGTTGGATGCCGAAAAGGCATTCGACAGGGTCGATTGGGGGTTCCTATGGTCTGAGCTGGCCTGGAAGGGTTTTCCTGCCGAATTTATTAGAGCAATACGAGGGATGTATATTAATCCTAAAGCTGTAATAAGGGTGGCTAATGAGACTTCTGCTTCTCTGTCGATCACAAGGGGGACAAGGCAAGGTTGTCCCTGTTCCCCCTTGCTGTTTGCTTTATATATAGAACCGTTTCTACAAAGACTTATTAAAGAAACTGGCATTCCGCCTGTCAAAATTCATCAAGAAACTTATAAAATATTCGCTTATGCTGACGACTTGGCGATTGTAACTCCAGATATAAAAATTGCACTTCCTAAAATTGTAGAACTAGCATACGATTTTGGGAAATTTTCGGGATACAAATTAAATATCTCAAAAACGCAAGTGATTCACTCTACTGCCGGGATACCGGATGGAGTGGCTTTATCATCTACAGCTGTATATTTAGGAGTTAAATTATCTGCTAAGGTAGATGATATACTTGGGCTTAATTTAGATCCTCTACTCCCTTTACTACTAGGACTCTTGAAAGGTTAAATAACTTGCATCTATCCTTATATGGTCGTACTAATGCAGTGAAGATGATTATATTCCCCAATTATTTTTTTTTCGCACTATACCGTTATTGTTTCCTTCTAATTTCTTTATTAGATTAGATAGGATTATCTCTAGGTTTTTGTGGGGGTACAGGAAAGCTAGAAGATCCCTTAAATGATGTACACTTCCTAGATTAAGGGTAGGCTGGGGGATGCCAAATTTTCGGTTGTACTATTGGGCAGTATCGTTAAGATTAATGGGTATTTTAATTTTCCAAGATTTTGTAATGGATGATTCAATCTGTCCTTCAATATACGAGATGGTTCTTGGGGCAGAAGCGCGACAATGTTTAGTTAGGTTTATTGAACCAAGTTATTATAAAAAAACTAAATTTAAAATCATCTCTACGGTGTACCAAATCTGGAAACAATTTAAGAAAAGGTTTTGCTGCTGCGAAGAATTAAATTACTATACACCTCTGCTTAACAATCCAATGCTGCCAGCAATATTTAGAGACTCTGTGATGCAGCGTTGGCAAAGATTCAAGTTGTGTTTATTAGGAGACCTCTATCAGGAAGAATATTTTGTTACATATGCACATCTGCAGCAAAAATATAGACTTACTAAAGGGGACTTTTTTAAATACCTTCAAATTCATAGCATTTTAGAGAGTAAAAACCTATTAAATACTAGTAAAATTAATGAATTTGATGTTTTGGAATGTTGTAGGAAAAAAAACTAAATTGGGGTGATATATCAGACAATGTTAAATCGAATTGAAGACAATTTAGAAGTGTTTGTAAACAAATGGCAAAAAGAATTAGGAATGAAAAATGTTGATATATCTAGGTCATTAGAATTGGCAAACTTGGTTTTGTGTAATGGATCACTTAAAAGCCAACATTTTATGAGTATATTTGACTTGTATTACACCCCCGCGAAGTTATTGAAATGGAAAGCCAATAGAGGTACTAAATGTAACAGATGTGGGTATCTCGGCGCAGATTCAATTCATATGTTTTTTCATTGTACCAGATTAGCTCAATTTATTGATGAAATACAATTTTTTTTAAACAATATTTTAAGTATGTCACTGGTACTGTCTGCTGAATTAGTAATATTAGGTATTCAATGTGATCAAACTGTTATCAAAACAGATGCTGAAGAAGGCTTTCTGTTTATTTCGATGTCAGTATTTAGATACTGCATAACTTCTCATTGGTTAGACGCAGATCCCCCCACGTTTCGTCAATGGCAAACCAAAATATTAAGTATTTTTCAACTGGAGAAAGCGATATATAATTTAAAGGGAAAGAGACAGAAAGTATTTGGTCAAAAGCTCTGGGCACCTATTTGTAATTGGATATAATATGGTTCCCGTGTTGATTGTTAAAAATACTGTTCTGCTGATATTCATTTATTTGTACTTTTTTTTAACAGGATTTTGTTTTAACTACTTGCTGTCATAAAACTCAATAAATAAATAAAAAAATTTAAAAAGGCCAATGTAATTAGCAATCTAGCCAAACACTATTACATTTTGCCATATCCAAGGAGGTTTTTTGCCTCTGTTGCGTAGATATAAAATTCTCAAAGTGCAAAGCTGCTCTATTCTTTCTATTGCAACTTAACAATTGTGACACATGGTATTCAGTTGCTAGTTTTTTAAGAGCATTTTAGCGCAGAGAAGGAGTATGTTATTTTAACTATAAGGCATATATATATTTATTTCTATCAATTTGTCGGTGTTTTACTATGATGTTGAATGTCGACCTATGCACTTTAATCCCTTAAAACTGTCGCTGGGGATGTGAGTTTATCCGTACAAACTGCAGCCATTTTTACCTTGAGTTTCTAAATTATGATCTATCCATTGAATGTAAGTTACCAAAGGGTTTTTAACGTAGATGTTTTTAATATTTCTGTTTTTATCATATTTGTTTGTGTATCTTTTATGTTCTGCTTGGAAGATGGGATAAAGAGAAAGAAAGAAAGAAAGAAAAAAAGAAAGAAAGAAAGAAAGAAAGCAAGCAAGATGTGGCAATTGAAGGCACTGACATGCATTTAAGAAATCCAAGAGATGAATGTTTTTAAATTCTTGAGAAATAATTAAACTATCAAAGGGAATTCTGTGAAACTCAAGCAGCAGTGGGTATTCTGACGAGCAACTTAGGACAGACCACCACGTCATATGCTGCAGATATTTACAAAAGCATCATCATGCATATTTTCCCAAAGTCTAGAATTAACAGGGTATTGTTTGTGACTCTCAGCATTGAAGTTTCCATGCCATGTGAAGGTGCAACCCAAACTAGGAGAACATCTTTTTTGGTCTAATTGTCTTTTAGGTAAGACATGATTTCTTTCCGCAACTCCAAAATCAGGATAATTACAGTACAGTATTAACACAGTGAAGGTGTGATCAAATCTGTGAATTCCGTGAATTTATTTTGTTTATGATGTGCTTGCAATTACTTTATTAATTGAGACGTGTTGATGGGTGTGTTGTTAGCAGATTGGTGAGTGCTCGTTTGCAATTGTTTTGAGGGGAATTGACAATCTTATGTTTGCTTCTAAATGTGGTGTTTTTTCTTTTCCTGCTCTGTGCGAAGTTGTTCACTGGCATAAAGGCTCTGTTCACGTGCGCCCTGTTTTTTCTTCTTTTTCTTATGTGCGTACTTTGTACGTATTGTGTATTTTGTAAAAAACAATAAATCTCTTCATTAAAAAAGAGATGGGTTGATAGGGTACAAGCCCTTCTCGGTAAAGAGATAAATGAGAACCAGATTAAAAGAGAGAAGCAGTTGCCCATAGTTTTTTATCATATTTTTATGATCTGTTTTAACATATATTTCAATGGGATTCAATTTCTTTAGGTGGCCAATATGGACCTCACCCACCATTCGTGAGGGATACAATAGATAAGATTTTTGCGGGGGACCTATTAGACTTACAAAATTTAGGGAACCTCAGTTAAGCAGGGATCTTAATTTACTATATCCACAATCAGTAATAGGGTATAAGCTGCTACATTGAGGGAACAACATCAGAAACAACAAAGTGGCACCCAGAAAAGGTTGGGAAGAAGGAAAGGTTTTCCTACAAGCCCCCAAAATTGCAGAACACCAAAAAACTTGACTGGTAATGAACATGAATGGAAATTCAGACAACACTTTTTAGACTCCACAGAAGAGTCAAAAGGGAAATAAGGATCTCACTCTAGAACAAATCTATACTACTCTTCAAAAAATGGACTAAGAAAAAAACATGCTATGAAAAATATTGATAATATCATTGCCATACACAATCAGATAAAAGATATAAGAAGAGCAGACAATTGATTAATTCATCAGAAAAAAGGTATTTACCAAATTGAATACAATGTTAATGAGGAAGAGAAAGTCCCACCAAAGTTAGTGAAACACTCTAAGTAGATATCAGATAGGGCACGCTGAAGGGCTTGGCGATCACTGAAAGAAAGGGTCTCCTCCTACACTGTAGACAAATGTTTAGAATGCAGGGCAAGCTACCTGTAAGAAAGATGACAAAGTTCTAAAAAAAACTTTCAATAAAACATGCTAGTATTAAAAAGAAGCAGAGCCTTCTTCTCATTGAAGTCCTGACACAACAAAAGAAAACCACTATGATGAGTAATTGATTAAGTGGAATTAAAAGAAAATTCTAAAAAAAGAAGCTTGAGATACTGGTTGTGATTTATGCAAGGATATGTGGATGCACCACATCAGATATAGAAGGAATGCTAGTTATCCTACACTGACAAATTAACAAAAATCATTAAAGACCACAGGAATATACAGAGCAAAATGAAAGAAAGATAACATTAATACCAATGATGTCAAATGGTGAAAAGCCAGGGCACTACAATCAACAAAAAAGATGAATGAGTGAGGCACGAACAACCTTAGCCACATCCCAGCGAACAAAGCCAGCTGGAATGCAATAGTGATGATAATCTGGAATAGGAAAAAAGAGCTTGTGAAAGAGACATAAGAGGAAGATAAAGGGGATAGGGAAACACAATACTGGAAGCATTATAATCAAGCATATTTAGTTCACATTCTCTAATGACAAAACTCGTTCATACACAGCAACTTGTTAAACCCGAGTGGTACGCTGCCATAGAAAAGGGAAACAAGGAATGTATGCTTGGCTTTACATAGCACAATGGCAGTCTCACCAAAACCACAGCCGGACTTAGGTCTATCATTTGGTCCAGAAAAATGAAAATGGTAGGAATTGAATAGAGGAATCCCTACAGAGTTCCAGTTAAAAAAGGAGAAGTAAGGAATAAGGCTACGGTGTAATGCTGTGCAATGGGATTTGGGACCTGTAAGGCACAAACAATGACCAAATGTCAACATTGCAATAAGATGTGTTACTGGAACATCAGCAACACAAAGAGCTGCTGATTCTTTTACGGAAGACCATAAATATCAACTCTTCCTGAGCGATGACCGCTGTTATTCCACTAGCACAAGGCGGCCCTTTCTGGTGAAGTGACAAGAATATAGGGTATTTCATCTTGATATTTGCTCCAGAACATTATGTTACCAATTATCATGGACAACATATAAAGGGCCCAAATATCCACAATGTGAGTATATATTGCTAGGTAAAGGTCTACTTTACTTACCTCCATGCATATGTACTTACACAATATTCATATTATCAAGGTACGCAGATGAGTTTAGCCTAGTACATCCATACTTACCTGCATACACTTACCTTCATAATATTTTGGTTCTCTAGTTTTTAACCATGATACTTTTGTAGCACAATGTTTCTGTAGCTGATATCTTGAGAGACAACCAAATATTGTGGGCTAAATATCGTTTACAAAAATGTAGCCCAATTGGCATTGTAAATAGAAAATCTACATCCAATGGGGTGATTGTTTTTTAAACGATGTTTAGGCCACAATATATATGCGAGACAATATTTTTGGTATCGATACTCTGAAATACAACCTGCTCTGGCTTGAAAGTTTTTTAGAAATGGGTAAGCAGAAAAATTAAATAAAGATGAATCTGGGATTTAGAAAGAGATATGTTTTATGGGGTTTCTTTAAAGCTATATTTTTGATGGACCTTAGTGAAAGCAAAACTACATTTTAAAGAGGTGGTACCACAACGAAAAGTGATCAATCTCCAATGCAGCTCTTCCTGGAGCACTCTGGATGAAACAGAGGTGTAAAGAAGAGCTCAGAAAAACTGTGAATACAATGCAAGATGAACGTAGTCTCCAAACCATTAAAGGCACCATGGTGGTTTGTGCCATCTGATATTTATTTGATGGAAATAATCTTTCTACTAAGGTAGGCGGTGTGATACTAAATGGATAGCCTCTTTTACCAACAGAATTTCTGCTTAATGAAACCTATTTGTGCAAAGAGGAGAAAGCAAGTGAAAATTTACAGAGTGAATTTGGGCTGATGAAGTCTTTTGGTCCTATTACCAGTACTGGCACTACTTCACCAAGCTAAAACCTTTTTTTTTTTTACTGGAGTTCCCCTTGTTTTTTTCCATGTATGAGCATTTCTAAGAGTGGTAGTTCCTGTAATTGACCACAACGAACCGCTACGGAGGCGACACAAGCACGCAAATGAGCAAGTGAGCCTGCAACCGTGACCGGAGCCGAGCTGGACGCTGGGCGCCGGAGTGTGGCCATGAGTGGCCAGGAGTGTGGGCCCGGTTCCCGGTTTTGTCTGCCACAGCTGCTGAATTTACCCTGGCCCCAGGACTGCCAGCCATAGCTGCAGGCAAGAGGAGCTTGTGACCCCCATGAGTGCAGGTGAGAAGAGCTGTTCCCCCGGTGCTGAGGGGGGCTCACCGTGTAACCGCGAGAGAGTGAGAGAAGCCCCACCTGCAAGCCGGTCTCCCCTGGGTGTGACGGGGGTCGACAGTTACGGTGCTGGGCGTCCCTAGGGGGCCTGGGGGGGACAACTGGAGTAACCGCAAGTAGAAGGAACTGACTGGCGTATGGACTTTGGCCCAGTGTGCTCCGTTCGCACCTTTTCGTGGCAGCCTAAGGTGAAGGCGTACAGGCAGGCAAGCGTTAACTTGGCAACTTGACAAATAACTTACTACTTCTCTAGCAACGCCGAGTAGGCTGCTACTGTTCATTATATTACTCCAGGGGTTTGTGGCCAATACTGGGGGGCGGTCAGTGGTCATAACCCTTGTCGTGGAACTTTTGTGACTCTGATCAAACCAAAATAAAAAGGGGACTCTGATCAAAAGGTTACCAAGGAAAAAGCAAAAGAAATACAACTAGAAAAAGTGAATTATGAGCGTGCCCTTTCCTCTAATAAAAAGGAAGAGAAAACCCCGAGGCTTGATGGTAAAGAATAATAAAGCAAAAACAGAGGGGGTGGGTCAACCGTTAATCTCACCAGTGTATTGAATGTTTGCAAAATCCAGTATTATACCGGTAAATTTGATTTTTTTAAAGATCCACCAGATGCAATGCTATCTCATCGTGAGGGACAGGACCAACTACCTGCACCTATAATAGCAATTACACCAATAGGGGAAAAAAAACAATGAAGGATCACTTAATGACATTAAAGGGTCCATAGATTTAACTGGGACTCCGCTGGAACAAGAATTAAGAGAGCACATGGATCAATCGTGGCGGTCTATTCAGGATTTGAAACTTATGACAACAGGAGACCACTCCTCACAACGGATCATATATCTACCTGAAGTACCTTCTAAGCCATTGCTGCAAAAAAACTCAAGAACTATTTCAAGTATTGGGGCTCATCAACCAATCGCGGCCCATGTAAAAATCAACAATCAATCATTAAAGCATATACAAGATGTGGAAAAAATCAAATTGAACAGGTCTCAGTAAATACAACACAAATAATGATCCTGAAAACACAGTTGCCTAAAATACAAAATCATATAACTGAGGATTAATTGAGGGGAGAAAATCCAAGCCCTCAAGGTACGGAATCCTCGAACATGGTGGTAGACACATTGGAACACAGGACACTTAACAGTAAAGATAACGTACAAACTCACTCAATAGAAGAGAATGAAAAAATTTCCAGCAATACCCGGTAAAGGGCAACCTTTGTCAATACCCTGATATCAATCATTCTGCAGTAGTAACTGACCCAGGAACTATATGGGATACATTTTTTAAAACAACACAACTCACATTAGTGGCACTGAATTCTCAAACAAATAAGATGGATGCCCAAGTAGACTTGCTCAATAATATGGCAAAATCAATATCAGGGATTGATCAAAAACTGGCTAATTTGAACACATTAATAATGTGGGCCCAAGCCTATGCAACTACATTAAACACAGACTGTTCCTGTTGCCCAACAATTGACAAATTAGCGACAATCCCGGAAGTCCTGTCCACCCTAATTGAGGACCTACAAACAAAAGTAACGAATGCAGGTGGTAAGAAAATAATTGCCATGTCCAAACAAATTACTATGGAAAAGTATCCAAGGGAGGTCAGTACAAACACAAATACAGATTTAGTAATAAATAGTCAATTGATAGTAAATAGCGAAAAGGTTGATAAGGAAGGTAAGCAGGAAAATCTAACCAGTACAACGCAGCCAAACCTGTCACGGTATATGAAGAAAAGACTAAGAAAACAACTGAAGTGAATGAAATGAAAATGTGTTTTATTGAGCGCAAAAAGTTGCCCGGGGGCGTCCTAGCTCTATGACTATATGGTGCTCTGTTCAGTGAGGAAGAAATGCAGGAAAAGGCAGGGACCTATTTATTGAACAAAAAAGTTTTCAGCTGTTTCCTGAAGGATGATAGATCTGGGTTGGATCTAAGGTCAAGAGGAAGGGTATTCCACAGAATACACAAATTAGAAGAAGTTGGGGGCAGTCAACATACGTCTCGACAGAGCCAATAACAAGATCGGCTTGAAATCAGGATAGGCATTTGAATAAAAAGCCATACCCAATTTTTACTAAGATCCAAAAACAAAATAAATCCCTAGGAGAAGGTCCTGCCATGGTAAACATCACAACTTCATTAACCTCATTAGCTATTCGAGAATTAGAGCACATTGTAAAGGTGGAGGCAGCGAAGAAAGGTTCAGGAGCCACAATTGAAACCTGTTTGGATAAAACCGCTTGTGATCTTCCTAAAGAGACACCTTGTGAAGGGATAAAATGTCTACATGCTGCGACCGGTGATATATCTAACCTTCACAGAGAGATACTATGCGAAGGAACAATACATCTACAGCCTGTGACTGGCAAGACATTACATTCTGCCTACACTAGTAATACATGTAAAAGCATTTTTCAACCACAAGATAAATCAAAGGTGGGCACAACACATTAATGAGGAGGAATTTATTAAGGCTCCTTCAACACATACCATCATTGTCTCACATAAAAAGTGAAGATATGGTTAGTGTTCAATTTGAACCAAGGGACGAAGATATCCCCTGTGAAGACACTATAGTGACTTGGATAAATCACCTTATGTTAAAGCGGTGCTCAGGGAAAAATAAATCTTTAAAAATTGAGGGATTGCAATAATGGAGCCAGAGCATGAAAAGTATCCGTTAATTTTACTTGACTCAGCAAATATGGCAAAATATACAAAGAAAGCAAAAGAACACTTGCATGGCATATTGAGAGGCACCTCGAAAATACAACCAGAACAGAACTATAACATTTTTAACATATCAGTAAGAACACAGGAGGACACGATCACAAACAGGACAGTAAAAGATGATGCGCTACATAAATTCCAATGGAAGGATCAACACAGTTGGCCAAGTAGTGAGACACAGCATTGTACTCGTTATTCCTGATGTTCAAATGGTTATTTCTGATGTCTCGCGGATCCCACAAGAGCAACCGACCATAAATCCTTCATCAGTGGTAAAGTCTAGCATTGCATGCCTCAACCAAAATAGAAAATCAAATCTTAAAATTGTTTCTTGGAATGTGGCAGGGCTACATAAAGCACTTAAATAAGCAACAGCAATAAATATACTGAAGGAAGGAGACATTCTATGACTACAAGAAACTTGAGCCACAGAGCCTGTACACCTGGAAGGCTATGCCGGTTTCTATAAAGTAGCAATTAAACGCAACCAGTATGGTAGACCATCGGGTGGGATCTCGATGTATGTAAAACACTTAAAACAGTTGACAGTAAGGAAGATAAAATCCAAGTCATATATGTTACAGGCACTTGTAGTTGAGGGAAAAAAGGACTGAGAAGGTAGCTCCTTAATCCTGGTAATAAAAGTTTATTAAACGTACATGGTCAGTCAAAATTGGAGGCTAAAAAAAACATGATTATTTCAATGCAGGAAATTTTATGTATTCATTTGTTACCAGCTAAAGTGAGTGTGGGTGGTTTCAATTTGCACCATCTGGGAATGAAGACAAGTAACAGGATGTATTTAACTAGCTCTGAAAGAATTTTCAATTCCTTCCTACAAATTATGACCTTAAGTCCACCGAGGAAATATTAAAAAGTTCACACCCAAACTGCTCAGGAACGACCACATTTAAGAATCGCTCAACAATTGACTATATCTTTCTGTGCAATAAACTTAATCAGAAAATAGCTCACTTTGAAATAAAAGCACACAATACCAGTGATCATTTAATTCTCCAGGTTGAATTGAACATCACTATAAAGCAAAGGGAACAAGCTTCCGTAGTAGCTCATTCAACAAGGACTGAGGATCACTCATTAGTCAGACGGATAAAATGGAATGAGCACAAAGCCACCATATTAAATGCATGGAAAGATGAACAAGAGGGTAGAGGTATCCATCCTGGCATTGAGCCCAGCATGGATAATTGGATGGCATTTGTCCGCCTTAAAAACTGCTCTCAGTAACTACAAGAAAGCCAGTTTCCAATCAAAAATGAAAACCATATCACAAACTTGGCATGGCAACACAAAACTCAGTGAAATAACACGTAACCTAAATAGAGCAAAAAGAGCTCATAGGATTGCCAGGATGCAAAGAACACGGGATAAGTGCAAAGAATTACCTAATGAGCTCAAACATCTGCCATGGACGCTCAAACTGAACAAGTTAGAGGAAGATTGGATAACGATCCATGAGCTCACAGAGCCCTATAAACATCAACAGCTTTGACAATATATAGCCCGTTTGGAAAACGGTAAAGTGCACAGGCGTAATTCTGTCCATGCTGATGCAAAGTTAAGACATGTCCCCACAATCTACATACAAAAGGAAGGTTGCATTTATTCTGGAAGCACAGCAGAACGCCCCATGGAGAACACAAACATAGAAGTGGAGATCACAATTGAAACCATGGGCAAAGAACAAGACTACTCTGCTGTTGAAAAAGTAATTAAAATGATAAGAAAAGATGAGGCACCCAGGCCTAACGGTCTGCCAGGAGCAATGTTTAGAGATGACCCGGCATATTGGGTGAAAGGTCTATCCAAGCTATTTATAAAATGAAGATTACAAGCCAACAAGCCCGATTTATGGTGCGGGTCATTTTTACAACAAATATTCAAGAAAGGAGACAATACAGAACCAAAATATTATAGAATAATTGCCCTCTTGGATATTGAAGGGAAAGCCTATGCAAGTACCCAATTGATATAATTAAATAGATGGATTAAAGAGAATAAAATCCTCCATCCCTATCAAATAGGATTTTGCAAAGGCTGTTCTACAATGGAAAACATCTTGGCCATGTCGTACTTACGCTAGCAAGCAAACGTCAAAAACAAAAACACAGCCTTTGCCTGGTTTGTAGACTATTCAGCAACCTTCGATGGGGTGCCCCGATACAAGCTTTGGGCTAAATTGCACAAATGGCAAATTCCAGTAGGTCTCCTTAATGCCATCATTCCCTGTATAGTAGTACTTGGATTAAAGTTAAATTATAAGATAACACCACAACAAAACAGTGCCTTACAAATCGTGGCGTAAAACAGGGATACGTACTTGGCCCTACACTTTTTAATTTATATACAGCAGATCTAAGTAAGATGCTCCACATTGCCAATCTTGCAATCCCAAAATTGGAGCTAACAAATTTCAAATATTACAATACGCTGATGATTAAGTGGTAGCGGACCAAACTAAAATTAGACTGCAAAGGGGTTTAAACGGCCTAAACATTTACAACAAGAGAAATAAATTAACAATAAATTCTCACAAGACCAATGGTAATGATTTTAGGTTAATGTCCAAAAAAGCATTTCTTAAATTGCATGTGGGTATGTGGAAAAGTAAATTTTGCCATGTTCTGTGTCCCTACGTGTCATCCATCATATGTTATGTGTGCATGATTAAATATGCATATGCATTCCCCATGTCTGATTAATGACGCAATTATAGTTGTGTCCACTTCTGGTATGTCATTTCCCAGTCCCCATGAGTAATATGAGTATCAGGCCTATGTAAAGTAATGTTGCCACGTTTCTCAGTGTGCACGTTATTCTATTATAAAGTCCCCGTTTCCAGGCCTCAAAAGGGCCTGGACACCAGATTCAGCTCCTGTCTCCTGAACCCTCGCTGAGGAGCGATCCAGCCCCCACCTGTATCCTCGACCTTTCACTTACTTCCTGCCTCGCAGTGCCCGGTGCAGCTTGGCTCTGCCTCTGAGTCTGCCAAGACTATGTTATGATTCCAGCTATCAGTTTAGTCCTCCTTTTCTGCATTCCTAAGCTACTGAACTGCATCAATAGTTTCCGTCATTGTCTAGCCTATTCGGCCCCATGTTAAGAGAAATACTGTATTTAATGGTCATTTAATATTCTTCATCACGCACTACATGAAGAATAATGCATGCTCCAGTCTTAGAATCAAGTTAGCCTTTCCTCTCTTGACTTCTAGTTTATATCAACATGTTCTCTAAACATTAGATACCAGATAGGGTTTAGGTACATGTCGCTCCGACCCTCCAGACTTCAGTCTCTGCTCCTAGCACAGAGTTCATAGCCCCCAGCTTCTCCTAGTAAAACGTCATTGCCAGTTTGCGCGCACCATCAGGTTAGAGGTCCCGGCTCCTTAGGTAGCCCCCTCCAATGTTTCCGCCCATTCATGACATATTCTGTTACATTTGCATCACATGTCTATGTGCACACCCAGTTACACCCTCTTTAAGCCCTTATCTTTCGCGACTGTTTCGCGTCATGCCTCTTGCTCCACCCACTGCTACGCCTACTGCAATGTAATGCTATGTGTTTGCGTTATGTATATATACTCATGTATTGTTATTAAAAGCCAGCGCGCTCATCCCAGACCGAGCCCCAGCAGCTGCTGGGCCCTGTCACCCTGTCATCCTATTCCTATGCAGGTTGTCCTGTTCCTGTCCTTAAGCTGTATTAAACCTGCAAAACTCCTACTACCTCGAATCTTGACTCTTATTTATTGAGCTATCTGTTATGATATATGTCTAGTCAAAAATAGGGTATTATTTATTTATTTACCACATAATGGCGCCCGAATAGGGACTTGCCCTTTCCCCACGCGTCGGTGAAGCCACGCCGACCCCCTGACCCTCTGCAGTCGTGACGGAACTCTTCTGCGCAGTGGCAGATATTTCTGCTCAAGTATCCCTCAGGCCCACGGAGGAGACGGAGGAGGCGGTCCAGCATCCAGACGAGACGGTGGAGGAACGCGGCGAGTCCCGACCAGAGCCCAAGCCAAGAGTCCAAGGTCCGAGGTATCCGGAGGTCCACCCGTAACTGAAGTCCGAAGTTCGTCGTCGTCGTCGTAGCAGTGCAGTCCAGTCCGAGGCTTTCCGTTCTTGCTGCCCGGTGAGTACCGTTACTGGGGTGGTATCTAGACAGGGTCAATTTAATTGACTCTGGTCTGTGGGTTGGTGGTACACAGTCCCACAAACGAAGTGTCCACTTCGGTGGATGCGGGTCCTGACGTGTCTCTTTATGAGACCGGTAAGTTTCGTACTGTTTCAGCAGTGCATCTAGTTTCTGTTCTAGTCAGTTTCTGTTCTCGAGAAAATTTATGTGTTCTGTTCTCAGTATTTCCAGGTAGTATTCTGTTCGAACTGATTATTTTAAATGTTTTTCATGTATTTTAATGTCGTGGTATAAATGGGAATAAGTATCGTGTTCATTGTGTATTGTATTGTGTCTAGATTACAGTTCAGTCATGCCCATATTTTCCAAGTTACGTCAGTTAAAAACTAGAAAGGGTCTGCTGGAAGCAGCAGTTCCCGTCCCGCCCAGGGACAGTCCAGGTCATTTTATGTATCAGAAGCATGGCATAAGCGCCATATTGTATCTAGATTTATGGGTAGAGTATACCAAACAGTTAGAAGAAAAGTATAGATGGCCCGTATCGGGTACATGGGATGCCGAATGCATCATGCGAGTAGAAGAGGCATTATGGAAAAAGAAAGCCAGACAGTCACAGAAAGATGCCATCGAGTTATGGCGCAAAGAAGCTCATAAAAGAACTGAAAAAGAAATCAGAAAGTCAGAATTAAGTAGAGAATCCTTAGAACGAGCACAAGAAAAAGAATTAATCGAGATAGGTGAACAAGTCAAAGCCGAACAGTCAGACAGACAGAGGAATGCCCTTATTAAGGGTATGTACCCTCTTCTTGCCGAGGGCTTGCCAAAAGCGACCCCAGAGGCATCCAGTAATTTCCCGCCACCGTTAGTTCCGACCAAGCTACGTCACAAACCGACCGCAGCTGATATTTTTATTTCGTCCTATCTGGACGACACAGTCCCTGAATATGCAAATCCTGTCCGCGCTCCGCCAGTCCCTGTAAATCAGGTAATTCCTACTCCCCCAGACACCGGGGTGCCCTTAACAGCCCCCCCGGGTCAGCCCGCCATACAAGTCCAGCCCACGTTACAATTACCCACCCTGCCAGGACGAAAAACATCAGTTGATGATTCTAGTTTAGGGGCCGCAGGAGGAGGTCTTCCTCAAACCCCGCCGCCATACAAGCGTTTATCAGCACTCGAATTACATGCTCAAGCATCACAGCGTACTCCTAAAAGTAATAAGTCTGTTGCAGAGATCAGGCAAACCCTTGGCGAATGTGTCTATGACCCAGTTCCAGGCGAGTTTAATATGGTTTTATATTCCGTACGCGTAAGGAGAGTGACCGAGTATCTAGTCACCCTACCCAATATGAAAGAAGATCTAGACAGAATATATCGTTTCATCCGTACAGGGGATGACCCACAAAGTATTAGTGATGCCATGTCTCAAAGGAAAGCCGAGATTCAGCGCATGATATTAAAGTTCTTAATTAACTGTCTAATAAGAGAACAGGATCATCCGTCTAAAGACCCGGAAGAAATGAAAACTCTAACAAAGTGGAGTGATAATATAGCCGAAGGAAAGCACAATACCATTGGTGCCATGGAAAGTATGTACAAGAAAATCCGTAGAGAGATAACAAAAATACACGAACAGCGTAAAGCAGCACAAGTAAGCGAGAAAGAAAGTACCTCTGATCCTGAGGAGGAAGACGATGAGAATACCGCCAGAATAGCGTATGTAGGAAAAACTAGATTTCCAGATCGCCATTTACGTCTAGAACACAAGCCAATTTCCCATCATTCAGCACCAGAACAAGGTTCCCTAGAACAAGTATTCCAAGCTACCGATCACATTCTGAAATCACGAATCGGTTATAGTGAGTTAAGTACTATGCATGAACAGGAACTAGCCCGATCAGCAGTCCGATGGATTACTGATTCTACCACTTTTCCAGACGAAATAGTGGCACAGATGTTTCTGAAATTGCCCCCAGCCGAACAGCGACTGGTGGGTATGTATATGATCCAGCACCTCATTACTTTGTATGAGGGTCAGCACTCTGATCCAGGTCCGTTACACGATGTCCTGAACGAGTTACTCCAGTATAGATGGAGAGGTCTAGCTACCGATTTAATTAGTGTCATTCTAGAACAGCGTCACAAATATAGAACGTTTCTGAACCCGCATTTTGTTTATGTCTCACCCCCAGAAAGTAAACCATTTTACATGGAAAGACAGAACCCGTTACGAGAAGTGCATCCAGTTAAGACAGAGGACGGTGAAATGCAACGAGTGTTTGTTTACACCCCGATTACAAAGATGGAACTCCTCGAGATGAAGAAATTAATTCCCTGTCATGACAAAGATCCAGCAGGGTTCCATAGAGAATTAAAAGACATGCTCCGTATGGGAGAATACACTTATCCAGACATAATTAAAATGTTAAAGGTCCTGTTGCCCGCCGGGGTGTATGAAAAGCTCAAAGAGAAAGAATGGGAGGTGGGAGAGAAAAAGATAGATTGGACAGTTCTAGAAGCAGAAGATAAGATACGTGTACCAGGTACTGGTCTAGGAGAGAAATGTAAAGAATTACCAGAATTATTGATTCAAGTTCTACCCAGATTATTAACAACTAGAAAAGAAGACTGGGATGCAATCTCAGCCTGTAAACAGAAACAAGAAGAAGACATTAGTGATTTTTATTCTAGGTTTGAAAAATGTTTTAGCATCAACAGTGGCCTCAAGACAAGTAGTGAGTCATACCCTCATCTCTTTGTTACTAAATTAGTCGAGAATTCAAGTCCACAAGTTAAAAATCGAGTTTTGAAAGTCGAAAGCACCTGGCAAGCTAATACTCCGTCCCAGATGCTCCAGATGCTTCAGTACCACCAGAATAGAATCAGGGAAGAGCAAGAACACGAAAGAAAACGTATGAAAGACACGAAAATGAAAGTACTAGTTGCACAATCTGTTCCTCAAGACAGTCAGAAGAGGGGTCCGAATCAAGCCAGTCATCCTGCAGCTCCCGTTAAAGGGAACTGCAATTATTGTAAACAGCCAGGTCATTTCATAAACGAGTGTACAGTTCTGAAACATAACATAGCTACTGGTAAGACTAAAGAAAGACCACGTCCGCCTAGACAAGAGCAAGTTTCACAGATTCCTCAGCCACAGAATGCACAACAGACAGTTACAGTACCGCAGCCTATCGCTGCAACACAGCACGTTACATCGCAGATGTACCAGTATGCACAGTCTGAGTATCCAGAGTATCAGCCATATTCATGAAACAGCCTAGAGAGGGAGGTAGGCTTGCCTCTCATCGAGATACCTGTAGATCAAGAAGGTCCCTATGTTCACAGTCAAGTATTAGGGAAAGACAGAAAGTTTTTGATTGATACAGGGGCAAGTAGGACCACAATTAGTCACGTCGAAGTTCCAGGGGCTCCGCTCTCAGGCTCAAGAAATGTTTCCCTTGGATTTTCAGGAAAGCCTATCGTAAATGAGATTTCAAAACCAGTTACTCTAGAAGTAGGTCCATTGTCCCGCACTACTGATCTGTTACTTACTAAGTCATGTCCAGAAAACCTATTAGGCATTAAGACACTGAAAGAGTTAGGTGCAGTTATATGCTGTTCCCCAGAGGGAATACGATTGTTCCTACGTGACTTTAAGGGTCACTATGTATTACGAGATTTTGATTCAAGACTGTCTAATGTACCGCAGCACTTATGGGCGCAAGGTCCAACTGATGTAGGTTATATGCAAATCACACCTTATCGTGTGACTCTCAAGCCAGGTGTAGTGTTACCACGAATCAGACAGTACAGATTGCCACCTGAGGCTGTAGCAGCCTTATCCAAAATTATTGACGAGCTCATCGCTCAAGGAGTAGTTGTAGAAACTGACTCCAATGTATGCAATTCTCCGATCATTCCAGTCATGAAACGTACTGATCCAAATGCACCCCCAGTATATCGATTAGTGATCGACCTACGAGAAGTTAATAAATGTATTATTCCACAGTACCCAGTTGTCCCAGATATCTCTTCCCTATTGACAGCCATTGATTCCGAAGCCACGTTCTTTACAGTAATCGACCTCAAGAACGCGTTTTTCAGTGTCCCCATTCATCCAGACAGCCAGTTCCTTTTCGGATTTTGTTTAAATGGAAGGAGCTATATGTTTACACGAGCTCCTCAAGGTTTCACAGAAAGCCCTAGTATTTACAGTCAAGCACTTAAGAGACAACTAGACAATATTCACATGCCAACTGACACTGCCCTGCTCCAGTATGTCGATGATCTATTGATCACAGCCCGTTCTGAACGTGACTGCGAGCGTGCGTCACTGACGGTTCTGTATTTCCTAGCCGAGATGGGGCACAAGGTGTCCCCTTCAAAGCTTCAATTCTGTGTCCAGCAAGTGGTCTACTTAGGACACTTACTGTCCAAGAGGGGTAGGCAGTTGACACCAGACCGTATCCAGTTAATAGCGAGTCTTCCTCAGCCCAGGACCCAGAAGGAGGTACGTGCTTTTATTGGCCTCACTTCTTATTGTAGACAATGGATTCCTCAGTATGCATTTCTAGCAAAGCCACTGATACAGTTAACGACACAGGAGGCAGCCGCACCGACTGTCCTTCCTTGGACATCTGAACATACACTTAGTTTCAACGAGTTAAAGAAAGCCTTATGCCAAGCACCTGTTCTAGCTACACCGAACTACAGTAAGCCTTTTACACTTTTCGTCACTGAACGCGAAGGTACAGCATTATCTGTTCTCACACAAGATCAAGCAGGACAATACAAGCCGTGTGCTTATTTTTCTAGCACATTAGATCCAGTAGCCCAGGCTCTGCCTGCGTGCCTCAAGTCAGTTGCAGCCACAGCACTAGCTATCAGACAAAGTGATTCCATAGTCTTAGGACACTCCTTGACAGTACAAGTTCCACATTCTGTGGAAGTTCTTTTAAACCGAACACAAACTCAGCACTTGACAATTGCACGTTTAACAGGTTATGAATTGACACTGTTCCAGCCACACATAGAAATCAGACGCTGCAACATCCTGAACCCTGCTACACTGTTACCATCAGTTAATTCAAATCCTGACCCACATGACTGTGTGGAAGTAGTTAACATTACGACAAAGCCAAGACAAGATCTGACAGATACTCCGTTACCAGATCCCGACCTGACACTTTATGTGGATGGTTCATGTATGAGAACTAGTACAGGAGAACTAGTCGCCGCGTATGCAGTGACTACTGACACTGAAGTTATTGAGACCCACCGCATTGATACCCTGTCCGCTCAAGCAGCAGAGCTAGTTGCTCTGACACAAGCCTGTATACACGCCAAGAACCTGAAAGTTAATGTTTACACCGATTCACGCTACGCATTTGGAGTCGTACACGACTTCGGAGTGCTCTGGCAGGAAAGAGGTTTCATGACTTCTCATGGAACCAAAATTCAGCATGGTTTCCTCATCCAAGCTCTGTTAGATGCAATACATTTGCCGACATCCATTGCTATCATGAAATGTAAAGCACATACGAAAGTTACTGACATTATTTCCCAAGGTAATGATCTAGCAGATCGCACAGCCAAGCTTACAGCACAGACTCCAGACATTCAAGTTAATCCGACACAGACACATACTCCAGATCCGACTACATGTATGACAGTTAAGGACCCTACACAAGATGTCATAGATATCCAGTTACATGCTACTCCCGATGAAATCAAGAAATGGTCTGAACAAGGAGGGGTCCAGACAGATCAAGGATGGGTAACGAAGGGTAGAACCACATGGTTTCTCCCCGACTCTATGGTTCAAGTCATTATTAATACCGCACATAGTCCAGCACATTTAGGAGAAAAAGCTATGTTAGACAGTATCCAGAACATTTGGTTCAACAAGCATTTACGAGCTGCAGCCAAGCAGAAAGTCCGTACCTGTATGATATGTTGTCAGTTTAATCCAGGTAAAAGTGTCCCGGTGGAACAAGGGGGATTCCAGCCTCCTGACCACCCTTTTGAAGTCCTCCAGATGGATTATATTCAGATGGAGCGATGTCGAGGTTTCAAGTATGTCCTTGTAGTTGTATGCGCTTTGTCCAGGTGGACAGAAGCATATCCAGTCCCAGATTACACAGCCGCGACCACTGCTAAGCAGTTGGTTCGTGAATTCTTCCCTCGATATGGACTCCCTAGAGTCGTATATTCTGATAACGGTCAGCCATTCTCATCTGAACTCATGAAGCACGTTTCCCTGTTGTTAGGGTACCAGTGGAAGTTTCATTGTGTACGCCATCCTGAAGCAGCTGGTCTGGTCGAGAGACATAATCAGACTCTGAAAATCCGAATTGCCAAAATATGTAAAGAGAAGGGTGTGGACTGGCTAGTAGCTCTGCCAGTCGCTTTATTTTATATGCGCATGGTCGCACATTCCAGATCAGGTCTGTCCCCGTATGAGGTCGTATTCGGCCGCCCCCCTAACATGTGGGGTACTCCTAGACCCCGAAGTATTACTGATGTTTCATGTAATATGCTGACAGATTACCTAGCTTCCTTGATGTCTGCCCTCAACTCATGTCGTTCACAGGTTGCCGCCGCATTTCCAGACAATACCGAGGTGGCCCCGCATGAAATCGTTCCAGGTTCAATGGTCCTCGTACGTAACTTCGACAGATCAAGTCCGCTGGAGCCACGTTGGAAGGAGCCCCGTCAGGTCCTCCTCACCACCCGTACAGCCGTGAAATTGGAAGGACGCCGCGGCTGGGTACACCTTTCGCACGTCAAGAAATTCTACGGATTAAAGCCGGTCTCCAAGAACATTTCCCAGGATTTAAAAACTTGTCAAAACATTGTTCCTAAGGACTGTCCCGCAAATGACATTGACACAACCCCTCCCCTGTTAGAGAAAACTCCACAACAGGAGTATAAACAGAAACTACGGTCTAGTAAAATAAGTCAGCCAGTTTGATTGTATAAGTCCTCCCCTAGGTGAAACGGTTAGACTGTTTCTGACATGTATAAAATAGACCCCCATAGTGAGAGAGTTAGTCAAAACTCAATCCGATGTATCGTTTTTCTAAGTTTCATATTATTTCTCAGCCTTTTGACTTCCTGCACCAGTTATGCATTTTACCTATGTTTCCCAGTTTCACATGTAAATAAGTCTGCTAATGCTACAGCAGAGCACACGTTTATTGATCTGCCTCCTCATGAATATTCATACCGCCTCGCTATGCGTAATAACTCATTTATCCGTATGTTACATTATTCACACCAGACCAGCAATGCCACTAATTGTTGGGTGTGTGGTCGACTCCCCCCTTTCCAGACGTCAAAGGGAGTTCTGCCACTCTTTCCTTATCCTTTTTCACATAATGGTTCGTGTGGAGCATGGTCCACGTTAACGTCATCCTCAACAGATATGTCTTTTCTTAACAGTACATGTTTCCCAGACAAGCAAGGTCTCCCTCACCGAACGGGTTTAGATCTAGAAAATGAAGTGTACAATTTAGGTAACTATTCGTCGAACTTTATGGTCCTGAATGTTCAGTCTGATACTACTCCAGACTCACCTGCTATTTCAGTACTACCAGTCAAAGGCGAATTATGTGTCCGAAATAAGGGTTCTGTACATGTAGGACATAGTGAATGTACTACTATTGTCAAGTATAGTGACAGTGGGAAATCTATTTTTAAAGCTTCACGTCATTCATATTTTATTTGTGGTCAAACCGCATATGTTCGTCTGCCCCTCGATTGGGAGGGAACCTGTTACATTGCCTTCCTACTGCCACCTGTTTTTTTAGCCCCACCTGACTACCATAGGAATTCCTACCTAGTACATACTAGACACAAGAGAAATCTCCCGATTGTCGACTATACTGAAACTGCTGCAGAGCAATTCATCGATATCGATAAAGGTGTTTTCCCTTATTTAGGCACAGTTGTAAATAGTAAACTAATTCGTAGGTTAACAAGAACCCTTGAAGCTGTAGTAGATGAGACTGCCTCCGCTCTAGGTAACTTAACCGAAGAGCAATCCTTTATGAGAATTGTTGTGCTCCAGAATCGTCTCGTCCTTGACGTCATACTGGCCGATAGGGGCGGGGCCTGTAGAGTCATCGGATCCAGTTGCTGCATTTTCATTCCAAATAACGCGCCGTCTGTTTATTCAGCTATAACCAGACTTCATAAAATTGCCCATCTGATACACCAAGATCCAGGCACCTGGACATGGTCCGGTTGGTTCTGGAATATAATTTCCGCATGGGGATGGAAAATATTGTCCTTTCTAGGTATCGCAGTAGCGATCATATTCAGCTGCTGCCTCTGTATACAATGTGGCCCTGCGATTTGCGGCATTTGTGCTACCTCTTGTATTCCTAGTCCCAAGCCCCGTTCTAAATCCCGTTCCAGGATAATTCGAGACGAGCAAATGATACTGTATGAAATGATAGATGGTATCATGAATATTGATGTTTCCTGATGGAAACGTAGTGACAAGGAGGGAATGTGGAAAAGTAAATTTTGCCATGTTCTGTGTCCCTACGTGTCATCCATCATATGTTATGTGTGCATGATTAAATATGCATATGCATTCCCCATGTCTGATTAATGACGCAATTATAGTTGTGTCCACTTCTGGTATGTCATTTCCCAGTCCCCATGAGTAATATGAGTATCAGGCCTATGTAAAGTAATGTTGCCACGTTTCTCAGTGTGCACGTTATTCTATTATAAAGTCCCCGTTTCCAGGCCTCAAAAGGGCCTGGACACCAGATTCAGCTCCTGTCTCCTGAACCCTCGCTGAGGAGCGATCCAGCCCCCACCTGTATCCTCGACCTTTCACTTACTTCCTGCCTCGCAGTGCCCGGTGCAGCTTGGCTCTGCCTCTGAGTCTGCCAAGACTATGTTATGATTCCAGCTATCAGTTTAGTCCTCCTTTTCTGCATTCCTAAGCTACTGAACTGCATCAATAGTTTCCGTCATTGTCTAGCCTATTCGGCCCCATGTTAAGAGAAATACTGTATTTAATGGTCATTTAATATTCTTCATCACACACTACATGAAGAATAATGCATGCTCCAGTCTTAGAATCAAGTTAGCCTTTCCTCTCTTGACTTCTAGTTTATATCAACATGTTCTCTAAACATTAGATACCAGATAGGGTTTAGGTACATGTCGCTCCGACCCTCCAGACTTCAGTCTCTGCTCCTAGCACAGAGTTCATAGCCCCCAGCTTCTCCTAGTAACACGTCATTGCCAGTTTGCGCGCACCATCAGGTTAGAGGTCCCGGCTCCTTAGGTAGCCCCCTCCAATGTTTCCGCCCATTCATGACATATTCTGTTACATTTGCATCACATGTCTATGTGCACACCCAGTTACACCCTCTTTAAGCCCTTATCTTTCGCGACTGTTTCGCGTCATGCCTCTTGCTCCACCCACTGCTACGCCTACTGCAATGTAATGCTATGTGTTTGCGTTATGTATATATACTCATGTATTGTTATTAAAAGCCAGCGCGCTCATCCCAGACCGAGCCCCAGCAGCTGCTGGGCCCTGTCACCCTGTCATCCTATTCCTATGCAGGTTGTCCTGTTCCTGTCCTTAAGCTGTATTAAACCTGCAAAACTCCTACTACCTCGAATCTTGACTCTTATTTATTGAGCTATCTGTTATGATATATGTCTAGTCAAAAATAGGGTATTATTTATTTATTTACCACAGGTAAAGAGATTATCTCGTCTGCGAAGTCCTATAATTATCTTGGGTATTGGTTAAGCGAATCAGGGAAAGCGACTCTACATTTACACAAAATGAACTGCAAAGTACAGTTGACAATCTGCGCTCTGTGCAAATTACATGGAAAACTGCAAAGTCCAACGACAGTCCCAATTAGAAAAGGATTACAAGCCAAAATAAGGGCAATTGCGGGGTACGCACAGCAGGCATTCCCAGGCAAAATGGACACCACGCTAGAAAAAGCACAATGCCAGGCGTACAAACGCATATTCAAGATACCAAAATATACTCGTAACAGCCTGATCCGCCGGGAGTTTGGTCTGATGCAACAGAATAAAGAATGTCTGGGTACACAGGTGAAATTCTATTATCAAGTACTCACAGCCCCCGCAGGAAGCTTGTAGAGCATGCTGAAACCGATCTACGGAGGGACAACCAACCCATGGCATCTTTACATGCAGGAAGCAGTAGAAACACTGGACCTGGTAATGCAAAATTGGGGTCAAGAGAACATAAACTACCTGGCCATCAAAAATGCAATTAACAAACAATGCTATCAACTGTCACGTAAAATTGATTTAGCAGATTATGAAATGGGAGGAGGTCAACCGGGGCTGATAGCAACATACATACAGCATAAAACCCAGTCTTAACTTAGTCAAGCATTCCCCTCCCAATCAAAGAATAAAATCCTGGGTGGAAGTTCCTTGATCTTAAAATCAAATGTAGAATTTGCAACTTTAAAACAGAATCTTTGCTACATTTGATGTGCTGCTGCCCCGGCCTGTTACAGTCTCATCAGAAGCTTTTAAAGCCAAGGTGGCTATGCAAAGGAATTGGGACAGTGAAAGTAGCAGCTTTGGTTTTATTTTCTTGCAACCTACCATCAGACTTGGCTAGATTTAGGAGATATATGGAGGAGTTGCGCCTTAGACTTATTGAAGAAGATGGTCCTAGCAACATTGAAGGAGTCTCAACCTGCAACAAGTCAGCCTCTAGAAAATATTCTTGTTGCTGACTTGACTAAAGGCACATTTTAAAAATGATACATCAAATTTCGTCATAATGCTGTATAGGTAACCTTTCTCCTTTCAAACATAAATTGTGTATTACTTTTTAGAATCGAAATAAGATGTAGTCCCAAGCGAACTCTTTTTAAAGTATGGATCTTAAGTAATTCAAGTTTTCGCCAAAAATTTCCATGTAAGCTACACTGCAAATGGTTTGAAGTAACTGTCTAATAAAAACATTCAAAAATATTCATTCACTTACCTTCTTAATATTTTGGTTCTCTAGTTTTTGGCCATGATACTTTTGTAGAACTATGTTTGTGTAGCTGATATCTTGAGAGACAACCAAATATTGTGGCCTAAATATCGTTTACAAAAATGTAGCCCAATTGGAGTTGTAAATAGAAAATCTACATCCAATGGGGTGATTTTTTTGCAAATGATGTTTAGTTCACAATATATATGCGAGATGCTATTTTTGGTATCGATATTCGGAAATACAACCGGCTCTGGCTTGAAAATTCTTTAGAAAGGAGGGTAAGGAGAAAAATGAAATAAAGATACATCTGGGATTTAGAAAAAGATATGTTTTATGGGGTCTCTTTAAAGCTATATTTTTGATGGACCTTAGTGAAAGCAAAACTACATTCTAAAGAGGTGGTACCAGAACGAAAAGGATTCGATCTCCAAGGCAGCTCTTCCTGGAGCACTCTGGACGAAGCAGAGGTGTAAAGAAGAGCACAGAAAAACTATGGAATACAATGCATAATTAACGTAGTCTCCAAACCATTAAAGGTACCATGGTGGACTGTGCCATCTGATATCTATTTTATGGAAATATTTTTTCTGCTAAGATAGGCAGCGTGATGCTAAATGGATAGCCTCTTTTACCAACAGAATTTCTGCTTCACGAAACCTATTTGTGCGAAGAGGAGAAAGCATGTGTACATTTACAGAGTGAATTTGGGCTGATGTAGTCTTTTGGCCCTTTTTCCAGTCCTGCCAATACCTCACCAAGCCAAAACCTTTTTTACTGGAGTACACTTGGGATTCAATTGCAAACAATGCCTGAGGATCACAGCTCTGCTGAAGTGAGCAAATGGTTGGTCTCTGTTATATTGATGTGCTCTAAATGCTGGAGTACTCTAATTTAAGTTATTACTGGAAACCGACCGTGGTAAAAAAAAGAGAGTAATCAGAGAGCCATGTCATTGTAATTAGCATCAAAAATGGAGGGACGGGGGGGCGTGGCTTGCACACAGAGGCAAGATGGCGGTCTCTGCGTGGGCTCCGCCGCATCACGGGTCTCGAGAATTGAATTCGAGCCTCATGACGAAGTTTAGCGCTTGTGGAGTGACGGACTTTGTTATCTGAAGATGCGGTGAACCTGAGGACCAATTTACAGAGAGACTGCTGCCTGCTTATTATCGTTTTGAATTGCGGTACTTTCTCTCTCTCACAGACGCGGGCGGCCGCTATTTTAGGTCGCTGCGCTCGCGTCTGCATCTACTGTCAGACTTCACCGATTTCTCGCCTAATAATGGCATAACTCCACAAGTCATGCTTCCTGCATTCTATCTTCGTCCCTGCAAGTGACATTCTTTATTTTCACTGCTCAAACGAGCGTTTCTTCATATGAATTTGCATATGCGGTGATTTTTCATGTAATTCGCGGGCGGCCGCCTTTTTAGGTCACTGCGCCCTCGTACATGTTAATTGCCCAGTTTGGCCGCTCCTGCTGTTAATATCACCACAAGAGTTCCTTCGTCACTGCATGCTGCCGTTTTTTTTTCCTTCAGTATTACAAGAGGCACGCTTTTTCTCTCTCCCAAGAAGCGTATGTGTTTCTCCTTGAGGCGAGGATTCCACTCATTATTGCTGCTGTTGGCACTCTTCTATCACAATTTCAACTTCTTCCTTGAGTTGAAGTCCCCAATACAAGTTCCTTCGAATTGGTCATCGGCATTGTCACAAAAAACTATACTTATGTGTATAGTTTATGTAAGTTGTGTCGCAGGAAGAGCATGTAATATATAAGGGCGTGTCTTCTTGGCAAATTCACTCATCTACTCCTATTAATTAGCGGAAATTAGCAGAAATGGTTCTTTACTAATTCAGTATAAATTGTTATATGCAGTCCTTTTCATATTGTGAACAATATATTGAGAAAATTAGCAGCCTCTCGTTTCACCAGAGCCAGCATTTCTTTTTCTTTTTTTCTGAGGAACTTTTCAACAGTTGTTTGCAAATAACTTTGTGATTATCCTTTCACTATGGCTAATGATACTCACTCTGCTAGATCCTCTGTTTCTGGCACAAAACCAAAAAGACATACACATGACCCGCCTTCTCCTATTCACTCATCTCAGAACCCTGGTTTAGATTCTATATTGGATGAAGTCCATGGACTCCAGCCCTTTATGACCATGACAAAGGAAAAACTGAAACAGATTGAGGAGAGATGGGTTGTAATGGAAGGCAAGGTGCAGGAAATGGAACAACGTGTTTGTGATATACAGGATGTAGCTACTAAGATCCCTCTCTTAGAACTGGAAATTCACAAGCTAAATATCCATACTGAGGACATTGAAAATTAAAACCATAGAAATAACCTACGTCTTTACGGTTTGCCGGAAAACATTGAAGGTTCTAACTTCGTAGCATTCGTACAAAAAATTCTCCCTGAACTCCTTGGAAACCAACTTTCAACGAACCCTCTCAACATACAAAGGGCACATCGTCTAGGTCCTCTACACAGTAACGCTACTAAACCACGTGGAATTATTATGCTTTTTCTTAAATTTACTGAATTGATGCAGGTTCTGAAGGCTGTGAAACGTATACGTCGTCTTATTTGGTCTGGTCATAATCTCTTCATCTCTCAGGATATCTCCAATGCAACAAACGCACGTCGCAAAGAATTTCTTGCACTACGTCCTCAGATGAGACATCTCAACATCCAATATGGTATCCTCCATCCATGTCTCTGCAAGATCACTCATAACGGTCGGTCACGATCGTTTGATGATCCGTAAAAACTTAAACTTTTTCTTCATGATTTTTCATCAACAGGAATGGTTACTAAAACTTGACTTTTCTCTTTCCTAAGAAATGTTGCTTTGTATTCACCATGCATATCTTGAATTCAGGTTCTATTCAACGCTCTTAGAGTGTTTGTTTTCTGTTTATTCATGACGTTTTTCTTTTTTCTTCCTTGCTATATTTTTCTCTGAGGTACGTGACACTATGCTTCTCTTCTTCCGACTTCTTTTCTTTTTACAGATCTGGATGATTTTCCTTGATCTGTTTTCTTATTTCTTTCTTCTATCTTTTCTTTCTTTCTTCCTCTTCTTTCCCTTTCTTTATTGATTCCATTTTTAGTCCTATCTTTTGGTAACTGTGTGTCCTTTGCATCTCTTCGTATCTTCTCGTCAACTTTTCTTCAATTGTTCACTATACTTAACTTGATGTTTGTGTATATTGGTACTGTGTGTTTTTTGTAATGCTCTCTTTGTATGCATCTTATGTGTGCTGTTTTATTTTTTGTAGCGGTACTCCTGCTGTGTATCAACTCCACATGTATCTTACCCTCCTAACCCTCCATTATGTGTAAGTTCATCACGTGGAACGTTCGTGGTCTTGGAAACCCCGTCAAAAGACAAAAGGTACTGTCTCATTTATCCAAGCTTGAATCTCAGGTTTCTTTTCTCCAAGAAACTCATTGTACTGATGCAGAGTCACTTAAGTTGAAAAGGCATTGGGTGGGGCAAATAGTTTATTCTCCTGCATCTAATAAAAAAGGGAGTGTTGCCAAATTATTTCATAAGTCATTATCTGTCCAAATTTTTTCTCCACAAAATGATGATGATGGACGTTGGGTAATGGCAAAGGTTGATATACACAACAAGACTCTAGTTTTGTTGAATATTCATGGTCCAGTTAAACCAGATCCCAAGTTTTGGAATGACATTAAAATTTTAATCTCTTCCATAGATTGCCCTAATATCGTTGTTGCTGGTGAGCTTAACCAATGGATAGACCCTTTTTCTGATAGATTATCTAAATGCAAGTTTAACCTGGATAAATCTCACAAAGCATTTCAATCGGCCATTACCTCTCGTCCACTCTACGATGTTTGGAAGACATGTAATCCTGAGTTACTTGACTATACTTTTTTTTCCAATATCCACCACACTCGTTCTAGGATTGATTATGTTCTGGTTAGTAAATCCCTACTCCCTTCTATTCAATCTTCAGAAATTGGATCCATTTTTATCTCTGACCATGCCCCTGTTGATGCTGTCCTTGATCTCTCACTTACCTCTCCGCAATTTAGTCGCTGGAAACTTAATGGCTTTTTATTATCTGACACTGTTTAGCTTAAAGAAGCCACCACGTTTATTAATGATTTTTTTAATTTTAATAATCCAATGGATACCTCTGTTTCCAATAATTGGGATGCCTTTAAAGCCCCTTTTCATGCTTTCACTATTTCATATGTATCAACTAAAAAGAGGGCCATGCGGAAAAAATATGTTGACCAATTACAGCATCTCAAATTACTAGACCACACGTACTTCACATCCAAATCACCCTCTACTCTCCATGAATTCATTAAGGCCAAATCTGAACCTAATAAATTAGCAACGATTGAAACTTGTAATATTCTTCTCAAAATTAAATCCAAATATCATGGTGGTCAAAATAAAGCATGTAAAATGCTTGCCAATTATCTGAAAAATAAATCTGAACGTAAAAATATTGGTCCCATCTTTAACGAGTCTACTAAAAAAATGGTATCATCAGATGAAGATATTGCAGAAGTTTTTTATGAGTTTTATAGATCTCTCTATTCTGATGATACATTTCCCTCTAATCAAAACTTAAATAAATATTTCTCGGGCCTCCCTTCCCCCCATCTATTCCAGATGAATTTACTGCATTGGAAAAAGAGATCACATCTCAGGAGATAGTTAATGCTATTAATTCTTTAAAAAAGTCCAAAGCTCCTGGCCCTAATGGTCTATCCGTTGAATTTTATGCTACTTTTACCTCCATTTTGTTCCTCACCTCTTAGCACTTTTTAACTCTTTTATTAAGGATGCCAAAGCCTCTGGCTCTTTTATGGATGCCTTAATTATTATCTTCCCCAAACCAGATAAAGACCATCTTCACTGTAAAAATGTTCGTCCTATATTTTTAATAAATTATGATTGTAAAATATTTGCCAAGATTTTTGCGTCAAGACTTGAAACGATTATTCCTTTATTGGTTAAAACTGATCAAGTCGGATTTGTGAAGGGTAGATTGGCATTAGATAATGCACGAATGTTCGCAAATATTTTTTCATATGCTAAAAAATATAAAGCTCCCCTTGCTCGCCTGACCGGCCCCTGTTGTCTTTGCCGTTTTTGCAGTTTGTTTTGTCGTTCTGTATTGCCTGTTTTTTTCCCAGTATTGTATTTTCCTTCTTGTGTTGCCTGTTGCTTATCTGCCCTTCGTCCCCCCTCCCGTTTCCCGCCACCGCCGCTAACCCTGCCCCTTTTTGCATTCTGTACCCTCCCCGCTCCCGCCTCCCAGCTGCTCCGCCCCCCGCGCACTTGGCCATATATGGCGACCGTGCGACGCAGGTGAGTGTGACCTAGTTCTAGGACACCCCCGCGCCGCATGGCCACCAGCTGCTGCGTGTGCCCACCCTGCCTGACTGCCTCGCTGCCGCCGCGTGACCACGCCCCCTGCCTTCGCGCGGCCTGGTCCGTGCTCGCCTGACCGGCCCCTGTTGTCTTTGCAGTTTTTGCAGTTTGTTTTGTCGTTCTGTATTGCCTGTTTTTTTCCCAGTATTGTATTTTCCTTCTTGTGTTGCCTGTTGCTTATCTGCCCTTCGTCCCCCCTCCCCGCTTCCCGCCACCGCCGCTAACCCCGCCCCTTTTTGCATTCTGTACCCTCCCAGCTGCTCCGCCCCCCCCGCGCACTTCGCCATATATGGCGACCGTGCGAACGCGCAGAGTTGACGCGCAGCGGGCGCGCCGATTGTGCGCCGAAGGCGCGCCAAAGGTAAGCCCGTCTGCGCCCGTCCGCGCCTGGACCGCGCCCAGTGCCAGGACCCCTGGCCCCCACCGACGGAAGCCGACCCGACGAACCTACAACGCCACCGAACTCCTTGCACTCAACACCGGCGGCATCCCGGGATGTCACCGAGCCACCCCGAAGCACACCCACGGACCCTTCAGCTGCCACGCCTGCAAGTTCATCTGCATCCGGACCTACCCCGCACCAGCACCCGCCAAGCCGAACACCAGCAGCAACCACCTCAAGTGCATCCTGCTCAACACCCGCTCCGTCCACAGACACGCCATCGAACTCTGGAACCTCCTCGACACCACAGCCCCTGACGTCACCTTCCTCACGGAGACCTGGATGAACGCCTCCTCAGCGCCCGACATCGCCATCGCCATCCCAGAGGGCTACAAGATCACCCGGAGGGACCGCACCGCCAACCAGATGGGAGGAGGCATCGCCATCATCCACAGAGACACCATCCGCATCACGACCAACACCGACGACACCCTAACCACCGCCGAACACCTGCACTTCCAGATCCACACGGACCCCAGAACCACCCTCAGAGGCACCCTGATCTACCGACCCCTGGGACCACGCACACGATTCAGCGAGGACATCGCCGACTTCATCAGCCCGCATGCCCTCCCCTCCGCCGACTTCATCCTCCTGGGGGACCTCAACTTCCACCTGGAGAACAACAGCGACCGCAACACCATCACCCTGCTCGACAACCTCGCCAACCTCGGACTCAAGCAGCTGGTGTCCACCCCCACCCACCTCGCCGGACACACACTCGACGCCGTCTTCTCATCCAGCAAAGACATTGCCTTCAGCCACGCAACAGGACCACAGCTGCGTCCACTTCACCTTCAAAAGAACGACGATCCACCACCACCCGCAACAGGTTGCCCGAAGAAGCTGGAACAAGATCACAGCAGACCAGCTCACCGCCTCCCTGAGCCAGCACCCTCCTGCCGGCTCAGCGAACCCCAGCCAGGCCGCCGTCAACCTCACGAAGTGGATCAGCAACTGCGCGGACGAACTCGCCCCTCTGAGGACCCCGCCCAGCAGACCCGGCAGCAGAAAAACCCCATGGTTCACCGACGAACTCAAGAGCTCCAAGAAGAACTGCCGAGCCCTCGAGAAAGTGTGGAGAAGGGAACCAACAATGGACAACATGACCACCCTCAAGCTCGCCACCCGGAAACACCACCAACTGATCCGCGCCACCAAGAAAAATGCATACAAGGACCGGCTGGACAACAACGCACACAACTGCAAGGAACTCTTCAACATCGTAAAAGAGCTCTCCAACCCCAACGCCAGAAACAACGACATCACCCCGTCGCAAGACCTCTGCAACTCCCTCGCCTCCTTCTTCCACAACAAGATCGCGGACATACACAACAGCTTCAGCATCCAACCGACGCACGCCACAACCACAGCAACGCCACCCACCACCACCCTCCACGCCTGGACTCCGATCAGCACCGAAGACACCATCCGCACAATGAACTCCGTCCACTCCGGATCTCCGACCGACCCCTGCCCTCACCACGTCTTCAACAAGGCCGACGTGGTCATCGCACCCCACCTGCGGGACATTATCAACACCTCCTTCGACACCGCCACCTTCCCGGAGAGCTGGAAGCACGCAGAACTCAGCGCTCTACTCAAGAAACCTACAGCGGACCCCACCGAACTCAAGAATTACCGTCCCATCTCGCTCCTCCCTTTCCCGGCCAAAGTCATCGAAAAGACCGTCAACAAACAGCTGGCCGCCTTCCTCGAGACGAATGGATCCCTCGACCCCTCACAGTCTGGCTTCCGAGCCAACCACAGCACCGAGACCGCCCTCATCGCTGCCACCGATGACATCCGAACCCTGATGGACAACGGAGAAACAGCGGCCCTCATCCTCCTGGACCTCTCCGCGGCATTCGACACTGTCTGCCACCGCACCCTAGTGCAGCGCCTCTGCAACATCGGAATCCAGGAGAAGGCACTGGAATGGATCACCTCCTTCCTCGACGGAAGAACACAGAGAGTCCGCCTACCACCGTACAAGTCAGAGGCCACCAAAGTCATCTGCGGCGTCCCCCAAGGATCCTCGTTGAGTCCCACCCTCTTCAACGTCTACATGAGCCCCCTCGCGGCCATCGCACGCCAACACAACCTCACCATAATCTCCTACGCCGACGACACCCAGCTGATCCTCTCCCTGACCAACGACCCCGCCGCCGCCAGAACCAACCTGCACGAAGGGATGAGAGATGTAGCCGAGTGGATGACGACCAGCCGCCTGAAACTGAACTCAGACAAGACGGAGGTCCTCATCCTGGGCTCCTCGCCCTCCGCCTGGGACGACTCCTGGTGGCCCCCCGCCCTGGGCACCGCACCCAAACCAACGGACCACGCACGCAACCTGGGCTTCATCCTGGACTCCTCCCTCTCCATGACCAGACAAGTCAACGCCGTCTCCTCATCATGCTTCAACATCCTACGCATGCTACGGAAGATCTTCTGGTGGATCCCCACCGAGACCAGGAAGACTGTCACCCAGGCCCTCGTCACCAGCCGACTGGACTACGGCAACGCCCTCTACGCCGGAACCACCGCCAAGCTCCAGAAGAGACTCCAGCGGATCCAGAACGCCTCAGCCAGACTCATCCTCGACATCCCACGAAACAGCCACATCTCCGGACATCTGAGAGACCTGCACTGGCTCCCCGTCAAGAAAAGAATCACCTTCCGTCTCCTCACCCACGCACACAAAGCCCTACACGACCAAGGTCCGAGCTACCTCAACAACCGAATCAACTTCTACGCTCCCAAGCGCCACCTCAGATCAACCAGCCACGCCCTCGCCGCCGTCCCACGCATCCGAAGAGCGACAACAGGAGGAAGGTCCTTCTCCTACCTGGCCGCCAAGACCTGGAACTCCCTCCCGACCGACCTGCGCCTGACCCAAGACCACCTCTCCTTCAGGAAGAAACTCAAGACCTGGCTGTTCGAGCAGTAACGGCACCCCCCCCTCCTAGCGCCTTGAGACCCTACGGGTGAGTAGTGCGCTCTATAAATGTCTTGATTGATTGATTGCAGCATTGTCACTGGGCGCCGAAAAGGCATTTGTTCGCATTAACTGGCAATTTATGTGGCACTACTTTTATTTCGTTTATTAAATTATTATACTCCTGTCCTCGAGCTAGTATTTTTGTTAATAATCATTTTTCTACATTTTTTTCTTTATCTAGAGGTACAAGATAGGGTTGTCCACTTTCACCCTTACTTTTTGTCTTATGCCTTGAAACTTTCCTGGAACGTATCCGTATTAACTCACACATTTCTGGCTTTATTCATAACTCCATTGAGACCAAAATATCTGCTTATCCAGATGATTTCTTAATTTACACGTCAAACCCTACAGAATCCCTCCCGACTTTTCTGGAAGAGGTCCAATTATACTCCAGTATTTCCGGTTATAAATTAAACCTCTCAAAGACAGAAGTTTTACCTTTAAACTCTATATGTTATCAGTTTATGTTTAATGATACTAATTTTACTTGGTGCCCTACAAAAATCAAATACCTTGGTATTTGGTTTTCCACCTCTCTGCACGCCACATTCAAATACACGTTTAATTCATTACTCACTAAAATCTAAACGCTTCTTCATACTTGGACTCCCCTATATCTTTCCTGGTGGGGTAAGTTAGATACTGTTAAAATGATGATTGTTCCTAATGTTCTCTACACATTACCTATGTTACCTATTCGAATTCCTATCTCCTTTTTTTCTCAAATTAACTCCACGTGTATAAACTTTTTGTGGAACAAGAAACACCCGCGTAGTGCTCTTACTAGGCTTATTCGACCTAAATCTGAGGGTGGTGTTCGTTCCCCTAATTTTAGAGCTTATCATACAGCTTTTTTAATCAAGCAAGCCTTTGCTTTATCCCATGATTTTGCTGACATCCCTATTCCCAGATGGATTGCTTTTGAACGCTCCTTACTAAAAGACTTTTCTTTTCAAAATGTACTTTTTATGTCCAACAGTACTTTGTGTGGGTGTACTTGTAAAGCGCACTGCGACTCCATGGAGTATCCTGGCGCTGAAGACCGCTGGGGAACCCGTCCTGGTTTTCCCTGTGAGATGGGACCTTTCTGGGTATCTCCAAGGTGAAACCAGGCATCCCCAGCATATGTGGGAGGCCGTTGTAGAGATGAGGCAAGCTTAATGCCCAGAGTTGCCGAGGGTGTTCCCTGGTTAGAGTAGGCACCGAGGCGAGAATTATCGAGTCTGTTTTGACCCTGGTCCACGACCCTGCCACGTCGGGAATTGAACCCTGGTCCCGGGCTGTTCTCTGCTTACGGGTCTGCCGCCTCTAACCAGTGAGCCACACCACTCCACCTGTCACATAACCCTATTTTAAAATATTCTCAGAGTTTATTATATAATATATTTTCTAATGATTTCACCCCTTATCAGTGTTTTTTATCCTCCACAATTTGGTATAACAAATATCTTAAATATAAAGGTAAATCATTCTACTCAAATTTTGGAAAGAGAAGGTAATTATTTTTGTTTACCAATTGGTTTCCCAAAATTCTGTTACCCCTTTTACTACTTTACAAGTACAATATCACTTACCTGACTCATGTATTCAAGAATATAATATAATTACCAACACCTTACAATCACAATTAAATACTTTTGTCCTTCCAGATGTTACATCTTCTCTTACCCCATCCTCTCATTTACATCTTTTTTTCCCACACACAGACCTAAAGCTGCTCTTGTATATAAGTTATTGTTATCAAATGTTATTGAGAGACCTAAATCCACTATTTAAATTGCTTGGGAAACTGACTTGTCTGTTTGTTTTCCCATTACAACTTGGGATAAATTGTGGTCTAAATTGTTTAATGTTTCTGCTGCTGCTCGTATTACTCAATCTTTATATTTTATATATAATAGAGCTGTTATAACTCCTGTTGGGATTTCTACATTTTCTCCCTCTTCTTCTCCTCTATGCTGGTGGTGTTCTACTGATACTGGCACATTAAAACATCAGCTTTATGAATGCTCTAATGTTTTTACGTTTTGGAAATCTGTTTGGTCTATATGCATGAACATTTTTAAGTGTGACTTTATATTAACATTACAGAATGTGTTTTTAGGTTCTTTATCACCTGATGTTGATTACTCATCTCCTGTTTCCTTGTTATTTGATCTTTTTATTGCATTAGCTTTTAAAGTTATCTTATCATCCTGGAAGGATAATTCTACACTATCTTCCTTAACCTGGTGGAATTTTATTTGTGACGAGCATAGAATTACTACTGTTTCTTCCATTTCTATCTCTCAAAAAGTAAAATCTGATCTACTTTGGCTTCCCTTTTCGTCATATCTATCTACTCATACTCCTGTACATTAATTCTTTCTTTTCTCTCTCTTTTCTTTTCTTTTATATTATTCTTCAGCTACTTTTTGGACCTTTCATTCCTTTCTATCTCTCCCTCTTTCTTTTCCACCATTCCCCTCTCTTTCTTCTTCTTTCCTTTCTCCTATTTCCCTAAGGTTATGCTTATATTAAACCATTATAATATTTGTTATATCTTATGTTTTATAATATGCTGTATATATTATGACTTTTTTCATCTTCTTGTTTTTATTTTCTCTTGTATTTCTTGTAATTGAAAATCCAATAAAAACTTCTTAAACAAACAAAAAAATAGAGGGACAGGAAGGATGTCAGGTCTAGGCATTTTCTATGCACCTTTTTGAACAAATTGTAGTTTATGCCATTTATTGATCAAATAGATATACCAAAGGAGGCAAATAGAGGCTGAAGAGGGTGTTGATGGATTTATTCTCACGACATGAAAATACCTCGAAGTGACAAAATATAGGCGACTTTGATTAAATGTATGGATCAGGCCTACCTAGAAATGAGGTCTCTCTCACAGAGCTTTCCACTTATTAGGAAAGGAACAGGGGCCTATAAGGGAATTGGTGGGCACGTTTTGGTTCTCCTACCTCAAACTGTAACTGTCATGTATTGTGCGTCAGGATAGCATAGTGTTAATGGAAATTTGCAGACATAATTCCCACTGAAAAGGTTTTCCCAACTAACAGTTATCATCTTATAATCACTACAATATTAAGGTGGTCAATAACATTTGGAGCAAGATCTTATAGGTATTCCATGAAAGCCTTTTATAATTAAATGTGTTTCTAAAAGCCCATATTTCTTCCATTGTTTGTGGGGAAATGTTATATTCCCTCTTGCTAGTTTTTAAATCTCAATAAATAACAATTTTGAAATGAAAAAGGTCTGTTGATAGAATTTACTTTAAAACACATTTGTCAATATTAATTCGAAAAAACATGTTTCCCATGATTTGCATTTTTTGGAAACGAGTGTAAAGGAACACAAAAATGCAAAAAGATCTAAAAATGATTTTAGCACAAGGAGTGGTCTAAAGGGCTAAAGAGGATCCTCCTAGGTGAGAGGCCAGGTAAGGTGGAGCCCTGGAAGCATTTCACAAGAGCTCCAATGCGAACCTGGCAATGTCCTTCCTCATCACCACCAAGGCAGCAGTATCCGACACAGAAAACAGCATGTTAGGTTTTCCAATTCCATAATTGGGCTTGCTCTCTTGAAAAACAATTAACAGTGCAGAGAATCACTCCATCCAGCTGGGTCTCAGTGAAGGGGCTGACGAGGAGCCATTATTATTTGGCAATCACAGTAATGGCAACATGCAGCTGAAGGAGGTACCCATCTGGGCTCTCTCAAATAAATACCGTAGAAAAGGGCGGGGCAAAGAAAGTTCCTGCAAGTGCAAAAGGTGGCTGAAAACAGAACAGGCTGGAGGCAGCCCCCAACTCTAACCCACACTATAGACCAACAGGTGCATAAATATTTCAAGTATGTACTGAAGTTGATCTAGTGCCCAAAAAACTAAGAAATTATTGTGGAGATGACAGGCTTGCCCTTCCCTTCCCAATCTCATATGCATAAGGAAGTCATACAGGAAGATGGCAGATAGCTTATACAGGCTCAAATATAGGATATAGGTTGCCAGACAATGTATCGTGCAAGCAAACTATAAGATAAAAATCGTTAGAAAAAACAAAAGGAATCAAGCAAAATCAGTAGGCCACTGATGGGATCTCTTTTTTACCTCGCTAAAATAGAAACATTAGGAACAAGCCCTCATGAGAAATATGAAACTAGTGAGAGGAACCGAGCTCGACGCCATGATGGCTGCAAGACAGCTCGGCTCCGCCGCCCACCCCGCCCAAAATAACGACAAACCCTATGCAAATATTATAAATATATACAACACACCAGCAAAGTAACAGGGTAAAACGTTTTATTAAATAACTATTTACATGGCAGCCTGCTGCAACATCGATCCAAATGCATGACGCTGTTCCTGTCCCTCCTTCCTTAAAGTAGCAATGCTGGGCTACTTTGGGCTACTTTTTAGTAGGATGTGGGCTTTAGAAAGTCTACAAAGGCCATCAGCCGGCGAGGTAGCGGCCTAGGGGTGGAGGACCGTTGTGCAAATAGCCCGGGGGCGACACCACGCGCCAAGGCTCGTCCCCAATACACCCAGAGATGATGTCCAGCAAGTTGTGTGGGGGGATGCCTTGCTGATGCCGCCACCCCCCCCTTCTTGTTGCCTAATCCGGCCAGCTCAATTGATCGAGCATGAGACTCTTAAACCCAGGGTCGTAGGCCCGGCCATCTTAGTGATGTGTAATGCATGCCGCCGTTCCCGGGATTTCTCCCCGACTACTCTGCGGCCTACGAGATGGAGAGGCCGGGGCGTTGACTAGGCGGGGCCTCCGGCCGCAACCACAGCGCCAACGATCGCTGCTGACGGAGGGGAGCCTTGCCGGTGAGAGCCACTGATCTGAAGAACCGCTGCCTGCGGTGCCTCCCTGAGCCGCTTGACGGAGGCCCCCGAGGGGCGGTGTGGTGGCGCGGACTATATATATATATATATATATATATTACCTACTGGCGGTTGCCAGTAGGTATATATAGTTAGGATTTTTTTCCTATGGGATTTTTCAAAATTCTATGTTGAATAACTTTGGCGTTGATGGACGGAATTTTCCTGAAAATGGCACATTTACTCTCCGGTCTTTCCCTGAAAGTTTGGGGGGGATTCGTCAAGCGGGGGCCGAGAAAAAAGGGGGGTCCCAAAACGTGTTTTCCCCATGCAATTTTCCATAGGGCGGTTGGACTCACTTTTAGCCCGAACGGCTGAATGGATTTCCACCAAACTTGGCAAAATTGTAGGGACTGTTAGCCCGATGTGCCTTTGCTAGGTCTCAAGAAATGCGGTCCAGTGGATTTTGAGAAATTAACGTTAAAAAAAATATATATATCTATAGCAGCTTACCCGTGAGCTTACCGGTGCGCTTACGGTACGCACACGTACGCGTACGGTAAGCGTACCTCAAGCGCACGAGCTGCATGCTGATTGGCTGCCAATGTCTGTCAACACTCCAAAACAGAAACTGTTGACAGCCATCTTGTGCCTCGGTAGACTGAGGCACAGGAAAGCAGAAAAACAAACGTGTAGAACTCAAAAAGGGGGCTGGGTAGAAGCACCCTGACCCCCTAGACCTGCTCAGGGGGTCCCACAAGGACCCCGAAGGCAAAAATATATATATATTTTTTTTAAAGTCGCGGGGTACGCGTACCGTACGCGCACGGTACGCGTACCCCGATTTTTACAAAAAAAACCAAACGTTTTTTTTGCCTTTGGGGTCTTTGTGGGACCCCCTGAGCAGGCCTAGGGGGTCAGGGTGATTCTACTCTGGCCCCTTTGCGAGTTTCACACCTTTGTTTCACTGCTTTCTTGTGCCTTGGTTCTAACAAGGCACAAGATGGCTGCCAACACTTCCTGGTTTTGAGTGTTGACAGACAGTGGCAGCCAATCAGCATGCCTTCCCGAGAAAGCTGCATGGTCATTGGCTGTCAACACTTCTAACCAGGAGGTGTTGGCATCTATCTTGTGCTAGTGTTGACAGACAGTGACAGCCAATCAGCATGCCTTCCCGAGAAAGCTGCATGCTCATTGGCTGTCAACACTTCTAACCAGGAGGTGTTGGCATCCATCTTGGGTCTTAGTAGACTGAGGCACAAGAAAGCTGAAAAAAAACGTGTAGAACACAAAAAGGGGGCAGGGTAGAAACACCCTGACCCCTTAGGGCTGCTCAGGTGGTCCCACTAGGATATTAATACATTTAAACGTTATCCGCGAATGGAATTAGCATTTAACAAACCTTTGAAATTCAAAGAAGAAAACATAGGTTTCAGGCCTTATATTGTTAGGAATTAGCATTTAAAAAACCTTTGAAATTTACTGAAAAAACCATAGGTTTCAGGCCTTATATAGTTAAGAATAAGTATTTAAAAATCCTTGCGAATTCACTAAAAAAAACATAGGTTTCAGGCCTTATATAGTTAGGAATTAGCATTTAAAAAACCTTTGAAATTCACTGAAAAAACCATAGGTTTCAGGCCTTATATAGTTAGGAATTAGCATTAAAAAAACGTTTGAATATATAAAAACGTTATCCGCTAATAGAATTAGCATTTAAAAAACCTTGCAAATTCACTGAAAAAACCATAGGTTTCAGGCCTTATATAGTTAGGAATTAGCATTCAAAAAACCTTTGAAATTCACAGAAAAAAACATAGGTTTGAGACCATATATAGTTGGGTATTTGCATTTACAAAACCTTGAAAATTCAATGAAAAAACCATAGGTTTGAGACCATATATAGTTAGGTGAATATTTTAATCATACAAAACCAATGAAATTCCATATATAGTTAGTTGCACTAACTATATATTTCGCGCACCCGCAATCCACTGCTGATGATGTCACATATTACATCATTCATGACATGGTCAGTGACATCACTGATGACAACACTGATGACATCTCAAATGACATCACTGATGACATCACTGATGACATCTCAAATGACATCACTGATGACATCTCAAATGACATCACTGATGACATCTCAAATGACATCACTGATGACATCACTGATGACATCACTGATGACATCTCAAATGACATCACTGATGACATCACTGATCACATCTCATTTGACATCATTGATCACATCACTGATGACATCATTCATGTGCTAATACGATGAACCTCTTCAGACTCTAATATAACCTTAGATACACTCAGGGTATACAGACACTCACACACTGTCACTCATCCATGGAGTTACTCACACACCTAGTCAGTCATGCAAAGAATCAATCTCACCTCCATTTCCTCAACTATACAGTTATACACACCTTACTTATTCAAACATATAGTAACACATATTTACTCTCTTATGCAATCCCTGATACAAGTTCACAATGATCCATACAGCCACTCACACATTCACTGGCTCTCATGCACAGTTATTTATATATGCCAACTCTCACATGTACTGTGTTTTACATATGTACTTACTATGACATGTAGCATTGAGATATCCATTCACTCATCAATACACTCATGCACACAGTCAACCGCCCATGTAGCTGTTTCCACATGCACTCTTGAACTCATACACCTAGTGAATCAACTGCTCACACATCTATGCACAGAGTCACACACCTCCCAGCCACCCCCACACAAACTCAATCTCCCATACAAATACTTGGGCAACCAATCAATAACACATATAGCCTCTCGTATAGCTAATGATCAACACATGCAGCAGTTTACATCACAACAGACATACTGATGCACACATTCAGACAGTTTAGTCACTAACCCATGCATTTAGTACGACACATTTATTCACTCACTCATACAGTCAGTCACGCACCTACTAAATCCTTCATCCAGACACTTATACATCCACTCATTCTTCAATATGTCAAACATATTTAAACTTTACAGAAACACACAGTCACTGGATGATGTCATCAGTGATGTCATCAGTGATGTCATTTGAGATGTCATCAGTGATGTCATCAGTGATGTCATATGAGATGTCATCAGTGATGTCATCAGTGATGTCACTGACCATGTCATGAATGATGTAATATGTGACATCATCAGCAGTGGATTGCGGGTGCGCGAAATATATAGTTAGTGCAACTAACTATATATGGAATTTCATTGGTTTTGTATGATTAAAATATTCACCTAACTATATATGGTCTCAAACCTATGGTTTTTTCATTGAATATATATGTATATATATAAAGTCACTACCTTTCAGAGCCACAGCCTGTGGGGTTACAAATCATACATATCATTCCGTTCAGCATTTCACTTCATATTCCATGTCCTAAATCTTATGAACATACTTCAATCATTTGATCAGAATCTATAAATTACAAACTTTGATAGGTGACTACTGCAAGATGGCATCCTTTTTTCATGGCAATGCAGGAAGTGCCAGTTTTAATGTGTTCTGTAGCCATTTGGTGCACAAAGAGTTGACATCACAGAAGCTGCCCCCCTCAGGCTCTGGAATGTAAGAGTTTATAGATTCCTCATGTGCAAGTTTGGCGGGTAATCACATGATTGGTTTCCAAGGCACTTTTGTTTATGTATTATTTGCAGGTATGTTAAGTTCTTCTTGTTTTTATAGTTGTTGTTTTATTTCTTTTGTGTTAATATGTGGTAACCTAACACTAGACCGTATATCTCAGTGAACTCGACTAGGACTCAAAATAAGTTATGGCGCATCAGTTGACCACTACAAAATGGTGCTCTCTCTCTTTTTTTAGGTCGAGCCTCTACAAAACCTGTTGTAATCTCTTCTATGGGCTTATGGAAAACCCACCAATTACCACTGGTTGTTATCTGTGGCATTCATAAAGACTGGCCTGTTATTGGTGTATGTCCGTGTTGATCCCTCCCTTGTGTGTGTGTGTGTTCCCACCCCATGACGATTTTACTAATGTTTATTTTTTATCAGCTTATGCTCCTTTACAGCACCAATAGTCACTCATCCCCTCTGATCAGACTCCATTTTCTCCCTTCAGCTCCACATTACAGAACGGAGCTGGAACAGTCAAGGCACTGTTTGCATTCCTTTATGTCCAAGTGTCCCCTATTATTTTGTTTTCTTCGCGCAAGCTCATGCCCTCCTTAACCTGTCCCTCCCACCCTCCGCCAAGTAGCCCTCACCCAGGCAGCTGGCTCGCTCACACAAATGATACAAGTAGTTACTTTAAGGCACGATGGAAAGCAACTTATGGTAACTACTTGTGTAATTATTGACAGCGTCCCACAATGGTGTTTGTCATTAGGGCCATCAATATATTAGAGCACAATAAAGCGATTGAAATTTCAACGTTGTTTAAAGAGACAACTGCTGCTGTCTGCGAATTTATGCTAAGAGAGAAGGGGCCGGGCCTGCCTGCTCCTCTAGCTGGAGTAAGTGATAACCTCTGCTATTTTCTGTCTCGCTCCTCACTTGCTTAAAACCATGACCCCAAGAGCCGGCTCTTACCCTCTTTACTTTCCTTTGCTTAATTCATTCCCCCGTTAAACGTATCCAAAGAAGAAGTAATACTTTTGCTGGAAATGTTGTCTTTTTCTGACCTTTTCTGTTTCAAAGTGCAGCCTCAGGATGTCGAGAAAAAAAAGGTTAAAAATACAAAAAATAATGAATAACTAAATAAAGCAAGACCGAGTGGTCGTAAAGACCCAAAATCATTAGCGCCAGTTTACAGAGTTTGCCAGTGAAGAGCTACTTTCCTTTTCTCGTCTTTCAGTGAACAGCATTGTTTTCCCCAAGTGGGGAAGTGCACCATTCCTGAAGGTACTGCAATATCGGGTTGATGCGTGAAGTGGAAAACATTAAATGGTGTTCAGGATGTGGTCTTTTTAAACCATACTGCTTACGTTTTGTAAGGATATAAGCAATGGGCATAGAAATGGGTCCCTTCTGGGCCCTGTGGTCATGTCCTTAGCTTTCCAGGCAAAACACTTATTGATTTCTGCGTAATGAAAGCACAAGCATTAAGGTAACCTTGTTGTTCCTGCTTACATTACACATACTCTTCACTCACTGTGAGTGTTTGCTTTTTCTAGGTGCGTGTTGCTTTTTTTCAGGCAGCATATTACTCTTGTCTAGTGCATCATTTTTATTAAATTGCTTCCAGGTGTTTATAGCAGGTTACAATTGGGTTGTAGCTGAAGGCAGTGCGAGTTTCTTTTGGTGGAGCAGTATGGCGTTCAGTAAATGAGAGGATGTGGCACTGTGGTCAGAGCTGCCAAATTTTGAACTGGGGAGTAAGGTTCAGCCTTCATGACCAGTCCACCAGACCACTTTACTGAGGGAGCACATTCCCATGCTAGACCTTAAAAGGCCCTGCTAGTCCTTAAAAGCTCTGCTATCTTAGCACCAGCAGATGTACACTAGTGGTGGCAAGTGTGAGTTAACCTTGAAGGCCATAATCCATATTGAAGTTCACCTCCAGTCTTGCAGGCAGGCCTATGTAGCAGCACACCCTAGAGCAACAGTGACTCAGTCACTGAGGTCACAGGACCCTTGAGGCCAGTCCTTGTTTCATCATTGGTAGTGCGACTCACCACTGCTTGGCTTTGCAGGATTTGCACGCACACCAAACCAAGTTTACAAGCTTCACAGTCTCTCTGCTTCATGAACAAGTATTTTTAATGTTTGCTGTCTGCTTTGGGGCAACTGGAATTATGCATCAATGGAGGACAAAATGATGTCGCAGTGTTGACTAAGCAAAAAAAAGCTGCCTCATAATGCGATACATTTTCTAATACTTTATTATTTTGACATTTTTACACATACTAACAATGATGTTGCCTGTGTACCAGTGTAACATAGAAATGCAGCAGTGAGAAAGGTGACCAACCTTTGCAAATGGCACTTCACTGCGCAGCAACACAAGTCACATTTTTAGTAACTTTTGACCCATTTGAGCTGCAAACACTTTTTTATTTAAAATTGTCAGATAATGCAAAATATGGTTTAGTATCTGGCAAATATGACAGAGCCATAGTTATGTGGAAAGCATTTGCAAACTAGAGTATTTTGCCATTCATGGTTCAACTGCTTTTGTGGAAAAAGGGAGAAGTGCTGATGATAAATGGCATGTGATTCCACTTTTAAGCATATTTGGGCCATTCTGTGATTGGAAACGTATCCCACATTGTGCAAGTATTTTAATGTCAATAACTCATATTAAACCTTCAATAAACATGTGTATTCATTGGTTGAATTAAATAACGTAATAAACTGTAAGTGGTTGGTGAACTGCCAAACAAATACTAATAAATGAGATGTTTTGGTCTTTCTTGCCACACTTTTGACTCTGACGTTAAGCCTCAAGGAAAAGCATCAACAGGCTAACCATCGGACATTTTTGTACAAAGCAATTGATGTTGATGAGGCACCATGCACTTTAAACTTGCACCTATTTGCCTGCCCTTATTCTGTAGCCAAGACTCTGACAAGGGGGGTAATTCTATCTCATGAACTGCTGCTAATCTCCGCAAACAAAAATGAAAAAAACAGAACTATGGGTCACCAAGGCCAGGGAAGTGGATCTCTTCCGTAATTTTAATGTGTGTTCTTAACTGTGGCTATTAGCCTTTTAAATTGATGTTTTACTGTTTATAAGAGACGGCCAACTTTTGTAATGGTTTTAATTAACTGTACAATAAACATATTACTTACTTACACTGCCCACTGACCCAATCCTTGGGTTATTCCCACCCTCTGATTCTCCATCCACAGTTTCTCACCATTTTTTACCCACATCGACCACTGATAACACTCTTCGGACCGACAGACTGTAGAGCCCGATTGTATCGTGTTTCTGTTGTTCTTTTGCACATGAGAGCTTCTCTTAGGTCCAAGTGCTACGGCTGTGGCCTCACCATTTCTTTGATCCAGGTCTAGCAGCTCGAGCCAGGATGAGTCAGGAACTTGCTGTGCTCCACAGATAACCCGATGTAGGTCCCCCAATGTGTAGCAGATACTGGGGTTTCATCTGAACACTGTTGCATTGACAAACATGTCCAGAGTGTCCCTAGGCCAAGTGAACTTGAGGGGTTATTATTTTTTATTATATGTGGGGTTATTTAGCAGCTTGTGGTACTGTATTCATGGACGCAGATGCACAAAGTGGCAGGGTGCGCTATCGTACAGCATACACTTTAATGTGGATCACCTCTAGGAGCTACGTTGCCCACGCTTGCAGAAGGTGTTGGTCTGAGACAAATGGAGGTTGTCTGCTGCCAGGTACAGAACCCTGCAGGCTTTTTTCTGTGCTTCATGAAACTAAGTGAAGCTCTGGTTCATATGGAACGTTCTTTGGGATTTTTTGGGGGTAAACATTGAGCTTTGGCAGTGATTTAGGTTTGTGCAATCATATTTTGTGTGTGCGTGCAATGCAGGCTAACATTTTCCGTCTTTGATGTATACAAGGGAGTGAGTTAAGAGTCCTACCACAAAGACCTTAGTGTCAGTTACAGATAACATTCAAACTCCAGTGGACCACCACTTGCATTCATCCTTTTGAGGATGATAAGGCTGTCCCATCAAGTGTGCAATGATTCTGACCTGTTACAGAGGGGCGGGCATGAGGGTGTTGGGAATAGCAAAGACTCCATGGACTAGGAGTAACAGGTCATAAAGACTAAATGTATCATACCCTCTCCCTCTGACACTCATATTCTCATTCTGTGGGTATGTTTTAAGCACAATGCAAAATGATTATGCAGAAAGCAAATAGAGCCGTTGTCTGATAGAAACATTTCTGGAGTGATTTATTTATTTTTGGGGAGTTTTATATAGTGTGAACTAGACCCGAAGGTATCAGAGTGCTCTCCATGAACACCAGTTGCGTTACAGATGGACACATTAGTTTTTTTGTTAGGCATGGGGAAATTAAGTGATTTTCCCAGAATCACAGGATGTTGAGCGTCCCTGCCGAGACTCAAACCTGGTTCCCCAGCTCTGAGGTCAACCGCCCTAGCCGTTAGGCCACATTGCCTCCCCTCTCCTTTTTTGCTTGCTGCCCTGGTCTGTTTAGGAGTGCCTGCCCACCGTGGGGTGCTGTTACAAAGAAGGGGGTCAACCCAAAAGAGTCACTGGGACTTGGGTAATAACGTGTTATAGAAAGGGGGGTCCCAGAACTGGGGAATGAATTAAACAATTTTAATTAAGAACACTCTATGTAGTACGTTTTGAGAACACAGTGTTGTTTATTCACATCGTGTTTGAAAGCGCATCAATGCATATGTTCATTTTGAAATACTGTACATGAATCATAGTATTTAGTGCCCACATAGGAGCGAGGGGGAAGGGTGTGTGGTGATTGGGATAAGTGCAGTTTTAGGGATGTGACAGGTCAATCGTACATTTCTTATGTAAAGCAATAAACAGTGGCTTCACAGGGGAGCCATACATGAATACATCTAGTTTCTCATTTGTACAATGCCATCCGGTCATACACAGTGTTATTAATCACACTTTTATCAGGTGGCGGTGGGGTTTGGTCTACGTTTCGACCCTGGGATGATAGGGGTACTGTCCCTTACATGGCGGGTCTTCTTCAGGATGAGGGAAAAGGGGGTGGGCATAGTTCCTAAAAAGGGGGAGTTAAAAACCATCATTAGGTCATGTCCCGAGGGGATCATGAACATACAGAGAGGTATATCAAGGAGTATTGTCACACAAAATGGTTATGGGCATATGCAATAGTTGTTTAAGGCAGAATATACCCGCAAAAGTACTCGCACACGCATGAATGCATCTAGCATCACAGAATTTTGCTAAGGGCACATGCGGTAGTTGGTTGAGGCAGTGTCTACCCATTAGAAATAATAAACTCGCATACATTGAATGAAAACACCACGGACTTACATGCGCGCATGGCGCGAGCGTAGTGGTGCCTCACGTGGGGAATTCGGGTTTGTTGGGGATCGAACCTCATCTACAAATACACAATATGAAGCCTAAGTAAGAGCCAGGTGGATGTCAGACAAAGCATGGCCAAATCATGAAGGGAATAGTTCCATTACCTCTATCGCGGCTTCAGGATAAAACAGGAAAGCGGTCGAACGTACCGCAAATGCTGTGGAAAGAAGATTGGGGGCATAGTCTTAGAAATATGTCGAGAGGGGTGAGCCTTCACAAATCACGCTGGGCGGAGCAGGCTGGATGTTTACCTAGTCTCGGATTTCTCTCGTCAGCGTCCCTGACTGCCGGTGTGCTGTCGCTGTGGTCAACTGCCGGTGGTGGGGACGGGATGTGACTGGGAAACTATCTACATCACGTGACGTGTGTAGAAAAGAAAGAAAGACTCGCGTTACCATAGTAACCTGTGGCAGCGGGCAGATTTTTGGGGGACAAGGACAGTGGTTTCCTTCCAATAGAGTGTTCAAAGTAATTTAAAGGGTGAATCTAGTCCGTTACATAAATTGCGTAAATCGCCTAAAACACATAAATAGGAACACAATCCCGTAATCCATGATTGTTACAAAAACGGGATATCTTCACAAGGCCACTTTAGGAGCATGTACTAAGAAATACATAGGTATATCACTGGGGTTGCTGTAAGAGCAAGTGCTAATTAAAGAATAAATGCGTAATTTTAAAGACGCGTAACTGCCGCGCAGGGTGTTAAAAGCATACTTACAGCGAGTCAGAAGTCTGGCCCGTAGGATTGGTGCATGTTAAAAAGCCATGTTTACACAGGAGGTTAGAAACGAATGTAATGTATCAAAAAGTTGTCATTTAGCTACCACACAGGGTGCTAGGAACGGCAGGTCACACACAAATTATTACAAAGGTCCCAGGTAGAATATTACAGGACAGGTGAAACATCTAACTGCCACATAAGGTGGTTAAGGCTATCTAAAAAATGAGGTATAGTAGGAGGTTCAGTGTATGTAAAAAAGGGTGTGGTGGGCGAGGTTACTTTAGGGTTTCACAGGACTGCAAGTTTAGTGAAGCTGCTATCCATCTCGTTGAGTCCGTTATTGATGGAATTAAAAAAGATTATCCACTTCAGTTCATGAGTGTTAAGTAGTGGGCCGATGTTGCCGCCCCTAGGGCCCAGAGACACTCGTTCAAGGGCAATCCATGTGAAACTGTCCGGTGCATGTCCTTTCAATTTGAAATGGTCCACGAGTGGAGCACCTGCTGTTTCGCATCTGATACGACTGCTGTGTTGAAGAATCCTTACTTTGACTTTTTGCTGTGTCTGACCGATGTATATCAACTCACACGGACCACCGAGACATCCGCCTCGAAAAGAAAGCCTATCTTGCGGGGAGAATCGAAGCAGCTTCGAACTCCAGTAAGGAGATCTTTACCATCGTTCGGGAATTCATCTCCCCTCGGACTACTGCTTCGGAAGAGGGGCCCGTAGAATCTTGGGCGGCGGATCTTGCGTGTTTTTTTACAGGCAAGATCAAACTCATCCAGGACTCCTTTCTATCGAGTGGACCGGTTACATTGCCGATGTCCGAGGCGGGCACACCTCCCCCAGTTACGCAGGGCGCCACATTGGCTGAGTTTCCATCTCTGCCAGCCTCAGCTTCCCTAGCGCTTATGGGCAATTTAAAATCTGGGTCTCCGCTTGACCCCTGCCCTGCTAAGCTCCTGAGTAAACTGGCGGAGGTGGTTAATCCGCTGGCGCACCCTCTTCTCAACCTTTCGTTGAGTCTGGGAGAGGTGCCGCCAGTGTGGAAGCAGGCAATGGTCATCCCATTGCTTAAAAAGCCGGGACTTGACCCGAAAGCCCCAGCCAATTACAGGCCAATTTCGTTGCTGCCGGCTCTTGTAAAAATTCTGGAGAAGCACGTTCAGTCGGTGCTCTCCAATTTTCTGGAGTCCCATGAGATCTTACATGACTCCCAGTCGGGCTTCCGTTCAAATCGCAGCACCGAGACCGTGCTCCTTGAGGTTTCTGAAACCATTAAAGGGGTGTTGGATACCGGGGGCAAAGTCATGCTGGTGTTGTTGGACTTGTCGGCGGCTTTTGACACCGTCCCCCATGAGGGCCTGCTCGCAAGACTCTTTGAGATTGGTCTGCGGGGGACGGTGCTCAAATGGTTTTCTTCCTTTTTGGCCGGCCGCCGGCAAACGGTCTGGACATCATCTGACACCGCCGTAATGCCGCCTCTGGGAGTCGGGGTCCCTCAGGGCTCTATATTGAGCCCGACCCTCTTTAACATCTTTATGACCCCTTTGGCGGCGGTGGCGGAGTCATTTGGTGCCCGGATTGTGTCGTATGCCGACGACACCCAGCTCCTCTTCTCTTGCGAGAGAGGGGCTGACTTTGACGGGGAGAGTATCCAGAATTGCCTTGGGGCTGTGTTCGCATGGTTCCAACTGAACAGCCTCAAGTGCAATTCCGATAAATCGGAGGTACTCTTCTTCGGGTGCGATACGGAGCCTAGCTGGCAGGCCTGGTGGCCCATCGACATGTTCCCTCCGCCCGGCTCTTCTCCCATGGCTAAAAACTTGGGGGTTAAGATGGACAAGGGGCTGACGATGAAAGCCCAGATCTTGGGGGTAACCGGCACTTGCTTCGGCCTGATAAAAATGTTGCGGAGGTTTTTGCCTCTCTTGTCCGAGGAGCATAGGAGGCTGACGGTGCAGGCTCTGATAGGCTCCAGGTTGGATTATGCCAACATTCTTTACCTGGGCCTGCCAGAGTATCTGCTGCAAAGGCTTCAAGTTGTACAGAACGCGGCGGCCAGGGCCATCTTTGGCCTAAGCAGACGCACCAGCGCCTGTGGGTTGTTGGCGACGTTACACTGGCTACCCATCCGCAAACGGATCGCCTTTAAGGCTCTGACCTTGGCCTATAAAGCGCTCCATGCTGTGGGAGCTAAACATCTCCAAAAGAGACTGACCTTCTACCATCCGACTCGTTCGTTGAGGTCAGAATCTCTACTTTTGGCGGCTGTTCCGCGTGTGAAGAGGGCTCGCCTCGGGGGCCGCTCTTTCAGTCTGTTGGCCCCACAGATGTGGAATTCATTACCGCTCCCTTTGCGGGGGGCGTCTTCTCTCCTTGATTTTAGAAGAGGTCTCAAAACCTGGCTGTTTTCCCAACAGGTTTGCCAGTAGTTTCGCTTTTTTTCTGTTTATTTTTTACCTCTTTTAGCTGTGTTGTGTTATTCTGAAATCTGTTCTCCTTACCTAAAAGCGCCGGGACACTCTTTTTGAGTAACCGTTGCGCTATACAAAAAAATAAATAACATAACATAACATAACATATGATGCAGTAGATTACGTCAGATGTGTTGCAATTCATGTGTTCTTTGAGAGTAATCTTGTGATGCTTTTATTGAAATTCCTTCGTTTGGATGCTGTTCGCACAGGCTTTGCAATTACCACATTTATGGTGCCCCGTGATGGGTGGCAGGTTCCACATTTATGTTATGGTTGGGGTTGTCTGTGTCTCAAGGAAGGATCGAACCACATGCTCTCTGATGTTCTTTGCCTTTTTAAAGGAATGCATGGGGGGTGTCTCAAGTTGGAGGTCATCACTAATGAGTTGCCAGTGTTTGTTAATAGTTTTCTTTGGACCGGATGGCATTGTACAAATGAGAAACTAGATGTATTCATGTATGGCTCCCCTGTGAACGCACTGTTTATTGCCTTACATAAGAAATGTACGATTGACCTGTCACATCCCTAAAACTGCACTTATCCCAATCACCACACACCCTTCCCCCTCCCTCCTATGTGGGCACTGAATACTATGATTCATGTACAGTATTTCAAAATGAACATATGCATTGATGTGCTTTCAAACACGATGTGAATAAACAACATTGTGTTCTCAAAACGTACTACATAGAGTGTTCTTAATGAAAATTGTTTAATTCATTCCTCAGTTCTATAAAACCTTGGGGTGGTGGGCAGACAAGAGTCATGTGATTCCTCTCACCTCCCTCAAGCGTCCATTTTTTAACTCAGTTCATTAAAGTCCACTCTAGGTCCATGTGCTACAGTCTTTCTCAGTGGCACACAGCTAGCAATATCTGCAAAGAAGTCAGACCGGTATGAGTCTAGGAAGATGGGAAATATATACACAAATTGTAAATGGGTTTTTGTGTTTGCATGTATAAGTTAATACATGCATTTAGGTTGTATGTGTGCAGGTGGAGGGTGGCATACATAACCATATAAGTCCAAGCACATATGGACATATATTTGAGTGTATAGCAAATGTCAAATTTCTGTACACCCGGACCTTTATGTTTGCATCTCTTAAAATCTGCTGCCATTGTCTTTGGTGTTTGAGCCTGTGATACCTATTTTCAGCAAGGGAGTCTGGGCTCCCTTATAAAATGTATCAACACAAGAATGTGTGGTGTTGTACACATCACAGATTAGTAGATGAGCACTGCAAACTGAAATTGGTGAAAGTTTGCTGTGGGGTGCAAGATTTGTGTCTCCCACCCTGATTCAGTTCTGGAAATTCAGCTCAGGTTTTTCAGAGCCTTTCCAGGCAAATGACAACTGTTGAAGGAGCCTGAGATTCTGTGAGTGGTGGTATTTGGACATTTTAGATCGTAAAGCCGGTCTCCTGCTGCTTTCTGAAACAATGTACAATTGCACTGCTGCAGGAAGTGCACACGACTGACCTCATCACTCACAAGGCATTTATTAGAGGGAGCTCACACTGTTGCACTGCATTGAAAATGGAAAGAATTTCTGTCTGCTGTATGTTTTGATCTGCGCTCATAAAAAGGCTTTTTCCAATGTACTATTTCGATTTTAGGTGTCAGAAAAGACTTTCCAATTTCTAAAACAAATGCGAGATGGATTACGTTTCTAATGCTTGTTTTCTTTATAATAATGGAATTAGTGCCTATGGTTCTTGGCATGTAGCAATATAGAAGTGTGAGAAGTTAATGTTGACGATGTTGTTCCTTTTGTGATTGGCAACAGATGAGCATAACATTTAACATGCATGATGCTGGTGGGTGTGTATATATGAGCAGCCTTTCAGCATGCTTCTGTTCACTTTTCTGATTACCTTGCCTGAGGGTGCTGAACACACATTCTTCAAGAAAAGGTGAGGAGAGCTGTTTTGGGACATTGTGACATTTCCCTTTATATAGAGGGGGACTTTTGATTACGGTTCTTAATCTTTTGCAGAAGCCATCCTCGTCAATATGAACTTGTGACCTATTTTGTGAAGCATGAAAATAGTTTGATTGAGTTCATCCTGTATAAGGTATTTCTGTGTTTTTGTTTACCTTTACTATGGAATTGTGTATTAGGCTGCCTCTGGAAGTTTCTACAAAGAATGCATTTTTTATACGTAATTTAGGTAGTTGGTGAGCAGCTATTTGGCCGTGAATGGGTAGAAGCATACTCCCTATAGGATTCATCACAGGTGTCAGGATTTGGGTGTATTATATGGTATGGCTGTGGGGTCTTACCATTAAATACACTAGCAAAGACTGTCCTGGGTCCAGTCAGGCTCATATGAACAACTTCAAGCTCAAATCTGTGTAGCTATGTCTTCGAGTAGCAAGGCTTGAACAAATGAGCTTAGTGTTAAGCATTTAACAGAATCAAACAACAAAATAAGAAAGCCACACAACACAAAGGAACACTGGAGGAAAAGATGCTCAAAGATGTTATGGTGCAGTCGGTGGGGGTTTCTTCATGGTGATTCCTTGGTCCACAAGTCCTGTGGGGCGATTATAGCCAAAAAAGTCAGAGTCCCTCGAAGCCTTCTTTGAGACCCTGGAAGGCCAGCTGTGGCTTGGCTACCAGTATCTGTACACCACTGTTGGGGAAAAGTCCTCTTGTGGAGGCTACTGTCCCTCTTGGGTGACTAATCTGGACTCTGACGACACTCCCAGATCCAGCGGACTCTGGTGCAACAATTGGCTGTCAAAATCTGTCTCTTAGGATGCCCAGTGGCAGTCAGTGGTGACTTCTTCAAAGTCGCTACCAACTCACTGGTTTGAGCTTCTTCAGCTTTATTGACCTTGGTGCTGGTACACGGGGGGGCAGCTAACTGAGCCTTAGCGTCACTTCTTCGATCTGGGTCTGGGGAGCAGCGTTTCTCTGAGCCAAGAGCCACAGGTACAGTTCTAACTTCGCAAGCCAAAAAGAGCAGAAAGTGCAGTCCAGCAGATGGTCCAGCCTCTCTTTGTACAGTCCAGGGGCTGCAGGGCAGTCCTTCTTAGTTTTTTGTTCTGATTCCAATGTGATCTGAGGTTCAGGGTGCCATATTTAACCCAGGAAAGAACCCTGAGGGGACAATGCAGTTACTAGCCAATAGGCTACCAGGTCCTCTCCCTCTTGGTGACAACTTTCTAGTAAGCATGGGCGGATCTAGCGGATCTCGCGTACGCGAACTTGCGGATTTACGGATTCGCAATCCGCGAAGATCCGCGAACTCTAGCGGATTTGCGGATTTTCCCGTTTTTTGTGTTGGCGCGCGTTCGCGCCGATTTTGGGACAAGTTCGCAATTGCGAACTTACTTTTCGGCTCGCAACGGCCGCGACTATGTTGTTTCTACGTCTGGTTTGTCATCACAGGTTCACAGCACCCTCTGTTTCACCACTGCCACCCTCTGGGACACCCATGCCACCCTCTGGTACATCCTCACTGCCACCCATTAGGTTTATTTATCACTGTAGATTATGGTGGTTGAAAAAAGCAAGCACACCTGCCCTTCTTCAACTGCCATCAATTAATTTGTGTTTCATTAATGTGTCAGTAATTTTGAAAGTTCCAGTCTGGCTGGCACCTGCTTCCTTCCTTATCTGTAATTTGCTTTTTGTTGCAGTGAAAAAAAATGTTCACAGGACCTTTATGGTCTACTTGTAGCTATTCTATGAGCCTGCTGTTTGGGTCATAGCAGGGTCATAGAATAGTTGCAAACTCTGGAGGGGCCCATCAGGAAGCACTACCTTGAATGTTACTAATGTTAAGTTTGAACTTTTGCACCTGCTCATTGCTTTCAGTTTAGCTAAAATCGTTTTTTTCTGCAATTTCGCGCGTTTTTTGGGGCGCGAATCCGTGCGAGATCGATTTCGGAAGCCGCGAATACGTGCGAATACAAAATTGTTTTTTTTGCGACGTGTATGTTCGCGTGATCTTGCGCGTGTTCGCGAGGCGCTTCTAGCTATACGTTTGCCAAGTTACCCTATCGGTCGTACACGGGCGCGGCCATCTTGTTGGCGTGAAGTAATTCCGTTTCCGGCCGCTATGTGTAATCTCGCAAAGTGTGCTGCTCGCTAGTACAATTTCGCGCGTACTCGCAAGGAAAATCTCGCGCGAACTTACCCACGCGGTCGTGAACGGGCGCGGCCATCTTGTTTCTCATTCATTGCTATGGTTCTGGGCATGCTTTCTCTATCCTCTCTCAATCTCTGCCATCCTTTGCTTGTTTGAAGTTTTTTTGATCTAATTTTACTTATTATCTATCCCTCTATTTTTCTAGCTCTATATTTTTGTGTTTTCTGCAGCTTTTAGTTACTTTTAAACTACTTTTTTAAACTCTTTTCTTTTCTTCTTCACTATTCTATTTCTTGTTTATCATTTAACTCTATTTCTGCCCAGACCATGGTAAAGGGAGCCGGGAAGCACCCTGAGAAGGGGAAGGGTCCCGCACCCCGTGCCCGGCTCCCGTGCGGGCGTTTAAGGGGGGAGCAAGTGGTCCCGAGGGAGATCTTCAGCGCGGAGGAAGTGGCGGCACTGATCTTCCACGTCCAGCGCCGCCTCCCCAAGACGATCCTGGGAGGCGGCAAGATCGCGACTGGCTATGGCATCCGGGAGCGTCGCAAGCGGTGGGAGAAGGTGTGCCGGGCCATGTACAAGATCTCTGGGGTCCGGCGCACATATAACCAGGCCACCCACCGCTGGACCGATGTCATGGACCGGGAGCGGGACTTGCTGGACGCGCTCGGCGTAGAGGTCCCCGGGCTTGGTGAGTAGTAGTAGTAGTACATTTACTACTCTGTTTTATCCTGCTCTGTTATTTGCAAATCTTTGTTCTTTACCAAGAGCAATAATGCTGCCGATTACATTGAGGTAAATTATATTTCAAAATCTTCTATGCATTTCAGGTGCACTGCTCTCCTTCTCAGTAGCCTTGCTTGCTACTATGCTTCTTTGTTTTGTATGTTGTGTTCAGAAGCATTTCATTGGCCTGAGAAATTATGTATGAGTGTAGTGTAAAGATAAGAACTGCGTAATGCTAGACAGTAAGGGTCATATTTTCAATTACCGGCGCATCCCTGCAAAGTAGCAGGGATGCGGCAGTAATTGTGTGCCATGCCACCACCACCCATTGGCCCAAAACGTCACAGAAGCCTTACGCATCTGTGCCGTAAAGGCAGCGCATTGCTGGAGTTGCGTGCCAACGATGGCGCAGCTCCAGCAATGCTCTGGGGTACCCTATCTCCCCAATGCTGCATCAAGCCGTACGTCGGCTTCAAGCGCGCAGGGTTTGAGTCATGCATCATTGTCCTAAAAGTGACTGATTGACATCTTGTAGATTTCCCTCAGCCACTTTTAGGATTCGTTCCTGCGCAGGTACGCCCTCCCTTGCGCCGGAACGCCCCCTGATGGCGCAGGGCTTTACAACGTGATGCATCGCCCATATGCCCATATGTGTTTTTTTTTAATATATACGCCGCACCAACACCATGGCGAGTCTTTTGTTCTGCCGCTGCGTCACAAGCCGGGCCGAAGAGGCTGAAATGCCAGAAACCGGTCCCCGGTAGCTTGTCTCCTTTCTGGTGAAGAATTGGCTTGGTAGTTTGGTCTGCCCTGTTCCCATGATGCACTGGGCCAGGGACAGACTAATTTGCATATAGCCAGGTTCTGAGCTGGGATGGGGCAGTGAGATAAATAACGGTGATGGATCAAGCCCTGATCTTTGGACTGGGTAAGAGTGGTCTGCTTAATTCAGACACTCTGTTCATCACCACCCCCTTTTCTGAATCGTTTTTGGCCACTATAGGTGTGGCAGGGTATACTCAGACATGAGTCCCTTTCTCACTGCTCCATCAGGATTCAAGCAAGCCGGGCCGAAGAGGCTGAAATGCCAGAAACCGGTCCCCGGTAGCTTGTCTCCTTTCTGGTGAAGAATTGGCTTGGTAGTTTGGTCTGCCCTGTTCCCATGATGCACTGGGCCAGGGACAGACTAATTTGCATATAGCCAGGTTCTGAGCTGGGATGGGGCAGTGAGATAAATAACGGTGATGGATCAAGCCCTGATCTTTGGACTGGGTAAGAGTGGTCTGCTTAATTCAGACACTCTGTTCATCACCACCCCCTTTTCTGAATCGTTTTTGGCCACTATAGGTGTGGCAGGGTATACTCAGACATGAGTCCCTTTCTCACTGCTCCATCAGGATTCAAGCAAGCCGGGCCGAAGAGGCTGAAATGCCAGAAACCGGTCCCCGGTAGCTTGTCTCCTTTCTGGTGAAGAATTGGCTTGGTAGTTTGGTCTGCCCTGTTCCCATGATGCACTGGGCCAGGGACAGACTAATTTGCATATAGCCAGGTTCTGAGCTGGGATGGGGCAGTGAGATAAATAACGGTGATGGATCAAGCCCTGATCTTTGGACTGGGTAAGAGTGGTCTGCTTAATTCAGACACTCTGTTCATCACCACCCCCTTTTCTGAATCGCTGCGTCACAAAAGGCACGCAACAATGGAGGAAAATGAGCCGCAACTTCCGCAAGGGACTTCTAAATCAGCCCCAACAGACTGAAGTCCAGTCCTTCCTTTAGACACATGGCTATAAGAAGAAATAGTGGCGGTGGTGGCGGGTGGATTGATAGTTTGAGTATTCACTGATCTGCAAGCAGGATGGACTTTGTCTGTCACTTCGCGTGCTGCGCACTGCTGCCTGCAGTGCCAGGCCTAGGCAAACCTCTTTAGTAGTCTGTTTATTGAGTTACATAGGAACTTTCTAAGTCAACGTTCCGCAAATCAGGCAATACGAATAACGTAGTATACCACATGAGATAGATCCCGTGGAATAGTTGTCTATCTATTTGCTATTTTTCCAAAATATTTTGTTATTGTTCTTTTGAAATGTTTGATTTGGTTGAAAAATCTCATCCATGTTTTCTGGTTTTTCTTTCTTTCATGTTGTACATCAGCTCCCCCCAAGGGCAAGAGGACACAGGAGGAGGGTGCTGAGGATGCAGGCCAGGATCGGGCAGGCGAGGGCTCCTTTGCTGGCCCCAGTAAGTTTACATTTTAATAAACAGTACCTATTTTTTCCTAGCGTTCCTCATTCGATTTTTTCTAAATCGTCTTTGATCTTCTTGTAGACTGAATATAAATTCTTATCCTGCCTCGAATATGACTCCCTGTGGTATTACTAGACTATTCTTATTAGTCTGTCTGTGCAGCTAACTAAGATTGGACATTTGGCAATTCAATTGGACTCCCATTATATTCAGCAATACCTCTATGCACTGTCTCCTTACTGACTAGATAGTGTGGCAGAGTCATTCAGCTCCCGAAGTCACCGATTATAGATCCCCAATGATCTCTAGATTATCGTACGCAGGACAAGAGAGTAGTACGGAGTCACAGCACAGTCAAGAAGTGTCAGAGGCACTCATGCTTGCAAAAATTCCAAAACCTTTAGCTCATCCACTCTAGTCTGGAGGAACAAAAACCACAGAGTCTATTTAAGTTTAAAAGCTTTATTAAAAGTAAACACATTTATTAAAATCTACTTTGTCATAAAACTATTTAACTGAAAACGGAAAAGTGGTTAGTGCTGACGATTAATTGGACACATTTCTTGTGGTCGAGCCGAGCTCTCACCTGGTTTGAACTTGATCCTGGTCGTGTTCTTAGGAGTCAAGCTTCTGTCTGTTAGGAGAAAAAGTGGTGCGTGTTAAAAATCAAAAGCAAGCATTCATCAGTTGTGCATAAAAGTGCAGCAAGACAACAGCCTTCCCTGGAAAATGGGACATTTTTACTATGGAGTAGACAGTCACAAATTATTACATTGTATTCTGTTTTTTTAACATTTCTCCTAGACCAAATATTATATAGTAGTGAGTGGTGTATTCTAACATTCTTAAATGTACTTTGTAGGTGTAACATCTGGTGACGGGGCCAGCGCGGAGGTGGCTGTGTTGGGCGAGGACTCGGAGGCCTCTGGGGAGGAGGCGGTGCAAGAGCCGGCGGACGGTCCTGTGGGGGATCAAACGGTGGTGGCGGAAACAGGTAAGCTATATATTCCTTACTTATTGAGATTGAAGACTGCATAGTGTGCTTTCTGCACGGGTGTATTACAATTACAAATCAACCAGGGAGTAGCCTCCTCGAAATGTACTTCGACTTAGCTGTGAAGTTTTTGGTGAGAAGAATCCCAATAAGTTCTTAGACGAACGTGATGGATGGGATGAACGAAAAGCGAAAGAAGGGTGTAAGTAAGTGGGACGCGAACTTGTATGATGGCTGGCAAAGAAGAACGATATGTGTTTGCTTGGCCCCCGAGGTGGCTGGGAAGGAAAGAATATGGTATGGTGCATGGCTGGGTCAATGATGAAGCAAGGATGGGTGGAAGGACAGCAGCCTGGGTGGGTGAAACAGAAACTGTATGTGTGCGTATACTTTGACTGAATGGATGCCTGGAGCATGGTATTCTCTGACTCTTAGATAGCACATGTGTATCTAGAGAGAGTAGATGGTCGCCAGGTGAAGTAAGTGTTACCTTGAAGAGCATGTACCACCGCACCCGCACGTCCGTTCCAGTGCAGGGAAGGCAAGGAAAAGAAATTGTAAATGTGTCCAATACTACCATGAATAGTAGCAGTACTTTGTATTGCGTTTGCAATCACAGCATATATCTGGTTATTACGGTGGACACTCCGTACCTCTCTTAATAACTTTAGTTTACTTGTAGTACGTCATTCATGTGTGGGTGTATCACTGTTCACTCAATATTAAGCAAAGCACCTAAAGTCATGTTAGAGCAAGGATGCAGAAGTGGGAGGTTACATAGATACTGTCCTCAATAGTTATGTACTGTGCTTTCAATTTGCTACTTGTACTCTATGACCCAACTTTCGGCTCAATCACTTTGTGTTATTAATAAGGAGCATTGGTTACAGACTATGTCTTTCTTTCTTCATATAGTTGCTCCTTCCAAATCAACAACAAGGAGGGAGCAGGCTAGATTGGCCCGGCAACGGAGGCTGGAGGCCACTGTCGCCGAATATCGGCGGCTGGTGGCCCTGGAGGAGGAGGAGGACACGCAGTCGAGCGGGGCAACAACGACATCCTCGACTGTGACCACTGCATCCTCCTCCGTGACTAAGCCAGCGGGACCAAGCCGGGCTAAGAAAGACGACCGCCACCGCCAAGCAACCGAAATACCAGCTGCCCCCCACAGGAGCTGCAAGGAACGCCAACGCCGCCTACGAGTCCGCATGTCCAACCTGGAGCAGGAGGTCCTGAAGTATAAGAACTTGGTTAAGGGCCTCCGCTCCGAGCTTGCCACCCTCCGCAAGGAGTATGATGCCCATGCTGCATCATGCACCAGCACCAGCACCCTCCAGTAGTGGAGTGTCCCTTGCCCTTTTTTTATAGACTTTTGGGGGGTGGGATTTGGGAGTTGGGATCGTTTTGGGACGTTTCAAAGACAATCGTTGGGGTTAGGGTGGGTGAGGGAGATTATTTTGTTAGGGCTAAATAAATATATTTTTAAACTTTATCTGACCATACCTGTTTTTTACTGCTTTTCAGTCTGGTGGGTGGGGGGCGGGGGTGTAACAGTAACTTTGTTTTCCTGAACAGTCGTAGGACTTTAGTAGTACAACCGTCAATCTCTTGTCTACTCCGAAATAATACTCCATTATACTACCTCCCACCAAACGCTTATCTTACCTGTAATTTGTGTTAGAAATTAGGGCTAGGCCCAGGGCTGGCTCCAGGTGAAATGGGGATTAACGTTGTCAATCCTGGGCGGGTGACATTTCCTCATTGCGGTGGTACTATTGGTGTGACACAGTGGCAGTTGCATGCCTATGGAAAAAAAGAAAACGAAACCTTGTTTGTCCTCCTTACTGTAGCATTACAACGGTTACGGTACGATCGAGAAAATAGCAGGTGACAGTACACTAGAACAGTGCCATAATGTAGCCTAACAAATGGTAAAGTATTTGCTTGCAAGTATAACTAGTACTTGCGTTGAATTTATTTGACATTGGCTACTACTACTAGAAGATATAGTACTGAAGCTGAGTAAGTCTAGAAGATATCCTCGTATTCCTTCACCAGCCTGTTGCTATGACCTTATCCTCCCCAGCAAGTGTGTGGAATTATTGATGTCATTTTAGTCAGACATCAAGCAAAACAACACAGCCCGGGGGAAGAGGGTTAGGGTTTGTAAAATGGATGGGAATGGGGGTTTCTTTTTGGGTAGGTTTTGTTGAGAGAAGAAAAAAAAAGCAGAGCATGGACAAACAATAATTGAAGATACAGACAATCTTTGGTTACAAACTACAGGTAAGCACATGCAGTCACACTCATAGAATAAAAGACAACAATGGATACTGTATCTGTATTGCGTATGTTGTTGGAGTTGTCCTGTTGAATTTGGTAAGTAAGTTGCATGCAGCAAACAATTCCTCTTATTGGCGGCACTCCTCCATTCCAGCTGACGCTTCGTCCATCAATGTGGTGACCACTGACAGAAGACACCCTGTCCACTGCCTGCCTGGCGGATGTTGACTGAAACCCGGCCTGTAATTATTGAACGGAAAACAGGAAGTGCTATTACAATACCACTGATAAATAAATAAAAGGTATGTACGCTGTGTGGTTCAAAAAGTGACACTTTGATTTCCCTAATAGACAGTACAATATTTTTGAAATTGCGTGCTCTGTCTGAGTCACCTTTTTAAGGATCAATAAGTATGGCCAAAATATTATAGCGGATCTTTCCCCTCAAGGTAGGTGTACTACTGTGTTTTAGAACAAAATTTGACCTTCCCAGCAATGCTCCCACCAAGACCCTTACTAAAGCCAGTCGCAAAAATGTAGAAGAACCCCAATCAGATCTCCAAAAACGATGCCTAGCAGAAAAATGGTTACAAAACGTACTTTGAAAGTAACAATAGGCCCAAATACAGACCGTGGATTGTATTCAAACCACTTGCAAGCAAGCAAAAGTATCCATAGCCAGCATCGCTCCAACAGTGCTCTACAATAACAGAACTGCGTTGCAATAGAACCCCCCGAAACACATGCAATCCTGCTGCTAGGGCTAACCCTAACGAACCCTAACTTACAAAAAGTGCCAAAACTGGTGTTTCCTTATGGATTTTGTCCAACAAACTTCTAGCCGGTATTAGACCTTCCCAGGAATGCCCCAGGCAAGACCCACCAACCCACCCGCAAAAAAACACCCGACAACACCCCCAAACAGCGAAAAAGCTAAATCTCATACTTACAATGTCTCTCGGCCTTCGGTCCAAACGCGGCGCTGTGCAGCTAGGTCATCATCATCATCATCATCAATCATCATAACTCCTGTTTTCCACCACGGATTTCCTGAAAAGCAAATGCAATCAAGATTAGACTGTCGCAGCAGTGCTTCGACAGAGACCCCGGCCGCAACCCACCCACGAACAGCAGGAATGCCCCCAAAACGCTACATTGAGCAAGATGTCAGAAGAAATAGCAAAAAAAAGGCTGTTCCTTATGGATTTTGTCCAAAACACTTCTATCCGGTATTAGACCTTCCCAGGAATGCCCCAGGCAAGACCCGCCAACCCACCCGCAAAAAAACACCCGACAACACCCCCAAACAGCGAAAAAGCTAAATCTCATACTTACAATGTCTCTCGGCCTTCGGTCCAAACGCGGCGCTGTGCAGCTAGGTCATCATCTTCATCAATCATCATAACTCCTGTTTTCCACCACGGATTTCCTGAAAAGCAAATGCAATCAAGATTAGACTGTCGCAGCAGTGCTTCGACAGAGACCCCGGCCGCAACCCACCCAAGAACAGCAGGAAGCCCCCCAAAACGCTACATTGAGCAAGATGTCAGAAGAAATAGCAAAAAAAAGGCTGTTCCTTATGGATTTTGTCCAAAACACTTCTATCCGGTATTAGACCTTCCCAGGAATGCCCCAGGCAAGACCCGCCAACCCACCCGCAAAAAAACACCCGACAACACCCCCAAACAGCGAAAAAGCTAAATCTCATACTTACAATGTCTCTCGGCCTTCGGTCCAAACGCGGCGCTGTGCAGCTAGGTCATCATCATCATCAATCATCATAACTCCTGTTTTCCACCACGGATTTCCTGAAAAGCAAATGCAATCAAGATTAGACTGTCGCAGGCTCGCAGCAGTGCTTCGACAGACACCAAAAATTACCCACAAACACCCGGAACCCCGCCAAAGAGCACCTCAAAGGCAAGCAAGTCAGCAAAAACGGCAAGAAATTTCCACCTCATATTTGGTCCAAAACACTTTTGTCCATTATTAGAGCTTCACAGCAATGGGCCCAAATCCGTCAACTCACCCGCAAAGAAGTACAACACCCCCACAAGTGCTGAGTCTTTCTTCATTGGGCGTAATCCAGCACTCTGCTTGGAGGGAAATCGCAGTCTGGAGGAGGAGGATAGAGGAGCATGTTCTTCAGAACTTGTGAACCTGAGGAATGAAGACTGCGGCACCTTCAAATCAATAAGCAAACAAGTGAAGACAGTTCTGATGATGGTCTTGTTTTTGGGATTAGGTGATTAAAGTTTGAATTAAATTAACTGTGCAAAACAAAGAAAGAGAGACACAAAGCACACAGGAATAAAAGTGAATAAGGACGAAAAAGAAAGTTCTTGATTGATTGTCTCATTTTCAGGGCTCGGTGTCAGGGAATAAGAACAAGATTTCGTCATCATACTCTGCGAATTCAGGCTGGATGAGGTCAGTGCCACCGAACAGAGAAAAAATCCCCTCATCTACGTTGCCGTCCTCCTCGTCTTCATGCGGCGTGCTTTCTCGTACTTTGTAATCTGGTGGTATGAGGTGCTGATTCATCTTGATCATTGTCAGCCGCTCCACATTTTTGGGCGAGAGGCGGCTCCGTTTGGGAGTTACAATGCCACCAGCAGCACTGAAAACACGTTCAGAAGACACACTTGCGAGTGGGCAAGACAAATAGTTTATAGCCAGGTTGTAGAGCTGTGGCCACAATTGTTTTTTGCCATGCCAATACTGCAATGGCTCATCATTAAGAAAGACCACTGTTGAGTCATTCATATAGTCCTGCACCATCGACTCAAGGTCATCAACGGTTCCTCCACTTTGCTTACTTTTTGCTGTGGCTGTGACATTTTTTCGAGAACCATACCCAAGCAAACTTAGCCAATCCTCTACAACAGCCACTGTTTTTGTTGTGTGTGGTGCAGATGATCCAGTTGCCGGTGTCTTTAACGGCTGAGAGGTCACTTGTGCCCCAGCCACAGGTGCAGAAGTGGATTCTTGTGACTGGGGATGGCCTGCTGATGCTGATGCTGATGTACTGGCTTCTCCTTCAATAACCTGCCGTTCTTTTTCAAACCTCTTGGCTGACCAGGCTAACCAATGTTTGTACTTTTGAACATCTGCATCAGCAAAAGGAAAGAATGCTTCGCCTGCCAGCGCCTTTTTGTAGCGTGGATCCAGAATAGTAGCACAAATGTAATGCTGATCTGACTTGATCTTTTGAAGACGTTCATCACCACGTAGGCGCTCTAATAATTTCTCTGACAAAATGAAATGGGTTTTTTTTTCTTCATCTTTTTCAAACTCAGAAGACACCGCCATCAGTTGGTGCTCCAGCATGCACAACAATGGGATAGCTTTTCCCAAATTACAGTCCTCCTGGCTGACTGCACGCGTGAAGAACTCAAAAGGACGAAGCATGTCTGTCAGGCTTTTAACTATGTCCCATTGCGCCGCACTCATCCGCAGGTCCTCCTTCTGAGATGTACCCTCTGTGAAGAAATAGTGATCGATCGAGTACCGTATACTTCTCATACAGACGCTCAAGCATGTAGAAGGTTGAGTTCCAACGTGTTGCCACCTCCTGGATGAGTGCTTTCACTGGCATTCTACGTTGAAGTAGCAGTCTCCGCAGATGCTTCCGGGCCTTAAAAGAATGGCTGAAATGGTTGCACATTTTGCGGCAGGTGGCCATTACCGCGAACGCTGCACTGTCTCTATCACTCAAGAATTTTTGAACTACCAGGTTGATACAGTGCGCCAAACATGGCACTCTGAAATAGCCACCCTACGACATGGCCTTAACTACATTGGCGCCATTATCTGTGGAAACATAACCAATCTTGCGTTTTAGGGGGGATAGCATTGTCAAGACCTTTTTGTTAAACTCTTCCAAAAGGTTTTCTGCTGTGTGACTTTTCTCCAAGCCAAACATGGCTAGTGTTGCATGTTTCCGAGCAGCTTTGAAAACTTTGTCCGGGTCAACACCTGCGTTTAGCTTTGCTTTAACACCTGAAAAAGAGACCCAGTGTGCAGTGATGCACATGTAATCATGGCCTGGGCCACTGGTCCACATGTCTGTTGTCAGATGTATTGTGTGAACAGCACTCTTCTGCAAAGCTGCCCCAATCGCCTGCAGCACATCTTCATGTAGTGCTGGAACCGCAACTCTGGCAAAATAGAACCGGCTCGGAACCTTCCATTTAGGGCAGAGCGTTGCCACTAATTCAAGAAAACCTACCGCTTCTACAAAAGAAAAAGGTAGAAGGTCCACAGCTAGCATTTTAGCCAGCTTAGTGTTATACAGACGCGTCAGTGGGTGGTTGCGTTCATATGGCACGTCTGAAGTAAGCATTGTTCTAATGTTGCCCTGGACCAAGCATTTACGGGCTGATAATGACTTCGTTGACCCAATTTTGCTCGCTGGTGAACTTTTGTGCGTTGGTGTCTCACTCGCTCCAAAACTCTTAGTGTGCCTCACATTGGGTGTGCTGCTGACAGGGGTACTGGGTGTAAGGGAAGTGTTTGACACGTCTTCTTCCTGCTCGTCATCATCAGATGAAACATCAACGTTTCCTTGATTTTGGCCTTTCTTGATCGCATCTAGGTGCGCAAACCATTTGACAGCGTGCTTTCTCTCAAGATGACCACTCTGGCCGCCGGTACCATAGTTGGTACCTGACTTACCACGACTAACTGCAAGCTTACAAAGGGTACAAATGGCAAACTTTGGATTTTTGGGACAAACAGTAAAGAAGTCCCAAACTGGGGACTTGAAGTGTCTGTGGGACCTGGAGGAGGCGGCGATACTGGTGGTGGTGGTCATGAAGCTAATGCCAGATGAAGTGGAGGATCTGGATTGCCCAACTTTTGTACGTTTTGCACTTTCACCGCCACTAATTAAGGTCGAGGTTGACGGAGGTCTCTTCTTGCCAGAAAGAAATATGGAAGCGGGACGAGTTGGTGTACTACTTAACTCCAATGATTGTGGTGTTTCCACTGCCTCCTCATCGACAACATCATCATCATCATCACGCGCAGCAGCTCTTCGGGCTAGGGTCAAAATGTCTGTTTGCTGCATGCCCGCTGGGGCTGCAGTGACCTTTATGATGACTGGGTCGTCGTTGGCAGAGTCTTCATCAGCAGCAGTATCCGCCACTTCTTGTTGAGCTTCATCACACTCCATAACTCTGAGACTTTGGACGAGCTTCCTTTTACGCTTAACTACCTTTGTTGGATCATGGTGTGCCTCACTCTCAGACGGCTGTGGTGCTGGTTCCCAAGTTTGATCCGTATCATCAGAAGGAGGTGTGCTTGAAGAGGATGTAGACACCACCCTTGATCTCTTCCTTGCTAGGGGTGTGGAAGACAATGAAGGATCATCAGGAGGAGTGGCTTCCTCAAATGATACCTCGCCTTGATTGTCGATTTCCTGATGTGCCCCTACTTCGGGAGGAACAACTATTGTGGGCACTTGTGACCCTCCATGCACCTCTGCTTGCGCATCTCCTTGCGCTGCCTCTCCTTCCACATGTACTTGGGCTTGTACTTGCACATGTGATTGTTGTTGCGGCCGTGGTTGTTCAACACTCGTCAGATGAGCTACAACAACCTGTGTTGATTGAGGGACATTGCTGCTGCTTTCTTGCGATGAGCCAACATCATTGGTCGATGGTGATTGAAGAACTATACTGGCTGCCTCTGCAGCACTCAAGGGCTTGGACTTAAGTTGGCGTGGTGGTGGTGGTGGCACTGAGCCCAATGGAGCGGGGGTGCTGCTGCCAGCTTGGTCCCCAGCAGATCCCGCTGCTGCTGCTGCAGGCATACTTTTTTTTTTACTCCCAAAAAAAGGGGCGGGCGGCACACCCGTCTCCTTGGTAACTTGCTTCTTCTGCTTCTTACTGGCACCTTTCTTGCTAGAGGAGCTACGGGTTACTTTTTTTGGGGCCATCCTCTTCAGAGCAGGTCAGCAGGCAGCAGTTGCACGAGTTGCAGAGGGTTCTGTGTCCAGACGTGACGTCGCGTGACGTTATGCTGCACACACCGCTGCAGGACTTCTTCCTGGCACTGGTGGTTCTCTTGAGTCTTCTTGTGCACCTAAAAGCAATGGAAGACAGAGGAACATCAGTTCAGTTATACACCCCAAAAAATCGACAAAACACAGAAAAATGAGCACAATCCCATGCCATCCATGATGTTTACATTGAAGACACCCCACAGAAAGACTACGGACATGCAAGTATGCAACACTCACTACCCCTGGGCATAATGGATGAAAAGTAGGCAAAATAAGTGCAGGCCTCAGACACTGCCTCTCCTCAAAATGGCCCCTTACACCCCAAGCACATGTTGCCTGTACCAGCCAGCACTCAAGATGGCCACCACCACCACCCACATGGCCAGTCCACATCAACAGTACACCCCCAAAAAACAGAAAAACAGCCAGAAATCACCACAATCCAATGCCATCCATGATGTTTACATTAAAGAGAGTGAGACCACACCACAGGCACACTCAGTCCATGCACCACCACCCCTGGGCAAAAGGCCACACCAGCAGCCCCCCAAAAACGACAAAAAACAATAAAATAAGCACAATCCCAGCCCATCCATGGCCTCAATTATGTTTAAATTCAAGAAGACACCCCACAGAAAGACTAGGCCCATGCAACACTCACCACCCCTGGGCAAAGGGCCCCACCAGCAGGCCCAAAAAAACGACAAAAAACAATAAAATCAGCACAATCCCAGCCCATCCATGGCCTCAATTATGTTTAAATTCAAGAAGACACCCCACAGAAAGACTAGGCCCATGCAACACTCACCACCCCTGGGCAAAGGGCCCCACCAGCAGGCCCAAAAAAACGACAAAAAACAATAAAATCAGCACAATCCCAGCCCATCCATGGCCTCAATGGTGTTTAAATTCAAGAAGACACCCCTCAGAAACACTAGGCCCATGCAACACTCACTACCCCTGGGCATAATGGATGAAAAGTAGGCAAAATAAGTGCAGGCCTCAGACACTGCCTCTCCTCAAAATGGCCCCTTACACCCCAAGCACATGTTGCCTGTACCAGCCAGCACTCAAGATGGCCACCACCACCACCCACATGGCCAGTCCACATCAACAGTACACCCCCAAAAAACAGAAAAACAGCCAGAAATCACCACAATCCAATGCCATCCATGATGTTTACATTAAAGAGAGTGAGACCACACCACAGGCACACTCAGTCCATGCACCACCACCCCTGGGCAAAAGGCCACACCAGCAGCCCCCCAAAAACGACAAAAAACAATAAAATAAGCACAATCCCAGCCCATCCATGGCCTCAATTATGTTTAAATTCAAGAAGACACCCCACAGAAAGACTAGGCCCATGCAACACTCACCACCCCTGGGCAAAGGGCCCCACCAGCAGGCCCAAAAAAACGACAAAAACAATAAAATAAGCACAATCCCAGCCCATCCATGGCCTCAATTATGTTTAAATTCAAGAAGACACCCCACAGAAAGACTAGGCCCATGCAACACTCACCACCCCTGGGCAAAGGGCCCCACCAGCAGGCCCAAAAAAAACGACAAAAAACAATAAAATCAGCACAATCCCAGCCCATCCATGGCCTCAATGGTGTTTAAATTCAAGAAGACACCCCTCAGAAACACTAGGCCCATGCAACACTCACTACCCCTGGGCATAATGGATGAAAAGTAGGCAAAATAAGTGCAGGCCTCAGACACTGCCTCTCCTCAAAATGGCCCCTTACACCCCAAGCACATGTTGCCTGTACCAGCCAGCACTCAAGATGGCCACCACCACCACCCACATGGCCAGTCCACATCAACAGTACACCCCCAAAAAACAGAAAAACAGCCAGAAATCACCACAATCCAATGCCATCCATGATGTTTACATTAAAGAGAGTGAGACCACACCACAGGCACACTCAGTCCATGCACCACCACCCCTGGGCAAGCAAAAGGCCACACCAGCAGCCCCCCAAAAACGACAAAAAACAATAAAATAAGCACAATCCCAGCCCATCCATGGCCTCAATTATGTTTAAATTCAAGAAGACACCCCACAGAAAGACTAGGCCCATGCAACACTCACCACCCCTGGGCAAAGGGCCCCACCAGCAGGCCCAAAAAAACGACAAAAAACAATAAAATCAGCACAATCCCAGCCCATCCATGGCCTCAATGGTGTTTAAATTCAAGAAGACACCCCTCAGAAACACTAGGCCCATGCAACACTCACTACCCCTGGGCATAATGGATGAAAAGTAGGCAAAATAAGTGCAGGCCTCAGACACTGCCTCTCCTCAAAATGGCCCCTTACAACCCAAGCACATGTTGCCTGTACCAGCCAGCACTCAAGATGGCCACCACCACCACCCACATGGCCAGTCCACATCAACAGTACACCCCCAAAAAACAGAAAAACAGCCAGAAATCACCACAATCCAATGCCATCCATGATGTTTACATCAAAGAGAGTGAGACCACACCACAGGCACACTCAGTCCATGCACCACCACCACCCCTGGGCAAGCAAAAGGCCACACCAGCAGCCCCCCAAAAACGACAAAAAACAATAAAATAAGCACAATCCCAGCCCATCCATGGCCTCAATTATGTTTAAATTCAAGAAGACACCCCACAGAAAGACTAGGCCCATGCAACACTCACCACCCCTGGGCAAAGGGCCACACCAGCAGGCCCAAAAAAACGACAAAAAACAATAAAATCTGCACAATCCCAGCCCATCCATGGCCTCAATAGAGTTTAAATTCAAGAAGACACCCCTCAGAAACACTAGGCCCATGCAACACTCACTACCCCTGGGCATAAGGGATGAAAAGTAGGCAAAATAAGTGCAGGCCTCAGACACTGCCTCTCCTCAAAATGGCCCCCGCCCTTACACCCCAAGCACATGTTGCCTGTACCAGCCAGCACTCAAGATGGCCACCACCACCACCCACATGGCCAGTCCACATCAACAGTTCACCCCCAAAAAACAGAAAAACAGCCAGAAATCACCACAATCCAATGCCATCCATGATGTTTACATCAAAGAGAGTGAGACCACACCACAGGCACACTCAGTCCATGCACCACCACCCCTGGGCAAGCAAAAGGCCACACCAGCAGCCCCCCAAAAACGACAAAAAACAATAAAATAAGCACAATCCCAGCCCATCCATGGCCTCAATTATGTTTAAATTCAAGAAGACACCCCACAGAAAGACGAGGCCCATGCAACACTCACCACCCCTGGGCAAAGGGCCCCACCAGCAGGCCCAAAAAAACGACAAAAATCAGCACAATCCCAGCCCATCCATGGCCTCAATGGTGTTTAAATTCAACAAAACAGTTGTATCATGCACCCATAACCAACCCTGGTCCTACTGGATACTGTGTCTACCCACAATATAATTTATTTAATTTTCTGAAAAAGTTCCAAAATTGTACTTGCAGCAACTGTAATGCCCCAAACAAACTTACTTGTGAAAGTTGATTTCTAATCCAAAAGTGATCCAAAGACAGTCAAAAAGGCCTCAAATCCAAATATCCAGCAGCACCCACAAAAAGTAATCCTTCCAGCTCCAGATCCAAATGAAAGTGACCAGGAGATGGACAAAGCACTGGGAGGAGCCTGCTGGACAGGAACAGGAAGTTGGAGACTGTGGGGCACTTCCTTCCTCCCCCCCCCCCAAAATGGACTCCTTGCAAAAAGAAAGGCCATGCAAATGTCAACCTGAGGAGTGATTCTGATAAAAATCATAATTTTCTGAATGTTTATCCTGTTTGCTGGTGATTTTCTTGTGCGAAATTGCAAAATCTCTACTTCGCAAGTGCGAGATTGTTCCTTTCCGCCGCAACTACGTGTTCGCAATTGCGAACTCTCGCGAGATGTGCTGTGCAAGGTGGCAAGCCGCGATTACGTATTCGCGGGAGCCAAACTCCCGCGGGAACACGCAGCAAGATCCAAAATGGCGCAGCACTCTCAAAATATGATCGAGAAAAACAACTCGGCAAACGCTAAATGACGGAAAGTGAACGCCGTGCACCACGCCGCGCGCCGCAACCAAGCAAAAAATCCGCCGCGAGCGGATTCACGGATTTTCGACAAATTCGCGAGCGTTCGCGGATTGCGAATTTGCCGAAAATCCGAAAAATCCGCGAGCGGAGCGGATTTTACGCCCATGCTTACTTTCTAGCAATCTGTGGCATCAAACTGCACCAGAGTGCACTATTCTACCCACTCTCCAGATTTCGGCACCCTTCCTCTGATGTTAGGTGTGGCTACCTGTTGGCTACACACCCATGAGAAAAATGGTTTGGGCACTGGTCTTTCCTCTCTGACCCTGTCTCCACCTTGCCTACCAAAACAAAGGGAGGACTCTCACGAGTGTTATCGCCATTTGACCACCAAAGGCAGCTTTGCCTTTGAAGTTCGCCTTTTAGGCTAACACCCTGAGTGGGTTCCTCCAAGGGGGATTTGAGACACCACTCCCTGCAGCAGGATGCTGTTATTGTCAAGCCTAGGAACTATTCACAATGATTCCCAGGTGGGCAGAATGCTGTCTGTGGGCCAATGCCCGTGTGAGGCTACTGGACCAGCTAGGTCACAGAGCGGGAACTTTCTTAAAGGCACATTACTGTATTAGTGACAATAAATTAGACTTGGACATCAGGTCAGGTTTAATGCCACTGTAAACCTAATAACTTATAGTACCCAGTCCCATTCAGAAGTTAGCTAGGGTGAGGTGCCTGCCGGCAACTCTGCATTAGACAATGGGGCTACTAACTTTTGTATAGGAAAATGACAGTTTGAGGGGTTTTGCTGCAAGGGCATATATAACGATTCAGAAAAGGGGGTGGTGATGAACAGAGTGTCTGAATTAAGCAGACCACTCTTACCCAGTCCAAAGATCAGGGCTTGATCCATCACCGTTATTTAGCTCACTGCCCCATCCCAGCTCAGAACCTGGCTATAGGCAAATTAGTCTGTCCCTGGCCCACTGCATCATGGGAACAGGGCAGACCAAACTACCAAGCCAATTCTTCACCAGAAAGGATACAAGCTACCGGGGACCGGTTTCTGGCATTTCAGCCTCGTCGGCCCGGCTTGCTTGAATCCTGATGGAGCAGTGAGCAAGGGACTCATGTCTGAGTATACCCTGCCACACCTATAGTGGCCAAAAACGATTCAGAAAAGGGGGTGGTGATGAACAGAGTGTCTGAATTAAGCAGACCACTCTTACCCAGTCCAAAGATCAGGGCTTGATCCATCACCATTATTTAGCTCACTGCCCCATCCCAGCTCAGAACCTGGCTATATGCAAATTAGTCTGTCCCTGGCCCAGTGCATCATGGGAACAGGGCAGACCAAACTACCAAGCCAATTCTTCACCAGAAAGGATACAAGCTACCGGGGACCGGTTTCTGGCATTTCAGCCTCGTCGGCCCGGCTTGCTTGAATCCTGATGGAGCAGTGAGCAAGGGACTCATGTCTGAGTATACCCTGCCACACCTATAGTGGCCAAAAACGATTCAGAAAAGGGGGTGGTGATGAACAGAGTGTCTGAATTAAGCAGACCACTCTTACCCAGTCCAAAGATCAGGGCTTGATCCATCACCGTTATTTAGCTCACTGCCCCATCCCAGCTCAGAACCTGGCTATATGCAAATTAGTCTGTCCCTGGCCCAGTGCATCATGGGAACAGGGCAGACCAAACTACCAAGCCAATTCTTCACCAGAAAGGATACCCAGGTGGGCAGAATGCTGTCTGTGGGCCAATGCCCGTGTGAGGCTACTGGACCAGCTAGGTCACAGAGCGGGAACTTTCTTAAAGGCGCATTACTGTATTAGTGACAATAAATTAGACTTGGACATCAGGTCAGGTTTAATGCCACTGTAAACCTAATAACTTATAGTACCCAGTCCCATTCAGAAGTTAGCTAGGGTGAGGTGCCTGCCGGCAACTCTGCATTAGACAATGGGGCTACTAACTTTTGTATAGGAAAATGACAGTTTGAGGGGTTTTGCTGCAAGGGCATATATAAACATACATGTCCCACTTAATAATATACAGCTCTCTGCTTAGCGGTCTGTAAGCCTTTCTTAGGAGAGACTTAGAGATATTTTGAAGGGAAAGGGTGGCTTGCTATTAATGGTATTGGCAAAGTTGAACTGGCAGTGTGACAACTGCCTTTTCAGTCTGCAGAGGCAGACTGATAGCCATTTGTGTATTTGTTCACACACAAGGTGGCATAATCAGTGCTGCAGCTCTGGGTGGACACTCTGCCTTACATGCCCTAGGTACCATGCGTTTCATACATTAGAGACTTGTAAGTAAGTCATTACTTGCCAATTCAGGATAGCCAATTCAGCATACTCTTTGTAGTGGGCTAGAAGATTGGCACTGAGTTCTGGTTTACAGCCCTCAGCGCACTCGAAGATTCAACAAATGCATACTTCTGAGACAGTGAGATATGCATGTGAGATGTTTTCATCTTTTATACTTTGAGATTACTAATGGGGCATGCATTAATTCATGGGAATTCTTGCCTATCCATTTATGCAACTGATATTTGTTCCTTTTGAATGAGGTGTGGGTTTCCTTCTGGACATATCCTTTGTCAGGACGTTTTGTCTAAGCAGATTTAACAAGCGATGGAAGATCTACATTAGCAGGTAAAGCCGCATTATGCATATTGGACAACAATCAAGTATGTAATGGTTTAGAATCTGGTCAAATGATTGAAAGTATGTTAATAAGATTTAGGACGTACAATGGGAAGTGAAGTGGTGAAGAGAATGATATTTATAACTTGTAACTCCTCAGGCTGTGGCTTTGAAAGAGAGAGACTTCATAGGCACAGATCAGTATGCTGGTAAGGTAGACTGCTGTTTCCTTTCGTTCTCTATATCTCTTTTTATTTTTTTAATTCAATATAAAAATTGTGTACGGAATAATATATGTATTTAACCCTATATCGAATAGGGAGTATTTTTAGATTAATAGTGTGTCTTCTGTGCAAAGGCTATGCATTGATGTCATGGTTATGGTTTGTCATATGTGTATAATTCATGTCGTGTAATATGTGTTTCTTTTTTGTTTGTAGGAATATTAATGCTTTTACAATTTGCTGAAATCTCAATCAAGCATCAAATTGTATAATTGTCCTGCAGAATGTGGTTTCTATTATTCTATCCAAGGAAGAATGTGGTTTCTATTATTCAATCCAAAGAAACGCACCAAAGAGAATAATATGCATATATCTTGTCACACTGGATTTTAGAAATGTTTATAAACATATATACACATAATATCTGATGAAACGTGATAGAAAATGACAATAATATATGTCTTTTTTAAATGTTTAAATTGATGTATTGACATGAAGTTTGTTACAGAGTCATATTTATGTTGTGCATTTTGGTATGTACATTATATTTTGTATTATATGTGGTTATATCCAATACATTTAATATTGGTATATATGTGTTTGTTGTCAAGAACATTTTTGTACAGTTTGCACTTTGAGAGATTTTATATTGTACCCAGAGGAATTTTTATTGTTTGTTTGTCCCTGTGACACTGCCCCTTTAGTTGTTAAGGGATCTCTCTCACTCTTGTTCATGGTAATGGTATGAAATCATCCTTGACTGCTAATAGACTAATAGAGCAGGTACACAATAGGTTTGGCAGGGTTGTAGGAGGAACACAATCTTACAGCTTTCCCCTCGTTCCACCAAACACAAAATAAGCCCCTAATTTTTTTCTCATTACAGCTATATTGCATATCAGAACACATAAATGAAGAGACGGCGAATAACAGAATTAGTTTTAATGAAGAGGACATGATCTCATTTAGTTCTCTGCCATCCTGGTTTTCATTATCCATAATTCTTCCTCAAGCAGATATAGTTTCTCAATTACCTTATAGTTTTCCATCACAGATATCTGTCTCCAGTTTGTAGTAGCATTTTAATCATGTCTTTACTTACATCTTGTTTGTACACTTCCTTGTTTCCCTTTTTATTATTATTCCTTGATTATCAATGGTTTATAGATGGAAAGCCATGGATGACCTCTTGCAAAGCCACCAACAACTTTGTAGTCAGTATTTATTATCTACGATCTAATAATCTGAACTACTTCTTTTCCATAAAATCACGTCTCTGAATATTCCTCTCTCTTTACAAGTTAAGGTTATAGCAATTCAGTTTTCTTGCTTTTCATTTTATTCATGCTTTTTGTTTTGTTGTTATGAAATGCATCTGAATTTCATCAAGCCTAAGGAAAGCACAAGTTACCTGATTTGCAGGAATTGTAAACTTTTGATAACAGTCGCAAGCATTTGTCCTCTTTCCAGTCATGAATGATCCTGGCTAAGATGTACAAATCAGCTTCAGGAATTGGATCCTCAAAGAAGTCCCCTAACAGGTAAATAATAGGTTATTATGCACTGTTTGAAGTACTTTTTGAAAACAACATTAGAATTCCAATTTGTCCTACTTTAGTAAAGAAGCATGCTGTTGTATAACTATAGAAAAGTGAATTCCTTCATTTCTAATGGCAGATATCAATCCACCACAACTAATATACCACTTTCACACAGACATCTCAGCACTGCAAAGTTGTGTTGTTATTTATTGAGACAGGAAACCGTTCTGAATTGCTATACACAGCAAAAACAGGTAAACTATGTATTTACTGGATACAATGAATTATGGATAATACATAAGAGAAAATAATGGGAAGTGAGTAAACCACATGATTTAATGAGATGAAAATAAACTGATGGAAAGCTACGAGATATTTACAATATATATATTATACTTATTTCGAAAATATATTCATAGTTAGAAAGTGTTTTGTTTACCAAGATGAAAGTAAATTAAATAAAACCTACTAGATAATAACAAAGAATACTTATTTCCAAATTATTCTAGAGTAGAGGCCAAGTGCAGAAGAGGGGAATTTAGCCATTTTAAGACTGGATTGATAAATGAGCGGGTGGTCAGATGACAGAACTTTCAAACTCAGTCAGTCAGTCAAAATAGGTTTATTCGATCAATTAAAATCATAAAAACATAAAAAGCTACACAGTATTCCAAAAAGATAAAATCTATAACATTCGACAAGCAATGAACAATAAAATTCAGGGTTAAATATTTCATGTTAATAGTGTACAGCATCACAGAAGAATCTACTACACAAATGAGTAAAACAATTTAAAAGCAACAGTCAATAGAGAAACAAGAATTTCACACATATTAGAACAACCACGTAAGGGGTTATTTTCTTTTGCTTCTTACTCTGACTGCTGCAACTAAAAAACTAGGAATATTAAAAATTTACCAAGGGCTATTCAGCATCTGCAGGTACACTAAGGCTGGTCGAACCTGCAAGAAGCCCTTATTTTTAAAAATTGGGAAGATAAAACGCTACCGTAACTGCAAGTCATGATCGCAAAACATTACAAAGTGCATAGTATCGTGCCTTGAAAAACTATCACAAGAACAGGGGCCCAAGTCCTCTGGCCAGCTCCAGCCCAAGGGCTCAGCCAACAGATAATGTAAAAGGTTAAACCTCAACCTGGTCAATAAAAAACGATGTCTAGGTTTAGTGACTACATCCAGGTAGGTCTCCATCATGATAGAAGTTTTTAAAATCTGATGGGCTCGTACTGTAGGTTTTGATAGTTCGGCAACCTCTCTTTCTGTGGATGCAAGGCGCAAAAATGCTGTCTTTCCCCAACCCACATCCTTGTTACATAGATTTTCTGGGTTATTAAAAACATCGGGGCGACCTAGCTCCCTTGTAATGTTTTTTACATAATTAAGCCATGGAATCCTGCCGGACCTGTCCAATGACATACAATCCCTAATGATCTTGCAGTTTAGCTCCAGTTCTGGGTTAAACCATATAGAGATCCACCTAATAAAAAATGACATTTTAATTACATCGGTTACATAGCCAACACCCAGTTCCTCATGTTTAATATACGACAATGTAGACTGAGGAACTAGTGAACCCCCAGATATCAGGGCCATAACAAGCAATAGCTATACACTTAGATTGATAAATGTTTAACATTGCCTTCATTGGTTTAGCACCTAGCCTTCGTACGAAGTCAAGTATTGAAACTGTGGAGCGAGCCATGGCTAATCTTTTTGCCCTTCTCTGTGCAACCCAAGAGCATCTCTTATCAAATAAGACGCCAAGATATGGAAATGAGGTGACCCTGCTTATTTCGTTCCCATCACAGCCAAACGTCTTGATTTTGCTGGTCTTTTCTCCCAGACTCATAGCATGTGCTTTGGAAAAGTTGACGTTTAGGTCCAGTGCACCCATAAAATCAGCAAACGATGATAACAGATGTTGAAGCCCCATGGCAGTACGTGCCAATAAGGCTGCATCATCTGTATAGAGCAGAGCTGGAATCAGTCGATCCCCCACACGGGGAATATCCTGAGCAGCACCACACAATACCAGGTATAGATTATTGATATAAAGGGGTAAATAGCAGAGGAGCCAGAATACAGCCCTGTCTGACTCCTCTTGTCACATCTATCTTCTGTGTCAGGTTGCCCATTTGACCGTATCTTACTGCAGCCGAAAGATCCCTATGCAAGTCTGACAAAATGTACACAATATTTTTGTCCATACCCATTTCTAATAACAGAGCCCACAGCTTGGATCTATTTACTCGGTCAAACGCCGAGAATAGATCCATAAACGCAATGTGGAGGGATCCTTTTTTGGCTACGGTGTACTTTCCTATTATAAGATACAAATTAGGACACTGATCAAGGGTGCTTCTGCCTTTCCGAAAACCGTATTGGATGTCGGACAATATACCACATTCATCAATCCATTCGGTTAATTTGTTTAGCACCACCTTTCCCATCACCTTAACCGTGGAATCAATCAGGGATATAGGCCTGTAACACCCTGGATCCCCTCGATTACCCTTTTTAAAAACCGGGACTATAGTTGATGTGGACCAGGATTTAGGCATTCCATATTGACATGCCTTGTTCAAAACGTTGGCCAGCAACTTTGCCCAAAGAAGAACATCTGTTTTAAAAAGAACAGCCGGAACCCCGTCAGGGCCAGGAGCTTTATTGCCCGTCATTTGGGTAATGGCCACAGCCACTTCTTGTACGGAAAAAAGCATTTATGATCGAACCACCTCTCTGCTTTCATAATACCACTTTTATTCGGTAAGGCGAGGGCACTAGCTACATGCTTGCATATCCTATAAAAAGCTGCGGCAATCACCACAACCCCATGTGAACTATCTTGGCAGATAGCTATCTCGTTCCCTATGGTGTTTAATAGTTGAGTAAAAAAAGGTCTGGCAAAACTTTGGCCCATGTCAGTCTACGGCCTTGATCCTTGGTCTTAAATATGGGAACCCTGGTTCTTGAATCCCCCCTGTAAGTTTTAAACAGTCCTTTAGACTGATACAAATAGGATTGTGGTCACTATAAGAGGAACACCTTGCCGTATAATCCAGGACCATGGGAATCATGGTAGTGTTAACAAATATAAAATCAATAGTGGAAAACAAGCCCCTGCCTTTGAAAGAAGGAACGCTCACTCCTGCTTCTGATGTATTTGGCAATGCCAGCCCAAAGTCCACTATCATGTCCTCTAAAAGTCCCCCTTGTGGAGAGTGTTCAAAATGAATATCTGAATTGCTCCCTGGCCCCAATTCATCCAAAACCTGACACTTCTTGTAGCACAAATGAATGTTAAAATCACCAAGTAAAATAATAAGAGACTGATTAATTTCCTTCTCCCTATATTGATCCAAGAAGCAATTAAGACTGCATAAATGTTCATTTACAGAGACCTTCTGAAATGAGTTATAAAAATTGAGAACCAATATTTTCTGGGCTTTTAGGGGACTAATCTCGACCACTAAACAGTTTTCTGTCCCTGTTTCCAATTTCCGTTGCTACCCTTCACTTTTACCGAAATCATCATTAATAGACCTCCCCTAGCGCGACCAGCAGCCGATGTTTGGGCCGCCTCTTTATAGGAGGTATACCCATCCAGCCAAAAGCTATTTTCAGAGTCCCATGTTTCCTGAAAGCCCGATATATCACATTCCTTCAACGGGGAAGTCCACCCAGGGTCATCTTTCTTTGCTTTAAGACCAGCTACATTCCAGCTTAAAATATTCAAGATATCTGCCCCCTTTACCATTGCCGTTATTGGAGTGCTCTGGGCGGTAATGGGCTGACTCTGGGACGTCTGTGCCAGTGAGTCATTATGAGTGATTAGTCAATCATTGGTGTCTAACTGACTCAGTGGGGCAAATCTATTGGCCAGATCTAATACAGCCCCCCGGGATCTCAATTCAGGAGCTGTACCTAATATCGGCAGAGTTATATGATCTTGATTTGGGGCTGAGTAAAAGTATATTTTTCTTTTAGCTGATGCGTACTTCTCTGCTCAATATGTGACCTTTCAGGATTTACTGCGGGATTCCTCCATCGCGATGTAAAGCGCTCAGTTATGTTACTCATGGGTGGGCGATTAAAAAACCCCAGGGGAAGTGCTTTAATATTGCCATTTCCCGGCGTGCCAAACTCTTTAAACAATGATTTTGCTACATTGATCTGATTAAAATTGACAACAATACAATCTCCCTCAAAAGACTTAACTCCCTGTCACACCCACCCCACCCGTCTCGCCATAATGATGTGTGATGCAGTATTAGCCCCTTCCTCAGAAAACCTTGAGCACCAATGCTTTACCTTACGAATTCGGTCATCTGGGGATTCATTCATGTTACATTTCAAATAAGGGACACCTACTAACACAGCAGATAAGGGAGTTGCCTCTGGGGGTAAGTGGAGTCTGCATTTATGTTCTTGTACATTTAGGGATTGATTGGGCTGCATATTACTAACAGTAACTAATGGCTGTATACACTTTGATTGTAGCCCAATAAAGTTACGAGGGACTTCAGAGAGGGGTTTGTCAATTTTAATAGCCAAATCATTGAGATCTAAGCTAGAGCTCCCAGCGTGCGCAATCTGACTTTGAGCCCCAGTGGTAGACTCTACTTCAAATGAGCTGAAACAACTTGGGCCATCCTCCTCTGCACAATGTCAACATGCATCCCCTCTATAAAGCACTTTATATTACTCAAATGCTCATCTATAGAGGTTAATTTGATTAACATCGGCTCCAAAGCATTTTTAAAAGAGTTCAGCAAGTCTACTTTAAATGTCCCCATAACAGTCTCAAAATATAATTCAGCAGTTTTATCCACAGTGATAGCGAGGTTGGCTTCAGACCGATCTTTACTCCCTAGTGGGCCACCGCTCCTTCCAGGCCCAAATTCTTCAGTGTTTATCCCCGGTATCAAACCTTTCAAACCTTTCCTATGTTTCCTTTTTGGTATAGTCCCTGTTCTGGCAGTGGGAGTGGTTCCTCTCTCCCTTTCATCATGAACTAGTCCGTGACCCTGTTCTTCTGGCTGGGTGGCGAAAGTCCCTGTGACTGGAGTTTTCACCCTCTCCAAGAAATCAAAGATACAGTTGACATCATAAGTGAGTCAGTAATAATACTGTGTGGTTCCTCATCTATTCCTGGTACTCCCCCTATGCCCAGCTGCTCCTCAACCACATGTATTTCCTCATTTATGGACCCCGCAGCTGTCATCAAATATGTTCCTGGGCATTTTCGATTTTACTTCCCCCCCCTCTGAATTGGGCGGTAGTTTTCGCTTACCCATGTTGGAGTTCAGGTGTTCGGGACCTGGCCCAGTCCAGTATCTGTCAGGCGCGGATGGGAGCAGACGGGTCCGCCCTTGACCCAGGCTTCGCCCGCGCGCATCCCGCGCTGCGGGAGCCCACAAGGATTTTTACAGTGCCTCCAGGTGCACAGGGATTGCGTTGGCGGCAGCGCTGGCCGGAAATGAGACTGGGACTGGAAGTCCTGGTCCTAGCCCCCGCTGCAGTAAACAAATTGAGCGTCCCACGCTGCGGGAGCCCACAAGGGTTTTTACAGCACCTCCAGGCGCACAGGGATCGCGTTGGCGGCAGCGCCGGCCGCAAATGAGTCTGGGACTGGAAGTCCTGGTCCTACCCCCCCCCCCTGCTGCAGTAAACAAATCGGGCGTCCCCAAACTCAAAAATATACAGTCCAAGTGTTTTTGAAGCTTGTAAGGGATAGTTGTTGGACTTGGCCCTCTCTCAAGGGTCACCATCAAACTTTTTTCCTTCACCCCTCTTATTTTGAGATTTTCATTTTTGTTGGCCTTGCGATGCTGAGCACGTTACCACTGCTAACCTGTGCTAAAGTGCTTGTGCTCAATCCTTAAATAATAGTGAAATTGGCATACAATTGGCATACAATTGATTGGCATATATAATTTACTTGTAAGTCCCTAATAAAGTGGTATACTATATACCCAAGGCATGTACATTAAATGCTACTAGTGGGCCTGCAGCAATTATTGTGCCACCCACTTAAGTAGCCCCTTAAAATGTGTCCAAATGCTGTCCTTCAAGCCAGAAAGCAGATTTAAACTGCCAATTTGACTTGGCAATATAACCCCTTATCCAAGTCTAAGACTCCTGGTTTATTGCATAAGTCACCCCTAATGTAGGTTCTAGTTAGCCCAACCGTAGGGTACAGTGTATTTAAAAAGATGGACATGTACTTTGTCTATCTAGCGACTCTAACGATGGGGAAGTGATCTTTGCATTTAGTAGCATATGTAATAAGATAAATGGCAGGCTTTCTGTGACTAGCAATCCCAAGCCGAAACCTCCTAAAAGATGGTTTGACCATAGTTGCTCGAAAGCACATTCTGCATTGCTTAATGCACTGAAAACCGTTCCAAAAGATCGTGACCTCATTAGCAACAGTAGAGCACTTTATAAAAAGGCCATTGCATTAAGGAAAAAACAGCTTAAAGATGAAGCTTGGACCCAACTCACTGACCAAGCCATTTTGAAAAATAGTGGAGAATTCTGGAGGATTGTCAACCAACCTTTATTCACAGGGGAGGATAACTCCCCCTTAGAAACTAATATTCCTGATGAGGGTTGGATTAAGCATTTTAGAGACATCTATTCAGCTCATAATATTGCTGTTACTAGGGAACAGGAAGATAACACTATTTCACTAGGGAACTATTTGCACTTTGAAGTCTGTGAAGTATTATCTGCAATAGAATGTACCTTAAAGAAAAAGGCACCAGGACCAGATGGCGTTCCTGCTGATGCCTTTAAATGCTTCCCTAACTTCTGGTCAAGATTGCTCTGCAGGGTCTTTAATGCCTTAAACCGTGATAATATTCCCAAGTCATGGAAAACATCAATAATTATTCCTGTTTTTAAAAAAGGAAACAGGCAGGATCCTGCATGTTACAGACCGATTTCGCTGATTGATTCTTCAGTTAAAATTCTTGGGAGAGTCATATTGGTGAAATTGAATGAATGGGCTACTGAGAATGACATCTTGAGCAATGTGCAATATGGGTTCAGATCTAAAAGAAGTACCCTGGATCAGTGTCTTAATCTTCACCTCTTGATCGAGAAATACACCAGGGCCATGGACGGGTCCATGTACCTTGGGTTCATGGACCTTTCCTCGGCGTTCGATATGGTCAATAGATCCAAGCTCTGGTTGAAGTTACTCGATATGGGTCTGGATAGATCCATAGTTAATTTACTAGCTGATTTACACACTGGCCTTACCGCTAAAGTTAGAGTCACAATGAACGGAAGGTGTACAGACGTCTTTGCGTCTGAAAAAGGAGTAAGACAGGGATGTATCCTGGCACCACTGTTATTTTCGCTTTACGTGAACTCGCTGGAGCCAGCCCTCAGGGGCGTTACTAACGACATCCCACGAGCAGGAGAGCAGGGGATACCAGTCCTCCTTTATGCGGATGACGCCGTTCTTCTTGCTCGTACTGGGGTGGGGCTTCAACGACTCCTGGATGCCTTTGAATCTTTTATGGCCTCACTTGACCTGAAAATAAACGCAAAAAAATCACAGGTTATGCTTATGGGTAGGGCCTCTAGGAGACCCTTCCATAAAATTTTCCTTTGTGGGCAGGAAAAGCTAGCACGTGTTTCCTCCTTTCCCTACCTGGGTCTCACCTTTGATGACAATGGTAGCTGGGGCCCTCAAGTTATAAATAGAGCATCAATGTTGGCTAGGACATCTGCTGCCCTCCAGGGGTTTTCTAAAAAACTGGGGGGTAGGCCATTTGCAGCTATCAGCAAAATATATAAAGCTAAATGCATTTCAGTTGCATCATATGGTGGCTCAGTGTGGGGTTATAGGGGTATGGAACCCATACAGACAATGGAAAATAAATTTTTTCGATCTGTTTTGGGCGTCCCCCAGTCAACCCCGACCTATACAGTTCATATGGAATTGGGGGAAGGCTACATTTCAGATCTCATTAGAACAGCTCCTTTAGTTGCTTGGATGAGGATGTGGCTGAACCCAGAAATTCCTCTTAATCATACTATACTGAGGGACTGTATGAAACTAGATAATGCACATAGGATTAGGTGGTTGATGTACATCAAGGAAAACTTTTTGAAGCTAGGGAGGCCTGAATTTTATACTGCTACTGATTCTCTAACGCTAAAAGACATAGTTTACATTAAAGCTGGAATGAAGGAGCTCCTAACCTTGGAGAGGGAAGAAATTGAGTTGAAGAAACCCTGTGTCAGGGCCAGTATATTGTTGGCTATACCCAATGGTCCTGACAATTATCTTAATGTGGTGACCCATCCTTACCACAGGTTTATCTTAACTCGTTTTCGATTTAATTTGATTCATTTTAGCTTGGGGTTTTATCCTGTTTGGAGCAGCCCTGAAAAGGCACCACCATGTTCTTGTGATCATTTTTCCGAGCAAAGTACCATGCACTTTATAATGTTTTGTAGCCACTATAATGAAGCTCGGAAAATGTTTCTTGTACCTATACTCAAGGAGGCAGGATTTATCTTGGTCAGACCTGCTCTTATTTACTTACAAATGCTACAAACTCCCAGGATCATGTTTTATGTGGCTAGTTTCCTGGTGAGAGCTATTAGAAGCAGGAATATTAGACTTAAAAATGTGCCTACTTGCCCTTGTAGTACAGATTAACATTTTAGCTAGTATGTTGACCTTTTGGGTCAGCATTCTTAGAAGCGAAGTATCATGGTCAGTAGTTGCCTGTTCTAACTATTTTTCATGGGACACCCTTAGCATATTTTTTAATATTTCTTAGTACTTTTGCACTTTTGCACTTTAGCACTATGCACTTTCTACCAGCTAGGCTGATCTTAAAATGTAATATTGTGTATGTTGGTCTCATTAATTCGTCGCTGGTTCTTTTTAAACTTGTCATTTTTAAACTGTTTCTTAAATGTTTTTAATGTATGTGTTGTTATTGTTTTATACATTTGTCATTGTCTTTGTATGATATTAAGTTATCGCAATAAAGTATTTGACTGACATGTACTTTTAGGTTTTACATGTCCTGGTAGTGAAGCACTCCTAAATCAATTTTCACTGCTGTAAGCCCTATCCTCCCATAGGATAACATTGGTTCCCTTTATTACATTTATTAAGTGGTAACTTCCAATTGGGAGCAGATGGGAATATCATGTTTAATATCTGAGAAATCGTCATTAAATCGTCATTATAATTGTGAAATTGCCACTTGTAGAAAGTTGCCCTTTTCCTGCTCTATTTGCTTTCTGCAGCCTGTTCCTAAGTAACATGACTGGGTGTACTTGGCATTTGACTGTATTGTTCATGTAGCAGATTGGAGACAGGACAGGGGAGATAGGAACCTTCAAGGACTTCAATGGGAATTCTCAAGAAATTGCTCTTACTTCAAAGTGGGCAACACGTATAAATAGTGGACCCCTAACACCCAACTCTTGAATTCATTCCTGCACCTGTGAATACAACAGAATAAGGACTACTGCACTGTTCTGCTGCCAGAAGGACTGCTACTCTGATGCCCTGTTACTCTGCTGCCCTGCTTGCTGAGAAGTAAGACTGGACCTGCACCCTTGTCCCAGGCTGAAGTGACTCCAAGGGTTAGGTGACTGACCTCCTGCTCTGAGCTACATGGCCATAGAAAGCTCCAGAGGCCTCCCTGCATCTGCCCAGTTGAACTGCTGCCTTGACCTGCTACTGGACCTGTCTGAGCAATGCTGGCCTCTGCTTGAGTGTGTTTCTGACCCCCCAAAAGGTGCCACTCTGGTCCTGGACCCTCTGTGTGGTCTCAGTTGACCTCCCCACTCAAAGAAAGGAGAACTTCTGAGCGTTTGGGTTGTTCACGACCTGGAACAGGCCTGTTTGTGGCAGTATGATAACATCCACAAACTCAGAGCTCCAGTGAACACTTTGTGCCACAGCAACCATCCATAATGCCCAGCAGCGTGAGTTCTGCACCTCGTGCTACAGCATCAACAGTGCGGGGAGGCAGCCAATGCAAAGCTCCAGCAACAACAGAGTGTGACTCCGACAGGATTGTTGCACCACAGCAGAAATGGTCCATGATGCCCAGACTGCTCTTCAAGCTACATTGACAGCCATCCGTGACACCCTCCATGCTCTATGTGGACCCTACCATCGCAAATACAACTGGCACCAGACTTTTGAAGGTAACTCTTTCAGCGCTACTAACCTGGTCCCTTATCTGGTCCCTGCTCCATCACGGTCGCCCTGAACTTGCAACTTTCTCCCGGTCTCACAGATATAGCAAGTGGCACTTTTGCTTTTAGGCACTTTACTTACCTCAAATCTGTAAAATTGTATAAGTCTGGTTCTACTGATCGGAGTTTTGTTGTTTTGGACTCAATAATGCATTAGATTTGACTGTATTTCTTCTCAATCTGTGTGGGATTTTTCTTGTGTTCTGTTTTCATGTTATTACTGTTTGAAATGCTGCATAAATACTTTATACATTGACTCTAAGGTAAGTCTGCCAGCTTTTGTGCTAAGCTACCAGAGGGTTAAGCACAGGTTAATTTTGGGTTTGGTTGTTTTTCACCCTGAGAAGAGTTTGTGATTGCTGCTCGAGTAGGGTGTTTGAGAGGAAAATCATGTGTACCATTAATAATACGAGAAACCAAACATGACACTTTTTGGGAGAAAAATGTGTTAACATGTGTCAAATACACTCTATAGAAAAGATGAGAAAAACAAAGAATTTTTCTTACTGCATCATAAAAAATTAAAAAAAGTAATTTAGATGATATAATGGGTGTAACATAGGTTGTGATTTACTAAAGAAAAATAAATATATTGTATTAATGTTTGTTGGGCAATGTGTAAATGATGAACTCTCACATTATAAAGTTTAGCTTCAATCATTTCCGAACATCTTTATATGAAAGAATAACTAATAAGATGTATCAAATAGTATGATTAATCCTGAATATGGTAGTATATTTACTAAAATCTACTTCTTGAAGTGTGTAACCGTGTGCAATGAAAATGACAAAAGCAAAGTAGGTGCTACACATTTCTATTTGATGATGCTTCCTTGCAACTTATAGAGAATGTACTTCACCTATTTAACAATCTTATTTGTCCGAAACAATGTTAAGATTGTGTGATTTGAAATATATTTGCATGTTGGTACATACAAAAGTTATAAGTACCCTATATTGACACATATTATTTGTCATTCTACTAAATGTTCCTAAGTGCATCAGAAGTTATACTAAAAATATGATGTTCCTTTAAGAATGTATGCTTATAACTCTATTTACCGCGTTACATTACCATAAATTAATTATGGGCCTGAATACATTCACAAGATTTTATGCTTTGCTAAGCTCACTGTCTGTGAGATATGTTGTCAGTATAACAAATTATGTGCAACAGTGTTTTTCCTTACTGAGTTAACTTTTATATAACAAAAGATTTTTCTACAATTATGTTACCATTCAAGGACATCTGCCTGGGAAACTGACCTCATGAACTTGCACCTATCCTCTAGCTAAAGTAGCATTATTCTAACGTTTCAAATACTGGATGGCTTAAGGACTGCATACTTGTCCCACCTATTCTTCTGCATTTCGTGTCTTCTTTATGTTGCCTAACACACACTCCATAAGTACTGATCAATGGACTGAGTAGTCTGACCAGATGAGGTGACTCTAGGAGGTGTCACCCTGGAAACGCTAAGAATATATTATAGTCTGACCTAAGGGATAACTGAGGCTAACTCTCTCTCTCTCTCTCTCTCTCTCTCTCTCTCTCTCTCTCTCTCTCTCTCTCTCTCAACGTTGTAATTCAGTTGTCCAATCTCTTGTCCATGTTGGATGACTGTTGGGGCCCTTTATATCCAACCCCTCTCGGCACACAGGAAGGTCCATCGGAGGACCAAGAAAGAGGCAATTTCATGTTTGAAAATTCCTGTCCATTTAGCATGTGGGACCAGTAAATGCTACAGGAAGGGTTTTACCACCCTCAATTGGTAACCCAATTTCCAACAGTAAATCTAACCCCTAGAAAGCACAACACTTTCTTTACTGTTGCTGAGGTTGGAGTGAGAATATTAAATTTGACCCCTCCAAAGTCCATCACTGTTCCTACTGTTGCATACATTGGAGTGAGGTTGTACGTTTGTCAAGTCAAGTCAAAGTATGCTTTATTCGAGGTTTCACTCATAAAAGCAGGTACATTCAACAATTTTAAAATACAGTTAGATTTACAGTTAGTTATATTAAGAACTAAAGCAATTATTGACTTGGATTACAATTCCAATTTTAGGAATTTAAAGCAGTGCAAAATAAGAAATTTGTTAAAACTAATACAAAAATTAAAATTTGCCTGGTTAAAACAAACAATTTTATAGGTAAAAACATAGGCATAATAATGCAGACAAGTTAGTTGGACAGAGAATAGTCAGATGACTAGCAGTCTCTGTCTGATCGACCATGCCCATCCGAGATACTTGGCAGTAGCTATTAATAACCATGTCAGATTGTTAGTGAGTATAATACGCAAGGCAACAGTGCTGCTGGTGGTTCCCAAGTTCTTACACATCGGTGTTAACCAAGTACGCCGTGGATCAGAGTAGGCTGTGCAAGAAAATAAAAAATGACCAATTGTTTCTTTGGCAGTATCACAAGCAGGGCAACTGTCGCATACTCCACCGTCCCACTTTGCTGTCAAAGCTCTAAGGGGAAGTGCACCTGCTCCTAATTGGAAAAGGAGCTTTCCATCGCCAGGCCCTGTTATGATATCCCAATAGGGTTCCAGGCAGGGATAAAGTTTAGCTTCTAAGAATATTCCAGCCATAGATCCTGTACTCGAGCTACCTCAGTCCCAAGAGGCTACCTTCTCCCAGTAAATTTCTTTTAAAACTCTTTTAGTCGGAAAAGGCAATCCTGCTGGATCTAACCAAAGTGAACTCATACCAAGCTCATTCAGAATTGCACGGAGTGATTTGAGCCACTCGATTTTGTGAAACACATCTGCCTTAATAATGTCTAGGAACCCCTCGGCGTAATGGGAAAGCTCAAGAGTCATCCAGAGCCTTCGCCAATACAGAATCGGTCAAAGCCTGACCAAGTCTGTAACCGCATTTCTACCCAGATCATACCTCAGGGGCAGCAAGGGAGTACTTTTAGGTACACCAGTTATTGCCCGGAAAAACTTATTTTCCGAGGATTGAAGTGCAGCCACCTTCTCAAACCCCCATAGCACAGCACCATAAAGTGCGGAGCCAATAGCCTTTGCTTCATATACCTGGAGAGCAGGCTTTACAGGTTTTGTCAGGGATTTTCTATGCTCTGAGCTAATAGCACCTGACAGTTGTCTGTGTCTCAGTGTGGCAAGATCTATATGCTGGCTCCACCTGTTCCTACTTGATATGTGAATCCCCAGATATGTGAAAGCATTCACCATCTCCAAAGGGCGGTCATTCATAATTATTTTGGATTTGAAGCTACGGTGGGGATTAAAAACCATAAGTTTTGCTTTGGCCACATTGACCTCTAGGCCATGTTCCCCACAAAATAGATCAAAGATGGACAAAGCACTCTGGAGACCGCTCGGAGTCTTAGATAAGATGAGCGTGTCGTCTGCGAACATTAAAATAGGCATTTTTATGCCAGATAGTTAGGGAGCATCCACCTTCGCAGACAACATACGGGCTACAACGCCATTAATAAATAGTGTAAAGAGGGTGGGTGCCATTGAGCAACCTTGCCGGACGCCCCGCTCGACCGGGAAATCCGCAGTCACCTTGCCATGTCCCCCCCCACTGAATCCAGGCAAAGTTTGTTTCGTGGAGTCTTATTATCAATGACAATAATTCTATAGGAACACCCATAATCTTGAGAACTGACCACAGCTTGGACCGTGGCACTAGGTCGAAGGCAGCCCGCAGGTCAACAAAGGCTGCGTATAGACTGCCCCCGCCCATTACCACGGTCCTCCATTGCAACAGGGTAAAGCGGTAAACCTTGTCCACCGTGCTTGTGGACCAACGGAATCCCGCTTGGAAAGGTGACAGAGCGTTGTTCTCCTCTGCCCAATCAAGCAGCCTGTTCACAATTACACGCCGCACTACCTTTTGGATGGTATCAATAAGGCTTATCGGCCTGTAATTGCCAGGCTGTGATCGGTCACCCTTCTTAAATACTGGTATTATTACCGCACCCTGCCAGGATGTCGGTACCTCTGCACCCTGGGCAATAGCGTTAATAAGAAGGTAGATGTACTTACACCAGCGTTCCTTATCGTTAATAAAAACATCCGCTGGTACTCCATCTAGTCCGGGAGCACGCCCACTGGACACAGTGCTCAAGGCCGCCATAATCTCTTTTGGGCTAAAGGATTTATCTTTAAAGTGGAATGAACTTATACCCACCAATGTAGGGACCTGTTTAGGATCAGCATACTGTGCCTTAAAGTAATTTACCCACTCCTCTTCCGGACCATTGTTACCTGGGGGCTCGGGTTGCCCCTCACTACCCCACTTAACAATGCTCCAGAATAACCTGGAATCGTTCCTATCGCAGGCTACTTTTAACTCAGACCAATGATGCTCGTCCCAGGCTTTCTTTGCCTTTGCTATACTAGCCTTATAGTCCTTTCTAGCAAATCGAATTGCAATGGACTGTCTCCCTTTTATCGCAGCACCTAGGGCTAGTCGTGCATCCCTGCAGTGGGCATTACACCATTTTGCATGTTTAGGGGCTCTCGCTCTAGTGATTTTCATGGGCTTCAGAAAGTGATTTTTGATTGTACAGAAGAGAGTATCGTGGATTTCGTCCACAGTACTCGACCCAGAACTAGAGGAATTAATTAGTTCTAGAGCTAATATTGCTTTATCTGCCTCACAGTTAATATTGGCAATAGCCTGCTGGTTGGTCGCTACATTTACCCACCTAAGCCTACGCATGTCATTTGTAGGGACAATTAAGGGAGGAATAAGGACATTAGAGTCTATGGGCCCATTGGTGGGGGTCCTCCATTTATGCTCTGTACTCAGAGGGTTGTGGTCACTCTCACTCCTCCACACAACCTCCATGTCACAGACCAGCCACCATAATTTCAGGCTACATAAGACATAGTCAATTCGGCTTTTATGGCGCCCATTGTCAAATGTACTAGACCCATTTTTGTCACTTAAAGTCCTCCCGTTTAACGCTCTTAATCCTTTTTCATAGCATAAGGCATTCATACTAATGACATCCTCGGTCCAGCGTACAACTGATTTCAGCTCTAATTTGGGGACTCCCCATTGCATATCCTCTTCATCCCCGAGTAAATCGTCATCTATGGCTAAGGGTTCAAATGTTCGGTTAAAATCACCTGCAATGACAATGTTATTATCTTGTGAATGAGTATCAAGGAGGGAACCCAAGGCCGCTAAAACCTCTGACCTCCCACCCTTTTTGCTCCTTACATAAACATTGTAGATGTCAAGCGACCCCAGAGTGTCAGAGCTCATTCTGATTAGTTGTATGTCTCTGTGGGAGGTGTCTATTGCCTTAACAGCTAGTTTTAAAGTCTGACGGACCCAAATGGTTAAACCTCCCATAGGTCTCCCCTTTGGGCCCTTTAGTGCTGGCACAGAGTAATTCAGGTATCCCTGTGCAAAGGAATGGTTCGCATAACCATGTCTCCTGAAATATACATAAATCATAAGAATTAACAAAGAAAAGCCAGTCGCCAGAGTCCAATTTAGAACCCAACCCAGCAATGTTCCATGAGAGTAATTTTCCCACATTGTCCACAATGCCAACCGGGGGCTTCAATAGAGGATTTACATAGTTCATCAAAGACGAATCTTGTTCCGTTTCCTTTAGCAGATCTTGATGTTGATTAGAAGCAGTGTCAACCCTACTCCCAGGATCTAGCTCAAGGTTAGGGCTTACTAAGGAGGTAACATCACACACTTTAGGACTAGGTGAGCTATTTCTTACCGGTCTGTGCATATCCTCCCTATCATTGGTTACCATCCAATTCTCACTACCTTCTGTCTGTAAAACCAATGATTGTCAGTCAATTTTATCTAGCCCAGAGTTAAACCTACTGCCAAGTCTTACAGGAAGTGCAGGGGTGGACACCAAGATGTGGGGGCATGTTTTCCTTAGTTGAATCTGAGAAGGGGATGGGGCACTGCATCTAAACTTCAGTGCGAAAAGGTTTTCTGCAAGGAATGGGGATTTCAGAGTTAGCTCTATAGAGTCACCTACAAGATTTGGGGAGCTCAATCTCTTCGCCTCTACAATATCCTCCCTAATCACTGAACGGCATCCTCTAACATAGCGCAGCCAATGAATGGCTTTGTTGGTCAGAGAATCCGGGGGCTCGCTATTGCCAGGCTTACTCTTCGTTAGTTTCGGAACATTGGTCATATATATTTTATTCTTAGAGGAGTGTACTTTATTATAAAGGCTACTTGGTTTGAAACCCAAGTTTTTTGGCCCTAAGGTTGGTGGACCCTCAGGGATTTTAGCCGAGTATAAGTGAGGACCAACTGGCCCAATAATAGTTTGTCTTGTTGTTTGGCCACACCCCTCTCCTCTAAGGCCTAGGGGAGGCTGGCCTGTATTCCTTATTTTCGGGGCTAAGCACCCGGTGTTTAATCCAGCTATATTCCCCTGTCTCTGGGTACTAGATTGATTCAGGGTTTTAACTAGGGGTACTTTACTAACGACGTCAGTACGTGTTTGAGATAGATTACATACTGGCCGGGCCACTTTACTTATTGGTTTTGGTACACCTTCGCGTTTTTCAGTGATCATAGAGGTTAAATTTACGATCAATTACCTCAAGGCCCCTATTTCATCCCTTAGTAAGATAACTAGATTGGACAGAGTACCAACGTCCATAGGCAGCAGCTTATCCCTGCTACTATTTTTGCAAAAGTGAGAAGGAGACTCTTCATGGACCTCAGCCAAAACTGCAAACCTGTTTCCCAGAAGTACCTGCGGGGCTGAGGCCAACGACTCAATCTCACTCTCGGAATCAGGGGGAATAGACCTGCCTGCTGTGCTATCAGATTCACTTGGTACAATTAAACAATCCTCAGTAGGATTTGCCATACTTTCCTTATATTTACGTATCCGTTTTGCCTTGAACATAGCTGGTATTTTAGGATGATCATTTGGAGCATTGGATGAATTCAAAGTGTCCCCACCTTTATCAGTCGCAAAGGTCTCTATCTGATCAACAACGAGAATTTCTCTACATTCATTCACAAGGGAGTCAATACGATCCATAACGTCACTATCTACTGCTTGGCATGTCTTTTTAGATACTCTCTTCGCCTTGCGAAGCTTTGATGTATTGCCTGCTCCGTTCCCCCCCTCCATCGCTTTTCGTCTCCCCATGTAGCTAAGGTATACAGGAATTTCGTCTTATCAAGAGTATATTACCCCTAAGGCAGAGCAGTCACAGTTTAGATAATAAGTTCCTCTTACGGTTTTTTCAGGTATCGGTGATCCTTTTTTTGGGGGAGATGTTAGAGATGTGGCCCGTCCCGTCCCAGGCCGACCCCGGACGGCCACAGACGGCCCGCCCTCTGCCCGGGCTCAGCCCGGCGTCGCCCGCGCGTCCCGCGATGCAGGAGGAGCGGTTCGTTGTTAAGCGCCTCCGGGCGCAGGAAACTGATGCGGACGCTGCAGCCGGCGTCCACGTGATGCAGCTGGGCACGCTGGGGATTGTAGGCAGCAGACCGGGTGTTCAGCAGAGCGCTCTCCCCTCTCAGCGGCCGCGGGATTGACAAGCGGCGGCGGGGGAGAGTGAAGCAGGGAGCCGCGGTGATCAAGGCACCTCAGGTGAGTGCTGGCGTTAGAGTTACTCCCAAAGAGTTCTCGCCTCCGCTCCCCAGCAGGAGCGGCTCGTTGTTAAGCGCCTGCGGGCGCGGGAAACTGACGCGGACGCTGCAGCCGGCATCCACGTGATGCAGCAGGGCACGCTGGGGATTGTAGGCAGCAGACCCGGTGTTCAGCAGAGCGCTCTCCCCTCTCAGCGGCCGCGGGATTGACAAGCGGCGGCGGGGGAGAGTGAAGCAAGGAGCCGCGGTGATCAAGGCACCTCTGGTGAGTGCTGGCGTTAGAGTTACTCCCAAAGAGTTCTCGCCCCTGCTCCCAAGCAGGAGCGGCTCGTTGTTAAGCGCCTCCGGGCGCGGGAAACTGACGCGGACGCTGCAACCGGCGTCCACGTGATGCAGCAGGGCACGCTGGGGATTGTAGGCAGCAGACCCGGTGTTCAGCAGAGCGCTCTTCCCTCTCAGCGGCCGCGGGATTGACAAGCTGCGGCGGGGAGAGTGAAGCAGGGAGCTGCGGTGATCAAGGCACCTCCGGTGAGTGCTGGCGTTAGAGTTACTCCCAAAGAGTTCTCGCCCCCGCTCCCCAGCAGGAGCGGCTCGTTGTTAAGCGCTTCCGGGCGCGGGAAACTGACGCGGACGCTGCAGCCGGCGTCCACGTGATGCAGCAGGGCACGCTGGGGATTGAAGGCAGCAGATCCGGTGTCATCAGAGTGCTCTCCCCTCTCAGCGGCCGTGGGATTGACAAGCGGCGGCGGGGGAGAGTGAAGCAGGGAGCCGTGGTGATCAAGGCACCTCCGGTGAGTGCTGGCGTTAGAGTTACTCCCAAAGAGTTCTCGCCCCCGCTCCCCAGCAGGAGCGGCTCGTTGTTAAGTGCCTCCAGGCGCGGTAAACTGACGCGGACGCTGCAGCCGGCGTCCACGTGATGCAGCAGGGCACGCTGGGGATTGTAAGCAGCAGACCAGATGTTCAGCAGAGCGCTCTCCCCTCTCAGCGGCCGCGGGATTGACAAGCGGCGGCGGGGGAGAGTGAAGCAGGGAGCCGTGGTGATCAAGGCACCTCCGGTGAGTGCTGGCGTTAGAGTTACTCCCAAAGAGTTCTCGCCCCCGCTCCCCAGCAGGAGCGGCTCGTTGTTAAGCACCTCCTGAGACTGGAAACTGACGCGGACGCTGCAGCCGGCGTCCACGTGATGCAGCAGGGCACGCTGGGGATTGTAGGCAGCAGACCCGGTGTTCAGCAGAGCGCTCTCCCCTCTCAGCGGCCACGGGATTGACAAGCGGCGGCAGGGGAGAGTGAAGCAGGGAGCCGCGGTGATCAAGGCACCTCCGGTGAGTGCTGGCGTTAGAGTTACTCCCAAAGAGTTCTCGCCCCCGCTCCCCAGCAGGAGCGGCTCGTTGTTAAGCGCCTCCGGGCGCGGGAAACTGACGCGGACGCTGCAGCCGGCGTCCACGTGATGCAGCAGGGCACGCTGGGGATTGTAGGCACCAGACCCGGTGTTCAGCAGAGCGCTCTCAGCGGCTGCGAGATTGACAAGCGGCGGCGGGGGAGAGTGAAGCAGGGAGCCGCGGTGATCAAGGCACCTCCGGTGAGTGCTGGCGTTAGAGTTACTCCCAAAGAGTTCTCGTACGTTTGACCCTATCATAATCCAAAACTTTCTTGTTGTTTGCGATTAAGAGGCAACTGTAAATCTGCCAACTCCAAAGTCCAACACTTTCCCTACTATTGTTTATGTTGGGTTGGGAATAGTAAAACTAGCCCCCTTCCAAGGTCCAAAACATTTCTTTCTGTTATTTACATTAGGAGTGGGAATAGTAACATTGAACCCTACAAGTGTAATATTTTAATTGTTTTTATGATTTATTTGTGAGATTTAATTTTAAAAGTTATTTTAAATTGTTTTTACTGATGTATTTCTATTTTGTGAATAATATTTCTAATACTTTTTTTGTTCGTTTTAATAATGTTATTGTATATGTATTTTCAATATTTGGTACATCGAATATCTACATCACAATGCATTAACAGTCCACAACTCAGCTTCCTCCCCTATTACTTGCCAGCTTTAAGCTTGCTTTGACCACGTACAGTGCTCTGCAGCCTTTTGGCTAGATTTATGCTATAGAAATACCATACGCATACATAGAATCATTGTGTTTTTAATTATTGTTGAATATTAGTAGTATTTTTTATTTTATTTTTAATGTTTAGTATATAATTGTATTTATTATATGTTATGTTTATTCTTTTTTTAATTTATAGTATATTTTTCTATTTTATGTTTGCCAGTAACAATTTTTTGTTATATTTTTTTAATTTAATCCGTTTTCTAAATATATATGTTTTGAAGTTAATAAATTGTGTGATTTCAGTATTTCAATGTATTTGTCTATTTTGTGATTATATTTTAGTCTTCTATATTTTTGTATTCAAAATGTAGTCATTTACATACAAAGAATATTAAGACAATATTATTGTCCTCAGTTTTTTTGGCAACATTTTTGCATTTCAATATTTTTGCCTCTGATATTTCGACACACAACCAACAATACAGAGAGCTGTAATTTCTTAATGTCACCTCCCAACCCTTTTAATTTAAAAGGCACACACTCTGACATCTCAGCTAACCATTTCTAGGCAACCAGTTCGGCTAAAGGGTTAAATCCTATGTTAAATCAGTGCCACCTAATAGGTCTTTAGGTTTTTGCTTTTAAAACAAATTTAAGGCTTCTTGTGCCAGGAAGGCTCTATAGGCAGGGAGAATGAAAGTATCACTTTATACAAATGAATCCATTTTGAATGCATATTTTTTCACTTTTCCTTTTTTTTTACTCCTCCCTTTCAAACAATAGCTATGCACACTGGGATTTTTTTTTATATTGGGCAAAACCCATTAAAGTCAAAGATGACTCTTCGCTTTTCCTTAAACTTCATATTGATAGCTTGGCAACACATTGTTTATTAAAACTGCATTTGCAGAGTAGGCATAACAGTGATATAGGAATTGACATAGGAATCGCTGCCCAGTGTTGTGTGCTCTGTAAATGAAAAGATGGAAATGCTATACCTTGTGACCTGCTATTTTGTTTACTACTCCATTTGAAAGAGATTCTTCCTACTGAAGTGAATCCACAAAAAATGATCCCAAAGCTCTCACTCTACTTGGTATTTACTGATTTCTCCTCACAGCAGTGTTCAATTTAACTTAATTTATTTACAATTTCTACTTAGAGAAGGCAGTTTCGATTGAGATATAGTTTGCAACAAGCCTTTAAAACCATTGTTTAATATATAATAATGCCATGTTAGTAAAGCTGTGCTACATACTTGCACACACTACACAATACCTTTGGTATTTTCATTACTTATATATCGTAATACCAAACTACAACATTTTGAAAACATCTTAACATTTATTTATAGGACAGTATTTGTTTACGCCCTGTCCTCTCAACTTTGACTTCTAGCTGTTCTTGCTGTTTTTATTGCTAAATATTTTAATGTGCTCTAATGAAAATGTTGGTAAGTCTACCTAATGCACTTTAGTAGTTCCATAAATATAAACATGTTTATTCAATATGGTGCGAACTTCATTATTGAATTAATTAGGGATTATTAGACTAGCTTAATAATTGGCTTGAATCGAAGCATATATACTTTATCACAAATTAAATCGAGGCTGCACCTGGCACTGCAATATTGATTATTTGCTAATTTGTGTCATATTGGTCATGTGGAATTGGAAACTATTAACATTTGTGGTGTCCGTCCTGTTTTGGTCATTTGCCTGTCGCCATTTTTGGTGCTGTTGAAAAAAATCCTTTAATTAGGTTCGGTGGTGACAAAAATACGTTTCTTTTATAACCCTCATTAGCATGTACACAAAACCTTCCTACCTTCATGGAACTGGATTCGATGTTCTTCTGGGGATAGGAAGTGTCTCTTTGCAGTTAGCACAACGTTAGGCAAGTCATAGATTGTGACAGTAGAATTTGGATTTGCCAGAATACACTGCTTGGCTAGTGCTCCTGAACAGCCTTGAAAAGGAAAAAAAATGAAAGAGAACATTTAACATTTGATTTATATAAACATTAAAGAATGTCCTGTGTTCTGAAAAGAAAAGCTGCATGCTCAATTACCTAAATTACAAATAACTGCCTAACCCTGACTTCGGACGTGCAGGAAAATCCGGAACGAATCTATGCAACAATGGAAGAAGTCCAAGCAATGCCCAAAATTAGAATAAAGCCTGGTATCCCCCCCATACAAAAAATAAGACCTGGCCTCCAACTACCCACCCCATTGCCGTCATTGCCTTCCCTCCCCAACTAAAGGCGTGTTTTCTGTTCTCCTTGGGGGAGCGAGCCAGTACAAAGCAGGCAGGCTTCTGAAACACGTTTGTGTGGTTTGTAAATACCTGTCATAGCGAGTCTGCAGAGGCCTATGGCTAACACAAATCTGGTGGTTGGCAGATGCAGAGTATCCCTGCATTCTCTCACTTTGGTTCTGCGGAGACATGAGCCAGGTAAGAGAACATGAGTGAGACAAGTACCACTCCCTGACTTCATTCAGGAAAGGCAGATGTCATTTAGTCTACAAAACACTGGATGTATGGTCACATGCACTTTCCAAATATGTAACAAACTGCCTTTGTTTCGTGTGCGGACTAGCCTAGCTAAGGATTGCTCCTGTCTCCGGTTAGAGACAGAGCAGGTTACAAGTGCAAGCTAGGCTTTGTGTTTGGGAAGACCACTACTGTCCTGTACTGAGTAAAGGTCTTCATTGTCCTACAGTCTATCAATGGTGTCCCAAGGAGGTCACAGGCCTCCACAAAAGCAAGGGAAATTGCCATCTCTCCTTGTTTGGTAGTAAAAGATCAATTCCTGCACCATTGATAGCCATGCCCCTACAGTCCAGTCAACCTTTACAACAGTGACAGTGCAGTCTGAAGGTTCCAATGTGTAGTAGCCTACAGAAGCATTCATAATCCCCAAATGTTACCCTATCCCAGGGTCAGGTTGTGTGTGCCTCCACATGCTTGCCTGCCTCCACATGCTTGCCTTAGGGTCATGGAAGGGTATTTGTGTGCTGCCTTGCCAATGACTGGGGTGAGGAATTTTAAACATTTTCAGTGGGGCAAACAGCTGCCTCCTCAGTGGTTTGTGAAATGCCCCTGCAATGCCTAAAGATGTGGGAATAGTTATGCCCCCAATTTACACTAGGGTCGCAATCTTGCCCAATCCTAATAGGACATGTATTTCCCCCTTGCCCTTCCCAAGGGCAAAAGGGAATTAATGAGCTCAACATTCTCCTGCCTTGTAAAAGGGTGGTGATATTTGTTGCACCACAGACCTCGTCATGGTTTGGAAGAGGGGTTATTGCCTCACTGGCTTATACAAGAGTGGGAAGGGTCAGCCGCTCTTCCCCTTGCCCAAAGGCAAAGTTTAAGTTTGCTGTGCCTCTTCCATCCCCCTGTTTTAACAAAGGGCCTAATGGCCTACCAATAACTTCCTTAACCCTAGGGCAAAGTAGAGGTATAACAATCCCCAGCTCTTGGGCAAAGTAGGTGGAAAAAATTACCCCAACAGCTTGGGCCAGGTGGGGGCCACCAAATAACCCACCTGGGGCCATTATACATTGACCGTCATCAATGCCACAGGAGTAGATTTGAAAAAAATACAATTCCATGGCGAAAAAACGTTAGTAAAGGCTTAGCTAAGGGTTACGGGAGGCTGATATTGATAATTAGTCAGGCTGCATCCCGCGCCATCATTTTCTTGCCCTCAATGCTAGCTCAGATTGAACCCAGGCAGAAGCCAATCAGCTTGATTCTGCTCAAATAAGTGCATTCAAGCCTGAACTCATAAGCCAAGACCTCTCTGAACCAGAGCATAAGCAACCAAAGATCAGTTTTCGCTACCCAGGTAATTTTCAGTAGCTGATATTGATTCAAGCATTCCACACATCACTTTTTTTTTATCTCAGTGCTAGGATGATAGGAAGAGGTGGGCAGGCCAACATAACAGGGAGAGCAGAGCCAAGGAACTGGCTTGGATATTAAAGCCCGTGCATAAGCCAAGCCCCGAAAATACGTGTGTTGTAGACCATACAACAAACTACGTAAAATATGATAAAGTTTCTTTAAAGCTCAAAAAAAGTGTATTTCTTTAACATGTGGGAGCTTTAGCATTATTAGGTCACATTATAGCACATGCACTGAGAAGTACTTATTAAAAGAGAAGTGTGGCTCACTGGTTAGAGGAGGCAGACCTGGAAGCAGAGGTCAGCCCGGGACCAGGGTTCAATTCCCAACTCGGTGGGGTCTTGAGTCCTAAATTGTCCATGGACTCGACAATTCTCGCTCCGGTGCCTACTCGATTAACGGGTTCACACTCTGCGACTCTGGGCCTTAGCTTGCTTAATCTCCACAACGGCCCCTCGCAGCGGGATGCCTGGCTTTCACCTTGCGGATACCCTGCCGGGGTTATCTCACAGGGGAATACCAGGACGGGTTCCCTAAGCAAGCGCTTAGAAACCGCTCGGTGATTTGCGCTATATAAATTCCTGTACATTTACATTTACATTTCTACAACTGGTAAGCTGAAGTCGCATATTCAAATGTGCAGTCACAAGCGATAATGAAGACAGAAGAATTTTGAGGAAATCACATATTTGCTTAAGATCGCACAATTTAAGAAAGGAAGCCATGATTTATCCAGGTTTTACAGTTTTACTCTGTACAGATCAACCAGTAAATGGGTATATTTGTCTTTCCTTATGTTGACTCTTTGTTTTTACCTCTTAGTGCATTCTTCTGCAGTTTTCAAAATATAGTGCATACTCAACTCGAAAGTATTGGAGCTCTTTACATGAGCACCAGTTACATTACACAAGGTTACATGCATTATTTATAGGCATGGGGAGATGAAGCGATTTACCCAGAATTACTCTATTCTCTATAATCAGCTTCTTTGGCCATAACCGCATCCTGGGTAGAGGCAGAAAGAAGCTACCTGAAATTTTGGCTCGCTATGGGCTTGAGGTTCTAACAGGACCTCAAGCTGAGTCAGAGGCAGTCTTCAGGCTTCAGCTTACAGAGGTTTACCCATTTCTAGTGCCAGGTAAACACATGATGTGGCCGTTGGTCATAACATGCACCTAATAACTTATTTTACAATTCAGAGCACAACAACAGTAAAGTGATTTTGATTCGTCACTATTACAGATCCAATTTTAATTTATAAAACACTCCACAATAGCACAAGTTCAAACAAAAGTAATTTACTTACACCTGATACTGTTTGCCTGACCACTACGGTCTGCTATTTTTGTTCATTCACAGACCTTCCCTTACCGGACAATAGGTCAAAGTACACCCACTCTACTTTCTTGAAACTTTCTCTTCACCTTAACCACTTCCGTGCTCATGACGAGCTGAGCTCGTCATGAGTTGCGCCGCTCGCATGCTCATGACGAGCTCAGCTCGTCATGTAACGCGGCTTTTTAAAAAAAGCCGCACAGCGCAAAAATAACCGCCGCACACATGCGGTTAAACCGAGAGGTGAGTTTGAGATAATTACGAGTATTAGGTACTTCAAGAGAGATGGCAACTAGATCCAATATTGGATCCACCCAAACCTCGACTTCTTAGAGGTTGTATTTATCACATACTCCTCCTTAACGTATAGGGGGCTTCTGAGGTCAAAACCCTTGATTTGAAAAGGATAAATGGGATTATAACATTTTTAAGCCTTGAAAAAGTCGGCGACACTACAAATTACGGGCCGGCGATGCACGTCATTTTTCAACCTAAGTCAACAGGCTTTAGGGCTATCAATTTTGTTGACATATGGACTTTTGTTTGAACGGGTGCTCTTGTGGAGTGCTTTATAAAATAAAATTGGATCTGTAATAGTGACGGATCAAAATCACTTTACTGTTGTGATCTGAATTGTAAAATAAGCTTGTATATATGTGGAGATCTTTATTTCCCAGATATTAATGTACACTACTTAGATCTGAGACAAAATCCTAACTTTACGACTTTCGGTATTCACAAAAGGCATTTAGTGTAGTAAAGTTAGTTAGGAGTCCTAACTTTACTACTACTACATGCCTTTTGTACGTCGTAATGTTACGGATTTTGTCTGAGTTTAGTTAGGGGCCCCCAAACATGATTTCTGACAGACTTTCCTTGTCGTAAAGCCTGACATGGAAAGCCTGCCAGAAACTGTGCATCGTAACCCGGATGGTGTAAGATGCCGTCCATCTGGATTGCAGGCTGGTTCCAACTGGCCGACGGGCCCCTTGAGCCTGTCAGAAGCCACCCGGATTGACAGGCCGGTTTCACTTCTGTCCACCTAAATTGTAATTAGTTAGTCGGAAGGGAAATCGCCGATCTTGGTTGGAAAGATCTTAGGTCGGAGGCTTTATGACCAAGATTATAATCAGCCCCTATATTTCTCAGCCACAAGAGAATCTGACATTCTCAGTAAAACTAGCACTTCCAACATGAGCAACCTCCCAGAGTCAGTCACTCACCAGAAACGATTAATGCATGCAGCAGACTCAAATGCACCTGCAATCACACCTACGTAGCTCTGTATTACCTAATACAGGCACCGTAGTATTTCTGCAGCCACTTACATACATATTTAGACAACCGTAGAGGTATTATGGAAGGCAATTACATAACAGCAAATGTACTTAACCATCTAATGGCACTGATAGAGGTTTACGTCTACACTCTCTCAGATATGTAGGCAAGTACTGACACAATCATCTCAACAATGCAGAGAAATAGTATTTCAAAATGGTTGTTGACTACTCATGCAGACCCTGTCTGTGCTCTGTCACTGCAAGCTTCACTTGGCATGTTATAGGTTTTTCCGATGAGTCAAACGCACATTTTTGTACACATAACACACTTCTAAGATATGCTGTATGTATGCCATATGTATGCCATCAAAGATCATGTTTAAGAGATTGACAGATGTCCTTTTGAGTTGAATAAGTTACTTGAGCACTTGTAGGCCCCTATGGGAAGTACTATATAGAGTATACAGCCCTAACGCAACTGATTTACATGTTCACAAAGCATAGACCCTCCCTGCAAACCTAATCAGACAGCTACAGAAGCACATATACATTCAGTTACTTACCAGAGAATATGTATACATGCAGCGGATTCAAGGGTATGTGCAGTGACACCTACATAGCTCTCTATTGGCTAACACAGGCACTGAAGTATTTATGCAGCCACTTACATACACATTTAGACAGCCCTAGAGGTATTACAGCAGGCAGTTACATGCCAACACATTTACTTAAACATCACATGGCACTGATAGAGATGTACTCCTACACTCTCTGAGATATATAGGCAAGTACTGACAGAACCTTCTCAACCATGTACAGAAATAATCCTTCGAACATAGGTGATGGCTACTAGTGCAGATCCTGTCTGTGCTCTCTCACTGCAAGCTTCACTTGGCATGTTATAGGTCTTTCTCAAGTATCTAATCTACTCAACAATGCATGGACTCAGTCACTGACCCACTCCGACACTCATGCACCCACTTAGACACCTACTCAACCAGTCAGAGACTCACTCAGACAGTGATGCACCAACTCACATACCCAGTGAGACACTTATTCAGGTAGTCTCAGACCCACTCAGCCACACAAGCACACACCAGTCACAAACCCATTGAGACACTCACACACTTACTCACATACCCACTGAGGCACTCTTGCACTCACTCACACACTAATTTTCAAAGGTTCCAGGTAGGAACTAGAATTTAAAAAACCTTAGAAATTAACTGAAAAATACAAAGGTTACAAGGATGTTTTAGTTAGGAACTAGAAGTTAAAAAACCTTAGAAATTCACTGAAAAAAACAAAGGTTACAGGGATATTGTAGTTTAAAAACAGAATTAAAAAACCTTAGAAATTCGCTGAAAAAACAAGGGTGAGATATATCTGACAGACGGATATAGACAACTAAATGATCGGTCCAGTTAAAAAATATCCAACAAAGAAACATCCCTCCAATCCAATATGAGATATCATAAATTCCTTATGAAATGGAGAGAAGAAGGATAACTGGAATGGGATGAATATACATTTTTGACATGTGATTTTCCCACACGACCAATTCTTTATTTACTGCATATACTCCATAAGAATGCAAAATTACCACCAGGGAGAACCATTGTCTCCTCAATGTGCAGTTCATTCAAAAACACGTCCAAATACCTTGGCTACGTCATATGACCTTTTGTAGAAGACTTAACATCCTACATTCGGGATTCTGGTGATTTATATGCATTATTGATGGTATTGTTTCGGAGAATAAGTATAGCCCCTCTTATTTTCCTTATTTATTAATGGGGTGGATCAGATCTTACAAACAGTCTATGCCGATATTCCCCAAGTGGCTGGGTGTCCCACCCAGGTAGTATTGTACGCAGATGATACGATCCTGCTGGCCAGGACCCCTGTGGGGTTGCAACGTTTAATGGATGCCTTTGGGGACTTTATTGCCACCCGGAAATTGGTTATTTATAAAAGTAAAACCTACACAATGGTATGCGGGCCTAGGGTTAAAAAACATAGAACCTTTTTTATGAACAAGTTACCTAGGACTTTTGTCACTTCATTCTGCTACCTGGGCATTACTTTCACTGGTAATGGTTCATGGACTTATAAAATTACCTATGTCAGGAGCAAAATGGACAGAAGTATCCATGGTATTTTTACATTTCCAGCAAGCTGGGTTCTAGGCCGGTCAAGGAGATATCTGCTATTTATAGGGCAAGGGTTTTATCAAGAGCAACATATGGGGCTGGTGTGTGGGGCCAATACGATAATAAAGTATTGCAGATCAAGAAAAATGGTTTTCTCAAACATCTTCTTAGTCTGCCCATTTCAGCTTCATCTGAGATTACTCACAGAGAAGTAGGGCTTCAGTACCTCACAGATATAGTCGCATCACACCCAATATTGTTATGGCACTCTATATGGACCAAGGAAGAAACTAGTTTTACAAAAGCAATTATACAAAACTGCTTTTTCTTGGAAAATGCCATGACGATCCCCTAGCTAAGTTATATTAATTCTGTGTATAGTAAATTGTTTAATATGTCAGTCTCCTGTCTAACAAAGAAACATTTTAATGAATAATAGGATGGAAATCCGGCTTGCTAGTGAAAGCAGGAAACCAACTGTCATGTTTTATTTAACACTTACCTTAGCCGCCAGCTGTCAAGATTATCTAACTTATATTCCCAACCTTATGCATCGTTTTGACCTAGTTAGATTCCGATTGGGAACTGTCCATCATGTAGTTGCTTTTCCCACAATGAAAACATGTCCTTTGGACGGGTTCCCTTGCCCAAGCGATAGACAGAGTAAACAGAGCACTGTGCACTATATGCTAATTTGTGACTTTTATTCTGGTTTTAGAAGTTATTACTTAAAACCACTTTTGCTTGCACACGGCATGCAGTAAAATATTTGTCTGAACTTAATGATGCCAGGGTCTGTCTTAACTTGGTGCTTTTTATTATAAATACATTTAATATACGTAAAAGTATAATTGTCCCAAAATAGCGCTGAGCCCATGATGACTTGATGAAACTGAATTGCTTTTTTAAATTGACATTTTATTTGTTTATATGATGTGACTTACTTTGACCCCTTGTTGTCTAACAAGTGCCATTTGACACGTTTTTTATCTGATATTAATCATTTGTAAAACATTTGTTTTTATACATACTTTTCTGGTTGTTTCATACACACTGAATAAAGTTTATTGAAATTAAAAGTATTTAATAATGTCCTTAGATGTCAATATTCTATGCTTACCACATGATCTGGGTCTTCAGGCTTGCAGACATTTCTTGAAGTCATGTTCACTCTCATATTTTACATATTTGATCAGAAAATCTATTGCAAGGTTCATGGGACAACGAGGGCTACGTACGTTTATATATGACTGGTGGGAGGTACAAGGAGTCAGACATCACCATCTGTTTAATACCCGTGCCGTTCTGTAGGTCAGGTATATACATGATATCTTTTGCTTTTGGAATGGTTAAGTAGACTTTGCTGAAGAGTTTGTAACATATCTGAACATGAACCATGTGAACCTGTCATTTACCATCAATATAAACAAACAGGAGACAGAGTTTTTGGGTCTACACTTAGAGGACGAGGTAGCCAATGATAGACTGGAGTCAAAGCTATATCGCAAACAAACTTGCAGGAAATAGCTTGTTACATGCCTCCAGCAGCCATCACCGGAATTTAATTTACATCATACCTTAAGGGGAACTTTTGAGAGCGAGATGCACCTGCAGCTTAGATGCGGGGTTTAAAAAAGAAGCACAATGTATGACACAAAGGTTTTTGAAAAGGGGATATTCTAGAAAGAACATATATTCTGCCCTGAACAAAGCAAGACCAAAATACAGAAATTTCTTATTAGCTACCCAAAAGCAACTAGTGAAAATTCAACCATCAGATACATAACAACATACAACACAGGTCCAGAGAAAATTAAACATGTGGTTAAGAAACATCGGCATGTCTTACATACTGAAAACATTCTTAAGAAGCATCTCGATAATCACCCAAAACTAACATTTAGGAAAAGTAAATCCCTAAAAGACAGTTTATGTAGGAACTTGGTAAATATTTTTGTTGTACTAAATGTAAGGCTTGTAACTGTTCTGAAAATATCAAAAAGTTAAGCTCGATCCAGAAGAGTAAGAATTTGAAATTAATATTTAACTTGCATTTCCAATTTCTGTGTATACTGCCTCAAGTGCCGGTGCAACAAATATTCCATTGGTAGCACTATACACATTGCCAAACTGAGAGTGCTAGAACACATGAGAGCTATCTCAAATGTAAACGGAAAACTCTATTAAGGCAAACTTACTTACATTCTATGTCCTAGACAGAATACCCATTAACATCGGGGTGGCAACAGAAATGTGGAGCTAAGACGACTGCACTCTAAAATGATTATCAAATTCCATACAATGCATGTTGTTGGCTTAAACCATATGAGAAAGTAGCAGCACATCTGGGGTAACTGTATTATGAACCCCCTCTTCAGTCCTATTTGTAACTATGTATTAATCAAAACTTTTTTGAATTAAAGCCTCAACTATAAGGCTGTTATGTTCATAAATGACTGGTTGATGTATAATATGTTTATTTTGTTTTCATCAACAATGATTGTTTTATGTTTATTTTGAACAATTTGTCAATGTATGTAATGTCACAGGTAGTCTGCCTTTTTCATGGACATGTTCAATAATGTTTAATTATGCTTAAACAATCATAAACAGAAGAAAATTAAATACTTTAAATTCATTAAATGATTTAATGGGCTAAGCCTGTTTAATAAATAAGCAGCCAATAAAATTACCAGCCAGGACTTCTTTTTGACACAAACTCTCACGAAAAGATCACCCACCCTGAAAAGTGTTCATCGGGATCTGTGGCATTTGGTGACAGATATATATATATTCACTGAAAAAACCATAGGTTATAGACCATATATAGTTAGGAATTAGCATTTACAAAACCTTATTTTACTCACACAAAACCATTGAAATTCCATATATAGTTAGTTGCACTAACTATATATCGCGCATCCGCAATCCACTGCTGATGATGTCACATATTACATCATTCATGACATGGTCAGTGACATCACTGATGACATCACTGATGACATCTCAAATGACATCACTGATGACAACATCCAGTGACTGTATGTTTCAGTAAAGTTAAAATATGTTTTACCTATTGAAGAATGAGTAGATGTATAAGTGTCTGAATGAAGGTTTTAGTAGGTGCGTGGTTGACTGTATGAGTGAGTGATTAAATGCGTCCTACTGAATGCATAGGTTAGTGACTAAACTGTGTGAAAGTTTGCATCAGTATGTCTGTTGTTGTGCAAGCTGCTGCATGTGTTGATCAGTAGCTATATGAGTGGCTATATGGGTTATTGATTGGTTGGCCAAGTATTTGTATGGGAGACTGAGTGTGTGTGTGGCTGGTTGGGAGGTGTCTGACTCTGTGCAGATCAATGTGTACTTGTATCAGTGATTGTATAAGAGAGTAAGTATGTGTTAGTATATGTTTGAAAATGTAAGGTGCTCTATGTTTAACTGTATAGATTAGAAAATGGAGGTGTGATTGATTCTTTGCATGACTGACTAGGTGTGTGAGTAACTCCATGGATGAGCAACAGAGTGTAAATGTCTGTATAGGTGTATGAGTGCATATGATAGTGTTGTAAAGATGAGTGATTGTATGTATGAATGATTGTATGGATGAATGAGTGAATGTGTGTGTAGACGTAGGAATCAGTGAGTGCGTATGTAGTAACTAGTATTGGTGTGTCAATGGTTTCAAAAATTATACTCTGTATTTAACACTGGTTGTAACAGAGGTTATATTAAAATGTGAGGAGATGCATTGTATTGTCACATGAATGATGTCATCAGTGATGTGGTCATTGATGTCAAATGAGATGTCATCAGTGATGTCATTTGAGATGTCATCAGTGATGTCATCAGTGATGTCACTGACCATGTCATGAATGATGTAATATGTGACATCATCAGCAGTGGATTGCGGATGCGCGATATATAGTTAGTGCAACTAACTATATATGGAATTTCAATGGTTTTGTGTGAGTAAAATAAGGTTTTGTAAATGCTAATTCCTAACTATATATGGTCTATAACCTATGTTTTTTTCAGTGAATTTTCAAGGTTTTGTAAATGCTAATTCCTAACTATATATGGTCTATAACCTATGGTTTTTTCAGTGAATTTCATTGGTTTTTTAACAGCTAATATCTGTATCTGTAAAATGTATTCTTCTTTAAATCCAAAAATATATTTTATATGTTTATGAATAATTTTTTTTAAAAATATTTTTTTTTCTTCGTTCCCGCTTCCCGAATCGGGAAGCTTCCCGTTAGCTGACCTTGATGGCGCGAAATAGACCGCGAGCCGGTAAACGTTTCTTTACCGCAAGTGCCGCGTTAGAAAACAACATCGTGACGCCTCCCGTCCGCATGACGTTTCACGTTGTCGCGTGATACGTCATATGACGTGCTACGTTAGCGAACTGGTACGCGAAGCGAGTCGCAAAGCGCAGGTTTCTGGAAGCAAACCGGGAGGCCCTGCAAAGCGCTTAACGTAAACAAAGCAGGTCATGTGACTTGGTAATAACACTTTTCATTGGTTCATTTCACTTTTGGTTTCCTAATGATGTAAGACTAGGTCATATAATCTAAAATGAACACTTTTCATTGGTTGAGAACTCTTGTTTTTCCCAAATGATGAAAATCCCTCCTTCTTTCCTCACTCTGACTTTCATCATTGTGAGAGAAAGACCCTTTGTGATCACTGAGCAATGGCTTCTTTAGTAGCTTCAGCTGGTGCTTCCCCACCACCTCCACCACATCCAAGGAAGAGTGGACCACCTGCTCAAGTTATAATTCAGCAAGAAGAGGAAGAAGAGGAAGACGAGGAAGAGCAGGAAGAGAGGCAGTTTTTGCCTGAGGAACCCAGGACGTCTCACCGGAAAGAAAACTTCATTTGGCAATTTTTTAAAATTCCCAAAGGTCAGAAAAAAGTAAATGCAAGATACGTAACTTGCCTTATATGTCAAGATAGACTGTCCAGAGGAACCGAGAAAAAATACAGTTTCGGAAACTACACAATGCATCGCCATATGACTAGGTGGCATCCTAACAACTACAGTGCTGCACAGTTTCGGAACGACCTAGATAATCTCCCTATTATGGCCAGAAGATCTGTTGTACCGGAAGTAACGGGACCAGAGGGCAGGGAGATGGTGCCAAATATACAAATGAGATTTGGTGAAGTAAAACACATCTGCGTATTTTGCGATGGATTCATTTGCTACGGAGAAAGAAGCATCACTCTGATCAACAGAGCTATTGACTATCATATGCAAGTTTGTACGAAACGCCCAAAATAATAAATACTTTTTTTTTGTTTTGTTGCTCCTGTTGAGCCCTTTACAATGAATCGTTTTCATTGCCCCCTCCAAGAAAAACCCCCAAAAATATAAAACTGTTCAGAAAAATTCAAAAAAAGTAAAAAAATGTTCTGAAAAATAATAAAAAAAATATAAAACAACAAAAACAATAAAAAAAAAAGTTCTTTTCAGAACTACCTCCCCGTTATTAAAAAATTGGTACAATATTTGGAACTGTGCCAACCTCTATTTCTCTTAGTTCGCTTCCCAGTTCGCTCGCCGGTACGCGAACCGGAAGCGAACCAAAAACAGTAAGTATAAGGGAAGGAAACAGAGACTTATGTTAAAAGAAAGACAGCTATAGGGGAGTAAACTAGAGATACTATTACCCGTAATCCACTGCTGATGATGTCACATATTACATCATTCATGACATGCTCAGTGACATCATCAGCAGAGGATTGCGGGTTTTTTGACAACGTGCCTTATCCACGGTTTAATAACGCTGCCTTTTGCTTTATATAAGTTTTCAAATTGTATGAAATATATACCAATAGGTCGTTATGAACCTTTAGGTAGTGCTTTTCTTCATGAGGTCTGGTCGCTTCCATACACATACAGATGTTTCAAAGATGATCAAGAAGTTTATCTGAATGGAGAGGAATGCACTGAGACGCCAGATCATTCACTAATGTGTAGGCACATACAGTTACACGGTTCATGCAACAAACACCGACCAAATATGGCTTGCGTGTTGCAAGGCATGCCAGTTCCTGCTATCATCCCCACGTTCAAGTTGTTGGAAAATGGTAGTTATTTGATGCTCAATAATGAAGATTGTTCTGAGTTAATTAAAAGTATTCCTTTTATGGTAACAGTAAGTGAACGGGTTATTTGCTGCAGAAATGTTCTATTTCCTCCCACACATGAACATAGGGAGTTTTCAATCTGGCCACAAATACCAACCTTGGGAGAGATTTCAACGGCATGGCAAGAATAAGAGCTCTTTTGTCTCAGAGAGAGGTGGCCTTGAGTTCGGCCCGTGAAACTTTCGTGCTTCACATAGCGAACACCCGTACAGAGGTGCAGACCCTTCTCAATTCAGATTTGCCTTTCAATTTCAGCAAGATGGTTCGGACTATCTTTAACGCATCCTCCACAAAGGCCCTGGCGCACTTTTTTAAAGTTGTTACCAGTGGTCTCGTGACTTCATTTGAGAAAATCTTTGGAGTCATCCCTGCTTTTTTTCATTCTATTTTCTCCACTCTGCTTCGTGGATTGGCATTTTTACTTGCATTACCAGCGGACGCTCTTGTGCTTTTTTACATTTTTAAATATGGATGTCCCTCCTATGCAACCTCCCACCCTGCAGCTGCTGACACTGTTCCGCAATCGCATGCTAGAATATTATGGCACAATGCCGTTGGCGATATTAAGCACGGCATATGGATTATCTTTTCGATTCTCCTACTTCACCTGTGTCCAGCCTGTATTTCACTGCCTGACCTGTGATTTCGATTGGGCCATTGATTTGTGTCTCTGCGGACCGGTTTCTCCTGACGTCGACTTTAATCAGCTGATGACTCCTATCATTACTCACGAGTTGGTTTGTCCTGGCGAAAGGATTATGGCTGTGGCATTGATGCATGCACTAATTGGTCCCTGGAATTTACTGGCGGCAGCACAGTCTTTCTTGGAACAGAGCTTTCTTGAAAACCCACCTAGCTGTCCTCTGATGGTGATAGAGGATCCGGTGCTGGGAGAGCACGTATGTTCTTTTCCGCTTTTAAATTGGATGGCTGAACTGTTTTCGGATGAAGACGGTGACTTCCTATTGGAGGCTGTTGCAGCTTATTTTGCATACACAGTTATGTCATAGACCTTTTTCATGTTTGATATGCTGAGTACTAGCATTTCATTGACAATTCATTGACTTATTTGTCAAGTTTTGATTATTTACCTTGCCTATTGGCTTAAGACTCGATAAAGTACTTGGCTGTTTTATTTTTCTTTAGCATTAAATTTTCCTAGTTTTTAATGCTTTACCTTGTGGACCGTCCACATATAAACTTGCAATCTGCTCTCATGAGATGGCACTTCTATTATCTTATTCAGTTCGTTTCCGGATCATGGGGAGGTGTCATCTAGGTCCTGGATATCTTTACACCGTGTTAAGTTAGCATGGGCTCATTACCGGTTTAAACGCCATTTTTCCTTTTTTGCAACTTCTGCACACGACACTTAGTTGTTGCTTTAGCTTTCCACCTAGTAGTTCATCGTGGTTTACATGAGAATAATATGTTATTGCTCTACTATCTGCTTTGCTTGTTAAACTATATCTGTACAGCGAGTGCTAAAGTTTCAAGAACAACACGATACAGAATTGTTATGAGGTCTGATCTCCACGACTTCATACTCATAACATAAGTGCAACTTCTGCCAATTCTGGGCATGAGGCGGGTTTTATATTGCTTTGCCGAACACACATACACAACAGTTGATGCGGTTCACATGAAGAGAGAGCTGGTGTATGCTGATGTGATTCCTTCAAATCTAAGACACTAAAGTATGGGCACGCCCTAAACCAACACAAAGAGACCTTCTTAGCAAATAATATAATATGTGTATTAGGGAGGGTGAGATATAAGCAGCCGCGGGCCGTGGAGGGAGTTACGGTGAGGCAGGGAGGCAGGGAGGGGGAGAAGCAGGGTGGAGCCCTCTCTACCCTGCCCCTCCCCCTCCCCGCCTCCCTGCACCACCGTAACTCCCTCCACGGCCCGCGGCTGCTTATAAGTGTTGCTAACTCTTATTCATTTACAGCATGTTAACATACTGTCACCATTCGCTTTTTATGTACTAGTAACTATGCTGGTAATTTTGCTACTGATAATATGTGTACTTGTATTCTCCACCCTGCTTCTCCCCCTCCCCGCCTCCCTGCCTCACCGTAACTCCCTCCACGGCCCGCGGCTGCTTATAAGTGTTGCTAACTCTTATTCATTTACAGCATGTTAACATACTATCACCATTCGCTTTTTATGTACTAGTAACTATGCTGGTAATTTTGCTACTGATAATATATGTACTTGTATTATCTAAGATACTACGCCTGAGAAGACGGCATTAGTAAATAAACATTTCAAATACACATGTGTTCTTCTTAACTCCATGTTCTGGTTTCTAAGAAATATATAACGACCGACTGTTCATGAGTTCCACGTATCCTGAGGTACTATAAGTTCATATTCTGGATTGTCTAAACATTGAGAGTTTGTTATATCCAATGTGACACTGTACCTAGCTTGCTAAGGGGTTTTTGATTACTAACGTGAGTTTTGGGACACCCTAATTCGCCGAGGTTCCAATCCTCTGTCCACAGTTCTGTGTGAGAACAGAAACCCTGCGACAGGGGCACCCCCGACCCTTGCTGGAGCTTCATCACACTTGCGATACAACTCCAGCAATGCGCCACCTTTACGGCACAGATACATCACGCATCTGTGCTGTTTTTGCCCCATGATGCGCCGCATTGTAAATGCAGCACACCATAGGTGACGGAACAGCGGCACAGAATGACTAACACATCCCTGGTGATGCGCCAGTCATCATAAATGTATCCCTATGCTTCTTATCTTGTTAGAGATGAACCGCCATATGTATCATCAAAGTTTTTTGCATTTCCTAAATAGCGAACTTTAAGGAATAAATAGCGATTCTTTACCATTCCTAGTTTGCGATTAGCTATTTGCTAATTACAAATTACCCATTCATTTCCTTAATTTCCATAGGGCGGTTGGACTCACTTTTAGCTCGAACGGCTGAATGGATTTCCACGAAACTTGGCAAAATTGTAGGGACTGGCAGCCCGATGTGCCTTTGCTATGTCTCAAGATATATGCTCCAGTGGTTTTTACAAAAATTAACTTTGAAAAATATATATTGGGCTACATTGGCCTATATATATGTTGGAGCCCAAATGTAGCCCAATGTAGCCCAATGAAGCCCAATGTAGCCCAATGTAGCCCAAAGATGGCCGCCAGACACACAAAAAAACGAATGTAGCCCAAATATCAGCCAGATGTAGCCCAACTATAGCCCAGTGACAGAATGACCAATCAGCTTCGCAAACCTCCGTTACGCGAAGCGGAGCGCTGTTACAGATATATATCTTTTTTTGAACGTTAATTTCTCAAAATCCACTGGAGCACATATATTGAGACCTAGCAAAGGCACATCGGGCTACCAGTCCCTAATATTTTGCCAAGTTTCGTGCAAATCCATTCAGCCGTTCGATTATTATTATTTTTATTGTTTTTTTGCCCCGCGGGGCCCTTTTAAAACCTCCACATCAAACCTAAACGGTCAGGGAGGATCTACTATGCCCCCTTATGGTCATTTGCCCCTTCGGTTTGGCCTCCGCTTGTCTCTCGATCCTACCGAGAGACAAGATGGCGGCCGCTACGGACTTTTTGGAATGTTGACAGACGCCAGAGAACCAATCAGCTTCGCTTCACAAAGCTCCGTTGCGCGAAAAGTACGCTTCCTGGGACGCTGCCCGGTCCGCTGTTACAGATATATATCTTTTTTTAAACGTTAATTTCTCAAAATCCACTGGAGCACATATATTGAGACCTACAAAAGGCACATCGGGCTACCAGTCCCTACAATTTTGCCAAGTTTCGTGCAAATCCATTCAGCCGTTCGGGCTAAAAGTGAGGCCAACCGCCCTATGGAAAAGTCAATGTTAAAAACACGTTTTGGGACCCCCCTTTTTTCTCGGCCCCCCCTTGACGAACCCCCCCCAAATTTTCAAGGGCTGCTCAGAAACAAAAAGTGCCATTTTCCTGAAAAGTTCAGCCAATTCCGTCCACAAACGCCAAAGTTATTAGACATAGAATTTTCAAAAATCCCATAGAGAAAAAATCCTAACTATATATACCTACTGGCGACGGTAGTCATTTTAGATGCCTTGACCAGACCCACTCTGTGCACGCTGTCGATCCTTAGCATGGCTCCCCACCCTCGCAAGCATCTCCCCCAGGCAGTGGTCACCCCCGCTCTCTGTGTTATGCATGGGTAATAAACCTCCCCCCATCTGCGCTGCTCTTCCCTGAGAATCACACCCTGTGCCCGCCCGACACCTCCCTTTCGCCCTATTCACTACCGCACCCTCTGACACTCCTTTTCCTCTGTGTCCGATTGTCCAGGCCGGTCCTAGGGTATCAGCTAGCCCTGCAGATGTAGTTTATGGCCCCAGCTGTAAAGAATCACCCCTCTTCAAAGGAGTTATAGTAGATCAAGGCCCACACTCGATGAGATCCGTCACAGCAGACGCGTTCCTATTATCTGAAAACCATCCTGTATTGTGATTGGGGAGGGGACCGAGCCTGAAGCGGAAGATTCCAGGGATGACTCTTTGTACATCAAAGTTTTCACAATTATGTGTCACATTAAAAATATATAGCACTCCGACAAAGTAGTAAGATTATAAAACTTTAATAACTTATAAATATATACAAGAAAACAAAAACAGTAATAACATATAAACATTTTTAGGGAAAAACAACGAAGTAGCGGTCGGCTGTGCGAATAGTCCCAACGCAGCACAACGTCCAGATTTCTGGCGTGGGGCGTCGCGGGGGGTGGGTCATCAGTAGCAAACTGTTGTGTGAATAGTTCCAAGGCAGCAGAACGATGGCACCAAGGTGATGTCCAGTAAGTTGCCGCACTGGTTTTGGTATCCTACAATGCTGCTCCGAATAACGGCGTGGGGCGCCCCGGGGGAGGCGGCGTGAACGGGCCTCTCGAGGTGGAGTCTCATCTGTTGTAGTGGGGCGCCCCTTTACCGTTTCAGTTGCCATTCCGTCCGTTTTTGGTCCACTGTGTCAAAAGCCGCAATTCAGCTGAGTTGCGCCCACTCTTGCGGTGCAGCGATAGGCGGCTGTCACAGGACTCTCAAAATGGCGGCAGGCTGTTTCCTTTTTGGGCCTGGTCCACTGAAATGGCCCTGGGACACCTTGGAAATCGGACGCTTGTCTGCTAGGTCTTGGACCCCATTCTCGAAAGCGTCCCCTCCGCCTTGAGGATTCATCAAAAGTTTTGGGGGCCCCCGACTCCTGTAGGCTTCTGGTGGGGAGCGGCTGCCATGATTGCTCGCGGAATGACCACGACGGAGCTACGAGATGGTGGTGCTCTCATGGTGACGCCAGCTTCAGTCTGAAACATCCAGAAACAAGGTGGGGCTTTCATCGTTTGGGAAAAAAAAAGTGTTTGTTTTAGGTCATATGATCAAGCCTTCCATCATTAGGAAACCAAAAGTAAAATGAACCAATGAAAAGTTTTATAAACAAGTCACATGACCTGTTATGCGGCATAGGGTATAAAATGCGGAGAAAATACGTTGGCACGTGAGGCGGCGTCAGTAGCGGACCGATGTGCGAATAGGCCGAAGGCAACACAACGCGCCAAGATCCGGATGGCACCGAGGTGGTGTCCAGCAAGTTGCAGCACTGGTGTGGCCATCCTACAATGCTGAAAGTCGGCGTGGGGCGCCCCATTAGTCTGTGAGATGGCGTCAGTAGCGGACCGATGTGCGAATAGGCCGAAGGCAGCACAACGCGCCAAGATCCGGATGTCACCGTGGTGGTTTCATAGTTGAGAGGCACTTCATCTGCAGTGGGGCGCCGAGATCCGGATGGCACCGAGGTGGTGTCTAGTAAGGTGCACTGGTGTGGTCATCCTACAATGCTGAAACTCGGCGTGGGGCGCCCCATTAGCCTGTGAGATGGCGTCAGTAGCGGACCGATGTGCGAATGGGGCCAAAGGCAGCTCAACAATGTTTTCTGAATAAAAGACACCACAAGGCGCTGAGATGCCAAGATCCGGATGGCACCGAGGTGGTGTCTAGCAAGTTGTGGCACTGGTGTGGCCATCCTACCATGGTAAAAGTCGGCGTGGGGCGCCCTGTTGGCCTGTGAGATGGTGTCAGTTGCGGACCGATGTGCGAATGGGGCCAAAGGCAGCGCAACAATATTTCCTGAATAGAAGACACCACTAGGCGCTGAGATGCCAAGATCCGGATGGCACCGAGGTGGTGTCTAGCAAGTTGCTGTACTGGTGTGGCCATCCTACAATGTTGAAAGTCGGCGTGGGGCGCCCCGTTGGCCTGTGAGATGGCGTCAGTAGCGGACTGATTTGCGAATGGGGCCAAAGGCAGCGCAACAATAGTTTCTGACTGACACCACAAGGCGCTGAGATGCCAAGATCCGGATGGCAACGAGGTGATGTCTAGCAAGTTGCTGTACTGGTGTGGCCATCCTACAATGGTAAAAGTCGGCGTGGGGCGCCCTGTTGGCCTGTGAGATGGTGTCAGTTGCGGACCGATGTGCGAATGGGCCAAAGGCAGCGCAACAATATTTTCTGTATGGAAGATACCACTAGGCGTTGAGATGCCAAGATCCGGATGGCACCGAGGTGATGTCTACCAAGTTGCTGTACTGGTGTGGTCATCCTACAATGCTGAAACTCGGCGTGGGGCGCCCCATTAGCCTGTGAGATGGCGTCAGTAGCGGACCGATGTGTGAATAGGCCGGAACCAGCACAAGGCGCCAAGATCCGGATGTCACCGTGGTGGTTTCATAGTTGAGAGGCACTTCATCTGCAGTGGGGCGCCGAGATCCGGATGGCACCGAGGTGATGTCTAGCAAGTTGCTGTACTGGTGTGGTCATCCTACAATGCTGAAACTCGGCGTGGGGCGCCCCATTAGCCTGTGAGATGGCGTCAGTAGCGGACCGATGTGTGAATGGGGCAAAGGTAGCGCAAGAATATTTTCTGAAGAGGAGACACCACAAGGCGCTGAGATTCGGTTACCACCGAGGTGATGTCTAGCAAGTTGCCGCACTGGTGTGGCCATCCTACAATACTGCTCCGAATAACGGCGTGGGGTGCCCGAAGGGGGGGGGGGAGGCGGCGTGAACGGGCCTTCCTAGGTGGAGGCTCGTCTGCTGTAGTGGGGCGCCCCTTTACCGTTTCAGTTGCCATTCAGCTGAGTTTCGGCTGCTCTTGATGCTACAGCGACAGGCGGCTACAACAGGACTCTCAAAATGGCGGCCTGTTCTTTGGATTTGGGCCTGGTCCACTAAAATGGCCCTGGGACACCTTAGAACTCGGACGCTCGATTTTTTTTTCCTTTCCTGTACATGCAAAAAAAGGTAAATGCCCGGTACGTTACACGCTTCATCTGCCACGATGAACTCTCCAGAGGAACCGAAAAAAAATATAGTTATGGTAACTATACCATGCATCGTCATATGGAGAGGTGGCACCAATTAATTATAGTGCTGCATAAAAGAGAGATTTGGAGGAGAACCCCTGACCTGCTAGTACATTCATCAAAGAAGTGGCACTGACAGCATCAGAGGCAAGGGAAACGGTCCTAAATATTTAGAAGAACTTTGGAAAGATTAAAATGACATGTTTAGATTGTGGCAAATTAATTTCATGTGGACAGAGGAGTGTTACTCTAATAAATACAGCATATGAACATCATCATAGTCGATGGTTGGTAGAGACATTTTGACTATATCCTGGACCTGCCCGTCCTCGCCCAAAATGGCGCCGGAATAAATGGGACTCGTAACTCCTTGTTGTGTACTGGTTGCAGAACCTTGAAATCACGAGATACGTATGCAGTTTTGAAGCACATGGCGGGCGGGGACGAGAATTGATTGAATATTTCGACATCCCTATTGATATTAAGTTCTGATGTGTTATTGATTACTGTACTATTGAAAGTTCGAATTAACGTCACCCATGGTACTTGCCCGCAAATGTATATCTAGATAATTTTATTGTAACTGGCCCTGTTGTATTAATTATAAAATGTACGTCCACTGATTCCGTAACTGTTAGACACCTTAGTTCTTGCAACCTAATGGCCCGCCCGTTACGTTCCTCTACAGTGTAAATGTCTACTCATCATATACGATTACAGTTTGCTCCGTGGCCGGCCCACGTGGTTATAGGCTCGTATTTGTATAATGAAATTTTCACAATAAAGGTTTTTAAAAGAAAACATGGTAGTAGTATATACATTGGTAAAGTTTTTAATAATAGTCACTGTTTTAGAATCATTAAAAGGCAAGTGAAATAAAGCAGACCAATTACATGAAGGGTAAAAGGTATAATACGAAGCAACGCAGTAAAGATAAATGGTCAAGGGCTGTTGTGTTTTCTATTCCTGCAACATAAAGTGATCGATAAGAATCTCATATTCAGGCGTATCGGCGACTAAGACAGCAGGTCGACCCTCTTTTGCTCAACGGCTCCGTCATGGGACGAAGAAACGCTCTTTTTCTCGAAAAAAGAATATATTTTACTTGCAGGACAGTTGTAAATTTTCCGGGAAAGTACATTAGCCTGGAACATTATAACATATATTTAAGAAAAAATAATGTTCGGAAGTAATAAAAAGCCTAATTTTTAGGTCATATGACCAAGCCTTTCATCATTAGAATAAGAAAAGTAAAATGAACCAATGAAAAGTTTTATTAACAAGTCACATGACTTGTTATGCTTACGTTACGCGCTGCGCGCCCCGGATGACTTCCGGATGCGCTAACGCGGCGCGTCATATGACGCATTACGCGACAACGCAGGTCCAGAATATAGTCAAAATGTCTCCACCAACCAGCGGTCGGAACACAACCCCTTTCAGCAGGCTAAATAGTTCTGTTAAATGACAACAGAAGGGACAGGCAACAAGAACCATTAGTCAAAGAGGGGAGGGCTAGTTCTTCTCTACCGGGTTACATTGGGGCGCTACCGGAACTGATCGAATTGGTAGTCTACAGTGTTTCTGGATGTTTCAGACTGAAGCTGGGGTTAGCATGAGAGCAGCACCATTTCGTAGCTCCGTCGTGGCCATTCCGCAACCAATCATGGCAGCCGCTCTTTATCGTTATTTTGGGCGGGGTGGGTGGCGGAGCCGAGCTGTTTTGCAGTCATCATTGTGTGGAGTTCAGTTCATTTCACTAGTTTTGTATTTGTCATGAGGGGTTGTTCCTAATGTTTCTATTTTAGCGAGGTCAAAAAGAGATCCCATTAGTGGCCTACTGATTTTGCTCGATTCCTTTTCTTTTCTTTTTTTACACGATTTTTCGTTATCTGCAAAGACTAAACAGAGTATTGCGACTCTGTGTTTGTTTGTAAATAGAGAATGAACCAAAGAGAACCAATTCTAAATCAGTAAATACTTGGATAACAATCAATCAAATGGAGAGAGAAGCAGGCACGACGTATTACAACGGGGGCAAAGGCCTGCGTTAACTACCCTTCACTATGTGCAAAGAGAGAGTACTCCTAATAGAAATGAGGGGGGGGGCACCATTCAAAGCAGATCAGTGTGCATAAACACGAAAATGTTTTCACTTACCACGTACTTGACATTCGACGGTTTATGATATTTGCTATTAAAAAACTATTGAAATTCACTGAAAAAACCATAGGTTATAGACCATATATAGTTAGGAATTAGCATTTACAAAACCTTGAAAATTCACTGAAAAAACCATAGGTTATAGACCATATATAGTTAGGAATTAGCATTTAAAAAACCTTATTTTACTCACACAAAACCATTGAAATTCCATATATAGTTAGTTGCACTAACTATATATCGCGCACCCGCAATCCACTGCTGATGATGTCACATATTACATCATTCATGACATGGTCAGTGACATCACTGATGACATCACTGATGACATCTCAAATGACATCACTGATGACATCTCAAATGACATCACTGATAACATCTCAAATGACATCACTGATGACATCTCAAATGACATCACTGATGACATCACTGATGACATCTCATTTGACATCAATGACCACATCACTGATGATATCATTCATGTGACAATACAATGCATCTCCTCACACTTTAATATAACCTCTTTTACACCCAGTGTTAAATACAGAGTATAATTTTTTAAACCATTGACACACCAATACTAGTTACTACATACGCACTCAGTGATTCCTATGTTTACACACACATTCACTCATTCACCCATACAATCATTCATACATACAATCACTCATCTTTACAACACTATCATATGCACTCATACACCTATACAGACTCTCACACTCTGTCACTCATCCATGGAGTTACTCACACACCTAGTCAGTCCTGTAAAGAATCAATCACACTTCCATTTTCTAATCTATACATACAGTTAAACATAGAGCACCTTACATTTTGAAACATATACTAACACATACTTACTCTCTTATACAATCATTGATACAAGTACACATTGATCTGCACAGAGTCACACACCTCCCAGCCAGCCACACACACACTCAGTCTCCCATACAAATACTTGGGCAATCAATCAATAACCCATATAGTTACTCATATAGCTACTGATCAACACATGCAGCAGTTTACAGAACAACAGACATAATGATGCACAAATTAAGACAGTTTAGTCACTAACCCATGCACTCAGTGAGACACATTTAATCACTCACTCATACATTCAGTCATGCACCTACTAAATCCTTCGTCCAGACACTTATACATCTACTCATTCTTCAATAAGTAATACATATTTTAACTTTACAGAAACATACAGTCACTGGATGTTGTCATCAGTGATGTCATCAGTGATGTCATTTGAGATGTCATCAGTGATGTCATCAGTGATGTCACTGACCATGTCATGAATGATGTAATATGTGACATCATCAGCAGTGGATTGCGGGTGCGCGATATATAGTTAGTGCAACTAACTATATATGGAATTTCAATGGTTTTGTGTGAGTAAAATAAGGTTTTTTAAATGCTAATTCCTAACTATATATGGTCTATAACCTATGGTTTTTTCAGTGAATATATATATATATATATATATATATATATATATATATATATATATATATATATATATATATATATATATATTATTTATATATATATTACATACTGGCTGTCGCCAGGAGGTAGTTATAGTTAGCTCCTTGTTTCTTTCAAAAATATTTTTTTCTTTTTCCAATATCTTGGCACCGTTTGACAAATCTTCGCGAAATTTTCAAAACTAATGGTGGTCAAGTCGGCTGCTGTGTTGAAAGTTTCAGGTGATTCGTCAAGTGGCGGCCAAGAAAAAGGGGGGTCCCAAAACATGTTTTCTCCATGTTAATTTCCATGGGAAACCTTCGATATGGCTAAGGCCAGGACTGCTGAACGGAATTACACCAAATTTGGTAGAAAGGTAGCTCTTGGTTCAGAAAGCACTCTTTTTGTTAAATGATGTAAGTCCGTTCAGTAGTTCCTGAGAAATGTAGACATTTCTCAGATATCCAAATATCAACAAGAAGGCTCCGTGAACACTCCAGATCTCGAGTCAGCAATCTGATCAGCTGCCAACAGTTCCAACCAGTGAGTTTTGGCAGCCATCTTATGACTTGGTTGAACTGACCACAAGGAAAAAGGTTGAAAACATAAAAAATATGAAAAGGGGGCCGGGTAGAAACACCCTGACCACCTATGCCTGCTGAGGGGGAACATATATATCTATTCACTGAAAAAATCAAAGCTGACAAGGACGTTATAGTTAGGAAATAGAATTTATATATTTTGGGGGCGTGGCTACGAGTGTCAAGATGGTGATCGCACCTTAGGTGTGCTCCGGACCCCTCCGTCATCCGCTCTGCCATCACCTGCCAACCTGTGCCACATATCTTGCTGCCTGGGGGCCTCCGGAGCTCCGCCTGGGGCGCTGGGCACAGACTTGGGACCGTGTGGGCTGCCCTGGTCTCTTGGATCCACTTCGTGGCATCCCTCAAGATGGTGGCCGCCGCCACGCTGATCACAGGGCCGCTAGGCTGAACGTGGGGACTTCCCTCCGTGTCACAGGACCTGACTGAGCTCCCCTCCTGAAGGACCTGGCGGCCCTGAGTTTCCACGTGCTAGGTTGTGTGGTGCGACAGCAGCGACATCAGCTGCAGACTGAGTGGTGGAGAATTGGCGGCATCTGGCGGCTGGTGGCGCCCTTGTCTTCGGCTTGTCTGTGCCCCTGTGCCAGCTGGCTGCTTGCTGTGACTCTTTTGGACCAGTGTGAGGGGGACCGTGAGCGATAGTGCTTCTTCTGCTGCCTCCGAGGTCTGGCCTGACCTTGCCGGGCTGCGGACCCATGTGGGGAGAAGATTCATGGTTCCTTCAGTTGGCGCTGTGTGCGGCCGGGGATGAGGCCCCCCTGCTGTCCCCGAGGCCCGACTGACAACACAGGCATCGCGGGCCCCATCGCTGGCACGGCCCGCTGCGGCGGGGGTCCCTGGTCAGATCTGGGCTTGATTTGGCAGTGCCAGTGCCGTGGGATTTTGCCAGACTTGGGGACTGTAGGTAGCAGTATCTCATCATTGCCCCTCAGTGCCCAGACAGACATCATCAGCGCCGTGGGCTCCCGCCTGCTGCGCGAGTTGCTGGAGTGGTGATCTCGAGTTTCCCTGAGGCCCTGGCGGACATCACCTGTGTTGTGTGGTGCCGCCTGCTGGGTGGCCTGCTGAGGATGACCTCCCCAGTCATCCCCTGGGCCCCAACAGCCGCCATTGCACTTGTGGGCCTTCTTCAGCTTTGAGACCCACTAGGAGTGGAGAACTTGCGACATCTGCATGGGAGTGGCCTGCACATGACCTGATTGGCCCTGGTGAGCCCTGGGCCCTAGCCAGGGCCGGTCTGCCCGTTGCAGGCACCGGGCAATCCCCGGTGCACCGCAAGGGTGGGGGCTGGTTTTGGACCCCTAGGGGCTGTTTTTGTTACAGGACCGTTTTTGCAGCATAGCTGAAAAATCAGCCCTGTAACAAAATCGGGCGAAAACCGGCCCCGGCAAAGAGCTCGGTCGCACCCCCAACGGCCCCCGGAGGGGGGGGGGGGCGGCTTAGCACTTTGCCAGGGCTGCTTTTCAGTCCCAGTCCGGCCCCGGTCCTAGCCGCTTCTACGGGTGCCGGTGGCTGCCGGTTGGTGGTCTACGAGGGGAGGAGTGTCCCTGCCAACTGGCCTGGAGTTAAGGATTGGGGCTGCAGAGGCGTCTGGGCTTTGGTGAGGTTTCGGCCATTGATCGGGCGGCAGGCAGGGTGCAGAGGGGCCCTTGGATAGCACGGCTCCTCCTCTCCCCCTCCTCCTCTCCCTCCTCCCCCCATTTCTACATGCCTCATACAACCTGCAGCAGAGGGGCACTTGTCCTTTGGGGTGGTGGCAGTGGCGAGGCCTGCTTGGCCCCCACTCTCTGGGCCTGGGGTGTGGACGGAATTGCTTGGCCGCCACTTCGGGCGGCTGTGACCCCCCCAAACCCAGCATGGTGGTCTGATGACTCCCTGGAAGCCCGGCCATAGCTTCTTTTCACAGCGTCTGTGTTGCCTCCTAATCCTTTCCTTGGGCTTGTCCCGGATCATTGGTCATTCTTCACTCCTGGGATCTTCTGCCTGCACCGGCCCTTTAACCCTGGACCCGCCGTGACCCCGGACCTTTACAGATACTTTGTGTGGCCGCCCCAGTGGAGTGTCTGATGGCCTTCGAGGCTGGGACCTGCGTGCGGCCCTGGATCGCTGCCTTGCTCCTTTCTTCTCCCTCTCCTTCGGCTGCACTTTTCGGGCGGCAGCAGTTTGATCCAGGCCGAGTCTTCACGTCTGCTGTTTGATCCTGCTAACCCCCGTCCAGCACGTGTTGGCCTGTCACCTTCCCACTGCAGGGTCGGGGTGTGGGGACTTCGAGCCAGTGATTTCCTGGGGTTGCCATGGGCAGAACGGATAGGTCGCCGAAGGCCCCTGCCACCCAGATGAAAATTGACTGCTTCACCACCTTGGAGGCAGGGGCAACCGGAGGTGTGACTGATCAGGAAGCTCCTCCATCCGCCGATTTGGCCACCATCCTCCAGGCCATCCATGCCTCACAGACGTCGGTGGAGGGTAAGATGGCAGAGGTGCGAGTAGACGTGACTCTCCTTCGATAGGATGTCTGAAACGCCACGGCTCGGATTAAAGAGACTGAGACCCGGATCTCTGCTGTGGAGGATGACATCTAGCAGCTTAAGGGGCAGGTGGTCCACCTCCAGTCGCACACTCAAGAGTTACACCATCGGGCGGAGGATGCCTGAAAACAGATCCCGAAGCAATAACCTCCAGCTTTCCAGAAGGGGCGGAGCAGGGCCGCACAGTGGACTTCCTGGAGAAATGGCTGCAGTTGTGGATCCCGGAGGTTTCTAGCTCTCCCTAGTTTGCGATCGAGCAGGCCCACCAGTCTTTGGCCCCAAACCAGCACCAGGAGCACCTCCCGCCCATTCATAATGCGGGTTCTCAACTTCAAAGACCGGGATGCCTGTCTGAAGCTCGCAAACAACAGCGGCAACGCTATGAGAATGGCACAATCATGATCTTCCCAGACTACATTCGCGAGGTCCAGGGCAAGCGCGCTCTTTTGGGGAGGTCAAGCAAAAGCTGAGGGCACTTAACATTCAGTATCGGCTCCTCTTCCCAGCCCGCCTGCGGGTGGTGTACGCGAACAAGATGCAGCAGCCAATATTGCTCTCTGAGAGACCATCAGCCGGGAGGCACGCCGGCTCTTCCGGCCGTTTGGATGGCAGTGGCTCTCCACCCGGACACTCGGCGATTGATCTCCCGGACTCAGACCTCTCCTGTAGACCGATGCTCCTGAGGGACCCAGTCTGAACTGGTCTCTGCCCGCCGGGCCTGGCTCTGCGGCCAGAGATGGTGCTTTAGCTCAGTAAATGTCTTTTCTTCCCAATGGACTCATAAACACACATCCAGACAAGAGGAGGGGTTGTCCACGCTTCCCCATTACCAAGCATTTTAGTTTGGTTGTTCACCCATTGATATTGTTAGGGTGACAGATGCTTCTGTTCTCAAAGTGTAGGGTGGGGGGTGGGAGAGGGGTTGGAGTGGGACCGTTGTCCCATGTTTTGTTATCGTTTACTACTGTTTTCCTGTGCCAACACCCACACGACACTCGGATCTACCCCTATATGAGTCCACTATCCATGGTCCGTCCCACAGACGTGCTTCGCCGTCGAATCTCCAGGGACCGATGAGCTACTGCAACGATCTCCAGTCCCCATGACTGACACACCATCTCCGAAGGCAGCCCCCCTCCATATTTTATCATGGAATGTTAATGGCCTACTAGACCGCCACACTGCGTTACACACAGCGCCTAAAGATAGGAGTGCTTCTGCTTCAGGAGATGCACCTGATGGGAATCACTGCCCCTTCCTAGCGCGTTACGGCTTCGATAGGGTTTGGCACTCGGGCTTCGATCGAGGTTCTCGTGGCGTGGCCATAATATTGTAACGCACCCTGCCCTTTGTACTTACACAAGTTATTCATGACTCGCAGGGCACGATCGTGATTATTTGCGGTATATTGGGTGCACTCCCCTAAATCTTGTGTCCTTGTACTCACCCCCCTTGATGCTCGCCACAACTTTAAAATAATCCACAGCTATGCTGCCCACCCTCACCCTGGGGTCCACTATTATTGGGGGCAACTTTAACACGGTCTCCACCCCGCTTCTCGACACGACAAGTCCTCCATGTACTTCCAGGCTGGTGCCAGCGAAACAACTAATAAACTGGGCTGAATCCCTGGGCCTTTCCGATGCATGGCGAATCTGGCACCCACATGCTAAACAGTTCACGCACACCTCCACCGCACACCGCACGCAGGCACTCATAGATGCAACTTTCATTCCCTCTACGGACAGCACCACAATCCAAGACGTCCGAATACTCCTGAGAGGTATCTCCGATCATTCCCCGCTTCTCCTTAGTACAGGGGCTCCTCCCCCTTACTCGTGCCCAGTGTGGCGGTTGAAGGCTCGGTTCCTTCAGGACAAGGAATTCAAGAAGGTGGTGGGATCAGAACTGAAGCAGTACTTCGCCACCAACATAGGGTCAGTTTCTTCCCCGGGTACCCTGTGGGAGGCCGGCAAGGCCGCTATTCGTGGACATACCAAAGGCCACATCCAGCGTTAGCGGCAGGCCTAACTGCTGCAAATCACCTCACTGGAGGCGCAAGCACTGCACCTTGAGCAATCCCCCTCTACTGATGGCGACGCAGCTCATGAGCGGCGCCTATGAGCATTCGAGCTGAAATCAAGCAGCTCTCGTTGGAGGCCACCAAGCTCCTGTGGAGATCTTCAGTAGCCAGAGTTTATGGCTGGGGTGATAAAAACGGCACAATCCTTCATAGGCTTGCCACGTATCCCAGAGCGAGCCGTATTATCCCAGAAGTGCTGGATCAAGAGGGGTAGACACAATGGTCCCCCGTGGCCATGGCCGGCGCCTTTGCCGCCTTCTACCGTCACCTTGATGCCAAACGAACCCCGGTACGGTCGCTCAGCGAACTTATGGACGCTGGAGGTGCCCAACCTCCCTCAGCTGGATTCTACTGCTCAAGCCGATCCTGACTACCCAATCTCCCCTGACTTGATTAATGAGGCTATTGCTTACACCTCGTCGGGTAATACTCCTGGCCCAGATGGCCTTCCCTAGGAATACTATGCAGCATACCGGGAAGCCTTTGTGCCTTGCCTCGCTGACTTGTATGTCAAAGCATTAGAGAAAGGTTCCTTCCCGCCCGAGACGGAGATGGCCACCATCGTGGTCCTCCCGAATTCACAACCGCCATCTCCCCACTGCGCTGACTACCATCCCATCTCCCTGATTAACATGGAAGTTAAATTGTATGCCACAATCCTTGCCCAGCGGTTGAAGCCCTACCTTACCAGTGTGGATTAATGCCCCAGCGAGGCACCAGACACTGCCTTCCGGTGGTTGCACCTGGCCCTGGCTCACCGCCAGGTGCTTTCCCGTTACTTGGCGCTCATTCTCATCAATTTTGAGAAGGCATTTGACTATGTGGACGGGACATACCTAGACGACGTGCTAGCTGCGATGGGTTTCGAACCTTGCTTCCGTCAGCTGGTTGGGGTTTTTGTAAGCCCTGCCTCAAGCACGCGTCTTGGTCAATGGGGCTCCCGCCGACGCCTTCCCCATTCAAAGGGGAACGAGACAGGGATGCCCCCTCTTGCCCCTTCTCTTTGCCTTGGCGATGGAGCCTCTAGCGACCTTAATTCAGTCTGAGAATCTCGTTCGAGGATCGGAATGGCCCAACTCTGAAGTGGACAAGATCGCTCTATATTCGGACGATGTCCTGCTCTTTTTAACCAAAACTGCCCAATCAGGTCCCCGTTGTCTCCAGATCCTGCACTCTTTCGGGCAAACCTCCGGCCTCCGAATTAATTCCAATAAGTCCGTCCTGGTCCCACTCCATCTCTCCAGAGAATGCTACAACTGGCAGTCCACGATACCGCTTTGGCATCAGTCTTTTAAATATCTTGGGATCTGGGTTGCTCTCCTCCTAGAACTGGGATGGTCCCTCAATGTCACCCCACTCATGAAAGAAGCTAAGGCGGATCTCCACAGATGGCAGACACTACCCCTGAACCCTTTGGGAAGGGTCGCCTTGTTTGAAATTATGATTCTTCCCAGGATTCTTTACGTCCTCCAAAACACCCCCTCCTGCTTCCCACGGGCATGGTTTCGGGAGCTAGATACTATGGCTACTAAATTCCTCTGGGTGGAGGGAGGGCCCGGCTGGCGTTAAACACTTGCCGGATTCCATCATTCGATGGTTGCATGGGAATGACACATTTATACCTATACTGCTTGGCGACTCGTTTACTGATTATACACGACTGGTTCAACGGGGGCTGGCCCGACCCGGCCTATAGACTTGAACTAAGTGAGCTCAGCCTGCCCAAAATCCAAGCCCTAATGTACGGGGAATCCATCCCATCCACCTTGCCTGACGTCATGTGCTCTGCGCTCTTAGCCTGGCGGGCTGCTCTAAGACATACTGAGTGGACACACAAACTCACCCAACACACGCCTCTGTGGCATGGTACATGGCTCAGGGAGATCGATCAGTGGGTTATAGGGATTTAGAGGCTGGGATCTTATAGGGATCTCTCAGCTCGTTGATGTGTGGGCAAGCTCTTGTGCGCTCTTTTAAAGACCTCCAGTCCAGATGTTCCCTGCACCCATCACAATTTTATAAATATCTACAACTGAGACACGCCCTCCACGTACACATACCGGACAATGCCAGGAGCCCTGAATACAGTCCCCCGGAAGCACAGATAATGCTAGGCAACTTGGTGAAGGGGGGTATTTCCTGCATCTACCGGACACTGGTCAACAACACCCGACCTCACTAGACTGACTCAGTGACTAATGGGAGAAGTGGGTAGGCCCGTTGGATGAGGAGGACTTGCGTGATGCCCTCATGTCACCCAAAATGGTCACCACTTCCGCTAAACTCCACTTGATCCAATTATATTATTTACATGCGGCCTACTCAACCCCGAAGCGCCTACATCGAGCCAGCTTCTCCCCATCCGCCTCATGTGCGAGATGTGGTCAAGATCCAGCCAACTTCTTCCACATGGTGTGGGCATGTCCCCAACTAGCTCAGTTCTGGGGTGAGATCGAAAGTGAACTGACTGAGGTCCTGGGGTGGGAGGTTCCTCATGATCCACGTCACTCCCTTTTTGGGATTACAGATGGACTAGAAGGGTCCAGAAACGAGAAATGACTTTACAACACAGACATGATTGTGGCCAAGCAGGACATAACCGCCCCCGGAAGCTTCCCACGCCACCAGGTTCTGAGAAATGGCGAAGGAGGGTGGATTGGTGCGCGGCACAAGAAAAACCCATGTGTGAGGCACGGGGTGTCCTAAGAAATACCGGAGGGTGTGGGGCAAATGGTCGGGTGCCGTGGTGTAGCCTGAACTCTATACATGATGTTTGTATTCAATGCTGCAAGGTGGGGTTTAAAAGCAATGTCTTTGCTCTGTTAAGTGTCTCGTGTCACTATTCGTGCTATCCAATGTCGTATTGCTGGTGCTTGTTCTTTGTAAAAAGAATAAAATTGTTTATCAAAAAAAGAATTTATATAATTTATATATATATAATTTCTTTTAATGAAACAACTAAAAAAAGACTTGGACAGCGGCTTTTTCCAAGATGTACTGAGAGTCTTACATGATACTGTATGTGCCATTTCAAATTTTGTTTGGTCTGTGCCCCTGCAAAGATTTAAATATTATGCAACTGGAAATCTGGGCAATATTCAAATGTCTCTTTTTTATCTAGAGATGATCTACAATGGACTTCCTTGAATAAATCCACAGGTTCATCACAGGTATATTACTTACCGCCCAAGTCACACACGTTTTGGAAAGGTGAAAGATCAAAGGCTGTTATTACATCCTTGCCACAGAGAATCCAAACAGAATTCATGAGACGCATAAACTTTAACATCTCATCCTCCGACCTGATAAAATGACAAAAAACACACATTTTCAAAGGTCATGGAACAGCAATGATTGTGTGCATATATTCTTTTGCCAAATGGTTAATCTGTCAGGTTGTGCATGTAACAGTTTGAGAAGTGTACTTGGACAATGACCGCTAGCCCATCTACCACCTATCAGGAAAGGTTAAAATGACTCACCACCACAAAGTTATTTTTGAGCCTTGTACGAAGTTCGACTATTTTAGCCCTTTTTCAAAGCTAAGGAACGTTTCAGGGTTCTGTTGTGAAAATTACAGCTATGGGATTTGTCTGGTGTCATACTAAAGCAATTCAGAATGAGAGATAGCAGACTGGGGAGCATATTAGCAACAAATAGCGATATTTATCGCTAAATGGGCTTAGCGCATTTTTTTATCGCTGTCTATCGCCGGTTATTATCGCAGAGATTACATGCTATTAGCAACGTTTATCTCTAATGCGATAAAATATCCGGCGATATTGGGGACTTAACCTGAATATCCATATCCTATCCTATCCTATATTAAGTCATGGTCTGAGCAGGCGTTAGGTTCTGGCAATATTCGTGCTCAGTGCGACTTTTTTAATCGCACAGCCTGCCTTGCTAATATGCGATAGCTGTGTTAGCGACTGCTTTCAGTCGCTAACAGGTTGGGTACGCCCACATAGCATGTCATTAGCGATAAATATCGCTGACATGCAAAGTGGGCCCCAAACTGGTCGCTATCGCCTAAAAGCTGTCACTAACTGCTGTTAGCGACAGCTTGCTAATAGGGCGATACATTTATTGCCGATTTAGCGGGACTTGGCCCGCTAAAGCGGCGATAGTGCCCTTGCTAATATGCCCCTGGGTTTTAAAGTTGCTGTGAAGTTGAAGTGAGTCCAGACTGTACTCCCCTACAGCGTCCTCATAAGGCATCAGAGCATCAAACGGCTGATCCTCCCATGATATGGAAACAGCAGTTAGGATAAGAGTTCTTTCTAAGCTGCAAGAAGACCCTTTGAGGCTGCAGAATGAACCATCATTTACAGGTTATTGAGCCTGTGGCTAGATGACAAAAGTAAAAGGCCCTGATGAAAAACGTTTAAGAGAATTGTGAGGAGGACTAGTTTAACCCAAACATTCCTTAACTGTCTTAGCATAACTTCATACTTTTCCCACTCATAAACCACAAATCAGCCTTCCCATCTCTCATTTTTTAAATACATTTTTACATAACAACTTGCAGTTATTCATTTTACCTTCCATCTTAAGGTTGTTTCTGGAACTCAGGCAAAGGCTCCTCCACCACATTCCATAATTAGGAAAATCTTACTCTACCTCCTCATTCAGCATTTTTGTAGCTAGCTGCCATTTTAAAAATTCTATTAAATAGGCACCTCTTCTTCACCTATTTAAATTTACCATTAGCTAGCAAAGTGGCATTAAATATATGATTATTTTCGGCAATAGATCAGGACCCATCTCTAGAGTTCTTCTGTACCCAATATGTTCCAGATGTCAGTTATGTTTTTGTTCTTGAGTTCAGGTCTTAGCTATAAATATATATTTTTTACCCCAATGATTGTATTTTATAGCATACTCCCGATCATTTCACAAATGTCATCTGTGGGTATTTTATTACTTGTGCCAAAGACTGCTTGGGACAGGGAGACATGTCTAAGGCATACATGCTAGTTTATTTCAGGGTTGTACATTGAAATATAAACTGCAGAAATATTGTGCTACCAAAATATCATGGGCAAAACATCGCATCGGGGACCATAATATTGAGAGAGTGCATATAGGTAAATATAGATTTACTCATAAATCCACATCTGCATACCTATGTCTCTATATTATATATATATATATTACCTACTGGCGGTCGCCAGTAGGTAGTTATAGTTAGGAGCTAGCTACCATAGGAAATCCGCAACATTCTATTGAGAATAACTCTGGCTCCGGTTGAGGAATTTGCATGTAATTTTCCAAAATTTCAGCCAGCTCTGCTCCGCTCCTTCCCTGTAAGTTTCGAGGGGATTCGTGAAGTAGGGGCTGAGAAAAAAGGGGGGTCCCAAAACGTGTTTTTCTCATGTTAATTTCCATAGGACGTTCTGACAAGTCTACAGCCCGAACCGCCACCAAACTTGGCAAAATTGTAGGGACTGGTACGCAGATGTGCCTTTGCTATATTTGGTGAAAATTGCTCCAGTGGTTTTTATGAAAATTAACTTCAAAAACACATATATATCTATAGGCGCGCTACGAGCGCTCACTGGTGCGCGTACCGGGGAGCGCACCCGGCGCGCTACGGGAGTGCGCGAGCGGAAAGCTGATTGGCTCTCGGGTGTCTGTCAATAGTCTAAACAGTCCGGAGAGTCCGCCATATTGTGTCTCGGTAGAATCGAGACACAAGAGGTGAAAATAAAAAGGGGGACATGATTAAAAGGGGGCAGAGTAGACACCCCCTGACCCCCTAGGTTTTCTGAGGGGGGCCTAGAAGGACCCTGAAGGGCAAAAAAACAGTTTTTTTTGTTGCAATTTTCACGGGGTAAGCGCTGTGTGCGTTCCCAGGTACGCTCACCGGTATGCGCACCGAGAGCGTATCACAGGGAGAAATATTGAAAGAAAATGGTGTAAAATAAGAATTTGGATTGCTTAGAGGTAGGGTAGCTCTAAAAAGAGCTGTTGTGTTATGTGGGTGATTTAAGTACCTACAAGTAGGTGCCGATGCAGAGTCTAAAATTCACTTTAATACAATCACTTCGCTACTACCTCATAAATTAGAAATAAAAATGAATAATATGTCAACTAATTTTTATTTTGTAAATATTCATTTATTGTTCGGAATTTTCATAATTTAATAGAACTTGTAGCATGTCCTCATCTGGAATTTCCTTTTCAATCATATGATCAGGAATCTCCTCATTATAAGTGTGCCATGATGATTGTTGGAATTCTATTGTATCCAAACATTCGATAAATTCTTCGTCAAGAGATTCATCCCAAAAATTATGTATGTCATCTCCTCCTTGTGATAAAATGGTGCTGTCGATATCCGTGACATTTCGAATTTCAAGAAATGTAGTTGAAATTTCAAAAGAAATTTCCTTGGTCTCCTCGTTCTGATCCATTTTAATTTCAAATTTCTTGCTGTAAATTGCAGAAAAAAGTAATCACTTTAATTTATCGTTTTTAGTAATACATAATATAAAAGTAGCTTAATGAAGTATTTAGTTCTTTAAAATTAATTGGTAGTGTATAGTATCAGGCAGGAACTAGACATATAAAGCACTGCATGTGATGAAGCCTATCTTAATCCATAATTCTAACAGAATGACTGTAAATAGCTAACAGAAAACATTTTCCAAATTATCTTAAAGTGTACAACATAGTCCCCCTTACAAATTAACAACTCACCTTTTTGAAAGTAGAAGAGTTAGTACAGTGTAATTCAAACTCCAGAAATTGAGCACCCAAAATTCTTCTCAAAAGTACCTCAGACAGGAGTATCACAAAATGGCCGTGTTTTCCTCTCATTTAAGATATATACATAGCCAATTATACTTCATCACACACAAATTCAAAACGAAAGTAACATTTTGATTGGTTGTAAATTTCAATACTTTCAAATCTGTTTTCTCCATGCAATTTTCCATAGGACATTTAGACACGGCTAGAGCAAAAATCGCGGGGTAAGTGCTGGGTGCGTTCTCATGTGCGCTCTCCGATACGCGCACCCTGAGCGCACCACGGGGAAAAACAGTGTAAAAAAATATAGTAAAAAAAAATAATTTAGAGTGCTTAGAGGTAGGGTAGCTCTGAAAACGGCTGTTGTGTTATGTGGGTGTTTTTTGAACCTACAGGTAGGTACCAATGCAGAGTCTCAAATTCAAGAGGAAGACTCTATTCCCCTCATCTGTAAAATGTACACCATCTCTCCTATAGATGCCTTGCATGTTGTAACGCAAGTTGTTGTGGTAAATGGAACCCATACCATAGTCTCTGAGGAAAGCAGAAACAGATTTATTTACATGTTTCCTTGCTTTCTCAATCTGTGGACAAAATTGGTTGGACCAGTTCCATTTTTGCCTTTGGCATATATTAGAAAATACCAAGGCAGTTTTTGGAAAAAGTGACATCAATTGCCCAAAGATGTCCTTTAAAAGCATTTCCAGACCTACCCCAGTCAAAGTGCCCAGGTCATTGCCACCACAGTGCACAATTATAAGGTCAGGCTTTGGTAGATGCATAAAGGATTTTATCAATGGTATCAATTGGTGACTTCTCAATCCTCTCTGTCCAATCCACACAATGTCCACATTTGGTAAATTAAGGTTGTAAATACCTCTGTTACTTGCACATTTTTCACTCCAGTAGACAAAGCTATGACCCACAAACCAGACTTTTGGCATCTTGAAGGTAGATGTGCTTGTATTCAGATGAGTTGTGGAAATGAAATGGCAGTTTGAAAGTAGGAGTTATGAAAAAAAAAGTGGTTGAGATTCAGTGCACTTGAAAAACAAGAAATGATTAGTGCTTTCTTAACATTCTCCGCTGAAAATTAGGGTGCATGTTTTTGTTTCTTGAAAGAAGTCATTTTAATGGTGGAGAAAAAGTCATTGAAAGAAACATTGCACATGTTAGCTAATACATTGAGAGGTCAAACACCCTTGCTGGATTCTTTTGCAACATACTATGCTGAACTTTTGAACTGTGTGGTGGGTTAGGAGGAAGTTACCATGGTAACAGGGTGAATGAGCACTGGGGGGATGGGTGAATATTATGTGAGTTTCACAGTGTTCAATTGTACAACCAATTAAAATGTGCAGTTTGGTTTTGAATTTGTGTGGGAAGAATTTTCATTGGTTATGTACAAGAATATGGGTCTGTATTGAGAAAGAATCTGTGCCATTTTGTGAGGCTCCAGTGACAGAAGCATTATTCAGAGATTCTGCTTAAGAAAATCTGTTGTGTGTGACTGACACTGTTCTACATCTTTCAAAGCATTTTTAAAGGTGAGTAATGATTCTTTTAATAAAGATAGACTGCTGTATGCACTATGGGGAAGATTAAGAAGCATATTGCACTTCTTTATTCTTGCATTTTGTGTCATGTTTTTTTGTAATGCTGTTTAAAAATAGAATGGTGCATATTGGAAATGTATTTTGAAAATGAGTTGGGTCTCTGCTTTGTTTCTGTAGTGTTCATTTAAATGAGCTGTGCTTTGTGTCAAAAAAGATTTACTATGGAAAATGTTTTCTGGTAAAAAGTCTGGTTTTTAAATTTTGGTGAAGGATCACATTGAGTGTCTGTGTGAAATAAGGAATTATATTTTCACATTTTTCAATAATGTCACCTGTGCCTTGTAACAGTTTGCCTCTCTTAGGTTAAAATGTACTCTGTGCCTGTGTCTCATGTCGCTTTGCACGTGTATAATCTCTCTTTTTCTGTGTGTCATTTCTCACCTTGTGTGTGTGTCATGACATGTGTGTTATGTGCCTAAGATCACACTGTGAGTGAAGCTTGATTTTAAATGGATCTGGGTGAATAAAATGCTTAGTTGATGTCTTTAAAAATATGGAAGTACATGTTTTTTAAAGACATGGTAGATTACATGTAACATCCTAGTCATGTGCCTAAGATTACACTGATGGATGAATCAAGCTTCACTCACAGTGTGATCTTAGGCACATGAGCAGGATGTTACATGTAATGAGAAATTCATGTTATGTCTTGCTTATATATAGGGGGCCTGTTTTTTGCCAGTAGAGACAGTGAAATAATATGAGCAGAGACACACATACTGCTTGCAGAGACAGACATGGTAGATAATATGTAACAACTTGGTCATGTGGTTAAGATCACACTGTGAGTCTAGCTTGATTTTAAATGGATCTGGGTGAATAACATGCTTAGTTGATGTCTTTAAAAATATGGAAGTACATGTTTTTTAAACACATGGTAGATTGCATGTAACATCCTGGTCATGTGCCTAAGATCACACTGATGGATGAATCAAGCTTCACTCACAGTGTGATCTTAGGCACATGAGCAGGATGTTACATGTAATGAGAAATTCATGTTATGTCTTGCTTATATTTAGGGGGCCTGTTGTTTGCCAGTAAAAACAGCGAAATAATATGAGCAGAGACACACATACTGCTTACAAGGGCAGATATGGTAGATTATATGTAACATCCTGGTCATGTGCCTAAGATCACACTGTGAGTCAAGCTTGATTTTAAATGGATCTGGGTGAATAAAATGCTTAGTTGATGTCTTTAAAAATATGGAAGTACATGTTTTTTAAAGACATGGTAGATTGCATGTAACATCCTGGTCATGTGCCTAAGATCACACTGATGGATGAATCAAGCTTCACTCACAGTGTGATCTTAGGCACATGACCAGGATGTTACATGTAATGAGAAATTCATGTTATGTCTTGCTTATATATAGGGGGCCTGTTTTTTGCCAGTAGAGACAGTGAAATAATATGAGCAGAGACACACGTACTGCTTGCAGAGAGAGATATGGTAGATTATATGTAACATCCTGGTCATGTGCCTAAGATCACACTGTGAGCCTAGCTTGATTTTAAATGGATCTGGGTGAATAAAATGCTTAGTCGATGTCTTTAAAAATATGGAAGTACATGTTTTTTAAAGATATGGTAGATTACATGTAACATCCTGGTCATGTGCCTAAGATTACACTGATGGATGAATCAAGCTTCACTCACAGTGTGATCTTAGGCACATGAGCAGGATGTTACATGTAATGAGAAATTCATGTTATGTCTTGCTTATATATAGGGGGCCTGTTTTTTGCCAGTAGAGACAGTGAAATAATATGAGCAGAGACACACATACTGCTTGCAGAGACAGATATGGTAGATTATATGTAACATCTAGGTCATGTGCCTAAGATCACACTGTGAGTCAAGCTTGATTTTAAATGGATCTGGGTGAATAAATTGCTTAGTTGATGTCTTTAAAAATATAGAAGTACATGTTTTTTAAAGACATGGTAGATTGCATGTAACATCCTGGCCATGTGCCTAATATCACACTGATGGATGAATCAAGCTTCACTCACAGTGTGATCTTAGGCACATGAGCAGGATGTTACATGTAATGAGAAATTCATGTTATGTCTTGCTTATATATATGTAACATATATAACACACCCTGGATCTTGATTGCACAGCTTTGAGCCTATTTCAGAAGTAAGAGACCTAACAGACATGGTGCCTAAGATTTCCTACTAGTACATGTACTAAGCAAATTATTTATATAAACAGAGAATGGTAGTGGTGTTTCCAAAAATTGGAAAAGACCGCACATTCACTAGTACTAGTAAGGTCAGAAAACGTACTGGACAATCAATAGAATCTATCTTGATATCAAAAAACGGAGTGCTACAAGGACCAGTATCCCCCACTACCAAGAAGGAACACAATTTATCAAGCCAAAGGATTGACAAATAAACATATAGGCAAAAATGGTCAGGAGAGCACAATCCTACAATGAAAGTATATACAAGACTAGTGCAGTATAAAGTCTGAGCAACAATGAATCCAAGCAAAGTCAACAAAATCTCATGGTGTGCAGGACAAATAGATGGATAGAGTTCATATTTTGTATCGATTGATTGATTGATAGCTTTATTTCGATATGCGTATATCATAAAAGCATTACACAATAATATAAAAACATCATATCGGAAACTCAAGACTGTACTTAATACATCAATTGATAAAAGCAGAATAAATAAGTTATTATTTTTTAAAAGAAGCATTAAATCGATAAAGACAGTCTTTTGAGACGTATCAACCAGGCCCATTTTAAAAATTTAGACACAGCACAAACAATAGGGGGGGGCAGTATTGGTCAATAAAATGCGAAGAGCCACAGAATGTTGGCGGATACCCATCTCATTACAAAGCGGTTTAAGCCAAAAAGATCTTGGGCGCGCATAGTCTGGACAGTCAAGAAGAAAATGCGCCACTGTTTCGCAGCAATCAGAACAAAGGGCACAGATGCGTGATAACTGCTTATTCGAATTCCATCTGGAAAGGAGGTCGGCTAGGGGTAAAGTTCCTAGTCTGAACTTGATGTACAAAGCCCGGTCCATTGGAATGGAGATAATATCCAAGAAGGGTTCGAAGGCAGTAACATCTTTGATCCTCAAATATGCTGCGGTGGAGTTGCAGTGATGTTGATTGCTCATGAGTTTTGAGGACACCCAACCCCAATATATTTTTTTCAGGATCTCCTTTGGCGGTGCTGAATGAGTAAACCAGCAGGAGCCCAGACCTAGTTCCCTGAGCAGGAGTTTAATGTCCCTGAGCCACTTGATCCTTTGCCAGCCAGCCGAATGCATTACCTCTGCCAGCCCGTCTGCATAGGATTTTAGTTCCGGGACCCTCCACAGTCGGGCCCACAATAGGAGGGGCCGGAGGCGGGCCAGGTCTTTAATTGGTTTGCAGCCCGCATCCATAAGCATTGGGACAGTCGGGGTACTCATCGGGACTGCCAATAGATCTTTGATGAACTTGTTCTTGCTTTAGACAGGGACTCCATGCCGCCCAGACCCCATAACTCTGCTCCATAAAGTGATGCCGGTACCGCTCTGGCCTTGTATATATCGATGATTGGAGATACACAATGTTTCGATGATGAGTTGTACTCCTTTAACAAGGCTCCCCCCACTCTTTTGTGAACCAATGTCATTTTGGTGGTATGGGGTACCCAACTCATGCTGTCGCTCAGCCGAATTCCCAGGTAGTCAAATTCTGCAACTTTTTCTAGGGGAATAGAGTTCAGGATAGGAGGGCGGCCCAGTTTTTTAGGAGGGTGCATTACTAGATATTTGGTTTTTTGTACATTTATAACAAGACCTCTCATTACACAGAAATCCTGAAACCGGTTCAGGAGTTTTTGGAGCCCCTGGGGAGTTTTTGAGATGAGAAGGGTGTCGTCGGCAAACAACAAAGTTGGAATCTTAACGTTGCAGAGTGTAGGGGCGTCTGCTGGTTCTTCGAGCAAGTAATCAACCACCCCGTTCACATTAAGCGAGAAGAGGGTGGGTGCTAGGACGCAACCCTGCCGAACACCCCTCTCTACCTTGATCTTGTCAGTCTTCTCCCCATTCAAGCCCCACCTGACCTGAGCGTAGTTCGCTTTGTGCAATTTCATTAGGAGGTCCACTATGTATGGAGGCATCCCAAGGCCGAACAGCACCCTCCAGAGTTCCTCCCTGGGAACAAGGTCAAAGGCAGTCTTCAGGTCTATAAAGGCCAGATAAAGACTGCCCTTGCCCAATACCACTACCTTCCAATACAGTAACAGGAGTCTGAAGACTTGTTCAATTGTTCCTGTGCCTGTACGGAACCCGGCCTGCATCTCGGATAATATGTGGTTTTCGTCTACCCAGGAGAGGATCCTTCCCAAAATTGCTTTTCCCGCCACCTTCTGGGTCGAGTCTATCAGGCTTATGGGCCTATAGTTTCCCGGTAGATCACGGTTTCCCTTTTTAAAAATTGGGACTACCTCGGCCCCTTTCCAGGACTCTGGGACAGACCCTCCCTCCATGATGGCATTAAGGAGAGCGGAAATCAACACCCCCCAATCACCTGGATTTGCGCGAAGAAGATCCCCTGGTAGCCCATCCGGGCCTGCTGCTTTTAATGGAGTAAGGGTTTTAATTAATTTCGTAACTTCTTGGGCAGAAAAAAGAACCATATCTCTGTCCAAAGAATAGGGGTGGAGAGTAAATTGGTCATTAAGTGGGCCTTCAATAGCACAGTAAAGACCCAGAAAATGATCAAACCATGCCTTAGCTGTGATAGTGCATGTCCTCAAGGTGTCATCAGGGCGCTTCCTACTACCCACCAAGTTCCAGAAACTTCTGGCATCTCTCCCTCGACTGGCCGTCAGGAGTTCCTGCCAGAAGTTATCTTCCCACTCCTTCTTAGCAACTCCTTGGCAAGATGAATATGACCTTCTAGCCTCCCTGATCCTTATTTGGGATTTTGATTTTACTGCGTCAATTAGCAAAGTCTTCGCCTCTCTGCACGTACGATTAAACCAACCTTGTCTAGCCCTAGAAGCTGGTCTCTTTCCATTAATGCTACCTGGGACAATAAAAAGGTCACTGAGAGCCAATGTTAGTTTGCAAAATCTTGCAGATACATCCCCCACCCCGCTCCCCAGATGATCAAGATTGCCTACAACTGCCGCTAAGATCTGCGCTATAGAAAGTAGTTTCTCAGTTGAAAGTGACAGCGTGACCCATTTTAGCCGACGACCACAATTCGAAACTACTGACATATCCGGGACTGAAGGGCACAGATTTTTTCTGCCTGAATCATCTAAACACCTGTTGGACATGGTAAGTGAGAGAATATTGTGATCACTTTCTACAGTGGATATAATAACCATATCCTTAACCATATTCCATAGGTGGATGTTAAGAAAAATATAATCTATTCTGGAGGAATGCGCAGGCCTGTTATAAGTATGAGCTCCCTTTTTATCCGAGTTAGTCCTACCATTGAGAGCCCTCAGGTCAAACTCAGATGTTATAGAGTTGACCTGGAGCACCACTTCCGACCATTTCTTAATTGGACTAAGCTCTAAAGCCGGTATACCCCACCTATTGTCAACAACCTCATGATCCTCTAGGACTTCTGGTCCAAGGGGCTCAAAAGTGCAATTGAAGTCGCCTCCCACCAGGGTGCAGTGTTTGTGTGGCGAGGATCGAAGCAAGGCTTCCAACCGTGCTATGACTGGGGATTCTCTGCCTCCCTTTACACCTCTGGCATAGATATTGAAAACATTTAAAATAACCTGGCCCTTATGATTTTTTAATGTGATGTTAAGAAGGTTGGGACATTGGGTATCGTGCTCGTCCACCCTGTGGTAAATAAATAATTAATTACCGGTACTATTTTTGAATACAGTGAATAAAACAGATAGCTCAATAAATAAGAGACAGGATTCGAGGTATCTTGAGTCTACAGGCTTTAATCAGGCATGAGGGAAGGGACAGGAACGGGATAGCCTGCATAGAATGGATGGCAGCTGCCGGGGAATGGGAATGGAATCGGATGGCATGGGCAAGGGTAAAAGGGTAACTTTCAGTAACAGCACACAATATATATACTAAAACATTTACATTACATTCAATACAGTAGGCGTAGCAGTAGGCGTAACTCGTAGCAGTCGCGAAAGATAAGGGCGAAATGATGTAACTAGAAGGCGTGTACAGGGCGTATACATAGACATGTGATGTAAACGTAACAGAAGTGTCATAAACGGGGCGGAAACATGGAGGGGGCTACCTGAGCAGCTGGGACCTTTAACCTAGTGGTGCGCGCAAACGGGCAATGACGTGTTACCAGGAGGAACTGGGGGCTATGACTTCTGCGCTAGAAGAAGAGACTAAAAGTCTGCGTTGTCAGGGCGACATGTACCTATGGCATATCTAGTATCTGGTGTTTGGAGTACATGTTGATAGAATCCAAAAGTTATCAGGGCAAAGGCTACTTGACACCAAGACTGGTGCGTGCATAATTCTTCATGTATTGCGTGTGCGAGGAATATTCTATGAATATTAATACAGTATTTCTCTTACATGGAGACAGAAAGGCTAGACCATGGCTGAAACTATTGATGCGATTCAGTAGCTTAGGAATGCAGAGAAGGAGGGCTGGACTGATAACTAGAAGCATAACATACTCTTGGCAGACTGGCAGGCAGAGCCAGGCCGGGCCGGGCACTGTGAGGCAGGAAGTAAGTGAAGGGTCAGGGATGCAGGTGGGGGCTGTATCGCTTCTCGGAGAGGGTTCAGAAGTCTGGAGCTTGAATCTGATGTCCGGGCCCTCTTGAGGCCTAGAAACGGGGACAATGCGAAGAATTAACGTGCACACTGTGAAACGTGGCAACATAGGCCTAATACTCGTTGCTTTCACGAGAACTGGAAACTGGCCTACTAGAGATGGACACAACTGTAATTGCGTCTTTAATCGACCATAGGGGGATACATGCATATCGATCATGCACATATAGCATAAGATGGGGAAGACGTAGGCACATATAACATGGCAAAATTTACTTTTCCACATTCCCTCCTTGTGCCCTACGTTTCCATCAGGAAACATCAATATTCATGATACCATCTATCTGTTCATATAGCATCATTTGCTCGTCTCGGATTGTCTTGGAACGGGATTTAGGACTAGGAATACAAGAGGTAGCACACATGCGGCAAATCGCAGGGCCACATTGTAAACAGAGGCAGCAACTGAATATGATCATTACTGCTATACCCAGGAATGACAATACTTTCCATCCCCAGGCAGATATGATACTCCAGAGCCAACCGGACCATGTCCAGGTGCCTGGATTCTGGTGCAACTGATGGGCAATTTTATGAAGTCTGGTTATAGCTGAATAAACAGACGGCGCGTTATTAGGAATGAAAATGCAGCAACTAGATCCGATGACTCTACAAGCTCCTCCTCTATCGGCCAGTATGACGTCAAGAACGAGACGATTTTGGAGCACGACAAATATCATAGCAGATTGCTCTTCAGTTAAGTTACCCAGAGCGGAAGTAGTCTCATTCACTACTGCTTCAAGGGTTCTGGTTAACCTACGTATTAACTTACTATTCTGGACAGGTCCTATAAAGAAAAAGAAACCTTTATTGAAGTCTTGATATTGTTCTAGAGTAGTTTCAGTTTGATCGACAATTGGGGACTCCCTTCTATGTCTGACGTGTACTAGATGTGTGTTTCTGTGATAATCAGATGGGGCTAGAAAAACTGGTGGCAGTAGGAAGGCAATGTAACATGTTCCATCCCAATCGAGGGGCAGACGAACATATGCGGTCTGACCACAAACAAAATAAGAATGACGTGAGGCTTTGAAAATAGATTTCCCACTGTCACTATACTTGACCACAGTAGTAGTACAATCACTATGTCCTACATGTGCGGAACCATTCTTTCTGACACATAATTTGCCTTTGACTGGTAGTACTGAAATAGCAGGCAAATCTGGAGTAGTATCGGACTGAACATTCAGGACCATGAAATTCGAGGAATAATTACCTAAATCATATACTTCATTTTCTAGATCTAACCCTGTTCTATGGGAAAGACCTTGCTTGGCTGGGAAACATGTTCTATTCAGAAGGGACATATCAGTGGAGGATGACGTTAACGTGGACCATGCTCCACATGAACCATTATGTGAAAACGGATGAGGAAAAAGTGGCAGAACTCCCTTCGGTGTCTGGAAAGGGGGGAGTCGACCACACACCCAACAATTAGTGGCATTGCTGGTCTGGTGTGAATAGTGCAACATTCTGATAAATGTGTTATTACGCATAGCAAGACGATAGGATAACTCGTGAGGAGGCAGATCACTAAATGTGTGCTCTACTGTAGTATTAGAAAACATATGTACATGTGAAATCGGAAAACATAAATGTAAAGCATAACTTATGCACGTAACCATAAGACTCAAAAATAACAAAAAGAATAGAACGATAATACATCTTTTAGAGTTTTGACTAACTCTCTCACTGTGTGGGTCTGTCTCATACATGTCAGGAACCTGTCTAACCGTTTCACCCGAGAGGGACTTAGACAATTAAACTGGCTGACTTATTTTACTAGACCTCAACTTGGCTTTATACTCCTGCTGCGGAGTTTTCTCTAACAGGGGACATTTTGAACTCAGAGTCTGTTTTTAGGCAGTCTTTAGAAATAGGGCAGTCCTTAATAAATGTCTTTTGTCGTAATCCATGGAACTTTTTGATATGACTGATGTGGACCCATCCCTTCCGGCCTTCAAGCTTGACTGCGGTCCTTGTTGTCATTAATACCAGCTGGGGCTCCTTCCACCGGGGCTCCAACGGACTTGAACGATCAAAATTTCGCACCAGGACATATTCTCCCGGAACGACTTCAAGCGGTTTCACCTCAGTGTTGTCTGGAAATGCAGCGGCAACCTGTGAACGACAAGAGTGTAGGGCAGACATCAAGGAAGCTAGGTAATCTGTCAGCATATTACTGGAAACGTCTGTAATACTACGGGGTCTAGGTGTACCCCACATGTTTGGAGGGCGGCTGAATACGACCTCATACGGGGACAGACCTGATCTAGAATGTGCAACCATTCTCATGTAGAACAGAGCAACTGGCAGAGCTACGAGCCAGTCTACACCTTTTTCTGTACACACTTTAGCAATGCGGATTTTCAAAGTCTGGTTATGTCTCTCTACGAGACCGGCTGCTTCAGGATGGCGTACACAATGGAACTTCCACTGGTACCCTAACAGAAGGGAAACTTGTTTCATGAGCTCAGATGAGAATGGCTGGCCGTTATCTGAATACACGACCCTAGGTAATCCATAACGGGGAAAATACTCACGAACCAACTGCCTGGCAGTGGTCGCGGCTGTGTAATCTGGAACTGGATATGCTTCTGTCCACCTGGACAAAGCGCATACAACTACGAGGACATACTTGAAACCTCGACATCGCTCCATCTGAATATAATCCATCTGGAGGACTTCAAAAGGGTGGTCAGGAGGTTGGAATCCACCTTGTTCCACCGGGACACTTTTACCTGGATTGAACTGACAACATATCATACAGGTACGGACTTTCTGCTTAGCTGCTGCTCGTAAATGCTTGTTGAACCAAAGGTTCTGAATACTGTCTAACATAGCTTTTTCTCCTAGATGTGCTGGACTGTGTGCGGTATTAATAATGACTTGAACCATAGAGTCGGGGAGAAACCATGTGGCTTTTCCCTTCGTCACCCATCCTTGATCTGTCTGGACCCCTCCTTGTTCGGACCATTTCTTGATTTCTTCGGGAGTAGCATGTAACTGTATGTCTATGACATCTTGTGTAGGGTCCTTAACTGTCACACAAGTAGTCTGATCTGGAGTGAGTGTCTGTGTCGTGTTAACTGGAATATCTGGAGTCTGGGCTGTAAGCTTGGCTGTTCGATCTGCTAGATCGTTACCTTGGGAAATGATATCAGTGACTTTCGTATGTGCCTTGCACTTCATGATAGCAATAGCTGTCGGTAAATGTATTGCATCTAACAGAGCTTGAATGAGAAGACCATGCTGGATCTTGGTTCCATGAGAAGTCATAAAACCTCGTTCTTGCCAGAGCACTCCAAAGTCGTGTACGACTCCGAATGCATAACGTGAATCTGTGTATATGTTTACTTTCTGGTTCTTGGCACGTATGCAGGCTTGGGTCAGACCGACTAGCTCTGCTGCTTGAGCAGACAGGGTGTCAATACGATGTGTTTCTATAACTTCAGTGTCAGTAGTCACTGCATACGCGGCTACTAGTTCTCCTGTACTTGTTCTCATACATGAACCATCCACATAAAGTGTCAGGTCGGGATCAGGTAATGCAATATCTGTCAGATCTTGTCTTGGCTTTGTCATGGTGTTAACAATTTCCACACAGTCATGTGTGGCAGGATTTGAAGTAACTGACGGTAACAGTGTAGCAGGATTTAAAATGTTGCAGCGTCTGATTTCTATGTGTGGCTGAAACAGTGTCAGTTCATAACCTGTTAAACGTGCAATTGTCAAGTGCTGAGTCTGGGTTCTGTTTAAAAGAACTTCCACGGAGTGTGGAACTTGTACTGTCAGAGAGTGTCCTAACACTATGGAATCACTTTGTCTGATAGCTAGAGCTGTGGCTGCAACTGACTTGAGGCACGCAGGCAGAGCCTGGGCCACTGGATCTAATGTGCTCGAAAAATAAGCACAGGGCTTGTATTGTCCTGCTTGATCTTGTGTAAGAACAGATAATGCAGTACCATCACGTTCTGTAACAAAAAGTGTAAAAGGCTTACTGTAGTTCGGTGTTGCTAGAACAGGTGCTTGGCATAAGGCTTTCTTTAACTCATTAAAAACAAGTGTATGTTCCTGGGTCCAAGGGAGGACAGTCGATACGGCTGCCTCCTGTGTCGTTAACTGTATCAGTGGCTTGGCTAGAAATGCATACTGAGGAATCCATTGTCTGCAGTAAGAAGTGAGGCCGATAAAAGCTTGTACCTCCTTCTGTGTCTTGGGCTGTGGAAGACGTGCTATTAACTGGATACGGTCAGGTGTCAACTGCCTACCCCTCTTGGACAGTAAGTGTCCTAAGTAGACCACTTGCTGGACACAGAATTGTAATTTGGAAGGGGACACCTTGTGCCCCATCTCGGCCAGAAAATACAGAACCGTAAGTGACGCTCGCTCGCAGTCACGCTCAGAACGGGCTGTGATCAGTAGATCATCGACATACTGGAGCAGGGCAGTGTCAGTTGGCATGTGAATATTGTCTAGTTGTCTTTTAAGTGCTTGACTGTAAATACTAGGACTTTCTGTGAAACCTTGAGGAGCTCGTGTGAACTTATAGCTTCTTCCATTTAAACAGAAACCGAAAAGGAACTGGCTGTCTGGATGAATGGGGACACTGAAGAATGCGTTCTTGAGATCGATAACTGTAAAGAACGTAGCTTCAGAATCAATGGCTGTCAATAGGGATGAAATATCTGGGACTACTGGATACTGGGGTATGATACATTTATTAAGTTCTCGAAGATCAATCACTAATCGATATACTGGAGGTGCATTTGGATCAGTACGTTTCAGGACTGGAATGATAGCAGAATTACATACATTGGAGTCAGTTTCTACAACCACTCCTTGAGCAATAAGCTCGTCAATAATTTTGGATAAGGCTGCTACAGCCTCAGGTGGCAATTCGTACTGTCTGATTCGTGGTAAAACCACACCTTGCTTCAGAGTCACACGATGGGGTGTGATATGCATACAACCTACATCAGTTGGACCTTGCGCCCATAAATGCTGTGGTACATTCAATAACCTTGGATCAAAATCACGTAATACATAATGACCTTTGAAGTCTCTCAAAAACAGGCGAACCCCCTCTGGGGAACAACAAATTACTGCTCCTAATTCTTTCAATGTTTTAATGCCTAACAAATTTTCCGGACAAGATTTTGTGAGTAACAAATCAGTAGTTCGGGACAATGGACCGACTTCTAGAGTAACTGGTTTCGATATTTCATTAACAATCGGCTTTCCTGAAAATCCAAGGGAAACATTTCTAGAGCCTGAGAGCGGAGCCCCTGGAACCTCGTCATGACTGATGGTAGTCCTACTTGCCCCTGTATCAATCAGAAACTTTCTGTCTTTCCCTAATACTTGACTGTGTACATAGGGACCCTCTTGATCTACAGGTATCTCGATGAGAGGCAAGCCTACCTCCCTCTCTAGGCTGTTTCATGAATATGGCTGATAATCTGGATATTCTGTCTGGGCATACTGGTACATCTGCTGTGTAACATGCTGTGTCGCAGCGATAGGCTGCGGTGCTGTAACTGACTGTTGTGCATTCTGTGGTGGCTGAGAAGTCTGTGAAACTTGTTCTTGTCTTGGCGGACGTGGTCTTTCTTTAGTTTTACCAGTAGCTATGTTGTGTTTCAGAACTGCACACTCGTTTATAAAATGACCTGGCTGTTTACAGTAATTGCATGTCCCTTTAACGGGAGCTGCAGGATGACTAGCTTGATTCGGACCCCTCTTCTGACTGTCTTGTGGAACAGATTGTGCAACTAATACTTTCATTTTCGTGTCTTTCATACGTCTCCTTTCGTGTTCCTGCTCTTCCCTGATTCTGTTCTGGTGATACTGGAGCATTTGTAACATTTGTGACAGAGTATTAGCTTGCCAGGTACTTTCGACTTTCAATACTCGATTTTTAACTTGTGGACTTGAATTTTCGACTAGTTTGGTAACAAAGAGATGAGGGTATGATTCACTACTTGTTTTCAGACCACTGTTAATAATAAAACATTTTTCAAATCTTGAATAAAAATCACTAGTATCTTCGTCTTGTTTCTGTTTACAAGCTGAGATGGCATCCCAATCTTCCTTTTTCGTGGTTAGTAATCTTGGCAAAACTTGTATCAATAACTCGGGCAATTCTTTAGCTTTCCCCCCAAGACCGGTACCTGGTACTCGTGTATTATCTTCAGCTTCTAGAGCTGTCCAATCTATCTTTTTCTCTCCCACCTCCCATTCTTCTTCCTTGAGTTTTTCATATATGCCCGCGGGCAACAGGACCTTTAACATTTTAATGATATCAGGATACGTGTATTCTCCCATACGGAGCATGTCCTTTAATTCACGGTGGAACCCTGCTGGATCTTTATCGTGACAGGGAATTAACTTTTTCATCTCTAAGAGTTCCATTTTCGTGATGGGGGTGTAAACAAATACTCGTTCTAGATCACCACCCGTTGTCCTAACTGGGTGTACTTCTCGTAACGGATTCTGTCTGTCTATATAAAATGATTTACTTTCTGGGGATGAGACGTGAACAAAATGCGGATTCAGAAACGTTCGATATTTGTGGCGCTGTTCTAGAACAATACTAATTAAATCAGTGCCTAGACCTCTCCATCTATACTGGAGTAACTCGTTCAAAACATCATGTAAAGGACCTGGATCAGAATGCTGTTCCTCATACAGGGTAATGAGGTGCTGAATCATATACATTCCCACCAGTCGCTGCTCGGCTGGGGGCAATTTCAGAAACATTTGTGCCACTATTTCGTCTGGAAAAGTGGTAGAATCAGTAGTCCACCGGACTGCTGATCGGGCTAGTTCTTGTTCATGCATTGTACTTAGCTCACTATAACCTATCCGTGATTTCAGAATGTGGTCGGTAGCTTGGAATACTTGTTCAAGAGAACCCTGTTCTGGTGCTGGAGGAGGAAAAACTTTCTTGTGATCTAGGCGTGAATATCGGTCGGGAAGTCTAGTTCTACCTACATACGCTATTCTGGAGGGATTCTCGTCGTCTACCTCTTCAGTAGGAGAGTCGTCTTCTTTCTCGGTTACTTGTGTTGCTTCTCGTTTCTCGTGTAACTTTATTATTTCCCTACGAATTTTCTTGTACATACTCTCTATACAATTTTGTGTCTTGTGTCTTCCCTCGGCTATATGGTCACTCCACCTGGTCAAGACTTTCATTTCTTCTGGATCTTTTCCTGGATTATCTTGTTCTCTTATTAAACAGTTAATTAAAAACTTTAAAAGCATGAGCTGAGTCTCGACTTTTCTCTGAACCATGGCTTCGCGAATACTTTCTGGATACACTCCTGTACGGATAAAACGATATATTCTGTCTAGATGTTCTTTCATATCGGGCAGGGTGTCCAAATAGTCGGTCACCCGTCTTAAACGTAATGAATATATGACCATGGTACCATCGCCTGGAACTGGATCATAACGACATTCGGTAAGTGCTCGCTTGATATCTGTGAAGGTATGAACTTTTGGCGTACGCTGTAACGCTAGTTCATGTAGCGTCAAACGTCTGTGTTGAGGCGGGGTACCAGGAGGACTTCCCCCCACGGCTCCTAAACTGGAATCGTCGGTGGGTACTGTACGTGCTGGCAGAGTGACTGATGTAGCGGGTACATGTACTGTCGGCTGGGCCGGGGGTGCTGTAACAGATGCTGTAACGGGTGCGGTAACGTGGACTGTACCCGCGGCCCCGGTGGCTGGAGGAACAGGAATTACATTATTTACGGGAGCAGGCGGAACAGGATTTGCATATTCTGGGACTGTATCGTCCAAATAGGACGAGAGAAAAATATCAGCTGCGGTCGGTTTGTGACGTAGCTTAATCGGGACTAATGGTGGCGGAAAATTACATGGTGCCTCCGGGGTTGCTTTTGGCGAGCCCTCGGCAAGAAGAGGATACATACCCTTAATAAGGGCATTTCTCTGTCTGTCTGACTGTTCTGCTTTAACTCGTTCACCTACTTCGATTAATTCCCTTTCTTGGGCTCTTTCTGAGGATTCCCTACTTAATTCTGTTTTTCTGATTTCTTTTTCGGTTCTTTTATGAGATTCTTTGCGCCATAACTCGATGGCATCTTTCTGGGACTGTCTGGCTTTCTTTTTCCATAATGCTTCTTCTACTCGCATGATGCACTCGGCATCCCATGTACCTGATACGGGCCATCTATATTGCTGTTCTAATTCCTTGGTATAGTCCGCCCATAAGTCTAGATATAATATGGCACTTAAGCCATGCTTGTGATACATAAAATGACCTGGGCTGTCCCTAGGCGGGACAGGAACTGCTTCCTCGAGTAACCCTTTTCTGGTTTTTAACTGACGTAACTTAGAGAATAGAGGCATTCTGTACTTGAATCTGAACACAATACAATACACGATAAACACAGTAATGACTGGAAAAACAAATCACTCATACCACGACATTGAAAACACATTAAATAACATTTAGAATAACAGTTCGGACAGAAATATTACCTGGTATACTGAAAACAGAGACATGAATTTCTCGAGAACGGAACTTACTAGAATTACTAGATGCACTGCTAAAACAGTACGAAACATACCGGTCCCATAAAGAGACACGTCAGGACCCGCATCCACCTAGGTGGATACTTCGTGCTGGATCTGTGTACCCAAACCCACTGGACCAGAGACAAATTAATTGACCCTGTCTAGATACTACCCCAGCAACGGTACTCACCGGGCAGCAAGAACGGAAGGCCTCGGACTGGACTGGACTGCTACGACGTCGGACTACAAACTTCGGACTTCAGTTACAGGTGGGCCTCCGGATACCTCGGACCTTGTACTCTCGGCTTGGGCTCTGGTCGGGACTCGCCGCGTTCCTCACCGCCTCGTCTGGATGCTGGACCGCAACCTCCGTCTCCTCCGTGGGCCTGAGGGATACTTGAAGCAGAAATATCTGCACGTGCACGGTATGGTTCCGTCACGGCTGCAGAGGATCAGGGGGCCTGCGTGGCTTCGCCGGCGCGTGGGGAAAGGGCAAGTCCCTATTCGGGCGCCATTATGTGGTAAATAAATAATTAATTACCGGTACTATTTTTGAATACAGTGAATAAAACAGATAGCTCAATAAATAAGAGACAGGATTCGAGGTATCTTGAGTCTACAGGCTTTAATCAGGCATGAGGGAAGGGACAGGAACGGGATAGCCTGCATAGAATGGATGGCAGCTGCCGGGGAATGGGAATGGAATCGGATGGCATGGGCAAGGGTAAAAGGGTAACTTTCAGTAACAGCACACAATATATATACTAAAACATTTACATTACATTCAATACAGTAGGCGTAGCAGTAGGCGTAACTCGTAGCAGTCGCGAAAGATAAGGGCGAAATGATGTAACTAGAAGGCGTGTACAGGGCGTATACATAGACATGTGATGTAAACGTAACAGAAGTGTCATAAACGGGGCGGAAACATGGAGGGGGCTACCTGAGCAGCTGGGACCTTTAACCTAGTGGTGCGCGCAAACGGGCAATGACGTGTTACCAGGAGGAACTGGGGGCTATGACTTCTGCGCTAGAAGAAGAGACTAAAAGTCTGCGGTGTCAGGGCGACATGTACCTATGGCATATCTAGTATCTGGTGTTTGGAGTACATGTTGATAGAATCCAAAAGTTATCAGGGCAAAGGCTACTTGACACCAAGACTGGTGCGTGCATAATTCTTCATGTATTGCGTGTGCGAGGAATATTCTATGAATATTAATACAGTATTTCTCTTACATGGAGACAGAAAGGCTAGACCATGGCTGAAACTATTGATGCGATTCAGTAGCTTAGGAATGCAGAGAAGGAGGGCTGGACTGATAACTAGAAGCATAACATACTCTTGGCAGACTGGCAGGCAGAGCCAGGCCGGGCCGGGCACTGTGAGGCAGGAAGTAAGTGAAGGGTCAGGGATGCAGGTGGGGGCTGTATCGCTTCTCGGAGAGGGTTCAGAAGTCTGGAGCTTGAATCTGATGTCCGGGCCCTCTTGAGGCCTAGAAACGGGGACAATGCGAAGAATTAACGTGCACACTGTGAAACGTGGCAACATAGGCCTAATACTCGTTGCTTTCACGAGAACTGGAAACTGGCATACTAGAGATGGACACAACTGTAATTGCGTCTTTAATCGACCATAGGGGGATACATGCATATCGATCATGCACATATAGCATAAGATGGGGAACACGTAGGCACATATAACATGGCAAAATTTACTTTTCCACAACCCTACAATTGAGTGCGGTAGTTACCCATACGAGGAGGCCTCCCGAAGGACGGCCTCGGCCGCCCTCATTTTGTACAGCTGATATGTGGTGAGACGAATATCCCGCCTTATGAGAAGGCTCCCTGCACCAGGTTTCCTGGAACAAACATATGGAGTAATCCTCCACCAGGGTGTTCCAATCGGGCAGGGTCAATTTCCTCTCTAGACCGGCCACATTCCAACTGAGAACCCTAAAATGTGGGTCCGTCACAGTCGGGATGCTACCGGCCTCGATGGTATTCACCAGGTCTATATCTCCCACCAGGGGACAGGCGTTCGTGAACTCACTTTGGATCGGCACTATCCCTAGTTCCCTTGAGCCGCCTAATACCCTATGCTCCCTTGGGGCGGGCAGTGAGTTGGGTTCTGCAAACAAATTTAAATTTCCGCAGTTAGGGCTACCAGTCGCTCTATTAGCAATTGGACTCCTGTTATCTTCCTGGCAATCAGGGGATTGTCATCGTCCCCTCCCTAAACCATTCCACCCGCCCGAAGCAGGGATGAGCGGGATGGTAGTATGTATAAGATTCTGTGAGGATGGGGCTGCTATCCCTGGCCACGGGCAATTTCCAGGGCCATTAGCCTCATCGATCAGAGAGGTTAAAACACTAGAGGGGCGTGGGTAGAAAAATGTTAGGTCAACAATGCCAATACCACCCTTGCCCGTGCACCAACCCTGTCTCGTTATCCATCCCACCACCCTTGGATCTTGAAAATTGACCACATACATTCCCCCCCCAGGTTTTTAGTAGTGGAGCCTATCCAATCTATTTGCCTCACTCCCAGTATGAGTCCATCAACTTCCCCAGGTAGGGGCCGATTCGCCCTTAACCAATGCATAGCTTGGTTTTTAAGCATTTGGAAGTTCTCTCTCTGTCCCGATGGAAGTGGTGGGACATTGATCAGGACCGCTACATAGGGGAAGGAGTCAGGAGTGAGGTTCATGGGGGGTTTCTTATATGGGGGCCTTTTCAGGGGTGGTAAGGACGGACTAGAGACAGAAGAGGCAGGGCGGGGTATTAATTTGTTCATTGCTGGCTGGTTTCCTATTGCAGGGGCAGGTGGTATGGCGGCACCCTTCTTAGCGCCCTCCACTCCTCCTCCCACTGCAATACCCAATGGATTGATACTAGACGTCGACTGTTGCACAACAGGCTGGCCAGTTGATGCAGTGATGGGGGTGTTTACGACGATCCCTAATGGAGCCGAGTTAAGCGGCTTCGGCGGTCTCTTTACCGCTCCATTGTTGGTTTTTACAGACAGGGGGGAGTTGGGATGTTCCCTTTGTCCCTTAACGAGTGATGGGGCTTGAGCAATGGTCTGGCAATTGCTGTTGCCATCCTGCCTTGAGTGACTTTTTATTAATGCCTTGGTAGAATAAAAGTTGTCCAGAGTAGCCTGCTCGAAGTGGTTTAGGCGGTCAGCAAGCTTAGTAATGCGTTCCTCTAGTGGAAGCAATAGGGACAGTAATATCCGTTCCACTTCAGGAAGCAAGCTAGTCAACCACGGCTGTGTATCGACCGTTACCGTCCCTATGTCTATAGAGGTGGGAGGACTGGGGTCTGTATTGCCAGAAGGTGTAATTGCCCCCACTTGCTTAGAAACACCCCCTCGACTCTCTACAGTGTCTGCCTTACTAGGATACATGCTTTTATTGACTTTCCTAAATTTGTGGGGTGGTTTAGGAGGAAGGTTTTTCCTAGATGTGCTATTGCTTTTCCTTTTGAGACCCGGTTTAGGTTTGGTCAATAGAGCACATGCCACAGGTAGGGGGATTATAGTTTCAATAGGGCTTACATGGGGGAGGATCGAGTCACCCACAACACCTTGATTGGCCCCATTCATACTTACATCATGACCCGAATTGCAAAAGTCAGGTAGTTGAAGTGAGGACAATGGGGTTACTAGGGCAGGAAAGATTTGGCCAGGGCGCTTATCCCCCGAGTTCTTTAGCAGTTCAATTGATAGTCTGCGCTCTGCGCGCCTCTCAGCAAGGGATTGCTCCTTGTCAATTGGGTGGACGAGGCGATTAAAAAACTTGTTCAATGGACCTACAACAGATTGGCCGACCTCGGCCGTTGGGGACCTCGAGACAGGTTTATTGGAGAGGTCCGGCATTCTGAAGCGTTGGGAACCCCCTTGACTGCTAACTTGTGGATTGGTGCAAACGTCAGCGGGGTGGCCCAGCCCGGCCTCCAGCGGCCCCGGACGGCCACAGACGGTCCCGCCCTTGTCCCGGGCTTCTCCCGGGCACACTCCCGCGCGCTCCCGCGCAGCGGGATCTCGTCAACCTTTAAGTAACAGTAGTTGTGATAGGCGGGCGGGCGGGGCCGGCAGGGAGAGCAGCCCAGCTGGTGTCGATGGGGCACGCAGGGACTCCTGGTCCTCGGAGTCCCTGCAAGCGCTCGCAGCCCTGCCGGTTTTCAGAGATACTGCCCCTTTAAGGATGAAGGATCAGCGGTCAATACAAAATTTAATAATACAATGTGAAACATTTTATAAAACGAAGAAAAAAAGGGGGGGCCTAAACACAATGCAACCTCATAAACATAAGTTGATGAGTGTACATAATATACAATCTCAATAATTGAAATGAAAAAAAGGAAATCAAAGAAGGAAATCCAATAGTTAATACATACATTAAGAGAGAAAAAGGGAATGAGAGAGTTCTTAATAGAGTCAGATGTTCGAGTAACCGAAAGGGTGACATACCCAGATCCATTTAAAATGAAGCTTGACTCACAGTGTGATCTTAGGCACATGAGTCACATGTCATGACACACATACAAAGAGAGAAATGACACACAGAAAAAGGGAGATGAAGCACGTACATAGTGACATGAGACACAGACACAGAGTAGCTTTTGAGCTAAAAGAGACAAACTGTTCGAAGGCACAGGTGACATTATTGAAAAATGTGAAAATGTAATTCTTTATTTCACACAGACACTCAGTGTGATCTTTGACAAAGATTTTAAAGCCAAACATTTTACCAGAAAACATTGTACATAGTAAATCGTTTTTGACACAAAGCATAGCACATGTAATGTAAATCAGCCTTATGTTGTAAACTACTGTTTATATTGTTTACTTATTGTAATTGCTATGTAATATGTTTGTAGTGGTCTATAATATGTTATTTTTTCTTTACCACAGATTATAATCATCTATAGAAAAAAAAACGATATGCCATCGAAAGCAAGACGACAAAAAAAATATAAAAATGATTTAAGGTCCAAGGAAAGAAAAATACAAGACTCATCCAAAACAAAATCTTCAGTGAAAAAAACTAATGCTCCTGGTAAGCAAACTAAGAATTTTCTCAGGAACTTATTGAAATGTCAAAAAATAAAAAGTGTTGTTTTAAAGAACAATAAGACACCTTTAATTAAAAAAAAGAAATTGTGTCCCTCCAAAAATTTTAGACCTGTAGAAGGAGATGATATTGTCTATAACAAGAGAAGGAGAAATCAATTTATTAAAATTGGTAGACGAATGTTTTATAACAGAATACTATCTAATTTATTAAAACATGTAAAGAGGTATCAAAAAAAGACCGCTTTTTACAAGAAAAGAAAGCATAATTAAGATTGTGGATGAAGCATTTAAAGTGAAAAATAAGTTATATGGATTAGTAATGAATAGAATTCGTACACTAGATAAAGTAATCAATGTTTTCAAATCAAAATGTAAGTGGAGGAGAGTAATTAATCGAACTAATTTTTGTAATGTTTTTTCTGGAGAATGGAAGCATAGTTCAAGTTGTGAGCCATTTTTTAATGAAGAAAGTTACTTTCAGGATAATGATTTGGTGCATGCAGTTGACACCAGTGGTCGAGCATATGAGGTAAAGGACGGTTGTCCGGTTGAAAAAGAAAAGATTGTGCCTAGAAATACAGAAGAGGTGTTAGTTGGTGAAGTTTTAGGGAGATGTCCTAAGGCTCCAGTGTATACTTGGAATTGTAGTAGTATTTGTAGTGTGCAACAGGATTCAATTGATCTGTTTCGCAGTTTCTTACGGACATATACTAAAAAAAAATGTGTAAAACAAAAAATGAAAATTTTGCAAGATTTGGATCCTTGTAGAGTGAGAGAAAAAACAGGTTTGCAAGGGCATTCACTGGCTTGTCTTTCAAGAAAAGTATGTCAGAGTGTTTTTCACCATTTTAGGATGTTAGCAGTACATCATAATAAAGTGAGGAAATTAGTGAGAAGGTTGTATTATGCAAAAAGTCCAGCACTTAAACTAAAACAGTTAAACAGTGCTCTTTTGCATGGAACTGAATTAGATGTGAAAAACATTTGTGAAGAAATTGAGTTTTGTTACTTTGGTGAAATAGAGGACAGTGCAGAAATTGATTCAGTAATAGAAGGTAATGTAGAAGAGAATGTAGAGATTTCAAGTACAGAAAAATTTGAACATGAAAGTTTAAGGTCAATTCAAGTGAAAGGCCTAATTTTACTTGTGTGTGTTGTCGACAAACTCATTATAAGCATCAGACTAGATTAGTTGTTTTATATGTAAAAAGCGAAAAGGTAAATAATAATGAATGGAAGGATTTTGCAACTTATTTGTTGGTAGAAAATTGTTTTGATTTGGGTTTTGATCAACGTATTTGTAAATATTGTTATAATAAATTAAATGAAATTAGAATGCCTGCTAGAGCTGTTCATAATAATCTGGAGTTGGTAGACATTCCTTCTGAATTGATGGATTTAAATACGTATGAGTCTATTCTGATTCAATGTGTGCATCCTTTTCAGGCTATTGTTCGTATGGAGCCTAAGACAGGGAAATTGCCTCCTTCAGATTTACAGAGAGGATTAAAGGGAAGAGTTGTTTATTTGCCTCTAGATTTTAAGAAAAATATTGATACAATTGGTGTCGAAAAAGTAGAAGAGGAACCTCTGGTTATTCTAGTTAATGGTGTTCCGACAAAGAGTAAGAAAATCTGGCAAGAATTAGTAGATGTTAAGAAAGTCAAAAAGGCAACGTTGTATCTGGTAAGAAATAATCAGTACTATAAAAATGTGTATGTGGGAGAAGAGGAAATAACTGTAGAAGACGACACTGATTTCTCAGCTGGGCAAATTGAAAAAGTTGATGTCTTTAGAAGTGAAGAAATTTATGAACATTATAGTGTTCATCCATTGCATTCGAAAGAAGTAATGGGGAATGCTATTGACTTGTTTCAAATGAAAGAAGCCAAAGGAAGTCCCATTAGTGTATGGGAAGAAAGTTTGGAAGCTTGTTGCTTTCCACAGTTATTTCCAACAGGTGAAGGTGGACGATATGACGACCTACCTGTTCAAATTCCTGCATCTGAATACCGGACTTCAAGATTATATGCAGAAGATCCAAGGTTTTGTCAATGCATTCCATATTTGTTCCATCTACTGTTTGAGAGTGACTTGTCTGGACTTTTTTATGCAGTGAACCATATACTGAAAAGTGGAGCACATCTACAAAATGTTTCAGCAAGGGACTTTATGGATAAGTGAAACTGCAAGGCTGTGTTTTGGAATCTCAGCTAATTAATCTCATGGCATGTCAGCGTGGTACTAACGAGTATTGGTACAGTCGTCATGGGGAATTGAAATGTATGCTAAGAAACTTAGGAACTCCTACATGGTTCCTCACTCTTAGCTGTGCTGAGTATGCTTGGGAAGACTTCCTTGAATTTCTACGGGAGGCAAATAAAAACATTGAAAATATTGAATACAAGACACCTGGAGAACTGTGTTCTTTGGATCCAGTTAATGTATGCAGATATTTCAATCATAGGTTTGAAGCTATGATGTCTTTTATTACAAACAAAAAAAATCCTCCGCTTGGATAGGTGTTGGATTTCTTTTGGAGAAAGGAGTATCAAGCAAGAGGTGCTCCTCACATACATATGCTGTTATTAATTAAAGATGCACCAAAATTTGGAACAGATTCAGATGAGAAAGTGATGAGTTTCATTGAGCAGTATTCTACATGTGCTGTTCCGAAAAGTACAGAAGAAAACAATTTGAGACATCAAGTTTTACGCTTTCAAACCCATCGTTGTGGGAAATACTGTTGTTGAAAATACAAATCAAAGGACAAGTTCTACACAAAATGTCGTTTTGCGTTTACACGTCCAGTAACATCGAAAGGAAGAGTGAACAATTTTATGTCTTCTCTGCGACATACTGTGACAAGAAAATCACCAAAAAATACGTACAACCTAAGAAGAAATGAGGAGTCCAAATATATAAATGGCTACAATCCAGTCATTTTGTCCATGTGGAATGCTAACATGGATATTCAATATGTTGCTGATAACTCTATTGCTGTGGCTCGATATGTGACGTCTTACATCACAAAATCAGAAAAGACGGAACTGAAGGAAATGTGGGAGAAAATTTCACATGAAAAGAGTCTAAGCAACAAATTATACAGTTACAGTCTGAAGATGTTGTCGCATCGAGAAATTGGAACATACGAATATTCTGGTCGGTTATCATCAGCAAGTCTAAATGCCAAATCTAGAACCATCATTTGGGTGAGTCTAGGTCCTGCTGCAACACGAAACCGAGTTTTGAAATCTGTACAAGAAATTGAGTATTTGGCGGACAAAGAACTAGACAGTACAGATATTTTGAAGACAAACATGTTGGATACATACTATTCAAATAGAAGTAGTCATCTTGAGAACGTTTGTCTCTATGAAGTTCTGCAAACCTATACTTTTAAGAGGAACATCACAGAAGACATCAATAAAGGTGTATATGCTGTAATTGGATGTGAAGGCTGTCTAGTGAAACAAAGAAAAGGCCATTTGATTAATCATCGAAAATTGAGTTGTGAATCTCCAGACAAAAGGGAATTTTGATACTTAGCTCTTTTGCAACTCTTTAAGCCTTGGCGTAGAGAAGAGGAACTACTTGGAGATTTTCTTACTTATGAAGATTCGTTCAATGCAACCATGGATACCATAGAATGTCCTGTTTTTTCAAATTATCTGCAAATGTTGAACGAGGAAATACAGCAAGAAGCTACAATTGCAGCAGAGATTGCTAGAGACAGTTCTCAAGACAGTCAGAGTTCTGCTTCATTGAGTCAGGATCCACTAGGAGGACAAATTATACAACATGAAGCTGCCACTGCCATGGATGAAGTGGAAAGAGCCATAGAACAAGTTCAGGAGGATGTAGTTAACTTAGAAGATTTGGAAAAAGAACTAAACGTTGAGCAGAGACAAATATATGACGAAGTCATAGAACATTGAGCATGGTTTATCTCATGAAAAAAAAGAGTGCTTATGTACATCATTTATACCTGTTCGACTGTACATGAGTGGAGAAGCAGGAACTGGAAAAAGTTTTCTGATTAAAGCAATTGCAACGTATCTGCAGAAAAGAACGGAGTCATCGCTGTCTTGTGTTGTTACCGCTCCAACTGGGTTGGCAGCACACAATATTAAAGGGATTACTTTACATCGCTTATTGATGCTGCCAGTAGAGCATGATAATAAATTACAATACCACAAGCTATCTGGAGAAGCTTGTTGGAAAGTTTCAAGCGTCCTAAAGAAAATGAAACTTCTTATTATTGATGAAGTAAGCATGGTATCAATTGTAATGCTTGCTTTTGTGCATTTAAGAATGCAAGAAATTCTTAAAACAGAGTATGATGTGTTATTTGGAGGCAAACACATCATCGTTTTTGGAGATCTACTGCAGCTAACTCCAGTGAAAGGGCAGCCTGCGTTTAAAATGCTTACACATGAAGATACCAGGAAGTGCCTAGGAAGCATTGGAAATGTTAACATTTGGTTAAATTTCAAATATGCAGAACTGCTTCAAAATATGCGACAGGCAAAGGATGAAGATTATAAAAATATTCTACAAGATGTAAGAATTGGAAAACTAACTGAGCATGGCAAAGAAGCTTTACATGGACGATTAATTTCAAATTTGTTTCCAAATGAAAACATTTTCCCAAGGAATATTTTTATAAAAATTCCTGAAAACAAATCTGTTATATGCTTGATGCCAACTCTGCAAGAATGTTCAATCTTCAACAACAAAATGTTAAAGTTGGAAAATCAAGAGATTGTGAAACTGGAAGCTATTGATAAAATAGAACCTGAAGAAGCAACTATTATTTTGTCTGAAAAGTTTAAATCAAAATTAAATTCTTTAGAGAAGACAATATCTAAAACTGCTGGTTTGGAAAAGACTCTGTATGCATCTTTAAATTGTCGTATAATTTTACAACGTAATTTAAATGTGGAAAGAGGTTTAGTAAATGGAGCAATGGGTCATGTTGTTGATTTTGCGAATTACCGAAATAGAGATGGAATTGAATTTATAAAAATTGAATTTGATGGTATTGAAGAAGTACAACAAATCAGTCGTTGGTCTGCCCAATTTTTGCTTGTGAAAGATTTATATGTCCGGCGAAAACAGTTTCCTGTTTCTTTGGCATATGCAGTGACTATCCATAAATCTCAAGGTTTAAGTGTAGATAGTGCTTTGGTGAATATTGGAACTTCTGTGTTCAAGGAGGGTATGGCATATGTTGCTTTATCTCGAGTCAGAACTTTATCTGGATTGTACTTGATTGATTTTGATGAGACAAAGATTAATGCAGATCTAAATTGTGTAAAAGAATATACTAGGTTAAGAAGAGAGTATGCTCCAAATTGACCTCAATATCCTCTATTTGAAAAGCGTGTGGTAGGCCGAAAAAGAAGAAATGAGAGCAATTGTAGTGAAGTTGTAGCAAAAAGAAAAAAAGTAGATGAACCAGTAATTGTAAGCAGAAAGGAAAATGATTCAGTTAAAGATGTTGTTGGATTTCAGTTTGAAAACAGTTCTGGTGTCAACTGATATGCTAATGTAGTGGTTAACGTTTTTTTCTCCAAACTGTACAAGAACAGATTGCTGAAAATCGTGATCAAAGATGTTGTTGTTTGTTGAATTCTGTGTTTGAGAAATGTAGCAGTGATAGAACAAAAATACAAAGTGTTTCTGAAATTTGAAATGTTTTAGACATATGTTCTGGTCTAAATCAATGTTCACAGAATATTCACAAGATTGTCAGGAATTTCTAATGTATATGCTTGTTGTATTGCACGATGAAGGTGTAGATGTAGAAAATCTTCTTGGCCTTTCTTATAAATGGCAGCATGACTGCGACAATTGCTCCTTTTCAAGTAGTACTACAATAGACACTGAAAGATTTATATATTTGACTTTACCAGACTGCAAATCAGTGTCAATTATATAATCTAGTTAGAGAAGCAAATTAAAGCATGGTTTGTACTCAATGTAAATCTGCAGTGGTATCAACCTTATTTATACAAACAAATGGACAGTATGTAATTTTAATGTTCCAACGATGTAGACCTGATGGAACTAAATTGACAACATTAATTAAAAATGTTGTGGCTTCTCAATTATCAATTTCAGGAAGAACCTTTACAACTGCAGCAATTATTTACCATGATTGTCCTTCAACAACATCAGGACATTACACAGCTTATTTAAAATGTCATAAAGGATGGAAACACTGTAACGATACTCAATTGACTGTCAAACAACGTTTGCCTTCTGACTTACAAAATTCTTACCTAGTGTTCTTACAATCGAAATTTTAGGGAAGGTAATTGGCCTTTGAAGATTGCAGCAGTTAATAAAACTTAGTTTGCTGTTCAAAATTACTTTCCGAGTGAGAGTGATGAAGATAATAAAAAACATGTAGTTCTCATAGAGGTAGTATATGTATATCACATAGTGTGTGCTGTAAGTATTATAGATAATCTTAATAAAAAGAAAGCTAGAGGTGGAAATAAAACTATTGTTACATAATGTAAAAGATGTTGGAGCTTTTCTTTCAGAAACTCGGGTAAATGAGAGATTAAAAATACTCTTGAGTAATTTCCAAAGAAAAGGACTTTGCATATACTATTTGGCCTTGTGGAAAAGTACATGGATCAAAAGTGAGTTAAGATATGTTTTTTCAAAATTTTATATTATTTTTTGTAACATTGTATGGTTTTTTAAACACAATCATTTTGATTGTGGTTTTTTTTGCCCGCTGTTATATGATGAGTAGTATTGAAGTCACTGTTTTAAGTGAAATTCAATATATTCTGAGAACAGCAAAAATAAACCATATAACATGTTGTACAAATTATTTTGTATTTTGTATTATGAAATATATATTATTTTCCCCTTCTCTTATGCTCACTCACCTATCACCACTCCTCTTAACTCACCCTCACTGGCCTTTTCTCGCTCTCCCTCACCTCCCTTTCCTTATTCCACTTTCCTCACTTATCCTCATTCTCCACTCCTTCACGGCCCTTTCCCTCTCTCCCATCCACCACTTTCCAGCTGTCAGTCACTCTACTTCACTCCCCTTCCCCTTCTTTCCTTTCTTTGTTCCCTCAATAATTCCCCTTCTCTCACTCACCTTACTACACTTCACTCACTCCTTCTCTCACTTCCTCTGTCCTCTCACATCCTCACTCCCCTTCCCTCACTCCCTCTCTCTTAGCCTCACTCTCTCAATTCTCTCACTCTATCACTCCTCTTCCATCATGCTTACTCCCTAAAACTCACCTACATTCCCTTACTTACCTTTCTTTGCTCTCTCACTCAGTCCCTTTCTGGCACTCTTTCCTTCACTACCTCTATGTTCTTACTCCTTAACTTCCCTTGTCTCATGCTTACTTGCTTTTATCCTCTCTCTATCTTCCCTTTTTCTTCAACCTCACTGCCCTTCACTCACCCTCCCTCACCCTTGTTCCCTTACTCCGGTTCCCTCAGTTATCCTCATTCATCATCCTTAACTACCCTTCCTTTTTCTCTCCTCACGCACTCACCTTTTCCCAGTCCCTTTGCTTCACGTTTCTTCCCTTTCTTCCCTTTCTTCCCTTCCTTTGCTCTCTCAGTCATTCTCCTTCCCTTACTCACCTTACTGCCCTTTACTCACCCTTTCTCTCACTCCCTCTGTTCTCTCATATTCTCACTTGTCTTCCCTCACTCCCTCTTTGTTACATTCACTCCAATTGTCTCCTCACTGTCTTACGACCCTACATTCACCCTCACTCACCTTCCATGCCTCATTCTCATTAATCCACTGTTATTCACTCCTGCTTCTCTGTCACTCACTACTCTTTCTTTACTCTCCTTTCTTCCTTTAGTTTTCCTAATGCACATTCCTTTAGTATCCTACTCACCTTCACTTCATTTCTCTCTCCTGCTCTTGTTCACTGTCACTGAATGTATCCATGTCATTATCCTTTTCGTAATTTGCTCTCTCTCTATTTCTTTTTAACTCTCTCTGACCTTCACCATTCCTTTGTTTTTCTTTCTGAGTCCTTCACTTCTACTTTATGTCTTACTAACCTTTTATGACTTTTAATCTCCTACTTTGTCTCTTGTATTGTAAAATATATATTATAAATATTCTAACTTATTTTTTTTTCTCTTTCACAGATATTAAATTTACTGAAAATATGTAATTAAGTTTATATTACTTATAAGGTAAGTTTGACGTACAAAATTTACTTTCTCAACAATCTTTTCCTTAACCTCACTACTCTTCTCTCATGCTCCCACACCCCTGTTCCCTTATTGCGCTTGTCTCACTTTTTCTGAATCCCCACGTTTACTCCCCTTTTCCTCACTCCTCTCACACTTACCTTCTTTCAGACCTTCTCCTTTACTTTCCTTCTTCTCTCTTCCCTTTCTTCACTCCTTTACTCTTTTCCCTTTCCTTACTCTCCTTACCCCACTTCACTAACTCCTTCTCTTACTCCCTCTGTCCTCTTACTTCTACACTCCCCTTCCCTCATTCTCTCTCTGTTAGTCTCATTCTCTCCGTCCCCTTAGTCTCTCACTCCTCTTCTGTCACGCTCACACCCTATAACTCAGCCATACTCCCACACTCATCTTCTTTCAGACCTTCTCCTTTACTTTCCTTCCTCTCTCTTCCCTTCCTTCGCTCCTTCACTCTTTTCCCTTCCCTTACTCTCCTTACTCCACTTCACTAACTCCTTCTCTTACTCGCTCTGTCCTCTTACTTCTGCACTCCCCTTCCCTCATTCTCTCTCTGTTAGCCTCATTCTCTCCGTCCTCTTAGTCTCTCACTCCTCTTCTGTCACGCTCACTCCCTATAACTCAGCCATACTCCCACACTCACCTTCTTTGAGACCTTCTCCTTTACTTTCCTTCCTCTCTCTTCCCTTCTTTCGCTCCTTCACTCTTTTTCCTTCACTTACTCTCCTTACTCCACTTTACTAACTCCTTCTCTTACTCCCTCTGTCCTCTTAATTCTACACTCCCCTTCCCTCATTCTCTCTCTGTTAGCTTCATTCTCTCCGTCCCCTTAGTCTCTCACTCCTCTTCTGTCACGCTCACTCCCTATAACTCAGCCATACTCCCACACTCACCTTCTTTCAGACCTTATCCTTTAATTTCCCTCCTCTCTCTTCCCTTCCTTCGCTCCTTTACTCTTTTCCCTTCCCTTACTCTCCTTACTCCACTTCACTAACTCCTTCTCTTACTCCCTCTGTCCTCTTACTTCTACACTCCCCTTCCCTCATTCTCTCTCTGTTAGCCTTATTCTCTCCGTCCCCTTAGTCTCTCACTCCTCTTCTGTCACACTCACACCCTATAACTCAGCCATACTCCCACACTCATCTTCTTTCATACCTTCTCCTTTACTTTCCTTTCTCTCTCTTCCCTTCATTCGCTCCTTCACTCTTTTTCCTTCCCTTACTCTCCTTACTCCACTTTACTAACTCCTTCTTTCACTCCCTCTGTCCTCTTAGTTCTACACTCCCCTTCCCTCATTCTCTCTCTGTTAGCCTCATTCTCTCCGTCCCCTTAGCCTTTCACTCCTCTTCTGTCACGCTCACTCCCTATAACTCAGCCATAATCCCACACTCACTTTCTTTCAGATCTCCTGTTTTACGTTCCTTCCTCTCTCTTCCCTTCCTTCGCTCCTTTACTCTTTTCCCTTCCCTTACTCTCCTTACTCCACTTCACTAACTCCTTCTCTTACTCCCTCTGTCCTCTAACGTACTCACTCCCCTTCCCTCACTCTCTCTCTGTTACCCCTATTCTCTCCATCCTCTTAGTCTCTCACTCCTCTTCTGTTATGCTTACTCCCTATAACTCAGTCACACTCCCTCACTTATCTTTCTTTTCTCCCTCACTCAGTCCTCTACTGTCACTTTTTCCTTCACTTCCTCTGTCTCCTCACTCCCTTACTCCCCTTGTTTCACGCTCACTTGCCTTTATCCACTCTCTATCACCACTCTTTCCTCGACACCACTGGTCTTCTCTTACCCTTCCACACCCCCGCTCCCTTACTCCATTTTCTTCACTTATCCTCATTCCCCTTGTTCACTCACCTTCTCCTCACTCACCTCCCACACTCACCTTCGTTCAGTCCCCCTAGTTCACTTCCCTTCCCCTCTTGTCCCTTTCTTTGCCCCCTCACTTATTTTCCTTTGCTCTCTGACTGCACTCCACTTCACTCACTCCTTTTGAATTTGTAAAGAATACAGCTCTTTTTGGAGAATTGGAGGTAGTTCTAAAAAGAACTGTTTTTTTTCTTCTTTTTTAGGTTTTTTTTCTGAACAAAAACAAAAACAGGGAATGCCAAACTGCTCAACAGGAGCAAAAAAAAGGGGAAAAATTAGGGCTGGGGACGGCAGCGGTGGTCTTTCCTTCTGCGTACAATGTTCATGATACTCTGTTCTCCGTAGCAAAGCATTTCATCACATTGCTTACACTTGATAGTGATATCATTGAAAACCGGCTGAATATTAGGGATCAGCTGCTCAGGTCTTCCTCTCACGGATGATGCTGTTGCTCCTCCAGTAGATGTTGAGGCGCCATCTCTTGGGGGATTACGTGCCAGGTCTCTGACACTCTCCTGGGCATAGTTCTGGGGGTGCCTCCGCTGAACATGCCGGATCATTGTGGAGTTGCCAAAACTGTACTTTCTTCTAGGGTCACCCCTGGAAAGAACAGTTTTGCAGATTTTACACTCCACCTTTGGAGCATTAACCTTCTGCTCTCCAGGTGGTATGGAAAAAAAATTCCATATAAAGTGCTCCTTCACCTTGGGTTGAGGAAGCTCCTCCTGGATGAACTCATCCGAGTCCTCACTGCTGCTGGGTGGTCTGGCAGCCATTATTTTCACTAAAGGGAAGAACAGAAAGGAACAGGTCTTGCTGTCTCCAAAGTGAAAGCAGAAGTGAAGGAAATGGGTGGGGTTTTCATTACTTGTAAAAAAAACTGTTAACAACCAATGAAAAGAGTTATTTTAAGGTCACATGACTTGACGGGCTTACGCTGCACGCACCGGAGTGCTTCCAGGGGCGCTTACACAGCACGAACGTAGGCGCTTCCGGGGGCGCTTACGCGGCGCGTCTAAATGACGTTTTGCTACCGTTTCGGAAATACTTTTAAAGTTAAAATACGGGTATTTAAAATCAAAAATATTAGTTTTATAAGTATGCCACTAAATGTCTTGCATTATTTTTTAGTTTAAATACAAACTTTTTTTTTTCTCGCACGCGGGAATAGCGCTCTCGCTGCGCTCTTGGGTGAGCTTACCGGTGCGCGGTAGGTTACAAAGTCGATATACAACGGAATTAGCTTTTAGAAAACCTTTGAAATTCACTGAAAAAACTATAGGTTTCACAATCGTTATAGTTACGAATTAGCATTTAAAAAACCTTTGAAATTCACTGAAAAAACCATAGGTTTCACACTCGTTATAGTTAGGAATTAGCATTTAAAAAACCTTTGAAATTCACTGAAAAAACCATAGGTTTCACACCAGTTATAGTTAGCTGAACATTTTACTCATACAAAACCATTGAAATTCCCACGTTATAGTTAGTTGGACTCACTATAACTCGCGCACCCACAATCCACTGCTGATGATGTCACATATTACATCATTCATGACATGGTCAGTGACATCACTGATGACATCACTGATGACATCTCAAATGACATCACTGATGACATAATCCAGTGTCTGTGTGTTTCTGTAAAGTTAAAATATGTTTAACATATTGAAGAATGAGTGTATGTATGAGTGTCTGGATAAAGGATTTAGTAGGTGCGTGACTGACTGTATGAGTGGGTGATTAAATGTGTCTTACTGAATGCATGGGTTAGTGAGTAAACTGTTTGAATTTTTCAAATGCATCGTCGCACAAGTGGCACACCAGTGAAGGGTGAGTGCCCCCTCTTTCTTTGATTGGTTTATAATTTCCCTGACAGTACAGAGATAATTAGCCCGTATATTCATTTGTTGTTACAGGTGCCCACTGATATTGGGGTTACTATACCTACGTGCACATTGAGTCCCACCCTCCCCTCCCCCGTCCTGATGAAGACCCGTCCCTGAGGAACCCAGTCACCCAGTTTTCTGTTTTGGGTCGAAACGTCGACAATTCCCATCCTTTGGAGCCTGTACCTACGTTTTCCTGTCCCCCCCCTCCCTTTCCTGTTGTCTCCTGTGCCAATCCAGGAATACGGAGGACTATCCAACCGCGTGCCAGCAAGAAAGAATTACATTTTTTGCGAGCTATTAATTCAGGGCAGGCTCACTTGTGTTTATTTTTCAAAAAATTCAATTTTTCTTCACCGACCATCTTGGTCAACTTACACGAGCACTTACTTTCACTCTTTTCTGTGCACACCAATTGACAGTGAACCCCATTTGTAAATATTTGTATTTTATATTTGCTACTTTCAAAAAATATATATTAAATGAGTAAGTCTCTCGGACTTTCGTGAGACATATTTGCTTGGTTTTATGTGTATTTTTTCTTGTATCAATTGATATTTTGGGCTACTGTATTTGTCATGTTCTGTTCTATATTTACCATAGTGGATTTAATCGAATGATGACTAGAGTGACTAATTGAACTATATCATTACATTGTGTATGTTGAATCAATGTCTAGGACCAACTGTTGACTATAATACTTGATACCCAGGTCCTTTGACTACAATTGGGTTACCCCTTGTTTTATAACAATACCAGTTCTTAGCCATGTTATCCAATGGGAGGTGGATAACATGGCTAAGAGCTGTTTCACGCTAATGCGTGAATATCGCTGTATTGTCAGCGATATTCACGCATTTTGCCTGATTTTTATCACTTTTGAGATAAACCTTGCTAATAGCAAGTTATCTCAGCGATAAAAATCGGTGAAGCGCGGCGATAATAATTTTGCCGCTAACCCTACTTAGCGATAAATATCGCTGTTTGTAGGTAATATGCCCCATTATCTTAACCAATTAGGAGCAAGGTTCTGGCACACGCTAGCACCTTCAAATAATAGAATAAGTCATTAGGGAAAAGGCATTGTAATTAGCTAGCAGATGTTTACAAAATAAAAATACCCCACCCTAAGTTATGCACTAGAATATACTCCAATTTCTAAGTGGTCTTTTTAAAATATCTATGAGAGAAAAAGGTTACAAAGTTAAGCAATCCTTGCCCAAATACTGCAATTAGAGTTTGGATTATCCAGTACATATGTCCAGACACTTTCTAAAGTTATTTGATTGGATATTGTGATATTGGGTATTGATATTGGATATTGGGGAGAGGTTGTAGCCTTATGGCTGGAGCGGTCCACCTCAAAGCTGGGGAACCAGGTTCGAGTCTCGGCAATGACAGGCTCAATATCCTGTGATTCTGGGCAAATCAATTAATCTCCAAACATGAATGTGTCCATCTGTAACGAAACTGGTGCTCATGTAAAGCGCTCTGATACCCGATGTCTCGGGTCTGGTTTGTGCTATATAAATCTCTTTTAAAAAAAATTATTCCAGCAATCCAAGATCCTGAAATCGTAGAACAAAACTGAGTAGGGTTTGTACCCTAGGTCCTTCTGAAGACACAAACACACCCAAGGCAAGCCCATGACTTTGTCAGCCTCAGCCCTTGTCAAACCAAGAGCGCAGGGGCTCAACTAAAGCCGCAATCTAACAGACCAGGGTGGGGATTCATACTCTAGTAGGTTAGTACATGATCCAGTTAATTAGGTGGGCGCCTGGTAAAAGCATCCTAAGGAGGGAGAGATAGCAGGCTGTGGTCTGAGTGCAGACAGTGCAAGAGGGGAGGAGACATCAGTCACTTACACTCCTGCAGGCATATACACTCCTGAGATTCTCCTGGCCCACTAACAAACTATCTTTCATTGTTACTGCTCTGGAAGTTTCAGTTTATGTCACCAAGCTGACACTCACTTCGTAACACATGCAGTGCAATTTTTGACCACCAGCAAACCACACCCTGCCCCGTTTCCTCTTAACTTCTTGTTCAGTTCAGCTAACTGGGGGTTTAAGGTTTTCTTGGAAAGTCAGCTATCTATCCCCTTGCTACAAACAGTACCCAAATTCAAGACACATCAGCACGCAAACTTTTGTGAATACCCTATAACGCCGTTTCACACAATTCCCTGGAAGCAGACTGTGGTATCTTCCTCTGCAGTCCCCCCCCTCCTCGGCAGCTTGGCTTACAATGGAACTGCTCGCGGTGACATCACTTAGAATGTCACCGCGACCAGGGTTCCAAGGCGAGCGTCGCAGAGTCACAGTGAAGCTGTCACCTGGGGTCGTTCTACTCCTACGCTGTGTCAGAGCAAATAAACTACGGTTTACTTTTATCCCACTTGTGTCTGCCATGAGTTCTTGCTAATTTCACACTGGCGACGAGGGTCCAAGAGTGTGAGCGACCTCAACACGCATGGAAAGGAATTTATTTGAAGACTTCCGGGAAAATAAGAAAGAAGGACAGATCGTGTATAGTGAGAAGGTGAACTGACGTGTTGAAGAAGAAAGGGTCACGATCCCAACGCGGTGTTTATCCTGAAGTGTATCTGCGCCGTGCCAGTTTGCACAGTTCAAAAGAAGCAGCTGTCGCTTCTGATTAACAGCTGCACAGAGAAGCACTAATAGCGGAAGGTTGGCGGCATAAATCATTGTGAGCGGCAAGCTCAAGCTAGCGGTGTATCGTTGTGCAACAGAGGGCTCCTGAAGGCGTAGAACATCAGCGGTGAGTCGCAGTGCGCCCCTTTTGTGATGTGATTGAAAAAAAACTGTCCGGCACACATCCCGGTGACTGATGAAAGACTTGTAATTAACCCAGTCAAGGTCATGGAGCGAGGCATTCGGCGTGGGAGCGGCACAGTGTGACTGCTTGTCAAAGGATCTCTTGAACTAAAGAGTGATAGAGGCATTAGCGTGTAAAAAAACCACAAAAAAAACAGGTGCAACTGCAGAGTAACCCTATTCCCTCCGTGACAAGTGTGCAGAAACTCACCCTTTCCACAAACCCTGGTATATTTCCGCTCGTAAAGTGGTTGCAAATCACATTGATGCTGAAAGAAACTTCCAAGGGAAAGCACTGTTGACTCCGGGACTGTGAGGAAATCGAGTCGTCAGGAAGAGAGAGACTGTATGTTGTCCTTTCAAAACGAATACTTCAGGGCAACCACCAAGTACATTTCACTGATTGGGGAACTGACTCTAGTGCAACAGTGCCACCTAGTGGGTTGGGAGGTCGTTTGCAGCACATGTGATATTTGTTGGTGTTATACAGAAAGGGTAGGACTGTCTGTACATCTCACCAGTAATTGTACAAACCCACTATGGAACTGTGACCTGGCTCCTATTTATAACCCCTGTTGTATCCCTAGGAGAATTCCTTCCACACATTTAGGGTGGGCCTCTGGTATATAACATCATGCAAAGTGTGACAAAGTGTGACACCACCGCTATTTTTTCTGACTAACCCAGGGGAGCCTACAATACAATGGAAAAAGTGGACGAAAGTGTTTTTGAACTATGCAACGGTGTGTGGCCCTAATCTAGGGTTGGAAAGGAAGGTAGCCCTATTAGCATATTACCTAGGGGCGGAGGGGGAAGAGGTGTTAGATCATCTACCAGAACTGGGGGTACAGGAAGCGAGAGGCCTGAATGAGTTAGAAATCAGTCTTAAGAAATTAGATTTGCATTACCTTCCCAAGACTAGCACAATAATGGAGAGGTACCATTTCGGAAAAAGGGTACAGAAGGAAGGGGAGTCTGTAGAAGATTTTGTGTCTGACTTACGGAAACTTGCAGCGACATGTAAGTTTGGAGGCGCTAATGAAGAAAGGATCAGGGACCAGTTTGTGTTAGCGTGTAGGACTGAGCGCGTACGTGAGGAGTTATGGTTGAAAGATGACCCACCCCTGAGGGAAGTCATAATAGTTGCTAAACAGGTAGAACACATGTTGCAGTGCATCAGTGAAATCAAACAAGACAGTGGTGAGAAAAAAAGCGAGGACAAACCTAAAGTGAGCGAAGTCGTGACTGAATGTGAGGCAGTGTCTGTGGTCAAAGGACAGAAAATTGTAGGGAAAGAGCAGAAAGACAGCAAAATGGGATGGTCGTTCAAGGGTACCTGTTATAGATGCGGAAAACAGGGGCACATGGACAATGACAAGGAGTGCCCGGCCCTCAAATTCACATGTAACAAGTGCGGCAAGAAAGGTCATTTCAGGCAATACTGCAGGAGCGGACAGGGATTTAGCAAACTGGGTAAGGACAGGACAAATGCAGTATGTGATGAAATAGTGGTGCAAGTGGGTGAAGACCAGATCCGTAACTCCAAAGACACCGTTTGTGACGAAATTGTTGTGCAAGTAGGTGAAGGTCAGGTCTGCAGCCCAAAAGACACCATAAAAGTAAAGGGTACTGAAGTAGAGGCATTGTTTGATTCCTGTTCAAGAATAACAATCATCAGTGCAAAGGAATTTTCACGGGTGTCCAATGGGAAGATTAGTTTGAGAAGGATGGATGTAAGGCCCGGGGGTATGCTGGTCGCCCCATCTCCATGAAGGGTTATTTCTGGGACACAGTTGAATACAGGGACTGGACAACAGTGTCCAAGGTCTATGTATCTACAATCGGAGACAACATCCTGGGTTGGCAGGCACAGAAAGAGTTGGGGGTCTATCTCAATCCTAATAGCAATCCCCAAATCCTGATACAAGAGGTACAAGAGTCAAAGGAAGATTTGGTGACAGAGTTTAAAGAAGTATTTAGTGAAGAACTTGGGTGCTTGAAGAATTACTGCCACAAGATCAAACTGAAGGAAAACGCAAAGCCAGTGGTAGCCAAGGTAAGGAAGCTAACCATTGCCATCCAAGAAGCGGTGAAGGCTGAATTGGAGAAACTGTGCAAGGCAGGAGTCATCGAACCGGTGGAAGCGACAGAGTGGCTTGCGCCTATTGTAGCAGCCCAGAAAAAGGATGGGTCAGTTCGGTTGTGCATCGACCTTAGAGCTTTGAACAAGGAGGTTGTGGTCGACCGGTTTCCACTGCCCAACATTACCCAGATGATGAGTATGCTAGAGGGCGCGAGGGTCTTCTCCACACTTGACCTTACCTCTGCTTATTTTCAGATCAAGCTGCACGAGGAGTCGCAAGAACTCACGGCATTTGTTACGCCCATGGGCGCATTCAAGTTCAGGAGGATGCCTTTCGGTTTGGTATCGGCGGCAGCCGTGTTCCAGAGAATCATGGGGAACATCTTGAGAGAAATCCCTGGCATCCTATGTTACCAGGATGATGTACTGGTGTTCGCCAAAGACCATGAGGAACACGACAAGAGGTTGAGACAAGTGCTGTCCAGGTTTAGGTCGCAAGGATTAACTTTGAGAAGAGAAAAGTGTGTGTTTGGCTGCAAAGAACTAAACTTTTTGGGACATAAAGTAACAGCAGAGGGAATCCGTCCGAAAACAGAGCTCCAGAACACCATTACAAACTTGGTGCCCCCGAAGAGCAAGGAAGAAATCAAGTCCTTCATGGGAATGCTGGAATTCTACAGCAAATTCATACGGAACTTTGCAGGAAGGACATTTGCGATGCGACAGCTACTAAAAAAAGACGCAGTGTTCAAATGGTGTGACGAGTGCCAAAGAGAGTTTGAGGACGTGAAGAACGCACTCGCAGAAGCACCCAGCCTTCAATCTTTCATACCCAGTCATGTGACTGTAGTCACCACCAACGCAAGTGCCAAGGGGCTAGGGACGGTCCTCACCCAAGTAGGAACAGGCAGAGAAGAAACGATAGCTTTCGCCTCAAGATCTCTACAGAAGTCAGAGAGCAGCTACTCCGTCATAGAAAGAGAGGCCTTGGCGGTGTTCTGGGCTTTGGGCAAATTCAGAGACTTTCTATGGGGCACGAAGTTCATTATTCGGACAGACCACAAGCCATTGGTGGAGGTTTTCGGCAAGAAGGGCCTGGATGCGATCTCCAGCAGGATCAGGCGCTGGGTTATAAGTCTCCAAGAATACACATTCCGTGTTGAATATGTCCCTGGAACAAAAAATCTCGCCGCAGATTGTTTGTCAAGACTGGTAAGGGAAAATGATGAGAACGAAGCGAAGGGAAATGTGGAAGAGGAAATTGAAGACTACCAAGAGGAAAATGTGTGTGCCATAATTCAGAGAGCCATCGGAGAAGAAACGTGGAAAGAAGCACTGAGATCTGACGAGGTCTTGATGTAGTGTGCAAAAGAGCAAAAAGCAAATGGAAACCTGAAGATAAGCGAAATGACGCTCTACGGCCATTCTGGATTGTCAAAGATGAGCTGTCTGTGGTTGACAATTGCCTGTTCAGGGGTACAAGGTTGGTACCCCCCACGGCCGTGAGGGAAGACCTGGTGGACATGGCTCATGATGGCCACTTAGGCATCACCAAGACCAAACAAAGATTGAAAGAAGACTACTGGTGGCCGCGCATGGACCTCGCCATTGAAAGAAAAGTAAGAGACTGCATCCCGTGCAGCATCAGTGACAAAGTGCTGAAGCAACTCACGCCTCCGATGGTGTGTAGGCCACCCCCATCAGGACCTTGGGAAGAGTTGGCGTTGGACATCGTTGGCCCGCTGACGGGTGAAGTGCGCACGCCGTACATTCTGGTGCTCATGGATCTGTACTCCAGATGGCCGGAAGTAAAAGTTGTAAGCGAAATCACAACGAAGACCGTCATTGAATTTCTACGAGAGTTATTCAGTGCAACTGTGTTCGAAAGAAATGGAAGACTTCCTTGAGGAGAGGGGGATCACACACAAACGTTGTGCTTTGTACCAATGGCATGGTCGAGCGCTTCAACAAGACGCTCAAAGAGAGCATTCAGTTGGCCAAAACCAGCGGGGTGAGCTGGAAGGAAGAAGTGTGGAGACGGGTAGAAGCATACAGGTTTACCCCCCACCAAACAACAGGTATCATCCCTTTTGAGTTGCTCCGAGCGAGAATACCCAACACAAAACTGTCGCCTGGCTGGATGGAGTGGCACAAGGGACGGTCAGACCACTCCAAAGAAGCGGAAGGACTAGAGAGACAGAGGGAAGCAGTTGTTGAGAGGAAAGAAAGGTTTGACAGACTCCACTCAACGCATGAAGCAGGGTTCAAGGTCGGAGACGATATTAAGATCAGGACACCCACTGGCAGGGCAAGTTGGTCTGAATACAGTAGGCCCACTAAGATTACAAAATTGTTTAGGAATGCTGTAAAAACCCAGGAAGGAAAGATCTGGAACCTGGGAAGAGTTGTGAGGTATCACCCCCCCCGGGCAGGATTCCTGTAGGGAAGGAGGGTATGCAAACAATTCCGAGAAGAGCAAAGGTTTCCCTCCCAGGGAACAGGGGACGGTCCTTCACCCAGATGATAGGACAAGCCGGAGAGTGACCAGACCGCCCAGACATTTTGAGCAATATGTGATGATATAGCTTTCTGTTGTACACCTGTTTTCTTATGTTTCTCTTCTGATGTTTCATTCTGTACGGAAGGGGGATGTGTGGTATCTTCCTCTGCAGTCCGCCCCCCCTCCTCGGCCGCTTGGCTTACAATGGAACTGCTTGCGGTGACATCACTTAGAATGTCACCGCGACCAGGGTTCCAAGGCGAGCGCCGCAGAGTCACAGTGAAGCTGTCACCTGTTGTGGCTGGGGTCGTTCTACTCCTACGCTGTGTCAGAGCAAATAAACTACGGTTTACTTTTATCCCACTTGTGTCTGCCATGAGTTCTTGCTAATTTCACACAGACGCACTCACGTATATTTTTACAACATGCATTTGTCGAATATATGTGATTAAATCCCTTTCTGGGTCTAAATTCCTATTTTTTGAATACTCAATGTGCATTTCCACTTGATAATCAAACATTTGAGCCTCTAAGTTCAACCTAAATTGCTTTGTTCATTGTGTCGTCATTGCACAGCGTATGCAAAGAAAAGCAGCTAATTAACTTAAATATTAAACCTTGCAACAACATGAATCAGTAAAAGAAACACAAGCAACTAATATAAAGATTCTTCGAGAAAAAATACATTTCTGCACAAGTCAGTGACACAATGCAATCACCATACCTATAAAGTGCTTCAAACATGTCTTGTGATGATGTCCCAAATGCTCTTTCATGTTGACATGTCCCCTCCCTGAAAGAAAACGATAACCAGTGGGTTTCCTCTCACATTTATTTCCAGTACTATAAATTAAGTACATAAAAAGATTGGAAGGGAAAGGTTACGATTTGTAATTAGCAACCAGCACGCTACACTATTTCTTGTATTTTGTCAAGTCTGAGTAAAGCATATATTTCATTTCCCTTGGATACACCAACCAAACATTTAACTTGTTTCCAGCTCGTTTTAATGTTAATTATATGAAGCACAGATGTGATGACTAATGATCTCTAAGATTGTGCCTTGCCTGACGCCGTATGGCCGTGGTCCATATTACATTAACTGCTGTATATACGTTTCCTATGTATGGGCTTGCTCTAAGTGTTGTCACGAGGCAGTGACCTATCGTGACCTGTCAATGTATGTGGGTCTCTGGATCCTAGCTCTGAATTGCCCAAGTTGCACTGGGATAGGTAGACTTAACAGTAAATGAGGTTTATCTCACGGAAAAGTTGAAGGTAAAGAGGTTAATTGGAATTGAAAATCGAATTTTGAGCATTACGTCAATGAGTATTCTTGATCAAAACTAGATTTGGTTTAAATTTAGGGTGATGCATGGAAAACAACAACAGCTTAATATATGTTTCTTTGAAGGTTCTAGAGGGTAGATGACTTTCACCACCATAAACTGTTCCACCAACTTGCCCCAGGTTGTCAATAATCATGCAGATTTTGAACGCGTCTATTACAACGTTAACATTAAGGTTTCAAGCCACACTTTGGGTCTTAGATCACAATATTTTCTCCGTAACAAATTAGGACATGCACGTCAGCATCTCAGGTTTACACGATCTGCCCTATTTTAGAGATTTGCAGTGAAAAATATGATGAGACTCCACTTCTTTGTGCTTGGCCAGGAGATAACAAATATGTTAAAGGTTTGTTTACAACAAGGAGTGGTCATAGGCTCTATAATATATGCCATATTTACTCCTAAACTGAACAAACAATTGGCCAGCTCTCTAAAACCTGTAACCTACAACCTGGCCTTTATTGGCAAGACTGTTGAAATAGAGGTTACATGACAACTACAAAAATTCATTTCCATTCATTATTAGAGATCTGCTATTACCATTGGATGTGGTTTGCTCATTAATTTAGATCCTTCTTGACCTGTGTGTGGCTAGCAACACTGTGGACCGCAAAAAGTTAGTGGCTCACTTGGCAAAATCGGCCAGTTCTCTTATCCAGGGTGTCATTCTTTCTTATCAAACCACACTACATAGGGCAAGCTTTAATATTCAGGAGGCTGGACCACTGTAATCTTGTATGGACCACAGCTCTGAAGAATGATAAAAAAAAGCTGCAAAACCAAGTAGCCAAAGTAATTTATTTCCAAACCCCTGTGCAATACTTTGCTAGAAATAAAGGAAATTATGACTTTATTCAAGAGAGTCTTTTGCTTACTATTTGTAGTATCTTGCTAATAAAGGAACGCTGGAAATCTGTTGGTTTGTACTGTACACCGTGCACCTGTGACTTAATTGCTGGAGGGGTAAGTTGAAGACAGGCTTAGAATGTTGAGTTCTGACTTCCACACAGCAGAATAAAGACGTGCACAACTACTCTCCGCATGTGGTGTGGTTATTGGCAGGTACCGCAGCTGGTAGGACGCTACAACTAGCGACGAGAAAGGGGATATGAAGCAAGTACACTGAAAGCGCTCTTCCAGAGAGTTTGCCGTAATCCAGCAAAGTGCTTGTGCGTGCCACATGTGTCACAGTCTAAGTGTAGAAGACTACGCAGCCTTCATAAAACAAATAAAAGTAAGCAACATTGAAAGCCGACATGTCAGTGGCCAGGTACTGAATGAAACAGCCGCAAATAAAAGGTACAGCGCCATTACGCAAATGAATACCATATGCTAAATGGAGAAAGAATGCTAAAGTATGATGTAACCAGGTGCTTGTGAAGAAACATTTAGGCTCAAGCTGACTAAATATCATAACGTTATCTGCTTTCATGGACTAATGGTATACAAGGTTCATCTACTTACCAAAACAAATTAATGAATCATCGTTCAATAATGTGCTACACAGCAGGTCCCAGAAGGAGAGTCAGGGTCAGTTTGCTGCATTTTTAAATCTTCCCACTCAATTACTTACCAGGTCTCGAACCAGACTGGAATCGCTAACGTGGGGCTCGGCTTCTTTCACTGACCCGCCTGAAGAGTAGTGTTCAAGTTCCGGGTTCGCCTGGCAGCTCCTCCCCCAGCCTGCATATAAGCAGACTGCCAGCATCAGGGCGGCCGTAAGGTAACCGGGGCTGCTTCTGATCGAATTGCCCTTTGTTTTTAAAGCTTTATTTTGGTTTTCATTCGTTGTGCCTACTGTTTTGCAGTTTGCTGCAATCTTTAAATCTTCCCACTCAATTACTTACCAGATCTCGAACCGGACTGGAATCGCTAACGCGGGGCTCGGCTTCTTTCACCGTCCCTCCTGAAGAGTAGCGTTCCAGTTCCCGGTTCGCCTGGCAGCTCCTCCCCCAGCCTGCATATAAGCAGACTGCCAGCATCAGCATGGCCGTAAGGTAACCGGGGCTGCTGCTGATCGAATTGCCCTTTGTTTTTAAAGCTTTATTTTGGTTTTCTTTTGTTGCGCCTACTGTTTTGCAGTTTGCTGCTTTTTTAAATCTTCCCACTCAATTACTTACCAGGTCTCGAACCGGACTGGAATCGCTAATGCGGGGCTCGGCTTCTTTCACCGACCCGCCTGAAGAGTAGCGTTCCAGTTCCGGGTTCGCCTGGCAGCTCCTCCCCCAGCCTGCATATAAGCAGACTGCCAGCATCAGCGCGGTCGTAAGGTAACCGGGGCTGCTGCTGATCGAATTGCCCTTTGTTTTTAAAGCTTTATTTTGTTTTTCTTTTGTTGCGCCTACTGTTTTGCAGTTTGCTGCATTTTTAAATCTTCCCACTCAATTACTTACCAGGTCTTGAACCGGACTGGAATCGCTAACGCGGGGCTCGGCTTTTTTCACCGACCCACCTGAAGAGTAGCGTTCCAGTTACGGGTTCGCCTGGCAGCTCCTCCCCCGGCCTGCATATAAACAGTGATGCACCAACCACGCAGCAGGCGAGCGCAGCGGGCGCGCCAAAGGCAAGCCCGTCTGCGCCCGTCAGCGCCCGGACTGCGCCTTGCGCCATACCCCCTGGTCCGCTCCTCAGAACAACTTACACTAAAGATTCCCTCATAAAATTTAACACAGGGATGGGTAATCACCATGTCAGCGATATGCTGACCGGGTCTGGGAGCGGAAGTGTTCGGAACGGAGAGCCCTGGCAGGGACCATACACTATGTCACGGACCTGCCGGGATCCTCCCTTTCAGAATAACCCAAAGGTCGATACTAAGCCAGTGAAGAAGAACAACAGGGCAATCAGCTGTCTGTTACTTAATGTTAGATCGAGGGCCAGACACAAATATCAACTTGAGTGTCTAATACAAACAGAAGACCCGGATGTATTATTCCTTACAGAGACCTGGGCCAACGACAGCAGTGACCCTGATTGGAATATCGCTGTGCCTTTAGGCTACACAGTTGCAAAACATCAATCGAGCTGAAGGTAGGGGAGGTGGCCTAGCCATAATCCATAGATCCTTCTTAACGCTGCAGCCTACTCCGCAGAGTCTCAAGTGTGCAGAGGCAATGAGCTTTACTCCGAAGTCAGATAATACCTCCTCATTCTCTGGCTTATTAATCTACAGGCCCCAAGGCCTGGGAGCCCTGTTCTTAGAGGCAATTCAAACTCACCTTGAAAACTCTCTTGAGCACGACCATTATACAATCCTGGGAGATTTTAATTATCATTTGGAGGACACAAATAACGGGGAGACGGTCAATCTCCTGGACATATTCTCCTGTCATGATCTTAAGCAGATAGTTAATGAACCTACCCAGTTGGCAGGCCATACTCTGGATGGCATCTGTACGAACATGCCCCTTGCTGAAAAAAAATAATGTAAAACCAATGCTTTGGTCTGATCATTTTGCCATGTTCTTCACCATTCTGCTCATTTACTCCCCTCACAGAAGGCGACTCAGGTCTCCCCCCAGGAAATATCAGGCCTGGAAGTCAGTTACCAGCTCGGACCTATTGGGTGCTCTTGAGGAAAGAGTAGCACCCTGCTCAGATGCAAACCAGGCGGCTATGGCTCTCCAAACCAGCCTTCTTAATATCGCCAACCAGGAGGCATTTAGAGTGCGGCAAAAATGGGTGTCTGCCCCGTGGTATTCATCCGTTCTAAAAACCGCTAAAATCAAATGCAGACAGCAAGAGCGGGTCTGGAGAATGAATTATGATCCATCCCAGAAGAAAACGTACTGTGCTGTACTAGAGGACTATAAGAAGTTAATAATTCAGGCGAAAACTTCCTATTATTCCAGGAAGATCCAAGATGCCGCTCACTCTAATAGAGAATTATTTTCCACCGTTAATTCCTTATTGAGCTGTCCACGGGGGGCGACCTTTAAACCCAGACAAAGTATTCACGGATAAGATGGCGTCCTATTTCCAGAATAAGGTCCAATCCATGTACAATGATCTATCCAGAGCAGCGGACAGTGCACAGGTCGAGCTGAGTGGGTGCAATGGCATTTGTAATGCACAAATTGACCTTTCTATGTTCTCCCCATTGGATGAGAACGCACTGGCTGATCTTCTACTGGCCACTAAGTCAGGCTCTCCACTGGACCCCTGTCCACCTTCCGTGTTCCACCTGGCACCGGCAGAGATTAGCGGCTTAATACTGCGGGTACTGAATCAGGTCCTGAACTCTGGAATCTTTCCATTAGCCTGGAAAAAGGCCTGTATCCGGCCATTGCTCAAGAAGTCCAAGTTAGAACCCTCTAATGAGAAGAGCTATCGTCCCATCGCCTGCCTGCTGCTGCCAGCCAAGCTAGTGGAGAAAGCCATGAATGGGGAGCTATCGTCCTATCTTGAGACATGGCATATTCTTGATAGTACCCAGCATGGCTTCCATGTGAATCATTCTACGGAAACTGCTCTACTGATGGCAGCTGAGGAGATTCGGAAGGGGATGGATGAGGGAGGCAGGGTCACATTGGTTCTGCTGGATCTTACAGCGACCTTTGACACCGTAAACCATGAGGTACTTATCCAACGGCTGCAGGATATTGGTGTCAAAGGCCTAGCGTTAGATCTCCTCTCCTCCTTCCTGTCTGACAGGGAACAAGTCATCTGTTGGAACGGACATCAGTCAGACAAATTTTCCCTTCCAGGATGAGTTCCCCAGGGTTCGGCGCTATCGCCCACCCTGTTTAACATCTATGTCCCCCCCCTGGCCAAGAGAATAAAGAATCTAGGCTTCAAGCTGGTGTCATATGCTGATGACACTCAGCTGATCATTTCTGTGCCCCACTCTGTGGATTCCATGGCTGTTGACTTCGCCTTGTGTATGTCTGAAGTCATGCAATGGATGAACTTGAACTTTCTAAAATTGAACACTGAAAAGATGGAAGTCCTTGAGTTCGGACAGAAAGAGTCTATCTGGAACCATAATTGGGGGCCTATATCTGCAGGAGTCTGTCCGGTCCCAGTGCCGAAAGCAAGGAACCTGGGGTTCATCTTTGATGAAGATCTGTCATGGAAGCCCCAGGTGAATCAGGTGGTTTCTGCCTGTTTTTACATGCTTAAGGGGCTGAGAAAGATCCTGCTGTTTATTCCTTACCATCTTAGGAAAACGGTTATAATCGCCACTATCTTTTCCAGATTAGACTATGGAAACGCTCTCTATCCAGGAGCAGGTTGTGCTCAACTGGCCAAGATGCAGTCAATTCAGAATGCAGCAGCCAGGATGCTCCTCCATCTGCCTAAATATAATTCCACATCACAGGTCATTAGGCAGCTACATTGGCTCCCTGTTCAGAGGCGGATAGATTTCAAAGCGCTTTGTTTGGTGCACAGGGCCTTGGCTGGTGTGGGGGCCTCAGATCTTCAACATCTATTCATAAGGTACATGCCAACCCGACCCCTGAGGTCTGCCTCGCAAGGGCTGGCTATGGTCTCTAAGATCATAAGACAACGCTGGGGTGGGAAGGGCTTCTCCCATTTGGCCTCGAGGCTCTGGAACTCCTTACCTCAGCAGCTAAGACAAATCTCCAACCACAGAAGGTTCAGGAAGGAAGTCAAGACTTGGCTTTTTACTCGATAGGACAATGGTAGCGCATATCTCAGTTACCTTGCACAGCGCCAAGATGCCTGGGCATTAGTGCGCTTTACAAATACCATGATTCACTCACTCACTCAGGGTTGTGCTAGCGCAGCAGTCCCCAGACAAAATGACCCACCACCGAAGCTGCCGCATAGGGGCTCAGAATAACTCCCTAAACTGCCCTAAAGTAAGGAGCTCCGATGGGGAGTCAGAGTGAGATCCACGCTCCAAAAGTCATTAAGGCTGACCCCGAAGCCAGCACATCACAAGCCACTTGAAAAGCTCTGCTTAATACATTTCCACAAGAAGCACCTGATATATCACTATTGTCCACTCATGTGTATACTGCTGATGCATTCTTTAAACCACCCTCTGCATTTGATACTGCCAAGAAACACAATATTGGAAATAGATGGACTGCATGGATGGAGACTTCTGAACGTTTCTTACATGGAATAGATTAAAAAGATTATATAGTATCTGAAGAACATGGCAGGTGTGGAGTGAAAGAAGCCTTGAAAAAGATCCCAAAAGAAGGTGAAGTGCTGTATGATCAAAGTAGTGTAAAGAATCAAGAGACCTGGCTGCCAATTTTTAGATACTGCTATTTATTTCAGCAGACTAAGGGCCAATGTATTTAGGCTTTGGCCCTTGCTTAATCATTTCGGCATGATTAACACATTTCGTAAAAGCATTTAAATGATAGCCGCGGCATTCAAAGATACACAAGATTCAAATGAAAAATTGCAAAAATACAATGAACATGTGTGATTGTCGAAAACAAGAAAACAGTGAAACATATACTTAATGCATTAGAGTAGATATGAACAATTACACCAGCATGTTTTTAACACATTAATAAGACACTGAGCTCTCTCATACAGCCCTATGCTTGGCTACATTTGGAGAGACGCTATCCAAGGGGGAGAAAAGAAGTCTTTGTGGGTACATATCTATGTACAAATACCCTCTCAAGAGTCTGTGATTAATTCGAACACCCTTGTGCATAAGAGGAAATGCCAACATGTTTCTAATCCCCGGAAAGGTTAAGGGATTTTCATCAGGGCTGAGACACGGTCCAATCTGCAGGTATGAAAGTGATCGTTCTGACTGAGCATCGATTTATTCATTGATGAACCTTGCGTATTTTGGCTTGGAATTAAATAGAGCATGAACCACCGGCTTTCAGATAGGTTTGGAAAGAGTCAAATATAATCCTGTGCTAATTTGCCATTGGAACTGATCGCAGTCACATTACTCTTGCAGCATTGACAAGATCGATACTCCTCAGTAGTAGGCTCACATTGTTGGCACGTCTTTCAGTCTTTGATCAAATTAGAGCAGCCTTGAATGTCAAATTTAATCCAGTGTCAAATGTGCATTATGACAGATAGATATTCAGTCAAGAACGCCAGAGATCAGGTGAAACCGTGGATTAGTGTTTTGAGAGACTGGATGTTCTGGTGAAGCAATGTAGGTTCAATGAGTTTAATGATGAGGAAGCTACCCTACTCAGAGTGATCGATGGATGTCTGTTACATTCCTTTCAACAACAAATGCTGAAGCACGGAAGAACGTGCTGATCCTCCAGCCCAAGGCACCCAAAGTGAGTCAGTCATACACATGATGAGTACACCTAGGTATAAGGCTGGGGGACACAAGGTGATGTTTCCGCAGAAGAAGAAAAGGTGTTACAGATGTGGACTGTCATTGCCACATGAAGACAAATGTCCCTGAATCAAACAAATATACATCAGCTGTGGTAAAGCAAATCATTTTGGGACGACTTGCAAGGCGAAGAGAAAAGTAAGTGCGTCACAGCGTGAAGACAAAATGGTTGACCGAACCCTACCTTGGCTACGTTCGACACACTCCTACAAGGCAAAGCGTTCAAAACAACAGAGGCAAATCAACACAAAACAAAGTCGATTGCCATCTAAATCATCGACGAAGAGTTCCTCAGTATCAGTCTCTAGCGAAAGTGACAAGGATAATTGCAGAATGACGATATTTACTTCAGAAAGACATGCACATGTGGGACCAGTCAGATGTGAGGAAAAATTCAAAGTAAAGAAAAATCGACAGGAAAAAGCACCAGAAACATTCAAATATTGTCTGAAGAACACTCTAAAGAAAAATGAATATTCGATACCGTTCATAACTGATAGCCGTGCATCGATAAATATCATGCTTGAGGAGATGTATCAAGAGTTATCTCTGTTACCTCAACTTACGCAGTCAAAGACTGCACGAGCTGCCCCAACTCCCTTATAGAGTCAAGGTTTGTTTATAGCCACAATCAAACATAAGAAAACTGTGGAACAAGCCTCTAGACATGTACTTCAAGTAACATCTTCAAGTGCTCGATTGCTGAATTTCAACACTGCTGCTGATATGGGACTGACATCAGTGAACTACAACATGAATGCCCATCTTGAAATTATAAGTCAATTTCCTTCATTATTTCACATGTTATGAAAACTCAAAACAATGAAAATAATGTTAAACATAAAAGAGTATGTTCATCTTGTTGCACAAATACACAGAAGAATTACGTTTCACTTGCAAGAGGCAGTTAAAAAGGCACTTCATTTATTCCTTGAACATGACATCATTGAATGCTCCACTGGTCCAACACTATGAGTTTCTCCCATTGTAGCAATTGAAACTGGCAAACTGGCAAGTGCTAATCTCAGATCTTGTTCAAATTCTGAATGCTGAATCTGCTAGATATAAAGAAAGAGAAATACACTAAATTCTATAAACCATTTCAACACATGTATTCCACCAAAGGGGAAGTAGGCTAGTTTGACTACTAAATGGAAAAAAGATTTATTGCTTTGCACATCCTAATAACCAGTATCATTATTGCATGTCTATAGGAAGGGTCCTGACAAATTTCTGGTCTATTGTCTAACACCACTGCTTTTTGGATGTATATAATCAGTGCACAACGGCTTCATCCTTGGTTGAACAATGGTTGAGTATGAGCTAATTTAGTTTACTATTATGAACACTGCACATCCACACAAAAAATGGCAATTACAGGTGCCTTACCGTTCACAGAGAAGGCCCTTGATTGGGTCAACTGGTCCATATTATGAATGATGCTACAAACAAATTAGGCCTTGCTTAGTGTTTGGCAGATGGATTCCTCTGTCCCAAATGTGACATATATCCTGTCTGCCTTACTACAAGTGCATTACGTCCTGTGGCATTTGCAATAAGGTGGATGGGATACCTATCATATGTGTGATGGCGTATTCGTCCGACAAACTCTAAATCAGGGCCTTTGTTTCTAGTACGGTGCACAGTTGCCTGAATGGGAATGATTTTTTTTTATTTATTTGAGTTTTATACAGCGCTGGCTAGACCCGGAGGTATCAGAGCGCTTTACATAAGGTTCCACAAACTTACAAAGTTACATCACTTACAAGTTACATCAGTTACTAGGAAAACGTTTCAAGAGCGTAGAAGATTAAATAAATGGAGTTTATAAGGGTAACGGGATAGGAGGTAGATAGGATGGAGAGACGAAGGAGAGTCTGCCCAAAGTCCGGCTCGGTAGGTCACAGCCGAGGGGGAAGTCCACAGCCCATCTCCTCTATAGCTATCGGGTAGCTCCACCGGGCATCAGCCAAACAGCTAGATCTCAACGGGAAAATAATTCAAGATTAAAGAGGAGGGATAAATGGAGCATAAAGGGTGTGAAGTAAAGGGGTAGGAGGGAGAATACAATGGAGAGACGCAGTAATTTCTGCCCAAAGTCCGGCTGGGTAGGTGACGGCCGAGGGGGTAGTCCATCGCCCATCTCCTCTTTAGCTATCAAGTAGCTCCAACGGGCATCGGCCAAAAAGCTAGGTCTCCACGGTCAGAGGTAGGTTCACAGATTCAGTATCCTGATCGGTAGGCCGGAAGGGGGATTTGTTTGAGGTCTGGTTGGTGTCAACTCTCATGGTCGAGGTAGGGACCACTGTGGCAGCCATCTTGAGGTCAGGCAAGGGATTCTGACCTTTGAGTTAAAATCAGCCGGTTCCCATTTTAGTCTTTCGCTGGCGGGGTGAGGGTGGTGGGGGGGGTTGTTTGTTGTGCAGTGGCCGATGTGAGAAGCTCTCTGGCCCCACTGCTTGCTGGGGCCTCCAGGCCAGGTATCTATGACTAATGGTGCTTCCTCGCTGGGTTCTTTGCTGTGCACAATCGGGCTTCTCTTCATCTTATCCTGCACTCCTGTCCTCAAGGCATGTATTGTGACCCTTTGGAGGCCCCTTCCACTCACCAGTATTGATCTGTGCCACTCACCAGGGTGAGCCTTTCTATGACCGTTTTGTTATCACGCTGGTTTTCATGCCATGCGGCCCACTGTCGTCCTCTCCACTCTGGAGGAGGGAGGGAGCCAGTCATGGTATACATACGCAGTTGATAGCAGACATATGTGAGCAAGAGGGTAGAAAAAAAATGTTTGGCCATGACCATAGATATTATTTAGCATGCCTACTGTGGGTTAGTAAATTCTTCATGGGGAATACAATGAACACACAAAGGACAGAAATGTTATCCTTACCTTACTGCATCTGCCAAGTAATCCCAATACTTGTATGCTGTCTGAGAATAGTAAATCATCATAGGAAGCAAGGACTTTGGGCTGGACGTTGTGAGGTAGGTAGTTGATAGTTCTGTGTTCCTGTAAAACGCTGCAGTGATAAAGTGGCAACAAGTCAGCAGAGGAAAATGGTATCTCATGTAGTGATGCATAATGGCAAATCCCAATACAAAACAGAATGTCAAACTATGCTGTTCAGCTGCAGAGGTAATTACAGCACTGAAGATTAATGTGGGGTATTGATACGAAAAAATGGCCCAGTAGTTTGGCTGGACTCTTGCTGTTAGGGCAGAGTCAACACTAATTGCCCTATGACTGGTCCCCTAATACATTGGAAAGATAATCTAAAATGACTGAAATACCAGGAGGAATTCCAGTAAGTTAAGATTCATTCAAGCTCCCCAGTAAATGGAGGGGTCCATATAGACATGGCAGAAATGCAACTAGAATGACAACATTGATTAGTATAGATGTATCGGCATGATGGAATTGTACACATACGATTTGCTAGTCAATGACATTCATACCTTTCTTTTTTGCTGCCAAACTTAATACATGACGTACCACTGATGGAAATGACAGCAGGATCAGTGCCTTGAAACAATGGCAGAAATAGTAACAAAATAAATGTGGTTACACAATCTGAACATTACAGTTTGTGTATAGCCTGATGAAAGAATACAACATTTGTGGTGGCTATGTCAGTCATCTGCCTGTATTCGCCATCTGGCTTAATTCTCTTAGAAAAATGCACAATTGCACCACTTTTTCATAGGAAGCATTGTTAATTCTCAAACAGCTTTGCATAGTATAATTTATCTAATGTTTCAGCCCCTGGGACGGACAAGGAGAAAGCATAGCTGTGTCATCCTTGTTGGTGTATGTGCAATGCAAAGACTCTCTTGGGTTTAACTTCTGTTTACCAGTTGCAGCATTTTTCCATGTTTTATTTATTTATGTGGATTCCTAAAGAGCAGCTATCAACAACAGGTATCTTGGCGCTAAACGTTTATGTGAAAAATTACTAAAGATGGAAAAAACACAATAGTGCAGAGAATGTATTTGGCTTTATCTGGAAAATAACCAGGTTTTCAGATCAATCCTAGAGCAAAGAATTTCAGTAATACTTCTTACCTTTGCTGGTAATTAATGCTAGTGTTTAGAAGCAGTAATATAGAACTCTCTTCTACCAATATTCATTTGTTTAAAATTGGTAACCGCAGCACAGTAAGTATGCATAGATTGTAATATATGCCTAGTCCGAAGAAATGACGATCACAACAAAGCCTTATGGACTAGGCAGAGTGTTTTAAAAATAAGGTGTTGCTATTCTGGTAATCAATAGGGCCAAGAGAGGAAATAGGCTTAGTCTTTTTAAGATTCAAAGCAAGTCTCTCTGCAGGAGTGTGGACTAATTGCAGTTTTTTTATAGCTTTGTCAAAGAGGTATAAGTATAAAGCGTTGCAATAGTCCAATATGGTGGATATAAAAGCAGTTAGAATTTACATTTTATCAGACATAGAAAAATGTAGAGAATGCGTTTTGAGACACAAATCTGGAAAAAGCAAGATTTGATCACTTCAGAGACCGGATTAAAAAGAGAGAGACCAACAATAAGCTTTATGCCTAAATTCTTGACACAGGTGACCGGTATTGGTTTGTCACCTGGACAGGAGGGCTAGAAAGGAAGGTCGCACATCTGTGTAGATCTAAAAGGGAGTCGTATTTCAGTTCACCCACCATTTACTTTTAGGTGATAAGAACTCATCCTTGTATTGACTTGCGGTAAGCAATTACTTAGTGTGCCAGCACAAACGTTGATGTCTCTAGCAATCTTAAACAAGATTCATCAGCATAAATGAAAAAAGGAATAAACAAAAGATTGAATCAGAAATGATAAAAACCGCATGCAAATTTTAAAGAACAAGGGGATGGAACTGTACATTTTAGGGACTTTGTTTCTGACACAAAAGGATCCAGAGATACCTAAACTTTCCTATTAGGTAAAATATTTGATGACTTATTTAAGCCCAGTGTCTTTTTTAATTCCAGAAAGATACAGTGATTTAGAAGTAACTGGTGATCCACTATGTCAAAGGCTCTGGAGAGTTTAAAAATAATGAGCATTGTATGACTATGACAACCAGCTGAACTGCGCAGTTCATCCAATACAGTCGTAACAACTACTGTACTGGAGTACGCACAAAAACCCACTTGCAAAGTGTGGGAATAGTTGATTTACTCTACATAGTTGGACAGCTGATTTTAGACAGTGCACTCCAACAGCTTCCATGGGAAGGGGAATTGTGATATTGGTTAGTAGTTTTCCAGTAATAATCTTTGACTATTTGAGTCTGTAGTTCAATACACAGATAAATAGACTCACTGCCTCCTGTTTCTTTAACACCTTAGGAGCTTCGTAAACAAACCTCCCCAGTGCTGCGCTGTCCATTATCCAGTGCTGAACTGGACGTCCAGCGGTCGCACGCAGCACTGGGGAGGTAGTGCCCGTGACGACCGTTGGCCGACGGCAGCACCTAAAGGGTTAAACTTCGTAAGATCAGGATGATTATTTTTACATACCTTTTAAATTGCAGAAAACAGCAGTACCTGCACTCGTCTTATCAAGATTGGACTACTGCAATGCCCTATATGTAGGTCTTCATCATCATTCTTTTAAAAAACTTCAATGCATTCAGAACGCAGGAACAAGACTTTTAAAGAAAATTCCTCAATTTCAGTCAGTGCATGGAGACTAAAGAGCTTCATTAGTTGCTAGTAAAAGATAGAGTCAAGTTCAAGGCTCTTTGTCTTGCTCACAAAAACCTATATGGAGTTGTCCCAGATAACCTAAAGAAAAATCCTACTTGGCATAAACCAAAAAGGTCATTGGGCTAGATTAATTCCAGAACAATCAATCTTCGTAAAATCAGGTGATCTAACTGGGTGGAAGTGGGGGCATGTGTTTTGTCAACATTACAGCAGTGCTTAATTTGTGCCAGTCATTTCCGGTGCTCAGCACTGGCACTTAATCATCAGCACCAGTTGACTGTAGGAGCCCCCGCCTCAAGATCCGTTCGATCTTACTTTGGTAATGAACAATATTGTTACCAGCCTGTGGGTCCGTATGTACCGTCATCACACCACATACACAGCACATCTCAGCGTGTGTGCGGCAGAACACCCATTCACTCAAGTGGCAGCAAAACCAATTTTTCTGCCATATCATGGTACATACTCTCACGGTCCTGTAGAAAGCCTTGTTTAACTAACAAGAGGCTGAAACATATAAACCTTTTTGTAGACAGGGATATAGAAGATCATTTTTATCTTAACAATATCTCACCTCGATTTTAATGTATTCTAAGGCCCTATAAATAAATGACTACTCGTCTGGGCACCTTAGAGACATTTTTAATTACACCACTTCTTTAGAAAACACATTCTCACACTCATATTTTCTGACTACATTCTTGTGTTATTAAAAAATAAAAAGCTGGTTGAAGCTCCTATAAAATATGAACTATGAGCTTGTCATTTTATAGGGCCGTCTAAGTACAAAATTAGGCTACAACTATCTCCCCAACCCCTCAGTCCATCTCTGACAACATGAGGCACCTTGCTAACCTGAGCTCCCATGTGATTGAATTTGCTATAGGACCAGAGGTATCCAGTTATAGATTGACTGAATCAGCAAGCCAAGCCTGCTCTATTGGCTGACTACACCGTGTCATAAATTGCAGTCTGAGATGGCAATGATGATGCAATAGGGTGCGACAACTCGGAGTTACAAGCAGAGAAGGACAGTGTTAATCTAAGTGGCTCTGGACTGGTGTTGAAAGAGCAAAAGACCAGTACCCAATAGTTAAGTGTGATCCAAAAGTTGGTTTCTCTATGTTTTCATAGAATTTGGCAGATATCAAACACAAAAGAATAGACACTGAATGGATTTCGTACATAGGCAACCATGATGTATGTATGTTCCAAGAAACCTGGGCAGTGAACAATGTGTTTATTAATGATTTCTTGTCATGTAGGGTGGAAGCTAAGACCCAAGGGAAATTTGGGTGTGCCATTGGTGGGCTGTTAATGTTTGTACAAAATTATATTCCGTGTTCCTATACATTTTTATTGGTTGATTCCCCTGATGTAGTAGGGATCTCCCTTAACCCTTTCTATGCTCATGACGGACTGGTTCCGTCATGAGCAACGGTGGGCGTGTGCTCCTGACGGAACGGATCCGTCATGGCACCCACCCATGGGGGAAGCGCTGGCGCTCCCACCATGGGCAACCCATCTAGCCCCCACAAAGGGGATGGAGCAGGAGAGTTTCCGCTGCTACCCCGATCCCCCCAGGCAATTCCATGACATCAGCCTGCACCAACGTCATCTGGAGCAGCCGGATGCACTGGAAGCTATTTGCTTCCAGTGCGTCCAGCAGGAAACAGGTACGTTTCCTTGCTCCGGTGGGGTGGGGTGGAAATTGGGATGCATTGAGGTATGGGGGAGAGGAAAGAGTTTTTTCTCTCCCCTGATGTCTCAATGCAGGGCATTCCTGCTGCACGATCTCGCATGGCGTTGCAATCGGCAGCAGGAATGCTCCCACTAGGCACCAGGGATGTCTTTTCTTTGTAAAGGAAGCGAACCCTTGGGCAAGGGTCGCTTCCTTAAGGGGCACATACTTTTTTAGACTTTTCTGACCCCCCCCACCCCCTAGGGACAGATCATCTGTTTTTTTTGGCCTTTAGCCCACTAGAGCCAGGGATTTTAAATACATTTAAAATGGAAGCAACCCATTGGGTAAGGGTCGGTTCCTGGGGCCAAATATTTTTATATGTGTATTCAGACCAGCCTGTTTTTTTGGCCTTTCTATACCCGGGGTGGGGGTGGGGGGCAGAAATCCCCACTAGACACCAGAGACTTTTTTTAAATTAAAATACAAGCAACCCCTTGGGCAAGGGTCGCTTCCTCAAGGGGCACATTACTTTTTAGACTTTTCTGCCCCCCCCCGTGGACAGATCTACTGCGTTTTTGGCAGGGGCAGAAAAGCCCACTAGAGCCAGGGAGTTTAAAACAATGTAAATGGAAGTGATCCCTTGGACAAGGGTCACTTCCAGGGGGCAAATATCTTTTATATGTGTATTTTGTCCCCTCTGGGGGCAGATCGGCCCATTTTTTTCACCTTTCTGACCCCATGGGGTGGGCAGAAAACCCCACTAGCCACCAGGGATGTTTTTTAAAATTAAAATGGAAGTGACCCCTTGGGCATGGGTCGCTTCCGGGGCAGATTTTTTTGGTATATTTATTTTGCCCCCCCACCCCCTGGGGCAAAGATCGGCCCGTTTTTCACCTTTTTGCTGATAGGGGGGGCAGAAAACCCCACTAGAAACCAGGGAGTTTATTTTAAATGAAATGGAAGCGACCGCTTGGGCAAGGGTCGCTTTCAGGGGTTTAATGCATTGTGTATGTTTTTTCTGACCCGCCCCGGGGTGGATAGGACTGTTTTTTTTGTGGCCTTTCTGTCCCCGGGGGGGGGGGGGCATAACACCCCATTAGGCACCAGGGATTTTGTTTTATGCGTAATGGAAGCAACATGGTTGCTTCCAAGAGGGTAATATTTGCTACATGCTTTTTCTGCCCCTTTCTTTTGTCCTTTCTGCCCTAGGACGCTCGGCCTAGCAGACAACCGCACCCGATCCCTTGGGCAAGATCACACCCCATTTTTCTCAGCCCCATTTGAAGGCCCATCTGACAGATTGGCCATTTGGGTAGTGATATAGCATGTTCTAATGTTTATTGTTTTATTTCTTGTGAATTGCAAACGTAATGCTTTATTTCTCCCTTTTTGTTCTAGTTCAAGGCTTTTGCTCTTCAGACTGTTCCAGGTTGCGGTTTCGTTACTGGTGGTTCTGCTGTTTGTGTAGTTGCATGTGTTTGGTAAGAGACTTTTTTTTGTACAATGTAAATGAGTTTCCCTGCATGAATGTGTTTTTTGCAAATGGTGTAATAATAGCAGTAAGTTTGGCTTCTGTTTTTGAGTGTCAACATCTTTTTGCATTTGTGCTCGATGTGTATTTTGTTGTCTTGTGAGTAATTGTTTTTTTTTCTTTCTAGTGGGATATCCTTGGTCTTTGCTGTGTCTCTGCAGAGTAGGTGCTGGTGAGTGTAGCTGTCTCTTGCAAGTGAATCTTATAGTTTTAGAGTATATTGATCTTTGTGATAAAGGCACACATTTTTTTTACTTACTTATTTTTCACAGTGTTGGATGTTGTTGACTTGTTTTTGCAGTTTCCTTTCTCTATAAGAATAATGGCTAGCCGCAGGATTACTGCTCAGCAGGTTGTTGGTATGCTTTATGAGCCTTCCTCTGACCCTGGTTCAGAGACTGGCTCTGCATCTGAGGCAGAGGAAGGAGTGGAAGATTCAGGCAGTGAGTATTCTGTCCACGAGGAATCATCGGATGATGAAGCTACTCTCAGTGCAGATGAAGCTACTCAGTGCAGATGAAGTGGCTGTTTTAGAGGAGGTCATTGATGTGCCAATAGTGCAGCAAGAGGCATTTGGGCTGCAGCCAGGGGCTGCAAGGCTTCCCGTTAGAAGTGCTGACTTCTGGGTTGCCCCAAGCATGGTACAGCAGGCATTGCCGGACATTACTGGTGTTCCACGGTGTAGAATGAATACTGAAAACATTTCGCTGATATATCTTTTTCAGTTGTTTATGGAAGATGTATTTTTGGCAGAGATTGTTGAGCAGACTAATTTGTATGCCAAACAGTTTTTGAGGGACAACAGTGCCAACCTTAAACCCCACTCTAGAGTTACCTGGTGGACTCCCACAAATCTGGAAGGATAAGGAAGTTCTTGGGTTTAACTTTTTTTTGATGGGCTTGCTAAGGAAGCTATCAATGACTTCATATTGGTCTACTAGTCCTTTGATGGCAACAGCTATATTTCAGGCAGCCATGCGTTGTGATAGGTATTTGCTCTGCTTCGTATGGTGCATTTTGTCAATAATGGTTTAGTGTTGACACAAGAACACCCTGATTTTGACTGTCTTTTTAAGATTCGGCCTGTCATGGATCACTTTTCAGGTCGTTTTTCTGAGACCTGTGCTCCCGGGAAAGAAATAGTAGTGGATGAGTCTTTGGTCTTGTTCAAGGGCCGCTTGGTTTTTAGGCAATACATTCCTAGTAAGAGGGCACACTATGGAATTAAGATGTATATGATGTGTGACAGTAGGACTGGATATGTCTCTAACTTCAAGGTGTACACCGGTAAGGATTCCAAGATTATCCCCCTTGTTGTCCGTCCACTTTTGGAGTGGCTGAGAAAATTGTGTGGGAACTTGGTAGAGGACTTTTTAACAAAGGTCACCATTTATATGTAGATAACTTCTACACTGGTGTGCAGTTGTTCAGGGAATTGGTCAAAGTTGACACTGTTGCTTGTGGCACAATCCACTCAAACCGTAAGAACTTGTTTGTCAAAAGCTTGTGCGGGGATAGTGCAGTGAGTTGTGTTGCGAGGAACCACTAGCTGAGAACTTTTCAGACAGGAGAGATGTCTACATGCTGACTACCATCCATGATGAAAGCACTTCACCTGTGTCTTTTTGGGGACAGGTTGATGAAGTGCGCAAACCTGTGTGTCTTTTAGACTATAATAGGTGCATGGGTGGTGTTGATAGAGTAGATCAGAGTTTGGAACCTTACACTGCTCTTTGTAAGTCTTACATTTGGTATGAGAAAGTTGGCTATCCATCTTTTCCACTTGGCAACCTTTAATACTTTTGATGTATTCAAGGATTGTTGTCCTGAGTCAAATATGACTTTTGCTAAGTTTCAGGGGTCTGTAATAGGCAGCCTTGTCGTAGTGGAACAGGCAAGTGTTCCTAGAGTTGGAGTGGTGGGGGATGTGGCTAGATTAAAAGATCTTTTTTTTTTTTAAAAGAAAAAAGTCCCTGAGCTGAAGGATATCATTATCATCACAATGTATCCAACCTGAGGCATCTGTGCCTCTTTTTACAAGATCTACAAGATGACCATACACATTAACACACACTATAATGTTTTACAAGTTAATTGCTAAAACGTCAGTCTAGTTACTCTGAGACAGTGTCCTAGAAGCAAATCACATAAAAAAACTCCGTTGAGTACCAGAAAATTAAAATCATCAATTTATTTCTTTAAAAGATATATGCATGATACAGTCTACACAATACATGAAATTAATACAAAATACAGTTAAAAAACTAAAAAGTCGACGCGGCGTTTCGGTGTCTTGAGTGGATATGTACACCTTCTTCAGGACGGTTTTTTTTTACAACATAAAATTCACTAAAAAGAAAAAATCACAATTAAAATTCACTTCTGGCAGAGTCCTATAAGTACTGACGTTTACATTTGTAGTTAAACTTTATTACACCTATATCATTACTTTTGCTAGGCTATCAATTATATCACCCTGCTAGGGTAATAGTCATTATTTTCAAGGAATGTTTCCAGTGGACAAGAGCCGTTTGTGCTAGAGAGGGTTGGTATCGATTTCCGAGTGTAAATTATGTTTTATAATAATGGGAGCCGTTATACCAAGATGGACTGTTTAGCAAACATGCAGCCTCCGTAGAAATGAACAAGGGACATACGGGGAAACGCGCATCAATAGATTAGAGTGTGTTAATGTCGTGTATTAATAAGATTTGCTTAAACATTTAGACTACAACTAAAGTTTGTTTAAAATACAAATGCTCAAACAGAGTATTTATATAATGTCCGCTGTATAAAAACCGACCTATATGTTAATTGCCAAAACCACAGAACTATGTGCATGTGAGGTTTGTATCAAAGAGGGCGATCTCCCTTTGATTTTCTCCAATATAATAGCGGTAACAACGGAGCACTTAGCATCCCAAATTGGTTTAAAAAAAAAAAAAAAAAAAAAAGTGTCCCAGTAACAGATGGGCGAACATAGTTAACATGAGTGAAGAAAGAAATACAAAAACGCTAGATATTTGTAACCAACTCTGGGATACTCTCTTCCAATAGATCACAATAGTGACAACGGATATATCCGCTAAACGGCAGAAGGAAGCATATCACATGACCCTTCCTTTGGTACATCAACAGCCATCCTTCCCATATATAAGAGGGAACCGCAGTAAGCACTTTATTTAATAAGGTACAGAGATTTTGGATTTAACAACAAGACTCAGGTTTATTCGTGATTTAAGAGAATATTCTAGACAAAACATTGTGCATTTCTGTCTATTTTCAGGAAACTTGTACCTGTTTTTAAAATTTTTTTACATATTCCATACGGTGGTCACCCCTGATACAACGTTTATTTACGAGTGTTGCAATATTTGAACTCAGGTATGAGCTTATAATTTATAGAATATTCTGAAGAGATTGTGTATAAATAATAAAGTGGAGTTAATCATGGAATGAAATTTACTCTTTAGGTAAAGAAAAAATTGTTATACATTCTTTGCCAAACTATGCAAGATATGCTGCTAAAGGAATAAGAAGCCATATCCTCAAAGGGAAAACTTGTTACCTAAAATTCCTCAAATCACGAGGTATGGTGTGATATTACGATTCGTATAAATATAATAAAGTGGATAAATCCTGATTTGATAGATGTGGTGAAACAATCACGGTCCAAGTGATGCTAAGAACCAGAGGCCCTTAGATAGGGTCCACTGGAAACATTCCTTGAAAATAATGACTATTACCCTAGCAGGGTGATATAATTGATAGCCTCGCAAAAGTAATGATATAGGTGTAATAAAGTTTAACTACAAATGTAAACGTCAGTACTTATAGGACTCTGCCAGAAGTGAATTTTAATTGTGATTTTTTCTTTTTAGTGAATTTTATGTTGTAAAAAAAACCGTCCTGAAGAAGGTGTACATATCCACTCAAGACACCGAAACGCCGCGTCGACTTTTTGGTTTTTTAACTGTATTTTGTATTAATTTCATGTATTGTGTAGACTGTATCATGCATATATCTTTTAAAGAAATAAATTGATGATTTTAATTTTCTGGTACTCAACGGAGTTTTTTTATGTGATTTGCTTCTAGGACACTGTCTCAGAGTAACTAGACTGACGTTTTAGCAATTAACTTGTAAAACATTATAGTGTGTGTTAATGTGTATGGTCATCTTGTAGATCTTGTAAAAAGAGGCACAGATGCCTCAGGTTGGATACATTGTGATGATAATGATATCCTTCAGCTCAGGGACTTTTTTCTTTTAAAAACTTATTCACCCTGTCCCATATCGGTTCAGAGGGTACCTCCCTTTTGTGTTTTGGTATTAATACAGCTTGTTAGCTGGGGAGCTTCTGTTTTATTGTGGAAATGGAAGGCATTAAGACCTATGGTTTCTCCGATGACCAGTTTAACAAACTGATCAATGGTTCTTCTAGAAATACACCAGCAATAATTATTGATAACAGCAATGAGGAACAATGGAGAGACTTATGGAATTTGAAAAAGAAAATTGTAAGGACAGAACTGCATGCAGATTTTCTGATTGACTACTGTAAAAAGGGTATTATCCCAAAGGGATTGCAGGTAACGAATGAACCTGGAGTCTTTGTTAAAGTCAAAAAATTTATAGATAATTGGACTTTAATAGCTAACAGGTGTAGCAGAGACTGGATGCTGCTCATAATAGAGACAGCCCAGGGAGTTCTCATTATAGAAAAAGCTGAAATAGATGAGTTGGAAGCAAAATTAAAAAACATTGATGCCCTTGAAGAAGCCAAACGTAAATTAGAAGAGATACAGGCTGATATATCAGGATACCGAGAGTATATGGTAAATAAAAAATCAAACAAATTTAGAAAAGACGTGGCTCAATACGATACAGAAAAGGTTTACCCATATCTCCAGAAAGATTATTATGATAAACCACAAGATGATTATCAAAATAGACGACAGTGGGTTCAGCCTGGCCGTAATTTTCAGAAGAAAAAGGTGCGATTCTTCGACACTTCTTACACCAGCTCAGAATCGGATAATGAGTCACATCAAGAAGCTGGCAATAAAGAAAAGGAATCAGCTGCTAATAGCATAAGAGAAAGCCTTCCTTTTTTAGAACAGCGCCAGAAAACCTTTGGCCCCCCGAGGGGAAGAGGGAGAGGAAGAGGGAGGGGTGGATACACTCCTCAGAACCAATACCAACCATGTCACTACAATACGAGGAGCCAAAAGATTTGGGATTAAAGAAAAAAGCCCCAATCATTAATTTGTCCTCCAGATCAATTTCAAATGAAGACAAAAAAGTATTAGAAAAAGGCTTAGGATTCGCTATTGCCAACCCCATAGATAAGTATAGTCTAGAACGCGACCTTCAGAGTTTTTTTAGGAAGGTACGGCTTAATGCCTACTTTGAAGGAAAACCCAGAATACAAAATGAAAACAAGTCAGGCCTGAGACCCAGATCAAAATGGACTCCACAGATAAATATGGTGAAAAAAGATATAGAAACCTTTGAACGATGTGTAGAGAAGAGTATTGAAGACCTACTAGACAAGAAAAATTGGGTAGAGCAAAATTTTACTAAAATAGAGAAACAGGCACTAAAATCCTTGGAAGATGATATTACACTCACAATAAAGCCTGCAGATAAGGGAGGCAGCATCGTACTAATGGACACAGCAGACTATAATGCCCGCATGTATTCCCTTTTAAACAATACTGAACATTACTGTCTGTCCAATGCAGATGAACTTAGGTCCTTATCTGAAAAAATTACTAGAGTCCTACAATTCGCGAAAGAGGATGGCATTATCTGTCAGGATGAATATTTTTTTCTCCACAATGAAAATCCGACCATACCAGCATTATATGGTCTCCCTAAAGTTCACAAACATATCCTTGACCCTCCTATGAGACCAATTGTATCTAGTATCAACTCACTAACAGAGCCCCTGAGCAAATATACAGATATATTTCTCCAACCACTTGTGAAGAAACAAAAGGCTTATATAAAAGATACTACATCTATGATTGACAAAGTTGAAAACTTGAGCTTCAATCCTGATAATCAATTCTTGGTTTCATTAGACATAGAAGCCTTATATACTAATATCCCACAAGACGATACAATTGATATGATAGCTGATATTCTACAAACTGATGATTTTGATTTAAGCCCTCATGCTACTTTTATAGTAGAATGTGTTTCCTTGATTTTAAAAAATAATATTTTTTTATTTGAAAAAACTTTATTCAAACAAATTAAGGGCACGAGCATGGGTGCTACCTGTGCTCCCAGCTTGGCTTGTTTGTACGTATCAAGATTTGAGGAACAACATATTTTTAATCCAGTGGCGCCATTTTTTGAAAATATCTCTCAATGGACACGTTACATTGATGATGTTTTTTTTATTTGGACGGGTCTGGAAGAAAACTTAATGGACTTCATCAATTGGCTTAACCTGGGAGATTCCAACCTAAGATTTACCCACTGTATAGGTAATCAGAGATGTGAATTCCTGGATATCACAATAAAACATAGTGAAGGTAAACTTATGGTGGAGTTATTCACGAAACCTACAGATAGGAATACTATGTTACACTTTGATAGCTACCACCCAGCATGCCAAAAAAACAATATACCCTATGGTCAGTTTCTGAGATTGAGGAGAAACTGCACCAAAAATACAGACTATGACAAACATGCCCAAATCCTCACAGAAAATCTTTTAGAAAGAGGATATCCCAAAAAATTATTGAGACACTCTTACAAAAGGGCAAATATTTTAATAGAGAGGACTTCTTTAGAGAAAAGAACAGTGATGAAAAGGTTATGCCTTTGATCTTTGTTACTAATCATAGCAGCATCAATAATAAGATCAAAAATATAATAAATCGCAATTGGCACCTTGTGGCAAATCAAAATGGGACGATTCTCCCAAAACCTATGTTCTCATACAGACGGAACAAAACTATCAGAAATAGTCTGGTGAAAACATACCGGGAAATCAACCCTGTAACTCAACCCACTGTTGATAAAAACCCATTACCCAAAGGCACTTTCCCTTGCAGTGGATGTGTAAACTGTGAACACATCATTAAAGGCCCAGAACTGAAAATAGATGATAAGACTCATAGGTTCCCCGAGTTCTTCAATTGCAGGTCAAAAAATTTAATCTATATGATTAAATGTCCTTGCAACTTGCTATATATAGGAGAGACAGGAAGAGAAATAAGGACAAGATTGAATGAGCATAGGTCTGCCATCAGAACCCACAAAAACTCGGCACCACTAGTGGAACATTGGACCACGGCTAAACATACCAACAAAGATTTGAAGTGGTGTGTACTAGAAGGCATTAAAATGAACACAAGAGGAGGAGACATCACCACAAAACGTAAAAAGAGAGAACAATTCTATATGAGTAAATTCAATTCCGTTCGCAAGGGTCTGAACAACAAAGAGGATTGGGAAAAGATATTATAATTGGTTTCCAGTTTTATCATCAGCACTGGGAGAACTCTCTTAATATCATTGTGGCCCAGTTAAATTCGGATGTCTTGAAAATCATCTACTTAATCAATAGGATGATAGATGATAGTGATAAATTGATCTCGGTGGTAATATACTGATTATTACCTAGTAGACATGATTAGAAACCAACCCAAAATCTGGGGCTAGTAGATAGGGTTAGAAAACACCGTAATATTTGGGGCTATAGCGACCACCAGTGAAGCTTTGTAAATAAATCATCCTCATTTACTGGTGTTGTTAATTATTTTGCTATGCAATATCAACTGCTTTTGTCAATAGCAATAACGAATATAGGTAAATACATTTCGTAAATCATAGTACGCGAAAGTGTGTATATTTTGCTGAAACTTTTGATTAATATCTGTACATTTTCATTTCGGAATCTCGCCCTATGGCGGTAAGAATTCATATATTGAGTCTGTAGTTATAGATCATTATCTGATGTGTAAATCAGACTACATGAAGTCGAGATATTCTACTATTGATAATTAAAATCTATACACCGAAAGCCATCCCAAGATGGCGTATAATATCGCCACTTATTGGTCAAACGAATCAGCACGGAAATTATATTTATATTTAGGCACTCTTCAAGATAACTTGGGAATATGCCTTTACTTGTGCACCCTATCCCAAAATATTTCTATAAAGTAATAACAATCTAAAAATATTAGGTGAAGACGGGGACTTCCGATAGTAAATACAAACATGTTCTAGCATGTCCGCCGCGTAACACGTGACCGGAAAAGACCGCGTAGCCTTTGACCCTTGACCGCAATGGTAAATATAAATAGGTAAAGGCAGAACACTGCCGATAGGACGAGAAGCTGTATCAGGAACCGGTGACAGGGAGGCCGCTGTTTTTAAATCAGGTACGTGCACCTCACTAGCGATGTGTTCTACATCGACAAGAGCCGTTTGTGCTAGAGAGGGTTGGTATCGATTTCCGAGTGTAAATTATGTTTTATAATAATGGGAGCCGTTATACCAAGATGGACTGTTTAGCAAACATGCAGCCTCCGTAGAAATGAACAAGGGACATACGGGGAAACGCGCATCAATAGATTAGAGTGTGTTAATGTCGTGTATTAATAAGATTTGCTTAAACATTTAGACTACAACTAAAGTTTGTTTAAAATACAAATGCTCAAACAGAGTATTTATATAATGTCCGCTGTATAAAAACCGACCTATATGTTAATTGCCAAAACCACAGAACTATGTGCATGTGAGGTTTGTATCAAAGAGGGCGATCTCCCTTTGATTTTCTCCAATATAATAGCGGTAACAACGGAGCACTTAGCATCCCAAATTGGTTTTTAAAAAAAAAAAAAAAAAAGTGTCCCAGTAACAGATGGGCGAACATAGTTAACATGAGTGAAGAAAGAAATACAAAAACGCTAGATATTTGTAACCAACTCTGGGATACTCTCTTCCAATAGATCACAATAGTGACAACGGATATATCCGCTAAACGGCAGAAGGAAGCATATCACATGACCCTTCCTTTGGTACATCAACAGCCATCCTTCCCATATATAAGAGGGAACCGCAGTAAGCACTTTATTTAATAAGGTACAGAGATTTTGGATTTAACAACAAGACTCAGGTTTATTCGTGATTTAAGAGAATATTCTAGACAAAACATTGTGCATTTCTGTCTATTTTCAGGAAACTTGTACCTGTTTTTAAATTTTTTTTACATATTCCATACGGTGGTCACCCCTGATACAACGTTTATTTACGAGTGTTGCAATATTTGAACTCAGGTATGAGCTTATAATTTATAGAATATTCTGAAGAGATTGTGTATAAATAATAAAGTGGAGTTAATCATGGAATGAAATTTACTCTTTAGGTAAAGAAAAAATTGTTATACATTCTTTGCCAAACTATGCAAGATATGCTGCTAAAGGAATAAGAAGCCATATCCTCAAAGGGAAAACTTGTTACCTAAAATTCCTCAAATCACGAGGTATGGTGTGATATTACGATTCGTATAAATATAATAAAGTGGATAAATCCTGATTTGATAGATGTGGTGAAACAATCACGGTCCAAGTGATGCTAAGAACCAGAGGCCCTTAGATAGGGTCCACTGGAAACATTCCTTGAAAATAATGACTATTACCCTAGCAGGGTGATATAATTGATAGCCTAGCAAAAGTAATGATATAGGTGTAATAAAGTTTAACTACAAATGTAAACGTCAGTACTTATAGGACTCTGCCAGAAGTGAATTTTAATTGTGATTTTTTCTTTTTAGTGAATTTTATGTTGTAAAAAAAACCGTCCTGAAGAAGGTGTACATATCCACTCAAGACACCGAAACGCCGCGTCGACTTTTTGGTTTTTTAACTGTATTTTGTATTAATTTCATGTATTGTGTAGACTGTATCATGCATATATCTTTTAAAGAAATAAATTGATGATTTTAATTTTCTGGTACTCAACGGAGTTTTTTTATGTGATTTGCTTCTAGGACACTGTCTCAGAGTAACTAGACTGACGTTTTAGCAATTAACTTGTAAAACATTATAGTGTGTGTTAATGTGTATGGTCATCTTGTAGATCTTGTAAAAAGAGGCACAGATGCCTCAGGTTGGATACATTGTGATGATAATGATATCCTTCAGCTCAGGGACTTTTTTCTTTTAAAAACTTATTCACCCTGTCCCATATCGGTTCAGAGGGTACCTCCCTTTTGTGTTTTAGATTAAAAGATCACCACTTTCCTGATCACATTCCTCCCACACCCTCAAAAGACTTTCTCAGTAGGAGATGTAAAGTCTGTTGGTGAAGAGTTACGCGGGAGGAAACTCGTATGTACTGCTAGAGTGTCGTAACCCTGCGCTGTGTGTGCTTGCTTGTTTTAGAATGTACCACACGCAAGAGAACTTTTGGGAGCATCCATGAGTAGTAAAGTGAACTGCTTGGTCTCTATTGTTTTATATTTTTTGTTCAGTTTCAAGGTTGGCATTTGTGCAATGTATTTAGTTTCAGATTTTGTGTTAATAGATTTGTATCTATTTGCAATTTGTTTGTGTTTTCTTTTTTGTATAAAAAAATCCTAAACGTGATGGTGGAGTGTGCAGGCTGGCGCTTGGCTGGTGTTGTGCATGGACTGGTGCTTTGCTGGTGGTGTGCGTGGACTGGTGCTTGGCTGGCGGAGTGCGTGGAGTGGCACTTGGCTGGCAGTGTGCGTGGACAGGCACTTGGCTGGCGGTGTGCATGGACTGGCGCTTGGTTGGTGGTGTGTGTGGGCTGGTGCTTTGCTGGTGGTGTGTGTGGACTGGCGCTTGGCTGACGGTGTGCGTTGACTGGTGCTTGGCTGGCAGTGTGTGCGTGGATTGGTGCTCAGCTGGCGGTGTGCATGGACTGGTGCTTGGCTGGCGGTGTCCGTGGACTGGTACTTGCCTGGCAGTGTGTGAGTAGTGACTTGCTGCTGGTCACTATACACACTTCTAGCCAAGTGCCACTCCACGCAATCCGTGAGCTGGTGTGGTTGCTGTGTCAGGAATGTGGGTGTGTGAAAGTGATGGGCCCCTCAATAGCGCTGTTTGCTGGTGTGAGTGATGTGCTGGGCCCACGACTGGCAGTGTGATTGGTTTTGGATAACCCTGGGCATAGTAGTACACTACGCAAATTGCACGTAGAATAGTACAAAAACTGTGCTTAATAACATAGTTTAGCAGCTAAATCAACACCACCCTCAGATGCTTTGATAAAGCAATTTTACATGCAAACAACCATATAACCAATTCACAAAAGTGAGCTTTTTCAATGAAAACATTAGGCAATGAGAGAGGTGATGATTTTGGGGTCCCCCCTAACCTAGGGTGAGGACTAAGCAGATGCCTTGAACACAAAGAGCATAAACAAAAAGCACATCTTGTTGAAATTCGGTGGTGGTCCCATCTTCTTAGGACCACGCCAAGCACAGTTATTGGCAAAAAACAATCCCAACCAAAGGCGCTGCAAAGCATTATGGGACGAGATTAGCAGTGGGCAGAGAATATTATAGTATCCAATATCAAAATAATTCTACAAAGAGCTGCAGTTCAACTAGTCGTTGCTAGATGTCCCTCACGAGTCAAATGCAAAAGCATTGAAATTATTCTTACATTAAGCTGCAGTTCCACTAGTCGTTACTAAATGTCCCACACGAGTCAAATGCAAAAGCATTGAAACCCTTTCATCAAGCATTTGCATTTGACTTGTGAGGGACATCTAGCGACGACTAGTTGAACTGCAGCTTTTTGTAGAATTACTTTGATATTGGATACTATAATATTCACTGCCCAGTGCTAATCTCATCCCATAATGCTTTGCAGGGCCTTTGGTTGGGATTGTTTTTTAGCCAATAACTATAAATGTAAATGTACAGGAATTTATATAGCGCAAATCACCGAGCGGTTTCTAAGCGCTTGCTTAGGGAACCCGTCCTGGTATTCACCTGTGAGATAACCCCGGCAGGGTATCCGCAAGGTGAAAGCCAGGCATCCCGCCGCGAGGGGCCGTTGTGGAGATTAAGCAAGCTATTGCCCAGAGTCGCAGAGTGTGAGCCCGTGAATCGAGTAGGCACCGGAGCGAGAATTGTCGAGTCCATGGACATTTTAGGACTCAAGACCCCGCCGAGCCGGGAATTGAACCCTGGTCCCAGGCTGACCTCTGCTTCCAGGTCTGCCTCCTCTAACCAGTGAGCCACACTTCTCCACCCAACTGTGCTTGGGGTGGTCCTAAGAGGATGGGACCACCACCGAATTGTTCAATGGCATGTGCTTTTTGTTTTCAAGGCATCTGCTTGGTTCTCTCCCTAGGTTAGGGAGGATATCATCACCTCTCTCACTGCTTGCTAATTTTTCAGTTCTCTTTTGTGAAAGTACTACATCTCTTTAGCATATAAAGATTGAGATTCTTATTGTATAATACCTGGTTCTGTGCAAGAGGCCATTTGCAATTATTTCACAGTGCAGACAAGTACACAGTGCCATCAGCAACGCTATACAGTATTACGTGCAGTACAAGGTATACTACGTGCAGCTATGTGTAGTGCTACTACGCAAACTACGCCCAGGGTTAGTTGTGTATGTGTCACACGTATGAAAGGTGTTTTAATGGCCTGTAAAGAGGTTGGTGCCTTGTGTTAGCTTTACAGCAGACGAGCTGTGAGTCAATGGTTCAGTTTCTGGTCCTTTCTATTATTAACAGTTCATTTCATTTTTGTGAAATGTCTTGTTAATACAACTGTATACACTGAACCATCACTCACCCTCGTGCCAAATCCAAGTGGTATGTATGTGTGCTTGAGAAATAGGTGGTTGTGCAGAAATATTTGTATTTTCTGTCTTACTCAAGCAGGGTGTACCTTGTCCCTTTTTGTGAATGTTGTAATGTGTTGGTTTTGTGCCTGGTGGTGTGAATGGTCTTGTGTGTACCACATATGAAAGGTGTGTGAATGGCCTGTAAAGCGGTTGGGGACTTGACGTGGCTTTACAGCTCACGAGCTGGAGTCATTGGTTCAGTTTTTTGTCCTTTCAATTGACAGTGCATTTTTGTGAAATCTCTTGTTAACAAAATTTGCAGAATTGGCTAAAAACGTATGTTTTTAATGTAGTGCTTAGCATTCTTGGTGCTATACCCTTAATCCCTATGTTTTGGGCTCTTCCTAGTCACAGGCCCTTGCCAAGCTCACACAAGTGAGTTATCATTTTACTCGGGAGACTGAGGGGAATGCTGTGGGGTAGCACATTTGTGCTGGCATGATGATTCCACACAAAAATATGTGGAAAATGTGGTTTTTAAGCTAAATTTGAGGTTTGCAGGGCATTCTGGGTAGGCAAAAGTCAAGGAATCCACACAAGCCATACCTCATTGGACTCCCCAGGTGTCTAGTTTTCAGAAATTTTTGGGTTTGGTAGTTTCCCAAGATGGCCACCAAGTCTGGGGCCAAAGCCCCAGGTGCCCCCCACCCCCCAAAACCAGGTAGTTTTGTTGTAGGTAATTTTGAGTCTCCATAGTACGATTTGGGCCATTTCCTGTTGCAGCCACTATGCCTATTCACACAAGTGGGGTACCATTTTTATCGGGGGACCTGAGGGAACTCTGGGTGGGAGGAAATTTGTGGATCCACGCAGATTCCAGAACTTTCCCACAATGAAGTTTGGGAAAAAGTGATTTTTTTAGCTAAATTTGAGGTTTGCAGGGGATCCTGGGTAGGAAAACGTTGGGGGACCCACGCAAGCCATACCTCGCTGGACTCCTCCGGGTGTCTAGTTTTCAGAAATGCATGAGTTTGGTAGGTTTCCCTAGATGCCCGCCAAGCTTGTAGCCAAAAACTCATGGTACCCCCCTTGCAAAACCAGGTTGGTTTGTGATTGGTAATTTTGATGTCACCTCAATAGGTTTTGGGTCCTTGCGTGTCGGGGGTCCTTGACCCACCCACGCGAGTGAGGTACAATTTTTATCAGGAGACCTGGAGGAACGCTGGGTGGGAGGAAATTTGTGGATCCATGCAGATTCCAGAACTTTCCCATACAGAAATTTGAGAAAAAAGTGATTTCTTCAGCTAAATTTGAGGTTTGTAGGATATTCTGGGTGGGCGAATGTTAGAGGACCCACGCAAGCCATACCTCGCTGGACTCCCCCTGGTGTGTAGTTTTCAGAAATGTGTGGGTTTGGTAGGTTTCCCCTGATGTACGCAGAGCCCGGGGCCAAAACCTCATGGAATCCCCCTTGCAAAAGTAATTTTGATGCAGAACCATTTTTCTTTGGGGAAAGCGAGGTGGGTGGAATTTTGTGGATCCACGCAGATTCCATAACTTTCCACCACAGAAAAGTGAAGAATTTGTGGGTTTTTGTTTTACAAATCTTTAGGTTTGCATGGGATTCTGGAACTATAACCTGGAGAAAGACAATCAAGTCACCCCATCCTGGATTCCCCTGGGTGTCTAGTTTTAAAAATTGTATAGGTTTGCTAGGTTTCCCTAGGTGCCGGCAGAGCTAGGGTTCAAAATCTACAGCTAGGCACTTTGCAAAAAAGGTGTCTGTTTTCACTGTGAAAATGTGGTGTGCCCATATTGTGTTTTGGGCTGTTTCCTGTCGCGGGTACTAGGCCTACCCACACAAGTGAGGTTCCATTTTTCTCTGAAGACTTTGGGGAATGCGGGGTGGGTGGAATTGTGTGGATCCACACAGATTTCAGAACTTTCCACCACAGAAATGTGAGGAAAATGTGTTTTGTTTAAACATGTTGAGGTTTGCAAGAAATTTTTGGGTAACAGAACCTGGTGAGTGAGAGACAGTCAAGTCACCCCATCCTGGATTCCCCTCGGTGTCTAGTTTTCAAAAATGTATAGGTTTGCTAAGTTTCCCTAGGTGCCGGCGGAGCTACGGTTTAAAATCTACAGCTAGGCACTTTGCAAAAAAAGGGTCAGTTTTCACTGTGAAAATGTGGTGTGTCTACGTCGCGTTTTGGGCCGTTTCCTGTCACAGGCACTAGGCCTACCCACACAAGTGAGGTACCATTATTTTCAGAAGACTTTGGGGAATGCGGAATCAGTGGAATTTTGTGAATCCACGCAGATTCCAGAACTTTTCACCACAGAAATATGAAGAAAATGTGTTTTTTTAAATACATTTTTAGGTTTGCAATGGATTCTGGGTAACAGAACCTGGTGAGAGTCAGGGAAGTCAACCCATCCTGGATTTCCCTGGGTGTCTAGTTTTCAAAAATGTATAGGTTTGCTAGGTTTCCTTAGGTGCTGGCAGAGATAGTGTTCAAAATCTACAGCTAGGCACTTTGCAAAAAGGGTCAGTTTTCACTGTGAAAATGTAGTGTGTCCATGTTGCTTTTTGGGCCTTTTCCTGTCGCGTACACTAGGCCTACCCACACAAGTGAGGTACCAGTTTTCTCGGAAGACTTTGGGGAAACTGGGGTGGATGGAATTTTGTGGATCCACGCTAATTCCAGATCTTTCCATCACAGAAATGTTTAGGTTTGCAAGGGATTCTGGGTACCATAATCTGGTAAGAGCCAGTCAAGTCCCCCCATCCTAAATTTCTCTGGGTATCTTGTTTTCAAAAAGGTATAGATTTGCTAGGTTTCCCTAGGTGCCTGCAAGGTTAGGATTCAAAATCTACAGCTAGGCACTTTGCAAAAAAAAGGGTTTGTTTTCACTGTGAATATGTAGTGTGTCCACGTTGTGTTTTGGGCCGTTTCCTGTTGCGGGCAAAAGGCCTACCCACACAAGTGAGGTTTCCCTAGGTGCCGGCAGAGCTAGGGTTCAAAATCTACAGCAAGGCACTTTGCAAAAACAGGGTCAGTTTTCACTGTAAAAAAAAAAATGTGAATGGAATACTATTTTGCCACAGCCCTTAGTAGAAGATGAATGGCTAGAATGCTGTAAGCTAACAGGCCAATTAACCGCAAAGGGAATCTCAGGCTGATTCATTGCAAATATATACACCAAATGGATTATACTCCTGCGCAACTCCATAAGTATAGTCTGAGGGATTCACATTGCTGTATAAGGTGCGGTGCGGAGTACGCTGACTTCCAACATTTGCCGTGGAGCTGCCCAAAAATACAGGCGTTTTGGGGAAGGGTCCCATGCACATAGACAGAAATGATATGTGAACAGATAGACTTATAATATGAAAGTATGTTTATTAGGTATGGTGCTCGAGCTTAAAGGAATCCCTCCATTACTGGCAACAGTAGCTCTGCTTCTAGCGAAACGTAGAGTCTCAATTCATTGGGGTGGTAGACCGGCACCCAAGCATGAGCATTGGTTAAAAGATATAGCATATTGTCGTGACCAACTTACGTGTTATGCTGAAGAACTGCTAAGTGCATCTAGGCCACGGGACATTTGGACTTTATTCACTGAGCATACGATGACTAGAAAAGAGATCTGAGATCGTTCCATGTGATGACACCCTAAGTACTGCATGTTAATGTCATGAACTATGTTCTGCTGTCACTCTCCCACTATAATTCAATGTATCCTCAAGCAAACGTTTTTGTATTCTGTAACCATATAATCAAAGTGATGTATGTTATGGTTGTTATACTATGAAAATCAATAAAAAAAAATCAAAAAAATAAATAAAGTGTGTCCACGTTGCATTTTGAGCACACAAGTGAGGTACTATTTTTATTGGGAGGCTTAGGATAACACAAAATTGTAAAGCAACTATTATTATCTATTGACTTTTGATGCATTCATTTCTGCCTTCCAAATGAAATACAATGTGTAAAAAATAAGTCATTTTGAAGACTTTGGGGAATGCGGGGTGGGTGGAATTGTGTGGATCCACACAGATTTCAGAACTTTCCACCACAGAAATGTGAGGAAAATGTGTTTTGTTTAAACATGTTGAGGTTTGCAAGAAATTTTTGGGTAACAGAACCTGGTGAGTGAGAGACAGTCAAGTCACCCCATCCTGGATTCCCCTCGGTGTCTAGTTTTCAAAAATGTATAGGTTTGCTAAGTTTCCCTAGGTGCCGGCGGAGCTACGGTTTAAAATCTACAGCTAGGCACTTTGCAAAAAAAGGGTCAGTTTTCACTGTGAAAATGAGGTGTGTCTACGTCGCGTTTTGGGCCGTTTCCTGTCACAGGCACTAGGCCTACCCACACAAGTGAGGTACCATTATTTTCAGAAGACTTTGGGGAATGCGGAATCAGTGAAATTTTGTGAATCCACGCAGATTCCAGAACTTTTCACCACAGAAATATGAAGAAAATTTGTTTTTTTAAATACATTTTTAGGTTTGCAATGGATTCTGGGTAACAGAACCTGGTGAGAGTCAGTGAAGTCAACCCATCCTGGATTTCCCTGGGTGTCTAGTTTTCAAAAATGTATAGGTTTGCTAGGTTTCCTTAGGTGCTGGCAGAGATAGTGTTCAAAATCTACAGCTAGGCACTTTGCAAAAAGGGTCAGTTTTCACTGTGAAAATGTAGTGTGTCCATGTTGCTTTTTGGGCCTTTTCCTGTCGCGTACACTAGGCCTACCCACACAAGTGAGGTACCAGTTTTCTCGGAAGACTTTGGGGAAACTGGGGTGGATGGAATTTTGTGGATCCACGCTAATTCCTCCAGATCTTTCCATCACAGAAATGTGAGGAAAATATAGTTTTTTTACAAATGTTTAGGTTTGCAAGGGATTCTGGGTACCATAATCTGGTAAGAGCCAGTCAAGTCCCCCCATCCTAAATTTCTCTGGGTATCTTGTTTTCAAAAAGGTATAGATTTGCTAGGTTTCCCTAGGTGCCTGCAAGGTTAGGATTCAAAATCTACAGCTAGGCAGTTTGCAAAAAAAAGGGTTCCTTTTCACTGTGAATATGTAGTGTGTCCACGTTGTGTTTTGTGCCGTTTCCTGTTGCGGGCAAAAGGCCTACCCACACAAGTGAGGTTTCCCTAGGTGCCGGCAGAGCTAGGGTTCAAAATCTACAGCAAGGCACTTTGCAAAAACAGGGTCAGTTTTCACTGTAAAAAAAAAAATGTGAATGGAATACTATTTTGCCACAGGCCTTAGTAGAAGATGAATGGCTAGAATGCTGTAAGCTAACAGGCCAATTAACCGCAAAGGGAATCTCAGGCTGATTCATTGCAAATATATACACCAAATGGATTATACTCCTGCGCAACTCCATAAGTATAGTCTGAGGGATTCACATTGCTGTATAAGGTGCGGTGCGGAGTACGCTGACTTCCAACATTTGCCGTGGAGCTGCCCAAAAATACAGGCGTTTTGGGGAAGGGTCCCATGCACATAGACAGAAATGATATGTGAACAGATAGACTTATAATATGAAAGTATGTTTATTAGGTATGGTGCTCGAGCTTAAAGGAATCCCTCCATTACTGGCAACAGTAGCTCTGCTTCTAGCGAAACGTACAGTCTCAATTCATTGGGGTGGTAGACCGGCACCCAAGCATGAGCATTGGTTAAAAGATATAGCATATTGTCGTGACCAACTTACGTGTTATGCTGAAGAACTGCTAAGTGCATCTAGGCCACGGGACATTTGGACTTTATTCACTGAGCATACGATGACTAGAAAAGAGAACTGAGATCGTTCCATGTGATGACACCCTAAGTACTGCATGTTAATGTCATGAACTATGTTCTGCTGTCACTCTCCCACTATAATTCAATGTATCCTCAAGCAAACGTTTTTGTATTCTGTAACCATATAATCAAAGTGATGTATGTTATGGTTGTTATACTATGAAAATCAATAAAAAAAAATCAAAAAAATAAATAAAGTGTGTCCACGTTGCATTTTGAGCACACAAGTGAGGTACTATTTTTATTGGGAGGCTTAGGATAACACAAAATTGTAAAGCAACTACTATTATCTATTGACTTTTGATGCATTCATTTCTGCCTTCCAAATGAAATACAATGTGTAAAAAATAAGTCATTTTGAAAAATTACCTATAATTCTCATGCTACTATGGGTACTCACAATTTCAGAAATGTGAAAATATCTACTGTTTCAAAACTCTATATTTTGTTCCAATTTCGGAAATACATACGTGTCTTTCATACCTATTTTTCCATGTATATATTTTCCCAAATGAATTGCTATATACTCAGTACATAATAAAAAACCATTGCAAGACACTGCTCAGTTATTTGCTCTGGGTTTGTTGGGTTCTTGGTGAACCTACAAGTCCTATATATCCCCACAACCAGAAAGGTCCAGCGGATGTGAGGGTTATATTGTTTCCAAACAGCTGTCATAATTAGAAGAAGTTACAGGTGTAAACGTTGACACAAATGACACCTTGATGAATTCAGAATGTTATCTAATTTTCTAAAATATATAGCTTTTCAGTATCCATTATTGCTTTCATGCTCATTTCTACTATTAACTGGAAGGAGGTTGAAAGCACAAAAAATAGCAAAAATAGGCTATGTCCCAGAAAAATGCCAAACTGTGTAAAAGAATTTGAGGCCATATTATCAAGAAAGGGCGATAGATTATCGCCGCTTTTATTGGCAGGAAACTGCCGCTAAAGCGGTGATAATGAGCTTGATAATATGCCCTTGTGAATTCCCATAGAAGCCCAGGTTAACACCAGAACCTGGGCTTCCATGGAAATTCACAAGGGCATTATCGCCGCTTTAGCGTCAGTTTTCTGCCGATAAAAGCGGCGATAATGTATCGCCCTTTCTTGATAATATGACCCTGACAAAAGTCTGCTTGACCATGTAATCTGGGAAGATGGTGATTTCAGCACCACAGCCCCTTTGTTGATAGCAGGGGAAAAAACAGACACTTTCATCTGTAACCCTTTTTTCCCATTTAATATAAAAAAAGCAGTTTTTTGGCAAATTTCTGGGTCCCCTCCAAGGTAATCCACAAGCCATGGGTACCTTTAGAATCCCCATGTTGTTGGAAATAAATTACGCACATTAGGCATGGATACCTTATGTGGTCAAAAAGTTACAGGGACCTAAGCGCGAACTACCCCAAATAGTCAAAAAAAAGGCTGAGCACATGGGGGGAAAGGCCTAGCAGCGAAGGGGTTAAATTACCCTCTAGTTTGAACATGGCATCAATCAATGCTTATGTAAGTTCAGCGCCTGCTAGCACTGATTCACCTATTTTGGCTTTTTTAGATTAATCATTGAATTACATCAACCACATAAAAAGTAATAGTGGTAGGAGATTTTAATGTTTCTTTTGAGCCCTCACCTTACATTAGTGTGCTAATAGAACAGGAGGATGCAAAGTGGAATATTCCTCATCTAACAGGCAAACATCAGCAATATTTTCCGAGTGCTGCTCTCCCACTAGCCTCTATGACTGTTGGCAGGGGGATGAGTGATTGCAATGGTTGCACCACTCAGATCCTGATAGGGCACCTACTTTTAAAAGAGGCCCTTAGTTGAGTGTTATTGATTATGTCTTCCTAGATGTGAGCTCTGGCCACTTCTTACTGATACAAAAGTTGAAACTCGTACAGACAGTGACCACAACTCTCTGGTCACATTTTGTTTTGGGCATGTCCTTAGAAGGGCTTCAACCATCTTCCATATGACGGCTATGGTATTAATATTAGTGAATAATCATAGGAGAGTCTGTTGGCCGCATGTGCTGTCCGATCACATTACATTCAGAAATATTTTCCATCTGATTATGAAGGTCTTCCTTGTGCTGCAGTTCCTTTTTTAGATAATCATGAACCGTTTTTCAACAAACTACTAGATATATGTTATAAAAAAGCTGATCATAAGCAAATATCCCCTGTTTATGAGGTGAAATTGTTCAACCCTCAGTGCAAATTAGCCAAACAAGTATTAACGACGGCTGTTTAAGGGTGTATATGTGCAGAGACTATAGAGGCTTGGCAGAACTATAAAGTGGCACTTGCGTAAGGTAAGAGCAATTGGGATGAAAAGAACTGGCAGAATCTGCTGCCAAACTGAATGATAACAGAACATTCTGGCATATTATATCCCATGGAAGTATTTACAGCATGAGCACATATCACGCTCATATTCTGCCAGGGAGGTTGGTTCCTCACTTCTCTATGCACTGTGTTCAAGAGAGCTTGATGATTCAGGCCTAAGCTTAAGGCCTAGAACTCCTATTAACAATATACTAAATGCAGATGCAGAGGAGGATAGTATACTATCCTTTAATTTAGAAGATACTTCTACTGCCATCAGCCACCTAATATCAGTGAAAGCTCCTGGCTCGATAAAATACCTGACGATATGTTTAAGTCAGAGCCGAAAGTTTGGACTAGTTATGTCAATCTTCTATCAAATGCCATTATGGCCAGGAGGAAAATCTCTAAGTACTGATCGGTGGAGATAATTCTGATTGTCGAGAAGGGTGATGGCTGCAACCTGTCCAATTATAGGCCTATGAGTCTTATAGAGAATCTGCAGAAGGTCTCTGCAAGGCAAGTTCTTGACAAGCTGCTAAAACGGATAGATGAGGAACACATCCTGTCCCCACTCTAAGCTAACTTTTGCACGAAAACTAGTTTTCGTATCAGGTTTTTAGATCTTCTCTTCTTGCATTGGAAGTATGCACTGCTGGTCAAGCAGCATTTGATCTTGTTCCTCAGAGAACCTATTGAGAGTTTTGGTTGAAATGGGAGCCCCAGGCAACTTGATAAACCTTATTGCAGGACTGCACAACAATAAATAGACTTAGGTCCACTAAGCTAGTAAGAGTGAATTGACTGACAGCATCTCCATCCTATGTGGCATATCAAGGGATGCGTTCTTGTACCCACCCTGTTTACATTGTATATCAAGGATATGGTAAATGAACTTATGATCTGTAAGAACGATTCACCTGTTTTAATTGGTATGAAGGTCTCCATACTTCTTTTTGTAGACAATTCACTTCTTATTTCTAAGACCACTATGGGGCTTCACAACCTGATTGATAAATGTGTAGGGTTTTGTAAAGCCAGAGGCCTTGAGTTGAATGCATCACAAACTAAACACAGGGTCTTTGTGCAGGAAGGGCTGGTAATGAACCACTGGAAAGGGTCTACTTTTTCGACTATGTGAGGTTAAACTATCTGATAAAACAACTGGGAATCTCAACTTAATTAGACTTCGCTGTTAATAGAACCTAGATCTAAAGCAATCCTTCGATTGCATGAGAGAACTCGCTCCCACACAATATTCGTCGCCCTTGAAGTATATCGCGCTAAAGCACACATTGTAGTGCTTTTTGGATCGAAAATCTGTGACTGTGCTGACACCAGGAAGTTGGCCAAAGTAAAGAACAACTTTGTAAGATCGCTTATTTCAGTTTCCGTCAGCACTACCCTTATCCCCCTTATCACTCTTTATCTCGATGTAGGTAATAAAGGAATCTCTGCATGGCACAAATGAAGCCGTTAGTATATTTGATACGCATTTGATCCACGCTGGAGCTAATTGAGCATAGGGATTCTCTTTGGGAATTGATGAACATGAGCATGTATCATAATGGTTCAAGAAACTAGGTTTACAGTGAATGTGAAAAGTAAGCATGGGCGGATTTTGCGTATCGGCAATCCGCGGATTTGCGTATTTGCGTATTTCGAAAATACGCAAAATCCGCGGATCCTAGCGTATTTTTTTTTTTGTGTGTTCGCACGGGTTTCTGCACGTTCGCGAGGGTTTTATTGTACAAAACGCTCGCGAACGGGCAGAAACCCGTGCGAACACAAATGCATAGGCCTCTATCCAGCATCACAGCTGATTTTCGACAGTAGATTTGGGAAGAAGGCACATCTGCCCAGCCTTGACAACGCTCACGATTGTTTTTGGGCTGATGAATGAGTCACTGAATTTAAGCTTCAACTAGGGCACATGCTTTATTGATATCTGTAAGTGCTTCCTGTTGAGGTTTAATTTTTGTGACAGGACAACCGTGCCAGAATGAACCCTGCCCTTCATATTTATTCAAGAAGACGCCACCGTTTTGTGCCATACCTCTACTCAACTGGAGGACTTTCTACTGGATAATCAGTAAGTGCTACTTCGTTGGGTAAATGTATAGTGCTTTTACTACACTACAGCTGCCTAAAGTCCCGGAGAGTTGTCTACAGCGACCAGGTGTGTGTTACTATGCAATGGCGCCGAAGGGCGCAGGGGTCCCTTGAGTGAGCTGTCCATCATAGTGGGTAAATGGCGGGAAGACGGTGCCCACCGCAAGTGTGTGGGCGGGGCCAAACGGGCGGGCTCCCATGCGAGTGCACATGCCTCTTGTGTGTATAAAAGGTCCGAGACCGATCAGACCAGCAGATGAAGATACAGAACCTCCTGGTCACAGGAACAGCACGGGGATTGCGCTCGTGAAAGGCAAGGATGCAAAGGCCTCTATCCAGCATCTCAGCTGATTTTCGATGGTAGATTTGGGAAGAAGGCACATCTGCCCAGCCTCCACGACGCTCACGATTGTTTCTGGGCTGATGAATGAGTCACTGCATTTGAGCTTCAACTAGTTCCAGCGACCATGTGTGTGTTACTATGCAATTGCGCCGAAGGGCGCAGGGGTCACTGTCTATTTTACAATGGCGCCAGCAAGCTGCCAGCGCCGTTGTAAAATAGTTACAAAGTTAGCTTGCACAGGAAGCATTTAGATAAAATAAAGCAGGTGCTGCTTTATTTTATCTAAGTGCTTCCTGTGCAAGCTAACTTTGTAACTATTTTACAACTGCGCTGGCAGCTTGCTGGCGCCATTGTATACACGAGTTTGAACCCGTTACGTCCGCGGATTTTTTTTTTCGGATTTTGTGGGAAATCCGCAAAATACGCGGATTGCGGATTTCCCCAAAATCCGCAAATCCGCGGGCGTAGCGGATTTTACGCCCACGCTTAGTGAAAAGTCCAAGGAAATATCTGCAAAGCTGAGGCAGGTGGCCTAAAATCCAGCTAACGGGCTTATGTCTGTGAACAACATGGTGTCAGTGGGACAAATGGGCATTTAACTCATCAGCTTCTGGAGTTTAAGATCAATCCATGCTTTGAACTATTCTTTGATACTATTACACCATCTTTAGCAAAGAGCTTGTACATGCACTTCCCTTTGTGTAATTTACCCTTGAAAGCACTAACTAGTAAACTGAAGAAATATCAGACCTTTAGCTTATACCCAACCTGTGGTTTAGCTTCTTAGACAAAGGAGCATATTTTGTTCTTTTGCTCAGAATAACGTGGCTAGCGCCTCAAGCGAATACGCCCAGTGTGTCTGAACCTGTGGTGGCCCACTATGATGATGCTCGGAGAATCTTGAAAACTGATATCTCAGCTCTAACTGCATTTGCTGTTAGCCGCTTCTTGATGAATGTATGGTACACGTGTGCTAAGTTTTTATCAAAATTGGTTCAGCAAACAGTAGGTTTTCATGTAGACAAATCCATTCTAGCACTGTCCAGGACTAGGTTTCTGTATTAAACCTGCTACTTTGCAATTTTGCACTTTCTGGCCTTGCACTATGAGACCATTAAATCTACTGCACTTATCTCATTTTGCACTTTAGATAGTTTTGCAATGGTACCTTTCATAAGTTTGCTGGTTAGTGTTTCAACATTAATTTATGTTCTACTATGATGTAAAATTCTAGAATTGTTCTCAGTCACTATGGCTGACTTGTTTGATTGCCAAGGTAGTGCCTGATTAATTGGAGAATATCACATGGCTGTTTTATGAGAAGATTTCTGGTACAATTACTTATTAACAACCAACTTTTTAAAAAATGTTACTCAATATTTATATTGTAATTATTTTTAATACTGTGTCTTGTATATAGAGTCATCATTGTATGCTTTGATGGTTAATATAACTGAATAAAGTACTCTTGAGACTGAGACACCTGCTCTCCAAATATCACACCTCTTCTCCATAGGTCTATGATTAAGAATGAAATTTAAAAAAAACTAGAATCAACTCTTTTTCTTTGTAGTATTTGTAAGATTCTCATTCAATAGCACTCATTCTTTGGAACCAACCAATACATGTTTTGCAAAATTGATTGCTTCATCAGGTCTTGAGCTTATAATTTTGCATGTGCTTGATTGAATTGGAATAGTCTAAATCAAAAATAGAACGCATTCTCTTTGAATTAGAACATTGTTTTGTCTACGTAAATATACTTCTCTTGATTATTGTGATTTCTTTAGATGCCTATGCTCAATAGGTTCAGGAAAGTAACTACGGTTTTCTACGAATTAAAGCCCATGATATTGCTCATGAGTTTTATCATTTACTTTAGGGTGCAGGGCCTGCTAGGCACCGGGACATTCGCCGTTTCTCTGAGATCCCTTGCCTGTCTTATCAGGCAGATGGGACAGACCACAGGTATGGCTCCTGCTTGTTCACCCATGACTGGTGGAAGTAGCAGACTACACACGCAGTGTCCTCAAATCAGACTACACATGCAGTGTCCTCAAATGATCTTTTGGATACACATGGCTGAGAAATCCTGAAAGAATGAGAAGACAATACCAGAGAGGTGTGTCCTGTCATCCCATGCAGCACGGAAAAAGGAAGGAGAGTGCCAAAGAGCAGTCTGTTGAATAGCATCCTTATATTATTTGGGTAGACCTGTGACAGGAGTTACTGTTTGCTTTGGAGGATGGTAGGGCCACTGGCCTGTCTGAAGAGGATTATGCCTTTCTTAGTGTTTGTCAACATGCACTTCATTACACATTGTTCCAAAAACTAAACAAGAAGGTCAAAGGAGAAACAAAACGTTTCCCCCCGAAATCCTCCAAGCATGATACCTGAGATGATGATTCTGAGTCTGATGATATCTCAGGAGACCGTGTTCCATCACGAGTGAGGCTTTGCTTGTGGCCAAGCTTTCAAACTTGCACAGGGTGACCCAGTAGATAGAGAGAAAATTATCAACATAAAAATGATTATTCACAAGGTGAAAAAGCTGGTGGGCCAAAATGATTTTGAGATTGGACTGTTGGACTAACAGATTGCTAAAGTGAAGGGGGGACATTAAAGGAGATGGAATCTGAGGTTCAAGGGGTGCAAATGGTTTAAAGACGATGCACTAGAAATATTTGGTGAGGATCTCCAACAGGGTCATTTCTGTTAGTGCTGCCTTACTTAACCTTCATTGGAACTACCCTGCAGGACTTGCCGTGTTGAGTTCTGGATCCTTAGTCTCTGTTATGAACCTAAAATTGATTGGTTCTTTGCTCCAAATCATGGTCTGAAGGGCTACAGCCGATATGGATCCAAGAAACAATTTGGCATTTCCCCTTTCATGGGAGCAGCCACCATAGAATATGAAAGAGCTTGGACGGAGAGAGTGGAACCTCTGCTGTGTTATACTATGGGAGACTGTTGCTGATAAAAAGGTTCCAAATTATTTGCACACAATGTAAAAATGAGGGTTTAATTGCACAGTAAACAATGGGGCTGATTCACAAAGGCAAACTGAAAGGTCTTTTGGTATTCACAAAGGGCATTTAGGAGCAGTAAAGTTAGGATTTCTTCTTATTTAAACGTAAGTTTTGGTCTTGAGTTTAACTGAGACCGAAACTGAGACAAAAGTCTAACTTTACTACTCGTAAATGCTCTTTGAGAATACCGAAAGTCCTAAAGTTTGACTTTCCTCTAAGTTCATCTTTGTGAATCGGGCTATATCTTTATGGTTCAATTAAAACACTTTAGTTCTGACTCATTGAATGCTGCCTAAAGAGATAGAACAGGTCAATGATTCTAGAATTACAGGTTAGGTGATTAACCAAATTAGAGAAGAATGCAAGCGAATGGAGTTTAGCCTGTGCGCATTCTATTTTTTCATGGGCAGATTTTATTAGTGGCACTGGTAGAAACAAATGCCATCCTAATGAAAGCAGCAAGAAGCAGGTAAGATGAAATAGTGTTTTAATTTTAGGGCACTAATTGACTTATCAAGAAATTATAAAGAACTTTCAAGTCTCTGCTGCAAAGAAACATAAAGGCTTAAAGGGAAGATAAATACATGATTGGTGTTAAATGAAGCAAGTTCCAAATGCTAAGCCAATATGAAACATTATTCGAAGAAGAAAACTAAATGCATTTTGTTAATTGCAAATACCAAATGCGGGTTGTACAAACGTACATATGGGGCGGTTAATGCAGGCAACCTTCAATGTGAAACTTTAGTTACAAGATCTCCACATATGCACCAAATACTAAAGGAGTGATTTAGGGCCATATGTATCATACAAATCTGCATTCGCAAAGTCGCCTTTGCGAATGCGAATTTGCTAAATGGGATGTATGAAGGAAAATCCGGTGCAAAATAAGGAATCGCAAAATTTGCGATTCCTTATTTTGCAATTGCATTTAAGGAATCGCAAATTTTGCGATTCCTTAAATGCAATGTATGAAGCTAAAAAAAATAGCATATTGTCCCTAAGGAATCGCAAATTACCACCAACTTCATGTTGGTGGTAATTTGTGAATTTCTTAAAAAATGCCAATTTTAGCATTTTTCAAAGTGCCATGAGACGCACATACATGCCCTTAGGACATGTATGTGCACCACATGTGCACCCATGCTTATTTCAGGGGTGCAACAGGGTGTCTTTTGGACCCCCCTGCACCCTTGAAACTATTCTCAATTTGCGATTAGCAAATTACGAATCGCAAATTGAGAATAAATTCCCATTCCTTCCTATGGGCCTCTTGGCCCATAGAAATGAATGGGAAAGTATTCCTTAATTGCGAATTCGCAATTTGCGAATTCGCAATTAAGGAATATCAAGAAATCGCAAAAAAATTAAGATTTTCTTGATACATACCAATTTGCAATTCTGAAATAGCGATTTCTTAAAAATCGCTATTACAGAATCGCAAATTGGTACCTTGATACATATGGCCCTTAGAGTTTGGAAGAGTGGACGCTCTTGCAATTTGTTCCTGATATTACGACTTCTATATTTTTAATCCATTGATAGACATTGCAATGCTTAATTTAGCCAAACCTTGCATTTTTATATGGTTACTACCTTCCATTCTGTTCATCTCGATTTCCAGGAGTTGTAATCCCACGCATGCGCAAAGCAACCTTTCCATTCCATCAACACTGGCGTGCAGACGATCAGCAATGGTGGCAGAGGACAGGGGGATGCCTGACTGCTGCAACAGGTCAAAGACGCCCAGTTCACACGCAGTAAACATTGCCTAGTGGAGAATCACATTAAAATACAATACTTAAGTAATAGAAAACTTTGAAAATCAATGTAATGTACTTATTATTCAGAGAAGATGTCACCTACTGCAAATGTTTCTACTGTATAAGGATGCAGCCAATGTAACTTCTATTGGAATTCACCTTCTGTATATGCAATGCCCCCCCCCTGCCATGGACCTGTCTAGCGTGGGCTGCTGCTTCCTGTGGCCCACATGCCTACCTGGCTCTAGTCTATCTCCTTTGAGTCGCCTCTAATCCTCTTCTTGCAAGGCATTGCCCCCTTTATCTCTCTTTTTCCTCGCTCCATTTTTGGCTGTGGTGCTTCAGCATGGTGTCCTCCTGTTGATGTCTCCATGCACATATCAGTCATGTCTGTCATCTTCCCTTTCCTGCTTCTCTTTTAGCTCTGTTTACAGACAACTGTATAGGGTCACCGGCCTCATGTCATCACCACACACTCCATTCAACACACGGAAATGGCTTTGGGTAATCCCTTTCCAATGATTATCTTGTTGGTTGAACTTTCTTCGGGCATCAGCTCATTGGGTGGTCCATCACATTGTGGACTCTCAGCATTTCAAGGATGTAAGCATTTTTGCCTCATATTATGTATTGGTGAGAAGCGGTCTTTCTCCTTATTACAGCTGCTCTGCACTTGGAAACTTTACCCTTAAAATATCACAGACTTCAGTTTCATAAGTCATATATATTTGGGAGGACAAGGAGAATTTTGGTCTAGTACACAATCTCCTCTAATCTAGAACAGTGAAAATAGGGGACATACTGTTATGCACTGACTAAAGCAGACTCTCAATGGGGTCTGTTTGAAGTCACTGGGAGCATGCGCTCATAAGAGCAAGTGCCCTCACCCACCTGAAGGTTGCATTGGATTTGCTCCTCGTCTGACTGCCACTGCAATGCCCAATAGACCCCATGACAGGGCTTTTTATCGGAGATGTTTTAAGCGCCAATGGGTGACTGGGGGTGGGTGTGTTTCCAGTCAGTTGGTGAGAATATTGGAAAAAGGATGTGAATTAAAATGGACAGTGGTGCCACCAAATGAGAACATATTCTTTGCATCCACACATACCAGTAATAGCCATGACCTTGTGATACACACCAGACGGGAAGGGCCTCTTAGAGAGCATCACCACTTCCTGGGGTCTACCCCTGTGACAGAACATTACACTGCAGATAATGCAGTGTAGGCCACTTGACTTACTTAACCAAAGAGATTGATGTGGGCTTAAGAGAAAGATAGACATTATTAAAACATGCCAACTGCCAGACAACGCACTGTATCCACCTTATCTTCTGCCTTTTCAGCCTCAGGTATGTAGGATGACCACCAGGCCATTCAAAATGATGATCAACAAACTCCGCAGTAATATCAGGTGCCACCACCTCACTACAAAACTGAGCACACACTACATCACAGTCAATCACACTCCAGATGGCATGAGTTGGAATGTACTGGAGACTATACAATGAAATGAATTCGTACTTGTATAGCGCACTTATACCCTGAGGTGTCTTGGCACTGTACGCATACCGCTGTGGAACCCTTCCTGGCTTTTCCCTGTGAACTTCCCACTCCTGGGCACCCCCAAGGTGAAGCCAGGCATCCCAGCGCTGTTGGGGCCGTTGTGGAGATTAAGCAAGCTATTGCACAGAGTTGCAGAGTGGGACCCATGATTAGAATGGGCACCGAGGCAAGAATTATCAGGTCCGAGGAAATTGAGCCCAAGACCCGCCGAGGCGGGAATTGAACCCTGTTCCTGGGCCAGACCTCTGCATCAGGGTCTGCCGCTCTAACCAATGAGCCACACTTCTCCACCAAGGGGATAACATTCCCACTAGACTCTTTAAGAAAGAAAAACGGTGGGTCTTTAAGCTGAAGACATACGTCCATGGACTTAATGATTAGATCCCATGGATTGGGATCTGTATTTAACAAAAAATCATTGTCACATCCCATAATTCCTTTTGGGTCTTTATACTTTAATCTTGTGAATCTTTTACACTTACACCACTGTGGGGACATCCGCTTATGAATCCCTGCAGACACATGGGTACGTTCTCCTTATTTGGTGAGAGGTAATTCCTCGCACACCCTCCTACAGAAGTATTGCCTCTTGGGGTACCAGATCTGTGGTTATACCTACCCTACAAAGATTAAAACACCACAGGGTCCTTATGATGGAATTATACCCGCCTCCTCACACGAGGACCAGGAGGGGTCATTTTGATACTCCATTTTTGATTGTCTATATTTAGACACAGATCAATTTAATGCCCATAATACATCCACTGCCTCTACTATAGTGTGTTTTAGGTACATTACAAGATACCTCCACTATAAACACATGGTATAAACATTCTGCACCGTCCCATTTGAGGCATATATTAGCTGCTTTACTATTATCTTTTCATAAATTTTTCTCTTTGTACACTGTTACCACCATTGCACTACTCAAGTGTAATCAATCTGCTGCCTGCTTTGTCAGTGACATGCACAATCAGATTCTGATGCATCCCCGCTCCACTTGGATGGTTGCTGAGCAACAATCCTCATTGTTTTAACAGCACTGAGCATATGTTGATATAGGCAAGTATCAGCTAAGCACTGCGGATTGCCAAGTCCCAATCATCATTATCAATGCATCCTCACGGTACTCAATGAGGTTCCTTCACCCTGGGTTCAGTTCCAGGCCACCACGATAATAAAGTTTGCCCCCCCAGGGCCTTTATAACAGATTTGGATTGGCCTCTCTTTCATCTTTGGATGGGAGGTTGGAGGTTGGTTAATACACCGATGATCCACGGAATGCAGGTAAGTGTAACTAGGAGTCCGTCCCTAGGGGGATTTGATATTGAGTACTTACTTATAATTTTTTACGTGTGTATTAAGTATTTCTTGGTTAGTATATATCTTTACAGAGATTACTAAGAGAATCATCTGTATCTTAGATTCCTGAGTAACACAATTCACGTCCTCGTTATCCAAAGAGACCTTACTAACAATGTGGAGGAGGAGACAGACGATACGTTTATAGTAATATGAACATTTACCAATAATATTCCCACATATGTTCCTCACAACGCACACTTGTTTGCTTTTGCTAGCAGTGATTAACAATGGTCACACGTGGATTGTTTACGGGTGAATTAAGCACTACTCAGCACAAAGCCAGACACACACTCGATGATATCTTCACCTCTAGCGACAGATTCAAATTCACCCATGTCACAGAACTCACCTGGACTGACCATGCCATCATTCACTTCACCATCTTCGACGCCCAGCATATTATCATCAAGCACCACAGTGCCAACCACCGCAGCAGGGGAAAGGTAACCAAGACCCAGTGGACACATGCCCTCAGTTCCACACAGCCTGAAACTTTAGCAGACCTTGACCAGGCCATTCATATGTTCTCCACCTGGATCACCATGTATGCCAAAAGAGTCACCCTGCTGAAACCAGCAAAAGCCAATAGAACCAAAAAGCAAGCCAGCTGGTTAATCCCAGAGCTCAGTCACAAGCGCAACTGCTACTGACTCAAGAAGCAATGGCACACCACAGAGGACCCCTCCGACAGAGCTGCCCACAAAGCAGCCCTCAGCAGCTACCACTGGCACATCAAGGAATTCAAAATATCAGCCATCACTGCTTGCATCGATACCACTGCCAACCACACGGAGGAACTCTTCAAAATAGTCAAGGAATTCTCCAACCTGACAGCCACCCATCACAAGAACTCTGTGACACCCTCTAGGACCACTTCCACAGCAAGACTGTCACAATCTACAACAGCTTTGACCCCCAACCCACCACCCTCAGCCTCTACAACTTAAACCAACCAACGAACATCAGCTAAACGATCACCACCTGGTCTCTGCTCACCACCCAGACCACCACAGCCATGATGTCATCCATCCACTACGGGGCACCCACCGACCCCTGCCCCACCATCTCTTCAACCTCAGATCCAACCCAATCAGCACAGAACTCACCATCATCCTCAATGTCTCCATCTCCAGAGCAACATTAGTAGACAGTTGGAAAAATGCAGAGGCCAGACCTCTCCTAAAAAAACGTCTGTAGACCCCAGCAACCTCAAAACCTACCAATCAATCTGCCTGATCCTCTACCCAGTGAAAGTACTGGAGAAACCCATCAATCAACAGCTCACTGAACACCTGGCAAAACCACACACGCAATGCCTCACAATCAGGATTCCAGGCCACCACAGCCCTGAGACCATGCTGACTGCCAACGCTGAAGACATCAGAACTCTACTCGAGTGCGAAGAAATTGCAACCCTGATCCCCCTCGACCTCTCGGCTCCATCTCTCACCACACCCTACTCAACGAACTAAACAACATCGGCATACAGCAAAGTGCCCTCAAATGGATAGCATCTTTTCTCAAGGATGCACACAGAGCATTCAACTGCCCCAAGGACATCATATGCAAAGTACCCCAAGGATTATCCCTCTGCCCCACCCTCTTCAACATCTACATGAACCCCCTAACAGAAATCTCCAGATCACATGGACTCAACATAATCTCCTACACAAACAACACTCAACTCATCCTCTCGCTCACTAAGGACCCCACCAGCGCCAAAACTAACTTTTGCAATGCCATGATCAACATAGCCAATTGTTTGAGAGACAAGATTCTATAGCCCCATTGGTTACCATCGATTAACTGGTTCAGATTCAAGACAATGATGATGCTGGCAAGGACAGGAATGAGCCCACTAGTAGTAAGGAAAGATTTGGATTTGGACTTCCAATCTTATGATGAGGGAACTACAGACTCACCATCCGTTAGCATTAATAACAACCACGGTCAGGCTTCCTTAAGGGATACACCTGCTGAAACTCTCACTGATCGGAAAAAGAAAATTCTGGTGTCAGGTGCTGGGTCAGAATCAACTGAGGTGATTGATTTGGAGTTCTCTGGAGGGGAGCAGCTGTTTGAAGGGTTGGATTTGGGAGCAGCGGGTGGCCCAGTGGAAGAAATATAAGGCATAGGTATATTTTAAATGAATTGGAATGTGGTTGGAGAAAGCTGGCATAATGATGTCTTTGCCATGTGGGCACTCCCTGACAAATTGTGGTGGCCAGTCTTTTTCAGCAAGAAGAATGTTATAACCCTTTGATAGTCGTTCTCGAAAGAGTGCTCTCACTTTTCTTGGTATGTCCCCCTCCATCCAGAGTGTTATTTCATACAACTTATGTGGACAACTAAACCTGGTATCTGCAGTTTCAACTTGAATGAACTCATTTAAGTCCACTGTCTCGAGATGATCCTTCAAGTTCTTGCGAGCTATGGTGACTTCTGCTGTACTGTCCAACATCATTTGAGCTCATTCCTTGTTCTTGAGTTGTGTCCTCAAGATCCTCGGCATGTCTGATTTTTAGACCTGCTACCTTCTTTTTGGTGAATTGAGTTTTCTTGTTTTTCTAAATGTGCTGATCGTCTTTGGACTTCACGCGTTCTTCCTTGTGTTCTGACCGTCCTCTTCTTTCGGATTTCCGTGATGAAGTCTGAAAGGTACGAGAGGAACGTGTATCAGTATCTTGATATCTATCAGGTTTTCTCAAATTATCCCTGTTCCTGAGGTTATACCTCCTTTCAGAGGGCTCCTTTTGAGGAGACCTACCTCTGTATTGAGAACGCTTCTCTTTAGAAGTTTGTTTAGTATTCTCCCACTTCTTATTAGAAGTAGTAGGAGTGTTTTTAATAAAGACCTTTTCAGGACTTTCTGACAGTTGGGGTTTACCTGGTTTCCCACCCAAGCTGTCTCTGCTAATTCTTCATAGGATTTTTCAATTATTCTGGCTAGTTCTTGTGGTTGCTCAGTTACATCAAATTCCCTTAATTTTTGGCGTATCGCCACGGATGCTGCTTCACCATTAATATTAGCTAATATTATTGTTGAGACCTGTTTAAAATCCTTTAGTAATTTCATACCTAGATTTAAAGCAGGCTCTGCCCCGTATTAGTTTTTAATCTGTTTCAGGACGCCAGGTATTGCCGCCGTAGACGAAACACCATGGGCCCGATTCACAGAATGAACTTAAGACTTGCCTCTATATGTATCAAGCTATTTAGCATTCGCAAAGGCCGAAATTCTGCGAATTTCGGCCTTTGCGAATGCTAATTAGACAAATGGTATGTATCAAACAAGTTTGATGCAAAATAAGGAATAGCAAAATTTGCTAATCCTTATTTTGCGATTGCACTTAAGGAATTGCAAATTTTGCGATTCCTTAAATGCAATGTATCAAACAAATAATATGCAAAAAATGCCATTAAGGATTAGCAAATTACCACCAACTTCGAGTTGGTGGTAATTTGCAAATTCTTATCAAAAAGCTTTTTTGAAAAAAACCAAAGGTGCCATATGACGCCCATACATGCCCTTAGGGCATGTATGTGAGCCATATGCCCCCAAATGTCTTTTTCAGGGGTGCAGCAGGGTGTTCTTGAGACACCCCTGCAACCTTGGAAAAATCCCTAATTTGCGATCAGCAAATTGCTAATTGCAAATTGCACTTTCATTCCTATGGGCCTCCTGGCCCATGGAAATGAAGGGGTAATTTGCGATTAACAATTTGCTAATCTCAAATTAGGAATGCTAAGGAATCGCTATTGGAAAGCGATTTTGTACATACATACCGTTTTGCATTTCCTAAATAGCGATTCCTTAAAATTCGCTATTTAGGAAATGCTAAATGGTTTGTTGATACATATAGCGGTAAATCCTAAACTTACTACTATTTGGTATTCACAGAATGCACTTACTACTTTCGGGATTCACAGAGTGAACTTACTACTTTCGGGATTCACAGAATAAATTTACTACTTTCGGTATTCACAGAATAGATTTAAGACTACTAACTCTAAGTCCGAAATCGGGGAGTAAATTCCGGCCCGGAGGCGGAGCTTACGGCCCGGAGGCGGAGCGTACGGCCCGGAGGCGGAGCTTACGGCTCGGAGGCGGAGCTTACGGCCCGGAGGCGGAGCTTTCGGCCCGGAGGCGGAGCTTCCGGCCCGGAGTCGGAGCTTGCGGCCCAGAGTTGGAGATTTCAGCATGGCAAAAATCCCCACCTCCGAGCCGGAAGCTCCGCCTCCGGGCCGGAAGCCCCGCCTCCAGGACGTAAGCTCCGCCTCCGGGCCGTAAGCTCCGCCTCCAGGCCGGAATTTACTCCCCGATTTCGGACTTAGAGTTAGTAGTCTCAAATCTATTCTGTGAATACCGAAAGTAGTAAGTTTATTCTGTGAATCCCGAAAGTAGTAAGTTCACTCTGTGAATCCCGAAAGTAGTAAGTGCATTCTGTGAATACCAAATAGTAGTAAGTTTAGGATTTAGTCTTAAGTTCATTCTGTGAATCGGGCCCCATGTGTTTTAGTGTAAATTGCCGCAAAGACTGTACCCCAAGTATCGCAGTCCTCCAGGTGTGGTGTGATCTCCATCGGTAAACAGATAGCTAGAATTATGTGTTTCTCATGAGGGGTAGTATTAGGAAATACTGCCTTGATTTGAGTAGTTTTTTGAGCTATCCAGAATGGAATGTGTTCCCGTTTTGTGGGCAATTTACCAACGACTGAGTGTAGAGTCTGAGGTGTAATTTTATTTGTGTTCCCCTGGTGAGGGGGATGCTGTGGAATCATTATTGCTGGTTGGACCGTAAGAGTCTGCATGACATATTGAACCAATTGTCTATAGATTTTAATTAGCTCTCTGAATTGAGCTCATAGTTCCACATCCGACATGTCATTAATTTCAGGATGTGGAGTATACCTGGCTAATATGGCCATGTTGCTCCTGGTCTACCTAGTGGACCGAGCGTGGTAAAGTGATTTATATGTTTTAGGGTGCCTTTAAACCAGAGCGCATGCTCTTGGTAAGTTAGTGGAATTTCAATATCCTCAAAAGGAATGTATTCCATTGGTAGATCATCTTCTTTGTAGAATTGAACCACTTGTGTTACTGGATTTGCTTCAGGGAAGACTATCCATGAATAGAATACCTCTGTCTGGTGATATTCATGTGCCTCTATCACAAAAACTGCCCTACCACCTCTTGATGTTAGGCCATTTTTTATAGGTTTTATAGTGATGGCGCTCCTTAAATTTACAGGAATGCTTACAGCATCCTTGTCTGTTTTTTGGAAACCTGAAAAGTTTAAAGCTTGTACGGCGTCATCGCCTGTAGCTCCACCTTTCTCGGTGTTGTTGCTGTTATTCGACATTTTGTTGACTGAAAGTTTGCAGAGCAAGTTTCAAGGAAACAAAGATAAGGTGCACAATATTTTGGAACACTGTATCCTTCAACGTTGAAAAAATCCAAAAACTAATACATAGGATTTTTCGTCCTACTCAGCTATGGCGAATATTATCCCTTTACCCACTCCAGACGTCTATTGGAGAATTAAGGAAAAAGGGGTCTCTGAGAAAAGCACGACTTAGTTACTTTTAGTATCTAGCGTTAAATTAGTGCCTTACCAAATGTTGGGCGCCATGTAGTGTAGTTCCTAAATTCCCAATAGGCTCTGAGCATTGGAATAATATATCCTATACATTTGACGTAGGATTTATATCAATAGGTCTCTATCGAATATACTAAACTTAATAGTGAGTGTGCCAGCTAACTCAGAAGTCACTAGAAACTTTTTCGAATACACAAGAAGGGATTAGTTTCTGACAACTGCATAAACATGACAATTTTGTTTCCCAAGAATAAGAATATATCTCTCAGAGTCGTGGAAACAATAGATAACTATTTCACTCAGTCAATCATGCATGCTTTGTTTCCACAGAGTTACAGGGAAACAGAGAGACGGGCGCTTTCAATAAAAGTTTTATTCAACAGTCTTCTTTCTCATGCAAGAGAAGTGAACTGCTACAATCGTTAGGCAGAAAGCAAAGTACAATGCGTACAGAGTAAACAGTAATATGAAATGATACTGTAAGAGCATTGTATGGTTTCTAAGCCATGTAAAAATACATACATAAACAACATAGACTAAAATACACAAGTGGTGCTTCTAAAATACGCCTACCCCAATGTACCTAACCTAAGTCCAGTATGTGGGAAAAACTAAGGTCTTTTGCATAGGTTTAGTTTTGCCAAGAATCTACCAAAGGTTTCTCTAGGGTCTAATCAGCTCTATACCTTTAGAATAAAGGAGGTCTGGTATCTCTGTCTCGGGACTCGATTTTCCAACACCCCGCAAAGGGAGCCGAAAACACTGGAGCTGGATTCTCGGCAGAGAAGGGCAGCTTCCTCATCACTGTGTCAACTGGAGAGGCTGCTTCCTTCGGCACTTGCTGTAGCGAAATGCTCGGGCAAGTAGGTCTTCGATCTGCTCCGAACCACCGTGCTTTGCCACAGCAAGTGAAGGTATATTTCTACCTTGAAGGTGTTTAGGAATGCCATGTTTGACGTAAAGTCAGGCATATGAACGTCATGAATGAACCCCTAAGGAATAGATGTTTATTGTAAAACTAACTGAGTTCTTGGAGTAATCAATATTCAAGCACGGGGAAGTCCCTAGTGCTTAAGGTGGTTTTCCAAGAAATCGTTGTGACGTTTGGTGAACGGATGGAAGTAGCCATGCCTGTATTTGGGAAGCATGGGCTATGCCTAAATAATGGTTTGATTTCTTATGCCTATATAAGGGCAACGACAATTGTACCTATTTAAGGGCATGAATCTGGGAAATTTCAATCGGAGCCTAAAACGCCACACAACACATCTGGAGGAAGATTGAAAGAAAACCCAAGACAGAGATGGCTTGAAAGTCTGGGATGATGGCCTATTCCCCAGTAGAGGAAGTAGGCATAAGTAAGGTATATTCAATAAACTCATCCCTCCTTGAATGAGTTTAAGTTAATATGTAAGACCTCTATAGTAGGTTTATGCAGAAATCCTGAAATCTATCACCTGTTATTTACTTCTCTTCAATATATTTTGAAAATATGTGAATGACATTGAAATAAAGAGAAATGTAAGAGTACCCAAAGACCATTGGCAGAAGCCAGGTGCAATAACGAAAAGAGCCAGAGTACATATTTTGAAGACACAGACTACTGCCTCATCAGATGTGCCGGACAGAGTAGGGCCTAATTGCACTCCAACCCCCACAATTAGTTATGGATTTGTAATTGGGAAATTAGAACTACCAGTAACTGAAATATTAGACCTGGGGGAGCAACTGTCAGATCGCATGGGATCCCATCCCAGTTCTTCCTCCAATTTAGGGAAGAACTGAAAACACCTTTCTTTACGATAAACGTTCACTTCCATTCTCAGAACCCAGATACCCCTTTATTCACTCATTGACTGTATTGCTGCCTTTAACCGGTATATGGCTCTATTTCCTTTCAGCTAGGTTTGTACTATACAGTTGCCAATACCTCTGCGGTCTAAGGAAAGGTAACACAAATGAGTATCTTGAAATGACATCTAATGGACTGGCCTTGGTTCTCATTGGAAATTTCTAACAGTTCCAGGGGTATATATAAGTTAAGTAAAGCTAGGAAAAAATCAGGCATGTCCAATATTTGGCTGTACTCCACCCGAATCACTGACAGAATATCAACTCTAAGAATATCGACCTACAGAAACATCGACGCTGGAATATCGAAGGTAAGTATATCGACATCCTATCTACAACAAGGTAAGTACAAAAATATCGAAACTAAAATATCGATGTTAAAAATATCGTTTTTTTCAGTCAAAAATAATTGTGTAAAATAAGGTAAATAATACTCATAAATAAAATAAACATAGTTAAAAATATTTAATAATGTTTAATATCAATAAATGATACATATATAATAATAAAACATTAATGAAACATATACATAAAATATATAGTGAACAAGGATACTTGGTATCCGAAACGCGTCTGACTGTGGTAACTTGTAAATAAAGACCTGCTTCTACCACGAAAATCCATGGTGTCCGTTTCCCGTCTTTCAGCGAGTCCGGCTGGAGCGCAGGAGAGTGAGAGGGAGAGAGCGAGTCTAATAAAATATATAATATATACTTACTTAATAATAACTTGTAATAATTATTTTAATTACGTATAAATTATTTATAAATACTATAAATTACAAATACATCTACACACATAAAATAATAACAAAAATAAAAAGTATATAATTATTTAATACATTAAAAATATATATATATATACCTTCAAAATATTCAATATTAATTAAATACTACATTATCTAAAATAATACAAAAAATATTAAATAAAAAATAAATAAAACTACTATTTAAAGTCCACAAAAAAATAAAGTAATTAAAATATTGGATATCGTAGAAAGTAAAATTACTATTCCCACTCCAAAAAATGCAACAGTAGGGAAAGCGTTGGATAGTGGATGGGTAAAAATTACTATTCCAACTCCAGAGTGTGAAACAGTAGGAAAAACGTTGGATAGTGTAGGGGTAAAAATTACAATTCTCACTCCAAAGAGTGCAACAGTAGGGAAAGCGTTGGATAGCGGGAAGGTAAATAATACTATTCCCACTCCAGAGAGTGCAACATTAGGGAAAGCGTTGGATAGCGTAGGGGTAAAAATTACTATTCCCACTCCAGTGAGTGCAACAGTAGGGAAAGTGTTGGATAGCGGGTGGGTAAAAATTACTATTCCAGCTCCAGAGAGTGCAACAGTAGAGAAAGCGTTGGACAGCGGGTGAGTAAAAATTGCTATCCCCACTCCAGTGAGTGCAACAGTAGGGAAAGCGTTGGATAGCGTAGGGGTAAAAATTACTATTCCCACTCCAAAGAGTGCAACAGTAGGGAAAGCGTTGGATAGCGGGAAGGTAAAAATTACTATTTCAACTCCAGAGAATGCAACAGTAGGGAAAGTGTTGGATAGCGTAGGGGTTACATTTACTATTCCCACTCCAGAGAGTGCAACAGTAGGGAAAGCGTTGGATAGCGGGTGAGTAAAAATTACTATTACAACTCCAGAGTGTGAAACAGTAGGGAAAGCGTTGGATAGCGTAGGGGTAAAAATTACTATTCCCACTCCAAAGAGTGCAACAGTAGGGAAAGCGTTTGATAGCGGGTGAGTAAAAATTACTATTCCCACTCCAGTGAGTGCAACAGTAGAGAAAGCGTTGGATAGCGTAGGGGTAACAATTACTATTCCCACTCCAAAGAGTGCAACAGTAGGGAAAGCGTTGGATAGCAAGAAGGTAAAAATTACTATTCCCACTCCAGAGAGTGCAACAGTAGGGAAAGTGTTGGATAGTGTAGGGGTAAAAATTACTATTCCCACTCCAGTGAGTGTAACAGTAGGGAAAGCGTTGGATAGCGAGTGGGTAAAAATTGCTATTCCAACTCCAGAGAGTAAAACAGTAGGGAAAACGTTGAATAGCATAGGGGTAAAAATTACTATTCCCACTCCAGAGAGTGCAACAGTAGGGAAAATGTTGGATAGCATAGAAATTAAATATAACATACTTATAAATAATGTTTGTATTTAAAATAACTAATAATTTAAATTTGAAACCAACATCATTTACAAATACCCATTAATAATTATTAAAACATAATTACAATTGAATAATTTATCAACAATAAATTAACAATAAATACCAATACATATTAATTAATCAATATTAGTTACCAAATAATAAATATTGAACAATGAAATATTTTTCAAAACAAAACACATATTTATTATTAAAAATTAGCAATTAAAAAACTTTAAACAATAAAATAATTTTTTATACCAAAAAATACGTTTTATAAGTCACCAATTCTTAAAAAATAGTTTCCAATTAAAGTAAATTACTTACCAATTAAAACAATTAATTACCAATCACAAACATCAACTACCAATTACAAACATTAATGATCAATTAAAAAAATTAATTACAAATTAAAAATAATTACCAATTACAAACATTAATTACAAATAAAAAAATTAATTACCAATTACAAATATTAATTACCAATTAAAAAAATAAATTATCAATTACAAAAATTATTTACCAATTACAAAAATGAATTACCAATTACAAACATTATTTACCAATTTAAACAATAAATTAACAATTAAAATAATTAATTGCCAATTAATAATTAATTAAAAATGAATTTATTTACAATAACAATAAATTAAAATAAATAATTATTTAATTACAATTAAAATACTTCCCACCCAGTTCCCCTATAAACCCACTACCCGCTACAAAACTTAAATGCAAAAATTAATTAAAATTAATTTGTAATTCCGAAAAAATATATACATTAATTTAATATATTTAAATTACTTCCCACCCTATTCCCCTATAAACCCACACGCCGCTCCAGTACTAAAAGTTTAAATTAACTTTAAAATATCATTATTAATATATAAAAATAGTACACATGTAATTTAAAACAAGTAAAATACTTAACAAAAAACATATAACACATACATATTAAATAGATAATAAAATACATTATAGTAATACAAATATCGATATTAGTAACATCGAAATTAGTAACATCGATATATTTGATATCGATATTACTGACTTTGATATTACTTACATCGATATAAATAAATTTGATATTACTTACCTTAGGGTCGATATTCTGTCCAACGATATTCTTGACCTCGATATTCTTTACCTTCGATATTTCAGACTCGATATTTCTGTAGGTCGATATTACAAACTCGATATTTAGACTGTGACCACTCCACCCGCATACTCCCTATTCCTAGCTACTGTTGTTAACCTGCAGACTGATAGCACTGACGACAATGCTTTGCTTATATATGCATTACATAAAATGGATTTTTAAACTCATTTTTATTACTACAAATGACAATAATACATCTGTTGTGGCATAACATGGGATTAAAGAATGGTCAAAATCAACGAACCGTTATTGGAGCTGTAATAATGCTGGTGTGACAGCCTACTAGTAAATTACAAGTTTGGTTGCTTTTAGCTCTCACCCACCTTTTCATCCTTCCCAGACAATAAAAATGCAGTGTAAAAGCAACATCAACTATTTAAAGTTCTATCAATCTTCAGACCTGTGGCTTTAAGTACAACAAATAGGTTAGCCCTTTTTCTCTTTCTTCAGTTACCTGAACTGTTTTGAGCACTTCTGGTTGTATCTTGCTTAATAAACCCAAATGGTAAAATAGATGAAGAACTTGGGTAGTTTTGAGGACACAAAGACATGGCTGGCAATGAGAAAACAGGTTTATTAAGCAGATACAATGACCCCTGGTCTCTCTGTCCTCCAGCATCTGAATACAAGCTCCAGCTACTCAGAAATCCACAGTCAGGATTCTGGAAGTGGAAGCCGTGTTAACTAGGAGATAGCATTACAGCACCAGAGGAAACACAGATACAACTCATCCCCTTTCCTTACAACCTTTACAAACTATATTTTAAATATAATCTACTACTATACCACATATGCTAATACATGAAAATGTGACCAACAAACAAAATCCTTTACGCACTTGGGCTTAATCCTTATGTGTGTACTAGGCTTCCTCGCCTGCCGCTCTTTGTTTGGATACTTCTTACATGCCGCATCGGTTCCTGAAGCACCAGTTCCATTAGACCTTAAGATACAATTTTTTCCTTAACCTTCAACCATTGTCTTCTCTCCACCTCATTACAGATTGCAATCTATCTGATGTCCCCCCACTTGCCATCAGACAACCTCAAGGCATTACCTCTTACTTCCACATAATTCCACATAATTCAGTTAATTATTTCTACATCTGTCATTATGTTTCTTATGGTATAGTGACTGATATTTTTCCGCCCTTTTGTGTAACTGGTCACAATCTACTTCACACTGACCAGGCCTAGCCATCCATGCTGGCACCGCCACAGTGCATAGCACCCTTGCCTTCATCAAACAAAAATGTGTTTCTCCTGTTGCTGTGTGCAGAGTGGTCCTGTAGCTCGATAAAGGATTCCTGACTTGATTCTTTCAAACAGTACCACTTGAAATGGCTAATTGAATGCTCTTTCTTAACACACGGTTAAAATGATCTATCATGCTGTTTCACCTTGGATGTTATGAAGGTGTTCTACAATGTTTACTTCCCATCTTATTAGGAAATTTCCAAACTCATCAGAAATAAATTGGGGCCCATTGTCACTCAAGATCTCTGCAGGGCGTCCTTCCCTCCTGAAAATGCCCTCACAGAAAGCTATTATATTGTTTGATTTCACCTCCGGCCACTTTGAAAAGTAATCCATTATAACGATTGCATACCTGTCTCCCATACCCAAACATTCAAAAAGGCCACAGATATCGATAGCTACCTTCTTAAGGGGCTTAAAACAGCAACATACTGGTCTATCGTTTTGCTTTGCTTTTGCTCATGAGAAAACAATTTATGTCTTCCAAAGACAATGCTAACCTTTTTCCAAAATGTTCTTCCAATGCTTTGACCGCAACGTCATATACATCCTCATCTTCTTCACCAGTGTCTGAACCCATATCCCCTCCACCTTCATTTTTCCCAGGTCTGAGTAAGGTCGTTAATTTCCTCCAATAGCTTCTAAATATGTTTCAAATGCCTCCTTCCAATCTTCCCAAATCGTACTTGTTTCACCTGGTTCTTGTATGATACACTAGAACATGTACAATTATTGTGTGCTATAGTTAATTCTGTATAGATACATTAACTATATGTGTGATCTATTGACGTTGGCTCATGTTTCAGTAAAAGTGAAATATTTTCACTACAATTAACATTCTTGAAAAGGGTGTATCAGTGATTTATTACCCATTGTACACAAACAAAATGCATATGTTAATCTAAGTCATTATATAGGATTTTATAACCAAGCTGTGCACATTAGCATATGACACAAATTTGCACTTCCTAACAAGCTGTGCACATCAGTGTGTTTATAAAGGCACGCACTTCCTACTGCATACTCATGTACACTGGCGCCTGCTTCCTCACAGTTCCACTTGTAATAATCCAACGGCCCAATGCAAAACTTCACAAGATTTGCTTATCTTGATCCTGCAGTGCCGAGCCATACAGTATGTTGATTCCCCCGCACTGTCACATGCGTGCATCAGCCGGCTTGCATGCAATGTTGCTAAGATGCATGTTGCCATGTAGAATATGTCGAGAACACAATGAACGTTCACAAGGTTTGATGACACAACAGGGAACACGTGATCCAATGTCATCACTATGGATGGCCGCTCTTCCGTTCTGCTGGCTTTCGCTCCGCAATGTCCTTCTGCAGACAGCGTTTGCTTGAGAGAGCGTCTTTTTAAGGTTTAAAAAACTGCAACGTAGTAAACACGCTCTGGTGTACACGTCAAGGTGGTTGATGTGTCCTCTTAAGTACCTTCTATCCAACTTCACCAAGGCCCGATAAGTGCCCGTGAAAGATTTCCAACTTCACTTGTGGCCAAAATAGACCCTCACTGACCTAGTAATTATCTCATCAACTTAAAAGCTGACACAGAGGATTCTTCTGACACTGTAGTTGCTGGGTAACATTTCCTTTCCTCACTCAGAGACCCCAGTTCACCTTTAGTCAACATCATTGTCAAAGCACTAGTCCATAGCAGACAGGCTATCCGGAACACAATTCCACCAACGAGGGGTCCAAATACTGTACATTGAAGAATTGTTGCCACCAGCATCTGCCACCCATTTTGCACCAAAGACCTGCTTACCCCAAATGTCCTCTTCTTTCAGAGTCCATCCTTGTTGCCACTTTTGAGAACACACGGACACTGATGGCAGTGAGGAAACAAGTTTATTAAGCAGGTACAATGAGCCCTGGTCTCTTTGCCCTCCAGCAACTAAATAAAAGCTCCAGATACTCAGAAACCCACAGTCAAGATTCTGGAAATGGAAGCCAGGGTTGCTAGGAGATATCATCCCAGCACCCTAGGAAACACGGATACAACAGGTAGCCTCATACAAAGCAACAGATTTGACATAACAGTATCACTTAGTTATGGAATATTGATAACTAAAAATGGCATCACTTTGGCATAATAAACTAGATAAAGAATCATGTGGGGTTTTTATTAATCAGCACATTCTGTTTACAGTACTGCTTACAACTTTTACTTTTAATAAATGCCACTCAGCACAGTAATATGATCATATTTCTGATGCACTAAAGTGAAAACAGTGGCGGCTGGTGACTTTTCAAAGTGGTGAGGCGTAAAAGTTGGGGGTGAGTTTGACTTAGCAAGTGAACCCAACTGAAAAATGCAACAAATATGTAGACCACATATAGGGTGCACATGACAACTGTGTTATAATCTTAGTACTACATTTACATGTAATCAGCCTAGGTCCTTCTAGCTGCTCAGCCATTGTGAGAGATGGTAACGGAATGTTGGTGTGACTGTGATGAATGGAATTCCTGGGTGCCTGTGTGGATGAGTGGAGAAAGTTAGAGATGGGCTGAGCAGCTAGGCAGGGTGCTCCTGGTGAGGCTGGTACATGGCTAGTACTTGACCAGAGCTGGCTGGATAGAGATTGATGCAACCTTGACATGGAACCAATAAAGAAGAGTTGAAAAATACTACATGGCTACCTGTGTCTCTATGTACAGGGTACAACATTATTTTGGCGACGAGCAGACCTGGACCTAAGCGTCTTTAAAGATGTTACACAAACCAAGAGAAGCTAAAAGAAACAAAGAGACTACAAGGAGCTTGAGAACCAAGACAGAGGAAATTAAGCGTAAAAAAAAAGCATCTTGTTTGGAGCAACTGGCAAGCCAGCCCCACCAGTGTCCATGTCATCGGAAGGCCCTTACCACTGTGTTTGCCCAGCCTGTACTTGCTCCATGGAATTCTCTAAAGGTATGAACTGCTGTGATAATGGATGTCTGGATTATGTCTCTCCACTTCCACATCCATTTGTGCATGCCACTTGGATGCTTATATTGTGTAATGGATTTGTGGCTGCACAGATGTGAGTTATGGACTAATTTAGTGAATGGATTTCACTGGTACCACACAGGAATGGTGTGGCTCAACAAGTTCTTCAAACTATCTCAGTGAAGTGTACCACATAGGTATAATGCTTTGGAGGAATAACAACTCTGTATGCCGTGCCTTCTGACAAGTCTCCTTCATTCTTTGTCACTGCCTTGCAGCGGGCTGTTACTTCAAACTGTGAGGAGTGGTTAATGTGTGTCAAGTTGGGTCAGATTCCACGTGAGGATGGCCGTGGGGCCACACAGGAGCGGTGTGGGTTTGATCTTACGTAGCCGGTCTGATGTGTGGGCAGGGACATCTTAAGGATTTTGGGGGCCCTTTTTCTCACCGGAGCCAGTCAACTGTTATCTAGACATTTGGGGCGCAGATTTACAAGCCCCTTGCGCCTCTTTTACGCTGCAGTTGTGTCACTTTTGTGACGCAGCGGCGGCGCAAAGCCAGCGCCATGCTGCGGGGTATTTACAACGTGACGCATCTGGGAGATGTGTCATGTTGTAAAGCCCTGCGCCACATGTAGGCGTTCCGGCGCAGGCAGGGGGGGGTGTTCCGGTGCAGGAACGCCTCCTGAAAGTGGCTGAGTGAAATCTTCAAGATTTCACTCAGCCACTTTTAAGGACATGCTGCGTCAAAACCCTGTGCCTGCTTGAAGCAGGCGTAAGGTTTGACGCAGCATTTTAAGGATAGGGCACCCCCGAGCCTTGCTCCAGGAATGCGCCGCCTTTGCGGCAGCAGATGCGTCATGCATTTGTCCATTTTTGCCCCATGCTGTGCCGCATTGTAAATGCAGTGCATCCATGGTGGCGGAGCCGTGACGCACAATAACGCACAGTAACTGGTGCATCCCTGTGATATGCAGGGATGCGCCAGGTATTGTAAATCTGCTCCTTGGTTTTGTGTATGACAAAGCACTCACTTTGCAAGGTTCATGGTAAAAGCCTCGCTACACAAGTTATGGTGCATTTTTCATGTAGATCCACTTTTGGCGCACATTGTTTTCCTATTGTTTTACCTTCAAAGTTATGGTCACTGCTGTGCCCTACATGCCACGTATAGAATATAGGGTTGACATTTGCTCCAGGGCTCTTAGTTTCAGCTTGCAAATCTGTAATGTGTTGATATATGACATTCGCATTGTTCAAGCCATGACTCCTTGTTTTTCATTTGTATTAGTAAGGTGTTTCATGTAGGCTGCACTGTACCTGTGTGCACTGAGTAGCATTTTTCCTGTTGTTTTTGTCTATCTTTTTAAAGCCCATTATCTGCAGATCATTCGGGTGAGAGATCACTCACTGGACTGGGGCACAGGTCACTGGTGTTCACAGTTAATCAAATTGTATTTGTGTTATCTATGGCACAGTTTCATTTGTAGTGATGCCACAGTCTTGGTTTATTTACGTATGGGACGTCCTAGTCTTCTAGTGGGTGGACATCACAGTTGATCCCTTACTTGAGGGATACGTTTTGGCCATAATACATCCTCACATGTGGGTGGGTTTGGGTTACAGTCCCATCACAATTGATCACCTTTGGTCAGGGATTGGGTTGGTTTTGAGTCCCAGTTAGTAACCTCTACTGGAGGTTTGGGCTATGGGTTAGTTCCCATACATAACCATTATTTAGTATAACCATTACACTGGGTTAGTATATGGGTTTAGATCCTATTTACATGTTGCACGCAGTACTAAGGTACAACCCTACATAGGTTGTGTGTTATGGGTGCTGGCCCCTTACACAGTTTAATGGGCCGCTGTTCCATTTCTTGCCAGTACCCTTGCAGTTGGGATTGGTGTCGCGGGGTGTTTTTCCCTTTGCGTCACTCCGCATATCTTCTTTGGGATTGGTTGTGGGGTGTGTTATCCTATGTTACAAAGTATTACAATTTGTACTTGAATTTCTACAAGTTTATGCTTCATAATGTTTTAATTTTTCATGGGGGATATTGATGCTCATATTTTTATGCCTTAGTTTGCCCTTCTTTTCTTGATTTGTACTGTTCACTCTCTCGTGATGTTTTGCTTTAAGTTGCATCCCTGAGTTCCGAACATTACCACTTTATTGTGCATAGTTCTCTTCTTTAGTATTGTTATTTTTGTTTTTTATTTAGAGGAAAGTGATAATGTTATATTCTTAGTATTACATTTACATGTAATCAGCCTAGGCCCTCCTAGCTGCTCAGCCAGAGAGAGAGATGGTAACGGAATGTTGGTGTGACTGTGATGAATGGAATGCATGGTGCCTGTGTGGATGAGTGGTGACATTTAGAGATGGGCTGAGCAGCTAGGCAGGCTGCTCCTGGTGGGGCTGGTACATGGCTAGTACTTGACCAGAGCGGGCTGGATTAACTTTGATGCTACCTTGACATGGAAGACTTGGAAAATACTACATGGCTACATGTGTCTCTATGTACAGGGTACAACAAACTGACTGGCCTCTTAGTTCATTAAATTCATTGTTATAAGAGGGCAGCTGAATGTTTCTTGTAAGTTTATGCTTACAACTTTAACTCTAACATTTAATAAATGTCACTCAACACACTGATATAATAATGATAATTCTGATGTACTAAGGTGCAAAGCCTCCGCACGGTAAAAAGTACACAGGCTACATGGCATGCATTGGATGATTCGCATTGTATTGTAATATTCTTAGATTAATTCTTCAGCGTGCTTAGCAAACAATCTGTAAACACATTGAGTTCAAGAAATGTGTGGAGCATTAGATATCCATTAGTATGACCCAAATACACCACTAAACAAGTGGGCAGCTATGGCTAATCTGGTTTCTAGGCATTTTTTGCTCATAGTTTGAAAGTGAGCACTATGAACATATTAAAAAGAAACACTTATTCAAACAATTCAACCGTGTGAAGACCAGCTATGCAACAGCCACCTGTGAAAGAGTCACGTTTAGCGTGGACTGGGCTAAAATATGAACACAGCCATTAATAGAGCATTTCAGTGCCTCTTCGAATACTTCAGAGCTGTGGAATTACAATGACGGTCGTAAGTAAACTATAGATAATTTAGCCCATTTCTTTAAAGTCCAGAAGCAAACTAGCTTTTTGGTACTCGGCATATTACATCACTTTTTCATGGTGGCTTGTACTTCGTTATGCTGCATGCTTTATTTACTGCACCCAGGGGCGTAACACAGGTCCATACAACCCCCGCAGTGCGAGGGGGCCCTCAAGCTCAAGGGGGCTCCCTCAGCACTGCACTTCGGTCTGAGAGCTCATAATAGAGTCCGGAGGGGGCCCCTCCAAGTACCTGGCAGGGGGGGCCTCAATTATCGTTACGCCACTGACTGCACCAATGCCTGCAAAGTTGTTTTGTTACTGCCCCTGGGCCTCACACACCTAGCAGACGCGAGCCTCTGTGCTGACTAACTTCAGCAGCTGACAGATCATGCTTAGAAATTAAATGATGAAAAACAAAGCACAGCGCTCTCGTGCACACTTCAACTTTGGCAAAAACAGATATTAACATGCTCTCGTGCACATTTCACTTCACCTTCCCCAGAGCCCAGCCTCGCCCAGGTGCCCTGTGGGCTGCACATGAGGTGCTCCAGCAGCAGGGCAAAGACCTCACTCTCTATTTTCTGCATGGTACTGCGGACAGGGAGGGGCCGTGGCTAGGTGCTGGGCACAGGAAACTGCTACGCTTCGACTTACTGCTTGTTTGCATCTTGTGACTAGACACTGTCGGTAACAGGAACATAACCAATCACTGTAAGGCTTAAAAATATAGCCACACGGTGATTGGCAAAGTTCTGAAGAACTCCTACTCCAGGGGATGCGTCTGAATATGGGTCAGAGGAGAGAGGCCCGGTTGAACTGCCATAAAGAGTACCAATCTGTGCATTGCTCTCGTGGTGTTTTAGCAGTCAACAGCATGAGAACAACAAAAGGATTGGAAGGGACAGATGAACCCAGCACTCCAACCGAGACCAGGGCAAACTGTTCCTTTTTCCCACTGGTTTCGTAAAGGCCCTGGCTTAAGAGGATTAAAGTGCGCATGTCAGGCTGCATGCTGCAAGAAACCTGTCTAGCCCAGCATGCGCACTTTACCTTATACCTGCTGCCTGCCAATCAGCAGATTTGGCCACGTCTTGCCCTGGCGACAACACATAAGCAAAAGAACGCAAGCTGCACTGTGGTCAAGCACTATGAATTTTTTTTGTACACTAATGGTGATCTTTACCTGTTTTAATAAAATGCCAGGACTACAGACCTAGCTAATGCAGCTTTGAATGTCGCTTGGAACTGCAGCTGCTGTAACTTTTAATTGGTGATTCCTTTACACACTTCTTATTTTTATCACTCTGAGTACCGGCACTTCTCTGCTGCAGGGGAGAGTACTGGTACTCATTAAAGGAAATACGCCTTGCTGCTAGGGCTGACAAACTGTCTCTGACATTCAAAACACTTCTGTAGCCCTCAGCCGAGACCCCGCTGAACTATTCAACGTGGACTCATTTGCATGATATCTGAGTGTTCACCATTATGCTGTGTTGAAAGGATTCGAGGCAGCCTGGTGACAGTGCAATTGAGAAAGCCATGGGAGGTAAGGAGGTTAAAATGGTTTTAATCCCACCCGATTCTTTTGTGCAAGTGTCTGCTTATGTGTGTCAGTTACCTGTGCATGCTTTCGTGTGAGAGAAAAGAGGGAGGAAATCGAGATACTATTGGGGGAATATTAAAGGAAATGTGTGGAATGTTTTGTGTGTGCACATCTGTTCGTTTCTTTCTGTGTGTGTCTGCATGCTTGGGAATATATATTATCTTGCCAAGTAACAGCAAATAACAGAATTCAAGCTGCAAATATTACAAAATAAGGAATAGTTAAAATATCGCTGCATTTTTCTTTTGTTTTGTGTAACGATTCAACCTATTTTGTTAATAAAAAAAATTTCTCATGTGTTTTGATATGTGCTACAACTAGTATAGAAGTCAATAAGTATGTCATGTCTTGCCTTTGGCCATGCCCCTAGCCCTGCCCATTCACCACATTTAAATGAGTACCTGCACTATTTTGTTCCCATTTAAAGCACTGCATACCTTTGCTAGTACAGTAGACAATTTGTATTAGCAGTGATACGGCATGAGAATGCCTTTTAGTCTTTGCTACCAAACACACATCCAGGAAATACCACACCCTTATTCAGTATTTGAAAAATGTAGTTTACGTACATATAAAAACATGTCAATTCTGGTTTTGCTATAGTCAAAGTTTGCTGTTGGACAAAATGTAAGGCCCAGTTAAAGTAGTGTTTTTTCTGTCAGAGATAGTTTGTGTGAGGACAGATTCACAACTGTCAAATTTTGCTCACCCATCATCTCCGTTTCGTCTGCCTTGTTGTCCTCCCATACGGCATTGTGTCTTTTGTGCTTTCTTCCTCCCCTCCTTGTCTGTTTCCTCTCGTGCTTGCACCTCTTCCTCTTCCCCCGACGGGTGGTTTCGCTTTCAGTGTCATATTTGTTTGTAAAAAACGGTATTCCTCAAGGGGTTTGAAGGTAAGGGGATCTCTTCCTTGACCGTTCAGTGCCTCCTCTAGGTCTGAATATATCTCTGAACCGGATTCTGACGTGGCTGCCTCCTGTTGTCTCATCGCGCCCATTTGTTTGAACTGCTCATATCTTCTCCCGAAAGTCAGGATCCGCCCACTGGCATAGTCCTGTTTATCTCGTAGAAATGAACTTTTTTTCTTTTGTTTGATTGTGTAAATACACTTTAAAATGGTGGTCACTTGTGGTGAAACTTTGGCCTGTGAAGAAGAGCGTCTGCTTGAAACGTGTCAGCCAGTAAAGTGAAATTCCAAGGTGGTTACAGACACCTTGGAGTGCGAGTATTTCTTTCCTATGGGAACAACGAAACACGGGGGATTTCTTTCCTATGCAGATGGGATCCGGCACCCGGAACTCGCACCGACCCCGAGAGGAGCGGAGTCTCGTGTCGGAGACTTTTCCTCACATATAAATCATACGAAATCGGAGACCTGTGTGCTGGCCTATTTTCAGCCTTACCGGAGTGAAAAGTGTTCGAACATATATATATATATATATATGTATATATATATATCCCAAACAACCTCCAGTGATGCCGAAGGAAGGAGCCACAAGCGGGGCCTTGTAACAAAGTTCTTTATTTGTATGCAGATACACCGTAAGGCATTTCGGCGTGAGCCTTCCTCAGACGCCTCTGCCCAACTGAAAGTTTGTGCGCCCAGCTAATATAGGTCTCTGCAGCACTCTTGATTGCTGAGTGCATGCCTCCCCCAACCATGTGATTGTCAGTTGCAGCGTAGAACTGCTGGCACTGCAACTCCCAGCATGCTCCAAACCTGGCTTGGTGTTACGTGGGGAAACCGAGGTAAAGTCCTTGTGTTTTGTGGCATAAGCAGAGCTGGGCGAACTGGATCCAGTCGATAAAAACTTAAGAGCCCCTCAAGTCCCCGTAAAACGCTTCAACCCACTGGGTACAGGTCCGCCAGTTCGTGGGCTGGTAGCAGTGCACCAACACCATCCGTGAAGTCACGGGCTGCCATTGAGCAACGTCCCATGCTTTCCTGCTTTGCTGTCAGAGAGCTGCCTTATGCCAATACCTTGACGGAGAACAAACTGCTGACGCAGACACCAGATGACAGGCAGCCAACTTGCGAAACGTGAGCTCCTTAACGTGTCTCTGGTTGACACGAAAAACATCCCAAACAACCTCCAGTGATGCCGAACCATATATATATGTGATCAGCTTCAAGCTTCAGGAGGAAGCGAAACGTGTCATGGCGGACGCGCTTGGCACAATAAAGTTACTTTAAATATTTGCTCCAGCAAATTCTGGGTCTACTCCTCGTCATTTCTGCCTGTCAAGGGCCAGCGAGTGGTGGTGGCTACAATGAAAAACATGTTTGTTTTGTATCAGAACCAGTTACCATCCCTACATCTGAATGCCCCGGTTACTTACCGGTAATCTTCATTACTCCGAGTCCATGTCTTCCTCGCCACAGTAATAACATATGAGCCTCCGGCTCCACACAGAACTCCAAGTCTAAAAAAAAACAGCGCTCTAGTCTCCCCTCCCTCCTCCAAGATGGCCCCCAGTGGCTCCAGCCAATCCCATAAAGGGATACATAGACAGCAACACGACCTGAAAAACCAAGCCGCAGATATGAAGCCACCACCAGGGCCGGGAGGGAAGGGAAACTATACTGTGGCGAGGAAGACATGGACTCGGAGTAATGAAGATTACCGGTAAGTAACCGGGGCATTACCTCCTCGTCCTGTCTCCCTCGCCACAGTAATAACATATGAGCCGATACCAAAGCAATCAGCTTCATGTAAGGAAAACAGACCACACCAACAGTGCAGCGAAAAACATATTTAATATTCAGAGGCAGAGCAACAAAAAGTACAACCTCTCAAGGAACCCCCGCAGAAAGAACAGAAGAGGCAAAGGAAACAGAACCTCTACCCCCAACCTGAAGGCGGTAATGGGACATGAAGGTATGAGGGGACGACCAAGTAGCCGCCCTGCAAACATCCTCCATGGACACCCCTTTGAAGGAAGCCCATGACACAGCAACAGAACGGGTGGAACGACCCTGAACAGGAAGGGAGGGAACCTCAGAAACAGGAGCATACGCCAACAAAATGGCCTCCTTAATCCAACGACTGATCGTGGAAAGGGAGGGTTTGAGGCCCTGACGTGACAAACCAAAATTCACAAACAAGTTGTCCACCTTACAAAAAGAGGAAGTGCGAGACAAATAAATCAGCAAGGCACGACGAACATCCAAGAGGTGCAAAAGGGACTCCTCAGCCGAGGAAGGATCAGGGCAAAGAACAGGAAGAACCACCTCAGCAGACCGGTGAAAAAAAGAATCCACTTTAGGAACAAAGGTAGGATGAGGGCGTAAGACCACACGGTCGGGCAAAACCAAGAAAAACGGGGCAGAACGAAGGAAAGCACCCAACTCACCCATACGCCTGGCAGAAGCAATCGCCACAAGAAACACCACCTTGAGAGTCAAAAACTTCAAGTCCACCGACTCCAACAGTTCGAAAGGAGCCAACTGCAAGGAACGCAAAACCAAAGGAAGGTCCCAAGGAGGAGGCCCATGATAGGACGGGGGCGTTGGAAAGAAAGAGACTTAAAAAGTCTAGCAACCAATGGAGAAATAGAAACCAAAGGCAGGACATGAAATGCCCGAATGGCGGCCCATTGAGCCCGAAGAGTCGAAATGGCCAACCCCAACACAAATCCATCATTCAGAAAATCCAGAATGCGAGCAGGATCCAAAGAATCCAACGAAAGCTCACGACCAACACACCAAGAAGCAAAATTATCCCAGTGCTTGGCATAGGATTTAAGCGTAGAAGGACGCCGGGACTGCTGAATGACCCCAGTCACAGTCACAGAACAACCCTCACGCATCAGAGAATCCCTCTCAAGAGCCAGGCCCGCAGACCCATGGAACGGAACACAGGCAGAGGAAGAAGAGGACCCAGCAGAGGATATGGCACGAATGGTAAGGCCCACCCCGGAGACACAGCCAATTCCAACAGCAGTGGATACCAAGGGCGACGCTTCCAACAAGGAGCAATCAGAAGCACCAACGACCCCTCCCGCTTGATCTTCTGCAACACAGCCGGAATCAGGGGAACAGGGGGAACGCATACAATAGACCCTCCGGCCAAAGGAACGAAAGGGCGTCCACCCTCCAGGCATCCTGGCAAGGCATAATCGTGCAAAAGCAACGGATCTGGGCATTGTCCCGGGAGGCAAACAGGTCCACAATCGGACAGCCAAACATCACCTGCAACCTCCTGAACATCCATCGCTTGAGGGACAAGGACCCCATGGAAGGAAACACCCGGCTCAGACAATCCGCCACAGAGTTCTCCGCACCAGGCAGGTAAATGGCAGACAGGGACGCCAGATGCACCTCCGCCCAAGAATAAATCCGACGGGCCCGGCAACTGAGGGAGCGAACCCTGCAACCCCCTTGATGGTTCACATAAGACATTACCACCTGATTGTCTGTCCGGATCTGCACATGGTGACCACGAACAAGATCCGAGAAATCCAACAGACCCAGAAAAACGGCCTTCAGCTCTTTGTAGTTGGAGGAACATGACAACACCGACCGAGGCCAAACCCCCTGAGTCGACGAATCCCCCAGGGTAGCACCCCACCCCAGTAGGCTGGCATCGATAGTGACCACATGGGTGGGAACAACCAGAAAGGGGCGACCCATGGAGAGATGATCCTCGACCAGCCACCAATTCAGGACCGCCCGAACCTCCTCTGACATAGGAATCAAAACACTCATATCGAGGGAACAGGGGTCCCAATGCGACAAAATGTGGGACACCACCGGGTACATGTGGAGGCGAGCCCACGGCACCGTCATTAAAGACGCCGACATCAGACCCTGCACCCTCAACCACAGGCTCACTGGATGAGAGAGCCCCAACAACAGGGAACGAACTGCAGATATCAGGGACAGAATCCGGGGAGGAGGCAGAAACACCATCCCCAAATGAGTCTTGAACAGAGCCCCGATGAAAGTCAAATTCTGCGCAGGAACCAGGGAGGACTTCGGCACATTCACAAGGAAACCGTGATGCTCCAGGACATGGCACACCCTCCGGACATGCAACTCCGTCTTAGAAAGAGAAGAAGCAGGTATCAAAATGTCGTCCAGATAAGGAAAAACACAAGTGCCCTCCCCATGTAAATGTCCAATAAGAGGAGCCAGAACCTTAGTAAAAATTCTGGGCGAAGAGCAGAGGCTAAAAGGCAATACCTGGAACTGATAATGACGACCCAGGATGCAGAAACGGAGAAATCTCTGTGAATCCGGGTGAACGGGCACATGCAGATAAGCATCCTTTAAGTCTATGGAGGCCAGAAAATCTCCCCAAGACAGCAGAGGAAGGATCACCGGAAGGGAGACCATCTTGAAGGACTGGTGAGGCACAAAAGTATTTACCCATTGCAGATCCATCACAGGCCGGAGATCCCCTGTGCGTTTCGTCACCAGAAAGAGGATGGAATAGACCCCCAACCCCACCTGATCTGCGGGCACTGGAACCACGGCCCCTTTCCGAATAAGGGACTCCACACCCTCCAAAAGAGCCATGCGTTTTAAAGCGTCTCTGGGACGGAGTGGACCTGAAAGAGTCTGGGGGAGTCAGGGAAAATCCAATACGAACACCTTCAGACACCACTTGCAGCACCCATTGATCGGACACAGTCTCGCGCCAAGAATCCATGAAGCAAGTGAGGCGACCCCCAACCGGTCCTACACCAGGAGCGATCCAGTCAGGACTTGGAAAGAGGGAGTGGAGGTGGAAGAAGCACCGGAGAACCGGGATTTATCAAAGGAAGGAGCACCCCGGCCACGCCCCCTTCCATGAAAGGGCTGACCAGCACGACCCCTCCTAGAAGGACCAAAAGCCCTCTGAGAACCAAAGGAACGGAAGCGACCAGGCCGCTCAGGAGCAAGCAGCTTACGGTCCTCCGCCGTCTTCTTCACCATCTCATCCAAAGGTGCACCAAAAAGCTTAACCCCCGAAAAAGGGATCTTCATCAGGAGACCCTTCTGCGCAGCATCCGCCTTCCATGAACGAAGCCATAATTGACGCCTGGCAGCCACAGAGGACCCAGCCGCAGAAGCAGCCCCCCCCAATGAATCAAAAGACACATCCGAAAGGAGGCGAACCTGCTGTTCCATCATCGCCAGGGTAGAGGAGACATCCTCACCCAGGTCCAATAATTCCGACAGAGACTGAAAATCCTTTAGCAAGGACTGGAGAGATAAGAAGAGTAGGCAGCCGCCCGAATGGAAAAGTTGGCAGCCGCAAAAGTGCGTTTCACAGCCCTATCAACCTTCCGATCAACAGGGTCAGAAGGAGAAGAATCCTCAGAGACCACAGACCCATGGGACGACATACTGGCCATCAACGAATCTACCTTGACAGAGGAAGGAAACTTGACCGAGAAGTCCTGCAGAGGATACCGTTTATTCAGGAAACGAGGAAAGGAACCCTTATCCACATCTTTCCACTCAGTTTCCAACACCTTCAACACGGAAGAATGAAGGGGCAAAGAATCAGGCTCAGGACGCTGATACTGCGAAAACAAGTCATCCTCCACAGGAACTACAGACTCCGGAAAAACCAAGTTCCTGCGTATGTGACAAAGGACCTCTTTAAGGTCGGCCCCCTGCACAAAACGACCCTTGACATTAACCTCCTCCTCAGCGTCAGAATCAACAGCAGTAGCGTCGTCAACACGAGCCCTTTTATCAGGAGGAACAGGAGCCCTGTCATGTAAGGCAGCAGCAACCGCAGAATCTATCATCTTCTGCAATAAAGCCATCGATGGAATAGACATCCCTGAACCAGAAGCCTCAAAAGAATCAGGAACAGAAACATCGGGAGAACCACCCTCCATCACGCCAGCCACGAGCAAAATGCAACAGCACACGATAAAAAACACACCTGAAACCATTAAATAGGCAACAGGCAGCCAAGCAACCACAGTACACACCCCCTGACACGCCCCCACAAGCATAAAAATCCGGGAAAAACGCGAGCCAACCCTAAAGATGCCCCCGACAACCATGGAGCCCAGAGGAGGAACCCACAATGGAACCCAGCCAAGATCCCAGGTGAGAGGAAAACAAACACCCGACCGCGAGGAACCGCAGCAGGCAGACGCGCGGCCGGGAAGGGCAGAGGAATTGGAATGTCTCCCATCGCGTCTGCAACACGCGCGCAGGAAAAAAACGCCCCACTGGTAAACAAAGCATCAGAGCAAGCGCCGGTCAGAAGGCAAAGAAACCGACCGCGCGGAGACCCACAAGTAGGACGCGCGTCCGGAAAATGGAAAACACGCACCATAACTCGCCCCCCTGCTCGGCAGGAAAACAGAGGCGCGGTCTCACCAAGCGGGAACACAAACTGAACCCGCAGCAACAAGCACCTAAGTCCGCTCAGCAGGACACGGTGCTGGGCAAAAGAAAGGGGGAAAAAAAATTAAACATACTACTAACTTCCCCCCAACCAAATACCAAGGCGAAAAAGGGCTGCTAGAGCAAGACCCCCGCCACACTCACCTGACCAGCAGGCGACACAGCACTCGGAGAAGTGCAGAAAAAAAGAACAGGTCGTGTTGCTGTCTATGTATCCCTTTATGGGATTGGCTGGAGCCACTGGGGGCCATCTTGGAGGAGGGAGGGGAGACTAGAGCGCTGTTTTTTTTTTAGACTTGGAGTTCTGTGTGGAGCCGGAGGCTCATATGTTATTACTGTGGCGAGGAAGACAGGACGAGGAGGTAATGCCCTCTACATAGGCATCCGCCAGTTTCACAATAATTAGGTGAACGTTCGCCACTAACATCAGTGGTGATCTGCACGTTACAAGTAAGAATTTTGAGCAACCAAGCCTTACTGTCTCGGTAAATTGAGTATCGTTAAATTGGGTAATAAAAACTCTGATAATTTACAGAGCAAAGAATGGGAGACAGGAATGTCATTATTAAAAAAAGAAAAGGTTATTTTTAGGAATTAAGGCCTAAAAATCCTTGTCTCCTTGCTGCTAAGAATGCATGTGGCTATCCCTGTCGGAGTCTCGTTTCACCATACCCACCCGAAAAGGATGGGGTGCGGTGTAGAAATATGCCCAGCTATATTGTTATTTAAGATACATTCGTAATGCGAAGTCTTTACTGTTCATTCACATGCAAACCAGTCTTTATTTTTCTCCCTGCATGTCTTCCCTAATCTGAAATATTTTTGCCCCTTTATAATGTTCAACTGCTGATCAGAAATGATATTGCCCAATGTATAGGTCATGTCAACATTTCTACTTTCGTGCATAAACTATGCAGCTATTTTATATTTCTGTCTACACAATCTGGAGTTTCCTACCTTGGAGACAAGAAATCCATCTGTGTATGCAAGCAGACGGGTGGGATATTGCAGGTCTTCCGAGGAGCTCATGGTGTCTTGTCATCCTAGGTATCAGTCTGACCTCTTTTTATGCAGTAAGTAAGCTGCTTTACGCCTCATTCTGAGTGAGAAGCTTAAATTGCATTGTTGCGCCAGCGGCTTGTGCTAAGTCCTTTCTATTCACTCCATTTAATAAATACAGCCGTTTTACATTAAACACCGCACGGATACTACTGATCTTTCAGACATACTATATTATTGTAGCATCATTTACGTAGCGCTATACCCTTATTTAGTCGTCACAGCGCATTTGCAGACTGCACAGTGAGAATGCAGAATATTTTAGCGCCAGAGTTCTAGTTTATTTTGGTTTTGCACCTAGGATTCGCCTTACTTTGATATGAAAATGAGTGGGAGGCAGTAGAGCAAGAAGTAGGTACTGGCGTATGTATGGATAGAATGTGCGTTAGTAGTGTCGGGCTCAGTAGTAAGAGTAAAACCTACTACGAAAGAATGAAAGTTTGTGCCAGTAATCGCAAAATTCATATGTTAAACATTCACGTTGGCGCTTTCTGCTGAGGTGAGTGCTCAATTCTCTGAGCTCAGCTGTCTCCACTCACGTTGACGTTCCCGCCCACTTTCATAGTGTACTGTAAAAGGTTGAACATAATGGATGCATACTTTGCTTGTAAAACTCACTGCCTGTATATTGGTATGGGAGAACCTTTGCCTTAATCTGAATAAAAATGTATGGATATCTAAATGTATTTTTCCAGACAGGATATGAACACAAAAGCAACAACAGATTGCAAATATGAGGTTAGTTGAGGCAAAATACGGTAACTGCTGCATATCAAGTCCACACCTCTTCTTAATTAGACCCAGGCAGGAAACAAATGTAAATACATACAGATTTACAAGCCCCTTGCGCCACTTTTGCGTCACTTTTCAATGTTAAAAGTGACGCAAAAGTGGCGCAAGGGGCTTGTAAATCTGCCCCTTCAATTTTTTGAGGGATAGTAATTTCCAGGTGCAATTCGTGAAAAGAAGCTTCTTGACAGTATGTTAGTAGCACCTACAACCCCAAACCTCAAAAATACAGGAAGTACAACAGGTAAAGATGTAAGTAAACCTTAACACCCAACTGGCCAGGTCCTCTTTATAACCTCTGGCACTATTTCATATACACAATGGCACATTATATAAGCTATGATATCAGTAAAATTATCAGACTAAAAAGCACAGATTAACAGATAGACCATTTCTTGAACGACCACAATATAACACCCAAACTTCAATGAGATAGTGTTGTCTAAATATTAATCAATAGATTGGCTGACGCATTATCAGCATGAGAAGAAATCTACGGTCACTGATGTGACGCGCTTTGAGAAAAGTACAGTAACTTTTCAGAAGAAAAATGCAATTACTCAATTACTAATTACATTCCTTTATTACTCTACCAATTTAGTAGCTAAATAATTGTCAGAGCATACCCACAGATTGGGGGTCCTCACACATCACCACAGCTCATCGAGATGTGTCGGCGGGTTCCAGTAAGAGTAAGACACCAGAGGAATTGGAGACTATGGAAACCAAGCCATAGGCGGAGAATAGGGACTCATGGCCAACTTGGTTCCCACTTTGGTTCCTACTGAGGAGTCACTGACTGTTACCACAGTAGTACCCAATCCAAGATGACACCCATCACTATACATCATGACAACCCTTCCTGGTCATTCTAGGCAGAGACACTATAAAAGGCAGCAAGATGCAGGTTTTTGCAACTCTCTCAGTAGTTCACACTCAGCCTTTTCCCTCGCAGCAGCTTTGTTTTCTCAGGTGCCCATTCGGTCTCTTTGCTGTCCTACATGTGCTTGCTGTGTTGGGTAATTTGCTTTTAGTCGTTGTGCCGGTTTTGGGCACTCTAACAGAACCAACTCCATTCCTTCAGTAGGTCCAGCAATCCCTTGGTTCTGGTGGGTGTATTTTCTATGCAGTATCTTATACTATTGTAAGTACTTTTGGGGCTCATTTACAAGAAAGTGTTGCAGCGCTGCACCACAAGCCCTTTGGCTGCTCCATGCTGCGGCATTTCCAAAGCACAGGAATGCAGCATATTTACAATAATATGTCGCATCTCTGTGCTTTCCCCTGTGCTGGTGCACAATTGGCTGCCAGGCGCCACCGCAGGCCCCCTTGCACCATGTTGCAAGGATGCCTGCATGACGGGGATGATTGTTTATGTGCGGGATGGGATACCTTCCTGTTCATAAACAACCACCAGAGGTGATTTCCTCGTTCTGTGTGCTGCATCCTGTAGCACACATAGAAGAAGGAAAAAAACGGGGAGAAATTAATACATTTCTCTTCGTTGCACCTCCCTAAGCTTCTCCTGGGGAGGCGTAGCATTCAGACACATTTCCAGGTTTATGATTTCCTGTAAATCTGGAAATGTGTCACCTTTCTTGGGGGTTGCGTGGGAACACCCACAACAACACCATGGAATGCCCCTTTCACGCAAAGTGCTGTGTGTAAAGGGGCCGGATTTACACGGACAGGAAAAGCCATGCAGGGTGGCTTTTCCTGTCCTTGTAAACATGGGGAAGCAAAAAGGGCACCCAGTGCGTCACAAATAATGAAGCACCAGTGGCGCACGGGGCTAGTATATAAGCCCCTTAAATTATAACCAGTTCCTCCATGTTCTGCATGATTACTATGATCAGATGTGGTGGACCTCAACCTCACAGAAAGAGGAAAAAACCCTCTGAGGATTGTTTTTGTGCAGGAAGGTGCTCTTTACTGCACAAAAACAATCATGCAGACAACACAGGCACCCTTGCACAATGGTGCAAGGGTGCCTGTATTGGTGCTAGGCTGTCAAAACGGTGCCAGAGCAGGGTTAAAGGACAAGAATGCTCCGTATTGGGTCAATATGGTGAATTCCTTCCCATTCACTTAGACGTAGGGCAGCTCAGCAAAGTGACTTGCTGAACTGCCCTACGCCAAATCCCCATAATGAGTCCCTAGATGTCCTTCAAAAATCAAATGAAAAAGGATTTATATTATTTCATAAAGGTGCAGTTCCACAAGCCATTACTAGGTGCCCCTCATAAGTTGAATGTAAAAGTATCGAACTTCATCAAAATAACTTTATTCGGCTACAATAACCAGAAAAGTTTGACACAAATACATTGAGAAGATAAAATTAGCATTTCATGGCTACAAAATGGTAGATTAAAGCAGATAATAATAACAATCAATAGAAAAAAGTACAAACATATTAAAAGGAGATATGAGCCCTGGTGTCAAATACCCTAAACATCCATCTCTAGTATCACCCGCCCAGTATAGACCGTGCAACTAATTTGTAGAAAACGATTACTCAGAATCTCTTCAGCTATATTAGTGCACAGCGTTTTCTTATATACATCGCAACTCTATTAATATTGGTAACAGCAGTGCAGATAGTTAGTGTAGACAAAGACAGTAGAGAATTAAAACCGCCAATTAAAGTGCATGGCCTTATTTTCCTTAATAATGGGATTACAAATTGCCCTCTCGGCTCTTTAAAGAGGGGACAAAACAAAATAAAGTGTAACGTGCTCTGTACAGACAAATTGTCACACGGACAGGATGATAAACTATGAACCCAGCCTGATTGTTTAGGAAATGCCACGAAATAGTGCAATGTGTTTAATCGAAACCTAGTCAGGTAAAATCATGCTTGAACATTAGTGGGAAAAGTTAGGTAAAATTTCTGTTCTCCAGGGAATAAACATAGGGGATCTGATGCTACCAATTGTGCATGGCGCAGATGGGCCCTGGCATAAGATGCCTCTTTTATGACATCTTTCGCATTTGTGTTAATGCTTGAAGGATTATCTTAATAATGCCCCAAACCTAACTCATATAGGTTTACCTTCACAAATCTTGGCCTATAGGAGCAATGGGGCAATGACAATTCGATCTTAAAGGTAGGCCAACCTTACCTCCTGGTGGCACAAATATGTGGGGGCACTATTAGGAGCCAGTAATAGACTCTTTATAAATGTGTTTTCCAGGACCTGCAACTGTCGGGTGTTATAGTAGCCCCAGGCTCCCATCCCATATGATGCCATCCACAAACATTTCCCTTTATAGAGGGTACCTAGTTCTGTCACTGGTTTATGGCCTAGCTTGCGAGCAAATTGAAATAGTCCTTCCACAGCCCGGCTGGTTTGTTGTGCCCTAGCTGAAATTAGCTGATCCAAACTCATAGTTCCATTAAAAATATTCCCTAAGTATGTAAAAAAATATAACTTGTCAATGGTCTTGCCCCTAACCTCCAATGTTCTTGTTTTAGTACCTTTAGGGTCACAGACCATGACATAAGATTTAACAAAATTCACTTTTAATTCCAATGATGCCATAAAATCAGGAAAAGCATTATGTGACTTTTGGAGGCTATTGGCCGTCAAAGCCATTAAAACAGTATCATCCGCATAAGTTATGGGATGGGATCGGGTGGCCTCCAATTTTAGGGGTAACAAGTTCTTTCTCTATTAAAAAGGCCCCTAAACCATTTGCATACAATAAAAAAAGGAATTGGGCTAAGATACAGCCCTGGCGAACTCCTTCTGTAGAAACAATGGGGCCCATCTTCTCCCCCCTAGGACCGTAACGTACGGCAACGGTTGTGGAGGTGTGAAGCCTGCGTAGAAGGGATATAAGAGCTTCTACAAAACCCATTTGCTCCATCAACCCCCACGATCACTCCCGGTTGAGCGTATCAAAAGCACTGGACAAGTCCATGAAGGCCAGATGGATGGAGCCCCTCCTGCCCTTCATGAACTTGTACATAATAAGGGACAGGTTTAGGCACTGTTCAGTAGTGCCCAGCCCCCGTCTAAATCCGTATTGCAACCTTGACATAATCCCTGTACTATTTGCCCTGGTCTCAAGTCGCGCAAGGATAACTCTCCCAGTAATTTAGCAGTAGAATCAATTAACGAAATTGGCCTCTGACAGGCAGGGTCATTCCTACTACCTTTCTTATATACTGGGGCAATAATTACCTCCTCCCAGGTTAATTGGATGGGACTGATCACTACAGCTTTAAAACCATTAGTGATTATGGATGCCCATAATTTAGGATTCTTTTTAAACAAATCAAGAGGAACTCCATCGGGCCAGGAGCTTTCATACTAATTCCCCATGTTAGCGTGTCCTCTATCTCTCTCACTGTAATCAATAAACTTAGTTGTGAGGCCAAACTTAAGTCAAATACCGGTTCCCCTTTTACTTCGTCTATTTAGGCATTTTTTTGGGTTAAACATAGCTGAGAAGTGAGATTCCCAGACAGACCCCAAAATCAGTGAGTTAAAAAGTTTAGGCTCATCCGTAGATGGAGGGCAATTAATTATGTCCCCAAAACTCTTTGAATCTTTCAGAGCACTTGCTCCCTCTAGGTCTTCCCACTCCAAACTCCTCAGTTCATCTTGTCTTTGTTTGATAGTACGCTTATAAATCTACCTTATAATTTTAATTTGCATTCTATCACGTGGGATGGTGTGAAGGGCCATTTTTAAATTCCTATGTGCTCTAGAACACTCCCCATTAAACAATTGCACTTCCTGGGATTCCCTTCTTCTAACCGATCTGGTCAGATCTTTTGCCACATCAGCACAGATCAGTTCAAAGTCGTAAACCACCTCATTTGGGGAAGTGTCATCATGTAGGCAATTCATAATAAGATTCAACAATAGCAAATGGTAACGGTTTATAGGAGCGCACAGCAAAGTATAGGTATCAAGTCTATAACAGTAGTAATCTGTACGGTTGGTGCTCAGGAAGAGAGTAGAGATTGGTTACCACAACCTCTGAAGAGACCAAGGTCAATGTAAAGATATTCCTCCGAGCACTCAGCAATCAATGTCTTTGTCAGTAGTGATCATCAATCATCAGTATCATCCAATCTTCCATCCAAAACAGATAAATTTTCTTGAAAAGTTCTGAAAAGTTCCAATTTATTCAAATGCGCAGCCAACACGTGTTTCGTCTGTCTGTAAGACAATGACTTCCTCAGGGCTGCAACCCAAAACAGTTACAATTAATTCTAAGTACAGTATCATATACGTTGTCAACATTTGCTTCCACAAGAAGCAGTCAAAATTAAATAAAGGGGAAACACCCTCAAACCAAAGGCAAATTCACAACTATATCAATGTGAATAATAAAGAAGAAACAATCGCCAAATTCGTGATTTTGTATTCATAAAAAGTATATGCATTTAACTATTTAAATTAATTAGATCTAATGAATGGTTTGTGTTCACCACATGATGCATGGTTAGCTGGATCAGGCATTGCATAATATCTGTAAATGAGATAATACACTCACCCTTAACTCTGTGTAATCACACGTGATCCAATCAGAAACTGTCACAATTAATCCAATATTCCGCCTGCGTTAAGCCATAATTTTCAATCCAGGTATAAATATTTATCTAACCCTACAAAAAAGTTCATAGTAATAAGATAACTCCTCAACTTAGTATCAACGTTTAATAATGCCTCATACATGAGACAAAAAGTCAGTAGGAACTCACCAAAAAAGTGTATATTGGCGTTATCTGTCAGAGCTGATCAGCAACTGACTGGGTCATTATTATTTCGTTCAGTCCAGGTTCAAATAATTATATTCTCCTCAAACGTTGTGAAGTGCGAACATTTCTACAAAAATGCATTAAATAAATGAGTTGCATATCTAGGTCATGTATCAATGGATACATGGCACCTTATATCCCTTATTTGGATCATAGCCTCACCTAATGTACGATGTCAAGCCAATGCTCAATATCCAAGGTTCTCAATCCAGATTCAAAAAGTAATTATATTCTCCACACATGTTTATGGGATAAGAGCACATCTACAAAAAATATATAATAAATTATATGAGTCTCCTATCGAATTTCAGAAAAACCAGCTTACATAAATAGGTTTGTATCTGGCACCTTATAGCCCGTTAAATACTTAATCTCACCTAATGTACGTTGTCAATCCTTGTGAATATCTCTGTATTCCTAGTTCTCAAACTCCAAAATTATAAATCCATACGAGTACGTATCTGAAAGTCAAACCATACAGTCATAAATATATCTATTGATGCTATCTCTCATAATAGTCCCACCAGTCTAAGACTTACCCTTCAGTATCTCCCGAGTCGCGTAGTTCGTGGCGTTCTGCATACGCGCCATCTTGTAATGGCTTAATATAGAAAACTTTACCTCGTGTAAAGCATCATTATCACGGGCGCCATCTTGTAGTGGTGTTTACTGCCCTAAATGATATATCGACTTCTCGTTAACTGACTAGACTCAGACCCTAATTTGGACGTTTCACTTTTATAGTGATATATAATACTGATACGAAATTATCTTTAAGCCTTAGCGGCTAAATAAACTAATTTGCGCCATCATATAGAGACTTCATGTAAGTAAACAATGGCGCGTGAGACGCACTAGTATTACGGGCGCCATCTACGAATGGTGAGGTCCTTATGAAAAAACACACAATCGTTAGTTTACATTGTATTGGCCAAGGCACCGTATCCAATAAATCGAAGTACTCAAGTTAATATTAACATGCCATATTCTACCTATGAATTATTAATTATGATCTATTTCAAATAAATGTGCTGGAAGTGCCAAAATCGATTAATTATCTTCATGTTCTCACAAATCACAAGCTGTTAGTCTAAATATCTAGAGCAATAATTGTAAACTTTCAGTTCAAATTCATAATATGTCTATATCCCAATAGTGTTCTAATGCGCAAGTATTTACTGCAATGCGATAACCAAGCGGTCCACGATACATATGAGTTACACGAACCATAATGTATCATATCAAAGTCACAAATTACCAACACAAGATGAGAGGTAGCTGAAAGATAGGTGTCCTTAGCGCTATAAATTATGGTCAAATTTACACTCGAGCATCTCAACAGTACTATGTGGTATAATGTACATATCGGATATTGAGTATGTCTTTGAGGCGACAAAACAACAACATGACATGTCTAAGGACATGTTACAGCTCTTCATTCATATTGTGAGATGTACATAATACTAACATTTAATTACCCAGGTAGAATTCAAATTCATGATCCACGTTAAGACCGCATTCTACAGCTTTCAATTTGATCAGCCATTGAACTTCACGTCTTCTCAACTGCAAAAGTCTGTTCCCACCACGTGGGTCTGCTTTAATGTGGTCTATACCATGATATGTAAAACAATGCTGATCTTTATTTGCAAAATTCTGTACTAGATGGGATGCAATCGGATAGCGTGTATCACCATTTTTTAAAGCTCTAAAATGTTCTGCAATTCTGTCCCTGTCTTCTGATGGTGCTCCCTACATAAATCTTCCCACAGGAGCACGATATCACATAAACCACAAATGTGGTGTCACAGTTCATAAACATCCCAATTGTATATGTACCAGAATTATTATATTCAAAGGTTAACACCTTCTTTTTGGCCCATCTACAGGACACACATCGGCCACATTTATAAAACCCTTTGAAACTATTGAGCCAATCAGTTTTGTTCAATTTGTTAGGGTAGCTTGGGCTTAATAAATTCCTCAAAGTAATCCCTCTCCTAAAGGTCAGGCTTGGTCTGTCAAACAAATGTGGTTTTAAATCATTATCCATTGTAAGAAGGTGCCAGTGTTTCTGCAAAATTGTGAATAGTTTAGAGCTGTCTACGCCATAATTCGTAATTAGTCTCACTTTCTGATCACCAATTTTACCATCCTTTTTGTGTCTCTTCAGGGTGGATTCTCTTTTAATTTTTCTAGCTTTAGATACAGCTAATCTGATTGTCTCCTCATTGTAACCTCTGTTACGAAATCTATTTGACATGTCCAACAGATTGCTCTCAAAATCATTGTCATTCACACAATTACGACGAGCCCTAATAAATTCACCATAGGGTATGGTTCTTTTCTGACAACTAGGATGGCTGCTCTCTGCATGAAGAATTGCATTGCAGCTCGTCGGTTTCCTAAACATCCTACTCTTAATTCTGTCACCCTCAACGAATAACTCAACTTCCAAAAAGGTTATGCTCTTTTTATCATAGGACGTAGTAAATTTCAGATTATATTCATTCTCATTAAGGTATTCAAAGAAACCCTTCAGTAAGTCAACAGAGCCTGTCCATATCAACAGGCAGTCGTCAATGAAGCGTCCCCAATAATGTATATATTGGGTCCACTCACTTCCCGCCGGGCCCCAGATTCGCTCCGCCTCGAACCAACCCATAAATAGGTTGGCGAAAGACGGAGCGAATCGTGAACCCATCGCGGTCCCAAGGAGCTGTCTGAACCACTTTCCGTCAAACATAAACACATTATTGTCTAAGACTAATTTTGTCATTCGCAGTAACATTTGAGTATGGTCATACATTTCAGCAGGTCGTTGGCTGAGAAAGTGGTCCAGAGCACGTATACCTAGACTATGATCAATGATAGTATATAATGATACCACGTCTAGTGTAACTAACAACATGCCATCATCCCAAATTATATCTTCAAGTAGGTTAAGAACATGCTTTGTGTCCTCAATAAAGGACGGAAGGTTATATACATACTGTCTCAGAAAGCAGTCTATAAATTCAGATAATCGTTCCGTCGGACCACCAATGCCGGAGACAATCGGCCGCCCTGGCGGACTGTCCCGGCATTTGTGGACCTTCGGAAGAGTATACAGACAAGGTGCCTTGGGACTACTCAAAGTCAGGTAAAGGAATTCATTGTGATCCAAGAGTGCTAAATCATACCATGTCTTAATCTCCCCATTAATCTTGATAATGAGTTCTGGTAATGGATTGATAGTGAGTTTTTCATAGTAAACAGTGTTGTTGAGCTGGGAGTAGACTTCATTGTTATAATCTGAAGTATTTAATACCACAACATTACCACCTTTGTCGGCACTGCGTATAGTAATAGATTTGTTATTGATAAGTTCTTGTAATGCCTCTCTTTCACCAAAGGTCAGATTATGCTGAAACCCTCTCATACCCAATCTGCGAGATGTATCAATTTCTCTATCGATTTCAGTACTGACCATTTTAAAAAACACATCTATGGTATTACCTGGTATAAGTTGTGGAGTCCACTTGGACTTTGCTTTGAGTCCACTTCCCTCCCTCTGAAATCTAGTGATTTCTAAGTCTTCCATCAGTTTAAGCATGGTTACAGGGTCATCCTCTCTCTCAGTTAGTGATAAAAGAAGTTGAGTATCTTTCAATTCTTGTATAGTCAGTTCACTAAGTACTTTATTAGAGGATTGTTTATCTTTCTCTGACACAGATGTAAAGAACTTCTTTAACTTCAGAGTTCTGGTAAATCTAAACAGATCTATTTTGGCCATACACCAATCCATACGAGTTGCAGGACAAAAACCCAAACCTTTTTTGAGTACAGATAACATGTTATCAGACAAATCATAAGAAGATAGATTGATCACCTCTATGTTACATGCTGTAGTATCATCATTTTTCATTATTGTTTCCAAGATCTGAGAGTCCTTATTCTTGCGCCCGGATCTCCCGCCGCCCCTGCTACCTCTCCTTGTCTTTTTGCAGTGGACTCTCGATTCCTCAATTCTGAGTCCCGATTCCCTCTCCTCAATCTCTGTACTTCCTCTAAAAAATTGTTGGTATTAACAGTCGAGACTGTCTCAGGTGCATCTTCATTCTAACTACTCGATATTAAAGAGGATGCATCAGTATCACTCATCACGGGGGTGCTGCCACTCATGGTATTAGGAGAACCTTTCTTGATCAAATAGTCAAATCTTTTGGCGAATGTGTACACTCGCCCCATTCTATAATCTTTCTCATCACGTTTAAGTTTGTGTGCCTTTCTTCTCTTGATGTCCATCTGAAGATCATTTAGTTTATCATCAAGGATAGTATAATTCTTGATGGTAAGTTCCGGTAAATTCATTTCCTTAATCTCGTCTTCTAATTTGTTGATTTCAATTAGTAATTTAGCTATCTTCCTGTCCGCATTATCGATCAAAATCTGTATTAGATTACGCGAACTGCTATTTAGCTCCTTCTCCCATATATCATATAAATCGGGTTCTAAGTCTTCATAGGTTGGTATTATATTAGATCTCAGTCCCCGTGGGATCCTGTTAAGAATCAAATATTGTTTTAAGGTGGCAGCATCCCACCATTTGTTGAGTTCAGTACGTTTCAACAGTTCTAATTTCGCGAATTTGGCTCTAAGGCCTTCTTTCTTATTGATAGTAGGAGGACCCACAGACTTCCCTATGGTACCACCTGCAGCTAAGTTCCCAAATAGTAATTCTGCCTCCTTGTCCCTGTTCATGTTGTAACCTATGCGGCTGCTCTCTCAACCTAATAACAACAATAGCAAATGGTAACGGTTTATAGGAGCGCACAGCAAAGTATAGGTATCAAGTCTATAACAGTAGTAATCTGTACGGTTGGTGCTCAGGAAGAGAGTAGAGATTGGTTACCACAACCTCTGAAGAGACCAAGGTCAATGTAAAGATATTCCTCCGAGCACTCAGCAATCAATGTCTTTGTCAGTAGTGATCATCAATCATCAGTATCATCCAATCTTCCATCCAAAACAGATAAATTTTCTTGAAAAGTTCTGAAAAGTTCCAATTTATTCAAATGCGCAGCCAACACGTGTTTCGTCTGTCTGTAAGACAATGACTTCCTCAGGGCTGCAACCCAAAACAGTTACAATTAATTCTAAGTACAGTATCATATACGTTGTCAACATTTGCTTCCACAAGAAGCAGTCAAAATTAAATAAAGGGGAAACACCCTCAAACCAAAGGCAAATTCACAACTATATCAATGTGAATAATAAAGAAGAAACAATCGCCAAATTCGTGATTTTGTATTCATAAAAAGTATATGCATTTAACTATTTAAATTAATTAGATCTAATGAATGGTTTGTGTTCACCACATGATGCATGGTTAGCTGGATCAGGCATTGCATAATATCTGTAAATGAGATAATACACTCACCCTTAACTCTGTGTAATCACACGTGATCCAATCAGAAACTGTCACAATTAATCCAATATTCCGCCTGCGTTAAGCCATAATTTTCAATCCAGGTATAAATATTTATCTAACCCTACAAAAAAGTTCATAGTAATAAGATAACTCCTCAACTTAGTATCAAAGTTTAATAATGCCTCATACATGAGACAAAAAGTCAGTAGGAACTCACCAAAAAAGTGTATATTGGCGTTATCTGTCAGAGCTGATCAGCAACTGACTGGGTCATTATTATTTCGTTCAGTCCAGGTTCAAATAATTATATTCTCCTCAAACGTTGTGAAGTGCGAACATTTCTACAAAAATGCATTAAATAAATGAGTTGCATATCTAGGTCATGTATCAATGGATACATGGCACCTTATATCCCTTATTTGGATCATAGCCTCACCTAATGTACGATGTCAAGCCAATGCTCAATATCCAAGGTTCTCAATCCAGATTCAAAAAGTAATTATATTCTCCACACATGTTTATGGGATAAGAGCACATCTACAAAAAATATATAATAAATTATATGAGTCTCCTATCGAATTTCAGAAAAACCAGCTTACATAAATAGGTTTGTATCTGGCACCTTATAGCCCGTTAAATACTTAATCTCACCTAATGTACGTTGTCAATCCTTGTGAATATCTCTGTATTCCTAGTTCTCAAACTCCAAAATTATAAATCCATACGAGTACGTATCTGAAAGTCAAACCATACAGTCATAAATATATCTATTGATGCTATCTCTCATAATAGTCCCACCAGTCTAAGACTTACCCTTCAGTATCTCCCGAGTCGCGTAGTTCGTGGCGTTCTGCATACGCGCCATCTTGTAATGGCTTAATATAGAAAACTTTACCTCGTGTAAAGCATCATTATCACGGGCGCCATCTTGTAGTGGTGTTTACTGCCCTAAATGATATATCGACTTCTCGTTAACTGACTAGACTCAGACCCTAATTTGGACGTTTCACTTTTATAGTGATATATAATACTGATACGAAATTATCTTTAAGCCTTAGCGGCTAAATAAACTAATTTGCGCCATCATATAGAGACTTCATGTAAGTAAACAATGGCGCGTGAGACGCACTAGTATTACGGGCGCCATCTACGAATGGTGAGGTCCTTATGAAAAAACACACAATCGTTAGTTTACATTGTATTGGCCAAGGCACCGTATCCAATAAATCGAAGTACTCAAGTTAATATTAACATGCCATATTCTACCTATGAATTGTTAATTATGATCTATTTCAAATAAATGTGCTGGAAGTGCCAAAATCGATTAATTATCTTCATGTTCTCACAAATCACAAGCTGTTAGTCTAAATATCTAGAGCAATAATTGTAAACTTTCAGTTCAAATTCATAATATGTCTATATCCCAATAGTGTTCTAATGCGCAAGTATTTACTGCAATGCGATAACCAAGCGGTCCACGATACATATGAGTTACACGAACCATAATGTATCATATCAAAGTCACAAATTACCAACACAAGATGAGAGGTAGCTGAAAGATAGGTGTCCTTAGCGCTATAAATTATGGTCAAATTTACACTCGAGCATCTCAACAGTACTATGTGGTATAATGTACATATCGGATATTGAGTATGTCTTTGAGGCGACAAAACAACAACATTTGAATAATAAGATTCAAGTTTGCCTTAATAATTTTTTATTCAAATTGGATGGGATCAACTCTACCCCAATTTAGCCTATTAAAATCAGCAGGTCATTCATCACCTTTCCCTATCATGGCTGTTATTCTGAAAAAAAAGGTTAGTGGATTATGGTCACTGGCAACATGTGGTGCTACCTTAAAGTCACCGACAAAAGGGGAATACTTCCTGGTTATAAACATAAAATCAATTGTACTTCCTCTACCTCCTCCAACTTATGTGGGACACTGAAGTAGAGAATTACAATCCAAACAATTAGTATAAATAAGACCCAGATCGTTATCCATAATAATGGAGTTCAAGGCCTCACCCTGCACAGTATGGGGAAAATGTGAGTGTGGCTGACCGTCTGTGTCTAGCAGCCCACAAACTCCAGTATTACTCAACGCACAAATGGTACAATTAAAATCCGTACCCACAGAATACATAAGGGCTGTCACTTCCCCGCAATGTCATTGATCTGCACCTGTAAGTCCTCAATCACATGACTGCTATTCTGGTCAAAGATATTATAATACAGTTTATTAGCAGTAACTTAACCCAAATTAGGTTGGAAATGAGGAATAACTGGTACCAGGGTGTGGTACTTACAACATGGGTTTGTATATGGCCATATTTGACTGATATTAAAATCACAAGCCTTCCTTAAGCACTCCCAGCCGCTGAAGGTGTTGCGTTGACATTAAGAGAACAATAACCGCCCAACATGATATCAGCTTGGTACCATGTCTCTTGGGGATAAATAATATCAAAATCCTTGATATAATTCACCCTGTTTTCATTGGTTAGTTTTACACGTATTCCTGCGATGCTCCATGAGATGATTCCACACAGGAGGGTAGCAGGGTCCTGGCTTGCCAGGACCACCCTAGTTGGTTGCATTGCAGATAAGGTGGGCGTGGATAAGATACCAGACCAGAGATTAAGGGGTCTTTAAAACATTGCTGGGGTAATGATATTCAGTAGCAAAGGACCAGATAAATCTGTTAGTCGCCTACTCCTGATGGGATCTGTTTCTAGTTTTCTCCCTGAAACAAAGCGCTATGGCTGTGATCTTTTCCGATCTACTAGACTGCCTGATTGAACAGGCAGTCAATCAATATCTGTCAGACCCGAGAGAATATCAAAGCGGTTGGGGTGAGTAATTTAAAGGTGATGGACAGGAGGGTGTCTTTTTGGCCTGTACCCAAGGAAATGTTGCCACCTGCTTGACTCCTGTTGGGGGGGGGGGGGGTGAAAAAGCCCAGAGGGCAGACCTTTATTGAATCATTTAATGAGTCTCTGGTGTGCTTCAAGGCAAAGAACGCACATCTTGCATTGTTGAAATTAAGTACAACGCAGTCCCCTTCTAAGCATTTGGTTGTAGGCCCTAACCAACCCACCCTCCTAGCCATAATAATGACATTTAGCCAATGAAAGGGCAAACTTCTCACATGAAGCTGCCGTTCCACTAGTCATTACTAGGTGTCCCTATCGAGTCAGATGCAAAAGCATTAAAATTGTTAAATGAAGCTGCAGTTTCACTAGTGGTTACTAGGTGTCCCTCACTAGTTAAATGCAAAAGCATTAACATTCTTTATTTAAGCTACAGTTCCACAAGTCTTTCTTATATGCCCCACTAAAAGTCATATGCAAAAGCTTAGACATTCTTACTTGAAGCTGCAGTTCCACTAGTGGTTACTAGGAGTCCCTGACAAGTAAAATGAAAAAGCATTGAAATTCTTACATCAATTCGCAGTTCCACTAGTTGTCACTAGATATCCTGAAGCTAAAGAAGAATATGCGGTTGCATATACACTCTTGCAATTTTGACCAGTTGCTCTTGTTTTCTATAGGAATAATTATTTGAGCTGGTTTATAGTCAGAAATGATAATTGTAATCTACAATAAATATCTTGAGAGTTATGGAAATAATTGAAGTTATCCAACAATATATAGAGACTAGAAGTCATTGGGAAGTGCAAGTCTCTAACAACCCCATGGCATTGCATTTCAATTAGTTGTTTAAAGGTATACCTCACACATTAAGTGCAAAAGCAGTGATAGTCTTTAGGGAAGTCAAGCTGCAGTTCTATTTTTGTTACTAATAGGTGTTTGTCATACTGTAGCTCCATTAGCTGTTACTTCACCTTTGTGAGCACTGATTTGTACTAGACTGAAGGGGTGTGGCTTAAAAATAAATTGCTTACACATTTCTGCTATTTTAACCAGTTGGGCTTCTTTTTGTAGGATTAATTATTTGAGCTGATTTATAGTAGGAATGAACATTGTAATTTACAAAAAACACTTTAGGAGTGATGAAAAAACTTGATGTAACCTTACTAGACATGGGGACTAAAAGTCAATGGGAAGTGAAAGTGTCTAACAATCCCACAAAGGTGTACTTCCTTTAGTTGTAACTAAGGGGCATGTTTATGAGAGGCTTCATATGGCACATTCCTGCCCTTTCCTCCTGCGCTGACGCAGTTTTAGCAGCCTAGCGCCAACGCAGATATCCAATGGTAGGCAGGATTATTTTTGGTGCGGGAATGGGTGCCTTCCTGCAGAATGCAGGGAGGGGTCCCAGTAAAGAAGGACAGGACTTAGGAACAATAAAAGTATAAATCGCACAGACAATCAATCAATCCACATTGTTTTAATCACAATGGGGATAAACAATGAATATACAAGAATTGGTACATCGAATACGTAGTTGCAGGTAGTGCCCCAAAAGAAAGGGAGGTGGGGGTGAGGGTTGTGATTGTGTGAGGACGTAGTGCAGGAGAGCAGGAATGGTTTAAAGGTGACAACCAATCAACCAATAGAAATCCTTAAATTGATAAAGTTACACATCATGTACAAAACACAAGACTTGTTAGTCAGCTTTCAAGTAAGACATACTACACATTGTTCAATTTATGAACCATTGGGACGTGAAGTTGACATACAAAAACAAGTGGTTGTCGACGTTTCGACCCTTAAGAATTACGCAGGATTTAGTTGTATCCTTGCAGTAGGGTCTTCATCAGGACAGGAGGACGGGGCGGACGACCTAGTCGATATATGAATAAATTACAATTAGAAGTGGGACAATATCCCTAGTTTGAGCATAACATAACATAGCACACACCTCTAAATGGGATAGGTATAGGGTCGACAGGTAAAAGCTTGAGTCATGATTATGGAAATGCAGTATAGTAATTATATAATGTCAGATTAATACTAATGAGATGAATTACATAATACAATACATTGATAATGTAATGGTAATGGTAATGGTAAAGGGGGAGAGCTGATGGATAGAACCGGTCACACGGAGGTGCACAAGGCCAGGGAAAACAGATCAACAATGTAAGTATCACTAAAAGGTATTGACATATATCGTGGTTGATACATCCACTAAAACAAGGGCTTTGATACCTAATTTTACGATAGTTTAACATAGGTCTAAGGGGTGAGCATGAAGAATCAGGTGAGTTACTGAGAGGAGAGACTCACCGTTCTTTTAGATGTAAAATATTCACCACTTGGAGTTCAGGGGTCAGAGAGACCGGCGAGTTGAGTTGAATCTGCCGAGATCAATTAAAAAACGGGAGGGGCGGTTACCCAAGAACAAGAAAACTGAATTAAACGGCAGATTACTCACGACCAAAATGGACTACATTACACATGGAGGCGGAGGACTCACCCGTTAGTAGCGTTATACAGCGCATACAGCTTACGGTGAACCCATCATGGGGATTTAGAACATGAAGTAGTCATAGGCAATCAGGCGAACCGACGGTAGATTAGAATCTTTCGGGATTGATAGGAGAGGCCGTTGTCAGGGAACACAGTAATGTAATCAACTCATGGCACGATAATAATGGGATATGAGCAGCAGGGAGGAAACTCACCAGTGAATTGTATTCAAAACGCGGTGACCGGACGGAAATCTCAGCGTCACGGTGTTGAAGGGAGATGGAATCTCACAATATCTGAGGGGCGAGATAGAATAAAAGCCTGTGTGAAAACATGTACAGGCGACCCTCAGGGATAGAGATATAGGCGGATAATTAATCTGTAATCAAAAGACCGGGGAGAGAAAAGGAGCGCACTTACCCAAAGCGGAATGAATCTCGCTGTCAATGACGCTCGGGTTCGCAATGGCGAGCCACGCTTCCGGATTGGTTAAGTTACCATGGAGATGGATGACACGTGATGCAAAGCACCCGTGTAAGGAGAGTAGAAAGACTTATTCTGTTGCCAAGTAACCGTAAGCTTTGGCATTCAGACTTCTAGGAGGACAGGAACAAACGACAAGTCTGATACTGGTACTGAGATATGGTCCTGATCAATTTAGCCGGGGAGTCAAATGGTAAAAAATTCTCGAATAGTGGATATATTACCAGCGGTCGAACTAATCATTGTGCAGTTTGAAGAAAGGGGGTTATATATCCAGCCTAGGGTGGTCACAACTTACATACCCTGGACATTCACAATCCACAATGCATATCAATTCCTTCAACCTCAGAGGGATGGCGTACCTCTCACATGAGGGTAAAGGCCACCGATAAAGGATCTTGAACAACATATTATCAAACACATGTCGAGTCTATGCAACAGATAAAGCTGAACAAGATAGTGGTGTTAGAAGGTATACCTGTTCACATTAGATTGCACAGTAGAAACAATCAATAAACGATGTAAGTTTGCGATTGTGGCGTACCTCTCACTCGAGGGTAAAGACCTCTTACACGAGGGTAAAGGCCACTCAATTAATCCCGTATGTGATTAATTAAGTTAAACAAGATAGTGATTTTGAAAGGATGTAGCTGTTCAAGATAGATGGCACAATAGAGACAATCAAATAAATGGTATGAATTTGCAAAGGTGGCGTACCTCTCACACAAGGGTAAAGGCCCCTCAATTACTCCAGTATGTGATTGGTTTGCAAAACACAGGAAAACCAATGTATCTGCAAATGCGTTTAAACAGCGTTACTGAGGGCAAGGCATACATCTTAATGAAGGGGTATATGCCGTGCTCGGGAGTGATCTGTTGAAAATCAGGGCAAAGTTGCTAGTTGGGAGAAAGAGCTATCGTGCTCGTTGAGACCTGTCTCTATAGAGTCAAAAAAGAACATCCATTTGAGCTCTCGTGTGTTCAAGATGGTCGCGATATTACCACCACGAGGGCCAAGTATAGCTTTTTCAATTATTACCCATTTTAGGCTTTCTGGTGGATGTGCTGCCAAGGTAAAATGTTCCACCATTGGTGCACCTTGCACTTGACATCTGATTCTGCTCATATGTTGAAGAATTCTTGCCTTCGCTTTTTGTTGTGTTTGGCCTATGTATATCTTCTGGCACGGGCACACAATTGCATAAATGATGTCAGAGGAATTACAATTAGTGTGTGTCTTGAGACGAATCTTATGTTGGCGATGTTCAAACTCTTTGGTTTGGATTGTGCTGTCACAAGCTTTGCAATTGCCGCATCTGGAGTGACCTACCACCGGGGTCAGATTCCATAGACTCGTGATAGTGGGCTCTTCAGGACTTGCTAGGAAGGACAGGACCACATGGTCTTTAACGCTTCTAGCTTTTTAAAAAGCGTGTAGTGGTGTCTCAGATTGCTCAATATCATCCGATACTAATTCCCAATGATGATTAATTATGCGTCTGATTTTGTTGCTCTTGGTATTAAAAGTTGTAACGCATACGATCCTGTTGTCTGGTGATTCCTTATCAAAATAATAATAAGGAATCACCAGACAACAGGATCGTATGCGTTACAACTTTTAATACCAAGAGCAACAAAATCAGACGCATAATTAATCATCATTGGGAATTAGTATCGGATGATATTGAGCAATCTGAGACACCACTACACGCTTTTAAAAAAGCTAGAAGCGTTAAAGACCATGTGGTCCGGTCCTTCCTAGCAAGTCCTGAAGAGCCCACTATCACGAGTCTATGGAATCTGACCCCGGTGGTAGGTCACTCCAGATGCGGCAATTGCAAAGCTTGTGACAGCACAATCCAAACCAAAGAGTTTGAACATCGCCAACATAAGATTCGTCTCAAGACACACACTAATTGTAATTCCTCTGACATCATTTATGCAATTGTGTGCCCGTGCCAGAAGATATACATAGGCCAAACACAACAAAAAGCGAAGGCAAGAATTCTTCAACATATGAGCAGAATCAGATGTCAAGTGCAAGGTGCACCAATGGTGGAACATTTTACCTTGGCAGCACATCCACCAGAAAGCCTAAAATGGGTAATAATTGAAAAAGCTATACTTGGCCCTCGTGGTGGTAATATCGCGACCATCTTGAACACACGAGAGCTCAAATGGATGTTCTTTTTTGACTCTATAGAGACAGGTCTCAACGAGCAAGATAGCTCTTTCTCCCAACTAGCTACTTTGCCCTGATTTTCAACAGATCACTCCCGAGCACGGCATATACCCCTTCATTAAGATGTATGCCTTGCCCTCAGTAACGCTGTTTAAACGCATTTGCAGATACATTGGTTTTCCTGTGTTTTGAAAACCAATCACATACTGGAGTAATTGAGGGGCCTTTACCCTTGTGTGAGAGGTACGCCACCTTTGCAAATTCATACCATTTATTTGATTGTCTCTATTGTGCCATCTATCTTGAACAGCTACATCCTTTCAAAATCACTATCTTGTTTAACTTAATTAATCACATACGGGATTAATTGAGTGGCCTTTACCCTCGTGTAAGAGGTCTTTACCCTCGAGTGAGAGGTACGCCACAATCGCAAACTTACATCATTTATTGATTGTTTCTACTGTGCAATCTAATGTGAAAAGGTATACCTTCTAACACCACTATCTTGTTCAGCTTTATCTGTTGCATAGACTCGACATGTGGTTGATAATATGTTATTCAAGATCCTTTATCGGTGGCCTTTACCCTCATGTGAGAGGTACGCCATCCCTCTGAGGTTGAAGGAATTGATATGCATTGTGGATTGTGAATGTCCAGGGTATGTAAGTTGTGACCACCCTAGGCTGGATATATAACGCCCTTTCTTCAAACTGCACAATGATTAGTCCGACCGCTGGTAATATATCCACTATTCGAGAATTTTTTACCATTTGACTCCCCGGCTAAATTGATCAGGACCATATCTCAGTACCAGTATCAGACTTGTCGTTTGTTCCTGTCCTCCTAGAAGTCTGAATGCCAAAGCTTACGGTTACTTGGCAACAGAATAAGTCTTTCCACTCTCCTTACTCGGGTGCTTTGCATCACGTGTCATCCATCTCCATGGTAACTTAACCAATCCGGAAGCGTGGCTCGCCATTGCGAACCCGAGCGTCATTGACAGCGAGATTCATTCCGCTTTGGGTAAGTGCGCTCCTTTTCTCTCCCCGGTCTTTTGATTACAGATTAATTATCCGCCTATATCACTATCCCTGAGGGTCGCCTGTACATGTTTTCACACAGGCTTTTATTCTATCTCGCCCCTCAGATATTGTGAGATTCCATCTCCCTTCAACACCGTGACGCTGAGATTTCCGTCCGGTCACCGCGTTTTGAATACAATTCACTGGTGAGTTTCCTCCCTGCTGCTCATATCCCATTATTACCGTGCCATGAGTTGATTACATTACTGTGTTCCCTGACAACGGCCTCTCCTATCAATCCCGACAGATTCTAATCTACCGTCGGTTCGCCTGATTGCCTATGACTACTTCATGTTCTAAATCCCCATGATGGGTTCACCGTAAGCTGTAAGCGCTGTAGAACGCTACTAACGGGTGAGTCCTCCGCCTCCATGTGTAATGTAGTCCATTTTGGTCGTGAGTAATCTGCCGTTTAATTCAGTTTTCTTGTTCTTGGGTAACCGCCCCTCCCGTTTTTTAATTGATCTCGGCAGATTCAACTCAATCGCCGGTCTCTCTGACCCCTGAACTCCAAGTGGTGAATATTTTACGTCTAAAAGAACGGTGAGTCTCTCCTCTCAGTAACTCACCTGATTCTTCATGCTCACCCCTTAGACCTATGTTAAACTATCGTAAAATTAGGTATCAAAGCCCTTGTTTTAGTGGATGTTTCAACCACGATATATGTCAATACCTTTTAGTGATACTTACATTGTTGATCTGCTTTCCCTGGCCTTGTGCACCTCCGTGTGACCGGTTCTATCCATCAGCTCTCCACCTTTACCATTAAATTATCAATGTATTGTATTATGTAATTCATCTCATTAGTATTAGTCTGACATTATATAATTACTATACTGCATTTCCATAATCATGACTCAAGCTTTTACCTGTCGACCCTATACCTATCCCATTTAGAGGTGTGTGCTATGTTATGTTATGATCAAACTAGGGATATTGTCCCACTTCTAATTGTAATTTATTCATATATCGACTAGGTCGTCCGCCCCGTCCTCCTGTCCTGATGAAGACCCTACTGCAAGGATACAACTAAATCCTGCGTAATTCTTAAGGGTCGAAACGTCGACAACCACTTGTTTTTGTATGTCAACTTCACATCCCAATGGTTCATAAATTGAACAATGTGTAGTATGTCTTACTTGAAAACTGACTAACAAGTCTTGTGTTTTGTACATGATGTGTAACTTTATCAATTTAAGGATTTCTATTGGTTGATTGGTTGTCACCTTTAAACCATTCCTGCTCTCCTGCACTACATCCTCACACAATCACAACCCTCACCCCCACCTCCCTTTCTTTTGGGGCACTACCTGCAACTACGTATTCGATGTACCAATTCTTGTATATTAATTGTTTATCCCCATTGTGATTAAAACAATGTGGATTGATTGATTGTCTGCGCGATTTATACTTTTATTGTTCCTAAGTCCTGTCCTTCTTTACTGGGACCCCTACCTCTTAATACTTAGTCCACCCAGGTCCCAGTGAGCATACTTGGGTGAAAACCCCCTAATTGTTATACTTCCTGCAGAATGCAGCACACATAGAAAGAGGAAAAAACAATGAGAAATAAAGATATTTCTCCTCACTACGCCTCACAGGGGGGGGGAATATTTTTGTCCCATTCAAGTTTTACAAGATTTGGTAAATCTGGGAATGTGTAAAAAACCAAGGGATTTGTGGGAACACCCACCGCAACGCCCATGGAATACCTCCGTTGAGCAGAGTAATGCAACACAGCAATGCGCGCTGTGTTGCATTACTCTAGATTTATGAAGCTGTTGAAAGCCACGCAATGTGGCTTTGCATGGCTTCATAAATATGACTTAGAGGCTTATACCACTTTGTGTGGTGCAAACATGATGCAAGACTCTCAGAAATATACCCCTAAATCCATTGTGTCAATTGTCTCTTGCCATCAATATCCTAAATAGGAATGACGTTTAATTGCCCCTTGAATTAATAATCAATAGTTACCATTAAATACACCTCACTCTGAATATCAAGGGTCTCAGATAGAAATATCCTTTGCATTAGGAAGCATTAATGTAAGGACTTATATGGCCCACGCGATAATGAGCCTGAATTGCCCAGGTGAGTAATGAGCATTAATGGCCCATTGGTGGGTTTTGTACCTATTCAGATGATAAGTGACCTGGCAGATTGGACTGGACTCTTCCTATTGGTGATAGTTGATTGTTTTGTATATAGTTGCTCATCTTAAGTGGCACATTAGGCAAAAACACAACAGACTAGCATGCATCCCCCAGCAATTGCCACTGCTAAGATGTTTCTAGTATTCCATCCATGACCTTTTGTTGCTTGGAGTAATAAGCATCAATTACCACAAGCACTAGCAGACATCATCTTTGTCAGATATAAATGACACTGAACTGTGACAGCATTAGTAATCTGCAATAGCCGCAGTATCAGTGAGCCCTAGTGGCCTCAAGTAGGAATGATCATATATCCCCCTAGGCAGTAAGAATCAGCAATGCAGAAAGGACGAAATTAATATCAAAGCGGCCAACTAGAAACAGGGGAAGATCCTACACGCAATGAAATGTAAAATTCAGTGATGGTGGGTGATAGTCATCTTCTCTCCTTTCCAGACCTACTCTCAGACATTCTTTAGAGGAAAAGGGATTTGTTGGATGTGCAAAAGGAATAAACTCTAGGGGGATTACGACACTGATCAGCTACCCTGTGGGATTGGACATTGCTCTCTATGGTTACAAAATTGTGTTTGTGCAGGTTAAGGTACCTGGTCTGTTTTTTGATGGCTTGATCCGTGGAGGTGGATGTATTTGAGTTTAGTCAGTTATGCTCTTTATACTTTATTTGGGGTTCATCAATGGCGAGTGTAAAAAAAAATTTACCTGGTGCAGCCAAGTCGTGAATAACTCCTCTATGTAAAAGGGCTCTGGGGTCTATAGGACTGCCTTCAAAATGAGTGTGTATTTATACACTAGTATGTTTGTTTACCTGTTACACCCAAATGCCTCCTTTATAGACTCTTTTGGAGTCACTGTGTTATTATTGTGACTGTACGATAGACGTGCAAAAGAAAAGTATTTGCGTTACTTATGAATGTGCTTTACTTTTGCGCTGTATCTAATATGTCATGGAAAAACAACAAAGAAGTAAAAAAAACGTTAAAAAATATTTTGCTCCCTACCTGATGGTGGGGGTTAAACCCCCATCTTGAGTTTCCAGCAGGCTGTGTTGATATGCATGCATCGAGCCAGAGGACCACCACTATGTGTTATGCCCAACTACCAGACTGAGAAAATTGCTTCAACAACTTTAAGAATTACATGATAGGGAGAGGCAAGATTAATTTCCAAAAACATATTTCAGGTCAGTTTTCCTCCACTTAAGTACTATGGGAAACTGGTGGATTTTGTTGCAAACTTGAATGCTGTACAAGAGCTTCCTTTTTAGGATTTGATTTAAAAGCGCAGATTTTTATTACTGATGCATCGCTGTGTTCTGCTGCGTTGCGTCAGAAATTTCTGTGGTGTGTTGCAGCATTTCCTGCCCTATGGATGCGCTTTATTTATGGAATGGTGCACCATGGCGCAAGGGCCTGGAATACATCACAAATTTTGTCTGAACAGTTCTGAGAATGCCACAAAGTGCCACAATGCAAGTACTAACTACGTGACGCAAAGTTGATTTGCGTGTGGTAAAGCACCTTTATGGGCTGCAGATCAACCTTGTGTCACAAAGGAGTGCTTTGCATTGTGGGAATGTTTGAAAAAGCAACTCAATCTACACACCTGATACTCCTCAATATAGACAACCAAGGAAGGAGCCTTAGGGACCCAGGAGGGTAACAACCCCAACCCTGAAAATCACACATCATCCCAGGGGAAAAGGAAAAGAAAGTCCAACTTCAATGAAGAGAAGAACAAGATACCAATCAGTGAGGTGACAAAGAATGAGCACCTCCTATTTGTCACCCCAAAATTGCCATTAGCAAGCAAGGATGCCATTTGGTAATCTAGAGTTGGCCAAGATAAACTGCATTTCACAAGCAAAACAGGCTATCCTTGAGTGTAAGAAGAGGTGGCAAGACTACTAACGCAGGACCAAAGAAAAACTGACCAGTAACCTTAAGGCAGCCATGAGGATCTGAGAAGACCTGATGTCCAGGAAAGCTTGGATCCATTGGAGTAGCAGGTGGAATCAATCCTATCAACAGAGTTGGTAGCTGGAGATGAAGGGCAGGACAGTGCAGAAGTAGAGGACCAGCAAGAACTACAGAGTGAGTGAAAAAAACAGACCACATATTATCACACTGTCATGCAGTGCAACACAGCAAGACATTTTACTGCACTGCACTGCACTGCACTACACTGCGCTGCATGAAAGGGAAGGGTAAAGGGCAGAAATGCCCCACACATTAACTCATCCTTCACAAAACTGTCCTTTCTTTGGACAGTACCATTTTTTTCAGCCAAGTCTTGCCCTGCCAAGTTTCCCAGGTCCATACGTGATGTGTTGCCCCAATCAAGGTATTTCCATTCAAAACTGGGACTTGTAGTGTCATTTATTCCATTATAGAACAGGACTGCAAGTCCGAGAATATAAAGTAAAATAACCTGGACTGGAACAGCACAACCTGAGTGGACGTTGGAAACTTGGCAGATATATCAATCCAGGCCCCCTTGCACCATGATTCAAGCAAGCTTGTGCCAGGGCTAAACAGCCAAAAGTGTACCGTGATGTTAATGTATTAAATGTGGCTTCATAGAGGAACTTGTCCCCTGAGAGGGTATCCAGATGTTGAGTAGGTGCATGCTCTTCAAGTAGGATGACTGGAAGAGCCAGGTGTACAGTCCATATTTGATGCAGCTGCCCTGATGTGCTGAGGTATGTGGTTCCATGTGTAGTCTGCCATGTAAGAGAACACCCTACCTCCTGTATTGCCCAAATGTATATGGGGTGTGGGTGAGTCCAAGTGATGCAGAGATGTGGCTCATGATTGGTAGGTGGGAGTTTAGATTGTGTGTGAGCCTAGTGGGACCCTGGTAGTGTAATGGCTTGTAGGTGTGGGTCAACATCTTAAACTGGCAGTATGTCTAAATGAGGATCAAATGTCTTTGTCTGAGGTGAAGTGTGATGTACATGCGGAAGGTCGGTTGAATAATAGTCTGGCAGTGGTGTGTTGCATAGTTTGCCTCTTGTGTACCAGGTGTGCAGAGATGCTATAGTAGTGGTGTAGTACAGTCTACAGGTGATGAGGGCCTGGCTAATGGTCTTGCAGGTGTCAGGAGGGAGCCATATGAAGGAATGTCTGAGCATGCAAAATATTTGAAAGCATGTGGAGGTGATAGTGGTAATTTGTAGTCTCATGGTTAGGTTGGCGTCCAGGATGATGGCCAGGTTTCTGGGTTAGTTGGAGGGTGAGGGGTTCGGGCCTAGTTATGTGGGCAACCAGGGTGAGTTTATGTTGCAGAATATCATCACTTGTATCTTGTCAGGTTCAGTATGAGCTACTTAGTTCACATAGAGTTAGCCATGTTGCTCAAGGGCATAATGTATCAACTTTTGGTGGTGTTGGTGTCTCCTGAGAATTACTGTAAGATCTTGGTGTGAACAGTGTAAGAGATGATGTAGAGTTCCTGGGTCTGAATGATGTTTGATAGAGGAGTCATGTATAAGTTTAAGAGAGTGGGGCTGAGTGATGAGATTTGTGGGACTCTGCAGATGAGCTCCGTGGGTTCTGAGGGAAAGGAATGACCTTGAGCTGTTGCATACGTCCATTTATTAAAGAGGTTATCCGCTTTAGAGATGGTCCTTAGTTTGTTGTATTGTGGAGTCTGGAGATGATAGTGTGTGTGCTAGAAAACTACAGAATACACCTGAAAACATTTAAACGTGGCATATACATGCCCTTTTCAAGGAGGGTTGCTGTGCAGTGTTGTGTGCATCTTTTTGAAATATGACACAAATTGCATGCAAGACAGTACAGCAAGGCAGCTTAGTGTGTTGTGCTGCATGAAATGTAGGTCAGTCCTTTCATATGCACTTTATTTTGCTCCCATTCACAGACAAATCACCTTCTTATTCTGGGTCTGGCTTACCCTGACTTCTCACTCCTCCACTTGCATGTGGTACATTTCGTCGCCTGCAATAAGACTGTGCTAAGGGTTATACTACTATCCTCCTGCAGTACCCCAAAGTGTGCTCAAATATAGATCAGTCCTATCATAGGCACTTTATTCTGATCCCATGGACAGACCAATCACTTCTTTATTCTGGGTCTGGCTCGCCCAGTTTTCCCACCCCTCCATGTGCATGCATTTCATCACGTCCCTAGCAATACTTCAATTACAGTGTGATGCATGTTCAGTGGACACTTGACAATGTACAGGCATGTATTGAGTGTTCATTGCCTTCCACCATAGCTGGTATCATTGCTACTCTATTCTTAACTCTTTTTCTTCCCCCATGTTTCTCTCTTTCTTTCTCTCTCTCTATTCTTAATCTTCCTACTGACATTTTTTTAGTCTCAGCCATATTCATTTAAGTCCTGATGATGATCCTCATATTTTAAAGTGGGATCAATATGTCATTGACAAATAGTACCATGACAACTGCAATGTTTCTTTCAAATTACAATAGCATTGGTACTTTAAACTGACATCTGGCATAAACTGTTTATTATTTCTACAGTCACTAGGAAATGTATGAGTTTTGAAAGTTCTAAATCTTGTTTTTCCTGTTGCTGCCCCCTTTTATATTTTATTTTTACTGTGTGGGTTTTCTGCCATAGAATACATTTTTCTTCTATAGCTTCTGCTTTGTGATATTCCACAGTAAGGGACCTCCTGTTCCTTTATAAATGTGTGAAAGATAGAGTGTAGGAATGTGTGAGGTATAAGAACATATTACATGTCTTGGCGAGTATTGGGGAACAAACTGATGGCTAGAGCAAATTAAGGCACCCTCGCTACATGGTGCAGTGGTCCCTGCAATGGTGCTAGGCAGCACCTTTTACATCAGTGCAGGCAGACAGCAGAAATGCCACGTAACATGTTAAATGTGGTGCATTCCTCCACTCACTCTTTCAGGAAGGGCACCAAGCATCCTAGTTGCTTTGTGTCAAATTTACACAAAAAGGCCCACTAGTGAATATTGAGGCTGTGTGATCATAGTACACGGATTGCCATTTGAAAAGCAACATTAGTACAACATTTATTTGTAGAAACATATGTTCCACTTATCCCTGTGTACTTGAAAGTGAAGATAAATACTGTCTGAATGTAACAAAAATCACTTACGTCATGAAGTTGTCAGGCAGCTTGGAGTCATCGATAAATCCATCCTGTCCCTGGAGGCCAAGAGTGCATCCTTACTATCATCAACGAGTGCCCTCATAAAAACATTGTTGCTTTGTTAGATAACCAGCAAACCCTTGCCAGGGACTATCAAGCTGCCTTACTGGAACTCACAAATGTTATTGGGAAGATGGGATCTACATCTTCTGCTTCTAATGTTTATGTGCCTGAGACTAGTAACATCACTCAGCTGCCTCCCATTCCAACCCCACAACTTCCAGGGGAGGCAGAACTCTCAACAGAGGAGAACAATGCATAGTTCCCCAGTTTTCGAAGAAGAACTTCCCAATAAATATTTGTGACTGCGCCCTGGCCAGTTTTTCTATTTGTTCTGTGTAGGACATCATGCCACCTTCTTTGGAACCCAGTACAGTGCTTTTTGTTTGGGCAGTATTTCATCTTGTCCACTTCTGCTCCACACTTATCTCAATAAACAGATGTACATGTGAAGTATGCAACTGTACTTGGAAGCACAGTACATTATAATTTGGCATATGTGTTCATTTATAAAGAAAATATATACTACTGTTGGAAATGGCCTTTTCTAGGGTGCTTTCCCTCGACATTTTGTTATTCTTCTTCCCAGTTTTCCACTGATCTGGATGCTAGCTTTAGGAGCTTGAGTGCGTTTAACACCGCCATTCAGTGCCAAAGTGCTGTACTACTCATATACACTCTTGTGATTGGTGTATGCATGATTGGCTGATTCAAATCAGCTGTAAGTCCCATGTCATGGGGTAAGACATACACCCAGGACATGTATCTCAAATGCTCCTTTGTGGGACAGCAGCACTGATTGTGCCATCCCCGGAGGTAGCTCATCAATTGTGCCACAGTTTTGCCCCGGTGGAGCCTGGGTGTGCAGGTTACTGTTACTCGACTTGGCATTTAAAAAGCTAAATGCCAAGGTTCTGCATGTCTCTTGCTATATTGGTCTTCTGCCTGATGGCAGGGTTGCATGTTTTGTGAAGATGTAGGGCGTGTGTGCATATGCAGTGCATACAAAGCACATGAATGGTACAAAAGGGGGTGGTGATGGATGGAGCATCTGAATCAATCAAACACTCACACCCAGTCAAAAGATCTGGGTTGAATCCATCACCGTTCTTTAGCCCACTCTGCCACCCCAGTTCAGACATGGCTATATGCAAATCAGTCTGACCCTGTGCCTCATGGGAACAGTCCAGCCCGAACTGCCAAGCCATGTTATCCCTGGACCGGAAACAAGCTTCCGAGGACCGGTTTCTGGCATTCCAGACGTTTTCAGCCCGGCTTGAGCACATGAATGGCACCGGGTAGTGTGTTCAGTGTAACCGGGCCTGCTTCTTGCTTTGGATTAGCATGGGGGAATGTAGGCAAAGGCTATTGAGTAGTACTTCCTACAGGCAGAATAGTAGCAGTATAGTATTTAATATCGATGAGTTCGTAATGGCAAAACCACTCCAGAAGTGCAACTGGATCCGACATTACGTGTGTGGATATATCACTTTTGGAATAGTGGACATCTCAATGGTCGTGGCACTGTGTGCCTGTCGACCTGTCTCCACTTCACATCTGGGTTAATGGGGACAGCTATATCTGTGCATACTGATAGAAGGCTGCACACTATCGGCTCAAGGGAAACTGCATACCTCTGACTCTAAGGTGCCTTTCTGGGATGGTTATGTGGGGGTGGAATTAGCAACAGCATTTCAGGGGGCAGGGTCTTGGCTCCACTAAAGATCGTGATCACATCTCTTGGGGTAGGATGGCAGATAGAACAAAATCTAAAGAGGGCCTGTGCAATTCCAAGGTGGCCTTTTCGACTGATCGCATCTTCAAAGACCAATGTGGGTATTACTACTAGGGTTCTGGCCTCTGAAAGTATAGACGCTTTTGGATTTAAAACCATAATACTCTGGTTTGATGTTGGGACATCTACACGCGGAATCATTAGGACAGGAGGGCCTGCAACCTGCCTATCCATAGACTTGTACTGGCCTGGAGCTTGTCATGCTCCAGGAAGGGAACTATCACTTGGTGGATTTTGCCTGGACATTGTTGGTCTGTAGCTAAGTGCCAACTGTTATGGCCTGGTCCCTAAGTACTCTCCAAGTGTTGGTTGACTGGTCTCCTGTCCACAAGATACAAGAGACACAAAGAATCTACCCATTTCCACAAAATCATAAGGACCGCTCAGGGTGTGGTGGACATGGGTGTAAGTGATTGTCGGTTGGGACACAAGGACCGTCCTGACATACACCATCACCATACTGTACAGAGGAGTGTGCTCATAAAGATCAGCAGCCACCTGAGGTGCCAGGATGTGAAGAGTTCGAAGAGTTCATGGGAAGCTTGCAGTGTCCAAAAGACCTGTGCTTGCAACAAAGGGTACCTGTGCTAACTTGCTCTCCTGAGTGTGAGGTATCCGAGGCGTGTTGGGGGACCTGAGCTGGGACTGTCTTCGACCTCCAGATTGGAAGGATGATAGTGTGTGACATTGTGGCCTCCGTCCGAGGTTGCTGCTTCCCTCTCCCTGGACCCATGCCACAATGTACTTTGTTGTGGAGAACATTGTAACGTGGGCTGAGGGGTTTCGTCGTGCCTTGTGGGCACCTACGGCTGGCTGCTGGCAGTTACGGCAGCTGGCACCTCCACCTGAGGGGAAATATGTCTCAAGACCAAGAAGCGCACCAGCTTCCTGAGTCACAGCCTTTTATCAGCAGGGGATAATGATCCTGCAATTGTGCAGATGCCGCTAGGTGCCTGGAGGGCAAATCCGAATGCACATAGCTAAGTAACTGTTTCTTTCCATTTTAGGTGGTTCCAGCTGTCTAGTCAACGGGATGCCAGAAGGGGCAAAGTGTATAATTGGCTAGTGTAGTTCAGTGACTGAGGTGCTGGGTCACGTGGAGTAGTCAAAGACCTGTGACTGCTTGCCCTTTCTCTGAATAGGAAAGTTAGAAAATTGCATATAACTATAAAGTGTATATACAATGTGCATCTTGTTTTGTTTTCAATAGGGAAGTTTGACAATTGCATATAACAGTAAAGTGCTTATACATTGGGGCTGATTCACAGAACTAATCTGAGACAAAATCCTAAACTTACTACTTTTCGTATTCACAGAAGGCATTTAGTAGTAGTGAAGTTAGTATTTTGTTAGGATTTTGTCTTAAGTTCGGATTTTGTCTTAAGACCAAAATTTAAGACAAAATCCTCACTTAAGACAAAATCCTAATTTAAGTCAAAATCGTAATTTAAGACAAAATCGTAATTTAAGACAAAATAACTTAAGACAAAATACTAACTTAAGAAAAAATACTAACTTTACTACTACTAAATGCCTTCTGTGAATACCAAAAGTAGTAAGTTTAGGATGTAGTTGCTGGCTGGAGACTTGGCGATATATACTCCAGCAATTCCATGATGGACTCCATCTTCAGTCTGTAAAACTGTATGACCTCATCCGTGCTGAGATGAATAAAGGATATGCACTGATGGAAAACATGCTGCTTCCTCCTTCACCACCTTCGTGCTTGTCTACTTGCTTCTCCCAGTTTCAGTATTACGACATCCATGGCGTAGCTGAGCTTGCTAGAGTGTGCTGTGATGGTGAGGAATTTCTACTACAGCCACTGCATCACTTATTTTCGCCTGGGTTGCTGATGCGAAGCAATTCTGAAGCATGTCTATCATTGCGTTATACTACTCCATAATACGTGAGGCAGTGATATACTGTTAAATAGCACTGCTTTACTTTTTTGTTGGATTTTCTACTGGAATGCCTACATTGCATATATTAATTCCTGTATGACACAGATGGATTCAGCGCAGATTTTCAGCATGCAATTCTAAGGGACAATATATATTGGCAGTTGCGTTGTTTCTTAAATATGACTTACTGCTTGTGTCGCCCTTGCATCACACTAAATGACGCATGGCTGACACAAGCACTTGATAAATATGCCCCTAACATTTCCTGTGCTTGCATTGCTCTAGGGGACAAAGTAGTGGTGCAGAGCCATAGTTACTAAATATGGCCTCCTGCTGCTCTCTTCCACTGTTCTGGTAGGCAAAAAGGTTGCCTAGGGGTCAAGCACACACCCTTACAACATAATGCAATGCAGAGGTTCCTTTTCTGGCTCAGTGATGCTTTAAATTAGCATGCCACCAAACAATTATGTTCATGTTGCTTGTTGGACAACAATGTTGATAAGAACAGGACCAGCTGATTGTCCACATTAATCTTGAATTGTTAAAATGATAACATAAACAATACATAATTTGATACTCTGATTGTTTTAAGTCCTTCAGAAAAGCAGTGGAAATCGTAGCATTGGGTGTCTGGTGAAGGTGTTGAATGTGATTTCCACCAGTCATGTGTTGGTATTGTGGTACTATTGGTGAGGAATAGGGACAGTACCTCACCCATTAGGGCATGCACTTTTTTTTGTTGCTGGTTATTCATTACCTATTGACACTGAACATGCCTAGGTGGGCTACTGACAATTTTGCTCCCCTCTGAAATGCATCTATGCTTTATGGCAGCAAAGATTGTATAACATACTCTTAATCATTTGCAAATATTCACATGATATGCCACATGTCACCACTCTCCATTATGAACCTCAAGACATGTAGACCTGCTGCTCTTTCTGTCACCCAGGGGGATATTCTCAAGAACGTGTGGTAACCATCGCAAAATTAACCTAACACAACTTCCAACATCGCAGTCTATCCCAGGAAAATAACGCAGTGTTAACTAAGTATTCGCAACACGGAGACACCATGCGATAGGCCCCCGACAACGCGTCAAATTTCCTCGATAAAGTCAACGCCCAGCCTCACACATGCAAGACACGAATGCAAAAAACCTTGCGATGAGGCCAATCGCAATACAAAAAGCAGCGAAAACTAGCGGCAAATCCCATGCATCTGGCGGGAACATGCACTATAAAAGTAACCAAAAATACACACCAAAAACATTCCAAAGCGCATAGTCACCGAGTGCAGAGGTGAACGCGAACCCCCCAAGCCCTACAGATCACCAGCAAGGAACAACGGGGTCGGGGAAGGTCAAGGAGAAGAGGGAGAGGAAGACGGGTGCAGTCCGCAGGAAAACCAGATCAGCGTCACCGAGGTGACAGGACACTGCCATCAACTGACCAACAATTGGACTACTGTGAATACAGTCGGAGTGTCAAGGAAGTCAAGAGGCACTGGCATGATGAGAAAACCAAACCAAGGACTAACCTGCTGCCAGCAGGAAGGCAGCAAATGTGACAGAAGGTGGGAGTCCTGCGCCACAGGAGGAGCTGGAGGAAACCGAGGCCACAGTCATCAGTGTGGAGATGGTGCAAGGAGGTGGGAGTCCTGACACAGCTCGAGAGGACCTGACACAACATCAACAGGTCGAGTAACGACCAAGGACTGGGGTGGCGGGATGAGATGGGCACAGACTTGAGCTGCACAGAGTTAGTGGCCCTGGATGCACTGAGGCCGGCACAGGCACACCACCATGGGACGATGACTTTCGGCCCACTGAGCTAGGGCCACACAGACAGAGTGGGTCCTCGACAATGTCCAAGGGGAATGTGGCGGAGGGTTGTGGGGGACAGTGGAAGGTGTCCTCCAGGGCATGAAGCAGAGGGCAGTAGCCGTCCGAAAGCAGCCAATGGAGGAGTGGAATACTACAGCCTCGTTTCCACCACCAATTAGGTATCAGCTACATGAGAATGAAGACAACCCCCTAGTACATACACTCAGACGCCACCAAAGTTCAACCAGAGAGTGTCTATAAATGCCGGGGAACAGATTTAGTGGCACCGGGGCTGGGAGGGGATTAATTCTGCGATGATGCCGGTACAATGATATGGACTCCGCCATTGCTAAATCAAGACCCCAGTCCCAAATGTGTGACCTACTGGACCGCAGTGTAGGAGGTAGGCGTTTCCAGCAAGCGCTCACATGAACATGTGGTTGTGATGCTATGCATAGACTTGGTGGCACCACATCGATGGGAGTATAGTGACTTCAAATTAGCCATAAACATCGTCCTCTGTCATAGTGTAATCAAGACTCAGTTCCAAATGTGTGACCTACTAGTACGCTGTGTATGACGGTAGAGTACGTAAATGCGAAAGGAGCACTGCGGGCCTGTGTCGCAGAGGCCGTGATGGTCGAAGCAGGCTGCCAGGGTCGCAGGCCTTGGGCGTGGAGCTTACACCGGCACGTGGTGGGCCTTTTCGACACACGCCGGTGTCGGCAGGTGAGCAGTGAGGCCTGGGTGAGCAGGGGCAGACAAGTCAGGTTCGGGAATCAGTGGCCTAGGGTGCTGCAGGCACACAGGATCACAGGCAACACCGCTCACGGCAACAGCGTCAGGTGGGCTGAGGGGTGCCGCCCTGGCAGAGACATTGGGTATTCCGGAAGAGAACCACGCCCAGGGCTACATGCTTTGTATTCACACCCCTACGCTGGCCTGGCGTACGCCGGGCCAGCCCACTCTGTTCAAAGTTCAAATTTACAGGGGGGACGTAACAAGCTACATTTCCGCGATCTTACCCACTGGCAGGGGTGACATGGTTGTGTCCACTGTCCACTACACTCCATACACCAGCGGTGTATGTCAACATGGATGTGTGTGTGGTCTGCATACTGCAGTTTGGCCATCACATCCACGCCACACTTGGCATTGTGTACATTCTCATCCATGGGTCAGTTGCCTCCTTCACACATGCTTGGTTCCCACCTCTCCCCACATTCAGCTATTGTGTGGCTGAGGTGCCTTGCTGTTGATGGCTCTGTACAAGGCTGGCCCAGGTTCCCACAGTAAGTTGTGCTGTTGTGTCTGGTGGGTGGGCATGTTGTTTGGCATGTTGTATGTGAGTTTGTAACATGTGCATTCCCAGTGTTGTGTGTTGCATGATTGTGGAGTTGAGGTGTGTGTTGTGTTCATTTGGTACTTGCCAACGAGCAGTGCATTTCCTTAGGTGCTATCCTGGCAGCACTGGGTGATGATGGACTGTCGGGAGATGTAGGAATCAATCATGCACACTGCCTGGGTGGTTGTCGTTGACGTTGGTGGAGATTTTTTGGGGAACCGCTATTGGCTGCACATTGCTGCAATGTGTGTGCTTTCTGTTGCAGTTATTGTGTGCAGTGTTGCCAGGGGGCACCAATAGGACATGTGTGCAGTCAATTGCCCCAAAATGTAGGGGGAGCCAGCTATGGTATAGAAGCCTTGCTTGGTCTCCAGCTGTTCCGGCCCAGTGTGCGGAAGTATAGGTACTGGTGTACAAAGCTGATGATGTCATCCACGACCGTTGTGAGGAACTTGGATAGGGCTGACTATGAGACTCCTCCGACTCTGGCGGTTGTTTTAGTAAGGTCCCAGAGGTCAACATGTGCAGCACAGCCAGCAGATGTTGGTTGTCCCCTGTGTTGGTACCTTCAGCCTGTGGGCAATGATGTTCAGGATGTAGAGGATGGTTATCCTTTTGGGCCTGTGGTGGGCAATGTCATTCTCCGGTGTTGGGTCTGTAAAATTGGTGCGTTTTCAGGGGGTCGCTGTCTTTGCCTGCACTGCCACAGTGTTGGTCTGGAGAGGCGCGGTGGGGATCGGGGGGGGGTCCTGGGGGTGGTGGCGGTGGGTGTTGTGGCCCTCTTCGGTGTCCGGGCTGCATGATCAGTGGCTCCATGGCATCTGTTGTTCTTCAAATGTGGCTCTGCCCTGGGCTCCCTTTTCTGGTGCAGGCTGTCGTCCGACTTTACACCAGGTCGGAGCAGGTGTTAGTTTCCTGCTGCTAACGTGCCTTATCGCGTGTTTTGTGATCTTATCGCCGATCTGGCTGGTTATAAAGAATGTTGCGGAGTAGTGTTGTTGTGGCTTTTTGCACGGGAACGCTTACTCTGCATCTCATTAGCGATAGTTGCTAGGGTCATCTGTGGCGATGTCTTTTGCGGCTGCTACCGCAGATTAACCGGTAATATGGGCTGTTATCACCAGATTGTGAATTAGGCGTTAGTTTTATCGCAACTGTGGCTGCGATAAAGTGCCGATAACGCGGTGATAGTTCCTTGAGCATATGCCCCTCAGTGTTTTAGATACTTCTTCTTAGTAATAGTTTTACTTATTTCACAGTTTTATCTGGGTGAATGTTTCCTGTATGCGATCATGCATAGTCTTTTTTCTATGTCACTATCTCTGGTAGTTCTGCCTGCTCATCTTGCCCTTTCAGCTGCAATGGCGCAGACGTATATGTAGTCCTCCTTTTCTTTTCTGTTCAGACAGTGGTTAGCTGATTGCAGAATTTTTGGCACAGCATATTTTTTCAAAATTATTGATATCATGAATGTTGCCATACTTTTGTTCCATGCCAGTGTATGGGTCACTGAGTGAAAAGAACAGACGAATGTTGCAGCATATGTTTCCACCTCTTGATGGCTTTTCTTTCGGCTGATCTCTTTTCTGTTTCTAACCATTTTAAGCCATTGATGGTTTTTATCTATCTCTGTGGCCTTTGTTCTTGGTGGCCTACTCCCTGCTTAGGCATCTATACGAGCCATCTTTTGAAACTGTGAGAACAGCAGTGATTCATTCAGTACCTCAGCTTTCTTCAATCAGTAAGCTATGTATGGTCTCGTGATTGTTAATATCATGCAAGTCACAGGAAGTTACTAAATAATGAAATATGGTTGCACAGCCATCCGTGGAATTCCCTTTGGATCTGGTTGGTGTTGTGTAAAGTCTACCTTAAAAAGCTGATGTTGCTTTGTAGATCCGACAGTGCCTTAGGACACGCTGCACCTAGTGCAAGTGTTGATGTCATCCTGGAGAAATGTAAGGAAGAGGTTCTCTGTCATTTTCCACAAGATTGACACATACATCTCCAACGTGTTGTTACATTGGAAGTCCCTGATGCAGCAGTAGCATTTGCGGCCATGCTCATAGTGATTTCATAATTTCAGCTGGAGCTGGTTTATTGTTCTCATCTAGACATTCATATCCTTGGCAGGTGTTCTACTTGATCTTTGTTAGACTGCTCACCAACAGAGTACTTGAGTGGGCAGGAGGAATTGTTGGCATATAAGTGACACTTCCTTTAATAAAAGTGCCATGTCCATGCCCTGACATGAATAGTGAGTTGGATGTAGGGAAGGGTATGGAATGTATTTTGAAAGATCGAAATATGTTTCTGGATTATCGAGAGAGTAGCTAGTCAATATGTATCACTGTTAGGGTGCTTTATAGCCATGAATAGGTTTCAGAACTTGTTCGAAGGGCTGCGCTCTGCAACACAAGCCTAAGGGCCTTATTACGAGCTGGTCAGTGTATTTCGACCCGTGCAAAAATTCCTGTTCATGTACAGGTCGGAGTTATAAGTTTGGGTTTATTTAACACATCCTATAATAATCGGATACTTTAAATAACACCCTTCATTACATTTTGGCAGGTTCAAACGTGCCGAAATTTAACGGGACACAAAGCATACCTTATTTTCCATATCATGCCGATATTGGGGTGTTAAACACCACAAATACGCATGATATTTCCCGCAAACTCATAATAGGTGCTATTGATTGCACCCAATAAATAACGTACTCTGTGGTATCATGATTTATCGGGTGAATAAATCAGCACTTAGACTTATACTAAGGCCCTGAAAGGAGTGTCTTTTTTACATCAGGTTCAACAGAGAAACAAACAGCACATGTTCATACTATTTTTAGAGGGAGCATTAACTTGACTTTCGCTGTGAGGCAGCGAGAAAGTCATTTTGTTTGCATATACTCCTGAACCATTTGGAACTGGGAGTGCAGAAAGGGTTTGGAAGAGTGAAGAATGGGCAGGTAAAAGATGTAATATACTGTTATATCCTATTTTCATTTGTATCTTATTTTATTTTCATTTGTTACTATGCTGTATTTATTTAATGTACCTTTACATTGTAATGATATTAATGCATCTTTCAATTAGTTGTTGCTTAGCAGTTTAGAATGTTGGGCTCTGGTTGCTCAGTTGAAGCTGGAGCTGATAGAAGAGACACTCTGTTTGGATCTGAGTGCTGCACTTGTTTAAGAATAAAACTTATTCTTATCCATCACATCTACTCTTCATTTATTTGGATGCAACATCTACGAATACTGTAGCTCATAACATTCGTAAAGGAGGAGGGAAGGTTAAGGAGAGAGGAGTGAAGATAATATCTGGAATCTCCTAACACAGAAGGGGCTCCTCTTTCAGGGACAGTCTTCGAAAACACATTCCAAAGCTGATGTAAGGGAGAACAATTGAGCTGTGCCTTCATTCTGCAGCAGTGTAAAACCTTATAAAAGATAAAGTTGAAGAGTGCTTTATATTATAATGTACATTATAGAACTCTGTTGGAAATTGGGTTATTGGTTGGGGGGAGTGAAACCTGCCTCAAGCAGCAATCACATTCTCTGTCAACACAAGCAAAGTCCCAAATTAACCTATGTTTAACAGTCTGATAGCTTGGCACAAAAGCAGTCAGGCTTAACTTAAAGGCAATGTGTAAAGTATGTATGCATCACTTCAAACAGTAGTAAAGAGAAAACACAACACAAAATAACACCCACGCCAACTTTAGGAAAATAGAGTAAAATTGAATGCATTATTTGACAGCAAAATAACATAAATCAAATCAGTAGAACCAGAGATATGCAATTTTAAAGATTTAAGGTGAGCAAAGTGCCTAAAACCACAAAGCGCTACTAGCGGCTATCTGATCATGCAGACCAGGTGAAAGTCACAAGTTAAGGCAGACCGTGATGGAGCATGGGACAGATACAGGGACCAGATTAGTACTTCTGAAAGAGTTACCTTCAAAGGTCCAGAACAAAGAGACCCCATTTGTAGTGGAAAAGGCTGAGAGGAGCAGGAAAAGCGACACAATGGTTGTCGATGTAGCCCAAAGAGCAAGCCGGGCATCACAGATGTTTGCAGCTTTAGGGCAAACATCCAGTCAGGCGTCAAAAATGCTCGTTAGTGGAACTTCATGTTGGGAGTGTCCGCAGGCTGTCAATGTTGTAACAGGAAGTGCAGATCTTGTGTGTCAGGCATTGCGAGCGGTCATTGTGGCGTGAAGGAACAGGATCACCATAGCTTTACGTTGGCGGATGTTCGAAATTGGGTTTCTGATTGGCGAAGGTATGCACCCTGTCCAAGCAAAAGCCACAATTCTAGTCAGGGTAAGCAGGATACACACTAAAAGATAAACCTGTGGCCGAAGCCCTTGCCAGCCCTCGGTACGCGGCGGTGTCTGCTAGATATAGGCTCATCCAGTTTAAGTACCTCCATCGAGTATATTACTCTCGCCAGCGGTTATGGAAAATTTGTGCAATCCAGTCCCCTACGTGCCTCCGTTGCCATTCTGATGATGGTTCCTTTCTGCATACAGTGTGGAGTTGCACGGCGATTCAGCCATTCTGGACTGGCGCTGCCACTTGCCTGGGCCAGTTCCTGGTGTGGACTATTCCGCTCGACCCCAGACTGACGCTTCTAGATGGCACAGATGACATTGGGGGAACCGTTATAAACAGCACCTTTTATTCTTGGGCCTCACTTTAGCTAAAAGAAACATAGTGCAGCACCGGAAGGACTGTTTCCCGCCCAGTGTGACTAAATGGAAAAAGGCTGTGGACAGATGTATGACTGCCGAAATTGTGATTTTTCAGGTGGGGGAAAGCCCACAGAAGCACGGGAAGAAATGGGCCCGTTAGGCCACCTACAGAGGTATAGATTTGCCCTCAATGTCACCATCCGCCTCCCATGACCCCATTGAACAACTGGTGGTTGGCATCTCATCTGTTTAGTGCGCTGACATTGATTATCTGTGGATGGAAATGAATATATACTGTATATGCAATGCTTTATGAGTGTGTTTGGTGGTGTTTACATTTTGTTTGGTCTGGTGTTCTGCAGATTATATGGGTTTTGTATAATGTACCTACGTACTATATCTCATGCACCTTATTTGTATTGTCCCCGCTGGGCTTTGCCCATTGGGTACGCTGGAAAATCAATAAAAAATGTGTTGTTAAAAAAAAAAAAAAACCTGTGCTCACTCTCTAGTAGCTTGGCACAGAGCAGTGAGGCTTAACTAAAGAGTATTTGTGCAACATACACACACGCACACAAACACACAGTAACACAATGAATACACCACAAAAAGACTCCACACAGGTTTATTAAAATAAATTATATTATAAACAAAAAAGACAAAAACAACAAAAATTAAATATATAGAAGTTTAGATATTGAATTTTAAAAGAATACATGAGGTAAAGCACTGAGAGACAAGTAGTGCTAAAAGGCTACTTTAGGTCGCACTGGACCAGGGCAATCTCAGAGTTCAGCCTATGGTGATGGAGTGCCAGCTGCCTACAGGATCCATGCAGGCGCCAGTGAACAAAGTAACTTTCCTGGATGCAAACAAGATGTGTACATGTTCTCCTTGCAGTGAAGGCAATACATCAGTTCCGAAGATGGGTGCCGAGATCATGAGGCATCGAACGATGTGCCAGTTTCTGCCATGCATCCGAGGGGATGCTACGATCTCACCAAGCGGTGGTGGTACACTGTCCGATTCATCGATCTCTGGAGGCACAGCATTGGTTCCAAGGTATACACCACTTTTTGCTCTCAACCACGTTGATGTATCAGTTCTGCTACACGCAGCTAAGAAATGCATTGAAATCTGAGTTGCAAGTAACTGGGCCACTTCCAGTGAGCCAGGCATAGGAGCAGGGGTAGAGACTTTGAAATCCCTGAATTTCAAGCAGCAGGAGGCAAGCCAACAAGCTCTTGGAGATCACTTGGAGGGAAAGAGGAGTCTAGCCCTCCTTAAGCAGAGTCAGAGAGCAACAGGCAGCAGTGCAACAAACAGAAAAGCAGGCCTTCCAGATCAGCAGTTCAGTTGAGTCCTTTAAGCAGCACAGCAGTCCTTCTGACAGAGGTTCAGTTCAAGATCCAGATGTGTCTGAATTTAGGGAGTCACAGGCCCAGTACTTCTACCCAAAAGTGCCTTTGATGTGGGGGTGACTTCAAAGCAGCTCTCTGAAGTGTACAGGTTCCCCTTTCAGCCCAGTCCTGTCTGCCATGATATCTTTCTTCAGGGAGGGTAAGTCAGCCCTTTGTGTGAGCAAAAACTAACCTCTCCACGGTATCTACTTAATATTCAGGTATTGTATCCAACATTTAAATCAACATTGTCCCAAAACCTGAATTATTTAGAAAAACATAATCTTATTTATTCATTGTTTCTTCACAAAATTGATCATAGAAAAAATACATCATCATTATATACACCACATTAAATTCTGTACAACACTATCTATACAAGCCCCACAAGAATGAATGAACCAACCTAAATCAATCATTCATTCAAAAAAATGTTTTACCAAACAACCAACAATTCCAATCAGACCTATCGAACACAACCCAACTCCCATACCATAAAAATGAAACAATACACAAAAACATACAAACAATCATACATATAACAGAGCAACAAAGGAAGAAAAGCGCCGACGCACGTTTCGGAAAAGGACCATGTGTCCACAGTTCCTTCGTCAGGGCGCAATTGATACCACTCTTGATGGGCATAAATTCTTGATAGGCGTAAACAAAGTTCTTTTTTTCTTCAATGTGATACAATTAATCCATCAATACACAGTTTATGTTACACACAGGGGCTTAATTAGGTGGTAACATCCAAATTCATAATGTCATCTTAGACTTAAGAGGTTCCCAGATATGGAGGCTTTAGAGGATCTTCAGTCCCGAATGGAATATCTACAACGATAATCCTATTAGATCCAAATAGTGAGCAAACCCTTCCCATGGGGCTCTTGGTGTAGCGTATGGTAATGGTAGACCCAGATCCAAACGGGGACACGATTATAAGATTCCAGAGCAGCTTTAGATATAGCGTAAGTGATCGCCTGGATCCAGTTATTCAAAGATGGACCGGATAACGGAGGGTCCTCCAGGCTAACGACCACAGGGGCACAAGGGGAGCTCTATAACAGCACCCTCGTAATATCCACTCATTCGTAGAAAATCTAGGAAGTTTCAGCAAAAGGCACGACGTCCACGGGTAGGCGAAAATCAGCTGGTGCATGGACAATGCAGTGGTGACAAGTCCTTTGAATAAAGGCATGGCACAGCCTATTCATTTGCAAGTAGGGCTATGCCCAGCTCTGTCCCACTATCCTGCCAGTTGATGACCCATCCAGGCACACCTTATCCCTCTATTTTGTAGCTGCCTGGGAGTAATCAAGTCCAACTGCCAACTACACCCAGTCATGTGACCCAGGAACAGGCACCAAATGGTTAGGGCAGGAAAATACCAACTTTCTAAAATTGTCATTTATTTTAAAATTGTAACTTAAAATTAAACTTTAGCATTAAAGAGGATTTTTAATTCCAATTTCTCAAACACAAAACATGATATTTCTTTCTGCTCCCAATTAAAAGTTACCACTTAATAAATATAATAAGGAATCTATGAGTTATCCTATGGGTGTTGGAGGCCTCCAATGTATGAGTTTTTCACTACCACGGCATGTAAAACTTAAAAGCACATGCTCATCTTTTCACATACACTGCATCCTGCTCTCTAGGCTGTGTAGGACCTACCCTAGAGGTGACCTATATGTATTAATAAGGCAGGATTGGGCCTGGGAAAACATTTATCTTGCCAGGCCAAAATGGCAGTTTAAACTACCCAACAGTCTGCAACGGCATGCATGAGACATGTTTAAAGAGCAATTTATATGGGTGGCACAATAAGTGCTTCAAGCCTATTAGTTGTTACCTAGCAACAATCGTTCACATCGAATTGATTGTTAATAGTAATTCTTTTTTATCACAAGTTCATACTTTGCGTTAGTTTAGTTATAGACAAGAAAGGATATTGAAATAACAACAAGGTAGAGACTTGGGCCTAGCAATATCACTGAAACATTTAAAACCTAAGCTGACAGGTCCCAGGCTCCCTCCTTTACTTCAAGCTGGCCATGCAAAAATACTACCGACCATTTTTTATGGAAGTGTTGCTTTAAGAGGAAGGGACTCTAAGACGCTAGATAGTACCATCATCAGAGCTTATAGTATCCTTTTTAACATCTCTACGTATGAATCAGCTGCTCAGATCATACTGGAATTTTGGCTCAATAAGCAACAGCTTGCAAGACAAGGGGTTTATTTACCGAGTTGGCACAAAATTAGAAAAACCCCTGAGAGCACCCTAAACCATTTATTATGGAAGGAGATACAGCTTACCTCTCAGTGGCAGGCCTGAAACTATTTAAAAAGCAGCCTTGTATCTACAGTGCTCTCCCTGCTCTGAGAGAAAACAACCTCGCATATTGTTTTTCAGAAAGTAAAACGAAGAAAAATCAGGACCGTTTCGCGATTTGACAAAAAAGCTGCATTTGCAAAAAGGAGCCATGCATGGATGGCCATTTACTGCTATAAAACACTTACAGCCTGATTCATGTACGGGCCGTTTTGCGTGGCCCTAATAGCGAATCATAGCGACTCGCTATTGAGGACACGCAAAACGGCATTCATGTAGGAATTGCTAATTAAATAGCGATTCCTACATGTTCTTTATTTGCGAGTAGCAATTTGCTACTCGCAAAAACTCCCCATTCATTCCTATGGGCCAAGAGGCCCATAGGAATGAATGGGGAGTATCCCTTATTTGCGAGTAGCAATTTGCTACTCGCAAATAAGATAGCGATTTTAAGGGTGCCAGGGGTGTCCAAAGGACACCCTGTAGCACCCCTAAAAAGCACATTTGAACAGGTGTTGCGCACACACATGTCCAAAGGACATGTGTGTGTGCAACATGCAACTTAGAAAAATGCTTTTAAAAGCATTTCTCTGAGTTTTTGCTATTTACCGAGAGGTCTGACCTCTCGGTAAATAGTGGCTCCAAAAGTGCTAAATCGCAATTTCTTGATGTGTCATGAATAGCATTTGAGGAATCTCTAATAGAGATTCCTTAAATGCTATTCCTCGCATATTTGCGACTTCTTAAATAGCGATTTTTGCATTTGGGATCATGAATACCAAATGCAAAAATCGCACTCGCAAAGGGCCATATTCTCAGAATCTGGCCCTTTTGCGAGCGCTATTGGCTACATGAATCAGGCTGTTAGTCCTCAGACATACTTCAGCCTCGGGTATGCAAGGTGCATAAAAGAAAAATGTCTCAAATACCAACTAGAAAAGCTGCCATCTATTTGCACACTTCCACCGTGGCAGAGGGGGCAAGCTTTAAATAACTGTTGTCGATGCAGAAATTAAATGGAGGACATGGTCCACTTAATTTGTACCTGTTTTCAACTAAAGCAAGAATTTAATTTTTTTTAATTTAAAAGAATTTATAAAGCGCGCGTATGCCGTGCGGCTTCATGGCGCTGGTAAACACTAAAACCAAAGACAGGGGAGCAAGAGGATCTTTAAGCTGGGAAAGCTTTCAGGAAAAGAAAAGTTTTAAGTGATTTTCGGAACTCCATATAGGAGGCAGCTGAGCGTAAGGCCAGCGGGAGGGAGTTCCAAAAGGAAGGGGCCAGGACAGAAAATTTCAGGCCCCCCATCCGGCTCTTCTTAAAGCGGGGAACTGTCAGAAGGCACATAGAGGAGGAACGCAACTCCCTAGTAGGCTGATAAGCTTGAATTGCCGAGGAAGTATAGGCAGGCACCGTTGCCGCTCGGGCTTGGAAGGTGCTACAACCTAGTTTGAATAAAGCCAGCTCCTTAATCGGCAGCCAGTGAAGGGACTTCAGTAAGGGTGAGTAATGGTGAAATGTAGGCAGCCCGAAAATCAGTCGGGCCGCCTGGTTCTGAATTGACTGAAGGCGCTGGAGGGCATAGGCGGGAGCACCGTTATACACGATGTTCCCGTAATCTAGCCGAGAAAGAACCATCGCCATCAGAATCAGTTTAAGGGCAGGGACAGAGAAGAAACGGGAGATTTTCCGAATGGTTCGGAGCATAAAAAAACAGGAAGACACAACAGAACTAATCTGGGAGTGAAGGGTGAGTTGATGGTTGATGGTGATACCAAGGGTTTTGACAGAAGGAGAGGGTAGTGGAGGGGAACCTAAAGACGGGGGCCAAAAGGTGGGGGACCAGGGACTACCAGTGATGCCGGTCAAGACTAACTCAATTTTATCCGGGTTGAGTTTCAGGTGATTATGATTCATCCAATCCCGGATAAATAGCATGACCGACTGAAAGGAGTGAACACCAGATTGGGAAGGGGAAAGGTTAAAGATCAGCTGGAGGTCATCGGCGTAATTATACACCGTGACCTCCATCTGGTGTAAAGCAAGCACGAGGGGGAGGATATACAGGTTAAATAATAAGGGAGAAAGGGAAGACCCTTGAGGAACACCACACTGAACTTCTCGCGGGGGAGCTGAAAAGTCGGCTAGATGGACAGCCTGAGTGCGGCCGTTGCGGAAGGAGCTAATCCAGGCCAGAGTCAAACCCCCATACCCGCCGCCCTGACACGGGATAGTAAGATAGAGTGATCAACCGTGTCAAAGGCGGCGGATAGGTCGAGGAGGACGAGGGCCTGGGAGGTGTTAGTGTCTAGTCCTTCCCTGAGCTGGTCCATGACTGAGATGACCACCTTCTCGGTCGAGTGTCGAGGGCGGAAACCAGACTGGCAGGGGGCAAGATAGCCGCTGTCCTTCACGAAGAAGCTCAGTGTCTGGGTGACATGGGTCTCGAGGACCTTACCCAAAAAAGGGAGGAGTGAGATCGGGCGGTAGTTGGCAGGGGCAGCAGGGTCATCCCCTGATTTTTTCAGGATAGGGATAATGGCGGCTGCCTTGTGGAGGGCAGGCACTGTGCCTTTACATAGGGACTCGTTCAGAAAAGTCAGAGGTGGCAGGTAAGAGTCGGAAAAAATCTTTCGCAGGACATGGGCCGGACAGACATCGGCTGGGGATCCTGACTTAACACGGGCCAAAAGGGGAAGGAGAGACTCCTTGGTTAAGAGGGGTATGGTGTTGATTGTCAACCTATTAATCGGTGGCTGGGGATCAGAAAAGAAGGGGGAGGGGGGGATGTTAGATTTAATCAGTGCGACCTTGTCGATGAAATAGTTATTAAGCGAATCGCACAACAGCTGAGAAGGAAGAATTTTGGGGGATGTCCTATCAGAGGAAGCCAGCTCGCACACTGTGGCGAAGATTTCCCTGGGCTGGCTCTCAGCGGCAAGGATTTTCTCAGAAAAGTAGTCAGTCTTCGCCTGTAAGATGGCGTTTTTATATTCCTTGCATACAGTTTTGTAGCGGGCTTTGCGGGAGGGGCAGTAAGCAAGCCTCCAGGCACGTTCCGCTTGGCGCACCTCCAGCTTTTTTGTCTTAAGGAGGGGGGAGAACCATTTATTCGCCTCATGAGCGCGCCTAACAGTGACACGTCTCAGAGGGGCTTCTTGATCACAAGCTCTCGAGAGCCAGCCATTGAGCATGGCTACTTGGGACGATGAAGGGGCGCCCATTAGATCAGGGCAGGAGGAAGACAACGTAGCACAAAGAACGGAAATGTTTACTTTGCTCCAGTTCCTAGCCCAAGAGTTTCTCGGGGAAAAGGGTATCTTAGCCAAGTTAAGGTCTAAATGAAAAGAAATCAAAGAGTGGTCAGACCACAGACAAGGAATGACAATAGGCGTAGAAATAAGGACGTTTAACATCCAGATTTGGTCCAGAGTATGGCCACGGGAATGGGTAGGGGAGTGGACATGGGAAACAAAATTAAGACTAGAAAGGAGCTGAGAGAAATCTCTTGACGGGGCGTCTTCCGCCAGGTCGCCAGGCCAGAAGTTGAAATCCCCTAGCACTGAAACAGCTGTGTTATTAACTACTAGGGTGGCTAATAGGTCCTGAAGAGCAGGAAGGAAACCAGGATTGCGGTAGGGGGGACGGTATACTAAGACGTATGTGACGGGGACCTGAAAGGAAGCCGAACGTACCACTAGGCAGTCGGCAGTAGGTATGGGAGGAGAAGGAAGAACCTGAAAATGAAGTCCAGTGCGGAAGATCAAGGCCACTCCACCCCCCGTCTTCCCCTACGGCCGATCGGCCCGAAGGATCGAATAGGAGGGGGGGAGGGCTGCCAGCACGTTGGGCAGAGAGTCTGATCTATGCCAGGTTTCTGTTAAAAACATGAGGTCAGGTTTATGAGAATCCAAGAAACTAAAAAGCTCTGTCTGATGCTTGACTGCAGACCTGGTGTTCAGCAGGAAAGCCGAAGTTGTGGGGACAGGCGTGTGATTAGGGAGGGAGGGAGGGGGAATCAATGAAGGCAACAGGGGGACCGGGAGGAACGTAGAGGGCCTGGTCCGAGCCAGCCCAAGCTCCGTGATCTGAGTAAGAGTGGAGAGGGGAGGGACCCATGAACCCTGGTAAGAGCAAAGTTGCGAGGCCAAATAGGACAGGAAAGGGGCATGATGGAGTGCCCCTAGCCCCGGCCGGCCGCGGACGGGCGCAGACGGGCTTAACTTAGGCGCAACTTCAGCGCGCCTTCATCGCGCCCGCTGCGCGCGTCCGCTGCGCGTCCGCATGAGGCGGTCCTTATGTGGGGAAAGGTAGCTGCCCTTCCCAAGATGGTGGACTGCAGCCCCGTTAGCCCTCCGAAGACCGGCCCAGTGCCGGAGAGGGGCTAGGGGTGCAGCCAGCTGGAGCAAGGGGGAAGCAGCAGGTAAGCCTGGTTCTGGAGCTAAGTACACGTAAAAAGTCACAGTAATTTTTAAAAGAGGTCCAGATGAGAGCGCTGGCGCAGCGTCCACCGCCCCTCTGCCACCGGGGTTAGTGTTGCTGCGCAGGCGCCTTGAACAAGCCTTTAGAGGGTCCTGTAGGCGCGATGACTCGAGCGCTGACCCGGGATAGCTGCCCTTCCCAAGATGGTGGACTGCAGCCCCGTCAGCCCTCCGAAGACCGGCCCAGTGCCGGAGCGGGGCTAGGGGTGCAGCCAGCTGGAGCAAAGGGTAAGCGGCAGGTAAGCCCGGTTCTGGAGCTAAGTACACATAAAAAGTCACAGTAATTTTTAAAAGAGGTCCAGATGAGAGCGCTGCCGCAGCGTCCACCGCCCCTCTGCCACCGGGGTTAGTGTTGCTGCGCAGGCGCCTTGAACAAGCCTTTAGAGGGTCCTGTAGGCGCGATGACTCGAGCGCTGACCCGGGATAGCTGCCCTTCCCAAGATGGTGGACTGCAGCCCCGTCAGCCCTCCGAAGACCGGTCCAGTGCCGGAGCGGGGCTAGGGGTGCAGCCAGCTGGAGCAAGGGGGAAGCAGCAGGTAAGCCCGGTTCTGGAGCTAAGTCCAAGTAAAAAGTCACAGTAATTTTTAAAAGAGGTCCAGATGAGAGCGCTGCCACAGTGTCCACCGCCCCTCTGCCACCGGGGTAAGGAAGGGCTAGACCACTTAAATCAGAATTTAACATCCGTGGAATCAGTACACGACGTCAAGCAGTAATGCTTTAATGCTAAGGACGCACAGCTGAACTGTAAATTAGTAAAGTTCCTAGACGATACAATTGAAGAAGCAAAGGTATCGGGGACTCATGTGGCCATCTGAAAAGAAAGGAACATGTATCCCCAAATAAATCAGACTGAGATGAATTTATACATTTTTAATATCCTAACTCTAAGTTTAAAGGTTTATGCACTACCTATTTATATAAACTGGTTTCGATATTATGAAAGATGAATTTTATAATTGAATTTTGTAAACGGTTTTTATTAACTATATACAATAAAGATGTGTTATTATTATTAGGTTAGGGGGAGGGAATAGCAAGGATACAATTAATTAACTAGGTAAAGGCATTTAATAAGGAAGAGTCAATCTGCCCTAAATCAATTGCAGTAAAATATTACATTTACTTGTTCCGAGAAGAAAGTAGCCCAAGGGATATGGTAATTTAGCACTCAGTTCACCCTAAATGAGTAATACAATTATTCATTAGTTTCATATATATCATATGACACAAGTTTATTTGAAATACAATGCAAAAAAAGCGGGGGTAAGTGGGTTTGTTTTTTTTAAAAAATAAATGAGAAAAACAGTGATAATTGTGACCCAATTGAAGTGAGCATAACCAACCATATATTTAAAAGGACATATAGTGATGTAAAATCAAACATAAAGTTATTGGTGTGTCTTAGGATGTCTTTATGGTTCTGTTCCGATATTCCAAACCATGAATCAGATTCTTTTTGATGCTTTATTAGACTATCCTTAGGACCTGCCAACGACGTTTCGACCCTACTTGAAATGGAAGGGACTCTTCAGGACAGGAGTATTCTGGGAACTGCAAAATGCATTGATTTAATAATTGAATTAACAATATTGGTGTTTGAAGGACATATGAGGGCTACTATTAGCAAACATAGTACGGCTTACCTATCGAGCACCTGTGCTCTAGGGGATTAGCACAGAGCCAGGAAGCTGGATTAATTCTTTTTATATCATAAGTGTTGCATAACCTGAGAAAGGACAGGAGGATGGGTTTTAAGTAGACCAATACTAACTATAATTGATTGCGCATGGTGACTCTGTTGTTGTGAAAACTCACCATGTGGTTCAATTGTTAATCAATTTCGCATTCAGAGTGAGATTGCCCGTTGATGTATAATAATACCTTCTTAGTTAGACAACACCCCTGTTTATCGTGATGCCTAAAAATAATGATGACAGGATGGTCAAGTAATGACAAAATATTGATAGCCGCTGTGTGTGCCTGTAAGGTACTACCCAACAATTTTCAAAGTGGCTCGTCAAGGGGTGTAGGGCAAAGTTGGTTATGGCTGTGAAGGGTTACTGGGTGGGTAAGGAATAAGGGACCAGTGATCAAAAGTTCTGATCATGGTCTCATTAGTAGCATTTAAATTACAGGCCCTGGATACATGCTGGTCCACTTGACTAGGGACTTAAAAGTACATTAAATGTGCCATTTGGGTGTAAGTAATTTCACCATGTTCAAAGGAGAGAGCACAATCACTTTGCCACTAGTTAGCAGTTGTAAATTGTGCAAAGTACTAAAGCCAGCAAAAATGAAATCAGCAAAAACAGGGGGATGGAAGGCAAAAAGTTGGGGGGAAAACCTCAACAAGGATGCTCGGTTCAACCTGGGTCCCCCTTAGCTGAAGGCAGAGTGAACTACCCACCTTCATTGGAGTTCTTGCACCTAAGGCAGAAGAACCCGGAGAAAACCAATCAGCATTGGCGTGGTTAGTTCCACAGCGATGCTCCATTGTAAAGTCAATTCCCTGTAGAGAGATGGACCACCTCAACAGTTTGGGATTCTCATATGCAGTAGCCATCTAAGGGGTCTGTCTGAAACCCAAAGTGAGCCCCAAACAGGTATAGTCTCACCTTCTTCAGTGCCCAGACCACTGCAAATGCTTCTTTCTCTGCTGCGCTCCACTCTGTTCCCTGGGAAGTAACCTCCTGTTTATGAAGGGTACTGGTTGATCTATGCTTGCTTCATTTAGCTATGAGAGCATGGCCCCCATTCCATACTCTGAAGCATCTGTCGGAATGATTGTGAGGAAATGGGGTGTTTATATGGATGCGGTTGTGCAATCTAACTGTGTAAAAAACTCACCAATTCCTTAAGGATCCTTAGGTTTTGTTTGTCAAACCTTCAGCCTAACCCTGGGTAGTTGTGACTCTGAGCAGCAAAGCTCACACAAAGAAACAAGTGTAAAGCATTTAAACAGCACCATAACAATTGAAGAAGAAATCAAGACACTGAAGAAATCCAACACCAATTTAGAAAAACATACTGTATTTTTATATACTTGTATACCCCGCACTGAAAAAAATCCACCGGAGGGTTCCAGAGATATAGAGTTTACAAGTTATAGCAAATTCAAGTGTTTTACTCAACCACAAACAAGCATTGTCAAATTCAATGAATTTGACACTTAGAAACGTTTTCATCAAAATGTTTGTCTAGTTGTAATGTGGTCCCTTAGAGTCACATTAGGTGACCACCTATAGTAGGGTACCAATCAGGTGGACCAGCAAAGCCCTCAGAAACAGTTACCTCCACCAAAGGAGCAGTCTACAAGCAGTTCCAGGCTCTTTATCCTCAGTCCAGTAGATTCCTATGGACTGGTCCCGATGCTGAGGATACAGGATGATGAAGGATGCTGTGGATGTGACACCGTTGATGGGGGTCTTCCTGTAGGTCCTCCATGGTTCATGAAGGTGATAAGGTGGTCCTGGAAAAAGGTTTTGATGTCCATCGAGGTCCTCTACGGTCTGGCAGAAGTCCAATCGCCCAGTGTTGTGGTATCAGCCAAATACTTCTCTGGGCTGTAGCTTGCCTTCTGGGCAATCAAGCTGCACTCCAACAACTATCCTGGGTCCAGCAGACTCAGTTGCAACTTCTGAGCATAAGATCCTGGTGCTGCACGGTGGCAGGTCACAAAGTGGTGATACGGGGATTTGGCCTATCACTCAAGCTTAGCTGGCTTCTGTGGTGTCTCTTTGCTGCAAACAGGAAGCCAGTCAGCTGACCCTTGGCGTCTCTTTGATTTGACTGGGCTCTGGGGATAACTTCTCCTTTAGCAGGACCCAGCAGGACCAGTCCCTTTTCTTTACTAGCCAGCAGGTGCAGCAGGTGCAGTCCACGTAAGTGAAGCCTCCCTTCACCATGAACTTAGTGCAGCAGGCGGTCCTTCTTCTAGTCCAGTTAAGATCTGAATTCTGGGTGCCACTGTTGACCTATTGAAGTACAGAAAATGCCCTCAGATGAGGATGCAATTGGTAGCCATAGACTACCAGGTTCCCTCCTGATGACCACTTACTGGGAAGTGAGGTATCTGGCTATCCCAGGATACACTATTCTGCCCACTCCTAAGATGGTAGAAATCCTCTCTTGGCATCCTTAACTTCCTAGCCCAGCCCAGAGTTATAGCTACAAAGGGGGCTACACATCCCTGAAAACCATTTTGATATATGCTCACTTCTTCACCAGAGCCAGTTGGTCTGCCTAAACAAAGGGGCTGCCCCTTATCCAAGTGTTCCCCATTTGCTCTTTAAAGGCAGCTTCAGCATTGAAGCTCACCTTTTGGGACAAAACCAATGTGGCTTCCTACAGGAGGGAGGAAACACCTCTCTCAAGGGCAGGCCCCTAATGTCTCCTTTACTTGAAGTTGTTAACATGCTTCCTCAGGAGGGCAGAAAGCTGTCGCTGGTTCAAGCTCCCTGTGCAATCGTCAAGAGCTCAGGAGATTGAAGACTACAAAGCAGCAACTTTGTAAAAGTTGCAGACTCTAACTTGCTACATCAATTTGGACCTGAAAACAAAGTCGGGCTTTATTTAACACGTTGTTTGATATCCTGGAGTATCAACGTTGGCCACACTGTTCAGGAGTTAACACTGCTGTGGGGTCAGTCTGCAACCCTGCATGTGCAAATGCTGCGGCAAAGTATTTCCAGGGTAAAAACAACAGTTTCACATTTTTACTGCAGAACACGTAAAATAAATGTTTTGCCCATGAAATATGCTGCACCCTGCCTTGGGCTCGGTAGGCCTGCCATAGGGGTGATTTACATATGATTCAGGGGGACATTGGATTTAAAACACACAAAAAGGATGTTGAGGGTCTATCTAGAACTAGTTCTTTGCAAATGAAGGTCTGTTAGAGTATAATCCTTTAAGGATGAAAGCCCTTAACCACCCTTGGGTGCCATGCGTCATCTTCGGGTTCCTCTTGTTACCAATGGCAAAGGTGGTGGTGGAGTGGGCTACAACTCTTCCAAACTGACAGAAGAGGAGCCACTATGCACACTATAGCAGATGTTACACAAATGTAAGCCAAATCATGTTAATAGGGGTGGACAGAGAGTAGTGCAAACAGAGGGGAAGGTAACACGGTGATTAAAAATGCCTCACACTGGAACTTAAACTTAATATTAATACGTGTCCCAGAAGAGCACATTAAAACAAAGCATGGGAATGCAATTTTACTCCCAGGGTGATAGTGCTGTCAACATGTTTCTGCCACTAATGATAACACTACTAGGAGGTGTCTGCCATTTTTTGGACAACATTTCTAGATTATATCACCACGTAGGTAAAGAATGTAAAATAATAGAGAAATTTGCTAAAGTGAATTAGTACAAAGGCTGAGCCATAATCAATATGGCTTTTGCCATCACTGTCAGCATCTGTGAAAATTACCAAGAGACCATTAAAAACCATTAGCATACTCTCCTGACAGACCGCAAGCATAATCAAGTGCAGCTGTGACTCTCAGTATTCCATCTTACAACTGCACATTAAATATATAGGTGCCACTACTGATCCTACAAAGGTGAACTATTAATGTCCTGATTGTTATAAAGACACCCAAAAGTGATGCAGCATGCATCAATACTGCTTACCTGCACTCGTCTGGTGTACTGGCCTCAGCTATCCAGCTTAGGACAGAAGCTGACAGGGCTGCAAATCTTAATTTGAACGACAATCAAAATAATGTAAAACCTCCACTGCCTTAGAACCGCAAAGCACTATACATAATCAAACAAACACGCCCACATGTAGACAACCTCAAAGCAAGGCAATCACTCAATGCATAGTGGTAAATACATTCAGACATCAAAAATGCTTGACAGGCAAAAAAGAGGGCTGTACATTTATTCCCGGCTCACAGAGAGAAACAATTAAACAATGGAAGCCACACCGACAATGACTCATCAAGCCTTCTTGAAACAGGATACACCATACTAGGTAGCAAACAGGTTAAAGTGTTGTGAGTTTTAAAACACAGACAAGGGAGAGGAAAACCAACAGCCCTCATCACATGGGTTACCTTTGCAAGGAACCCGGCAAATGTCCCCACATGTACTTTAACAAAGTTCACTGTCAATATTGGTGTCCTGTCCGCTTAACTCATGTCCACATCTACAATGATGAGAATTACATTAACAAGCTAGGGTAATCCAATTAAGTATTTCTGACATGCCCCCGTCCAGATCACCTGTCTGGGCTGATTCTTCAAAGTCACCTTTGTCAAGAGAGTAACAATGGTGCCATAACCCTTGACAAACCTCCTGTAGTACCCGGTGAGGTCCAGGAAGGCCCTTACTTCTGTCTGGGTCTTGTGGGGACTCCCAAGCCATAATGGCCTGGATTTTGATCTGGAAGGGCTGCACCATGCCTCCTGCATCTTGGTGACCAAGGTAAACCACTGATCCCATCCCTATCTGGTATTTACAGGTCTTGGTAGTCAAGCCTGCAGGACCTGAAATACTTCTAGGATGGGGCACAGATGGTCCTCCCAGCTGGAACCGAAGACTGCAGTGTCATCTAGATGGTAGGTGCTGAAGTTCTCCGAAGGAGCCTAGACCTGGTTAACCAATATCTGGAAGATGGCAGGGTAGTTCTTCAATTGGAAGGGCATCACTCGAAATTGGAAGTGACCTTCTGGGGTAGAAAATGCAGACTTGTTTTTGTCCCCCATGATTAATGCGATCTGCCAGCACCCAGACGACTGATCAAAGGTGCTTAGGAGCCTGGCAGCCTCTAACCGATCAGTGAGCTCATCAGCTTGGGGGATGGAGGGCGCATCAGTTATAGTAACTGCATTGAGACCTGGTAATCCACTCTGAATCTCAATTTAGAGGTGGTACCTAGAAGGGCAGCCTTAAGGACCAGCACCACTGAGCTGGACCTAGGGCTGCTTGAAGGCTCAATTACTGTTAGCTCTAGCATTTTAAAGGCTTCTTCCTTTTTGCTGCCTCTCACCTAGTCATGTAGCCTGTAGATCCAATTATTCACAGGTATCCTATCCCCAGTGTCAATACCTTGGGTACACCATGTAGTGAACTCTGAGTTTAGGGAGAAGAGAGAGGTAAACAGCCCCAACACTTGGCAACAGCCCCTCTGTTGTTCTAGGGTTATGGTAGGTGAGAGGTTGACACCATCCACTGACCCATCGTGCTCCTCCTTGGAAAGGAGGTCAGGGAGAGATTCACTCTCCTCCTCCACTACATCAGTCATGACCAGGACCATGGTAACCTCAGACCTCTCAAAGTGGGGCTTGACGCAATTGACACGCAAGACCCATAAAGGCTTCCTGTGTCGTGTATTCCTATAGGTTCTGAATCGATCCCCCTATTCCTGACCCTATTCTGGTTAAACTAACTATCAAGTTAACTAACAGTCAGCCCATGAGGCAAGAACAGCCCCCATGATGCAGATACCGTTATCTGACGCAGTCACACTACGGCACAGGAACGTGTTATCTGATTAGGTCATAACGCTTGAGATCTAATTAGACGAGCGACATTCCTCCAGCCCCTGATAAGGCATACGACGTTCTCATAACAAATCAAACCTATGACAACCTGGAAAATCCGTGCGGCCATTGTTTTGATTTCACAGAGAACTTTAGTAAAGAATGTGCTAACGAGCAAGTCGTATGACATCTTTATTGACGTATCTATGTCCATCCTTACGTCAATCTCGGCACCTTTAAGGTATAAATATTGCCGATCTTGCCCTATGCAAACACACGCGTGGTGACGAGACGGAGCAGCCATACTTGCCGAAGCCCAGAAGCAGAGCAGACCCCGCTGGCCGCAGCCCCGCCTTCCTGACGCGCTGAGAGACGCGCTGCTATCTCAAGCCGAGAGACCCAGCACCGGCGCTTTCGGGCAGCCCTCGCAGGCGGCCTGGAATATCGAGAGCAGAGAAAGAGATACCATTCCTCATTCATCCTAACTTCCAGGTACAGAACTGAATAACCCCTCACAGAGAATTCTTTAGTTATTCACTTGGCAAAAACAAACTTAACTTAAACTGTAACTTTCTATTCCCGCCCACGCATTAGACTTAGGTCAGGTACACGGGGTAGGCGTATTTAGAAACACCAGTTGAGTACGTTTAGTCAAATGTATATGTGTATGTAATATATTTTAATCATTTTAAACATCATATGGCTCAGAAACCATATCAATGTTTTTACAGTATTATTTTATACTATTGCTTTTAATGTATGCACTTTACTTAACTATAAGTATTGCAATAATATCGATCCATTTCTCTTGTACGAGAAAAGAGACTGATCAATAAATAACACCTTTTTATTGAACACGCCCGTCTCTTCCTTTTCTCTACAATCTGATGAGACTAAGAATGCACGTACTGACTGAGTAAAATAATTGCCTTGTGCTCACACGACTCTCGAGATTGACTCTTGATTAGGGGAGAGCAAAGTTGTCATGTTCTATGGTTGTCAGAAACTAAATCCCTTCTTGTCTAATCAGGGGAGTTAATTCTTTCCTGAACATTCGAGAAAGTTTCTAGCGAACTCTGAGCTACGCTGGCAAACCCAAAACTTAAGTCTAGTATCGACAGTAGTAGACCTAGTTTACGTCTGGCCTAGGCCTTTACTGCTGTAGGTATTATTCCAATGCGCAGAGCCTATTGGGAAGATAGGAACTACACTACATGGCGCCCAACGCGTTTGGAAAGGGCGATAAAACTAACGTAAGACATTTAGAGTAACTCAGTCGTGCTTTCTCACTCAGACCCCTTTTCCCAATTACTCCAAAGACGTCTGGAGTGGGTGAAAGGTAATATCCTCCAAAACCTCGCAGGAGGGAACTCCTATGTATGGTTCTTGGTATAGTCAACGTTGAAGGATACACTGTTCCAAAATATTGTGCATCTAATCTCTGTTTCCATAAGAAACCTGATCTGCAAACAAACAAAATAACCATCCTGACAGTAAAATGTCTGACAATGAGGATGAAAGAGAGGCAGTTAGATTAGCAGCTGAAATAGCAGCAGCTGATACTGCAGCACTAGATGCGGACGGGGATATAATACTCATCCCGGTCGCCAAAAGGAAATCTATAACCTTAAAGCTTATAGAAAATGGACTGACACCTAGAGGTGGCACAGTCATATTCGTAATTGAGGCACACGAATATCGGCAGACAGAGGTATACTATTCATGGATACATTTTCCAGCAGCAAATGCTGTAACAAAGTACTTCCACTATTACAAAATAGAGGTACCACCTGACATTTACACTCCTTTCGAGGAGGTGGAAGTACCACTCAAATTCCAAGAGCATTTGCTCTTATTTGATGGCGCCCTAATACATAAAAATCACATTACAAGGCTCGGTCCTTTAGGTAGACCAGGAGCAACGTGGCCGGTCTTAGCCGGATACACACCACACCCAGACATCGAAGGGATGTCTACAGGAGAGCTGTTAATACAGCTAAAACAATTACTAAAAATTCATAGACAATTAGTCCAGTATGTAATGCGGACTTCAACAATTCAGCCAGCGATTAAACTTCCACAGCTGACCCCTCACCAGGGGAACACAAATAAAATCACACCACAGAACATCCAATCCTGCCTAGGTAAAGTTCTGGCTAAACGGGAACAGATACCATTCTGGTTGGCACAGAAAATCACCCAAATAGAGGCGGTGTTTCCTGACACCACCCCGCTAGAAAAACACAGGATTCTGACTATATGTCTCCCAATGGGAATCGCACCACACATAGAGGACTGTGACACTTGGGGTACAGTCTTTGCTTCCATCTACACAAAAACGCACGGTGTTCCATCCATTTCGGTAATACCAGATGTGCTAAAACAAATTCAAGACGAATACGGTCCAGAACCAGCTTTAACTCTTGGTATGAAATTACTGAAAGACTTCAAGCAGGTCTCGGCTATATTATTAGCCAATATAAAAGGTGAAGCAGCAAACGTGGCGATCCGCCAGAGGTTAAAAGAGACAGATATAGCAGACCAACCAGCTGAAATTGCCAGAATCATAGAAAAATCCTATGAAGAACTAGGTAGAGATAGTTTAGGTGGAATACCAGTAAAACCGCAACTGACTGAAAGTCCAGAAAAAATCTTTTTTAATAACAATTCACCAAAAAAGAACTGGGATGGAAACAAACAATCCAATCCAAAAGAAAAGAAATTCCAATCCCGAGGAAGGTCTCCTAGGCGAAGGGAGAAATCTCCGAACCAGAGACACAGGTCACCCCAGAGTGACCCCTCTGGGAAAAGATATAACCTTAGAAATAGGGATAATATTAAAAAACCTGATAGATATCAAGACATTGATACACGTCCCTCTCAATCTTTTCAGAATTCCTCGCAGAAATCGGAAAGAAGAGGACGATCAGAACAAAGAGAAGAGCACGCCAAGTCCAAAGACAAGGAACCTGCTCAACTAAAAAAGAAATTACAATTTCCAAAAAAGAAGGTAGCCAGTATCAAGGTAGTTAACAATGCCGAGAATACTGAGGACACAACTGAAAAACGGAGAGTGGGCTCAGACAATGCTAGACAGTGCAGCAGAGGTGAGCATAGCTCGCAAAGTCCTTATGAATCATCTGGAGACAGTGGACACGAATGAATACCTTCAAGTGGAAACTGCAGACACCAGAGTTAGCAAACCCCACAAGATATACGAGATAACATTACGTATAGAGGGAGATAAGACTAGGAAAATAAGGGGACTATTTTGGGATAATCTCTCCAAGGGCTATGATATCCTTCTAGCTGAAAAAGACTGGCCACCAGAGTTTGTTAGGGAGTGCCCTCATGGCGAAGAAATAATTATGCCTGCCTTCTCGAATCAAATCCCGATTCATAAAAAATACACACTTGCTAGAAAGTGGGCAGTGGCCTTAGCACCTGCTTTATATAAAAATCATGTAGGATGGGATGAGGATTCTCCTCCTCACAAAATCCAGTTAAAATCACAACCTACTGCACAAAGGCAGTACCCAATTAAGCAAGAAGCTAAAAAACAGGTAAATGAAATACTAGATCAGCTAGAATACCAGGGGGTGATTGAAACTTGCACCTCACAAATGAACAATCCTTTGTTTCCGGTCTCCAAACCAGACAATTCATATCGTCTAGTTTTGGATTACCGACACCTTAACACATGTTGCAAAACTTTTGCAGTGCAAAACTCACACAGTGCTGCACTAATGAATAACATAGTGCGCAAAAAATACAAAACTACCTTGGACATCTCCAATGGATTCTTTTGTCAAAACATAGCACCAGAGAGCAGATATTTAACTGCATTCTCAGTAAATGGCACTCAAAAACAATTCTGTCGGTTAGCCCAGGGGTACAAGAACAGCCCGGGGGTATTCTCAGCGAGAGTAACAGAATTACTACAACTATATGATGATGAAGCATTATCTTATGTAGATGACATTTACTTAACAGACGATGACTTGGAGACTCACTTGAAAAGAGTGAACACCATAATACTTGGGTTCGCTGCAGAGGGTTACAAATTCAACTTTAAAAAGTCCAGAATTGCCCATCTGACAGTCCTATTCTTAGGATATGAGTTATCAAGTGAAGGTAAAAGCCTGGCAGACAATTTCCTAGAGAAATGTGCCGTAATCCAAGCTCCTAAAACACTAAAAAACCTACAGTCAATTCTAGGCTTCCTAAATTTCGGAAGAACATACATTGCAAATTACGCAGAAAGGGTCAAACCCCTTTTTGATCTAATTAAACCAGACTTTAAAAGATCCAGTTGGACTCAAACACACACAGAAATTTTGAGATCCTTACAAACAGACATGCTAATTAAAACAAAATTAGAAACACGTGATAACACACGCAATCTTGTGATTCGAGTCATCCCAGGGAGATGCGGATTCACATACCTGACCTCTAATGAGGGAGAAAAGGTACCAATTGCATTCAAATCACACTTGTACACAGAGGCTGAACAGAAATTCAGTAATACAGAAAAAATTGTTCATGCAGTTCAAACCGCAATAGCTAGAGAAAAAGACATAGCTGACGGTAGACATATCACAGTCAGAACAGCAGAATCAGCCTTTGAGGCACTAACAACACCGTGTAATTTACCAACAACAACATTGAATCCGGAATGGATACAATGGGTGAATTCAATCACAACGGACAAAGTATACTACTACTTTGATCCAGAACTAGAAGAATTAAAAAATCTAAAATATGAAAAGACGTATCCTCTGCCAATCGACATTCTGCCTCTACGACATTACGCCTGTGTAATCTATACAGACGGACATGCTCAACCCTCCGTTTGGGGAGAACAAGCATACAACCCCACATGTGAGATTACAAAAGAAGTGTGGCGCGGAGGTAAACTAAGACCTCTATTAACAAAATCACACTCAGTAGAAACTAATTCAGAACAACAAACTGAAATAATAGCTTTGAAAATGGCGCTAGATAATGCGGATCGCGAATTCCCGACACTTATAGTGTCAGATTCATATTACTGCGTCAAATCATATAACAGCGATTTGCAGAGATGGATTCAAAACGGTTACAAAGATGACACAGATGCACCAATAAAGCAGAAACTGCTCTGGGAACAAATAGCTCTTTTACAAAAAGAACTACCAAAGACTCACGTGACTCACTCACTGAGTCATCAGCGTGATGGCGTTCACGTTGTAGGGAATTCATTGGCTGAAACAGCCGCAGTGGCAGCCACTAAATCGGCTCCCGTAGTTCGAAAAAAGCGTACATTAAAATACATTGACGGTGAAACATTGCTGGCGGTGAAAACGTCATCAAAAGGCGACTGCTCAGCGTTACCGATCAACTATCCACTCAATTATACATACATAATCGATGCAAACTCCGTCCCTTTTGCTCGAATCCCTGGAGTGGGGGATAGAGTGATTCCAAACATGGACAGGAGAAGCTTGTTAATCGCAGACGCACATATGGGTGAGGGTCTTGGACACCTCAAACTAAAAGATTCTCTGGAAGATTTACAATCACGGTACTGGTGGCCAGGCATGAGCCTACATCATACCATGTTTGTAAAAAACTGCCCAAACTGCAACAGAAATCGCAGTGGGGAGAGAAAAAATATAATACGGTGGAATCTGACTGCAGATAACATCACCAGTAAAAAGAATGGCTTGCGATTAACATATACAGGCTAGTTTCCACTTATAATGTAGATCCTCGGCACTCGGCTGACGTCCGGACTGTTATACAAAGATTCGCGAGTCTAAATGGCATATACGCTAAGAGCATGCTACGTTCGACCATTGTTTTCACTCAGGCACACCAGCCTGGGGGGAAACATGGCCAAATGAGCACAGTCCAGCGGGAATCTTCTCACTTCCTTCCTGAGGGTACGGGATGGTGTAAAGAAAAAACCAAGGCAGAAAGCAATCTATAATGGAAAGGATATTAGGTTCGGGAGCTGGGTGGGTCAAACATCTAATAAGTGTCCAACGTAGTCTAAATAACTTGCCAAGAAATTCTCTGAAGGGATTCAGTCCGTACAAATTATTATTTGGAACTAGAATGATTATCTCTGACCTCGACAGTCAGACTTCAGTGGTTAAAGAAAAAAGCTTTGATGTCAAAGACCGTTTGGCTATTTTGCAGGACTTAAACAAAACAAGAAAAGACCTGAGCAACATACAGTTGAAACAACAGCCAACAACCACTGAAGAATCACCACCTGTCCCAGCAAGACCTGTCTGGATTCCAAAAGTCGGGGATCTAGTCAGGGAGAAGATCGCGGTAAAGAAGGAATTTGGGCCTTCTTACAGAAAAGCAGTTCCTGTCTTGTCTGTCAACGGGACAAGATCAGTTGTACTACCGCCACTTGCTGGAAAAAAGGAGAACCGAGTTGTATCCATCGACCTGGTAAAACCACAACATGTGGCCGATAACAAACAGTAGGCCAAGTGGACTCCCAATAAGTAGCAGAACACCAAGGTTTGCTACCAGTACAGAGGTCCTAACAAAGAGGCTCATCACATTCGAAACGCCTACAGAAGAACAACAAGGACTATGCAACAATGCAATAGAACTAAGACCTCTGAAAACCCAAATAAAAACATTTAGCAGAGACACACCAATCTACAATGAAGTACCGAGTGACAATGCAAGAAACAAAAATCCTGAAGCAATTGGAACAATTGACAGAACTGCATCCGGCTACTCATAAACTTCGATGATTCCTCTGAAAGCCTCAGTGAATCAAAGACACAGCCATCATCAAAATCCTTTAAAGACAAAGCTAAGGAACTTTTGAACCAACTGAAAGAAACATATCTGATTTCTCCATGGATTGAATTTTGGGTGGGTTTTGGTGCATTTATCCTCATACTTTGGCTCATCATGGTATTTACTTTGGGACGCTTCATTGAGGGAAAATATGCTAAAATCGACACAGCAAGTCAGAACATCAACTTGGTCCTCAAACCACACACATCTTCACACGTCGAGAAAAGAGAACTTTCTTCAGCCAACTTCACAGCCAATCCTATACCTGGTGGGGTAGCCTGGGACAACACTGACTATGAAATTTATGGTCCGGTCGAGATCCTGAAATATCCACACCAAATCAAGATCTCCTTGAGTGACTTTGCAAAACCAAACTCATTTGCTGATGATTGGGACTTCGAAAGCATTAATAACATGATGTCTGACTTAGTAATGTCTGCTAAATTTACAAAACATGATTATTTGCAAGGTTCTACAAATTATGATAGTATGTATTGCTATAACCACTATGGTAACCATTTTTTGCATAAATCTGCACAACCTAGAAATGTTTTAAATTATAATCAATGGGAACATTGTGCTACACCTCCAAAAGGGAGCTCAAGAACCGTTTATGACAAATATTCATATTTTTCAGGTTTTAACATAAGTAATGCTGAAACATTTTATTTTAAATTGTCAAACAAGACAGGGATGAAAACCATGATAACCAACACAAAGTTGATATATTCAGATTCATTCTTCGAAAAAATGAATACTTTTGGATTTGATTATTGGGACAAAAATGTTGATTTGAAAAGTGTTTGGGGTACAAAAGAATGGCAAGTACAGGGTTTAGAAGCTTTGTTTAGAGCCTGCATGATCCCAGAACAAATGATATTTTTAAAAGAAACTGTTCAACAAACCACCTGTCTTGGCTTAGCCAAAATCAAAGATTTAAATAAACCGTCTATTCCAAAGCCAATAATGTTTAGCAATAGCTCTGATACAGATGAAGAGATAGACGTAAACCATATATTAAACCAAAACAGAACACATCCTGATTGGAAACAATGGTTGATCTTGCCCACAGATACAAATAACTGTCAAGACAGATTCCTGAATAAAACACAGGGGTTCAAAATGACCAGGCCAGACCCTAGATATCCCCAAAGACATCACCCAGGGATAATAACAACCTACAGTGTGGGCAAATTATGCATTCAATGGCTACAAACTTCCACACTGCCTGAAATTAAGCAACACCTAACTTTACTTACTGATGGTGCTGACTTGCGTGATTTCATAATGGGACCACGCAAACAGCGTCAAAAGCGTTTCATAGCAGCCTCTGTATATGCAGCATACAATGAGGCCTGGAAGGTTACTCAAATTGAAACAGCAGAAAGAATACGGGAAATTGACCGTATCAATTTGGAAAAATCACTTTCTGTAGTGGACAATGGGTTAATGACTCTGTCCTCCAGAATTTTTTCATTGGACAGCATTGTGTCTTCAGCAATCGATATATTATCGCAAGACTTACTGTTATTACAACATGGTCAGTCACAATTGCGTTCTATTGTACAGCTTGGCTGGACGTTACAAAATCTGCGTTCAGGCTATGTGCCTTGGCGTTTAATCAACACAACGTCACTATTCCAAATCTTTAACCTTACTGATAGACAAATCGGTATGGCGCAAAAGGGTGCTGATTATACAATCTTGAGCATTGAAAAACTAGAAAGATTACCAATGACAATGTCAGAACGACCTGTCAGTGAATGGATAATACACGGAATCATAAATATTCCAATCTCAACCTTCAGGTTTCAATACTGCCAAAAATATATACAGGCTGGCATGTACGAGAAATTAGGAAAGGGGTACCTTAAAACAACTTGGAACCTGCCCTATTCACATGCATGTGTCAGTAATAAAGGACAGAAAGTGTTTCTTAGTGGCAACAATTGTTTTATGTCACTAAGCGGCACGCTTCTGTGTAACGGAATTAGTTTGCATGGAGCCTGTGAAGGGAATTCATACAACCTTTCATGTCACCAGCAAGGCGCACCTGCAACTGAAATAGAACCATTCTTTCAAAGACTCTATAATGGGAGTTACATTCTTATTGTAGACCGCAGATGTTGTAGTCTTATGCCCGGGACTCCTTATCTAGTCACTACGACTGCGAAGGTCAAGTGCTGTGGACGTTCTTTGTTCCCCAGCTCCTTTCCAGAGAGGGAGGCAAGGGCATGGCCCAATTTGAAAATTACTTCTATTCGAATAGATACTTTAAGCAGAATGAAAACAGTGCTTCTTCAGACGCCTACAAGACTCACGTCATCAAATGAAACGTATGATCTACAAGTCGCAAGGACGACTGCAGAGATACATACATTATTATCAACTAATTCCCCCGTACATTTCGCGGAAATCCTGAGTGAAATCTTAAATATTTCTGATACCACAGGGGTCTCAAAGGTATTTAAGACAGTATTTTCGATGGCATTAACACCATTCAAAGCCATACTGGGTATTTTTCCAGATTTCGTCCATTCGATTTTTGGCGGACTTCCCCTGATCCTGGGACTAATTGCAGGAATCCTATTCTTAGTCCTTATTTTTCGTTATGGCAACCCATGTCACAGATCAAACTCTCGCGACAATGGAAGATACGATCCTAGCCATTGGATACCGGGACCGGATATCAAAAATCCTGGGACTCTCCCGGCTTAGAGACCTGAACATGACTTGGTTTCTATCATTTCGACCAATGTGGCAAAGGTGTGTTTTACCTGTACTAAGGTGTCTGCTATGCGGAGAAGAATGCGTGTTAGACACCTGTCTGACGCTACAATCGGATGCGCCAGTGGATGCAGATACATTGTTGGTTCCTACCAAGGTTCACGCTTTGTGCTGCCCTCAAAGGCTGCCAATCCTGATGACGGCATTCGTGGAATCTTCACCACTACGATTGAGGAGTAGTGAAGTTCAAGATGAAAGCAGCATCGATCAGGTACGACCTTCTGTCAGCAATGCGAATCAGAATGTCAATGGAGACAATCATGCGCACGAATGCATGGTTACACCTATTTCCGACTTAGTGGAACTTTCCCATGAAGCTGTTGACAGTTTTTTCGAAAGCCTTAATGATATGATGTTCTCTCCAGAACAGAAATAGAGACTTTTGAGCAAGCTCGCACACGGCGTTCCCTGAATTCGGCCTTCAACTTTAAAAATAAAGTCACATGAACAATTTTTCCCACCAGTTCACGGACAGCAATTTTTTAGCAGCCCCAAATTATTTTTTACAAAATTTTCGGGACACTTATCTTCTGCTTAAAGTAAGAAACTATTCCTAGAGAACTAAGATTTCTATTTTTAGATACTTTATAAACTTTAGTTGCCCGCTGGTATGTTCATAAATATTTTATTATGTGATGAAATGGTCTCGGACTTCCTTTCTGTATAGCCATATTAAGAGCCATTTCATGTGTATTTCTCAAATACCAAATAAGCAATAATGCATACAAATGCGTGTTTACTTTTGCATTTAATTCATAGCTTAAGTGCATACAATATATATGACTGCAATTTTTCAGCATATTTGAAAATTTCAAAATGCTTTAATGTATTTTGGGGTGGTAAGGTATACACTATTCTCTATAGTATGTTGTACTATGTTATACTATGCATAGATTAGTAAATATGACCATAGTTAGCGTGGAGTGGGTGTCGTGTATTCCTATAGGTTCTGAATCGATCCCCCTATTCCTGACCCTATTCTGGTTAAACTAACTATCAAGTTAACTAACAGTCAGCCCATGAGGCAAGAACAGCCCCCATGATGCAGATACCGTTATCTGACGCAGTCACACTACGGCACAGGAACGTGTTATCTGATTAGGTCATAACGCTTGAGATCTAATTAGACAAGCGACATTCCTCCAGCCCCTGATAAGGCATACGACGTTCTCATAACAAATCAAACCTATGACAACCTGGAAAATCCGTGCGGCCATTGTTTTGATTTCACAGAGAACTTTAGTAAAGAATGTGCTAACGAGCAAGTCGTATGACATCTTTATTGACGTATCTATGTCCATCCTTACGTCAATCTCGGCACCTTTAAGGTATAAATATTGCCGATCTTGCCCTATGCAAACACACGCGTGGTGACGAGACGGAGCAGCCATACTTGCCGAAGCCCAGAAGCAGAGCAGACCCCGCTGGCAGCAGCCCCGCCTTCCTGACGCGCTGAGAGACGCGCTGCTATCTCAAGCCGAGAGACCCAGCACCGGCGCTTTCGGGCAGCCCTCGCAGGCGGCCTGGAATATCGAGAGCAAAGAAAGAGATACCATTCCTCATTCATCCTAACTTCCAGGTACAGAACTGAATAACCCCTCACAGAGAATTCTTTAGTTATTCACTTGGCAAAAACAAACTTAACTTAAACTGTAACTTTCTATTCCCGCCCACGCATTAGACTTAGGTCAGGTACACGGGGTAGGCGTATTTAGAAACACCAGTTGAGTACGTTTAGTCAAATGTATATGTGTATGTAATATATTTTAATCATTTTAAACATCATATGGCTCAGAAACCATATCAATATTTTTACAGTATTATTTTATACTATTGCTTTTAATGTATGCACTTTACTTAACTATAAGTATTGCAATAATATCGATCCATTTCTCTTGTACGAGAAAAGAGACTGATCAATAAATAACACCTTTTTATTGAACACGCCCGTCTCTTCCTTTTCTCTACAATCTGATGAGACTAAGAATGCACGTACTGACTGAGTAAAATAATTGCCTTGTGCTCACATGACTCTCGAGATTGACTCTTGATTAGGGGAGAGCAAAGTTGTCATGTTCTATGGTTGTCAGAAACTAAATCCCTTCTTGTCTAATCAGGGGAGTTAATTCTTTCCTGAACATTCGAGAAAGTTTCTAGCGAACTCTGAGCTACGCTGGCAAACCCAAAACTTAAGTCTAGTATCGACAGTAGTAGACCTAGTTAACGTCTGGCCTAGGCCTTTACTGCTGTAGGTATTATTCCAATGCGCAGAGCCTATTGGGAAGATAGGAACTACACTACACCTGTGGGTATAGAGGTTTTGACATCTCCCTTGTGCTCTTCCAACTCATAGGGCCTGACCATCGGTCTTGCAGGGCCCTGGGATCCACATGCTCAATCTCCCACACTTTGTGGCCAGGTTTAAACTCAACCACAGTGGCCTGCTGGTCATACCACTGATTTATAATCTCCCAGATGGCTTCTAGATTCTCCTTCACCTTATTCCGGAGGCACTGCATCTGGGTAAGAAGTGCCAGCATGTAGCTGACCACATCCTGACAGGCTTTCTTGGGAGCTTGCTCCCATTGCTCCTTCGCTAGGCTGAGAGGCCCTCTCACAGGGTGCTCATGAAGAAGTTCAAAGGGGCTGAATCCAACCCCCTTCTGCGATAGCTCTGACAGGCACATGATCATGCCTTTAAAGTCTTTGTTGAATATCTCAACAAGCCCATTAGTTTGGTGATGGTAGGGTGTTGAGAACTTGTATGCTACCCCACACTCGTCCCACATGGACTTCATGTACGCCAACATGAAGTTGGTACCATGGTCGGGTACTATCTCATTGGGGAACCTCACATGGGTAAATACCCCCACCAGTGCCATGACCACTGAGGGTGCAGTCAATGTCCTCAGGGATATAGCCTTCAGGTACAGTGTAGCATGGTCAAAAAAGACCAGGATGAACCTGTTGCACAGGGTCATCTAGGGGTGAAGAGGCACAACAATGTCGCTCCCCACCCTTTCTACGGGGGTGCCAATGACTGGAAAGGAAACCAGGGAAACCTTCTGCTTCCCTCCTGACTTGTCCCTGGCCTGGCAGGTGGGACATAACTTGCAGAACGCATCTGAGGTCATCTTCATTTTAGTGAAAAACAAATAGTGGGGGAGGGTCATAAAGGGCAATTATTTAACGACCAAGGCTACTCATGCCCCTTTAATGGCAAAAACAAATAGAAGAAACCTGGTCAGAAAAACTGTGAGTATGTCATGCTGAGTCTGAGACCATGAGTCCATTGATGACACTAAAGTGATATCACAGGGCTAGAAAAATTCCCATCAGCCCACCCTTCTGGTGGAGTATCGTCACGTGGGAGATGTAAAAAACTTCAAAATCCTTCTGTGCATCAATTTCAGGTGCTGTAAGAATTGGATTTATGATACATCTCCCACGTGACGATACTCCACCAGAAGGGTGGGCTGATGGGAATTTTTCTAGCCCTGTGATATCACTTTAGTGTCATCAATGGACTCATGGTCTCAGACTCAGCATGACATACTCACATCTTCATTTTAGGCCAATAAAAGTTGGTGCAAAACTGCCAAATGCCTTGTATTGCCCCAGATGACCTGCCAGGCAAACGTCTTGAGCCAAGAGCTAGCTCGTTGAGCAATGTAAAAAAAGTGTCGGAAGCTAACACCGAGTCTACATGCACGCTATAATACATCAAGAATGCTGTGTCCACCAACCAGCAGCTGTTTTCAGTACCCCAGATAAAGAGCTCTAGGAATGTAGGAAGTTCCTTTGACTTCCTGGCCCCCAAGCTCTGGAATGCACTCCCACAGCACTTAAGGAATATGGAATCCGAACCAAAATTTAGGAAACTGTTAAAAACAGTCATGTTTGATTAAAGTAATCTCTTGAGAAGTTCCTGAAGCTGGTTAGCACTGGGGGGCCCTTCTGGATAGCCATGTCCTCTAGAAATTCCCTTGAATAGAATAGAAATGTTCCTGCAGGAAGGACCTGTAGCACTGGGCGACCACTAACACAAGGGTTGCCCATGCTAAGTAACCTTAAGATCACTGTATAGGGGACCATTCTACAGTAAATCAGGCAATCACCAGAGGTGTTGTCTGCTCCTTGGGCTTCGGACTGCCACCATAGGTCTTCCAGGGTAGGGTACTCCTTCTGCGCTCTGCAGATCTCCTCCCTTGTGGAACCTTCATTCTTCTGCCAATTTATCATTTCCGGTAGGTCTTCCAGGGCAGCAGTGTTCTACCCTGTAGGTTGTGGGCATCACCCTCAGGCTCAGCCTCCTCCCAGATCAAGGGAGATCCAGGAGCAAGTTTCCCATGCTCCTTGCCCTTTCTCTTTTGGCAGGCACCTCTGCCATATATTCAGGCTCCATGTCCTTCTGACTACCCTCTGAGGAGGCTGTGGACCATGTGATAAGGCACACTCACTCAGGCAGCCCCAAAACCTCCAGGTGGAACAGGAGATACACATCTTTCCAGGTGGTGTGATCCAGGTCATTACTGATCAGACAATCCACAGGCATGGATGGACTCACAGCTGCCCTCAAAGAAGCTGAGACCCCCTTGCCCAGTCACAGGGAACCAGAGTCAATGGATAGTGACTCTCATAGTTATCAGCTACCACAACCTGGTGGACTACATTAGGGCCCACCTTCTCTGACGACACCAGATAAACCTGGTGTTTGCGATGTTGGCTCCTGTGTCCCTCAGACCTTCCACCCTTTGCCCATTGATGGTTGCTCACTCCTGGTGCTTCAGGTATTACTAGGCATATGGGCTTTTGGCACCATCTCTATGCCACTGAGGGACACTAAGTTAAACTCTGCACTGTCCCTATACTATGTAAGCCAATCTCCTCCCCAAATGCTACACTAGCTAACGCTGGTGTCTGCCCTCCAGAGGGGGCCTGTGCCCGCTTAGAACACTTGGCATCACCTTTGAAGCACCCAACCTGATGGCTCTCATAGCACTTAGGGGTGAACTTCCCTGAGAACCTATGGTCAGGGAATCCATTCTTCTTCTCAAGTGGGGTTTGGGAATCCTGCCCTGTGAAACTATTTAGGGACCTTTAGAGAACTCCTTATTTTAATTTGTATCTGCCCCCTCTTTCCTCTGGTAGGGACCTTACCCACCCTTGTGGTGATACTCCACAGATACCTACTTGTGGACACTGGTGCAAACTGCTAAGTCAGTGGTTCGCATCCTTGGCAAGGTCCCTAGGGTCATTGAGCTTGCTATCAATCAGATGTTAGCACAGATATGTAAAACAGACTGAACATGTATTCTCTTGCCACCAAATTGTGCAACCCCTGTAATCTTTTACTTCACTGCCCGTCACCCAATCACCCAGTGCCTTGCAAAAGGGATCAACAGAATCCAACCACAACTTCTCTAGGGCCAGTAGGGCATCCCTCTGTTCACTAGGTATATGCTTTTCAGAGACTAGCCTCCAAATCTTCCTCAGGCACCCTGTTCCTCTCCAGAGTAAACTCATAGGCTTCAATCCACTTGTCAATGTCATTTCCCACAGCAAAGTTAGGCACCAGATCCTTTGGAAAGAGAACCCTCTTGTCTCCAGAGGGCACTGTGGGTATCCTGTCACTGGAATTGCTGGGATCGGCCTGTCTTACTATGATGTTCAGTTCACTGAGGCTCCTTTCCTGAGCCAGCCGCTCTAAGCCCGGTTTCTTATCCATAGCCAGTTTTTATTTCCTCCATTTTGAGTTTGGCCATCTCCAGCCTAAACTCCTTGTCAGCCTTCCTGTCTGCCAGCTGCTTTGGGGACAGACCTTGGGAAGATACACAGCTCTCCACTCTGGCTGGGAGATCCATCGCAGGAGACAAGTCTTCCGCCTGAACTGAATGCTGCATCTCAGGACTGGTATACAGATCCCCTCCTTTCTTATCAGCATCATTAGTCCCTTCTGTTGCTGTAACCAGTGACTAATGGACTTCCGCCCAGGCTCTCAGTGCCTTTTGAAGCTCCAGATTTCTGGTGTTGCTCTTGGCTGAAAAGTCCTCTCTCCTTGCAGAACTCATTGAGCTCCGCCACAGTGTAGGCATTCATGCTGGAAGCTCAAATTCCATCCTTGCAGGTGTGGTTTCAGGCACAAGCAGAATAGGAGGGATTTTGGAAAAATCTAAAATGTCAATAAAGGAGAATAAAAAAAAAACGTTGAATTGGAATCTAACTATGTATCACTGTAAACCACTGCAGAAGCACAAGTCCTTATACCACGTCTGAACACCAATGTTGGAAATTTGGTTACTGGCTAGAGGGTGGAATCCTACTCATCCTGCAACCACAATCTCTGTAAGGGTGAAACACAAGCAAATCCCAATTTACCCTGTACTTAACCCTCTGGTAGTTTGACACAAAATCAGGCAGGCGTAACTTAGAAGCAAAGTGTCAAGAAGTTGTGCAGCACTCCAAACAATAGTAAAGTGCAAAAACAATACAAGAAATATCCCATACCGATTAGAAAAAAGTTGATTTTTTATAAATTGACACCAAAACAACAAAAATCTAATCAGTCAAACTGAAGATTCATTGCAATTTTAAAGATTTCAGGATTTCAGGTAAGTAAATCGCCTAAAAGCACAATGCGCCACTTGTGGGCCTCTGGTAGTGTGAGACTGGGTGAAAGTCATAAGTTCAGGCCAACCACAATGGAGGGCGGGCCAGGTACAGATCCCAGGTTAGTCTTGCTGAAAGATTTACCTTTGAAAGCCCAGCGTGAAGAGTTCTTTTCATGGTGGATGGGGAATAGAGGAGCAAGGAGAGGATCATGGATGGTTGTCGATGTGGAGCAAAGAGCAGGGTGGTACTGCAGTAGGTCATTGCTGCAGTGAGAAACTCCTGTTGGGCACTGTGAACAGCCATTGATGCAGCTCCGCATTGGTCGTCTCTGCAGACTGCCGAAGCTGTAGCCTTAAGTGTATATCTCACGCTGCAGGGCATCCACTGGCAGTTGCTGTGGCACAACAAGCCATGTTTACTGGAGCTGCGCATTGGCTGGCAGCATGGGCGGCAAGATCCTGGCACGAAGAGCCTTAAACTTCAGGATTTCTACTTTCTTTGAGTGGGGAGCTCAACTGATGCTGCACCAAACATTTATATACTGAGATATATTTCTGTAGAGGGAACAGTTCTCTGTTACGAAGCTAGGTCTTGGGATGTTTGCAGGTGTTGGTGCGTTCCTTCTGATATTAGTTGGCACTCTCTCTGACTGCAGTGCCTATTCTGGGCTAGGTGGTTTGAAGGGTGGTTTGGCACCGAAAGCAGTGGGTCTTGTTTCAGTATCATGTTATTCCTACTGTTGTAAATTGGGTGCCATTTAGTAGAATTGTTTTTCTTGTCAATCTTGTGATTATGTAGGAAAGAGTCAGCTCTTAGCCAGTCTTGGGAAGGTCATGCGGTTATCAGTAGCCCTTATCCTTGATGGTAAAGAATTTTGCAGTTTGGCTGCTTTTGCTGAGAACATGCCAACAATGTGTTTATTTAGGTTGTTCACTGGGATTGTGAGACTAGGTGCTAGTCTGGAGTACAGATTCATGGGTTGGAAGTTGTTGGTGATTTTCTTCCTGAGGAATATGGGCCCTTTACCATTTATTGCCTTATGGGTGATATAAAGTGGCTTTAAAGTAGATCTTCTAGGTACCAGTATCCAAGCGAGTGGATTCAAGGCAGGGGGGTTTGGGCTCATACCTTTACATATAAGAGTAGTGTACCAGGAGAGTTTTGAATTGTCTGTCATCTCATGATTGATATAAGAGAGACATGGCATAGGCCATTAACGTGATTGAGTTTTGATAAGCCAAGGTATATAGTGGCTTTTTTTTGTTGCAGTTTTATACAGCACGAACTCGACCCACAGGTAATGAAGGGCTTCACATGGGCACCAGTTATGTTACACAGGGACACATTCATTTTTGGTGGGTGCGGGGAGATTCAGTGATTTGCCCAGAATCAGAGGATGTTGACCCGACGCCGGGACCCGGACCTGGTTCCCCAGTTACAAAGTCGGAAGCTCTGGCCTTTACGCCACATCCTCTCTTGAGCCCAATGTCGGAAAATGTGTTGCAGAGTTGTTCGGAAGAAGCAGAGTCCTTCGAGATGGAAGACAACATCTTGGTTAAAAGTGGCTCTACTTGAATGTAGGCTTAGTTCGAAATTAGAGGGAAAACAAAAGAACCCATAGCTCTCTTATCCATCTCTGGCCCATGGCAGTCAAGTGCCCCGGAGCAAACCAAAGAACGATAGGAAAATCTCTGGTGGAGTTCCACCCACATCAACTACACGGGCATTGACTGAGGTGCTGACAAGCTGTTGAACACATGCCATATGATATATTAGGAACTTGGCCTTGTGAAAAGTTCACAAACTTCAGCGGACAATTTCAAGGAATTCCTTACCAATGCCAAAACACCGAGAAATTGCGGCATGCAGTGCTGTTGCGAAGTCATGTAACAGAACAAACACTGACAACAATGGAAAAAGCACTGCAGAATTTCAATAGTAGAATTTGGGTACCCATGCAATGAAACATATGCATGGACTGATGTGAAATGTTATCAGTCCTGCACACATCCATCAATATATATACACATAGATAAATGTTTCAGCTTGTCGACCTGAGCAAATATCCCATGATGCAGCCGCAGAGGGCCAAAGCTTGATGACTTCTCGCCACAGCTTGGAACATATTTCCTCACAGAGGTGAATTAGATTAATTTTTATCCATAGTAAAAATAAAAGCTTGAGCTTTTCGTAGAGCACTCGGTATATCGATAAGTATAATGTATTATTATCTAGGAACGTAACAGAGTTAATATTCAGTATTGTAATATGATCTCGTGAGTTACAGGTATGAGTCAGAACAATAATCTTGTTGGATATTAAGCTAAAAAAACAGAGAAGAGAGGAGGAAGAGATCGAATAAACTAAATGAAACAATTTAAAACCGGAGTCACTGCATAATCCCTGCAATTCTTGATGCAGTATGTGCTCATGGAGGATTTATTTATTTATTTATTTGAATGACCATATATCTTGATATAAATGGTTTGGATTGTTACCAGAGAACATGGCTTTATATCTGGATAATTTTGTCGTGTGTATACTCCGTTCTATAAATCTTGCAACACTTGCGCTTTTGCGTTAAATGAAAATATTGTTTTCCCTCCTCCCAAGCCCACAGAGAGAGTCCGTCTCTGTTTTAAATTAAGAAATCTAAATTGCTTTGAAAAAATTGAACTCAGTCATATGTGTGTAAGGTATGAAAGTTTACAATTCTATCATAAACATGCACACACACTGGCATATAATGTGACCCACATAACCAGTCACAGCTCCATCTGACCTGCAGCTGACTTGATTATCAATGAACTGCACAAAGAAGAGGATTACTTTGTTCGTTTTGATGCGACCGTACGCTCGCTCATTTTGTGAGCCGTAATCTTTTTTTAATCTAATTAGTGCTAGCAAGACAGCTGGCATCGAGCTCGAATCACGAGGCAGTTACCATTTCCAGCGCCCTGAGTCGAGACCCTCACGGGTGACATGCCTTGCTTTATAAATCATTGATTGATTCATATATTGTAAATATTTGTAATATGAAAATCCTGTCACTGTTCACAGGGTCCGATCACAACCTGGCTTCTGTAATTAATTTGGTATCAGATAGACATCAGGCACGTTGTCGGCAGCTGTCTTGCTAGCACTAATTAGATTAAAAAAAGATTACGGCTCACAAAATGAGCGAGCGTACGGTCGCATCAAAACGAACAAAGTAATCCTCTTCTTTGTGGGTATACAACCTTTACAACGCAACTTTTACCACGACCTACCATTACCACGTATTTTTTACAACGCAGGATCCATGACAACGCATACCATTACCACGCATGTATTTACAACACAGGTACTTTTACAACGCATACCATTACAACGTAAGTATTGGTAAGTATATTATTTTATTAAAAATATTATTTGGGTTTTTTTGTAAAGGGGTATTTTTGGGTTCAGGGTCAGTTTTTAGTTTTTGGGTAAAGGGGTATTTTTTGGGTTCCGGGTCAGTTTTAGGTTTTTGGGTAAAGGGGTATTTTTAGGGTTTAGGGTCAGTTTTCAGTTTTTGGGTAAAGGGGTATTTTTAGGGTTCAGGGTCAGTTTTCAGTTTTTGGGTAAAGGGGTATTTTTAGGGTTCAGGGTCAGTTTTCAGTTTTTGGGTAAAGGGGTATTTTTAGGGTTTAGGGTCAGTTTTCAGTTTTTGGGTAAAGGGGTATTTTTAGGGTTCAGGGTCAGTTTTCAGTTTTTGGGTAAAGGGATATTTTTAGGGTTCAGGGTCAGTTTTCAGTTTTTGGGTAACGAGGTATTTTTAGGGTTCAGGGTCAGTTTTCAGTTTTTGGGTAAAGGGGTATTTTTAGGGTTCAGGGTCAGTTTTTAGTTTTTGGGTAAAGGGGTATTTTTAGGGTTCAGGGTCAGTTTTGGGTTTTTGGGTAAAGGGGTATTTTTAGGGTTCAGGGTCAGTTTTGGGTTTTTGGGTAAATGGGTATTTTTAGGGTTCAGGGTCAGTTTTGGGTTTTTGGGTAAAGGGGTATTTTTAGGGTTCAGGGACAGTTTTGGGTTTTTGGGTAAAAGGGTATTTTTAGGGTTCAGGGTCAGTTTTGGGTTTTTGGGTAAAGGGGTATTTTTAGGGTTCAGGGTCAGTTTTGAGTTTTTGGGTAAAAGGGGTATTTTTTGGGTTCAAGGTCAGTTTTGGGTTTAAATTTAAATTACATTAAATTAAATTGATTAAATTAAATTAAATTAATTAAATTACATTAAATTAAAATAAATTAAATTAATTAAATTAAATTAAATTAATTAAATTAAATTAAATTACATTATATTAATTTTAATTAAATTAAATATTAAGAAATATTATATACTTACCAATACTTACGTTGTAATTGTATGCGTTGTAAAGGTATATGCGTTGTAAATACATGCGTGGTAATGGTATGCGTTGTCATGGATCCTGCGTTGTAAAAAATGCGTGGTAATGGTAGGCGTGGTAAAAGTATGCGTTGTAACGTCATACATCCCAATTGAATGCTCCTGAGTACGCGAATGCGGAGGGATACCGGAGATTGTTAGTACGCATCGTGCTGGCTAAAATGAGCGATTTAAATACGCTGAGAAACTCAATTTATCCCTTCCTAATAGTGTAATACCACCTCGGGATTAGCAAAGATTCACACCATAATTGGGATTGATTTGCTGTAACCAGCACAACCTTTTTTTAAAGGTTCCTCAACCAGGGCCGGACTGGCCATAGCGGGCACCGGGCAATCCCCCGCGCACCGGTGGGGTGGTGGTTTTGGGTCCCTGAGGGCAAAATCGGCCCTGTACCAAAATCGGCCGAAACCAGCCCCGGCAAAGAGCTCCTCCAGCACCCCCAACGCCCCCCCCCCCCCTGGGAGAGGGGGCGGCCGAGCACTTTGCCAGGGCCGATTGTGGTCCCAGTCCAGCCCTGTCCTCAACTCCGGGTTATTTATTAATCAACCAATATACAAGACCCATTGAATATGTGTCTTTTGGCCAGATTAAGATTAGTATATCTCAGGTCACCAATTTGAGAAGACACTAATCTGAATTACACGACTTTTTGAAACCAGAGTTCATCACCTATAATACTTGTCATTCCTGAAGATGGTCTCTTAATGAAAAAATTGAGACCGAAACGTCGACCTACGCTTTTTCTTCTGAAATTTGTTTAATCTCCATCAGGAAGAAAAGTGTTGAAAATTGTTGCAATGAAGGCTCTGAATTATAGACTTTTTCCTTCTTGTTACATTGTCTGAATTTTTAAGTACCCTTATCTGTTTTGATTGGATTCTCCAAGATAAAAAGTGAATATTTTTCTATATACACCCACTTCTGGTCTAATTTTTTGCACGATTTTGCACTTATGATTCACATTCTGTATGAGATATATTGTTTTTACCTGTGATTTTGATTCACTGAATGAAGAAATTGACCAGTATAATCAGCTGCTGAAAGAAATTAATTAGCAAGGTAGCCCATTTGTCTGGCCTTGAAACTTAAAAATAAATCAGCTAAATCTTCGAATAAATCCCTTGGAGGCACACTTACCCTATCACTCCTAATAAGAAGTCATATGACTTGTAGGAAACTAAGTATATTGAATTGGCTAAAAGTAAAGAAGAAAGGATTCTGGAAATGCATAAAATGCAAGGAGTACTCGTATTGTCAAAATAAAACCTCTTTTGAACTTCTACACGGGTAAACAAGAGAAATTAAGGAATGGATAAACTGTGACACCACACATGTTGTGTATGTGTTGGAGTGTGGATGCAGGAAAAAATATGTAGGCAGTACAGTGAACAAATTAAAACTATGTATCCTACAGCATCTACGTTCCATCACAATACATATGCAATGGCAAAACACATATGAGAAATTTGCAATGGTAATTAAAAAAAAAAACGTACGATTTTAAGACATACAATATGTGATAAAGAAACCTAGAGGTGGTGATGCTGAACTGTCCCTGAGAAGATCTGCAACATAGTGGATTATTTCAGTGGGAAGAGAAACACCGTAAGGACTTAGCACAGATGCTAAGTTTCATGTCCATTTGTGAGACAATTTTTGTAGGATGTCCATAATGTTTCTCATTTTCTCTCCCTTTTAACTACAAAAGTGCTTTTTTCTTTAAAAAAAAAAAAAGAAGGACCTTTTATTGAGGAGTTATATTATTTCACTTTACTTGGCAGCTATGTGTAGGAAGAATCTTGGGAAGGTCCAAGCATAAGTCTTCCACTGTATTGCCTAACCCGATTAGAAAGGAGAAATGTTTTACACTAAGCAATAATATTTATTGGTACCATAGATAGGTTTGCTTATTTTCAAGACCTGAGAATTTACACTTTCTCCATATATTCTGTGTTTAAAACTAACTGTGGAAATGAATTAACTTTATGGATATACGTTGTAGTCTGGTTATAAATAAGGAGAATTTCTTTTGCAACTCATGCAACTTGTACACCATGCACATTGCACTTATATGGTTGATGGTACCTATAAAAAATGGGATGGAAATGAAATGGTTATATGTACAAATTAGAATGGTAAATGTATAGGAACTACTGGATAGGACCGCAGGATAAGATAGGTCTCGCTCTCAACACATTCTACTTTATAGATGCACCTTGTGGAGGAGTTATTCTCTCTGACTATGGTGTACTTTACATATACTTTTTGAGATATAGTCACTTTATGAGGATTTCACTTTATAGTGCAAATGAACGGACCTGAAGGAGGTAATATATGTATATTAGGTCACATGAGTATGTTGCACTTTATTGATGTACTTTATGTAGGAGATCTTCCTGTGGATATCATGAAATTGATATGCAGCTATGGGTATTAATGCACTTTATAAAGCTTGAACTTTAATGTAGGTAATTCAATGTGCTTGAAGGAGAGAAAATATATGAATATATGCATATTGAAATCCAAACACTTCAAGATTTAAGCACTTTGCTTGTAATATTGTAAATATACACTGTTTGATCATATTATATTGTGCAGACAACATATAAATATCAGTGGAGTAACAAAGGCCCATGGAGCCCCCGCAATGCCGGGGGGCCCGAGCTCCAGGGGGCCCCCTCAGCGCAGTACCATGGCCTGAGAGCTCCCAAGTAAGCCAAGAAGGGGTCCCTCCATGCACTTTGCAGGGGAGCCTCCTCAAATTTCGTTAGGCTACTGGTAAATACAGATTGATAACACTTCTGAAGGTAAATCCTAGAGTATCCAACAGAATTGCCATGTAAGGAATCAAGTGAAGTTAACTTTAAAGCATATAAGGGACCAGATACCATTGTATTTGGTCAAATGAAAATCTCGCTAAATGAAAAAGCGAAGAAATGAAAGTACAGCTGCTAGTGTTAAAATAATTCAAAACATGCAATGTGTTAGTTTGTATAAAAGTGTCACAGATCTATCCTTGATTTTGTCATGACAATGCTCATGCTGATCATTCAAGTACTTTACCAGACAAAATGTAAAAATGTCAAAATTAAATTTTTTAACATATTGTAAGTCTTCCTTGGTCTCCCCCTCCTCCCTCGTTGTATTAATTGCAATAAGAGAGATAAAATGGGGATGTTTGGACAGACAGAATAAATGAGTCAGGAAGCAGTATGGATGTGTTTTTAAGAGGTGATGGGATGAAGGCTTCATCGACACTCTACACTTGTAACTCTATGGCCCAGTGGAAGGCTTCGACCGTAAATTGGTCACCATTACTGTAATGGTTGGCAACTCTGGCAGTCTAGTTGCCGACCGGAACTTGTGCCCACGTCATCTGCAGGCCAGGCAGGTCTGCGAGGTCAGAATAAAAGGGGAGAGCCCGCATGTGGGTCAGCTCCCGACACAGTATCACTGTGTGTGTGTGCCCACCTTTATCTAGGCCCGGTGTAGTAATTAGGCCATACCTGCATCGCCGGGTGCCCAGGCTAGCACAATGGCCGCACTATTGCACTTCAGTGATGAATTAAAATAAAATGACTGTGAAAGACTCGCTGTGCTGTGCCCCCTACTTCTTTGTCAGAATTGTGAAACAAGGGCAGCCGCCCGTGCAACATTGGCGTTTGAAGAAGTGCTCGATGGAATTATATATACATGTTCATTTTTTATGAGAACTGCGCCGTCTGCACTCGCTTTTCATGGTTACATATTCCACCTTTTTGTACCAGATTAAAAACAAATTCTGTACAACAGAGCAAAGTGGCTGTAATTTGATTTATTTCCATTGGCTTGAGTTATTGTTATGTTATGTTAAAATCAATTTGTAGAGCGCTCGTACGCCCGTGGGCTTCATGGCGCTATAGGAAAAGTGAAGAATCCGTCCAACATAACACTGAGCTAACAATGGCTAATGGTAGGCTTGAGAGAACAGCCAAGTTTTTAATCCCTTACGAAAGGTGAGTAGATCCTTACTCTGCCTAATCGGTAAGGGGATGGAGTTCCAAAATGAGGCTGCTAGATGGCGAAAGCAGCAGCCTCCCTGTCGCTTCCTTTTAAAGCGAGACAACTCCAGTAGGGATTTTTGCGCAGAGCGTAGGCTTCTGGTGGGTATATATTTAGAAATCAGACAACGAATAAAGGCAGGGCCTTTATCTTGTGTGGCCTTGAAGGTGATACAACCTGCTTTAAAGGCTATGCGCTGGGAGATCGGAAGCCAGTGTAGCTTTTCTAGTCCTGGTTTAATAGAAGACCATTTTGGCTGTTGTAGAATGAGTCTCGCCGCCTGATTCTGGACAAGTTGAAGTCTCTTCGACAGGCCCACTGGAAGTCCCAAATAGACGCTGTTGGAATAGTCCAGGCGGGACATGACCAAAGCAATAGTAACCTGGATTAAGGCAGACTGGGTGAGGAGGTGAGCAATTTTTTTTATTTTCCTCATTTGAAAAAAACTTGCTGAGACCACGGCGCCCACCTGGGTTTTTAAGGACAGGTCCGAGTGGAGCATGATGCCTAAGCTCTTTACAACAGTGGACCTTACAGGGGGGATGCCCAGGTCTGCTGGCCAGAAGTTAACATTCCAGCTGGATAAACTGTTCCCGGGCAAAAGTAGTTCTGTTTTGCCCGGGTTGAGTTTTAGATGATTTTCGTTCATTGTTATTGTTATTGAATGTATGTCAAGGATTTTGTATGATAGTATATGCACAGGATTTGTTGGATTACCTTCAGGTTACACATTAGGTAATACTCTCACTGAGTCTCACTGGACAAGGGTTTTGTTTAGTATAATTACCCTAGTCCCCGTGGGCATATAGGGTCCTTGATTAATTGACACCTATTAAAATATACATAGCGCTAAGAACTGCGACGTAAGGAAAACCAAGATATTGATACCTATTTTAAGTAACGAATATGTCCTTGCCATAACTCATGGATGCTAGTAGTACTAACTTTTATGTTAAACAAGCGAATAAGTATTCGGGTCCAAACACTACGGGAGTTTTTTAGTACCGTTGCTACTGCGAAGCCATTTAGTCCGTGCATGAAGGGTTTGAATTTTTAAATAAAGACCCTAAACTCGTCAATACGAGAGGCAAATCCATGTCCTGAATTAGTTTTGCAAAATAAGAGATAACTTCAGAATGACTCAAATGAGGGTAAAAGTAAGTAACAGGAGTTTTTTCATTCTGATTCGAGAATAAATGTGTTGGAAGTGCACCTAGGGTTCTGATTTGCAATAATACTACCAAAATGCCTACTATTCCTGAATTTCACAACTCAGACTCCTAATGTTGCTGCTTTGTTTCTCATATTAAGGGGTCGTATGTTTTATGAGCAACTCTCAGAGTGTTCTGACGACAGCAGGCATCATGGGCAATGACAGCCCTCCTCAAGGCCGAACACTCAGCATTTTTAGAGGTATTTTTCGTGTTTGGATTATTTTTTATATTTTCAGCTGTGGGATATTGAGGGGCACATGGTGCAAGAGCGACGCAAATGAAAAATGAGATTTATGAAGCCATGCAAGGCTACCTTGCGTGGCCCTGCGCGGCTTCATAAATCTCGAGTAATGTAACGCAGCGCAAATTGCTGCATCACATTACTCTGCACCAGTGAGGCGTTTCAATGGGTGTTGCATGGGTGGTCCCATGCAACATCCATGGATTTTGATGCACTCCCAGATTTAAAAGACAAGTAAACCTGGGTATGTGCCATAAAGGTACGCCTCCCCAGGAGAGGCGTAACGAGGAGAAATATATTTATTTCTCCTACTTACTCTTTCTATGTGTGCTGCATTCTGCTGCGCTGTGCCACTTATTCATAAATTTGGCCTTAAGTGATTGGCTCAGGCTCACAGGATACTGAGCCAGTACCCGGTCTTCAACCTACTTCCCCAGTTCCAAAGTCAACCGCTCTGGCTGAGTGAACATTTCTTTTGAGATTGAGATTGAGATGTTTTCTATGAAAAGCTACATGCTGCCCTAAGGCATGGCCAAGTTTTCCGCAAACAACTTTACGAAAGGCGATCCATGTTAAAAATATGAGGAGTCTGGTCGGTTGAAGGGGCATGCATTTTTTGATGTATGCTGGTTTCTCATTGTGCAGGATTTTGTATGCGCGGGTCAACATCTTGAACTGGCATCTCTTCTGGATCTGGAGCCTGTGTAGCTTCTTGACGTGCAATGTGATGTGGTCCGCCAGTGGAGGTCAAGGATGAGTCTTGCAGCTGAGTTTTGTATTGTCAGTTGTCTCTTCAGGAGACATGCGGTGATTCCTACTTAGAACGTGTTCCTATAATCCTGCCTGCTGGTGATGAGGGCCTGCGTGAATCCCCTTCTGGTGTTGACTGCGAGCCACCTGAAGATCTTGCAGAGCACGCATATGGTTTGGAAGCAGGCAGATGAGACTGCGATTACCAGTGTCTTCATAGCAAGCTTTCTGTCCAAGATGATGGCGAGGTTACAGGCATAGTCTGTCGGGGTGGGGGCTGGGTCGAGTTCAACAGGCCACCATGCATCGTTCCACGGCGAGGTGTTGTTCCCAAAGATGAGGACTTCAATCTACCTCATGTTGAGCTTAAGACTGTTGTCAGTGATGTTCATCATATATCTGTGGAATCTGGTTCTGCTGGTGGAGAGGTCTTCTGACAATAAGGGGTCCATTATGATATCGGGCGGATTTCCTCCGCCAGGCTGGCGGTAGCCACCGCCAGCCTGGCGGAGGTAATCCGCCCGATATCATAACCAGATTTCCCCCCCGCCATATTAGGATGGCGGAGGGGACCACAGCGGACAGAAAGACCGTCCGCCGCTTTTCCGCTCTGGTCGCCTTGCGGCCGGGGCGGAAAAGGAATAATATGGTGGCGGTGTCTAATAGACACCGCCAGACATATTATGATGTGTGGTTTTCAGTGCCTTTCCGCGGCGGCATCGAAAGGCATGCGGTCTTCAGTCTGGGGGCCCCCTACGGGCCCCCAGAGTGAAGTACAAGTGGGGGGTGCACATGGGGGGTACCTGTGGTACCCCCCTTCATTGTTATTTACAAAGTGGCAGGCACCGCGCGGTGCCTGCCGCTTTGTAAATGACAATGTGAAAGTGCATTTTCAGCATTGTGGTGGGCGGTGCAGAGAGCACCGCCCGCCACAATGCTGAAAATACAGGATGTGCCCGCCACAGTGGCTGGCACATCCTAATAGCACCCCCGGGACCCCCGCCCTTATGGCGGGCGGTCCCGATTTACGATGGGATGACGGGCGGGCAAAGTCCGCCCGTCATCCTAATGAGGCCCTAAGAGTATAGCTGGGTTTCATCGGTGTAGAAGATGATGTTGAGTCTGTGCCATCTGACAGGGCTGGCCATGGGGGTCTTGTGCATGTTGAAGAAGGTGGGGCTGAGGGAAGAATCCTTGGGGTATGCCGCAGATGATCTTGTTGGTTTTTGAAGTGAACAGTGGGGGATGGACCCCCTGAGTTCTTCTGCTGGGGTATGAGGAGATCCACTTGATGGTGTCTCCCTGGATTCCGATGTGGTGGAGACTGTTGATCAAGATGTGGTGGTAGACAGTGTCAAAGGTGGCTGACAGGTCCAGGAGGATGAGGGTTGCCATTTCGCCGTTGTCCAGGAGGGCCCTGATGTCTTTGTGACTGAAGTCTGGGCTGTCTCAGTGCTGTGGTTGGCTTGGAATCAAGATTGAGGGAGGTCCAGGAGGTTGTTGTGCTCCAGGTGTTCAGTGAGCTGCTGGTTGTTTGGCTTCTCAAGAACCTTCCCCGGAATGGGGAGCATGGAGCTGGGCCAGTAGTACTTTGGTTCTGTTGGGTCAGTGGATGGTTTCTTCAGGAGAGGCCTCACTTCAGCTTGCTTCCAATCCTCATGGAAGGAGGCCAAGGTGATGGAGGTGATCAGGAATTTCTTGAGCTTGTCACCAATCGTCTTGTTCCCGAGGTTGAAGAAGTGGTGGGGGCAGAGGTGCCTCTGAGTGCATGGTTCATGGTGGAGATTGTGGCTTGAGTTGAGAGGGTTTCAATCGGCGAGCAGGTGCTCGAAGTTTGTTTTCGTGGGTGTGAACATGCTGGTGCTGTTGGTGGGGGGGTTGGGTTTTGAAGTTTTTGTAGATGACTGAGAGCTTGTCGTGAAAGAATCCGGCAGAGTGTCACATAGTTCTTGGGAAGGGGGATGTCGTTCTCGGTGACTGCGAGTTTGGAGAATTCCTTCACGATGCGGAAGAGCTCCCTGCTGTTGTTTGTGCTGGCTTCTTGACAGTCTGTTAGGCTTCTTTGATTCTTTCAGGAGACGGTGTTACTGTTTGAGTGCCGTCTTGAAGGTGGTATGGTCTCCTGTCCCTTTGCTAGTGCATCATTTAATTTCAAGTTGCTGGCAGCTGCATTTTGCAGATTTCAGCTCTGTGGTGAACCAGCTGGCTCTTTTGGCAGGTCCTTTGGATTTGGCTGGTGTTAGAAATGTGGGTCTAGTTGGCAGAGGTAGGTACCTTTGTCAAAATAGGGACCCCTCTTTCTAGTCAGAATAAGGGAGTTACACTCCTAAAATAACCCCTCCTCACCCCCTTGGTAGATTGGCACGAGCAGTCAGGCTTATCTCAGAGGCAGTGTATAAAGAATTTGCACATAACCAACAGTAATACATTGAAAACACCACAAAAAGGACACCACACCAATTAAAAAAAATTAAAAATTTACATATACCAAAAAATGATAACAATCCAACATAAAGTACTTATAAAATATATGCTTTACAAGATATCCTTAAAGTTGCAGAAATATCTCAAAAATACAGTTCTTCGGAGTCGGTAGCTCCATCTGTAAATACCCCGATACTGAAAACACCAGACTACAACAGTTCTGTCTGAGCACGTCTGTCGGGGGTGTCCGCGGACTCGTAAACAGCACCTTTTGTATTGCGGCCGACAGGTTGGTTGCGATGTGAAGTGAAGTGGTGCAGCGTGAGGGGCCATCAAGGTTAGGTGCAGGCAGCAGCTTGTGACGGTCATCCAGCAGCGTTGGTGCATCGGTGGTACCAGGACTGCATTGCGGAGTGAAGATGGTGATCGAGACAGATCGTGGTGCAAGCGACAAGGCCGGTTGCGGGAAGCGGGCGTCGGTCAGTCCAGACTACGGTGTGGGGCAAGGAAGAGTGTCGTGAAACTTACGAGTGGTGTTCCAGCCATGATGAGGTCAAGGGTGTTGAAGTCAGCAGGCAGCGACAGGGTCGGTGAGACCAGGGTGGCGAAGTGAAACATGGCGGTGCCGAGTGCAGTGCTCACAAGTCATGGTCCAAGCAGGGGCTCAGTGGTGGCGATCGTCATCGTCGGTGGGACCAGTGTTGCAGTACAAGATGCGGCAGTGCCTTCTGTAGTGCTTCAGGACACGGAGCCAGCGACGGAGTCGGTTGCTTTTCCCTTCTCTGTGGCAACTGAAACAACGGTTCCAGAGGTGGTACACAGAGGTTGGTAAAGTCTTTGCAGCCTCTGAGACTTCATAAAAGAAGGCAAGCTCTACTGCAAACCCTTGGAGATACTCAGCACAATTAAGGAAAGTTCAGTCCAGTCCTTTCACTGCCCAAGGCAGAAGCAGCCACTGCAGGCCAACCCAACAAAGCAACAAGGCAGCAAAGGACAGTACTCCTCCCAGCAGGTCTTCCAGCTCTTCTTTGTGGCAGGTTCCTTGATTCCATGAGTTCTGTGTAGTCTTTTATCTCCCTGCAACAGGAGGCAAGATCTACTTCAAGCCCTTGGAGAAAACTCTAACAGCAGGATAGTGAAAGTACAATCCTGTCCTTTCCCTGCCCAAGACAGAAGCAGCAAGCAGCAGATCAACACAGCAGAGCATGCAGCAAAGTGGCAGTTCCTCCTGACAGCTTTTCCAGCTCTCCCCCCTGGCAGGTTCCTTAGTTATGTTATGTAAATGGATTTATTAAGCGCACGAATACCCAGAGGTGTCTTGGTGCTGGTGGTCTGGAGTAAGCAAGGGCCTCTATTTATTAAACAGCCAGGTTTTCAGGGCCTTCCTAAAAGCAGACAAGGTTGGAAGTGTTCTAATGGAAAAAGAAAGATCGTTCCAGAGTTCAGTGGCTGCCACCCTCAAGCTTCTGCCACCCCATCTAGTTTTATAAAATTTCGGAGTTGCTATCAAATTAGTTTCTTCTGAGCGTAGATTCCTTTGGAGGGAATACCAAAGTAGCAGGTGTCTCTGGAAATAAGGACCAGTGTCACGAAATGCCCTATATGTAATACAAAGAGCCTTAAAGATGATTAGGTTCTTAACTGGGAGCCAGTGCAATTTTTTCAGTTGTTTTCTGACTGATTGAAACTTGAAGATTCCCAACAAAAGCCTAGCGGCCGCATTCTGTTTCATTTGCAACTTATATAGTTGCTTCTCAGGCATACCAAGATAGAGCCTGTTGCAACAGTCTAGTTTGGCAAGAACCAGTGAAGTAACTACTGTTTTCTTGTTGTCCGCAGGGATAAAAGTTAAGATTTTTTGGATAACCTTAAGAAGAAAAAAGCTTGATGAAGAGTCGGCATTAACTTGTGCCTCAGAGTTTATCTTATTATCAATAATCACAGTTTCTCTTTTTTCTTTTGGGCAGAGAGTGACTTTTCTCTGCCAAAGCCAGTTCTGTCCTCTATGGTCCAGTGTCCCGGCAGGAGGTGAAGACAGCATTGTCCAAGGCAGACAGGGCCTATTCAGGTGCAAGGGAATTCTCCTCCCACCACTCTAAATGCAGACCAGGCCTATTCAGGTACTAGTGAAAAATCCTCCCACTACTCTGAATGCAGCCCAAGCCTATTCAGCCAAGTCCTAACTCATTCAGGAAAGGCAGGACACACATCAACCGCAGTGGTCATCTGAGAGAATGTACATCCCCAGCCCCTGTAACGTCAAAGCTAGGCAGTCAATCCACAAACCAGCAGAGGCACACAGGTTGGCTATGCAAGAAAATATCCACTTTCTAAAAGTGATATTTTCAAACACACAATGTAAAAGTTATCTTTAATAAAAGATGTGTTTTTATTTTCTGAGTTCAGGAATACTAAACTCCATCTTTCGATATGGTCCCAATGGAAAGTTATACTTATAAGATGTTATAAATAAACTGCTATCCTATCCTATGGGACAGATAGCCTTTCAGTAGTGAAAAACAAAATACAGTGTAGTTCACTATCAGGACTTGTCACATACACCAGGACATGTCCTACCTTTCACATACATTGCACCCTGACCATGGGACTACCTTGAGTGTACCTTAGGGGTGTCTTACATGTAAGAAAAGGGAAGGTTAGGGCAGTGGCAGCTCTGAGTTTCATTTACATGCTGTTCATGTGGGTGGCACAATCAGTGCTGCAGGCCCACTAGCAGCATTTGATTTACAGGCCCTGGGCATACACAGTGCTCTGTACTAGGGACTTACCAGTAAATCAAATATGCCAATCATGAAATCACCAATTCATAAACACCATTTACATGGAGAACATATGCACTTTAGCACTAAATAGCAGTGGTAAAGTGCTCAGAGTCCTAAAACCAACAAAACAGGGTCAAAAACAGAATGCCAAAAAGTAAAACGACTAGGGGTAAACCCGCTGAAAAAGCCAAGTCTAACTGCTGGCTTGAAGGGGCAATTGTGATCCACTGAGAGAAGTTCTTTGCAGCCTGTTCTGGGTTGGAGGTTGTGTCTGGGAGGTGGGAGTTGAGAGCTTTGTACTCTCTTTTTCCCGTTTCTGAATGTGGGGCTTGGGGTCATGGTGGCCATGTTGGTAGGTCCTGAGATGTTTAAGTGGACACTGCAGTGGTTGGTCCTGGTGAGCTGTGAGACGTGGTTGTACTTAACTCTGTGGCTGGACATGAACGTGTGGTCAAGCATGTGCTCTACGATGAGGGTAGGGTCGGTGACAAGTTGCTTGAAGTTGATGTTGTTCATGCTTTCCAAGAGGTTGAGTCTGTTGGTGTCATTGGAGTTGCAAGGTGGAAGTTAAGATCCCTAGGAAGATGTAGTGCTCGAAATCAATGGCAATTAGGGTGATGAGGTGTGGGAGGGCATTGCAGAAGCAGGGGTGAGGTCCTGGTGATCTGTAGGCAATGGTGTATCTGACGGTGTATTTTCCGTGAAGTTGGAAGTTGAGATGCTCCATTACCATGGTATGGTTCAAGCAGTGGATGGTGCCCTTGTAGATTATGGCAATTCCTCCTCTGTGTTTGTTGGTTCAGTACCAGTGTATTATCTTGTAGCCTACGGGGTTGGCGATGATGAGGACGATGTCCTGCATGGAGGCAGTGTTCACCCAGGTGTCTGTAAGGAAGATAACATCTGGGGTGAGGGATGAGATCATGTTCCAGTTCTCTGTGGCATTTGCCGAGTGATTGTGCATTGAGTAGAATGCACTGGAGTTGTGCCATGGCATTCTCCATCAGCGTGGAACACACAGTCATGTTTGCGGTGTCTGTGGCATTGTTGATTGCTTCGGTGTTGCAGGTTAAGTGGCAGTGCTGGCAGGACAAAGGTCCTCTGATGGTGTGTGGAGATGGGCGGCAGCAGTTGCCGTTGTCGATGTGCCTGGGATCCAGGCTCGAAGGTCTGCACCTTTGGCACAGCTGCACTTCGGCCTCTATTAAGTAGGTCCTTGGAGGGGCACTGGATGGGGTTTGCAAGTGGCGGGAAGCAGGCAGAAGAAGCTGCGGCAGGGCAGGAAAGAATGAGCGGGTAAAGAAATGCCCAGATTATGATAGTACAACAACAAGGATAACAGCAACATTGGGGTAAACGATGGTTAGAGTAAGATTATTGAGTGAGAAAAACTATGTTTACAGGAAAAAAGAGGGAGAGAACACAGCGATTAATGGTGGGGAAAAAACAATGGTCAAAGGAAAAATGAGGGAGAGAGCACAGCCAGATTAATGGTGGGAGAATACAGTGGTTAAGGGAAAATCGAGGTAGTGAACACAGCAAGATTAATAATGGGAGAAAACAATGGTTAGGAGAAAAAGGAGGGAGAGAACACAGAGTATGACAAGTGTAGTGCAGCGGAGCTCAAGCTTGGAGCACAAGCTAGGCAGCTGCAGTGGGGGAGCTGGCCAGGGGTATAGTACATTAGATTTACTTACTTGAAATTAATAATGATTAGATTACAGTTGGGCGTGTCTGTGTAAAACAAAAGTCCCCGTCTGCCTGTCTAGTGTCAAATCAAGTATTGCATTCCATTTCTCCAGCACCAGGTCAGGTGGCGCAAGTCTTTTTCTGCTGAAACATATAATTTGGTAATAAGGCCCCTATTAGTGGCAAGTAACCCCAGGGAATTGAGGATATAACTCTCCCATGGCAGCCCAGAGACAATAGTATGTAAAAGTCAATACCAAGATATGTCGTTGTGTATGTGAGATGTTTGCGAGTGGCAAAAAGTCCCACAAGGGTAAGCATCCACCATTGTTTTTTATCCTGCCTTGTCAAGCATGTCTAGAGCTCTTGGATCCTTGTTACTAATTTGGCTGGGTGGAATAACAAGGGAAATACTGAAGAATATAAAGGTTTCTTGTTAGCCCGTGTCCCAAGAGCACACCAGGCATTTGTGGTGCAGTGAAAGGTGTTGAACTTGAGTGTAGCACATCAGCGCACCTCTGTGTCAGGACAGCTTTGAGCAAGATGAGGTTGGCATCATCATGCTCAACTGCCAGATGTGGCTTGCAGGGGAGGTACAAATAATGAGCGAAGTGGGCTTCTGCACATAGTAAATATAGTTTTAAGTCTGGTCACTGAAGCCCCCTTGCATATATGGGAGAGTTAGCGTGTCCCAACAGATCCTCGGTTGTTTTCCCACCCATACCAATGCTGTCATGTGTGCCCACAGTATTCAGAAAAAATGCTGCAGTAGGATAATGGCGATGTTAATAAATAGATAAAGAAATTTGGGTAACACAACCAGCTTCATGACAACTATTCTGTCTGCAAAGGACAATGGTAGTCTGCACTATCTATGCACTTGATCCTTCAGTTGTGATATGGCCCTGCCATTGTTATATCGAACCACCAGATCTGGGTCTCTATGGATCATGATCTCTATATATTTTACAGGGTTTGTGCTCCAAACTAAGGAGAACTCAAATGGAAGGATTGGGTACTAACAGCCAGATTCATCATCGGCATGTTTTGCGAGTCTTTAATAGTGAATAATAAGGAATCGCTATTACAGACTCGTAAAACGGGATTCATGTAGGAATCGCAATATTTATTGCGATTCCTACAGCTTCCTTATTTGCGATTAGCTAATTGCTAATCGCAAATAAGGAATAAATCCCCATTCATTCCTATGGGCCTAAAGGCCCATAGGAATGAATGGGAAGACATATCAATGTTCGAATCGCTATTAGCGATTAGCATTTTGATTTTGCGATTTCAAGGGTGCAGGGTTGACCAATGGACACCCTGTTGCACCCCCTGAAATGACATTGGATGCTGGTGTTACGCACACACATGTCCTTGGGACATGTGTGTGTGTAGCATACAACTTAGCGGTAAATAGCGGCCCAAATTTGCGAATTCGCAATTTTTAAATGTTTCATGAATTTCATTTAAGGAATCTCAAATAGAGATTCCTTAAATGCAATTCCTCGCAAATATGGGATTTCGCAATAAGCGAATTTTGCATTTGGGATGATGAATCCCAAATGCAAAAATTGCGCTCGCAAAGGGCCAGATTCGCAGCATCTGGCTCTTTGCGAGCCGAATTTTCTTTCATGAATCTACCTGTTAGACTTAAGGAAAAATGACCGATTCAGACCAGTTAATGCTCAGGCCCACGTAGTACTCAAATCGAAAGTACTTGCATATTATGAACGCTAGATGAATGATTGGGTTTCTTATGTACAACACCATGTCATCTGCTTATAAGGAGATACTAAGGGGACACAGTCAAAACTGTAATGCGGAAGGTGCATGGCGTTGAAGGAGCACACAAACTAGCGGCTTCAAAGTATAATAAATAATAGCGTTGATAAAGGGCATCCCTAGCTGTGCATCATATCAGTCGTGTTTCCATTAATATACAGCCGATGTAGGAGAGTAGGGTCTGCTAACCTATGGTCACCCCAATTTTTGCTTTTTGCTTCACTGGTTTTCGACTCAATGTGGCTGTGGGCCTGCTAATCAGACCCACAGCCTGCTGTTCTCTCTCTAAAATTCACAGACATGTACTAGAGGTACATCACCAATTTGGTACTGGACACCTTGTCAGCCCCTGTACCATGCACTATAGGTGCTCAGGGCAAAGGTGAATCCAAGGCCTAACAGGGGCTGCAGCATCTCTTTTGCCACCCCTGGCTGGTACTTAAATCGAAACAACTGGCTGTTCACACAGCTGGGGCAAGGTGGTGTAATCACCCCTTGCTTAGATATAGTATACCTATATCTAAACCTATATCTGGACACATATATACCTATAAGTCACTCCTATGGCAGGCCTTAACAATCCTGGAGGCAGAGTGCTTGCTTTTATGTGAGATGGTGCTCTAGCATGAGCTGAGCCTGTCTGCAGAGGTCAGAACCATTTCCGAGCAGCTGTTCTAGTGATACTGCCATACCATATACTCTTCAGTGCATTATAACCCTCGCGGTTAATGCTAACTCTGGTTTGGCTTTATCAAAACATGTTGTGTTTGGTGTCATACACTTTGGAATACTACCCCCTCGCCAGTTCTGGCAACGGGGGTAGCATTCCACCCTTCTAGAGGGAGAAGACATGTTACTTTACTGAAAACGCGGTTAATCCTAACCAGAGCCCCAGCATCACAAAATGGACGCTGCTGCCACAGACACGAGTCTGGCCTCCTGCTGCTGACCGAAACTTGGCAGAGGACGCTTGATCAAAGGATCTCCTGTCACAGGGAGGTGTCACACCACCCCAGACAGGAGATAGTGGATTGTAGCAGCGAGGGTTGAAAGAAACTAGACTAATTTTTTATTACACTAATTTTTTATTACACTCATTTTTTATGCACTGCTCACAGTTACAAACAAACATAATCCACCAGACATCCATCCATCACTCCGTATCTCCAATATATACCTATGGTGATAGAGTGGTGGCTAAACTACTGTGGAGTAGACCAAATGATGTACTGGGTGCCTAAAATCGCGTAACTGATGGACATTTTTCACAGTGGTTAACTGTCCAGTCTGTCTTCTACCTTCATAGTAGTAGCAGACACATAGCCAGCAACACATAGCATGTTTTGAGCTCACTATTAGACCCACAGTTATTTGTTGTTCTTAAATACTTGTGTGGGGGGTATAACTGTGCTCAGGTCTTAAAACACTTCCCTTGAACCCTAGAATAATTGTTTGTTGATTGTAGGTGTCACACCACCCCAGACAGGAGATAGTGGATTGTAGCAGGGAGGGTTGAAAGAAACTAGACACTGCCTGGGGCACGCAAGGTGTCCCTGGGCAGATTTCAGTCAAACCGGTTCTGGGGCCATCCTGCCCCAGTCCTGGCGGCAAACTGGATGAAGGAAAAGGGGTGTAACCACCCCCTTCCCAGGTCCCACCCATAGGAGGGACCTAGCAGGTAATCCAGCCCCCAGATTTGGAATATAGGTGGGAGCAGTGCCAATGCACATCAGATTATCCTGACTGAAACTTATGAAATGAAGCTCTGGACCCTTCGACATCCTACTCGATGTAGAAGACTAAAGAATCTCCCTTGTGGTCAAGGAGTGACCACCCTGTGCAAACAGGCACCATCCAGCACCTCAACGTTTGCTTTGTTGCAGTTCCCGCCGGAACTCGAGCAACAGAGATTGACAAGACCCAGCATGCCTGCCTTCTACCAGCCCGATCCACAGTCTATGCAGAGCTGAGACCCGTGGAGGCGACCAGAAGCGTGGGAGCGGCCATCTTGGAAAAACCACAAAGCGCTGACCGTGCAGCATCCAAGGCTCCGTTGAAGCCGTGCATTGGAGTTTGAGAAGCTTTAGTCCCGAGCAGCTTCTGAACCGAAACTCACCCCTCCACACTCGATGAGTGCTGTGTGGGCCCTTTTGCATTTTCCTGCTCGATGCGTTGGTCCGGTCGCTTGCCCGTTGGCTAGTGGCCCCAAAACCGACGAACCTAAGAATTTACACAGCTGGTCTGGTTGCTTCAGAATGGCTCTCGCTCCCCTGAAAAGGAGCACCCGCTCTGACCTTGCTGGTCTGAGTGTTAAGCCATCTTCAAATCCTGCGTGGGTTGCCTTTGCCAAGGTTTGTTGACTCTGATCCGGAAGCCGACACCGCTGACAGCGAGAGCCTTTGTGGGACAGCTCGTGATCCACTTCAGGACATCCTCGGTGCCCCAGAGTCCACGTGGCAGCGGAGACAAGCTTCATAACATCAACCTGATTGCGCCCGACATCGCCTGGTTCCTTCCTGGTTCCTTCCTGGTCACTGGCTAGTGACCCAGACTCTGTCCCCTCTGCTTTCAGGTACCCATCATCTTCGTTCCACCCTTGGATCGCACCGGACACTTCTCTTCTGGACGCCTGCAGCATCTTCATCTCCAGGCACCCTAGATCTTTGTGACGAAACCCGACACATCTTCGCACCTGTGCACCCGCTTCCTGTGGGTGAGGTAACTCTTGAACACCAGTGCTCCTGTAGTGGTTTACACCTCTAGTGTCTAAGTCTAAAGTTTTGTCCTTCTAGTCCAGTCAGAAGACTCTTAAAACTATAACTTGATAACTTTTATGCACCATTGACTTTGCATTGGTGCATGCGTGTGCTTTCTGCACTGCACCCGAATCCCGCGGGCTACCCCCGTCCTAACTGCTGTTAGTCCAGTATAGTCCCAGCGATTCCCAAGGCCCTAGGCCTTACCCCTGATCGATTAGTCATTGTTATACCACTTTATTGATATATGGTTTGAGTGGCCACCGGCCTCATCCATAAACGTGCAACTTGTATATGTTATATTGTGCTTTTGTTTAAACGCTTGTGCTTCATTGCTCATAAAGAGTAGTGGGGATTATTCTGAGAATAAATACATATATTTTTATAATATATAACTTGTGTGGTGTCCTTTCATTTGATATTACAGGATTGCACATGGTAAAACAGCTGGCTTCACATGTCCTCTTGAGTTAAGCCTTTAGGCTGCTTAGTCCATGCTACCTCTAGGATAGCTTGTCTTTAAGGTTGACTTACAACCACCACCATAAGAGATTGTTTGGACTGATACAAGGTGCCCACAGAACTGTGGACATCATACATCAGGCCAACTTCTCACATTGGTGAGCAGCGGTATGGATTTGAGCTTGCTGTTGTTTTACCTTTGCAATCTTTTATCAAATTGAAAGATCACATTAAGTACCATAGGTACATATAAACAAAGCTTAGCATATTTAAGTTCTACTGAACTTAGTAGTTGTAGATAAAAGGGCTTAGCACACCCTGACTACAACTCACTAGCAAGGTACAGTAGGAAAACACTTAGTGTAGGTAAGTGCATCACTTACACCTCACTAGCAGTCATGTCTGGCACAGGTGAAGCTATAAGCTCTCTACCTGTGGTGGTTGACCCTCCACAGGCAACCTCAGACTATGACAAATTCAGCCATAGAGACTTGAGTGCCTTGTGCACTGCAAGGAAGCTGAAAAAGGGTCACAACCCTACCATTCCTATCCTGATAGCCATCCTGGAGAAGGATGATCTTGAGAAAGGCAGAATAGTCCCCTCAGGGTCAGGAGAAGGAGTGCACCCCCCAGATAATGAGAATACCTCCCCAGACGTAGAAAATGAGGAGGCAGACCCTGAATCAGAAGAGGAAGAGTCAGATCATGATCAGAGGGGAAACCAGGTACCAGTGGTAAGGCTTAGCCAAGCCAACTTGGTACTACATGGGAATGGAGAAGGGAACCACTTCCCCAGACCCAATAGCAGAGTTCTTTCAGGCATTAGGAGAGAGAGAACCCCTTCCAGGGATTCTCACATTTCTAGTGCCTCAAGAGAATCTCAGAGGGGAATGACTTCTCCTCAGAAGAAAGAGCATAGAGCCAGGATGAGAGCTGTTAATCTCCAAATAGAGAGGGAAGAATTAGCCCTGGCTCAAGCTAGACTAGCTTTTGCAAGAGAGCAGAAGTTGAGTGGTGAAATACCCATTGGTGGCAGCAATATCCCAAAGGATAAAGACAGGTCCTATGAACATAGAAACCTGAGTAAGATTGTGCCCCCCTACAGAGATGGGGATGATATCCACAAATGGATAACTGCTCTAGAGAGGGCTTGCATGGTACAGCAGGTCCCTCAAGATCAGTGGGCAGCAATCTTGTGGCTCTCCTTTTCTGAGAAAGGGAGAGATAAGCTCCTCACAGTTAGACCTGAGGATGCTAAAAACTACTCTGTCTTGAAGAGTGCTCTTATTGAAGGGTTTGGCCTAACCACTGAGCAATACAGGTTGTTGTTCAGAGACACCCAAAAAGCACAGACTCAAGACTGGACTGATTTTGTTGATTGTGCCACTAAGGCTCTGGAGGGTTGGTTGCAGGGAAGTAAAGTCTCAGACTATCCAGGATTGTACAGTCTTATAATGAGAGAACAGATCCTTAATAACTGTCAGAACCAGCAATTGCATCAACACCTTATTGACTCAGATCTGACCTCTCCCCAAGAATTGGGAAAGAAGGCAGACAAATGGGTCAGAACCAGGGTTAAGCAGAAACCCCAGAACCAAGGAGGTGATCAGAAGAAAGCAGACCAGAAGGGTGGAGATAAGAAAGAAAAAGACGAGAAGTCTCCAGGCCCCAAAAATAATAATAAAAAGGAGGGTGGTTCCCAGAATGGAAACAAGAAGAAGGTTGATGGCCCAAAGAAACCTTGGTGCAACCTTTGCAAGTCCACTTCTCATTGGGGAAGTGAATGCACTAAGAGGAATCCAGTTCCTACCACTGCAGCCCCTAAGGCACCTGCACCCCCTAGTACAGTTAGCAGTGGTAGTGCACAACCCAAGGCTATAGTGGGGTTAACCCTGGGTACTGAGATGGAGACTGGCTTAGTCAGAATCCCTACTCAGGCAGTTCTAATCTGTGAGGGGGACCTAGCTATGTCCTCTACTATAAGTCCTAATAACTTGGGCAAGTACAGGCAGACACCTTTAATTAATGAGAAACTGGCTCAGGCCTACAGGGACACTTGTGCCAGTGTCACTATGGTGACACCTAACTTTGTGGACCCTGAACAAATCATACTAGGTGAGAACTACCTAGTGACCAACGCTAGCAATGCCACTACTACACATAGTGTGGCTGTTGTTAACTTCTCCTGGGGAGGGGTAACTGGCCTCAAAAGAGTTGTTGTTAGTGCAGACCTCCCAGTTGACTGTTTGTTGGGCAATGATCTTGAGGAATCCTTGTGGTCAGAAGTGGAGTACAGGACTCATGCAGAAATGCTAGGGATTTCAGCACATGTCCTTGCTGTAACCAGGTCCCAGGCCAAGAAGTGCCTACCTGAACCTGTGGTGGATCTTGAAACTATAGACCAACCACAACCCAAAAGAAAGAGCAAGAGGGTCAAGGCAGTGCCTTCCCACTTGCCCCAGGTTGAGGATCAGACCTCACAGGAGGTGATTCTGTGATCCAAGAGGAGACTGTCCTTGAAGAACTTGAGCCTGATCAGGTTGAGTTTCTGGGGACAGGGGGACCCTCAAGGGCAGACCTGGGGCAGGCTCAGTTAACTTGCCCCTCTCTTGAACCCCTCAGACAGCAAGCTGCTGCTGAGGCTGCTGGGAATGCTCAAGGTACCCATACAGTATATTGGGATGATGGGCTCCTTTATTCAGAGGCTAGAGACCCCAAGCCTGGTACAACCAGGAGGTTGGTTATACCTCTGCATTTTAGGGGCTTCCTTCTAACCTTGGCCCATGATATTCCCCTTGCAGGACACTTAGGCCAGACCAAGACTTGGGACAGGCTTGTCCCTCACTTTCACTGGCCTCATATGTCAGAAGATGCCAAGGAGTTTTGTCGTTCCTGTGTCACCTGCCAAGCCAGTGGCAAATCAGGTGGCACCACAAAGGCCCCCCTTATACCTCTACCTGTGGTGGGGGTGCCCTTTGAGAGAGTTGGGATTGACATTGTTGGACCAATGGATCCCCAAACAGCATCTGGGCACAGATTTATCCTAGTGGTAGTGGATCATGCCACCAGGTACCCAGAGGCAATTCCCCTGAGGACCACAACAGCTCCTGTTGTGGCAAGGGCCCTACTTGGAGTTTTCTCCAGAGTGGGCTTTCCAAAGGAGGTACTTTCAGACAGAGGTACTAACTTTATGTCTGGATACTTAAAGGCAATGTGGAAGGAGTGTGGAGTGAACTATAAGTTCACCACACCCTATCACCCACAGTGGAATGGGCTTGTTGAGAGATTCAACAAGACCCTAAAGGGAATGATAAAAGGATTACCTGAAAAGCTCAGGCGTAGATGGGACATCCTTTTACCCTGCTTACTCTTTGCTTACAGAGAGGTCCCACAGAAGGGGGTTGGCTACAGCCCTTTTGAACATTTGTTTGGCCACCCTGTGAGGGGTCCATTGTGTCTTGTGAGGGAAGGATGGGAGTTACCTCTCAAAAAGCCTAAACTTGATATTGTGGACTATGTACTTGGTCTCCGCTCCAGGATGGCTGAGTACATGGAGAAAGCATCCAAAAACCTGGAGGCCAACCAAGAATTACAGAAAGATTGGCATGACCAAAAGGCTGTTTTGACTGAGTACCAGCCAGGACAGAAGGTGTGGGTGTTGGAGCCAGTGGCCCCAACAGCCCTCCAAGACAAATGGTCTGGACCCCACACCATCATTGAAAAGAAGGGAGAGGTCACCTACATGGTGGACCTTGGCACCCCTAGGAGCCCCCACAGGGTGCTCCATGTAAACAGGTTGAAAGCATTTGTTGACAGGGAAAGCATGGGTTTACTCATGGCTACAGATGGGGAACAGGAGGAAGAGAGTGACCCTCTCCCAGACCTGCTTTCCCAAAACCCTGATGATGGCTCAGTGGATGGAGTAGCCTTGGCAGGCAGCCTCACTGACCAGCAACATATGGACTGCAGACAGGTTCTGTAAGCACATAGACACATGTTTTCACTTACACCCAGTCAAACTAACTGGTGCACCCATGTGGTGAATACTGGTGACAGTCTGCCTGTCAAGAATAAAATCTACAGGCAACCTGACCATGTCAGGGATTGTATAAAGGCTGAGGTGCAGAAAATGTTAGAACTTGGAGTGATTGAGCCATCAGAGAGCCCCTGGGCCAGCCCAGTAGTCGTTGTCCCAAAACCTCATATGCAATACAATAGGGAGCCAAGAGGGAAATAAGGATACTATAGGGATAGCCCTCCACTCACTAAGCATCAATACCAAGAAATCCCTGTACCCTGGGCTCGGATTAGTATTCATCTAATAAGGGATGTCACTGTGCTGGAAGATTATCCAACTTAATTCTTAAGCACCCGCCTACTGGAGCTTTGAGTTAGGCGTTTATCTTCAGATGCCAAACCGTCCAAAACAAATCATTGTTTCTTTGAATATAAAAACAAGGGGGGAGAATCCAGAACTGCTTTTCAACTCGACACGTCCACCAGTGACTGCTCAACTGAGACAGTACACAAACCCACACTTAAAGTGAAAAAAATTTAGAAAATGTGTGGTGAGGAGGAAGGCACCTCACGGGAGAATACCCTCGGGCCGTTTGGCAGATGTTTACCAATTTCTTGCCCCTTTCTCATCATCGGTCGCCTTACCTCCTCAAAATAAAGTGTCCAAAGAAACAGAACCATACGTGTTGTGTGCAGACAGACAAGTGCAAGACAAAACCATCCAAGGAATCACTCCTTGGTACGGAAAAAGTGATTAAAATCGGCAATCACACCAAAGTTACAAATTTATTATTAGTTATGGTGTGTACCGGTAAACTAAAAAGGCTGGTAGCTTAATTTCGCATACCAATACCCATAGCCAACATGTTTCAATGCCCTACAAACTTATCGGCAGATTCATCAGGGCTCACCACTTGGTCACTGCACAAGTATTGGACATCATCATAGTGGAAACCTTATCCAGCCATATTCTCTCATACCAGCTGGAAGAGGAAGAGACTTTTCTGTTGATTGTTTCATCAATCGTACACACGGGCACCAGGACAGGAACTCATCGGCAGTGAAACATGTTGGCTATGGGTATTGGTATGCGAAATTAAGCTACCAGCCTTTTTAGTTTACCGGTACACACCATAACTAAGAATAAATTTGTAACTTTGGTGTGATTGCCGATTGTAATCACTTTTTCTGTACCAAGGAGTGATTCCTTGGATGGTTTTGTCTTGCACTTGTCTGTCTGCACACAACACGTATGGTTCTGTTTCTTTGGACACTTTATTTTGAGGAGGTAAGGCGACCGATGATGAGAAAGGGGCAAGAAATTGGTAAACATCTGCCAAACGGCCCCGAGGATGTTCTCCCATGAGGTGCCTTCCTCCTCACCACACATTTTCTATGTTTTTTTCACTTTAAGTGTGGGTTTGTGTACTGTCTCAATTGAGCAGTCACTGGTGGTCATGTCAAGTTGAAAAGCAGTTCTGGATTCTCCCCCCTTGTTTTTATGTTCAAAGAAACAATGATTTGTTTTGGACGGTTTGGCATCTGAAGATAAACGCCTAACTCAAAGCTCCAGTAGGCGGGTGCTTAAGAATTAAATTGGATAATCTTCCAGCACAGTGACATGCCTTATTAGATGAATACTGATCCGAGCCCAGGGTACAGGGATTTCTTGGTATTGATGCAAAAACCTCATACCCAAGATGGAAAGAGAGAAATGAGATTTTGTGTGGACTATAGAGGTCTCAATGCTGTCACTAGGACAGATGCTCATCCCATTCCAAAGGCAGATGAGCTCATTGATAAATTGGCTTCTGCCAAATATCTGAGCACATTTGACTTGACAGCTGGCTATTGGCAAATCAGTTTAGCTGAGGAGTCTAAGGCCAAGACAGCATTCTCTACCCCCAGTGGACATTATCAGTTTGTGGTGATGCCCTTTAGTTTGAAGAATGCACCTGCCACCTTCCAAAGGTTGGTGAATCAAGTCCTTTCTGGGTTGGATGACTTTTGCGCAGCATATCTAGATGATATTGCTGTCTTTAGCTCTACCTGGGAGGATCACCTGATCCACCTGAAGAAGGTTCTGGAGGCCCTGCAAAAGGCAGGCCTGACTATCAAGGCTACCAAGTGCCAGATAGGGCAGAGCAAGGTTGTGTACTTGGGCCACCTAGTAGGTGGGGGTCAAGTTCAACCATTGGAGAGCAAGATCCAGGCCATACAGGACTGGGCTCCTCCAACTACCCAGACACAAGTCAGAGCCTTCTTGGGCCAGACTGGGTATTACAGGAAATTTGTAAAGAACTATGGGTCCATTGTGACACCATTGAATGATCTGACATCCAAGAAGATGCCCAAAAAGGTTCAGTGGACAGTTAGCTGTCAAAGGGCATTTGATGACCTGAAGAAGGCCATGTGCTCTGCACCAATCCTTAAGAGTCCTGACTACTCCAAACAGTTCATTGTTCAAACAGATGCTTCTGAGTTGGGGGTGGGAGCTGTGCTTTCACAACTTAATGTAGATGGTCAAGATCAGCCCATTGCTTACATTAGCAGAAGGCTGACCCCCAGAGAGAAACGTTGGTCAGCCATTGAGAGGGAGGCCTTTGCTGTGGTTTGGGCCCTGAAGAAGCTGAGGCCATACTTGTTTGGTACTTACTTCCTAATTCAGACAGACCATAAGCCCCTCTTGTGGCTTAATCAAATGAAGGGTGAAAACCCCAAACTGCTCAGGTGGTCCATTTCCCTACAGGGGATGGACTTTACAGTGGAGCACCGCCCAGGGACTGACCATGGTAATGCAGATGGTCTCTCCAGGTACTTCCACTTAGAACATGAAGACTTATCTGGTCAAGGTTAAGTTTAATGTCCCTGCGTTTGGGGGGGTTGTGTAGGAGAGTAGGGTCTGCTAACCTATGGTCACCCGAATTTTTGCTTTTTGCTTCACTGGTTTTCGACTTAATGTGGCTGTGGGCCTGCTAATCAGACCCACAGTCTGCTGTTCTCTCTCTAAAATTCACAGACATGTACTAGAGGTACATCACCAATTTGGTACTGGACACCTTGTCAGCCCCTGTACCATGCACTATAGGTGCTCAGGGCATAGGTGCATCCAAGGCCTACCAGGGGCTGCAGCATCTCTTTTGCCACCCCTGGCTGGTACTAAATCGACACAACTGGCTGTTCACACAGCTGGGGCAAGGTGGTGTAATCACCCCTTGCTTAGATATAGTATACCTATATCTAAACCTATATCTGGACACATATATACCTATAAGTCACTCTTATCGCAGGCCTTAACATTCCTGGAGGCAGAGTGCTTGGTTTTATGTGAGATTGTGCTCTAGCATGAGCTGAGCCTGTCTGCAGAGGTCGGAACCATTTCCGTGCAGCTGTTCTAGTGATACTGCCATACCATATACTCTTTAGTGCATTATAACCCTCGAGGTTAATGCTAACTTTGGTTTGGCTTTATCAAGACATGTCGTGTTTGGTGTCATACACTTTAGAATACTACCCCCTCCCCAGTTCTGGCGACGGGGTAGCATTCCACCCTTCTAGAGAGAGAAGACATGTTACTTTACTGAAAACGCGGTTAATCCTAACCAGAGCCCCAGCATCACAAAATGGACGCTGCTGCCACAGACACGAGTCTGGCCTCCTGCTGCTGACCGAAACTTGGCAGAGGACGCTTGATCAAAGGATCTCCTGTCACAGGGAGGTGTCACACCACCCCAGACAAGAGATAGTGGATTGTAGCAGCGAGGGTTGAAAGAAACTAGACACTGCCTGGGGCACACAAGGTGTCCCTGGGCAGATTCTAGTCAAACCGGTTCTAGGGCCATCCTGCCCCAGTCCTGGCGTCAAACTGGATGAAGGAAAAGGGGTGTAACCACCCCCTTCCCAGGTCCCACCCATAGGAGGGACCTAGCAGGTAATCCAGCCCCCAGATTTGGAATATAGGTGGGAGCAGTGCCAATGCACATCAGATTATCCTGACTGAAACTTATGAAACAAAACTCTGGACCCTTCGACATTCTACTCAACGTAGAAGACTGAAGAATCTCCCTTGTGGTCAAGGAGTGACCACCCTGTGCAAACAGGCACCATCCAGCACCTCAACATTTGCTTTGTTGCAGTTCCCGCCGGAACTCGAGCGACAGAGATCAACAAGACCCAGCGTGTCTACCTTCTAACAGCCCGATCCACAGTCTATGCAGAGCTGAGACCCGTGGAGGTGACCTGAAGCGTGGGAGCGGCCATCTTGGAAAAACCACGAAGCGCTAACTGTGCAGCATCCAAGGCTCCCTCGAAGCTGTGCATTGAAGTTTGAGAAGCTTTAGCCCCGAGCAGCTTTTGCACCGAAGCTCACCCCTCCACACTTGACGAGTGCTGCGTGAGGCCCTTTTGCATTTTCCTGCTTGACACGTTGGTCCGGTTGCTTGCCCGTTGGCTAGTGGCCCCAGAACCAACGAACCTAAGAATTTACACAGCTGGTCTGGTTGCTCCAGACTGGCCCTCGCTCCCCTGAAAAGGAGCACCCGCTCTGACCTTGCTGGTCCAAGTATTAAGCCATCTTGGAATCCTGTGTCGGTTGCCTTTGCCAAGGTTTGTTGACTCCGATCCGGAAGCCGACACCGCCGCCAGCGAGAGCCTTTGTGGGACAGCTCTTGATCCACTCCAGGACATTCTCTGTGCCCCAGAGTCCACGTGGCAGCGGAGACATGCTTCATGACATCAACCTGATTGTGCCCGACATCGCCTGGTTCCTTCCTGGTTCCTTCCTGGTCACTGGCTAGTGACCCAGACTCTGCCCCCTCTGCTTTCAGGTACCCATCATCTTCGATTCACCCTTGGATCGCACCGGACACTTCTCTTCTAGACGCCTGCAGCATCTTCATCTTCAGGCACCCTAGATCTTCGTGACGAAACCCGACACATCTTCGCACCTGTGCACCCGCTTCCTGTGGGTTAGGTAACTCTTGAACACCGGTGCTCCTGTAGTGGTTTACACCTCTAGTGTCTAAGTCTAAAGTTTTGTCCTTCTAGTCCAGTCGGAAGACTCTTAAAACTGTAACTCGATAACTTTTACGCACCATTGACTTTGCATTGGTGCATGCGGGTGCTTTCTGCACTGCACCCGAATCCCGCGGGCTACTCCCGTCCTAACTGCTGTTAGTCCAGTGTAGTCCCAGCGATTCCCAAGGCCCTAGGCCTTACCCCTGATCGATTAGTGATTGTTATACCACTTTATTGATATATGGTTGAGTGGCCACCGGCCTCATCCATAAATGTGCAACTTATATATGTTATATTGTGCTTTTGTTTAAACGCTTGTGCTTCATTGCTCATAAAGAGTAGTGGGGATTATTCTGAGAATAAATACATATATTTTTATAATATATAACGTGTGTGGTGTCCTTTCATTTGATATTACAGGGTTGCATATGGTAAAACCGCTGGCTTCACATGTCCTCTTGAGTTAAGCCTTTAGGCTGCTTAGTCCATGCTACCTCTAGGATAGCTTGTCTTTAAGGTTGACTTACAACCACCACCATAAGGGATTGTTTGGACTGATACAAGGTGCCCACAGAACTGTGGACATCATACATCAGTTTGGTGAATGGATGGAAGTAGCCAAGCCTGTATTTGGGTTGCATGGGCTATGCCTAAATAAGGGTTTGATTTCTATGCCTATATAAGGGCAACGTGAATTGTACCTATATAAGGGAATGAATCGGGAAAATCCATACGTAATCTAAAACGCCATACAACACCGACTCCACTTTCTTATGTACGACATTACTAAGTTCTAAACACGTTTAACATATCTAAACATGATGTGTTAAAACCCACCCAAAACACATAAAAATGCAATGGTACTGGTTGTACACAAAAGCGCATTGGTGCTGTACGCATTCAATGCAATCTGTCATTCTAAGCATAAAGGTGACATTTGTAAATGCTGTCTGAATGAATCACGAAAATACATTTATGAAATGGCTCGTAAATACAGAAGAAAAAGGTGCCGAAACCATTTCATGTCATATTACATATAGCTGTTAGTATGAGGACAAGGTCAAATATTGTCTCTGGAAGTCTTTTGAAGTATTCTCGTTCTCCATGAATAGTTTTACTTTAGGCAGACTACTTTGTGCCAAAAATGAAAAATACAAATTTGGAAAAATTCATATTCATAGGAAAAAAGAGTTTCAAAGTTAGAACTTCGTTTGAAAAAATGAAGGTCGAATTCAGAGTCTCTCAGAACACTGTGCGCCAAATCAAAAATCAGTGTTATTGTTTGGAGAAAACATCAAATCTTCTAAGTCTGTAAAGAATTTGTCTACCATTGTAGGTGAAAGTTGGATTACCTCGTTAAGAAGATCAACCGCACATAGATGTGGAGCATTGCTATCAGCATTGCTCCCATTAGCAATGTTCGTAGTGGATGATACCTGTGTGCCTGTTTGCTCTCGTACCTCATCGTCAGCATTTAGCATCTGTGAGATCTCAATGAATGCCGTCATCAGAATTGGTAGCCGCTGTGGACAACACAGTGCATGGGCCGTTACTGGTTCAAGCAAAGTATCAACATCCTTGGCATGATTGATGGGAATGTTAGACAGATGTCTAGCATGCATTCTTCTCGGCAGAGAAGGCAGCGTAGAACAGGTAAGATGCAATCTTGACAAATTGGTCTGAATGACAGAAACCATGTGGTATTTAATTTTCTTAGACGAGGTAGTCCCAAAATTTGGACAAGGCGCTCACAACACTTCATCGCCAGTAGAGTTATCTCCATGGTGAACTGGATGTCGCTTGTGGATTGACTTGCCATATCGCAGCAGTAGGAGCAAAAACAGTATCCCTGCAGCGAGCCCCAAAATGAAAGGCAATCCGCCAAACACAGAGTTCACGAAGTTTGGAAATATTCCTTGGACTGCTTCAAAAGGTGCTAAGAGTCCAGAAAATACAGTCTCAAATACATGTACAATACCACTCGTATCAGACATGTTTAAGATAAGACTTAACATTTCCGAGAAATGAATAGAGCAATTTGTAGTTAAGAGGGCGTGTTTCTCTGCAGAAGTCCCTGCGACTTGCAGATCATAGGTTTCTTTGGCTGAGGTCAGTGGCACAGTTTTCTGTAAAAGAATGGCTTTCAATCTGCTTAAAGTATCAATTTGTATAGAAGAGATGTTCAGTGAGGGCCATAACGGCGACTCCCGGTCTGTCTTGGTTTTTGGAAACAAATACTTGCATACAGCAAGTGACCCTGGCTGACACAGTTACTAGATAGGGTAAACCTGGCAACATGCCACAGCCGCTGTGATTGTTCAACATAATGTAACTTCCATTTGAAAGTTGTCCAAAAAGTGGATCAATCACCGCAGCCAGAGAACTTTGCAGGTGGCAGGATAAGTTGTTAGAGGAACCAATGCAGGCCCCGTGTAAATTAATACCCTGACAAAGGAGAAAACCGCTTAGTGCGTTTAAACAATTTTTACCACTAAGAAACACTTCTCTTCCCCCACTCCAACAGCTGTGTGTGTATGGTAATTCCCAAGATGTCTTGATGTATTCTTTACCCAACCTTTCATATGTGCCTCCTACTATATGTTTTAGGGAAAATTGTAACAGGCAGAGTGATTGTTCCATGTATAATCCATTCTGTGGCTGGCTTTTCAGCGACAGTAAATGGCAATCTTTCCAGTTTTTCAATGCTCAGCACCGTATAGTCTGCACCCCTCTGTGCCAGTTTGATCTGTTTATCAGTGAGATTGAATTCTGAAAACAATGACGTAGTATTGATTAAACGCCAAGGCACATAGCCTGAACGTAGGTTTTGTAAGGTCCAGCCTAAAAGCATGATAGAACGTAATTGGACTGACCATGTAGCAACATGACCAAGTCCTGTTCCATGATGTCTATGGCAGAGGATACTATGCTGTCCAAAGAATATATCCTGGATGACAGAGTTGTTAACCCATTGTCAACTACAAAGAGAGTTTTCTCTAAATTCGATCAATTTCTCGTATTCTTTCTGCAGTCTCTGCTTGCGTAATCTTCCATGCTTCATTATAAGCAGCAAAGATACCGGCATATATAAAACCTTTATGACGGGGTGTTCTTGGTCCTAGCAAAAATTCCCCAAGATCAGCACCATCTTTAGGTAAAGATAAATGTTGTTTAACATCCTGAAATGTAGATCTATGTATCCAGTTAAGGCACAGTTTCCCTACACAGTATATTGTTACTATTCCTGGATGCTGTCTCTGAACATATCTTGGATCTGGACTAGAGAATGTGAACCCCCGTGTTTTATTCAGAAATCTATCTTGACAGTTGTTTGTGTCTGTGGCCCAGATTAACCATTTTTTCCAATCTGGATCTGTTCTGTTGTGATGCAAAATAGTATGTATGTTAACCTCCCCCTCTGAAGTGTTATCACTATCAGTGTGTAGATGTAGGTATGGACGGATCGTTTGGATCTTTTATCTTGGCCAACCCAAGACAAGATGTCTGTTGGACAGTGTCATTCAAAAATGTAATTTGCTCTGGGATCATGCAGGCTCTAAATAAAGCTACTATCCCCTGCACTTGCCAATCTTTTGAGCCCCAGGCAGTTTTTATCTCAATGTTGTCTTTACAAAAGTCAAAACCTAGTGAAGAAAGCTGAGCATAAAAAACTGCAGAATAAATTTGCTTGGTATTTGTCAACATACTTTTCATTCCTGTCTTATTAAAATGTTTAAAGTAAAATGATTCTGGATTGGAAATATTGAAACCTGAAAAGTATGGAAATTTTCCCAAAAATATTTTTGTGCTACCCTTTGGTGGTGTAGGACAATGTTCCCATTGGTTATACATCAATACATGTCTAGGGTTTGCAGATTTGTGCAAGAAATGATGACCATAGTGATTATAACAATACATTTGTTCATAATCTGATGAACCTTCTAAGTATTCATGATTTGTAAATACAGCAGACATTTCTAAGTCTGACATCATATTATTAACAGTCTCAAAGTCCCAATAATCAGAAAAGGTACTAGAATCTTCAACAGCTCCGACGGGCCAAAAATGTCATAGTCAGTTCTGTCCCAAGCTATACCATCAGGTATAGGAACGGCTGTCATGTTCACTGATGAAAAATCTCTTTGTTCACAATGAGATGATTTGTGTGGCTTGAGTAGTAAGTTGATGTTCTTATTTGCTGTGTCCTTTTTAACATATCTTGCATTTATCAGCATTCCCAAAGTTATTATCAGAGTCCACAAAGCAGAAGAAAAAGCACACCCAACACAATCCAAAGTTAAATACATGGTGAAACCAGAAAAGTCTTTTCCAAGTGATGAAAAAGGTCTGTTGCTTGTTCTTTCAAAGTTCTTTTTAATGGCATTGTTTCAGGTTCGCTGGGATCCTCAGAAAACGTATCAAAGTTAATGAAATAGCCAGAGGCAGTTCTGTCAATTGTTGGGATTGGATCAGGATTTGTTGAAATCGCTGGAACCACTTGATACATTTGTGTAGTCTGATGCTACTTCGTTGTAGACAGGTGTATCTTGACAAACTGTTATTTGGGTCTCAAGAGATACAAGTTCCATAGCTTTATTGCATAGACCTTCATTTCATACTGCAGGTTCTTGAAAGGTGATGAGTCTCTCAGTTTGAACCTCTTGGATAGTAGCCAGAGCTGGGCGTCTGCTACATTGGTGGAGTCCACTTGGCTTACTGCTTATGATTGGCCACATGATGTGGTTTGACCAGGTCGATGGTCATGAACCTGTTCTCCTTTTTACCAGCAAGGGGCGGCAGTAATAATGTTCTTGATCCATGGATTGCTAGGACAGGTACTGGTTGTCTGTAAGAAGGCCCACATTCCTTCTTGTCCGTGATCTTCTCTTTGACTAGATCCCCAAGCTTAGGAATCCAGACAGGCCTTGCTGGGACATTCTGTTTCTCTTCAGTGGTGGTTGGCTTCAGGACCAAGTTAATTTGTTTTGTTCTTATTCCATTGAAGTCCTGTAAAACAGCCAAACGGTCTTTGATATCAAAGGGTTTTTAGGTCTACCACTGAAGTCTGACAATCGAGGTCCGATACTAACATTCTGGTCCCAAAAAGGACTTCATATGGAGTGATACCCCCTAGAGAACTTCTTGGCAGATTGTTAAGACTACGTTGGACACTTATTAGATGTTTGACCCACCCGTCACCCGAGCCTAATACCCTAGCTGTTATAGATTGCTTTATGTCCCACTACCAAATTTCCCCTCAGAATGGAATGGACTAGAGTACCTCAATGCAACGCTCAATTTGGCCATGGCCTTCTTGTAAGCTTTAGAGCTAAACGCAGGACCCTGGTCAGAATGTAGCGTGCCGACTGCGTATGTGCAGATAAAGACTCGCAAATCTTTTATAACAGTTAGAGCGTCAGCCGAGCGCTGAGGCCACATCCAAATGGACCTTGAACACGAATCCACTGCGACCATGATATATTTATAGTTACCATTCCTCTGTAAGGGACCGCAGTGGTCCAGGTAAATGCAAGCTAATAGTTTATCTGAAATGAACAGAGACGTCTGTGCAGTACATTTCACTGTAGAGACTTTCATCTTGTGGCAGATTTCACATTCCAAAACATAGTTTCTGGTTTGTTTACTCATGCACGGCCACCAGTATCTCTGTTTTAATAATGACACTGTGGTGGAAACACCGGCATGTGCAGAGGTGAACCCTTCATGTGCTGCTAAATTTAGTCCTAATCTATGTTCCATGTTTGGAATTACTCTATCCCCCACTCCAGGGATTCGAGCAAACGGAACATTATTCGCATCAGTTATAAACGAGTATTTGAGTGTAAACCCTTTCAGGGAACTTGTATCTAAAATCTGTGTCCACCACACCAATCAAAATTTCAGCCTTACAGGCTCCTACAATACCCTAATGAAGAAATTGGCTCCTTTTTCACAATAAAAAATACAGGGGGATTAAAAAGGAAGAATCCAGTAAAAGCCAGCACTCCATGGTACACGGTACAATGTAGGGAAAGGAGAAGGGCCATAGCAAATGCTATTAGAAAAAAGGATACCACAGCTGTACGGTTGGCTAGAAGGGAATACAATTTGTGTATCAAAAGGGCCAAGAGGGACTGGGAGGAGGAATATTGGCAGGAACTTAAGGTCGCAGCTAGCTTAAAAAACCCAACTCTGTTTTGGAACGTGATAAACAAATTAGACAGAACAGGTATGGAGCCCCTCACCAACCACATAACTGAACAGCAATGGCACTCACACTTTACAATTTTGTATTATGGTGAAGATGAGGCAGGCCCATCTGGTAGGGCACAAAATAACCATAGTAATGAGGGGTCTGTATCCGTAGAACCCTTCACAACCCGGGAAGTTCTTGATACTATTAGGAATATAACCCCCGCAAAAGCGGCAGGCCCGGATGGGCTACCGGGTGATTTATATATACATGATCCCAAGTTATGGTCGGATTTTATTGCCCCCCTCATGAATTTAATCCTTAGTGGTCATTCTGTACCCGACTCTTGGAAGGGTGCGGAAGTGGTTACCATACATAAGAAAGGTGATAGGGAGGACCCTGCCAACTACAGGCCGATTAGTTTAATCGACGCTATGCATAAAGTAGTTGGCAGGGTCATTGTAAATAGAATGGACAGATGGTTAGAGGAGGGGAATACACTTTCCCACTTCCAGGCGGGCTTTCGTAAAAACGTGGGGACAATGGACCAGATTTTTAGGTTCTGGGCAATATATTGGAAAACAGTAACTATAATGAAGGGGAATCTCTATTTGGCCTTTATAGACCTCAAAAGTGCATTCGACTTGGTTCCTCGTGACAAACTCTGGAGGGTGTTGCAGGATATGGGGTTCCCTCGTTACCTCCTGGAGATTATAGTCAAACTCCATGAGGACAGCTATGCTAGGATTAGATGGGGGAGACAGGGTCAGCTAACACGGAGGATGTCTGTGAACAGGGGGGTACGCCAGGGCTGTGTGATGGCCCCAACATTGTTCTCCCTCTTTATCAATGGGGTGGCAGACCATCTGAGGGAGTGCAGTGCCGACGCCCCAGTCCTGGCAGGGGAGAAAACACCAACTCTCCTCTTCGCGGATGACACCCTCCTGTTGGCCAAGACCCCATCTGGACTACAAAAATGACTGGATAGATTTAGCCTGTTCTGCCACGAACGTGGGTTGACCATTAACACGACCAAAACCAAGCTGATGGTTTTGCCCCGCTCCAAAAAAGCAAAGAAAATTAACATCATTCTTAATGGGACATCTCTTGAGGTGGTTGAGGATTTTGACTACCTGGGAATCAGAATCAATAGCAGAATGAAGTGGGATTCCCATGTGGCAAAGATGCTGCTAAACCTCAAGAGAGTCTCAGGTGCCATTCTAAGGAGCCAGCGAATGTCAGTCAGTAGACCTATCGCCCCGGCTCTTGCTGTTTATGAGGGGAGGGCGTTGGCCTCTGCGACCTATGGGGCTGAACTCTGGGGTTGTGAAAATGTCCCAGAATTGGTAAGAGCAGAGAATAAATTCATAAAGGACTTAGTCTCCCTTCCTACTTCAACTCCGCTTAAACCCCTTTTCCATGACATGGGCAAACGCTCCATCCTAGATATAGTTAACCTTCGCCCCTTGCTGTTTTGGGTGTGCCTGAGGAGGACCCCAGAGCTAGCAAACTATGCCTTGGTTATGGATGAACTGATTGCCTTGAACAGTGCAAATAAAATACAGTGGGTAAATAAACTGAAACAAATGGTTATGAAACTGGGCTTGGCTGAATTCTGGAACTCTCAGTCCCCTCCCTCCCCCAAAGCAAGTAATCAAGAAAATGTATTGGGAGAGGGTAGATGCGATGGAACAGAAGAACCAGAAATGGGGATCACTAACTATACAGTTCTTAGAACACAAGCCAAGCAGAAAGTTGGAACCGTTTTTGGACTTCATTAAAATACCAAGAAAAAGATCGGTCTTCCTAAAAATGAGGTATGGGACATTACCCCTCAATAAATTTACAGAAAGATGGAAAGGATCAAGGGTCTTAAACAGCACTTGCCCTTGTTTCCCGTGAAATTCAGAATCCTTACCCCATTTCTTGTTTGGCTGTATGGCTTATAAGAGGGCTAGGCTGAGATGGTTGAAACCAGTTTGTATAGAGCTGGGTGTCAGAGATTTCCGGGTTGCCCTACGTATCCTTACAACTGATACAATATCCCTTTTTATTGTATGCGGAGTGGCAAAATATCTATCATGCGCCTGGCTTATCCGCACTAGGATGTTAAATGGTAACAAAGTATAGATTTTATATATACTGTCACCAATTCATATTTATTTTAAATACTGTTGTACTTTAGTATTGTCATCTAATTGTTCTTATAACTGTAAATAATATTTTATTGTCTTTTAATACATGAATTGTACATTTTTACCAAATATGCTTTTTTTAGAATGTATGTACTTTTATGATATGACAATATCGAATAAAGTATTACAACAACGGAAACCCTTTCGGTAATGTTTTACCACTGTCTTTGATTGAAGCGTTGACAGCTAGCATTATTTCGCTGTCTATTTTCATTTTTGAACGAGTGATTGCAGCTACAGAAGCCATTTGCACAGCTGCCTTCGCGGCTTCATCAGCCAATAAATTCCTTTCAACGTGAACGCCATCACGTTGATGACTCAGCGTATGTATCACGTGAGTGTTTTGTAGTCCTTGTTGTAACTGAACTGCTTGTTCCCAAAGCAGTTTATGTTTGATTGTGCCACCTTTTGCATCTTTGTAACCGTTAAAAATCCAGTTCTGGAAGTATTCATTATAAGATTGAACACAATAATACGAATCGCACACTATGAGTGTGGAGAATTCGCGGTCCGTATTCTCAAGTGCCAACTTGAATGCTTGTAGTTCAGCTCGTTGAGCTGTACAATCTCCTAGAGATTGAGTTTTAGTGACCATTGGTCGGAATTTGCCATTGCGTCAATGACATTTAACAATCGCACACGCCGCACTATAGGCTTGTTTGCCCTCCGTAGCACGTTGAGCTGATCCGTCAGTATAAATTTGGCATTCATACTGCTCTAGAGGCAGAATCTCAGTAGGCAGAGGACATTCTTGTTCGTATTGTAGAAATGCTTGTGTTTTGAAATATGGATCAAAAACATATTCAACATCAGTTGCAGCAAGAGAATTAACACATTGTATCCATCTTGGATGTAAAGCTTATGCCTTTGCAATGCTCGCTTTTGTTACTGCCACTAAGGCAGGTTCAGGTGTAAAGACCATAATGCGCTTACCCTGTGCGAGGGCTCTCTCTTTTACTACTGCAGTTTGAATCGCTGTCAGATTTTTTTCTGTTGAAGTGAATTTAATTCCTGCTTGTGGTACAAATGTGATTTGTAAGCTATTGGTACTTTTTCACCTTCTTTAAAAGTTAAGTAAGTGAATCTGCATTGTCCTGGAATGATTCAGATCACTATGTTGTGTATGTTTACACATGTTTGCAAATGTTTAGTTGCTAACATGTCTGTTTGGAGTGAACACAACATTTCTGTGTGTTTTTGTGTCCAATTTACTGTTTTGAAATCAGGTTTGATTAATTCGTTGAGAGGTTTAACCCTTTCTACGTAGAATAGAATGTATGTTCATCCGAAATTCAGGAAACCTAGAAGCGATTGTAAGTTTTTTAGTGTTTTTGGAGGTTGGAGCAGCGCACAGTTCTGTAGAAAGTTTGCTGCCAGGCTTTTGCCTTCACTTGAAAGTTCATATCCTAAAAAGAGGACGTTTAAATGGGCAATTCTAGATTTTTTTTTTATTGAATTTGTACCCTTCAGAGGCGAATTCCCAATATAATTGTATGCACCCTATTCAAGTGCCTATCCAAGTAATCATCTGTCAGATAGATGTCATAGACATATGACAAGGCTTCGTCATCATATGTTTGTAGTAACTCTGTTAATAACCAAGGACTATTCTTGAATCCTTGAGGGAGACGACAGAAGTGACGCTGTGTCCCCATAATTGATAAAGCGGTCAAATACCTACTTTCTGGTGCAATGTTTTGACAGAAAAAAACATTAGAAATATCTAATGTGGTTTTATATTTCTTACGCACAATGTTATTCATTAATGCTGCACTGTGTGCATTTTGTACTGCAAAAGTTTTGCAACAAGAGTTTAAATGTCTGTAATCCAAAACTAGATTATATGTATTGTCTGGTTTGGAGACAGGAAACAAAGCATTGTTCATTGACGAGGTGCATGTTTTAATCACCCCTTGGTATTCAAGTTGATCTAATATCTCCCTGACTTGTTTTTAGCTTCTTGCTTAACTGGGTACTGCCTTTGTGCAGTTGGTTGATTTTTCAACTGGATTTTATGGTGAGGAGAATCCTCATCCCATCCTACCTGATTTTTATATAATGCAGGAGCTTGGGTCACTGCCCATTTCCTGATTAGCAACCACAGGGGCTGTCCAATAACCCCAAACCCGGGACAAGCAATCAATACACCTAACAATAGGTTCAGGGAGAAACACTAGAGTTAAAATACTTCCAACAAATCAAAGAAAAAATAAATAAACAGGAAAGAAAGAGATGAAAAAAATGGTTAAAGAGGCCCTTTAGAACAAAGTGCTAGTATCAAAAATCACATATTTATTATGTCATATATCTACAGTTTCTTAAAAACAATTAGTTAAAGTACAAATGTGCTCAAGACAAAAAATGCTGGTATACAAAAAAGGGGAAACAGACAGACCAGACAAGTGGCATACATAAACATTACAGATCGGGATAAAGGAACAACATAAAAATAGGTATTGTGTCCTTAATTCAAATTGAGCCACAAAGAAGCGTCGACTGCGTTTCGACCGATATATTATTGTACGGTCATCTTCAGGACTTGGAATTATTCTTGAGCAATGTTTATCTGTACAATAAGAGATAGCAATTAGTTCCTTCTCTCAAATAGACAATTATATATTGGTAGGCTTCTTCAGAAGAAAAGGGACTATATAGAAACTGCGTGAAAATTATAAAAGCAAGAGAGTTAGACAAAAGTAACCCAGTCACAAACACCAAAGTGAATAAAAAGGTCCTTGAACCAAAATAAAATAAAGAAGGGAAGGAAACATCACCTTCAGCTTAAAACAGGAGAAGACCCAGCCTTAATTGAGGTCATCCAAGGATACTTTTAGTAGCTAAAAAGACATTCAAAGCAAAGGTTACCTCATGAACCGTTGCAATATAGGGACTGTAAACAGCTCGCCAAACTGCTCCACTTACCACATATAGCGGATACAGACACCCTTCATTGAACTGGCTTCACAATGTCAAGGCAGTGGCCATAGAATTTCAACCAACTGCTCGCCTCATAGTTTGGCTATTGAAAAAGAAGGGGGAAAAAAAGCAAAAGGTTCCATGTTGTCATTAACTACAGACATCCAACTGTAATGACACTTTGGATATAAGTCATAAAAAATGCTATCACTATTAAGGCATATAATAAATGTGGGTTTCTCACTGAAATTCAGGAGAAACACTCAGTCAAAGAACAGTAAGCCTTCACTTGCTCATACAACCATTGTACATGCAATCAATTCTAGAATGCACCTACGAGAAAAATGTATTTAAAATGGGGCATAAACATCCAAAATGTTCGATGTAGAAATCAAAACCTACTTAAATCGCAGATACCATATGGAGTCAAAAAACGAACTTCAAATCTATATGTGCACTTTACACAACCCATGTTAAACACATGGTCAGTTGGGTGCCTGCACATAAGCACCCAGAGAAAATGGCGATGTCAAACATGTGGATCTGAGTAATAAGTAAAAATTTATCATCGTACTCAAACGCGATAAGAGGGCATAAAAAATCATTGCATTAACGTTTTAATCGCCTGAAGAACCATCAAGAAAATGTGTTAGCATGATGGCAAAACTTAAATGTACCCTCTGCACGTTATGTCGATATGGACGATTTTATTCACTTTGGTGTTTGTGACTGGGTTACTTTTTTCTAACTCTCTTGCTTTTATAATTTTCACGCGGTTTCTATGAAGTCCCTTTTCTTCTGAAGAAGCCTACCAAGATATAATTGTATATTTGAGAGAAGGAACTAATTGCTATCTCTTATTGTACAGATAAATATTGCTCAAGAATAATTCCAAGTCCTGAAGATGACTGTACAATAATATATCGGTCGAAACGCCGTCGGCGCTTCTTTGTGGCTCAATTTGAATTAAGGACACAATACCTATGTTTATGTTGTTCCTTTATCCCGATCTGTAATGTTTATGTATGCCACTTGTCTGGTCTGTATGTTTCCCCTTTTTTGTATACCAGCATTTTTTGTCTTGAGCACATTTGTACTTTACTAATTGTTTTTAAGAAACTGTTGATATATGACATAATAAATATGTGATTTTTGATACTAGCACTTTGTTCTAAAGGGCCTCTTTAACCACTTTTTTCATCTCTTTCTTTCCTGTTTATTTATTTTTTCTTTGATTTGTTGGAAGCACTGCCCATTTCCTGGCATAAGTAAATTTTAAATGAATTGGAATGTGGTTGGAGAAGGCTGGCATATTGATGTCTTCGCCATGTGGGCACTCCCTGACAAATTGTGGTGGCCAGTCTTTTTCAGCTAGAAGAATGTCATAACCTTTAGAGAATCGCTCCCAAAAGAGTGCTCTCACTTTTCTTGGTATGTCCCCCTCCATCCGGAGTGTTATTTCATATAACGTATGTGAACAACTAACCCTGGTATCTGCAGTTTCCACTTGAATGAATTGATTCAAGTCCATTGTCTCCAGATGATCCTTCAAGTTCTTGTGAGCTATGGTGACTTCTGCTGCGCTGTCCAACATTGTTTGAGCCCATTCCCCGTTCTTGAGTTGTGTCCTCAAGATCCTCAGCATGTCTGATTTTTAGACCTGCTACCTTCTTTTTGGTGAATTGAGGTTCTTGTTTTTCTGAACGTGCAGATCGTCTTTGGACTTCACACGTTCTTCCTTGTGTTCTGACCGTCCTCTTCTATCGGATTTCTATGATGAAATCTGAAAGGTACGAGAGGAGCGTGTATCAATATCTTAATATCTATCAGGTTTTCTCAAATTATCCCTATTCCTGATATTATACCTCCTTTCAGAGGGCTTCTTTTTGAGGAGAACTACCTCTGGATTGAGAACACTTCTCTTTAGAAGTTTGTTTAGTGTTTTCCCACTTCTTCCTAATAGGAGTAGGAGTGTTTTTAGTAAAGACCTTTAATTATGTAATTCCATTAATTTTTGTATATTATTAAGTAATTGTTCATGCGACATTGATTCAATGTCTGGGTCAGGTCTGTAGTTGGCTAAAGCTAGCCATGTTGCTCCTGTTCTACCTAGTGGACCGAGCCTGGTAATGTGATTTATATGTTTTAGGGCACCTTTAAACCAGAGCGCATGCTCCTGGTAAGTTAGTGGAATTTCTATATCCTCGAAAGGAATGTATTCCGTTGGTGGTTCATCTTCTTTGTAGAAGTGAAACACAATTGTTACTGGATTTGCTTCAGGGAAGACTATCCAAGACTAGAATACCTCTGTCTGGTGATATTCATGTGCCTCTATCACAAAAACTGCCCTACAACCTCTTGCTGAAAGGACATTTTTTTAAAGTTTTATAGTGATGGCTCTCCTTAAATTTGGAGGAATGATTACAGCCTCATCGTCAGTTTCTTGGAAACCTGAAATATTAAGAGCGGCATCGACTGGATCAGCCGCAGCTCCACCGTTCTCGGTGTTATTGCCGTTATTCGACATTTTTGTTGACTGAAAGTTTGCAGAGCAAGTTTCAAGGAAACAAAGATAAGGTGCACAATATTTTGGAACACTGTATCCTTCGAAGTTGAACAAACCAAAAAGCTAATACATAGGGTTTTTCGTCCTACTCAGCTATGGCGGATATTATCCCTTTACCCACTCCAGACGTCTATTGGAGTATTACGGAAAAAGGGGTCTCTGAGAAAAGCACGACTGAGTTACTTTAGTATCTAGCATTAAATTAGTGCCTTACCAAACGTTGGGTGCCATGTAGTGTAGTTCCTATATTCCCAATAGGCTCTGCACATTGCGATAATATAGCCTATAGATATGACGTTGGACTTAGGTCAGTAGGTCTCTATCGAATATACTAAACTTAATTGTGAGTGCCAGCTAGCTCGGAGGTCACTAGAAACTTTCTCGAATTCACAAGAAGGGATTCGTTTCTGACAACCACATAAACATGACAACTTTGTTTCCCTAGGACTGGAATAACTATCTTCAGAGTCGTAGAAACAATAGATAAGTATTTCACTCAGTCAATTGTGCATGCTTCGTTTCTACAGAGTTTGCAGAGAAATAGTGAGACAGGCGTTTTCAATAAAAGGTTTATTGAAAAATCTTCTTTCTCATGCAGGAAAGGTGAACTGCTACAATCGTTGGACAGAATGCAAAGTATAATGCGCACAGCAAGAATAGTATATAAAAAAATACTGTAATAGCATTGTATGGAGTCTAAGCCATATAAAAATACATACATAAATAACACAGGCTAAAATACTCAACTGGTGCTTCTAAAATACGCCTACCCCAATGTACCTAACCTAGGTGTAGTACGAGGGAGGAAGTAAGTATGGTCTTTAGCATAGGTTTAGTTTTTTCGAAGAATCTACCGGAGGTTTCTCTAGGTTCTTATCAGCTCCATACCTTAGAATGAAGGAGGTCTGGTATGTCTGGACTCGATTTCTCAACACCCTGCAAGGGGAGTCAGAAACACTGGAGCTGGATTTCTCAGCAGAGGAGGGCAGCTTCCTGATCAGTGCGTCAGCTGGAGATCCGGTGTAATGGTTTTCAGGCTGGTTCCGCAGGAGCGTCAGGAACTTGGAGAGTAGTCCTCAGTCATCTCCCACGTGCCCCCCTGACTCTACTAGATTCTAGAGTATCGGTTGACACGCCAGGGGAAAACAGGGAAACAAAACAAGGAAAGGTAGGGGAAAAAATAGTAGATCCTATAAGTGGCACCTCTGTGTGGACTTTGGATGAGGAGACAGGCTGTAAGGAAAGAATAAGGTTACAACCTATACTCTACTACATATTTGTGTATATTTCAAATGCATATATATCACCTACCACAGTACTAATCTGAGTTTTGGAATGTCAAAGGTGGGTAAATCTGGTGTTGACTCCCTGTGCAATAAAAAAGGCAAAGATTATGACATTCATCCTCAACCATAGACTAGTATGTGTAAGAATATACCTGTAAATCTCACCACGTGAATTTTGAGGAACACTTGGCTTGGATCTCACCCTATTCCAATGTATATACACAGCGTACCTGCCAAAAGTGTCACAACCTTGTAACATCCATCATTCACCATAGATAGGAATATAAGAGAGGCAGCGCTACGCGCTGTTACCGTGATTCTAGTAGCTGAGAAGCACAACACACCAACACTGGTCCGCGCAAGTGCTCCGAAGGAAGGATCACAGCAAACGGCCAAAGGGAAGGCTAAATAGGAAGGTTCACTAAACGGGAGTCAGCTCCGGCCAGTGAACCTTAATCGAATGTACAGCAATCAGTACCCGGCCAGGCAACGGGGTAATACCCGGCCGTCAGGCGGAGCAGCAAGGCAAAAGAGTATGGAGCAGGCAGCACCCGGCCGGACCACGGAGTAAGACCCGGTGGCCAGGCGGAGTACCAGGATAGGGGAGAGTGATGAGCAGCACCCGACCGGACTATGAAGTGAGACCTGGTAGCCAGGCGGAGCACCAGGGCAGGGGAGAGTGATGAGCAGCACCCGGCCGGACTACGGAGTGAGACCCGGTAGCCAGGCGGAGCACTCTGCCTGCTTTTAAATACCAGATCAGTGCGCAGACATGCTCAGGAGATCTTTGATCTCCTTGTTACGGAAAAACCACTTTGTCTGATGCTGACTGAGACATGGCTAGGGGATTTGTCTAATCCTGATATCGCCATAGCAATTCCTCCTGAATATAATATCTTCAGGCAAGATAGAGAGGCGGAGGTGTGGCACTTGTAGTAAATAAACGTGCCGCCTGTTCTATGATTCCTATGGATGCTATTACAGGCTCAGAATCTCTTGCCTTTTCTATCGCATTGGCCCCCCATCAAGCTCTTAAAGGGCTGTTGGTTTACAGACCCCCCGGACCGGCGGGATCCTTCTTTGAGGAGCTGCAGTCTGTAATTTCGATGCTGGTCCTGAGAGCGGAGCACTGTCTGCTGGTTGGAGATTTCAACTTCCACATGGATCAGGGAGAGGACCCTGATGCGATTAAACTGATCGATATCACTGCCCCCCTTGGCCTTGTCCAGTACCTCTCCGGTCCAACACACGATAGGGGTCACACCCTGGATCAGGTCTTCTCTACGCTCCCCTTAGAGGGGTTAGAACTTCTACCGGTGCTTTGGTCTGATCACAGGATGGCCAAATTTCATATACCAGGCTCTGAGAAACCATCTAGTACTACTCTCAGACAGCAGGGACTAGGATCTAGGTCATTCCATCGGGTGACTCCAGAGATGCTAGCTCAAGCCTCTCTTGATCATCCCTGCCCCCTTTCGGGCGACCTGGATCAGGATCTAGAGTCTCTGCAGGCCTGGCTGACGGACAGGCTGGATGACCTAGCCCCTGTGAGTTACTATTTAAGAGGGACAAGGGCACCCAAGGCGCAATAAGCTAAGGACCATGGGTAGGTACTATATTGTAAAGAACAAGGGTCCTTAGAGCAACAAACCAATGAAGGGAAAAATAAATATAGACCAAATGGAAATATATTGTTAGGGGAATTGTCCAGCCGGACGATTTATTTCCCTGATACAAAAGTAATTCTAAAACCAATAGAACACTGGGTGTGATAGAAGCGGGACACCGTCCGGTGTCCGACTAACACACTGAGAAGACATACAATATACAAAATAACAGGCAATAGCAGGACATCTGATTGGAATAAGACATAAACCAGACAATCTAAAGTATACACATATGCAAGAAAAAATATATAAACAATTTATGCATTTAGTGTAATGTGTCGACGACGTTTCGAACCATACTTAATGAAGGTTCATCCTCAGGACAGAGGGTAATTGCCTTAAAGTTACACATTTGCGAATATATCACTGGTAGGGATGTACATACCATGAAAAGAGAAAGGAGACATAAAAAGATAGAGACATGTCATTAGAACATTGCCAAAACTGCGTGCATAAATTGCATGACTCATACCATGCCAAGGTGCAGCCGGCAACGGGGTGTAGTTCATGCTGAGTATAGGCAGTGGGGAACAACAACGAGGAGCAAGACTAATGGCGCCGAGTGTCTACGGTCCCGGAAGTGACTGTGGCTAATGCATGCCAAGGTGCAATAGATCGGCACATATGAAGTGAAGCGGCAGCAAACTAGCGTGCCAAACATATAGTGAACTATGACATTGTGTGTCAATTGTGAGGAAGCGCTTACCAATTGTGTGGCACTCAATAAAGGAAAATTCCTTAGACTTGATAGTTTGCTTAAGAGCAAAAGACAAATTTGATCTAGTGGGAAGAGAAAGAATTACACTGGAGTAGCGCAAAATACTTCCCAAATTGAAGGTATGTAAGAAGATAATCATACCGTTTAAGAGTGCCCTCGATAATGGGGTCTGTGGAGGAAAGGGACGGGATGTGATTGATTATACAATAGAAGTTAGCATAAACAATACGTGTTGCGGGAGGTTTGTCTTACCCGAAAAACGATGGTCACGGTACCCTGGTCTGGGAAAAAAAGAGAATGAAACGGGCGGCGTAAGTGCCAGTGGTTTCATTAACCTTGCGCCTAAAAGGTATGCAGAATAACAGGGACGGATCTCACCTGGTAATACAGATGGCAAGGCCTCAATGGGGGTTCTTGCTCACGCCGGGAATCAGCGCGGCGTCCCCATTCAATGCGGGACGCGATGTAGTGTACCGGGGAGTCACGTGGACAGTGGGAGACCAATGAGATTGCGCAAAAAGTTAGCGGACATTTTGGAATGGGAAAGTAAACTCATGACGCGGTGTGGTGACGCCGGTAGTCACGTGGGAGATAAGGCACAGCTAGAATGCGTCAAACGGGTGTCGGCCATTTTAAAGTGGCACCAAGGCCCATAAGAAAGTAGTGATAACTAAGTGAGTGATAATAAAATTACTCCGAGTGGGGGGCGGAGAATTACATGCCAGTGAGTCACGTTCACTCTGGACATACAATAGCACTATCCTTTCATAATAAATGAATTTTTTGCACATTTCTTACATTTTTCCATTTACAAGTGCACCAAAATGAAAAAAAATAATTTAAAACAATTTTTAACAATTGTGTTTCAGGCTTCAGTTAAAATCCGTGCAAAGTGGGAAACAGTTTGTATTTATCAAATGAATTTGTTAAATCAGAGAGGTCCAATCCTCAGTCCGATTCAACCCAGTAAGAAGACTTTTGGTCTTCAAAATCCATCTCAGTTCCTCTTTGTTCAGGAGTTGTTGCAGGTTACCGCCGCGGCTGGGGGGTTTTACCAGGCAAATGATAGTCCATTTGAAATCCATTTCTGTGTGGGCCTGTTCAATGAAGTGCTGTACAAGGGGAGCATTCGCAGTTCTACAGCGTATCCTGCTCCGGTGTTGGCACATCCTTGTTCGTGCCTTTTGTGTAGTTTGTCCGATATAGATCATAGAGCAAGGGCAAAAAATGGCATAAATCGCATTTGAGCTATTACAGTTTGAGAATTCTCTGCGCTCGTATTTCATATCTCTGTAAATAAACTCTTTGCCTTCTATAGTGCTCTCACACATTGAACAGTTACCACATCTGACATGTCCAGTGAGCTTTGGCAGACCCCATAGTGTATCAATTGTGGTCATTTCTGCAGGGGCGGGTAGTGCTGCCCGCACCAAATGATCTTTTAAGTTCTTGGCCTTCTTGAAGGCAAACATGGGTTTTTCTAGTTGCAATTGATCAGCATTCAGCACAGCCCAGTGTTTTTTAATGCTTTTAGTAAGTGAATTGGATATCGGAGAGAAGGTTGTAACACATACCAAACGGTTCTGTGGTTTTTTCGGTTTAGATTCCAACAGAACTTCCCTCGGGCAAAATCATGCTCTTTTTAATGACGTTTTGATTAATCTGCGGGGGTAGCCCCGGGCGCTAAGTTTAGCACTGAGTAGATGGGCCTCTTTAAAGTAATCTTCTTTTAGATAACAATTTCTTCTGAGCCTTAGAAATTGTGAGAAGGGTAAAGAGTCACGGGTTTACTTTCCCATTCCAAAATGTCCGCTAACTTTTTGCGCAATCTCATTGGTCTCCCACTGTCCACGTGACTCCCCGGTACACTACATCGCGTCCCGCATTGAATGGGGACGCCGCGCTGATGTGAGCAAGAACCCCCATTGAGGCCTTGCCATCTGTATTACCAGGTGAGATCCGTCCCTGTTATTCTGCATACCTTTTAGGCGCAAGGTTAATGAAACCACTGGCACTTACGCCGCCTGTTTCATTCTCTTTTTTTCCCAGACCAGGGTACCGTGACCATCGTTTTTCGGGTAAGACAAACCTCCCGCAACACGTATTGTTTATGCTAACTTCTATTGTATAATCAATCACATCCCGTCCCTTTCCTCCACAGACCCCATTATCGAGGGCACTCTTAAACGGTATGATTATCTTCTTACATACCTTCAATTTGGGAAGTATTTTGCGCTACTCCAGTGTAATTCTTTCTCTTCCCACTAGATCAAATTTGTCTTTTGCTCTTAAGCAAACTATCAAGTCTAAGGAATTTTCCTTTATTGAGTGCCACACAATTGGTAAGCGCTTCCTCACAATTGACACACAATGTCATAGTTCACTATATGTTTGGTACGCTAGTTTGCTGCCGCTTCACTTCATATGTGCCGATCTATTGCACCTTGGCATGCATTAGCCACAGTCACTTCCGGGACCGTAGACACTCGGCGCCATTAGTCTTGCTCCTCGTTGTTGTTCCCCACTGCCTATACTCAGCATGAACTACACCCCGTTGCTGGCTGCACCTTGGCATGGTATGAGTCATGCAATTTATGCACGCAGTTTTGGCAATGTTCTAATGACATGTCTCTATCTTTTTATGTCTCCTTTCTCTTTTCATGGTATGTACATCCCTACCAGTGATATATTCGCAAATGTGTAACTTTAAGGCAATTACCCTCTGTCCTGAGGATGAACCTTCATTAAGTATGGTTCGAAACGTCGTCGACACATTACACTAAATGCATAAATTGTTTATATATTTTTTCTTGCATATGTGTATACTTTAGATTGTCTGGTTTATGTCTTATTCCAATCAGATGTCCTGCTATTGCCTGTTATTTTGTATGTTGTATGTCTTCTCAGTGTGTTAGTCGGACACCGGACGGTGTCCCGCTTCTATCACACCCAGTGTTCTATTGGTTTTAGAATTACTTTTGTATCAGGGAAATAAATCGTCCGGCTGGACAATTCCCCTAACAATATATTTCCATTTGGTCTATATTTATTTTTCCCTTCATTGGTTTGTTGCTCTAAGGACCCTTGTTCTAGCCCCTGTGAGGGCACCCCAAGTTACATCGAAGCGGGTTTCTGCCCCTTGGTTCACGGAAGCTCTGTCAGCCTCTCGTCGGCAGTGTAAGGTGGCCGAGAGGACATGGCGCTCACAGTATGATCCGGCGGCCAGGCTGGTCTATAGGACCGCGATTAAAATATACCATCGCGACATCCTCCTTGAGAAAAGAGGCTACTTTGCAAGGAGGATAGAGGCTGCTTCGAATTCATGCAAGGAGATTTTTACCATTGTGAGGGAGTTTACGGCCCCACGGTCTAATTTACCCCAGGCCGCTCCGACTGAGTCATGGGTCTCTGCCCTTGCCAACTTTTTCATGGCCAAGATTAAGTTGATTCAGGACTCCTTTCCCGTGAGGATGGTTGAAGTGTGCTCCAGCTTTGTGGACGGGTCAGTTCCATCGGTTCCCGTGGAGGCCGTCCTGGCCGACTTTCCACCTATTTCAGCTTCATCGTCACTGGCTCTTATGGCCAACCTTAAATCTGGGTCGCCTCTTGACCCATGCCCGGCCAAATTCCTGGCGAAAATGGCGGCGGTTGTAAATCCGCTGGCAAACCCACTCTTGAATCTCTCCTTGAGGGAGGGGGTGGTCCCGCAGGCCTGGAAGCAGGCGATGGTGATTCCCCTCCTTAAGAAGCCTGGCCTGGACCCCGAGGCGTTGGCCAATTATAGGCCTATTTCTCTCCTTCCTGCGCTGGCCAAAATTGTGGAGAAGCACGTGCATATCGTGCTCTCTGGCTTTTTGGAAACCAACGATCTGCTTCATTCCACTCAGTCCGGCTTCCGCCCCAATTTAAGCACCGAGACGGCGCTCTTGGAGGTGTCTGAAGCCATTAAGGAGGTACTGGATTCAGGTGGCAAAGCTATGCTTGTCATGCTTGATCTGTCGGCGGCCTTTGACACCGTCCCCCACGAGGGTCTCCTCGTCAGACTTCATGAGATCGGTCTGAGGGGGACGGTGTTCAGCTGGTTTAGATCATTCTTAGCTGGCCGCCGACAAACGGTCTTGGCCTCTCCTAGCTCTGCCGTGATGCCGCCTTTGGAAGTCGGAGTCCCGCAGGGCTCTGTGTTGAGTTTGACTCTCTTCAACATCTTTATGACTCCCTTGGCGGCACTGGTGGAGTCTTTGGGGGCCCACATCGTATCCTATGCCGATGATACCCAGCTCCTCTTTACGTGTGGGAAAGGAGAGGATTTTGACGGAGAGAGTATTCGTGAGTGCCTTGGGGCTGTTTTTAAATGGTTCCAGCTGAACAGCCTCAAATGTAACTCAGATAAGTCGGAGGTACTCTTTTTTGGCTGCACTTCGGATCCCGATTGGCAGGAATGGTGGCCGACCAACATGTTTCCTCCAGCACATTCGTCCCAGCTGGCAAAAAATATGGGCATTAAGATCGACAATGGTCTGACGTTGAGATCTCAGATCTTCGGTCTTACGGGAACATGTTTTGGCCTCCTCAAGATGCTCCGGAAGTTCCTTCCTTTGCTCTCAGAAGAGCACAGGAGGATTACGGTGCAGGCCTTAATTGGCTCCAGATTGGACTATTCCAACGTCCTATATCTGGGCCTACCGGAGTATCTTTTACAGCGCCTGCAGGTGGTGCAGAACTCGGCCGCACGGGCCATTTTTGGCCTTCATAGGCGAGCCAGAGTATCCGGCCTCTTGCAGTCGCTTCATTGGCTGCCTATCCGGAAGCGGATAGTCTTCAAGGCGCTGACTCTGGCTCATAAGGCTCTTCATGCCTCGGGCGCGAAATATCTGCAACGGAAGCTTGCCTTTTATCGTCCGGCTCGATCTCTGCGATCCGAATCTTTGTTTCTTGCGGTGGTCCCTCGAGTAAAAAGGGCCCGCATTGGGGGCCGCTCCTTCAGGCTGAAGGCACCGCAGCTTTGGAATGCGTTACCATTGGCTTTACGCGGCATTTCTAACTTGATGACCTTTAGGAAGGGCCTCAAAACCTGGCTTTTCGCCCTCTAGCATGTCCCTGCCTCTGTTTACTGTTTTTCTTTTATTTTACTATGTTATGTTTCTCTGCTTACGAGCTGCCAATAAAAGCGCCGGGACACTCCAATGGAGTAGCCGTGCGCTATAGAAATCAAAATTAACATAACATAACATAACACCAGGGCAGTGAGGAAAAAACGGGAGAAAACAAAGGTACAACGAACACGAATCACTGCAAACGTGTTCAGAGAAATCTCTCTAGGGAATTCACCAAAACGCCCCACACAGAACGCGGTAATTAGAACCACCAGGGAATGTACTGGCTTCGGAGGAGCCAAACGCCGGTACGAAGGATAGGACGCTCAGGGCCAGAAACACCATACACACACAACCGGAAGTCAGGCAACAGCTACGGGGACGGAAGAACAGGAAAGAGCTCACGCTAGAACGCAAAGCGGCGTTCTGGTGCATCGATGCGCCTTATATAGGAACCAAGGCCATTAGCAGGTAAAGGAACACCGGGCGCCTCGATGGGGACCTCAGGGCATGACAGTCGGCTTCCTTAGGCACTTGCTGTAGAGAGCTGCGTCGGGAAAGTAGGTCATCGAACTGCTCCGAACCACCGTGCTTTGCCATAGCAAGTGAAGGTATATTTATACCTTGAAGGTGTTTAGGAATGCCAGTATTGACGTAAACACGGGCATATGAATGAACCCCTAAGGAATAGATGTTCATTGTAAAACTAATTGAGTTCCTGGAGAAATCAATATTCAAGCAAGGGGCAATCCCTAACGGCCTGTTTTTGGGTTGCATGGGCTATGCCTAAATAAGGGCTTGATTTCTATGCCTATATAAGGGCAACGTGAATTTTACCTATATAAGGGCATGAATCGGGAAAATCCATTCGGAATCTAAAATGTCATACAACAGTATCAGATTAGGAAGAAGTGGTGGCAACCAGGACACTAGTATCTTAACTAGAATCTTTACATTAGTGTTAATTAGAGACAGTGGTCAATATGACTGGCAATACTCCAAGGCTTTATCAGGTTTTACAGTTATACAACAAGAAGGGGGATGGAGGGCCTTTTTCCCACTCAAACAGGAGTGGGGAGGTCCAGCATAAAGGAGTCCTCAATGAACGTTTTAAAAAATTGGATTATGCTGTTCCTCTGGGAAAGGTGCTGGTGGAGTCCCGACTCCGAGTGACTTGGTCCTACTATACCCTGGAAGGGTCATAGATAGGAATCCATATGTTGGATCTTAATGCCTTCACACACCCTTTCAGGTGTCATGCTTCATCATTTGGGCTGCTCCTCATTGGGTCGCCGACCGCAAGTGCTCCGCGGGATTGTATTTCCACTTTCCCGCTCACGGCGAATGTCCCGCTCTCCGCAGACCTCTCTCACTTCATGGGACTACCTGCATTGTCCCCCGGAGGTTTATGTAGCGTGCCACCATCTACCAACACCCCGCCGCACCCGGCAACTCGACGCTGGCGCAGTCACATTCTTCTATGCTCTTGTAAGCCATCCTTAATTTTACACATTAAACCCATACGCCTATGTGTATGATCCAACATATGGATTCCCATCTATGACCCTTCCAGGGTATAGTGGGACCAAGTCACTCAGGACTCCACCAGCACCTTTCCCAGAGGAACAGCTTAATCCCATTTCTGAAAACATGTTTTTACAGTGTAATTATTATTGCTTGCCTTTAGGAAGGGAGCTAGGGTCTGTTTTGTGTATGCCTCTTCATATAGGGCATGGAGGTATAGAGCCAAAGTGTTGGCAAACTCTTTATAGAATTTGCCCGACAAACCATCAGGCCTAGAGCTTTACCATTGGGCAGCGTGTGTATGGCATCTTTATTCTATTTTATCACAATAGGCTGAACTAAATATTCTTGTTGGGCAGGAGATAGCCACGCCACGGCTACCTTCTCCAGGTAGTATGCTGTCTCCACCGAAGCAGAGTTTCAGGCCTTACAGGTAAGGCTAAAAGTATGTGAACTTTGTTAGTATAGCAGATGTGTCATAATGATCTGTACCCTCAGGGAAGTTGTTTTTCAAAATGTGAGCTTGGTGGCCAAACTGCATTCCAGGCGTCCTACTTCTCCATAGGTTCTTGCTACATGGTGTCTGGAGAAATAACGTAATTCTTGTGATGCAGTATCATTAAAATGTGTGCTTTGCGTCCAAAATGCAGCTAGGGTGCTGAGGCGAGGATCAGTTCATGGTCACTTTCAAGATTCCATAGCGTGAATTCTATAGTCTGCAACTATGTGGCTTAATGCTTTCAAAACACATGCCTGTGAACTAATTCAGACCCCCGATATTCGCCTTGAATACTTCACATAGGGTATCTACCTCTTCCATAGAGTCAACATTCTCCTCAAAGTACTCATTAGTTGCTAAACACAGCCCTTCTCGGCACACAGGGTCCAAGAGGGCCACCATTTGGTATCTCCACATGAACTGTGCGGGAGCATGAGTTGGAATCGATAGCACAAGTTTTACCAGTGCATGGTCAGAGAGAGTTATGGGCAGGTGCTAAACATCAGCCACTGAAGCACAAACGTCCTGGGTCACCAATCAATAATTCAGCCCAGACCATGGCCCATGCACAGAGGAGGTGAACGTGCTGTCACGCCAGTTGGGATTCAGAGTCTCAATAGTTCAACAATCTAATATTTCTTCATGACATCATGAATGATTTTGGTGGAGCATTTACTGTGCCAATCAGTCAATGCCGACCGGTCGAGCATGGAGTCCAGATATGTGTTGAGGTCTCTTCCCCAAATAATGGCGGTTGGTTTGGGAGTTTGCAGTTAGCGCCAGAATATCATATAAAAGTCGGGGCAAAACCAAAGGAGAATGATGGACGGAGTGTTGAACATTGCAAGCACTAACCCCCAGTCAACTGATCTGGGTTTAATCCATCACCATTATTTATCTCACTCCGCCACCCCAGTTCAGACATGGCCATATGCAAATCAGTCTAACCCTGTGCCTCATGGGAACAGTCCAGCCCAAACTGCCAAGCCATGTCTTCCCTAGACCGGAAACAAGCATCCTAGGACCGGTTTCTGGCTAATCAGCCGTCATCAGCCAGGCTAGCTTGAATCCAGTGACAAAGTGAGCAAGGGACCCACGTCTGGGCATACCCTGCCAACTTAGGGCGAACAAAGTAAAACCAAAGGGGGATGATGGAGGGAGTGTTGAAGACTGCAAGCACTCACCCCCAGTCAACTGATCTGGGTTTAATCCATCATCATTCATTAGCTCACTCCGCCACCCCAGTTCAGACATGGCCATATGCAAATCAGTCTAACCCTGTGCCTCATGGGAACAGTCCAGCCCGAACTGCCAAGCCATGTCTACCCAGGACCGTAAACAAGCATCCTGGGACTGGTTTCTGGTTAATCAGCCGTCATCAGCCAGGCTAGCTTGAATCCAGTGGCAAAGTGAGCAAGGGACCCACGTCTGGGCATACCCTGCCAACTTAGGGCGAACAAAGCAAAACCAAAGGGGCATGATTGACGGAGTGTTGAATATTGCAAGAACTCACCCCCAGTCAACTGATCTGGGTTTAATCCATCATCATTCTTTAGCTCGCTCCACCATCCCAGTTCAGACAAGGCCATATGCAAATCAGTCTAAACCTGTGCCTCATGGGAACAGTCAACCCCGAACTGCCAAGCCATGTCTTCCCTGAACCGGAAACAAGCATCCTGGGACCGGTTTCTGGCTAATCAGCCGTCATCAGCCAGGCTATCTTGAATCCAGTCGAGCACAGAGTCTGAGTATGTGTTGAGGTCTCCTCTCTAAATATTGGCGGTTGGTTTGGGAGTTTGGAGTTAGAGCCTGAATGTCATAAAAGTCCGGGTCATCTACATTTGGCCCATATGTATTTATCAAGGTAACCGTTGTGCCGTATAGACTTTCTTGTGTTACCATATACCGACCCTGACCATCTGTTGAGGAATGGGTGCTAGAGAAAGGTATTCTTTTTTTTAACTAGAATCATGACTGCTTGAATAGGAGGAGTAGGAAGAAGCTATCTTATGTGCCACTCATCGGGTTCCTATAGCGAGCTCAGGTTGCTGTGTTAAATGTGTCTACTACAGAACCACAACCTGGATATTGTGGTGGTCTATGTATGAAAGTACCTGCTGTGAACACTGTGTTGGGGGAGCAGCGAACGCCGTATTGGGGGAACATGGCGGCCACTAGTTAGAGGCAGCCATCTGCTCTCTCCTACTCCCGGCAAAAACAAACGTTTATTCATCACATGTATTTGAAGGGTCCCGGGGGTCAATGTAATGCTTCATTTATTTATTTATTTATTTCCAAGGTTTTATATAGCGCTACTTGACCCGGGGGTATCAGAGCGCTTTACAAGATAGGTCAACAATTACAGTTCCTGATTCTTGGTTTTTTCACGTTTCTCTCAGTCTCAGGGGTTCCATGAGGACAACTGGCTTCCCCTCAGCCCGGCAACAGCGGGGCCGACGCAAGGCAGTGTGTGAGCGGAGGCTGTGGCGTGGCTCAGCAGAGGCCGGCCTGCCACAGCGAGAATCTGCTTCTGGGCAGCGGAAGCCACGGAATAGCTGCCTGTATTCTGGCCCACAGACATCTGCCCAGACCTTTTTTCCTGCAGCGACGTTAGAGAGGCGAGTGGGGCAAGAGTGGAGGATGCCAAACAGAGTTCCCCCAATGACCCCGGTAAGGAGGAAGAAGGGGAATTAGGGGATCTGGGACCAGGCAGCTTGGGGGGTCCCTAACTCAGAGGAACCACTGTTTACAAGGAAAAAAGACATAAGTGAGGCTCCCACTGGGGGGTTAAACAGGTACACTCTAAGAAGTGGGGGTATTTGGGGCAAAGGTCATCCTTCCTCTGGCGCTCCTCTAAAAGAAAACCCTCCATCAGCGCCCCAGAAAAACCTACATACCCGACTATCTTGTACCCACCTCAACCCCCTCCCGTCCTCACTAATCAAAAAAGCACCTGCAGATAAAATACCTCTGCCTATAGGTAGAAGGCAGCCTAGAAGTAAACCTGAAAGTTTCTGAATCACACCCTCACTCCATTCTTACTTCAAGGTCCAAGCTCAGAAGGCTAAGCCCATCTCCACCCCCATGGCGGTTTGCCCTAATTCCATACAAAGCCCTGCGTTGAGTAGGCCTGTAAGAGCTATGGGTAGCCCTGTGTCCAGTGAGGCTGGGAACAATATTTTGTGCCTAGAAAATAGGTTTACCCCTCTGGAAGCAGTAGAAGAGGATGGTGTACTAGCTCAGCGCAACCCCAGGTCTGAGAGCCCCCCCATGTCAGACTTCCGAACAAAGAGAAGGTTCCACTGTAACAGCCGCAGTGGCTGGCCTGGGTGAGCAATCTCCCACAGAGAGACTTTTAGCTACCTTGTTAACGGAGATAAAAGAAAAGTTTGCAGTTTCTGAGCTTAATTAACAAAAGACCCAGGGAGCATGTGAGGTGGTAGAAGGTAAGATAAACAAGCTTATGGAAAGAGTTGCGGCAATGGAGGTATCCTTTAAAGACCTCTCAAAACAAGTTGACACTAACAAGAGTGAGATCACGAAGTTGAGGAATAGTGATAGAGAACATCGAGATAAACTAGAAACAGTGGAAAACAGTGCCAGGAAAAACCACATTAGGATTCTGAATGTCCCGAAAGACCTTGAGGGAGGAGACATAAGGGTCTTCACCATCAACCTTCTCAGAGAATTTAATATGGACATAGAGAAGCAGATTTTGAAAGATGATATCCAGAGAGTACACAAGACCCGTTCTCTAAGAGGTCAGAGAAGAAAACCCCAGGAAAGATCTTAGTAAACTTCAAGTCATACTCAATCAAAGAGAAAATCCTTGCCGGGACACTTAAAGCAGGCTCATATAGGAAAGGAGAGGGGTCCTTTTGTATCAGATCGGACATATTACGCGCCAGACAAGATAGGCAGTCGCCAAATTGTAGTGAAGTATTATGTAATAAAAGTCAGCAGACAGAAATACTTCATGTTGTGTATTTATTAGCGACAGCTTCAGCAGTCCCAAAGTAACTGATTTACAGGAAATCTCTCAACTCAGAATCCACATGAGACATTCTACATTCCAGTGATGCAACGCTGGAATATAGTCAACATGAGATCACCACACAGTGGGAGCTAGGGAAGTTTGTACAAACACTGAGGGGGCTGGGAGGCACGGCCAACCTCCGGTTCCCCTGCCTCCCTAAAGGTGATGTGGAATAATAAAATGTAAAACTTCAGGGACCCCTGAGAAGTCAGTTCCCTGATCGAACAGGTTAAAGCACATTCAAAAGAAAAGATCTAATCTTGCCGTGACGTGGTGAGAGACCTCGAAAGGGAGGTAACCATCAGTATACCTTGAGTCCTTAGGGAGGATTCCCCGTGGTGGGTGGGGTGGGAGGAAGGGTTGGGGGGTTTACAAGCAAAGAGAAAAAACCCAAAAATAAGCACACTTTATATCTGCACTGGGTGGGGGAGAATGTGGGAAAAATAAAAATAATGTGTCCTTATTTATTAATAAGACTCAAGTGTACTTAAGGGGTTTATATCAACCCTCTAGGTTTTCAAATACTCGTAGTAATCTCAGGCTTCTTAGGTCACCAAGAATTTATCCACATTCCCCATGACTAATATAGATAGGCCTAAGAAGCTAAAAATCCTATCATGAAATGTAAATGGCCTTAGGGTTCCTTCTAGAAGAAGGAAAATCCTAGAATACTTGAGACTCTCTGATAGTGAGATCTTCCTGCTACAGAAGTCTCATCTGCTTAAAGAAGAGTGGGCAGAGATACTAAAAAAATCAGAAATAAGTGGATCACTGCGTATGTACCACACAGTCGTGTTCAGTGAAAGGAGCTGCTCTTCTTTTTAAAAAATCCACTCAAGCTACACTTGCAGATTATGTTGTCGATCCTCTCGGTGGATAGGCATTAGCCAGGGCCAAAATAAATGGCTCGCGGTTGACCTTTGTGGGTTACTATGGTCCTAACTTGGACAATCCAAGCCTACTATGCACCTTACTCTTTCAGCTGGTTGATATTAAAGATCCTATTATACTGGGTGAAGATTTTAATGTAGTTTTGGATCCAACACAAGATTCAACCTCTAGGAGAGCAACGGCTGCAACTCATAACATAAGAGCCACCTTGAAACAATTGATGACAGATATGGGCCTCAGAGACATCTAGAGAGTGATGGAAGTAAGGCAGGTACGTCAGGGGGAAACTTCACTTTCCACAACAAAATATGTGGCCATCGATCTAGGATTGTTCTTTTCTTGGTGGTCTCCTTCATTAGCAAGAACACGACAAGGGTTAACCATGTCCCGGAACATCTGTCTGATCACTCTGCTATCACTTTGGAGATTAATCTTGTAAATAGGCCCCTCTCCCAAAGGTGGACCCTAAATTGCTCTTTACTTCCTGAACCATATGTAATTGATAAGCTGAAAGTCGCCACCAAAGAGTTTTTTAAATTAAATATATATTCAGCCCCCTACACATTGTATGGGTTACGTACAAAGACTTTTTAAGAGGCCCTTTAATTGCCCTGTCCACTGCACAAAACAGGAGTCAGAGAAGAAATCAGAACACTTGAAGCCGCAGTACATATTAACCAGCTAGCGCTAGAACAAACACCTAATAGCTCAAATTCGACACAAATTGAGCAAAAACTACACTTAGCAAAAACTGAGCTTGCCAACTATCTCGAAGCAATAGTCAGAAAGAAATGGGAAGGCAGTAGGTTATCCCATCATGAATACGGGCAGGGTTTTGGCAAACTGCTTGCATGGAAAACTAAAGCCAACCAGACAAGGAACCTGATAAAATATCTCAGATGCCTAAACCCAGGTAATATTATCTCTGAGGATGTTGAGATCGAAAATACCTTTGCCCAGTTTTTTCAGGATCTTTATACAGAGGATTGTAAATGAAGTACTCATGGAGGAATTTCTTCAAGACTTAGAACTTCCTATGCTTCAGAGCCCTGAAAAAGACAACTTAAATGGCCCCATTGGTCTTGAGGAAATTCTCCAAACCATCAGTCCTCTAAAAAAAAGGAAAGTCGCAGGACCTGATTCCATCCCTAACAAAATGTATACTTTATTAAAAGAAGAACTCGCCCCAATATTGCTCCAACTGTTTAACTCTGCCTTTATATCTAGCCAGGACCTTCCATCATCCTGGGAGGCTGCCACCATAACCATACTACTGAAACAAAAAAAGAACCAGAGATCCTGTGAGTCCTATAAGCCTATTTCTCTTCTCAACAGTGATCATAAAATATTCACCCAGATTCTAACTAAACGTCTGGATAAGGTGGCTGGATCACTAATCCATACCGACCTAAAAGGTTTAATGAAGGGGAGGCAACTCCATGAGTTAACACAGGATCTGATTAGGGCGATCAATATGGCACGAGAATATGAGATCCCTTTGACAGTAATGACCTTCAATGCTGCGAAGGCCTTTGACAGGGTCAGTTGGCCTTTTCCATACAAAATGATCCAACGTTTTAACTTAAGGGAGGTCTCCTTAGCAGCAGTTAGGGCCCTATATAAAAGTCTCTCAGCTAGGGTGTTGGTCAATGGGAATGCCACCAGGTCAATAAAAATTGGTAGGTGGACTAGAAAGGGATGTCCTCTCTCTCCCCTCCTTTTTAACCAGGACATCGAACCCCTGGCATGCAAATTAAAGACATGTCGAAATATCCATCCTTTCGTTTGTAATGGTTAGGTGAAAAAAATTGGGCTATATGCAGACGATCTTCTGATCTTGACCGGGGATCTGCATCACTCACTTCCTGCGATATGGGAGCAGTTGGAAGGGTTTGGGGGGGACTCTATTAACTCAGCAGAAAACTGATCTAATGCAATGGAACACCACCTATAGGAGTGACTTAACGAAACAGGAGATAAGATATCTGGGAGTCCAAATATTACACAATTTGGAGAAGCTAGCTCAGGTGAATTTTTATAAAGTATTTGCGGGAGTTAAACCACAGCTACAAGCACTCTTCTTGGGCAGATCAAATCTCCTAAAAATGTCAATCCTCCCAAAGTGTACCATTTTGTTTAATACTATCCTGTTGGAATTTAAGAAGACCTGGTTTAAGAAAGTGCAGCTCTTTACTAATACTACAGCGCTTTCCATCTGAATAACTTTTGACAGCTGTTGATGGGAAGTGCCTGCTTGTCCCCGCTCTTTAGGGCTCTCACTGCAAGTTCTCCATACCAAGCAGATTTCTTACTTCTAAAGGTGAGGTTAAAAGTCCTTTTAGCAACTTCTAAGACCTGGTATCAAGTGAGATTGGCCCTACAAATACTTTACTACAGCGACGTAGCGCCTATCTGGGACTCTCCCGGTACTTCGGATTGCTTACTAAATGCACTCGCAATCCTGCTACATGGCTGTGGTATTCTTAGGTGGGGGCAACTTATAGTGGACACTAAACTAATTACATTGCAACGTCTTTCAGAGATCTTTGAAAACTAGAGCAATATGTATAAAAAAAGAGTTTTGCGATTCTCAAAAGCAATTTTTAGCGAATCGCAATTAGAGAATCGCAAAATGCAATGTATGTAGGATTTGTTAAAAATTTTGCGAATCCTACAAATTCCTTCTTTGCGAATCGCAAATAAGGAATACCTTCCCATTCATTCTATTAGAGTCGCAAATTGAGAATGCAATTTCAAGGTTGCAAGACCAAAAGGACACCCTGTTGCACCCCTGAAATATGCATGTGTGCACATTTTGCGCACATACATCCTCTAAGGGCATGTATGTGCGACATATGGCACTTTTAAAGAATCAAAAAAATGCTTTTTTAAAGAAAATCGCAAATTACCACCAACTTGAAGTTGGTGATAATTTGCAATTCCTTAAGGCCAAATAGCAAATTTCTGGTGCTTCCAGAATTGCATTGAAGTATCACAATTTGCAAATCCTTAATTGCATATGCAAAAAATAGAGAATCTAATTTCGCGATGGCCTTTTGGGATGATACATCCCAAAAGGCTCTTTCCCATTCACAAACGGGAATCTGCCCGTTTGCAAACAGGAAAAAGGCTTGATACATATGGCCCTCGGTCTCTAAATTCAAATATTATCAACTTTGAGGAAGGAGGGAAAGGGAAGATGGATCTGGCGTACAAGATTTGTTCACACCCCCACTTTACGGAAAGAAGTTGCAGAATGGTATAGGATGCTAATCCACAATGGAGAAGAGATGCAAAATCCATTTACAGAGATCTGGAGGAGGGAACTGCCAGACTAGGACCTCAAATCTTTAGGGCAAGTATCTAAGTCTCATTTGTGGTCATATGTGAAACCTGCTCCAGTAAGGAAAAAACATCTTTTTACTGTCCATAAGGCCTTATGGACACCACGGAAGCTGGGGAGTTGAGTAGTGAAGAAGTGTCCAAAATGTGGGGAAAACGCAAATGAGGAACACATGTTTTGGCAGTGTCCCTCATTTCAGCTTTTCTGGCAGCAAGTGGGTAAGATAAGCTCAGGTATCTTGGGTCAGGAGATCAAGGTGCTCTTCGCTCTTGTGATTTTTGGAGTGGTCCCAGGAGGGGTGGATAATCGGGATCTCCTTATAACCCATAAAGCCCTCATTTTTGTTCTGATCCTCATTGCACGCAGGAAGCTGTGTGTAAGTGAATTCTTCCTCCCCCCGCCCCCCCCCCACTGAGACTAAATAGATTTACTCTGTACAAAACACTTTGTATCTTGACCAGCCTAATAAACTCGTCAATAGAAAAACATTTTGGGAACTCTAGGATGACTGGTTTAAGTTTTATGTCTCCAGTCTTTCATATTGAGCACAGGATTCTTTTCCTTCCTCCTCTGTATCTTTCTCTCCCTTTTTTTCTACCTTGTTTTCTGCTTATTCTCCTTCCTTAAATTTCGTATAATGTATGTTCAAGTTATTTTGAAACCTTATGGTCCAATGATTAATTGTATGCTATACAGGTTGCTTTAGTGCTGGGACCACCTTTTCAGCACCTGTATCAGAGGAGTCAGCTTTACCGACCAGCAAGAGTTATTTGTTCTGGACCCTGGAAATTTCTCTCCTCCCTCCCCTGAGGAGAAACCGGGTGCCTTATTGCCTCTCTTTGAACTGGCCAGGTTTTGCTTTCCTGAATTCAGAGCATAATTTGTAAAGGAGGACTAAAAAAATAAAAAATAATGAAAGTACCTGGTGAGTTTTACGGGAATTATTAAGCCCTGAACATACCAGGTCAGGAGAGATATGTGCCCTCGAGTCGGGACAATCTTGGTGTAAACATAAGAGGTACTAGAGTTGTGAAATGTTGCAAATGTTGTACTATAACTGCCAAATTCAGGACAGCCTTTAACAGCACAATATAGGCAGCATAAACAATAAACAACTGACCCCTCCTCCACCCACTTTTGCACACCAATCATGCCAAAAGCAATACCACAACCAAAAAAACAAGGCATAACTGAATATGTGAAAATATAACAATCAATAAATCAACCATGGGATTTTAAGCGCACTACTCACCCGTGAGGGTCTCAAGGCACTGCGGGGGTTAGGGGGTGAAAGGGGGTGTGACAGCAGTTACGTTCAGTTGAAGAGCCAGTTCCTGAGGGCCTTCCTGAAGGTGTCCAGGGAGGGAGCGTGTCTGATGTCGATCAGGAGCTCGTACCAGGGTTTGGTCGCGATGTAGGAGAATGTTCTTCCCCCTGTTCTAGCTCTGCAGATGCGCGGGGTTTCGGTGAGGGCGAGATCGGTGGAGCATTGGTTTCTTTTGGGTACATGAAAGGTGATTCTCTAGTTGAGGTATTGGGTTCCTGTGTTGTGGAAGCATTAGTAGGTGTGGGTGAGTATCTTAAAAGTGACCCTCTTCGAGACAGGGAGCCAGTGGAGGTTCCATAGGTGTTGGCTGATGCGCTCGTGTCGGGAGATGCCGTGGAAGACTCTGGCTGCGGTGTTCTGTATCATCTGGAGCTTGTAGAGTAGAGACTTGTTGATACCGGCGTAGAGGGCGTTTCCATAGTCCAGTCTGCTTACAAATGCATTGGTAACTGTCTTCCTTGACTCGGGAAGATCCATCTGAAGGTCGTTCGAAGGATGCGGATGGTGTTGAAGCAGCTGGATGTGACAGAGTTGACCTGCTTGCTCATGGAGAGGGAGGAGTCAAGTACGATGCAGAGGTTTCTGTCATGGTCTGTGGGGGTCGGAGGGCTGGCGAGTACGGTGGGCCACCAGGCGTTGTTCCATGCTGATGGGGTGGTTCAGAGTACAAGGACTTCTGCCTTCTCCGAGTTGAGCTTCAGGCAGCTGTTGCTCATCCAGGATGCAACGTCTTGCATTCCTTCCTGGAAGTTGAGTCTGGTGGTGGTGGGGTCCTTTTTGAGGTAGAGGATGAGCTGGGTGTCGTTGGCTTAGGATATTAGGCTGAGGCCGTGCTGTCTGACGATGGCAACGAGGGGGACCATTTAGATGTTGACGAGGGTAGGGCTGAGTGATGATCCCTGGGGTACTCCGCAGTTGATAACCGAGGGTTGGAGAAGAAGGGGTGGCAGTCTGATTCTTTGGCTCCTACCGGTGAGGAATAAGCAGATTATATCGAGAGCGGTTCCTTGTATGCCGGCGTCATGTAGTTTGGTGGCAAGTGTGAGACGGAGTTGAATGCTGCTTACAGGTCGAGTAAGATCAAGACTATTGTGTGGCCTTGGTCGAGGAGGGTGCAGATGTCGTCTGTGGCGGCAAATAGGGCTGTCTCAGTGCTGCGGTTGCTGCGGAATCCGGATTGGGAGGGGTTGAGGATGGCGTTGTCTTCATTAACTTTGTTAGCTGTGCGTTGACAGTCTTCTCAGCGACTTTTGCCGTGAAGTGAAGTAGAGATGGGACTATAGTTCTTGAGGTCCGCGGGATCTGCTGTGGGTTTCCAGTCTTTGGGGAATTAGCTTGTCATGAAGGTTGCGTTGATGATGTGTCTTAATTCTGGTGTGATGGCGGCTCTGTGGTAGATGTGTGGTGGGCAGGGGTCCGTGGGGGCCCCCAAGTGGATGCTTTTCATGGTCGAGGTGGTCTCTTCGGTCGTGACCGGTTTCTAGGAGGCTATGGTGGGCTGGCTGGTGTTGCTCTAGGTATTCTCAGGTGGTCCATTAAGGACCCCCAAGGCCCAAAGAAATCTTTATTTTTTTCTGAAAAGTTGCGGGGTGCGCGCAACCGATTGCGCACCCCGTCTCAAAATGGCGTTTAAATCGATTTACATAAAAGTTTCAAAACGTGAGAAGGAGGCAAGGTAGACACTCCCTGCCCCCCTCGGTTTTCTCAGGGGGTCCCTTAAGAACCCCAAAGGCCAAAAAGAAACATTTTTTTTGTTTTCTCCTCGCAAAAAAGTTGCGGGTGCGCGCACAACGACAAAAAAAGATTAAAAAAATGGAGTTAAATTACAAGTTTGAGTGTTTAGATGTTTGTTGGCTCTAAAAAGAGCTGTTGTGTTAATTGGGTGTTTTTTGTACCTACAAGTAAGTACCGATGAAGAGTCTTATGTTACAGAGGAAGACTCTATTTCCCTCATCGGTGAAATGTACACCATCTCTCCTATAGATGCTTTGCATGTAGTAACGCAAGTTGTTGTGGTATATACTACCCATTCCATAGTCTCTCATGTAAGCAGAAACAGATTTATTTACATGTTTCCTTGCTTTCTCAATCTGTGGACAAAATTGGTTGGACCAGTTCCATTTTTGCCTTTGGTATATATTAGAATATACCAAGGCAGTTTTTGGAAAAAGTGACATCAATTGCCCAAAGATGTCCTTTAAAAGCATTTCCAGACCTACCCCAGTCAATGTGCCTAAATCATTTCCACCACAGTGCACAATTATGAGGTCAGGGTGTGGTAAATGCATTAAGCATTTTCCCAATGGTATCAATTGGTGACTTCTCAATCCTCTCTGTCCTATCCATACAATGTCCACATTTGGTAAATCAAGGTTGTAAATACCTCTGTTAGCTGCGTATTTTTCACTCCAGTGGACAAAGCTATGACCCACAAACCAGACTTTTGGCATCTTGAAGGTAGATGTGCTTGTATTCAGATGAGTTGTGGAAATGAAATGGCAGTTTGAAAGTAGGAGTTATGAAAAAAAGTGGTTGAGATTCAGTGCACTTGAAAAACAAGAAATGATTGGTGCTTTCTTAAAATTCAGCACTGAAAATTAGGGTGCGTGCTTTTTCTTTTTTAAAGAAGTCATTTCAATGGTATATATAGATTACATGTAACATCCTGGTCATGTGCCTAAGATCACATTGTGAGTGAAGCTTGATTTTAAATGGATCTGGGTGAATAATATGCTTAGTTGATGTCTTTAAAAATATGGAAGTACATGTTTTTTAAAGACATGGTAGATTACATGTAACATCCTGGTCATGTGCCTAAGATCACACTGTGAGTCAAGCTTGATTTTAAGTGAATCTGGGTGAATAATTTGCTTACTTGATGTGTTTTAAATCATTTCTTGAAGACACTTAGGCTTTAGGATGTGTACTGCTAGAGAATCTTAGCCAAGTACAGAAACAAAAGGTCCTTAGCATAAACATAAATATTCAGAAATGAAATATAGACCACAATAGGCTGCTATATATTTATCCAAGTCCAGCCGGACAAGGATTTTATTCTTCCATTAATTATCAAAGGATTACATTTTTATATATATATAACCAGCAGGTTACATTAGGGCACAGTCCTGTGCCGTACGAAGGAAGGAAACAAGGTGAAGGTGAAGGGATAGATTACAAGGAAAGGGTTTGTTACAGGCAAAACGGTAGAGCAAGCTGGCCACTTTTTAAGTCAGTGTTAGAAGTATTGCCAGAGCGGAACATACACATGATTCGACACAATGGTTACATGTATGACCACTATATGGAGTCGACGTTTCGATCCCGTGCTCTAATTACAAAGGGATCATCTTCAGGACTAAACAAGGTTATTTTGCCTGATCTAAACAATACGCCTGTTGTGGAGAAAAACAGGGAAAAAGGAGAAGGAAAAAATAATAATTAAAAACAATACATTTTTGAGAAAAGGTATGTACATTAAACAATGAGGTCAGTGAAGCCCCGTACTGTTGTCAAACCTCGGATTCGCAGTGGGAAAACAACCTGGTACATGCATTCCAGGTTTGTGGTGAATTCTTTACACATGCGCGACGGTTTGAAGACGTGCTGGCTCCATGCTGACATTCCGCATGCTGTTCTGAGTCACGCACAACGATCGTTTCATTGCGACGCAATTGGGAGTCAGGATTGAGGTGCCTGAGGTTCTATGGATGTGCAAAGTGATTTTGTGATCAGCTCAAAGTGGGGGATCTTGATATAGAGACACGTTGCATAATCGCATGGTGAGGGGCATTTCAATACGGCGCCGTGTGGGGAATTAACACCGCATGAACGATCGGACCTTTATGGTGAACTGGAACGTTGGCGCAGAGTGGGAGTTCCAATATGCGAAGGTGCTCCTAATATTGCGACGATGGCTGTGAATATAACGGAGTGAGTGCCTCTGGTTGTCGATTACCTTAATACAGGAACAGGAGGCGAGGCAGCGGCTTACCTCAATTTGGGGGTATTCTGGTAAAACAATCCCGGGGTGTGCGCAGGTGGATAGTGCGCTGTGAATGAAGGAAGATTACTGTTAAAAAACTAGGCGCTTCACACTCAAAAGGAGGTTGGTGGTATCATCGCAGGGCGACCTACCGGTGGGTTTCTTTACGGGGAGAGCAAGTTCCCTTTCTTGATTCCACCAATAAAAGTTAGCTTGGAGCTCGTTGGTGTAAGCTGGGGGCCGTGGGGTTAGATAACCCTTTATGGCGGGAGCGGTCTTTCAATCAGATTCCGCTGAAACGGGAAAAAAACGCGCATTGCAATTAGTTGCATGTAGGCTGATCAAGGATTGGCCGTTTGAGTCAGACGTGTCATTAATCTTACCTGGGGGAAAGGAGCAATGTCCAGATATCAATGCTCGTCCGAGCACGCAATGTCGCTGCCGTGCGAGATGCTTGGAGTAGCAATCTGGTGCGGTGGCCATGATGATTATGTAGTGAGTGCCGGAGGTGATGTGCGCATCACTCGATGGGCGCGGGTGCATTCGGGAGACATAGTGCCGTGGCGGCCATCTTGTAATGGTGATGACGAAAACCAAGTTAGTATGTATTATGGCCATTTTATTCACAATAGTTGAGCAAGGGGCACAGGTCGTGGTGGCATAATAAGGAAGTTGGTGCTCGGCTTGACTCTAGTGATATAAGTGACATAAAGTGACATTGAAACAGTTAAGTGCTGTCATGATTTTGTGCAAGGATGAGGGGTTAAAATGCTTGAATAAAAAACGGCGAAATGGTGAAAGTGACATATGGTGAAATTTCAGTTTGTACATTAATAATGCAACTGGTTATACAGGAAAACAGCAGAGAGGCAGGGCTTCTTTAGCACATTATTGCATGAAGTCAGGAAAAGTCCTTTTGTCAGTTGGCATGTCAAGGGGCTTTCTAAGTGCTTGATTGGTTCCAGAGAGGTGGTCTTTCAATCAGATTCCGCTGAAACGGGAAAAAAACGCGCATTGCAATTAGTTGCATGTAGGCTGATCAAGGATCGGCCGTTTGAGTCAGACGTGTCATTAATCTTACCTGGGGGAAAGGAGCAATGTCCAGATATCAATGCTCGTCCGAGCACGCAATGTCGCTGCCGTGCGAGATGCTTGGAGTAGCAATCTGGTGCGGTGGCCATGATGATTATGTAGTGAGTGCCGGAGGTGATGTGCGCATCACGCGATGGGCGCGGGTGCATTCGGGAGACATAGTGCCGTGGCGGCCATCTTGTAATGGTGATGACGAAAACCAAGTTAGTATGTATTATGGCCATTTTATTCACAATAGTTGAGCAAGGGGCACAGGTCGTGGTGGCATAATAAGGAAGTTGGTGCTCGGCTTGACTCTAGTGATATAAGTGACAAAGTGACATTGAAACAGTTAAGTGCTGTCATGATTTTGTGCAAGGATGAGGGGTTAAAATGCTTGAATAAAAAACGGCGAAATGGTGAAAGTGACATATGGTGAAATTTCAGTTTTTACATTAATAATGCAACTGGTTATACAGGAAAACAGCAGAGAGGCAGGGCTTCTTTAGCACATTATTGCATGAAGTCAGGAAAAGTCCTTTTGTCAGTTGGCATGTCAAGGGGCTTTCTAAGTGCTTGATTGGTTCCAGAGAGGTGGTGCATAGTGTCTTATAACAAAGTAGTCCAGTCTTCGCTTCTATTCAAGCCATTCCTTATGGTGTCAAACTGGATGATGGTCTTTAGTTCCTCTCGGTTGAGCAGTTGATTCAGGTTACCGCCCCTCTGTGGTAGTTTAACCACTTTTAAGATTGTCCAGCGAATGTTATCCTCACTATGATTTGCCTCAGAAAAATGTTCAACCAAAGGAGCGTTAGGGGTACTGCATCTGATCCTACTCCTGTGCTGGCAGATTCGTGTTTTTGCCTTTTGCGTCGTCTGACCAACATACATCTTGGGACACGGGCAAAGTATGGTGTAAATGACATTGACAGTGTTGCAATTGGAAAAAGATTTCATTGAGACAGTGACATTGCTATGAGTGAAATTTCGTGCTTCAATAGTGTATTCACATATATTACATCCTCCACACTTTACATGCCCCATCAGAGGTGGCAAACCCCATAAGGATTCAATTGAGGAAGGTGGTGTAGTAGAGGGGAGGGCTGCACGAACCAGGTGGTCTTTCAAGTTTTTGCTTTTACGGAAAGCAAAGAGGGGTTTGTCTAGGTTAATGGGACCTGCATTTATTGTGGGCCAGTGCTTTAAGATAGATTTCCTGATCTTATTGGAGACTGGAGAGAAAGTGGTGACACAAGCAATCCTCTCAGACTGGTTGCGTGTTTTAGGTGTCAATAAGACATCGATTGGACAGTACCAAGCCCTTTTTGATGCTGTTTTTACCAACCTTCTGGGGTAGCCTCGATCTTTTAATTTGTTGGCAAGAATGTCAGCTTCTTTGAAGTAATCAGTCTTGGAGGAACAATTGCGCCTTATCTGCAAAAATTGGGAATTGGGGAGTGAGTCTTTAAGGGCCCTCGGATGGTTGTTGCTATAACTTAGGAGTGTATTGCGTTCTGTTGGCTTTCTGTAAAGTCGCGTCAATAACTCGCCCTCATGGTGATAAATTGTTAGATCAAGGAATGGGATTTGTGTTTTGTCATGAGCCAATGTGAAATTCAGGTCAGCGCAGTTATTATTGAGCCAATGCAGGAATTGTTGAAGCTCATTGATGTCATGAACCCAGATCAGAAAAATATCATCAATGTACCTGCGCCACAACCCGATCCCTGAATAAAAGGGATTTCCTGTAGATAGGATTACACCTGTTTCCAGTGCCTCCATGAAAAGAATTGCCAAGTTGGGGGCAAAAATAGCCCCCATTGATGTGCCCTTGATTTGCTGATAATATACATTATCAAAAATGAAAAAATTCCTAGTTAAGCATAGCTCTAGGAGTTGCAAGATGAACCTGGTGGGGACCCTGTGTGGACGTGGGCGTTGGTCGAGGGTTTTTTGAATGACCAGGAGAGCCGCTGTCTGTGGAATGTTTGTATATAATGACTCCACATCCATGGTGCAGAGTGTATTGTGTGTGGGGTCAAATGGGTAGTGTTCCACCAAATTTATCATGGCCATACTGTCCCTTATGTAACATGCAGTTCCTGGGACGAAATCTTTGATGAAGAAATCGGCATACGCACCTAACGGTTCTAAGACCGATCCGCACGCCGAGACGATTGGGCGTCCCGGGGGATGGTCAGGGTTTTTGTGAACTTTAGGTAGAGTGTATATTACGGGTAAGCGTGGAGTTTTGACATTAAGATAGTTATATTCCTTTTTGCTCAGGTACCTTTCACCACAAGCCTCTGAGGTCAGTTTAAGTATGGTTTGCTGAATATCCTTAGTGTGGTTCCCTGGTAGTCTTTAGTAGTGGTCAGTGTTCCCAAGTTGGCGCAGGACTTCAGCTTTGTATTCAACTATGTCCTGGAGGACTATACCGCCGCCCTTGTCCGCATTCTTTATAATTAAAGAGGGATTTGTTTTCAATGTGCTTATGGCGTCCTTCTCTTGACGAGAGGTATTGTAAGGAACAAAAAGGTGTTTCTTTTCCAAGTCAGAGAGGTCTTTTTGTACTAGTTTTTCAAAGGTTAACACTTCAGATGGAATCATACCTGCGGTTGGCAGGAATGTTGATGGTTGGCAAAAAGGGGCATTTGAGTTCACGGATGGTGAAGGATGTAATTGGAAAACTGCCTTGAGCCTAATTATCCTAAGAAATCTCAAAAGTTCGGTCTGTAATTCCATAAAATTGGGGCGGATTGTAGGCACAAAGGAAAGGCCTTTTTTAAGGAGTTCCAACTCGGAATTCTGAAGTATATGCTTCGAAAGATTGAAAATGGGAATAATCTCTGTAGGGGTGTTTGTCCCAGGGTCTACCATTGATAGAAATTGTTCCTCGTCTTGCGTTCTCCCGGCGGGTTGAACCATCGTTGGGGTTTCTTCACTGACCTCATTGTTTAATGTACATACCTTTTCTCAAAAATGTATTGTTTTTAATTATTATTTTTTCCTTCTCCTTTTTCCCTGTTTTTCTCCACAACAGGCATATTGTTTAGATCAGGCAAAATAACCTTGTTTAGTCCTGAAGATGATCCCTTTGTAATTAGAGCACTGGATCGAAACGTCGACTCCATATACTAGTCATACATGTAACCATTGTGTCGAATCATGTGTATGTTCCGCTCTGGCAATACTTCTAACACTGACTTAAAAAGTGGCCAGCTTGCTCTACCGTTTTGCCTGTAAAAAACCCTTTGCTTGTAATCTATCCCTTCACCTTCACCTTGTTTCCTTCCTTCGTACGGCACAGGACTGTGCCCTAATGTAACCTGCTGGTTAAATATATAAAAAATTGAATCCTTTGATAATTAATGGAAGAATAAAATCCTTGTCCGGCTGGACTTGGATAAATATATAGCAGCCTATTGTGGTCTATATTTCAATTCTGAATATTTATGTTTATGCTAAGGACCTTTTGTTTCTGTACTTAACTGATACCCATGGTCCTAAGCTAACCATTTGGGTCCCCTTGTCTTCTATAAAAAACGTGAGTGCAATCGCTGGATTGCAGGGATTTTCACAAAAACCAAAAACCCCCGTGTTTCGGGGAAGGCCCTCCTACTGCCTTGTACACTCACCCCTTTCACTTTTCACACTTCCCCACACTAAGAAATGTCAAAACATGCCCCTCTTTATTCGGATGACTACATTAAGCAACTTTGTTCAGGGCCATCACTTCTCTCCGATACCCCTGATCCCTCAACTATAACAAACACTTCCCTTCCTGACCAATTGGAAAGACTAAAGAAGAAACAGGTACGCTTACAACTAATGGTACTAATGCTAACAGACTATTTGAAGGCCGAAGTCATCCCAATAGGTCTCCAAGTTAGAAATATTCCTGGTATCTTTACGGATAATCCGAAATACACTACCAACTTCAGTTACATTGGCACCACTTGCTCGAGACACTGGCTTGTGCTTGGCATAGATATAGCTACCGAAACACTTAAGTCCCTAGAAGTAGAAATTAGTGATCTTCTCAAACAAATTAACGACTCAGTCCCCACTGCAGAGTGTAAAAAATTGCTTGACCAAGTAGAAAGGACGGTATCTGACTTCTATAGAATAGAGCAGAACAAAAAAGCAAATAAAATTAAAAAAGACATCAGGCTTTATAATATTGAAAACACCTACCCGTACCTACAGAAAGATTTTTACACCAACAGAACATACACAAATCCCCAAAATACCAGGCCGTGGGGCCGCTACAACAAACGCCAGAACCTAGTAGGATTCTCGGACACTTTGGCCGAATCCTCGGATAGCTCCGACCCAGGTGAAGGAGGCAGCACCTCCAGACGTGGCGGAGGCCAGCCTTTTTTAGCCAGAGGCCACCCAAACACCCCCCAGAGAGGCTGGGTAAAGAAACCCCAATGATGGTTCAACCCGCCGGGAGAACGCAAGACGAGGAACAATTTCTATCAATGGTAGACCCTGGGACAAACACCCCTACAGAGATTATTCCCATTTTCAATCTTTCGAAGCATATACTACAGAATTCCGAGTTGGAACTCCTTAAAAAAGGCCTTTCCTTTGTGCCTACAATCCGCCCCAATTTTATGGAATTAAAGACCGAACTTTTTAGGATAATTAGGCTCAAGGCATTTTTCCAATTACATCCTTCACCATCCGTGAACTCAAATACCCCTTTTCACCAACCATCAACATTCCTGCCAACTGCAGGTATGATTCCATCTGAAGTGTTAACCTTTGAAAAACTAGTACAAAAAGACCTCTCTCCAGGACATAGTTGAATACAAAGCTGAAGTCCTGCGCCAACTTGGGAACACTGACCACTACCAAAGACTACCAGGGAACCTAGCCATAATATCTAAGGACGTGTTCTCCTGTAGAATCTCGGATGGTAACATCAAAGGTTGTGAAAGCTGCCACTTCTCCATCCAAATCTCCCCAGTAACATCCCTGTCGGGAATGCTTGTATATCGCCCCCCTGGCCAACTCACCGATTTTCCTAGCAAACTCACTGACCACATCACCATGGATTGCACGACTTCCTCCAACTATCTCCTACTGGGGGACCTCAATATCCACTTCCTGGACCCGGTCGACAAACAGGCTGTAGAACTCCTACAAGATCTTTCCTCTATGGGCCTCGGCCTAAAAAACGCACAGGCGACTCACGACAAAGGACAGCTACTCGATCCCATATTCACTAACATCCAAGATCTGAGCACTCGCCCCCACGTCCCCCTCCCTTGGACCGACCACTTCCTGGTCCCCTTCGAATGGCACATTAACATCCCTCCACCTCAACCTCCTAAATTCAGAACCCTTATTAGACGCTGGCATAAACTGGTCCCAGAGGAATGGGCAGCTAAACTAAGTGAAGATACCCCTCCCCCCTCTCAAGACACTATCACTGCTGACACCAAATTTAACACATGGATCTCCCAATCAATGGACGACATCCTCCCGAAATCCAGCACCCTCAAACGTACCAAGAGAGTCACCCCTTCCCCCTGGTACACCCCCGAATTAAACTTACTACGGAAGGAATGTAAGAGGAACGAACGCTTATGGAGGAAAGATAAAAAGGCAGACAAAAAAGATATATTTCGGGCCTCTTTAAAATCCTATAAAACGGAACTCCTCAATACTAAAAGCGCCTTCTACGAAGATAGAATTAAAAACGCCTCCTGCTCGGCACATGAAACCTTTGCCGTCCTTAAGGAACTCCTCCAGGCCCCAGACCCCCCAGTAAAACCTCTGGACCCCAAAGCAGCGGAAAGCAAATGCATTAAACTTGCCACCTTCTTCGACGAGAAAATCCAAAAAATTCTCACGGACCTACCCCCAATCACGGCTGACAACCTGGGCGGGGATCCTTCTAAATCTCCCATTTACTGCCCTCACTCCCCTGATGGCAACCTACCCTTTCTGGACACCTTTGGCCCAGTGTCTACGGAAGAGGTAGCCGCGACATTGGCTACAATTAAAAGTGGCTCTCCTCGCGATCCCGCCCCCCTCCGTTTTCTGAAAAAAGTGTCCAGCACCATCCTCCCCCCTCACGTCCCTCATTAATTCCTCCCTCTCGCAGGGTCTAGTCCCTCCTAGCTGGAAGGCGGCAGTGGTCAAAGGCCTTTTAAAGAAACCCTCTCTAGACCCCCTGGACCTAGCCAACTACAGACCTATCTCCCTCCTCCCAGGAAATAGCAAGATCACGGAGAAGCTAGTGAATAAAAAACTATCACTATTCCTTGAGAGCAACAACCTACTCGGGACCTCCCAGACAGGGTTTCGTCCAGGACAGGGCACTGACACCGCCCTCCTGGCAGCAGTGGAGAAGGCCAGAAGCATTCTGGACACGGGAGGATCAGTGGCAGTGATCCTCCTGGACCTCAGTGCGGCCTTCGACACTGTGAGCCACCACACCCTAATCCAACGACTGGGAGACATCGGAGTAAGGGGCACGGCCTTGAAGTGGCTAAAATCTTTCCTAGACGGACGCTCCTTCCAAGTCTGGGAGAATGACAGCCACTCCCCCGCAATCCCCCTCCGTTGTGGAGTACCGCAGGGCTCATCCCTTAGCCCTACGTTATTTAACGTGTATATGTCCCCGCTGGAGAAACTGGTCAACCCGTTCGGCGTCTCGATTATCAACTACGCCGACGACACCCAGCTGGTGGTAACCCTCTCACACCCGCACCAATCCCCACCCGACCTCCACAGCTGTCTCTCGGAAATTCATAACTGGATGAACTCCTCGGCACTGAAACTGAACGGGTCCAAGACCGAGATCCTGCTGCTCGGACATAAAGAGCCCTCCCTGCCGCCTGACATCTGGCCCGTCTGTCTAGGTGACCCCCCTACACCGAAGGAGGAGGTCAAGAGCCTGGGCGTATGGCTCGAAAAGGACCTGAGCTTCAGATCACAGGCCAAAAAAACGGCAGGAATCTGCTTCGGACTCCTTAGGGCCTGCAGAAAGGTCTTCCCCCTGCTCCCCGCTACCTCCAAGAAACTTCTGATTCAGGGCCTCATTATGGCGAGGCTGGACTACTGCAACGCAATCTACCTGGGTGCCCCCTTAGCCACCCTCAATACCCTGCAGAAAGTCCAAAACGCCGCGGCCCGCCTACTTACCGACACCCCCGCCAGATCCTCGGCAAAGCCAGCCTTGAAGCTCCTGCATTGGCTCCCAGTCAGAGAAAGGGTGGCTTTCAAGGCCCTCTGTCTGGCCCATAAGACCCTCCATGACAAAGGCCCACCCATCCTCAAGGATTTCATCATCCCTTACAATGCGAGTAGGGTCCTCCGCTCAGGCGGAGAGAACTTCATCACTGTTCCCAGAGTCAAAAAGGCCCGGTCCGGAGGACGCCGCTTCTCGGTCCACACGGCCAAACACTGGAACAACCTTCCTCGGAGACTGAGAACTGAACCTAATCTTCTCCAATTCAGGAAGGCCTTGAAAACCTTTCTCTTTCCTTAAATCCCCCCCTTCGATTCTGACCTCTCCTGAGCTCTGGTTCTAGCGCTGGGATGCTCTAGGGTTACTACGCGCTCTATAAAACCTTAAAATAAATAAATAAATAAACCCTACTAAGGATATTCAGCAAACCATACTTAAACTGACCTCAGAGGCTTGTGGTGAAGGGTACCTGAGCAAAAAGGAATATAACTATATTAATGTCAAAACTCCACGCTTACCCGTAATATACACTCTACCTAAAGTTCACAAAAACCCTGACCATCCCCCGGGACGCCCAATCGTCTCGGCGTGCGGATCGGTCTTAGAACCGTTAGGTGCGTATGTCGATTTCTTCATCAAAGATTTCGTCCCAGGAACTGCAGGTTACATAAGGGACAGTATGGCGATGATAAATTTGGTGGAACACTACCCATTTGACCCCACACACAAACACTCTGCACCATGGATGTGGAGTCATTATAATAGCAGAAAATTGGGACCCCCTCTATTGAGTTCTATTGGCCAGGGAAAAGAGAAGACAATATAGACAAAACCAAGAGAAATTCCCCTATGACCTTATACTTGCATATCCGACATAGTTCAAAATATATTTCACAGTAAAAGAATTATTCTAATCACCACAGATAACATAGATTTATATCAATTTCATTATTTTCTTTTCTTTTTTTATACAGACGTATTTCTTTTTTCTTGGATACTTTCATCATATCAATTCAAATTTTATAAACATTTAAAAATACAATACATTATTCATGTGTCAAAAACCTAAACAAGTTCTATGAAAAAGACCCTGCTAACCACACATACAGCAACTAACACTCCCTATTCATACATACTCAATAACATCCTACACTCAACATATAATACATCCATTCATTTCTGTGTTTGAGGTAGTCCGGATGATGTAGGTGACTAAATACGCCAGGTCAACGCGTTTCGGTGGGTTAGTACCACCTTCCTCAGGACCAACAGAATTTTCCCTCTAATCCTTGTGGGTACAGGGTATCTTTATCATCTAGGGACTGATAATGAACAGAAATACGGGCACAGCTCAGAGACATCAGTCAGATTAGTGAGTTGATTGTAGGCTGCATCCTTATATAAAATACAGCAGCTGATGCAAGGATTTTCGAATTCAAGCACTACTATTGAGCTTTCTTTGCACTAGGACAAGTCCTTATTACCTTATCTAGAGATCATATAGATATCTTGGCAAGATAGCAGGGGCGTTGTGGCTTTTACAGGATAAAATCTTTGGTTGTAGTTGCAGTACTTTTTAGATAATAACATTTTCTTTCAGTTTTGCTCTTTCTATCCTGTTCTTCTGGTTGTTCAATCTAAAATCCTCTTAGTTTTCTTAAACGAGTCGCCATGCTCCAAGAATGCTCCGCACCACCATCCACGATGGTCATTATATACAAACATTCCACAGACAGCGGCTCTCTTGGTCATTCAAAAAACCCTCGAGCAACGCCCACGTCCACACAGGGTCCCCACCAGGTTCATCTTGCAACTCCTAGAGCTATGCTTAACTAGGAATTTTTTCATTTTTTATAATGTATATTATCAGCAAATCAAGGGCACATCAATGGGGGCTACTTTTGCCCCCAACTTGGCAATTCTTTTCATGGATGCACTGGAAACAGGTGTAATCCTATCTACAGGAAATCCCTTTTATTCAGGGATCGGGTTGTGGCGCAGGTACATTGATGATATTTTTCTGATCTGGGTTCATGACATCAATGAGCTTCAACAATTCCTGCATTGGCTCAGTAATAACTGCGCTGACCTGAATGAGGGCGAGTTATTGACGCGACTTTACAGAAAGCCAACAGAACGCAATACACTCCTAAGTTATAGCAGCATCCATCCGAGGGCCCTTAAAGACTCACTCCGCTATTCCCAATTTTCGCGGATAAGGCGCAATTGTTCCTCCAAGACTGATTACTTCAAAGAAGCTGACATTCTTGCCAACAAATTAAAAGATCGAGGCTACCCCAGAAGGTTGGTAAAAACAGCATCAAAAAGGGCTTGGTACTGTCCACGCAATGTCTTATTGACACCTAAAACACGCAACCAGTCTGAGAGGATTGCTTGTGTCACCACTTTCTCTCCAGTCTCCAATAAGATCAGGAAATCTATCTTAAAGCACTGTCCCACAATAAATTCAGGTCCCATTAACCTAGACAAACCCCTCTTTGCTTTCCGTAAAAGCAAAAACTTGAAAGACCACCTGGTTCGTGCAGCCCTCCCCTCTACTACACCACCTTCCTCAATTGAATCCTTATGGGGTTTGCCACCTCTGATGGGGCATGTAAAGTGTGGAGGATGTAATATATGTGAATACACTATTGAAGCACGAAATTTCACTCATAACAATGTCACTGTCTCAATGAAATCTTTTTCCAATTGCAACACTGTCAATGTCATTTACACCATACTTTGCCCGTGTCCCAAGATGTATGTTGGTCAGACGACGCAAAAGGCAAAAACACGCATCTGCCAGCACAGGAGTAGGATCAGATGCAGGACCCCTAACGCTCCTTTGGTTGAATATTTTTCTGAGGCAAATCATAGTGAGGATGACATCCGCTGGACAATCTTAAAAGTGGTTAAACTACCACAGAGGGGCGGTAACCTGAATCAACTGCTCAACCGAGAGGAACTAAAGACCATCATCCAGTTTGACACCATAAGGAATGGCTTGAATAGAAGCGAAGACTGGACTACTTTGTTATAAGACACTATGCACCACATCTCTGGAACCAATCAAGCACTTAGAAAGCCCCTTGACATGCCAACTGACAAAAGGACTTTTCCAGACTTCATGCAATAATGTGCTAAAGAAGCATTTTAACCCCTCATCCTTGCACAAAATCATGACACTTTATGTCACTTATATCACTAGCGTCAAGCCGAGCACCAACTTCCTTATTATGCCGCCACGACCTGTGCCCCTTGCTCAACTATTGTGAATAAAATGGCCATAATACATACTAACTCGGTTTTCGTCATCACCATTACAAGATGGCCGCCACGGCAATATGTCTCCCGAATGCACCCGCGCCCGTCGCGTGATGCGCACATCACCTCCGGCACTCACTACATAATCATCATGGCCGCCGCACCAGATTGCTACTCCAAGCAGCTCGCACGGCAGCGACATTGCGCGCTCGGACGAGAATTGATATCTGGACATTGCTCCTTGCCCCCAGGTAAGATTAATGACACGTCTGACTCAAACTGCCGATCCTTGATCAGCCTACATGCAACTAATTGCAATGCGCGTTTTTTCCCCGTTTCAGCGGAATCTAATTGAAAGACCGCTTCCGCCATAAAGGGTTATCTAACCCCATGGCCCCCAGCTTACACCCACAAGCTCCAAGCTAACTTTTATTGGTGGAATCAAGAAAGGGAACTTGCTCTCCCCGTAAAGACACCCACCGGTAGGTCGCCCTGCGATGATACCACCAACCTCCTTTTCAGTGTGAAGCGCCTAGTTTTTTTACAGTAATCTTCCTTCATTCACAGCGTACTATCCACCTGCGTACACCCCCGGATTGTTTTACCAGAATACCCCCCAATTGAGGTAAGCCGCTGCCTCGCCTCCTATTCCTGTATTAAGGTAATCGACAACCAGAGGCACTCACTCCGTTATATTCACAGCCATCGTCGCAATGTTAGGAGCACCTTCGCATAATGGAACTCCCACTCTGCGCCAACATTCCAGTTCACCATAAAGGTCCGATCGTTCATGCGGTGTTAATTCCCCACCCGTCGCCGTATCAAAATACCCCTCACCAGGCGATTATGCAACGTGTCTCTATATCAAGATCCCCCACTTTGAGGTGATCACAAAATCACTTTCCACATCCATAGAACCTCAGGCACCTCAATCCTGACTCCCAATTGCGTCGCAATGAAATGATTGTTGTCCTTGACTCAGAACAGCATGCGGAATGTCAGCATGGAGCCAGCATGTCTTAAAACCGTCGCACATGTGTAAACAATTCACCACAAACCTGGAATGCATGTACCAGGTTGTTTTCCCACTGCGAATCCAAGGTTTGACAACAGTACGGGCTTCACTCACCTCATTGTTTAATGTACATACCTTTTCTCAAAAATGTATTGTTTTTAATTATTATTTTTTCCTTCTCCTTTTTCCCTGTTTTTCTCCACAACAGGCGTATTTTTTAGATCAGGCAAAATAACCTTGTTTAGTCCTGAAGATGATCCCTTTGTAATTAGAGCACGGGATCGAAACGTCGACTCCATATAGTGGTCATACATGTAACCATTGTGTCGAATCATGTGTATGTTCCGCTCTGGCAATACTTCTAACACTGACTTAAAAAGTGGCCAGCTTGCTCTACCGTTTTGCCTGTAAAAAACCCTTTGCTTGTAATCTATCCCTTGACCTTGTTTCCTTCCTTCGTACGGCACAGGACTGTGCCCTAATGTAACCTGCTGGTTATATATATAAAAAAATTGAATCCTTTGATAATTAATGGAAGAATAAAATCCTTGTCCGGCTGGACTTGGATAAATATATAGCAGCCTATTGTGGTCTATATTTCATTTCTGAATATTTATGTTTATGCTAAGGACCTTTTGTTTCTGTACTTAACTGATACCCATGGTCCTAAGCTAACCGTTTGGGTCTCCTTATCTTCTATAAAAAAAAGAGAATCTTAGCCAGCATGTCTGTTAGGCCTTTTAGTTGCCAAAAGATCCATGGTTATTCCTTTTGGCAAGTAAGAGGCCTAACAGACATGCTGCCTTAGATTCTCTATTTCAAGAAACAAAGGTCCTGAGCAAATTCAAGGAATATAAACAAATACAATATAGAACACGATAGTAACTATATAGTTCTCCTGTCCAGCCGGACCAGGGATTTATTGCAATAGAATAACACAATGAAAATGAATACAAAGCAACAATCATTGAAAGTAGGGCACAATCCTGTACCGTACTTGTGAATAGGACAGAGTGGTAAAGGAAATAGAAAGGAGGAGTTTCACAGGCAAAGAAACTGAGCAGCCTGGACACTTTTTATATCAGTGTAGGTAGTGTTCTCCAGAGCAGATCATACACAATAATAAACAATGGTTACATGTATGTCCACTTATAAAAGTCGACGACGTTTCGATCCATTGCTCTAATACATAAGGATCATCTTCAGGACTAGAAATAGAATTATTTTGCCTGAGTTAAATAATGCTCCTGTTTGGAAAGAAACAGGGAAAAAGAACAAAGGTTTTCTTTAAAGAATCAAGGTTTAGAAAGGTCAGCATTTCAATTGATTTTTACACAGTTACATTATTCGGAACCGCAGTGAGCCTACTGGTGTTGTGCCGCTTCAATAGACATGTGCAGAAGTTGAATAACCGCGCGAAGTCTCTGTCAATTCGCGGTTGAAATCCGAGTTGTGAGGGCAGTGCTGTTAAGAATTAGCGGCGAAGTGGGTGCTCACCGTGTGGTCACTTCCAGGATATCGTGAATTGAGATGTAGCGAATATAACCATGCTTCGTGATGGACTTGTTTAACTTATTTAACAATTTGTATACATTTAGGGTGATAACAAAAGGAATTGCCACGTGCACACTAGGGTCACTCGAGGGGAACCGCAATGTGAATCATAGTGCTTATCGGAATTAAGTGTCAACCACGGTCATCGTCTAGGGGCGATTGAATTATCTGAGTTGAAGGAGCTTACCTCAGGTGGGAGGGAGGTTGAGGCTAAAATTAGCATACGCCGCTTCAAATCGTCAATGGGTTCTACAGGCTATGAGATGCGGATTGTTTGGATCATAATTACGCTATAGAAACAGGGAACGGAAAGGGAATTAACCACGAAGCAAAACTGGCATGCAATGGTGGTGGCGGTGTTAGTGTCGGAGACCTACCGATAGGTAATTCCAGTCTGCAGTCAATGGATTGATCAGAGTGGGTGTGAGATTACCCGTCCTTCTAGGCGGTTTTTGGATGAGAAAATCCGCTGTTAAAAAAAGGGGGGGGGACCCAGTTATGGGGAGCCAAAATCATGAAGGGCGACGAGCGGACAGTCGCAGCCACAGCTAGGGGAGTGAAAGACTTACCGAATTAGCTGAGCATTGTCAGGGTGTCTGGGCAAGGTCCGCGGCAATCCGCCGAAGTGCTCTTGCCGTATGGTTCGCCTTTGGATCTACACGGCGGCCATATTAAGAAGCCATGAGTTCGTGGTCAGGTGATCCTGAGCCTCAGTCACATGCTTAATTGTTAGGAGAGTCTAACAGCAGCGACATAGAAACGTGGCGGACATCTTGGAATGGTGAACGGTGGCCTGTTTTGGGGTGATCAGTGAGTAATTAAGTGCGTTTAAAATACAGCGCAAGTGAGTGGAGACTATCAGTGACAATTTTTTTTATAAAAACATGAAATATACAGATTATAAAACTTCACATTCATATTAATGGGGGCAAGGCTGTAGTTGGTAAAAATTCATAATTGCCCGTCTGAACGGCAGTTATTCAAGTGCACCGTACATTTAATTGATTGAAGTTCATTTGTGGTTTCTAGGCTACAATAAGGTAGTACAGTCCTCACTCCTGTTGAGACCTGTCCGTATAGTATCAAATTGGATTATGCTCTTCAGTTCTTCCCGATTCAAGAGTTGGGCTAGGTTGCCACCTCTTTGTGGTAATTTGACGACCTTGAGGATTGTCCATCGCATGTCATCCTCAGTATGGTTCTTTTCTGCGAAGTGTTCAACCAGTGGTGCATTGGGAGTCCTGCACCTAATCCGACTCCTGTGTTGACAAATGCGGGTCTTTGCTTTCTGAGTAGTCTGTCCCACATACATTTTCGGACAAGTACACAGTATTGTGTAAATAACATTATGAGAATTACAATTGGAGAAAGATTTTAATTCAACATTGACGCCATTATGACTGAAATTGCACGTCTCAATTGTGTATCCACAGACATTACATCCACCACATTTCACATGGCCAAGTAGTGGGGGGAGATTCCAATTGGATTCAATAGTTGATCTCAGGACAGGGGCAGGTAGAGCTGCTCTAACCAGGTGGTCCTTAAGGTTCTTGCTCTTGCGGAAGGCAAAAATAGGTCTCTCTAAGTTGATTGGGCCTGCATTAATCGTGGGCCAATGCTTTAGGATAGATTTCCTGATCTTATTAGACACAGGCGAAAAGGTGGTGACACAAGCTATTCTTTCTGATTGATCACGTACTTTCGGTGTCAATAAAACCTCTCTAGGACAGTACCAAGCCCTTTTGGATGCAGTTTGGACTAGCCTTCTGGGGTATCCACGGTTTTTTAACTTGTTCGATAGAATGTTGGCCTCCCTAAAGTAATCCGATTTGCATGAACAATTACGTCTTATCCGTAAAAATTGGGAATATGGCAGAGAGTCTTTTAATGCCCTGGGATGATTGCTATCATAGCTTAAGAGCGTATTGCGCTCCGTAGGTTTTCTGAAGAGGCGTGTGAGTAGTTCGCCCTCTATATGGTAGATTGTTAGGTCCAAGAATGCAATCTGTGCTTTGTCATGCGAGAGTGTGAAATGAAGGTCAGCGCAGTTATTGTCTAGCCAGTGCAGGAACTGATGTAGCGTGTTGATGTCAAGGTTCCATATAAGGAAAATGTCATCAATATATCGCCGCCACAACCCAATGCCTGAGTGGAAAGGGTTAGTGTCTGACAGAATTGCGCTAGTTTCAAGTGCGTCCATAAAGATAATTGCCAAATTGGGGGCAAAAATAGCCCCCATGGATGTACCCTTTATCTGTTGATAAAAAACATTATCAAAGGTGAAAAAATTCCTGGTCAGACATAACTCCAAGAGTTGGAGAATAAAAAGAGTTGGGATTTTATGTGGACGTGGACGCAAGTCAAGTTTTTTCTGGATGACAAGTAGAGCCGCTGTCTGGGGATGTTCGTATATAACGACTCTACATCTAATGTACATAATGTGCTGACTAGTGGATCAAAGGGGTAGTGTTCAACTAAGTTTACCATGGACATAGTGTCCCTAACATAGCAGATGGTTCCTGGCACAAAATCTTTTATAAAAAAATCTACTAAGGCACCTAATGGCTCAAGGACTGACCCGCAGGCGGAAACAATTGGTCTGCTTGGGGGATTGTCAATGCTTTTGTGCACTTTAGGGAGAGTGTATATGACTGGTAGGCATGGAGATTTTACATTAGGGAAATTAAACTCCTTCTTGCTCAAATATCCTTCAGCACAGGCATCGGAAGTGAGTCTGAGTATAGTTTCCTGGAGGTCCTTGGTGGGGTTCCCTGCTAGTCTTTGATAGTGGTCTGTATTGGCTAGTTGTCGTAGAATTTCATCTTTATAGGAGTCAATGTTCTGAAGGACAATCCCGCCACCCTTATCTGCACTTTTTATTATTAGTGAAGGATTGTTCTTGAGTGTGCTTATGGCATCCTTCTCTTGGCGAGAGATATTATAAGGAATAAACAATTTTTTCTTCTCTAGGGCTTGAAGGTCATTTTGAACTAGTTTTTCAAAAGTTACGATCTCAGAGGGAACCATGCTAGCAGAGGGCAGAAATGTGGACGGAAGGGTGTACTTGAATGGATGGTGGGTGATGGGTGGAGTTGGAAGAAGGCCTTTAAACGGACTAACCTGAAGAATCTTAAGAGTTCCGTTTGTAGGTCCATGAAATTAGGACAGATTGTTGGGACAAATGATAGTCCTTTCTTTAGGAGTTTCAGTTCGGGGTTTAGCAGGTTATGGGTAGAAAGATTAAAGATAGGGATAATTTCTGATATGGGAGTAAGGGAGACGTCCCCTGTGGGATCTGGTATCTTATTGGAAATTACCATTGGTAAAAGTTGTTCCTCGTCCTGCGCTCTCCTGGTGGATTGACCCAATTGTGCTGGGCTCCTCCACCACGTCTCGAGTTACTAGCACCTTCGTCGGGGTCTGAGTTATCCGAGGATTCCGCAGATGTGTCGGAGAATCCTACTAGGGTCTGACGTTTGTTGTAACGTCCCCAAGGTCCATTATTCTGGGGGTTGGAGTATGCTCTGTTGGTGTAAAAATCCTTTTTAAGATAAGGGTAGGTATTTTCAACGTTATATACCTTGATATCTTTTTTTATTTTATTGGCCTTTTTATTTTGCTCAATCCGGTAGAAGTCCGCTACGGTTTTCTCAACTTGATCAGGCAATTTTTTACTCTCAGCTGTGGGATCAGAGTCATTAATCTGTTTCAAGATATCATTTATTTCCTGTTCTAGGGATTTCAGTGTCTCCGTTGCTATATCTATGCCAAGTGCAAGCCAATGCCTAGAGCAGGTTGTTCCTATATAGCTGAAGTTAGAGGTATACTTTGGATTATCTGTAAAAATCCCTGGGATGTTTCGAACTTGGAGGCCTAGTGGTGTAACGTCAGCCTTCAAATAATCTGTTAGCATGAGTACATTTAACTGAAGTCGGACCTGTTTTTTCTTCAATTTTTTGAGTTGATCAGGTAGAGAGGAATCAGTGGATGTGGGTGCATCTGGGGTATCAGAAAGGAGAGAGGGACCTGAACACAAATGCTTAATGTAGTCTGCTGTGTACAGAGGGGCATGTGCTGACATTTCACAGTGTATGACAGATGAAGAAAAGAATTAGAAAGTGAGTGTACTAGGGCACTAGGAGAGCCCACCTCGTCAGGCGAGGAATTGGTTTGTGTAGCAGACCCTGCAATCTAGCGATTGCGCTCAATTTTTTAAGAAAAAACAAGGGGGACCCAAAAGGTAGCTAAGGACCACGGGTATATGTTATTTCAAGAAACAAAGGTCCTGAGCAAATTCAAGGAATATAAACAACTACAATATAGAACACGATAGTAACTATATAGTTCTCCTGTCCAGCCGGACCAGGGATTTATTGGAATAGGATAACACAATGAAAATGAATACAAAGCAACAATCATTGAAAGTAGGGCACAATCCTATACCGTACTTGTGAATAGGACAGAGTGGTAAAGGAAATAGAAAAGAGGAGTTTTACAGGCAAAGAAACTGAGCAGCCTGGACACTTTTTATATCAGTGTAGGTAGTGTTCTCCAGAGCAGATCATACACAATAATAAACAATGGTTACATGTATGTCCACTTATAAAAGTCGACGACGTTTCGATCCATTGCTCTAATACATAAGGATCATCTTCAGGACTAGAAATATAATTATTTTGCCTGAGTTAAATAATGCGCCTGTTTGGAAAGAAACGGGGGAAAAAGAACAAAGGTTTTCTTTAGAGAATCAAGGTTTAGAAAGGTCAGCATTTCAATCGATTTTTACACAGTTACATTATTCGGAACCGCAGTGAGCCTACTGGTGCTGTGCCGCTTCAATAGACATGTGCAGAAGTTGAATAACCGCGCGAAGTCTCTGTCAATTCGCGGATGAAATCCGAGTTGTGAGGGCAGTGCTGGTAAGAATTAGCGGCGGAGCGAAGTGGGTGCTCACCGTGTGGTCACTTCCAGGATATCGTGAATTGAGATGTAGCAAATATAACCATGCTTCGTGATGGACTTATTTAACAATTTGTATACATTTAGGGTGATAACAAAAGGAATTGCCGCGTGCACACTAGGGTCACTCGAGGGGAACCGCAATGTGAATCATAGTGCTTATCGGAATTAAGTGTCAACCACGGTCATCGTCTAGGGGCGATTGAATTATCTGAGTTGAAGGAGCTTACCTCAGGTGGGAGGGAGGTTGATGCTAAAATTAGCATATGCCGCTTCAAACCTTCAATGGGTTCTACAGGCTATGAGATGCGGATTGTTTGGATCATAATTACGCTATAGAAACAGGGAGCGTAAAGGGAATTAACCACGAGGCAAAATTGGCATGCAATGGTGGTGGCGGTGTTAGTGTCGGAGACCTACCGATAGGTAATTCCAGTCTGCAGTCAATGGATTGATCAGAGTGGGTGTGAGATTACCCATCCTTCTAGGCGGTTTTTGGATGAGAAAATCCGCTGTTAAAAAAAGGGGGGGGGGGACCCAGTTATGGGGAGCCAAAATCATGAAGGGCGACGAGCGGACAGTCGCAGACTCCCCTAGCTGTGGCTACGACTGTCCGCTCGTCGCCCTTCATGATTTTGGCTACTTTCAATGATTGTTGCTTTGAATTCATTTTCGTTGTGTTATCCTATTACAATAAATCCCTGGTCCGACTGGACAGGAGAACTATATAGTTACTATCGTGTTCTATATTGTATTTGTTTATATTCCTTGAATTTGCTCAGGACCTTTGTTTCTTGTAATAACGTACACCCGTGGTCCTTAGCTACCTTTTGGGTCCCCCTTGTTTTTTTCTTAAAAGCCTAAGATTCTCTAGCAGTACATATCATAAAGATTGCATGTAACATCTTCGGATCACACTGTGAGGCAAGCTTGATTTTAAATGAATTTGGGTGAATAATTTGCTTAGTTGATGTGTTAAAAAATAATTTCTTGAAGTTAGTTAAGCTTTATGATATGTACTGCTGGAGAATCTTAGCCAGCATGTCTGTTAGGCTTCTTAGTTGCCAAAAGATCCATGGTGATTCCTTTTGACAAGTAAGAGGCCTAACAGACATGCTGCCTAAGATTCTCTAGCAGTACATATCATAAAGATTGCATGTAACATCCTGGTCATATGTCTAAGGTCACACTATGAGTCAAGCTTGATTTTAAATGAATCTGGGTGAATAATTTGCTTACTTGATGTGTTAAAAAATCATTTCTTGAAGTCAGTTAGGCTTTAGGATATGTACTGCTAGAGAATCTTAGGCAGCATGTCTATTAGGCCTCTTACTTGCCAAAAAGGCTCTATGCTGTGTAATAAAGATGTGTGTAACATGGTAATAAAATTAGTGTTTTTTTTTAGTGTTTGCTGCACAAATCCAAGAATTTGGAGTGTAATTGAGAGTGTTTTGAACCTTCAAAACCATTTATAAAGGTGAGTTACTAATTTGTAAAGGGGGATCTATTTTTGTGCTGTTTAAAATAATAAGAAACATTTCTCTCAATGTTTCCACCATTTGTTCTGTGTTGTACCATTTTATCTTATGTGTACCATGTCTGTATCTGCTTGCACTATTTATGCATGTTATCATACTATGTTACTGTCTCTCTGCACCATCTTTTTATGGGACTGCTCCATGTGTTCTATTCTTTGCAGTCCTGCTTTTTCTAACCTCTGCCTGTAACAGTTTAGTGTCTGCATGCATTATTTCTTGTTAAATCTGCATTATCTCTCCAACTCTGGCTGTACCATCTGTCTGCACCCGTTCTTGTGTATTTGCAGAGGCCTATTATGATATGGTTTATGGTGTGTGTTATGCAGTCCTACCATGATAAATATTTTCCCTCTCGGTCTGTAGTTTCACACTCTCTGGTTGTACTGTTTTCTCTCTGTCTTCTCTATCTGCGCCTCTGTGTGCTTCATGTAGCCTCTGGATGTAACATTTCAGTGTCTGTTTCTAGCATTTTTTCACTATTGTACCATTTTATCATCTGCGTGTACCATGTCGGAGTCTGCTTGCACTATCTGTGTCTGTTTTCATACCATCTCACCGTCTCTACTGGCAAAAAACAGACCATATACATGTAGGCAAGAAATAACATTCCTTTTTCATTTCAAAAGGATCTTTATTGCACACCATAGAGCCTTCTTAGCAAATAAGAGGCCTAACAGATATGCTGCCTGAGATTCTCTAACAGTACATATCCTGAAGTCTAATTGTCTTCCAAACATGATTTTAAAACACAACTAAGCAATTTATTCACCCAGATTAATTTAAAATCAAATTTGACTCACAGTGTGATCTTAGACACATGACCAGCATGTTACATGCAATCTACTATGTCTGTCTCTGCCTGCACTATGTGTCTCTCTGCTCATACCATCTCACTGTGACCTTCTTTTTTTGTAACTGCTCCATCTGTTCTTTTACTTGCAGGAGTGCACGATCTATTCTCTGACTGTAACAGTTTACTGTCTGCCTGCGTCATTTCATTTTTCATTAGCACCATCTCTCTATATCTGTGCCTGTACCATCTCTCTGCAACCTTTTATATGCATTTGCAGAGGTCTATTATGCTATGGTTGCTCATGCTTAGCATGAAATTTTGTACATGCTGTGCAATTTAGATGCTGAGTGTGCTGTTGAAAGGCAAAAGCAACTGTCTCTGTGGCAAGTAGTAATTTTTTTAGTGAATTTTCATTTGTGCACTGTGAGTTCCACCTTCAGTCTGTACACAGTTTAAACACCAGTTTATTGTGCTAAACTCAAAAAATCGATCCCTAGAAATAAATTATAAAGTCTTTCAACAGTTCTACAGTCCAGAAAACCCTTAAACAAAGCTCACAGTAAGACCCCCTTTGACTGCATTATTATTTAAATAAATTGCAAGGGATAGCGTTATGTGTCTAGGATCACAGTGTGAGTCTCTTTTCAAAAAAGAGGAAGGTGGCAGATTAATTTGTGTAGTTAATGTGTTTAAAAGTATGGTAATGTATGTACTTATAAAATTGGAAAAGGTAGTTTTTAATTATCTATATGTGAAAAAGATATAATTAAGTCTTTATATTTTTTTGGAAGGACCAGCAACATAATATTATTGCTACAATGGAAGAGCATCAAGAAAACGTTGCTTTGAATTTTGACATCTCAACTGATTTATTAGAGGAAGTGAAAGATGGACTTTTTCCAGAGGAAAATGATACTGGAAATGAAGATTTTTGGGATGAGAGTTTGGACAGTGCTTTTGTTGAAGTGGTAGAAGTTTTTGAATTGGAAAATGAAAATTTTGTTTATGATGAAAATGAAATACCGGATGAAGTCATGTTGGAAGTTTTATTGGACTATGAAATGTTTGACGAATAAATTTATAATAAAATATTTTTCGAGTCAGTCTTCTTGTAGTATTGATCGTTCATGTGTTTAATCAAAATGAGAATAAATGTTTTGATGAAGTGTGTTAGAGATTAGGATCAGAAACATTAATTCCACTATGACCCCCTACACCGCCTGAAAACCACTGTACTGTTCTTTACCCTCTAATTCCACTATGACCCCCCTACACCGCCTGAAAACCACTGTACTGTTCTTAACCCTGAAATATTATTCTCTGCAAATAAGTCTATAATGTTGACACACCAATGCACTGCCATAAACTCAGAAACAGCACTCACTACATGATTTCCTACTCTGTTCAGAGACTGTTGCTATGCCTTAATTTTACTTATAAAGTGAACCAGTGTTTACATTATTTAGTGGTTATAATTTCTATGTTATATGTTAGTAGAGGTCTATAATATTTTTTTGCTTTATTCACAACAGATTATAATTTTGAACAGAAAGAAAAATCAACATGCCGGACAAAAATGAAAAAAGAAAAAAACAAAAACAGTTATACTATTCCAAGCGAAAACAATTAGAAGAATTACGTAATCAACAAAGGACGGACAAAAAGAAGAGTGCTCCTGGTAAGACAACCAAGGATTTTAGAAAGAAATTATGTCAAAGGAAAACATTTTTGGATAATGTGGGAAAGGAAAAACACTTGGCAGTATCTACAAGTAGAAATCAGAGAAAAAAGAAAAATGTTTCCCAACTCTGCGGTGAACAAATTAATAGACGTACTAATCAGTTTGCGGAAATCAGGAAGCGTATGTTTTATAATAGAGTAGTTTCGAATTTATTAAAAAATGTAAAAATTTCTAAAAGGAAATCTGCTTTTTATACGAAAAAAAAGTATATTGAGAATATTGTTGAACGCGCGTTTGAGACAAAAATTTTTTTTATTTGTTTTAGTAATTAATAGAATAAATACACTGAATAAGGGAATCAAAGTTTTAAAAGCTAAGAGTAAATGAAAAAGACAAATAAATAGAAGTAATTTTTGTAAAGTTTTTTCTGGAAAATGGATACACAGTTCAAGTTGTGAGCCATTTTTTAATGAAGAGAGTTACTTTCAAAGTAATGATTTGTTGCATGCAGTGGACACCAGTGGTCGAGCATATGAGGTGAAGGACGGTTGTCCTATTGAAAAAGAGAAAATTGTGCCTAGAAATGCAGAAGAGGTGATAGCTGATGAAGTTTTAGGGAGACGTCCTAAGGCTCCTGTGTACACTTGGAATTGTAGTAGTATTTGCAGTGTACGACTGGATTCAATTGATTTCTTTTGCAATTTCTTACGTAAGTATGCTAAGAAAAGTCTTAAACAAAAGGTTAAAATGTTGCAAGAATTAGACCCTTGCAGAGTGAGAGAAAAAACAGGTCTGCAAGGGCATTCTCTGGCTTGTCTTTCTAAAAAAGTATGCCAGAGTGTTTTTCACCATTTCAGGATGTTAGCAGTGCATCATACCGAAGTGAGGAAATTAGTGAGAAAGTTGTATTATGCAAAAAGTCCAGCACTTCAGCTCAAACAGTTAAATAGTGATCTTTTGCATGGATCTGAGTTAGAGGTTAAGAAGATCTGTGAAGAAATTGAGGTTAGTTACTTTGGTCCAGAAAAAGAAAGTGCAGAAACTGATACAGTAATAGATGGAAATGTGGTAGAAAATGTCCGGAATTTTAATACTGAAAATTTTGAACAGGAAATAAAGTTTAAGGTTATTGCAGGTGAAAAACCAAATTTTCCTTGTTTGTGTTGTCGACGCACTCATTACAAAAATCAAACCAGGTTAGTTGATTTATATTTGAAAAGTGAAGAGGAAAATAATAGTGAGTGGAAAGATTTTGTAACTTATTTGTTGTTAGAAAATTGTTTTGATGTGGGTTCTGATCAACGTATTTGTAAATATTGTTATGATAAATTAAGTGATAATAGAATGCCTGCTAGAGCTGTACATAATAATCTTGAGTTGGTGAGTATTCCATCTGAACTGAAGGATTTAAATACCTATGAGACTATTCTGATTCAATGCGTGCATCCATTTCAGGCTATTGTTCGTATGGAGCCTAAGACAGGGAAATTAAATCCTTCAGATTTACAAAGAGGATTAAAGGGAAGAGTTGTATATTTGCCTCTTGATTTAAAGAAAAACATTGAGACAATTGGTGTTGAAAATGTAGAAGAGGAACCTTTAGTTATTCTTGTTAATGATGTGCCTACAAAGAGTAAGAAAATTTGGCAAGATTTAGTGGATGTTAGAAAAGTCAAAAAGGCAACGTTGTATTTGGTCAAAAACAAAAAATACTATAAAAATGTATACGTAGGAGAAGAAGAAATAAATGAAGAAGAGGATAATGATTTGTCTGCTGGACAAATTGAAAAAGTGGATGTGTCCAGAAGTGAAGAAATTTATGAACATTACAGTGTTCATCCACTGCATTCCAAAGAAGCAATGGGGAATGCTATTGAATTATTTCAGATGAAAAAAGCAAAAGGAACTCCCATTAGTGTATGGGAAGAAAGCTTGGAAGCTCGTTGTTTTCCTTAGTTATTTCCAACAGGTCAAGGTGCACGATATGATGACCAACCTATGCAGATTCCTGCATCTGAATACCGGACAACAAGATTATATGCAGAAGATCCGAGATTTCGTCAATGTATTCCATATTTGTTTCATCTTCTGTTTGAGAGTGACTTATCTGGACTTTCTTATGCAGTAAACCATATACTAAAAAGTGGAGTACATCTGCAAAATGTTTCAGCAAGGGAGTTTATGGATAAAGTCCAACAGAAAGACACTGTTTTGGATTCTCACCTAATTAATCTAAAGGCATGTCAGCGTGGTACTAATGAGTATTGGTACCGTCGTCATGGGGATTTGAAATGTATTCTAAGAAACTTAGGAGCACCTACATGGTTTCTAACTCTAAGCTGTGCTGAGTATGCTTGGGAAGATTTACTTGAATTTCTTCGAGTGGCAAATGGAAACATAGAAAATATAGAGTACAAGACACCTGGAGAACTGTGCTCTTTGGATCCAGTTAATGTTTGCAGGTATTTTAATCATAGATTTGAAGCTATGATGTCTTATTACAAACAAAAAAAAACCTCCTCTTGGCGAAGTTCTGGATTTCTTTTGGAGAAAAGAGTATCAAGCGAGAGGTGCTCCTCATATTCATAGGCTATTATGGATCAAAGATGCTCCCAAATTTGGAAAAGACTGAGATGACACTGTACTGTCTTTCATTGAAGAATATGCAACATGTGATATACCCAAAAGTATAATTGATATGGACTTAAGAGGGAAAGTGTTACGATTTCAAAGCCATCGTTGTGGCAAATATTGTCGACGAAAATTCAAATCAAAGGATAAATTCTATACCAAATGTCATTTTGGATTTCCACGACCAGTAATTTCAAAAGGAAAAGTGAACAATTTTATGTCATCTTTGCGACATACTGTCACAAGAAGATCACCAAAAAATACGTACAATTTAAGAAGAAATGAAGAGTCCAAATGTATAAATGACTATAACCCAGTAATGTTGTCCATGTGGAATGCTAACATGGATATTCAATATGTTTCAGACAACTCTATTGCTGTGGCTCGATATGTAACGTCTTACATCACCAAATCTGAAAAGACGGAACTAAAGGATATGTGGGAAGACATTTCTCATGAAATTGTATACCTACAGTTTGAAGATGTTATCTCATCGAGAAAATGGAGCATATGAATGTTGTGATCGATTATCATCAGCAAGTCTTTATGCAAAATCTCGAACAATCATTTGGGTGAGTTTAGGTCTTGCAAGAACACGAAACCGAGTTTTGAAATTGAATATTTAGCAGAGAAAGAACCAAACAGTACAGACATTCTGAAGACAAACATGTTGGATACATACTATCCAAATAGAAGTAATCTGCTTGAAAATATTTGTCTGTATGAAATATTACAAAACTACACTTTTAAAAGGAATATTACAGAGGATATCGATAAAGGTGTATATGCTGTGATTGGATGTGAAGGATGTCTGGTGAAACAAAGAAAAGGATATTTGATTAATCACCGAAAACTGAGTGGCGAAACTCCTGACAAAAGAGAATTTTACTATTTAGCTCTTTTGCAACTCTTTAAACCATGGCCTAAAGAAGAGGAACTACTTGGTGACTTTGACAGTTATGAAGATTCATTCAACGCATCTAAAAATAGTATAGAATGTCCTGTTTTTAGTAATTATCTGCAAATGTTGAACGACGAAATAGAGCAAGAAGCAACAATAGCAGCGGAGATTGCTAGAGACAGTTCTCAAGATAGTCAAAGTTCTGCTTTGTTGAGTCAAGATCCACTAGGACAATCAACTATTCAAAATGAAGCAGCCACTGCCATGGATGAGGTGGAAAGAGCAATGGAACAAGTTCAAGAGGATGTAATAAACTTAGAAGAATTGGAAAAGCAACTTAATCTTGAGCAAAAACAAATATATGATGAAGTGACAGAGCAGATTGAGCATGGTTTTCGTCATGAGAAAAAAGAATGCTCATGTATGTCATTTCAACCTGTCCGACTTTATGCGAGTGGAGAAGCTGGAACTGGTATAAGTTTTCTAATTAAAGAATTGCCACATATCTACAGCACAGAACTGAGTCATCACTCTCTTGTGTTGTTACTGCTCCAACTGGGTTGGCAGCACACAACATTAAAGGGATTACTTTACATTGTTTATTGATGCTGCCAGTTGAACATGAAAATAAATTACAATACCACAAGCTATCTGGAGAAGCTTGTTGTGAAGTTTCAAGAGTCTTTAAAAAAATGAAACTTCTCATTGATGAGGTCAGCATGGTATCAAATTTTATGCTTGCTTTTGTGCATTTAAGAATGCAACAGATTCCTAAAACAGAGTATGATGTGTTATTTGGAGGCAAACCCATCATAGTTTTTGGAGATCTACTGCAGCTAACTCCTGTAAAAGGACAACCTGTATTTAAAACTGTTACACATGAAGACACCAGAAAGTGCCTGGGAAGTATTGGAAATGTTAATATATGGTCACATTTCAAATATACTGAACTCATTCAAAATATGCGACAGGCAAATGATGCTAAATATGCAAATATTCTTCAAGATATAAGAATTGGAAAACTAAGTGAACATGCCAAAGAAACTTTACAAACACGAATACTATCCAATTTGTTTCCAAATGAAAATAATGTGGCAGAGAAAATATATAGTAAAGAGGCAGAAGATAAGTCAGTTATATGCTTGATGCCAACTCTACAAGAATGTTCAATGAAAAAATGTTGAAGTTAGAAAATCAAGAAATTAAGAAACTGAAAGCTAAAGATAGAATAGAGCATGAAGGAAGTACTATTATTTTGTCAGAAAGGTTGAAGTTAAAATTGGATTCTTTAGAGAAATCAATATCTAAAACTGCTGGTTTAGAAAAGAATCTGTATGTATGTTTAAATTGTCGGATTATTTTACGAAGAAATTTACATGTGGAAAGAGGTTTGGTGAATGGAGCAATGGGTAATGTTGTTGGTTTTGTGAATTACCCAAATAGAGATGAGATTGAATTTTTAAAAATCAAATTTGATGGAATTGAAGAGGTACAACAAGTCAGTCGTTGTTCAAATCGATTTTTGCTTGTGAAAGATTTATATGTCCGACGAAAACAGTTTCCTGTTTGTTTGGCATATGCGGTGACTATTCATAAATCTCAAGGTTTAAGTGTAGATAGTGCTTTGATAAATATTGGAAGTACTGTGTTCAAAGAGGGTATGGCCTATGTTGCTTTATCTCGAGTTAGAACTTTATCTGGATTGTATCTGATTGATTTTGATGAGACAAAAATTAGTGCAGATCTAAATTGTGTGAAGGAGTATAACAGGTTAAGAAGAGAATATGCTCCAAGTTTACCTCAATATCCTTTAATTGAAAAGTGTGCGGTAGGTCGAAAAAGGAGATGAGCAAAAATGTACTGAAGTAGTAGAGAAACGAAAAAAAATAGATGAACCTGTGATTGGTAGCAAAAAGAAAAAAGTTACTACTGAAGAGATTGTTGGATTTAAATTTGAAAAAAGTTCTGGTGTCAACTGCTATGCAAATGTAGTGGTTAATGTTTTTTTTCTTAAAAGTTTACAGCAACAGATTGTTGAAAATCGGGACCAAACATTTTGTTGTTCATTAAATTCTGTGTTTCAGAAATGTAGCAGTGATAATAGTCAAATAGCAAATGTTTCTGAACTTCGAAATCTTTTAGACATATGTGCTGGACTAAATCAATTTTCTCAGAATATTCAGCAAGATTGTCAGGAATTTATTATGTATATGCTTACAGTATTACAAGATGAAGGTGTAGATATTGATAGTCTTTTTGGCCTTTCTTATAAATGGCAACATAACTGACAATTGTTCATTTTCAAGTTTTACTGACATACACACTGAAAGATTTATATATTTAACATTACCAGACTGTAAAGCAGTGTCTTTCAATAATCTAGTTAGAGATGCGCATCAAAACATGGTCTGTTCTCAATGTAACTCAGAAATGTTATCAACATTATTTATCCGAAGATATGGACAGTATGTAATTTTAATGTTCCAACGATGCAGACCTGATGGAACAAAATTGAAAACGTCAATTAAAAATGTTGTGGCTTCTCAACTATCAATTTCTGGAAGAACTTTTGTAACTGTAGCAATTATCTTCCATGATGGTCCTTCAACAACATCAGGACATTACACATCTTATTTGAAATCTCCAACAGGCTGGACTCACTGTAATGATAGTCAATTGACTTTTAAAAAAACGTTTGCCTTTTGACTTACCAAATTCTTATCTGGTGTTTTTGCAACCCAAATTTCAGTAAAATTACTTGGCGTAGGAAGATTACTGCTGTTAAGAAAAGATACTCTGTTGTTCAGAAGTATTGTGTGAGTGAGGGTGACCAAATTTAAAAATGAAATTTGTATTTGGCATAGTGATAGTATCAGGTACAGGTTTAGGTAATGTTTTATGGTACAGAACACGTTGGAACGTTTTATTCTAAAGGTCGGGAAAAGAATTGTTAAGAGTACAATTAAGTAGTTTGCGAAATAAGGACTTTACTCATACTATTTGGCCGTGAGGAATAGTATCTGAGAACAAAATGACTACTTCAGCTAAATGTTGTTAAAACATGCTTGTACAAAAGTTTGAGAAGTATTTAAAAATAAGTGATATTATTTTATTACTTTGTGATTGTTGAAGATGTAGCATCCTTACACAATAAATTGCGATTTAGAGAAAAACATTTAAGACATGTTTTTTTCAAATATTTACATTATGTAATCAAATGTTGTCTGGGTTTTTCAAACACAATCATTTTGATTGTGGTTTTTTTCCCCGCTGTTATATGAGGAGTAGTATTGAACTCACTGTTTATAGTGAAAATCAATATATTCTGAGAACAGCAAAAATAAACCATATAACATATTGTACAAGTTATTTTGTATTCACAAATATTTATTATAACTGATTTGTTTATTCTCTTCCACAGATATTACATTTATAAGGTAAGTACGACTAATAAAAAATACTTTTTCATTAGTTTTTTATTTCTGTTTCTCCCTATCCTTCCCTCACTCCCTCTCTCTTACCCTCACTCCCTTCATCCCCTCACTTTGTCAGTCCCCTTCTCTCATGCTCACTCCCTTTAACTCATTCACATTTTGTCATTTACCTTTCTTTCCTCCTTCCCTGAGTCCCCTACTGTCACTGTTTCCTTCACTCCCTGTCTCTTCACTTTCTCACTCCCCTTGTCTCATGCTCACTCGCCTTTATCCACCCTCTATCACCCCTGTTTCCTTAACCTCAATGCCCTTCTCTAACCCTACCTCACCCCTGTTCCCTTATTCTGCTTCCTTCACTTATCCTCATTCACCATACTTCAATCCATACTTCAGTCCCCTTAGCCTACTCTATTTCCCTTTGTCCATCCCTTACACTCCTTCCCTGTCTCTACCCCATTCACCTTCTCTCTCACCCTTCCTCACTCTATTTCTCTTAGTACCCTTCCCTTATTTTTTCACTCTCCTTAACTCACTATTCTACCCTTAGTCCCTATCTTTTACACACTGTTTCTCTCACGTTCCATTGCTCATCACACTCTCCTTTCCTCCCTCACCATACTTTCCTTTCCACAGTCATTCCCTCAGTCCCTTCCTCTCTTTCACTCAGTGATCTTAGTCATTGATTTATATACTACACATTCTGTCCCGCTCTCTCCCTTTCTCTTCCTTTTTTTCCTGCACCCCTACTTTCTTTTGTTTTATGAAATGTATATTATAACAATTTTTTCTTTTCTTCCACAGATAGTGTATTTTTTAAATAAATTTACTATTAGTTTGTTACTATTTGTAAGGTAAGTATGACAAACAAAAATACTTTTTAATCACTCTTACTTCTCTTTGTCTCTTGGTCATTGTTAAATCTATCTCTTATTCGCCTTCCTTAACTCTTTTTACTTTCCTTTAGTTTCCTTTACTTATTCCCATTATTTCCCTTCTTTCTTCTTTACAGTCTTTGTCATTAGTAATACTGTTTTTTCAGCCTCACTCACCTTGTCTAACTACCTTTTTCTCTCTCTGTCCTTTACTTGTCTTTCCTATCTTCTACTATCACTACGTTTATCTTGCTTTTTTTTCCATTACACTTTTCCCCTCACTCTTATATCCCTTCCCTCACTATCACTGCCCTTTACTGAATCTCACTCCTCTTCTCCCACTTCATGTTCTCTTCTCTGTGCATCACTCCCATTCCTTTTCTTCTTCTCCAATTTCATCAGTACCCCTCATTTTCTTTTCCTCACTTCATCTGTCAATCTCGCTCCCTAATTTCTTTTTCTCATTCCCTTCTGCTACCTCCTTTTGATTTACTCTCTCACTCATATTTTGAATATTTGTTTCTCCCTCTCTTATTGTGTGTTACTCAGTCTAACTTCTCTTCCTGTCTGCATCTCACCCCTTTTCTCTTTTCCTCTCTCTTTCCATTACTCTCCCTCACACTCTTTCACTCATTTAATTCCTCAGGGGCAGATTTAGAAGCCCATTGCGCCTCTTTTATACAGCCTGTGCGTCACTTTTCTTACGCAGTGGCAGCGCAAAAGAAGCGCCATAGTGCAGGGAGATGCATTACGTTGTAAAACCCTGCACCACATGAAACCAGTCTCAGGTTTCATGTGGGCATTTCCACGCAGGGGTAGGCGTTCCGTCACAAGAACCCCCTTGAAAAGTGATTCAGTGAAATCTACAAGATTTCACTGAGTCACTTCACGAAACGCTGATGTGTCAAAACATTGCACCTGTTGAAGCAGGTGTAAAGGTTGACGTACCACGTTACAGATAGAGCAAGTTGGAAAAGTGCTGGAGTTGCGTCCTGCATGGAACACAATTTCATCACTGTGCAAACTTTCAGCCCTAGATGTGACACGCATCTGTTTATTCCTGCACCATGGTGCACCGCATTGCAAATGCGGTGCATCATGAGTGGTGCAAGGATTAACTTGTGTGTCGCATCTTTCCTGGCGCATCTCTGCTATTTTGCAGAGATGTGTTGGGTAACATAAATCTGTCCCTCTGTTCCATTCCCTCTCTATGCTTTCCTAAGTCCCTTCATTCTCTTACTCAATTTTTTAATCACTTATTTCCCACTTCTCACTTTCACTTACCTCCCTTTTATCATCCTCAAATCCCCTTCCTTCATCATCTTTCCATTGCTTTTACCTTCACTCCCCTAACCCTACTCTATGTATCTCTCTTTGTCCCTTACTCTCCGTCCATATGTACATCCTCACTCCCCTTCTGTGACTCCTCCACCTTTACTTTCTTTTCCATACTGCTCTTCCCATAATTTTTAATTTCCCTTAACTCACTACCCTACCTTTAGACATCTTGGGGCAGATTTACAAGCTCTTTACGCCTCTTTTGCGCCGCCGTTGTGTCACTTTTGTGACGCAGCGGCGGTGCAAAAGATGCGCCATGGTGCGGGCTATTTACAACGTGACGCATCTGGGAGATGCGTCGCGTTGTAAAGCCCTGCGCCTTAAGGAGGCGTTCTGGTGCAGGGGGGGGGGCGTTCCTGCGCAGGAACGCCTGTTAAAAGCCTATTTCAAAACCCTGCGCCTGCTTGAAGCAGGCCTAAGGCTTGAAGCAGCATTAGTTGAATGGGCCCCCCAGGAGCATTGCTGGAGCTGCATCATGCATGCGAAGCAACTCCAGCAATGCGACACCTTTACGGCACAGATGCATCACGCATGTGTGCCGTTTTTGCCCCATGGTGCGTCACATAGTAAATGTGGCACATCAGTGGTGGCGCACAGGTGGTTTCGCTTGTCGTAGGTTACTTGGCGCATCCCTGCTGATTTGCAGAGATGCACCATGTAACATACATCTGCCCCCTTGTTTCAGTCACGCTTTTACTTCACTATCTTCAGTCACTATACTTCCTTTACCTCACTCATTTGCTCAATCCCTTACTCCATTTTTGTCATTCATTTCATTTAGTCATTTATACACTACACATTCATACAAAAGAAAGATGACACAGTGCGTAACAAATAGAGCTCTTTTTGGAAAAATGAGTTAGTTCTGAAAAGAACTTGTTTTTTGTTTTATATTTTTTTTATCTTTTCTGAAAGTTTTATATTTTTTTTGATTTTTCTAACGAACAGAAATCTTCAACTGAAAAACTGTTCAATATGAACAATATAAATCCAAACTTTGAAAAAATTCATCTTCTCTGGGAGCATTGATGTTCATTAATTATTACTTGATCTCAGGGCAGCCTTCGATACGGTCTCTCACAGTATACTCTTAAAAAACCTTGCTTCCTTTGGCATTGGCGGAAAAGCCCTTGGTTGGCTTACGTTGTTTCTTACAAACCGGACTTTTCAAGTTTTTTCTCATACGTCCACATCTAACACGTATGTATCCCCTCATGGTGTGCCCCAGGGTTCTATTCTTAGCCCTCTCCTTTTTAATCTTTACGTTGTTCCTTTGGCCCACATTGCACATCGTTCTGGTTTAAATTTATTTACTTATGCTGATGATTCACAAATTGTGTTTTCTTTATCCTTGCACTTCCTCTTCTTCCCTGCAAATTGGTCTCAGTGAGATATCCTGTTGGATGAACCTCAACTTTCTTAAATTGAACAGTGGAAAGACTGAGGTTCTAGTCTTTGGAAATAAACCTGATCTTTGGAGCCCGAGACATTGGCCGCCGGCCATGGGCTTATTGCCCACTCCTTCCGAACGAGTACGTAATCTCGGGGTCATTATTGAAAAGAGTTTGTCTATGAAGGATCAGGCAAACAAAGTGGCAGCCACCTGTTTTACCATCCTACGGTGGTTGAGAAAAATGTTCTGGATACTACCTACTGACACCCAGAGATCTGTGCTGACGGCCTTGGTGACCTCCAGATTGGACTACGGTAACGTACTCTATCTGGGGTCTACCAAGGCGGTCATACACTGCCTCCAATTAGTCCAAAATGCTGCTGCACGGCTTCTCTGTGGTTGCCGAAAAAAGGACCATATCACCAAGCGCTTGAGGGAACTCCACTGGCTCAATCTCGACAGCCGGGTAAAATTCAAGGCATTATGCACAAGATCAAGATTGAAGCGGCCCCTTCTTATCTTCAGTCCCTTGTCACACCCTATATTCCTGCCCGTTCACTTCGTTCCTCCTCTCAACACTTGTTCTGCATCCCCAAGTTCAGACTTTCAAGAATGGGCGGTAGATCTTTTGCAACTTTGGGACCTAAATTTTGGAATTCCCTTCCTTTGGTAGTGCGAATGGAGTCTGGTCACTTTCGCTTCCGCAAAGCCGTGAAGACCTGGCTCTTTGTCCAATAATCCTCTAGGACCACACGTTTGCTTTTGTCTTTCAGCGCCGGGAAACCCTTACGGGTAGCTGTCGCGCTATATAAACCTAATAAATAAATAAATAAACTAATTCTGCGCTCGATCAGAGTAAGGCTCTGCTCCCCGTACACAACAATTTCAAAACATTTGTTACATCTCATGTGGACTTTTGACAAGAATGGTCTTAAGTCCATCTGTGCAGTGGATGGAGATGCAGGTCGTCCTCCAGATGATGTGCTGGCCACAGCTGGTGGTATTTGTGTGGCCAGAGCTCTTGTTGATGCCTGTGCAAATTGTACAGGGTGCACTTGTCTGACATGCCTTATCATTGTATGTATTGAAAATGAGTACTTTTTTGAAGGATTTTCTCTTGATAGAACAGTGTCACATATAGTGCAAGTGACTTTCGGGGCATTCACTTTTTTTAGTCCTTCAGGAAAAGTAAAAAACTTCCATATGAAAGATTCCTTCCCTTTTCTTTGTGGTAGCCAATAATCTTCCCCAGAATCAGAAGATGAATCCTGTCTTGCAGCCATTACAGAAAATTCTCAGGAAAGTTGCAAAGGCTCCTTCTCCCATGAGAGTAAAACAGATAGTGAGGGAAGTGGGTGGGGTTTTTGAAGATTCTAGACAGAAACTACTATGAACCAATGAAAAGTGTTGTTTTCGAGTCACATGACTTGACGTGCGCGCTCGGGTGCGCGCACGTGGTGCGAGCACCCGGTCGCGCACGTCGCTTGAAAATGGCGTTTTGCCTGATTTACATAAAAGTTTCAAAACGTGAAAAGGAGGCAAGGTAGACAGTCCCCGACCCTCTAGAGCTTCTCAGGGGGTCCCTAAACAACTCCAACGGGCAAAAAAAAACGTTCTTTTTTTTCTTGAAAAATTTGCGGGGTGCGCGCACCCGGTCGGTTCTTTAGAGACCCCCTGAGAAGCTCTAGGGGGTCAGGGAGTGTCTACCTTGCCTCCTTTTCACGTTTTGAAACTTCTAGGTAAATCGGGCAAAACGCCATTTTGAAGCGACGTGCGCGACCGGGTGCGCGCACCCGAGCGCGCACGCCAAGTCATGTGACTCAAAAACAACACTTTTCATTGGTTCACAGTAGTTTCAGATCTAGAATCTTCAAAAACCCCACCCATTTCTCTCACTATTTGCTTTATTCTCCTGGAAGAAGGACCCTTTTTGGAGCTGGAAGCAGAAAAAACAACAGGATGGCAGAAAGACAGGAAACAACATCTTCTTCTTCTGACTCCCACATAGAATATCGCCAGCAAGCCAAGAAGGGGAAATCTTCTTTTATTTGGAAGTTTTTTACTTTTCCTGAGGCACTAAAAAAGGTAAATGCCCCTAAAGTAACGTGTACCCTTTGTGGTACTGTTCTTTCAAGGGGAAACCCTCTTAAAAAATACTCTTTTTCAATCCATACTATGATAAGACATGTAAAAAATGTCCACCCTGTGCAATATGCCAAATCAGCCACAAGAGCTCTTTCCCAACAGTTTCCACCAGCTGTGGCCAGCACATCTACAGCTCCACCTCCACCGCCAGTAACAGCAGAAATGGACCTTAAGCCATATTTGGCACATGTGCATATGCGATGCAACAAATGTTTTGATGTTATTGTTTTTGGTGAACAGAGCCTGAATGTAATTGAACAAAGCATTCAGAATCATAAATGCTCTGAAAGGAGATACTTTTTTTTATATTTTTCATTTATTTTGTTCTTGTTGAACAGTTTCCAAGTTGCAGTTCCTGAATTTTTTGCAAAAAAACCCCCAAAAAATATAAAACTTTAAAAAAAGCTAAAAAAAATATAAAACACTAAAAGAAAAAAAAAAGTTATTTTCAGGACTCATTCAATTCTCTAAAAAGAGTTATATTCCAAATACACTGTGTCGTTCATTTTTTTGAATGAAAGCGTAGTGCATAAATGAGTGATTGAAATGACTGAGTGAAGGGAAGGAAGGGACTAAGAGAAAGAGTGAGAAAAGGGGAGTATGGTGAGTGACAAAAGAGGAGTCGAAGAGTGAGTGAAAGAAGGGGACTATAGGTAGAGGAGGGAGTTAAGGGGAATGAAAAACTAAGGGAAGGGCAGTAAAGAAAGGAGAAAAAAAAACTCAGTGTTTTGGTGTTGTATTTATATTCATTGAAAAAAACAAAGATTTTCACACAGATTTCATTTAGGGGTTAGCATTTAAAAAACCTTGCAAATTCACTAAAAATAAATAGGTTTCATTCACGTTATAGTTAGGAATTAGCATTTAAAAAACCTTGCAAATTCACTGAAAACACCATAGGTTTAACACATGTTATAGTTAGGAAGTAGCATTTACAAAACCTTTGAAATTCACTGAAAAAAACCATAGGTTTCACACGTTATAGTTAGCTGGACATTTCACTCATATAAAACCATTGAAATTCCCCCATTATATAGTTAGTTCAGCTAACTATAACTTGCGCGCCCGCAATGCACTGCTGATGACGTCACATATTACATCACTCATGACATGGTCAGTAACATCACTGATGACATCTCAAATGACATCATTGATGACATCATCCTTGTGGAAGAGTGGCAGACCTTCTCTCACCCTAATATAACCTTTATTACACACATTAAAAAATAGAAAATAACATTTTCAATACAATAGACATACCAATGCCACTTACAACACACCTATTTAGTAATTCCAAGATCCATACACACATCCACTCATTCATCAACAGACATATACAGTCAGTCATACATGTACCCACTTATCATATGTTCTCATACACTGATACATCCTGATCACCCTGTTACACACCGACACTCATCCATAGAGTTATTCACACATAACTCATATGTACTAGTTTAAAACATATGTACTTACTCACAAATACACTATTAAGACAGCTATTCATTCACTAACACACCTATATACACTCAACCACCCATACAGAAAACCCCCCAAATATAAACCTATAGATACTCACCACACACACTCATTCACCCATACAGACCTGCAGATATGCTGCCTTCAACACATACAAGCAGTAAGTCACTCATTCATGCATCTATGCACTACGTAAGACCTCCCAACGAAGCATACAGACACTCAGACACTCCTACTAATAATCAAACAAACAATAACCTATATAGACATTATGTATCACTCATATAGCTACTCACCAACACATGCAGCAACTTATACAGAAAGTGAGACTGATACAGAAATGTATATATTTAAACATTACTCAATAACCCATATATTCATTAAGATACACTTAATCAGTCAGTTATACAATCTATTTTTCACCAAAAAGCAGCCATTTATACACTTATATACCCATTTCTTCTTCCATCAATCTTCAGATATACATATATAAAACATTTATTTTCAGAAAAACACCCATTCAATCTTTCTACATGTTTCTGCCTATTCAAACCTACTGTCCCCTTAAAAAAAAAAATATATATATATATATATATCATCTGCTGCTGCCCCTTGATAAAGAAGCATGTTTGCTTTGAAACGCGTCGGGAATTGCTGTAAAATGCCAGCTTTGAAATGCAGCTGCCTATATTAAAAAGGGTTGGTAATCCTTCTCGTGTGGAGTAGCGTCCTTAAGATCAAGAGGCACCTTGGGTGAATTTTGTAATGCGGCGGCCTCAGCTGCGGAGGATGCACCATCCAGTGTAACGGTAACGGACCTGTAGGACTGTGAACTTTCAGTCTAATGACAGCGCACAAGAACTTTGTACTTTTGGCAGCTGCTAACATTGTCTGGGGCCCACTGGAGAGCTGTTGAAACGCATAAATAGCAGCATTGAAAGAATGGCATTTGGACGGACCCCACCGATGGGGGTGATTGGAACTACAAGCACCAGTATGCCTCACTGGAGAGAGCATATAAAATGGGAAGTGACGCTGGTGGTTTTTCTTCGTCATCTGCTGCTGCCCCTTGATAAAGAAGTATGTTTGCTTTGAAACGCGTCGGGAATTGCTGTAAAATGCCAGCTTTGAAATGCAGCGTCCTTAAGATCAAGAGGCACCTTGGGTGAATGAAATTTTTTATTATATATATATATATGCACGAATGCAGCTCTCTCACCAAACCAGCGCAGCAGCCGCTACAGCAATGATGGAAAAGCCACGCCACTCCAACGTCCGTTATGGGCTAAAAACGATTTATTGAGCGCTCAAGGCCACCAGATCTTACGCGTTTCGGGCGTCCGCCCTTGTTCACAGATATTTTATCACAGATTTTATATATATATATATATATATATATATATATATATATATATATATATATATAAAATAACTGACTTGTATTAAACTGATTCTAATATCTTCTTGCAACCAATATCTCACAGATTTTTCGATGTGTTTAATTTTGCAGAAGAGATTTTTTATTCTTCAGATTTGTAAACATGCTTTCTCTTATGCGAAAGAGCTTCGTACCAAGGATTTTAATAATTGGTGGGAAAGGTAATGGTGTAACCATGCATTGGAAGGGATTAACTACTTCCTGCCGTACAGGACAAGGATATTTCAAGTCCCCTCGGAGTTCCATAAACTTGTATATTGGACATGGAACTAGTCTGCAATATTCTTATAACCAGGGCCACTGGAATTATGCGATTGTGGAAAATCTGTGGTTTCAAAAGCAGTGAACTTGCACTTCGTGATGGTCTGCAACCCAGATAGTTCTAGCTTTTGAGCCAGATAAATAGAGGTCTTAAAATGGAGGGCTTTGTGAGTCATGTAGGCAATCTTTAGCTTTATTCTAGCTTCATATTTAGGCAGCCAGGTCTTTAGGGCCGGGAATATGTGAAATTTTCTTTTTGTACCAGGAACCAATATGGCTGCGGCATTTATAGGAGCCCTTAGGGGGGCCAAGTTATGTTTCAGAAGACATACAATAATCACAAAAAGACCTGGTCCTAAAGGCAACTAATCATTATGGAACTGTGAACATCTATGGATTGTCAAAAGATCATTCCAATCACACCTCTGATTGTAGAGATTATTACCATGTTCCAGTCTATTGCCAAGAATAAAAGATAGCCAGTCTCTGATAAACATGTAACCAGACAACACAGTACAAACATCCACTAGAAGGACAACATTTGAAAAAATGTGTGAATAGCTAGATGACACCTCACGGGCGCACCACCAATGGGACCCCTGGTTGGTACTCACCAGGATGGCCCTGTTCTCATCATCGGTGTCAACTAGCTTAACGTAAACGTGTCCGAAACCCAAAGGAAAAGGAGACAGTGAATGGTGGAGTGTACGCAAAAACTTATATGTGACAAGGACTAACAACGTTCAACATATAACACAAACTACTGTGCAACGAGATACAGAAACCTTTTAATCGTATTTTCTTGTTGCCAACAGTAAACATATATACATAAAAAGGAGAGATACGAATACTACCTATCGATTCGCACTCAGCTCACAGCCTATATATGTCAAATGTTGTCCTTCTAGTGGATGTTTGTACTGTGTTGTCTGATCTTTTGACAATCCATAGATGTTCACAGTTCCATAATGATTAGTTGCCTTTAGGACCAGGTCTTTTGTGATTATTGCTTGACTGAGTGGAGGGCGACCTAGTCCTATATTTCCCTCTTGACTCCTAATAAGTGGATATGTTTCAGAAGACCACAAAGCTTGGTGCAACTATAGTCTAGCCTAGACAGTACAAGAGCTTGTACCTCCAGCTTAGTCTTCCTGTGGAAGGAATGGTTTGAGATTCCTTAGAATACTCATCTGGTGTTTAGTTTCCTTAGCTGTATTGCTGATATGATTTTGCATGTTCAAGTGCAGGTCTAGTGTAATTCCAAGAGATTTAGCAAACTCAATAATGTGGGGGAGAGCAGTTGAAGGCTGTAAAATGTTTCATCCAGAGGTTGATCTTGAGAGCGTGAGTAGGAAACGATGAGGAGGAATTCCGTTTTGGAGGTGTTGAGCAAGTGGTGGTTCTCAGTGAGCCAGTTTAAATAAAAAATGAGAAAATAAACACATTTTATTGATATTTTGGGTAGCAAGACAGAATATTTAAGCAACACGAGGTATACACTACAGTCGCAGGATGTATCAATATTATCCTTGGTCACAAATTTCCCCCATGTACACTCTGGATATAAAATATAGAGCAGTAACACAAATAAACGGATATCTTAGCGCATTATTATCATGTGTAATCATCTTGGCCGTAGAAGCCCAAGTATGGGGGATTTAATTTAGCTGTTGTCACGTTACTCATTTTCCTACGCGATTATTTTGTTTCCTAATTAATCATCAACTATGTAGTGTTTCTCCAGGAAAAAATTCCTGTAGGCAGCCCACCTTTTCAAAACGTTGGTGTGTTCCTGCAGGCACCCCTGTGCAAGAAAGGCCAGGAGTTCCAATTCCATGTTCTAGACCATACTGTTTTCCCAAAGCCGTATACAGGGTAGGGTATCTGCCTGGCAATGTTGCATTTTGCAAGTGTGAGGCCTAAAAATAATAGGTGTCTTTTATATCTATTGCCCCCTATTCCTTCTGTGCTGTGTAAAAAGTGCAAGTTTCGGGGATCTAGGCAAGTCCCATGCTAGCACCTCAGCCGGGCTATTGAATACACCATGCCAAAAGCATTCTGGAACATGACATGACTAGATAGTGTGTAGAAAGGTTCCCTCCTACGAGTGACATTGCATGCAATGTGGGGAAGCAATCAACACTGCCAACAATAACCCATGTCTAGTGAAGTACACCCGATGCAAGTACTTACATTTTATGAGACTGTGTCAGGTGGCGATTGCGGCTTCCCGTGATGATAGGAGTGATTCAGCCCAATCATCGTCATCAATCAGTCCCACGTCCATATCCCAGGTCGCTCTTAGTGTAGCCAGGGTGGTGGGGCTGTTTGTGACAACGGTTTGGTAGATCTTTGATATTTTATGATCCTCTAGGTCGCCCATCAGGAGCTTGCCTTCTAAAGGGGTTGAATTCTGGAAGGTGGGTCAGATCTTTAATGTAGGGGGAAAAAGGGCAAGCAAGCCGAAGCTGCAGGAATTTAGAAAATTGAGAATGGGGCACAGAGAAGTCTTTTTGAACCTCATGGAAGTTTTTAATGGTAAGCCCTTCCATGACAGCACCCAGGGAAGATATGGCGATTCAATCCCAGCCATTGAATCCCTAGGGGTCTGCCACTTGCGAGAGTAGGCGATTTCACCATAACAGGGTTTCTTGTGTAACGCGGGCCCACCAACCCATTGAGCGAAGAGTTTGTCGCCAAATCAGAATCACTACTCGTACTGCCGGGGGGTGGGGGCGTTAGGTCGGCCCTACTGTCGAGAACTGAATATACGGAAAGTTCACCCATGAGCCATTGTTCAACTTTATATGCTGGATCGTCTCTGACCCCGTACCACCATTCATTCAGAATTTGCAGAGGAGCGGCTACATGGTAGGCTTGTACATAAGCAGCGGCAATGCCACCGCAGTATGCAGACCGCATTCATGTACATGAGGGAGGTTACCCGGGTGGTAATGAACGGTTGAAAAGTATGTGTAGCCCACTTCCACTAGGTGACTAGTCCTCCATAAATCTGCTCATCCCAGTGCCTCTACCAGTGGTCAGAGTAGGGACTTTGTGCGTGCGGCACAATCTATCATAGTCCAGATGAATTACATCCTTCCAGTCCCTGCCTTATCATTGCTAAGATATCAGGTAGTAAGGCCCAGGTATCAGTAATACGTTCATTGAAGTTTAGCTAAGAGGAGGGAAACGTATATGCTACCCAATACTATTGATTCACCGCCAATCGTGCCAAGAAAGAACAAGTATCTCCCCTGTGTATAGGCCCAGGTACGGCTATGTGTAAATGAAATTCTATGAAAGATCACTATCACTACTCCCCTGGAGCCTCTTGTGAAGCTGGAATGAAAAACCATGTATGAATCCGTACCGGGCAAGGGACACTTGTTACAATTCTAAACCATTGGTTAGAAAACACCCTCAAAAAATCAATGTTGTTTGGAATAGCGGTATATATTCTTCATCCGCCCCACAATGAAATTATGGCATTTATCATTGGATGTTGCAGTCGTGCTCAATGCCAGCCTCCTCCAGAGGCACCTCTGGTCTAGAATGCAGTGTCCAGAGATTGAGGGATGCCCCCAAAAAAAGAAGAAAAAGAAAAAGTGCAAGGTAACAAAATTGTTAAAAAAGAGATCACCAAGATACTTTCATAAAGGGTGAGGTTCTATTGAGGTAAAATCATGGTATACATAAACAAGGATCGAGTTACTAGATCCAATGGTGTTGTTTGTGAAAAGTTTGTCGACATGTTTCAGCTCCCTTTGGCCCAGCCGGGTCTATGGAGCTTTCATCAGGACTAACACACAAATAAGAAGATATATACACTTACACAACTTGTGTAGTACATTAAAGTGTCCACTTTTTGGCACTTAATTATCAAACGTGCTCAGTGACCTGTGAATACAAAAAATGAGAAACAAGCCACAATGCATAACTTTTGCGAATTATACTCATAACTATAGGGTATCTTACTCTTTCTTTTAGAAGGGAAAGAGGGGGGGGGGTTTGAGAGAAATATTATCATCTGTATTTGGCCTTAAGCGTTAATTATCGCTGTGGTTCTAATGAGAGAAAGACCATAATGGTAGAGGGCATTCGTATCTTTAAAAGCAATATCTGTTGACTAAATTCAGAAAGGGTTCTACTTATTCAGAATGATATTTGTATTCTGACATGAGCGGTGAACGGTTAAATGACACTGTTGATGTTGGGCAGTTCGCACACACCTTAATATAAAATAAACCTCTGTAAATGTAACCTTTGTCATTGGTAGTATAATACATATGACACCAAACTAAATCGTGTAACATAATATTTCACCCAGCTTTTGTAAAAATGGCAACTCTGCAATTACATATATGTCGTAGTGTGATTGCGCGTAGTAGTAGGTTAATTCTGGATTATCTTACCTTTGCGCTGAAAGTGTGTTTATTTCATCAGGGGGTTGCCGCTTAATGAAGCGCAGAGCTGAAGGGAGGAAAGGCATGTTTTTGAGAACCCTCTTTCATGCGCCTTACCGGTAAGTGGAGATGTTTATTAAGCCGCCATTACCCGCGTGGTGTGCAATCCTGTCACTTGTGCTGACTCTGCCCCTGGATGTCAAAATGGACGGGTCTAGTGCATCTTTTAAAGGGCACGATAAATGAACGGAGGCCATGATTTTTTTCTTTTTTCGAAACTTTAACCAAGTTGACAATTTTTATGTCTCTCATGTTATACTGTAGCACGCAATTGGCGTTGTTTGTAGGATCATAATATTAAAGCAAATGAACATGTCATCTTTTTTTCAGGGAAAATGTTACGGGTATAATTTTGAGTATCAAAATTCTTTTTTGGCGAGACCATACATCGCGTCTTGCTGTCTATTGATATCCTATCCTTTCTATTTTGTGAATTGGTGCCATGGAATATTATCGTTGAGACCTAGCAAATGAGTTTGGAGGCGGTTTACCCACCTCTGTTCTTTTTCGTAAAGTTTCTTTTCTGCATTCTGTGTCTTGTCCAATAGCATTTCTAGCACAGTCCAGCGTAGATCCTCACAGGAATGTTTTATTTCCACAAAGTGCGAACATAGTTTTGTGTTATTCTTTTGTAGTCTAATGTTGCTCTTGTGTTCACCTATTCTGGTTTTGACTTTTCTACAGGTCATCCCAATGTATTTTTTTTTACATGGACAGCTTATAATATAAATTACGTGGGTGGAATTACAATTTGTGTGTTGCCTTTGGGTCCACTGTAGGTTCTCTTAGTTGTAGCGATTTGGTCGCTGAAGTTGATTTGCACGCTACACATGTCCCGCAGGGATAATGTCCTGTGATTGGTGACATCGAGGTATCTCTTATCGTGTCAGGTGGTTTCCTGTTTACAGGTCTCGTGTGTACCAAAGTATCTTTTAAGTTCTTGGTTCGTCTGTTGGCAAATCTTGGTTTAGGCCAATCGAATTTTCCTGTGTTTAATATATGCCAATTTTTGTTAACTAGTTTCTGGACTTCGTAGGTAGATGGACAGAATGTGGTGACACAAGTAGCTAAATCTGGCACCTGTTCTTTTGGATGAATTTGTAAGAGGCATTCCCTTGGTTGGTTATCAGCTCTCTTTTTACATCTGGATATGGTACCAGATGTGTAGTCTCTCTTTTTACATTTTTCACTAAGTTCTTGGGCCTGCTTCTTGTAATCACTGTCCTTACTGCAATTTCTTTTAAGTCGTAGAAATTGACTGTATGGGAGGTTATCCCTCAGTGGTTTCGGATGGTAGCTCTTGTAGGATAAAAGGCTATTCTTAGCCGTTGGTTTTGTGTAGGTTCTGGTTTTGTTTTCAGTGAAGATCGTTAGGTCCAGAAAATCTAGTTGTAAGTTGCTCGCCATGTAGGTGAATTTTAGCCATGGGTCACGTCTATTCAGCCAGTCTGTAAATAGTTTCAAGTCCTGTTTTGTATCCCAGATTAAAAGGATATCATCAATGTATCTCTTCCAGTATAGAATACTGGAAGAGAAAGGATTGATCTCATTCAGGACATATTGACCTTCGAATTGGCTCACATACAGACCTGCCACCGACGGGGCAAAGGCACTGCCCATTGAGGTGCCATGATTTTGTAGGTATAGATCTCCATTATACTCAAAAAAGTTCTCTTTTAGGGCTAATTTACAGCACTCTAAAACAAAGTGTCTAGGGGTGTTATGTTGCCACTCCTCCATAAAGAGTACATCTTCCAACATCTGGAGGGTTTCATCTTGAGGTAAACTTTTATACAATGACTCCACATCAAGTCCTACTAGGAGCATAGAGTCGGGGTCAAATACTTTGTCCGAGATCTGTATTAGTAGATCTCGAGTGTCCTTCAGGTAGGTTGGAGTTTTTTGAACTAGAGGTTTTAGATATTCATCTGCGAATTTCGACAGTGGCTCTAAGATAGACCCAATGCCAGAGACTATTGGTCGTCCTGGTGGAGGGGACTTATTTTTGTGCATTTTTGGGAGCGAGTAGAAATATGGAATCTTCGGTTCTTTTGCTAATAAGTAATCCGCTTCCTTCTTTCCTTCTTTGAAATCCACATATTAGTCTCAGCTTCATAGATCATCATTGCTATGGTGTTCAGGAGTCTCCCCGTAGGATCCACCGTGATCTTTTCATAGAATTTTGTGTCTGACAAAAGGGCGAGGCATTGTTGATTGTAGTCATCCTTACTCAGGATTACTACGCCTCCCCCCTTGTCGGCTGGCTTGATTACTATTTCTTCATTTTTTTGTAAAGACTCTAGTGCCAGGCGTTCTTTCTTGCTCAAATTCTGGAAGGTTTTTTTCTTATTTCTGTCTATATTGTCCACACCTTTCAATAAAGCTTGTTCAAAAGTCTGTAATTCTGGGGGAACAGCACCTGTTGGAGGGTTACACAGATAATGGTAACAGTTAATCGGAGCGCACTGCACTGTCAAGGTACATGTAATTTTGAAAAGTAAATGTGGTGCTCAGGAAGATAAGAGGGTTGGTTACCACAGCCCCCAAAGATAAACCACAAAGGTACAGAATTAATAAATGTTCCTCCGAGCACTCATTCAGTAGTACAAAGTCTTTATAAAGTTTTCACTTTTCCATTTAATGTCCAATTCTTCATTTGTATTCAAATTATAAATCCACACTGATCCATTCAATGTCCAAATCTTCACTTGTATTCAAATTATAAAGCCACAATTTGATAAGACGCAGCCAACACGTGTTTCGTCAAGTCTGTATGACAGATGACTTCTTCAGGGCTGCAACCCAAAATGTTTACAGTGAGTAACAATTTATGTACATAATCCACAAACCGTATCAAAACTCTCCATCTCATATTTTAAGAGAGAAAGCGAAAGGGGATACACCCACAACCATAATCAGTGCTACAATATTATTACATTTGTGTCGAAAGAAGGAACAAATATACCCAGTTCGTGCTCATATCAAAAGGTAACCTGTACTCATCCATTAAGTCAAATACTAATAAAGAACCCTCGTTCTATAATAATTTCAGGTCATGGCTATGGGTCTCCAGCGGTACCACAGAAACCCGGCCCACGCACAACGAGATTGTATTATATCTGATCAAAACAAGGGACTCACCAATATAGTACACAAATGTATCCTCATAATATCTCAAATCCAGTAGTTGCAAATCTGCAAATAAACAAGACTCCTACGTTGTAAAATAATATAATTAATCGTCATTAACAAATGTGTTTGAAACCACATGACCCTCACCTCTAGATGTCCAGTTATCCCCACCCGGACTCCAGTCTGTGTCTTAAATATTTGAACGTGAAGTTTCCTGCAAATATTAAATTTTTGTATAGATGTAATAGCAACAACTGTCATGGTAAGTATTAAAACACCTGACAGCAAAACTAAGTTCTTACTACGTTTAAAATAGTGGTTTCGGTTAAACCATAATATATTATATTATTAGTAACATTTCCTCACCTCGTAAGTCGTCTGTAATAAACAGAAATACGTCACTCCAAGTATCAAGTATAAAGTTCTTCCGTATTACACGTGTACGTGTCTGTAAATAAGGTAAATAATAGTAAAGCGTCTGGCTCCTACTTAGTTCCAAAGTAAAAATTCTATTAATTATCTCACGCTTACCTTTCACAACATGCTCTCGTGTGTAAAGGTGGCGTTCTGCGCCAGCGCCATCTTGTAGTGGCTTTTTATTGAGCGCTATGAGTGACGTCATTTAAGCCCAGCAAAACAGCTATATTTAAGTAATATATGGCTGAAATGTTGCCCAAACATGATCAAATTCAATAACGATCGTTTGGAAGAGAGTATAAAAAATATTAAGACTTAGTCATAATTATTCCATTCTCTGTCACGACCGATCGATCTAAGGGATTTTATAATTATCCGAGTTCACAAATAAATATTAGATACCTTGGTTACTTCTCACTATTATCATCCAAAATAAGTTGTTAATGTAGTAACACATACGAGGTTCAGATATAGTTCAGAGTATAAAGTTTAATTCTATGTTACAACCCGCGCCATCTTGGAACGGTCAAGGCGCGTAATTCTACCTGTGTATCAGTTCATACTTAGTCTATAATAAGTCTCTATTACGTTGTCTCATGTTGTAATAAATTGTGGTTCAAATACCTTCTATTAAATCAATGGTCTAGTCATTTCGGTAACTCTTATTCTATTAACCTTAGTTCACTACTACTCACTGTGCGTGTGACCGGTCATCAGCGGCACCCACAATCGCTCCACAACCAAGACCAACACTTACAAGTTATTCAGAATACAAAAGGATTAGGAGAGGTATAAATGCTAGGCGGTAGGCAAATCTAATTACAATATTAACTAAGATATCGTTCATATAGATATTTCCCAAAGAGTAAGTAAATTCTTATAAGGGAATAATAGCATAACATACATTATTAGAGCTGTCTATATTATGAGACAAAATAATTATTTATGAATTCTGGTATATTGTCTCTGTGAAAAGGGAACAGAGTATACATACATGTCAATACATTGTTAATTCTACTCTTCTGACATATACATCTTATTGCTGTCCTAAATAAAACTCGTACTCATGATCAACATTAAGACCACATTCCACAGCTCTCAATTTACTTAGCCATAACACTTCTCTTCTTCTTAATGTCAAAAGTCTATTCCCCCCACGGGGATCAGGTCTGATGTGATCAATTCCATGATAAGAAAAAACATGTTGTTCCTTATGATCAAAATTCTGTACCATATGGGATGCAATTGGATAACGTGTATCACCATTTTTTAAGGCTCTAAAGTGCTCAGCCATTCTGTCCTTGAGCCTCCTAATCGTATTCCCCACATAGATCTTACCACAAGAGCACGTAATTACATATGCTACAAATGTAGTGTCACAGTTGATGAACATTCCAATAGTATATTCGCCTGAGTTATTGTACTCAAACCGCAGTATCTTCTTTTTTGCCCATCTACAAGAGATACATCTCCCGCATTTGTAAAAGCCTTTAAAGCCATTAAGCCAGTCTGTTTTATTCAATTTATCCGGGTAGCTAGGACTCAACAAATTCCTCAAAGTGGTACCTCTCTTAAAAGTCAAACTTGGTCTATCATAAAGATATGGTCTCAAGTCCTGGTCCATAAAGAGAAGATGCCAATGTCTGTTCAAAATAGTGAATAGTTTAGAACTACCCATACCATAGTTAGTTATTAATCTAACCTTCTGATCACTTACTTTTGCTTCTTTGCTTTGTCTGATTAAAGTAGATTTCCTTCTGACTTTCTTGACTCTGGATACTGCAGTTCTAATTAGATCCTGTTTATATCCACGATTCAGAAATCTATCTGACATATCAGCCAGATTCCTATCAAAGTCAATATCAAGGGCGCAATTGCGTCGGGCCTTAATTAGCTCCCCATAGGGTATAGCGTTTTTTTGACTACTGGGGTGACAGCTCCCAGCATGCAAAATCGCATTGCAACTCGTTGGTTTCCTGTACATTCTGCTCTTTATCTTGTCACCTTCTACAAACAGCTCTACATCGAGAAATGTAATACATTGACTATCATAAAAAGTAGTAAATCTGAGATTGTATGAATTATCATTAAGATAGTCAAAGAAACCTTTCAATCTCTCTACTGTTCCCGTCCATATTAGTAGGCAGTCATCTATAAAACGACCCCAATAATGTATATACTGTGTCCACTCACTTCCATCTGGACCCCAGATTCGCTCCGCCTCGAACCAACCCATAAACAGGTTGGCGAAAGACGGAGCAAATCGTGAACCCATGGCAGTACCAAGAAGCTGCCTAAACCATTGTCCATCAAATAAAAAAACATTATTCTTAAGTACCAACTCTGTCTTTCGTAAAATCATCTGGGTGTGGTCATACATCTCCGCCGGTCTACGGCTAAGAAAGTGATCTAAAGCATGTATACCAAGGTTGTGGTCAATAATGGTATATTAAGATACCACATCTAACGTGACTAGTATCATTCCGTCTTCCCATACTATGTCTTCCATCAGGTTTAAAACATGCTTCGTATCTTCAATGAAAGATGGCAAGTTATATACATGTTGTCTGAGAAAACAGTCTATAAACTCTGATAAACGTTCCGTTGGTCCACCTATGCCTGCGAGAATGAATTAAAGAAAGGCATTAATCCACTCATATATAAAAAGAAGCTTGAAGAGCTAACAAAAGAGATGGAAGAGACACAAGAATTCATCATGCAAAGCAAACTACAAAAACTTGATAAGGACTTAAAAAAATTCAGCCAGGAAAAGATGCATCCATACTCAAAAGAAGACTATATTATCCCGGACCAAGGTTCTGACAATGAATCTACAGGAAGAAACTCCTCGAACAACTCAGTCGAAAGTTCAGAAGAGTACACCCCAAGAAGAGGCCCAAACACCTACCGATACCAACGCCCCAGGAGAGGCAATAGATGGCAAAGACCGTACTACCCCAGTATGAATATACCATATTACCAACCATTCATCCAACCGTATGGAGGTTGGATAGACCCTTACAACCAAGGTATACAACAGATACAACAAATACCACAAATGGGAAACCAACAAATGACAGGACAACAGAATGTTCCACAACAAGAGCAGCCTTTTTTATCCAGGGGCCAAAACCAACCACGAGGCAGAAAAAAGTCCCTAACTTGGCAAGACCAACAGAGGAACATACTGACGAGGAGCATGTCATCAGCCCAGCCCATCACCAGCAAGAGCAATCACTAATAGTAAATTTATCAGGAATAGAACTCTCCCAAGACCAAGAGAATATCCTAAATAGAGGTTCGGGTTTTGTACCAACCCCACCACTTGACTCCTTCAAATTGAAATGCGAACTAGCCGAGTTTTGCAGAGTGCTCAAATTGAAAGCCTTTTTTTCAGGCATACCGTCTCCAACACAAGAAGGTGATACCTCTATAAGAAGAAAATCTACGTTCAACCCTCCAACAGGTGCTGTTCCCCCAGAATTACAGACTTTTGAACAAGCTTTATTGAAAGGTGTGGACAATATAGACAGAAATAAGAAAAAAACCTTCCAGAATTGGAGCAAGAAAGAACGCCTGGCACTAGAGTCTTTACTAAAAAATGAAGAAATAGTAATCAAGCCAGCCGACAAGGGGGGAGGCGTAGTAATCCTGAGTAAGGATGGCTACAATCAACAATGCCTCGCCCTTTTGTCAGACACAAAATTCTATGAAAAGATCACGGTGGATCCTACGGGGAGACTCCTGAACACCATAGCAATGATGATCTATGAAGCCGAGACTAATATGTGGATTTCAAAGAAGGAAGCGGATTACTTATTAGCAAAAGAACCGAAGATTCCATATTTCTACTCGCTCCCAAAAATCCACAAAAATAAGTCCCCTCCACCAGGACGACCAATAGTCTCTGGCATTGGGTCTATCTTAGAGCCACTGTCGAAATTCGCAGATGAATATCTAAAACCTCTAGTTCAAAAAACTCCAACCTACCTGAAGGACACTCGAGATCTACTAATACAGATCTCGGACAAAGTATTTGACCCCGACACTATGCTCCTAGTAGGACTTTATGTGGAGTCATTGTATACAAGTTTACCTTAAGATGAAACCCTCCAGATGTTGGAAGATGTACTCTTTATGGAGGAGTGGCAACATAACACCCCTAGACACTTTGTTTTAGAGTGCTGTAAATTAGCACTAAAAGAAAACTTTTTTTAGTATAATGGAGATCTATACCTACAAAATCATGGCACCTCAATGGGCAGTGCCTTTGCCCCGTCGGTGGCAGGTCTGTATGTGAGCCAATTCGAAGGTCAATATGTCCTGAATGAGATCAATCCTTTCTCTTCCAGTATTCTATAATGGAAGAGATACATTGATGATATCCTTTCAATCTGGGATACAAAACAGGACTTGAAACTATTTACAGACTGGCTGAATAGACGTGACCCATGGCTAAAATTCACCTACATGGCGAGCAACTTACAACTAGATTTTCTGGACCTAACGATCTTCACTGAAACAAAACTTTGAAAACAAGAACCTACACAAAACCAACGGCTAAGAATAGCCTTTTATCCTACAAGAGCTACCATCCGAAACCACTGAGGGAAACCTCCCATACAGTCAATTTCTAAGACTTAAAAGAAATTGCAGTAAGGACAGTGATTACAAGAAGCAGGCCCAAGAACTTAGTGAAAAATTTAAAAAGAGAGACTACACATCTGGTACCATATCCAGATGTAAAAAGAGAGCTGATAACCAACCAAGGGAATGCCTCTTACAAATTCATCCAAAAGAACAGGTGCCAGATTTAGCTACTTGCGTCACCACATTCTGTCCATCTACCTACGAAGTCCAGAAACTAGTTAACAAAAATTGGCATATATTAAACACAGGAAAATTCGATTGGCCTAAACCAAGATTTGCCAACAGACGAACCAAGAACTTAAAAGATACTTTGGTACACACGAGACCTGTAAACAGGAAACCACCTGACACGATAAGAGATACCTCGATGTCACCAATCACAGGACATTATCCCTGCGGGACATGTGTAGCGTGCAAATCAATTTCAGCGACCAAATCACTACAACTAACAGAGAACCTACAGTGGACCCAAAGGCAACACAAATTGCAATTCCACCCACGTAATATATATATGATAAGCTGTCCATGTAAAAAAAAAAAAATACATTGGGATGACCTGTAGAAAAGTCAAAACCAGAATAGGTGAACACAAGAGCAACATTAGACTACAAAAGAATAACACAAAACTATGTTCGCACTTTGTGGAAATAAAACATTCCTGTGAGGATCTACGCTGGACTGTGCTAGAAATGCTATTGGACAAGACACAGAATGCAGAAAAGAAACTTTACGAAAAAGAACAGAGGTGGGTAAACCGCCTCCAAACTCATTTGCTAGGTCTCAACGATAATATTCCATGGCACCAATTCACAAAATAGAAAGGATAAGATATTAATAGACAGCAAGACGCGATGTATGGTCTCGCCTAAAAAGAATTTTGATACTCAAAATTATACCCGTAACATTTTGCCTGAAAAAAAGATGACATGTTCATTTGCTTTAATATTATGATCCTACAAACAACGCAAATTGCGCGCTACAGTATAACATGAGAGACATAAAAATTGTCAACTTGGTTAAAGTTTCGAAAAAAGAAAAAAATCATGGCCTCCGTTCATTTATCGTGCCCTTTAAAAGACGCGCTAGACCCGCCCATTTTGACATCCAGGGGCAGAGTCAGCACAAGCGACAGGATTGCACACCACGCGGGTAATGGCGGCTTAATAAACATCTCCACTTACCGGTAAGGCGCATGAAAGAGGGTTCTCAAAAACATGCCTTTCCTCCCTTCAGCTCTGCGCTTCATTAAGCGGCAACCCCCTGATGAAATAAACACACTTTCAGCGCAAAGGTAAGATAATCCAGAATTAACCTACTACTAAGCGCAATCACACTACGACATATATGTAATTGCAGAGTTGCCATTTTTACAAAAGCTGGGTGAAATATTATGTTACACAATTTAGTTTGGTGTCATATGTATAATACTACCAATGACAAAGGTTACATTTACAGAGGTTTATTTTATATTATGGTGTGTGCGAACTGCCCAACATCAACAGTGTCATTTAACCGTTCACCGCTCATGTCAGAATACAAATATCATTCTGAATAAGTAGGAGAACCCTTTCTGAATTTAGTCAACAGATATTGCTTTTAAAGATACGAATGCCCTCTACCAATATAGTCTTTCTCTCATTAGAACCACAGCGATAATTAACGCTTAAGGCCAAATACAGATGATAATATTTCTCTCAAACCCCCCCTCTTTCCCTTCTAAAAGAAAGAGTAAGATACCCAATAGTTATGAGTATAATTCGCAGAAGTTATGCATTGTGGCTTGTTTCTCATTTTTTGTATTCACAGATCACTGAGAGCATGTTTGATAATTAAGTGCCAAAAAGTGGACACTTTAATGTACTACACAAGTTGTGTAAGTATATATATCTTCTTCTTTGTGTGTTAGTCCTGACGAAAGCCCCATAGACCCGGCTGGGCCAAAGGGAGCTGAAACATGTCGACAAACTTTTCTCAAACAATACCATTGGATCTAGTAACTCGATCCTTGTTTATGTATACCATGATTTTACCTCAATAGAACCTCACCCTTTATTAAAGTATCTTGGTGATGTTCTCTTTAACAATTTTGTTATCTTGCCCTTTTTCTTTTTCTTCTTTTTTTGGGGGCATCCCTCAATCTCTGGACACTGCATTCTAGACCAGAGGTGCCTCTGGATGAGGCTGGCATGGAGCACGACTGCAACATCCAATGATAAATGCCATAATTTCAATGTGGGGGGATGAAGAATATATACCGCTATTCCAAACATTGATTTTTTTAGGGTGTTTTCTAACCAATGTTTTAGAATTGTAACAAGTGTCCCTTTCCTTTTGATAACTGCAATACTCACCCAAGGGGGAATAAGTGGACACTTTCTTCCTCCTCCCTACCAGTTGATCACTAATCCGTACCGGGAAAGACAAAGGACCGTAGACCCCATTAAATGGGTTTCTTGTGACAGCAGAACAACCACCCCTAGGCGTTTCGGGTATTTGAGGACTACCCCTCATTTAATCTGGTGTAGGAGACCTTGCACATTCCAGGTGACTAGCTTAAGATCCACCTTTGGAATTTTGTTGTTTTGATCATAACAATATACGGCATGGAAGATGTACGGGTGTGCAACAGGAGTACCTAGATGTTCTGTTGTACTGAGGGCAACTTGTATCCAATAAATTCAACAACAACGGTAACTAACTCCCACCCCTCTCCCTCCTCCCCACCCCAATACCTCAAAGAACAATTAAGCCTATGTTGCGGAGTGTATGCAGTGCCCACCACAACAGGGGGGTGAGGGCTGCAACAGTCCAATGGTTCCCCAAAGATCCCATCCCTCGTGAATGTCTCTGGGATCGGAGTAGATTAGTTTATGTATGGTAGCCAATTGTTAGTGCCTGTGACAGAACATTTGTCGAAGATTCCTAGAGTCGTTGACCTAATGATAAGGAGTGCGATTATGTCCATGTACCGAAGTCAGTTGCCTCGGACCTGTACCGGTTAACTGCGCCGAGAACCGGCGCACCAGAAGGATCTTGATCAGTGCCGTCATTTCTCCTTTTGGTTATTGTTTTGATGGAGGTGTGGGTCACCAGAAGAAGAATCCAAATCGCGAGGTGGCTTGACCGGGCGGCGCTCATCTGTCTATAAAGACCTCTTCAGGGGTGTCAAAGAATAGAGAACTGCTTTTGTAGCGGACTAAGATGGGCCGGGAAAAGCAGCATGTATGGGATTCGCAGTTCACGGAGGTGTTTTTTAGCAGCTGTGAAGGATTGTCTCGGTTGTTGTGCCAGTTTAGTGTAGTCTGGGAAGATCATTATCAGTCGAGATGCTTAAATGAGCGACTTTTGTGGCAGGGCTTGTTGTAAGTTGATGTCCCGGTCAGGATTGTTTAAGATTCGGGCAATGACTGTTCTAGGTCGGGCACCAGGAGGAGGCTTGGCTGTGAGTGTTCGATGTCCACGCTCCAGGACAAAGCAGGAGGACAGACTACCCTCCGGGATCAAAGATTATAGCCACTGACCAAGGAACGCGCACGTCCGTGTCTTCACATCCCTCTGGGAATTTCAAATCTCAGATTAATATGACGGACTCTCCCTTCTGCATCTTCTTCTTGTGTGACGAGTCCCTGTGTTAGTTTTTTTGAGGGCGCTGACTTTCCCTTGCAGTGTGCTTAAGGCGTCCTCTGTGCCTGAAATCATTGTTTCAGCCTGGATTACTCGCTCCCCTGCATTACGAAGATTCTGGCGCAGCAACATTACATCTGCTCCGTTGGCGCTAATTATGGCGTCCAGCATGTCTCTCGATTGAATGATTGTGGTCAGGATCGATGCATTATCCAGTGTGGTGGAAGAGATGTCATTGGTTATGGTGACGCCAGTGCCTCCGCCTGTAAATTTGTCCCTAGTGCTTTGCTTTGTCACAGGGCCTGTTGTCTGGGTTTTGGACATGTTGTCAGTATGGTGGAGGTCAAGTGACTGCGGTGGTTTTGAGGTCGACGATACAGGTCCAGAGATCGGTTTTATCATAGGTCTGCAGGGGTCCTAGGGCACTCAATGGGGTCTTCCTCACCCGCAAGCCGCACCAGGGCCTAGCCTGGCCACCTCCGCAAAGAAAGTTACACCCCCTCACTTCTATCGGGCACCTCTCTGTGGTCCCCCTTCTTAGCTGGATGGCCCTGTTGTGGTCTCGGCTGAGCCTGGCAGTTTCACTCCAGAGATATTGCCTCTCACCAGCGGTATCGGTTGGCGATTCAGTATGCTCCCACTGGCTAGTTTATTACTATAGGTAATACTGTAGTTTCCGCCCCTCAAGCCAAGTACCACCCTGCTTCAATTCCATGTGCAAGGGTGAGAATGTAGTCTTTAGACAGGGATCCTGGGTATAATCCATTGAATTTGGGATGGTACGCTGTGTGTTGTCTCCGTGCAATTCCTGCCTGGTCTTCTACACGAGCAGTATCTGAAGGTTGTTTGAGGGACTCCCCGCTGCTCACCTGTTGCCTCCAGTCAGCCGCCTCGTCAAAAGACCAGGATCAGGACCGGTTTTAATCCAGCAAGCCGATGCCCCAGTCACATCTGAACATCGGCGCTGGAGGGGTCGTACCTTCAAGGCCAAGCGCGGACCTCACTTCCCCAGTCGTGCCACCCTAAGTCACTAAGTTTAGTCTGTTGGCCGCCACAGAAGCGAGTCTCCTCGTCAAAGGACCCCAGCAGCTCTCCCACCCCCGGAGCCTGGCAGCCATTAGGAGGCGAAGTAGAGGTCTCGGCACTGCCACTGACCCAGCAAGACTCCAGTACTTCCCCCTTTCAGAACGTCGAGGGCCCAACTGCTCTCGAGCAACCACCGTGTCCCACAGGGCAGTTAAAACAGCCAGGCGCGGTCCCAGTGCGCGACCATGCCGCACCGTTCACTTTATCCAACTCGGTGTCCCTGCCCTCTCGGAAATAGATCGTCGCAGTGGGGGAGTCGGAGCATTTCTGGAGATACCAGGCATCAGCGATGATGTGGCAGTGACTTACAAAAGGCGGACCCTTGAGGAACCCCCATAGCTACTGCAGAGGGTGGCGACAGGGATTGATTTACCTTGACTCTTTGGGATCTGTTGTGGAGGACTGTAATACATGCCCTGAAAGGCCCATCCTGTGTTCTAGAATAGATAGTAGTGTGTTGTGATTAACAGTGTCAAAGGCTGATGATAGGTCAAGGAGAATCAGGAGGTATGATTCATTTTGGTCTAGCATTTTTAAAATGTCATTCGTGAATGAGTGCAGATTCGGTGCGGTGACCTCTCCGAAAGCCAGATTGATGTTGCTCCAAAAGTTGGAATTTCTCAATGTGTAAGTAGAGTTACGATTACACACACTTTTCTAGAAGTTTCACCAGAGTGTGGATGTTGGAGATAGGGATAAATTTATTAAGACCAGCCCTGTCTTAGTTAGTTATTTTTAGAATGGGGATTACCTGCGCTGCTTTTAGGCAGTCGGGGATCGTGCCTTGCAATAGAGCAGCATTGACAATCCCTCACCATAAGGGGAAGATGGCCGCTTTTATTTCTTTGAAGATGGGAGGTGGTAGAGGGTCGCTGAGGTGATTAGATGGGTTGATTGCAAGAAGAGTGTAGTAGATGTCACTTTCGCTAAAGGGAGTAAAGGTATGCCAAGAGTCATTGCTCTTGAAGCTAATGCTAGGGGGAACTTTAACATTCTCCTGAGATACTTGCACCACTTGCTAAGAGCCAGGTTAATGGCCCAAGTGCTGGGCACAAAGCTAACACGCTGCCAGGAAATGTGCTTGGTATAGTGCTTGGTGGGCAAGGCCTTGTACAGACCTCGTAACTAAATGTCTCTCTAGGGATGAGCGCAGCCTTACTCTGTAGACATGGCAGGAGTTTATGTAAAGACCTTGTGCTGATAGTACCACACAAAGCTCATGCAAGCACTGTAGAACTTTTCCCAAAGTGTGAAACGCAGAGGTTATACGGGTCAGCTTCTCAAATGGCACAATGTGTATGGCTTAAAGATGAAGCTGTGTGGCATAAGCTAACCAACTTTATAAGCAAAGGAGCATAGAGGGAAAAATAATACAAACCGAACAAAGGCCCCAAGATATCAGGACCTTCATATGAAAAAACACCACTCATTGCTATAGAAACCAATTCCGATTTATACAGTTGATCGAAAAACGGAACTAGTAAGAGAGCACCTTCGTGCAGGAATGGGGGCTGCCATGTAAACAGATGTAAATGTACAGATGCATATGTAATACCAGCACTCAAAGCGGACTATCAAGAGCAAAGAAGCAATTCCTTGTCATGCTATTAAGTAACCAGTATCAACAGGTTGAGAATGTGAAAGTTTTATGATGCAAGAGCATTTTTTAATACTTACCCTGCAGAATCGAAATTGTATCATGAATGATATATACATGTATTTTACTTTGTATGAACGGCGTAGAGGTAGTTTGCCATAGCAAACACAAATGTTTAATATATGTTAAGAAATACAGGTGAGATTTTGCATATGCTCATAAAGACAAGTGAAAATTCCACCAAGCTGTAATGAATGCAAACTAATAACGGGCAGGTCACTGAAGGACCACATTGTTCCACGGCACAAGTGCCTCCTATGGGAAATGAAAAGACTGAGTTTTGTTTGTTTGTGTGCGTGTGTGTGTGTGTGTGTGTGTGTGAGGTGGTGGGGTGGGGGCTTGCAAATGAAAAAATAACCAGGAAAGAAAACATTTAGAAAATATGACTATTCAGCAGATTGGCTTTTTTTTTTTTAAACAAGCTATCATGAATAAGGTTGCCAATCACACATGTTAACATACAATAAACAATTCTTTCATTGATCCTCTCATGTAGCCAAATTTGAGGATTAGTGCAACAATAGTAAAGCTCTTTGACCGACAATAGAAAAATGTCCGACTCCAGCGTAATCACAAAATACAACATCACCTGGTGAATCTTTGCTAAATTATTGAGAATAGGAAATGGCTTGGTGATTCACACCGAGAGCTTGTTAGGAGAAAAATAACTCAGTCTGCTTAGAAGCATTTCTGTTATTTTCCATGAGAACCTATCTAATATGCAAATATTATCTATAAAACTAGATGCAATAAACAAGTAAATAACTATTTACTCTTCCACTATGCTACAGCATACCTAGTCCAGTTTCATTTGGCCGTTTTCTCCCACTTTCATTTTTACGGGGTGATATATCAAACCTGATTTGATTTGCTGGTGACCTGGACTAGCTTTAAAAAACTTTAATCTCTTTAACTAGTTAATTTAGCTAGAGGGCTCTTCTTCACTACGGATTAAACCCCAAGTCCGGGTATTAAAAAATACTTAAGTTGAGGGTCGATTTGTAAATGAAACAGGAAAAAAGGCATGGTTAAGGCTCCTTGCACCAAGGGACACTGAACTATGATGGATCAGGGCTTTCAGAACAATGTTTTACATTGTCAATGTCTGCCGTAGTTGATAGAAGAAAGAAAAGTAGGACGAGGGGCCTACGTAGGATTTTATGGTTACTTATGTTTTTTAGTTTAAATACATTTAGTTATAACCAAAAGACAAAGTCTGGAATTGAAAATAGGATACCAGAATGTTCGTTTAGATGCATGCAAAATACCAAACATGGACTTTAAAAGAAGTCTGGCATCGTGCAAATGTTGAATATCTGTTCGGAAAGGAACCGCTAAATTACGTTTTAACAAGTGCATAATTCAATTCTTTATTTTGTTGATGAAAAAGTCACATTTTCCAGGAGTGTATGCAGATTTACTTTACTTGTAATAACACAAAAGACTTCCTTTTCTCTTTTCGGCAGAAATGTTTCAGCACTTTGTGCAAAAAATTCATACGTTATTTGAGTGGAGTGGGCGCAAACATAAAAACAAGCCCATATCTTTCTAACTGAACATAAAAGCAGCAAAATATGAAAAGCAATTTGCTTTGGATGTCCAAAAACTACAAGCTTCATTCAAATGTTCCCTTTAAATAGTTCGCTTGCGACTGAATGAAGGGTACATAAAAAACAGTGGTGAACAAAATGTGCATGATCTGCATCTTCAAAAAACGAGCGGATTGTTTCTACTAAGGTTTCTACTGGATAGTCGTTATGCCATATTCCCAGATGATGCTATACTTCCAGATAGTCATTTCTCAAAGCAGTGGGTGTGAGAAGAGCCTTGGCACAGGCCCAGGCCCTTGATCACCTATGAAGAGGACTGATTTCCCTACTTAACGACCGCTTCCGATGACTTCTTTTTCTGTGGTTGTGACCTCTCTCATGCTTATCTTCTTTCCGTTCACCACTGTAAGCTCTCTTGTACAAAGTAGAGGGTGGGCTAAGGCTTCGCTGCAGAGGTCTGCCAACTCTCCTGGAATGTTTTTTGTGATGTTTCTTTCCGTTTCTTCGACCCTCATCTCCACTGCCAAATTCTCTCTTGTGTTTACTTAGATGCCTTCTGAGTTCATCATCAGAACTTGCCTCTCCTTCAATCTTTCCTCGTTGTGATGACAACTCCTTGCATGAACTTTGCTCCATGCTCAATTTATTGATACGCCAAATGTCACTATTAAGAATACTGGAATGCACATCAAGATGTCTTTCTTGAGATTTGTTGTCACTCTTCGAGTCATTTAGTTTAATTATTTTGGTAGAATCATCATCATGAGCGACTCCATTGACATTTTTGGAATTTTTTATAATATCCTGACTGGACATCACATTCAACTGACTAGCTGAGGTTTGTGCTGAAGTAGACGTAACATAACAAAATGACTCCGATACTAGTACAGGATTGCCAGACTTCACAGAGTTGCAATTCGGGATGGTGGCCTCATCAACTTGTGAGATTACTTTCCTCTTTTTCTGAAGGTTAGTTAGCAGTTTTTCTCTTAGCTCTCTCTCCTTTCTTTGAAGTGCAAGGGTTCGCTGTTTTTCTTCCTCCACACGTCGAAGCTCCGCCTCTTGCTTCCTTCGTCTCTCCTCAAATTCTTGGCGACGGATTTGTTCGGCTTCCTTCTGCTCTTGTTCCAAAAGTTTTACGGTCTGCAAAACAGAACAAAATAATAACTTAAGTAAGAAGTATAAAACAAATACCCTAGGACAAGGTGTCCAAAACAAGGATTCAAAAAAAGTGTTCCCATGCAAACAGCAACATTTAACTGGACATTGACAATCAATGCAAAAAATAATAATATTTATAATAAAAAGACTTACAGTACAAAGGCAAGACATAAGAGACCTGCAGCTTTAATAGATATATATTTTTTAAATCTCAAAGTTATGATATCTTTATAAGGCTGTCACAAAGTGCTAGCTTTACAAAAGGTATCAACCACAACAGCCTTAACCCTTGCAAGGGTGCATATTTTTTACTTTTCTATTTAATTATATTGTACAGATAACAGGTTTTGCCCTGTATTTTCTTGAACGGACATTAACAAAAAAGTAATATTTTGTGCTACAGGACTATAAATTGAGTATTTCTTTTTGAGGCCAAAAAGTACGAGAGTGCCAGCTAAAATAAAAGGGAATAGGATGTGAAAAAAATAAAATGTGACTTCTTCTGAGGAATACATCAGAAATCTTTTCCATGCATGGTTTTTAAATTATGGGCATCGTGCAATAAAACAAGTATTACATTTTGTCTGATTTTGGGGGCGAAGGGGGTTCTGTATTGTGCGCTGGGTTAACTCAGTCATTGTCATAGACTGGTCTTTGAAATTAGATGTAACGTTTTTAATTGAGGTTTGGTGGTGGCTTTTAAGTGGGGTCTCGATCTATGGCCTAAAGAACAGGAATTGACGCGGCTTTCTAAGAGGAGCTTGGTGAAAATCCCAAGAAGCATATTGATCGGAACTTCGGAATGGAATGGGGAATTTTAAAGTGTTAAAAACCTTTAAAACGGGTCACTGAATTGATGTTTAAAAAAAAAAAAAAAAAAAAAAAATGCACGAGCATTCTAGATTGGACTAATGGGACCTGGATAGAGCTTTCACCTACTGCAATTCCAAATGTGCCAATAATTCTGTAAGCCTTCTAAGCTTCGAATCCATCTGCCCCTTCGATAATCTCCGGAGGAGGGGGTGTTTTGGGGCTCACTTCAAAATATGAAACTAGCTGTGTGTCTGGCTAAAAGCACCTTGTAAGCTTTCCTGCTTGGAATCAATGTAGACAGATCAGGATCCTCGATGCACTGGATTAGTGTTGATGTACCCTTCCTCCAGGCGTGTGTCTAAGCTGGCAAGTTGTAGCACAGCATAACATAAGCTAAAATATAGATGTCCACGGAAACGAACTAAAGCAGTGACCAGTCTGCTGACTTAAATAAAGTCAGTCCTTCAAGGGTTCAAGAGATTGGATAGTGTCAGATAGATTACAGTGGATTAGTGGGTGTCCAAGCTGAAGAACTGGGAATTTTTAGACTACCACTATAAGAGGCATTACTGTGAGTAATTACTTTACACAACCAGTCATTCTACCTCCAAGTGACTGGCAATGTTATAAATAAGGCTTCCGTTTTTCAACGTTAACTGATTTTATTTTTACAGATACAGACAGAAAGAAAAATGTGTATCATGTCTGTATTTACTTTTAAAAGCAGAAAAATACTGAAAAAGGCACTTCTTGGGAGAGGCTCTCCATGCGGTCTTTCATGAATTCCAGGCAACAGCTGAGTAGATAGACAGCATGGATTTAAAAAGCAGGATGAGAAGTCCTTAAATACAGCATATGTTCACATATGTTTGTAGTATAACGCTAATATGTACCCGCAAGTGTAACGTTTTGTTATACAGGGCTTCTTAATTTGCACAACAGGCATCCATGTAGGAGTGCACTTTCAAGAGTTAAATAAACATGAAAATATAACATTTTACAACCCCATTTAATCTCCAAACACACAATAAATATGGATAAATAATAAGATGGCTAAAAAATAAATATGGAGACTTACAGACGGAAATGTTACAAAAATAAATACCATAAAACTGGGAGCCCCAATGATAAAGTACACCTGCACTGGTCCTATCTAAGTCCCTGTCCACAGTCAGGTTGCAACCTCCCCAGTGATTAAGAGGGCACTCGGGGCTTGCAGAATCCATTTCCCATTCATTACAAAGCCATTGATTGCATCCCGGGGAGGGGGGGCGGCTGTTAGAAATGGGTTTTCTGGTTGGCTAGGGTAAGCGCCTAAGCCAGGCAGAAACCACCACTCTAGACAGGGCATGGGAGGTTACATGCTGGAGATAACCCTTGCTCACCCCTTGGTAGCTTGGCACGAGCAGTCAGGCTTATCCCGGAGGCAATGTGTAAAGCATTTGCGCAACACTCTTGCATTATCACTAGCATCATAAACGCATTATGTTTGCATCACATTAGGCATAAAACACAATGCATAAATCACAATTAGGAGTGCACCGTAGTAACACTCCCCAGGTACATACATCGCCCTCAGCATAAACACCTTATGCGGAATCTCTGGGCCCTGCGCCCTACCAGGACACAAAATGACCCCAGACCAACTGGCCTTCCTTGGGGCCCAAATACCCTCAGTCCCAAATGTCAGGGCTCTAAACGTAGGGCCTTTCACTGGCCCTCTGGCTGCCTTGCAGCAAAAACAATGTGGGTAATGTACTGGGGGCTGAGGGGTGCATCCCTCCCCTTCCTTCACCAAAGAAATGGTCCCACGTTGCTGCTGCACGCGCTCTCACGGTGCAGCTGAGGAAACTGGCTCTGCACGGGCACTAACAGTGCATAGGGAGCCCCTTTTTAATGTGGCCCTTCCATTGCCGCTCTCGTCACCACAAAGAGGCCAACAACGAAATTAGGCCTGGCACCAACCATGCCTGATGACCGCCCAAAGAGAAATCAGCTCTAGCAATACCAGTGCCTCCGGAAGTGCCAACACTGCTCCACGCACTATCCCCACTCACCGGGACAGATCGTTGCCGGCTCCAGAGACTGGCAATATGCCTCAGGGGGGGTCTCGCTCCCGGGGCCCTCCTTCACATCTCTCGGTCTCCTCTGGCGGCCGCACCGCCTTCCGCGCCTTGCTGACTGTCCGAGTCTTCCTGCAGTCACCGGGGAACTCAGGACTCCTCCAGATCCTCCGGACTTCAGCCGGGAGCCCGCGAGGCTCTGGCTCGGCAGACACCGGTCTATCTCCCCATTGGCCGCACACAAGGCACTCTGCTTCCTGGGCCTTAAGCTCCACCCAACGTCAGCCAGCCTTGCCAGACTTCCTGATTTCCCCGAGGCGGCGGCTCTTCACAACTGCGGGGTGGGCTCCCGCTTCTCCATGAGCCCAAATGTAGGGTAGGCTCCCGCTCAGAATGAGCACAAATGCGGGTTAGGCTCCCGTCTTCTCCTGGAATCACAGGGGAATCCCCATGCCGGGATTAAGACAAATCGCAGCCTCGCACTGCAGGGCACCATGCTTCTCCTGTTCCTGGGAGAAAGTTATAGTGCTCACAAGGCGATCAGTCCAGAAAGTAGAGCTGGGCACAGGCAGGCCAGCTCACAGGGCCCCCTGGCAGAGAGGCAGTCCCTTGTGGTGGTTCCTCCTGGGGCCCAGCACTTCCAGCACCCAACACAGCACAAAGAAGCACGCCTCTCATGGGGTCACTGCCCCAATACTTATAGGACATATTCCTTGGTCTGCGCTGGCACAGGGCCTGGGGGAACCAGCCTCAACTGGTTCTGGGGGGTGTTTGTCAGATGGGCTCAGTCCTCAAACACCACAGGGGGGCAGAGCCAGCATTCACCTAGGCAGGCAAAGAGCTGTTCAAGGTCATGGGACTACTCCTCCCACTACTCCAAATGCAGATCTCCTATTCAGCCTAGCGCTGACTCACCCTGCCCTCCCTGGAGCCACACACCTCACCAGTCACTGTCACTCCAGAGCCAGACATGCAATACACATCAGGAAGGCAGGCAGACATAGCACACAGAAATGCCAACTTCTAAAAGTGGCATTTCTAAAATAGTGATAATATATCCGCGCACACCATTACACAACATTTATTATTACTATTCCAAACATACCAAACTTGACCACGCTGCTCCTCTCATATCAGTAATTCCCACTGAACCCCTTAACAGGGAATCCCCAATGCATTCCTCTGGGAGGGCAGCCTCACAGCAGTGAGAAACCAAAACGTCCGTTTGTCACTACCAGGACATCTCACACGCTCAAGGTACATGTCCTACCTTTCACCTGCAATGCACCCTGCCCATTGGGCTAGCTAGGACCCACCTTAGGGGTGACATGCAGTACAAGGGGGTCACATACGTGGCACACACTTTAGGTGCCACGTCACAGCTGCAGTAACACTGTGCGCACAGGCCCTGCAATGGCAGAGGCCTGAGACAAGTTTGAAAGGCTACTTTGACGGGTGGCACAATCAGCGCTGCAAGCCCACCAGTAGCTATTAATTTACTGGCCCTGGGTATCTGAGATACCACTTTACAAGGGGCTGACCGGTAAATTAAATATGCCAAACAGGTGTAGACCAATCTTATCATGTTTACCATAGAGAGAACACGCACTTAACACTTGACAGCAGTGCTAAAGTGCCCAGAGTCCTAAAACTACCAACACCAGGTCAGGAAAAAAAGGCTAGGAGAAAGGGAAAAAGTTCAGGGATCACCCTGCAAAGAGGACCAAGTCAACAGTGACAAACCATTAAAACATCAATATAGTTTCCCCACTCCATTTACCCAATATGGAGTACAAATGGAGGAGGTCAACTATAATGACAGGAAATGTGCATTAGTGAGATCACAACGCAGTCATCCCATGCTGGAGTAACTCACCTAAATGTAGGACTAAGGACAGGTTTGGCAGGCTGCTAAATCTTTAGTCCTTACTTGGTTGTCAAGCAGAAATCAAGACGGACAAGACAAAGGTGTAAATTTACTAACATCTGAAGGTGGTCTACATGTAATGTAGAGGAAAGTACACAAGAAATATCACATAAGCAAGGCACTATGGAGAGGAGCCTCAAACCGGTACTGCAAGTAATGTGCCCTCAAAGTAGCCACTATCCACCCAGAACAAGTATATAGAGGAATGCATCAAACAAATATAACAGGCACCACATCACCTCAAAGCCAAACACATACATGCAGGAGGATGTTGAGGAAACTAGTTATGGGAGACTAGAGGCTTATCAACCCACTGGTGAAAAGGATGACTGTTGCCCTGTGGAAAAGAACATTGCCACAATCAAATAGACCAATCTCTTCGGAAAGCAATGAGGGGGATTTGGTTGCTCACTAATATGGCTGTGAGTCTAGCAGAGCATTGTGTTTACTGGGATGAGCAGAAGCAATACATGGAAGAGAAAAAAGGAAGGTGGGAGACACTTTCCCACCATTGCAAGGATTTTGTCTCTACATTTCATATTTATAATCTAATTTTGCACTTATGGGTGCGTCACTGGGTACCTGAGTGCAAACCGGTTGCAAAAAGTCTTCATGCCACATCCATGACATTAAAGGCACTCCTTACAGCTGCATTTGCTGTCAAGCTATCTTCTTGCGCATATTTTTTGGGATCCATCCTACAATTTTGGTAGGGGATGAGCTAACACCACCATACAAGGAGTATGACTCAATGAAATGAACACTCACCACAGGAGTGCAGTGATCTATTAGTTGAGCATTTTAGTCCCAGCTACGAGTTTACTGAATTTGACAGATACTTAGCATGTTCAGTTTATTATTTGTAATTAAATTTACCCAGAACCATCAAAATGAGGGTCAAAAAGGTGTTCATTTTCCAATAAATGTGGTGTTCTTTGACAAATTCACATAATTTGGCAGACATTTCGCAGGTTTACTCTTTTGTAGCTGTAGAAATTGTTTTATACTAGAAGATCAAAAAATGGGGGGGGGGGGTTAAAAAAAGAAGAGGGTGGGGACTCCGCATGTGCTAACATCTTTGGCCTCCTCTTTAATTGATCTGTAAAATACCTGGCTATCTATTACCAGTAATTGCTCGGTTTAGGACTTGCAGGTTTTGTACCAGGGAGGGAGGGGCAGAGTTAAATGGAAGGGAAGAAAATACGGATTTGCTAATAACTAAGAATTCTATTGGGATAAAAACAAAGCTGGCTTCCAATGATAAGGACTTTGATAATCGAAGATCACTAAAGCAAGAGCAAGGCACACTGTTTTAATATTAAATGAATTTTCATATAGTGCCTGCTACTTCAGTAACACTACTTATTTAATTACTTTCACTGGAAAGAAATTCTTGGTCAACCCAATAGCATTCAAACTGGTGATCTCCAAGTCCCAAGCAGTTATGTGCTTAACTTGCAGCCACATTTTATTGGCCACATTAAACAAGATAATTTAATTATAAAAAGTAAAATGTAGAAAGGGAAATTAGTCACCTTAGCTCTACCCAGTAGCTCCGCAATCAATCTGATTGATTCCAGATTCCTCTGAGCCAGCAGCAACTTTCTTTCCTCCAATATGATTTTCTCTTGCAATTTTCTTTGTTCCTCCGCTTGCAGTTTCTCCAGCCTTTTCTGGTTCCTGCGTGCTTCTCGATCCCTTAGTTTCTTCTCTTTCCTGCGCAATTTTTCTTCCCTTCTTCGTTCTTTTTCAAGCTCTTCCTCTTCTTTTTGTTTCCTAAAACAAAATGTATATTTTTATTGTTAACCAAACCATGTTGAGCTATTGAACGGACATGCTAGTAACATGTTTGAAGCCTTACAAATAAACTATGTATCCTTAGCCAAGCACCTGAACTAAAGGCATGAGCACGGATTGTCCAAGAAGAAGAAAACAGAATTACACAGTGAAAGTGTGTTCCCAATTTTACTAAGCAAGACTACTACCATCTTAGTTGGAAGACACGGTTTGAGCTAGCACAAATATCACAATGGAAATATAAGGAGATTGTATTTATTCTAATGTTCTTCTAAACCGATCATATACTCTAAATTGACGCGTGAATTAAAAGCAATGATTTAGATTGCATCAGACAAAAAGACTAGGAACTGCAAGGGAATGCATTAGTAATAATAATGTTTTTATTGTCCAATTAATAAAAATCATTACAATCATAACGAATAAAAACAACAAATTTCTCAAACCAAAATAGTAATATTTGAACAGATGCACTACAAATATTAAGATTATGTAGTGATGACATGCTGTACTGGACCATTGAAACCACATAAAACATAATAAAAGTAATATTTCATTTATTTAATTTCCTTATGTAACAGCTCAATACAAGTAATTAACATTACATACGATCGATTTTCGCCGCTTTGCCCAGCCCAGTAATTAACATGCCTTTGTAAAATGTCTCCGAACAAGCTATATTTGATACCAACACCTATCATATATAATGATATCTTAATCTTTATAATGCCTCCATAACTCTACTCTGAGCTTAACAGCTTTTTTTTTTAATCATATGCGAGGGAACCTGTATTGCAAAACAATAGTAATACAACAAGGTTATTAATATACCATTTATCATTCCTGTACCATGGGTAGAACTTGAGCCTGGGTCAGATTTTTTTCAGCTAGAAGGATGAACTTGACAAATGATTTTTTAACAAGTGTTTTGCCCTAAGAGGCACAACTTAATTGTTTGGTGGCAAGTTCTTACTCCTATTTTCTTAAAAACGGGTTTTAAAAGCATTGCCTCTCGTCGCAATCGGAGTCAAATACATATAATATGCAAAAGCGTTTCATTGACACAACCACATAATCTACAATTTTGTGTTTGCCTAGTTTTTACCCTACTCAGAGCCCCATCCTTTGTTGGATAGCGGACAAATCATATCTTAAGATATCCATCCCTTAATACCAGTTGTAAATGTAAAGTTAAATAAAGTTGGGGCTTGGATTTTTTGTACGAATTAATAACTTACCAAGCATACTTTCTTTTTGCAATCGCCTCATTATCCAATAAAAAGGATAAAAAATTGGTTCGATTTAACATCTGCTTTAAAACCATTTTATTTCTATCCAAGTGTTCCAAAGACGGGAGCTTAAAAGTGTTTAGACTTTCCAATAAATAGGATCTCCAAGCACTAGCATAATCTTCATTTATTATTTCTTGCCAGCATGAATTAACAATAGAACCAGAATCTGAGAGATAAACTGAAGATAGACAGTTTAGAAACATGGATTGTCTCACCAGAATTTGGTTTATTAGGTCAACTCTAATCTGACATTAGCGTGCCCAGCGTTTCTAGGAAACCTAAAATGGATTTAAAGACATTTATGTGCAGTTCATAAAGGAGTTTACTATCTTTACCCCCCCCCCCTGCCCCCCCCCCCCCTCCAAAAGATTAGAGCCATAAGCGAGCGAGGGAATCAACTTCGCCTTCATTACCCTCAATAAATGCTCGTGGCTCGGTAGTCATTTGAAGACCATTAGCTAAAACATATTGGTTAAATGACTATCAATCTTTGAAGCCCTATTGGTGTATGGCGTAACAGCATGGAATAATCTGGTTACTGCAAGTATTTTACATTATGGCCTGCAAAATTTGGAAAGTGAGCATTGACATTTTGCACATGCTGAAATAAATCGGCCATGAAAAGGTTAAAAAGACATGGTGCTAGTATGCAGCCTAGTTTAAGTCCACTATGTGTTCCCAAGCGACAGGTGGTACCCCCGCCACCTCCCAATTTTACCTGCACCCTCGTATTTGAATATAACAATTTGATCAAATATAACAGCTGTTTCGGTACAACCCATGCCAATAACTTTACCCAGAGTAAATTACGAGTAACAGAGTCAAATGCAGCTGTTAAATCAACAAAACATATGTAAAGCTTTTTTATATTTTGTTTGCTCTAATAATGCTATTCACATAGAGTATAAAACATTCACAAATTACACAGTCTCCCTTAGATCTAGGCTCTAGTTTTTCGTAGGTAGTTCCCTATGTTTCACTCCCTCCTCGCTCTAGTGATTAGATATTCCCCATTCATTTAAGGGAACATCCAGGATAAGCCTCACTAGTGGTCAGAGCCCACTCCGACTCTAAATGAATGTCATAAGTGTTCCCACGTTGGGGCGCGAAGGGGCGGGGGAGTGGAGAAGAGGCCAAGCGCATGGCCAGCGAGCCAACATGGCAGACGCGACTTTGTGAGGCTCCGTACCTAATCTCTCACTTATCCTGGTTGGCTCCTGCCATCAGACAGAGAAAGTTGTGGTCTTCAGCTAACACCAGACTGTGGTCAAAGCTGAGTCCCTGCGGCAACCTTGAAGCACGATCTTGGCCCGTAATGGCGGCTGTGGCAGAGAGCGCCGAAGCAGAAGAAGGAACATGCTGCCTACTGCGTGACTGTCTCAACGGCTGCGGAGCGGTCCTCCGACTGGGTGTGCTGCCACCACACCAGCGGACCTTATAGAACGCATTTTCAACCCTTGCTCGCCCCGTCGCTGCCGCGGCCCTGGCTGTGTAAAGTCACCCGTGATCACATTGGCGCCAAGGCCTTGTGCCCAGCGATCCAGAGGGGTGGGGCCCTGATTGCATGGCACTGGCAGATGTGTCCTGCGAGTCCTTGGCCGATACGCATCTGCCAGTACAGCATTGAGGGGGGGTACCACTGCTGCCTTTGAACCAGTGCCGGTTATTGCATGATTGGATTGCAGACCTTCACCTGTTGCTGGAGGCAGCCTGAACGAGACTGAGGCCTATCCCCTGAACCTGTGGGCCCCCGCTCCCAAGTCGTTGCTGGAGAGCGCTGAGGGACAATACCAAGGATGCAGACAAGGCAGGAGCTGGGAGATTTGTGACACGACGGAAGCGCCTCCATTGGCCCGTGGATAGAGGCAGCCCTTGGTGGGATGCGATCCGCATCCTGCTCCCGGGAGTCCTTGCTCCCGCTGCGGTGATGAGGCAGACATTCTGGTCTCTGAGGCAGAGGGGAGTGCTGACATATCAGTCTTCCATCCAGTGAAAGATGGAAGATTCCCTACGCCCTGCATCCTGAACTCTCCCAGACACTGACCGGGCGAAGTAAATTACACCTCACCACACATTGGGGATCCACCCCAGAGCAGTCACGCGAGTTGGGCCCTACCTGTGTGGTCGCGACAGAGGGGGCTTTTAGCTATCCCAGCTGCTGTGTGACTGTCCTGAGGATACGGTTGATGCCTGGAGACGGAAGGTGTCATTAGGACTGGGTGCGTCTAGACACTTTAAGGAGGACGGACATTGTTCTACCGGGGGAACCAACCGTAGGCGTGACTTGGCCTATACTTTCTAGTGGGTAGACCCCACTGTTGTGCCTGCAACCGAGTGTGCTGCTTCATGTGTTACTGTAGTGCCGTGTGGAGATAAGCCTTGCGCCTACGGCGGGTGGGATATGCATGACCTGCCCCGCACCCTGTGCCCCTCTTACGCCCGCTTGTGCCAGAACCAGGTGACCTGATTTACGCCCGCACCTGCAGGCGCTGTGCGACAGTTACTGCCAAACACTACGAGCTTGAAACACCTACCGCTGCGTGGAGACAGCCAATGCCAACATCACTGGAGAACAGACAACCAGCAAGAACGACTATGTGTCTATGGCCAGTCTCCATACACACTCCTTTACAGTTGTCTAACATCGAACGCCCATGCTCTTGGTGCACAAATTGGCAATGAGCAGCAGAACGCGTCGTGCACCGGCACGCTGGAGCCGCCACACGCAGGGGGCAATGCAACTGGTGACGATCCAAACGTGGGGATAACCGCAAAACTGGATTCGGTAACTGAGCTGTATTGGATCAGACAAGCTCGTCTCTTGAAGCTCAGATCGACAAAGTAGCGTCCGATTTCACTTTACTGCGTGCTGACCACTACAATCTGGCGGAGTCCAGTCACATGCTCAGAAAATATCGGAATTGAAGACAGTTACTACTAGTCACGCAATGGCCCTGCAAGATGTCCTAGATTGGGTACAGGCACTTGAAGACTTCAATCTGCCCACTTCTCAAAAAGCCCTCCCTTCATACTACGGATCCCAACAGCTATAGGCCAATATCCCGGCTGCCACTGCCGGCTAAGCTGATTGAGAAAATCATGAACTCCCAGCTCTGTTCCTTCCTGCGTAACTCGAAGGGCCTAGACCCAGCCCAACATGGGTTTAGGGAGGGTCATAGCACCGAGACCGCTCTGATTAAATCTATAGAGGAGGTCCGGAAGGTGCTCGATGAAGGGGGCCAGGCAGTGCTGATCCTTTTGGACCTGTCTGCGGCCTTCGATACGGTCCACCATGCTTTGCTGGTGGATCGGTTGGAGGGCTGCGGGGTCCAGGGTCAAGCACTTAACATCTTGAAAGCCTTTCTAACAGACCGGGTACAAGTGGTGGCGATGGGGGAGTTCGAATCAAGACCTTTCGAACTCCCTGGGGGGGTCCCGCAGGGTTCCTCCCTAAGCCCCACTTTATTCAATATTTATGTATCCTCTCTTGCCCCGGTGATCAGATCCTTTGGGTTCGAGTTAACATCCTACGCAGATGACACCCAGATTGTGGTCTCGGTGCTCCCGGGGACAGAGGTGGGTGTGGCAGTCAGGTTTCGGGACTGCATGTCAGCAGTTAGTTCCTGGATGGCAAAAAGCTGTTTAAAATTGAACTCCTCCAAGACGGAGGTGCTTATCTTTGGGTCAAACACGAATCTTTGGAGCCCCAACTCGTGGCCCATTGACATGGGTCCTCCGCACTCCCTGGTTCTGAAGGTGAAGAATCTTGGTGTCATTATTGACAACCAACTCTCCTTCCAACCCCAAGTCAAGGCGTTGAGCTCCTCTATACATTGGACTCTGAGAATTATTAGGAAGGTTCTCCCCTTCCTACTGGAGGGAAGTAGAAAGACGGTGGTGACAGCTCTGGTACTCTCACGCCTCGACTATTGCAATAGTCTTTTTCTCGAGGCACAACAGCGGGTGCTCAACAAACTTCAGGTCCTACAAAATGCGATCACCCGCCTTATTGGGGGATTGCCTAAGTTTTCCTCAGTTACCAAGGAGCTGGAGAAGTTGCACTGGCTCCCGATGCGGAAGCGAATTTTGTTCAAAGCCCTCTGCATTGTCTTTAAGGCGTTACATGGTCTTGGCCCTCTGTTCCTTCAGGATCATTTCCAATGGTACAGACCAGGAAGACAACTTAGGTCGGCCAGTTTAGGGCTAGTCAAAACAGCTCGTATCAGGAAGACGCGCTGGGGCGGAAGGAGCTTTGTTAGGGGAGCAGCGCTGGCGTGGAACTCCTTCCCTTTCTCCATTAAACAAAATGAGAATCTGCTGACATTCAGGAAAGATCTGAAAACATGGCTCTTTTCCCTCTAGCACCCGAATGTCCATTCCCCGGGAACTATCACTTCAGCGCCAGGACACCGACTGGTATTAGTGCGCTTAAAAAGTGTTATAATAAATAAATAAATAAATAAATAAAAAGTCGAACATGCAGAGGGACGCTCACGTCGCAACGTCATCCGTGTAGTGTGCCTCCCGGAGGTAGAGGAAGGACGGACCCCGGAAACATATGTGGAACACTGGCTCCGAGATATCCTGCCTGCTGGGGTGCTGTCACCGCACTTCGTAGTGGAACGGTCGCACCGTGTGCCGGCCCAAAGGCCCCCCTCCCAGAGCTAGACAGCGACCTTTCCTCTTCAGACTCTTAAACTACAGGAACAGGTGAAGAGACATACCTTCACAGCAGTGAAACGACAACTGCGTAATTTGGAAATTCCCTATTCTCTGCGATTCCCCACCAGGTTGAGAGTGGTGGCTAAGGGGACTATATGTGTTTTTTAACTCTCCTGATGAGACATGGGATTGGCTGGAGGAATCCGACCTATGGACAGGACTCTGCACCTCAAGCTAGACCGGTTAACAAGAGAAATAGTCGTCGTGGGAAGCGTGAGCGGAGGAACAGTGCATCCAGATGAGCAACAGCGCCGCTGCCAGAACAGAGGGCGATGGAACACCGTGATGTCCTGGAAGTGGTTACAACATTGGGGACCCATATCTATTGAGAGGGAAATCAGCTCCTTCGGTTCGGCAACTACTAGTGGCTTGTTCACCCCTAGGCCTGAAGACTGACGAACTGCGGCTACCAGATGTCACCACGCAGACTGCTGATGACCTCATGTGAGGGACTGCCAAGACTCAGGGACATGAGAGAAGGCCACACACAGGAGACTGCCTTGTATTGATTAACTGTGATGCTGTTGGTTCACCGCTGTGCGATCAAACTTTGCTGACCTACGTGCAGTACAAGGATGATGTACATGTATTCTGAAGTCGCTACAACACAGACTTAATACACCACGCCCACTAACATACAGGTGGGGAAACAGGCGGTTGCTCCCTGGCAGAGGGATAGGCAATAGGTGTAGTAAAGCCTACCTTGTCCACACCCCCCATCAGTCTCCAGACTGAAATAGTCACTGCCTCGTTGGGCAACGTAGTAGTTTGGACAAACTTCATTGTGGAGTTTGCCCCGATTGTTGATATGGTTATGGTTTATGTCTTCCGTTTTAGTTCAGCAAGAACAGCCAACGCTCCCAGTCTACATGGTGTGCCGGATATGCCACTGCTCACCTCACATGCACGACAACATATATGTATATATTTTTTTTTTTGCAGAGTTTTATATAGTGCGAACTAGACCCGAACTGAATCAGATAGAGTGCTTTACATAGCACCAGTTACCTTACATGAGGACACACATTCAATTTAGGCACGGGGAGGTTAAGTGATTTGCCCAGAATCACAGGAGGTTTTTGGCGTCGTTACCAAGACTCGAACCCAGATCCCCAGGTCCGAGGTCGAGCGCCCTAGCCGTTAGGCCAACTCCTCTCCCCAATATTGCCCAAACATGTCAAGTAAATGTGCCAACGTTGAATATATGCGGTATGCATACACCCACCCACCCATAGATTCTCTATATATTCGTACCTACACCGATATAAGATGCACAAAGCATTACTTCAGGAGACACACATGTCACAGCTCAAATTGGAGCGCCTGCGCAGTAGATACAGGGGTCAGGTATTTGACACCACCTTTTCGGCACATGCACGAGGGACGTTAGTATGGATCCGGGCTGGGGCCCCATTGACATGTGAGTAGGTCCTCAATGACGCAGAGGGCAGGTACATCTTTGCGAAGGGGAGTTTAAAGGGCCAAATCATGCTGCTGGGTTCCATCTATGCCCCGAACATAGACCAAGTTTCCTTCCTTGAGCGCATCTCTGGGATCCTGGCCCGATGCAAAGCCATCCCCTGGCTGATGGGGGGCGATTTTAATTCAGTACTTAACGTCGATCAGGATAGGTCTTTCCAGCCATTAAATAGGACCCCTTCCCGGTCTAATGCGAAAGCCCTCACACATTGGCTTACAAATTGTGCTCTTCTAGATATTTGGTGTTTCCCAAATCCCACTGCCCAGGTTTAATCTCATTACTCCGCAGTACATACCGTGCAACAAGAAAGGCTGGTGGGATCACAGACACTACTCCCCCTGATCTATGGCACGGACTACGTAGGGCGGACGCATTCCGATCATAATTCCCTGTTACTACAACTCAAATGGGAGAAGCAGCACCCTCCGGTTCCTACGTGGCGACTCCAAACCAGTGCACTGGAAGACTTGGCATTCCGTGCCACTTGGAATATCCGTAAGTAACTCTGCAATGCCGTCACAAAAATAGAAAACCAACTGTTGCGCTATGAACAAGGAGGGGGAAGAGTCGGGCAGAGATGCAAGGCGTCTTGAGGTGCTGCGCTCTACGCATGCAGAAGAGTTGGAGTCTTCGCTGCCATAATTATACTGCACATACAGCTCGGACACATGCTACTGCTAATAGAGCGGGTAGGCTCTGAGCGTGGCTGATACAGTAGGAACACACTCACACTCCCATTGAGACACTGTGGGGGAAGGACAGGCCAGATGTTAGGTACACAACGTGAAATACACGCCGACTTGACACAACTATGCCAGCTTATACCGCTCCCGTAGACGAGACACTGGGCGAGAACTAGAGGGGTTCCTAAACACTTGGCAACTGCCCACGGTGGGTCGAGAACATAGGGAAGCAGTTAACACACAGGTTACACTGGAAGAGATTGGGACGCCATACAATCACTTGCTTCTGGAAGGTCACCAGGCCCTGATGGGCTACCAGCAGAGTCCTATAAAGCATACTGGGTCTCCCTTGTACAGTCTCCACATCTCATACACCACTGCATTAGAGTCCCAGCAGCTTCCACCATCTATGCGTGAGGGGCATCTGATATCGCTGTTGAAACCTCAAAGATCCTACGGAAATGGGCTTTTATAGGCCCTTAGCTTTGCTTAACACTGATTACAAGATACTAGCATAGGTGTTAGCACATAGATTGCACAGGTCGTTCCATCACTGGTTCACGCGGATCAAAAGGTCTTTGTACCTTCCTGCAGTACCTCCCTCAATTTACAGCGCTTCTTCAGGGTTTCTGCTTATACAGCATAAGCATGGCCCTGGGCAGGTTGCCTTGTATTGGACCTGGATAAGGCTTTTGATTCCTTGGAATGGAGTTACCCATTTATGGTACTCAAGAAATTCGAGCTGGGCCCAGTGTTCATCCAACTGACATGTCTCCTCTACACAAACCCCACAGTCAAAGTCAAAGTGGGACCCTACCTTTAAGACTGTCTTCAATACAAAGGGGTACACAGCAGGAGTGCCCTTTATCTCCACTCCTGTTTGCGTTTGCGATGGAGCCATTGGCAGAAGCACTACATACCCATCTGGGTGATGGAGTGCCCCTGGGAGATGCCACGCAACAAGTGTTGCTATATGCCGATTACCTCCTCATCTACATTACGGACATCAACAGTGCCCCTGCCCGCCTTACACAATTACTGGAGGGGTTTTCTGGGCTGACTGTCAATGTAGATTAATCCCGTATTTACTCATATACAGAGGGACTCCAGAACCCTAATTTCGTTATGGACAGTAAAAAGGTCAAGTGGGTGGCTGACACGTTCTGCTACTTAGGCATCCAAATCTACCACCGCACAGATGATCTAGTTGATGGGAACCTATTCTGGAGGGGTACATCACTCAAATCGCAGATGTGATTTTGGAGTACTCTACCATTATCTGTAACAGGCAGGGTTGCACTTACTAAAATGGTAGTGCTACCAAGATGCCGGGCTATATCCCAGCCTCTCTTCACCCCAATAGAAAAACAAATTCAAGATTTTATCTGGGGCAACGCCAGACATAGGATGGCGCAGAATAAACTAAACCCGCTAGTGGACCAAGGGGGAATGGCGGCTCCTTGTCTTGAGCATTATTATCTTGCCTCACAACTTCAAAGGGTGGCACATTGGCTCTCAAACAATCATTGGACAGATACTGCCACTACGCGTCCGACATTCAACACTTGGAGACTTCTATTAGGAGGGGGTAATTTTGCCATACACGAACCTGGTAGAAGAAGATGGTCTCCCGCCTGGCCATTTTGATTCATCGTGCATTAGTGGCTTTACTCACGGCTAGGTGGGGGACATGACTGCCGAGCCACAGACACATCCTACCATGCAATACTTGCAAGCGATGGGGTCGGGAAGGTACCAAACATGATGGTTTGCAGCTTCCCTGAGGGCGCATGCTGCAATTAGCCTCGACACATTGCGTCATAAGTGGGAACATGATCTGGGGCACCAGCTTACAGATACAGAATGGCTCAGGTACTTGAAAGCCCGACACGCATACCCCACAATACGAGTTTCCGGCAAATACAGCTTTTCATCGTTCACAGGGCGTATCTCACACCTGCAAAAATTAATCAATACTTCAATCGTGTAGATGCAGTGTCCCCAAGATGCACTGAACGAGGGGCTGATTTCATCCGCATGGTATGGGGCTGTGCCTGGGTGGGTACCTATTGGAACCAAGTGGCCTCTCTCCTGCGTACCTGCACCGACAGAACGCTAACACATGACTGGCCAACCTACCTGTTGCACAAATTTCACAGAACTCCCGCTACAAAGGTTACCTCGAGATCCCCCCCCCCCCCTCCACCACCCCACCCCACTTTAATGGCCTGGCAGAAGTCAGAGCTTGCATGGGCGAAGGAGGAGAGCATCGCCATTCGGCGCAAGGAAACACTGGGACTGGACAAGATCCCCATTGCAACATGCTGGGGCGCTCTCTATAATGAGTGGACGCTCACTGTGGACATGGCAGGAGGGGATTCCCCTAAGCCACACTCTATAAGTAACGGACGTCATCCTGAGCTTGAGTGGTGGATATACTGCGTCACTTCCCTGCTGTATCACACACTACTTGTACACACAGGCCAATACAAACTAAAGATGGGGAATTGTTGTTGGTAGTATCTGTAGTGAGTAAACACAACTTCCAACAGGACTTCAAGGGGCTGAACAACAGTAACTAAGGTTTTAATGTGTTCTTCTTTTTGTAAGTTAATGCAATCTCAATTTTAATTTCTCACTATACACTTATGATACCGCCTAGCACAGTGCAAATAATAATGTTATTATCTGTGTAGTGTTAACTTCTGTAAAGGCACGCAGCATAAGACAGTTTATAATGTGCATACTCTTTTGAATAACTGCAGCCAAATGTTCTCAATCGTTGCCCTGCATTACCCCCCCTTTTTGCTTTTTTCTCCACAGCTTCTCCCCCCCCTTTTTTTTTTTACAACTGATTGATGAACACAAAATGTGACTATATTCACTAACTTGGGGCTACTGTTACCTTCTGCTCTCGAACATTGAGCCCTTGATCCTCATAGTATGATGCCATATTACTGTATATGTACCATACCCATGTTACATGTTCTAAGATCTACTACTGCTTGCACTTAGGTGTTATTTGTATTGTAACCTCTTTAAACAAGAAAACAATGAAACATGTTTGCAAAAAAAATATGTATTCCCACGTTGCAGCGCTATCTAGAAATGATATTTACCCAGGGCCAACTGGCCCGAAATCAGCCTTACCCACACCTGCAGGATCGGAACGACCAGAGTTCCTGAGCGCACTGTGCCCCCTCTGCAGGCACTGGAGCAGCGGGGGCTGACTCAGGTTAGTTTCCCGGCTTATGGGCGTTCTGGATTTCCTCACACATGGTTGTGCAACCACAGGGACCAGAGGTTTTTCACAGCACCTCCTGGTAGGGTGAGTCTGGTGGGGGAGGGGATGACAATTTTTGCGGTCTCGAACTCCTCTTTCTTTAGTCCATTTCCAGACGTCAAATGCGATAGAGTCTGGGTCTTTAAAGTTTATGTTAGCGGTCTACTTCCGTTTGAAGTGCCCACTCCTATGCCCTCTCTTCTCCTTGAAAGCAGCCTTTCACAGCAGGAGCGACTCCAAAGCTGAGAGCCCGACAACACAGGCCACTGAAGGCACTAGCGTGTACTGCGGGATGTCAGCCACAGTGATAACTATCACAAGTTTAGTCCAGGGCCTCAGCCCTACTCTTTATGATTTTCTCATCATCCCATCATCTTCCCGAGATGTGCTCAGGTCCCTTCCTTGTGAACTCACTCTGAATCAAAGAGTACCATTTGAAGTGTACAGGAGATGCCTGGCTCTCCCATCTCCAGTGTCTCAAACCGAGCTTAGAGTAAAGCAGCTTTATAAAAATCTGTCGGGTCGGGGGGGCGGGCTATCTCCTCTCCTCATGCAAAACCATGCAGTCCTTGGTTTCTCAAAATGGAACTCGGAGTCCTCCTTGTATTGTAACCTTCACAGGCACACAAACACCCACCCAGTATGTGCAGATCACTACATACTAAACTGATGTAGGTCAAGGACGAGTTGAGCACACAGCAGTGGAACTCTGAAAGAGTGAGCCTGAAGGCCTCACTTCAATCGCACAGGTTAAAGAGGGCCTCTTCACTCCTACTGACCCCTATATGGGATGATGCCACCACCATGCTCCTGCTGCTTACATTATGGTAAAGGCAGCAGACTTTAACCACTATGAGGGTAGCACTTTGGGCACCACTCCCAGTCCAACAATATTGCAATCCTTGAGACAGGCCTATGTGATGGCAGACATATATGATCCCTGTTTGCCTATTGTACGAAAGTGCCATTTTCTGTCATGGTCACCCCAACTTTTTGCCACTGGTATGCATGTTTTTCGACTAATGTGCACTGGGTCCATCTAACCAGACCCAGTGCTCTTTCCATAAAAACAAGGTAAACGGTCTAATTTGTTAAAATTAGCACACACATTAGTCTACGTTTTGTTGACCTAGGGAGAACGGTATGACCTTGCTTTTGCCCTGTAGTCATAACTCCCCTTTCAGAGACAGATAATTCTTGTCAATTGCGCCTGAATATGGTATTTCTATAGCGCTAACCCAGCTAAAAGGTAGAGTTTGAATGATTTTTGTAACTTACAGTGTTAAGTGACAGATCTTTCATAAAGGTATTCCACCAACGTTCCAGTGAAGCTTCACTGCTACTTACAGGAACTCATTTGATTTTATACTCAGGTTGCATACACCAAAGGACAGAGTTTCGCCTATGCGAGATCTATTGGCTTTTTCAATGTTTTCTTAGACATGTGGCACAGCATGGGCTGCTGTGCAAAATGGCTCCAAGTAAAGAAAATAATAGTGCTTCCTTTCCTTTATTTTAAGCCATGTTGCACTCCAACATGTCTAAAAAACATTGACAAAGTCAATAGATCTTGCATAGCCAAAACCTATTGGCTTTGCCAATGCTAGTTTTAACTTACAGTACCGCAGGAGTCTCGTGGGACTTCCTCAGGACCAACTGTCAGATATACCTAGTTCTTTACCCCTTCAAGTCCATCAGAGCATGTCAATTCCTCAAAAATGGCTGAATAGATTTACACCAAATAACAAAACCAAAACAAAAAAAAACACATTCAGAATAAAGTTCAACCCTTCTGCTAAACTTAGTTTAATTCCGTTTTTCTGCATCAGTTCCCAAAATTTCTTATAGTAAAAATCGTTTCGGGAGCCACCCTTTTTCTTGGCCTCTGCTTGACGAACCACAGGTAAGTACTCCAGGAAGGAGCGTAGGTGAATATCTGTTTTTCTTTAAAAGTTTTGAGAAGTTATTAGCTAAACAAAACAAGCATTTGCAATGCAATAGGTCTCGCATTTGTTGGAGTTGGAGCTATGGACATTGTAAATGACAATGTTTTTTAGGTATGTTTTTAAAGTGGAGTCATAATTTAAAGAACAAGAGGTGCGTAAACACACACTTCGTACATATAGTTGTTGCTTAGGAGAAGCAATGCTGCCAGTAACTGCACCTCTTTTACTGCCAGCCTTGCTTCTCATAAGCAAGGACTATAAGTTTAAAGTTTGTGTTTACACACAGCTTCCAGGTTTTGAAAACACAGAAATAAGTAATTGTCATTTACAATGACAATAACGCAAACACCTGCAAATGCGAGACCTATTGCATTGCAAATGCTTGTTATAATTATGTCTCCAATACTCCCGCTGAAATGCGGTTCAGACTCTTACCAGTCTTTCTTGACTAACTTCCTTAAGGTACTCCTCAAGATCTGAAAGATACTTCCCATGTCTATTGTTGTGAAATAAAATATCCGATGTTTTCCGACGCACTCAACTAGCACACTCTACAAGAACTGCTGCAGCATGTTTATACTCCGGGTCCAGAGCGACCACTTTAACAACTTCAAAAGGATGAGACACAGAGTGACATCACTCAAGACAGAAATCTGTGCACTGGAGGCTTCACACACCGCATAACCCACCCTGCTATCCAGCAATTACAGTGCCAGCCATGGAGGCTTTACTTTCTAATTTAGTAAAGCGTTTCTTCATTCAAATAGGCGGGCTTCAGCTGAGAAGGTTACGTTCCGAGTCTGCACATTTATATCGTTCTTTCATTGTGCTATTTCGGGATAGAATTACAAAAATGTGACCAGTCAGCGCTGCAGCACTGACTTCCTACTTTCCAAACGCCAAGAAATTGCAATAATGCACGTAAACACACGATCAGAGCTCTCATTTCAAAGACGTATATTTATTTATTTTTATTAGGTACCAGGAAGTTGTCAGAGTGCTGTAAGGTGCTTTATATACGTATTATTAAATATTATTCATGTTTTGAGGCTCGGGACGAATAAGTGATTTGCCCAGAATCATGGAAAAGTAAGTGAAGCAGTGATTCGAATCCGGTTCCATTTCAATGCCACAAGTTACAGCCGCAAGGCCACATATTCTTCCCTAAAATTAAATGAATTTTTTAAAAAATTGCTTTTTCATTCCTACCAAAAAACACACTACGTGGTGAACTTGCTGTCTGCAAATTTTTTTGTGAACCGATATTTGTGTGCTGAGGGCGAGTACACAATTTGGAAAACATGTCTGTGAGAATGAGAACTCTTTTGAACCCCCTTCTCCAAAGTGTAAACACCTGTACGCACCTGCAAGCCTTGCCAAGCATGCAAAGGTGCTGGCACAAAATTGGCGGGTGTGAAGGTCAAACACATTACTTTAGTCTCATTAAAACAAAGACAAATATGCCACAGGGTATGCCATGAATGTACCCCACACATGAGGTTTAGTGATGCTGCAGTGGGTGACTACGCCCCCATATTTATGTTCTGTGTACATGAGCGGCCACAAAAGGATTACAGGTCATAAAACAAACTAAAAAAGATAAATCCATCCATATTGCTAATAAAATACCAAAAGTAAAATACCTAAAAACGCCACTAATACTAAACACCTAATCCTGAAAACAAAATCTTGAATATCTTGAAGCCCAAAAATGAATCCATCGCATCCAGTACACAAATAAAATGCGTCTAACTCGCGATTATAGTTATAAAGCGCTATAAAAATCCTGATATTCAAATACAATATTCAATGTAATGTTGAAAGGCATTGCCCATACCGCCAGCTACTGACCAGAAGAAAACAATGTTTTTCTTTGTCCTATGTGCAAACGGGAAATATATTTATGACATTAAAGTTTTGCGAAACAAAACGCTCAAACAAAAATAAAATAGAGCCAATCAAGACACCAACTATAACCAGCACTTCCGTGTAGTCTGCCGATTTCTGCGCCGGGTATTTTGTGGCTAGTGTTGGACTGAATTCTCCGCAGCGCCAGAAAGCCTGTAAAGTGTGCGCTGATCCTGTATAAAAACCAGGGGGGCCGGCATGTGGGGGTTTGCTCTGCCTAGTCTGGGCAGCGGGGGTGTAAGTGAGGAAACAGGCCGACCGCAAAAAGACAGACACCAGACAGGGAGGAACAACAGGCAGACAGGCAAATGCACCGCACTGACACCACAATGATGCAAAGACAAACATACACACAGGACAGCTGGACTTCATAGAGAGACCAAGACTGTGGGTGCGGGGGATGCTGACAGGAGGAGACACCACACACACACTGCACAGACACCAACATGAATCAACCAGCAGGGGAAAACAAGCCGACTCCGTGGAGCCGACGGGGGGAGGGGAAACTGAAAGCACACGATGTGCACGCTGCCAGCCTCAGGGGACAGGAGATGTGCACGCATACGGAGTGCACATCTCCTGTCCGTACGCGTGCCATCTCCTGTCTCCCTTCGGCACAGAAAGTGGCAACAATAGTATCTCGCAAGGCGAAGAAGCGCATGCGCTGCGTTCGCTAGCGAGACCTAAAAGGTTCATCCTGCGGAAACTCTGACCCAACCATGACACAGTGGGGTCTGTGCAAAATAAATCTTAAATATAATATAATAATGGAGCACCCTACAACACCACCGACAGTGTGAATCTGCTCACATCACATGCATCTTTCTCCAGCAGAGGTTTTTAACACAGGATTAGCAATTGCCAACTGGGAAGAAATGAAAAATTACTAAAGCCTTTTACCACTCATGGCACTACCTAGTTCCCTGCTTCCTTTTTATCAAAATTAAATGCTGCACTCTAAGCCTGAAAGGGTATTGTCTTTACCTTACTTGGTTCGACGTTGTGTCTGGACAAAGCTATTCCTCTCTGGTGAGGCCTAACTAGAGCAAAACACGTCAGGGGCTGCTTTTATTCATTCATGGTTGGCTTGGGTGACATTTTACCAATCCAAAGCTGTAATACTGTCCCTGATGTAGTAGAAGGCTTTTGTCATTTGTGAACTTGGCTTCGATGGCACTTGTAATCCTATGCTTTAAGACTTTGCTGTAAAAGGTCAAAAGGATTTGTCGTTCTCTAGCTCGAAGTGGATGGCACAGTCCTAATCCTAAGCTTAAAAAATCTTCTAGAGAAACAGACATTTGAGGTGAGCAGACTCGGGGTGTCGGTGATGTTGTAGGGTGCTCCATTTAAAGAAGCTGCTCTCCACCGAAACATTTGAAATACCCAAGGTTCACTGCTTCCTTTGTGCTTACATTATGCTGCACTCTAAGCCTGAAAGAGTACTGTCTTGATATCTATATCTATCTACCTACTGTTTACTCACATCAGGCTCCTCTGGCCACAACGAACAGGAGTGCATGCACAGGTGAGTACCCGTAAACACCCAAAGTAAATCCTCTAAAACAAACCAGCAAAAGTAATGCACGTAGAGTCAAGTGGCTTGACCGCCAAGTCCAAGGAATCTTACAGCGCTCACCAGCCCAACAGTGTACGCTCATTCCTTTCCCTGGTTTGTTGAAGAGGATTTACTATTATACATGTATTTTATTTATTTATTTATTTATTCTCTTCTTTTCTTTTTACACAATCTGGACACTAGCACAACTATTATTTCATCTGTTTAGTTTATCTTTGTCCCCGTACAGCCACTCTGCTGCCTTTTTGGCTACGTTCCCATTACAGAAATACCACATTTGTACATGCAAGTGTCAATTCTTTAAATCATTCATATTCAGTACCTCTCTTCCTCCCGTTTCCTTTCTTCTTCCTCTTTTTCCTTACGTTTCTGCTCCTCTCTCTGCTGCTCAAGCTCTTGAAGCTTCTGCCTCTCCAGCTGACGTTTTTTAATAACAGTATCACTCAGATGCTTTGTGGAGTCGAAAGAAACCTTTTAAACACAAGAACAGAGAAGGTCAAAAAGAAGTGCAGGTCTAAATATTCAACATGCAAAAGAAAACGTTTTCTTGTAAAACAGTTCTGTGTAAGATTTCCCTAGATTCAGGTGTATGTAAGAAGATTTCTACAAATATAAACCCCTCACCACACCACTCCAAAGGCATAGGGACATTCTAAAAAAAACTACCACATCACTGAAAGATAATTAACTGACAAAAGGTCAATAGATATGACAAATCTAGACAAACACATTTAAGAGACCAATTTTGATTTTTATTGTTCCCACCAGCAACATGGGTCAAATTGTACAAACAAAAATGAAAATGTATTAGTGTTGAAGCAAATTATTCAACATATCCGAAACTTACAGAGACATCACCACACACAATTACTTTTCCAACAAGAATGGGCTTTTCTAAAGCAAGCTGTGTAGAATACCATATGAGCAATGACAACCTGTAGCGCATGTAGGTAGCCCTAAATGTTTGAGGATAGACTATATAAGGACCCGCTCTAGAATGACTACCAAACAGTAATGTCTGAAGTAGGAGTTAACAGACTTATATAGATGAGCTTTGCAGATTTCAACAAGAGAGGGTTACTACAAAGCTAATGTGGCAGTATGTCTTCTAGAAGGGACCATTATATAACAAGCTCAACTGAAGTGCTTTATGATGAAATTTAAAACAAGTCACAATACTTCTAGCAACACCAACGTGATAAACAGTTTTCGCTTTAGAAACAAACCTTTAAAGCTGGAGAGTTAGATGCTTTGCCTGAACTAGTTGGCTTCATCCAAATATAATCTAGAAGGTTCGTAATCTTGAGGAAATGCTAAATTACTCTTAGCAGTGTGATATGAAAAATACACAGAGAAGTAATCTAAATGGCATGATCATAAACAAACGCAGACATAAAAGACAGGGAACCTGCAAAATATCCGTTACTCTGAGAAACACGGATAGGTGGAGAGCACTAAAACTAGTTAACTCATCTAGTAGAAATTATTCCAAACAGGAATCTTCAGCCATGGGAAGAACCATAACACTTCCCTTGCTCACTCCCAATTATTTTTCAACGAAGATGCTAAATTTGCAGGGTCGGCTACTGAAACAGTAACAGATAATGAGTCCCTAAAAGAAAGGTATGGTCAAACAACTTATAACAAAACCCAAATTTGAGCACGTAGCCCACTATTTGTATTAGACAATAGCGGAGAAGAGTAAAATATTGGTGGTCTGGTACTAAGCTAAACTATATTAAATAATTTACAAGAAGATCACAATATTCTGGAAAATTCCTGCAAGTAACCAGCAGACGTTTTGTCAATAATGAATTCATCAATAGAATGTGCGTATTTGGGCTAGAGTATAGAATAATAGACAGCTTGGTACATAAAGAACTATGCTTTAAAGGAAAAATTTGGTGTGGTTGGTGAGCAGATAGTTAATGCATATGCATTATATAATGCCAAGTGGTCAGGTAGTCGAGTTGTTTTTGTATGCCATGCGTAGAGGACAAGAACAATTATCAAAGAAGTCATGCTGCTCGCACGAACTGAACAGAATGTTGTGACTATTTTAATTTGGAATAAAAGTGGACTCAGTACGTAGCAAATGTCTTGGATTTTATTCTTCTTTGTGATTGTCTCATATACATAGTACGATACATTTGATTATAATTTAGTAGAAATAATAGCCATAAAATCTAACCTTTCTTTTTAAATACCCAGGATTAGGCTTGTGCATTAGATCAAGATGCTAGACTAAGACACATTCCTTTGAATATACAAGGTAAAAATATGGCAATTCAGACTACAATCATTTGGCTACTCTTCAGGGTTTGACTTCGAAATTGAGAAAACAAGGCACTTGCTCAAGACTGACGTTGCATCAGGTGATTTGTTGATGTCAATATCTAAATGACTTGACACGTTCACAGTTCTTAGAAAGAGAAGGACAGGTGGAACCTGCGTCTAAAGCAGACATGCTAATTTTGCAGAAATACAGAAAATGGAGTCGACCACCTACTTAAAGTAGAGTTGGGCCTTGTGTCTTTAGTCAATTCATAGGAAAGCTGCAAAAGCAGCGCATTTTCTGGCAGAAATCTTAGAGAAGGCTAAAAAAATATTTATATTGGAGCAAAATAATAATTTGAACATAACACAATTTATGAGCAAGGCCTCTTATTGTGCGCCTTGCACTGCTTGAGGTAGACCATGATGCATCATGGAGGATCATGGTGCATCCAGATAGTGAATACTGACCCTTGTGGATAAAGCACTCTGTCAGACTGGTGTGGGTGGATATTCTAGTGTGGAACTGTGATGGTGGACAAGGGCTTTTGGAAGAGGTGATGAGGGGAAGGGCAACAATGGGAGAAAACAATTCTAGGAAACTGTAGTGCTTTAATGAAGCTATGCACGTCAGATTCACTACCAGGTATAAGCCGCTCAACTAAAATACTTGAGGATGCTGCAGTACTGAATAATTGACCTAAATGCTAAAATGAGGTGCAGCATACACTAAAAAGAGCATCTATTATTGTGTCTGGCCTCAAGGTCTGGCTTTACTGTACTGTTCTCCACACTCACAAAAAAGCACAGCCCAATCTATACTTGTACAGTTCCCATATGCTTGCACACATTAAAGGGACACCGCTCACCCCACACTGCACTCACAATACCACTGAAATTGCCGTCAGACACATTCACCCTGCACTTGCATGGACACGCTGCAAACTGACAAAGCCACATCCTCATACTACGCTCACAGATGTTGAAATGTAAATGTTATGCATTCATTCTGCCAGTGTATTGCTTTATGTAAAGTTAGCATTTGCTGCACCATTTTGAGTTAAGCCGCAATTTTGAGCCATGACCGAAACTAATCCCCGTCTCATTCGTTTGTCTGCCTCAGTGAAAGCAGCTGCTTTATTATTATTATTTTTTTCCTCTTTCCCTTTCTGTTTGAATTTCTCCAAGGTTGAGCTTTGCTGTGCTAATGAATAGACTGTTTTTGTCATCGCAGACCTTTCTCACTAGATAGGCCTGCACCCACCCTTAGAGCGGCGGGTGCAGTCAAAGTAACCTTGATGTTGTGATAACATGTAACTGGTCCTGGGATTGAAACTCATCCTTCTGTGTCTTCATTGTTCACTAGCTACCAACTGGAAATTTCCAGTCTGGGAGTGTCTTTAGTGATCCTGAAAATGTACATTATACTTTATCCTGGGGATAGATCAGTCCCTGTGTAGCAATCTAAGGAGGCTGCTTCAGACCGGCCTCTACTCGAGAGTACTTTCAATAAATATCCTTGGTTTGTATTCTCTACTGTCTGACCGACTCTTCATTTGTGAGGCAGACAGAGTGGTGGTTGCGAGTGACCCAGGTGGCCCTAATCGGATCACTTCCTTCAGTTGGTGCCCGAACAAGAACTGCATCGCGTGGCCCATCCTGGGTGAGGAGGTCGGGTCGGATGTGTGGATCGGGGATCCCCGTACAAGAGTGTTGTACTCGCAGCTGCCCCGTCTGACTGGGCGGTGCTTCGTCCAGTGGTCATCCCGACTGGGGTCCTGAATGGCAAATCCTTGGATCTGACGTTGGTCCGAAGAGTCGGCAGTGGAGAATAAACTTGGTTGACTTGTGTGCACTAGTTGAGTTTGCTTGGATTCTTTGTGGATATAGAGGCATTTTGATTTGTATTTGGCAAGGTCTAAGGACCGTCTTTGGACAATCGCTTGAATTTGTTGGAGTTATTTATGAACATGGTATCATTTTTGATTCGTTTTTGATGAGGTCTGAGTACCAAATGAAAAAGATATTTGCAAACATCTGCTCGGCATACATAGTACACTTGTTTTCTTTTGAAAATGCTGTGTCTTAGTAAAGTGTTTTGCTTGGGCTGTCGTCATTGTTCTGCTGATGCTAGATTGGAAGAAAGTCAGCAAACGCATCCGGAATGCACTCCAATTTTCAACATGTATGTAAAATATGACCTTTGCCCTATTACGTTATGGCACAAATATATGAGGAACAACGCAGAGTTGCAGTGGCTGTTGAAGGGCACTTTTGTTGAACAGAAGATTTCTACAGGATAAATGGTTTGCGAAAAGAGAAACCTGTGTATCAAGTAAATAGTGGGCCGTGTCTCTGCCGTATTCGACTTAACTGCTGTCTTACAGTTTATCTGGGGTTATTTAGCTGCTTTATTCATGCCGAGCCCCATGCGTGACCTATATTGATCTAATAGAAAGGGTTTTTAGTGACACATAATTATACTTCAGTATACACAGCATGTCAGTTGCCCGTTTTTCATAAATCAATGCGAAGTGCTTTTATTTATGGTCACAAAGCGTTCCGGTTTCCCCGATGCTGTGATGGATACAACTGATGTCCTTGCTTACAGGCTCTAGTATTAACACCCGCTCAGACAGGATAGTTACTGCTGGACTTGGCCCTTCTTGGCAGGTTCACCCCTGAACTTTGTCTTAAGCTCCGACATGGTGGTAGTGGTTTGTGGCCTCTGGGCACTTTAGCACTGTGGCCCACTGCCATGCGAGTGCGTGTGGTGAGATTGGCCTGCCCTCCCATAGGAATGCGTGGGGGATAGGTGTGTACATGGTAATTCCTGATATGAGAGGAGTGCAGGGGCGAGTTTAGGTTGTATGAACTCGTGAGAATAAATGCTGCACAATGGTGTGCGCAGATTTCTGGTGACTGGTGGAGAAATGCCACTTTTAGAAGTAGGCATTTATGTGTGCTGTGTGTCTGCCTGCCTGATGTGAATTGAATGTCTGGCTTGTGATTGACAGGAGCTGAGAGGTGTGGGTGGCTCCAAGAGCCTGGGGGAGTCAGCCTAGTGGTGAATAGAGAAATCTGCATGCAGATGGGAGGGAAGAGTTGCACCTGGGACCGGAATAGGACTGTGCTTTTCCTCCACAATGCTGGCGCCGCCCCCAGTGGTGTATTTGATCACTGAGCCCCCACCTGACAAAGGGGAGAGGAGCTGGGCAAAACAAAGTGCTCCAAAGCCCCCTCTAAACCAGTTCTAATGGGTATCCCCAAGCCCTGTGCTGTGACACAAAGGAAAAGGGTGTATAAATGAAGGGGCTGTGGCCCCATGAAATTGATCTCCGTTGTGCTGTTCCTGACTCGAGGGGGGCCTGCTGCTGGGCTCCAGGAGGAACCGCCGCTGGGGACTGCCTCCCTGCTGGAGGGCCCTCTGAGCTGGCCTACCTGGGTCAAGCCGTTTGCCTGCCCCCCCCCCCCCCCCCCCGCCCCCCCTCCCCACCCCTTCATCCTGAAGGAGTTTCCCTGGACTTGGGACTTCAAGAGCCTGTGAGCACTTCGTTATTATGGAGAAGCGCCTGAGAGCGCTTTACTTTTATTGTGAAGAGCGTTGCTGCTGGGAAGAGCTGGCGTTTGGTGGCGTGCTGCAGAGGTGCCTGCCGAGGGAGTCCCGAGCGTGGGGATCCCCCCCCCCTGTACTACGGAGCCAGCGGGTGCTTACCCGCATTTTCGGTGACTTTCTACCAGTGTTTCTGGCGGGAGCTCACCCTGCCGTTCTGTTCGTTGTCGCTGGTGCCCACCCCGCTGAAGTGTTGTTGTGGTGGATGCCCACTCTGCCATTATATTTAATTTAAACGAAGGCAGGAGCCCATCCAGCGCTTCGGTAAAGGAAGGAGGGAAGTGCTGCATCCAGGAAAATCACCGCCGCGGCCCCGAGGGAAGCCGGAGTGTTGCCTAGGACTCCCACCACCACGTCATCGCGACGCAGGGCGGAGGCATAAAGTCCCGGCTCCAGGGCGATTGTGCTCCAAGAGGTTCCACCAGGAGGGAGTCGACATCTCCCCCCCCCCCCGAGAGCGAGTGAGAGCCCCGTGGTACCCGCTGAGAAGTGCTGCAGTTACTGGTGGGGCTCCTGTGTTGAAGGGAGGAGCCCCACGTTCCGCCTGGAGTCTCGTAGGCTCCACGGAGAAGTCCGCAGAAGTCCCCAGAGAGCCCGGTGAGTGGGGCTCAGTGTTATGGTGGTTGGGGTTGTATCGGTGTGCCCGCCCCCGTGACCAAGCCTCGGGCACTGCGGGTGCAGTGCTAAGTTTCTTTCCTGCTGCCCCGCTTGACCGTGGGTAGCAGCGGAGCCTTGGTGGCAGTCTTGCCTCATTTACCACATTACCGGAGGAGCCCTGCAGTGGTTAGGCACAAGTAGTGCCAGTGCCTGTTTTGTGGCTTCCCCAGCTGTCCTGGGAGAGAGCAGACAGCTGCAACGCCTTGGGGGAATTTTATTCCTCAGTAGGAGAGGAGTGAGAGACACTCCCGCCCCAGCGCTTTTGTGCACTTTTGCTTCGCTGCATTGGCAGTCAGTCCTGACTTTGCGGGACATAGGGCCTTTGAGCCCCTGAGAGAGGCCAGTTGGCCTGGGGCCAGTTTGCGGAAGTTGTGCCCTCAATTGGGGCACAGTGTGTTTATGAAGATCATTACTTAATGTGTTTATGCACCATGATTCTTGCCTAATGTGCTCTGACGTATGAGGTTGGTGCAGAATGTGCGATGCTAATGAGCTTTGGGCCTAATGTAGTTTTATGCCTAAGGTGGTTCATGCGCAAGGTGATTTATGCATCCTCTGTTTCACGTTGCAGGATCTCATGCTAAGTTCCTAACTTTACCAATAGTTACCGGTTGTGTTCGACATTTACTACATGTTCTACATCCGCTAGTTCACTTTGTGATGGTTCTGACAGTGGCCCAATTGGCCCTGTCATGTGTACATAATCCCCTGTTAATACTGCCTGGTGCCAGTTGGCACAGTGTACATTGTGTGATTACTATTCTAATGTGTTTTATGATAATACAAAGGCTCTTTCTATATAACCTTGTGTGGAGTTTCTTTTGTGGTGTGCCTAGTGTGTTGCCGCTGTGTGTGTGTGTTGCGCAAATGCTTTACACATTGCCATCGGGATAAGCCTGACTGCTCGTGCCAAGCTACCAAGGGGGTGAGCAGGGGTTATCTTTGGCGTGTAACTCCCTTGCCCTGACTAGAGTGGTGGTTTCTGCCTGGCTTCGATGCAAGCCGTAGCCAACCAGAAATCCCATTTCTAACAGTTACGCATAGGAAAAACTCCCATATTCATTGTTATAAAACTGCCCCCCCCCATATTAGATTACATCTTTTTGAAATTAGTGATCGCGTTTGGCCTTTATAGTGTAGCACACATTGTTTGTCATCCTAAACATAGCTTATTTTACATCTCTTTTCCCCTCCGTTTACAGTGTTTTGTCTCTTCCATTGAGATCATCACGTGGTCCCGTATAATTCTATTTAATCGGGATTACCTTCTATGTTTCTATGAAAAAGGTAAATACATAATTTGTTTGGATATACAATAGACACTAATTTTTTGTTTTTAATTTACAGTATCAATACCCCCTTTTTGAAGATATCATCTCCTTCTAAAATCTTATGGCCTTATACTTATCAAGTGGGTATTATCTATTAAGACGCTAGATTAGCTATTGAATCCTCTTTCTTTGTGGCATACACTAATTAAGGTTTATTATTCATTCATTCTTACAATAGGTAATTAATTTACCCTGGGTCCAAACATCCATTTTGGTCCCCTTAGCATACCTAATTAGGTAAGCTTCCTTTATTTCAGGTGTATTCACACTGCTTTTATCTTTAGATACCTTTCTGCATCTACTCCTCTCGTTTTCGTTTAAATTAAGTCATTTGTTTTCATAATTGTATTTTACAATTTTGTAATTATGTCGCTAAACACAGAACATTTCAATATTTTGGATTAAATAGTTTTTACCATGAATTTATAAAAAATAAAGATTTTAAAATAAATGTTTAGTGCACTGAGTCTAAATATATAAATGAGCCTGTTGTAGGTCCTTTCATGACCAGTTAATTGCCTAGGTTTTATGCTTTGACTTGCAAAAAGGAGTAGGCAGTCAATGTTTGATTCCCTCAGAACATGTCAAAAGGAAGCTAAACAGATGAATGAAAGCAGAGAAAGAGGCCCGGAAGGGGAGAATGCAGAATTTGACTCAGAAAGGTGTAGCGCATGATAGAGGGGAAAAAGGAATAGTGTGCGCTGATAGGAAATTTAGATTAAAATGTGAAAAGTCCTATGTTGCCTGAGAGGAGAATGATACCTTTGTGGAGGAACTGTTAGATGCTCGACCCCCGCCTCCTTATGCCCAGCAGTAGGTATACCCCGTACTTTCCCCGCAGCCTCAGCTACCCGGTTCTTTGGTCTCTGCTACTGTTGCTCCATCTGCCTTGACCACGGCACCTCCTGTCCTTTCTTTGTCAGCCCAGTCTGTGGCAACTACGACTTAACACTTCGGCAACACCTGTTGCTTCAGTATCCTTTTCACCAGCTCTGGAGCCCACAACCCAGCCAGCAGCGACGTTATTGCCCGGTACCTCTGTTATCACACCCACTGTTTTCCTCTATCCCCCCATGTTAAAGAATATCGGGACACCAGTACGCGGCCCTGGGGATAGGGACTGCACAAAATTCAAGGACCGGCTAGGACGGACATTAATACGATCGGATGTGGGGGAAGTTGAAAAACATGTGGTGGCTAATCAAGCAGCCCAGTGGGCTCGTAACCCCATTTACAGTGTGGAGGATTTGTGACATGTGATGAAAGATTGAGACGTTTGTGCAGCAGCTTGCTCTTAAGCATGTGTAGGCTACTTTAATTGGTCTGTGGGAACAGTGTTTCAATGATGTAGCACCCCAAATTATTTATGATATTAGGGATCATGTATATGCTACTAGTATGGCACCAGGTGAGGTTCTTAGTAATGTCACATCACTGGTTGCTTATCGAAATAGGCAGCTTTAAAAGAGTCAGAAGGCAGTATATCAGTTTCCGGTAAGGGAAGTGCACCCCATATACCGCCTTTAAATACCAGAGTTGCGGGATCAGCGTGACAATGTTACTAGGCCGTGGATAGAAGCCCGTTTCCAAGAACGGTGGGTTTATACTCTAAGGAAAAAGAGTGAGGTTTTGTGCCTTAAGACTCAGTGACCTGACCCTAGAAAAAATCCTACTGCATATTATAAAGAATTGACAGAGGCTGCTTCATCAACAATAATGACTCTTGCAGATAGAGATATTCATCGGTTTACTGGTGCCCGTTGATATTTGGAGGCTGGTGCACTCACAAGGCCACGTTGTGGAATTGGGTGGTACGAGGGATCAGATTAAGGCGTGGGACCAGGAGAGGAAGGCTGCGAAGAAGCCCAAGGTTGAGATACTAGCTTTGCCTAGCCGAATCATTACATACATGCACTCCTTTATTCCACCGAAGAGGGTAGATTGGGACAAGTTAACGGATTGTCGTCAGAACAAAGATGAGTGTGTCTGAGTTCTTCACGCTGTTTGAAGGGATGTTTGGGATTTTAGTGGACCGGATTTGTTGGTGGAGGGAGGGGTCCGATTGTTCGTTAATAGATCGGTTATGAACTTGCTTCCCGAGAATGCAACTAGGTTACAGGCCTCGGAGAGCACTTGGACTACCTCCTCCCCTTCTGTAATATGGAGTATGGCATAGTATTATGAGCACAGGGAGCATGAGAAGGAGAAGGTGGAGAAAAAGCACAAGGAATTGAAGACAAAGGTGTTGTTGCAGAAGACTTCTAGGGGGAATGCTAGAGGATGTGGTGGTACGGACCGGCAGCTTCCGCGGACCAGGCGGAATATTAAGCCTGTAGGGCTGAATCAGTGTGCGTATTGTAAAGAGGAGGGACATTGGCGTAGTGAGTGCACGGTGCTGTTGCAGAAGGTTGAGGCCCCTAGAGGAGAGGGTTCTCATGGGCGGAGTCGTGGAGATGGTGGGCAGAACAGAGCTCAGCATGCCGCAGCCTCACAGGATCGTTCGGGTAGTAACTACTTCAATGACACGAAGGGTGGACAGTATTATCACGATGATTATGAGATGGATGAGGTGACAGGGAGGTCCCACAGCTACGACAGCCAGGGACAGGGTGAGGGACCAGTTAAGACACCTGTAGATCAGCGTGGCCCTAACATTAATGCAGATTTGCATGGCTCAGCTAAGGAATTTGTGGTGGATACAGGTGCTATGAATAGCTCCATTTCCCGTTCACTGGTCCCTGGGGCAGCTGTCTGGCCATAATAATGTTTCAGTAGGGTTTTCTGGTGTACCGGTTGTAAGCCCCATTTTCAAACCGCTTACATTGACTATAGGTCCTTTTAATGTGGATTCGCCATTTTTGTGGACATCTAATTGTGGAGAAAATTTAATGGGCTTGGATTTATTAAAGAACCTGCATGCTACAATTTATTGTTCCCCGGAACATGTTTATATGACGATGGGCCTGAATGTAGTCAGCTGTAAGCAATGTCTGTCCAAAGAGGCACCCCTCCCTGCTGAATTCAAGGATGTGCCGCCTACGTTGTAGGCAACAGGAGATCCGGACGTAGGCCTACTACAGATTACCCCAGTTTCTATCAAAGTTAAATTAAAGACAATGCAGTTTTGACCCTTATTCCCCAGTACAAAATACCACAAGCAGGGGAGCGAGCCTCATTGCAAATTATACAAGGCTTAATTCAATCAGGGGTTTTTGAAGAGACAAATGTGTGTAATAGCTCCATTCTTCCCATTTTTAAAAGGGCACCTTCAGGCTCCTCTGATGATTATCCAGATGTTCATCGTTTTGTGATGGACTTGAACGAAATCAATAAAATAGTAGTTCCTCAGTTCCCAGTGGTCCCAGACATTACTGCTCTTCCAACGAGGATGCCTTCTTCTGCTAAATTATTTTCTGTCACGGATTTTAAAAATGCATTTCATAGTATCCCAATCCATCCAGACAGCAGGTACTTGTTGGATTTTAGACTAGCTGGCAGAAGCTTTAGATTCAGTGGCGCTCCTCAGCGCTATACTGAGAGCCGTAGTATATATAGTCAAGCTTTGAAAGCCCGATGGGGCTCTCTCACGCTCCCCTCAGGTAATGTAATGCTCCAATATGTAGACGACTTTCTTATCGCCTCCGACACTGAAAAAGGTTGTAAAGACAGTACGGTTAAATTGTTGCTGCCTTTGGCACACCAAGGACATAAAGTATCCCTTTCCAAATTTCAATAGTGTTGTCAGGAAGTCACCTAGTTAGGTCACTTACTGTCAAAGGAGTGTAGTAGATTGACTCCTGAGCATATCAGTACCATTGTTAAAATGCCTATCCCTCAAACTCAAAAAGATGTGCACACTTTTACTGGCATTACTTCCTACTATTGTCACCAGTGGATCCCACACTACACGTTACTAACAAACCCTTTGTTAGCATTAATCACTAAAGATGTGCATGAACCCTTGCCTAGTATGCCTGAATGTCAGCAGTCTTTTGAGCTATTAAAAGTTGAGCTTTGCTCTGTGCCGGTGCGCCAGATTATGCGAAGCCGTTAGCGCTGTACATACATGAAAGGGCTGATTCTGAGCTCTGTTATTAGAATTAATTAATTGATAATTATGTAAATTGTGTACTAAATATTTTTTTGTATTGGCACAGGGTGTACAGGAAACTAATTGTAGTATTTAATTAATGTTAATTTACCTTTGGAGGTAAGCAACGGCTGTGTGCTTATTTTTCTGCGCTTCTTGACCCGTCGCAAGAGCCCCCCCCGAGCGGTCTAAGAGCGGTCGCGGCCGTCTCAATAGGACAATCGGCTGGGCTCGTACTGGATACTGACCTCACAGTCATGGTGCCCCATGCTGCGGATACCCTTTTAAAAACACCAAGACACAGCACCTCACCAGTGCACGTCTGACCAGTTATGAGCTAACTCGCTTTGCACTGCATGTCACGATTAAAAGATGTGCCATCCTGCACCCAGCCACGTTGCTACCCCTCCTGTCTGAAAGTGAGGAAATTGAAATACAGGATTGTATCTTCCAAACAGGAAGAGACGAAAGGACAGGTAGACCTGACTGATGTTCACTTACCTGACCCCCAAGGGGAACTATATGTTAATGGTTCTTGTTTCAAGTTACCAGATGACCCTACAACATCTGCAAATGCAATCTCGACACTGCACACAGTAGTTGAGACGTCACGAGTTCCCTATCAATTGGCTCAAGCTGCAGAGCTGGTTGCCCTTATTCGAGCCTGTGAGTTGAGTGAAGGACTGGCTGTCAAGATCTATACAGACAGTCAGAATGCCTTCGAGAAGCCCATATTTTTGGACGACTCTGGGCAGAGAGAGGGTTTCTCAATTCCCAAGGGATGAAGATCCAACATGGCCCCCTTATACATAGGCTCTCGTCAGCTTGGACACTGCCCAAGAGACTATAATAAAGCAAAGTGCACACAGGAAAATTACTGATAATGTGGGTAAGGGAACGCCTTTGCAGATCAGATAGCTAAAGAGAAAGCCTGAATGAAGATGAAAAGGATGTTTGTAGCAAGTCCCGCTAAGTGGGTGCCTGAGGTCACCATGTTTGAGGATATATGGGAAAAAGGTCAAGGACATACAAAGTGAGGCAACTATTGAGGAATTAATGATATGGCAGGAAAGCACAGCACATTTGAATGAGGATGGGTGTTGGAGGGATAAGTCAGGGAAACAGATGGATGCTGCCAGGTGCATATGTTCTTCTCCGAGTCACTATGGCGCACAGTCCAGCTCACATTAGTGCGAAAGTTATTTGTACGTCGTTAGACCCTGTATGGCAAAATGATAACATCCCGAAGACAGCCGCCCATTTAGTTAAATATTGTATAATGTGTATGATGCACAATCCTGGGAAAGGTACCCCCACGCCCCCTGGTAATTTTGCACCTCCCACCCTTCCTTTTGTGGTCCTCCAGTTTGATTATATAGAAATGAATCAAGACAATAATTTGAATTATGTGTTGGTGGTAGCCTGGGCATTCAGTAAGTGGGTTGAGGCTTAACCCACCAAAGACCACAGCCATAGTGATTGCAAAAGTGCTCCTGAAGGAGTTCTTTCCTCGCTTCGGATTGCCCAGTTTGATTTGGAGTGATAACGTAAGTCACTTCAACGCAAAGGTTATCCAGTTAGTTTGTGAGGGACTACATAGACAAAATTTCATGTTGCAACTCACCCCCAGTCCACAAGTTTGGTTGAAAAGTACAATGGTATTCTCAAACTGAAGAAGATTCAGTAGAGCACAGGGTTGCAGAGGCCAGATGCTTTACCATTAGCCCTTCTGTACACAAGAATGACAGCCCATCCTAGAACAGGACTGTCAACCCTAAGAGGACGTGTATGGGGGCCAGGCAAACATTTGGGGTGTCACTGGACCTCATCGGTTCTCAAAAACTGAATATCCTCTATTGGTGGATTATTTGTACGAGTTAACTAAAAGTCTGCGTTCAATTCACCCACATTTTCAGGAATCCCTTCCACCAGTACCTGAGGGGCCAGGCCATGACATTTGGCCTGGAGACTGTGTTGGTCCACAATTTCCAGAGAAAGAAGAGTCTGCAGCCGATGTGGAAGGGGCCGGTCCAGGTGCTCCTTGTAATACCCACTGCCATAAAGGTTGCCGGCCGAAAGAAATGGATACTCTGCCAGCATTGCCGCAGAGTGCCTCTTCCTTTACCCTACAATCAGTGGGTCAGTGAGGGAATTGGGGACTCCGAGCGAGCGGGTTCCCAGATTGCTTTCCTTTTCGGATGCCAGGCTGATGTGGACCCAAACGGAGGCGGAGAACGACAAGGTGCTAAATGCAGCAGAGACTCCGGAGATTAAAGAAATTCCAGAGCCCCCTTTTACTGGCCCCTCTGTGTCTGACCCCCTCTTTACAGACCCCTCGGTGTCTGGAGTAGCCAGGTACACAATTTGTGCCCCTGACGGAGGAGCAGTGCACCAAAGGAGAAGTCAGATTAGTAGGGATGGATTGCGCAGATCAGGGTATACCTTGCCCATGGTACCAACAGTAGATAAGGGAAGAGGTGAAATTGGTGCATTGTTCGGACAGTGGACAGGACCGATTGAGGGTGCTTTCCTGGAGGGATGTACAGTATCCTGGACGACGTGGGATTTCTTCAAGAACTTGGATCAAACTGCTCCACCGCCGTTGCTCAAATGCGCAATGTTCATATATAGGGGCAACTCACTCTTGTGCGCCGTCTGTTGTTTTCGAGATCGTCCACGCCCCCAGACGTGGAGCCCCAATAGCAAATTGTGGACCAGTGTGCAGATTCTTAGACTTGGAATCGTGTTAATGGGTAGAGTCCAGTCACAGGATGGGAGTGTCGTCGAGGAATCTGCGGCTTCTGCACTGCCTTGCCTTTTTTTCACTCCAGCGAACCCTACAAACAGCTGATAGTCCAGCTGGTGGTCTTTGTTGTGATCGATGGGGAAGCTGAACTCTTTTTTTGGAATCTGAGCTTTAGTCTCTCCTTCTCCTTAGAGGGGTGAGGTGGTGCATAGAACACCGGCAGGGTGATGACTTGATCGACATTGAACAGCATCGCAACTTTTGGTAGAAAGGATGACCTAGTTCACAGAACCAGCTCATCTGGGAAGAAGGCGGTGTACGGTGGATGAAGATACAGAACCTAAACCTCCCTCAAAGGCTGTGCTGAGGTGATAGCAACAAGGAATGTGGTTTTGATGGTGAGGAGCCATCGGGAGCAGCTGTGGAGCAGCTGAAATGGAGTACCCATTAAATAAGTAACAACGTGATTGGGGTCCCATTGGGGCATCACAAAAGTAAAAGAGGAAACTGAAGCTGCAGCCCTTTCAAAAACCTCATCACAACCAGTGATTTAAATTATGAAGGCTGATTAGGCAATTGTGGGAAGGCCAAATGAGTACCTTTACAGTGCCCAAAGCAAGGCCCTGCTGGGCTTGGGAAAGAGCAAACTGGACATCAGACAAGTGGACCTGGAGAGGGTCAATTTGGCATGCGCGGCACCAAACCACAAACTTTTCCCAGTTACAAGTGTATGCAGTCTTTGTCGAGGGGCGCCTGGCTGCAATATGACATTAACTACTTCCAGAGGGAGATTGAAGCATTCAGGTAGTGCTGCTCAAACTTCACGCTTGAAGGTGTAGATTGTGAAGACCATGGGGTTGAAATCCACCTTTCTGCTGCAACAGCCGTTCTTCTGGAGGGGCAGCCTGATTGTCGGCCAGATTCTAAATCTCAGGAGTTGACTTGGGCCCGGTTAGTTCTGCTCTTCTTGAGAATTTGTGGCTGAAGTGGTATTGGCATAAAAGGAGTCCCAAGGCGGAACACCTCTGCTAGGGAGACAAGCATTTGAAACTGCAACATGCAGAAGTGCTGACCTTGTGCATTCTCTGCAGTGGCAAACCTATTGAGCTAAGGTTCTCCCCCTTGCTCCATCTCCAAGTGTAACCGCCACTCGTGATCCGCTATGTGCTGAAGGCGGAGTAAGTCTGCCCTGGTGTTCAGGGAGCCCAGCCAAGTGATTTACTGTCAGAAAGATTCCTTGGCAGTCAAGCCATTTCCAGAGGTGTAAGACCTCCTAGCACAGGACCTGTGACTCCACAATACCTTGTTTGTTGCAGTATCACATAGCGGTGTTGTCCGTGAACACCTGCAGTAACCTTCTCTTGATATAGAGTAGAAAGGCTTTCAATGCCAGTCAGATCGCTCAGAGCTTCAACAGGTTGATGTGGAGTCGGTATTCCGCCTGCGTCCAGTGGCCTCTGATCTCCACCTCTTCCAGGTGGCATCCCCAGCCCGTAAGCAACGCATCAGTCACCACTGTCCACTCTGGATGGGTCTCCCACTGACCCAGTTGTGGTTTATTAACCACCACTGCAGACCTTACACAGTCTCCTCTGAAATCTGGACTAGGTCAGAGCTGTTCCCTTGATTTTAGGCACACTGAGACTTCAGATCCCACTGCAGAGCCCTCATGTGCCACCTAGCATTTTCAGTGAGCAGGAGGCCCTCAATCCCAGAAGCCTCAGAGCCAGCCTTCAGGACCGAGGCTGAAAGATTGGGCCAGCTGGCTCATATAAAGGCCCTGCATGTCACTTCTGGAGGCGGAATGGAGTCCATGCAGAGCTATATGGCCCAACCTTCTGGCGCTTTTAAGTTTTGTGGAATAGTTTCTGTGTTCAGTCCGATACCTAGGGAATATTAACAAGCATTGGCATAGCCAATAGGTCTCGCCTTTGGGGCCTTAAGTATTTAGTTATGCAGCACAATATCCTTGGTGCAACAACATCAACTGTTGCATGGCTAAACACTTATAAGGTCCCAAAGGCGAGACCTACTGGCTATGTCAATGCTTATTTTCCATTTACTTGAGAGGTTAGTGGTGTCTTTCGGCCAGGTGTAAGCAAACAACGGGGCTCCACGGGAAATGTGACCTCTTCCTCCAGCGATGACGTCTTCCCACCCGCTGCCCCATACCTCCTGTGTGTAGTGACACTACTCGAACAAAAGGAGGTATTACTTATCCTCTGAATGTGTCAGTCGGAGGCCAGCTCTGCGGGCCGGAGAAACATGGCAGCGCACTGGATGATTCACAAGGCGGGCCCGGGATAAGGCTCTGGCATGAAGTTACTGTCGGGATCTAGAGATTCCCATCAGGACTGTGTGTGCCAGTTTCTCAGGAGACACTACATCCTGCGAGGGCTCCGGTGCGTCTCATCCCCATATCCCCTAAATATTGGTTTCAGCCTCCATTAAGACCGGGTCTGTCATGGTGTATTAGTTTGGGACTTTGTTTTGCTACTCATGCAGGAAATACACATCTTGCGCATTTCCGAACTTAATCTTCCTTTGCCGCAGCTCTTTAGGTTTCACCAACCCCCCCCCCCCCCAGTAGGCACATTAACCACCTCCGCTATCTCCCTAGGATGTAAACCTCCAATGGTTCACCCATATTTGCAGAAGGCATAGATTCACTGAGCTGTCCCATGACAATTGAAACATGTGACCTGACTTGCGGGTGGCTTACACTCGATTTCTGCAGCAGGAACATTAACCTGCTGAGCGATGTTAATGGAGTTTGCTGCCATGAGGTACAAGTGACACACAGTTTTGGTAACCGGCAATTATCTTATTGAGCTATTTTACAAGGATTAGAAAATGTGTCATGTATGTTCCACACACATCTCTTCAACATGCACATTACCCGACTGAGCGGTCTTTCTGGGATTTGAACCTGAGACTGACAGTCTACACATAAATGAAATCTGCAGTGAACACAAAGCCCACTGTGCTGTCTTCCCAGCTTCTCCTGCCTCTTCCTAACCCTGAATGTTCCGGCAAATGTATGGCTTTGAAATAAATCTCTAGTCTTTGATCCATATTTAATCCAAACTCCCTGTAATCATAATATGTAGGTTTACAGTGATCACACACAATGCTCCCTCTCCTTTTTGGACACTCTCAGCACCTTAAACATGCTCAACTACTGAATAGGGGCTATAAAACAGCTGCATGCCATCATGCGATTAATATCTTGAAGCTCTAAACAAACTCTTATGGCCCATCCATGTAAGAGTTGCTCACACTCTACATACAGTCCAGCCCATCATCTTTGACACTAAGATTAGTCCTCAAACAAAGCTTGTTTCAGGAACTCCGGGTGGAGCACCCCTCCAGCTCAAGGAATATCTCCCTGTGGATGTAGTTTACTGAAGCGGAGGAACAGACAAAGGCATACACAAGGAAAGAACAAATACAGAGTAAATCTCAAGAACAGGTTAGAGAAGGTTAACAATCTTAGTGTGAGCAACCAGGGAACAGACTAATAAAGCACAAACACCTTGGGTTACCGCTAGGGTTGTACACAGGTAAGACTCTGAACTTCACACAGCAACGGGGAATGCCAATGTCTCTGTACATATTTTTCTTGCAGATAGTCACCCTTCAAGGCCCATAGAAAAGAGGCAGCAGAAGTGATTCTGTCTCCTGCCCCTAGCACACAAACCGGGATTGTATTTGCATACACGAGACCATGAAGCTTCCTTTCTTAGTCAAGTACAGGTAGCCTGTGATCCCCTAGGAGCATGCGCTCACTTCAAGGCAGGCCACTGTTGCCTTATCAGTATTAGACATCTAACACATAAGTGTTGCTTTCATTTATTGAGAGAGTTGACTGCCTGACCGGAGAATCCCTAATGGGAGGACAGTGGATATCCTTAAACAGACCAGCAGTAAAATGGCAAGGCGTGTACCTATCACTAGCACTGGAGGCTTGGCGCAGAACGTCCACCATATCGGCTCTGTTGCCCCCCCCCCCCCCTCTTCTCCTCCTTCATTCCTTCTGTCTCACGCTTCTCTTTCCTTTTCTTCGAGGGTCGTACAGCGGCTTCCGAAATAGGATGTGCCAACCGGCCGACTGTAGATCAGAACTACCTCCGACCAGTCATGCCTGTCGACACGCCACTATGGCGCTTGTAATCACCAGTATTGCCCTCATGCATCAATCACCACTGTACTGTATATAAAAAGAACTTTTAATAAAATACTTTGAAATACAAAATAAAAAAAAATAGTGCTTCTTTATACCACCTTTCTTTTCTGTTAGCAGATTACCCTCTGCATTTCTGTAGGATCTGCCTATTCTTCATTAACCTAAGTTAGTTGTAGCCACAGTGCTGTTTTTTCCTTTTTTTTAATCCCTCCTCTAGTGCATCTTGTACATTGTAGTGCATTACTGCAGTAGTTCTCATGTGTGATGCCTGCAAATATAGAACACATTTTAAATGTGATTTTGTGTCGCCTTCTTTAAGGAGCTATTTGCAGGAGTGTAGAGTGTAACAAGTTGTAAAATTTTTTGCAATTTTGAGTACCCATTCGAAATTGGGATTCTACATTTGAAAGCTTCAAATAGTTTGTGCTCTAAATATAGGAGTTACATTATTGCAGCAATGCTATAAGCATTTCACCTGGAGAGGTGGCGGGTGCATCGTCATTTGTACAATACTCCCAGAGTGGATTGCAATAGTAAAGTCCAACCCTTTATATTCTGTCTACACCACAGCCCATCCCTTGGCCTAGTTATTTATCATATTAAGAACAGAAATTCTGACATCCTTTTTCACCCTAATAGCCATACCTAAGAAAGCCCATCCTGATCTTACTTAGCAGCACTCTTTAAGTTGTACTTATTTTTGAAAATGTTTTTCTTCCATGCTTACAAAATGAGTCTTTGGTAATGAAAACATTGATATGTATTCAAATACATCCTCCCTCTTTTATGTCTGGCTCCACATACCAGCTGGTTCTAGACCTTATGTACTCAACAGAACAATAGCTTTTAGAAGCACTAGTTAGGGAATTTGGCTCTGTTCACACATTTATTTGCTTGAATGCAGCAAAGAATGGGCAGAACTTGTGCGCCTCTGTAGAAAGATTACTTGTATTGCACTTCTGTTGGCTCCCAAGGGGTTTTCCTTCATCCGAGAAGACCTTTGTGTTTAAACATGCATGAAGTAGCATGCACAAATGGATCCTCTGGTAATGTGGCAACACATCAGAGACTCCAGGGGCATTGCTGGAGTCAATCCAGGGTCAGCGTTGTGCTCTTGGTGGGCCAGGTTATTGCCCCCGCCTTTGGGCCAGAGAATAGCTTGGTGAACTAGTGAGGTCTGAGGAGCTGCCAGCAGGTGCCCCAGCAGGCAGCGCATCTCGCCACTGCTGCACACAAAGAACCAGCATTGGCAAGAGAAGCTGCGTGGCCCTCAGAACTACCTCCCCGTCCCCCTCATTAGGTCTTACATAAGCTGAGCTTTCCATCATTTTCTTACTTTTTTATCTGTCTGTTCACCCCTCACCGCGCTGAGAGGGGAAGGAGAGGTGATGAAAGGTTTTTCTTGTAGGCTGATGGAGCAGCTGCCAGGAAGTACCCCAAGCAGGCTTATACCATTCGCCATTGCCACACACAAAAAGCTAGCAGCCGCAAGAGAATCTGCGTGGACCAAACTTCCCCCCACATCATCATTTGGTCTTGAATAAGCGCAGACCGCCAGCTGAAGAAGCAGAGGCTTGTGCTGGTCAAGGACCAGGTATGGTAGTTTCTGGGGAGCAACTCCAAGTTTTAAGTGCCCCTGCTCTTCAGTTCTGCTTCTCTAATGCACTGTGATCTACTGCCCGCAGGTATACTGTACCTGTGGTCAGGCAGGACACCAGAGACAGCTGGGTGCTCATGTCCCTCATATCAAAGCCAATAAGTTCTGGGAGCGCGAGGAGAAAAGCTTTGCAAGGCAGGGTCCCAGTGAAGCTATCCTCTTATCCGTCTTCTGCCATTGCCCTGTTAATCCTGCCATTGCCCTGTTTCTCCACCAGGCAGCTCTTCTTCATTTCTGGGTGGCCTACGAGCCCCTGTCAAACTACCTTTGTTGTCCCCCTGCTGGTTATTCTGATGCCTGCATCCTCGAATGTCTCACAGAAATGGGCAAGTGCAGTGTGAGTGGTGTGCATTGTGAGTGCAGGATGAGGTGAATGTCTGTATGAGTGTAGTGAGTTCTGCTTATGGGAGTGTAAATGAGCGCAGGATACCCAAGTGATTACAGGCGGAGTCCTTTGCCTTTGGTAATTCATGTGCATTGGTGTACCTGTGTGATTAGTAGGTGATGGGTATTCCTGTGAAGGAAGTGACCTGATTAGGGCCACCCGGGTCACTTGCCAAAACCTCTCAGCCTTCCTCACAAATAAAGAGTCGGTCAGACAGCTGAGAATACAAACCAAGGATATTTATTGAAAGTTCACTCTAGTGGAGTCCAGTCTGACCAGTCTCCTTAGATTGCGGCAGAGGGACTGACTTCTACCCCCAGGACAACGTATAATGTACATTTTCAGGATCACTAAAGACACGCCCAGACTGGAAATTTCCAGTTGGTAGCTAGAGAACAATGGATATACACAGGGATGAGTTGCAATTCCAGGACCGGGTACATGTTACCACAACGTCAAGGGTACGTTGGGGGCGTGGCTTGGCGCGCGGCAAGATGGCAGCACAGTAGAGCTGCTCTGCCGGCCATCACGTTAATCTCCTTCAATATCCTGCCCTGATCGTGTTGGCATTTTGAAAACTCTGGCGGACCTGTGTCGGGGGTGGCCCCTGCCTGCTGGACTGCGGATGCTCGGGCGGGCTGCGGCCTGTGGATACGTCTGCTGCGGCCTCGGACAGTCCGAGTGACCGGGGAGGCGCGAAAGACATTCACCGCGGCTGGATGTGTAGCACTGGTGTCGGGGGCCTGGCGGAGTCGTGTGTTGTCGGCGCTGAGGCTGCGGCTGGATGGGCGTAGACGAGCTGCGGGACCCGTGCGAGGCCTGTGGTCTGGCCGGCCCTTGAATTTGGCGGCGCGGGGTGAGGAGCGGCACTGCCGGCTGCCCTGAGACGCGAGCGGCCGGCTCCGGCGCCCGCGGCCATCACTGCAAGACCAGGCCCGGGTGGAGGATGACACCGGAGATCCTAGCTGCCGCCTGTGAGACCTCGCATCTGGTGCGTGTGCTGGCTGGAGGGGATCGCGAGTGAGGGACTGTACACCGCCGGCCTGTTTGCACATCACGCTGAGATCCCTTTTGGGTGTCTGCTTCTTTCCGCCTCCCCTTCTGCATATATACTGTACTCAGGGACCGGGGAGAATTTTTTTTAACTGGACGAGGTGCTGCGAATTGTGACAGCGCCTGGGGCTTGGCGGGCAGCCCCTCACCCCCACCGCCCCCAGATTTGAAGCTGGCCTGCTGCTGGACTATCCCTCTTTGAACCCTGCTGGTCTGTGGTGCGGTTGGAGGGTGAGTGTGGCTGAGGCCTGAACGTTGTCACGCACGAACATTGGCATCCCCCGCACGCCGTGACAGAGCGCATACTGGATAGCGCACAGGAGCACCAGAAGACGACGTGGTGTGGACGCAACTTGCTTCAGGGGGGGCTGCGAAGCTCTGTCACGAGCCGCGGGCCTAGATCGACGGTGGATGCCGAGAGCGGGGGGCAAGCACAACGTAGACACTCTTTGTCGTTTTGTACAGACAACATGGGTAAACCGGAAAAATCCCAGCACAAGCTGAATTTGAACTAAGCAAGGGCGGCAAACCGCCCCCTCCAAGTACCCCTGACAGTGAACTGGGTGCTTCCTCACAGGGCGGCTCCACCTTGGAAACGACACTGGTTGCGATTCAGGCTAGCCTCCTGGCCATTGATGGGAAAATTGAAGCCCTGAATGGCCGCATGGATCAGTTCTCCGCCAAACTGGACAGGCAGGCGACACGTATTGGGGAGGCGGAACAGAGAATCTCCGACACGGAAGATGGGCTGCAGCAGGTCGCAGAAAAAAACATCAGACATCACCAAGTTGTTGGCAGTGATTCAGGCGAAGAATGAGGACATGGAAGCGCGGTCCAGACGCAACAACATCCGCGTACTGGGCCTGCCGGAGCCGACCAACGTGGGGCGCCTGGAGGACTACATTGAAACCATGCTGCGGGAAATTTGTGGTGCAGATGAACTGTCCCCCATGTTCGCGGTTGAGCGGGCTCATCGCTCGCTGGCAGCCCGCCCGCCTCCCGGTACACCGCCGCGGCCTATTATCATCCGCCTGTTGAACTACAGGGACCGAGACACAGTTCTACGCGTTACCAGGCAAAAGGGCAAGATCATATACCACAACAATCAGTTATCGTTTTTTCCCGATTTCACTGCGCAAGTGCAAGCGGCACGAAAGGAATTTCAGATGGTCAAGAAGCTGCTGCAGCGGGAGGAGATTCCATATGCCATGTTATACCCCGCGAGACTGCGTATTGGTGAATTCGAAGGGGGAAAGATCTTCTCAACACCGAAGCAGGCGATGGCGTACGCTAAGACTTTGCAAAAACGCCGCAAGTCGTCTGGTGACACCTCTGATGTAGAAGACTGAATGTCGTTGAGCTATTGTAGCATGTTGGTAGGATGTGCTGGCAGTCCTGAGAGTGGGGGGGTAGCGGACCGCTGTGTCGAGGGGAGGGCGGTTTGTTGCAGTTCTCCTTGGTTCAGTAACATTACAAGATGAGAATGATGTTTATCTATATAGCGCCAGTTATGTATGGGTATGCAGGAGCAGGGGTTACCCAGTTGTTTATGGTTGCAGCTTGGATGTGTGAACGGTGTTTGGGCTGTCTTGATTCATATCCTTTTCCAGGTTTGGTTGACACGTATCGTGGGTCTCGATTCCCAGCTGCGTTGGCCCACTTCCACCTCAGGCCAGGAGTGTGAGTTGCCGCCTCAGACCCCACTCGGTATGACCCAAAAAGCATTATTGTTGTTGCTTTGGTTGTTCGGGCTGGGGTGGGGGGGGGGGGGAGAAGAGGACTGCTGTGTCTTTGGCGGGTTGGGGTTGCCAAAGTGGGTGGGGGGTAGGGGGCCTGGTCTTCCTTTCTGCTTAAGGGGTTGCATGGTGAACACTGCGTATGTGATTATAGTCGGCACGCACCTGATGCTGCGTAGATTGTTGTACGAGGACGCTGGTTCGGCACTATACTGGAATTACATGGATGGCGGGTGAAAAGTATGTATGTCTCACATGGAACGTACGTGGCCTGAACACGCCCAAGAAAACCAGGCAGGTCCTTGCACAATTGGACAGGCAAGGTGTACAAATCGCACTTTTGCAAGAGACCCATCTAACGAAACACACTGAGGGCTCCATAGCAAAAAAGTAGGCTGCTTATCGCCTGGCTTCCTCTTATTCCAACTACGCCCGAGGGGTTTTGACCCTCATTAAACGAGGGACACCATTTCAACCAATAGATTCCAGTCTGGATGGGGATGGTCGCTGGGCAGTGGTACATGGAAAGCTGGGACAGGTGGTGGTAACTATTGCAAATATGTATGGCCCAGTGGTGGACAAACCAGCGTCGCTCTCAGTTTTGTTTCAGGTGCTACGCAAATGGCCGGAGGTGGCACTTTTGATTGGGGGGGGGGACTTGAATACGCATTTAGACCCTCAGTTAGATAAATCTGCCCTGGCTGGCAGTCGTATGCTACGTACTGCTCAATGCGTTCGACAGTTCATGGATGAGAGGGATCTGGTAGATTCTTGGCGTCTGAGACATGAAGGGGTCAGGGAAGGCACACACATCACACCATCGCACAACACATGGTCCCGCCTGGACTACTGGCTTGTAGATGGACTGACCAACGCCTGGGTGACTGAGGCCCGCACTTTACCAAGGACCCTATCTGACCACAATCCGGTCATGTTGAAGATACTAGTCCCGCATAATTTGCGCCCCCCTTTCACATGCTGGTTCCGGGCTGATGCCCTGCTCGATCCCTTTTATGAAGACACTCTCCATAAGGCCATAGTACAGTACTTTGACTTAAATGTGGGAACGGTTGATAGCGCAGCTTCCCTATGGGAAGCATTCAAAGTCACTATAAGAGGGGTGTGTATAGGCACCTCTGCTGGCATCCTCCATGATCTGAGGGAGCAGCTACATCGCACAGAAGCTAAGCTGCGCGAGCTGGAAGCCTCGTATGATGCTCGCCCCACACCTGACACGCTGGTCTACATTAGGGATTATATAGAGGAATACAATTCACTAGCGGCTACGGAGATGAAATACATATCAAAGAGGTATGTAGCGCGGGCATACGGTGAGGGTGGCAGACCGGAGAGTGTTCTAGCCCACCGCTTACGGGAATGCGCGACCGCCCCGCCAGTGGAGCATATATTAGATGACTCGGGAGGTGACCACTTTACTCCGGACAATATCTTGGGTCAATTTCAGAAATTCTATGAACAATTATATACCTCTAGCGGGGATGTGCCGGAGGCTGAGCTTCATGAGTACTTAAAGGATACTGCGTGCGCCTGGCTATCGGATGTACATAGAAAATTCCTCAGCCTTCCCATTGATGAGGCAGACATAAAGGAGGCTATCCTCTCACTGCCCAATAAGAAAGCCCCTGGGCCAGATGGGCTGACAGCAGAATTTTATAAGAAATACGCTGAGCTTCTGGCTCCTCAAATCCTTGCTATGTACGCGGAGGCGCACGAAGTGGGACATCTTCCCCCAGCTCTAAGACAGGCACTCATTATTACTCTGCTCAAAAAGGACAAAAACCCCACCAGGTGTGAATCCTACCGGCCCTTATCCCTGATAAACACCAACGCCAAAATTTTAGCTAAAATTCTTGCGGCTAAGTTACACCCGCTGATGCCTATGTTAGTATTGCCGGACCAATCTGGCTTCATTCCTGACCGCTCCACGTCCTGGAACCTCCGGACGATCTTTGCCATGTTCCATGTCCTTAATCCGGACTTACCGGCCGTGGGTGTGCTACTAGACGCAGCCAAGGCCTTTGATTCGATTGAATGGCGGTATATGTTTTTTATTCTGAACAGGATGGGATTTCCGCCCGTCTTCGTCCGCTGGATAGAGATTCTTTATGCTGACGTCTCGGCGAGGGTAGGGAGCTCCACCTCAGAGCCCTTGTCCATTCAACGCGATACTAGGCAAGGATGTCCCCGTTCCTTTTTGCTATCATCTTGGAACCTCTAGCGTGCAGGATACGTCCGGCTCATAGAGCAGCGGCCCTTAACTTCAATAATAGACCGGTGGGCATATCTGCATATGCAGATGACATGGTGGTCTATATTCGCGAGCCACACATGTACCTGTCGAGTGTCATTCGGGAGTATATCCGTTTCGGTCTCTTCTCTGGTCTGAACATCAACTGGGAGAAATCTGTTATCATCCCCCTCACGTCGGCGACGGTGGCTCCCACGTTGGAATTTCCCCTGGTGTGGACAACGGACCCAGTGAAGTATCTCGGTGTTTGGATCCATCGGGATCCTGTGATCGTCATTCGCGAAAATTATGGGCGGGCGTACACTGCACTGGTACAGCAGGTCGATTGGTGGAAGGGGCTTCCTCTCTCACTAGCGGACCGCATAGCAGTGATTAAAATGGTGGTGCTCCCCAAATTCTTGTATTTATTCTGTAATATCCCTATCCGTTTGAACAAACACTTCTTTGCGACGGTGCAGACACAACTACTACGTTTGGTGTGGGGTTCGGGACCTCCACTAATTAATTGGACCACGTTGACGTTGCCATTTGATAAGGGGGGCTTCTGTGCTCCGGATTTCCATTTATATTACTTATGTGGGCAGGCTCAGTATGCTTTCTTTTGGTTCCGCCCGCATGGTTACATTCCGCATGTGGCTGTAGAGGAGGGGGATGCGGGTGATACTCCCCTACATGGCATTATCTTCCATAACCGCAGACTTACACCTAGGTCTGAGATAAACATGATCGATGCTACAATCACTGCCTGGCAGGAGATAGGCAAGCGAACAGACAGACTCCCATTGTATGCGCCGAATATGCCTATAGACGGACACAGCACTCTTTCTGTTGCACTTGAACGCCGCCCGATGCGGGCACTCAAAGAAGCTGGCATTTCGGTTCTGGGTGACCTTTACAAGGAAGGGACTTGTATGTCCGGTGAGGACCTGAGTTATATTTCGAACTCCTCCCCACTGTTTACATATACATGCTATAGATTACGCGAGCTATGCGCGATCACTATACCAGTTTCCCACAGGAACCTTCTGTATCTAAGTCACTGCAACTGGTGATCACAGCGGCCACCAAGAAAGATTTACTCACCAGACTGTATAGGATGGTTATGTCCGAATTGATACTCCCTGAAGATCGCAGCATGGGGCGCTGGAGCAGGACATTGGGTACCCCTATTGCAGAAGATATGTGGGAGCAAATATGTTCGGTCACTGGGAAACTATCCGCCAACAGTAACCTGCGCATTATACACCTGAAGTTCATACACCAGACATACCACACCCCCTTAAAACTTCATAGAATAGGCTTCAGGGACAAAGATTGCTGTAGTCTGTGTGGGCAGGAAGGCGCTGACTTTGTGCATCTGGCATGGAACTGCCAGGCTGTATTCTCCTACTGGGTGGAAATCCTACACATGCTCGATGCTATGGCGGGTCACACTCTGGATTGCACGCCATTGGTATGTTTGCTGGGGTACATACCGGAGATTAAAGGGGTACTGGGCCGCTTTCTTAGAGTGGCCCTGTTGCTGGCTAAAGGCAGGGTATTGTTTACATGGGATGGGAAGCGTTACCCTAAGGCTACCAAATGGCTGTCTGATATGGTGTACTGTCAAGAGCAACTGCAACTGTACGCGGAGGTACTCCTGCAGAGTGCCAGACCCAAAGACATTTGGGCCCCGCTGCGAGAATATTTGCTAGCACGTAGTGAACAGGCAGATGCAGATGAGAGTATTCTGTATGACTAACTGTGCCTTTCCTTTTGATGTACTAGCTCCTTTACCACAGAACTTTTGAATATGGTGTGAGCCTCCAGCAGATGTCTGAACGTGGGTTGGTATAGCCGACTAAATTGTTGATGAACTTGTACGCAACTGTCTGCAGAAGGGGGGGAACCAGGGTTGGGGGGGGGGAGGGGTGGTCTGTTTGTTGTTTGCTCATTTTGAAAATGTCACTATACCAGGTGTTGACCTTGTAAGACAGTGTTCAATAAATAAAAAAATAAATAAATAGTATAAAAAAAAACCAAAAAAAGAAAACCCCCCAAAAAAACTCAAGGGTACGTTGCCGACACCCGCCGCTCTAAGGGTGGAAGCAGGCCTATCTAGTGAGAAAGGTACGCAAAGACAAAAACATTCTATTCATTAGCACCGCAAAGCTTAACCTTGGAGAAATCCAAACGGGAGGGAAAGAGAAAAAATGATAACAATACAGCAGCTGCTTTCACTGAGGCAGACAAACGAATTAGACAGCGATTAGTTTCAATCATGGCTCAAAATGGCGGCTCAACTCAAAATGGTGCCGCAAATGCTAACTTTACATAGAGCAATACACTGACAGAGGGAATGCTTAACATTTAAATTTCAACAAACACTCCTTTTAGTATGAGCTAACCATTGAAGGTTGAGAGAATAGACAGTGCAGCATAACATGTATACAACAAATAAACTTCAAAGTTCAAAGCGCTCCATGTATTCAGCATCAAAGGAAGAGTAGTCTTCAAATATACCCTTGTCTACAAATAAACCCTTGTCTATCTGCATAAAGCTATCTACCTTTCTGAGTCATAATCACAGCATTAGTATGATGGATGTGTACCTTCTGCTTTGGGGTAAGGAGTCTGATATAATAAGTGCAATAAGCTGGGAGACATTGTATACAGAGGCAACAGGTGAGGAAAATACCGGTGACTACTGCAAGAAAAGCAAGTATCTTCCAACCCCAGGATGCAAATAAGCCCCTGAACCATCCAGAGTGTGTCCAGGTACCATTCTCTTGGTGTATGTCGGATGAAAGCCTATGCAACTTCTGTATGGCAGCATATACGTTGGGGGAGTGGTCTGGGATGTATACACAACAGCTACTGCTAATGACGCGACCGGCCCCTCCTCGGTCAGCAAGGTTGATGTCTAACACCATCGGATTATGTAAAGCAAAACGCCTTGTTGCCTGGAGCTCAGCTGTGAATTCAACAGAATCGCTGCTGGCGTATTAATGACCCCTTCTACAACTCTGGTGAGTCAATGGGTTTTAAGGCGGTTGGACATGGGGCACCAAAAGGGTACAACACCTTCCATGGTGCCTGTGAACTGTTGCAAAGTGGTATCTTTCCGATCAGTGTCTTCTGTATTAATAACCCTTCTAACTCTGGGCAAGTATGCACCCCTACTCTGCAATCGATGGTCCTTATGGTAATTGGATGGTGCTATAAACACTGGGGGGGGGGGGGAGGGGGAGGAAAAAGAAGAGATTGCATATACCTGACCACCCCATAGGAAGCTAAACATAAGCTTGGTATCCGCAAACAAAATTGACATTATAAGGTGGGAGCAAAGGCGGGCTACTAATCGTGCTCAACGTATATGTTTATAGCAATTACTCTCCCCCACTTTCACCTTTCCATTTCCCCAAACACAAAAACCAGCCGTTGTATTGGCCACTGGCACCACTTTATCCTTTGTATTATTGCGCGTTTTGAAAGATCGGAAATATTCAGTAGCATTGAACCCCTGGATATCTAACATTTCATTTCGAAGCCATTTTTAGTTCTTTACCTGCTCTTATACATTCATGCAAGCCTGGAGACAATGTACCATAGGTCTCTTGTTCTCTAGCCTCGGGGAAATATACCTTTGATGGAAACGAATATATTCTAACACAGTGCGGGAGTCCGCAGATGTCTTATTTATTGCAGAGAAATGAAAATGATAATGCACCATAGTAAACAATGAAAAACCGCCCGCGCGCCTTTCTGGATAGGATAATGGCATTGACAACAAAACATCACTCTTCTGTGTAACTGTGGGGAGCAGTCCACAGATACAGCAATTAGTAGCATTGGAAGGATCATGGACCTGATGCAAAATTTGTAAAAAATGCATTGTCTTCATAAGTTTTCTGATGTTCTCCTTTGTGAGGGGCCAAAGTAACAAACGTGTTCAGGGGGAACGGGTGTTGTCCCAATCAAAGAACGTGCAGGATACTTTTCCTCTAAAAATCAAGTTATCCCCAACACAAATATCAACGCAATTGCAATTATGGATACAAGAACTATTTTACTTTTATTGGACCAACCCCACTCTGGGTGCGGAGGTGCAAATGGCTGTTCTTCCTCAGTAATGGGCTGACCGAATGGATACACAGTGGAACCAGAGAAAAAATAATTTAATAAGACTAATGGCAAAGGTTAAAGTTCCCAGTGTCCGTTATAGCCTCACTGGCATGTCGCTTTCAGAGCAGAACGGCATCACTGTGCAGCCACACTGCACCACCTTCTGATGCACAGAGGTGGTATGAAAATGTTTTAGGATCCAGTCTGATGCCTGGGGAATAATCAAAAGGTGAGGAATCTGTGACTAGATAGAGTCCCTACAAGAAAGAGTATTCCCGAAGGTAAGAAACTTGTTATTTACTTCCCAACAGAAGATCTCTCTACAAAAGATTAATCTGAGCAGTTCTAACCAGGTTTTGCATCATCTTGGCAAAATCAGTTGCTGCAGGGTTAATCACGGAGAGAGAGACAAAAAGTGATGTTTGCTACTCCAAAAAAAAAATTATTGAACTGATGGGATAGGAGTTCACAAAGGGTACGATTTTGGGTTCCTGCACTGTGTTGTCTGTTTAAATAATTGCACTTACTTTTAACTGCTTCGCCTTTCTCACGCTCCCCGTTCCACCCCGAACTTTGCTCGTTTGTGTGGAGGGAGTTTCTTCCCATCTCTTGCCCGGACATTATTCTCACTTCCGGCGGAAGGGGGGAGCGGTCTAGTTTTCATCACGCTCCTTCCCCTTCTTAACGCAGGGCTTCATTCGAGCAGCGGTCCACACGCTAGAGGTACGATCTATGTACGGCGCTGCTACAATTATTGTACTGATGGGATAGGATTTCACAGGGGGTACGATTTTGGGTGCCTGCACTGTGTTGTCTGTTTAAATAATTGCACTTACTTTTAACTGCTTCGCCTTTCTCATGCTACCCGATCACACAAACGAGCAAAGCTCGGGGTGGGAGGGAGTGTCTTCCTATCTCTTGCCCGGACATTATTCTCACTACCGGCGGAAGGGGGGAGCGGTCTAGTTTTCATCACGCTCCTTCCCCTTATTTACCGATGTGTTGGGCGCCGCGGACGCGCCGATGGCGCGCCAAAGGCAAGCCAGTCTGCGCCCGTCATCGCCTGTCCATCGCCTCTCGCCAGTAAATTAAGATATGTGGGGAGCACAACCTGTATGGTTAAGAAACGCATTCAAGAACATTTACGTGTCATCAATAATCATGATCCACATTATCCCATAGCCCGCCACTTCCAAGACAAACATGATTCTGACAACTCCCTACTCAGGTATTTTGCGATTGAGCAGGTACATTGTAGTAAAAGAGGGGGCAACAGGGACCTTACCCTTAGGAAAAGAGAATCGAAGTGGATAATTGAACTCGAGACCATATCACCAGGGGGACACAACCTTGATGAGGAATTACTCATTTATATGAGGATTAAAATATGAGTACGATAGATTTGTAGATAGTGTGTAAAAACATTGCAAATCTAGAATTTCATTGTCTATTGTAGGAGTCTGGTTCTTGTGTAGGGCTATTTTGTGTCCGCATTTCTCCTAGAAATATATACTGCAATCTGTGTACAATAAGTTTAGAAGATATATTTTAACACATGTTTTTATGGATATTGATATTGTTTCCTTGTGGTTTTTTATTTATTTTTCAGGAGGAAAAGAAGGGTCCCCTCACATTCACTTTTGGACACTACACGGGTTACCTACCCTTTTCCTCGCGAGAGCACCTGCACTTCTTTTATAAGATAAGAGACAATTGAGCACTTTTTTGTTTAACGGTGGGCACTGGTATTGATATATCAATTTCTTTTATAAAACTGTAGTAAACTGTATGATGGGGTATTTTTTATAAGCCACTTGGCGAAGGAAGATGAAGCCCAAGTTTTACCTTGTGTTTCAACTCGGGATATTAGTGGCACTAGTCCGATTGCACTCTATCCCAAGATAGGATAGGTATGTCTGAGATTTTCAATACAGTCTGTATTACTGCGGCCACTGGTAAAATTCCCGCTTTGGGTACTCACAAAGCTGAAGTGCTGTGGTCTTTAGGGTCTTACATAAATTTCGAAAAACTTTTTTTCAAACTTTATTTTCAATTGAGATGAAATTGTATGTAAATTATTATGTCCTAGTAAAACTAGCTGACACTGGTAGTTTTTAAGACCACCGTGCTGCAACATGTACAATAACTTTATTGAAACTTTAATTTATCATGGTTTTCATTTGTTCAATGTGAAACGTGATTGTACAAAAATGATTATGACTGAAAATAACTCGGTTTTTTCATGTTAGTTTCAAGACCGCCGTATTGCAATATGTAAAAAATGTAAAGAATGTACATATTTGTGTATCAAGTAGGAAGTAATACAGCTCTCCATACCGTTACAAAATGGCGCCGAGCTAAATAGAAAGCTCTGAGGTTTCTTAAAGTAATGAAGTCCTCTGGCTATGTTTACGTATGGTTTGTAGGAGAGTAGGGTCTGCTATCCTATGGTCACCCCAAATTTTTGCTTTTTGCTTCACTGGTTTATGACTTAATGTGGCTGTGGGCCTGCTAATCAGACCCACAGCCTGCTGTTCTCTCTCTAAATTGTTACCCATGTACTTTAGGTGCATAACGAAATTGGAACTGGTTCACCTTATTGGCCCCTGTAACAGTGTACCCAGGTACCCAGGGCATAGGTGCTTCCAAGGCCTACCAGGGGCTGCAGCATGTATTGTGCCACCCCTGGCCTGGCCTCCATATTTGACACAACTGGCTGATCACTCAGCTGGGGTAAGTCGGTGTAACCACCCCTTACTTGGGTGTAGTATGCCTATACCTAACCTAAAATGGACACATATGTTCCTATTAGTCACTCCTATGGAAGGCCTCATCAATCCTGGAGGCAGAGTGCTTGGAAATATGTGAGATGGTGCTCTGGGATGAGCTGAGCCTGTCTGCAGCTGTCGGAACCATGTCCTTTAGCTGTTTCATGATATTGCCATACCATATACTCTTAAGTGCATTATGAACCTCGCGGTTAAATGCTATCTTGGGTTTGGCTTTATCAAAACATGTCGAGTAAGGTGTCATACGAATTGGAATACTACCCCCTCGCCAGTTCTGGCGACAGGGGTAGCATTCCACCCTTCTAGAGGGACACGACATGTACCTAGCCTGAACCCCGGTTAAAGTTAAACAGAGCCTTAGCATCACAAAATGGATGCTGCCACCACAGACACAAGTCTGACCTCCTGCTGCTGGGAGTCCTTCCAGCGAGGGCAGCTTGGACAAAGGGTTTCCTGCCTGGGGAGGTGGTAGCACCACTCCAGACAGGATTTTGTGTATTGGGTAGGACAGGGCTGAATAGAATCAGACATGCCTGGGGCACACAAGGTGTCCCTGTGCATAGGCCAGTTCAAACCGGTGCTGGGGCTTTCCAGCCCCAGTCCTGGCGCGAAACTGGACAAAGGAAAGGGGGTGTAACCACCCCCCTTCCTGGTTCCACCCAGAGGAGGGACCTAGTAGGTGATCCGGCCCCCCAGATTCGAATAAGAGTGGGAGCTGTGTCCTGAGACTTCAGATCATCCTGAATCAACTTGAAATACAGAAGAAGACTGGACTTCGACATTCTGCTGCACAGAAGACGGAAGAGAATCTCCCTTGTGGCCAAGGAGTGACCACCCTGTGAATACAGGCACCAACCAGCAACTCGACGTCTGCTTTGCCGCCGCCTCCCGCCGGAGCCCGAGCCCAGAGCCTGACAAGACCCAGACTCCCAGACTTCTCACCGCCCGATCCACAGTCCCTGCAAAGAAGGGACCCGTGGAGGCACCGAGAGACGTGGGACCGGACCTCTTGGAAGACCCCCGAAACGCTGACTGCGCAGCATCAGAGGCACCCTCGACGCTGTGCTTTGGGGTTTGAGAAGCCCCAACCTCGAGCAGCCCTTGCACCGAAGATCAGCCCCCCAGCATCTCCACGATCTGCGTGGGGCCCTTTTGCACTGTGCCACTCGACGCGCCATCCCATCCACTTGCCACGTGGCTAGCGGCCATCTTGGCGTCGAAACCTTCAACTTACACTGCGGGTCTGGTTGCTCCAGACTTGCCCACGCTCCTGTAAAAAGGAGCACCTGCTCTGACCTTGCTGGTCCGAGTAACAAGCCTTTTTCGATTCCTGCGTGGCTTGCATTAGCCAAGGCCTGTTTGCTCCAATCAAGTTGCCGACACCGCCAACAGCGAGAAGCCTGCGTGGGACAGCTCGTGACCGACTCCTGGACGTACTCGACCCCTCGTGTCCACGTGGCTGCAGAGAGAAGCTACACGATATCACCTGTTTGCACCCGACATTGCCTGGTTCCAGTCTGGTTCCACGGTAGTCACTGGCTAGTGACTTTGAACATTGTCCCCTCTGCTTTCAGGTCTTCACCTCTTCAGATCCACCCTTGGATCCACCGGAACTCTTCACATCGAGCCGCCTGCAGCACCTTCAGCTCCAAGCACCATCGACCTGCGTGACGAAACCCGACACTACTTCGACCCTGTGCACCCGCTTCCTGTGGGTGAGGTAACTCAGCAACGCCGGTGTTTCCACACTGGTACACACCTCTAGTGTCTGTGTCTAAAGTTTCATCCTTCTAGGTCACTCGGAAGGTTCCTTAATAACTAACTTTGTAACTTTTACGCACCATTGACATTGCATTGGTAAAGCGTGCACTTTCCGCACTGCACCCGAGTCCCGCGGGCCTTTCCCGACTTCTTCACTGCTAGTCCCGAACAGCTCCAGCGATTCCCCAGGCCCTAGGCCTCTTCACTTTCCCCATAGTAGTTCTTATACCACTATTTTAGTATATGGTTTAGGTGGCCCCTAGGGCTCATCCAAAATTGTGCAACTTTTGTGTATTTAAACTGTGTTTTGTTTTAACGCATTTGCTTCTGTGCTCATAAAGAGTATCAGGGATAATTGTAGAAATAAATCTATATATATTTTCAATATATATATGTGTGGTGTACTTTCATTTGGTATTCAAGGGATTGTGTATGGTAAAACAGCTTGCTTCACATGCCTTTACAGAGTTTAGCCTAAGACTGCTTAGTCCATGCTACACCTAGGATAGCTTGTCTATAAGGTTGACTTAACCTGCACCATAAGGGTTGCTTGGCATGGTACAAGGTGATCACTAGAACTAGTGAGCATCATATACCATGCCAACTTCTCACATGGTTTACTCTTGTATTTATGCACGGTTGTTGCTGCAGTCAAATTGCGTGACCAAGACACTTTTCGTGTCGAAACGCGTAGCGGTTTTTGCAGTCAATGAATCTTTGGTGAAGATATTCAGTCTCTGAGAGTGCATCGTTATCGAGAATTGGACGATATATATATATATATATATATATAAATAAATAAATAAAATCACCATAGCTCATGAAGTACTGTTTGAAAAACCTATGCTCTCAATTGTGATCTATCAGTAGTCTCTCCTTGTTAAAGATGCAGAGTGTCAAAAGAACGTTTCAGAAGCATGAGGCCATTTTCAATATAGCTCACACTGCCTATAGACATTAGTTCAATGCATTGCTTAAGGTATGGGCTACGGTACAACACTGGATTATGTTAGGGAGCGCCAACAGCAGGGGTGTGTAATTCGTGTAGCCCGACGCCCAGGACTTATTGTTTGGGGTCAAGGGCAACAAGTTTCATGTGTATTTTTTCCTTGGGACTAGCAGGCCCAACCCTTAGCTACACAAACCCTTTGGCTGCCAGTTTACAGTACCACAATATGGATCAGGGAAGGGCATTGTCTGAAGTCAAGTTAATTTTTTTATTCATACGATAATGCTGTTTGAACTTGTATTTATGGTTCCAGTACGAGGCTATGTATAATGCTCGCAGAATGCTCTCGGATTAGATGCAAATATTTGAAAAAGCTTGTAAGCAAGATGGATGATTCTTTGCTATTAAAGAAATAAAATGTTCACACAAAAATGCAATTAGGAAAAAAATATTTTGCTAAACTACTGTAAAATTGTAGATACTATTTCTTTGCAACATCATTTATAAAAAGTTTTAATGCATGCTAGTATTGCCCCAAAAAAATTCTAATGGAAAACAATTGGTGTAACCAGTTTCAACAAGATTATGGGAAACATAAAAATGAACAAGCACTGGCAAAGTCAGTAGGTCTGAAATTGGTGGTCATCCTTTTGGTTTTGTCAGTGCCTGTCTTGTTTTGGCATGTTATTGTAAAACCTTATTGGTGTGGGAGCTGCCGTGCCCTCCCCTTCATAACAAGCATTGGCAAAAAGCAAAAAAAATGTTGGTCTTAAAAAACACACATTGCCACATTAGTTCCTGGCACTGAACAAAATTACTTTGTGTGCCAATATGCTCCTTGTCAAAGAGTAGAATGCTGTCACTCACAGTGAATCCAGTCAATAGAAAGAGAGAATTTTAATGAACACTAATCCTCTTGGTTAACGCCAGACCTAATTAGAGGCACATGTATTAAAGAAATCTCAATAGTGCACCCTTGGTATATGTCCTTGCATTTGTGCAGATTTACGGCTTTCGTGAATTCACAAACATTTACAGAATTAGGTCAAGAAATCAAAGTTCTAACAAATATTTGTGAACTGCATTTTAAAAAGAGCAAACCCGCATGTGTTGATTTGCTGATGTGAGAATCTGTTGAGCGTCTGAAAGTTCACTTTCCTCCAACCACTTTTTTCCCCAACCCTGGAAGAAGTTTACATCTGCCATTGTCAGGAGTACATGTCCAACCTTTCACAGTATGGGAAAAGATAAGAGAAGAGCTGGTGAAAACCCTTAAAACATGCAAGTTAGAAGGTTTGCACACACTCAAAAGGGCATTCCAATCCTGGAACTATTGCTTACCACTACCTTCAGCCCCAGTATGTAGATCTTCGGAAAGGTGGCAACAAAAGGGGATTGCAAGTATTCAAACACTACTCTACTATGGTATGAGCCCTGGCATAATCAGAGAGGCTATATCAGAGGTCTTATATAATGAGATTGCTGCCATAATTTGTCATCACACCACGTGCCACGAAATCGAAGAGTAGATTTTGCTTCAGGGCCAGTAGATTTATAAAGCAACCTACCCCACAGACAAGAAGATATTTGATTAAATTCCACACTTTTGCAACAGAGTATTAAAACACACATTTTTTAGGACTTACTTTGAGACACTTTTAAGAAAGAAGATTTGCACTTTAACTAAATACCTTTAAAAACAGTAGATCAACTTAGTGGCTGTTTGGGCAACTTAAGAACAAAGATTGCAAGATGAAAATAACTATTCCTAGAGCAGGATAACCTTACCTTGATGTTGCATGCCACTGCCTTCCCATCATCGCCTTTAAACATCAGCTTCATTCCTCGCAGAGCGTTCATGGCTTTTATAAACCCAGCATATTGCTTGTACTGAACATATGCCTCGAAGTTCAAGTGTCCTCCAAAACTAAAGGTGTGGAAATTCCTACCAGTCATTTCTTCCCTGTAAGGATCTAGCATAGGTATATCCACATTACGTATTTCCCCAAAGGTTTGAAATACTTGAATAAGCACTTCTTCGCTTGGCTTTTCAGAAAGTGAATCTTTTGCGGCAAACCATTTACAAGGCAACCCTTCTAAGTGAATAGTGTCTGGCCTCTCTCCTGGAAGATTTTCATTCATGTCCTTTGCATCACGGAAAAAGGAGTCCCAGTCGTGCCGGGTGGGGAAATCAACTTTATATTCAGCAGCACGTACTTTCAAGATATCAGAGAAACCACTGAGTTTTATTGTTTTGCCATCGAGGGCAGTGAGGAAGGCCTTTACTAGGCTCTTCTTTTCAACTTCTCCTTCAAATCGGATGAAGTCCATGGTACTTTTCGAAATCCTCAAGGTGGAAAACTGATGGTTCTGCACCATAGCTTTTAGCCTTTCCATGACTTCCCAGTTTGAGATGGACTTTCCCGGTTGCTTCAGTTGGGGAAGCGAGACACTGATTGTCATTTTTGTGATGGGTTTTAGATGTAATCCCATTGCAGGACAGAGATCAACTGCTTCGGATGTATCGTGCACTATAGTTGCAGCTGCCATTGCAAATTCAACCTACAAGACAAAGAGCAGACTATAGTTTTAAGTTGAGCTGCATACAACAGGAATGCTCAAAATACCAACTTGGATTCAAATAATTGGAAGGAGCACAACCTACCAGTCATCTCTTTACAAGGCAAGCCCTATAATCTCCGTATCAGCATCAGATCAGGGCTAACCAGTTCGATTGAGTACTGCACTAAACTGGTGTCAGCCACAACAAAGAGGCAAGTGAGACAGTTGTGGGATGCATCCAACTTGGTATAAAAGCCAGAAGCTTTGTCAAAGGTAGGGATTATTACTGCACCGACCTAGAGATTCCTGTCACCACCACTCTCCTGATACTCACCAAGTTGCTGTACATGGACTGGGTCACCTTTTGCCCATAGACCCTCATCTACTCACATTAATGCTTCACTAATATTGCTTCTCCCCACCACCTGTCCTCTATTCACACTACATAGTCTGTGGAGTTCAGTTTCCTCTTCTTACTGCTCCTATTATCTCCTCTCTCACCTCACATAGGCAAAGGTGGGGAACTCCTCTGCAATTAGTGGAACATGCTATTGTTTTTCTAATACTGTCCAGAGACGCTGGAGCATTCTCATTTTGCGTGCCATAAGCAAAACAAATATATAGCAAAACATGTGTACTGTTTTGTTTAATCCGGTGCTAAATTGATTGATTTACAAAGCAAACCACATGTGGAGTGAATTTCTACAGACATAAATGTGCTCTGGCAACAATTTATTGAAAATCATCATCACTAGGGAGGGAGCTTGAGACCTGTGATTCTTTAAGTTTCTGATAAATCGTTTACTTTTAACTTTTCCAGAACTGATAGAGGACTGCCTGCTATCAGGTATGTGCTTTGCAAATTAAATGCCTATTGTATAGTAAATCTTTTTTTGCTACTCGCGACCGCCCTGACACCTTTACTACTCCCCCCTCAAATATTGCTCTCAGAGGTATCAAATTACCAGTTAATTATAATACTTTATTGCAGTTTTTGGTGCAGGCCTTATAAACTCTTTGGTTGACGGATTAAACAGATTATACTCCTCAGTGAAAGACTAATTCAACAATGTTTGGTCTTTAATTGACAATGGAATATATAGATCGTTAAAGCAATAATCAATCCATTTCACTCGGAACAATACTCCCAAAAGCTTTCTTATGGCTTAAACATGGAAGTCTCAACTGTAACAAGACATATAGAATGCTCACCTAAATCAATGTCCCATTTGCTGAGCTAAATTCAGGCATGATAATTTTACATTTCACAGTTCAAATGTAACTTCAAGACGTTCACATGGTCATACCAGCTGGGTGATAAAGGTGAAAGCGATCACCAGCCCCAGGAAATAGAGCTCAGGACGACTGTGCCTACATTTGAACGCTGCCGGGCACTTCAAGGATCAGAACTCGCCATCAATCTCAAAAGAATCAAGTTCAAGGCAGCTGCAGAAAGCAACATGCTGAAAATTACAAAACACTTTAACTTAAGGGGTGGACAAGGAGAAGTCAAGAAATGGGAATGCTTCACCACGAACATGGAAGCATATGCAACCAAGATTAAACCACGGACCCAGCAGAGATTCAGCGTCACGAAGCCCATATCACAAACTGCAAAACAAGAAATCAGGATCATTAAAAAATTCCATTTATCGTCTATTGAGACTACTCCGCCACCAGCCAAATGACAAAACAAAATTTTAATCACTAAAGAGGCAAAAAATGCAACAAAAAAAACTGAAAAGGAACGCAATTAGAGACACGGAGAATGACCTTTGGGTAAAATTGCAGGACGACACCAAGCACAACAATAGTGCTAGATTTTGGAGCACCATAAATAAACGTATCCACCCCAATTACGACGGAACCTCTTCAAATATCTCAGAGGATGTTTGAGCAAGTTATCGGAGGTCTCACTTCCATTAAGCCACGGAACATAGCGCTAACGTCCTTGAACAACAAAAAACGTCGGAATCCAAAACCACCACTACGGCCTGGGCTGTAAACAACCTTATGGCACCTTGGAAATCAAGAAGAGATAAACTCAAAGAGGATCCGTACGTAAACCATACTAATTCCATCAAACGGCAAATAGGAAAGGGACGGAGAGAAAGTGCTCCCTGCCCAAATGGCATCCCTCCAGTTCTCTACAAACAAGAGCCAAAGCTTTGGGCAGAAGCGCTGGAACCCCTATTTGGAGAAATAAGGGAGCTGAACATCTTGCCATCCTCTTGGAGGGGTTCAATCATCTCACCAATACACAAAACCACAAAATTACTGTCTAGTGGCCCTAATAGATAAAGAGGCTAAATTCTTTGCTGGTACACTACTAGAGGAGCTCCAGTCATGGGTCAAAGAAAAATCTGCAATACCATTACATCAGACAGGTTTCGCTAAATCAGCTGGGACAACTACAAACATTCTCAGCATGGCAATGCTTATGGATAAGGCAGAATCTGCAAGAAGGCCACTCTACCTATGCTTCATCGATTATAAGGCTGCCTTTGACCACGTCAACCGGAATAGACTGGCTTAAACTGCAAAGCTGAGGGCTGCCACAGTCCCTACTAAATCTTCTGATAAACCTGCATACTGACATGGGTACAGATAAAGCTAGGCAACGGGTCCTTCCTGTCAAGGCGGATTCCAACGGAGAAGGGGCTGAAACAAGGATGCATTCTGGCTCCCACACTTTTTGATCGGTTTATAGCAGATCTGGTCCCAAAATTAACCAGGTGTAACTCACACGCCCCAAAAATAGGGGACATATTGCTACCCTGTCTACTATACGCGGACGACATAGTCCTGATCAGTCAAACAAAAGTAGGGCTTCAACACCTTTTAAATGCTACACACGATTTCTCCAAGGCAAACGACTTACTGATAAATCTGGACAAAACCAGAACCCTGATGGTTGGGGGGGGAAAAAAAGGAGACAGCCACCTGTTTGGTTCTGGGGAAGAGACCAGAATCGAGGACACAACAGAATATAAATACCTGGGAGTAAAGCTAGATAAAGGTGGCCGATTTGTGGCTCAGAAACATAGCATTAGGCATGAAGGCCTAGCGCCAGTCATCTCCTTAAAAACGTTAAACCCAAAACTAAAAAGCCCTTCGATCCTGCCTTTGGCACAAGTGGTCCGCACAAAGCTGCTACCAACAATCACCTATGGCAGCAATGCACAGAAAGGAAGAGATGCCAAAACACTTGATGCCACAGTAACAACTGCATACAGGATCATCTTAGGGCTACCTAAATATACTTCGCCTGCACAAATTAGACTCAAGTTTGGCCTGCAGAAACAATAAATTGCAAGGCAAGGGGCTTACATCATCAACTGGGATAAAGTGCGGAAAGCCGAACAGGGAACTCTTAATGAACAGTTATGGAAGGAGATTCAATTATACACAGCAACCCCTGCTGCGGAGTATCTCAACAGCAGTTTACAGAACATGGGGCTAAATCAGCTTTGGGAAACACCCACAACAGCCACCACCTTTAAAAAACTGATATGGAAGACAGTGAAACATCTTTCATGGCTGGAGGACAAGGCTGCCTTATCAAAAAGGTCCCATGGATGGATGACTCTAAACTCCTATGTGAAGCCTACATCACAAAATTATTTTAACCTGGGGTACGCAAAAAACAAAGATCAGCTGCATGAAATATAGGCTTGGCTTGCTACCATGTATACAGCACTTACCACCTTGGCTAAGGGAGAAAGAAGGTTCCACATGCCGCTTATGTGGATCAGTGACAGAAGACCTGCTGCATATTCTATGCTCCTGCAAAGAACTTTTAAAGGAACGGAAACAACTGTTAAAACAACAATTTAACATACGAGGGGTACGCACAAGGAGGCAAGCAGTACTGGCATGCTTCGCATCCACCGATCCACAACTGAACTGTCGCCTAGGTGAGGTTACGCAAGCAGAAAATGCCAGAATTGCAGCTATAAAAAGAGACTACATACCCTATAGCTTCACCCGCCGGTGTAGAGCAACACTGTTAGCAATAATTTATAAATACTAGAAATTTGACAGTAGTTTTATGCATGTACTCTTTTGTTTTTAAATTGAAATTCTTCTGTGCTGCAATGGTTTTAATTGACTATGCAAATAAAATATATCCATCTATATCACATTGTCATACCAGTGACAGGAGTAGTAATTTGTTCATCAATCATTATCCATTTATAGTGTTCAATCGCCACATCCAAACGCAAAGCCTGGCCACAATTATACAACAATATTATATGCCAACGTGTAGACTTCTTCTCCATGTGTCAACCGACCTTTACAAATTACTACGTACTTTTCATGGTTTTATTTTTTTGTAACAAGTTATATGCAGCTCTTTTTAGGCCTTGCCTACTACACAGCACATGTGCTTTCTGTTGCAAGAAATATTACTAGCTTAAATTGGGCTTAAAGCCCACAGATTGCTTACTAATGGGTAGCTTCATTGCAAAGGATTTGCTTGCTTCTTATTCATTAGCTTATGTGGGCCTGCCTTAATTTTCCTGTGTTTGTCCCCCCAGAGTGCTAACGTATTACTGTGTCCTTACAGTGCTTGGTTTTTCAGTTACTACTTTTTAGGTCTCGCGACCTGCGTGTGCTCGCGAGACCTTTGGTGAGTGAAAAACGGGGAAACCAAGCGGATCTAGGACTCGCACACGCTCGTGCGTTCCCTTTTCAGCTCCCCCATTGGCCTTTGCGTGCGTCTTAATCTAAAAGACTGCACGCAATTGGCCAGAGGCGCGGGCATAGCTCCTCCCATGGCCTATTTGTGTCTATTACGCGCACCAAGCGCGTAATAGACACCAAAAGACCGTAGGAGGAGCTAGGATTGTGCCCAGTGACACGCACGCCACTTGTTTCAATTTTGGTTTATTTATTTAGGTAATTTGTAGAGCGCCTGAATCACCCCACATGGGGTATCTCCGCGCTGTAGACGCAGCAGGTATAGCAGTGAGGAATTTTTAGCTGAAGAGTGAGGTTTTCAGTTTTTTTCTGAAGCTAAGGTAGTTGGTACAGAGGCGAATGTCCAAAGGGAGCTGATTCCAGTATTGGGGCGCCAGATGGGAGAATGATTTGCCTCCCAATCTGGTTTGTTTGATTCGCGGGATGGTGAGAAGGCCTTTCCCGTGCGAGCAGAGAGTGCGCGAGGGTGAGTGTCTGGTCAGTTTGTTGGTCAGGTACAGGGGACCGAGCTGGTTAAGGCCCTTAAACACAAGGCAACAGATTTTTAATGTAATGCTCATGCGAATGGGTAGCCAGTGGAGTTTACGGAGCAGGGGCAGTGAGGGGGTGCGGTAAGGTGAGTTGGTTACTAGGCGGGCAGCAGTGTTCTGCACCACCTGAAGGCCGTCCAGGGCAGATTCCCTTGCAGCGATCAGCAGGGCGTTACTGAAATCTAGGACCAGGGCATGAACCAGAGTTTTACGGGTGGACGTGGGGAGAAAGTGAAAGACTTTGCGGAGAAGGCTGAGTGCGTGAAAGCAGGCTCGTTTAGTGGCAGCTATATGTTCGTCGAGGTTGAGTTTGCTGTCGATTAGGACTCCAAGGTTTTTAACAACTGGCTTGGGTGATGGTGCTTGGACCATTTCTTCCGGCCATCAGCTGGGGGACCTGGTAGAGAGTGCTTCTCTGAACAGCATTATTTCGGTTTTGCCCGCGTTTAACTGCAGGAAGTTTCTGCTCATCCTTGTTGTTATTGTCCTCATTCCTTCGAGGAAAGTGTTTTTAATATCCGGGGTGTCTTTGTCAAAGGTGAGGAGGAGCTGCGTGTCATCTGCGTACGTGATTGGGATGAACCCGCTTTTCCTGAGGAGTGCGGCGAGAGGGGCTACATAAATATTAAATAGTGAGGGGCTGAGGCAGGAGCCCTGCGGTACTCCTTTGGTCACTGGGGTGGTTTCTGAGCTGAAAGGTCTGAGATGGACAGTTTGTGTTCTGCCACTGAGAAAGTCCCTTCTCCAGTCTAGTGCAGTGACCTGGATCCCAACTGATTCTACTCTTTCTAGCAGGATCTGATGTGAGACGGTATCGAATGCGGCGGAGAGGTCGAGGAGTATGAGAATTACTGCTCGACCAGCATCCGCCTGCATACGTATGTCATCGATCACATTGACCAGGGCAAACTCGGTGCTATATTTAGGACGGAATCCCGATTGTGTGGGGTCTAGACAGTTGGAGGATTCAAAAAAGTTGGAGAGGTGGGTGTTGATGTTTTTCTAATAGTTTACTGTAAAGGGGAGAAGGGAGATTGGCCGGTAGTTAGTAATAATTTCAGGAGAGAGTTTGCTGTTTTTCCTAATGGGCATAATCTGGGCCGCTTGCTAATCATCCGGCAGCTTGCCTTCTTTGATGGAACTATTCAGGACTGCACACAATGGTGCTGCCAATTCAGCTGCAAGTTTTTTGGCCATATTGGCTGGGAGAAGGTCTTTGGGAGAGCCTGATTTGGCTGAAGTAATAAGGGATTCGGTTTCGGGAATGGTCAGCGGGGGGAATTTGTCCCGGGTGATGAGACTAAGTGGTCTGTGGGCTGGATCAATGGATATATTGCGGCCGAGATTGGCATTTGTAGCAGAAATTGTATTATAGATGTCATCGATTTTTTGGGAAAAGTGACTGGCTATTTCATCACACAGAGATTGAGTGGGTTCTTCAGCTGGACTGCAGGCAGTGGGATTAAAGAGGCTGTTAAGGACCTGGAAGAGGGTTTTAGGTCCGTTATCGGCTTGCTCTAGTTGTGTGGATATGTACTTTTTCCGGGCCGCCTTTAGGTTCTTATGGTAGGTAACGAGGGCTAACATGAATTGCTCCTTGTCAGATGCGTCCTTAGTGCGGCGCCAGAGGCGCTCAAGCTTTTTACATATGCTTTTTTCTTCTCTAAGCGCGGACGAGTACTAAGGGGTCCGAGTGCGTTTTGGGGCACGAGAGGTTTGCTTAAGGGGAATGAGGGTGTCAATGGTAGATTTAACTGTGTCCTGAAGGGCCTTAAGACGTTTGTCCACGGTGTCTAGGGTTGGCTCATCAGGAGGAATAAATTGTTCTTAAAAGAGGGCAGGTGATAGTTTGTGCCATTGTCTGTGGGCCTGTCTGGCAGGGTTTTTCTTGGCTGCGCGTTCATAGGGGCCTTTAAGATTAAAATCGATTATTGAGTGGTCTGACCATAGAAGGGGTCTGGTGGTGTTATAAGTTGTCTCTGGGGAGTTAGAGAAGATCAGATCTAGCGTGTGACCTGCAGTGTGTGTGGGCGCATCGTTAATTTTGGTCAGCCCTAAGGCAATCATTTCTGACAGGAGGGAAGCTGCTTCTGGATCTGAAGGGATCTCGCTATGGACATTAAAGTCCCCGAGTAGGAGGAATTTGTTGGAGGATATCACGTGAGGAGCGATCATATTTACTAGATGAGGCAGAGAAGGAGGGAGCGGACCAGGCGGGCGATAGACCAAAGCTCCTTTCCAGCTCAACTGAGAATGGATGTCTATTCAGAATATAAGGATTTCTATGGTGTCGTTGCAGAGTTGGTCTAGCAAAAGGTCTTCATAGGATCCTTATTTATGATTACAATGCCTCTGCCTTTTTTTCGTGGCCTGTCTGCTTTTAAAATGCGATAACCATCAGGAAGTGCAACGGCCGGTTTGATCCATGTTTCAGTAAGAAAGCCGATGTCTGGGCCGGAGGAGGATAGAGGTCCCAGATATTGATAGCATGCTTGGGGAGGGACCGTACATTGGCTAGAAAGCAGTTCCAGCTTGCTTTGTTAAAGATTTACCCCAGCGTTAAAACACCAGCGCCTTTCCCAGCATGCGTCTGCTGCGCGTGGCTGCCAGGCTGTGTTTTAGTCTGCCTCCTCCAACCTCTAGCCCGGAAGTGCTGCCTGCCGTGCGCTCCCTCCACAACAACAATCATAGTGGTTAGGTGTTATTCATTAAATGCAACTTTTCCTGTGCGGATCTGTCTATGTTGTCGGAGTAATGTGCAAGCACGGAGGCTCCGGCATAAACTGGTTTAGACAATAAAAGAACAGAGATTGGTGCTCGCATCAGTGAAGCCCGAATTCTTGGTACGAGCATCTCTGTGGTGCCTGCAGAGAGGACCGGCCTGCGCCCCCTGCCTGTGCCAGCCATGCAGCGACCACTGAGCCTCGCGGCTTGGGTGAAGCCTGCCCCCCTGCTGCTGGGGCTGCTGCTCTGCGCCACCGCCGAGGAGTACGACTACTACAGCAAGCAGAGCTAGTGCGTGGACATCCCCAGCGACCTGCAGCTCTGCCACAACGTGGGCTATAAGAAGATGCGCCTGCCCAACCTGCTGGAGCACGAGAGCATGCCCGAGGTGAAGCAGCAGGCGGGCAGCTGGGTGCCCCTGTTGGCTAAGCGCTGCCACACGGAAACGCAGGTCTTCCTGTGCTCGCTCTTCGTGCCCGTCTGTCTGGGGCGGCCCATCTACCCCTGCCGCCCCCTTTGCGAGGTGGTGCGGGACAGCTGCACGCCCGTCATGGAGTCCTACAGCTTCCCCTGGCTGGAAATGCTCAGCTGCAGCAAGTTACCCCTGGACAACGACCTCTGCATCACAGTGCAGTTCGGTAACAAGCAGGTCACCCCGCCGCCAGTTAGGCACTCTCTCTGAAGTTCTTCCCCAAATCCAGTTAGACACTCTCTCTGAAGTTCTTCCCCAAATCAAGGGAGCAATCATAGTTAAATTCCGAGTAATATTCATTATATTTCATATGATGTATTTTGATTCATTGAAAAGCAGAGAGCAATTCCTTTGGTATTACACAAAATAATGGCATCACACATGACATAAATGCAGCAGTAGGGAAGTTTAAGGTTTTAACTTCAATCATGCTTATGACATCACAAGTGACATCACCACCTGTCGTCACGAGCAGTCTGAAAGGAGACAGCAGAGGCGGCAGCTCATATGGCAATAGAATCGGCCTGGACAGGAGCGGGAAACTTGGAGACATTCGGCTTATTCACACTGTTGATGCCACAGATGACACAGTCACATGACGTCACACGCACACTCCACTTTCGTGCCTGCTGATAGCATCACAACTGACACCACGCACGAGGTTAGTCACGAACCATAACCGAGGGCATGACGCAGTGGGCAGCAAGGAGTGATATCACACATGGCAATGGTTGTATTCCTTACTTTATTAGAATTTTTATCACCTACATGTTGGACACTACCACTACACTGCTATTCGTCCCTGCCCAGTGGAGCAATGCGGATAGCACATAATTGGGCACCAGGCTCCTTACAAAAGTCTCCTTTGTCACTACGGATACCAGAGAGTAGGCAGTGCAATGCAACGGGTGGGCATAGTTACTTCATAATAGAGAATCTTTTCTACATACCAGCATCTCTCCTCACAGAGGTGTGCTGCTAACATCCACAGCTGTGCACCCTCCTAACCACCCTTCTGTCGCCCCAACCGCACTGAGAAAATGTAACCTAAACAACGACAAAAGTCACACAAAAAAATGATATTCGTTCAACTCGAATATTTTTACTGATGACATCCTTCATGACGTCACGCACGGTCCTACGCATCTTTCTGTTGCAATAAGTGGTTGATCCCCAGCGCTGGAAATAAACACATCGTGGGTCCTCCAGGGGTTTGAACCCGTGACCCTACAGACTGGAGAGCTTTCTTCTGATTTTTTTCTTTCATTTAAGTATGTGACAGCTGGTGCCCTACCACCATGTGTTGTCAAGAAGATTATCATTCCGTGACTCATAAATTGCATGACGTGTTGGTGGTGGCGAGGCAGCTTTCTGGTGTCAAACATTCCATTTGGGTGAAACACCTGCACGCTGAGGGAGGTATCGACTTTGTCAAGATCACACTAATTGTCAGTGTGACAATCGGAGGCGCCATCACGCAACCGTTGCCTGCCACCCAAGTTATGAGATTTCCACGTATGCATCGTTTCTGTCTGGCGGTTCTAGTAATGACTTTGCACCTGAGTGATCGGCACAGGGGCCTGGAGGGCGGCGGCGCTGCCTGCTTCTCTTAGTTTTTTTTGGGATCCATTTCAAGGCGAAGCAACTAAAGAAAACAACCACTGACGTATTTTAAATGGTGTGCGCTGAGCCGCGATCTCATAACCTCAGCTCAGCTCGTTTTTTAACGTTGCAAACTTTTCAAAGTTTGTGAAGCCTGGTTTTTAGGTCGAGCAGACGTACTATCAATCCGTGAGCATTGAGAGAGTCTGCTTCAGACCTAATGTTGCCCGTTATTGGGAGAGTGGACACCAATCTGACACGAGCGTTTCCTTCGCGGATTTCACCGCGGGAGCGCGCGTCTCACCCGCGCATGCGCAGAGTAACAGCATTTTTTTTTTTTTTTTTTTTTTTTTATTTCCCAGCCCCGAACCGAATCAGGTATCAGAGCGCTTCACATATAGGCAGCCCCCACCCCCCACCCCCCACCCCTCTGCATGCGCACACACAGGCGAGCGCATTTACACGCAGGCACACGGCAGACACTCGCTCACACACACCCCCCTCTCCCACAGTCACACACACGCACTCCAGACACATACACACGCGCGTGACCCCCATCCCCACCACTTACCGGGCTCTTTCGGCGTGTTCAGTGTCTCATCGCTCCACTTCTTCCTCGGCGGCGGCTGTGGCGGCGGGCGGGACTTCCTGCTGGATTGCAGGCCCCGCCCCGTCTCAGGCAAAAGTGCCTGACTTCCGTTTTTGTTATTGCTGTTGGGGGACACGGTAACCCGGGACCGGACCCGACCGCACCGGCCGAGGCTGATCTTTTTTATTTTTTTGGTGTTAGATATCACCTAGACCAATACAGTACTGGCCTCTCTGCTGAGACTGCTAACACACCTTCCTAAGACAGCCCATCACCCCGAGCCCAGCCCTGTGTGTGGCGCTCACCAGTGCTTGTATCGTAACTTTTGCGATTCGCTCGCTTGTAATGTTCTCTAGGGGTCAGGATGCGGTTGGGAGCCGTCAGCCGAGAGGAGGGGGGTACGGCTCGCTCGGCGGAGTGGTCCCCGTGAGTCACAGCTTTACCGGGAAATGTGGTAACCATGGCAATGGCAGTGGACAGGCTGGAGCCGAGACGGCAGCGCCAGCGGCGGATCCAGCGAGGCGACGAGGCGCTGCATCGGCAGACAGGTGAGGCGCTGTGCCCCCCGGGGCTCGGGCACCCTCCCCGGCTCGGGCCGAGTGCTCCGGGCATCCCTCGAGTCCTGGGGGCACGGGTCCCCGCCCTCCACGTGCACACGTGCCCAGGGAGTGCAGGCACAACTTTCAGCACCTCCTTGAACCCAGAAATGGATCTTTATGCATCCCTCCAATCCTGGCTGCACGCGTCCCCGTGCAGCGCCTGCCGCCTGTACCCAGCCCTCCCCGTGCACCCCACCTCCACCGTGCACTTACCTCCGCCCCGTGCACCCCACCTTCGCCCCGTGCACCCCACCTTCGCCCCGTGCACCCCACCTCGCCCCGTGCACTCAGGCACAACTTTCAGCACCTCATTTAGCCCAGAAATGGATCTTTATGCATCCCTCCAATCCTGGCTGCACGCGTCCCCGTGCAGCGCCTGTACCCTGCCTCCCCGTGCACCCACCGCCGCCCCGTGCACTCCGGTACAACTTTCAGCACCTCTTTGAGCCCAGAAATGGATCTTTCTTCTTCCCGCCTCGAATACTGGCTGCACGCGTCCCAGTACAGCGCCCGTACCCTGCCCTCCCCGTGCATTCACCTCCGCCCCCTGCACCCAGCACAATTTTCAGCATTCCCTTGAACCCAGAAATGGATATTTCTTCATCCCGCTCCCATCCTGGCTGCACGTGCCCTGCTCCTCCCGTGTTCCCCATCTGCCTCCCCCCTTCCACTCAAGCAGAACTTTCAGCACCTCCTTGAACCCAGAAATTGATTTTTTGCATCCCTCGAACCCTGGCTGCACGCGTCCCCGCACAGCGCACTTGCCCTGACCCCCCCCACTCCCATGCACCCACCCCTAATGCACCCGTGCGCACAGGCACAACGTTCGGCACCTCATGGAATCAAGAGGAAATATGCGGCAGGATAACCCGCAGAGCAATGCTCACTGATCCTCCGAAGTAGAATTGCCCCTCAGCACATATTGTCTGCATTGTTTGTGACCCCGTAATGTCAGTACTACCCTGCCAGCAATAACTCCTTCATAGCTGCCAATATTTCAGATTGCTGTATGTGACACTTTCATAATTGCAGTGTAATTATGAAGTGACATTTCAACGTCTATGAGTGACACCGAAGTGGGACAAAAAAGACAGTGGCTGCTACCTGCCCAACCACAGCGGCACCAGTGATCACACCAGCTAACTTTGGGATTATTAACAAGGACCCAGGGGACAAGCACGTTTATGTTGTCTCATTTAATAACAATAAAAACAAAACTGTTTCAGACCGCAAGGCTGGAGTGCGAACCCTGTTACTAACAAGGAAAATATGTCTAATAATTTAGTCCAAATGCAGTGCCACCTGGATCAACTTTCAGTTTCAACATTGGCACCCCCACTTGAAGCATGGGAAAGTCAAATGCATAATAAGAAGTGTTTCCTTAGTAACAGAGAAGAGCCGTCTTCGACAAGCAAACTAACAAGACTTTTTTTCTAAGAAAATATAATTCATATTTGATTTTGCTTCTGAAAATCTGGGCTCAGAAAAGGCCTGGATGATTCAGGCCTCTATCGCTTAAATACAACACATATTGCATTACAAATGCTATAGGTGTCACATTTGCAAAAGTTAAAACTATTGGCATTGTAAATGAAAAAGCTATTCATTTCGCTATTTTCAAAACCAACACATAAATAAAACAATAGTCATTTACAATACCAATAGCTCAAACTTTCCTAATGCGAGACCTATTGCATTGCAAATGCTTGTTAGATGTGCTACTGTTATGACTTAATCACTCAAGAATGTCATCGTATGGTGGTCGAAAAGGGGTATTCACGAGAGGTCATGAACCTTGGCCGCCATGGCTGATCATTGCCCGCAGTCAGGCCTCCTCTGTTCTCTCCATCCAGCAGTCTGACTCCGTCAGTGCAGCCTGCTCTTGTCAGTGTTGTCTGCTCTCCCTGCTCAAACCTCCACCAGAGCCACTTCTGTTTCTTGCATGCAGAGTGTCATTTCTGTGGACTGTCGCAGCAGAGCATCCTTGAGCAGACCCTTAGGACTGCACATGTCTCAGGCTAATGAAAAGCTACAAGAACCCCCTTAATCACCAGCGAGTGCACTATGAGCAGTGTGATCCTGGTGCATCACTAGTGAGCGCGGCGCCACCAGTGCTTCACGCTTGCTCTTTCATTTACTGTGAGCCGAAGCACTTATGCGGATACCTTCTCTCTCTCTCCCCCTCCCCCCACCCCCTGCAGCCGCAGTTACGTGTTCTCTTCCCTCGCCACGTCGACGGTCTCCTTCGTCACCGGAGCCCTGGGCATGTGGATGCCACTTTCCCTGTACCGGGCACAGGTCGTGCAGAAGACCATTGAACAGTGAAACCATGGGCCCTGCAGAACCAAGGACAGGTGAAGAGCTATCGAGTGCATTCATTCCAGGCCACAGAGCCAGGGTTGTACCACAATCTCAGGGTGGGGGGGTCTAGCCTCGACGGGGCCAACGCGGCATTCATCCTTGGGCGGTTGGTGACATGAGGGCCCAAGGTAAAAGCTCTAACCTTGAACAGGGTAAGAGCTTCCAGCCTCAACTGGACAGACGTGGCCTTTCATTTTTTGGTGGCTGGTGATTCAAGTCTTGACCAGGTTGACACAGATTTTCATCCTTTTTAGGTTGGTGACTCTAGGGCCTTCTGGTAATATATAACTTTACAAAAAGTATTAATAAAGGACATGTTTAGTCTGTTCACTACCGTGCAAGTGGCCACCGTCTTTCTTCACAATATGCCCAATTCTGGGACCAGAGAGTTTTCATATTCAATATGGTTTTACTTGTTCTTGTGAGAGATTTTGCAGTCAAAATTAACAATCTGCACAAAACCGTCTTTCATGTGAATTCCAGAGAATCATATACTGATTTGCATTTTAAAAAGCAGTTAAATAAATAAATAAAAACGTAAGTAAATATGTATTGAACTGAGTGCATCAAAACATTGAGCATTTGTATAAACCTGCTACGACCTGCCAGTGTCTGCAGCGCAGACTACAGGATAAACAGTGTGGTATGAAAGTATGGTGCAAACGTGTCGATAGATTAATTAAACTGGACCACCAAAAAGACCCAAGATCCGGTCTGATTATTAATTTGCATTTGAAAGCACCGATAGACCATACATAGGAGGCTATTTATAGTTTAATGAGTGACTGTGATGGTGACCCACCATTATATTGAGTTTTAAATATTACCACAGAGAAATATTGTGACAAGAATATGGACTAACAGAATATTGTGAAGTTACGTGAGTATAGGTTTACAGTACTAAGCTTAAATTCTAGCTATCATTGTTTATCAGTATATGCTTCCTTCACGATAATCGGATAGTACTTCGATTCACGATCTTTTGGCCAAAATATTGCATGCCAGTCTTTTTGTCATACACGACTGGCTGCTTAACCAGATTAGGGGGATTAGGATATGCGACAGGCACACATGCTCCGCATTCCTTGGTGATTTGTTTGATGTGGTGAGATCAGAACTCATTCATTGCACATTTTGTGCTGGAGGCTTATGTAGGGCAAAAAACAACCTTTTAATCCACAACACATTTTGCACATCTGCATATGCTCTATGTGGGCCTGTCCATGTAAAAAATGCAATGTTGTCATTATAAAGTCTTTCCTTGCTGTTGTTTGCGAGTTCAGATTTAGTTTTGTTTTATTCCGCCTTTTTGCCGAACTTTTGCATATTACTTTTTTTTGCACAAGACTTTTGACCTTTTGCATACTACAGCTTTTTCAACTTCACATTTCCAGTTGGCACTGGTACATGATATAGGTCTAGTGGAAGGCACCAATCATTATCTTGTGTTGCTGCTATCAGCTCATATGACTGGACAAGTCTGACTACCCATCACTATTGGAAGTAAGTATGCCTTTATCTCTTGCATGCTTTGTTAGCTGGACGATTGTGCTCGTTGTCAATCACTACTAACATGTTGCAGTCTTGACTTTTTGATTCACCGATTAAAAAAAAAAAAAAGCATTTGCAATGCAATAGGTCTTGCATTATTAAAGTTGGAGCTGTTGGTGTTGCATTATTTAGCAATGCCAATAGCTCAAACTTTAATATTGCGAGACCTATTGCATTGCAAATGCTTGTTTCTTTTTGTTTAAGCACTCCTTGAGCTTGTGTGTGTTGTCTAGCTGCATCTATAATATGCTTCTCTCTTTTCATTTTATTTGCTGATCCACATTGGACCGGCAAATTAATAAAAGAAAAATATTTAGCTGCATCATTTTGGCGGTGCATGGGCCAATAAAATGACAAAACAGGTTCTTTCTTCTTATTTAGCCATTCTGCACAGCATCTGTAATCCTACACAGCTTGGCTAAAGGGAAATGGCAAGGCCTTTAGGCTTTGCCAATGCTGGTTACATTTTGCAGACTCCATTGGTTTGCACAGCTCTTGACCAATCTTTTAAATTAAAGCCAATATTGAAAGGAATGCTTCACATTATGTCATAATTAGAAACATTTCAATATGTGGCTGCCAAACACAAATGTCTCCCAAACAGAATGCAGCAGTTATACATGTGTGGATGACTGGGTCCACAAACGCTATGAAAAGAGAATATTATAGAGGATTGCATAGAGGAGGCGGGGAAGGCTGGGTTTATTTGATTATATATCGGAAGAACGTCAAAATGTTATAGATGCTAATCGACGGAGTGTTTTCAGAAATCTGGCAAGCGATGAAAATAAATGTGTTAGCCATTAACCGGAAGAGAAGCCACAGGAAAGCGCGTAATACAACAAATTTTACAATGGATATACTAATGTCATTTGGCATAATTATTTAATGAGGTTTGATTGCAAACTTGTGATACTCGTGCCCGAACATTGTTGAATGTGTTACCATACATTTGTGTATTATCTCATTTTAATCAAATTGATAATTCTCAAGTTTCCCTATTCTATTCCAATTTCTGAAATAATTCTGGTACTTATATACACAAGATAGAGCCATTATAATTTCAGGACTACAAATAGTGGAACGAAACACTCAAACACGGACTTAACTACTTATGAGCAGCAGTATATTACAGCTGCTATGCATGCTCTGTTTCAATGTATTTCCCTTTAGAGCACACGCAGAATGGGTCGTTACAAATCATTTGCAACCCAATATGCCACATAGCCCGTTATCTCAACATACTTTTCCATGAGTTTAAACGCATTCATAGTGAGTCCCAGCTGACGCATTAGATAGAATAACGAATACAATATATTACCAGATCACTACTTACATAGATCTTCGGTATAATCAGGCTGGCTGATGTCCGCACTCGCAATCCGCTATTGATCTTTTAAACGGATGTCATTTGTGCGTAATTATATCACTTCCGGGTCGTATAACAACCAATCCCCCAGCAAAACTTTTACCGGAAGGCGTCTGTGAGCTGGAGGTACTGCTAATGCGCAAGGCGACCAAGGGATAAAACCAAACAGGCACATTATCCAATCCTAGTGCCCCATGCAGAAGTCCGAAGAGCTTATTGGCTGTGGAGCCGGCACGTGCTTTAGTCCGAGCACTCCCCCTATAGTCGGAGTTTGCAGCATCCCAGTCCAGACCAGAACATCTGGATGTGGTTGGACTAGCGTTGTGCGTGGTGAGTTATTCACTGAACGAAGCGTCGGACAGGCTAAGCTGGGCTCTTACCGTCTACCGGCGGATGGGTTGGACTGAAGAGCGTAGTCGCTAAGAGTGAGCTGTGGTTTAGCTCGCACATTTTTTTATTGACATCTGGCATACTGGCATGCTGTTTTGGCTGCTATCGACTTTCCTACGGCTCGTCTCTGCTCGTGAAATCTTATGGGGCGTGTCTGGAACCTGGAGGGGGTAACGCATGATACGGGGTGGCCAGTAAACATCATGTGACATTTGAAGGATTTACTGTCTGCCACTGGATATTCAGCTTGTAAAGAGACTGTTGCGTGATTCACATCCTGCTGCTACACTGATTTATCCCCGCCACACCCAAGTTTTTCACAGGTCTTTAAAATAGGATTTACATCCCTTTCGAACTGGCTAACGAGTCTGTTTTGTTCACTAGTTCCGGTTTGGGTCCCCAAGCTGCCTATTCGCTATTCCTTAAATGTGTATTTTATTTTTTCTGCCACAGCCGGAGAATGCATTTAGGTTAAAGGCATCCAACAAGAAGGGAAGCCGCATTTCCAAAATAAAAATACCCGCCATTGGTTGTTGTTTAAAGTCTGCAAAGGCCTCGCCTTGAAACTAAATAGGGCTGTAAATAAAATGGTATGTATTAATTTGTAACATGACTTTTCTGTTTTTGTCCCTTTTGTTTAATTAAACTTAAACTGTAATTATTAGTCGTGGATTATTAATGTAGCTCCAGAACACATTTAAAAGAGCTTTCTACTTGCTGTTTGAAGTATGCACAGATACGTGCTAAAAATACTGGTTTTAGGTGATTTTGCTTATTTTTGTACTGACTGGGACATCAAAATACTGGTGGTGCCGTTAGAAATCCGATCAGCTGGCTACCCCAGTCAGGATAGTGAAAGTTTGTTGCAGGATCAGCCCATTATTTATTTTCTCCACCCTCCATCCCTGATTGATGCCATAATAGCAATAGTTGAACATATCTGATACCCAATGCCAACTGTCAATACGATACTGAGTTACTCCATTTGTCTGGGTATACATCCTAAATTCAGACAGCTTGCTTCTCATTCCCATCACTCAACCTTTACCTGTACGCTCTCCCTGCACTCACAGCGATCACACTGGTCACCATGAACTCACGCCATTAACCCACGCCATTCACCCTCCTCCTACCCTCCACTTGCATGAGCACATCACTCACCCTGCACCACATGAACCTCCATACACTTTTCACCGCTCACCCTACACTCCCAGCGATCACACTACACTCACGCTGTTACCCTACACTCACACTGTTCATCCTCCTCTTACTCTGTGCTCACACAAACACACTGTTCACTGTTCACTCATGGTGACCACACTGCACTCATTCCCATCGCCATGAATTCGCACCATTCTCCCTCCACTTAACATGCGGTCAAATGAGCACACTGCTTACCCTGCACTCTGTGATCAACTGCACTCGGACCACTCACGCTTTTCACCATCCACTTACACAAGCACACTACTCACTCTGCACTCGTGTCATTTCACTCACCTGTCACTCTCACTGCTTACTTTGCAATCTTACTCAAACAAGCACATCACACTCCATGGATTAATTCCTCTCACTCTGGACTGTCACCCGCACCCAAACTCGTATTTCACATCACTCACCCTGCAGTCACTCCTCACAACCTACTCACACAGTCACATCGCTCACTGTGCACTCGCATAGCACTCCTGTCTGGCACACAGCTCACCCTTCACTCCCATCTTCACGCAAATGGGCACAGCACTCGCATCACTCAAACAAGTACAGCACTCACCCTGCACTCCCCTCTTTCACCCTGCACTCCCATGGACAAACCACTTGGACTTCATTCATACAGGCACTCTTCATCCTGCCTTCCTTCAGGACAACAGTCTGCCGAAACTCATTGGGACTCACCACTCACTCTGCACTAATTCTTTTTACCATGCACTCACCAGTCACTCTGAGATCACCCTTCACTGTCACCGCTCATCTGCAGCACACATAGGCACACCACTCACACTGCTCACACCACCCTGCACTCGCTTCTCTCATTCTGTAAGCTCACTTCACCGACTCGCACATGAGCCTGACTCTCACATTGCATTCATCCAGCTCAGCTGACACTCACATTTGCACATTTTTACCCTACACTCGCACCACTCAAGCTGCACTCACTCGCACCACTCACCATCATCCAGCACTTACATGAGCACACCTCTTTATCTGCACATATAAAAATTACACAACTCTCATGAATATACACATTTCTACAAAAGCACCCACACCATACCTGCTCTTTTCGTGGTACTAGATGCCTACTTAATTCCATCTTCAACAACAGTGCTGGTGCAAGAAGGGAGAGTAGACTGAGAATATGGAAAAGCAGAAGGAGGGAGACTAGGGCTGAGGCTTTGGGGTATGGTGCTGGATTGCGGATCATGTGACACCTTCAATCGTTTCTGGCTTTCCATTCACCACAATGCTTTATTCCAGTACACATAGTTTTTTTTATACATTGTAAATTGGGTCTCAAAGTACTAAAATGCAAAGTGTTATACATTGTAAGTTGGGTCTCAAAGTACTAAAATGCAAAGAGTTATTGGATGAAATCCATGGTTGCCGAAGAAGTCAAGCATTTCGTAAGCTCAGTTGGAATGCTGTGATAGTACATGTTAGAACGTGGGTTAGTTCATTTCCACGCTCTGTAACTGCTTGATCACATGTGAAACCAAATATAAGTCCTGTACAGCTATTTTAGGGAAGTGCTCTTTTCATTCACATCATACTTGTAACAAACATTGACATGGCATTATATTATTTATATTGAATAGCGTGCAGAGAATATTTTTTATTAAGCTTCACTAAAAGGCAAGTATAGCAGAAGCAGCAGAGCAAGCTTTTCTAACACAATAAAAACAGATTGACTAAGTGTAGTATGACTGGCAGTGTGTGTGAGTGTGACAGAGTGCAAAGGTATAAATGATTGCAAGAGATATAGTGAGAATGTGAGTGTGCATGTGTGTTCTGCATGCAAGTGTGCTGCTGGTATGGCATACTTGAGGTTATTCTTGTCTTATGGACAAGGTCGCTAATAGTATATAAATGAGAGGTGTTACCTCTGGCAAACTGAATCCCTGAAATACTATGAAGACTCCGTCATTGGCTGTGGGAACTTGAACTGCTAACTGAGAAAGCCACTAACCCAGTCATACCCAACGGCAGGCCCACAGAACAAGCGCCCCCAAACCTTGCCTAAGGTTGTGACATGATGCACGTAATTCTTAGCCTATGGAATGGATCCATAGCAAAATGTTGGAACTGATATTTTAGGTAACTCTTGTCATAAGATTTCCTGGACTCATTTTAAAGTGGGTGTCAATGGCAAAATGCTCACTCTTGTTTACCAGAGGGAATTTTAGAGCTTTCCATGACTGGCTGAAGTATCCATGGTACATTTCTGGCACTGTCATATTGAATGTACTCCTTGGCATAAGGGGCTCACCCATGACAACATTATGACCTTGGTCTAGTGGCAGTAATTCTTGACTTAAACATTTGAATAAAAGGAGATCTGCTCCTAGGAAAGACGAGGCTTCCCGGTTGTGCCACGAAAGTACTGGAATATTTCATTAATGTCTTATAAGGGTCTGGAGCGTTTAAGAAATTTGATCCCAAAAACTCTCAGGGTAGTAGTCTACTCTCCCTTAAAATATCTATAGAAATGTTTTGCATTTTTTTGCTTGCTCGTATTTGGGGGAAGTATCACCCCGCACCACTTGCATAGATCTTTTTCCTCATAAAATAGCTATGTGGATAGCTCTGACCCCATTTCTGGAAATGTTTGGCCTGCCCGATTCCTGGCAGCAAGACTGGCTTTAGGGTGGTGTCACCGCTGCAGCTGCACCTGGCGTTGACTATGGAGGGGGCTCTTTTAAAAAATATTTTTGGTTTAAAAGCACAAGAACTTCCTTGTGCATCAGGCAGTTTTCAGGCAAGTCTAGTGATTAATATTCCTACTAGTGAGGGTTCGGAATTTTGTCTAGTGGTAGTTTTGGCTCATCGTAGAGTAGCACACAGTGTTAATGTGCCTGCTGCTAAGAACATTTACCTTGCAGATCATAGAACTGAGTGTGAGTAAACTATGAGTACTATTTAAAAAAAAAAATGAAATGTACATCATAGAGAGGCTGCGGAGAGATAAGGTGCACTGTTGGAGAGTGATAATGAGGGAATTCATGTAGAAGGAGGTTATGGGGAGGAGAGCGCCAAAAAGAGAATGTTATAAAGACTGCTGCCAGCGCTCAAGCTGGCCCTGGCTGGTAGTCCTAGCCCCCCACCCCCTGAAGTTCGGGTCTAGTTGTGTCCCTGATGACACAATTATACAGGTCACATTCTGCATGGCACCCATGCTCTCAAGCATTTGAGACACTTTAATATCAGATCATTCCGTTATGATGTTCTTTTTGTAGGTTGATTCTCTCATCTGCTAAAAGAAATACCTTTTCCATGAATGTTGTTTTGCCATTTGAGCACGATAGCCTCTAGTCTTTTCATTTTGACTTGTGGTAAATCGCGACTTTTAATAAAGAATTGTGAAGGCCACACAATTATAAAAATATTAATAAGGTGACCTGTTCTCAGACTGCCGTACAAAGCAGTCGTTCCAAAAACTCAAAACAATATAGTAATGAGTGGCTTACGCTTGACAGCCATCTCATGCGCAACATAAAACTCCCATACACCATGCAAGCAATGAGTGACTTAACAGTTACTCAGTCATGTCATGAACAGTAGGAAGCATGAGTGGCTTAACACATAACGGGCATCTCATGCATAGCAATAAAAACAATGAGTGACTTAGAAGCTAATGGTCATCTCATGTACCACAACCAACAAGTGATGCTACTACATCTTACAGCCATTTCATCCAGAGCACAAAATAATGAGTGACTAAACAAAAACTTAGTGTCATCCCATACACAACCACAAAATGGTGATATAGTAGTCTTGTCATATATCACAAACAAGAAAATGCTTAATTATTATCAAACATCGAAATAAAAACATGTTAAGTGAAAGGAATAAGTACAACAATTACAAACTAATCACTCCTAACAAAAACACCTTACCATATCAATGAGTGTGCTTTTTGGCACTTTACTCTAATAGCTCTTTAATGTTGGAGCAAATGTTCGCAGTATATTTGCCTCCTGTCACATCACGTGCAGTTCTATTGACATGGATTTCTGTAGTGATTTTCATTTTCTCACTTCTCTATAATTCCTGCATATACCTACTCCTTTTTAGGTCTCGCACCTGTGAACGGATCGCGAAGAGGCCTATTGCAATCAGTTCTGCTAACAAGGAGCCAAAGGAAACAAGAGATGGGCACGCGCGTAAACGAATCGGGTCGCGCACGCGTTCACCATCTCCTGTCTCCCATGGCTCCTTGTAGACGCACAGACGCACAGACGCACAGACGCACAGACGCACAGACGCACAGACGCACAGACACACAGACACACAGACACACAGACACACAGACACACAGACACACAGACACACAGACACACAGACACACAGACACACAGACACACAGACACACAGACACACAGACCCACAGACACACAGACACACACTCACTCACTCACTCACTCACTCACTCTTCCCCCCTCATCCCCCCTCACTCACCGGGCTATTTTCTCATGTCCCTCTTCCTCCGCAGCGGGTCACTCTCGGCGGCAGCAGGCTCGGCGTGTCTTCTCCGCGATCCACAGCTTGCGCCGGGACAGCCGATGTGCACGGCGACAGCGTCTCGTGCGCTCCCACTGCGGTTTTGCGCCCGGCGATCCATGAGTAGCTGTGTGAGCTCTTGCTAATTGTTTGATTGGCTGTCAGGTCTCGAAAGCAGAACTGTGAGCTAGGATTGGGCGAGAGAACGTTAGCTCGCCGTTCATTGGGTGTGAGAATGTATCTGCCCTTGTTATATTAAGTCTTTAAGTCATGCATTAACGTAGTGCATTGTCAAATTGCACTGCTTGATTTATTATTTGTGGTTTATATGAAATGGCAATCTCATGTCCTTTGGCATTTTAGTAGTGCGGTAACAACTTTCCAAATAGTACAGAGGTTTCCAACGGAACGGAATCTGATTTTATGACTAGAGACTGCTGCCCCCTTGTGGAAAATGTTAATACTTGTTTTCTGATAGCTAACCTCTTTCTAGGATCTAGGTTGTCACTAATAATGAAGTCTGTTAATTGTAAATATCCAAACGTTTATTTCCAGCACTGCGTGTTGACAGCGGTAAGTCCAAGACAGTAATAACAACAGCTGTCATTCCCACCATATATGTGCCTTACCCCCAATACAAATGAAGCTCCACGTGCCCCACCGCTAACACCAACCTCAAATGCATTATGTGACGGACGACTGCCTTATATGAAAATGGACACGACCCTGAAACAAGGTTTACGCTCAAGACTACATCAAACATGAGTGCAACAACTGCATGCCATGCTTGTGTGTACAACCATCTACATCCCACCGGGCAAAATGTGTGATTATCTAGTAAGCTCAATCTTCATGTTTATCCCTGACATTAGTATTTCGGAGGATTCCCCTAAGGTAATATTTGTAGGTGATCTAAATGCAAAACTGTCCAACTCTGCATGTTCGTCCTTTGTAACTTTAGAAAAGGAAAATGCCTGTGCGATCCCTGAGGTAGTGTTTCCCAGAGGCGCCTGCTTCACGAGGGCGTAAGGGACATTGATAGGGGAGTAGAAGAATAAAATTCCAGCAGCTTAGCAAACCAGCATTTGCAATGCGATTGGTCGCGCATTTACGCGAGTTTAAGCTATTGGCATTGGAAATGGCAATGCCTTTTATTTATGTTTTAAAAACCGAATCATAAAAAAAGGCATTGTCATTTACAATGCCAATAGCTCAAACTTACGTAAATGCGAGACCTATTGCATTGCAAATGTTTGTTTTAGGTTTCTCTTGTGAAATCTCATGTACTTAAGAAAATAAATATCTTAAAAGGTGCTTGCAAACCACCCATTACCATCCGTAAGCTTTGCGGTCACTCAATTTCTTGTTTCTCAGTGGTTGGCAAAAAACACAGTTGATGGACAGATTGTAGAACAATGTCATACATTTACCCCAGTACAAGGATCTGGGCCTAAATCCATCGTTTTTTTGCACTCCACACCACCCTGGGTTAGACACTAGCTATATGCAAATCAGCTCTGACCCTGTGCCTCATGGGAACAATCCAGTCCGAACTACCAAGCCATGTCTTTCCCAGACCGGAATCAAACATCCAAGGACCGGTTTCTGGCTATCAGCCTTCATCAGCCTGGATAGCTTGACTCCAGTGGTGTGGAGAGCCTGGGACTCACGTCTGAGCATCCCCAGCCCACTCGGGGTGAAATTGCAAAAAACACAGTTGATGGACAGAATGTAGAACAATGTCTTACATTCACCCCAGTACAAGGATCTGGGCCTAAATCCATCGTTTTTTTGCACTCCACACCACCCTGGGTTAGACACTGGCTATATGCAAATCAGCTCTGACCCTGTGCCTCATGGGAACAGTCCAGTCCGAACTACCAAGCCATGTCTTTCCCAGACCGGAATCAAGCATCCAAGGACCGGTTTCTGGCTATCAACCTTCATCAGCCTGGATAGCTTGACTCCAGTGGTGTGGAGAGCCTGGGACTCACGTCTGAGCATCCCCAGCCCACTCGGGGTGAAATTGCAAAAAACACAGTTGATGGACAGAATGTAGAACAATGTCATACATTCACCCCAGTACAAGGATCTGGGCCTAAATCCATCGTTTTTCTGCACTCCACACCACCCTGGGTCAGACACTGGCTGTTGGAAATGGGATCCCTTGCTGGCCAGGGCTTTCGCCAAAGTCAGTCAGAGACCACCATTCCCAAGGTCAGGGCAAGGGAGTTACACGCCAGGATAACCCCTGCTCACCCTCTAGGTAACGTGGCGCGAGCAGCAAGGCTAAACCTGGAGGCGATGTAAGTTAAGTATTTGCGCATGCACCCCAGCAACAACACCCAGGACCCACCACAAAGGAAACTCCACACAAGGTTATATAAAAATAGCCTTTGTATTACACCAAAGTACATTAGATAAAACACACACTTTACAATGTGCCAGAGGCACGGGCAGAATTTACAGGGGATATTTACAAGACAGGGCCACCTGGACCACTGTCAGGAATCAGCACTTTTAGAAGTAACAATACAATACTTGTAGGCCTAGAACTTAGAACATAGCCTATCAGACAGTACCTTCCGTCCTGGTTGCACGGGATAATGCGAGTGATCTCAGTAAACTTGAGCGGGCGGCCCAGCGAAGGGGCGCGGCTCAGGGTAGAGCGGCGCGGCTCGAGGCTTGGACGGGCGGCCGGCAAGGTACAAGCGTTTCTCTGGGGCGACCAATGTGTGCGGCTCAGAAGAGGAGGGGGAGGCAGGATGCGGGCGGCCCAGCGAAGCGGCGCGGCTCAGGGGAGAGCTGCGCGGCTCGAGGCTTGGACGGGCGGCCGGCACGAGCTGCCGAGGGGAACGAGCGAGGCACACTTCAGCGAGGCCCCAGGGGCCCAGGGAGATCAGACAAGTCCCAGCAATTTGGCAGGGAAGACACCAATGAGTCCACTGGTCCTGGGACTCTGGTCAGGGGGCAAGCTCAGTATCAAGCCCTTGGAATATCACTTAGTACATAACAGAACATCACTGTAACACAAAATAGGACATAAAGCACACAAGCACACAACCAGTACCCACTGGTAACTGGTAAGTCCCCCCTACGCAATCCTAACCACCCTAGGAACAGGTCACGCAGGGAACCAGGACCTTACTAGCACCACCTGCACTAGCAAGAACAACCACCTCAGTATCACAATACAAGTAGGGGCATAGACCTGGGGACAAAACACATGATGCAGAACCTACATTCAGCGGTGTAAGGAACACATGACGCATCGACACACGTTCAGCGGTGTAAGGAACAGGGCACATAATGTATCAACAACACATTCAGAGGTGCAGAACACAGGGTGCGCAAAACATACTACACATTGTACATTTCCTAACACCCAAAAGCAATAGGACATAGATCATAACAGCATCTAAACCTTTAGCGCAGAACTCACAAAGTCCAGGTTGCGCCACTGCGCCAGAACCTAAACGTAGCAGCTGCCCACTACTTGCTGGGCAGCTGAGGGACAGAACAGGGGGGCCTAAACGCTGCAGCTGGCACTAAGTGCTGCGCAGCTGGGGAAAGGCCAGGGATGAAGGAGTGCGCCTCACTCCTAAAGTCCAGAGTACATGTCCCTAGGAAGCAAAATACCTAAACGGTGCAGCTGCCCACTAATTGCTGGGCAGCTGGAAAACAAATCTGCGACAGGGGCCCTCACCGGCCCCTCAGGACAAGGATTGCGCCCAACTGAGCCCTCTGGCTCTAAAACATCACTTGCCCGTCGTTGGAGCCCTCTAGGCTCTCAAACTAAGCAATGCCCCCTGAGCCTCCCAGGGCTCGTGGATAGGGTCGGGGTAGGCGGAGTCCCTCTCGGGGCTCTAACATCAATGCTGCCCCCGGGGTCGCTGGAGCGGCCCTCTGCCATCTGGGGCCGCTCAATAGGGGAAAGAAAAACCGGCCCTGGAGCCTTTCATTAGGCTCAAGAGCAGGTAAGGCCCCCACAAGCCTTTCACTTAGAGGGGAGGGGCGGGCACTGGGCCCCGAAGCCCCCCCTCCCTTCACGGGCACTCACCGGTCTCGCGGCGGCTGGGGGGAAGGAGAGCTCCCGCTCCTCGGGGCTCTCCTGTGCTGCGGGCTGGACTCCTTGGCCGGGGCTCCCTCCATTACATGGGAGCCCCGCAACACCGGCGCTGCCCTTGGCTGGCTGCCCCGGGCTCTCCCCACCTCACGGGAGCCCCGGGCGGCCATCGCTCCGCCTCAATCCTCTTCCGGTCGGCGGCGGTGGGCAGCCAATCCCAGCGCGGCGGCGGGCGGGACTTCCTCCGGCAAACCTGAAGTCCCGCCCCGCGTCAGGCACCGTAGTGCCTGGCTTCCTGTTTTGCGGCGCTCGGGCCGCGGGGGTGAATCTCGGGGGTATTTACGAGGGGTGGCACCCTCGAGAGATTAAATAAGCACTCGAGCGAGGTAGGCACTCGCTGGGGGTCAGGGGCCCCTTACAGAACGGGCAAATGCCGGGTGGGCACCGGCTTGAATGAACAGCGCTCCCAAGCGCTGTGGGCAGAAATATAGCGCTTCCAGCGCTATATGCAGGATACAGCGCTCCCAAGCGCTAGGAAGGAAATACAGCGCTCCCAGCGCTATGAAGGCACAAAAAGCAACAAGTCCTTCAGTAATCCAGTAATCAGCAGTCCAGGGGCTGGGCAGGGCTCAGGGAGGCAAGCCTTCCCCTGAGCCCAAGCAGCAGCACGCCCCTGGCAAGATTCAAGTTGGGAACAAGAACATTTTTCAAGAGGTTACAGCCTCTTTTTATACAGAGCAAATCCTTTGTCTAAGGGCAGGGTGGGGGCGGAACCAGTCGCAGCTGGTTCTTGAGTACTCTTGATGGCCCAACCACCCATTTCATTCACTGGGGAGGCTAGGGTCATCAGTCACACCACAGGGGGGCGGAGCCAGCATTGTGTGGGGAAAACCCAGCCCATCCAGGACACAGGTACACTCCTCCCACACATCACTCATGCTAATCTCACACTCACCACCGGGCAGACCCATCCAGACTTCCTGGAGCCTGGCATGCCAGCCAGCTCCAGCCAATCACACTCCAGCACCCTCACTGCACACATATCTCAATGTCCAGAAGTAGCACTTCCCTTCTAGACACATACATGCCGCATACACCATCTCGCAGCATTCACTCTCACGAGTTCACACATACTAAACTCGAGCCTGCACTCACGCATCAGGAACTACCAGGGACACACACATTCCCCATGCATTCCTATGGGAGGGCAGGCCTATCTCACACACGCACTCAGGGAGCACACGCACTTTACACTGCGCCACAGTGTCAAAGTGCGCAAAGACCAGAAATCACTACACTTCAAGGCAAAAAGTTCAGCGGTGAACCTGCCACAAGGCCCAAGTCCAACACTGGCTATATGCAAATCAGCTCTGACCCTGTGCCTCATGGGAACAGTCCAGTCCGAACTGCCAAGCCATGTCTTTCCCAGACCGGAATCAAGCATCCAAGAACCGGTTTCTGGCTATCAGACTTCATCAGCCTGGATAGCTTGACTCCAGTGGTGTGGAGAGCCTGGGACTCACGTCTGAGCATCCCCAGCCCACTCGGGGTGAAATTGCGAAAAACACAGTTGATGGACAGAATGTAGAACAATGTCATACATTCACCCCAGTACAAGGATCTGGGCCTAAATCCATAGTTTTTTTTGCACTCCACACCACCCTGGGTTAGACACTGGCTATATGCAAACCAGCTCTGACCCTGTGCCTCATGGGAACAGTCCAGTCCGAACTACCAAGCCATGTCTTTCCCAGACCGGAATCAAGCATCCAAGGACCGGTTTCTGGCTATCAGCCTTCATCAGCCTGGATAGCTTGACTCCAGTGGTGTGGAGAGCCTGGGACTCACGTCTGAGCATACCCAGCCCACTCGGGGTGAAACTGCAAAAAACACAGTTGATGGACAGAATGTAGAACAATGTCATACATTCACCCCAGTACAAGGATCTGGGCCTAAATCCATCGTTTTTCTGCACTCCACACCACCCTGGGTTAGACACTGGCTATATGCAAATCAGCTCTGACCCTGTGCCTCATGGGAACAGTCCAGTCCGAACTACCAAGCCATGTCTTTCCCAGACCGGAATCAAGCATCCAAGGACCGGTTTCTGGCTATCAGCCTTCATCAGCCTGGATAGCTTGACTCCAGTGGTGTGGAGAGCCTGGGACTCATGTCTGAGCATCCCCAGCCCACTCGGGGTGAAATTGCAAAAAACACAGTTGATGGACAGAATGTAGAACAATGTCATACATTCACCCCAGTACAAGGATCTGGGCCCAAATCCATCGTTTTTTTGCACTCCACACCACCCTGGGTTAGACACTGGCTATATGCAAATCAGCTCTGACCCTGTGCCTCATGGGAACAGTTCAGTCCGAACTACCAAGCCATGTCTTTCCCAGACCAGAATCAAGCATCCAAGGACCGGTTTCTGTAGTTGGCAGCACCTGGGTCACTTCATCAGATTTCACTTCCGCTTTCCTCAGTTGTTCCCTGGAACTTGGGCCAAGTATAATTTCTGGCAGTCTCCTCCTACTAGCCGCTTTCTCCTTTCTACTTTTAGTTTCTCTTCCTTTCTCCTTTAGTTTCCTTCCTTTTGTCCTTCCTTTTTTTAGGTCGAGCTGGCGTTGGAGCGCGAAGCGCTCCCGCCAGCGAGACTATAGTCACCTTCCTCCCTGTCAAGGGAGTAACAGCTGTGAACGAGCCCGATACAGACCTGGGCACGAGCCGACCCAGGTCTGTGAACGCGCTTCAAGGTTGAGCAGCTTGTGCACGTTTGTTGGACGTCAGGCGCTGCAAGCCCGCCAGACCAATTATCCCAGCATGAAACTCTACTTCCTGAGGCGCCACAAGACCAATTATCCCAGCAGGAGTCTCCACTTCCTCAGGCGCTGCAACAATTATCACAGCATGAGACCCACTTATCACAGCATGTCAACAGGCGCCCCAGGCTGCTGGAGCACTCAACTATAATTAATGTGCAGTTGAGTGCTCCAGCAGCGTGGGGCGGCTCTCTGCATGCTGTGATAATTATCACTTTGGGGCCTCATGCTGTGATAATTAGGGCGGCATGCTCTATTTGCAGCACTGAACATTTTCAAAGAAGGCGAAGCAGTGACATTCATTGGAGACACTCACCCTCAGCCCTCACCCCCTCACCCCTCACACACCTCCCAGGTAGACTGCATCAGTGGCCCACGTGCAGCGCTTTCATTTTGTCTGTCAGCTGTGAATAGTTGCACACCCAACACTAGTATTACTTTTTTTTTTTTTACTGGTACATTCGTTTTTTGCACTGTAAAAGTAGGACTACAAATACCAGAATTCAAAGCAAAAACAAGTATTGCCAAAGCCAATAGGTCTAGTCTTGGCCTACTAATGCAATGGTTAATTTTTCGTTTATTTTAAGCGCGTGGCACGAAAAGAAAAAGAAAATCTGCCACCACCTAAACTTGGGCTGCCATATGCTTCCATTAAAAATTCTTAATGTAGAAAAGAATCCACTAGTGTGACTATTTTACTAGTGATGTTTTTTTTTTTAAGTAACGACCCGTTCAGTGTGTGTATATATATATATATATATATATATATATATATATATATATATATATATATATATTACCTACTGGCGGTCGCCAGTAGGTATATATAGTTAGGATTTTTTCTCTATGGGATTTTTGAAAATTCTATGTCTAATAACTTTGGCGTTTGTGGACGGAATTGGCTGAAATTTTCAGGAAAATGGCACATTTTGTTTCTGAGCAGCCCTTGAAAATTGGGGGGGGGGTTCGTCAAGGGGGGGCCGAGAAAAAAGGGGGGTCCCAAAACGTGTTTTTAACATTGAGTTTTCCATAGGGCGGTTGGCCTCACTTTTAGCCCGAACGGCTGAATGGATTTGCACGAAACTTGGCAAAATTGTAGGGACTGGTAGCCCGATGTGCCTTTTGTAGGTCTCAATATATGTGCTCCAGTGGATTTTGAGAAATTAACGTTTAAAAAAAGATATATATCTGTAACAGCGGACCGGGCAGCGTCCCAGGACGCGTACTTTTCGCGCAACGGAGCTTTGTGAAGCGAAGCTGATTGGTTCTCTGGCGTCTGTCAACATTCCAAAAAGTCCGTAGCGGCCGCCATCTTGTCTCTCGGTAGGATCGAGAGACAAGAGGAGGCCAAAACAAAGGGGGAAATAACCATAAGGGGGCATAGTAGATCCTCGCTGACCCCCTAGGTTTGATGTGGAGGTTTTAAAAGGGCCCCGCGGGGCAAAAAAAATAATAATAATAATAATCGAACGGCTGAATGGATTTGCACGAAACTTGGCAAAATATTAGGGACTGGTAGCCCGATGTGCCTTTGCTAGGTCTCAATATATGTGCTCCAGTGGATTTTGAGAAATTAACGTTCAAAAAAAGATATATATCTGTAACAGTGCTCCGCTTCGCGTAACGGAGGTTTGCGAAGCTGATTGGTCATTCTGTCAGTGGGCTATAGTTGGGCTACATCTGGCTGATATTTGGGCTACATTTGTTTTTTTGTGTGTCTGGCGGCCATCTTTGGGCTACATTGGGCTTCATTGGGCTACATTGGGCTACATTTGGGCTCCAACATATATATAGGCCAATGTAGCCCAATATATATTTTTCAAAGTTAATTTTCGTAAAAACCACTGGAGCATATATCTTGAGACATAGCAAAGGCACATCGGGCTACCAGTCCCTACAATTTTGCCAAGTTTCGTGGAAATCCATTCAGCCGTTCGAGCTAAAAGTGAGTCCAACCGCCCTATGGAAATGAAGGAAATGAATGGGTAATTTGTAATTAGCAAATAGCTAATCGCAAACTAGGAATGGTAAAGAATCGCTATTTATTCCTTAAAGTTCGCTATTTAGGAAATGCAAAAAACTTTGATGATACATATGGCGGTTCATCTCTAACAAGATAAGAAGCATAGGGATACATTTATGATGACTGGCGCATCACCAGGGATGTGTTAGTCATTCTGTGCCGCTGTTCCGTCACCTATGGTGTGCTGCATTTACAATGCGGCGCATCATGGGGCAAAAACAGCACAGATGCGTGATGTATCTGTGCCGTAAAGGTGGCGCATTGCTGGAGTTGTATCGCAAGTGTGATGAAGCTCCAGCAAGGGTCGGGGGTGCCCCTGTCGCAGGGTTTCTGTTCTCACACAGAACTGTGGACAGAGGATTGGAACCTCGGCGAATTAGGGTGTCCCAAAACTCACGTTAGTAATCAAAAACTCCTTAGCAAGCTAGGTACAGTGTCACATTGGATATAACAAACTCTCAATGTTTAGACAATCCAGAATATGAACTTATAGTACCTCAGGATACGTGGAACTCATGAACAGTCGGTCGTTATATATTTCTTAGAAACCAGAACATGGAGTTAAGAAGAACACATGTGTATTTGAAATGTTTATTTACTAATGCCGTCTTCTCAGGCGTAGTATCTTAGATAATACAAGTACACATATTATCAGTAGCAAAATTACCAGCATAGTTACTAGTACATAAAAAGCGAATGGTGATAGTATGTTAACATGCTGTAAATGAATAAGAGTTAGCAACACTTATAAGCAGCCGCGGGCCGTGGAGGGAGTTACGGTGAGGCAGGGAGGCGGGGAGGGGGAGAAGCAGGGTGGAGAATACAAGTACACATATTATCAGTAGCAAAATTACCAGCATAGTTACTAGTACATAAAAAGCGAATGGTGACAGTATGTTAACATGCTGTAAATGAATAAGAGTTAGCAACACTTATAAGCAGCCGCGGGCCGTGGAGGGAGTTACGGTGGGGCAGGGAGGCGGGGAGGGGAAGGGGCAGGGTAGAGAGGGCTCCACCCTGCTTCTCCCCCTCCCCGCCTCCCTGCCTCACCGTAACTCCCTCCACGGCCCGCGGCTGCTTATATCTCACCCTCCCTAATACACATATTATATTATTTGCTAAGAAGGTCTCTTTGTGTTGGTTTAGGGCGTGCCCATACTTTAGTGTCTTAGATTTGAAGGAATCACATCAGCATACACCAGCTCTCTCTTCATGTGAACCGCATCAACTGTTGTGTATGTGTGTTCGGCAAAGCAATAGAAAAACCGGCCTCATGCCCAGAATTGGCAGAAGTTGCACTTATGTTATGAGTATGAAGTCGTGGAGATCAGACCTCATAACAATTCTGTATCGTGTTGTTCTTGAAACTTTAGCACTCGCTGTACAGATATAGTTTAACAAGCAAAGCAGATAGTAGAGCAATAACATATTATTCTCATGTAAACCACGATGAACTACTAGGTGGAAAGCTAAAGCAACAACTAAGTGTCGTGTGCAGAAGTTGCAAAAAAGGAAAAATGGCGTTTAAACCGGTAATGAGCCCATGCTAACTTAACACGGTGTAAAGATATCCAGGACCTAGATGACACCTCCCCATGATCCGGAAACGAACTGAATAAGATAATAGAAGTGCCATCTCATGAGAGCAGATTGCAAGTTTATATGTGGACGGTCCGCAAGGTAAAGCATTAAAAACTAGGAAAATGTAATGCTAAAGAAAAATAAAACAGCCAAGTACTTTATCGAGTCTTAAGCCAATAGGCAAGGTAAATAATAAAAACTTGACAAATAAGTCAATGAATTGTCAATGAAATGCTAGTACTCAGCATATCAAACATGAAAAAGGTCTATGACATAACTGTGTATGCAAAATAAGCTGCAACAGCCTCCAATAGGAAGTCACCGTCTTCATCCGAAAACAGTTCAGCCATCCAATTTAAAAGCGGAAAAGAACATACGTGCTCTCCCAGCACCGGATCCTCTATCACCATCAGAGGACAGCTCGGTGGGTTTTCAAGAAAGCTCTGTTCCAAGAAAGACTGTGCTGCCGCCAATAAATTCCAGGGACCAATTAGTCCATGCATCAATGCCACAGCCATAATCCTTTCGCCAGGACAAACCAACTCGTGAGTAATGATAGGAGTCATCAGCTGATTAAAGTCGACGTCAGGAGAAACCGGTCCGCAGAGACACAAATCAATGGCCCAATCGAAATCACAGGTCAGGCAGTGAAATACAGGCTGGACACAGGTGAAGTAGGAGAATCGAAAAGATAATCCATATGCCGTGCTTAATATCGCCAACGGCATTGTGCCATAATATTCTAGCGTGCGATTGCGGAACAGTGTCAGCAGCTGCAGGGTGGAAGGTTGCATAGGAGGGACATCCATATTTAAAAATGTAAAAAAGCACAAGAGCGTCCGCTGGTAATGCAAGTAAAAATGCCAATCCACGAAGCAGAGTGGAGAAAATAGAATGAAAGAAAGCAGGGATGACTCCAAAGATTTTCTCAAATGAAGTCACGAGACCACTGGTAACAACTTTAAAAAAGTGCGCCAGGGTCTTTGTGGAGGATGCGTTAAAGATAGTCCGAACCATCTTGCTGAAATTGAAAGGCAAATCTGAATTGAAAAGGGTCTGCACCTCTGTACGGGTGTTCGCTATGTGAAGCACGAAAGTTTCACGGGCCGAACTCAAGGCCACCTCTCTCTGAGACAAAAGAGCTCTTATTCTTGCCATGCCGTTGAAATCTCTCCCAAGGTTGGTATTTGTGGCCAGATTGAAAACTCCCTATGTTCATGTGTGGGAGAAAATAGAACATTTCTGCAGCAAATAACCCGTTCACTTACTGTTACGATAAAAGGAATACTTTTAATTAACTCAGAACAATCTTCATTATTGAGCATCAAATAACTACCATTTTCCAACAACTTGAACGTGGGGATGATAGCAGGAACTGGCGTGCCTTGCAACACGCAAGCCATATTTGGTCGGTGTTTGTTGCATGAACCGTGTAACTGTATGTGCCTACACATTAGTGAATGATCTGGCGTCTCAGTGCATTCCTCTCCATTCAGATAAACTTCTTGATCATCTTTGAAACATCTGTATGTGTATGGAAGCGACCAGACCTCATGAAGAAAAGCACTACCTAAAGGTTCATAACGACCTATTGGTATATATTTCATACAATTTGAAAACTTATATAAAGCAAAAGGCAGCGTTATTAAACCGTGGATAAGGCACGTTGCCAAAAAACCCGCAATCCTCTGCTGATGATGTCACTGAGCATGTCATGAATGATGTAATATGTGACATCATCAGCAGTGGATTACGGGTAATAGTATCTCTAGTTTACTCCCCATATAGCTGTCTTTCTTTTAACATAAGTGTCTGTTTCCTTCCCTTATACTTACTGTTTTTGGTTCGCTTCCGGTTCGCGTACCGGCGAGCGAACTGGGAAGCGAACTAAGAGAAATAGAGGTTGGCACAGTTCCAAATATTGTACCAATTTTTTAATAACGGGGAGGTAGTTCTGAAAATAACTTTTTTTTTATTGTTTTTGTTGTTTTATATTTTTTTATTATTTTTCAGAACATTTTTTTACTTTTTTTGAATTTTTCTGAACAGTTTTATATTTTTGGGGTTTTTCTTGGAGGGGGCAATGAAAACGATTCATTGTAAAGGGCTCAACAGGAGCAACAAAACAAAAAAAAAGTATTTATTATTTTGGGCGTTTCGTACAAACTTGCATATGATAGTCAATAGCTCTGTTGATCAGAGTGATGCTTCTTTCTCCGTAGCAAATGAATCCATCGCAAAATACGCAGATGTGTTTTACTTCACCAAATCTCATTTGTATATTTGGCACCATCTCCCTGCCCTCTGGTCCCGTTACTTCCGGTACAACAGATCTTCTGGCCATAATAGGGAGATTATCTAGGTCGTTCCGAAACTGTGCAGCACTGTAGTTGTTAGGATGCCACCTAGTCATATGGCGATGCATTGTGTAGTTTCCGAAACTGTATTTTTTCTCGGTTCCTCTGGACAGTCTATCTTGACATATAAGGCAAGTTACGTATCTTGCATTTACTTTTTTCTGACCTTTGGGAATTTTAAAAAATTGCCAAATGAAGTTTTCTTTCCGGTGAGACGTCCTGGGTTCCTCAGGCAAAAACTGCCTCTCTTCCTGCTCTTCCTCGTCTTCCTCTTCTTCCTCTTCTTGCTGAATTATAACTTGAGCAGGTGGTCCACTCTTCCTTGGATGTGGTGGAGGTGGTGGGGAAGCACCAGCTGAAGCTACTAAAGAAGCCATTGCTCAGTGATCACAAAGGGTCTTTCTCTCACAATGATGAAAGTCAGAGTGAGGAAAGAAGGAGGGATTTTCATCATTTGGGAAAAACAAGAGTTCTCAACCAATCAAAAGTGTTCATTTTAGATTATATGACCTAGTCTTACATCATTAGGAAACCAAAAGTGAAATGAACCAATGAAAAGTGTTATTACCAAGTCACATGACTTGCTGTGTTTACGTTAAGCGCTTTGCAGGGCCTCCCGGTTTGCTTCCAGAAACCTGCACTTTGCAACTCGCTTCGCGTACCAGTTCGCTAACGTAGCACGTCATATGACGTATCACGCGACAACGTGAAACGTCATGCGGACGGGAGGCGTCACGATGTTGTTTTCTAACGCGGCACTTGCGGTAAAGAAACGTTTACCGGCTCGCGGTCTATTTCGCGGCATCAAGGTCAGCTAACGGGAAGCTTCCCGATTCGCGAAGCGGGAACGAAGAAAAAAAAATATTAAAAAAAAAAATTATTCATAAACATATAAAATATATTTTTGGATTTAAAGAAGAATACATTTTACAGCTACAGATATTAGCTGTTAAAAAACCAATGAAATTCACTGAAAAAACCATAGGTTATAGACCATATATAGTTAGGAATTAGCATTTACAAAACCTTGAAAATTCACTGAAAAAACCATAGGTTATAGACCATATATAGTTAGGAATTAGCATTTCGAAAACCTTATTTTACTCACACAAAACCATTGAAATTCCATATATAGTTAGTTGCACTAACTATATATCGCGCACCCGCAATCCACTGCTGATGATGTCACATATTACATCATTCATGACATGGTCAGTGACATCACTGATGACATCACTGATGACATCTCAAATGACATCACTGATGACATCATGACACACCAATACCAGTTACTACATACGCACTCACTGATTCCTACGTCTACACACACATTCACTCATTCACCCATACAATAACTCATACATACAGTCACTTATTATTACAACACTATCATATGCACTCATACACCTATGCAGACAGTCACACACTGCCACTCATCCATGGAGTTACTCACACACCAAGTCAGTCCTGTAAAGAATCAATCACACTTCCATTTCTTCATCTATACAGTTAAACACAGAACACCATACTTCAGTGACATCACTGATGACATCACTAATGACATCTGAAATGACATCACTGATGACATCTCAAATGACATCACTGATGACATCATGACACACCAATACCAGTTACTACATACGCACTCACTGATTCGTACGTCTACACAAACATTCACCCATACAATTACTTATACATACAGTCAGTTATTATTAGAACACTATCATATGCACTCATACACCTAGTCAGTCCTGTGAAGAATCAATCACACTTCGATTTCCTCATCTATAGTTAAACACAGAACACCATACTTTTCACACATATACTAACACATACTTACTCTCTTATACAATCACTGATACAAGTACACATTGATATGCACAGAGTCACACACCTCCCAGCCAGCCACACACACACTCAGTCTTCCATACATCCAGTCATTCTTCAATATGTAAAACGTATTTAAACTTTACAAAAACACACAGACACTAGATGATGTCATCAGTGATGTCATTTGAGATGTCATCAGTGATGTCATCAGTGATGTCACTGACCATGTCATGAATGATGTAATATGTGACATCATCAGCAGTGGATTGCGGGTGCGCGATATATAGTTAGTGCAACTAACTATATATGGAATTTCAATGGTTTTGTGTGAGTAAAATAAGGTTTTCTAAATGCTAATTCCTAACTATATATGGTCTATAACCTATGGTTTTTTCAGTGAATATATATATATATATATCTAAACAAAGAGTTTTGCCCTCAGTGGGTTTTAATCGTAATTTTATTAACTGCCACAATGATGAACTCACACGAGGTACATGGTGTATGCACTACAGGACCCAGAAGGCCATTTCATCTGACCACGCCCTTGAAGGCAGGCTTTATTATCACGAGTGCATACTGCATCATCATTGCCAAGCAGGAGCCATTGAAGAAGGGATAGACTCCCGAAACCGGTCTGGCTGTACACGAACAGATGGTGACTGTTCTCTCTGCGTCTCCTGTTGCAGCTGCTCCTTAAAGAAATGGATCCAAATTTTACCATTCTTGTGGCTTCTTCCACTGAGGGCTAAACTCTTTGTTTGAATATTTTGCGGCTGAGCCCAGTCGCGGAAGCAAAGCCCGCCGCTTGCTGCGGACCCGTGATTGCGCCCAACGGTGCGATCATTACACGGGGGAGTGGTGTCCAGAAGCAGCTGACCACAGACAAGAGGACACCCAGAGCTACAGGCTCACCAGCCCACATGGGTTTTAATCGTAATTTTATTAACTGCCACAATGATGAACTCACACGAGGTACATGGTGTATGCACTACAGGACCCAGAAGGCCATTTCATCTGACCACGCCCTTGAAGGCAGGCTTTAATATCACGAGTGCATACTGCATCATCATTGCCAAGCAGGAGCCATTGAAGAAGGGATAGACTCCCGAAACCGGTCTGGCTGTACACGAACAGATGGTGACTGTTCTCTCTGCGTCTCCTGTTGCAGCTGCTCCTTAAAGAAATGGATCCAAATTTTACCATTCTTGTGGCTTCTTCCACTGAGGGCTAAACTCTTTGTTTGAATATTTTGCGGCTGAGCCCAGTCGCGGAAGCAAAGCCCGCCGCTTGCTGCGGACCCGTGATTGCGCCCAACGGTGCGATCATTACACGGGGGAGTGGTGTCCAGAAGCAGCTGACCACCGACAAGAGGACACCCAGAGCTACAGGCTCACCAGCCCACATGGGTTTTAATCGTAATTTTATTAACTGCCACAATGATGAACTCACACGAGGTACATGGTGTATGCACTACAGGACCCAGAAGGCCATTTCATCTGACCACGCCCTTGAAGGCAGGCTTTAATATCACGAGTGCATACTGCATCATCATTGCCAAGCAGGAGCCATTGAAGAAGGGATAGACTCCCGAAACCGGTCTGGCTGTACACGAACAGATGGTGACTGTTCTCTCTGCGTCTCCTGTTGCAGCTGCTCCTTAAAGAAATGGATCCAAATTTTACCATTCTTGTGGCTTCTTCCACTGAGGGCTAAACTCTTTGTTTGAATATTTTGCGGCTGAGCCCAGTCGCGGAAGCAAAGCCCGCCGCTTGCTGCGGACCCGTGATTGCGCCCAACGGTGCGATCATTACACGGGGGAGTGGTGTCCAGAAGCAGCTGACCACAGACAAGAGGACACCCAGAGCTACAGGCTCACCAGCCCACATGGGTTTTAATCGTAATTTTATTAACTGCCACAATGATGAACTCACACGAGGTACATGGTGTATGCACTACAGGACCCAGAAGGCCATTTCACCTGACCACGCCCTTGAAGGCAGGCTTTAATATCACGAGTGCATACTGCATCATCATTGCCAAGCAGGAGCCATTGAAGAAGGGATAGACTCCCGAAACCGGTCTGGCTGTACACGAACAGATGGTGACTGTTCTCTCTGCTTCTCCTGTTGCAGCTGCTCCTTAAAGAAATGGATCCAAATGTTACCATTCTTGTGGCTTCTTCCACTGAGGGCTAAACTCTTTGTTTGAATATTTTGCGGCTGAGCCCAGTCGCGGAAGCAAAGCCCGCCACTTGCTGCGGACCCGTGATTGCGCCCAACGGTGCGATCATTACACGGGGGAGTGGTGTCCAGAAGCAGCTGACCACAGACAAGAGGACACCCAGAGCTACAGGCTCACCAGCCCACATGGGTTTTAATCGTAATTTTATTAACTGCCACAATGATGAACTCACACGAGGTACATGGTGTATGCACTACAGGACCCAGAAGGCCATTTCATCTGACCACGCCCTTGAAGGCAGGCTTTAATATCACGAGTGCATACTGCATCATCATTGCCAAGCAGGAGCCATTGAAGAAGGGATAGACTCCCGAAACCGGTCTGGCTGTACACGAACAGATGGTGACTGTTCTCTCTGCGTCTCCTGTTGCAGCTGCTCCTTAAAGAAATGGATCCAAATTTTACCATTCTTGTGGCTTCTTCCACTGAGGGCTAAACTCTTTGTTTTGAATATATATATATCTATATATATTTTACGCTCAAAATTCTTCCCAACTTTGAAAGAAATATCCGCACTCACGGGGCTAATTCAGGAGGTTGTTTATTGTCAAACCTTTCTCGATGTCAGTAGCCACTAGACATCGGCATGCATTTAAAACATTTTTCCCACAATAATAAAGGAAGGACTATAGCGTACTGACATTCACCAGCGCCATCTTGGAGTGATACATATTACCATAGATCTTATTGATCTTGTACATGTTTTTCTCAAATTTTTATACTCCAATATCCAAGTACAGTCACCTATATGAAACAAAAGCAACTTTTTTCGCTGCCTTACAGTCTCAAGCTTCTCATTGCTTTATATTTCGAATAAATTAGCAACCGCCCATATGCTCATGTAGAGAGACGGTGATGGTGTCAAGTTACTTGGTCTCAAAACAAATTACGCCGTGTATCGGCCATTATCCTCCCTCTTATGTTATTCAAGTCTGTGTTTAAACGAATCAACCATTTTTTTGCCATCAGTCGGAATTTACCTCCTTCTGTTTTCCTGTTCTTACTTTGGAACAATAAGGTATCTCTCGAGATGGCTCTTACTTTGCACAGTGTTTTATTCAAGGTTACAGGATTATAGCACCTTACAATGAATCTTGCAACACTTTCGGATGCTGCTATTTTAAAGTCACAATCGCGTGTGCAGTTCCTCTTAAGTCTGAGTAATTCCCCATAGGGGATACTTTGCACTAGTTTAGGGCGGTGACTGCTAACTGCAAACAAAATCGAATTGCCAGGCGTGGCTTTTCGATATAAGGAGGTCTCAATTCCCCCCCCCCCCCTCAACGTGCACTCTCAGGTCCAAATGGTCCACTGCCACTGGACTAATTGTCCCCCGAGAAGTGCAGGTTGTTGTCGTTGTCGTTTAAAGTGGGGATATAGTGACGTGCAGTCTCCTCTGTACCTTGCCAGATGATAAATAAATCATCGATGTATCGATGCCATTTAATCACCGAGCCACTTGATATATCATCACTGTAGGTTCTGGGCACCTGCTCCTCCCACCAGCCAACTAACAAGTTCGCGTAGCTGGGAGCAAAGCAGGTGCCCATCGCCGTACCAGACACCTGTTAGTAGTATTCATCTTCAAAAAGGAAAATGTTGTTTGTGAGGCAAAATTGCAAAAACTCAATCAACATGCAGTTGTGTTGCGCACATCTTAACTGTCTTCTCTTTAAATAAACAGTGACCGCCTCTATTCCTTTCGAATGTGCAATACAGGTGTAAAGACTCGTAATATCAAGTACTATGAGAAGGTAGTCAGATTGCCATTGTACATTTTGAAATTTATTTAGGAAGTCCTTGGTATCTTTTACATGAGAAGATAACTTAGTCACCAATGTTGCAAGAAAATAATCAAGGAACTTTGAGACGTGTTCCGTCAGTCCCTGTACTGAAGAAACAATGGGTCTCCTAGGGGGATGCAGGCTATCTTTATGTAGTTTAGGGATATGATAAAATGTTGGGCAAGTAGGGTTTGAGCTGCGCAAATACAAATGTTCTTCCTTTCCAAGCATTCCTTTATTGTACCACTTATTTATGAGATCATCATATGCTTGGATACTTTGTTGATATACTTTGATAGTGTTTTTTTGGTAGCAGTTACCGTCCCGATAGTTGCCTGATGGCTTCATTATGATATTGTTCCCTTGTTTGTACCACCACATTTCCCCCCTTGTCCGAGGGTTTTTAGGTTTCGCCTTGACCGTAGCAACTGCGTAGCAGGTGCTCCGCCCACGGCGAAATCTTATGTCCTAGATATGGGGCTTTGGTTCCGCCTCTGTCTTCCATTGGCTAGCTCCATAAATGGAGGCTAGCCATTGGGAGACAGAGGCTGTCAATCACGCTTTCCCGTGAAAACGCGATTGGGGGCCTTTCTCTGGCTTTTTTTAAGTCCCGCCCCTTTGTCCTGGGCCGCGCTGTCATTGGCTGCCGGCCCGGGACACCCCCGTGACGTCATTCCCCGGGCCGCGCTGTGATTGGCTGGCCGGCCCGGGACCTGACTGCCTCTGCAATTTGTGGCTTCAAAAATCGGGAGATTGCCGCTTGTTTTTATCGTTTTCGGGACGCGCACGCCGCATTTACAAGCTATTTGGGACATGCCAAGTTGAGCCACAGAAGTTAGCTTGTTTCCCTGCTTGACTGTGAAAACTATCGTGGCTTAAAAAATCGAGAGTTTGCCGCTTGTTTTAATAGTTTTCGGGACGCGCATTTACAAGCTATTTGGGACACGCCAAGTTGAGCCACAGAAGTTGCCTTGTTTCCCTGCTTGACTGTGAAAAACTTTCCTGGCTTCAAAAATCGGTAGTTTGCAGCTTGTTTTTATCGTTTTCGGGACACGCACAGCACATTTACAAGCTATTTGGGACAGGCCAAGTTGAGCCACAGAAGTTACCTTGTTTCCCTGCTTGACTGTGAAAACTTTCTGAGATAAAACAAGAAGCAGGCGCAAGAAAGAAAAGTGAAATCGGATGACCACGAGTTTGGCATGTATCAGCAGAAAGAAAAGAACGGTGTCCGTGATACTGCTCATGCCTGTTCACAGATGGCGAGGCTGAATGAACAGCGACGACAATAATGGAGAGAAAACAGAAAGCGTCATTATGAGCCGCTTCAATTTACCCAACGAAGACCTCTTTACAGACGGAGAGAAACGAGCAGTGTCATCTCATTAACTGCGTGTACTTTGTTTTCAGGTGCCGAGCATATAAACCGCTTCCATTTTGCGAGCCCTTTTGTATCTTTTTCCTCAAGTGGCACTGAGTCCGGCAGCAGAGACGTAACGTAAAATGATGCCCGCCCCCCTCCCCCTCCCAGAATGTGAAAGGGACCCCTGAGCCTCCCATCTCATCCTCCACCCCCCCCCCCCCCCCCACAAACACACACAAGGATTAGGGCCTGCTTTGCTGCTGCGGTCTGCATTGCGGTCCGGTTCCACACGGACCATACTGGCACAGGCAGACGGATTTACTGATTATGGTCGCACGATCACATGTAGACGAGGACGACTTCCTTTCCCCCGGTGCTGCAGCCGCTCATCCTTCGAGCTGGCGGTGCTTCCCCAGTCTCCTGGTGCCTTTGAATCCATTTATCACAGTACTTTACACTGCATCTCGCTCATGTCCACAGGACCCCTCAATCTCATATTAATTTATGGGCTTAAGGCTGAATGGAGATCCCTGAAGAGTGGAGGCGGTGGCTGTTTTGCAGGGAGTTGCAGGTAAGTGGCTCGTATTTTGCCTCTGCCGGAAAATAGGGGTCGTGGAAATGGCGAAGTTTCATGCAACCGAATCACACTGAATTACATCCAAATTCCGCGAGACTCTGCGGAATTCCGTTGTGGGGGGGGGGGGGGTCATTTGCCGCTATTTAAATAGTGCTAAATGCACCCTCTTGTCCCCCATTTTTTTTTACGAAGGTGCATTTTGTACTATGAAAATAGCGCAGCCAAACATACCGTGGGGCATGTAGTGGTTTCTCCACGTTGGAAGCCATTGCATACTTTTAATCTCAGTGGCGGAATGTAATGAATCAGATTATTCCAAGTTAGAAGACTCCGCCGGCGGAATCAAAACCTCCCCCAGGCCCCTGCAAAGGTAGCGGGTTACAGCGACCACTGGCGGCGGAAAGAAGTCAAACTGCAGAATCCCGGACCTTATGTGAGAGGTGAAATTTGGGCAGAGTTGTCGATGCGCCTGGCCGGACTGCAGCTCTGGCTGCCCCTGCCCTGTGTTGGGTATTGATCCTCAGCGCGTCCCGTGCCCTCTGTGCCCGCAGGCAGGGCAGTGGGGGCACAGACAGGCTGCAGTGGGGCGCAACCCTGGAGCTCACGTGCCCCGGCCCTCAGGGGTGCCTCAGGGTGCCGTCTCTGAAGCTGGCTTGTATTTTAGACCGTGTCATGCGCTATGTTTATTTCTACCTGCTATTACACAAAGACTTCCTGTCCCTTTACACGTGAGTCAGTGTGACTCAGTCGCCACGAGCCCCGTCAAAGGCGCTCTGTGTCGCTGGTTATTCTTCCGATATCGCCGAGCTGCATAATTTGGACTGGAAAATAATTCAACTTTCACTCGTTGGCTGGTAAAAGGAGCAGTTGAATCTGTCTGAAAGCCCTGAGGCCCTGGTTGTGCTCGCCTGGGGCTCACAAGTAGTGAAATGTCCGTGCTTGCTTCTGCGCAGCATCTTCCCTGACGTCACTGTGGGTACAGCATCCTGTGTTCAGGCTGTCGTTGAATCGGTGAGCAGACTTGGAAAAGCGCAGGACTGCAAAGCCCATTCCTTCTAGGCGTCCGCAGGATCTTTTTGGGCATTTAGTTACTTTTCTTCATTTTTCTTCCGTGTCTGCACTGTCCAGGGTGTGGGCACTCTCCACACCTTGGGCGTTCTAAAGTGATTGCTGCCTCTGTGGTCTCCTCTGCGAGCTGCGTCTCTTCCTGTGTTTGTACACACACTGAGCCTTAGTGTTCCACTCTATTTTTAGGAACATATGAGACACTTTTTAAGGTCATAAAAATGTCACACGTGTAAGAATAGCACCGTCCCACCTATATCTGTACCCCCTTACTTACAAAAATTCGACACCCCCATGTCCAATTCAACCCTGTAAGCTTAACAGCTGTGTAGGCAGCCTAGAGCCTTGAAGACAGTGAATGTGTACCCGCACAGTACAGCCTTTGCGATCGTTATGCAGTTGGCATGATTTTTTTTACTGTTGCTGCTCATGCACTGTGTGGTTCCACTTTAGCTGTTCATGAGGTGTGCGCCCCCATCCTACCTGCGGGTGAAATGTATGCACCTATCTCAGTTGTTCATGTGCCTGTTCCCTCGATGTGCTTGCTTTTCTGCCCCCCCCCTGCCCCCTGGCTGTGCTTGCCCCCCTGCCCCCTGGCTGTGCTTGCCCCCCTGCCCCCTGGCTGTGCTTGCTCCCCTGCCCCCTGGCTGTGCTTGCTCCCCTGCCCCCTGGCTGTGCTTGCTCCCCTGCCCCCTGGCTGTGCTTGCTCCCCTGCCCCCTGGCTGTGCTTGCTCCCCTGCCCCCTGGCTGTGCTTGCTCCCCTGCCCCCTGGCTGTGCTTGCCCCCCTGCCCCCTGGCTGTGCTTGCCCCCCTGCCCCCTGGCTGTGCTTGACCCCCTGCCCCCTGGCTGTGCTTGCCCCCCGGACCCCTGGCTGTGCTTGCCCCCCTGCCCCCTGGCTGTGCTCCCCCCTTGCCCCCTGGCTGAGCTTGCTCCCCTGCCCCTGGCTGAGCTTGCTCCCCTGCCCCTGGCTGAGCTTGCTCCCCTGCCCCCTGGCTGTGTTTGCCCCTCTGCCCCCTGGCTGTGTTTGCCCCTCTGCCCCCTGGCTGTGCTTGCCCCCCTGCCCCCTGGCTGTGCTTACCCCCCTGCCCCTGGCTGTGCTTGCTCCCCTGCCCCCTGGCTGTGCTTGCCCCCCTGCCCCCTGGCTGTGCTTGCCCCCCTGCCCCCTGGCTGTGCTTGCCCCCCTGCCCCCTGGCTGTGCTTGCTCCCCTGCCCCCTGGCTGTGCTTGCTCCCCTGCCCCCACGCTGTGCTTGCTCCCCTGCCCCCTGGTTGTGCTTGCCCCTGGCTGTGCTTGCCCCCCTGCCCCCTGGCTGTACTTGCCCCCCTGCCCCCTGGCTGTGCTTGCCCCCCTGCCCCCTGGCTGTGCTTGCTCCCCTGCCCCCTGGCTGTGCTTGCTCCTCTGGCTGTGCTTGCTCCCCTGCCCCCTGGCTGTGCTTGCTCCCCTGCCCCCACGCTGTGCTTGCTCCCCTGCCCCCACGCTGTGCTTGCTTTCCTGCCCCCTGTTCGCTCGTTCTGAGCGTTTTTTCTGGCCTCTGTTCTGTGTGTATGGCTCCGTGTGTGTGGCTCTGTGTGTGGGGCAAATGCAATAGGTCTCGCATTTGCGAGCGATTAAGCTATTGGCATTGTAAATGACAATGCCATTTTTTTTAAAACATAAATAAAGATAATGTCATGAGCAATGCCAATAGCTCTAACTTTAAGAATGCCGAGACCATTGCATTGTAAATGCTTGTTTAAATTGAGTGAACTCGAGCTGGGGGTATTCCCTGCAACTACGAACTGTAGTAAAGGCAACACGCATCCCACAGTCCACCGGTCTTTTCAAGAAGTGATAAAATAATAAGTGTCTCAAAGTAGGAGTTTACACGCTACACAGCAAACAATGCAAACTGTTGAATTGTGTTAGACGGTCTTGAAACGTGTTCTTTCGCAGATGGCTGAGCCGTTCTACCCGCGGTCTCCTGCCGCCCCCACCCCCGCCTGCAGAAGCACACGCTGCCCACCTCTTCTGCCCGCGGTCCTCTCGGGGGTCTGCACGTCTGCTGGCGCTGCTTTTAATTGCCGAGCTACGTGTTTAATTCATTTGGACAAGTGGCTTCAGTGCGCTGCCCGCTCAGGCAGAAACAAACTGCGGCGTGTAGCCGCGTTTGCAGGAATTACACAGGTGCCTGTGGAAGGAGCGTAGATGAAACCTGGCCTGTCAGGGGCTTCGTACACCCCGCTGATAAATGAATTTGCTGATAAATAGCTGGGCACAGACGCTTTCAATCGGGTGCTTTGCGATGTCTGTCGGATTTCACAAACGATGTTTACATGCACACAGACAATGCAAACCCACAAAAGGCGAAACCATTGCATTGTAAATGCTTGTTTAATAATGGACTTGTCTTTTGCCAGTGTGTCTAACGCCTTTTTCTCATCCTGTGAAAGATTCCTACCACTGATGTATGTCCTCTGTTTCTTGCGAAACTCTAGGATATCCTTCGTCATTGCTTCTGAGAATGTGTCTAAGGCCTCAAATGGCATTTGTGGGTTGAAGGTAGAGCGCGGCTTAAGGGGACTCTCTTCACGGTCTTGCTCTATTCCCACATTTATTGCACGTTGTGCTACATCCTGGCTCATTGCATCATCCATCATTACCTCATAATAATAATAATCCACATTTGTATAGCGCACAATCACCCGTAAGGGTCTCTAGGCGCTGGGGGCCGTCGGGAAGATTAAGCAAGCTATTGCCCAGAGTCACATGGTGCTGGGCTAACCTGCCGCCGGAGCCGGGGATCGAACCGTGATCCCCAGATTCCAGCGTCAGTCGCCCTGGCCGCGGCGCCACACCTCTCCATTACCTCAGTTCTTAAATTCTCCAATACTTCTATGCCTGGAAGGTCATTGACAACAAGATCGTCAGTAGCTGTTAATCTTGCCGTAGATTTTTTATTGTCCTTCAAATGTGTTCTGATTTTGAAATACTTATGAAGTTTCAACTTTCTTACAAAACTGAAAAGGTCAATCCTTGTCTGTGTATATTCAAGGCGGGCATCAGGGCAGAATGTTAGTCCCAAGCTTAATACCCTATGTTCAAGATCGGTAAGGGGTCTCGCTGTTAAATTTACCACCGTAAGATTAGTGGTTTCCACTATCTTCTGTTCGCTCCTCTGCGGTTGGTCCAGGCTGTGGCTTTGGGCTTTCCTACCGCCACCGGATCATCTTGTCCTCCTGCGTTTGTTTCTTTGGGCTTGTTTTTCCCCCCTCGTAACCATGATTGTCTTATGACTTGAATCTCGGTCTGAAAAGGGGTTTGCTTGTTGGATCCACCTGTGACTTGCACTGCCGGTTCATCGCTGGATTCATTCCCCGTCTTATCAGATTCAGATGTCACGACAATTTGTGCCGGCGTTTTTGTTCTAGAGCTTAGTTCTTTTTGTGAGACATCACATTTTTTTGCATAAGTTAGCACTCTGCCCTGTGTATAGTCCCTCTCATCTCTTTGAAATTTTTCTTGTTTGCGAGATTTTATTTTCTGTTCGTATTTCAACAATCTTGTTTTCATCTGTTCCATTGATTCAGTTATCTTTTTTCCATCTTCTTCTTTATGCAGATCCTCCTCCAGTTGCTTAATCTCCGCTAGTGTTTTCTCGCGGTCACTCCATGCGTACTTCACCAACAAACCCAATGTTCCTTTACAGTAGTGGGCCGTGTGTTCTGCCCAGTCGGTCAATAGTTGGGGGTCGGGGTTTTCATATGAGGGGACGGTGTACACCCTCAGTCCTCGCGGGACTCTGTCCACCTCAATGTATCCCTGTAAGCTTGTGGCCTCCCACCATTTTCTGATCTCGCGTTCATATAACCGCTCCAACTTCAACATTGTATAGTTGAATTTCGTCTTGGGTTGTTTCGGATCCGGCACGCTGGATTGGGCTCCGCCCACATTTTGCTTTTTGAACATGTCTTTACCATCTTCATGCCTAGTTGATTCGCAAAACATGCTGTCGTCTACTGGCTGTTGTCCAAGACACTTTTATTGCTTATTATTTTACAGCCTCTTATAATTATATCGCCCCTTGCGTCACGCTGCCACACATGTCTGTTTTTGTTTTCAAAACAAGAGGAGATTGGTAGCTCACCCACTCGCGGTTTCCTTGATTCACTGCACCTCTTCCGACGCGCTGCTCATCGTGTCCCCGCACTTGGTTCCGCTTTCTTCCTCTCCTTGTGGTGTACGTGGTGCGACCATTTAATGCCCGTTCAGAGCCCAGCTCCAAGTTTCCTCAATCACCGGCGCACTCTTCGACGGGTGCGGATAGCGGTCGTGGACGCCGCTAATTATTATGCTCAAAATTCTTCCCAACTTTGAAAGAAATATCCGCACTCAGGGGCTAATTCAGGAGGTTGTTTATTGTCAAACAACAGACAGACGCATTCGCGTTTCGGCACACAGCCTTTCTCGATGTCAGTAGCCACTAGACATCGGCATGCATTTAAAACATTTTCCCCACAATAATAAAGGAAGGACTATAGCGTACTGACATTCACCAGCGCCATCTTGGAGTGATACATATTACCATAGATCTAATTGATCTTGTACATGTTTTTCTCACATTTTTATACTCCAATATCCAAGTACAGTCACCTATATAAAACAAAAGCAATTTTTTTCGCTGCCTTACAGTCTCAAGCTTCTCATTGCTTTATATTTCGAATAAATTAGCAACCGCCCATATGCTCATGTAGAGAGACGGGATGGTGTCAAGTTACTTGGTCTCAAAACAAATAAATATATATATATATATATAGTTAGGATTTTTTCTCTATGGGATTTTTGAAAATTCTATGTCTAATAACTTTGGCGTTTGTGGACGGAATTGGCTGAAATTTTCAGGAAAATGGCACATTTTGTTTCTGAGCAGCCCTTGAAAATTTGGGGGGGGGGGGGGGGTTCGTCAAGGGAGGGCCGAGAAAAAAGGGGGGTCCCAAAACGTGTTTTTAACATTGAGTTTTCCATAGGGCGGTTGGCCTCACTTTTAGCCCGAACGGCTGAATGGATTTGCACGAAACTTGGCAAAATTGTAGGGACTGGTAGCCCGATGTGCCTTTTGTAGGTCTCAATATATGTGCTCCAGTGGATTTTGAGAAATTAACGTTTAAAAAAAGATATATATCTGTAACAGCGGACCTGGCAGCGTCCCAGGACGCGTACTTTACGCGCAACGGAGCTTTGTGAAGCGAAGCTGATTGGTTCTCCGGCGTCTGTCAACATTCCAAAAAGTCCGTAGCGGCCGCCATCTTGTCTCTCGGTAGGATCGAGAGACAAGAGGAGGTCAAAACAAAGGGGGAAATAACTATAAGGGGGCATAGTAGATCCTCGCTGACCCCCTAGGTTTGATGTGGAGGTTTTAAAAGGGCCCCGCGGGGCAAAAAATAATAATAATAATAATAATCGAACGGCTGAATGGATTTGCACGAAACTTGGCAAAATATTAGGGACTGGTAGCCCGATGTGCCTTTGCTAGGTCTCAATATATGTGCTCCAGTGGATTTTGAGAAATTAACGTTCAAAAAAAGATATATATCTGTAACAGCGCTCCGCTTCGCGTAACGGAGGTTTGCGAAGCTGATTGGTCATTCTGTCACTGGGCTATAGTTGGGCTACATCTGGCTGATATTTGGGCTACATTTGTTTTTTTGTGTGTCTGGCGGCCATCTTTGGGCTACATTGGGCTACATTGGGCTTCATTGGGCTACATTGGGCTACATTTGGGCTCCAACATATATATAGGCCAATGTAGCCCAATATATATTTTTCAAAGTTAATTTTCGTAAAAACCACTGGAGCATATATCTTGAGACATAGCAAAGGCACATCGGGCTACCAGTCCCTACAATTTTGCCAAGTTTCGTGGAAATCCATTCAGCCGTTCGAGCTAAAAGTGAGTCCAACCGCCCTATGGAAATGAAGGAAATGAATGGGTAATTTGTAATTAGCAAATAGCTAATCGCAAACTAGGAATGGTAAAGAATCGCTATTTATTCCTTAAAGTTCGCTATTTAGGAAATGCAAAAAACTTTGATGATACATATGGCGGTTCATCTCTAACAAGATAAGAAGCATAGGGATACATTTATGATGACTGGCGCATCACCAGGGATGTGTTAGTCATTCTGTGCCGCTGTTCCGTCACCTATGGTGTGCTGCATTTACAATGCGGCGCATCATGGGGCAAAAACAGCACAGATGCGTGATGTATCTGTGCCGTAAAGGTGGCGCATTGCTGGAGTTGTATCGCAAGTGTGATGAAGCTCCAGCAAGGGTCGGGGGTGCCCCTGTCGCAGGGTTTCTGTTCTCACACAGAACTGTGGACAGAGGATTGGAACCTCGGCGAATTAGGGTGTCCCAAAACTCACGTTAGTAATCAAAAACTCCTTAGCAAGCTAGGTACAGTGTCACATTGGATATAACAAACTCTCAATGTTTAGACAATCCAGAATATGAACTTATAGTACCTCAGGATACGTGGAACTCATGAACAGTCGGTCGTTATATATTTCTTAGAAACCAGAACATGGAGTTAAGAAGAACACATGTGTATTTGAAATGTTTATTTACTAATGCCGTCTTCTCAGGCGTAGTATCTTAGATAATACAAGTACACATATTATCAGTAGCAAAATTACCAGCATAGTTACTAGTACATAAAAAGCGAATGGTGATAGTATGTTAACATGCTGTAAATGAATAAGAGTTAGCAACACTTATAAGCAGCCGCGGGCCATGGAGGGAGTTACGGTGAGGCAGGGAGGCGGGGAGGGGGAGAAGCAGGGTGGAGAATACAAGTACACATATTATCAGTAGCAAAATTACCAGCATAGTTACTAGTACATAAAAAGCGAATGGTGACAGTATGTTAACATGCTGTAAATGAATAAGAGTTAGCAACACTTATAAGCAGCCGCGGGCCGTGGAGGGAGTTACGGTGGGGCAGGGAGGCGGGGAGGGGGAGGGGCAGGGTAGAGAGGGCTCCACCCTGCTTCTCCCCCTCCCCGCCTCCCTGCCTCACCGTAACTCCCTCCACGGCCCGCGGCTGCTTATATCTCACCCTCCCTAATACACATATTATATTATTTGCTAAGAAGGTCTCTTTGTGTTGGTTTAGGGCGTGCCCATACTTTAGTGTCTTAGATTTGAAGGAATCACATCAGCATACACCAGCTCTCTCTTCATGTGAACCGCATCAACTGTTGTGTATGTGTGTTCGGCAAAGCAATATAAAACCCGCCTCATGCCCAGAATTGGCAGAAGTTGCACTTATGTTATGAGTATGAAGTCGTGGAGATCAGACCTCATAACAATTCTGTATCGTGTTGTTCTTGAAACTTTAGCACTCGCTGTACAGATATAGTTTAACAAGCAAAGCAGATAGTAGAGCAATAACATATTATTCTCATGTAAACCACGATGAACTACTAGGTGGAAAGCTAAAGCAACAACTAAGTGTCGTGTGCAGAAGTTGCAAAAAAGGAAAAATGGCGTTTAAACCGGTAATGAGCCCATGCTAACTTAACACGGTGTAAAGATATCCAGGACCTAGATGACACCTCCCCATGATCCGGAAACGAACTGAATAAGATAATAGAAGTGCCATCTCATGAGAGCAGATTCCAAGTTTATATGTGGACGGTCCGCAAGGTAAAGCATTAAAAACTAGGAAAATTTAATGCTAAAGAAAAATAAAACAGCCAAGTACTTTATCGAGTCTTAAGCCAATAGGCAAGGTAAATAATAAAAACTTGACAAATAAGTCAATGAATTGTCAATGAAATGCTAGTACTCAGCATATCAAACATGAAAAAGGTCTATGACATAACTGTGTATGCAAAATAAGCTGCAACAGCCTCCAATAGGAAGTCACCGTCTTCATCCGAAAACAGTTCAGCCATCCAATTTAAAAGCGGAAAAGAACATACGTGCTCTCCCAGCACCGGATCCTCTATCACCATCAGAGGACAGCTCGGTGGGTTTTCAAGAAAGCTCTGTTCCAAGAAAGACTGTGCTGCCGCCAGTAAATTCCAGGGACCAAGTAGTCCATGCATCAATGCCACAGCCATAATCCTTTCGCCAGGACAAACCAACTCGTGAGTAATGATAGGAGTCATCAGCTGATTAAAGTCGACGTCAGGAGAAACCGGTCCGCAGAGACACAAATCAATGGCCCAATCGAAATCACAGGTCAGGCAGTGAAATACAGGCTGGACACAGGTGAAGTAGGAGAATCGAAAAGATAATCCATATGCCGTGCTTAATATCGCCAACGGCATTGTGCCATAATATTCTAGCATGCGATTGCGGAACAGTGTCAGCAGCTGCAGGGTGGGAGGTTGCATAGGAGGGACATCCATATTTAAAAATGTAAAAAAGCACAAGAGCGTCCGCTGGTAATGCAAGTAAAAATGCCAATCCACGAACCAGAGTGGAGAAAATAGAATGAAAGGAAGCAGGGATGACTCCAAAGATTTTCTCAAATGAAGTCACGAGACCACTGGTAACAACTTTAAAAAAGTGCGCCAGGGTCTTTGTGGAGGATGCGTTAAAGATAGTCGGAACCATCTTGCTGAAATTGAAAGGCAAATCTGAATTGAAAAGGGTCTGCACCTCTGTACGGGTGTTCGCTATGTGAAGCACGAAAGTTTCACGGGCCGAACTCAAGGCCACCTCTCTCTGAGACAAAAGAGCTCTTATTCTTGCCATGCCGTTGAAATCTGTCCCAAGGTTGGTATTTGTGGCCAGATTGAAAACTCCCTATGTTCATGTGTGGGAGGAAATAGAACATTTCTGCAGCAAATAACCCGTTCACTTACTGTTACGATAAAAGGAATACTTTTAATTAACTCAGAACAATCTTCATTATTGAGCATCAAATAACTACCATTTTCCAACAACTTGAACGTGGGGATGATAGCAGGAACTGGCGTGCCTTGCAACACGCAAGCCATATTTGGTCGGTGTTTGTTGCATGAACCGTGTAACTGTATGTGCCTACACATTAGTGAATGATCTGGCGTCTCAGTGCATTCCTCTCCATTCAGATAAACTTCTTGATCATCTTTGAAACATCTGTATGTGTATGAAAGCGACCAGACCTCATGAAGAAAAGCACTACCTAAAGGTTCATAACGACCTATTGGTATATATTTCATACAATTTGAAAACTTATATAAAGCAAAAGGCAGCGTTATTAAACCGTGGATAAGGCACGTTGCCAAAAAACCCGCAATCCTCTGCTGATGATGTCACTGAGCATGTCATGAATGATGTAATATGTGACATCATCAGCAGTGGATTACGGGTAATAGTATCTCTAGTTTACTCCCCTATAGCTGTCTTTCTTTTAACATAAGTGTCTGTTTCCTTCCCTTATACTTACTGTCTTTGGTTCGCTTCTGGTTCGTGTACCGGCGAGCGAACTGGGAAGCGAACTAAGAGAAATAGAGGTTGGCACAGTTCCAAATATTGTACCAATTTTTTAATAACGGGGAGGTAGTTCTGAAAAGAACTTTTTTTTTTATTGTTTTTGTTGTTTTATATTTTTTTTATTATTTTTCGGAACTTTTTTTACTTTTTTTGAATTTTTCTGAACAGTTTTATATTTTTTTGGGTTTTTCTTGGAGGGGGCAATGAAAACGATTCATTGTAAAGGGCTCAACAGGAGCAACAAAACAAAAAAAGAAGTATTTATTATTTTGGGCGTTTCGTACAAACTTGCATATGATAGTCAATAGCTCTGTTGATCAGAGTGATGCTTTTTTCTCCGTAGGAAATGAATCCATCGCAAAATACGCAGATGTGTTTTACTTCACCAAATTTCATTTGTATATTTGGCACCATCTCCCTGCCCTCTGGTCCCGTTACTTCCGGTACAACAGATCTTCTGGAAATAATAGGGAGATTATCTAGGTCGTTCCGAAACTGTGCAGCACTGTAGTTGTTAGGATGCCACCTAGTCATATGGCGATGCATTGTGTAGTTTCTGAAACTGTATTTTTTCTCGGTTCCTCTGGACAGTCTATCTTGACATATAAGGCAAGTTACGTATCTTGCATTTACTTTTTTCTGACCTTTGGGAATTTTAAAAAATTGCCAAATGAAGTTTTCTTTCCGGTGAGACGTCCTGGGCTGCTCAGGCAAAAACTGCCTCTCTTCGTGCTCGTCGTCCTGTTCCTCTTCTTCTTCTTCTTGTTGAATTATAACTTGAGCAGGTGGTCCACTCTTCCTTGGATGTGGTGGAGGTGGTGGGGAAGCACCAGCTGAAGCTACTAAAGAAGCCATTGCTCAGTGATCACAAAGGGTCTTTCTCTCACAATGATGAAAGTCAGAGTGAGGAAAGAAGGAGGGATTTTCATCATTTGGGAAAAACAAGAGTTCTCAACCAATCAAAAGTGTTCATTTTAGATTATATGACCTAGTCTTACATCATTAGGAAACCAAAAGTGAAATGAACCAATGAAAAGTGTTATTACCAAGTCACATGACTTGCTGTGTTTACGTTAAGCGCTTTGCAGGGCCTCCCGGTTTGCTTCCAGAAACCTGCGCTTTGCGACTCGCTTCGCGTACCAGTTCGCTAACGTAGCACGTCATATGACGTATCACGCGACAACGTGAAACGTCATGCGGACGGGAGGCGTCACGATGTTGTTTTCTAACGCGGCACTTGCGGTAAAGAAACGTTTACCGGCTCGCGGTCTATTTCGCGGCATCAAGGTCAGCTAACGGGAAGCTTCCCGATTCGCGAAGCGGGAACGAAGAAAAAAAAATATTTTAAAAAAAAATTATTCATAAACATATAAAATATATTTTTGGATTTAAAGAAGAATACATTTTACAGCTACAGATATTAGCTGTTAAAAAACCAATGAAATTCACATAAAAACCATAGGTTATAGACCATATATAGTTAGGAATTAGCATTTACAAAACCTTGAAAATTCACTGAAAAAACCATAGGTTATAGACCATATATAGTTAGGAATTAGCATTTAGAAAACCTTATTTTACTCACACAAAACCATTGAAATTCCATATATAGTTAGTTGCACTAACTATATATCGCGCACCCGCAATCCACTGCTGATGATGTCACATATTACATCATTCATGACATGGTCAGTGACATCACTGATGACATCACTGATGACATCTCAAATGACATCACTGATGACATCACTGATGACATCTCATTTGACATCAATGACCACATCACTGATGATATCATTCATGTGACAATACAATGCATCTCCTCACATTTTAATATAACCTCTGTTTCACCCAGTGTTAAAAAGAGAGTATAATTTTTGAAACCATTGACACACCAATACTAGTTACTACATACGCACTCACTGATTGCTACGTCTACACACACCTTCACTCATTCACCCATACAATCATTCATACATACAATCACTCATCTTTACAACACTATCATATGCACTCATACACCTATACAGACACTCACAGTCTGCCACTCATCCATGGAGTTACTCACACACCTAGTCAGTCCTGTAAAGAATCAATGACACTTCCATTTTCTTGTCTATACAGTTAAACATAGAGCACCTTACATTTTCAAACATATACTAACACATACTTACCTTCTTATACAATCATTGATACAAGTACAGATTGATCTGCACAGAGTCACACACCTCCCAGCTAGCCACACACACACTCAGTCTCCCATACAAATACTTGGGCAATCAATCAATAACCCATATAGTTACTCATATAGCTACTGATCAACACATGCAGCAGTTTACAGAACAACAGACATAATGATGCATAAATTAAGACAGTTTAGTCACTAACCCATGCAGTCAGTGAGACACATTTAATCACTCACTCATACAGTCAGTCATGCACCTACTAAATCCTTCGTCCAGACACTTACACATCCACTCATTCTTCAATATGTAAGACATATTTAAACTTTATAGAAACAAAAAATCACTGGATGTTGTTATCAGTGATGTCATCAGTGATGTCATCAGTGATGTCACTGACCATGTCATGAATGATGTAATATGTGACATCATCAGCAGTGGATTGCGGGTGCGCGATATATAGTTAGTGCAACTAACTATATATGGAATTTCAATGGTTTTGTGTGAGTAAAATAAGGTTTTCTAAATGCTAATTCCTAACTATATATGGTCTATAACCTATGGTTTTTTCAGTGAATTTTCAAGGTTTTGTAAATGCTAATTCCTAACTATATATGGTCTATAACCTATGGTTTTTTCTGTGAATATATATATATATATATATAATATTTATTTATTCATTTATTTTATTTGGGAGAAGAATAAATCGCCACATAACCAAGCACTCAAATGACAGGCAGCTACGCTGTTAAAATTATCATGGTAACTTTAGAAAAGAGACAGGAAATAAATCCCCATGTACCTGGACACCGTGAGTGCAGACAGAGTACCCAGTCTCGGGGAAGGAAGAAAATCTCAAAAGGGGCTTACAGCTGCTCATTACATTCCCTTCATAGGCTTTGCTGTCGCTCTCATTTTCTTGCTTCCCATTGGTCAGCAACATGAAGGTCAAGTCATCAGCTTTCACTTCCTCTTTCCTCTGCTGTTCCCTGGAGCTTAGACCAAGTACAGATTCTGGTTGGCGGCCAGTGTCCTTCCGCTGGCCTCACACTACAGAGGTACTTTTTTTACTTTCTTCACCGCACTCAATAAAAGTATATGTGTTTGTACTCCGTTGTGTTCCTGCACCACAATGCCATTTACTTTATAGGCGCATTTATGTAGCACAAAGTCAACACAAAGGGATTGGAGTGGTTTAAATGAGCACCACTTATAATACACAGGGACACTTACCAACCAGGGCATAGAGTGCATCTGCAACCATCTCCTCTCCTCCAAGCCATGGTTACCCACCACTGCTATTGTTTTGAATGAAACCCCTTGTCTTTTCACCCAACATTTCCTCCTACATGCTCTTTGTTCTACCCGCCCCTGCTTCAGCCACCTCCTGTGACCTCCCTTGTGTCCACCACCCTCCTCCCTCGTGTCCACCACCCTCCTCCCTCGTGTCCACCACCTTCCTCCCTCGTGTCCACCACCTTCCTTTCCTCGTGTCCACCACCTTCCTTCCTCGTGTCCACCACCTTCCTTCTTTAAGTCCTATTAATCTCTATCCAGGGCCTTTTATTTCCACCACCTTCCTTCTTCAAGTCCTATTAATCTCCATCCAGGGCCTTTTATTTTTATTTATTTTTTTTAATTGGGGGGGGGGGGCGCTTTTATGTAGCGCAAACTCGGCCCCAGGGTATTGGATTGCTTTAAATGAGCACCACTTACATTAGACAACGACACTTTAATTTTTTTGATATTTTATTGGGAGATTAAGTGATTTTCTCAGTATCACAGGATGTTGAGCAGACTGCAAGACTTGAACTGGTTCTCCAGTTGCAAGGCCGGCAGATTTGACCTCAGTACCACATCCTCTCACTGTTTACTTGAAGCCATGTTGGACAGCGGCCTGCGCTGCTGTACAACATGTCTGAAAAACATTGACCAAGGCCATAATCTCGCACAGATTAAACCTTTTGGATTTGTTAATAATGCTTGTTTGTTACTTATTCAACAACTTTCCTTCCTCATCTTCTGTTTGTCTCCATAGGAGCCTAACTCCTTTACTACATTTTTGATTGGATGACCTGTATCCACCCACTGCTTACATTTAGGGAGCTAATTTTTCTTTCAGTAGCTTTTCATGCAAGTGCATGTGTTTTCTTGCTGTCTCGTTTATGTGCTATTTGCCAGCCCCACATCCTAACTGTTGCTCCTTCACTTCATCTGTTGATTCTCCACAAACAAAACCTTCACATTTGATCTCAGTGTGGCTCACCCACTGCTTCTCATGTTTTGTTTCTTTCTACCATCCCTGTCGGATTTCTTGATTTAAGTTTATTTATTTTTTAATTTCGCCCATCCAACACCTATATTCTCTGTTGCCTACCCCTTTACCCCAGCGTATTTAACACCTTCGATCAACCCTCTCCACCTTTGCTCTTTTGCTGCATCTCAATTTCTTTTTCTGGATTTTTTTTTTGCGTGGCAGCAATTTCCTATCTGACTGCTGCGTTCCAGAAGGAATGCTCTGTGAACTACTTTTTTAGGGCTCGTCCTATTCCATTCCGCAAGGAATGAATAGGACGGGACTATTGGGGCCAAACTAACAGCGAAACTAAGGTCTAAAAAACGCGGATTTCCAGAAGTGCATGTGATCTCGTGACCGCGCTTCTATCCGCCTGCCTCCAATCACCACATGTAAGCCATTTGTTGCTTTTTCACACTTCTTTCACGGCCGCGAGGCCGTGAGTTCTTCAAAGGGATCCTCTCACTTCTCCTCCCCTCTCGCCGTGAGCTTCACATTTGAAAGAGCTCTCCCCCGCCCCACTCTGACTTCATTTTCTGTCGCAGAAGGCCTCGCGTTCTTTTTCTTCACTGTCCTTAAATCCCTTGACAAGTCCATCTTGTTGCACTTGACATGTTATGAGGAATTGGCAACGTGCATGTTTCATCGGTAAGCGTGCGAGCTAACTCACGTTTTCAAAACTGTTTACTGAATTGATTTATTTCAAACAACACTGTTTACTGAATTCATTTATTTTAAGCCGTTGGAGATACTGGTGATTGAACCCGGGGCCTCATACATGTAAAGCATGCGTTCTACCACTGAGCTACATCCCCTTCCGTAGTGACATGCTCAAATCAGAAGTATTGAGGAAACAAAAGCGGCTGTGATCTTTCACACTCCATGAGAGCTAACTGACGTTTTTAACACAGTTTACGGAATTAATTTATATTAAGCGGCCCAGTGATTTAACAGAAATCAATTTTCGGGAAATACAGATATTTAAAAATAATAATAAAACGTGGAGATGCTGGGGATTGTACCCGGGCCTGATACTTGCGAAGCATGCGTTCTACCACTGAGCTACATCCTCTTTCGTAGTGACGTGCTCAAATCAGACGTATTGAGGAAACAAAAGTTACAGTGCTGTTATTTCTGAATGGTAGTGAAAGAGACACAGAAAAGCGAGATAGCGTGCCCGGACAATAAAATAATAGAAATCAAGAGAGCGCTCTCTCCCGTCTGCTTAAGAATATGACATAATACTTGGTATCGAGATTTGTTTATCGCGTCTCCTTGGCCCGTCTTGTGAAAATAAAGTTATATGAAGAAACACAGCAGCAGATCTCAGGGTTACGTTTCTTTATGAAATGTTTTTCAATTTGTAGCTTTTACTTAATTTTGAAGAAACGTTAACATATTTTCATTCAGCGCTTTGGCCGTTTCAAGAGCGATGCGCTTTATCTACTTGTTCAGAGCGCTTCGAACCAATATTCTTCAAGCATGCTGAAACAGAGTGCACCTTCGAGAAATTGTAAACAAACGCCAAATTCAACGTTTATCAACCACAATATTATCGTGCATAACAAGTAATACGATGCGCATCTGAAACCAAATCATGCCTTTGAGTTGAAAGTAAACAATAGATGTTAGTTACCATTTGCTACTTAACAGGAATAGTTTTAACATGCTCTGAAGATAAGAGGTGCAGCCTGACTGCAGAGATTCCACACGCAAAATCTGCAGCATACGTAGAACCTATTCAGACATTTCAGCAGAGGATAATGCGAATAATCAATTTTTCAATTTCTTGCAAACAATTGATTAGGAACCGATTTCCGAATAGCGTTTAGTAAAGGTTATCCGAAATTGTGCGTACATAGAAAGCGTCCAGGCACCTATCTTTTCACTACAGCGCTTGATGGTTTTCTCTCTCTCTCTCTCTCTCGCTCTCTCTCTCTCTCTCTCTCTCTCTCTCTCTCTCTCTCTCTCTCCACACACGTTCACTTTCTATCGCACCCTCCACCTGTGACGTCGCTCTCTTTCTATCTGCCTGTCACCCCTCTCACAGTCACACCATCTCACCCCCTGATCTCTTTCTTCCTCCACCCCTCGCGCTTTCCCTTTCTTTTTCTCTGTCTCCTCCATTCTCTCTCTACCCCGCTGTACTGTCCCCTCTTTTTCTTTCCCCCTCGCACGCGCTTGCCCGAGCCTCCTGCCTGCCTCCTGCCTTTGAAGTGAAGCTTAGCTTCACTTCAACGGGATGCTTTCCCCCGCCCACTGCTTCACACTTCCCGGCCGCCAGGCTGTGTCTCGCATTTCTCCTCCCTCCCTCCCCACAGCAATGCCAAGAGCTTGTCGAACAGTGTGTGTGCGTGTGTGTGTCTCTTATTTTTGCTCTGGCAGTGCCAAAGACTCGCCTTAAGCAACATCGCGCTACAATATCAGCCATTTGAAGTGCTACATCGTGAAAGGGGAATTCAATCCTCATTCAAGTACTCCGATTAAAGTGTCATGCCGCCACAAAAACACAAGGGAAATTGTGATCCTCAGAGTTGTAATGATAAAGAATTTCTGTCAAAGCTCAATATATCTCGCTTGTACCGAGTCCGACGCTAGGAGGTTGAAGAGCGGAGCCATCGAGAATTTTAACCTGCACTTCCGCATATTAAACACAGACCTGCAGCAGAGCATTATAGCGCCGTCTATAACTGAGCTATATAATTCAAATAAACCCCATATGTAGATTGCGATGGGCTCTTCCGTTATCATCCCATTGGATGATTTCCAAAGACAAACTACATCTTGAAAACCTTTTTGACGTAGGCGAATTTTTAAATTGACGGTTTACCTACTTGCCCGACATAGCGCCAACTTGTAAATGTATAGATTTTTCAGAGCGCTTCGAACCAATATTCTTCAAGCACGCTGAAACAGAGTGCACCTTCGAGAAATTGTAAACAAACGCCAAATTCAACGTTTATCAACCACAATATTATAGTGCATAACAAGTAATACGATGCGCATCTGAAACCAAATCATGCCTTTGAGTTGAAAGTAAACCATCCCCCCACTCCATCCATCCATCCATCCCACTCCATCCATCCATCTCCATCCCACTCCATCCATCCATCCCACACTCCATCCATCCATCCATCCCCCCACTCCATCCATCCATCCCTCCACTCCATCCATCCATCCCACCCACTCCATCCATCCATCCATCCATCCCCCCACTCCATCCATCCCCCCCACTCCATCCATCCATCTACCCCCCCACTCCATCCATCCATCCCACCCACTCCATCCATCCATCCTCCCACTCCATCTATCCCCCCCTCCATCCATCCATCCCCCCTCCATCCATCCATCCCACTCCATCCATCCGTCTCCATCCATCCCACTCCATCCATCCATCCCCCACTCCATCCATCCATCCCCCACTCCATTCATCCATCCCCCCACTCCATCCATCCATCCCCCCACTCCATCCATCCATCCCCCACTCCATCCATCCATGCCCCACACTCCATCCATCCATCCATCCCACCCACTCCATCCATCCATCCCCCCACTCCATCCATCCCCCACTTCATCCATCCATCCCCCACTTCATCCATCCATCCCCCCACTCCATCCATCCATCCCCCCACTCCATCCATCCATCCCCCCACTCTATCCATCCATCCCCTTACTCATCCATCCATCCTACTCCGTCCATCCATCTCCATCCATTTCACTCCATCCATCCCCCCACTCCATCCATCCCCCCACTCCATCCATCCCCCCACTCCATCCATCCATCCCCCCACTCCATCCATCCATCCCCCCACTCCATCCATTTATCCCCCCCACTCCATCCATTTATCCCCCCCACTCCATCCATTCATCCCCCCCACTCCATCCATCCATCCCACTCCATCCATCCATCCCACTCCATCCATCCATCTATCCCACTCCATCCATCCACCCACTCCATCCATCCTCCCCACTCCATCCATCCCCCCCACTCCATCCATCCATCCATCCCACTCCATCCATCCATCCCACTCCATCCATCCATCCCACTCCATCCATCCATCTCCATCCCACTCCATCCATCCATCCCCCACTCCATCCATCCATCCCCCACTCCTTCCATCCATCCCACCCACTCCATCCATCCATCCATCCATCCCCCCACTCCATCCATCCATCCATCCCCCCACTCCATCCATCCATCCCATCCATACATACATACCCCCACTCCATCCATCCATCCCATCCATACATACATACCCCCACTCCATCTATCCCCCCACTCCATCCATCCATCCCCACTCCATCCATCCATCCCACTCCATCCATCCATCTCCATCCATCCCACTCCATCCATCCATCCCCCACTCCATCCATCCATCCATCCATCCCCCCACTCCATCCATCCATCCCCCACTCCATCCAATCATCCCCCCCACTCCATCCATCCATCCCCCCACTCCACCCATCCATCCATCCCACCCACTCCATCCATCCCACCCACTCCATCCATCCATCCCCCCACTCCATCCATCCCCCCACTCCATCCATCCGTCCCCCCACTCCATCCATCCATCCCCCTCACTCCAGCCATCCCCCCCACTCCATCCATCCACCCCCCCACTCATCCATCCATCCCACTCCATCCATCCATCTCCATCCATTTCACGCCATCCATCCATCCCCCCACTCCATCCATCCCCCCACTCCATCCATCCATCCCCCCACTCCATCAATCCATCCCCCACTCCATCAACCCATCCATCCCCCCACTTCATCCATCCATCCCCCCACTCCATCCATTCATCCCCCACTCCATCCATCCATCCACCCACTCCATCCATCCATCCATCCTCCCCACTCCATCCATCCCCCACTCCATCCATCCATCCATCCCCCCACTCCATCTGTCCCCCCACTCTATCCATCCATCCCCCCTCCATCCCACTCCATCCATATCCATCCCCCCACTCCATCCATCCATCCCCCCACTCCATCAATCCATCCATCCCCCACTCCATCAATCCATCCATCCCCCCACTCCATCCATCCATCCCCCCCACTCCATCCATTCATCCCCCCACTCCCTCCATCATTCCCCATCCATCCATCTATCCCACTCCATCCATCCACCCACTCCATCCATCCATCCATCCATCCTCCCCACTCCATCCATCCCCCCACTCCATCCATCCATCCATCCCACTCCATCCATCCATCCCACTCCATCCATCCATCCCACTCATCCATCCCCCACTCCATCCATCCCCCCACTCCATCCATCCATCCATCCCCCCACTCCATCCATCCATCCTCCCACTCCATCCATCCCCTCCATTCCATCCATCCATCCCCCCACTCCATCCATCCATCCATCCCCCTACTCCATCCATCCATCCCCCCTCCATCCATCCATCCCCCACTCCATCCATCCCCCCACTCCATTCATCCATCCCCCCACTCCATCCATCCATCCCACTCCATTCATCCATCCCACTCCATCCATCCATCCCACTCCATCCATCCCACTCCATCCATCCCACTCCATCCATCCATCCCCATCCATCCATCCCACTCCATCCCCCCCACTCCATCCATCCATCCCCCCCACTCCATCCATCCATCCCCCCACTCCATCCATCCATCCCCCCACTCCATCCCCCCACTCCATCCATCCATCCCCCCACTCCATCCATCCCCCCACTCATCCATCCATCCCCCCACTCCATCCATCCATCCCCCACTCCATCCATCCATCCCCCCACTCCATTCATCCATCCCCCACTCCATCCATCCATATCCCCGACTCCATCCATCCATCCCCCACTCCATACATCCATCCCCCCACTCCATCCATCCATCCCCCCACTCCATCCATCCATCCCCCCACTCCATCCATCCATCCCCCCACTCTATCCATCCCCCCACTCTATCCATCCCCCCACTCTATCCATCCATCTATCCCCCACTCCATCCATCTATCCCCCACTCCATCCATCCATCCCCCCACTCCATCCATCCATCCCCCCACTCCATCCATCCATCCCCCACTCCATCCTCTCCCACTCCATCCATCCATCCCCCCACTCCATCCATCCATCCCCCACTCCATCCATCCATCCCCCTACTCTATCCATCCATCCCCCCACTCTATCCATCCATCCCCCCACTCTATCCATCCATCCCCCACTCTATCCATCCCTCCACTCCATCCATCCATCCATCCCCCCACTCCATCCATCCCCCCACTCCATTCATCCCCCCACTCCATCCATCCATCCCCCCACTCCATCCATCCATCCCCCCACTCCATCCATCCATCCCCCCACTCCATCCCCCCACTCCATCCATCCATCCCCCCACTCCATCCATCCATCCCCCCACTCCATCCATCCATCCATCCCCCCACTCTATCCATCCCCCCACTCTATCCATCCCCCCACTCTATCCATCCATCCCCCACTCTATCCATCCATCCCCCCTCTCCATCCATCCCCCCACCCCATCCATCCATCCCCCACTCCAACCATCCCCCCACTCCATCCATCATCCCCCCACTCCATCCATCATCCCCCCACTCCATCCATCCATCCCCCACTCCATCCATCCCCCCCCACTTCATCCATCCCCCCTATTCCATCCATCCATCCCCCCTATTCCATCCATCCATCCATCTCCCCACTCCATCCATCCATCCATCCCCCCACTCCATCCATCCATCCCCGCACTCCATCCATCCATCCATTCCCCGACTCCATCCATCCCTCCCCGCCCCACACTCCATCCCTCCCCCGCCCCACACTCCATCCCTCGCCCTCTTGCCCTGCCTCTATCTCTCGCCCTCCCTCTATCTATCTATTGCCATCACTATCCATTGCATCACCACAGCATCACTCAGGGGCACCACAACATCACTATGCGCTACCACAACATCACTGAACGCCACAGCATCACTCGTCGCCGCCACAACATCATTCAGAGCCACCACAGCATCAATCTGTTCATCCATTCAACAACAGATTCAAATATGTTCTCTCCATGTTTCAAACTTTATTACAAATGTCACAAAAAATGTTAATATTTCACTTCTGTTCTTGTATTTTCATCACAATAAAATACACTAAACATAATCTTCCAAAAAGTTATTTGCAAAAGTTTAAGCTATTGCCATTATAAATTACAATAACTTTTATTTAAGTATTAATTATTGAAAAAAATACAACCCATTGTTATTTATAATATTAATACGTCTAAGTCATGTAAATACAACACATATTGCATTACAAATGCTGTAGGTGTCACGTTTGCAAAAGTTAACACTATTGGCATTGTAAATGACAACGTTATTAATTTCACTATTTTCTAAACAAAAACATAAATAAAAAATGTGTCATTTACAATATTAATGCCTCTAACTTTACTAATGCGAGCCCTATTGCATTGCAAATGCTTGTATTTATTTATATTTTTGCTTCAGTAAGGGTGTCTGCCTTCTTGGAACAGTAATTAAAAATAATTAAAAAGGCCTCAGTGTCTTGATGCATGTCTGATGACACTAGGGCTAAGGTAGCATCATGACTCATGCATAATAACGCATAAATAGGATTTTTTTTTTAGGTTTCGCCTACAGCGTGTGAGCGCTATCAGCAAAAGCTATAGTAAATAAAAGAAAAAGGTTTAAACCGGGCTTAGAGCCCGTTTCATACTTACTGTTATGTACCATTGTTTGGCTCCCACGTCACTCTTATTTCCTTGCTTCTCATTGGTCAGGCTCTCCTGCTACTTCATTTTCTCTACGGTTCTTGCTGAACTCCAGTCCTCTATGGAGCTTGGACCAAGTATAATTGTTTGTCTCTGCGGGCTGTGTGCCTTCACTGGCTGACACTGGCTGACACTAAAGAGTTCTACTGGACCGCGCCCAGCGCCAGGACCCCTGGCCCCCACCGACGGAAGCCGACCCGACGAACCTACAGCGCCGCCGACCTCATCGCACTCAACACCGGCCACATCCCAGGATGTCACCGAGCCGCCCCGAAGCACACCCACGGACCCTTCAGCTGCCACGCCTGCAAGTTCACCTGCATCCGGACCTTCCCTGCACCCGCCAAGCCGAACTCCAGCAGCACCCACCTCAAGTGTATCCTGCTCAACACCCGCTCCGTCCACAGACACGCCGTAGAACTCTGGAACCTGCTCGACACCACCGCCCCCGACGTTGCCTTCATCACCGAGACCTGGATGAACGCCTCCTCAGCCCCAGACATCGCCATCGCCATCCCAGAGGGCTACAAGATCACCCGGAGGGACCGCGACAACCAGACCGGAGGAGGCATCGCCATCATCCACAGAGACACCATCCGCATCACTACCAACACCGATGACACCCTCACCACCGCTGAACACCTGCACTTCCAGATCCACACCAACCCGAAGACCACCCTCAGAGGCACCCTGATCTACCGACCCCCGGGACCACGCACACGATTCAGCGAGGACATCGCCGACTTCGTCAGCCCGCACGCTCTCCCCTCCGCCGACTACATCCTCCTGGGGGACCTCAACTTCCACCTGGAGAACAACAACGACCGCAACACCATCACCCTGCTCGACAACCTCGACAACCTCGGACTCAAGCAACTGGTGACCACCCCCACCCACCTCGCCGGACACACACTCGACGCCGTCTTCTCATCCAGCAAAGACGTCACCTTCAGCCACGCAACAGGACTCCACTGGACGGACCACAGCTGCGTCCACTTCACCTTCAGAAGAACGACGATCCACCACCTCCAGCAACAGGTTGCTCGAAGAAGCTGGAACAAGATCACAGCCGACCAGCTCACCGCCTCCCTGAGCCAGCACCCTCCCGCCAACTCAGCGAACCCCAGCCAGGCCGCCGACAACCTCACGAAATGGATCAACGACTGCGCGGACGAACTCGCCCCTCTGAGAACCCCACCCAGCAGATCCTGCAGCAGAAAAACACCATGGTTCACCGACGAACTCAAGAGCTCCAAGAAGAACTGTCGAGCCCTCGAGAAAGCCTGGAGAAGGGAACCAACGACGGACAACATGACCACCCTCAAGCTCGCCACCCGGAAACACCACCAACTGATCCGCGCCACCAAGAAAAATGCATACAAGGACCGGCTGGACAACAACGCACACAACTGCAAGGAACTCTTCAACATCGTGAAAGAGCTCTCCAACCCCAACGCCGGAAACAACGACATCACCCCATCGCAAGACCTCTGCAACTCCCTCGCGTCCTACTTCCACAACAAGATCACGGACATACACAACAGCTTCAACAACCAACCAACGCAAGCCACAACCGCAACGACGCCACCCACCACCACCCTCCGCACCTGGACCCCGATCAGCACCGAAGACACCATCCGCACCATGAACTCCATCCATTCCGGATCTCCGACTGACCCCTGCCCTCACCACGTCTTCAACAAAGCCGACGCTGTCCTCGCACCCCACCTGCGGGACATCATCAACACCTCCTTCGACTCCGCCACCTTCCCTGAGAGCTGGAAGCACGCCGAACTCAGCGCTCTCCTCAAGAAACCCACAGCAGACCCCACCGACCTCAAGAACTACCGTCCCATCTCGCTCCTCCCGTTCCCGGCCAAAGTCATCGAGAAGACCGTCAACAAACAGCTGGCCGCCTTCCTCGAGACGAATGGATCCCTCGACCCCTCACAGTCCGGCTTCCGAGCGAACCACAGCACCGAGACCGCCCTCATCGCCGCCACCGACGACCTTCGAACTCTGATGGACAACGGAGAAACAGCGGCCCTCATCCTCCTGGACCTCTCCGCGGCTTTCGACACTGTCTGCCACCGCACCCTAGTACAGCGCCTCAGCAACATCGGAATCCAGGAGAAGGCACTGGAATGGATCACCTCCTTCCTCGACGGAAGAACACAAAGAGTCCGCCTACCACCGTACAAGTCAGAGGCCACCAAAGTCATCTGCGGCGTCCCTCAAGGATCCTCACTGAGCCCCACCCTCTTCAACGTCTACATGAGCCCCCTCGCGACCATCGCACGCCAACACAACCTCAACATCATCTCCTACGCTGACGACACCCAGCTGATCCTCTCCCTGACCAACGACCCCGCCACCGCCAGAGCCAACCTGCACGAAGGGATGAGAGACGTAGCCGAATGGATGACGACCAGCCGCCTGAAACTGAACTCAGACAAGACGGAGGTCCTCATCCTGGGCTCCACGCCCTCCGCCTGGGACGACTCCTGGTGGCCCCCCGCCCTGGGCACCGCACCCAAACCGACGGACCACGCACGCAACCTGGGCTTCATCCTGGACTCCTCCCTCTCCATGACCAGACAAGTCAACGCCGTCTCCTCGTCATGCTTCAACATCCTGCGCATGCTACGTAAGATCTTCCGGTGGATCCCCACCGAGACGAGGAAGACGGTCACCCAAGCCCTCGTCACCAGCCGACTGGACTACGGCAACGCCCTCTACGCCGGAACCACTGCCAAACTCCAGAAGAGACTCCAGCGGATCCAGAACGCCTCGGCGAGACTCATCCTCGACATCCCCCGACGCAGCCACATCTCCGGACACCTGAGAGATCTGCACTGGCTCCCGGTCAACAAGAGAATCACCTTCCGGCTCCTCACCCACGCGCACAAAGCCCTACACGACCAAGGCCCGAGCTACCTCAACAACCGGATCAACTTCTACACTCCCAAGCGCCTCCTCAGATCAACCAACCACGCCCTCGCCGCCGTCCCCCGCATCCGAAGAGCGACAACAGGAGGAAGATCCTTCTCCTACCTGGCCGCCAAGACCTGGAACTCACTTCCGACCAATCTGCGCCTGACCCAAGACCACCTCTCCTTCAGGAAGAAGCTCAAGACCTGGCTGTTCGAGCAGTAGCGGCCCCCCCCCCCCCCTCCCAGCGCCTTGAGACCCTACGGGTGAGTAGTGCGCTCTACAAATGACCTGATTGATTGATTGATTGATTGTTTGCAGGCCCTTTCTACTCTTCCCCATTCTTTGTTGCCGTCATGTTTTTTCCACTTATGTGACCGTTTCTCTTCAGGAAATTAACCGTTGGCTCGCTTTGTTGCCTTGCACAAGGGCATGAACTCAGTGTTGGGTATCATGTGCCAAGCATGCACAGAGGGGATTCCTTGAAGCATCCATTGTGACTGGCCCTCCCGGCAATAGCGGGTGACCCATCAACGCTTTGCGCTGCAGGCCTCAGTGTGGAACCTCCAGCAAACGCCCATTGTGGAAATTAGGGAGAAGTCTGGAGAGGGTTTCACGAGCCCAGTTAACAAAGCTCCCATTATACACTAGTAGCTGCTGCTCTGAAGCTCTACAGCACTGTAAGTTTACACATTAGTGTCCCTTTGCAGAAGGAAGAGGAAGGTGACCCGACGGTTGCTGTAAGTTCCTGTTTACTTTTTTCCTCTGGCCTTATTCTCCAGCGTTTCCCTTTTTACTTTTTATCTGTAATCTTTGTTTGTTGTCGAATAAGGGCAACTGTTCGCTTTGTCCATTTCACTTTCTTTTTAGGTTTTACCTACAGAGTGCATACGCTGTCAGCGAAAACTATTGCAAATAAAGCCAATAGCTTTTAACTCTGTAAAATCTAGTGGTTTTGTCAGGGCTTTAAGTGGGATGCAAAAACTGAGGGGAGGGGGGTCTCTCATGGATGCGTGGCCGATGTAATTAAGGGTGTGGCTTTTAAAAACACTTAAACTAAAAATCTGTGCTTAGCATTGTATGCCGCCTGACTGGCATTTTGTTGCTTCTGTCATTGCCCCCAGATATAAAATACAAGTAACATTACACCTACAACAAGCCAAGGCTATTGGCTTTGTCAATGGTTGTTAGTTGCATATGATATATAAGCACCAACTACGGCCGCGTTTTATATAACATTGAAAATGCTTCAGTTCCGACAAGAGACCATGAAATAACTTTTCACCATAGGCAGTGGAGGGGAGAGGGAATGCTGTAGAGTTAAGGTTTTCTTTTTCAACCTGAGGGTGAGGGCAAAAATGGAGAGCCCGATAGGGACCCATCTTGACACCTGTGTTTTAGAACTGCTGGTGCTGAACACTGGCAGGACCCATCCCACTAAAAGCCCTCGGTTTGTCAATGTGTTTTTGACGTGTTGCACTGTGCAGCATGGCTTGAAGTTTAAAAGAAAAGCGCTATGCAGGGCCAGCTTTAACCACTTCACAGCACTTTTTTTTTTCTTTTAAGGCAAACGCACTGCTTTATTTTTTAACGTTAAACCAAGTTGCACAACAGCTCGTGCTGCTTTGGAACGTGTCTAAAAATGCATTGACAAAACAAATAGATTTCGCGGAGGCGAAACTTTTTGCGTTTGCCACGGCTTGTTTTGAAATGCTATTCAGCATTGGCAATAACATTTTTTTTTGTTTTTGCCAGTGCTTAAACGGTATCAGGAGAAAAAACCATTGACAAAGGTAAAACCTATTGGTTATGCCAGTACATGTTGATTCTTCTTACTATCCAGATTCCGCTGCAGCATAACGGCAGCTTGGAGGAATCTACAAATAATTCTGGGGCATGCTTAGGGACAGCCATGCTTCAATGGTCGTGTGAAACCTAGCTGTGAAGACTTGGGTGAATGTACAACTGGGTTGTGATGACGTGCCTGCAAGTTTTCATGGTGCTGGCCGTACTCGTAGCCACAAGGTGAAGAATCTGCAAGTTTTCCTGAACTGAATTAATAACCATTAAGTAGGTAGCCCAAAAATGCAGTTTGTTTTGGTCACAAAGTTTCTTGTCACTAACGAAGCCATTACACAATACTTTGACCACACAGCTGCACTATAGGGAGTGGAGGCAGGTTTTTAGTTGGTTCCTAAAAAAATAAACAAAAAATAGCAGCACTGATTAGGAGTGTGGTTGGAATGGAAGGGAATTTCAGAGTGTGGCTGCTGCTGTAGAAAAAGCCTGGTCTCTTGCCCTTGCTCCATATTAAAAATATGTAGCAAAAGTGTTTGGATGATCATACGTTTCATATGTTAGTGCCATTTGTGTCTTGCACCTAAAAACGAGGGGAAGCTGTGTAGACCACCGTATGCATGACTGTACATGGCAAACCCAATTCTTGTGCATTAAGTCAACTCTGAAGTTGAGAGAGACTCAAAGAAATATGATTCTACATTTATTATCCTTTGACTAGTCAGGATGCTGTATTTAAAATAAGTTGAAGATGTGTTCGTATCGTTTCTGTTGCACATAGACACTATTAGTGTAATCAATTCTCCATTGCATAGTTGCGTTGACCACTGGAATATGATATTTCTGATCGAGAAGTGGTGAGATGCTACGCAGAATCTTCAGATCAACAAAACAGAAGCTCATAACTGACTACTTGGGGCTCTAAGGAATGAAGTTTGTCCATGACAACACCTATGTTTTGAACGGTTTTAGAAGGTACTAGGCAAATTCCTGTGGAGAGAGACAATGGAACATTTCTCTGGGTTAAGGGCGTGCTGAATGTCTATAGTGCTAGGTCTTTGTGGGACCTAGCTCCGGAATGTGTTGAGATCATCTCTGTGCCCTAAACAAGAGTTCTTCAATCCTCAGCTTTTCAGGATAAGAGTGAGTGAATTGAAAGTGTAGGATTATTCAGAGCTTTTGCAATTTTCCCTGGGGTGCTTAAAGTGTTTATGACCGCTTTCTTCAATTCTTGCATTGTTGCAGTTATTTCTTCTAGCAGTTGCATTCAGTAGCTTATGTAAGTATGTTTTTCGGATGAAAAATATGTTACTGATAGTGCATGCTCCTGGAGTCTTAGCTTTCATTTGCCAGACCTATTATATCACCAAGCTGTTGTGCTTCCCTCTCCTACTTCTCACCTGCATTCCTTCCAGTACCTTCACTGCACAGACTGGCATAACGCATTACTCTATCCTGGGAGCTCCATGGTTACCTCAATAATGGAGGAAAAGAGCATGTAGTTACTGACAGTGTCATTGTTTTCAGAGGCACTGAAAGCACACCCAACGCCAGGACAGGGTGTGCTTTTAAAATCCTCCTGTGTTTCCTTCCCTAAACTACAAGCTTGTGAGAGCGGATGTGGGATTTGGTAATTTTTTGGGGCATTCCTCTTTTCCCTGATTAGTTTGGGTTTTATTCTATGTATTGCTCAAACACGTGTTTGGGATTTAATTGTATGTGTGCAGTTTGCCAGCCGATATAATCCCCTGTGGCTTGCTACTCCTATTTCTAATCCCGTACGAGCATTGGCGGGGTCCTCTGGTGCTTATGTAGGACTTTTTTGTTTACACTTTTATTGGCATTTAGTACAAACAAGCAATACAACAATGTGCTTCAATATGCTGCTCATGTTACCTTGACCTACCCACTCTCCCGCGTTGCTCTACCTTAGTACTCGGTGGACAGGGTGCAGATTAATAACCGATTCCATCCATGGGAGTGTGGGGAAAGGGCAAAACCCTCCGACGACCCCCACCCCGTAGCATGGACGTCACACGCCGCCACCACTTGACCCATCCCGTTCTCATTCTCCCCAGTACCTCCTCCAAATAATCCTATTTCTATCCGTTGTGCACCACTCTCGTACAATCCTGGACAGTCTTCAAAGTGGTCGACCATCTGGTGGCTCAAGTAGCTCCGTTAAAATTGCTGCCCACGCCTGCAGATCATTTGCCAGTTTGTTGTCTGTTCGAGCCTATTGCTTATGACTTTCTTCCGCAACCACCCATTCTGCCATACCCCTCAGCCATTCCTCCACCCACGGAGGGCTTAACAGAAATCCAATGGCTAGCCACTCTTCGCTTGGCTAGCACCAACCCCAGCATTACACATTTTCTGCTAAGGTGTTTCTTCTTCTTAACCGGGACCATTCCCATCAAGCTTTTCCTAACCTCCTTGAGGGAGGTGTACCCCGTAGCGACACTCTAACAGTCACCGCCTCCAGAACCCTTCTATGTAGGGGCAACCCCACAACATGTGCATAAAGTCCACACCAACGCATGCAGCGCAGGCAGTAGGACGACTGCCCCAAGTAGATTGCATTAAAGGTATTCAGTGTGGGGTAAACCTCGTGCTCTACATTATATCAATTTAATTCTTGCATGGGTAGAGACCTTCTTAACCCCTTCATTTACACCTTCCCACTCTTTATGTATGAGAGGTTCACTCAGTATCTCATGCCATCTGCTTTGAACTGGAAGGACGCCTGTCGGGAGATCATCCCACAACACCCTATAGAAGTGGAAATCAGTCTTTGACCTCCGACCCTATTAAGTTGTTTCACCAGGATCCGCGATTCTCGTTGCACGTCTGGTAAGGTTGTCCAGATCCCCCTCGCTGTGGCCATCATTTTGCCATAGTGGAGAAATTACCCCGGCCAAAGGCTGCCACAACACCGGTCAGGGTACAGGTCCGAAGAGTATTGCATCCCCAGGTTCCACCTTGTCAGAAGACATTGTCTGTGCTATCTGTGTGAACAGATGAAGTGACCAAATATTTAAGTCCTGCTCATGGGGGCGCGCTGAAGCACCAGCCGATCCACCCTCTGTCATGCTCAACACACCTGCCCGACTACATAGGGGACTGTGTCCGGATCTCTAGCCTCTAAAAATCAGGAGCTCCGTAAGGGGTCCCCACCGCATGTGCCCCCCAGAAGTCTCTTCTCCCAGTTACCTTCCGCATCAAGCTAATGTATTGCATGCTGCAACTGGATTGCCAGGTAGTAGAGCTCCAGGTTTGGGAGCTCCAGCCTTCCCTGAGTCCTATTCCGCTTCAGCATGGCTAGGCTCACTCTTTCTCCTCAATGCCTACAACAGTTCCACTACCCTCTTATCCAGTTCGTGAATTGCTTTCTGGGGATATCAAACTTGTCCCCCTGGAAAACATACAGGCAGCGCGGAAGGATGATCATCTTATCTAATGCCAGCTTGCTCATAAAAGACCAGCAGAGGGTGCTCCAGAGTTTTACAGATGGTTGGAGGCCCTCAAGCACCCTCTTGATCTTCAGGAATTTAAACAGTGTAGTTTCCCTCGTGATCCTAAACCCGAGGTATCGCATGCCAGAGGTCTCCCAGGATAGACCCATGCCCGGAAGTTCCTACGTGGGAACTTCCCCCGGTACCCCCTGAGGGAAAGTTTATATTTGGCTTGCCTTACTTATAGCCTGGATACCTCTGCACTCTTCCAAGAGGGCCACCATAATGGGAACAGAGTATTCCAGTTGGCGCAAATATACCACAGCATCATCTGCATATAGGGAGACAACGTGTGTAAAGTTCCAATGGTCATTCCCCACCCATGTAGGTCCGATTGCAATCTACACACCTGCGGCTCAATGGCCAATCCAAAGAGTAATGGCGATAACGGGCAGTCCTGCCTAGTCTTCGTCTTAGGTTCCACTGTGTGTTACAGCGTGGGATAAACCCTCATTGATCCTCGTGAATCAGCAATGTCATGTACTCCAGCAGCCGTGCTGCCAAAAGCTTGCTAAGTATTTTGACATAATTATTCAGCATGGATAGAGGTGAAAGGACACAGCCTCTTTATTTTCCCTGTCCGGCTTAGGCAGCATGATTATGGGAACCTTCCTCATTGATTCAGGCAACTGACCTAATTCATACACTTCATTTTACACCTCTAGCAGGCGGTCTGCAAAGGTACCGACCCTTCGCTGGTTCTGTTCAGCTGGGATGTCTTCCCCTCCTGGGGTCTTCGCTGTCTTCAAAGCCCTAATCACTGCCACAATCTCCACTTTAGCTATAGGCTCGTCTATCCTATCTCTGTTATCGCCCAATAGGCAGGTCATCTTCAGACCGGTTAGATATGTCTTCCCAGCGCCCTGTGCGAAATCTGCAGGCACTGCGTATTTTCCCCTCATGTGTGCCACAAAGACCTCTGTTATGTCCTGCTGCGCATGCGCCTCTCAACCTCGTGCATCTCTCACCCCAACCACTGCGGTTCTCCGGGCCTCCCTGCGGAGAAGGGGTTGCCAGCATCCTACTCGCCTTTTCCCCCTTTGCGTGGAGCCGCTGCTTATAGTTGGTGTGCACAAATGTATCTCGCCTGTTCCAGGTCTCCAGCACCTCTCTCCTACTTTCCTTCCACTCTACCAATCGCTGTGGCTGCACAACCAAACACCCCTCTAGTACGCCTAAGCTTTTCTTCTGCAAATCCAATGACCATGTTTGCTGCTGTCTTACCCATACATCACTTTCATACATTACCAGCCGAAGACTACCTTAATTGCATCCCACTCTTTGTCTTTAGCAGTCATGTTGCCCCAGTTTTCCTCAAAATAATGATTAAGTACTTCCGAAATCATAGGCCCAAAAACTGGGTCTGCCAGGGCCGCTACCCTCTGCTTCCAAAGCAGGACCAGAGGAGCCGGTCTACCAGCATTGTAGGTGACCAACAAGAGGGCGTGATCTGAGAGGTAGCATGCCAGATACGACGCATCCACTACATTTTGAACCATGCTGCTGGATTCCAAACAATAATCTAAACCACTATGTGTTTCTGTTGCTGGGGTGTATCATGAATAGACACAATCTAGGGGATGTCACATTCCCCACATGTAAAGAAAAAACAAGGGAGGTACCCTTAAAATCCAATCAGGGACAGGGACTTGACATGCAGCCCTACCCCTCCAATCACCTCCCGAAAGGACCCAGTCATGGTGGCTTAGTATCAAGTCCTGGAGGGTTGGGGGCAGGACTGGTCCAATGAGCCATCCAGCACACAGGTCAAAGCCCAGGCTACCACTACTTCTGGGCCTAGACACTCAGCAGCAGCCCCCAGCACCCTCCCATAGAAGTGTGGTGAAGTGAAGGGTCTCAATTCCCAGACACATAGCATATGTGTATGTTGCATAGTACATGTAATACATCCAGGGTAGCATTCAACATCACAACATAATTACAGCATCTCAAAATACACTCAGCCGCCATTCTAACCTAGCACACGATGCATACAAAATCCACATAGGCAGCAGCCAATCTTCTGAACTCCGGTGAGTGGACCCGGAAACTTTCTCAAGTGCAGGACCCTTTACAGCTCTCAAAAGAATATGGCATGCCCAGTCAAATATATGTAATCAGTGCGTTGCTCAACTTCCTGTCAAACCTCCCGCAGCAATGATGTGATGCTCCAACCACACAAATCTAACTTTCTTGCGAGAAGAAGAAATGCTGTAGATTTCTCACCCATGTAGTTTTGCCTCAGCTCTATTTATGGCCATCGATTCATTGGGAGTTTCCATACCCTGTTCACACACAGTGCAGGGTTACCTTGAAAATGCTGCTCCACACTCAATGTGCCCAGCGGCTGCTCACCAGAACAGCTTAAGGTGTTGTCAATAAATAAAATAAGTTGACGATGAGGAGCGCTACAGCAGCATTCCAATAAAAAGGAATAAGCGGTGACTCGTTTTAAGATGGGGCCTACACTACATGTGATGATGCATCAAGCACTTGACAGAAGATGGCGTCAGTTGTCACTTCTTTTAGAGTCTGGACACCGCCATGGATGCACAGCAAGATCTGCACGCTCAACTCAACAGACTCAGGCCACACACTCTGGAACCTCCATGCTCATGCTTTACGCTCCAAGGAATCTCGATGCTCGAGGCGATGCACTCAAGCAGCGGTAATACCCATTGCAGGCAACATAAACTCAGGCAGACCCAGTAATGGTCTCAAAACAATGGCAAAGGTTATCTTTTAAAGTTCCCTGAAATGGAATCATAGAAACACTCTTCAGAAAATCACAATTTTTACTGTTGGTTATGTGCCATATGTTGATGTATGAGCCAACTTCAATATTTTTAACTGATTCCCCCAATTACGCCGGCTTACTCCAACTTAACGCTGTCCGATCATTCCCCTCTGGCATGACTTGCCGAACGATGAACAACTTCTAGGGCTAAACACAGTCCATTGGCCACTTTACAAAGGCTTTTATAAACTCTTGGACTTGAGGCTGTTCAGTTGTAGAGGCATCCACAATTCAGTCGGAGGCACAACAGTCCGCTTGGCAATCACTTTAAATCCACATGGAGATCTTAGAAGCATTAATTGAGACAGTCTTTCTCACCACATCAGTGTTTCTCATATATGTAAAATAGGTAGCCTTCTGCTTTCACGCTAGTCTGTGAAGGTTTCCTGGACGGTAGGCTGTCCATTAAAATTGACACATGTGGAGCTACCAGGCACAAACCCTCTTCACAGTCTTCATTGTCTTTTTCTCTGTAATCTTCTCTATTTCTTTCTGTGATACTTTAAATCTTTTCTGTTCCAGTATTAAACTTCCCTTCACGCTTGGGTCTTCTCCACTCGTTGCCAGTTTTAAAACGAAGTGTGCCACGTAGGCAGGTCATGTAGAAAAAGGTTATATGTTCATTCTTCAAGTTGTATCTTCAGTTACAGGTTACAGGAAGATGGTAAGTTCCATGTAATGCCTTACCAGGAGCAGCCTCCTTGCTGCTCATCCCATACACTCCAACTGATCCTTCTTCAAGCACAGACACTCTCAGCATTCCCGTGACCTCACCACTGGCTGAGCAGCAAGCCAGAGAACAACAATGGGGAGAATGCATTATATTAGCAAACAGATTACTGCACTTAGCCACAACCTCTCCTTGGCAACTTGCAGAGGGCTCAGCACCCCACAGAGAATATCGAGGCCAAAGGTACCCCAACCTTCCCTCACCAGGGGACCGTAGCCATCCTAGGCTACTCCCTAGCTTGTACCCACAGTTCCATAGACCAGTATAAGATACAAAAATATACTCCTTCCAATACTTAAAAGAATAACTCCCACAGCGACCAGTTACCTTTGTATATTTAACCCCCCCTCCCACACCCCCTGGAATGCAATATAATAATGTAAAATCATTGGTAACAAGAATAAAACTTGCCAGCGGTTGTAGCATACCTTCCCAAATACAGACCAACATGCAGTGTTCAAAGGGTCAACTGCTTATGAAGCACCTTGTCACATCTAAACACAGAAATAATTTATTTAAAGGCATGTACACCATTTTTATTATATTAAATTGCTGTAGTTTTCTCTAGATATGTTATTCTTCATATTTTTGGCATCACATAGACAATGGGTTGCTTGTGTTTCTGTTTAGGTGAGGACCTGGCCTGCCAGCTCGGGCTGTTTTGTTCCTTTTGCTCTACGTTCTAGACTGATTTGCATATGGTTGAGTCCAAACTGAGGTGTGTAAAATGTTTATTGAATGGGATGTGACCCGAAAAATTACCAGTTGCTTAGATTAATTCAAGCATCACATCATCACTTTTTTTTTGCATACTTCAGTGCTTTGCCCTGAGTGCTACTGGTATACCCATATGTTGGTCCCATGCTCTCTGTGCCACTGGAACCAAGCCAAACTTGACGGATGAGCCCTTATCAGGACAAAACTGGTCTTGGGTTGCTTGTGTTCCAGTTAAGGGAGGACCTGGCCTGGAAGGTCTGGCTAGATTGTTCTATGATGTGCAAAATAACAATGGACTGGGCTGGGGCCCTAAGTAATTACGAGTGGCTGATCACAATTCATGGATTCCACCCATCACTTTTTTGTATATTTCAGTAGTTGTTCTCTAGATAGGGCATACATCACATGGTTTTTGGCATCACCCAGCTATTTTCTGGTGCTGCTGTGGAGGTAAACAACTCACCACAGCAGAGGGATTGAGGATGCTGGGATTTTTTTTCTCCAATAATTTTTGACATAGTATGAGTGTATCACTTTGTTTTACTTCTTGTTTGTAGTAGTTGCTATTTAATTTCAGCTGCCATATGCTATTGTGACAGTTCTGTCTCCATGTGCTTAATTCACTGTCTTCCTACATGCGCTACACTCTCTTTTTCCAAATCTCCAAATTTGCTCTCAACATTCACTTTTAAGACACTTGGTAGTCAGATTTGTTTTAGGTTCTTCTTTTTGGGTCGATGAACTGCTAAAAGGATTTTTTTCCATATACAATAATGAACTGCTGTGCTTTCTCTAGAGCAGTGTCAAATAGAAATAAGAATCATTATTACATTGTGTATATATGTATATTTCTTTGAAGGCCTGAACATGCTTAAGTAGTTTTTTCTCTAAGACAGTTGAATGTCCATTTGTTCATCTGTTGTCCTTCCCATTGTGTTGAATCCTCATTATAATTTCAGTGGTGTTGCCATATTTTGTTCTTATCATTTGATATCATAATAGATGTAGAACGTTAGTCTGTCCAAAATCGTTTTAGAGAAAGGGTGCCTAGAAGTTTAAGGTTATCAGTCCACATTTAACTATGGATATTATATTTCAATTTTATAGTAGTGTGTTGTTAGTTGGAATTTGCCACAATTGTAATACTCCATCACTTTTCCAAAATTACTTTCTGAAGGTGTTCCCCGTTTTATTAAGCAGGCTGTGGCTTGCCTTTGTGTGCAGAAAGCGAGCTGAGCCGTGGGAAGGCACCATTTGAGAGTGAAACTGGTCAACACTGATTTGTTGAATATATCTGATCATCAACACTGCTCTTGTGGGTAGGAGTAATGCCATATCATTGCAAGAGAGAACTGCTGCACCAGGAGCCCTTGTGTAAACTGTAGCCTATTGTCAACATGAGCTGTTCTCATATGCCTGAGAGCCACCCATCAAGGAGTCTTCTAACAGGCTTCACTGCTGTATAGTAAATTTGTTTGAATGCCCCCTATACAAGTGAATGATGGGCCAGCTTGAGAAAGGTGAGTGATGTATTGGTATAAACGGCGCACCCTTTTTTGAGGAACACTTTACAGTAATGCAAAGCAAATAACTATTTCTAATGCACACAGCCACATAACGTGAATAGATTAAAAAGCCTCCCTTTTGCATCAGCTCAAGACTATTCTGTACAAACACAAAACATAATAAGCATGGATGTATGTTTAAAAGTTGGAATAATTAAAAAATGAACATTTATGAAAATATAGCAACAGGAATAATATGAGTAAAATTCATTTCAACACTAAATCTAATACCCAGAATGTTTTTTCCACATTCATCCTCCATTTGTATTTGCTCGTGCCTCACCCTCCTGACTAGGACCAACATCACCAGTTAAGCCTGATGCTTCAGGCACTGCACATGATTCAAATTTTCTGTTCCTTGCCACCACATTCCTCCTAACTTACACAATCTTGCTTGTACAAGAGATCTGTACATTCGTTTCCTTCCCAACCAATTTGTCTTTATTCACACCCAATCTCCACACCCACTCGTTTTCCAGACACACTTCTTACCATCATACATTGTTTAATATTTTTGCTTTGTGTTATATTCTTTTCACTCTTCTCCTGATCTACTTTAAAGCCACCCGCCATCCTCCCTTTCAACCTTGAAGCAGAACATTTTAACTTGCCACCCTTCTTAAATAATCAAAAGGCCATTTGAAACAGTGCAATGAGCCCAGGGCAATTCATGCAGAGCAGACCTCACTATTCTTCCTTGCATTTTTGCAGTTTGTACACAAGCCGTGATCATTAAATTGATTTTCTCTACTAGTCCATTGTCTTGCGGAGAATGTTGCACATCTATACTCTTCAAAACATTCACATGTCTTAAGAAACACACTGTACACATTTATCAGTGACAATAGTCTGGGAAAGCTCTCCCTTGCTTGCAAACTCCTCCAATGAATGTTGACATATTGACAATCTCAATAATTTTCATCTACATTCACTTAGAATAGTAATCCGCCAACAATAAATGATACTGTTTGCTATCTGGAAAAAAATCGATGGAGGGCCATTGCTTTTCATCTCCGTTTTACTCTGAAGAATCTCTGACACTTCAACTGGTGACAAAAGCAATTAATGTGTTATCTCATATGTGGCACTAGCAGTGCTCTGATGGCAGTATTTCACAAACTGCTCCACCATGGTACCCATCTTGGGCCCCCAATAATTTTCTTTAACCTTCATTTTGTTTTGATTCGTCCCTAAATGTCCTTCATTAATAAGTTTTTCAAACCTTTCTCCTGGTAAAACCTGTGGACCTGTGGATTCATTCTCTCTTCCCACCCTCTCGCTGTTCCCTGACTCCCCCTCGCATTCATTTCTTGTATCACTCTCCAGAATTCCTACCCCCACCCATCTACAAATACTTCCAGGATGGCTAGCTTACTATCAAATCAAATTCTGTTTACCCCCCCCCCCCAACCCCCGCCCACCTGGAACCCCTTGTTGTTGCCTGTAGCCTGTAGCCTGCGTTGAACGTTTAGTTGAAAACACTTGCATTTTTGGTTTGACTTTAGCGCAAAAGTTAACCACTAAAATAATTAGACATTTTGAATCACCCAGCTGCGTTCAGCCAGGCCATTCTCTTTTACTAAATAGTACATCTCTGGTCCTAGTACCGCTCTTGTAGCAAACACAGTACTTCACCTTTCTTATCAACTTGCAATAAAGGCACTCGTAACCTTTTCAAAGCTGCATCAGTCATTAGAGAGGGATCAACATGAAGACTGCAGAGACGAGACGGGCTCAGGGCACTGTGCCGGAACCCGATACACAGAGAACCAACTAGTCCATAAGGCCAACTATAGAAATATTTTAAGTATTGCATAGCATTAATATCGGAGACTAGCAGTGGCGGCTGGTGACATTTGAAAGTGGTGTGGCGTAAAGGAAGGGTCTGAATGTGTATTGTGTCGCAAGCGATGATTGACCTAAAGGGGAACTGCGAGACCCTCACGCCAAGGAAATCTTGAAGAACAACAAAAAAAGGACCAAATGGTGCAAGTTAAACTACATTTCAGAAAGTAAGAATATTTATAAAGTTAATTAGGATATGTAGTCTTGAAACAATTAAACACATTTAAAACTGTCCCATATCATGCTTCATTCCTGCTTCCACCCATGCCATTCATTTAGCCTGACTGCATTATTTTAAAACAATAGGGTTGAAAATAATCGACAGATGCACATGTTACACTTCATTTAACAGCACATAGGCTGCTCTTGAAAATGCAAGGTAAAGATAAGTAGCTCACGAATGTCATTGGCGCTCCCTGCAAACAAACCAATTGGCAACATTTTTAACTGGCCTAACTTGGACTAGAAGAAACCCCCATTGGGCGCTTCACAGTTCAGTAGAAATCAAATTCTTGTTTTCCTTTCATCAAAGCATAGACAACAACAAACGAAGGTCAGAGATTTAATTTCCATTCTCATGATGATACTGTCTAATTTATTACTGTTGCTAGCACAGTGCATTTACCGCTTTAATTATTCTTTGCTGTGCTGTTGCTCTCACGTTTACAGGGAGCAGCGTGACACAGGGCAAAAGGAGGGCTGGGTGGAGCTATGGACATCTCACCTGCCCTATCTCAGTAAAGTGAGAGGTATTAGCTCGTTGAGAGTTTAGAGTGTTAGAGCGAGGCTGGCGCTATGGACAACCCACCCACCCGATGAATGAGCGGCAGGAGTCAGTCTATGTGGGGCTGGAGGAGAGAGAGAGAAAGCAGAGGTGAGGGATAGAGTGGGGAGAGAGCATAGAGAGAAGAAGGGCGAGAGCCAGGATAAGAAGAAGAGAGAGAGGAGGAAGCAGAGGATTGCCAGAACTTCAGAATAAGCGTCTGTGGCTGTAAAAATCTTTTGCAATTGCATTACAAGGCAAAACACTTTTTTGTAATTTTTATTTTTTTATTTTAAAAGAATTTATTTGAAAATAATTATTTCACCTGGTGTTACAGCACACCACACAGCAAAATACTTAACAGTGCATTCAAATTATAATTTATTTTTACATATATTACGCACAATCTAAGCGCAATTTACGTAATTTAGGCACAGCATTGCAAATTCAATCAAGTAAGACAGCAAACAGAAAAAAGGGAAAATATAAAAAAGGAAAAATAGGCACAGGGGTGTCGATGCAGATTATAAACAAGGGAAAAAAAGTTATAAATACAGGAGCGGTTTAACACAATCGGCATACCTTGCACAATAGAACCCCCAATTAAAGAGAGATAAACATCCCTACCTTGGTATGCTGTTCAATCCCTTTTTCCACTGCTCAATGGGATTCCAGATTTCCCCCCCTAGTATACTGCCCCTGCGACCTTTCCTGGCATAGATTGCACTTTCTAGGTTATAAGCGGCCAACACCCTGGCTAGCCACTGATGCAGAGTTGGGGGTACCTTATCCAACCAATACTTGGCTATTCATATGCGTAGCACCGCCATAGCCATAAAAAGAAATTCTGCATGCGGGCCCCCAGGTTCTGCATTAATCCCCAGTATGATTAAATCCGCTGTGAGGGTGATCTTGATCCCCAATGAGGCGTCCATACATTTTTCAATCGCCCTAAGAAGTGTAAAGAGCTGTGGACATGTCGCAAAAATATGAATTATGTCCGCCTCACTGGAGTCGCAGCGTGGGCAGGTAGTGCCTACGTTGCCCCCCCCCACTGTGCTATCCTTGCAAGTGTGTAATACAAGGAATATATTGTCTTGTAATGTTTTGCTTGTAGGGGGGCCGAGCACATTATGGTTCGCCCCAAGCCCAGGGAGACCTGAAACCCCTCCTGAGTGATGCCTAATTTCTCTGCCCATTTTGTAGCATATTTCTCAAGGTCGTCTGACTTGGCTGCAATCAGTTCTGAGTAAAACCGGCGTATTGTGCAGTCCCTCCTGTCCTCAATAGTATCTAGAATACAATTGTGGCCAAACCCTAAGGGTCCACCGTTTTTGCTAGCAATAAAACTCCTGACCTGTAAGTATTTAAAGAAGCTCCTGCTATCTATACCATACTTAGACTGTGTTTCCGAGAACTGAAGCAGTCCGTCAGGGCCCAGGAGATCTCCTACTTTCGGAATACCACACATCCCCCAATCCGACATCACTGAGTCCCTAAATATTTCCACTGGCAGGGAGAGATTTGTTAACATACGAGTGTATCTGTTGAACCTCCCAACGCCGAACTTCTTGGAAAAAGCAGCCTAGATTTTATATGCCGCTTGTAATGTCTTAAACTTTGTGTGCTTATAGTAGCTAAAATCAATCCAGTTTGAAAAGCCGCTCCCTGCTTCACTTCCCAACAGGATAGCATATAGGTTGGTATACCTGGGTCTACTTCCCAGGTCCCCTGCTCTTATCCCTGCTCCACCTATTAACCCCTGCATGTATTGGAAGGCCGCCGCCCAGTAGTACATTTTAAAATCTGGGGCCCCCCTCTCTCCCTAGGCAGAGTGATATAGCGATAAGCTCTCCTTGTTTTGCCATGGGCCCAGATAAACCTATTCAGTATGTGTTCTATTCTGCAAAACCATTTGGGCTCAAACAACAGCGGTATTGCCCTAAATAGGTAGAGAACTTTCGGCAGTATAAGCATTTTTATTACATTTGTACGGCCCACTAATGTTAGTTGTAAATTATGTAGCCTTTCGAGGTCCCCATTAACTTTCTTTAATAGTGGCTCCATATTCTGCTCTACCAGGCTATTTAAGTCCGATGTGATCCTTATCCCTAAATATACAGCCAACGAAACCACTCTGTCGTCATTGCAAGAAGTGGCAAAGTTCTTAACTATCTGAGTTTTAGCCCTGTTGATCGCGTAACCTGATATTGCCCCAAAACCCCTGGCCTCCAGTTCAATCTCCTTAACTGCCTCGGATGGGGACGACGTAATGATGGCGACGTCGTCTTTATATGCAAGAGTTTTATACTCTTCTTCGTGCATAACGATGGGTGGGATCTTATTATTGTATTCTAGCCTACGTAGCAGTGGATCCAAATATAGGGCAAATAGTAATGGAGAGGAGGGGCACCCCTACCTGGTCCCCCGCTTAATCTGCAGCAAGTTAGTGAAGCCTCTATTAATTTTTACTCTAGCCGACGGATCTCTATACAGGGCCTGCATTGCCCCTACATACCCTTCTCCTATTCCGCACCACCTCATAGCCATCCACAGGTAGTCCCAGGTGACCCTGTCGAAGGCCTTCTCTGCGTCTAACATTATGGCCGCGGCAGGGTCCCCTGAGACCTCGGTTACATCGAACAGTGTTGTCATCTGTCTTATGTGCTGTGTGGTGCCCCTTCCGGGAATAAAGCTGTGCTGTGTGGGACTGACCAGACTCCCAATCACCTTGCCTAACCTTGTTGCTAGTACTTTAGAAAATATTTTTGCGTCTGCATTCATGAGTGTAATGGGTCTGTAAGAACCGGGATCCAGGGGAGTTTTACCCTTTTTTAATATAACTATTATATCGCCCCCCCCCCACCTCCTCCCCCCAGGATTTTGGAATTGATATCCTTGTTATGCTTGTACCATTGTGGTGTAAATCTCCTTGCCTAGCGACTCTCTAAAAACTCTATAAAATTCGGCCGGGATCTGATCCGGGCCTGCTGCTTTCCCAGAGGGGAGATTTTCCAGGGCTGTGACTATTTCCTGTAGCGTTATAGGAAGGTCCAGTGCAGCTTTTTCCTCTTCAGAAATAACCGGGTGTGGAATACCTTCAAGGTACTCCTTAATAAGTGTTATATCTGCCATCTGGTCTTGATCATAGAGCTACGCATAAAAACACCTAAAAACCTCCCTTATTTCCAGTGGGTCTAAAGTCACGCCTCCCTTGCCATCTGAGATCTCTTTGATTTCCCCAACCGCCAATTTCTGCCTCATCCGGATCGTGAGGATATGCCCTACTTGCTCACTGAGTTCATAGCAGTTTTCCATTTTGGTTAAGTATTTAGTAGCCGCCTTACTAGAGATCCCCTCGCAGGCCTCTGCTTTGCTTAACGTGATGCTGAGGAGGATGTCCTCCATGGGCGCCTTCCTTTCTATAACTATATTCAGCTCTTCCTCCAATTCTGTTAGTTTTTAGTACTTCTTTCCATCCTAATCGTATCCTGTTTATTACTGTGTAACTTAATGTCTCCCCTCTGATGCCAGCCTTACAAGCGTCCCAGACGACCCACGGGGGGCACTACCTCTATTGACCTCCCAAAACATAGCGAACCATTCGATCATATGCTTAACGTAGTTCTCGTCTTTCAGTAGAGCCCTCTGAAACGTCCAGCTATTTTCTTTAACCTCCACTCTCCCCAGCTTAAGCGTAAGTATTAGAGGGTTGTGGTCAGATATAATTCAGGGTTGTTTATCTATCCTTGCCCTTGTGACTAAGGAGTTCGAGATCAAGAAATAGTCCAATCTAACGGCGATCCTGTGGGGCGCTGAATAAAACGTACTGCCAGAACCCACTGGATTCAAACGTGCCCATAGGTCCACTAGTGAATTGTGATATGCCAGATTAAGTATTGCCTGGCATGCCCGCCTCTTGCGGCCAGTATAGACCTGCCCGTCCTCGATGCCTAAACCAGACAGGCCGTTGATGTTAAAATCGCCACAGCAGACTATAGGTTCTGGCCAAAAGGGAAGCTCAGAGTCCAGAAACTCAAAAATGTCTGGATCATCCTCATTGGACCCATTAACAGAAACCAATGTGAATGTCTCATTCTTGATACAACACTCCAGAAGCACCCACCTCCCCCATAGATCCTCCTTTCTCCTTTTAACAATGGTGACTCCCCTTTTGGCTAATATGGCCACCCCACAAGTTTTGGTCCCCTGTTTTGTGAAAGCTAATACTGTAAAGCCCATTTGTTCCAAAAGATAGATTTTAACCCCTTCAATATGGGTCTCTTGCATGCATACTATATCCAACCTCATTGTTCTTAGAAGTGCAGCCACTCTCTGCCTTTTATTCCCATCGTTGAGGCCGCAAACATTTATCGAAGCAATTCTGATACTCATTAAAAAATATTGTGTTGCATTCCTTCCACCCTAATGCCAGTTTTATCAAACAAATATATACCAATACATATCCAGTCTGTACCATGCTGTGCTGTGATGTGCTGTGTGAGACAACCTTGTATATACCTTTCACCCCCCATTGAAGCCCTCTCCTCGCCTCCCCCAACCCCTCCTGCCCCACCCCCTGAGCCCACCCCCCAAACCCCCTCCTCCCCCCTTACAGGCAAATAGGTCACACATGACCTATGTGGGGCCGCTTTTGAATTGCATCTATCGCATCCCTCTCCCCCCTAACGCTGTGATACCTGCTGTGCTACCCCCTTTGTGCATCATGACCACCTACCCTCGGCATTTTAAGTGAAGGACCTCATTTACACAGCCAACTGAAATGGTGGGTTGTCTTGTCAGCAGAACTAACACGCTTAGCCGCTCTTCTGGCCCTTTAACTCCTCCATGAATTGCTGTGCCTTAATTTCTGAGAAAAACATCCTTACTTTCCCTTTTGTAATTACCTTAAGCCTAGCAGGAAACAAAAGATAAGCCTCTGAACCTAGGGTCTGGAGGGTGTGATTAGCTGCCTGAGCTTCCACCTTCTTTCCACCGTAATGTGGCAGAAATTGGGTCTGGCAAAGAAGGTGGTGCCATTAAATGATCGTTTGGAGTCTGGCCTAGCCTTGTCAATGATTTCCTGTCTGAGCAGGTAGTTCCCCACGTTCACCAGTATTGCCCTGGGCAAGCTCTCCTGGCCATCTCCCCCTCTCCGATCTTTCTTCATCGTAAATGGGAACCTATGTGCTCTTTGCACCTCATTCTCCCATTGCCAGTGAGCATCAGGAAACGCTCCCTTTAACAGGTTAATCACGAATAGCCTGGCATCCTGCCCCTCTGCCACACCTAACAGTCTAACATTATTCCGCCGCTGGCGGTTTTCGAAGTCCTCCAGTTTCCACTGAATGTCCCCTTCCAGTTTCTCCTGCGCCGTTTTAAAGGACTGCCAGCTACCCACGTCGTCTTCCAGCTTTCCCGTTCTCTCTTCAACCTGTGTCACTCTGTCTGCAACTTCATCATAGAGTCTATTCACTTTTCTTAGTGTGTTTTGGATTATTTTTGTAGCCTGTCTAGCTCTGCGGCTTTCTGCTCTTGCTTCCCCCTGCATCTATTTTAGGGTATTAAACAATAAGTCTAGTGAAGCATGCTGAGCTGGGGTATTAGCAGGAGCCTCCCCTGGTGTGAGTGGTAGGTTAATTTCATCCTGATATACTTGTGATGTGGCAGAATAATCCCAAAGTAGCCTTTTATCCGTCCTTGCCGGGGACCCAGGGTCGTGCATCCTTATTTTGGATCTTTGTTTTTTCTGAGCACTCTTATTGCCAGTGGTGCTAGACCCTGTGTCTGGCCCTTCCCCAGAGCTCACTTCGCTGGTCTGTAGAGACTCTGAGTCTTCATTGAGTGAAAAAAAGCAGTCCCCTTCTGCCGAGCCTCCACCCCCTCTTTCCGGGCCCTCACGAAAAATATTGTTTGCCATGTCCTTCTTGCCTGCCAAGCTAATATCGCTCCCCCATGTACTCACTGTTCGGCACGGAGTATTCAATCCGGCCTCCACCGCATTAGAGCGCTCAGCATGTCAGCATTGCCAGCATCTGCGATATTCAGCGCCACCTCAATCCCACCGGGTCCTCTTCTCACTACATCCAGAATTGCCTCACAGTTCGTCTGCCTTGCCGCGGAATCTCCCGCCGCTGAGCCTGAATCCAAGCCTGGGCCTGGGCGTTGCCTAGCAACCTTACTCGCGGCGTCCTCGAGGAAGGCTCCAGTCGCGTTGACGTCCGACTGCTCTGCGGCCTTTGGGTTGAAGGCTTCCGCCAGGGTAGGTTGCCTCATTGTGGAATCCTTGTTTTTCTGCTTGTTGCCCTCTTTCCCGGGCTTCTGCATCGATGCGGCCCGTACCTCCTCCGTGCTGTCCCGATCTGCTATTTTCCCCCGCGGCTCCGTCTTCTTCTTCGAAGCGGGGATTATCGTTTTCCGCACTGCTCTGAGGGACCGCTGCACTGGACCTGAAGCCAGTGGGTCCTTCTTTGTCGAATTCTCTGCAACGGGTTTTGCTGCGATTGATACCGGCTGCTCCTTCTCTTGCTTGTGGGGCCGTGGGGGCATCTTAAAGGCCAGCTTTGTGCGGGAGAGAATGGCGATCAGGCTGCTCAAACTATGTTTTATCACGACGAGACCCAAGCTGAACGGGGATATCTGCCGCTTGAATGCTCTGTACTCCTCTAGGCTTGCTTTCATCCAACTTTCAAACCCATCGGGGGTGCACAGCATCCTATTCAATACTCCGACATCTTCCTAGGAGGGAGAGGAAATGGATGCGACTACTCGCTACAGTCCAGCTGCGGGCATCTTGCCTCCACAGTCACAAGGCAAAACACTTGTAATGTAAACCAGTACCTACTTCCTCTAAAACTTAGAGTGACTGGTAGAGACAGGAGTGCAGCCGTAACATGAACCCCACTGAGACAGGACTACAGCGTGACTGATCACAGCTCCCCTGCACAGGAATACAGCCTGAAGTAATATCACCTGTTCTTGTGACTCGCTAGTCATAAGTAATTCTCTCTCTGAACCTTGTCTGTGTTACAGTACAGCTTCAATTTCATTCAGTACCACACTTTTGTTCAAGTAAACGCTGCCTAATTATGTATTATGGTCTGGTGGCACAGAACCAGGGACGGCTGTTTCTTGAATAGGCCTTCGCTTCTACACATACACAAGGTGTGCTTCTTGGGTCTGCATTTCACCTGATAGCTTTTAGCCCCCAACTTCCACGACCGTGCATTTCCGGATTCAACTCAACTGTCAGTTCTTTCTGTCAGAGAATATCTGTGTAAAATTCCAGCATATAATATGTTTTTTTTACAGCCAACGGGTCTCACCCATTGCAGTCCCCATTTTGAGATAGCAATGTTGCACTCTAAAACTGTTTTTACAGTGCCTGTCCCTCATTCTCTATGTTAATTCCAGTGGTTTCAGTCATGCAGCGGTACTCTCTCCCATGGATTTTGTTACCAAAATCCACCTAATCTCTCCCACTAAAACACTTCAACCACATGCCACAACTGCGCTTACAGCGCTGATGGACTATTTACGTTGCAAACATTTGCATTCCATAATACCCCAATCTGTGACCCGCTGCGCCTGTGAGTGTGCAGACAGTCCGACACCATGATGTAGCGTGATTAGGCCGGACACGGAGACCGTCGGACTGTATTGCAAAGCAGCAAATGCAATTTTATGATACCCCTCCAAGATTGCATTAAAAAATAATACCAACAGTTTTATTTGCGGCATAAATATATTCTAAAATTCTATTGGTAGTCTATCGCTGCCACAGTTTTTCTGCTAGGGGTGATTTTAATATCGTGCTGGACTTCCTTTTCCTAAACTAATTCCTTCATCTGAATCTGCTGTATAAGGCTTAATGTGGGTAAATCAGTAGAGCTCTCATAGTTATCGACAATCTCTACGACTATGGAGGATGGAGAGGTGGAAAGCTTACTATAATGTGCCAAAAAGGTCCTGTCAATTTCTGCCATTTGATCTACTATTTGGCCCCTATCCTCCTCAAAAATAGACTTAACGGCAGCTGCACGTTTGCGTCTTTTTTCCCCCAATCGGGCCAAGAATTTGCCCGCATGTTCGTCTTCCTCATGGAGTTTTTATAGGCAAGGCGTGTTGTTGGCTATAATGGTTTTTGATATCATGTCTAGCTTTTCTTAGTCTAGATTCAGTTGCCTGCGAATAGTGTTTTAGGTGTAGCTGGCTTGCCTGATTTAGATCCTGTTGTAATTCAGTAAGAAGAGTTTGCATGCTCGTGACCCAGCCATCATCCTTTAAAGTTTTATCTAGCGTTCACTGAGGACGCGCACCTGAGTTTGCCCTAATTTTAATTTCAGTCACTGGGACTGAATGATCAGAGAAGGGATTTGGAGGAATTCATGGCTAACCCTTCTCCCATTGGTAGGAAATTAAAAAGAAATCTATTCTTTGAAGTGGAATTATATCTTTTCGAAAAGCATGTGTATTCTCTGGATAACGGATGTTGAGTTCTCCAGGGGTCAATTAATGCAAGATCTTGATTAATTTTTACCATTCGTTTATGAGAATAAGGTTTATTTTGTGCCCTGTTTTTGTAAGTAGAATCTAGCCTTAAGCTCTGAATAATATTAAAATCCCCTGCTATGATTAGTAAACCAGGTAGTAGATACAGTGCACTTCCTAGTTCATCCAGAGCACCCATCTCATCCTCTATGGGGTCATTATATCTAACTATCTGAAAGATCTGATAACCAGTTTTCAGGATTACAATTACCCATCATGCTCCGGGATCCCTTTTAAATCATGAGAAGTTCCCCCCTGGAAATGGTGTGCAGGTAAAACCGCAACTCCCCTAACTACTGCACCTGCTAATGCCAGAAAAGCTTGAGAGATAAAACTCTGCCATCTAGGTGGGGTGGAAGTGCTTTAAAATGGGTCTCCTGGAGCAAAATAAAGTGTCTGTGTTGTCATGAGCCACTTGAGTGTAGATTTCAGTATGGTTTGATTATTTTCCCCCTTTGATATTACACGATGTTATACGCACTATCTAATTGTCTACCATTTATGAATAATTTTTCTACTTGATTTCGCTTTTTTGTTTTCTCTCCCATTTTGTCCACCTGGTTCACTTAAAGTGCTTAATTTGGATGTGAATTAGCCTATACCATGAAATTCAAAAATTATTTCCGTCCCATCTACCTGAGATTGTTTTCCTTTTTTTACCCCTCCACCTCTCAGTGCCCCAGTGACATCCCTCCTCCCCACACTGAGCTGCACCCTTCGTGGGCTCACATCTGACCCGTGTGTTGTCCCACCATCCATGCCATCCCCCTTCCCCCTAAGGAAGTACCTTGAATGGTACTCGAGAGCTCTTCTAGGGAGGTGAGGCAAGCAGGCCTTAGACCTCATAGTGGCTCGTTCTCATGATATACATCATTATATTGCTACACTCAAGTTTAAATTAATCAGTTTCATTAACTATCTATATTCCTTGCATACCTCGTAACATTTTATCTTGGATAATTGCTATCTCGTAGTCCCCCCCCCTTCCTCCTTGATTGTATGTAAAAAGTCTTTAGCATGAACAACTGACTGGAATATGTGAGATCAACCCTTGAAAAAAGCTTGTTGTTTGCATTGTTGGATTATATCAGAGAGGGCACCATTTTGTTTAAATTCATCTATCAGTCCAACAAATTCTTGTTCCTTCATGCTGCTAATATCGACATGTTGAAGTGTATTTGAAATGAAAAGTTGTCCGGTGCAAAAAAAGATTTCTTCCTGATCACGAGTTAGAATTTGTTCTTTGTTTGGGACATCTCCGAAGTTAACCAGAATTGTTCTTTGGTACTTTGCATTCATAGATCGGATCGCCGGTACTCTGTGTGCTCTAGCAATGGTAGATGCCTTCGTCCATTTTGTTTCAGGAAGAAAAACTTTGCAAATCAGATGTGCTATCAATTTTATGGGTGCATGCCCTGCTTTGCGATCCTCTGGTATACCCGCGACCCTTAAGTTGGTACACCGAGTTTGATTTTCCACATCATCTCGTTTTAGCTGAAGATCTTCGTATTCGGTTTGTAGTTGTCAAGTTTTTCACTTGTATCCTCAAAAGAGGATACCCTCAGTTCTACCTTAGTCATACGAGTGGCGAGCTGTTGAAGATTTTCATTAATCTGCCCAAGCTAGAGATGTGCGGATTCTTGTGAAAGCTTCATTTTGTGGAGTTTGCTTTGATTCAGCGACATTCTTGGGAGTAACTCTCGCTAAAAATCCCAACATGCAGAAACACAACAGCAGCGCAACAAAAGGAGCACATTTTCAAATACACACCCTAAGAAGACTAAAACCCTTCCTACCCATAATTGACTTCAAACTTGCAGTTCAAGCTCTAGTACTCCCTAGAATTGAATATGGGAGGGCTGCCCTTTGCGGGCTTTGCAAAATGACGACGGCACCTCTAAGAGCCTTAATCAACTCAGGATTCATCATGGGCTCCAAAAGAAACTGCCACATCTCCCCGGACCTGAAGAGCCCTCAACTAGCTACCCTTCGAAGCCAGAGTTCAACTAAATATCACCTGCACGACGCACAAGGTCATACATCACAATACACAAACCTACCTAGCATCAAAATTGGTACTTTCGTGTGGCAACGGATCCTCCAAAAGAGGCAGTAACATAATGAAACTACGTTTCTCCAAGAAGAAAACATACAACCGAGCCTTCTCCGGGATTGCTCCCAGGATCTGGTACTTTCTACCTCCTGAAACCAGACTGAATCCCTCTATTATATTGTTAAAAAAAGAAGTGAAATCTATTCTCTTATCCAAATTCACATGAACCATAGGTGCGAATTGGAATAATTGTATGATATGCTCTGAACATAACTATTTCTTGTAATTCTGGTATTGTTTACTATATCCGCTTGTAAAGCGCCTTGATACCCGCAAGGGTCTTGTCCGTGCTATATGAAACCTTCAAAATAAAAATAAATAAATAGTATCTAATTTAATGTGGTCTCTATCGCGGAGGGCTGTGCTGTTTGCATTGTTGCGAGAACCCGATCTCCCAGTTGGCTTGGAACATTACCTGCCCTGGTTTTTTTTCAAAAACAATAGCTGTGATGTAATCAGTTTGTGTGGCCATTCTAACATTGCCTGAGTCAGATATATTTTCCTTTTGGCCTCTCCTCAGAGCCCCTCAACATGAACAGAGGATATGTCTGTTTACCATTTCTCGCCTAGGCGTGTGATCGTCTGGCTTGGAGGATCCATTTCTGTTTCTGCTACTGCGAGAGGAGAAACAGTGTTGTTCTCAGGACTTTGAGTGGATTCCATCTTGTCAGTTATTGCCTGTGAGAGGTTGAGCCAACGTCTATTGGGGGATTGAGTCGATTGGTTCAGTGTCTAAGGTTGGCTCTGTCCAGTTTGTTTTTTTGCATGTGGATTTTTCATAGTCGGACGCGTTTTCATTGACCAATATCTTAATATAACTTTCAATAAGGTTTTTTGGTGTACAGCACCGGATATAGAGAAGTATTGTAGCTGTCTGGAATCAGCTGGTAGGCTGGGGGATGCCAGAGTTGTCACAAGTGAGCCGCATTCGTGCTTCACAGACCGCGTCTGCAACTTTCCTACTCTTCCTTTTGAGAGGGCTCCTAGAGCTCTACCCCAAGCTGCTTCTACCTCTCCTATATCCTGTTTGCTGGGAATGGTGAAGATTATGTCTGAGTTCGATCTGATCCAAGTGAGTCTACTGAATTTGTCTTCGCAGGTCTCTCTCAGCCTTGGTTAGTTGCTTGCTTATTGCTTTTTTGAACATGTCCTCCGTTTCATATATTTTAATGATGTCTCACAGTCCAGTGAGGTCAAACACCACCCCCATAAAGGAGGACCCCCACCCGCCTGGGGGCTTCAACTGTTGAAGACAGATGACCAATGTAGAGGGCCGTCGTGCTATTATGCATCTGGCATCAAGACCTGCGAGGCAGGGTTGTTACAAATGATCTTCTGCACACTGGCTGTGGCACTGACTGTGCGACAATGAAGGGTGCACTACCTATTTCTGCACCAGATTGCATCCAAGAGAACAGATAACTCAAAGCCTTAATCCAGAATCTGGAAGAATGTATGGCATTTGGGAAGATAATTCAGCACTTTAGAGAGATTGCCATTGGGAACTCGTTTTACTCCGTATACAATACAAAATGAACTAATGGTTACTGAACAGAGTAGTTGCGCTCAAAGTCCAATTGTGAGCTCGTACCTGTGCATGATTCTTCGCAATTATCTTTTTCATTATTTTTAGAACGCTAGAGTCTTGTTGAAGATTCCTATAGTATTTTGTCCCTAGTTATGTTTTATAAATCCCTGTAACTGTAAAGTGTGTAGTATTTCATTTTGCTATGAGATTAAATCACTTTTCTTTTTAATAAGACACACTGGACAGGACAGTGAATATTTGGTCTGTTGGACTGCTTTAGTTCCGAGTTTATTCCTCCGTGAGAAACCTTTGACTGCTTGCTGCGCTGCAACTAACCTGAGAGAAAAGTGCAGAAGGCATAATAGGACTGACCCACAACACAAGAGGCAAATGACCCCAACCACTATAGCTGTCGCCCAGTAGTCCCTGCTTTCCCTCTAGCCTTCCAAGCGGGTTCTGAAAAAGAACAGTCTAGGCACCTGCCGACCTATTCTTTTGATGCCCTCAGGATATCCCTCACATTGACTCTCAAGCACACTGCAAATTCAAGTTACCCTGTACATGATTGTAAATGTTCATGTTGTTAATTGTGTTTTTTTGTCTAGAAACTCAGTAGGTCATAGTAAATATTCTGTAAACAGAAAGGCATATATATGCCATACCATAAAGAAAGTAGGTACTTACCGAGCAAAATTTCTAGATTGCAGACCATCAAGGTGGTTTCATTTTACTCTTAAAGTTACTGGAGAAGGGTGACCCAAGTCTACTAACTTGCATGTATTATGGGTTTCTCCAACTTGTCTCTAAAAATTTTCCCGTATTTAGAAAGTTGAACATTTACTCCGGATAAGTGCCGGAGTAAAACTTCTTCCAGGGTTGAGGGAAAAAAGTGGCTGGTGGAAATGTGAACTTGTTGCCGCTCAACAGATTTTCGAATGAGCAAATTTACACATGCACATTTCTTCGTGCTAAAATGCAGTTTACTAATATTTTGTAGAAGTAAGATTTCCTGACCTTCTTTTGTGAATTCATGAAAGCCATAAATCTGCTCTAATGCATGGGTGCACTTCAGTGACTTTCTTTAAGAATTGGCCCCCTGTTTAGGTCTGGTGTTAACCAAGACATTTCGCTTTTAATAAAATTCTATATCTCTCTCTTTAACTACATGCTGGCTTCTCTGTGAGTGATAGCAGTCTGCTCTTTCACACAAGCAGCATATCAGCATGAAAAGTAGTTTTTTTTCCAGTGCCAGGAACTACTGTTGCAATGTGTGGTTTTGGACTAGATATATTTTTTCTTTTGCCAAAGTTAGTTATAATGATGGGCTCAGCAGCTCACACCAGTTTGTTTACTGTCGCGTTTCCTATACTTTTGTTAAAAATGGGTGCACTGATTTACCATCATAAATATGTTTTGGAAATACTAGTATGCATCAATACATTTTACGAAATGATGATTCAAAGAAGTGGTACCTAAAATTTCACAGTAGTTGAGGGGAAACATTTGTTTCCTAGTTGCATTTTTTTTTAAATTAAATCAATATTTTATTTTGAAAGCAAAGAATACTCAATCTTGAGTTCAGGCTTTTGCATATATTTGCATCTAATCAAAGCGCATTCTGGGAGCAATATTCATCGCCTCATATTGTTAATCTTTGCCAACGTCTGTGCACATTTCTATACGTGAACCACTGTTAGTAGTGCAGTCTGAATGTATATTTCCTTGATGCTTACCCTAATAATGAAAGCATTCTATGTATGAAGCATGAATACAAGCTCGAACAACATTAGCATATGGACACAAATATTACACTACAGACAATGCCCTTCCATGATCCATAATGTAGTACTGTAATTTGGCAGCCAAAGGGTTTGTGCTGCCAGGGGTTGGGCCTTCTTGTCCAAAGAACAAAATAAACATGAAAACTTGTTGTCCTTGACCCCAAACAATATGTCCTGAAAGTCGGGCTATAGGAATTCCACACCCCTGCTGCCAGTGTGTGTAGTGACCAGCAGCAGGTTGACACTCGCTCACTCTCACTCACTCACTCTCTCTCTCACCCACTCTCTCTCCCACCCACCCACTCTCTCTCCCACCGTTCACACATACTGCCAACCAGGCACCAGTTCAGACACAGCAATCACACCAGCTCGCAAAATGTGGCCTTATTTGTGTGGTCAATTGCTGCTGGTCACTACACACACTGGCGGATAAATGTCCGTACACATCGCCAGCCACACACAATGCCAGCCAAATGCTATTCAGACGTCACCATGAAGCTCCACACATAAAGCATTCATTTCTAAAACTCTCCCACAATGAACCCATTACAAAGACTAAGCACAGATAGGGAAATTGAACCAACCTATTACACAACAGGTGTAACTAAGCACAGCAAACCACTGCCAGCCATCCATCTAAACAGAAAATATATAGCAATGCAGACCACAGCCTGTTCCCTTTTACAGTCATTGTTGCTCCCAATAATTGAGTTGTGTTTGCCACCATTCAAAACAAGTGAGCACATATAGGCCAGGATTAGAAGGCCACTCTGGGCAGTACATATGACACTCCTTTCGTATGTCTCTTTGGACACAGGCTCTACATCTCCGGAAAGTCTATTTCGGGTGTTGGGTCAATGTATTCAGGAAAGTAGTGATCTTTCAATCTATCCACATCCTCTACCACTCCGACTCTAGAAACAATGGTCTGTTCAACTGCAACAAGGCGGTCTATTACAGACTGCTGAAACTGCGCAAACGTCATCTTGGATTCTGGAGAACGTTTTTTTAAAACCAGGCAAGCATTGAAGGATGCTAAATGAAATAGATGAACAGCCAATATACCAGATATAGGACTTAAGGCTCCAACCTTTGATCTACTCTAGCTACACCTCCCATGTGCTTGTTGTAGTCTAGAATGGACACTGGTTTGCACACTTCTGCAACCTGACCCAAACAGTTACAGGCGCAGTACTTCCATCATGAATAGTTATCAGCATGTGGACATCCCTTATGTCTGACAATTTCACAGCAAGAAGTTAATTACTAGCTGTGTTTTAAAAAATTAAAAAAAAGTGTACACCAGTTGTTTAGGGTAACTTTATGTTTAGAGTGAATTGTGCACATTACCTACTCTAAACAATTTGAATAATTCTACACCTGTGTAGAAATTATCCACGTATAAATGGTGACCTTTGTGACAAAGAGAACTGGCAATTTACCACTCAACTTTCTCACTGACTCCAAAAGTAGAAGGTCAACCAGGGGAGTCAATTGAAGAATCCCTACCACTATACACCCTGGAATTATACACATATCCAGTTGCATTTTCATGCAGTATATACAGCTTAATACCATAATATGCTCTTTTGCTGGGAATGCATTGTCTGAAAACCAAGCACCCCTTGAACAAGGCCAGAGACTCCACCACAGAAATATCTTTTCCATGAAAATAGATCTCTGAGCAACAATCTACTAAATGATCAAGCACAGGCCGAAACTTGAAGAGATGGTCACATTCAGGGCAATCTTGTAGCAATGCTATAGCATTATCCACAAAATGCAGCATTCGCTGCAGAAGCATATTTCGATCTCGACTCGGTTACCAGAAATATACAAGTTGCTATGATGGGACCAGTAGACCAATATAAAGACAGTGATGGCTTCCTTATCAATCACTTCAGGAAAGTTAAACCCCAGAACTGCTTAATCTCATGGAGATTTGTGGGAGTCCCCTAGGTAGCTCTGGAGTGGGTCTCAAGTGGGACCCATTTGTCCCTCTAAAACTGTTCTGCATATAAATTAGCCTGCTCAACGATGTCATCCAACACTCATCATTGATAAACAGTTGTAAGAACTGGTGGAACACAATGAAACCACACTAAAGGCAGGCAAAACAGGCTGCACATGCCTTGAAAAAGCATAACAATGTTACTAGACATGCAGGTCTAGTGACTTAAATAACCTACTTGACCTAATTGTAATGCTTTTGACCAATAAAATGGTTTCAAATGATAGGATCCTGGGAAAATATTTTAATTGACTCAGCTTCCATCTCCATTATCACACATGAGAGCAACTTCAAATATGTGAGTTCAGCATGTCTGCTGTACAAAAAACTATTTTCTTCGATTTAATAGACTAAACCTTTGTTCCTTATAGAATACAAATATAGCCACATAAAGAATACACATGAACTCCTGCTTGCCTCTTAGTTCATTAACAGCATTGCCACTAGGGCGGGGGCAGGCATGTTTCTCAAATCATGTTTAGTACTTACCACTTTTATTAAATAAATAATTAAAGCATAAAGTGGTAGCACACTCCTATTTGCAATCAGATTTTACATTGAAATGGCCACAAAATTTCCCACTGGCATGTGGTCTTACTGATAAAACTTTATAGTGTACAAACATTGTTTGGAAATAGGGTTTTAGTAAATATTTGTTATTTGCACAACAAGTAAAGTGTTCGGATTTGTTTTGCTTCAATTTAAATCTTTGTTTGCATCACACTACTCAGTTACAAAAAAGTGTTTGTGTGTAGTAAGAGAAAAAAAAATAAACTATTTTATAAGCAGCGATTATTAGAAAGACAAGGTTGGCCCCCTCTCTTGAACATACAGAAAATGTGTCAGGATAAAAATATAATTTAAAGGCATCTTTATTGCTAATTTGCTTTCTGAATGAACAGAAGACGTTCCTTTTCAGGTTATGTTTACTCACCAGCCAGAATGGATCATTAGGTGCTAAAAATAGCTTGACCTAATAAAATCTGATTCGCCATTGTGAGTGGATTTTATTTAGGCTTGCTACACCATGCTAGGGACAACCCCAGGGTTCAGCACTTGCAATGGGAAGCCTTCCAGCCCCTGGTTGCAGTCCAGGTTGCTCTTAATGCTCTACCGGCATATCAACTTTCCTCTAAAAGAGACACTTCATAAGCACTAATAATGGATTCATCATCATAGGATTCCTTTTGAACAGATAATTCGCTGCCAGAATCTTCAACTTGTTCCTCCGCTTCTTATGCAGAGTCCATTTCAGAGGCAGGTTCAAAGTTAGATTCAAAAAGCAAACCTACAACCTGCTGGGTGGTTAGCTTGGGGGCAGCCGTAATGCTTACTTATAAAAAACATTGTGCCAAATTAGAAGTTGACAAGCTCTGCTGTATCAAAGAGTTAATATAACTATTAACCTAAAATGATCCTGAAGAAACTATAGATACAATCCACACAATGTACTTAATACGCTGAAATGATACCGCTCACTTGCCGTAGACAGCTAGGCTGAGGATCAACTGCACCTATTCTGCACAGACACAGGAAGGACCCACAATATCGCACTAGAAAGGAAAAACAAAAAGAAATCACAAGATAACCCAGTATAAATCTTGCACAAATTCAAAAGTGAATTTGAAAAAATAAATAAGCTAAATATGCTACAATTATTTCATCTGTTAATAAAACATTCAGGCTGTGCAATGATACCCATTTGAAGTGAATATTGCAAAAATATTTCCCTACCAAACACATGCAACTGCACAATCTGAAGATCTACCAGTGTTGAAACTTCAAGCAGGAGTTACCACCAAGGAATCCAAAAGCTTTGCTCTAGAATAAAAATGAGAAACAAAACATTAAGATCACAAATGCAAATGATGACCAGAAATAAAACAGTTCACATTATAAAACACTGAACTCTGCCCCTGGAGGTAGATAAGTATCACCAACGTCCGATCTCCCCTCAATTTGGGTACAAAGCAAATGCAAGAATTTGACATCGTAGAGAGGAGTGCCCCTTACCCCAGCCAAACACACACACCCAAAGCAAAATCCCCAGTTCAAACACACCATCAGCCAAACAGCCACATGTCAGCTCACACACGCTGCCAGCCAAATGCCAGTACATGCAGCCTGCTATCCAAGCTCTTGTTCATACACACAAATGCATTTGTTGGTGTCTAGTGGTTTTCCATTCCCCTTTGGGGGCAGATCAGCCACAAAATTGGCTGATCTGCTCCAGAGGTGGGGCAGAAAGCAGCCAAAACCTGTAGTGATATATTTGGGCAGCAAGCCATGCCGAAGGGGCCACTCCCAAAACATGTATCTATATTAGTATATTGTGTCCAGTGGTTTTCTGCCGCCCAGGGCAGATTGGCCTAAACATATGGCTGCTCTGCTTCGCGGGGGGGGGGCAGAATACTGCCACAACATTTGCCAGGTAATGGTGTGCAACTTTTACCAAGGGACTGCTCCCCGACATGAAAATAAATGAATCGCTGGTGTCTAGTGATTTTCTTCCCCCTTTGGGGGCAGATCAGCCTAAATATATGGCTGTTGTGCCTCAGGGGTGGAGACTTCTGTTCAGAAAACTGCCAAAATATTTGCCCAATAATGGGGGGTGACCCTTGCCCAAGAGGCCACTCACCACAGGGCCAATGAAAATCCATACTGCCTAGCGGGTGCATTCCTGCTGCATGATCACAATCCTGCAGCAGGAATGCACCGCAAAGAGACGCGGGGGGGGGGGGGGGCGGACGACTTTCCTTTCTTTCAGTGCCGCTCTGGAGGAAAAATCCTTGCCTCCTTCCTGAAGTGCTGGAAGCTAGTGGTTACCAGCTCGTCCCTGGCTTGTTCTGATGACGATGATATAGTGAGGTTCCTGCCCTAATTATTTTAGTCTCAACTGCTGAACCTGGGATGGTAATCGCCCATCGCCAGGATACCCATAGGGTCACAGTGCGCTTTATAAATAGGAATTACAATTACAATTACAATTACAATCGCCATTTGATTTTATAGTTCTTTTGCATTCATTTTTTCCCCTGATAATTGGAGACTTTCAGTGCTTAATTTCAATCTAGATGTATCAATTGCAAAGAAAGCCTTTTGAAGACATTTTATCACACCAGAAAAATTAGCTTGATTCTCTTTTCTCGCCGCAAGCAGATTATAATCTACAACATAGATATTTATCAGTAGTGATGATTCCAGCAAGGGGAACGTTAATTTTTGTCCACTTTTGTTGAGATGCTTACGTTTAATTTTTAGTGTGACCTGTACTTTGATAGTCGTTTGTAATGATTCTGCAAAGTCTTTTTCTGCAATAGAGCAGATTAGAATAAAGTTAATGAAACATGGCTTGAAAGTCAAGAATATAGCCTGTGCTGCGGACACCACCATTCTGTTTTTCAGAGAGGTGTGGTGCAGCAGTCAGGGCAGCTGCCTGCGGAGCACAGGGTTCACGGTTCGATCCCCGGCTCCAGCAGCAGCTCAGCACCATGTAAATCTGGGCAATAGCTCACTTAATTGACGGCCCCCAGCGCCTTGAGACCCGTAAGGGTGAGAAGCTTGCGCTTTACAAATACGGATTTACACTTACATTTAAACTATGGATTCTCGCAAACATTTCCCATCTTTGGTGTGTCCAAGGGCCACGTTGATGCCAACTGGGAAGGAGTGAGAATTTGCTGTGGAGTTATGTGTGGGGGAGGGGGGGATGTTAAGGTGGGTGGCGGGGAAGCAAAGCATGTACATAGTCTAGTCAGTGAGTCATGGAGCTATTTTGAGGGTTTCATTCCATCATACCCTGTTAATTAATCCTCTAGTCTTTAGAAGAGTCATAGATTTGACAATACTGTGTTATGCTCAATCTGAATTGCTATCCTTCTACCGCACCTAAGGGTAAGCCTTCTCTAGTTGCTATCACTACCTTGGGAGACTCCAGCATAAAATAAAGTGACTTTATTATCAATTGAAATGAAGTAGAATTACACAACGACAAACCAGAAAACCTAGAACCAATCCCATCTTTCCTTACCAGTCCAAATTGTGGGAAGCTTAACAATTGTTTTATTTGACTTTGTTTCCTTTTTCTTCATTATAAAATGTAGGAGCGCCTTGAAATACATGTATTCAGGAAATGCACTGTACAAAAACTTCTCTCGCGTTTAATTTAATAAACTTTAATGTTGTCCATGTATGCCAACATCCCAGGCCACCCACAGGGTTCGGTGTGACAACTGACTTGCCTTTTAGATCACTATTGGCATTGTTGGGGTGAGAGGGGGCATGAATGTTTCTTCATTCATTTAGAAGGCTGATACTTTTGAAACATACTTCTCAAAGCACTCCTATAATCTGATTCACCAAGGTGAAACACTTCTGAATGTTAATGACAAACTTTTTTGAATTTTGGAGGGAATTTGTCACATTTTCAAATGTGTGTTGCAAGATGTCTTGAAAAATGAATGTGTTTCTAAAGGTATGTATTGCAGACTACCTTAATTGCTTCTTTTCTTTTACTTCAGTTAGCTTGTTAAAAAACACTTGCCAGTCTACTTAACATATTTCTGAATGTTAATGCAGGACACCACATGTGAAAGTCAGGAGGGCTGCACTTGTTAAAACATTTTCGTTTGAACATATATATTCAATTGTCTCAAACACCCACATTTGAACGTTTTGTATACTTCAAATAACAATCTTTGTTTTGGCTTATACCAATTGATTAGCTGATCTTAATTCCAGCACTGAAGGACTACTGCAGTTTTGTACTCCAGTTACACTTAATTTTCTGACCCTAGTAGAACCCAAAACACCAACACATGAATGGAATTTTCTAGGACAGGGGTTTCCAAACTTTTCAGTACGAGGGCCACATCATTTATTTAATTTAACAAATATTCATGGGCTGAAAAAATGACACATTTACCAGTTTTGACTTATCAATCAATCATATCATTTGTAAAGCGCACTACTCACCCCTGAGGGTCTCAAGGCGCTGGGGTGGGGAATGCTGCTACTGCTCAAAAAGCCAGGTCTTGAGGAGTTTTCTGAAGATCAGCAGGTCTTGGGTCTGCCGTAGGTTGATGGGGAGGGTGTTCCAGGTCTTGGCGGCGAGGTGGGAGAACGATCTGCTGCCTGAGGTCACTGTTCGGAAGCAGGGAACTGTGGCGAGGTCGGCGGAGCGGAGCTGGCGGGTGGGGGTGTAGAAGCTGAGTCGTCTGTTGAGGTACGTTGGTCCGGTGTTGTGAAGTGCCTTGTGTGCGTGGGTGAGGAGCTTGAAGGTTATCCTCTTGTTGACCGGGAGCCAGTGCAGGTTTCTCAGGTGGGGTGTGATGTGGCTGCGGCGAGGGATGTCGAGGATCAGCCATGCAGAGGCATTGTGGATGCGTTGGAGCCGTCTCAGGAGTTTGGCCGAGGTTCCTGCGTAGAGGGTGTTTCCGTAGTCCAACCTGCTGCTGACGAGGGCCTGGGTGACCGTTCTCGTTTCAGTAGGGATCCACTTGTAGATCCTGCGGCACATGCGGAGGGTGTTGAAGCAGGAGGAGGAGACGGCGTTGACCTGCTTAGTCATGGAGAGGGTGGAGTGGAGGATGACACCTAGGTTGCGTGCGTGGTCGGTGGGTGTTGGAGCGGTTCCCAGTGCGGTCGGCCACCAGGAGTCGTCCCAGGCCGAAGGGGTGGATCCGAGGATGAGGACCTCCATCTTGTCCGAGTTCAGCTTCAGTCGGCTGTTCCTCATCCATTCAGCGACGGCCTTCATTCCTTTGTGAAGGTTGGTTTTGGCGGTGTGGGGGTCCTTGGTGAGGGAGAGGATAAGCTGGGTGTCATCGGCGTAGGAGATGATGTTGAGGTCGTGCCGACGGCCGACGTGGGCGGGCGGTGCCATGTAGATGTTAAACCGAGTTGGGCTGAGGGATGAGCTCTGGGGTACGCCGCAGATGATCTCTGTGGCTTCGGAGCGGGAGGAGCGAAGGCGGACGCTCTGTGTTCTGCTAGAGAGGAAGAAGGTGGTCCAGTCCAGAGCCTTCTCTTTGATCCAGGCGTTGTGGAGGCGTGTTCGTAGTGTGTGGTGGCAGACCGCGTCGAAGGCGACTGACAGGTCCAGGAGGATGAGGGCCGCCGTTTTTCCGTTGTCCAGCAGGGACTTGATGTCATCGGTGGCAGCGATGAGGGCAGTCTTGGTGCTGCGGAACCCGGACTGGGAAGGGTCCAGGATGTTGTTCTCCTCGAGGTAGCGGGTCAGTTGTTTGTTGACGGTCTTCTCGATGACCTTTGCCAGGAACGGGAGCAGGGAGATGGGCCGAACGTTCTTGAGGTCCTTTGGGTCCGCCTTGGGTTTCTTGAGTAAGGTGTTGATCTCAGCGTGCTTCCAGCTCCCCGGGAAGGTTGCTGCCTCGAAGGTGGTGTCGATGACTTTCTGGAGATGGGGTACGAGGGCTGTGCTGGCTTTGTTGAAGATGTGATGCGGGCATGGGTCTGACGGAGATCCGAAGTGGATGGTGTTCATGATCTTGATGGTGTCGTCGTTGTTGATGTTGGTCCAGAAGAACAGGCGTTTGATGCGGAATGTGGTCGTGGGGGCGAAGGTCTCAGTGGTTGTCGGGGTGGTCGTAGCGTTGAAGCTGTCGTGGATGTCTGCGATCTTGTGGTGGAAGAAGGTGGCCAGCGAGCCGCACAGGTCTTGCAAGGGTGGGACGTCGTTGGTGTTGGGGTTGGAGAGTTCCTTCATGATGTTGAAGAGCTCTTTGCTGTTGTGCGCATTATTGTCTAGGTGGTCTTTGAAGGATGCCCTTTTGGCGCATCTGATGAGGTGATGGTATCTGCGGGTGGCGTTCTTGTGGGCTGCGTGGCTGTCCGCTGTTCGTTCACGGAGCCAGATCTTCTCCAGCCTTCGGCAGGTTTGCTTGGAGGCCCGGAGGTCTTCAGTGAACCAGCTGGCTTTCTTGTTGGTATGACTGTTGGAGGGTTTCTTGATCGGGGCGAGGGTATTGGCGCAGTCATTGATCCACTGTCTGAGGTTGCGCGTGACGGTGTCTGGGTCGGCGGGTGGGCTCTGGGCGAGGGTGGTGGTTAGCTGGTCTTTGGTGACTTTGCTCCAGCAGCGGCGAGGCATCTGTTGGGTGCGGTGATGCATGGTGGGTTTCTTGAAGGTGAAGTGCATGCAGCGATGGTCGGTCCAGTAGAGTTCGGTGGTGTGGTGGAAGAAGACATGGGGACTTGTGGAGAAGATGGGGTCAAGCGTGTGACCGGCGGAGTGGGTGGGTGTTGTTACGAGTTGTCTGAGTCCGAGGTTTGCTAGGTTGTCGATCAGGGTGGTGGAGTTGGTGTTGTTGTTGTTCTCTAGGTGGAAGTTCAGTTCCCTGAGGAGGATGTAGTCTGTGGAGGTGAGGGTGTGTGTGCTGATGAAGTCGGCGATGGAGTCGCTGAACTGTGGTCGCTGTCTGGGGTGTCTGTAGATGAGGGTTCCTCTGAGGGTGGTGTTGGGGTTGGTATGGATCTGCAAGTGCAGGTGTTCGGCGATGCTGAGGGTGTCATCGGTGTTGGTCGAGACTCTGAGAGTATTTCTGTGGACAATGGCGATTCCTCCTCCTGCTCCGTTGGTGCAGTCCCTGCGGGTGATCTTGTAGCCTTCCGGGACGGCTATGGCTATGTCGAGTGCCGAGGCGGGGTTCAGCCAGGTCTCCGTCAGGAAGGCGACGTCTCAGGAGGTTGTGTCGAGTAGGTCCCAGAGTTCAACAGCGTTTTTGCGGGCGGAGCGGGTGTTGAGAAGGATGCATCTGAGGTGGCTGGGTTCTTTCCTGGTCGGCAGCATGGTGGGTCGGATGCTTATGAAGCTGCAGTACCAGCAGATGAAAGCTCAGTGGGTGCGCTTCGGGGCGGCCAGGAAGCAGGTGTGTGATCGTCCGGTGTTGAGTGCATGGAGGGCTGTGGCATCGTAGCGGTGTCGGGTGTTGTGGTCCAGGTGCGGACGGGCTCAAACGGGCTTGCCATAGGCACACCAGCGGCATACCTGCTGCGCGGCCTCCCTATGAGGGGATGTGGGAGGGAGGAGCAGCTGGAAGGCGGGACGGTGAATGGGATTGCTGGGGGTGGGGACGCAGGGACGCAAAGGCGGGAAAAACGGGCGGGGGCCGTGGGAGAACTCGGCACAGGAAGGAAAACAAGTTTAGGCAAGAAAACAAGTACAGGCACAGAGGAATAAAGACACGTCTGGGCTAGAAAGCAAGTACTGACACAGAGGAATAAATAGAAGTCTGCGCAAGAAAGCAAGTTAGGCACAGAGGAATAAAAACAAGTCTGGGCAAGAAAGCAAGTACAGGCACAGAGGAATAAAAACCAGTCTGGGCAAGAAAGCAAGTACAGGTACAGAGGAATAAAAACAAGTCTGGGCAAGAAAGCAAGTCTGGGCAAAAGAGCAAGTTAGGCACAGGGTAATAAAAACAAGTCTGGGCAAGAAAGCAAGTTGGGCACAGGGGAAAAATACAAGATTAGGCAAAATCAATGCAGGCAGAGCCGTGCAGCAAGGTGGGGAGCTACCTGCCGGCGAGCAGGGTCAGAGGTCGCCTATAAAAATGTTCCCCTTTTTTCTCCATTGGTCTTTCCTATTATCTATTTTTCTTTCTTTTCTTTCTTTTCCATTCTTTTCATTTGTGCTTCTTTCTAGCTCTAGCATTCTATCCTTTCGGTATCTGTTTAAAATTCTTCTATATTTTCCATCTTTACTCCTTCCCATTCTTCTTCTTGTTCTCTTTTGCTCCTTCCTTTCTTCTTACCATCCTCCTGTCCTACCTTTGCCCCTTCTTCCCATCCTTCTTTTTTTATCCTTTTATTTATTGATCTTCCTTTCTCTTCCTTCCGTCACCCTTTCTGCCATTTTTGATTTCCTCTTTCCAATATTTAATTCTACTTTTCTGCTTTCCATATTTCTCTTTTCTATTTTTGTTCCTTCCATTCTTCTTGCTACCTATTTTCCAAACTTAAGTTTCCTTCCTTCTCCCTTACTTTTACCCCTTGCATCATTCTTTCTTTCTATTTTTTTTGTACCTATGTTACCCTGCTACTTTTCAACTTTCCCTATTTTCCAAACTTAAGTTTCCTTCCTTCTCCCTTACTTTTACCCCTTGCATCCTTCTTTCTACTTTTTTTTTGTACCTATGTTATCCTGCTACTTTTCAACTTTCCCTTTGTTTGTTCCTTATCTGCATTTCTCTGTCCTTCCTTGGTGCTGGCTCACTGCATTTGCCCACTTTAAAAATTTCTCTCTGTCACCAAACAGCTTTGGGCCTAGTTTGTAGATGCGACTTCAGAGTGATTTTGGCTATGTATTCCAAAGCAGCCGGACTCAATACAAGACAGGACGGAGCACTATAATGTCAGCAGTAGTTTAAAAGGAAATTAACAACCTACTGTTTAGCTTCTGGAAATGGATTGCTCCGCCGCTCCTGCAGATTCAACAAACAAGGAAGGTGGGAGCACCTCTCAAGTTATGTAGCTTGACTCGTTTTTTTCTTCTATTTCATGGTGTCCTATGGCCAAATCTGCTATCTTTCCAACAATAACAAATGAAATAAGGATTAAAAATGCAATAGGTCTTGCATTTGTTGGAGTTGGACTTATTGGCAATATAAACACCAATGAAATGGGACCTTTTTTGGCCACATATGGTACTTCACCCTGCAAAGTTGGAGGTATTGGCATTCTAAACTGCAGTGTTTTTTACCCATCCACGTTGCAGGGTTCAGTACCATATGTGTACAAAAGAGATCCTATGGGACCTCTTTTGGCCACATATGGTACTGCACCCTCCAACATGGCTAGGTAAAAACATTGGCATTTATAATGCCAATAACTCCAACGAATGCGAGACCTATTGCATTTGCAATGCTCATTAATTCCTGTATTGAAGAACTGGAGTTTAGAGAAATACAGACCAGCACTTTACTTTCTTCAAATGTTGAAAAGCGTAAAAAGTTTGCTAATCTGTGGGATGCTTTTCAAAATCTGCAGTTAGTTTGCATAAATCAACGTTTTTAATAAGATATATTCTATTTATTTAGCCACTTTTTAAAATTATATTGTGTATGTATTTTTATACTGCTCTGTTATGATTATTTGATTAATACTCCATTAAAGATTGACTTAATTAAATTGGCAACCCGGTGTGAACAATGGTTAATATGAAGTTGTTCACATGCTTAGCTGCAAAAAGTTATCTGCAGTAAAGTGAGCCTCTGGCTCTGCGTGGAACTACAACAGACCACCGACAGCATTGAGAGGGCCAGCGTTGTCACCTTACATCAACTAACGATCAAGGATGATGGCAGCCAATGCCAAGTACGTCTACTAGCCGGATGTTCCACAAAGGAGAGCATGAATAATACGCAAGCACTTTGGAACCTTCTTCTTTGCTTGTGTCCAGGTTAACAACTTTCACCCAGAGTCAAGGTGTGTGAAGAGCAGCCAAGTGACTTCAGTAGTCTGCATTGAACACAAAAGCAATGGCCTGTGCATCGGCTGATGTGACCAGGACAACAACTTAGTTTGGTTTTCAATTCAGGGCATAAAAATACAACCATTCCTGGGGGTTCTCTCTAGCACTTCAGCTCTCACTGCTGCATTCTGGTGCTGGCCAGCTCGGTGTACACCGCAACTATTGGTGCTGCATTATTATTTGCAACACCAATAGCTTACGTTTTTGGTAATGCAAGACCTATTGCTTTGCAAATGGGCATGGTGGCCGCAATAGTTGAAGTTGTTGAAAAAATTGAGTTTGGCAAGCAGCGCCCAAGAAAAGAAAGGCGTGGCTCGCCAAACTTAGGGGCCCATTAGGATGGCGCCACAATGCTGGGAATAGGGGATGCCACTGCCACAGTAGCGGTGGCATCCTAATTGCAGCTGCGGGACCGCCACACCCCTTGCGGACGGTCCCGCATTCCATTACGGTGGCGGGCGGACTTTGTCTGCCCGCCATCGTAATGATGCCCTTAATTCTTTCAATAATGTAAGTATTTTGTAAGCAGCGCAGCACGCTGGTTGTACCGCGCTGATTACTAAAAGCATATAAAATTGAAAAAATTGTTTGACGAGCTCCACCCAAGAAAAGAAAGGCAGGCCTGCCATTGTTGAAAATATGAAGGCGTGCCTCCCTGCGTACAAAGCGTATTGTGCCTGAAACAGCAGCTAGGAGAAAGGCATGAATAAGATAATGCTCCAAGACTGTAAATAAAACCTACCCAGTTACAACACAGTAAGAGGGCCAGCCCTCATGGGAGGTTACAAAAGGAGAAAAGGCGATTCTGAGGAGGGACTTCTAAACCTATTCACGAATCAAAAGTAACCATTTAGGAAGGACAGTAACAAGAGCCAATTGAAGAGATGGGTGGAAAATGGACAGAGCTTCACGTCCTACCTGAATACAGCATGTCTCGAAGACACAGCACAGTGCTGGCTAGGTGAGACCTAAAAATAGAAAACTGCCTAGAGGAATATATTTTTGTTTGTCCTCACTTCTATACTGAATATTAGAATTAAGGACAACAAAAAATGTATTATTCTAGGCAGTATTCTATTTTTCCATCTTTATCCTATTCTGAAACCTAGCTAAAACTGGAAAAGTATCCAGCTATTTCTGCTGTTCTTAAGGTTTGGATTTACGCTTAAAGTAATCAATTAGCATGAAGCCAAGTAGACCTGTGGGGTATTACAGTCTATGACCCTGATAGAATCTTGCAGCCAGACTTTCTCTGCAGGCCAGATAAAATCTTGCAGTAGGCCGTAGTTTGGATACCGTAAATAGAACAAAAGAATTCAACCCTGCCTTATGATCTAATGGCCCTAAACATAGGATCCACAAAATATACACGGGGTGATTTATCTAAGAGCTAGCATTGCACAGAACAAGCTGAATTGTCAACTCAAATATACTCCAGACATTTTTTTTATAAAAGATACATATATATTTTTATTTTTTTTATAAGTTCTTTGAATTAATATAGTAAACAATGTACAAAAATAGATTACATGTCAAATCCACATAATATTTTTCAAAACACCAACAGTATACATAGATAAGGGGAAGATAAAAAAAGGAGAAAGAAAATTCATCCTATATAGTCACCTACCCAGTCATACGCCACACTACAATCACACTAACATGCTTACAAAGTCTAATTCATTCAACCCAAAATTCTTTCATTCGACTTTCATTCCTTCATATAATCCTGGTATGTGCAACACAGAGATAGAGAATTTGTTGCATAATTCAGAGTATTATTCCAGGTGGCAGATGGTATATACAAAAATCCAGATGGATATAGGACAGTATGCCGTATTCCTGGAAATACACGCCGACGCGCGTTTCGGTGACAGGCCAATAAGGCCACACCTTCGTCAGGGCTAGTGGCAGTATACTGGGAGGAGAACAAGTGTAAAATCTAAACAATGGCTCAAATACTAGTGGCCAGCAGATCTAGATACAAAGAGGGTATCGCTCTTGAATCATTTTCAAACTGGATATTTGAAGTACGGTCCTGAACAGTTCTTGTGAGTTTTCTCCAATAGAAGTAGTAGTTGTATAAAAAAAATTCCCAAAGGCCAAATGATATCTAATTTTCAATAATGGTTCCAAGGTACTTTAGTCGCTTCTAGCGTAGCAGTTGCGCTATGTAGTGACACCCGGTCTGACCACCGCAGATAGGATTTCAAGCAAGCGTCAGTATCAAGCAGGCGTTGCTCCGCCGTCTTTCCTGCTAGGTGGCTGCGATAGGCAGTAAAGGGCAGGGGTTCCTCAGCGTGATAGTAAAGCAACCCAAATGCGGATTCCGTCGAATCTCCAATCCGACCAGCGGCAACGGGAGACAGGACTCTCTAGTTTGGATACCCTAGTTGAAATTGGAGAGGTCAGTGTATCATAGGGGGAAGCGTACCTTTTCTTTGTTCACAATATACTAGATCATTTTTAATGATTCCGTCCAGCAGCTTGAGGGGGAGTTGAGAGCTCTTCCATTATACTGTGGGACACTATAAAGAACCAAATGGAAAGGCGATAATTTGGTTTTCTGGTATAAAACTCTACCAAAGATTCCTCATCCACCCCCCGCCCCCCCCCCCCCTATCTGCGGTAGGCATGGGCATGCATAGTGTACGTTTATTTGACCGTTGTATAGCCTCCTTGGCTATCATTTATTTGAGACCCATTACTTAACTGTGATAAAACCTTGATGTTTTATAGATATGTTTGAACAACTCTATGAATCAACTGATTCAGTAAATCTTTCCCAATACCCGCAACTCGAACTTATCTTCAGTTAATACAATTTAATCACAGGCACTGATTTATCATGTTAACGGACTTAATTACTTGATTTTTCAAAGTTGTGAATCTGAAGTCTCTAATTTAGAAAAAAACAAATGCTAGTTGTGCTACTGACCAGGAAGAAATGAAGCAACTGAGAGCTAATCTTCTTAAATTAAACAAGAAGTAAATATTGTGTTGACCTTACTAAGGATGTGCTTCAGATCCGGGTTGGTATGAAACTTATGCTCTGAATTCTTTTTTTTCCTTTGGAAACAAAACATCTGACATTCTGACCAGTTGGGGAAGTTCTGTGTTCAAATACCTGCAGCATTGCTCAAATCTTGGCGGATACATGCTGATATCAAGATGTTGCACATTATTTGCGGCTCAGCGTATCAGTCTGTCAGAGATACTACTCAAATATCACAACAGGAATGCCACCCAGATATTTCAAAGTACTATGCCAGCCTTCGTATCCAGTGATCATCTTTTAGTGCTAAGTTTATATGTTTTCCTATGTTCATAAATTCACTGCAATGCCAAGTGAACATGTACTGCAATTAACACATTGCACAAATTAATGCATTGAGACCGTGTTTCTCACCAGTGTGATACAGTGGTACACATATGTGCATAAAGAGCAATTATTTGGGGTACAGATATATTTGGCATGGCAATGTGTCTGAATAGCACCAACTATGATACTAGTACTACATGATGATCATTCTGGGTACAAGAGAATTTGGCATGGGAAACTACTATGATTCCATATATTTATTTCTCTTCACCCCAGTCACTTGCTACCTGAAAGTAGCAGTCCTCAAATGTTTTTTTATTCATCATCCTGTGGCCTTACTCCATGTCAAGCAAGACCTGAAGCAGTAGGAGTGCCCTCTGTGTACATGTATTAATAAATCCACCACTGGCATCAGTGTGGGTTTATTAACCCCTTCGACGCTCATGAGGAGCTCAGCTCGTCATGAGGTACACCTCTCGTACACTCATGACGAGCTGAGCTCGTCGTGAACCGCGGGTTTTTGCGAACTGCAGCGCAGCGCGGAAATCTGCACCGCACCCATGCGGTTAATACAAGATGTTTGATACCAAACATCCCCCTTTTCAGCAAAGCCATCATGCAGTTGGGGAACTTGTTTTCACCAGTCTCCAGCACGTATATTTAAAATGGCTTACCTGTTCACTTGTACTGCCAGCAATTTACTGACCAGCACAGGGGCATACCTGCTCATGCAGCTATGCCCTCACATGTAGTATAGTGCACCCTGCCATAGAGCTGTAGGGCCTGTTGGAGGGGTGACTGACCTATACTGCATGCAGTGCCTGCAAGCATGGCACTCGGGGATGTGTGCCATGTTGTGTTTTCACTTTTGTCTGCACCAAGACACGCAGGCTGCAGTGGCAGTCTGTAGGTGTTTGGTGAGGGGTCCTTTAGAGCTGCACAATTCGTGCTGCTGCCCTTTTTAACCCCTTCGACGCTGATGACGAGCTGGGCTCGTCATGAGGTAGCCTCCTGCTACGCTGATGACGAGCCCAGCTCGTCACGTAACATGCGCTTTTCAATATCTCAGCGTGCGAGCGGAATTCCGCCCGCACGCATGCGGTTAAAGACCCTCTTTAGCCTCCTTGGCCTAGGTACCAGAGGTACCACTTACAAGGGACTTACAGGGAGAGCTAACAGTATTACTATTTAGGGTACAATTCCACAGTTTTAAGAACGAAATCTGGCACTGGGGACATGGTTAGCAGGCACCCAGGTCACTTCCAGTCGAAATCGCATCAAATAACAGGCAAAACGTCGTGAGGATGATGTCTAAAAGGGGCACATGCCTACAGGATGCATGATTTTTGCAATATAAATATTTTACTTGATCATGTACATTTGGCGGCTGAGGACTGCTGGCTGCCACAGAGGATCAAGAATATCTCCACCTGTTACAGAGGCTCTGTTTTTCTCCTTTTCAATTTGTCCAGCTGCTACAGTTTTAAAAACAATTCTTTGAAGGTTATTTGCCTCACACTCACTAAGTGGAGCGTAATTCCTGTATGGAATTTGCTCTACTCAGTCATGAGTAGGCTGTTGTTCCCATACCTGGATTTACCATGTGCTCCAACAACAGACTGTGTTTTACCAAGTGAAAGACCAGCCAGTAAAATCTCATTAGGAAAGGGCTGCATTGCAACCCACACTCATTTCCTGGCCTACGCCTCACGTCAAGCAAAGAGTGGGGTAACTATTTAATAGTTTCCCCACCGGCCAACGTCTTACTTTTTTCTTCCCATCCTTACCACTACCTCCTAATTCACTGTCCCACACTAAAGCCCCTGCAGACATTTACCAGCTGCACAGAGCAGGTATTAAATACGTTTTAAACGTCTCTGAATAGGAAATAATGTGCAGAACTCTGCCCGCAAATTCCAGATACATGCAGTTATTCACCATTCCACGTGCTCCTAATTGCACAGTACTAGTGGGGTGCTATAGCAGGTTACTAGAAATTACAGGTGAGGAGTTTGCATGTTCTCAGTTTTGTGCAACTCGGAGTTGAGGTATAGAAATGTCACACATACACACAGATTAGCAAACAGAACACTTGGCAGGTATGAAATGCTTCAGGAGCAACATACTCGCATATCGGTTTACAGGCAAAAAGTAAAATGAAGTCACTCACTAGGGCCGCAATGCTGTGATAGCTGTCATGTTGCAAAAATGCTTCATTTTGACAAATTACAGGTTATGTTCCACAAGAAAGTATGGATGTAGTGTCCTGTTGGACACGTAAAGAAGCAGACTCTCCCTGGAGCTGTACACACCCCCGCATCCATCGCCGGTGTCACTGGTCTGGTGACCCTGTTAATGTAAAGGTCCGGAAGCATGAGTACAAGGCCATTTATGCACCCCTACTGCTGGTGCCATAAGTATTTATCATTTGAGGCTAGGGCCCACAATATAACGGGAAACATCCATTACAACGAAACTTTTACAACGCACTACCATTACGACGCAACTTTTACAACGCAAACCATTACAACGCATAGCGCTGGGGGGCGCTCTAGGATAGGGAATGTATTTAATATACTATCCAACACCTTCCCTACTATCCACGGGGACTGGAGTTGGAATAGTAAATTAAATAAATCACTATCCAGCGCCTAAAAGCATTATGCGTTGTAATGGTATGCGATGTAAAAACCGCGTTGTAAAGGCATGCGATGTAAAAGTATGCGTTGTAACGTCATACATCCAATATAACAGCTATGGTCCTGCAACATGCAGGAAAGTCAAGTCAAAAAACACCAACGTTCAGAGCCTACATGCCAAGCATACTCGTGCTGGGTGAAGACTGAGGCCTTAAAGGTGTTACTAAGCAACAACTTAGGTCTTCGGGAAATTTGAAACATTGAAAAGTTCCAACTGTGCTCTGTGCTCAGCAGCTGACCGGACCTGCTACTAAAACAGCAAGGAATAGACAGTGCCTGTTCCTCTATTTCTGTTGCTTTCTTCACCACCTCTAAGGCCAGGGGGTCGCAAGGGGCAGCATGCAACCGTTGGCCACCCCTTAATGACGTCCATGATGGAAGTACATTTTTAAACTATTTGTGGTCAGTATCCTTACTATCCAGTGGACTCTAGACAGGTGTTTTAAATCCTTGTTAGTAATGTAAATGTTGTCAATATAAGATTGTGCCTTGGAGTCTTCTTTTAAGATCTCCATAATGCACACTGCAAATAAACCAGGGCTATTTTATACCCCTTGGGCAAGCATTTAAAACCGTATTGAAATCTGTTAAAGGAAAAAGTGCTATCTTCAGGTGCTATCAAATTTTTCCGCACCAGATTCGTCTTCAGTCCTGTGCTATGAGCATTTTTTAAAGCCTAAGCGTGTGTGTAACTATTTAAGTTTCTGTAATTTAATGCTATCCTATATGAGCCATCAGGTTTTAAAACTGGGAAAAGAAGGGTACACATTGAAGAACTACAAGACACTATAATGCCTTGATATTGCATCTGATCTAAGCTAGCTTTTATTTTACGTTTTGCTTCTGGCTTCACATGATTTTAACCCAGTATTTGGGGTCTGTAAAGGAATAACGCAGAATAGAATTTGTATCCCACCCCATATGGTTTCTATATGATTCTGGAGCCTGTTTTAAAGTCCACTCACATGCATATTTTCCCCAGAGGTCTTCAGGTACTAAGGAGAAAAATTCAAACATTATAACTTCCTCTCCTGAGCGTGCATCCCTGGTAAAGACTGGAGGCCAGTCATCCTCTGCATGAATGATTTTCATATGCATCTGATAAATATGGCCATAATGTTGCCTTAGTTTTGCATGGTATTTTTCCCTTAATCTGTATTTTAACATTATAAATGCTGAAGGGTTTACATGTCCACCTGTATAAATTTATCAGTTGGATTCGCCACCAGAAGCTCTCAGAAGCTGTCAGAGAGTCTGGTGTTCAAATGTCACTTCTGCTGCGCTGTCATGCATGGCATGTGAGTGAATGTCGAACTCTGTTTCAACCTGGCAAGCTGGTTTTGCGGATATCAGCATCTTTCTTGCCTAAAGCTGTGGCGCCATTCGCCATTGGTCACAATATCACCCTACCTACAAGCGTTCTGTCCTCCTGCTCACCTGTTTAAGGAGGAGGAGAAACTCCACTGTTTGCACCCCAAGAGAGCGCTAAGCTTTTGTATTGATCATACCAAATAACGCTGAGTGTACAATAAGCTCTTTGTGAGGTTCTCATTAGCTAAAAAAGGCAATGCTGTGTGGAAAATAAAACCTCCTGCTGGATCGTGCTCTGCATTAAGATTTGCTACTCGTAGGCAAACAAGCAGCCCCAGAAGGATTACATGCTCTTTCTACCAGGGCCAAATCTGCTACCACTGTGCTGGCATGTAGAGTCCCTGTCCTGTACATTTGCCAGACAGCTACATGGGCATCCCTTAATACGTTCACAAAGCATTATTGTCTGAACAGTCCGTTTCTGCGAAAGGGGGATTTTGCCCACCTGGTCCTTCACAACATTCAGGTTTGCGTCCTTCCACATTTACTCCTCCCAATAGGTACTGCTTTGGGATGTATTCAAACGGCAAGAGCTCTGGGCCTAGATGTCTCTGTCAGAAGAACAAGTTACTTGCCTTCGGTAATGCTCTTTCTGGTAGAGATTCTTTCTACCTGCAGACTTCTCACTAACACTCCCATCCTTCCTGGTCTGTGGTTGACTCTCTTAAGATCGCAAGTCTAGGAATCCACTCAGTGATCACACCAATTTGCTTTTAGGGCTCTGCGACTGGGGGCGCAGACACTCTCAAAAGCAATTGACGTCCGCACATGGGAGTGGTACCTAACTAGGCTTCGGGCATCATTTCTGGAGCGCGCCGGTGTTTGTGCCGAACTGCACTGCGCCACCTACTGGCAATCAGGCAGAGGTGCTGCTGAAAAGCTTCTGGATCCAGTCTGATGCCTGTGAAAGCTTTCAAAAGGTGAGGAACCTGCAGCTAAATTGAGTTTCTACTAGAAAGAGTGTTACAGAAGGTAAGTAACTTGTTCTTCAGGCCAATGCTCTGATTTTGTTATCTTGTTCCTTTCATGGGTAGAGTGTTCTAATAACCTTGAAACCATAAGATATGACAGGTTGTTCATGCATTGGGAGAATTTTGTATGGTGTCTCGTTGTGTTGTTTACATTTGTTAGTGTTTCTTTTTATAGTTAACTTTTCTTATGTATGGTATTTGAAAGCTATCGGAGTGAATTAGAGTCTGGTTCACCTTGAAGCAAAATACATTGATTTACATATGATTGTAATTTATAAAAGTGTTTTCTTAGTATTAAACATGTTTTGTATTGCGAGTCAAGCCATCTGTCTTCATTTGTTTTTAATTACCTTTTAACGTGTTGCCATTGTCAGCCTGACAGAAAGCACAGGGAACTCATGTTGCCATGCTTTAATGGAACACACCTGCCCATTCGAACTGTAGCTGGTGACCACAGTAAGGCCTTTGGTTTGCTAGAGGAACCCAGTAATACGAGGAGGTTAACAGGGAACGTATTGTGTGGTATTTAGTCACATACCACCATGGCAAGGTGTTATGGATGTGGTATGATGTAATGCAAAAATTGTTGTCGGTGTTGGAAGATTATGTGCAGTGGAAGGGAAATTTTACGTGTTTTGATGGGTTTATACATATGTTGAAAAACAAAGCGGCAGGACCATATAACCCTTCATGCCAAGTCACAAGATTTTATTCATGAACTTACTATAATGAATAAAGTGGGGATGTGAAATTTTTGTCCGGGTCTTGGCTGATTTTGCTTGTAACTTTTGCTTGGCATTACGAGCGATAATGTGTTCACTATTGCTGCTAGTTTTTTCATATCCATTTTTATGTTTTGTACTTGGTATGGTTGCTAATAAGATTTTAAGATTGTGTTTTTTATTGTAATGATTTTATTCCAATAAAGATTGAGTGATTGTGGTGGGAAGTGTTGGGGCATGCTGGGGATGGGTTTTGTTCTTTAGTGTATAGTACTGATGAGCATTGTGTTTTTGATATTTTGTGGTAATGTGTGATATTTGTATGTGGTGTCAGTGTTGAACCATGTTCCGTTTGGTGTTCAGTACATTGTCAGATAGTCATGTTTGGTGTTGAGTGGCGATGCACATGATATAAGATGGTAGGTAGTGGGATTTGTCCTTGATATTTTAGACCAGTGGGTTGCAACGGGTGAGACATAGTGTGTCGGGGAGTGATATATTGCCATATGTTTTATTAAAGGTTATTCAAAACATTTCAATATAACAAGCAAAACAAAGAAAATTATTCAAATAGACAACCTTTTCTTTCTGTTTGATGAATTTTCTGGGTTCTGGTATTGTAATACTGGAATGGTTTTGACTAACCATCAGTAAATATTAGGCGTCTTTATAGTATGTGTGTTGTGTCTGTGACGATTTGGCCGGAAGTGCAATGGTGTTGGCTTGCAGTTTATCATGTAAGTGACGTAGAAATCATTTTAGCCATTAAAATTAAGTACTCACAGTTTTTTTCAGTCTTTATAATTATGCAGTTTTGCAGTTCTTTAGTTCTAAACGTGTTCATAACTTTGTAGGTATAGACTGCTGTGGTGAATCATGCTGTGTCTTTAGGGGTGACTCACTACTATTTAAAAGGCAGGATTAGACCTGTTAAGGGTGATTTTAACAGATTGAAATGCCAGTTGTAATACTGCCCATCAAGGCTGCAGTGGCAGCCCTAGACTCACTCATGTTTTCACTTATCACTGTATTGATTGCACACTAAGTCCTACAGTCCACATTTAACTCACAGGCCTTGTGTATTCAGGGTACCATATACAACGGATTTACAGATAATTTAAATAGGCCAATTCGGGATTAACCAACTGCACACATGTTTTAGGGGTCAGAATACATTCAATTGAACCTGGTTTTCAGAGCCCCAGTTCAACAAAGTCGAAAAAAACAGCAGTGTCACACAAATTGGGTCATGGTCATGCAAACAGAGACATTTTCTTACAATTTATTCCCCCCAAAAATGTACTCCCCCTACGATGAATTGACAAAACCCGCTGAGCTCTCTGTACAAAGTCTGCCTTGAGAGAGTTTTATGAGCATTGTTAATGTTTTACAGCAAGGAGGCTGGAGGAAGCTGTACAAATACACCACATTCGGAGGAAAATGCAAGGTTGCACGTAAGTTTTTCACAAACAAGCCTTTTATCGGGGATCTGTTGTAGTTTTATAAATGCCTTGGCTCTCGTATTGTTTTTGTTTCCATAATTTATTTTACAAACTGTAATATGCAAGTGCTTGCAGAGAGAAAGACTAAGGCTCTCATACGAACCCCGACTACCATCAAACGCGAACCTGAATAGAGATCATAACTGTTGAAAAATTCCCCCCCCCTGACTTTTTAGTCCTGCACAATTTCAAGAGCTAAATTCTGCTTGCTTTCTTGAATGAATTTTGCCAAACATTCATATTTCAAGACCTGCTAATTGTTTCTTTTAATTAAATGTGGGTGACTCTAATATTTGATATTTCTTAAACAGGGGGTCTGTTTCTGTGTAAAGTGTCTAACAGATGTAGCAATTGTGCCAGCAAATAAATAGGGGTGCCAAACCACAGCCTAGCCCAATGATCTGGCTTCACTCGAAGAGCCACAGCAGGACCCGAGCGATCAACATACTTGCCATGCAATTGTGTAAAAATGTCCTGTAAAATATTATAATAAGTCTTCAGTGTTCAAAAATGTTTTCTTCTTAAATACGTGGAAGGGTTTCACTTTAGTACATTAGATTACATCGCTGCATTGAGTTGCATTTGTTAGACGTTAAAGTTTCGTATCACAACATTAGAAGCATTCATGAGTCACTCAGCCCCTCATTTGTGAACCAAAAGGCAAGTCTTATGCCCACCGTATTTGGTCTATGTTGTTATTATAGATGAAGGTATTGTATAGCCAGTTAAATCCAGTGCCTTAAATGAACAGATACTGTCCAGTACTGACTATATACATCACTGCAAATCATTTCATGGGAGAGTGCTGGCAATGCTCGGTAGGTACTATAAAAAGTGAGTACCTGTACTTCAATATTTCCATATAAAGTACTGGTTAAACAATATACAAAGGAGGTTTTTGCTCAGCTCACATTCAGAAGTGATGATCAAGGAAAGAAAAAATTAAGTAGTGTAGTGCCTATGATCACACAGTTTGGTCAGGTGACGAAGCTGGGATTGGCTTTGTGTTAAATAACCTTTAGCACGCAAGTAGACGAACTGTGTAGCACTCTGGAATAGTGGGTGCGGCCAGACCGCATGCCAAGAAGGAATGCCTTTAGCAACACACTGATAAAAATACAGCTTAAAATGATAGGCTGTGCATGCCAGGTACAGTATTGTTTTATTTGAAGCTGGGATTGAGCTCATGTTTCCCGGAAACCTTTGTGCAATACGTCAATAGATTGCTTTATACCAAAGATGAATGTATCGTGTTAAATTCTTCGAGGAGCTAAATTAGTGCACTGTTAAATACATGGTTTACATTTTGCAGCGATGTCTGAAGTTGTATCTAGCTGGCACACAAAGTCATTCGACAACAAAGTACAACGTTAGGAGGAGTCGTGGCACTATTTTTATGTAGCTATTACTAATTTCTCCTGCCTGATGCTCAACATCTCATTAAAGGTAATTACACTTATTAGTAAAACTTCGGTTCGGTGTGGTTGTTGGGTGTGGTTGTGGTTGGGTGTGATTGTGGTTGAGTGTGGTTGTGTATGGTTGTGTGTGGTTGTGTGTGTAGTTATGGTTGTGTGTGTGGTTGTGGTTGTGTGTGGGATGGTTGTGTGTGGTTTTGTGTGTCTGTGGGTGGTTGTGTTTGTGGTTGTGTGTGTGGTTGTTGGAGTGATTATGTGTGTGGGTGTGGTTGTGGGTGTGGTGTGGTTGTGTGTGTGTTGAGGTTGTGTGTGTGTGGTTGTGTGTGTGTGGTTGTGTGGTTCGGTGTGGTCGTTGGGTGTGGTTGTGTGCATTGAGGTTGTGTGTGTGTGGTTGTGGGTGTGTTTGGTTGTTTGTGTGTGGTTGTGGGTGTGGTGTGTGTGTGGTGTGGTTGAGGTGTGTGTGGTTATGTGTGTTGAGGTTGTGTGTGTGTTTGTGTGTTTGTGGGTGTGGTTGTGTGTGGTTGTGTGTGTGGTTGGGGTTGTGTGTGTGGGTGTGGTGTGGTTGAGGTGTGTGTGGTTATGTGTGGTTGTGTGTGGTTGTGTGTGTTGGGGTTGTGTGTGTGGTTGTGGGTGTAGTGTGTGTGGTTGTGTGTGTGGTTGTGGTTGTGTGTGGGTTTGGTTGAGTGTGTGGTTGTGGCTGTGTGTGTGGTGTGTGTGTGTGGTTGTGTGTGTGGTTGTGTGTGTGTTGTTGTGTGGGTGTGGTTGTGTGTGGTTGTGGTTGTGGTTGTGTGTGTGTGTGTGGTTGTGTCGTTTGGTGTGGTCGTTGTTGGGTGTGGTTGTGTGTGATTGTGGATGAATGTGGTTGTGTGTGGTTGTGTGTGTGTTTGTGGCTGTGTGTGTGGTTGTGTGTGTAGTTGTGGTTGTGTGTGTGTGTTGTAGTTGTGTGTGGGTATGGTTGTGTGTGTGTGGTTTTGTGTGTGGTTGTGGGTATGGTTATGTGTGTGTGTGTGGTTATGTGTTTGGGTGTGGTGTGTGTGGTGTGTGTTTTTGGTTGTGTGTGTGTGTGGTTGTGGTGTGGTTGTGTGTGGTTGTGTGTATTGAGGTTGTGTGTGTGTGCGCGGTTGTGTGTGTGTGTGATTGTGTTTGTGGGTGTGGTTATGTGTGTGGTGTGTGTTTGTGTGTGGTTGTGGGTGTGGTGTGTTTGTGTGTGGTTGTATGTGTTGAGGTTGTGTGTGTGTGCGGTTGTGTGTGTGTGTGATTGTGATTGTGTGTGTGGTTGTGGTTGTGTGTATGGTTGTGGGTATGGTTGTGTGTGTGGTTGTGTGTGTGGTTGGGTGAGTGGTTGTGTGTGTGGTAGTGTGTGTGGTTGTGCTGGTGGGTGCGGGTGCGGGTGTGGCTGGGTGTGGTTGTGGTTGAGTGTGGAAGTGTGTGCTTGTGGTTGAGTCTGGAAGTGTGTGGTTGTGTGTGTGTGGTTGTGTGGTTGTGTGTGTGGTTGTGTGTGTGTGTGGCTGTGTGTGTGGCTGTGTGTGTGGTAGTGTGTGTGTGTGGTTGTGTGTGGTTGTGTGTGGGTGTGGTTGTGGGTTGTGGGTGTGGTTGTGTGTGTGGTTGTGGTTGTGCGTGTAGTTGTGGTTGTGCATGTAGTTGTGGTTGCGTGTGTAGTTGTGGTTGTGTGTGGTTGTGTGTGGTGTGGGAGTGGTTGTGTGTGTGTGGTTGTGTGTGTGGTTGTGGTTGTGTGTGTGTGGTTGTGTGTGTTGTGTTTATGGTTGTGTGTGTGGTTGTGGGTGGGTGTGGTTGTGTGTGGTTGTGGGTGTGTGTGGTTGTGTCGTTGTGGTTCTGTGTTGTGGGTGTGGTTGTGTGGTTGTGGGTGTGGATGTGGTTGTGGGCATGTGTGTGGTTGTGTGTGGGTGTGTTTTGAGTGTGGTATGTGTGTGTGTGTGTTTGTGTGTGTGGTTGTGTGTGGGTGTGTTTGTGTGTGGTTGTGTGTGTGTGGTGTGTGTATGGTTGTGTGTGTTTGAGGTTGTGTGGGTGGTTGTGTGTTTTGAGGTTGTGTGTGTGGTTGTTTGTGTGTGTGGTTGTGTTCATGGTTTTGGGTGTGGTTGTGTGTGGTGTGTGTAGTTGTGGTTGTGCGTGTATTTGTGGTTGTGTGTGTAGTTGTGGGTGTGTGGTTGTGTCTGTGGTTGTGTGTGGGTGCTTGTGGTTGTGTGTGTAGTTGTGGTTGTGTGTGTGTGGTTGTGTGTGTGTGGTTGTGTGTGTTGTGTTTGTGTGTGTGGTTGTGTGTGTTGTGTTTGTGTGTGTGGTTGTGGTTGTGTGTATGGTTGTGGGTATGGTTGTGTGTGTGGTTGTGTGTGTGGTTGGGTGAGTGGTTGTGTGTGTGGTAGTGTGTGTGGTTGTGCTGGTGGGTGCGGGTGCGGGTGTGGCTGGGTGTGGTTGTGGTTGAGTGTGGAAGTGTGTGCTTGTGGTTGAGTCTGGAAGTGTGTGGTTGTGTGTGTGTGGTTGTGTGGTTGTGTGTGTGGTTGTGTGTGTGTGTGGCTGTGTGTGTGGCTGTGTGTGTGGTAGTGTGTGTGTGTGGTTGTGTGTGGTTGTGTGTGGGTGTGGTTGTGGGTTGTGGGTGTGGTTGTGTGTGTGGTTGTTGTGTGTGTGGTTTTGTGTATGGTTGTGTGTGTAGTTGTGGTTGTGCGTGTAGTTGTGGTTGTGCATGTAGTTGTGGTTGCGTGTGTAGTTGTGGTTGTGTGTGGTTGTGTGTGGTGTGGGAGTGGTTGTGTGTGTGTGGTTGTGTGTGTGGTTGTGGTTGTGTGTGTGTGGTTGTGTGTGTTGTGTTTATGGTTGTGTGTGTGGTTGTGGGTGGGTGTGGTTGTGTGTGGTTGTGGGTGTGTGTGGTTGTGTCGTTGTGGTTCTGTGTTGTGGGTGTGGTTGTGTGGTTGTGGGTGTGGATGTGGTTGTGGGCGTGTGTGTGATTGTGTGTGGGTGTGTTTTGAGTGTGGTGTGTGTGTGTGGTTTTTGTGTGTTTGTGTGTGTGTTTGTGTGTGTGGTTGTGTGTGGGTGTATGTGGTTGTGTTTGTGTGTGGTTGTGTGTGTGGTGTGTGTATGGTTGTGTGTTGAGGTTGTGTGGGTGGTTGTGTGTGTTGAGGTTGTGTGTGGTTGTGTTTGTGTGTGTGGTTGTGTTTATGGTTGTGGGTGTGGTTGTGTGTGTGTGGTTGTGTGTGTGTGCGCGCTTGTGGTTGTGTGTGTAGTTGTGGTTGTATGTGTGTGGTTGTGTGTGTGTGGTTGTGTGTGTTGTGTTTGTGTGTGTGGTTGTGTGTGTTGTGTGTGTGGCTGTGTGTGTGTGGTTGTGGTTGTGTATGTGGTTGTGTGTGTAGTTGTATGTGTGTGGTTGTGTGTTGTGTTTGTGTGTGTGTTTGTGTGTGTGTGGTTGTGTCATTGTGGTTCTGTGTGGGTGTTGTGTGAGGTTTTGGATGTGGTTGTGGTTGTGTGTGGTTGTGTGTGTGGTTGTGGCTTGTGTGTGGTGTGTGTGTGTATGGTTTTGTGTGTGGTTGTGTTGTGGTTCTGTATGGGTGTTGTGGGTGTGGGTGTGTGGTTGTGTGTGTGGTTGTGTGTGTGTGGTTGTGTGTGTGTGTGTGTGTGTGTTGTGTTTATGGTTGTGTGTGGTTGTGTGTGGTTGTGTAATTGTGGTTCTGTGTGGGTGTTGTGGTTGTAGGTGTGGTTGTGGCTGTGGTTGTGTGTGTGGTTGTGTGTGGGTGTGTTTTGTGTGTGGTGTGTGTGTGTCGTTTTGTGTGTGTGGTGTCATTGTGGTTCTGTGTGGGTGTTGTGGTTGTGTGTGTGGTTGTTTGTGTGGTTGTGTGTGTGGTTGTGGGTGTAGTTGTGTGGTTGTGGGTGTGGTTGTAGGTGTGGTTGTGGTTGTGTGTGTGGTTGTGTTTGTGTGTGTGGTTGTGGTGTAGTTGGGTGTGTGGTTGTGTGTGTGAAGTTGTGTGTGTGGTTATGCATGGGTGTTGTTGAGTGTGTGTGTGTGTGTGGTTGTGTGTGTGGTTGTGGGTGTGGTTGTTTGTGTGTGGTTATGTGGTTCGGTGTGGTTGTTGGTTGTGTGTGATTGTGGTTGAGTGTGTTTGTGTGTGATTGTGGTTGTGTGTGTGTGTGTTTGTGGTTGTGTGTGTGGTTGTGTGTGTAGTTTTGTGTGTATGGTTGCGTCATTGTGGTTCTGTGTGTGTGGTTGTGGTTGTGTATGTGGTTGTGTGTGTAGTTATGGTTGTATGTGTGTGGTTGTGTGTCTGGTTGTGTGTGTTGTGTTTGTGTGTTTGTATGTGTGTGGTTTTGTCATTGTGGTTCTGTGTGGGTGTTGTGTGTGTGGGTAAGGTTTTGGATGTGGTTGTGGTTGTGTGTGGTTGTGTGGATGTGGCTTGTGTGTGGTGTGTGTGTGTGTGGTTTTGTGTTTGTGGTTGTGTTGTGGTTCTGTATGGGTGTTGTGGATGTGGTTGTGTGTGTGGGTGTGGTTGTGTGTGTGTGTGTGTTGTTGTGTTTATGGTTGTGTGTGGTTGTGTGTGTGGTTGTGTGTGGTTGTGGATGTGTGTGGTTATGTGTGGTTGTGTCATTGTGGTTCTGTGTGGGTGTTGTGGTTGTAGGTGTGGTTGTGGATGTGGTTGTGGGCGTGGTTGTGTGTGTGGTTGTGTGTGCAGTTGTGTGTGGGTGTGTTTTGTGTGTGGTGTGTGGGTGTCGTTTTGTGTGTGTGTGGTTGTGTCATTGTGGTTCTGTGTGGGTGTTGTGGTTGTGTGTGTGATTGTGTGTGTGGTTGTGGGTGTAGTTGTGGGTGTGGTTGTGTGTGTGTGTGTGGTTGTGGGTGTGGTTGTAGGTGTGGTTGTGGTTGTGTGTGTGGTTGTGGTTGTGTGTGTGGTTGTGGTGTAGTTGGGTGTGTGTGTGGTTGTGTGTGTGTAGTTGTGTGTGTGGTTATGCGTGGGTGTTGAGTGTGTGTGTGTGGTTGTGTGTGTGTGTGGTTGTGTGTGTGTGGTTGTGTGTGTGTGTGTGGTTGTGGGTGGGTGTGGTTGTGGCTGTGGTTGTTTGTGTGTGGTTATGTGGTTCTGTGTGGTTGTTGGTTGTGGTTGTGTGTGATTGTGGTTGAGTGTGTTTGTGTGTGATTGTGGTTGTGTGTGTGTGTGTGTGTTTGTGGTTGTCTGTGTGGTTGTGTGTGTGTAGTTTTGTGTGTGTGGTTGCGTCATTGTGGTTCTGTGTGGGTATTGTGGTTGTGGTTGTGTGTGTTTGTGTGTGTGGTTGTTTGCGTTGTTGTGGTTGTGTGTGTGGTTGTGGGTGTAGTTGAGTGTGTGTGGTTGTGTGTGTGGTTGTGGTGTAGTTGGGTCTGTGTGTGGTTGTGTGTGTGGTTATGCGTGGGTGTGGTTGAGTGTGTGTTTGTGGCTGTGTGTGTGGTTGTGGTTGTATGTGTGTGATTGTGTTTGTGTGTGGTTGTAGGTGTGGTGTGGTTGTGGTTGTGTGTTTGTGTGTTATTGTGTTTGTGTCTGGTTGTTGGTGTGGTGTGGTTGGATGTGGTTGGATGTGGTGTATGTATGTTGTGTGTTGAGGTTGTGTGTGTGTGGTTGTGTGTGTATGTGGTTGTTTGTGTGTGTTTGTGTTTGTGTGTGTGGTTGTTGTGTGTATGGTTGTGTGTGTGTGGTTTTGTGTATGGTTGTGCGTGTAGTTGTGGTTGTGTGTGTAGTTGTGGTTGTGTGTGTAGTTGTGGTTGTGTGTGTAGTTGTGGTTGTGTGTGGTGTGGGAGTGGTTGTGTGTGTGTGGTTGTGTGTGTGGTTGTTGTGTGTGTGTGGTTGTGTGTGTTGTGTTTATGGTTGTGTGTGTGGTTGTGGGTGGGTGTGGTTGTGTGTGGTTGTGGGTGTGTGTGGTTGTGTCGTTGTGGTTCTGTGTTGTGGGTGTGGTTGTGTGGTTGTGGGTGTGGCTGTGGATGTGGTTGTGGGCGTGTGTGTGGTTGTGTGTGTGTTTGTGTGTGTGTTTGTGTGTGTGTTTGTGTGTGTGTGTGTGGGTGTGTGTGGGTGTGTGTGTGGTTGTGTTTGTGTGTGATTGGGTGTGGTTGTGTGGGTGTGGTGTGTGTATAGTTGTGTGTTGAGGTTGTGTGGGGGGTTGTGTGTGTTGAGGTTGTGTGTGTGGTTGTGTTTGTGTGTGTGGTTGTGTGTGTGGTTGTGTGTGGTGTGTGTAGTTGTGATTGTATTTGTGGTTGTGGATGTGGTTGTGTGTGTGTGGTTGTGTGTGTGTGCTTGTGGTTGTGTGTGTAGTTGTGGTTGTGTGTGGTTGTATGTGTGTGTGGTTGTGTGTGTTGTGTTTGTGTGTGTGGTTGTGTGTGTGGTTGTGTGTGGCTGTGTGTGTGGTTGTAGTTGTGTACGTGGTTGTGTGTGTAGTTGTGGTTGTATGTGTGTGGTTGTGTGTGTGGTTGTGTGTGTTGTGTTTGTGTGTGTGTGGTTGTGTGCGTGGTTGTGTCATTGACGTTCTGTGTGGGTGTTGTGTGGGTGAGGTTTTGGATGTGGGTGTGGTTGTGTGTGGTTGTGTGTGTTGGTGTGGCTTGTGTGTGGTGTGTGTGTGTGTGTGTGTGGTTTTGTGTGTGTGGTTGTGTTGTGGTTCTGTATGGGTATTGTGTGTGTGGTTGTGTGTGTGGTTGTGTGTGTGGTGTGTGTGGTTGTGTGTGTGTGGTTGTGTATGTGTGGTTGTGTGTGTGTGTGTGTGTTGTTGTGTTTATGGTTGTGTGTGGTTGTGTATGGTTGTGGATGTGTGTGGTTGTGTGTGGTTGCGTCATTCTGGTTCTGTGTGGGTGTTATGGTTGTGGTTGTGGTTGTAGGTGTGGTTGTGGATGTGGTTGTGGGCGTGGTTGTGTGTGTGGTTGTGTGTGTGTGTGGTTGTGTGTGGGTGTGTTTTGTGTGTGGTGTGTGTGTCGTTTTGTGTGTGTGGTTGTGTCAGTGTGGTTCTGAGTGGGTGTTGTGGTTGTGTGTGGTTGTGTGTGTGGTTGTGTGTGTGGTTGTGTGTGTGTGTGTGTGGTTGTGGGTGTCGTTGTAGGTGTGGTTGTGGTTGTGTGTGTGGTTGTGGTTGTGTGTGGGGATACTTTGCTGAGAGGAACGCCTTGTGGACTTTGTTCAGGCTCCTACCTGCTGCTGATTGACTTCGTGGGACCAGGAAACGCCCGACGCCTTGCCGGACCCACTGCGCGGGTCCCGCTTCGTCCCCTGTCACTGTGGGGCTCTTGGGACTGAACTGAACTGTACATCCTTGCACCGGCAGGGCTGCGAGCAGCATAGCAGGGACTCAATTTCCCAGGAGTCCCTGCTCGTAACACCTGAGGCCGCTCTCCCTGCCGTTCACGCCCCCCGCCCTGATTTAAACTGCCTTGTCCTCTTTGACTGCGGGATACTTTGCTGAGAGGAACGCCCTGTGGACTTTGTTCAGGCTCCTTCCTGCTGCTGATTGACTTCGTGGGACCAGGAAACGCCCGACGCCTTGCCGAACCCGCTGCGCGGGTCCCGCTTCGTCCCCTGTCACTGTGGGGCTCTTGGGACTGAACTGAACTGTGCATCCTTGCACCGGCAGGGCTGCGAGCAGCATAGCAGGGACTCAATTTCCCAGGAGTCCCTGCTCGTAACACCTGAGGCCGCTCTCCCTGCCGGTCACGCCCCCCGCCCTGATTTAAACTGCCTTGTCCTCTTTGACTGCGGGATACTTTGCTGAGAGGAACGCACTGTGGACTTTGTTCAGGCTCCTACCTGCCGCTGATTGACTTCGTGGGACCAGGAAACGCCCGACGCCTTGCTGGATGCGCTGCGCGGGTCCCGCTTCGTCCCCTGTCACTGTGGGGCTCTTGGGACTGAACTGAACTGTGCATCCTTGCACCGGCAGGGCTGCGAGCAGCATAGCAGGGACTCAATTTCCCAGGAGTCCCTGCTTGTAACACCTGAGACCGCTCTCCCTGCCGGTCACGCCCCACCGCCCTAGCTCTACTTAATTGCTTGGGGAGACCGCTGCGCGGTAGCGCGCCCGGAGCGAAGCCCAGGCAAAGGGCGTGCCGTCTGTGGCCGTCCGTGGTCGGTCGGGGTTGGGTTGGGACACCCCCTTAGGCCATTGGACTTTGGCCACTGAACTGGTTTTATTATTATTAATGTGCAGAGGGTTGCGGGACCACTCATTGTACTATTATATTTGTAGTTGGTATGGGGGTTTGCTGAGTTTAATAGATTTAGTATCTTGGTTGCATAGCCTGAGTTTTTCCTCAGCATGCCGCTGCGTTCGGGCAAGGATCGTTCTGTTGTGCTTCAGACTTCCAAGGGGGTGGTTTCAGGCCCATTGGATGCATTTATAATTAAAGCTACGGGAATACTGGAGGAGATAGCCTTTGCGGAGAAAAGGCTATCTTTAGATCTTATTAGTGGGAAACGCTCCTCCCTGGGGCATATTGCTACTGCGACTAGCCCCTTACCCACATTACCTCCTCCCCAAAATTCTAATTTGGTTCTTGTTTCAGCAGATATACACAGTGAAGCAGAAGGTCCTCCCCTATTGCATGGCACCACTGACACTAATGAAGCTGATATATCTGGGAGTGGGGGAGAAGATAGTGTGTTATCAGCTAGTCCGTCTTTAATAATTTCCTCCTCTGAAGAAGAGCCCTTAGTGACTAGTTGTCCCGGTAAGAGGAAGCGTAATAAGGGTAGACAGAAAGGGGGGTTGTCTAAGGTATTTAAATTAGCCTGTCCATCACTGCCTGCGGACAATACCTGTCCTTCAAGAGGCGACTCGCTACACCTACAGCCCCCTAGTAGCCTTGATACCTCCCCTGTAATTCCCTTTGGGGCTCCCCACATTGGCTCGGTAAATACGAGTGGTAGTGATTTTGACTTACTGGCGCGAATGGAAGTCCTATTTAAGACACTTCTGTTGCCAGTGCTAGAGAGAACCAGGCTTATGAACCTTAAAATAGACAGTCTAGAGACCCTTATAACAGCTAATTCCTGCCTACTTAAAAAACTTGTCCATGACCAGGCAGCACAGCTGGTTTCTTCTACTACTGGTAACTCTAAGTCCCAGGGAAATAACCCTTTAGCTACCAAGGCCCATACATCCGGTGGATCAACAAACATTTGCACTAACAGACCGGTTCCAAAGGCCAGGAATCTCAAATCGCTTAGTGTTCCCAATCCACCCACGACCCCGGTTGTTCAAACCTTGACACCTAAGAAGGCTAGTACTAAATCTAATGGCCCGCCACAGCCAAGCTCTTCTAAGCCTACGAATCATGCAAAGGCTCAGATCATGGGGGTGGGCAAGCCTAAACCGCCCACCCATCCCACAGCGAGCACTAGCTCGGCTGCTGGGTGTGCCCATCTTGCTGGACAAGTTTCTAAGAGGGGACCTCCACCAGCGGACTTACCAATTGATGCCACGCCTTATACTATTGTTCTGACAGGTTTTTTCCCCTTAGGGATGGCCAATCTGAACCGCATGGGGATCTTATGAATAAGGTAGCCTTTTGGCTAAATAAAAATCGACCCCTCCCACCCAATTCTTCCACAAAGATCTTGACTGTCCGGAGAGTTGACTGGGTGGGATACTGTGCAAAGGATTTAGATGGTGATTGTATCCTTATAAATTATCGGGATCCTTGGGTGGTTGAACATATACGTAGGGAGGCTAGGTATGGAAAGCTGGGGGACGTACAATCTTTAAGTTTGAATTACTTCTATCCTAAAAGACATGGCGTCCCTCCCCCTAATAGTCTTCCGTTATTTAGATCGGTAGGGAGGAACCAGGCAGTGAGGTTCCCCAATCCCCCCCTTCTATCCCTGCCTATCGAATCGGTTTGAATCCTTGTCTGGGTTGGAATGCATTGATTGACTGGGGCAGGATATCATGGGAGAAGGTACCAGTAGAGACCCCAAAGGTATTAGCCAGTTACCACTCATTTCAGAACAGAGTATTCTGGAGGATGAAAAATGGAAAGAAGGTGGAGACTTTAGCCCTGAAGCTTCTACCCCGAGATATAGTTCTCCGTCCAGGACGAATGTTGTCATGGTGGAGGACGTGAGTACATCAGAGGCTAATTTAATTTGTAGCCAAGTGGGGTCGCTTAAAGTAGTCTCCTGGAATATAGCAGGGTTAAGGGGTCGTATTGATAATGATGATTGGGCAGACTTCATAGACACCTTTGACATTGTTATTCTACAGGAGAGCTGGGCAACCGCCCCGATTCATAGAGCAGGGTATCTTAATTTCTTTAAGCCTGCCATCCAGGGCCCCAAGGGTAGAGCCTCCGGAGGATTGGTGGTGTGGATTAGACAGTCTATGGGGTATAGTTTATCGGAAATTGTGGTAGGCAACCCGGACCTTCTGGGTATTAAGCTCAGCAGGGGTAACGAACAGGGCATTGTAATAATAAACATCTATGCTAGAGGACGCCCAGGTGGTCGTAAGCAGCCAGTTATGGATGACCTTGATTTGCTTTTAAGGGATATAGGTAGTGATAATTTTATTCTTGTTGCGGGAGACCTAAACTGTTCATTTGAACCCATACACAGTGTGGGCGAGGATTTGGGGGCAGATGAAGACGCTGTTTGGGATATTCCGCCTCTTTCACTAAGTAGGGGTTTTAAGGGTACAGAGGCGGCACTCCTTTGGTTAGGCCTTTGTTTGGAGTGGGGTTTGCGTGCAGTGAATGGGCGCACGTCTTCTGATAAGATAGGCCACCCGACTTTTAATAATGGGATCAGTATGAGTCGCATTGACTATATTTTAGTTAAAATAGAATTCTGGTCCCTTGTTATTGACATGGAGGTTGTGGCACGTCCAGAGAGCGATCACAATCGACTTTCGTTAGGTCTTAAGCTTCCAGGTGATGGAGGTGGGCCCTCTGTTACAGCTTGTCTAACGTCAGAGGTTATTTTGTCCAATGACAGAAGACGGGTAAAATGGTCCAGGGTTATAGCAGATCCCTCCACAATTAAAGATATAGAGGAAGAAGTAACGAAAACAATGAATGCTATGGAATCTTTTACATCTTCCTTGGGGGTCACTTCCCAGATAAGTGACCTGCATGACCGGTGCTTTGCGAAACTGAAAATTTTGCTTACGCAACCACTGACATTAAGGAAAGACCATGTACGGAAAAAGTGGTATAACAAGAGTTGTAGGTTAGTGCATAGTAGACTAATCTTAGCGGTCAAATCTAGGGTCATTACCGATATTAGAACAGCTCGGATATTATATAAAAAAGCACTGTGGGTCGCGAAGAAGGAGTGGGATGACCTTCACTGGTCAGAGCTCCTTTTGGCGTGTCAATCATCTAACCAAACTAAAACGTGCTTGCTTTTTCTACCTCTGACACGGAGCATGCCCTTGGTGCAGTACAGTCAGGGAAAGCACCGGGGTTGGATGCAATACCTGCAGACCTTTTTAAATCGAATCTTGATATTTGGGTTCCTTATATAACCATGCTTGTCAATGCCATCGCTGCAGGGGCAAGGATCCCGGACTCCTGGAAAGGGGCGGAGATTCTACCAGTTTTTAAAAAAGGGGACCGCTCAGCCCCGGGAAATTACCGTCCTATAAGTTTGATAGATTCTCTTCAAAAAATAGCTGCTAGGATGGTACTTGTAAGAATCCAGGGGTGGATGGAGCAGGAAAATATATTGTCCCCAATGCAAGCTGGATTTAGATCAGGCACTAGCACCATAGATCAGGTCTTTAGACTCACCATGTTGTATTGGAAGGTGGTTCAGTTGGGTGGAGGTGCTATTTACGCCGCTTTTGTGGACCTTAAGTCGGCTTTCGACTTGGTACCAAGAGGGAAATTGTGGGAATCCCTTAGACTTATGGGTTTGCCATCTGAACTCCTGGATATAGTAGTTAGACTCCATGAGGATAACTTTGCCAAGGTGAGATGGGGCAAACAAGGTCAGGTGACAGATAGTTTTCCAGTTACACGTGGGGTGGGTCAGGGATGCGTGTTGGCACCCACTCTATTTCTTTTGTTCATCAATCAGGTAGTTAAATTCTTTTCAGACACCCAGACAGATGCACCATCCTTGGGCGGGTCTAAGTACCCGATGTTGATCTTTGCAGACGATACCCTGCTCCTCTCTAAAACACGAGGGGGGTGCAAATAGCCCTCAACAGGTTTGCTGAGTTTTGCAGGGCTAATGATCTGCAGATCAACGTAGACAAAACCAAATTTATGGTTTTCAGTAATAAAAGCCCCATTACTAGTTCTGTTAGTTTGAATGGTGTCTTGATTGAACAAGTGAATGTAATGACTTACTTGGGTGTGACCCTGGATTACCGCCTAAGCTGGAAACCCCAGATTGAAGCATTATATCTTAAATTTATACGCCTCTCGGGTTGTTTACTCCAGGAGCAAAAGAAGTCCTTGACTAAATGTATTGCCCCAGTGTTAAATTTTTTTGAAGCCAAGATAAATGCAGCCACTTTGTATGGCGCTGATGTTTGGGGTTTCAAAGACTTATCTCCCTTGGTTAAAGCACAAAGCAAATTTTTTCGTAATTTGGTAGGTCTCCCCCAATCTACACCTATCAAACCGCTGTTGTTAGACTTGGGTTGTAAACCCTTCGATGAATTGGCCCGTTTTCGTTTGGTGGCTCTGTGGCGACGACTCTGGACTACACCGGAGATTAGCCTTTTTGCCAAGGAACTGGATGAGGTTAAATCATTGTGGGGCGCTTCTAGAATTCCATGGCTAAGGGAAGTGAAACAAGTGTTGGAAGAGATGGGACTCAATCAGCTCTGGACCAATCCGGGGGGTTCTACCTTCCCCTCCAAATTGGATTTTAAAGACCTATATTGGGCTTCAGTAAAGCTTTCTGCAGTTGTCCAGTCGGACGCTACCAGTTTAACAGGCCTTTTTTTGGTTCACAAATTGACCCCATCCTTAGAGCCATACTGGGATGTGATTGTTAAAACCCTTGACCGGAAACTATACCATCAGTTCCGAGTCGGGTCTCTCCCAGTCAATTCCTTTACTTTGAAGTGGGCTGCGAATTCAAATCCAATTAACACCTGTCCCTGGTGCCCTGATCATCTGGAGAGCATGGGACATTTCTTTTTTGCCTGCCCAGCCTATCGTGCTCCACGCTTAAAATGGCTCAAACCCTTATGCAGTAGTCTGGAAATCAAAGGGAGTTCTGAAGCCATGAAGATATTTCGTACTAACACGTCTGAGTTGGTTGTGGTTGGTGTGGCTAAGTATCTAGGTTGGGCATGGATTATTCGTACTAGGAACCCTAACTTTTTTTAATGGTCTTAATACCAATAATGTTTTAATATCAACAATGCCTGCTGGCACCTTAAATGTAAGTCTTTATTATCAATTTGTTTAATAGCTTTTTAAATGATGATTGTTATTCTGTTTTTTTTATAATACTCTTTGTGTGTTTTGTATATTTGTCTTTTATGAATTGATATTCGAAATAAAGACTTTCTGAACTGGTTGTGTGTGGTTGTGGTGTAGTTGGGTGTGTGTGTGGTTGTGTGTGTTTGTGTAGTTGTGTGTGTGGTTATGCGTGGGTGTTGAGTGTGTGGCTGTCTGTGTGGTTGTGTGTGTGGTTGTGTGGCTGTCTGTGTGGTTGTGTGTGTGGTGGTGTGTGTGGCTGTGTGGGTGTGTGTGTGGTTGTGTGGTTGTGCGTGTGTGGTTGTGGGTGGGTGTGGTTGTGGGTGTGGTTGTTTGTGTGTGGTTGTGTGGTTCGGTGTGGTTGTTGGTTGTGGTTGTGTGTGATTGTGGTTGTGTGTGTGTGTGTGTGTGTGTGTGTTTGTGGTTGTGTGTGTGTGGTTGTGTGTGTGTAGTTTTGTGTGTGTGGTTGGGTCATTGTGGTTCTGTGTGGGTGTTGTGGTTGTGTGTGGTTGTTTGTGTTGTGGTTGTGTGTGTGGTTGTGGGTGTAGTTGAGTGTGTGGTTGTGTGTGTGGTTGTGGTTGTGTGTGTGGTTGTGTGTGTGTAGTTGTGTGTGTGGTTATGCGTGGGTGTGGTTGAGTGTGTGTGTGTGGCTGTGTGTGTGGTTGTGGTTGTATGTGTGTGATTGTGTTTGTGTGTGGTTGTAGGTGGGGTGTGGTTGGGGTTGTGTGTGTATGTTATTGTGTTTGTGTCTGGTTGTTGGTGTGGTGTGGTTGGATGTGGTTGTGTGTGTGGTGTATGTATGGTGTGTGTTGAGGTTGTGTGTGTGTGGTTGTGTGTGTGTATGGTTGTTTGTGTGTGGTTGTGTTTGTGTGTGTGGTTGTTGTGTGTATGGTTGTGTGTGTGTGGTTTTGTGTATGGTTGTGTGTGTAGTTGTGGTTGTGTGTGTAGTTGTGGTTGTGTGTGGTGTGGGAGTAGTTGTGTGTGTGTGGTTGTGTGTGTGGTTGTGTGTTTGTGGTTGTTGTGTGTGTGTGGTTGTGTGTGTGGTTGTGTGTGTGGTTGTGGATGGGTGTGGTTGTGTGTGGTTGTGGGTGTGTGTGGTTGTGTCGTTGTGGTTCTGTGTTGTGGGTGTGGTTGTGTGGTTGTGGGTGTGGATGTGGTTGTGGGCATGTGTGTGGTTGTGTGTGGGTGTGTTTTGAGTGTGGTATGTGTGTGTGTGTGTTTGTGTGTGTGGTTGTGTGTGGGTGTGTTTGTGTGTGGTTGTGTGTGTGTGGTGTGTGTATGGTTGTGTGTGTTTGAGGTTGTGTGGGTGGTTGTGTGTTTTGAGGTTGTGTGTGTGGTTGTTTGTGTGTGTGGTTGTGTTCATGGTTTTGGGTGTGGTTGTGTGTGGTGTGTGTAGTTGTGGTTGTGCGTGTATTTGTGGTTGTGTGTGTAGTTGTGGGTGTGTGGTTGTGTCTGTGGTTGTGTGTGGGTGCTTGTGGTTGTGTGTGTAGTTGTGGTTGTGTGTGTGTGGTTGTGTGTGTGTGGTTGTGTGTGTTGTGTTTGTGTGTGTGGTTGTGTGTGTTGTGTTTGTGTGTGTGGTTGTATGTGTGGTTGTGTGTGTGGCTGTGTGTGTGTGGTTGTGGATGTGGTTGTGTGTGTAGTTGTGGTTGTATGTGTGTGGTTGTATGTGTGTGGTTGTGTGTGGTTGTGTGTGTTGTGTTTGTGTGTGTGTGGTTGTGTCATTGTGGTTCTGTGTGGGTGTTGTGTGTGTGGGTGAGGTTTTGGATGTGGTTGTGGTTGTGTGTGGTTGTTTGTGTGGGTGTGGCTTGTGTGTGTGTGTGGTTTTGTGTGTGTGGTTCTGTATGGGTGTTGTGTGTGTGGTTGTGTGTGTGGTTGTGTGTGTGTGGTTGTGTGTGTGGTTGTGTGTGTGGTTATGTGTGTGGTTGTGGTTATGTGTGTGGTGTTGTGTGGTTGTTTGTATGTGTGGTTGTGTGTGGTTGTGTGTGTTTGTGTTGGTCTGTGGGTGTGGTTATGTGTGTGGGTGTGGTTATGTGTGTGGTTGTGTGGTTGTGTGTATGTGTGGTTGTGTGTGTGTGGTTGTGTGTGTGTGGTTGTGTTGGTCCGTGGGTGTGGTTGTGTGTGGGTGTGGTGGGTGTGGTTGTGTATGTGTGGTTGTGGTTATGTGTGGTTGGTTGTGGTTGTGTGTGTGGTTGTGGTTGTGTGTGTGTGGTTGTGTGTGTGTTTGTGGTTGTGGTTGGGTGTGGGTGTGGTGTGTGTAGTTGTGTATATTGTGTGGTTGTGTTTGTAGTTTTGTGTGGTTGGGTGTGGGTGTGGTTGTCTGTGTGGGTGTGGTTGTCTATGTGGGTGGTTGTGTGTGTGGTTGTGTGTGTGTGTATGGTTGAGTGTGGGGGTGTGCTTGTGTGTGAGGTTGTGTGTGGTTGTGTGGGTGTGGTTGTGCGTGTGGTTGTGTGTGTGGTTGTCTGTGGTTGTGTGTGTGGTTGTGTTGGTCTGTGGGTGTGGTTGTGGTTGTATGTGGGTGTGGTGGGTGTGGTTGTGTGGGTGTGGTTGTGTGTGTGGTTGTGTGTGTGGGATTGTGTGTGTTTGTGGTTGTGTGTGGTGGTGTGGTTGTGTGTGTAGTTGTGTTTGTTTTGTGGTTGTGTTCCTGGTTGTGTGTGTAGTTGGGTGTGGTTGTGTGTGTGGTTGTGTGTGTGTGTGTGTGGATAGGTGTGGGTGTGGTTGAGTGTGAGGGTGTGCTTGTGTGTGAGGTTGTGTGTGTTTGTGGTTGTGTGTGTGTGTAGTGTGTGTGGTTGTGTGTGTTGTGTGTGGTTGTGTGTGTGTGTGGTTGTGGGTGTGGTTGTGGTTATGTGTGGTTGCGGTTGTGGTTGGTTGTGTGTGGGTGGTTGTGTGTGTGTGTGGTTGTAAGTGTGAATGTGGTTGTGTGCATAGTTGGGGTTGTGTGCGTGGTTGTGTTTGTGTGTGTGTGTGTGTGTGTGTGTGGTTGTGTGGTTGTGTGGTTGTGTGTGTTGTGTGTTATGCACTGGTCATGAGGAAAGGCAAGGCAGGGAAGGGGGTTGCTACAGAGGAGGAGGGCTGCGTGGGAGCAGGTAGTGAGGGCTGCGTGGGAGGGGGTAGTGAGGGCAGAGAGCAAGGGGGTTGAGGAGCATGCTGTGAGGCTTAATGAGCCATGAAAGAAAGGAAAAAGCAACTTAATGACCCATGACTGAGGAGACAGATGGCGGCTGGCGTGTGCACGCTCGCGTGAACGCAAGCACTAGGCCAGCCTGTAGCACTTTGAAAGGTCACCTACTAAATGTCTCTCCAACAGCGCCTCGCTGGCTCAGCGAGACCTAAAAAAAACACTGAGTGCAATGTGAGACTCATGCAATACAAAACCTAAAGCCCCAAGGTATGCCATTCTAATGGCATCATAGCACACCTCTTTTTCGTTGACAAAAAACTATAGCATCTGGTCCTACCTGAAATCGGATATACAGCCAAACAGTTCAGGAGAGGCTCCTGGACCCTTTAGATGGTGGAAGGCCACTCGCCAGAGAAGCAAACCTATATGTGTTGTACTTGCTGAAAAATGTACCACGCCAATGTAGAGGCTATCAAGATGGTGGGTGGTAGCACCTGTAGCAAAGCTGTAAGCACAAGAAAAGTGTAGCAATTAAATGACGGGGCATATTATTAAGAATAGTGTTAATATTATCGCCGCTTTAGCAGCAGGAAACTGCTGCTAAAGAAGCGATAAGGAGCTTGATAATATGCCCTTGAAAATTCCAATAGAATCCCAGGTTCACACCTAAAAAAAAGGAAGGAAAGCCAATTAGCAAATTAGCAAATTGCATGGAAGTGAAGGAGCTGAAACAGCTGAAGATGTTGTCAGGCACTGACCTCATGGGTCCTATTTGCAAACTACCCTTTCTTGTAGGTTTACCTTTACTGCAATATGCTACACGCAAACCTATGAGTGCAGAACCCTGCCTCTTCTCTCTATTCTATGGGTAGGTCTCTGCCTCAGTTATGGAGTTCCCCCGCACATGTAGGTCTACATTTTAGTAGTAAATGTGGGAGTAACATGTGGAGTAGTAGAAAATGGAGAATACCTAAAACGAAACTAGGGAGGGTATTAGGGAGAGGTAAGGAGGGGCTTAGGAAAGCATAAGAAAGGGGTTAGGGAAGGATATAAAGATACAAACACCGACCCACAAAAGTTAAGCCAATTGCTATTCATAAACTGCAATTTTTAAGTTAGTATAACCAACAAGGTCCCAAAACTGTTGTAAATGTACTCCAGCCCAGCACTGAAGTAAGTCCAGTACTACAGATGGCCACTCATAAGTATTGCAACACACTTCCACAGGACACAATAAAGGCCTCAAAATAACATCTTGTAGTAAACAATGTTAAATAAAATAAGTTATCCTGAATTTGAATATTTAATGTTTTAAATTTTAAATCAAAAATACTAATATGTGTCCAAACTGGAGGTTCTTTTGTGTATATTAAATATGGAGCATGACCCACTCACCGGACTACGCACCCACTGAGGCATGCTAATCTGCAAGTTGGAGTTCGGTGCTGGAAGGGATTGTGTGAGGAGTACATCCTCACAGATCGTGCTGGGGACTCGAGGTTTTGGACAGAGTCGAATAATCATCGAGCATTATGCTGAGACAGATATCACGTTGACTGCAGAATATTGTGAAATTGATTGCACTGGTAACCTGCAGTAAGTTCGGCACTGACTGAGCTACGAAAATGAAAAATGAAAACTATTTTGCTTAAACATTTATGTTCCAGTTGCATTGTGGTACATTGATGCTAATCAAGTCACGTGATTTTAAACATTCAAATTGCGCGCACTCACGCACTTGGTGGTTGGCTTCCTTCCGTGACCAAGGCCCACCCGCCGAAACATGTTGGAGTAAGGGAAGCTTTCTGATGCCGCATGACCCTGAATAAAGCCTCTTTTCCTCAGTATTGGGCCTCTCATGTTTGCTGCTGATGTAGATACTTGACGGGTTTCTCCGTGCCCGTTGTCAGAGGCCGCCCTGAAGGGTCAGGGGCTCCAAACTGGAGGTTCTTTTGTGTATATATATATATATATATATATATATATATATATATCTATATCTATATCAAACCACCAACAATTTCCTTATCCAGAAATCTCACGGACACCTTGAGTAGATTGCAGATAATTTATTCCACAACTGCACAGCAATGCGTTTCAACTTTCCTCTTGATCACGCCAACAAGACAGGCAGCATTAACACACATATACATAGTCTTCCTAAACATCAAAGAAGGACTTACAATTTCACCAAAGTGAAAAATTAAAGGTACAAAATACGGTGAAAATGTGGCGGCCATCTTATCACTGTGTTCTTAAATTGTAATTCGGTGTCCAGACCTTGATATTAACAAATTGATCACCATGACTCGACCTTAAATTATGCAGTAATTCAACACCAAAGATTTGTCAAGTAAACAAACAAAATGTAAGCAAAATTTAAACGTAGTATAATACTAGTTCAAATTCGTTATATTAATCCAATCTGATCCTAACATGTCAGCATTTCAGTTCAGCATAACAATACATTGAGAAAGACTTAACACTCCTGTTAACAACATATTTTTCGTATATCATCAGATTAAAAAATCCCCTGCTTTATTCAGCACGGAACGCGCTAACATGAATATACACGTGTGTTATTGGCTATCTAGGCGGGTAATCCATGTTACCGCAACTTACTCGTTAAGCTTGAGGTAGAAAAATAATAACAAGCTTGCACTTGGCACGGTTTGTAAATGTTGAACCCATGTCAATGTCTCCGGTTAATGCAAAAAGTGTAATCACAAAATTTAAAAAAATAAATAAAATTAAACTTTTTTAAGACATAGTGTTACAGCACGAGTTTTGAATCAAAGTTCTCAATTCCGTCCTAGTGGGCAATTTCCAGTTCACTAGTCCGAACCAATCATGCTGTTTGATACTGAGTCATTGGCGAGACACCAATATTCCCAAGTGGGCTGAGTACTCATCCAGTGAAACCGATAGCCACACACCCCACACATGTGCCACACCTTTGAATGAAATGAAATATTAAAACCAATATTTACATGTCACCAGCGGATATTTACAATTTAATACAATTTGCAGTAATATTAGTGCTCCACTAATGCAGGTGTACACACTAGTCCTCGCTTGAATTTAATCCTAGCGGGATCTTTGTTTCTAAGTCAATGATGTATTTTGACTCTAATTTGCGAAGTAGGAGTTGCCTATTCCCACCCCGCACGTTGTCAGGGACATCATCAATAACAACCATCCTTAGTTGTTTTTCATTTTGAAAATGGTGTTCATAAAAATGCCGTGCAACAGGATATTTTCTGTTATTATGCCTAATACCCCTGATGTGTTCAAGCACACGTTTTTTTGCACGATGTTTTGTGCTGCCAATATAGGCTTTATTGCAGGGACAGATTAGTGCATACACACAGTAGGTGGTATTGCATGTCAATGTTTTCTGTATTACCACCTCTTTTTTAGTTCCAGAAATTGAAAGAATAGTACAATCCACGCTGTTACTGCATGCCTTGCAGTTCCTACAGCGTTTGAAACCCCCTCGACCAACCCTGTTGGTTCTATCTATTCAGTTACCGAGTTGGGGCTCAACTCATCCCTTAACATTCCAAAAATGTAGATCTTTATTTGAGGACCTTTATTAAGATGTTTTTCAAGATTGTTGTCAGTTAGAAAGACATGCCAATGCCTTTTCAGTATTTTCCGGACGTCAGGTGCCTGTCCTGAGTAACTAGTGATAAAACGCAGGGTGCTTTTTTCTTCCTCCCTGGGTAATGGGTATAGTAATTGTGTGCGAGTTACTTTGTCTACCTTTTTACAAGCTTCAGATATGATTTTTGTACTGTATCCCCTCTCCTTAAAACGCTGTACCATGATGTTTTTTTCTTGGAGATAACTATTATCTGAGCTGCAATTGCGTATCGCCCTTAAGAGTTCTTCATACGGGATACTATACACCAGTTGGCGGGGATGTGAACTTGCAGCATTCAAGATGCTGTTACCCGCAGTAATTTTCCGAAATAGTCTGGTATGTATAGTTTGATCAACAATCTCGACCAAAATGACCAAAAATTCAATCTTAGTTGAACTCATGTGTTCAGTAAACGGTAGTTATAGCTAGCACCTAGTTCCCATAGGAAAATCTTTTTTTGACTTGCCTCTAGCTGTAGCGCCATTTGACGATTCATCACAAATTCTTCCAAAAGAAGTGTCCTTCTGATTTTCGCTGTGAATGTAGAGTTCCGAGGTGATCCGTCAAGCAGGGTCTAAGAAAAATTGGGGGTTTAAAAAATTTATGTTTCTCATGTTAATTGCCATAGGAATTTTAAACACAATTACAGCCTGAACTGCTGGACAGAATTACACCAAATTTGGCAGAAAAGTACCTCTTGGTCTAGAAAAAGCCTTGTTTTGTGATTTGGTGTAAATCCGTTCAGTAGTTTTTGAGCTATTAATGGGAAAATAAATTTGTATATGTAGAAGTGTGAAGCCTTTGCAAATAAATCATTATTTTTTTTCGAATACATGTGCCAACTGAAATGCTGTGAATGTCTGCTGCAGCCTGTGTAGAAAGTTGCAACTGCCATTTTAGTCAATGGTACACGTTCCCGGGGGCTCAAAATAAGGATTGGAAGATATATAAGGGTTCAGAGTAGAGGTACCCTGAACTCATGGGTGTGATGAAAGGGTCTTTGTAGGACCCCTTATGTGTACAACTTGTTTCCATGTGCGATATTCGCAAATATATTGTGAAGCTCAGCGCAGCCCATTTGTAACATTGCAACTGATTTGAAAATAACGCTGAAAAAAATTTCAAATATAAATACACTCAGATACTCATTCAGACACTAATGTACTCACTCAGAGACCCACTCACACTGTTGTACCTACTCTCACAGCCACTCAGACTCATGCACTCACTAACAGACCCACTCAGACACTCATGCACCCTTTCACAGACATACTCAGACATTCATGCAGCCACTCACAGACACACTCGGACACTCATGTGTCCACTCGGACCTACACAGACTCATGTACCCACTCACAGACCCCCCTCAGACATTCACTTGCCCACTCACAGACCAACTCAGATTCACACACCCTTTCAGAATTTTACATTCGCTCACAGACCCACTTGCACCCACTCACAGAACCACTTAGATACTCATGGACCTACTCACAGATCAATTCAGGCACTAATGCACCCACTCACGCATTCACAGACCTACTCAGACACCCACTCACTCAGAGGCCCAGTCAGACACTCACTCACAGATCCACTCACTCCCACACCCACTCACAGATCCCTTGCAAACACTCATGCATCCACTCAAAGACCCACTCAGAGACTTGCACCTTCTCACTGACCTACTCAAACTCATGCACCTACTCATAGACCCATTCAGTGACTCATGCACGCACTCTCAGACCCACTCAGATCCACTCAGCCATTAATGCAACCACTCACAGACCCACTCAGACTCACGCACCCACAGACCCATTCAGACTCATGCGTCCACTCACAGACTCACTTAGACTCACTCACCACCTCACAGAGCCAATTAAAGACACTCATGCATTTATTCACAGACACACTGAGAGGCTCTTGCACCCACTCAGACACTTGTGCACCCATCCACAGACCCTTTCAGATACTTATTCCCACTTGCAGACTAATTCTTACTCTCACACACCCACTCACAGACCCATTCAGGCACTCACGCACCCACTCAAAGATTCACTCAAAGACTCATGCACCCACTCACACTCACTCATACACATACCCACTGCGATAGCCATTCTGACACACATATCTACTCACAGACCCACTGAGCCTCATGTACCCACTCACAGACCCAAGCAGAGATTCACACAACCACTTATAGAGCCAGTCAGACACTCATGTACCCACTCAGACACTGGTATACCCACTCACAGACCCCCTCAGATTCACATAGCCACTCATTGACACACTCAGAGACTCTTCTACCCACTCACTGACCCACTCAAGAAACTCATGCACCCACTCGACACTCATGCACCTACTCATAGACCCATTAAGTGACTCATACAACAACTCACAGACCCACTCAGGTTCTCACTCACTCACAGACGCACTAAGAGACTCACACACTCACAGACCCACTCATACACTCTCACAGACCCACTTAGAGACTCCATCACAGACTTGCTCAGACACTTCCACACTGCTTCACAGACCTACTCATACACTCATGCATCCACTCACTGACCCATTCAGACACTCATGCATCCACTCACAGACCTACTGAGAGACTCATGCACCCACTCACTTACCCACAGACTCACACACCCAGTTACAGACCCTCATGTACCCACTCACAAACCTACTTACTCACAGGTCCATTTAGGTACTTAGGCTCTCACTCACAGACCCACTCAGAGATTCACACACCCATTCATAGACCTATTCAGATACTCTCACAACCAATCACAGACCCAGTCAAACACTCCGGCACCTACTCACAGACCCACTCAGAAATTCACACACCCACTCAAAGACCCACTCAGAGACTCGTACCCCCTCACAGACCTCTCAGACACTCCCACTCACTCAAACACACACACCTACTCACAGACCCAGAGGCTTATGCACACATTCACAGACCCACTTAGATACTTTACACCCACTCACAGATCTATTCAGGCACTCATGTACCCACTCAGACCAAGAGACTCATGCACACACTCAGTAAAACACTCGCCCACCCACATATACACTCACAGATTCACTCCGAGATTCCCACCAACTCAGATTTATACACCCACTCAGAAAACCACTCAGATATTCCCATACCCACGGTTTGCTCCTGAATAGTTACTTGCAAAAATAGACATGAAACCATCAAAACTAATTAGTGCTTCAGGTCTTTTGTACTCTTTAACGAGCAATGATGCATTTGTATTGCTTTATACCTCCTATTTCCTGGTCATTTCTCTTTCATGTTTTTATCTAACTGTCTGCTTATTTGTTAAATTTACTACCTTTCCTGTTCATATTATTTGCTTTTGAGTACAGTGCTCTGTACGGGTCATGTTTGCTCTTTATAAAACTTTTCAAATAAATAAAAATAAATACATGAAATTTTTAAAAATGATGGAGTGCACTTTACAGATTAAGAGAACAGGGTGTTTCTAAGTATCCCGAAACTCTGCATCCGGTCTTATGAATAGCAGCGACATACACAGAACCAACACAATGGATCTTGTCAGAGCCACCCTAGTACCTGAAATATTGTGAAGTGCTTTTCTAAAGATTTTATTTCTACAGTTTTTGGGGCTCTTCGTGACGATGTAGTGATCCCTGTGGAGACGTCACGAAAACAGAAAACAAAATCAGACATTCAATGACCACCAACACATCCAAAAATAACATGAAAAAAAATCCATTGCGAAAATTGCCCTACACATATTTCTATATACATACTTTTTTCTAAGCCCATTTAAACTCCTATTTTTCTACTAAGTTTCTTTAAAAACCATCTTTCAGACCTATTATCCTTTTTCACGGTTATTCGGTACATCACAATGATGTTGTTAACCATGACGATCGCGCCTTTGTCATAAAGTCTACAATATATATATACACACATATTTTACACACAAGGAGTTTCTTACAGTATTCTTTAAAGTCATGTTTTTCTAGGAAGCTGCTATAAAAACCATCTCTAAAACCTATTTTATATTTCCTTAGTGAGGCCGGAGATCGTTGGTAATTGCGTTCCCCGCGGATATGTCGTGAAAACAGAAAACAAATGCAGAAATTCAATAGCCACCACCACATTCAAAAATGAAAACGATATAATTAATTCTAACAATCACAGTAGATAACTCACTATATAAATAACTCTATAAAAATATTTATCAGAATCTCAATATCTCTATAAAATGTGTAATAATGTTTTACCGATATATTTTGATATTTCCATGAATATTCGCGATAACGTTGATAGTCGTGAAGTCCCCGTAAGGATACACAATGGGACTGCACTGGGGGTCACGTTTGTCGTGAATATCGCACGCAATAAAAAAAGATTTTGGACACATAACTTGTGTCACTAAGACCGCTATTTCTCAAACAAGGCGTCAGAGTATCTCCACCCTGACCCCTTATGCTGTGGGCTTTCACACACATTTTCAGACTTGGGAACCGTTCCCAATAGATAAAATGGTGGTCGCAACTTCCTGTTCAGGTTACGTCCAGCCAATCAGAGCATTTCCTTTGGCGTGTGCATTAACTATTATTCGCGAAACGACAGCAAAATATCAGCGGCCAGAGATATAACTATAATTTTCAGCATACATTTCTCAAAAATGTCTGAACAGATTTACACCAAATAGGCAAAAGGCACTTCCTTGAACCAACATCTCCCTGCCAATTTTTGTGTAAGTCCGTTCAGCGGTTCGGGGGTAGGTGTGGTTAAAGATTCCAAAGGGAATTAACATTACAAATCAACCCTTATTTGGGGTCCAAATCCTCGGTTCCCACTGCACGGATCACTCACAAACTTTCCATGACAACTAGAACCTACCTTGATACTTCTTTCGGAAACTTCCATGAAGATTGGTCAAACAATGCCAAAGTTATAGGCAAGCCAAAAAATGCTTTTTCTATGGGAACATGGTCCTAACTGTAACAACCTAGCCAGTGGGTAATGTGTGTATGTGTATGGGCTGAGAAAAGGGGAAGGAGGATCTAAAATACATTTTCCCCTATGCAATTTTCCTTTGGGGAATTGAACAGCAATGTCACAAAATGACTGAATGGAATTACACCAGATTTGTCAAAAATCTAGATATTTATATATATATATATATATATATATATATATATATATATATATAGAAAGCATGCTTTTTTTATTTAATGTAAATCTGCTGAGTAGTTTTAAAGAAATTAATGTTCGTAATGTATGTAAATATTCTTTCATTTGCTGCTATTCTGCCTTGTAAATCACAGCATTGTTGGGTAGCGGAGAGCACACAAGGCGGTCATTTTGACACCAAAGACAAGACTGTCTGTGCCTGAATGGGCCATGGGCCAGGAACTCTATTTTTGGGTAACCACATATAGAATCATTTACTTGGCAGCTCAACTCCAGTCTTTCTGCCAGTTATGCCTTTCCTCTTCCAGTTTAGTCTGGATTTGGCACTTCACAAGTGCTGCTTTTATCATTGCGGTTTTCAGCCTGGAGAACATATAAGGACATTTCTGCCACTGATATTTCTGTGGCCCCTTAGACAAGTAACCTACAGCATGTTCAGTCAAAATTGTCACTCCCTGGTAAAACATCATGTAAAAAGTTTGACTCCATAATTGACAATATGCCTGCTGAGCTGGTTTTGATGGAAATGTGCCAGAATGAGTACTCCACCTCCGATATTGTACTGATGATTACCGTATAGTTAGACGTGACAGTGGTGAATAGAGGGGAAGGTATTGCAGTCACTTTTAAATCTTAGTTCTCCAGCTGGTTGAACATGTATCTATCTCAGACTTGAAGAGTATTATTTTCTCATTAGAACTCGCCAATAATTTCACTTTATCGGGATCTTTGATTTACCTCCTCCTGTCTCTGCCGGTAGGTGTAGCTTGCTAATGGCTGAGGCCATTTACCCATTTATGCTTAACTCTACCACTTTCAACATTCTTATTCTTCAAGTTCATTTTGATGAAGCTTAGTGTAGCATGGATCCTCTCTTATTCAAGATGTCATGGCCCAGATACTTCAGCAACTAGTCAATGCATCTACCCACAGAGTTGGACACATCTTGGACCCCATTTTTCTGTCTCCCTTACCTGTTTATTCTCCTACACTATTCATTTGGCCAGATCATTTTTTACCTTTTACCATGATATGTATTATTGTGTATGGAGAGGCTACTACAGGAACAACTACTCTTTATGGACTGTGGTCCAAATTCTACTCTAAAGTGTTTTAATCTCATTTGGAGGAGAATATCCTTTAACTAGTTGGCACAGTAGATGATGACACCAGAGCTGTAGACAAGTGGATTTGCCATTTTTTGTAGCCTTTACTACCACTTAAACAAGGGTATAAACACATCACTTGAACTCGAGCTATGTGGTTCAGCAAGTATCTGTTGGCCCTAAATAAAACTGCAAACGCTTAAAGCACGCCTGGCAAAAGCACTATTCCTAGGGGGATATTATTAAGCTCAAAGCAGCTTGTAAGGATTATCATAGGACTTGCTGGACTACTGAAGCATATTATTCTGAAAAAAATAATAGTGCTCAGGCCTCCTCTAAGGAGGTTTTTCACATTCTTAAGTCTCTCATGAACTCTTGGAAGGTGTCACCACTTCTCTCTCTCTCTCTATCACAATCCAGTCATAACAAACTAGAGGACTTCTTCTCTAGAAAGATTGTAGACATCTAGGCTTCTTTCAATGTCCCATTGGCCACAAAATCTGTGATGATCCACCCATGTCATCAAATTTAATCTTTGCTACTTTCCATCAATTTCATAATAACACTTATTTAGCACTTCTGGATGTCATCAAATCAGGCTCTCAGCTGGATCCTTTGCCTCTCTCAATCATGAGGAGAAAGCTGAGCCCTATGCTGGCTCCGGTTCTGGTTATTCTGCTCGACTTTTCTATATCTGTTGACATAATTCCACAGGCTTGGAAACCTGCTATGGTCGTCTCTCTTGCCAAAAAAAATAAAAAACCTATTCTCTGTGCTACAGATTGTGCGAATTATCTCTCAATATCGCTTCTAGCTATTTCTGCGAAGATCTTAGAAAAACATATCAGTGGGCAACTGTCTGCATTTCTGGAGGGCCAAAACCTGTTGCATGCATCACAGTCAGGCTTCCTTCCAGGTTTTAGCACAGAAACCACACTGCTAGCTGTTACTGAGCACTTTAAGTGGGTTCTGTATTGTGAAGGAACAGCCCCTCTTATCTTGTTCGATTTGAGCACTGCTTTCGGTACTATCTCCCATCCCGTACTTATCCAGAAGTTAGAAGATGATGGCATCCAGGTTATGGTCTTAATATGGTTTTGTTTTTACTGCAAGATCGAACGTTTCAAGTAGTTTTGAAGCCCTATGTGTCTTCTTTTTTTCAGCTGCCATATGGGGTATTGCAGTGCTTGTCACTGAATCCTACATTGTTTAATGTTCATGTACGACCTTTGGCTGATATTGTAGAAGCTCATTGCTTGACTCTGTTAGCTTACGCGGATGACCTACAGATTATTGTGTCACTCTATGGCAAGTATAATATCAATTAATCTAATCTTAGCTCGTGTCCTGTGGAGGCAGTGTGATGGATGAGTAATAATTGTCTAAAGTTGAATAGAAATAAGTCTGAGTTTATATTGGTTGGCAATCAGCAGCAACTATGGGACCCGCATTGGTAACCGGTTGAACTGGGATATTTTCCTAACCTTAGCAAGGTGGTCAGGGACCTGGGCTTCTGGCAGGATACAAAGCTCACAATGGCGCAAATAAATAAGGTGGCTGCCAATTCCTTTGTCCTACTTAGATGCTTGAGGAACATATCATGGCTTTTATTTTCCTCAAATCAAAATTGTGCAGACCTTGATTATTTCCAGATTGGATTACTGCAATTTTCTGTACTTATGGAGTACCAAAGATGTTGTGCACAGGCTTCAGATTGTGCAGATTGCTGGTACTTGACCTTTATTTTGTATACATAAACCTGTCTTGGTTTTCTCGCATTTATTGACTCTTCCTTGGCTCACTATAAATAAACACATCCGGTTCAAAGAACTGTGCTATATGCTCAAAGGTCAGCGATTAAGCCTTACATCCCCAACCATACTCTGTGGGAAACTGAGGAGGCAAGGATGGCGGTCCTTTCTTTTTGTGGATTCCTCTTTGTAGAATGCTCTTCCCCAAGAAGCTCTGTGCTTGTTCTTCATTTTTGAAGTTTAGAAACATATTGAAAACCTGGCTATTTGACTAACGGGATGCTTTGTTACCCTAAGGCTGAAGCCGCCCTGCAGGGTTGGGGGCTCCCTTTTAATGGACGAGTTTATTGAATGGAATTTTGGGAGCATGACCCACTTTCCTCTGTACAAACAGAAGCTTTTCTTAGTATTACAGCGTATGTGAGGTGAACAAGGGAAGTCAGAAGGGTATGTTTACTGCCTTTTGCTGATTTTGGATCCTTGTAGTTTTAAAAGCCATCCAAAGACTGTGGCAACATTTCTGTGGCCAAACCCATATAAATCGAGAGCAGGAATCCACTGCTACCAATATGTATTTGTAAGCTCCACCTGATTGTAAAGCACCACAGTGGTTCAAGTAAACACAAGCCAGAAGCTTGTTTGAAATCAATAGATGTGTCTGTGGTGGACATGTCACAGTGGAACCCTTCATATGCTGGCAGATGTTGCATTTAAGGACAAAGTCCTTCGTCTGTTTGTAAAGACCTGACCACCAATAGCGTTCCTGCAATAGTGAAATTGTAGCTGCCACCCCTGCATGCATCAGTGTTAGGCCCTCATGTGCTACTGGGGTCAATCCTAACCTGTATGAATTTGGTATCACTCAATACCCCACTTCAGGAATTTGAGCAAACTGATAGGAGTACATTGCAGGAAAGCCTTTTAGCAGGTGGGTGCCAATTTGTGCTGCGTTGACAGCAACCGTGATGTCTCAATCTTTCCTCGTACTTGAGCAAGGAATTTCAGCGACTGCAGCATTTTGCACTGTTGGCTTTATGGCTTTGTCAGGCATATAATTCCCTTCAATGTGTATATCTACATGTTGATGACTCTGTGTATGTATGACATGAGTCTGTGGCAAACACTGAGTTTTGCCACTTGTCCCTAAAGCATTTTCTGCTTTATGGTGTACCCATTGGAATCTCTGAATCCATTCTGGCTCCATTAGTTTAAGTACTCGTTTTAAGACTGGACTCGATAATTTAAATCACATTCAATTACTGTAGGGAATCCGGGATCCATGTTCTCCAGTGCCAGAATTAGAGCCCTGAGTTCTGCAAGATGCACTGTGCAATCACCGAGTGACTGTGTGTAGGTCTTGTGAGGGCAAAATTCACTATCCTCTATTCTACCTTCTACAGCAGCGCACACTTCAGAGTATTTGTGTTTTGTCCCTGCAACAGGCTGTGCTAAGCTGTCAGTATAATTGATATAATCATACTGATTAAAAGGCATGACTTCATTAGGCAGAGGGTATTCATTTTCGTATTGCAGGTATGCTTGTGTTTGTCGTGTAGAGTCAAATCTGTAGTCTACATCTGTTTCGGTGAGAGGGTTGGCCAACTGTATGTATGTATGGATGTAAAGCCTTAACATCAGGAACGCTGGCTTTTGTGACAGCCTCAAGGGCTGGAACTGGAATCACGACAATGATACATTTCCCCTAAGCTAAGGATCTTTCTCTTGCTGCGGCATTCTGTACCTCCAGAAGAAAGTCAGTGTAAAACGCATTTCAGCATTGCTGTATAAAAGAGATTTATATGCAATTGGTACAGTGTCTCCCTCATGGACTGGAATTTAGTTATATCTTGATGCACCCACAATGATACATATCACCATGTTTGTTGTATTTACGTGTGTGTAAGTGTGTTGAAGAGAGCATGTTCACTTGTCCAATGTATGGTTGAAAAGTCTGGATGAATCAAGCCGTAGAACTGTTTTAATCATTCTGTGTAATCTGGAATGTTAGTTTTGCCTAAATGTAGAAATCCCAATAGAGGTTGAAGTTTCTTCAGTGTGTTTGTTGGTTGTAAAACACACGTTTCTTGAAGAAAAAATGTGTTGCAAGGTTTTTCCCTTCACTTGACAGCTCATATCCCAAGGAAGGACATTGAGGTGGGCTATTTTTTATTATTTTAAATTAAAGTTAAATTAAAGTTGTAGCCCATGTGAGCAAACCCCAGAACTATGTGAGCTGCTGATGTCAAGTGTGTAGAAAGGTCATCATCTGTCAAATATCTGTCGTTGACATAGGACAATGCATTGTCATCAAATTTTTGCAGAAGTTCTGTGACCCGTGCTGAGAATAGCCCGGGGCTATTATACCACTGGGGCAAACATCAGAACTGTTTTGAGAACCCAGCACATTAAATGTGGTCAAATATCTACTTTCAGGTGCTATATTTTGGCAGAAAATATTCAAATGAAATATCTAGTGTTTTGTATTTTTTACACACGTGTGAGGTGTCTGTAATCTAATATTACACATTATGAATGGTCGGATTTCATTACTGGAAACAAAGGATTATTCAAAGTAGAGGTGCAACTTTTTATTACACCTTGGTATTCAAGGTGTGTGAGTATCTCGCTAACTTTTTTTTTTTTTTTGAAAATATTTTTATTGGCATTTTGAAAACAGTGCGATACTTGGTTACATGAGAATACAAAATACGTTAGGCATTGCATTGTGGGACCAGACAACCGTGTAATTACATCATTAACACTAGAGCTTACTATTATACATGTTAAAGCAAGGGTTGCTGGGTTCATCCTGGGTGGAGCTGCATTAATCAGAATCAGAGCTAGTGCTGTCTGTATCCGACGGTGGGTCGCAAATGTCTCCTCGGTATTTGTTCCACGCCCCCCAGACCCTTTTCCATTTCTTGGGGCACCTTCTGTTCCGATACACAGCCCGTTCTGCCATCATTGCAGCATCCATGTCTCGTCTCCAGGTCGATATGGAAGGTGGCAACCCCCCGCCCCACCTCTGTGCTATATTCCTCTTCGCTATCATTATACCTATCGTCATCCAGGTTTGCCCATAGCGCGTGAGGTCGTTGGGCTCCCATATGTTCAGGAGGCAGCGCTTGGGGTCAGGGAGTATGGAGAGTTCCTCTGATTGTGACATGGTGCGCATCACTTGAACCCAATAGTGTGCAATTTGGGGGCATTCCCATATCGTGTGGTAGAAGCTGCCTATCTCCCCGCATCCCCTCAGGCAGTATGGGTGTGCAATCCTTTTCATCTTGTGCAGCGCATCCCTTGTGTAATATGACCTGTGCAATATGCGGAGCTGTACCAGGCGCAAGCGGGCAGGGACCCCTATTTCTTTTGGAGATGAAGTCGCCTCCTGCCACTCCGTATCGTCCATGTCGCCACAGTCAAGCACCCATTTCTTCCGCAAGGTCTCTAGGGGATCGGGCAAGTTGTTTACAAGTTTTCTATATGTTAGGGATGTCGCTTTTGAGGGCATAAAGTCAGTCAGCAGCCTGTCCTCTAATGCGGACGCCTCTGGGACATCTTTACCAGGTTCGAACACTGCTGTCAGGGCATGACGTATCTGCGTATATCTGAAGCGTTCAGTCAGCGCCAGCTCGTATTGGCGTTGTAGTGTTTCAAAAGGTAGCACTTGCCCTTTCTGCCATAGATCTCCAATGGTTGATATGCCAATTGCATCCCAACGGTCGAAGCCCTTAGATTGCCTCAATTGTCCAAGTTGTTTCACGTCCCACAACGGGGTGAGCTGTGTTAGCACTCCCTGCCATTTCAGCCTGCGAAGCGCCGCATGCCACACGATAAGCGTGTGCCGTAGTGGGCCGAACTTAGAGGAGATCAGCGATTTATTGTATAGGGGGGCCAGCATTCCAGAGAGCCCCAACTGTGCTCTGTCCGCCTTTAGTGCTAACTTGTGTTTTTAACCTAATTTTTTATTGGGTATTGTCTTTTAGGATGTGGGGCGACCTCACTGGTATAACGTGATAAGGGAACTGCCATCCCACCCCACATGGTTGCAGTATAATGCAGGAGCTAGCATTAAAGCCTACTCCCTGGTGTACACATTTTTCACTGTCTATGGGGCGAGGTCAGAAAAAGCATGAATAATGAACATTTGGCCCTCTGGGCTATCCATCACGAATTCAGGTGGCCAATCCTTTTCAGCCAAGAGAATATCATAACCGAATGACAGATTCTCCTGCATCTCAGCCTGTCCCACTCCAATTGGAGTTGCATCTCATATAAATGATGCGGAACACTCACCCTTGTATCCACTATTTCCACCTGGATTTAGTCACTCAACAGTACTTTCACCAGACAACCAATCTGGTTCTGGTGAACTATAATAAATTCTGTTGCGCTGTCCAGCATGGTCAGAGCCCAGTCCCTGCGCAGAAGCAGTATCTTCAAATCTGTGACAATCTTGACTTTCAGCCCAACTACCTTCATCTTTTTGAATTGAGGCTTTGACTGTTTAAGGTTATCTTCTTTATTTATTATATAGTCAGAAGAGTGTTGTGAATCCTTTTTTGATTTCACATACTCCTCTGATCTGCACTTTAACCATCCTCCTCTCTCAGAGGGTTTTTGGATGAGTCCTGAAAGGAACGATGTGAATGTGTATCAGTATCCTGATACCTGTCAGTTGTCTTAATATTGTCTCCGTTACGCAGGTTGTAGCACTTTTCGATGGCATCCTGTTGAGGGGATCCGCCTGTGACTTGGTCTTTTCTTTGTGTTTCTATTGTCCCACTTCCTCTTAGAAGATTCAGGCACTGGTTTGAGTTATCCTTTTCATAATTACTCTTAATTTGAGGTTTACTGGGTCTGGATCCCAAATTATCTTGGCCTACTGTTGGATATGTTTCCTCAATAATTTTAGGTAACTAGCACTCTTGTTCTCCCAGAGTCAAGTTGGTGAGTTGTTGGCGTAGAACCAGGGCTGCTGCTTCTCCTTTAATGTTATTTAACATTATGGCATACACTGCAGCAAAGTTGCCCTTCACTTTCATCCCCAAACCCAGGGCCGGGCTTGCCCCATTTTCATTCTGAATCTGTTCAAGCACCTCTGACAAAACAGCTATTGAAGGTGTACCATGTGTTCTGGTATATACTGTAGCAAAGACTGTACCCAAATTGTGCAGTCTTCCAAAGAGGGAGCCATCCCCTTTGGCATGTATACTGTAAGACTCTTGTGCTTTTCCTGGGGTCCCATATGGGGAAATAATGCTTCAAGCTGCTTGTTTTCTGTGCAATACAGAATGGAATTTCTTCCTGTCTGATGGGAACTTTACCCATGACTGCATTGATCATTTGTGGGCTGATGCCCGGTGTAGCCTAGTGGTGTTGTGCAACTTGAGCAACCAGCGCATGATTTGTTGGCATTGTTCGCATGACAAACTGTGTTAAATGTATATATGTTCTAACCCGATCTATGTACAATGTGTGTAGCTCTTGAGCTCTCAGATTATCTATACCTGGAAAAGGTGTATATTCAGCTAAAACTGGCCATGTGGCTCCCTCTTTTGTAAGGGGACCTAGTCTAACTTTGTTGTACGTATGTGGTAGGGTGCCTTTAAACCGCTTTTGATGTTCTGGGCAAGTTAGTGGTATTTCTAGTGATTCATAAGCTGTGTAGTTTTGAGGAACTGTATCTGCAGTGTATGTGTGAAACAGTCTTGACGTTGTATTAACTGCTGGGAATGTAAACCATGAATAGAATACCTCTGTCCTGACTGCTTTGTGAGCCTCAACCATGAAGGTATCGTTTCCACCCGTCTAGGGCAGACTGCATTGCAACTGCACTTGTGTAACTGCATTTCTGCGGTTAGCTGGTATGTTAATTGTTGGCTTGTCTGTCTCAGACACTTACATATTTGGAATTAGAGAGTCTACCTCTATGGGGCATTCTTTTAAAAGGTTCACATGGAGGTGCCTGATCACAGACTTGTCTGCTCCAAGATATAAGATGGTACTGTAACCTAACCTGGAAAGAATCAGGGCCTGGATAACTGTTCTTTTAGCATACATACAGACATCTCCATACCAAGGAAATATTCTTCCAGCAACACTACAAGTTATCCACTCTTCCTTCCACCTGAAGAGTTATTATTTCATGCATTCTAAACCTGAGCCATTCAAAAAGGAGCTACCCACCCATCCAGCTCCAAAAATGTTCTTTCTATCCTACCACTTAGTGATCTGTCCCTGTAGCTGCATCTGACCGTAGACAAAAGGCAGAAAAGGGAGTTAAAAGAAAGCAAAGCATGACTAGGAGAAATATACAGCAAGTTGCACACGAACAGGACACAGGCTCTGGCTGAAGCAAGGCATGAACTGGTCAGGAAAACAAGCAACAATATATTTGGTACACAGATGAACAAACTCCCATGCACAAACAAGGAGCTTCAGACAATGGCAGCTTATAAGCAGTTCCAGGCAGCAGTAAGCCCAGGGAGGAGTCACAGGGCTTCACAAGACTAGCACTTGCTTGTCCTATTCCCACCTCTCACATGTTCTGAAAGAAATAATCCAGTGCGGAGGAACAGCAGGACTACTTCCAGACAAAGTATTGCACATTGAATGTCTGGACTCTGAGTACTTGCTAGCGCTTTTTGGGATCAGTAGTCCATGGCAGCAAAGATGGATTTTCCAATTATTTCAAGACTGAAATGGGAAGCAGACGGATATCATACAGGAGTAGTCTTAGTGGTGATTTCCAGGCTGCAGTTGGTCAATGTACAGCATCCCCCAGGGACCGAATAATGGAATCGTAAAAGACAGTGCAGGAAACTTCAGACCTGTGACCTTTCCCTGATCTCCCCTTCCCCATCCAAGCACCAAAAGAGGGACAACTGATTGGGCGTCTACATGGAAGGAAAGAAGAAGCGATGGACAGCAGTACCACTGCCTCCAGATTCCTGTGAACACAGCGGCCTGTGTGAATGACAATACTGTACTGTACTGAATTGAATGCATTTAACATCAGTTAAACTCAAGTGCAAAAAGATGATGACTGATGCTTGGGGAAGGATGACTTGAGCAGCAGTGGATCCCTAAGGTCAGACTTCCTTTTAAATGATGACTGGGGTTATTGCTATTTAAGTCCACACATTTGAGGAAAAGCTGATTACTGGGAATACAAGATGGGCTATGAAAATAGTTAAATCCCATGCACGTGCTGAATTCCTCTTCTGCCTAAATAGTAGGATATGAATATTGGGTGCATTGGGGTGCTTCTAATTGAATACCAAAGAGTTCTGAAGTGGATGTTAGACCCACAGGCAATGGGCCGTCTACCAGGGACCTGTACAGACATTGCTGATAATTTGTTTTATTCAGTGCATTTACTGGAGTTGAAGGCCTAATGTGAGCATTTGAAATAAATGATGTGCAAGCTCACGGAGACCAAGATGAATTTGCAGCAATCTCATTCTGTTACTTTATTGTAATCAAAGACGGCTGCTACTGGTGCAAAGGAAGAAAGTGTTATAATGAAGACAAAAGTAATTCTTGCGAAAGTCTTCTTTATTCGTAACTCTGCACAACCTCCAACCGGCTCATTCCAACTGTCACTAACAGCTGACAGTCTGGAACGAGCACGGAACATTCCAATGGCAGACTACAGGGGAACAGGGGATGAGACCAAGGGGAGGGGATGACGGGAAACCCATATATACATCTACCATAACTTTAGCTAAATGAAGAGACTGAACGAGAGTATCGAATTACAATACTACAACATGCTATGTTTGCGTGAGTATAGAAAATCACAACAGAAATGGTTAAGCTGGGCTTAGCCAGCAACAAAGGAAACCCTGGAGGCACAGGAAACAATAATAGGCACTGTACCACTCAACTTGAGGCTCCTGACAGCAGATCATGAAAGCTTGCTGACACTCCACGCTCACTTCATTGCTTCCTGAGCTACATACATCAGAAGGTTCTGATTTTGGAACACTATGTGGACGATATGTAAGGTCACTCGAGAAAAAACAATGTCCCTACAGTAGGCTGGCTCTGTCCACTGTGTGGTGACATGGCTTTTAACCTATGGAAATAGTCATATTTTTCTCCAGGAAGGTAGCAGCATATGTATTTAAAAAAAAATTCTTTTCATTAATAGAAAACAAGAAACACCAACGGCAGGTGCCTTACATCACGGAACAAACAACAATTATACAATCATATGGAACAGAATAGACGGATGACCCCCGAGGCAAAAGCTGAGCCATGAATTGTAACTGGCGTGCAGCCGTATAATATGCAGGAAATATAAAGATCAGTTCAACCAGCCTGATCACAAACCCCACCACCCATAGGAACAGAATTGTAATGAGCAGGGCAATTTCGAGTGGCAGGAGAGCGTAACACAGTAGAGCAGTGAACTAAACAACGACCGCAACTAGCACGCAATAATAAAACGCAACACATTTTAGAGGTCAGTGTAAACAATATCACCCCCAGGACCCGTCTTCCCACCAAACAGGATTACCCATCAGGAAGGCACCTAATAGCAGGATATTAATAGGAAATTAAACATAAAAACAAAAACGTAAACAATACAAAGAACCCCTTACCCCCACCCTGCACCCCTATATTATGGCTTTCGCCTAACCCCAACTAGCAGTGTGCCTGTCGCCTCATCTAACTAAATACTAAATATAGAAAAGTGGAAGAGGACATCTTCGTACAGGCTCCCGGTCTCCCCTCCCCCCCCGCCAGGAACAAGCAACCCCTGTTGTAGAATCAAGAAGCTATCAGGAAACCCAGACAGAACGAAACAGGGGAAGTTGTAAACACCGCCCAACCTCCCGTAAGCATAATGGTAGCAAATCCCTCATCCATTGAGGCCATGATATCGAACCCAGTCAATCAATCTCATCCTTGGCCCTTCCGATCTTTCATGCGAACCCCTTCCGGTCGAACCACCGCATCCACAGGAGAATCGAAGTACGAAAAGAGTTAAAAAATGTTCAGTCTGGAACGAGTCAAAAATGTTGAGTCTTTGAGAACCCCATCAGCACAGGAGATCTCCCTCACCGACATTAAATCCAAACGTTGTTTCCTCCGCGACTGTAGTGAAACTGCCAGGGAGGGAAAAGATGTTGTTTCAATCCGAGAACAGTCACCAACAGGAGTCTCCGGGAATGGAGCACCGATTAGTTCTCCCACAGTCGGCAGCGATGTTAGGCGTAGCCATCCTTTCGAAGCGCCAAGCTCGCAATTATTCATCGGCACACTGACCAAGGGCTTCAATACTCCTTGCTGCACGGGGCCCTCATCCTCCGTTAAGATGTTCATCGTGGGCATCTTAGCTCGCTTTAGATCTTGCAATGGAGCAGAGTCAGGTCTCACACGCCCTGCCTCAAATGTGTCCGCAATCATTTTGTGGACAATGGCTTCCACATGTGAGTGAAGTGCCCCGATGGCGGCCAGTACGGTCCTCAGCAACGGCTCACACTCCGTCCGACCCATCTCTTCTCGCTCGATATTGAACATGGTCACTTTCCCCAGAGAGCCGGGTCTCTCCGGGGGAACAGGCAAGAGCGGAACGGACGGCAGCGGAGGGCGACTTATCGTTTACCACGGCAGCTATTTGTACTCTGCTACCGCGAGCGAGGACCCCGACCCATCGAACACCGGCGGGGGGAAACCGGGTCTCCAGGACAGGGACCTCCGCCCACAGCCTCAGTCGTGCAATGTCACCACTCCTTTGATGTTAACCAGCCCAAATGACCGCCATCAGAATCGGGCAAAGACAACCTCCACAGCGATAGACCGGACCCTGCCTGAGTCCCACGGCCGATGTTGTTCAACTGTAACCCGGCTGGGCCAGTACTCGAGGCCCCGGCTCACAAGCTGGGCTAGGCTGCAAACTAAAACACGACGTAACTCCGTCAATCAAGCCGGTAAAATTCTCGGGATTGCACCATCAGACTCTGCACCAGTACATCCACACAGAGGTCGGGCGTAAACTCAGGATATATGACAGGATCATCCGGCAGGAGACGGAGGTCAGCGGAGCCAGGAGCCTAAGCGGCCATCTTGTTTACTATCGAGCATATGTATTTTTAAGGTTGAACACAGCACATCCTTCTGTTTCCAGATCAAACACTGGCTGTGCAATCCGAACAAAACTCCTTCACATAGGTCAGAAGTAATTTGAGAAATCTTGGCCTTGCGTGTATGCCATTTCCAGACAAACTTAGGTTTCTAAATGGGGACAAGTCTCATGTTGTTGTCGTATGGCCAGGGACTGCCGGAGGACCCCCCCTTCCGTGAACAAACATTATTAAAAGGACATGAGAGGTATTTCTTTGGAGGCGGGGGTCGTACAACCCCCGGCCGTATTTATTAAAACATAAAAATAAATAAAAATTGAAATTAACAATATTTACACAATTACGCAGAAAACGCTCCATGACATTTGATTATAATTGATATATACAGATATCAAATGGCTAAGCTTAACATACTTCTAGTACAAGGTATTTCCTATCCGAATCTAACGTATCAATCATAGTTATACAATAATTACTTTTCTGCATATCCTATTTGGGCCGACGGCAAATTCACTAACTGGTGTCAGATCCTTATCACTTAAACCACTCCCTCCTGTCGGATTGCGCATGCGCAGAGGGCACGTTTACCGTGAGGGTACTTCCCCCCCCGGTTACCCCCATACACCCTATTAACCACCCCCTTCCGTCGAAGTGCGCATGCGCAGAGGGCCCGTTTACCGTGAGAGTACTCCCCCCCCCCCCGGTTACCCCCGTACGCTCCATTAACTCCATTAGAGGGGGCCCTTGCATCGCTGCACCCTTTACTGGCGTCATTGTGCACGTGCGGGGTGGCCAACCAGCCTAGAGAAAGCGTGACTCCCCCCTCCCCCCGCACCCATGTAGCCAACAGGCTGTAACTGCCCCTGGAGTTCTAGGAGAGACCACTTGTCCTTCCCCATAGGGCAACCCCATTCAAGAATGGCGCCGCCCCCTAAGGACCTTCAATTTACTGCTCTCCAATCATGACCTTAGCGCCAGACCAAGGAAGTAGCAATAAATACGACGATTGATGACCTGTAAACGGGATAAAGTTCTAAGGAACAAAACATATTAGTACGACACACCTGTCATCTGTATACATTTTGAACCAACCTGTGAAAACCTTCATAAAAGACAATACCAATCATGTGCTTCAGGGGATGGTGGGAGGGGGAAAAAGAATTACAGCCTCCTAGAGGCTGGAGGGGCAGGCCATGGAGCGCGAAGTCAAAGTGGCAGACTTCCGCGCTCCCTGGCCTTTTAACCCCTTACTTGCTAGGCCAGATCAGGTCAGGTGCTTTGTGTACACACACAGACACTAAACTGTTTTCTTGTTTTATCCTGTGCGTAAAACATACGATTCACTGTTAACCCTAAACGCGCTTCACCTGTGCTTAGTGTACAGACACACCCACAGACGTATTAGTGTGTTGTGTGTATCGTGTGTCAAATATATACCAGGACACTCAGTAAATTATAAATTGCGCTTGTCCTGTGCTTAGTGGGCGCCCACATATGAACCCACCAAAAACAATGTTAAGTTTCTCTTGCGCTTAAAATTGCAAGGTCACTCTGTAAACTCTACACTGCGTTTATCATGTGCTACCACACACAAGGACAACTTTACCCATGTGTGTATAATGTTATTAGTGCACACAGGTGTCCTTAAAGCGAGTGTGTGGCCATGCCCTGCTCAGAATTTCTCACTTACGCTGTCCTGGCTCCACCAGCTGTAGTAACCTGCTACGCGGGTATAAATAAAAGAAAGCTTGCTGTGCACTTAAATAACCCAGTCTCGATTGCCCCACCAAATCTCAGATTCTAATCACAGAACACATGAAGTAAGGCAGGTTTTTTTTAAAGCTTCGTACCGCACAACGATAGAAAAGGGTTTTTTAGGTTGTTTGAGCACTACTTCAAGAAGTAGACTGAATTCGGACTACTGCAGCCATACAATCTTTCTTTCACTTGGAATCAATGATCCATATTCTTTCCAAGAGAATTGGTACCCTCCGGTCACAATTCAGAGTATACCTGTGAAGGACCCAAAGGCACTCGTGATGCAGGTGTGCTATATAACACTGTTCAATAAATAAAATACAAGCACACATATGTGGGCTACTGCTGAGGCTTTTGGGTGGCATTATTGTCCGGTGCACGGGGTTCTACAGTGGATTACTTTGCTAAAGCAGTACAGGTTTCATCTTAATAATGTAAAATGTTAGAGTACCATACAATAAACCGTGTGCGTTGCATTTCATGGTTGTCACAGATGTACTTCTAAGGCATCTGACGAGGGAGGGGTATGGGTGGTAATGAAAGGGCAAGAGGTCTAGCCCCCAGAGGGGATTCCCCCTGCATTGTGTAAGGACTATGACGAGGAAGAGTTGAACTCAGCTTAATGAAGACAACTGGGACGTAACTATCGTTGGTGCAGTGGCACTGGGGACCAGAGGCGTTGGGGGCACAGCTCCCCTTTATGTTCCCCTTTTACTGCATAACGAGGTAAGGGGCACTCTTTTTCCTTACTTTTTACAATTGATCTCACACATGTCCTTGTATTAGTAAATCCCAGGTTGCTTGAGCTTCCCGTCAGTCTCGAACCTGTTTCCCCAGCGTCAGAGTAGGACTTGGGTGAAGATACACCGATATGTGGTGTATCCACTCGGGTCTGTTGTGGGAGCCCTCCTACCGACTTTCTCCCCCGGTCATTCACCTCATCTACGTAGTGAATTTCCAACTGGACCTGTGTCTGGTGTTTCTCTGTTCACTGGGTCAGCCACTGTGTCTCGCTTCCCGGGGTTAATGTCCCTGCGTCCTGACTTTGCTCCGCATTGCACTGTGCTCTGGCACAGTGCACCACTTAATTAAGGAGCTGTAATATTTAATTACTGCGGCACCTCCGTATTCCCCCAGCTTGAAGTGAGAAAGGCAGGGCCGGCACCGGCCCCACCCGAAAAATACTGGGTCCATTATGTGCCCCTCCCCTGCATGTACACAACACCCGCGCTGGGAAAACACGGCACACGTGGCCCTTGGCTCACCTTTAACACCAGCGCCATGCCGGATTCCGTGCCGATGGACCACCGTCTCTGCCCACACCCGGGCTTCGCTGCCCAGCGACTGAAGACTCCAAGTCCTGCCAGATGTTGCCGCTCGACACCCTTCTCCTGGATACGCTGATTGCCTCCCAACCTCATTTGGGATCTCGCCCCCCCCCCTCTCGTCTCGCGCAGGACGCCACGATCAGCTGCGCCGATCATTCCTAAAATATCCCCCACGCGTGGCCACGTCTCGCCCTGTACGGCGACGATCAGCTGTTCCAATCTGAAGACCTGCAAGGGAAAAACAAAAGAAAAAGAATTACAGCCTCCTAGAGGCTGGAGGGGCAGGCCGTGCAGCGTGGAGTCAAAGAGGCAGACTCCCGCGCTCCCTGGCCTTTTAACCCCTCACTTGCTAGGCCGGATCTAACCGGCCTGGCCTTTGTTCGACAGTGACCCAGAAGTGATTTGATCACTTCCGGGTCACATGGGGATGACCCAGGTCCAATCAATGCTGTGGCGCGCTCGCCGCGTCATGGTGAAGCGATGTAGTGCACCCCATCACCGAAAGCGGGTAGCGGGTGGGGGCCGGTGCGCCCGCCATACTTGCGGCGGGGTCGATGCCGGCATGGACAGGGGAACAGTAGGCAGCACAACACGAGCGTACAGGGAGCTGGGATTCTCAAAACAAAAACACCTGAATAGAAACAAACACAGAACCACAAGAGGACAGCCTGATGCGAAGCGAGCAGAAGACAGTGGAGAAGGCAATGACAATTGTTGAAAAGGAAACTGAATACTGACTGACCAAAGACCCGCTGATTGGCTGAGGCAAACACGCAGGGGCCTTTGACAGATACCGAGGGTTCAAGGGGGACCCTAAGAGTTGCGGAAAGGGTGACACTAATGACGGGTCATGGCATTCTGCTAATAAAGATTTGCATTGGAAATGCAATGCACGTTGTGTAAGTTACCTGCACTCAGGCATACAAGAGTGTGAAGCTGGGATGGGTATGCTCACTGTTACTTCTTTAATGCAATTCTGTGCTCTTGGACTAAAGAGCTCATGAAGTACAGGCCACCCCCACTAGCCTCCTATGTCACATGCCAGGTCAAGGAATGTATTTGTTCATTGAATGATTTTATGTGGACTTTGTTGTGTTCTGGCTTTGGCCAGGGTTGATGAAGTTGGTAGATAGGTTTATGACTGTTGTTTATATAAAGATGGCACTACATTTCCTTGAGCGAGCAGGGTTGTGAAGGTTCCTTCTGGATGGAGCTTGGAAAATAAAGTGTACATTATGGATGTGGTTTTAGTGCGCTCTACCTTCTTGTCTGGTTCTGAAAAGTTAAATAAAATTAACTCATATAGTGGCTTTACCTTTTGTACATATGGTGATAAGTGCATATAGGAAAAGAAGTGAAATTAAATGATCCAGATTCCAATATGAGGCGTGATGACTTGCTACACCCACTATTGGGAGCACAACTTCTTTGTTAAATTCCCCTCACACACTCTAATAGTGTCATGCTTCATCATCGGGGCACCCCGGCTCCAAAAGGCCAGGGTGGGCTCAACCGTTTTCCAGGGAGCACTTGTAAGAAAGAGGCAGGTTTTTTTTTGAGCATCAAAAGACCACCATCTACTCCAGGTATCCTTTTACTGTGGATTGATAGTGGTTATTAAAAATAGAAAGATGGGTGTCCCCAGGATACAATGGTCCTATGACCCTATGCATACCAACATGTTTCAGCCAGTATAAGGCCCTATGGGTCCACGGCTTTCACCAGGGCACAAACGAAGGTAGTATCCCTCCCTGCAGTAGAAAACACTGAAAGGTAATTTGAAAAGTATTCACAATACCATGCAGACGCTGTGTGGATATACTTATCCTAGGTGAGGCGTTCTCAATATCGGATTGTCCAACCTACATAGGAGACAAAAGAAGTGCAGTATGCTAATATCATAGCTGACATCATACAAATGGAACCACAGCATTAAACTTCTAAACTGCTCAACATCTTATAATTAAGGTGTGCAATGATTGTTAATAGACCAAGATCAATTGTTCCACAATATACAACATAATTACTGTGATTTATTTTATATAAACTGAATCAAAAGTGAGTCCAGAAAGTGCAGTTCGTGCTGATCTCCATTTCCCATGCAAATATGGCCCCATTCGTAGGTCCAATGTGGGAATGAAAAAGAAGCGTCCTTAGAGACGTACATGTACCACTACATTACTGACGTGTACAGAAACATAGAAATCATAAAAACAAATGGAAAGAAATTGGACATCCCTTGTACATGTGTATCAATTGCTGGTGCCAAGGAGTGCGCTAAAAAAGTCCCATCGGTATTGCCCCCGTGATTACGCACACAGCTCTGAACGTGCTACATCTTACCGAGGTACGATGCACTACACGCCTCTCACGAGAGCAGAGAGGAGGGGTGGTTGTCTAGTCAAACACTACAAGAAACAACCACACATTCTGGGTGTCAAGATTCTCTCAAATGAAGAAATTAATAAAATATAGAATTGAAGCGTAACCTTGATAATCCTTGCATAATAGCATAAGGTTTTGTAATATTGAAAAAAACGACTTAGGTTGTCAAAGATCCCGGCCCCGCACAGCTACCTATTTGGTTCTGCATCTCCTGGCGTGAATGCTGGAGTGCAGAAAATAGGTGGTTTTCAAGGATCTGCTGGGCCCGTGCGAGCTTCGAAACAGGTGTGCGCACTTGACTACGGTCATCCCACACCTGTGATGTTAGGTCCGAACACGAACTACCATTCACCAGAGACTGTTGGGAAATGTAGTCTACACATCGCCGGGCTCCGCAAGTGCACACACACACCTGTTTCGAAGCTCACTTCTTTCCCTTTTGGATGGGTTGGATACTTTTTTGATTGTGAATACTGCTTTGGAAGACATATCCGCCTCCACTTTCCTGATGTGGAAAGACCTCTCCATCCTTGAGGCCTGAGGGCATATCCTTTTCTGTAATGAGAGACGGCTCTCTGGCAAACTCAGAACTTGAACCAAAGCTGCGCTCGGAACCTCATTATTCAAATATGCTTGCCATCCGAACCTGCAGAAAAAAGGACAGTATGTAATATAACCCAAATTGTACCCTATAATAATAGCAAGGGTGGTGTTAGATGTGGGGGTCTCTAGTTGGCCTAGGTAGGTACCTGTGACAAATAGGGACCCTTGCGTCTAGTCAGGGTAAGGGGGTACACTCCTACAATAACCCCTCCCCACCCCCTTGGTAGCTTGGCACAAGCAGAAAGGCTTATTTTAGAGGAGGTGTGTAAAGCATTTGTGAACCCTATACAGTAATCAAGTGACAACACTACAGATGGACACCACACAAGTTGTATATTAAAAATAAGTATTCTTTAATATAGATTTAACACAAGACCACAAACAACAAAAATCCACAATACTGTACTTAATATGGTAGAATTAGCTTAGTTCTCTTTAGATCAAAAAATGTGACTCTTTGAGTCAATGTACCTGAAAATGCGTAACACTTCTACAATGAATGTGTTGCAGAGATGGTGATGCTGTAGTTCCTTACACGCAAAGACAGTGATGCGTTGAAGATCCAGTGCAAAGACACAAATATGGCGTCTTCTTCTTGATGCAACACACTCCTCCGAAGTTGCGAGATGTCTCGACTTGATGCGACAGCTGCAGCGCGACACCCTTGTTCAGTGATGCGATGACAGCGGCTGCGGCACGCTTCTCCGTGGATGCGAGGTGGTTCTGCGATGCGACAGCTACAGCGGTGACACCCTTGATCAGTGATGCGACGGCAGCGGCTGCGACACGCTTCTTCGATGTTGCGAGACGTTTCTTGTGATGTGGCGCAATGCGACAGCTACAGCGGCGACACTCTTGTTCAGTGATGTGACGGCAGCGGCTGCAACACGCTTCTTCTTCGTGAGTCACGCTTCCTGCTCCTTGCGACACACAGTCTCTTAGAAGGTCCAAAACAGCTGTAGGCACTTCCAAAGAACTCTTTGGGAGCTGGTGGTTGAAGTCTGTTGTCCCAGAAACTTCTGAGATTCTATCAATTTTTTAGTTTTTGACGTATAATTGGTGAGATACGATTGTGGTGAGTGGTGCTGATCCTTGTGTTGACAAGGAGCAGCACTATGTGTTTTTAAAATACCCCTCACACACTATGAATCCCATAGTGTCATGCTTCATCATGGGGGTCTTCCCGTCCCTCTACGGGGCGGGGCGTGCTTCTACCTACGAAATACGCGGGAGCATTTGTTGTTGAAGAGTCCGGCTATGTGAGTTGTGAAAAAATGTAAGTGAGTCTCTCTGGTGCCGCTCCTCAGCAAAGGTTTCTTCTTGTTTCCCAAAGTGATCTAAAGTTCTGGGGTTTGGGTCCCCTCTTTTATACACAGTTTCTCTTTGTTCTCTGAAGGCTGAGAGGCCTTTGCCTAGTCCAAACCAGTTCTGGTCAGTCCTGGAGCACTCCGTTTACATGACTCCTTCTTTCCTTTCACAGTGCAGGGCAGGGACATCAGACTCACCACAGGAGGTGGAGCCAGCATTGTGGAGGGAAGGCACAGCCGTATTAAAGTCCCAGGTGCAACTCCTCCCTCCCATCTAGATGCAGATCTCTCTATTCACCACTGGGCTGACTCACCCTGTCTCCAGGAATCCCCCAGCCCCTGTCACTCAAACTCCAGAAAAGTAATACACAACCTACCAGAGGCAGGCTTGGATAGTTAGACAAGAAAATACCTACTTTCCAAAAGTAGTATTTTCAAACACAGAATGTTAAAACCAACTTCACTAAAATATTTATTTTATCATTCTGAGTTCAGGCATACTAAACTCAAATGTCTACCTAGTTCCCTGAGTCAATTAGGATTATAAGATATAATAATCTAACTGCAATTTCTGGCCTATGGGGAATAGGTAGCCTTGCAATAGTGAAAAACAAAAATGGCTTTAATTCACTATTAGGTCATGCCACACACACCCTGCCATTGGGCCTACTATAGGGGTGTCTGATATGAAGAAAAGGGAAGGTTTAGGGACTGGCAAGTGGGTGCACTTGCCCAGTCAGCATGGCAGTATCAGACTGCACACAGGCTCTGCAATGGCAAGCCTTAGACACATTTTACAAGGCTGCTTCTGTGGGTGGCACAACCAGTGCTGCAAGCCCACTTGCAGCATTTAGTTTACATGTCCTGGGCATACTCAGTGCATTGTACTAGGGTCTGACAGGTAAACCAAATCAGCCAATCATGGAATCACTAATTCATACATCAATTTTACAATTGGGAGCACTTGCACTGTGGCACTGGACAGCAGTGGCACTGTGCCCAAAGCATCGAACACCAGCAAAATAACATGACGCAACAGAAAAAATGAAGGGGAGACCCACGCAAGGTGCCTGGTCTAACACGTGTCCCCTCCAGCTGAAATGTGGGGAGAAGTATCCTACCTCCTGGGAGTTCTCATCACTAAGGCGGAAAAATCTGGACAGACCATCAGCATTGGCGTGTTCTGTACCAGGGCAGTGTTCCACCATGAAATCCATCCTCTGTAGGGAAATAGACCACCTCAACAGCTTTGGATTCTCACCCCTCATCTGCATCAGCCATGTGGGGGGCCTGTGATCTGTCTGAACCCAGAAGTGAGTCCCAAACAGGTATGGTCTCAGCTTCTCCAGGGCCCAGACCACAGCAAATGCCTCACGTTCAATAGCACTCCACCTCTGTGCCCGTGAAAGTAACCTCCTACTGATGAAGGCTATGGGTTGATCTAGGCCCGCCTCATTCATCTGTGACAAAGCAGCCCTCACACCATGCTCTGAAGCGTCTGTCTGAATGATAAACTCTCTGGAGAAGTTGGGTGCCAGGAGCACTGGCGCCGTGCACATGGCAGCTTTCAGGGCCTCAAAAGCTTTCTGACAGGTGTCAGTCCAAATCACTTTCTTGGGCTGCTTCCTGAAAGTCAGCTCTGTCAAGGGTGCAACAATGTTCCCATACCCCTTGACAAACCTGTAATATCCAGTGAGTCTTAAAAAGGCTCTCACCTCTGTCTGGGTTTTGGGGGGCTCCCAAGTCAGTATGGTTTCAATCTTGGGCTGTATGGACGCCACCTAGCCGCTCCCAACCTGGTGTCCCAAGTACACCACAGAACCCTGCCCGATCTGGCACTTAAGCATCTTGATCTTGAGGCCTGTCTTCCACAGCGCCATCAACACTTCCCAGAGGTGGTGCAGTTGTTCTTCCCAACTGGTGCTGAACACTGCGATGTCATCCAGGTAGGCGGCACTGAACTCGGCCAGTCCAGCCAACACCTGGTTGACCAACCTCTGAAAGGTGGCAGGGGCATTCTTCATCCCAAAGGGTTTAACCCGGAACTGGAAGTGCCCATCTGGTGTGGAGAATGCTGACCTCTCTTTGGCCCCATCAGTTAAGGCGATCTGCCAGTACCCAGACTTGAGGTCAAATGTGCTGAGTTACCGTGCAGCCCCTAGCCGATCAATGAGCTCATCAAATCTGGGGATGAGGTGCGCGTCAGTTCTCGTGACTGAATTGAGCACTCAGTTGTCCACACAAAACTGGAGTTCCTGTGTGGCACTCGGTGCGGCAGCCTTTGGGACCAGGACCACTGGGCTGGCCAAAGGACTGTGAGAGGACTCAATCACCCCTAACACAAGCATCTTTGAGACCTCCTCTTTGATGCAAGCTCTCACCCTGTCAGTCACCCTGTAAAATATGTGCTTCACAGGGAGACTATCCCAAGTGTCTACATCATGGATGCACCAGTCATTACACCAAGGACCAGGGAGAACAGATCAGAAAACTGTCCCAGCAACTGGCAGCAGTCATTCTGTTGCTCAGGAGTCAGTGTGGAAGAGAGTTTTACACCATCCACTGACCCATCTTGCTTTGTTGCAGACAAATGGCTCCTCCATTCCAGCATCTGTCGCTAGGAGCATGCCCACATTGGACCTCTCCAAGTGAGGCTTCAGGCAGATGGCATGCAGGACCCGAAAGGGGTTCCTGGGAGACCGCAAGTCAACCAAGTCGGTAACAGGACTTTTGCGCTCCACCACCTCAAATGGTCCGGTCCACTTAGAGCGCGCAGGCCTCCACTGGGGTCATGACCCACACTTTCTGACCAGGCTGAAGCTCTACCAGATTGGCATTCTGGTTGTACCACCGCTTAATCTGCTCCTGGCTGGCTTCCAGATTCGCCTCAGTTAATTGTCTGAAACGCCTAGTCTGATTCCTGAAGGCAGCTTGTAGCTATATAAATCCTGGGAAGATTTCCTGGGAGAATGCTCCCAGCCTTCCTTGGCCAGACTCAGGGGTCCTCTCACTGGGTGACTATAGAGAAGCTCAAAAGGACTGAACCCTAGAGATTTCTGTGGCACCTCACGTTATGCAAACAACAGGCATGGTAAGAGGACGGCCCACGTACGCCTCATAGGTTCCTCAAGACCCATAATCATGCCTTTCAGGGTTCAGTTGAATCTCTCAACCAACCCATTTCCTTGGGGGTGGTAAGGAGTGGTAAACTTGTAAGTTGCCCCACACTCCTGCCACAGGGACTTCATATACTTGGAAATGAAGTTAGTATCTCAGTCAGACACTACCTCTCGAGGGAATCCTACTCATGAGAAAATTCCCATCAGTGCCCGTCCCACCACGGGGCCCGTCACTGTCCTCAGAGGTATGTTTTTTGGGTACCGGGTGGCATAGTCCACCAAGACCAGAATGAATCTGTTGCCCATGGCTGTCTTGGGGTCCGGTGGACCCACGAGGTCAATACCCATCCGCTCAAAGGGGGTGCTGACCACAGGGTATGGCTTGAGAGGAGCCTTCTGCTTCCTCCCACTCTTTCCATTTGCCTGGCAAGTCTGACATGTCTTGCAATGAGTGTCTGAACTCTTGCGCATTTGGGGCCAATGAATGTGGGTAACAAGCCTCTCAAAACTCTTGTCCTGCCCCAAATGTTCTGCCAATGGCACATCGTGTGGCATCCCCAGTAGGAAGGCTCTGAAGTACTGGGGTACCACCAGCACACGGCTGGCTCAGGCTCAGCAACCTTAGGCTCGCTATACAGGAGACCATTCTCCCAGTACCAATGTGATCCAGACTGATCACCTGCTGCCTGGCTTGCAGCCTGTTGCCGCAAAAACCCACAAGAGAAGGGCATTCTCTCTGTTCCTCGCAGAATTCTTCACTGGAGGGTCCTCCTTCATGCTGCCAATGGGTCTGCTCAGACAGGTCCCCAAGTTCAGCTACCTGTTCCCCTGTAGGCTCCAGGGCATCCCCCTCAGGGTCTTCCTACTCCTGGACCATGGGAACTTCGGGGGCCGGTTTCCCGCACCCCCTGCCCATTCTCTCGAAGGCAGGTCCCTGGGCCCCCTCTCAGGCTCCAGGTCCTCTTGAGCACCCCTACGGGCTGTCATTGACCGCGTGGTCAAACACGCCCAGTCAGGCAGACCCAACATTGCCAAGTGAGTACTCCGCTCCACCTTTCCCCAACTTGAGCTCTCCAAATCGTTCCCCAACAAACTGTCAACAGGCATGGCGGGCCTCACAGCTACCTGAAGAGTACCAGAGACCCCCCCCACTCAAAGGGAACCTGAGCCATTGGACAATGGCTCTTAGTGTTGTAGCGGCAACAACTCGGCAAAATGCATGAGGGACAATCTGCTCTTGAGACACCAAGTGACACTTGACAGCTGTCACACTGGCTCCTGTGTCTCTAAGAGCCTCCACCTTATGGCCATTGATGGTCACCCACTGCCCATATTTCTTAGTGTTGTTGGGCAGATGGGTCCCAGGGACCACCTCACAGTCTCCTAAAGAGACAAGGGACATCTCTGCGGGACCCCACCCACCTTGGACACCAACCTCCTCCCCCCAAGGCTACACTCGCCATCTGCCGGGGTGGAGCACCAGGGGGTGCTGTTTTTCCAAACTGGGGGCACCGTGGATCATTTGCCTTATGACCCAGGTCCCCACACTTGTAACACTTCAGGGGTCCCTTGTGAACAGGGTTACCTGTCAGGGCGACTTACTTTCTCTCAGGGAAAGCTGGGAACCTTTCCCTTGGTTCCCTTGGGAATTACTTTGGGGCCCTTTCTGGAACTCCCTCTGTTTACCCTTGTCCCCCACTCTTCTGCTGGGGACCCTGCGCACCTTTGGCTTAGTCTCCCAATTGAACCTTGTGGACCTGGCTGCTCACTCAGCGGTCCGCCTCATCAGCAAGCTTCCTAGGGTTAGTCAGCCTACTATCAATCGGTGCTAGCGTTGCTCTGGAAAACAATTACTTGACAAGTGCTCCCATGCAATTAAATCAAAGAGCCCCTGGAAATCATCAACTTTGCTACCCTTCACCCAGCCATCCAATGCTCTGCAGAAAAAAGTGACATATTCCACCCAGGTACTGCTCTCTATCTTCTTGCAACCTCTGTCTATACAATTCAGGTGTCAACCATACCTGGACATTAATGCATCGTTCATGTGGCTATAATGCACCAGCGCCTGATATGCGAGGCACTGGTGCAGCAAGCAGAAAGTTTGTTCTTCGTTTTTAAAATCTTCTATTTGGCAAATCGGTTTTAATAAATTGTACCTCTGTGCTACTCACCCCGTTTGTTGTTCGGTCACCGCCCTGGTCCACCACGGCTTGTGCCGCTTGCGTGGAGGGCGTTTCTGACCTTTGGCCCGGCCCCTGAGGGCGTTTCACTTCCGCCAGAGGCGGGACCGGTGCCTTCTTAGTCAGCACATCATTCTCCCGCGCAGCAGACGCGCACGGCGGACCGCTGAAGGCTCGCCAAAGGCGAGCCCGTCTGCGCCCGTCCGCGCCGGTCCGTCGCCAGGCGCCGGGACCTCTGGTCGATAGGTTCCCGAATGGCTCCCTATGCTCGCGAGGAGTTGTTCGCTCTTAGGAGCCATGCAAGATGTAGGGTACATATGTGGCACCCCGGTTCCCCATGCGCACAATGTGATCGATGTGGCTTTAAGGCCTCAGAGGTTCATCCGATGCCAACAGCCGAAGCTCCAGGGGCCAATGATCCCACTAAATTGAGTATAGTGAGCCTAAATTGTAGGTCCCTAGTGAAACACTACGAAGATGTCCATGAGCTACTCACTGACTACTCCCCTGACCTCCTATTTTTGACAGAAACCTGACTACTCCCCTGACCTCCTATTTTTGACAGAAACATGGTCAACTGTTGACACTCCGGCTGTCTTAACCCTGGCTCTCCCTCCAGGCTACTTAATTTGTGCCCAGAATAGACCCGTGGGAAGGGGGGGTGGCATAGCGGTAATTTTTAAAAGCAATTATATTTGTACCCTTAACCCCACAAGCATAGCTAATTGCGAGAGTGCGACATTTAAGGTGAGGGTCTCTGACACTTTTACTCTCACGGGTTTGCTGATATATCGCCCACCTGGGCCAGCGTGCGCCTTCCAGGACTCACTGGTATCGACCATCTCGGCGCTAGCTCTTCGATCAGCAAACTTCACTGTCCTGGGAGACCTCAATCTCCACCTTGAGCGCCGTGACTCACCCGCTATCCTAAAATTTCTAGGTGACCTAGAGGCCTGTCAGCTGATTCAGCTAGTCAACGGGCCATCACACCAGGCAGGTCATCTTCTGGACCCAGTATTTACTAACATCCAGGAAGTCAAAATCACTACTCCCAGCCCCCTTAGCTGGACCGATCACTTCCTGGTCTTCATCTCGATTAAGATCCCAGTTGGCCGTAGGGATAAGCCTCCCCCCTACGGTGGAGACGCCCGTAGAACAAACTGGATAATCTCCTGTCTGAAACCAGACTGAAAACATCCTGTCCAGCCTGGCCTAGCAATATTGATGAGGCCGACACAGCCTATAGGGAATGGATAAATGAGTCACTCGACCATTTCATCCCCATGAAACTGTCGAGGGCCAAGCGTGTGCAATCCAACCCGTTGTACTCTGAGGCTCTTGCAGGAAAAAAAAGCAATGTAAGTTACTGGAGCGCATCTGGAGGCGATCATATGATCACTTGGCTAAAACCAACTTCAGATCTGCCACTAAAGAATATCATAAACTTATTAAATCAACTAAAGCAAAGTACTACTCTGATCTGATCAACTCTAGCACCAACCGCTCCAAAACTATCTTTGCCATAGTGAAGGATCTGACCAAGGCTCCGGAAGGAACAGGTAATCTGATAGTATCGGATGCACAGTGCGAAGAGCTATCATGTTTCTTCCTGGACAAAATAAAAGAGCTTTATAACTCTCTCCATCCGGACAGACACACTATGACCCCTAGTCCCACCCTAGGTCCAATTGCCCTTTCATGCCCGCTTCAAATTCTGCCACCTATCAAGCTGACAGAGATGGAATCTCTGGCCTCTAGGGTCAAGTCTGGCTCCCCGGAAGACCCCGTAAAACCTGATTTGTTTAGAGCTTTCCAGGAGTCCATTTTGCGGGAGGGGCTGGCACTGATTAACAACTCTCTTCAGTTAGCAGCCATCCCGAAATCCTGGAAACATGCTAAGGTAGTCCCTCTCCTAAAAAATCCAACGCTAGACCCCGCTAGGCCGGATAGTTACCGACCTATTTCCCTACTTCCATACCTCGCCAAGATAGCGGAAGCCCATATGAATTCCATTCTGACCACTCACCTGGAATCCAATGGAATTCTGGACGAGTCCCAAAAGGGTTTCCGTGCCAAACATAGCACGGAATCTGCCCTATTGGCGGTTACAGAACATCTAAGGGAGGTGCAGGACCAGGGCGAGACCTCGTTTGTGATTCTGCTGGACTTGAGTGCGGCCTTTGACACGGTCTCCCACAGGATCTTGCTTGAGTGACTGTGGGAGATCGGAGTCAGAGGGAGTGCCTTGGATTGGTTCGTGTCTTTCCTATCTGACCGTTCCTTCCAGGTGCATGCCCCGCCGTACTCGTCTAGCAGGCACTCTGTGGAGTATGGGGTCCCGCAGGGCTCTGCGCTCAGTCACACATTGTTTAATGTGTACGTCCGCCCCCTGGCTGTGTTGGCCCGAGATCGTGAGATTATGCTAGTATCGTACGCTGACGATACTCAGCTTGTTTTCACGTTCTCCAAAAACATTGAGTTGGACCAAATCAAATTCCAGGAAGACATCTTGGCCATCTCTAACTGGCTGTCCCAGAACTGTCTTCAGTTAAACTCCTCCAAAACGGAGGTACTTGTGATAGGTAATGAAACCCTGAGATGGAATAATCATTGGTAGCCTTCCACATTAGGACCTCCACCTATTTCTAAGGAGGTAGTAAAAAATCTAGGAGTGATGTTGGACAACTCACTCTCTCTAGAGTCACATGCCAAAAAAGTGGCGGGCACCTGCTACGGTCGCTTACGTTCCCTTAAACCCATTCTTGGCTTCTTTGAGCCTCCCACTCGTCAGGTTATAGTCCAGGCTTTAGTCTTATCCCACCCAGACTATTGTAATGCTCTCATGCGGGGATCTAACCTGTTAATAGGCTACAAAGAGCTCAGAATGCGGCTGCCCGTACTTAGTTTGCCCTACCAAAAACTTGTCACACCTCCCCGATTCTTAGACGCCTGCATTGGCTGCCACTCAAACAACGCATCCAATTTAAAACTCTATGCATAACCCATAGAATTTTGTATGGCTCCGGTCCACAAATTCTGCAGGGACTCTGTACCCTTTATGTCCCCATGCGTACCCTCCGCTCGGCGGATCTATCCTTTGCCGGCACAATCAAGATCCGGAGAAGTAGAGCCGGTGGCCGCTCCTTCAGGTACCTGGCCCCGAAGCTATGGAATTCGATCCCCCTAAAGGCTCGGGCCACCACTAACCACATGCTCTTCAGAAAACAAATCAAAACCTGGTTGTTCTCCTCTATCTAACTTACTCTCACCGGCCGCGCTGCTGCATTTCCTGTTATGTCCATAAGCGCTGGGACGCCCCGTTGCTGCGGTAGCCATGCGCTATATAAATAAAATTAACATAACATAACATAACATAAGAATTATGGACATCAGAAGGCAAGTCTAACTGTGTATCCCGCCCCTCACTAAGGAACCGCCCTCACAACCCCTCTCCCCAATCTTTCTCAGGGACCCGGTGGGAAGACATGGCTACCTCATAGGCCTTGACCCACTGCCCAATGTCATCATTCTTATAAAACTCTCTAACCACATTCTTAGGAATATACACTCTAGATTCAATAGGCATTGACGGTGTGCTATCACCAGAGGGAGTAATCTCTTAGGGGCATATGTAGGAAGGCGTTTGCGATTCGCAAACTCCGGAATTCGCAGAATACCGGCGTTTGCGAATCGCAAACGGCCTGTTGGTATGTAGGTGCCACATTTCAAAATAAGGAATTGCAAAAATTGCGATTCCTTATTTTGCTCAAGCATTTAAGGAATCGCAATTTTGCGATTCCTTAAATGCTATGTAGGAGCGCCTTTGACATTGCGAATATGTCTTAAGGAATCGCAAAATACCACCTACTCCAAGTAGATTGTATTTTGCGATTTCCTTTCAAAATTAATTTAAAAAAAAAATTCAAAGTGCCATGTGGCGCACAGACATGCCCTTAGGGCATGTATGTGTGCCACATGTACTTACAGGCACATTCCATGGGTGCAACAGGTGTCCTTTGGACACCCTGGCACCCTTAGAATTGCGATACTCAAATTTCGATTTTCTCATAGAAAATCGCAATTTGAGAATGTATCCCCATTCATTCCTATGGGCCTCTTGGCCCATAGGAATGAATAGGACACTTATTCCTTAATTACGATTCACAATTGGCTAATCGCAATTAAGGAATTTTAGAGATTCGCAATTGCGAATTTTTACCTACATTCCATTTCGCAATTCTCAAATAGTGATTCCTTAAAATTCGCTATTTGAGAATCGCAAAATGTGATTTACCTACATATGCCCCTTATCTCCTGGCTTTCAATTCCAACTCCCTCAAACTTTTTTCATGATCCAACTGCATTTTCTTTTCCTCTAGGATCAATGTCCTATTTTCTACCTCCAGTTGCCCATTCAATTTGAGCTTGTCCAGCTCCATTTCATGCATCCTACTTCTCTCTCTGTCCTCTAGCTCCTCTGGGGACAGACTTTTGGCAGAAACACTGCTACCTGCGGGGGAAGGTGCTCTCCTCCCTCCTGGGCCCAATGGCCCTTCCAGCTGCACATCTGCATTCTCACCCCCTTCCTCATTCTCAGGGGTATTCATTGCTTCTACCCAGGCCCTCAGAGCCTTGTAGACTTCTTCTTTCCAGGTGAGCGCAATAGTTGAAACATTGAATTTCTTGCAGAAGTGCTTCAGCTGCCTTACATTGTAGCATTCCAGTTTCTCCTCTTCCCCATCAAAATCAACAGATGCTATGGATTCTGCATTCTCAATGATGGTCAAACTTGGCAAAAATAGAAAATCCCAGGAAACAGAAATCTACCAAAAAGTATGTGGTTGTGTTTTAGTCTGCACTCACTAGTAGTGTTCACCAATCACTGTATATGAGTCACAAATGCAAGTCCAGAATTCGTACTGCTGACCACCAATGTTAGATTTGGGGGTCTCTAGTTGGCATAGGTTGGTACCTGTGACAAATAGGGACCCTTGCGTCTAGTCACACTCCTACAATAACCCCTGCTCACCCCCTTGGTAGCTTGGCATGAGCAGACGGGCTTATCTACAGGCAGTGGGTAAAGCATTTGTGAACACATACAGTAATTAAGTGACAACACTACAGATGGACACCACACAAGTTGTATATTAAAAATAAGTATTCTTTTATATACATCTAACACAAGACCACAAACAACAAAAATCCACAATACTGCACTTGTAGAATTAGCTTAGTTCTCTTTAGATCTAAAAATGCAACACTTTGAGTCAATGTACCTTAAGATGCATAACGCTTCTACAACTAAAGTGTTACAGGGATGGTGATGTGGTAGCTCCTTACACGCAAAGACGGTGATGCGTTAAAGAGCCGGTGCAAAGAATCAACGATGGCGTCTTCTTCTTGATGCGACACGCTCCTCCGATGTTGTGAGATGTCTCGACTTGATGCGACTGCTGCAGTGGCGACACCCTTGTTCAGTGATGCGACGACAGCAGCTTTGGCGGCGACACTCTTCTCCCATGATGCGAGATGCTTCAGCTCGATGCGACCACTGCAGCAGCGACACCCTTGTTCAGTGATGCGACGACAGCGGCTGCGGCGGCGACATGCTTCTCCATGGAATCGAGGTGCTTATGTGATGCGACAGCTACAGCGGCAACACCCTTGTTCATTGATGCTGCAAACTCAAGACAAGGAATACACAACCTAGCAGAGGCAGTCTTGGATAGTTAGACAAGAAAATACCTACTTTCTAAAAGTGGTATTTTCAAACACAGAATGGTAAAACCAACTTCACTAAAAGATGTATTTTATCATTCTGAGTTCAGGCATACTAAACCCGAATTTCTACCTAGTTCCCTGAGTCAGTTAGGATTATAAGATGTAATCATCTAACTGCCCATTCTGGACTATTGGGAATAGCTGCCATGCAATAGTGAAAAACTAAAATGGCTGTAATTCACTATTAGGACATGCCACACACACCAGGGCATGTCCTACCTTATACTTACAATGCACCCTGCCCTTGGGCCTACAATAGGGGTGTCTGATATGAAGAAAAGGGAAGGTTTAGGGACTGGCAAGTGGGTGCACTTGCCCAGTCAGCATGGCAGTACCAGACTGAACACAGGCTCTGCAATGGCAAGCCTTAGAAACACTTTACAGGCTGCTTCTGTGGGTGGCACAACCAGTGCTGCTAGCCCACTAGCAACATTTGCTTTACAAGCCCTGGGAACACTCAGTGCACTGTACTAGGGTCTGACAAGTAAACCAAATGAGCCAATCATGAAATCACTAATCCATACAACAATTTTACAATAGGGAGCACTTTCACTGTGGCACTGGACAGCACTGGCACAGTGCACAAAGCATCTAACACCAGCAAAAACACACGAGGCAACAGCAAAAATGGAAGGGAGACCCACGCCAAGGTGCATGGTGTAACATGTGGGAATTCTCTTATGAATAATGTGTTTGACTATATCAATCTCATCAAAACAATCAATTTAAGAAGATACAGTAAGATACATGCACATGGGTTAATCCTCGTCACTGTGTCCTTAATAGAATTGAATATTCGTTGACGGAGCAGCTATAATTTTTTTATTCTATGTCAGGACTGGAGTATTCAGATTATGATTGTTCCAAGCTGACTCACAACAACAGAGGCAACATCAACAATTGATTTATGTTTTTAAAAAAAAACTTTAAATGTAATGTCTGAAGACCAATCAGCAGCTGCCGTAATGTCTTCCAATCAGGATACCAAAGAGAAAGATTTGGAAGCCATGGCACCTCTAACCAAATGAGCACCTAAAAGGGAACTGTCTATGCCAGACTCTGATTACCATTTAACCCTTCTGGCCAGAGTGGCGGATTTCACCACCTGAAAGGAATCTGTAGAGCAATAATGAGCATCCCACCAGTGGTCTGATGTAGTTCCCTGGTGCAAACTTCATAGGCCTTTAGGCAACACATTGCACAGAGTTTATGACTGTCTGGGCACACTGGATAACTCACGCAACGTGAATGCATTTTAGTACAATTAGAAATTCTAAATACCACACCAGAAGGTGAAAAGACTATACCTGTTAAATCCAGGTGGATAATACATTCGAGACACGTCTGCAAGAAATGAGACACAAAAGAATCGTAAGCTTTGCCGAACAACTGCATCCTGGTAAGATCTTCGTTAATTGGTTTTGCTTCATGAATCCAAGCACCACATCGACATCCCAAAAAACCAAATGTTTGGTATAGGAGGTTGGATCAAGCGGATGCTACGTAACAATTTACAAACCAAAGGATGTTTACCCACTGGTCTACCATCCAAAGGATGATGGCCCACTGAAATAACATATGGAAAATTAATAATTGATTGATAAGCTAAGCCCTGATCTGCCAGCTGAGAGGAGAAATTAACAATCAGATGTAAATCTGCACCCATTGGATCCACACTTCCTTCTTTGTACCAACAAAGCCATTGATTCCATTCTGAAGCATATAGTTTGTGAGTGTTGGGAGCTCAGGATTGCTTGAGGTAGAAGGAAGACCGTTTGAAAAGACCCGGCATTTGCCAGCATCTCCCGAAACCCTTCAAGCCATCAACACCAACCGGTCTGACAGAATTGGATTTCCCAAGAGGTCAGTGAGAAGGTCCCAGAAGGTTGGAATCTGAATTGAATTCTGACACGACATTTTCAATAACAAAGGGAGCCAGGGCTGAGCCCTCAAAAAAGTTGTCACTAGAATTAGTTACACCATCTGGCGTCGCATCTGAGAAATGACCCTAGGATTCATGATAAATATGGGAGAGGCATAATGGATGTTCTCCTGCCAATTCTGGAGGAAAGCATCCACCGTAGTGCCAGGGGATCCAGCCTCCAACTGAAGATCCGTAGCTGCAAGTTCAGTTGGGAGACAAAAAGATCCCCTACTCATGGACCCCACAGCTGGAAAAGACCTTGTGTTGCAACCTCCAATCGGGCCACATCTCGCTTCCCATCCCCACCTGCTGGCATATGATCCCATAACTACATCTGGACTTCTGCTGAATATGGCCCTGCCATTTAAAGCTTCCATATAGTTCAGCCACCAAGTCATCTCCCCTATGGCTTCCTCGGAAAGGGAGATCTCTGTTGATGAAAGCTCTTGAGTTGATGAATGGCCTGGTAATGGAGGGGACCAGAAAAGATTGCCTGAAAAGATAATGCTAAAAGTCCCACAATCCTGGCCAGAGTTCTCGAAGAGACCATTGAAGAGGAGAGAGCCCGCCTCAGCTCCTTGTTGATCGACAAAATCTTTTCATAGGGAAACCTTAATGGGCCTGAACAGAGACGATCTAGAATCTCAGAAATTCCATTGACTGGGAAGGGATCAGACATAATTTTGGAACATTTATTATGAACCCCAAATCTTTTAGTAACTAAATTGTCCAGTTTAAATGGAACTGGACCTTCTCTCGATTCTGGACCATTATAACCCAATCTTCTAGATAAATGATGGGATGTACCACTCTGAGTCTGAAGCATTCCACCACCGGTCTCATTCAATTGGGAAGCACCAAGGGACTGAAGCCTGCCCAAAGGGAAGGGCGCAAACTAATACAGAACTGGAGAAACCACCTGGGCGGAGGAAAATTCGGTACAGAGAGGTATGGCTCTTTCGTGTCGAGTCTGACCAACCATTCATTTTGCTGAAGAAGATCTCTCAACAAGTGAATGCCTTCCATCTTGAAGTGGCAGTAGACCACCCAAGGACTGAACTGTTTGAGATTGAGATCTATTCTGCAACCACCCGGTTTGTCTGCACCAGAAAGATTGTGCTGACACAGCCTGGTGGGTGTGGGTGAATCAACATGATTGCTTCTTTGCACAAAAGTTCCAAGATCTCTGCATAAACAGAACTCATTTCTTGCTGGGAAAAAGATTGGGGAGAAGGTGTATCTTGCTATCTGAAAGAGACACGTTAGTATTAGATTCCTTACCTTAGAACATCCCCAGGCGTCAGACTGGATCCGGAAATTTTTGCGTAGCAGTACCCTTGCGTGTCGGTAGGCGTCGTCTGCGGCTCCGCGTCCGTCGTCGGCGTCGTGGGCGCCGTGATGACGTCGTCGGAGAACTTAGACGCCGCCTCCGCGTGCTGTCGTCAGTTCTTCTTTTTTCCGCGCCAGCTAGCGCAGATCTGGAAAAAGCAGTAACCCTAGTCAATTTTGACTAACTTTTTTGATCCTTTTTGATTGCTATTTCGAAGTCTCTCGACTCCGAAACGGTGCCGCTAGGGATGCCCGGCTTCAAGCATTGTGACGACTGCGACCGGCTGATGTCGGTCACGGATCCTCACCGTGTGTGTTTGTCGTGTTTGGGCGTCGACCAAGGCCTGCCCCGACTGCCGGGCCCTCTCTTCGAAAGCCAGGCGGGAGCGGTCCCGTAGGCGCCTCGAACTCCGGCAGTCGGTCCCACGCCGTGAGAGGTCCCGATCACATGGGAGGTCGAGGGACAGGTCGCGGGCTCGGAGCCAGCACCGCTCCGAGAGTAGGCCGCACTCCTCCGGGTCGAAGTCGTCGTCAGGTAAGAGGCACAAGAAGTCCAAGCGGCGTCATCGCTCCTCGGACTCCCCCCGACGCTCGCACAATGCGGCCGGGGGTTCGGGTGACACCACCCACGCGGCTCCGTCGGAGTCGCGGGCGCCGCGTCCAGCTCCACACCCTCCGGTCCCTGGGCTGAACGCGTCGCCGGAGGAGATCGAGCGCTTCCTCATGGCCATGAGGAACCTCTCTCCTCCGACGGGCTCCGTGGCGCCTCCGGGCCCAGCGGACCCGTCTGGGAGCCCTAGCGGGTCGGCGGCTCCGGCCCCGACGCCGTCGGGTGCTTCGGCCCCGACGCCTTCGGGCCCGGCGCCGCAGGTCCCCGTTATCCCGACGCCACCGGTGCCTTCGGGCCCGGCGCCGAGGGGCCCAGTTGTTCCGACGCCGCCGGCGCCTTCGGGCCCGGCGCCGCAGGACGCCGCTGGTCCTCCTTCGGGATCTGGTTCGTCGCCGGTGGATCTGACGACCTCCCCGGCGTCGTACCCTCAGGTGTCGCCTCCGGTCCTACCTCCGTTCCTGTTCGGCCGTCGGGACAGCCCCGCTGGGCGCCGCTCCAGACGCCGTTAGGTGAATTTCACTTTTATGAACAGGCCCCATTGGTTGAGGACCCTGAATTTCAGGAGATGGGTGAGGAAGAGGACTGGGAGGGGTCTGAGGACCCTCTGACAAGGGAGTGTCAGTCTCATGAGGACTGGACAGGAGACCTTGGGGAGGCCAGTGGCCTGGACACCTCTCCAGACACTGGGTTTGTCTCCCCTCCTACCGTGGCTTCGGAGGAGGGGGCAACATATAGTGTGGTGCCGATGAGGGCTGCCAAGGCTTTGGGCCTTGAGCTCCCCGTCGCGGCCGTGAGGACTAACCTCCTCACTGAGGTCCTTAAACCGCAGTCAAGCTCCGCCGAGCCTCTGCTGCCCTTAAATGAGGCCTTGACCGACGTTCTTCTGGGCACTTGGTCCAAGCCCGCTACGGGTTCGCCCGTAGATAGGAACGTGGCCAGGCGCCACCGCCCAGCCCCGGGCGACCCATGTTTCCTGTCCTCTCACCCTACCCCCGAGAGCCTGGTCATCCAGGCCTCCAATTCCCAGACCGCATTCCCGTCTGCCCCGCCTGATCGGGAATCCAAGAGGTATGGGAAGAAGATCTTCTCATCCCTTAGTCTAGGCCTGCGGTCTTCCAACACCGCCTGCCTCTTGGGACGTTACACCCACTCTGTGTGGGATAAGGTCGCGGAAGTGCTGCCAGAGTGTCCGTTGGAGGTACGGGCCAAACCCTTGTGGAGGGCCGGGATGCAGCCAAGTATTCCATCCGGTGTGGGCTGGATACCACTGACTCGCTGGGTAGAGCGATGGCAACGACGGTGGCGGTCAGACGCCACGCCTGGCTGAGGTCCGCCAACTTCTCGGCAGATGTCCAGAGCACGCTCATGGACATGCCGTTCGATGGCCGTCGCCTCTTTGGCGACAAGGCAGACCATGCGCTTGAGCGCTTTAAGGACTCCAGGGCTACGGCCAAGTCCTTGGGCCTCTCGGGCCAGCGCCAGCAATCGGCTACCTTTCACTCCTTTCGTGGCCACGGAAGGGGTGCGCCCTCACGTGCCGCCAGCCACGCACCGCAGGGCAATACCCAACGCGGTGGCGGCCGTGGGAACCGCCGTCCGGGCGGTCGGGGGCAGCGGCGAGGTCAGTCCACACCTTCCCCCGCAGCATCCGCCTCAAAACCCGCCTAGTCCGAGCTTTCAGGCCCATGTGATGCCAGTGGGGGGCAGGGTTCGCCATCACCACCTCCACTGGCGCACTGTCACATCGGACAGGTGGGTGCTGCAAATCGTCCGAAGGGGCTACTCCCTCCCCTTCGAGGCGACTCCTCCAGCCATGCCACCGCAGAACCACCGTGTATCGGGAGATCATTTGCGACTTCTGCAGGAGGAAGTTACGGCCCTCTTGGCCAAGGGGGCCATCGAGCGCGTTCCTGGGCCAGAAGTAGGGTGTGGTTGCTACTCCCACTACTTTCTGGTACCCAAGAAGGGCAAAGGGGGCCTACGCCCTATCTTGGACCTAAGGAACGTCAACGGCTTCCTCCGGAAGGAGAAGTTCAAAATGCTGACTCTGGCTCAGGTTCTGGCTGCCCTGGACCCAGGAGACTGGATGGTACAGTTGGACTTGCAGGACGCTTACTTTCATATCCCCGTCCTGTCTGCCCACCGGCGCTACCTGCGGTTTCATGGTGGGCCACGAGCACTTTCAATTTACCGTGCTCCCATTCGGCCTTACCAGCGCCCCACGGGTGTTCACAAAGGTGATGGCGGTGGTCGCAGCTCATCTGCGCAGGTTAGGGGTTTCAGTCTTCCCCTACCTCGACGACTGGCTGTTGAAGGCGGGCTCGCCCCAGACAGTCATCAGCCACCTCCAGACGACGGCGGACCTCCTGCACCAGCTGGGGTTCTCCATCAATGTGCCGAAGTCACACCTGTGCCCCTCTCAGAAGCTCCTCTTCATCAGAGCGGTTCTGGACTCGGCGCGGTTTCGGGTTTATCCGCCCGAACAGCGGGTTCAGGATATCCAGGCTCTGATTCCCATCTTTCAGCCGTTATCCCGGGTTTCGGTCAGGTTGACGCTGCGGCTTCTGGGGCTGATGGCCTCCTGCATCCTACTGGTGCATCACGCCAGGTGGCGGATGCGGGCTCTGCAGTGGGACCTGAAGTTTCAGTGGGCCCAACATCAGGGCAACCTATCCGACCACGTCCTGATCTCGGAGGGCACTGCGAGACAGCTGCAGTGGTGGCTCACGGACCGCGATTGGGTCAGCGGCAGATCCCTCTCCCTTCCCCAACCGGAGCACGTAGTTGTGACGGACGCGTCCCTCCAGGGCTGGGGAGGCCACATGGGAGAGGTGGAGATGAGAGGCCTCTGGTCTCCGGCGGAGACCCGGCTCCACATCAACCTGTTGGAGCTCAGGGCGATTCGTCTAACACTGAAGGCATTCCTCCCCTCTGTCCGGGGGAGTGTAGTGCAGGTGTTCACGGACAACACCACCGCCATGTGGTACTGCAACAAACAAGGCGGGGTGGGGTCGTGGATCCTTTGTCAAGAGGCTCTTCGCCTTTGGCAATGGCTGGAGCGCCAGGGCGTGACCCTGGTGGCTCAACACCTGGCGGGTTCTCTGAACGCCAGGGCGGACGAGCTCAGCCGTCGGTGCATGATGGATCACGAATGGCGTCTGAACTCGGACGTGGCGCAAGGCCTCTTTCAGCGATGGGGAGAGCCTTGGTTAGATCTATTCGCCACCGAAGAGAACGCGCAATGTCATCTGTTCTGCGCGTTGGAATTTTCAAGGCGGCACTCGCTCGGAGACTCTTTTCGTCGCGAGTGGAGTTGTGGTCTGTTGTACGCCTTTCCGCCTATACCACTTCTGCCCAGAGTGCTGAAGAAGATCAAGCGCGACCGGGCCCAAGTCATCCTTGTGGCTCCGGACTGGGCGAGAAGGTACTGGTATCCAGAGCTACTCAGTATGTCAGTCGATCCCCCGGTTCGTCTGCCTCTTCAGGAGGACCTTCTGTCGCAGCAGCAGGGGACGGTCCTCCACCCGAACCTGTCCAGTCTCCACCTCCATGCTTGGAGATTGAGCGGCGACAGTTGAGGCCATTTGACTTGCCTCCTGAAGTTTGTAACATCATTCTGGCAGCCAGGCGTCCCTCCACAAAGTCGGTATACGCCTGCAGGTGGAACAGATGTGTGGCATGGTGCACAGCAAAGGCTGTGGATCCCCTCAATGCCCCTCTTTCTGAGGTTCTTCTCTTCCTTCTTTCTCTTGCCCAGCAGGGCTCTGCTCTGGGCACTATCAAGGGCTACCTTTCTGCCCTTTCAGCCTTTCTCAGGCTGCCTGATCAACCTTCTTTGTTCAAGTCCCCTATTGTAAATAGATTTCTTAAGGGCATCACACACACGTTTCCTCCTGTTCCGTTTGTGATGCCTCAGTGGGACTTGAACCTGGTTCTTACCTTTCTGATGTGCGCTCCCTTTGAGCTACTTCACAACTGTCCTCTTCGCCTTCTGACCGTGAAGACTGCTTTCCTGGTTGCCATCACCTCTGCCAGGAGAGTGAGTGAGCTCCAGGCCCTTTCTTGTACTCCACCTTTCCTTTCTGTCCATCCGGACAAAGTGGTGTTGCGTACCAAACCTTCTTTCCTGCCCAAGGTTGTCACGGCCTTCCACATCGGGCAGTCTATCACCTTGCCAACCTTCTTCCCGCCACCGCATCCCTCTAAAGAGGAAGAGCGGCTCCACCGTCTGGACCCAAAACGTGCACTCTCATTCTACTTGGATCGCACACGCCAGTTCCGGGTGGATGACCAACTCTTTGTTGGTTACGTGGGCGCTAAGAAGGGGAAAGAGGTGCACAAGAGGACCATCTCCCGGTGGATCATCCTGTGTATCCAGGCATGCTACTCCTTGGCTAGGAAGGAGCCCCCGGTTGGACTGCGGGCTCATTCTACCCGAGCGACGGTGACTACCACTGCCCTGGGCAGGGGTGTGCCCTTACAAGACATCTGTCAGGCAGCTACGTGGGCATCGCTGCACACGTTTGCAAGACACTACTGCCTGGACAGCCAAGTCCGGAGGGATGGCTTCTTTGGCCGTTCCGTCCTCCGGGACTTTCTGGTGTGATTATTGGTTCGCAGACCCACCACCGGGGTTGGTATTGCTGGGGTATCTATTCTAAGGTAAGGAATCTAATACTAACGTGTCTCTTTCAGATGCACAAGTTACTACTTGTGTAACGATATATCTGTAAGAGACATTAGTTAGTATTAGATTCCTTACCGACCCACCCATCCTCCCCGTTCTGCGAACCAATATCTAGGGTTAGGGTTGTCCCCTTTCAGGGCCCTAGTTTCAATGGCACCAGTGTTGGTTTTTAACATGGCTCTGCGTTTCTGGCGCGGAAAAGCTGTGTCTAAGAACTGGCGTCAGCACGCGGAGGCGGCGTCTAAGTACTCCGACGACGTCATCACGGCGCCCACGACGCCGACGACGGACGCGGAGCCGCAGATGACGCCTACCGACGCGCATGGGTACTGCTACGCAAAAATTTCCGGATCCAGTCTGACGCCTGGGGATATTCTAAGGTAAGGAATCTAATACTAACTAATGTCTCTTACAGATATATCGTTACACAAGTAGTAACTTGTGCGTCATGGCATCCCACAGAACTCCAGTGTGAACCCCTGCACCGGCTTTAACACCCATGAGTCGGTCGTAATCTGGCACCAATTCGATAGGAAATGATGCACTCTGCCCCCCAATATGACCTTTAAAGGAAAATTAACTGGTGCCTGAGTATGAGGAGTCTGCATTCCCAGCTGTTCCAGCTTAATAATTGGCTTTGTTGAAGTGCTCTCGGCCCTGGCGGTGCCTGGCAGGATAGAAGTTTCCTTTACTCGATGCATTCTTCCAACCGCCTCTGCCTTTAAGTTGGAAGCCTCTGTTGGAGGCCTGGCCAAATCCACGGCCTTACATCAAGCCTCTATAAATATGCAGCCCTGGTGAAAAGGGTGTTGTAAAAAAACATTTTTAAGAGAGGACTGTGCCTTGTCCAATGTCAAAAAAGTGGTCGCAAATTTTTCAAAATCCTTCACAAAGTTATCTCTGAATAATTGGCCATTCACCAGGGGCCCAACCTCCTAAGGGGCTAGTCCTTCCAGCTTGGGGTCATTGCGCATAAGAATGGAGCGGCAAATCTCCATTCAGATTGCACAATTGGCATTGCCCAACAAGCAAATTGCCTGCCGGGCCCAGCTCATAAGGACACCTGGATCCACAGGAGAATCATTCTTCTTGGCCTAGACTGCCATCTCCAGGATCTTGGTTAGTGGGCCAACACTTTGTCCTGACAGCCACGCTAGGCCTGGTCGATGCCTTGCTCAGGGCCCTTGGAATGTTTCTTCATAAAGATTGCCATTCTCTGGTCGATCTCAGGAGTTTCAGCAACTCTCCCTGGGAAAGAAGGGCAGGGGCATTCTGTACCTAATTTTGCCCTGACCTCCTTTTCATAACTGTTTCGCAGTCTGGACTACACATAGTCTGCTATCTCCGAATTGGGGCACCAACTACAAAGACCTAGGTGCATAATTACTTTTGGGTCAAAGACCTGGAGTCTTTCCTGTGACAATAATGCTCACTAGAGTAAGTTTGGAGCTTGCGCTTCTGAGCAGGTGGGAAAGGCTCATCTGAAGAAAGATCTGACTTTGAGTATATAGATGAGTCATCATCCTGCGCAGTCTCAGAGGGCTCCGCAGGCCTAGATGGACCCAGAGGATCAACAACCCCATAACCGACACCACCATCTTCCCTGAGAGCTGGAAACACGCCGAACTCAGCGCTCTACTCAAGAAACCAACAGCGGACCCCACCGACCTCAAGAACTACCGCCCCATCTCGCTCCTCCCGTTTCCAGCCAAAGTCATCGAGAAGACCGTCAACAAGCAGATGGCCGCCTTCCTCGAGACGAACGGATCCCTCGACCCCTCACAGTCCGGCTTCCGAGCCAACCACAGCACCGAGACCGCCCTCATCGCCGCCACCGATGACATCCGTGCCCTGATGGACAATGGAGAAACAGCGGCCCTCATCCTCCTAGACCTCTCCGCGGCATTCGACACGGTCTGCCACCGCACCCTAGTACGGCGCCTCAGCAACATCGGAATCCAGGACAAGGCGCTGGAATGGATCATCTCCTTCCTCGACGGAAGAACACAGAGAGTCCACCTACCACCGTACAAGTCAGAGGCCTGCAAAGTCATCTGCGGCGTCCCTCAAGGATCATCTCTGAGCCCCACCCTCTTCAACGTCTACATGAGCCCCCTCGCGGCCATCGTACGCAAACACAACCTCAGCATAATCTCCTACGCCGACGACACCCAGCTGATCCTCTCCCTGACCAACAACCCCGCCGCCGCCAGAGCCAACCTGCACGAAGGGATGAAGGAGGTAGCCGAGTGGATGACGACCAGCCGCCTAAAACTGAACTCGGACAAGACGGAGGTCCTCATCCTGGGACCCTCACCCTCCGCCTGGGACGACTCCTGGTGGCCTCCCGCCCTGGGCTCCGCACCCAAACCAACAGACCATGCACGCAACCTGGGCTTCATCCTGGACGCCTCCCTCTCCATGACCAGGCAAGTCAACAACGTCTCCTCGGCGTGCTTCAACACCCTACGCATGCTACGGAAGATCTTCTGGTGGATCCCCACCGAGACCAGGAGGACCGTCACCCAGGCCCTCGTCACCAGCCGACTGGACTACGGCAACGCCCTCTACGCCGGTACCACCGCCAAGCTCCAGAAGAGACTCCAGCGGATCCAGAACGCCTCAGCCAGACTCATCCTCGACATCCCACGAACCAGTCACATCTCCGGACATCTCAGAGACCTTCACTGGCTCCCCGTCAGCAAAAGAATCACCTTCCGCCTCCTCACCCACGCACACAAAGCCCTACACGACCAAGGCCCGAGCTACCTCAACAGCCGAGTCAACTTCTACGCTCCCAAACGCCACCTTCGATCAGCCAACCACGCCCTCGCCGCCGTCCCCCGCATCCGAAGAGCGACTACAGGAGGAAGGTCCTTCTCCTACCTGGCTGCCAAGACCTGGAACTCCCTCCCGACCGACCTGCGCCTGACCCAAGACCACCTCTCCTTCAGGAGGAAGCTGAAGACCTGGCTGTTCGAGCAGTAGCGGCACCCCCCCCCCCCCAGCGCCTTGAGACCCTACGGGTATGTAGCGCGCTTTACAAGTGTCATTGATTGATTGATTGATAACCATGGTCAAACAGAGCACCCTTTGCCTTTTGTCCAAGGCCATCTTGTGTGACCAAGACAGTTCAGTCACGGTAGGGACAGTCAAACTGGGCATGATCAAGGGGCCAGTACATCTTGAACCATATCTTGGAGCCCATAGTACTATAAAGGACATCTAAAAAGTTGCAGAGCAACACCCAGAGCATTATCAACAGACTCTTGAACAGAGTTGCCTATAGCCTCCACCAGTTGGTAATCAGAGGGGTCATCATACTCACAGTTGCCCTCATAGTCATTCTGGGAAAAGCCTGCTATGACAGGAAACTGGATATTGGCCCTGACTCAATCGGGCAATCACTGGGGGGGAAGCAGCAAGGGGGGGGGGGAGCTTAATAGGCTAACAGCATAACCCTTTGTTTGGGGAGGTCCGTCAAAATCAAACCGGTCTTCTATAGATGGAGGGAGCAGACAGTAATCCCTAGAACCCAGTTCTATTAATGTATTTCAACCCTGTGAAGGCACAGAGGAGTTCACTGCACAAGCACTGAACCCATGTAACTTGTTCTCTGATGGGCAGAACTTGAAAAAAACAAGGGCACCTTGCTCCTGCACGATCGGGCACCTGCAATAGAAAGAGGCCGGTGCGCGCTCTTCAAAAGGCGCTAGCGGGTCCTCTTACTCCTCACTCCTCGCTCCGACTCCATACCGGCCACAGAAAGAGACCTCAGTCTCCTAAATCTAAACTAAAGCAAAATACTAAATTGATCGCAGCAGCGAAAAAGGTAGCGGGTTGGAAATCTGATCATATTGACATGTTGTGCCAGCGATCAAGGCAATTGATTTAACTTAAACAGTGGCACGTGCTTAAAGAATCCCGCTCAATAAAGCATAAACAATTTAGAATTAATAATAGTAAGGTACTAGAAATCACACTTATTAAAAGGCTGATGGAGCAGCAAAGAAAGAGGAAGGACAAAGGGGACAGAAGGTCTTATAGCCCATCCCAGTCCCTGATTGGTGGATGGTGGATGATGCAATGGGGCTGTTCATGGGAAATGAAGTTTTTTGTGGTTTACTAAAATGTCTATTGTAATTAAATTGGCTGCTGTGTGTTGCAGTAAAGTGAGAGATGCATAATCTGAAGCCTCCGGTCCTGACATAGAATTTCATATGTGCTTTTGTAATCTGTCCCGTACTCTCTTCTCATCTTCGCATGTAACAGCAAACAAAATATTTAATTTGTTAAATAAAAATGGGGGCAGCGATAGCAAAGCCACCTCGCGTCATTCCAATAAAAAAGCACCATGGACAGAACAATCATCATCCAGTGAACCCTCAAGGTTTCATGAATTATGGGTCTACCGGCATTGCAGAACCGCACAACATGGATACTGAATTGAAATACCTTTTCTTTTGCTTGAAGAAAAATAATTTGAAGATGGCTGCTGCATCTGTTTATGTTCAGACAGTGCCCATCTGGGTAAAATCAAGCATTGGCAAAGTCAATAGGTGGCACATGCGCTTCATATTGGCTTTGCGGTACTTGTTTTTATCATGTTCCCTAATTTAAAAATCGAGGTTTCACGTTGTTGTTATCATTTATATATTGTTAATAATGAGGTCAGTTTTTTGTGACTATGAACGTCTTTAAAATTTATAAGAGAAAGCTGTATTATTTTGTTAGCTTTTATGCATCAAATTTGATACTCATTGTAAACTATTTTCTCTCTTTCACATTTTTAGGATTTTTAAGGGTTACTGTATAGTCATATTCCTGCTTCGACAGAATGATTGGTCATATGCAGTCTCCTCTATCAAACCCAATATTGTGCTAATAATGGCAGATGATCTTGGCATTGGTGACGTAGGTTGCTATGGCAATGATACAATAAGGTAAGGAAATATGATGCTCGTTATCCCACCTTGTTTCGTAAAAATTTTAATAATGAGAACTAACCTAAGGCCCGAATCTCAGAAACTTCACAAACTGTGTTAGTGTTTTAAGAAAAATAGTTGCACAGGTATCTGAATAGCTAGGCCTTTTAGTTCAATTAGGATAATAAACAAAGAGAAAGCGAATTTCCTTTTTGATTTTGGAATGTTGGCAATGTGATGGTATACTTGATATTTATGATGACTTTGCTTTATCTAATAAAAGACAGAAGTCCCAAATAGTTTGGGAGAAGAGAGATCACTATACTAGTATTTTCTTATGCACCTGTCCTAGATGTGGACCTTTATTAATGTATAAGGGAATGAAGGAAGGAATAGCCTTAAAAGCAGAAGTTGCTTCTGTGTGTTACTCTATTACACAGTGGCGGCTGCCTCCGAATGGGAATGGTAAGGCGCCGGCTAGGGATGGTGAAGCTCGGGCTTAGAGGTGGTGGGGTGGGATGAAAAAAAAATATTTAAGCTTACCTGCTTTGCCACCGCATCCGCCGCATGTCTCTACTCGTCTTCTTTTCAGCTGCTACCTGCAGCTTCCACCAGAAGCACCCAGGCTTTCGTCTCTGCCAACCAATCACAACGATGCCGGCAGACGTTGTGATTTTTCTGATTGGCCTGTTAGCCCGGTTACCAGTGCCTTTGGAGGCTGGGCATTTTCTCCATGGGGCTGTGCAACCCCATGGAGAACATGCCAACTAGGCATGACTGTTTGGCCGGCCCTAGAGGGCTGGTCAAAGCGTCATGTGCATGTAGGGAAGATGTGCAAGCCACTCCTGTTCCCTCTGCTTCATCCAGCCCCACCCCGTCCGGAGTCAAAAAGGAAAATAAAATGATAATAACGTCTTGTTATATTTTCAACTGCTCTAAGTTTAAAAAAGCTTGATACAGGATCAGGTGACTTTCTGCATTGGTAAAGTCATTTTCAGATAACAACATGAATCCCGAGATGGCTGAAAATATCATCATGAATTGCCACGCCCATTTACCATCGACTATACATTGAGAGTTTTCAGTACCACTTCCCAATAGGATTTAAATCGAAGTCCTCCATTTCTAGGTTTTGGGCGGGTTCTGAGTAGTAGAAAGTGTAAACCAATCTGTCTTCCTCGCACGTGCATGTTTCCAGGTCAGTTCTTTTCTCACTATTAGGAAAGGTTTCATTTTTGTGGCTAAAGTAAGATGTTTGGATGTAAACAATGAAGTAGAGAATCTTGCATATGTAAAAGTTAAGCACTTTTAGTTGTAGATTACGTATTAATTGTGGTCACCAAAGGATTTGTGTTATCAACTGTGGATAATGCAGTTTAGTTTGTTGTAGCCTTTCAATCTTATTGAAAAAACTGATTAAAATTGTACATAATGACACCCAGAATACCCCTCTCCCGTCCGCATACCCACAGAAATCCTCCCTTTTCCATGCTCCCAAGATTAGTTGTAATGTCGTGCTTGTAAACCACAAAATGTTTCTACTTTTTTTGCAACATAAGTTTATCCTGTACGTAAAAGGTTAACTTTGGTGGCGCTTTATAAATGTACTAGCTAAGCAAATGTTAAAAAGTAAAGTGTTTATGTCACCACAATTTTTGACTGCGTATACAGCCCACCTCCTTCGAGTGATGGCTGGCCTTTGCAAGTTCATCGCCGATGGCAAAAAAAGAAAATAACCAATAGCCCCCCTTCCAGAGCACCCTCTCCTTGTTTGGTAAATATAACTGTCAGCCACCCAGGACACCCCACAATGACACTGACAGATAAAGATACACCTGATGGTGTATGTACCGTCAGTAGTGCAATTGGCCTTGTGCATATGGCATTGCTCAGTGGATGGTTACTATTTGTGAAATGCACAACATTTAAGTTTAGAATCAGTACACTGATGAAATATGCCTGATATCCTTTTTTATTTATTTATTTGTTTTATCACAGGGGAAAAAAAACAGAAAGCATATCGGTAACAATACCAATATGACACTTGCAGACAAAATCACATTAGTAAACTATCTAAGAAACAAACACAGTAGAGTCGCTAAAACCTGGCCGTGATGTATATCTCCAACCTGAAAATATGTCTGACATCCTTGGGTGCAGCTCAACCAGTTGTTGAGATCGTTCAATTATGAAACTGTATTTACTTCAAAAACCCTGTCTTCAAGAAAGGCAACTTGCAGGATCCTAAATGTTACCGGCCCATCTCGCTCCTTGACTCCACTGCCAAGAACATTGGATGAATCATGTTGGACCAGTTATCGTTGTGGTTATCTGAGAGTAATATTCTTTCTCCATCCCAATATGGCTTCCAGAAAGGACTCTGCACAATTAAACAATGCCTGAACTTACATCTTCTTGTGTTGAAGAACAAATTTGAAAAAGGCGCTTAACTGCAAATGGCCTTCATGGATTTATTGAGTGCTTTTGACTGTGTAATCAGATCTTAACCTCTTTGGGTCTTGATGCTGACTTGTTGCACTTTTAAGACATCTTCAGTGGGACCTGTCAGCATCAGTGAGATTTGGGGATCAGGGAGAGGGCACCTCCTCCTTTCTGGTTAAACGAGGTGTACGCCAGGGTTGTATATTAGCCCCAATTGTTTCAGTTTCAGTTTTATTCCTTTTATTCGGTTACCACTTATTTGCAACCATAAAAAGTACAGATAAAAACTTATCAGAAATAAAAATTATTTTACATAACAAAGAAGTAAAACGTATATGCATTTACACGAAAACACTTAAATCAAACAAGAGTTTCTCTTATTTTGATAGTAGTTGATGATAGTAGTTGATGGCAACGTATATGGTCAAAACCAGAATGTCATCTGACTCGCTCGCTGATTGAGGACTGTACGGCCTCAACAAACTGGCGGAGGATCCCCTGGCTAGCATATGTGGAGAACTTCTTTAAAGACTTAGGTCGGAGTTCATATTTTTGATGACCCACCGAGTGTGGAGGATATATCCAGGAAAGATCTAAAGAAAATTAGCATGGACCACTTAAGAGAATTACGGAGTACAACCGAGATTCAAAAACACTCTAATCTACAAATCCAAGCCCCAATTGTATTCTTGCTGTATATCAATGACCTTGATGTTGATTTGGTGAATGCCAGAGCAGATGTACCTTATGTAAATAGAAAACCCCTGTCCGCACTCCTCTACGCTAACAATGCCATGTTGCTTGCCAGGACTGCCAACGGGCTTAAATTATTAATCTCCAGTTTAGTCAATTTTATGAAAAAACTTTGGTCTGAAAACAAATTTTTCTAAAACGTCTACCATGGTGAGTGGTCTTAAAAGCACTAAGACTTGTCACATAGCTTTCGAGGGAAGGATAGTAGAAAAGTTAACCAGTTTCCCAATTTAGGTATAATGTTTGACAATGCATGTAAATGGGCCCCTTGTGTTAGGAATTGAACTGAACGCTTTAAGCTGGCTGTAGGTACTATTTTCTCATTGGCAGATTCCATAGGGAAAAAACCCATTTGTAACAAAGTAGGTCATAACGCGTAGTGAAAATCAGCAGGTAGATCTTTATTTCAAGTTAGCATCTACAAGGAGAAACGTCCTATCCATGCAGCGCAAGCAGCCAGCAACGGACTTGTAGGAGTTCTACAACAGCTCAAACCGTGTGAAGACTCTAGAATAGAGAATCTTGGCACATACAATGTAATAGAGAACATGCTGGTCATGGACACAAAGTGAAACTTAACAAGTTGGTTATTACACACCTTTCCCCTTTACATAAAGCAAACAAAAAAACATAAGAACAGGAACACTTGTGTAAAACATAGTCACAAAACAACACTGGAACCTTTTTAGTGTGAGGACTTCTGCGCAACACAGGCGCACTCTTGGATGATCCTTCTGGAACTGCTCTAGAAAGATCATTAGTATGTAAAGGAACAATCCTACTCAAGATCCAAATTCATCCATCATTTAATTTCACAACATTTTTAAAAAGTTTTTTAACCACAAACAGTGAGGAAAACTTAGAAAGACCCCCGGACTTCTGGGGCAAGCGAACTCTCACCTTGTCACCCACTCACACCTGTTTGTGTGAAACAGCATGCCTGGCATCAAAGTAACTCTTCCTCTTTAAGGACTTCAACTTTATTGATTCTTGCCAGGGCACAGCACCAGAAATCACACCTGAATCTGCACATGAACACTTGTCCCACATCCATTATTGGAACATGCGGGTGTTGGGACGACGTCCCCTAACCAGTTCAAAGGGAACCTTATTCATGGTGGACTGGGACGTGAGATGGTAAACCATCGCACGCTCCACAATATCTAACTCCCAATCTTTGACTTGGACCTTAGCTAGTTGGATGGATTTTTTCAGGACTCGGCTGAACCTCTCACCATCCCGTTTGTTTCGGGATGATAGAGAGCATAACGTTTGTGCCTAATACCTCCTTTCAACAAATACTCTTCCATCTCTCTCTCGAGACCAGCTGAACCCCATTGTCTGTCAAGAGGCAGTCAAGGAGTCTCTCTCTGGAGAAGTAAACGTCCAGGAACTAGACACCATCTTTAGTTTCGGTGCTTCGTGTAATCTTGATCTCCGGCCATCCAGAAAACATTTCTATCAGTACCAAGACAAAAGACTGACCAGAACTAAGGCTACCTCCTGCCAACAGCGAGTGGGAGCGTCACGTACAACCATAAGTTGGACTCTAGTCTTAAACGTTTTGTCACACACATTACATTCCGTGCAATCCCTCATCATACGTTCAACCAGAAGATCAATGCCAGGCCACCAGAAGTGTAAGCAAATCCTCTCCATGGTTTTTTAAATGCCCTGATATTCCTGATGAGCTTGGTGGACAATTCTCAACCTGACGGGAACTAATCTCGTACCCCTCCACAGTAAGCCAGAGCTAATGGACAATTCACCACGTACATTCCAGAGCTTAAGGGCTTCCTCACTCTGGCCTTTTATGCCTTTCCACCCATCAGTCACCAACTTACACATGTCAAGAAGGGCAGTATCACTTCCCATTGAAATCTTCCATTCTTCCTCGCTCAAAACATCTGTTATGACCTCACACAATTTGTAATCATCATCTTCCCATAGGTCTTCCAAGCCATCAGGGGTAACACTTGAATTAGCTTGAACTAGGCGAGAAAGATAGTCTGAAACTTTGTTCTCAGCACCAGGAATTGAGTTTACAACAAAGTCATAGTCTTGAAGTGCGACTATCCACCTACAAATTCTGGAGGAGACGGCATCTAAACTCTTCTTAGTGAACAAGTCTTTCAATGGTTCATGGTCAGAGCGCACTACAAACGAGCTTCCCCAAAGAAACTTTTTGAGCTTCCTAATAGCCCAAAAGATACACAAGGTTTCTTTCTCTATGACCGGGTACTGTATTTCAGATCCTACTAGTGCTCTTGAGGGAAACATAATTGTCATTTCCTTCCCATCTTTCACTTGTTTGAGGACAGCACCCAGACCCTTAGAACTTGCATCTGTAAGCATAATGGAGGGAGCCGTAGTGTCGAAACTTTGGAGAGATGGGGCACAACTCAAGGCACTTTTTATATCATCAAATTCTACTTGCCACTTAACACCTTTCTTTAAAAGTGACCTTAGGGTAAACGTGCGCGTGGCAAACTGTGGGACAAATGTATTATAGTATTTGGCCATGCCAAGAAAGGTGACCAAATCATCCCTAGATTGAGGTATAGGGAGACTCTCAATGGTTTTTACCAGATGATCTGTAGATTTACCCCTTCCTTCATCAACTTATGTCCCAAGTAATCAATTTCCGAGAGATTGAATGAGCACTTATATTCACGTAAGGTCAAGCCGCGAGACCTAAACCTCTCGAAAGTGCCCTGAGCCTCTCATCATGAACGTTTTGTGAGGAACCATGTACCAGGGTATCATCTTGGTATATCTTAACACCAGACGACCCATGTAAGACATTCTCTATAGCTCACTTGAAGAGAGAGGCTTCAGAATGAGACCAAAGGCAAGATGTGTAAAGTTGTATGTCCCAAACGGAGTGATGAAGGCTGTCAAATTCATAGAATCACTATCAATCCTTTTGTGATGGTATGCGGCTCTTAGAACTAAGATAGAAAAAACCTCAGCCCCTTCTAATTGGATCAGCATTTCCGTAATATTAGGGAGAGTGTACCTGTCAGCAATAACAGCACGATTTAGACCGCAAGTCTACACACAGCCTCACCTCACCAGAAGCCTGCGGGCGAGAACAACAGGAGCCAACCAATCACTAGCCTCGGTCTCCACCATGATGCCTTCTTTCTTCAACTTCTCTAGCTCACTGCGCATGGGCTCCCTAAGCGCCAAAGGCACACTTCACACTTTGCAAGAGACAAGAGTAGCATTAGCTCTAAGAGTGATTCTGTGTGTATAGTCTGATAGACAACCCAACTTTTCACTGAAGACCTGTTCGAACTCACTACGTAAGTCACCTACTTGAGCAATTTTAATGGACTCAGGGTCATTGCCACCACTAGGGGATGACAGACGGAAACTGTCCTTTAGAACAATACATGGATTGCCCCCAGGAATCAACATCACCCTGAGATCAGCTTGATGGAGCCAGCTCGTGATACTGTCGCACCTGGACGAGATATAAATCTTCCTGGCAGTAATTCTACCTTTGTGCTCAATATCACCCACAAAATAACCAAACAATTTTATAGGTTGTCAACCATATGCAAGCGGTTTGATATCAGGTTTGAAAACCTTCACCTTGTTGAATAAAGTAGTGTCATAAAAACTTTTCGGGATCAATGTAACTTCCTCCTAAGAGTCAAAGAGCATCTTGACAGTGTGACCATTCACTTGAACACTATCAACAGGACTCTTAGAGCTCTTACCAATACACTGGAAAGCCTGAACCAAGACCTTACCACAGTGTAGTTTGTCGGGGTCTGAATCAGATTCATTCTGAATGCAGACTTCTTTCACCCGCTTGTTTTTCTTGTATTTCTCTGCTCTACAAGCTTTCGCCACATGACCTACTTTCCCACAATTATGGCACTCAGAGGTTAAAGCAGGACAAGACTTATCATTAGCCAAGAGGCCAATCATGTCACAGCGATAACACTTTACTGTAAAGCCCTTCTTAGATTTTAGAGGTAAAGTTTCACTTGGTTTGGGAACTTTATACTTGGTCACACTTTATACTTTGTCACCACTGGTACCATTCTCATTTTTCATAACCTCAACACAAGCAAAAGAGTGTTCAAGGCGTTTTCCCAACGAGATGACCTCATCTAGTTTGGGGTCATCTTTCTGCCACAATTCATCCTTGACTTTTTCTATGTTGCAACCCAACATAAATTGGTCACAGATGCGTTCTTGAAGCGTACCCTCAAATTTACAGGTCAAAGACAGTTTTCGTAAGTGCGTAACATATACCTCAACAGACTCTTGTGCCAATTGTATAAGCTTCCCAAAAGTGATATCTCTGTAAAATGGTACTCACTTTAGGAAGGTAATGTTTGTCTAGTTTCTTTAAACAGATCTCAAACTCATTGAGGTTATTTGATTCGTCATCAGTCAGTTCCGGTAAGTGTTCAAAAACGTCTTGCCCCTCTGAGCCCAGACAGTGTAAGAGCAAAGCGGACTTCCTCTCTGCACTCAATGAAACTCCACATACTCTTGCGTAATTGAGAAACACCTTCCTCTGTAGTAGGGGATCTCTGTGTATAGTCATAATCTAGTGAATAGTCCCGCCCATGTGCGTGGACCCCGGAGCAATCAAAAATAATCTCTTATAGTGGCAACAAATGCAGAAAAGCATAGACACTTAAGAGAGAATTTAAAGACAGATAATGCAGCCTAAAAAGGCTACACTGTCCAGTACTTCAACTAGAATTTCCACCATAAAATCCACAAAACAGCAAAAGCCTGTACAGATTTCCCTTGCTTTACCAGCAAAATCCCTCAGGAATGATAGGGAGAAGAACCTGGACAGACAAGCCCCATAGGCTGCCATTATGTGGCTCAAAACAGGATACTGTGCCTTTAAGAGAATCTTCCAGAACCTTCTCCCAGTATCCCAGAATGCATAGCAGGTCCAACTTAGTTTCAGTTCTTTTTTCCGGCTCCTGCAAGCAGGACCCTGGAGCATTGAGCTCTCCCTTTTCAAGGGTTTTGTTGGTGTTTTTTCACTAAATTCGATTTTGTGTACTTTTAAAGTACTTTGGTGACTTTCTTCTTGGTTTTCTGCACTCTTTTGTTGTCAATAATGCCTGCATTATTTGACAAATGCCCGGAGTGCTCCAGGAAGAAGGCCAAGTCAGACCCCCATGAGGTGTGTATCCTCTGCCTTCCCTCTTCCCACATCCCAGAGGAGTGTGTGATCTGTAGAGGCTTCTCTGACAGGACCCTGAAGGACAGGAGGAAGATCAGACTTCAGGGACTTGAAGAAAGAAGACTGAAGGCTCGAGGTGGGTCTGGAGGGGCTTCTACTGCCCGTGCTGAGGCCTCTGGGGGGCTCCCCAGGGGCAGGAAGTCCAGCAAACGTCCAAGGTCTCCATCTGGGTCGGTTGCTATGACCACCACGTCGAGAGGAAGGTCCACGGCCAGTTCCCGGTCTCCCCAGGGCTCTGGGTTGAGAAAACGTCGCCCGTCGACGTCGAGGGACTTACACAGGCCGTCGTCGAACCCGGTGTCGATTTCCTCGTCGTCGGCGTCGAGTGGACGGCATCGGAGGGCCCGGCGTCGGCGCTCCCCGTCGAGGCGACACCGCCGTTCGCCGTCGAGGGCGAGGACATCATCGTCGTCGAGGGGATCCTCGTCGTCGAGGCCGCCGTCGAGGACGGCGAGGTCGCCGTCGAGGCGTAAGAGGTCTCCGGCGCTGAAGAAGTCGACGTCGAGGTGATCGAAGAGGTCGACGTCGAGGCGATCTAAGAGGTCGACGTCGAGGCGATCGAAGAGGTCGTCGTCGAGGCGGTCGAGGTCGCCGTCGAGGCACCAGCGCCCGTCGTCGAGGTTTAGGGGTTCGTCCATCTGGTCGGGGTCGACGTCGAGGCATAGAAGCCGGTCGACGCCGAGGAGTGCGAAACGGTCGACGCCGAAGGGCCGCTCGACGTCGAAGGAACCACGGTCGATGTCTGAACACCGGTCTTCGACGTCAGGGGGTCGTAAGGACCGGCCGAGGACTGTGGGGGGCTCCCCTCAGTCAGAACAGGATGGTGGCTCGCCGGGGACGGCGTATTCAGAGGTGTATACACCAAAGAAGACTGTTATACAGCCTCCTCCTCCTCCTTTGCCTAGAGGGCCTCCTCCGAGGGCTTCGACCCCTCCTCCATTGCCTCCTCTACCTGCTCTTCTGTCAGGACCGCAGGCCCCGGTGCCGGGGGCTCCTCCTCCGGTTCCACCGAGATCGGTGTCGATGCCCAGACTTCCGACACCTCCGAAGAAGACTCCTAAGTCGAAGGTTCCTCCTAAGCCCAAGACGTCCGACCCAGGGAAGCCGGCGGAGCGTCCCAGACCCAGGAGATCGAGGTCACGCTCAGGGAGAAGGGACAGATCTAGGAGTGGACACGGATCCTCCTCGAGATCCAGACATCGCCATAGGAGGCATCGGTCCAGGTCCCGTTCGGCCTCTGGGACCCGTTCATATTCGCCTACATTGTCGGATTCACCGGAGACGAGAGTGTCTCCGATAGATGACATTGGCACGTTCCAGGAGGTTCTCCTGAGAGGGGCGGCGAAGTTGGGGATCAAGGTGGCGGCCCCTACGCCCACAACTTCAGTGATCTTCGAGACTTTGCACACGAAGCACCTGTCTCGCCCCCTACTGCCTTTGGTGCCGGGACTGGTCGAGCCGGCTGAACAACTCTTCCTTACGCCGGCGGTGGTGAAAGCTGCTCCCTCCAGGCTTGTCAAGAAGTACAGGGCTCCAGAGTCGGACCCGGCCTTCTTGCGGAAGGACCCAGTGCCTGATTCGGTGATTGTGACGGCGGCTCGGAAACTACATGCTACCTCCCCGTCCTCCACTTTGCCTCCGGATAAGGAGAGCCGCTGGATTGACTCAGCTGGACGGAAGGCGTGTGGGACGTCTTCCACGACGATGAAGGCCTCCAGTGACTCGGCGTTGTTGGGACGGTACGACCGTGCACTGTGGGATTCCATGGAACAGTTTGCGGACCTTGTCCCGCGGGACAGGAAAGAGGACTTCATGGAGATCGTCCAGGAAGGGATGCTGGTTTCGAACCAGGCCATCAGTGCCGCGGCGGATATCTCCCTGCTGGCCGCGCATGGATACTGCCACGGTATCAATCAGAGACGCCATGCTTGGCTCCGGCTGACGTCCCTCAAGCCTGAAGCGCAACAACGAGTGGCAAATCTGCCGTTTTCCGGCGACACCCTCTTCGGGAAACACGCAGATGACGAAATGGCCAGGATGAAGGCCGAGGCTGAAACCGTGACGGCTGTGGGCTTGGAGAAGCCGAAAGAAAAGAAACCCTACCGCCAGTTCCAACGGCGGTTCGGGTCGCAGGGTAGAGGAAGGGGACAGTCTTCTGGGCAGCAACAGCAGCAGCAGTAGCAGCAATACAGAAGACCCTTCCAGAAACGTCAGAGGGGTAGAGGTGGACAGCAGTCCTCTACCGCGAACAAGGGCCCGGCTGGGTCTTGCCCTTGAGCGGTTACTTCCCCTTCATCCATTACCCGCTCCGGTGGGGGGAAGCGTTCAATTTTTTCTGGCAGAGTGGAGAAAAATTACTCAGGACAAGTGGGTGCTGAATATTGTTTGCAATGGATACAGTCTTCGGTTCATCAGCCCTCCTCCATCGATTCCTCCGGTCAGCTCGCAGTATCAACTGCGCGAGCTCCAGGCGGAGGCCAACATCCTTCTAAGGAAAAGGGCGATAGAAGATGTACCTCTGTCTCAAAGAGGAAGAGGTCTGTACTCCAGGTTCTTTCTGGTCCGAAAAAAGGACAAGAACGAGTTCAGGCCCATTCTGGACTTGCGACAGGCAAACAAATGGATTCGCAGAGAAAAGTTCCTCAGCTGCAACGGGGAGACTGGCTTTGCGCCGTAGACCTGCAGGATGCGTACTTCCATGTGCCCATTGCACACAAACACCGGAAGTTCCTGCGATTTCAAGTCGGCACCAATCACTATCAGTACACGGTACTTCCGTTCGGGCTGAAGTCTGCGCCCCGGACGTTCTCGAAGTGCATGGCGGTGGTAGCGGCACACCTGCGGAAGAACAAGGTGTTTGTCTACCCATACCTGGACGATTGGTTGATCAAGGCCTCCTCCTTCTCGGAAGCTCAAGCACACTTCCAGAAGACGTGCGTTCTCTTGAACAAGCTGGGGTTGCACATCAACATGTCCAAGTCTGTCCCGACTCCGGTCCAGTGCATCCAGTACTTGGGAGCCTCCATCGATACGCTGTCGGCAAGCGTGTCTCCTTCGGAAGAGCGACGTTTATCACTCCTTCGGAAGGCTCAGGCTCTCCTGTCCGCTCCTTCCACGACAGTGAGGACGGTGTCTTCTCTGCTGGGATCGATGGCTTCTTGCATCTTCCTGACGCCACATGCACCGCTGCATATGAGACCGCTGCAGGAGTGCTTGGAAGATCAGTGGGACCAGAGGAGAGGCTCTTGGGACGACAAGATACGACTGTCTCTGCATGCTCTTCAGTCTCTGAAGTGGTGGTGTTCAGCGGAGAATCTCCTCAGAGGGGTTCCCTTCCACAAGGACATTCCCACTCAGACTATCGTGACGGATGCTTCTCTCCTGGGATGGGGAGCGCACTCCGGAGATCTGCAGATTCAAGGGACGTGGTCCCCGTCGGAGTCCACGTACCACATCAATTTCCTGGAACTCAGGGCTGTTCACTTGGCGCTGAAGGCCTTTCAACCGTCCTTCCGGACCAACTCTCTGCTTGTACAGACGGACAATACGACCATGATGTATTACCTCAACAAGCAGGGGGGCTCGAGATCACGCACTCTGTCTCAGGAAGGCGCAGGCGATCTGGCATTGGCTTCTGGCTCGAGGACTCTCGATAACGGCCACTCATCTGCCAGGTGTGCAGAATGTTCAGGCAGACGAGCTGAGCAGACTGATTCAGGAAAATCACGAGTGGGTCATAAACGACGAAGTACTAGGAGAAGTCTTCGCAAGGTGAGGCACTCCAGAGGTAGATCTGTTCGCCACCGCCGAAAACAGCAAATGCCGAGACTTCCCCTCCAGGTACTACCAGACGGGGACGCTGGGGAACGCGTTATGGATCAACTGGTCGAACAGCTTTCTGTACGCTTTTCCACCCATTCCCCTGATTCCAGCGGTTCTCATCAAGCTCTCCCAATCCAGGGCGAAGATGATTCTGATTGCCCCGGAATGGCCCAGACAGTGGTGGTTCACGGACCTGCTTCACCGGTCTCTCCTTCCTCACATGAAGCTGCCGTGCAGGCCGGACCTTCTCACGAAGTTCGGGGGGCGGATGGTGCACCCCAACCTCTCGTCTTTGAGTTTGGCAGCATGGCTCCTGAAATAGTGCAATATGGCCATTTGAATCTCCCAGCGGATTGTATGGACATACTGAAGGAGGCTAAGCGACCTTCCACTCTGACTTCTTATGCTTACAAGTGGAAGAGGTTTTGCATCTGGTGCAAGTCTAAGAACTTTGACCCTACGACATGCAAGGAAGATGTCATCCTTCCATATCTGCTACATCTGGTGCAGTCTGGCCTTACTGTCCATTCAGGTTCATCTGGCTGCTTTGACTGCCTACAGGAAATGCCCTTCACAGACTTCCTTCTTTCAGATCCCTGTGATCAAAGATTTTTTGGAAGGCTTGAAGAAAGTGTTCCCTCCTGTCAGGCTTCCTTCGCCTTCATGGGACTTGAATGTGGTGCTGTCCAGATTGATGAAGGAGCCTTTTGAACCTATTCATAAGGCTTCGTTGCAGCACCTGTCCTGGAAGGCGGCGTTCCTCGTGGCCATTACATCGGCCCGCAGGGTGAGTGAAATTCAGGCGTTGTGTTGCCAAGAACCTTATACTGTATTTCATGCTGCTAAGGTTGTTATGCGTACTCACCCTAAGTTTCTTCCCAAGGTTGTTTCTGATTTTCATACCAATCAGACTATATCTTTACCTACGTTCTTTCAGAATCCTTCATCTCCAGCGGAAAGGTCTTTGCATTCCCTGGATGTTAGGAGGGTGCTGAAATTTTATCTGGATAAAACCAGGAATATTCGTAGGTCAGACCAATTGTTCATCAATTATGGATCTGTCAGGACGGGTCTTGCGACCTCTAAGCAGTCTATCTCTAGGTGGATTGTGTCCTGCATACAGCTGTGTTACCAAAAAGCTAATAAGACCTTAGGAGGTAAGCCTAAGGCTCATTCCACCAGGGGCAAGGCTGCCACGACAGCATTGCTCCGTAATGTTCCGATTGCAGAAATCTGCAAGGCGGCCACTTAAAAGTCGGTTCATACCTTTGCTAAGCATTACTGCCTGGACACTGATGCCAGGGCAGACGCTCAGGTTGGGCAGGCTTCGCTGCGAAATCTGTTCGCACAGTAGTGGCGTTAATTCTCTTTTCTCCACCGCCGCTTTGGTGTGGGGATGGGCTTGCCATTCTATTCACTAGATTATGACTATACACAGAGATCCCCTACTACAGAAGGAGTAGTTTCTGTCCTGTAACTCCAGTTCTGTAGTAGGGGTATCTCTGTTATAGTCATAAGCGCCCTCCCTCCTCCCCGGTGGAGAGAGACATATTCCTTTATGGCATGCTACAGGTCTGGCGTGTTACGCCTTCAAAAAGAACTGAAACTAAGTTGGACCTGCTATGCATTCTGGGATACTGGGAGAAGGTTCTGGAAGATTCTCTTAAAGGCACAGTATCCTGTTTTGAGCCACATAATGGCAGCCTATGGGGCTTGTCTGTCCAGGTTCTTCTCTCTATCATTCCTGAGGGATTTTGCTGGTAAAGCAAAGGAAATCTGTACAGGCTTTTGCTGTTTTGTGGATTTTATGGTGGAATTTCTAGTTGAAGTACTGGACAGTGTAGCCTTTTTAGGCTGCATTATCTGTCTTTAAATTCTCTCTTAAGTGTCTATGCTTTTCTGCATTTTTTGCCACTATAAGAGATTATTTTTGATTGCTCCGGGGTCCACGCACATGGGCGGGACTATTCACTAGATTATGACTATAACAGAGATACCCCTACTACAGAACTGGAGTTACAGGACAGAAACTACTCCTTCCACTTTGACCAGCGAATGGAAGGTTCACCTGGATTGGAGAGAAAGAAAGGAGGCAAAGTGAAGTTCTGCATTGCAAGAGCAACCGTTGACAGGGAGGATAATAGAATCTGAAATTTAGAAAGTGTGTGAGAACACTGTGAAACAAGGTGCTAATCACCGTAGAACAGTAAAATAGTAAGGTGGTGAAAGCACTTTAAATATTAGTGTGCTTATCACTGTAGTAGAAATCACTTGAATGGTAGTGTGCTTACCACTGTAGTAGAGTTGAAAGGCGAGCCTATCACCGTAGAATTGTAAGAGCAAGGTCATGAAAGCACTGTAAAAAAACAGTTGGTTTATCACTGTAGTAGGCAGTTCTTGAATAGAAGAGTGTTTATCACTGCAGTAGTGTTGAAAAATGTGTCTATCACAGTATAACAGTAAAATAGCAAAGGTGGTGAAAGCACTTTTAAAAAGCAGGTGCTTACCACTGTAGTAGAGTTGAAAGGTGAGCCTATCACCGTAGAATTGTAAAATAGCAAGGCCGTGAAAGCACTTTACAAAAACAGTGTGTTATCACTGTAGTAGGCAGCACTTAAATAGAAGAGTTTATCACTGCAGTAGTGTTGAAAAATGTGCCTATCACAGTATAACAGTAAAATAGCAAGGTGGTGAAAGCACTTTTAAAAAGCAGTGTGCTTATCACTGGAAGTTGAGGCAAAACGTTGGTTTTGTGATGTTGTGAAGAAAGCAGCTGAAGTTTCCATGTATATATGCAGATGTATTTACAGGCTGTCAGCAATAACAGCACGATTTATGTACACCATTGCTCCCATTCTAGAAATCTATAGAATACAATATCTTCCCACGTTGACAAACGGGTCAATGGTCAGGGGATACAGGGATGCAAGCAGTATGCAATTGGAAGAAAATATAGTTTGTAGGCGCATGCATGAGGTTCCTCCACCTACATAGCATTACAGATCCCATCAGGAGGTAGGATTAGACTACGTGAAGGATTCCATTAATGCTATGGTGCTTTGTATGGTTAAACAAAGAGGCTGACCTGATCCAGGCAATTTTTTTGTATTGCCACTCCTGCCTTAATGAGACGATAATTCCTTGGTTAAAATATATTTAAAAACTAATTATTGACCTATGTTGCCCTTGGTTGTATGAAAAACCAGAGTTTATCTCTAAGAAGGAAATCATTTGGGTGATGAACCATTTTCTTGCTGCTAGAAATGATCAGAGGGAGGACACTGAGCTGATGAAGCCGTCCATAAGAGAGCATGGTCTTATACACACTTCTCTAGAGTTGGCTTCCTTCTTGAATTGTATCCTGGGGTCGTGACAAAAAAATGTTATTAACCCGTTTTAGGCTAGGGTCCATCAGATGGTTATTGTGCTTCCTGCAATGACCGCTCTCTTCGTCTGATATATGCATCTGCCCTTGTGACGAGGAATCCCCTCAGACCCTCTTACATCTTAAGCTCTTTTGCAAACTTTATCTGCCTCTGAGCAGGCGTTTTTCATTACATATTTTACACAAAAATGAATCCAGTAAATGTGCCACATGCAAAGGTGTTGCCAGTTTTTTAAAAAGTGCCAGGTTTTGCATAAAGCTATGAAGTTTTAATGAATCTATTTATGAGGTAGTAATGATGTATGCTTTTTATATATGTTATCCATTTCTTAATATGATTGTTTCTTTTTTTGGGGGGGGATTCTAAATCGTTTTTTAATTGTACTATGTATTTTAATTTTGTCAAACTTTTTTTTATGATCTTCCATTGCGAGATCGAATAAAGATTTCTTTGACTTTGAACCTCGGAGGTAGTTTTTCATAAAGAGCTGAAAACCCACTTATTCCCTAGGGGATAGGTAAAATCGAGGGTATGGGTAGTGGATGCTATGATGGAGTGGGAGACTGTGGGGGCTGATACTTTAGCGCTGGGACACACTGGTCAGTGTCACCAGGCGCTTTATAAGCTCAGTTACATACATACATACATACACTTTACTTCAAAAACTCATAAAATAAAGCAGTTGTGCTTTCCAGAAGCTTAGAAAGATGAATTACTTGGGAATAGAATAGATGGAAAGGATAGTACTTGGTTCAAGTTTGCACTCTGAATAATTTTCTACAGCACTTTCAAGGAAAGATAGATTGCGGACACAAAACGAAACCATTCTGAAGTCTAGGAAAGCTGTAGACACACCTTTAAAACTAGACTAGGATTTATCTTTACATACAAGTAGTATCAATGTTTCTTATATGTGACAGTCTTTCGCCCCACCTAAAAAGGAGGATTTTACTTTTTCTTGAGTTTGCCATCAACATAGCAGTGGATGTGTGTTAGATTCTGCATCCTTTCTTCATTATTTTGAAGTAAATCCAGGAGCCAGGCGAAGAAATAAAGAGTGTTTTATTAGATGAACCCATCCAGGGAGGGAATTTTGAGGCAACTAGTGAAAAGGACATCCCCAGCCAGAAGGCCTCTAATTATATTTTCCAGTGTACAGAGTTCCCCTAAAGCAGGAGGCTGCATTTCTCCCTTCTGTTTTTTTAACAACTCTATTTAAAGAAGTATTAGGTGCAAATGTTACGATTTCAGTAAATCAAAAGATGTACGTTGTACAGGATGAGAAACACTGGTACAATAAATCTGACAGTTATCGTCTGCAATTCAGCAATTTACCAAAATAACATGTGCATTTGCCGACATTTAGCAAACGTTGTCATAACTCTTACCCTGTATGTAATCCCCACGAGATCAGCACTGCAAAGTGAAAACAGAATTTGAGAGGTCACTCCTACTCCGATGCCGACCCTTTTATGAAGGTTTTTGAAGGGAAGTCACATTTTCTCAAATGTACTAATTCTGTCGTAGATTACAACTGACAGCTGTTTTATGGCTTATACTGGTGCCATATTTTTGTCCACTGTAGTGGGATAAAGGGTAGAAGATTCTGGCTTCCACATGTGCTCGATTGTTAACCTCATGGCTAGTAGCAAATGTGTGATTAGTTTACCTGATAGGATAGTCAGGGGATAGAGACTATTGTCACTGAAATCAGCTAGAAAAGCCAAGATAGACCAACATCCAAAGGAAGGTTGGTATTAGTGATCGTCCTAATTAATGAGAGATCTTTTCATCAGCCTTGGATATGATTTAATGACAATCTTATGTGTATGCCTGACACTTGTTCTTCACATCCTCTCCAGCACAACGCATATCCCACGAGCATCACCCTTTAAGGGTTATATTACAATATGGAGATGAACATATAGGCTTTTCTTTTCCATTGGGTAGATCCTTTTCTTACCTTGGCCCTTCTCTCTGGAATGCTTTGCCTACTAACATTCGTAAAGAAACTGACTACTTTCACTTTAGCCGAACTCTTAAGACCTGGCTTTTTGATCAATAATTCCAACGGACTGCCCGAGAGTGTTGCGGCACGTCAGCTATGGCGCCGGGAAACCCTTTTTGGGTAGCTGAGCGCCTTACAAATCCAATAAATAAATAAATATTGGGTTCAGCCTTTGCTGCTCTTGACCAAATGTTTTTTCAGTTTTTTAATGGAATTTCTATCCCTAAGTCTTTCTCCAGATAAGAATGTTTCATATGATTGAGCCAAGTGTAACGCTTGGAGAAAAGTGATTCTAGTGATGGTTTCACTCTGATATTGTTTCCCTTTACTAAGCGGTGGCTCAGCCAGTGCATTAATCAAGTAAGCTGATATGCATCTGTTTGGGTTAGGCCAAACCCCTACATACATGTTTCCCTGTGCAGGGGCTCCCAATCGGAGAACTGCTTGGTGGATTGCCATTATACCATTTTTGGTCCCTGGCCAGTAATTTAAGAAGGAAAGTCTGGGTTACACGCTATTGGTATTAGAGAAGAAGAGAACTTATGGGTAATTTTTTCCTCATTAGTTCAAATCATTATTATATTATACCAGCACTTGGGGCAGTGGGGTCTCGCTGTGAAGCCTGTTCTTTCTGGGTAACCACATTAGAACTTTTAGGCAGTAGCGGCCACTACTGGATTCATGGTGGTAGAGACAGGGACTAGGGTAAAATAAAGAAAAATAAACACCTACCTGAAATGGCCAACCGCCGCCTCTCCTCCGTTCTTCGTCCTCTTCCTTCTTCATGCAGTTCCTTCAGCAGGAAGCACTCGGCTCCCAGGTCCCCCTGAGCCAATCACAATTCTGCACTGTAGCGTTGTGATTGGTCTGAGCATGTGGATCGTGCTCAGATGGGGAGTGGGAGGCTTTGAATGTTCCTCACCAGGCTGTGTAATGCAGCCTGGTGGGGAAGATGCAAAGTGCGCATGACTGTTTCGCAGGCCAGAGATGGCCAGTCAAGCATTCATGCCTACTTAAGAGTGCAACGCACTCCTCTACTCTGCTGTGCCCATCCTGCCCCGAGAGCCACTGACTGCAAAGGGAAACTAAAATGATAATACCAATATTTAATATCATTTTAGATTTCCTTTTGTTCAGTGGGGCGATGCTCTTCCGCCATAGCGGAGGAGCTGCCACTACTTTGAGGGTTGTCGCAAGCATAGACATTTCTAGTAATAGCCATGGCTTAACACAATTTGTGTTACTCCAGTCTAGCACTGCATGCAGTTGTGTAGCATATAAATATGACTCTATGTTAGCTAAACCCAAACCACACTCTCATGGTTATTTATACAAGGTATTCCAGGAGACTCTAGGGATAATCCCACAAAGGACAATAGTTTGTCTGTATTTGTTAGACAGTTGATATGGGGAACCTAAATGGAATGGTCTGAGCAACTTATAAGGGATATGGAAGAAAGTTAATCGTTATACTAACTATTTTTCCTAGCCAAGTGATTTTGACCAACTACAACGGTTTTTGCACAAGACATCTAACCGAGGTGGTGTATAATACTTGTATACGTGAGTTATGGGGCCGTGAGGTGGATCCCTAGATATTGCATGTAGTCTTTTGTGCAAACTAGACCATTATTCATTAATTATGTTTTGCAGTTGCTAGTTTGGTCTGGTTCCTGGGATTCGAAAGCATTAATCTTGAAATAAGAGACAGCTACAGAGGCCTTTAATTCCTCTTAGGATCAGAGCAAGTGTTCAGTCGCTATGACTTTTTATAATGCTAGATTTTTTGTATTTAACAATTTCTCTTTTACTTTCTTAATATTGACTTTTTGCACTGTCTGATCTCTCAATACCTCATCTTGAAAACATTTGTAATTGCAAGTTGCCTCTCAGTCTGCTACAAAATTCCCTGTTTTCTCTTGGTAATTGTTTGAATCTCTTGAATTAGAATTTTTCAACCACCTTAGTCAGGTTTGTCTGTTTTGCATGTAGTTCTTATCCAGCGTAGTGATTGCCAAAGCATAATAATCTAGCTCCTCTTCTTTGCCTTCTTCTTCTAGGGGTTGTGCAAGTTGCTTTAACGCCTTTCAACCTTCCTATATATCATTATCTTTTTCCAATGAGCACCTCACTGCAGGCAAACGCTAAGACTCTGATGCTCTGGCTGCGCATCAGTTCCTCTGGCAACTATAGCGGATGTGGCTTTAGTTTATAGCATATGGCCCTGCACAAGAAGAGGCAGGAAGGAAGGGCGACTGATAAGCAGCAGCAGCTGTTCCCCCAAATGCTTTCTCTCCTTCCTCTCCAATATATTGAACCTTCTTGTACAATTTTGTGTTCCTTGCAGTTTGGTGTAGTGTCATCAAAACCAATGGTGGATATCTACCCAACCTTTTGTTAAATGTACGGGGATGACTGCTGGGCTGGCGTCAACTCTACATTCATTGATGGACGTCCATAAGGATGGTAGAGGTAACACCCTCGCCACGGTGATGGATGGAGTACTTTCAGTCACGCAGTAAATCAGATCGTAGGAATGACTCTTTTCAGGGTGGGACCTGGAGTGCCATTATAGTTGTGTTGGTGTGCTTCCAATATCACCTCATCCTTAGAGTGCCTACATGGGCTTATAAAGCGGTGTAGAACCTTGGGTGGTGGCTATAATTGTTCCTATTAGATGACATGTCAAGACCACCCCTCTGTGTCCTCCACAATGTTCACAGCATTTTATTTTCTGTGACAACCAACCTCGTAACATACCTCACCCAGTATTGACAGCATAGGGACTCATAATGATCTTCAGTGTGTAGCACTCCCACATTTCACCAGAAAGGATGCCAGGTCAGTCAATTTGTACTCCTGGTCCTTTTATTTAGGATGGCACTTGATGCCCAACAAGAATACCTTAGGTTTTAACTGGTTTGTCTTGTCAATTGGTTCAGACAACTTAAATGCAATATGCGCCCAGTAGGGATGGAGTGTTGGGTACTTAACAAACCCTATAGTAGCAGTCTACATTGTCAGTCCTGCATCTTGGGCATCTGTCCAGTTGTGGATCATAGATTCTACTTGGATGTCTTGTGGTTACATTTGCGTGACAGGGATAGTGATATTGGATCGACTTAATTGTAGCGTAATGAGATATCCTAGAAGTCTTCTCCACAGCCTTGATCCTGTATCCTCATTGAGGGCATTCTCCATATCTGCTTTCCGCACAGCTCAATTCTGTGTAACATGTTTTGGCTACGTCTACAACATTGCCTTATAAAATTGTTATCAAGTCCTCATACCAGCCTCCATGTAAAATGCCAGCATCAATAACTTATGCACCTGAGGTTCAGAAATGCAAACTCAACAACTTAGATGCTTGGCCTGCATTAGGCATCCACAGGTCAAACCGGCCCTGGTGGAGACTGTCAAATGTGTGAAGTTCCCGGAGCCGAATATGCCACCCACTTGGATGTCTCCTACTTATGTTCACAACTTCCTTAGTACCATAGGGTCAATATCACAGCATTTAGGGAGAATACAGATCAGGATTTTATGTGTTTATGCTACAAGTGCATCAGAGCATTTAAGACATCACTGCCAGCAATACTGTGCCAGCTTCAGTAGTTGGGGGCTAGGGGAAAGTAATTTCACTTGGTCTCACTAAAAAGACTTCACTCATGGGGTTTGGCCATATGGAGAGCTCCAGTTCTTTACTTTCACTGGATTTGCCCCAGCCAATCACCTGACCAGCCACTGGAGCTGTGCAGCCAGATAGTATTACTCAAACTCTTGAGCCTCAACCCATCTTCCTTCAGTGTAACAGTAACTGATCAACGGCAGCTCTCTTCCCACCTCCATTTCATATCATGTCTGTTAATAGGGACCGCTGTTCCAAATAAATCTCTAGGGAGAACTACCAATATATTTATGTAGTAGTAAAGAAGACCAAGGTGTTATCATCAGGGATAACGCCACTGGTCCAGTAAGGAATAGCGATAGCCATCTTCAGGAGACCAGCAACCAGCTTAGGCCCTTAAGTGAACTCATTACATTCCCAGATATTATGTTTAAGCCATAGTCCTAAATCTGAATCTTAATATGTCAGAGACATTTGCTTCGGTCACTGCCAATGTACATTGTGTCTGTTGCCGCTTTGGCCCCAGCCTGTTTTGCTGTGGCTTGATATTTAGGTGCCTTCTAAGCCCACCCAAGGTCTCTCCTGTTTTGGGGTACATGCCTGTGCCTCCCACTTCACCATGAAAAGCTACTCAGGTCAGTAAAGAAATATGTATTGCCTTCTGCTTTCACCATCATTGTGGCTTTGGACAGCAGAAAGCACTGAAAGTTATATTCTGCTGATCTGTCTTGAGAAGCCCAACATCTGGGCCACACTGCCAATCTTGGTTTCCAGCACAGTTTGTGTAACCTGACTGATCCACAGCATATGAACACATTTGTCAAAGGTAGTGGCAGGTTCAACAGCTCACCTGGGTTCTCCCAAGTGCCCATCTCCACCATTGCTCAGCTCATTCTGCAATCTATGTGATGGACCCCGTCTTCTCCACAAGCACCCACGCGCCTTCGACCACACCACCAAACTCCACTGGACCGACCCCCACTGCATCCATTTCACCTTCAAGAAACCAACCACGCACCACCGCACTTAACAGCTGCCTCGCCGCTGCTGGAGCAAAGTCGCCGAAGACCAGCTGATCACCACCCTCGCCCAGAACCCACCCACCGACCCCACCAACCCAGACACCGCAGCCTGCAACCTCAGACAGTGGATTGACGACTGCGCCAACACCCTCGCCCCGCTCAAGAAACCCTCTAACAGCCATGCCAGCAAGAGAGCCACCTGGTTCACCGACAAACTCCAGACCTCCAGTCCGCGCATGGCAGAAACTGGAGAAAATATGGCTCCACAAACGCACACTGGACAACCACGCAACCCACAAGGACGCCACCCAAAGACATCACCACCTCATCGGATTAGCCAAGAGATCCTCCTTCAAAGACCGCTTGGATAACAAAGCACACGACAGCAAACAGCTCTTCAGCATTGTAAAGGAACTCTCTAACCCCAGCGCCAACGCCAACGCCAACGCCAACGACATCCCGCCCTCACAAGAACTGTGCAACTCACAAGCCATCTTCTTCCATTGTAAGATCGCTGACATCCATGACGGCTTCACCACCACGACCACCCCGACTACGCCAGACTCCACCTCCCCTGTTAACACCACCAGCGCCATCCGCCTGACTTCCTGGTCCAATGTCAACAACGACGAGACACACAAGGTCATGAACTCCATCCACTCAGGGTCTCCATCAGACCCGTGCCCACACCACCTATTCAACAAAGCAGACGCAGCCATTGCACCCCAACTACAGAAGGTCATCAACATCTCCTTCGAAACAGTGACATTCTCGGAAAGCTGGAAGCACACCGAAATCAACGCCCTCCTCAAGAAGCCCAAGGCGGACCCCAAGGACCTCAAGAACTTCCGGCCCATCTCCCTGCTCCCGTTCCCAGCAAAGGTCATCGAAAAAATCGTCAACAAGCAATATGCCAGCCACCTGGAAGACAACAACATCTTGGACACATCCCAATCCAGATTCAGACAAAACCAGAGCACCGTGACAGCCCTCATCGCCACCACAGACGACATCATGTGCCAACTAGGCAATGGCGAAACATCAGCCCTCATCCTCCTGGACCTGTCGGCCGCCTTCGACACGGTCTGCCATCGCACTCTAAAGACACACCTCCTAGAAGCAGGAATCCAAGAGAAGGCCCTTGACTGGACCATGTCCTTCCTCTCCGGTAGAACCCAGAGCGTCCGCCTCCCACCCTTCCAATCCGAAGCCACCGACATCATCTGCGGCGTCCCCCAGGGCTCATCTCTCAGCCTGACACTGTTCAACATCTACATGGCCCCCCTCGCACAAGTGGCCCGCCATCACAACCTCAACATCATCTCCCACGCCGACAACACCCAGCTCATCCTCTCCCTCACCAAGGACCCACACACCACCAAAACCAACCTCCACGAGGGAATGAAGGCCGTCGTCGACTAGATGAGGAGCAGCCGTCTGAAGCTGAACTCGGACAAGACGGAGGTACTAATCCTCGGACCCACCCCCTCAGCCTCGGACGACTCCTGGTGGCCGACCACACTGGGAACAGCACCAACACCCACCGACCATGCACGCAACCTAGGATTCATCTTCGTCTCCTTCCTCTCCATGTCTAAGCAGGTCAACGCCGTCTGCTCCTCCTGCTACAACACCCTCCGCATGCTCCGCGGGATCTACAAGTGGATCCCGACCGAAACAAGAAAAACGGTGACACAGGACCTCGTCAGCAGCAGACTGGACTACGGCAACGCACTCTACGCAGGAATCCCAGCCAAACACCTACGACGACAACAACGCATCCAAAACGCCTCCGCCCGACTGATCGTCAACGTCCCCTGCCGCATCCACATCACCCCCCACATGAGAGACCTCCCTGTCGACAAGAGGATCACCTTCAAGCTCCTCACCCACGCACACAAAGCACTCCACAACGCCGGACCAGCCTACCTGAACAGCAGACTCAGCTTCTACACCCCCACCCGCCAGCCTCGCACTCGCTGCTGTCCCCCGCATCCAACGAACAACCTCCGGCGGCAGATCCTTCTCCTACCTCGCCATCAAGACCTGGAACACCCTCCCTACCCACATACGACAGACCCAAGACCTACTCGCCTTCAGAAGACTCCTCAAGACCTGGCTCTTCGAGCAGTAGCAGCACCCCCCCCACACCCCCCCTCAGTGCCTTGAGACCCTCACGGGTAAGTAGCGCGCTCTACAAGTACTCTGATTGATTGAGAGTGTAGGGTGTTGACGAAGTGATAGAAGTAAACAAAAAAGTTCGGGCCGTCTTCAAAGAAGAAAACCCAATGAGTGCTTTCAAAAAAGGTAACCCAATAGAAAACACAGCATTCAATAATCCAGATAAACCTCTTAAATAGTCATTTATCAAATTGTAGGCCAAAGGGGAATTAAGTCAATTGCAGCTTCAGGGTGTGTTGTCAGTGTCCCAATAAGATGACCAGTGGAATAGTCCCTGTGTCTAGTCAGTAGAAAGCTGCATGCCTGCTCACATCCTTTATAGGTGAGCAGCTTGTCCATTGCATTCTGTAATTCAAGGGCATGGTGGTCAATAAAAAGCCATACATTATTCAAATCTGGTCAATATGAGGAATTCAGAGTAGCAGCTATTTAAACCACATTCTGTGTTTCATACTGTTGGTAACCCAGTGATGAGCAATAGATGTCCCCTGCAGATCACTCCTTAAAAGAAACCCATGTCTTGAGGATTAAGAAACCATACAATTTGCTTTAGTATTACTATGATGGCGGATGCCATATTCTTTAAGCTAATGCCATAAATGTGCAGGCTTCTTCTCCTGTGCTGCATTTAGCCTCTCTCACATTCCTGACAGTTCCAAGCCTGGATTTTTAAATGGCTAGCTCAACGGCTGGAAGTTACTTTCTTGTATCTTTTTCAAGGTATTTTGCACTCTGCTCATGAGAAAGCCATGCACCAGTAACTATTTCAGAGTTTTGGTTTCTGCCGCTTGAGTTCAATTCAATGCCTGTATGGGAAAGAAAGATCCTACTCATGTTCCTTCACTAGAAATACTTCCAGAATCTGGAACTCACTACTCTGAAGCTACAGACAAGCCCTTCCACGGTGGCGAGGGAAACTCTTGTTGCTTTGCATTATATTACACTTTGCTTATTTTTACTTAATACACATTCTCGGAATTCAAGTAGGCATGTCAGCAGTTTCTTCTTTGAGATGGTCGCTGGTAGTTGCTCTCATGACCAATGAAGGTCAACAGAGATTACAGAAAATCTGAAAGCTTCGTACTGAAGGTTTACTGAGTTCAAGGTGGGTCCATGACCCCTTGGAAGGGATAAATGACCGCCAATAGGCTACTACAACCAAGTTTGTAACAGGTCCATGATCCCCTGAGTGCGTAGGGTGCCATTAATAATCAACTAAAAGATCTTAGCATTTGTTCTTAATCTCTATGTAAACTATTTCTATTTAGATTCATTGTCTGCAAATATATTTTATCTGGGTAGCCTGAAAATCTGGCATGATCTGGTACTCCTTGAATTATGTTTGAACACCTTTGCTTTAGGGGACCAAGGACGCTTAAATGTGATAACTAAACATTAATCAGCACTAACATATATGTGGCATGTGCAGATATCAATTATTTGATCCCTAATAATCTTCAATGCATTAAATCAAAGGTTGTTTGGTTCAGTGGTTTGTTTCAGAAGGAACCAAAAAGGCTTATATTTTTATAACCCTTTTCAATCTTTAATATGGAAAAGTTGAGCAGATATTCACAATGTTGATCTAAGGCATTGTAATGATTGTTTAGGAACTTGGATGTGTTGTGTTTTGGATGATCTTGAGCAACGGTCAAATATTCTATTTTTGCAGTGAGGTTTCTCAGTACATTTACCACTAGTATCTTCTCTTTTGTCGACCTCACAATGTGTTTTGTCAGTTTCAAACTCACCCTGTTCACTATATTGTCTATCCCTTTCTTCTCTAGTTAGTCAGTCTTCAGCACTTCCTTAGGTTATTTTCACCTATTATTGCTACCATGTCTAGTATGGCAAAAATATTCTTGTACAATATGGTCTAAAATGTGTCCTGCAAAACCTACTTCTTCAAGTGAAACTGAATGACATTGACAGTATTTTCACATTCTGTGTATGAGAACTCCTTTATATTTCTATTTGTATTTGTATTTGGATTTATAGAGCGCCTTATCACCCAGGGGTCTCTAAGCGCTTGTCAGAGGGTGCACACAGTTCCAGTTGGAGGGCCAGTTAGGCATTGCCCATGCCTCCTGAAACAGCACAGTTTTCACTTTTTCCTAATGGGTAGTAGACGCGTTTCTTTGCGCAAGCTCTCTGGAAGATTATTCCATGCAAAGGGGATTGTGTAGGAGAATGCGCGCCCTCCTAGAGAGGATAGTTTGAACCGAGGGCAGACCAGCAGTGCGGCATCTGCCGAACGTAAATTCCTGCTGGGAACGTACGGAACTAGCCGTTCTCTGATGTATTTTGGGGCTTGCCCGTACAAGGTTTTATGCGTAATGCACAGGCCCTTGAACTTAGCCCGCTGTCTTACCGGCAGCCAATGGAGCTTGTAAAACATTGATGACGTGGGTGGCTTAATCATCATAATAGTGTTCACTGATCACCCTATATGGGCCTAGGAAGTGGCCGACCAGGAAAAGTGGATGGCTTCCAGATTGTGTATGTCCAGGTTTTTAGTGTATCACAAGAATAGAAAGTGGTTCACATCTTTTGATAATCTCCAGGTCTTGATAGAAAAACCGTAGCCCCTTCTTTTTGAACAGACATTGCTGTCTGCTACCTTTCGTTATCATCTCACATAATGTTGATTTACTGTGCCAACAATTGCATTATGGCAGTCAAGTTTAGGATCTTGTGGAGGAAGGAAGGTGGTTTGATAATATCAGCTCTTTTGGACGATAGCTGTGTTGGAAAACTAGTACAATATAGCATTGGGTGGTCTGTTGTTCAAAATTTACTTTGTTGAGCTAGATAAATGAGTGACATACACTGTGAATTTTAATAGCTCTGCCTCCACTTTGAATTTTCTTCTTTTTAAGGGAGGTTTTGGGCTTACCGGGACCAGCTCATCAAAGATAGAAATATAGTTGTCTGAAAACCACAACTACATAAGACCTACCAGTTCAAACATGTACTCTTCAATCATGTCATGAACCAATCTGTTGCAGGGATTCTGCTCATGCACAGAACTATGCACAGGAAAGCAGGACCTCAGTGAATTTTGATGTAGCAAAAAACTCACCTCAGTACCCAGAACCCCTAACTGACTAGCATCAGTGTCTCATTAGCTCTCCGTCCTACAGAAAATCTACCAATGATTAGACAACCCAGAACATGCGACTTAGGGTACTCTCAGGGATGGTGGGAATCAAGAACACTCTTTCGTTTTTATTCTTATACCAGTCCACAACGTGAGTAATCAGAGACATGGAAAAGTTTAAAATGTTATGTTATCGGCATTTGAACTCTCATTGTTGGACGTGTGCAGTGCAGAATACCCACAGCCCTGGTTGATAGTCTTGTGAGAAAAAGGTTTAAGACCACACTGGACATTTCCAATGGGTTTTTCGGTCATAACCTGTCCTCTATTAGTAGTCAATGGACAGCGTTTACTTCTGGCGGCAAACAAGGACAGTTCAACAGATTAGCCATGGGCTATAAAAATAGCCCAGGCGTCTTTGCTGCACGTGTTGTCTCTCTGTTGGAGAGCATCAACGCTGATGCGTACTCATATGTTGACGATATTTATCTCACAGACGACGAATTATGGCTGCATCTGTGTCACGTTGACCACATCATTGTCATGTTTGAGGACTTTGGTTACAAATTTAACTTTGCGAAATCACACATTGCAGAGTTCACAGTGTTGTTTCTGGGCTATGTGCTCAACAACGAAGGTTGAGGTTTAGCTCCTCACTTCCTGGAGAAGTGCGCACTGTTGCGTGCTCCAACAACTCTGAAAAAACTACAATCTTTACTGGGTTTTTGGAATTTTGGGCATACTTACTTTCCCGATTATGCCCAGCGTATCAAGCCACTATATGCCTTGATACAACCTACTTTTACCAAATCTTGCTGCAATACTGCATTCTTTGCAGTCTGATCTTCTTGAATCTAAATACTTACGGCACGTGATAACCACACAAACCTGGTAATAAGAATTGTGCCAGGCGTGGTGGGTTTCACGTACTTGACGTTTAATGAAGGAGACACAGTCCCTATTGCTTACAAGTCACACTTGTACACTTTGGCTGAAATGCCCTTTTCTTCTGTGGAAAACTTTTGACTGCAGTACAGATGGCGATTCTTAAAGAAAGAGCACTGTTGCAGAGGAAACAAATGTTGGTTGTTACACTGTATCCTGCCCTTGAGGCGGTGACAAGAGCCAGTGTACCAATTTCTAAAGCTTTGCATCCGCGTTCGATACAATGGGCCACTTCCTTGACGTCTATCTTTGATTCCTCAGTGCAAACTCAGGAGTACTTAAAATATGAATTTGTTCATCCTGCTCATTTGACCTTGCGTTCACTTGAGGATTACCATTGTATCATTTACACTGACAGTACAGCGCAACCGGCGAAGGAATCGGAGCATGCTTATTCAGCGGCCTGCCAATAGTGTGGGTACCATGGTGAATGGCGAATTCAAGTCCGATGTCGTGCACACGCAGACATTAGGGGACTGTACCGCCCAGATAGGCGTGCTCTGGTGCTTGCATTAGAGTTTGCTGATCCTCGTGTGACTACTCTTATTGTAAGTGACTCTTACTACTGTGTTCAGTCTTTCAATGACAATTTATTTTTTTGGACTCAGAATGAGAATTGTGATTCTAAAGGTAGCACAATCAAACACAAAATGCTTTGGGTCGCAGAACTTAAAGAACGTCTGCCTCTTGTGAATGTAATTCATACTCTTGGTCACCAGAGCATAGGGGTGCACACTGTTGGTAACAGTCTTGCTGACGAAGCAGCAAAGACAGCAGTGGCAACTTACGTAGTAGCAGCAGTTGCACGTTCCAAAAGTTAGATTGATGATGACATATTGGCAGTCATTGCTGCAACAGAGAAGGGAAGTGATTACTGAGCCCACTCTTCTGCAACATTCTTCACCTGATCCTTTCCGACAGCCTGTGCGAAACTAGGGAGGATTACCTTCTCCCCTCTCGGAGCCGCCAATACGAAAGGTGGGGTCCAATCCGCCTCCGCTAATAAAATTTCATATGTAGAGGTCTGATATTCACAAAAAATCCCTTAAATTTTACGTTGTATGTCACCCTCAATCAAAAGGACTATATCATATAGCCTGCCAGGGGAGCCACTCTAGTGTTAGCAGTTTCCACTGTGATTAATGTGTCAGTTGCTGTGGCCTTCAGATACGGACGCAGTGCTTGCCGCACTACTGTAACCTCGGCTGCGCTGTCTAGCAGCGTAAGCGTCCATGTCAGGTTCCGAAGCTGTGTTCTCACTATCTGTGGCATACCTTGCGGTTAAAGCAGCAACTTTCTTTTTCTCAAACTGAGGACGTTGAAAGTTGTCCTGCTTGCCATTACCTTCTGTTGGGTGGGGTTGCTCACGTCCTTGCGGGGTACCCCAACCTCTGCCACGTTCTCCTCCACCGGCTTGTGAGAACGATGTTTCCTGCAAAGAACGAGGAGAACGTTGATAAGGAACCTGAAATCTATCAGGAGACTTAATACTCGTGCGGTCGCGCAAATCATATGTGCGCTCAGTAGTCACAGGCATTGGTGATGCAGGACGCTTTTCCATTTCTGTTTAGGAAAAACTGGACGGTTGTCTTTATTAGACTTAGCCGTCTGAGTTTGCAGTGGAGCTGCTGATTTAGCAAAAGGCTTAACACCCAAACTATTGCGGCCAATGGTTTTACAAACCTCTGCAATAATTTTCGGCAACTGCCGGGGTTTATTGGCTTCGGGGACAGCTCACAAAGCATTGGACACCTGGAAGTTAACCGCATCTCCCTTGACACTAGCAAGGTTGAGATCAGAAACTACGTCAAACACTCCGACAAGTCTCATTCCCAATTTGACAGCCGCCTCTGGACCGTGTTGATCCTGAACACGCTTGATCACGGAGGGTAGGACAGTCATAGAGGGTGTGCTGAAGCACTTCACATAGACTGCCGCAAATACTTTACCCCAGGTCTCACAATCGGTCGCCTCAGGCACCAAGTCTTTCTGCAAACTAATGGTGAGAATCCTGTGTTTCTCCACAGGAGTCGTATTAGGAAATACTGCTTCCAGTTGATCAAATTTCTCGGCAAGCCAAAAAGGCATTTAGTCCTTATCTTGGGGCGCTTGCCCATAACCGAATTAACCATGACGGAACTGATTTTTATCCTGGCCGGTCCAACTGGTTGCGCGGCAGCACCAGGTGCCCCCACCTGGATGTTGTGGGAATCGTATTACATGAAAGCCCTTGTACCCGGACCATGGTGGCATAGAGTAACCGTAACTCATCTATAGGGACTGTTTGGTAACGTGGATGTGGTGTGAACCTGGCCAAGTGGCCCCAGGAATAGACAAGGGACCTAACCGAACCGTAGATACTCTGTGGGGAAGGACACCATTGAACCAAACTTGACGCTGCCAAGCAGAAATTGGTATGTCCTGTGTCCTATATGGGGCATAGGCCACAGGCACCACTGAGTGAGTGTACTTATGGAATGTACCATCATCCGCATTCACAGCAGCAAACGTAACCCAAGAGTAGAAAAGCTCAAACGGGAAAGCTGCGTCGACATTCACCACAATGAGCACCGCCATACCATCAGCGGTTACCCCGTACAGCGTCAAATGATTCCGGAGTGGTACGCGACTGCTGAGCAATATCAATATCACCCATAAGAACGCAGTACAGAAAAAAAACAATCTAAATGAATTGTAGCACAAAAAGGGTAGTAATTCAAACATGAACCTTTTTATATCTCAAGCTTGAATGAACCTATAACACATTCGTATAGGTAGGTTAATCCGTCACTTCAGTTATCCGGAAACAGTAGTGATGGTATTGTGGACTGATATAAGCACTAATCGAGCGTCACAAATATAAGACCAAATGTTAGGTGCGCCATGTTGCAGGGATTCTGCTCATACACAGAACTATGCACAGGAAACCAGGACCTCAGTGAATTGTGGTGTACCAAAAAACTCACCTCAGTACCCAGAACCCCTAACTGATTAGCATCAGTGTCTCATTAGCTCTCCGTCCTACAGCAAAGCTACCAGTGATTAGACAACGCAGAACATGCGACTTAGGGAACTCTCAGGAATGGTGGGAATCAAGAACACTCTTTCATTTGTATTCTCATACCAGTCCAGAACGTGGGTAATCAGACACGTAAAAGTTTAAAATGTTTATTTTTAACGACGTGCTCTAAGATGCAGTATTTTGGCTAACATAAACAGGCATATGATTAGAAATAAAACAATTAACATTGTTACAATTCCATAAAACACAAAGGGAGAAATCATGTTACAATGATAGCGGGAACAGGTCTTATAGCGTCTTGTGAACCACCCTCCCCTGCTAGGAACTAGGTTTTCTATTAATAAAAGAAGGTCTCTTAAGCTTGAATGGGGAACCCCATACCTACAAGATCAGCAGAGCTGAATCATATCTCAAGATCAGCAAAGCTCTCTACCTCTTGAAAGGTTTTTTCCAAGTGCCCAAATCATGCATGCAGTACGATATTAAAGGCACCTGAATTTCAGTTGGTTGCAGCTGTGTGCATGTTGTGTCTAGAGCGTGGGTCGATCAACCTGAATAACAGCATACATTGTTATTATGACCTTGAAGGCTTCTGCATGCAGTGTACAGACTAAAGTCGCGGTGTAAGTCTAGGAATGTGAAAAACAGACCATTCTCATGCAAAGAAAATCAAGCAGTTTAACTTACAACAACAGTTACATATAGTGTTGTGTGCAAAAGCTGCAGTGTGGAAAAATGGGGTTTAAACTTCTAATATGCTTATGCTAACTTAGCAATGTGGGCAAGCAGAACCCTGTCTTCACTACAAATCTTTATAGGTATGGGCTAAGTGGGTCTGCCTTTTGGAGTTATTTTTGGTAGCTGATATATGTGATATACACTGTGGGTTCGTTCATTAGACATGACTTAACAGTGCCTTATTTTATGCAGTATTCGTATCATGTGTTGCTGTAGATACACATAAAGTGCACACTCCTTCCTTCTAGTGTTGCGCTCGGATGGTTACAACTTATTTTCCTTCCAAGAAGTTTTTTAAGCCACTGATTCAATGGCTCCTCTTCAAGGCAATGTGCATGGTCATCAGCTTCATCTTCAAATTGCTTTTCTCCACCATCGAGCTTGGATGTGCACGCTGTAGCTCGCTGTTGACGCCCTTTATTAAGGCCTACTTGACCGGGGAAGCTGAAGCTGACATTGATCATCCCCCGCATTACACAGTCCAAGATTTCTGTGACCAGTCAACGAAGAACTGACTCGACGACCACTCAATATCTTCCATCAGGACTGGAGAATGTTCCAGGAGATGTGATGGAATGGCCCCCATTTTGAAGGTGCCCGCAGTGCTACTCAAAATACCTGCCCAACGACCTACACGTGGTCTGAAATTTGTGGCTCTCTCCAGAACACGATGACCAGGGCTGTGTGGCATGTGAACAGTTTAAGTCTAAAAAGCCTTCATGATACCATTGGGCAAGCCACTTTGCCCATAGCATGGAGACCACCGCCAAACAGGAGGTGTTGGAGGGGGTCATTGGTGCCAAAGAGGAAGGCGAGTATGGGAAAATGACTTGGCAATAGGCCGGCTCAATGTAGCAACTGGAGACTCCTACAGCAGCACCGGAGCCAGCGATGAAGAGGGGCAACCATCTTTCTCCATTTGAGGGATCCATGATGTCGAGACGGAGATATTCACAGACCCGAAGATGAAGACACCTCCATGGGTCATCTGTACTGATACCCTTTCAGTCAGACTCATAAAGCATGGCAGCAAGACTTTTCAGTTCCATGCCCTAGATGGATCATCCCAGCAGTCCATTCAAAGACACACATCTTGGTGCTTCATGACCTAGTGGTTCCACTCGACACCAAGAGAAGGCTTCAGAGCTGAGAAAGGACAAGAGGCTTCTCAATCCTAATCTGACCCCTAGCTATAAACTCAAAAATGGTGTAGAGGAACTGAAGCCTTCGATCTCCGGACCCCGCGGTTTCGGCTGAAAGACATTTCAGCGCCGAAGTCAAAGACATAACTGTGCATTCGAGGAAGGGGAATGCCCTATCCTCGAAAGACCTAAACAAGTCCCTGATTTGCACCAGTCAACAATAGATCTACATACTGGCAAACTCACTGCCCAAAAAAAAGGCTAGAGTTTGTGGAACCTTTAATACATACACCACCAAAGTAACCTATAGTCCACAAAGGCACCAGCTAACACCACCACCAATACAACACACCTCACCTGCATATTTTCTCCCATCACAGCCACCTACACATTCAGCCACTGGGAATGTAGAACACTATTCTCCAGGGGATCACTTAAAGGGGCCTTCATACTACTCATAGAGCCTTGACAACCCATGGGAACGTTAAACCACAGGATGATCCAGGCCTTGAGCCAATCTATATTAAATCATTCTTCATAGACGACATGACCAGTTATTACACTGTTATAGAGGACTGCAGCATACTATATAGTAGACACACGTCACAATTGAGGAGGAGGACTTCCTGGTGGAGATTTTATCTAGAGCATAAAAGTCTGTCCAGTACCTACCAATGATAAAATCAATGCTTAAACATCTGTAGATATTTTCAAGGACCCAGTAAAAAAAATTAGGGTACCTTCACCTAAGGTAGAAAGAAAGTATAAGGCTTCCCCATCAGACCCACTCTACATTGGGGGGCATTTATCTCTAGATTCTCTAGTAGTGGCTACCACACAGAAACACGTGACAGCAGAAGTGACAAGAAATGCACCTTCTCATGACAAGTAGAGTAAACGGATCGAGGCTGCAGGGAAGAGGGTGGATGTAGGTAACACCAACCATTGGCGCATTACCAATTCCATAGGACGGCTTTCCAGATAGATCCAAGCACAATCGGATGAGAAGGAAGATCTTCTCCTTCACCTCTAAGATGAAAATAAAAAGAAAAGGGGAAACTTAGTCGCAGAAGAGAAAGATATCTAATGCTACCTTTAGATGAGCACTAGATGCATCTGACACTTCAGCGAGGGGTATTAATTCTACTATCCTTTTAAGCAGACATGCATGGCTGGGTACATCAGGATTCAAACCTGAGGTGCAACAACACCTTCTAAATGTGCCCTTTGATGGTGGACACCTATTTCACCCAAAGGTTCATGAGGTGTTAGTGAAAATTAGAAAGGACACAGCCGATAAAAGCAATGGGTGCGCTGTAAACACCTGCCTCAAGTCAGTCCTTTCTGAAGTAACAGGGAAGGGGTGGACAGACTGCATCCATCCCAGATCAGGAGCAATCCTACCAGCGACAACAGTAGGCCTACCACCAACAGGGTAAAAAAGGTTTTGGTAGGGGAATCATACAGAGGCAATGAAAACAGGGGAAAAGGAAAATGTGTGCCAACTAAAGCTGCAGACTCCACCACAAAGCATTGGCTCCCTTTGCGTCCCCCACCAACCACACAATGCCTGTCGGGGGAAGACTTTTGGGGTTACAGACACAGTGGGCACACATCATGTCTCAACAGTCGGTAATGCCATTAGTACAGCATGTTATTGTCTAGAACTCCTAGCAACCCCAAAGAACATTCCTCCATGCAGACATATCCTCAGCCCTCAACACTTACATTTTCTCAAGGAAGAAGTAAAGGTGCTCCTTGCCAAAGGAGCCATCAAACCAATTCCAAAAGGGTAGAGGAATGTATTCACTGCACTCCTTAATCCCCCAAAAGACGGCACATTGCAGCCTATTCTAGATCTCATTTGACTCCACCATACATCACATCGGAAAATTTTCAGATGATGACCTTTCAGGATATAATCCCACTTTTGAAGGAAGGCGAGTTCATGCTAGCCCTCGAACTCAAAGATACATATTTCTACATTACCATCCACCCAAATCACTGCAAATTTCCGAGGTTTATGCTATGTGGTCCCAATTATCAATGCAAAGTTCTACCATTCGGAGTAACAACAGCACCAAGGGCATTCACAAAATGTCTGGCAATAGTAGCTGATCATCTGCGAACACAAGGTATGTGTCTTCCCTTCTCGAGACAATTGCCTGATAAAGAGTGCGGACACAGTCAAATGTGGATGAATACACAAGCTACTATCTCCCTGCTCCACAGATTGGGCTTCACCAGAAATGCGAGAGTCTCATTTGGAACCTCTTCAGATCCAGCCGTACTTGGGGGATGTTATCAATACTGTCACATCCAAAGCTTATCCCAATCCTCGGAGAGTTTTGAATTTCCAGAACCAACTGACTCTAATTGAGCCACATCATCACCTGCCAGTCAGGACGACAATGCGTCTCCTGGGTATGATGGCTTCTTGCATGTTTACTGTGCCCTATCCAAGACTGCACATGCACACCTTACAGGAGTGCTTAGCAATGGTCACAACTTGAAGGCAGTCTGGAGGATCTAGTGTTCATTCACTTCACAGTTCATCGTTCTCTGCAATGGACGGACAGCGACAATTTGCTGCAGGGAAGGGCTTTCAGAGACCTACTTCCGCAAGTGGCCATTACCACAGATGCTTCACTCATGGGATGGGGGGGCCATGTGTTAGAAATGACATTACAAGGAGAATGGACTGCTGAACAAAGAACTAATCTAGAGCTCCTTGGAGTTCAGTTAACGCTCAAGACCTTCCTATCATATATTCTTCACAAGGTAGCCTTTATAAAAATGGACACTATGACAGCGATGTATTACATACAAAAACAAGGAGACCCTCCTCATTATCTACCCCTGTCTCAGCGCAGAACATATGGGGATGAGCATTACATCACCACATTCTACTCCTGACAGAATATCTCCCAGGAGTAGACAACCAGGTTGCGCACCTCCTAAGCAGGATTCAGCAACAAGTTCACAAGTAGACACTCCATCCACAAGTCCTTGAACCATACTTCTGAAAAATGGGGTACCCCAAACCTAGACTTGTTCGCAACAGCATAAAATTGAAAATTCCAGCGCTTCGCCTCCAGGTATCATCTTCCACAGTCAGTCGGCAAAACACTATGGAAGAACTGATCATGGATATTTACCTACTCTTTTCCCACTCTCCCACTGCTTCCATATGTAGTGAGGAAGCTCAGGCAAATCTCCCTCACTCTGATTCTAGAAGCTCTTACATGGGCACGGCAACCATGGTGCCCACCATAACTGGAATTGTCGATGAAGCTTCACAAGAAGCTCTCCAATTGGCAGTACCTTCTCACACAAAACAATGGGCTAGTCAGACACACCGGTGCCAAACAGCTCAATCTAGCCTCTGGCTCCTGAAGTCGGAGAGTTTGGGCACCTAAGTATGCCATCAGAATCTAGGGACATTCTTAAAGAAGTGAGATCCCCTCTCACTAGAACTTGCTCTGCAGCTAGGTGGAAAAGATATGTATGTCACTGCTTGGTTCAACATATTGACCCTATTAAGTATTAGCCCTTTGATAGATCATGACTAGCCAGCAGACGTCAGTGACTAGACCTGCTCTTCCACCACAGAAACATGCCGGTTTCCCCGGATACAAGCAGCATACAGTGTGCGTCATGTGTACTGCTTTTTCTTTTCTTGGAGCTTAACGCTCCCGGCAAGCAATGCTCAGCCCACTGCGATACTTCTTGCCTGGTCCATGCAGTGTTTGGAGACATGTGCGGCCCCTTTGTTTGCAGGTGGATGTTCTGTCATATTTGCCACACTTGAGCTAGAGCATTTGGTACGTTAAAACGTGCATTTGTGCTGGGCTAGCAGGACTAGCTACCGTAGGCTGAGGTGGAGTGGTCGTGGAAGCCCTTGCTACCTAGTGTGACCCTACTGTGAAATTTGATGTTGGGACGGCTGCTGTAACCAGCAGTTGGTAGTAAAACTTGATCCTCCTCTGCAATATATAAGTACCTGATACCTTAGACCTTAAAACAGCTACATCCACTACCAGTGCAGTGCCAGGCAGGGCTGTGTAGGGGACTAGGTACCACAACTGTGTCTCTACCCTGTGGAGTTGGGGTGGGTTAGAAGGGTAGCAGTGAGGTGATTGGGGTCACTTTTCCCACAGGCCTGAAGTTCGCAGTGAGTGGGAGGAATCCAGTGCTCTGTAAAAAAGTAATGTATGCTTGAGGACTTGAAAGGGGCAACTTTGACTGGGAACATACTATCCTTTTTTGAGACCAGTCTTCTGCTTGGCAAGAATAGCTAAGAATTGTCATGAAACTTCCTGGACCATTACAATTACAATGTTTTAATGCTTGAAATATGCATTGCCTGATATAAAGAGAATTAGCTGAGATCCTGTGGTGAAGGCGGTGGCATTAGAAGAGAGTTGGCTATAATCAAAGGCTGTTCTGGGCATATTGAGAACCGCGAGAATTAAGACGCTAACAAACCTCACCTAACTCTCTTTGGGACTTTCACATCATCCACTAAGAGAATATGTAAAGGATCTTCCTTATTAAGGTGGTTAAGTCCCATGATAAAAGGGCACGTCTGGGGCTCATGTGAAGGTGGTGGTTTGGTGAGGTGGTGTATTGTGGATAGAAAGAGGCTAAACACCTCATCATGTAAATAGCTCTAAAAGGCAAAATGACTTTGAGTAATCCTGGAAGGACTGGAAGGCCATTAACCCTATGAAATCGGAATGGAAAGGGGGTGAACACTGATATTGGTCCACTGCCCCCTGAAAATCCCAGTGTGGGTAATGCGGAGGGTGGAAAGTGCGAGATATCCAGCGAGCCCAACCTGGGAGTCATTGACGAAGACGGGGCAACTAAGGCCTCACAATTGGTAAAATCTATAACGGACTTGCTGGAAAAGCATTTTACTAACAGAGTTGAAAGGAATGAAAGTTAAAGAATTTCAAGAAAGAACGGCCTGAGAAGAGTTCAGGCCTGTCATAATAAGTCAGAACATGAGATGCAAGATGCAGTGGGCTTGAGGGTACAAAGATTGGTACCTAGACTGTCATCTCCCCCCTGTATATTTAGAGAAATCCCTTTAGATAACACTTCCAGTAGAAATGCCAACAGGAAAGAAATGGACACTTTACAGGAGAAATTCAAGCTGGACCTTGGTCAAGATGATAATCTTCTAGACAGCGGTCTTATGTCTCATACCCTTCCAGACTGCCAAAACTGTAGCCGAGGGAGCCCCAGGAATATGACCAATGGGAATAAATTGTGTACAAGACTTTCCCTTATCCTGGAATATGGATATGTCCCCCACTTCATCTTCCTCCTGCTGGACATAAATGTGTTGATGCAAAAGAATTTACAAGACATGGTTGAGGCTACCTTTAAATCACATCAAATAAGTAAGAGTGTGGCCCGTGAAGGAAAATGATAAGCGAAACTGAAATTGAGTAATCTGGGATTGGGCCCAACTGTAGTAAAAATAATTGAGACGCCCTGAAAAGTAAGGGTTAGCATTACAGAATTTGGACAAAGGGAGAGCGTTGAAGATCTCCCCCTCCCCCCCCCCCCCCCCCCATGAAAATCCAGAAGGGGCAGCAGGGCTAGCCATGATGGAAAAGTTTAATTCGGTAAAGGCGAAACCCCTAGCAGGGAATATGGGAGGTAAAAAGGGAGATGTGCTGTGCAGGGATAATGCAAAAACTTTGAGTAAGGGGGTAAATGACATGTACATATTTATGGCATCAGGCCAAAAGGGAAAGCAGGGTAAATGGAAGTGAAATACTTTATATAGGTGCACCCTTCACCAGATATTTTTAAAATGCCCAAGTCTTTGTCTATTTACATCAAATGATTTAAAGCAAGTAGGCCTTGTTTCAAGTAATTCAGGGAGTGAGGTGACACAGGTCTTATTGTTCTCCCATCTAGTAAGAGATGCCTCACTAAAAGCAGAAAGTGAATTGTATTGCCAAGGAATAAGGCTTATATAAGAAGAAGAATTCTAAAGTAAGAAGGCCCCTGAAAAGTGATTTGGGCTTCCAATCAAGTAAAACAGCACTTTCAAGGGGACTATCAAGGTACAAGACATAGAAAAAATGGGAGGGAAAGTGCACTAAGGATTACTTTACCTGATGAAGATAGAAGTATTAAAGAAAGGGAGGTTTTATGTCCAAATCGCTATGCCCTTCTGACCTTCAGACAAGGAAATAAATAGGCCCTGGACTTATTCAGTGATGTGGACTAGAGAAGAAAATCTGCACACAGAATTACATTACTCTCCTGGAATATACATGGAATAAAAAACCTGATGAAACAAGAGATTTTCAAACACTTAACATATGAGATCTTGTGTTTCCAAGAGACATGGCTGTGCGCAGATCACCCTCAGATTGATGGCTTTCTACAGGTCTCCCAGAGAGTGGTTCAGAAAACCTCAGGATGCCCCTCCGGCTGCATCCTAACACTAATATCCACCGCAATGACCTCAAGGATATGATAAATTAGTACAAAGTCTATATGGATTTTAATATTTGGTATTCTATTATGTAATGTGCAGACAGTTTTTGATGGTATTGTTCTGAATATCTATCTTCAAACTGGGGATTATGCTGATCACAATGCCCAGTTGGGCATTTCTAAGGATGATTTGATTGGAATTTTCCTGAGATTTCAACTATATCTAATTAATGGTTGTTCTAGGAGATTTTAATCGCAGACTAGTTTCTTGTACAACTGATCTATTGTATGAAGAAATGCTGCCTTCATATACTTTGCACTATACTGTCAGAAAGCCCTGTCACATCGAGGGATTTATCATTGTTAACTTCTTCTCTTTCAATGTCCTAATTAGGTTAAACAGTCGCACACCTATGGATATTCTGGAAAGGAAAACATATATATATATGGTAATCAGAACTGTCCAATTGATTATGCCTCATGTACTCCTGGGCTCAAAAGTACGTAGATCAAGTTGAAGTTATTCAAACGGGAGGTAGTGATCACCTTCCGCTACATCTAGCGTTAACACTGGGAACTGAGCTGAAAAAAGAGCAGGTTCTCTCACAAGAAATAGTTTATCCCAGATGCCGAACAACAAAAATAAATGGGAAGCATTTAACCTTGCTAAAAGATTATCAGCAACATTATACGGTAGGTGGTAACAGAAGATGAGATACCTATAGATTTTTTATGCTGGTATGAGAAAATAATCAAGCAGGTGGTAGCATATTTGAGGGATAATCTAACCAGGGAAAATAATAAGGGGAAGACAATCATGCTTGGAAAGGGTATTGCAATTTGTGGTTTGATGAAGATGTAGGACCCTTAAAAGCAAGATAAGAAAAAAAAACAACAAGACTCCCCTGGAATATTGAGACCAAAGCCCTAATTACTGACCTTACAAGAGAGTATAAAGGGTTAACTGGGTATAAGAAAAGGTCATAATAGAGGTGACCAAAGCTTGTTCCAGATTGAGCTTGGTGAGACAGGGGCAAAGTAGAGGTGGTAGGCAGGAGAAGATGCTTCGATACAATTTCTGGAGGAATTTTACAAAACTGAGACTTCGAACATTCCATGTCCATATAGAGTTAATGTAGAAAATGACACAAGGAAGCAGTTCTCGTTGAGGACTGTCAAAGCAACCATATCAGGACTAAAATTGACAAGAACAGCTGGGCTGGATAATCTACCAGCAATAATTGTACAATTAAATATTGATTAGTCAACCAGCTTGTTATTTCAAATCAGGAAGGACGACATAAGAATGACAAGCAGCGTCTCAGAGAGGTGGTAGGGGCACGCAAGAGGTGTTGTGGGAGGAGTGACAAGTTGGGGGTAGACCGCATAGGGCACGGGTACTCATAGTGCGGGCCAGGGGCGTCCCGGCAAGCCTTCCCTGGAGGCCCGCGGACCGTGCTATGAGTACCCGTGTTTTTTTTTTTTAAAGAATCTCAGATTCAGAGACTCTCTGTGTGGGCCGGGCGATTTCCGTCAGAGTGGGGCTGCAGGGGACTAAGAGGTGAACAAAGCCTCATTAGCATGCAAATGGTCTTTTAAAGACCTGTTAAGTGCTCGGGTGCGGCTGGCTGGCTTGCTGAGTGTGTGTGCGCCCAGAAGCTGTCATAGCCCGGGCACACACAGGCAGGGTGAGATGAAGAGGGAGAGGGAAGGAAAGGGAAGGAGACAGAGATAGACAGACAGAGGGAGAGCAAGGGAGGGAGACAGGCAGACAGAGGGAGAGAGAGAGCAAGGGAGACAGAGGTAGACAGAGGGAGAGCGAGGGAGGGAGACAGGCAGACAGAGGGAGAGCGAGGGAGGGAGACAGGCAGACAGAGGGAGAGCGAGGGAGGGAGACAGAGGCAGAGGGAGAGCGAGGGAGGGAGACAGGCAGACAGAGGAAGAGTGAGGGAGTGAGACAGGCAGACAGAGGGAGAGCGAGGGAGGGAGAGGCAGACAGAGGGAGAGCAAGGGAGGCAGCGCGAGGGAGAGCGAGGCAGACAGGGAGAGCAAGGGAGGGAGACAGGCAGACAGATGGAGAGCAAGAGAGGAAGACAGGCAGACAGAGAGAGAGCGAGGGAGGGAGACAGGCAGACAGAGGGAGAGCGAGGGAGGCAGCGCGAGGGAGACTGAGGCAGACAGGGAGAGCGAGGGAGAGTGAGGGAGGGAGACAGGCAGACAGAGGGAGAGCGAGGGAGGGAGACAGGCAGACAGAGGGAGAGCGAGGGAGGGAGACAGGCAGACAGAGGGAGAGCGAGGGAGGGAGACAGAGGCAGAGGGAGAGCGAGGGAGGGAGACAGGCAGACAGAGGAAGAGTGAGGGAGTGAGACAGGCAGACAGAGGGAGAGCGAGGGAGGGAGAGGCAGACAGAGGGAGAGCAAGGGAGGCAGCGCGAGGGAGAGTGAGGCAGACAGGGAGAGCAAGGGAGGGAGACAGGCAGACAGAGGGAGAGCAAGAGAGGAAGACAGGCAGACAGAGAGAGAGCGAGGGAGGGAGACAGGCAGACAGAGGGAGAGCGAGGGAGGCAGCGCGAGGGAGACTGAGGCAGACAGGGAGAGCGAGGGAGAGTGAGGGAGGGAGACAGGCAGACAGAGGGAGAGCGAGGGAGGGAGACAGGCAGACAGAGGGAGAGCGAGGGAGGGAGACAGGCAGACAGAGGGAGAGCGAGGGAGGGAGACAGAGGCAGACAGAGGGAGAGCGAGGGAGGGAGACAGAGGCAGACAGAGGGAGAGAGAGGGAGGGAGACAGGCAGACAGAGAGAGTGAGGGAGTGAGACAGACAGAGGGAGAGCGAGGGAGGGAGGGAGAGGCAGACATAGGGAGAGCGAGGGAGGGAGACAGGCAGACAGAGGGAAAACGAGGGAAAGCGAGGGAGACCGAGGGAGAGCGAGGGAGACTGAGGCAGACAGGGAGAGTGAGGGAGAGTGAGGGAGGGAGACAGGCAGACAGAGGGAGAGTGAGCGAGGGAGACAGGCAGACAGAGGGAAAGCGAGGGAAAGACAGAGTGAGGGAGGGAGACAGAGGGAGGGAGACCTCAGAGTGAGTGAGGGAGACCTCAGAGTGAGTGAGGGAGACCTCAGAGTGAGTGAGGGAGACCTCAGAGTGAGGGAGATCTCGGAGTGAGGGAGGGGGAAGGAGAGAGAGGGAGACAGAGGGAAAGAGGGAAGGAGGGAGAGGGAAGGAGGGCGAGGGAAGGAGAGGGAATGAGGTAAAGAGGGAAGGAGGGAGAGGGAAGGAGGGCAAGGGAAGGAGAGGGAAGGAGGGAGAGGGAAGGAGAGAGAGGGAGACAGAGGGAAGGAGGGAGAAGGAAGGAGAGAGGGAGACAAAGAGAGAGTGATACAGTCAGAGTGAGTGAGACAGAGGGAGAGAGGGAGTGAGGCAGTCAGTGTGAGTGAGACAGAGGGAGACAGAGAGACAGAGGGAGAGAGAGGTAGAGATAGGGAGGGAGAGAGAGAGAGGGAAGGAGAGAGAGAGAGGGAAGGAGGGAGAGAGAGAGAGAGAGAGAGAGAGCGCGACAGAGAAAGAACGAGAGAGAGAGAAATGTGTGTATGCCGGGTCTGGTGGGTCAGTGGACGAAGGCATTTGCTGCAGGGACCTGTGATCAACCTCATGGTCATTTTTTTTTCTAGCCCCGCCCCCTCCCCCACTGACCCCGCCCCCACCGGTGCGGCCCTCGGACACAAACCACACTGTAAATTTGGCCCCCGAGACAAAGTTTGTGAGTACCCATGGCATAGGGCAATGCAGAAAGACGCACGCATTTTATTCTTTCCCAATAAAGCAATGCCAGCAAAGACGTGCTAGCGGTTGCAAGAAACATCAAGGAATATATTTGCTTATTTGTCTTTTTAAATATATTCTTTTAATGGAATGTAACCAAGTCGTTCCTTGCACCTACAGTGCTACTACGTTTTGCTTACACTGTTATGTTAACAAAGAAAGACTCGAACAAGGTTCCCCAGAGGGAAAGGATGTGGCGCAGGGCTCAGAGGCGCGGACTCGGCAGCAGGCGATCTGTGTTCAAGTCTCGGCCTCAACTCAACATCCTGCGATTCTGGGCAAGTCACTTAATTTCCCCCAAGGGCCGGATATCTACTAATGAAATGTAAATAAAGCAAACGGAAAAAAAAACAAGCGTCTGAGGTTTATATTGTGTCTAACACGGCAAATATTAGATGTTATAATTTCACGTGTGCTTATTTATTGTATTTATAATGTGCCTCATCACTCATAAGATAGAGTAACTAGGAACATGTTAAAAATTCATACTTAATTTTTCTAGAGGATGACAGAGTCAGCTTTATGTAGCGGTCTAGCTGCCACAAATACCATGACCCCTCACCCCCTGGCCCGGAAGAGTCCCCACACTTTGTATCACTCTCTGGCCAGGCGTGGTCAGAGAGTTTAAATAAAGGGGCGGAGGTCACTCGTGACTTCCGTCCCAGAGTGTCTAAGAGTGTGACTGTGTCATCATTTAGCTCCTGCAGTACTTAGCTGTGTCCGTGGCGTGGAGCCACTTTACACGTTACAGGGATTCGGACCCATGACCTGCTCATCACCATTTTGTTCTAAGTGACCTGCATTTAACGCATTGAGCCAGCCCTTGTCTAAGGGTGGGCGTAGTTTGCGAAGTAGCGCTACGCGTAGCTACACAAAGTGCACTCCGCACTACGTGAGCTATGCGTAGCACTACGCGAACTACGCGTAGCACTACGCGAACTGCATAGTAGTATGTTTGCACTGTGCAAGATGTCGTTTTCAATGATTGCACAGTGCGGACAAGAATCCGGCACTTGCAATCATTGAAAACGGCATCTTGCACAGTGCGAGATGTACTTTTCTGCCGCTCGAGTAGATTTTTACTCGAGTTGCAGCTTTTTCAACGCAGACTGGTAGTTTTTCATCGCGAGCTGTCGCGAGCATGCACGACCATTCATAATGAGAAACCTGACCTCCCTGCGTTGAGAATCTCGCCGGGAGGTTTATTTTCCATGCTCGCGATCAGCAACTTGATGTTGCTGATCGCGAACAAGGAAAAAGTCTTGCAAGGATGTCATTTTGCTTGCTCGGGGTCGCCAACTTGACATTGAGGACCGCGAGCAAGCAAAAAATGACCGCTGCCCTACGCTACGCATGTTTCCACTGTGCTACGTGCAGTTCGCGTAGTGCGAAGTTGCGCAAACTTCACAAACTACGCAAGCGTAGCGTAGTGCTTTGCCCAGGGTTAATGTATACCCAACAGATAGTTTTACATCATTTAGAAAAATTCAGGAGAGTGTCCCTGTGCTTCATGTGTTGTAAATATGTTCTTACGCAGATATTTGTTTTTTTTACGTTTGCTAGAATGGCAGAGTCCTTGCTGCCTTTATTCGAACTCATGGTCTGCTGACCCCCACTTTCATCCAAGTGATGAGCATGCAGCATGGACATCCCTCTGCTAGCTGACTAATAACTGTGCAGCTCTCAGAACAAGAAAAAACATGAAAGTTCATAGCTTCCACCACAAGAGGGTGCAGCAGAATTCTTCTCTCTCCACTCTACCCATAAAAGTTTTATGAGAAGACACATCCAAAACAATAAATAGCACATTAAGTAGTTCCATAAAAACGTTTCAAATAAATCTCCATTTCCCACCCCAGCCTCAATGGGAGAGGATGTGGCGTAAGGGACAGAGCTGCCAACTTTGGAGCTGGGGTACCAGGTTTGAGTCTCGGCATGGGCTCAACATCCTATGATTCTGGGCAAATCACTTAATCTCCCCCAGCCTACCAAAAATTAATTTGTTCTTGTGAAACGTAAATGGTAGTCATGTAAAGTGCTCCAATAACTTCAGTCCAGTTACTTAAAACAATAAAATGCAAATAAACATGATTTCCACAATGAGCGTAAAAAATATGAAATTCCCACGTGGAAAAAAAGCTTGAAGGAGGGAGAGAGTGTTCACAGCTGTTTAAAACTAACAGATGGACAACCAGACGGAACCCTGAGGCTGTGATGCACAGACTGAGGGAGGAGCCATCACCCGCTGTGCAGGAGGAAGCATTAACATGTTGCGATGGCCAACAAAAAAAGGAACTACTGTGTGAAAATGCCTGGGAGGGAACCAAGCACCCAAACGAGGGACAATTACAATGAATGCATCAATAAAAAGGCAGCATTTCTGAATGGCACAACAAATAACGAATGGCAATGGTGGGTGTGCCAAAGCCCACAGAGGAGAAAATAGTCTTGCAGACAGCACAAGCACTGTAAGCTCGACCTAAAAAGGCGATGCAAGTGCCCCTAAAAATTATAGGAAAGTAAACCTCTTAGATGTGTGAGGGAAAACCTTCTTGAAAATACTCTTGGGGATGTTGAAATAATGGTCCGAGACCAAATGTATAATCTCCATGGAGTAAGGTGGGTTCAAGGAGGGCAACTCGTTTATTGACCACTGCTTCAGTTTATAAGTTATAGTGCAATAAGCCATGGATCGAAGAGGAAGTTTGTACTGTTGATTCATGGATTTTCACTCGGCGTTTGATATGGTTGACTGGCAATTACTATGAGAAACAATGAGAATGTATGAATCACCAAGTGGTTTGCTTTTAATCTTACAAGAAATTCATAGGGATATTAGATCTCAAGTGGAGCTTGATGAGCAAGGCTCATTATCAAAGGAAATATATAGTTGGGAATGACCTTAGACAAGGCTGTGTGTTGGCGCCTCTGCTATTTTCATTTTTTGGCACAGATCTACCCAAAGTTCTAGAAATAATAAATAGCTTCAGCCCAAAGATGAACGGTACCCATTTTAACTGTTTCTTTATGCTGATGATTTGGTCATTATGGACCTAACAGAAATAGGTTTACAGCGAAAACTTGATGTGTTCTTTAAATATTGCAAAAAGAAAAACTGCCAATCACTCTGGATAACACTAAAGTGCTCCTGTTTGGGGAAAAAAGAACTGTAAGCACAAATGGTTGCTCGTTGGAGCAGAAATAGAGGTGGTTAACAATATAAATATCTGGGAATGTGGTTCACTGATAAACTGACATAGTAAGACCACTGTTAAAAGATGAAAGCCGAGGCGTCTGATAAGAAACTCCCTTTATTCACTGCTCCGCTCTCCAGCAATGACAATCCCCTCACATGAACATTCTAAGAGCAGCTTCACAGGAAGCTACCAAGTGCGCGATCATCATCGGGGTGGCTGGAACACACCAAGGTGGACACGTTGTAAATAGGTGTATATAATAACATAAGATTGTAACACATCTTCCCCCCTATAACCATTGCAATAAATGACTACCCTCAATACAGTCTAACATAACATATCTCCCGGAGGAAGTTCATTTGTAAACAATAAAGTCTTTATGCCATCCAGGTGTCTTGCGTGTTCTTTGGGTAGGGGTGACGTCAGATAAGTGCTCAGAACTGGGAAGGTTTTGGGTCTGTCTATTTTGTTTTTGTTGAGCCCTTACTAGTCTGTCCATGCTCCACATTTGGTCATCATCTAAAATGACCGTGTTTCTTTTGACTGCTGTTATGCACCTAGGTTTGGAAAACGTGCTTTCAGGATTGCTACATCTTGGATTTTTTATGCAAACCCATTCACCCACCTTCCATTTTGGGTTCTTAGTACCATGTTTGGAGTCATAACGCTCTTTGTATTTGTCTTGATGGTCTTGAACTCTGTCAGTGAAAGCACTCATGTCCCTGGTGATGAGTGTCCCTCCCCCTAACCAATTAGGGAAGAACTTGGTACAGGGTTTTCTCCCTCTTGATGCTGAGAAAGGAGAGACACCTGTAATTTGGTTGGGTGAGGTGTGGTAGGCCCATAACATCTCCTGAAGACCTTGCTCAAAGGGAATGTTGTTATTACTGGCTAATTGAATTCCGCCTTTAACCATGCGGTTCATCCTTTCTACCAACCCGTTGGCCCTGGGACAGTACAGTGGTGAGGTGATGTGTTTTATATTTAGGTTGTTGAGAAACTCTGTCATGCTATGGGAAACAAACTGGACCCCGTTGTCAGTGACTATGGATGCAGGTATGCCTTCCGTAGCAAAGGTGTCTCTCAGGAACTGAATTACAGATGCGGTGGTTATCTGGCTGACCATTTTAACCACTGTCCAATGCGAGTGGTAGTCAGTTAGGACTATGGCAAATTTCTTAACTACTCTTGGTAGATTAAGTGGACCAATTATGTCGAGAGCAATCTTTTCCCATGGTTTACTTGGAACAGGAAGCGGGAAAATTGGGACCTTCCTAGGTATCTTTGACTTATCACTTCTACTGCATGCTTGGCAAAGCTTTACTTTCTCTTCTACCAGAGTGTCCATGTTGGGGAACCAGTAGCTTTCACGTAATCTCGCCTTAGTTAAGCTTCTCCCCAAATGACCTTCTTGTACTAGGTCTATATTTTGCTTCTTAATGCTTCAGGTGGGATTAATTTGTCCTTTCTAAATAATAATACTTTGTCTATGCAAAGTTCATTGCGAACCTCCCAAAATTTCCTTGTGTCAGCATTCAATTGTTCTTGAGACTCGGGCCATCCCTGTAACGTGTATGCCTTGAGTTGTGTCATTGTGCTATCAGAGCTCATGTGGTCCAACCATTCTTTTGAAGTAATGGTTGATAGCTCAATCTGAAGGATGGGGTATTTGCCTACCTCAAATTGTTCTTCCCTATTGAGTGGGCTCCTAGAAAGGAAGTCTGCTGCAGAGTTTTGTGTACCTGGCACATATTCTAATTTGAAACAAAACCCTTCCAACCCCAAAATCCACTTAGCAATTCGAGGGGTGTTACAAGAGTTGTTCTTGGGATTGAACATGAATACCAAGGGCTTATGATCAGTTCGAATACAAAACTGTATGCCCCACAAGAAGAATTTAAAGTGTTTTACCCCCCAAAAGCAAGCCAAAGCTTCTCTTTCCACCACTGAGTAGTTCAACTCCGCTTTGTTTAGGGTACGTGAAGCAAATGCCACAATTCTCTCTTTGCCTTCAATAAATTGTGACAAAGTTGCCCCCAACCCTTTTCCGCTTGCGTCTGTGGTGAGAATGGTTTTTCTGTTATGCTCAAAATTGCACAGATATGGGGCGGAAATAATGTTCTCTTTTACTTCTGTAAATGCGCGTTGGTGTTCTTCCAACCATTGATATGGTACATTCTTTTTAGTTAGTTCCCTTAGGTTAGCAGTGAGTTCCGCAAAATGATTAACGTATTTTGCCATGTATTCTGCCAGTCCAAGAAAAGATTTTAGTTCTTCCTTATTGGTCGGTGCAGGGGCATCCTTTACGGCCTCGACCAAGCAGAACTTAGGTTTGAACCCATCTCTTGATATACAATGTCCTGGGTAGTCCACCGATTCCACTCCCAGTTTGCACTTTTCTTGTTTGAGGGTGAGTCCCGCGTCCTTGAACTTCGAGAGGACTTGTCTTAGGTTATGGTCATGCTCCTCTTCGTTGGCACCGTAGATTAGGACATCATCCTGAAAGCAGAGTGTCTTAGGTATACCATCCAGAATGCGCTGCATCATTTTTTGGAATACGGTAGCCGCCGATGCTAGCCCGAATGGCATGCGGGAGAACATGAAGGTTCCCAAAGGAGTGGTGAATGCCGTTAGTCTCCTGGATTCTTGATGTAGCTCCACCTCATGATACGCCATGGATAGGTCTAACACACTGAAATGAGTGGCCTTCCCCATGGTGCTCAACATTTCATGGATGCGTGGCAAGGGATGTCTTTTAACTAGGATGCTGTTATTCAGATCTCGGAGGTCAATGTACATCCTAATATCCTGACTATTACTCTTCCTGGCGATAACAATGGGTGCCACCCATTCTGTGCAATCCACAGGTTCAATGATCTTCAATTCTTCTAGTCTGTTTAGTTCTTTCCTTAGAGGTTCCCACATCAAGTGGGGAATGGGTCTGGTTTTGTGCACCACCGTTTTAGCATTGTGTTTCAACTTGATTTTATGTTGATAGTCTTTAAGCAACCCTAACTTTTCCGAGAAGACTTCCTTAAATTCTTTGATATGCTCATAGTCATTTCCCGGGTTGGTGCACAGTACTTTTTCCGGATGATTGGGGTCTAATTTAATTCCCAATTCTTTCTGGTGTCACCACCCTAATAAGTTCGATCCCTTTTCCACAATGTAAACTTTGCCTACTGTGGTGCGGTCCTTGAAAGCAATTATGGATTTGAGCATTCCCTTCATTGGAATAGGGTCTTTATTATATCCACTAGGATTTATGTCTGCTTTTGTTAGTTTCTTTTGTTCTTGGCCCATTATGGCTATGAAGTCAGAGTAATTCACTAGGGTGTATGGGGAGCAAGAGTCTGCAAACATTTTAATCTTCTTTCCATCAATGTTGACATCACATTCCGGATATTCTTGTTTCTCCTCCCCCGCTTCGTTGACTTGTAGAATTATTTTCTTCACCTGGGCCTTGTCTTCTCCTTTATTGCTCCACGTTTTCTTTGGAAAGCATCCACACAACCTTGCCAGGTGCCCTTTCTTGTTACACTTCCTGCACCACGCCGACTTTGCTTGACAATTGGGGTCATTTTGCTAAGTGGTTGTTGCTTCCACAGCGGTAGCATTTTAACTTTGAACCTTCTGAATCACTTGTATGGCTTTGTCCAATATCCTTCTTGTTTTGTGGTTTGTAAGTCTCACCCTTAATTTTACATACTTCATTTTTTTCCTCCGTGTTATTTATTTCCGCTACTTTGTTCTCAGTGTTGTTCATTTCTTTTATACACACGTCGGTATGTTCAATGGACTTTGCAATTTTAATTGCTTCCTGTAGGTCTGGTTGCTTGTGCAAAAGCTTCTTCTGTATTTCTTTGTTATTTGTACAACGTACTAGCTGGTCTCTGATTAAGGAGTCATTTAAATCCTTGAAGTCGCACAACTTGCTGAGACCCCTTAGTATAGCTACATAAGTTGAAACACTCTCTTGCTTTCCTTGTATACGGCTGAAGAATTTGTGCCTCTCTAAGACTATGTTTATTTTATCCCCAAAATGAGCTCTTAATTTCATTAGTGCTATGTTGTAGACTTCCTCATCATCATCTTCCTCTTCCGGCTCAGGAAGGGATTCAAACACTTTTCTTCCTGTTGGGCCCAATTTGTGCAATAAAATATGTTGCTTCCTAAATTCACTGAATTTCTCTCCACCTATTGCCACCAGATAGGACTCAAAAACCTTTTCCCATTCTTCCCAAGGCATGTTGGGTTCCCCACATTCATTCAAGAACGATGCAGGTTGTGTCATACTTGCAGCTGCCATGATGAACTAACAGAAAAGGAACGTTGGTCTCTGTGTCAGGGTGTACCTGTGGGCGACCTGTGAATTCCTAAGAATATAATTAAAGTTATACTAAACCGCACTTATCAACAAGTAAATGGTTCATTAATACATACAACACTTAAAATTAGTATTATGCTTTGTGCTAATGGCCTAGGCAAAGCAACACATTAACTGCAAATCTACTTCCTTTAACTTGCTTACTGTAATTTTAAACCAGCTTTTAACAAACTAAGGCACAATGACAGGTATACTGTCTTTTAATGTAACTGTTCACAGGAAGATGTGTGTGCGTCACCACAGATTCAATTTTCCCAAAGTATGACACACACAGGAGTGCGTATCTCCGACGTTTGCCTTAAAATCAGTTTAGTGTGCATGTCACCATGAGGTGCTTAATTGCACACCGGAAAGGATGGCAAGCTTCCTATACTACAATCTCAGACAGGCTTTTTTTTTTTTAATAGCAAGGCTGAGCCTGTCAGCGAGTAAAGCACAGGCAAAGCAATCCTCTGATACTTGAATGGCAAAAGTTGATTTAAAGCACTAGATTACGGTTTGCTTTCATGCCCTGAGTTTCTTGGGAATTACTAAGCGAACGATAACAAAGGTGCACTGCCCTCATGCGCCAGAAACGCGCTGTCGCACTCGCTTCAGCTGAGGAGCCAGCAGCTGACTGGAACAGAACTCTCGAAGGTGACAGAACGTGGCGCCTCCAGTGAAGCAAAGCAAAGCTCACACTTGGCGTTATTTCTTCCAGATTACCACCCTCATTTGCTTAAATAATGAGCCTTCCTTCGCGCTCAGACACCAATGCGATAATAATAAGGCAAGAGTCAATTTCAGTCGCGCTTAACACAGAGGTTGTCAGCGCTTTCCTGCTGCAGGCGCTCCCAGCACAAACCTCCCTTCACGCTCAGCTAAGAGAGAGTTAAAGTTCAATTTAATTTAGAAAGGGCACTTCCAAACGCTCCTTGCACGAAGATGTTTACATTCAGTCAGCGCAGGACAGATATATTTAGCTAAAGCGTGCCGTTCTCTGAATGCTTTCCGCATCCCACATTGACCTCTCTTATTGTGCTGAAAATACTTCTACTTGGCTTTCCGAATGATTTTATACAGGGAACTTTCCTGCAGCTGTCAGCTGTTCCTCACGATCGTTTGCCAGGCATTATCCGTTAATTAATGTAAAACAAAACCTCACCAGATTAGTTGTCTGTTGGTAAACTCTGGGAAGTTTCACTCATGGAGACTGTACGATGCTCTTCAAAGAGGTTCTTAATTTACTTGTACTTTCTGCCAGAGTTCAATCAAAAGGGGAGGAGCAGAGACATCTGTCCCCTTCCACAGATCGTCGCCACTGTTAAAAGATGAAAGCCGAGGCGTCTGATAAGAAACTCCCTTTATTCACTGCTCTGCTCTCCAGCAATGACAATCCCCTCACATGAACATTCTAAGAGCAGCTTCACAGGAAGCTACCAAGTGCGCTATCATCATGGGGGTGGCTGGAACATACCAAGGTGGACACGTTGTAAATAGGTGTATATAATAAAATAAGATTGTAACAACCACATTGAAGTATTACAGGTAAAAGCACTTTCAAATGTAAGTTGCCTTACGAACTTTAGTAATGCTTATGGAAGGCCGTCCTTAAGACCAGTTCTGGCTGCCTTTCATGCTATGATTCAGCCCCAACTCCACTATGGAGTGGAAATGTTTAGCTTGATTGGATAAACTAATTGTGACCTGGAGGAAGGTAGGTGCTTGAAATGTCTTTTGACTCTGCCACCCTCCTCGAGGATTCAGGCTATTCGGATGGAGACTGGCCTAACAGCTTGGAATTATTTAGTTTACGCAAGTGTTATTACTTGCTGCCTGCTGGTGATACCTGTCTGGTTCTAACACTGCCCGGGACTCTCCAGCCACTATCCAGTTATCCTTGAATACCGTCAAACATTCACGGCCGCGGAGCGCACGACTGCTGGGACTCCATCTCCCAGGAGGCAGTGCGCTCTCGCGGGACTTCCAGCGAGACTACCCCATCAGAAAAAGCATCAGTGGCTCCCACGGTGCAGGGCGCGCGCGGGCTAGCCCGGGCCAAGGGCGGGCCCGTCCCAAGCCTGTCGAAGCCAGGAGGAGGCAGGGCAGAGCCACCCCCCCTTGCATGGGTGATCCAGAGTTGCCAAGGACTCGGTCAGTGATATCTATACCATTTACATTGGACCTTTTTGGACTATTGTTAATAATTGTGTTTCCTTGAACCTATAACAACTTACTATGAGTAAGGGTAACCGCAAGGGGGCACGGGGTCCTGGGCTCGTGGGCACACTTGATGCATTTCTCTTGCCGGCTGAGTCTGTTCTCATACATGAAAGTATTACAGGTAAAAGCACTTTCAAATGTAAGTTGCCTTACGAACTTTAGTAATGCTTATGGAAGGCCGTCCTTAAGACCAGTCCTGGCTGCCTTTCATGCTATGATTCAGCCCCAACTCCACTATGGAGTGGAAATCCTTAGCTTGATTGGATAAACTAATTGTGACCTGGAGGAAGGTAGGTGCTTGAAATGTCTTTTGACTCTGCCACCCTCCTCGAGGATTCAGGCTATTCGGATGGAGACTGGCCTAACAGCTTGGAAATATTTAGTTTACGCAAGTGTTATTACTTGCTGCCTGCTGGTGATACCTGTCTGGTTCTAACACTGCCCGGGACTCTCCAGCCACTATCCAGTTATCCTTGAATACCGTCAAACATTCACGGCCGCGGAGCGCACGACTGCTGGGACTCCATCTCCCAGGAGGCAGTGCGCTCTCGCGGGACTTCCAGCGAGACTACCCCATCAGAAAAAGCATCAGTGGCTCCCACAGTGCAGGGCGCGGGCGGGCTAGCCCGGGCCAAGGGCGGGCCCGTCCCACGCCTGTCGAAGCCAGGAGGAGGCAGGGCAGAGCCACCCCCCCTTGCATGGGTGATCCAGAGTTGCCAAGGACTCGGTCAGTGATATCTATACCATTTATATTGGACCTTTTTGGACTATTGTTAATAATTGTGTTTCCTTGAACCTATAACAACTTACTATGAGTAAGGGTAACCGCAAGGGGGCACGGGGTCCTGGGCTCGTGGGCACACTTGATGCATTTCTCTTGCCGGCTGAGTCTGTTCTCATACATGAAATTGAGCTCACCCAAAGGAGACTTTCCTTGGAACCCCATCTAGCTCCGATTGAAGATCCCCGAGTTGGTCCCCAGTCATCCCTAGATCCAATCACTGACCATTCACCACTAGTTTCCCTTAGGTCCCCTCAAACACAAGCGAATGACTCACCATCTGCAGTCATTGTTCCCAACTCTCCTATCCCTACCCCTTCCCCTCCGGGCCAGATTCGAACACGCAAGCAACACTTAATCCAGGCGGAGGGATGGGAGGGGGTCACCCTATCTAAAAAAAGGAAAGCAGGCGTTTTGCCTTTAGCCCCACATCAAGCAAGTAAAATTGCAAAAACGAAAGGGGTGGTTCGTAGCAATAAAAGTAGCTCTCATGTGGCCACAGATGTAAGCATTTCTAGCTCATCAGGCAATTGTGCTCAGGCCCTTCAATGCCAGGCAGTGAATGACCGCGAAGATCGCATGCTCACAAAATTATAGGAAAACATTGCGGTAATGCTTGAGCCTGTACTAACCAAATTGGCAGATATTAATGCAAGGCTCAATACAATAGAGCAACATCTTCTTTTCCCGAAATCCCATACACGTAATGAGATCGCCAGTGACCCTAACAAACCTGGACCGGTAATAGTGCATGCGAAACCGGCGATTCCCTCTGATGTTGTAGTCAGTACACATAAAACAGCGCTTGCTCCCTCTGAAAATTTTTCCAACATGCAACCCACAACAGCAAGGGTGGGGTTCCCGAGGGAGTTGACAGAGGCTAGTGACTCAGGAATGATTAGGGGTGGCTTGCCTCATCACAAGGATTCCCTTAATTTACCACCAGAATCCACGCCATACACTCTCATACTTACTAACGTGCCATCATCACACCCTGGTTCTGAGGAACACTGGTCAGCTCTCAGAAATAAGGCCCTTCATTTATTAAACACCAGAACAGGGCTGGGCAGTCATCTTTTTCAGGAATTTAAAATGATCCGTAGAACTTCCTGGGTTGGGACCTCTCCAAAAGTAGGCAGTGGTGATTGTGTGGTTGTGAACTTTGGGTCGCCGCAACTAGTAAAAACGATCTTAGAAAGGGCAGGTGCTAGACACCTCAGCAGGGATATTTGATATTTTGATATTTTGATGGGGTATTTATAGAGCGCGGCGTTCGCTCCGAAGGGAGCATCATGGCGCTAAGAGTCCTTGAAACCCAGCCTCAAGAGGTAAGAAGAAGGCTATATGGCAGCTCTGGACCAGTCGTCGGGGAGGTTATAGATCCAAGTTTTAAGGAGTTTTCTGAAGGGCTTTTCTGAGGTCTGTTTTCTCAGATGACTGGGCATGCTGTTCCAGGCCTTGATAGCCAGATAGCTTAGAGATTTACCACCTTTTAACTTCAAGTTGAACCTGGCAGAGGTCATGAGATTGTCTTGGGCAGAACGAAGAGAACGAGTAGGAAGATAGTGAGGGAAGCGTCTGGTTAAGTATTTAGGGCCGGTATTGTGGAACGCCCGAAAGGCAACAGTAAGAATTTTGAAGAGAATTCTCTTATGAAGGGGTAGCCAGTGTAGGGCTTTAAGGGCGGCAGAGATTGAAGATCTGCGGGGCAGTTTGAGAACCAGGCGGGCGGCCGTGTGAAGGACGCTTTGGAGTTTGGTCTGAGTGGATTTTTTTAGTCCCGGCCAGGAGACCGTTGCAGTAGTCGATGCGGGAGATTAAAAGGGCTACTGTTACTGTTTTTCTCGCCTCCAGGGGGAGGAAGTCAAAAAATTTCCTGAGAGATTTAATGATCCCGAAACATCTCCCGGCGACATTACTGGCGTGTTGATCGAATGATAAATCTGAATCAAATAAGACACCTAGGTTTCTAGCCGTGGAGACGGTCTGGGGGGGGCAACAGAGTTATCCGGCCACCAAAGGGCTGGGCAAAAGGAGGTGTTCTTCCCGATGGGGAGGATCTCTGTTTTATTAGAGTTGCAGCGGAGGTGGTTAGTGTCCATCCACTGGAAGACCGCAGTAAGACAGTTCTTGAGATTGAGCTCAGCTGTGTCGGAGTTGTTTTCTAGGGGTACAATCAGCTGGGTATCATCGGCATACGAGGTGACAGGTATGCCGTATGATTCAATCAAGGCTAGAAGAGGGATGAGGTAAACATTAAAGAGAAGGGGACTGAGGATGGACCCATGTGGCACTCCAGAGGTGACCTTTTTTTCCCCAGATAAAAAAGGGCCAAGGGCGACGGTCTGGGACCTGTCGCTGAGGAATGACTTTATCCATGATATGGCAGAGTCTGAAATCCCTATACCTAACAATCTGTTAATCAGGATAGAGTGGGATATGGTATCAAACGCTGCTGTGAGGTCGAGGAGTATAAGAATGGCTCTCTTCCTCTGGTCTTGCAGCGTTTTGATTGTTTCAGTTAGTTCAATCAGAGCTGTTTCCGTTGAATGTTTAGGACGGAAACCAGATTGTTGTGGATGGAGTATATTGTGGGCATCTAGGTAGGATTTGAGCTCTTTGTGAACTAACTGTTCTGTAATTTTTCCCAGGGCCGGAAGGAGAGTGATGGGGCGAAGATTGGTTAGGTCAGTAGGGGATTTGTTGGCCTTCTTCATAAGTGGTTTAACGACACCCTTTTTCCAGATGCGAGGGACATGTCCGGAACTAAGTGACAGATTGACTATGTTATTGATGATAGGGTTGACAACATCTATGATTTGGTGGAGGATCTTGGGAGGGCAGGGATCGGAAGGGGAACCGGATTTGCAAGATAAAATAGCTTCTCTGGTCTGGGCTAAGGTGACAGGAGTGAAGTTTTTGAGACTGCCACCTGAGGATTCAAGCTGGGCAGGACAAGGGAGCCCATGTGGGGTGGGAGGAGGGGGGAAATTTCTTTGTATGGAGGTGATTTTGTCATCAAAGTACTCCGAGATTTTATCGCACAAATCTTGAGAAGGGGGAATTTCAGGTTGGAGGGCTTTTGGCTGAGTGAAGGATTTTACAATGGAAAACAGGGTTTTTTGTTTCTGGCTAGCTTCTTTGATAGCCTTTACGTAATGGGTTCTCTTGGCCGATTTGATGTTGGAGAGGTAGTTTTTCCTCAATAGTATATAGGCAAGACGGTCGTCGATGTTGTAGGTATGCCACCATTTACGCTCAGCTTTCCTGCATAGCAGGTGAGAGGTAGCTAGGTCAGGAGTAAACCAAGGGGCATTTTTTGTTTTCTTATGGGTTCTGCCGGGGCGAATAGTGGGGGTCCGGGTTTTAATTTCTTGTGTGACCCACTTATGGAAAAGGTCTGCATCCCTTTCAATGTCGCCAGATAGAGCGGGAAGCAGGGAGTGAGAAATTGGGTTATAAGTGAGGTTTTCCTGGACGGTTTTCCAGTTAACAGAGAAGTCACAGTGTGGATTGGTTTTTTTGGCAGTTAGAGAGTGACAATTTTTGATGTGGAATGGGACCAGGCTGTGATCCGTCCATATCTGAGGAAGGGGGGGCAGAGTAGAGAGGGCGAGCAGGTTAGTGCAGACACCATCAAGTGTGTGTCCTAATGAATGGGTAGGTAGAGTGACAGTTTGTTGTAGGTTGAAGATATCAAGTATCTGAGAGAAACTATGGGTTTGTGAGTCAGATGAGGACTCCAGGTGCAGGTTAAAGTCTCCTAAAAGAGTAAAATGGGGGTAGCGGAGAAGGAAGTGTCCTAGGGCGTCGCTAAGGGAGTCAAGAAATTTGGAAGTATTGCCGGGAGGACGGTAAATCAGGCCTCCTGTGAAGGAGTGGGATTGGCTGAGTTTGATGGAAAAACCCATACCTTCTGTGTCAGTTAGGGGTTCTAAGCTGAAAGTATGGCAGCTGAAGGTGCTTCTTAGGATGATAGCGACGCCACCGCCTCTACCTTTAATTCTGTCCTGTCTAAAAAAGGAGTACCCTTGGGGGAGGGCAATAGAAATAGCAGGGTTGCTGTCTTCTGTGAGCCAAGTTTCTGTGATCATGAGGCAATCCAAATCAGAGTCTATGATGAGGTCGTGTATATCTTGGCTGTGTTTACACATGGACCGTGCGTTGATCAACCCGCCTTTGAAGGGGGGTAGAGGGGCCATGGGGGGGGAGAGGGTGGGGGATGGGTGGGCTGGCAGGAAAGTGAGAAGCCAACGGCAGTGGATGCAGCAAGATGGGCCGGAAACCTCTGATAGGTCGAGTTGACAGGGACAGGTCTGGTTACCTCGTAGACGGTGGAGGTCACTAGGGAGGTACCTGATATGTGGGGTGGTTAGGGCAGAGTTTCCTGCACCTGTCGCGGCCTTGGCGCGGACGGGCGCATACGGGCTTGCCTTAGGCGCGCCTTCGGCGCGCAAAAGGCGCTCCCGCTGCGCTCGTCCGCTGCGCTTCCTAACCATGCACATATTTATAGAGAGGGGGCGTGGCCTAAAGGGGCGTGGTCAGCGCGCACGCCTGTGCTGATGGCGGCGGCTGGGAGAGGAAGAGCGCGAGCAGCCTTCAAATCGACTGTGCGCTTAAGAATATTGCAAGAGATGGGCGTGGAAACACAGGTAAAGGAAGAGTGACACCACACAAATTAAAAGCAGTTTTTCTTAAAATCAAGCAGTTTTTTTTAACATCAAAAGTGCAAGAAATGCTTTAAAAGTACCTCCAGCTCCCGGCTACTTTGCCTCAGGACTGGGAAAGGATTCTGTCGGGCGCTTGAAAATGCAGCGTTTTCTAGTCAAGGCAGGGGGCGTGGCCTAAAGGGGCGTGGCCAGCGCGCACGCCTGTGCTGATGGCGGCGGCTGGGAGAGGAAGAGCGCGAGCAGCCTTCAAATCGACTGTGCGCTTAAGAATATTGCAAGAGATGCGCGTGGAAACACAGGTAAAGGAAGAGTGACACCACACAAATTAAAAGCAGTTTTTCTTAAAATCAAGCAGTTTTTTTTAACATCAAAAGTGCAAGAAATGCTTTAAAAGTACCTCCAGCTCCCGGCTACTTTGCCTCAGGACTGGGAAAGGATTCTGTCGGGCGCTTGAAAATGCAGCGTTTTCTAGTCAAGGCAGGGGGCGTGGCCTAAAGGGGCGTGGCCAGCGCGCACGCCTGTGCTGATGGCGGCGGCTGGGAGAGGAAGAGCGCGAGCAGCCTTCAAATCGACTGTGCCCTTAAGAATATTGCAAGAGATGCGCGTGGAAACACAGGTAAAGGAAGAGTGACACCACACAAATTAAAAGCAGTTTTTCTTAAAATCAAGCAGTTTTTTTTAACATCAAAAGTGCAAGAAATGCTTTAAAAGTACCTCCAGCTCCCGGCAACTTTGCCTCAGGACTGGGAAAGGATTCTGTCGGGCGCTTGAAAATGCAGCGTTTTCTAGTCAAGGCAGGGGGCGTGGCCTAAAGGGGCATGGCCAGCGCGCACGCCTGTGCTGATGGCGGCGGCTGGGAGAGGAAGAGCGCGAGCAGCCTTCAAATCGACTGTGCGCTTAAGAATATTGCAAGAGATGCGCGTGGAAACACAGGTAAAGGAAGAGTGACACCACACAAATTAAAAGCAGTTTTTCTTAAAATCAAGCAGTTTTTTTTAACATCAAAAGTGCAAGAAATGCTTTAAAAGTACCTCCAGCTCCCGGCAACTTTGCCTCAGGACTGGGAAAGGATTCTGTCGGGCGCTTGAAAATGCAGCGTTTTCTAGTCAAGGCAGGGGGCGTGGCCTAAAGGGGCATGGCCAGCGCGCACGCCTGTGCTGATGGCGGCGGCTGGGAGAGGAAGAGCGCGAGCAGCCTTCAAATCGACTGTGCGCTTAAGAATATTGCAAGAGATGCGCGTGGAAACACAGGTAAAGGAAGAGTGACACCACACAAATTAAAAGCAGTTTTTCTTAAAATCAAGCAGTTTTTTTTAACATCAAAAGTGCAAGAAATGCTTTAAAAGTACCTCCAGCTCCCGGCTACTTTGCCTCAGGACTGGGAAAGGATTCTGTCGGGGATGGTATTTGTATATTGCCTCTTGGGTTTTTCTATCGCAATACACTCCCCAAAACATTTAGAAGGGCTTGTTATAGGGGTGGGTCCCAGGCACAGAATCTTTACGATTATAATGTGCCTGTTCACAACAGATTTGAGTTTCTCTCAAGTCTGGAGGAAATAGATTGACTGAGTTGTACACCTGCTCTTGCCAAGATTTCTCCTATACTGGCAGACTTGGGAGGGGGCGGACCAGTACTAGACTTGGTACTGAACTTTTTTGTCTGGTGCCCGATGGAGCTACTTAGTTTAGCTATAGGGGAGATGGGCCGTGGATTCCCTCCTTGGTCGTCATCTACCCAGTCGGTCTTTAGGCAGACTTCTTTTCGTCTCTCCTTATTGTCTCTTCCCTAGCTCCTATCCTCTCTCCCGTGAATCTCTCCCCTTGCCTGCTACTCTGCCTACCCCCTGTCCTTTGTGCTCTTTGACTAAGCACTCCTTCTCCCCTTGTTGGGGAAAGATCCAATATTTATACTCTGGAGTCTCAGCGAACCCGCTGAGTGAGTCCACTGCGCCAAGGGAGCCACTCACACTTGAGGTATGGTATGGCACCCCTTGCCAAAGCACTCCCTCTCCCCTTTTTGGGGAAGGATCCAGTATGTAGGCCTTGGAGTCTGAGACCCTTCTGAGAGAGTCCACTGCGTAAAGGGAACCTCTCGCAATAGAGATAGGGAAGGGATACCACTTCCCCTGGGATCACAGCTTACTGGACTTTGGACGTTGCCTTGACTCGTCTACCGGTTTGTGTCCCCGTCACCTTTCCCCTCCTCTCCCCATGCTGTGTCTCTCACCCTCCCCTCCTCTTTCCCACCTTCATTATCTGTATACTTCCCCTACTCCAACCCCCTCCCCTGAATCTCTCACCCTGCCTTCTTTTCCCCTTACGTTTTTGTGCTTATTGTTTATCTCGACCTTACAAGTAACTATGTTGCCATGCTCTAAGAACTGTGTAACCTTTGTAACGATGTAACCTGTAACTATGATCTGATGCTCATGTAAAGCGCTCTGATACCTCCGGGTCTAGCCAGCGCTATATAAAACTTTTTAAATAAATAAAATAAATAAATACTAGGCCAAAATTTAAGTACTGCCCCACCTTTGCACACTCCTAATGGGTCAATATTGGGTATACATCTAGCCTCCCCTGGATTCACAACGGTATCCACTTATGGCCTAGACCCTGTAGAGAACGGCCTCGGTAATGAGACCAACTCTTTTGTACCTGGGTGTGGCTTATGTCCCCAGCCAGGTAATAATGACCCACATAATGACACCACTGGCCCAAACTTAGCCTCCTGGAATATTGCTGGTCTTGTTAGTAAAACCGTTTCCTCAGAATGGTCCCCATTCATTGAAGGGCAAGACTTTGTTTTTTTTCAGGAGACTTGGGCCGTGGAACCGGTTTTTCGCCCAGGATACCTACATTTCCCAAATGCTGCTGAACAGGGACTGCGGGGTAGACCCAAAGGGAATTTGATAACATGAGTGAGGCAGTGCCACTGTTATAAGCTTGAGGAGATCCACATTGACTGGAGGGACATCCTTATTATCAAGCTATACCAGGGAAGTCTTCCGGAAATGTTACTTCTCAATGTCTATTCCAGGGGCTTGCAAGGAGGCAAGGCTTGCAACCCTAGATCTGTTTCTATCTAACTATAGACTCCAGCACAACATTCTAATAGCTGGCGATTTTAATTGCACGTTCAAACCCCTGAATCTACACAATATGAATTTTACAATTGAAGAGGATGAACTTTGGTCTATCCCCTCGCTGGACCTTCCTGTAATAAAAAAGTGGTGCATTGCAGCACTTCAATTAAAAGTTTTCTGCCTTGAACACGGGGTGAGAGCAGCAAATGGGCGCACCAACTCAGACAAAGATGGGATGCCAACTTTCATTAGTGGGCAACGTGCTAGTCGTATTGACTTTTTTATGCTTAGCAAGGAGCTATGGCCTAGCCTATTGGATATGGAGGTCCGTGTTCGACCAGAAAGTGATCACAATCCTCTGTTACTCTCCCTACGTTATTTGAATTCTATTTTTGGAGAAGGGTCGGCACCTTGCCCGGACCATGTAGAGGCCCAATTGACTAATGATACACGCCGCCTCAAATGGTCGAAGGTGGCGAGCAAAGTCGAGCGTGTGAATCACATGAATGGGCTGGTAGCTAGAGCCATAGTCACTTTACAGGCAGATGCCGTGCAGGTACAAAACAGTAATAGAGTTGTTGAAGTTCACGAGCACATTTTAACTGAACTTAAAATGTTTTTTATTACTAAAAGTAAGAAGCAGATCAAACCAGACCACCAGAAGGCTGCTGATTGGTACAATTCTTCCTGTCGTACAGCATATAGAACCCTTGCAGCAGCAATTAGGATGAAAGATAGGGCACTAATAAGTAAAATTAGGATAGCGTATAAGGTGGCCCAATCTCAGGCCAAAAGGGAATGGGATGAAGAGCATTGGGTTGCCCTCTGGATGCTTGTTCAAGGAGAGACATGACGGCGTTCTGGCACATGGTGAAGTGGGGGAATGGTTCACCTGCTAACGTACCCACAAACCATGTGGAGCCCAAGCAGTGGGTTTCCCATTACAAAGGCCAATTTGCTAGTGATATTGTATCAAGTCCTATCTTTGAACATGCTATCAGTCACTCCAATTTTACACATAATAAAGCAAGAAGTGGCAAATGCTCTACTCCTGGTTCCCAAGGGCAGGGCCCCTGGGCTAGACCCCGCCGACCTGTTCCTCCAAGATACAGACATGTGGGCTGTATACATCCAGCTCCTAGCAAACACCATCGCTAAGGGAGCACCCATACCTAGTACTTGGGCAGGAGCAGTAATTCTTCCCATCTTTAAAAAAGGGGATCGGTCAGTACCGGCCAACTACAGGCCCATTAGCCTAATATACTGCATACAAAAGGTTATTGCGAGGGTGGTGCTAGGCAGATTCCAGGCCTGGTTGGAGGAATATGCTATTCTTTCAGACCTCCAGGCAAGGTTACGGCAATGCACCAGTAATGGGGACCAAGTCATGAGGTTTATTCTTATTTACTGACGCACTGTAATTATAGGGAAGGCTACCATCTATGCAGCGTTCGTGGACCTCAAGTCAGCTTTTGACTTTGTCCCACGTAACAAGCTGTGGTGCAGACTCAAAAGCCTAGGTATGCCGTTAGACCTCCTGGCATTTGCCGTGAAACTCCACACCGACAACTATGCCCAGGTCAGATGGGATGCGGGGGGTAACACCACACAAAAATTTCCGGTCGAGAGGGGGGTGAGACAAGGGTGTGTCCTGGCTCCCACTCTCTTCTCAATATATATTAACGGGGTAGTACAATATTTCGAGGATTTCCCTACTGATGCTCCATCTTTAGCAGGTATTAAGATCCTGCTACTAATGTTCGCAGACGACACCCTTATTCTCTCTAAGACCAGACAGGGCCTTCAACGTGCCCTGTCTAGATTTGAGGAGTTTAGTATGGACCATGATCTTATTGTCAATGTTGACAAAACAAAGTACATGGTCGTGCCAAACTTCTCAAAGGTCCTTGGTGTCGTCCGAATGAATGAGGGTATCCTGGAACAAACGGGGACCTTTTCCTATCTGGGGTGTTTTAATCGATAGAAAGCTAAGTTGGAAGCCACAAACAGATTGTCTTGCAGTTAGGCATGCCCAACTTACGGGTGTCCTGCTTAAGGAGCATAGACTATCTTACACAAAACCCATAGCACCCGCGCTTCAGCTCTATAATTCTAAATTTAGTGCCTCAATATTTTATGGGGCTGAGCTGTTGGGATACGCGAATTTGGATTGTTTAGTCATGGCTCAGAATAAATTCCTACGATCCATAATCGGTCTCCCCCAGTCTACCCCTTTAGTACCTCTTTATCTGGATTTGGGGTGTCAATCAATTAGGGATGTGGCACACTTTAGGATGGTTGCCTATTGGAGGAGACTTTGGGTGACCCCTGAACTCACACATTATGCCCTGGCTCTGGTGGAAGTCAGGGATCTGGATGTAAACAGGAAAACCGTGTGGTTTAGGTGTGTCAAAAATATACTTTCAGAAATGGGGTTGAGCCACTTGTGGACCGCCCCAGCTGCAAGTATATTTCCATTTAAAATAGAGCTCAAAACTGCCTATTGGGCTATGGTCAATATGAAGAGTTTTGTGGCTTCTCCCAGCTCCTCCCTGTCCAATGCCTTTATTGACTTTGAGCAGGAGCCGACTTATGAGGGGTACTGGGACTTAATTTCATCAACCCGCGACTGGAAACTGTTTCACCAGTACAGGGTGGGAACACTACCTATTAATGTTTTCACAGCTAAATGGGGTAACTCAAAATCCATCAATTGTCCATTCTGTTTTGACATGTCGGAAACATTGGGTCATATTTTCTTCATCTATCCAGCATATTGTAAACCCAGATCCAGATGGTTGAAACCCACATGTGCCAATTTGGGTACTAGGTCTAGCTTTGAAGCCCTTAGAATCTTCAAAACAACAACTGCTGGACCGGTTGTGGTTTCAGTAGCAAAGTTCTTAGGCTGGGTGTGGGTGCTTTGTTGGAAAGAGAAGAGTCATAGGCACTTGCCTACCCCATGTTCGGTTTCCATTTACTCTGAAATACCCACTATGCATTTCCCTGTACAGATATGACCCCTCCCCTGTTAATACAAAGTTCAGATTGCAGGCTACCTAGTATGGATCTGTTTTAATGATTTTATATTTATTTATTGTTTTACTATGAAAATTCATGGTGCTCGATATGTATATTTAATTAATAATTGCTCTGTTTTCTATTACCCATAACGAGTTGTCCCACTTTCTCTTTTATGTATATGCTGTTTTAACTTTTGTGATTTTATGAAAAATCGAAATAAAGTTATGAATTGAATTGAAAGTTATTAGATTTTGGAACACAAAGGCCCAGAGTGATTCCTTAAAAATCTCAATTCTACATCTAATCGAGATTAAAAATAGTGAATTAAAATGGGCACAGTCAGGCAAAGGCTCTATAATATAGGTAAAAGATTGGCAATAAAACTAAATGTACAGCAAGACAGGAATTGGCAAAGGTGAGCTGTGATCATTGACAATATATATGGCTAGATTACAAGATTCGAAATATTTTCATGGACAAAAAATCTGTACGCCACTTGATAGATTCTCGGATGCAAGAAACAACTTTTTCATACCTAAAACAGCTGCACAATGAACATATAAGACAAGAATTGCTAAGGTTTAGATGCAGGGGGAATCCAGTTTTAACCTGGATATAACATGTGCATTACGGAGTGTTATCACTTCTATAAAAAAAAAAGTGGGAGCGAGGTAAAATACAATTTATGAAATGTGCTAATTCCATAATGAATTCATTACATAATTGTTTTTATAGGTTTATAGAATTTTATATTTATGGGGCACTTATTTCAAATTGTTTTTATGACATATTTCAGGAGACATAGAATATCTATAAAGGAAGTGTTAGTAAGGTTATATTTATGAAATAGGCTGAAACCATTATGAAGGTTCACGAATTTGTCCTAGGTTTTTTTATGCCACTTTTAAATTATGGAGTATTTATTGTATGTTTATTGTTTTTATGATGTAATAGTTTAAAGACTATAGTCTGAAAAAAACAGAGTTTTGAGTGACTGAACCCTACAGTACAAAATGTATTATGCTACCTACTACATCTCCAAAGGTCAGATCTAGCTTACATATCCATACACATTCACCTTGCAGTTATGGCTGCGTATCTACAAAAAAGAGAACAGTGTTTACTGTTTAAATTGCCTGTTGTCAAAGCATTCAAGGAAGGTCGGAAAAGGATAATACTTCCAAGAACCACAGGCTCCAACTTGGAATCTCAATGTGATACTAACTAGACTCCTGGGGCCACCTTTTGAGTCCTTAGATTCCTATCCAATTCAATATCTTTCTTGGAAAGTGGAATTTTGTTGTTGCAATCACCTCTTTGGGAAGAGTTAGTAAAATACAATGTCTCACTTTAGAGGAGCTGTTCTTTCCATTGCATCGGGATTGAGTAGTCCTAACACCTAATCTAACATTTTTGCCTTAAAGTTCTGTCGTCCTTTCATCTTCATCAAACTATTAAACTCCCAGTTTTCTTTCCCAGTCCACATTTGCTACCTGAAAGAATTCTTAAGATGTTGAAAGAGCACTACTATACGACATTAACACTACAAAATAATTTAGGAAAACAGAACAGCTGTTTGTAACTTTCTCTAAACCCAGGCAGGATTATACTATATCCAAAGCAGGTATTGCTAGATGGATAGTCAAATGCATTCAAACTTGTATATCAAGGCCATGAGCAACTTACTGGTCCCCCTGATGGAGCTCAGATTTCACCTATCAAATGTATGCATTATTATATGACAAACGGCCACATGCATCATTGTAGGATTTTGCACTTCCTAAATTGCGAAAATTAAGGAATCGCAATTTAGGAATTGCAAAATCCTATGCATCAAGAAATCCTAAAAGTTTTTAGGCTTTCTTAATTTTCGGAAATTGCGATTCCTTAATTGCGAATCGCAATTAAGGAATGGCATTACATTGATTCCTATGGGCCTAGAGGCCCATAGGAATCAATGCCGTTTTGCATTTCTTTTTTTTTGCACTCGCAATTTGTTGATGCATTGCAAGGGTGCAGAGGGGGGTCCAAAGGACCCCCCCTGCACCCCTGAAATGTATTTTAAAGTGCATGTTTCACACACACATGTCCTAAGGACATGTGTATCTGTAACATGAAAGTTTAAAAAATGCATTTTTTTGCTTTTTTAAAGATTTTTGCAAATTAACACGAGGGTCAACCTCGTGTTAATTTGCACTTCCTATTTCAAAATTCGCATTTTTTTTAAAATTGATGCATTGCATTTAAGGAATCGCACACATGCGATTCCTTAAATGCATTTGCATTTTTAGGAAATGCAAAAAAATGCGAATTTTGAAACATTCTTTCATGCATCCCAAAAACGTATTTAGGAAGCGCAAACGGCCGAATTTACCGATTCGCACCGTTTGCACTTCCTAAATAGGTTGATGCATGTGCCCGATAAAGCTGCAGACAGCATTTCTAAAATGGCATGCAGATTTTGGCGCAAGTGAAATGAAAACATGACATAAGGCCTAGTCAAATGTATTCTTTTTAAAGTTGCATATTTAGTGCATGAAAGTGAAAACATGAATCAGATGCTTTTAAAGGGGTAACACTTTTGGTGCCTACAAGTGAAAATATGAAATAAGGCCTGGTCAGAATGCTTTCAGTTTAAAAGTGCTTTCATATAAAAACATGCTCAATTAATTAAACAGCCATGTTTAAATGTGATTAATCGATAAGTAATTTTACTATAGAATGCACATTAATTTAGAAAATATATTAGTTTTTTCAGAACAGCATATAATTGAACTGAATTAACATGTATTTTTTGTACAAGAGTAGAAATGTGCTGAAATGTGTTTTTGTAGGGTAGAAAAAACATGATCTCAGTTTGCTTCAGTGGACTCAGTTTACTGCAGTTTTTGCCCTTGAAGATTAGAACGGAATGTGCTCCTCTTCCCTACCAACTTGCAATGAAAGGGCTTTGTTAAATCACGCCTTCCTGTTTCCGCTTCGACCTTCACTATGTTGCATATTTTTGTAGCATGTTTAAACACTGGAGTGGAGAGAAAAATTCACAATTAATACTTTTTTTGTTACTGAAAATTGTAATTATTTTTAAAGTATAAGGCTGGCCTCCAGCTTCATCTTCCACCTGGACTCCCACCTCCTCTCCTGGACTTCTTGACTTCTTGTTCTGTCCTGGCCGACACCTTGCTGCTGTTTTCGGACAGTTTTTTCTGGACTCTAGCCCTCCTTCCATTCCGTCGCCCTTTAACCCCTTATCCCCGTAGATGATCCTCAAATGTTTTCTCCCTTTTCTGCTTTCCCTTCTCTCCTTACCCTTGCATCCCTCCCACCCTCCCTTTTGTGCTGTGACTGCATCCACACTTTTGGAACTCTGCTCTGTGATTTATTGAAATAACTCTAATCACTGGTAAATGCAGTAGACTCTTAGAGTATATCCATTCATTTCCCCTCCCTATGTATACAGGGATAACTCCAATCACTAGTATATGCAGTAGACCTTTGTACTCTCTACCATTCCTATGTGACCCTTAGAGTATATCCAGTCATATCCCTCCCTATGTATATAGAGATAACTCTAATGACTAGTCTCCTTTGTGACTTTTAGAGTATATCCATGTGTATCCCCTCCCTATGTATATAGAGATAACTCTAACGACTAGTCGCCTATGTGTCTGTTAGAATATATTCATGTGTATCTCTTCCCTATGTATATAGAGATAGCTCTAATCACTAGAATATGTAGTAGTCCGCGTTGCTCTCTACCCTTCCTATGTGACTTTTAGAGTATATCCAGTCTTACCCCTTCCCTATGTATATAGAGATAACTCTAATCACTAGTTTATGCAGGAGTCCGCTGTGCTTTCTACCATTCCTATGTGACTCTTAGAGTATATCCATGTGTATCCCCTCCCTAAGTAGATAGAGATATCACTAGTATATGCCTAGATTTTATCCAGTTGTATCTCCTCCTTGTGTGACTTTTTTCTGTTTGTACCTTTTTATAACGCATGTAATCCTAAGTCTTTCTATAACGCATGTTATCCTCAATCCGTATGTTTTCAACTGGTTCTTATGTAAGCCAACAATTTGCAAATTCTTTTTGTACCGTCAGTCCTGTTTGAAACTGGGTCCTATGTAAAGCGCTCTGACACCTTCGGGTAAAGTTCGCGCTATATAAAATCGCAATAAATAAATAAATAAATAAAGATGTGAAGTCATCTAGCACAAGACTAAAATATGAACAGGAACACCCCATGGGGAGACGATATGTTTTGAAATTCTGATTGGACCAGGTAAATGCCCAAGCACGTGAACTTTTGCTTGAAATATGGCTTACAAGTGGGAGGAGTGGCTTTTTGCTCATTTTTGCTGAGGGTCAACTTCTGTGCTGGATACAGAGACGGGGAAGGGAGAGAAGGAGGGGCTGCGTCTGTGGGGGTTCTTTTGCAGCTCCTGAGACAGAGAGACAGACAAGCACAGCGAGGCAGAGAGGGAGCTGAGAGGATCAGAACAGGTTTAGATTTTAGGTGCTAAACTTTAAATTTCATGTTTGACCAATTGCTTTTGAAAATATGTATTTGTCCTCTGCATTTATTTCTCTTTATGGGAGATTTTTGCTATTATTAATTATTGATTAGCCTTAGCACACTCACCACTTGCCGTGCATCACTCGGGGATGCCGCATACCCTCCCGCAGTAAAAGAATCAGGAGGGGGACTGCTGCCATACCTGTTGTTGCCTGATTGCCATCACCACCCACGCTGGTCACTGGAGGGAGCCTTTAACTCCCAGAGTTCCCGGTGGCAGGAGCGCGTCAGCGTGTAAGCGCCAGGAGGCGCTTAAGAAGCCCCGTGGACTCCCGCAGCGCGGGACACGCGCGGGCGAAGCCTGGGCCAAGGGCGGGCTCGTCCGCGCCCGTCAAAGGCCAGAGGAGCCCGGGCCGGGCTCACTCTCTTGGTTATCTTCCATCTGGAGGCAAGTAAGACTGATAGCTTATTTATCTGTAATAACAAGAAATTAATCAACACCCCACGTGAACACTGGTTGCACCTCCCTGTTACATTTGGGATTAAGTACGTTCTCCTAATTGAACAAACCTACATTAGCACTTCTTGTTATCGTTAATTGTGATTAACTGTGAAATAGAGTGTTAACATCACAGGCACTAGTACTATACTATTAACATAGGCCTGGCATTTATTTTTGATCTGGTGAAGAGCATATTTTAGTACAACATGGGGAAAAGGAAGCTGAACAAATCGATCGTGGGCAAAGCCCCCCTAGACCTAAAATCAGATAACATGTCACTGATGAAATACCTAACTGAGACAGTGGGAGCGATTGAAAAGCAAATCTCCAGTGTGGAAGGCGCCCTGATCAAGGAAAAGGAGGCTTTAAAATCCGCGGAATGCAGTAGGGCACCAAGTCCCGCAAAAACACCTTTGGATGTAAGTAATGGTTGTGTCTTTGTGGGTGGAGATGAGATCTCGTCAGATGTTTCAGATGTAATGTCGCGTCCACCTCCTAAGAAAGCATGTATTAATGCTAAGAAAGCTTTGCCCATAAATCTTCCACCCCTGGTTCATACTGACGCTGGAAAAACCCAGACTATGGTAATAGATCCAACGCGAAAAAAGATAACCTCACTTATAGGGGGTAATAAGACAAAGAAAAAGACAAACCAGGTGAAAATTAGCAATAATGGCAAAAATAATAATAAGGGGCAAAGAATCGCGATTAGTGCGACCGAACTAGAGAGCGGACCTTAACATTAGCTTGAAGGCCTTCCTAGACCCCATAGAGAACAGGCTAACACAGATCGAGTTAAATCAAACGATCATCCTGAGTAAAGTAAGCGAACTAGCCCCTAGAGCCCTCGCGACAGATGGGGTAAATGACGACACAATAATTAGCAAGAGCATTAGTAAAGCCATCACGCAAACTGTACCCAAAGGAACTAATGATCACAATATCGACCAAAAAAACCTCACACACCTAAGAAGGGAGGATACCCAACTAAGGAATAACGGGCAATGTCACCAGAGAGAAGGGGGAGGGGCAAAGAAGTACAGAAACCTGTGCAGAATTGAATAAGCATAGTGCCCATGGAGAATGTAATATCCTAAATCTCCCGCCTACTGCAGCTCCCTATACTATCATCTTAGCAAATGTCCCTGCACTAAAGGAGCCTGACAAAGAATCTTGGGCTATGCTACGGAACAAGACCATTCATCATTTGGGCAATAAGAGCGGCTTAACAAAGGAAATGTTCGGGGCATTTAAAATGGTGAGACAAATTTCCTGGGTGGGTATGGACAGAAAGACTCTTTGGGGGGACTGTGTAGTTTTAACGTTGGGTTCTCCAGCCCTGGTTCATGAAATTTTGACCAGTACCAGTCTCTATGAATTGAACCAGGAATGTATAAACGTCCTCCCCCTAGGCTTTTTCTATCGGCCCCTTATGGATAGGAGGAAAAATTCTTACCTGGGTAATCAACACCAGGAGAGTCATCACCATGCATATAATCAGATATACAATGTCCCAGTAAATAATAGGTTTGATTCATTGCAGTTTTTGGAGGATGTGGATTGATTTAATGAGCACTCAAATGGGAAACCTAGTTGTAACCCAGGAGGGGATACAGATAGCAATCAGTACAAAAATAACGACCCATATGAGCCCCAGAACAAGACATGTGTCTCACGCACTCGGAAATCATTCCCCTTCCAGATGCAGATACACACAGACGAACAAAGGGCCAATAGGGAAAACGACTCTTCACAAGTTACCATCTCAAGTACAATCAGGGGAGAACCTAATACAAATGGAGCTGAGTCCCACCCAACAAGCCCACTGTAGTCAAAACATCAGTCCATAGCGACCCCCGGGCAGAAGGGAGGAGGAAACACGTTGAGGACAAACTTGAAATATCACCCACCCAAATACCAAATCAGGGAGTAATAAAAATCCTATCATGGAACATCTGTGGCATTAAGTCAAAAATTACAAACAGTGTATGGGGAGATTTTGTTAAAAAATATGATATCTTATGTCTGCAAGAGACATGGTCATTACTAGAGCAGCACTTGGATGGGTATAAAACTTTTCATGTACCTGCAATACAGTCCATCCATGGGAGAAATAAGGGAGGTATATGTATTTATGTGTCAAACACGATGAGGGTACAGAGTATCAAAATGATGAAGAATACCCCCTATTACCAAATGGTCTCTATTGTTTTGTCACCCCATATCAAATTATTAATTGTTAACTTCTACAACAATATTGACAATGATAAGTATATGACTGTGCTAACAAACCTTAGTGAGGATTTAACTGTCTAAGCGAATAGTATTGCAAAGGATGTTATCATGGTATGGGGGGGGACTTTAATATAAGAACCTGTAATTTGAACGCATGTGTACCAGGAAAGAACTGTAAGGTTGAATTGGGTCCCACCAAACATTTTGTACATACGGCCAGGGGAGAGAAACTCAATGAAGTTATGGCAATGTTCGATCTTGAATTTGTAAATACAATGTGTTCCCCAACTAATAATTTTGACCCCACTTATATCGGACGGGACTTCAGAACCGTGATTGACTTCATTATTATGCCAGCGTGCTAAGCAAGTATGGTGAAAAAATTTAGGATTCACCCAGTTGGATTAAGCGACCATCTACACCTCAGCGTGGATATATTGGTGTATGGATATAACACTAGGTCTACAACAGAACGTCTGACATGGGTCCAAGACCTAGTATTGTCTCGCCAAAATGGCTTTACAGTAAGATGGGGGGCGAAAAACCCGGCACTTACCAATAAAAATATAATCACAAAGGCCCTAACACCCATCATGATGTGTCTAAATGAGGATACATCTCACAGTGATGTATTAAAAGCCTTCATGCAGATCACCCAAATCACCCAGGAGATTATGACTACCCCTGGAAACAGGAAGCAAGTGAAAGGGGATGGATGGTTTGATAGTCAATGCACCAAGACATATAAACTACTTAAGGTGGCTCTAAGCTCTTTAACTAGGGACGGGGACGAAGTTAGAGCATGTAGAAAGGCCTATAATTTAGCAAGAAAAAATCAGAAAAAAGGAGATTAAGGAGCAGGCGTGGGCAAATCTGTACCAGACCGCCCAGTGTAGAGATTCTTGCCTATTTTGGCAGGCTGTGAATGCCCCTTTTTTGGTAAATAAAGAAAGTGCAAGGCTAGAAATGGCCATTGACGAGAATAATTGGATTGAATTCTTCTCAAAAGTCTACAGGCAGGAGAAGAACAGCGAAATATCCACTTCTGAGAGGGAAGAGGTGGAAGGACACAATTCTGTGAATTCGCCAATCGCAATTGAGATTACTCAGGGGGAAGTGTTGCTGGCAATTAACCAAAGTAAGAGCAATAAGGCCCCAGGGCCTGACGGGATCCCAATTGATTTTTTTAAATCTACTGTAGATCTCTGGGCTCCACTTTTAACACGAATATTAGAGGCCTGCTGTTCTGAAGGTTTTATAAGTTCCTGGTCTGAATCAGTAATCGTTCCCATTTACAAAAAAGGGGACCGGGAAAGTCCATCTAGCTACAGACCAATCTCGCTATTGGACTCGTTAATGAAAGTGGCAGGAAGGGTGATACTAAATAAACTCCAGTCCTGGGCTGAATAAAACAGTATTCTGAGCCCGGTTCAATACGGGTTCAGGGAAGGGATGGGTACGGTGGAGCAGGTATTACATTTTATTCTACTCCAAGGTAAGTACACTCAAGCAAAAAAGGGACAGCTGTATGTAATCTTTGCAGACCTTACGGCCGCCTTTGATTGCGTGGAACATAATAAGTTGTGGAGTACCCTGGAGGACATACAGGTCGAGCCAGCTATAGTGCAATTCCTAAGACAATTGTATACAGGAGCCTCAGCTAAAGTGAGATATGGCCCCAAGGGTGAGTGTACTAAACCATTCCGTGTAGAGAAGGGAGTCAGGCAAGGCTGTGTCTTGGCCCCTTTCCTCTTCTCCATATATACCCACTCTTTGGAGGAGGAATTGAGGGCCATCGTCATCGACTGCCCAAGGCATAACAACAAGCAGGTCGTCTCCTTTCTCTACGCGGATGACGCTGTTCTAATGGCCAGAACAAAAATAGGTATTCAGCGAGCACTCACCACATACATAGAGTTTATGGCCAATAGGGGCCTAAAACTCAATGCCAAGAAAACTTTTGTCATGGTGTGCGGGAAAGACCAGCACAAAGCCAAGAACCAGATAGTGGGCGATGTAACCATCGAACTCACTAACACATTCTCATATTTAGGTGTTCTCCTAGAGGGAGCAGGTTCTTGGGTGCCGGCAATTAGAAGTAGGACCCTCTTATTTAAAAGATCTACTACGGCACTAATGAATTTTGCCTATAAATTGGGTAAAAGACCTCCTGACATACTATTAAAAATATATATAGCAAAGTGCAGAAGTATTGCAATGTACGGGGTGGGCATCTGGGGTTTTAACAATGTGGCGTCAATTCAAATTGTTGAATTTTTTTTCCTTAGATATATCCACGCAGTCCCACAGAGTACGTCTGTTTTTAATTGTCACGCCGAATTGGGTATCGAGTATATTACAGACCTTATCAAGTTGCAGCCAGTCCTATTATGGCATAGAGTCTGGTTTTCTCTGGCATTGTGCCTAAATAGAGAAATCATTAGGAATGTAATGAGTTTGGACCAGTCAAGAAACATCCCTTGGCTAAACTATACAAGAACTTTTTTTAATGATCTTAACAGACCGGAGTTTTACGAAAATCCTGAGTTGGTTTGCGCTATATCAAGAAAGGCATTGAAACTAATATGTATGAGTCACCTCGAGCAGATAAGATTAATAGGGGAGATTGACAAACGATCGGTCATCCAGCATCAGATGACCCTGACCTGTTATAGGATTCAACCTTACCTATGTTATTGTCTCAAAGGTTTCGACAGGTACATTTTAATAAGGTTCAGATTTGAATCTTTTCACCGGTTGGTGACCTTCCCAAATAAAAACGACTGGTCGAGGGAATTGGCACTCTGCCCTTGTGATAATTCCTCTCAGCAAACAACAATCCACACGGTATTATTTTGTAATTATTATACCCAAGAACTTGTGAAGTGGATAAAGCAATATTTGAAACAGGGATCTTGGTGGCAATATCGCCCAGCTTATTTGTTTTTACAACAATGGAACGACGAGTATTGCACCTTGCTTATGACCAGGCTTTTAAAGAGTATATTGAAGAAAAGGAATGTGATAACCTGTTGTACATAGTGCTGAAATGATGTATCCTTTTTTAAAATTGCAGATATATAACTCTATTTTGTCTGATGAATTATAAAGGAAAATATGTATGAATTCGACTGTTTCTCTTTTAACTGTGGCATTTATGATTTTATATTTTTACAAAAATCGAATAAAGCATACTTTTGACTTTGATTAGCCTTGCAAAAACTCACTCTTTTCTTAGAAATTCTTGAAGAGTTTCTGACTGACAATTTAGCGCCACATTTTATTCCTTCTTGGAATGCTTTGTATGCAGACTGTAATATGTTCTGTATTAATGCTAATTTTCCTATTTTTTTCAATTCTGTAACCTGATTGATATTTGACTAATGAATAAAGAATCAGAAAGAACTTCACTTTTAATTTAGAAAATAAAACCCTTCAAAATACTCACCAACTCTCTTCATTGGCTTAAATGATTGTATTTTGATTTTTCACGTTTATGTAAAGTCTCCTGAAGGTAATATACAGTGTCAAGGGCCCAACACCTTTTCAGCGGTAAATAGAATTAGATGAGGTTTTGTATTGAGAAATTACCATGAAATTACCGCTGGATCACCCCCACAGGCACATTCTACTAGAAAGAAGGAGCTTCCATGGCTTTCTTAGGTAACATTTCAAAAACTGCTACTTGGTCAGCTCCACACACTTTTACCAAAAAGTGCTGTGTGGATGTCCTTGAGTGCCAACAGGCATAGGACAAGCAGTACTGAGAACTTTCTTCCAAGCACCTACAACACCCAGAGGCTAGCCACTGCATGAGGAGAAGTGCTTAACAGTCTATCTGTATCTACTGCCACACATGCTATGAATGGATTATGTTACTTACCTTGTAAGATCTGTTTGTCGCATGTAGTGTTGTAGATTCACATGTGCCCTCCCACCTCTCCCGAAGTCATTGGTTGTTCCAGATAATGTACACATATTGTAGATATTCACCTTCACATTTCATGGCAATCGCTATGAACACTATCTAGCTCCACCACACCTGCACCTGATGTCTAAAAACAATCTGAAGATGGAGCTGAATGCCATGCGAATTGCCTTGAAGAGGAGGAGTCACTGCATCCCATGGCTCGAAAGGCTTAGAAGAAAAACAAGTTCTAAAAGTCTGAGCCCACCATTAGATGGCAGGTGTGTGCACAACATGTGAATCTACAGCACTGCATGTGATGAATAGATGCTTATAAGATAAGTTGCATTATCCTTATTTCTCGGGTGCCCTCTTTCGCCAGGGTTTTAGGGTGATAGTGGCCATGGTTTTGAAATCTAATATTTATTTTTCATTCCAGGACCCCTAACATTGACCGACTAGCAAAGGAAGGAGTGAAACTTACACATCATATAGCCGCGGCCCCACTTTGCACCCCGAGCAGAGCAGCCTTTATGACTGGCCGATATCCACTGAGATCAGGTTTGAGACACTACATGGTTCCATTACAGATGTTCACAAACAATCAAAGATCGACTGTGCATGGGGGTGATTTAAAGGGCCTAGCGTGCCACTTTCTATATTGGGATGTTCTGATAGAATGTTTACATGAAATCATGTCGTTCCTGTCTCTATTTCATTGATATATTTTTTTTTGGGAGCATTTATTGATAAAACTCGAGTGGTAAATGTATGATTTTTAAAACTGTAGCATGTCCATACAGCTCTTTTCCCATAGCTATATCTTGTACTTCTCTTTAAGTTATTACCCTGGAAATCAGTAAAAAAGAGTGAGCAAAGTCAGCGCTTGTTGGGCATCTACAGTGGAGGTTGTTCTAATTTAGATTTTACAACCATAAAGGAAACGTCCGACATGGTATCTCTCCTTCTCATCTGTAAGCAGGACTTTCAAACAAGCAAGTAGGGTCACAGCTGCAAGCAGAGTTCAATAAAGGCCACTGGATCCACTGTTCTATCTCTGCTTAGCAGCAACCCAGGCCATACGGCATCCTCACCATCCAGTGGCAAGCAAGGGCACATCAGAAGGCACAGTATTCCGCTCTCCTATTGGAAGTCTATAAAACAACTGGCTTACTCATTTCTGGTAGGCACGTTTGGTCCAGCAGGATCTCTGGGTACAAAGTAGAACCGCTCTTTTCAGCTTCGTCATCCAAGGAGATAGGAAATATCTTTATTATTCTAAAAGTCTACTGCAAAGATTATGGCCCCAGTTTGCCATTTTACAAGCAAAAGAGTAAACTGTTTTGGAAAAATTGCCAAGTCCCTGAAACATCAATCATAATGTTTTCCCATCCTTGCCTCTGTTTGCTACCAAGCATTCTCTCTGTATTTTGCTTCCAGTTTCTCGTTACACTACAAAGTAAGGGTCACGTCGAGGCACTGGAACTAACTTTCTGTTCTGCTCCCTATAAAAAACAATTGCCTTACAATTTTGGTAATACCGATTCTGTTTGATCTTCCTCTGCTGATGCTAGTGTTGCTTTCCCACCCATGCTGGCTCCTCAACATATGTATGGATGTTCAGACATTTGGTCTGTTAGGTTTACTAGGGAAAAAATAATCTAATAAAATGTATTTTAATTTATCAAGGTTTAAGCCAATCGCAAATCCATAAGGTTTTTATTGTAGTTATATAGAGTAGAGGCTTCTAAAAACACCGGTAATAGAGCATCATAAAGACTACTCAAATTTTCCGGCGACTGACTAAAGTTAATCCATCATACTCTCCTCCTACAGTTTAAAACAATTAACCTAGGATCATCAGGGGTATCATCTCGTTGCGTTTGCCCGTGGTTTAATATTTGGAGGTCCACTACTAACGTATCGTGATCACTGTCGACACGGGGAAAAATTCTGAAATCGGACATCCTGTCCCAAGAATTAGTATTTATAAGAATGTAAACTAATAGGGACCCTCGAACCTTGCTATGGAACGTGTAACCACATGATGTTTCAGAAAGTGATCTTCCGTTACACGCTCTTAATGAATGTTTAAGGGCAAGGCAATTCATCTGGATTACCAAGGGTGTCCATTTGATCACAGTTGGGCATCTGGATTCCGGTATTTCAAAAAGGAGGTCCTCCCCAAGAATGCTGTCAAGATACAAGCCCTCAAGGGGTTCGAACTGGCAATTGAGGTCCCCTCCTACTATGACCATATGTTTTGGAGTGATACTGGATAAAAATATGTCTAATTCCTCCAAAGTGGTGGACTCCATTCCCCTAGAGGTAGGCCTTGAATACACATTAATTAAAACAATAGGAGTTTGGAGAGGAAAACGCAATTGTACACATAGTATATCACTAGAGCCTGTATCGAGTTGCAACCTAAGTGAACACCTACCCATGTGATTAATCCCCTTGATGGTCTCCCCGCGCCAACAGAAATTGCCGGGATGCAAAATGAAGCAAAGCCCAGAATAGTAACCTCTCCTCTTGCCCATGTTTCCTGAAACATACATATATCGTATTAGCCAATGAATGATCTCCACTCAGGGTCATCTATGTTGCTATTGATGCCCGCTACGTTCCAGGATATGGTTCCTGTGGTCTGATGATTAGAGGTTATCTTATTATCAATTTCCAGAGGCTGAGGATAGCAGTTCTTAGTTCCTGTTTGTGTAGCTGTTCGCGTAGCTACCTGCTCAGTTCTTCCCACAACTATAGGGCAGTGGAGGCCTTATGACTGTGCTAACCCGCCCCCATTATATATGCTGGTTCGGGAACCGCTCAAGTACTCTCCGGCCAGACCTTCCTTTATAGGGGTGTGTAGCCCAGGAAAACAAGCCCCATCATCATAATTACAAAAGTTAACAGGATTTTCTTCCTGTACCATTTCTGGGGCTTCCACTAGTCAATCCACCCCTTCAAGAGGGCTGAACCTATTCCCAGTGGGGATGTTAAAGATGGGTTGGTTTCTCCAGTTTTGGCCTATATTTCGAGAGAAGTGATTGTTGTGGAGAGATCTCCATCCCAATTGCTGGCAGTGGTCATACTGCTGAGGAACTTTTGGGGGATAAAAAAAACCCAGAGGGTGTAAAAGAATATTACCCATGTTTATCCCAAACACCGATACTAAAATTCTGTCTGTAATTACTGGATTTCTAAAATTGATGACTATGCAGTTTCCATGAGTATCCTTGTGTCGTGCTCCAATCCAACCTTTCTAGTGGATCTTCAGTATTTTCGTATCCAAAATCACTGTGATTAATTAACCAGTGAACACTTTTGTTTTTTAATTCTTGGTGGGATTCTGTCTGACCCTTTCTTAATTCGGGTAACCCTGCCAGAATTATTACATAAGGAGTTGACGCCGGGGGAAGATTTATAATTGGTGGGCAGTATATTTGGTCATTATGCTCAGGGGATGGTTGCATTGCTACCATTCCCTGTCCAGGATTCCTTTCAGTTTCCCCTGCGCTTCCGATTGCTAATGGTTGGGCAGTTATTACGTTTGTTTGATTTATGGTGGGCTTTGCTACTCCTTTTTCCTTGGTAGTCTTCGCCTGTTGTGGGACATCTGGAATTACATTTATTGTAGGTGAAAGGACTCTTCCATTTGTAGGAATGTTGGGTTTATCTCTCATGGGACTGTTGGCAACATATGTGCTTGTCTTGTTCTCAAGGCTAGGTTTGGCCTTAGTTTTTGGCCCATCATTCATAATTGCTTTCAGTCCCTCCAACCTTTCTATTATAGGACTAAGTTCCTCTTTGATAATGGCTCTCATCTGAATCTGTAAATTTATTACCAAAGTTGTCACCCACCCAGGCTGATCATTAACTTGTACAATGGGATCTGCCACTGAACTAGCCACCAGGGACTGTTCTATATCAATAGTGTGGTCCTGCATTTTTTTCATTTAGCTGGCGGCTTTACTTTTTATCTTGCTTTTGCTTTGGAGTTTCTATCTAGCAGTGGGCGGACACTTCAGTTCTGAGACTCCCTACATATCATGTCTAAATTTGGCGGTATATCATTTAACAACTCAATAGATGATGCTTCTATTTCGCCAGGGGAGTGGGAAATCAATGAGTCAGTGTCTAGATTTGGTGTGATAGATAGACGCCTTTCAGTCCTTTCTATTTCAGAAGCTACAGCTCCAGGGGCTTTCTCCACCATCCTGTCTATTGACGTTGGTTTAGCAGCAGGTTTGAGCAGGGGTGATGATGCTTTCTTTGTAGGACAAGCCCTTTTACCCGTCTTAGTAATATTCCTGATAAAAAGATAGTAGATAAGATTGGGGAAACAGGTAAAAAGGGCAATATAGGATGCACAAGAGGTTTTAGTAGCTTTTACAAGTCCATGTTGAGGGTAGAAATGGTAATTGGCCGAACAAGGGGTTTTCAATCTACCAAGACCAAACAAAGAGCAACAGTACCTTGGTATCCAGCAACCCTCTTTGCAAACGCTAAGAGGGGTGGCCCGGACCGGCCTCTTCTGGCCCTTGACAGCCACAGACGGCCCGCCCTTTGCACGGGCTTAGCCCGGCGCCCGCCCGCACGCATCCCGCAGGGTGGGAGGCGTTCCGGGTTCTTGTGGCGCCTCCAGGCACAGCTGGAGCATCAGAGGTGCGCCAGTCCCCGGGGCAGCTGGGAGGGGTAGTCCACGCTGGCCGTTGCCCTCACGGCGGGTGGAGCGCTGTACATACGGCCGTTGCCCTGTCAGCGGGGTGAATGGAAGTGGTGCGGCTGTTGCCCTCACAGCGGGGGGAGCGCTGTAAATGTGGCCGTTGCCCTCACGGCCTCCGCAATGCCTGCTGTTTGCCTCTGTCCTCTGCCCTCGGTGCACGCTCGGCGCTCCGTGTTCTTGTGGCGCCTCCAGGCTCAGCAGAAGCGTCAGAGGTGCGCCGGTCCCCGGGGCAGCTGGGAGGTGTAGTCCACGCTGGCCGTTGCCCTCACGGCAGGGGGAGCGCTGTAGATATGGCTGTTGCCCTCACGGCGGGGTGAATGGAAGTGGTGCGGCCGTTGCCCTCATGGCGGGCGGAGCACTGTAAATGCGGCCGTTGCCCTCACGGCCTCCCCAATGCCTGCCGTTTGCCTCTGTCCTCTGCCCTCGGAGCACGCTCGGCTCTCCGCTTTCTTGTGGCGCCTCCAGGTGCAGCGGGAGCGTCAGAGGTGCGCCGATCCCCGGGGCAGCTGGGAGGTGTAGTCCACGCTGGCCGTTGCCATCACGGCGAGGGGAGCGCTGTAGATACGGCCGTTGCCCTCACGGCCTCCGCAATGCCTGCCGTTTGCCTCTGTCCTCTGCCCTCGGAGCACGCTCGCAGCTCTGCGTTTTTGTGGCGCCTCGAGGTGCAACGGGAGCGTCAGAGGTGCGCCGGTCCCCAGGGCAGCTGGGAGTTGTAGTCCACGCTGGCCGTTACCCTCATGGCAGGGGGAGCGCTGTAGATACGGCCGTTGCCCTAATGGCGGTGTGAATGGAAGTGGTGCGGCCGTTGCCCTCACGGCGGGGGTAGCGCTGTAAATGCGGCCGTGGCCCTAACGGCCTCCGCAATGCCTGCCGTTTGCCTCTGTACTCTGCCCTCGGAGCACGCTCGGCGCTCCACGTTCTTGTGGCGCCTCCAGGAGCAGGGGGAGCGTCAGAGGTGCACTGGTCCCCGGGGCAGCTGGGAGGTGTAGTTCACACTGGCCGTTGCCCTCACGGTGTAGGGGAGCTATGTAGATACGGCCGTTGCCTTCACGGTGGGGTGAATGGAAGTGGTGTGGCCATTGCCCTCGCGGTGGGGGGAGCGCTGTAAATGCGGCTGTTGCCCTCTCGGCCTCCGCAATGCCTGCCGTTTGCCTCTGTCCTCTGCCCTCAGAGCATGCTAGGCGCTCCACGTTCTTGTGGCGCCGCCAGGCGCAGCGGGAGCGTCAGAGGTGCGCCGGTCCCCGGGGCAGCTGGGGGATGTAGTCCACACTGGCCGTTGCCCTCGCGGCGGGGGAGCGCTGTAGATACGGGCGTTGCCCTCACGGCGGTGTGAATGGAAGTGGTGCGGCCGTTGCCCTCACGGCGGGGGGAGCACTGTAAATGCGGCCGTTGCCCTCACGGCCTCCGGAATGCCTGCCGTTTGCCTCTTCTTTTTTAAAATGAATTTCATGCTTTCAAGATCCATTCAAATAGAGGTTGGCCTGCCAAACCATGGTATCAATTCTCTTAACAGCAAAATGGAAACTGTCATGTTGTCTGATGTAAGGGTAGGGTAGGCCTTAACCCATTAAGAAAACAAGCAGACAATCGCGGGAATATTGAACAATCCACTACAGAAATAAAGTATTCAAAATCCAGCAATGTTGCAGATCCAATTTTAATTGCTTTAACACTTCAAAACAGCACAATTTTTTACAAAATCCATATTTATAAAGTATTGACAGCCAGAATACTGTTTACATGCAGATCAAAAGATGATGCACACAGCCACATGTTTCGTCTTGTTGATGACTTTTTCAAGGCTTGCAATTAGTAAAAAACGCCCCTATATTCTTCTCCAAAATGAGGGTTTCATTGTCCGTACTTCCCTTGTAGTAAAAGGGTAAGTGGAAAATCCAATCCTTTCATATCTTGAGACCTAAATGGACTGGATATGAAAACTATTCAGGACCTCGCATATCTCTTATAATTGCCCCACTCAGTCAGAATGCAAATTTAAAACACCGGCGTGGGCTTTTTTTCAGCCCATAACCAGTAGTAAAGCAGCTCTACTCTACACTGTGCAGAGATACTTCATGCTGTGTGCGTCATCTTCTGATCTGCGTGTCGACAGTATTCAGGCTGTCAATACTTTATAAATATGGACTTTGTATAAAATTGTGCTGCTTTGAAGTGTTCAAACCAATTAAGATTGGATCCGCAACATTGCCGGATCACAAATACTTTATTTCTTTAGTGCTCTGTATTGTTCAATATCTGTATATATGTGAAAATCCTTTTTTCACATATTAACTTACACTACTAGGATGGCATAGTGTTTATTCAGTTGAGCATACCAGGGGGCCGATTATGATGGCGGACGGACCTGAGTCCGTCCGCCACCATAGAGAAGGAGGGACCGTCCGCAGGGGCGGCGGCGGTCCCTCCGTGCAAATTAGGATGTGACCGCCACCCTGGCGGTCACATCCTGTATTTTTATCATTGCGGCGGGTGCTGCTTGAAGCAGCACCCGCCGCAATGATAAAAATGTAAGTTGTGCATTTGCATGCACAAAGCGGCAGGCACCTCGCGGTGCCTGCCGCTATGTGCAGGCAAATGCAGGGGGGTACCGCGGAAAAGCGGAGGACAGATAGTAAGACCCACCAGCCATCCTAATATGGCGGTGGGTCTTTCAAGGCTCTGCGGCGGTGGCTTCCGCCGGCCCGGTGGATGCGGGAAATCCGCAATCGTAATAGGCCCCTATATTTGGATTCTGTGTACTTACCAAGAAATTTGACAGAGGTGCTGGCAGTCTGTAATTACTATTGCCATCTTATTCTTTCTTTAATCACAGGAATATATTTAAGGCCATTATAAATGGACATGTCATTAAAGTCTTCTTTGAGTCTTATAAATGGACCCTCCCATTTTCCAATGCGACTCCATCACAGTCCACTTTCCCTGATTATTCTCCTAACAAACATCTCTGACACAGATCTTCTGCCACATTTCTGATTTTGGGATTGAACCAGTATGTATTATAATCTTGGTCATAGCATCCCTTCCTTCATGAGTCTGGCCATGCAAATAGCGGGCCATGCTATGAAACATTGAATTAGGAAAAACTTATTTGTATTCAGGAGTGATTCACACAGTTTGGTAACTCTTTTTTAAAACCTTATATTTTACATCTTCATCTCTCATCATCTGATACTTCCTTCCAGAGATGCCTCAATTCACTAAATTATTTCTGCACTGAGTTCAACAAGACATAATTTACATTGCTTACACTTCCAACAGAATTTTCACCCAATTCATTTTGTTTAGTCTCTTGAACTGTGATTTGCTAATTTGATCTCACAGTTGCCTTCTCAAGTGTGCAGTATCTTGCCACCTGGTTAGCGTATTTGTTTCCCAGCATGACCAAATCATCTACATCTGTAAGGGCAGCACACACTTGGCCACAGCATTTCTTTTCCTTGTGGTATCGCTTCCAACAAATCAAGAATATGGAAGCCATTTTTGATGGGAGTACCAGAGGATGTCATAAAACCCCTGGGTGACCACAACAGCCTTAAATCATGTACCACTCCAAATCCCTACTGGCTGTCTGCATAAATCTGGATAGTGAAATTATTGTCAATGCAATTAGTTTTGCCTCTTGTGCTGAAGTTACATTTATTTATTTGCTGGTTTTTATAGCGCTTGAATCGACTCCAGATGGAGTATCTCTGCGCTTTTGGTGCCGGCTAAACAGAAGATGTGAAATTGGAGCAGACGCTAGATCTCATTTTTAAATAAAACAGTTTTCAGTTGCCTTCTGAATTTCAAGTGCTCAGTACACTGTCTTAGGGACAGAGGAAGTCTGTTCCATAGTGTGGGTCCTGTAATTGACAATGCTTTATTCCCATGCCTCGCTTTCTTGGCGCGGGGCACCACTAGGAGCAGATTGTTGCTTGATCTTAGCGTTCGAGATGGCATGTAGGGAATACATTTGTTTTTAAGATAAGCAGGCCCTTGTCCATGAAGACATTAGGCTGGTATTATACTTCAATAATTTCAGAAATGGAACATATTGCATAGGCGGCATGCAATGGTCTATGATTGTCTCTCTGTCAAGAACCATCCAAAAACAAAATCAGATCAGCTGTTTCAACAGGAATTTCTTCCATGTCTTGTCTTGGTTTTGTACATAATTCTATGAAATTTACACAATCATGTTAGGGTTCTTCATCATAGTATCTGTCTTCATTGCTGTCTGAAGCAGGATGCAGTGATGCAGGATTCAGAAAATGAATCTTCTGATAGAGATATGTTTAGTTGCCAGTGTGACTTGCTCATGTCTATGAAGGTGGCAGTTTATCATGTACTGAGTCCTGGTACAGGTCAGTGGAATCTGATCTGATGGGGAACAAAATCAATGTTCATATATTTCCCTTCACAATCCCGCCACTTGCAATGCTAACAGTTGCAATCGCCTTCAGACAGCTTGGAAGAGCTACAGCTACTGGATCCAACACAGCAGAAAGATAGGCCTTGGGCCTCATGATCCTTACCCCAGAAAGTATCTTAGAAATACAATCATCATAATGCTACTCCAAACTCATGTTAAAAAAATTGCTAGGGCACATGCCTCTTCTAAAAATTCTATATTCACCAAAAAGGCAAGTGCTTTGTTACGATGCTTTATAATATATTTTACAAAAAGCGGTTTAAATATCAGTCAATGAATCCTGTAAAAACAACGAAATGAACAATTAATATTTGGCAACCTTAATGCACACATGCAGTTATTCTCCACATCCAAAAGTGCATCTAATGTCTCAGGCACCAAATATTCACAACAACCCGGAATTTTAATAAAAATAGTCCTCCCTGAGCATCTGGGAGTGTAGATATGTACGGGAACACCCTCTGATTTTCCCAAGGATCTATCATACAATTTTCTGAGGGCTTACTCCTTACATACTCTACATCACACAAACTTGATGCTCTTCTTTTAATTCACTTTTCGAAAGGTGAGTGGCATCAGTCAACTTAAATGCGATTTTCCCTTATCTGTTTCTTACCTACACTGCCCATTTGAGCTTGCTGTTATTTCATTAGCACAGAGGACTGATATCTTCTGAACCTCTGAGGACCAGAATTTGCCCCAGAACCACAGGGTTGATTTGTAGGCCTGGAAATTCCAGGTCTGCACAGCCCCTTGTAGTCCTATCGCTTGGCCCATTGCACTTTTTTGGTAGCCTAACAGCTACTTCAAGCATTTACCCTTGTTTTTTTCCCAGCTTGCCTCCATACTTAGAGACAATATCTCATCCCCATATTGGCATTGCATTGCACCCTGGAGGCGGAGTTGCCATAATATACAGATCTCACTGGAATATTTCTTCCTTTCCTTACATACAACTGGAACGCATTGAAGCACTCCCCTTTTGTATTAAAATAGTGGCCAATTTCACCTTCTCTGGTCTTTTAGTTTATCGCCCCCCAAACTCTAAAATATCCCATCTACCTGTATTCTTAGATTATGTTCTGCAAGCAACATCGCGCTATGCAAACTTTACCCTCCTTGGGGATTTTAATCTCCACGTGGATAATCCCTTGGATTCCACTTCTTCCAATTTTCTATCCACTTTATCAGACGGAGGACTAAACCAACTCATTAGTAACCCCACACATAAAGACAGTCACACTCTTTACCTAATCTGTACCAACTTGGACGGACTAGCCATAAGTGATCCTTTCCTGGTTATCTGGTCTGACCACTTTTTTATTCCATTTTCGTTTTCCCCGCACCGCCAAGATCGTCACATACGCCCGGCTAAACTACAGGGCAGAAACTGGAGTAAGATCTCCCCTGATAGCTTTGACGCCCATCTTCCCCCTTTCCATCCTCTGGATACGATCTCTGACCTAGACGCCAGATTGACTCATTTCAACGACTGGATCTCTTCTGCCATTGACCTCCTCGCCCCTATTAGGCCCATCAAAACCTACCGCTCTGCCCCTTCTGCTCCCTGGTACTCCGATAAACTCCGAAAATGCAAATCGGCATGTAAGCGCCTTGAGAGACGTTGGAGAATAACTTACTCTCCCGACCGCAAATCTCTCTATAAATCCGCTCTAAAAGATTATAGGAAAAAAATAATAGAACACAAAAGAACTTTCTTGGAAGAAAAAATCAATCGCTTACAGGGATCATCCAGGGAAATATTTGACACAGTCAGAACTTTTACCGACCCCCTGGCTCTCAAACGACCCCTCTTGGTGTCACAGACACTTTGCAACAGTCTCTCTGATTTTTTCGAGAATAAAATTGCCACCATATACGACTCCTTCCCCAGCAATACTAACCTAGATAAACTTACAACCAATACTGCCATTATTGGACCTGATTGTACGTTTTCCAACTTTCAAGAGATTACCTTAGATCAATCCCTTAAAGAACTCCTAAAATGCAAATCCGGATCTCCCCTTGATCCTTGGCCTGCCAAGCAATATAAATCATTGGCACCTATTCTTAACCCCATTCTGAATAGGATATGGAACGACTCGCTGCATACGGGAGTCTTTCCAGATTCATGGAAGCATGCTCGGTTAGTCCCCATAATGAAGAAGGCCAATGCAGACCCCAGTGAACCTTCCAACTACAGACCAATCTCCCTCTTACCAGCTCCTGCTAAAGTGCTTGAAAAACTTGCTCAGCAACAACAAGCAGGTTTTTTAGAAACATCTGGTGCCTATCACGACTCTCAGCACGGTTTTAGACCAGGGTATAGCACTGAGTCGGCGCTAATTGAGATGGCAGACGCCGTACGCTGGAGGATGGACGAGGGATCAAGAGCGGTGTTGGTGCTGCTTGACTTGTCAGCAGCATTCGACACCGTCTCCCACTCCCTACTCCTGGACCGCCTACAATCCAAAGGCATCCAGGGTACGGCCTTAAATTGGATTGCATCCTTGTCCAACCGGACGCAGGCAGTGTTTACCCCTCCCTACACCTCGGATAGCCGTCCACTTCGGTGGGGAGTCCCTCAAGGCTCCTCACTGAGCCCCCTCCTATTTAATGTTTATTTTTCACCCCTTGCTGATATCATCGCTCAAACTGGAATAAAGGCCACTTCCTACGCTGATGATACTCAACTCTTATTCTCGTTCAATAGTATCACCCAAACAACCTTTGACCCATTAAAAAACTGTTTACGCACAATTGCCCAATGGATGGACAATAACTTCCTCAGGTTAAACGCAGGAAAAACTGAGGTTTTATTTTTCCACCAGCCGTCCCCATTGGATCCCAACATCTGGTGGCCTCTTGATTTGAGTGCACCACCCAAGCCGAAAGACTCGGTGAAAAACTTAGGGGTCAGATGGGACTCTAACCTCTCATTTCAACAACAAGTACACACAGTCTCTGCAGCATGCTTTGCCAAAATTAGGATGGTGAAAAAATTCATCAATTTTCTACCTAACAACACCAGGAAGATCATAGTCCAGGCATTGATCACCTCACATCTGGACTACACCAATGGCCTGTATATCGGACTGTCTGTTGGTCTATGCCATCGACTACAGACAGTCCAGAATGCTGTAGTACGACTGGTTGGTGGCATTCCCCTACGTGAGCACATCTCGCCCCCCTCCGTAAACTTCATTGGCTGCCTATACAAAAAAGGGCAGAATTTAAAGCACTGGTACTGGCTCACCGTGCAATGAGGGGCAAGGGCTCTGCTCACCTCTCCACCTGCCTCACCCCTTACAGCAATACCAGGTCCCTTCGTTCTACTTCAAAAAATCTCCTCACCATTCCCAGATTCAAAAAATCCCGCTCAGGCGGAAAAACCTTTCAAGTATGCACCTCTGTCCACTGGAACAAGTTACCAAATTCTCTCCGGATGACCCAGGAAGAACCCCCATTCCGGAAAGCCTTAAAAACTTACCTGTTCTGTTGAACATTCCCCATTTAATATAACATCTAATTCAGCTTAAAATCGCACAGGAGCGCCGGGACAACCCGTTGATGTAACTGTGCGCTATAACAAAATACACTAAATAAATAAAATAAATATAAGCAATTAAAAGGGGGCTCCAAGATGAACCTTCAAAGATGTGCTTAAAACGTACTAGGCCTCCTGTAGTTGAAGCTGCCCTCGTCACCACTAATTCTTTGTGTAGTACCAAGTTCTACTTTTAGAGAACATCGTTCCTAGATACCTGTTTGGGATATCACCGCCACCATCCTATTACCCAGGTGCCATTTAAAAGCTTTCACACTTTTTTCCAAAGGCAATTATTTTTGTTTTTTCCAGATTAACCTTGAGTTAATGTTCCTCACAATAGCTATTAAATCTATTCAGGGCTCTCTGTAGGCCTGCTCGAGTCAGATCTAAAATAGCCAGATCGTCTGCATGGAGGAGTCATGATATGTGCCTACCCCCAATTTTTGGAGAATAAGAATTGGTGGAGACAAGCACTCCAGGGAGGTCTGAACGGAACACGGAAAACAAGGTGGGTGCCAGGACGCAGCCCTGCCTTAACCCATTTTCTAAGGATATTCTTTTTGATAAGGCCTCATTTATATCAAGCTCAGCTTGGGTCCAATTCTGTGATTATGATTTCTGTAAGATTGCAAGTAAGCTGAAAGGTATTGCCAGTAGACGTAACTTTGCCCATAAGATACTTTGATCCACAAGATTGAAGACCGAGCTAAGGTCGACGAAACAACAGAACAAATTCCCTGTTTCAATCGCCTTTTGCCCTAGGACCCACAGGCTGAGACAGTGATCAACTGTTGAATGCCCTTGCTTGAAGCCTACTTGTTCCATTAGAACCAAGTTATTGCACTCGGTCCGTTCTTAAGAAAGATGCAAATTACCTTAGAGTACAGTTTTGCACCAGCGTCAAGCAGGCTTATCAAGCGAAAATTACCCGGGACATCCATCTACCTTTTTATGTTTATTGGTTTGATTATTGCACCCTTCCAACTTGTCTGGAATATAGCAGACTTAATTCTGGATACAAAGACTTTTGAAAAGAAGGTTGCCCACCACATAGGGGGTTGACTTTATTACAAATACAGGATATTGTAATATTGCATCTTTGTGGGAGACACCATGTGACCATTGGTAGCTAAATGATTCAGAAGTGCAATAGTGCCTAGTTTACAACCTTCTTTTGTCTGATGCAACAAGATATACAAATTTTGCACCACGACTGAATTGCAGGGCAACTGCAGATTTTCCAAATGTTTCTTTATTATTGGACTAAAAATCGAAGGACTTTTTGTAGACCCTTGTAAAATTCAACACCATACAAAGACTTTATTTTGGAACTGGAATTTGAAAAGGAATTACCTTTCCTCATGCAGAGGAATGGAGACGAATGCTTGGCATAAGTTAATGCTTGTATACCATGGGTACTCACAAACAATTGCCCAGGGGCCGCAAAGTGCAGTTCATGGTGTGACCAAAGGCCGCACTGATGCCAGCAGGGTGGCGGTAGGGGGTCTTGTGGGTCAGGATTTGTGTGCGGAGGTGTAAAAATATGTTAAATAGGCAGGCAAGTAGGTTAATAAATGCTTGGCTGTTTATTTAACATTTTGTTCTGAATATTATTGCTCAGCGACTAAACAGCAGCTTTTACTGCTGTTCACCAGGGGGGCCGCATGTAAATGTCAAGAGGGCCGCAAGTGGCCCTCGTGCTGTACTTTGAGTATCACTGGTGTATACCATTGTGAATCTGCAGGAATCTGGAACAATATTACTGCAGGGCTTGATACCACCCATCAACATGAGATCACGCATTTATTATTTTTTCTTAAATCCTGCACTATTCCCATTTACCACTTGTTTAATGCCCATCACAGGAGAGTAGTAAGAACTACCAAGCACCTCCCAAAGAATACCTTGTTCTATAATTGTCTCTATGACAAGCTTCATTCACTTTTCTTCTAGTCTGTATTGTCTATTTCTAGGAAAACCGCATTGGGTTTGGCATTCACTCTGACACTCTTTGCACTTTTTATCAATTTATTTATTTCGGAGTTTTTATAGAACATATCATTCATCCCCAGGGGGATATCACATCTCTATAAGGCTCACTATCATTCATCTTGGCGAGAACCCCACAGTAGCCTCTCTAAATGCTGTAAGAACACTAGCCGTTAAACAGCCACGTTTTCAATTTCTTTCTTAAATGAAGATGGTTATCTATAAGGCGAATATCCAGGGGTAGGGAGTTTCACTGGACTGCTGCTAGATGGGAGAATGAGCCTCCGCCTGTTCTTGTTTTCCATATTCTTGTAGTATACGCTAGGGCCAAAATGCAAGACCTCAAATTCTGTGCCGGCTTATAAAATTCAATTCTGGTTTGTAGGATCTCAGGGCCAGTGTTGTACAGAGCCTTGTAAGCATGGCACAAGAGTTTAAAGCTGGCTCTTTTCTGAACTGGAGGTCAGTGTAAGGCTCTTAGACAAGCTGATGTCAAGCCAAAGCTATCCATTTTGCAAATTAGATTGGCTACAGCATTTTGAATCATCTGAAATCTTGAAAAGAGGTAATCTGTAATGCCCATAAATAGGGCATTACCGTAGTCCATCCGACTAGTAATCAAGGCCTGGACCATGGTTTTCCACCAATACCCAGAATCCACCAGAACAGTCTTCTCAGTAATTTGAGAATGCCAATGCATTTACCACAGGTGGCATTAACATGATCTACAGTGAAAGAGAATCGTCCACAATCATCCCAAGGTTTTTGGTGGACTTCTTAGGGGTGGGCATAGCCCCCAACCTAATAGATGGACCCCCAAAATAGCAGAATTTCGGTCTTCCCTGTGTTTAACTTCAGACAATGACTGGTCATCCATCCTGCTATTTCGGTGAGGCATTCCCGCAGCATGCCACAAATTTCCTCATGTTTCTCACCCAGCAATATAATCAGCTGGGTCGAATCGGTATAGAAGTAGACATCAAAACCCCATTTCCCCATGTTTTGTGCCAGTGGAGCCACGTATGTGTTAAATAAGGGCAGGCTCAAAGATGAGCCCTGTGGGACTCCACGGTTTTATGTAAATTGGATCCCGAAGTGCCAAGCTGCACTATCCTATCTCTTTACCTATGAAAACCCATACCTCTTCTTTGACAGTGTGTCTTCAATCCAAGGCAAATCATCTTTAGTAAGAACAGGGAACAACTAAACTTTTGAGCCTTGATTTTGAACACTGAGGGGTCTATTACAATGCCTCGCAACGGCAAAAGTGACCGCCCACCATTGGAGCGGCAATCCCGCCATTTAAATTAGGATGCACCCGCCACACTGGCGGGCGCATGTTGTATTTTTTACATTGCGACGGGCAGTGCTGTAATCAGCCACCGCCGCAATGTAAAAATTGCATGTTGTGCATTTGCATGCACAATGTGACAGGCATCGCGCAGTGCCTGCCACCTTTTGCATGCAAATGCAAGGGGGTACCATAGGTACCCCCCATGTACATCCCCCCCCCCCCAACATCCTTGGGGCCTGCAACGGGCACCCAACAGCAAAAAATGTATGCCTTTCCATGGCGAGAATGCCGCCATGGAAAGGCTGCTCTCCGCCTGCATCGTGATATAGATGGTGGTGTCTTGCAGACACCAAAATTAACAAAGGAGGGAGGTAGAGTAATAGCAGTAGGATTCTTACTCCACGGACTTACATGCATAAACAAAAGGAATCCTACTAGCAGGGAAGTGTTGCCCAACAAGGGTATGGGAGCACTTAGTGTTTTGTAAAATACCCCTCACACACCAAAAGGCCCCTTGGTGTCATGCTTCATCATTGGGGTCTTCGCACCCCTCTATCGGGATGCGGCGTGCTGCGACCTACGACTACGCGGGAGCACTGAAATCAATGACTATGTGTGGTGTGTGTGGTGCAAGTGATAGGGATATTAATGTGAGTGGTGGGTTTTAGTGAAGAATTAAAAAGTACCTGGCTCGTGGGTTACTTGGAAAAAAACTTTATTCACAGCCCCGAGCTGGCACTACTAAAAAAAATTAAGTGCGAGTTAGTATCTGTCGTGGTTATGGACAGTATCTCATGTGTGCGTCGACATGTTTCGGAGCATGTGCTCCTTCTTCAGGACGGGGGCACAACTTCCCCACCTTACTCACGTTTCACTAGTTTGTAACTCAAAAGTTTTGTGTTAGTAACAAAAAGTGAAAAAATATTTTTTAAGTGTATAAAAAATAGGCTATAATGTGCCTACAGCGGTTTTTTGGCTCAGGATACATGCATTCGCATGACTTAATAGATACAAGTTGCTTGCTTCATGAGCACTCTAGAACCTCTGGGGGGTGATTGCTACTTTGTGCAATAAACTCGGGACGAGTTGTCCACCGTCTTACCCCACACGCTGCTCCGCTCAAATGGATCCATCCATCCCGATAAGAGGGGTGTGAAGACCCCAATGATGAAACATGACACCAAGGGGCCTTTTGGTGTGTGAGGGGTATTTTACAAAACACTGAGTGCTCCCATACCCTTGTTGGGCAACACTTCCCTGCTAGTAGGATTCCTTTTGTTTATGCACGTCTTGCAGACACCGCCACCATATCATGCCCCTTTTCTGCCCCGTCGACGAGTCAGCCGGCGGAAAAGCGGCGGACGCTCTTTCCGTCCGCCGCGGACCGCCCAGCCATACTAAGCTGCCTGGGGGTCTTTAAGGTATAGATGCGGGGCGGATCGTCCCGCCAGGCCAGCTATGGCTACCGCAGGCCTGGCAGGGGTGATCTATCCGCCATCGTAATAGGCCCCTGAGTCTTCATCTTATTTTCAATTGTGACACCATCCAGTGTGCATTAATCACACAGTTAATTTTGCAAAGCAAGTCTCTGCCACGTAAATTAATAGGATTGGAATCATTCAATATGGACTGATAATTATTCTCTGTGGATCCTATTTGAACAGGAACATTACTAATGCCAACAGCATAGACTTCTCTTCTCGAGAGGTGTAGTTGTGGAACTTCCACAGAAATTATTGTAGAGTAGGTAGCTCCAGTATTAGAAAGATATGTGGTGCCCATTCACCTCACCATCTACATATGGGCCAATCTGGTCTACCTCCAGGACTGGACCAAGCATTCAATCCTTCCCCCTCCCATGCACCATCATTGGGAATTATACTATAGTGAAAAAAGGAACATTAGATTCTGTTGGTACCCTGACTTTCAAGGCATTTTATTTTGTCATGTTTTATTGCTTTACCAGAGCTACAGACATATTTGTTTAGAACTGCTCCTGATTTTGCACATTCTGCACAGAAGCTGGTTGTGCTGGGGTTACCAACTATAATAGTATTTGATTTGGATTTATCTGCATCAGAGGAACAAAATTATTCTGGATTTGGTCTTGATTCTACCTACACTGGCGCTTCCAGTGGCTGATTTTGCCATAAAAATGACAAGCAGTGCACTTCTTCAGTAAATAAATATATGCATTACCTCCAGGAATATTGGCAGTTCAGGCTGGACTGTTCCCTTGAGGAGCACGGTCAAGACTGATTTGCATATGGCTGGGTCCAAACTGAGGTGGCATAGTGAGCAAAAGAAGGATGGATTCAAGCCAGATCTCTTGATCCCTGTAACCTTTGCTTTTTTGAGTGAATTCAAACAATTTTTTACATTGTATTTCATAACTGTATCGTTTGGTTTATTTTTTCTAGGCCTGGGCGCAAAATTCCGCATTGCTTGCAAAGTTGGCAAAATTTGGCAACTCTGCATTCCAAGGAGCATGCTGAGTTACCAATAAATTCCACACTCCATAACAGAGTGGATTTTCTTTCCCTTGAAGCGCTCATCGCGTCATTTCGCATGTACAGGGAGCTCGATGAGACTTGTCGGGCACTGACCTGCATCCGGGCAAGCCTCAGCAGAGAAGGGGAGTTTTTCCCCCCAACCAGTAGTACGCCAGTAGGCCCCTTTGCAGAGTGGTTGAGAAAAGGGGTGGGCGCTCCCACAAGGTCTTAGCAGTCCTGCTGTGTGGGACATACTTGTCACAACAGTGTAGTTTCTTGGCTCCTTACTACCCTCAGCAGCCAAGGGGAGTTCATCCCCAACCAGTAGTATGCCAGGAGGCCCTGTGCAGAGTGGTTGAGAAAGGGGGCGGGGCCTCCGATGCCGCCTCCGCAATCCAGATGTAGGGGAATTACTTATTGCAACAGTAGGGGGTTTTGTACCCTAAGGACCCTAAGCAGCCAAGGGCAGTTCATCCTCAACCTGCAGTATGCCAGGACTCCTGTGCAGAGTGGTTGAGAATGGGGCCTCCGATGACGTCCCAGCAATCCGCTGTGGGGTATTACAACAATAGGGTTTTTTTTGCCTCCAACGACCCTCAGCAGCCAAGGGGAGTACATCATGTGAAAGGAGGAGGGGCTCAGTGGAGGTCTCAGCAATTCCCAGAAAGTTTGTTTCTAACCTTTATTTAACTTCTTTCTGGCTGTTTCTGACCATCATCCTGCCTCTTGCTGCTCGTTTCTGATCTCAATTTTACCTCTTTCTGCGCATTTCTAACCTTTATTTTGCCACTTTCTGCTCGTTTCTGATCTTCATTCTGCCTCTTTCTGCTCGTTTCTGACCTTTAACCTGCCTCTTGCTGCTTGTTTCGGATCTCTTTTTTGCCTCTTTCTGTTAGTTTCTTATCTTTATTCTACCTCTTATGCTAGTTCCTGACCTCTATTTTGCCTCTTTCTGCTGACCTTTATTCTGCTTCTTGCTGTTAGTTTCTGACCATTATTCTGTCTTTTTCCAGCTTGTTTCTGACCTCTATTATGCCTCTTTTTTGTTTCCGACCTCTATTCTGCCTCTTGCAGCGCATTTCTGACTTTTATTCTGCCTTTTCCTTCTCCTTTCTCACCTCATTTCTGCCTCTCGATGCTTTTTGTGACCTTTATTCTGCCTCTTTCTGATAGTTTCTTACCTCTATTTGACTTCTTGATGCTCATTTGTCACCTTTATTTAGCCTTTTTCTGCTCATTGCTGAACTTTATTCTCCCTCTATCCGCTCATTTCTGTCATTTTCTGCTTCTTTTTGCTCTTTCCTCACCTTTATTCTGTCTCTTGCTGCTCATTTTCCGAGCTTTATTCTGCCTCTTGCTGCTCATTTCTCACCTCTATTTCGCCTCTTCCTGCTCATTGCTATCCTTTATTCTCCCTCTTTCTGCTAGTTTCTGACGTGTATTCCGCCTCTTGCTGCTAATTTCTGGCCTCTATTCTGTCTCTTATTGCTAGTTTCTATTCTTTTTTCTGTCTTTTTCTGCTTGTCTTGGTCATGTATTCTGCCTCATGCTGCTCGTTTCTGACCTCTATTCTGCCTCTTACAGCTCATTTCTCCCCTTTATTTAGCCTCTTTTTGCTCGTTGCTGACCTTTATTCTCCCTCTTTCTGCTCATTTCTCTCCTTTTTCCCACCTCTTCTGCTCATTTCTCACCTTTATTCTGCCTCTTGCTTCTCATTTCCGACCTTAATTCTGCCTCTTTCTGCTCATGTCTCACTTAATCTTGCCTCTTTCTGACCTTTATTCTGCCTTTTTTTGCTCATTTCTGACCCTTATTTAGCCTCATTCTCTTTTACCCCGTGAGTCTCAAGGCCCCCGTGGTCCCAGCCGGCTCCCCGCCTCCTGCAGGAGCCGGCATTACTGTGACAGACAGGGTGCTGCTGAAAGGCAGCACCCTGTCTGTCTGAGCAGTGTTTTCATCTATTTCTCTGCATGCATATTTCTGTGCAGAGAAACAGATGAAAACTCCGCTTTCAGTATGCCGGAGATGTTTGGCAGCTCCGACTTGCTGAAAGCAGAGTTATGTTTACTTTAGCTTGGTGGGAGCTGTAAGCTCCCACCAAGCAAAAGCAAACATTTACTTCTCGAGGGTGGGAACCTCGGGCAGTAGCCGGAGCCAGGCCTGGTGGGAGGCGCACCCCAGGGCCATAAATGGCTCCATGAGGTACCCCTCCATCTTGTAAATCTTTGCCCTGGGGAGGTGGTGGTCCCAGGGGCTGGGAGGGCTGAAACAGCCTCCCTACATTTACTTTTCATAGTGCCCCAGGGAGTTAGTGATCCCTAGGGTGGCCTGGGGCCACGTAGACCCCCACACATTACCTTCACTATAGATCCCTAGGGAGGTGCCCCCCCCGGTCTGTGGGGGGGCTGCGTGGCCCCCATTAACATAACAATACTTGCCCCAGGAAGGTGGCGGTCACTGGGGCTGTGGGGGTGTTGCGCAGGCCCCCTCACATTCAATTAACTATAGTGGCCTAGGGAGGTGTTGGTCCCTGAGGCTGCTGGTGGGCCACACTGGCCCCGTGGTATTAACTTTACAGCACTTGTTTTGGGACGGTGGCGGACCTCGGAGCATGGGCAGGCCCAGTGGGCTTGCCTCACGCATTTATGAAGTTGTCCTGGGGAGGTGTCAGTCTCCAGGGCTTATGTGTGCCATAGGAGGAGGGCCCGTACAGCCCCCTCCTTTACATCAGTGCTGATGCACCCAGGATCGGGCCCACCTCGGGGCCTATAAGAAACGAAGTGCAAGAGCCCACGTTAAAAAAAATTATACATTTCGGCAGGAGTTGCGGATTGAATGCTGCCCCTGCCGGAAATATTTTTTGTGTATGCTTTTTTGGCCCCCAAGAGGCCTAGGGAGTAAGGGTATTTCTCCCCTGTCCCCTTTTCTATTTTTCAAATGTTTTCCCTGGGGCTCTGCTCAAGCCAAGTCCTAAGATGGCTGCCACTAGTTCCTGGTTTGAAGTCTAGTCAACCAATCAGAACTCAGTGCCAGATTGGCAGAGGTCGCAGAACCTCCGCGTCTCTATATAAACAGCATTATAATATTTTAATAGCTACTCAACTACTGAATGGATTTACACCAAATCACAAAAGGAACTACCCTGAACCAACACCTGCCTTTCTGCCAAATTTGGTGTAACTCAGTTCAGCAGTTCGGGCTGTAGCCGTGTCTAAATTTCCTATGGAAATTAACATGGGGAATCCGCTTGATGGATCACCCCGAAACATTCGAAAGGCTTTTCAAGAAGGCTACATAACCCTTATACCAGTGCAATCTCAGTATGCCAGCACTAAAACACACAAATTTGTAGAAATGGAAGCCCGTGGAAGATTTCCCCTTCTTAGCAGAGCATTTAGGGCTCCTTGTGCAATACAGAACTAGCAGTGCTGGTATAACCTGGAGTATAGAACTGCAAAAAAAACTTTCAACTCCACTATTAAGAATAAGGGAACAACTTAAATTTTGTATGCTAGGGACATTTATAAAAAGACCCAAAAATTAATTTTACAACAAAACTGGTAGTGCATTTAAACTAAAGGATGGTAAAGGATTTTGGCATATTGTTGCCATTGGAGAAAGGTACAATTATACTAAACCTGAGGGCCATATACATTTGCACAAATAGGCTACACATTCCATCTATGGGCAAATGTGGCTTAATTTGTCTGCTCTATCTAACATATTTTTTTTAACCTAATGACCAAGACCCCTTCTTGTCAGTAAACCTTTCAATGACTGATACACTCAAGGCAAAAAAATACCCAAAAAACAGGGAAAGCACCTGGCTTGGACAGAGTGCCTGGTAATCTATTCGATTGTGAGCCTATTGTATGGGGTCCTTAAATAAACAAAGTTTGTAACACTATAACATCCACATCCCTAATGCCAGATACAAGGCAGGGTGCTGCAATTATCCCTATACACAAAAAGGCATCACATTCTATCCCAAGCAACTACCGCTCCTTTAGTTTGTTGATAATCCGCAAAAGGTTTTGGAAAACAGGTCTTAAACCAACTCAACACATGGATAGAAAAAAACTAGATACTCTCCCTTTTTCAAGCAGGCTTTAGTACAAGAGTAAGTAGTTTGTCAAGTATTTCCATTCCTTCTGGTCAAATGGAAACTGTTGACTTCATGCTTGGCAACCGTTATGTTGTTGTTGTTGATCTGAAAGCAGACTTTGACCTTCTCACATAGATACAACTGTGAAAAGTGTTTTTGAAAGTAGGGAGTCCCCTTTGGCTTATTAACATTGTTAATTCATTTGCATACAAATAACTATGCCCAAGTTTGTTGGGGCCACATGGTGAATTAACTGAGAAAATTGATATTAACAGAGAGATATGACCAGAAAGTGTACTCTCCCCAACCCTTTTTCCTGTTGTATATTAATGAATGTATAAATTATCGGCTAGATTCTAAGAATGATTATTTGTGTCTTGCAGGCCTTAAAGTCTCTGCTCTTTTATGCGCAGAAGATACTTTATTGTTGTGTAAGACTCCACTGAGTTCTACTCTGAAAAATACAGCTTCTTTTATGTGGACCATGGTTGGAAATGATGATTCTCCAATTATTATGCAGAGAGAATCTTGATCTCATTAAAGACTAACGGAGGCCAACATTATGCAAATACTGTAATTTGCTGCCCAAACATGCAGCACTTTAAAGCATGTATTTACATCATATTAAACAGAACATTGGTAACATGACAAGTAGACTGTGCAGGCTCCCATCATCCTCGTGGGCTGCGATGACACAGCTGAATAACTTGAAAACTCCAGTAAATCCATTTAGTCTTTGATATTGTTATCTGAGAAGAAAAGACAGTGTATAGTGAAATGCATAAAGACTATTAAAAGTAATGTATAACAATGAAATGCAATAGTAATATAATAATAGTATAATAGTAACACAATAAAGCATAAACATAACCAAACCCAAACCTCTCAGGGAGAGGAGGGTGGGATAATGTTAGCCTCCGTTTGTCTTTGCTAGCCATTGCACCCGTAGAAGAGTGAGCTCCAAATCTAGAAAGATCCGCTCCAGCCTCATGCATAATCAAACGTATCCATCTGGCTAGGGTTGCTGAGGATACAGGTCTAAAAGGTCTCACATAAGATAAAAGAAGTTGATCACAACCAACGGCTCTAAAACTTGAAATCTTATTCTCATAGCATTTCATACATTTAACAACACAAAGTTTTTCACATTCATGAAAGATCGAATAAAAGATGGACTCAGACATTGTTTTAGTTCTTTTCCAGATGTCAAAATGGATGCCTTCACATGAGTAAAATCTATTAGAAAGTTCTGGAGCTCTAATGTCCGATACCCTTCTAAAGGAGGTCAAACACAGGAGAGTAGCTAATTTCATTGAGATTCTTTTAAGGGAGAGTGATTCGTTGTCAGGCCAAGAAAGGAAGAGATTAAAAATAAGGTTAACATCCCAAAGGGATTGGTAACGTGCCTTGGGAGGTCTTCTTAGTCTAATATCCTTCATAACTCTTTTGATAAGGGAATTGCTACCAATAGCAAGATTATTAAAAAGAGAGAGACCTGAAGAAATTGCTGATCTGTAGCAATTGATGGTTCTAAAGGAAAGACCTAGATCAAAGAGATGAGCAAGATAGTTAGCTACCTGTTGAAGAGGACACTGTACGGGATCCAAATCCCTTTCCAGGCACCAACAAGACCATTTTCTCCAAATGCCCTTGTATATTTTTCTTGAACATGGAGCCTATGAATCTTCCAATAAGCTTTTAGCTACCCCCGGAAGGTCTGAATATCTTCCTGAATTCAAGAAGGTTCATCTTCCCTTTAAAGACTAGAGGGTGTTCTTCTCTGTCTGGACTCTGGAGTAGGCCTAAGAAGGAAGGAATCAGCAGAGGAAAGTCCCCTGCCAACTCCATCACCCCGTGGAACCAAACCTGAGATTTCCAAAAAGGAGATATCGGAATGATGGAATAAGACTCGAGTCTGACCTTCCACAATACTCTCTGAATCATTGAAAAGGGGGAAAGGCATAAGCCTTGATTCCTTCCCAAGATTGGAGAAAGGCATCTACTCCTGAGGCATAGGGGTCCGGCCTCCGACTGAAGTAATTCTCCACTTGGTGGGTTAACCTGCTGGCAAATAGGTCTAATTGTATTGGGCCCCAAAGATCTTGGATCTGAGAAAAAATCTCTGAATTCAGTTTCCAATCGCTTGAGTCGTGTGGGAAACGTGAGTTCCAGTCTGCTCTCACATTCTGTGAACCCGGGATGAATTCTGCTCTGAGAGTAATCTTTTGGTCCCAACAAAAATAACATATTCGTTTGGCAAGATCTGAGAGATTTTTGGATCTCACACCCCCAAGGCAATTTATGTAGGAAACAGCTGAGAAATTGTCCAAGCGGATTAGGGTATTTGAGTTCTTCAAAAGTTCCTTGAAGCTCATAATTGCATTTAGAGCTGCTAACTTCTCTAGGGAAATTATGTGGAGGGATTGTTCTTCCAAAGACCACCTCCATCCGGTCTCTAAATCTTTTAGGCGGGCACCCATCCCTTATTGCTCGCATCTGATTCTAAGGTGAAATCTGGAAGATTCCTGAAGATAGCTTTCCCGTTCCAGGCTTGGAGGTTTTTCAACCACCAATGAAGATCTTCTCGAGCATCTTGTGAGAGAGGTAGAGAGTCTTCATACCAGAGGCCCTTCCTCAGGCCCAGTGCTTTCAATCTTTGCACACCTCTGTAATGAAGAGGTCCTGGTGAAATGGCTTGAATAGAGGACGAAAGAAGTCCCAAGACTCTGGCTAGATCTTTTAGTCAGATAGATTCTTTTGAAAGGATAAGTGAAACATGTTTTTTTATTTTTGTAATCTTCTTGTGGGGAAGGATTAGATTTGAAAGAATACTGTTTACATTGAAACCAAGGAATTCTAGTTCTTGCGAGGGGGTCAGAATAGATTTCTTCATGTTTACAATGAAGCCCAGATCTTGAAGCAGATCCACTGTCATTTTTAAATGCTCCATAATTTCTAATTTGTCTTCGCACATGATAAGGATATCGTCTAGATACACTATTAAGCGAATTCCCCTCTCTCTGAGATAGCTGACCACCGGGTGAAGGACCTTGGTGAAGCACCAAGGGTCTGATGACAGCCCGAATGGAAGGCACTGGAACTGATAAAGAGTCCCTTTCCAAGTAAAACTAAGATACTTGCATCACTTCTAATCCATGGGTATGGTAAAATAGGCGTCTTTTAGGTCTAATTTTTCCAGCCAGTCCTTTGCCTGCAAAATGTCCCTCAAAAGATGGATACCCTCCATCTTGAAGTGTCTGTATGTTAGAAATTTGTTTAGATATTTGAGATTTATGACGGGGCGCCAACCCTTGTCCTTCTTTTTGACAAGGAAAATATTACTTAAAAAGTTCTTTGAGAGTTCTGAAAGAGGAACCTTTATAATGGCTCCTTTGTCTAACATTTGTGAGCTTTCTAGATCTATTAATTTTGAGTTCTCCTTGTCTAGAGAAATTTCGTTTCTAATCTTTTTCTGAAAGGGTTCTTTCCAAAAATCTATCTTGAAACCAGTTACAGTTTCCAAGACCCAAGGGTCTTGTGTGATTTGAAGCCAATTGTTTACAAAAAACTTGAGTCTTCCTGCCACCTTGGAAGGGAAAGAGGGATTCAGACTTACCTTGGTAAGATTGATTGTCGAATCTTGAACTTCCGCCACGGCCTCTTGAACCCCTTCCTCTCTGGGGGTAGAAGTTTGAGCGGGTTCCTCTGTAAGAACGATTGTCTCTTGAATCTTGTGGGTAAAATTGGGACTTGAAGTAACCACGGCTGACAGGTTGCCCCCTCCTGTCAGCCCTTCCAAAAAGTGGTCTTCCCCCGAAGACTCTGCGCATGTTAGATTGTGCCTTAGAAAAGGCATTGAAGGTGGCCACATATTTTCCAAAGAATTTTACGAAGTTATCGCCAGATAACATACCCTTGGCATCACACATGTCTTCCTTAGCGGAGAGGTCCGCAAGTTTAGGGTTCATTCTGAGGAGGACTGCCTTCCTCCGTTCGGTAATCAGATTGGCATTAGCGTTTCCAATAAAGCAGATTGCACGTTGGGACTAACCTCTTAGGAGCTCGGTATTAATCGGAGTATTGTTGGTCCTGGCTTCTTCCGCCATATCAAGAATTTTTTAAAGAGGACCCAGAACATCAAGAAGCTTATCTTGACACTGTTCTAAGCATCTTTCAATCGCTTTTCTTGGGTCCCTCCCCGATTTAAAAAGAAAAGTGATTAATTTGGGGTCAAGGTTGGGGGTGTTACAAATCTTATCCTCAGAAGAGGGACGAGGGCACTCATTACGCAGTAAATTGCGTTTATCTCTGTCCATGGGTTTCCTGACCCATTTAGATAAATGTCTACCGTCGTCGTCCATAGGCCACCATTCCGTGCTGCGAGGATGACGAATAGCTGTGGGATTGAATATCTCCTCCCCAAGGGGATCTTTAATAGTAAAAGAGGAAGTTGAAGGGTGTTCTAGGTCTTCGTCAAGATCCTCGGGGGTATCTTGGGGGTCAAATATAAATTAATCTTCCTCAGAATCATTAAAAAAGGGTGAGGAGTCCTCATTAAAATCATTTGTATTGTATAAAATACTATTCTCTTAAATGCCGCTATGGACACCTCTTCTCCCAGTCCCAGGTAACTGGGATCTCTCTATTGTGCTGCTACGAGCACCAGCATCTTTTGTAGCGCGAGGGCTACCAATTTCAGCGGCATGGGTGAATGCCTCATTCAGGTGCTTTTTCTTTTGAAGTACTTTACCCCTTTATCGCAGAGGGGGAGTGTAAAGATGAGTCCAAATACATTAATAAGATTGTAATCTTTATTGTTGAGTTGGTACAGGAACCTCCAGCTCATCCACAACCTGCTTCACAGCTCAGTTTGATCTACTCCAAAGATAACATTTAAAGCTGCTAAGCAACACATTACATTCTATATGAGTCATCTTTACACACCTCCCCCCTTACATACCCCACAACTAAATTTTGAAAGTAACCATAATGCAGTAAAACATGCAGAAAAGATCAATTTAAACACAAGGAGAAAAACACTTAGTTACATTTCCTAAACTCCAAGTAGACCCATCACACAAAATCACGACACTTTTCTTTACTTCTTTCATTTGAATTGGTTTAGAAAATTTGCTATCACCTTTGACAACATAACCCCCACGTTTTACCACTACCCAATCACCTAATTTGATGTTAGGAAACTTGACCCTTTTTAAATGGTTAATAATGTTTGGCAGCAATGGTTTGTTTGTTTACAACTTGTTCTCTAATCACATCACGATTCACCCATATACACTCCCTGTCTTTCAACCACCCTGGTATTTCTTTCAAACCCGGCTCTCTTCCTTCAAGAGAAATAAAAGGTGATACCCCAGTCGTGGAGTGTGGCGTTACTCTATTAGACCACATCAGCTTTTTCAACTCTTCAGACCAGGACAAACCATTGCACAAAGAAAGTTGTATATTGTCCAAGATCAAACGATTAATTCTTTCAACTAAACCTTTGGCTTGAGGCCTGAATAAAGCAACTCTTTCATGTTTAATACCCTTTCCACAAAGAAACTCCTCCATTTTCCTAGAAATTAACTGAGGACCATTATCTGAAACTAAGACTTTTGGAATCTCTTCATTCAAAAAAACTTTCTCAAGAAACGTATTTACTTTTTCAGTTGTAATACTCTCAGATGTCACCGCCACAAACTACTTGGAGTGATAATCCACCAAAACCATTAAGAATTTACAACTTGTTGGAAGCTTGTGGAAAAGCATTCCAAAGGGATTCCAGTCATTAACATTAGCAGACACTCCCCATGACTTAATGTACATTTCTTTTGACATTAAAGTATATAAACTTCCAGAGTCAATTAACATTTTTATCCCCACAGTATCAAATTTGATAACATAATGAGGCTTATCCAGTTTGTCAGTGCTCTCCCTGGGAATAACAGACATATCAATATTATCAATTTCTATTTCTTCACCAACATTAACTTGATAAGCCACGATATTATCAATAGAGGGAATAAATTCACAAACATCCTCACAAGAATCATCAATATCATGGACAGAAGGAATTTTAGTTCTACAAACCTTAGCAAGGTGCCCTCTCATACCACACGTTCTACATATTGCGTTCCTGGCCATACTGGAAGCAATATGGCCGGGTGCACCACAGCGGTAGCATTTGACAACTCGTGTATTATTAAAGCTATTACTTTGGTGAAATTCCTTATTTTTATTAAAAGCTTTACTACTGAGTTTTTCCTGAACTTTGCTCAAAGGTTTACTTAATTTAGTTTCATCAATATTAGCGAGAATCTCTGAATCTTTAGAATTAGAGACTTTCACTGCACCATCCTTATTCGCAATTGAATTGGTACATTTATCCATCTCTTTGATCCAAATATCAGTATGCTCTAGCCCCTTTGCTATTTGAATAGCTTCTTCTAGTCTCTGATAAGCAACTTTGCACGCACTCTTTTATTATTTGTACACCTAACTATCTGATCATGGATAAGTGAATCTGTTAAAGTCCCAAATTGACAAGTTAGTGACAATCCTCTCAAAGCAGCAACATATGATGCAATATCTTCGTCTACTTTCTGTACTCTACAGAAAAATCTGTGTCTTTCAAGAACTAGATTTACTTTTGTGGGAAACCTTATTTCAAGCATTTGCAAACTCATATCATAAACATTTGCAGCCTGTCCATCTCCATTACCAGGGGAAACTTCTGGAAGATTTTCATATAACCTAGGACCTTCCACACCCAAATTGTGCAGTAAAATAGCTTGCCTACGCACTGGACCATATTTATCAGCACCAGTGGCAAGAATGTAGGTAATAAACAACTTCTTCCATTCTTTCCACAGAATGATTGGCTCACCAGGAGATGGCAAAAAGGCAGGTGGAGAGGACAAGGCTTGATCAGACATATCAAACAATTTTTTACACAATCAATATAAACATTAAATATAAACTTGCACCTGCAAAAGAAGGACGAGTTAGTTTAAAACAAAGAAACTAACATAACAAATTAAAATAAAAACCTTCATGTTTTGAAAGTGTCAAGTTCCAAGTTTTCCTTTTCAAAGCGATGACTCCAAGCAAGAGTTCCAAGTTTTCCTTTTCAAAGCGATGACTCCAAGCAAGAGTTCCAAGTTTTCTTTTTTCAAAGCGATGACTCCAAGCCACAAAGATCGAGTTCTAAGTTTTCCTTTTTACCACGATAATTCCAAACTCTCTTTAACCAAGCGACGTGTCCAAGATGTGCAAGGTCTGCTATCACGATTGAAGTTCAACGTGTGAAACGTGGAAACAAGGGAAAGATGTCCCAACAAGCTAAAATGGCCGCCAAACGTCTATTACGCTCTCGGTCTGACGTATCAGGTGCGACGTTCAAAGAGGCACAACCATGGAGGAGACCGGTAACACGCGCAAGCAGAGAATCGGGACACGAAAATGCATTCAAGAAACAGTTAAAATGACCGGTGAGATGTCGGTGTTTACATTTAAGTTAACAAGTATATCAGTCAAGTTTCCTCAGACTTTCGTCAACCAGAATAAATCGGCAAAAAGGCTTGGAAATCGAGAACTGTTAAAACCAGATATTTCAGCGCTGTGCTTGCATCAGTTAGTATTTTACAAGCGCTAGAAAACTATTAATAATACTTCAGATGAATATTCTAGGCTTTGTTTTCAACCACAATGAAGTTTAAGTTCCAAAATATTTTCAAGACTAGAAACGCTTATAAATATTAGTAGTATTTGAGACGAATTCCAGATTCCAGATATTATTTTCAGAATTTTCTTTTCACTTCTATAAAAAGTAGAGTCAAAATAGTTGAAAATCTAAATCTGGATCCAAACAAGTTCGACGTTGAGTACAGAATTCAATCAGTTGAGTACAGAATTTAATCAATTTACTCACAAAATGATGGATGATGATATAAAAAAATATTCCAAAGTCCAAGGGTGGAGGCACCAGCATCTGCCCCTTGCGCAGAAAGGTTTCCCTCGTCGCCAATGTAAAGATGAGTCCAAATAAATTAATAAGATTGTAATCTTTATTGTTGAGTTGGTACAGGAACCTCCAGCTCATCCACAGCCTGCTTCACAGCTCAGTTTGATCTACTCCAAAGATAACATTCTAAGCTGCTAAGCAACACATTACATTCTATATGAGTCATCTTTACAGGGAGTCTCCATCAGAAAGAGAAAAATAGATCTCTTCGGGGGGGGCTGGGGGGGGAGATCCTCTTTCTTTTAAGTAAAGCAGCATTAACTTCTTCCCTGACGGAGCATTGTATCTCCTGGTCTATTAGTTTTTTTTTAATTACCCCCCAAAGGTTCCTTAGTAGCCTGAGGTGGAGTATTATTGTCAGGGTCCATAGTTAAAAATATTCCCAAAATGGTTAGATAATAATTAGCCTTAATATGGCTTGATCAGGTCTAAACTTTAAGCTGTTAATACTTGGCTCTGGCAGGGCTTACTCACAGTTGTAGAATTTCTAATCGCAAATGAAAATTCCTTGAAGTACAGCTGCAATGTTAGAAAAGGCCACCGGGTGGCGAGCTTGCATTAAAATATGTAATAATATCACCAGAAAGGTTCCGTCTTTGTTAGATATTTTTACGCCCTCGTGTTTAATGAAGCGGCGTAACTAAGGAAACCAGCGTTGACACAAAATCCTCCCAGCATGCGCCATGGGCGTCCGCAGGGGAGGGCAAGGGGGGGCACTTGCCCCCCCCTGGAACACCGGTCCGTCACTATTGACAGCCCCCACAGTGGTGTTTGTCTGCAGGGCCGTCAATTTTAAAAGCGTGAGAAAGCGCTTGCAATGACGTCCTGCTTGATGAGCGGGAAAACTGCTGCTGATGGGCAAGAGAGAAGGTCCGGGTCTGGCTGCTCCCACAGCTTGAGGCAGAGGCGCACTTAGAGTCAAATTCCGGGGGGGGGGGGGGGAGGGGGCACATTTTTCAAGCTAAGGAAGAGTGGAGCTGCAGCCAGGGGCCCTAGGAAGGGTGAAAACCATCAAAGCCTCATTAACGCCGGCACCGAATTACACAATTCGCCCAGAGATGCAATGTGTGTGTCTGCCTGTTTTTTGCGAGATCAATTGGAAAGTCCTTCTGTGCACTCGTGATTTATTTGTACTCAAGCTATATTCCTTTCTTTTGTTGGTGCTACTACATCCTGGTACCTACTCTTTAGGTGCCCTTTCGTATACCATATCGTGTGTGGTGCAGACACTTCTGTTCTGATGGATGTGTGCACTTTTCAGCGAACATTAATGTTTCATCAATTTCTTTTCCATGGTAATAATCAGTTTTAACTCTTTTTCAGTTGTCAACAAAATATTTTAATTCATATTTTGGTTTCCATTGTTAACTGTTGTTATACGTTTTTTAATGTATCCATTATTTCTAAAATAAAATAATGGATATATTAAAAAACTGTTGGAAACCAAAGTATGAATTAAAATATTTTGTTGACAACTGAAAGAGAGTTAAAACTGAACAGAAGCGTCTGCACCACACACGATATGCCTGTTTTTGCACCATAAGCACTAGTATTACAGAAGGGTCTGCATATGAGATGGATTAAAGAGTTTATGCCTTGAGCTCCAAAGGGGCAGTCCCCCATGTTCATTGCAGTATCGAGTGTAGCCCCTGGACCCCTGTCTGTACTCACTTTCGCCTGCCATGATTCACGAAGGGAAAGCTGTCCCACAGGGACAACTTTTCTTTTCTGAATCATGTACCAACTGCAGCTCAGTGTTGGTATCAGATCAACGTTTGCGACTGCCATTGCGTTTGAAAACCATTGATATATGTCATTGTAAATTGCAATTTCAAGATAGCACCCTTTCCACTGCCCCTCCAAATTCCAATATGAAGTTAGATGCAGAACCCCTTTTGTCAATCATGAAGGTTATACACAACTCTAAAAAGGGGTTTTGCAGTAGCAACCACTGTGATGCTGCAAATTGTAAGCTTTATGACCACAACATCCTTTTGTATTTGAGGGCCCTAGTTATTTAGATAAAGCAGGATGTGCAGTGAAAGGAATGACGTTACAAATGAGTAGTGCCTTTAATGCTCTGGAAATGCTAGGATCTCCAATCTACCTCTCTCTCTCTACCTCTCTCTCTCTACCTCTCTCTCTCTACCTCTCTCTCTCTACCTCTCTCTCTCTACCTCTCTCTCTCTACCTTTCTCTCTACCTCTCTCTCTCTACCTCTCTCTCTACCTCTCTGCCTCTCTACCTCTCTCTCTCTACCTCTCTCTACCTCTCTCTCTACGTCTCTCTCTCTATGTCTCTCTTTACCTCTACCTCTCTCTCTACACATCTCTCTACACCTCTCTACCTCTCGCTATCTCTCTCTCTCTACCTCTGTCTCTCTCTACCTCTCTCTCTCTACCTCTACCTCTCTACCTCTACCTCTCTACCTCTACCTCTCTACCTCTCTCTCTCTACCTCTCTCTACCTCTCTCTCTACGTCTCTCTCTCTATGTCTCTCTTTACCTCTACCTCTCTCTCTACACATCTCTCTACACCTCTCTACCTCTCGCTATCTCTCTCTCTCTACCTCTGTCTCTCTCTACCTCTCCCTCTCTACCTCTACCTCTCTACCTCTACCTCTACCTCTCTCCCTCTCTCCCTCTACCTCTCTCTCTCTCTCTACTGCTCTCTCTCTCTCTACCTCTACCTCTCTCTCTCTACCTCTCTCTACCGCTCTCTCTCTCTCTACCTCTACCTCTCTCTCTATACCTCTCTCCTGCTCTCTCTTTCTCTCTCTACCTCCCTCTCAACCTCTCTCTCTACCTCTCTACCTCTACCTCTCTACCTCTACCTCTCTCTCTACCTCTCTCTCTACCTCTCTCTCTCTCCCTACCTCTCTCTCTCCCTACCTCTACCTCTCTCTCCCAACCTCTACCTCTCTCTCTCTGCTTCTCTCTACCTCTCTCTCTCTACCTCTCTATCTCTCTCTCTACCACTCTCTCTCTCTCTCTCTCTCTCAACCTCTACCTCTCTACCTCTCTCCCTCTACCTCTCTCTCTCTCTCTACTGCTCTCTCTCTCTACCTCTCTCTCTACCTCTCTCTACCTCTCTCTCTCTCTACCCCTCTCTCTCTACCTCTTTACCTCTACCTCTCTCTCTACCTCTCACTACCTCTCTCTCTACCTCTCTCTCTCTCTCCCTACCTCTACCTCTCTCACTCTACCTCTCTACCTCTCTACTCCTCTCTTCCTCTCTCTCTACCTCTCTCTCTCCCGTTCCTTCTTCCTCTCCCTGTCTACCTCTCTCTCTACCTCTCTCTCTACCTCTCTCTCTACCTCTCTCTCTCTCCCTCTCTACCTCTCCCTCTACCACTCTCTCTCTCCCTCTACCACTCTCTCTCTACCTCTACCTATCTACCTCTACCTCTACCTCTACCTCTCTCCCTCTACCTCTCTCTCTCTCTCCCTACCTCTACCCCTCTCTCTCTACCTCTCTCTCGCTACCTCTCTCTCTACCTCTATTACTCTACCTCTCTCTCTACCCCTCTCTCTCTCTACCACTCTCTCTCTCTCGCTCTACCTGTACGTCTCTCTCTACCTCTCTCTCTCTACTGCTCTCTCTCTCTCTCTCTCTCTCTATACCTCTCTCTCTCTCTCTCTACCTCTCTCTCTCTCTACCCCTCTTTCTCTCTCTACCTCTCTACCTCTACCTCTCTCTACCTCTCTACCTCTCTCTCTCTCTCCCTACCTCTACCTCTACCTCTCTACCTCTCTCTCTCTACTTCTCTCTCTACCTCTCTACCACTCACTCTACCCCTCTCTACCCCTCTCTACCCCTCAATACCTCTCTCTACCTCTCTCTCTACCTCTCTCTCTTCCTCTCGCTCTCTTCCTCTCTCTCTCTTCCTCTCTTCCTCTCTCTCTACCTCTCTCTCTACTTCTTTATCTCTATACCTCTCTCACCCTCTCTACCTCTCCCACTCTCTCTCTACCTCTACCTTTACCTCTCTACCTCTACCTCTCTCTCTACCTCTCTCCCTCTACCTCTCTCTCTCTCTCTCTCGCTCTACCTCTCCCTCTATCTCTATACCTCTCTCTCTACCTTTACACCTCTACCCCTCTCTCTACCTCTCTCTCTCTCTCCCTACCTCTACCTCTACCTCTTTCTACCTCTTTCTACCTCTTTCTACCTCTCTACCTCTCTCTCTCTACCTCTCTCTCTCTACCTCTCTCTCTACTTCTCTCGCTCTACTTCTCTCTACCTCTCTACACCTCTCTCTCTCTACCTCTCTCTACCTCTCCACACCTCTCTCCCTCTCAACCAGTTGAATTCCGGGAAGCCCAAACCATCAGTATTTCAAATCTGCGCATGAAACGTGGGTAGGATGAGCCGTGCAGCTCAGAAAGGGATGTTCTTTTTACATCATTTGTATTTAATAGAACTGGGAAGCAGGAGAGAGGTCTCGCAGTTGAGATAGGGATTAACATATACTGGTGACAGCTTTTGAATTGGCTCTAAAACCATTCAAAGATGGCTGCAGCATCTACGTGGGATGTGGTGGACTAAGTGGCAGCCGGAGCCATATAGCACTGCTTGTCATTTTTAAAAAAAAACAGCATTGACATAGCCAATAGGTCTCCCCTTTGGGACCTTATAAGTGTTTAGTTGTCTAGTACAATATCCTTGGTGCAACAACTTCAAGTGTTGCATGGCTAAACACTTATAAGGTCCCAAAGGCGAGACCTATTGGCTATGCCAATGCTTGCTTGTTTTTTCCTCTTTTTCATTGTGGTTGCCAGGTAATCTGCTGTGAAGCCCCACCCCATGGGTTTCTTTGTTTATTTAAGCTCTTTGTCTTATTAGATTTTTGTATTTGTTTAATTAATACTTGTGCTCAATCATGTCGGAGGATGGTGATAAAGTAAAAATGTTGCCCCCCCTTGGAAAATTTTCTGCGGACGCCCATGGCATGCGCTTGAGCTGATGCACGTGTCACATTCTATCGAGTCGCTAGGATAGCGGAGCTCAGCGCGTCTGATATCCTAGCAAGTTGCCAGGAAACCGGAGCTCAAACGAGGCAAGCTCCGGTTCCGGTGAAGTTATCTTTTTCTTGTTTTTAACAAAAAGGGTGTCATAATTGGAAAAAACAATGGTGAAACCGGCTGCCCCCGAAAAATGCCTTCACGAGCAGGACAGTCAAAATGGGGCAGACGGGTACTTACCTAATGAATAAAATGATCGTTAGGCGGTGAAATAAAATATAAAAGGCAATAGTTCCCAGCCAAAAATTAGACAAGGGGTTTTAGAGCTAAAGCAAAAGGTCAAAGACACTAGTTATCTATAACAGTAAGATAAGCATCAAATATCTACAAAAGATAAATAATAATTATCTACAGCAATAGAGATAAGTTAGTATATCATAAACATGAAGGATATTACAAAGCGTGAAAAGGTATCATAACTTAATAAATAATACATAATTAAGAAAGGTTACACCATTCATGGAAAGAGTACTTATCTGTGTCAGAGCAGCGAACAAAGGAGGATGATGGGAGCCTGCACAGTCTACTTGTCATGTTACCAATGTTCTGTTTATTATGATGTAGTTACATTCTTTAAAGGGCTGCATGTTTGGGCAGCAAATTAAAGTATTTGCATAATGGTAGCCTCCGGTCTTGTAATGAAATCAATGTTAACAAATCCAGTTTATTGTTTTTAATCTTCATAAGTCTTTTAAAGACAGGATTTTAACTAATTTGACTACCTGGGCCCAGCCTTTCATATTCAAATATTTGGAGCCCTCAACTTCAAAAATCCAGCTCAATTTAAATCATAGATCAACAGCCCTGCTAAAACTGGCTAAAAAGTCACCTCACCATATATGGTTTCCCTGGGAGTAGAGACACGTAGAGCTAACGTAGGGAGTGCAACACTGTAAGGGGCTGAATTATGGGCTTATTGAAAAGTTGATCTGTTATATTAAAGTGAAAATAAATGGATTAAGTCATTATTGATTGCCCCAAAGAGTCCTCCGACTTTACCAATTCAACAATATCTTACCTTAACACAATTAGCTATTTAGTGAATTTAAAACCTTTAATTTATTGGGTGCATGTATGGGTTGTTGAAGAACTCTAATCTTACATAACAGAGCAGCCTTGCAATATATAATCCAAAGACACGGTGCTCTAAAACTGTCTTGTATCTCTTCTATTAAAATGTGGTGTGAAAAGCTAGGTCTAAGCAATTTTGGAGAGAATCCAACTAGAATCCCTTGTAATGGCCATCTTAAGGGTACGATACTGGCAATGTGCCACAGGTATCTAACCTTTTAAGAATGGTGGAAGTTTAATAAATTATATTTTATTATCCAATTTTAAGTTGGAGGACCTTCTAGATAATATCACACCCGTCACTACTGGAGCACTTTACATTAAATACAATATTTTTTCAGAATACAGCGAAAATAATGAGAGAAATATAAGTGGTTTAAAGAGAAAATCTACTTTTTGCCCACAGCGGATGACAATGCCTGATGAGATCTTGGTATTTGAGGACCAAATCTTATGTGAAATTGATTTGTTGAAAACCAAACAAATTTCTTTTAGATCTAATTTTTCAAAACAAGAAAATCTGGTGTTAAAATAACTTGCTAGCCATCCCCTCACGGTTATAAAGCCCGCTGACAAGGGTGGGGGGATAGTACTATGGGACAGTACAAAATATGACGATGAGATTATGCGACAATTAAGTAATAGAAAACATTATCGTCCCCTTACTGATAATCCTTCAGCCAGACTGAGAGCGTATATATTACACCTTACTACACAGGCCATGGAGGCGGGTTACCTGTACAAAAAAAGAGTATGAATATTTGAATATCATTGAACAAAAGATACCCAATATTTACGTATTACTGAAGGTCCTCAAAAATGTTTCACAACCCCCTGGGAGCCCTATTATTGCCTCTTGTGGATCTATTTTGGAGCCACTAGCGAAATATATTGATATATTTCTGAAACCATTCGTAGCTCAAACTAGGGCATATGTCCGAGACACGATGGACCTTATTGCTAAAATGGAGCTCTCGGTGTTCGAGGGGGACCGACAGTTGTTGGTCACCTTCTACATCGAGAGCCTCTATACTAATATACCACAGGATGAGGCCTTGCTAGTAATTAATATGGTGTTGGATACATGTTCAAAGCCCCATAAGGGGCCGACTGATTTTTTACTTGCTCTGGCACGCATTTGTCTAAAAAACAACTTCTTTGCATTCAAAGCAGATTTATTCTTACAAGTTAAAGGGGTAGGGATGGGTTGCTGTTTCGCCCCTGAAATAGTGAATTTGGTTATGGACCATTTTGAGACTAGGTACATCTTCGAAGGAGCGACCCCATTCAATGAACACATTCTTGAGTGGGTTCCCTACATCGACGATGTATTTAAGATTTGGAAGGGTACACCAGAAGAATTGGAATATTTTCATGTATGGTGAAATACACGAACAGTAAACCTCAAATTTACCAAAACTTATAGTAATACACAGATCAATTTCCTTGACGTATGGATCATGGATAAGGGAGGAAAGTTAGAGGTTGATCTGAATACTAAGTCTACCGACCGTAACACCCTCCTTGATTACATATCTGGGCACCCGCAGAACCTCAAAGACAATTTGCCCTATGGGCAGTTCTTGAGGGTAGGCCGCAATTGCACTGACACACAAGATTACTTCAGAAATGCTAAGATCCTACAAGGGAAACTAATTGCAAGTGGGTAACCAAGAATACTGATTAGAGGGGCGCTTAAGAGAGCATGGAATACCCCCTGGGAAAGTCTGCTTACCTCTAAAAATAAATCTGAATCTGAACAATTGGTATGTGTGCTGACTTTTAATCCCAAGGCTAACAAGGTGAAACAAATTATTCTAAAGAATTTTAGGCTCATAGAACATCTTAATATCCCTAAACCTTTATTTGCCTTTCGCAGAGGCAGAAATTTGAGAAACCATTTGGTTAGAGCAAGCAGTCAGAAGGCCACTCCTACAGATGTGAGAGGTCTGTTAGCGTTACCAGCTGTAATAGGGCATTTTAGATGCAACAATTGTGCGGCATGCCCACAGACCCAAGAGTCTAAATCAGTAGTGATACATAAAAAACAGCACAAACAAGTGTGTTTTTCGAACTGTAACACAAAAAATGTAATTTATTGTGTGACTTGCCCTTTTGAGAAAAAATACATTGGGCAGACGCCGCCAAAATGTGGATACTGCAGCATAAGTCACGGATATGGTGTAAGACTGTGGGGGCTCCTATGGTACAACACTATATCGAAAAAGGCCATGGGGAAAATGATTTTGAATGATCTTTTTTGGCGGTGGTGAAGGCACCGAATAAAATAGCTCTACAAAGTAAACTGAACCACCTGGAAGCCCGCCTGATAGAAAGATACTACACATCGAGCATAGGACTGAACAATCGGGATGAAATTTGGGCCCTTGTGTAATTCTTTAATCTTTTAAGAATACAGGATTTTCAAATATAGAATATGGGTATCACTAAGCACCTTCATTCCCAAATAGGTAGTCTAGCATCTGTGAGGGGGAGGATATACATGCTCTTTTGTTGGTATATTTTGGTTGTATATATTGTATATATGTATATAATTTAAACTTTGTTGTCAAGGTGTAGCTGCCATGTTGTTAAGTGTATGTATAGATTTTTTTTATGCCATGATTATTTCATTGTACTTTTGAGACATTTGTTTTCCGCCTGTTGGGTGTGGAGGGAGCTGGCATGTTGTGGTGTGACTGTCCAATGGCTTGTGGGTCGTTTGGTGGGTTGTAAATTATTCTTTGCACATGTGATGTGGCTTTCTTTTTCACCCTTCTTTTTCTTGTATTAGACAATTAGTGGTGCATAATCGAAATAGTTATTGTTTCCTTCTGATGGTGGCCTTGTATTAAGCCCCCTTTTGATAGTGGGTGGGCCAGTTGAGGACATATGTTTTATTTGCATTGAGTTAATGGCACATTGCCATGACAATGCATGGAGCTTCAGTCTCTTTTTCTCTTCCATTGTAACGAGTTTTCTCACCCTTTGCTTGTTTAGCCGCTGGGTATTCATTTATGTGAGCGGCGTAGTTATTAGGAGAGTGGGGAGTGTGCCTTATTTACATCCTGCCGTATTAGTTTTGCTTTGGTTCTATGAATTAGGCCATTGGTTTTCAAATCCCTTTTGTATTTTCACTTGTTTTCTGGTTTGAGAGTTATGCCCATTATTCCGGCCACCAAGCATTTAGTTTTAGTACATTGGTATCTTCTTTCATTAGTTAAGGTCCGGCCGCGCTGTGATCTAGTCCTCTTGTTATGGCCATGCAGTTGCAGGTAGCACGTAGTGACCAACGTGAGAGGAACGTCCTACGTATTTATCAACACATTGCGTGTGTGTGATCCGCCACCGCTTTTGAAATGGAAGCCGAGACGCCAGTGGAGCGAGGCGTTGCCAACTGATTCGGTCAGTTTTTTCTGTAAGTGTGCATGGGTTGGCCTCCGTGCAGCATGATGCTTGGGCAGGGTGTTGATGTGGGTATTAGTCCTTGTAATATAGGAGATGAGATTATTCTCCTTGTGAATAGGGGCACATAGTAACGTCACCGTCTGTGTTTACAGGCGTCTTTGATCCAGTGAAGTTGTTGTTGGATATGGACTTTGGCACGGTGAAAGTTTAGAAGCTGATGTTATCTCCGACTGAGAGGAGGTAAGTGTTGAGTGGCCACAGGTACACATGTTAATGTAAGTGTGGAGCTGACTTGAGATAGCACTTAATTGGGCTGGTTCTTCACAGTTTTGTTTTTCGACTTTTTTTTTGGGCTGCAGATATAGAACTGGAGCTGCAGCGATTTGTACCAGTACCTGAAAAATCATCTCTGTCTGCTCTTGAGCTGTAAGTGCCCCGACGGGTGGCACACGTACTTAACAGTTGTTGCACCTGATTGGAGGTCTTGATTGTATTGCACTCAGGAGGAGGAGTTAGATCCACCTCCTTTGGATCGGCTCACTTTTTAGTGTGTTATGGTGATGCTGATGAGTAGGATTGTGTCTAATTGAGAAAATTGCCTTGCTTTGTGAACTTTAGAGGGGATGTTCCGGCCTTTAACCCTTTCACTTTCTTTTTCTGTAGGTGATGTCATGATGCACTATCAATAAATAAGCAGCTTAGACATTCCTGCTTAGTGGGTTATCACTGGGTGCATGTAGAATTCCCTCACGTATTGGGCAGTCACTACCCACTGTCGGCATGCTCCACTCTTAATTTGTGGATAGAAGTCTTATGATGATAATGTTTTGTTTTTAGTATTATATTTAACCCTGTCCTGAAGAAGCCAAAGAAGACCTGGCTGAAACGTGGTCACGTCGACACATCAGGGGAGGAATCTTGGAATAATAGCGATTTATGTGATCTGTGTTATGTTACACTTGAGTTAGGCTAATTGTAAACTAGCCATTGAGTGTGACACCTTGAAGATTTCCTCTGAGTGGTTCTCCTATAATTAGAGGGAGACACTAGTGTAAATATTTTTGTAGGGTTATAGTTTGGTTGTTTCATTTCTGTTTTACTTTATTGTCATGGTCTCAGGTGATATTGTTGAATACTGTATTGGAAAACATTAGGGCACTGTTGTTTAATGTTTCGCCTTGAATAGGCGTCTTTGCCCTGTGTGTGTGATAGATTGATTCGTTCTAAACAAATGATTTGTATTGAGAGGGTAATTAAATGTACTCTTCTCAAAAAGTGTTGAGTATTGTTTCCTTTGATACCATTTTTGAGTGTATAAAAAAATGCTTCTTACCCGTGGCTGTTTTTTCAGACAGATGGTCTGGCACGACATCCAAGTCTGCTAATGGGCCAGTTTACAACATTTGGCCAGACAAGGAGGAACATCTGCTATTATTTGTAGTTTATATTGTAAATCAAGGTCTAAGCTCATTGTTACTATTTGTAAACTCCTAGGAATGAGCGATCTTAGAAGTGCTTTAAGAATCTGTAAAACAGAATCTAGCTATGTATTATTTTTGCCTCAGTGACCACATTTCTAGATTCTGCACGGTGAACTAGAAGAACGTTTTTACTCTAGAGTTTTTATTCCTGATGATCTTACTTTAATTCTGTGTTCAATTGTTATATATGGAATGTATTGAATGCTTATTGTATTAAGTTGTATTTAATAGATGGATCATATGATCTGACTGAACAATAAGTAAAGGAAAGAATAAAGAATGTATGTTTTACTATTTCTGTTTTAACAATTACTAATTGCTTTAAGACATGTCAATAACCAATGTTTCACAGCTTGGTACATTGGACAATATTGAACATCTATAATGTAATTGATACCTTAAATTGCTACATACGTTACTTATATAGATGCTATTCACCAATGACTCTAAAGATGTCCTTTCCTTTTCAAGGTAGATTTGCTTACACTTTGATGTGTCGGGTCACATTTTGTTCTAGACACCTTTGCTTTGATTGTAGCTCGGGCTTCTGCCTGATTTCCCACCTCTACCACTCATGTTCAGAGTTCTCAAGAACATCAAGAAGGACTGGCCCCAAGTCATCCTATCCTAGTAGCCCTGGACTGGATGAGGAGAGTGTGGTACTTTGAACTACTGTTCATAAGCATCTGTCCTCCACTCCACCTGCCCCTTCGGGAGGACCTCATGTGGCAGCAGCAGAGCTGGGTCCTGCATCTGAACCTGCACAACCTACACCTTTATGCATGGAGGTGGAGCGTCTACAATTAACTGCCTTTTGACCTTCTTCCAAGGTAGTGAACGTAATTGTTTCAGCCTGGCATCCTCCCACCAAAATAATATTTGGTGTGCGTTGTGAGAAGTTCAGTGTTTGGTTTTCTTCTAGGCATATTCAATCCTTACAATCCCAATTGTCTGATGCTCTTCTTTTCTCCCTGGCTTTAGCACAGCATCGTATTGTTTAGGCTACTATTAAAGGTTATCTGTCAACTTTTTCAGCTATTTTACGATTGACTGATCAGGTATCCCTGTTTAAATCGCCTGTTGTGATGCATTTAATAAAAGGGCTGACCCACATGTTTCCTCCAATGGCTTTTTGTTGGATACTCTGAAGGAAACTGGACACAGCTGGTAAAGGAATACTGGTTTATTGACCATCCACTCTCCTCACTCGAGAACACCTCAACATTCTACAAGGAGCTTCAGGATGGGGGAACCCAACAGGGGTCAGGGAGAAGGGGTGGACGGAATGTACCAACAGGGCTAGTTGTAACACATCTCCCTTCCTTATAATGAGTACCAACAATGCGTACAGTCAGGTACAGGTTAGCAACAAATTAGGCTGGGCTCCCCATGGGGGGAATAACAGGCGTACCTAGGAAAAAAGGTTATGGCTGCACTTTTACAATGTTGTCAAAACTCCACCATTGACCATTTTCAAACTGTACTACATTTTTCAACACTTTGACAATCTTGCTAGGGGAGTAGAACTTGCTGATGTCAGTTCCCAATTTGGTGTTCCTTCTGGCTTGCGCCATGTCCCCCACTTCCCACCTTTGAACCATAACTCCATGTTTCTTATCGTACCACTGTTTGTACTTAGTTTGATGTTGTCTGACTTTCTCTCCTGCCTCCTCCCAATCCACAACTCTGACATCGCCCCCGTTTAACCAACTGGGATTAAACTTGGTACTAGGCTCCCTCCCACGTAAAGACACGAAGGGAGAGACCCCAGTTATTCTATTGGGCGAAGTGTGATAAGCCCACAGACATTCCCTCAAACAGTTCTCAACATCGTGTCCATTTATGGTAGCCAGCTGGATATTTTCCTTGATGACCCTATTAGCTCTCTCCACCATGCCATTTGCTTTGGGGCAATAGAGGGCTGTGGTTTCATGTCTTATGCCTGAAATTTCCAGAAAATCTTGCATTTCCTCGGAGGTGAATTGCACCCCACTGTCTGTAACTAATGTGGAGGGTATACCTTCTTCACAGAACACTTCTTTGAGGAATTGGATCACTGACCTGGTATTGATGTTGTGCACAAACTTTTGCCTTATCCAGTGTGAAGTATAGTCAATCAGAACCAACATGAACCTCTTTTGCACACCTAGATTTTGCATGGGTCCAATGATGTCCATTGCCAACTTGCTCCATGGCTTGTTTGGGACGCTTACTGGAGAAAGTGGAGACTTGTGTATTATTTTTGACTTGTCACTTTTAGCACATGCCCCACATTCTTTTACAGCTTCTTCCGTCATGGTGTCCATTTTGGGAAACCAAAAATTTGTTCTTACTCTCGCCTTGGTGGCACTTCGCCCAATGTGGCCTTCATGCGCCAAGTCAATGACTCTCATCCGCAATTCTCTGGGGGGAATCACTCTGTTATTGCGGTACACTTTTCCTCCAATGACACTCAATTCATTTCTGACCTCCCAAAACTCTTCTAGTTCAGCTTCAACGTCTCTCTTCTTGTTAGGCCATCCCTTCTTGACTTGCTCCATTAAAACATTAAGTTCTTTATCTTCCTTCATACCATCTTCCCACTCTTTCTCTGTGATGGCAGGAAAATCCATCATCATTATGGGACTGTCCAGAGCTTCCTCAGGTTTTCTCCCTCTGGTAAAGGTGATCTAGAGAGAAAATCTGCAATGGTATTTTCCTTGCCCGGCACGTGTTCGATCTTGAAATTGAAATGTTCTAATCCCAGAATCCATCTGCTGATGCGCGGGGTGCAATTCTCCAGACCTTTCACAGAAAATATAAACGTGAGGGGCTTGTGGTCCGTCCGTATTGTGAACCTCAATCCCCATAGAAAAAATTTAAAATGCCTGACAGCCCAAAAACACGCCAAGGCTTCTCGTTCGATTACCGAGTAGTTCTTTTCAGGTGGAGAAAGGTTCCTGGACGCGTAGGCAATGATCTTTTCCTCACTACCATTTTTCTGGACTAGAGTGGCTCCCAATCCATAGTTTGATGCGTCAGTTGCAAGAATGGTTTTCTAAGTCGAATCAAACGTACCAAGCGCTGGAGAGTTGATTAGATCCTCCTTTAGAGCATTTGCAATAGCCTCCTGCTTCTCATCCCACACAAAATCCTTGTCCTTCTTTAACATCTCTCTCATGGGTTCACACTTTGTTCCAAATTGTCTACATACTTAGACATGTACTCCATGAGCCCTAAAAAAGATTTGAGTTCCTCTTTGTTACGTGGATTAGGAGCCTCCTTCACTGCACGGATTAGACTTCCCTTAGGTCTAAACCCTTCTTCTGATATAGAATGGCCCAGATATTCGACTTGTTGCACTTTTATTCTGCACTTTTCCTTCTTGACTGTTAGGCCTGCGTCCATGAGTTTTTTAAAGACTTGCTTTAGCACATCATCGTGTTCTTCCGAATTTTTTCCATAGACCAAAATATCATCCTGGAAACACATTGTGTGTTCTACACCTTCGAGGATCTTCTGCATGACTCTTTGAAAAATGGCTGCCGCTGACGCAAGGCCAAACGGCATCCTTTTGAACATAAATGCTCCAAACGGCGTAATGAACGCCGTGAGTGGCCTTGAATCCGGATGCAATTCGATCTGGTGGTACGCCATGGATAGATCTATTACACTGAAATATTTTGCAGGGCCCATGGTGCATAGCATCTCATTTATAACTGGCAAAAGGTGTCTTTCAACCCAGATACAGTCATTTAGGCTGCGCAAATCCACACAGAGGCGGATACCTTCACCGTTGGATTTGGCTGCGAGAACAATTGGGGCCAACCACTCGGAACAGTCTATGGGTTGAATAATGTCCAAGTCACACAGCTTGCGCAGTTCATTTTCTAGGGGCTCTTTTAATTTAAGAGGCATGGTGCGCAGGCCGTGCACCACAGGTTTGGCATTGTGCTTTAATTTAATCCTATGTTGCAGACATCCTAGCTCCTCTTTGAAAAGCTGTTTGAATTCTTCACAGATCTTTTCACTTCCCGGAAACTTTTCTGTAAGTAGGACTTGTTCCGCACTATTTGGGTCCAGTATGATTCCCAACTCCTTTTGATGAACCCATCCCAAAAGGTTTGAACCAGACTTTACTACGTATATTGTCCCATAGGTTTTCCTATCTTTGAATTGAAGCTGCACGTCCTTCATCCCCAGAAGGGGAATATTGCCCTTATTGTATCCTGAAGGAGAGATATCTGGAGTTTTTAGATCACTAATCTTATTTCCCCCCATGGAAACATAGTCATCCTTATTTATTAACGTGAACGGAGAACAAGAATCTGCAAACATTTCAAAGCATTCATCATTAATTAATACATTGCATTTTGGATAAATAGAATTCACGGTGTCATCAACATCCTTTACCTGCAAAATGAACTTTTCCATTTTCTGTTCAATACATTTCACTTCTTTACTTGCACCCCTTTCAGTATTCCTTTCATAATCTCTTGTGTGTAACTCTCCATCACGACACACCCTGGCAAAATGCCCCCTTTTATTGCATTTCTTACAAGTGACATACCTGGCTGGGCATTGAAAATAGGTGGCAAAATGGTTGTTACTGCCACACCGGTAACACTTGGGACCCTTCTCTCTGTGCTCTACCTTGGTGCTGGTATTTTCCTTAAACCTCATCTTGTACACATCAATCCTTTCTTCTGCATCACTTATGGTGGCCACTACCTCCCCTTCTGGTTTCATTTCTTTAACACACCTTGCTGTGTGTTCCACTGACTTGGCTATTTCGATAGCTTCTCTTAGCCCTGGATTCTTAGCTAATAGTTTCTCCTGGATGCGTGGATTATTAGTGCACCTCACTAATTGGTCTCTTATTAAAGAGTCTGTGAGATCCCCAAACTCACATAGCTGTGTCAGTCCCCACAAAACTGCGATATAATTCTGTACTGACTCCTGTTTCCCTTGACATCTTTTAAAGAATTTGTGGCGCTCTAGGACCACATTGATTCTATCCCCAAAGTGTTTCTCTAACTTTTCCATGGTCTGCACAAACACATCAACCTCCCCCACAGCATTACCATCCTGCTCCGGCACGGGTAGGGATTCATACACTTTGCGCCCTTGCACACCCAGATTATGGAGTAGGATATGTTGTTTCCTTATAGAATTGAACCTTTGTCCCCCAATGGCTATAAGGTACGACTCAAAAAGTTTCACCCATTCCTTCCAGCTTATCTCGGGTTCCCCTATGTCATTTAGAAAAGGTGGGGGTTGGTTCATGCTTGCTGCAGCCATTGTGAAACAGGAAAGATAGGCTTAGAACTACACAATACTGGGGGTAAAAATAACCATAGGAAGAGAATACTACCCAGGTGTAGAAACAACTTAGAACAGGCACTATTTTTCCTCAGTATTCACTGTCCTTTTTTTTTTTTTTTTTTTTTGTAAAAGTGGACCAACAACACGAAACAGTGAAGAAAACACTGTGAAGATACAAGTTAGATTGTATGGAAAAGTTCACACTATATCATAAGGCACCCACAGTAAGTCACATTGCTAGCGGTGCGCAGGCTTCTTACTAGTGTTCCCTTCCCTTGTGACTCCGCTCGAATATTCTTTTGGAGATCCTCGAGAGAACGAGTTTTGGCAGGACAGCTGCTCCTTTCGCTAATTTGCCGGCCTGAACAAGATTCCGGATACAGTCGCTTTCTTAAGGATGTGACAGGAAAAAGGCGGCCCTTAACGCCTGATGCGCCGGCACTGCTTCCCCGGCAAAAACTATGCACACGGACAACTCTTCTGAGGGAATGAATCTGAGGTACAACGCAGGCGCCGTCTAGAGACACCACCAAACCCCGGATATTGTCGGCTTTCAGGGACTCTGACAGGAATAGGCGGGCTTAGGCTTCCGGTACGCTGCTATGACAGGACACTGCTCTAACAGGCAAAAGTACTTCCCGTATAGCGCAATTTCCCTACGAGTCCAAATCCGTCAGCAACTTGGTCAAAGACGGAGCGCCCTGCCAGGAATAACTCGCCGACAGCGCTGCTACCAATCCCATGCAACGTAGACTTAACTCGATCACCGCCACTATTCCCACGCAGGACCCCGGCAACAGCAAGGTACGTGTAAACAGCAGGAGGTTTTTTTTTTTTTTTTTCTTAACAGGATGTACACGTTGCACTCAGGACGGGGTCAGGCTTCTTTAGATGACACACCATCCACCCTCCTTCAGTCTCTTTGAATAGTTATTAGTGCCTTTCCCACAGTAAGCACTCGCAGCTGGTCCAGTAGATAGCTTACATCTCACAATGCTTCTATGCGACCTGGACTCCCGCTTTCTTACTTGGAAGGCAGATGGATGAGTTCCTTACTTCATGGTCCCTTGAAGAGTGTGTGTGGAGAGAGCACACAAAGGGGAAATGGTCACTACTGCCCCCTGCGCAGTTCCGTCGCCAGTGTTGGATACTCTGAAGGAAACTGGACACAGCTGGTAAAGGAATACTCGTTTATTGACCATCCACTCTCCTCACTCGAGAACACCTCAACATTCTACAAGGAGCTTCAGGATGGGGGAACCCAACAGGGTCAGGGAGAAGGGGTGGACGGAATGTACCAACAGGGCTAGTTGTAACGCTTTTCTAATGCCTCAGTGAGACCTGAGCTTCTGATGTGCACCCCATTTGAGGTAGTGCATATCTGCTCTCTAAGGTTATTAATCCTGAAGGCAGTGTTCCTCATAGCGATCTCACAGCTCACATGAGTGATCTGCAAGCACTCTCGGACCAGCAACTGTGTACCACCTTTTCCAGGACAAACTAGTGCTAAGGACTAAAGCAGCGTTCCTAGTTGTGACGCTTTTTCACATTGAACAGTCTGTTACCCTGCTGGCACTCTTTGCCTCACCACATCCATGCAAGCCACAATAAAGGCTCTAACTCTTCGACCCAAAGAGATCCCAGAGTTTCTAAATGGGACCATCTGGTGGACGATGAGCTCTTTGTGGGGTTCTCTGGTACAAAGAAGGGAAAAGCGATGTGAAAACAGACCATGTCTTGATGGATTGTGCTTTGCATAAAGATCTGCTATGGATTGGCCAAGAAACAGCCTCAAAAAGGCTTGCAGCCTTGTTCCACTATAGCCAAGGCTGCTACCATGGCACTGGCATATGGAGTATCTGTTTTTGACATCTTCCAGGCTGCTACGTGGGTGTCCATTGACATGTTCACAAAGTACTACTGACTGGATAGCCAAGTCCGAATGGAGGGACATTATGCCTGTTCGATCCTGGAGTATTCTTTGTTTTGAGCTATAACACAGATCCACCTCTTGGGGAGCTACTGCTTTAGTACATATTCACAAAGTGAGTAATCTGTAGTTTGAAATATTCCTTCATAAGATGTTACTCTTTCTGGTGCATACTCTATCTAACCCCAGTTTCCTCACCAGCCCTCCCTCCTCCCCATTCTGTGGAATGGACTTCTTTTTCTCCAACTTAAAAATGTTCCAATTAGGGATCTGTCCCCAGGAAATCTGACTAATATGGGCTTCAAGACCGACAGTGTGCACAGATATCAGAAAGAGAATGACATTGACGCACGGAGGGGGTTGTTTTTATGTATCCCCAACATTACTTCCGTGGTTATATGAATGTGACGCAATGCCACACTTGGAAAATACAGAGAAAATCTCCTAATCCAGTCTGATGCCTGGGGGTATTCACAAGGTGAAGAATTGGCGGTTAGATAGAGTATCCACCAGAAAGTATGCTACTGAAGGTAAGTAAATTGTTCTTCTGATGGATACTTCGAACTACAGATTGATCAACATGCTAAGTACCATCCATTGAAATCCTAGGCAGCCAACTGTGCAAATTGGTATAAGGGGACCTTACATATAGCTTAGCTCACATAGCTGCAATCAGTGAGAAGTGCAACAATTGAAACCTATAACTGTATGCAGAGCTGCATAAAATAGTGACTATGCAATAAGGGAAAGACATTTCCATATAAGTCTTTGAAATGTCTATTTGTGAGATATTTGTTAAGGATGATGCGATCAATGCAGCAAAAGGAAGCATCAATTTCTGACAAGAGGCTTCCTCAAGGCAAGAAGAATAGGCTTAATTGTGATGATGCGAGGTAGGGAAATCCTACTAATAAACATTCCATGGCCTTCTATGACTGATTTGTTGTGCTTCTTGTTGATTCCAAATCGTCACTTGGCCATTAAAAGACAGAGATCATTGGAAGGATCATGGCCTGGTTTAACAGAAGTAATGTATGAAGGATAAGCACAAGAAAGTTCCAAGACCAGAAGGACCAACCCAGCAGATGTGTGTGTTAATAATGTAACACTATTAAATACATACTCCGCTGCTATATAAACCAGCCCATATGCAGCCAAGATTTTCAGGAACATTACAGAATCACCTCTAATGTTCTCCCCACAATACCTAGCACTTGCCTCATGGGTCACACAACAAACCTACATAATGATTTCAGTGAAGAACATTTGAATACTCAGTTGTTTAGAATTTCCACATTTTAAGACAGCTGATGAATTGGGTAGGACACACTTTAATCAGTACCAGGAAATGCACTTTGTGTATTATATGCAGTAATTCTAGTTGTGTGTGATATGGTGCAATAATGTACTTTTCGTTTGATAAACCAAAGTAATAGCTGGACAATGATCTATTAAGCGTTGTTGAGTTCTTAGGCTGTAACGTACGACAACTCTAGAGAATTCCTTTACAAATTCCTTAGGCCAGGGGTGTTCAGCCTTGGTCCTAGAGGTCCAGGTTCATGTCCAATTTTTGGAATACCAACATTTTCATAGGAAAAAAGTAAGTGGAACTACTGTACAAATTTATTGGTTATCCTGAAACACTGGCATGGTCCCAACCCTACTGAACCTTCCATGAACTCCGATGTTATTTTTAGTTTGGTTAGTGTCCTGCTATTTCTCTGATCTTTACGTTAGCTTACATTTAAAACAAATAACAATGGAGACAGGGGATAGCCCTTTCGTGTGCCCTGCTATTACTGCCAATATTTTTTGATAAACAAATTATATAGATTTTTAGAGATAACAACACACAGTTAGTCAATTCCACACTGTTATACAAGATGTACACAATTGTGGTAAATACAATATTAAGAACCCACATCTAGCCCGCGGTATGCCCACCACTTGCCCCAGATCTTCTTGTATTTCTGGGGGCATCCCGGTGCCTTGTAGATTGTTTTTTCCTGGCAAGCACACCAGTCCACATCTCTCCACTACGCCGTCAGTGAGGGGGGCCCAGGTGACTCCCAATTGCAGTCAGTGTCACTTTTGGCAACTCAGGTGGTCACCCCTATAAAGGTCCATTCCATCCTCAGCCTCCCAAGCTCCTCCGACAGGCCCAGCAGAGCAACCCTGGTGGTGAGTGTGAGAAGTTGGCCTGGTATATGATGCTCACTAGTTCTAGTGATCACCTTGTACCATGCCAAGCAACCCTTATGGTGCAGGTTGTAAAGTCAACCTTATAGACAAGCTATCCTAGGGGTAGCATGGACTAAGCAGTCTTAGGCTAAACTCTGTAAAGGCATGTGAAGCAAGCTGTTTTACCATACACAATCCCTTGAATACCAAATGAAAGGACACCACACAGATATATATTGAAAATATATATAGATTTATTTCTACAAATAACCCTGATACTCTTTATGAGCACAGAAGCAAATGCGTTAAAACAAAACACAGTTTAAATACACAAAAGTTGCACAATTATGGATGAGCCCTAGGGGCCACCTAAACCATATACTAAAATAGTGGTATGAGGACCACTATGGGGAAAGTGAAGAGGCCTAGGGCCTGGGGAATCGCTGGAGCTGTTCGGGACTAGCAGTGAAGAAGTCGGGAAAGGCCCGCGGGACTCGAGTGCAGTGCGGAAAGTGCACGCTTTACCAATGCAATGTCAATGGTGCGTAAAAGTTACAAAGTTAGTTAAAAAGGAACCTTCCGAGTGACCTAGAAGGATGAAACTTTAGACACAGACCCTAGAGGTGTGTACCAGTGTGGGAACACCGGCGGAGCGGAGTTACCTCACCCACAGGAAGCGGGTGCACAGGGTCGAAGTAGTGTCGGGTTTCATCACGCAGGTCGATGGTGCTTGGAGCTGAAGATGCTGCAGGCGACTCGATGTGAAGAGTTCCGGTGGATCCAAGGGTGGATCTGAAGAGGTGAAGACCTGAAAGCAGAGGGGACAATGTTCAAAGTCACTAGCCAGTGACCACCGTGGAACCAGATTGGAACCAGGCAATGTCGGGTGCAAACAGGTGTCGAGGTGTAGCTTCTCTCTGCAGCCACGTGGACACGAGGGGTCGAAGACGTCCAGGAGTCGGTCACGAGCTGTCCCACGCAGGCTTCTCGCTGTTGGCGGTGTCGGCAACTTGATTGGAGCAAACATGCCTTGGCTAATGCAAGCCACGCAGGAATCGAAAAAGGCTTGTTACTCGGACCAGCAAGGTCAGAGCAGGTGCTCCTTTTTACAGGAGCGAGGGCAAGTCTGGAGCAACCAGACCCGCAGTGTAAATTGAAGGTTTCGTCGCCAAGATGGCCGCTAGCCACGTGGCAAGTGGCCGGGATGGCGCGTCGAGTGGCACAGTGCAAAAGGGCCCCACGCAGATCGTGGAGATGCTGGGGGGCTGATCTTCGGTGCAAGGGCTGCTCGAGATTGGGGCTTCTCAAACCCCAAAGCACAGCTTCGAGGGTGCCTCTGATGCTGCGCAGTCAGCTTCTCGGGGGTCTTTCAAGAGGTCCGGTCCCACGTCTCTCGGTGCCTCCACGGGTCCCTTCTTTGCAGGGACTGTGGATCGGGCGGTGAGAAGTCTGGGAGTCTGGGTCTTGTCAGGCTTTGGGCTCGGGCTCCGGCGGGAGGCGGCGCCAAAGCAGACGTCGAGTTGCTGGTTGGTGCCTGTGTTCACAGGGTGGTCACTCCTTGGCCACAAGGGAGATTCTCTTCCGTCTTCTGTGCAGCAGAATGTCGAAGTCCAGTCTTCTTCTGTATTTCAAGTTGATTCAGGATGATCTGAAGTCTCAGGACACAGCTCCCACTCTTATTCGAATCTGGGGGGCCGGATCACCTACTAGGTCCCTCCTCTGGGTGGAACCAGGAAGGGGGGTGGTTACACCCCCTTTCCTTTGTCCAGTTTTGCGCCAGGACTGGGGCTGGAAAGCCCCAGCACCGGTTTGAACTGGCCTATGCACAGGGACACCTTGTGTGCCCCAGGCATGTCTGATTCTATTCAGCCCTGTCCTACCCAATACACAAAATCCTGTCTGGAGTGGTGCTAGCACCTCCCCAGGCAGGAAACGTTTTGTCCAAGCTGCCCTCGCTGGAAGGACTCCCAGCAGCAGGAGGTCAGACTTGTGTCTGTGGTGGCAGCATCCATTTTGGGATGCTAAGGCTCTGTTTAACTTTAACCGGGGTTCAGGCTAGGTACATGTCGTGTCCCTCTAGAAGGGTGGAATGCTACCCCCGTCGCCAGAACTGGCGAGGGGGTAGTATTCCAATTCGTATGACACCTTACTCGACATGTTTTGATAAAGCCAAACCCAAGATAGCATTTAACCGCGAGGTTCATAATGCACTTAAGAGTATATGGTATGGCAATATCATGAAACAGCTAAAGGACATGGTTCCGAAAGCTGCAGACAGGCTCAGCTCATGCCAGAGCACCATCTCACATATTTCCAAGCACTCTGCCTCCAGGATTGATGAGGCCTTCCATAGGAGTGGCTGACAGGAACATATGTGTCCATTTTAGGTTAGGTATAGGCATACTACACCTAAGTAAGGGGTGGTTACACCGACTTACCCCAGCTGAGTGATCAGCCAGTTGTGTCAAATATGGAGGCCAGGCCAGGGGTGGCACAATACATGCTGCAGCCCCTGGTAGGCCTTGGAAGCACCTATGCCCTGGGTACCTGGGTACACTGTTACAGGGGCCAATAAGGTGAACCAGTTCCAATTTCGTTATGCACCTAAAGTACATGGGTTACAATTTAGAGAGAGAACAGCAGGCTGTGGGTCTGATTAGCAGGCCCACAGCCACATTAAGTCATAAACCAGTGAAGCAAAAAGCAAAAATTTGGGGTGACCATAGGATAGCAGACCCTACTCTCCTACAGTGAGATGAACATGAAATCCTAGAATCATGGAGAGCTCGCATCCTACCCCTTCCCAGAAGGGGGTCAGTGCTGGACATGTCCGAACCACATGGTAGATTTTAGCTGAAATCAGGGAGTATCGCACACAGCAGGCCTGAGGGGTTCCACCAGCGCAATGTAAATACTGAGGGATCAAGTAAGCCATGTGTAGGTAGTTAACTTGTATCATGCGGAGGCATGAGGAGGTAGCCAGTTCTCTAGGGGCTAGGTGGGCCTCATGCCAGTGGTCATCCTCAAGTGCTCCCACCCTTACCTCCCGTCTCTGGTGCAGGGTAGAGAAACGGTCTGGAGTATTGATGATCAGAGCAGAAAAACCTAGAAATGACTCCCTTACCCAGTCTCCCCATTAGGATCTTTGCTTCAAGGGAATTGGAGTCTGATATCTAGTTGCTTGTGGGAATATGATCAAATAGGGCGTGGCACAGTTGAAGATAATTACAAATGGGAGTTGGTAGTGTTACTGCATCTCTTGGAACAACATCAAAGCATCTCCACCCCAGACGTCCTCCAGGTGACTAATCCCTATTGTATCCCTGAGCATGAAGCTTTGTAAGCCAGCCACCTGGTGTTACCATGTACCTTGCCACAGCGGGTTGAACCCAGTGAGTTTGTGATCCCAGTTAATGAAACAAAGTGCTGCCTCCAGCAAAGCAAGGCCACTCAGGTGCAGTCAGGGAGAGATTGAGGAATTGGAGACCCATAAAACAGGACCCGGCTACCGTCTAGCCCCAATAAGTGCAATTCTGCCTGGTAGGCAGGGTCATCCCATCTCCTATTAAACTAATTGTTTATTGTCACAAGTTGTGCGGCTAGGTAGTAGCCGGTCCTGTCATAAGGGGCTGAGCGTTAGGATTCCATGCCAAGTCTGGGAGGCCGAAGAGATAAATACCAGTACCAAGAGAGACTTTGTCTTGTTGACCCGTGATCCGGAGGCCTCTCCATAGAGATGAGGGATTTCCAGGCATCTGCGGCCTAAAGACTGTGTGTCTCCAAGGAACAGCAGGATATCATCAGCATCAAGAGCTATGTGCTCCTCAGGACCCCCCAGGACCATCCCCGTACCTTGGAGTCACACCTGATGAGGGGCACCAGAGATTTGATTTCCAAGGCAAATAACAATGGAGACAGGGGACAGCACTGTTGTGGGCCTCTGCGGATAGGAAAAGGCAGAGATAGGATTAACCCGAACCTGAGCAGTGGGGAAACACATAAGAGGCTAACGAGTCTGTGAAAGAAGGGCCGAAATCCCAGCTTCTAAAAAAGGCCCATGCGATGGTATCAAAGACCTTCTCAAAAATACATTAGTAGCAGAGCCGCTGGGCCGCAAACACGATGCGCTTGAGATAGGGCACGTTGTACTCTACGGAAGTAGTGGCAAGTGTTCCTATTCGAGACAATATTCCTACCTTGAGTGACCTCGCGAGCCGCTGCCTGCCCTAAATCGAGACAATATTCCTACCTTGAGTGACCTCGCGGGCCGCTGCCCGCCCTGTAGGTCCAGTGTCAGCCATAAAAATCAAAAAACTTAGTTAAGACAAAATACGATCTGTCCTGACTGAATTTGATGTTTTCAAAATTATAAATGACAATGTAGACTGTATTACATCTGTTTGGGTCAATGAAATGTTCATATTGACACGGGCCTATACCCCAGAGGTATATGTTGTTTTGTTTTAGTGAATGTGAATGGTTTGTCTGTAGTGAGAAAGATTCAGTGTGGATGTGTTGCTTAGTGGTTTATGATCTGTTTTGTAAAATTTGTATCTATTTGTACATATTTTGTATATATTTTGTATATGCACAAGAAAGGTCTTTTGAAAAAATGAAAAATAATCAGAAAAAATGATTTAAATAAACTAGTAACAAATGTTACATCAGATTGTTATGTTTTGTTCATAACAGACCTCTGGCCATTAGAAATTAAGTTAGTCCAGTACTGGCAGTTGTGTTGTTAGTTTAAGTGTTCCTATTCAGCATGAATCCACATTGGGCTGGGTGGATCAGATGGGGGGGACCTGCTTCAGTCGAGATTTCAAATTCTTTGCAACCATCTTGATGTCTGTGTTTATGAGGGAGATAGGGCTATACGAGGAGCATCAGTCAGTGGTTTGGCCTGTTTTATGTATTAATGCAATAGTGGCTGTATGTATTTTCTGGAGGAACGATCCGTGGTCCACCACTCCAGTGTAGAGTGCCAGGAGATGAGGAAGCAAAAAAGACTGATAGCGCTTGAGAAACTATCAGGGACGGGCATCTTACCCCGGGCCAGGTCCGATATGGCTTTGCTAATCTCCTCATTCTTGAGCGGTTGGTCATGGTCTTGCCTCAGAGTCAGGAGGATAGAAGGCAGTGGGGTTTCCTCCATTAATGGAGATTCCAGTTCCTGTGGAGGTATAGTTGTCACAGCATATAATGTTTGGTAATAGTCCATGAAAATGTAGGCATCCTCAGTTGTACACTCTTGGAGGTTACCATGAGCATCCTGGATGGACAGTACAAATCTGGATGACACGTTTTAATTGGCAACCAGTAAAGACGTTTACTAGATGTATCTCCATGTTCATAGACCCGCTGGGTCAACCCCCTCCAACATTGTTTGGCCTCATCCAAGGAAATCTGCTTTAGTGTAGATCTCAATCAAGATACCCCAAGGGGTGACAATGTATTTGCTCCTCCAAGGAGAGGATCCAGGCCTCAAAATGTCACCTGTGTCAACTTGCATGCCTCTTTGCCCCAATGTATCCCTTGATCAGACCTCTAAGTGTGGGTTTGCTAGATTCCTATAGAGTCCTGGTGAAACCTACAGTGTTACAGTTAAGATAAACAATGCCCTAATTTCCTCCTCCACAAAGTCGGTACAGTCCTGATCCACAACATACCAGATATTGAGGCACCACATAGGTCACAAGGACCCACAAGATGTCCCAGCTCCTGGAAGAGGGGGGCATGGTTAGAAATGCCTTGGGGAGGATCTGCACTCACCTCAGGAGAAGAACATCTGTGGCTGGAAGCCAGATTTGATCAATCCATAACATCATTTTATGTGCTGCGGATGGGTGAGTGTATGTCCACCCAGAGGGGTGTCAAACTCTGCACGCATTGCACAGGCACATCGAGTCAACCCATAGTGAGAGTTGGAAGTAGTGAGTGCAGCAGCCCAGCCGGGAGGTTCAGAAGTATCTAACACAAGGTCAGGGACTGCGTTGAATTAGCCCCTATCAGTGTAGTCCCTCAGGAAAGGGCCAGAAGACCTCAAAGCGTTTGTATCATGAACTTCATCTTCCTTGTTTTCATCTGCTTCTTTGGAGTCCTATAGGGCCTTGAAAATGACGTCCAGGTCTTTATGTCGGGTGGAGATGCCTGTGGAGGGAGGAGCCTTTGCTCCCCCTTAGGCACTGGTGGTAGGTCTGGTCTATTGGCCTATTTTTGTTTGTGCCAATGTCAGCTGTTCGGTCTTGCCTCAACCCTTCTCCAGTTTAAGAGAAACAGGGGAACCCTACTCACCTCGAACCAGGGTAATAGTTATATGGGAAAAACAGTGGTTCCTGTGGAATGATATACTCTGAGGTTATGATACATAAGCACAATTGCAATATAGAGGGTTAGATAATGGCGGAGCGCGAAGGAATCACTAACACACCGATTCCAGTGTAATATGGCCCACACCGGGTGGAGCCCGGTGGCAGAGGGCTAGCGCGAGACTGCTGGCGCATTTGTTTTTAACCTACCTCCTTCCTGCTGAAGACAAGCAGTCCCTCGCCCCGCTGATTACGAGCGGCTGGCTTGCTCTTTACTTTTTAAAATCTCCTCCCACCCGCCCTGCTGACTCCGCCCCCCACCCTCGTCATCCGCCTACTTAGGCTTCTCTTCCCTGTGCTTCAGTGTTGCGTGGAGCCCGGTGGCAGAGGGCTAGCGCGAGACTGCTGGCGCATTTGTTTTTAACCTACCTCCTTCCTGCTGAAGACAAGCAGTCCCTCGCCCCGCTGATTACGAGCGGCTGGCTTGCTCTTTACTTTTTAAAATCGCCTCCCACCCGCCCTGCTGACTCCGCCCCCCACCCTCGTCATCCGCCTACTTAGGCTTCTCTTCCCTGTGCTTCAGTGTTGCGTGGAGCCCGGTGGCAGAGGGCTAGCGCGAGACTGCTGGCGCATTTGTTTTTAACCTACCTCCTTCCTGCTGAAGACAAGCAGTCCCTCGCCCCGCTGATTACGAGCGGCTGGCTTGCTCTTTACTTTTTAAAATCGCCTCCCACCCGCCCTGCTGACTCCGCCCCCCACCCTCGTCATCCGCCTACTTAGGCTTCTCTTCCCTGTGCTTCAGTGTTGCGTGGAGCCCGGTGGCAGAGGGCTAGCGCGAGACTGCTGGCGCATTTGTTTTTAACCTACCTCCTTCCTGCTGAAGACAAGCAGTCCCTCGCCCCGCTGATTACGAGCGGCTGGCTTGCTCTTTACTTTTTAAAATCGCCTCCCACCCGCCCTGCTGACTCCGCCCCCCACCCTCGACATCCGCCTACTTAAACGCTCCTCATGCGTCAGCGCAGCGGACGAGCGCAGCGGGCGCGCCGGCTGCGCGCCGGAGTTGCGCCAGAGTTAAGCCCGTCTGCGCCCGTCCGCGGCCGGACGGGCCCAGGGGCCAGTAGTGCTGTCACTTCCCATCTTTACTCGTCCTCCGCGCTCAGGCGCCTACACGCCTCGGCCTGCCCTCTCTCCTCCGACACCTGGGCCCGCATTACCTCACTTGGCATTGCAGGCACTGCAACCCCTAAGCTTGCTCCAAAACCATCATTTACCGTCCCGGCTCCCCCCGAGTCATCCATCCGGGTCCTATACCTGAACACCCGCTCGATGGTCAAGCACCAAACCGACATCCCGCATCTTCTTATGTCTGAAAGCCCCGACGTCTTATTGTTATCTGAGACTTGGCTTACAGACGACTCTCTCCCAGACATCCTGGCTGCGTTACCCCCTGATTACTTTTTAATCAACAACAACCGATCAGGGGGCCGCACCGGGGGAGGGGTGGCAGCGGTAATACGCAAGGATCTTAAGATTATTGCCTCTGCGGCCATGACTCTACCGGATGTAGACACCCTGGTTCTTAGCCTGGGGACCGAGGTAGGCGCAGTTACTGTCGTGCTACTATACCGTCCTCCCCATTCCATGCCGTCCTTTCCCTCATCCTTCATCGATCAGCTAACCAGTATTGCTACCTGCTCGTCCCGTATCATCATCATTGGGGACTTTAATTACTGGTTTCAACACGTGGATGCCGGCCCACATGCTTCCGAACTGTTCGAGGGTCTCTCAAACCTGAATTTCAACCAACTAGTCAGGTCTGCCACCCACAAGGGTGGCCACATCCTCGACCATGTTTGGACCCACGGAGTCACGTCCTCTTGCCCACTAATAACACCTTGTGTGTGGTCGGACCATTGCCTGATCGATACCACCTTTTCAGCGGTCGGCCAGATTAAGGTCCCCCCACGGGAGAATGGCAGGGCCCGCAAGTGGAAGGCTGTCGATCCCTCCAAACTACTGGTTCACTTGTCCCAAACCTATCCTCTGCCACCTATTGACACTGGTATCGACGAGCTCCACGGCCTCGTGGCAGACTGGCTTACTACAGCCAGTGACATCTTTGCTCCCCTCACTGAGTTCCCCCAATCCCGGCACAGTAACTCCCACAAATGGTTTACCCCCCACCTAAAAGCCCTCCATCTGGAACTTCGCCAGCTTGAGCGCAAGTGGAGGAGAGACTACAGCCCTGTGAGCAGAGACGCCTACGTGGCTGCCCGCAATGGGTATAAACTTGCTATTCTGGCTGCCAAAAAAACCTATGCCTCTGGTAAAATTTCATCTGCTCCTGGCCAGTCTAAGGAAATCTTTAAAATCCTTAATGAATTCACCTCCGACCCCAGGACGCTTCCCACTCAGGCCCCTACACAGGAAGCATGTAATGCCCTCAGCACTTTTTTCGTGGAAAAAATCGCACTGATTAAGGACACCATCCCTGTTATGGCTCCTGGTGCTGGATCTGTTCCCCCTCCCCACAACACTTCTTCTTTTACACAATTCCCTCTCCTAGACCCCACCTCTTTGGCCATTCTCGCCACCCGCGTCAAGTCGGGATCCCCGGATGACTGCTGCCCTCCCTCTATTCTGAGGGACATCTGTCATACTTTACCTGACTGTATCCTCCCCCTGCTAAATTCTTCCCTTTCTTCCGGGACGGTGCCGGGCTCCTTCAAGGAGGCCGTGTTGGTGCCTCTTTTGAAGAAGCCGGGGGCTGACCCCGCCGCTCCGGCAAATTACCGCCCCATCTCCCTTCTACCTTTCTTTTCAAAAATCCTGGAAGCCCACGTCACCACCTGTCTCTCACAGTTTATCGAGAGCTCCAACTTCCTCGAGGTCAACCAAGCTGGCTTCAGACCCGGCCACTCTACGGAGACAGTGATCCTGGCCGTGCTGGATGCCCTGAGGGACGGTGTTGACAGGGGCACCCCCCAGGCCCTGGTATTGTTAGATCTGTCAGCCGCTTTCGACACGGTGGATCACAACATCCTTCTCCGCCGTGTCGAGCAGGCTGGCATCCAGGGCCTGGCTCTGGCCTGGGTCAGATCCTTCCTGACGGGCAGGTCTCAGACCCTAAGCCTGGGTGCTTTCAGGGCGCCTAGAGAGCATTTGCTCTGTGGGGTCCCCCAGGGTTCTTCTCTGTCTCCTCTTCTTTTCAATCTTTATCTTCGCCCCCTTCTTCTCTCTCTAAGGCTGTGGGACGTCACCGTGTTTAATTACGCGGACGACCTGCAGCTTATCTTCCCTCTTAATTCCCCCTCTGCTATTCCCAACTTTCAGTCAGCTATGTCCCATATTCTCCAGTGGATGGGCCATAACCAGCAAAAGCTGAACCCCGGTAAGACGGAGCTCCTCCTTCCTGGTAGGAGCTCCACTTTCTGGGGGCCCCAATTCTGGCCGGTGGAATTGGGCCCTTCTCCCACCCCTGTGGCTTCGGTGAAGAGCTTGGGGGTCACTATTGACTCTGCCCTATCCCTAGGACCGCAGGTGGCGACCGTGGTCTCGTCCTGCATCTACCAACTGCGCAGGATCAGGAAAGTGGCATATCTTTTGACACCCGATGCCCTCCTGCAGGTCATCATGGCCCTCGTCCTCTCCCGCCTGGATTTTTCCAACTCGATCTACCATGGTCTGCCTAAAACATCGGTGGGCAGACTACAGGTGGTCCAAAATCAGGCGGCGAGACTGGCCTTAGGGATCCCCAAGTGGCAATCTGCCAAGCCCCTTCTCGTCAAACTCTACTGGCTCCCTGTTGCTTCTAGGGCAGCCTTCAAGATCGGCTGCCTCACTTTCAAATCTTTGGCTGGTCTCTGTCCCACCTTTGTAAAATCTCTCATCCGACCCTATTGCCCGTCCCGCAATTTGAGATCTTCCCATCTTCACTTCCTGACTGTTCCCTCTTATAAGCTCTGCAGATCCGGGGGCCGGAGATTTGCATACCTGGCCCCCAAGCTTTGGAACTCTTTCCCCCTCTCCCTTAAAATTTCTAACTCTTTGACACTTTTTCGTAAATCTTTAAAAACTTGGCTTTTTCCCCAATCTGGTTAATTTCTCTGCCCCCTCTACTTCCAACCAGCGCCAGGAAACCCATGGTGTCAGTGCGCTTTATAAGCATCCCTTACGATACGATACGATACGATATGTTTTATGGATTTTTTAAAACAATAAAGTTAGGAGTAAACATTATACATCAATACAACATTTGTGCATAGTGTCCCAAGTGACAAAGGGAACCTAAACCTAAGTGACAATGTGAATATTATATACAAGGTTTCCACAGTTTGTTCAAGTCGACCATTATCAAAATAATTCTATGTGAACAGCAGTTATATACAATGATATGTGCTGGGAAAATGGTTCGCTTCTTCTGTTTGTTGACGGCTTTTCGACCCTCAAAACAATGTGGTGTCTCTTCAGGACTATTGATGAAGGGACATCTGAATTTATGCAAATCGTTCTTGGGATGAGATGGGTATGCCCAGACATGGGTCCCTTGCTCACTGTGCCACTGGATTCAAGCGAGCTTGGCTGATGAAGGGTAATACCCAGAAACTGGTCCCAGGATGCTTGTTTCCGGTCCAGGGAGGACCTGGCTTGGCAGTTCGGTCTGGACTGCTCCCATGAGGCACAGGTTCAAGACTGATTTGCATACAGCTAGGTCTAAACTGCGTTGGAATGGTGAGCAAAAGAACAATGGATTTAACTCAGATCTCTTGACTGGGGGTGAATGTATGATTTATTCAGCATTCCGTCCATCAATTGTTTGCGTAGCACTATATTGCGATTAAGCAAGGTAAGGAGAAGTGGATTGGGAAAGGGGGACACCACCCTGGGTATATAAGTGAAATATTATTTCCAAATATTCCCAGTATAACAAGTGATTCATTCATTGTTTCTTCAATGTTAAAATGTATTCTTTCTTTCTAGGAGACAATTATCAGTTGTTGTACATGTATCCTACAATTATAAAATAGTTTCTTTAAACAAAACAACCCTTGTGGATAAAATATTATGTAACAAATGTGAACTAAGACAGTGGAAAAACCAGCTCTTTCAAATTTATCATGCTTACCCTTGATTATGCTTTTTCACAAACTATGCTGTCCTGGAGAGTAGCGCCGTCTTATTGTCAAACTCTTTGTGGGCAGAAGACATTTATTAGAGAGAAATAGAGCACATCTTTCATTTCATGCAGCCAACCCTTATTTGTTGAACAGGTTTTGGATTTTGTAGTATCTCTGCGGAGTCGGTATGTTTGTTTATAGAAAGCTTCCATCACAGGCCAGTACTTAGTCTAATATGTTGAGTGTCATGGACATTATAACATTTTAAATCACTGTTGTTGTGTTCTTAGCGACCCATGAAGGTTGGAGTTTCGTATGTTTCCATTCTTTGTTTGACTGTATTGCCCTTTCATAATTATAATTAATTATTAATAATTATTATTAATGATAATTAATTAACTGCAGTAAAGCATGCCGCCGATGTCTCTGCTCTCATCCTGAACATCAACTTTGACTTAGCAATTCTAACAGAATCATGGCTTAATGAGTCCTCATCCCCATGCCTGGACCTCTTAGTCACCCCCCAACTATACCATTGCTAGGCTAGACAGACATCATAGCAAGAAAGGAAGTGGCATCACCTGCATCTATCGCTCTAACCTTCTTGTCACGGAGCTTCTGGCAGATACCTCCGACTCCTGCGAATACCTCACCCACTCAATTTGCAGTAACACCTCCCTATTGTGCAACCTGTACATCTTTTACCACCCCCCAGGCATGAACGATTCCTTCACTGACCACCTCATGGAAATTCTCACAGCAAAGAGCTCCTCCAACGCCAAAGACATTTTCCCTGGTGATTTCAACCTGCACTGGACCGATCCCACGGATCCTCATGTCAACGCCATTAAAGACTTCCTGGCCGATCAAGCTTGTTCACTCCCAACTCACTCGAAAGGGGCCACTCTAGACTGGATCATCTCCAAGGAAGCAACCATCAAGCTTATCTGTATAGACCCCTGTGATTGGTCCGATCACCACGCCATTGCCTTCCTTCTACCTGGCACCCACAAGACAAGGGCATCACAACCTGTGCTTCCTAAACGCTGGGTCAGAGACACCAAGAACCTGGACCACAAGGAACTTGAGGTTCATTGCAAATCTGACCTCCCCCCCCCCCCGCATATCACATCGGTCAGTGACCTCAACGATCACTATTCTGCAACTATATCGACCATTCTAGATGACCTATCCCCGCTAAAACTAAATAGAACTCAAGTCAAAGATAGAAACCCATGGTTCACCGGGTCCCTCAACAATGAGAGGAGATCCCTCCGACAATTCGAAAGAATCTGGAGACAGCACCGCTCTGCCGCTCATCTAAAACTTCTCCGTCAAGCCAGAAATACTTACAACAGGAATGTCCTCAACTCAAAAAAGAATTCTTCAGATCGGAACTAGGGAATGCCCAGAACAGACCCGCAAACTCTTTGAACTGATCAAACACCAGTCCAACAAACTGGCCAAAACATCGAAAGAAAACCCCAAGTCTCTAATTTCATCCGAAGAATTCTCCTCGCTTTTTGCAAACAAAATCAAAACCTTGGGCAACAAACTGAGTTCCACCTCACACTCTCTACCGCCACCTGCCCTGCCTCCTCCACCCATGCCACCTCAGCAGACCTCACCTAAGAATCAAGCACACTGGACCAACTTCAATCTCTGTCACCAAAATCCTTTCCACCTTCAACCCGAACAACCATTTCAACGACCCGCTCTCCTCTAACTGTCTAGCTGCCGCCGCCCAATCCATTATTCCTAGCTGGACTACGATAATTAACACCTCTCTCCGACATGGATCAATCCCTGACTCTCTGAAAGCGGGCCAAGTCCTCCCCATTCTAAAAAAAGCTGTCGCTGGATCAAGCCTCCCCAGACAATTTCAGACCTATTTCCAACATTCCTCTATTAGCTAAAGTGCTGGAGAAATGTGTGCAACTGCAGCTAAGTCATCACATCAACAACTACTCGATGACTGCCAATCTGGATTCCGACCTGGACACAGCACTGAAACCAGCATGCTCCACATCGTTGATGATGCCCTCCAAGCCCTTGACCAAGGCAAAACCTGTCTCCTAATCCTCTTAGATCTATCCTCTGCATTCAACACAGTCAACCATGGGAAGCAACCTGAATGACTCAAATTTAGGATGGGATTAGATGTCCCTGTGCTTGAATGGTTTAGATCCTTCCTCCAAAACCGATCTCAGAGATTCCTAATTAACAGCAACCTGTCCGCTCCCGTTGGAGTCCCTCAAGGATCAACGCTGTCCCCCACCCTCTTCAACCCTTATTTAGAACGCCTGGCCAAAGTCCTTCGCACCGCAAATATCTCCTACCATATGTACGCCGACAACACTCAGATCTACATAAAAATCTCATCTCTCGAGGAGATTCTCTCCCTGAATGAGGCACTGAAGCTTACCGTCCAGTGGCTCTCCTCCAACCAACTCAAACTAAACGCAAAGAAAACAGAATTTCTTCTAATTTCCCCTCCTAAAACCGACCTTGAGATCCAGACATGTATTAAAGCCATCACAGCCTTACATTGTCCACCGACCATTGTGGACTCAGCCAAATCTCTGGTAATAACCTTAGATTGCAACTTGAACATGCGAGACCACATGAACACAATGGCCAAATCTGCCAGTTTCCACCTGAGCTACCTATGGAAACTGAAACCCTTCCTTGATGCTCCTGACCTTAAACTGGCAGTCCAAGGACTAGTCATTTCTAGACTGGAATATGGCTGTTCCACCCTCTCTGGTTTACCCAAGATCTCCCTATCACCTTTAAGAGCCTGCCTCAATGCAGCCGCCAGACTACTTAAAGGCACAAGGAAATTTGATCACATTTCTCCTCATCTGAAAGCGCTGAACTGGCTTCCTCTTGAGGCCAGAATACAACTTAAGCTAGCATGCATAACACACAATGCCCTACCCTCAAACTCCCCTGCATATCTTGCACAGAAACTTGTGGTATCCGGAGGAATCAGAAACTCACTGTCTGCCAGTGACCTCCTACTCCAGCCTGCAGGCTTTCGGAAGAAAAAACCTATAATCGGGCATTCGCTGGATCTGCACCAAGAATATGGAACTCCTTCCCACCCACCATCAGAAGAATCGAAAGTCTTGCACGTTTCAAAAAGGAGGCCAAATCCTTCCTCATGGGTAAATTCCTCGGCTAAACCCCGCTCCCCCAACCACCACAGAGACTATTGCCTCCCTCCATCGTCCTTTCGCCTTACCAAGAACCCTTGAGCCGGCCCTCAGCAACTGTAATATTAACTGTATTTTGTATACTTCCATTCCTCTTGTACTCTGCACCCCCCCACCCTCCCTAATGTATGGTAGACTCTTGTGATCCCATGCCTCTTGTACAACTCTATTACTCTGTAAAGCGCTCTGATACCCTAACGGGTCAAGTTTGCGCTCTATAAAACACATAAATAAATAAATAAATTAAACATGGTTTTCTATAGTACACCTTGCCAACAGAGATATACTGATCTAGTGCTTGTGTAAACACTCCCTTTGGGAAAATATCTGGCTGGCGGGTGGATGAGTGTTCGAAGTTTATTTGTAATGGCGTTCAAAATCCTTTGCCTTTGAGAACAAGCATTGGCATAGCCAATAGGTCTCTTTTTTGGGACCTTTTAAGTGTTTAGCCATTCAGTTTATACATACATGGCTCCAAAGTCTGCAGCTCTGGGCGTAAGGTCACAACCTCTCCCCTGACACTGATAAGAATAACCCTGACCTTGATTTTATGGGAAAATGACAAGAAAAATGACGCGAGCGCTGGACGAGCAGATTGCGGTTGAGGGAATTAGGCAGAAACAACAGACTGGATACACGGCCCCAGCTCAGTCATTGAGCCGCTGCTGTGCCCTGGGAAAAGTTTGCAGCCTCACGCTGGTGACTCGCAGGAATACTCAACCCCATAAACACCACTGGGTTTGGTTTCCTGATTGCAAACCCTTCTCCCTCCCCCGGTTCCAAGCCTCTGAATATGTAATCTGCGGGCAGACCTGCACATGCAGAGGGCACCGGCAGCACGGAGCCCACACTTGAGATGGAAGGCCCTGGCCCCGCCCTCATGCAGGCGGCCCATGTGTGGGGCACTGCATGATCTGGACCAGCACAGGGTGTCGTGTATTTCTATAGGTTCTGATTCGATCCCCCTATTCCTGACCCTATTCTGGTTAAACTTACTAGCTAGTTAACTAACAGTCAGCCCATGAGGCAAGAAATCCCCCATGATGCAGATACCGTTATCTGACGCAGTCACACTACGGCACAGGAACGTGTTATCTGATTAGGTCATAACGCTTGAGATCTAATTAGACAAGCGATATTCCTCCAGCCCCTGATAAGGCATACGACGTTCTCATAACAAATCAAACCTATGACAACCTGGATAATCCGTGCGGCCATTGTTTTGATTTCACAGAGAACTTTAGTAAAGAATGTGCTAACGAGCAAGTCGTATGACATCTTTATTGACGTACCTATGTCCATCCTTACGTCAATCTCGGCACCTTTAAGGTATAAATATTGCCGACCTTGCCCTATGCAAACACACGCGTGGTGACAAGACGGAGCAGCCATACTTGCCGAAGCCGAGAGCAGAAGCAGACCCCGCAGGCAGCAGCCCCGCCTTCCTGACGCGCTGAGAGACGCGCTGCTATCTCAAGCCGAGAGACCCAGCACCGGCGCTTCTGGGCAGCCCTCGCAGGCAGCCTGGAATATCGAGAGCAGAGAAAGAGATACCATTCCTCATTCATCCTAAATTCCAGGTACAGAACTGAATAACCCCTCCTAGAGAATTCTTTAGTTATTCACTTGGCAAAAACAAACTTAAACTAAACTGTAACTTTCTATTCCCGCCCACGCATTAGACTTAGGTCAGGTACACGGGGTAGGCGTATTTAGAAACACCAGTTGAGTACGTTTAGTCAAATGTATATGTGTATGTAAATATATTTTAATCATTTTAAACATCATATGGCTCAGAAACCATATCAATGTTTTTACAGTATTATTTTATACTATTGCTTCTAATGTATGCACTTTACTTAACTATAAGTATTGCAATAATATCGATCCATTTCTCTTGTACGAGAAAAGAGACTGATCAATAAATAACATCTTTTATTGAACACGCCCGTCTCTTCCTTTTCTCTACATTCTGATGAGACTAAGAATGCACGTACTGACTGAGTAAAATAATTGCCTTGTGCTCACACGACTCTCGAGATTGACTCTTGATTAGGGGAGAGCAAAGTTGTCATGTTCTATGGTTGTCAGAAACTAAATCCCTTCTTGTCTAATCAGGGGAGTTCATCCTTCCTTGAACATTCGAGAAAGTTTCTAGCGAACTCTGAGCTTAGCTGGCAAACCCAAAAATTAAGTCTAGTTTCGACAGTAGTAGACCTAGTTAACGTCTGGCCTAGGCCTTTACTGCTGTAGGTACTATTCCAATGCGCAGAGCCTATTGGGAAAATAGGAGCTACACTACATGGCGCCCAACGTGTTTGGAAAGGGCGATAAAACTAACGTAAGACATTTAGAGTAACTCAGTCGTGCTTTCTCACTCAGACCCCTTCTCCCAAATACTCCAAAGACGTCTGGAGTGGGTGAAAGGTTATTATATCCTCCAAAACCTCGCAGGAGGGAACTCCTATGTATGGTTCTTGGTCTAGTCAACGTTGAAGGATAAAACAGTTCCAAAATATTGTGCACCTAATCTCTGTTTCCATAAAGAAACCTGATCTGCAAATAAAAATAATACCATCCTGTCAGTAAAATGGGAGACAGTGATGGAGAAAGAGAGGCAATTAGATTAGCTACTGAAATAGCAGATGCTGATGCTACCATGCAAACAGCAGACCCGGATATAATACTCATCCAGGTCGCCAAAAGGAGATCTATAACCTTAAAACTTATAGAAAATGGACTGACACCTAGAGGTGGCACAGTCATATTCGTAATTGAGGCACACGAATATCGGCAGACAGAGGTATACTATACATGGATACATTTTCCAGCAGCAAATGCTGTAACAAAGTACTTCCACTATTACAAAGTAGAGGAACCTCCTGAAACGTACACTCCTTTCGAGGAGGTGGAAGTACCACTCAAATTCCAAGAGCATTTGCTCTTATTTGATGGCGCCCTAAAACATAATAATCACATTACAAGGCTCGGTCCTTTAGGAAGACCAGGAGCAACGTGGCCGGTCTTAGCCGGATACACACCACATCCAGACATCGACGAGATGACTGCACCAGAGCTATTAATACAGCTAAAACAACTACTAAAAATTCACAGACAATTAGTTCAGTATGTAATGCGGACTTCAACAATTCAGCCAGCGATTAAAATTCCACAGCTGACCCCTCACCAGGGGAACACAAATAAAATCACACCACAGAACATCCAATCCTGCCTAGGTAAAGTTCCAGCTAAACGGGAACAGATACCATTCTGGTTGGCACAGAAAATCACCCAAATAGAGGCGGTGTTTCCTGACACCACCCCATTAGAAAAGCACAGGATTCTGACTATATGTCTCCCAATGGGAATCGCACCACACATTGAGGACTGTGACACTTGGGGTACGGTCTTTGCTTCAATCTACACAAAAACGCACGGTGTTCCATCCATTTCGGTAATACCAGATGTGCTAAAACAAATTCAAGATGAATACGGTCCAGAACCTGCTTTAACTCTTGGTATGAAATTACTGAAAGACTTCAAGCAGGTCTCGGCTATATTACTAGCCAACATAAAGGGTGAAGCAGCAAACGTGGCGATCCGCCAGAGGTTAAAAGAGACAGATATAGCAGACCAACCAGCTGAAATTGCCAGAATCATAGAAAAATCCTATGAAGAACTAGGCAGAGATAGTCTAGGTGGAATACCAGTAAAACCGCAACTGACTACAAGTCCAGAAAAAATATTTTTTAATAATAATTCACCAAAAAAGAACTGGGATGGAAATAAACAATCCAATCCTAAAGAAAAGAAATTCCAGTCCAGAGGAAGGTCTCCTAGGCGAAGAGAGAAATCTCCAAACCCGAGACAAAGGTCACCTCAGAGTGAACCCTCTGGGAATAGATATAACCTTAGAAATAGGGATAATATTAAAAAACCTGATAGATATCAAGACATTGATACACGTCCGTCTCAATCTTTTCAGAATTCCTCGCAGAAATCGGAAAGAAGAGGACGATCAGAAGAGCACGCCAAGTCCAAAGACAAGGAACCTGCTCAACTGAAAAAGAAATCACAATTTCCAAAAAAGAAGGTAGCCAGTATCAAGGTAGTTAACAATGCCGAGAATACTGAGGACACAACTGAAAAACGGAGAATGGGCTCAGACAATGCTAGACAGCGCAGCAGAGGTGAGCATAGCTCGCAAAGTCCTTATGAATCATCTGGAGACAGTGGACACGAATGAATACCTTCAAGTGGAAACTGCAGATACCAGAGTTAGCAAGCCCCACAAAATATACGAGATAACATTACGTATAGAGGGAGATAAGACTAGGAAAATAAGGGGACTATTTTGGGATAACCTATCCAAGGGCTATGACATCCTTCTAGCTGAAAAAGACTGGCCACCGGAGTTTGTCAGGGAGTGCCCTCATGGCGAAGAAGTAATTATGCCTGCCTTCTCGAATCAAATACCGATTCATAAAAAATACACACTTGCTAGAAAGTGGGCAGTGGCCTTAGCACCTGCTTTATATAAAAATCACGTAGGATGGGATGAGGATTCTCCTCCTCACAAAGTCCAGTTAAAATCACAACCTACTGCACAAAGGCAGTACCCAATTAAGCAAGAAGCTAAAAAACAAGTAAATGAAATACTAGATCAGCTAGAATACCAGGGGGTGATTGAAACTTGCACCTCACAAATGAACAATCCTTTGTTTCCGGTCTCCAAACCAGACAATTCGTACCGTCTAGTTTTGGATTACCGACACCTTAACACATGTTGCAAAACTTTTGCAGTGCAAAACTCACACAGTGCTGCACTAATGAATAACATAGTGCGCAAAAAATACAAAACAACCTTGGACATCTCCAACGGATTCTTTTGTCAAAACATAGCACCAGAGAGCAGATATTTAACTGCATTTTCAGTAAATGGCACTCAAAAACAATTCTGTCGGTTAGCCCAGGGGTACAAGAACAGCCCGGGGGTATTCTCAGCGAGAGTAACAGAATTACTACAACTATATGATGATGAAGCATTATCTTATGTCGATGACATTTACTTAACAGATGATGACTTGGAGACTCACTTGAAAAGAGTGAACACCATAATACTTGGTTTCGCTGCAGAGGGTTACAAATTCAACTTCAAAAAGTCCAGAATTGCCCATCTGAAAATCCAGTACGGAGGATATGAATTATCAAGTATTGCCTGGTTAACAGTCTTTTAAGAACTAGAAGAATTAAAAAATCTAAAATATGAAAAAACGTATCCTCTGCCAATCGACATTCTGCCTCTACGACATTACGCCTGTGTAATCTATACAGACGGACATGCTCAACCCTCCGTTTGGGGAGAACATGCATACAATCCCACATGTGAGATTACAAAAGAAGTGTGGCACGGAGGTAAACTAAGACCTCTATTAACAAAATCACACTCAGTAGAAACTAATTCAGAACTACAAACTGAAATATTAGCTTTGAAAATGGCGCTAGATAATGCGGATCGCGAATTCCCGACACTTATAGTGTCAGATTCATATTTCTGCGTCAAAGCATATAACAAGGATTTGCAGACCTGGATTCAGAACGATTACAAAGATGACACGGATGCACCAATAAAGCAGAGACTGCTCTGGGAACAGGTAGCTCTTTTGAAAAAAGAACTACCAAAGACTCACGTGACACACTCACTGAGTCACCAGCGTGATGGCGTTCACGTTGTAGGGAATTCATTGGCTGAAACAGCCGCAGCGGCAGCCAGTAAACCGGCTCCCGTAGATCGAAAAAAGCGTACATTAAAATACATTGACGGCGAAACAGTGCTGGCAGTAAAAACGTCATCAAAAGGCGACTGCTCGGCGTTACCGATCAACTATCCACTCAATTACACATACATCATAGATGCAAACTCCATTCCTTTTGCTCGAATCCCTGGAGTGGGGGATAGAGTGATTCCAAACATGGACAGGAGAAACTTGTTAATCGCAGACGCACACATGGGCGAGGGTCTCAGACACCTTAAATTAAAAGATTCTCTGGAAGAATTACAATCACGGTACTGGTGGCCAGGCATGAGCCTGCACTACACCATGTTTGTAAAAAACTGCCCAAACTGCAACAGAGATCGCAGTGGGGAGAGAAGCAGTTTAATACCTCGTCGTATCAAGGCAGATAACATCACCACTAAAAAGAATGGCTTGCGATTAACATATACAGGCTAGTTCCCACTTATAATGTAGATCCACAGCACTCGGCTGACGTCCGGACTGTTATACAAGATTTGCGAGTCTAAATGGCATATACGCTAAGAGCATGCTACGTTCGACCATTTTTTTTTCTTTTTCTCAGGCAATCCAGCCTGGGGGGGGGGAAAGAATGGCCAAATGAGCACAGCCCAGCGGGAATCTTCTCACTTCCTTCCTGAGGGTATGGGATGGTGTAAAGAAAAAACCAAGACAGAAAGCAATCTATAATAGAAAGGATATTAGGTTCGGGAGCTGGGTGGGTCAAACATCTAATAAGTGTCCAACGTAGTCTAAATAACTTGCCAAGAAATTCTCTGAAGGGATTCAGTCCGTACGAATTATTATTCGGAACTAGGATGTTGATCTCTGACCTTGATAGTCAGACTTCAGTGGTAACAGAAAAAAGCTTTGATGTCAAAGACCGTTTGGCTATTTTGCAGGACTTAAACAAAACAAGAAAAGACCTGAGCAACATACAGTTGAAAGAACAGCCAACGACCACTGAAGAATCACCACCTGTCCCAGCAAGACCTGTCTGGATTCCAAAAGTCGGGGATCTAGTCAGGGAGAAGATCGCGGTAAAGAAGGAATTTGGGCCTTCTTACAGAAAAGCAGTTCCTGTATTGTCTGTCAACGGGACAAGATCAGTTGTACTACCGCCACTTGCTGGAAAAAAGGAGAACCGAGTTGTATCCATCGACCTGGTAAAACCACAACATGTGGCCGATAACCAACAGTAGGCCAAGTGGACTCCCAATAAGTAGCAGAACACCAAGGTTTGCTACCAGTACAGAGGTCCTATCAAAGAGGCTCATCACATTCGAAACGCCTACAGAAGAACAACAAGGACTATGCAACAATGCAATAGAACTTAGACCTCTGAAAACCCAAATAAAGACATTTAGCAGAGACACACCAATCTATACAGAAGTACCAAGTGAAAATGCAAGAAACAAAAATCCTGAACCAATTGGAACAATTGACAGAACTGCATCCGGTTACTTCATCAACTTCGATGATTCCTCTGAAGGCTTCAGCGAACAAAAGACACAGCCATCATCAAAATCCTTTAAAGACAAAGCGAAGGAACTTTTGAAACAACTGAAAGAAACATATCTAGTTTCTCCATGGATTGAATTTTGGGTGGGTTTTGGTGCATTTATCCTCATACTTTGGCTCATCATGGTATTTACCTTGGGACGCTTCATTGAGGGAAAATATGCTAAAATGGACACAGCAAGTCAGAACATCAACTTGGTCCTCAAACCACACACATCTTCACACGTCGAGAAAAGAGAACTTTCTTCAGAACTTTCTTCAGCCAACTTCACAGCAATTCCAATATCTGGTGGGGTAGCCTGGGACAACACTGACTATGAAATTTATGGTCCGGTCGAGATCCTGAAATATCCACACCAAATCAAGATCTCCTTGAGTGACTTTGCAAAACCAAACTCATTTGCTGATGATTGGGACTTTGAAAGTATAAACAATATGATGTCTGACTTAGTAATGTCTGCTAAATTTACAAAACATGATTATTTGCAGGGTTCTACAAATTATGACAGCATGTACTGCTATAACCATTATGGTAACCATTTCTTGCATAAATCTGCACAACCTAGAAATGTTTTAAATTTTAATCAATGGGAACATTGTGCTACACCTCCAAAAGGGAGCTCTAGAACCGTGTATGGCAAATATTCATATTTTTCAGGTTTTAACATAACTAATGCTGAAACATTTTATTACAAATTGTCAAACAAGACAGGGATGAAAACCATGATAACCAACACAAAATTGATATATTCAGATTCTTTCTTTGAAAAAATGAATACTTTTGGATTTGATTATTGGGACAAACATGTTGATTTGAAAAGTGTTTGGGGTACAAAAGAATGGCAAGTACAGGGTATAGAAGCTTTGTTTAGAGCCTGCATGATCCCAGAACAAATGATATTTTTAAATGACACCGTTCAACAAACCACCTGTCTTGGCTTAGCCAAAATCAAAGATTTAAATAACCTGTCTATTCCAAAGCCAACAATGTTTAGCAATAACTCTGAAACAGATGAAGAAATAGACATAAACCATATACTTAACCAAAACAGAACACATCCTGATTGGAAACAATGGTTGATCTGGCCCACAGATACAAATAACTGTCAAGATAGATTCCTGAATAAAACACAGGGTTTCAAAATGAACAGGCCAGACCCTAGATATCCCCAAAGACATCACCCAGGGATAATAACAACCTACAGTGTGGGCAAATTATGCCTTCAATGGCTACAAACTTCCACACTGCCTGAAATTAAGCAACACCTAACTTTACTTACTGATGGTGCTGACTTGCGTGATTTCATAATGGGACCACGCAAACAGCGTCAAAAGCGTTTCATAGCAGCCTCTGTATATGCAGCATACAATGAGGCCTGGAAGGTTACTCAAATTGAGACAGCAGAAAGAATACGGGAAATTGACCGTATTAATTTGGAAAAATCACTTTCTGTAGTGGACAATGGGTTAATGACTCTGTCCTCCAGAATTTTTTCATTGGACAGCATTGTGTCTTCAGCAATCGATATATTATCGCAAGACTTACTGTTATTACAACATGGTCAGTCACAATTGCGTTCTATTGTACAGCTTGGCTGGACGTTACAAAATCTGCGTTCAGGCTATGTGCCTTGGCGTTTAATCAACACAACGTCACTATTTCAAATCTTTAACCTTACTGATAGACAAATCGGTATGGCGCAGAAGGGTGCTGATTATACAATCTTGAGCATTGAAAAACTAGAAAGATTACCGTTGACAATGTCAGAACGACCTGTCAGTGAATGGATAATCCACGGAATCATAAATATTCCAATCTCAACCTTCAGGTTTCAATACTGCCAAAAATATATACAGGCTGGCATGTACGAGAAATTGGGAAAGGGGTACCTTAAAACAACATGGAACCTGCCCTATTCACATGCATGTATCAGTAACAAAGGACAGAAAGTGTTTCTTAGTGGCATCAATTGTGCTATGTCACTAAGCGGCACGCTTCTGTGTAACGGTATTAGTTTGCACGGAGCCTGTGAAGGGAATTCATACAACCTTTCATGTCACCAGCAAGGCGCACCTGCAACTGAAATAGAACCATTCTTTCAAAGACTCTATAATGGGAGTTACATTCTTATTGTAGACCGCAGATGCTGTAGTCTTATGCCCGGGACTCCTTATCTCGTCACTACGACGGCGAAGGTCAAGTGCTGTGGACGTTCTTTGTTCCCCAGCTCCTTTCCAGACAGGGAGGCGAGGGCATGGCCCAGTTTGAAAATTACTTCTATTCGAATAGACACTTTAAGCAGAATGAAAACAGTGCTTCTTCAGACGCCTACAAGGCTCACGTCATCTAAAGAAACGTATGATCTACAAGTCGCAAGGACGACTGCAGAGATACATACATTATTATCAACTAATTCCCCCGTACATTTCGCGGAAATCCTGAGCGAAATCTTAAATATTTCTGATACCACAGGGGTCTCAAAGGTATTTAAGACAGTATTTTCGATGGCATTAACACCATTCAAAGCCATACTGGGTATTTTTCCAGACTTCGTCCATTCGATTTTTGGCGGACTTCCCCTGATCCTAGGACTAATTGCAGGAATCCTATTCCTAGTCCTTATTTTTCGTTATGGCAACCCATGTCACAGATCAAACTCTCGCGACAATGGAAGATACGATCCTAGCCATTGGATACCGGGACCGGATATCAAAAATCCTGGGACTATCCCGGCTTAGAGACCTAAACATGACTTGGTTTCTATCATTTCGACCAATGTGGCAAAGGTGTGTTTTACCTGTACTAAGGTGTCTGCTATGCGGAGAAGAATGCGTGTTAGACACCTGTCTGACGCTACAATCGGATGCGCCGGTGGATGCAGATACACTGTTGGTTCCTACCAAGGTTCACGCACTGTGCTGCCCTCAAAGGCTGCCAATTCTGATGACGGCATTCCTGGAATCTTCACCACTGCGATTGAAGAGTAGTGAAGTTCAAGATGAAAGCAGCATCGAACAGGTACGACCTTCTGTCAGCAATGCAAATCAGAATGTCAATGGAGACAATCATGCGCATGAATGCATGGTTACCCCTATTTCCGACTTAGAGGAACTTTCCCATGAAGCTGTTGACAGTTTTTTCGAAAGCCTGAATGATATGATGTTCTCTCCGGAACAGAAATAGAGACTTTTCAGTAAACTCGCACACGGCGTTCCCTGAATTCGGCCTTCAACTTTAAAAATAAAGTCACATGAACAATTACAATCCAGTTCACGGACAGCAACTTTTTTCAGCAAGCCCCTAAAATATTTTTCTATATATTTTTTCCCGGGACACTGATTTTCTGCTTAAAGTAAGAGACTATTCCTAGAGAACTAAGATTTCTATTTTAGATACTTTATAGACTTTATAGACTTTAGCTGCCCGCTGGTATGTTCGCAATAGATTTTATGTGATGAAATGGTTTCGACTTTTTTTCTGTATAGCCATATTAAGAGCCATTTCATGTGTATTTCTCATATACCAACAATCAATAATGCATAACAATGCGTGTTCACTTTTGCATTTAATTCATAGCTTAAGTGCATACAATATATATGACTGCAATTTTTCAGTATATTTGAAAATTTCGAAATGCATTTATGTATTTTGGGGTGGTAAGGTATACACTATACTCTATAGTATGTTGTACTATGTTATACTATGCATAGATTAGTAGATATGACCATAGTTAGCGTGGAGTGGGTGTCGTGTATTTCTATAGGTTCTGATTCGATCCCCCTATTCCTGACCCTATTCTGGTTAAACTTACTAGCTAGTTAACTAACAGTCAGCCCATGAGGCAAGAAATCCCCCATGATGCAGATACCGTTATCTGACGCAGTCACACTACGGCACAGGAACGTGTTATCTGATTAGGTCATAACGCTTGAGATCTAATTAGACAAGCGATATTCCTCCAGCCCCTGATAAGGCATACGACGTTCTCATAACAAATCAAACCTATGACAACCTGGATAATCCGTGCGGCCATTGTTTTGATTTCACAGAGAACTTTAGTAAAGAATGTGCTAACGAGCAAGTCATATGACATCTTTATTGACGTACCTATGTCCATCCTTACGTCAATCTCGGCACCTTTAAGGTATAAATATTGCCGACCTTGCCCTATGCAAACACACGCGTGGTGACAAGACGGAGCAGCCATACTTGCCGAAGCCGAGAGCAGAAGCAGACCCCGCAGGCAGCAGCCCCGCCTTCCTGACGCGCTGAGAGACGCGCTGCTATCTCAAGCCGAGAGACCCAGCACCGGCGCTTCTGGGCAGCCCTCGCAGGCAGCCTGGAATATCGAGAGCAGAGAAAGAGATACCATTCCTCATTCATCCTAAATTCCAGGTACAGAACTGAATAACCCCTCCTAGAGAATTCTTTAGTTATTCACTTGGCAAAAACAAACTTAAACTAAACTGTAACTTTCTATTCCCGCCCACGCATTAGACTTAGGTCAGGTACACGGGGTAGGCGTATTTAGAAACACCAGTTGAGTACGTTTAGTCAAATGTATATGTGTATGTAAATATATTTTAATCATTTTAAACATCATATGGCTCAGAAACCATATCAATGTTTTTACAGTATTATTTTATACTATTGCTTCTAATGTATGCACTTTACTTAACTATAAGTATTGCAATAATATCGATCCATTTCTCTTGTACGAGAAAAGAGACTGATCAATAAATAACATCTTTTATTGAACACGCCCGTCTCTTCCTTTTCTCTACATTCTGATGAGACTAAGAATGCACGTACTGACTGAGTAAAATAATTGCCTTGTGCTCACACGACTCTCGAGATTGACTCTTGATTAGGGGAGAGCAAAGTTGTCATGTTCTATGGTTGTCAGAAACTAAATCCCTTCTTGTCTAATCAGGGGAGTTCATCCTTCCTTGAACATTCGAGAAAGTTTCTAGCGAACTCTGAGCTTAGCTGGCAAACCCAAAAATTAAGTCTAGTTTCGACAGTAGTAGACCTAGTTAACGTCTGGCCTAGGCCTTTACTGCTGTAGGTACTATTCCAATGCGCAGAGCCTATTGGGAAAATAGGAGCTACACTACAAGGGGAGTGGGATTGTCTCTCCTGGTCATCTCCACGCACACCACAAGTTAGACCCATCAGAGGTTAAAACCACTGGGGTCCAGGCAGAATGCATCACAGGAGCAAGACTTTATTTTTAAGACACTGAGAATTCGGAAAAATATTGAAAATCGCAAAATCCACAAGAACAGTTTGCAAAATGTGCCCCGTACCATCTCCCAGCTAGGCATGTAAAGGGAGAAGTGAGAAAAGCAAATAAATCAGGACTTTACTTCAAAACCCAAGCACAATGTACGTTAACAAAACATTATGCCAGCCATCTAAAGTTGTGCTGTCCACCGCATCCAGCAACTTGTAGTTTTGCACTTCGCATGATAAAGAACAACACATATAACAATTAAACAAACAAGGATGTGTCGACTAAAGCACGACGTAGGACACCGTGACATCTATGTATTACTGCTTCCAAGGAGCGTGCAGTGTGACATCAAATTACAAGGCAACTGACACGGCCTGCCAGACACACACAGCAATTCCCTTGCGGGAGCGAGCAGGGGCACCATCTGTTTGCAAGATAATTACAAACAGATGTCGCCAAAGCTTGCTCCTCTAATGGAAACGCCAAACGTGCATGCGTTGCAATTGAAAGCAATGCAGAACGTGCACGTTTTTGGTAAAAAAAGCTGATTGATTCCAAGAGGTCCCCTCCTATGCAGCGCATGCACACTGCATAGGCGAGACCTAAAAAGCACTTGTTTGGGGATAAACGTGGTTCACTTATTTCATTTCTTATAAAAGGTAAATCACGTAAATACACCTGGGTGGGTAATGCATTCTGATTTTGAGCCCCCTATATGATAGGGGCAGAGTTTCTCATGCCTGTCCTTTCATACGTGCTACTCAAGTCAAGTCAAGCAAGCTTTATTCAACGATTGTCATAAAAGCATACAGTACATATCAATGTATATATAAAATAAATAAATATTCTTAAAATTGGATAAAAATAGAATTCATAAAAGCATTACAGGTGTACTCTAAAAAGGTACTATTGCGCATTATTTAAACAGGGAAATGTTGTCACCCATGATATAAAATTAATCTGATAACAGTTTACTTCTGATAGTCCATGCCCACCCCAGGAATTTTGCCACAGCTACTTACACAGTCATGTTTGTACAAGTACAAATTATTCTAACTGCAGTCAATCCACTGCTAGTGCCCAATGACCTACACATTGGGCGTAGCCAGATCCGGCAGGGGGCCGCATACGCTGGACATTCAAACAATAGGTGGCCAATAGATTCCGAAGGTGCCGGGCAGGCTGGACAAGAGGCGTTGACCCCCCTAGACCATCTGTTAGTAAATGCCCTTACAGGCAAACTCCCAATTCTCAATTGGAAGTAAAGTTTGCGATCTAGGGGTTTTGCGATGACATCCCAGAAAGCTTCCAAGTTTGGCCCCTCTTTGATGACCATAAACATACCAGTCAAAGAGCGTTGATCAGTGTTCCTAAAAGTTTTAGTAACCACAGACTTCCAATACAGGGCCTTGAGAGTCTTCTTGGGAGGAAACCTGGCATTCGCCGGGTCCTCCCACAATTCCCATAGGCCCAAATCAACTCCGAACACCCCGGATGTGCGCTAGCCACTTAATTTTATGGGAATTGTCGTTTCTAATTATATCCAGCAATCCCCTGGTATAGGTTGCCAATTCGGGCGTGGTCCAAATCCGCCTCCAGTATAAAACTGGGCGTAGGGATGCGATAAGGGCTATTGGGGACAATCCCAAATCATGGAAAAGGGGATTCAGAGGGGTGCTCTGGGGTAATTTTATTAGATTCCTTAGAAATTAGTTTTCTGAGACTGACATCCCCCAGAGGTTCTCAGATCCCCAAATTTCCACTCCATATAGGGCAGAACTAACCACTTTACCCTTATAAACCGTTAGTGCGGGGGCTATCGGCTTAGTAAGGGACCTGGAGTGTTCCAGACTCAGGGCTCCTGTGAGCTGCCGGTGTTTCAAAGTAGCCAGCTCGATCTGCTGCTTCCAGCATAAATCTTTCTGGATACAAACACCCAGATAACTAAAAGCCTGGACCCTCTCCAGGGGACGCTTCTTCATGGTGACAGTACCCTTAAAAGATTTTGAAGCATTAAAAGACATAAACTTTGATTTAAGTACATTAACTTCTAAACCACGAGCGGAGCAGAATTCTTCAAAAAGCAACAGAGCCTTCTGCAACCCGCTTGGGGTTTTCGCTACTATAAGACAATCATCGGCAAACATTATAATGGGGACTTTGGCTCCTGCAAGGATAGGTGCGTCAACATTGGAGTCAATTAATATTCTGGCCACGTCATTGATGTATAAGGAAAATAAAGCTGGGGCCAGGACACAGCCCTGTCGCACTCCAGTTTCAACTGGAAACTGGGTAGTTACATTACCAGGGCTTCCCCACCTAATCTGAGCATAATTTTGCTCGTGAAGTTTTTTAACTAGTGAGAGGAGGGGCCCAGGCAAACACATGTCTTTAAGGACATTCCACAGGATAGAGCGATGGACCAGGTCAAATGCCGCTCTTAAATCTATAAACGCAGCATATAAGCTGCCACGTCCTATTACCACAGTCTTCCAGTACAGCATAGCAAAATGCAATACCTGGTCGACTGTGCTAATGGAGGTTCTGAAACCTGCCTGCAAGTGGGACAAGATGTTATGATCCTGTTACCACACCAGTACTTTATTAAGGATCAGCCTACCAAAATGTTTTTGGGAGGTGTCTATCAGGCTGATCGGACGATAGTTTCCGGGCTGTGATTTGCCCCTTTTTTAAATACAGGTATTATTTCAGCCCCGTTCCATGAATGCCGTACAGGAGCACCCTTAGCAACCATGTTTGACAGAAGGAGTATGTAGGAGCCCCAAGAATCTCTATCCTGCAAGAATAGATCCGCGGGTATGCTGTCAATACCTGGCGCTCTACCAGGGACCACTAGGTCTAAGGCACATTTCACATCTTTCAAAGTAAATGCATCTTCCATGAAAGGTGTGAAAGGTATCTCCATAAATAGGTTTGTGGCATCACCCTTCGCGTATTGTGGCTTGAAATAGGATACCCATTTGTCCTGAGGAACCCAATTCTGAGGCTTGTCTGGATTGCCATCCACACCCCACTTGTAGACATTCCAGAACCTTCGCGAATCTTTATGGGATCCTGCCTCCTTTAAATCATTCCACCTTTGGTCGTCCCATTTGCGTTTAGTTCTTGAGACGGCATTTTTATACGTCACCCTAGCCAGTCGAATATTCTGGCTTGACCCGGTTTTAATTGCTCTTCCCAGATCCAAGCGGGCCTGCCTACATTCCCCTGAGTACCAACGTGGATGTTGAGGTATACGGGAACCATTTTGCTTGCAAGGCCTAACAAACTAACTTTTCAAATCACCAAAAAAGGCCTCATGAATCCTTGTTGCCTCCTTTATTGATGAGGGCAATATATCCTCTTTAAGTAATACCTCTAGGTCACATGTTGCTTGAACAAGCTTGCTAGATATAGAGTCAACACTCTCTTGATTTATTGAAACTTTGGACCAACGGACGTGACACATGTCATTTGATAAGTCAGTATCAATGGAAGAAGTGACACCCATCTCCTCTCCAAGATGGTCTGGATATTTCCAGTAGGTGAGAGTCATGCACAGGGGGTTGTGATCGCTCTCTACCCTTTCAATAATTAACATATCCTGGAGATATCTCCATAGACCCAAACTGACAAAGATGTAGTCTATTCTACTCTCACGGGGACCATTCTTAAAAGTATTTTCCCCGGACTTATCACCAACAGTCCTGCCATTGGTTGATCTTACGCCTTTGTTAAGACAAATTGAATTAATTTGAATCACTATTTCTGACCATCTTTTGATTGGTTCGAGATCGAGTTTGGGTACCCCCCACTCCCTGTCTTCTTCGTCCAATATATTCCAATTATCATTTAGAAGAGGTTCGAAAGTTACATTAAAATCTCCCCCTACAATTGAGTTGGAATGGACAGAGTGGCATTCAAGCATATCTTCCAGGAGTGCCATGACTTCAGATTTCTTCCCCCCCCAGTGCTGCGAGCATATACATTGAAAATATGGATGGACTCTTTATTTAGAAACTCAAGTCTTAAAACCTGCAAATCCCTATGGTTGGTAGGTATGGCTTTAATTTTTACAGCAAGGTCCTGTCTGACCCATATCGTCAAACCACCAGATGGACGGCCTCTCCCTCCCTTCTCTGCTAAAATACTGTAATTCAAATAGCCAGGAAAGTGCAGTGGATCTAATAACCAGGTTTCCTGGAATAAACATATTTCATACTGATTAATGAAAGTTGCCCACTCCGGTGATTCTATTTTGGATTTCAAACCAGCTATGTTCCATGAAAGAACCGATCCGGGTTTGCCAATGTAGGGCACAGTACCATCATTTTGAGCTGCCTCTGCGATAGTGACTGGGGTAATAGACACAGGTGACGTTTAGGCCAACAAAGGTGGGATTTTAAGAAAGTTATCCAAGACACTAACGGAATTCTGCCCAGTCGTTTTGCCATTGGATTGTTCGCTATATACTACTGTCGGGACTTGCAACTGTAGTCAATCATTACAATCTAGTCTTGAGCTTACCATGTGGGTGCCCTTAGCATGATTTCCACTTTCAATTAGCCAATTTTGGGGAGGAGTTGATCTCATCTGGATCCTAGAATGGTCCGGAGAACAAGATCTAAATTCTAAGTTTAATAATTCTCCAGCTATCATTGGGTTTTTAAAAATTAATTCGATACAGTCATATGCATCTTTTTGAGAAGTAAGCCTTACTGCGCGGAGAATGTCCTCCCTAATGACTGACCTACATCCTCTTACATACCTAATCCAATGTATTGCTTTGTTGGTCAGGGCTTTAAATGATTCATAGTCCCTGCCAATAGGCAACTTGGGGATATTGATCAGGTACACTGGAGGAGATTTACTTGGGTAGGAATTGTGTGACGGAACATTAATACTCATTGGAACAGGTCCTTTTTTTTCTGACGGCTACTTGCAACTTTCTGTTCAGCCTGTCTTACTCTGGGGGTACACTTGCCCCCCAGATTCACTGGTACGCTACTTAGTGGAATTGCAGGCACTGTACCACGCCTTTGGGGGTTATGTTTGACTTGGGTTACTCCCCTCCCTGACCTAACCACCTCACTAAACGAGGAGCTAATAACTGAAGGGGCACCCAGTGGGGTCAATGGGGAGGGAGCATTCCCAGTGCGATCCGCTGCACTTGGATTATTTGGACCCGTGGGTTTAATTGCCATAAAGCCACATAAGCCTTGACCAGAGTCCACCCTCAAGTTGTTAACTACAACAGTCAATTGATCAATCTTAGCTTGCATACTTTCCACCAGATCACACAGGTGTTTTACAACTTTAAACAAAGGGTTATCATTTGATTCTGCTAGCCGAGACACCTCCAAGGCAGTAGACACACGGAGAATACTTTCTGTTGGAGTGGGACTAAGCACGAGTGCCTCTGGCCCTTTTTCAGAATAACTGTTTTCAACATGGGCTAAAACAGAAAATCTATTGCTACAGGGCAGAACGACTGTATCTTCAGGACTCTGTATGGGAGCTGTAGAGGGATGGGTCTGATCTAGATTAGGTTCACCCCCCTAAGCTACAGCTACACCCAATTTTACCCCAGCATTAGATTTACTTAAGAACATTCCAGGGAGAACTGCTGCCCCCTCTTCTGACTCCTTCCTACCACCCACAGAGGCCCTCTCTCCATCGTTAGGGGTGGTTGTTAACAAGTCTTGTACCAGTTCGTCAATCCGGTCCATTACACAATTTCCTCCCGCATGGGGCAGACGCTTTTAAGACGATTTGCACTTTGGTCTCTTGGCTTGTTTTCCTCCCTTGTACACCACACCAAAAACTTCACTGGTATCCTCCGTAGATTTCCTTTTTCCCACTTTTATAGTACCTAGGACCAGCGAGTAGTTAAATGAGGGATAATGTACAATACCTTTGGCTGCACAATAGAGGGGGGGGTGGCCCGGCCCTGCCTCCTCCTGCCCCGGACTGCCACAGACTGTCCCGCCCTTGTCCCAGGCTTCTCCCGGCGCTGCCCGCGAGCGTCCCGCCGGGCGGGAGGCGTTCCCTGGTCTTAATGCACCTCCGGGCGCATCGGTGGCGTCACTGGTGCTGCGCCGGACCCGGGGCTGCTGGGAGTTGTAGTTTGCCCTCTGCTGGTGGGTACGGCGTGATCACCCTGCAGCAGTTCCCTCACGGCGCTAGGTGGAAGCTGCAAGTGCCGTTGCCCTCACGGCGGGAAAAGGAGAAACAGGTGAGTGTAGCCGTTCCCCTCACGGCATGGAATGATTCTCCTGCTGTGGGCCCCGACCGCTGTTGGTGCTCCCTGGTCTTAATGCGCCTCCGGACGTGTCGGTGGCGTCACTGGTGCTGCGCCGGACCCGGGGCTGCTGGGAGTTGTAGTTTGCCCTCTGCTAGTGGGTCCGGCGTGATCACCCTGCAGCCGTTTCCCTCCCGGCGCTAGGTGGAAGCTGCAAGTGCCGTTGCCCTCACGGCAGGAAAAGGAGAAACAGGTGAGTGTAGCCGTTCCCCTCACGGCGTGGAATGATTCTCCTGTTGTGCGCCGTGCTACTCATTTATTCAAACAAACACGCACTTACTTCATCAAAATATGCTCCCCGCATGTGTGCCTAATTGTCTCCTAGTCCGCTGCCGAGTTTTGGACTGAATTCGGGAGGCTGTATATATTCGTTCAATAGCTTCCTCTGGGCGCCTGTGATGACGTCATGATCGCGACATCGTGGAATTCTGGGAGAGGTAGTCCTTTCTTTTCAGTCTTTTTTCTGTTTCGGTGATGTTACTACTGGGGAAGTTAGTTTATTAAGGAGAGGTCTCCTCTTTGGGACACTATCACTCATGGTGCCTCTTGAGTAAAAATATAATTTGACTTCTTTTAATTGCAACTTTTGGGCAGGATAGTGTAAAAAAAAAAGTAAAAATACAATGTTAGGGGAGGTATCATACTATGTCTTTATCTATATTTTTATATATTTAGACAATGTTATCCTATGGTCTTTTAGGTCTCATTCTATGTTATTAACTTTGATTCTTGATAAACAGACATTATCATTCTGTAGCCTGTTGGAAGCAGTTAGTGACTCCTTGCTGGTGTCTATTTCTCTAGGAGTATATCACCTTTATGTTCTGGTTTTCCGAAAAAGGGGGGAGAACATGATGGATTGAAAGGGTTCTGGACTGGTTACTTTTTTGCATTTCTCGGTTAGTGGGGCCCATGGTTTATCTTGATAGTTGTGTCCAAGGGATCTCTTCATTCAACCCAGATGTCATGCTCGATAGTCTATAGATCCATCTCTGCTCGCTCCTCAATAGTTGTTCTTCATTTGTTGTGGGTGGTAATTTCTCTATTACAGCCCAAGTGAGGTTGTTCTCTGAATACCCCTCCGATAGGAAGTGGCGCATCATCTGTTTGACTGTTTTCTTGCAGCGAAAGGTGCTTCTGTGTTTGTTTATGTGTAGTTTCACCTTTCTTTTAGTCCTGCCAATGTACCTCTGGCCACATTTGCATGTGATTACATATACCACATTCCCACTATTACAGTTTGTGTGTGTGTGTGTAAGATCCAAGGAGAACGTAGTCCCAAGTCTAATTATTTGGCTGCCTAGTAAGTGGGCAAATATTACATAGTCCACAAGGATAATGGCCTGTTGTCTCTGGCAAATTCCACAGCGTTTGTAGAGTGCGTATTCATTCTTCTTTCTGTGTTTGCCTTGTGTGGGCAAGTAAGTCCTTCAGCGCTCTCCCTCTTCTGAAGGCAAACATTGACGTTTCAAGTTCCAGAGCTGTTGATGTTAGTTTTCCAATGCTGTAGGACTATCTTCTTCACTGTGTTAGGATACGTCCCATATGTGGTGACACACACCAGTCTGTCGGATTGTCATTTCTTGAGGGTTTCCAGCAAGGATTCTCTCTAGTTATTCTGGCTCTTTTTCAGACTGCCTTTATCAGGAGCCTGGGGTATAGCGTGTCTTCCAGTTTGCTTGTGAGGAGTGCTGCTTGTCTGTCCTAGGTTGATTTTTCGGTGCAGTTTCTCCAGAGCCTGAGAAATTGAGCCACTAGTAGGGCTTTTGGGTGGAAGCTGTCATATCAGAGTAAGTTGTTCACATCTGTGGGTTTATAGAATACCTCGGTTATAAGGTGGTTATTTTCTGCCCAAATTTTGAGGTCCAGGAAGGTTATCATGTCCTTGCTAAGGTTCATTGTGAACCTCAGGAATGTGTCCCTTGTGTTTAACCACTCCATAAACTCTTGCGCTTCTATCACTGATCCGCTCCAGATTACCAGTATGTCATCTATAAATGATTTCCACAATTTGATGTTTAAATTGAAGGGATTCATGTTACTGTAGACGTTTTTCCATTCAATATCATAAACATACAGGCAGGCTATGCTCGGGACAAATGTGCTGCCCATAGATGTCCCGGGTGTCTGTAGGTAGAGCTCCTCCTCGAATTGGAAATACTTCAGTGTTAAGGCCATATGGGCGCAGTCTAAGATGAACCTCTTTGATGTAATTGAGTTCCAATCGGTTTCTTTCAGTAGAGTCTCTAGTACTTCTAGGGAGGGCTTCTCGGTTATACTCGTATAGAGGGCCTTGACGTCAAACATAAAAAATAGGTCTGTTGATGAATCGAAAGTGATGTCCTGTAGCATAACCAGGACCTCTTTACTGTATTTTATGTAAGAGGGCATCTTACTCACCAGGGGTCTCAAGAAATGATCCATAAATTTTGATAAGGGTTCAAGGATGGATCCGATCCCGGATACTATTTGTCTGCCTGGGGGTGGTTCTTTTCCCTTGTGTATTTTAGGTAGTATGTAGAAGTAGGGTATCTTGTTTTTAAATCCAGTGAGAAAGTCAGCTTCTTTTGTTGTAATCCAACTGTTCTCTTTGGCTTCATTCACCATAAAGTGGATGTCACCAGTGTTTTCTCTGGTTGGGTCTTTTGTCAACTTTTTATAGTACCCTTGTTCTCCTACTAATTTAAGTCATTCACTGCGGTACATTTCTCTGGGCATGATCACTGTTGCTCCACCTTTGTTTGAGGTTTGATTATAATGTTTTCCATGTTGTCAATTCCTTTAATTGCTTCCTGTTCTGCTTTTGCTAGGTTGTTGAACGTATTTATATTCAGGTCTCTTAGTTTGTCAACTTTAAGGTCCACTGCTCTTTCGAAAGCTAGTATGGTTGGAGGCATCGTATGGTTAGGTGGGTTGAATTTTGATCTATTCTTTAGACCCGTATTGATATCTTCACTAGATCCGGGTTGGGGTTGGTCTTTGAAGTACACCGATAATCTTATTCGTCGGAAGAATTCAGACAGCTCCACTCTCAGGTGAAATAGATATGCCTTAGGCTGTCTGTTCCCCTATCTTTAATGTTCATTTTCCAGGCCTTTATTAAGCTCTTAATCCATCTGTGCCATATATTGTTGATATTTTTTTGCTTTTTTTCAAGGCTTTGGATTGTGGTATAGATGCCGCCATTTTATATTGAGTGGGGAGAGCCATCATGATGGAAATTCCATATATGAAGGGTTCAGTTGGTAATTTATCAAAAACATTATTGAGTCTGTCCGTGGTTTCAAAGAGCCAGTGTGCTAATGTAACATAAAGGTGTGATATAGTTGAATATTTGGAAAATTTATCATATCCTTAATTTAATGAGTGTGAAACATTTTTACTTCTGATTCAGTAATCACTCTGCCACAGAAACTTAGATAATGTTCTATTTATGGTGAATGATCTACTTGAATGCCTAAGAAGTACATTGTAAGTGGGGCGGAATTTTTTTCATAGCTCCAAGTCTTGCCCACAGGACAAAGTGAGAGTGTACCAATCTCAATGTTATAAAATTTAATTCTTGTCTTGAGAATACCAGGCCCCTCACCGAAGTCACCAACATTAAAGCGGAGGCTTTTGTTAACAGCTGGCTAACTGAAGCTGTCAACGTATGTCTACCCCAGCAAAAGAAAAAGCACAACCAGCATCACCCCCCCGCACCCTGGTTCACAGACGTACTAAAAAAAGAAAAACCCTTATGTAAAAACCTTGAGCGCAAGTGGCGCCTACATTACGACACAGGCTCTAAGCAAACCTACAAGACCGCCTTAAATAACTACCATATACTCTGCAAAACCGCCAAAAGAGAATATGTTAATACTACCATACTTGAGGCACAAAATCGCCCCAAGGCACTCTTTAAGGTTGTACAAGAATTAGCGGGGGCTGCATGTCAGCCCAAAGCGCCTTGTCTAGACGCCTCTCAATGCAATTCTTTGGCTGAATTTTTTATTTCTAAAATCGACGCCATCTATGCTGATTTTGATAAGCCGACTCCCCCTTCCCCTCTTCCAAAATTACCTGATCCTGTTATCCTATGTGTCCCTGAGGCTTCTGCGGACAAGCTTTCCATACTTTCGCAACAGAATAGCCCCCCTAACAGGCCTGATCCTGTGATCTCTCTTGAACCCGAAGTCTTAGAGGAAATCCATATTCCATCCGTTCAGCAAATCTGTACCTGGGACCTTCTCAACAGTTCTACACTCATCAACATCATCAGTAACATCAAATCTGGCTCTCCACTGGATCCATTTCCCCCTCAAATATTAAAAATTTTGGATACTCCCTCTCTTAATCTTATTCTGGACCTACTTAATTTCTCCCTCAGAGAAGCTAAGGTTCCCTCCGCTTGGAAACACGACATGATCATACCATTATTAAAAAAGGCTAATGCTGACCCCAATAACCCTTCCAAGTTCCGTCCCATTTCTCTCCTTCCTGTCTTTTCAAAAATACTGGAAAAGCACGTTATTACACAACTCACCCGGCATGTTGAATGCAATAATATCCTCCACCCATCTCAGTCTGGTTTTAGAGCTGGTTTTTCGACAGAATCTACCCTGCTGGGGGTCTCAGAAACTATTCGTTGCCGAGTGGATGGGGGGGAGACCGTGGCACTCATTTTACTCGACTTGAGTGCCCCTTTTGACACGGTCTCCCACCCCATCCTCATCAATGCCCCTAGATCATCAGGCATCACTGGCCCAGCCCTTAACTGGCTTATTAGTTTTCTTTCAGACCGTACTTTCCAAGTCTTCTCCCCCTCTTCTGTCTCCCAAACCTATAAATCGGCGCATGGTGTTCCCCAGGGCTCTATTTTAAGCCCCTTACTTTTCAATCTGTATGTCAGTCCTCTGGCTAACATTGCGGAACAAGCGGGGCTAACCATCTACTCATACACCGATGATACACAGATTATTTACTCTTTCAACCGGTTCCCATTCCACCCCTTCTTCCCTCTATGCTGGCCTTAGTAACATCGCCAAGTGGATGCACGAAAACAAACTTACGTTGAACGGGGGGAAAACAGAGCTCCTTTTATTTGGTAAGAACACTACTCTGTGGGGTCCCCAACATTGGCCCACACAAATTGGTACGCTCCCCGTTCCATCTAAAACAGCTCGTAATCTGGGCATCACTTTTGATGATCAACTTTCCATGAAACATCACGTGGTAAAAATCTCCTCCACCTGCATTACCATCATCAAGTGGCTTCGCAAGATCATTTGGATGCTCCCTCAGGAGACCCAGAAAACCGTAGTCCAGGCCTTAATCACCTCCAGACTGGACTACGGTAATATTCTTCTCCTGGGGGCGTGCAAAGAGGTGACCCGTAAATTACAGACAGTCCAAAACATGGCGGCTCGACTGCTCTGTAAACTACCCAACTTATCCCCCACTTCCAACTCTCTTCGTAAATTGCACTGGCTACGCATCGAAAGTCGCACGAAATTTAAGGCCCTCTGCTACATGCACAGGATAAACACAGGCCAGGCTCCATCCTACCTTAGTACTTTAGTGCATCCATACTGCCCTGTCCGCACCCTTCGATCTTCCAATCAGTACAGGTTTCAAGATCCCAGGGTTAGGAGAGCCAGGATTGGTGGTAGCTCTTTCTCCGTCCTGGCTCCCTCCCTCTGGAACTCTCTTCCATTATCTCTCCGCACTGAATCCTGTTAACCAAGTCTTGACTTCTCTGCGAAACTTGAGATATTTAACCAATAGCTTCGTTTCAGCTTTTCAAATCTGCTCTCCCCCTTAATCTCTGGTCCTTAGCGCCGGGAAACCTCCGGGTAGCTGCGCGCTTTATAAGCTTAAATATAATAATAATAATAATAATAATGTTTTTGTGTTCGTCATTAATTATGGTGGTGCAGACATCTGTCTCCAGGAAAGGTTATGCCTCAGTATTGAGTCATTGAGGTACTTCTGCAAAACCATTTCCAGAATGTCCTGCTCACTGTATGAGTCGATTTCTGTTTTGCTCACATTTAACTTGTATAACAAGAAGGGGTCATTTGGCGTTTCACACATTATTTCTGATAAATTAATTTTGGATTTGGAGAGAAAAAGGAGTGTTATTATGTATTAATACTTTCAGATTTGCTTTTTGCAAAGAGAGTTCTTTGGTTTAAATCTGTTTATTAGCTCAACAATAAAGAATAAATCATAGCACGGAGCATGAATTACAATACAATATCTGTCCAGGCCTTCATCACAGCGGCTAACAGTATGCACCACAAAAACATTTGCTGTTTGCTTATAGTGTCTCTGCTTATGAAACACTGTGGCTCACAATGTGCTCACTAAGGAAAAGCAGAAATATAAAGAAACTAAACTCAAACTCATCCTCACACTTATACAACACACTTAAAATCCTCTACCAGCCTCCTCCTGGAGGAGAATACCCAGTGTGGTCAGCCTGGAGCCCCACTAACTCGTAGGTCCATACATCATCATACAAATGCAACCCCATTTCAGCAGAAGAGTCATTCTGAGTTTGCCCGTAGAGATTGTGGTAGGGAATGCTGAAGGCAGAATATCAAAGTGTCACAATATTGTGACTCCACATCTCCATACCTTGAAGATATATATATCTCCAAGGTACATATATTTTGAGTTGGCCTTAGAAAATCTATACAAATCAATCTTATACTATGTTGATCCTCACTCTTCTGGTTGTATTATTGTGATCCTTCAATATTCTTGACCCACACTGCCAATAGATTATATTATTCAGGTAGGCTTTTGCAGAGTTCACATGGGTAAAGCTATAACACTTTTTCTGCAATACTCCACCCTGTGCCAGCTTGGGAAATCCACCACAAATGTGTGCACATCCTTGGCTTTCATCTTTGACTGGGTTTGCAGTGGTCGTTTTTTAATGCATTTTGTTATGTTTCAACCTACCCTGTTCAAAGATGCCAACCGTAGATGTGCATGCCTCCATAGCAGCAAGCTTTGACTTGTTTTTTCTTATTTTAACCTATCTCATTCAAAGATGGTGGTAGTGGATGTGCCCATATCCACTGCGGCCATCTATGAACAGGATTTGTCAGCATGAAACAAAAGAGATCAGCATATACCCACTACACATGTATCACCACATAGCCATCTTAGAAAATGAGCAGCAAAAAATTAGCATGGAGGCATGTGGTCCAAGACCATGCTAGGTGGGGGATTGGGAAAATGGAGGTTAAGGAGATTTGGATGGCGGAGGAGAGGGAGTGAAAATACACCCTCACGGCAACTGCAAAGTAAGGTCTGACACCAGCAGGGGAAGAATATACTATCCAGTCAAAACACTGAGACCGAGATGTTCCTGCAGGGGGGGGGGGGCAGAGGGGGGTTAGACAAGCACAAGAATAAGGAGGAAAGAGACCAAATCAATTCAGGGAGAGAAAATTAGATAGATTAGAAAGAAATTGAATCTAGAGCATGACGCTCTCCCTTGCCTACTCTAAGTCTAATATTAAACAGTTCTCTGTACAAAAGTATTAACGATCAACTGTTTTCTTGAAGTTTGCCCAAACGTTTTGCTGGTAACTCAGCTGGATACATCCAAGAAATAGATATGAATTCATGCCTTGTCTTTATTTATACCAGTATTATTCATTGTTTCTAGGCATGGATTGCGGCGATGGTTGCCGTGTACTCCGCTGGACTGGTTCATCCGGAGGACTGCCACCAAATGAAACCACTTTTGCCAAGATTCTGCAAAAGCAGGGATACACAACAGGATTAATAGGTATACAAAATGTGTTATTACCATAATATCAACCACACGAGAATAACAGGTATGCCTTGAGTAACTGAATTTCAATGCAGATAGTTCAAGGTTGTGTTGAATACAAATGCATTCTTTATGTGCACATAGAAATGTCTCCTTATATAACATTCCACTAGTATTGAAACGCTCCATGTATTGTATAATTTTCATAATGTTTGCTAACCCTACATGTGGGGTGCTGAAATGCTTACCCATCGGGATAGAATGCTACACAATATATATGGTTCATAGATTAGGAGGTATGCCAACTTCAGTGGCTAAATTGCAATCAACATGTATCGAAGTATGTGTAATCAGAGTTTTCATGCACCCAAACAAAAACTTACACTTGTAGACCTCAAGCTGTTTATTTGTCGAATAAGGAGGATATACGCGGCTGTTCAACTCAACCACATTGCTGATCTGGCGAACTTCGTCATAGATTGCAGTCCATGGAATGTGCAGCTAGCAGTTGTTGTTTTTTTTGGGATGGGTGGAACTCCGCAGAGTTACATACAAACTTGATGAGATTCCGCAGAGTTCTGCGAGTGGGCAGGATTCACCACGTTGCAATGTTCATGCAGATTATTTGTGCCAGGAGCTTTTCCACGCTGTAAAATCACCGCGAATAGCACCACGCAGGGTGCCAGAGATCGTTGCTTCTTTCTGCCACTAGAGTAGATTTTCTATTGAAGCGGCAGCTTTCTCAACTCAAATGGTCAGGACATGCTGCAACTGCATGCGTTGAGAAAATCTCGCTACAGGAGGCAAATTCTCGATTGCCAGCTGAACATTGGCGAGCCGTGTGTGAAAAAAAAATATCTGCCACGCAGTAGTTGGCGAAGTATTGCCAGAACTCTGCATTACAAGCGTAACACGGAGTGACCAAAACTCTGCGAACTCCAACTGCAGAGCTAAGTTTATCGTCCACCCCTACTTTTTATTTTATTTTAGATAATAGATATTCTGAGCTTCTCTATGTCAACGAGACAATGTGTCGGTCAGTACAAAAATAAGCAAAATCACCCAAAGCCGGTATTTTTTGTCCCTTTCTATACATACTTCAAAGATCACATATAAATAGAAAACACTTTTAAATGTATTCTAGAGCTACATTAATGATCCCTGACCAATGAAAAAAAGTGACTACAGACAGAAAAGTCATATTACAAATAAATACATTCAAATGTCTTTATTGTCCTATTTAGTATCATGTCTGAGCCTTCGCATACTCTGAAAACTACAACAAATGGGTGGCATTTTTCTTTCGGTAAGGTGGCAACCTTAAGTGGATTGGACTTCCGTCCATATTTCTGATGAAAGTGTTCCTCTTTCAATCTTTCCTAAAGTTGAAGAGCCTCTCTGAATAACTTTATCGAAGGCATGCAAAGTTACATAATGCATTTCTGGGTTCCAAACAAAGGGGTAAGTAAGGGTTTCAAGAAGCCTGGAGGAGAGTGCATGTTATATTAGCATATCAGCAACATTATACAGCTTTTAACCAGGGGGACTGGAAGTAAGTGTGTGAGAGGTTCTGCAGCAGCCCCAGATTAACCATGCAGAAGTCCACAGAGGGAATAAGTAATAAAGAGACCTTTAAGCTAGTTTTTACCATGTCCCATTTGCCTTGAGTTCAAATATAAAGGTCATGTGTTATGCAATGTCTTTCACAAACTGCTGCTTATTTAACATGAAGATTGGTGTTTACTTTCTTTTCTTTGACTCCAATGTGAGAGGATTTTGTAATATAAACAAAGTGACAGTCCTTAAAAACAATTTATTTTACAAATATTGCAAAATGTATCAGCAGTCAGAGACCTTCATATGAAACATATAGGCTTGTTTTGTAAATCGGAGGAGTGATCGAAACAAAGATTTTACTAACATAAAAACAAACCAATACATTTACTTTTGTAATGTACAAATAATAAATATGCCTAGAAATACAATGAAGCAAAAACAGGAGTAGACCCATTAACCCAGGTGAGACCGGGAAAAGGTTTGTAACAAATAACAATGTCTCAGCTGGAAATCATTAGAACAGAGCAATTTAAAACAGTGATATAAATCACATGGGGTGGCGGAATAAAGAAGGGAGACCACAATGGTAGGGGTAAGATGAAAAAATTATACTTGTAAGTAGTTATAACAGCACTACAGTACAATTCAATATACAAGTGACCACACCACTCAAGTGAGCACTGGGCGTGCTCATGATAGTGAACTTTGCAGTGACACAGCGGTGAAAAACAGCGTGAACGGCAAAAGTAGTGCGAAAGATAACAATGTGGTAAAAAAATACAAAAGCAGCTATATACAATGTAGGTATTTTGAATTTAAAATGAATAAATTGACCACAACAGCGCCAACGTTTCAATGCTGGAGAGTTGACGGCGTTTCAACCTAATTGATTTCAGGTCATCATCAGGACAATGGTCACTAATTTTTTAAAAGTGCTCTAAAGGGGAAGGGAGAAAAAGGTCGGGTAAGTGAACAAAGTGGCCCAAGACAATACAAAAAGAAAGAGATGGTCCAGGAAGTGGACAATTACCTGAACTTAGCACAGGACAGGTCAAGCTTCCAGGCAAGATAGATCAATCAGAAGGTTTTGTATGGACAGATGAGGTGAAGCGTCAGACAAGGGTGAAATTACTGCTAAGGGAACAGGGGACCAGGACCGTGTTAATCGGGTGCAATGAGGAACATCAGTGGAAAGTAAGGCTTGCGTGCGGTGGTACCCCTGAGTACTTACCTATTTAAGTAGAAGAACCAGCGTGGTAAGATGGAGGGGTGCCGATTCGGGAGGGTTCGTAAGGAAGTCCAAGTGCCAGGCGATCGGTAGAGATCTATGTGGCCGGGATAATTGAAAATATAGGTAAATGCGGAGCATCAGGGAAAAGGAGTTGATCTATAGGAAGTGTGTGGGCATCTAGAAGCCGGGACATACCTGGTTTGGATGATCCAATTACCAAGGAAAAAAGAATGGAGCTGGCAGCGGAGCGGATAGATCCGTGGTCGAGGTAATATGGGTGAGGAACCAATCCTTTAGGTGGCAGGGAAAGCGCGGGACAAGTAAAGCATCCGGGAGCTTGGGTGCATAAATGTAGCTGCAAGAAGAACAGGATTGGGGGATCATGTGATGTTGGTCACGTGGGGTTAGAAGGGCTAGGCCGGGAAAAGAATTCATGAAAATGTAGTGATTACAATAATAAAACCTTTACTGTATGGTATAGGCAAAAACCCAATTAAACAAGTCAAACATAATATTCACATTTGTATTTCTCTTGGACAACTGCAAGAAAAAGACTGAGTGGTGTCTGAGGTTGCAACAGACCATAATTGGCAATGCAGTAACTACATGTTTTGGGTGGTTTGGTCAGGATGATCAAATAGTCAAATCAGGATGCCATTCAAGCATTGTGTTGTTCAACTTCGGAAGGACTCGACCAAGTGGGGTGTCAGAAAGAAAAAACAATGCACAGCCCTGAATTCAACAATAAAATAAGTGGGAGACAAATTAATTACATCATTTAAGTCAACATTGTTGGTTCCACATGGTAACTTATTGGAAATGGGGAACAACCATAGGTTAAGTACTCTGTGAAAGAAAAAAGCAATGAATTGCTAATAATTGTCTAATCAGCAGGTACCCCAGGTGGTGTTGAGTTTATATAATTCTAGTAAACGAATAATATTGCACTCCGATATGGAAAATAAGCATCCCAGGTAACATCGTCAGAGTAGGGAAGGGTAGCCAAAAAGAACTGAGGGCATAAAGACAAAGAACAGTCAGAGGGGTCAAGGTGCAGTGATGACTGTGTTCCACTCGTCTAATGTATTTAACCCTTGATTGACAGAGTCACATCGTGCAATCCATCTGCACTCTCACTTGTTCAGCAGGAGTTGTAAGTTCCCACCCCAGAATGGAAATTCCGGTTGATCAATCACTTGCCAAGTTAAATCTGTTTCTGAATAGTTTTTGTCTTTGAAATGTCCGACAAGAGGTGCAGTCTCAACATTACATCTTATGGGACTTTGGTGCTAAAAAATCCGCTGCTTTACCATCTGTGTGGTTTGTCCAATGTAAAGAAGATTGCAGGGGCACCGCATAGCGTAAATTACATTAGTTGTGCGGGAGTGGGAGACATTTTTGAGTTGGTAAGTATGTCCTGTAGCTACAAATCCCTTGGTACTGTAGGTAAGGTTGCATGCTGAGCAGGTTTGGCATTTGTAATGGCCTATGATCGGTGGAAGACCCCACAGGGTGGTCACAGTTTGAGCTTTCTTTTCCTTTTTGGGCCAGGTGGTGGCATGGACCAGTTTGTCAGATAGGTTTTTGACCCTCTCATATGAAAAGAGGGGTGGTTCCTTGAAGGGGGCATGGGTGCGCAATATGGACCAGTTTCATTTTATCACCCTACTAACCATGTTGCTTGAGGGACTGTAAGTAGACACAAATGGGATTCGCAAGTTGGTCCTTTTATGTGAGAGGGAGAGAAGTACATTCCTGTGCCAGTACCATGCCTGTTTGAAAGTACGGGAGACAATGCGTTTAGGGTAGCCCCTATTGATCAATTTTTCTGAGAGAATGGCTGCTTCTCTGAATTAGTCCTTGCGCCACTTGCAGTTTCTTCGGATGCAAAGAAACTGGCCGTAGGGTAGGCCATCCTTCAGGCCTCTGGTATGATAGCTGGAGTACATTAAGAGGGTGTTATGTTCTGTAGGTTTTCAGTATAGGCTGGTGCCTATGGCTCCTTCCTCTGCATGAAGGGTGAGGTCGAGGAAGGGGAGTTGTTGGTTCTAACATCAGAGCTGAATGTGAGATGATTTTTGGCAGTTGTTCAGCCAAGATATAAATGATGCAAAATCTTCGGGTGTGCCATGCCAGAGTAGGAGAATATCGCCAATATAACTACACCAGAGATTGATGTTGTTTGAAAAAGGGTTTTGTCCAGATAAGTGAGTGGTTTCGAGATGGTGGACATACAGGATGGCAAAGTTGGGAGCGAAGCAGGCACCCATGAAGACAACTTTGATCTGTAGAAAAAAGGTGTCTCTGTAGAGGAAATAGTTGTTCGTGAGTGCAATGCGTAGAAGGTCCCTGAGAAAATCAGAGGGGATGCGGACTGGTCTGGGTTGTGTGTCCAGGAGTTGTTTTATGATAGTGAGGCCTTCGGAGTGGGGATGGTGGTGTACTGCTCTTCCCCCTGCATCCAAACTGCAAGTGGCACCAGGACTACTTCAGAGAAGCAGCCATTCTCTCCAAAAAATTGATCAATAGAGGCTACCCTAAACACATTGTCTCCTGTGCTTCCAAACAGGCCTGGTACTGCCACAGGGATGTACTTCTCTCCCCCTCGCCTAAAAGGACCAACTTACAAATCCCATTTGTGTCTACTTACAGTCCCTCAAGCAACATGGTTAGTAGGGTGATAAAAAGAAACTGATTGAGCACTCATGCCCCCTTCAAGGAACCACCCCTCTTTTCATATAAGAGGGGCAACAACCTATCCGACAAACTGGTCCATGCCATCACCTGGCCCAAGAAGGAAAAGAAAGCTCAAACTGTGACCACCCTGTGGGGTTTCCCACCGATCATAGGCCATTACAAATGCCAAACCAGGCCATTACAAATGCCAAACCTGCTCAGTATGCAACCTCACCTACAAAACCAAGGAATTTGTAGCTGCAGGATATACTTACCAACTCAAAAATGTAACCAATGTAATTTATGCTATGCATTGCCCCTGCAATATTTTATACGTTGGACAAACCACACAGATGGCAAAGCAGCGGATTTTTCAGCACCAAAGTTGCATAAGATGTATTGTTGAGACTGCGCCTCTTGTCGGACATTTCCAAGAATAACAAGCATTGGAAATGCAATAGGTCTCGCATTAGAAAAGTTGGAGCTATTGGTTTTGTAAATGACAATTTCTTTTTTTATGTGTTGGTCTTGAAAATAGCAAAATTAATAGCTTTGTCATTTACAATGCCAATACTTTAAACTTTTCAAATGTGACCCCTATAGCATTTGTCCGGGTAAGGCAAATTAGTCAAAACGGAGGCAGCAGAAATACATTATTCAAGCTGTAATGAAAGACAAGCTCTTGGCATTGCTGTGGGGAGGGGGAAGGGGGAGGAGAAACGAGAGACACGGCCTGGCGGCCGTGAAAGTGACATGCCGGTTGTCAGAGCTTTAGTACAACGCTAAAACAAAAAGGAAAGAAAAGTTAGAGTTGGAGCAGTTGCTTTATTAAAAAAAGTTCGAGTTGGAGCTGTTAGGCCGTGTTCACCACTATGGTGAGCACAGCAGGCCAAAGGAAACATCCACACGCCCCCTCGGGCGCGCTCACTGTGCCGATGCAGAGAACACAAGGATTCGGGCGGATGCAAACTGAGAAGAAGTGTAAACAAACCGAAGCCTTCGTGCTGATCTCCTCACACCTTTTTTAATTCCCTTTAGTGTTTATGGGCCTTCTGTGTTGTGTGTTCTGCGACACTTGCAACGCCCTCACCCACAGCAGCACGTGACCTACTGGTATCGTGCGTTGTTATGCAAAATACAAGCCCTGAAAAGGGGTCACGTCACTGGGCGCCCTTATAAGCAACAGGGGCGCTACTAAGAACTCGGATGCTGCCTGGCAAGGGGCCATTTCCATTCACGAAGGGGCATTTGCACGAACTCATTTTCCCATGACACAGAATGGGCAAAACCCATTCATACATCTGGCAGTAAATTAATAAATGCCGCTAGTACACCAGATGCGAATGAAAAATGAGCTGTGTTGCACTTTGGGCACAGAGAACGACTGTATCTCATTTAAATGCGTTCTTTTTCATTTCACAAAGTTTTCATTGGAAAGTTTTTGATACAGAACAATACATAACAATATCGAAAAATTAACACATTTGCAAGTGTTTATAGCATATGGTACACAAGTCGTTCCACATATAATGCAAAGGACCTGTATCAAAGGTTCTGATATGTTTCTTTAGTAAGTGGTGATGTCTAAGTGCAAAAGGAAGTATTTTAATAACGTTTGGAAGACACGTTGAATTAAGACTACAACCAAGAATCTCCAATGCAAAACCGGGGGGGGGGGGGAGGGGCGGGACGGAAAGTGTAGATAAGAGAACAGAAGGGGGTGGGGGTAGGCAGGGATGGAGTGGTGGGTACGGATTTCAATGCTTTGCAATTACAATCTTTGAGATTTAAAGCGTCGATGCAAAAGACACATTTAAAGGACTACCTTAGGTGGCCACCAAGGGAATTTCACGAGGCAAACATGACTATTTAAAAGAAACTGCACAATGAGACACTTGAGAGAAAACAAGTCACACCGGGGAGGATAACAAGCTCTTGGCATTGCTGTGGGGAGGGGGGAAGGGGGAGGGGAAACGTGAGACACGGCCTGGCGGCCTTGAAAGTGAAAGTACGGCTGGCCGGCCGTGAATAATTAGGGGAGGAGAAATGCCTGAGGCAGAGCGCACGCTGGGGATGCCTGTGGGAGGGAGGCAGATGGCTTTGATGTGCACACGCTTTTCACGGGCACTGCATGGAATCGCCCCGATGGTTAAGCTCTGGTTAAGCCCCTATATTCTCGCAAGCTCAATGCGCAAGCGCATTGACAGGCGAGACCTAAAAACATTCAGAAACAGACTTAACTTGGCAAGTGATCGATCGACCGGAACTTCCACTCCGGGGGGAACTTACAACTCCTGCTGAACAAGTGCGAGTGCAGATGGATTGCACAATGTGACTCTGTCAACCAAGGGTTAAATGCATTAGGTGAGTGGAACACAGTCATCACTGCACCTTGACCTCTCTGCCCGTTCTTTGTCTTTATGCCCTCAGTTCTTCTTGGCTACCCTTCCCTACTCAGACAATCCTACCTGGGATGCTTATTTTCCGTATCGGGTTACAAAATTATTCATTTACTAGAATTATATACCCTGAATACCACCTGGGGTACCTGCTGATTAGACAATTGTTATTAACAATTCAATGCTTTTTTCTTTCACAGAGTACTTGACCTATGGTTGTTCTCCTTTTCCAATATGTTACCATGTGGAACCAACAAAGTTGACTTAAATTATGTAATTAATTTGTCCCCCACTTGTGTAATTGTTGAATTCACGGTTGAGCATTGCTCTCTCACTTTGACACCCCACTTGGTCGAATCCTGCCGAAGTTGAACTTAAAACACAATGCTTGAACGGCATCATTGTTTTACTATTTGATCGTCCTGACCAAACCACCCAAAAAATTCAGTTACTACATTGGCAATTATGGTCTGTTGTAACCAAAAACACCACTCAGTCTTTTTCTTGCCGTTGTCCAAGAGAAATACAAATGTGAATATTATTTTTGACTTGTTTAATTTGGTTTTTGCTCATACCATGCAGTAAATGTTTCATTATTGAAATCACTAAATTTTTATGAATTGTTTTAACTGCACTGAAAAAAAGTTGCTGACTACAGCCTTGAACTCTTCATTCTCTGTGGTTCTCCTTCTCAACCATTGCGCTTTGTTGCCCCCACTGGTCCCCCTGGGGTCCCTTGACTAGGTTCCTCTGTTCCTGGCATAGCCATACGAGTCCCACGTGACCAACGTCACATGATGCCCAGTACGGTTCCTATTGCCGCTACCATTATGCACCCATGCTCTTGGATGCTTCACCCGTCCCACACTTTTCCTGCTGCTTAGAGGATTGCTTCCTTGCCCATATTGCGCCGGATCTCTTGACCACGGATCTCTCTGCCCCACTGCCGGATCTATTCCGGTTTCCTTGGTAATTCGATCATCCAAACTAGGTATGTCCCGGCTTCTAGATGTCAACACACTTCCTATAGATCAGCTCCTTTTCCCTGATACTCCGCATTTACTTAGATTTTAAATTATCCCGGCCACATATAACTCTACTGATCGCCTGGCACTTGGACTCATTACGGTGCTTTAAGGACCTCTCCCGAATCGGCAACCCTCCATCTTCCCACACCGGTTCTTCTACTTAAATAGGTAATTACTCAGGAGTACCACGGCGCGCAAGAAATTACTTTCCACTGATGTTCCTTATGGCACCTGATTAACACTGTCCTTGTCCCCTGTTCCCTTAGCAGTGATTTCACGCTTGCTTGACGCTTCGCCCCATATGTCCTTACAAAACCTTCTGATTGATCTATCTTGCCTGGACGCTTGACCTGTCCTGTGCTAAGTTCAGGTAATTGTCCACTTCCTGGACCCTCTCTTTCTTTTTGTCTTGTCTTGGGCCACTTTCTTCACTTACCCGAACATTTTCTCCCTTCCCCTTTACAGCTCTTTTTTTTAAATTAGTGACCATTGTCCTGATGATGACCTGAAATCAATCAGGTTGAAATGCCATTTTCTCCTCACCATAGAACTTTGGCACTGTTGTGGTCAATTTATTTGTTTCAGATTCAAACATTGTATATAAATATTTTTGTATTTTTTTACCACATTGTTACCTTTCATACTACTTTTTTTGTTCATGCTGTTTTTCACCCCTGTGTCACTGCACCGTTCACCATCATGAGCACGCCCAGTGCTCATTGAGTGGTATGGTCACTCTTATATTGAATTGTACTGTAGTGCTGTTATAACTACTTGCAAATATAATTTTTTTCATTTTACCCCTTCCAGTGTGTTCTCCCTTCTTTTTCCCCCACCCCATGTGATTCAGATCACTGTTTTAAATTGCTCTAGAAATACATAATCAGCATTTTACTCTTTGTGTGCTACATAGTTTTAGCACTGTAGCTGTACAACTTATGCACATTTATTGGCCATTTGAAGAGGCCACTTCAATGGAAGATGTGCTCCATGTAAAAGGCAGTACCCTTGCATACCATGCTTGATTAATTTATTTAGGAAAATGGGATCCAAAATACACCACTGGAAATCCACTTTGCCCACCGGTTCCTTTTGCTATTTTTAGTGTAACACCTGGATTTTTCACACCCCTATAACCTCCACTTTGAAAATTGTTCCAGCTCCACTGCTTTTACCAATTCCGAGTAACCTGCCATCTGTACCAGCCTAGAAGAACAGATTGAGCAAAAGAAGGGGCTTGTAGTGTCCATCATCGAGCACCAGAGAGGCCCACCATACGTGCATGTTTTGGTTTAGACACCCACCGTCCAATAAAGGTGTTGGGCAGAGCGGCACCAGCAGTCAATCTGCTGGCAAACTATTTGCGGTATGTCAGAGTCTCTTTTGATGCAGCATATGCAGCGTGCCCTACAAGGTCTGTGGACCACCCTTAGACCTGTCGGGGTGCACTACAAAACATCTCTACATTGGCAAGGAGGTGTGTAACGTTGCTCACCTCTCTCCGACGTTGCTTGACTCCTCCCTGGTAAGCCTGCGTGGAAGCTGCCCAGAGCTCCATTGTCTGCGGTGCTCGTGCCACATGGCACGCGATGCTGGGTAGCGCCCCCTACAGTTCCCACACCCCTACCGCCTCCTGTTGAGCAACAAAACAAAAAAATGAGGGGGGATTGCCCTTTGAGACTCTAGCAGTGACATATGTGGATTTAGGGTGTATTCCCCACTTGAGTGACTGCCCCCTGTTTGCACCTCGACCGTGGGGTATCAGGTCTGTCCTGCAAGGTGGCCGTCCCGCTTTAGCATCTCTGCAGGTAGTGCTCATGCCACAGGAGCCTAGCTAGCCAATGTCCCCCTCTGTAGTGGAGGTGGTCCAATGCCACTCGCTCAGCAGTGTCGATTTGGGTCACAGTGCTTCACCATTGGGTGCCATGGATCACATGCCCTCACCTAAGCCCTTTGTACTTCAAGGCCACAAATGTGCCTGATGAAAGATAGCAAGACTTGCTGCTCAATTTAAGGGGCAAAACCTTCCACAAAATATATAAAACTATTAGGAAGGGGCACCCAGAACTTATGCCACACTCGTGGCTACCCTGAATGCACACTTCGAGTCTATGCCTATCAGGAACAATGAGTGTTGCATATTTCACCTGGCTTGTCAGGAGCCTGAAGAGTCCATTGATGGATTTTATGGCAGGCTGAAGGAGCTCTCCAGAACATGTGGTTCAACGACGAGCAGGAAGAGATCAGAGGCCAGATAATTCAAGGTTGCTCCTCGTCGAAGCTGCACAAGCAAATCCTTCAGGAGTCATGCGGCCCCTACAAAACATTCTTACTCTTGGCATGTTGAAGGAACTATCCAAAGCAAGAGCTTCACATATGGAGGTGGTGTTCCACAGGGCAGATAAGGCAGAGCCAGTAAATACAGTCCAGCCGCGACGGACAAAGGAAGAAAGCTGTTTGCATTCAAATGACAGTGCGGTTACTGTGGAGGTCCATCCCACAGACCAGCTGATTGCCCGGTGAAAGGTAGAAGATGTATCACCTGCAACAAATATAATCATTTCGCAAAAGTGTGCCAGTCTTCCACGTCACAGAAGCCCAACGAGACAGTCAATGCTCTTTCCAGCTTTGAAGAGGCAGATGAGGAAATGGACCATGATGTTCCCAAGTACTCTGTGCACTCGATGTTTCCATAGGCAACACCGCAACCTCTCACAGACTGCTACCCCATTGTCAGCTGCTCATTGGCCACCACCCGGTCAGAGCCACTATAGACAATGGAGCGTCTATCGACATCATATCAGTGGACATGTACAAGCACATTACAGAGCCTTCGTGACTAGTCAAGGTGAAGGTTAGGGTCTTTGCCAGTGGCAATCTCAAACCTTGCCCATGCGAGGGACCTTTGAGTTCCAAATCTCACATGGAGACACGTGTAACAGCACAACCATATACGTGGTCAAGGGAGGTCAGGGCATGCTAATCACCTGCAGTATAGCTGAAACTCTGGGGCTGATTACATTCTCCCTTGGAGGGCACACTGAGACTCTTTCCCACATCCTTGTAGAGTTTGACAGCCTATTCAAAGGCATAGGGTGCATGAAATACAAGGTGGTACGGCTGCATATTAATAAGTGGATATGCCAGTAGGGCTGCTGCATTTAGAAATACCTTTCCTCCTGTGACCCAAGCTTGAGAGGGAACTAGAGAAGCTTGCGAAGGCTGGAATAATCGAAAAAGTTACTGGCCCCTATTGTGGTTGCTAAGAATCAGAAACGACCCGAAGAAGTCTACATGTGTGTAGTCATAAGCCTGGCGAAAACCGCAGTACGGCCTGAGCGCCACATCGCCCCCACCTTAGACAAACTCATGGGAAACCTCAACAGATCTAAATGGTTCTCCAAGGCAGGCATGCAATCCGAATACCTTCAACTGCAGCCACACTGTGATTCAAGATACATTATGACATTCTTGACACACGGTGGACTCAGGAGGTACTGCCATCTGAACTTTGGAATATCAAGTGCAGCAGAGGCATTTCAAAACACAATCCAGTAACTCCTAATAGGACTGCAAACAATTTTCAATGTCAGTGACAACCTTCTTATATTTGCAAATTCCATCGTGGAACACCATACATGACTTTGGTAAGTGCTATCCAGGAAGCAGGGCTGACCTTCCACAGTGAGAAGTGTGACTTCCTGCAACAGCAGATCAGCTTATTTGGGTACACCTTCTCAGTGGCTGGCATAGCCCTGGACCCAGATAAAGTGTTGGACGTCAGTGAAGCACCTGCCCCGAGCAATGTGTCAGAAGTGCAAATCTTCCTGGGGATGGTGATCTGTTGCGCCGATGTATACCAAACCGGACCACACTCACACAGCCGCTTAGCAACCTCACAGAAGCAGTGACTCCATGGTCCTTGGGCGACAAAGAGGCCAAGGTCATCACAGCGACTAAGGACGCCCTTTTGGCTGATATAACACTGGTGTATTTTGACTCGTTCAGACTGACCACATTTGCAGTAGACGCCAGGCCCAAAAATTTAGGAGCTGTCCTCAATTAACAATTGACTCAGGGAGAGTGGGTCCCCACTGCATATGCCAGCCAATCATTAACTACTAAAGAACAGCGATGTTCACTGATGAAAAGAGAAGCCATTGCCATTTACTGGGCCTGTAGGCACTTCCATCTGTATGTCTACGGCATCCTTTCACAGTCACGACATATCATAAACCACTCATTCCCTTGTTACAAGGCACCTCATCTAAGCTGCTGTGGTGCATTGAGAAGTGGATGTTACAATTACACGACTACAACTGTTGCATAGACAGGAGGCTACTTATCACGCCACCCATGTGACACAACACGGAAAGAAGTAGAGGAGGCAGAAGAAACTGAGGAGTATATGAGATGTGTAGTCGAGCGGTCTCACCCACTTCCCTTATCCATCCAGATGATCTGAGAAATATTAGCCCAGAATGAGTGCTTGCAGCGCACTCTAGAAGCTATAATGCAAGGGAAGTGAAACTCACTCAAGGAGCATCGAGCGCACCACACTCTCAAAGCAAAGCAGATTTTAGACTTACTCCATCAAGTATGTCACCTGCGAGGGCCCAGAATAGTGATTCCCACCAGCCTCACCATGCAGGTCATTCAATTAGCACACACCGGACACCAAGGCATGGTGAAGACAACGGACTGCCTCAAGAACAAAGTTTGGTTCCCACTCATGAACGAGGTGGTAGAAACCCTGATAAAGTCCTGTCCATGATGCCAAGTCACTGGGTCACTGTTGTAATCACAAGAAATGGGGTGCCAAAGAGAGGAACCTCAGGGAAGGACAGAGTGTGTACATCAAGAAACCCAATAAACTAGGGAAAAGCGGAGACAAGTTCTATGCCCTGGGTAAAATAAAGGAGGTGAAGAGAACCATAGTAGTCATGGAAGATGGGAAAATGTGAAAATGTGGAGTCAGGACCAGGTCATACCGGTCAGAGTTAGAGACAACAAACTTGGTGCAGGCAGATCGGTTCAAAATTATCTCCCAACTGGATGGGCAAGAATATAGACGTGGAGATCGATCAGGAGGAAACAAGAAAGAAGATCAAAAACAAGCAAAATAAATACAAAGAATGGTACGACAAGAAATGGGGTGCCAAGGAGAGGAACCTCAGGGAAGGACGGAGTGTGTACATCAAGAAACCCGATAAACTAGGGAAAAGCGGAGACAAATTCTATGCCCCGGGTAAAATAAAGGAGGTGAAGAGGAACATAGTAGTCATGGAAGATGGGAAAATGTGGAGTCAGGACCAAGTAGTACCGGTCAGAGTTAGAGACAACAAACTAGGTGCAGGCAGATCAGAAGTAGGGGACAGTAGGCAGGATATCGGGCAGAGGAGGAAGAGCTATAGACAAAGAACCTCTCCGCACTGGCACAGACAGTACAGCATGAGTTGAGAGTATTCTACAGTGTGTTAGACAGCAAGTTTCGGGATGTATCAAAAAGAAAAATAGTGTTTTTTTTTTTGTTAATCTTTTTATTGAAAATAAGTAACATACAAGGCAAGAAATACGATACATTACGACATAGTCCGAGCGAGGAAGGAAAGCAAAAAATCATACAGCAAGGTTTATAAATTATCTCAGGGAACGGATACAGGGGAGAGACAAGTTCCAGAGCAATTATTATTTAACATTGCGGGAATGGTGGGTCAGGGGGAAAGCTGATTTTCAGAGATTTCCAAAAGAGGAGGAGTGCAAATGTCTCCCCGGTAAGCGTTCCAATGACCCCAGATCTTCCCCCACTTCCTAGGTCGCCCTCTTGCCACATAAACAGTCTTTTCCCTAAACATGCACCAATCCATGTTTTCCATCCAAGCCTCGATTGTGGGTGGCCTCTGGGAACCCCATAACTATGCTATGTCTCTCTTGGCCACCATATTTCCCATGGTTACCCACTGTGTCTGTGCGAAATTATAATCAGTTGGTCCCCAGACATTCAGGAGACAACGTCTAGCCTCAGGCAGTAGAGCAACACCGGTGGCTTCTCTCATCTTGTTGTGCACTCCAGTCCAGAAGGCAGCAATCACAGGACACTCCCAGATTATGTGCAGAAAAGTCTCGATCAGCCCACAACTACGCTTACAAAGACCATCTTCTGAATAACCCATTTTAATCAGGCGGGGACCAGCCACATAGATTCTGTGCAGAATTTTAAGTTGCACCAACCGAAGACTGGCCGGTATAGCGACCTCCTTAGGAGAAGAGATCACGGACTGCCAGTCCTCGTCATCTAATTCAAGACCGTCTCGGGTCCATACGTCCCTGAGGACCACCAACAGGTCAGCTCTACAGTTAATTCTCTGCAAGGGGTTATTCAGTTCTGTACCTTAGATCTAGAATGATGGAGGGCTGGTATCTCTTATCCCAGGTCTTGATATTCCAGCTGCCTGCGAGGGCTGCTTGGAAGCGCCGGAGCTGGATTTCTCAGCAGGAGAAAGGCAGCGTTCCATTCTCAGCGCGTCAGGAAGGCGGGGCAGCGCCTGTGGGCTTCGCTCTCTGCTGGGCTCCTCGGCACGTCTCGCTGCTCCGATCTCGTCACCACCGCATGTGTTTGCTTAAGGCAATGTCGGTAATATTTATACCTGAAAGGTGCCGAGATTGACGTAAGGATGGACATATATACGTCAATAAGGATGTCATATGAACGGGCTCGTTCGCACATTCTTTTGCTGAAGTTCTCGGTGAAATCAAAACAATGGTTATGGGAATTTCCCAGGTCGCTGTAGGTTTGATTTGTTTTGAGAACTCCGTATGCCTTATCAGGGGCTGGAGGAATATCGCTTGTCTAATTAGATGGCATGCGTTATGACCTAATCAGATAACGCGCTTCGGTGCCGTGGTGTGGCTTAATCAGATAACGGTTTTTGCACCGTTAGATGGCTGCTAGTTAATTATTAACCAGACCAGGGTCAGGAATAGGGGAATCGATACAGTACCTATAGGAATACATCACACCCACTCCACGTAGACTATGTCCATATTTACAAATCTAGGCATAGTGAAACCAGTAGCGTTTGTGTATATCGCACCACCCCAAAATACATTCATATGTATCCTGAAAATTTTGAAACATAATCACATGTACTATCACGTGTACTATATGCACAAGCAGTCTAATAATGCTAAACATATAACGCATATTTCTAAATTCAGCATGAATAAATGCGAAAACCACACATGAAATGGCTCTTAATACAGGAAAAAAGTGCGAGACCATTTCATCACAATCATAAAGTTATGTATAATAGTGCTAGAGGATAGCGAATGTCTCGTGACTACCTAAAATAGAAATTCAGTTCTCTAAGAATAATGTCTACTTTAAGCAGAAGATAAGTGTCCCAAAAAATCGTAAATATTTTGGAATTTGGGGAAACAGGTTCTTGCAGTCTGAACAAACTGATGAAAAAATTGTTCATATCGCTTTTTGAGAAGTTGAAGCCAAATTCAGCATGTAGGGAACTCCAAGTGCTATTTTGCTCAAAGTTATTCCTGCTGCTCTGGTGAAAACATCATATCATTTAGACTGTTGAAAAAACTGTCAACAGCTTCTTGCGTAAGTTCCACTAATTCGGAAAAGGTTGTTACCATGCATTCATGAGCCTGAGCATGATTGCCTCCATTGATGTTTTGATCAGCATAGCTGACTGAAGGTCGTACGTGATCGATGCTGCTTTCATCTTGTGCTTCACTACCCCTCAATCGTAGTGGTGAAGTCTCCACGAATGCCGTCATCAGGATTGGTAGCCGCTGGGGACAGCACAATGCATGAGCCGTTACCGGACCCAACAAGGTATCTGCGTCCATTGGCACATCCGATTGTAGTGCCAGACAGGTGTCCAACACGCATTCTTCGCCGCATAGCAAGCACCTTAATACAGGCATAACACAACTTTGCCACATTGGTCTAAATGAAAGAGACCAAGTCATGTTCAGGTCCCGAAGCCGTGCTAGTCCAAGGACTTTAGTTATGCGGTCCCGGTAGCCAATGGCTAGGATCATTTCTTCCCTTGTCGCAGGTGTTTTGTCTGTGACATGGTTTGCCATAGCGGAATAACAGGATCAAAAATAGAATACCCGCTACTAGTCCCAAAAGGAGTGGAAGTCCGCCAAAAATGGAATGGACAAAGTCTGGAAAAATACCCAGGATGGCTTTGAATGGAGTTAAAGCACACGAAAACACTGCTTTAAATACACTGGAGACACCAGTGGTATCAGAAATATTTAAGATTTCGTACAGTATTTCTGCGAAATGTATGGGGGAATTAGTTGATAATAATGAATGAATCTCTTCTGTTGTCCTTGCAACTTGGAGATCATACGTTTCTTTTGATGACGTGAGCCTGGTCGGCGTCTGTAGGAGCACAGTCTTCATTCTGCTTAAAGTATCTATTCGAATAGAAGCAATTTTCAAATCTGGCCATAACCTTGCCTCCCTGTCTGGAGAATCGTTAGGGAACAATACTCGTTCACAGCACATGACCTTCCTAGTCACGGTTATGAGAAGGTTTTCCGGGCAGCAAACTACAACATCTGCGATCTACTATTAGAATGTAACTCCCGTTCGAGAGTCTCCTAAAGAATGGTTCTATTCGTGTTGCAGGTGTGCCTAGCTGGTAACATGAAAGGTTATTTGAAGTCCCTTCACAGGCTCCATGCAAACTAATACCCTGACACAGAAGTGTACCGCTTAGTGATCTTGCACAATTATCGCCACTGAGAAACACTTTCTGGCCTTTATTACTGACACATTCGTGTGTATAGGGCAAGTTCCATATTGAATTAATGTATCCTTTACCCAACCTTTCATACTGGCCTGCCTGTATATATTTTTGGCAGAATTGAAACTGGAAAGTAGTTATCGGAATATTTATTATTCCATGTATTATCCATTCAATGACAGGTCGTTCTGACATTGTCAATGGTAATCTCTCAAGTTTTTCAATGCTCAGAATAGTATAGTCAGCACCCTTCTGTGCCAAACTGATTTGTTTATCAGTAAGGTTAAAGATATTAAATAATGACGTTGTGTTGATTAAACGCCAAGGCACATAGCCAGAACGCAGATTTTGTAACGTCCAGCCAAGCTGTACAATAGAACGCAATTGGGACTGACCGTGTTGTAACATCAGTAAGTCTTGCGATATTATATCGATTGCTGAAGACACAATGCTGCCCAGAGAATATATTCTGGAGGACAGAGTCATTAACCCATTGTCCACCACAGAAAGTGATTTTTCCAAATTAATACGGTCAATTTCCCGTATTTTTTCTGCTGTCTCAATTTGAGTTACTTTCCAAACTTCGTTATAAGCTGCATATATAGAGGCCGCTATGAAACGTTTTTGACGCTGTTTGCGTGGTCCCAATATGAAATCACGCAAGTCAGCACCTTCTGTAAGTAAAGTTAGGTGTTGCTTAATTTCAGCCAGTGTGGACGTTTGTAGCCATTGAAGGCAGAGCTTGCCCACGCTGTAGGTGGTTACTATCCCTGGATGTTGTCTTTGGGAATATCTAGGGTCTGGCCTAGTCAATGTGAACCCCTGTTTTTTGTTCAGGAATCTGTCTTGACAGTTATTTGTATCTGTGGGCCAGATCAACCATTTTTTCCATTCAGGATGTGTTCTGTTTTGGTTTAATATATGGTTTACGTCTATCTCAACATCTATAGAGCTATTACTGTTCATTGTTGGCTTTGGAATAGACGGTTTGTTCAAATCTTTGATTTTGGCTAAGCCAAGACAGGTAGTTTGATGAATAGTGTCGTTCAAAAATATAATTTGTTCTGGGATCATGCAGGCTCTGAACAATGATTCTATACCTTGTACTTGCCAATCTCTTGTACCCCAAACAGTTTTTGCTTCAATATTATTGTTCCAGAAATCAAACCCAAATGTATTCATTTGTTGAAAGAATGAATCGGAATATATCAATTTTGTGTTTGTAAGCATGGTCTTCATACCTGTCTTATTTGACAATTTGAAATAAAATGTTTCTGCATTACTCGTGTTAAACCCTGAAAAGTATGAATATTTATCATAAAATGTTTTTGAGCTGTCTTTTGGAGGAGTAGCACAATGTTCCCATTGGTTATAATTTAAAACATTTCTAGGTTGAGCAGATTTATGTAGATAATGGTTACCATAGTGGTTGTAGCAGAACATCTGATCATAATTAAACGAACCCTGCAAATAATCATGTTCTGTAAATTTAGCAGACATCACAAGATCAGACATCATATCATTAATACTTTCAAAGTCCCAATCATCAGCAAATGAGCTCGGTTTTACAAAGTCACTCAATGAGATCTTGAATTGGTGTGGATACTTCAGGATTTCAACCGGACCATAGATTTCATAATCAGTTTTGTCCCATGCTACACCGCCTGGTATAGGATTGGCTGTGAAGTTCACTGAAGAAAGTTCTCTTTTCTCGATGTGTGAAGATGTGTGTGGTTTAAGGACCAAGTTGATTTTCTGGCTTGCTGTGTCCATTTTAGCATATTTTCCTTCAATGAAATGTCCCAAGCATAGTACCATGATGAGCCAAAGAATGAGGATAAATGCACCGAAGGCCACCCAAAATTCAATCCATGGAGAAATCAGATAGGTTTCTTTGAGCTGTTGAAAAAGTTCCTTAGCTTTGTCTTTAAAAGTTTTTGTTGATGGCTGTTTCTTTGCTTCACTCAGGTCTTCAGATGAATCATCGAAGTTGATGAAGTAGCCGGATGCTGTTCTGTCAATTGTTCCAATTGTTTTTGGATTTTGCTTTGTTTCATTAGCAAAGTCTGCAGTTACCTCATCATAGGTTGTTGTTTCTTGATGAAAAGTTTTAATTTGGGTTTTAAGAGGTTCAAGTTCCATTGCTTTGTTGCATAGTCCTTGTTGATTCACTGTAGATTTTCCAAATGTGATCAGTCTTCCAGTTTGAGCCTCTGTATTCGTAGCAAACATTGGTGTTCTGCTACTTCTTGGGAGTCCACTTGGCCTACTGTTTGTTATCGGCCACATGATTGTGGTTTAACCAGGTCGATGGATACAACTCGGTTCTCCTTTTTACCAGCAAGGGGCGGTAGTACTACTGATCTTGTCCCATTGACAGACAAGACAGGAACTGCTTTTCTGTAAGAAGGCCCAAATTCCTTCTTTACAGCGATCTTCTCTCTGACTAGATCCCCGACTTTTGGAATCCAGACAGGCCTTGCTGGGACAGGTGGTTTCTCTTCAGTGGTTGTTGGCTGTTGTTTCAACTTTATGTTGCTCAGGTCTTTTCTTGTTTCATTTAAGTCCTGTAAAATAGCCAAACGATCTTTGATATCAAAGCTTTTGTCTTTAACCACTGAAGTCTGACTATCAAGATCTTGGATCATCATTCTAGTCCCGAACAATAGTTCGTACGGACTGAACCCTTTCAGAGAATTCCTTGGCAGGTTATTTAGACTACGTTGGACACTTATTAAATGTTTGACCCACCCAGCTCCCGAACCTAATACCTTTTCCGTTATAGATTGCTCTATGTCTTGGTTTTTTCTTTACACCATCCCGTATCCCTCAGGAAGGAAGTGAGAAGAGTCCCGCTATGCTATGCTCATTTGGCCATGCTTCCCCATAAGCTTGAGGGCTAAAGGGAATACATTATTCATAACGTAGCATGCTTCTAGCGTATATGCCATTATAGACTCGCAAATCCTTTTATAACAGTCCAGACGTCAGCCGAGCGCTGGGGTCTACATTATAAGTGAAAATTAGTCTTTTTATGTTAATATAACGTTTTTTCGTGATGGGTACTTTCTTATTGTTGTTGTTTTTCTGGAGCGAAGTGCCATGGCAATAGTCCTCCTCGCTCGCCACTGCGATCTCTATTGCAGTCTGGGCAGTTTTTTACAAAAATGTGATGATGCAGGCTCATGCCTGGCCACCAGTACACTGATTGTAATTCTTCCAGAGAATCTTTTAGCTTAAGGTGTCTGAGACCCTCACCCATATGTGCGTCTGCTATTAACAAGCCTCTCCTGTCCGTGTTTGGAATTACTCTATCCCCCACTCCAGGGATTCGAGCAAAAGGGACTGAGTTTGCATCGATTATGTATGTATAATTGAGTGGATAATTGATCGGTAGTGCTGAACAGTCGCCTTTTGATGACGTTTTCACCGCCAGCACAGTTTCACCGTCAATGTATTTTACTGCACGCTTTTTTGTAGCTACGGAAGCCGATTTTGTTGCTTCCGCTGTGGCTGTCTCAGCCAATGAATTCCCTGCAACGTGAACGCCATCACGCTGATGACTCAGTGAATGTATCACGTGAGTTTTTGGTACTTCTTTCTTTAAAAAAACTAATTGTTCCCAAAGCGCTTTCTGCTTTATTGTGGCACCTGTGTCATCTTTGTAACCGTTCTGAGTCCATTTCTGTAAGTCGTTATTGTATGATTTGACGCAGTAATACAAATCGCACACTATGAGTGTCGGGAATTCGCGATCGGCATTATCTAGCGCCATTTTAACGCTATTATTTCAGTTTGTTGTTCTGAATTATTTTCCACTGAGTGTGTTTTTGTAAGTAGAGGTCTTAATTTGCCTCCGCGCCACACTTCTTTTACAATTTCGCACGTGGCGTTGTAAGCCAGCTCTCCCCAAACTGAGGGTTGAGCATGTCCGTCTGTATATATTACACAGGCGTATTGTCGTAAAGGCAGAATGTCGATTGGCAGAGGGTATTCTCTCTCATATTTTAGAAATTTTAATTCTTTCATTTCCGGGTCAAAATAGTATTTTACTTTGTCTGTAGCAACAGAATTTACCCATTGTATCCATTCTGGATTTAGTGCAGTTGTCGGTAAATTACATGGTGTTGTTAATGCCTCAAAAGCTGATTCTGCTGTTATGACTGTAACCTGTCTACCGTCTGCTTGGCATTTTTCCTTTGCTACAGCTGTTTGAACCGCATGAACAATGCTTTCCTTAATGCTGAACCTTTTTTCAGCTTCTGTGTACAAATGTGATTTGTATGCTATTGGTACCTTCTCTCCCTCATTAGAGGTCAGGTATGTGAATCCGCATCTTCCTGGGATGACTCGAATCACAAGGTTGCGTGTATTGTCACGTGTTTGTAATTTTGTTTTAATTAACATATCTGTTTGTAAAGATCTCAAAATTTCTGTGTGTTTTTGAGTCCAGTTGATTCTTTTAAAATCTGGTTTTATTAGATCATAGAGAGGTTTAATTCTCTCTGCATAATTTATAATGTAAGTTCTTCCGAAATTTAGGAAGCCTAAAATTGATTGCAAGTTTTTCAGTGTTCTAGGTGCTTGGATTACAGCACATTTCTCTAGGAAATTGTCAGCCAGGCTTTTGCCTTCACTTGATAGTTCATATCTTAAAAACAGGACTGTTAGATGGGCAATCCTTGACTTTTTAAAGTTGAATTTGTAACCCTCTGGTGCGAACCCAAGTATTATGGTGTTCACTCTCTTCAAGTGAGTATCCAAGTCATCATCTGTTAGATAGATGTCGTCGACATAAGATAATGCCTCGTCATCATATGTTTGTAGTAATTCAGTTACTCTCGCTGAGAATAATCCTGGGCTGTTCTTGAACCCCTGGGGCAAAAGACAGAATTTTTTTTGCGTACCATTTATTGAGAACGCCGTCAAATATCTGCTCTCTGGTGCTATATTTTGACAAAAGAATCCATTAGAAATGTCTAATGTGGTTTTGTATTTTTTGCGCACTATGTTATTCATTAGTGCAGCACTATGCGAATTTTGTACCGCAAATGTTTTGCAACATGAGTTAAGGTGTCTGTAGTCCAAAACTAGACGATATGAATTGTCTGGTTTGGAGACAGGAAACAAAGGGTTGTTCATTTGTGAGGTGCAAGTTTCAATCACCCCCTGGTATTCAAGTTGATCTAGGATCTCTTTTACCTGTTTTTTAGCTTCTTGCTTAATCGGGTACTGCCTCTGTGCACTAGGTTGTGATTTTAACTGGATTTTGTGAGGAGGAGAGTCCTCATCCCATCCCACATGATTTTTATATAAGGCAGGGGCTTGAGCTACTGCCCACTTTCTTGCAAGTGTATATTTTTTATGAATTGGAATATGGTTTGAGAAGGCAGGCATAATTATTTCTTCGCCATGTGGGCACTCCCTGACAAACTCTGGAGGCCAGTCTCGTTCAGCTAGAAGAATGTCATAGCCCTTGGAGAGATTATCCCAAAATAGACCCCTTATTTTTCTAGTCTTATCCCCCTCTATACGCAATGTTATTTCATATATTTTATGAGGTTTGCTAACTCTGGTATCTGCAGTTTCCACCTGAATGTATTCATTCGTGTCCACTGTCTCCAGATGATTCATAAGGACTTTGCGAGCTATGCTCACTTCTGCTGCGCTGTCTAGCATTGTCTGAGCCCATTCTCCGTTTTTCAGTTGTGTCCTCAGTATTCTCGGCATTGTTGATTACTTTAATACTGGCTACCTTCTTTTTTGGAAATTGTAATTTTTTATTCAGATGAGCAGGTTCTTTGTCTTTGGACTTGACGTACTCTTCCCTGTGTTCTGATCGTCCTCTTCTTTCCGATTTCTGCGAGGAAGTCTGAAAAGATTGAGATGGACGTGTATCAATATCTTGATATCTATCAGGTTTTTTTTATATTTTCCCTATTTCTAAGGTTGTATTTTTTTACAGAGGGCTCCCTTTGGGGAGACTTGCATCCTTGATCAGGAGATCTTTCTCTCCGCCGAGGAGACCTTCCTCTGGACTGGAATCTTTTTTCTTTAGGATTGGATTGTTTATTTCCATCCCAGCTCTTTTTTTGATTGTTCAAATTATTTTTTATAAATACCTTTTCAGGACTTTCAACTAGTTGGGGTTTCACTGGTATTCCACCCAAACTATCTCTTCCTAGTTCTTCATAGGATTTTTCTATGATTCTGGCAATTTCAGATGGTTGGTCTGCTATATTTGTCTCTTTTAACCTCTAGCGAATCGCCACATTTGCTGCTTCTCCCTTTATGTTGGCTAATAATATTGCAGAGACCTGCTTGAAATCTTTCAGTAGTTTCATACCGAGAGTTAAGGCGGGTTCTGGACCGTATTCATCTTGAATCTGTTTTAGCACATCTGGTATTACTGACATGGATGGTACACCATGTGTTTTTGTGTAAATGGAAGCAAAGACTGTTCCCCAAGTGTCACAGTCCTCCACATGTGGTGCGATTCCCATTGGAAGACAGATAGTCAGAATCCTATGTTTCTCAACAGGGGTGGTATCTGGAAACACCGCCTCTATTTGAGTGATTTTTTGTGCTAGCCAGAAAGGAATTTGTTCCCGTTTTGCGGGTACTTTACCTAGACAGGACTGTATGTTCTGTGGTGTAATTTTATTTGTGTTCCCCTGATGAGTGGTCAGCTGTGGAATTTTAATTGCTGGTTGGATTGTTGAAGTCCGCATTACATATTGGACTAATTGTCTATGTATTTTTATTAATTGTTTTAGCTGTGCTAAAAGATCTGGTGCAGGCATTTCTTCAATGTCTGGATGTGGTGTGTATCCGGCTAGGACCGGCCACGTTGCTCCTGGTCTACCTAGTGGACCGAGCCTGGTGATGTGATTATTATGTTTTAGGGCGCCATGAAACAAGAGCAGGTGCTCTTGGAATTTGAGTGGTATTTCCACTTCCTCAAAAGGAGTGTACTCACTAGGAGGTTCCTCTATTTTGTAATAGTGGAAGTCCTTTGTTACAGCGTTTGCTGCTGGAAAGTTTATCCATGAACAGAATACCTCTGTCTGCCGATATTCGTGTGCCTCAATTACGAATATGACTGTACGGCCTCTTGGTGTCAGTCCATTTTCTATAAGTTTTAGGGTTATAGATTTCCTTATGTTGACCGGGATGAGTATTGCATCTGGGTCATTTTCCAGCAGAGTATTGTCTGCTACTAGGAGTTCAGCTGCTAGTCTAACTGTCTCCCTTTCTTCTTCACTTTCTGTCATTTTACTGACAGGAAGGTTATTCTGTTTGTTTGCAGATCAGGTTTCTATGGAAACAAAGATTAGATGCACAATATTTTGGAACAGTGTATCCTTCAACGTTGAATAAACCAAGAACCATACATAGGAGTCTCCTCCTGCGAGGTTTGGCGGATATGACCTTTCACCCACTCCAGACGTCTTTGGAGTATTATGGGAAAAAAGGGGTTCTGTGTGAAAAAGCACGACTGAGTTACTCTAATGTCTTGCGTTAGTTTTATCGCCTATCCAAACGTTGGGCGCCATGTAGTGTAGTTCCTATCATCCCAATAGGCTCTGCGCATTGGAATAATATCTTCAATAGTATAGACCTAGGGCAGAGGTTAACTAGGTCTTCTACCGACGATATTAGACTTAAAGTTTTGTGTTTGCCAGCTAGCTCAGAGTTCACTAGAAACTTTCTCGAATAGGCAAGGAGGATTTTAACCTCCCTGGATAGACAAGAAGGGATTTAGTTTCTGACAACCATAGAACATGACAACTTTGCTCTCCCCTAATCAAGAGTGTATCTCTAGAGTCGTGTGAAAACAAAAGACAACTTATTTTACTCAGTCAGTTCAGTGCATTCTTAGTTTCACCAGATTGTAGAGAAAAGGAAGAGACGGGCGTGTTCAATAAAAGATGTTATTTATTGATCAGTCTCCTTTCTCATACAAGAGAAATGAATCGCTATTATTGCAATACTTGTAGTTAAGTAAAGTGCATACAGTAAAGACAGAATTATAAAATAATACTGTAAAAGCATTGATATGGTTTCTGAGCCATATGATACTTAAAATGGATAAAATAGATACATACATATATACATTTGACCAATCATACTCAACTGGTGCTTCTAACCATGCCTACCCCAGTGTACCTGACCTAAGCCTAATACGTGGGCGGGAGTAGATAAGTAGCAGTTTAAGTTAAGTTTGTTTTGCCAAGGGACTGACTCGAGAATTCTCTGCAAGGGGTTATTCAGTTCTGTACCTTAGATCTAGAATGATGGAGGGCTGGTATCTCTTATCGCAGGTCTTGATATTCCAGCTGCCTGCGAGGGCTGCTTGGAAGCGCCGGAGCTGGATTTCTCAGCAGGAGAAAGGCAGCGTCTCGTTCTCAGCGCGTCAGGAAGGCGGGGCAGCGCCTGTGGGCTTCACTCTCTGCTGGGCTCCTCGGCACGTCTCGCTGCTCCGATCTCGTCACCACCGCATGTGTTTGCTTAAGGCAATGTCGGTAATATTTATACCTGAAAGGTGCCGAGATTGATGTAAGGATGGACATATATACGTCAATAAGGATGTCATATGAACGGGCTCGTTCGCACATTCTTTTGCTGAAGTTCTCGGTGAAATCAAAACAATGGTTATGGGAATTTCCCAGGTCGCTGTAGGTTTGATTTGTTTTGAGAACTCCGTATGCCTTATCAGGGGCTGGAGGAATATCGCTTGTCTAATTAGATGGGATGCGTTATGACCTAATCAGATAACGCGCTTCTGTGCCGTGGTGTGGCTTAATCAGATAACGGTTTTTGCACCGTTAGATGGCTGCTAGTTAATTATTAACCAGACCAGGGTCAGGAATAGGGGAATCGATACAGTACCTATAGGAATACATCACAGAATGTAGTCGATCCTAGAAAGGCTACTGTGTGCACCCGAGTGGAAAGTGTATTGGTTCTGGGCAGGGTGTTGCAACCTCCAACAGTCTACCAACCCCAGTGTGTCTATTAAGCCATTCAGCCAATTCTGTGATCCCGCGAGGTCCCTGGGTGGGTGTCGATCTACCCTTCCAGAAACGACTGAATTAAAATCTCCACCCACAATCAAAATCCCCTCCGGTAGTCCCAATATTACCCGTCCCAGGTCCGCAAAGGTTGTTGATTGCAGGCCCGGGGGGACATAGACTGAGAGGAAGGATATAAGTCTACCCTCCAATCATCCGGTGACAGCTACATAGCGACCCCTATCATCTAAAAGTGTGGCATCAATTGCTAAGGGAAGAGAGTTCCTAATTAGAATACCCACTCCCCTGGATCCAGAGGAGAACCCCGCATGAGCGACCAGGCGATACCCTCTCCGGTTCATGGCATGGCATGTGTTACCAATCAAATGCGTTTCCTGTAATAACACCACATCAGGAGAAAGTCGTTTCAACAATTGCAACACAACCCCTTGCTTTATCCTGTCTCCCAACCCATTCACATTCCAACTCATTAGTCTCGATCCCCTACCCCCCATCCCAAAGGTGAAAGCGGATCCAACCCCTCTCGGAACTCAGCTTCGAAATCAATGGACAGAGCAATATGTTGCCTTGCGATAAACCAAAACACACCCACAGAAACAACTCCCCACCCATGAACCAAAACCCCGGTACAAACCCCCCCACCCTGCACCCCTGCATAAGACTAAATAGCCACCCCAACTTGCAGTGTGCCTGTCGCCCTAACATCAAACTAGTCTAAAAAAAAAACCCAGAGGAGGAAAGAGTCCCATCCAGCTCCCCGCAACTCCCGGGTATGAATAACAAGCATACAGTAAAAAGTCATCGAACCCTAGTCAGGGTTATCAGTAAAGTTCAGGAACCCGAAACCGTACTCCTATTCCTGCTCCGTCGGGCAACCTTCCGCTCCTCCAGAACGCACCTCCTGGTCACGCCGGTGGTGCAAAGTGTCAAGCCATTCTCCCACCATCTCTGGACGATCAAAAAAGTATGTTCGTTCCTCAAATTCAACGCGCAGTCTGGCTGGAAAAAGCATTGCGTATTTCAGTTCCATGTCCCGCAGTCGGCGTTTGACGCCCAAAAACCCAAGTCTCTGCTTTTGAACAGTTTGTGTAAAGTCCGGGTATAAACTTACAGTGGTATTTTCAAATTTTGTGGGTCCATTCGTACGTGATGCCTGCAGGATAGCGTCTCTATCCCTGAAATTAAAGATTCTGGCGATGAGAGGTCGCGGCGGGGCACCCACCTTCGGTTTACCTCCCGGTACTCTGTGGGCTCGCTCAACTGCAAAGAACTTGCTCAACGATAAGATCTTCCACGAAAAGGTCAGCTGCCAGATCCTCCGATTTTTCCGGGACCCCTATGATGCGTATGTTGTTGCGCCGCGCCCTACTTTCAAAGGCTGGAAGTTTTCAAATCCAACGATTTGACCTTTTTGTTGGTTTTCGATAGATCCGTACGGATCTAATTAACATCGATCGCTACGGTGTCCAGCTTGTGGGCAAGAGTCTCAAATTGTTGGCTGATGGAAGCCTTCATCCCGTCAATGGCAGCCATGACGTCTTGCAAGGTCAATTCTGTCGATGAAGCCAGGTCTTCCTTAGTACCATCTAGGGATCTACTCGGCCCACCAGGGGATCATTTAGCCTGAGCATATCGATCCATAATATTAGCCTGGGTGTAGCCACCTCGCCGAATGGTCTTGGATTTTTTGCTTGTCGCCATCAGGCTTAGTCGCCATCTCTAACAGGGATAGTCTCCTGAGTAGTGGGCAACGAAAGAGATGGCGGCACCAGGAACTGCAATTCAACCAGCAGCGGCGACCAGAGGACACGGTTCGTCTGGGCCCAGGATACACAACCGGAGCAGCACCTACGATCGCTGAGCGGTCTAATAGTTCCGCTAATAGTATGCTAGCTCTCGAGTAGGATCAGACTGGGGCCTTGAAAACGAAAGTGAAAGTCAGATCAGTGTCTCCTCAGGCCGCTGTTGTTCAACTACTGCCCGGACATCTCACCAACTCGAGCTCCGGGCAACACCGAGGAGCAGGCCGCGATATTCAAGTAGATATTATTGCGGCTCCGGTTGTCCGATTTAAATTTGGACAACAGTGTCTGCCTCAGCCATGGCTCGTCTTCAATAACCCATCAACGTACTCAGGATAATTTACAGGATAGATGCGGGAGGTTGCGAGGGTCTCGGGAGCCCTGTACTCACGCGGCCATCTTGGTTGCGCGCGAAGCTCCTCCAGAAAAATAGTTGTTATTATAAATCTGTAACCTTTGCCAGTTGGATGGGTCTTCTGCGCAAGACCTCGCAGTTCTTTACTTTCATCCCTCCAGGGGATATAATGTTACTAGCTATGTTGTTCAGAACCCCTTCGCCTACCCTGCTTTCCTTGCCGCCCCACTTTGTTGCAACCGTTCCTAATTTCCTATCCCTCTACCGTTTCGTTCTCCCTAGGGAGGATGGTGTGTTGTAACCTCTGCCAATGGTTCACCCCTCCCACTCTCACCCCTCTCCCTTTCCTATACTTGGTAGACTCTGTACCCTCCTGTGAAGGCTGACATAGAACGTTGAGAGCTTTCGCTTAGAGCGAGACACACGACAAGCTGGGGACACCTTTACCTCTTTTTTACTACAATAAAGAAGTTATAAACTATACGGTCTGAACCCTAATTACTACAGTCACCATAGACGCAACCCCCAGTAATTACTGAATAAGGCCCACGGCAACAGTGGTCATGTGCAAGCCTCGAGTTTGGTTGTCTGCTGATCGGACGGTATACTCTTGTTCTAACTGATGATTACACCAAGTACCGGAAGTAGAAATTGTGACATCTCAGACAGCTGCAGTGACCATCTTCAAGATTGAAAACTTGATGGCCACACATGGGCTATGAAGGGAACTTTGAACAGATAACGGTCCGTTGTTTCAAGGGCAGGAGTTTGCCGCGTATCTGCGGTCATGGGGCATCAAACGTAAACTGTTACCTCTGCGTTAGCCCCAGGCCAACGGAGAAGTAAAACGTTTTATGGAAACACTCAAATTCATTTGCATAGTGTATGCCAGCCAGCCACCCCTAGAGTGGGCAATAAACACATTCTAGTGAGAGTACAGGCACGCTCCCCACTACACCACTGGACAAGCCCCAGGACATGCCAGCACAGGGTGGGTCCCGAATGGACTTCACCCCCTCCAGACGATGTTTTGGTGATGACAAAATGGAAGAATACCGACCTGCAAGTGAGTGCTCAACTAGGTGCCAGGTCTTGGGATCTAAGCCTGGGAGACCGTTTTCGTGAGAAAAAGTTACCAATGCAGAACATTCCGGCTACCCTTTGAACACCAGCCCTGGGTTGTCACACGATGCCTGCGCACCATTGTCACCGCCCAATGCAAGGGTGAATCAGTCACCCATAATGTGTCTTTCTTTAAACCAGCCCGGTGTAACATGCATGAGAGGTGAGTGGGCCCAAGGAATGAGCCACCTGGAAGGGATGCAGCTGAGGAACTCATCCTTGTGGCACTACAGGATGCTGCAAAAGGAATGGATATCCCTGGCAAGGACTGCAACCCCACCCCTTCAACCTAGGATGGACAACATGAGCTGTACCCCATCTCTCAACAGCCATCCAGAAGTTCACCTCTCAGCTGTAGGAGTGATTGCGTGAGATACCACCTATAGGACAACCCACCACCGTTGCCCCGGCTAAAGGACTGCTTAGTGTGATTATGCCGTACTCCGTAAGGCCAGGAATCCTAACGTTTCATTCTGTTCACAAAGTTGAGGTTGTACTGTCAGTAATGTATCTAGCAGGTGTTATGTTTGCCAGTAATGTGTTTTTGGTTAAGGTTAAGGAGGGATGCAGTGTCTGTCCCGAGCAATGTTTGCGGGGATGAACCCAAGTAATAGGGGCGGGCCAGTGGAAGCCCCACCGTACGTGTATGTTTTGGTTTAGCCCATGCTAGCGTGGGCCGTATAATAAAGCCAGCGTGGAGCTACGTTGGCATTACACACCGGCTGGCAAACCATCAGTCGTGTGTCCGAGTCTCTTTTGATGCAGTGTGCCCAACAAGTCCCATGGATTGCCCTCAGGCCTATCAGGGCATGCTACTAAGCATTTCTACATGGCTCGGGTGGCAGATCTACGAATTCAAAGACTGTAAGTTGGAACTGGTTCGCCATCTAATAGAAACAGAAGGGATCAACGGAGAATGTATTCTATGCACCGAATAATGATTAAGTGTATATACAGTGTTTTACAATGGACAAGAGAGGGATAATTCTGTACTCAGCTATGCAAATCGGATCCGCCCCACACAGAAACAGAAATTGATAAAAAAAACACTAAGGGCCCCATGTAGGTAATCCCAGATTACCGATTCTTAAATACCGAATCATACCGATTCGGTATTTAAGAACTGGCAATCGGGATTTAGGTAATTTTACCAATTTAATTACCGAATCGGTAAGTTTCGGTAATTACCGAATCGGTATTTACCGGTTCGGTAATTGCCATTCATTCCTATGAGCCTGTAATCGGTAATTGGGGGAAACATTGAAGGGTGGCAGGGTGTCACTTTGACACCCTGTTGCACCCCTTAATTGTGCATGTATGTCTGCAACATGGCACTGTTTAAAAAGCAAAAAAAATGCTTTTTAAAGGGTTTTCATTATTTACCACCAACTTCTAGTTGGTGGTAAATAACGAATTCTTAGACCCCTGTAGCACTGATTGCAGTGCTACCTACATGTCAAAATACAGAATCGGTAATTTTACCTATTCGGTATTTTACAGAATTGGTAAAATTACCGATTCTGTATCTTAACATGCCCCTACATCTCCATCTTCAAATACCGGCCGTTACCGACTGGTATTTGGCGACCTACATCTGGCCCTAAGCCCCGTAATTGGGGTGTTCACCCCTTCCCCTCATGTCTGGTCACTACTTCAATCTTTATCAGACTCTCTGTCTCTGAGAAAAAAAGAGCTACCTTATGTTGCTCCCACTCTGCCACAAGGGTGCCCTAACACTAGCAAGAAAAATGAACTTCCTGCCCCTATTGTAAAGGCAGACTGTCATAATTGTGATGCAGTCAGCTCCTCACAGTCCTGGGCCCCAGTACCACTGCTCCTGCTTCACTAATAATAGCTACTGCTTGCAAAGCAGGCAGTCTTCTCTTCCCTGTGCCCCCATCTTGCCCACCCCCTTTCCGCCATATCCCAGGGAACCCAACTAAGATATCTCCTCCGCTTCACATCTCACCTCCGTTGAGCCATTGGTCCGAGGCCCAAAGCAACATTGAGACAGCAAACGTGTACTGAGCCCTAATGAAAGCAAGCATAGTACAATAGCTATACCTTGGGTTTAGTTGGCCCATCACACCCCTGAGTTTGGTGCCACAGCACCTGCCGCATAAATGCTACCTCTCGGCTTACGAAGCAGGTTGTGCCCTTTGCCCACTCCACTGGGCTATTACTCTCAGGCCTGAGGCCCAAAGCAGGCTGTCTGCCTCTTTCTATAGATCAAATGAGGGGAAAATGCCCCATTCTTTCCCTGTTCTGCTTGGACCCTGTTCCCAAAACACATGGGTGACCTGGTGTCCTCCTTGTGACCCCCTCCACTCACCTTTAAGGATATCTGCATATAAACAGTGGTTGAAGTGGACTGTCACATGCTCATGTTTTTAATTTTACAAATGCAGTTCCCATGCTTTTTGTTAAAAAACAACATTCCCTCAATAGCTACTGTGGCCCTTGAGATGCCTCTGCATGAAAGTGAAGGGGGGGCAGGGGTGAGGTTGGGGGGATTTTCCTTTAATGTGAAGCCAGGGCATGGGCATAGAGAACTAAGGAAGAAACACAACAGTGCCTACAAAATTACACAATAGTTTTTTGCTGCACAGCACGACTAAAGGGTATTGGCAAAACCAATAGGTCCTACATTTGAGGCCTACTGGCTTTGCCAGTCCTTGTATTGACAAGCTATAGGTATGTGAAAGCAGTAATCACTGTCAAATTGAAGAAAATCCATAAGTGGTTTCTTTCAGGGGGTTGATACCCATCCTGCCATTTCAGACTCAGGCTGGAGCTCATACTCAACACACTTTCCACTCAGGGAACCCTCATGCACATTCTTGCTAGTGTCTAAACGTACTCTTGGTGTTGACTACTGGACCAGGGTGATACCTTCTGCCCATGAGCTACCACTTATTTTGGGCTGCACCAACTAACTTCCACAACTACCCTGTCTTGGTTCCTGTGGCTTCCCTTGATTGGATCACCTTTATGTCTAAGGGAAATGTAAGGGAATTTTTATGGATTGATAGCGTAGTGCCCATCCGAGACTTAGGTAGGGAAACACAGATGCCCATAGCCACCCTCAGATTGGTGGCCCTAAGTGATGACCCAGCATATTTGTCCATTAATTGTCTGATCTTGGATTTCAAGGCACCATCTCGCCAGTCTGTGCAGCGCCACTGCATGTATCTGAGTGATTTGCAGGAGTAGAGAGACCACAGAGAACATCAACCAGCAGTTCAGAATAGGTCTAGGACCCACATGTCCTATTCTCTAACTACCCCTCGTTGATGTCCCTTCCACTGTTGGAGATCATGCCAGGCTAAAACATCAAAATGACCACACACCTGGGGTGCATGCACCTGCCTCATCAGAGGCTTTCTTGCCACCAGGCTTTCTCTGACTACTCCCATCTGCCTGACACATACTTCCGGAGTATTGTCTCACAAGGAAGAATTCAGTCATACCAATCCATTGAACTGTCCAGTCACACACTACCCTGTGTTTAAGGGCACCCTGGTGTTGTCCACACATACCATCAACCTGCCCTGATGTTATGAGAGGACAACTGATGTTTCCTGCCCAAACTAGGGGGTATCAGTATTATCTCACTAGCGAACTATGCAGGTGGAAACATCACACTCCTATCCCTAGAAATATTTTGCTAGTATTTCAGAGACCCTGCAAAGGTCTATTAACTTGTTGAAACCAAATTCAATATCAACTGACATAAAACCCTGCATACCAGAATAGCTACCAGGATTAGCATCCGGTTCACATGGCATCCTGCCTACAATCTGTCAAACATATTTTCCCCATGATGGTATACCATGCATGTGAATACACCATAGTTTCAACTCGTTCACCATCAATACATTTTGCACAACTAGGCAATCTCATAGCCTGCCTACTTCTGCATGCTTGATCATCTGGCCCACTCAATACCGAACTCTGTAAACTCCCGTCCCCATCTTATTTATTATTATTATTATTATTATTATTATTATTATTATTAAGCGTTCTTATATAGCGCTCGATTACCCGTAGGCATCTCGGCGCTTGCCTTGGGAACCCGTCCTGGTTTTTCCCTGTGAGATACCCGTACTGGGCATCCCCAAGGTGAAAGCCAGGCATCCCGCCGCGGGGGGGCCGTAGTGGAGATTAAGCAAGCTAATGCCCAGAGCTGCAGAGTGTGAACCTGTGACTCGAGTAGGCACCGAAACGAGAATTATCGAGTCCATGGATATTTGGGCTCAAGACCCTGCCGCGTCGGGAATTGAACCCTGGGTCTGACCTCTGCTTCATGGTCTGCCGCCTCTAACCAGTGAGCCACACTTCTCCACGAAACATCTTCCACAATTTGGTTTACATTTTGCCTATATTCTTAGACACTCTACTAAAATTACCCTTTTTATTGCATGTGCTGCACACCTTGTTCAATGCTGGGCACATTTTTAAATAAGCCAAATGACTACTCGAACTACATCTGAAACATAAAAGACGTACGTCCCCTTTCATTAGTCTTCGCTTCACCAGTTTTGTTCTTAAATGCCCCATTTTTTATCTTCTCCTCTCCAGTTTTATTCTTGTATCTAGCATCCTTCCCTACGCTGACGGCACTTACTTGAGTATTTCTGCCACCCTCACTTCTTACTGTTTTACTGCATTTTTCTGATACTGCAATACTCCTGTCAGCATCAACAGCTGCTTTTAATGTTATCGCCCACAAGACCATAACTTCTATTTAATTCTTTTAGATTTGATCTTCATGGGAATTTGGTCCCATATCATCTGGTCATACAACATATGCTCAAAATCACAAGTTACGGTGAAGCCTCTAAGAGCAGCTACAAACTGGTCAATAGTCTCATCATCTTTCTGTGCCCTTGAATAGAATGTAAACCGTTCCATGACCACATTAATCTTTCTACCAAATCTTCACTGCATTTGTTTAATAGCATATTAGTAAACTCCTATGTCACCAACATTCTCTATCAGAAGTACATTTTTATACTCTCAATCATGTAGCTATCTAAGTTTCAATAATGATGAATGTCTTCGCTCGGAACTCTCTCTCTTCTTATGCCGCGGGCCGTGACCCGACCCATGGCTCCTCCCGCCTCCCTGCTTGCTGTCTACCATCATTGACGTGTCCATTTGTCTGGAATCTGGAGTCACTGCTTCCATCAGAGGATTTTCCCTTTGTGTTTTTTCCTCTCTCAGACTCCTTCGGGAAGGCACTGTCTGCCCTGCCGTTGAATTGTCAACAGCACTGTGGCTACCAGAAGGGGTCGTCCCTACCTCGGACAGACCAGAACCCTCACAACCCAGAATCAAGAAACATCTTCACGTCTAAAGGTCAGAAGAAAAAGTTCTGAACCTGACATCCCTCCTCTAGAACTTCCACATCTGCTTCAAACATATCTAGCCATGAATCCCATAGTATAGGTGGCTCTCCTGGCTCAGCCCCAAAAAAAGGAGGGGTGAATACTCGCCATACTAAACACATTCCAGTGATACTAAAAATTAGGTAGGACAATGATAAACTTAATGATACTCATAAATGTCCCCCTAATAACAATAGATATTGCTTAACAAACAGCTGCCAGAATACTGTACGATTTCATCAGTAGAAGTTACTAGTAAAGTTGTGCCAATCACCAGAATAAAACAGCTATTGTAATTGTACTGTGATGTGCCAATTACTGGAGTAATAACAATAGATATAATTCTTAGTAAAATAATACTAACAACTATCGTAATTGTCCGCATCGTAATATGTCCTTGGTGCGAGATCACCGGAGTAATTTTAGAAAATATCAGACTCAGTCATAATAATAAAAGCACCTGGCTCACGATGTGCCAATCTCTGTGAAAAGTTGGATACTACCTCAAAAAAGCTTGCATAACAAGCACACTGTGTGCCAGTCACTGAAGGTTTCCTCACTGCCTCAGTAATGTTCCCAGGTGATGTCACACCACCACAGTATCACTGCCATATGGAACTGCATAGACTATAACAGTGACGATTCTCCACTGTGATCACCATGAATGAAATAGCTGCAATGACGTAACTAGATGACTCATCATGGCCTCCACAAGAATGGTAATCTTCACAACGTCATTCCACATAAAAAATGGCTGCCGACATGTGCATCGAGCGTCGCTAACTTTGACACATTACCAGTGCAATAAAAGAAATGGCCGCCGGCGTGAACGTCACATCCCCGTAATGTCTATCTTCATCCAGTGCTCCAATACGGCTGACACCTCCCAAAACGACTTGACCGACCAGCCGCTTGATGCACCATAGGCTACTCCATAAATATCCAATCATTTATAGACTCCAGGGATTTACACAGCCGACAGCCCCTTCTGGAAATACTTGTGACTTCTTGTGGCACATTCACAGCACAATGAATGCCAACACTTGATGTCTTTGGCACTATTGATGGTACCAACTTCAGAAGGCTGACAGTCAATACGCATCCCAAAACCTCTCAAATATTCCAAACCGATTCCTCAGATGCTGGTAGCGCTCCATCCCATCCTCGTCACTATTGTTGGAAAGCAAGAGGATCTTCAACATATTAAGGATGATTGTAGTATATTTATTTATTCCAAATACAAAAAGAGTCACTCCTTGTAGCCAAAAGGGGCGGGGTAGGTTATACCATAAACAGGGGATTCCCTTTTGTTTGAACCTATTCCATGCGTGAACCCAAATTTATATCCCAATAGTCCAGTAAGGATGCAATAAACACTAACGGGTACATGCATCAAAGCTTTTTACGATCGCAAACTGTGCGATCCGCAAAAATCGGCCATTTGCAATCGCAAAATTAGCCTTTGCGATGCATCAAGGGTCAAGGCCCTTGCAATTTGAGAGTCCGCAATTAATTGTGAGTTCTCAAATTCGATTCCATTTAAGGAATCGCATTTTGCGATTCCTTAAATGCAATGCAAGAATCACTTTGAAGTAGCGAATTCGGTAATAGGAGTGGCAAATTACCATGAAGTTGAACTTCATGGTAATTTGCAAAAACTTTGAAAAATGCACTTTATCATTTGTGACTTTTTACATTACTATCCCACTGGTCACTTATGATCCAATGTTTACTAAAAATAAATCAAAGCAAGGGTTGAAATATTCTAAGAGTATATTCATATCCCAATGCTTCTTTTTATAATCACAGGCCTAATGTTTTGGCCTGTTTGCTTTCCCTCTCCCTTCTTTAACTTCAGAGCTTAGTTAGCCACATAAACAGGTCCTACAAAGAATGCCCAAGCTCAATAAAAAAAATGCTCACCATGTTCTAAATATGTAAGGCACTGATCTCTTCCTTTATCCATTTAGAGATATTTCTCCTCATGCCGGCACTACTCAGAACACTGCATAACTTGTGGCTCTACTTCAAATATTTCTCAAGCCTTCTATTATAAAACACTGTGTTTATTTCAAAGTTTAACACCGCTGGCCGCAGCTAATTATTTCTTCACCACTGCGTGTCTTGCTGTTGCATGTGTTTACACAGGGCAACATTATATGTCAATAGGTCTTGTGCATTTTTCATATCCTCCACCTATCCCTCACAACTATTGCGGAACATCTATATCTACCACTGAAATGTTAACCGCATACCACATAATCCAACCTCTGCATATCTTACTGTCCCCTAAGTTTTACCCAGACCATGGTTTAGATCACTAACCTAATATATTGCTATCTCTGTAATCTATATTGCTTCCCATTCCTGAATAGACCAAAATACCAGAGAAACTCACCATGGTGGCGCGAAGTCCTGTCATCAAAATTTCGTAAAAGTCTAACATTTGGGATTTTTGACCTTTATATTCACTACCAGTACAGGTATTATTAATGCATGTGCACTGCAGTCACGTCCTTGTGTGTCGTACATGTTAAGCTCAGGCCCCATTTAAATATAACTCTGTTTTTATTCACTACCAGTGCAATTATTATTACCACATGCTCACTACAGTCACGTCCTTTAGTGTCTGACATATTAAGGTCAGGGACCATTTAAATGTATCGCTTTCTCATTCTAATTTTAAGATCAACCTTATATCGATCAAGACTTGAGTATGTGATTACCACTCTGGTCTATATTTCTATTTATCACCTTTTAATTTTAATATCGGGGTATTACCGTACCAATATTGTGATTCCATTAAGAGTGTTCTGTTTAAAAAATAATAATAATAATATTTCATTCCTCTTTGTATTTCCCAGAGGGAGTTTTTACTCAAAGTTATATTTAATATATTTATATATCTTCGTACATGATTGCCGCTCATCCTCTCAACACCCATCCCTGCATGTTGGCCATATTGAGGTCACGCTAAGCAATTATAACATCTATTATGGGGATTAGCCTACTATTCTTTCCCATTATTCTCTATTGCTGAGCCTGTGATTATAGGTAGTAAATTTTGACATAAAAAACTGTTCTCTTTGTTTCCTCTTCCTATCCGAATCCCCTCCTCGTATCATATCCTTTATATTTTCCAGGATAAAACATTTTACCGCATCTTCTTTATATCCACATTCCAGCCAATGGTCTACCGAGGGGGCATTTTTTCCTCCCTGTTCTGATCCCTGACCTATGTTCATTAAGTCGAATTCTCATCTCTCTGCTTGTTTCTTCCACGTATCCTTTAGCACATAGGCAAATGATTAGATAAACCACATTTGTAGTTCTACAGTTGACCATCTTGATAAATCTTTAAATAGGTTATCAAAGGTAGTGTGCGTAAATTTTGTTTTTAAATATAACACATTTAATGGAATCACAATATGGGTAAGGCAATGTTGTGACATTAAAATTAAAAGGTAATAAATAGAAATATAGACTAGAGTGGTAATAAATACCAGAGTCTCGATTGATAAACGGTCGATCTTAGAATTAGAATGAGAAAGTGATATATTTAAATAGGGCCTGACCTTAAGATGTCTGACACACAAGGACGTGACCGCAGTGCGCATGCGGTAGTAATGCCTGTACCTGTAGTGAATATAAATGGAGGTAGTGAATATAAATAGAGGTCAAAAATATTATTTATAAGATAGGTCCTCGTAAGGAGCTGCATCAGCGTATGGCATTACAACACTAGCCACCATCCCACTAAGTTTTTTTTGGCCACTCTCCCTCACTTGCCTCCATAACTCTTTTTTTCTCCAGCTTGTCATCTTCTTTGTCATTCTCATCTTAACTTCTAAAGAACTCCTTATAAATCCTTAATCTTAGAAGGCACTTCAGTAAGGCATAGTGAAGCCCTGTGTGCAGTCACAGGTATGTTATAGGGGAGTGTCTTTTGGGTGCTAAACCAACATTCTGCCTTGCTCTTTATGGAGTTTTGCTGAGACTAAGAGTCAAAACTCTGATCACTGTCTGTTAACAGAAAAAAATCCAACTACTTTTTTTACGGGCTTCCAATCCATCACCCTTTAAGAGTAATGCTTAAAGGGAGCACCTACATCAGTACATTCCTGCACCATACCTAGATGGAAAATCGCTCTCAAAATTAAATGAAAGAGAATCACTACCATTACAGCAGGGCCTCCCTTATTAAAGTCATAGACCAAGTGAACTGTGGTTTCTACTAACTGCTAAATCTCTAGTGTCATGTTAATGAAACTGAGGGCATTGCCCACTCAAGAGGCATTGCCCTCTGCAGTGGTTCTTACTGAAAGCAGCATCTCATTTGTAGTTGGTATAATAGAAGGAACATACAGAGAAGTGTGTAAACCTTTCTATTGTAGTTCTGTGTGATGCAAAAGAGAGCCTACCTCACCAAACTAGTTCTGCACAGCATAGTCTACTTTATGACCCATCTCAAGTTAATTTTGCAGATTATAGGCCAACGACTTCTGAAGGAATGGGAAACTGGGTGTTAGACTTGGCGTCTTTGGTGTATTTCCCCTGTCTTTTTGCTTTCTGGCCTCCTGTTGTCAACGATATGTTGGACCTCATTTTGCTGGTTTAGTGCCTCTGCACACTTTCTCTCTACTGTTCAGTGTTAAAGTGCAAGTGCTTCTATGGTAAATTATGGTTATGGATTGGTGTTTGCATGTTTGGCATATTTGATTTCCTGCTAATTCCCTAGTATAGTGCACTTTGTGTGCCCAGGGCCTGTAAATCAAATGTTGCTAGTGGGCCTGCAGCACTGGTTGTGCCACCGACACAAGCAGCATTTCAAAGGTATCTCAGACCTGCCACTGCAGAGTCTGCACACCGTTTTTACTGCCATGCCGCCCTGGAAAGTGTACCCTCTTGCCAGGCCCTGACCTTCCCTTTTCTTACATGCAAGGCACCCCTCAGGTAGGCCCAAGGTATCCCAGTGGGTAGGGTGCAGTGTATATGAAAGGTAGGACATGTCCTTGTCTGTGTGACATGTCCTGATAGTGAAATACTGCCAATTTCATTTTCACTTTTGATAGGCTATCTGTCCTTTCAGCTAACTTGGGAAAATATGGAGAAATCAAGTTTAGTCTGCCTAAACTCAGGATTTAAAAAGAAATCTTTTAATAAAAATTATTTTTATTTTATGTGTTTGAAAATACCACTTTTAGAAATTGGGTATTTTCTTGCCTAATCTTTCTGGGTGCCCTGCTGGTTTGTGTATTGATTGTGTGGTTTTGGAGTGACAGGGGCAGGGGATGTGCGTTCACTGTAGACAACTACAAGGGGCGTTAAGGTGTGTCCTGCCTTTCCTCTGTGACTTATAGTAGAGCTGAATAGACCTGGGTTGCGTTTAGAGTAGTGGGAGGTGTTTTCCTTGCACCTTAATAGGCCCAGGCTCCGGTGCACCATGCTCTCTCCACCTCTTGCCAGGAAGCTGGAACAGAGAAGACCGTACTTGTTTGGACGAAGCTGAGAGACATTTGCCACAAAAGGAAAATGTGGTATAAATATTGGGGCTCAGACCCCAGAACTTTAGAACTCTTGTGTGTTGGGGGGGGGAGAAAAAAAAAAGAACTCTTGTGTGCCAAGGAACCTGCCAAGTAGAAGAGCTGGAGAAGCTTTGAGAAGGAACTACCACTTTTCTGTGTGCTTTGCGGTGTTGGCCTGCAGTGGCGTCTTGTGTCTTGGGCAGAGAAAGGACAGGACTGAACTTTCTGCAACTTCTTTTGTTTGGGTTTCTCTAGGGGCTTAAGGTAGAGCTTACCCGCTGTTCATGGAGTGTCAGGAACAGCTAAGACTTCAAATTCATCCGCAACCAGTACTAGGAACTGGGTGTTTTGTGCTGCAACAGAAGAAAAAGATACCCGATGTAGTCCACAACACCGCTGCCGGCTCCGTGTCCTGAAGTCACCGCAAAGGACACTGCCACACTTTGCACCGCAACCCTGGTCTCACCAACGCCACGCTAGACGCCGCCACCGAGCCACTGCTTGCACTGCAACCTATGTGCACCGCACTTCACATCGCCTCGCTTCATGCTGCTACCCTGGTATCCACAACGACGACACTCCATGCCGACATCGAAGCGGCTGTTTCCACCTTGGTTTGTGGGCACAACTCATTAGTTACACAACGCACCGCCCTGCCCCACACCGCAACCTTGGCCTACCAATGCCAGCGCCATTGACTCTGGTTCATCTGCCGACTGTAGCTCTTCAGCAACTAGAATGCTGCTGCTTGCACTGTGACCTGCCAGTACGGCGACAAGCAATGCTCCACTTCCTATCTCAGCCCTGGTCTCACCGACGCCTCTGGACACCATCACCAAGCCGCTGCCTGCACCATGACTTTAGGACACCACACACCTTAGCGCTGCACTTCACACCTCAACCCCAGCGCCCGCCAACACCGCAACCAGCGCTCCTGACTTCAACCGCACAGAGTTCGATCTACAACGCCTGTGACTTCAAGGGCCCTACGACTCCTGCACCGATTTCTGGAACTGACGCCTGCTGACACCGGATCTTCGGAGCTCACTGCGAGGTGCCCTGCACACTACATTTTTAAAGGTACTGTTTGCAGGTCTTCCCAACTCCCTAGCTGGCCCGCGGAGCCGTGGTCAGCCAGATCTGTTTGGATTTGTTGTTCACAAGACTATTGACTTTAAGAAACTGTATTTTAAGTCTATTTTTGCCTCTGAGATAAGCCTGACTGCTCGTGCCAAGCTACCAAGGGGGTGAGCATGAGTTTTTTTTAGAAGTCTATCCCACTTATCCTAATTAGGAGTAAGGGTCCCTACTTGGACAGGGTAACAACATGTCAATTAGATCCCCATTTCTAACAGTGGGCAATTGCCTAGGTGCCCTTTAAACCTCTCTCCCTCTCTGCTTACCTTTACTTCTCTGGCCATTTGCTGGGGTTCTGTGGCTAAGCATTTTGCAACTATTTTGTGTGACCCTGTTAAGGTTTAACATATAATATAGTATTGCTTGGCATCATGAAAGTTTGAATGAGCAGAGAAAGGGTAAACAAATTTAAATTTGTTCTGTTTAGGGGGTCCCCATAATATGCCTTGCCAGGGCACCCAAAATCCTTAAAATGAGTTTGATATATGCTTTTCTGTTAACATTCTTAGGATAGCCTTCTAGTCACTGGGTATTGTGTACTTTATCACATCGCTTGCAGGAATGTTCTTCGTGGTAGAGAGAGAAGTCTACTTTTTGAACCTTCCCATGTTAATTCCCTTTGACATAAGGGAAATATCACTTTTCAAACCTTTCAGTGTTAGGTCTACTTGAAAGATGGATGAATGTGTTTTAAAATGTCCTTATTAGTTGTTCTTGAACGACTGCAAAGTATTTTCTGAACCTTTAGCCGCTGTAAATGACACAGGAATCTACTTTTCCAGCAAAAATATGCCGCTCAATTCCTCTTCCTACTACACCAGATATTCTGTCCCAGCACCATTCTTTTTGTCACTTTATTTCTGAAATTGTGCTATTAATACCACAGCCACCGCATATCCAATGCCAAGGTCCTACTCCTCGGAATGACCAAACTTTGTTCTGCCTTTACAATATTGTCCACCCATCCTCCCCTCATTGTCTGTGCAGGCATTTTCCTTTCAGGTCCCTTCCCTTTTCCCTGTCCAAGCACATAATGTCCTGTGGTTCTTATTTTTCCCCCCTACTGTTACCTGAGATTTCCTGGGCTGGTAATGATGGATGGTGTAAGCCCCCTAACTCTTGTCAGTTCTACTAACCCATCATCCTTTTTAAAAGGTATATCAAAATTCTCTCCAAGGGTCTCATAAATAACCTGTAGATGTCAATATGTTGCATAATTCACTACAAACAGTCAGGATGTATGCACTTTGGGTTGACTTGACTCAATTTACGATGTCTTTAAAATACCCTTTATATACCTGACTCTTTGTCAGTAAAGTTCCTTGATGCAGAGAAGGTATTTCATTCTATCGACTTACTTTTTCTGGTTGAGGTTCGTTGGAAGTTTTGGCCCCTTCTTCTGTCTTTGATTATTGCTTGTTATACCAAGCCCACTGCGGCAATCTGGGTGAATGGAATATTATCTGACGTGTTTAAAGATTACAAGATAAGGGTGGCCCTTTCTTTGTTTTGTTTGCTTTAACAAGAAAGAAGGGTTTGCAGGATTAGGCAGGACTATATGGTCCTGCTTACTCCTTTCTATTGTCAGGACAGTTGTGAGGCTAGTCCATCTCTGTATCCTTACAATATACATTTTTACTGCTGACCAATGATTTACAGTTTTCAGACTCCTCTCACCTGTCAAGGTCTTCGAAAAGCACTGTTGGAAATCTATAAACTGTACCAAATTCACCCCATTCCAGTTTAAGAATTGATCACCCCGATTCCTTGCGTGTATTTATCGTCTTTCTATTGATTACGTGAAAGTTCTGACACAAAGCTCTGTTAGCCAGAATAATGATTGCTTGCACTACTTTAGAACTTTTTGCACGTTTTTGTATGCCTAGTAATTTTTTAGAATGTTATTAAGGAAGTTTATCCTTTCAGTCAACTCTTCTTTGGTTTGGTCGAGATTTTAAACTAAAAAATGCATCTTTCTATTGCGATATCCCACCATTAGTTTTGGCTCCATAGGCTCCTCCTATGTAATGCTCAATTTCTCTATCAGTGCAATATTGGGTAGAGTTTAGGCCAACGGGCTGTTGACTGCTTGAACCAAATAACAGCTAAGGATGCAATCGCTTACTCGAGGTAGCAGTTACATGAATTATGGTCTACGCTTTACGAGCCATGTTAGCTACATAAAATAGGTTGGACCTTGGATCTTTACTCAGGCCTGATGTCATTCACTGGTTGGATTTACCCTATGTTGGCGAGGCAGATACAATTTAGTGGGCTCTTTTAAAGACTGATAAGTCGAATTTAATTAATTATTCAGCCACAGCTCTCTTTTGTCAGTATAATTTCCAAAATGTCTTTATAACTGAAACTTGGCAAACCCATCATAGTACCTCGATCTTAGATGAGCTGGTTCTGCAGAGCTGCAAAATCATACCTGCAGATCAAGTGGGTAAAAGGTACTGAGCAATAGCATGTATAACTCGAGATACCCTATCGCTAATGCAGAGTATTTCTAGGACTATTCGACATGTGACAATCTTGTCCTAAAATTGAACACTAAATTCTTTCAAGTTAGTTTTATCTTCGTTTATCTTCCTCCTTATTCTCCATCCGCCACAGTGGAACTGTTATTTGAAGAAATTAGCAATTTCTGCTTACGAAAAGACAATCTTGTGTTGTTTGGAGATCTTAGTCTAGGATTGGAAACACCTACGGCTCACAGCTTACGTTTTAAGAAAATCTGAGCATTTTTAAACTTCAACTTTTATCCAGTCAGCTAATTCATTCGAGTGGTCACATTCTTGCCCTAATTTTACCTGCATTTGAGGATCTAATCATTCATAAGCCACCCCTTCGATGAGGTTGGATCATTTTGACATTCACTTTATTATGCCTCTTCTTGTGATTAAGAAAATAACCCCTAGAAGGGTAGGAATGAACTGCTTCCTTGGAAATTGTCTTTGGCTAAAGATAGTGAGGATAAAAGCTCCTACTAACTGGATTTAAATGTTCTACTTAATTTACAGACCATCTTACCACCTTATTAATACATTTAATGAAAGGACGCGATTTATCTATAACAAGACGTTCCCTTATCATTAAAAGTCTATCCCACTTAGAAGGAAAAATAATCCATGGTTACCCCGGATCTAACCAAATATAAATTTGAGTTATGGCAGTTACAATGTCACGAGTGTAAAGACTACTTCTTGTATTCAAAACACATATATTCTACAAAGACAAAAGTGTATTCCTGAAAAATCAAAGGAGCAAATAAAAACCTCACAATTTGTCTAAGCTAGTAAACATTCCCAATTTAACGAAATCATTTTTCTCCATTGGAAAATGTTAATGTTGCTCAAAACGATATACCATCTTTGGCTGAACTCTGTAATTAATTATCCAGGCTCTTTATCGACAAAATGACCTCTATGAGGAAGCATATAAACTCATAGACTCATTCATAAACCACCACAAGTAACTCACTCTGCTCCCCAGATATTTTTGAGGCACCCTTAGAAGAATTGTAACTATTACAGAATCACACGTCATTGAGATGGCCTTTAATGGTAGACATTCAGGGTCCCTATTAGCTATGATTATTCTGAAATACATGCAGGAATTGACAGTTGTTTTGTCCAAAGATTGTTTAAACATTTAATTACTCCGTAAAGTCTAATCCATTCCTCAGTTTACCGGTATTGTTGTAGGTGTGCTGACGCTACAGATCGCATCATGGTCATGAGTTACGTTTTTTTATTTTATTTTTATTTCCAAGTTTTACTGCTTCCCCTTATTGACTGGCTCATGTAATGCGTTAATCCGGGGGAAAACACCTGTCCTGCACTTGCTGGGAGTTGCACTTCCCAGCAGTTGCACATGGTGGAACATGCAATTCAAGGTAACTGACATAAGATGGGGGTGGCTTTGGTTTATCTATGCTGTAGGTCTCAATTTGTAGGTTCAAATTTGTGTACAGCATGCGATTGCAAACTATAAAATCAATAAACAGCAATAAAGAAAAAAATGTTAGCATGTTTGCTGTGTTTTTTTAATAATTACTTTTTTGTACGCAGGAAAATGGCACCTTGGCGTGAACTGTGAATCTGCAAGCGACCACTGTCATCACCCTCTTAACCACGGCTTTGATTATTTTTTTGGCATGCCTCTTACACTTCTGAACGATTGTAAAATCAAGATGCCTTCAGAACTACATTCCGCTTATGAAGGCAAACTCTGGTTTTGCACTCATGCCATCAGCCTTGCTGTCATTACCCTGGTAGTTGGAAGACTCACTGGTTTGTTGCTAGTTAGCTGGAAAGCGATCACCGGCTTTGCCTTTTGCGGCCTCCTCTTCTTCGTTTCTTGGTACTCCTCTTATGGATTCATCCGCTATTGGAACTGCTTGCTAATGAGGAACTACGAAATCACCGAACAGCCGATGGATCTAGAAAGGACAGCCTCTCTTGTGGTGAAGGAAGCTCGTGCGTTCATTAAAAGGTAAGTAAAATGAGGCATGTACTCAATTCAGTTCAATAAACCTTTATTCTGTAATCCGAATCACCATAAAAGAATAAAAGTGAAAAAAATATTAATATCGAATTCATACATAATAAAAACAGACAATAAAATTACTCATAAAAACTAGAATATTAAGACAATTAATCAGGTCTCGACTTCTTGATCACCCAAACAGATTGTAAAAAAGAGAAAACCGTAAAAATCACCCATCTGGAGGTACATCGGGGCAGGCCTAACTTGTTTAAAATTCAAAGATTTCAGCAAAACGCTTCCTGGGCAAGATGAAGTACGAGGCAAAACATAAAAAAATTGAGAATATCCTGCAGAGACAGACCGTCGCAGCCGCAGGGTACCCTTTCCTCAGCCCTGTCTCACCCACATGTGGGCGCCAGCATGTGATGCAATTGATTAAGTCTGAACCTGGTCAATAAGAACCTATCTTGCTATGAGGCATGTACTCATAAAACAAGTCTTACAACCGTGCATTGATGCATCTCCTAATGTTTGGCCCATGCCTTAATTTGCGGAGTAGAAAAGGCAAAATAAACATAGAGCACCAATGTATAAGTTTGATAAATCACAAAGATTTCATAAACATTTCCAAATATATAAAAATCAAGAGATCATAATCTTATTGATAGGTAATTTAAATAAGTGCGATGCATTCCGGTTTCCTATGCCTCGTTTTCTGGCAGGACATAACTTTTTCTTCCATTTTTATTATCTATTTTTTGATATTTGTTTGTTCTACAGGCATAACATTACAATACCTGGTACATTCAGGGAAAACTTCAAGTAAATTGAGGTTACCTGCCCACTCTGATAGACAAATAAATTGATTAGTGCATAAGACAACTTATGTTTGCAGGAAATAACAATTATACAACCAACGAAAGTGCGAAAGACTGATTTTACAAAAGTAATAGTCCAATGGTTGAGCCCAGTGCTTTAAGTGGGCTGAACAATATATGTATTGGGGAAAGAGGAGATTGGTGACCTCTACCTAGTGTCACACATTTTAGGTTCACTAACGTAAATTAGTCATTGTCCCTGCATAATTGCATTGAGATTTTGTTGCCATGCAATTAAGAACTCATTCGAGCCCACCCGCCATGTGCTGGTCCATGTTGACATGTGTTAAATGATTCTCAGCCAAGGGCCTATGCACAGACAGCATTTAGCTGCTAGCCGTATATTCTGTCTCCAGTGTCGAGAAGAGTTGGTTATCAGAATAACATGCAGTACCTCACCTGCCCTGCTGTATCATCAATTCGCAACCAAGCCCTAAGCCTACCTCTGGCTGTATAATTGGGCCGCTGGTTGCCAAGACATGATAGGGGACTGTTCTCCATCTTGGGACTTGGAGCAAGTACCAGAGAGATCCCTTCACACACTGACAGTGCAGCTGTGGTGCACCATGGACAAAAAGTTATTTTCCAGGGCTGCACAGCAAAATCCAGTACATGAACTTCAGCTTCCCACAGAGAGTCTCAATCCTCATCACTGGCTCAGCTTCCAGGTGCCTGCCCCTGCAGGCTGAGAGAATCCAGTAGATCAGTGATGCTGCAGGGTCAGTAAGTCCCTCAATCACTGTATCTCCAGGGTTGGGAGTTCAGAGGGTAAAGATAGGAGTGGGAAATAAATGGGGAGATGTGTTTCAGGCTAGATCAAGCTAGACTAGGTGTTCTGGGTTTGGTAACCTCAGATGGCGAAGCGATGTGAGCTGGCCCGAGCCTGGTTGCTCTGTTCTGGGCTGTGTTTACACACAATACCCATAAGGATGAATGTCGATAGGCCGGGCAGAGGTGGAACATAATTGAAGTGCAATGATAGGAGGAGGCTCAGCAAGCCACATTTCTGTATCACTGACAAAAGGCAACATCTATACCAAAGAGACGAGTAAAAAAGACCCTACAGCAGGACAGATGTGGTACACCGGGTCCCTAGATTTCAGATAGGCCCAGGATCCACATGGCTCTCCTGGTGATTGTAGACCCTAGGCCCAATTACTGTAGCCATTGCACATGGTCATTGAGAGGAAGTTGGGTTTTTTGACAAAGTTGACAGTTGCAGGTCATTCTGAGTCATAAAAAGTAGTGGTATCTTTGGTTCTCTGTTTTTCAGAAATGCCTGGGTCTGATAGAGTTCACTAGGTGCAGGAGGACCATTGACCAAAATACTTCTTCCAACCTCCATGGCAATTGAGAGGAAATTCTGTGTTTTTATCCAGGAATTGACATTTGCTGGGCATTCTGGACCAGAAAACCCTGTGAGAAGTTAAGAAAGCTTAAGAGCGAATCACACTAATTATCAAAACAAGCATAGTGTTCTAGGGGGCAAAAGGCTTAGCAGCAAAGTGGTTAATAGTGTTGTTGGCAAACACATCTGTTTGCCCATTTCTAAGGATGACTGTTATTCCTTTTTCAGAAACCAAAAGGGGCCTTTTCTTCTCTTTGTTTCCTTCCTGCATGTGCACACACCGCTCGTTACCACTGAAAGGTTTCTTGACAAGAGCAAACATGGACTGTATGGAGACAACGTGGAGGAGATGGACTGGATGGTTGGTAAGTTTGATTCTATGAGTAGGCTTGCAGGTACAGCTTTCACTGACACTACTATTGCATTCCTCATCTAATTAATAAAGGTTTTTACAAGTAATCTCTCAGTCTTCACTTTCCTTGCAAGTCCTCTCAACCAGATGCAGACAAAGTAAAACTCACCTGTCTCAGCTTTACATTAATTTATAACTCTAACCCTTGAGAGGAGCACCTCCTTGTTATCCATGAAACAGGCTGTAGAAATGGAAGTCTGTCATTTAGAGCCACCTTTACCAAATGTATTAATCAAACACTTATTTAAGAATTAACTGTTGGACACCCCGAGACATAAAACCGATTTCACTCTCCCCTGCTAGTTTCTTTGACATTGACATACCTCTCCCTACACAGAATGGTACTCTCCTCATCCTTGAGAACGTATATGCTCCTTGTGGTTTGAAAAGCAAACCAAACCAAACTCCTATGCAAAACGGAATGCTGATCATTCTAGAACAAGAAGGACGATGGGTGACCCAATTTACCCTTGTAGGTTTGGGCAATGAACAATTGGAGATAAAAAGCTACAAGGGGTTTCGTTTATATAATGCTTAGAGTTAATTAAATTGCACTGGTCGGAGGGGTTAGTTTGTAGTAAATCTAACCCAAGTGTATCCCTAGGATAACAACACAGTTATTAACATCAGTACAGCATTCATAAAACCAAACAATGGTTGAAAAATGGGAAAGCACACGGAAAAAATTATATTTGAAAAGGTATTATATTGAATGAATCACAGGTTGTGTTGGCCTGCGCTGGCTACGAGGGGGCTCATGTAGATGTTGAAGAGGGTGGGGCTGAGCGAGGATCCTTGTGGTACGCCGCAGATGACTTCGGTGGCCGCGGATCTGAACGGGGGTAGGCGGACTCTCTGGGTTCTTCCGGCGAGGAACAAGATGATCCCTTTCAGTGCCTTCTCTTGGATTCCAATGTTGCTGAGGCGCTGTATTAGGGTGCGGTGGCAGACTGTCGAACGCTGCAGAGAGGTCCAGGAGGATGAGGGCAGCTGTTTCCCCGTTGTCAAGCAGGGATCTGATGTCGTCGGTGGCTGCGATGAGGGTGGTCTCGGTGCTGTGGTTGGCTCAGAAACCGGACTATGAGGGGTCGAGCGATCCGTTCATCTCGAGGAAGGCAGCGAGCTGTTTGTTGACGGTCTTCTCGATGACTTTGGCAGGAAAAGGGAGGAGCGAGATGGGGCGGAAGTTCTTGAAGTCGGTGGGGTCCGCTGTCTGTTTCTTCAGGAGGGCGCTGAGCTTGGCATGCTTCCAACTTTCCGGGAAGGTGGCGGTGGTGAAGGAGATGTTGATGATGTCACGGAGTTGGGGTGCGATGATGGAGTCGGCCTTGTTGAAGAGGTGGTGGGGGCAGGGGTCGGTTGGGGATCCGGAGTGGATGGTGTTCATCGTGCGGGTGGTGTCTTCAGTGCTGACCGGGGTCCAGTTGCGTAGGGTGGTGGTGGGGGGCGTTGGTTCGGTGGTTGGGTGCGTGGTCGGTGGTTGGGTGCGTGGTCGGTGCGCCGAAGCTGTTGTGTATGTCGGCGATCTTGCGGTGGAAGGAGGAGGCGAGTAAGTCACAGAGGTCTTGCGAGGATGTGATGTTTCCGGCGCTGGGGTTGGAGAGCTCTTTGATGATGCTGAAGAGTCCCTTGCTGTTGTGGGTGTTGTTGTCCAGTCGTTCTTTGAATGTTGTCCTTTTGGTGGTGCGGATCAGCTGGTGGTGTGTGCGGGTGGCGTTCTTGAGGGCAGTCATGTTTTTTGTAGTCTGGTCGTGTCGCCAGGCTTTTTCGAGGGTGCGGTAGTGTTTCTTGGATGTTTTGAGCTTGTTGGTGAACCACGTGGCTTTCTTGCTGCCGGGTCTGCTGGGAGGGTTCTTCAGTGGTGCGAGGTCGTCGGCACAGTTGGTGAGCCACTGTGTGAGGTTGTGGGCAGCTTCGTTGGGGTCTGTTGCGCTGGCAGGGGGGGTCTGGCTGAGGGAGGTGGTGAGCTGGTCGGCGGTGATCTTGCTCCAGCTCCTGCGTGGAACCTGTTGCGGGTGGTAGTGGGTCGTGGTTCTCCTGAAGCTGAAGTGGGCACAGCTGTGATCGGTCCAGTGAAGTCCGGTGGAGTGGCAGAAGGAGATGTGCTTGCTGGAGGAGAAGACGGGGTCAAGCGTGTGACCGGCGTAGTGGGTGGGGGTGTTCACCAGTTGCTTGAGTCCGAGGTTGGCGAGGTTGTCCAGCAGGGTGGTGGTGTTGCTGTCGTTGTTGTTCTCCAGGTGGAAGTTGAGGTCTCCTAGGAGGATGTAGTCCGAGGAGGTGAGGGCTTGGGGGCTGATGAAGTCTGCGATGTCTTCGCTGAATTGTGTGCGTGGTCCCAGGGGTCTGTAGATGAGGGTGCCTCTGAGGGTGGTCTTGGGGTCAGTGTGTATCTGGAAGTGAAGGTGCTCGGCGGCGGTGAAGGTGCCATAGTGTCTGGACTGTCACTGGCAATTAATTATGAATCTAGGTGGCCACCCCTCAGGAGCCACTGACACAGCACGTATGAAACACCTGTGAATATCCCATAAGATAAAGGACCAGGCACATGGTACCAATCAAGTGCATTTCCTGGATAAGAAGTATGTCTGCTTTGTAGCGTTTGGCTGCCTTTAGCATTGTACCCCCTTTAACAGGGTCTAGAAACCCATTAACATTCCAGGTCAGGAGGCAAACTGTGTCTGTAGTGTTACTGTAGATGGGTCGGTCATGAAGCAGGTCTACAGCTTGAGTAGGGCATCAGTGAGGCAGTCACACGACAGGTGCACATAGCTGCATTGGTGTGTAATGGCATTAAGCTGGTATATGCATGTGTTACGCGAGAGTAGCTGTTCCTATAGGTAGAAATAAGAAACTCCCCACCTTCTCTTGCCCCCTACCTCAAAAACGTGAAGTATCTGTCATGGAATAAACTAGGAACTGTAGTCAACTGGACAACCAAACCCCAACTGGGTCCCATGTACCCTACCTAATACCCCTATCCAGAACATAATCCCACAAAATAAAAGATTACATTTTCGGACGGGCTACGGACTGTCTCTCTGCTGCTGGCACCAGTGTGCCAGATCCAGGGATGGCGAGAGTCTTGGTATGGGACTGGCAGCATAGCATTCTGCAGAGCGACATCTCCGCCATGTGCGCCACAACGGTGTTGGCAGTTGCATCAATCCTCAGTGTTTCGTGGGGATGTCTGGGCACACAGGCGAGCACTTTGCTGGTTGTTGATGGTCATGTCTCTCCTTCAGACACTCCCAGACGACCTCCGGAGTGTCCAAGAAAAGCATACTGCTTTGGTAGAGGACTTTTTATTGTGATGGGAAGAGGAGTATATATGATATTTGGACATGTCTCAGTTTGTGTTTAACGTCTAAAAAGGTGCTTCTCTGCTGTTGTACCTTTACGATATAGTATGGGAAGACCATCACTTTAATTGCGTTACAAAGCAGAATGTCTTGTTTGCGGGAGGTTTACTGTCAGATTGTCACAGACTGTGTAGGAGAAGTCCCTTCCGCCCCTTCTAGGACTCCCCTGATCCTGATGTTATTTTCTGTGAGAGCAATCCTCCGCATCTTTCGCCTGCGTTTCGAGGTGATGGATCGATTTCTGGAGGCCAGTGATCATAGTTTACAGGGTGTGTAGTGTGGCTTTGGCCTGGGAGATGTGGCTCTCAGATTCTGTGTTGCGCAGAAGGGACATGTCCACCTTCAACTAGTCTATCCTCCCTTCCAGGAAGGATGGGGATACCTGGGTTGCGCGCATGATGGAGTTCGACATGTCTGGGGCCAATGGGGTATCTGGCTGCAGGGGGATCCACAGGTTGGTGTCATTGCGGGCCTTTTGTATTTGTCGATGCACCCCGGAGAGGCCTGTGCACCAGCTTGCTTATCTTCTTATGTGGAACAAGGGGACACTAAGTAACGAAAGCCGAGCCTCCAGGCATGGATAGATGGGATCTCAGGGAGGCCTTTAGCCCGCCTCCAGTAGCTAAAGATGCCTGACTGTGTGGAGGGAGTGCGCTACAGTCATCTAGTTCATGCCAGCCTCCGATGTTCTCTGCTTGTGGGCCTTGCGGTCTCCAGTCTGAAGAACCTGTGTCTTGTATGAGGGCCCATACCTAGTCACCTCGTAGCTGCTCATGGGTCCCTGGCTGCAGTGCTTCAGTTAGATCATGAGGGAGCAATTCATGTGCAGGAGTAAACTGTGAAGAAAACCAAGGCCCCACCTGGCTGTGGCCTGTAACAAGGGGGGGCAATCACTGTGGTGGTGGCATGGCAGAGAAGCAGCTGCATACCCTTTATGCTCGGAAGCAGGTTGGTTGCTGTGTTGCCCACTCCGTGCCCGCCCACTTGCCAGAGCTGCAAGTCCAAGCTCTTACTGTGTGTCCAGGCATCGGTGTTTGTTTGCGCTCAGGCTCGTCGCTGTGTGGGTGAAGAAGTTCAGGTGCTCCTGTTGCTGCATATGCCGCTCATGTGGCATGTCTGTTCGCTGCTTCCTCCGTGGCCTCTGATTCTGGCCCTTTTCCCTGGCCCCAGACCTTGAGGGGGAGACCGGCAACCCCCTATAACTACTCCATTTGAAAGGGAGATACACCAGGCCTAAATATCTAGTAGTAGGCTTCCGGATTTAGGTGAGAATTATGGTACAAGACAAGCCCGACATGTACCAGTGAAGCATATTGAATGGTAATCTCATAAGCCTTCGGCTATGATCAATATATTAAGTATACACAGTCATGGATAGATGATCAGTCACTTAGGTGATTACATGCTGCAATTTCTTTGCCAATTTTTAATTATTTCTATTCCGCTCCAAAATTCCCCATAATTGCGAATTTGTTTCGAACTGGATTCCCTCCAGGAATAGATGTTTTATGCAAATTTCTTGGATGCTCAGCTAACTATTACTTTGTCCTGATGATGACCGTGTTTTTTCACATTGGCCGAAACGTCATCGACACACAAATGCGTCCGCAATTGAAGAAGGACGCATTGTTTTGCTTTGTGCGGTTTCAGTTTTGTCCTGAACTCCCTCTGTTTGTATAATTCTTCCAACAGCCACCTGTCCATTTACACACTGTATTGTTCATTCATTCTTTGTTACCAGTGTACTGTTTTGAGCGCCACTGTCTTATATGTTTTAGTATTTAAGGAATTGAATACATTTGTCAAGATTTTATAATTATTTGTTCATGGGTGTCTGCCCTTTTTTTTCCTTCTCCCCTTTTTTCTCTTTTTGCTGACGTTTTCAGTTGGTAAATGTTGTGGTTTGCAATTATGTTTGTTGTACATAGTGATATCTTGAACCCTAGTTAGGATTCATTAAATACCGAGTAGGCCATGCCTTGGCCCACTGATCTCCCCTACCGTGAGGAACATGCCTGGCCTAGCGGTGCACGGACACCATACACTGTTGCAGGTCAAAGCCTGGCCCCGGTCATTCACAGGTGTCTCTTTCCTCAGGCAGGTGTCCGTGGGACCCAAGGAGCCCACTGGATTTGTCAGGATGCAAGACTTTGGTAGAGAGTCAGCGGAGCTCAGTAATGAGCGGCTGCCTTGCTTGGCATCATAGCCCCCCCCCATTTTATGCTTTTTACAATATCACTTTTTGTTGTGCTTCCAGCATTTATTAAGAGTGTGTGTTTGTAGCTTGTCTTCCATTTGGTCTTGTTTCATGTTTATGCTTTAATCCACTGTACTTTGTCAATGTTTGCTTTTCTCAATTTAAATTTCATTTGTGTTTGCAGTATTTATTAACATTGTTTATGTTTCTCCTTTTTCTTCATTTTGGTTGCGTTTTGTGTTTTTGCTTTTACCCGCTTCCCTACCTCGTTGTTTGCTTTGCTGATTTTTGAAAAATACAACAATGCCTTCATTCTATAGGTATTCATTGATCCCTTTTTAGATCTTGCCTAAACAGCGTGCATGTGCTGTTGCAGTAAAGGGCTTGGAGACCCGCAATCATTTCCTATTTTCAGGCTTGCTTGTTAGTCATTGTAGTTGGCTTGTAATTGGGCACTATACTCATTACTAATAGAAAAACTCTCCTTTCTTAACACTCATTCACTGACTCATACCACACATTCAATATAACTTCTATTGTAAAGGTAGAATAGTTGGTTTTAATTATCTGTGAATATGAAGTATTTACTGTTATTGTTGGTCAGAATAAGCAGAAGAAGTGATTTAGAAAAAAATGGAATTGATGTTTTCTGATATCCAGTACAATCCAATAGTGTATATATCATATTGTAACTCTAAATATAATAAATTAGTAATAAATTAGACGTTTCTACATAATGCAGTGTTTGGCCAGGAGGATCGACTGACTCAGCTTATAAAGAGCTGGCTCAGTCATGCTGCAATATTTATCTGCAGCAGTTTATCACTTCCCCAACTCACTTAAAGGATCACGTCTTGGATCTGATCCTAGCAGATGCCAATCGGGTATCGATACGGGACATTGTCCCCCAATGCTGGACGGATCATTCACTGATTTTGTTTTCCCTGTCAGTACCAGCCAATTCGTTAAAATGTGGTAGGACCGACGCTGCCTCAAAGCTGGGTAGACAATGGTCACGACTCCTAAAACAACCGAGTTTGCCAACCCTGCTGCCTGATGGTTCTTCCATGGGCAACAGTGTGGAGGATAGCTATGTAAACTTTAGTCATAACATCTCCAAATCTTTGGATGAACTGATTCCAGTGCGGAAAATTAGAGATAGGGCTAGATTGGCCATGCCTTGGTTCACTAAAGAACTCTTTCAGTCGAAACTCCAGTGCAAACGAGCAGAACGTACTTGGAGGAGACACTATCTTGCTTCTGATAGAGTTCTTTATAAGCAGGTATTACAGAACTATAAAACTCAGATAAAACATGCCAAAGCTACTTTCCTGGAAGAAACTCTACTGACTGCAGCAAATAAATCTCAGGCCTTGTTTAGGGTTGTCAGGGAACTATCGCACCCAGCATGCGCCTCAAAGGACATTCCAGCCTCCCAGCTGCTTTGTAACTCTCTGGCAAAAGCCTTTGAGGACAAGATTACTTTTATCTTGAGTAATCTAGGGTCGTCATCTGTGATGCCCACCCATGCTACGCCTAATCTGGCAGGAGGGACTATCTCAGACATCCAGTTGGAGTTGAAGGCTGGGAGGGCCCAACTGACTAGTTTTCCTCTTCCGTCCTTTGAGGATTTCTGCACGGTGGTGAATGGGATCTCGTCGGGCTCCCCTCTCGATCCACTGCCATCCAAATACTGGAAACTTTTTCAAGAAGAGCTTTTCCCCCCTCTTCATGCCATCTGCTGCCAATCTTTCAGTACAGCTCAAGTCCCAGACTGTTGGAAGTTGGCTGTGGTTTCGCCTCTTTTAAAAAAGGATACACTGGACCCGACCTGTCCAGCAAACTATAGGCCTATCTCCTTGCTTCCTCTACCAATCAAGATCTTGGAAAAACTGGCGACAAAACATCTGTCCAGTTTTTTAGAGACTAACACCTGCTTGGACGAGGCTCAGTTTGGCTTCAGACCAGCCCATGGAACTGAGTCTGCATTGGTGACCGCTTTGGATGACCTTCGTTCGCGTGTCGACTCTGGTCGAGCAGCTTTTTTAGTGCTGCTCGACATGTCGGCCGCGTTCGACACGGTCAACCATGCCATCCTGATCAGGAGACTTGAGGAGGTTGGGGTAGCTGGCCGAACCCTGGACTGGGTGGCCTCCTACCTTAGTAATAGACATCAAGTGGTAGCCTTACCGCCTTACCGCTCGGACATCAGGCAGGTAGGCCAGGGCGTACCGCAAGGGTCGGCCATCAGCCCTATTTTATTCAATCTATACCTCCACCCCCTGGTCAGTATAATTAAGACCTTTGGCATTGCGGTTATCAATTACGCGGACGACACGCAACTTATCTTCTCGTTTGAGGGTAGGGATGCGGTGTCTCAGGAGACCTATCATCGCTGTATGTTAGCGACGTCAGAATGGCTGAGTCTCAACTCATTGCAATTCAATAGCTCTAAAACTGAGGTATTACACTGCTCCTCGGACTGTATCCCTCGTCCTCTGCCATCGGAGTTTTGGCCTCCTTCCGTTCAGGGTACAGGGGCAGCGGCAGTTTCCACTCGGAATCTGGGAGTGCTATTTGAATCCAATCTGCAGCTTGACGCATTTGTCAATAAAACCGTGGCAACGTGCATGCTACTGCTCCGAACACTGCGGAAGATTTTATCCTTTCTTCCGGCCCATGCCCGACCAGAGGTAGTGCGTAGTATCATCTTAAGCAGGCTTGATTCCTACAACGCGCTACTTCTGGGGGCACCGGCTGCCCTAGTGGGTAAGCTGCAACGAGTGCAGAATATGGCGGCTAAGTTGGCTCTATCCAGGCGGCGCTCTGACTCATCTTCCTTAGCACTCCTGGATCTCCACTGGCTGCCTATCTCCCGGCGCATTGTTTTTAAGGCTTTATGTATCGTTTTCAGGGACCTTCATGGCCAGGGACCCCCCTCTTTACAGAGGATGTTCTCCTGGTATGTCCCCACTAGATCTCTTCGTTCCTCCTTGGCATGCCTGGTGGTAATTCCCAAAATCCTAAGGACGCGGATGGGGGGGGCGTTCCTTTAGGTTCACTGCTGCCAAGTTATGGAATGGTTTACCCTTGCCCTTGAGAGCCACTGAAAATCTCCCTTCCTTTAAAAAAAGTTTAAAAACCTACCTCTTCCCCAGATCGGTGTAAAGTCTTAAGGCGGTATAAAGTTGAGTGTTGAGTATGGCAGACCAAGTCAAGCGCCAGGATACCCTAAGGGTGACAGTATAGCGCTATATAAATACGTCATACAATACAATACAATATATGAATGCTAATTGGCAAGAAAGGTCAAACCTTTGCAATAGAAGTTATTTTGAAAGGATGGGTTGAGTGAGTGAATGAGTGTTAAGAAAAGGGAGCTTTTCTATTAGTGAATTCACTTTGAGCCCCTGTCCCTTTTTCAATTAACAGGGCACCTCTCCCATTTGTGCAGAGACTATACATATTACATCACTTCCTTTTAATGTTTTAGAGCATAGACGAAGTACTAATTCATTGTATTTCATTTGTGTCTTTCCGCTACTGTAGCTGTGCTTACGAGAAGCTCTTTTTTCTGAAACATATTTTTTTGGTTTCGTATCAGCAGTTGGCATTTTTTCTTTTGTTTCTGATCGGCATGTGTATTTGTTTTGGTATTGCACCAGTATTAACATTTTTTTTTCATTTCATCTGGTCGATTAGCACCAGTCCAACGTTTGGACAATGTCTAGCTCTTAAAAATTTAATTGTAGAGGCTTCTGCAATGTTTCCCCTAACCCAATGAGACAAATTCATTACTGAGATTGATACCTTAGAGGGGATATTTGGAATGGAGCCAGGCCGCGGAGAATCCACATGACCCGGTAGAGGTTATATGTAGACGTTCCATGCATGCCTCGTGAATCTTTTTCACTGAACACAGGGTATGCACTGGAGTAACGAAAAGTGAGGGGGCCTCAATGCACGATACTTAGGGGGGCCCCCTCCGGGTTCAATCAGGAGCTCTCCCGGCCAGAGTTCAGTGCCGAGGGGGCCCCTTGGAGCTAGGGGCCCCGTCGCACCGCGTGGGCTGCGGGTGCCTGTGTTACGCCCCTGAGGGTATGCCTTCTATTGCCATGTGTTGGCATTAAAGGCAAGTACTTTTACTACACACTGCGCATGGGGGATGCAAGGACCATTGGAAAAGGGGCTTTTGTCCATAATACTCACAAAGACTGGCATCGCGGACTAGCATGGGCACAGGCGCTCTACGAGCTGTGGCCATGTTAGGGCCAGGCCCATTAATTCAAGCAGAAATTTTGCATCTTCAAGATAATTAGAATCAAGTGTAAGGCACAAGTCAGGGGGGTGGTCAAGAGTGAAGGAGTACCAACCTCTGCTAGTTTTAGAAAGAGGATGCTGTCACCCTTTGCCTCCGGCCAAAGACACTCAGCGGAGTTTCCGTTTGTTGTCGAACAGCACTCTCATATCTTTGGTGCCTTGATTTTCTTTACTTTTCTAGTGACTCTTCTGATGGGGCTCCCTTACAGAATGTGAAGAGGGCGACAGATTGACATTAGAGCCCTATTCTCCATGACTGAACAATTTAATGTGAAGCCAGTTTAAAATTGTTAGAAACGGGTTAGCATGGTGCGGAGCGGGTAGGCTAAACTCCAGGGCATTGTGTAAAACATCTGCGCAGCACACACTGGCGACACACAAGGCAGACTACAAAAAGAGACTCCACAACAGGTTGCATGCTTGTGTATTATACTAAATACAGTAGGATGCAATCACTGTGGTGAACACAGAGCCAACTGGCACCAGGTAGTCATTTACAGAGGGGGACTATTTACAGGGCAGGGCCAATCGGGCCGCTGCCAGAATCATCACTAGGCATAAACAGGGTAAATGAAAGTCAGTACTAATATAGGTGTAACCTATTAGAATGGCACATCATACATGACCTTAGGCATGGGACACATTAGTATGAGGCATACAACGTTATCAGGCCTGAACCTAGGACATCACAGAAAACCATTAGGTCAGGCATTAGGCCTACACACATTAGCATAGGGCGTCCTCATCAACATAACAGCATGAGCAACACGTGGGCATAGCATTAGCATAAACAACGCATTATGAACTCGCATGAGGTCTAAACCACCCTAGAATGCGGCATCTCGTTAGCATGAAACCATGAGGCATAACATTAGGCATACAACCCTCCTTGGCATAAATGCGCGAACATGGGGCACCTAAACAACACTTTATGCATCACATTAGGCATCATCATTGGCCATAAGCACAAAATTAGCATGTGGCGCACGACTCCCGGGGGGGGGGGGCCTTCTCTGGGACTCTAACCCTCAGAATTGCCCAATCGTTCCAACTGCCCACTGTCTGGCGGGGCAGTTGTAGAAGATCAAGTTATCACTGGCCCCTATGGTCCTCTTGAAGAGGCCGAAGGGGAGGGGGGCACCGACAATGTACCCCGATGCCTCTTCTGGGTCTCCAAAAGGCACCAATGGTGCAGCTGCCTGCTTTTCTGCAAGGCAGCTGGGATCGATGTGAGCCCCACTCTGGGGCTCCAAAAGAAAAGTAAGGGCCATGACTTTACAGTCGCCGGCATTGCCACTTCTGGGGCCGCTTCCCGGCACAAGGACCAAACACTAGAGTAGTCTCCTCCTTTGGGGTGTGGAAATTCAAAATTTCCCGAACTTTACAATAATGAAGAGGCACTGGTGCACAACGCTTGGAAGGCGGCCCCATCCTCACCTCCCGAATCGGCCCCTGCAGCACTCACCGGCAGTCCTGGGCCTCCTCTTATGCTGCTCCAGAGCTCTCTGGCCTCTCTGGCACATGCAGGGCTTCCCTTCTCCACACAGGGGAGGTCCTGCTCACCAGCCCCGCTCCTCCGTTCTTCCGCTGACACTGCAGCACTTCCCAGGGCATGGAGCGAAGTCTCAGTCGGACCCGCCAACCACGAGGCAGTTCTTCTGGCTTCACCCGGACCCCCTCCTGGGACCCGGGACTTCTGGTCCTCAGCTTGGGGAGGCGAGGTAGGCTCCCGTCCTCCTTCTTGCATCTTCCTCTGGGTGCCAGATGGCAGCGTGGGCTCACGTCTGACGGTCGCTGCGCCTGCGTCTTCCTGGTTCCGGCCCTACCCACAAAGACGTTCTCCTGTCGTCACTGGGGAGGCCTTACGGTGCTCCTAGTGGCTCCAGGCCTGCGGCGGTGATCTTGGTTGATTCTGAAGTGCGGGGTGGGCTCCTGCCTTCAGTTGATGAGGCATCCACCTGCGGGGTAGGCACCCGCTGGCAAGATCAGCGGTCAGTGGGCACTCATCAGTACAGGGCTGCAGTTCCTAGGAACAGTCATCCTCCATAAAGTGGCACTCCTCCTGGGTCAGCGGTCTTCACTCCAGTAAGGGGGCTTTCACTAGCCCTGTGGACAGTAGAGGGGTACAGTAGGGCACAGGGGCCAGCACACAGGCCCATGCGGCAGTACCTCCTGGCAGAGTCTCCCCTGTCATTCAGGTCCATGCTCAGTCTGAGCACATGGTATCCCAGCTCCGTTATTTATACACCCCTCACCCCACCTACCAGAAAGGGCTGGAAGCTTCTAGCAGGTTCCCTGGTGAACCGGTCCCAACTGGTTTTAGGGGAGGTTTAGAGCACCCTGTCTGCCAGGCTTCCCTCCAGAAGCTGGGGGTGGGAAGCAGACAGCTAGACCGCCAACTCACCTCAGGCAGGTGGCACATGTGCAGATAGGAATGGCGTCCATTTTGAAAGTAACATTCACACAATGGTCAAAATAAACCTGCGTACAACATTGCGCAGTATTTAACATTTGCATTTTAGATACATCAACAGGACATGTTTATTCCCACAAAAGCGAAAAATTCAGGGACAAAGGGCCAAGTCCAACAAAAATTAATAAAGGATTCAATTTCCTGTTGAAGATCTCATTAGAACGAACACCCTGCCACAGATTTTGAAACCCTACGTGTCACAAAAAGAGATGAATATTGAATATATGACGTTACATCGCAGTCTTCACACAGTGATACCTTTACAACACGGTACAAAAGGGGGGTGGTGATGGACGGAGCATCTGAACCAATCAAACACTCACACCCAGTCAACAGATCTGGGTTTAATCCATCACCGTTCTTTAGCCCACTCTGCCACCCCAGTTCAGACATGGCCATATGCAAATCAGTCTGACCCTGTGCCTCATGGAAACAGTCCAGCCCGAACTGCCAAGCCATGCCTTCCCTGAACCGGAAACAAGCTTCCGAGGATCGCAGGCATTACAACGCAAGTCGTTACAACGACTTGCACTGGAGGGTGCTGGACTTAGGAATAGTATGATTTACTATTCCAACTCCAGCCTACGTAACAGTAGGGAAGGTGTGGGAATAGTAAATCATGCTATTCCTTAGTGTATAGCGCCATCCAGGTTGTAATGCCTGCATTGTAAACCTATCGCGGTGTGAAGACCACGATGTAACGGTTGTCTCTCATGAAATCATATTTTGAAAAGTTTTTTTCTTGAATCAGGAGATAGTAAAATCTCAAAGAAACACTTCAAATACACATAAAAAAAGAAACAGACTCTTCTATAGAGTGATACTTTCTCTTATCCACAGGGGGGTTGATTGACTGACAACATATCTGTGAATATTGTGTTATCTAAATTGTCACTGGAACATCTCAGTAATGCTTGCTGTAATCCTATTTGTTTGATATGTCCCCGATATTATACATAATGTAAGGCTGTGTAAATAACTGGTGTTCTTATGTACGGTTGATGTGTCGTGTGCTGTTAAAAAAGAAAGGGAAAGAGTCAGTGATAGAGTAGATGTACACGTGAAGCAAATAAACAATTGTCAGGGGATTTTTTTAAACTGAAACTATTGGGAATCTATAATTAACCAGGAGAGTTTATTTTCTTTGTGGCCATAGCAGACGGTCATCCCCCAAGATATCTTCTTTAAGACACAGATGTATGAACCCCAAATCAAACAGGATCACAGTGTTTGACTGCTTCATCGAGAAGAGGAACTCTTCACAACACTAGAGGGGCTTTTTGTCATGGAGGAATATTTTGGAGGGGGAAGGGTATAGGGTGTGGGGGTCTGTTCACTTAACCTGCTGCTAGTAGCTGTGAAGGGCTGAGAAGCTGTTATATATGCTATCAATATAGGGCCACTAATGCCACCAATTCCCCTAAAAGAGTTGCATGTCTTTTTGGGAGAATTCAGTCTCAGGACTAGGGCGGTATCCCTAGGGTGTAAGGGCAGAGTTCTAGCTTTGTTGGGGGCGGAGGGCTTGCCGGGGAATGCTTAAAGAAACATCATGAGATGGGCTGGCAAGTTTAAGAGATGTGGGCCGGTCACTTAAAGAAACCTGATCCGGGAGGGCAGTGTCTGGGTTACTGCCCACAAGCATTTCCTCTATTGCCACGGTGAGTCAGAACTGCTTCCAAATCAGAGGGACTTTTCATTTCCACTCAGACTTGAATTTATATATGTATGTGTAAGTTAAAAAGAGGCCATGCATAACATAAACCCTTTCGCACATGCCTAAATTATTAGGTCTTCTGTAACAGAACATGCACACCTGCCCATACTCAGATCGGACTATTTGCAAATGTGGTTGAATGAAAATGTTAACCATACGCAGTGTATTGAAGGTTTAGTGAGCACGCCTGAGGCATGAAACACTTGTGCAGCATTCTTTACCAACCTCACCGCATAACACTGGCCTCTGGTGCATCAGGCTGATGGATTTCAGCCCCTCTCCACAGCACTGCCAGTCGCCACCATAGTGCATCAAACACAGCTCACTGTTTTGCACATGAAGGTCAGTTGCCTATAGTGTCTCCACTATCACAGCATGTGTGTGAAGGGAAGGAAGGAGACCAGCGACCTTTGGCTAACGGATGTTTGTCAGTCCTAAAAGCACTGAGTATTGAACTACAGCGCTGCTACTCACAAAGTGCAGATCTGGGTGCAGGATGCCAGGTTTTAGTTTGACAGATAATCCGTCCAGTCCTTGTGTGTGGGGCAATGGATCGGGAGGCTAGGGATGTGGTTTAACTGCCAGATCGCCCTACGTTAAACTGGGGAACTAGGTTTGAGTGTTAGCGTCTGCTCAACATCTTGTGATTCTGCTCTAATCACGTAGCCTTCCTTCCCCTACAAAAATGAATGTTTCCTTGTGTAATGTAACTGTTGCTCATGTAAAGTGCTTCAATACCTTTGGGTCGAGTTGGCGCTGTATTTAACTGCAACAAAAGCACTGCACTATTTGATTTTTAAAAAAAGTCCAAGCTCCTCGTCAGGTAGTTAAGGGGGTGGGGGGGGCGTAGGAAGGAGGCAGCTGCAGCCCATGAGAGGAATAAAGTTGCTAGGGGCTGGTGGTGTTCTCCTTGGAACCGCAGGGAGATTGAGTGAACTAGAAGAAGCAGAGAGGACAGAGCGAAAGACAAAGTAGTGCACTGAAGGAAAACATAGGGCCCATGGTGAAAGGATTCATGTAGCAGGGGCAGACTCCAAGGCTGAATGAAGGGAGGGACAACTAAGTTTATTCACCAGCATTTCTAAAGGACAGTAAGAGGAACCAGTGAAAAAATGGCTGTTTTTTTTAAGCCCATATCCTGGATACTACATGTCTCTTTGAGACAGCGCCTGCGCTGCCTTGGCGAGACCTAAAAAGTGCAATGAAGTGGCTACCGATGTTCTGGTCATAGTGCCTTTCCCTCTCTCACCATTATCCATGTTGCCCCTACCAACCATCTAGCCTCCGTATGTTGACCATGTTGACCCTCTGCCTGCCATAACAAAAACAAAAGTGCTATGTTAGGGACACCACTGCCTGCATCCTAGCCCTTTTGTCTTCCACCCGTCTCAACTCTCTCCCTCCGTGGTGCCTCACTTTCCACCCTCCAAAGCTGACCACATCATAGTGCTTTTTAAAAAAAACTTTCCGCTATACTGCACAGCAACCTGCTGCTGTAAAACATGGCTGAAAACATTGACAAAGCCAGTTCCTCGCGTTGGCGAGACCTTTTGGCTTTGTCAATGCTTGTTCAGTTGGCAATTACGTTATTTATATGTATTTTGTTATTTTTCGTATGTATTGTCCATTAAAGGTATTGTCCATTATTACAATATGTTATGCAATAAGAAGGTTGTGTTTTTAGGTTTATTATCTTTCTACAAAATGGAACAGACAGAGCACATTTCAGTAATAACTGAACTGTAAACATCTCTCTTTTTTAGATTGTTTCCACGCATTGTCTATTTTTCATAATTAATGCTTGCTCATCTCCTATTTTTCTTAATGAATGGGTACGGTGCTTTTATTGGAATACGGTGGTGAGAGGTATAGATACCCATGCGTTGTAATTTATGACAATCCCATGGCATAGTCAGGAAATCTTGTCAGAAAGAGCATTAACCTTCCTGTTTCTACACACAGGGAGCTTTGTTGTGTGATTACTTGTTATTCTTTTTTACTTCAACTATTGGAACCATGAACGGAGGAGGTAGCCCTGCTGGACCCTGATTATGTGCTTTAATGATTGCACACATACTTGGCAGCAGGTGCTCAACCCGTTGAGCCACTGCTGTGCACATACTTTTTGTGCAGCATCTTTTAGTTCCTTGCAGTTAAGTTCAAGTTGCATACTGTGCTGCGCAGCAGGTGCTTAATCCAGAGTTACCTCAGCATAGGAGACGCACTATTTTTAAAGCATCTCTTGGACGGTGGGTTTAAATGCATTGCGTGAGGGGGGCCTCCTCATAATGTATGATGTATGGACACAATAATTGAATGTCTGTTTCAAATAAATATGTATTTTATTGGTAACAGTGAACCTTAATTGAAAGCGAACATGTTCGGTGGCACAATAAATGAAACAGTAAAATTAATATAGCTTGAATAATTGATGCTTGCACCAGGGCTTGTATCAGCTGCAGTACATGCTATAAACATGCAAAAGTGGCTATTAGTAAAATGCTGCTAGTGTAATTTTAAAATTGTGTAAAAGCCATGTTAGCATTAGATTTTTCTTTCATTAGAGGATGCTAAAAGCTCATTCACTTTTAAGTATGTACAAGATATGCTCATACATTTTGTGGCCTCCAGGCCAGTACTGATTCCTGTAACAGCAGCTCCGACTTGGGATTCAGTGTGGGGCTGGGTAGCAGAGTCACCAAGTCTTTGGGCATCACCTCAGTGCTAGGCAGCACGGGATACATTTTTGGCTTCACGTCTGTATGTGTTTGTTCCACTGCGGAGGATCTGATGGGAAACTGTGACACACACACACCCCACACAATACAGGTCATCTCCACCTTTGCTCCCAATGGTATTCACCAATGTCTGGATGCTCCTCATGTCAAGAACACAGCTGCCTGCTGCTCCTTAACAGTCTCTTCTCCTGCAGGGCCAGGCACTTGTTTCCCCTCTCTGAGCATACAGGCAGGCTTCTGGTGCAAGAAAGACCTTCAAATGCTTCAGCATGTTATGCAGAGTTCAGGCATTGTCCCATTACCTCTGGGAGACTTGCTGTTTGTTATCCAAACACCAGCCATCGTCACACAGCAGTTCTTTGAGTACTCTGCAAAGCATGCCCTTTGTTGGCCAGGAAGGACTTGGAAAGTGAACAAAGTAGTATTCTTTGGCTCTAACTTTAATGCTAATTGTCCAGATGGGTTGTGGATTCACTTTCATAAGTTTTCAGAACTGGTTTGAGATGATCCTCTTACAAATGATGTTTTCTAGCTGTCCCCCATAAACAGCCTCTGTGCAAGGTGGTGGCAAGTAGCAAGGGGGCTGCCTTCAAGCAGCAGTATGTAAAACATGGGACACTCGGATGTCAGATCTCTTCACATGGCTATCATCAACCTTCCCAAATCAGTAATCAGGGACAGACAAAAGGGAAGGCAGTGCCATGCTTAGAAACATCCTCACCATGAACAATAGAAACTGCAGCCTCACCCCTACAACCTACTAAAGGGCAGTGTTTATGAATAACGAATCAGAAATCCTTTGCTGGTCAGGTCCTTGCTTTAGTTTTATGGGAAGCTGTGTCTCTATTCTCCTTCACTTCCTTACCACAGGTTTGCAGACAATACACTGCCACTGCCACTATCTAGCAAAAAGTTGTCCTCATCCTCATATTGTGCCATATTAAACTAAGTTAATCTGCAATGGGTCCACTGACCCCAGGACTCAGACTCAAACCACACCTACTGTCCTAAGACTATACATGTGTTACACACTTACTGCACACAGATGTCAGTGCAAGGCTCTAGGATTCACATAACAGTGGAACCTTAGACGAGAGGAACCAGTAAGCTCCCTCTTCTTGACACAGGGAAAAACCCCTTATCATACCAATGATTCACAAAACACAGTACTCTGCCACAACTGCATTATGTGATGCACCCAGTGCGTGGGCAGGATTCCATTGCCCACCATGCAGGGATGCTTGGTACACCTCTCCAGGTCACGGAACGGGCTCTGGACCTCATATCCAAGCCTTTGCATACAAGCTAGATTAGCCTGTAGCTATGGCCAACATAATAGTCAGTATACAAGTTTTACAAGTAGTCAGGTTTTCTAGGCAGGGGTACAAGCTCGGTTACCATGCAGGGGACATTACCTCCAGAAGAGAGACTGTTTAAATAGTGTGTACTTGGTTATAGGCTAGTTATTGTTGATGAACGCGCATGGAATTAGGTATACAATTACCACATTAAAATCAGTTCATTCTGGCAGCTCAGCTTCCATACAAATCCCATAAGATCAAAGCCAGTGTTCCAGCAGGAGTTCAATTTTTTCATCATTTGAAAGTCAGCTGGACAAGCCAGACCTGAACGTAACATGTCTGTCAAAGGTTACATAGATTTGTATTAAAAAAAACAAAATCTCTATGTATTGTAAACATTTTTTACTTCCACTTTAACTTTGGCCCTGTACATAAAGCTGCTGCATGCTGCCATAGGACCTATAGTTGAGCTAAGTGGAATGAAGCTTAGGCTCATAGCATGGACTCTGGCCCTAACCATGGGACGGGCCCTTCCTCCAGAGGCTTCTGCACATTACCAAAGGCTGTATGCAGCGGAAATGGTTGGGGAAAGGGTTGAACACAGGGTCTAGCCATTGGCTAGATCCAGCTGTGCGCCGCTGCAGCGCATCCGCAATGGTGCGGGAAACATAGGTCTGTGTGCAATATATATTGTCAAACACTCCAGGTATTCACAGGAAAAAGTATGTTATGGTTAAGGAGTTGAAAGACTGAAAAATAGTTGGTAAAAAAAAGGGCAAAAATGTTCTGATTCCAATTTCAATCTAAAACCACAGAAATTAGGCAGAACTTGTTAGCAGCACAACCAATAAGTAATCCCAACAAAATCACAACATCACAAATCGCGGAACTGTCATCAGGGTGACATTTTATACCACATCACCATTTACATATTTGGTGCCATCTCTATGGGTGGCAATGGCAGTGTAAATCAATACCAACAAAAGAGCATTTTGAAACGAAATGCAATCTCTAGGCATACCAATTTTATTTGAGTAGGCTCAACCCTAACAGTGAAACAGCTATGACCCTGGAAATCTTTATTCTACCGTATTGAAAACACCCCTGAAAAGTCTGGCATTTTACCTATTGCTGAACTAGGGGTGAAGTTATAAAGTTGTAAGAGCCTATTCTGGTTCATGGGTCCATGTGGGGGCTCTCTGCTCAGGTCCAAGTCCTGCACCAACATCCAAGGACATGGAGGTGTGAGTGAACCATACGCTGAAACTCATGGGCAGTAGGTTATGTTCATATGGAGCAGAGTACATGGCCTGATAACTGGAGGACGAAATCACTTGCAATTTTGTAGTAACTTACACATCTGTAGTAAGTCCAGCACTCGCCATGGGCAACCACTTGTCGTGTGATACCCTCTCATGGAAAATAATAGAGATAGGGACGTAAAATAAAAACCCATAAGCAATAATGTTAATTTAAATTATTTAAAACTATAAAAAAATATAAATCATGTTTAGAAAATATAAAATAGTACATGGTTCCTAGTTATTTATAAAATATTTAATGTTATTAAGTATTTTCATTATAAAAAATGTAACATGTTTACATTCTGAACATTTATAAATATATTCAGATTTTGAAATAATGTAATTTTAAAATAGTATGTATTTATCATTTAATCACTCAAAAGTGTACCCTTACACAAAAGTGTAAGTTACCTTCTTGAATCCGGCCCACAGTGTTAAACTGCAGAAGATGTCAGATAATCACTATACAAACAAACTTTCTGATTGTTTCTGAAATGTCACTTCCTTTCAGAAAGTAACGATATGCAAGTAAACAAATGCGTAGCAACAATGATTTTGTGATGTCAGTGGGAAGGTCATGTGTGAGGTCAGTCAGTAGCTGGCGTACATAAACTGATAAAAATACAGATAGACATCCGAAGGGAGTGATTTTTCTAAGGTCTTGTCTAGACAGCGCATGCACTGGCCCGAAGAGAAATATTGGGCTACTTGTATTACAATAGCATTTTGCAATTACCAAATAGCAATGTTTACCCAACTCTGTTTGGTAATCACCAAATGCGAAGTATGTAAATATCATTAAAGATCTTGTGATTCCTTAAAATTGCCAAATAGCGATTAGGTGAATAAGTAATCTCTATTAGGTAATACTACTCCATTTGTTCCTATATGCCAGTGGTTTTGTACTAGCTAATTCGAGATTACTTATTAGTCATTGTAAATTAGGTAATGCAAAACCAAGTGTGCCCGTGCTCCTAAGTCACCCCTGAAGTACCCCCCCAAAGAAAATGTAAACATGTAAAGCACACACGTGCCCTAGGGGCATGTGTGCCCTACATGGCACTTTGAATAATGCATTTTCAAAAATTGCACATGTTTACCATCAACTTGGAGTCGATGGTAATAGTATTTCCTAAATGCAAAATTAGCATGTAGAAAATGCTTGCTACATGTGCATAGAGAATTGCAAATTACGATTCTCTATTTGCAGTCACAATTGTAGGCAATGGCAAAAAATTGTGATTACCTAAAATGCACTGCCAAAGCTTTTCATACATCTTAAAAGACTATTTTGCATTTGCAAATTGCTGAAGTTAGGGATTCACACTGTTTGCTAATGCCCATTTGCTCGCTCTTTTGTCTGTCTCATTTTCTTTGTCACCATTTGTCCCTGACATGCTTGGCCATGCTTCGTCCTGTGTTTAGACCTTCCCCAGAGCATGGACCAAGTACTTATAAACATCCACTGCTCTCATTTTTACGACCATTTTAGGACCATTTGACTTTTTTCTTTCTTTTTCAGCACTCTACACAGTGCTTGTGCTTTTACCAGCTTCATCTCCTCCTACCTGCCCTCATACCCCGTCCACAGATCACCCCCTTCATAATCACTGCTTTTCCTATTGTTGCCTCTTTTCATTTCCCCCACTGCCTCCCTTCTGTCTCTGCTTGCTCTTTTGGACCTCCCGGTGCCTGCCCCATCCACAATCACCTCCTCCCCATCCCCTGTCACTGCTTTTTTCTTCGTTGCTGCTTTCCTTCCCCGCACCTCCTCCCACCAGTCTCTGCTTGCTCCCCTGAACCTCTCTGTGCTTGCCCTGTCCACAAATCACCGTCTACCTCATCACTGCTTTAAACCCCATTGTAGTCTGTTTCGTTCTAGTGATTGGTGGTGGTCTGCCTTTTAATGTCCTGTTGGTGTATAGTTGACGTGCTGATTGGAGCTTGTGTGCACCGTTGCTAATACTTGGCACACCTAGTCTATTTTCCGCACATGTGGGTATGGGTACTAGGCGTATGCATGTTTACACTATATTTGGTCATTCGACAATAGTGTTTATAGCTGGAAAATTCGACCTCAAGTGAATCAGATATGCTTTAAAACAGGGCTTGCCAGAGCTTCTAAAGTACCTGTAATTCCAAAAGCATGTTTCTCCTGTGCAAAATGATTGCACTGTTTGTGTATCACCTTGTTATTTCTCACTTCAAAGAGTGGGACTCTTTATCTTCAAAATTCTCCCGTGGGACACTGTCCTACTTTTTCTGCGTTCACCGGTGAAGTGTTTCTGTGCATCATTGTGGAATTCTCTTCTAAGGAGCCAGGCTGAATCTTGATGTCAACAAGGTCTGCCTGCCCCTCAGTGGCCATTGCAAAAGTAGTTATTTTGATGTGGTTACCAATGCAATGTATGTCCTCATGTTCACTACTGTAAACCAGCCTAACGCTTTGATTCCTTCTTGTCTTTTTGTGCAGTTTTATATAGCGTCAAGACCAGTGGAATGCTTCACTTTAGCTCCAGTTACTTTTTTTGCAGTTTTGTATAGTGCCAACACCATCCGAAGCTCTAGGAGCACGTTACATTAGCAACAGTTACTTTTTATGGGCAGTTTTATAAAGCGCCAACACCACCTGAAGGTATTGGAGCACTTGGAAATGAAGTGATTTGCCCAGAATTAAGGATGTTTAGCCGAAACCGAAACTCCAGCTCTATAGGCGGCAGCTCTGGCTCTTACACCACACACTCTTCCAAGAGGACCCCACATCGTCTCCCTAGCATTGGCCTTGGTTCCACATTTTGGGCCAGATGTAGGTAATCTCGATTTACCTACTCTTAAATACCGAATCATACCGATTCGGGATTTAAGAGTAGGTAAATGGGATGTAGGTAATTTCTCTTTTTAAATTACCGAATCGGTAAGATTCGGTAATTACCGAATCGGTATTTACCGATTCGGTAATTGCCATTCATTCCTATGGGCCTGGAGGCCCATAGGAATGAATGTCAATTACCGAATCGGTAAATACCGATTCGGTAATTGGGGGGAACATTGAAGGGTGGCAGGGTGTCACTTTGACACCCTGTTGCACCCCTCAATCGTGTATGGGTGCACATGTTGCAGACATACATGCCCTAAGGGCATGTATGTCTGCAACATGGCAGCGTTTGAAAAGCAGAAAAAATGCTTTTTCAAGGCTTTTCATTATTTACCACCAACTTCTAGTTGGTGGTAAATAACAAATTCTTAAAGCCCTGTAGCACTGATTACAGTGCTACCTACATCTCATAATACAGATTCGGTAATTTTACCGAATCTGTAAAATTACCGAATCTGTATTTTAGGTGGCCTTACATCTCATTTTCCAAATACCGGTCGGTAACGGCCGAAATTACTGAATTTCGGCCGTTACTGACCAGTATTTGCCTACCGATTTTGGAAAAGGGGGGTGGTGATGGACAGAGTTTCTGAATGATGCAGAATACTCTTACCAAGTCAAGAGATCATGGTTTTAATCCATCACCGTTTTTTTAGCTCACTGCACCATCCCAGCTCAGAACCTGGCTATATGCAAATTAGTCTGTTCCTGTCCCAGTGCATGATGGGAACAGGGCAAACCAAACTACCAAGCCAATTCTTACACTGGAAAGGAAACAAGCTTCCGGGGACTGGTTTCTGGCATCACAGCCTTCTTCGGCCCGGCTTGCTTGAATCCTGATGGTGCAATGAGCAAGGGACTCACGTCTGAGTATACCCTCCCACACATAGTGTGGATAAACCGATTTTGGAAAAGGGGGGTGGTGATGGACAGAGTTTCTGAATGATGCAGAATACTCTTACCAAGTCAAGAGATCATGGTTTTAATCCATCACCGTTTTTTTAGCTCACTGCACCATCCCAGCTCAGAACCTGGCTATATGCAAATTAGTCTGTTCCTGTCCCAGTGCATGATGGGAACAGGGCAAACCAAACTACCAAGCCAATTCTTACACTGGAAAGGAAACAAGCTTCCGGGGACCGGTTTCTGGCATCACAGCCTTCTTCGGCCCGGCTTGCTTGAATCCTGATGGTGCAATGAGCAAGGGACTCACGTCTGAGTATACCCTCCCACACATAGTGTGGATAAACCGATTTTGGAAAAGGGGGGTGGTGATGGACAGAGTTTCTGAATGATGCAGAATACTCTTACCAAGTCAAGAGATCATGGTTTTAATCCATCACCGTTTTTTTAGCTCACTGCACCATCCCAGCTCAGAACCTGGCTATATGCAAATTAGTCTGTTCCTGTCCCAGTGCATGATGGGAACAGGGCAAACCAAACTACCAAGCCAATTCTTACACTGGAAAGGAAACAAGCTTCCGGGGACCGGTTTCTGGCATCACAGCCTTCTTCGGCCCGGCTTGCTTGAATCCTGATGGTGCAATGAGCAAGGGACTCACGTCTGAGTATACCCTCCCACACATAGTGTGGATAAACCGATTTTGGAAAAGGGGGGTGGTGATGGACAGAGTTTCTGAATGATGCAGAATACTCTTACCAAGTCAAGAGATCATGGTTTTAATCCATCACCGTTTTTTTAGCTCACTGCACCATCCCAGCTCAGAACCTGGCTATATGCAAATTAGTCTGTTCCTGTCCCAGTGCATGATGGGAACAGGGCAAACCAAACTACCAAGCCAATTCTTACACTGGAAAGGAAACAAGCTTCCGGGGACCGGTTTCTGGCATCACAGCCTTCTTCGGCCCGGCTTGCTTGAATCCTGATGGTGCAATGAGCAAGGGACTCACCTCTGAGTATACCCTCCCACACATAGTGTGGATAAACCGATTTTGGAAAAGGGGGGTGGTGATGGACAGAGTTTCTGAATGATGCAGAATACTCTTACCAAGTCAAGAGATCATGGTTTTAATCCATCACCGTTTTTTTAGCTCACTGCACCATCCCAGCTCAGAACCTGGCTATATGCAAATTAGTCTGTTCCTGTCCCAGTGCATGATGGGAACAGGGCAAACCAAACTACCAAGCCAATTCTTACACTGGAAAGGAAACAAGCTTCCGGGGACCGGTTTCTGGCATCACAGCCTTCTTCGGCCCGGCTTGCTTGAATCCTGATGGTGCAATGAGCAAGGGACTCACGTCTGAGTATACCCTCCCACACATAGGGGCCGATTAGGATGGCGGACGGAAATGGGTACTGTCCGCCATGGTGGGGGAAATTTTACTCCCGGCTGCGCCGCGGAGAAACCGCGGTTGGGATTAGGATATTCATGTCACGAAACTCCGACCGCGGCGGACGGATCACAACCAACACCGTCCGCGGTGGACGGAACACAACCAAGTCCGTCCGCGGCGGACGGAGTCCAATGAACAACCACTGCCGCGGACGGAAATGACCGCGGAAAATAAAACATGTACCGCCATACCTGAGAATACTCCGTGGCCGCAATTAGGATAAATCCGCCCGTACCACGGAACTCACAGCCATCCACGTCCGCGGCGGAAACAATGCTACGAGAACCACAGCATCAGGGCGGAAGGCCAACACGCACAACATCCCTAGCGCCTAACAAATGTATGAAAGTGCACCGCAAGTCCTAAGCAAACATACGAACATTGACAAGGCCCCCCCCCAAGCACAAGCCACCATGACACTTCCCAATTATCCAATAATGCACACAAGTCAACACGCCCACCTACCACCTGACTCGCAACAACCATTGAGACACGACTACAAAAAGACACCCCCACACAACCACAATCCCTTGCACCACAGCATTGCTGCCAGCAAGAGGGCCATTCGAGACACTGCTAACTCACATAAAATCACATAGAAGACACCCACCCACCACCCTACCACACAAACACCCACCACACAAATCCTACACATCACACACCACACACCTGCACCTCCCAACTCACTCAACTCACACACTGAGCACCACACACCATGGCACCCAAAAAAAAAACCAAATTCACGGAGACAGAGTTGCGGGTAATGGTAGATGAAATTATCCGTGTGGAGCCCAACATCTTCGGGGCCCAAGTCCAGCAGACGACCGTGGCGCAAAAGAACCACATGTGGGACAGGATCGTCACTCGGGTGAATGCATCGGGGACTGTGCCGAGGACCAAGCACGACATTCAGAGGCGGTGGCATGACCTTAAGACCAGGGTCAAGGGCATCCGAGCGAAAAACCACGCCAGAGCCAATCTTACTGGCGGTGGCACACCCCCGGAGCCCATACCCTACACCGATTGGGAGGAGAAGGTGCTGGTGATACTACACCCAGAGAGCCTAGACGGCCTTGACGAAGGAGAAGAGACTGGTGAGTACAAACCAAGCACCACGATATGGTCAGGCTCACACAACTGAGAATAAACATCCCCCACGCCCCAACCCATGCACGTCGGACACCAACACACTAACATGTCCATGGCTCCCAACAGGCCCCCATGTTCACGGGGAGGGTGGTGGTGGTGGTGGAGGGTGGGGTGTGTGAGAGGCCCAAACTACAACTCCCAACAGGCCCCCATGTTCACGGGGAGGGTGGTGGTGGTGGTGGTGGTGGAGGGTGGGGTGTGTGAGAGGCCCAAACTACAACTCCCAACAGGCCCCCATGTGCACGGGGAGGGTGGTGGTGGTGGTGGTGGTGGAGGGTGGGGTGTGTGAGAGGCCCAAACTACAACTCCCAACAGGCCCCCATGTGCACGGGGAGGGTGGTGGTGGTGGTGGTGGTGGTGGAGGGTGGGGTGTGTGAGAGGCCCAAACTACAACTCCCAACAGGCCCCCATGTGCACGGGGAGGGTGGTGGTGGTGGTGGTGGTGGAGGGTGGGGTGTGTGAGAGGCCCAAACTACAACTCCCAACAGGCCCCCATGTGCACGGGGAGGGTGGTGGTGGTGGTGGTGGTGGAGGGTGGGGTGTGTGAGAGGCCCAAACTACAACTCCCAACAGGCCCCCATGTGCACGGGGAGGGTGGTGGTGGTGGTGGTGGTGGAGGGTGGGGTGTGTGAGAGGCCCAAACTACAACTCCCAACAGGCCCCCATGTGCACGGGGAGGGTGGTGGTGGTGGTGGTGGTGGAGGGTGGGGTGTGTGAGAGGCCCAAACTACAACTCCCAACAGGCCCCCATGTGCACGGGGAGGGTGGTGGTGGTGGTGGTGGTGGTGGAGGGTGGGGTGTGTGCGACAGGAAACAGAAATGTCTACAAATCAATGTAACCATGTACTGTCCACATTACTGACCAGCTCGATCTTGTCCCTCAGGTGATCGTCAACTGACTGGGGAAAGCAGTACCCGGCCGCCAGCCTCGCCTCCCACACCTACAGGACTCTCTGCTGACGACGACACAGGCAGCTCCGGGGCGGAGGATGGAGCGGGACCAAGCACGCAGCCAGGGCCATCTGGCTCACAGGGACTCCCGGGACCGACCAACGTCGCATGTGTGACTCCCGCGGCACCTGTCTCTGTGATCTGCACAGTCCCCACCACCACCAGTACCACCAGTACCACCAGTACCACCACTACCACCAGCACCACGACTCCTGCCGGTGCCACCCAGCATGACCCAGCGCGCAACGCTGGTCCAACGGCCCCACACACAAGCAGGGTGAGTGGGCCACAAACACAGGCAACGGGACAACTGCCAATCAGGCGAGCCACACACCGCCGGTCAGAGGAGGGACAGCTACCCGAGCCAGTGGCACAGTCCCTACAAGCTCTTGCCAGGTGCCAGGCCTCATACGACCGGTCCCAGGCAAACGCTGATCGTGTTCACCAGGACTCAGTGGACAACACCAACATCCTGCGCGAGATCTCTGGCATCCTTGGCCAGATGTTGGTGATCATGGGCCAGCAGGCAACGATGTGGAGGGAATGGGTTGGCCGGAACAACCCCCCCCCCCCTCCACCAAGTGTGTCAGCGCCACCGCCACCGACACCTCCGCCTCCCCCGTCACCTCCGCCTCCGCCTCCACCGCCGCCACCACCACCTGAGCCCCTGGCGACGGATGTGGCCCATCACCAACCTGCCCTCCCAGCTGACTCTGTACCACCTCCGAGACGGAGGGGGCGGCCGAGGCAGGAAGTGGCTGAGAGCAGTGTTGGAGCGCCAGGCACACGCTCCAAGAGGGGACGACCTTGACAATGCCACTGCCTGTGCCAGACATTCACCCTGCAAACCATCCTGTCCCACATAGACAATCATTGCCACTGGTCTGCTGGACTAGCCTGACACCCCCCAATGTGGTGTCAGCACGGACATTTCATCTGCCATTACCTTCAACTCCAACTCCCTCCCCCCCACTTACTTGTAAATATTCACCAGCACAAAAGCACAACCTGTCAATAAATTGCATTTACTCACACAATGATGTTTTGCCTCCATGTTTATTCACATGATTGCCATCAGATACAGACGTAAACAGGTACAGGGATCATAGTCGCACATGATCATGGCGCTGCGGGAGTGACCTAGAGAAAACCAGAGACAGCAAACACACGTCACTAAAGAGATTCACACACATCACAACACAATGCACAGCAACATTACACAAACGACAACCATCACACAAGCATGGGATGGGAGCACACACATCATGGACACTCCTATGTCCAAAGACATGAAGACACACATGTGCAACCATCACAAACCACACCCAGCTGATTAACCCCATATCCACACAACACCAGAAAACATACATGAGCCATTGTCAACCGCCACTAGAGGTAGATACTCACATTCAAGGGAAGTAGCGATCAATGAGCTGGCGCCTCTGGTCCACACCTTCCTCCTCACCACTATCCTCATCAGTCGACATGGGTGGGATGGGAGGCCGAGGAACTCCTTCGTCTTCAGGGTCCAACAGCAGTTCAATGTTATTGCGTACTGCCAGGTTGTGGAGCATGCAGCAGGCAATCACGATCTTGCATACTTTTCCTGGTGAGTAAGGCAGGGCCCCTCCGGTCTTATCGAGGCACCGAAACCTAGACTTGAGCAGTCCAAAGGTACGTTCGATGACTCTCCGTGTCCTTCCATGTGCCTCATTGTACCGCATTTCACCCGCCGTCCTCGGATTACGTAGGGGACTGAGGAGCCAGGGCCGGTTTGGGTAAGCCGAGTCGCCTATGTAGGGGGATGACAGAGACAAACATCAGAACAAGATATGGTGGGTACCCCATGCAACACAGAGATCACAAGAGTCCCCACTGCACACTCACCAACAAGCCACGCTTGACCGGGTGGCAGATTTGCCATGAGTCGTGGGACATTGCTGGTTCGCATGATGTGGGCGTCATGTGCGGATCCAGGAAATCTTGCACACACATGGGAGAGGATGTTGCTCGCCAGGCACACCACCTGCACGTTCAGCGAATGAAAGTGTTTTCGATTCCTGAACACTTGTTCGCGTGCCCGTGGTGGAATGAGCGCGATGTGCGTGCCATCAATTGAGCCCACAACGTGAGGTATATGGCCCAGTGCATAGAAACCAGCTTTGACAGCTGGCAACTCTTCCGGACGTGGGAAATGTATGTACTCATCCTTGTACAGCATCATAGCTGTTAACACATCCCGAAGAACCGTGCTGAACATGGCCTGTGACATACCCCCGGCACCTCCAACTGTATACTGAAATGTGCCAGTAGCGAAGAAATGTAGTACCGCCATGACCTTTGCAGTGGGTGTAAACGAGCCAGGATACGTTCTACGTGGCTGCAGATGAGGAGACAATTGAGCCACAAGCTCCAGCAACCGACGTCGATCCAGCCTGAATTTCCGAATCACCTCCTCGTCTACCATATCCTCCAGCAGAGTGTATGGGCGATGCACATTTGGAGCCCTCCTGTGTGGGAGAGAGATGTAACTTAGGTCAACTTACAAACGACGCATACGTGTACAACTCCATCACATGTGTACCTTACTGACAAAACTTCAGTCGTCACCCTAATGTATCGTAGACACATCACAGACACTCATGCAACTGCATGCACACAAACGATAAGTTTACACACGCCATGTCATCAAGCACAAATGCCACCACCAATGATGATGTGCATACGGTAATGACATGCATGGTGACAGAACGTATAAATCACATACACGGAATGCATGTGTACCACCACCACTGTAGTCACCTCGACACAACAAGAAACTGACAACAGATGCATTAATTGGCCACACAGCCGTGATGTACTGTGTAGTTGTGAAGATGTAACAACGTCTGTAGGGTCAAACCCGACGTCAACACGTACAAATGCACATCTGTTGCCCATTGTGTGCCGACCGATGTCCATTGTATGGACACACATGCTATATTGTATGACATATGACCTTTCACAATCACGCTCACATCCCTCATGACGCAACTGCACACAACACATCACGGTGCAGCGTCTGACAAGATCACATATTTGGCGCCGCCATGGCGGTGCTCAACTTCCGCTACTTCCCAAAGGCCATATGCGGCCCTCGTCCCTCTTCCCATTGGCTGCATGTGCAGGGACCGTCACGGGCACACATCGGCAACCGCACGTGCAAGCTTCAGGCACGGATGCTTCAGTTGCAACAATGTACTATCACTGGCGCCTCCATGGCGGTGCACGTACACAGCGGGGGAGGTGCAGGCCTATACACCCTGCAGATGTACTCAATGGACATGCCAGTTCATGACCCCCCTTACAGTCACCTTGCATCATCCACCGTACACCGGCCGGAGCGGCCGGCCCATGAACAACCGCCGTGCCCGGCCATGAACAACCGCCTGTCCCGGCCATGAACAACCGCCGGTCCCGGCCATGAACAACCGCCGTGCCCGGCCATGAACAACCGCCGGTCCCGGCCATGAACAACCGCCGGTCCCGGCCATGAACAACCGCCGTGCCCGGCCATGAACAACCGCCGGTCCCGGCCATGAACAACCGCCGGTCCCGGCCATGAACAACCGCCGTGCCCGGCCATGAACAACCGCCGGTCCCGGCCATGAACAACCGCCGGTCCCGGCCATGAACAACCGCCGTGCCCGGCCATGAACAACCGCCGGTCCCGGCCATGAACAACCGCCGTGCCCGGCCATGAACAACCGCCGTGCCCGGCCATGAACAACCGCCGTGCCCGGCCATGGCGGTTGTGTTCATGGCCGGGCACGGCGGTTGTTCATGGCCGGGACCGGCGGTTGTTCATGGCCGGGCACGGCGGTTGTTCATGGCCGGGCACGGCGGTTGTTCATGGCCGGGCACGGCGGTTGTTCATGGCCGGGACCGGCGGTTGTTCATGGCCGGGCACGGCGGTTGTTCATGGGCCGGCCGCTCCGGCCGGTGTACGGTGGATGATGCAAGGTGACTGTAAGGGGGGTCATGAACTGGCATGTCCATTGAGTACATCTGCAGGGTGTATAGGCCTGCACCTCCCCCGCTGTGTACGTGCACCGCCATGGAGGCGCCAGTGATAGTACATTGTTGCAACTGAAGCATCCGTGCCTGAAGCTTGCACGTGCGGTTGCCGATGTGTGCCCGTGACGGTCCCTGCACATGCAGCCAATGGGAAGAGGGACGCTGGCCGCATACGGCCAATCGCAAGTAGCGGAAGCTGTGCACCGCAACAACAGGGCCAGTCATTGGCCCATTTCACGATCACGCTTCCAGGGCTGACCAATTGCTGGCGACGTATGCCACTGACACGTGCTGAGGGCCCTATATATGTGTCTTGGCCAAAATGAAACTTCCTACCCTGGGGACCAGTGCTGCCTGTGACCATCACCTCGACCTGCTGCTGCTGCTGCTGAGCTGACCACCGACTGCTGCCTGTGACCATCACCTCGACCTGCTGCTGCTGCTGCTGAGCTGACCACCGACTGCTGCCTGTGACCATCACCTCGACCTGCTGCTGCTGCTGCTGAGCTGACCACCGACTGCTGCCTGTGACCATCACCTCGACCTGCTGCTGCTGCTGCTGAGCTGACCACCGACTGCTGCTCTAGTGCCATACTCCGTGATCTTGCCATGTCGAGTGGCAAAGAGATCCGGTCTCGACCCTTCACCTCCGCGGAGCTTGATGTCCTCGTGGACGGTGTACTCCGCAACTATGGACGCCTCTACGGCGCACCGGGACGGGTGGTAAGTGCAGTGTGGGACATGTTGGTGTGCATGAGGGGGCCAAATGATCAGGCCTATTTATATCTTAGCTGTGTAGTGTGGGCTAGACATATGTTCCTGATTGTGCATGGCTGCTGACAGTAACGTCTTGCCCCTATGTGTGTGACAGGCCACCTGTCCACTGACTTAAACCCTTTTGTCTCCCATCATGGTAGGTCAAGCTGCACCTTCGCAAGGACCTGTGGAGGACCATAGCACGGGAAGTACGGGCATTGGGGGTGTGCAACAGACGACATACACACTGCCACAAACGCTGGGACGACATTTCCAGGCTGAGCAAGAATGTAGCGGAAGTAACACTGGGCCTGATTCCAAGGACGCCCCGTCTGGCCCGACGCTCCATGACCCCTCTCATGCATCGTATCATTGCAGTGACGCATCCTGAACTGGCCGAACGTCTGAGTGCCGATCAACAGCAAACTAGCGGTGAGCATACTGTCTGTGTAGGAAACTTGTGAGTGCTATGCATGTATTGGTGCACAGACACACTATTGAGTTCCGTGTTGCGTATGTATGCCTGTGATGGCATTTTGGTCCCATTGGGTGGTACTCATTTGACATCCAGGTCCGCCATGTTGACACGCCACTTGCTTAGTAGTTGAGTGTTAAAGCACATCCCCTAGTGGTCCATGGCCCCATGGCAGAAAATGTGAGGATGACTGGTAGGGGTGGGCCATGTGCAGGATGAGGGCTCATGAACCTTTGTCTGCTATGTGATTTGGCTATCCTGTTCCTTCTGTACGTGAGTGTGCCCATGACTCACACATCTTTTCTGTGCATTTCAGCTTTGACAGAGGACACTCAGCCACAGACGGTGGAGAGTAGCCGAGGAAATGAGTCCGGCTCAGACTTCGCACACACGCAGACTGACACGGAGGAGGCCAGCGCCGGAGAGGGGGACAGGACCGTCCCTGAGGACTCGCATGTGGAGACACCATCGTCCTCCTCGTCGGACACTCTTGGTGAGCCTGCACTGTTGTCACAGACTGGGAGTGGGCACTCATCACCTTCTGTCGGAAGACAGCACACAGGGCCCACACTTCCGCCAACTGCACCATGTATTGTTCGTGGCCGGAGGAGTAGGGGGAGCAGAGTGGCGTTCGGTGCAGGCACCGCTGCCCCTGCCACGGTGAGCCAAAATGCACTGTGTGCTGAGGCCGTTGATCTGCTGCGACAGCTGTGTGTGGGTCAGACCAATATGACAAATGCTTTCCAGGACCATGATAGGAAGTTGGGGCAGGTGGTGGCATTCATGGAAGGGATGCATGGCGATCTTGCAGGTCTACACAGGACAGTGCAGTCATTGGCAAGCAGTGTGTCGTCTGCAATAGTACAGTCGAATGAACAGGGTGCTACTTCTGTTTCCCCATCTACACCGCTGGATGTCTCAGGGGGTAGTGATTATTCAGAGCAGGACTCAAATACAGGTTATTGCACTAGAAGCAGCGTCAGACAGCACGTCAGGGCACGCAGGGCACAGACCCCATCCCCTAGATCAGCTAAATCTGTTCACGTAGACAACGTCAGATGCACTGGAGTACACACACAGGATCCACAAGTGTTGTTGGGGGACATGCCTTCCGGAGCTACACAGGCATTCAACACGAAAGGTACTCTGAAGGCAAGGGATACTCACATGTCCATGGACTGTTCCTTGGACAAGGCCAGTCAGAAGACAAAGGCACCTGCTAAGAGCAGGGAGACTCCCAAGAGCAGGCCCACAGCAGAGGTAAGGGACACTCCCAAGGACAGTGAGAAGACTAAGGCACCTACTGAGAGCAGGGAGACTCCCAAGAGCAGGCCCACAGCAGAGGTAAGGGACACTCCCAAGGACAGTGAGAAGACTAAGGCACCTGCTGAGAGCAGGGAGACTCCCAAGAGCAGGCCCACAGCAGAGGTAAGGGACACTCCCAAGGACAGTGAGAAGACTAAGGCACCTACTAAGAGCAGGGAGACTCCCAAGAGCAGGCCCACAGCAGAGGTAAGGGACACTCCCAAGGACAGTGAGAAGACTAAGGCACCTACTAAGAGCAGGGAGACTCCCAAGAGCAGGCCCACAGCAGTGGATAGGAACACTCCCAAGGACAGTGAGAAGACTAAGGCACCTACTAAGAGCAGGGAGACTCCCAAGAGCAGGCCCACAGCAGTGGATAGGAACACTCCCAAGGGCAGGGACACACACAGGGAGCAGGTGTCTGCTGGAGGCAGGTGCACCACAGACGACAAGTCTGCTGGCAGGAACAGGGCGGCGAGCAGGGCACAGGCTACATCCAGAGACAACACTCCACCTAAGGATAAGGCACAACCTACGGACAAGGCATCTAGCATGGACAATGGCGCTATCAAGGACAGGCATACTTCACCCCTGGCTGCACTGAGGCTGATGTTTTCTACTAAACGCCAAACTGATGTCTCCGCGGCGGAGTCCCCCCATACCTCCACTCCCATCCAGGCCAGTCAGAAGCAGAGGAGGGTGTCCCCTGTTGTTGCATCCCCCATTACACATCATTCCGAGTCCAGGCGGCAGGCACAGAGCAAACGACAAGCAGGCTCCAGCACCTCCCCCGAAACCAGATCCCCGGCAGCAGTTGCTCCACCTATGCTGGGTGGTGATTCTTTGGAGTCCCCACCACTTGGCAGTCCTGTCCTGTCCAGGGTGCACTCACACCTCCCTAAGAAACGCAGACACACACCATTGACACCTGCCAACCCCGATTTGGCTCTAGGTGAGCTATCCCCAGCTCCCAGGCCCACCCTGCCTCCTGGCCCATACAGCCCTGTGGCTCATCATTTCAGTTGTCCCAGTGGCGCTGGTGCAGTTGACTCTCATGTATCAGATGGTGGCACAGTGTCAGTTGTGCCCTCTCCTGTTACAGGTCCTGGCAGTGTATCTGGGTCTATGGCTCACGTGTCAGTTAGAAGATCTGTGGCTGTGTTGCACACTCCTGTTTCTGGTGCTGGCAGTCTGTCTGGGTCAGTGGCTCACGTGTCAGTGACTACATCTGTGGCTGTGTCTCACACTCCTGTTGCTGGTGCTGCCAGTGTGTCTGGGTCCGTGGCCCATGTGTGTGTCACTCGGGCTGTGGCTGTGTCTCACACTCCTGTTGCTGGTGCTGCCAGTGTGTCGGGGTCCGTGGCCCATGTGTGTGTCACTCGGGCTGTGGCTGTGTCTCACACTCCTGTTGCTGGTGCTGCCAGTGTGTCTGGGTCCGTGGCCCATGTGTGTGTCACTCGGGCTGTGGCTGTGTCTCACACTCCTGTTGCTGGTGCTGCCAGTGTGTCCGAGGCAGGTAGTTCACGCAGTCCCCCTGAATCTGTGATGTGAGGTGCTGTACACTTCACTCAAATGTTACTTCACATGGTGTGTCCATTGAGAACTGCGTGGCACTCTTGTGGTCCCTGTGACGGGTTGGTAGGGACACGTAGTTGTGCTGCCTCTGATGTACCTGCTCTGTAATGCACAATGCCCTATTGATGCTCTGATACTGCATGCTGACCTCTCGTTACCTGCTGTGATGTACCTGCTCTGTACTGCACAATGCCCTGTTGATGCTCTGATACTGCATACTGCCCTCTCGTTACCTGCCTATGATGTACCTGCTCTGTACTCTACAATGCCCTGTTGATGCTCTGATACTGCATGCTGCCCTCTCGTTACCTGCTGTGATGTACCTGCTCTGTACTGCACAATGCCCTGTTGATGCTCTGATACTGCATACTGCCCCTCTCACGTGCTGCCTCTGATGGGCCTGTTCTGTGCAATGGACTGTTGATGCACTTTGCCCCTCTCACGTGCTGCCTCTGATGGGCCTGTTCTGTGCAATGGACTGTTGATGCACTTTGCCCCTCTCACGTGCTGCCTCTGATGGGCCTGTTCTGTGCAATGGACTGTTGATGCACTTTGCCCCTCTCACGTGCTGCCTCTGATGGGCCTGTTCTGTGCAATGGACTGTTGATGCACTTTGCCCCTCTCACGTGCTGCCTCTGATGGGCCTGTTCTGTGCAATGGACTGTTGATGCACTTTGCCCCTCTCACGTGCTGCCTCTGATGGGCCTGTTCTGTGCAATGGACTGTTGATGCACTTTGCCCCTCTCACGTGCTGCCTCTGATGGGCCTGTTCTGTGCAATGGACTGTTGATGCACTTTGCCCCTCTCACGTGCTGCCTCTGATGGGCCTGTTCTGTGCAATGGACTGTTGATGCACTTTGGCCCTCTCACGTGCTGCCTCTGATGGGCCTGTTCTGTGCAATGGACTGTTGATGCACTTTGCCCCTCTCACGTGCTGCCTCTGATGTACCTGCTCTGTACTGCACAATGTCCTGTTGATGCTCTGATACTGCATGCTGCCCTCTCGTTACCTGCTCTGATGTACCTGCTCTGTACTCTACAATGCCCTGTTGATGCTCTGATACTGCAACCTGCCCTCTCGTTACCTGCCTATGATGTACCTGCTCTGTACTGCACAATGCCCTGTTGATGCTCTGATACTGCATGCTGCCCTCTCGTTACCTGCTCTGATGTACCTGCTCTGTACTCTACAATGCCCTGTTGATGCTCTGATACTGCATACTGCCCTCTCGTTACCTGCCTATGATGTACCTGCTCTGTACTGCACAATGCCCTGTTGATGCTCTGATACTGCATGCTGCCCTCTCGTTACCTGCTCTGATGTACCTGCTCTGTACTGCACAATGCCCTGTTGATGCTCTGATACTGCATGCTGCCCTCTCGTTGCCTGCTATGTTGTACCTGCTCTGGTGCCCACTTTGCCCATGCTCACGCATACACTGTGATTTGACCCCTATTTTGGACAATAAAGGTAGTCTATCAAGTCTCGTGGTCTGTCGTTGCCATTCCTGCTTGCGTACTGCAAATGTGTATTCGTATATGCTTCTCATCAGTGGTTTCGGTAACATGACACTCCCCCTCCCTACGTCACGTCCCTTGCTGGTATTCCCCTCCAGACAGCCAATGGTTTGTACCTTACCTGCGTCGTCGTCCATAGTAGGCCATGACTAGGACGTGGTGGATCGCGAAGAGCATCGGGAAAGCGTGTAGCGCCGGGTCCATGGTGGTGGTCAGCTTGCGGTGGGTATCTCGGCTGTGTCACCTATGTTCGCTGTGGGGATTCCGCCGTGTTAAGACAGGTTGTTTTTCCGCTGCGGTTTTATGTGTGTTTTCCGCCATCTTGATTTGGGGGACGGTCTTAGACGTCAGTGCGTACGGCGGAGCGTCCGGATGTGTTCCGTCCGCCGCGTGGTCGTGTGTAGTTGGCCGGCGGAGCGTGCTTTTCCGTCGCGGACGGAAATTTGACACGTTTTCCTATCCTGATATGGCGGACGGAGTATCCGCGGCAGGCGGACACGGAAAAGGCTTTTTCCGCCTACTCCAGGGCCGCGGTGGCTCTTCCGTCCGCCATCCTGATCGACCCCATAGTGTGGATAAACCGATTTTGGAAAAGGGGGGTGGTGATGGACAGAGTTTCTGAATGATGCAGAATACTCTTACCAAGTCAAGAGATCATGGTTTTAATCCATCACCGTTTTTTTAGCTCACTGCACCATCCCAGCTCAGAACCTGGCTATATGCAAATTAGTCTGTTCCTGTCCCAGTGCATGATGGGAACAGGGCAAACCAAACTACCAAGCCAATTCTTACACTGGAAAGGAAACAAGCTTCCGGGGACCGGTTTCTGGCATCACAGCCTTCTTCGGCCCGGCTTGCTTGAATCCTGATGGTGCAATGAGCAAGGGACTCACGTCTGAGTATACCCTCCCACACATAGTGTGGATAAACCGATTTTGGAAAAGGGGGGTGGTGATGGACAGAGTTTCTGAATGATGCAGAATACTCTTACCAAGTCAAGAGATCATGGTTTTAATCCATCACCTTTTTTTTAGCTCACTGCACCATCCCAGCTCAGAACCTGGCTATATGCAAATTAGTCTGTTCCTGTCCCAGTGCATGATGGGAACAGGGCAAACCAAACTACCAAGCCAATTCTTACACTGGAAAGGAAACAAGCTTCCGGGGACCGGTTTCTGGCATCACAGCCTTCTTCGGCCCGGCTTGCTTGAATCCTGATGGTGCAATGAGCAAGGGACTCACGTCTGAGTATACCCTCCCACACATAGAGTGGATAAACCGATTTTGGAAAAGGGGGGTGGTGATGGACAGAGTTTCTGAATGATGCAGAATACTCTTACCAAGTCAAGAGATCATGGTTTTAATCCATCACCGTTTTTTTAGCTCACTGCACCATCCCAGCTCAGAACCTGGCTATATGCAAATTAGTCTGTTCATGTCCCAGTGCATGATGGGAACAGGGCAAACCAAACTACCAAGCCAATTCTTACACTGGAAAGGAAACAAGCTTCCGGGGACCGGTTTCTGGCATCACAGCCTTCTTCGGCCCGGCTTGCTTGAATCCTGATGGTGCAATGAGCAAGGGACTCACGTCTGAGTATACCCTCCCACACATAGTGTGGATAAACCGATTTTGGAAAAGGGGGGTGGTGATGGACAGAGTTTCTGAATGATGCAGAATACTCTTACCAAGTCAAGAGATCATGGTTTTAATCCATCACCGTTTTTTTAGCTCACTGCACCATCCCAGCTCAGAACCTGGCTATATGCAAATTAGTCTGTTCCTGTCCCAGTGCATGATGGGAACAGGGCAAACCAAACTACCAAGCCAATTCTTACACTGGAAAGGAAACAAGCTTCCGGGGACCGGTTTCTGGCATCACAGCCTTCTTCGGCCCGGCTTGCTTGAATCCTGATGGTGCAATGAGCCAAGGGACTCACGTCTGAGTATACCCTCCCACACATAGTGTGGATAAACCGATTTTGGAAAAGGGGGGTGGTGATGGACAGAGTTTCTGAATGATGCAGAATACTCTTACCAAGTCAAGAGATCATGGTTTTAATCCATCACCGTTTTTTTAGCTCACTGCACCATCCCAGCTCAGAACCTGGCTATATGCAAATTAGTCTGTTCCTGTCCCAGTGCATGATGGGAACAGGGCAAACCAAACTACCAAGCCAATTCTTACACTGGAAAGGAAACAAGCTTCCGGGGACCGGTTTCTGGCATCACAGCCTTCTTCGGCCCGGCTTGCTTGAATCCTGATGGTGCAATGAGCAAGGGACTCACGTCTGAGTATACCCTCCCACACATAGTGTGGATAAACCGATTTTGGAAAAGGGGGGTGGTGATGGACAGAGTTTCTGAATGATGCAGAATACTCTTACCAAGTCAAGAGATCATGGTTTTAATCCATCACCGTTTTTTTTAGCTCACTGCACCATCCCAGCTCAGAACCTGGCTATATGCAAATTAGTCTGTTCCTGTCCCAGTGCATGATGGGAACAGGGCAAACCAAACTACCAAGCCAATTCTTACACTGGAAAGGAAACAAGCTTCCGGGGACCGGTTTCTGGCATCACAGCCTTCTTCGGCCCGGCTTGCTTGAATCCTGATGGTGCAATGAGCAAGGGACTCACGTCTGAGTATACCCTCCCACACATAGTGTGGATAAACCGATTTTGGAAAAGGGGGGTGGTGATGGACAGAGTTTCTGAATGATGCAGAATACTCTTACCAAGTCAAGAGATCATGGTTTTAATCCATCACCGTTTTTTTAGCTCACTGCACCATCCCAGCTCAGAACCTGGCTATATGCAAATTAGTCTGTTCCTGTCCCAGTGCATGATGGGAACAGGGCAAACCAAACTACCAAGCCAATTCTTACACTGGAAAGGAAACAAGCTTCCGGGGACCGGTTTCTGGCATCACAGCCTTCTTCGGCCCGGCTTGCTTGAATCCTGATGGTGCAATGAGCAAGGGACTCACGTCTGAGTATACCCTCCCACACATAGTGTGGATAAACCGATTTTGGAAAAGGGGGGTGGTGATGGACAGAGTTTCTGAATGATGCAGAATACTCTTACCAAGTCAAGAGATCATGGTTTTAATCCATCATCGTTTTTTTAGCTCACTGCACCATCCCAGCTCCCCGGAAGCTTGTTTCCTTCCCAGTATAAGAAGTGGCTTGGTAGTTTGGTTTGCCCTGTTCCCATCATGCACTGGGACAGGAACAGACTAATTTGCATATAGCCAGGTTCTGAGCTGGGATGGTGCAGTGAGCTAAAAAACAGTGATGGATTAAAACCATGATCTATTGACTTGGTAAGAGTATTCTGCATCATTCAGAAACTCTGTCCATCACCTTTTCCAAAATCGATTTTATCCACACTATGTGTGGGAGGGTATACTCAGACGTGAGTCCCTTGCTCATTGCACCATCAGGATTCAAGCAAGCCGGGCCGAAGAAGGCTGTGATGCCAGAAACCGGTCCCCGGAAGCTTGTTTCCTTCCCAGTATAAGAATTGGCTTGGTAGTTTGGTTTGCCCTGTTCCCATCATGCACTGGGACAGGAACAGACTAATTTGCATATAGCCAGGTTCTGAGCTGGGATGGTGCAGTGAGCTAAAAAACTGTGATGGATTAAAACCATGATCTATTGACTTGGTAAGAGTATTCTGCATCATTCAGAAACTCTGTCCATCACCTTTTCCAAAATCGATTTTATCCACACTATGTGTGGGAGGGTATACTCAGACGTGAGTCCCTTGCTCATTGCACCATCAGGATTCAAGCAAGCCGGGCCGAAGAAGGCTGTGATGCCAGAAACCGGTCCCCGGAAGCTTGTTTCCTTCCCAGTATAAGAATTGGCTTGGTAGTTTGGTTTGCCCTGTTCCCATCATGCACTGGGACAGGAACAGACTAATTTGCATATAGCCAGGTTCTGAGCTGGGATGGTGCAGTGAGCTAAAAAACAGTGATGGATTAAAACCATGATCTATTGACTTGGTAAGAGTATTCTGCATCATTCAGAAACTCTGTCCATCACCTTTTCCAAAATCGATTTTATCCACACTATGTGTGGGAGGGTATACTCAGACGTGAGTCCCTTGCTCATTGCACCATCAGGATTCAAGCAAGCCGGGCCGAAGAAGGCTGTGATGCCAGAAACCGGTCCCCGGAAGCTTGTTTCCTTCCCAGTATAAGAATTGGCTTGGTAGTTTGGTTTGCCCTGTTCCCATCATGCACTGGGACAGGAACAGACTAATTTGCATATAGCCAGGTTCTGAGCTGGGATGGTGCAGTGAGCTAAAAAACAGTGATGGATTAAAACCATGATCTATTGACTTGGTAAGAGTATTCTGCATCATTCAGAAACTCTGTCCATCACCTTTTCCAAAATCGATTTTATCCACACTATGTGTGGGAGGGTATACTCAGACGTGAGTCCCTTGCTCATTGCACCATCAGGATTCAAGCAAGCCGGGCCGAAGAAGGCTGTGATGCCAGAAACCGGTCCCCGGAAGCTTGTTTCCTTCCCAGTATAAGAATTGGCTTGGTAGTTTGGTTTGCCCTGTTCCCATCATGCACTGGGACAGGAACAGACTAATTTGCATATAGCCAGGTTTTGAGCTGGGATGGTGCAGTGAGCTAAAAAACAGTGATGGATTAAAACCATGATCTATTGACTTGGTAAGAGTATTCTGCATCATTCAGAAACTCTGTCCATCACCTTTTCCAAAATCGATTTTATCCACACTATGTGTGGGAGGGTATACTCAGACGTGAGTCCCTTGCTCATTGCACCATCAGGATTCAAGCAAGCCGGGCCGAAGAAGGCTGTGATGCCAGAAACCGGTCCCCGGAAGCTTGTTTCCTTCCCAGTATAAGAATTGGCTTGGTAGTTTGGTTTGCCCTGTTCCCATCATGTACTGGGACAGGAACAGACTAATTTGCATATAGCCAGGTTCTGAGCTGGGATGGTGCAGTGAGCTAAAAAACAGTGATGGATTAAAACCATGATCTATTGACTTGGTAAGAGTATTCTGCATCATTCAGAAACTCTGTCCATCACCTTTTCCAAAATCGATTTTATCCACACTATGTGTGGGAGGGTATACTCAGACGTGAGTCCCTTGCTCATTGCACCATCAGGATTCAAGCAAGCCGGGCCGAAGAAGGCTGTGATGCCAGAAACCGGTCCCCGGAAGCTTGTTTCCTTCCCAGTATAAGAATTGGCTTGGTAGTTTGGTTTGCCCTGTTCCCATCATGCACTGGGACAGGAACAGACTAATTTGCATATAGCCAGGTTCTGAGCTGGGATGGTGCAGTGAGCTAAAAAACAGTGATGGATTAAAACCATGATCTATTGACTTGGTAAGAGTATTCTGCATCATTCAGAAACTCTGTCCATCACCTTTTCCAAAATCGATTTTATCCACACTATGTGTGGGAGGGTATACTCAGACGTGAGTCCCTTGCTCATTGCACCATCAGGATTCAAGCAAGCCGGGCCGAAGAAGGCTGTGATGCCAGAAACCGGTCCCCGGAAGCTTGTTTCCTTCCCAGTATAAGAATTGGCTTGGTAGTTTGGTTTGCCCTGTTCCCATCATGCACTGGGACAGGAACAGACTAATTTGCATATAGCCAGGTTCTGAGCTGGGATGGTGCAGTGAGCTAAAAAACAGTGATGGATTAAAACCATGATCTATTGACTTGGTAAGAGTATTCTGCATCATTCAGAAACTCTGTCCATCACCTTTTCCAAAATTGATTTTATCCACACTATGTGTGGGAGGGTATACTCAGACGTGAGTCCCTTGCTCATTGCACCATCAGGATTCAAGCAAGCCGGGCCGAAGAAGGCTGTGATGCCAGAAACCGGTCCCCGGAAGCTTGTTTCCTTCCCAGTATAAGAATTGGCTTGGTAGTTTGGTTTGCCCTGTTCCCATCATGCACTAGGACAGGAACAGACTAATTTGCATATAGCCAGGTTCTGAGCTGGGATGGTGCAGTGAGCTAAAAAACAGTGATGGATTAAAACCATGATCTATTGACTTGGTAAGAGTATTCTGCATCATTCAGAAACTCTGTCCATCACCTTTTCCAAAATCGATTTTATCCACACTATGTGTGGGAGGGTATACTCAGACGTGAGTCCCTTGCTCATTGCACCATCAGGATTCAAGCAAGCCGGGCCGAAGAAGGCTGTGATGCCAGAAACCGGTCCCCGGAAGCTTGTTTCCTTCCCAGTATAAGAATTGGCTTGGTAGTTTGGTTTGCCCTGTTCCCATCATGCACTGGGACAGGAACAGACTAATTTGCATATAGCCAGGTTCTGAGCTGGGATGGTGCAGTGAGCTAAAAAACAGTGATGGATTAAAACCATGATCTATTGACTTGGTAAGAGTATTCTGCATCATTCAGAAACTCTGTCCATCACCTTTTCCAAAATCGATTTTATCCACACTATGTGTGGGAGGGTATACTCAGACGTGAGTCCCTTGCTCATTGCACCATCAGGATTCAAGCAAGCCGGGCCGAAGAAGGCTGTGATGCCAGAAACCGGTCCCCGGAAGCTTGTTTCCTTCCCAGTATAAGAATTGGCTTGGTAGTTTGGTTTGCCCTGTTCCCATCATGCACTGGGACAGGAACAGACTAATTTGCATATAGCCAGGTTCTGAGCTGGGATGGTGCAGTGAGCTAAAAAACAGTGATGGATTAAAACCATGATCTATTGACTTGGTAAGAGTATTCTGCATCATTCAGAAACTCTGTCCATCACCTTTTCCAAAATCAGTATTTGCCTACCTACATCTGGCGCCAGGTGAATATGAGGAAATCACTTAATCTCCCTGTGGCTGGCCCGCATTTGCTGTTGATTGACTTCTTGTCACTGCTTGCACAGATCCCCTCCCCCACTGACTCTGTTTTTTACATTTGTTTCGGCAGTTTTATGTAGTGCCACACCACCCGAAGGTATTGGAGCACCTTACATAAGCACTAGTTACTTTTTTGTGCAGTTTTATATAGCTGAAACAAAAAATAAACCCTTGGGTCTGTGTAGTGTGAGCCTAGTTGGAGATAATACACCTACCTAGAAGGCATGTGAAGGAGCCAGGTTCCACGTTCTAGATCTGCTCTGGAACCTCCGATTGCTGGCACTTTTTATCAACTTGAAAGTGTGGAGGGGAGAGAAATCATTAGCAAGTCAATTATTTCAGTTCCAATTTACTGTGACTCATAAGAATCACAGACTCCCAATTAGATTTGGTTAGTTTATTACAAAGACTAGAACAACTGGACATATAGACACCTCAAGGTGAGGGTGTAGAAATACATGGGAACTAATACAAACCTAAATCTACAAATGAAGTTAAGGCAGTGCAACCTGCACAACATAATTAGTTCCAGAATCAGGATACAGAAGATTATCACACAGGCAGCTAAATTCCCCTTTATTAGAAGTTTGTGGGTATAGGGCATCAATCTATCCCTACACAAACACTGGCATGACATCCCTACATAGCATTTCCCAAGGCAAGATCAGTTAAGGTGTCAACGTGTGAAGTCTTCCTAAGAAGTCTCTTCACATCAGTTGGGTCAAGTAGCATAAAGCTGCAGAACTCATTCTAAGATGCTCTCTCTCTCAAGGCAAGCAGAGGTCCCCGGACACTTTCCCTAGTTACGATACATCCATACCACAGGTACTATCCCAAGATTCTTTGCAGATCAAGCCATCCAGCCAGGCCACCTCCTCATAGGTAAATTTCTATTAGGCAGTGATGCTCCCAAGCTTTGGCAAGATTACCTTGATTCCCAGGCTTGCTCCAACAGGTCTCCAGTATCAGTATCAACACTAAATGTATCCTCTTCTTCCTAAGCCTAACTCCTAAAACAAAGAAATTATTCTAACTAACAAGGAAGAGTCATCCACCTGCAACAGAAACGTGAGAAAGAACAAATCCAACATGCACATGAAATTCAGCTATTAAATCTAATATGAGAGCTTCCTGGGAAAATGCAATCCAGGCCTACAGAAATCAGCCAACATAAGAGAATAGCTCACAAGGCTTACGAGATTACATATAAATTAACACTTTTACTGAGCACTTCTAAATTAACACAATTCATAAGTAGTCAAATACTTAAATAATTGTCAACAGCATGTACGAATTCTACACGTTAATGTCTTCAGCTAAGCACGTGTGTATAACGTCAATCTCTGTATGTTTACTTTAAAATATACCTAACACACCACAATTTACGTTATTACAGTTCATGTTTTAATGTCACATGTTAATACAACAAAGGAATATATGCGGGTGCAGACTATTTGTGATTATGATGCACACCTACAGTTAAAAGAGCGAAATTTGCTTTACATCACATCCTTTCATAGGACTGGTTCCCTCACCCACCAGAGGTATGCCACCGGGTTCAAGCTAGCCTGGCTGATACAGTGTGATACCACAAAACGGTCACAGGATGCTTGTTTTTCAGTCCAGCGAGGACCTGATCTGGCAGTTCAGTCTGGACTGTTCCCGTGGGGCAGGGTCAACACTGATTTGCATATGGCTGGGTCCAAACTGGAATGGCATGGCGAGTAGAAAAACAATAGATGTAGGTCCAGATCTGTGAGTTGGGGTGAATGTTTGACAGTGTTCAGCATTATTTCCATCATCCTTTGTGTTGCTTTTTTATAAAGTACCAACACCACCTGAAGGTATCAGAGCTGTTTATATTAGCACCAGTTATTTTTTTTTTTGTGCAGTTTTATATGGTGCCAACACCACCTGAAGGTATTGGAACACTTTACATTTGCACCATTTACTTTACACAAGAACATATTCATTTTTGTATTCACGGCGAGACTAAGTGATTTGGCCAAAATCAAGGACGTTAAGCCGATGCCCAAACACAAGCCCAATTTACCAGCTCCATAGTCGACAGCTCTGGCCCTTACACCACATCCTCTCCCGAAAGAACACCATATCATCTCTCCAGCCTCCACCTCAGTTCCCCATTTTGTGATTACGGATAAATCACTTAATCTCCCCACTTCTAAACAAAACAAGCATTGGCAAAGGCAGTAGGTTTCGCCAGTGCAAAATGTATTGTTTTTAGATCTTGGCTAGACAGTACATGTAATGTCTTGGAGAAACCTGTTGTGTTCTATCTGTGGAATTACAGGCCGCCCATCTCCTACCATTGGTAACCTTCAGCGTTGCTTTCATTTTCGTTGATGCCATTCATCACGGCATGTGAGCATCATGTCCTCTCTTTGTGTTTGGTCCTTCCTAGTGCAGGGACAAAGTACATGTCTCCTCACACTGCTCCTGGTCTGTGCAGCAATTTTTTCTTTGTTTTCAGGCCATCTCCCTTGTACACATACACAAATACCACTAAAATGTATGTGTGTGTACATAAACAAATGCATTTCTTAAAGAGTTTGTTTAAACACAAACCACACTTTTTTTTGCACGATCTGATGGTATTGAAGTGCTCACTCAGTCTTGCCATAGTGCGAACATGAGCTGATGATACTGTAGCGCTTTAAGTGCTCACCAGGTACGTTCCACAATGACACATTCATTTTTGTCACTGATCCTACTTCAATTGTGGCATTTTTTTACCCCTTCATTGTTGCTTCCTCCCACCCTCTCCTGTTGTTTCTTGCCTACCTCCCCATCCCCTCCTAATTCCCTGTTTGACCCATCACCCCACTGTCTCCATCATCACTGCTGATTTTAATTAGATTTTTTTGTATGATCGAATGGTATTTTTCCATCTCCGTCTTGCCATAGTCTCCCTTGTACACATACGCACATACGACTAAAATGCATGTGCGTGTACATAAACAAATACATTTCTTAAAAAGTTGTTAAAACATGAACAGCACTTGTTTTTATTTGCACGATCCATTGGTATTTGAGCGTTTGCTCTGTTCTCCGTCTTGCCATAATGCGAATATGAGCCAATGATATTGGATTGCTTTAAGTGCTCACCAGTTACATTCCACAATAACACATTCAGTTTTGTCGCTGATCTTGCTTCAGTTAAGGTATTTTCCCTACTTTATTGTTGCTTCCTCCCGCCCTCTCCTGTCATTGCTTGCCCATCTCCCCTTCCACTCCTGCTTACCTCCTTGACCCGTCCCCCCTCTAGCTTCCTCATCGCTGCTTCCTTTAATTTTTATTTTATTTTCCACGATCCGATGGTATTGGAGCACTTGCTCTATCTTGCCATATTGCTAACACCAGCCAATGGATTTGGAGCGTTTTAAGTGCTCCCCAGTTACATTACACAATGACACATTCATTGTCATACGCAGGGGAAAGTAAGTGATTTGTCCAGAATCACAAAAAACTCAGTCAAACCTGAGATTCGAATCTGGTTCCCCGGTTCCCCTGTGGGCAGCTCTGGCTGTTGCGCCACATCCTCACTTCACTTCAAAGAACTGTTTGTCACCGTCACTTCCACATTTGCTCAGCAAGACCCCGTCAACACTGAACAAGCATTGGCAAAGCCAATCAATCTCAGCATTGCCCGAGCTATTGGCCATGTCAAGGGTAATTTCTTTTAGTCATGTTATCTAGCAGTACATCTGCTGTTCCATGGCTTAAAGTCACTGAAAAAAGTGCTATGAGGCAGCCAGCGCAGGCCACATCATAGCAATTCTTTGAGTTAGGAGGGGCAGGGCAATAAACTCAACTTGGGGAAGAGAGACTCAGTAACGGCTCAACATCCTGTGAGTTTGGGCTTTCAGTGTCTATCAGCCATGCTGAACAGTGTATGTGCTGCTAGACAACATAGCTAAAAGACATTCACATTGACAAGACCAATAGCTCAGGCATTGCTGAGATCTGTTGGTTGTGCCAATGCTTATTAACATGCTTTTGGCTGACCCTAGGACATTGCCCTTTTCAGAAGTTAGATTCAGTTTGGACTGTTAATTTTTTTAAACTTTAATACTAATACACTACTACACCTTGGAAAATATTGATTCGATACTTTATTCGATATTCAATATTGTCATATCATAAAAGTACATGCATTCATTAAAAAAAAACATTGGATCTAAATTTGTAAATTTCATGTTAAAAATTGCTAAAATGCTATATACATTTAAAACATAATTACATGACAATACTAAAGTACGACGGTATTAAAAAACATTATGAATTAATGAACATGTCCAAAGGGTCTAAGCTTTAGTAGCATTAGACATCCCCATGCGAATGAGCCAAGCACTTGATAAATATTTTGCCACACCACAAACAATAAAGAGGGAAGACGTGTTAGTTGTAATAATGCGGAGGGCAACCCGGAAGTCTCTAACCCCCAGCTCCCTGCAAACCGGTCTCAACCATTTATGTCTTGCCCTCTTATAAGCTTTACAGCCAAACAGAAAGTGTGGAAGGGATTCTGTTTTACAAGGACAACAAGGGCATGAACCGTTTGGGGCCCTTGAACCTTTCCAACCTTTGGTGAAGTTGTTAAGTGGTAATGTCCCATACCTCATCTTTACAAAGATCAATCTGTCTCTGGGTATTCTGATGAGGTCTAGAAACGGTTCCAGCTTCCTGATTGACTTATGTTCTAAAAACTGCGAGGTTAAAGGGCCCCAGCTCGGATTCCTCTGTTCTTCTGCCTCCACCCACTCCCAATACATTTTCTTTATTACTTGCTTTGGGGGTGGGGACTGGGTGGACCAAGATTCAGCCAGACCCAACTTCAAAACCATCCGTTTAAGTTTGTTTACCCAATGTAATTTAATCCCGGTGTTCAAAGCAATCAATTCGTCCATCACCAGGGCATAGTTTGCTAGCTCTCGGGTCCTCCTTAGGCACACCCAGAACAGCAACGGGCGCAGATGGACTACATCTGAGATAGAGTGTTTGCCCATATCTAAATACAGTGGTTTCAGCAGGGTTGAGATCGGTAAGGCAACTAGCTCCCCTATAAATGTATTCTCAGCTCTGACCAAGTCTTGGACATTTTCACCACCACATAGTTCTGCCCCATATGTTCCAGAAGGCAGTGCCCTTCCTTCAACACATCTATTGCACTGGCTAAACAACAACAGCAGTGGCCTAAAATACACACTGGCCATAAGCAAAGAATCAATCCCCTTCCTGGACCTAGAAATCAAACACACGGAGGGCCGCCTAACCACTAGCCCCCACAGAAAACCTACTGAAAGAAACACCTTGCTTAATTATAGCAGTCACCATCCCCGTGCCCTTAGAGACTCCCTCCCCTTCCACAATTCCTCCGTATCCGGAGAAACTGCTACTTCAGAGAAGACTATTTTACTGAAGCAAAAACCCTCAGCAACAAACTTAGAAATAGGGGCTACCCTAGAAAATTAGTACGGCGTTCCCTCAAGCGGGCTTGGTATTGCCCCAGAGAAACCCTACTAGATCCAAAACCGAAGAAAAATCAAGACAGACTTGTATGTGTAACCACTTTCACCCCAGCATCCAATGCTATAAGGAAAAGCGTCTTAAAACACTGGCCTGTACTGAATGCCGGGGCATTGAATCTGGAGCACCCAATATTCGCATTCAAGAGAGCAAAAAATGTTAAAGACCATTTGGTGAGGGCATCCATACCAAAACCCAATCAAAAAACCACGATCAATGATGTTTGGGGGCTACCTGCCCTAACAGGTCATGCAAAATGCGGTAGTTGCGTAGTATGTGACTTCACCATTGAGGGAAAAACATTTACCTTTGGTACAATCACCTTTGACAGAAAGCACTTCACCAATTGCAATTCATCCAATGTAGTGTATGCTATTTTTTGCCCATGCATGTTGATATATGTAGGTCAAACCAGTCAGAAGATAAAGCTCCGCATCGGACAACATCGCAGCAGAATCTGCTGCAACACTGCAAATGCCCCCCTCGTTGAACATTTCAAGGACAAAGGCCATACCGAAAATGACTTAACATGGACTATTGAACAAGGAGGAGCTACATTGGATACTGCGTACCAACAGTATCCATACAGGACTAAATCGTCTTGAGGACTGGACCTCCCTCCTGTGACCATCTGGAATTTAATCTTTGCTTCCCCTTAGTTTCTGCCAGTTTTGTTTTGCAATTTTATATGGACAACATTGTAAATATGCACAACAATTTTAATATTATTGTACCAGTTCAAAAGAATCACTATTGTTCACCACTCACCCACCCCAAAATGGCCCCCATCACCACCACTTCGTCCGAGCCCATTCCAATATGGCCGCCGCGCTTGTAACGTCGAGTCCCTTCTCGATTTCCAAACACTTTCTTATCTTCCACGAGCACATTAGCGATCCCCGCCCATCAGAATCCTGAATTGCCATCGTGCAACCCAACCATGAAGTAAGTACCCGCCGAACCTTATGGTTTTCCTGGCTCCCTCTATACCCCGTTCTTACCCTTTTCTGTAATTTTAATTATTTTCCCCAGTGAGACACGATCGGTCCGGTCTCCTATGAAGAGGCTTCCTTGCCCTGGTTTGGTAAATATATTACGAATACTTACAACATCACCCCCTTCGCCAAACGCTTGTTTTTAACCTCCCTTTTTCCCCCCTTTGGTAGGCAAATAACCGAGCACCCTGCTCAGACAATTGAGCATCCCGCTCACCACCAATGGTTACCGCACCTTCCCTAAATATACAGTGTTTGGACCAAACTGGTAATTGCCCTTTTTTTTGCAATCGTATTATGCCATTTACGATCTCCTCACCACTGCGCCGTATGCTATATTCACGTTTCAATTCCCCTTGTTTGAGTGTCTGTGAGTACTATGCACATAGTTGCCGGTTTTCCGAAAATAATGTGTCCCTAAAAATCGTTCACCGCCCTCAGTCTAGCTTAGAGCATTCTGCACCGCTCTGTCCGCTCTATTGCGCCCTGTTACAATCAGGCTACACGGCACTAAAAGGAAGCGTTATAATTGCACCCCACGCTCCCTTTGCACGCTCAGTACGAATCGTCACCCTAGACTCGAACTCCTGACCAGTCATATTATTTCACGGGACCCCTTGCTCCTTTTCAACGGGCAGACTTGAAAGTCGCTCCCTGAATAAACATCACGCAACTCGCATGTCACTCGTTTATCACAAAAGTTTTACATCACATTCATGCGCCGTCTCTTTTAGTCCCCCCACCGCGCCGCAAATTGCATGTCATTCACTTGACAGTTGTTGCTAATTAAGTAACATAGTGAAAACGCTCTCTTGTCACGGATGGTGAACTGTGTTACATGCCTAGCTCATGTTACTTACTCTTATCCTTTTTTCCCTTGTTTTCTTCCCCAATACAACTTTATGTATTTTATGTGTAGGCCAAACAAATTGTGAAATAATTTCAAGACAAGCATATTATTTTTTTGTCCTGAAGATGATGCCAATTATCTCAGTCTAGGCATCGAAACGTCGTCGACATACTAGCATCATATATATAAGAGAAAGTAGAACATGAATACAATGATGCTCTGAAATGTATTTCCGTCTGTTCACTGAATCACTAGTATACAGACCGCCTCGTTCGCTCTACCCTTATCCCCTTGTTTTGTCTTGTCCCCTGTGGGTTACTGGCTGTACCCACTGTGTAAAAAATTCCTGTGTATTTTTGCAACTTACTTAAATTAAAAATCCTGTCCGGCTGGACAAAGGTCATACTTACCATTGAGCTTATGTCTATCATTTGTCAAGATCCCTGAACTACTAGGGACCACTGTTCTTTGAAAAACCTTCCTTCATACACAGCAAGAGCCGGGGCAATGGGTCTACTAACTGACAATCGCTGGCTCCTTAAGATGGCACCCGAAACTCTCTTGAGGTTGTTTAGCAACATTTTGGCTATATGGGAATCCCACCTCATTTTACTATTGATCCTGATTCCCAGATAGTCAAATGCCTCGACCTCCGCGAGAGGAGATCCATTAAGTTAAATCTGAAGTTTCCTTCCCTTTTTTTTGGGGGGGGGGGGGTAACCCCATCAGCTTTGTTTTAGTCGTGTTGATGGTGAGTCCACGTTCATGGCAAAACAGGCTGAATTTATCCAATAATTTTTGCAGGCCCGTTGGGGTTTTGGCCAGCAGCAGGGTATCGCCTGCGAAGAGGAGGGTAGGTGTTTTCTCCCCAGCCAGGACCGGGGCATCGGCACTGTCCTCTCTCAGATGGTCCACAACCCCATTAACAAAGAGGGAGAACAGTGTCGGGGCCATCACACAGCCCTGTCGTACACCCCTGTTCACGGACACCCTCCCTGTTAACTGCCCCTGACTCCCCCACCTAATCCTAGCGTAACTGTCCACGTGGAGCTTAACTATCAGTTCCAGAAGGTAGCGTGGGAACCCCATGTCCTGTAAGACCCTCCAGAGTTTTTCACGGGGTACCAAGTCAAACGCACTTTTAAGGTCTACAAAGGCCAGATAGAGTTTCCCCCTTCATAACAGTTACTATTTTCCAATAGATTGCCCAAAACCTGAAGACCTGATCCATTGTGTCCACATTTTTGCGAAATCCCGCCTGAAAGTGGGAGAGTATATTTCCCTCCTCTAGCCATCTATCTATTCTGTTCACAATCACCCTGCCAACCACTTTCTGCATAGCATCGATTAAACTAATCGGCCTGTAGTTGGCAGGGTCCTCCCTGTCACCTTTCTTGTGGATTGTGACCACTTCTGCTCCCTTCCAAGAGTCGGGAACAGGGTGACCACCGAGGATTAAGTTCATCAAGGGGGCAATGAGGTTAGACCACAACTTAGGTTCATATAAGTACAAGTCACCCGGTATGCCGTCCGGGCCAGCCGCTTTTGCAGGGATTATATTCCTTATAGCTGCAACTACTTCCTGGGCTGTGAAGGGCTCAGTGGATAAAGTCCCATTGTTGCAGGGGTCAGTTTGTCCCCTGCAAGATGGAACCGCCTCTTCCTCACAACAATACAGTTTGGTAAAGTGTGTGTGCCATTGTTGTTCAGTTATATGATTGGCAAGCGGGTCCACTCCTCTTCTGTCTAACTTATTTATCAAGTTCCATAACAATATTAAATTTTTTGAGCTGGCAGCCACCTTTAGTTCCTGCCAGTACTCCTCCTTCCAATCCCTCTTAGCTTTTTTAATGCAGATATTATATTCCCTTCTAGCCAGCCGTACAGCTGTACTATCCTTTCTCCTGATGGCACTTCCTATTTCCCTTCTCTTCTCCCTACATTGTGACGTATACCAAGGGGTGCTAGCTTTTATGTGGTACTTCCTTTTTGATCCTCCGCTGCCTTTTACTACAAAAAAGGAGCCAATTTTCCTCACTAGAGTATTATAAGAATCTACAAGACTAAAATTGTTATTTTCATTGTAGGGGACCATGATTTCAGCAGCGAGTTCCCTAGTTTGTGATTCCACCAATCCTCTAATACAAAGCAGGCTATCTTCTTGACCCAGTATCTTGTTCCACTTAAGCTTACGGTTACCATCAGACGGGATTAGTTCTTTTGTAGTCATTAACGGCATCTTTATTAATTCCCTCTCCCTCCCCCATTTTATTTCCATGCATAGTGGATTATGGTCGCTGTCCTGTGATTGTACAACTTCCATATCCACTAATCTGCTCCAGGAGCTGGTATCGAGCAAGATATAATCGATACGGGAGGGGCAACTGAGTTTATTATAAGTCATCGCCCCATTTGGGTCAGATATTGTTCTCCCTTTCAGGGCACGTAGATTGTGTTCTACTGTTAGGGCATTTAGTTGAATTGCCATTGGGGTCCACTTTTTTATTGGTGCTAAAGTCAGCAGCGGGATTGACTTTTTACAATCCTCCTCATTCATACACATGATGTCATCTGTGGTCAAAGGTTCATATGTACAATTAAAGTCTCCCCCGATGACGACACTAGATAATGGGGGAATACCTGCCAGCGCCCCCTCTAGTAAAGCTATGGTGGGTGACGTTTGGCCTCCCGGAGTACCACGTGCATACACATTAAACAGCTCAAAAGAGCTTGTAAACTGTGGCCTTTGGCAGAAATATACAGTATATCCTGTGATGACAATGAGCGAAGGGTAATATCCAAGTTAAGCGCTATTTTAGTCCAAATATGTAAGCCCCCAGAAGGTCGACCCCGCCCTATACTAATAGCTGGGATAAAATAGGTGGAGTAACCACATTTATATTAGGGAGATATACTCAATGTTTCTTGAAACATACAGATATCAAACCCATCTATAAATTCACTCCATTCTGGTTTTGACATTTTTCGAAAGCCCTGCTATGTTCCACGAAATTAGTCTGATTATCCCTGTATTTGAATTAACCTTGTTAATAATTACATCTGGTACTTTTCCTCCTATGTCTGTAATTGGGGGCTTATCGACTATTGGCACTATCCCAAGACTTCCCTCCCTTATTAGCAGGTTACCTCGTCATTAATCGCCCTAGCCTCTTTACCTGAAGTTTGAGGGTCATTACTTTCATAAGGATCCAACACACCAGATTTAGGGTCATTCCTAGGAGCTACCTCTGCGTTAACTTCACTCTCCTGCGTCAATATTCTGTTGCATCACTTTCTGTTGTCCCGAAGGTTTTCATAAGTAGGTCCCTGTCTTTAATTTTATCTTTGTTATTTGGCCTATTCTTGTGTTCCCTGGCCCCAGGGGGTATGGTGGAATACCCCTCACTACGTTGGTGTAAGGTTTAGTGTTAGAACAGTAGGTGTTAACCGGAGTGTCCCCCAGAGCCCAACCCCACAGTCAGTCAATTCCTTCCATCCCTGAAAACATGGAATAATGATTAAATGTGGGAACGTTGAAGCTACGGGTGTAAGAATTACAGCCACGTGTCGGTGGCGGACAGGGTGGTCTCTCCACCAGGGACTGGGGATAAAAGTAGGTCAGATCTCGTGTAGTGATTCCCTCCCTACCTCTCACATCGAACCATTCCCCAATGTATTTAGGGACTCTATGATCTTTGAAGTTTACAATGATCACATCCCCTGTCTGGTCCTTGGGTCTACGGCCCAACCATCCAACTCTTCTAACATGCAATATTTCCCCATTTAAGTTTGGTGGCAATGGCCTATTATTTGCCAACCAATGTATCACCTTGTTCTTCAGGGTTTGGAAGTCTTCTCTTTTACCTTCTTCTAGTACAGGTACCCCCGTCATAATTACTACAAAGGGCGCTGCCTGAGGTGGAAGATCTAAATTCCTCTTAAACACTCTGGGTGGGTTATGATAAGATGTATTCTTATTTTCTTGTGACCGGGTAGTGCTAATTTGATTGTTTCTTGGTTTTGGGACCTGTCCTTCCCCTTTTTTTCCTCCAGCATTTGTTTGTTCTGTTGCTGTATTACTAATGATCTTGGTTCCCTTCGCTAGTAGAGGCTGCGCTTCCTTGCTATTCTTATTGCCTTTTGGGAGCGATGATAGAGCCGATTTACAATTATGGTTTTTATAAGTATTTTTGTTATAAGCTCCCTGGTCTGTTCAGCGTTCCTCTGTATCATGGTTTCTATCTTCCCCATTTTTTCTGATATGATTTTTACCCTATGTATTAATGGGAGTATTAGAGACTTAACTAGATGCTCTATATTCCCTAGTAGATCCTTTAAAACTGGAGGGTCTGAAGGTTGGAGCTCAATCTCCTTACCACTCGTCGGGGCACAAGCTGTTCCCTCCATCCTCGGTGGATTGTGAGCTAATTTCTGGGATTTGACACTTCTACCTTGGCGCGTACCACCCCTACGTTTCCTCTTTTTTACAGTTTTGTCGGGCCTGTTTTATTTTTGTAGGGTTATCCGCTACTAGATCAGCAGAGGATTTCTCGTCAGCAGATGAGATTTCTAGTAACAAGTCCATATTTGAGACATCTTTATTAAGATCAGTTGACTTGTCGTGATCCCTTAACTGAAGTGGGATGCTGATATCACCCTCATTATTCCCCCCCTTACCCGGGTCTAATGGACTACTAGCAAGTTTAATCATTCCCATAGAAGAGCGTTTAGAATACATAGGGAAAGTCACAGCTAGTGCAGTGAGCAAGGGCTGCGGCTCCTGGGTAACATTATCTGCGTTGATTTGTCCATTATATGTGGTCATGGCGTGTTGTATACCTGGGAGAGATATGAAAGATGGGGCAAAGAATGAGTCCTGAGAGTAGTTGTTGATTGCCCATGAATCCACTGTTGACAAAAGGGGTAGGGACCCCAGCGGAAGTGAAAGGCGTCTCTCAGTGTGCTCAATGGCATTTACCACCACCCCTATGGTCTTTTGAAGCATGCGATCTATTGCTGTTAAAGTGGGTAGGGTTGATTTAGATTGTTTCTGCTTCTTAGTAGGTGGAGCAGGCCTTTCAACAGCCAATATATGATCAAAATAATCCCCTAAATAAAGACCACAATAGCCAATAACTTCTATCCACAGTTACATAGAAAAGCAATAATATCCAACAATAGTCCTTACTTAATACAGCAGGCTGATCAGGAATGTTCTAACATGGAACCAAGGGGGGGTGCCCCACCCCAGCCTCCCTCGGCCTTCGAACGGCCACAAAATGGCCCCGCCCTTGACCCGGGCTTCACTCGGGCTACTCCCGCGCGCGTCGCGGGAGAAACGCTGTTCCTTTTCTGCACCTCCGGGCGCGGGCGCTGCTGTCAGTGCGCGTGGCTTCAGGGGGTTGTGGGGGCTGTAGTCCCCCCGCTCTACGGCCGCGGTGAAAAGCGCGGCGCGGGGGGGACCAAGTGCCCGAGTGCAGACACTCCCCAAATGCTCCCCAATTGCTCTGGGTCCTGTTCGGGTCAGGTGCGGTGCCAGGCGGTGAGTTATCGAGTTCCCATACGGGTCTGAAATGCGGCAAAAACAACGAGGCTCCCCTTGGGAAATATCATTTTTACTTGAGAAAAATAAGAAATGTTTGCTAGGCCCTCAAGCTTATTAATGTTCAAGCAACATGAGAATATATTAAAATCAGAATGAGTAATAAAGCTCTTAGATGCAAAAAAAAGTAAGAGCCTACATCTGTTATTAATGTGGAATTTTGGAAACACCATATTGAATACTTAGGGCCTGCTTATAGTTTAGGCGGTCTGGAAGCGGGCAGCCACGCCAGTACCCTGCTCTCAGACCGCCAAAGTCAACCGCCGCACACCAGATTATGAGTTTCCTCATTGTCTGGCGGGTGGGTGGGCAGTGCGGCAGTCCCATTATGGTGCCTTTTGAAAAGGCACCACAATGGGGAGCACCTAAGGCCGTTCTTGCACAACACGAACTGTGCAGTCCATGCTGTGCAGAAAAGGGTATGCATGCAGGCAGGGGGGCACAACAAGTGCCCGCTTGCATGCATCCCCATGCACAGGGGCAAAGGGGGGCTCTATAGGACCCCCTTTGTTTCCCCACCACCAGTCTTTTCATGGCGGGCTCACCACCATGTAAATGCTGGGGCTGGGGAAAATTGTGATATGCTTGGCAGTGCTGCAGCGGCACTGCCAACCATATTGCTTCTCAAACCTTTGTCACAACTGCGTGATAAGAACAAAGTAGCTGTTGAATGCCATGCATGAATGGTTATATTCTCATATCAACATTTTAAGCTCCAAGCCTATTTAACTCACTTCTCACCCATGCTAAAGTATCAAATATGCTGTTTCGTTTTGAGCAGTTATAAGCGAAAGATCTAATCCCTTCTTGTAAGAGTAATCGACAATTCTAAGCTGCTGCCTATATGGGTATAAACATGAGTCATTAACTCACATTTTATGCACACATCCAGCACTTTTATTACAGAGAAGGAAGCTGTGCAAACCTGCTTTTGACAACAGCAAGTGCGCACTTGCAGGCAAGCTGCAATTGGTTGGCTCAGCGGAGGCTAAAATGCCCCTGCGTGCCAGGGGACTAAATGCATGTGGCAGGTGCAAAAATTGCTCCACAATCCCATGCAATTATAACTGCTCAAACACTATTTCAAGTCGTTAAAACAATTTCTGATCCTGCAAATAAAGCTCCAGGTGTCTGTCTCTCTCATTAAGTCGGGCTCACCCCTTGATCCCTACCCTCCCTCAGTTTTTGGCAAATGTAAATCATCCTCAATGGACCTTCTCGCACAGCTTCTTAATGCCTCACAATTGAGGGTATAGTACCTAGGGTATGGAAGCAATGGTCAGGCCCTTACTCAAAAAAAAAATTCTAGACTCCTGAATCTGGGCCAACTACAGACCGATTTTGCTCTTGCCCTCTAAAGCCCTAAAAAACATGTGAACAAGCAACTAACGATATACCCAGAACTCAGTGGCTAGCTCCACCCCTTACAATGAGGCTTTAGAGTTGGCCATAGTACAGAGTCTGCCTTGCTAGTCATAACAGAATAGCAAAGGCACTGCCACACTAATCCTGCTGGATCTCATTGTGCCTTTTGACACAGTGAACCACAACATTATTCTCCAAAGGCCAGAGGTTGTAGGGGTGCAGGACATGGCTTTGTCCTGGCTGAGCTTATTCCTTAGGGATTGTGTCTTTCAACTTCACACCCACCAGCATCGCTCTAGTCACACCATTTACCATCTGGGACCCATCAGGGTTCCACTCTAAGCCCAACCCTCTTCAATTTGTATGTAAGGCCACTAGTGGACATTGTAGAAATATGCGGCCTCACTCTCCAGCCTTACGCCCACGATACGCAGATCGTTATCTCCCTGTCTTCGCCGTAGAACCACAGTGCAGATGCACTGAATAGCTAGCTCAAACAAGTCTGCACCTGGATGAACAACAACTCACTGAAACTAAATGGAGAAAAAATTGAGGTTCTATTGCTAGGTAACCTTCCCCACCTATGGCGTTCACATCTGGTTCCGTAGTCAAGAATCTTGTAGTCTGGCTGGATGATAATCTACACATTAGCCTTCAAATCACTAAAGTGTCTGCCATCTGCTTTGTAATCTTGAGATGGCTTAGGAAAATTTTAGGATGTCTCCTGTCCTCAGCCCAGCGGACAGTCATCCAGACCCTGGCCATCTCAAAGCTTGAGTACAGAAACGTTCTTTACCTAGGGTCTGAAAGTACCTTCTTAAGTGACTCCAGGTAGTGCCAGACACAGCTGTTAGACTCCTACTTTGCTCCCACCCCCAATTTCCATCCTACTGCCATCCTGCTCCGTGAGCTGCACTGGCTCAAATTCAGCTCAATTCAAGGCGCTGTGCTACATATACAAATGTCTTTCAAACTCTGGCCCCTCATACATCAAGATCATTGGTGTTACCCTACACACCCAACCCATCCTTGTGTTTGAGTAACCTGGATCTAGCTGCAGTTCCCAGAGTTAGGAGATACAGACAAGGAGGCTGAGTCTTCTACTTCATAGGCCCAAAGCTGTGAAACTCTCTTGCTCACGATCTGAGAACCTGTAGCTCGCTTTCCATCTTTCGTTGTTATATGGCCGTTAGGGTCATTCTCAACATTGCTAGGTTAGCTTGAGCTCCACTGCCATGATGCTGTTTTTGCGTACGTTACTACATAACTTTATTTTGCAAGTCTCTGTTTGTGCCTTTCACATGAGAACTGTCTGCTTTCTGCGTTCTCTGCTGCTCCTGGAGTTTAGTCTGAACATGATGTGCAAGGTCGATAAACACGCCCATGTTATGCTGTTCTGGTCAGTCCCTAGCACATAGACACAACAGGCTACATAGAGCAGCACTGCTGTGAAGCTCATGCTTTGATATTACGGGGATGCATGCTGTTCACACACACTTGGAGGGAAACCTTTCCTTGGAGAAGAGCTATGCTGTTCCTATGATGTAAAGCTACCATCTAGGCTCTAAGGTATGGGTTCGCTGACAAAGCCCAGAGATCTTCCTTCATATAATAAACCTCAACTTACCAAGGGGAGGGTGGTTAGGTCTTATTGTCCTTTTTTCACTGTCTTTATATGATGTCATTCCCCTTCATATTCTAAGGTATTGTAACAATGCTAACTGTTCTAGGTTTATGCATTTTTCTGCTGGTAGTGGCTCGTATACTGCATTATAAGGCACGATAGTTAAAATAAACATTTTGAACTACACAGTGACTCTAACAATCCTTATTGTGAACAAGTACGAGTGAGTGAGCAAAAGGGCATGTCTTGCTACCGCGATTCCTGAGAGAGTCGGGAGTGTTGTGTTCTGGGTTGTCTGATCATTTGTAGATTTGTGATTATGTCGGAGAACAAATGAGACACTATAGCTAGTTGGTTTTGGGATTTTGAGTACTAAGGTGGTAGGAAGGTACAACCCCTATACAACGAGGCCCTGTTTTCCTGCGCATAGTTCTGTGTATGTGCAGAATCCCCGCAACATGGCGCCGCCAACTTTTCGTCTGGTTCTTATTTGCAAGACTCTTGAGTAGCTCATGTGCTTGTCCACAATCCCCTCACTTCTGTTTCTGGAGACAGCTGTGACAGTGTAGCCTCCTTTGTTGTGATATTTTATAGGTTTTTCAAGCTTGAATTTGAAAAGGTCTTTAATTTACTTTTTTGGCTGGGCACACCCCACACCCAACTTATCTCATTGCTACAGTGCCTTAGCTTTGGGTATTACATATTTCCTTAATACGTATACATAGAGCTGTTATTCAGTTTATGTTGCGCAACTTCCAGGTGGGACCACCTGGAGCTGCTGCACAACCACCTGCCTCGTTTCAGTCCCCCGTATCATAAGAAGAAAGTTGCAGCTTTAACAGTGAAATATGCCTCAGATGGTGAGAACATGTCTTCTAGACTGGACATGGGTTGTGACTCTGCTCAACAGCACAGTGGAGGTTACCATAGTGCAGGAGGCACTGCGTCCCTGTCTGGAGACGAGAGCAACTGATACATTCACTGCAGTAGAGACAGCAGATACACGAGTTGCCCCCCTGGATAGACTCTTTAAAACAGTCTTCCAAATTGAAGGTGATATAAAGCGTACAATCACAGCGGTTTTCTGGGAGAATCTAACCTCTTCATATGACATTTTGTTAGCAGAGGCAGAGTGGCCACCTCCACCGCTCCGAAAGTTTTTCGCATTATGTCCCTGAGGAACAAGCAAAGGCACTTGCTCCAGCAGTGTACCGTAATCAGGTGGGCTGGGATATAGATTCCCAAGCACATGAGATCTCGTTACGGTCTATGCCACAGCTGCAATATCCAATCAAACGAGAAGCTAATACTCCTGTTTGTGATATTCTGACTCAGTTGGAGTATCAGGGAGTGATTGAATCCTGTGCATCACCGTTGAATAATCCCCTTTTGACTGTATCTAAACCTGACAGTATGAATGGGGTTTAACGTGCACTTAATAATCTCCCTAGAAGATCTCTGGGTGGGCGGGCCCCATACGGAATGATCTTTGGCATTAAAATGTTTGTGCCAGACCTTGATGGTCTTGACGTTGTGGCCGCTGCCACAACCTTTGACATAGATTACCATTCTACTATGTTGCAGAACCTACAAAAGACCCATGGCAGCTCCGCAACTGAAAATGTACCCTCTTCCAATGGTGCAGCACTGCTGATTCCGGTAGCCGGCTGACTTCCTAAGATTGGAGAGCTGGTATGAGAAAAGCTGGAGAACAAAAAAGAATTTGGTCCCTTTTATCATGCACCGGTTCCAGTGCTTGGATTGAAGGGTACTCAAACAATCATTTGACCACCTTTACCTGGTCGCAAAGACAACAGATACATCTCAGTGGACAATGTCAAGTTACACCGTCTGGCCGATTCTGAATAGTGTCACGCCTACTGTTTCATGCAATGCGATTTCATTGAATCCACTGGCTTCATCCTCTTCCACTGTTGCCTGTGTGGGTGAGGGAGTGATGGACACTGTTATTGACTTTTCACCTGTCCTGCCTCCATCTTCCAATACAGACGTTGTGTATACTTACCCTACAGATGAGTCCAATAGTGAGGTGCCGAACAGTTCTCAACAACATCACACTGATCCGGCGCTACTACCTCTAATTAACGGAACTGCAAGCGTTTACTTTGGAGATCATGCCATCTTTTCTTCTAACTCATCCTCTTTGTCTTGCCATTTGACACTTCCACCAACAAAATTGGGTATTTTTATCTCTTGGTTTAAGAAGACTTACCTGGGCCCACTCTGGACCTACTTCTGGTTGGTGATTGTCCTGATTTTCCTCTTCATGTCAAGTGGATTTGTGACAGTATTTTTCTTACTAATCAATGGTCATTATTTGCCAGAATGCTCTGCTGTGAATTTGGTCGATGGAGTTCTTGCACCTCATACATCGTCCCCTAACATGAAACGTGAACAAGGTCTTGTTAACATTTTGGCTTTCCTGGTTGCAGATGGCATTGTGTGGGATAAAGTAGACTTTTAAGTCCACGGCCCGACAGAGGTGCTTAAGATACCATACATATTTCGCTTCTCCTTAGGAGATGTGGTAACACAGGACGTACATTCTGATGATTGGGATGTGCAAGCTGTACATTAGTTGTTTTCTGATTTGAAGTATTACGCTGCCTTTGATGCTGAAGATTTGTATTCAAATTCTGCCAAATATGCTTATTTATTCTGTTATCAACATTATGGGCATCATTTCTTACATGAAAAAAGCACATTACAACCTGTTTAAACTCAATGGAAACATTGTCCGACTAAGCAAACACAAGGAGATGATGGACGGAGTGCTGGAACTTTTCATACACTCACCTTCAGCCACAGGTCTGGGTTGAAAACAGCATCGTTCTTTATCTCACTTCACCACCCCAGTTCAGACACAGCTTTATGCAAATCAGTCTTGACCCTGTGCCTCATGGGAACAGTCCATCCCGAACTGCCAAGCCATGTCTTCCCTTGACGGCAAACAAGCATCCTGGGACCGGTTTCGGGCTAACAGCCCTCATCAGCCAGGCTAGCTTGAATCCAGTGGCAAAGTGAGCAAGAGACCCACATCTGGGCATAACCCTGCCTACTTAGGGTGAACAAAGCAATCACAAGGAGATGATGGACGGAGCACTGAAACTTTTCAGACACTCGCCTCCAGTCACAGATCTGGGTTGAATCCATCATCATTCTTTAGCTCACTTCGCCACCCCCAGTTCAGACACAGCTAAATGCAAATCAGTATTGACCCCGTGCCTCATGGGAACAGTCCAGCCCAAACTCCAAACTGCCAACCCATGTCTTCCCTGGACAGGAAACAAGCATCCTGGGACCACTTTCGGCTAACAGCCCTCAGCAGCCAGGCTAGCTTGAAAACATGTTTCCTGTGCTCTCAATGCCACTGGAGTCAAGCTATCCTGGCTGATGAGGGCTGAAAGCCTGAAACTGGTCCTAGGATGCTTGTTTCCAGTCCAGGGACGACCTGGCCTGGCAGTTGGGGCTGGACTGTTCCCATTGGGTGCAGGGTCAAGACTGATTTGCATATGGCTGGGTCCAAACTGGAATGGCAAGGTAAGCAATAAAACGATGGATTTAGGCCCAGATCTCTGTACTGGGGTGAATGCATGACATTGATTTGTTTTCTGTCCATCAATTGTTCTTTTTGCAGTTTTCCGACTCCCATTCAAGGGAGTTCTAAAGCACTTCGAGATAAGTTTGCTTATTTTACTGATAATAACACGTCTAATCCAGAATCCTATTTTTTTAAATTGCATACATCATCACAGCCCAAATGTATTGTTACCCATACTAAATTGACCTATTCCCTTTGAAACTGAATTGGCAAAACAAGGTTATGACCATTGGAAAGATTCAATTGATTTAAAATCAGTTTGGGGCACTAACGCTTGGCAGGTTCAGGGTACTGAAGCTCTACATTGTGCCTGCCTGATTCTGACCCCAATTTTATTTTCAAATGATACATTACACCAGACCACTTGTTTTGGCTTGGCGACTGCTAAAAATTTGAACATCCCATCAATCCCCTCCTCAAATGATGTAAAGCTCAAATCTAGGCTCTAAGGTATGGGGTCTGCTGACAAAGCCCAGAGATCTTCCTTTATATAATAAACCTTAACTTACCAAGGGGAGGGTGGGTAGGCCTTACAGTCCTTTTTCCTTTTACTGTATATGATGACATCACCTTTCATATTCAATGGTATTGTAACAATGCTAACTGTTCCAGGTTTATACATTTTTCTGCTGGTAGTGGCTTGTATACTGCATTATAGAGCAAGATAGTTAAAATAAACATTTTGAACTAAACAGTGACTCTGGCAATCCTTATTGTGGACAGGTATGAGTGAGTGAGCTTAAGGGTATGTCTTGCTACCGCGCTTCCTGAGAGAGTCGGGAGTGTTGTGTTCTGGGTTGTCTAATCATTTGTAGCTTCGTGATTATGTAGAAATATGAATGAGACACTATAACTAGTCGTTTATGGGATTTTGGGTACTTAGGTGGTAGGAAGATACAACCCCTATACACCAAGGTCCTTTTTCCTGGGCATAGTTCTGTGTATGAGCAGAATCCCCACAACACCATAAGAGGCTGTTTCAATTATTAACTCAGGAGCAGCCCACAGAATGTCTCTGGGTACATATCCCATGATGTTGCGCTGGGAAACCCTTGGTTGGGCAGCCATGCACTCTAAAAATCTGATTAATGATAACAATAATAATAATCCAATAAGGGCCACGTGAAAATACTTCCTTGATACCTAAATGCTAAAGACTGGTAGAGATCGTCTGAGTACTCTCGCACTTTAACTAACTCCATCAGGAACTCAGTAATGCAGGATTTAATGCTCAGCAGACATGAGGCAACTGCCTGGGCAATTTCAATATAAAATATTGGGCCCATAAATTGATACAGTTAAGGAACTTGTACATTGGCTTTCACATTCTTTTAATAGCTGTTGGCTTTTAGTTTTAGAAACGTTAAACCAATTTGTACAACTATTTTTTTTTAAATCATGTATTTTGATGACCTTGAAATTAAAATGATTTTAATTATTCAATCAATAAAGTATTACCTTCCTTATATACACAACTGTTCGGTTTCCTAATTTCAGGAGAAATTCTTGATGCGTTGCATGAAGGAGAATTGCAGAACAACACGCTGATTCATTTCACATCTGACCATGGGGGCTTTCTGGAGGCCCGTTATGGCAATGTGCAAATGGGAGGATGGAACGGAATATATAAAGGTAAAAAATAGATTGTCCATATCTGAATAAATTAATGATTGTCCTGGCGTGCGTACCATGTTTAACTGATGTTCAATTCCAGTTCTCAGGAAGTCACCACAAAATGTTTTTAAAATATACAATTAACTTTTTTTTGCAGTTCTTGTAGAATCGTGAGCACTGTTACAGGAGAATTGTCTTCCTTCCCCGTTGAAGAGTGTCGACAAAATGGCATGGCAGTAGCTGCAAGTTACCATTTCTGCCTCTAGAGCTGTATGTTTTAATTTTTTTTTTTTTTTTGGGGAGTTTTATATAGCGCGAACTAGAACCGAACCGAATCAGTTATCAGAGCGCTTTACATAGAACCAGTTACGTTACATTAGGACACACTTTCATTTTTTTTTAGGCACAGGGAGATTAAGTGATTTGCCCAGAATCACAGGGGGTTATTGGCGTCGATTACCGAGACTCGAACCCAGATCCCCAGGTCCGAGGTCGAGCGCCTTAGCCGTTAGGCCAACCCCTCTCTCCTATTTGGTATGTCAAAAAGCTAAATGTTTCATTTTAAGTAGCAACAGCTGAACAGTTATAATCATCGGGCTGGTACTACTGGTCCTTCACTGCTGAGCAAGCTGAATACCAAATCCACCCATAGTGTCACTGTTGCATCGCATAAACTGTAACAAGAGCACAGAACTCCAGTTACCATTTCACCTGTGGCCAGGCACATCTACTTTAGTGTGATGGCTGGTGGAAGCAGAAAGACTGTCGTGGCTTTGGAGGTGGAAGTGTGGCGTAATGCAAGGCCGGCCGGCCTCCATCTCATTTTTTTTAATATTACCTGGCATCCAGTGGTTTTCTGCTCCCTCTAGAGGCAAAGTGCGGGCAAACGCCTAATCTCCACCCCTAGAGGACAGAGTGGGCCTTAGGATTTAGGAGTGAGGGTTTTCCTCAATGTAGGCTGGCCCCCACCACATACTCATAAAAATACTAGGGTCTAGTGGGCTCTATGCCCTACAAGGGTAGCAGAAAGACTGGGCTTTTGGAGTTGGGGATAGGCCTGATGCCTTGGTTGAACACCACCCCAATTTTCTTTTTACCACTTTATCACTGGTGTCTAATAGGCCTTCACCCGCCCTCTCCCCTGTTTCCTGCGGGGTCAGATTGGGGTGAATACTCCCAATCGGTCCCCAGGGGGCAGAAAGATTGTTGGACTGTACTGATCTGGGGTAATGGCCTGAGGTCTGGGTAAGCCAACCCACTCATTCTTTTGCAGACAATATTTCCCTGCTGTCTAGTGGGATGTGTGTACCACCCCCATATGCCCCTGGAGGGGCTGAAAGACTGTAGGGCCTTTTCTGGTGCAAGATAATGGCCCAATGCCTTGGTTGAGCACCCACCTCCCTTCTTTGCATTTTTTACCATTTTCTCCTGGTGTTTAGTGTTCTTTCTGGCCCCTTGAAGGAGCAGATTGAGTGTAAACCTCATACCCCCAGCTTGGACAGAAATACTGTTGTGCCTGGCTGGGTACCACTTACACATGCTCAGTGGTCTGCTCCCTCTTTATTAGTTTTCCTTGGTGTCTAGTAGGGTGGATCCCTGTTTGGGGATCACCCTCTGAGGGCAATCCTCAAGCAGGTATCCACCAGGGAAAGAGAGCGCTGGAAAGGGGATATTGTACATCCTTCTTGTTGAATCGGCCTGATGCATCACTCTTACATTCTAATCTCTAACAAATCTTCTAGAGCTTTCAGGCCTCTCCCGCCTGCTCATCGGGCTAAACCACAGAATCTTGTCTACTGTGAATGAGAATGATACTGTGAGTGCATCAGCCACCTTGTTTTCCAAATCTGCAATATGCCTGCCTCCAAATCTTTTTTGCCCTCCAAGCACATGGGAACGAGCTCTCTCAACAGTCTCAGCATGTACTCATTCTTGCTTGTCATTCTATTCACCACATACACAACAACTTGGTTATTGATCATAAATGTCAATTTCTTGTTGTGCAATTATTGGTCCGCAAGCAATTTCGATAAAACTCAAGGAAGTCAATGCTATGGTGTTTCACTAACTACTCTTTGGGCCACCTTTCGGTGCCCCATTTTCCCTCCCAGTACACCCCACAGCTGCTGCCTGCAGATTTGCCTGAAAAAATTCCCACCATCCATGTCAGTCGGTTATCATTAAATAAGAATGTGAAACCATTGTATTGATCCAAAAACTGCAGCCACCTCCTCAGATCCTGCTTTATTCTCTCTGTCATTCAAACTCTATGGTGCAGTTATGTCACCCCTCTCATTATATACGTCATTTTAGTGGTAGGTCATTCCGTCTTTTCATCGGCCTATGGTAAGTAAGATGTCTCCGTAACCATCTCCCAAGTCTATATCTGTTGATGGCATTCACCTGCCACCCCTTTCCTGCCTACCATCAAAAAATCAACAAGATAGTGCAGTATCCGCACAGACCTTGCCATCCTTCATACCACCCAATCCATAAAGGTGCTGAACTTCTCAAACATAATAGAGTCCACCAAGCACCCCATGGCCATGGCCATATCCACATAATTTGCTGCATGGAACTGTATCCACAGGAGCTAGAAATCCTGTGGTTGTACCGACAATAGCCAAAACGCCAATTTGATGTCTGCCTTTTTCATATCTGCGCCCCCACCACATCGCTTCACCAAATGTATGACCATATTTATTACTGGTATAAGTCACTATATATTCTGGCGAGTCTGTAAAGTCATTCACTGAGGCACCATTAGACCATGAGAGGTGATGAATTAAGAATGGGGATTCTGCAAATGGCTCTGCTGTTCATCTAATTGCCACTTCCTTGTCTAATATTTCATTAACCTACAAGGGGTGTTCCCAGCATGATCTTGAATTCTCAGTCCATCTGCCTGTACACGGTCCCCTGTAGGGTATCCGGAGGCCCTTTGTAGTACCACCCACAGCCTAGCCACCACCCCATCCAGGTACTTCAGCAGCCAAGGGAGCATGGCTCTTTATTTAACTGACATATTGCTTTTTTCCCACAGCCCCTCTTTTGCACACCTGCCCCTTCCAACTGTGAACTGCCCATAGCCCCCTTTGTACTGCTGGACAGAATGCCATCCCCCCAATGAAATTTGGAGCAATTATGCCTGAATCAGCAGGGAAACCTATGGCAGAAACCTCTGTTAAAGCTCCAGCAGGTGCCTACTAGACCTTGTTTTGTTGCACCTCCCTTCATCTCCCCCTTCCCTGGGTGGGATGCCTGTGAAAAGGCACCTAATGCAAGGGCAACCCACTTGCTGTATCAGCCATTTGTAAAGGTTTAGCAGAGGTCATGTATTGTAAACACAGTTCATTATCTATTGCCCCCCAAGGTTTGGTGGTCTGCACACTTTTCCCTAATCTAATTTTTTCATCATTAACAAAGATAGGCCAAAACCCCAGATCTGAGGATGACCTTCCTGATTACATCCATATACTTCCACAGGATCACCCTGCACTCTGGATCCCTTTCACGTATGATGCTGTGTTAAAGGTCGTTTTTCATATATCAATATTAATCAAGACCAGCTACCATTCTTCTGCTTTAGATCCCTCTTTGGAATTTGTCTCACTGTGGAGTAGCTTGAATACATTCAAATACTCATTCACCGTTATTTCCTCTTTGGTGGCCGACAACAGATGCCTTCCAAGCAGGTCAGCTATCCCAATGTTGGGCAGTTTCGCTTGATGATCCTTGTCACCCACCTTCTGCCCTGTGAAGTCCACCCCTCTTTTCTACAGCCCTTCTCCTCCTGCCCCTCGGAGTTCTGACATTGTCATGTCTCCCAACACCTCACCGACACCCTCCTTTGACTTGTTATTGGCCAATTCAGCTCCTTGCCCCAACTCCCTGGATATGTGTCCTTCCCTAGGACTTTCCACACATTCCATCTATGGTGCAGAATACAGTGCGCACCATGATGTCAACAAAATGTCCCACAATTTTGACCATAGCCTCTGCATATGCTCAAACTCTCCCTCCCCTTTGCATACCAGGCACTCCTTGTATCTCTCTTCACAATCTCTCTCATAACCCAAACCAACTTCTCTACCCCCTTTATCCTCTCTGACTTTAAGCTTACTTTGGGCGCTTCTCTCTCTCTTTGTGGAGTGAGGTTTGCCTGTTCAGGGAGGATGGACCATGTTGTATAGGGCTGTGAAGGTGTGCGTTAGGAGTTTGAACAGTGCACATTTGTGTACTGGAAACCAGTGTGAGCTCCCTGTGGTAGGGTGTGATGTGTGTGTGGTGTGGAAGGTTGAGTGCAATTCTGGCTGCGGAATTCTGAATGGTTTGCATTCCCCTGGTGAGTTGCTTCCTGATTCCTGGTGTAAAGGGTGTATGCATAGTCTAGCTTGCTTGTGAGAAGGGCCTGGGTGACAGTTTTGTGAGTGCCTATGGAGAACCATGTAAAGATGTAATCAGCATTTTGAGGGTCCAGAAGCAGGCTGTGAAGGTGTTGCCTTGGGTGGGCAAGTAGAGGTGACCGTTGATGATAATTTCAAGGTACTTGGCATAACTGGTGGTATAGGAGGTGGGCTAAAATTCAGTTGGCCTCCAAGTGTAGTCCCATAGAGATGCATTCTTTTCGAACATCCGACTTCTGTCTTGTTGGTGTTCCATTTAAGACAGTTGATCTTCATCCAGTCAGTGATTTAGATCATGAAGTTGGCAAACTTGTGCCGGGAGTGTGGGGGCTTTTCTGAGAGGGAGAGAATTAGTTGACGGTCGTCGGTGTAGGATAGGATGTTGATCTCATGGGTGTGGATGATGCTTGTGAGCTGGTTCATGTATGTGTTAATGAGGGTCATGTTGACAGATGATCCTTGCAGTACTCCGCAGATGAAGTAGCAGGGTTTTGAGTACTAGAGTAGCAGGGAACTAGGCTGACTGATTGGGTTCTTCTAGTCAGAAAGGACCATATCCATCACAGTGCTGTTCCTTGGATTCCAGTCTTGTATAGCAGTTGCATGAGCATAAGGTTGGATGCTGTATCAGTGGCCATGGAGGGGACCAGGAGGATGAAGGCTGCTGAGTCTTCCTGGTCCAGGATCATACAGTTGTCTGTTGTGGCAATAAGGAAAGTTTATGCGCTCTGGTTTGGTCTGAAGTCAGGTTGTATGGTGTCAAAGACTTGGTGTGCATTTAGATGGTTGGTTAGGTGTTTGCTGATCAACTTCTCTAGGACTTTAGCTGGGTACGTAGCAGGAAGATGGGTCTGTAGTTGGCAAGTGTTGTAGGGTCTGTGGGTGACTTTGTGAGCATGGGGAATACTGTGGCATTTTCCAGGCATCTATGTTAATGGCTTTCATGATGCAGGTGTTCAGGGGTGGCGTGAGAGCTAAGTTGAGGGATTGAACTCCTTTGGCGAAGAAGTGGTGGGGGTAAGGGCTCTAAAGGACCCCATAGTGGATGGACTCTATGGTTGAAGCAGGTTTGTCCATAGAGTTAGCAGGCTATTCTATCAGTGTGGTTTTGAATGAGATAGAGAGCTGTGTTAGGAGGTCTGCCGGATACATTTGAGGGTCGAAGTTGTATATGCTGGTTATCATACAGCAGAAGAACTGGGAGAGCTTATTTCATAGATCTTTGAGGGGGTAATGCTATTGCACTGGGGCGCTGAGGAGATTACATCTTTTATGATGGCAAAGATCTCCTTGCTACTGTTTGTGCTGGCATCAATGTGGTCCACGAGGGGGAAACATTTGGTGGCATAGATCTGCTGGTGGTAACATCTGAGGGAGGATTTGAAGGTAATCCTGTTGTGTTGTCCTGGATGCTTCTCCAGCTGCGCTCCATTTGTTTGCAGTTGCGCTTTGTCATGTTGAGCTCTTCCATGTACCAATTGGCTTAAGGTCTGGATCGAGTTACCCAAACCCAACATAGTTGCTATGTTCAGTTTGAGTGGAGCTAGGGTGGAGCCACAGGTGATGATACAGTTGCTGAAGTTTGAGTCAGGTAGACTGCTACTGTGCTCAGGTTGTTGTTTCCTGAGTTCAGCCATCAAGTTTTCCTCTGGGATTTTTTCCAGTCTTGACATGCTGGTTTGACAGTGGATGCTGTTTGTTGGTGCAGGGTGAGGATGGTGAATTTGATGAAGGTGTGGCCCATCTGGTTGATCAGCGTGGGTTTGTTGACCAAGATGTTGTTGAAGGTGGTGAACAGTGGGTCCTGGATATATGAATCCCCTCATCAATCGACACAGAGATTCACTTGTTCCTCAAGTCTAAGGGAGGTGCAGGGACAACAGGACACAGCTCATAGGTCAATGATTGGACTGACAACAACTACATGTGACTTTAAACATGACTCCACAATGATTATAATCGGCAAACCAACATTCAGTAAACTGGGCTCCAAAATCCTAACAATTCATTGTCCCTGGCATTGATTCAATATCCTAAATACGGACTATATCAGACCTCCCGGTGAGCTACTTATAACCTGGAATGTTGCTGGATTAATACCAGTCCTGCGGATACAAGACACCCTGGGTCAAATTTATGAGGCTCTTGTTTTTGTGACGCTCCGGTGGCACAAACTACACAAGCATATTTATGAGGTCACGCAAAGCCACTTTGCGTGGCTGTGAATGGCCTCATAGATATGGAGTAAGGTAAGGCAGTGCAAATTGCTGTGTTGCCTTACTCTGTGCTCATGAGGCATTAAATTGGCATTCTGTTGGGTGTTCACACGTAACACCCATAGATTTTGACTCTTCCCCAGATATACGAGTGCCAAAACCTTATGCTTCCTGAGGTGAGGTGTAACGATGAGAAATAACTTTATTTCTTCTATTTTTGCAGCACACATAGAAAGAGTAAAACACCTCTGTGAAAAAACAATCCTGCTGACAACACAGGTACGCTTGTACCAAGGTGTAACGGTGCCTGCATTGGCTCTAGACTGCCGAAACGTCACCAGCAATGGGGGACATGTCAGGAATACATTGTATTAGATAAATACAGTGCATTTCTGCCCTTTCACTTCGACGTAGGGCAGTGCAGCAAGGTAACTTACTGCACTGCCCTATGTCAAATCCCAATAAATGAGGCCCCTGGTGTACAGCACCCATTGAAATCAGTGGATTCAAAGACTTCTAGGTTTTCGGCTACAAATACAAACACATATGACAGAGCCTCCGAAGGTTTCCCATATATTTATCTACTACTCTGAATGCAAACATGAAGCCCTTCCTCAAATTAATCCACACTTCCAGTGTTTTTTTAATGGAAGAATATCTCAAATGTTTAAGGGGGTTCTCAGTACTTTTGATGAATGTCTACCTAATTGTCAATGGTGTCCTTTCAAACTGATATAGAAAAGATTATATGGATATGGACGAGGAAGTCATTACGATGTGTGATTTCAATTTCTATTTGATGAGCACCTATATAGTTCATCTGTATTTAATAGACTCAATATGGGGAATAAATGAAATGTGAGCTGTAGAGCACGAAAGGGACACAGAAGGGGACTGAAATATTGGCACTTGACACACATTTAATGTGGGAGCTATTAATGGAAAAATGGTTTCCTATAACCTGTGTCATCATAAGAATATCTCACGCGCTAGATACATGATAATGGATCTTGTAGTAGCTGCTAGGCTGGAAAGTGATCATTTCCATTGTTTTCACAATTCATGAATTCATGAGTGTTAGACCTGAGATTCATGGGGTGGTTTTTCCCAGACTGTTTTTCCTTATTTTTTTGCCCAACTCGTTTTTGTTGGCTTTAGGACTTTGCACATTTCCCCTGCTAACCAGGGGTAAAGTGTTTGTGCTATGTCTTAAACCTGGTAAAATTTGTATACCCCAATCGGAACATTACATTTACCTATAAGTCCATAGTACATTGTATTACATGTTCCAAGGCCTGCAAATTAAATGCTGTGAGTGGGCTGTACCATTCATTATGCCACCCACTAAAGTAGCACTGTCCAATAGGCCTCAGCCAGCCATTGCAGCCTGTAGTACAGTTGTAAACTACCATTTCGACCTGGCAAAATAAAGCTTTTATCTACAGAAATGTGCACAGGAACTGTGCACCCAACACAATGCACACAACTCGAGACCCTTGCGGTTCAAACAATCTTAAACACATTTAATCAAACTCAATAATTGAATCTAGCATTTATTTATGCTCAATTGACGATAAAAATTACTCTTAACTTGCTTTTCAGTCACAGTACAAAATAATCGACCTTCGTTGGAGGCTTTTTTTCGTGACAAACAATGCATACAAAAACAGTGTTACAACATTATTATTGTTTCATGTAGTGACAAAAGTTTCTGTAGAATTCTTGTTTCATTTCCAATGCATTTCGGGTATGTACCCTTCTACACTTATTTTAGAGCCAACCAGAAAAAAAAGCTTGCAAAATAGGGTTGAGAACATAACCAACTCGTGTTCCAAAGGAGCTATAAGTAATAGTCATGCCGGTGCACCCAACGTAAAAATCAAACCTGACATTATCAGGAGTCCCGTGAATTACGTTCCATGTGTGTGTTGCTCAATTAAAACCAAAATATATCCAAATGTGATAAATAACCCAAAGAAACAAGAATCCGACAACGGAATCGTGCCAAAAAATGCATGCCTCAACCGTGTGTAACCATACTAAACCCCTGATCTTGAGACACTACTTTCTGCCACCACATGTGTTGTCAGTGCTTCTAAAATTCTATGTCATACTGGGGCATACGGAACAATTAATGAATTTCCAATCAAAGTTCGCAAATTAGTGCTGTATGCGGTGACCCTATAACAAATGGAGAGTCCTTCTGTAAGTACACTGGCTCAATTTACCACAGTTTGTGATTGTTAGACCCGGGATCCCTGGTTGGCTGAGGTAGGTACCTTGAGCCAAATAGGGACCCACGTTTCCACATCACGGAAAGGAAGGTCACCTTCTGAGATAACCCCTACTCACCCCCTTGGTAGCTTGGCATGAGCAACCAGGCTTATCTTCAAAGCAAATGTGTAAAGTATCTGCAACCACGCTCACAGCACCCAATGATGATACCACAAATAGACTCCACACGAGTTTCATAAAAACTAGTATAAATGTATATAAAAGATATACAATAAGACCACACGATCTATATCTATCATATGCGTATTTGTAATATTCCTCCTGGCCGGTTATTAGGCCAGCCAGCCTTTGTCAGTTCTGACGATATTAATGAGCACTTCTAAACGTTCCACCGAAGTCCAAATACAATGCTATGCAGTTCGTAATGATAGAATCAGGCACTTTGCAAGGTAACGAGTTGGCCTAATGGCTAGGGCGGTCACCCTCGAATCTGGGGAACCGGGTTCGAGTCTCGGCAATGACGCAGAACATCCTGTGATTCTGGGCAAATCACTTAGAGCCAGATGTAGGTAATCTCGATGTACCTACTCTTAAATACCGAATCATACCGATTCGGTATTTAAGAGTAGGTAAATGGGATGTAGGTAATTTCTCTTTTTAAATTACCGAATCGGTAAGATTCAATAATTACCGAATCGGTATTTACCAATTCGGTAATTGCCATTCATTCCTATGGGCCTGGAGGCCCATAGGAATGAATGTCAATTACAGAATTGGTAAATACCGATTCGGTAATTGGGGGAAACATTGAAGGGTGGCAGGGTGTCACTTTGACACCCTGTTGCACCCCTCAATCGTGTATGGGTGCACATGTTGCAGACATACATGCCCTAAGGGCATGTATGTCTGCAACATGGCAGCATTTGAAAAGCAAAAAAAATGCTTTTTCAAGGCTTTTCATTACTTACCACCAACTTCTAGTTGGTGGTAAATAACGAATTCTTAAAGCCCTGTAGCACTGATTACAGTGCTACCTACATCTCATAATACAGATTCAGTAATTTTACAGAACCGGTAATTTTACCGAATCTGTAAAATTACCGAATCTGTATTTTAGGTGGCCCTACATCTCATTTTCCAAATACCGGTCGGTAACGGCTGAAATTACCGAATTTTGGCCGTTACCGACCGGTATTTGCCTACCTACATCTGGCCCTTAATCTCCCCGTGCCTAACAAATAAAAAAATTAAAAAATTGGTTCTCATGTAATGCAACTGGTGCTATGTAAAGCGCTTTGATACCCGATTCGGGTCAAGTTTGCGCTATATAAAACAAAAACAAAAAAAAAAATGCTAGAATCAGGCAAGTTGCAATGTAAAAATAATGCAATACGTAACGCTAGGATCAGGCACTTTGCAATGTAAAAATAATTCAATGCGGGATACCCATATCAGGTAGTTTGTTATGCAGAAATAATGCAATGCTTAATACGCTCCAGCACCGATCACGGTGCCTCAGGCGGTCTCTCCACCACTGGTCCTACTCTACATCAGCCTTTGTCAACAGTTGCCCCCACACGGGTATGATGTGAACAAAGAGTACAGTTCCGCACTCCAGCCCCTGTACTGCCGCACCTCTGGCAAGTACGGGCCGCGATATGAGCCGGAGCAAAGGCTCACACTGCAGGAAGGAGAGAGACCGAGAGTGTCTCCCTCCGAGTCCTCACCCCGCCCCAGGTGTCCACACGTTACCTGGTGAGCATGACCTCGCTCTTCTCTCCTCTCCCCACGACTTGGGCCTCCGATGCAATCTTCGTGAACTCCCGGCAGTGGGACTCGGGCCCTCCCTCAACGAGGTTGGCTCGTGGTCCCTCTTTGACAGCTGCGGGCTCATGCTGGCGACTCAGCTCCTCCTGGGCTGCCGGTCTGGGCCGCTGACACTACGAAGATCACAGGCTACCACAGGGCACATGCACATAGCTTTGCTAAGACTCACCTTAACCTCAGGTGCACGATCACAGGGCACTCCTCAACGTTCTCAGGCTGCACGAAGCACACGCACACAGCATCGCTGAGACTCACATGAATTCCGAGTGCACGATAACAAGGCAATCCTCACGAAGGTCTCACACTGCACAAAGCACATGCACACAGCGTCGTTGACTCACTTGGATTCCGGTGCACGATAACAAGGCAATCCTCACGAAGGTCTCATGCTGCACAAAGCACATGCACACAGCTTCGCTGATCCTTGCTTGGACTCCAGCTGCCCATGATCACAGGGCACTTCTTACGAGGAACTCAGGCTGCAAAAAGCACACACACACAGCGTTGCTGAGACTCTCCTGGAAACTTTTGTGTTCCTGAGTTTCTGCAACAGGGAGCCAGCTCACCTCGGGCCTTGGGGATAAGTTACTTCAGGACACAGCACAGCAAAGTCCTTTCAAGCAGGGGGACACAGCACACAGCAAAGTCCCTTCAGCCTTTCCTTGGTTAAAATAGCAAACTGCAGGCCAGCCTCAGAACGCACAGCAAGGGTCAGTCCTTTCCTTGAGTCTCTTCAGTTGTTTATTCCTTGGCAAGGGTTCCTCTTGACCACGAAATCGCTTCAGTTGACCAAAAAGTAGCTTCAGTCTTGTTCACTCTTGATCAAGCCATCATTCCAAAGTTCAGTGGCTTCATCTCTCATAGTTATACCCCTAAATATCTTTGAAGTGTTCAGGGGGGCACTGACCCCTGTTCAAACCAGTTCTGGGTGCCTCCCTGCCAGTGACACCTTCTTTCTTTGATTAGTGGGGGTCTGGATTCTCAATCACTCAGCAGGAGATGGGACTATTGTTTTATCGCAACAGCCCAGGTCTCCTCACCTCTAGGGGCTGCTCCTCCCCCTACACTCCAGATGCAAGTCAGCCTGTTGCTGTCTCACCTTCTCCCCTGGGTCAAGACATTCCCCAGATCCTATTGCGTTCAAATCCAGACAGTTAATCCACAACCAGGCAGAGACACTCCGAAATGTTAGAGCACAAAGATCCAGACACTTCTGAAAGAGTGACTTCTAAACACACAATGTAAAAACCACCTTCATAAAAAGATGTGTTATTGCATTGTGAGTTCAAGCACACTAAACATCACCTCTCCATCTTAAGCCTTTGGGAGAATAGGCTGGCAAACAAAGTACACAGCCTTCCCATTCTATCCTATGGGCAAGATGGCCGCTCAACAGTGAAAAACCAAATTGATATTATTTCACTGTCGGGGCATGGTACACACCTAGTACATGTACTACCTTTCACTGCACCCTACCCAGGGGGTACCTTACACCTACCTTAGGGGTGTCTGATGTGCATAGAAAGGGAAGGGTAAGGGGTGGCAAGTGGGTGCACTTGTCAGAACAACATGGCAGTTTAACAAACTGTGCGCAGGCACTGCAATGGCAGGCCTGAGTTCCCTTTTTAAGGCTACTAGTGTGGGTGGCACAATTAGTGATGCAGGCCCACTAGTAGCATTTGCATTACCAGCCCTGGCATACATAGTGCACTTTACTAGGGACTTCACTAGTAAGGCAAACATACCAATCATGGACAACCAATTACCATTATACTTTATACAGGGAGCACTTGCACTTTGACACTGAATAGCAGTGGCAAAGCGTCCAAAGCATCTACGTTGGCAACACCATGTCAGAAAGAAGGTCTAGGAGGAAAGCAAAAAGTTTAGGGAACTTTAGCCAAAAAGGGCCAAGTCCAACAGTGATCCACGTGGTAACCCTGTCTACTTACTACAAGACGGTGTGTGCAAGATAAATGCTCAAACGCATTTCCTCCATTAGCGTCCAATGACATAAGGTGCCTTACTCGGGGTCTGTAACAATACACATATTGGACTTAGTAATCTATCCTCATAAACTCAAAAGTTTTAAAGTTTTAAAGTTTTTAAGTTTACCGCTTTGATAATCTGGCCAAACGTTACCTTTGAATTGAAGCTTTTCTGTCCAACACGAACTGTAACCTGCTGTGCAGCTTATTTCCCAGCATGCAGTGTCGCAAACGTATAACGTGCCCTCATTCATAAAACTAAAGAACAGACTTGGAACGCAAATTGAAACGCAAATTGAACGCTGTAGTGAAAATGAATACCCAACCCTTTCCTTGTGTAAAGAATATTGTGTAACAGAGCATGCCGAGTACCCACAATGTCTACTCGTATTCCCTTAACTACAACTGAGAAGTGCCCTGCCTAAAAAATATGCCTAAAAAATTACATCTGCAAAACTGTGCTGTGAAAACTTTGACCGTGAGTTGGAAATGCCTTATAGGAGATCAAATAGGATGAGACTCAACAAAGTAATATGAGACCCAATATCCCAACATTGTTACCGTTGAAGTTGAACAATGCCCTTTCACACAATACATAAAATAAAGCTTTTGCCATGCCTAAACCTTGCTTTTAAACACCTATAAGTCACCCCTAAGGTAGGCCCTAAAGGCTCATATGGCAGAGTACCTGCTATTTAAAAAGTAGGACATGTGTGTTTACGTTTTTGCATGTTGTGACAGTGAATAAAACTCCTAAAGTTGTTTTTAACTTTAATAGGTCTGTCTCTCTCATAGACTAACAGTGGGTTACCTTATTACTCCTAATAGATGATAACTTCAGTTGGGAAACAGATAGATAAATACTTCTACCACTTATTTAGTTGGAATTTAGTATTATTATTATTATTATTATTTTTAATTCTATATTTCATTTTATACCAGCATAATACACAAAATGACCCACCCCCCACCAAACAGACATTTGCCCTTGAGTTAGCAAATTCATACAATATTTGATAAAAGAGAAAAGAAAAAAGGAAAAAGGAAAAGGACAAGAAGAAAGATAACTGGTATCTTTCACAGCAGACAACCCTGCCTACATCAATACGTCTGAGTATGCTCACCAGTCCTAGTGGTGTTTTGTGATTCCCAGTTGCTAAAAGAAAGCCAGGCTTTAGTCATTGGACCTACTTGTTCTTCCGGGAATGAACAGCCCTTTCAAGGTAATAAATCGAAATTAGACATGCAAACATTGATGAAACACAGAGGGAAAGGGTGGAGCCAGGCAGTAGTCCGACAGATCTGATAGACAGCCATTGCTTTACACATGAAAGGTTCAACATTGGATAGAACTAGTTCATCATGGACCCCTAATAGGTTTCACCTAGGAGACATATTAATGTCTATCCCCAATTTCTTAACAAGAAAATCATTAGTCTCTGATTTGAGACCATCTAAGGTGCCAACAAATGAACAAGATCCACACCATACTCCCTGTATCTGGGGGCAGCCCGTCCCGGAGGTGCCTCCCCAGCTGACTATCTTCCTGGGTGTAATATAAAAATTGAAGCAGGTCTTAAAATGTTGGGCCTGTAGACAGGCAGAAATTAGAAACATCTGGGCACCTGCCAATGACCTCACCAGGTCACTCGGTTGGACATTGATCTTATCCACCCAGTTCTGAGAATGTTTGGCCATGTCATCCTGCATTGTGTTATTTAAAAAACTATGAAGAACCCCTATCTGAGTTTCATTGGCCAACATCAAATCAAAAATCTCTACCTTATTGAAACCCATCACCCTCCACCTTTCTTCCCTCAAAAATCCCTGATTTACAGATATTTAACCCCTTCGACGCTCATGACGAGCTGGGCTCGTCATGCAGTAGCCTGCTCACACGCTCATGACGAGCCCAGCTCGTCATGAATAATGGGTTTTTGTAAAGCCCAGCACAGGGCTGTAAATCTCCTAGCATCGATGCGGTTAAAGAAGTCTCTATGGTGAAGCTTAAATTCTTGACACAACATCTTATTCACCCATGACTGTAGAATCCTCATTAATCTCCTTAGAGTGTAGATGTTGATAGAATTGTTGAAAGGCCTCTCTGATCCCAGCCTGATCAGATTTAATACCGGAGAGGGGATCCCTAATATCCATTATCTGGCTCTTGACAAGGGACTGTCTTGTTCTAAAGGCTAACTTTTACCTTATCTTTTCATTAAATTCATAAGGCTTTTCTCGCCATAACAGATACCTGTCTGCCGCCTTCCTTGAGAATATCTCAATGATCCTTGCCCTGACCATCGCTACTTCCAAAAGAGCAACATCAGAGCTATCCTCTGAGGAAATTGTCTCAACTAATTTTAATTCTGCATTGGTAAGGACTGCATATAGTTGCTCAGGTAATATTTTTTCATTTATTTGGCGTTCTAGACTATAACTTGTTGTTTCTGCCTGTAGATAGGCCTTAAGAGTATCCCAAACAATGCTGATTGGGGCACTGCTGAGGTTATCAAGCATTAACTGAGGAATCCATGCCTGAATCCGGCTCACATACTGTGGATCTGAAAGCAGAGTCCTTTCAAATGACCAAGAGTGATCCGTTTTCGAAGGTAGGGACATCCTTATTTCCAACACAAGTGAATTGTGGTCAGACATAGCCCTTGGAAATTTAGAGATGCTCGAGTATATGATCAGACCCTTGGAAAGTAGAAAGTAATCTAATAGCACATGGACCTTGTGAGGAGCAGAAAAGAAAGTGAAGCCAGGGTCTGCCTTCATAGTTTCTCTCCAGACGTCAGCCAATCCATGAGTATACTGTAGGTCACCAAGAGCTTTAAACACTTTAGGTTTCCTACATGAATATTTCCGACACCCTTGTATTGTAGCAGTGCAAAGCAAATTGATATTAAAATCACTGCATATTATCAAGGGTAGGCGCCAAGAGACCAGTTCGCTATTTAGCCAATGAAACACAGCAGGGTCATCCAGCACCGGGCCATATACAGAGCAGATCGTAAAACAGCTAGAGCCAGACCTACACTCATCAAAGGCCCAGCGACCAAGGTTATCTGAGCGGAACTGAGGAAAATTGTATATCCCCCTTCTAGCCAGAATAGCTAGCCCCTTGGTACATGTTCCCTGTGTAGTAGAACAAACCAGCTGATATTCAAGTACATGTTTATGAGAGCTCTCTATATGGGTCTCTTGTATACATAAAATATCAGATTTCAAAATCTTTAAATTAATAGAAATCCTTTGCCGCTTCCGATAATCATTTAGCCCAGAAATGTTTACGGAGGCAATACGGATTTACTCATTTAAGAAAAAAGAAAACTTAGTTTATAGATCTGGTCAGAATCTACTACTAAAACATGGGATTTAGATCCTGCGTTAAATTTCACTTTCTTGCTAATCCTACAATTACAACAAAGTCTGTTTGGGTCCCCATTCCCCCCTTCTTCCCCCTTCCCACCCAGACCACCCTTTCTCGGCCAAAAGCCCAGCCCCCACCCTGGCCCTGAACCCCCAACTGGAGCAGCGGGTCACCAAGGACCCTGATGATGGCTCCTGCAAAAAAGTCCAACTAACCCCATCAAGCACAGGAGAAAAGAAAAAGTAAATGGAGCGAAAGAGAGAAGAGAGAACATAAAAAAAGAGACCAAAAGGCATTTTGTCCAATATATACCCTATATGAAGTCCAAAAACAGAGGGCAGTGTCAGTGAGAACAGATAATGCTATAGTAAGACCAGCTCTCCCTTTCCAACTAGTTTTTACCCACTGTGAGTCCCTTTTGGGGGCTTCCGGATGATCACAGCCTGCACAGATTTCGTCCAAAAATTCTTGTGCCTTTATTTCGGATATAAAGGAACATGTCCTACACGTGAATATAACCTTCAGTCTGGCTGGGTTAAGGAGAAACACCTGGTAGCCAATATTCTGCATTGAGTCAAACATCAGCCAGAGATGCCACCTCCTCTCCACTCCCCACTGTCGCATGGCAAAAAGTCAGGCCTCACGAAAAAGGAATGACCATCAAATGAGCGTCTTGCGTCGGGTCAAGCTTTCTCAAAAATAGCCTGTTGCAATAAAAAAAACTCCCCCAAAAACCCAAAATAGCTCTTGGCTTATCTGACTGGCCTCTCTGTCCATTATTCCGTAGGGTGAGTGGGAATCTGTAAGCCCTTTGGATCTCGGTTTCCCAGTTCCAGTCAGCCACACCGTGGAACGCACCTTTAAGTAACTTGATGATAAAGACCCTGGCATCGTGGCCCTCAACGTTTTCGCCTATCCCATAAAACCATAAGTTATGCCGCCGTTGGCAGATCTCGAAATCCTCCAACTTCTAGAGCACATCAACCAGTTGTGAGTCCTGGCTCTCCACTTGAGTTTGTAGCGTGCATGTAATCTCCTCCACGGCCAGTGTCTAACTTTCCAAAGTCGCCAGCCTCTCTGGCATGTCTGAGCAGCATTTATTAGCCCCTGAATTTTTTTAGCAGCCAGATCAGCCTTTCGAGTCTCCACTCTAGCTTCACCCTGTAGCTCTTTTAGCATGGAATATATAAGACCCATAGTGAGAGCTTCTGGTGAAGCGAGAGCCAGTGCAGCTTGGGCTACTGTATCTTCATAGAACTGTTGGGTAGCGTAGTAATCCTATGTTAGATCAGAGGGAGCAGCCATGGCTACATGATTGGTGTCAGTAAGTGAGGGGCTTTTACTGGGAAGGCTAGTCCTGGTCTTCTTCCTTTTTGTAAGGCGTTTTTGAGTAGTTAGAGCAAAAAGACCATCAGGTGTGCTACTGTTAGAACAACCAAGTCAGCCCCATCTTCACAGAGATCCTCTGTGATGGCCGAACCAGTCCTCAAGTTAAGGCTGTCTGTATTATGGCAAAAGCGATACTGTGGCAGATTTGTTTACCAGGGGTGCGGTATGGTCGAGCAGGGTCGGGAAGTAGAGGTGCAAATATTATCTATAGGCAAATGAGCCTTAGCCAACAATCCCCCTTCAGCTCCTAGGGCCCCGTTTGCCCCCTGCATGTTCTCACATTTTTTCCACTGCGGCAGAATCAGAAATGGCCCCCTCCTCAAGCCCAATAACAGCAGTAATGATACTTGCCCTGGTACTCACAGGCAGGCAGTCAGCAGTGACCTGGTAACCTCCTCCCTCACCTGCTCCTGCATTTTCTTCAACGTGAACTGAGCGATGAGTAGAGGAGCTGAAAATTGAGGGAATGACAGATTGTTTCCGCTCAGCCTGCATGAGTCTACCCTCTGTGACCTGGAAATCTTTTGCTGGCCTAGAGGTCTCTGCTGGGTAGCAGTATGGCACTGGCTTTCGCTTTCACTCTGCCATCTGCTTCAATTTCATCCCCCTTCTTCTTCGTCTCCGTAACGCGGCAAGCTGTAGATGTGGGAGGCGGGAGCACTTCCCTTCGTTCCTTCTCCTTAGCCGGCTTAGTACGTGGAGGCATCGTAGAATCCTGGGTTACAGCGCTGTTCCGAGTCAGGAGTCCAGCCAGCCAAGCGAGTAAAAATGCAACCGCTCTCCTTGCTCTCCTTGTATGCACAAGGAGCCCCAATGACGAGCAAAAACTGCCCCCGGGGTTTGTGGCATATCCAATCACTCCTCTCCTGCCATCAACAGAAGTTCAACTACAATTTAGAGATGGATGGATGCACAGCTGGTTGAATGTAATACAAGTTCCTTTTGGATTGAAGGGTTAATTAGTTAATTTTTGTAGGTGCTCCACAAGGTGGCGCCAGGGGTCCAATGGCGTCGGGTAAGTAAATGCTAGAATGTGAACCTAGAGGATCTCTAGGGTCATCCCTTGTTGGGCACACTTTGCCATTATCTTTCTACAAAGAAAAGATTTCCATTCTCTTGGTTTGTTGTTCATCAGCAAAAGATTTTTATTATTGATTGTTGACGTATTTTATTTTTCCATGATCTTTTTACTTCTTAACACTTTTAAAGTACAGGCAATGTCATTCAGTTTTATCGTATCCAATGCATTTCGGGCATTATGAGGTCATGCCCTTCATCAGGGAAATAGACACTGTAAAAACGAAAATCGGGTGACATTTACTAATCTCAAAAACACAAGCAAATTACGTATCCGTTACAATGATGCATCACAAAAAAATAGTGCATACAGGTCAAACATGCAATGGGATCGTGTGGGATTGGTGTGCGTGTAAGGGATTGGTATACGTGCAGGGGTGAGGAAACGCAGTTACTTACATGCCTTTCTCCATGTAAGTTTCAAGTCTGAAAGGAATAGGGAAGGTACTGTTAGGTTGTATCACGGAGGTTGGACGAAACTAAACAAAAGCGGAACGTTTTTGTGCGAGTCAAAAAGACCGCGCGTGATTATCATAAAACTGACCTGGTACAAGTATTAGTCCGGTTCGATGTTTGTTATTCTGCTCGCCGTAGCGGTTCAACGTAGCGACGGCTGCCAAAGAGTCAGTCCGCGCTTTCCTTATTTTGAAACATAGCGGTCATGTGGGCTATCACGTGATACTAGCTAGTGAAAAAAGACTACGACGTTATGAAGTTCTAGTCAGGCAGTTGTATTTAAATGTGTACCAATCATGGTTGGTTTTACTGATAAATTGCTATCGTGGTATTTATAGTATATTTTCGAGAAGATAAATAAAAAATAAAAAATGAAAAATTAGAAAAATTTACAATAAAAAATATCGAGTGAGTGATCATAGGAGCCACAAACTTGTGGAGTCCTAGTTCCAAGGTCGACACAATGAGTGATTGTGCTAGGGGGGATGGCTAGAAGTAGTGGTAGAAAGTGGGGAATGTGTGTACATATGTCAGTTATTATGGAACTTACAACAGTATACACAAGCAGCAATCTGCAGAGCAAATATTACAGGTAACACGAAAATTCAATTCGTTCATTGAGGCCCATTGGTTTTTGGGTAAACAATTTATAAATCCAGCAATTCTCTCTTCTGAGTAAAAATTTTGTGTTGTCTCTTCCTTCTATTCTCTGGATAATCTCAAGAATGATGTACTTGATTTGGGAAGCATTATGTTGCGCTTCTACAAAATGTGCTGACAGCGCTGATTTAGTGTTCTTCAAACGAATGTTAGATTTGTGTTCAATTAAGCGTGTCTTGATGCGACGCTCTGTTTTGCCCACGTACATTTTCCCACATGGGCATCTGATTCCGTATATCAGGTTGGACGATTCACAAGTGCCATTTACTTTTAATTTGATAGGGTAACCTTGTGTGGGATGACATATTTCGTTGCCTCTGATAATATTGTTACAGCTGCCACAATTGTAACACGGTTTGGTGCCAGAGTATGTAGTGATGTCAGGAAGTTTGTTCCGGAGGATTTCCCCCAGCAACATAATGCTTCCCAAATCAAGTACATCATTCTTGAGATTATCCAGAGAATAGAAGGAAGAGACAACACAAAATTTTTACTCAGAAGAGAGAATTGCTGGATTTATAAATTGTTTACCCAAAAACCAATGGGCCTCAATGAACGAATTGAATTTTCGTGTTACCTGTAATATTTGCTCTGCAGATTGCTGCTTGTGTATACTGTTGTAAGTTCCATAATAACTGACATATGTACACACATTCCCCACTTTCTACCACTACTTCTAGCCATCCCCCCTAGCACAATCACTCATTGTGTCGACCTTGGAACTAGGACTCCACAAGTTTGTGGCTCCTATGATCACTCACTCGATATTTTTTATTGTAAATTTTTCTAATTTTTCATTTTTTATTTTTTATTTATCTTCTCGAAAATATACTATAAATACCACAATAGCAATTTATCAGTAAAACCAACCATGATTGGTACACATTTAAATACAACTGCCTGACTAGAACTTCATAACGTCGTAGTCTTTTTTCACTAGCTAGTATCACGTGATAGCCCACATGACCGCTATGTTTCAAAATAAGGAAAGCGCGGACTGACTCTTTGGCAGCCGTCGCTACGTTGAACCGCTACGGCGAGCAGAATAACAAACATCGAACCGGACTAATACTTGTACCAGGTCAGTTTTATGATAATCACGCGCGGTCTTTTTGACTCGCACAAAAACGTTCCGCTTTTGTTTAGTTTCGTCCAACCTCCGTGATACAACCTAACAGTACCTTCCCTATTCCTTTCAGACTTGAAACTTACATGGAGAAAGGCATGTAAGTAACTGCGTTTCCTCACCCCTGCACGTATACCAATCCCTTACACGCACACCAATCCCACACGATCCCATTGCATGTTTGACCTGTATGCACTATTTTTTTGTGATGCATCATTGTAACGGATACGTAATTTGCTTGTGTTTTTGAGATTAGTAAATGTCACCCGATTTTCGTTTTTACAGTGTTTATTTCCCTGATGAAGGGCATGACCTCATAATGCCCGAAATGCATTGGATACGATAAAACTGAATGACATTGCCTGTACTTTAAAAGTGTTAAGAAGTAAAAAGATCATGGAAAAATAAAATACGTCAACAATCAATAATAAAAATCTTTTGCTGATGAACAACAAACCAAGAGAATGGAAATCTTTTCTTTGTAGAAAGATAATGGCAAAGTGTGCCCAACAAGGGATGACCCTAGAGATCCTCTAGGTTCACATTCTAGCATTTACTTACCCGACGCCATTGGACCCCTGGCGCCACCTTGTGGAGCACCTACAAAAATTAACTAATTAACCCTTCAATCCAAAAGGAACTTGTATTACATTCAACCAGCTGTGCATCCATCCATCTCTAAATTGTAGTTTAACCATTGAGTGTCCACGGGAAGGATTGCACGCATCTTCAAACATAACCATAACACAAAAATGAGCAACTACGAGGACATTTCAAAAAGTACAGAGGCCCGCGCCTCCACCTTCGCATTTGAAACCAAAGATGCAGATCAAATTTATTCATTAATCAGGGATGAACTCACACAGGAAACCACGAGCCGATCTAAAGAACAAAACATTAAACAACTGTTATACCTTTCCAAAAGGAAAACCAATCAACAACTACACGCCAGTACTCTCATAAAATATCATCGAAATTCACGCATACCACGAGGCCTAAGAATTGCTTTGAAACCATCCTTATGCAAACATTCTAAAAAATTCCAGGAGCGCTGGTATGAAATTTTAAACAAATGCTCCCTAGACCTGATCCTTCTGATCATACAAGAACTGTCCACAATTTTGGAGGAACTGAGCATGGAGATAGAAGAAACTTCAACAGAACTTTCTAAAATGATGTCGGAAGATGAATTAAAGACGACCTTAGAGGATATTAAAAGCCAAATAGACCGTCACACAAAAGAGATCAACGAAAGAAAAATTCGTAAATTCAAAAGGGACACTTTGGACTACCGCCTAGGGGAAGTTTACACATGGGCAGATATCTATGCGCAGAAACGAAGAAATAAACCGTACAATTCGAACACAGACACATCATCTACGGATAGTGACACCACTCAAAAATCACGTAGACCGCCACCAAGTCGAACCACCCAAGAAAAAACAACCATGGAAGAACCTACCACAAGCAAGCCCAGTGAACCGAATCCTTTTTTAGATCAGGGCCAAGCCCAAAAAGGAGACCCAGGAGAAGCATCAGAAAAGGACAAAGAAAGAGACCCACCGACCACACGAAGCACATCGGCCAACATCAAGGAGAAAGAGAAAACGAAGAAAAAGAACCAACCCCAGAACAACTAGTGATTAACATCAGTGGCAAAAATTTCAATACACATGAATTACAAATATTACAAAGGGGGATGTCCTTCGTTCCTACCACCAGCACAGATAACTTGGAATTAGAGGTGAGCTTATTTAAATTTATGAGGAAACTCAGATTGAGACACTTCTTCGATAATATAGTACCCGAGCGACCACAAACTGAACAAGACCAACTATTAGGTTTACGACCTCAAAGCTCTTTTCAAGCTCCAACGAGCCATAAAACATTAGACTTATTCGAAAATCTAGTACGACAAGATCTACAGAAGTTGAAACATACCAAACCAAAGCAAAGAAATATAACGCAAAAAGATTTGGATACATTACACAGAATGGCTAACGACAACAGTATCATCTTCACCAAAGCCGACAAAGGGGGAGCCATCGTCATTATGAACACAGAGATGTACAATTCAAAGGTGATGGAACATATTTCAGACACCCAAACCTACACAATTCTGAATCAAAACCCGACGTTGGAATATTCAAAAATACTCAAAAACATCATTGATGAAGCATATAAAAAAGGCATCATCACGGACAGAACAAAACAGTTCTTAACAACGTTGAACCCCAAAAGTCCGACATTAAGGATGGTTCCCAAAATTCACAAAAACACCTATGACCCTCCGATGCGACCGATAGTATCTACTATAGGCAGCCTCCATGAACCCATCGGCCAACTCATTGATAGATATTTGCAAAAATCTGTACAATCTATGCAAACGTATATTAAGGACACTACGCAATTTCTACACAAATTACAAAAGATAACAATCAACCAAACGGACAAACTAATCTTATGTACAGCTGATGTTCGTAGCTTATATACGAGCATACCTCATGACATGGGTATAGAAGCCTTGGAGAATGCCCTCTTGAACTCTGACCTTGACATAGATTTTCAAATATTTCTCATGGAATTAATGCAATTTATTCTATACCACAGCTACTTTAAAGTCGAACAAACCTGGTACCAACAGCTCACGGGCATGGCAATGGGCAATTCGGCGGCACCCGTATATGCCAACATATTTATGCAATGGTACGAACAACAACACATTTTATCTAAACCTGAATGGACAGATAATCTCAAATTGATAGTAAGGTATATAGATGACCTTTTTCTCATTTGGACTAACACGAAGGAAGCGCTAAATACACAACTGAAGGAATTCAATGACATTGACCAAAGGATTCAATTAACATGGGACATATCGGATACTGAGGTTAATTTTTTAGATGTCAAGATTACAATTTCCCCGGAAGGATTCAAAACGGATCTATACACAAAACCAACCGACAGAAACAACATGCTTCTATTCACAAGTTTCCACGAGCCAAACCTAATTAAGAATTTACCATTTTCGCAAATGGCCAGGGTTAAACGAATCAGTTCGGATGAACAAACAATGAAAATCAGACTTAAACAAATAACCAAAAAATTCACCTCGAGGGGCTATCCACCAACCCTAGTGGAAGAAAGCAGAATCAGAATTGACAATACGGACAGATCCAAACTCTTAACTCCCAAGGAAAAAACAGAGCAAACACGGATTGTAGCGGTATCCAAATACTCTACTGCAAGTAAAAAATACAAACAATCCATTCTGAAACATTGGTCAATCCTGAATATGGAACCGGATTTTAAACAATCTTTCAGCTCCACACCTATCTTTGCATTCACCAGAGCTAAGAACCTGGGGGAAATCCTCCGGAACAAACTTCCTGACATCACTACATACTCTGGCACCAAACCGTGTTACAATTGTGGCAGCTGTAACAATATTATCAGAGGCAACGAAATATGTCATCCCACACAAGGTTACCCTATCAAATTAAAAGTAAATGGCACTTGTGAATCGTCCAACCTGATATACGGAATCAGATGCCCATGTGGGAAAATGTACGTGGGCAAAACAGAGCGTCGCATCAAGACACGCTTAATTGAACACAAATCTAACATTCGTTTGAAGAACACTAAATCAGCGCTGTCAGCACATTTTGTAGAAGCGCAACATAATGCTTCCCAAATCAAGTACATCATTCTTGAGATTATCCAGAGAATAGAAGGAAGAGACAACACAAAATTTTTACTCAGAAGAGAGAATTGCTGGATTTATAAATTGTTTACCCAAAAACCAATGGGCCTCAATGAACGAATTGAATTTTCGTGTTACCTGTAATATTTGCTCTGCAGATTGCTGCTTGTGTATACTGTTGTAAGTTCCATAATAACTGACATATGTACACACATTCCCCACTTTCTACCACTACTTCTAGCCATCCCCCCTAGCACAATCACTCATTGTGTCGACCTTGGAACTAGGACTCCACAAGTTTGTGGCTCCTATGATCACTCACTCGATATTTTTTATTGTAAATTTTTCTAATTTTTCATTTTTTATTTTTTATTTATCTTCTCGAAAATATACTATAAATACCACGATAGCAATTTATCAGTAAAACCAACCATGATTGGTACACATTTAAATACAACTGCCTGACTAGAACTTCATAACGTCGTAGTCTTTTTTCACTAGCTAGTATCACGTGATAGCCCACATGACCGCTATGTTTCAAAATAAGGAAAGCGCGGACTGACTCTTTGGCAGCCGTCGCTACGTTGAACCGCTACGGCGAGCAGAATAACAAACATCGAACCGGACTAATACTTGTACCAGGTCAGTTTTATGATAATCACGCGCGGTCTTTTTGACTCGCACAAAAACGTTCCGCTTTTGTTTAGTTTCGTCCAACCTCCGTGATACAACCTAACAGTACCTTCCCTATTCCTTTCAGACTTGAAACTTACATGGAGAAAGGCATGTAAGTAACTGCGTTTCCTCACCCCTGCACGTATACCAATCCCTTACACGCACACCAATCCCACACGATCCCATTGCATGTTTGACCTGTATGCACTATTTTTTTGTGATGCATCATTGTAACGGATACGTAATTTGCTTGTGTTTTTGAGATTAGTAAATGTCACCCGATTTTCGTTTTTACAGTGTCTATTTCCCTGATGAAGGGCATGACCTCATAATGCCCGAAATGCATTGGATACGATAAAACTGAATGACATTGCCTGTACTTTAAAAGTGTTAAGAAGTAAAAAGATCATGGAAAAATAAAATACGTCAACAATCAATAATAAAAATCTTTTGCTGATGAACAACAAACCAAGAGAATGGAAATCTTTTCTTTGTAGAAAGATAATGGCAAAGTGTGCCCAACAAGGGATGACCCTAGAGATCCTCTAGGTTCACATTCTAGCATCAACAGAAGTTCCACATTACCAGAGCAAGACACAGGTGAGTGCAGCGGCGTTAAAAGTAGCTGCCAGCTTGCTCCCTCCCATGTGTGATTTCCTTCATCATATGTGTGATATTTAGTTGGAATTTAGAAGCCTCTTTCATAGAAAAGTCAGATTTTAAATTACTATTTGGAAAAGGACACTTCTAGAAAGTTTAAATACAAAATGTGATGGATGGAATGCTTGAATTAATCTCAGCCACTGGTAATTACTGGGGCTGCATCCCAGTCCATCGTTATGTTGCACATCATGCCACCTCAGCTGGGACCCAGCTATTTGCCAATCATTCTTTACCCTGCTCCAGTGAGAACATTCCAGCCAAAACTGCAAAGCCAGGACCTTGCCAGACTGGAACATAAGCAACCCAGGACAGGTTTTGCCTTTGAAAGACTAAGATTAATTCAAGCATTCGTCCATCACTTTTTGAATACTTTAGTATGTCCCCTATGTTAGACGGTTATGCCTAGACATTGGTCCTGTGCACACTGTCACTGGAACTAAGCTATAGCTGGCTGATGAGCCCATAACAAAGGTGAAACTGGTCATGGGTTGTTTGTGTTCCATTTCAGGGAGGACCTAGATTGGCAGTTTGGTCTGGACTGTTCCCATTGGAGCAGATTCAAGACTGATTAGCATATAGTTGGGTGGAATGGTGTGCAAAATAACAATGGGCTGGTATGCGGCCCAAGTAATTACCAGTGGTGAGATTAATTCAAACATTCCGTCCATCACTTTTTGTATACTTTAGTATGCTGCCTAAGTGGTACAGGTATGCCCAGATGTGGGTACCTTGAACACTGTGTCACTGGAACCAAGCTATTCCCTGCTGATGAAGTGATAACTAGGGTGACACTGGTCCTGGGTTGCTTGTGTTCATGTTCAAGAAGGAACTGGCCTCGGCAGTTTGGTCTGGACTGTACCCATTGGAGCAGGGTCAAGACTGATTTGCACTGTGGGTAGAAACAGAGGTGGTATGGTCTGCCAGAATAACACTGGACTGGAATGCAACCTGAATAATCACCAGTGGCTGTGATTAATTAAACCTGTCCATCCATCACTTTTTGAATACTTTAGTACTTTTAGAAAGCTCCCGTTTTTCTATCTAATCTAAATATGCCTTCCTGACAGTTTCCAGTGTCAGTTAACAATGAATACCTCTCCTGTAGTGTTTTGTGTATGCCTTCAAAATATGGGAACGAAAGGGCAGTGGATGTCGGACAGGATGGCCCTCTCCTGAGCTGGATGTCCTGGGGGTTATACTCAGCCATTCTAGTCAAAGGGTAGCCTCTGGGTTATGCCCACCCCTTACTGGCGTTTAAGGACTGCCTGCTACTGAAAAATACAGCTTACCCTAGGCTGGCCTGCCTTTGTACCCCTAGACAGATTGGAGCCAGAGACAGCAAAGGGGGAAGTTAGACAAAGGGGGTTTATCCCACCCATAGGCTAGCCAACTGGACCTTCCTGAGCCCTGCTGCTGGAGTGTGTCCTGATCCCAAAGGGGTGCCCCATCCCCAGGTCATGGACTCTTGGCTGACATCAAAGTGTAATGTTCATGCCTCAAAACAGAACTCATGGCAAAAATCCAGGGGGGATATTAGCAACAGCTTAGCAATTTTTTTTATCGCCGCCTATCGCTGGATCTCATCGCAGAGATAACACGCTATTAGCAATGTTTATCTCCAATGCGATAAAATATCCACCGATATCGGCGAAATGCGTGAATATCGCTGGAAATCCAGCGATATTCACGCATTAACGCCATGGTGGACTTAGCCTTACAATCCGCCTCCCATTGAAGAAACAGGTAAGTCATGTTTTAGCAGGTGTTAAATTCTAGCGATAATCTCGCTTAGCGTGATATTTTTCATCACTTCGCCTGCGTTGCTAATAGGGGGAAGTTGTGTTAGCGACTATTTTCAGTTGCTTTTAGTTGGGAACGCCTACCTTGCATGTCAATATCGATAATTATCGCTGGCATGCAAGGCGACAGGAAAACCGGCAGCTATCACCAGAAAGCTGTCGCTAACGCCTGTTAGCGCCAGCTTGCTGATAGGACGAAAAACATTGTCGCCGCTGAAGCAGCGATAAGGCACTTGGTAATATGCCCCCAGATATTTTGCCTCCTCGTGATCGCAAGATAATTCTTCGCACCAAGGAACGACCATTTGTAATACCAGCCAATGTGAAGCTCCAGTGATGACCTGCTCTTTGCGTCAGCTACAGCCGTACACATCAGCAACAACCGCTCTTTCTCCCAATAATGAAAGCCCCAGAAATAACCTACTCTTCTAGCTAAACAGCGACACCTGTATCAACTGCCAAAGCAAAGCTCCACAGTGACCTGCTCCTCGTGGCAACAAAAGGCTCTTCATGGGTCCCACTAATGCCAAGCTCCTACTGAGGCTCTATGCTTGGAGATGTGAGCAACAAAGCTCTTCACGAAGGCAAATTTGTTCCCTGTTCTCGACGTGCTCTCCATTGCGGTTGACCTGCACTTATGACTTTATCCCGGTCAAGCACAACCAGATACCCACAAATTATTGATTGAATTTATGCCAGTTTGCTGTCATTTTATTTATTCAAATGTACTCTATTTGTTTATGTTGGTTTTGTTTTTTTCTTGCGTTTTGTTTCCGCTTTATTACTGTTTGAGTTCTGCATAAATACTTTACACATTTGCTTCTAAGTTAAGCCTGACTGCTTTTGCGCAAACCTACCATAGTGTTAAGCACAGATTTATTTAGTGACTGGTTTATTTAGTGAGTTTTGTGGTCCACCCTCACAAGAGTTGTATTTATATTGGAGTGGGGCTTCTAGCCTTCTTGACTAAAAACCTAATTTCTTACAGTGGTGTTCAGAGGTGGGATCGCATACTTGTGACTATGCAGTGGTACTTAGTGATTTGAGTAAAACCAAAAATCCCTTGTAATAATCTGACATCAGAATCACTTTTTTTCAAAACCCTGGTCGATTTTAATTGTCCATTTTTCTGGTTTTTCATTGCGCTCTCATTTCTGTTGCACATGTGATTTTGCTAATATGGATTTTGAGCTCAGCATCATTGATAGCCTCAAGGTTGTAGAATTGAGGAAGCTTTGCAAGGAGAGAAGGCTAACCTTGGGACAGGGGACCTCAGAAGTGGACTTTCAAATAGCCCGCAGAACCTTTGAGTAGGTCTGCATGATTCAGGCTGCACTCATAAAACAGGAGAGTGATGCCCTGAAGATAAAGAGGTGAATGAGGAAGATGAAATACACGGTTTTGCCACAGGCCCAGAGCTGCAGCAAGAGGAGGAGGAAAACTTGTCCACAGGAGCCAGGACCCCTGTCACGACCAGTGTGTCCTAGCACAACCTGTACTCTTTAGAGGACAGGAGAGCTGAAACTGCATCTGGTCAAGTTGAAATTGGCTGCAGAGGAAAGGAAAGGGCTAAGGCAGTGAGGCCTCTCCAAACAAAAGGCTGAGGCAGAAGGGCCCTGGGTGAAAGAAAACTTTCTCTCAAGAGGGGAATAAAATCTTGCTGGCTCACAAATGATTCAGAACGAACTAGACTTGAAGGCTACAAGGCTCACAGAGTCCAGTGAAGATGGTGGCAGCGACACAGAGATGCCTAGAGAAAGCCAAAGGGCCCCCATTCCCAAATGTGTCCACTCCAAAGATCTGGTGTCTAGCTGTGTAGTGGAGGGTGATATTGATAACTGGGTTGCAGTACAGGAGGTAGCCCTGAATATACACAGGGTCCCAGAGGAGGATTGTGGGGGCTAGTTTGTGGAAGCACATGCTAGTTTTTAAGAGAGATACCTTGCTGGCATACCTAAAACACCATTAAAGTTTGGTTCCACTTGGAGATGTTAGGATTGTCTAAGTGGGTGTGCCTCGCTTCGCGGTCTATGGTAGCCTGCGCGGGACAGTCAAAAGGACCTAGAGTCTGAAACAATGGCCCAGGTACCTGCCTAGTAGAGGAGAGGAAGGGGACATGCGAAACCCAATCCAGATGTTTTAACGGTACAGGAGGAGGGCGATCCTGAGTGTGCCGCCCAATAACCTACAGAGGAGGACATTGCTTCCCTGGGAGACCTATTGAACTAGTCAGATGGCAAGCTGAAATAGGCCCCTCCCAGGCTGTAAGGTGCAGAAAGAGTGCACGAGTCTTAAGGGCCTACGATGGCAGACCAAGGCCCAGGTAAATGGAGATACCGCTGAAGTTCAACTGGTGATCAAGCTCAGTCATGATGTACCCATAGCAGGACAACTGGGGCAGCCCAAAACATTTGGAAGGATGGCTTTTAATGACCCTCGATTAAAGTGATCTCAGATGCACTCTATATGTAGGTCATGCATTACCAACCGTGCCAGTGGAAAGCAAGGGGTAAAGAAGAAGATTGCCCTTCTTTGCCATGGAAAGCTACTTTGAGATAGTGAGAATCAACATTGTGTGACCTCTGGACCCCAAGACTGCCCTGGGCTGTAGGTTTATCCTGGTTGTGGTGGACCATGCCACTTGGTACCCGGAGGCCATACATCTGGGGACAGTGACTGCACACACAGTGGCCAGGGCTTTGAAGAAGATATTTACCTGGGTGGGTATCCCTGATGAGGTTGTGTCTGACCTGGGCACCAGTTTCAGCATGAATGAAGTCAATGTGGGATGAATGTGGGGTAAGCTACAAATTCTCCACACCCTAACATACCCAGACCAATGGGCTTGTGGAAATATTCAACAAGACTCTCAAAGTCATGACTATGTGGCTGTTAGAATGCTTGAGGTATAAGTAGAGCATCCTCTTGCCATGACTATTGTGTGCATACAGGTAAGGGCCTCAGATGGGAGTAGGGTTCAGTCACTTTGAACATCTTTATGGCCACACTGTTAGAGAGCATCTCAGTCTTGTGAAGAAGGGGTGGGAGCAAGCTCCTAAGAAACATCCCCAAGATATAGTACGCTACAGGTTGGTTCTCCAGGCTCAGTTGAAGTGCTTTTGAAATCGGGCTACTTAGAACCTCGAGGAAAGCCAGGATCTCATGATGCTGTGGCATGACCAGAAGGCCAGTCTTTCAACCTGGCAAAAAAGTGTGGGTGAAGGAGCCAGGGGAGTACCGGTGGACAGGGCACCATGATGTTAAAGAGCACAAGGGTGAGGTGAGGTCACCTATTTGCTGGAATAAGAGAATGCATATAGGTGATAATACGACTTGGCAAAGCCAGAATCTCAGATTTAGGTTTTTCACCCGCCTTCCTCTCCTTATCCCATGCCCTAATCTCGTTCCAAGTGCCACCCAAACTCCACTACATAGTCCCGCGTATGCACCTGCCGCCAAATATCAACAGGCACAAAGAGCCCGACAAATATCTCAATAGCTGCTAAAGTCATAATTGACAAGGAGGCGGCCTCTGTTACCTCTTCATAATACACTGTAGGGTTCTTCCTAGGATCCTGTAACTGATTCTTAAGAGCTAGCACCTTACTTCTCTTCCACAGGGTAAAGACCCACTGTTCCTGAAAGTGAGCCTCTACCCGCTGTTGGACCACATCACCTCTCTGGCTATGCTACTCTGGGATCTCAGGATGAAAAATAGGATGAACCTCCCACATCGGAAATTGGAACACACCAGGCGGAGTACGGTGATGTAATCTTTCTCAATAACCGAGAAGTGTCCCAACATTACTGAGAACTTCTGCAGGGGCCATACTAGCGAAATATACATGATCTTGAATGTCATAAATAATTTGAGGAGCTGTGCCACCAATACACTGTTCCCACTAGCCAATTAATGTAGTCAACATATATTGAAGGGCATGCTGCTGCACAAATGGCTCGGAATCTCTCATCACACTCCATATATCCTCCACACTATAAATCAGACTCCGAGCCCATTGCGCCGCCTGATTTGCAACCATATTTTTCTCCTCTTCACCCACATTAGTTCGAATCAATACCCGCTCCAGTCGCTCCTATGCTGCTGCCCAATTCCCTCATTCTGACCCACGCACTGGTGTCCCACCACTACACAACACGGGGGATGAAATGTCCAGGGAAATCGCAAGAGGTAAAGATGCAGGTGACAATGTTAGCAAGGACTTGGTTGTAGATGTAAGAGAATGAGGAGAAACGATAGGAAGAAATAGCAGATACTGCTGGGGTGCCTGCAGTCACCAGACTCGCAGCTTGTGAAACCACAGGTGAGGCAAGCAGGGCTGGGGCCAAGGCAGGTGAGCCCGCAGAAAGACCAGAAGAAGGCAAAGAAGTAACGGGGGACAGAGTCGTCAGAACAAAAGGATATATTCTCTGCGGAGCATAAGGAGGTGGGGGACGAGTGTCCGATAAATCCTCCAAAAAAGGATCCTCATCCTCTCGAACAACATAGGACTTATTACATTGTAATCAAAACTTCCTATCTGCACACTCAATACCTTTCTCGGTCTGTTCCCTATCGTAAATAATCTACAGCTTTCTGAAGCACTGTCTGCATTGCCTTCTTCCTAGACTCCTTCTCGGCCCGTATACACCTCTGCTTAGCTACCTTCTGCCGTACCTGCTAAGTTGCAAACATTGACTGCCTACTTCTTCTAGTGAACAATTTATCCTGTAAATAATTCAATTTCCGTTCGTCAAAGATACCTTCCAGTGGCCACTGAAGCTCAGCATTGTCCCTCGTATACTTGTGCCATAATGTACGAAACATAATAGGGCCAATACCGTGCTTCACATACATCTCAAAATTTGGAGTGCCTTCTGGAGATGCAGGTTGCCTTTCCTCCAGCCCATGCTCAGCAGAACAACAACGACACCCCAAGCACCATACTTTACTCCAACAAGGCATCCTAGCATCAGACACATTCACTTATTCACTTATTGCCTCAATCCACATGCACGCACACACACACAATAAAGACACACACAAATGAAGAGCTCTCAAAAACAGTCCTCAGACTGCGCCAAGACAAGTCAGTCCTCAGACTGCGCCAACGCAAGATAGGCTCTAGCCCCAGGCCTTTTCAAGAATAAACCAAATTCGGGGCAAGCTGCCCCCGGATTGGCGCCATGCCGAAGTAGTGGTTTTTCCGAAACCAGGTAGGCCCCCAGATAAACATGAATCCTATCGCCCCATTTCATTACTTAACGTAGAGGCCAAAATACTGGCCAAGGCCCTGGCGAATCGGTTGCTCCCTCATATAACAGACCTAGTTCACCGGGACCAAGCTGGCTTCATGCCTCGCAGGGCAACGCGTCATAACATTCGGCGCGCATGGGCCAAGGTGGACGCCATTGGGGCCACAGGTGAGCAGGCGGCTTTGCTACTAGCTGATATCAATAAAGCCTTTGACTCGGTGAGCTGGACATACCTGTTTGCGCTCCTGCCCCGCCTCAATCTAGGCCCGATTTTTCTGTCATATGTCAAGTTGCTCTATACTGATATCACAGCTGCAGTACGAGTCGCAGGGGCGGTGTCAGAGACCTTTCGCATTGGACGAGGAACCCGGCAGGGGTGTCCTCTATCTCCGTACTTGTTCGCCCTCGCCATGGAGCCTCTGGCCGCCTGGGTGCGCATAGATGCACAGATGCGAGGCTTTGTGTGGACCGGGGGCCTTTCTGATAGAATCGCGTTGTACGCAGATGATGTCCTCTTCTTTCTAACTGACCTGCGACGCTCAGGGCCGAGGGTGTTGGAAATAATGCGGGTCTTTGGGGAGGTCTCGGGCCTCTACCTCAACCTACGTAAATCTACCCTGTGGGTCCTTGGGGGTGGTACGGTGACGGACCCCTGGACGTCAGAACTGCAGATAGCAGCCGGCGGTTTAAAATATTTGGGGGTGTTCCTGTCGGAATCGGTGAGCCTTACATGGGAACGCACCGTACTGCCTGTTTGGGAGCGGGTTCAAGCGGATGTGAAGGCGTGGTCTCGGATGCCCCTCAATATTTTTGGTCGATCCGCGATTTTCAAGATGGTTGCGCTTCCACGCCTTCTATATGAGCTACAGAATTATCCTCACCCCATCACACCCCAATGGTTTCGGCAGGTAAACTCTGTCCTGGGACGTTTCCTATGGGCCGGGGGGGCTGCCAGGGTGGCGCTGCGTACGTGCTTCTTATCTACGTATTGCGGAGGACTTGCCACCTCGGACCTTCTGTCCTACTATCAAGCTTCCCAATTGCTCATCCTAAATGACTGGTGGTACAGCGACAGTAGTGATCCAGCCTACGCTCTAGAGCGTGCATTGATGGGCGATAATACGCTCCACACGCTTCTCTACTCAGCCCGCCTGCGGCGGACATTGCCTAGAGTGATGAACACTGTCTTTGTTGTGTGGCGACAAGCGTTACGCCGTATGGTCTGGTGGGGTAGGCTAACTGCAGAGACACCGCTGTGGCATAACGGACGACTCCCTGAACTTGCATCACTGCCAGGATTTGACGGCTGGGACACGATTGGGGTCTCGCTGCTGGGACATGTGATGTCTGGAGTCACGCTCAAATCGTTCCAGGAGCTCAGTGCAGAATTCCACATGCCCCGGACCCAATTCTTTCGATATCTGCAGTTTAGACATGCACTGGCGCCCAGCATTGCCAATCTAGACTCACTTCCCGAATTTAGCCCGATTGAGGCGAAGGTGTTCATGGGTGACCTTGGAGACAAGAAGGTGTCCCGTATATACCAAACGATGGTCACCCACTGCTCCTCTACCCTCCTTCCCCTACGGACGGCCTGGGAGGCAGACATTGGCCCTATGGATGAAGATGATTGGCGGGAGGCCCTGGAGTCCCCGCGAGGGACTGCCATAGCAATACGGCTCAGGTTAATCCAATTCAAAATCCTGCATAGGGCGTACTACACCCGTGAGCGGCTGTGGAAGGCAGGGCTGATTGAGTCGCCGGACTGCTTGCGTTGTGGGGCGGAAGTGGGTTCACTGCTCCACACTGTATGGTTGTGCCCGAGAATAGCTGGTTTCTGGGGGGGTGTGTGGAACTGTCTGTCTGAAGTACTGGATTGGGAACTTCCGCGCACTCATTGTCTGGGGCTACTTCACATCCTTGAAGGGGTTGGGGGAACGTATATAAACGCCACTTATTGCTACTGGGGCTCGTGCTGGCCAAAAGGGATCTGGCACGTGCTTGGAAAGACGAGAAGGCTCCTCCCCTGTGTGCATGGAGAGCTGGATTGGACTTTTGTATGGGTCTGGAACTACCAATATTTGAAGCACGAGGGTGCCCCCGCAAGCACTTCAAAATATGGAAGAGGTGTGCAGACTATAGGGAATTGACACTTGATCCCCCAGTGGAACCAGAGGAAGATCCCTAGACATACACCTTCAAGTGGGCCTGTGAAATGCGTCGTATCTACCACACCAAGATCACACACTGATGCTCCTATTACACACGTGCACAGGGTTAGGGAGGGATAACCGGGAGGGATGGGGACATGGGTGGTGGGAGTTTGGGGGTAGGGGCGGGGGGGGGGAAAGTTCCTATTGTTCATGTTTTACTATGATTCTTGATTGGACTCAAGTCCTGTGATGTAACTGTATCAAGATGCCTGGTGGTTTCTCCTGACTGTGGGGTGCCACATTGACTGCTCTGCCTAATTCAATCAATAAAATTTGTTGTGAAAAAAAAAATAATAAACCAAATTCAACAAGTGGCCTGGCAGAACATTCAAAAATGCTCTGTATCACAAGGGTCTGCAGACTTACCAAGTTAAATAAGACGGCGCCGCATTCACCTTGAATCAAGACAAACTCACCTGGTGCTTCAAGTAAAACAAGAGTATTCTCCACTGCTGACTCTTCGAACAGTCAGATCCAAGGGTTTCACCTTTTCAGGACCCCAGCCAAGGTGACCACTAGACGAGGAGCCGCCTGATTAGACAGGTGGGGCAGCCACGAGAACCAAGCTCTATCACATGGGGTCCCCGAACCACCCATCCGACCGAACGCAACACCGACCTCACAGCCCGACTACGGGCAGGATGGGTCACCTGGTAGAGTTCCTGTTCCGGCGCCAACTGAAGGAAGTGACCAAACTAGGGTCACCCGGGTCACACTTGACTTCCACTAGCTTTCCAAGAAAATGAAGAGTCGATGACACAGTAGAGAATGCACTCTAACTAGTTTACTAACAAAGTACACTGCAGTGAAGTCCAGTCGGACCAGCCTCCTACGATGGCTGACAAAGGACTGACTATAACAAGCATACAGTTACATTATGTATATTGCAGAGCCCACGAAGACCCGCCTATCATGGAAAAACACTGGTAGATGTCGTAATATAATGGGGGTACAGAGCATAAGCTTCGATTCGCAACCTGGCACAAGCTATCTACTGCCCAAGGCTTACCTTAGAGGGCCTCTATGCAGAGAGAAAGGCATACGTTAACGAGCAAGATTCAACATCTGGGAAACAAAACTCACCAAATACCATTTCTCGTAAATGATACAGTAATAGTTTCGATTATAATACAAGATGGCGTCTGCTAGAGCTAAAATGGTGGCACAGATGTCAACCTAACTTACATGACTGTTAATTGTGTATGCATCCAGCAAGAATATATTATAAGATAGCTAAATAAATGCTAACGTAATCATGTAAAATATGAGTAATATGACTTTAACACATTTCAATTCTAACACCTAGATACCGTAGTACCCACATTACCTACTCCAGGGAAGCCGAGTGCATACGTGTGAAGTAGTGTCGGAAACTGCCGTCGAACCAAATGGAAGACTTCAGGAAAGTGCTGCTGTTGGAAGAGGAGAAAGTGTCCGGGGAATACAAATGTGGATTCTTGAAGAGGAATACCTGAAAGCAGAGGGGACAGAGTCTATGGCACTCTGGGGTGACCAGGAGACTTGGAAGACGAATGCCCTCTGATGTAGAGTGCTTCAGGATGGATGACGAGGACCTTGACTCTGCAGCTGTGAGGACAAGGCGATGTTGAGGAAGTCCAGAACCTGGATACAAGCTGTCCCACAAAAGATGTAGAGTGCTGAGGGGTTGGTGTCCAGCAGGAGCAGCCACGCAGTAATTAAAGAAGGAGCAACGTCAGTACCAGCAAGGTTCAGGGGACTCACCAAAGGCAGGGGAGTCAGGGTAAGCCCCAAGCAATCAGGGGAGTCCAAAAGAAACAAGTTTGACCTCAAGTGGACCCACAGTCCGGAGGCACTGGAGTCGCGAGAGAACGTCAAGCAGCTCACTAAAAGATGCAGACCGCGATGCACACAATGCGGTGTGGCTGAAGATTCTGGTCAAAGGGGATGCTTGAGGTTGGGGCTACTTGGAGCCTGAAGATCTTCTTGCAAAGAAGCCAAAAAACCTTTGCAACTGCAGGGGTTCGGGTATTGCAATCCCCAAAATGAATACTGGCCTCAAACTTGGTGAGAGGGTAGAGCAGGCCTCAGGATCTGTGAAAAACCACCACCTGTGTTGCGGAGCCCATGGAAAGCCAGAGACTGCCTGTTCCTATGACAGTGAGGAACATGCTCACTTAAGCGGCAACATTTGTAAGCCAAACAATTGTGTTCTTTAATTGGTTTTATCTCCTTTTATTTCAGAGTTATTTTGTCTCACCACTTTTACTTTATTGTATTTCACAGTTTTAGTTTGCGGCATTGCTGGCCAAGACCTCGGCCTCCGCTCACTCACCTTAACTCACGCGGGCTATCTCCCACTCCCTGCGAATCCTCCCCGGTTCACCACAGCTGTTGCTGATAGAAAGGATTACCCACGGTAACACTCACTTTCGGTTTCTGCGACACAGCAGCCGCCATCTTAAGAGGAAAACGGTCTAGTCCCGGTGATGCCACGGACGCACAGCGGATGCGCTGCTGGCACACCTAAGGGTAGCTCGTCTGCATCCGGTGGTGTCAGGTGCAGGCCATGCTGCCCATTGCTCTGGTGAGTCAAGAAACATCCCTACTTACACTCGTGAGGCACTACTCGACCTAAGCAACTTATATAAATGCTAAAATAAGGTGGCTAGCAAGAACACGATTAACTCATTTCTGTGCCCCTGTTGTAACTGGTTGCCGGACACTGGAGGGGGGGTTCTGCAACCAGCACCAGGCCAGAGGGACACACACTGTAGTACATGCATTCAGGGAAAGCAAGACAAAGCGGCACTTCTTAACACTCGCTCCCTCAAAAACATGAAGTACAAGTCTATGACTTTTTATCAGACGAGCGGCCTGACCTCATTTTCCTTACTGAAACATGGCTTTCAGACGCGTCCAATACAACGATCGCGTCGGCTATTCCAGATGGCTAAAAAATCTTGAGAATGGAAAGGCAGACGGAGTCAGGAGGTGGGGGTGATGTGGTCTACAAACAGGACCTAGTTTGCTCCCCTATTCTACTTGACCTGGTAGAGGGCGCGAGGTGTCTAGGTTTTCGATGCACAGTCTCACCTCACCAGTGCATCACAGAAAAACTTATCTACAGACCGCCGGGGGCATTAAGGAATTTTATTAACTTGCTACACGAATGCACCACCTCACTCGCCCTAAGATATAAACACCTACTCATTCTGGGGGACCTGAACTTGCACTTTGACAAGCCTTCTGACTCCCAGGTGAGGGCCTTGTTAGACATCATGGCAGCCTTTAATCTCATACCCTTTGTCTCAGGTCCCACTCACAAATTTGGACACAGATTGGACCAACATTTTTGTGACTTACAGGTAATGGTGGATCTTCCATTAGAGGTAATCTGGGCAGATCTCTTTCTTGGTAATTGTTGGATTCCAGTCAGAGGGAAGACAAACCCTCCAGTAGAATCTAAGCCAGAGCTCACTTATAGAGCTCTCCACAAAATAGATTTTCCATCCTTTAAGTGTGCGCTAGACTTCTCTGCCCCATCCTTGATGGGCAACCCTGAAACTGACGCCTACCTGATCGAAAAGTGACAGAAGACTAATATTGAGGCAGCTGTTCCTTTGGCCAAACGCACGTCTAAGCGAACTGACTATCCGGCTCAGTGGTTCAATGAACAACTGAGAACCAGCAAAAGTAATTGTAAAAGATTAGAGAGGGATTGGTGCAGGCAGTATCTTGCTGAGGACAGAAATACCTACAAGGTAGCACTAAAAGCACACCACAAACTATTAAGGAGGGTCAAAATGAGTTATTTTGAAGGTGGAATTGCCAATACTAACAACAGTGGCAAGTACATTTTTAAAATTGTTAAATCTTTCACAAACCCTAAAGCTGAGATCAAAGTAGCTCCACCATCAGCTGATTGGGCAAAGGCAGTGGCCTGCTCCCTCCATGATAAAATAAAGGCGATCCAACATTCATTTTCCTCGGAGATGGAAGATATCACACCCTCCTTCCACGCACAGGTGGAATGTGTCTCTCCGCTCTCTTCCCCGAAGGGTCCTTCACAAAGGCCGTCACTGTCACAATTCTCTGTCATCAAACTGGAAGACTGACTCACTCACTCATCTCTTGGGTCTCAAGTCGGGATCACCCACTGATTCATGTCCTGCTAAACTTATACCTACATTAGTAGCCACCTCAAACGCACCAGTCAATAAGGTTCTCAACTCCTCACTGGTAACAGGCATCATGCCTTCTGTCGGGAAGAAGGCGAACATGTTGCCTCTCCTGAAGAAAGTTAACGCAGACCCCAACAATCCAACTAACTATAGACCAATTTCCCTTCTCCCTGCTTTTGCCAAGGTAATAGAGAAACATGTTAAAACGTAATTACGGAGTACATGGAGGAACATAGGCTCCTACACCCTTTAGGGCCAATTACAGCACGGAATCTGCCCTGCTAGAATTGATTGAACACCTCAAAGTTCAGCTGGATGAGGGGGGGAAAGCAATTCTGATCCTGTTAGATCTGTCGGCAGGATTCAACACAGTGCCCCATGGGATGCTCTTAAACAGATTAAAGAACATCGGCATAGAAGGGAAGGCATTGGCGTGGATTACATCATTTTTGAAACATTGGGAGCAGATCATCTGGACTCTCCCTTTCTCAGCCACAATGCCAAACATAAAGATGGGAATCCCGCAGGGCTCCACTTTAAGTCCTACCCTATTCAATTTATACATGTCACCACTAGCACCATTAGCATAGGCAAATAGTGCCAACATTGTCTCCTATGCTGATGACACACAGCTAATCTTCTCATGCAAGAAAGGGGGTGATTTTAATGGCGATGCAATAAGATCCTGCCTCACTAATGTTTTTAAATGGCTGAAGCAGAATCAGCTTAAGTACAATCCCGACAAAACCGAGATCATGTTCTTCAGCCAACAGGTGGAGAACAATTTGGTTCAGTGGTGGCATTCAGTTCTCTCCTCTCCCAGCACTGCCTAATCGATAGTGAAAAACCTGGGCATCAACATTGATAATGAGCTCTCAATGCGGACCCAAGTTCAAACCCTAGCAGGACTCCGTTTTGGATTACTACGGATGCTTAAGAAATTTCTGCCGCTTCTCCCCCAGGACTCCAGGAAGACAGTGGTTCAGGCTCTGATCACATCCAGACTGGACTATGCTAATGCCCTTCATCTGGGTTTGCCAGACTACTGGCTTCAGCGTCTCCAGGTAGTGCAAAATGCAGCAGCAAGAGCAATTCCTAAACTCAAACCAAGATCACATATCTGTACATTGGCTCCCAGTTAGGGAAAGGATAAAATTTAAGGCTCTGGTTATTTTTTTCAAAGCCTTCCATAGAACAGGTGCTGTCTATCTTAGAAAATGAGTCAGCTGATATGTGCCCACCAGAACACTTAGATCTTCCAATGCTGACCTTGCTTGCATCCCCAAAGCTCGTCTGGCATGCAGAGGCGGCAGATCTTTTGGATTTTTTGGGAGCCCACATCCGGAATAAACTACCTTCAGCTCTCAGATTTTTAACAGTGCTGCTCTCCCACTTTAACAAACAGCTGAAGACTTGGCGATTTAAATACTAAGCTGTGTAAGGTATGCACTTGTTAATTTGCCAGCGCACAAACACTCCGGAAGGAGTAGCTGTGCGCTATACAAATACAGGTCATTCATTCATGGAGTCCGGAGGATCTCAGGATTTACAGACCTATCGACTTAGTTGCGGTTCCTGGAAATGCAGGAGAGTGACTCCTTCACTCCAAGGGAGATTACCTCAGGTGTCTTTGATGCTTCACAGGCCTTGGAGGTTCCTGTATGATGCTCAGACACAAACGATGCAGAAGACTGGAAGAGAGACATAGTCAGGCCCAAACGAAGCCCAGTAAAGTCCAGGGTGCCCAGACGGTAGAAGTGCAGTGGTGTCTGATCTGAATCTTATCCCAGAACGAATCTCGAGACCTACACCCAGGTAAGCCCTTAAGTACCCTAGGGAATGGGTTGGGAGATTCAGGGGACCCTCCCAGGGGAGGGTCTGGACAGGGGATCAGTCACTCTCATGTCCTTTGTCCAGTTTCACGCCAGGGCGGGAGCCAACGGCTTCCAGAATGGGTTTGAACTGGACTATACACAGGGACACCATATGTGCCCCTCCTGCAGACTTTCAGATGCTGGCAAGTGCAACCACCATGTCCCAATTCACCAAATCCTGTCTGGGAGGTGGTCACACCTCCCTGTGACAGGATGCCTATTGTTCCACCTTCCTCTGCTCGAGCTTGGCTCAGCAGCAGCTGGGTAGAAAGGTGTTTCTGGTTGGCAGCAACCATTATGTGCTGTCCGGTACTAGAAGGTTGGCACCAGGAACACTGAGAGCCTAACGGATGGCTCTTTAAGTGCTTGGAATCATACCTCCAACACCGTTTATGGTGCGTGAGTATGATTCCAACATGTTTGATACCAAACATGAAAGGATTAGTTGCAGCTATTTTAGAGATGGTCATTGTGTAATGACACGGTGCCCCTCTATATAGTATATTGCTGTTTCACTGACAACCCAGAATAATGGACTGCGTAGGCTGCAGGGGTGTCCTGCTCATGGAGGGGCACCCCCTCACGTAGAACCAAGCACCCTGCCTTCAGGATTGCAAAGGCCTGCTATGGGTTTTAAAAATATAGTAAACCTATATCTTTAGTAAGTGGTGCAGGCACCAACTTAAACAGGCTGCAGTGGCATTCCTGAAGTTCCATTTTGAATGGTCTCTCATGGGTGGGATAATACATGCTTCCGCCCTGGGGAAAGCACTGGGTTACCTATGTCCTGGGTACATGGTTACTATATACTAGGGACTTATAAGGGTACCCCAGTATATACTGGGGTCCTGATTAACAGGGTCCCAGTCAGATTAGTCAAAACATAGCTTGGCACCAGGCAAAAGGTAGGGGTAACCATGCAGAAGGATCCTACTTTCCTACACCTCCCCACCCAACAGTGGTGAAGGCCAAACAGCCTGGCAGCTTGTGCGCTCAGTGGTCTGACCAAAGTGGATGGGTTTGGCTGGTGCTAGTCCTGGATTCTGCCTGGTTCTTCGGCCTCCATGCACTATGCCATTGCCTTTCTCCTCCCATCTCGTTTCCGCAAAGCTTGGAATGACCTTCCCAAGTGGAATCGCCACTGACGTGGCAGGGACCCTGCTTCTTGCTCAGACTGCACATTGGCCCGTCTCTCCCTTCTGTCTTTATTGGTATCCTCTATGCTTTTTAAGCTTCAGCACCCAGCATGTCCATGTCCCCAGCGATAAATCCCTGATTGGACTGTTAATTGAACATGGAAGTCTCAATAGGCCCTTAACCAGTGACGCACACGAAGGTACATTTATTGTTCTGGTAAAAAGTGCATCCACATTTACAATTCCATTTAAGGAACCCATTTCCTTCAGCTTCCAAAAAGTGCAAGTTATACAAGGTGGAAATGGTGAGTGGGTAGGACTGATGCACCACACAACCTTGTTTGAGACATTTGGAGACAATTGATCATGATTTACTACTATTCCATTCACCAAAAATGGTTGTGAATTGTGTCCCAACTTTTTGCAAATGAGATCTGTTAGAAATTGTGGTTTCTAGTATACACTCTGTCCAAGCAGGAGCTGCAATCCTAATCAGGGCGCGTCAGATACTACCCCTTAAATTAACCTGCGCTCACCCTAAAGTAGTTTGGCTACAGAACCCATGTAGTGTCAGCTGAAAAAGTACCTTGTATGGAGTAAAGGATTAACGTCGAGAGCACAATGCGTCTGTCTTTTTGACACAGTCGGTTTGAAGCATTGCAGTCTGTTAGAAGCATTGGAGTTGAGCCTTGCAGACTGTGTTGAAGGATCAGGGCTGCAAAGTCATCGAGCCTTGCAGTCTGTGTTGAAGGATAAGCGCGGCATCATTGTCAAGCCTCACAGATGGTATTAAAGGATCAGCGCTGCATTGTCCTTGAACCTCACATCGGGACTCCCATCATCGTCATATCGATACTGCGTTGGCGAAGGAGGACACTGTATCGGTTACGATTGGCTCACAGGGGCCACTGCAACGATGTTTGAAGAAAACATCTGCAGAACCCACTCTGAGGCTCCGGACTGGAGGGAGCACCTCACTCAGACAAGGGTAGGGCTCATAGATGGCAGAGTCTAGCAGCACGAGCAGAGTTACAAGAAGTCTTTTGTGTCCCTAAGACTTCAGAAAACAGGAGGCCAGCAAGCCCTTGGAGAGTCTTAGGTTCATGAATGTAGAGAGCGGGTCCAGTCCTCCTCACTCCCAAGCAAAAAGCAGCAGGCCAACACAGAGCAGGTAGCAAAGTGCCCATCCGTCCTACAGCATTGCAATCAGCAGGCAGCAGTCCAACATAGTAATGCATTTAGCAAAGGGGCAGTCGCTCCTACAGCACAGCAGCTCTTTTTCCAGACAGAATGTCCTTGGTTCCTGTAGAATTCTGATCGGGGGTGTCCCTGGTCCAGTACGTATACTCAAGTGTGCCTTTGAAGTGGGCAAGACATCAAAGGGGCCATTGAAGAACATATGGTCCCTTCTTTTCCTACTGTGGCACCGGACAGACTACAGGGGGGTATGCAGCTCTTTGTGTTAGGACAGGCGCGGTCCTATTCAGATGCAAGAGTCAGCTCCTCCCAACTAGTGTACCTCAGGAAGGCCCTTCAGCCTGGTGATGGGTCATCAGGATGCAAATGTCACACCCCAGCTCCCTTTGTGTGACTGTCTAGAGGGAATGCACAAAGCCTAGCTGTCACCCACCTCAGACGTATATTCAGAGACAGGCAGAGGCACAAAATGGTAAAAGTAAGAAAGTGCCAACTTACTAAAAGTGGCATTTTCAGACTTAAATTTTAAAATCCAATTTCACCACAAGTTGTGATTTTAAATTGTGAGTCCATAGACACCAAACTCCAAATTTCTTTTTGCTACCAATTGTAAATTGTGAGAGATAGGCCTTGCAGAAGTAAAAAACAAATTTTGCATATTTTTTCCCCAGGGCATGTAAAACTCAAAAGTACATGTCCTGCTTGTAAATACACTGCACCATGCCCATAGGGCTGCCCAAGGCCTATTTTAGGGTGACGTGTATGTAATAAAAGAGAAGGTTTGGACCGGTCAAGTAGGTTACCTTGCCGGGTCAAAATGGCAGTTTAAAACTGCACACACAGGCTCAGCTGTAGCAGGCCAGAAACATGTTGAAAGGCATACTGAGGTGGGTGGCACAATCAGTGCTGCAGGCCCACTGGCAGCATTTCCTTTACAGGCCCTTGGCACATATAGCGCACTCTACTAGGGTCTTATAAGTAATTACATTTGCCAATTTCGGATAAGCCAATGTTACCACATTTTAAGAACAGAGCATGTGCACTTCAGCACTGGCTAGTAGTGGTAAAGTGCCCAGAGTCCTAAAGTCAACAAAAACGAGGTCAGAAAAAAGGGAGGAGGAAGGCAAAAAGTTTAGGTGCGACCCCGCAAAAAGGGCCAGGTCCAACAGGATCATATTTTGAGAAAACCGACCTACGCATTAATAGGCCAGTTCATAAAATACCGATTTGCAGGGGGATGCAGAACTACCTGCATAAACAATAATCATTAGCTAGGTAATAATATGCAACCCTGCGCGATTGGCTGCAATCACAGGGATGGTGGCCTGCAAGGGAAAGCAACACCATCCTTATAATTATATTCCAAATGAATATTTTTCTAAGCAGTCTTGTTCCTTAAAAGAACAATTGCTCCTGTAAAAATAAAAAAGATATATATGTTTTTCGTTTTGGAAATCTTGAGAGGGAAACAGACAGTGATTCCATAGCCTGCTGCCTTTTCTCTGCTGAGTCTGCGAACATGGGGGCATATTATCAAGGGGGTTTATCTCTGCTTTTTTGGCTTTTTAAAGCCAAGGAAGCGGAGATAAAATTATCTCCCCATTACCTAGCTGTCACTAACACCAGTTAGCGACAGCTAGTAGGAGATACCGACCATCTTGGGCCCCACTTTGCATGTCAGTGATATTTATCACTAATGACATGGGCGTGCCAAGATGTTAGCGACTGGAAACAGTCGCTAACATCGATATCTCCTATTACCAACTTTTGGAGATATTTGCGCTAAGCGCGAATATCTCCAAAAGCTAACACCTGCCCTGAGCAGTTCTTAGCCATGTTATCCAATGGGAGGTGGATAACATGGCTAAGAGCATTAGCTCGGTAATGCATGAATATCGCTGACTTTTCAGCGATATTCATGCATTGCGGCCGTTTTTATCGCATTTGCGATAAACCTTGTTATTACCAAGGTTTATCTGCGATAAAAATTGCCGCAGCTCAGCGGTAAAATCTTGTCTCTAACCAAGCAATAGCGATAATTATCGCTATTGCTTGGTAATATGCCCCATGATTCTCAAAGGGCAAATAAGAACTCCTTCCCCTTTGCGAATCAGTTATGACCGAACTCGGGTGTCGGTAACTCATCAGTAGTACGGTACTGCAATTACCCTTGTAATCTATTCGTGCATTCCATCCTGAATGAGAGTAGTGTGGGAATGCTTCTTTCATGCTTCCCTCGTATTTGCAATTCAATAATGATTTCAAAGTCCTTTTATAAGTCAGAAATAATTTTCTGACTCATAAATGTGCTTTTGTACCTGAAAGAAAAGTCCTTTTTCATCCGCTAACCCAGTGATTTTGCAAATCTCAGGGTTTGCAATCACAAAAGGGCTTCGTACATAAGGCCCCTGGTTTCTTCAGTGAAGTCACCTAGACATACTGTTGGCATTCTTGGCACAATGGTATTCGCTTAGTTTCTTGCTGTAATAACTAGACCTATTTGCTTTACCAGTGCTTGTTTTGTGCTATATATCGTTGAGCGACTTGAAGGAGGCTAATTTTAAATGCATGGGCTGGATGTAATGCAAGAAACATTTGATTAAGGAGGTGAAGCTTCTGCCCTAATAGCATGAATGTCATTTAGGGCCAGCAAGAGGTAGCAGCCACTACCTGTACTTTGCTATTTGATCCCTAGCAGAGCTCTTGCTACAGCTAGTCTTTGGGGATCATTAAAGCAGAAATGTACTTTCTGTATCAGAGCAACTTTGATGTCAACCATGCATTATGTGATTTCAACTACCCCTGACATTTTAGTGAATTAAAGATAATGCACAATAAGCATTGTGTACAAAACCCAGACCATTTGGAGTCAATGCAGAGAACATGTAGCTGGTGCTGTAACCCTGGTGCATTTGGCCATAGAGGAGCCTTGCAACTACATTCTGCAGCCTATGCACAATGTGTTTACTTCATTCTAAGTGAAAGCTATAAGGGAAATATGTAAATCTGTCTTTATATAGGCAAACCAAAAATCTGCGTAATTTATTTTTTATTTAAATTAAAAGATGCACAGACCTATCTTTAGGTTGTCATTCAGTCATTGCTTGATTGTTAAGCTGAAAATCGGTGGTATTTTGGATTAATTTGACAGACTTACTATGCCATTTTGAGCCCCCATCGTATGTAAGCAGTGAGAAAAAGGACTGTGAGGAAAGAGTGTAGAATGGCAAGCCAAGACAGTGAAGTGAGGTAAGTGAAAAACCCTGAAGAGATACACTCGTTGGAGTCTCATGGTAAATGCATGTAAACACAGCCCTGCCCTCTTAGCACCCTAGGTCCTACGAGTTTCTGCAAGTTGTCATTTATTTCTCTGGCACCTTTTACTAATCTCACCTGCTTGAGAATTGTGCACACACTACCAAACTTTATTCCATACCAGTGCATCCCTAAATTGCACCTTACGGTTGTTCTCGTGCACATGCTGCATGTTTTTTGAGGCGGAGAACAACCTTCCAATGTAATGATGACAGCTGGTAAGGCAGCAGTGCAGGATAGACAGTGACTGCAGGCAGGCAGGTGGAGGCAAAACTGGTGCTCAGCCTCCAGCACTATTATTGGAAAGTAGAAAAATAACATTGGCTACAGTGATGCCCCTAAACCGGTCCCAGGATGCTTGTTTTCAGTCCAGGGAGGACATGGCTTGGCAGTATCGGCTGGACTGTTCCCATGAGGCACAGGGTCAAAACTGATTTGCATATGGCTGGTTTAAACTGGGGTGGCATGGTGAGCAAAATAACGATGGATTTAACCCATATCTATTGACTGGGAAAGAATGTTTGATTTGCTCTGCATTCCGCCCATCATCTGTGTGTCTTTTACAGTCACTTCGTTGTTTGCTGTTTGTGGAGCCTGCTGCTGCGGGGCAGAGGGACTTTACTGTGAAAGGTCTCGAAGTCCCAGGAGCCCACTAACTGATTGCACATGTGCCTCTTTGCTGCAGAGACCCGCCCACAGCCGCCGCCTTATAGCTCCTCGCTGCACCTGCAGCGCGGTACGCGTGCATGCGCGCGCCGGGCGAAGCCCTGGCCCAGGGCGGACCCGTTTTAGCCCGTTGTAGCCCGAGGGAGACCGGACCGGGCCTCCTCTTTAACATCCAGTGTGTGCCATAACGAAGGCTCCCTAACCGCTTTGTGAGTACCTATTAAGTTCTTTGTACTCAGACTTGAAAATGGCTGGGCGTGAAGGTAGGGGGAAAAAGTGATGACGGGAGGGTATGTCGCTGGAACATTAGACCAATTCATTACGAGGGCAACGTCAGTTTTGAACCATGAGATAGCCATAACAGAGCGTCGGCTGTCTCAGGACTCCGTTTTCACCAAAAGGTCCTCAATAGGAGCTCTGTCAAACGCTCGTACACCGGAATGGCGCCAGCAAAGGGTTACTGCTGTTGGGCGCCAGAGTGGGACTAATATACAGCCACTCCAAGAAATGGTCAATACACCTCTGATTGGAGAATCTTTACAACCAGCACTAATGTCTGATAACTTATTAACTAGTTCTGATGTAAATATAGTAGTATGTACTCCCGAAGTCCCTGGTACTCCCCCCACAGTCACATGGATGTCATGAGGGGGCCATTCCTAAAAGGAAGCGGGCGGGAGTTGTTATGCAGGGTAGAAAGCCCAAGGTGCAAAAGCTCAATAATAATAAGGGGCCTGCCGTTGTGGTGCTAGAAGCCTCTGAAAACCTTCAGGAGACTTCGCCTGCACTAAATCCTTCTGATGTGGCGAACACTGCTAAAATACCATCTTTGTCAGAAGATCTACTCTTGGCCAAACTAGGCGCTCTCATTTTATCAGCATTGCAGCCGCAAGAGGGAAGAATGTCACTAATAGAGCAAAGGCTTACCAAAATTGAAGAATTCTCTAGGTCGAGTTTGGATTTTATCAAGGGTAAATAGGCTAACCAGGGGCATAAAATAGTAAAGCATGTCCCTGAAGGGGTACAGCCCACCACCTCAACATTTATTCCTAGCTGCCCTCCTAAAACCGTGGAAACTTCAACCTGCCTAAATACTAGTGCATGTCCAGATGGTTGTGTGCCCTTGGCCAGTAACACTAAAACACCCAAAGCCCTACAACATTCAGGAGAGGAAGACTGGAAAATTGTAGGCAGAAGGCAGAAAAGTAAAACGAGCTTTGAAGATTGGGGGTCTAACCTTCCACAAATTGATCTACCTCCTGAAAGCGCACCCTATGTAGTCGTTTTGGCAGGGGTTCCCAAACTGGGTGAAAATGTAACTGAGTCTTATAAAGAACTAAAAAATAAATCAATCTATTGGTTGAATCAAAATAGGCCACTCCCCAGGATTGTGAAATGCCAAATCCTATTTGCCCGAAGAGTGGGATGGGTGGGTCCTAGACCTAAAGACGTGGAGGGGGACTGCATTGTTTTTAATTTTAGGGACAGTGGGGTGGTTGAACATGTTTGTATGGGGCTAACTCAAAATTCCCAAACGTCAATCCAGTCCTTAGATCTAAGCTATTTCTATCCTCCCCCTAACAATAGTAGGAACCAAGCTTACCAAGGAACCAATAGGGGGTGGCGAGCCCAAAATACTGCCCAGAGCTATAGAGAGGAAGTGGATGGAAACCAGCATCCCTTAGATTTCCCAGCGAGTAATAGATTTAGTGTACATGATTTGGTCGATTGACTACCACCTACTATTACACCTACAGTTATATCACCTAAAAGGCAGAGGGCAATAAATACAGGAGGGATTTCCACTGGGAAGAACTGGGTCTCCTTGACCAATGAGGTAATAGGGCCTAGTGATAGTAGAAAAACACTCTCAGCTGATATGGATTTAGATGATGGGAATCAGGTTACAAGGATGGATGTATATACACTACCTAGTGAAGCTTTACCATCCCCTGAAGTTGTACCTTCTCCCGGCCTCTATATTAGTCTCTCTGGCTCATCAGATTGCCCTGGCCCAGAGGCAAATGTACTGATAAACATGGAGGGTCCCATTGGTGGCCTAAAAATGCTATCTTGGAACATCGCGGGCCTTGTTGCCAAACTTGATCTGCCAAGTTGGGGAGACTTCATAGATTCGCACGGGATTTGCCTCTTTCAAGAGACCTGAGCTTTAAGCCCTGTTCATAGAGTCGGGTTCGTGGCATATTGCGAGCCTGCTGTTAAGGGCCCTAGAGGTAGACCATCGGGGGGTTTATGTATATGGGTGGGAATGCACCTTGGATGTGCGGTGAAAAGAGTGGATACCCACTCTCCTGATATAACTTGTATTCTTATAACCCATGAAAAAGTACCAAAACTGGCACTTATTAATATATACTCTCGGCCAGTCCAGCATGGTGGGTCATCCCCGACTTTAGATTCCCTGGTGAGCCTTTTGAATTCTCTACCAGGTGACGTGTCTTTTTTGATTGGCGGGGATTTCAATTGCCATTTTGAACCCTTGAGTGGCTTCACGAATTCTATTACTAGTGATAAGGATGCACTTTGGTCAATTCCACCGCCAAATACATACCCGATAAATGGGTAGACCCCATTAGTCCTTCAAATGACTTCGCTCACACTTACCTTTTCCCTGAGGGTCTGTAAGGGGCACTTTCCAAGAGATAATACAGGGCACTCAACGTTTGAGAGGGTAGGTCAGGCTTCTGTCATTGATTATTTTTTAATTAGCCTTGAAATTTGGCACAAAGTGCCAGACTTCAGTGTTGCACAGCGCACCAAAAGTTATCATAATCCTTTGGTCATTATGATGGATTTTGTTATGATTGAAACAGATCAAGGACTTGTAATCCCCCCTAGAAGCAACTTTAGAATAGTGGATGGAGGTAGGCGTATGCGCTGGGCCACAATAACTCAATCTCCGGAAATAATGTCAAGAATGTATAATAGTATTAGCCCCATTCTAGAAAAGGCAAGCATTGTTTCCGGAAAAAACCCTAATGCTGGCAACTGTGATGATGCAGGGAAAATCCACCAGGAACTGGTTGTAACCCTGGGGGATTATTTTTTTACCAGCAGGCCAATCTTGCATAAACCATGTGGGGGAAAAAAAAACTGGTTTTAGGGTGGCAAACCGAACCCTTTTATCAGCCCTCAAGGGGGGGCGATCGTCTATGTATAAAGGAAGCTAGGCTCAATTTTAAGAACATTGTTTTTAATAGTAAATCAGAATGGGAAGCAGATAGATGGCAGTCTATTAAGACTGCCCTAGATGCAAAAGATGCAAGGTCCTTTTGGAATCTGGTCCATACAGGGAAGCCAGAGGGTAAGACTACTATCGAACCAAATATTGCTGAGGAAGCCTGGCGTCTCTACTTTAAGGAACTATATTCAATAACGTCAATTGAACCAAGTGAGACGCCGGTTTCTCTGATCCCTCGTGGAACATACCATCTTGCACCAAGGACGAGGTTAAACTAGCTCTGGAAAAGCTCCAATTGAATAAAGCACCAGGACTAGATAGGATCCCGGGAGACCTGTATAAAAATGAAATGGTAGTGTGGGTACCATATCTCCAACAACTCTTTAACGCAATCCTTCAGGGCCTCCAGGCTCCTAGCCCGTGGGCAGGGGCCAAGATCATCCCCATCTATAAAAAGGGGTCCCCCATGGAGACGGCCAATTATAGGCCAATTAGCCTAATTGATGTATCCCAAAAAATATACGCAAGGGTGCTACAAGAAAGATTGCAGGAATGGATTCGAGACCATGATATTTTGACCCTATTGCAAGCAGGTTTTAGGGCCAAAACCTCTACTATAGATAAGTTATTTAGGCTCCAGCTTATTTACTGGAAGCATGTAGTATTAGAAGGAGGGAGCTTATACCTTACCTTCGTGGATCTGAAATCTGCATTTGATATGGTGGACCGTAACCAGCTATGGAGTATTTTGTTGGCCATGGGAGTTCTGCCATACCTATGCTTTCAGTTTAAACAAGTCCACGAAGAGACTTTTGCTAGAGTAAGATATGGCAAGAACAGGCAATTAACGGCTCCGTTCCCCGTGGGTAAGGGGGTGAGGCAGGGCTGTGTGCTTGCGCCGACCCTCTTCTCCTGTAGTATAGTTCCTATATTCCCAATAGGCTCTGCGCATTGGAATAATATAAACAGTAGTGTAGACGTAGGACTGAGGTCGACTAAGTCTCTACTGACTATATTAGACTTAATTTGTTTCGCCAGCTAGCTCAGAGGTCACTAGAAACTTTCTCGAGTAAACGAGGAGGAGTTTAACTTCCCTGGATAGACAAGAAGGGATTAGCTTCTGACAACCATATAACATGACAACTTTGCTCCCTCAGAATAAGAGTGTATCTCTAGAGTCGTGTGAAAACAATAGACAGTTATTTCGCTCAGTCAATCGTGCATACTTAGTTTCACCAGAGTGCAGAGAATAGAGAGACGGGCGTTTTCAATAAAAGGTGTTATTTATTGAGCAGTCTTCTTTCTCATGCAAGAGAAATGAATTGCCACAATTGCAATACTTATAGTAAAGTAAAGTGCGTACAGTAAAAGTAGTATTATGAAATAATACTGTAAAAGCATTGATATGGTTTCTTAGCCATATGATACTTTAAAATAGATAAAATATATACATAAAAACCTTGACTAACGTACTAAACTGGTGCTTCTAAATACGCCTACCTCAGTGTACCTGACCTAAGCCTAATACGTGGGAAGGAGTAAGTAAGTAGCAGTTTAAGTTAAGTTGGTTTTGCCAAGGAATCTGAATCAAGAATTCTCTTAAGGATTTAGTCAGCTCCGTACCTGGGTAATAGAATGCAGGAGGTCTGGTATCTCTCTCTCAGGACTCGATATCCCAGCAACCCGCAAGGGTATCTGGAAACACCGGAGCTGGATTTCTCAGCAGGAGAAAAGACAGCGTCTCTCTCAGTGCGTCAAAAGGGAGGGGCGGCTTCCGTGGGCTCTCGCATCAGCTGGGCTCTTGGGCAAGTAGATAGCCGCTCTGATCCAAACCACTGTGTGTTTGCTTGGATTGGTGTCACTACAACGCGGTTTTTTACAACGCATTCCGTTACATCGGAATTTTTACAACGCAGGATCCATTACATCGGATGCCATTACAACGCATGGCATTACATAGCAGATGCTATTACAACGCATGGCATTACATCGTAAGTATAGGTAAGTATACCTTTTTAAAAAAAATGTAATTAAGTTAATTTAATTAATTTAATTTAATTAATTTAATTAAAATACATTTTAAAATAGTAATTAATTTAATTTAATAAATTTAAATCTATTTATTTAATTTAATTTTAATAAAAATTGTAATTAATTTTAATTAATTAATATAATGAAATTAATTTAATTTAAATATTTTTAAAATTGTAATTAAATTAAATTAATTAAAATAATTTATTTAATTTAATTAATTTAATTAAAAAATGTAATTAATATAATATAATTAATTTAATTTAATAAATATATTTTAATTAATTTATAAATGGTAAATATAATTTAATTAGCCCTAAGCACAAACCCAACCCTGAACCCTAAAACACCCCTGTACCCCAAAACCCAAACCCAACCCTAAAACCTAAAAACACCCCTGTACCCCAAAACCCAAACCCTGCCCTGAAACCTAAAAACACCCCTGTACCCCAAAACCCAAACCCTGCCCTGAAACCTAAAAACACCCCTGTACCCCAAAACCCAAACCCTGCCCTGAAACCTAAAAACACCCCTGTACCCCAAAACCCAAACCCTGCCCTGAAACCTAAAAACACCCCTGTACCCCAAAACCCAAACCCTGCCCTGAAACCTAAAAACACCCCTGTACCCCAAAACCCAAACCCTGCCCTGAAACCTAAAAACACCCCTGTACCCCAAAATCCAAACCCTGCCCTGAAACCTAAAAACACCCCTGTACCCCAAAACCCAAACCCTGCCCTGAAACCTAATAACACCCCTGTACCCCAAAACCCAAACCCTACCCTGAAACCTAAAAACACCCCTGTACCCCAAAACCCAAACCCTACCCTGAAACCTAAAAACACCCCTGTACCCCAAAACCCAAACCCTACCCTGAAACCTAAAAACACCCCTGTACACCTGTACTTATTTTAAAAATTACTTTAATTAATATAATAAATAACAAATTAATAATATTAAAAAACATAAATAAATATATTTAATTATAATTAATATTAATAAAATTAAAAAAAATTAAATACTTACCTATACTTACGATGTAATGCCATGCGTTGTAATAGCATCTGCTATGTAATGCCATGCGTTGTAATGGCATCCGATGTAATGGATCCTGCGTTGTAAAAGTTCCGTTGTAAAAGACTCCCGTTGTAAAAGTTGCGATGTAACGGTGCATCACCGTTTGCTTAAGGCAACGTTGGTATATTTATACCTGAAAGGTGCCGGGTTTGATGTAAGGTTGGACATAAGACGTCAATAAAGATGTCACTAAGAACTGGCCGTCCTTTCAGTGCTCGCAGGAGTTCTTGGACAAATCAAAACAGGAGCATGGGTAATTCCCAGGTTGCTGGAGGTTTGGTTTGTTTAAAGAACGCGTTGTACTTTCTAGGAGTCTAGGGAAGTAGCCTTGCCTGATTTGGACTGCATGGGCTATGACTAAATATGGATATGGTTCTTATGCCTTTATAAGGATATTATTTATTACAACCATATAAGGGCATAAATCGGGAATATCGAATTAGGGTCCTAGATAGAAACACAACACTCCCTCTTCCTAAACGGTTTAATTGAAGAGTTATCTGCCACTAAGGACATAGACTCCCTGAAATTGGCCCTCTGTAGATTTCCCTCATTAATGTTTGCTGACGATACCCTGCTGCTTTCGAAGTCGGCAATGGGTATGCAGCATGTGCTAAATGCATTTAGCCAGTTCTGAAAAAAGAGGAACCTTGTGGTCAATATTAGCAAAACTAAGTACATGGTCTTTAATGTTAATTCCATAAACTGCCCGCACCTGGTGATGGAGGGTAGACCCCTCGAAAGGGTACCCATCTTTGATTATCTGGGGCTCACCTTGAATGATAAAATGGGGTGGGGCACCCAAATGGACAAGGCTAATCTAAAATTGATTCAGGCTGCTGGGGGGATTTTTAAAGTCCAGAAGAAATGTGTTTTAAAGACTATAAGCCCACCACTTGAAATTTATAACGTCCAAGCCAGGTCAGCTTCCCTATATGGAGCAGAACTGTGGGGGCATAGGTCTTCCAATTCCCTCACAAAAACGGAAAATGGTTTTATTAGATAAATCCTGACTCTACCGAAAAGCACACCATTAGTCCCCCTAAGGATGGATTTTAATATCCTTCCTATTGCGGATCTCATAGCGTCACACCCGTTGCTTTACTGGCGGCGGTTGTGGAGTATTCCAGAGTTGAGCTGCTATAGAGAAGAATTAAAAGCAGTAATGTCAGCAATAGGGGCTGATAGTATACCCTGGCTTTCGTTTATACGGGACTCCTTTAGGGCAATTGGTAGGGAGAACCTTTGGTTGAACCCAGAAGTCTCCTGCCCTGCCATTTCTAAGAAAACTATGGCTAGTGCATTAAAAGAGTATAAACTGACTAAAATTATGCAGTCAGTTAATTCCGCGAGTTTAACCTATGGGATCTTGGATTTTAAGTGCCACTATGAGTTAGAGCGGGTGTTGGATTCTATTCAACCGACATTAGCGATGAAGTTGTTTTTACAATTTAGATACGGAACCCTACCGCTATTTGCGATTACAAATAGATGGGTGGGATTATCCAGTTGGCTTTGTCCTGGCTGCCACGCGGAGGAAGAAACTATGGTCCATGTAGTGCTCTTCTGCGCGGCATATAAACAAGCTAGGCAGAAGTGGATTATTCAACTTTGCAAGAACCTGGGTATTGGGAGCGATCTTGATTTTTTTAGGATCCTAAAAACAGATACCGACCCGGTTCATGTAGTTGTAATATCAACATTTTTGTTTGCTATGTGGTCAACACGAAGCAACCTGTTAAAAGTGGAGCAGACCACTAGTAATCTATAACACCCTTTCTTTTTATTTGTGGTACTATGATCAACTCAGGAATCCCTAATTTTAGTTTGTGGTGGATCGAGGTAAATTAGACTGAGATCTAGTAGCACGCACTTTGGGTTCGGATGTTGACCATGGGACTTTTTTTAGACTTTTAGAATGTTATGAATTTTTATGTCTAATTTATATTTTTATGGTATGTTTCAAAATCAGGAAATTCCCATAAAGACGATTTCTACATTCTTAATGAAATGTATTATTTTTCATTGTATGCCTAGTCGACAATGTATTTTGTGATCTAGTAATTCTCATCCAGCTTGGATCTATAAATGATGTAAATTTAATGTGCTTTTATGGCTATAAATGGTCGCAATAACATTTTTTTTTTACTTTGACTAATCTCACCTGCTTGAGAATTGTGCACACACTACCAAACTTTATTCCATACCAGTGCATCCCGAAATTGCACCTTACGGTTGTTCTCGTGCACATGCTGCATGTTTTTTGAGGTGGAGATCAACCTTCCAATGTAATGATGACAGCTGGTAAGGCAGCAGTGCAGGATAGACAGTGAGTGCAGGCAGGCAGGTGGAGGCAAAACTGGTGCTCAGCCTCCAGCACTATTATTGGAAAGTAGAAAATTAACATTGGCTACAGTGATGCCCCTAAACCGGTCCCAGGATGCTTGTTTCCGGTCCAGGGAAGACATGGCTTGGCAGTATCGGCTGGACTGTTCCCATGAGGCACAGGGTCAAGACTGATTTGCATATGGCTGGTCTAAACTGGGGTGGCATGGTGAGCAAAATAACAATGGATTTAACCCATATCTATTGACTGGGAAAGAATGTTTGATTTGCTCTGCATTCCGCCCATCATCTGTCTGTCTTTTACAGTCACGTATGCCCATTGTCAGGCATGAGTCTTAAATAATATGAAGTAGCAAGTGGAGTCTATGGCTCATGTTGATTTACAGGCAAAAAAAGGAAAAAAACAAAATGACGACTATGTGGCAGAGAACAAAATAGCCTACCTATCCCGAAGCCACTATATATTTCTCTGGAATAAAGTGAGGTGCCTCATGTAGCAACTGCATGGTGAGGCCCTTCAGTGCTCATTAGCGTAAATGGCAAATCAATTCTGTTGAAGTTTACAAAACAGTTGCCAAATTGAGCATTAGAGGATTAATGTTGGATCTCACATTTTCTCCAGGAAATATTCTTAGCTGTGTTTTTAGTTTTCACACCAGATACTCAAGCTGCTTTCAGAGTGAACCTTATTGCTAATCCATAACACTGTACTTTGAATATGATTTCATGCTACATATTCATTATCTTTGGCATCATATGATTGTTTTACTTTAAACGTTCATGGAATGCGTGTTATTGACCAATGTGTACAGCAGTGCTTATTTTATCAATAAATAAGTGCCAGGGGCCTCATGGGGAGGCCATTACAGCATGCACCACCCACTGCCCGTGACAGTACCAACTCGACTACTAACCATTGCACTCTTACAAGCCTGACAAATCAGACTATTCCAGGCCCCCAAAGCTATAAGAATGGTTTGGGGGCAGGCATTAGTCAGTTTTAATGTATATTAACGTTGTTCTGCTCTTCTCTAAATTAGACAAACATCGCCACCATGTGGCAGACTGTCAAAAGTGCCGGTGTTGACAATTATCTGCTGGTGCCAAGCACCGGAAACAACCTTCTCAAATTAAGCACTGGGTACAGGCAATGTATCCACTCTAACGGATTTATCGTTTATCGTCTTTAGGTGGCAAAGGCATGGCTGGCTGGGAAGGTGGTATCCGTGTACCTGGAATATTCACATGGCTGGGTGTGTTACCTGCTAACACGGAGATTGATGAACCTACAAGTCTTATGGATGTTTATCCTACAGTGGTGCATCTTGCAGGAGGAACATTGCCGCAAGACAGGTACACACACTTCTCAGCTTTTTAGCTCCAATGTCGTGTGGGAATTCTGGATGGAATGTGGGAATTTTGGATGGTAAAAGTTTTGAAATCGGGTGCATGTTAATGAGTTTTTTTGTCTTATGTGTGGATATTGAATTTTGTACTCCCATACTTTGACAATTTGAATTTGAGTGGTAAAGGAAAATCAGATATGGATCCTGGTAAGTCTTGGCTGAAAACATTTTCTATGATTTTTCCTTTCAGATGGAACATTTTCAAAACTAACATAGGCAAGTCATAAAACGGCACAGGAAATATATTTATCCATGCACATTCATTTGAAGTTGAATGCTAATTCTTTAAGTGACTGTTCAGACTCCATTAAAAAAAAACTGCAGCCCTGTGTACTGCGAAATGAAGGAAGTCAGAATGCACAAGCCTCACTGGGGACTGTAACACACATTCCGCCAAAGCCACCCCCCCCCCCCACTTGCAGACTACAAACCCTACATTTTCAAAATCAATGACTTTTCCCTGTTTCAGGAATGCATCCAGTCACGTGTCAACCTTTCTGCCTTGCAACATCCCCCAAAATAGATGGAGTGGAGGCTGATGCTTCTACAGCAGTGTGACAGATAATAATGAAAAACCCAAAGCCAAGGAAGGGCATCAGTCTTTCAGTTGTAGTCTGATGATAGACACCCTATGAATTTACACTTCCAAATGAATGAGGTGGACAGCCAACTTCTTGTATTAAATGCATGTTTTACATCGTATGGTTGAAGGAATGGGCCAGTTATATTACCTGCCATCCATGTTTTGGTATAATTAAGCAGACAGTTGGGTGTACGCACTTTGAAATGACCCAAACTATGACAGAACAGTCCTCTCGTCATGAATTGTAATGAAAACCTGTACTATCCACCACCGATGAATTTCATAGCTAGCAGTACATTGCAACTCAAGACACTGTGCTGGTCTTTTTAGTACTTTTTGTAAACATGCTCCTGCAGGAATCCAATGTGGTTGCTTCAAGCTGTCCACCATGCCACAGTAATGACAGTGTATGGTTGGTTGAACAGTTGTGTTCTTGTACAGAAATTGTCTGTGTAAAGGTTATAACCTTTTTGAAAGAGATTAAGCAAGATCCCACACACTCTTTTTTCGTGTCCTCATATGACAACAGACTCAATGTGCCACAACCTAAGGGGTCAGTTGACCATCCTCCATTATCACTGTGAATCTCAGAAGTGGGCGAGAACAAAGAATGGTAAGGGGGTGCCCTTGTACACCACCTCAAATCTGAAAGTTAGGCTTAATCATAGGACCAGCGGAAAATCAGCGTTGCTCTTTCTCCCAGATCCAATTTACAGACTCTGCCCACTGATTTCTCCCAGCTCCCAGCTCCCAGCAGCAGGGGGGATGGGTTTCAGACAGTCTATACAGATCTCTCTCATTGTTAACAAAATGAGATAGAGAAACAGGCCTTTTTTGCCTGTGTGATGTGCACCAATCCAGTTGAACATTCATCCCAAACAGGATCAGGAGGGGGGCACGCTGTGATCTGTTCCCTAAACATCACTCTCAACACACTGTCCCAAAAGATGCTCAAACTGGGGCAAGACACAAACATCTTAATATAATTCACGTTATCCTCCCCACATCGTTTACAATGGAGGGATGTGTGTGGTGGGGAGGGGGCATCTACAGCAAATGTTGGCCAAGTTAGATATCTTCTGTGCCAGGTAAAAAGACGATTTTACCTAAGTGGTGCTGATTTGACAGTAGAATAAAAAAGGCGTAAAGAGGATTGACAAATGTTGGGATGTTCGACCGGTTGATATCCAACTCAAGGTTGGACAGGTATTCTGCATCTCTCCCTATCTGCTTTCAGCAGCCCCCAATACCAGACAGAGATTTCCTTTGTTATCAGCTTGGGGTCCTGTAACCCATCCTCCATTGCCCATCTCTCCCTGCCATCCCATTCATGCCCAAACCCCCATGAAGGCAATTATTTATACTATGACTGTGTGCCCTTAATTTCTGCCCTTAGCGCCACCCATATGATTACCCTAATGCCTACCCGTAATTACCCCCATTGATTAATACCCACTTTTATCAATGGGATACTCGGCTTCTATTGCAAAAAAGATTGTGTACCTGGGGAATTCCAATCTGTGGCAAACTCTGAGTAATATGAAATTCCAAGGATTTTCCTTGTGCGATACCAAACATCAAGAAAGCCCCGCCACACTTTCAGCCAAACCTTCTTAAAGTCCTTTTGGTCCCCAAACCTATAAAGGAAATCATCTGCCCAATTAGATTCAACAACCCTGCATAGGTTCTGCCCCAGCGAAAGTAATCTGCGCTCCCAAGAGCACTGTACAGTTCCTAAATTGAAAGGAAAGTTAATATGGGAAAGCATTCACCAGTGCCATCCCACCGTTAGCCATTTTTCTCTGTAGTTTCTTCCAACTAAGCCTAGGACTTTTAGAGGCCCCTATAGAACTCCCTATCATCCTTGAATCTTATCTAAACTGCTTTTGGAAAAGGAGAGAGGGATATTGCCTAGAGTCAACTTGGGGAGGATTGTCATCTTTACAAAATTTGCTCTACCATGAAGGTCAAATAGAAGATGACCCCACCTATATAGGACTGGTTCAATTTCCTTCCTCATCCTCCTCAAATTATAATCCAGTACCTCTTCCAATTTATACAAAAATGAGATATGCAAATACCTGATCAGCCTGGCATTGCTCCCCCCCCAGGACTTGCTATAGTCCATACCATCATGTCTATCTTATTTATGGAATAGCCCCAGAAGGCCCAAAATGCTTCTGTTATGACCTCCATACGCTCCACTGTTTCCTGTGGATTGCTCATATACACAATTATATAATCTGCCTAAAGGCCCAGTTTGAATTTATACTACTGTGATTCAAAAGGCACAATTTCCGCTTCTGCCCTAAAAGCCTGCACCAACGACTCTATACAATTCAAAAGTAGTGGAGGCAGTGGGCAGCCCTGACATATCCCCCTCAAGATCCTGACCTTCCTTGTCAGTCTCCCAATAACCAAAATGTAAGCTGACAGAGCCTTGTAGAGGGCTTTAACAAGTAGTAGTAATAGGAAACTTTATTGTTTGGTCAATAAAAACTGAAAGAACTGTGTGCAAGAAGCAGATAAATATGCAATTAATAAGAATAGAGTTGTCTTTGTCCCATTTTCCTTTCATGTGAAACAGAGTCAATTTACTGATCTATGTCCTCACAACTTTCAAGTGAGTTCATGCAGTGTTCAACAAAAATGGATGCTTTGTTTTTTGAAAGATAGATACATTTACCTCTGAGCGCTCTTGTGAGACTTAATCTCAAAAGCATTCGTAAAATGCAAGGAATCAGTTTAAAATGTTAAAACAGCAGCCTACAATACCATTATGCTTATTGACGGATTAGATCCCTAAGCAGATTTAATATGGGCAATCCACTTTTCATGCCCCAGACATGGATTAAAAATACTGTGCCCGGTCCCATTCCCTATTTAGATCTCTCTGTCGGCCCGGGACTGCGGGTCAGTCTGGCACAGGTGAAATAGTGCTTTAACTACAGCAACAAAACCTAAGAGGAGTCCAAATACCTCTACGATCTCCCACAAATAAACCCAACACACCCTATCAAACTCCTTGGTGGCGTCAATGGTAACAATATCCAAAGGGTCTGAATTCGCAGTTGCCCTGGACACTGGAGACTGAATGGTAACATTGGACTTGCAGGATTCACACTTCTGCATTCCCGTCCTGCCTGCCCTCAGGCATTATCTGCAGTTCATGGTGGGCAAAGAGCGCTTTCCAGTTTTCTTTGCTCTCCTTCAGCCTCATCAGCGCCCAAGTGTGTGCATGAAAGTGATGGAGGTGGTTGTAGCACATCTGTGAATGTCAGGGGTTCCAGTCTTCCTCTACTGCGATGATTGGCTGTTGAAGGCAGACTTAACCCAGGCAGTCGGCTACCACTGCACTACTTAGGTGGAGCCGCTGCATAACTGTGCACTGTGGTTGATAACCATAAAAACAGCTTTCCTAGTGGCCATTACATTGGCCAGGAGGGTCAGCGAACTGCAGGCACTGTGTGTGCACCTTTCTAATACCACCTTTTGGCAGGCCTTTAAACAGGCCTTTAACCATGTGCCTATTTCCTTCCAAAGTAGTGACACCTTTTCATGTAGGTTAAACCATCTAAAGAAGAAGAGAGATTCCACTGCCTGGACCCAAAAACTGCATTGTCATTCTACCTTGATCGTACCAATGAATTCCCTGTGGACGATCAACTCTTTGTAGGATTTCGATGGAGCTAAGAAGGGGAAGGCCTTGACAGAAATGGACCATCTCATGAAGGATAGTGCACTGCATACATATCTTTTACACACTTGCCAAAAAGCAACACATTCTCTGGGCTTGCATGCTTATTCTACTAGAGCCAAAGCTGCAACCACTCTGTTAGCCCATAGAGTCCCTGTCCTAGACATCTAACAGGCAGCTATGTAGGCATCTCTGCACACATTTACTAAACACTACTGCCTTGACAGCCGGGTTTGTAGTGACGGGCACTTTGCTAGTTCAGTCCTGCAGGACTTTTCGGTTTTGCAGACCCATCTGTGGGGAGAAATTGCATGGGTATCCATTCTAAAGTAAGGAATCTGCAGCTACCAGTCTCTATCAAATGAACAAGTTTCTTATCTTTAGTAGCATCATATCTGATATAGACTTCATCTAGATGCAGATTCTTTTCTGCCCTACCACCCTCCCGGCTCTGCAAACTGATTACAATGTGAGGGTCGCTCTTCTAAGGGCCTTTGAATTTCACACCAGTTGTCAGTGTTTTTCGTGGCTCCTGGCATGAAAAGTCATGAAAAGAAGTTGTTGTCAGCTCGCTGGGGTGGTGCCTATATATGCACCACATACGTCATTTGCGGCGCGGAATCTGCGGCCTATAGGGAGCTAAACGGCACTACCTACCGCCAAACATGGTTGCTGCTTAAACATTTCTGGAATCAGTCTGTGGTTTGGGGAATTTTCTAAGGTAAGGAATCTGCGGATAGATGAAGTCTTTACCAGAAAAGGCATCACCTAAAGTAAGTAACTAGTTCAATTATGTTATAATATCGACCCTTTCCGAAAACAAAAGCTAGTAACTAATTAATTGTGCAACTCGGTGTTTCCATCTCCACGTATGAATGAACAAGATAATTCCCTATTTTGCCTCAGATTCTTAAATGTACCCAATTCCCCCATAGACTCAGTTTTACCCGATCTTCCCTCCCTATCCCACCCCTGTGATCGCCTCTTTCACTGCAACATATATTAGTATTTTTGTCCTCCGAGTCTTACCTTATGGCCATTTTGGAGGTCCCTGTCTCTCATCTATCCGTCAAATGTAAAGTGCACTTCAGTTTTGAGTAGAGCTATATAAGAATCATAATTAGAATATATAAACTAATATGGAAACATATGCTTGGTATGAGGAGACACATATTTACTATGGCTATTGTTCCCAGGCTTATAGAGGTATTTTAAAAGTCATCTTAGATTTCTCTAAAGCCAGCTAATCCAGAAGGCATGACCTTGATTTAAGGTAAAATGCCTACAGACCTCTTATCTTGTTTGCTCTATGAAAGTGGCTCCAGTGCAGGAACTTTGTGAAAAATTATTATTTTTTTATGATGGCAAATTTCAGACTATCAAGTACAAGGTTACATGATTACATTTTCACGGCCCTAGTTCATTTCAGCTTCCTCCTATTCTACAGCTTCCTTTCCTTAGCTGAGAAAAGCACTCACCACTGGAAATATACTGTCCTCATCACCTTTAAATCAATGTCCAGTCCAGTCAAGGGTTTGACCTATCACCATCACATCTTTGCCAATTAAAACATTTGACACAGTTCACTTCTGCCTTTTGTCATCCAGTATCTTGAAATCATTGAAGTATCTCTCAGCACTGGAGTGGCTCCTTTGACAATAAAGAGCCTCATTTATGAGGCTTGTTGCACTGCCGGAATGCTACTTTTTGTGTTGTTCCGTGGCACAGGAGTCTGATCCATATTTACGAGGCAGCACTAAGCCACTTTTTTTGGCTTAATGTTGCCTTGTAAATATTGTTCCCTTTAATGCAGGGGCGTGCAATGGGTGTTGTTGGGGGTGTTCCCAGCAACATCCATGGCTTTTTGACACTGCCCCAGATTTACAAGAAATTGTAAATCTGAGGCAGCAGCAAAAAAACACATGCCTCCCCCAGTGGAGGCGCAATGGAGGCACAACAAGAAGAAATATCTTTATTTCTCCTCACTTTTTCCTTTTTCTGTGTGCTGCATTCTGCAACACACACAGAAAGTGGTAAAGCCTCTTGGCATTGCTTTTGAGCAGGAAGATATCCCTTTCTGCACAAAGATAATCATCGTCGCAATGCAGGCACTCTTGAACCATGGTACAAAGGTACCAGCAATGGCGCACAGCAGCCCATTGTGCGCCAGTGCAGGGGAAAAAGACAGGAATCCTTGTATCTGATAGATATGACACATTCTCGCCCTTTTCTGTTGTCTTAGGGCAGCGCAGCAGGAAAGCCTGCTTTGCTGCCCTACGGCAAAACCTTATAAAAGAGGGCCGAAGAGCACAGTGGTCCCTCCTAGTCTTTAGAAACACTCTCTCAGTCCAAACAACCCAAATAAATGTTGTCACATACTAACCTTTCTGCAGCTTTCCAGATCCAGAGGAGCATGATAATGGCTCAGCACAATGACCTCTGGATGACTCTTAGATTTAGATTGCAACCCTGTGTAGAGCCTGCAGAGGGAGTTAAGCAGCATGGATCTCTGTACCCCACTACTTTATGGATGATAGTTGATGCTGCTGATGCCTCAGCCCTGATATTCACTGAGGTTTAGAAAACCATTAACATGGTTGATCATAAAACTAGCTTGGCTGTCTTCTGGAAGTTGAAGCAGTGGGACTGGCACAGCCTTGGATCAGATCCTCTTTAGCCAAATATCTCAGCCATCCCCCCACACATCTGTGAATTTTGGTCCATTCCTAGTGAGGTTCCATGTTCCGCCCTCCTCCCTTGCCTTTGTAACAATCACCCCTATCTCTGTTACATTGCTTGTGCATGTAAAATCAGTGCAGTCAAAGGCATATCCATAAATGCTGTATGAACTAGTAAGGATTATGTAGTCTGAGCATTAAGTCTGCTTGCTGAGCATGCAGAATGTCTAATCAGAGAGCTAGCTATGTTGTCTATGTCTCGTATTGTGAAATGGTGTACATTTTTGGTTTCCCGCCCTGCAATTTCCTAGTAGATTTTAAGTAATGGGGTCAGAAACTTGTTAGCTTAGCCTAGATGGAGACGTGAATGGCGGGGGCGTAACAAACACCCCACAGCCCCCGTGGTGCGGGGGCCCCCCAGTCTTCAGTACACGAAGGGGGCCCCCTCAGCTCACTTGCAGAGAGCTGTGGGAGGTTTGCTCTAAAGCAGCTGCAGTGTGCAGCCTGCTCCGAGCTCCTCCTGCTGACCCATAACTGAAGAGAAACAAAGTAACAAGTTACATTGTTTCTCTTCAGTAAGAGCCAGTCCTGGAAAAAGGATGGGGGTGGGGGCCCAGAGAAGCATTCACCACGGGGCACTGCTCCTCTGAGAAGGGAAGCTGCCTGGATGTTTGACCACACAAGATGGTACAAAAGCTTTCAGGAACTTGGGTTATCATTCCTCTGTTTTTTCTTTGTACATCCATACTCAATTCCATTATTTTTCTCCTCCTCTCACAGGATATCACACTTGCTGCTGGTCGACATTGATTCGTATATCAATCTGGACAGTGGTTATAAGGAATCCAGAGACCCTTCCCTGCGGGTTGCCAAATAAATGTGCTGTGTTTTATATTTATTCTTCATCCAAACAACTGATAGCAAAGGGACAAAAGGAATATATACTCTCTTAATACCCTTTAAATTATCGTGATTTTCGTCCTGCTTGCATGTTGACATGTGGTGACATTTGCCCCATGTAGGGTGAAAAAATTAAAAACCATAAACAAATTCATGTACATGGCTTTTATGCTAGCAAAAAGGATGGCCATGGCGCAGAAAGCTTCAGAAGCCCTCTCCACAGAAGTATTGCTCATGGATGTAAAGAAATGGGTGAACACTGAACATTACACACTATTTAAAATACCAAGAGGGGTGGACCCACCCCCTGAGACACTCTCCTACAAGTAAATGCCTGCTTGAAAGATCAGTAAATCTTGAGAATGCTGTTGAATTCTTCAGAAGAGGACAGTACAATAGTTACTGGAAAAACATAATACACCACAGATTGGAACCCAGCCTGACAACTAGATATCAAAGATAGCCAGGGTAGGCCATCCCGACACAGAATTGATGATTAACCACAGATAAATAAGAGAGGATGTGGCCTAAGGGCTAGGGCGGTCGACCTCAAATCTGGGGAATCGAGTTCGAGTCTCGGCAACAACGCTCAATATTCTGTGATTCTGGGCAAATCACTTAATCTCCCCGTGCCTAACAAAAATGAATGTGTCCTTATGTAAATGCAACTGGTGCTCATGTAAAGTGCTCTGATACCTTCAGTCAAGTTCGCACTACATAAAACTTCGGGGGAAAAAAAAGGGCTGACTGGGGCAGAAGAAGGTTTGCAGCTCCAGTTGCAGGACTCTGCTGGGGCGCATTGGAAGGTACAAAATCAGGGGCAGAGCTATCAGTGGTGCAGCCAGTGCAGAGGGACTGGGGATCCGGAATGTGGGGCATCTGCCTGTGTAGACTGCATTTATTTTACTGGTTGGCTCCTCAGATATGTGTTTTCCTTGTATCTTCCTTGCACCAACCTCTCTGTTTCCACTTACTGGTAGAAAGAAACTGGAAGGGCAGGTAGAAAAAAACCGACCAGCCGCAGATAGGCATATACACAATGTTATAAATCTACTTAGAATCACAGCAGTCCATTTGGGGAAAGCACTTGTGCTGGAGAAAGGTTCCTTTACCTGAGCTCCATAGTGAACACTGCAGAGGACCCAAGAACGCAAAGCGCCAGCCAGTGCATATTTGAACGTAGGGGCAAAAATGCTGCAATTTGAATTTTTCAGATGGCATTATGTTGTTAAAACCTATATGCTGTCTTATATTAGAATGCTGCCTATCCAAGAGGTGATGCAGCCCTTGCAGTTATTTAACATATTACTCCGGTATCAGATTCTAACCTTATTTTATAGTTTCATTCTTAAGTGCAAAGTGAGATGTGTACACATAAAGAAGACTGAACTCTCAGAGAGAAATATAAGGGACAAAGTGGAAGGTGAAATTAGAGCTGAGAGCACATCCGTCAGAGCAAAATATAAGACCACAAATCTGAGAAACCTTAAAGTACCCCGAGATGTGAATATATAAACAGAAAGGAAAAAGTTATCTTTAAAGAGCACAACTGTGTGCCTGTGACAGAGAAAACAGGATTAGAGCTTTGGAAAATGTATTAATATTGCACTTAGGAAAGAAAACACTCTGGCGTATGAAAGAATATAAGAGCAAAAGGTGAAAGAAAGTCCCAAAGAGAAAGTATAAAGATGCTGTTAAGAGTGTAAATCTATGCCACAAGCACCTTTTCAAAGAGGCTATGAAACTGCTTAGCCAGCCTGCCAAAACTAGGGGAAGTGTTGTCCATTGCACTGGTACTAGGCACACGTTTAAAAGTAAATGGTTTAATCAGGACTGCAATAGGTCAAAGAGGGAGCTTATCAGTGCTATAGAGCGTAAGGTTCACCCTGAAATTGTGACTGCTAGAGTCAAGTACATGCGGGCCATTGACAGTGCCAAAAAGGAGTGGGAGAGCTCACTATGGCTAGCTTTGCACACAGCATTATTTGCTAAAGATCAAATGTCCTTCTGGAGAGAGGCAACTCATTGGCTCAAGGGAGAAAAACCAGAGTTGGAATACAACATACAGCCCGATGAATGGACAGGCTACTTTGGGTGTCTCTATGCCAATGAGAGTGACAGTAGTGGTGAGATGGGTGAGTCGCCAGAGGAGGGGTTGAGTGGGGATTTTGAGCCCCTGATATTTTCCATAGTAGAAACCCATGTGGCAGTCTCTTCATGTGAACCAGTGCGTGCCCCAGGTCCAGACAGAATCCTCAATGATCTGTATAAAGAAGACAAATGCCTTCGGGGACGGTACATAAATGTTATCTAACCTGATTGCTTTCTAGAGCTTCTATTCAGCAATCGTGGCAGGTCACGGAAATTGTGCCCATTTACAAGAAACAAGATAAAACTAAGCCATCAAACTATAGGCCGATAAGCCTAATAGATTCTCTCCAAAATATCTTTTGTAAACAAGTCCTGGGGAAGCTCCATGACTGAATGATGTAATCCCATATTTTAAGTGACCTTCAGGCAGGCTTCCGTTCTAAAGTTAGCACCCTAGATCAGGTCTTTCACTTCCTCTGCATTTATTGGAAGGAAGTGGACTTTAAAGGGGGCAAGTTATAAATGGCATTTGTTGACTTGTGCCCAGCTTTTGACTCTGTGGAGAGTACTGAGAGAATTGGGCATCCCGGCAAACCTCTTAGACATCCTAATCAGATTACATGCCGCCAACACAGCCCAGGTCAGGTGGGGCCCAAGAAATGAAGTAACAGAAAAATTTCCCATAAATTGTGGAGTGAGGCAGGGATGTGTGCTGGGGCCCACCCTTTTTGCTCTTTTTTTTTAATGGGGTTATTGATTTTTTTTGACAGGGATGGCTGTGATGCCCCGAAAATAAATGACAGAAGAGTGTCCGCTTTGTTTTTTGCGGACTATACCCTTTTCATTTCTAAATCCCCCTAGGGCCTTCAACAACTTTTAAATGATAATATACAGTTTTGTAACAATAGGGGGTTGCTCTTAAAAAAGGGAAAAACCAAATATATGATTTTTAACAAAAGAGGGTCAAAATTCTCCAGTAGATCTATTCGTGCAGGTAGCACCCTACTTGAACAAGTTGACATTTTTGATTACCTAGGATTACATGTATCCCAATCAGTAAAGGGGGATGCACAAAAAGAGAAGGCTAAGTTACACCAGATATTCCAATGTAATCATATTAGCAAAATACACAGAAAACATCGTCACTGCAGATTGCTCCTACACTTGAAATTTATAACTCTAAGGTTTATGGGGGGGCTAATGTATGGTATAGAGTTGCGGGGGACAGGAAACATATCGTCTTTAATAGCTATGGTAAATCAACTTCTTAGATCTCTGGTTGACCTCCCCGCTAGCACCCCTCTGAAACCTTTGTATATGGATCTGGCACCTAAACAATTGAAACATAAGGCAATGTACAGATTGATAATGTTCTGGTTTAGACTATGGACTGTAGGAGAGCTGGAGACCTACCGAGAGACTCTGTTAGATCTCCTGAGATTTCCTAAAGTTTCATCAATAAACTGGTTTACCACCCTACTGAAATCTTTGGCAAAACTGAACGTGGATGCCTACTGGACGAACCCAGAAACCATGAGGCAAATCTCTAGAGAAAAAATGAAAGAGGTGTTTTGGGATTCTGTTTCAAAAGAAGTTCTTTCAGCCCCAATATCCAGCCTGACTGAAGTCTTCCTCAATTCTAAATGTGCTCTGTTTTTTGAAACAACCATTGATAAAATTGTTCCACCGATGGCACAGAAACGTTTTCTGCAGTTTCGCTACAAAACACTTCCCACCAATTTGTTTTGTTCAAAATGGTCCAGCAACAACAATTTGGTTGATTTGTGACACACTTGCAAAGATAGTTCTGAATCCATAGTCCATTTACTCTTTTTTTTGCCCGACCGATCAGTTGATGAGCAAAAAATAGATTTTTCCGTCATGCTCCTCAGTGGGCCGGGGGCATTACCTAGAGGTCGTTTGTGTACTGATACTAGACAACCTATTGTATTTGGTCGTGCTAGATTTTGGAATGCCCTTTGGATTAGGCTTAAAAAATTATGCAGCTGAGACACTGTGTTTTGTCAGACCAGAATGTTATCTAATTTTGTAAAACATTTGTTTTAACTTGCAGTTGTAGGAACTCTAAGTATCTTAATTTGTGCCATACTATTTGCTATTTTGCACATATGCACTTAATAACCGTCCTGGATGCCTTGTCAATTTGAATTTGTGCTAATGTTTTTATGCATTGATTCTATATTCTTTTATCCATACATTTCGGTTTATATTTTTTTGAAAATTGTGCTGTATACTTTTTAGGATCTGTGTGATCATAATAAAGTTGTTGAAATGTAATGAAAGTATAAAAGGAGCATGAGAAACCCAGAGAGTCACATGAAGAGTGAAAGAGACTCACAAGAGCAAACGAGACACCCTTGAGAATGAGGGAGAAAGGCAGCTAAGCCACGAGAGAGAGAGCATATGAATTTTGAGTTTTGTAAGGATCACTGGAAAACAATACGTTTTCTTTCTGTTGAACATCATCAAAATATGTTGTGCAGAGAAAATTAAAGAAGCCAGAGATGGTAGATTGTGTTGTGTGGACCGATGCCAGGGGATAGATGAAGAGAGGCTGAGCAAAAGAGGAAGGTAATGTTAGACAACCTAGCAGAGAGAGAAAGAAATCCCTTCAAATAGAGAGGTGGGGTGACTATGGATGAAGTAGGGCCTCAGATTGCAATAGTATGGGCCCCAGGGAGGCAGAAAGCCTGAAAGAAACAAGCCCAGAGGGAGGTGCTAAAAAATGATGAAAGAAAGAAAAAGCTCCATAAATGTAGGGTAAAAGGATCCCAAATAGGAAAATGGGTGGAAGAGACCGGGAACCAAAGAGAGTGAAAAGGTAAAAGAGAGAGCCAGTGAAAGACAAAGGGAAAAGGGAGAAGGCTTCTGAAAATTATTAAGGCTTTGCAGAAGGAGAAATCCACTGAAACAATGGGTAAAGGAAACACACAGAAGAAAATTAGTTAAAGGAAACGCCAGAGGGAGAGGAGAACAGTATTCCCTTTACGTGAGTTGGTTGTCAGTGTTCAGTGCATGTGTGACGTGCTGGATTGTGAGCACAGAATTTGAAGCTCTCTAAATAAGTGTAAATAGCTCACACTGGTCTGATCAGCCACTGTCGCATCCCCCAACAGTGCTATCTTCTCAGACTGCTCAGGGGGATCGAGATGCATTCATTAGGACTCATGGACCACTTCTGCATATTCCATAATTAAAATCCAACTCTGTGTCGGGGATTAAACTTCCTAAGCTGATAACTCTTTATACATTGATGATTTTACATTTAAGGCTCATATTTACCATCACACTAATCAACGTGAATGTACTTTTCTTCAATCATGGGGGAATTAGAATATCTTTATTCATAAAATATATAAAGTATTTGGTGGCATATTCTATTCTGCTTGATATAATGAGGTCTTGGCTTTTTCCCTAAAACATTTTAATATGCTTTATTCTCCTTGTAAATAGTGTTTCCTATTGATGTACACCATTTTTAATTGTACTTGTGTTGATGGAATATTATGTTTCAACAATGTTACAATTTTAATATTTTGCAGACCCATTAATCTTTTATGGTTCAGATCTTTTTATTAATGTATCCAGGAACAAATACTGTGACCTAAATCAAGGCCGATGAGGTAGAACAGTGGGACATCACAGTGGGAGAACAGAAGAAGGAGACAAAAGTTAGTTAGACAATTTAATGTGTGTGGAAAGGTGCAGTGTCTGTTTTTTCGGTGTCGTCACCCACTACATTGAGCAGCTGTGGTGGTGGGCTCTACGGGAGCCAGTACAAATAGCACTGGGGAGCTTGCACTATCTGGCCTCTCTAGAGACACCAGTGAAGACTCTGGAGTAAACAAATACATCATTTGAGGCTAGGAGTTCTGGAAGAGTATGAGGAAGAAGAAGGGCAATAAGGTCGGTATGGTATTGATGAAGAACATTGTGATAGGCAAGAATGCACTGGAAGCGCTAATCAAGGGACACAGTGAGAAAGTATGAAGGAAAGAAATCACGAGGGGCTATAAGGACAAGGTCAGCTGGAAGGCTGATAAGGAAGAGAGGGTGGGGTATAGAATAGGATAAGAGAAAAGAGAGGTAGGGATTGTAGAGGGTGAAAAATGGACAAAGGAAATACAAAGCAAATAGCATAAAAACAGCAGAGAAAGGAAGAGAAATACTGCACAGGAGATAGGAAAAGCATAGTGGAATGATTTCGATGGGATGGGAGAGAAAAGGTTGGAGATAAAAGTAACAGAATAGAAAGAAAACGGCTGGGATGAGAATGAAGAAAAGCTAGGATGCTCAGAAATAATGGAAAGGAAGAGACAGAAAGCAAGAGGGAGGAAGGAAGCGTGAAAGAGAAGGAGCAGTGGATGCACTTTTGGCAAAACTCAACGATGAGTGGGCCCGATGTATATCATGACAGGAGTCTGCACCAGGAAACATAACTAAAATAGGGTAAACTTCCCCGGCATACTGATGGCAGGGACCCTGTAGTGGATAGAGCACCACCTATGATAGACTGCCAGCAGACTAAGCTCAACTATTAACCCCACCATCCAGGGTTACTTATAATGGCTGTATTGGTAACAGTGGCTCAACAAAAGCCCCACAGCCCCTGCAGTATGGCGGATCGCTAGCCTGAGAGCTCGTGACCAGCACTGAGAATGGGAGGGGGGGGCCCTCCATGTACTTAGCAGGGGGCCCCCCTCAAGTTTTGTTACGCCGCTTGTGAATGGAAGTGGTTGGGATAAGTGAAGCAAAACACGATGAAAATTTTCAAAAACTATAGAATGTGTCAAATTACATTTCCAAATTATTTCAACCACATGTAAAACATACAGCTTTTGAGACATATTTTGAAATTGAGCTGTAAAGTGCAGCATATGGTGTGTAATTCTGAATTGGGCCTTATTCTGGGGATTCTGACCGATCTAGAAACAATAAAAAAACATGCCTATATTTTTCAGCTCCTCAAACTGATCAGGTTGTACAAGGATTTGTGAATCGCAGTTTGTTTACTGTAAATTTACATGGCTCTAAATTAAGTTAGTGGTCTTTATGTATGACCATTATCTGTGCTTCTGCAGGAAGCTTTGTCTGTGATGTATGCTTGTTACTTGTCCATGCATTCCTAAAATCAGCCTATATCTGCTGTTAAGATTTCTTTGCATAGGTAGTGCTGTGAAAAATCTGTGATTCAGCTAGGTGTGATGATGTGTATTCTTTAATTTCTTGTGCAACTTTGTTTCACTTTAACTTGAACTGCAAATGTTTGCCCCTCCTGAATTTATGTAGATTTGATACTTGAATACTACATGACGTTTAGCATATCACCTACCCAACAGTTAAAGGCATAACTGGAAATTTATATCACATATCTGATGAAAAGTACCCTATTTTTCTAAAGTAAAGAGGTTTATAGAATGTTCCGGTGTACAGTAGTTGAAACTAAATTAAATTTAGTGATGCATATTCTTTCTGTTAATGTAGAGTCATTGATGGACAGAACCTTATGGACTTACTCCAAGGAAACACTATCCGCTCAGGACATGAGTTTATGTTTCACTATTGTGGGGAACACCTTCATGCAGTACGCTGGCACCAACGGGAAAGTGAGTATCAAGGTGACATTTCTCATATTTAGAAAGATATTGTTTAAAGTAACTTTTTTTAAACAATTTTGCTCCTGGCCAGTCAATATTTGATTTGTTTATCAGTTTAATGTCACGGAGAGGCACGCAATCTTTGTTTAACCCGTTATGCAAAATATTTTTTATGGAGTGCTGATGCTAATTTACTCCCACTTCAGGCTGCAACAAAACAGTAATGGGAAACACACTTAGGCCAGTGACTGAGCTGTCTCAGATATGAGTTGATAAACTGTGTAACAGTCAGCTCTATTGGATCAATTGTTCAATTAGAGCAAAGGAGATGTTATCCACTATTTAGAATTTGGTAATAAATTATCCTGACTCCAGAAACTGAACCTTCCTTTTGCACACTATAAGAGCAATCAAAGGTCACTCCAAATTTAGAGTCCGAATGAAGTCTTGAAAAATAGAGTGACAAACTGAAGTAATGATTTGATTACTCTCCAATAATTGCATTACTTATAATCCCTCTTCCTTACCTCTGTGTTCTGTCTCATTAGATGAGGTGGCTGACAGGCACATTGTTACCTAAATACTATTTCAAGACAGACTATCTCCTACATCATTACATGAAAGTTTGAGGCTGTCTGAAGCACATCAGTCTTCCAGAAGAGAAAGTGGGCATCAGGTCTTAGATAGGGAAGAGGGAATTTGAGAATGTAGTTAATAGTATCTAAATAGGGCATTTTTCTACATTCCTTTCCTCATCATTCCTTTTTGTGAATATATCACATGACAAGCTGGATGTTCTTGCTTCAACGAAGCATAAAGAAGACACCCCCAACACTTGAGATCATGAAACAATCATGGCCCCAAAATGATTTGTCAATAGGGAAATCCTTAGTTCTGGCCAAGTAGGAATTTTTGATGTCCTCCCTTGATCTCACATGGGTCAAGTCTTTGCTGTGGATACTAGAAGAAATCTTAATTTCAACGTCTAAGTCTGGTCTCCAAAAAGAAGACCTAGTGTTGGGAACACCACATCCCCACAGTACTGTCCCAAAGACAGCAGACCCTAGATTGGATAGTTCATTCATCCCTTGCATACCCACATCAGATATGGCTGCAGTAAGACAAATTTGAGTGTAGACCGACTACAGAGACAAAGTGATCCAGTGCCTCCAAAGGAGGATGATAAACAAGGATAGGAGCACTACTTAAAATGATATTGAAACATAAAACCTGCAATACTAAAAAGGGACAATATAATTGTCCCAATTTAGGTGGAGAATGTGTAAAAAAAACAAATAATTAGCCATCAGCGCTTTAAAGCACTTGCTCAAATGTTTGACATAGAATATGGTGTGGGGACCCTACATACTTTTATGGAGTGAGTGATGGATTACTATGAGAGTAAAAAAATGTTTACCCTGCTGATTGGCAAGGCACCACCCAGTTCTCCTGTTGTGGAGTCAGTCCGAATGTGAAGGTTTGTGTGTGTAACAGAGCAGGTAGCTCAAAAGTAATACAGGCTTCCGAATACAAGACAAGTGATAGAAGTAAGAGTTATTTTCAGGTCAAATAGGATTATCTGCCAACTCTGAGTATTAGTTCCATGAGAGGTTAAATGGCCACAAGAGTTTAATGATGGTAGAACCCTGTATGCTAGAACCATACATGGACAACCAACATTTGCAGCTCTCCACTCCAAAACCTGTGCCTGCAGAATGGACACAAACAAAATGCTGAAAGGACACTCAAATCCTCCACCAACAGAGAGGGGTGATGGGACCAGACCTGACATAGCCAGCAACATACATGCATAGCCATGTCGCTCATTATCCCTCTCAAAGTGAGGCAAACCACATAGGGAACAGCAAATATAGGGAAGCAGGCACTGTACTGTGAAAATGAAAGAACGCTTAAGCAGCACCTACACAAACAGGGGTGGGTAATAAACTAATGCAAGAAAGGTTAGAAATTCACCAGATTCAATTATAATTTAGTTTCTCCTATCACAACAGATATTTTACTCCACTCTGTAAGATAATGGGAGCACAGTGGATTAGCATGTGTTTTAATGTAGGATCATGTCAGAAAACTACTCCAAGTAAAATATGTCATTATTCTGAAGAACTGTGCAAGGTAAAGTGTCAGTGATGCGATAGCACTATGCCACCCTGCTCCTTATTTCTGACTCATAAAGTGTGTTTCCTGCACAGAAATCTTCACCCTAACTTCCCTACGAGCTGGTCCACATAATATCTATAAATTGCTCATCAGCACACTACCTGTCTCTTCTAGAGACGGTAGCCACCCTAAGCGGTATTCCTTTTAACATGGGTGACTACCATGTCAATGCCATGGCATGACTGAGGTCCATACATAGTGAGTTCTGTCTGGCCAAATACCACGGAATTCCAGCAACAAGTACAGGATTGGATAAAGAACGGAGTTAAATCCATATGCTTTGGTGCCTTGATGGAATGGAGAAATGTGACTAATTTATTTATTTTTTTATTTATTTATTTATAAAAATTTATATAGCGCGCAATAACCCTGGGGTGTCTCGGCGCTGCGCAGAACATATGCTGAAAAAGGGGGCTCTGGCTTATTATTGGTTAAATAGCCACGTTTTTAATTGTTTCCGGAATGTCAATAAGGAAGGGCTAATTTTTATTTATTGGGGGAGAGAGTTCCACAAACTGAAGACAGACACAATAAATCGTCTGTCTCCCCACTTCACTTTTTTTGTTCGTGGGATTGGAAGCAGGTGGGCTGAGGAAGAGCGTAAGGCTCTTTGGGGATTATATACATGTAAAGCTTTTATTAAGTAGTCTGGACCTATGTTATTCAAGGCCTTATAAGTAATACACAGCGCCTTAAATTTAGTCCGACACCTGACCTGGAGCCAGTGATATTGACGAACAATCGGGGTGATGGATGAGAATTTTGATGTGCAGGTCAGAATTCTAGCAGCCGCGTTCTTCACAAGTTTCATCTTGTTAAGGACTTGTTCCTGGGCATTTAGCAACAGAGCATTGCCATAATCGATCTTAGAAAGAACTAAGGTGCACATTAGAGTTTTGCCTGCATTAGAAGGAAGGAAAGGCAGTAGTTTCTTAACCATCCTTAGAGTGTAAAAGGATGCCGGGACTACTGCCTTAGCATGGCTCAAAAATGACAATTTGTTGTCAAATAGTACTCCTAAGTTCCTGACTTTGGTGACCGGAGTGGGAGGGGCTCCTAAGTCCGAGGGCCACCATACTGGGGACCAAGGCGGGGTCAATTTACCGAAGATCATGACCACCGTCTTGTCAGAATTTAATTTTAAGCAGTTGTGATCCATCCAGGAGCTGATAGCCATCATGCCTTCCTGGAAATTGGCCGCAACTGCTCCTCCGTTGTTATGGATGGCCAGTACCAGCTGGGTGTCGTCAGCGTATGATGTCAGCCCAATTCCATATGATTTAATGATCCTCGCCAAGTCCGACACATAGATGTTGAAAAGTGTCGGACTTAACGAGGATCCTTGGGGGACACCACATGGTAAGGTGAAAACAGGGGAGTAGAAGCCTCCCAGTTTGACGGACTGTTTGCGGCCAGACAGAAAAGAAGCCAGAAGAGATTTGGCTTTACCCTGGATGCCAATATGGGCTACACGGTCGATCAAGATGTTGTGATCGACCGTGTCGAAGGCCGCAGACAAGTCCAATAATATCAGGACTGCTGCGCCTCCTTGGTCCATAATCACTCTGACTTCATCAGCTGCCTTTACCAGTGCTGTTTCTGTCCCATGCCCCTTCCTAAACCCAAATTGGGTAAAGTCAAGGAGGTTGTTCTGGTCGATATAGTCGGCTAGCTGAGAGTTCATGATTTTCTCAAATATTTTAGACGGAAAGGGGAGAGATGCTATCGGTCGATAACTTTTGGGTTCTAAGGGATCCAGATTTGTTTTTTTCAGTAAAGGTTTTATAATTACTTTCTTCCATATTGATGGATAAGAGCCCGGATAATAATCCCTGGACTCATGCATCTGCATTTATTTGCTCACTATTAGTTATCTCAATATCCGAATAGATCTATCCTAGAGTCAATACATTTCTTCTCAGATTGCCCATGTATTCAGTTTCTCACCTTATATACCCCTCGGTGCACATCTTACAATATCAGAAGTATTAGTGTCTGGCTTTTCCCTGCCTCTATATTTGATTTGTCCTGTCATAGTATAAACATCTTGCTGTCCAGGTTCCAGTAATTAATATAATGCTGTCTTCCTGTCTCACAAAGACTGTCACAAATATCCTGGGTCTGGGAAAGTTTTACAAAAGGGGCAGGGACATGCAAGAATTGTACCCAGTGCAGCAAACCTACGTTTCATTTTCTTTTCTCTAGTTTGGGAATAATCTCAAGCATGTATTTTGTAACTGTAAGTGTGGGTATTCCTCTCATAATAGCATGCAGTCTGGTCTATACCTCGGTCCAGAATGGTTCAATCATAGGTCATATGAATTATGAAGGAAGAAGCCCCTCGGACACATTGTGGTTCTTGTTGGGTAAATCCAACCTAAATTTAGAAGGGGTAGGTATGTCTTGTGCAGGCAATTAAACAACACATATTTTAATCTAGTGTTTGTTCAAATTTTCTCCTAAGGAGGCAATTTCTCAGTCCTTCTCTGGAATGGGATCAGGACAATACTCATTCCACAGTTCCTCCCTCCTTTATCCACATTAAAAAAAAATATTTTTATTGCCATTTTGACATTGGCGTTGAACAGCCTACAGAGCATATTGTTCAGTATGAGCATTACAGGTGGCATATTGCATTACAACAATATGAACCACTGAGGGTTATAAACAAATGCACCACTAGTACATAAGTGAGTACGCCTTGACATAGGTGACATTAACACGTGCCAAGCATACAATAAAACAGAACTATCTGCAACTAAGATGAACATAACATGCCTCCATTCTATGAGTGACAGTTAACAATGCAACAACTGAGTGCAGTCAAGGATATACCGTGGACTGCTTGTATGGAATACGAAGGTCAGACAGGAGTTCTGGTCAGTATCAGAGGTTGTAATGTATCTGGGGAACAGCAAGTAAGGTGCTCTAAGGGGGTTGTACCTCAGTTTGCAGACCCTTGCGTTCGCTCTCCAGGAGAGTGTCCCAGCTATTTGAGATTGGCTATTTGCATGGACCTTGTGTTTCCTCTCTATTTGATGCTTTACTTTCTGCCAGTGTCCATGCTACCATCGAGAGTATCCCAGGCCGAGTTGTAGGAAGGGTTGCCAATTTCCATTTACAGGTGATCAGGCCCATGGCTAGGATAAGGGCCAGGTCTATGGAACATGCCACAGCTTTATTTGTCTTGGTACGGCGTATTAGACCCAGCAGGCACACTTCCCAGGTGCATAATGTGGAACGACCCCTCGACCACACTAAGGGGGTCATTAGGATTGTGGGCGGAAACCACCACCCGCACTGAAAGTTCCCCCGTCACATTAACATGGCGGGGGGGACACCGGCGGACGGAAAGACCATCTGTCGTTTTTCCGCCGGGTCCAAGAGTCGAGAGGCGGAAAAGCTGCTAACATCGTGGCGGTGTCTGGGAGACACCGCCATCCATATTAGCATGTCTGCGGGGACATGCCTTTCCGTGGTGGCAAAGCCACCATGGAAAGCTAGGCGGTTCACACAATAGGGACCCCTTGCAGGCCCCCAGGGATTCTGGGGGGTGGGGGGTGCACATGGGGGGTACCTATGGTACCCCCTCGCAGTTCCATGCACTACATGGCAGGAACAGTGCAGTGCCTGCCACGTTGTGCATGGAAATGCGTGACATGCCTTTTTGCATTGTGGCAGGTGGTGCTGAGAGCACCGCCCACCGCAATTTCAAGAATGCAGGATGCGCCCGCCAGTGGGGAGGGCGCATCCTAATGTCACCAGTGGGACCCCCGCAGCAATGGCGGGTGGTCCCATTCCACGAAAGGTAAGTGTTAGATAGCGTAGGGGTTAAAATTACTATTCCAACTCCAGAGAGTGCAACAGTAGGGAAAGTGTTGGATAGCGTAGGGGTTAAAATAACTTACTAATAATTAAAATATATTTTTTAAATACATAAAAATGTAATTATTAAATAACAATAAATTAATTAACAATATCAATACATGATTACTTATAAATAATTACAATTAATAATTCATTAACAATTAAATTGCTGATACATACAATTAAATAATAATTATTAAAATGAATTACCAAATAAGAAATATTTAATTTTCAATACAAAAATACAATCATTATTAAAAAATATTTAGCAATTAATAATTATTTAACAGTACATTATGGATGAATACCAATAAATTATAATTAATACAATTTAATTACTGATTATTAATTAATGAACAATACATTAATTCCCAAATGTTTTATTATTAATTATTAAAAAGTTATTACCAATTAATAATTAATTAACCATACATTATTTATCAATACTCAACATTAAAATAAATAATTACTTAATTACAATTAAATTACTTCCCACCCTATTGCCCTATAACCTCACAACACACTTCAATAATAAATGTATACACTTAATATAATTACCAATTAATCAATTAATAACAATTAATTACCAATTAATAAAACATAATTACCAATTAAGAATTATTGAACATAAATTAATTATCAATACCAATAAATACAAATAAATAATTACTTAAATACAATACATTACTTCTCACCCTATCCCCCTATAAACCCACAACACAATTCAATAATAAATGAAAACACAATACAATTACCAATTAATCAATTAATAAAAATGAACTACCAATTAATAAAATAATTACCAATTAATAATTATTTAACATGAATTAATTCTCAATACCAATAAATAAAAATAAATAATTACTTAATTACAATGAAATTACTTCCTACACTATTCCCCTATAAACCCACAACCCGCTACAGAACTAAAACGCAAAATGTATTAAAAAATAATTACTAATTCCTAAAAAAAATTTAAATAATTTTCTATAATTAAATTACTTCCCACCCTATCCCCCTATAAACCCACAACCCGCTACGGTACTTAAACGCATAATTTGCTTAAAAAAATTATTACTAACTTCTAAAAATGTAATACATATATTCTAAAACTAGTACAATAATTAACAAAATATATAAACACAAACATATCAAATACATAATAAAATTCATAACACTAATATTAATATTGATATTAGTAACATCAATATTTTTGCTATCGATATTACTAACTTCGAAAATTAACAAAAACAATATTTCTTACCTTCTGGTCGATATTCTGGTCATCGATATTCGTGATTTCGATATTGTTTCCCTACGATATTTGCAACTCGATATTCCGGTAGGTCGAAATAAAAAACTCAATATTTAGACTTTTTACCACTCTGAGGTCCATGTTTTCTACCCCATCCCCTCCTCCTTCTTAGAGTTCTGATTCAGTTCTCTGTCTAACCTGCTCCTTAACAATGATAGAGATGATCTTATCACTTGTTCTTCTCTCATAATTTCTGTGCTCCTTGCCTCACACCTTCTACCCATGCTGTTGCACATTTCACCATCTACTCTCTTTTGTCCATGATCATACTCCTCATGCCTATCCCTTTCCTGCCTAAAGGACCTTCATTAGCATTGGCTATTTGTTTGTAATTGATACTATTATTTGCCACACATAGGCAGAAATGTACTTCTTGTAAACCAGAGCATTAAATGCAGAGGAAAGACAATGGCTTACTCCCTCAAGTTGGCCTGTTGTGGGCTGGTCAATAGCTTAGTATTAAAAAATTTCTAAACTTAAATTTATATTTTTTATCTAGAATGCCAATTTAGTACCATTCATGAGCTTTCAGGAGCTACCGGTATATAACAACCCACTTTATATTTTTTCAGGAGCTATCAACAAACAAAAACCTACTTTGGATTTCTTCACCATAGGATCCAATTCCTGATTGGTTCTGTGGCACCTAGCTATATAAACAGGTTAATACTCAACAAAAGGCTCTGCAGTTAGACTGCTTGTTTGTCCAAGAAACTTTATACGCCAGACTCAGCTCCTTATACTTTTGTGCAATGATTTTCCATAGTTTCAGCATGTTATGTTGCTGATATGGACCTTGCAAATGTGATGGATGTGATTGAATATTGCAGCTCACAGGTGAGTACCTGTAGTGTAATGTTCAAACCAGCTGTAAGCAATGATCAGTGGACTGTCCACCTTTAATGTCTGCTCCTTGAAGGACAATATATGATTGAATCACCCCCCGCAGACTTAACTGCTGGTAGTATCCTAACCAAGTGGTACAAAAGGGGGTGGTGATGGACCGAGCATCTGAACCAATCAAACACTCACACCCAGTCAACAGATCTGGGTTTAATCCATCACCGTTCTTTAGCCCACTCTGCCACCCCAGTTCTGACCCTGTGCCTCATGGGAACAGTCCAGCCCGAACTGCCAAGCCATGCCTTCCCTGGACCGGAAACAAGCTTCCGAGGACCGGTTTCTGGCATTTCAGCCGTCTTCAGCCCGGCTTGCTTGAATCCAGTGGCAAAGTGAGCAAGGGACTCACGTCGGAGCATACCCTGCCAACTTATGGCGAACAAAGTGGTACAAAAGGAGGTGGTGATGGACGGAGCATCTGAACCAATCATACACTCACACCCAGTCAACAGATCTGGGTTTAATCCTAACCATCACCACATGGTCATTAGTATATGGATGAAAGTCAAGATTCAATTCTCAGATTTACTCTAGGAAAAACTTCAGAGCAATTAACAGGTAGCAAAACATCTGACTCTTGTAATACATCACTGTTAATAACCCATATTTTAAGAGATAAATTTGTATTTGAACCTTCTGTTCATCTTGAAAAAGTCAACTGTTTTTAAAGTGGGAGAAACCCGTAGGTTACAACCACATGGTCCGGAAAAGTTCTTTCTTTTCCCTTCCAAGGCTCTAAAAAGTTGAAGTTTAGGGTGACAAAAGACTAGTGTTAGATTTCTTTGTATGTGCTAGAGATAACCCCTATTGTAGTTCAAGTGGGGCAAGGAACACCTCCACACCCACTCATCTTGCCCACACCTAAGCCCTTTGTCACTGTCTGGGAGAAATACACAAAGCCCTACAGCAGGGTCATATGTCCCGAACTACAGGCTGCAGGCACTAAAGGGATAGGACAAGAACATTGAATTTTTTTTTATCTGGTATTTTCAGAATTGTGATTTGATATCTGACTTTACCATTAAATAGGGTTTTAAATTACAATTCTTTAGACCAAACTCAACATTACTCCCTACTCATAATCAAAAGTTAATACTTAATAAATGTAATAAGGTAACCCAATGTTATCCTGTGGGAGAGAAGCCTTTGCAGTAGGGAAAGCAAATGTAAGAGTTTTCTACTAGCAGGACATTTCAAAAATAACAGTACATGTCCATCTTTTTAAATACACTGAACCATTTCCAATGGGCTAATTAGGATCTACCCCAGAGGTGAGTTATCCGTATAAAAAAGGGAGGTTTTGGCCTAGCAAACGATTATTTTGCCAGGCCGAAATGGCCTTTTAAAATTGCACACACAAGCTGCAATGGCAGCCTGAGGCATGTTTAAAGGGCTACTTAAGTGGGTGGCACAATGAGAATTGCAGGCTCACTAGTAGCTTTTAATTTACAGGCCCTGGGTTCATGTAGTACCATCTGAATAGTGATGTACAATTAAATGGGCCTGCATAGTGTAAGCCAATTTCACTATGTTTAAACAAGAGAGAAAAAGCACTTTAGCACTAGTTATCAGTGCTAAAGTGCATATAGTCCTAAAAGCCAACATAAACTGGTTCAGAGAACAGGAGGCTAAACCTTTGGGGATGACCCTGCAGAGAGGCCCAGCTCCAACACCCTGACAAGGATTGTGGTTGTTACCTAAGTAGGGTTTCCACCCTTCTCCACTAATAACCTAATTTATCTTTTTTTTTTTTGCAGAGTTTTATATAGCACGAACTTGACCCGAACTGAATCAGGCATCAGAGCGCTTTACATAGCACCAGTTACCTTACATGAGGACACACATTCATTTTTGTTAGGCAAAGGGAGATTAAGGGCCAGATGTAGGTAATTCTATTTTACCGATTCATAAATACCGAATTTTACCGATTCAGTATTTATGAATCGGTAAAATAGAAGGGGGGAGATGTAGGAAAAATCGGTAATTGAATTACCGATTCTGTAACAATCGGTATTTACCGAATCGGTAAATACCGATTCGGTAATGCCCATTGATTCCTATGGTCATTGAAGCCCATAGGAATCAATGGGCATTACCGAATCGGTATTTACCGATTCGGTATTTACCGATTCGGTAAATACCGATTCCAGCAAGGGTGCAGGGGGTGTCACTTTGACACCCTCTAGCACCCCAAATACTGGCATGTGTGCCATGTGGCAGACAGACATGCCCTAAGGGCATGTCTGTCTGTCACATGGCATAGGTGTGCATGCACACATGTGCATGCACACCTGGATTCGGTATTTTACCACCCAATTTGATTGGGTAGGTAAAATACCGAATCTGTAAGGCCTTAGGGACTCTGAAGAGTCCCACCTACATCCCGAAGTTACAGAATCGGTAAAATTACCGATTCGGTATTTTACCGATTCGGTAAATTTAGCCCCCTACATACCAATAACCCATTTACCGGTCGGTAAATGGCCACCTACATCTGGCCCTTAGTGTTTTGCCCAGAATCACAGGATGTTTGGCGTCGTTACCAAGACTCAAACCCAGATCCCCAGGTCCGAGGTCGGGCGCCTTCTGTATACCAATGAAGCACTGATAATATACAATATTAAAAGCAGGCGGTGGGTCCATGTTGGAACCGGAGGTCTCTGGTTGGCACAGGTATGCACTCGTGACAAGCAGGGACCCTCAGCCCCACGTCAGGGTAAGGGAACTACTCCTTCGAATAACCCCTGCTCACCCTCTAGGTAGTGTGGCGCGAGCAGACAAGGCTAATCCTCAGGGCGATAGTAAGTTAAGCATTTATGATCACACACAGTAAACCCACTGACCCACCACAAATGGACACCAGTCGTGTAGTTGTATCAAAAATACGTATACTTTATATAAAAGATAGATTCAAGCAGGATTATCACAAGACCGTATAACGTTTAGCAATTCGAGGCCACCAGATTATAATAGGCAATATTTAGTCTTTCAATGCTCGTTGTTCAGCAAGGTACGATGACAGGGAAATAAGAACGTTGCGGACCCTGGATCCGATGTGAGCTAGGGACGGAGTTCACGTGTACCTTGCTTGTGGAAGTCTGAGGCGTTTCAGGCGCGGCTGGTGAGGGCGGACTCCGAACGAGGCTGACGGTTCTCCAGAGGATCTCTCCGGCTCAGGTCCTCCTCGAGGTGCGAGGTGGAGGAGCAGGACTGTGGAGGGTTGCGGCGATCAGGGGTCGATGCAGCTCACGGGGCGAGGCGCCATTCAGGCCTGCGGGGTGTACTACTTCTTAGCACGCTGGGTCGTACTCGTGGATCTGCGAGGGGCGTCACATTCTACGGCAGACGGGTGCAACACCAGGCTTCCGATACCACTGTACGGGGAGGCCTTTCTTGAGGTGCGGCACGGGTCTTGGTATGCAGGAGGGCAAAGCGAGACAGTCGGGTACGTTACGACGTACGGACCGTCCGAGGCTATGGAATGCGCTCCGTGCAGATTCCGGCAGGAGAAGATGAGAGGTGCACAACGCGCTCCGTTAGCGGCGAGGTGACAGGAGAGCGGGCGGCCCGGCACTGAATCGGAGAGCGACTCAGGGATGAGCGGACTCTCTACGGCGGGGCGACCAGGCTCCGAGCTGTCACGACCTGGGAGGGGGCGAAGGCACCCGAGTCACAACTCCGGCGAGGGAATAAGAACTAAGGCCCAACAGCAGACGGGCACAAGCAGATAGAACCCAATGGTCGTGGGTTTCCGTTCAGGGGGCAAGCTCTCGATCAAGCCCTTGGAGATTGTTTCAGACACAAGTCTACAAAGTCCTTTCTGGTCCTTTCCTCTCCGTTCTCAGCAAGGCACCACTGCAGGCCAGTCCTACAGGATTCAGACCGGTTTCCGTCCTTCAGCTTCTCTTGGTCCTTCTAGTCAGGCAGAGGTTCGTCGTGGTCAAAACTGGATCTGATTTGTAAGGAGCGGAGCTCCTATATTTATACTGCGATTCTTTTGTCTTTGCAGGCCAGGGGGCCTGAGCCTAGTTCAACCCGGTTCTGGAGTACTCTGTGTACAGGAAGCTGTGGTGGTGGAGCACAACCCTACTCAGTCAAGGACTACTCCGCCCACCCATCCTGGTGCAAGCACCCTATTTACCACCTGGGGGTCCCAACTGTCCCCGGGAATCTCCCAGCCCTGTCACTCACACAAACCCAGACAACAGATACACATCCTGGCAGAGGCGGGCTAAATAGTTAGGTGCGCAAAGGCTATCTTTCTAAAAGTAGCATTTGCAAACACAGGGTATTAAAATAAACCCTACTAAAGGAAGTATTTTATTATTCTGAGTTCAGGCATACTAAACTCGACATGCTACCGTGTTCCCTGAGTCTGCCGGGACTATAGCGTGTAATAGTTCCGACAGCTCATCTTGGCCTACGAGAACCGGTAGCCCTTCCATAGTGAAGAACGAAAAGGGCGGCAATTCACTATGAGGACATGCCACACTCTAGGCTTGTCCTACCTTACGCTTCAATGCACCCTGCCCGTAGGCCTACCATAGGGGCAACTGATATGGAGGTTAGGGAAGGTTCAGGGACTGGCAAGTGTGGGCACTTGCGCAGTCAGCGTGACAGTACGGGACTGTACGCGGGGTCTGCAATGGCGGACCCGAGTCATGTCTTACGAGGCCGCTTCTGTGGGTGGCGCAACCAGCGCTGCAGGGCCACTAGCAGCATTTGTATCTACAAGCCCCGGCACTCCTCGTGCACGTTACTGGGGACTGACAGTAAACCAAATAAGCCAATCGTGGAAATCAATTGTACATACACTTTACATTGGGAGCACTTGCACTGCGGCACGGATTGGCCGTGGCGCAGTGCCCTGAGCATCGAACACCAGCAAAACATCTGAGGCACATCAGCAAAAAGTGGAAGGGAGACTCACGCCAAGGGGCCAGGTCTAACAGTCCAATAAAATACTAACCTGCCAATTCATGGATTTATAAGAGTTTTTATTATGTCATAACCCTGCACTGTTTGAACACTGTGAAATTTACAGAAACCTGACTGTCTCCTGTCCCACAGCTCCCCTACCTCCATAAATGCTTGAAGTTGATTGAGGATCTTCACCTTTAATACATTGGTAATCTGAGTGATTTTACATTTTGGCTCAAAATTAGTTTGGTTTATACTCTGAAAAGGTGAGATGTTTGAAAAGCTGTATGATATTCATGCTTTTTCAATTAAGCAGGTACCACACATCCTGAACAGAGTGATCAGAAAAAGCTCTTTGTTCCCTCATGAAAGTTGGGCACTTGTCCATGGGTGATGAGGATTTCCCTTTTTAATAAGGCTCTTGCATATTTCTTGTACGTCGACTTTCTTGAAGGAATCCACATTTAGGGGACGATTACAATGTTGGTCGGAAAGCATTCCGACCCAATCGGTCTCAGAATTGTTTCCTACCTAATCAGATTCAGGGAGTCCGGTCAACTGATTACGATGGGAGCCTGTGTTGCGACCGAATACACAGGCCCCCATTGAAGAAAGGGGTGGGTGGGGGAAATCGTGCACCCTGTGGGAGGCACCTCATGCCTGCCACACTGTACATGGTCTGAGAGAGGGGACCCATGGGTACCCCCACGGGCTCCATTCAGAAGGCCCTGGATTAAGTGGGATCTCCTACAGGCCCCCAAAGTCAGGTTCCAACAGCCAAACAGTGTTGGAGCAACCGATTAGGAAAGGCTGTCCAAATCTGTCATTGTAATATGTCGGTCGGAAATGGTATCCGTAGACCTGTAGAATCTACTCTGAAGGACGCGGTTTCTCAGAATGCTGTTCCGAACCGAGTCGGATCTGAGGTGGGAAGTTCGAACGCTTTCCGACTATCGTAATCAGTCGCACAGAAGGTTTTCCAAATCCGTCGGAAAGACGGGTTCCAAATCGGATTCGGCCGACCCAAATGCCATTCGGAGCCTTTTTGACTAATATCGTAATAGGCTCCTTAGAGGGAACTCGATTAACCTCTTTTACAGTGAGATCTCACATCTGGGCTGAGTTAAATTTACCGTCATAAGTCAAGGACATTGGTGTCATTTTGCAGGAAGGTCTCAAGAAATTCAAAATGTGTAAGCCTCTACACATTTTGCACAAAGAGCTGTAGATTTTATAAACAGAAGAAACCTGGTTTCTGATAAAAAAAATATTACTCATAAATATATGCTCTTTTTTAATACTGAAGATTTGTCTGCAATAGACTATCAAAACGACACAGGAAAGTTGCTCTTTCCTGGATCTCAAGCCAGTGCCTTCCTCCAATTGACACTTTTCATTGCCAAACACTTTTTAGCTACGAATTTCTGCTTCACCGACCCAAAATTGTGGAACTGGTTTGGGATTCTGCTTCTGGGGATTCTGCTTCTGTGTGAAATCTTTGATGATGTTAGCTGTAGGACCCCACTGTGTAGGCCCCGCAAACTTGTATCAGCTTCTCCTGGTACTTTTATTCGCCTGGAGCTTTTTTCACATGGCCAAACCTTTTTGGAGTGCTCCTAATAGCCCTTGCTGAGTTGCAGAGCCATTGTCCGACATCAAGCGTGAGCAGATTGGCCTCTTCACATAAGAGCTACCCTTTCATTACTTAAGTTCTGCATCACACTGAAGACCTGGCTCTTCAACTAGACTCGGCCTGGACACAGCACATATAGATTCTGCTTATTAGCCCTAGAATATCCCCTGGCCCCAACTCTCTGAGTGTCTGAAAAGTTTCAACGCTCCCTCCATCATCTCCATGCATTTGTGATGCCAATGATAGCCACATTGTTTTTTCGCTACTTTTTACGTTTATGGGTATTGTATGTCCGATTCACTTATAGCTTTGTTTGCTTTGTCTACTCTTGTTTTCCACATCTGACATGTTAAGCGCTCTGATACCACAAGGGTCTTGTTCGCGCTATATAAAACCTACAAATAAATAAACAGGTGCCAACCCTATCTTCAGGCAATTTAGGTGCACTTGCTCCTCGGCCTGTTTATTATTCCTGATTCCGCTCAAAAAGCACATTAGATGAGTTAGAAATGTTTTTAAACATTTGACCACCCTCTGAAAGATATCCAAGAATTTCAATACAAAGCCTATATAACAGTTCCTCATTTACTTTTATCGACGTACTTGAGGTGTATCATTGTGTCTGCACAAGTATTTTTGTAGCTTTTAATTGATATATGTATATACATTTATTTAACTATTGTTTAATAAACAGTAAAGTATTTTATTGCAGTTCTGTTTATTGATACATGTGCTCCTTAGAACCTAGCAGAGTTAAGCTTTGAATCTAGCATGTGCTCCTACTGTTGAGCTAGGGGTCCTGTGATTTGTCTCTGTTTGCAGAGTACTTGATCTTGATTTGGGCATTTTAGTGGCTTTGCAAATGCTCAAGTAAACTTACAGCCACTCACACGCCCTCCCCCACTAGCCAATTTCATGTAGGTTTTATCCTTGCTCAGAGTTCTCCATGTTGTTGGTGTCCTTTTCCCACTATGGTGTTATTGTTATCTAGTAGTCAAGTTTGAAATTTGGCATTTATATATACTTTTATATATTTTTCTTTACTAGGTGGCACTGTGTGGAAGATTCACTATATGACTCCAAGCTTCTCTCCAGAAGGCAGTGAAGCCTGTTATGCAACAGGCCTGTGCCATTGCTCTGGACAAAATGTGATCCTTCATGATCCCCCATTGCTATTTGACCTTTCCAGAGATCCGTCTGAGGAAAATCCATTGTTGCCTGATGCTATGTTTCTAAGTGTTATAGACTTAGCAGTGAGCCAACATAGGAGCACACTAACACCAGTTCCACAGCAGCTGCATGGTTTCAAGAATGTATGGAAACCATGGCTACAGCCATGCTGTGGGGTATTTCCTATGTGCTGGTGCGACAAAGAGGATCATAATTCAAACAACTAAATGAGCATTTGTAAATTTAATTTTTTTCAACTAAAACTGTGCACTTCATGGTGTGTCATAAACAATCAGTATTCATTGTATTTACTCAGGGACATTATCATGTTTGTGATTAAGTTTTCTATTTTTTCCCCCTCTTTGGCCCTTCCCACTCTGGCTCCATTTTTACAAACCATGAAATACGTTTCCGTTACTCTTCTTAACATAACTGCTTCCTCTCATTTCTCTCAATTATGTACATTCCATTATTCCATTATTTATCTTGCTATTTCAGACTCTCATGCCACCTTTAAAAATGCTTGTAATATTTAATGTACGTTTATCAAACTACTGAAATTATTTTGGCTTTGTCTCTCAAGCATTAATTTTTTTCTACATATCCGTTCATAGCCAGATCCACTCAAGCTAATTACTTTAATTGAGCTGTTAGTGTGTATGACCAGTCACATCGAGGCAATCCACGTTGTTTGCAAACGTAATTTCAGTATATTTGTTTTCCTTTTTGGGGATATTGTTCTATGCTCTATTGGCTTTTTACATCTGATTTAATCGAGTGCCTTAAATTCTTACCGAATTTATGAATTGGCAGAGGGTGGGGGAACATGCCTAACATCGTTCTACGTCTATTCAAGTTCCTGTTACAAGCTAAATATGAATATTATACATTAAAAAAAGTAAAACAGCTTGGATCATGGACACTGGTTTACAAAAAAAAGCCATTAGGAGCATCATGTGGCTTTTGATCCAGACCCCACCCCAGTAAATGATCCTGTTACTTTAGTCATTGATGAGGTTCAATAAAGTGTTTATGCTGCCTTTTTCCATAGTGGCCTTACAGAATGTGATACAACTGAAGAAAATAAACTGAAGAAAAAAGTGCAATATTTGCGTGATTAATAAAATGTCAAAAGAAAAGCTACTGAAGTACGTAATACCTCAACTTATACGTAATACCTCAACTTATACATGTACTAATGTGCTGACATGATATGGTATGAGTGCTTCAAGACATTTGATTATTGGTTGAGAGGGGCAGAAGCCCCACTGAGGGAACAACCACAATCCTTGTCAGGGTAAACCACAAAAGTCACTAAATTAACATGTGCTTAACTCCCTGGTAGCTTGACACAAAAGCAGTCAGACCTAACTTGTAGGCAATGTGTAAAGTATTTATGCAGCACACAAACAATAAGAGCCGGCTTTAACACTGGTGGCCCCCTATGCGACAAAGTCTGTTGGCGCTCCCCCAAAGACCACCTGTGCCACGGATTCCCTCACTAACACCCTTTAGCAGTGCCCCTCAAGTCTCCATAGCCACTTTCTCTCGGTTCATTTAGTTTTATAGCACCACTCATAGCAGTGTAAGTTGTCAAAGCACTTTACATCACACACAAATTGCACAGAAATAATCATATGTGTGTAAATCAGTGGATTGGAAATGTTACATCAGACAGGACTACAAGGTGTAGTGTAGGAGTAATATGTCATCGATACTGGTAGGCAATTTAGTTTAAGAATCCTTATTCTGGAGAAGCACAAATTCTGAATTTAAAATGTAACACCATTGTTGGGGGTTCTCTTTAATAATAAGATTTTTTTTCTATCCAAATGAACCCTTTTGGCAAGATTAGGATAATGAAAAACTCTGCAAAATACATATAGCTCCAACATATACCTTGCAGTTTACTTGCAGCTCTTTGATGACAGTTAATCGCTAGATGTTCTATAGTAGGATTTTGACTTCCAAACAACACATAACAAAAGGAGCTCTCTTACAGAAACAGTAACTCTGGCCTATTTACATTATATGCACTTTATCTTCATGGTACACATTCTTAGCAGCAGGCCTTTTAACCCTCCTCTCTATCTTTGGATGAGTCAAAACTACCACTAGACAAACCTCCTTCTCATTCTAGGCCAGACAATTAATCACCAGAGTGATCTTGACATTTTAATTTATGCCAGAAAATTGCCGGAAGCCAGGAACGCAGCATCAGCTGCTTTTTAAATGATAATAGACTTGCAAAAAGGTCCCCCAACCCCAAGTCAGCACCCGGTGTGGTGGCACTGATCGCACCACCCTAGAGTCAGCCCTGCAAACAATGATAAAGTGAGAACAATGTGAGAAAACTATTAAACCAATTTAGACAGAGTAAATTTTAATAAAGACTATTATACTAGAACCTGAAATATTCAGTATTAAGGTTTTTAGAAAATACGACGCCTAAAAGCACAAAGCCGCACTTTCAGTCATGCTAGACCAGTGGAGAGACACAAGTTCAGGCTGACCTCGGTGGAGCATGGGTCGGTTACAATGACCAGGTTAGCCTCATTGAAAATTTGTCTCCTAAATCCGGCATGAAGCATTCCATTCACGTTGTAGGAGGCTATGAGGAGCAGGCATAACGTCACAGGCTGTTGTTTCTGTGGCGCAAAGTTCAGATCTGGCATTGCCGTTCATCAGTGGTGTTCCCAGTTGATACGAACAGCAGGTCTTTGAATTGGTGGTTGTCACATGAGGCAGAGCTGTCGTAAGATCAGGCCCATGCACGGTCACAAAGAGCCGACACTTCATGATTTTCACCTGGTTCAAGCCTGGTGTCAGATTCCTTTCTGTGTGTAGGAGGCAAAAGCCCCCGAAGTGTAAGTGGGGCTTCGCACAGCCACCTCCTTAGTTATTGTGTTAGGATTGCCCATCTGTCCACACCTAAGCTCTCTTTGTGTTACTTTCTGTAAGTAATACACAAACCCCAACAGCAGAGCCATTCACAGGTATGTGTCCAGGACACTGGCAAAAGGCACAAATGGTTGAGACTGGAAAATGCCAATTTTCTTTATGCGGCATTTTGAAAATTGTATCTTAAAATCAGACTTCACCATTAAAGAGGTTTTTACATTACAATTATGTAAACAGCATATCTTTTTCTTCTTCTGATATAAAGTCAACACTTACTAAATTTATTACAGTAATGCAGTGTTAGTCAATGGAATAACTAGGCCTTACAATAGTGAAAGACTTTGAGTCGCTAACTGTCAGGACATGTAAAACTTAGAAACCTATGTCTCACTTTTAACATACAATGCCCCCTGCCATGTGAGCCTTTAGGGCCTATCTTAGGGGTGACTTAAAAGTATTACAAATTAAGGTTTAGGCCTGGCAAAAGGTTTATTTTGCCAGGCAGAAATGGCAGTTTAAAACTGCTCAACAGACTGCAATGGCAGGCCTGAGACATGTTTTAAAGGGCTACTTAGTGAGTGGCATAATGAGTGCTGCAGGCCCACTAGTAGCATTTAATTTAAAGGCCCTGGATAATGTAGGGCCATCTACTAGGGACTTACAAATACATTACATGAGCCAATTAGCTGTAAGCCAATTTTACCATGTTTGAAGGAGAGAGCACAATTACTTTAGCACTGGTTCGCAGTAGTAAGGTGCACAATGCAGACAAAAATGATTTCAGCAACAGAAGGTGAAAAGCGGAGGGTGACCTTGCAAAAAGGATCAAGTCCAACAGTTGCATTCAACATGATACAGCATGGTATGAGCCATCGAATAACCACATATACCCTCATATGTCCAACTGCTGTCCTAAATGCAAAGTCAGAACATGACATGCTGAAGGGTAACTCTCAAATTGCAATTCCTAACCATCATGTACCCAGACCCTTCACTCATGTGAAACACAAGCTGAAAATGATCTCCCTTTTCTGGTGCTAACCTATAATGTTTAAAACTAATTTAGGGCCAGAGGTACAAAGGGTTTTAGTGTTCTCAAACCCTCTGATTTGATAAATCAGAGGATTTGCAAATGCTAAAACCCACCTCAAAGGATGTGGTAACCCATTTGCAAACTTGCCCTGTTTTCCTTTAAGGAGCTGCATTTTCAAAAAATGGTTGCCTTATTTTAAAGCAACCACAGACCTGGAAGGTGTGCTGATCCCATTAGGCCAACATACGTGTGATGGCAACAAATCGTAATGAATAGCAGTTTGTGACCTTCCTCATTTTTATTGATAAGGTAGGTCAAACTGTAAATCACTACAATTCGGTATTTTGTGAACCAACCTTTAAGTAGATAGGTCAGTTGGGAAAATACCAATGCATCAGTAAAAGTTGTTACACAGCTTGTGACCCTTTTTACCAAATGCATTGTACGCACATCAGGCCAAAAGTCTTCTGTGTTAACTTGTTTGTAATCAAGTAGTTACAGTCAAGTGCCCACAATGGGCATGTAGGTTTTCAGGTGCCCATTGAAACCTCTTTATATGCATGTAAACCATCAAATGTCTGATGTAGTCTCTCTGTGCACATATATACATGCAGAGCTTCAAATGGCCATTGCCACCTATCCATGCACATGTAGGGTGTCACATACCTAGAGCATCCACTCCACCTGCTTGCTGGTGTGTGTTGTTTGGGGCTTTTGCTCCTTCCCCTCCTACTTGTTAGCCCTTGTCCCTGAAAATCTCGGGTCCAGGAGAATGGTTTCCTTTACAGTTGGGGTCTGTTGTAGCCAAACATGACTCTCAACCTCTCGTTCTTGCGCATCTGTGGGGGCAGACAAGCCTTGCAATCCGCAAGTGACACACATCTGCCTAATATTGCACAGATTTGGTCAAACTTTATATTCATGTGTTTCTTTTTTGTTGCACAATTTGTCATATGTTGCCATTTTTATTCTTCATACTTTATTAAAACAGAGGCCCAAACTGAAGAGGAGCACTTGATGACATTGTCAAAAGACAGTTCTATTGAAATAATCAATCTAATCCTTGTAAATAATCTCATATTGCATTCATACAGAGGGTACCTGAATTTCTGCTGCTATAGTTCACTAAAAAATCACTTAAAATATTTGTATCTGTAGACCAGCCTTTTAGCCTTGTTGGTTGGTTAATTAGACGAGAATGCAAAATGTGAACATTATGTGCAACACATTTTACAGATCTTTACTTTCTGATTTCCCCTCACTGTAACATGCCATTGGATTCAGATTCTTATTACTCTTTATCATTTGAGTGTAGTATACCAAACCTGCATAGATGTGTTTAGTAGTAAGATGCTCAGTTAGTGGTGAAACAGACTTGACATATCTTATGCTCCTTTCCTAGTACGATTTAATCAAGCTTAAAGACTGTACGTAGAAATGCAGCAGAACTCTAATATGTTGATCTTATATGTCCTTAAACATCCAGAAGTGGCTGCTAGACTTCCCTGCTCGAGAAAAGCGAGATAGAAGCCAAAGACAAAAAGGGAATTATCTCCATTTATGTATACTTCTCATGGAGGAATGTGCCCCTTGTTGGCTGTGGGAGAGATCACAGTCTTAATGCAAGCAATGACTCAGCTCCCGTTTTGCCAAGAGGGGATTCCTCATAGGTAAACGTGTTTCATAAAATGTACCCTTAGTCATCTTTGGTAAGAATGTGTGTGGTGTTTGTGCAATAAGCCACCATATAAGTGTTTAACATACAACCCAAGAAACTTGTAGTGTTCACACCATGTTAAGGATCAATATTTAATAAGAAACATGACACACAAAGAAGGCAACTGGATAAAGCGATCAAAATTTATTTTGAATAATTCTAATCTAACTGTAAATAAAATAGTGGAGTTTAAAATAGCCTTTGTTCACAGTAACACAGACAAGAATTAGTGTTAATGAGTCCTCTGAAGTTGCAAAATATCAGTCTAAATGCATTTAGGACGTTCTGAAGTTGTTGTGATGTATTGTAGTTGATTTTCTGCAGAACTGGTTCCACTACACCACCTCAATGACAATTGTTTTAATGTGGGTCCCTTCTTGGATCTTGTACTGTATATTATCTCAATAAGCCAGTTGACAGACTCATGAAGATGCCTACTGGAATCCCTGTGGCAATCTGTGTGTGACTTCAAGAGCAACTTCTGCTAAGGATCTTCTTGAATCCCACCTATTTTGGCTCTTCCAGGGATACATTTCTCCCAACAACTGACAACGGTTATCTTCAGACTGTATATGTGTTTGTGAAATCAGTCTTGGATTTTATGCTTCCAATTCTGGCCACATCTATATATCAGGCAATCATCTGGAGCAGTGTTTTCCAAACTGGGTCAGTCGCAAAGTGTAAGCAATAAATAAATATGCCTTAAATTCTGTATTTATCTTTTAGCATTTGCTGCACTCCAAACACAAAGGCCAAATGTCAGCTATGTCTTCAGACAAATTGTTGAATGTATTTCAACATGAGTATTTGTGTTCACCAAGTCCACTCACTTTACAGTCAGAGAAAGAAAAGCCAAGTATTTTGTTGCAGTCTTGCTGGAGTATAAGGTGTGTGACAGGAAAGGGTGAAGGATGTTATTTTTGTGCCACACAACAAAATAAGCTGTACACATTCAGTAGTTAGGAAAGCAAAAATGATGCCCAGTTTGCTGTAATTCTGAATTGTGATGTGAACAAATATTTGAATAGGATCAAAACACATCAAGACACATTATTTGGTGATGCACAAATGGTAATGATTCACTGACACCCAGTTTCCACACATTATCATTTGTGTGCATTGTAGTTTTATTAGTAAAACTACATGTCTGTAGACATTTAGTGGCCTTTTCAACGGAAAATGTGCTGTCTGTAAATGAGTATGCTACCTCATGATGCTTTAGTTACATTTAAAAACTGCCTGTCTCATGTCCATTAAAGTTAGGTGGGCCACTAACGTTTGTCGTTTTAAAGATTGGGTTGTGGTTCTAATACGTTTAGAACCCTCAGTGGTATACACTCCCTCTGTGCCCTTACCCTTTTCGAGGGTTTACCCATATAGAAAACCCAAGTTTCCATATGCGTGGGTATTGCCATGACAACAGAGAAGGAGAAAATGGAAGGACAGTTATGCATCATGGGATCTTTGTTGATTGCTCTGTGTGGGGGAGCTGTCACTACGTCAATTTACCATATTTCAAGTTTCTTTCGTGCTCCATTTAATTATTTAACCCCTTCGGCGCTGATGACAAAGCCAGCTCGTCATCAGCGTTACCTGCGCTGCGCGGATGACGAGCTGGCTTTGTCACGATCAAGCCATTTTTTTTTCAGCGCACAGCGGGAAAACGCGGTAGCGCGGTAGGGGTTAAAACAATAGAACAAGGAAATAAAACCTCTTCACCACAGTAAGTCTGCATGCTGCATTGAATTAACAGTAAAAACATGAGGAAATACAGTGATACAGGCAGAAGACCAGAAGACTTAAGGAATAAGTAAACAGACCCTTTAAAAATCTAACAACCTTTCCTATCCCATCTTCTGGTGGGGCTCTAAACATTCGTTTCTATTCCTGTGATGTTTTGCTCAATGCCTTCTAAAGTTTTGAGTTCATCCTGACAGAAATATTCCTTTTCCAGTCCATTTTTGACAAGAAGATGCCATCTCTTTGGGTCAACGTGTCCAAGCCGTAGAGCAACAAATACAGCATATGACACACATGCCTTGTGTGTAGTCTGTCTCCTGAGTTCCCCTACTGTGGTGGATGGCTCCGTCTGCCAGAAAATGTCCATTTGGACCCTGAAAGATCGTAAGATCTTTCACATCAGAGATAAGTTGGTGGATTACCTAAGAAGCAGAAGATCAGGGAACCCAACGACTGCCACAAAGCAGCCAATGTATGGGCTCCTTCTATTGTGCCTCCATTCTCAGTTACTAAGGACTCTAAGGACTCTCCAAGGGTGAATCCAGGAAAAGGAATAGGCATAGGAGACCCACATATCAACATCAAAAGGAATAGTCTCTAACAGAATTTACCATTCCCCAGAATCTCCTCAGAGGTATCTGATTCTAGCTATCATTGTTCTGTTCTCTGAAAATCCTAATTCTCCTAAAACCTTCACCTGTACTATACAAGTAAGCCGGTTTGGTTTCTTAAAAAGGTTATTGTACCTCCGGCTAGAGCTATAACACCATCTCTGCCTCCGTCATACTTGCCAATGTCACTGCATAAAAGAAATTAAGAGGCTGATTTACGTTGCCTGACGCATCTCTGCAAATCGGCAGAGATGCGCCAGGAAAGATACGGCACGCAAGTTCATCCTTGCGCCACCCATGATGCGCCGCAATTACAATGCGGCGCACCATGGCACAGGAATGAACAGATGCGTGTCGCATCTTGGGCGTAAAGTTGGCGCAGTGCTGAAGTTGTGTTGTGTGTGGCACGCAACTCCAGCACTTTTCCAACTTGCCCTATCATTAACGTGGTGCGTCAAGCCTTACGCCTGCTTCAAGCAGGGGCAGGGTTTTGACGCATCAGCGTTGGGAAAGTGACTCAGTGAAATCTTGTAGATTTCACTGAGTCACTTTTCAGGGGCGTTCCTGCGACGGAATGCGCCACGTTTACACCGCCTTGCGTCACGCAACAGCGGCGTAAACGTGGCGCAAGGGGCTTGTAAATCTGCCCCTACATCTCCAAGATATTCAGAATTTTTGTAGGCTCTTTTTCAGTCACAGACTCTGCATTGTACGTTCTGATATCACCGCCTGCCTCCCCATATATAGTCTCTCCAGTGAATGTTGTTTTCAAATTCTAAGAAATATTGTTGAGAGGTGAAGTTGGATATCCCTGTGGAGACACCTCAGATATCAGTCTTAATGTTCTTTGATATTCTGCAATGCAGGCCTGTTTTTGTCGAGCTTACAAATGAAAAGTTATTGTGTCCGATGGCATCTAAATTGGCACAGTAATTATTAAAGAAATGTAATCATCCAGGACAAGATTAGGTATTTTTAAGATCAGACTCCAAACCGGTCGCAGTTGCTGTGAGCAACAGTCCTGTTTGAGCCCTCGCAACACCTATGCCCCTGGAGAGGAAGAGCAAAAAGCAAAATGTTTTGGGCAGAAAAATGTACACTCCAGTTGGCATGGTCTAAAAATCGGCTAATGCAACTGCCTTGCTATACAGCTATACATTTGTCTCATGTGAGTCCATGAAGGTGTGTGTGGATGACTTGAATGAAGGAAATGTTTCCTGGAATTCCTTCATGACCTGCTGGTGTCAAACCAAGTGAAGATAGCATCTTTTGACTCCGCAGTTATTGCTTCTGTGGAATTTTGCCACGGTGTTACATTGAGTAGGTCCTCCCGGCTCTATCTCACCTCATTCCAAAATGATGCACAACAAAATATCTTAAACCTTTCATTCTCAGTGTTGGTTCTTTTCGGCCCACACATAGGTGAGAAGATGCAGAGGATGAAGGTGGATTCAGAGACCTTAAAGGGTTTGGTCTGAAAGATAAGAAGAAGTTTTTCAGATCTCAATACAAACACCCATATCCACTTCAGAGGACTGAAACTCCTTTCTGGCAACCACAAGGTCAGCAGTAGCACCAACAGCCCCCACAGAGGTAGCAGTACCACAAAAGTAATCTACCTTTCTCCAGCCTAATGTACCAATTTCTTCCCAGGTGCTGGAGCCATATTCCATTGCTGTCAGACAGCAGGCACTGTTTTTATACACAATTTATGGGCCTGCTTGTCCCTGTCATGGTACTGGTCATCCTTTACCACATAGCTGAGCCAGACCACCGGTTTGGCCGCAATGTACTGGGAGTTTAGCTCATTGGGGTTTTACGGATGTATGACCAAGGACAGAGCAAGGGTATGCTTCCTCGACTTGCAATTTCTACTGCTAAGCACATATAGGCATATTGATGAGAGGCTTGCATCACGTTTGCACCACGCAAAGTAGTACATGTGTGACACAAGCCTCTAAGTTAGATTTATTACAACCACGCAAAGTGTGGCTTTGAATGGCATTACAAATTTGGAGTAAGGCAACGCAGTACAAATTAGTGCTTTGCCTTACTCTGCGCAAAGGGGTTGTTCCATGGGCGTTGCGGTGGGTGTTCCCACGCAACTCTAATGGGTTTTTGACACATTCCCAGATTTACAAGGACTTGCAAACCTGGGAATGCGCCAAAATCTTATGCCTGCCCAGGTGAGGCATAATGAGGAGAAATATCAATCTTCACAGAAAGAGGAAAAAGCCTCTCAGGATTGTTTTTATGCAGGAACGTGCGCTAATCCAGAATGCAATGGAGGCACCCTTGCACCATGGTGGTCCTGGGCTGCCAAAACGGCACCAGCACAAGAGGAAAAAACAGGAATGTGTTGTATCAGATTAATAGGATGCATTCCTGCCCTTTCCCACTGAAGCAGGGCAGTACAGCAAGGTGACTTGCTGTGCTTCCCTGCACCTCTAATAAATATGCCCCAGAGTTACCGGCCAATGGAAGGACCCTCACCCTCCTCCAGTGAAGGCATGGCGCGGTACACTTATGGTTTGGGCTAAGACGGAAACCATGGCTCTGAATGCTGAGGAAATGGAAGACTTATGAGGTTTTTGCAAGTATCCGATCTCCTAGAGCTGAGACAAGCGGTTGTTCACCTTCCAGTTGGTGTCTGTAAATGTGTCACACCCTCTCTCACCCAAGGGCTCCTCACGCATTGCGTCAACTGCTACTGAATAACCCCCCCAAGACAGACAACACAAAGGATCACTTAAAACTGTCTGTATACCCATCCCTGCTTATAAATAGGAACCACTGATAGATTTAAACCCTGTTCACCATGCGCAGCTCTCCTGCCCAACACCGTATCCTCATATATGCATGCTCCCCCTAGATCAAGACCTGGAGCTCCTAAGCCAACTGATGCATCACACATCTAATGCTAGGGACAATGTTCATCTCCCCATATCCAGCAGCACTTAATTTCTAACAACGACTGAATGCTTAATAATTGTGTTTTTCAATTTTTCCTTTTCTTCTTTTTTTCTTGATTCACTTGATCACTTTTATTTCTTCTGATGTAGCAGTGCCTCTCTAAATTGCCTTTACACAAGCAATAAATATTGTTGAATATGACACTGGCAAGAGTGGACTATTCGCTGTGTAATGCTGTGTTTATAACAAAATCAATAAATACATTAGAAATAAAACAACAACAAAGTAATCATGACGTCAAGATTCACAGCATGAATTGAAGTCTGTCAGAGAATTACAAAATAGGAGACAATGACTAGCCCACTTCTCTTTCGCTGTACATAATTCAAGGGGTGGGGAAAGTATTATATACCATCTCAAACAGTGGTGAAGCATAACCAAAGACAGACAGACAGATGCTGAATTCAGTGGTGTAACACAGGCCCAGTATCCACTGCGGTGTGGGGGGGGGGGGTCCCTGAGCTGCAGGAGGGCCCCCTCAGCACAGTAGTCGGGCCAGAGTGCTTCGGATTCAATCCGGAGCAGGGCCCCTCCATGTAAATTGCAGGGGGTCCCCTCAACTTTCGTTACTCCAGTGGCTGAATTTTATCCAACATGGTTATGCTCTTCCTTTCAAGGTACCTCCTTCTTCTTTAACACTGAAGAAGCCACCCGTTTTTCAATTACATTTTTGAAAAATGGAACATAGATTCTTTAGCAAAAGAGAGCCATAGCACCACTCCCAACATCCCAAAAACGAAAAAGCACCTAAGTGTGTTTCCTCTTTCATAATACTGAATGGTTTTGGATCAAAGAAGGCAAAACAGTGAATTAGTAAAGAAAAGTGTTGGATGCTGGCTTTCCTTCAAATCATTGCCCAGCTAAGACTAGAAGTAACATAGTTGGACAATGTAGGAAGGTAGGATCCTTCTGCATGGTTACCCCCACTTTTTGCTTGGTGCTAAGCTATTTTTGACTAGTCTGACTGGGATCTTGCTAATCAGGACCCCAGTCTATCTGCTTTCTCCCTAAAGAGTGTACTTAGGTACATCCCCGATTGGATACTGGATTACACATTTAAGTCCCTAGTATATGGTACTAAGGTACCCAGGGCATAGGTACCCTAGAGGTCTGCCATGGGCCGAAGCATGCATGATGCCACCCATGGGAGACCATGAAAAATGGAACCACAGGCCTGCCATTGCAGCCTGTATAAGCTGGTGCTAGCACCACTTACTAAAGATATAGGTTTCCTATATCTAGGGCCACTGCTCTCAAAACCTATAAGTCACCTTTATAGCAGGCCTTTGCAATCCAGACGGTAGGGTGCTTGGTTCTGAGTGAGTGGGTGCCCCTGCATGAGCAGGACACTTCTGCAGCCTATGGAGTCTATTTTCCCGGGTTGTCAGTGAAGCAACCATATAGAGGAGCACCCCGTAATTATGCGATGACCATCTCAAAACTGGCTGCAACGAATCCTATCATGTTTGGCATCAAACATGCTGGAATCATACCCCCACACCATAAATGGTGTGGGAGGTATGATTCCAAGTACTGTAAGAGCCCTTCATTATGCTCTCCATGTCCCCGGTACCAGTATTCCAGACACGGACAGCACAAAATGGTTGCTGTCGCCCAGAGACATGATTTTGTCCTCCTGTGGCTGAGCCAAGCTCGAACAGGGGAAGGCAGAACAATAGGCATCCTGTCACAGGAAGGTGTGACCACCTCTCAGACAGGATTTAGTGTATTGGGGCAGGGTGGGTGCGCTTACCTGCGCCACTCAGTGTGTATGAGGGGCTCATTTAGTATCCCCATGCATAGTCCAGTTCAAACTAGTCCTGGGAGCCGTTGGCTCCCGCTTTGGCACAAAACTGGACAAAAAACATGGGAGTAACCTCCCCACTGTCCAGACCCTTCCCTGGGTGGGTACCCTAAATCATCCCAATCCTTTCCCTAGGGTACTTAAGGGCTTACCTGGGTGTAGGTCCCTAGATTGTTCGTGGAATAAGATTCAGATCATATACCACTTCTTCTACTGTCTGGGCACTCTGGACTTCGTTTGGGCTTGACTACATCTCCCTTCCAGTCTGCTGCATCATCAGTGCCTGTGCACCATACAATAACCTTCCAAGGCCTGTGGGCATCCAAGACACCTGAAGGAGTCACTCCCCTGCATTTGATGGCACCGCAACTAAGCCAACCGGTCTGCTGACCCTGAGCTCCTCCGGACTCCGAAAGGTTCTGCATCACAGGTGGCCTGCCCTGCCCTCAAACCAAGTTTGAGGCCAGTATCCCTTGTTGGGGTTGCAATAACCGAACCCCTGTGCACCGAGTCAACTTGCAGTTACAAAGGTTTGTTGGGTTCCTTCCAAGAAGATCTTTGGGCTCCAGGTAGCCCCAAACTTGAGCTGCTCCTGTGACCAGGATCTTTAGCCACACCACATTGTGTGCATCATGGCCTGCATCTTTTGGTGAGCTGCTTTAGGTCCACTCGTGACTCCAGTGCCTCTGGCCTGTGCGTCCATTTGAGGATCACCTTTGCTTCTCTTGGGCTCCCCTGATTGCTCAGGCCTGCTCTGACTCCCCTGCTTGTGGTGAGTCCCCGGGACCTTGCTGGTCCCGACATTGCTTCTTCTTAAGCCCCTGCATTTGTTACATTTGCCAAGGCTTTTAGGTGCTCCCGCCGGACACCAACCCCTCAGCACTTGATATCCTTTGGGGGACAGCTCGTGCACGGCTCCTGGATGTCCTCAGCATCGCCTGGTCCTCACAGCTGCAGAGTCAAGGTCCTCGTCATCTCTCCTGCAACATCCGACATCGGAGGGCATTCGTCGCCCAAGTCTCCTGGTCACTTCTGAGTGACAATGACTCTGTCCCCTCTGCTTGCAGGTACCTCTCAACTTGAATCCACCTTTGGATTCCACTGGAGACCTTCTCCTTCTTTAGCAGTGGCACTTTCCTGAAGTCCTCCATTGGGTCCTACGGCAGTTTCCGACACGACTTCACATGGATGCACCTGGCTTCCCTATTGTATGTAACGTTGGTACCAGGGTATCCACAGGTGGGGTGGCTCTCCAACCATCTGTCTTCTACGAGGTTTCTTCAGGGTCCTTTGGGAAGGGTCCTTAATCTTTAAAAATCAAACCACTACTTACACGTAGACTTGTACGTAGCACCTAGTCGTGTTTCTACACTGCACACGCTCTCCATGGGGTTCCTATTCACTCATCTTTGGTGGTTGCTTGGGCCCCCAGCACTTCTAACCCGAGTTGTGGCTCTTATATCACTTTCTTAGTATATGGTTTGTTCCCCCCTGGGGTCCACCGTGTATTACCTGCTATCTACTGTTTTTTTTTTGCAAAGTATTGTGTGCATTTTGCATATCTCCAGGTAGGAGATATTTGTAAGTGTTAGAGAGTATTATATAATAAATACATATTTTTAAAAATAGCTTGTGTGGTTGTTTTTCACTTAATCAATACTATAAGATTGCATTATGGTAAAACAAGCTGCTTTACATTTCTTCTGGAATAAGCCTGTAGGTTGCTCTGCACAGCTACCAATTAGAGAAATCCTAACTTGTCAAAACACTGCAAGGGCATATTTGACAGATCCATAATTCAAAGGTGTCAGATGCTGTCATATAGAACGTTTTCTTCCTAAGGTGTCAATAGAAGAACGTAGACTTTATCTCATATGAAGAAAATGTAATTCTTCCACACCCCCTGTATTTAGCTAAATAGGCCTACAGCATTAATCAGTTAGAGTGCATTTAGCCACCATCAATGCCCTATAGAAAGTGCTGTTCTCAGATTTGTTTTTACCATTCCTGTTATTAAGGATTTCTTCAAGTGGTTAAAACACCCTTTTTCTTTCCATTCGATAACACCTTCTCCTTGGGAACTTAAAGTAGTTTTATCATGATTTCTGGCTCCTCTATTCGAGTTGTTGTGCAAGTCCTGTTTTCAACATTTTTGTGGAAAATAGTTTTTCTGATTGCTATCACTTCATTTCTTGGAGTGAGTGAAATCCAAGCTCTAATACGTTTACATGGTTTTCCACTCAGTGAGATTTTAAGGACGACTCTGCTTGCTCTCTTTTCTTTTTCTTGACACACAACCAATGATGTAGACTGCCCCCTTAGCATTGTTTTGTATGCTTCCTGGAATGATATACTAGTATCTACTGTGCCAATACTTTCCTTAAACAAGCATTTGCAATGCAATCAGTCTTGCCTTTGGGACGTTATATATATTTAGCAATGCAGCTCATTAGAGTGCTGAAACATCTACTGTTCTTTAACATTGAGGAAAGTAAGCACCAAGCTGCATGACACGCCAGGTATGGGAACTCATGGATAGAAATATTGCTTTTCAGCAGGAAATGGTATAGTCCAAAGCTGTGTTTTTATGGTAAAAGCAGGGCCTTCTGTGGTCATATCACTGAAAATACAAGATTTGAAAAAAATATTATTGTCTACGGGTGCTTGTGGAAGACAGTTTCTATGGACTGGAATCTAGATAATGCTAAAGTGATTCTGGTATTTTACTGACCTCTGCTCTTCGTTTTCTATCAAGAAAGACAAATAGAGGCAGTTGCCAGAAAAATAAAAAATAGAAAGTCTCTAAGCAGAAAGCAACTACAGAATTTTACTGACATCTACTGGTCGTTTTCTATCAAGACAGTTAAATAGAGGCAGTTGAACAAGCAGAAAGCAATTCTGGTATTTCACTGACCTCTACTGGTCGTTTTCTATCAAGACAGTTAAATAGAGGCAGTTGACCTAAGTGGAAGCAGTCAAGTCCCAGGGCTGATCTCCAGAGCCAATAAAACACATACACATATAAGTATATAATAAAGTATATACAAGGGGTCTCGAATGCTCGACCTAAAAACGGAGCCATGGCCTTTTTAATCTTAGTCGGCAGGTATTTGTTCTTAAAGTACCATGGATCCAATGGCCAGCCTTTCTTAGACCTTCCATCCAGCCCTAGAAACACCTCCCACATTGAAGAATGGTCTGAAATTCCTCTACCAAGTATTCTGGCCCTGCAGAAGTGATCCACATGTACATGGTGCATGAGAAAGTGTCTGTATGTGAAAAGTTGTTGTGTGCACCAGAATAGAAGGTGCAGTGTCTGTCTGATGGGTTTCGTGTTCTCCTTCCATCGGAATCCAGCAAGGGGTACAGTCACCGTACTAACTCTCTATGGAGTTCTCCTATCCATTTCCTCAATCAGGATTAAATTAATAATACCACCCAGTATAAACACTTCCATCTGTAGTTGCAACAACAAAGAACCCTGGGGCAGATTACAAGAAACTAACGCAGCGTGCTGCCACATGTTATTTTGCAGCCACGCGTTGCATTCGTTTCAAAGCAGAGGGATTGAGACATCTTTTCAACAACTTGTCACATCTCTGTGCTTCCCTCTGCGCTGGCACACAGATTGCTGCCATGCACCAGTGCAGACACCCTTGCACTATGGTGCAAGGATGCCTGCGTCATGGGTAGATTGTTTTTGTTCAGGAAGAGGCCCCTTCATGCACAAAAACAATCAATTGAGGTGATTTCTTCTTCCAATGAGTTCTGTAAAATGCAGCACGCATTGAAAGAGGGGAAAAAAGGAGAAATTAAAACATTTCTGCTTGTTGGACCTCGCCACACCACCCCTAGGGTGGCGTAGCATTTTGACGAATTTCCAGATTTACGATTGGTCGTAAATCTGGAAATGCATCAATGGACACGGGTGTTATGTGGGAACACAGTAACACCCATGTCACGCTCATAAGACGCAAAGTGTTGCTTGAAAAGGGGTGATATTGGCAAGCACAGGTAATGCCACGCGGGGTGGCTTTACATGTGCTTGTTAATATCACGCAGCAGGTTGCTGTTGGAAGCTGGAGTCCCCGTCCCGCACTACTGTCACCAAGTGTGCGACTTGGGGCTGCCCACTCACGTTAGGTAAAGGAAGGACACCATTTGAGATAGCCCTGCTCACTCCCTTAGTAGCTTGGCACGAGCAGCTAGGCCCATCTCCAAGGCACAAGTGTTCTGTATGTGCAACCACGCCCGCAGCAAACCCCTGGTGACACCACAAATGGACTCCACACGAGTTTGATCAAAACAAGTATAAAGTTTATACAAAAAGATATACAATCAGACCATACAATACATAAGCCAACATAGAATAAAGGGTAATATGCGTTCCGGCTGGCTGGTAGGTTCAAATCCCAACCACCTCTTTCAAAATGCTATGCTGGTCGCATTGCTAGAATCACACATGTTGCAAAAGACAAATGATAGTGCACTGCGTAACAATATAATCCTGTGCTATGCAAAGGAGATATAATACAATGCGCAATGATACACCCCGGTACCTGCAATGGGAGAAATAATGCAATGCGTACCGCTACTTGTATGTACTGCGCAATGAAGGAATAATGCATTGCGTCACACCCCAAGCATGTATGCTGCAATGAAGAAACAATGCAATGCGAGCCGCTACAATCATGTACTTTGCAATTAAGTAATAATCCAATGCGTAATGACAAACATGTACTTTGCAATTAAGAAATAATGCAATGCAGGCCGCTACACAATCATGTACTTGGCAAGGGAGAATTAAAGCAATGCGTAGCGCTAAAATCGTGTACTTCGTTAGGCAATAATAATGTCAGGCGTCCTAAGACAGCCCGGCAGTTCGTTACCAGCAAAATTGGCAGTGTGTTTTGCGACAATCAGCCTCTTCGATAACAGTTGCCCCCCACACAGTTCAACGATGACACAGAGTACAGCTTATTACTCTGGCCCCTGTACTGCCACTCCTTTTGTCAGTTCAGGCCTCACTGATCCAAAGCAATAGGCTCACGTCGTTAGAAGGACTGGGAGGCCGAGAGAGTGTCCCTCCGAGAGCGCACCCTTCCCAGGTAGTAATCCACATTCCCTGGGGGCGCGACCCCACTCTCCTCTCCTCCATCCTTGAAGTAGGCCTGCCGTGCAGAACTCTCTTGATGGGCTTTAGCGGCTCGACCTGGCAGCTCATCTCTTCCGTGGCTGCCGGTCTGGGCTGCGACTGTTAGGAAGGTCTCAGGCGGTCGTAGAGCACACATACCCACCTCCGATGCACACGCCGACCAGGCGCTCTTCACTAACGCCGGCAGGCACTCCTCCTTGCGGTCTCAGTAGGCATCAAGACACGCTCATCGCGCTGCAGAGACTCACTTTCTTCCGGTGCACACGATGATCAGCCAATCACCTCAACAGTCCCAGGTTGCACCAAAGCACACATGCTGCTTCACTGAGACTTACTCCAACTCTGGTGCCCCGATATCCAGGTGCTCTTCACCAACGCCTTCAACCGCACCTCGACACGCTCACCGTGTCCGAGCCTCACTTCTCCTCCAGTGCACTCGATCACCAGGCGCTCTTCACCAACCCCTTCGATGCACCCTGACACACACCCTGCGCATCCGAGGCTCACTCCACTTCCAATGCACATGTTGGTCATGCACTCCTCACCAATGCCTCCTATGCACCACGACATGCACCCTGCACATCTGAGACTCACTCCACCTCCGATGCACACCCCAACCAGACGCTCCTCACCAGCACCTGCTGTGCACCACGACACGCACCCTGCGCATCCGAGACTCAATCCAGCTTCGATGCACACGCTGACCAGCGCTCTTCACTAGCTCCATGGGTGCACCACGACACGCACCAAGCACATCAGAGACTCACTTCAGCTTCGGTGCACACATTGACCAGGCACTCTTCACTAATGCCTCCTGTGCACCACAACATGCACCGGGCATGTCTAAGTCTCCCTTCTCCTCTGTGTGTCCAAGATCACAGGGCAAACCTTCCGAGGGTCTCAAGCTGCCACAACACGTGCCCACCGCATCGCTAGAAACTTCTCCGGAAACTTTTATGTTCCTGTGTTTCCAAACAGGAAGCCAGCTCACCTCGGGCCCTTGGGGTTAGAAGACACAGCACAAAGCGCAGTCTACGTCAAGCAGGGGGACCCAGCGCCTCCAAGCACTGTCCCAACTGCCTCTTTCTTAGAGCAGTAACCTGCAGACCAGCCCCAGATCACGAAGCAAGGATTGGTCTTACCCCAACTGTCTCTTCAGTTACTCCTTCTTTAGCAGAGGTTCCTCTTGACCACAAAAACTGGTCCAAGCCTTTTCAGTATCAATCCATTTCTGTTTCATTCCAAAGTTCAGGGGTTTCAGCTCTCCTAGTTATACCCCTTAATGTCTTTGAAGTTTGTTGTGCTCAGGGTCCCTGACCCCTCCCTAAATCAGTTCTGGGTGTCTCCCAGTGTCACCTTTCTACCTTTGATACTGGGGTCAGGATCCTTAATCAATCAGCAGGAGATGGGTCAATCGGTTTATAGCACCAGCCCAGGCCTTTTCACCTCCCAGGCTTCTCCTCCCCCTACTCTCCAGATTCAGGGCAGCCTGGTGCCATCTCAACCCCTCCCTGGGTCACGACCTCTCCCAGCTCCTCGCACCTCTCAGATCCAGACAGCCAATCCACATTCAACAGAGACACACCAAATGCTTAAAGCACAAAACTCAGCCACTTTCTAAAAGAGTGGTTTCTGAACACACTGTGACAAAACCACCTTCATAGAAAGATGTGTTATGACATTGGGAGTTCATACATACTAAACTTGACCTCTCCATTATAAACTTACAGGAAACTAGGCTAACAAAATACAATACCCAGCCTCCCCCCTTCTGTCCTGTGGGCAGAACAAACTTTCACCAGTGAAAACAAAATGGAGTGTTTTTCACTGTTAGGACATAACACACACCTCAGTATATGTCCTGTCTTTTACTTACACTGCACCCTGCCCAGGAGTTACTTGGGACCTACCACAGGGGTGCCCAGGGTGTATGCAAAAGGGAAAGTAAGCCCTGACAAGTGGTTAAACTTGTCAGGACATCCTGCTAACTTAGCTCTCTGCGTGCAGGCCCTACACTGAAGGCCTGAGTTCCCTTCTCTGCACGCCTCTGCATTACTAGCCCTTGCACCCACAATGCACAACACTAGGGACTTTACTAGTAAGGCAAACATACCAAACATGACCAACTAATTACCTTTACACTTTACATAGGGAATACGTTTACTTTGATACTGATCAGCAGTGGCAAAGTACCCAAAGCATCTAAATTGGCAACTCTATAACAGGAGAACGGTCTAGGGAGAAAGCAAAAAGTTTAGGGGACGTTATCCAAAATGGCCAAGTCCTACAGTTGCGCTGCAGGTGCGTTACGTAATGTGATGCACCGGCAGAGCAAGGGGCTTGTAAATGTACCCCCAGTGCTTCTGGTCCTGGGAAATGTAATTTAGGAGTTATATACACAGAACAGAGATTGAACCTCATTTCATCCCAGTGTTCTGCCAGCGACATATATCTTCCATTGGTGTCTACCATGTCTGCTGTGGAAAATCAGGTGTTATCTTCCTTATCAATAGGCTGCCTCATTGTGAATCTGAGGTATAACCTAAGTCAGTCAGTACCTTGTATCCTTCCCTCTCGAGTGCCTCACAACTATTTCCTCTAAGTCTTCTGGAGCATTATCATATCCAGTCCATGCCTCTTAATATATTTTGTGACAATCCCTTTCTATATTTTACTACCCCATCCATTGACATTCCAGCATATCACTTTCAGGTTAGAGCTACCAAAAATCTCTGACTGTATTGGGTTATCTGGAGGAACCAATAATCCTTCTACCTCCCCCAAGTCCCTCCATTTCTCTTAATGGTCAGTTAGGTCTTCAATGTAGGGTTTCAGAGATATGACTCCCAGTTGTACCCCTGAATGTCCCTCCTCCCTGCTGCCCTTATTTGCAAATGTAGAACTACCTGTCCCCCCACCAATGTTCTGAGTGCCTATTGCCCCAGATAAAACATAGAAACCAGTTCTATCTCCTGGAATCTTGCTACCTTTCCAGTGCCTCCCCCACCACAGTGTATGCATAGTATGTGCACTTCCACTTATCAGTTACCGATTATATTGATATATTTTTTTATCTTTTTTCGGCTGTTACCTACAATTGCCCAAGATTCTAGTTTGCACTCATATTAGGCGTTGACAGCAGAGACGGCTGTCCACATCCCCCAATCAGAGAGTGAGCCCTTATTGCCAATCATCTCTCTCTCTTTTTCCCCCAGATTGCAGGCCCTAGTACTGCCCTCTTACTGTTTCTGTCCACTGTGTTCTAATTCCCGTGGAGTTTTCCCCCTCCCCCAATAAGATCAAGGTTTTTCTGGAGCATCATCGACCTGATCGGTGATTGGTCTCCTTGAATCACTCTTTTTTTCTTGCCTTGCCATTGCACACCTCCTTCCATCTCGTCTCCATCCATCCATACTTTCCCAGGCTTCTTCTGGCATCAAAAGTTCCATGTTTTACCCTTAGCTAAAATCTGCAGCTTAGTTGGAAATAGCATTATGTATTTGATGTCTCTTTCTCTCAGTATGTGTTTGACTTTGTCGTTGTCTCCAAATGTTTAGGGTAAAGTTTGGGAAGATCCTTATTTCTGGACTTTGATATTGTAGATGTCATGCAGTTTGGTTACATGGAGGATGGCTTTGCTATCTCGATTATTGAACATCCACACTATTATTTTTTGAGAGAGAGGGCTAGTCTCGCTGGTTGCAATGGGGCTCTGTGGGCCTATTCAATTGCAAAAATGTATGAGAGGCCCTTTGGTTTGAGTGTTTGTATGATGACGTCCTCTAAATATAGTTCAAAGTTGGGTCCTTACACATGATAGTATAATTATATTATATCTTGTGAACACCCTTCAGAGTCCCCCAGTCTTACCTGAGGGATGTCAGTCAGTCAGTTGACCATGACGCAGTGGCCCTTTGCTTCTTTTATGAAGGCAATATATTTTCTACCTGTGAGACTGTATCACTCTTCTTTCTGATATCTCCTCTCAGAGGAGTTTAACTTAATAGCCGCTGAGTCTATTTTAGGCTGCAGTTATTGCTTAAATTTGTGTATTACTGACTTAATATCCTTTAGGGAGGATTCCATTTCTTCTGCACCCTCCTCTGCATCTCCTTGAGGCGAGGCCACTGCCATCAATGGGGCACTACGACTGCCAGTTTGCAGCAGAGCAGATCTGTCCATCTTATTCTGTTGCCCATTCTTACTTCCCCTGTGGTAGCCCATTGTGCTTCCCGACAACTGAATTAAAACCAAACCAGTTCAGTTTTAGTGGAGGTGGAACTAACTCAAGAAAAAGCGGAGCTCACCTTTGCCTACCTGGGATGGGTGGGAGAATGGGTGATGCACTTTCTCCATGTTAAAGTGGTGGCGCTCATTCTGGGACCCACCCAATCACTGCCTCTATTAGAACAGCACAACCAGGCTGCTGCACTATGCTCTCTCCAATAGACAAGTGCCCATAGGTTTGCTGGCTGCAAAAGGTGATCAGATTGCTATGTGGGAAGATCCATGTGAAAATATGGACAGCAGGCAGGTGGCTACGCTGGTAGTAAGTATGCTGTTTTTGACAAAAGATGCTCTTTTCTCCTCCTTTTAGCACCCTTTCTGTTTCAGGACTTAAAGTCCCAGGAGCGGCAGCCATCTTAGGTTGGGTCTGGGCTTATAAGAAGTAGCCCCGTCCAGGCTCACGTGATCACTATTGACGAGATGAACTTCCTGACAATCATTTTCTCTCTGTCTACGGCAGTGTCCTAGGCAAAGCAGTGGCATTGCAAACTCTGGATGTAGTCCTCCCCATCTCCCGATTCTGTAGCCTCACAGCCTTAACAAAACCAGTCTCGTAAGTAAAAACTAAATTTTGAGCTATTGCGTCAAGAACTTTCAAATCTATTAGGGACATGGAGGAGAGGATTAGGCTTCTCTTTCTTTACTTAAGCATTACAGCGGCCATTGAAAACTTTAAACTACAAAACCCAATAGGCTTTTCCACTTCTTCACCAATCACAGGTCACCCAATAGGGTATACATATAACAGTGTCACCATAGTCCCTGCTCTTTCTTTGCCACCCAACAATTCAAGTCCATGAACATCGAACCCATAGAAATAGAACTCTGCCAGCCATCGGACATTGTTCACAAACCAGCTCCCATGAACGAAGATGAAACTCCTGCGTTATAATCAGGTACAGCAGCAGCCACACTTCAAGATCCATCAGGTCACTTTGGTCTCAGAGCCTGAAAGAGAACAAAAGCCATAATATCCCACATCCAGGAACTATATTACAAACTCTGGGGGGGAGAAGAATATCAAATCACAACAATCATATTGTTAATATAACAAAACATGTATCCAATATACACACATGAACAACAGTCAAAGTTATGACAAATCATATCCTAGGGTGGGATAATCCTCGCTTCCAAGTCCTTACTAAAATTGAAAATTCTTGACACAGAAGCTAGACTTTTGTTTATTCCATTTCGGGAACAGAGGCTTCAAGTTATGATAGTTTTAAGTCGAACCACCACATCAGAATCAACATCAACAGTTGGCTTATGATGAAATACTTTAAATGTTGAATCAGAAGACCAATCCGCAGCAGCCATAATGTACTCCAAGCAAGAACACAACCTTTTGAGGCCATAGCCTTCCTCACTGAATGAGTCCCAATGATGGAGACATCAATACCAGCTTCAGACAATAACTACTTAACCCACTGTCAGGACCCTTACACCTCAAGTGTCCACTGTGGCGCACACGAGGTCGTGGAAGAAGAGAATAACGCCAGTGCAGGTTTCCTGGTCAATGCTGATGCAAATTTGGCACTCTAGGATGGCGGCCGGCTGCCCGTTCTGCCCAGCGGTCTAGTCTTCCACCTAGTTGCCGCTGCAGTTCAGGTGAAGCACGCGCTGATTATCATCTGCGCACTTCACCGAGTCGTTTAGTCGGAGCAGTCATGGAGTTCGAGTGAGGAGAGATTTATAGCGCAAAAGTATTTAAAAATCTAAGTTTCTACTCAGAAGACTAGTTTGTTGGAGCTTACTATCTCCGGTGAGCATTTTCGTCCGATTTCAATCAGTCCTTGAAAACGCCGTTGGAGTCAGTAGTTCCGCCGCGAGTTACAGACTCAGTCAGCCTTGTCGGGTACCTGTGGAGAAGAAACGCGAAACAACAGAGATAAGTGATATTAAGAAATTCGCACAGAGTACTTGCAAATAACTAAAGACTTGTACAAATATAAGGTGTTGTTAAATCGTACTTACCCCAAAACAATCTTGACTTCACTGCAACCTACAAAAGAAAGAAAAAGAATAGGAAGTTAGTTTAAAGAATATAAGAAGAGGATACACGCATACACAGATAGTTTATGTAAGTATAGAGTTACCGGTCATAACAGAATAGTGAGTTAGAATAGAGAAGTGGACAGCTAATAATCTTTCTATGATTAAATACACAGGAGTGTACACACCAAGAAGAGAGAGCATTTAGGAAGATAACAGACTACAGAGTTCCTGAAGAAAATAAGAGGAATAGAATAGTTATCATACTCCTAACAAGCAGCACAGAAAAGAGGCACTATCTTGGGAGCACACTGGTAGGTGTAGAGATAAGAAATCGAGCATTTAGGGAGGTAGAGTAGGAACACAACAGGTATTTATGTTTCCTTTCCCTACAGGTTCCAGCCATAACTAAAGGTCTGCAGGTCGGACAGGTTAAAAGGAGCCAGCAAGGACAGTCTCTTCTTCTCTCTCGGTTTATTTTATCCAATATCCCCCTTCCCCCTGGAATAACAATTGAGAGACTCATGCCAATTGAGCTCTGGGTTGTTGTTCGGGGTGGTTTGGGGAATAAGCATCTCTGTTCCTGTGCAGTCAAATTAGAAAGAGTTTTCTCGGATCCTGATACCCATCGGGCAAAGGTCGCTGAAGAGACTGGGCAGAAAGGTTTCTGCAAAGAAATCAACAATTAACCTGCCACATCATTTATTAATTCATTAGTACAATCCTCATAACATTTTCAACCATTTACAGCCCAGTTTCTGATGATGTTGAAAAGCAGGACAACTCACATCTGAAATTTTTCTTTGTGCGCTAAGAGATTGCAAAAGAGAACCCCGAAAGGGTAAATACTCAACCTGCCAAATCCAAGGCCTTACATCAGAGACCCGTCTGCAAGGAAATACTGCATAACCGCAAAGTGAGTTTCGCCAAAAATTGTTTGTGCGAAAGATCTTAATTTCCAGGCAAATCCCTGAGAAAACAGAGTGTGATATCAATATCCCGCACTATAGAGTACCTTGGTTTTGGTGGACCATCCAACCTAATCCCCTCAAGAGTTTACAAACAAGAGGGTGCTCTCCCAGAGGCTTACCAACCAGATGAGGACGACCAGTCCATACAGCTAAACCGATGTGATTAACTGTCCTATATGCCAGCCCCTGACTTGCCAAATAAGTTAGAAAATTAGCAATCATATGGATGCCTGATCCCAAGGGATCTACCTCTCATTCACCACATCAACAAACCCACCTATGCCAAGCTGATTTATAACGCTTGTGTGGAAAGGGAGCCAAAGATTGTGACATGAAAAACATTGCATCCTGTGAAACTCCCGGCACTTGCCAGCATCGCCAGAAAGACTCCAGACCATGAGGGACAACTGCCTCTGCATCACTAGTGGGTGTGGTAATCCAATTGGATCCCAAAGAAGATCCAGGAATGAGAAAAGTCACACCAGAGGTGCACATGACAGGGTTAACATCACTAGAAACCATGACATGCCTTCCAATAGGGGGAGATCAACATAATCTCTGCTCCTTGATGGCAAATTTGCATCAGCACTTGCTGAATCATGGCTAATCGGGGAAACACAAAGTTTGCCCATTGACTAGGATTGGGATTCAACCTCTAGCTGTAAAATAGGGGTTGTTGCACATTCAGTTGGGACACAAAGAGATCCATTATGCACTGACCAAATTTCAAGTCCAGTTGTTGAAACACCATGGGGTGAAGTCCCCAGTCGCTGTAAGCCCAAAGAAAATGAGAGTTCCAGTCTGCCACCACATTGGAACTGCCCAGAATGTATTCCACTGTCACCGATATGTGATGTTGCAGACAATAATGCCAGAAGTCTTTGGCTATCTCTGCCAGGAGACAGGACCTCGTGACCCAAAAATGATTAATGTACTTTAGAGCCAACACACTGTCCATATGCAATAGGATGCAACAACTTGTTTTCCTCAGGGACAGAGTCCGAAAAGCAAAGGAACCTGCTTGGAGTTTCAGGCAATGAAGGTAATGTTCTTCCGGGGACCCACTGCTCCCTGTACCCGCTAAGCCACAACCGGCTCCCCAGCCCCATCGACTGGCATCCAATTCCATCCCTACCTACAGGACGGATGCAAAAATGGCTTTGCCGTTCCATGCATCCATGTGATCTAGCCACCAGAACATTTCCATCCTGGCTTTCATGGACAATACAGTCTGTTCTGTGTAAGCTAAACCCTGCGAAGATGTAATATCTTAAACAGTTGCAGCCCCCAATAATGCAGAGGGCCCGGAAATATTGCCTTAATCGAAGAGCCCAAAAGACACACTGGGTGAGCCAGAATCCTCAAGGAGATAGTTAGAAAGGCAAGTGCTGTCCTAAACTCCTCCTTGATCAAAATCCAAATTTTTAACAGAAGCAACGGTTGTGTCAAAATTGAGTCCACTCGGAACCCCAAAAACTCCAGACTTGTGTGAAATGATGATGAATGTCAGATCCTGAAGGAGCCGAGTCATCCAAAAGAGGTGGAGTAAGACCAAGTCCACGCTCTCTGGCATGACTAGGATATCATCTAAGTAAATATTCAGACAAACCCACCTTTCCTGGAGATACAGTACCACCAGTCTGAGCAACTTGGTGAAGCACCAAGGAACGGAGGAAAGGCCGAAGAGCCTAATGATAAACTTGAACCATCGATAGTGCCATTAAAATTGCAGACACCTCAGGCTGAAGAGCCTAGTGATAAACTCGAACCATCGATAGGGCCATTGAAATTGCAGACACCTCATATGAGGCGGAAATATAAGAACCTCTACATAAGTGTCCTTGAGGTTGAGACGTACCATCAAGTCTCCCTCCAATAACAGATCTCCCAACAAGGGTATGTCCTCCATCTTGTAATGTTGCTAAACAAACCAGGAGTTGAATTTCAGAGATTTAAAACAAGACTGAACCCGTGGTCCTTTTTTAAAACCAGATAAATTGTGTTGATAAACCCATGAGGGTATGTACTTGATTTCAACTTTCTGCAACAACAATGAAACCTCGTCATCTATAAAAGTGCTCTCTGTTAGGGAAAAATGGAGAGGGCTCTGCCTCAGTCTTTGAGACGGGGAGGAGCAGAATTCCAGGTGAAATGCCTGAACCGTCTGAAGTACCATGGATCTTGAGTAAGCACCTCCCAATTGTGGTAAAATATGCTTTCCGAAGACGGATCTTTATCTAAATGAGGTGCCACAAGAGTTGTTTCCTCCCTTCTATCCTCCACGGTTTTGTCTACCTCTACCACCTCAATTGCGGGTGTGGTAGAAACTGGACCAGGGGCTCCACCATGTCCTTTGGGCGCATATCCTCTTGAGGCCTGACAGAATCCTCGGCTAGGCACCCGACCCTAACGTGTCTGGCATGATAAAAAGGCCACTATAAAAAACCTTTTTGAGTCACGTTTGGGCTTTGTCTAGGGCAGACAAATTGGACACATATTTTCCCAGGTCTTTAACCAATCTATTGCCAAACAAAAGACCATTGGCCAGGGTGCCCACCTCCGTGGAGGCCAAATCCACCAGCTGAAGATTGATCCACAGAAGAAAAGATTTTCATCACTCTGTGGACAAGGCACAGTTAGCATTCCCTAAAAAGCACAGTGCTCTTTGTGCCCATTCAAGGACTTCCGTTGGGTCAAGATGGGTGTTTGGAATTGGGGTCATATAGAAGGTGTTTGTAGGCCCGAATCTCTGATCCCATACAATGCGTCTTTCACTTACGTTTAAATACTGGGCGCAGCTAATCCTGCGCCTCCTTGGAATTAGAAGTATCAGGTGAGGAAGGAGAAGACATCAGCCACCTATGCTGTGGAAATCGATTAGGTACACAAATTACCCTGAACAAATGAACTTCCATTTCCACAGTCTTTAAGGACCGGAAATGCCATCTGTGACAGCACTTCTGCAGAGGAATATTTTATTGAAGGCACTTCCCAGGCAGAGCCCTGATCACCCAACTTCACTTCTTTGACTGAGGATTCTCCTATAGGACCTCCCAACACACATCTACCTATAGTTCTATAAATCCAAGCCCTGAATCAATGCTCTACTCACTGAGTGTTGTACATGTGAATCGAGAGTTTCCAAAAGCTGTTCTTCCAGTATGGCACCTCTTCAAATTCAGCATATTCAGTATAGTCATCTCCCTCCTCTGTTTACTATGCCATTGTTGTAATGGAGGGGTGGAAGAGGTTCAGGGGGAGAATATGCCCAGGTCCGATCCAATTCTGGACTGTCACAGGCTTAGAGCCTCAAGCCAGCAAGTCTGGAAAAATAATATCTAGAAACTGCACCCATACTGGTAACTATTTTTATTGAGTGCGGAGGGAGCCATCCCAAAACTCTCCTAGGGCAGTGCCCTTGACCACCCGTTTACTTGCCCCTTTGGGTGTTCCAGGGGCTGGAGAGTAGTCCGTTCGGTGTAGCACAGGGCGAGGAGCTGATCTGACTGTATTTATCTACGATCGGCTGCTCGCGAAAGCGCAAACCAGGTACCACTAAAAATAGGGCTTCCCTTGTAGAACAAGCGATGCGCATCTGTCCCGCTCCCACTCCACAGATATGTACGGGTGTCAATAAGCCTAATTCATGCGTGTAAGCGCAGTGCCCTTATGGAAAATGTTGATAAGCAAAGCGCTTAAGCACATGCACAGTAAATCAATCTTAAGAAATAAATGCACTTAACTGGCTGCTGCAGCTGCAAAAAAAGAGGGCGGAGTTTGGTGCCACTGTTATATATACACCCTATGGGGTGACTTGTGATTGGTGGAGAGAAGGAGTGGCAAAGCTTACTGGGTTATGTAGTGTAAAGTTTTTATTGGCTGTTGCTTAAGTAAAGAAAGAGAAGCATAAGCTGAAGCCTCTGTTCCTGACATAGAATTAGAAGACAGGTCTAGTCTTCGGTGGTAAGCTCATTTTTGCCCGAGGTAAAGGTCTCAGGCTGAAATTCAGGTTGGGCGCGCATTCTCGTTTTCTCTCTGTTTGTTGTAAGCTACTATGCCAATTCTCTGTCTGGAGTCAAACTAATTAGGCGACTCACAGTGGTTAACACGCATTGGTCAAAGTATACGAGATTTTATGCATACTGAAAAGATATGATTGTGCGCCATACGTGATTAGTCTATGGTGCCATTAACAAGGAGAATGTGTTTGGAGATTGTGCAACAGTCAAAGAGAGTGTAGTTAACTCTGAGGTTATCCCTCATTCATATAGTGACACAAGAGAGTAAAACTAGGCTGATGCAATGTGCAACTGTCAATCGAAACCAGATGTGAATTCCCCAGGCAGACAGAGGCATGGGATGGTAAAGCAAGAAACTGACCACTTTCTAGAAGTGATGTTATCCACACCAGGTGCAGCCCCACTCCCCAGAACCTGGGGCAAATAAATATAACAGCTATACTGGTTCAGGGAGAAACGTATGTGAGAAATGTGTAACTGACCACCCCAGAAGAGTTTGTCAGAAAATATCTCAATGAAGAATACAAACAATATATAGAAAAGTACAAATGAAAAAGTACAGACAGACCAAATAGTTTTTGGGAAAAAAGCTTTCTGTTACTGAGATAACTTTTTATAAAGCATAAACTATATCAAAAAAGTAATACAAACTTACAAATGGTGCTCATAAAGTTGTGCATAACAATATAATACAAATTACAGTCTAAACAGAAAACAAACACAATGGAAGGTGAAAAATACAACAAAAAGTGTTTGATACATATAGCTGGTTGACCAATGCAATAAATACGTGCTCTTAGTTGCCAGAGAAAATGTCAACAACGTTTTAACCTTATCAATTTAATAGGTCATAATCAGGACACAAGGGGAAGCATTTGAAAGCAACCATGAGAAAACTTTAGTGACGCAATAAATGGTTACATCAAAAATCCAAGTTCATTTAGATGCCTCAACTTGATCATAGGACTCTAAAAACCGTAGCCTAAAGTTATATCATAAATAAGGAATCTGGGGGCATATTAGCTAGAACCTCATTAAAATTATCGCCGTTTTAGCGGCAGGAAACTGCCGCTAAAACGGCGATAATGGGCTTGCTAATATGCTTTATAGAATTCCAATAGAAGCCCAGGTTGGCACAATTCAGTGGTCTAGAAAGATTCAGTTAAAAAGTAGCTGCTGCTCCTTTCAGCCGGTTTTGTGGGAATAAGACAAATCCACCATTAAAAAATCGTAAATCTCTTTCAGACCACCAAAAAGGACCGGAAGTCAGGATTGGTGTACAGGACTAACACTGTTTATGGTTTTGACACAATTCTGTAGGAAATCAAATAGTGCTAATACATTATTTAGCCAACAATATCGTCAAATTTTCTCTTTTCTCAAGAAGTGAAAAAATTAAAATGTCATGTTCACAAATTTTTCAAATATTTGAATGAATTTATATGTATTGTTGTAAAATAATCGAAACATGGTAGCATTGTAATGTTTTGATGTTCTTTTGTATAAATGTTAAGGTTTTTTCAGAAGATTGAAAATTGTGGTGTGTACAAGGTGAAAGGAACACTTAAATGTAAAAAGTATAAATAACTACAAAAAATAACTAAACAAGCACAGAGTCAATAAAAGGGACTTCGGTGGTAAAACATCCAGCGTGATTTATGGTGTCAGAGGTACTTTGTTTAGTTGGAATTAGTGTTTTTGATTCTAGCCTCTGTTCTCCTTAAATGAATCATTCCCCTTAATTATTTAAACACGGACATCTAACCTGGGCTTCTATTGGATTTCTGTAACGCATATTAGTAAGCCCATTATCGCCGTTTTAGTGGCAGTTTCCTGCCGCTAAAACGGCGATAATTTTAACGAGGTTCTTGCTAATATGCCCCTCAGTTCGAAGCTCAAATTAACGACATTCGCAGGACCACATCCAAAAACAGCAGTGATTTACCGTGGATGGAGAGCACAGCAAACTGGCTAGTAAGTTGAATTATCACTTGGTGAATTGTCAAAGTCCCCAACATTGAAACGCATTGGCACATTATAACTTTTGAGAAGCTGATCACAATTGATGTGTTCGTATTAATAAAATCGATGTCAATATGCACAAGATACACTTGCATACACAAACGAAATCTCATCACTTTAGCAAATTTGCTGGACGTAAACTCTCTATAAACCCAGACTTAGAAGTACGTGGTCAGGCAGGCTCCGGCGTCTAGACCTTGGGTTACTGATTTACAGGTGACAGGTGGGGTGGTACGTAGCCAGCAGACAAACACACAAACAGGAAACTCTGCTCAATCCCAGAGGCAAGCACAGTGACACCACAATGTTCCAGGTAGATTGGTCCCGATAAAGCACACATGGCTAGAGGGGTGCACGAGTTTCCAAAACACCATAAAGTCAGATACCACATGAAGTTAGGAACACACAGACAATCAGCAAACAGCATACAAAGTACATGCAGTGATCATGAGCATCTCATGCCGGACATTTGGTCATGTTACCCACTGGCCTCAATTGTATCCACGCAAGGTCAAGGCCCACCTGCATTTGTTATCAGGGGCCTAATTTACAACTCCACAGACAATGCTCACAGTCTTTTACCAAATAAGGTTCATTGGAAGCACTTTACAATACCCAGAGTAGTATATAAAAATACATTCAAATTGATTGTACTTTGAGACAGTCCTCAGACCCACTCCTGTAACTGTGCTATCGGCCAAAGGGTTTAATTAAACCAACTGTTTCAATCTTGCCAAACACCTCTTGTCTTTTGTTTTTTTCAAGGTAAATTCATATTCAAGCAACATATGGACGTTTAACCTAATATAAATTCAGCAGGAAATAAGACAAAGAAGTACATTGCCCTCATTACGGACCACATGAACTGTATTTTTATATTCTTATATTGTAAAAGAAGCAATTCTCTGCATTACTAATAATGAGGAGCATGAACATATCGGATGAACTCGGAACCTGTTGCAAATTTAGCAGGGAATGGCATTTATGACAAGGAAGTACATTTCCCTCATTAGGGACCACAAGAACTTTATTTCTATGTTCTCATACTAGGGATGAAGCAATTCTCAGTATTTTTATTCACAACATTTCTGTGGATGAACTCAGTAAGAGTCAATATTTGTGACTGTTGTATGTTATGTTCCTATATATTTTAAAGAGATGATAGATCAAAAATCTATCATCTCTATGAAATTGTTTTTCAGTCACATATTAGCTAACATAGGATGAATGCATAAAAATAGAACAGCATAAAAAATCTTAGGAGTTAACGCATAGAATAAAGTCCATGTGTTACAACAAGCACATTGTTAAATAAGTTATGACCTGGTAAGGTGTTTGTGTATGCATTTATACTGCCCTGTCAAAGCCCAGCACACCGGATGTGTGTGGATCAACAGATTGTCATGGATTTGGAGATGTGGGTGGTTAAGGAGAGGAGCAGTACACTATTGCTGTGTCTGAGGGCTACAGTGCAATACTAAAAAGCAGAGGAGACAGAGGGCAACCCTGAATAGTTTTTCTAATAATATTGAACATCGGAGATGTAAAAACCATTACATGTCACTACAGCTGCAGGATTAGAGTACAGCCATTTGAACTTGCTGATAAATCCATCCCCCAGTCCTACACTTGCTAGCTCCTGGAACAACTATTCCCACTTAACTCAACGGAATGATTTTTCAGTATCCAAGGATAAGGCTACCTTTTCATCTCAATAAGCCAGAGGTCGATAAGTAGTGGGGGACACAGTCTACCTGGGTGGGGTGTATCAGTAGTGAATCTTATTGCCCGCATTAATTAATAAAATCATCCTGTGGCTCCCACACTGCACAGGGTCTTTATCTGACTGCTGGAGAAGAGAAATACATGCAGTATTTAATTCTGGGAGGCAGTTACGTTTTACCAAACAGGCAAAGTTGGCCCCGGCCTATGGGCCCCACTCCTTTTAGGGATCCATTGACCAGGGATCAAAATAATTTTGATTTGATCTTGAAGGAAAATTACTATCAAGCTTTCTTAAAATGTTTTTAATTAGTTTTTGTTTAATAACGTTAATAATAGTTAATGTTTTGTTTTGTGTAATAAAATTGGTTTATTAAAATTGTTGATTGGTAAAATTAGAAATGTATTAGGAAATAATTTGTGGGAGAGGGGGAGGAGGTGAAATTTCAACTGCCAAGGGGCCTCCCCGGTGTTTAATCTGGCACTGCTGGGAGGGGTTGGGGAGCTGGGGGTGATTTCTGAAGAGTTTTGGTAACGGGGGCACAACTCTGACTTTGCACATTTCATAAAATTCCTTAAGATTCCTGTCTTGGCCCGGGGGTGGACCTGATGGCATTGCGTCAGTAGTCTTTACTATTTCTTCTTCCGATATTTAGTCTTGTAGTTGTAGGGGTCAGGGCTCCTTTTGTGGCCTGTCCCTGGTGTGCAGGAAGGCCTAGCAGAAGCAGCGTACAACATACACATCACACAGATGTACTGGGTGCGGGCGAAGATCCCGAGCGGTCTCCAGCCCCTTTATTTAACAAGCCAGAGGAGTGTTGAAGGGTGCAACAGTGTCGTGAATAGGCTGGTTGTCTTTCTACATACCTCCTTTCCTTGAGTGGCTACATCCCACTCAGCTGCCGCTCTGGATGCAGGAAACACACAAAGTCTCAGTCACTGACTCGGGGCAGGATTCAGCCGCAGACCACATGTCTGGCTCCAGGAGCTGGGGTTGCATTCTGCTCCAGCCGGGTACTCGAGACGGTACAACTTCGAGGGTCTTGGTACAATGGGGTTTCAACTGGAGTCGCTCCATTGACCCTCACTGGCATAAGGCACTCTCCAGCAAGAGAGGGCGTTAGATCAGGGGCTTTGTCTACTTCTGCCTCACGATTAAGGTTCCACTCACTTCCTGGCCGGGGTCAGATCACTTATTTGAACCAGGACACGTTACTGGTCACCACTTGTGCCCCCCTCCATGGAGAGACCATGGTCCCATTGGTAGTGATGATCTTCCAGACCTCGGGCTCGTATGGCGTCTGGAAATTCCACCCTGGGTACCAGACATTGATGACAACGTAGTCGCCCACGCATAGCGTGGAGAGCTGTGCTTCTCACGCAAGACTTGCCTTTTGATTGGTAGCTCCTTTACTGGCCTGGGTTCCTTAGCTGTCAAACTCTGAAGGGTGTCAGGCAGGGTCCGCTGGGATGTTGTCATGCAGGGCCTGTCGGAACAGCAGGTGAGATGCCAGTGGTGCTAGGCGGGGTCTGTCACTAGCCGTTTAGAAACTGGTGGAGACAGCTTTCAGCATCTGCTCCTTTTTTAACCCCAATCCTCTGCGCCTGGTTGGGGGTCAGCATGAAGCACTCCACCTCACCATTTGCCTGTGGCCATCGCAGTGTGATCTTCCTGTGCTGTATGGAAAGAACCTCCCTCTCAATTTGGGTGTACCTCCTCTCGGTCTCTGAAACCGCTCTGCTTGCATACACCATGGGTAACCAGTCCTTGTTTGCGTTTTCCTATAGGAGGACAGCTCAAAGGCCTACTGGGCTTGCATACACGACCAAATATATGCTCTTCCCAGGGTTAAAGTAAACCATGACTGTCTTGTCCATCAGAGCATTCTTGATAGCATAGAAAGCTGTGTTTGCTTGCGCGGTCCAATCCAAGGCCTCTTCGTGTGAGGGCTCTCAGAGGTCCAGACAGAGATGCAACTTTTGGTATGAAGTGACCACAGTAGGTAGCTATCCACAGAAAGCTGTGGACTTCAGTCGGCATGGTGGGTATCTGCGCAGTCTGTATGGAGACAGCTTTCTTCAAATCTACTTGGAGGCCATCGCGCGAGAAGATATGTCTGAAGAGGTACACTGACTCTTGGTAAAACAAGCATTTTGTTTTGTTCAGGGAGTGTCTCTCGCAGATGCACATGATGTTCCTCTAGGCTGCTGGAGAATATCAGAATGTCATTGCTGAGGTTCAGGATGCCCTGCAGGCCTGACAGGGCCTCCCGGATGGCATTTTGAAACACTTCAGCAGCCAACAACAACCCAAAGCTCAGCCATTTGTATTGTCTCAAGCCCACATCAGTAGAGAAGGTGGTAATGTACAGGCTCTCAAGGGCAAGTTCGAGCTGGTGCTACCCTGAGTTAAGGTTGAGCTTGGAGAACCCTTTCATCCTGTTAAGATCAGCTAAGATATTGTCCATGGTGGGTGTCAGGTGGCGTTCCCTCTTCACAGCCTGGTTGGGAAGGTGCATGTCAACGCAGAGACTGATAGCTCCTGGCTGCTTGGGCTTTGGGGAGATGACCAGGGGTGACACCCATGGGATCGGGGCTGTGACCTATTCAATAATGCACAAATCCTCCAGTTTCCAAAGCTCTTCCTCTACCTGTGGACATAGATGCAAGGGTACCCTTCGGTGTCTCAGCACTGTCGGCAGAGACCCTCAACAGCTGCGGAAATTCGTGCAGGATGGAGTCTGCATGCGAGTCGTAAATTAGGTTGGCGAAAGATACCAGCCCCAGGTCTTCCACAGTGTGGCAGCTGAGAAGAGTGCCTTTATGTCCTTTTGTCATGTGAAATCCGGCCCGGTGGTATGTTTCTCACTTGCCTCCTCCTCTTCTAGCACCCTTTGCAGAGGGAGGGGCTCCCCACCATAGGTGTAGATCTTCGCCTTGGTGGGGGCAAGAGGGGGAAGGGTGTGAGGTGCTCATACTGCTCTGAGTCCATGACATTCATGGATGCTCCGGTGTCAATGAGTGCGGCTGCCGCCGAAGCTGGTTGGTGCGGATGGCAAAAGACACCATGAACACATTGTCTTCTTCCCCTTTGGACCCACCCAATGGGGTGACGTCTTCCTGCCCGATTGAGTCTTTGAGCAAAAGTTGCTTTAGGTTGGCTGGCATTCCACGCAACCTGCCAAAGATGGCTTTGGATCTTCCACTCTGGCAGACCTTTGCAAAGTGGTTTGCCGCACCTGGAGCAGACGTTCCCTCTTAAGTTACAAAGAACGTATGAGGAGTGCTCAGTACCACATTTTCTGCAGAGCTCATCCGTAGGCATCTTTGGGGCTGCGCAGGCAGGGCCTGGGCACTTCTGGATGGCACCCAACCTTTCTTCCTCGATGTGGGCCAGTATGGAGGCGCTGGTTGTGGCCTGGTGCCTGTTGAGGTCCACTTTCATCTCTTCAGCTTGAGAATTCGATAGCTCATGGATCGAGCTAATATAGGGATATCATCAAGTGATATTCCTGGCTGTCTGAGGATTAGCCGTCATAGCATCACCGACTAGCACCCTTGTGTATGAGTTGGGCCTGTATCACCTCCTGCTGGTCGTGGAAGGTGCAAATGCTTGCGAGTTTTCTCAGGTATTCGTAGAAGACGTCAACAGATTCTGTATCGGACTGTTTTGCTTGGTGTGGTTTGAAACGCTAGACACCTGGGTTGGTCTGGGGGTCAAAATGCCTGTTTAGCGCATTCACCGTGGCTTCAAAATTTTCATCACCTGTGTCTTGGAGAGTCTCAAACAGATCATACAGGTCCCTGCTGCCATAGTGCATGAGCAGCGACCTCTTGACGGCTCCATCCGACTCTCGAGCCTCTGAAGTAGTGATTGAGGCATGCAATCCATTATCTCCAGCAGGGGGCACTGTTGTGGGTCGGAGAGCTCACTGAATGGCTGGAGAGGGGGTCACTGCCAAGTGGCTGTGGTGTTTCAGTGGCGGGCAGCATCCTTTGGCGATCCGGCTGTGCTGGCTTGTGCTGGTGTGCTCATGGTGCAAGAGCTGGTCCTGTGAGCATTTGGGGCTGTGGTGACAGATTACCGGGGATGGGCCTGACCCGAGGCTGGCAAACCATTGTTTGTGTCTCTGGCCACTCTCCCCTGGTGTGTTGCCTGGCACCTCCTGTGGTCTTGAGTGTTGTGGCCTTTGCGCCAGGATATCCTTTGAATTAGTAATCCCTTCTTAATTTTTCATGCAGTGTCGCGTGCCTGATCCGATTTCCTTTATGTACGTATTTATTTCATTTTTTGCTTCGCTTTTTTTTTTTTTAATGTCCTGGCATGCTGCCATACTCTCAACCGGATGCTGGACAGTCCTCACGCTCTCGCCGGGAGGCGGGCTCCTGTTGGGTAGCTTTCAATGTGCCACATGGCTGCTGGGGGCCTATGCAGCAGGTGCGTGGTCTTCAGTAGGGCGGGGCTGGGCCTGCTGAGACAGTATCAGCATTGGTATGCTGGGCAGAGCTAGGCATGGTGGTCCACAATCACCGCGGTTCAGCAGCAAACGCGGGCGAGAGTTAGACCGGCAGCTTAGCTCTCACTTGGTGGAGGAAATGACCGGGCATCAGCGTTCTGTAAAGGGGCCTGCGGCGGTCAATACAGGCACAGAAGGGGCTTGACATGGAGCAGTGGACAGGCTGCCACCAGATTGGTGCAATAGGATCGCTGCACAGCGACTATAGCCAGTAATACCAGGAACGATAATAGCGGCCAGCTGAGTCCCATCGGGGATGAAGCTCATGCGGTCTGCTGTACAGGGCAGCCGACACGTGACCTGGATAGTGCTGGTGAGTACCGGCCTCGTAGCTAGTGTATAGGGCCAGGCCTTCTTTTGTGGCCGGTCTCTTGTGTGCAGGATGGCCTAGCTGAAGCAGAGTACAAAAGACACCACACAGATGTACTGGGTGCAGGCGAAGACACCTAGCGATCTCCCGGCCCTTTATTCATCACCTCTCAGCAAGCCCGTTCCGAGGAGTGTTACAGGGAGCAACATTGTCATGCAGAGGCCGGGTCGCACTCTACAGTAGTGACTGTGCTAAGTCAGAAGATATTGTCATTCAGGCGAAGATGAGAAAAGTGTCTTCCTGTGATTTAGAGTCATTAGTATCAATTGTATACAGTGATTGATATTAGTCTTTCAAAGTTAGCATAACAAAAGTGTGTCATTAATTTACCTCGTCTGTTAAGGATTGCTAGAATAGCGTATTGAACTTCTTCTTGATTGAACTGGAAAGCTAAGAGGCATCCTGCCTTTTCTTTCCTTCAATAATAAGAGTGCCTCTGCTTATGACATCAATCAGTAAGGAATTTAGTTCATATTTTGCACTAAAAGAAGTTTGAGCATTGTCACACAACAGTCAAACATGTACCCATCTGATAGTTCAATAACCTTTTTTTTTATAGAGCATCTGTTGGGTAGGCATCTTTTTCTTTCTTAATGGTGACTCATAAGCTCTCTGATGTGGGCTTTCCCTGCTGCCCAGTGCAATGGAGAGGAGGTGACTGTACCCTTATTATCTGATAGGTATGTTGTCAGTAATCTTGAATGCATGACTTATCTTTTAACTTGTAGTAGGACATGTTTAATGTCTATTGCCTATGTGCTGGTTTCTGTAGTCCTAGATCTAAATGAATTTGTAATGTCAGAGGACCAGAACCTTGGTAGTATGGCAACGTATGTTAGATGAAATTCAATTTGAATGCGAGTGCCACGTTTACAAGATATAAATGTATAGTTACTTCCCATGGGATGAGTAATACGCCAGGGGTCTGTTAGTGAGAAGTTCTGGCTCAAGTATTTAAGAAGATGCAACAATCTAGGGTGTGCTATTTTACAGTGATCGTTTTTATCTAAATATGGGTCCAGTAACTGGTTTCAGTCATGGCATACCAGTTTTTTACTTCAGGACATGAACAATGATAGTCTGAAGAGATCTCTAAAAAAATGGCACTATTATTCCCCACTGGAGTTTATATGGATCCCGAGATCTTTGTCTGTTGATGTATGGGTAGTTTGATTAAAATAATGTGGCCAGCAGGGTCATACATGACTTGCATGTGGAGTCTCATCCGCACTAGAATTGCTACCTCTCTTTCCTATCTGCTTTGGAGGAAACACCTGTTGGGTCCAACTCTGGGGGTTTACATGAAAGAACACCCTTGCACACCCATTTGCTCTTTGATTTATTGCTTTCCTGTGGGGAAAGGTGTGCCTCTTGTAGGAGGGCAATATCAGGTGATAGTGACTGCAGGTACGCAAGTGTTTTTTCCTTTTAATGTAGTGTATTAAAAAGTTAATGCTCAATGACAATCGACATAACATGTTTAACAGTCATAGATATTTAGGGTTTGCAGATAATACATTTTACAGGACTCAGCAACTTACCACTCCTATTGAGGAGACAAATGTATGATAAAAACTAAATATAGGAAGCTGGCTCTGTATATACTATACCAAAGTAAAGCATAGTGTTCACAGAGTCCAGTGGCTCCCCAAAGCCTTACAGAGGTACTAGTAGATAATACCATACTCCTTGTGGTAGTGTGGGCGAGCGGTAGGCTTATCAGACGGTAGTGTTAAGCATTTATTTTACACACTCAGACAAGAAATGATGTCACACACTCAAAGACTGAACTGAGACTAATCGTTTGTATCAAAAATATTTCTTTAGTTGTATTTTATTTTTAGAACCAAGCGGGACTTGGTACAGGTAAATAGAATTGTACTTTTCAAGACAGATTGATCAAAACAATCAAGCTGGATGAAAATTACTTGTTGCAGGTTTGTACAATATTTCAAAGCAATAAGTACTTGTTATTTCTTTGTGATTACTTTTTAGAGTACTTTTTAAATTTGTTTTTCTACTCAGTGTGGTACGCCTAGATATCACACTGGCTAACAACAAGACACATGCAAATACTGATAGAAGATCCACAATCTACTTCCTCATATCACATGTGACACTCATTGTGGTTAGAAAAAAAACTGAATTATTTATTCTTTAGCTTCCAAAGGAATTTTTTGATCCAATTTTTTCAATAAATCTTGTTTGTTTGCTCAATATTCAATTAATCAATTTTTCATAGACCACAGAAAATTACATCATATAGCAAAAATTACATCACATACATAACATATATTCCATGTAGTATTTATACACATGTTTTAGACAACACTAGACATTAAATAGACAACACATTCATGTTTGGTTGTCTTTTATTTCTTGCTCTAGAGTAGGAATTTCATATAGTTGTTGTTGTGAAAGTCGTTGTGCTGTCTCAATGTTCAAGACCATTAATAGTAATACGTGCATTTCTTAAAAATAGTCTCCAACCCTTCTGTTCTGGTCTTTTTCTTCTTTCTTTGTCCCTCCCCCCAGTTTTTGTTCCATTGATGTAATTTCCCTATGTTGTATGTGAACTTTGTTTGGAACCTCAGCTTGTCCTATTGTTGTTTATTTAGTATACTTTTTTTGTCTTTTCAGTGGCTAGTGCTGTCTAAAACATTTGTATAGATACTATATGGAATATATGTTATGTATGTGATGTCATTTATTTGTATGTGATGTAATTTTCTGTGGTCTATGAACAATTTATTAATAGAATATTGTGCAAGCAAACAAGATTGTTTGAAAAAATTGGATGACACAATTCCTTTTGAAAATAAATATATCAGTTTGCTTTCCAATCACAATGAGTATCATGTGTGATATGAGGACTTAGATTTTTTATCTTCTATCAGTATTGGCATGAGTGTTGTTAGCTATATAAATTGGCCTAACCTTACTGCATATGGGCTAGAACCCTCGATTGTTGATCATAGTGTAGCTGGGGCTGGCTTGCGAGGTTCTTCTACTTTATTTTGAATTTTGGAGGTCAAACTAAATATTCTTTCTTCTATAAATCATTTTCTTTGTGGTACACTTTTGCACCGCTTCGGTATGCACCTATCCATGACAGGACAAGACAATTTTGCTTACACTGAAGACCACATTAAAAAACGTTTGACCACACCATCCCTATTTGCTTCCATTGCCTTTAGCACTACGGCTAAACAACAAAACTCATCTGAAAAACTCATCAGACTCAAGAAGAAGCAAATTAGGACGGATTTGCATGTTTATTTTGTACTTGAACATTTGAAAGCAGGCACAATTTCGGCAGGATTGCAAATATTGATCATTCCGGTACTTTTACTGAAGATCCCATGTACAAAAAAGGCTACAGCTTCATTAAGACTAAATGCAGCAGGGACCTAATGGTCTTGACCATTGAGACAGCACAACAACTTTCACAACAACTATCTGAAATTTCTACTCTAGAGCAAGAAATAAAGGACAACCAAACAATTACAGGTGCAAAGACTCTGTTGGCTAAAGTGGAAAAAGAGAATGCTGAATTGAAGGATTTCACAGTAAACCAAAAAAGATATAAATAAAAAAAAACAAAAAAACTTCTCACTGGAAACAACATATCCTTATCTGCAAGCAGATTTTTACTCTCGTCCTCATTCGAGAAGATACCTCTCTGATTTCCAAGGAAGGTCAAGGAATAAGGTAATTTCCTTTTCAGATGCATCATCCTCCTTTGGTGGTATAACGGACACCACAGAAGGAAATCAACAGGGAATCCGTCGTACTAATAACCAACAACAGCAATTAGGAAGAGGCCATAAGAGGCCACAGGGATGAAACTGTCACGGTTCGCGGCGATGCCGCTTCCGGCCATCCCCGCAATCACACACACAGAACGCCGGAATACTCACTTCCGGCCGGAAGTTGAGTCCCGGTCTAGTCCCGGGCAGCAACCTGGGAGCACAGAAGCACTTCCGGGGGAATCGCTTAACCATCGCGTTTCCCGCCGGCTCTGTGCTTCGAATTCCTTGCTGGAGGTTCCTGTGAGGCGGACTTCATTTCGCCGTTGCTGAGACCTGCCAGTCACCTGCAGAGCCAGCCCGCGCTGGAGCGCTGCTCTGCTGTCACGTCAGCTACACGCGCAGGAGCGCTTGCTGAGACTCGTCTGTTCCTCACAGAGTCACGCCGCGCTGGAGAGCTGTTCTGTTTTCACGTCTGTGCTGCTCAGGAGCGCTTGTTTGTTCTTCCTCCTGGGTTATCCAGGGATGTACCTGTTTTTGTTTCTTTAACCCTTACCGCGCAGGAGCGCCTTGAGGGGGTTAATAGACTTTGCACAGGAGTGTTTGTTTTGATTTTGTACAACTTTGGTTTCCCACCACGCAGGAGCGCTGCTTGGGAAACAGCTCTGCTAACAAGAGTACTTAAAGAAGTTTGGGTTACTTATTAGGGATGTCACAGGTTGAGTGACTACGCACTATTCCCTGCTACACGCGCCGGAGCGCTTGCTTACCAGTATTGACTTAGTTCATTTGCACCTGCGCAGGAGCGCTTCTTTTGGTTTGGGCTTGGGTGAAACGCACAGGAGCGCCTCACCTTCGCTATTCTTATCCGGAGCTGAACCTGTCTGGGGACCATTATTCCCGGAAGCATTGGTGAGTTCTCAGAGGGTTACTAGGTCTGTGTGTGCATTTGTGGGGTGGTTCTTTTTCTGGTCTGACTCCTTATCTGATCTGGCTCTTTATTGGTTTCTAGTTGAAACCAGGACACCCCGCCAGCTCCACGCTATCATTTAGCCTCTACACCCTGGCTCCCATGCCTGCGTCCATCTCATCCCTGCTGGGTCTTACCTTCCACGAGGGTCAGGTGGGTACAGGGACGGTTGCTCTTGTCGTCTCTGCGGAATTTGTCGTCTCTGCGGAATTGCGTCACAAGCAAAGGTAAGACTTGTGGGGCACCTGACAGAAACAGGTACCAAACCAACCATGAGAAATGACAACCATACAACAATACTACAAGACATAGTTCCTTCTCCCATTTTGAATTTACCCAACTGCCCTCTCACAGAGACTGAAGAATCAGTTTTGCGAAAAGGTCTTTAATTTGTTCCCACAAATACAACCAATTTCTCAAAATGAATACAGAGGTAATTGAGTTCTGTAGAAAATTAGACAGAAGTCCTTCTTTTCAGAAAATGACACTCCAATTACCATGGTACCCACTGAGCTGAGAAATAAATCGACTCTGTCTTTCATCCAACAAAGTTCCGAAGGAGATATTAAACTTTGAAAATTTTTTCTGCAATAACTCATACGAAAGGTAAAAAAAACTTTGTTAAACATAATATCTTACAAGTAGAAAAAGATGCTATAGCAACATTGAAGACTGATTCAGCCATAACAATCAAGCTGGCAGACAAGGGGGGCTCTATAGTAATTATGGAAACCTCAGACTATCGGGCAGAAGTTGTCAAACAGATGCAGGACATACAATGTTATCGCAAAATAAAAAAAATCCCACACCTGCAATTCAGGGAGAATTATTGATACTTCTCAAAAATGGTTTAGACCAAGGAATAATTAGACAAAAAGAATAAGTTTTTAAATAAAAAACGCAAACGGATTCCTTTGATGTATATTCTGCCGAAAATACACAAAGGTGAAACCTATCTCCCAGGTCAACACATTATTTCTTGTTGTGGGTCAGCCTTAGAGCCCATATCAAAATACGTTGATTTCTTTTTAAAGCCATTCCTACAAAAGGTACCATCTTACCTCCAGGACACCACAGAATTTATAAATAAAATGGAATCCTTAGAGTTCAGACCTAGTGACCATATCTTGGTCACATTAGACGTGGTATCATTATACACCCAGATACCTCAAGATGACAGTCAGTCTGCAACTGAGGCTTTTTTAGAACAAAGACCAAAACCTGCAAGAGTTCCAACTGATTTCATTTTAAAACTGGCCAGCTTTGCCTTGAAAAAAAACGACTTCAGATTTGGCAATGATTATTATTTCAAAACCAAAGGGACTGCCATGTGCTGTCCCTTTGCGCCGAAATTAGCCGTGTTGTACAAGGCAACATTTGAGGATAGATTTGTTTACAACAATAACCCATTTTTCCAACATATTTCAAATTGGGTACATTACATTGACAATGTGTTTTTAATACGGAACAGTGATGAATGCGAACTATTACAATTTCACGTGTGGTTGAATGCACACACACAGGATAATAAATTCAGTTTAAACTACAACTCTAACAGGATGACATTTCTGGATGTTGAGTTATTTGTCTCAGATGGAATGCTTATTACAATGCTCCATAAAAAAACAACCGATAACAACAAAGCCTTACACTATACAAGTCATCACCCAGGAAGTCTACGAGACAACCTCCCATTTAGGCAATTTCTTAGGATCAAACGCAACTGTACACTAAAATCGGAATACATACAGCATGCAACTACTTTGCTTGAGAAATAAAAATTACGAGGCAACCCAAAAGACTAATGAAACATGCCATGAAATGGTCATGGTGGACACGAGAGAAGTCCTCTTGCAGGAAAAAAGTAATACCCAAAACTGAACGTCTTGTATGTTTTACCACCTTCTGCTCATGCATCAACCTATTGAAAAGAGTAATTACTCAGAATTTGCATCTAATTCAAAATGCACATACATCGTTCTCAAGACCATTGTTCGCTCTAAAAAAGAAAAGCAGCATTGGCAACCAAATTATTTGTGCAGTATTACCACAAGCACACACTAGAAGCACACTAAGGGAACAGCTACATTTACCCCCAGTTGTTGGGACACCACAGATGTGGAACTTGTGCATGTTGCCCTCAAACAATCAAAGGATCCCTATTTTCATTTAAGGATACCAAATGGAAGCATTATGCTTTCTCCAACTGCAAAACAAAAAACGTAGTCGATGGTATACTGTGCCCATGCCCAAAGCTCTACATAGGCAAAACGAACCAGGAGTTAAGACAGCGCATAACACAGCACAAATCCCGGATTTGCAAGAAAACAGTTAATGCCCCACTAGTAAACCATTGGCTATACAACACTCATACCAAAAACGATCTAAAGTGGACTGTGTTATTGTGGTGGTGACCTGGATAGGAAGCTCATACAGAGGGAGGCAATGCTTATTATTAAATTTAACATAGCTGTTGGTGGGTTAAATGAGCTGTCAGAAATTTTTAACATATGACCACATTCCGCATCCTGGAGTTGATTAATCATGGATCCTTATGCTACCCACATCGCATTGAGCTCCTACGTACTCTGTTTAAACAAAGATTACATTATTTCACACCCATTGTTCAAATTTGACACAATCCTGCTGCAATATTCACAATTTCAAGGTATACATCCGTAGTTGTGCATTCACTTGCATTGCCCGAGCTTATTTAGACTATACATACCGTCAAACTCAGTTTGCGTGGCCGCTCGATAGCGCGCCATGCAACATGCTATTGAAAAAGACCTCGTTGCACCCGGAAGCGATTAGAATGATCCAGAGAATGGGACCCAGGGGGACCTTGGCGTTAGCCGGTGTCCCCCTGGTATCATTCGCGCGGTGGAACAATCCACCTAGCGCGTGAGGTTGAGGTTGGGAAAGGGGGCGGGATTAGGGGAGGTTACTTGGGGAGGTGCTTGGACGGGAACACGTCACTCGGGAGGTGCAGGGAGCCAGATTCTTTGTTTGTGGACGTCGCATTTCTCCTCACAGCGGAGGCCTTTCCTGGCAGTTTCCATGGAGGGTGACTGAGTTATAAGGGACGCTGTACGAGCCTTGGTGGAGTCAACCTGCTCTGTCCTGGTGCCTCTGCGGTCATGGAGGTGGGCTTCAAGCGCCCGAGGCGTTCTGCTGCGCAGGGGGTGAGTGAGGCTGTGGCGGCGTGTATGCCGTCTAAGAGCCGCGCACAGCTGCTGCCATTGTCAGCCCAGAATTTACCGGCTGTAGTGCGCAGAGGGCGCTCCTCCGGTCGGAGCGCGCGTATGAAGGGAATTTCTTCGCGCTGTTCTTCTTTGCCAGACATGCCAGGGAGGCGTTTGGGGGCCATATCCTCTTATTGTTTGGGACTGCCTAGGAGGCGGGACAGCAAGCGAAGTGGAAAAGATTGTTGTAGTCTACCAGCACCCCTCTCTCGAGTCATTAGCGAGGAGGGAGAGAGTCATGTGGGGGTCATGCAGTGTCTTGAAGAAGCGGAGGGTGCTTTTCCAGCCAAGTCTGTTCAGTTGAAGGGCAATTTTAAGGAGAACTGCCCTCCTTTGCAAAAGGAGTTATCGTTTACAAATATAGCTCCTCCTGTCCTTGGTGTTGGATGCTCTGCTGCGTTGGTGGACTACTCTACTGACAGTGAAGAGGAGGAAGAGGGCCATTTTGAGGTGGCAGATGGTTTGTCACTACACCATGCTGAGGGTGATACTCAATCGGTTGGGGCCACACGGGGTGAGGCTAGGATTGAGTTTGTATTGGCCCCCCGGCCTAGAGGCCCCCCCGGTCAAAAGCTGCTTTAGAGCGTACTAAAGTGGCTTACACTGCTGATATGGCCTTTCCAGACGCTGTTGTTGAGCGGGTTGTCATTTTGGGGCAGGATGGGGAGGTATGCCCTACAAGGGAACATGTTCACGAGCATGTAGAAGATTGTGGGACTCCTGCAGACATTGTCAGAATCTCGCCCCCCCCCTTTTCACCCTCAGGTCGACTTTGATTCTTCGCTTGGGCCTCAAGGTGGACAATGGGTATGGGTTGAGCATTCTGATATTTCGGCGGCGGAGGTTGGAGGTTCCATCCGGGATCCTGGTCTTGGTAAGTTCACAGCGGCTTCTGGCAGGAGCGGCGGTAAGAAGTTTGTAGCGGATTCAGTCCCTAGGTCAGCGTCTAGTGTCTCCAGTTCAGCGTCTGCGAAGCAAAGTGCGGCTTCTGGTAGGTCTCTTTCTTCACGAGGCGGATCAAGTGCAGATTTTGAGTCATCGGCCGGGCTCTCTAAGCGAAGACCTGTGACCTCTTGGACAGATTATGATGGTGGGGTTGGGGATGGTGAAATGCTTAGCACAAGTAATGATGTTTGGGATTTATCCATGGTTCATTGTGATCAAGTTTATGGGAATGATAATGCATATGAAGAGGTTTTTATGGAAGATTTGGATAATAATGCGACTCCTTTGGGTTCTAATCAGGAGTTGGCTAGAAGGGATCGGGGTACAATCAATTGTTCTATTCTGTTACAGAGATCAAGAGCGGATTTTTCGTAGGACCAAGATCAGCGAGGCGGACATCATGGTCGCGATCATCCTCAGGAATTTCAGAAGTGTGCAGCTCAGTTAACATCAGGTAAGCCTAATTGGTGGGCTGCTTGGTCACAACCTTTGGTGGCGATACTTGCCGCCCCTGCTACCCCGGTCCACCGCAAGCGTTAGGCTTGTTTGTTTTGGACGGTGCAGGGCACTACCTACTTCCGGGCTCTTTCCCGGTGCCGGGCAGTGATTGGTTAGAGGGTGGGGAGGTGGTGCTGAGTGATAGGGCGGCCCCTACAAAGCCCCAGGAACTCCAGACGCTCTTTCTAAAGACACGCGCATTCGTTACTGCTCCTAGCGCGACCTGGATGATGATGACGCTCTGTGTGAATTGATTTTAAAAATTACACCAAGCACGACCTTTTAAAATATTGTATGTGAATTTATGCACTGTGTTTTAACTTGCTCTTTTAAAACCACGATTGCACTTTACTAACCTTTCTGTGGCGATACTTGCCGCCCCTGCTAGCGTTAGGCTTGTTTGTTGTGGAGGGTGCAGGGCGCTACCTACTTCCGGGCTCTTTCCCGGTGCCAGGCAGTGATTGGTTAGAGGGTGGGGAGGCGGTGCTGAGGGATAGCGCGGCCCCTACAAAACACTCAGATGCCTAACACGCGCAGCGGGGACGCGCAGCGCTCGCGGCAATCCTGCGCCGAAGACACGCCAAAGACCAGCCCGTCCGTGCCAGGACGGGCCACAGGGCGAAGGGCAATGTCCCTCAACTCAGCCCTATACAGGTAATGTCATCGGACCAAATAAAAGCTCTGCGCCCTACGCCAAACGAAAATTGCATTTTGCTCGATATTCCCGACTCGGGAACAACTACCTGTCCCCATTGCAGTTGACAATTTCATCTATTCAACCCTACCCCCCTCGTAGAACTAGACGCAGGAAGCAAGTAAAGCAGCCCCTCCCTACTAACGATAATTACCTGTTTTATAGTATTAACTGTCGCTCCTTGCCTATGCATAGGTTAGATATCTTTGATTTGCTAATGGACGATAAACCCAGCGCTCTGTTTCTTACAGAAACCTGGCTACATACAGGGTCTGGCCCTGATGTAGCCATGGCCCTTCCTCCGAACTACGCGATTGTCAGGATGGATAGAACTCGCAAAATGGGGGGCGGAATCGCTATTGTTTATAATAAAAAATTTAAATGTACATTTGAGCCAGTAGTAATCCCTGAGTGTGAAGCTGCATCTTTTAAAATCTGCCTCAATCCCAATTTTACATTGTCAGGCATCTTAATGTACCGACCTCCCGGAAACGGTACTAAATGGGCAGCTGAATTGGCCAATCATATTACCCCTTTCCTTTTAGTATCCAAAAACTTCTCCATCTTTGGAGATTTAAATCTTCCTCTAGAAGACAAATTAAATACGACATGTGTCAATTTGTTGGAAGATCTCATAGCTCTTAATATTCATCTCATAAACTCAGGGCCTACCCATAGGGCAGGACATCTACTTGACCCTTTATTTTCAAATCTCCCCCAACTTACCTGGCTGGATACCACCCCTGTATGTTGGTCAGACCATTTTTTAATCAAATTCAAGCTTAAAGCACTTAGTGTTTCCACTGACCAAACCAGGCTATTGCCCTTACTAAAGAAAAATTGGAAATCCCTAGACATCTCCAAACTTAATGCAGAACTTAGCATGCACCCACCTAACAAAAACCAAACTATGGATAGTATTGCGATGGCCACTCAACAATGGCTTACAAATGCGGCAGAGTCCTGTTTACCCACCCCTAATACCAAGAGGAATATTCATCGTCCTCCGGCCCCATGGTTTAACGACTCACTTAAGGAGGAAAAAACAAAATGCAAGGCACTTGAAAGAGGGTGGTGAAAAGATTTCGATCCGGATAAAAAAAACAGATATCATACAGCTAGAAATCTTTACCACACTGCATGCAAAAAAGCACGTGCCACATATGTAGCTAACACCATTACGGGAGCTGCAAATAAAGCAAAAATACTGTTTAATACAGTTAAAGATCTCGCTGGAGCACAAACTACTGCCCCATCGCGTCCTCTGAACGAGAAGCAGTGTCAGGACTTAGCCCAATTTTTCTCTGATAAAATTGAAAAACTAATCACTGAGATAGATGGGAACAACCCAGACACTGCCTCTAAGGAAGAGTGGGAGTCTACTCCGACCATAAACCAGACCCTCCAAAAATGGCCACCTATTACAACTGATACCCTTATTTCCATTATGAAAACGATTAAATCTGGCTCTCCACAGGATCCTATTCCCATTAACATAATTAAGTTACTGGACGCACCCGCCCTTGAAATTATTGCAGAAACTTTAAACTCATCTCTAGAGCTTTCCGCAGTACCCACCGTATGGAAACATGCCATAGTGACTCCACTCCTGAAAAAACCTACAGCAGATCCAGACATATTGGCCAATTATAGGCCTATTTCACTCCTCCCAGCCTTTTCCAAATGTCTGGAAAGACATGTGCATTCAGCCTTATCTCTTTTCTCAGAGGAAAATGCCCTTCTTCACCCTACCCAGTCAGGTGTTCGAGTAGGTTTCTCCACGGAAACTGCCCTATTGGGTATCTCTGAAATTATTAGGAAACTTCTCGACGATGGTCAGACGGTTGAGCTTGTTCTACTTGACTTAAGCGCAACCTTTGACACTGTGTCGCACAAAAAGTTACTTACCTTGCTGGAAAAAAATGGAATCGGCGGACCTGCTCTGCAATGGATTAGATCCTTTTTGAGCCAACGGACATACCAAATAGCTTCGACTGCTGCATGCTCTGGACATTTCAATTCCCCCTATGGAGTACCACAAGGTTCCATCCTTAGCCCGCTTTTCTTTAATCTCTATCTCAAACCCTTAGCAGACCTTGTGGAAAAAGCGGGACTTACCTTCATGTCATATACAGACGATTCTCAGATTGTCTTCTCTTTGTCTGAACCCCAGATATCATCTTCGTCTCGCCTTAAAGAGGGCCTTTTGAACATCTTCAACTGGATGACAACTAACCAGTTGAAATTAAATGGAGACAAGACGGAGATTCTCCTCCTGGGCAAGCAGCCAGAGCTGTGGAGTACATCACACTGGCCTGCCCAGATGGGCAATCTTCCTATACCAGTGACTCATGCAAGGAATTTGGGAGTAATTCTGGACAATTCCTTGTCTATGAAGCAACAGGTCAACAAAGTAGTTGGCCTCTGCTTTACAATCATGAAGTGGCTCAGGAAGCTCCTTTGGATGCTGCCTGTCCCCATGCAGAAAACGGTGGTCAACGCCTTAATTACATCTCGGCTCGACTACGGGAACATCCTGTATCTGGGTGCAAATAAGGCAGTAACAAAGATGCTGCAGCTTGTACAGAATGCGGCTGCCCGACTCCTTTGTTTTATACCTAAGAACAACAGCGTGTCCCCCTACCTGCGTGAGCTGCACTGGTTGAGGGTGGAAAATCGTATCAGGATTAAAGCCTTAAACTATATGTTTAAAATTAAAGCAGGTACCGCGCCCAAATACCTTCAGGCATTAGCCCTTCCCTACATTCCAAAAAGAAATCTACGATCCAAATCAGCGGAAAAATTTTGTGTACCTAGATTCAAGCTAGCTAGGATGGGAGGAAGATCTTTTGCCCATCAGGGTCCATCCATCTGGAACACACTCCCAATCCATATACGAAAGGAGCAAAGTCTTACCAGGTTCCGAAAAGAGATAAAGACCTGGTTGTTCGACCAGTGTTTTTGAACAACCTCTGCTGTATATTCCACCATTTGTGCTGTGCTCTTAGGCGCCGGGAAACCCTTTTTGGGTAAATGTTTGCGCCATATAAGTTTAAAAAATAAATAAACAGTACTGTTGTCTCGGAGGATGTTGAGGGCGGGGTTGCAAATCAACCTTTGGGCGGTCTGAAACAAATGGGTGTAGAGTCTGTTACCGATTTGACAACTTCGCCTCGTAATGTTACAAGGGTGGATAATAGTTTGTGTGAAGACAGGCAAATGTCTGAGAGGAACATTTCTAGTAGTAGTCAGGTTTCAAGTACTATTAATGTCCGGAAAAAACTTCCTTATATGGGTTTAGCTATGCCTTTGGGTATGCATCTCTCTGAGAAAACTAAACAAAAGATTTGGCAACATAAATTTGTTGATGTGTTTAAATTGCTGCATAGAGATATTCAAGCCAGGGAGGGGTCCAAGGAGGAAGAATGGGAGTGATCTAGACGCCCCAGAGTACCCAAGAATATTGAAAATTAATTTATGCCAGCTTGTACTGTGAGAGACATCAGGACAGGGCGGTAGCCATGTTTAAATATTTAGATAATATTCGAAGAGCACAGTTACAATTTGGTGGTTACGCTTGGCTCAATTATGATGAGGAATTTAAGGCCAGAGTCAGCATTTTCAATGACAAACCTTGGGGGGAGGTGGATCAAGAACTTTGGTTACAGTGGATGTCCTCTACTCAGCCGCCTGCAACGATACACACTGCTAGTGGTTTGCCCATAACTTATCGGCCCTTTCTGCATCGTCCCGCCCACATGGGGGCGGGTGTATTGGGTAGGGAACAATTGCCTGCAGCAGGTGCCTGCTGGAATTTCAACCGACTGATTTGCATATGGCCATGTCTGAACTGGGGTGGCCGAGTGAGTGAGTGAGTGAGCTACATCGGGTACAATTTCTGTAATGGCTCCAACTGGCTCGGGAGAAACACTGGAGCCATTTTCCGTAGTCATTAGTTCTGGAGCTATGTTTGTAGACAGTCAATCAACCCCTTCCAACCCCCCCAAACAGTTAAACCGATTATAATGAGCAAAAGGGGTATCCGGCAGTTGGTTAGCTGGACGTACGGCATGTTCCCGATATCTGGGTCTCCGCTCTACCCTTGTCCAGTTGCCTTGTACTTGCTCATGGTACATACGGGTGGGGGGGAAGAAGAAGGAGACTGGCAGGGACTGTATAGTGGAGTCCAGTGATCTATTTGTCCCTGCACAAATATGTAGAACTGTGCCTGGGTCGCGAAAGGACACCATGATGCAATCCCCCATGATTGTTTTCCTCGTCCTCCCCAGCCAAGGTACCCTTCTTACCATGGTGATCTCATTATTAAAATGAGGAGGTAGGGGCCTGTTCCAGTTAAGCCACTTGATGACTTTCCTCTTTAGTGTTATAACATTTTCTTTTTCACCACTTTCCAAGGAAGGGGCACCCGCCAGTACTACCATAAAGCTATTGGCTTCCGGGGGCAAATCCGGTCTCCGGGTTCTAGGTGCAAGCCTCCCTTCCTGAGGGGGGGAAGAACTAACGTTTGGTTGGGATCTATGGATTGTGCCAAGGGATGGACCATGTGTGGCTGCTGCTGCTAGCTCAAGAGGGACAGTATTAGGGCTACTCAATGGGGGTGGTAGTTGAATAGACATAAGTGGTTGCAAGGGGGCGACTACGGGAGTGCCCTGTGTGGGGCCCACATTGGGGTGGGATGTTAGTGAACCCTGCAGAGGGATTTGGCCCAGCAGCTTTATTCTGTTTGCTAGTCGCAGCATTCAGACTAACTAGGGTAGCTTCTAAGGTAGTAAGCCTGGTCTCTATTTTTTTTAGACTCTCACTGATAGGCGTCAGAAGTGATTTTAGTAAAAATTCTATGCTCCAGAGAGTTACAGCAGGGTACCGCGAGGTATGGCAGCAGAACAAGCAGTCCCAGCAAAAAGGACCTCGCAGGAACAGAGCTCGCGCTCAGAGGTCAGCCAATGTCTCCCAAAGAGCAAGGAGCGAGCAGGCTCTTTCAGCGGTGCTCAGGGGGCGTGGCCAGCAGGGAGAGCGTCCAGGTGCAGGAAATGGTGGCAGCACAGGGACTCCTGGGCAATGGAGTCCCTGATCCTCACCTGGCGCTCGCAGCCCTGCTCCCCGCAGTTCTAGCAGTTCCCCTGTCCCAGCAGGCAGCAACGGTGCGCCCAAGCACACGGGCGAAGCGGGAACCGCGGAGCGGGTACCGCGAGGTATGGCAGCAGAACAAGCAGTCCCAGCAAAAAGGACCTCGCAGGAACAGAGCTCGCGCTCAGAGGTCAGCCAATGTCTCCCAAAGAGCAAGGAGCGAGCAGGCTCTTTCAGCGGTGCTCAGGGGGCGTGGCCAGCAGGGAGAGCGTCCAGGTGCAGGAAATGGTGGCAGCACAGGGACTCCTGGGCAATGGAGTCCCTGATCCTCACCTGGCGCTCGCAGCCCTGCTCCCCGCAGTTCTAGCAGTTCCCCTGTCCCAGCAGGCAGCAACGGTGCGCCCAAGCACACGGGCGAAGCGGGACCCGCGGAGCGGGTACCGCGAGGTATGGCAGCAGAACAAGCAGTCCCAGCAAAAAGGACCTCGCAGGAACAGAGCTCGCGCTCAGAGGTCAGCCAATGTCTCCCAAAGAGCAAGGAGCGAGCAGGCTCTTTCAGCTGTGCTCAGGGGGCGTGGCCAGCAGGGAGAGCGTCCAGGTGCAGGAAATGGTGGCAGCACAGGGACTCCTGGGCAATGGAGTCCCTGATCCTCACCTGGCGCTCGCAGCCCTGCTCCCCGTAGTTCTAGCAGTTCCCCTGTCCCAGCAGGCAGCAACGGTGCGCCCAAGCACACGGGCGAAGCGGGACCCGCGGAGCGGGTACCGCGAGGTATGGCAGCAGAACAAGCAGTCCCAGCAAAAAGGACCTTGCAGGAACAGAGCTCGCGCTCAGAGGTCAGCCAATGTCTTTTTACTTTTTAGATACCATTACATGTTCTGAATCTTGGTTGAGACTGCTTGATAAATAGGCATTCGAATTTATAACAGATAGGGTAATAAGAATGAATCATGAACCGATTTGGCAGGAGATTTTCTGACGTTCTTAATGCAATATGGTTATACCTCCTGCCTATCGGGTTCGTATATATATATATGTTTGTACATATGGTCTTTTTTCTATGTATTTTGTATGTATATTCTACATGTATATATATTTTCTGTATATTTTTGTATGTTTGTATATGTGGAGATGTATATGTGCTGCTCAGAAACAACATTGGGTACATGTTTGTTACATATTATGTTTTGTATGTGTTTTGATATTACAGCCCTGAAGAAGTTCTGATCTTCAGAACGAAACGCGTCGGCTGGCTTTGGTTGACAATTTTAAGAAATTAAATTACATTTTGAATACATACCAGGATTCAGCGTCTCAATAAGGACGTTAATAGAAATATCGATGAAAACTTTTTGTCGTGCTATGGGTATCAAAGTATTGTCTCATGAAAACATCACAGGTGTTGAACAGCATCTCTTTCGGGAGGATGGGGTACACCTGTCCCAGATGGGTCAAGCATACTATTTGATGGAATTGAGAGATTTGCTGGCCGGTTTGTGGGGCGAAAACTTATGGTGTGATAGCAATATTAAATAGTTTATTTCTTCGCAGGTTTGGGTGGGGCCAGGAAAACACTTTGGTTTTCCTGGGTGGCGCTTTTTGGGGGTCTGCATAGTCTAGAGCGGACTTATCCTTTCCCTCTGGGTGGGGGGAGGGTAGACAGAAAGATGGTTATGAAAATATAAAGAGGAGAGAAAGAAAATGTTGGGATTGTACAGTATGTGGATGTTATTGATAAGTATTGTTGGGAATGTTTTTGAATATATATTTATGATGAAAACGTTTGCGAAATTTGTCAATGTGTTTCTTTCTCTCGTAACTAGTTTTGCTTCAATTAAAGGATTATCTGTTTTGCCTGTCTTAATAAAGTGACCTTTTTTGCTAAGTCTATTAAAGTGTGGATCGTTGTTATTGCGCGATTGGACCCAGAGGGACCTTGGCGCGAGCCGGTGTCCCCCTGGGATGATTCGCGTGGTGGAACAATCCACCTAGCGCGTGAGGTCGAAGTTGGGAAAGGGGGTGGGATTAGGGGAGGTGCTTGGGTGGGAACGCGTCACTCAGGAGGTGCAGGGTGCCAGCTTCTTTGTTTGTACCTCCCACCCACCCCTTTTTAGATTTAATTTATTTATTTTGATTATTAAAAAAAGAAACACGTCACATTAAGACAGGTAACAGTTTTTTATCCTTTTGCTGTTCTACAGGTTGGGCGCTTTTTGGGGGGTCTGGATAGTCTAGAGCGGGCTTATAATTTCCCTCTGGGGTGGGGGGAGGGTAGACGGAAAGATGGTTATGAAAATATAAAGAGGAGAGATAGAAACTGTTGGGATTGTACAGTATGTGGGTGTTATTGATAAGTATTGTTGGGAATGTTTTTGAATATATATTTATGATGAAAACGTTTGGGAAATTTGTCAATGTGTTTCTTTCTCTCGTAACACGTTTTGCTTCAATTAAAGGATTATCTGTTTTGCCTGTCCTAATAAAGTGACCTTTTTTGCTAAGTCTAGTGAAGTGTGGAATGTTGTTATTGCGCGATGGGACCCAGGGGGACCTTGGCGCGAGCCGGTGTCCCCCTGGGATGATTCGCATGGTGGAACAATCCACCTAGCGCATGAGGTTGAGGTTGGGAAAGGGGGTGGGATTAAGGGAGGTTACTTGGGGAGGTGCTTGGGTGGGAACGTGTCACTCGGGAGGTGCAGGGAGCCAGCTTCTTTGTTTGTACCACCCACCCACCCATTTTTAGATTTAATTTATTTATTTTGTTTATAAAAAAAAAACACATCACGTTAAGACAGGTAACAGTTTTTTATCCTTTTGCTGTTTTACAGGTTAGGCACTTTTTGGGGGGTCTGGATAGTCTAGAGCGGGCTTATCCTTTCCCTCTGGGGTGGGGGAGGGTAGACTGAAAGATGGCTATGAAAATATAAAGAGGAGAGAAAGAAAATTTTGGGATTGTACAGTATGTGGGTGTTATTGTTAAGTATTGGTGGGAATGTTTTTGAATATATATTTATGATGAAAACGTTTGGGAAATTTGTCAATGTGTTTCTTTCTCTCGTAACAAGTTTTGCTTCGATTAAAGGATAATCTGTTTTGCCTGTCTTAATAAAGTGACCTTTTTTGCTAAGTCTATTAAAGTGTGGATTGTTGTTATTGCGCGAGACGATGGACTGAAGCAACGAGTCATACGGAGGTAAGTGTTTTGCACATTGATGCAACAGGCAAATTCCAGGGGAAGTCAGTAGATTGAAGCTAAACTTTAAAGCCAACCGCATACTGAAAAACAACGCTTTGCACCGCAAGCTTTGGGAGGACATTCAAATAAGGCACTTCGGCATGCGATTGAGTCTACATTAATGTGGCTTTAAATCCTATGAGCATAGCTCACATGGCGAGCTCCTTCCCGCATGCTTTTCACACTGTTATCACTTAGCCAAAAACGTGCCAAATTGAACAACCAAAATACACAAATCTTCAAAATGTAACATGCAGTGCTCCTATAACCGCATCGCTGCTAGAGAGATTCTCCTGCTGTGCTGGACAGCAATAAAAACGGGTGTGGTCATGACGAGCTCAGCTCGTCATGAGCACAGGAGCACTGTACTGCATGATGAGCTGAGCTCGTCATGAGCATGGAAGGGGTTAAGAACGGGTCCTTTCATATTAAACGTTTTTCACTTGTTTCACACACGAACGTCTTGACAAAAAATTGGATCACAAATTTCCTTTGGAAACTCAAGAATAAATAAATCAGTTTTCTTTCCAATCACAATGAGTGTCAAGTGTGATATGAGGAAGTAGATTGTTGTTCTTCTATCATTGGCATGTGTGTTGTTGTAAGCTATATAAATTGGGCTAGCCTTACTGAATATGGGCCAGAAGCCTCTGTTGTTGATCATAGATATCACACTGGAACATTTCCTAGTTAAAGGAAGTAAACCAGTTTTTCAATAAAACACAGTTGCTTAGGTTTCCATATAAACATAATTCAATACTTTTTCAGAGGAAAACATTCAATGCATTCCTATGGAGAAAAATTAAATCGGTTTGCAGGTAAGCAATCGGTCTTTGGGGTTGAGTTTCTGGGGTTAGAACAAGAGTTCCTCTAGTGTCAAGTAAGCGCTCAAAAAGCACTTACAGCAGCACTAGGGCAGCGAGGTGCAGAGTGCTGTTCCCCAATGTTAGCCTTTGGGCAGGGGGGCCGTTGGTGGCTGCTCTCGGGCAAGCCACTGGGTTGAGGGAGCAAAGCTTCTAGGGTTAAGCTTAGGGCACTGGGGGACCCGAGTTAGCACACAGGGTGTGCCCACAGTGGCGGTGGGGTGCAGGGTGCTGATTTGGCGTCAGGTGCCCTTTTGTTTTCAGTGGGAGTTGCCAGTTTTCGGTATTGGCTGCAGGCTCGGTCCAGGAAGTCTTCCGGGAGGAACCAATAGCAGGGCTGGTAAGTTGGAGGGCATGGGGATGTAGGTGCGCCTCAGGTCCTCTTTTCCAGGGCAACTGGATGCAGGAGTGCCTTTTGAGGTCGGATTGCACCATACCGGACCATCGCGGTTGGGAGGGGAGTCTCCATGCAGAGGCTGCAGGTGACGTCGGAGAGTCCTGGATGGGGCAACCCACAGTGGACTTGGACTCTGGTGCGCTGGGGGACCCCGCTGGTAGTGGTGAGCCACTCTGACTTGGACCATAGGCTACTGGTGCAGTGGTGGCTGCAGGCCTCTGGTTTCTTTGTCTTCAGCAGACTTGCAGTCCTTCTTTAGAGACTCTTTGGAACAGAGCTGCTGTTCACAAAGAATCCGGTCTTAGTTGAAGGCAGTCAGTCCTCCCAGGGCTTCTGGAGGTTGCTGGCTGCAGGACAAGGTGACGTTTGGCGCAGGATCTCTGGAAACTGCAGATGGGCCGGTTGGGTCAGTTCTTTTCTGCCATCTCCTCTGCGTTGTGTCTTCTTTCGTCCTTCGTAAGATGCGGGAATCTGCCTTCTGATTTCAGGGCTGCCACCTAAATACTACATTTAAGGGGCATTTTAGGGGTCTCGAGGTAGTAGCCAATGGGCTACTGACCATAGGGTGACTACACCCTTGGTGTGCTCACCCCACATGGGGGAGTGTGCACAATATTTTATCCTGATTTGAGAGTGCCTGCCATCTGCAAAATCGCGGGCACTGAAGAGTGGGCTTCACCTCGCCTCCCACTACCTGAGGGGTGGGGTTGGCAGAGGTGGGCACACCTTCTAGGCCGCTATAATTTTTTCCTACCTAAAAGGGGGTGAGACAGGAAGGGGGGCTGCTCCTGATAGCAGGAGAAGCCGGGGGTTGCGTTACAAAGGTGCAAGGCCTTTCAAGTTTGCCTAACACACCTGGGGAAGGTGTGAACACCTCCACTAAGGAAAGGCTTTGTGTCTGGGCCCAGGGAGCGACGTCTCCCACCCCAGGGGTCCAGAAACTTGTCTCATGGTGGCAGGCTGGTGTCTACCAGTCAGGGAACCCACCAGAGGATGGTTGTTTTTCAGGGGGCATCTCAGAGATGTCCTCAGAGTGCATTGTATAATAAATCCCACACTGGCATCAGTGTGGGTTTATTACGCTGAGAAGTTTGCTACCAAACTTCCCAGAACTCAGTAAAGCCATTATGGTGCTGTGGAGTTCATAATGGCAAACTCTCAGACAATATACTCTTTATGGCTTTACTACACTTACAATGTCTAAGAATGGACTTAGACACTGTAGGGGTACAGTGCTAATGCAACTGTACCCTCACCAGTGGTATAGTGCACCCAGCTAGAGGGATGTCTTACCAATACCATAGGCAGTGGGTTGCACACATGTGTGTGTGCCATGTTAACTCTTCACTTTTCTCTGCACCAAAACACACATCCTGCAATGGTAGTGTGTGTGTGTTAAGGTACAGGACTTCTAAGGGTGGCACAATATGTGCTGCAGCCTTTAGAGGCCTTCCCTGGTCAAGGTGTCCTTAGTGCCCATGGTACATCTCACAAGGGACTTACATGTGCCAAGAGAGGTGTCAATTGGGGGTACAAAGGTGCAGTTTTGGGAACTAACACAGGCCCTGGGAACCTGATTGGCAGGGACCCAGGGCACATCAAGTTAAAGTGCATCAGAAATCTGGCAAAAAGTGTTGGGGGTGTTATTGCAAAAGAAACCCACTTTCCTATGCAAAATATATGCAGAGGACTCCTCCTACTGTTATTAAAAAATTGTGTATGGTTCTGCTAACACCATGATTGTAGGGAAGAGGAAGGTTTGGACTTCCCTATGTATGTAGTGATATTTGGAGAGAGCTATATAAACCTGAGGATAATTCTTAAAGAGAAGCATATTACCTACACAGAGCCCCTTAAGTGTATGCATTTTGGACAAACATGTTGAAACTGTATTAAGTGTTTTACTGGAGTACCAAGCGAAGGGGCTGGCCCTGGCATGTAGATTCCATCTATATTGTCATGAGGATGGAGCTTGCTTTCTATTTTGACGGTCATCGTTAGGATGACTGATGGAGGCAGTGAGATGACAGAGGTTGAATCAGTGGCTTCCAATATTACAGGCCAACCAATGTGTTTGAGGGCTCTATTCAATGAAGTTATGTATTCTTTACCAACATAAACAAAAAGTGGGCATCGTATGTCTTATATACCACTAAGGAGAATTGCACCGGTTAAGAACAATAAAAATAATGCTTCCCCCTCACAGTAGTGTCCCCAGTACCATATTGCCCAGAAATCTGGTCAATCAGTGAGTCCCTCCTGACATCAGTGGTGCATATCCAGTTTGTATAGTTTGTGTGATGCAAACACGAGGGAGTCAACGATAAACCGGTATCAATATGTCAGCACTGCTTTGTAAAGTCTACCCAGTTCCACTAACTTGTATCAATCTTCTTGTATGAGAATGCTGATAAAAATTTTCATGTTTCTCCACTGTTGCCCAACTGCATTGTGAGCAGGCGGTCTGTCTAGTCCACTGGGGAAGTACATTAAGTTGACGCCTGACTGTTGTTTCCATATCTGTTGGTGTCCCTGAATCCAAGAAGCGTTCAAGCTTGTCTTTGTCATGGAATTCCATTGTCTAAACATCGCACGTGATCCGCATATTAGCCAGCTCCAAGAGGCCAAAACAAATCTCCATCTTCTTGAGCCTCACCCTTTGCACCAGAAAGCGCTTTCTATTTTGCAAAGTTTCAGTCGAGTAGTCCTGTAAGGCCAAGTCTTTGAGGTCTTGTGAGATGAATGCACCTTTACGCTTCGGTTCTTGAAGTATCCGGCACCCTTGTTGAGACTGGACGAAGCACAGTATAATTTGTCTCAGGGTAGTGGCTCGAGTGTGGATTATATGAGTATGCTGCAACTTGAGCAGGGAATCAACCATTTTTTAAGTGGAATGCATTAGAGAAAGGTGATCACGTCACCCTTTTTCTGATACCCCAAACCACAGAAAGACATATATTGTTTCTGAGAACCCTCCCCTCCAGCTCAATGAGCGTTGTTTGTATATGCCAGTGATCTTGCTCCAAGGCAATTGCCTTAGTAATTGTTCGCTCCACCTTCATCACCCTCTCCCATGTCGCCATAAGGCAGGTGTTGAGCCCTGCAATGTCTGTTCTAAGTGGCGTTATTTCTTAAGAGGTCCTTGTTGTGTTTCCTCCAATAGGGAATACCGACATTTTGAGTGCAGCGAACTCCTTAAAATGTGACCAGGGCAGTGTCTTTTGAAATGCTGTTCAGTGTTGTCGTTGTTTTGGCAGTGGTTTTGCCCACAAACTGTCTCAGGAAACATCAACTGCCATTCATGTTTCAATATGAGGGGGGGTGTATTGACAACAGAAATGTCCTTATGAGCGCCCCTCCGGCTATTGGCTGTGTTTGCCTACGTTTTAGAGGTTTTATTGCAGTATTCAGTTGGGCTTCATAAAACAGTCGCCTTCAAATGAGAAGCACTATGAGAAGCAGCTTTAATAAAAGCAGATAGGCTTATGGTGTATTCATGGGGACTTACACCAGTTCTCCGCTGTCATAAATAGCGTTTAACACTATGATATAAATGTATACCAATTGTAAGGACGCCAGAATTATGGTTTCCTATTGCTTAGGGCTGGGCAACGTGTCTGCCTGTAAATTTGCATTGACAATATACAGCATTGAAGATGATGCCCACGTACTGAGAATCAAAGACTATGCATTAATTGCAGGTTGGTCTTTCCAAATGGCCATTACATCATGAGCTGGTCGTCCGTAATATGGAGAGTGGTGACCTTTCAGAAAATGCACCATGTTGATAACACCAGTGAAACTCTGCACCCAATATGGTTGCTGCCTACACCTGTCCCCTTTCTGGCTCTATTGCTGCCTACCAATACCCCTTCTTTCCCGCCAGTGGTTGCAATTCACCTCTGTCAGCTGGTATGTCAATCAGCTGGCCCGCTCACGGTCACTCTGAAGTTTGGTCTAGGCCCACGTCATGCTCCTTACTGCTCACAGGGTCCAAGGGATGCTCTCTCTCATGCCAGTCAGGGTTTCAAGGCATTAAACCTCAGGCAGCCGTCTGTTTCTGCCTTCTAAATATGCCTCACAAGCACGGGGTACCCCGTAAAGGTTATGAGATGTTAAAATGCTTTCTAAAGCGCACAACTGCCCCAGAAGGGGCCTCCCTGTGCTAGTCAATGGATAGATCATCAACCTAACTGGAAAACAGCCAGGTTTTCATCTGATTCCAGAATTTAAGTGGTCCTGAATCTGCCAAAGGTTGGGTGGCATGGAGGTCCATAGGGTCGGAGCTAAGACTCAAAAGGAGCAGCCAACCATGCTGGCAATGATGTGGGACAGGTTTATATCAGCTTTCACTGTATGTAGATGTGCATCATGGGAGCTAGGCTAGGTGCTCCTTGCTTAAAAGAGATTTTATGGGAGAGGCATATGGCCTTGAACTCAGTGCATTTGCTGATGGGAACCCAATGAACCTTGGACAAAAGATGGGAAGTGGAGCTGAATTTAAGAAGGGATAAAAGCAGTCTAGAGGTGGCGACCTGCAATTGGTTCAGATCAGACTGTATTGTGCCCAGATACAGGATGTTGCAGTAGTCAAGATGTGAGATGACCAAGAATTGTACAATAAATTTGCCTACTTGCTAGGAGTTGAGTCTGAAACTTGGCTTAAGGATCCTAAGAATACCAAAACATCTTAACTTGGGTTTCAAAGGATAAAGTATTAGCCATCCATACCCCAAGATTTTTCACCCATGATTTTGGGTTGGGTGGGGGGGGCATAGTATTTCTTACCACCATTGATCACTCCAGAGATGGGTGTGCCTGCCCAACAGGAGGATCTCCGTTTTATTGGCATTGAGTTATAAGCAATTTTCATACATCCATCCCACGACCGCTGTTAAGCAGTTTTTAAAGTTGATGCAGCTGCTGGTTGATTCTGCTGACAAGGAGATACTCAGTTGAGTGTCATCAGCATGACACTAGTGAAATTCCAAAGGACTTCACTAGCACAGCCAGGGGTCTGACGTAAATGTTAAAAAGGGTGGGGCTAAACACCGATCCCTGGGGACGCCATTTGCCAGCTGTCTTTGGGATGAAGATGACGAGGGGATACAACTTGAAAAAATCACTCTTGTTTAAAAGAAAAAGAGTGAAAACCAAGTCAGCACTTTGCCCTGTACCTCCAGTTAAGAGAGGTGAGATAGTAGAATCACACGATTGAGAGTGACAAAGGACACACTTAAATGTAGGAATATCAGAGCCTGGGTTATGCCATCATCTCCAGACCTGCGAAGGGCTTCAGTGATTGTTAAAAGAGTGGTTTCAGTGCTGTGTGATGGTCAAACCCAGTTCTAATATTTGATTTTGTTCTAGAAATTTGTTTATGATATTGCTTACATGCATCTCCATGACATTGATTAAAAATTGCAGGAGGGAGATTGAACAATAGTTTCTGGGTGTGTGCCATCTAGCGAAGGCTTTTTTCAACAAGAGGGATAACCTTGGCATTTTTCCATGATATTGATACTACTGCAGTACTCAGGTAGATATTGGGTACCCAGAAAGATAGCTGTAATACACTCTTGAAATTTTAAAATGCAGTCAGGTTTCCATGGCTCTCCGGAGATCTAGATTGTACTTGATGTATTAAGTTTGAAATAGTGTCCATGTCAAGCAAGACCAGTAGATCCAATGGTGGCCATTGCATGTGGGTAGGCCTTGTGTCAGGGGAGGGAGGCAAAACTGCCTCCTCTTCCTTGTTGAAATGAAGAAAGATATAGTTGACCTTATTGACAAAGTAATCAGCAAGTTCTTCACAGTGACTGTTTGAAGCCGCTGCTAATCCGGGGGTGGATGCAAGTTTAGTCAGGCTATTAACAATAGAAACGATTTCCCAGGAGGGATTACAGATTTTTTTTTTATTCTGTCTGCAAAATAGTCAGCAGGCGCTCTTTTAATCAATGTCTGGTAGCATTTAATTGTTCCCATATATTGAGTTGATGAGACTATCATAAGATATGCGCCACTCACGCTCTAGTTTTTTACAGTGCTTCTTTCCCAGGAGCAGTATTTTGGTGAACCAGGCAACTGAGGGCTGTTTCCTAATTCTGTAGGACTTGGCCGGGATAAAATGATCTAATGCAGTGATGAGTCATGCTTTTGTGCAAGACTCTGCCCGATCTATCTTAGAGTCCAGTTAGGGGACCCTACTCTCAATGAAACTTGAAAAGGTAGATGGGTCCAATTTATGTCATTGCAACTCAGAAGTGCTAGTAGTGGTATTCATAGTGCTAGAAAGGTCTATGGTCATAGGCACTATGTAGTTGTCTGACAAGGTCACGGGGATAGAGACATTTGTTAGAAGGAAAGACATATTACAAAAAAAACAGGGTCCAACAGACGGCCGGTCAAATGAGTGGCCTGATTTACTAACTGGGCTACCTGCTGGGTAGCAAGGTCATTGGTAATATCTTGGATTTCTTTGTCATTGATTAAATCAAGGTGCAAATGTAAGTCTCTGATGATGTTGAAGTTAGACAGTTGAAGCGAGAATGAGAAATTCCCTGAACTGTTTAGAAGGGCCAGGAGGTCTGAAAATCAGAAGGCCTGAGAAGGTGATAGTTTTATTAATGGATAGTTTATATAGCATAATTCCCAGTTCTCGATAAGTACAGGCGACAGAGTGCACTCAATATTGGTTCTATGAATAATCGCAATGCCACACCCACTGCTTGTATGCCTGTCACACCTTTGAATGTGGTAGGCCACAGCAGGTTCAGCATGTGTGGAGTGGGTGAGCCATGTTTCCGTGAGAAATAGAACATCAAGCTTATGACCCAAAACTAGGTGAAATATAGCAGCATAGTGCCCGACCAGCGAAAAACAGTTAATGCTGTGCATTTTTTAAGTTAGTGACATAGATTTAGATATAGTTAGTTACTCATGCCTCGGCTAAGCTAGTGCAGAGCGCCAAAAGGGTCCATCTGCCATCTTACTTTGGCACCAGGTTCCTCCCCCTTTTGCTTTTCAACTTTGGCTGGAAAGACCAGGTCAGTCTTTTAGTCCTTTGGTTCTTTCAGGTTCTGTACTCTTTGTATGAGGTCAGTTAATTATAGTAATCACTATTTTTAGTCATATGTAGTTTTCTGACATTTTTTCATGACAATGTAATTTGTGCACCTTAACCTACAAATCCGGAAGTTTCCTGGAAATCTGGAACTGCTTTCTCTCTTCCTATCTTCAGTGGATCACCTTCTTCTGGACCTGCTCTGGGAGAGAATAATTGTTCAAGGATCTGGAGGTATGGCCGTCTTGAATGCTTTTTTCTATGATTCAGTTGGTTCTGTTCGGTTGTAGAGTGTTTGGATCACCTTGATGTTTGATTTCTTGCTCTGGGTCTCTTATTGGGCCACCTCCTGCTCACATAGGGTAGAACTACACAGCTCCCTGGAAGGGGGGAGGAGATTCTCTCTTGCTACTTAATCACTCTGTGTTTTTATTCCACTGACCATGCTTATTCACTTTTTGTCCAGATGTTTGACATGACTTTTTTCTTCCCCTGCTGTTTCTGGTATCCTACAACTGTTTGATTACGTAATGAGGTGGCCATGAAATCATGTCGCTCCTTGTGTGGACCAGAGTGGATATTTTTCCAAGAGGAACTGCATGAACTTGTTTTCCTTTAGTGTCTTTTGGATTTTAGTACACATTCAGTTGGACATCTAATGTCTAACCCCCTCCTTCCATTTCAAGGCAGGTTTTTCCCACCAGTTGTACAACTTGGTGTCTCTGGATTTGCTCCATCTGCTCGTGAGAGTTGCCTATGGTTTTGTATACTTCTGATCCTTGGTTGTAACAGAATGTTTGGTTTGCTTTAAGAAATGGGGTCTCTCTCAGGATGATGCATTTTAAATGCAGGTCCTCCTCAGGGAGGCCTGGAGGGTTTGGCATGTTTGAGGATGGTTCTTTACACTCATCAAGAATTTGATTCACCCCTGTTTTATCAGTGGTCTGGTATGGATGGTGCACTCAGTACTGTTGGTTGTGCTTTGTCCAGAGGAATAGGAGGCTGTGGGATCCTGAACTTTGGGTGTAATTTGTGTCACATATTCCTGCAGAGTGTCCTTTTATGTACCTGTGTCTCTGCTCAATGTAGTTTTCCATCATCAGTGCTGCTGAGTAACTACTCTAGCTGTTGGGGCTCCACTGCTCAGATGTCAAGGGGAGACATTCCCCATCTTCTCTCCTGCTAACAGGCTAATGTAAGAGGATGTTCCAGTTCAACAGCAGAATAGGGTTGTCATCACAACCGGTGATAAAGGGCACAGTTGGGTGGCCACCTGCGGGTCCTTTCGAGCTTCATTCTCCCGGCTCAAGATGGAGTGTCATTACTCTTTTTTGGTGTTGTAGTAGTAGCTGCCTTTTGATCGTGGTAGTTGCAGCCTCATCTCATACATTGTTGGTCACTGCTACCTCCCAGCTTCCTTTCCCCTCTCTAAAGTGGTTTAAGCTTATAAGAATTTCATTGTGTATGTCTCCTGCTGAACTGGGCAGAATTCCCCTTCTCTCTCGACAACACAATTGCATGTGCTAGCCATCAAGCAGCCAGTTGCCCTCTGCTGAGTTTTTCTCCCATCTCCCTGCCCATCTGTTTTTTAGTCTTTCTTCAAATGTTCTGTGTGACATGGGGGCAGGTCAGTGCTGGCTGTATTGAACCTTTGGCACTTTGTACATCATTTGTTTTGCATATAAAGGTTGAAAAGATTCTTGCTATTCTACCTTGAGATTTTAGTGGTAGGCAATCAGAGATGTCTGAGGTTGATTTGAACGGACTGGCACTTTCTGCTCTGTAGCTCCTCTGTGGTTGATCTGTGACATGGCTCCTGCCCAGAGCTCATGTTCTTCACTGGGATATATTTCTGATTGAGAGTGCTCCGCATTTCTCTTCTTTGGGAGATTTTCCTTGAAAAGGATACTCTAATGGGTCAATTTGTCTCAGCCATCATGGCTGCTGTGCTGGAGTATTTTACAGACAGGTTAGCTAAGTTAGTCTGTTCTTCCCATCAGTTCCCTTGGGCAAGTGGTGAGCTAGGTTTTTGCTCTTCCTTCTTTCTGTCACAACCAATTAGGGCTGTTTTTCCCTGTCTATGTACAGTGTGATTTGCATCTCCCTGTTTGGGTGACAGGGTATAATCCTGGTATTTGTCAAGTACGGGTGTGCTTCGACGCATTTAAGCAGATTGGATGTTCTGTCATGTGATGGTTCAAGTCTGTGAATTTTTCAGCCTACTGTCTGTGTTCTTGTTTAGCCTCTTAGGTTGAGATGGTGCATAAACTGGAGTTGAAATTTGGTTCCTAGGTGTTCTCCTCTGTATCTTTAGGTTGATTCTTTGTTGTGTTCGGCTGCAGTGCAGATTTCACATGTACTTGTAATTATTTGGTATTTCATGGAAAGTCTCCATGTCCAGTGGGTGGCATTGGCTTGGGACATCCTCGCACTGTAAAGGAGGAGACAATGCATTAACCCTAGGATGTAATTTCCTATTTAGTGCTAAACTTAAATACTACAGGAACCATCTTCCTTGGCCTATACCTTAAATACCCTTCCCTCCTTCCTTAGTGAGTCTTGCCTTTCATCCAGAACTATTGGCTTTGACCTAGTTTCAACGCCTAGTGTTGCAGGTTTGGCTGTTTGTTATCCACCCATCATTGGACTCGGTTTCTTCTCGTTATTATCCAAATTGTAATGTCCTGATTACTTAGCAATAATTTCACTACTATGAGTATAAGTTCTTCTGAGTGGCAGAAATCATGTTCAGTCCCACCATGGCAGGCGACCTACTACCTATGTAGAGATCTTCGGCTCTCAGATTGAAATCTTTTTGCCAAGAAGGGAGCTATTTCCACAGTGGATCGGTATAAAACACTGAAGGGTTGCTGCGTAGGTGCAAGGAGTTTTCTCCCTGCTAATGGGACTCATTCTACATTTTCTCTGCCTGTGTCTGCCATGCTGGACATTGGAAAGGAAAAAGAGTGACAGTAGTACCACCCTCAGTGGGGTGATACAACCTTCACTGTGATCTGGTGGTCCCTTGATGGTTGGGTCACCAGTACAGAGGTTTACACCGGCAGAGGCTCCGCTGATATAAACCTTGTGCTTACCACAACTCTTACTGAGTATTAGGTGCAACATTCCTAAACTAGTAAGGGAGAATCTTGTTTTGGGAATAAATAAATAAAACATTTTGGAAAACATTTTTATAAAAAACATGCGAGGCTGTGCGGCAAAAACACTTCTCAAAGAATTGTTATGTTATGTTATGTTATGTTAATTTATTTCTTCTATAGCGCACGGCTACTCCATGGAGCATCCCGGCGCTTTGGCGAAGAATATCCGCAAATAAAAACAACCACACAACAACAGAAGGCAAACAGAAAGAAAAAAAGAGATCTATTTAGTATAGAGCCACGTTTTCAAATCTTTCCTGAAAGCAAGAAGACTGGGAGCCTGTCTCAGGGATAATGGTAGATCGTTCCAGGCCTTTGGTGCTAGATAGCGAAACGACCGACCTCCCATTCTCGCACGCCTAATTGCAGGAACTGTCATCAAGGATAGACAGGATGACCTCAGGCTCCTGCTCGGTAGATACCGGGAGAGACGTTTTCCAATGTACTTAGGGCCTGTGCCGTGTAGAGCTTTAAAGGCCATAGTCAGGCTTTTGAAAAGAATTCTCTTTGCGATAGGTAGCCAGTGTAAGGTGTTCAGTAGAACAGTGGCACCTGCTCTTCTCGGGAGTCCATAGATGGCTCGGGCTGCCGAGTTCTGAACTACTTGCAAACGGGTCAAGAGATATTTTGGTAGACCCAAAAAGAGTACGTTTGCGTAGTCCAGTCGAGAACCAATCAGGGCCTGAACAATTATTTTCCTATGATCAAATGATACTAAGGGAAGAAATTTCCTCAGCATCCGCAAAAAGCATTTTCCTGAAAGACACGAGATGTGAGGCCCAAAGGACAGATCACTGTCCACTATCACTCCCAAGTTTTTGGCCTTGAAAGACACATTGTCAGGAGGAAACATGTCTTGTGGCCACCAAGATTTCCAATTAGGTTCGGGAGCGCAGCCAAAAAAGAGCAGCTCCGACTTGTCGGAGTTGCATTTCAAGCCATGACACCTAAACCACTCAAAGACCGCACCAAGACATCCCCTAATCTGTATGCAATTAAACGACCCGCCCCTATCACATGTGAATAGGAGCTGGGTGTCATCGGCGTATGATATGATCTGGGCGCCGAACGACTCCGCGACTGCCGCCAGAGGGGCCATAAAGATGTTAAAAAGCATGGGGCTAAGAATGGAGCCCTGAGGGACTCCCACCTCTAGCGGAGCCATGTCAGCGGAAAAAGGGGGCGCCCAGATCGTTTGCCGGCGGTCGGCCAGAAAAGATTTGAACCAGTTCCACACCGTTCCACGAAGGCTACATTCCCAGAGTCTTACAAGGAGGCCATCGTGAGGAACGGTGTCAAATGCCGCCGACAAATCTAACATAACTAGCATGGCCTTTCCCCCAGAATCGAGCACTTCCCTGATGGCATCAGTGACCTCGAGTAAAGCCGTCTCCGTGCTAAAATTAGCACGGAACCCGGATTGCGAAACGTGCAACAGGTCGTTTCCTTCGATGAAACTGGAAATTGTCCTGTGCACGTATCTCTCGGTCACTTTCGCCAGAGCAGGGAGAAGGGAGATTGGCCTGTAGTTGGCATGGATGAGGGGGTCCAAGGTAGGTTTCTTGAGCAGTGGTAGAATCATGGCGCGCTTCCATGCCTGTGGCACCACACCTGTAGACAAAGAAGAGTTCAACAGAGGGTTTAACAAGGCATTTAGGGCAGGCGCCACTTTCCCCAGATGTTTGGCCGGGCATGGGTCTAGAGGGGAGCCAGATTTCAAACCTGACAAAAGATCCAGAGATGTATCAAGATCCATAGGGGGAAATTCGGAGAGAAAAGGGCCTTGACCCTCCACAAGAGATGATAGAGGTAAATGACTCAGATCAAGTCGTGGGCAAGAGTAAGAGAGAGAGGCTTGAATAGTTGTAATCTTGCTAACAAAGAAAGTGGCTAGTTGTTTTATCCATGATTCATCATGAGTATGACTAGGAGTACAGGTGACAGGAGAAGTAAAGTCCTGAACCACTTTAAAAATTTCTTTGCAGACATTTTCAGCCTCATCAATACGACGTTCGTAGTAGGCCTTTTTTCCATCCCAGATTGACTGATGATAGGCTTTAACTACTGCTCGAAATTTCAATTTTTCTGTCGGATCATAGGCCCGCCTCCAAACTCTCTCAGCCCTTTTACAATCCTGCCTTTGCATCCTCAGCTGGGGAGTGAACCACGGGGCCGACGCTCTTCGCTCACCTGGTTTAGACTTCTTTTCGGGGATTAGGGTCTCACATCTGGCTATAAGCCATTTTTGGAAGAGAGCAAGATTCTCTTCCAAATTGCGCAAAAAAGGACAAGGAAAAGTGATGAGAGCCTCCGATAACATATCCGCCGAGAGCAGATGGAAAGGGCGCGAAATCCGGGTTGCCTCTATTACTTCTCTCTCCCGGGTGAGGGCAGTAACAGGCAAAGAAAAGGAGATTAAAAAATGATCTGACCAAAGTACTAAGAATAATAAGTAAGAATTGAGGCTGTGACAAGGAAAGTGTGGTCTTCAAGTTATGAATATTACCTATTAGTATTCTAGATTTTTCTTTTATGTCAAACATCAACATGTAAAGTTCTGTTCCTCTTGTGCTTGGATAAGACAAGGAAGAGGATTTGTGAATTGGGGTACTAACGGGGAACTCTGAAGACAGCAAAGGATTTCACTACACCAGTGAAACTCAAAGTGGAACTCAAAGTACCGCCCTTTACAATACGGGCTCCTGGTCATCAGCAGCACTATTTGACTGTTCCATAAGCTATTCACATAAACCTTAGACCATGAATTCAAAAGGTTCACTGGCTTTATTAAGCTTAATTCATATTATTTGTATACACAACACAAGTAATCTTCTTTATAAATGTCTTGAGAAAAGAATCACAAGTGTAACAAAACAACAGTATCAGACATTGAACATTGTCATACAAAACTCATAATGACATGAAACATAACAAATTGGTAAGGAAGATCTACTACACAGATCATTACATAAACACAACATATACACATATGTATCAACTAAACCAGTCCTAGATTACCGTTATACACAAGGAGGACAATATCTTGTTGCAAGCTAAGCCTGCCGTCCTGCCTATGAAAATGAGACAGGGGTAAAAATTCATTAGAGTTCGAGTCTGCTAAGGGGGGCTATATTGGCGTATCTTGTCATGCATTACGGAGCTGCACTGACGATTTTCATTGGAGTGTGAGCCTGCTAAGAATTTAAAGTAACGGAGGGTTGGCAGTCATTCAAACAGATTCTGCCCTCACGAGCTTCCGACAGCACATCACATAAGGAGGATTGCGCACCATCTGTTCACAGATAACAGACCTGTTTCACGCCATCTGTAAAGAACCAAAGACCATGTCTGAGTCCTGAGAAGAACCCTCAAACAATCAGGGTTTGTAACGCATTGACTATCAAGCAAAGGGGATCATCCAGGTGTTGTGCCGCAAGAAATTGGACAAATGTAGTTTCCTACTTTTAGGCAACACCCATAGAATTTTAACCCCTTGCTCATTACCACAGGCAGGACGGTATGCTTTGCTTGAGACAAGATGCTGTCCTCCTAGTGTATAATGGTAATCTAGGACTGGTTTAGTTGATACATATGTGCATATGTTGTATTTATGTAATGATTTTTGTAGTAGCCTTCCTTACCAATTTGTTATTTTTCATGTCATTATGAGTTTTGTATGACAGTGTTCAATGTCTGATACTGTTGTTTTGTTACACATGTGATTTCTTTCCCAAGATATTTATAAAGAAGTTTACTTGTGTTGTGTATTCAAATAATATGAATTAAGCTTAATAATGCCAGTGAACCTTTTGAATTCATGGTCTAAGGTTCATGTGAATAGCTTATGGAACAGTTCCCCTGGACACTTTCTTCGTTTCCAAATATAGAGTGGTCCAGTCCAGGTTGTTTAGGACCCAAGCCTTGCTTGTTTACACTGTTTATTTGAATAAGCACTAACATTCAGAACATTGATAAATAAACAAGCAAGGCATTCATTAATATGCAGGAGCGTTTCACCCTAGTACGTCAAGTCATATCACTGCATTGCAAGGCATTTTTTTTCAAAGCAAATGTTTTCAAAATGAATTTAGAAACATTCCGGTTTCCCCCCCACCCAGACAACAATGCCATAGTAAAATTAGGAGACAAGACAAAGCAGTTGTCATGTGCACCCTGTGGATGGCCTGGGTTACTAATATAGAAAGACAACATTATAGTTTATTAAATCTATTAGAAGAGACAGTTTTGCACAGTGCGCATCCTCAACTCATGTATTTCAAGGTCCACTTATATGTGATCATGAAGAAAAATTCGACAAAGTTGAAAAAGCAGTTGCTTAGGATCACACAATTTGGTAAAGTGAGAAAGCCAGGATTGATCCCAGTTTTTTGGGGTTTCACATTATGGAATTCAGCCACTAGATATACGTGCTTTGATTCCTTTATGCCCATCTTACACCCCACCCAAACATCCCAGCCCGACAGCCAACCTGCTGACAGACAGACCAAAGGCCATGATGTGTGGCCCCTGGTAAAATGTTTGCTTGTACCCATGCCCTAAACTCAAGTGATGATAATAATAAAGAGACTATGACGAGGAATTGCCCAGACAATTTGCATCAAAATGGGACAGTTTTATTGGATGATTATTAGGGGACGACAGCAATGAGTGTTGCTTACTGTGGATTCAGGAGAACTGTTTTCTAATCTTGGTTTACATCAAAACATATGGTTTGCACTTTTGCTCCCCCCATCCCCTGGAAAATCATCTCAAATAAGGAGCTGTTCCAATTTATTGTAAACTTTGCAATGTATGAGAATTGTACAGTCGTCACCAGATCTAAACTCAATTTCATACTAGCCCCCGGAACTATTTGGATTTCCTGAACATTTGCTATATTGTTTTAACTACCAATGAAACTGGTTGAGGTCTCTTATTTTTCTGTGAATATTAGAAGAGGGCGAGACATGGCCTAGCTTTAAAAAAATCAGTGATGTGTAAGGCCATTCAACTCAACCATAGCGTCTATTGTAAACAGTTTCTGAATTCAGGCTCAGCTGGAGCATGTGTAACTTAACATAGAATTTGTTTGACAAATGCAATGATGTAAATTCACATACTTTTTGTGGATGCTAGAAACAGACAGTTTCCTTCATTAAGCAATAGTCTGATCATGGTCACCTTCAGCGTCACACCAACAAAATGGAAATATACCACAGCATGGCTGCAACCAGGGCTTCCACATAGCATTATACAAAGAGAGCTGCTGAGGAACCGGCGTTATGGTCTTCTGATGGTCTGCTACGGCCTGGTCAATTCTTTTTATCAGCTCGAGGAAACGGGGCTCGGTATCTTCAGAAATGGGTCTATCCTCAGAGGGATCTTTGGACAGGTCGTAGAGCAATGGAGGGTAGTGATGGGCTACAAAGGGCCCATCACATTGGCAAAACATTAAATCAAAACAGCCAACACCCCCTTCTGGGTGAAATATTGGAGTGATATAATGAGCCTTCCATATTGCACCACCTATGAAAAAAAATAGTTAGAGATATTGAATCTTTTAAAAATGGTGTTCCTCTGTATCTCACAAGACAACCATTACAAAGCAAGATAGTGAACACATTGGCTCCAGTCTATTCATCATCATGGTAATACTTTCATTTGGTTTATTAGAAAATGAACCATACAGAAGCAATAAATATACATCACAGCAATACATATCATATAATAATGCCAAATACACTAATTAGAACCATAAGAAGAATATCATACAAAATAATTAATACAGCACTCCAAATTAGGAGTGGTAACAGTTCATTAATAATCCCAATTTAATGGGCTCTTTCAGAAACCCAACCCCAGAACAACAAATATGCTCTGTAGATAATTGTCAAAATAAAAAGGTTTTAAGTATAACATGAACGCCTTAAATGTGGAACTATAAATCTGTCCCCCTAAGAGCTTAACATCTACAAAAATGTATAAAGTGCATAGTGTCCAGTGCTAGGCTGAATCACTCCCACAAGATGGCAGCCTCTCAACCTTGTGCCATCCTCCAAGTAGCAAGCAAGCAGTATAACATGCCTAACCTAAATCTAGTCAAGAGATATTTAGCGTTTATACTGTTCACCATGGCCAGATATGGCTCCTTCTATGGGGTGGATTTCACCACAGCATGCGCAGGAACTGTAGGTTTAACTAATTGCTTCAGCTCCCTCATGTCTTTCCTGTAAGCATAGAAAATAAATTAAGTTAATTTCATATGTTCTCTAGTAATGCTATAAGGGTCATTATATAGATATGGTCGCTCAAGAGCACAGAACATCTGTGAGCTGCATTCAATTGCAAGCAGTCTCTTGTAATAATCTTATTGCTGGATGATCCACTCGTGACCCAACATATAACCATCTAGAAGGGGGCCATGACATTGGAAATACATCCCACACAGAGTTCCAGGTGAGCTATATATGCCAGAGTGGTCTGGGTAGGAACAGGAGTCGCCTAAAAACGGAGTTCTCCGCCATTTGTAAATAGATGGATCCTCATAGCCCCAAATGTCGCTCTCATAAGCAGCGGCAGAAAGACACTTTACTTGATAAATTGAAATAATGGTTGGAAGTGGCTTATTACCCTGCTTGGCGGTGAAGTCGCTGACTGCTGAGATGGACCTAATCAGTGAGAATTTAATGGACCATGATCCGTCTATTGCTTTTAAACAGACAAATGTATATAGGCCTCAATTCTAATGCAAAATGGTTGATTATTAAATCCGCTTTTTAGATTAATCCTGCACTCGATATGTGTAACCAACTAGTAATTTGGGTGTTAGTAGTCTAAGTAAAAGAAGGTGATTCTTTCATGTATGCATTGGGTGTGAATAGAATGTCTTTGAATTGAGCCTGGTAGTAGGTGTCTCTCTTTTTTTTGCCTGTTGGCACACATCTGTGGCAGAGCTTTCTTTTTTTGAAACAGCAATAGGTTATTCAAGCACATGTGCTTCTTTGGTCTCTTTGTGCACCCATACAAGCTATACGTTTCCCCCACCACCACAATCTGGGTATGTATTGGCGCAAACCAACATCATTATCCTATTAAAACATGAACAACTAACACAAAAGTGGAGATATTTTATTTAAAGTTTCAATTTACTTTTTCGCACTATTTTATTGCATATGAAAAGCTGGCTTAGGGTAACTGTCTCTTTTGTAGTTATGGCCCTTGCTATGTCTGGAATCATACCACACCCATATATCATCTAAGCATCCTAAGGTTTGTAGAACCTGGTGCCATAACTTTCTCACTGATTTGTTGGCAAGGAGATTACTTTGAAAATGAAATGATTTGTAGCATTTGTTTTTAAATTGATTGCTTTCCCAGCCAGTTTTCCTTCCACTGGAACACAACTTGCCAAGGCTTGACCCACATCTGTGTTCCCCTGATTTTCTAGGGATTGAGGTACCAGAAAGTAACTTTGAATCAATATCCCAACACTGGACATCAGGTAATGTTTTAGAAGGAAAGGCTTTCATAGTTGTTTCTGCAGTATTTCAGCCCATGTTGACTACCAACCCTAGATATTTGTCATAAAGTAGCTACAGAGGGAAATCTGGGATGATGCAGCTTGTATGATCCCCAGCTGGTTTGATTAACAAGAATGCACTGAAAATGTCAAAGTGTAGGTACAAAAATCTTAATTTCTTCACGTTCCCCTGACAGAAAACTGCAGAAATTCCAGTGAAAGTCCCACCATTCAATATTTCCACACTTCTCCTGATAGAAAAAGTACCCCACATGTCAGTAGGCCCACTGCATGGGATAGGAATAGGCCAAAACTTGAACAATATGAAAATACCATTGACAATACACGGATTTCACTCAGTCAAAGTTTTTGCCAGTATCTTTTCTTTATGGAATTCCCACCCATGCACGTGAGATTTAAAAAAAAATCTTTTTATTGATTTTAATCACAGGTAGAGTGCATTGATCTACAGCAAATTTCCATTCCACAATGCATCAAACAGGGATATTCCCCAATTTAGGGAGTCGGCCAAGTAGTTGTAGATATCAAAGACTTTTAAACAATCACATACATGGGGAAGAATTATGCGAGCAGTTCCATCACTTACTTACATTCCACTATGTAAGACTGCACAAATGACCTGCAGGCATTCCACTATGCAAGATTTAACTGTTTCTTCAATAGTTTTCACTACCACCTTCGAAAATGACCACACGTGGCTAGGCCTTAACATTTGTGCTAGTGTCCATAGCTCTACACATTTTCTCCAACCCAAGGTGCCTGCCCGGGTGTCCCCAGTTTTGCCTGTGTATAGTGCCAGATCTTAAAAAGAGCCTCTTTTCCCTCATATTTCCTGTGAAGGTGTTGACTTTTGTAAGAATGTCATCTCACTGTTCTCTGTCAAGGGTTTTCCCCAATTCCCTCTACAGGCCCTCTGGAACCAAAATATTTCTCCTGATTTCGGGGTATTCAGTAAACAAATGCAGGAAATTCAATATCCCCCCTCATTGTAGTCAACAAAGAATTTCTCAAAACGGCATAGAGCGGTTTGTGATTGGTTTTTAACCAGAAGCTGTTCAAACTAGTGCAGGACTTGAAAATATCCTAATTGCTCAGATTTTTACAGGTTAAAGTCCCCTTTGGCTTATTAGAAGATTTTAGCCTTCTCTCATTAGGCCTGCCCACAATGGTGTATAGCCCCCCATCTTTCCATGTTGGAATGCTTGCCTGTCAACACCCGGTGCGAATTTCTCATTTTCCCACAGTGGTGTGAAAGGAAACGCATATGTTTGTAAGCCTCTTCTTAGACATACACCACCAACAATCTCTGGGTGGCACCTGCAAAGGAGGTGATGCATCGTTTGGGGCTCTGTGTGCTTTCATGGTCCATTAGACCTCACAAAGTGACTGCTTGGTGTGTGATCAATCGTACACCTTCCATTATCTGTTTCCATTCTAGTCTACTCAATTAAGTAGCACAGGTGTAATATTTAGAAAACTTGGCACACGTTGTCCATCCTGTCTTCTCCCCATTTGAGTTCAACCTTGCTAATTCTCGCTCTTTTTTTCTGCCATATAGACAAACATACTTTGCATATTAGGTATGTATTTTCTGTTTAGGCACTGCACTACTATTTAAAAGATAAACAAGCTTTTAGGAATGATAGTCATTTTAAGGACTGCAATTTGCCCGGTCAGGAGACAGGTTTGTTCCTCTATCTCCAATTTCAGTGATGTTTGTGCACTCCATAAATTCTAAGTTTATGTCCCTAGATTTTGCTAGTGATTTGATCAACAAACAGGAAACAATCCCCCTAAGGTCTTGATTGTTGTGTTTGGAGATTGAGACATTTGTCCCATCAGATTAGCATTAGCCGAAGCAGCGAGCTAACAGGGCCAGTTAAATAAAGCAGTATGTCATCCGCAACTTGTTTGAACTTGTAGCCTCCCAGTTTGACACACTTTGTTTGATTGGTCCCTAATACACTGTGCTTTTGGTTCAAAGTTGAGTGTAAATATGAGTGACTGGAGTGTGAACCTCTGTCCTCTTACTTTTTCTAGCCATTGGGATAGCATGTTATTCAGTGTAATTTAAGCCCTGGAGGAATGGTAATCTATCAACACCCAGTTAACAAATCTCACCCTACAGTCGATCTTGCCAAGGGTATTCTACAAAAAGTCCCTATCTAACCAGTCAAGGGCTTTTTCAGCAGTCAGGAGGACCAGCATACGTTTCCTATTCTTAATATCACGAGATTCAACACCATCTGCCTTCCAGGGGTATTACCTTCCCTGTCTGGGTGCACTAAGTTCCTTATAATGGCTTGCATGCGGAGTCATTATATTGGTTAGGATTTTTGCATCTATATCAAGTAAAATATTCTGTCTATATGAAGCAATGTTAGTGGTCACTTTGTTTAGTTATAAGAGAGATGATGGATTCTGAGATTGTTAGGTTTACCTTTCAAGCCTTTACTGCCACTTAAAAAAACTTCCCAGTCTCTAAATTCTTTAATATAGCAATAAGCTTGTTTTGTCATAAGTAAATTCAATAGAGGTAGAGCTGGCTTATTTTCTGATTCAAAATACAACATATCTAGCTTGGTTAAGAAGCAATTTACTATTTCCAACATGCTTATCTACCCTCTTAATTCCAATCATCTTCCTGTATAGTTTTGGGATTGTGTCCATTTGTGGGTCACCTCCTCTTCTCTCAATTTGCTCCTCTGTTTTACTAAGAAAGGCTCACCTAATTTTTTCAGCTGTGCAGCCTTCACTTTGAAGTTGCCCCTCAGTACTGCCTTCATAGCATCTCATAGGTTTGGTGCACTAAGTTCTCCATTGTTGTTAAGTCTAATACACTCCCTTATGCTTTGGCTACTGTTATTCACAAGCACCTCGTCACTAAACAGGGCGTAGATAAGGAATTACATCTATTCTGCCTCTTTCTGGGGGGGGGGGGGAGGAAAGCGGGTCTTTCAAATTACACAAAAGTGATCAATGATCCAACAAAGTTATGGGCCTCGGGGTCACCTCCTCTAACTCACACAGCAACATTTTACCTATGGGTATATGCTCTATTCAGCCACAATTCTTAAAAGATGCTGGTAATAAGCAAAATCGATCACCTGCATGTATCTGAACGATCATCTGTCCTCTAAACCAAATTTCTATAATAAATTACTTGGTGGATAAAATTACCACAGTTTCCCCACACTGGTTTAGTGTCTTATTAACCTTCCCATTCATTGTTATGTTTATATCACACCTGATTGCAATAGGTCTAACTTCCTACCTCCACTAAGAAATGGGGTCCCTGATTAGTGCTGTAGATTACAGTGAGGGTCAGAGGTCTGCCACCTTGTGTGCCTCTAACTGCCAACCGTCTCTGCACCCAGTCTTTCAATTGCACTTCTACTTGGAAGGTGGATGTGCAGTACATCAGTGTGCCTACTCCCATTGCTTTCATAACAGATGAGAAGGACTGTGTGGAAATTCCTTGGCTATAAGGCAGCACTGATAGGTTATATGTCAAAAAGGAGGGGAGAAGATGGATCAGAAGGAGATCCAAGGGCTCAGATTACCATTCACGGAAATTAGAGAATGGAAGGTCCAGCCACAGTCAGAGCCCCAAGGGACAGTGACAAGCAAAGACAGACTCTGCTGTTCCTAAAGGATAGAAGGAGGGAAAAGTGCGGTCACAGGAAAGGTAAAGGTAGTGGTCAGTGGAGTGCTACCCTGGGTATCCAATTTGTTGGTTTTAATGGCCTCACACACCCTTGCGAGTGTCATGCTTCATCATTGGCGTTTGCTCCTCGTCGGGCAGGCGGTGCAATGCCCAACGGGCTCACCCCAAAGAGGGGCTCTTTGGCGGAGATCTTTTTACCAACTGCCTATGGGTGAAGTGTGGGTGAGGGGCCTGAAAGGAAGGGATAGTGTAGATACGTGGATTAAAATGTGGCACAAGGTACCGGAGATCAATTTATTCTGGTGGTCCCCTGCCACAAGTAAAAACAGTGGGTAGCCTACGATTGTAGGAAATTAGGATTCCACGTCACGATCTAGGACTACTATAAATATTGTGAGGTCAACATGTTTCTCGCCTTTGCACAATGGCTGCGATTCTTCAGGACCTAATTAGTTACATCTATCTCTAGCAAAACATGACCTGGTTTAGTGTCAGTTAATATTTTATTATTATATAGTTGTACTACCTGTATGGGACAGCTCTTGCCTAGGGAGACAAAAGAAATCATTACCATAGTTCAGTGACAACAAGTGCCTTTTGTGACCGTGAACACGCCGTGTTTTTGTGGATCAAGTGACACATTAGCAGTGACATACTAGTGAGTAGTGGTGACCAGTATGTATTGACTTATATCACAATTCAACAAAACACAACATCCATAGATTAAAACCACAGTAAAAGTTAAAAACAGCAGCAGTTTCTTCAAAGTCTTAGGTCCAGAGACCTATAGTAAGGGTAACATGTTTACTCACCTAAAGGTCAAGGTGTATAGGTGTCAACAGTACCCCGTAGGTTAGACATCAAGGGGGGAGAACCATAGGGGTTTAAGGCTATACAGGGAACAAGCAAAATTGCAGGCTAAATGACTCATTTATCTTTATTAAACAAACGCCTGCCGGTGTTAGGATGAGGAAGGAGTGGCTGGCTATGAACAAGAGACACTGTGACCTCTCTGTATATGGAGGATCGAATGGCTTCGTGAGCCTAGTTGCCAATATATGCTGTTCGCTATTTCGATGGTTGATTCCAATGTTAACATAACCAAATGTGAGGCTTCATGTGCTTGTGAGGCTTCACGCGCTTGTTGGGAAGATACCCCAAAATAAATACATCTTGGAGTAGCGTCATGCACAACCCTTATCATGGATGTAAGTTAGAGGGAGGTTGGCTGTGGTTAACCCCCATCTATAGTTAGCTAAGGGCATTTAAGTCGCTTAAGTGGTGTGTCATCGGTCACTAGTTAACAAAGTGTACTCCCTGTATCACATCCGGGTTGAGGGTGGCCTGATCTTGGCTATATATTTTTAAGAAATGGTGAGCGTTCCCTCACAGTGCCCATATCGTGTTAATCGGAGTGCGCTTCGTGAGGCACATCTAGTATGAGCTCGCCAGAGTAGTTAAGGAAATGTCGAGCTGTTTTATGCTCCCTCCCGGTGCCCGTATTGTCAATCCTGATTGGGCCAGACTCGGAGGATAATATTGTTCAAGCGATGTCTATACCGCATATAGGAGTTAGCTCGTGGTAGGTTAGTTTAGCCGGAGACATCGCCGCTGTGCGGCTTAGTGGAGTGCAGGTCGCGTTACCATAAGCCAGTCACAGTGTGTGCTGACTAGTCTATTGGAGTTGGCGCGTAGTGGGTCAGGTTAGCGGGCACTGATAGGTTGCCAGGAGATGGATCTCCAGAATGAACCCAATATCCATAACTAATAGAGAGTTCATGCAGTATTCTACCTGTTCTAGCATCTGACAATAAATGTTGTAATAGTAAGTCTAAGCCTATGCTTTACCTATACATGCATGTTCTATGATATGGTGTGTTATGTTCCATTGTGTCATTTACTGTATCAATTGCCCCCGCGGTATAGTAGAGTAGTCTGATTCTCCCCCAAAGTAGCGTCCCCAATCTTTAATCCAGTCATGACTCGTTCGCAATTCTCTAATGTCATTTGTGCTAAAGATGATGACTGTCTCAAAGTTATGTACTATAATAAAAGAGTGGATCTACTTGTGTTGGCCCCAGTTGGCCTTTCCTGCTACAGGATTTATTCTTAGCAATGTAAGAATCTCTCGCCTGCTAACCTCCCTTCATTCAATTTCTTTTATATACCAGCTCAAGCATCTACATTTTCCTGTTCTGGTAGGCCTTGCCTCTGTACACCTTCAGAGTCTGGTGCATATACTGTGGCCCTGGGCAGTTCTGAGTTGACTTTCTGAGGCTGTTCTATTGCTAGTTAATAAAATTGCCATGTCTGTCTCATTCTGGGGCCAGGCTGTGTTGATTCTAAAATCTTTACTCGATTCTGGTTTCTGACCGGTCCCGCCAGTAGTTTCACTCTTGTCCCTCTTTCATTGGGCTTATTTTCTAGATGGTGCAGGATTCTGTGGGAAATGTTGTTGCCCATTGCCTTGCCTTGCTAGTCTAAGATGATGCTGAATGGGTGCCCCGTGTTTATATGACTAAATCATGACTTTTCAGGAATTATGTCACAGGTTTTAGGCTGGCAGTTTTTGTAGTGTGACTACCAGGCGGTCATTCTGAACTATAATTTGTTCCTTAGTAAGATATTGAACTGTTTCACAGCTCCCTGCAAAAACCTGTTCTATGTCACTGAAATGGTGTGCCCATGCTAGGATGTCCACCAGTCTCACTATGCAGAGCTTTTCTATACCATCCTGTGAAATCTGAATTTAGATGAGCTCGCCCCTGACCTCTCCAAGAAGGTCTCAAGAAGGCTCTGCAACTTATTGGTGTATTTGCCCTCCATCCTTTTGGGAACTCCTCTGATTCAAAAGTTGATTGGTCTGAAGCAGTTTTCTAAGTCTACTTGTAACTCTTTTAAGAGCATGACATGAGCATCCAGCATCATTATAAGTGCTTTCTAATCTGCAAGTAGATAAGTTCTTTCGTCCATCATGGTCTCCACTATGGTGACCTGTTTATTAGTTCCTCTGTATACTTCCTCACCTACTTCAGGGCTTCTTTCAAAAGTATTCTTACTGCTAAATGTAGCTCTTGAAAGAACTCTATCACGAAGCTTTTGATTATAGTTTCATCCTCTTCATGGTTTAGCTCTTTCAAATCATTTGTGTCTCTGTCCATGTGCTTGATGAGGCAAGAGGGTCCTTCAAATATTTTAGATTATCCTTGTTGGAGCCGGATTTTGATATTTTGATATTTACTTCTACTCGATTCTGCATGTAGAGAGGCAAGGGCCCATGTTGCAAGAGGCTGTCTGATTTTCTTAAGTCACTGCAACTGTGGGGCCACATCTATAACTGAAAATGGTCTGTCCGTGACAGATCAGAATTTTGGCATGTGCCTTTCTTTCTGTGGCAGTCTTAAGTCGCTTATAAGTGCAGGCTGCCCCCACCACATCAAAAGGCTCTTGCAATTTTCACTTCTGCTCCTTCAAGCTGTATGCAAGAACAGTTCTCTGTCCTTGTCCTTTCAACCTTAACCTTAGTCGATTTCCATAATATCCTTTGCTGGATATCATGGGATTCCAATCCAGGACTCTGGGGTTCATTTATGATGGACCATCCCTCCCCTCTGCACTCCGCTACCCTTTTATCTGTCCTTGCTTATATTTAGGGAGAGTCCTTTATAATATGGTCAACCTGTTGCAATGCATACTATTCTGCTCATTATTACTTGTTATTTTCAATTATAGGCCCAGCTCCCTGTACACACAGATCTCCAATCATTCAAATCTGAGTGCCCTTTACCTGCCCTTTTATTTTGTCAACAGAGTGTCTGGCCTAGGTTTTGGCTCGAGTCCTGTCTATGGTTTAAGGTAGTGTCAGGGGTTCCATCTACATTTGTGGGAGTTGCTGTCCTGTGCCTCTTCTAAAGGCTGTTCTCAGTTGCTCCTCAGACATTTATTTTTGGGTGCCCTTCTTAAGAGGATGTCCAATCCCCAATACCAGGCAGTCTCTAATAATTATTTCAGGATGGGCTGTAAATGCTAGCCAAGTCAGCCAGTTATTTGCTTCTCAACCCTACTGGTGATGTCTTTGTCCTAGCTTTTGGCCCCTCATGCATCCTGGTTCACCACCCGTCTGCCCCATCCTTTTCAGAGGTGCCAGTGACTTCCACTAACCTCCATCCTTAATGGGTAGCACTCCTGCATGTCTGCCGGGGGCCTCTCTCACATGCATTACAGCAGGTTATGCATTTAACAGAGGGCCGCAACGCTCTTTCATGCTGTCTGCCTAGCTCCTCCGTATGCAACATACACGAAGTTGAGCTGTATCTGGTGCTCTTTTCTCCTGTGTTGCTTCACCTGAGTCCCAACTCTGAATCCACCCATGGGAGTCTCTTCTAGGGCCTCTATCAGGTTTAGCTAACCTACGCGAATCATTATCAGGAGGGAAGTTGCGTTTACCTCCATTGGGGCATGGAATACTTGGTCCATGCAGTCATCAATCACACTAGACTGAAACCCAAAGACTGAATGAAGGTGTCAAACCACAGGACTTTCTGGTTAAGAAAAAATGGTAGCATCCTGACAAGCCAAACATCCCGGGACTCCCCAGACGTGCAGTTCTTATCATCATTGCATCTTTATTTCGACAAATTTTGTCATAAAAAGAATTCACAAGAATTAAACATTTTGAGAAAATTAATACAGATTACACAAATTATACAATTAGTAAGAGCAAGAAAAGTGCAAATAACCAAAGGGCCTGATAATCATGAACAGTCCATAGTTAATTAAAAACGTCTGTGGGTTCATCCATAGCGTACCTGGAATATCAATTCATTCATATATATATATATATCGGTGCATCCACAGCTTATGAAATAAATAGGTCTACATTCAGGTAATGTTAGTTAGCAGCCTTCTCTTATTCCACATGGCTGCCAGGTATTTAGCTCCCACAAATACAGTCACAGTGGAGAGATCCGTTTTAAAAATTATATAGGCTTGCATACAATGTGTAAAGCCCAGGTTTTTGCATAGGGGAATGATCCAATACCTTCTAAACTTTTGGTAGGCTGGACAAAAAAACAATACATGCAAGTCGTTTTCCTGCTCGCAATTACAACCAGGACAGTTTTTAGGAGAAGACGGACACCACTTGCTCGTGAAAGCTCTGATTGGCAGGGTGCCATATCTCCACTGTAAATACAATTTTCTGGTTAAAACAGGGTAAATATAGTTTAAAACACCTTCAAAGTAATAGAAGTCTTTAATATGTAAAAATGTTGCAGATAAAGTGCCAGTTCGTGCGTTCTGTGTCAGGGCAGATAGTTTACTTTCGTAGTACAACTTTGCCAAGTGCTTGCGTGGGACCCGAAAGCAGGCTGTCTCTGGATCAGACCACAGTAGAAGCAGACCTAGCCTCCCAAACGCTTCTCTCAAATACTTGAACCATGGGAGTTTCCCCACGGTAGGGAGTCTTAGGATTTCCTGAAGCTCCAGCCTGTAATTCATGAGCTCTGGGGTGGTTCAAAGCCTCTGCCAAAACGTTAATGGTTTCAGACCCAATTCCTCATCTATGGGTCTGAGGCCCAGGTCAAGCCTAAGCGGTGCGAGGGGCGTGCTGGGGGGCAGAGCTAAGAGGCGCCTTAAAAATTTATTTTCAGTGGCCACAATCTCAGGTCTACACTGGTGCCCCCAGAGTTCACCACGATACGTTACTGCCCCCCTTGCCTGTAGTTTATATATTTCTAGGGGTGGGCCAATCGGTTTAACGGAAGATTTGTTTGATAACTTGAAAATGGCCCCCGCTCGCTGCGCCAATTTAAGTTGAGATTTAATTTGATGGGGGGCCCAGGTCATGGTTTCATTTAAGGTCACCCCCAAATACTCAAAAGTCTGGACCCTTTCAAACCTTGCTACACCTATCCTCGGGGTTGGTCGTGTGGTTACTGGAGGATTAAAAATCATAAATTTGGTTTTGAGGGCATTTATCTCTAGGCCCCGTTCGAGGCAAAATGCCTCAAAACCATCCAACACGCGTTAAATACCCATAGGGGATTTAGACAATAGCAAAGTATTGTCTGCAAACATAATTGCAGGCATCCGGCAACCAGCGAGCTTAGGGGCATCGCTGTTTGGTACCGCATTCAGGTGAGCGATTACCCCGTTGACAGAGGCAGAACAGGGTCGGTGCAAGCACACAGTCCTGTCTCACCCCCCTGTCAACGGGGAACCTGGGCGACAGCACACCGTTTTTTCCACACCTGACCTGTGCAAAGTTCTCCTTGTGGAGCCGCATTATTATGTTCAGAAGTTGGAGAGGTACTCCCAGCTCTAATAGCACAGACCATAATTTCCCCCGTGGGACCAGATCGAAGGCCGCACGGAGGTCCACAAAGACAGTGTAAAGTGTACTGCCCTCAATCCTGACAGTTTTCCAGAATAGGAGGGTCAGACGAAAAATTTGATCTGTAGTGGATGTATTTTTCTAGAACCCTGCCTGCTAGGGACTCAGGATTGACCCCCTTTTGTACCACAGGGACTCAGGATTGAGCATTCCTCCATCCAGTCTAGGAGGCGGTCTAAAATCAGCCTCGCAAAGATCTTTTGTGGCACATCGATGAGGCTGATGGGCCTGTAGTTGGCTGGGAGAAGAGGAGAGCCCTTCTTGAAGATAGGGACAATCTCTGCTCCCAGTCAAGTACTGGGGACCGCCATTCCCCTCTGGACGGCGTTAAATATGGCCGTTAAGTAAGGGGCGCAGACCATGGGTTCATGCTTAAATAGATCGCCTGGGAGTTTGTCCAGCCCCGGCGTTTTGCCAGCTGCAAACTTAGATATTACTGCACAGACCTCTTCCACAGTGAAAGGGTCCCCGTCCGTTTGAGCAGTAAGATTTGACAGCGAGCCCCCTTGGTCCCCAATATTTTCGGCAATAGCCCCTCCGTAGAGGGTGCAGAAGTGATCCTACCACACACCTGCGGCAATATTTGGTTCAGCTGCCGGCAGAGGCTCGCCTGACCCCGTATTCACGATTAGCCAGAATTTCCGAGCGTCTCTTGTTTTGAGGGCAGACATTAAGGTCCCTGCTGCCATAGTGCATGAGCAGCGACCTCTTGACGGCTCCATCCGACTCTCGAGCCTCTGAAGTAGTGATTGAGGCATGCAATCCATTATCTCCAGCAGGGGGCACTGTTGTGGGTCGGAGAGCTCACTGAATGGCTGGAGAGGGGGTCACTGCCAAGTGGCTGTGGTGTTTCAGTGGCGGGCAGCATCCTTTGGCGATCCGGCTGTGCTGGCTTGTGCTGGTGTGCTCATGGTGCAAGAGCTGGTCCTGTGAGCATTTGGGGCTGTGGTGACAGATTACCGGGGATGGGCCTGACCCGAGGCTGGCAAACCATTGTTTGTGTCTCTGGCCACTCTCCCCTGGTGTGTTGCCTGGCCTCTGTGGTCTTGAGTGTTGTGGCCTTTGCGCCAGGATATCCTTTGAATTAGTAATCCCTTCTTAATTTTTCATGCAGTGTCGCGTGCCTGATCCGATTTCCTTTATGTACGTATTTATTTCATTTTTTGCTTCGCTTTTTTTTTTTTAATGTCCTGGCATGCTGCCATACTCTCAACCGGATGCTGGACAGTCCTCACGCTCTCGCCGGGAGGCGGGCTCCTGTTGGGTAGCTTTCAATGTGCCACATGGCTGCTGGGGGCCTATGCAGCAGGTGCGTGGTCTTCAGTAGGGCGGGGCTGGGCCTGCTGAGACAGTATCAGCATTGGTATGCTGGGCAGAGCTAGGCATGGTGGTCCACAATCACCGCGGTTCAGCAGCAAACGCGGGCGAGAGTTAGACCGGCAGCTTAGCTCTCACTTGGTGGAGGAAATGACCGGGCATCAGCGTTCTGTAAAGGGGCCTGCGGCGGTCAATACAGGCACAGAAGGGGCTTGACATGGAGCAGTGGACAGGCTGCCACCAGATTGGTGCAATAGGATCGCTGCACAGCGACTATAGCCAGTAATACCAGGAACGATAATAGCGGCCAGCTGAGTCCCATCGGGGATGAAGCTCATGCGGTCTGCTGTACAGGGCAGCCGACACGTGACCTGGATAGTGCTGGTGAGTACCGGCCTCGTAGCTAGTGTATAGGGCCAGGCCTTCTTTTGTGGCCGGTCTCTTGTGTGCAGGAAGGCCTAGCTGAAGCAGAGTACAAAAGACACCACACAGATGTACTGGGTGCAGGCGAAGACACCTAGCGATCTCCCGGCCCTTTATTCATCACCTCTCAGCAAGCCCGTTCCGAGGAGTGTTACAGGGAGCAACATTGTCATGCAGAGGCCGGGTCGCACTCTACAGTAGTGACTGTGCTAAGTCAGAAGATATTGTCATTCAGGCGAAGATGAGAAAAGTGTCTTCCTGTGATTTAGAGTCATTAGTATCAATTGTATACAGTGATTGATATTAGTCTTTCAAAGTTAGCATAACAAAAGTGTGTCATTAATTTACCTCGTCTGTTAAGGATTGCTAGAATAGCGTATTGAACTTCTTCTTGATTGAACTGGAAAGCTAAGAGGCATCCTGCCTTTTCCCTCCTTCAATAATAAGAGTGCCTCTGCTTATGACATCAATCAGTAAGGAATTTAGTTCATATTTTGCACTAAAAGAAGTTTGAGCATTGTCACACAACAGTCAAACATGTACCCATCTGATAGTTCAATAACCTTTTTTTTTATAGAGCATCTGTTGGGTAGGCATCTTTTTCTTTCTTAATGGTGACTCATAAGCTCTCTGATGTGGGCTTTCCCTGCTGCCCAGTGCAATGGAGAGGAGGTGACTGTACCCTTATTATCTGATAGGTATGTTGTCAGTAATCTTGAATGCATGACTTATCTTTTAACTTGTAGTAGGACATGTTTAATGTCTATTGCCTATGTGCTGGTTTCTGTAGTCCTAGATCTAAATGAATTTGTAATGTCAGAGGACCAGAACCTTGGTAGTATGGCAACGTATGTTAGATGAAATTCAATTTGAATGCGAGTGCCACGTTTACAAGATATAAATGTATAGTTACTTCCCATGGGATGAGCAATACGCCAGGGGTCTGTTAGTGAGAAGTTCTGGCTCAAGTATTTAAGAAGATGCAACAATCTAGGGTGTGCTATTTTACTGTGATCGGTTTTATCTAAATATGGGTCCAGTAACTGGTTTCAGTCATGGCATACCAGTTTTTTACTTCAGGACATGAACAATGATAGTCTGAAGAGATCTCTAAAAAAATGGCACTATTATTCCCCACTGGAGTTTATATGGATCCCGAGATCTTTGTCTGTGGATGTATGGGTAGTTTGATTAAAATAATGTGGCCAGCAGGGTCATACATGACTTGCATGTGGAGTCTCATCCGCACTAGAATTGCTACCTCTCTTTCCTATCTGCTTTGGAGGAAACACCTGTTGGGTCCAACTCTGGGGGTTTACATGAAAGAACACCCTTGCACACCCATTTGCTCTTTGATTTATTGCTTTCCTGTGGGGAAAGGTGTGCCTCTTGTAGGAGGGCAATATCAGGTGATAGTGACTGCAGGTACGCAAGTGTTTTTTCCTTTTAATGTAGTGTATTAAAAAGTTAATGCTCAATGACAATCGACATAACATGTTTAACAGTCATAGATATTTAGGGTTTGCAGATAATACATTTTACAGGACTCAGCAACTTACCACTCCTATTGAGGAGACAAATGTATGATAAAAACTAAATATAGGAAGCTGGCTCTGTATATACTATACCAAAGTAAAGCATAGTGTTCACAGAGTCCAGTGGCTCCCCAAAGGCTTACAGAGGTACTAGTAGATAATACCATACTCCTTGTGGTAGTGTGGGCGAGCGGTAGGCTTATCAGACGGTAGTGTTACGCATTTATTTTACACACTCAGACAAGAAATGATGTCACACACTCAAAGACTGAACTGAGACTAATCGTTTGTATCAAAAATATTTCTTTAGTTGTATTTTATTTTTAGAACCAAGCGGGACTTGGTACAGGTAAATAGAATTGTACTTTTCAAGACAGATTGATCAAAACAATCAAGCTGGATGAAAATTACTTGTTGCAGGTTTGTACAATATTTCAAAGCAATAAGTACTTGTTATTTCTTTGTGATTACTTTTTAGAGTACTTTTTAAATTTGTTTTTCTACTCAGTGTGGTACGCCTAGATATCACACTGGCTAACAACAAGACACATGCAAATACTGATAGAAGATCCACAATCTACTTCCTCATATCACATGTGACACTCATTGTGGTTAGAAAAAAAAACTGAATTATTTATTCTTTAGCTTCCAAAGGAATTTTTTGATCCAATTTTTTCAATAAATCTTGTTTGTTTGCTCAATATTCAATTAATCAATTTTTCATAGACCACAGAAAATTACATCAAATAGCAAAAATTACATCACATACATAACATATATTCCATGTAGTATTTATACACATGTTTTAGACAACACTAGACATTAAATAGACAACACATTCATGTTTGGTTGTCTTTTATTTCTTGCTCTAGAGTAGGAATTTCATATAGTTGTTGTTGTGAAAGTCGTTGTGCTGTCTCAATGTTCAAGACCATTAATAGTAATACGTGCATTTCTTAAAAATAGTCTCCAACCCTTCTGTTCTGGTCTTTTTCTTCTTTCTTTGTCCCTCCCCCCAGTTTTTGTTCCATTGATGTAATTTCCCTATGTTGTATGTGAACTTTGTTTGGAACCTCAGCTTGTCCTATTGTTGTTTATTTAGTATACTTTTTTTGTCTTTTCAGTGTCTAGTGCTGTCTAAAACATTTGTATAGATACTATATGGAATATATGTTATGTATGTGATGTCATTTATTTGTATGTGATGTAATTTTCTGTGGTCTATGAAAAATTGATTAATAGAATATTGTGCAAGCAAACAAGATTGCTTGAAAAAATTGGATGACACAATTCCTTTTGAAAATAAATATATCAGTTTGCTTTCCAATCACAAAGAGTATCATGTGTGATATGAGGACTTAGATTTTTTATCTTCTATCAGTATTGGCATGAGTGTTGTTAGCTATATAAATTGGCCTAACCTTACTGCATATGGGCTAGAACCCTCGATTGTTGATCATAGTGTAGCTGGGGCTGGCTTGCGAGGTTCTTCTACTTTATTTTGAATTTTGGAGGTCAAACTAAATATTCTTTCTTCTATAAATCATTTTCTTTGTGGTACACTTTTGCACCGCTTCGGTATGCACCTATCCATGACAGGACAAGACAATTTTGCTTACACTGAAGACCACATTAAAAAACGTTTGACCACACCATCCCTATTTGCTTCCATTGCCTTTAGCACTACGGCTAAACAACAAAACTCATCTGAAAAACTCATCAGACTCAAGAAGAAGCAAATTAGGACGGATTTGCATGTTTATTTTGTACTTGAACATTTGAAAGCAGGCACAATTTCGGCAGGATTGCAAATATTGATCATTCCGGTACTTTTACTGAAGATCCCATGTACAAAAAAGGCTACAGCTTCATTGAGACTAAATGCAGCAGGGACCTAATGGTCTTGACCATTGAGACAGCACAACAACTTTCACAACAACTATCTGAAATTTCTACTCTAGAGCAAGAAATAAAGGACAACCAAACAATTACAGGTGCAAAGACTCTGTTGGCTAAAGTGGAAAAAGAGAATGCTGAATTGAAGGATTTCACAGTAAACCAAAAAAGATATAAATAAAAAAAAAAAAAAAACTTCTCACTGGAAACAACATATCCTTATCTGCAAGCAGATTTTTACTCTCGTCCTCATTCGAGAAGATACCTCTCTGATTTCCAAGGAAGGTCAAGGAATAAGGTAATTTCCTTTTCAGATGCATCATCCTCCTTTGGTGGTATAACGGACACCACAGAAGGAAATCAACAGGGAATCCGTCGTACTAATAACCAACAACAGCAATTAGGAAGAGGCCATAAGAGGCCACAGGGATGAAACTGTCACGGTTCGCGGCGATGCCGCTTCCGGCCATCCCCGCAATCACACACACAGAACGCCGGAATACTCACTTCCGGCCGGAAGTTGAGTCCCGGTCTAGTCCCGGGCAGCAACCTGGGAGCACAGAAGCACTTCCGGGGGAATCGCTTAACCATCGCGTTTCCCGCCGGCTCTGTGCTTCGAATTCCTTGCTGGAGGTTCCTGTGAGGCGGACTTCATTTCGCCGTTGCTGAGACCTGCCAGTCACCTGCAGAGCCAACCCGCGCTGGAGCGCTGCTCTGCTGTCACGTCAGCTACACGCGCAGGAGCGCTTGCTGAGACTCGTCTGTTCCTCACAGAGTCACGCCGCGCTGGAGAGCTGTTCTGTTTTCACGTCTGCGCTGCTCAGGAGCGCTTGTTTGTTCTTCCTCCTGGGTTATCCAGGGATGTACCTGTTTTTGTTTCTTTAACCCTTACCGCGCAGGAGCGCCTTGAGGGGGTTAATAGACTTTGCACAGGAGTGTTTGTTTTGATTTTGTACAACTTTGGTTTCCCACCACGCAGGAGCGCTGCTTGGGAAACAGCTCTGCTAACAAGAGTACTTAAAGAAGTTTGGGTTACTTATTAGGGATGTCACAGGTTGAGTGACTACGCACTATTCCCTGCTACACGCGCCGGAGCGCTTGCTTACCAGTATTGACTTAGTTCATTTGCACCTGCGCAGGAGCGCTTCTTTTGGTTTGGGCTTGGGTGAAACGCACAGGAGCGCCTCACCTTCGCTATTCTTATCCGGAGCTGAACCTGTCTGGGGACCATTATTCCCGGAAGCATTGGTGAGTTCTCAGAGGGTTACTAGGTCTGTGTGTGCATTTGTGGGGTGGTTCTTTTTCTGGTCTGACTCCTTCTCTGATCTGGCTCTTTATTGGTTTCTAGTTGAAACCGGGACACCCCGCCAGCTCCACGCTATCATTTAGCCTCTACACCCTGGCTCCCATGCCTGCGTCCATCTCATCCCTGCTGGGTCTTACCTTCCACGAGGGTCAGGTGGGTACAGGGACGGGTGCTCTTGTCGTCTCTGCGGAATTTGTCGTCTCTGCGGAATTGCGTCACAAGCAAAGGTAAGACTTGTGGGGCACCTGACAGAAACAGGTACCAAACCAACCATGAGAAATGACAACCATACAACAATACTACAAGACATAGTTCCTTCTCCCATTTTGAATTTACCCAACTGCCCTCTCACAGAGACTGAAGAATCAGTTTTGCGAAAAGGTCTTTAATTTGTTCCCACAAATACAACCAATTTCTCAAAATGAATACAGAGGTAATTGAGTTCTGTAGAAAATTAGACAGAAGTCCTTCTTTTCAGAAAATGACACTCCAATTACCATGGTACCCACTGAGCTGAGAAATAAATCGACTGTCTTTCATCCAACAAAGTTCCGAAGGAGATATTAAACTTTGAACATTTTTTCTGCAATAATTCATACGAAAGGTAAAAAAAACTTTGTTAAACATAATATCTTACAAGTAGAAAAAGATGCTATAGCTACATTGAAGATTGATTCAGCCATAACAATCAAGCTGGCAGACAAGGGGGGCTCTATAGTAATTATGGAAACCTCAGACTATCGGGCAGAAGTTGTCAAACAGATGCAGGACATACAATGTTACCGCAAAATAAAAAAAATCCCACACCTGCAATTCAGGGAGAATTATTGATACTTCTCAAAAATGGTTTAGACCAAGGAATAATTAGACAAAAAGAATAAGTTTTTAAATAAAAAACGCAAACGGATTCCTTTGATGTATATTCTGCCGAAAATACACAAAGGTGAAACCTATCTCCCAGGTCAACACATTATTTCTTGTTGTGGGTCAGCCTTAGAGCCCATATCAAAATACGTTGATTTCTTTTTAAAGCCATTCCTACAAAAGGTACCATCTTACCTCCAGGACACCACAGAATTTATAAATAAAATGGAATCCTTAGAGTTCAGACCTAGTGACCATATCTTGGTCACATTAGACGTGGTATCATTATACACCCAGATACCTCAAGATGACAGTCAGTCTGCAACTGAGGCTTTTTTAGAACAAAGACCAAAACCTGCAAGAGTTCCAACTGATTTCATTTTAAAACTGGCCAGCTTTGCCTTGGAAAAAAAACGACTTCAGATTTGGCAATGATTATTATTTCAAAACCAAAGAGACTGCCATGTGCTGTCCCTTTGCGCCGAAATTAGCCGTGTTGTACAAGGCAAAATTTGAGGATAGATTTGTTTACAACAATAACCCATTTTTCCAACATATTTCAAATTGGGTACATTACATTGACAATGTGTTTTTAATACGGAACAGTGATGAATGCGAACTATTACAATTTCACGTGTGGTTGAATGCACACACACAGGATAATAAATTCAGTTTAAACTACAACTCTAACAGGATGACATTTCTGGATGTTGAGTTATTTGTCTCAGATGGAATGCTTATTACAATGCTCCATAAAAAAACAACCGATAACAACAAAGCCTTACACTATACAAGTCATCACCCAGGAAGTCTACGAGACAACCTCCCATTTAGGCAATTTCTTAGGATCAAACGCAACTGTACACTAAAATCGGAATACATACAGCATGCAACTACTTTGCTTGAGAAATAAAAATTACGAGGCAACCCAAAAGACTAATGAAACATGCCATGAAATGGTCATGGTGGACACGAGAGAAGTCCTCTTGCAGGAAAAAAGTAATACCCAAAACTGAACGTCTTGTATGTTTTACCACCTTCTGCTCATGCATCAACCTATTGAAAAGAGTAATTACTCAGAATTTGCATCTAATTAAAAATGCACATACATCGTTCTCAAGACCATTGTTCGCTCTAAAAAAGAAAAGCAGCATTGGCAGCCAAATTATTTGTGCAGTATTACCACAAGCACAAACTAGAAGCACACTAAGGGAACAGCTACATTTACCCCCAGTTGTTGGGACACCACAGATGTGGAACTTGTGCATGTTGCCCTCAAACAATCAAAGGATCCCTATTTTCATTTAAGGATACCAAATGGAAGCATTATGCTTTCTCCAACTGCAAAACAAAAAACGTAGTCGATGGTATACTGTGCCCATGCCCAAAGCTCTACATAGGCAAAACGAACCAGGAGTTAAGACAGCGCATAACACAGCACAAATCCCGGATTTGCAAGAAAACAGTTAAGGCCCCACTAGTAAACCATTGGCTATACAACACTCATACCAAAAACGATCTAAAGTGGACTGTGTTATTGTGGTGGTGACCTGGATAGGAAGCTCATACAGAGGGAGGCAATGCTTATTATTAAATTTAACATAGCTGTTGGTGGGTTAAATGAGCTGTCAGAAATTTTTAACATATGACCACATTCCGCATCCTGGAGTTGATTAATCATGGATCCTTATGCTACCCACATCGCATTGAGCTCCTACGTACTCTGTTTAAACAAAGATTACATTATTTCACACCCATTGTTCAAATTTGACACAATCCTGCTGCAATATTCACAATTTCAAGGTATACATCCGTAGTTGTGCATTCACTTGCATTGCCCGAGCTTATTTAGACTATACATACCGTCAAACTCAGTTTGCGTGGCCGCTCGATAGCGCGCCATGCAACATGCTATTGAAAAAGACCTCGTTGCACCCGGAAGCGATTAGAATGATCCAGAGAATGGGACCCAGGGGGACCTTGGAGTTAGCCGGTGTCCCCCTGGGATCATTCGCGCGGTGGAACAATCCACCTAGCGCGTGAGGTTGAGGTTGGGAAAGGGGGCGGGATTAGGGGAGGTTACTTGGGGAGGTGCTTGGGCGGGAACACGTCACTCGGGAGGTGCAGGGAGCCAGATTCTTTGTTTGTGGACGTCGCATTTCTCCTCACAGCGGAGGCCTTTCCTGGCAGTTTCCATGGAGGGTGACTGAGTTATAAGGGACGCTGTACGAGCCTTGGTGGAGTCAACCTGCTCTGTCCTGGTGCCTCTGCGGTCATGGAGGTGGGCTTCAAGCGCCCGAGGCGTTCTGCTGCGCAGGGGGTGAGTGAGGCTGTGGCGGCGTGTATGCCGTCTAAGAGCCGCGCACAGCTGCTGCCATTGTCAGCCCAGAATTTACCGGCTGTAGTGCGCAGAGGGCGCTCCTCCGGTCGGAGCGCGCGTATGAAGGGAATTTCTTCGCGCTGTTCTTCTTTGCCAGACATGCCAGGGAGGCGTTTGGGGGCCATATCCTCTTATCGTTTGGGACTGCCTAGGAGGCGGGACAGCAAGCGAAGTGGAAAAGATTGTTGTAGTCTACCAGCACCCCTCTCTCGAGTCATTAGCGAGGAGGGAGAGAGTCATGTGGGGGTCATGCAGTGTCTTGAAGAAGCGGAGGGTGCTTTTCCAGCCAAGTCTGTTCAGTTGAAGGGCAATTTTAAGGAGAACTGCCCTCCTTTGCAAAAGGAGTTATCGTTTACAAATATAGCTCCTCCTGTCCTTGGTGTTGGATGCTCTGCTGCGTTGGTGGACTACTCTACTGACAGTGAAGAGGAGGAAGAGGGCCATTTTGAGGTGGCAGATGGTTTGTCACTACACCATGCTGAGGGTGATACTCAATCGGTTGGGGCCACACGGGGTGAGGCTAGGATTGAGTTTGTATTGGCCCCCCGGCCTAGAGGCCCCCCCCGGTCAAAAGCTGCTTTAGAGCGTACTAAAGTGGCTTACACTGCTGATATGGCCTTTCCAGACGCTGTTGTTGAGCGGGTTGTCATTTTGGGGCAGGATGGGGAGGTATGCCCTACAAGGGAACATGTTCACGAGCATGTAGAAGATTGTGGGACTCCTGCAGACATTGTCAGAATCTCGCCCCCCCCCCCTTTTCACCCTCAGGTCGACTTTGATTCTTCGCTTGGGCCTCAAGGTGGACAATGGGTATGGGTTGAGCATTCTGATATTTCGGCGGCGGAGGTTGGAGGTTCCATCCGGGATCCTGGTCTTGGTAAGTTCACAGCGGCTTCTGGCAGGAGCGGCGGTAAGAAGTTTGTAGCGGATTCAGTCCCTAGGTCAGCGTCTAGTGTCTCCAGTTCAGCGTCTGCGAAGCAAAGTGCGGCTTCTGGTAGGGCTCTTTTTTCACGAGGCGGATCAAGTGCAGATTTTGAGTCATCGGCCGGGCTCTCTAAGCGAAGACCTGTGACCTCTTGGACAGATTATGATGGTGGGGTTGGGGATGGTGAAATGCTTAGCACAAGTAATGATGTTTGGGATTTATCCATGGTTCATTGTGATCAAGTTTATGGGAATGATAATGCATATGAAGAGGTTTTTATGGAAGATTTGGATAATAATGCGACTCCTTTGGGTTCTAATCAGGAGTTGGCTAGAAGGGATCGGGGTACAATCAATTGTTCTATTCTGTTACAGAGATCAAGAGCAGATTTTTCGTAGGACCAAGATCAGCGAGGCGGACATCATGGTCGCGATCATCCTCAGGAATTTCAGAAGTGTGCAGCTCAGTTAACATCAGGTAAGCCTAATTGGTGGGCTGCTTGGTCACAACCTTTGGTGGCGATACTTGCCGCCCCTGCTACCCCGGTCCACCGCAAGCGTTAGGCTCGTTTGTTTTGGACGGTGCAGGGCGCCACCTACTTCCGGGCTCTTTCCCGGTGCCGGGCAGTGATTGGTTAGAGGGTGGGGAGGTGGTGCTGAGTGATAGGGCGGCCCCTACAAAGCCCCAGGAACTCCAGACGCTCTTTCTAAAGACACGCGCATTCGTTACTGCTCCTAGCGCGACCTGGATGATGATGACGCTCTGTGTGAATTGATTTTAAAAATTACACCAAGCGCGACCTTTTAAAATATTGTATGTGAATTTATGCACTGTGTTTTAACTTGCTCTTTTAAAACCACGATTGCACTTTACTAACCTTTCTGTGGCGATACTTGCCGCCCCTGCTAGCGTTAGGCTTGTTTGTTGTGGAGTGTGCAGGGCGCTACCTACTTCCGGGCTCTTTCCCGGTGCCGGGCAGTGATTGGTTAGAGGGTGGGGAGGCAGTGCTGAGGGATAGCGCGGCCCCTACAAAACACTCAGATTCCTAACACGCGCAGCGGGGACGCGCAGCGCTCGCGGCAATCCTGCGCCGAAGACACGCCAAAGACCAGCCCGTCTGTGCCCGTCCGTGCCAGGACGGGCCACAGGGCGAAGGGCAATGTCCCTCAACTCAGCCCTATACAGGTAATGTCATCGGACCAAATAAAAGCTCTGCGCCCTACGCCAAACGAAAATTGCATTTTGCTCGATATTCCCGACTCGGGAACAACTACCTGTCCCCATTGCAGTTGACAATTTCATCTATTCAACCCTACCCCCTCGTAGAACTAGACGCAGGAAGCAAGTAAAGCAGCCCCTCCCTACTAACGATAATTACCTGTTTTATAGTATTAACTGTCGCTCCTTGCCTATGCATAGGTTAGATATCTTTGATTTGCTAATGGACGATAAACCCAGCGCTCTGTTTCTTACAGAAACCTGGCTACATACAGGGTCTGGCCCTGATGTAGCCATGGCCCTTCCTCCGAACTACGCGATTGTCAGGATGGATAGAACTCGCAAAATGGGGGGCGGAATCGCTATTGTTTATAATAAAAAATTTAAATGTACATTTGAGCCAGTAGTAATCCCTGAGTGTGAAGCTGCATCTTTTAAAATCTGCCTGAATCCCAATTTTACATTGTCAGGCATCTTAATGTACCGACCTCCCGGAAACGGTACTAAATGGGCAGCTGAATTGGCCAATCATATTACCCCTTTCCTTTTAGTATCCAAAAACTTCTCCATCATTGGAGATTTAAATCTTCATCTAGAAGACAAATTAAATACGACATGTGTCAATTTGTTGGAAGATCTCATAGCACTTAATATTCATCTCATAAACTCAGGGCCTACCCATAGGGCAGGACATCTACTTGACCCTTTATTTTCAAATCTCCCCCAACTTACCTGGCTGGATACCACCCCTGTATGTTGGTCAGACCATTTTTTAATCAAATTCAAGCTTAAAGCACTTAGTGCTTCCACTGACCAAACCAGGCTATTGCCCTTACTAAAGAAAAATTGGAAATCCCTAGACATCTCCAAACTTAATGCAGAACTTAGCATGCACCCACCTAACAAAAACCAAACTATGGATAGTATTGCGATGGCCACTCAACAATGGCTTACAAATGCGGCAGAGTCCTGTTTACCCACCCCTAATACCAAGAGGAATATTCATCGTCCTCCGGCCCCATGGTTTAACGACTCACTTAAGGAGGAAAAAACAAAATGCAAGGCACTTGAAAGAGGGTGGCGAAAAGATTTCGATCCGGATAAAAAAAACAGATATCATACAGCTAGAAATCTTTACCACACTGCATGCAAAAAAGCACGTGCCACATATGTAGCTAACACCATTACGGGAGCTGCAAATAAAGCAAAAATACTGTTTAATACAGTTAAAGATCTCGCTGGAGCACAAACTACTGCCCCATCGCGTCCTCTGAACGAGAAGCAGTGTCAGGACGTAGCCCAATTTTTCTCTGATAAAATTGAAAAACTAATCACTGAGATAGATGGGAACAACCCAGACACTGCCTCTAAGGAAGAGTGGGAGTCTACTCCGACCATAAACCAGACCCTCCAAAAATGGCCACCTATTACAACTGATACCCTTATTTCCATTATGAAAACGATTAAATCTGGCTCTCCACAGGATCCTATTCCCATTAACATAATTAAGTTACTGGACGCACCCGCCCTTGAAATTATTGCAGAAACTTTAAACTCATCTCTAGAGCTTTCCGCAGTACCCACCGTATGGAAACATGCCATAGTGACTCGACTCCTGAAAAAACCTACAGCAGATCCAGACATATTGGCCAATTATAGGCCTATTTCACTCCTCCCAGCCTATTCCAAATGTCTGGAAAGACATGTGCATTCAGCCTTATCTCTTTTCTCAGAGGAAAATGCCCTTCTTCACCCTACCCAGTCAGGTTTTCGAGTAGGTTTCTCCACGGAAACTGCCCTATTGGGTATCTCTGAAATTATTAGGAAACTTCTCGACGATGGTCAGACGGTTGAGCTTGTTCTACTTGACTTAAGCGCAACCTTTGACACTGTGTCGCACAAAAAGTTACTTACCTTGCTGGAAAAAAATGGAATCGGCGGACCTGCTCTGCAATGGATTAGATCCTTTTTGAGCCAACGGACATACCAAATAGCTTCGACTGCTGCATGCTCTGGACATTTCAATAATTCCCCCTATGGAGTACCACAAGGTTCCATCCTTAGCCCGCTTTTCTTTAATCTCTATCTCAAACCCTTAGCAGACCTTGTGGAAAAAGCGGGACTTACCTTCATGTCATATACAGACGATTCTCAGATTGTCTTCTCTTTGTCTGAACCCCAGATATCATCTTCGTCTCGCCTTAAAGAGGGCCTTTTGAACATCTTCAACTGAATGACAACTAACCAGTTGAAATTAAATGGAGACAAGACGGAGATTCTCCTCCTGGGCAAGCAGCCAGAGCTGTGGAGTACATCACACTGGCCTGCCCAGATGGGCAATCTTCCTATACCAGTGACTCATGCAAGGAATTTGGGAGTAATTCTGGACAATTCCTTGTCTATGAAGCAACAGGTCAACAAAGTAGTTGGCCTCTGCTTTACAATCATGAAGTGGCTCAGGAAGCTCCTTTGGATGCTGCCTGTCCCCATGCAGAAAACGGTGGTCAACGCCTTAATTACATCTCGGCTCGACTACGGGAACATCCTGTATCTGGGTGCAAATAAGGCAGTAACAAAGATGCTGCAGCTTGTACAGAATGCGGCTGCCCGACTCCTTTGTTTTATACCTAAGAACAACAGCGTGTCCCCCTACCTGCGTGAGCTGCACTGGTTGAGGGTGGAAAATCGTATCAGGATTAAAGCCTTAAACTATATGTTTAAAATTAAAGCAGGTACCGCGCCCAAATACCTTCAGGCATTAGCCCTTCCCTACATTCCAAAAAGAAATCTACGATCCAAATCAGCGGAAACATTTTGTGTACCTAGATTCAAGCTAGCTAGGATGGGAGGAAGATCTTTTGCCCATCAGGGCCCATCCATCTGGAACACACTCCCAATCCATATACAAAAGGAGCAAAGTCTTACCAGGTTCCGAAAAGAGATAAAGACCTGGTTGTTCGACCAGTGTTTTTGAACAACCTCTGCTGTATATTCCACCATTTGTGCTGTGCTCTTAGGCGCCGGGAAACCCTTTTTGGGTAGCTGTTTGCGCCATATAAGTTTAAAAAATAAATAAACAGTACTGTTGTCTCGGAGGATGTTGAGGGCGGGGTTGCAAATCAACCTTTGGGCGGTCTGAAACAAATGGGTGTAGAGTCTGTTACCGATTTGACACCTTCGCCTCGTAATGTTACAAGGGTGGATAATAGTTTGTGTGAAGACAGGCAAATGTCTGAGAGGAACATTTCTAGTAGTAGTCAGGTTTCAAGTACTATTAATGTCCAGAAAAAACTTCCTTATATGGGTTTAGCTATGCCTTTGGGTATGCATCTCTCTGAGAAAACTAAACAAAAGATTTGGCAACATGAATTTGTTGATGTGTTTAAATTGCTGCATAGAGATATTCAAGCCAGGGAGGGGTCCAATGAGGAAGAATGGGAGTTATCTAGACGCCCCAGAGTACCCAAGAATATTGAAAATTAATTTATGCCAGCTTGTACTGTGAGAGACATCAGGACAGGGCGGTAGCCATGTTTAAATATTTAGATAATATTAGAAGAGCACAGTTACAATTTGGTGGTTACGCTTGGCTCAATTATGATGAGGAATTTAAGGCCAGAGTCAGCATTTTCAATGACAAACCTTGGGGGGAGGTGGATCAAGAACTTTGGTTACAGTGGATGTCCTCTACTCAGCCGCCTGCAACGATACACACTGCTAGTGGTTTGCCCATAACTTATCGGCCTTTTCTGCATCGTCCCGCCCACATGGGGGCGGGTGTATTGGGTAGGGAACAATTGCCTGCAGCAGGTGGCTGTTGGAATTTCAACCGACTGATTTGCATATGGCCATGTCTGAACTGGGGTGGCCGAGTGAGCTAAAGAATGGTGATGGATTAAACCCAGATCAGTTGACTGGGGGTGAGTGTTTGATTTGCTCAAACGCTCCGTCCATCATCCCCTTTTGTATCGCTTTGTTCGCCCTAAGTGTGGCAGGGTATGCTCAGACGTGAGTCCCTTGCTCACTTGGCCACTGGATTCAAGATAACCTGGCTGAGGAGGATTATGAATCCGAAACCGGTCCCAGGATGCTTGTTTCCGGTCCAGGGAAGACATGGCTTGGCAGTTCGGGCTGGACTGTTCCCATGAGGCACAGGGTCAGACTGATTTGCATATGGCCATGTCTGAACTGGGGTGGCCGAGTGAGCTAAAGAATGGTGATGGATTAAACCCAGATCAGTTGACTGGGGTGAGTGTTTGATTTGCTCAAACGCTCCGTCCATCATCCCCTTTTGTATTGCTTTGTTCGCCCTAAGTGTGGCAGGGTATGCTCAGACGTGAGTCCCTTGCTCACTTGGCCACTGGATTCAAGATAGCCTGGCTGATGAGGATTATGAATCCGAAACCGGTCCCAGGATGCTTGTTTCCGGTCCAGGGAAGAGATGGCTTGGCAGTTCGGGCTGGACTGTTCCCATGAGGCACAGGGTCAGACTGATTTGCATATGGCCATGTCTGAACTGGGGTGGCCGAGTGAGCTAAAGAATGGTGATGGATTAAACCCAGATCAGTTGACTGGGGGTGAGTGTTTGATTTGCTCAAACGCTCCGTCCATCATCCCCTTTTGTATCGCTTTGTTCGCCCTAAGTGTGGCAGGGTATGCTCAGACGGGAGTCCCTTGCTCACTTGGCCACTGGATTCAAGATAGCCTGGCTGATGAGGATTATGAATCCGAAACCGGTCCCAGGATGCTTGTTTCCGGTCCAGGGAAGACATGGCTTGGCAGTTCGGGCTGGACTGTTCCCATGAGGCACAGGGTCAGACTGATTTGCATATGGCCATGTCTGAACTGGGGTGGCCGAGTGAGCTAAAGAATGGTGATGGATTAAACCCATATCAGTTGACTGGGGGTGAGTGTTTGATTTGCTCAAACGCTCCGTCCATCATCCCCTTTTGTATCGCTTTGTTCGCCCTAAGTGTGGCAGGGTATGCTCAGACGTGAGTCCCTTGCTCACTTGGCCACTGGATTCAAGATAGCCTGGCTGATGAGGATTATGAATCCGAACCCGGTCCCAGGATGCTTGTTTCCGGTCCAGGGAAGACATGGCTTGGCAGTTCGGGCTGGACTGTTCCCATGAGGCACAGGGTCAGACTGATTTGCATATGGCCATGTCTGAACTGGGGTGGCCGAGTGAGCTAAAGAATGGTGATGGATTAAACCCAGATCAGTTGACTGGGGGTGAGTGTTTGATTTGCTCAAACGCTCCGTCCATTATCCCCTTTTGTATCGCTTTGTTCGCCCTAAGTGTGGCAGGGTATGCTCAGACGTGAGTCCGTTGCTCACTTGGCCATTGGATTCAAGATAGCCTGGCTGATGAGGATTATGAATCCGAAACCGGTCCCAGGATGCTTGTTTCCGGTCCAGGGAAGACATGGCTTGGCAGTTCGGGCTGGACTGTTCCCATGAGGCACAGGGTCAGACTGATTTGCATATGGCCATGTCTGAACTGGGGTGGCCGAGTGAGCTAAAGAATGGTGATGGATTAAACCCAGATCAGTTGACTGAGGGTGAGTGTTTGATTTGCTCAAACGCTCCGTTCATCATCCCCTTTTGTATCGGAATTTCAACCGGGGCGTCTGCACCAGGCAGTTTTGCAGATTTAAACATGAATGTCCGCAATGTGGAGGGAGGCATGCCCTTACGCAGTGTTTCACAAACCAGAATGTTGGGGAACAAGGGAGGGGCCAAAGAGGCAGAGGGAACACTCACCAATTTATTTCAAAATGCTCATACCCCAGTTAATTTGCAGTCAATGTTGGTATGGTCGGAAAGGTATCCTGATGCGGACGCTGCCTCTAAATTGTTTTGGTGTTTTACGGTTGGTTTTAAAATAGGTTATCAGGGGCCATGGTACCATCATTGGGCTGATAACTTAAAATCTGTCAAAGAGTTACCTCTTTGGCACCCTGAAAGCACCTGATTTCGTCTGATCTCAGAAGTTAAGCAGGGTCATGACAACACAGTATGGTTCCAAGGCATAAATCACATTCCACCACATCCCCGTGGGGGCAATCATGTGCTTAGCCTGAGAAGAAGAGAAGCCTTATGGCTATGTCGCTTGCGCTGTTTAGAAATGGGACACAATACCGATGATGAGATGCATTATTTCTTGTAAGAACATCTGCACAGATTCTGGTAAGAATGAACTCATGCTATAAGTGCTACAAGCTACACTACTGTCTAAGAAATGTTTATCAATGTATTGATGTGACATGCTATCCTAAAGTGGTTAGATGTATATATCTCTGAATATTATCTGTTTGACCTTCTTCCATCATACGAAATATATTCACTGACAATCACTGTGCAAACATTGGTCCCGGATGGGAGCCATACCAGTTCTTTATTATATATATATTTTTTGTTGTTTTTATTGTTTATTTTTATTTTTATTAACTTTTCATTGTGCACCTTTTGTTCATATATTATTTCTATTTATCTTTGCTTTGGCCTATTTGCACCTTCATAACAACATTGAATATAGAGGGCATGATAAAACTAGGGAGGAATAATCTGATACGTTAAAATGATTAAAATAAATAACTTTAAACAGATTATTAGTGTTCCGATTAAACGATCGATGCAATGCATAGTAACAAATACATGTTCTAAGATGGCCGCGTCTGTTGCCGCGTCTCCTCTGTTGGACCTTAATACAGCCCGGAGGCACACGTGACCGGTTGGGGTCAGGTGGGGCGGGGTGGTAGTACTTTATCGACTACCGGTTCCGGGTTTTGCCTAATACGATACGGGCGGGCTTTTCAAGACTTCGGAAGATCGGTGTTTGTGCATATTTGACCTTTTGCCGAGGTAAGACGACTATTTCTTTATATTTCACCTTTTTCTGTATGGTAACCTGGGACACCAAAACCCTCACTATATATACCACGATAATAACTTTCCACTGTTTGTGCCTTTCACTTGCGACGTTTTTTTGAATGGGTACTTGGCAATTAGTACTGTTCACTTGTGGACACCTTCCGACACATCGAACGTTAGCAGCACGGGTGAATTATTAAGACAATATATATGGCAGAACTTTAGATCGGTCGCTTTCCTACAACCTGAATAAGTATTTATTTCTTCTTCGTCCAATTATTTCTTATGACAAATGTCGCCATTTTTTATTTTTTTTTGCTCTCTTAACTAGGAGACTACATTGTATGATAATTCATGAATTGGACCTAATTTTCATTTTCAATCTTTATTTCGATCTATTTGGATCATAAAAGAAGTACAAACAGTATGCAATCAATTTAAAATGATGCCAAATGAGACAAAGATTAAGGGGCATTACAATAAGCCTGTTAAAATCGATTACAGTATATTACATTTAAAAATCATCAGTACATTTCATTTATCGCGAATCTATCTCTGACTTCATGTAGCGGGTACAGGTGTGCCACATCGCTGTTAAAAATGTTGCCACCGCAAACACAATTGGGGTTGATAGATCAGTCTTTAAAATTCTGTAAGCTGGGAGGTAGTGCCTGAAACCTAGATTTTTAAGAAGTGGGACGAGCCAGTATTTCCTCGATCTTTGATAAGCATTACAGAAGAATATAATATGCAAATCGTTTTCCTGATGGCATGGGCATGACGGGCACTGTTCTCTCAACGATGACTGGGCCCAACGGTTAGTGAATGCCCTGGTGGGGAGTGTACCGTATCGCCACTGCATAAATAATTTTCTGGACAAAACGGGAGTAATACCATCGAGGACTTGCTCTAGATAGTATGAGTCTTTAGATTTGATAAACAGATTTGTGAGGGACCCCTCCCGTGTACTCCCTCTTAAGGCCAGTAACTTTAGCTCATAAAAATCCTTCGAGAGGAGTTTGCGTGGGATCCTACTGCATGCATTTCCTGGGTCTAGCCATAGCTCAGGTCTTCCTAGGCTCTCGCATGTTTGTTTTATGTATCTCAGCCATGGGATTTGTATTGCATTGGGTAAGCGTAGGATCCCTTGGAGCTCAGTCCTATAATTCGTAAGTTCTGGCGTGCTCCAGATACGGCGCCAAAAGCTAATTGGTTTTAATCCCAGCTCTTCTGTAATTGGTCTAAGACCCAGGTCCAGTCTCATCGGGAGAAGCGGGGTGCTTAGGGGTAAAGCCGCCAACTGCCTGATGAAGTTATTTTCAGTAACCAACAGGTTTTGGGCAGGTGTGTGACCCCACAGTTCCGCCCCATATGTGACAGCCCCTCTTGCCTGCATTTTGTAAATTTGAAGCACGGGACCGAAAGGTTTATAGGTCGACCCACTTGCCATCCTGCAGATGCCACCCGTTAACTGGACCAATTTCATATTGGCCTTGGTCCGGTGCGTGTCCCAGGTCATATCCTGATTGATAGTTACCCCCAGGTATTCGAAAGTGGGAACCCTCTCTAGTCTCAGTGCACCTATGGTGGGGTTGGGGCGTGTTGAGGAGGGGGGTTGAGAATCATGTATTTGGTTTTCAAGGCGTTGATCTCAAGCCCCCGCTCCACACAAAAAACTGAAAACCCGTCCAAGACCCGTTGTATTCCCATGGGGGACTTGGACAGCAGCAGGGTGTCGTCCGCAAACATAATAGCGGGCACCCTGCTGCCATTGAGCTTGGGAGCGTCAATGTCGCCTATCCTAGTCAAGTGGTCGATTAACCCATTGACAAAGAGGCAGAACAGGGTCGGTGCAAGCACACAACCCTGTCTCACCCCCCTGTCAACAGGGAACCTTCCAGAGAGAGCCCCGTTTCTACCGCACCTGACACGTGCAAAGTTCCCCTGGTGTAATCTTATCAGAATGGTCAAGATGTCAGCCGGAATACCCAACTCCGCCAGTACGGTCCATAGTCTGTCTCTTGGTACTAAATCGAAGGCGGCTCGCAAGTCCACAAATACCGTGTACAAACTGCCGCCCTCGATTACCGCAGTCTTCCAGAACAGAAGATTCAGATGGAAGATCTGGTCCGTGGTTGAGACCCGACTTCTGAACCCCGCTTGGTAGGGACTAAGGATGGTGAATTCCTCTATCCAATTTTGGAGGCGGTCGAGTATCAGCCTGCCAAATAATTTCTTGGGTACATCTATGAGGCTGATGGGCCTGTAGTTGGCTGGGAGCAGAGGTGATCCCTTCTTGAATATGGGAACAATCTCTGCGCCCAGCCAAGTACAGGGGACCTCCATACTCCTCAGGACAGCGTTAAATATCGGCGCCAAATAAGGGGCCCATACATCAGGCTCCTGTTTGAATAAATCGCCCGGTAAGCCGTCCAATCCAGGCACTTTGCCTGATGTCAGCCCTGCAATGGCTGCTCGTACCTCTATCCCTGTGAAGGGCTCCCCTTCCACTAATACGCTGGTGGTAGATGGAAAGTTGTCAGAGGCCTCGTCAACAACCCTGTAAAGGGACTGGAAGTGATCCTGCCAGGCCTTGGCTGATATATTGGGTTCGATCGCCGAGGCTAGGTCCTCGGACCCCGTGTTGACAATACGCCAGAATTTACGAGAGTCCCTGCTAGCTAATGATATGGTGAGGTTTTCCCATTTTTCCTGTTCCCATTCGCTTTTGGCATGGGTAATCAGGCGCTTGTAGTCCCTTCTCCTGGCCTGTATCACAGATCTATCTGTACCTTCCTTAATCGAAGTCAGGAGATCTAATTTGGCTTTGCGACATACAGCGTTATACCAAGTGGGGCGGTTAAGACGAACAGCCCCACTCTTTCCTGTGGAAAAAAGGACTTCGGCCACAGACTTGATGAGGTCCTCGTGCGTCGACCACAATTGCTTGTGTGTGCCCTGGGAGGTGGGATACTCCATTATTGCACACACCTTTTCGAGAATGGGGATAAGCCGGGCGTAGAGCCCAGAAACCTTCTCTGGATTCGAGGCTAGCTTCTCCCACCTCACTCTCCATCTATTATTCGTCAGCGCCAGCCCTGAGGAAGCGGCGTCTGCCTCAGCCCCTCTATCTTCTAGTTCGGGAAGGGCATATTCCAGTTCAAGCACATTGTGGTCGCTGTCTTCCCTGGGTATCACCCGGAAGTCAGTAATATGCGACCACAAAGAGAGTTGAACCAGGATATAATCCAGTCTAAACTCCCTGCCCTTTTTTATTGTATGTGGATTTGGGAGGGATATCGGAACTTGTACGTCCATTGCAAGCTCGCACGCCGTGTTTCAGGGTTAAGGCAGTAATTTGGACAGCTAGAGGAGTCCAAGCTCTAGGGGGGGGCTACCGAGGGGGGTACCGACCACGCGGCATCCTCCTCCTGGGATAATCCATCCAATAAACCTGAGAGGGGCTCAAAGTGACAGTTGAGATCACCTCCTACCAGAAAGGGTGTACCCTGTGGGATGTCACTGAGAAAGACAGAGTTCCTCGATGGTATGTTACTCTTGTGTAATGTTTACCGGCCTGGAGTAAACATTTACCACAGCCAGTCTACTCAGGTTCGGCCACTCCAACAGAACGCCGAGAATGTCCTCTGAAGCTGTGTGGAGGAATGTGGCCTCACAACCCAGGTCGGTAGCCACCCAGGTTGCGAGACCTCCAGAGGGACGCCCCTTACCCCCCCCACTTCGCAGGAATGGAAAATGCCGCGAAACCTGGACGGGATACAGCCTCTCTTGCCCAGGTTTCTTGGAACAGGCATATGTATTTGGCCTCAATAAGTGAACTCCAGTACGGGCAATTCAATTTATTCCCCAGGCCAGCCACGTTCCAGGATAATATCTTAAACGAGGGTGGACTGGGATGAAAGATGGGAGGAGGGGGAGTGACCATATCAGTTGGACTCGTAGATGGATCAACAATGTGCGGTCGTTCCACTAGCTCAACTATGGGTTCCCTAGGAGTGGATGGGGGTCCTGTAATGTTCAAATCAGCCACTTTAGTATGGTTTTGCTCCTCGCAATGGGCCTTCTCCGGGGTTTTGGCGGGACATTCAGTAGGGGGGATACTTTTTCCATCCTTGGGGCCCCTATGTAAGCCACCAGCCTCCCCCCTCTTGACCCAGTTCTGTCAATCCACCATGTCTAGGCAGCTGTACCTATTGTATGTTGGAAGATAAGTAGGCTGCTGGAATCTAGGGCGGTGGAAATCTCCTCTCTCTCTGTTGCCCCAGCCCCCCCCTCCTGGAGATTGTTTCCCAATCCTCCTCCTCGCGTACATGGAAGGGTGGTGGGTAGAAGAAAGATAGGGGTAAGGACTGGATAGATGTCCCCTGCTCAGGGTGCGACATCTGCATATGTGTGAAACGGTCCTGGGATCCCTGAAGTTTATTAGGACACAATCTCCATTGATTGATTTCCTTGTGTTACCCATCCATGGGACTCTCCTTACCATGAGAACCTCGCTCGATATTCCATAGGGTAGAGGTCTATTAAAGGTAAGCCAATTGGCTACCTTGTTTTTCAGAGCAGAAACAGGTTCTTTAGAATCGGATTTCAGCTCTGGTACCCCAGCTAGAATGACTGTGTAAGGACTCGCCTCCAGCGGCAAGTTTACTGGCCTAGGTTTTTTATAGATGACATTTGCTCCCTGTGTGCCTGTAAGTTTCTTTGGAGGGTGACTAGATAATGCAGCGCAATCAGTCGGCTGAAGGGTTGCAGTGTGTGGAATAGGCGGCTGTGTTTGTAATATCTTGGGAACTAACCCAGCATCCTTCGCTATGGGTGCTGATGTAACCTTCTTGTTGCTGAGCTCTACCCCGCCTCTAGCTACATTGTTGTTTGTTTTAAAAGTGTCAGCAAATTGCACAGTTGCTTTTTCTATGGTCACTAGCCTGGCTTCAATCTTTTGTTTTGGACCTAATACCTTTGTCGTTATATTGACATGGACACGATTCACATTGATTTTTGAGAATAGACATCATATACTCGAGGTATGTTGGTCTCGTTTATATATAACTTTTTGGACTTACTTATTATTTAATATTCTTTGTTCTGGAATTTTGTTGGAAGCGATTCGCGTGTTATTTTATGTTCTGTAGAATAAGGTTACTCAATATATCTTCCTATTACATCTAGCCCGTGAATACCTGATGAATACCAATTGATATAGCCACATGGTTTGGATATGGTGATATATATTTTTGTTCAACAGCGACTAAAAACTAATATAAACGAAGTATTACATTTCTACAACAAGAGGATTATTGTCGCTTTTCATTCGATAACTTCAATCGGTATATTCCTCCCTTTTTTACTGCTCCTGTCTTTACAGACTTTCAGGCCTTCCTCCCTGTGCCTTGCAACTAGACTAGAGTAGTCACTTATTTCTCGCTTGACTGAAGCTCCGGTGATGCGAATGGTAGCATCTTGAGCTGATGGGTCGTAGTCCGATAATAGATTTCGAATTAAGTGAACATGACCATCAGTTTCTCCCCGCAAATGATTCTATAACATTATATGTGGATTACATAATGATGATAAACACCAACAGAGCTAGGATTTATAATTCCCCCACACAATGGTCTATGTTTTTAGACATGTTATCAGGTCAATGTGGTCTGCAAACTGCGTATAGAATTGGGAAATCTTTTTGAATTCCAAAAATCTTTATTTCGGCCATACGGCCATCAAAGATACACAACAACATAAAACATATACACCATAAAACATCGTCAATAGCATGATACATGTTTATACATTATAAAATCATTCATATCTGTAAGTTGAAACTATCAGGGTTACATTTAAAAAGACTTGGAGCTAACTCAAGGACCGTGGCTTCAGCAAACTGGTACGAATATGCCAAACATTGGTAAGAAATTTAGCCAATGCAAACACAGTTGGACTCGAAAGATCAGTTTTTAAAATTCTATACATTGGGAGATACTCTCTGCCACCAAGGTTTCTAATAAGTGGGAGGAGCCAGTATTTCCTCGCTTTCGAGTACGTGGGGCAGAACAGAACTACATGCAGATCACTTTCCTCAGCATAAGAGCAGGTTGGACACTGCTTGGGGGAGGGCGGGTTTGTCCAGGAGCTGGTGAAAGCCCGCAGGGGCAAGATGCCGTATCTCCATTGCAGAAACAGCTTCCTGGCCAGCACGGGGGACATGGCGTCCAGCACCCTTTCCATCCTGTATATATCTTTACCTAACAGAAACACAGAAGTCAGTGATCCCTCTCGCTGATTTTCCATGGCCGAGGATAGTTTATGGGCATGATAGGCATCAACCAAATTTCTGCGTGAAATGTTTAGTGAGGCCTCAGCAGGGTCGGACCAAAGATCAGGAAACCCCAGTACCGTACATAGATTCTGAATATGTTTTAACCAGGGGATCTGTAACGCTTTTGGGTGGGATAGCAGCTCCCCTAGTTCAGCCTTGTAGGCATAGAGTGCTTCACTGCTCCACAGTCTTCGCCAGAAGACTATGGGTCTGAGTCCTATTTCATCGGCTATTGGTCTCAATCCTAGATCTAACCTCAGGGGAAGGAGCGGGGTGCTTGGCGGGAGTGCAGTTATCTGCCTGATAAAATTATTCTCAGTTACCGACAGACTGCGAGTTGGTGTGTGTCCCCACAGTTCCGCCCCGTACATTGTGGCGCCCCTGGCCTTGTATATCTGGATGAGCGGACCCAGAGGCCGATAAGTCGAATTTTTCAGCATCCGCGCAATGCCCCCAGTAGTCTGTACCAGTTTAAGGTTGGCCTTGGTCCGGTGTGCCCCCCACGACATGGACTCATTCAGGGTTACACCTAGGTAGTCGAAGGTGGAGACTCTCTCCAACCGTGCCTCTCCCAGTAGTGGGTTCGGGCGCAATTTTTTACTTGGATTCAGGACCATGAATTTTGTTTTTCCAACATTAATTTCTAGGCCCCTATCCATACAAAAGGCCACGAAAGAATCAAGGATCCGCTGGATCCCCATTGGGGTTTTGGACAGCAGCAGGGTGTCATCCGCAAACATGATTGCGGGCACCCTGCTGCCGTTCAATTTAGGAGCGTCAGTGTGTTCAATGCCATTCAAATGGGCGATTACCCCGTTGACAAAGAGGCAGAACAGGGTCGGTGCAAGCACACAGCCCTGCCTAACCCCCCTGTCAACGGGGAATCTGTCCGTCAGCTCCCCTGACTTTCCACACCGCACCCTGGCATAGTTGTTGTGGTGTAACCTCTGTAAGATTATTAAAATGTCCGCAGGTACGCCCATCTCGGCCAGGACCCTCCAGAGTTTGCCTCTGGGCACCAGGTCAAAGGCGGCTCTTAAATCCACAAATATTGTGTATAAGCTGCCACCATCGTAAACCACTGTCCTCCAGTAGATGATGTTCAGTCGGAAGACCTGGTCCACCGTTGATACTCCCTTCCTAAATCCAGCCTGGTAGAGGCTAAGGGCTCCCGTTTCTTCTGCCCAGTCCTGGAGCCGATTAAGCAGTACCCTCCCAAGGAGCTTCTGGGGTACATCAATCAGACTAATTGGTCTGTAATTGGCTGGGAGCAGGGGAGAGCCCTTCTTGAATATGGGAACCACCTCCGCCCCCAGCCAAGTACTTGGGACTTCCATGCCGCATAAGACTCCATTAAACAAAGCGGCTAAATATGGGGCCCACACATCTGGTTCCTGCTTAAAAAGATCTCCAGGCACGCCATCCAGTCCTGGCGCCTTGCCCGAGGCCAAACCAGCTATTGCTGCCCTAACCTCTCCCACTGTTACTAGTTCCCCCTCATATGCCACCTGGGCACTACAACTATCACCCATGCTATCTCCCCCCATCGAGCTATAAAGGGTTTGAAAATGAGCCTGCCAAACCCCAGCTGCGATGTTGGGCTCAATAGCTGAGAGGAGATTCCCCGACCCCCCATTCACTATTCTCCAGAACATTCTATGGTCTCCTATTACAAGGGATTTGTTGAGCTCCTCCCATTGGCTCTCCTCCCATTCAGTTTTAGCATGGGCGAGTACTTTTTTATATGCCCGTCTGCTTTCTCTTACCGTCTCCCCACCTGAGCCCTCCTTGATATTTCTTAGAAGTTCTTGTTTTGCTTTTTTACAGGCTGTATTATACCACATGGTTTTTGGCGCTTGCCCCCTCCTTGCATTATGTGCATTACTATACAGGATGGGAGTCATACCCTCTATAAGATCTTCATGGGCCTGGTATAATTTACCAAGTATTTCAGTATTGCCCCTCTCGATGTCCAAGCCTCCTACACTCTCTAGGATAGGGATTAGCCCAGCATAAAGCTTCGGGAGTTTCTCCTGACTTGCAACTATTTTTTCCCACCTGATCCTTTTTTTGTTGTTGGCCAATAGCAACTCAGGTAAGTTCCCCTCACTCGGTATTGTGGGTTGTTGAAAGCCGGGGTGTATGAGATCCAGTTCTAATGCGTTGTGATCACTATCCAGCCGTTCGGTAACCCTAAAATCCCTAATGGTAGGCCAGTTGGTTATCTGTACCAGAACATAGTCCAAGCGGGATTTTCTTCCCGCTCTGTTAAAAGTTGTTCTACTAGGTACATCTGACTTAATTCGCCCATTACAGGCTCTAATTCCAAACTTTAGGGTTAGGGCTGTGATCTGTAACGCTACGGGAGTCCAAGCCTTCGGGGGAGGAGCTTCTACCAGTGGTACTGACCACCTGGCCTCTTCTTCCATCTGGAAGCCTTCTAAGAGGCCAGGCAGTGGCTCAAATTGGGAATTTAGGTCCCCCCCTACTATATAGGGTAAGTCTCCCGGTATTTCAACTAGGTAGGCTGCGAGCTCATCAATCGTAGGTGACTTCTGGCTACTCCCACTGGCCTAGAGTAGATGTTGATTAAGGCAAGTTTTACTTGATTCGGCCAGGATAGTAGGACCACAAGGATGTCGTCAGATGGTACCAATAAGCGTGAAGCCTCACAGCCTAGGTGGGAAGCTACCCATGTTGTTAATCCACCAGAAGGACGGCCTTTGCCCTCCCACCTGGCCGGAATAGAAAAAGACTGGTATCCCTGATGGGTATGTTCTTCCCTGGCCCAGGTCTCCTGAAACATGCAAACATCCCCTGTCTCAATGTATGCAACCCAGTCTGGGGTAGACAGCTTGTTGACAATTCCAGCCACATTCCAACAGATAAGTCTCAGATGCTCCGTATCAGAAGTTACGGGAAGGGGAATATCGGATTTAGCCGGCTCAGTTGGATCGTAGTTTGTTACATCGGGTACAATTTCTGTAATGGCTCCAACTGGCTCGGGAGAAACACTGGAGCCATTTTCCGTAGTCATTAGTTCTGGAGCTATGTTTGTAGACAGTCAATCAACCCCTTCCAACCCCCCCAAACAGTTAAACCGATTATAATGAGCAAAAGGGGTATCCGGCAGTTGGTTAGCTGGACGTACGGCATGTTCCCGATATCTGGGTCTCCGCTCTACCCTTGTCCAGTTGCCTTGTACTGGCTCATGGTACATACGGGTGGGGGGGAAGAAGAAGGAGACTGGCAGGGACTGTATAGTGGAGTCCAGTGATCTATTTGTCCCTGCACAAATATGTAGAACTGTGCCTGGGTCGCGAAAGGACACCATGATGCAATCCCCCATGATTGTTTTCCTCGTCCTCCCCAGCCAAGGTACCCTTCTTACCATGGTGATCTCATTATTAAAATGAGGAGGTAGGGGCCTGTTCCAGTTAAGCCACTTGATGACTTTCCTCTTTAGTGTTATAACATTTTCTTTTTCACCACTTTCCAAGGAAGGGGCACCCGCCAGTACTACCATAAAGCTATTGGCTTCCGGGGGCAAATCCGGTCTCCGGGTTCTAGGTGCAAGCCTCCCTTCCTGAGGGGGGGAAGAACTAACGTTTGGTTGGGATCTATGGATTGTGCCAAGGGATGGACCATGTGTGGCTGCTGCTGCTAGCTCAAGAGGGACAGTATTAGGGCTACTCAATGGGGGTGGTAGTTGAATAGACATAAGTGGTTGCAAGGGGGCGACTATGGGAGTGCCCTGTGTGGGGCCCACATTGGGGTGGGATGTTAGTGAACCCTGCAGAGGGATTTGGCCCAGCAGCTTTATTCTGTTTGCTAGTCGCAGCATTCAGACTAACTAGGGTAGCTTCTAAGGTAGTAAGCCTGGTCTCTATTTTTTTTAGACTCTCACTGATAGGCGTCAGAAGTGATTGTAGTAAAAATTCTATGCTCCCGAGAGTTACAGCAGGGTACCGCGAGGTATGGCAGCAGAACAAGCAGTCCCAGCAAAAAGGACCTCGCAGGAACAGAGCTCGCGCTCAGAGGTCAGCCAATGTCTCCCAAAGAGCAAGGAGCGAGCAGGCTCTTTCAGCGGTGCTCAGGGGGCGTGGCCAGCAGGGAGAGCGTCCAGGTGCAGGAAATGGTGGCAGCACAGGGACTCCTGGGCAATGGAGTCCCTGATCCTCACCTGGCGCTCGCAGCCCTGCTCCCCGCAGTTCTAGCAGTTCCCCTGTCCCAGCAGGCAGCAACGGTGCGCCCAAGCACACGGGCGAAGCGGGACCCGCGGAGCGGGTACCGCGAGGTATGGCAGCAGAACAAGCAGTCCCAGCAAAAAGGACCTTGCAGGAACAGAGCTCGCGCTCAGAGGTCAGCCAATGTCTTTTTACTTTTTAGATACCATTACATGTTCTGAATCTTGGTTGAGACTGCTTGATAAATAGGCATTCGAATTTATAACAGATAGGGTAATAAGAATGAATCATGAACCGATTTGGCAGGAGATTTTCTGACGTTCTTAATGCAATATGGTTATACCTCCTGCCTATCGGGTTCGTATATATATATGTTTGTACATATGGTCTTTTTTCTATGTATTTTGTATGTATATTCTACATGTATATATATTTTCTGTATATTTTTGTATGTTTGTATATGTGGAGATGTATATGTGCTGCTCAGAAACAACATTGGGTACATGTTTGTTACATATTATGTTTTGTATGTGTTTTGATATTACAGCCCTGAAGAAGTTCTGATCTTCAGAACGAAACGCGTCGGCTGGCTTTGGTTGACAATTTTAAGAAATTAAATTACATTTTGAATACATACCAGGATTCAGCGTCTCAATAAGGACGTTAATAGAAATATCGATGAAAACTTTTTGTCGTGCTATGGGTATCAAAGTATTGTCTCATGAAAACATCACAGGTGTTGAACAGCATCTCTTTCGGGAGGATGGGGTACACCTGTCCCAGATGGGTCAAGCATACTATTTGATGGAATTGAGAGATTTGCTGGCCGGTTTTTGGGGCGAAAACTTATGGTGTGATAGCAATATTAAATAGTTTATTTCTTCGCAGGTTTGGGTGGGGCCAGGAAAACACTTTGGTTTTCCTGGGTGGCGCTTTTTCGGAGGTCTGGATAGTCTAGAGCGGACTTATCCTTTCCCTCTGGGTGGGGGGAGGGTAGACAGAAAGATGGTTATGAAAATATAAAGAGGAGAGAAAGAAAATGTTGGGATTGTACAGTATGTGGATGTTATTGATAAGTATTGTTGGGAATGTTTTTGAATATATATTTATGATGAAAACGTTTGCGAAATTTGTCAATGTGTTTCTTTCTCTCGTAACTAGTTTTGCTTCAATTAAAGGATTATCTGTTTTGCCTGTCTTAATAAAGTGACCTTTTTTGCTAAGTCTATTAAAGTGTGGATCGTTGTTATTGCGCGATTGGACCCAGAGGGACCTTGGCGCGAGCCGGTGTCCCCCTGGGATGATTCGCGTGGTGGAACAATCCACCTAGCGCGTGAGGTCGAAGTTGGGAAAGGGGGTGGGATTAGGGGAGGTGCTTGGATGGGAACGCGTCACTCAGGAGGTGCAGGGTGCCAGCTTCTTTGTTTGTACCTCCCACCCACCCCTTTTTAGATTTAATTTATTTATTTTGATTATAAAAAAAAAAACACGTCACATTAAGACAGGTAACAGTTTTTTATCCTTTTGCTGTTCTACAGGTTGGGCGCTTTTTGGGGGGTCTGGATAGTCTAGAGCGGGCTTATAATTTCCCTCTGGGGTGGGGGGAGGGTAGACGGAAAGATGGTTATGAAAATATAAAGAGGAGAGATAGAAACTGTTTGGATTGTACAGTATGTGGGTGTTATTGATAAGTATTGTTGGGAATGTTTTTGAATATATATTTATGATGAAAACGTTTGGGAAATTTGTCAATGTGTTTCTTTCTCTCGTAACACGTTTTGCTTCAATTAAAGGATTATCTGTTTTGCCTGTCTTAATAAAGTGACCTTTTTTGCTAAGTCTAGTGAAGTGTGGAATGTTGTTATTGCGCGATGGGACCCAGGGGGACCTTGGCGCGAGCCGGTGTCCCCCTGGGATGATTCGCATGGTGGAACAATCCACCTAGCGCATGAGGTCGAGGTTGGGAAAGGGGGTGGGATTAAGGGAGGTTACTTGGGGAGGTGCTTGGGTGGGAACGTGTCACTCGGGAGGTGCAGGGAGCCAGCTTCTTTGTTTGTACCACCCACCCACCCATTTTTAGATTTAATTTATTTATTTTGTTTATTAAAAAAAAACACACCACGTTAAGACAGGTAACAGTTTTTTATCCTTTTGCTGTTTTACAGGTTAGGCACTTTTTGGGGGGTCTGGATAGTCTAGAGCGGGCTTATCCTTTCCCTCTGGGGTGGGGGAGGGTAGACTGAAAGATGGCTATGAAAATATAAAGAGGAGAGAAAGAAAATTTTGGGATTGTACAGTATGTGGGTGTTATTGTTAAGTATTGTTGGGAATGTTTTTGAATATATATTTATGATGAAAACGTTTGGGAAATTTGTCAATGTGTTTCTTTCTCTCGTAACAAGTTTTGCTTCGATTAAAGGATAATCTGTTTTGCCTGTCTTAATAAAGTGACCTTTTTTGCTAAGTCTATTAAAGTGTGGATTGTTGTTATTGCGCGAGACGATGGACTGAAGCAACGAGTCATACGGAGGTAAGTGTTTTGCACATTGATGCAACAGGCAAATTCCAGGGGAAGTCAGTAGATTGAAGCTAAACTTTAAAGCCAACCGCATACTGAAAAACAACGCTTTGCACCGCAAGCTTTGGGAGGACATTCAAATAAGGCACTTCGGCATGCGATTGAGTCTACATTAATGTGGCTTTAAATCCTATGAGCATAGCTCACATGGCGAGCTCCTTCCCGCATGCTTTTCACACTGTTATCACTTAGCCAAAAACGTGCCAAATTGAACAACCAAAATACACAAATCTTCAAAATGTAACATGCAGTGCTCCTATAACCGCATCGCTGCTAGAGAGATTCTCCTGCTGTGCTGGACAGCAATAAAAACGGGTGTGATCATGACGAGCTCAGCTCGTCATGAGCACAGGAGCACTGTACTGCATGATGAGCTGAGCTCGTCATGAGCATGGAAGGGGTTAAGAACGGGTCCTTTCATATTAAACGTTTTTCACTTGTTTCACACACGAACGTCTTGACAAAAAATTGGATCAAAAATTTCCTTTGGAAACTCAAGAATAAATAAATCAGTTTTCTTTCCAATCACAATGAGTGTCAAGTGTGATATGAGGAAGTAGATTGTTGTTCTTCTATCATTGGCATGTGTGTTGTTGTAAGCTATATAAATTGGGCTAGCCTTACTGAATATGGGCCAGAAGCCTCTGTTGTTGATCATAGATATCACACTGGAACATTTCCTAGTTAAAGGAAGTAAACCAGTTTTTCAATAAAACACAGTTGCTTAGGTTTCCATATAAACATAATTCAATACTTTTTCAGAGGAAAACATTCAATGCATTCCTATGGAGAAAAATTAAATCGGTTTGCAGGTAAGCAATCGGTCTTTGGGGTTGAGTTTCTGGGGTTAGAACAAGAGTTCCTCTAGTGTCAAGTAAGCGCTCAAAAAGCACTTACAGCAGCACTAGGGCAGCGAGGTGCAGAGTGCTGTTCCCCAATGTTAGCCTTTGGGCAGGGGGGCCGTTGGTGGCTGCTCTCGGGCAAGCCACTGGGTTGAGGGAGCAAAGCTTCTAGGGTTAAGCTTAGGGCACTGGGGGACCCGAGTTAGCACACAGGGTGTGCCCACAGTGGCGGTGGGGTGCAGGGTGCTGATTTGGCGTCAGGTGCCCTTTTGTTTTCAGTGGGAGTTGCCAGTTTTCGGTATTGGCTGCAGGCTCGGTCCAGGAAGTCTTCCGGGAGGAACCAATAGCAGGGCTGGTAAGTTGGAGGGCATGGGGATGTAGGTGCGCCTCAGGTCCTCTTTTCCAGGGCAACTGGATGCAGGAGTGCCTTTTGAGGTCGGATTGCACCATACCGGACCATCGCGGTTGGGAGGGGAGTCTCCATGCAGAGGCTGCAGGTGACGTCGGAGAGTCCTGGATGGGGCAACCCACAGTGGACTTGGACTCTGGTGCGCTGGGGGACCCCGCTGGTAGTGGTGAGCCACTCTGACTTGGACCATAGGCTACTGGTGCAGTGGTGGCTGCAGGCCTCTGGTTTCTTTGTCTTCAGCAGACTTGCAGTCCTTCTTTAGAGACTCTTTGGAACAGAGCTGCTGTTCACAAAGAATCCGGTCTTAGTTGAAGGCAGTCAGTCCTCCCAGGGCTTCTGGAGGTTGCTGGCTGCAGGACAAGGTGACGTTTGGCGCAGGATCTCTGGAAACTGCAGATGGGCCGGTTGGGTCAGTCCTTTTCTGCCATCTCCTCTGCGTTGTGTCTTCTTTCGTCCTTCGTAAGATGCGGGAATCTGCCTTCTGATTTCAGGGCTGCCACCTAAATACTACATTTAAGGGGCATTTTAGGGGTCTCGAGGTAGTAGCCAATGGGCTACTGACCATAGGGTGACTACACTCTTGGTGTGCTCACCCCACATGGGGGAGTGTGCACAATATTTTATCCTGATTTGAGAGTGCCTGCCATCTGCAAAATCGCGGGCACTGAAGAGTGGGCTTCACCTCGCCTCCCACTACCTGAGGGGTGGGGTTGGCAGAGGTGGGCACACCTTCTAGGCCGCTATAATTTTTTCCTACCTAAAAGGGGGTGAGACAGGAAGGGGGGCTGCTCCTGATAGCAGGAGAAGCCGGGGGTTGCGTTACAAAGGTGCAAGGCCTTTCAAGTTTGCCTAACACACCTGGGGAAGTTGTGAACACCTCCACTAAGGAAAGGCTTTGTGTCTGGGCCCAGGGAGCGACGTCTCCCACCCCAGGGGTCCAGAAACTTGTCTCATGGTGGCAGGCTGGTGTCTACCAGTCAGGGAACCCACCAGAGGATGGTTGTTTTTCAGGGGGCATCTCAGAGATGTCCTCAGAGTGCATTGTATAATAAATCCCACACTGGCATCAGTGTGGGTTTATTACGCTGAGAAGTTTGCTACCAAACTTCCCAGAACTCAGTAAAGCCATTATGGTGCTGTGGAGTTCATAATGGCAAACTCTCAGACAATATACTCTTTATGGCTTTACTACACTTACAATGTCTAAGAATGGACTTAGACACTGTAGGGGTACAGTGCTAATGCAACTGTACCCTCACCAGTGGTATAGTGCACCCAGCTAGAGGGATGTCTTACCTATACCATAGGCAGTGGGTTGCACACATGTGTGTGTGCCATGTTAACTCTTCACTTTTCTCTGCACCAAAACACACATCCTGCAATGGTAGTGTGTGTGTGTTAAGGTACAGGACTTCTAAGGGTGGCACAATATGTGCTGCAGCCTTTAGAGGCCTTCCCTGGTCAAGGTGTCCTTAGTGCCCATGGTACCTCTCACAAGGGACTTACATGTGCCAAGAGAGGTGTCAATTGGGGGTACAAAGGTGCAGTTTTGGGAACTAACACAGGCCCTGGGAACCTGATTGGCAGGGACCCAGGGCACATCAAGTTAAAGTGCATCAGTAATCTGGCAAAAAGTGTTGGGGGTGTTATTGCAAAAGAAACCCACTTTCCTATGCAAAATATATGCAGAGGACTCCTCCTACTGTTATTAAAAAATTGTGTATGGTTCTGCTAACACCATGATTGTAGGGAAGAGGAAGGTTTGGACTTCCCTATGTATGTAGTGATATTTGGAGAGAGCTATATAAACCTGAGGATAATTCTTAAAGAGAAGCATATTACCTACACAGAGCCCCTTAAGTGTATGCATTTTGGACAAACATGTTGAAACTGTATTAAGTGTTTTACTGGAGTACCAAGCGAAGGGGCTGGCCCTGGCATGTGGATTCCATCTATATTGTCATGAGGATGGAGCTTGCTTTCTATTTTGACGGTCATCGTGAGGATGACTGATGGAGGCAGTGAGATGACAGAGGTTGAATCAGTGGCTTCCAATATTACAGGCCAACCAATGTGTTTGAGGGCTCTATTCAATCAAGTTATGTAATCTTTACCAACATAAACAAAAAGTGGGCATCGTATGTCTTATATACCACTAAGGAGAATTGCACTGGTTAAGAACAATAAAAATAATGCTTCCCCCTCACAGTAGTGTCCCCAGTACCATATTGCCCAGAAATCTGGTCAATCAGTGAGTCCCTCCTGACATCAGTGGTGCATATCCAGTTTGTATAGTTTGTGTGATGCAAACACGAGGGAGTCAACGATAAACCGGTATCAATATGTCAGCACTGCTTTGTAAAGTCTACCCAGTTCCACTAACTTGTATCAATCTTCTTGTATGAGAATGCTGATAAAAATGTTCATGTTTCTCCACTGTTGCCCAACTGCATTGTGAGCAGGCGGTCTGTCTAGTCCACTGGGGAAGTACATTAAGTTGACGCCTGACTGTTGTTTCCATATCTGTTGGTGTCCCTGAATCCAAGAAGCGTTCAAGCTTGTCTTTGTCATGGAATTCCATTGTCTAAACATCGCACGTGATCCGCATATTAGCCAGCTCCAAGAGGCCAAAACAAATCTCCATCTTCTTGAGCCTCACCCTTTGCACCAGAAAGCGCTTTCTATTTTGCAAAGTTTCAGTCGAGTAGTCCTGTAAGGCCAAGTCTTTGAGGTCTTGTGAGATGAATGCACCTTTACGCTTCGGTTCTTGAAGTATCTGGCACCCTTGTTGAGACTGGACGAAGCACAGTATAATTTATCTCAGGGTAGTAGGTTTACAAGTGGCTCGAGTGTGGATTATATGAGTATGCTGCAACTTGAGCAGGGAATCAACCATTTTTAAGTGGAATGCATTAGAGACAGGTGATCACGTCACCCTTTTTCTGATACCCCAAACCACAGAAAGACATATATTGTTTCTGAGAACCCTCCCCTCCAGCTCAATGAGCGTTGTTTGTATATGCCAGTGATCTTGCTCCAAGGCAATTGCCTTAGTAATTGTTCGCTCCACCTTCATCACCCTCTCCCGTGTCGCCATAAGGCAGGTGTTGAGCCCTGCAATGTCTGTTCTAAGTGGCGTTATTTCTTAAGAGGTCCTTGTTGTGTTTCCTCCAATAGGGAATACCGACATTTTGAGTGCAGCGAACTCCTTAAAATGTGACCAGGGCAGTGTCTTTTGAAATGCTGTTCAGTGTTGTCGTTGTTTTGGCAGTGGTTTTGCCCACAAACTGTCTCAGGAAACATCAACTGCCATTCATGTTTCAATATGAGGGGGGGTGTATTGACAACAGAAATGTCCTTATGAGCGCCCCTCCGGCTATTGGCTGTGTTTGCCTACGTTTTAGAGGTTTTATTGCAGTATTCAGTTGGGCTTCATAAAACAGTCGCCTTCAAATGAGAAGCACTATGAGAAGCAGCTTTAATAAAAGCAGATAGGCTTATGGTGTATTCATGGGGACTTACACCAGTTCTCAGCTGTCATAAATAGCGTTTAACACTATGATATAAATGTATACCAATTGTAAGGACGCCAGAATTATGGTTTCCTATTGCTTAGGGCTGGGCAACGTGTCTGCCTGTAAATTTGCATTGACAATATACAGCATTGAAGATGATGCCCGGGTACTGAGAATCAAAGACTATGCATTAATTGCAGGTTGGTCTTTCCAAATGGCCATTACATCATGAGCCGGTCGTCCGTAATATGGAGAGTGGTGACCTTTCAGAAAATGCACCATGTTGATAACACCAGTGAAACTCTGCACCCAATATGGTTGCTGCCTACACCTGTCCCCTTTCTGGCTCTATTGCTGCCTACCAATACCCCTTCTTTCCCGCCAGTGGTTGCAATTCACCTCTGTCAGCTGGTATGTCAATCAGCTGGCCCGCTCACGGTCACTCTGAAGTTTGGTCTAGGCCCACGTCATGCTCCTTACTGCTCACAGGGTCCAAGGGATGCTCTCTCTCATGCCAGTCAGGGTTTCAAGGCATTGAACCTCAGGCAGCCGTCTGTTTCTGCCTTCTAAATATGCCTCACAAGCACGGGGTACCCTGTAAAGGTTATGAGATGTTAAAATGATTTCTAAAGCGCACAACTGCCCCAGAAGGGGCCTCCCTGTGCTAGTCAATGGATAGATCATCAACCTAACTGGAAAACAGCCAGGTTTTCATCTGATTCCAGAATTTAAGTGGTCCTGAATCTGCCAAAGGTTGGGTGGCATGGAGGTCCATAGGGTCGAGCTAAGACTCGAAAGGAGCAGCCAACCATGCTGGCAATGATGTGGGACAGGTTTATATCAGCTTTCACTATATGTAGATGTGCATCATGGGAGCTAGGCTAGGTGCTCCTTGCTTAAAAGAGATTTTATGGGAGAGGCATATGGCCTTGAACTCAGTGCATTTGCTGATGGGAACCCAATGAACCTTGGACAAAAGATGGGAAGTGGAGCTGAATTTAAGAAGGGATAAAAGCAGTCTGGAGGTGGCGACCTGCAATTGGTTCAGAGCAGACTGTATTGTGCCCAGATACAGGATGTTGCAGTAGTCAAGATGTGAGATGACCAAGAATTGTACAATAAATTTGCCTACTTGCTAGGAGTTGAGTCTGAAACTTGGCTTAAGGATCCTAAGAATACCAAAACATCTTAACTTGGGTTTCAAAGGATAAAGTATTAGCCATCCATACCCCAAGATTTTTCACCCATGATTTTGGTTTGGGTGGGGGGGGGCATAGTATTTCTTACCACCATTGATCACTCCAGAGATGGGTGTGCCTGCCCAACAGGAGGATCTCCGTTTTATTAGCATTGAGTTATAAGCAATTTTCATACATCCATCCCACGACCGCTGTTAAGCAGTTTTTAAAGTTGATGCAGCTGCTGGTTGATTCTGCTGACAAGGAGATACTCAGTTGAGTGTCATCAGCATGACACTAGTGAAATTCCAAAGGACTTCACTAGCACAGCCAGGGGTCTGACGTAAATGTTAAAAAGGGTGGGGCTAAACACCGATCCCTGGGGACGCCATTTGCCAGCTGTCTTTGGGATGAAGATGACGAGGGGATACAACTTGAAAAAATCACTCTTGTTTAAAAGAAAAAGAGTGAACACCAAGTCAGCACTTTGCCCTGTACCTCCAGTTAAGAGAGGTGAGATAGTAGAATCACACGAGAGAGAGTGACAAAGGCCACACTTAAATGTAGGAATATCAGAGCCTGGGTTATGCCATCATCTCCAGACCTGCGAAGGGCTTCAGTGATTGTTAAAAGAGTGGTTTCAGTGCTGTGTGATGGTCAAACCCAGTTCTAATATTTGATTTTGTTCTAGAAATTTGTTTATGATATTGCTTACATGCATCTCCATGACATTGATTAAAAATTGCAGGAGGGAGATTGAACAATAGTTTCTGGGTGTGTGCCATCTAGCGAAGGCTTTTTTCAACAAGAGGGATAACCTTGGCATTTTTCCATGATATTGATACTACTGCAGTACTCAGGTAGATATTGGGTACCCAGAAAGATAGCTGTAATACACTCTTGAAATTTTAAAATGCAGTCAGGTTTCCATGGCTCTCCGGAGATCCAGATTGTACTTGTTGTATTAAGTTTGGAATAGTGTCCATGTCAAGCAAGACCATTAGATCCAAGGGTGGCCATTGCATGTGGGTAGGCCTTGTGTCAGGGGAGGGAGGCAAAACTGCCTCCTCTTCCTTGTTGAAATGAAGAAAGATATAGTTGACCTTATTGACAAAGTAATCAGCAAGTTCTTCACAGTGACCGTTTGAAGCAGCCGCTAATCCGGGGGTGGATGCAAGTTTAGTCAGGCTATTAACAATAGAAACGATTTCCCAGGAGGGATTACAGATTTTTTTTTTATTCTGTCTGCAAAATAGTCAGCAGGCACTCTTTTAATCAATGTCTGGTAGCATTTAATTGTTCCCATATATTGAGTTGATGAGACTATCATAAGATATGCGCCACTCACGCTCTAGTTTTTTACAGTGCTTCTTTCCCAGGAGCAGTATTTTGGTGAACCAGGCAACTGAGGGCTGTTTCCTAATTCTGTAGGACTTGGCCGGGATAAAATGATCTAATGCAGTGATGAGTCATGCTTTTGTGCAAGACTCTGCCCGATCTATCTTAGAGTCCAGTTAGGGGACCCTACTCTCAATGAAACTTGAAAAGGTAGATGGGTCCAATTTATGTCATTGCAACTCAGAAGTGCTAGTAGTGGTATTCATAGTGCTAGGAAGGTCTATGGTCATAGGCACTATGTAGTTGTCTGACAAGGTCACGGGGATAGAGACATTTGTTAGAAGGAAAGACATATTACAAAAAAAACAGGGTCCAACAGACGGCCGGTCAAATGAGTGGCCTGATTTACTAACTGGGCTACCTGCTGGGTAGCAAGGTCATTGGTAATATCTTGGATTTCTTTGTCATTGATTAAATCAAGGTGCAAATGTAAGTCTCTGATGATGTTGAAGTTAGACAGTTGAAGCGAGAATGAGAAATTCCCTGAACTGTTTAGAAGGGCCAGGAGGTCTGAAAATCAGAAGGCCTGAGAAGGTGATAGTTTTATTAATGGATAGTTTATATAGCATAATTCCCAGTTCTCGATAAGTACAGGCGACAGAGTGCACTCAATATTGGTTCTATGAATAATCGCAATGCCACACCCACTGCTTGTATGCCTGTCACACCTTTGAATGTGGTAGGCCACAGCAGGTTCAGCATGTGTGGAGTGGGTGAGCCATGTTTCCGTGAGAAATAGAACATCAAGCTTATGACCCAAAACTAGGTGAAATATAGCAGCATAGTGCCCGACCAGCGAAAAACAGTTAATGCTGTGCATTTTTTAAGTTAGTGACATAGATTTAGATATAGTTATTTACTCATGCCTCGGCTAAGCTAGTGCAGAGCGCCAAAAGGGTCCATCTGCCATCTTACTTTGGCACCAGGTTCCTCCCCCTTTTGCTTTTCAACTTTGGCTGGAAAGACCAGGTCAGCCTTTTAGTCCTTTGGTTCTTTCAGGTTCTGTACTCTTTGTATGAGGTCAGTTAATTATAGTAATCACTATTTTTAGTCATATGTAGTTTTCTGACATTTTTTCATGACAATGTAATTTGTGCACCTTAACCTACAAATCCGGAAGTTTCCTGGAAATCTGGAACTGCTTTCTCTCTTCCTATCTTCAGTGGATCACCTTCTTCTGGACCTGCTCTGGGAGAGAATAATTGTTCAAGGATCTGGAGGTATGGCCGTCTTGAATGCCTTTTTTCTATGATTCTGTTGGTTCTGTTCGGTTGTAGAGTGTTTGGATCACCTTGATGTTTGATTTCTTGCTCTGGGTCTCTTATTGGGCCACCTCCTGCTCACATAGGGTAGAACTACACAGCTCCCTGGAAGGGGGGAGGAGATTCTCTCTTGCTACTTAATCACTCTGTGTTTTTATTCCACTGACCATGCTTATTCACTTTTTGTCCAGATGTTTGGCATGACTTTTTTCTTCCCCTGCTGTTTCTGGTATCCTACAACTGTTTGATTACGTAATGAGGTGGCCATGAAATCATGTCGCTCCTTGTGTAGACCAGAGTGGATATTTTTCCAAGAGGAACTGCATGAACTTGTTTTCCTTTAGTGTCTTTTGGATTTTAGTACACATTCAGTTGGACATCTAATGTCTAATCCCCTCCTTCTGTCATGTATTCCTATAGGTTCTGAATCGATCCCCCTATTCCTGACCCTATTCTAGTTAAACAAACCAACAAGTTAACTAGCAGTCAGCCCATGAGGCAGAAAACCCCCATGATGCAGATACCGTTATCTGACGCAGTCACACTACGGCACAGGAACGTGTTATCTGATTAGGTCATAACACTTGCGATCTAATTAGACAAGCGATATTCCTCCAGCCCCTGATAAGGCATACGGAGTTCTCATAACAAATCAAACCTATGACAACCTGGGCAAAACCCTGCGGCCATTGTTTTGATTTCACCAAGAACTTTAGTAAAAGAATGTGCTAACGAGCAAGTCGTATGACATCTTTATTGACGTATCTATGTCCATCCTTACGTCAATCTCGGCACCTTAAAGGTATAAATATTACCGATCTTGCCATATGCAAACACACGCGTGGTGACGAGACGGAGCAGCCATACTTGCCGAAGCGAAGAGCAGAGCAGACCCCGCTGGCGCAGCCCCGCCTTTCTGACGCGCTGAGAGACGCGCTGCTTTCTCCTGCCGAGAATCCAGCACCGGCGTTTCCGGGTAGCCCTCGCAGGCAGCCTGGAATATCGAGACCAGAGAGAGAGATACCATTCCTCATTCATCCTAAATTCCAGGTACAGAACTGAATAACCCCTCACAGAGAATTCTTTAGTTATTCACTTGGCAAAAACAAACTTAACTTAAACTGTAACTATCTATTCCCGCCCACGTATTAGACTTAGGTCAGGTACACGGGGTAGGCGTATCTAGAAACACCAGTTGAGTATGTTTAGTCAAATGTATATGTGTATATAATATATTTTATTCATTTTAAAACATCTTATGGCTTAGAAACCATATCAATGTTTTTACAGTATTATTTTATACTATTGCTTTTAATGTATGCACTTTACTTAACTATAAGTATTGCAATAATATCGATCCATTTCTCTTGTATGAGAAAAGAGACTGATCAATAAATAACACCTTTTTATTGAACACGCCCGTCTCTTCCTTTTCTCTACATTCTGATGAGACTAAGAATGCACGTACTGACTGAGTAAAATAATTTGCCTTTTGTTCACACGACTCTCGAGATTGACTCTTAATTAGGGGAGAGCAAAGTTGTCATGTTCTATGGTTGTCAGAAACTAAATCCCTTCTTGTCTAATCAGGGAAGTTAATTCCTCCTTGAACATTTGAGAAAGTTTCTAGTGAACTCTGAGCTACGCTGGCAAACCCAAAACTTTAAGTCTAGTATCGACAGTAGTAGACCTAGTTAACGTCTGGCCTAGGCCTTTACTGCTGTAGGTATTATTCCAATGCGCAGAGCCTATTGGGAAGATAGGAGCTACACTACATGGCGCCCAACGCGTTTGGAAAGGGCGATAAAACTAACGTAAGACATTTAGAGTAACTCAGTCGTGCTTTCTCACTCAGACCCCTTTTCCCAAATACTCCAAAGACGTCTGGAGTGGGTGAAAGGTTATATCCGCCAGACCTCGCAGGAGGGAACTCCTATGTATGGTTCTTGGTAAAGTCAACGTTGAAGGATAAACAGTTCCAAAATATTGTGCATCTAATCTTTGTTTCCATAAGAAACCTGATCTGCAAACAAACAAAATAACCATCCTGTCGGTAAAATGACAGACAGTGATGAAGAAAGAGAGGCAGTTAGATTAGCAGCTGACATAGCAGAAGCTGATACTGCACTACAAAATGCAGACCCGGATATAATACTCATCCCGGTCATTAAAAGAAAATCTATAACCTTGAAACTTATAGAAAATGGACTGACACCTAGAGGTGGCACAGTCATATTCGTAATTGAGGCACACGAATATCGGCAGACAGAGGTATGTTATTCATGGATACATTTTCCAGCAGCAAATGCTGTAACAAAGTACTTCCACTATTACAAAATAGAGGAACCTCCTAATGAGTACACTCCTTTCGAGGAGGTGGAAGTACCACTCAAATTCCAAGAGCATTTGCTCTTATTTGATGGCGCCCTAAAACATAATAATCACATCACCAGGCTCGGTCCTTTAGGTAGACCAGGAGCAACGTGGCCGGTCCTAGCCGGATACACACCACATCCAGACATCAATGGGATGTCTGCAGCAGAGCTGTTAACACAGCTAAAACAATTAATAAAAATTCATAGACAATTAGTTCAGTATGTGATGCGGACTTCAACAATTCAGCCAGCGATTAAACTTCCACAGCTGACCCCTCACCAGGGGAACACAAATAAAATTACACCACAGAACATCCAATCCTGCCTAGGTAAAGTACCGGCTAAACGGGAATAAATACCATTCTGGTTGGCACAGAAAATTACCCAAATAGAGGCGGTGTTTCCTGACACCACCCCGCTAGAAAAACACAGGATTCTGACTATCTGTCTCCCAATGGGAATCGCACCACATATAGAGGACTGTGACACTTGGGGTACAGTCTTTGCTTCCATCTACACAAAAACGCACGGTGTTCCATCCATTTCGGTGATACCAGATGTGCTAAAACAAATTCAAGACGAATACGGTCCAGAACCCGCTTTAACTCTTGGTATGAAATTACTGAAAGACTTCAAGCAGGTCTCGGCTATATTATTAGCCAACATAAAAGGTGAAGCAGCCAACGTGGCGATCCGCCAGAGGTTAAAAGAGACAGATATAGCAGACCAACCAGCTGAAATTGCCAGAATCATAGAAAAATCCTATGAGGAACTAGGTAGAGATAGTTTAGGTGGAATACCAGTAAAACCGCAACTGACTGAAAGTCCAGAAAAAATATTTTTTAATAATAATTCACCAAAAAAGAACTGGGATGGAAACAAACAATCCAATCCTAAAGAAAAGAAATTCCAGTCCAGAGGAAGGTCTCCTAGGCGAAGAGAAAAATCTCCGAACCAAAGACACAGGTCACCCCAGAGTGACCCCTCTGGGAAAAGATATAACCTTAGAAATAGGGATAATATAAAAAAACCTGATAGATATCAAGACATTGATACGCGTCCCTCTCAATCTTTTCAGACTTCCTCGCAGAAATCGGAAAGAAGAGGACGATCAGAACAAAGAGAAGAGCACGCCAAGTCCAAAGACAAGGAACCTGCTCAACTAAAAAAGAAATTACAATTTCCAAAAAAGAAGGTAGCCAGTATCAAGGTAGTTAACAATGCCGAGAATACTGAGGACACAACTGAAAAACGGAGAGTGGGCTCAGACAATGCTAGACAGTGCAGCAGAAGTGAGCATAGCTCGCAAAGTCCTTATGAATCATCTGGAGACAGTGGACACGAATGAATATCTTCAAGTGGAAACTGCAGACACCAGGGTTAGCAAACCTCACAAGATATATGAGATAACATTACGTATAGAGGGAGATAAGACTAGGAAAATAAGGGGACTATTTTGGGATAACCTCTCCAAGGGTTATGACATCCTTCTAGCTGAAAAAGACTGGCCACCAGAGTTTGTCAGGGAGTGCCCTCATGGCGAAGAAGTAATTATGCCTGCCTTCTCAAATCAAATTCCAATTCATAAAAAATGCACACTTGCTAGAAAGTGGGCAGTGGCTCTAGCACCTGCTTTATATAAAAATCATGTAGGATGGGATGAGGATTCTCCTCCTCACAAAATCCAGTTAAAATCAAAACCTACTGCACAAAGGCAGTACCCAATTAAACAAGAAGCTAAAAAACAGGTAAATGAACTACTAGATCAGCTAGAATACCAGGGGGTGATTGAAACTTGCACCTCACAAATGAACAATCCTTTGTTTCCGGTCTCCAAACCAGACAATTCATATCGTCTAGTTTTGGATTACCGACACCTTAACACATGTTGCAAATCTTTTGCAGTGCAAAACTCACACAGTGCTGCACTAATGAATAACATAGTGCGTAAAAAATACAAAACAACCTTAGACATCTCTAATGGATTCTTTTGTCAAAACATAGCACCAGAGAGCAGATATTTAACTGCATTCTCAGTAAATGGCACTCAAAAACAATTCTGTCGGTTAGCCCAGGGGTACAAGAACAGTCCGGGGGTATTCTCAGCGAGAGTAACAGAATTACTACAACTATATGATGATGAAGCATTATCTTATGTCGATGACATTTACTTAACAGATGATGACTTGGAGACTCACTTGAAAAGAGTGAACACCATAATACTTGGGTTCGCTGCAGAGGGTTACAAATTCAACTTTAAAAAATCCAGAATTGCCCACCTGAAAGTCCTATACGAAGGATATGAATTATCAAGTATAGCCTGGTTGACAATTTTTTGAGAACTAGAAGAATTAAAAAATCTAGAATATGAAGAAACATATCCTCTGCCAATCGACATTCTGCCTTTACGACATTACGCCTGTGTAATCTATACAGACGGACATGCTCAACCCTCCGTTTGGGGAGAACAAGCATACAACCCCACATGTGAGATTACAAAAGAAGTGTGGCGCGGAGGTAAACTAAAACCTCTATTAACAAAGACACACTCAGTAGAAAGTAATTCAGAAAAACAAACTGAAATATTAGCTTTGAAAATGGCGCTAGATAATGCGGATCGCGAATTCCCGACACTTATAGTGTCAGATTCATATTACTGCGTCAAATCATATAACAGCGATTTGCAGACATGGATTCAAAAAGGTTACAAAAATGACACAGATGCACCAATAAAGCAGAAACTGCTCTGGGAACAAATAGCTCTTTTACAAAAAGAACTACCAAAGACTCACGTGACACACTCACTGAGTCATCAGCGTGATGGCGTTCACGTTGCAGGGAATTCATTGGCCGAAAAAGCCACAGCGGCAGCCACTAAATCGGCTCCCGTAGTTCGAAAAAAGCGTACATTAAAATACATTGACGGTGAAACAGTGCTGGCAGTGAAAACGTCATCAAAAGGCGACTGCTCAGCGTTACCGATCAACTATCCACTCAATTATACATACATAATCGATGCAAACTCCGTCCCTTTTGCTCGAATCCCTGGAGTGGGGGATAGGGTGATTCCAAACATGGACAGGAGAAACTTGTTAATCGCAGACGCACATATGGGCGAGGGTCTCAGACACCTTAAACTAAAAGATTCTCTGGAAGAATTACAATCAAGGTACTGGTGGCCAGGCATGAGCCTGCGTCATACCATGTTTGTAAAAAACTGCCCAAACTGCAACAGAGATCGCAGTGGGGAAAGAAACAGTTTAATACCTCGTCGTTCTACTCCAGGAAAAATCAGGAGTAAAAAGGAAGGGTTGCGATTAACATATACAGGCTAGTTCCACTTATAATGTAGATCACCAGCACTCGGCTGACGCCAGAACTGTTATAAAAGATTTGCGAGTCTTTATCGGCACATACGCAATTGGCATGCTGCATTCGGACAATGGTCCTGCTTTTAGCTCTCGGGCTTATAAGGAGGCCATGGTCAGCATGGGCGTGCAATTGCGGTACTCTTGTCCATTTCACCCTGAGGGGAACGGAATTGTTGAAAGAAAAAACCGTGACATAAAGCAATCTATAACGGCAAAGGTATTAGGTTCGGGAGCTGGGTGGGTCAAACATCTAATAAGTGTCCAACGTAGTCTCAATAACTTGCCAAGAAATTCTCTGAAGGGATTCAGTGCGTACGAATTATTATTTGGAACTAGGATGATGATCTCTGACATTGATAATCAGACTTCAGTGGTGAAAGAAAAAACCTTTGATATCAAAGAACGTTTGGCTATTTTGCAGGACTTAAACAAAACAAGAAAAGACCTGAGCAACATAAAGTTGAAACAACAGCCAACAACCACTGAAGAACCACCACCTGTCCCAGCAAGACCTGTCTGGATTCCAAAAGTCGGGGATCTAGTCAGGGAGAAGATCGCGGTAAAGAAGGAATTTGGGCCTTCTTACAGAAAAGCAGTTCCTGTCTTGTCTGTCAACGGGACAAGATCAGTTGTACTACCGCCACTTGCTGGTAAAAAGGAGAACCGAGTTGTATCCATCGACCTGGTAAAACCACAACATGTGGCCGATAACAAACAGTAGGCCAAGTGGACTCCCAATAAGTAGCAGAACACCAAGGTTTGCTACCAGTACAGAGGTCCTAACGAAGAGGCTCATCACATTCGAAACGCCTACAGAAGAACAACAAGGACTATGCAACAATGCAATAGAACTAAGACCTCTGAATACCCAAATAAAAACATTTAGCAGAGACACACCAATCTATAATGAAGTACCAAGTGAAAATGCAAGAAACAGAAATCCTGAACCAATTGGAACAATTGACAGAACTGCATCCGGCTACTTCATTAACTTCGATGATTCCTCTGAGGGCTTCAGCGAATCAAAGACACAGCCATCATCAAAAACCTTTAAAGACAAAGCTAAGGAACTTTTGAGACAACTGAAAGAAACATATCTGATTTCTCCATGGATTGAATTTTGGGTGGGTTTTGGTGCATTTATCCTCATACTTTGGCTCATCATGGTACTTACTTTGGGACGCTTCATTGAGGGAAAATATGCTAAAATGGACACAGCAAGTCAGAATATCAACTTGATCCTCAAACCACACACATCTTCACACATCGAGAAAAGAGAACTTTCTTCAGCCAACTTCACAGCCAATCCGATACCTGGTGGGGTAGCCTGGGACAACACTGACTATGAAATTTATGGTCCGGTCGAGATCCTGAAATATCCACACCAAATTAAGATCTCATTGAGTGACTTTGCAAAACCAAACTCATTTGCTGATGATTGGGACTTCGAAAGCATTAATAATATGATGTCTGACTTAGTAATGTCTGCTAAATTTACCAAACATGATTATTTGCAGGGTTCTACAAATTATGACAGTATGTATTGCTATAACCACTATGGTAACCACTTTTTACATAGATCTGCACAACCTAGAAAGGTTTTAAATTATAATCAATGGGAACATTGTGCAACACCTCCAAAAGGGAGCTCAAGAACCGTTTACGACAAATATTCATATTTTTCAGGTTTTAACACAAGTAATGCTGAAACATTTTATTTTAAATTGTCGAACAAGACAGGAACCAAAACCATGATAACCAACACAAAATTGTTATATTCAGACTCATTTTTTGAACAAATTAATACTTTTGGATTTGATTATTGGGACAAAAATGTTGAATTGAAAAGTGTTTGGGGTACAAAAGAATGGCAAGTACAGGGTATAGAAGCTTTGTTTAGAGCCTGCATGATCCCAGAACAAATTATATTTTTAAATGACACTGTTCAACAGACCACCTGTCTTGGCTTAGCCAAAATCAAAGATTTAAATAAACCGTCTATTCCAAAGCCAATAATGTTTAGCAATAACTCTGATACAGATGAAGAGATAGACGTAAACCATATATTAAACCAAAACAGAACACATCCTGATTGGAAACAGTGGTTGATCTGGCCCACAGATACTAATAACTGTCAAGACAGATTCCTGAACAAAACACAGGGGTTCAAAATGACCAGGCCAGACCCTAGATATCCTCAAAGACATCACCCAGGGATAATAACCACCTACAGTGTGGGCAAATTATGCCTTCAATGGCTACAAACTTCCACACTGGCAGAAATTAAGCAACACCTAACTTTACTTACTGATGGTGCTGACTTGCGTGATTTCACTTTCGGACCACGCAAACAGCGTCAAAAGCGTTTCATAGCAGCCTCTGTATATGCAGCATACAATGAGGCCTGGAAGGTTACTCAAATTGAAACAGCAGAGAGGATACGGGAAATTGACCGTATTAATTTGGAAAAATCACTTTCTGTAGTGGACAATGGGTTAATGACTCTGTCCTCCAGAATTTTTTCTTTGGACAGCATTGTGTCGTCAGCAATCGATATATTATCGCAAGACTTACTGCTATTACAACACGGTCAGTCACAATTGCGTTCTATTGTACAGCTTGGCTGGACGTTACAAAATCTGCGTTCAGGCTATGTGCCTTGGCGTTTAATCAACACAACGTCACTATTCCAAATCTTTAACCTTACTGATAGACAAATCAGTATGGCGCAAAAGGGTGCTGATTATACAATCTTGAGCATTGAAAAACTAGAAAGATTACCAATGACAATGTCAGAACGACCTGTCAATGAATGGATAATACATGGGATAATAAATATTCCAATCTCAACCTTCAGGTTTCAATACTGCCAAAAATATATACAGGCTGGCATGTACGAGAAATTGGGAAAGGGGTACCTTAAAACAACATGGAACCTGCCCTATTCACATGCATGTGTCAGTAATAAAGGACAGAAAGTGTTTCTTAGTGGCAACAATTGTGCGATGTCACTGAGTGGCACACTTCTGTGTAACGGAATTAGTTTGCATGGAGCCTGTGAAGGGAATTCATACAACCTTTCATGTCACCAGCAAGGCGCACCTGCAACAGAAATAGAACCATTCTTTCAAAGACTCTATAATGGGAGTTACATTCTTATTGTAGACCGCAGATGTTGTAGTCTTATGCCCGGGACTCCTTATCTAGTAACTACTACTGCGAAGGTCAAGTGCTGTGGACGCACATTGTTCCCCAGCTCCTTCCCAGACAGGGAGGCAAGGGCATGGCCCGATTTGAAAATTACTTCTATTCGAATAGATACTTTAAGCAGAATGAAAACAGTCCTTCTTCAGACGCCTACCAGGCTCTCGTCATCAAAAGAAACGTATGATCTACAAGTCGCAAGGACGACTGCAGAGATACATACATTATTATCAACTAATTCCCCCGTACATTTCGCGGAAATCCTGAATGAAATCTTAAATATTTCTGATACCAATGGGGTCTCAAAGGTATTTAAGACAGTATTTTCGATGGCATTAACACCATTCAAAGCCATACTGGGTATTTTTCCAGATTTCGTCCATTCGATTTTTGGCGGACTTCCCCTGATCCTGGGACTAATTGCAGGAATCCTATTCTTAGTCCTTATTTTTCGTTATGGCAACCCATGTCACAGACAAAACTCTTGCGACAAGGGAAGAAACAATCCTAGCCATTGGATACCGGGACCGGATATCAAAAATCCTGGGACTCTCCCGGCTTAGAGACCTGAACATGACTTGGTTTCTATCATTTCGACCAATGTGGCAAAGATGTGTTTTACCTGTATTGAGGTGTCTGCTATGCGGAGAAGAATGCGTGTTAGACACCTGTCTGACGCTACAATCGGATGCGAAGATGGATGCAGAAACATTGTTGAGCCCGATCAAGGTTCATGCTTTGTGCTGCCCTCAAAGGCTACCAATCCTGATGACGGCATTCGTGGAAGCTTCACCACTACGATTGATGGGTAGTGAAGTTCAAGATGAAAGCAGCATCGAACAGGTCTGACCTTCTGTCAGTAATGCAAATCAGAATGTCAATGGAGACAATCATGCGCAAGAATGCATGATTACACCTATTTCCGAGTTAGTGGAACTTTCCCAGGAAGCTGTTGACAGTTTTTTCGAAAGCCTAAATGATATGATGTTCTCACCCGAACAGAAATAGAGACTTTTGAGCAAGCTCGCACACGGCGTTCCCTGAATTCGGCCTTCAACTTTAAAAATAAAGTCACATGAACATTTTCGCTCCAGTTCACGGACAGCAGTTTTTCCAGCAGCCCCAAATATTTTTGCATATTTTTCGGGACACTATCTTCTGCTTAAAGTAAGAACTATTCTTAGAGAACTAAGGTTTCTAAATTTTAGATAGCTTATAGACATTAGCTGCCCGCTGGCATGTTCATAAAGATATTTTATTCTGTGATGGAATGGTCTCGAAACTTTTTTCTGTAAGAAACCATTTCATGTGTAATTCTCATATACCAAATAAGCAATAATGTATACAAATGCGATTACTTTGGCATTTTTCTACAGCTTGAGTGCATACCATATATATATGTCTGCAATTTTTTTCAGTATATTTGAAAATTTCAAAATGCATTTATGTATTTTGGGGTGGTAAGGTATACACACTACTCTATAGTATGTTGTACTATGTTATACTATGCCTAGATTAGTAAATATGTCCATAGTTAGCGTGGAGTGGGTGTCATGTATTCCTATAGGCTCTGAATCGATCCCCCTATTCCTGACCCTATTCTAGTTAAACAAACCAACAAGTTAACTAGCAGTCAGCCCATGAGGCAGAAAACCCCCATGATGCAGATACCGTTATCTGACGCAGTCACACTACGGCACAGGAACGTGTTATCTGATTAGGTCATAACACTTGCGATCTAATTAGACAAGCAATATTCCTCCAGCCCCTGATAAGGCATACGGAGTTCTCATAACAAATCAAACCTATGACAACCTGGGCAAAACCCTGCGGCCATTGTTTTGATTTCACCAAGAACTTTAGTAAAAGAATGTGCTAACGAGCAAGTCGTATGACATCTTTATTGACGTATCTATGTCCATCCTTACGTCAATCTCGGCACCTTAAAGGTATAAATATTACCGATCTTGCCATATGCAAACACACGCGTGGTGACGAGACGGAGCAGCCATACTTGCCGAAGCGAAGAGCAGAGCAGACCCCGCTGGCGCAGCCCCGCCTTTCTGACGCGCTGAGAGACGCGCTGCTTTCTCCTGCCGAGAATCCAGCACCGGCGTTTCCGGGTAGCCCTCGCAGGCAGCCTGGAATATCGAGACCAGAGAGAGAGATACCATTCCTCATTCATCCTAAATTCCAGGTACAGAACTGAATAACCCCTCACAGAGAATTCTTTAGTTATTCACTTGGCAAAAACAAACTTAACTTAAACTGTAACTATCTATTCCCGCCCACGTATTAGACTTAGGTCAGGTACACGGGGTAGGCGTATCTAGAAACACCAGTTGAGTACGTTTAGTCAAATGTATATGTGTATATAATATATTTTATTCATTTTAAAACATCTTATGGCTTAGAAACCATATCAATGTTTTTACAGTATTATTTTATACTATTGCTTTTAATGTATGCACTTTACTTAACTATAAGTATTGCAATAATATCGATCCATTTCTCTTGTATGAGAAAAGAGACTGATCAATAAATAACACCTTTTTATTGAACACGCCCGTCTCTTCCTTTTCTCTACATTCTGATGAGACTAAGAATGCACGTACTGACTGAGTAAAATAATTTGCCTTTTGTTCACACGACTCTCGAGATTGACTCTTGATTAGGGGAGAGCAAAGTTGTCATGTTCTATGGTTGTCAGAAACTAAATCCCTTCTTGTCTAATCAGGGGAGTTAATTCCTTCCTTGAACATTCGAGAAAGTTTCTAGTGAACTCTGAGCTACGCTGGCAAACCCAAAACTTTAAGTCTAGTATCGACAGTAGTAGACCTAGTTAACGTCTGGCCTAGGCCTTTACTGCTGTAGGTATTATTCCAATGCGCAGAGCCTATTGGGAAGATAGGAGCTACACTACACTTCCATTTCAAGGCAGGTTTTTCCCACCAGTTGTACAACTTGGTGTCTCTGGATTTGCTCCATCTGCTAGTGAGAGTTGCCTATGGTTTTGTATACTTCTGATCCTTGGTTGTAACAGAATGTTTGGTTTGCTTTAAGAAATGGGGTCTCTCTCAGGATGATGCATTTTAAATGCAGGTCCTCCTCAGGGAGGCCTGGAGGGTTTGGCATGTTTGAGGATGGTTCTTTACACTCATCAAGAATTTGATTCACCCCTGTTTTATCAGTGGTCTGGTATGGATGGTGCACTCAGTACTGTTGGTTGTGCTTTGTCCAGAGGAATAGGAGGCTGTGGGATCCTGAACTTTGGGTGTAATTTGTGTCACATATTCCTGCAGAGTGTCCTTTTATGTACCTGTGTCTCTGCTCAATGTAGTTTTCCATCATCAGTGCTGCTGAGTAACTACTCTAGCTGTTGGGGCTCTACTGCTCAGATGTCAAGGGGAGACATTCCCCATCTTCTCTCCTGCTAACAGGCTAATGTAAGAGGATGTTCCAGTTCAACAGCAGAATAGGGTTGTCATCACAACCGGTGATAAAGGGCACAGTTGGGTGGCCACCTGCGGGTCCTTTCGAGCTTCATTCTCCCGGCTCAAGATGGAGTGTCATTACTCTTTTTTGGTGTTGTAGTAGTAGCTGCCTGTTGATCGTGGTAGTTGCAGCCTCATCTCATACATTGTTGGTCACTGCTACCTCCCAGCTTCCTTTACCCTCTCTAAAGTGGTTTAAGCTTATAAGAATTTCATTGTGTATGTCTTCTGCTGAACTGGGCAGAATTCCCCTTCTCTCTCGACAACACAATTGCATGTGCTAGCCATCAAGCAGCCAGTTGCCCTCTGCTGAGTTTTTCTCCCATCTCCCTGCCCATCTGTTTTTTAGTCTTTCTTCAAATGTTCTGTGTGACATGGGGCAGGTCAGTGCTGGCTGTATTGAACCTTTGGCACTTTGTACATCATTTGTTTTGCATATAAAGGTTGAAAAGATTCTTGCTATTCTACCTTGAGATTTTAGTGGTAGGCAATCAGAGATGTCTGAGGTTGATTTGAACGGACTGGCACTTTCTGCTCTGTAGCTCCTCTGTGGTTGATCTGTGACATGGCTCCTGCCCAGAGCTCATGTTTTCTTCACTGGGATATATTTCTGATTGAGAGTGCTCCGCATTTCTCTTCTTTGGAACTTTGAGATTTTCCTTGAAAAGGATACTCTAATGGGTCAATTTGTCTCAGCCATCATGGCTGCTGTGCTGGAGTATTTTACTGACAGGTTAGCTAAGTTAGTCTGTTATTCCCATCAGTTCCCTTGGGCAAGTGGTGAGCTAGGTTTTTGCTCTTACTTCTTTCTGTCACAACCAATTAGGGCTGTTTTCCCTGTCTATGTACAGTGTGATTTGCGTCTCCCTGTTTGGGTGACAGGGTATAATCCTGGTATTTGTCAAGTACGGGTGTGCTTCGACGCATTTAAGCAGATTGGATGTTCTGTCATGTGATGGTTCAAGTCTGTGAATTTTTCAGCCTACTGTCTGTGTTCTTGTTTAGCCTCTTAGGTGGAGATGGTGCATAAACTGGAGTTGAAATTTGCTTCCTAGGTGTTCTCCTCTGTATCTTTAGGTTGATTCTTTGTTGTGTTCGGCTGCAGTGCAGATTTCACATGTACTTGTAATTATTTGGTATTTCATGGAAAGTCTCCATGTCCAGTGGGTGGCATTGGCTTGGGACATCCTCGCACTGTAAAGGAGGAGACAATGCATTAACCCTAGGATGTAATTTCCTATTTAGTGCTAAACTTAAATACTACAGGAACCATCTTCCTTGGCCTATACCTTAAATACCCTTCCCTCCTTCCTTAGTGAGTCTTGCCTTTCATCCAGAACTATTGGCTTTGACCTAGTTTCAACGCCTAGTGTTGCAGGTTTGGCTGTTTGTTATCCACCCATCATTGGACTCGGTTTCTTCTCGTTATTATCCAAATTGTAATGTCCTGATTACTTAGCAATAATTTCACTACTATGAGTATAAGTTCTTCTGAGTGGCAGAAATCATGTTCAGTCCCACCATGGCAGGCGACCTACTACCTATGTAGAGATCTTCGGCTCTCAGATTGAAATCTTTTTGCCAAGAAGGGAGCTATTTCCACAGTGGATCGGTTTAAAACACTGAAGGGTTGCTGCGTAGGTGCAAGGAGTTTTCTCCCTGCTAATGGGACTCATTCTACATTTTCTCTGCCTGTGTCTCCCATGCTGGACATTGGAAAGGAAAAAGAGTGACAGTAGTACCACCCTCAGTGGGGTGATACAACCTTCACTATGATCTGGTGGTCCCTTGATGGTTGGGTCACCAGTACAGAGGTTTACACCGGCAGAGGCTCCGCTGATATAAACCTTGTGCTTACCACCACTCTTACTGAGTATTAAGGTGCAACATTCCTAAACTAGTAAGGGAGAATCTTGTTTTGGGAATAAATAAATAAAACATTTTGGAAAACATTTTTATAAAAAACATGCGAGGCTGTGCGGCAAAAACACTTCTCAAAGAATTGTTATGTTATGTTATGTTATGTTAATTTATTTCTTCTATAGCGCACGGCTACTCCATGGAGCATCCCGGCGCTTTGGCGTAGAATATCCGCAAATAAAAACAACCACACAACAACAGAAGGCAAACAGAAAGAAAAAAAGAGATCTATTTAGTATAGAGCCACGTTTTCAAATCTTTCCTGAAAGCAAGAAGACTGGGAGCCTGTCTCAGGGATAATGGTAGATCGTTCCAGGCCTTTGGTGCTAGATAGCGAAACGACCGACCTCCCATTCTCGCACGCCTAATTGCAGGAACTGTCATCAAGGATAGACAGGATGACCTCAGGGTCCTGCTCGGTAGATACCGGGAGAGACGTTTTCCAATGTACTTAGGGCCTGTGCCGTCTAGAGCTTTAAAGGCCATAGTCAGGCTTTTGAAAAGAATTCTCTTTGCGATAGGTAGCCAGTGTAAGGTGTTCAGTAGAACAGTGGCACCTGCTCTTCTCGGGAGTCCATAGATGGCTCGGGCTGCCGAGTTCTGAACTACTTGCAAACGGTCAAGAGATATTTCGGTAGACCCAAAAAGAGTACGTTTGCGTAGTCCAGTCGAGAACCAATCAGGGCCTGAACAATTATTTTCCTATGATCAAATGATACTAAGGGAAGAAATTTCCTCAGCATCCGCAAAATGCCGAAGCATTTTCCTGAAAGACACGAGATGTGAGGCCCAAAGGACAGTTCACTGTCCACTATCACTCCCAAGTTTTTGGCCTTGAAAGACACATTGTCAGGAGGAAACATGTCTTGTGGCCACCAAGATTTCCAATTAGGTTCGGGAGCGCAGCCAAAAAAGAGCAGCTACGACTTGTCGGAGTTGCATTTCAAGCCATGACACCTAAACCACTCAAAGACCGCACCAAGACATCCCCTAAACTGTATGCCATTAAACGACCCGCCCCTATCACATGTGAATAGGAGCTGGGTGTCATCGGCGTATGATATGATCTGGGCGCCGAACGACTCCGCGACTGCCGCCAGAGGGGCCATAAAGATGTTAAAAAGCATGGGGCTAAGAATGGAGCCCTGAGGGACTCCCACCTCTAGCGGAGCCATGTCAGCGGAAAAAGGGGGCGCCCAGATCGTTTGCCGGCGGTCGGCCAGAAAAGATTTGAACCAGTTCCACACCGTTCCACGAAGGCTACATTCCCAGAGTCTTACAAGGAGGCCATCGTGAGGAACGGTGTCAAATGCCGCCGACAAATCTAACATAACTAGCATGGCCTTTCCCCCAGAATCGAGCACTTCCCTGATGGCATCAGTGACCTTGAGTAAAGCCGTCTCCGTGCTAAAATTAGCACGGAACCCGGATTGCGAAACGTGCAACAGGTCGTTTCCTTCGATGAAACTGGAAATTGTCCTGTGCACGTATCTCTCGGTCACTTTTGCCAGAGCAGGGAGAAGGGAGATTGGCCTGTAGTTGGCATGGATGAGGGGGTCCAAGGTAGGTTTCTTGAGCAGTGGTAGAATCATGGCATACTTCCATGCCTGTGGCACCACACCTGTAGACAAAGAAGAGTTCAACAGAGGGTTTAACAAGGCATTTAGGGCAGGCGCCACTTTCCCCAGATGTTTGGCCGGGCATGGGTCTAGAGGGGAGCCAGATTTCAAACCTGACAAAAGATCCAGAGATGTATCAAGATCCATAGGGGGAAATTCGGAGAGAAAAGGGCCTTGACCCTCCACAAGAGATGATAGAGGTAAATGACTCAGATCAAGTCGTGGGCAAGAGTAAGAGAGAGAGGCTTGAATAGTTGTAATCTTGCTAACAAAGAAAGTGGCTAGTTGTTTTATCCATGATTCATCATGAGTATGACTAGGTGTACAGGTGACAGGAAAAGTAAAGTCCTGAACCACTTTAAAAATTTCTTTGCAGACATTTTCAGCCTCATCAATACGACGTTCGTAGTAGGCCTTTTTTCCATCCCAGATTGACTGATGATAGGCTTTAACTACTGCTCGAAATTTCAATTTTTCTGTCGGATCATAGGCCCGCCTCCAAACTCTCTCAGCCCTTTTACAATCCTGCCTTTGCATCCTCAGCTGGGGAGTGAACCACAGGGCTGACGCTCTTCGCTCACCTGGTTTAGACTTCTTTTCGGGGATTAGGGTCTCACATCTGGCTATAAGCCATTTTTGGAAGAGAGCAAGATTCTCTTCCAAATTGCCCAAAAAAGGACAAGGAAAAGTGATGAGAGCCTCCGATAACATATCCGCCGAGAGCAGATGGAAAGGGCGCGAAATCCGGGTTGCCTCTATTACTTCTCTCTCCCGGGTGAGGGCAGTAACAGGCAAAGAAAAGGAGATTAAAAAATGATCTGACCAAAGTACTAAGAATAATAAGTAAGAATTGAGGCTGTGACAAGGAAAGTGTGGTCTTCAAGTTATGAATATTACCTATTAGTATTCTAGATTTTTCTTTTATGTCAAACATCAACATGTAAAGTTCTGTTCCTCTTGTGCTTGGATAAGACAAGGAAGAGGATTTGTGAATTGGGGTACTAACGGGGAACTCTGAAGACAGCAAAGGATTTCACTACACCAGTGAAACTCAAAGTGGAACTCAAAGTACCGCCCTTTACAATACGGGCTCCTGGTCATCAGCAGCACTATTTGACTGTTCCATAAGCTATTCACATAAACCTTAGACCATGAATTCAAAAGGTTCACTGGCTTTATTAAGCTTAATTCATATTATTTGTATACACAACACAAGTAATCTTCTTTATAAATGTCTTGAGAAAAGAATCACAAGTGTAACAAAACAACAGTATCAGACATTGAACATTGTCATACAAAACTCATAATGACATGAAACATAACAAATTGGTAAGGAAGATCTACTACACAGATCATTACATAAACACAACATATACACATATGTATCAACGAAACCAGTCCTAGATTACCGTTATACACTAGGAGGACAATATCTTGTTGCAAGCTAAGCCTGCCGTCCTGCCTATGAAAATGAGACAGGGGTAAAAATTCATGAGAGTTCGAGTCTGCTAAGGGGGGCTATATTGGCGTATCTTGTCATGCATGACGGAGCTGCACTGACGATTTTCATTGGAGTGTGAGCCTGCTAAGAATTTAAAGTAACGGAGGGTTGGCAGTCATTCAAACAGATTCTGCCCTCACGAGCTTCCGACAGCACATCACATAAGGAGGATTGCGCACCATCTGTTCACAGATAACGGACCTGTTTCACGCCATCTGTAAAGAACCAAAGACCATGTCTGAGTCCTGAGAAGAACCCTCAAACAATCAGGGTTTGTAACGCATTGACTATCAAGCAAAGGGGATCATCCAGGTGTTGTGCCGCAAGAAATTGGACAAATGTAGTTTCCTACTTTTAGGCAACACCCATAGAAGTTTAACCCCTTGCTCATTACCACAGGCAGGACGGTATGCTTTGCTTGAGACAAGATGCTGTTCTCCTAGTGTATAATGGTAATCTAGGACTGGTTTAGTTGATACATATGTGCATATGTTGTATTTATGTAATGATTTTTGTAGTAGCCTTCCTTACCAATTTGTTATTTTTCATGTCATTATGAGTTTTGTATGACAGTGTTCAATGTCTGATACTGTTGTTTTGTTACACATGTGATTTCTTTCCCAAGATATTTATAAAGAAGTTTACTTGTGTTGTGTATTCAAATAATATGAATTAAGCTTAATAACGCCAGTGAACCTTTTGAATTCATGGTCTAAGGTTCATGTGAATAGCTTATGGAACAGTTCCCCTGGACACTTTCTTCGTTTCCAAATATAGAGTGGTCCAGTCCAGGTTGTTTAGGACCCAAGCCTTGCTTGTTTACACTGTTTATTTGAATAAGCACTAACATTCAGAACATGAATAAATAAACAAGCAAGGCATTCATTAATATGCAGGAGCGTTTCACCCTAGTACGTCAAGTCATATCACTGCATTGCAAGGCATTTTTGTTCAAAGCAAATGTTTTCCAAATGAATTTAGAAACATTCCGGTTTCCCCCCCACCCAGACAACAATGCCATAGTAAAATTAGGAGACAAGACAAAGCAGTTGTCATGTGCACCCTGTGGATGGCCTGGGTTACTAATATAGAAAGACAACATTATAGTTTATTAAATCTATTAGAAGAGACAGTTTTGCACAGTGCGCATCCTCAACTCATGTATTTCAAGGTCCACTTATATGTGATCATGAAGAAAAATTCGACAAAGTTGAAAAAGCAGTTGCTTAGGATCACACAATTTGGTAAAGTGAGAAAGCCAGGATTGATCCTAGTTTTTTGGGGTTTCACATTATGGAATTCAGCCACTAGATATACGTGCTTTGATTCCTTTATGCCCATCTTACACCCCACCCAAACATCCCAGCCCGACAGCCAACCTGCTGACAGACAGACCAAAGGCCATGATGTGTGGCCCCTGGTAAAATGTTTGCTTGTACCCATGCCCTAAACTCAAGTGATGATAATAATAAAGAGACTATGACGAGGAATTGCCCAGACAATTTGCATCAAAATGGGACAGTTTTATTGGATGATTATTAGGGGACGACAGCAATGAGTGTTGCTTACTGTGGATTCAGGAGAACTGTTTTCTAATCTTGGTTTACATCAAAATATATGGTTTGCACTTTTGCTCCCCCCATCCCCTGGAAAATCATCTCAAATAAGGAAGCTGTTCCAATTTATTGTAAACTTTGCAATGTATGAGAATTGTACAGTCGTCACCAGATCTAAACTCAATTTCATACTAGCCCCCGGAACTATTTGGATTTCCTGAACATTTGCTATATTGTTTTTACTACCAATTAAACTGGTTGAGGTCTCTTATTTTTCTGTGAATATTAGCAGAGGGCAAGACATGGCCTAGCTTTAAAAAAATCAGTGATGTGTAAGGCCATTCAACTCAACCATAGCGTCTATTGTAAAAAGTTTCTGAATTCAGGCTCAGCTGGAGCATGTGTAACTTAACATAGAATTTGTTTGACAAATGCAATGATGTAAATTCACATACTTTTTGTGGATGCTGGAAACAGACAGTTTTCTTCATTAAGCAATAGTCTGATCATGGTCACCTTCAGCGTCACACCAACAAAATGGAAATATACCACAGCATGGCTGCAACCAGGGCTTCCACATAGCATTATACAAAGAGAGCTGCTGAGGAACCGGCGTTATGGTCTTCTGATGGTCTGCTACGGCCTGGTCAATTCTTTTTATCAGCTCGAGGAAACGGGGCTCGGTATCTTCAGAAATGGGTCTATCCTCAGAGGGATCTTTGGACAGGTCGTAGAGCAATGGAGGGTAGTGATGAGCTACAAAGGGCCCATCACATTGGCAAAACATTAAATCAAAACAGCCAACACCCCCTTCTGGGTGAAATATTGGAGTGATATAATGAGCCTTCCATATTGCACCACCTGTGAAAGAAAATAGTTAGAGATATTGAATCTTTTAGAAATGGTGTTCCTCTGTATCTCACAAGACAACCATTACAAAGCAAGATAGTGAACACATTGGCTCCAGTCTATTCATCATCATGGTAATACTTTCATTTGGTTTATTAGAAAATGAACCATACAGAAGCAATAAATATACATCACAGCAATACATATCATATAATAATGCCAAATACACTGATTAGAACCATAAGAAGAATATCATACAAAATAATTAATACAGCACTCCAAATTAGGAGTGGTAACAGTTCATTAATAATCCCAATTTAATGGGCTCTTTCAGAAAGCCAACCCCAGAACAACAAATATGCTCTGTAGATAATTGTCAAAATAAAAAGGTTTTAAGTATAACATGAACGCCTTAAATGTGGAACTATAAATCTGTCCCCCTAAGAGCTTAACATCTACAAAAATGTATAAAGTGCATAGTGTCCAGTGCTAGGCTGAATCACTCCCACAAGATGGCAGCCTCTCAACCTTGTGCCATCCTCCAAGTAGCAAGCAAGCAGTATAACATGCCTAACCTAAATCTAGTCAAGAGATATTTAGCGTTTATACTGTTCACCATGGCCAGATATGGCTCCTTCTATGGGGTGGATTTCACCACAGCATGCGCAGGAACTGTAGGTTTAACTAACTGCTTCAGCTCCCTCATGTCTTTCCTGTAAGCATAGAAAATAAATTAAGTTAATTTCATATGTTCTCTAGTAATGCTATAAGGGTCATTATATAGATATGGTCGCTCAAGAGCACAGAACATCTGTGAGCTGCATTCAATTGCAAGCAGTCTCTTGTAATAATCTTATTGCTGGATGATCCACTCGTGACCCAACATATAACCATCTAGAAGGGGGCCATGACATTGGAAATACATCCCACACAGAGTTCCAGGTGAGCTATATATGCCAGAGTGGTCTGGGTAGGAACAGGAGTCGCCTAAAAACGGAGTTCTCCGCCATTTGTAAATAGATGGATCCTCATAGCCCCAAATGTCGCTCTCATAAGCAGCGGCAGAAAGACACTTTACTTGATAAATTGAAATAATGGTTGGAAGTGGCTTATTACCCTGCTTGGCGGTGAAGTCGCTGACTGCTGAGATGGACCTAATCAGTGAGAATTTAATGGACCATGATCCGTCTATTGCTTTTAAACAGACAAATGTATATAGGCCTCAATTCTAATGCAAAATGGTTGATTATTAAATCCGCTTTTTAGATTAATCCTGCACTCGATATGTGTAACCAACTAGTAATTTGGGTGTTAGTAGTCTAAGTAAAAGAAGCTGATTCTTTCATGTATGCATTGGGTGTGAATAGAATGTCTTTGAATTGAGCCTGGTAGTAGGTGTCTCTCTCTTTTTTTTGCCTGTTGGCACACATCTGTGGCAGAGCTTTTTTTTTTGAAACAGCAATAGGTTATTCAAGCACATGTGCTTCTTTGGTCTCTTTGTGCACCCATACAAGCTATACGTTTCCCCCACCACCACAATCTGGGTATGTATTGGCGCAAACCAACATCATTATCCTATTAAAACATGAACAACTAACACAAAAGTGGAGATATTCTATTTAAAGTTTCAATTTACTTTTTCGCAATATTTTATTGCATATGAAAAGCTGGCTTAGGGTAAGTGTCTCTTTTGTAGTTATGGCCCTTGCTATGTCTGGAATCATACCACACCCATATATCATCTAAGCATCCTAAGGTTTGTAGAACCTGGTGCCATAACTTTCTCACTGATTTGTTGGCAAGGAGATTACTTTGAAAATGAAATGATTTGTAGCATTTGTTTTTAAATTGATTGCTTTCCCAGCCAGTTTTCCTTCCACTGGAACACAACTTGCCAAGGCTTGACCCACATCTGTGTTCCTCTGATTTTCTAGGGATTGAGGTACCAGAAAGTAACTTTGAATCAATATCCCAACACTGGACATCAGGTAATGTTTTAGAAGGAAAGGCTTTCACAGTTGTTTCTGCAGTATGTCAGCCCATGTTGACTACGAACCCTAGATATTTGTCATAAAGTAGCTACAGAGGGAAATCTGGGATGATGCAGCTTGTATGATCCCCAGCTGGTTTGATTAACAAGAATGCACTGAAAATGTCAAAGTGTAGGTACAAAAATCTTAATTTCTTCACGTTCCCCTGACAGAAAACTGCAGAAATTCCAGTGAAAGTCCCACCATTCAATATTTCCACACTTCTCCTGATAGAAAAAGTAAATGTAAATGTAAATGTATACTTGTAAAGCGCACTGTTACTCCATCTCGGAGTGTCCTGGCGCTGTATACCGCTGGGGAACCCGTCCTGGCTTTCCCTGTGAGATGGTCCCTCCTGGGCACCCCCAAGGTGCAGCCAGGCATCCCCGGCGCTGATAGGGCCGTTGTGAAGATTAAGCAAGCTATTGCCCAGAGTTGCAGAGTGGGACCCATGATTAGCTTAGGCACCTAGGCGAGAATTATCGAGTCCGCGGACATTGACCCAAGACCCTGCCGCGACGGGAATTGAACCCTGGTCCCGGGTTGACATCTGTTTCAGGGTCTGCCGCTTCTAACCAGTGAGCCACACTTCCCAAAAAGTACCCCACATGTCAGTAGGCCCACTGCATGGGATAGGAATAGGCCAAAACGTTAACAATATGAAAATACCATTGACAATACACGGATTTCACTCAGTCAAAGTTTTTGCCAGTATCTTTTCTTTATGGAGAAGCGTGGCTCAGTGGTTAGAGGCGGCAGACCCGGAAGCTGAGATCGACCGTGGACCAGGGTTTGATTCCCCGCCTCGGCGGGTCTCGGGCTCAAAAATTCCACGGACTCGACAATTCTCGCTCTGGTGCCTACTCAACTCACGGGGTTCACACTCTGCGACTCTGGGTAATAGCTTGCTTAATCTCCACTACGGCCCCTCGCGGCGGGATGCCTGGCTTTCACCTTGTGGACACCCTCCCGGGGTTTCGCACAGGGGAATACCAGGACGGGTTCCCTAAGCAAGCGCCGGGACGCTCACGGGCAGCCGTGCGCTCTACAAATCCAGCACATTTACATTTACATTTACACATTTACATTTACATTTATGGAATTCCCACCCATGCACGTGAGATTTAAAAAAAATCTTTTTATTGATTTTAATCACAGGTAGAGTGCATTGATCTACAGCAAATTTCCATTCCACAATGCATCAAACAGGGATATTCCCCAATTTAGGGAGTCGGCCAAGTAGTTGTAGATATCAAAGACTTTTAAACAATCACATACATGGGGAAGAATTATGCGAGCAGTTCCATCACTTACTTACATTCCACTATGTAAGACTGCACAAATGACCTGCAGGCATTCCACTATGCAAGATTTAACTGTTTCTTCAATAGTTTTCACTACCACCTTCGAAAATGACCACACGTGGCTAGGCCTTAACATTTGTGCTAGTGTCCATAGCTCTACACATTTTCTCCAACCCAAGGTGCCTGCCCGGGTGTCCCCAGTTTTGCCTGTGTATAGTGCCAGATCTTAAAAAGAGCCTCTTTTCCCTCATATTTCCTGTGAAGGTGTTGACTTTTGTAAGAATGTCATCTCACTGTTCTCTGTCAAGGGTTTTCCCCAATTCCCTCTACAGGCCCTCTGGAACCAAAATATTTCTCCTGATTTCGGGGTATTCAGTAAACAAATGCAGGAAATTCAATATCCCCCCTTATTGTAGTCAACAAAGAATTTCTCAAAACGGCATAGAGCGGTTTGTGATTGGTTTTTAACCAGAAGCTGTTCAAACTAGTGCAGGACTTGAAAATATCCTAATTGCTCAGATTTTTACAGGTTAAAGTCCCCTTTGGCTTATTAGAAGGATTTAGCCTTCTCTCATTAGGCCTGCCCACAATGGTGTATAGCCCCCCATCTTTCCATGTTTGAATGCTTGCCTGTCAACACCCGGTGCTAATTTCTCATTTTCCCACAGTGGTGTGAAAGGAAACGCATATGTTTGTAAGCCTCTTCTTAGACATACACCACCAACAATCTCTGGGTGGCACCTGCAAAGGAGGTGATGCATCGTTTGGGGCTCTGTGTGCTTTCATGGTCCATTAGACCTCACAAAGTGACTGCTTGGTGTGTGATCAATCGTACACCTTCCATTATCTGTTTCCATTCTAGTCTACTCAATTAAGTAGCACAGGTGTAATATTTAGAAAACTTGGCACACGTTGTCCATCCTGTCTTCTCCCCATTTGAGTTCAACCTTGCTAATTCTCGCTCTTTTTTTCTGCCATATAGACAAACATACTTTGCATATTAGGTATGTATTTTCTGTTTAGGCACTGCACTACTATTTAAAAGATAAACAAGCTTTTAGGAATGATAGTCATTTTAAGGACTGCAATTTGCCCGGTCAGGAGACAGGTTTGTTCCTCTATCTCCAATTTCAGTGATGTTTGTGCACTCCATAAATTCTAAGTTTATGTCCCTAGATTTTGCTAGTGATTTGATCAACAAACAGGAAACAATCCCCCTAAGGTCTTGATTGTTGTGTTTGGAGATTGAGACATTTGTCCCATCTGATTAGCATTAGCCGAAGCAGCGAGCTAACAGGGCCAGTTAAATAAAGCAGTATGTCATCCGCAACTTGTTTGAACTTGTAGCCTCCCAGTTTGACACACTTTGTTTGATTGGTCCCTAATACACTGTGCTTTTGGTTCAAAGTTGAGTGTAAATATGAGTGACTGGAGTGTGAACCTCTGTCCTCTTACTTTTTCTAGCCATTGGGATAGCATGTTATTCAGTGTAATTTAAGCCCTGGAGGAATGGTAATCTATCAACACCCAGTTAACAAATCTCACCCTACAGTCGATCTTGCCAAGGGTATTCTACAAAAAGTCCCTATCTAACCAGTCAAGGGCTTTTTCAGCAGTCAGGAGGACCAGCATACGTTTCCTATTCTTAATATCCTGAGATTCAACACCATCTGCCTTCCAGGGGTATTACCTTCCCTGTCTGGGTGCACTAAGTTCCTTATAATGGCTTGCATGCGGAGTCATTATATTGGTTAGGATTTTTGCATCTATATCAAGTAAAATATTCTGTCTATATGAAGCAATGTTAGTGGTCACTTTGTTTAGTTATAAGAGAGATGATGGATTCTGAGATTGTTAGGTTTACCTTTCAAGCGTTTACTGCCACTTAAAAAAACTTCCCAGTCTCTAAATTCTTTAATATAGCAATAAGCTTGTTTTGTCATAAGTAAATTCAATAGAGGTAGAGCTGGCTTATTTTCTGATTCAAAATACAACATATCTAGCTTGGTTAAGAAGCAATTTACTATTTCCAACATGCTTATCTACCCTCTTAATTCCAATCATCTTCCTGTATAGTTTTGGGATTGTGTCCATTTGTGGGTCACCTCCTCTTCTCTCAATTTGCTCCTCTGTTTTACTAAGAAGGCTCACCTAATTTTTTCAGCTGTGCAGCCTTCACTTTGAAGTTGCCCCTCAGTACTGCCTTCATAGCATCTCATAGGTTTGGTGCACTAAGTTCTCCATTGTTGTTAAGTCTAATACACTCCCTTATGCTTTGGCTACTGTTATTCACAAGCACCTCGTCACTAAACAGGGCGTAGATAAGGAATTACATCTATTCTGCCTCTTTCTGGGGGGGGGGGGGGGAAGCGGGTCTTTCAAATTACACAAAAGTGATCAATGATCCAACAAAGTTATGGGCCTCGGGGTCACCTCCTCTAACTCACACAGCAACATTTTACCTATGGGTATATGCTCTATTCAGCCACAATTCTTAAAAGATGCTGGTAATAAGCAAAATCGATCACCTGCATGTATCTGAACGATCATCTGTCCTCTAAACCAAATTTCTATAATAAATTACTTGGTGGATAAAATTACCACAGTTTCCCCACACTGGTTTAGTGTCTTATTAACCTTCCCATTCATTGTTATGTTTATATCACACCTGATTGCAATAGGTCTAACTTCCTACCTCCACTAAGAAATGGGGTCCCTGATTAGTGCTGTAGATTACAGTGAGGGTCAGAGGTCTGCCACCTTGTGTGCCTCTAACTGCCAACCGTCTCTGCACCCAGTCTTTCAATTGCACTTCTACTTGGAAGGTGGATGTGCAGTACATCAGTGTGCCGACTCCCATTGCTTTCATAACAGATGAGAAGGACTGTGTGGAAATTCCTTGGCTATAAGGCAGCACTGATAGGTTATATGTCAAAAAGGAGGGGAGAAGATGGATCAGAAGGAGATCCAAGGGCTCAGATTACCATTCACAGAAATTAGAGAATGGAAGGTCCAGCCACAGTCAGAGCCCCAAGGGACAGTGACAAGCAAAGACAGACTCGGCTGTTCCTAAAGGATAGAAGGAGGGAAAAGTGCGGTCACAGGAAAGGTAAAGGTAGTGGTCAGTGGAGTGCTACCCTGGGTATCCAATTTGTTGGTTTTAATGGCCTCACACACCCTTGCGAGTGTCATGCTTCATCATTGGCGTTTGCTCCTCGTCGGGCAGGCGGTGCAATGCCCAACGGGCTCACCCCAAAGAGGGGCTCTTTGGCGGAGATCTTTTTACCAACTGCCTATGGGTGAAGTGTGGGTGAGGGGCCTGAAAGGAAGGGATAGTGTAGATACGTGGATTAAAATGTGGCACAAGGTACCGGAGATCAATTTATTCTGGTGGTCCCCTGCCACAAGTAAAAACAGTGGGTAGCCTACGATTGTAGGAAATTAGGATTCCACGTCACGATCTAGGACTACTATAAATATTGTGAGGTCAACATGTTTCTCGCCTTTGCACAATGGCTGCGATTCTTCAGGACCTAATTAGTTACATCTATCTCTAGCAAAACATGACCTGGTTTAGTGTCAGTTAATATTTTATTATTATATAGTTGTACTACCTGTATGGGACAGCTCTTGCCTAGGGAGACAAAAGAAATCATTACCATAGTTCAGTGACAACAAGTGCCTTTTGTGACCGTGAACACGCCGTGTTTTTGTGGATCAAGTGACACATTAGCAGTGACATACTAGTGAGTAGTGGTGACCAGTATGTATTGACTTATATCACAATTCAACAAAACACAACATCCATAGATTAAAACCACAGTAAAAGTTAAAAACAGCAGCAGTTTCTTCAAAGTCTTAGGTCCAGAGACCTATAGTAAGGGTAACATGTTTACTCACCTAAAGGTCAAGGTGTATAGGTGTCAACAGTACCCCGTAGGTTTGACATCAAGGGGGGAGAACCATAGGGGTTTAAGGCTATACAGGGAACAAGCAAAATTGCAGGCTAAATGAATCATTTATCTTTATTAAACAAACGCCTGCCGGTGTTAGGATGAGGAAGGAGTGGCTGGCTATGAACAAGAGACACTGTGACCTCTCTGTATATGGAGGATCGAATGGCTTCGTGAGCCTAGTTGCCAATATATGCTGTTCGCTATTTCGATGGTTGATTCCAATGTTAACATAACCAAATGTGAGGCTTCATGTGCTTGTGAGGCTTCACACGCTTGTTGGGAAGATACCCCAAAATAAATACATCTTGGAGTAGCGTCATGCACAACCCTTATCATGGATGTAAGTTAGAGGGAGGTTGGCTGTGGTTAACCCCCATCTATAGTTAGCTAAGGGCATTTAAGGCGCTTAAGTGGTGTGTCATCGGTCACTAGTTAACAAAGTGTACTCCCTGTATCACTTCCGGGTTGAGGGTGGCCTGATCTTGGCTATATATTTTTAAGAAATGGTGAGCGTTCCCTCACAGTGCCCATATCGTGTTAATCGGAGTGCGCTTCGTGAGGCACATCTAGTATGAGCTCGCCAGAGTAGTTAAGGCAATGTCGAGCTGTTTTATGCTCCCTCCCGGTGCCCGTATTGTCAATCCTGATTGGGCCAGACTCGGAGGATAATATTGTTCAAGCGATGTCTATACCGCATATAGGAGTTAGCTCGTGGTAGGTTAGTTTAGCCGGAGACATCGCCGCTGTGCGGCTTAGTGGAGTGCAGGTCGCGTTACCATAAGCCAGTCACAGTGTGTGCTGACTAGTCTATTGGAGTTGGCGCGTAGTGGGTCAGGTTAGCGGGCACTGATAGGTTGCCAGGAGATGGATCTCCAGAATGAACCCAATATCCATAACTAATAGAGAGTTCATGCAGTATTCTACCTGTTCTAGCATCTGACAATAAATGTTGTAATAGTAAGTCTAAGCCTATGCTTTACCTATACATGCATGTTCTATGATATGGTGTGTTATGTTCCATTGTGTCATTTACTGTATCAATTGCCCCCGCGGTATAGTAGAGTAGTCTGATTCTCCCCCAAAGTATAGTCCCCAATCTTTAATCCAGTCATGACTCGTTCGCAATTCTCTAATGTCATTTGTGCTAAAGATGATGACTGTCTCAAAGTTATGTACTATAATAAAAGAGTGGATATACTTGTGTTGGCCCCAGTTGGCCTGTCCTGCTACAGGGTTTATTCTTAGCAATGTAAGATTCTCTCGCCTGCTAACCTCCCTTCATTCAATTTCTTTTATATACCAGCTCAAGCATCTACATTTTCCTGTTCTGGTAGGCCTTGCCTCTGTACACCTTCAGAGTCTGGTGCATATACTGTGGCCCTGGGCAGTTCTGAGTTGACTTTCTGAGGCTGTTCTATTGCTAGTTAATAAAATTGCCATGTCTGTCTCATTCTGGGGCCAGGCTGTGTTGATTCTAAAATCTTTACTCGATTCTGGTTTCTGACCGGTCCCGCCAGTAGTTTCACTCTTGTCCCTCTTTCATTGGGCTTATTTTCTAGATGGTGCAGGATTCTGTGGGAAATGTTGTTGCCCATTGCCTTCCCTTGCTAGTCTAAGATGATGCTGAATGGGTGCCCCGTGTTTATATGACTAAATCATGACTTTTCAGGAATTATGTCACAGGTTTTAGGCTGGCAGTTTTTGTAGTGTGACTACCAGGCAGTCATTCTGAACTATAATTTGTTCCTTAGTAAGATATTGAACTGTTTCACAGCTCCCTGCAAAAACCTGTTCTATGTCACTGAAATGGTGTGCCCATGCTAGGATGTCTACCAGTCTCACTATGCAGAGCTTTTCTATACCATCCTGTGAAATCTGAATTTAGATGAGCTCGCCCCTGACCTCTCCAAGAAGGTCTCAAGAAGGCTCTGCAACTTATTGGTGTATTTGCCCTCCATCCTTTTGGGAACTCCTCTGATTCAAAAGTTGATTGGTCTGAAGCAGTTTTCTAAGTCTACTTGTAACTCTTTTAAGAGCATGACATGAGCATCCAGCATCATTATAAGTGCTTTCTAATCTGCAAGTAGATAAGTTCTTTCGTCCATCATGGTCTCCACTATGGTGACCTGTTTATTAGTTCCTCTGTTTACTTCCTCACCTACTTCAGGGCTTCTTTCAAACGTATTCTTACTGCTAAATGTAGCTCTTGAAAGAACTCTATCACGAAGCTTTTGGTTATAGTTTCATCCTCTTCATGGTTTAGCTCTTTCAAATCATTTGTGTCTCTGTCCATGTGCTTGATGAGGCAAGAGGGTCCTTCAAATATTTTAGATTATCCTTGTTGGAGCCGGATTTTGATATTTTGATATTTACTTCTACTCGATTCTGCATGTAGAGAGGCAAGGGCCCATGTTGCAAGAGGCTGTCTGATTTTCTTAAGTCACTGCAACTGTGGGGCCACATCTATAACTGACAATGGTCTGTCCGTGACAGATCAGAATTTTGGCATGTGCCTTTCTTTCTGTGGCAGTCTTAAGTCGCTTATAAGTGCAGGCTGCCCCCACCACATCAAAAGGCTCTTGCAATTTTCACTTCTGCTCCTTCAAGCTGTATGCAAGAACAGTTCTCTGTCCTTGTCCTTTCAACCTTAACCTTAGTCAATTTCCATAATATCCTTTGCTGGATATCATGGGATTCCAATCCAGGACTCTGGGGTTCATTTATGATGGACCATCCCTCCCCTCTGCACTCCGCTACCCTTTTATCTGTCCTTGCTTATATTTAGGGAGAGTCCTTTATAATATGGTCAACCTGTTGCAATGCATACTATTCTGCTCATTATTACTTGTTATTTTCAATTATAGGCCCAGCTCCCTGTACACACAGATCTCCAATCATTCAAATCTGAGTGCCCTTTACCTGCCCTTTTATTTTGTCAACAGAGTGTCTGGCCTAGGTTTTGGCTCGAGTCCTGTCTATGGTTTAAGGTAGTGTCAGGGGTTCCATCTACATTTGTGGGAGTTGCTGTCCTGTGCCTCTTCTAAAGGCTGTTCTCAGTTGCTCCTCAGACATTTATTTTTGGGTGCCCTTCTTAGGAGGATGTCCAATCCCCAATACCAGGCAGTCTCTAATAATTATTTCAGGATGGGCTGTAAATGCTAGCCAAGTCAGCCAGTTATTTGCTTCTCAACCCTACTGGTGATGTCTTTGTCCTAGCTTTTGGCCCCTCATGCATCATGGTTCACCACCCGTCTGCCCCATCCTTTTCAGAGGTGCCAGTGACTTCCACTAACCTCCATCCTTAATGGGTAGCACTCCTGCATGTCTGCCGGGGGCCTCTCTCACATGCATTACAGCAGGTTATGCATTTAACAGAGGGCCGCAACGCTCTTTCATGCTGTCTGTCTAGCTCCTCCGTATGCAACATACACGAAGTTGAGCTGTATCTGGTGCTCTTTTCTCCTGTGTTGCTTCACCTGAGTCCCAACTCTGAATCCACCCATGGGAGTCTCTTCTAGGGCCTCTATCAGGTTTAGCTAACCTACGCGAATCATTATCAGGAGGGAAGTTGCGTTTACCTCCATTGGGGCATGGAATACTTGGTCCATGCAGTCATCAATCACACTAGACTGAAACCCAAAGACTGAATGAAGGTTTCAAACCACAGGACTTTCTGGTTAAGAAAAAATGGTAGCATCCTGACAAGCCAAACATCCCGGGACTCCCCAGACGTGCAGTTCTTATCATCATTGCATCTTTATTTCGACAAATTTTGTCATAAAAAGAATTCACAAGAATTAAACATTTTGAGAAAATTAATACAGATTACACAAATTATACAATTAGTAAGAGCAAGAAAAGTGCAAATAACCAAAGGGCCTGATAATCATGAACAGTCCATAGTTAATTAAAAACGTCTGTGGGTTCATCCATAGTGTACCTGGAATATCAATTCATTCATATATATATATATCGGTGCATCCACAGCTTATGAAATAAATAGGTCTACATTCAGGTAATGTTAGTTAGCAGCCTTCTCTTATTCCACATGGCTGCCAGGTATTTAGCTCCCACAAATACAGTCACAGTGGAGAGATCCGTTTTAAAAATTATATAGGCTTGCATACAATGTGTAAAGCCCAGGTTTTTGCATAGGGGAATGATCCAATACCTTCTAAACTTTTGGTAGGCTGGACAAAAAAACAATACATGCAAGTCGTTTTCCTGCTCGCAATTACAACCAGGACAGTTTTTAGGAGAAGACGGACACCACTTGCTCGTGAAAGCTCTGATTGGCAGGGTGCCATATCTCCACTGTAAATACAATTTTCTGGTTAAAACAGGGTAAATATAGTTTAAAACACCTTCAAAGTAATAGAAGTCTTTAATATGTAAAAATGTTGCAGATAAAGTGCCAGTTCGTGCGTTCTGTGTCAGGGCAGATAGTTTACTTTCGTAGTACAACTTTGCCAAGTGCTTGCGTGGGACCCGAAAGCAGGCTGTCTCTGGATCAGACCACAGTAGAGGCAGACCTAGCCTCCCAAACGCTTCTCTCAAATACTTGAACCATGGGAGTTTCCCCACGGTAGGGAGTCTTAGGATTTCCTGAAGCTCCAGCCTGTAATTCATGAGCTCTGGGGTGGTCCAAAGCCTCCGCCAAAACGTTAATGGTTTCAGACCCAATTCCTCATCTATGGGTCTGAGGCCCAGGTCAAGCCTAAGCGGTGCGAGGGGCGTGCTGGGGGGCAGAGCTAAGAGGCGCCTTAAAAATTTATTTTCAGTGGCCACAATCTCAGGTCTACACTGGTGCCCCCAGAGTTCACCACGATACGTTACTGCCCCCCTTGCCTGTAGTTTATATATTTCTAGGGGTGGGCCAATCGGTTTAACAGAAGATTTGTTTGATAACTTGAAAATGGCCCCCGCTCGCTGCGCCAATTTAAGTTGAGATTTAATTTGATGGGGGGCCCAGGTCATGGTTTTATTTAAGGTCACCCCCAAATACTCAAAAGTCTGGACCCTTTCAAACCTTGCTACACCTATCCTCGGGGTTGGTCGTGTGGTTACTGGAGGATTAAAAATCATAAATTTGGTTTTGAGGGCATTTATCTCTAGGCCCCGTTCGAGGCAAAATGCCTCAAAACCATCCAACACGCGTTAAATACCCATAGGGGATTTAGACAATAGCAAAGTATTGTCTGCAAACATAATTGCAGGCATCCGGCAACCAGCGAGCTTAGGGGCATCGCTGTTTGGTACCGCATTCAGGTGAGCGATTACCCCGTTGACAGAGGCAGAACAGGGTCGATGCAAGCACACAGCCCTGTCTCACCCCCCTGTCAACGGGGAACCTGGGCGACAGCGCACCGTTTTTTCCACACCTGACCTGTGCAAAGTTCTCCTTGTGGAGCCGCATTATTATGTTCAGAAGTTGGAGAGGTACTCCCAGCTCTAATAGCACAGACCATAATTTCCCCCGTGGGACCAGATCGAAGGCCGCACGGAGGTCCACAAAGACAGTGTAAAGTGTACTGCCCTCAATCCTGACAGTTTTCCAGAATAGGAGGGTCAGACGAAAAATTTGATCTGTAGTGGATGTATTCTTCTAGAACCCTGCCTGCTAGGGACTCAGGATTGACCCCCTTTTGTACCACAGGGACTCAGGATTGAGCATTCCTCCATCCAGTCTAGGAGGCGGTCTAAAATCAGCCTCGCAAAGATCTTTTGTGGCACATCGATGAGGCTGATGGGCCTGTAGTTGGCTGGGAGAAGAGGAGAGCCCTTCTTGAAGATAGGGACAATCTCTGCTCCCAGTCAAGTACTGGGGACCGCCATTCCCCTCTGGACGGCGTTAAATATGGCCGTTAAGTAAGGGGCGCAGACCATGGGTTCATGCTTAAATAGATCGCCTGGGAGTTTGTCCAGCCCCGGCGTTTTGCCAGCTGCGAACTTAGATATTACTGCACAGACCTCTTCCACAGTGAAAGGGTCCCCGTCCGTTTGAGCAGTAAGATTTGACAGCAAGCCCCCTTGGTCCCCAATATTTTCGGCAATAGCCCCTCCGTAGAGGGTGCAGAAGTGATCCTACCACACACCTGCGGCAATTTTTGGTTCAGCTGCCGGCAGAGGCTCGCCTGACCCCGTATTCACGATTAGCCAGAATTTCCGAGCGTCTCTTGTTTTGAGGGCAGACATTAAGGTGGCCCAGTTGTCATTGTCCCATTCGATCTTGGCATAGTGAATAAGTTGCTTATATTCCAGTCTCCTGGATTTTATTAGTGCCTTGTTATTATTTTGCTTCACAGCCCGTAACAAATCTGCCTTCGCCTTTCTGCAGGCCGATTTGGCGCCAGGGGGTTTAGTACCTCTGCTAGAGTGCTGGTTAGCTCCTGTTGTAGGTCCCCTAGTTTTTGATGTATGTCAGGGGTGCAATTCTGCGTAGTTAGAGCACCAACAGCTCCCAGTACAGGGACAAACCGAGCGTAAAGCTCAGCCACTTGCTCAGGGTGTGTTACCAGTTTGTCACATCTAACTCTACGCCTATTGCTAGATAGAACCGCCCTTGAATCAAGAGCATCATTTGGCATACAGGTATCATTGGAAATGCCAGGAGAGGAAAGCTCCAAGATCAACGCGTTATGATCACTCTCGCCTCTGGGAACGACCCTAAAGTTGATGACCTTGTCCCATGCACGACTTTCAACAAATATGTAATCCAAGCGAGACTCTTGGCCAGGCTTGTTAAAAGTACATGTTGGGGGGGATATCAGATTTTTGCACGTCCATTACAGGCCCTAATTGAATGATTAAGTGTTGGAGCCATGATTTGGACGGCTAAGGGGGTCCATGACCTGGGTGGGGGGCCCTCTATTGGGGGTATATACCAGTGCTCATCCTCATCCAGGATAGCACCATCCATCAAGCCCGGGAGTGGCTCGAAGTGGCAATTCAGGTCACCCCCTACCACAAGTTAAGTACCATGAGGAATGGTGTTCAAGAATAAAGAAAGCTCCTCAATGGTTCTGGACTCGCTTGTAATGTTTGTAGGCCTGGAATACACATTAACCAATGCGAGCCTTGAGGCATTTTGCCACTCTAAGACTATGCATTGTACATCCTTCGACAGAGTGTTCATGGTCCTGGCTTTACAACCCAGATGGGAACCCACCCAAATAGTTAGTCCCCCGAATTGCCGACCCTTTCCCCCCCACCTAGCCAGGACTGAAAATGAGGCAAAGCCACTCCGTAGTAGGTCCTCCCTAGCCCAAGTTTCCTGGAAAAGGCACACGTCATTATTATCTATAAAATAACCCCACTCTGGACAGCCCATTTTATTACGCAGATCAGCCAGGTTCCAGGACAATATTATCAGTGAGTCAGCATTGGTTCTAAGTACCCTGTTTGGGGAACATTGTCCTATTTTAATTGTATTGACTAATAGGATGTGTAAGGTATTTGGGCCTGATGTCAAAGAGTCACAATTGCTGGCTCCAGTGGGTGCGCATGCCAGTGGGCTTAAATGGATACTCTCCCCATGGTCAGCTCCTTGGGACTTTTCCTCACTTTTGTGTTTAACAAGCCCCCTCTGGTGAATTAAGTTAGGGGTAGAACCATCGGTTGTCCAAGGTCGGCCTGCTACCCCATAATTACGCTGTAGTCAGTCGACCTGGTCCAGGCAGCTGTACCGGTTGTAATCAAGGTACTGGGTAGGCATATAGGTGTTGTGGGCCTTGTCCCTAGGCCCACTGCTCTGCCCTCTGGATACCACCCTGGTCCAGCCCACCTCTATTTCCTCTTCAGGACAGGAAATATCAGATGCATAGAAGAAGGACAATGGTAGGGACTGGATGATTGTATCGTGGTCACTGGCCGGCCAACTACAGATGTGGTAAACGGTTCTGGGGTCCATGAAGTTAACTAGGACACAATCCCCGCTAATATTCTTGGTAGTGTTGCCCACCCAGCTAACCCTTCTAACCATCAAGATTTCACTTGAGATATGTGGTGGGAGAGGTCTGTGTTTGTTCAGCCAGCTTGTGACTTTGTTTTTAAGTGATACAAATGATTCAGGAGCTAGGGTATCGAGCTCGAGGACTCCCGTTAAAACCACTGCAAGGGGAGCTGCTTACGGGGGTAAATCTATTACCATTTTCTTACTCGATATGTTACCCTCAATGACTTTTTGCTCCCCGCGCGAGGTAGGCTTTTGGGCCAACCTCGTAGAGCTAACAGGAGGGGCAGAATGGGTAGTCCTAATTGGAAGACCCCGAACTGTAGAGAGGGTAGTTGCTGTGGACTGGATGTTAGTTATAGGAACAACTCCCTCATCGGTGTCAGGCTTCCCCTGCTTGATTCTGGCAGTTTGTAAACAGTCAGCCATAGCCCCAGCAACTTTTTCTAGATTTATTAGCCTGAGCTCAATTTGGGCAAGTCTAGCATCTAAGGGGCCTAACAGGGACTTCAGAAGAATACCTATATTAGAAATCGATAAGTCTCCCTCGGCCAGGGTTACCCCACCAGTATTAGAGTTGTTGGGCATCACTGTGGGAGAACTCAAGTCAGAAGATGTGACAATTCCGCTAGTTGCAGGGGGAGCCACCTTGCCTTGTACCTGGACCATGGAATCCTGGTGGCTGGATTGTTTAGCTAGCTTCGCCTTTCTCCCCCCGCTTGTCTGGGCCCCACATTTTCTTTTTGGAACAGCCCCCTCTCGATTCCCTCGCAGCTGACGGGTATTAAGCTCAGGTAGGCTGTCAGCTGCCGAGTTGTCACAAATGTTGGCCACTGGAATGGACTCAGGGATAGCCTGTAGGGAATCTCTGCCCCTTGCGAGGCTACTCCTGGGCTTCGGCGAGGCAGTGGTTATCAGACAAACGTCCTGGCTTGGGGAGTCAGCAACAGGGGAACCATGCACCTTTCCGGAGTTCTAGCATTTGCTATGTGCCCCAGCGAGGATCTCTTAGCATTGTCAATTCCCTGGGACAATCGCCGTTCTAAAATAGTTATTTCGTGTGATCACACCGAATTTGCTCTAACCAAGAAATTGCCCAAAGTACCTGCCACATATGTGCCTGAAGACATTGCTTTACTCTTGGTCTCTCGGCTCGTCATTGTCCGACCTGGCGTGTAACAAGATGACCAGTATTGGTGGAGGCACTGGGTCACACCAAGATAGTCGTGGTGAAGGCCAAGAGGGGTGGCCCGGTCCGGTCTTTCACAGTCTCGAACGGCTTAAACGGGCCCAACCTTGGCCCGGGGTTCGCCCGGCGCACGCCCGCGCGCGTTCCGCGCAGCAGGTGGCGTGCCGAAAGATGTAGAGCGTGGGGGGAGGGGCGGGAAGAGCACACAGCGTCACTCCCCACGGGCTGCTGGTCCGCGCAGTCCCGCTGGCGTAGAATCAGTGCCCCAGAACACACCAACAGAGTCCTTCTCTCGAGCGGCTCCCGTGAAGCAGGGGCCGCGAGGCGCTGCTTTTATATCCGACGTGGAGGGGGGGGGCAGGAAGAGCACAAAGCGTCACACCTCACGGGCTGCTGGTCCTCGCAGTCCCGCTGACGTAGAATCAATGCCCCAGAACACACCAACAGAGTTCTTCTCTCGAGCGGCCCCCGCTTCTTTGCGGGGGCCGCGAGGCGCTGGTTTTATATCTGACATGGAGGGGGGCGGCAAGAGCACACAGCATCACACCCCACGGGCTGCTGGTCCTCGCAGTCCCGCTGGCGTAGAATCAATGCCCCAGAACACACCAACAGAGTCCTTCTCTCGAGCGGCTCCCACGAAGCGCGGGCCGCGAGGCGCTGGTTTTATATCCGACGTGGAGGGGGGCGGGAAGAGCACACAGCGTCACACCCCACGGGCTGCTGGTCCTCACAGTCCCGCTGGCATAGAATCAATGCCCCAGAACACACCAACAGAGTCCTTCTCTCGAGTGGCTCCCGCGAAGCGGGGGCCGCGAGACGCTGGTTTTATATCCGGTTTGGAGAGGGGTGAGAAGAGCACACAGCGTCACACCCCACGGGCTGCTGGTCCTCGCAATCCCGCTGGCGTAGAATCAATGCTTCAGAACACACCAACAGAGTCCTTCTCTCGAGCGGCTCCCGCGAAGCGGGGGCCGCGAGGCGCTGGTTTTATATCTGGGTGGAAGGGGGGCGGGAAGAGCACACAGCATCACACCCCACGGGCTGCTGGTCCTCGCAGTCCCACTGGCATAGAATCAATGCCCCAGAACACACCAACAGAGTCCTTCTCTCGAGCGGCACCCGCACATTCAGGTTGATCATAAACACACCTTAGATGGGATTCAGTGACACATTTTTCACCTGTAGATCGAGGCCATGTTCGGGTGATGTGGGGGTTGTGAAGACGCTGTGTTGTTGGCTTGACCAAGATGGTGCCCCGGGCCGTCTGTCAGTTCTTATACGTTTTATGTATATTATGATTTTGAAGCCAACAATGAAATATTACTGATCATTAGAAATGTGTAGAAATAAGCTGCTTGAAGGATTCCAAAAGACAATTGAAGGATCCATTGATAATGCTTTTTGACCAAAATCTGTTGACAGAGGGAGAATAAGAATGTTCGTACTTCACGAACACAGTTTTTTTTTTCTCCAAAGATACACATCGGGGCAAGATCCCACCTCAAAGACCTATTATTTTTGGGATGGGGTCACATACAGAAAGAGTTTCAGAATATGTTGACATCTTTTTGGGTCCCATGGTTTCCACTTTACCATCTTTTATTAGAGATACTAAGGACTTACTGAATCAGATCTTGGGTGTATCTTTGGAAAAAGACTACTTCCTTCAAACAATGGATGTATCTAATCGATGTACCATAATAGATCATTGTAAAGGACTAGAAGCGCTTAGATTTTTTTGTTTATGAAATCCTCTAACAATATTCAACATTTAAGAACGATATTGGATTTGATGAAATTCGAGATTGAGAATAACCTTTTCTTATATCAGGAGGAACTGTACCATTTGGAATGCAGAACAGCAATAATTATTAGGTTTGCTCTCTTATGCGAATCTATTTATGGGTTTGTATGAGATGAAGCATGCCTGGAGTGGCGATGTATACTGCCCCAACAAAGTGATACTTTGGGGCAGATACCATGATATTTAAAATACAAAGGGAAGTTACGACAGGATGTTATTGACACTTACGCTTAGGTAACTTTCACAACACGGTTACATTTACAAACAAACGATTGGTCACGCCCCCTAGACCCTTGCCCATGTGACTATATATCCTCACAGACCACGATTCACATTATGTTTTTCTGCAATTTTTATACATTGTTAAGGAAAAGATGAGCTAGGACTGAGACAATGCCTTCCCGCATTTATTAAATTGCAACTTTTAGATAATGAAATTTTGAATGATTGTATAGCTACATATATGAAAGGGGTTGTTAGATTGAGAGAAACAATGTAATATATCATCCCCTAACTGCGATCAACCAGATGCCATTTCTAACCCATGCACATGTTTGAATGATGAAGTATGAGGCTGATGTCTTTTTAATAACGTTTTTTAATGGCTTTTAAATCGTTTTGTAGAATTGATGTATGTTCTTCTTGTACCATGCTTTTATGGTTTAATACTTGAATTGAATAAAGCGAATTTTGATTTGATATGGAAGTTGGGCAGAGGATGAACATAAATATCATCAGTATCTCAATGACAATATCTTTAATGTGACCCTAAGTTTGGAATATCATACAATTAATTTACTCTTTTTGGATGTAGAACTTTATATAGAGAATCATCAGTTACTAACATGAATGTTCCGCAAACCAATGGCTGTGAAAACATTGTTGCATGCTAGGTGAGCCAATCCTCTAGAATAATAAGATAATACACCCACGACGAGTTCCTGTGCTGACTAAACGCATTTAACATCACCGCACACAACTTCAGTTTTATGGACAAGCAATGGCTCTAGTGCTTTATTGGATTAATGCATTCCCCTAAGGGATGGGCATTTAAATGTATTAGAGCAGTTTGAATCTGGGAAGGTCCACTCCGCCTTTCATCATTCTGAGGTTGACAAAATGATTAACATGGAGTTGAGTAACACCACATATCCAAGAAACTCCTCAGGCTGAATTTGCACTTTATATGTACATATTATGTTATCTATAGATCAGTGGAACTTACTGTTCCACAATGTGCAGCCAGGCCGTCACAAAGTGTTCTGATGCTAACACTATACATCAACTTCAGTGACTGAAAAATGAATACGAATAAGATAATGTAGACAAATGTAGAATTCCGTAGCTATCCTTAGCGCAGCAAGTGCAGTGGCATCAGCGCCCAGGCATGAGAGGGATCCACTGCACGCAAATATACCTATCTTTTATTGCCCAGCATGGAATTTGGAGGCTAATTTCAATTGCTTCTACTATGCCCATGACACCCTTGCTACGCTAAAGGTGAACTTGAAAAGGAAATTACCTGATCATGCCCCTTAACTATTCCAAACATCTGCCACTAATCAACTAAAAATATCAAGAATCAAAAAGCAATTCTAAGAGAAGAGGGGAAGCCCCGTAACTGCAAACTTAAAGTATGTAATCACTCAGTGGCCATGCAGAAGGATCCCAAAAAAAAATTTAAAAAAAAGAAAAGTAAAACAGGGAACTCTGTCCCACAAGGGTTTTTTATTGGTGGGTTGTTCTTCTAAAAAAAAAAAACAAGAGATGTTCAGGGAAGAGTCCGCAGACAAGGGAAGTAGTCCTCTATAATGTTCCTTTCTCTCTCCCTTCCTCTGGTTCCCAATTGGCTCTTGCGGGGCTTGACAGTTCGCTCTACTTATCCCTCAAATGAAAACACACAAAAGAAAACAGCTGAGGGTTAGGAGAAGGGCTACTGGACTCTAGTAAGCCTCCACCTTATCACCCAAGTGACTGTGTTTTACAGGTGTTTCAAAACGTGCAGTGCTCTGGTGTTTCAAATCTCCCACCACTTCCCAATCACAAATTAGCGATAAAGTGGTACTTGCCTTCGGCCACGACCCTCCGGGGTCGTGGCAGAAGGAGTCCAGACATCCTTCTCTCCCAGGGGACGGTTGGACTGATAGCTGTTGTCCCTGGGCTGGCCTCTGCAGTCTGCCTCCTTCTCGTGGGTCTTCCTCCCAGGTTCCTCAATCCTGGAATCCTCTCCTGAAACACCCGGTCCTTCCTTCAGCGCGTCTTGCTCCAGCGTCTCTCTCTCCTCCAGCATCTCTTTCTCTAGCATGTCCTGCTGTTTCAGCGTCTCTCCCCTCAGCGTGTCCTCTTCCTCCAGCGCTTTAGACGCCGCGGTGGTCACGTGTTCTGCATTCTATATCGCTGACACGCAAACTGGCTTGGCTTCCTGAGGCACAGTGGCGGCCATCTTAGGTGTCCCGATCGCTGGATTACACTGCCCCTCCGCGACCCACATTATAGCTAGACATTCTTTTTCAACAGTGGCATAATGTCTCTCCCTGGGGAACAGTTTTCTACTGAGGTATAACACAGGTTTGAGATGCCCTAGGGTATCTGGCTGGGACAATAAGGCACCAATCCCCCTATTTGATGCATCTGTCTGCAAGACAAAAGGTCTTTTGAAGTCTGGGCACATTAAAACCGGTGTGGTATACAAAAGGGTTTTCAGGGAATGGTAGCTGTTTTCTTGTGCTTCTGTCCATTCTATTTCATTGTCTGAATGTCTTTGGGCTAGAAAGTCGGTAAGAGGACTAGCGATGTCTGCAAACTGGGCTATAAACCGTCGGTAATAACCTACCAACCCAAGGACGGCCCATACCTCCTTCTTAGTACTGGGGCGTGGTATGTTCTGTACCGCTTCTACCTTGTTGTGTTGTGGGCTTATCGTACCGGCTCTGGTGGTATAACCTAAGTACTCAATTCGGTTGGTTGCTAACGTGGTTTTCTTGGGATTTAGTGTAAGTCCCGCCTGGTACAAGGCAGAGAAAACTTGGTTCAGGTGAATCATATGGGTGTCCCAATCTGGGCTGTAGACGACTATGTCATCTAGGTATGCTACAGCGTATTATTGGTGATGTTTCAGAAGGACATCCATTAGCCTCTGAAAGGTGGCGGGGGCACCGTGGAGACCAAAGGGCATTACGTTAAAATGATATAACCCAGAGGGCGTTGAGAAAGCTGGGTTTTTTTTGGCTTCAGGACTTAGAGGTATCTGTCAATACCCTTTGGTCAGATCGAAAGTGGACATCACTGTAGTTCCCCCCAGACGTTCTACCAATTCGTCTACATGGGGCATGGGGTAACTATCGAACTTGGAGTGAGCGTTTAGTTGACGAAAGTCTACACAGAATCGAAGGCTGCCATCATGTTTGGGTACAAGGACCACCGGGGAACACCATTCACTTTCGGAGGGCTCAATAATACCAGTCTGTAGCATGGTATCTACCTCTTGCGTACAGCTGCTCGTCGGGCTGCAGGGATCCTATAGGGTTTAAGTTTTATCACTTTTCCACTTTCTGTTTTGATATCATGTTGTACTAAGGAAGTACAACCAGGCATACTAGAACACAGTCCTGCATAGTGATCTAAAAGGTTATATAGCTGATGCCTTTGTTGGGACGTTAAGTTGTCGCAAACTTTGGGTCTCTCTGTTGTGGTCTCTGAAATGGTAGGGAATGTGATTTCGAGGGGTTTTGTGAGGGTAACATGTTTAACCGCAACCTTAGTCTGGGAAGCAGGGTCCTCCCATTTTTTTAGGAGGTTAATATGGTATATTTGATCATCCTTTCCTTTATGGGGAATGGAGACTCTAAATGTAACGGGGTCCCTTTTTCCTTTACTATATAGGGACCTTGCCAGGTCGCTAACAATTTTTTTTCACAGGATGGCAAAAGGATTAGTACCTTGTTTCCCACATTTAGGTGTCTCATCCTGGCTCCATTGTCATAATAGGTCTTTTGCTTTTGTTGTGCTTGTTCCATATTACTATGTACTTGCTTCCATAGAGTGGATAGGTTGTCTTTTATTGATTTTGTGTACCCAAGAAGAGCTTACCCTCGTCCTCTTCCTCGGTCCATTGTTCAGCAGCCATTGCAAGGAGCGTACGGGGTTTTCAGCCGAATAGGAGTACGAAAGGGCTGTATCCAGTAGACGCTTGTTCTTGGATGCTGATAGCGAAAAGGACAAGGGGAAGTTTCCGGTCCCAGTCCTTCCTGTTTTCATTGATACTTTTTTTAGTATCGTTTTTATGGTCCTATTACACCGCTCAACCAAACCATCTGTTTGAGGATGGTAGACGGCTGTTCTGATGTGGCGAACATCAAGTAATTTTCATATTTCCTTCATAAGACGGGACATGAATGGGGTTCCTTGATCGGTCAGCAGTTCACAAGGAAACCCCACTCGAGAGAAGAAATCAACCATGGCCTGTGCTACCGAGAGGGTGGTGGTACTGGTGAGAGGAATGGCCTGGGTACCTGGTGGCATGATCCACCAGAACCAGAATGTATTGGTGACCCCTTGCCGAGGGAGGAAGGGGGCCTACCAAGTCCATACCGACCCTCTTAAAGGGTACGTCAATAATAGGCAGTGGGTAGAGAGGGGCTTTTCTTTCATTTGATGGATTAACCAATTGACATGGGGACATGAGGAACAGAACCTTCCCACCTCACTGTAAATCCCCGGCCAGTAGAATCTCTCTAACAAGTATTTGAGGGGGTGTTCTTGCCCATAGTGCCCGCCCCCAGCATGGTTATGAGCAAGATGCATAGCTTGTTCCCGGAAGGATATAGGGACAACCAATTGTTCTATCGGTTTGTCAGGGAGCTCACACTTTCTAGAGAGAAGACCTTGTTTCATACATAAGGGCCTACCTTGTTGTGGTCTTCGTGTTCCTCTGCTTGTTTCCATGCATACACTAAACTCCTGTCATCTCTCTGGTTTGCCCTGAAACTCCGGGGTGGCATGTATGTGCTTTCTGGGGAGGAAAGAAAACACGTGACAGAGGATTCAGAAGATTGTCTATACCGCTCCCTCTCTCTCCTTTTTTCCACCCTTGTTTTATTAATCTTTATGGGGTGCTTTGTATGTCTTCTGCAGCGAAAGGAGCAGTTGTCATTTGTCTTATTGACTACTCTTGAAGCAGTGCTGTTAAAAACATGAGTGTCAGACGTGACCGTAATTCTTCAGCTAAATACTTAGCAGTGATTGGCTGTAAACCGGGAAAACGAGGTAACCATGTGTATTGGGTGGTATGGCACGTTTACTCCTAATATTTTTTTCCGCGGACTTTCAGTCCGCATACCATTACTCCGCGAGGTCTTTGACCTCACATTCCATCACTCCGCATTTTTTCACAACGCTTGTGCATTTACCACGCATACCTTTACAACGAATTACGTTGTAAAGGCATGTATGGTAAATGAACATGCGTTGTGAAAAAAAAATAGACTTCAAGAAGATGGAACCAGGAGGAGTGTGGAACCACGACGATGAGAGAGGTAGGGGGTTTGGGTTAATTTTTTAGGGGTGGGGGGTCATGCTGGGGTAGTGATTGTGTGGTGTAGCGTAGTGTTTGTGTAGTGTAGTGTAGAGTTGTGGTGGCTGTGTAGTGTAGGGTCATGCTGGGGGTAGTGTTTTAGGGTTTAGGGTAGTGTTGTAGTGTTTGGGTAGGGTCATGTAGAGGTAGTGTTTTAAGGTTTAGGGAAGTGTTGTAGTGTTTGTGTAGTGTAGGGTCATGCTGGGGGTAGTGTTTTAGGGTAGTGTTGTAGTGTTTGTGTAGTGTAGGGTCATGTTATGTTATTTATGTTATGTTATTTATTTATTTATATAGCGCTCGGCTACTCAAAAAGAGTGTCCCGGCGCTTTATTGGAGAAAGGAAACACTGCAACATAATAACATAACACCAGATAAAAAGAAAGAAAGAAAACCAAGATACCTGATAAAACTCACAATAAACAGACTACTGACTGAACAGCCAAGTTTTAAGGCCTTTTCTAAAGGCCAGCAGGCTAGTGGCTCCCCGTAAAGCAAGCGGCAAAGAATTCCACAACTGTGGCGCCAGCAATCCAAAAGAGCGACCTCCGAGGCGCGCTTTCTTTACACGAGGAACAACTGCCAAGTACAGGGATTCCGACCTCAGAGACCTGGTCGGTTGGTAAAAGACCAGTCTCTTTTGGAGGTACTTGGCTCCCCCCTTGTGAAGAGCCTTATAGGCCAAAGTTAAGGCCTTAAAGGCAATCCGCTTACGGATGGGAAGCCAGTGCAGAGTTTCTAACAGGCCCGACGCACTGGAACGCCTATTCAAACCATAGATTGCTCTTGCAGCGGCATTCTGCACCACTTGAAGCCGCTGCAGCAAGTACTCTGGTAGGCCCAGGTAAAGAATGTTGGAATAATCCAACCTGGACCCAATCAGAGCCTGGACTGTCAATCTCCTGTGCTCCTCAGAAAGCAGGGGCAGAAACCTCCGCAGCATCCTAAGGATGCCGAAACAAGTGCCCGACACCCCCAAGATCTGGGATTTCAAGGTTAGCCTATTATCCATCTTGACCCCCAGATTCTTGGCAACCTGAGAGGAACAAGACGGGGGGAACATATTTGATGGCCACCAGGCCTGCCAGTCTGGCTCTGTGTCACACCCGAAGAAAAGTACCTCGGACTTATCAGAATTGCACTTGAGGCTGTTCAGATGGAACCAGTGAAAAACAGCCCCAAGGCAATCCCGGATACTCTCCCCATCAAAGTCACCTCCTCTCGTACAAGAGAAGAGGAGCTGGGTGTCATCCGCGTAGGATACGACCTGGGCGCCAAACGACTCCACCAGCGCCGCCAGAGGGGTCATAATGATGTTAAAGAGGGTCGGGCTCAAAATAGAGCCCTGTGGGACCCCGACTCCCAGAGGCGGCATCACGGCGGAATCCGGCGGCGCCCAGATCGTTTGCCGGCGGCCGGCTAGAAAGGAAGAAAACCAGTCGAACACCGTCCCCCGAAGGCCTATCTCAAAGAGTCTGGCGAGAAGACCATCGTGGGGAACGGTGTCGAACGCCGCCGACAAATCTAACATCACCAGCATGACTTTGCCCCCCGAGTCCAGAACCCCTTTAATGGTTTCTGAGACCTCGAGGAGCGCAGTCTCTGTGCTGAGATGGGGACGGAAGCCCGATTGGGTGGCATGCAGGATCTCGTTAGTTTCCAGAAAATTGGACAACACACCTTGTACGTGTTGGGGTAGTTTTTAGGGTTTAGGGTAGTGTTGTAGTGTTTGTGTAGTGTAGGGTCATGCTGGGGGTAGTGTTTTAGGGTTTAGGGTAGTGTTGTAGTGTTTGTGTAGTGTAGGGTCATGCGGGGGGTAGTGTTTTAGGGTTTAGGGTAGTGGTGTAGTGTTTGTGTAGTGTAGGGTCATGAGGGGGAAGTGTTTTAGGGTTTAGGGTTGTGGTGTAGTGTTTGTGTAGTGTAGGGTCATGCTGGAGGTAGTGTTTTAGGGTTTAGGATAGTGCTGTAGTGTTTGTGTAGTGTAGGGTCATGCTGGGGGTAGTGTATTAGGGTTTAGGGTAGTGTTGTAGTGTTTGTGTAGTGTAGGGTGATGCTGGGGGTAGTGCTTTAGGGTTTAGGGTAGTGTTGTAGTGTTTGTGTAGTGTAGGGTCATGCAGGAGGTAGTGTTTTAGGGTCGTGTTTGTGTAGTGTATGTGTAGTGTAGGGTTTTAGGGCTTAGGGTTGTGTTTGTGTAGGGTAGTGTATGTGTAGTGTAGGGTAGTGTTTTAGGGTTTAGGGTCATGTTAGTGTAGTGTAGGGTAGTGTATGTGTAGTGTAGGGTAGTGTTTTAGGGGTTAGGGTAGTGTTGTGGTGTGGGTGTAGTGTAGGGTAGTCTTTTTGTAGTGTTGGGTAGTGTTTTAGGGTTTATGGTAGTGTTTGTGTAGTGTAGGGTAGTGTATGAGAAATGTAGGGTAGTGTTTTAGGGTTTAGGGTAGTGTTGGTGTAGTGTAGGGTACTGTTTGTGTAGTGTAGGTAGTTTTTCAGGGTTTAGGGTAGTGTTAGTGTAGTGTAAGGTAGCGTAGGGTAGTGGGTAGTGTTTTGGTGTAGGTGTAGTGTAGGGTAGTGTTTGTGTAGTGTAGGTTAGTGTTTTTTGCAGGGTACTCACTTACCATTAAATCTTTTACAATGAGTATACCTTTAAAATGCATGCCTCCGCGTTGTAAAGGCATGCGCGATAAAGGCATATTCGTTGTAAAAGTTTGCTTTGTGTTAATTTGAGGAGTGATAGTATTTGCGGAATCATTTTTGCGGAGTGATGGTATGCGGGGTATTTGTATGCGGAAAAACGTCACATATTCGTATTGGGCTGCCCGTGAGGTTAAGTAAAGCGTTCTGATAGTCGGGTGCTCAAAATTACGTGCCAGCGTGCAACAAACAGTTTGGTGCTCGCTCGGAAAGCAAGGCGATTGAACATGGCGAATTCAAAAAAGTTATCTTGCATGCAACGTGAGACATTAAAATGTCGCACTACGGCTGGTAACTCGGAAAAATCATACTGTTCATCGTTGTTACAGATCGGGCTCTTAACTCCCAATAGATGTAAACACTCAGTGGCAGTATGTTACAGGATTCAAGTAAGACGCCATTCAAATCTGGTGTCTTTTAAGGAAATAGACGATGGATTACTGACCACGTGATCTATTACCCAGGCATAAGTTTGAGCTCCATCTTTTAGTGGGTAGTTGATTATAGCATCGATTGAGAGTTCTCAGTGTGTCTGATTCAAATCTTTCATGCACATAAACTGTGCAAAAGAATGAAAAAAGCGGCTGTGCCAATGTAAATCTTATCCAAAAGAGTTAAAACGTCGAAGTGTAATATTGTGAACTTAGGTGATGAATGATGTGCGGTGTAAGCGCCATTGAGGATCATGGTGCTTTCAATAGTACATATCTATGTAAAAAAAGGGGGCAATGTGTCAACTTCATGAGGTTATAGAAATCATAAATTTCCAAAACATAAATGGCACGTTTCTGAAATAAGAATATGAAGTAAATTGCATGAGACTAACAGGCGTTTAAAAAACGTGATTATCAATCTGTGAGTGACAGATTCTTAGTTCATAATAACTTTATCACAGAAAACACGCAAATTCCAAGTGGTCGTTGAGTCCCTTGGGCTTCATTGAATCTAGCCTGTAGATCCAATCGTTCTCACTCTGTAAGAGAACTTCAATTTTCATCACAACTTCCAAGATGGTAAATTTTAGTTGTGCGATGTTGTGTTTTCTCTCATTGAAATGAGTTGCAATGGTTGATTTGGTGGTTTTTGTCCTGATGTTACTTTTATGTTCTAGTATGCAAGTCTTTATTTTTCTGTTACTTTTCCCAACATAAACTAGGCCACACGGGCATTTTAACAGATACATTACATTTGAAGTGTCACAAGTGGCTGTGACATTCAATTTGATTGGTGTGGCTTTCATCAGGTGCGTGATGGTATTGCCTTTAATTATACTGAGGCAGTTGCTGCAGTTATGACAGGGAGTGGTCCCTTTGTAAGAGACTGAATCTGATTTGGCTGTGGGTTTCAAACGTTCTTGGATGTTTCTGCTCCTAGTATAAGCGAATATTGGTTTATTCTCGATAGTACTGTGCTAATCCTATGCTTAAAGACTTTGCTGTAGAAATACCAAAATACTTTGTCCCTTTCTGTCTCAGCATGGATGGGACTGAGCTAATCCTACGTTTAAAGACTTTGATAGAAAAGCAGATATTTGAGGTGAGCAAATTTAGAGTGTCGCCGGTGTTGAGAGTGCTCTATACTGGAGCTGTTTACCGCCTGTACTTATGAACTACCCAGAGTTCTCTGCTTTTTGGCTTATTTTATGTGTCACTCTATGCCTGAAAGGGTATTATGTTGACTTATACTGAGTGCTCCCTTGTGTCTGGACAAAGCTTTACCTCTCTGAAGAGCTCTAACGAGAGCAAAACACGTGTCAGGGGTTACTTTTATTAATTTCAAGTTGGCTTGTATGGTATTTTACCAGTCCTAAACTGTAAAACTGAGCCTGGAGTGGTAAAAGGCTTTGACCGACATTGTAATGAGGCCATAAATGCTTTAACTATTTAGTTACGGTTTTCAAGATATTTTGGAGGCAATACAGCACAATAACAATTAATCAGCCATGTACAATGTTGTAATCGATGAACCAAATAATTTCAGATGTCAGTCATGTCATCAATGTCATAGAACATATTGTGAGTAATGTAATATGTTTGCTCGTATGCAGTGCATGGCAAGGGCGGCGGTATAGTTACTTCAGTTAACCATAACTCATTGAATTTCAGTGGTTTGTTGGAGTTTAAAATGTGATGCTTCAACTGACATTTTCACCTAATTATAACTTTACATTTTTTTAAATGTAAAGTAATATTTTATTACCATGTGTAACTATGCCAACCTCTGCTGAGAACCGCCTTTGGTTGTGAGTGGCATGAAGTTGGCTGCAGGCCCTAGCCTGTGGCCAGGGCCTGTGGCTAATACTTAGTGGGTGGAAAACGTTTAAGGGAGGAGCTAAGGTGGATGAGGTTTGTTAGGGAGAGTTTCATGAAAATTTGTCAAACGATGCAATGTTATTAGCAAACAAAAAAATACATTTCTTATGATAACTAGGTCCTAATTGTAAATATACAATTGTGACCACCCCAGTGAAATATATATACAACACATAGGATTCTGCAATCCCTGTGCAAAAACCTGCCTCTTATTTAATTAAGATAGAGGAATTGTCATGCATCCAGTTTCTTAGGATAAAGAAATTACATCAGAACTCAACTTTAATATCTTATTACAGTTGACTTTGGATTTCATAATGCTGTTGTGAGAACCAGCATTCCAGGACCAGAAGGAGGTACAGTGTGGATAGAGTCCACAAACCCCAGAGGTATAACAGAGGTTAAAGTCAGGACTGACCTTACTCTCAAAAGTGGTAGCTTGGCTGAGCAGTAAGGCAGTACCAGAGGACAGTGTAAAGCATTTGTTGTACACACTCAGTCAGCAAAGGATTTCACACACTCAAGGACTGAACTCCAGGCCAATTGTTTCTATATCAAAAAGATATAGTTGGTTTATTTTTAGAACCAACAGGCATAAAAATATACTTTTCTCTATATGAGTACTCTCATGTAATTACTTTGCAAAGAGGCAATACACTTTGTAAACACAATAGATTCAGGGGTTGGAGGAGGCAACACAATTCGAGACACACTATAGCATTGAATCAATGGGTTTTCAACATGTAAATACAGTGGATTACTTTGTCAATTACTTTGGCAGTTCCAGGACTGGATTCTAGATTCAGTCCTGTGGTCTAAGCTGAAACCAATTTAGTAAAAACGTTTTAGATTTTGCAGTGATTTTTCAGAAATATAAAGCTGTTTTAAAAGTTCACACTTACAAACTTTTCAATGAAAATCTGGCAATGTTATCCAATGGGAGAAAATTCAGGTTGCAGGTAAAGTACGATCTCGTTACTTTTGTAATCCAGTACTGGGTTTCTAAGCCCAGCACTGGGGTCTCAACTTAAAATAGGTAGGTAATTGCGTTTCAGTATTTCGTAAGATTTTGAAAGAATATTTCAAGTTTTCAAAAGTAGACACTTAAAAGAAATTTCATAGAAAAACAGACAATGGAGTCCTATGGAGAAAATACAGATTGCTAGTAAACCTGGCAAGGATTACTTGTATGGTTCAGTACTGGGCTACAAGGTACAGTACTGGCTTCTCACCTGATCACAGGTGAGTACTTCGGAATTCGGGTGATTTTATATGAATATTGTTAGTTTCCAAAACTTCACACTTAGAAGATTTTTCGAGTCAAGCCAGTCAATGTTATTTAATAGCAGGTAAGTGAGTTACCGGTTTCCAGGTGAGTACTCGACTGGTGAAGTTATGGTTCTAGTACCCCAAAGGGAGGCACAGGGAGCTGTAGGGCGCGGGTTCTGGGGTGTCTTTGGGTGTCGGAAAAGCTTACCCTCAGCTCGTCGCGGTTTGGATTGCTCCTGGTTATGAGTCTGCAGGCATCATCTGTTTGGTCGAGGAGGGTCTTTGGGCACTGGACTTTGGGTCCCAGTCACCGGGGGACGTCCTCGTGGTCTTGGTTCGCTCGGGCACAGGCCGGTCTCGCCGGGTGCAGAGTGGGCTGGTTCGGAGCTTCCTGGCTGGCACCAGGGGCTAGGTTGCAGCAGAGCCTCTGCTGATGGGAGTCCCAATCTTGAGATGGGTCAAGGCAGGCAGGTCCTCTGGGTGTCCCAAGGTTGCTGTCCGCGTGATTTGCCGGGGATAGGTAGGAGCAGGTTCCAGGGTCGACAGGTTGGTAGGGCTGGGGCCAATTCAGTTGTTGTTGTCCTGTTGTTAGCAGCTGCGCGGCGGGTCCTCTTCCTCTTGATCTACTTTCTTCTTTTCTTATCGGGATCTGAGGGAGGAAGGTTCAGGGAGCCCCTAAATACTGAATTTAGGGGTGTTACAGGTAGGGCAAAGGCAGGGACCAATAGGTCCCTGTCCTGGGGTGGGTACACCCCCTAGCCTGCTCCTCTCCTGTGGGAGGGGGCAGGAGCCTAGCTGTGATTGGGCAGGGCTCCCCATCTTCAAGATGGCCGGAGCCCGGGGTCGTGCTTCACCTCGTCTCCCCCACTTGAGGGGTGGGATCGGCACAGGCTGGCACCCCCCCTTCCTGGTGTAGTTTTTCCCGCCAGTCTTCCCGCCAGAGTGGGGGTCAGAACTGGTGGGGGCCAGTTTCTGGGTACAGCAAACGGTCTGGAGAAGCTCACAGAGGTGGCATGCCTTTGAAGCTTCTCCCTGCCCATCCTGGGGGAGGAGACCTAGCACTTCGCCCAGGATGTGCATTGTTGCAGGCCCAGGAGAGTGGGGGCTCTCCACTCAGGGGTCCAGCAACATGTCTGCTGTGTGGCAGCCTCTGCAGCCACTCAGCCCAGACGTGGATTGTAGGTTAGGTTTTAAGGGGGCATCTCTAAGATGCCCTCTGGTGCATTTTACATTAAATCCCACACTGGCATCAGTGCGGGTTTAATGTGCTGAGATATCTGGTACCAAACTTGTCAGTCTTCAGTGTAGCCATTATGGTGCTGTGGAGTTTGTAATGACAACCTCCCAGCACCATATACTCTTAATGGCATCACTGCACTTACAGTGCCCAGGAATGGCCCTGGGTACTGTAGGAGCACAGGGCTCATGCACCTGTGCCCACACCTCTGGCATAGGGCACCCAGCTAGAGGGGTGACTGAAGTATGCCAGGGCAGTGGGTTCTCTGGGCATGGCAAACAGGGATGTGTGCCATGTGGACTCCTTGTTTAGTTCTGTACTTAGACACTCAGCCTGCAAAGGCAGTGTGTGGGTGTCAGAGTACAGGGCCTCTGAGGGTGGCACAATCAGTGCTGCAGTCCTCAGGGGTCTTCTCTGGTCACCATGCCCTGGGTACCTAGGGTACCATTTACTAGGGGCTGATAGGTGACCAGAGAAGCCAATTGGGTTTTAGTTTTGACACAGTTTTAGGGAAGCAACACAGAACCTGGGTACCTGGTTGGCAGGAACCTAGGGCAAACGCAGTCAAAGCACATCAGCAGTTCAGAACAAAAGTGGGGGCATACCAATGCAAGAAAGATGGCGCTTTCTCGCACTTATCACTTCTCAGAGTTCTCTGCTTTTTGGCATAATTTATGTGTCACTCTATGCATGAAAGGGTATCATGTTGACTTATACTGGGTGCTCCCTTGTTTCTAGACCAAGCTTTACCTCTCTGAAGAACTCTAACGAGAGCAAAACACGTGTCAGGGGTTACTTTTATTAATTTCAAGTTGGCCTGTATGGTATTTTACCAGTGCTAAGCTGTAAAACTGAGCCTGGAGTGGTAAAAGGCTTTGACTGACATTGTAATGAGGCCATAAATGATTTAACTATTTAGTTACGGCTATCAGGATATTTTGGAGGCAATACAGCACAAGATCAATTAATCAGCCATGTACAATGTTGTAATCGATGAACCAAATAATTTCAGATGTCAGTCATGTCATCAATGTCATAGAACATATCTTGAGTAATGTAATATGTTAGCTCGTATGCAGTGCATGGCAAGGGCAGAGGTATAGTTACTTCAGTTAACCATAACTTATTGAATTTCAGTGGTTTGTTGGAGTGTAAAATGTGATGCTTCAACTGACATTTTCACCTAATTATAACTTCACGTTTTTTAAATGTAAATTAATATTTTATTACCATGTGTAACGATGCCAACCTCTGCTGAGAATGGCCTTTGGTTGTGAGTGACATGAAGTTGGCTGAAGGCCCTAGCCTGCGGCAAGGTCCTGCGGCTAATACTTAGTGGGTGGAAAACGTTCAAGGAAGGAGCTTACGTGGATGAGGTTTGTTAGGGAGAGTTTCATGAAAATTTGTCCAATGGTGCAATGTTATTAGCAAACAAAAAAATACATCTCTTATGACAACAAGGTCTTAGTTGTAAATATACAATGGTGACCACCCCTGTGAAATATATATACAATAGATGGGATTCTGCAATCCCTGTGTGAAAACCTGCCTCTTATTTACTTAAGATAGAGGAATTGTCATGAATCCAGTTTCTTAGGATAAAGAAATTACATCAGAACTCAACTTTAATATCTCATTACAGTTAACTTTGGATTTCACAATGCTGTTGTGAGAACCAGTATCCCAGAGGAACGGAATGTCAAGTCATGGAAAATAATTAAAGCAGAGGTTTAAGGAACAAATGTAACATTTTTTTTCTGCAGCTCAGTTTTCTAGCCGAACAGAGACTAGCAGAAAGAAGATATTTACTGCAACATGTTTATGTTTTTGCTCTCCTTAGGTAATTATAGAAAATTTAGAAAGGTTACAATATTGTATATTCATACACTTTCTGAGATCCTGCACCTTTTGTTTCTTATAAAACAGATTCTAATATCTTTTTGCAACAAATAGCTAAAAGCTTTTTTGATGAGTTTTATTTTCCACTTAAGTTCCTCCCCTAAAGTAACTATAACTTGTGCCTCCACCATACACAGTGTTGTCAACAATGAGGTCATTTCAGATGTTGCAGTGAAATTATCAATCTTGTCCTGGTACAAGTCATGACTGAGGTAATATGGGAAGTAATTAGCAGTACATGGGGGGGTGAGTTATAGAAACTTTAGTGCACAAGTTATTGTTACTTAAGATAACTAAAACTAATTTCACTGGTTTTATTAGTTTAAAATGATGTGTCTTCCCTTACATTTTCACCTAACTATACATCCCATAATTCTTTATTTTTTTCAATTAATTTTTTTAACGGAAAGCAATATTGTATGCCGACCCCTCAAAGTACACTGCCATTGCAGCCAGGCCCTGTGTCCAATCACCGGGAGCAGTCAACCCCATACCAAGCATGGCCTGCTCAGTGTAGAGATTGATCCAGGGCCACGTGCGCACCAATTCTGGCATGTCTATATGTTTCTTCATTTGAAAATCAACACATCTTCAATGAACTAGCCCCGTTTTACGAGAATGTATCTAAATGATCCTGCTATATAAATGACATTTTCCTTTCATGGCAGGGACCGCGAGAATCCTTGGAAGCATTTATTCAGTGGCTCAATTTGGGTAATGAAAATCTCAAGTTCACTTCATCAAAAGATAACAACAGCTGTGATTTCTTGGACATTAGGGTTGAAAATAACAGTGGCACCTTGAAAGTTGAGCTTTATACTAAACCAAGGTATAGGAAATCAATGCTTCACTATGATCGCAATCGCCCTATAAGTCAAAAAGACAACATCCCGTTCGGCCAATTTTTAAGGGTCCGCCGGAATTGTACCAACTTGGGAGATTATAAGTTCCATGCCGAAAAGGTAATACAAAAATCTACTGATAGGGTTTACCCTAAGAAATTGGTAAAAAGAGAGTATACGAGAGCCAAAAACTATCATAGAGACTCCTTTTTTTAACCTAAAATAAAAAATACAGAAACTAAGAAACAACAAATTCATTTGTTACTAATTTCAGCAATACATGTAATAAAATAAAAAATCTAGGGCCAGATATAGGTAGCCTAATATCGGTCAGTAACGGCCGAAATTACAGAATTTCAGCCGTTACTGACCGGTATTAGACTTTTTAGATGTAGGAGGCCAAATTTAAGGATTCGGTAATTTACTGAATCGGTAATTTAAGGAATCGGTAAATTACAGAATCCTTAAGATACCGATTCGGTAATTTACCGAATCCCTAATGTAGGGAGCACTCAAGTGAGTGCATTTCTCATTTAAGGATTCGTTATTTACCACCAACTACAAGTTGGAGGTAAATATCGAAAACCGTTAAAAAAGCAATTTTGTGATTTTTTTAACAGTGCCATGTGGCAGACATACATGCCCTTAGGGCATGTATGTCTGCCACATGTGCACCCATGCACTATTCAAGGGTGCAACAGGGTGTCAATGTGACACCCTGCCACCCTTGTAAGTCTTCCCCCTATTACCGATTCGGTATTTACCGAATCGGTATTTCCCATTCATTCCTATGGGCCTTCAGGCCCATAGGAATGAATGGGAATTACCGATTCGGTAAATACCGAATCGGTAAATACCGAATATTACCGATTTGGTAATATTTACTGAATCATTAGCTACATCACATTTACTGATTCCTAAATACTAAATCGGTAAAGTTCAGTATTTAGGAAACGGTAATATGTGATTACCTACATCTGGCCCCTAATTACCAGAAACGGGCAACTTATAAATGGCAAAAATATAGCTACTTTCAATAAACCGATCTTTTCATACAAAATAAACCGCACCATAAGAAATTGCTTAGTACACACCTGCAGAACAAATACCGAAAGCAAACAACTTAGTATAACAGATGGTATGGTACTTAAGGGCAACTTCCCATGTAGTTCCTGTAACAGCTGTGCAAACATAATAAAAGGGTAAGCAATAGCACATAATGGTACTACACACTATTTGAGAAGTCTGGTTAATTGCCGGACAAAAAATGTTATTTACTTAATAGTATGCCCCTGTAACAAAGGTTATATAGGTGAGATTTCACACGAAATAAGAATAAGACTGAATGAGCGCAAATCTGCAATTCTAACAAAAAAGAAAAACACTCCGCTAGTGGATCACTGGAAAGAGAGGAATCACACAATAGATGAGTGAAAATGGTGCATTGTAGTAGTAGTACAAATAAACATAAGAGGAGGTGACTCAATGATTAAAAGGAAAAGGGGAGAACAATATTTCATGTCTAAATTTAACACCTACAAGAACGGATTGAACAGCAAAGAAGAATGGGAGAGGCTTATATAATAATGTAGATACCTAAGTCTCCCTTTCTACTCATTCTGATTAGAACTAGCATATTAATCATAGTAGCTGTTTAATCTAGTTTTATATCCTGAGTATTGACATCAACGCAAAAAATGTTTTTAATTGAGTGATAACGATCTCTGTATCCCTAGCCAGATTTCATGTAATATAATGGCTGGGTGGTAGTTTTAGATACAATGTATTAGTCATTGTAGATCATGTGAAGACAACTAGTCATTAAAATTAAACACTGTATTCTTTTCCGCTAGGCTTTATGTTGAATGACTATTTCAAAATGGCCGCAGTCTTTTGCAGGATATATACTACTACATCATAGCCAGTACTGTTAGTTGCAAATAGGTTCGAAAAACACTTCTCCATAGGTTTTGGAATAGCCCCCCATATATAGCTGATATAACTAGTTTGGTAGAACCAGTGGTTTTGATGTGTCTAATATCATTCATTGAGAAACTAGGTCTGGCCAGTGATAACAATAAAGACCATTTTAAGATGGCTGACTCAGTCCGGTAATACCTCCAATATGGCAGCCGAGTAACTCCGCAGCATCTCTTACACAATGCAGTATAGTGGAGCGGTTCATTTACAGTCAACCTGCCGGTTTCCTGTTATAAAAGGAAGCAGCTCCAGGCAGGGTGGTTTGAAACATCGGGAATTTGAGGATAGAGATGCAGAGCCGGTAGAGCTGTGATATGCTGAGTCTTGACGAATCCAAAATAGTAGTATGTAAGTCGTTTTTTCGTAAGTTTTACGTTTGGTAAACAGCAATTAGAGGAGTGGTCATTGCTGTTTTAAAATAGTTAATCTCAAACCTTGAATTCAAGTTTTCCATCCTTCCTCTTTTTTCTCATAAACGACAAAGTCACACACCTTTGGATGTGTGATACGCAATATAACTGGTGATTTGGCTTTATGAATAGCGAAAATTCACCTTTGCATTTTGGTTTAGTAAGTGTACTAACCGGAATGTAGATAAAACTCTGATATAAAAAGAGATCTTTAATAGCAAATATATTGCTTTATGCTTCTGCCGGATTACCATACACTCATAGAAATTTCTATTTTTAGATTGTGCAGAGGACAGTGATTTCCCAACCTGGGCCTCTATAACCAAGCCATACAGCAATATACAAAAGCAAGGTGGCAGTTTGTCCATACCGATTGGGTTGCAAGGTAAGAAGTTGCTCCAGCAGATAATTATGCATATTTAATGATTTGAGTTTTCATATTGTAAAAATGTTATCTGTTACTTTGTTTTTTTGTATGGCGCAAATCACCACTGGTCTCTAAGCGCTTTGAAAAAAGAGGAACACAACCAAGTCACTAATACTCCGCCTGCTGCCGGGCTAACCGTTAGGCAAGAGCAATTGCCTTTTTAAACAGGTAGGTCTTCAAGGCCTTTCTAAAGGGGAGTAGCAATGGTTCTCCTTGTAGAGCTTCCGGCAGCTCATTCCAGATTTGAGGAAGGAGAACCGACAACGCTCCTCCACCTTTGGATTTCAGTTTGAATCTCGATGATGCAAGCTTACAGGCCTTGGAAGAGTGTAAGGCCCTGCCTGGAATGTACCTTACCAGTCGATCTTTAATGTATTTTGGAGCATTCCCATAGATAGCTTTGTGGGCTATGCAGAGGCACTTAAATTGCACTCTATGTTCAATAGGCAGCCAATGCAGTTTAAGTAAAAGGGGGGTAGCTCGTGTTCTCCTTGGGAGGGAGAAGACAAGCCTGGCTGCATCATTCTGGACCACCTGCACTTTTCTGAGAAGTTTCCGAGGGAGACCAAGGTAAAGAGCATTACCATAGTCCAGCCGAGAGATAACTGTGGTGGACACAATGGATTGTAGTACAGGGAGAGAGAGGATAGGGACCAATTTCCTCAATTGCCTAAGTAGGCCTGTACAGGTGCCAACCACTGCGGATACTTGAGAGGCCATGGACAGGTCTGAGTCAATTTTCAGCCCTAGGCTTTTTACCACTGTCCCTGGAGTTGGTACCTCCCCCAGTTCGGGGGGGCCAAAAAAGCTCACACCACGGGCTGTTTTGAGATGCGATGATGAGCACCTCGGTTCTATCAGGGTTGACCTTCAGGAGATTGTTTGCCATCCAGTTAACCGTGAATCTCAGAAGATTTTTTACCCGGTCTTGTGCTTGGCTAGTGTTGTCCAGCTGGACCAACAGTTGAGTGTCATCCGCATAGTTAAAAACTTGGCAGTTTCTATGTGTTAGCTCTTCCACTAAGGGTTGCAAATAGATATTAAATAAAAGAGGGGATAATGCTGAGCCCTGGGGCACACCACACGTTACTGGGCTGGCCGATGATAGTTGATCTCCCATTTGCACTCTCTGGGTCCGACCGGTTAAAAAGGAGTTTAGCCATTTAAAAGCTTGCCCCTTTATCCCCAGATTCGACACACGGTTCAGCAGAATGGAATGGCTGACCGTGTCGAATGCTGCTGACAGATCTAAGAGAATCAGGGCGCAAGGCTGTTTATGGTCAGCCCTGAATCGCAAGTCGTCAACAACAGAGGCCATCACCAGGTCAGTGCTGTGGTGTGCCCTAAAGCCTCCCTGTCTAGGGTGGAGTAGTTCATGATCTTCCAGAAAAGTGGCCAAAGTGGTCAAAACCTGTTTTCCAGGATTTTAGCCAGAAATGGAAGTTGAGAGATGGGCCTGAAGTTTTTTTAGAACTTTTGTATCAACCCCTACTTTATTCAAGAGGGGGATAACCCTAGCTTCCTTCAGATTCGCAGGCAGGTACCCTGAGTCTAGTGACTCATTAAGTAGATCCAGGAGTTGCTTTTCCAAACCCAGCAGGGCCATTTGAAATATCCTCGGCGGACACGGGTCCATCCTAGAGCCCGATTTAGTCTGGTTGGCTATTGCCGCCAGACACGTAACGTCCATGTGGGGAAAGCTATTCAAATTCAAATTCCCGCTCTTGCCAGAAGGGCTGGGCGGGTCTACAACACTGAGATCAGTCGAGGTTGTAGTGATGTCCATGATAATGTCCCGGACTTTCTGAAGGAAGAACTCCTGAAAGGTATCACAGTTTGGGAGGTCGATTGAAGCAACTCTGCCCCCCCTCTGTGTGAGTTCCTTCAAGATGGCAAAGGTCTCTTTTTGTTTATTACCGGCCTTGCCAATTCTATCCTCATAGAAAGCTGCCTTCCTTAGTAGGATATCTGATTTGTACTTGACCAGGAGGGTCTTATAAGACTCAAGGTCCGTAGAATTATAATTGAGTCTCCACTTCCTCTCGGCTTGACGGAGGAGTTGTTTTTTTCCTCTTAAAGTAGCATCAAACCAAGGGGCTCCTTTCCCTTTCACTTTAGCTCTCTCAGTCCGTTCCGGGGCTAGTGCATCAATTGCGACCAGAAGCCGAGATGTAAAAGCTGCACTTTTTTGGTCTAGATTACCCTCACATATGGATGGAACGGGGATTGAATTAAGCGTGGAAACCAAGGATTCAGCTACTATTGACTTCCAGGCTCTGACCTTCTTCCATAGGGGCACGGTCGATACAGGAGGACCGTCACACGGTACCCAACATTTTATCAAGGAGTGGTCCGACCACACGCAAGGACTGATATTAGTAATCTCCAACCGGGGTATAGAAGACCAAATCAGATCCAGAGTGTGGTTCCTGACATGAGTGGGGCCATTTACCAATTGCAAGAGGTCCAAGGAGGTCAAATTTGTTTCACACGTAGCCTCTACAGAATCTCTGGGTAACTTATCCCAGTGATAATTAAAATCCCCCACCACCAAAAGGTATTTATATCTTGATCCAAGATCAGTTAGGAGCTCCAGAAAAACATCATTAAAATCTGGGGAAGGTTTAGGCGGGCGGTAGACTACCATCATTACGATGCAAGAAGATTTCAGGAAGACTTTTATTCCCAGTAACTCTGCGCTATCGCAGTTTTCTGCCATGATTTGAGTCACCATAAGAGTCTTTTTAAATATGGCCGCGACTCCCCCACCCCTAGTATCCCCGGGTCTGTTATGCCATACCGCATCAAAATCCATTGGCAATGCTGCCAGGATATCTGAGGTGGATGTATCCCCCAACCATGTTTCCGTGAGAGCTAAGATGTCAATATCCCCATCAAGGAGCAGGGAGAACACTTCAAGATGGTGTTTATGCAGGGACCGCGTATGGAGTACTGCTACCTTCAGGTCATGTATCGTATTCACCTGAGGGAATCTCTGGGCCAGTCCAATATCATTCCCCTCCAGACTATGATCCCTCAATAACGATTCCTCTAATAACTTTGCTTGTATACTTCCTCCTAACACCTCATTGCCTAATTTTAGTGCTAGGAGTGTCTCAACAGAGTATATATATTGTTGCGCAGGGGTCCTGGCCCCTGGGTCTGGCCTGGTGCGGACGGGCACAGACTGGCTTGCCTCTGGCGCGCCACCGGCGTGCCTGCTGCGCGCGCGCGCTGCGCGCTTGCACTCCTGCCATTTAAATAATGTTGAGCAGGATTCCCTGCAGCGCTAAAACGCTAACCAAGATGGCGTCTTGGAAGCGTGCATCGGTCCCTGATCCCACACCCAAGATGGCGGTCAGGCGAGGCGAGGACGTGAAGGCTCACCAAAAGGGTGAGTTGTGCAATAAAGTTTTATGTGCAGACAATGCGGAGTTCCCTGGGATAGTCGCTATGTTGGGCATCCGTTTTTAAAATTTTAATTCCCAGCAAGTCAAAATATTCAGGACGAACAAATTTCCACAGGCAAGCAAGTTAAAATATTAAAAACGAACAATTACAACGGACAAAGTGCAAAGTGCTAGGTCAACGTTCCAATCGGCAAAGCGTTTCAGTGCCTCAGCGTGTTTCTATTCTAGTGTCTGCGCGCTTGCACTCCTGCCGTTTAAATAATGTTGGGCAGAATTCCCTGCAGCGCTAAAACGCTAACCAAGATGGCATCTTGGAAGCGTGCATCGGTCCCTGATCCCACACCCAAGATGGTGGCCGGGTGAGGCGAGGAAGTGAAGGCTCACCAAAATGGTGAGTTGTGCAATAAAGTTTTATGTGCAGGCAATGCGGAGTTCCCTGGGATAGTAGCTATGTTGGGCACCCGTTTTAAAAATTTAAATTCCCAGCAAGTTAAAATATTCAGGACAAACAATTTTCCACAGGCAAGCAAGTTAAAATATTAAAAACGAACAATTACAACAGACAAAGTGCAAAGTGCTAGGTCAACGTTCCAATCGGCAAAGCGTTTCAGTGCCTCAGTTTCTATTTTATCTTTATTTAGGGAGGGCCAATTTTGAGGAATACTCCGGCAACTCCAACACATGCAACACTATAATAAATAGGTTGTCTTTGTGACCCCTTTTATCATAGGTGAGTCCTTGTTTTTATGAGAGGAGCATGCCTCATATGTGAACAGCATGTTCATTGTTTTTGTGCAAATATTTAAAATGTGTGCCTTTGCCTTGTAGATACTATCTACGCTCTACTTCATACATTTGATTGATTGTATATTGTGAGAAATTAATCATTGACGTTAAAGTGTGTGTCGTGTATCATTCATAGATGACCACATAGATTGGTGTATCCCTAAACTTTACATTTTGTGAAAGTGTGCTAATATTTAGGCAATAACTCAATATCTCTCTATCTTCTGATAGATTCCCATGACACAGTTCTCTTCCATTGGCTATTTATGCTATTTCAAACAAGAGACGACTTCTTTTGGGTCTCACTATAATTTGATTTGGTGAGGTTTTTTCCCTTAGTCCTCTTATTTAGAGGTTACTAATGGGTAAACAAGTAAATAGACAACCACAAGGATCGTGTGATATATGCACATAAAAAAATTCAGAAAAATATATTCAATACATTTGGGTTAGGAATTATTATGTATAGCTGCTATTATAGGTAGATTAATTCAGTAGCGGGGGATTGAAAGAAAAGTGACCTCAAAAGAACAGTTAATGTTACTTTTCTAGAGAATGTGTTCAAAACATAGAATGCTTTTATGTACTCATAATTTTGATAATAAATGTTCCGTATTGTTATTTAAATAAATTGAAAGAATTTCTGTACTGAAGGCGAAGAACGATCAAACTTTTTGCCGAAATGCTGCATCGACAATCTCTCTGTTTTTAATGTGACATTTTTAAAAACGTATTTGTTTTTGTTTTTTGAAATAATTAAATGATACCAATGTGCTTAGGAAATCACTGTTTTGAAATACACTGGTGACCATATGAATTTGCACTTCATGAATTAGCACTTAAATAATTTCAAAACAATTTGTTTATGTTTTTAGAATGATTTTAGATAAATAATTACAATTTGAGTACATTATTGATTCTTGAGCAATGATTGTTACACAACTCAGCAACTTGAAAATTATTATTTTTTTCCTGTATGTTATAAGATTAGGAAGATCTGTTTGTGATACAGCCAGTACCTATACCACATGATCCAAATTGTAGGTGGGTTTTAATATCTACTCGTATATGCATCTTGTTTATATTCGTAAAAAATGTTTCCTTTGTGTTTCACAGACTGGTCCCTTTTCCAAGCATCAGGGTACCTCCCTTCTGTCGTTGAAAATTCCCAGGGCAAATCCTACACCCAACCCACCACTGGCAGTCAACCCATCACTGTGTGTGGCCTTTGGCTGCACCCTGTTAGGGGTTGGCTGCAGGGCTTAGCCTGGGGCCAAGCCTTGTACCCCACCTGCAGCTGTTGAGGGTTGGGAGGTTGGGCAAAGGGGCTGGCACCGGGCGCATACAGCTGACACTGATGTTACAATATAAAATATACAATCTACAAGGTGCTATTTTAAGTAAAGTAGACCTACAGACTTTCTCAAAGGGTCAGAACACTAAATTAAAAAAATGCACCTATTGGTTTTCTGACGGGGTCAACATATTAAAAAACAAAGCACACCTATTGGCTTTGTCCAATAATTAACAAACATTATAATCAAATGTATATTTCAATAATGCACACACTGCAATGTTCAATAAAAGTGAGAGTTAAATATAGCGTATTTAAAAATAAAATCAACATATCTACGAGTATTTTTTAAAACATTTTAAAGCTACAAAGTGCAGCCATAGAACCATCCACAATGGGGGCCCTGCTCCCCAGCTGAGAAGCATGGAGCTCCAGTTAGGAGTGCTTTAAAAAAAATATGGTAAGCTCTCCCGGGGCCATGGATTTAACTATCCAGGAGACTTACTATTTTTTGGGGGCTCTGAAAGGGGGACAATGCACCCCCTCACTTGTAAATTACTATCCTCGGGATGGGGTCACCAGTTCTTCTGGAAGGCCCAAAGAGAGAGTGTGCTCGTTCCCCTCCCCTTTTTCAAATTACCAGCCAAGGGGAATGTGGCACACCGGTTCTGTTTAAGGCTCAAAAGGGGGGCGCATGCCCCTTTGCTTTAAAAATAAATCCGGGCTGTGGCATGGGGTCCCCATGTAAAAGGTTAAATGATGGGGACTGCACATCCCACTCTTCTCCATAATATTAGCTAGGGCTCCCTGGCGGATCACGTACCCAAGCCCTATTTAAGACTCAATGAGGCTGGCCCCATGTCCCCCTCCCCATCTTTCATTCATATAGCCCACCCTCGGGCTCTGGCCCACCCCAGGTGAGTTTTTTTTTTAGCACAGGAACCCATGCTTTTTTCTACGTTTGCTGCAGATCCACTGCAAATTTGTGTCAAATTTAAACAAAATATGTTTTTGGCTTGGGTGAGTCCTTCTGGGACCCCATCACCAGGCCTAATGGAGTATGGTATACTTACCCTTCCCTCATATCTTTATCAAGGTTTTTTCAAGGCAAGGGACTAAGTACTGATTCCTAAGATGGCTGCTGCCATATTGTTTTTCATAGTCTTGAAGTCTGCCAAACCCCCGGATCCCTCACAGTGTAAACTATACCAAGTTTTTGAGGCTTAATATCTCAAAAACTGCTGAACGAATTTATATCAAATAACAAAAAGCACACTTTCAGGGCCCTTTTCTCGGCCCAGCTTGATGGCTTACCCCAAAACTTTCCAAGATGGAGCTCAGCTGGAATAGTTTTTTTTTCAAGTTTTGTGAAGAATCATCAATAGGCACCAAAGTTATTAGCAAACCAAACAATGCATTTTCTATGGAAACGTGGTTCTAACTATAACTAACCATGTAAATGCACCCTTATTGTTGACAAATTGATGGAATTATATTGTCCATGGTCATTCATTAATTTACCGTAATGGTTAGTCAATTGATGATGAATGAATGCACCCCTTGCTTGTTATAGTATTTAAGTACCACTCAAGCATTTGCTCCTCACATACATAGGATAATTTAAGTCTAACTATGGCAATTCAATCCATTTACCGTCTCACGTTGGTTATTTATTTTATGTTGTGATGATGATATGTGTTGCATCTCCTTCGGGAGTTGATTTTAGGGCTATATTTCATCCAACAAAATCAATATTTCATTTTATTTATTGGCAACAGCTGATCTATAGAAGAGTCGCAAATTGATTTTGGTGCAGGAATTTGATTTATTGCAAACAAAACTCATTATTGCTATTAACCTATTTACATCTGATACATTATGCGAGATAGGATGATTGAAGAGTGTATTCAGGCATGAATTTTTCACAATTAAATACTATTTATTAAAGTACTTTTCAGTTGTTTATTTGAAATACTAATGCTTTCATGACCACATTATTCCTCATCCAACTAGTGCATCAATAGAATGAAAAGACATGCTGGATTACTCACTGTCCTTTTGATGCCAACGCACTGCATGCAAATGTATCCCACAGAAGTGAAACAGGAACTCATGCTCTGAATGAGGAACATGACCTTGAAGTAAAGGCATGAGGTTTTTTCCATCAATTATCCTGTTTCAACAGAAGTAGACAATATTTGGTTATGGTGGAGTCATTGTTATAGATACACTTTACAAATGATCAGTACTGCAGTTTAAAATAAGGTTTGCTATTGAGAACATGCATTTTTCAAAGTTCACTCGAGGAACCAGGCTTTTCAAAATGTATTAAAGCCTTGTACCCAGTTCCATGTATTCAGTCGCCTTAGTGCAATGGAATATCAATATACAAAAATTATTAAAATTGTATGTAGGAAAGTAGGATCAGCTTTCATGGTTACCCCCAGTTTTTGCGGGTGTTATACTGTTTTATGACTAATATGGCGGGGATAGTGCTAATCAGGACCCCTATCACAGTACTCTCTCCCTAAATTTGACTATGGTAATTACTTTGGTACCTTCCAAATTGGCTATTGGTGTACCCTTCCAAGTCCTTAGTATGTGGTACTAAGGTACCCAGGGCATAGGTACACCAGGGGTCTCCTATGAGCTGCAGCGTGTATTATGCCACACATGATAGACCACTCAAACTATAACTACAGGCCTGCAATTGCAGCCTGTGTGAGCTGGTGCTAGCACCATCCACAACAGATATACGCTTTCTTTTATCTGAAGTCACTGCACTTAAAACCTTTAAGTCACACCTAAGGCAGGCCTTTCAATCCTGAAGGCAGGGTGCTAGGCTATAAGTGTAAGGGTACCCAGCATGAGCAGGTCACCCCCCTACAACAAACCCTTGGGTTGATTCTCCAGGCTTTGTAAGTGCAGGCAGCCTTTTTATGCATCTAGTGGACATCAGGCCAATTATGAGATGTCTAACTATATATTGGCTGCACTGTGTTGACTTGCCAATGCCAAGGCTTGTTGACTCTCTTCACCAGAGATCTTCAGGCAACAAGAAGCTCCAGTCTCCAGCATTTCGTTCTGCCAAGATCTTCGTCCTCACTGCATCCTCTGCACTGTGGGCCTGCAGCTTTAGTGAGCTGGTCGAGGTCCTTCTAGGACTCCTGTGTCTTTGACCTGTGAGTCCTCTTGAGGGTCTTCATTGGCTTCAGTGGGATCCCCTGCTTTCTCAGGGCCTGCTCTGACTCTCCTGCATTTGTGGAGTCCCCTGGACCTTTCTGGTCCTGACACTGCACCTTCTTCTTTCTTCAGGCATGTTATTGCTGCCAAGGCTTGTTGGTGCTGGTGCTGGACACCAACCCCCTGGTTCTCAACTGCCAACATCTCATGAACAGCTCGTGGTCTTCCACAGTATCGCCTGGTCCTCACAGCTGCAGCAACAAGGTCACCATCAACTCTCTTGCATCTTCCATCATCAGTGGTCATTCAACTTCCATGCCTCATGGTCACTCCCGAGTGGCATAGGCGCTGTACCCTCTGCTTGCAGGTACTTCTTTTCAAAAATCCATGCTTGGATTCCACTGGACTCTTTCACCTTCTTCTCCAGCGGCATCTTCACTGAAGTCCTCCATTGTGGTGTACAGCAGTTTCAGACATCACTTCGCACCAATGCACCCAGCTTTTCTGGTGCAGGTATCCTAGTTCCTGGAGTAGGCACGGGTGGGGTGACTCTCTAACCTTCCATCTTTTACAGGGTTTCTTCAGGGTCCACTGGGAAAGGTCCTTCTTCAAACCGGCAACAACCATTTCTTTATTTACTTGCATTGAGAATGCAGCTGTGTTACCACTCTTCACACAGCCTCCGTAGGTTCCTGGGTACTTACCTAGGGTCCCCAGCTCTTCTGACTTTTCTGGGTCAATTTTCAACTTCTGTCGCAGTTTGAATTCCACTTCTTTAGTATATGGTTTGGTCTTCCCCTGGAGACCACTGTGTATTTGTGCTTACTTACCTGTTTCCTTTTGGAATATTGTGTGTATTGTGTTCATACTCTGGGTATCAAATCTACAAATGTGTCAGTGAGTGTGTTTAATAAATATAACTATTTTTATAACTAGATTGTGTGGTTCTTTTTCATTTAACCTACACTATGATTAGTTCTGGTAAATCAAGCTGCTTAACACTTCCTTTGGACTAAGACTGAAGGCTGCTCTTCACAGTAACCACTTAGAGATTAGTGGAGGGTGTTTCCCTTAAATATGTGAGCACCATATACTAAGACAGCCTCCTACATTGGTGTGCAGAGGTTTGGATTTAAACCTGCACTGTTTTACCAGCTAATCAAGGCATGGGTTACATAAAAAACCATCACTAGCATTAGGCAGATATAAAAATATTGTTTTAGGCAAGTAACTTCTACTGCACTTTTAGATTGATTGTTAAGTGCCTAGCACACCCCTTTCTCCAATCTTTGGAAGGTTAGTTTTCACTAGGGTAGGTAGGATCAACACAACACTACACCTAGTCACCATGTTTTTAATTATGGAACCCAGTGGGTCCCAACCCTATAGATACAGTGGTCCCCAGTTCAAGGAACTGAGGACCCTGTGTACCTCTACACAGTTAAAGACAGGAAGTAACCCACCACTAAGCTCCTCTTAGAGATGCTTATGCTAGTTGGCCTCCAGAACCCTGATCGATCAGAAGAGCAGGACCTTAATTCTGAGCATGATCAGGAGGAGTCTGATGACTCCACCCTGGTAAACTCTGATCCCCCAGGGAATAATCAGGATAGTACAGAGGGTGTCCCTACAGGTAGGCCCACCTTTGTTCTTCCTAGGAGGGTACAGAGGAGGCAGGGGTGGTCTAGGCCCTCCTTTACTCATTTGTAATTTCACTGCTTCTGGTATTTCCATTTGGAACTCCATCTCCAGCAGGAGGGAGGACTCTTTAGAAGGAGAATACCACCCGATCAAACTTGGGAGAGTTAGACTCCAGCTCAAGCAAGAATAGTTGGCCCTTGGTAAAGAGACCCTGGAGGTTCAGAGGGCTAGGATGAATTTGGGACTAGAGTCCCATGGTGGCAGCACTGGTGTACCTAGAGTCAGGGAATCATCCTTTGATACTAGGAACCTGAGCAGGATAGTCCCAACTTACCAGGAGGGGGGTGATATCCTTAAAATTATCACTGCTTTAGAGAGGGCCTGTAAAGTATAGAAGGTCCCTCAAAGGCAGTGGGCATCTATCCTGTGGCTCTCCTTTTCTAACAAAGGTCGAGACAAGCTCCTCACTGTTAGAGAAGAGGATGCTGATAATTACTCAGTCTTAAAGAGTGCCGTCATAGATGTGTTTGGCTTAACTACTGCACAGTACAGAGTTAAATTTAGGGAGACACAGAAGGCACACACTCAAGACTGGGTTGGGTTCTTAGACAATGCTATTAAGGCTATGAAAGGGTGGCTTCATGGAAGCAAGGTCCAGGACTATGCGGAATTGTGCAATTTGCTGATGAAATAGCACATCCTTAATAATTGATCAGAATCTACAACTGCATCAGTACCTGGTGAGCTCTGATCTGACCTCTCCCCAAGAATTGGGAAGGAAGGTAGACAAATGGGTCCGCACCAGGGTTAAGCAGAAAAACCATGGTGGTGGAGGTGACTAGAAGAAGCAAGATGCTTCTAAGGCCCCAGAGAAGGGTGGGTAGAAGGGTAAAGATAACAAGGAGTCTTCCCAAGGTCCCCAGAAACCTGCCTCTGAGGGTGATTCCCTGAACTTCAACAACACGAAAAAGAAACATTATTGCTACCTATGTAAGGAGAAAGACCATAGGCCAAGGGATGTTCATTGTCCTAAGGCTAGTACCAAGGAAGCTACTACCACTGCCCCTTAGGCAACGAGTCCCCTCGCACCAGTACAAGAGTAGTACGACTCCTAAGGGATTGGTAGGGTTAACCTTGGGTTTTGAAGTAGGTGTAGGTTCTGGCCTAGTCAGAACACCGACTCAGGCGATCCTTGTCTGTGACAGAGGCATGGATCTTGCCACTATACTTGTAAGTCCCACTAACTTTGGCAAGTACAGGCAACAGGCTTTGATTAATGGAAAAGAAGCAAGGCTTACAGGGACACGGGCAAGTGTCACAATGGTGACAGAAAAACGTGTGGCCCCTGAACAGATCTCACTTAGTCATCTGTACCAAGTGATCAGCACCAGCAAATGTTAGGACTTATCACTCCTTGGCAGTTGTGAATCTCGGTTGGGGAGGGGTAACTGGCCCTGAAAGAGTTGTGGTTTCTCCAGACCTACCAGTAGATTGCCAGTTGGGCAATGATTTAAAAGCTTCAGCCTGGTCTGAAGTAGAGTTCAAGACACATGCACAGATTATGGGAATCTCTGCCACTGCAATTGCTGTCAGCAGGTCTCAGGCCAAACAGCTAAGCACTGAGGGAGCACCGGCTCCTGAAGAAATGGACCAGCTGGCTCCTAAGAGAAGGTGCAGGAAGGGTGTATCCTCCTCCCAAACTCCCAGTGAGAGTCAGTATTGTGAGGGAGCTGATCTCAGTCCCTGTGAAGGAAATGCTACAGAGGAACTTGACCTTACCAGGCAGAGTTCTTGGGGGGCAGTGGGCCCATCCAGGGCTGATTCGACTTTGGAGCGAAAATCCTGCCCCTCTCTTGAACAGCTCAGACAGCAAGCTGCTGCTGAGGAATCAGGGAATGTCAGTGGGTCTCAGAGAATTTATTGGGAAGATGGGCTCCTGTTGTCTGAGTGTAGAGACCCCAAACCTGATGCCACAAGAAGGTTGGTAATACCTCAGAGGTTCAGGGGTTTTCTTCTATCCCTTGCACATGACATTCCCTTGTAGGACATCTTTGGCAAAGCAATACTTGGGACAGGCTCGTCCCTCATTTTCCCATGCCCCATATGTCTGAAGACACCAAGGAGTTTTGTCATTCCTGTGTCACCTGCTATGCTAATGGTAAGTCAAATGGCACTATGAAGGCCCCCTTAATTCCACTTTCAGTGGTTGGAGTTCCTTTTGAGAGGGTAGGAATAGACTCTGTTGGTCCCTTAAACCCTCCAACAGCATCTGGACACAGTTACATCCTAGTGGTGGTGGACCGTACCACTACGTATCCAGAGGCTATTCCCCTTAGGACCACTGCCGCTTCTGTAGTAACTTGTGCCCTTCTGGGAGTCTTTTCCAGAGTGGCTTTGCCTAAGGAGGTCTTAACAGACAGAGGTACAAACTTCATCTCTAGTGATATTACTGCAATGTGTAAAGTGTGTGGGTAAACTACAAGTTTACCACACTCTACCAATCACAGTGCAATGGGCTTGTCGAAAGGTTCAACAAGTCCCTCAAGGGTATGCTCATGGGGCTCCCAGAAAAGCCCAGGCAAAAATGGGATGTCTAACTACCCTGCCTTCTCTTTGCCTACAGAGAGGCTCTACAGAAGGGGTTTGGCTACAGCCCATTTGAACTTTTGTTTGGACATCGAGTTAGGGGTCCATTGTGTCTGGTTACAGAGGGCTGGGAGCAGCCTCTCAAACCTCCTAAACAGGCTATTGTGGACTATGTCCTTGGCCTGCTTCACGTATGGCTGAGTACATGAAGAAGGCCAGCAAAAGTTCAGCCAGGAGCTTCAGAAAGCTTTTCATGACCAAAAGACTGTACTGACTGTGTACCAGCCAGGAAAGAAAGTGTGCGTGTTGGAGCCTGTGGCCCCGGCATCTCTTTAGGACAAGTGGAGCGGCCCACACACCATTCTTGCGTAAAATGGTGAGGTCACCTATTTGGTTTACCTAGGTACTCTTAGAAGTCCCCAAAGGGTACTTTATGTACCGCCTAAAGCATTTTGTTTTCCCTGACATGAGCTTTCTAATGTCCACTGTTGAGGCACAGTAGGAAGAGAGAGACCCTTTCCCTGATCTCTTGTCTCATGACCCTGTTGATGGGTCAGCTGATGGAGTAGCCTTAGCAGGCAGCCTCACTGACCAGCAGTAACCTCATTGCAGGAAAGTCCTCAATCAGTTTAGCACATATTTTCTCTGACTCTTAGTCAAACCACCTTGTGTACCCATCAATTGGACAGATGTGACAGTGTGCCTGTGAAGAATAACATTTCCAGACAGCCTGACCATGTCAGAGATTGCATCAGGACTGAAGTCCAAAAAATGTGGAGTTGGGGGTGATTGAGCCTTCAGATAGCCCTTGGGCTAGTCCAGTAGTTCTTGTGCCAAAACCTCACAATAAAGATGGTAAGAGAGATACAAGGTTGTGTGTAGACTACAGAGGCCTCAATGCAGTCACATGGACTGATGCCCGTCCAATTCCAAGGGCAGGCGAGATTATAGATACGTTGGCCTCACCAAGTATCTTAGTACATTTGACCTGACAGCTGGCTACCGGCAAATCAGACTCTGAGGATGCCTAGCCAAAAACAGCATTTTCAATCCCAGTGGGCATTATCAATTTATTGTAATACCTTTTGGTCTGAAAAATGTACCTGCTACATTTCAGAGGGGGCTGAACAAAGTTCTCACCGGTCTGGAAGCCTGTAGCGTAGCATGTCTAGATGATATTGCTGTCTTTAGTTCCACCTGGGAGGATCACCTGGTCCACCTCAGACATGGTCTGGAGGCCTTGCAAAAGGCAAGCCTTACTATCAAGGCCACAAAGTGGAAGATAGGGCAGAGCAAGGTTGTATACTTGGGTCACCTGGTAGGTTGATGCCCTGTTCAACCATTGGAGAGCAAAATCCAGACCATAATGGACTGGGTTGCTCTCCCACTACCTAGACTCGGGTCAGAGCTTTCTTGGGTCTGACTGGGTACTGCGGGAAGTTTGTTAAGGGATATGGGTCCATTGTGACTTCCCTTAATGATCTCACCTCCAAAAGGATGCCTAAAAAAGTTCAGTGAACAGTTAGCTGTCAGAAGGCATTTGATGACTTGAAGCAGCCATGTGGACAGATCCCATTCTGCAAATATCTGATTACTTCAAAACCTTCATTGTCCAGGCAGATGCTTCTGAGATAGGGGTAGAAGCTGTTTTGTCAAAACTTAATGCACTGGACCAGGATCATGCAGTAGCTTTTATAAGCAGACGGTTGACCTCCAGGCAGAAATATTGATCAGCTATTGAGAGGGAGGACTTTGCTGGGGTTTGGGCCTTGAAGAAGTTTAGGCCACACATGTTTGGTACTCACGTCATTGTTCAGACAGACAATAAGCCCATCTTTTGGATTAAACAGATGAAGGGTAAAAATCCTAAACATTTGAGGTGGTTAATTTCCCTACAGGGGATGAACTTTTCTGTGGACACCGACCTTGGAATAACCATGCCAACGCAGATGGACTCTCCAGATATTTCCACTTTCAAAATGGAGACTAAATTTTGCAAGGTCAGTCTTATCTCCTTTCTTTTGGGAGGCATGGGTTGTGTAGGAATCTTGGATTTGCTTTCATGGGAACCCCCACTTTTTGCTGGCGTTAGTCTGTTTTTTACTAGTGTGACAGGGATCCTGCTAATCAGGACCCCAGTCACTGTGCTCTCTCCCTAAATGTGGTTATGGTAAACACTTTGGAACCTTCCCAATTGGATTCTGGTGTACCCTTCTAAGTTCCCAGTGTATGCTACTAAGGTACCCAGGGCATAGGTAAACTAGGGGTCTCCCATGGGCTGCAACATGCATTATGTCACCCATGAGAGACCACTCAAACTGTGACTACAGGCCTGCCCTTGGAGCCTGTGTGAGCTGGTGCGAGCACCACTCACAACGGATATAGTTTTTCTTATATCTGAGGTCACTGCACTTAAAACCTATGAGTCACCCCTAAGACTTTCAATCCTGAATGCAGGATGCTAGGTTCTAAGTGTGAGGGTGCCCTGCATGAGAAGAACACCCCCTACAAACCCCAGAGTCAATTCTCCAGGCATTGTAAGTGCAGTCATCATATCCCAACACTGATTCCAGTGTTGGATTTAGGTCCCATGTACTGGGGGCTACCTTAGGGACCCCCGTGGTATTCCCAGTACCAGCATTTCAGGGTCTAACAGCAAGCTAATGCTGCTGCAGACCACCGATGTGTTTCTGCCCTCCTTCTGCTGAGCTGAGCTCTGGGAGGAGAAGGTAGATCAATAAGTTTCCTGTCACAGGGAGGTGTGACCATCTCCCAGACAGGACTTAGTGTATTGGGCTGGGGTGGGGGCACTCACCAGCACCATCAGTCTGCTTTGAAGGGCACATTTGGTGCCCTCCCTGCATACCCCAGTTTAGAAACAGTTCAGGGAGATGTTGGCTCCCACTCTGGTGCAATACTAGACAAAGGGCATGGGAGTATCCTCCCCTCTTTCCAGCCCCTCCTCTGGGAGAAATCCCTGAATCGTCCCAACCCTTTCCCTACGGTACTTAAGGGCTTACCTGTGTGTGGCTCTTCAGAATCATAGCAGGACAGGATTCAGATCCAAAACCACTTCTACTTCTACCATCTGGGCACTTTAGACTTCGCTTTCGGAACCAAGACTGCATCAAGGAAGAATCCTGCTGCTCCTGGTCTCGTCATCATTGCGAGTCTTCTGCATCGTCTGTGCCTGTACTTTATCCAGGGTCTTCTCCAGACCTGTGGGCATCAAGGACATTCAAAGTATTCTCCCTTGGAGTGAAGGAGTCACTTTCCTGCATCTGCTGCTCCTGACGTCCCACAGACTTTGAACGGCAATACAAGTGACAGTTCTGCAACTCCCTCGAGACCTACACTGTCTTATCAGCAAGTTTGAAGCCGGTATCCCTCATTGGAACAGCTGGAACAGCATCCCTGTGCACCAGGTTGACTTGCCAATGCTATGACTTGTTGACTCTGTCCTTTAGGGATCTTTTGGGCTACAAGAAGTCCATCAACTGTTGTTTTGCACTTCTCACCCGAGTGGGATGGGTATGATCAGACGTGAGTCCCATGCTCTCCACACCACTGGAGTCAAGCTATCCTGGCTGAAGACGGCTGATAGCCAGAAACCGGTCCTAGGATGCTTGATTCCGGTCCAGGAAAGACATGGCTTGGCAGTTCGGGCTGGACTGTTCCCATGAGGCACCGGGTCAAGGCTGATTTGCATATGGCCATGTCTGAACTGGGGTGGTGTGGAGTGCAAAAAAACGATGGATTTAGGCCCAGATCTCTGTACTGGGGTGAATGTATGACATTGTTCTGCATTCTGTCCATCAACTGTTGTTCTACAAGAAGCTCCAGCCTCCAACATCTCTTCCTACCAAGATGTTTGTCCTCACAACATCCTCTGCACTGTGGGACTGCATCATTGGTGAGCTGCTCATGGTCTTTGTGCGACTTCTGTGCCTTGGCATATGTTTTTTTTTAATGTCTTCTTTGGCTTCAGTGGGCTCCCCTGCTTGCTTGGAGCCTGCTGTGACTCTCCTGCATTTGTGGAGTCCCCTGGACCTTGCTGGTCCTGACACTGCACCTTCTTTGTGTTACCATGTCTGTTGCTGCTGTCAAGGCTTGCTGATGCTCCTACCATACACCGACCCCCAGGTTCTCGACTTCTGATGTGGGAAAGCATGCAAACAGCTCCTGGTCTTCCATAGCATTATCTGGTCCACATTGAAATTTTTACAGCTGTAGTGACAAGGGCACCGTTAACTCTCCTGTATCTTCTGTCATGATCATTGGTCTTCCGTGCCTCCTGTTTACTCCCAAGTGACAGACTCTGTCCTCTCCGCTTGCAGGTACTTCTCTTCAAGAATCCACACTCTTTCACCCTTTTCTTTTAGTTTTCTATAGTGCGAACTAGACCCGAAGAGATTGGGTATCAGAACGCTTTACATAGCAGCAGTTTAGTTACATAAAGACCCATTAATTTTTTGTTAATAACAGGGAGATTAAGTGATTTGCCTAGAATCACAGGATATTGAATGTTGTTGCAGAGATGCACTTGGTTCCCCAGCTTCAACGTCATCCGCTCTAGCCGTAAGGCTACATGATCTCCACCTTCTTCACCGGTCGATTCAACACTGAAGTCCTCCATTGTGGTGTACTGCGGTTTTCAATTTCACTTTGCACCTATTGACCTGGCTTCCCTGTTGTAAGTATCCTGGTTCCTGGGGTATTCACTGGTGGGGTGACTCTCCAACCTTCTATCTTCCACGGGGTTCCTTCAGAGTACCCTGGGAAGGGCCCTTCTTCAAAACTGCCACTGCGACTTCCCCATTGACTTGCTTTGAGCACGCAGCTGTGTTTCCACTCTGCACACAGCCTCCGTTGGGTTCCTGGGTACTTACCTTGGATGGTTCCTTGGATCCCCAGCTCTTCTGAATCAAGTCTCAACTTCTGTCGCAGTTTGCATTCCAATTCTTTAGTATATGGTTTGGTCTTCTCCGGAGACCACTGTGTTCTTTTGCTTACTTATGCGTTTCCTTTTGAAATATTGTGTGTATTATGTTCATATCTCCGGGTAAACCAATATGTTAGTGAGTGTGTACAAAATATAACTATTTTTATAACTGAACTATGTGTTTCTTTTTTATTTAACCTACATCAAATTTGTTCTGGTAAAACAAGCTACTTAGCACTGAACTAAGCCTGAAGGCTGCTCTCCACAGCTACCACATAGAGAGCTTTCTATGGTTGTATAAGACCACAAGTGTTGTTTGGATTAGTGCAGAATGCTTCACTTAAAAAATTGTGCACCACATACAAGCCAGCCTCCTGCACTGTAGAGCAGCTTAAACATGATTATATTTTTCTGAGGAAAAGAGATGTAGAGGTAATTTGCCCTCATGGCAGGTTGCCATTTATGAATGTTTAGGTTCTGGTTCTGGAATACCACCCCAGGTATCCTGAGTCAGAACCTTAACATGCTTCTTTATAGATTACATTTTACAACATATCTCTTCTTAATACCCACAAAAATAGTACACCATTTAACTAAATACAAAAAATAATGTGAATGAAAAGAAGGAATTCAATGAAAACATAGAATTAATTCCACATGTTTAGAATCTACTATTGTAGAACATTTAGCTTAATTAAAGGCCCTTTAAGGGTAAACAACAAGTGAACAAAATGAGCCTAAGCAAGGAATGGGATGGATGAAGTAGTCTACCTTTGGGTTTAACCTTTAACAAAGGGAGTCCAGTGGGATAAGGATGAAAGTGATGTTCAAACAATATTCCAATGCTTCAAATAGCCTTAGATTGAGTGGGTGGTGAAGAAGATTACATTTTATGCAGAAGAAATTGTCCTTTGGCTCTTAGTTGTAGAAGTCAGGATTACAGATTCAGTTTGAGCTTTTTTGCTGCTGGGTCTTCTTCAGAATCTCTGGATCTCAATTTTACCCAGCAGGCAATGCTGATGGGGAAAAGCTGAACAGTGGTCAACAAGTGAGACTGTAGTTGTTGAAGCTTGCATTGGATGGCACTTCAATTTCCTTTGAACTGGTCATGTTTATGTTGCGTTGGTGCATTTTATCTTTGCAACACTTTTTCTCTGGATCAGTTTTCTACTCAGTAGTTTTTAAGCAATAACAGAAGTACATCCCAAATGAGCTTTTGAGGTTGTTCAGACAAATGGAACAAAATTAAACAAGAGTAACCATAGGCTAGCAAAACCCTCCTCTTAACAAAGGCTAAGGTGAATGCTGAGAGGACATAGCTCTTGGCTTCAAGGAGTTACTTTGTGTATGTTACTGACTCCAATGTTTTCGAAGACCCTGCAACAGCCAGGCAGGTACAAAAACTAAAAGAACGAAGGTGCCAAACAACCAGGCAAGGAGAGAAACTGAATAAATTACAAATGGGGCTGACGTAGCTCTGGTAATATTTTCTCTGTAGAGGGAAAGGCACAGAGTATAGGAAACAGCTAACTATCATCTTAACCAGAGATCCAGTATCATCTTTCTCCAAAGCTTTCAGAAAATGTTGACACTCACTTTTCATTAATGTTGCAAGTCTCAGGTCCTAATAGACTGGGTCTAATGTAGCCATGGCGTAGTAGGGCACTCCTTCTGCACAACACCGAACTCATCCCTCATGGAACAACCTTCCTGCTGCCACTGGGTTAGCAAAAGCAGGTTCCCTAGGTCGGCCACTTCTTGACCTGTAGGTTCCGCAGCTCCCTCTCAGGTTCATCCTCCACTGGAACGTGGGATATTTAGGAACAGGTTTCCAGCACTCCTTAGCTCTCCTATTCTTGACAGACATCTGAGCCAATGTTTCAGGCTCCAGATCCTTCTGATCACCTTGGGCTGCCATGGACGGTGTGGTAAAGCATGCCCACTCAGGCAACCACAACATCTCCAAGTGAGACCTGTATTTCACCTCCCTTCAGGTACTGTGTTCCAGGTTGTTACCTGGCAGACAATCCACAGTCATGGACAGGCTCACAGCTATTTTCAAAGAATGTGACGACCCCCGCACTCGAAGGGAACCTGAGCCACTTTGCGCAAGTGCTCACTGTTGTCTACTGACACAACTTGGTGAAGTACATTAGGGACTACTTCCTCTTCGACACCAGGTGACACCTGATAGTAGTCACACTGGCTCCTGTGTCTCTCATTGAGGGTCATCGACTTCCTGTATTTCTTAGTGTTATCATGTAGGAAGGTTCTCTGGACCATCTCACTGTCTGCTAGAGAGACCAGTCATCTCAGCTGGGTCCCAACACCCATATGGGATCAACTTTTCCTCAAGTGCTTTACTGGCCATCTCCAGTATCTACCCATCAGCGGGGGTCTGTGCCCACCTGATCACTAGCAAAACATTTCTGGGATACCTTCTCTGCAGGTTTATTTGAAGAGAACCATGGTTTCCTATTGCTAGGATGGTGGGAATCCTTACCCTGGGAACTAGATCTGGGCCCTTTAGAGACCTCATTCTTACTTATTACACTTGTCACCTCCCCTCTGCTGTTGGGGACCCTGCCCACCTTTAAAGAGGTCTCCTCCATTCACCTTCCTGTGGACCCTGGTACTCACCCAGCAGTGTACCTCTAGAGCAAGATTCCTGGGGTCAGTCAGCTTGCTGTGCATCAGGTGCTTGCACAGCTCTGCAAAACTGAGTCCAGACAAATGCTCCCACACAATCAAATTATACAGCCCCTGGTAATCTGTAACATTAGTGCCCTTCAACCACCCATCCAATGCTGTACAAAAGGAAATCACACACTCCAGCCATGTCTGGGTATCAACTTTCGTACTAGGTCTAAACAAATCCCTGTATCTCTCAGGGTAATATTATATCAGGTAAGGAGGGCTGTCTTCATTTCTGGGTAGGAGAGTGCATGTGCATCCACTAAGGCTAGCAATGTATCCCTCCCCTCCACTGTGAAATTATTCCATATGCCTGCCCCATAGCATCTCTCAGGCACCACATTCATGTGAAGCGCTGCCTCATAGCCCTGAAACCATCTCTGGATGTCATCCCATTTGGCATACTCTTTTCCTGCATGCTTTGGCGAGTGCAGTACTTTCTCAGTGCATGGAAAAAATGCTGCCACCATCTGTGTTGGGAATTAGCTTTCAAGTCCAACTCATTTAACCTCACTTCTTGAGCTAACATTATTTTTTCTTCTCTACTGCCAATTGAACCTTTTGTGGCTCCCTCGCATGCTATCTCGGAGCCTTTCCAGCACAAATAACGTCTCCTGGTATCCCACTTGTCCTCTGGCTAAATGTGGGGAAAGTGTGTGTTTTTAGCCAAAGTTTGCAGTTTACAAAAGCTTCTGTGTAAGACACCATTGTAGGAACCACACTAGTCACACCACCGCGAATACTTCCAGGTGTCTAGTTGTCAGAAATGGCTGGATATGGTAGATTTCCCCGGGTGTTGCCTAAGCTAAGGCCCAAAATCCACAGCTGGATGCATTGTAAAAAATGCTGTATGAAATATCTCTCCAGCTTGAGCTTTATGTAGCAGGTGCTAGGCCCAGCCACACAAGTGGGCGCCCATTGCACAACATCGTTCATGTGTTTCCAGCTATAGGATGTCACCTATTGATGTCCTGCTGGTTGGATATCTTTGATCAAGGAGTACTCCATCTCTATTGATTACTGTTTTTTTCTGCGTTCCAATCTTTCTTAATGCATCAGTAACGCATGTGTCCAGGCTATTTTGCGTACTCCAAACATCTATAGCTGTATAGTAAATGATACATACTTCTCTGGATGTTAACCCAAGTATTACCTTTCCATGTGTTTCTGCTCCCTCTTGTTGGGTTCCATCCGTAAAATGATTCTATAAGCATGTTTGTTACCCTTAGGTACTTCTGTTATGTTTTTTTATCCCATGTGTTACATAAGTTTTAGAAGTACCACTCGGACACTCCTTTGAGCTTGTTTTCCAGGTTTTGATGCAGGAGAACCTTAGGTGCTCCCGTTCTTTCTGCCAATAATTGTACTGATTAATCTGTGTTTATCATTATGCCTGAATTTTTCTGAAATGGTCTTGGATATGTTGGCTTAGTTCCCAATGTGTACTTCACACAAATACCACTTGACAGGAGTACATCACATGTATGTAAACTCCTACAATCAACAATAATTACACCAAAGAGAAAGAGTTCTTCGAATTTTAGTCTACACATCTGTGGAGTCCCTGATGTGTAAGAGTAGGTCCTGCAGAATGAGACTGATGTGTGTCTACATGCTCCAATGTCTTGAGAAGTGAGGCATACTGTTGGTGGGGTACTTGTGTATTTTGGGAAGAGCATAGAAGTCTGGTATCCTAAGATGTGACTCACTGTTAAGTACTGGTGTTCGTCTTCCTTCAAAAGAATCATGACTTCCCAGAATTGTAGTTTCTGATGAAATATCTGTAAACTGTAATGCATGAGGGCAGAAGATGCTTCTCATTATACTACTTTTTAAATTTCCAGGATCACTCTTACATCATTTGTTGTATACCACTACATTGCCACTTTTGTCTCAAATTGTTTGGTATGTACTTTTCCTTGAACTTTACGGGGCCGTATTTTTAGGGCTCGCCCCTAGCGATACAGTGCACAGCACTCCTCGCACAGGCGAGAGCCCCTTTGTGGAGGGTTCCAAATTGGACCCTGGAATTGCACACGCTCGTGCGTGTGCGATTCCTTTCTGTCCACGGTATTGGCGTTTGTGGTCGTCTTTTTTAGAAAGACAGCACGCAATAGGCCATGGCAGTCGTGTTGCTCCGCCCATGGCCTATTGGTGTCTTTTACCCGCATGCCGACATCTCTTTTCAATTATCGTGCCCAGACACGGGCGCGATAATGGAAAACAGATCGCTCACTGTGGCGCACGCGCACCACTCGCGGGATTGTTATTCTTTTGAAGCATGCGTGTGGGGAGGCGCGGGGGCAACTATGGGAAGGTAGAGCTTATATCCAACTCCGTATCTCACTGCTCCAATAAAGTATCTTTGCAGGATCCGCAAAAACTGCCCAATATGCCGGTCCTGCTTATGAAATACGGGTTATCAGTGTGTGTATTTCAAGGCTTCGGCCTTGACTCGTGTCCTAATCCCACTGTCCAATATGACTAAAATGTGTCCCCCTGCCTCCAAATCTACAGGGGTGTGGATAATTTAGAGATAGGCAAGCACCAATGGGCAACAACATAAGCAGCAAAACATGTCTGGGCGACAGTCGGCATATTGCCCAGCTCGGTGCAAAATGGTGTAGAGCACAGAAACACGCCAATGACTCCCCTTCGCTGCGCTGCCTCTACCTGTCCCTGCTTCGTTCACTGCAGAGCTCTTGTTTACTGACCTCTGCTTCTTTTAAATGGGGGCTGCCGCTTGCACCGTCGCATCTTGTAAACAATACAGGGAGGAGCCTAGAAGGGGCTGTGGGGCTGAATTTCTGCTGATTCGGCAGATCCGGTGTGACAGCGGCGGTGATGTCCTAACGTTTGCGTAACTCTTTGCTTTCGTAACAGATGTCGCAGGATGTATTGAGGGATCTGAGACCAGCACATCACCTCAAAGCTGGTAAGATTGTACAAAGTGTTAAAATACCCGGCGCTGGCTTCCTTGCAATTAGCCGAATTCAGTCGCATGGGGGAGACTACATTTTTGTACATTCGAGATCGACAAAGCGAGCAAACATCCCAGTCTCGACTCTGAGACAGAGCCAGCGTTTCACTTTGTCTTTCTGTGTGCCCTCCTGCCGGCATGCGATCTTGGATGGCAAAAGTGCAGTCCAAACCCTGGGCCAATCTCACCGCAGGACTGACAAGATGGTCGAAGGTCTTCTGTGCCGGCATCTGTGAGAGAATATAACCCAAAGGCGGCATGCGGGGCTCTGTAACTCAGCTCTTTTTTACGCAGTTTTACATGGCACGAACTCTCACTCTCTTTTCACAAGTACCACTGCCATCGGGCAGTGCCCTTGTAATGTGCAAACCCTACGCCATGCACTGTGCCTGTTGTCAAGCATTCTGTAAACTTCACTCGCTGCTGCCAGCTTACAGTGCAGCTTGGAGGCCGCCCAGTCTTTTGTGATGAAATTGGAAATTGTGTGAAGTGTGAGCCACACTTATGCCTTACATCATAGGACGCGACAATTATAGCAGGCAGCGGCCGGTGAGATTAAACTGTACTTTGCAGAAATATGACAGCAGGACTCTGTACCCGCTGTGCTCAACGGGCCTTTCATCAAAGAACGCGACAATTATAGCAGGTGGCAGACACCCTGCCATTAAACCCGACTTTGCAGTGATGTGCTGGTAGGGAATATTGTGTGCAGTTCTGCATGTCTTCCGTTGCCTTACGAGGGCATGGGATGCGTTGCACCGCAGAGCCCACTCTGTGCAGCCTAAGTGTGATGGCTTACAATCAGTCCGTCAGTTGGTTTGTGGAGCGCTTCTTGTCGCCCATGAGCGTATCGAGGCGCAGGCAGGGTCAAGTTGATTAGCCAAATGGCCAGGTCTGCAGGGCTTACCTCTGTGGGATGGAGTTTAAGCTGATGTCGAGGTGCTCGGGGAATACATCAGGGAGGAAGGCGGCCTCTTCTGCCACTTTGGAGCTGCCCCTCTGTCCGGCCCCTCGTCATTGCTGCTGGGGGTTGGGGGCTTTTCATTTTGTGTTACGTCTCTTCTATACATGTGTAGTAAGTCTTGAACTCCAATCTTTAAGTGTTTAGACATGAATGCAAGTACTGGGCTTTGAACTTGAAGGTCCTGAATTTCGAAGCGAGTGGACAGGCCTTACAATATTTGAATTTGTACAATTTCTGAGGTAGCGTTAACTAACCAACTGGGGGTGACCTGCAGCTTACGTTGTTCGAATCCCGGCAGGGCAAGCTCAACCTTTCAAATTACCAAGGTTGATAAGCTGAATACCTTTGAATGGGTCAATAGTTATATCTGCTATTGATCGTTCTTGGAAGTGATTCGCGATAAGTGGTGTAGTGTGTTTTATTTTTCAAATTAGAGCAGTTTTATTCATTTCACCTCAAACAGTTTAGCACTGTCCAGAGGTGTTTACAACTAGAAGCTATATATGTGTAAATGAATAAACCTGCTGACAAATAGCGTGATATGAAATGCTATATAAAAGGCTCATCCTTGTTGTTGCCCTTTTCCTCCCCTCATGATGTAATCCTGTTACATTCTGTCAGTGACCTGTTGATTGGTGGTCGGTTGCCTCAACGTGCATTTTGCGCTCTAGATATCTGCGCTGGGGTCGCTGTGCTTCATTCACCTCCTTCACAGCTAAGGTCAGAGACCTGCCCTGCCCCTGTAAGGTCACTACCCTCACCCACCCTGTCCCCGACACTGCTCCGAATTAACAGAAATAGCCAAACCTTTTTGTCTTTGTTGTATTGGACTTTTTTTTTTTTACAATTTGGCAGATAATCTGTTGTGTTTTACGACAGGAGAGTATCACGTTGCATAGAAACCAAGTACCCACATCCCGCCGGAAATACACTGTAGAAATATTGTTTAGAATGTAATCTGTTCATTTACACATGCTGTTAAGTTTTCCCTTTAAGCGCTATAATGCCCATGACATGTGCTTTAAATGTCTACTCTTCTAAAAGGAGCACACACATGGCCGCATGCTTTGCAGGACGACTGCTGGCACTCGCACGGGCTGAGTTACTGTCCGCTTCAGTGAACATGTAAGACTACATCACGACAAACAAGCATTTGCAATGCAATCGGTCTCGCATTATTAAAGTTTGATCTATTGGTGTTACTTAGCAATGCCAATAGCTCAAACGTTAATAATGTGAGACCTATTGCATTGCAAATGCTTGTTTTCTAGGTAACAGGTATCATGTTGAAGGTCACACTTAAAAAATGCCATCTGAGGAGCATCAAAAAACATAAGGCGATTGCCCGGTTACTTACCGGTAATCTTCATTACTCCGAGTCCTAGTCTTCCTCGCCACAGTAATTAACAGTGAGCATTCTGCTCCTACAGAAACTCCAAGTAAAAAGCTACATACTAGTCTTACTATCCCTCCAATATGGCCCCCAGTGGCAACCACAAATCAGATAAAAGGACACAAAAGTCCCAACACGATTTGAAAAACAAAGCCGTAGACATGAAGACACTAAGAGGGACGGGAGGGAAGGGAAACTATATTGTGGCGAGGAAGACTAGGACTCGGAGCAATGAAGATTACCGGTAAGTAACCAGGGCATTACCTCCTCGTCCGTCTTCCTCGCCACAGTAATTAACAGTGAGCCGATACCAAAGCAAGAACAGCTTCATGTAAGGAACACAACCCGCACAAGTAATGCATTAGAAAAACACATACATAAATGACAATAATGGAAAGAGATACACATCTCACAAAGTAACAGAACCGCGGACTGAAGAAGCAAAGGCCACAGAAGCCCCACCCCCAACCTCAAGCCTGTAATGAGACATGAAGTTATGAGGCGAAGACCAAATGGCCACCCTGTAAATATCTGCCATGGAAACACCTGGAAAGGCAGCCCATAAACAGCAACAGATCTAGTAGAAACGCCCCTGAAGCGGATGAGAGGGAACCATAGAGAGAGCAACATATGCCAAAAGAACAGTCACCTTAATCCACCGTCTGAGAGTGGAAAGAGACGCTCTCTGCCCCTTTCAAGTCAGACCAAAAGTCACAAATAAGTTGACCACCTTACAAAAGGAAGAGGTGGGGGCCAAATAAATGACCAATGCGCGCCTAATATTGAACAACAGGAACACGAACAGCACTAGGAGTAGTGCAGAAATAAAAAAGCAGGTCGTGTTGGGACTTTTGTGTCCTTTTATCTGATTGGTGGTTGCCACTGGGGGCCATATTGGAGGTATAGGGAGACTAGTATGTAGCTTTTTACTTGGAGTTTCTGTAGGAGCAAAATGCTCACTGTTAATTACTATGGCAAGGAAGACGGACGAGGAGGTAATGAAATTCCGATATAGGGTAGCAATGCTGGGCCTACTGCTGGTGAAGCAATTTAAAGCCATATATATTTTTACCTTGGGGGTTCTAAAGAACGTGACTGCCAAATGGATGTGATTGAATAGGCATGGGCTGAAGAATTAAGGCTTAAGGTGACTAGACGCTATGAAAAAGTGAGCATTTGGCAGTGTGGGGGAATATGTAACATATGGTGAGCGAGAATGAAAATGATTAACAGGAAGCAGTTCAATGAATACGGCCTGTGGGAGATGCACAGGCATGAAGTACCTAGGGAGCAACATATGTGAGTATGAACCATCTCACAGTAAACTGAAAAGCAAATACTTAATATAAGGACTGGGTAGTATTTTATTAGCATATACACGTATTTGTTTACAAATGTATTATAATGGAGTTGTGTTTATTAGCTGTGTGGCTCAATATGTTAAAATACTGTATGTTCATAAGAGAGTGATAAATACAATAACAAAAAAATAAAGTTATGACATCCTGGTATACAACATGGAGTGAAGGATTTAATGCGTAGAGAGCAGAGTGTTCCAACTTCCAGTTTGTTGGTACCAAAATTATACTGACATTAAATAAGACTGATCGGTGTATCAACAGGGATCTTACTGACAAAGGAAGCTGAACATTCCCAAGAGCACATATTTCACAGTATATTAGATAAGTAATCAGGATTAGGTCCAACCATCAACACATAGCATCATTTAAACACAGTTAAGAATTTAAGTAATATATATTGATTGAACTCAAAGTAAAGCCTGCATTTACTTTAGCAACAAAATTTGCCGTTGATGCCTTGGTATCCACATGTAATTCACTTTCCATATGGATGATGACATCTTTTTCATGCAACTCATCTGAGCCCTTCCTTCACCCCAGGCTGTGTTTTGTTGCTTCACTGAGGCCCACGAAGTGAGTAGCTATCACGCATTGTAGTCTGCATTTATAAAAATGTACTAGGGACAGAATAGTGGGATGGCATTGAATATCGTACCTGTCGTCTGGTAGTTCACCACCTCCTAGATGAATTACTGTAGGAAAGATGTCCATTAGGCTTGTAGGTTCATCAATCTCAGTCCCAGCAGGTAAGACGCCTGGCCATCGCAAAATTCCTGGTACACGGATGCCACCTTCCCAACCTGCCATTGCCTTTCCACCTGCAGACAATCATTAAGACAACACATTTATATAAAGTTGTCGGGGCACCAGTAAATGCGTTTCCACAGTAAACATAGTACCACGTGAGTTCATTTTGAATATTTTATTGTATATGTTTATGTAGCTCAGTAAGAACAATATGGTATCAGTGTGCTTTACTATTAACCAAACAGATGAAAGCAAAAGAATCTCACTTACACAGTCATGTGTACAACCGGAAGGCTAAACAGGGAATAAATAGAATGCCACTGGGAATCCATATATCTGTGTGTATTACTTTGCCTTCATTTTATGCATGGGAGGCAAGCTCAGTGCGGTTTACTATGAACCAAACAAATGAGAGCACTAGATCAATTGTGAACCATTTGAACAGCAACAAATCCAAACAAGGAGGGAATTAAATATATCCATTTCAATTAGAGATCATAAGCAATTTGTAAATTGCTACTCTGTAACAAGGGCTTTTTGGAATTCTTCTAATGAACAAGAAAAAAGCTTGGAAGTGCAAGGGCATTGGAAGGTAAGTCTGGGTGGTGAACCCTGCTCTCTTCACGGAGTTTGCGTAGATTTCCACACTCCGCGTTACGCGGAGAACGCAGAGGTTTTTTTCCTTGCCCGTGTTTGTCAACGTCAATTTGGCAAGTGCAAGCGAGGAAAATCCACCTCCTGCGAGCTTTTTCCTTATTCGCGATCGTCAGCATCAAGTTGGCGAGCGTGGAAAATCAACCTCTCGTCGAGATTTCTCAATGCAGGTGGTCAGATTTCTCATTGCGAGTGGTCGCACATGCTTGCGACTGCTCGCGTTGAGAAACTGTCCGTTCAATTTGAGAAAGCTGCCACTGGAGTAAAAATCTACTCAAGTGGCAGAAAGGAAGCAGGGCCTTCTTGTGCTGTGCATGGTGCCATTCTCAACGATTGCACAGTGTAGACAAGCACCTGGCACTGAAAACCACCACGAACAGAATTTATCCAACGCACTATGTAGCATGGTGGATTTCTTTTTGCACTTTGCAGAGTTACTCCGCAAAATATGCCCAGGCTTATTGGAAGGGTAACATTAGAGCATTAGAAGAGCTATGTGTGGAGAACAAAGGAGAAAACAAAGGAGAAAATTGTGTGAGGTAGAGTGAATTTACATTAGTTCACAACTACAAAGGAAAAATGATTCAATAAAATGCAATGGTGAACTACACTTACATTTGTGATGAAGAAAGTACAATAAATCAATATTGGAAGACACAGAGAGAGCAGAGGGCAAATGAGTGCGTGTCTGTTTCATGAGTGGAAATATTAGCACTTTCAGACTGACCAGTCTTAAAAAGGTACCATAGCGAAAAAGGAAGAGAGTATTTTTATGCTAACTACATGACAACCGCAATATGGAAATAAAAGTTGGTGTGATTGCCGCTGTGGGTGTGTTTGTGTCATTAGAATTGAGGACTGATACAGACCTGTGATATCAATACAGCGATGAGATTTGTATCAATAAAGCCAAAAAGAGCACGACCAATTCCTGCAAACAACATTGAACTATATTGGGGAAACTGTTACTGTAAAGATGGTTGCAAGTGTCAGTTCTGCAGCCTCAGCCATGGTATACTTAGTCATACAGACAGGTGAGCTATCACTAGTAGTGCCAACAACTGAGATATCTGCAGTTACCCTTCTAACTAACCAAGCCATTTCAAAATTGAACTTCCTGCATGCATGTTTCATAGACCTGAAAGCAGCCTTCGACACTGTCCCGAGACTCAAGCTATGGTAAGCTCCAACCAAACTATGAGATGCTATTATCAACCTTTATTCACAAACATGGGTTCAAATACAAAGGAGACAGGTGAAGCCTTACAAACAAAATTCCAACAAGTAACGATCTAAAACAGGGGTGCTTGTGTGCCCCCTGTTTATTCAACATATACACAGCCAATTTGGAGAAAAATCTTCGCTCAACAAAAGGTATTCCCCCATAATTGGGGAAAACAGAAATAATAAGTCTCCAATACGCGGGCAATATTGTCCTCCTATCATAAATGCCACTTGCTGTGCAGCGGTTGATCTCCCAACTTGGAGCATACACCACCTCCGCCCAATTAGCAATCAACCATCAAAAATCAAAGGTGGTGCGCTTTTCCGACTGCTATAAAAAACGCACCAAATTCATTTTGACGCGAAATGTTAAACCTTCGTCCCAGGTGGACATATACAAATATCTAGGGTTCCAATTAGACCTACATCTCAATTTAAAGCAACACATGTGCCAAGGGCTAACAAAAGCCAAACAACTGGTATTTGCATTCAAAACCCTGCACAAAAAACTCAGCAGCTGCTCAACAAGCCATTTGCTCAAGGTTATCGCAGCAAAATTCTTGCCATCCATATCGTACGGATCTGAAATGATAAATGCAAAGGACTCTAACGTTGTAAACGCTGCACAATCTTGTGTCTTCAAGAAATTGTTTTTAATTCCACACCACATTTCACAAGCATAGATAAGACTAGAATATGGTCTAAAAAAACAGATACCTGCAAGACAAGGAGCCTTAGTTAAATACCATTGGAGGATGAGGGCAGCTGAAGCTAACACCCTGGCCCATTACTTTTGCAGGAGCTCGAAAAACTATCCAGGCTAAGCAAATCCGTATTCCCAGTCCTAAAGGAATCGCTTTCTGCATTACTGTTAGACATGGTTTGGTACACATTATTGACATACTCTGAGTTTAAAAATGCAGCGAACAAAGCCATCAAGCATCACTCATTGCTAATAGACAAAGCCGCCTTGGTACAGAAACCCCAGGCATGGGCCGTGACGCAATCTTACAAAATGCTGAAACTCCAACCGTACCGGTCAGAACATTTTTCATATAAAAAAAAGCAGAACCGACCCCTACTAAGGCTGAGGGATATATGATTTTTCAACGATTTCAAGTTCCACGCATGGCATAACCACGCGAATTTTACATCGCAAGTGGCTTTACCACGCTGGAATTTACAACGAAGGATTGTACCACGTCTTACCTGCACGTCTTTCTCCAGCAGCCCTTACTTCCATCTACCATGGAAACAAGCGTCAAAACACGTCTTCCAAAATAAATAAAGGACTTCTTTTTTGACGTACACTGCACGTCTTTGGGGGAGGCTCTTTCCTTTTACTTCATTAATAACACAGAGCGTTTTTTTTTTTTTTAAATCTAACTCGCTCCTTAATTGTTGTTATTTTTTGGGGGGGAGACCCCCCCAGCCCCCCCAGCCCCCCTAGCCCCCCTCCCAACCCTCCCCCAGCCCCCCCAGCACGACTGGACGGAATACCACGTCTCCCCCCAACCCACGCTGAACGTACTTTCGTGGTATAGACGGTCGTGGAAGGCACCCACGTTGAAAAAACGTTTGCGTGGTAAGTGTACCGTGGTAAACGTTATGCGTGGGGATGCCTTCGTAGTAAATGATGTTTCCCAAGGCGGATATATTTTCCTTCGACAGATCTCAATCCAAAATGGAAACAGACGTGGATGACAAAAGCATGCCGCCTTTACGGACAAAGAGACAGGCCGCTTTTACACTTTTTATGTATTTGTCCTGTGCTACTAGACATTCGGAAAACACTGCTTCAAGAAATACTGAGGAGAGAACAAATAAGGACCTGCAGAGCAGCGATCGTAAAATGTCTTGGAGGCTTGTCAGTTCAAAAGTCCTGCAAAGGACTAGACAAGAAGGAATGCTGAACCGAACTGTATAAGTGGGGACTACTTTGCACATTCACTTTTTTAATGTTGTCGTTTATACTTTCTTAGCGCTTGCAGCACATTACATCCTGTCGAAGAAAGCAAGTCAGTTCTTAACTTACCTATTTAGAATGTTTGTTGTCCTTCACACACATGAAGCCTGACGTGTTTATACCTTTCATGCCTTTTTATTGGACTAATCGCTTTGACGTCTTAAGCATGCTGGTGGCTTGTTCCACTCTTTCATGCTTTTAAAAAATTCTAATAAAAGTATTTTTTTTACAACTGAGAACAATTACACATTATATGATTCAGTGTGTTATTCGAAATCATTTTCTCATTAAATTGAGTCAAATCCAGCTACATTCCAAATAATGTCAGCCCTCAAAGAGCACAAAGAAGACAACTGTGCAAAACAGTTTAGTATTATATCTTTCAAAACGCGACTATTTCAATATTGCAGGGATCAAAGACATCCGATGGATGGTTGAAAGTGGCGAATCTGAAGTTGAGCAGAAAATCAGGGACACAGCAAGGATTTTGTTTTAGAGTTTTATATAGCGGGAACTCGACCCTAAGTTCTCAAGTATCAGAGCGCTTTACATGAGCACCAGTTTCGTTACAGATGGACACATTCATTTTTGTTAGGCACAGGGAGGTTAAGTGACTGGCCCAGAATCACAGGATGTTGAGCATCCCTGCCGAGACTCGAACCTGGTTCCCCAGCTTCGAGATACACCCTCACAAGACTTAAACCGCTCTAGCCCTAAGGCTACATCCTCTCCCCTATCTTAAAACGTGATCAGTCCTGCTTTTAAACCAACATTTGCATCTGTTCACTCCACCTCAGTCTCAATAGAGAAGATCCCAAAGAGGACCAATAACAGCGGATTGCAAATAGTAAAACGTGAAAGTTTTACTATTTGCAATCCGCTGTTATTGGTCCTCTGAGGAAGCTAAATTTAAGAGAGTAAACGTCTCTGTGCTCTTGCCATGAAGACCTAGGTTGCATCTACTGTTGAGACATTTGAATTCTCCTGATGGAATTCATAATTGACTGCTCTTGTCAATTACATATCAACAACGTTGTAATAATTACAAGATGAAACTAAGAAGACAGCAGCATCACCGCCAATTTAACTGGCTGTAAAACATATGCGTTTTTAACAGTTTTTTGTTGTTTTTAATAATTAGGGAGTGAGTTGGAAATGCAGATTGACAAATCGTGAACTTTTTTCCTGCACCTGTGAAACCATGATTTCATACTTGTAAGAGTTGAAATCTTACAGTTTATGAGAGAGACATTTCTTGCTCAAGATGCCAAGAAGTCCACTAGGCATATTTACCAGGATGAAGAGTTATATTGGTTTGTTCAGTGGAATTGCTTTGCAAGCAGTAAACATATATTTAATATAATCCTTGACTCAAAACCAGAGTAATTGTATACATATTGGGGAAGTATGAACACAATGTTCCTGTTGAAGAGATAAGTCTAGGTAGGCTGTGAATAGAGAAATGCTTTGAGTGGAAGAAGACATTATGGAATGGCACCCACCATACTGGTGTTTCTATAATCCTTACAAGATAAAACCAAAACATGAGCAGAAGCTTCTACTTGGGTAGGCACCAGGGCACAAGTCCTAAAAAAAGAAGTGGGGGGACTGACCTAGTTTAGCAGTATGCAAGTGACATTACGGTGTGCGACAACACAGCGCGTGACATCATGGCGAATGACAACACAGCACGTGACATCACGGCGTGCAACATTACGGCGCACAACATCACGGCGCACAACATCACGTCACACAACATCACACATGGCATCACAGAAATTGACATCATAGAAAGTGGCATCACAAGCCATGATTTTACAAGAAGTGGCATCATAAGAAGTGACATCAGATCTGAAGCCCTCACATATATGTTTAGCAGGTCTATCAAGTGTACGGCTGAGCACATTGCGGGGATAATAGCAGTGCATTGCGAGAGTAATAGAACAGTGAGCTTCTACACCTTACAAATCCTCAGTTATATGTGATACACCCTGTACATTCATTTATAAAATTATATAATTTATTGTTCTGTGGTAAATAAATAAATAATACCCTATTTTTGAATGTATAAATGAATAACAGATAGCTCAATAAATAAGAGTCAAGATTCGAGGTAGTAGGAGTTTCGCAGGTTTATTACAGCATAAAGGACAGGAACAGGACAACCTGCATAGGAATAGGATGGCAGGGCCCAGCAGCTGCCGGGGCTGGATCTGGGATGAGCGCGCTAGCATTTAATAACAATACACAAGCATATATAGTAAAACAGTTGCATTACAGTACATATGATAGGCGGAGCAGTGGGTGGAGCAAAAGGCGTATACATAGACATGTGATGCAAACGTAACAGAATATGTCATGAATGGGGCGGAAACATGGAGGGGGCTACCTAAGGAGCCGGGACCTCTAACCTGGTGGTGCGCGCAAACTGGCAATGACGTATCACTAGGAGAAACTGGGGGCTATGAACTCTGTGCTAGGAGCAGAGACTGAAGTCTGGAGAGTCAGGGCGACATGTACCTAAGCAGTATCTAGTATCTGATGTTTAGAGAACATGTTGATATAAACTAGAAGTCAGGAGGGGAAAGGCTAACTTGATTCTAAGACTGGACCATGCATTATTCTACATGTAGTGCGTGATGAAGAATATTAAATGACCATTAAATGCAGTATTTCTCTTACATGGAACCGGAAAGGCTAGACAATGACGGAAACTATTGATGCAGTTCAGTAGCTTAGGAATGCAGAGAAGGAGGACTGAACTGATAACTGAAACTATAAGATACTCTTGGCAGACTCAGAGGCAGAGCCAGGCTGAACCGGGCACTGCGAGGCAGGAAGTAAGTGAAGGGTCGAGGATACAGGTGGGGGCTGTATCGCTCCTCAGCGAGGTTTCAGGAGACAGGAGCTGAATCTGGTGTCCAGGCCCTTTTGAGGCCTAGAAACGGGGACTTTATAATGGAATAACGTGCACACTGAGAAACGTGGAAACGTAGCTTTACATAGACCTGATATTCGTAGTATTCACGAGAACTGGAAACTGGCATACTAGAGGTGGACACAACTATAATTGCGTCTTGAATCGAACATAGGGAATACATATGCATATTAATCATGCACACATAACATATGATGGATGACACGTAGGGACACAGAACATGGCAGAATTTACTTTTCCACATTCCCTCCTTGTCACTACGTTTCCATCAGGAAACATCAATATTCATGATACCATCTATCATTTCATACAGTATCATTTGCTCGTCTCGAATTATCCTGGAACGGGATTTAGAACGGGGCTTGGGATTAGGAATACAAGAGGTAGCACAAATGCCGCAAATCGCAGGGCCACATTGTATACAGAGACAGCAGCTGAATATGATTGCTACTGCAATACCTAGGAAGGACAAGACTTTCCATCCCCAGGCGGAAATTATATTCCAGAACCAACCGGACCATGTCCAGGTGCCTGGATCTTGGTGTATCAGATGGGCAATTTTATGGAGTCTGGTTATAGCTGAATAAACAGACGGCGCGTTATTTGGAATGAAAATGCAGCAACTAGATCCGATGACTCTACAGGCCCCGCCCCTATCGGCCAGTATGACGTCAAGGACGAGACGATTCTGTAAAACGACAAATCTCATAGCAGATTGCTCTTCGGTTAAGTTACCTAGAGCAGAGGCAGTCTCATTTACTACAGCTTCGAGGGTTCTGGTTAACCTACGGATCAGTTTACTATTCTGGATAGGGCCTATAAAGAAGAAGAAACCTCTGTTGAAATCTGTATACTGTTCTAGAGCAGTTTCAGTATAATCGACAATTGGGGACTCCCTTCTATGTCTAATGTGTACTAGATGTGTGTTTCTGTGATAATCAGGTGGGGCTAGGAAAACAGGTGGCAGTAGGAAGGCAATGTAACAGGTTCCCTCCCAATCGAGGGGCAGACGAACATATGCAGTTTGACCACAAATAAAATAAGAATGACGTGAAGCTTTGAAAATAGATTTCCCACTGTCACTATACTTGACAATAGTAGTACAATCACTATGTCCTATATGTACAGAACCATAATTTCGGACACATAATTCGCCTTTGACTGGTAATACTGAAATAGCAGGTAAGTCTGGAGTAGTATCAGACTGAACATTCAGGACCATGAAATTCGAAGAATAGTTACCTAAATTATACACTTCATTTTCTAGATCTAAACCTGTTCTGTGGGGGAGACCTTGCCTGTCTGGAAAACATGTACTGTTAAGAAAAGACATATCTGTTGAGGATGACGTTAACGTGGACCATGCTCCACACGAACCATTATGTGAAAATGGATAAGGAAAAAGTGGCAGAACTCCCTTCGGTGTCTGGAAAGGGGGGAGTCGACCACACACCCAACAATTAGTGGCATTGCTGGTCTGGTGTGAGTAATGTAACATGCGGATAAAGGAATTATTTCGCATAGCGAGGCGGTAAGAGAGTTCATGGGGAGGTAGGTCACTAAACATGTGCTCTACAATAGCATTAGAAGACATATTTACATGAGGAACTGGAAGATACAGGTAAAATGCATAACTGGTGCAGGAAATCATAATGCTGAGGAATAATATGAAACTTAGAAAAACGATACATCGGATTGAGTTTTGACTGACTCTCTCACTATGGGGGTCTATTTTATACATGTCAGAAACAGTCTAACCGTTTCACCTAGGGGAGGACTTAGACAATCAAACTGACTGACTTATTTTACTAGACCGGAGTTTTAACTTATACTCCTGTTGCGGAGTTTTCTCTAACAGGAGGGGTGTAGTAACATTGTCTTTTGCGGGACAGTCCTTGAGAACAATATTTTGGCAATCCTTCAAATCCTGGGAAATGTTCTTTAAGACGGGTTTCAGTCCATAAAACTTTTTTATATGAGAAAGGTGCACCCAGCCTTTGCGACCTTCCAACTTCACGGCTGTACGGGTGGTGAGGAGGACCTGTCGGGGCTCCTTCCAGCGAGGCTCCAGCGGACTTGATCTGTCAAAATTCCTCACCAACACCATGGATCCTGGAACGATTTCATGCGGTGCCACCTCGGTATTGTCTGGAAATGCGGCGGCAACCTGTGAACGACATGAGTTGAGGGCAGACATCAAGGAAGCTAGGTAATCTGTCAGCATATTACTTGAAACATCGGTAATACTTCGGGGTCTAGGAGTACCCCACATATTTGGGGGGCGGCCGAATACGACCTCATACGGGGACAGACCTGATCTGGAATGTGCGACCATGCGCATATAAAATAAAGCAACTGGTAGAGCTACCAGCCAGTCCACACCTTTTTCTTTGCATACTTTAGCGATACGGATTTTCAGAGTCTGATTATGTCTCTCTACGAGACCGGCTGCTTCAGGATGGCGTACACAATGAAACTTCCACTGGTACCCTAACAACAGGGAAACGTGCTTCATGAGTTCAGATGAGAATGGCTGACCGTTATCAGAATATACGACTCTAGGGAGTCCATAACGGGGGAAGAACTCACGAACCAACTGCTTGGCAGTGGTCGCGGCTGTGTAATCTGGGACTGGATATGCTTCTGTCCACCTGGACAAAGCGCATACAACTACAAGGACATACTTGAAACCTCGACATCGCTCCATCTGAATATAATCCATCTGGAGGACTTCAAAAGGGTGGTCAGGGGGCTGGAATCCACCTTGTTCCACCGGGACACTTTTACCTGGATTAAACTGACAACATATCATACAGGTACGGACTTTCTGCTTGGCTGCAGCTCGTAAATGCTTGTTGAACCAAATGTTCTGGATACTGTCTAACATAGCTTTTTCTCCTAAATGTGCTGGACTATGTGCGGTATTAATAATGACTTGAACCATAGAGTCGGGGAGAAACCATGTTGCTCTACCCTTCGTTAGCCATCCTTGATCTGTCTGGACCCCTCCTTGTTCGGACCATTTCTTAATTTCTTCGGGAGTAGCATGTAACTGTATATCTATGACATCTTGTGTAGGGTCCTTAACTGTCATGCATGTAGTCGGATCTGGAGTATGTGTCTGATTAACTGGAATGTCTGGAGTCTGTGCTGTAAGCTTGGCTGTGCGATCTGCTAGATCATTACCTTGGGAAATAATGTCAGTAACTTTCGTATGTGCTTTGCATTTCATGATAGCGATAGATGTCGGTAAGTGTATGGCATCTAACAGAGCTTGAATAAGGAGACCATGCTGAATCTTGGTTCCATGAGAAGTCATGAAACCTCTCTCCTGCCAGAGCACTCCGAAGTCGTGTACGACTCCAAATGCGTAACGTGAATCCGTGTAGACATTAACTTTCAAGTTCTTGGCGTGTATGCAGGCTTGTGTCAGAGCAACTAGCTCTGCTGCTTGAGCGGACAGGGTGTCAATACGGTGTGTCTCAATAACTTCAGTGTCAGTAGTCACTGCATACGCGGCGACTAGTTCTCCTGTACTTGTTCTCATACATGAACCATCCACATAAAGTGTCAGGTCGGGGTCTGGTAACGGAGTATCTGTCAGATCTTGTCTTGGCTTTGTCGTAATGTTAACTACTTCCACACAGTCATGTGTGGCTGGATTTGAATTAACTGATGGTAACAGTGTAGCAGGGTTCAGGATGTTGCAGCGTCTGATTTCTATGTGTGGCTGGAATAATGTCAATTCATAACCTGTTAAACGTGCAATTGTCAAGTGCTGAGTTTGTGTTCGGTTCAAAAGAACTTCCACAGAGTGTGGAACCTGTACTGTCAGGAAATGTCCTAAGACTATGGAATCACTTTGCCTGATAGCTAGTGCTGTGGCTGCAACTGACTTGAGGCACGCAGGCAGAGCCTGGGCTACAGGATCTAATGTGCTCGAAAAATAAGCACATGGCTTGTATTGTCCTGCTTGATCTTGTGTGAGAACAGATAATGCTGTACCTTCGCGTTCAGTAACGAAAAGTGTAAAAGGCTTACTGTAGTTCGGTGTCGCTAGAACTGGAGCTTGGCATAAAGCTTTCTTTAACTCATTGAAACTAAGTGTATGTTCAGATGTCCAAGGGAGAACAGTCGATACGGCTGCCTCCTGTGTCGTTAACTGTATCAGTGGTTTGGCTAGAAATGCATACTGAGGAATCCATTGTCTGCAATAAGAAGTAAGGCCAATAAAAGCACGTACCTCCTTCTGGGTCTTGGGCTGAGGAAGACTCGCTATTAACTGGATACGGTCTGGTGTCAACTGCCTACCCCTCTTGGACAGTAAGTGTCCTAAGTATACCACTTGCTGGACACAGAATTGAAGCTTAGAAGGGGACACCTTGTGCCCTATCTCGGCTAGGAAATACAAGACTGTAAGGGATGCTCGCTCGCAAGCACGTTCAGAACGGGCTGTGATCAGTAGATCATCGACATACTGGAGCAGGGCAGTGTCAGTTGGCATGTGAATGTTGTCTAGTTGTCTCTTAAGTGCTTGACTGTAAATACTAGGACTTTCTGTGAAACCTTGAGGAGCTCGTGTGAATTTATAGCTCCTTCCATTTAAACAAAATCCGAAAAGGAACTGGCTGTCTGGATGAATGGGAACACTAAAAAACGCGTTCTTGAGGTCGATTACAGTAAAGAACGTGGCTTCGGAATCAATGGCTGTTATGGGTGCATTTGGATCAGTACGTTTCATGACTGGAATGATCGGAGAATTACATACATTGGAGTCAGTTTCTACAACCACTCCTTGAGCAATAAGCTCGTCAATAATTTTGGATAAGGCTGCTACAGCCTCAGGTGGCAATCTGTACTGTCTGATTCGTGGTAACACTACACCTGGCTTGAGAGTCACACGATAGGGTGTGATTTGCATATAACCAACATCAGTTGGACCTTGCGCCCATAAGTGCTGTGGAACATTAGACAGTCTTGAATCAAAATCTCGTAATACATAGTGACCCTTAAAGTCACGTAGGAACAATCGTATTCCCTCTGGGGAACAGCATATAACTGCACCTAATTCTTTCAGTGTCTTAATGCCTAATAGATTTTCTGGACATGACTTAGTAAGTAACAGATCAGTAGTGCGGGACAATGGACCTACTTCTAGAGAAACTGGCTTTGAGATCTCATTTACGATAGGCTTTCCTGAAAATCCAAGGGAAACATTTCTTGAGCCTGAGAGCGGAGCCCCTGGAACTTCGGCGTGACTAATTGTGGTCCTACTTGCCCCTGTATCAATCAAAAACTTTCTGTCTTTCCCTAATACTTGACTATGAACATAGGGACTTTCTTGATCTACAGGTATCTCGATGAGAGGCAAGCCTACCTCCCTCTCTAGGCTGTTTCATGAATACTGTTGGTACTCTGGATACTCAGACTGTGCATACTGGTACATCTGCTGTGTGACATGCTGTGTTGCAGCGATAGGCTGCGGTGCTGTAACTGTCTGTGGTGCATTCTGTAACTGAGGAGTCTGTGAAACTTGTTCTTGTCTAGGCGGACGTGGTCTTTCTTTAGTCTTACCAGTAGCTATGTTGTGTTTCAGAACTGCACACTCGTTTATAAAATGACCTGGCTGTTTACAATAATTGCAATTCCCTTTAACGGGAGCTGCAGGATGACTGGCTTGATTCGGACCCCTCTTCTGACTGTCTTGAGGAACAGATTGTGCAACTAGTACTTTCATTTTCGTGTCTTTCATACGTTTTCTTTCATGTTCTTGCTCTTCTCTGATTCTATTCTGGTGGTATTGGAGCATCTGCAACATCTGGGACGGGGTATTAGCTTGCCAGGTACTTTCGACTTTCAGAACTCGATTTTTAATTGATGAACTTGAATTCTCGACTAATTTAGTAACAAAAAGGTGAGGGTATGACTCACTACTTGTCTTGAGGCCACTGTTGATGCTAAAACATTTCTCGAATCTAGAATAAAAATCACTAATATCTTCGTCTTGTTTCTGTTTACAGGCTGAGATTGCATCCCAGTCTTCCTTTTTAGTTGTTAATAATCTGGGTAAAACTTGAATCAATAATTCTGGTAATTCTTTACATTTATCTCCGAGACCGGTACCTGGTACTCGTATCTTATCTTCAGCTTCTAGAACTGCCCAATCGATCTTTTTCTCTCCCACCTCCCAGTCTTTTTCCTTGAGCTTTTCATACACCCCTGCGGGCAACAGAACCTTTAACATTTTAATTATATCTGGATACGTGTATTCTCCCATACGGAGCATGTCTTTTAATTCTCTATGGAACCCTGCTGGATCTTTATCATGACAGGGAATTAATTTCTTCATCTCCAGAAGTTCCATCTTTGTGATCGGAGTGTATACAAACACTCGCTGCATTTCGCCACCCGTTCCTCTAACTGGGTGGACTTCTCGTAACGGATTCTGTCTGTCTATGTAAAATGGTTTACTTTCTGGGGGTGAGACATGAACAAAATGCGGGTTCAGAAACGTTCTATATTTGTGGCGCTGTTCCAGAATGACACTAATTAAATCGGTACCTAGACCTCTCCATCTATACTGGAGTAACTCGTTCAGGATATCATGTAACGGACCTGGATCAGAATGTTGACCCTCATACAGAGTAATGAGGTGCTGAATCATATACATACCCACCAGTCGTTGCTCGGCTGGGGGCATTTTCAGAAACATTTGTGCCACTATTTCGTCTGGAAAAGTGGTAGAATCAGTAATCCATCGGACTGCTGATCGGGCTAGTTCTTGTTCATGCATAGTACTTAACTCACTGTAACCGATTCGTGATTTCAGAATGTGATCGGTAGCTTGAAATACTTGTTCTAGAGAACCTTGGTCTGGTACTGGATGATGGAACGTAGACTTGGGTTCTAGACGTAAATGGCGATCTGGAAATCTAGGTTGTCCTACATACGCTATTCTGGCGGAATTCTCGTCGTCTAACTCTTCAGTATCAGAGTTACTTTCTTTCTCGTTTACTTGTGCTGCTTTACGTTGTTCGTGTAACTTTATTATTTCTTTACGGATTTTCTTGTACATACTCTCCATAGCACCGATAGTCTTGTGCTTACCCTCGGCTATACTATTACTCCACTTCATCAGGGCTTTCATTTCGGCCTGATTTTTGGACGGGTAATCTTGTTCTCTTATTAGACAATTAATCAGAAACTTTAATATCATGAGCTGGGTCTCAGCTTTCCTTTGGGACATGACATCACTAATACTTTCTGGATCTTCCCCTGTACGGATGAAACGATATATTCTGTCTAGATCCTCCTTCATATCTGGTAGGGTGACTAGATACTCGGCCACATTTCTTACGCGTAATGAATATAAAACCATATCATCTTCGCCTGGGACTGGGTCATAGCAGCATTCGGCAAGGGATTTTCTTATTTCTGCAACAGACAGTCTGGGCGTACGTTGTGACGCTTGCATATGTAATTCGGCTGCCGTTAAACGCTTATGTGGCGGCGGGGTTCGAGGAGGACCTCCTCCTGCGGCCCCTAGACTAGAATCATCAACTGATGCTTTTCGTCCTGGCAGGGTGGGAAATTGGAATGCGGGCTGGACTTGTATGGCGGGCTGGACCGGGGGGACCGTAGCAGGTGCTGCAAAGGGTTCCCGTGGTGTCTGGAGGAACGGGAAGTGCCTGATTTACAGGGACTGGTGGAGCGGGAACAGGATTTGCATATTCTGGGACTGTGTCGTCCAAATAGGACGAGATGAAAATATCAGCTGCGGTTGGTTTGTGACGTAACTTGATCGGAACTAATGGTGGCGGGAAATTACTGGATGCCTCCGGGGTCGCTTTTGGCAAGCCCTCGGCAAGGAGAGGATACATACCCTTAATGAGGGCATTCCTCTGTCTGTCTGACTGTTCGGCTTTGACTTGTTCACCTATCTCGATTAGTTCTTTTTCTTGTGCTCGTTCCGAGGATTCTCTACTTAATTCTGACTTTCTGATTTCTTTTTCGGTTCTTTTATGAGCTTCTTTACGCCATAGCTCGATGGCATCTTTCTGTGATTGTCTGGCTTTCTTTTTCCATAATGCCTCTTCTACTCGCATGATGCACTCGGCATCCCATGTACCCGATACGGGCCATCTATACTTTTCTTCTAACTGTTTTGTATACTCTACCCATAAATCTAGATATAGTATGGCACTTATGCCATGCTTCTGATACATAAAATGACCTGGACTGTCCCTAGGCGGGACAGGAACTGCTTCCTCTAACAAACCCTTTCTAGTTTTTAACTGACGTAATTTTGAAAACAAGGGCATGACTGGACTGTAATCTAGACACAATACAATACACAATGAACACGATACTTATTCCCCATTCATACCACGACATTAAAATACATGAAAAACATTTAGAAATAACAGTTCGAACAGAATACTACCTGGAATACTGGCTACAGGAAAACAGAATGCATGAATTTTTCTCGAGAACTGAACTGACTAGAACAGAAACTAGATGCACTGCTGAAACAGTACGAAACTTACCGGTCTCATAAAGAGACACGTCAGGACCCGTATCCACCGAAGTGGACACTTCGTTTGTGTGTCTGGGTACCACCGACCCACGGACCAGAGTCAATTAGATTGACCCTGTCTAGATACTACCCCAGTAATGGTACTCACCGGGCAGCAAGAACGGAAGGCCTCGGACTGGACTGGACTGCTTCGACGACGGACAACGAACTTCGGACTTAAGTTACGGGTGGACCTCCGGATACCTCGGACCTTGGACTCTTGGCTTGGGCTCTGGTCGGGACTCGCCGCATTCCTCCACCGCCTCGTCTGGATGCTGGACCGCCTCCTCCGTCTCCTCCGTGGGCCTGAGGGATACTTGAAGCAGAAATATCTGCACGTGCACGGTATGGTTCCGTCACGGCTGCAGAGGGTCAGGGGGCCGGCGTGGCTTCACCGGCGCGTGGGGAAAGGGCAAGTCCCTATTCGGGCGCCATTATGTGGTAAATAAATAAATAATACCCTATTTTTGAATGTATAAATGAATAACAGATAGCTCAATAAATAAGAGTCAAGATTCGAGGTAGTAGGAGTTTCGCAGGTTTATTACAGCATAAAGGACAGGAACAGGACAACCTGCATAGGAATAGGATGGCAGGGCCCAGCAGCTGCCGGGGCTGGATCTGGGATGAGCGCGCTAGCATTTAATAACAATACACAAGCATATATAGTAAAACAGTTGCTTTACAGTACATATGATAGGCGGAGCAGTGGGTGGAGCAAAAGGCGTATACATAGACATGTGATGCAAACGTAACAGAATATGTCATGAATGGGGCGGAAACATGGAGGGGGCTACCTAAGGAGCCGGGACCTCTAACCTGGTGGTGCGCGCAAACTGGCAATGACGTATCACTAGGAGAAACTGGGGGCTATGAACTCTGTGCTAGGAGCAGAGACTGAAGTCTGGAGAGTCAGGGCGACATGTACCTAAGCAGTATCTAGTATCTGATGTTTAGAGAACATGTTGATATAAACTAGAAGTCAGGAGGGGAAAGGCTAACTTGATTCTAAGACTGGACCATGCATTATTCTACATGTAGTGCGTGATGAAGAATATTAAATGACCATTAAATGCAGTATTTCTCTTACATGGAACCAGAAAGGCTAGACAATGACGGAAACTATTGATGCAGTTCAGTAGCTTAGGAATGCAGAGAAGGAGGACTGAACTGATAACTGAAACTATAACATACTCTTGGCAGACTCAGAGGCAGAGCCAGGCTGAACCGGGCACTGCGAGGCAGGAAGTAAGTGAAGGGTCGAGGATACAGGTGGGGGCTGTATCGCTCCTCAGCGAGGTTTCAGGAGACAGGAGCTGAATCTGGTGTCCAGGCCCTTTTGAGGCCTAGAAACGGGGACTTTATAATGGAATAACGTGCACACTGAGAAACGTGGCAACGTAGCTTTACATAGACCTGATATTCGTAGTATTCACGAGAACTGGAAACTGGCATACTAGAGGTGGACACAACTATAATTGCGTCTTGAATCGAACATAGGGAATACATATGCATATTAATCATGCACACATAACATATGATGGATGACACGTAGGGACACAGAACATGGCAGAATTTACTTTTCCACAGTTCATGTAATAAGTGCATGTTGATGTAAAGCGCTCTGACACACTGCATTGGAATGAGTAAAGCTATACAATAAGAATTAGTGGTACTTAAATTATTTCAACACCTCCTCACGGGCAGCAAGCTCTAGATAAATGCAAATTGCTATGTGTAAATACTCGGAAAGAGCAACACATCTGATATTTTTACAGTGCATGCATATCTCTTAAATAGGGACTGAACAAAGTGAAAAGCTGCCTCTCTTAAGTATGTGTGAAGTGCTAACAAGGTGTGAGATTTTGTTTCACCTCCGCTTCATTTGCATCAGGTGAGAGGTTCCTGGCTGCTCCCAGACAAGACTGGAACAAAAGGAGGCTTGATGGCCCCTCAAATTCAGCCTTTGTTATGGGTCCAGCAGGAGTCTTAAATAAGAAAGCCCCATCCCCACGTTGTTGCTTGTTTCAGATGGAAAGTAAACAACTTGTGGGCGCTGCTGAAAGTGTTCAGGTGTTTGGAAATTACACCTGGACAAGTTCAGCACATTATTCAGTGGGCCCAAATTCTTGGCAGGGTTGACAGTGCTTAACCTGTGAAAAAAGTGGGTGGACACCGTCCACCCAGGTGTGCCTCCGTTCCCTGGTAAGCGCTAACAGGTGGTTGATTGTCTTTCGAATTAATATGGAAAAAGGGAGAGCGGTCTAGTTTGTTGATGTGGGGAGCGAGAGGGGTGAGAAAAAAACATTTTGGTGTTTGGAAATGACAAGGCAAAATCATTTTGGGGGAATTTAGCTTTAAGGTGTGGTGTTGCCTCCATTATTGTAATCTTTGTATGCATGAGCAAAGAGTACATTAACGACAATGTTTCAGGTCAGCATATTGATTAATGGATTTTCCTAACCAGTCTAAAATTAAAGGGGGTGGTTCGAGAGTTGGATAGACAGTGCCACCACAGACTACCTGAGCCCACTGCAACAAGAGACAGCACAAATGTAACAATAAAAAACGTGTGAACCATAACAAACTCGGTCAAAATGAATGCTTCAATTTTAGGAGTGGGCAGCAACAGCCTAGTGAGCAATAACAACGGCATGACTCAGCTACACAGCTTTCTACAATAAGTCGGCATTGAAATAGGAGCTGAAGGTCATCAAGGTAGGTTTCCACCAGAGTTGATGGAACATAAATTACCCTAGAAATCTGGCATTGCAAATAATCCTTGAACAGACACACCCATCACATGGTTCGAGATTCTAGACTGCAAGACAAATGAAGTTGAAGAGAAAAATGGGCAGAGGTAGATTTTAGGATCCTACTTTGGAGGACTCGCTGAGCATAGGGCTGCCAAACTACGCATCTGCTTGCGCCACATTGAAAAGCTTGGGGTCTCATAGATTGTTAGCATCCGCTTGTCAAAAGGCAAAGAACAAAGTTAAGGAGGGGAGTTTAAAAAAAACAGGAAAAAAAATTGTTTCCCTTTTTAGCTCCTCTCGGAAATTTTGCTCATGCCTACAGCCTGAAACCACAGAAAAGACAGGCACAAAACATTTTTTTTTAGGTTTGGTGTAAATTTGATCAGCAACTTTTTATGATATTAGCATTTACAAAAGGTGAGTAGTGGTATTTAAAGGGTTAACACTTTAGTACATCTCTGCTGGTTTAATTAATTAAAAGTTATTACTTGTAATTTCTTTTGCGCTCCTGAACTTTTGAAGAAATATGATGGCTGTAAAAGGGCCCTGAAATACTTTTTCTTTCGATCTTGAAACTCTCAAGCAAGTTGTGAATTTAGAGTTTGCAAATGTGCAAAAAATGCATTTGCGCAGCCATGGGGGCCAAATCTTAGTGAGGGCCACCACCAATGGATACGAAGGGTATCTGAGGGTAAGTAAAACTCAAGTCCCAAAACAAAATTGTGCATGACTTTAGAGTCAAAGAATTTGAAAGTCATATGACCGGCCATCCTAGGTACTGAAGCAACTGCTATTTTGCGGTTGAATCCCAAATCACTTCTCACTAAAGAAATTCATGACCAAAGGCAAACGTGTGCCTACAGTCAGAGTCCAAGGACTGGAGCTCAATCCCTCCTACAAGCAGGGGAGAGGGCATATGGCTTATTATTAGGTCCTTGCACTCAACACCTGCAGTGCATGACCGGAGCTGTGCACAGCTGGAGTTAACTGACCGAGGGTGTAGGGCACAAAGCCTGGCCACAGGCTCAGTATCAAACTCCCACTGCACCCGGCCCAAGGACATGTGCAGTGGTAGCTGGCTGACAGCAGAGGGTTGGGAGGAGGTCTGGCTACAAGCCAGGCCCTCCTCCTAGCTCCTAACCTTGCAACCAATCCCTGCTATAAGTGGGCACGCACTGTGAGGGTTACAGTCAGTGGTGGGTTAGTCCAGTGGCAAAACCCCAATGTACATGAATGAAGGCCTTGCGCTGCAAGGGTTGGCTGACAGCAAAAAGGTGAGCCATTTCACTTTCCACAGGCCAGGCTCTCTGGCTGCTGTAGGTCGTGCATCATTGCTGTTTTATGTGTTGGGAGGGTTCACAGGCCTCGTACTATAACCAGCTTCTGCAGTGCACTGCTGATGGTAGTTTTCAGCAGGGGCTGGAAATTATTTCAGCGTAGTTAACTGAAAAAAGCAAACCGTTCAGCTTCAAAATGGCAAGTCGCTTAAATTCGCCCTTTACTGCTACTAACCCAAAGAACACATGCAATAAATTGTGCTGATCACCATATTCAAATCACCAATTTACAAATAATCCAGAAACAAAGGGAGGAGAAAAAAAAGAGAACAACAAGGTGGGTGATGCAAGTCATGGCGTATGTTGTGTGTGAGTTTGGTAACCATAACTGGAGATTTATATTTATGTCGCATTTGAGCCAGAAATACGACTCTGTTTTTAACGGTTTGTTACAATGAATCAATATAGGATAGCCTAAAGCCTTGATCCCTGTTGGTCTGGCAGCAACAAACAATATGATGGTGTCAAGAGTCGATCAAGAAGTTTCCAAAAACTTCCCAGGAGCAGAATAAATCCTTTTCCCAATGTCTCTCCAAGATCCTCTCCACACCCTTTAATAGAACTAAGAGGGGGTGTAGGATTTCCCAGGGGGAAAGGAGATGGGGAAAAAGAAGAGGCTGCCTCCTTTTCTTCTTAAGGTGTCCTCAAGTTCTACCGCTACTTCTAGAGCTTTTTAGCATTAATATTTTTATGAACATTGTAAAACAAATTAACACCCTCAATATGGCTCTTGTTTTATTCGGAGAGGACGGTATAGTTAGTAAGTGGCTGAAGAGCCCGCAAAGAGGGCTGTTATTCTATCTGATCCTGATTGCCCGAAGGGAAATTTTTATAAAATGGAGGGTCCCCCTGTCCCCGAAGGTGGAAGATTGGGCTAAGGCAGCCATTAAAATAACTGGTTTAGACCAAGCAGTGACGAAGGAGACTAACCCCGACATTTGGCCTGACTTTTTGACATGGAGCATATCCTTGGGTCTTGAATATCATTCTTTAGTCCAATGATTACACCATGACACCAACAAAGGTGTTGGTCTGGTAAGGTGTGCAGACCGAAGCGAATGCAGTGGCCGCAGAGCGTACAGTTTAGTGGGCTGCTTCATAAGTATTGCAGACGCTTTTCTGGTGATATGAGCATTACATTTTTTTTTAACCACTTGGATGCTAAGGCACTTGGAGGTGCTTCATGTAATTTCCATTGAAATCAATGGAAACTCCATGACGAGTTACCCTTGTCATTAGCATCCAAGTGGTTAAAGAACTGTGTACCATGATCAGAAATGAGAACCTTCGGAATCCCATGTATCTTTCCTGAATGCAAGTTAAACTGTTTAGCCATTTCTTTAGCACTAGGAATGTTATTTAATGGGACATAGTGAGCATTTTTCGTGAAAGCATCTACCATAACTAATATTGTGTGGAAACCCTGTCTAGATGGCAGGTCTACAATCAAGTCTATTGTCACAGTGTGCCAAGGATGAGGGGAAATTGGCAATGGCTGTAGCAAACCCTGAGGGGACTGCCAAATTGATTTCCCCTGAACACAGATCCCACAGTCCAATACATATTGTTCAATATCATTGGTCATATTCAGCCACCAAAATTGTCTCTTGATCAGCTCTTCAGTCTTATTGATTCCTTTGTGTCCGGCCAATGGATGACAATCGTACAAGACTCTCTCCTGTAGCTCAGAAGTGGGTATGAACAAGCCCCCACCGCAGCATGGTAGACCATTTCAGATTTCCCTAGAAGGTACTTCCTTGACCCATTGTTGCATTTCTCCTTGTGGCAAGGCCTATTTGATCTTCTTATCCAAATTGTGCTGGCTATAACCCCCACTATTCTAGATTTCGGATTATTTTCTAAAATTCAATAACCACCTTTTGCCCTTCAGTGTCAATTCTGGACAAGGCATCTGCTTTTCCATTCTTGTTTCCTGGTCAGTAAGTAATTACAAAATTGTAATCTGCAAAGTAGAGGGACCACCAGAATTGTCGAGGTGTAAGAGTTCTTGCCGACTTAAGGAACTGCAGATTTTTACGGTCTATAAATACTGGTCTAGCTCCCATCAGATAGTATCACCACTCTTTGAAGGCATCCTTTATGGTTAGTAACTCCTTTTCAGTGATGGTATAGTTGGATTCTGCTGGAAGCAATTTCCGGGACCGGTAGGCAACTGGATGCAATTGGCCTGTTACCTTGTGTCTTTGAGACAGAACCCCGCCAATAGCCTGATCATAAGCATCCGTTTTCAAATAAACCGGCTCTGTTGGATCTGCATGAAGCAGAATTGGTACTGAAGTAAAACTCTCTTTTAGGGACTAGAAGGATGCTTCAGCTTCTCTGGATCAAACAAATGGAACTCCTTTCTTTAAGAAATGAGTTATTGGAATCACTTTTTGAGAGAATTCTTTAATAAATCTCCTATAGAAATTTAGGAATCCAATGAAACTTTGTATTTCTTTGATGGTTGTAGGAGAAGGCCATTCCAGAACTGCCTTTCTCTTTCATTCATCCATGGTTATTCCTTCTGGAGATAGGATGAAACCAAGGAAATCCACTGTGTGAACATGAAAGCACACTTCTCAAGTCTCATGTATTAGCTGTTTTCCCGCAGCATTTCCAAGACTCCTTTTACATGTTCTTGGTGTTGCTCTTTCGACGCTGAGTAAATTAGTATATCATCAATATGACCGATGGCAAATCTCTCTATATATTGGCTCAGGGCATATTTTATGAAGTGCTGAAAGGTATCTGGGGTGTTACACAGACCATAAGGTATGACCTGATATTCTTATAGGCCAAACTTAGTTCTAAAATTGGTCTTCCATAAATCTCCTTCTCTGATTCGGACAAGATGATATGCCCCTCTGATATCCAGCTTTGAGTAAATCCGTGCTCCTTTGAATTGATCCACTAGCACAGAGATCAGCGGTAAAGGGTACCTCTTCCTAAGGGTTCTTCGAATCAGAGCTCGGTAATCTTTACAGAGCTTTAATTCTCCCTCTACCTTCTTGGGTACAAAAAACAATGGAGAAGAAACTGGGGACTGGGATGGTCTGATAAACCCTTTCTTTTATTATTTTAGAATGTATTCCTTCAGGAATCAAACATACTTTTCTGTTAGGGCATAAATTCTGCTGCAAGGTAGATTAGCCCCAGGTTGCAACTTTATTTTACAATTGTAGGATCGATGAGGGGGAAGCTTCCCAGCCTCAACTTCACTGAAGACATCCTGGTAATCCTGGTACATCTCTAGAATCTCTTTGTATGTATAACACACACGGAAACCCTGGTCTCACACAAGCAGGTGGCCAGACTAGATTCTTTCAATTGATTCTCAGTGTGATAATAGAACTCCTTACAATATTCAGAATTCATCTTGATTTACCTTTTTTCCCAATCAATGTGAGGTTATGTTGTGTCAGCCACGGGAGACCTAGAATTAACTGAAACTGTGGTGCATTGATTAGATTAAACTGCAAGAATTCTTCATAACCATCTGGTAAAATAAGTTCTACCTTTTCAGTGTGACTCACGATAGGACCTCAAGAAAGGTTTGTGCCATCTATATCTCCAACCGCCTCACTTTTGTCCTGCGGAATAGCTTTTAATCTAATTTATGTAGTGAACTTCAAATCACAAAAGTTTCCTGTGGCTCCCGAATCGATCATCACTGGCATGTCTGTTTGTACAGAGGTTCTGAATTTTAATGTAACTGGTAAGGTTAAGTGTGGAGCCGAAGATTGTAGAGTATGTGCTAATAAATGAGAATCTGGAGCTGATGCTTCTTTAGCACTCACCAATTTAACCCCTCCTGCTGGTGGTGCCACAGGTTTTCTTTTGACAAGGTCTTTGGTTTCTTGGGACAGACTTGGACAAAATGGCCACTGACTCCACAATATAAACAGAGATTATTTAGCCTCCTCTTCTCTTTTTCTTCTTTCGAAAGAGAAGCTCGCACTACTCCGATTTGCATTGGTTCCATAGATTGATTATTTTCCAATGTTCTTAACCCCTTCGACGCTCATGACGAGCCCAGCTCGTCATGGAGTTTCCATTAACTTCAATGGAAATTACATTCAAAGCCATAAAACACCTTAGCATCCAAGTGGTTAATCCTTCTGGTCTCATCCAGTCATAACCGGGCATGCTTGAGAGAAATTCCCATCTTTTTTCTCTTTCAGTCTGTCGATAATCTAATTCCAGGACAAAATCAATAAGAGCTGAAACTTCTGAGTGTCTATTTGGTATCTGCAACAAGGCAGCTTTCAGTTAATCTTTTAGACCTCTGTAAAATAATGCTGTCCTCTTTTTTTTCTGGCCAATAAATCTCTATGATCAATTAGTTGAATTGAGCAAGGTACGCAACTGGCTCCTTGTTTCCCTGTCTCAACTCCAACAACTCATTGTCTGTGGCCTGAGGCTTGTGCAACCCTTCTCCTTTCAAATATTCTCAAAAACTCCTTCTTGAATTCATCAAAGTCATACAGGAAAGCTGAGACCTTGTAAACCAGTGGTAAAGACCAGGCGGCAGCCTCCCCACTTAGATAGGACAAGATAAAGGCTGCCCGGGTCTGTGCATCAGGGAAAATTCCTGTCCGGCACATGAAATGAAGAGATCACGGAGTTAGGAAAAGTTGGGCTTTTTGAGGGTCTACACTAAAACGCTCCGGAGGAACTAACGGAATAACTGGTGACAAGGAGTGAACAACCTGAGTGGTGCTTCTAGGGTGAAGAATTGGGGTGAAACTGGAAGCCTGAGACTCAGGAGATAATGCTGCAAAACTGGTTCTGGAGAAATAACCGTCCATTTTACTAGCTAAATCTGTAGTTTCTCTTTTGGAAGCCAAAAAGTCCTGCCTCAAACTACTGTTCTCTTCCCTAATGGCTAACAACTCTTTTTGAATGGCTTCCAAAATCCCGCCTACATTTTTAGATTAAATGCTTCTGCCATTCTGGTCAGGAGAGTAATTAAATCATGGGCACTTCACTCTGTCGAAAGTCTATCAAGAAGTTTCCCAGAAATTCACAGGAGCAGAATAAAGCCTTTTCCCAATGCCTCTCCGAGATCCTCACCACACCCCTTAATAGAACTAAAAGGAGGGTGAAGGATTTCCATGGGGGGAAAGGGGATGGGGATAGATAAGAGACTGCCTCACCTTCTTCTTAAGGTGTCCTCAACTTCTACCGCTACTTCTAGAGCTTCTTAGTGTTAATATTTTTTGAACACTGTAAAACAAATGAACAGATTACTTCATGCTAGAATATGCTCTAAATACACTATGCTTTTCAATTTGTTTCTCTTAAAGAACATACCCTTAATAAGACTGGCTATTGCTCCTCTTCTGATTATATTTCTTTTGTTTTGTATTGACTATTCTTTTCTCATACGTCAATTTAGTTAATTTCATTACAAAAGCCCTTAATTGCTAATGTGAGAAAATACTTTTCTGAAAATAGTTATTCTGCAACACACAGAACTTGTAAGAATTACACTTTTCAATTAGTTCTAGTTAATATTCATTTTTCTTGGCTTGAACTGAAGTTATGTTCTAAAAACTTATTCTATTAATTCCTTTTCTTTATATTTCTCATATAGGTACTAGCGTGAACTGGTACTGGGTGATGCTGAGGAAAAAAGGTAAGTGACAACCTTCAGCCTTGGACTCTCTGGGGAAAAGCAATATGCTATTGAAAGCGTCTTCTGTCATTTTCTTTTTTCTTTGTAGACTTCTCCTTGAACCTGAAACAACACCTGATGAGAGACGGAACACTATCTCTATCGATGAGTTTGGGCAAGGCAGAACTAAACTACACTATACTATTCTCTAATACGCAGGAAAATACACTCTACTACTCTCCTGACTAAACTCAATGGAGTGCGCCTTTGGGAGAGTGGGTGTGTGCTTTACAGTTATCTGTGATTCTAGCTCTCCCAGCTGGAGCGCTAGGATCAGCTGTTTTCTCCGAAACACTTCCCCCACCATTTAGTAGGTCTTGTTTAGCATTTGCTGACAGATGGGCCATAACACTCTTCTAGACCACCTTGAAGATGGGCCAGAGTCTTGGGCTCAGGTGTAAAGTTGTTTGATGTTGCATCATACTAAAGCCACCAAATCGGAATTGATCTTACAATATTACCATTGAAACGGGTCAACTATGGTGCCCCCCAATGACTCTTATCACCTTTAATGTTTACATGCAACCCATGACTGAAGTCATCTCATCTCCAAGTAAAATTCCAGAAGTGTGAAAATGACACACGTCACATTCGATTTGGGAACAATCTAGCACATTGGAGAAATTTCACTAACTGTCTTTGAAACTTACTGTTGAATGAAATGCAATCACTTAAATGATGGCAGAACCAAGCTCATACTGGCCATGATCCTGCCAGAACGTCCCTCCCATTCAAAAGGCACCAAGAAATAGGTGCACAACCAGCCCCAACAAAGAAGATTAATACAATGTGAACCTAGTTTGACCCAGACTTCTCTTTCTCACAGAAGTTCACAAATGTGATACAGAAGATAAGTTGATCACACTGATGAAGGGTCAACCAAAGTGAACTTCATATCACACCAGTGGTGGAGCTTGTAGGGGACATAAGCACCCCCCCTGCTTCCTTCTAAAGTCTTAGTGCTCCCCTAAGTCTGCCACGTAAAAAGATACAAAAATGTGTTTTTTCAACACAATTATTGGAGCAACTGTGGGGCCTTTTGCAAAGCCTCTAGGTTTCAATGTGTTTACCTGTGTGGCAGGCCCCAAACAAAGGTTTTTTATTATTACTTTTAAAGTAAAGGTACAAAAAGAAATATATAAGAAGGCAGAGTGACATTAATGGCAGGGTATTCAAGGGTGCAACCAGCAACAATCATCAGGGGTGAAATATACTTTAACAATCATACCAAATCTCAATGTATAATATAGAGGTCTTCAGGGGTAGGTACATCATGTGGAGTCAGAGTCCGGGCGAGGTCCCCTGTGTGTGTGATGCAGTTTAGCACAGCTGGAGTTGTAATGGGGTCAGTGAGGGAGAAGAGATAGTGGACTAGGGGTGTCATATGTCAGTTGGGCACGCGCATAATGGTATTAGCTCCCAAGAGAGGGTTAGTTGTTTGTGCAATATCCCAGATGGCGCAGACAAATATTAGGCTTAGTGGACTGGTGGTGTTACCAATGCATCGCAACTTTGCACTTGGCTAAAAGAAGCAGCATTGCAGGAAGATGCCTTACATCATTAGGAATCTCCTTCACATAGTCCAATAGGGCCACCAGGGTAGTCCTACAGGGGCCGTAGTCACTAATGGTGATGGCATTATAGAAAGTGGTCCAAAAATGGTCTCAAAAGGGGGTGGTGATGGATGGAGCATCTGAATCAAATAAAACACTCACACCCAGTCAAAAGATCTGGGTTTAATCCATCACCGTTCTTTAGCCCACTCTGCCACCCCAGTTCAGACATGGCTATATGCAAATCAGTCTGACCCTGTGCCCCATGGGAACAGTCCAGCCCGAACTGCCAAGCCATGTCTTCCCTGGACCGGAAACAAGCTTCCGAGGACCGGTTTCTGGCATTCCAGCCGTCTTCAGCCCGGCTTGCTTGAATCCAGTGGCAAAGTGAGCAAGGGACTCACGTCTGAGCATACCCTGCCACACTTATGGCGGCCAAAAGCGGTACAAAAGGGGGTGGTGATGGATGGAGCATCTGAATCAATCAAACACTCACACCCAGTCAAAAGATTTGGGTTTAATCCATCACCGTTCTTTAGCTCACTCTGCCACCCCAGTTCAGACATGGCTATATGCAAATCAGTCTGACCCTGTGCCTCATGGGAACAGTCCAGCCCGAACTGCCAAGCCATGTCTTCCCTGGACCGGAAACAAGCTTCCGAGGACCAGTTTCTGGCATTCCAGCCGTCTTCAGCCCGGCTTGCTTGAATCCAGTGGCAAAGTGAGCAAGGGACTCACGTCTGAGCATACCCTGCCACACTTATGGCGGCAAAAAGCGGTACAAAAGGGGGTGGTGATGGATGGAGCATCTGAATCAATCAAACACTCACACCCAGTCAAAAGATCTGGGTTTAATCCATCACCGTTCTTTAGCCCACTCTGCCACCCCAGTTCAGACATGGCTATATGCAAATCAGTCTGACCCTGTGCCTCATGGGAACAGTCCAGCCCAAACTGCCAAGCCATGTCTTCCCTGGACCGGAAACAAGCTTCCGAGGACCGGTTTCTGGCATTCCAGCCGTCTTCAGCCCGGCTTGCTTGAATCCAGTGGCAAAGTGAGCAAGGGACTCACGTCTGAGCATACCCTGCCACACTTATGGCGGCCAAAAGCGGTACAAAAGGGGGTGGTGATGGATGGAGCATCTGAATCAATCAAACACTCACACCCAGTCAAAAGATCTGGGTTTAATCCATCACCGTTCTTTAGCCCACTCTGCCACCCCAGTTCAGACATGGCTATATGCAAATCAGTCTGACCCTGTGCCTCATGGGAACAGTCCAGCCCGAACTGCCAAGCCATGTCTTCCCTGGACCGGAAACAAGCTTCAGAGGACCGGTTTCTGGCATTCCAGCCGTCTTCAGCCCGGCTTGCTTAAATCCAGTGGCAAAGTGAGCAAGGGACTCACGTCTGAGCATACCCTGCCACACTTATGGCGGCCAAAAGCGGTACCAAAGGGGGTGGTGATGGATGGAGCATCTGAATCAATCAAACACTCACACGCAGTCAAAAGATCTGGGTTTAATCCATCACCGTTCTTTAGCCCACTCTGCCACCCCAGTTCAGACATGGCTTTATGCAAATCAGTCTGACCCTGTGCCTCATGGGAACAGTCCAGCCCGAACTTGCCAAGCCATATCTTCCCTGGACCGGAAACAAGCTTCCGAGGACCGGTTTCTGGCATTCTAGCCGTCTTCAGCCCGGCTTGCTTGAATCCAGTGGCAAAGTGAGCAAGGGACTCACGTCTGAGCATACCCTGCCACACTTATGGCGGCCAAAAGCGGTACAAAAGGGGGTGGTGATGGATGGAGCATCTGAATCAATCAAACACTCACACCCAGTCAAAAGATCTGGGTTTAATCCATCACCGTTCTTTAGCCCACTCTGCCACCCCAGTTCAGACGTGGCTATATGCAAATCAGTCTGACCCTGTGCCTCATGGGAACAGTCCAGCCCGAACTGCCAAGCCATGTCTTCCCTGGACCGGAAACAAGCTTCCGAGGACCGGTTTCTGGCATTCCAGCCGTCTTCAGCCCGGCTTGCTTGAATCCAGTGGCAAAGTGAGCAAGGGACTCACGTCTGAGCATACCCTGCCACACTTATGGCGGCCAAAAGCGGTACAAAAGGGGGTGGTGATGGATGGAGCATCTGAATCAATCAAACACTCACACCCAGTCAAAAGATCTGGGTTTAATCCATCACCGTTCTTTAGCCCACTCTGCCACCCCAGTTCAGACATGGCTATATGCAAATCAGTCTGACCCTGTGCCTCATGGGAACAGTCCAGCCCGAACTGCCAAGCCATGTCTTCCCTGGACCGGAAACAAGCTTCCGAGGACCGGTTTCTGGCATTCCAGCCGTCTTCAGCCCGGCTTGCTTGAATCCAGTGGCAAAGTGAGCAAGGGACTCACGTCTGAGCATACCCTGCCACACTTATGGCGGCCAAAAGCGGTACAAAAGGGGGTGGTGATGGATGGAGCATCTGAATCAATCAAACACTCACACCCAGTCAAAAGATCTGGGTTTAATCCATCACCGTTCTTTAGCCCACTCTGCCACCCCAGTTCAGACATGGCTATATGCAAATCAGTCTGACCCTGTGCCTCATGGGAACAGTCCAGCCCGTACTGCCAAGCCAAAAATGGTCTACCACCGGGCATTCCCATGCTAAGTGAAGAAAGGAGGCATTGTGTGCTCCACATCTACAGCCCCACACATATTCAGAGATGCCCATGTGGTATAGATGGGCAGGGGTTCAGTGCATCTGGTGGAGAAAGCAAAGATGCAGCAAGCACAGTCTATTATGGGGGAGAGGACCACACCTGGGAAAGTCAAGACAAGAATTACTGTCTTCTTCTCCACTATATTAAATAAACAAATAAAATATCAACCGTTAGTGTTTCCATTATGGGACCTTGAATCGTTCTCTTCATGGAAAAATGGATTTGTTGGCTTACACAAACCACCAATGGGAAACATCCTTTACGACGCAACTTTTACTACGCAGTACCTTTACAACGCAGGATTTACAACGCAAGTCATTACAACGACTTGCGCTGGAGGGCGCTGTAGGATAGGTAATAGTTTAATTTACTATCCAAAACCTTCCCTACTATCCACGGGGACTGGAGTTGGAATAGTAAATTAAACTATTGAGGAAACTATCCTGAATGCATCCAATAAGTCAAAAACTTTATTCATCATAGTAAATGACATGTCTAACCCTGACTGCGCAAATAATACGATTCTGGCCTCACAAGAGCTATGTGATAGTTTGGCAGTGTTTTTTGAAGATAAAATCATTAAAATTTTAACTGGGCTAAATACTCCTAATGAAGGAGAGAAGGATAGTGAAGCAGATACTCAGGTTTTGCCTAGTAGCAGTACCCCATGAAGGAACCAACAGAGAACTTATGCCGACTCTGAAGATCTTTCAGATCCCTTCACAAGAGGAGTTTAACATAATTGCAGCTGGTATCTCCTCAGGGGGAAACATCCTTTACGACGCAACTTTTACCACGCAGTACCTTTGCAACGCAGGATTTACAACGCAAGTCATTAGAACGACTTGCGCTGGAGGGCGCTGTAGGATAGGTAATAGTTTAATTTACTATCCAAACCTTGCCTACTATCCACGGGGACTGGAGTTGGAATAGTAAATTAAACTATTCACTATCCAGCGCCCCCCAACGCAAGTCGTTGTAACGACTTGCGTTGTAAAACCTGCGTTGTAAAGGCATGCGTGGTAAAAGCATGCGTTGTAACGACATACATGCACCACCAATATAATACCTTCATACGTTAACACTATTATTGTTTGTATGGAAATCTCTAGCAAATGGAGTGGCTTCAGCTTTCAATTGTCTCCATTTGTCTTGGTCAGCAATGCAGGTCCCAATACTGCATAGCCAGGGCAAGCAAGTATCCAGCTCTGCAGATGATAAAACCACTTTGTGGAGTAATAATAAAAAGTCAGAACTGATCATTCTCGTAATATATTAACAAAGGGCATCTGAGCTCTACAAATAAGCCTGTTGGTTGCATAGAGGAAAGCCTGCACACACCATTAAGGTGCAAATCGGACACCATATACTTCAATATGAGGCGTGAAAAATGTGTGACACCCTTTCTGTCTTAGAAAGGGGAAATTTGCCACTAACTATGTGTCATTCCTTTTTCAGAAATAACGAATCAATACAAACGTATGTATAACACGCATGTTTTAGAGTAAACAGCGTAGAATGTTTTTTACTGTTTATTGAAATTGCACACCCTAAATAGGGGCTCATAGGAGTGGTAAATACAGGGCTGGTCCCTGTATGGCCCTGATGAAAAGCCTTGGGGAGCTTGAAACATGTTGACCGCACACTGATTTAGCCCTCATAAAAGGTTAAATTGCAGTGTCACCCCCCTTTTTTAATATACCAACCTAGGAGCTAAATAAATTTGTTGAGGCCCACTCGCACGGTATTTTTAATCACTCACACCCACTCCACCACCATCTCACTCACATCACACATAGTCTTTCACAACAGAGTGCTCCTGCGTATTTCGCTAGTCGCAGCACGCCCCTTTTCGTAGAGAACTGGGATGGCCCCAATGATGAAGCATGTCACCATGGGGAAACCCCGGTGAGTGAGGGGACACTAGAAAGAAATTTTTCTTTCTCATTGGTTTGTACTGACAAAATCTGATCAGTGACCATCACACAAGCTAGGTCTCTGAATCCAGTACATTTGATTCCTACTATTTATACTACATTATTTGGAGGCCGACCTAGCCTTGTCTAACCTCCTTCTCCCTCCCCTTTTTTGCATTTTGGTTGCATAGAGGTGAACATTAAAAGGAACTGTGTGATGCATTTCAGAAGAACCCAAATATGCAGCAGCGTTATATTTCATAATGCAGTCCCATGGGCAGTAAATGATAGGCCTCCTCTGCACAATAATTCAAACCAGGGTATGGACTGGTGGACATTGCTTTCCAGGGGGGAGGCCTGGGACAGCTCAGGGGATCTTGTTGTGATTGCTGAAAAATATTCTTATCTAGCTTATCAACCATTAAAGTGGACATTTACTCTCTAAGTCATGGCTGTGAATTCTTACCTATGTGACAGCAGCCATGAACTCTGTTTTCTTCGTGAGGAGTTGCAGTCCAACACCTATGGGTGATGATGTCTATTCAAGCACACATATTTCAATAGGAGGCTTCTACTAGGAAAAATCAAAACTCACTAGTTTATTGTTTTCTTAGAATGCCCAGGGATTAGCCTGACTGCACTGGTTAATATGAAACATTAATGGACAATGGAGTAGACTGGTGATGGTAATAAAGTTTGACCGAAACATTTCCAACAGACAGGTTAATAGGAATTCTTGAATTTCTTGCAGAAGTGGAAAGAAATTTTCATATGTAGAACTGGATTTCGTATAAAAGTTACAAAGACATCTGCAGTCAGGCGTAAAGGCACATGTAAATAAGATGGTATAATGGAGAAAAATAGCAGCATATTGCTGTTGCTTACAGATATCAGGTCAGCAATAAAATATATTTGATTTTCAAAATAATACTTAACTTAGAGTATCTGCCGCATATATTAAGGTGTTTGCCTGATACATTATATGTTATTTTCTCTGAGGTAAAACTTAGTTTACTTTACATTCCGGTGCTCCCCTTTCCTGCCTCGCAAAATCAATTTTTCCATTTATTGAAAAATGGTGCATGGCAGACTGCAGCAGTTTTTCGAAAATGTAAAAGTGTTCTTAAGTTCAGTGACATTCATTACCATTTTCCTAAACAAGTGTAAATGACCTGATACCACTGGACTATCAAGTTAAAAATATTATGGTACTAAATCACCATCGCCTAAATTTTGACATCCAAAATATTGTGAAGGTATGTATATGGCTATGTGCAGATGCACTATTCTTAACTGCAGATGTATCTCGCTTAACACTATATATATCTTGAAGAAACATACATGTGGATCTAAGAATACTACATCTATCCGTGGATGTACCCACTTACCTTCATGATAAATTGCTTCTTGATATTAAGGGCACAATATTCTGGCATCTCAATATTTTTGTATTTGGTATTCTGACCTACAACTGTAAATCAGAAAGCTGTCTCTTGATCCCCATGAGCAACCCGTAACTGTATTGAACAGCCATAGTTCTTTGTCAGCCTCTTTATTTCTTAGCATGGTCAATAAAACATTTGCTGAGGTTTCTACTATTCCTCAAGGGTTGAATACCATGGCAGAGGGAGACCTTGGAGGCCAGTTGGAAGTGAGCAAAGCAAAGAGGAAAAAATAAAAATAAAACATATGCGATCTTCTGTAACATTTGTAAATTATGCCCGAGTGAAGTTAATTGTTTGAACTGTGCCTCACAAATATAGTTTCAAATAATACACATTAGTATTTGCTTGTGTGCTTGTATGTTTGGATGTTTATTCTATCACATTTGTTCAGAGATTGATTTTCCTATGAGTGTGTCCTTTGAGCTTCTGAGAGGGAGTTTCAGTCGTCTCCCATGCTAAAGCAATCACTTACACTATATTGGTGTGTGGTCAGAGCAATTAACCCCTTTTTCTCTCACTAGAAATGCTCGGTGAAGTTCCCTTTTTTCAGTAAGATAATCTACATATCCTTGACAAGTACTGCAGTAATGACACATTTCAATAAAATTTTGGCATTTTGCAGTTTAGAAATGACAAATGAGAGAGAAGATTTTTAATGTTTTCGTGGTTATCTCCATCACTGATAAGTGTGCTTAATGGCTTTGCGCTATTGTTTTTTTGTCTTTTGTTCAAAGAATGTTTCACCAGACTACTTGTTAAAGTCACCTCTCACCTTTGTATATTCCATTCCAGCCACCAACTTGAACATTTCCTTTTCTGTCCTCTAAATGCGCTCCATGGTCAGAGGCAAAGTAGACCAGCGTATTGTTCTTCAGTCCTTTTTCGTCTAGAGAATTGAGAATTTTCCCTGTTTGAAAAAATGCAATTTACATGTTAGATTGAAGGTGCAGCCAAAATAGGCATCTAAATTTTGCATGAAATGCAAAAAATACCCTCGAACAATTCTTTATGATAACCAATTGAATGAATCATCTTAAGTAACTTGCCCTCTTAACCCCTTGGCGCTAGGGGGGAGGGGGGCCGTGCAGCACCGCCATGCTCGTGACGGAACCACTCCGTCACGAGCCGCGGTGGCGCTGTGCTTGTGATGGAATGGTCCCGTGACGGCCCCACCCGCCTAATAGAACGCTCAGCGCAGGTGCGAAATCAGCACCGCACGGCGCGGCGGCCGGGCCGTGACCGAACCATTCCGTCACCAGCACAGCACCACCGTGGCTCGTGACGGAATGGTTCCGTCATGAGCATGCAAGGGGTTAAAAGACATCTGTACTTAGCTTGTACTAAACCACAATCATTCTTTCAAGAGGTGTTATAGATCAAGTGCTCTGTCTACAAAGTGGTTAAAACTGCGCACCAATGTTTTGTGACCAGTAAATTATTGTGAGCCCACCTATGGGCCAATAGGCCAGTTCATAAAATAAGGGCATCGTAGTGGGTTGCAGACCAATCTGCCTAATGAATATGAATTACAGAAATATATGACCCAGTACGATTGGCTGCAATCACAGGGATGATGGTCTGCAATGGTGAGCAAAGCACCATGCCTGCAACTACTTAAAAAAAAAAATGCTTTTTAACAAATGTTTTTAATGCAGCTCGATTTCTATAAAGGATAAGGGCCTCATTTAAAAAAATGAAGTTTTGTTTTCATAGAAGTTTCAAAGAGAGTTGATAGTGATCCCCTGACCCGCTTCCTACTTCCCCAAAACTTTTACACTGCAAAAGCTGTTATTACTGTTCTTAAAAAGAAGAGGGAACCCTGCAATCTTTGCCAGAATTCTGCTCTCTGCTCCCCAGTAAAAGATCTGCACTGGAGAGTTGGGGATGAGGTCTATTCCCCCGCTGCTCATAACGTAGGCTGGTGCAAAGGCATTAATAGGGCCCATGGCAGCGGATCGCCATCACAATTAGACCCCAGAGGGTGTGGCTTGTCCTGCTATTAAGATCAATGCCTTTATTGTTGCAGTCCTGCCTATGCCGGAATCTGAAACAGGGAGCCTTAATACTGTGCTATCTGCAGTGCCGTGGTCTACCTGGGCTGCTGATGTCCATCTGATTTTGTTGTAGCGCTGGATCACATTATTGGAGGCATGTGGCCAGCACAGCGGCCAGTCAGCTGCTTGCCCGCACCTCCAGGTACCATAGGGGAGTTTGAACGTATAGGGGAAAAAAAGAGACACAAAATGGCTGACCATGTTCTCCGAGGCCCATCACACAAACCAGTCTACTTCATGTTACTGTCGAAGAAATGTCATTGAGACAATAAATCACTCTCGTTGTCCTCTGTTTATTACCTGCTGGGATTAGAGGCAAGACATTGGCAGATGGGGTGTGGGAAACTGGGACAGCCATTTGACTCACTGACTCTTACCATCCTAGTCAACTAAAGATCACCCAGGAAACAGATTGCAGAGGGAAGGACTATACCGGCTTCCATTTACATTTCTTAATGATCTCCTTCCATTTATGAGGTGAAGAACCGGTGCACCAGTGACCTGACAGAACACCACTGGCCCCTTTGACTGACCTTGATCGGAGTGCAGATCCACCACCTCGTGTTCTTAAGATAAAGAGCTTAGCAATTTCACTCACTGCAAGCACAGGAACATTGAGGAAAGACAAATCAGATGGCCAAGCACAGTAGGCCAAGACTGACATATATGTCAAGTCATCTCAGGGAACCACTTAGCAGAAGGTCACACTTAGATAAAATGGTTGTGGATGGCTCAAACTACACTGCCTCAGCAAATGCAATCCTGAATGTGTCCTAATACCTGTGCCTCCCTGTAGGGGAACTGGTCAAGGGGATTTGATAGCTCTCTCCTTTTTAAGGATCTTTGTAATGTGGATGATTGTGTCACAGAATCAGGAGCCTGCATTCCACTAACAGAAGACACTGTCACCCAATTACGGTATAAAGTGACTCGCCATCAGTCTCATCTTCTACAACACCATGTGCCTTGAAGAGAGAACTGAAGATTCAGAGGCGAGAGCACAAGTAACAGCCTCAGGATTGCTGGTATGTCACGGGAGTGGAAGTATCCGGCCTGAACAATCTCTCCTCTTGTAGCTCAGAACTGGGGTCCCACCCGAAACCCCAACCCCATTCTTTATTATCAAAAATGCATGAGGCACTACTCCGGAGCCCTCCCATCCATCCAGAATGCCACCTAGATGAAGAATAGTGAGAATTCTCAACCTTATGGAATATAATGCTATCTTAAGTTCTTCCTGCCAAAAAGGAGAGAGATTTTACAAAACAACCCATGTCATACTATTCCCAGACTATACAAGACTAGTCCAGCCCCAATGTAGAGATGAGAAAAGATCTCCAGGGAGTGGCCAGCAAACTCAAGGCATAGACACAATAGGGAAGCACTCTGGAACCCTAATGCCTTGATAGGGCATAATCAACATACCAGAGGAGTTTAGTTTAATCAATTGGAATATGAGCATCTTATATATAGACAAAGACGAAGAAGAAGGATGTAATTCAAAACTGGTGAGCCTCCCCATCGTTAATGCAAAGAACACTCTTAAAACATGACAGTTAATTGTCTGTTTATAACACCTTTTTCTTGATGAACTTTCATGCTGCCACTATCCAGTCTGCTCTCTGACCAGTGATTATTCATTTCTGTTCATATCATATTTGCTACCTCCTCTCTTTCTGTTGTTGCTCAACAAGATCACTGATTAACAATAGTCAATTTACAGCTATTCCATGTCTTAATAGTAAGCCTGGGATAAATGTAAATGATGCTGGTGTAATTTACGTATATTCAGGAATTATGTGACACAAGGACACATTCAAGCTAAAATATAGCACTAAATGCCAGATTTGCTTTTTGCATAATTATATGCAATTTTGCGTAATTTTCCTGATATCACATCATTATGTGAAAGCCAATTATATGAATATTGTACTGTGTCTAATTAATAGATAGAGGTCTCTCCTCAATGTCAACTGTACGTAGGCTTAGAATATAAGTTACACGAGTAGCATGTCACTTTCCACCTGCCATACCATTGCTGGGATGGACTAGGTTTAGTAATGCACTTTAGTAAATATAAACCAGTGGTCTATGCTAGCCTTTTTGATGCACAGCACTGATGCCTCCTTGAAAGTAAACACTAGCTATTAAACCACTGGACACCTGGATAATAATGGGAAGTCTGATACAGGGTCTAGACTGGGGTGGAGGGAAAGACAACAGTATGTCATTATGAGCAGACAACCTGCTACTATATGCCATATTCCTCAGATGGACATGCCAGATGCTTAACGAAAACCTTTGAATTTTGGTATGGCCTGGAGCCTACAAGTGGGAGAAATTGGTTATCTACCCATTACAGGGAAGAGACTTAGAAGTAAATTGACAAACCAGACTAGAAATAGCCCAAGAAAGCTTTCAGTACTCATGGATGAACCACATCAATGACCCACAACGAGTTTTGGACTTAAACCTAATACCCCTGCAGAGGTCTACCTGAGATGACCTAATCAATGGAAACTCCCTTCCTATTTCAGTTGTAGGAAGAGTAGCCCAACTTACAATGGACTGCCTCCCAAACTGTTATACGTCCAGTGGAATTACCCCATTGAAAATCCACAGGGTTTTTTCCACAAGGTGCATGAATACTCCCCAAGCTTCCTATGGGCCCATAGACGCACAGACTGATAATTGAAAATTTTGAACAATCATGCTATGGTGGAGCATTGGTGATGGCGAACATGCAGCGGAACTACTGGGTGTCTTCATTGATGGTGCTCAATGAGTGGGTAGTTGGTCAACAAGATGACCTGGCCGCATGGGTGGGGTTGGAGGGATGGATGGAGCAAGTCATACTTTTTGCCATCTATAGAGGGCAGGTGCCACTGACTCTCCCCAAACCACACAGGTGGCCTTCGATTGCTGGGCTAGTTTGATTACTTGGGACAGTCGAGTGAACATGAACAAGAGATGCCACAGGACATTGGGATGTATAAGAATACTTAGTGTAGGTGATGTTTGGGACCATGATCACATGATGCCCATCCTAGAAATATCCAAAGAATTTGAGATGAATGAGTCGCACTTTTAGAAACAGCTCCAATTATGACATGCACTAGTGTGTAATCAAAGGGTGCAGATTGATCGCCTAGAGTCCAACCCACACAAAGAAAAATGAACACTTGGACTACTGGATGGAATAAAATCTCTTAGATGCATGACAGTCTGGCATTTAATCCTCTTGACAAGGTAATTGAAGTGAAACAAAAAGGGAGACAGATGTAGGTCGATTAGACAGCAGTGATTGGTAAGAAACTAATATGGCAACCCCAGTTAAAGATTTTAGCAAATCTCTGATTTAATTTCTATACATGCAAAGAGTATATATTCTTTCAGAGCACATTTGGAAGAGCAGTAGAAATCTCTTACCATAACACTTAGATGCCATACTGTGGAAGGGGATTTTTTTCCATGTGACCTTGATATGCAAATTGATGAAAAAATACTGGACTTCTATATGCTAAATCCTGACACGAGTCCTCCAACTACCTATGGCTTTGTCCTCCAAATCAGCACCAGAGACAATCAATAGGAAAGGAGGGTTTCCAACTGTGCGCCAGGACTCTCATTGGTCTTGGGTTTTTTTTAGCCATAGGGGTAATTGCTAAATATTGGATATGCTACACTGCCCCCCTGTTTATGAGTGGGTCCATGAAAGGAGCAAGGATAGAATAATGGAAAACCTTTACAGCAAGCAAAAAAACACCACTTCAAACATGCCAATATTTGGGGCCCCTGGATGACTCTCTTTAGCATTGCCTTGTGAATCATCAATGTTTTTAAGCAGAGAATGTAACCTTTGTGTGTATTGTGCGGAGTGGTTTGTTTGGCATTTGTGCCAGCCGCCATGTCAAACATGAAGTCGGTGTTGTTATACCACAGCATATTTACACTAGCTTTTATGAAAATATCAATAGTAAGAGTTATAAAATGAAGAGGACATTATTGGATTTGTGATGTATTCCTATAGGTTCTGAATCGATCCCCCTATTCCTGACCCTATTCTGGTTAAACAAACCAACAAGTTAACTAGCAGTCAGCCCATGAGGCAGAAAACCCCCATGATGCAGATACCGTTATCTGACGCAGTCACACTACGGCACAGGAACGTGTTATCTGATTAGGTCATAACGCTTGCGATCTAATTAGACAAGCGATATTCCTCCAGCCCCTGATAAGGCATACGGAGTTCTCATAACAAATCAAACCTATGACAACCTGGGCAAAACCCTGCGGCCATTGTTTTGATTTCACCGAGAACTTCAGTAAAAGAATGTGCTAACGAGCAAGTCGTATGACATCCTTATTGACGTATCTATGTCCATCCTGACGTCAATCTCGGCACCTTAAAGGTATAAATATTACCGATATTGCCCTATGCAAACACACGCGTGGTGACGAGACGGAGCAGCCATACTTGCCGAAGCGAAGAGCAGAGCAGACCCCGCTGGCGCAGCCCCGCCTTCCTGACGCGCTGAGAGAAGCTGCTTTCTCCTGCCGAGAAATCCAGCACCGGCGTTTCTGGGTAGCCCTCGCAGGCAGCCTGGAATATCGAGACCAGAGACGAGAGATACCATCCCTCATTCAACCTAGATTCCAGGTACAGAACTGAATAACCCCTCACAGAGAATTCTTTAGTTATTCACTTGGCAAAAACAAACTTAACTTAAACTGTAACTTTCTATTCCCGCCCACGTATTAGACTTAGGTCAGGTACACGGGTAGGCGTATTTAGAAACACCAGTTGAGTACGTTTAGTCAAATGTATATGTGTATATAGTATATTTTATTCATTTTAAAACATCTTATGGCTTAGAAACCATATCAATGTTTTTACAGTATTATTTTATACTATTGCTTTTAATGTATGCACTTTACTTAACTATAAGTATTGCAATAATATCGATCCATTTCTCTTGTATGAGAAAAGAGACTGATCAATAAATAACACCTTTTTATTGAACACGCCCGTCTCTTCCTTTTCTCTACAATCTGATGAGACTAAGAATGCACGTACTGACTGAGTAAAATAAATTGCCTTTTGTTCACACGACTCTCGAGATTTACTCTTGATTAGGGGAGAGCAAAGTTGTCATGTTCTATGGTTGTCAGAAACTAAATCCCTTCTTGTCTAATCAGGGAAGTTAAGTCCTCCTTGAACATTCGAGAAAGTTTCTAGTGAACTCTGAGCTAAGCTGGCAAACCCAAAACTTTAAGTCTAGTATCGACAGTAGTAGACCTAGTTAACGTCTGGCCTAGGCCTTTACTGCTGTAGGTATTATTCCAATGCGCAGAGCCTATTGGGATGATAGGAACTACACTACATGGCGCCCAACGCGTTTGGAAAGGGCGATAAAACTAACGTAAGACATTTAGAGTAACTCAGTCGTGCTTTCTCACTCAGACCCCTTTTCCCAAATACTCCAAAGACGTCTGGAGTGGGTGAAATGTAATATCCGCCAAACCTCGCAGGAAGAAACTCCTATGTATGGTACTTGGTTTAGTCAACGTTGAAGGATAAAAACAGTTCCAAAATATTGTGCATCTAATCTTTGTTTCCATAAGAAACCTGATCTGCAAACAAACAAAATAACCTTTTGGACAGTAACATGTCAGACAATGAGGATGAAAGAGAGGCAGTTAGATTAGCAACTGAACTCGCAGCAGCTGATGCTACCATGCAAGACGCAGACCCGGATATAATACTCATCCCGGTCATCAAAAGGAAATCTATAACCATAAAACTTATAGAAAATGGACTGACACCTAGAGGTGGCACAGTCATATTCGTAATTGAGGCACACGAATATCGGCAGACAGAGGTATACTATTCATGGATAAATTTTCCAGCAGCAAATCCTGTAACAAAGTACTTCCACTATTACAAAATAGAGGAACCTCCTGAAACGTACACTCCTTTCGAGGAGGTGGAAGTACCACTCAAATTTCAAGAGCATTTGCTCTTATTTGATGGCGCCCTAAAACACAATAATCACATCACCAGGCTCGGTCCTTTAGGTAGACCAGGAGCAACGTGGCCGGTCCTAGCCGGATACACACCACATCCAGACATCAATGGGATGTCTGCAGCAGAGCTGTTAACACAGCTAAAACAACTAATAAAAATACACAGACAATTAGTCCAATATGTGATGCGGACTTCAACAATTCAGCCAGCGATTAAACTCCCACAGCTGACCCCTCACCAGGGGAACACAAATAAAATTACACCACAGAACATCCAGTCCTGCCTAGGTAAAGTACCGGCTAAACGGGAACAAATACCATTCTGGCTAGCGCAGAAAATCACCCAAATAGAGGCGGTGTTTCCAGACACCACCCCGCTAGAAAAGCACAGGATTCTGACTATCTGTCTTCCAATGGGAATCGCACCACACATTGAGGACTGTGACACTTGGGGTACAGTCTTTGCTTCCATCTACACAAAAACGCACGGTGTTCCATCCATTTCGGTAATACCAGATGTGCTAAAACAAATTCAAGATGAATATGGTCCTGAACCCGCTTTAACTCTTGGTATGAAATTACTAAAAGACTTCAAGCAGGTCTCGGCTATACTATTAGCCAACATAAAAGGAGAAGCAGCAAACGTGGCGATCCGCCAGAGGTTAAAAGAGACAGATATAGCAGACCAACCAGCTGAAATTGCCAGAATCATAGAAAAATCCTATGAGGAACTAGGTAGAGATAGTTTAGGTGGAATACCAGTAAAACCGCAACTAATTGAAAGTCCTGAAAAAATATTTTTTAATAATAATTCTACATCACCAAAAAAGAACTGGGATGGAAACAAACAATCCAATCCTAAAGAAAAGAAATTCCAGTCCCGAGGAAGGTCTCCTAGGCGAAGAGAAAAATCTCCGAACCAAAGACGCAGGTCACCACAGAGTGACCCCTCTGGGAAAAGATATAACCTTAGAAATAGGGATAATATTAAAAAGCCTGATAGATATCAAGACATTGATACACGTCCCTCTCAATCTTTTCAGACTTCCTCGCAGAAATCGGAAAGAAGAGGACGATCAGAACAAAGAGAAGAGCACACCAAGTCCAAAGACAAGGAACCTGCTCAGCTAAAAAAGAAATTACAATTTCCAAAAAAGAAGGTAGCCAGTATCAAGGTAGTTAACAATGCCGAGAATACTGAGGACACAACTGAAAAACGGGGAATGGGCTCAGACAATGCTAGACAGCGCAGCAGAAGTGAGCATAGCTCGCAAAGTCCTTATGAATCATCTGGAGACAGTGGACACGAATGAATATCTTCAAGTGGAAACTGCGGACACCAGAGTTAGCAAACCTCACAAAATATACGAAATAACATTGCGTATAGAGGGAGATAAGACTAGGAAAATAAGGGGACTATTTTGGGATAATCTCTCCAAGGGCTATGATATCCTTCTAGCTGAAAAAGACTGGCCACCAGAGTTTGTCAGGGAGTGCCCTCATGGCGAAGAAGTAATTATGCCTGCCTTCTCAAATCATATCCCAATTCATAAAAAATACACACTTGCTAGAAAGTGGGCAGTGGCTCTAGCTCCTGCTTTATATAAAAATCACGTGGGATGGGATGAGGACTCTCCTCCTCACAAAATCCAGTTAAAATTACAACCTACTGCACAAAGGCAGTACCCAATTAAGCAAGAAGCTAAAAAACAGGTAAATGAAATACTTGAACAGCTAGAATACCAGGGGGTGATTGAAACTTGCACCTCACAAATGAACAACCCTTTGTTTCCGGTCTCCAAACCAGACAATTCATATCGTCTAGTTTTGGATTACCGACACCTTAACACATGTTGCAAAACTTTTGCAGTGCAAAACTCACATAGTGCTGCACTAATGAATAACATAGTGCGCAAAAAATACAAAACAACATTAGACATCTCTAATGGAATCTTTTGTCAAAACATAGCACCAGAGAGCAGATATTTAACTGCATTCTCAATAAATGGCACTCAAAAACAATTCTGTCGGTTAGCCCAGGGGTACAAGAACAGCCCGGGAGTATTCTCAGCGAGAGTAACAGAATTACTACAAATATATGATGATGAAGCATTATCTTATGTCGATGACATTTACTTAACAGATGATGACTTGGAGACTCACTTGAAAAGAGTGAACACCATAATACTTGGGTTCGCTGCAGAGGGTTACAAATTCAACTTTAAAAAATCCAGAATTGCCCATCTGACAGTCCTGTTCTTAGGATATGAATTATCAAGTGAAGGCAAAAGCCTGGCTGACAATTTCCTAGAGAAATGTGCCGTAATCCAAGCACCTAGAACACTAAAAAACCTACAGTCGATTCTAGGCTTCCTAAATTTCGGAAGAACATACATTGTAAATTACGCAGAAAGGGTCAAACCCCTTTATGATCTGATAAAACCAGATTTTAAAAGATCCAATTGGACTCAAATACACACAGAAATTTTGAGATCCCTACAAACAGACATGCTAATTAAAACAAAATTAGAAACACGTGATAACACACGCAATCTTGTGATTGGAGTCATCCCAGGGAGATGCGGATTCACATACCTAACCTCTAATGAGGGAGAAAAGGTACCAATTGCATTCAAATCACACTTGTACACTAAGGCTGAAATGAAATTCAGCCCAACGGAAAAAATTCTTACCGCAACACAGACAGCTATAGCAAAAGAACGAGCCCTGGCACAAGGTAAACGAATAATAATCGTGACACCAATACCAGCCCTAGAGGCGGTAACAAAGGCAAGCATTCCAAATGCTAAAGCACTCCATCCGAGATGGATACAATGGGCTAATTCTCTTGCTGCAACAGACGTGGCGTACGAATTTGATCCTTACTTAAAAACACAAGAATTTCTCCAATATGAATTTGAATGTCCTCAGCCGACCGAAATTCTGCCTCTAGACCACTACGGCTGTATAATATATACAGACGGATCAGCACAACCCGCAGTGGGGGGTAAGCAAGCTTACAGTGCTGCGTGCGCGATCGTTAAAGGTCGCTGGCACGAAGGAAAATTTAAACCAGCAATCACTAAAACACAATCTTTAGGAGATTGTACAGCTCAGCGAGCTGAACTACTGGCGTTCAAGATGGCGCTTGAAAATACCGATCGAGAATTCCCCACACTCATAGTGTGCGATTCGTATTATTGCGTTCAGTCTTACAATGAATACTTGCAGATCTGGCTTCAGAATGGTTTCAAGGATGCGAAAGGTGGCACAATCAAGCATAAAATGCTCTGGGAACAAGTAGTTCTTTTACAAAAAGAACTACCAAAGACTCACGTGATACATATGCTGAGTCATCAACGTGATGGCGTTCACGTTGCAGGGAATTCATTGGCTGATGAGGCCGCGAAGGCAGCTGTGCAAACGGCTTCCGTAGCTGCCATCACCCGGTCAAAAACAAAAATAGACAGCGAAATATTACAAGCTGTCAGCGCTTCAGAAAAGGATCCGATAGAAACACTCCCGAAAGGCTTTCCAGTAAAATACTCATATATAACTGATGCAAACAATGTTCCTTTTGCTCGAATCCCTGGAGTGGGGGATAGGGCAATTCCAAACATGGAACATAGGTTAGGACTAATAATAGCGGCACACGAAGGGCTTGCTTCTATCCATGCTGGCGTCTCAGCCACAGTATCATTATTAAAACAGAGATACTGGTGGCCACAAATGAGAAGACAAACAAGGAACTATGTTCTAGAATGTGAAATATGTCAAAAAATGAAAGTATCAACGGTGAGACGTCCAGCGCAGACGCCCCTTCTAATCTCGGATAAACCATTAGCCTGTGTTTATCTAGATCACTGCGGTCCCTTACAAAGGGACGGTAACTATAAATATATCTTGGTCGCAGTGGATTCATGCACGAGATTCATATGGATGTGGCCCCAGCGAACGGCTGACGCCAGAACTGTTATAAAAGAATTGCGAGTCTTTATCGGCACATACGCAATTGGCATGCTGCATTCGGACCACGGTCCTGCTTTTAGCTCTAGAGCTTATAAGGAGGCCATGGTCAGCATGGGCGTGACATTGCGGTACTCTTGTCCATTTCACCCTGAGGGGAACGGAATTGTTGAAAGAAAAAACCGTGACATAAAGCAATCTATAACGGCAAAGGTATTAGGTTCGGGACCTGGGTGGGTCAAACATCTAATAAGTGTCCAACGTAGTCTAAATAACTTGCCAAGAAATTCTCTGAAGGGATTCAGTGCGTACGAATTATTATTTGGAACTAGGATGTTGATCTCTGACATTGATAGTCAGACTTCAGTGGTAGAAGAAAAAAGCTTTGATATCAAAGACCGTTTGGCTATTTTGCAGGACTTAAACAAAACAAGAAAAGACCTGAGCAACATAAAGTTGAAACAACAGCCAACAACCACTGAAGAACCACCACCTGTCCCAGCAAGACCTGTCTGGATTCCAAAAGTCGGGGATCTAGTCAGGGAAAAGATCGCGGTAAAGAAGGAATTTGGGCCTTCTTACAGAAAAGCAGTTCCTGTCTTGTCTGTCAACGGGACAAGATCAGTTGTGCTACCGCCACTTGCTGGAAAAAAGGAGAACCGAGTTGTATCCATCGACCTGGTAAAACCACAACATGTGGCCGATAACAAACAGTAGGCCAAGTGGACTCCCAATAAGTAGCAGAACACCAAGGTTTGCTACCAGTACAGAGGTCCTAACGAAGAGGCTCATCACATTCGAAACGCCTACAGAAGAACAACAAGGACTATGCAACAATACAATAGAACTCAGACCTCTGAAAACCCAAATAAAAACATTTAGCAGAGACACACCAATCTATAATGAAGTACCAAGTGAAAATGCAAGAAACAGAAATCCTGAACCAATTGGAACAATTGACAGAACTGCATCCGGCTACTTCATAAACTTCAATGATTCCTCTGAAGGCTTCAGTGAATCAAAGACACAGCCATCATCAAAAACCTTTAAAGATAAAGCTAAAGAACTTATGAAACAACTGAAAGAAACATATCTGTTTTCCCCATGGATTGAATTTTGGGTGGGTTTTGGTGCATTTATCCTCATACTTTGGCTCATCATGATACTAACTTTGGGACGCTTCATTGAGGGAAAATATGCAAAAATGGACACAGCAAGTCAGAAAATCAACTTGATCCTCAAACCACACACATCTTCACACATCGAGAAAAGAGAACTTTCTTCAGTCAACTTCACAGCCAATCCGATACCGGGTGGGGTAGCCTGGGACAACACTGACTATGAAATTTATGGTCCGGTCGAAATCCTGAAATATCCACACCAAATTAAGATCTCCTTGAGTGACTTTGTAAAACCAAGCTCATTTGCTGATGATTGGGACTTCGAAAGCATTAATAATATGATGTCTGACTTAGTAATGTCTGCTAAATTTACCAAACATGATTATTTGCAGGGTTCTACAAATTATGATAGTATGTACTGTTATAACCACTATGGTAACCATTTTTTACATAGATCTGCACAACCTAGAAATGGTTTACATTATAATCAATGGGAACATTGTGCAACCCCTCCAAAAGGAAGCTCAAGGACCTTCTATGACAAATATTCATACTTTTCAGGTTTTAACACAAGTAATGCTGAAGCATTCTATTTTAAATTGTCAAACAAGACAGGGACAAAGACCATGATAACCAACACAAAATTGATATATTCAGACTCATTCTTTGAACAAATGAATACTTTTGGTTTTGATTATTGGGACAAAAATGTTGAATTGAAAAGTGTTTGGGGTACAAAAGAATGGCAAGTGCAGGGTATAGAATCTTTGTTTAGAGCCTGCATGATCCCAGAACAAATGATATTTTTAAATGACACTGTTCAACAAACCACCTGTCTTGGCCTAGCCAAAATCAAAGACTTAAATAAACAGTCTATTCCAAAGCCAACAATGCTCAGCAATAGCTCTACAGATGAAGAGATAGACGTAAATTATGTATTAAACCAAAACAGAACACATCCTGATTGGAAACAATGGTTGATCTGGCCCACAGATACTAATAACTGTCAAGACAGATTCCTGAATAAAACACAGGGGTTCAAAATGACCAGGCCAGACCCTATATATCCCCAAAGACATCACCCAGGGATAATAACCACCTACAGTGTGGGCAAATTATGCCTTCAATGGCTACAAACTTCCACACTGGCAGAAATTAAACAACACCTAACTTTACTTACTGATGGTGCTGACTTGCGTGATTTCATAATGGGACCGCGCAAACAGCGTCAAAAACGTTTCATAGCAGCCTCTGTATATGCAGCATACAATGAGGCCTGGAAGGTTACTCAAATTGAAACAGCAGAGAGAATACGGGAAATTGACCGTATTAATTTGGAGAAATCACTTTCTGTAGTGGACAATGGGTTAATGACTCTGTCCTCCAGAATTTTTTCTTTGGACAGCATTGTGTCTTCAGCAATCGACATATTGTCGCAAGACTTACTGTTATTACAACACGGTCAGTCACAATTGCGCTCTATTGTACAGCTTGGCTGGACGTTACAAAATCTGCGTTCAGGCTATGTGCCTTGGCGTTTAATCAACACAACGTCACTATTCCAAATCTTTAACCTTACTGATAGACAAATCAGTATGGCACAAAAGGGTGCTGATTATACAATCCTGAGCATTGAGAAACTCGAAAGATTACCAGTGACAATGTCAGAACGACCCGTCAGTGAATGGATAATACATGGGATAATAAATATTCCAATCTCAACCTTCAGGTTTCAATACTGCCAAAAATATATACAGGCTGGCATGTATGAGAAATTGGGAAAGGGGTACCTTAAAACAACATGGAACCTGCCCTATTCACATGCATGTGTCAGTAATAAAGGACAGAAAGTGTTTCTTAGTGGCAACAATTGTGCGATGTCACTAAGTGGCACACTTCTGTGTAACGGAATTAGTTTGCATGGAGCCTGTGAAGGGAATTCATACAACCTTTCATGTCACCAGCAAGGCGCACCTGCAACAGAAATAGAACCATTCTTTCAAAGACTCTATAATGGGAGTTACATTCTAATTGTAGACCGCAGATGTTGTAGTCTTATGCCCGGGACTCCTTATTTCGTAACTACGACTGCGAAGGTCAAGTGCTGTGGACGCTCGTTGTTCCCCAGCTCCTTTCCAGACAGGGAGGCAAGGGCATGGCCCAATTTGAAAATTACTTCTATTCGAATAGATACTTTAAGCAGAATGAAAACAGTGCTTCTTCAGACGCCTACAAGGCTCACGTCATCAAAAGAAACGTATGATCTACAAGTCGCAAGGACGACTGCAGAGATACATTCATTGTTATCAACTAATTCCCCCATACATTTCGCAGAAATCCTGAATGAAATCTTAAATATTTCTGATACCAATGGGGTCTCAAAGGTATTTAAGACAGTATTTTCGATGGCATTAACACCATTCAAAGCCATACTGGGTATTTTTCCAGATTTCGTCCATTCGATTTTTGGCGGACTTCCCCTGATCTTGGGACTAATTGCAGGAATCCTATTCTTAGTCCTTATTTTTCGTTATGGCAACCCATGTCACAAACAAAACTCTTGCGACAAGGGAAGAAACAATCCTAGCCATTGGATACCGGGACCAGATATCAAAAATCCTGGGACTCTCCCGGCTTAGAGACCTGAACATGACTTGGTTTCTATCATTTCGACCAATGTGGCAAAGATGTGTTTTACCTGTATTAAGGTGTCTGCTATGCGGAGAAGAATGCGTGTTAGACACCTGTCTGACGCTACAATCGGATGCGCCAATGGATGCAGAAACATTGTTGAGCCCGATCAAGGTTCATGCTTTGTGCTGCCCTCAAAGGCTACCAATCCTGATGACGGCATTCGTGGAAGCTTCACCACTACGATTGATGGGTAGTGAAGTTTAAGATGAAAGCAGCATCGATCAGGTACGACCTTCTGTCAGCAATGCAAATCAGAATGTCAATGGAGACAATCATGCACACGAATGCATGATTACACCTATTTCCGAGTTAGTGGAACTTTCCCAGGAAGCTGTTGACAGCTTTTTCGAAAGCCTAAATGATATGATGTTCTCACCAGAGCAGAAATAGAGACTTTTGAGCAAGCTCGCACACGGCGTTCCCTGAATTCGGCCTTCAACTTTAAAAATAAAGTCACATGAACAATTTTACCTCCAGTTCATGGACAGCAATTTTTCAGCAGCCCCAAAATCTTTTTGCATATTTTTCGGGACACTATCTTCTGCTTAAAGTAAGAACTATTCTTAGAGAACTAAGGTTTCTAAATTTTAGATAGCTTATAGACATTAGCTGCCCGCTGGTATATATTTTATTTATTCTGTGATGGAATGGTCTCGAACTTTTTTTCTGTATTAAGAGCCATTTCATGTGTAAATTCTCATATACCAAATAGCAATAATGTATACAAATGCGTGATTACTTTGGCATTATTCTACAGCTTGAGTGCATACAATACATATGACTGCAATTTTTCCGTATATTTGAAAATTTCAAAATGCATTTATGTATTTTGGGGTGGTAAGGTATACACTATACTCTATAGTATGTTGTACTATGTTATACTATGCATAGATTAGTAAATATGACCATAGTTAGTGTGGAGTGGGTGTGATGTATTCCTATAGGTTCTGAATCGATCCCCCTATTCCTGACCCTATTCTGGTTAAACAAACCAACAAGTTAACTAGCAGTCAGCCCATGAGGCAGAAAACCCCCATGATGCAGATACCGTTATCTGACGCAGTCACACTACGGCACAGGAACGTGTTATCTGATTAGGTCATAACGCTTGCGATCTAATTAGACAAGCGATATTCCTCCAGCCCCTGATAAGGCATACGGAGTTCTCATAACAAATCAAACCTATGACAACCTGGGCAAAACCCTGCGGCCATTGTTTTGATTTCACCGAGAACTTCAGTAAAAGAATGTGCTAACGAGCAAGTCGTATGACATCCTTATTGACGTATCTATGTCCATCCTGACGTCAATCTCGGCACCTTAAAGGTATAAATATTACCGATATTGCCCTATGCAAACACACGCGTGGTGACGAGACGGAGCAGCCATACTTGCCGAAGCGAAGAGCAGAGCAGACCCCGCTGGCGCAGCCCCGCCTTCCTGACGCGCTGAGAGAAGCTGCTTTCTCCTGCCGAGAAATCCAGCACCGGCGTTTCTGGGTAGCCCTCGCAGGCAGCCTGGAATATCGAGACCAGAGACGAGAGATACCATCCCTCATTCAACCTAGATTCCAGGTACAGAACTGAATAACCCCTCACAGAGAATTCTTTAGTTATTCACTTGGCAAAAACAAACTTAACTTAAACTGTAACTTTCTTTTCCCGCCCACGTATTAGACTTAGGTCAGGTACACGGGGTAGACGTATTTAGAAACACCAGTTGAGTACGTTTAGTCAAATGTATATGTGTATATAATATATTTTATTCATTTTAAAACATCTTATGGCTTAGAAACCATATCAATGTTTTTACAGTATTATTTTATACTATTGCTTTTAATGTATGCACTTTACTTAACTATAAGTATTGCAATAATATCGATCCATTTCTCTTGTATGAGAAAAGAGACTGATCAATAAATAACACCTTTTTATTGAACACGCCCGTCTCTTCCTTTTCTCTACAATCTGATGAGACTAAGAATGCACGTACTGACTGAGTAAAATAAATTGCCTTTTGTTCACACGACTCTCGAGATTTACTCTTGATTAGGGGAGAGCAAAGTTGTCATGTTCTATGGTTGTCAGAAACTAAATCCCTTCTTGTCTAATCAGGGAAGTTAAGTCCTCCTTGAACATTCGAGAAAGTTTCTAGTGAACTCTGAGCTAAGCTGGCAAACCCAAAACTTTAAGTCTAGTATCGACAGTAGTAGACCTAGTTAACGTCTGGTCTAGGCCTTTACTGCTGTAGGTATTATTCCAATGCGCAGAGCCTATTGGGATGATAGGAACTACACTACAGATTAATCAGTTAGAAATACTACACCTGTGTGGACTGAATGAATTGTGGGACTTGGAGTTTTACTTATAAATCAAATACTCTTTAGTAAGTAGATAAGAGATACTGTTGGAGGTACAATAGAGAGCATAGAGAGTCTTTGTAGAAAATTACATGTGGTAGGTCAGATCCTGGTTACACAAAAGAACCGTATGAAGAAGAAAGGAACTCATTTGATCAATAGAGTGCATGGCATTGGAGAATATATTGGTTGAACCAACAGGTTTTGATTTACTGTTTTGTTGGCATAGCCAAGATGTAGAATTTCAGGACTTGTTACAACTGAATCACTGATTTGTTATTTTGTTTTACTTACAAGCATCTTCTGATGAGAATTGTTTACGAGAACTGAAAATTGAAATGTTGTCCCTGATCTATATTGAGATTGCACCCATCACAAATACTGATGGAATAACATAGTTTAATTCATAATTGATTAAAAGTTTGCAAAAATTCCATTTTATAAACTCAAATGGAACAATAAAAAATCCAATACTTGATCAGCAAGGATGGAATAAAATCCTATACTAAATATTTCCAAATTATTATAGTCTTCTTTGTGGAATAGAAAATATGCATGCCTTACACCCATCAAACTGATGGGTCTTTTACATGTTTGAGAAGACTCATGGACCAGTCACCTTCAGAGCATAACAATATAGTACAAATAATTGTGCGCATTTTAAAAATAGATAGAATGCAGGTGCGCTGCACAGAAACATTTCTCTGACCATCGCTATTTGGCATCTGGTCGAGCTGTCCCCTTACACTCTTTAAAAAAATATTTTTATAAAATTGTCCATTTAAATATCAGAACTTAGACATCAGAAATTATCAGATAACAAACAACTTCCACTTTGGAATTCACAGAAGAAGCACTTGAGATAGGTACTTCAATTTAACATACAGCAACCAATTCCAAAGAAACTAGAAGACCAGAAAAGCATGAAAAAGGTGAAAAAAATTTGGCAAAGAAAAACTATTGCCTACACTGTAATACATTATTCAAATACTACAGAGAAAAATGAATACTGGTTTACTTTAGAATAGGTCTGAAACTGACTTGGTGTCAATATCACAACACATTTTTAGACAAGCGGTACACAACACTTAACAAATGTAGCTTAGATATGATGTCACTTACTATTGAACAGCTTTCAAGCATTTGGAAGAACATTGAAGTGACCATTTTACAACTGAAAACCACATTACAAACCCAAATTAATGACAGCCATTAGTATAAAAGTTTGGAAGAAATCAATATTAAAACATATTCTTGCAAAAATGAAATCAATGACATAAGACATTATCAGCCAGATTCATCAAAGCTAAATCGGCTCGCAAAGGGCCAGATTCTGCGAATCTGGCCCTTTGCGAGCGCTATTTTTGCATTTGGGATTCATCATCCCAAATGCAAAAATCGCATTTGTAGAAATCGCAAATTTGCGAAGAATTGCATTTAAGGAATCTTAATTAGAGATTCCTTAAATGCAATTCATGAACCATTTAAAAATTGCGAATTCGCAATCTGGTGCCGCTATTTACTGCGAAGTCTGACTTCGTGGTAAATAGCAAAAAGTTAGAAAAATGCACTTTATTGCAGTATGTTACACACAAACTTTGGACATGTGTGTGCGCAACACCAGTGTACATGAGCATTTCAGGGGTGCTACAGGGACACCCTGGCACCCTTGAAATCGCATCCTTATTTGCGATTCGCAAATTGCTAATCGCAAATAAGGAATGACTCCCCATTCATTCCTATGGGCCTTTAGGCCCATAGGAATGAAGGCCCATAGGAATGAAAGGGGAGTTATTCCTTATTTGCGATTCGCAATTTGCGAATTGCAAATAAGGAGGCAGTAGAAATCGCTATAATTTGTGCGATTTTTACATGAATCCCGTTTTGCGAGTCCTTAATAGCGTTTCCTTAATAATCGCTATAAAGGACTCGCAAAACGGGACTTTGATGAATCTGGGGGTATGTATTGATGGAACACCTACAATCACTTAAAAGAAGAAGTTAATGGCGGGGCAGAAGTATTAATGAATAAACAACAAATGTCATCAGAATCAAGCAATGCATATAACGTTCAAAGGTCAACACCAGATATATATATGTAGGAAGCACTTAAAATGTTAAAACAAATATAAAACCAGATAGAAGTACAGGTTGCAAACTACTCAAATATTCAAAAGTCCTTTTTCAGAGGTATGTTACACAAACATGGGAACACCGAGGCGACACCATAAAAAGACCATTTTGTATTCCAAAAGAAACATTCATATTTTAAAGCATAACCGCTCACCGAAGAGACAATAGTGCCTTGAAGGGGAACTTTATTTGTATTGATTCATTCCAGCACAATTTTAGAAACAGAAGCCTAAGCATTATTTTCCGCTCTCGCAAGACAACACCCAAAACTTGGTCTAAATATAAGGAGTTTGACTCTAGTACTAAATGTGTGCTTCCAATGAGTTAAAGTTGTGGACCTATTTATAACTGCAGTGTTGAATGAGCTAAGGATTGACAATTTTGATAAAGTAAAATACTCCAACTTGAGTAATAAAGAAAAAGCTGCCATTGAGAGGCTCAGTAAGAATCCAACAATGGTCTAAAAAATAGCAGACAACAGCAGTGCAATTCAATCAATCAATCAATCAGGCACATTTATAGAGCGCGCTACTCACCCGCAAGGGTCTCAAGGTGCTGGGGGGGGGGGGTGCTGCTACTGTTCGAAGAGCCAGGTCTTGGGTCAGTTGGGGGGGAGGGAGTTCCACATCTTGGCAGCCAGGTAGGAGAAGGATCTTCCTCCGGTGGTGGTTCTGCGAATCCGTGGGACGGTAGCGAGGGCGAGGCTGGCGGAACGGAGCTGACGGGTGGGTGTGTAGAACGTGAGGCGGTTGTTATGTGGTAAATAAATAAATAATACCCTATTTTTGACTAGGCATATAGCATAACAGATAGCTCAATAAATAAGAGTCAAGATTCGAGGTAGTAGGAGTTTCTGCAGGTTTATTACAGCATAAAGGACAGGATCAGGACAACCTGCATAGGAACAGAATGGCAGGGCTAGAGTGGCCCGGCAGCTGCCGGGGCTGGGTCTGGGATGAGCGCGCTAACTTTTAATAACAAAACACAGGCATATATACATAGCGCGAACACATAGCATTACATTGCAGTAGGCGTAGCAGTGGGTGGAGCAGAAGGCGTGACGCGTAGCAGTCGCGAAAGATAACAGTAAAAGTGGGTGTAACTGGGCGTATACATAGACATGTGGTGCAAACGTAACAGAATATGTCATGAATGGGGCGGAAACATTGGAGGGGGCTACCTAAGGAGCCGGGACCTCTAACCTAATGGTGCGCGTAAACTGGCAATGACGTATTACTAGGAGAAGCTGGGGGCTATGAACTCTGTGCTAGGAGCAGAGACTAAAGTCTGGAGGGTCGGAGCGACATGTACCTAAACCCTATCTAGTATCTGATGTTTAGGGAACATGTTGATATAAACTAGAAGTCATGAGGGGAAAGGCTAACTTGATTCTAAGACTGGACCATGCATTATTCTACATGTAGAATACTAAATGACCATTAAATACAGTATTTCTCTAACGTGGAGCCGCATAGGCTAGACAATGACGGAAACTATTGATGCAGTTCAGTAGCTTAGGAATGCAGAGAAGGAGGACTGAACTGATAACTGGAACTGTAACATACTTTTGGCAGACTCAGAGGCAGAGCCGAGCTGCACCGGGCACTGCGAGGCAGGAAGTAAGTGAAGGGTCGAGGATACAGGTGGGGGCTGTATCGCTCCTTAACGAGGCTTCAGGAGACAGGAGCTGAATCTGTGGTCCGGGCCCTGTTGAGGCCTAGAAACGGGGACTTTATAATGAAATAACGTGCACACTGAGAAACGTGGCAACGTAACTTTACATAGGCCTGATATTCGTAGTATTCACGAGGACTGGAAAATGACATACTAGAGGTGGACACAACTGTAATTGCGTCATGATCAGACATGGGGAATAACATATGCATATTGGTCATGCACACATAACATATGATGGATGAGGCGTAGGGACACAGAACATGGCAAAATTTACTTTTCCACATTCCCTCCTTGTCACTACGTTTCCATCAGGAAACATCAATATTCATGATACCATCTATCATTTCATACAGTATCATTTGTTCATCTCGAATTGTCTTGGAACGAGATTTAGAACGGGGCTTGGGACTAGGAATACAAGAGGTAGCACAAATGCCGCAAATCGCAGGGCCACATTGTATACAGAGGCAGCAGCTAAATATGATCGCTACTGCAATACCTAGAAAGGACAGGACTTTCCATCCCCATGCGGAAATTATATTCCAGAACCAACCAGACCATGTCCAGGTGCCTGGATCTTGATGTAACAGATGGGCAATTTTATGAAGTCTGGTTATAGCTGAATAAACAGACGGCGCGTTATTAGGAATGAAAATGCAACAACTAGATCCGAGAACTCTACAGGCCCCGCCCCTATCGGCTAGTATGACGTCAAGGACGAGACGATTCTGTAAAACGACAATTCTCATAAAGGATTGCTCTTCGGTTAGGTTACCTAGAGCGGAGGCAGTCTCATCTACTACTGCTTCGAGGGTTCTTGTTAACCTACGGATTAGCTTACTATTTACAACTGTACCTAAATAAGGGAAGACACCTTTATCAATATCAATAAATTGCTCTGCGGCGGTTTCAGTATAATCGACAATCGGGAGATTTCTCTTGTGTCTAGTATGTACTAGGAAGGAATTCCTATGGTAGTCAGGTGGGGCTAGAAAAACAGGTGGCAGTAGGAAGGCAATGTAACAGGTTCCCTCCCAATCGAGGGGCAGACGAACATATGCGGTTTGACCACAAACAAAATAAGAATGACGTGAGGCTTTAAAAATAGATTTCCCACTGTCACTATACTGGATAACAGTAGTACATTCACTATGGCCTACTTGTACAGAACCCTTATTTCGGACACATAATTCGCCTTTGACTGGTAGTACTGAAATAGCAGGTGAGTCTGGAGTAGTATCAGACTGAACATTCAGGACCATGAAATTCGACGAATAATTACCTAAATTATAAACTTCATTTTCTAGATCTAAACCTGTTCTGTGGGGGAAACCTTGCTTGTCTGGGAAACATGTACTGTTAAGAAAAGACATATCTGTTGAGGATGACGTTAACGTGGACCATGCTCCACACGAACCATTATGTGAAAAAGGATAAGGAAAGAGTGGCAGAACTCCCTTCGGTGTCTGGAAAGGGGGGAGTCGACCACACACCCAACAATTAGTGGCATTGCTGGTCTGGTGTGAATAATGTAACATACGGATAAATGTGTTGTTACGCATAGCGAGGCGGTAAGAATATTCGTGAGGAGGCAGATCACTAAACGTGTGCTCTACTGTAGCATTAGCAGACTTATTTACATGAGGAACTGAAAAACACAGGAAAAGTGCGTAGCTAGTGCAGGAAATCATTATGCTGAGAAACAATATGAAACTTAGAAAAACGATACATTGAATTGAGTTTTTACTGACTCTCTCACTATGGGGGTCTATTTTATACATGTCAGAAACAGTCTAACCGTTTCACCTAGGGGAGGACTTATACAATCAAACTGACTGACTTATTTTACTAGACCTGAGCTTTAACTTATACTCCTGTTGCGGAGTTTTCTCTAACAGGGAAGGGGTTGTAACAATGTCTTTTGCGGGACAGTCCTTAAGAGCAATAGTTTGGCAGTCTTTAAAATCCTGGGAATCCTTGGAAATGTTTTTAGAAACGGGTTTCAATCCATTGAAAAGTTTTACATGAGAAAGGTGGACCCACCCCTTCCTGCCTTCCAGCTTGACGGCAGTACGGGTGGTCAAGAGGACCTGACGTGGCTCCTTCCAACGAGGCTCCAGCGGACTTGATCTGTCAAAATTTCGGACCATCACAAGGGAACCTGGAACGATTTCATGCGGTGCCACCTCGGTATTGTCTGGAAAAGCGGCAGCAACCTGTGAACGACATGAGTTGAGGGCAGACATCAAGGAAGCTAGGTAATCTGTCAGCATATTACATGAAACATCGGTAATACTTCGGGGTCTAGGAGTACCCCACATGTTAGGGGGGCGGCCGAATACGACCTCATACGGGGACAGACCTGATCTGGAATGTGCGACCATACGCATATAAAATAAAGCGACTGGCAGAGCTACTAGCCAGTCCACACCTTTTTCTTTACATACTTTGGCGATGCGGATTTTCAGGGTCTGATTATGTCTCTCGACTAGACCGGCTGCTTCGGGATGGCGTACACAATGGAACTTCCACTGGTACCCTAACAACAGGGAAACGTGCTTCATGAGTTCAGATGAGAATGGCTGACCGTTATCAGAATATACGACTCTAGGAAGTCCATATCTAGGGAAAAATTCACGAACCAACTGCTTGGCAGTGGTCGCGGCTGTGTAATCTGGGACTGGATATGCTTCTGTCCACCTGGACAAAGCGCATACAACTACAAGGACATACTTGAAACCTCGACATCGCTCCATTTGAATATAATCCATCTGGAGGACCTCAAAAGGGTGGTCAGGGGGCTGGAAACCACCTTGTTCCACCGGGACACTTTTACCTGGATTAAACTGACAACATATCATACAGGTACGGACTTTCTGCTTGGCTGCAGCTCGTAAATGCTTGTTGAACCAAATGTTCTGGATACTGTCTAACATAGCTTTTTCTCCTAAATGTGCTGGACTATGTGCGGTATTAATAATGACTTGAACCATAGAGTCGGGGAGAAACCATGTGGCTCTACCCTTCGTTAACCAGCCTTGATCTGTCTGGACCCCTCCTTGTTCGGACCATTTCTTGATTTCATCGGGAGTAGCATGTAACTGGATATCTATGACATCTTGAGTAGGGTCCTTAACTGTCATGCATCTAGTCGGATCTGGAGTATGTGTCTGATTAACTGGGATGTCTGGAGTCTGTGCTGTAAGTTTGGCTGTGCGGTCTGCTAGATCATTACCTTGGGAAATAATGTCAGTAACTTTCGTATGTGCTTTGCATTTCATGATAGCAATGGATGTCGGTAAATGTATGGCATCTAACAGGGCTTGAATAAGGAAACCATGCTGAATCTTGGTTCCATGAGAAGTCATGAAACCTCTCTCCTGCCAGAGCACTCCGAAGTCGTGTACAACTCCGAATGCGTAACGTGAATCTGTGTAAACATTAACTTTTAAGTTCTTGGCGTGTATACAGGCTTGTGTCAGAGCAACTAGCTCTGCTGCTTGAGCGGACAGGGTGTCAATACGGTGTGTTTCAATAACTTCGGTGTCGGTAGTCACTGCATACGCGGCAACTAGTTCTCCTGTACTAGTTCTCATACATGAACCATCCACATAAAGTGTCAGGTCAGGATCTGGTAACGGAATGTCTGTCAGGTCTTGTCTTGGCTTTGTCGTAATGTTAACTACTTCCACACAGTCATGTGGGTCAGGGTTCAAACTGACTGATGGTAACAGTGTAGCAGGATTCAGGACGTTGCAGCGTCTAATTTCTATGTGTGGCTGGAACAGTGTCAATTCATAACCTGTTAAACGTGCAATTGTCAAATGCTGAGTTTGTGTTCGGTTTAAAAGAACTTCTACTGAATGTGGGACTTGTACTGTCAGGGAGTGTCCTAAAACTATGGAATCACTTTGTCTGATAGCTAGTGCGGTGGCTGCAACTGACTTGAGGCACGCAGGCAACGCCTGGGCGACTGGATCTAATGTGCTCGAAAAATAAGCACAGGGCTTGTATTGTCCTGCTTGATCTTGTGTAAGAACAGATAATGCTGTACCTTCACGTTCAGTAACGAAAAGTGTAAAAGGCTTACTGTAGTTCGGTGTAGCTAGAACTGGAGCTTGGCATAAAGCTTTCTTTAACTCGTTGAAACTAAGTGTATGTTCAGATGTCCAAGGGAGGACAGTCGATACGGCTGCCTCCTGTGTCGTTAACTGTATCAGTGGCTTGGCTAGAAATGCATACTGGGGAATCCATTGTCTACAATAAGAAGTAAGGCCGATAAAGGCACGTACCTCCTTCTGGGTTCTGGGCTGGGGAAGACTCGCTATTAACTGGATACGGTCTGGTGTCAACTGCCTACCCCTCTTGGACAGCAAGTGTCCTAAGTATACCACTTGCTGGACACAGAATTGAAGCTTCGAAGGGGACACCTTGTGCCCCATCTCGGCTAGGAAATACAGAACTGTCAGTGATGCACGCTCGCATGCACGTTCAGAACGGGCTGTGATCAGTAGATCATCGACGTACTGGAGCTGGGCAGTGTCAGTTGGCATATGAATGTTGTCTAGTTGTCTCTTGAGTGCTTGACTGTAAATACTAGGGCTTTCTGTAAAACCTTGAGGAGCGCGTGTGAACATATAGCTCCTTCCATTTAAACAAAATCCGAAAAGGAACTGGCTGTCTGGATGAATGGGAACACTAAAAAATGCATTCTTGAGGTCTATGACAGTGAAGAACGTGGCTTCGGAATCAATGGCTGTTAATAGGAAAGAGATATCTGGGACAACTGGGTACTGAGGAATAATACATTTGTTAAGCTCTCGTAAATCAATCACTAAACGATATACTGGGGGTGCATTTGGATCAGTACGTTTCATGACTGGAATGATCGGAGAATTGCATACATTGGAGTCAGTTTCTACAACTACTCCTTGAGCAATGAGCTCGTCTATAATTTTGGATAGGGCTGCTACAGCCTCAGGTGGCAATCTGTACTGTCTGATTCGTGGTAACACTACACCTGGTTTGAGAGTCACACGATAGGGTGTGATTTGCATATAACCTACATCAGTTGGACCTTGCGCCCATAAATGCTGCGGAACTTTAGACAGTCTTGAATCAAAATCTCGTAATACATAGTGACCCTTAAAGTCACGTAGGAACAATCGTATTCCCTCTGGGGAACAGCAAATAACTGCACCTAATTCTTTCAGTGTCTTAATGCCTAATAGGTTTTCTGGACATGACTTAGTAAGTAACAGATCAGTAGTACGGGACAATGGACCTACTTCTAGAGTAACTGGCTTTGAAATCTCATTAACTATCGGTTTTCCTGAAAATCCAAGGGAAACATTTCTTGAGCCTGAGAGCGGAGCCCCTGGAACTTCGGCATGACTAATTGTGGTCCTACTTGCCCCTGTATCGATCAAAAACTTTCTGTCTTTCCCTAATACTTGACTGTGAACATAGGGACCTTCTTGATCTACAGGTATCTCGATGAGAGGCAAGCCTACCTCCCTCTCTAGGCTGTTTCATGAATATGGCTGGTACTCTGGATACTCAGACTGTGCATACTGGTACATCTGTGATGTAACGTGCTGTGTTGCAGCAATAGGCTGCGGTACTGTAACTGTCTGTGGTGCATTCTGTGACTGAGGAATCTGTGAAACTTGTTCTTGTCTAGGCGGACGTGGTCTTTCTTTAGTCTTACCAGTAGCTATGTTATGTTTCAGAACTGCACACTCGTTTATAAAATGACCTGGCTGTTTACAATAATTGCAGTTCCCTTTAACGGGAGCTGCAGGATGACTGGCTTGATTCGGACCCCTCTTCTGACTGTCTTGAGGAACAGATTGTGCAACTAGCACTTTCATTTTCGTGTCTTTCATACGTTTTCTTTCGTGTTCTTGCTCTTCCCTAATTCTATTCTGGTGATACTGAAGCATCTGGAGCATCTGGGACGGAGTATTTGCTTGCCAGGTGCTTTCGACTTTCAAACTCGATTTTTAATTTGTGGACTTGAATTCTCGACTAATTTAGTAACGAAAAGGTGAGGGTATGACTCACTACTTGTCTTGAGGCCACTATTAATACTGAAACATTTTTCAAACCTAGAATAAAAATCACTAATATCTTCATCTTGTTTCTGTTTACAGGCTGAGATTGCATCCCGGTCTTCTTTTCTCGTTGTCAATAATCTGGGTAAAACTTGAATCAATAATTCTGGTAATTCTTTACATTTATCTCCAAGACCGGTACCTGGTACTCGTGCCTTGTCTTCAGCTTCTAGAGCTGCCCAATCGATCTTTTTCTCTCCCACCTCCCATTCCTTTTCCTTTAACTTTTCATACACCCCTGCGGGTAGCAGGACCTTTAACATTTTAATGATATCTGGGTAAGTGTATTCTCCCATACGGAGCATGTCTTTTAATTCTCGATGGAACCCTGCTGGATCTTTGTCATGACAGGGAATTAATTTCTTCATTTCAAGAAGTTCCATCTTTGATATTGGAGTGTATACAAACACTCGTTGCATTTCGCCACCCGTCCCTCTGACTGGGTGGACTTCTCGTAACGGATTCTGTCTGTCTATGTAAAACGGTTTACTTTCTGGGGGTGAGACATGAACAAAATGCGGGTTCAGAAACGTTCTATATTTGTGACGCTGTTCTAGAATGATACTAATTAAATCGGTACCTAGACCTCTCCATCTATACTGGAGTAACTCGTTCAGAACATCATGTAACGGACCTGGATCAGAGTGTTGACCCTCATACAGAGAAATGAGGTGTTGGATCATATACATACCCACCAGTCGCTGCTCGACTGGGGGCAGTTTCAGAAACATTTGTGCCACTATTTCGTCTGGAAAAGTGGTAGAATCAGTAATCCATTGGACTGCTGATCGGGCTAGTTCTTGTTCGTGCATGGTACTTAATTCACTATAACCGATTCGTGATTTCAGAATGTGATCGGTAGCTTGAAATACTTGTTCTAGAGAACCTTGTTCTGGTGCTGAATGATGAAAAATAGACTTGTGTTCTAGGCGTAAATGGCGATCTGGAAATCTAGATTTTCCTACATACGCTATTCTGGCGGGATTCTCGTCTTCCTCTTCAGGATCAGAGATACTTTCTTTCTCGCTTACTTGGGCTGCTTTACGTTGTTCGTGTATCTTTATTATTTCTTTACGGATTTTCTTGTACATACTTTCCATAGCACCGACGGTCTTGTGCTTACCCTCGGCTATATTATCACTCCACCTTGTCAGGATTCTCATGTCGGCGGAATCTTTAGACGGGTAGTCTTGTTCTCTTATTAGACAATTGATCAGGAACTTTAATATCATGAGCTGGATCTCGGCTTTCCTTTGAGACATAGTCTCGCTAATACTTTCTGGATCATCCCCTGTACGGATGAAACGATATATTCTGTCTAGATCTTCTTTCATATTTGGTAGGGTGACTAGATACTCGGCCACCTTTCTTACGCGGAATGAATATAAAACCATATTATCCTCGCCTGGGACTGGATCATAGCAACATTCGGCAAGGGATTTTCTTATTTCTGCAACAGTCTGATGTCTAGGCGTACGCTGGGATGCTTGTGCATGTAATTCGGCTAACGTTAAACGCTTGTGTGGCGGCGGGGTTTGAGGAGGACCTCCTCCTGCGGCCCCTAAACTAGAATCATCGACGGACATTCTTCGTGGCGGAGCGGGAAGTTGAAATGCTGACTGGACCGGGGGTACCGTAGCAGGTACTCCGGTGCCTGGAAGAGCGGGAAGTGCCTGACTTACAGGGACTGGCGGAGCGCGAACAGGATTTGCATATTCTGGGACTGTGTCGTCCAAATAGGACGAAATAAAAATATCAGCTGCGGTCGGTTTGTGACGTAGCTTGGTCGGAACTAATGGTGGCGGGAAATTACTGGATGCCTCTGGGGTCGCTTTTGGCAAGCCCTCGGCAAGAAGAGGATACATACCCTTAATGAGGGCATGCCTCTGTCTGTCTAACTGTTCGGCTTTGACTTGTTCACCTATCTCGATTAATTCTCTTTCTTGGGCTCGTTCCTGGGATTCTCTACTTAACTCTGACTTTCTGACTTCCTTTTCGGTTCTTCTATGCGCTTCTTTACGCCATAACTCGATGGCATCTTTCTGTGACTGTCTGGCTTTCTTTTTCCATAATGCTTCCTCTACTCGCATGATACATTCGGCATCCCATGTACCCGATACGGGCCATCTATACTTTTCTTCTAACTGTTTGGTATACTCTACCCATAAATCTAGATACAATATGGCACTTATGCCATGTTTCTGATACATAAAATGACCTGGACTGTCCCTAGGCGGAACAGGAACTGCTGCTTCCAGCAGACCCTTTCTAGTTTTTAACTGACGTAACTTGGAAAATATAGGCATGACTGAACTGTAATCTGGACACAATACAATACACAATAAACACGAAATCACGTCACACTCATACCACAACATTAAAATACATGAAGAACATTATAAATAACAGTTTGAACAGAATATTACCTGGAATACTGAGAGCAGAAATACAAGAATTTTCTCGAGAACGGAACAGACTAGAATTACTGGATGCACTGCTGTAACAGTACGGAACATACCGGTCCCATAAAGGAACGCATCAAGACCCGTATCCACCTAGGTGAACACTTCGTTTGTGAGTCTGGGCACCACCAACCCACGGACCAGGAGTCAATTTAGATTGGTCCTGTCTAGATACTACCCCAGCAATGGTACTCACCGGGCAGCACGGAACGGAAGGCCTTGGACGGGACTGGACTGCTACGACGACGAACTTCGGACTTCGGACTTCAGTTACGGGTGGGCCTCCGGATACCTCGGACCTTGAACTCTCGGCTTGGGCTCTGGTCGGGACTCGCCGCGTTCCTCCACCGTCTCGTTTGGATGCTGGACCGCCTCCTCCGTCTCCTCCGTGGGCCTGAGGGATACTTGGAGCAGAAATATCTGCCAGTGCACGGTATGGTTCCGTCACGACTGCAGAGGGTCAGGGGGTCGGCGTGGCTTCACCGACGCGTGGGGAAAGGGCAAGTCCCTATTCGGGCGCCATTATGTGGTAAATAAATAAATAATACCCTATTTTTGACTAGGCATATAGCATAACAGATAGCTCAATAAATAAGAGTCAAGATTCGAGGTAGTAGGAGTTTCTGCAGGTTTATTACAGCATAAAGGACAGGATCAGGACAACCTGCATAGGAACAGAATGGCAGGGCTAGAGTGGCCCGGCAGCTGCCGGGGCTGGGTCTGGGATGAGCGCGCTAACTTTTAATAACAAAACACAGGCATATATACATAGCGCGAACACATAGCATTACATTGCAGTAGGCGTAGCAGTGGGTGGAGCAGAAGGCGTGACGCGTAGCAGTCGCGAAAGATAACAGTAAAAGTGGGTGTAACTGGGCGTATACATAGACATGTGGTGCAAACGTAACAGAATATGTCATGAATGGGGCGGAAACATTGGAGGGGGCTACCTAAGGAGCCGGGACCTCTAACCTAATGGTGCGCGTAAACTGGCAATGACGTATTACTAGGAGAAGCTGGGGGCTATGAACTCTGTGCTAGGAGCAGAGACTAAAGTCTGGAGGGTCGGAGCGACATGTACCTAAACCCTATCTAGTATCTGATGTTTAGGGAACATGTTGATATAAACTAGAAGTCATGAGGGGAAAGGCTAACTTGATTCTAAGACTGGACCATGCATTATTCTACATGTAGAATACTAAATGACCATTAAATACAGTATTTCTCTAACGTGGAGCCGCATAGGCTAGACAATGACGGAAACTATTGATGCAGTTCAGTAGCTTAGGAATGCAGAGAAGGAGGACTGAACTGATAACTGTAACTGTAACATACTTTTGGCAGACTCAGAGGCAGAGCCGAGCTGCACCGGGCACTGCGAGGCAGGAAGTAAGTGAAGGGTCGAGGATACAGGTGGGGGCTGTATCGCTCCTTAACGAGGCTTCAGGAGACAGGAGCTGAATCTGTGGTCCGGGCCCTGTTGAGGCCTAGAAACGGGGACTTTATAATGAAATAACGTGCACACTGAGAAACGTGGCAACGTAACTTTACATAGGCCTGATATTCGTAGTATTCACGAGGACTGGAAAATGACATACTAGAGGTGGACACAACTGTAATTGCGTCATGATCAGACATGGGGAATAACATATGCATATTGGTCATGCACACATAACATATGATGGATGAGGCGTAGGGACACAGAACATGGCAAAATTTACTTTTCCACAGTTGAGGTATTCGGGGCCCATGTCGTGGAGAGCTTAGTGAGCGTGAGTGAGGAGCCTGAACGTGATCCTTTTTCTGACGGGGAGCCAGTGCGGGTCTCTCAGGTGGGCAGAGATGTGGCTGTGTCGGGGGATGTCCAGGATGAGTCGTGCAGAGGAGTTCTATATGCGCTGGAGTCTTTTCTGTATTTTGGCTGTGGTTCCGGCTTAGAGGGCGTTCCCGTAGTCCAGTCGGCTGGTGACGAGGGCCTGGGTGATCGTCTTTCTGGTGTCGGTGGGGATCCACTGGAAGATCTTTTGAAGCATGCGCAGGGTGTTGAAACATGATGACGAGACGGCGTTGACTTGCTTGGTCATCGTGAGGGAGGAGTCCAGTATGAAACCTAGGTTGCGTGCGTGGTCCGTGGGCTTGGGGGCGGTGCCCAGTGCAGGTGGCCACCAGGAGTCATCCCAGGCGGAGGGGGATGGTCCAAGGATGAGGACTTCTGTCTTGTCTGAGTTCAGTTTCAGATGGCTGAGCTTCATCCATTCCGTGACGTCTTTCATTCCTTCCTGGAGGCTGGTTCTGGCGGTGGCGGGGTCGTTGGTGAGGGAGAGGACCAGCTGGGTGTTGTCAGCATAGGAGATGATGTTTAGGTTGTGTTGGCGTGCGATGGCTGCGAGGGGGGTCATGTAGATGTTGAAGAGGGTGGGGCTGAGTGAGGAGCCTTGAGGTACGCCGCAGATGATCTTGGTGGCCGCTGAGCGGAAGGGAGGGAGGCGGACTCTCTAAGTTCTGTCGGAGAGGAAGGAGGTGATCCATTCCAGGGCCATACCTTGGATCCCGGCGTGGTGGAGGCGGCTTGTTAGGGTGCGGTGGCAGACTGTGTTGAATGCGGCCGATAGGTCGAGGAGGATGAGGGCAGCAGTTTCCCCGTTGTCGAGCAGGGTCCTGATGTCATTGGTGGCTGCGATGAGGGTTGTCTCGGTGCTGTGGTTTGCTCGAAATCCGGACTGCGAAGGGTCGAGGGAGCCGTTGGTCTCGAGGAAGGAGATTAGCTGTTTGTTGACAGTTTTCTCGATGACTTTAGCGGGGAACGGGAGGAGCGAGATGGGGCGGAAGTTCTTGAGGTCCGTGGGGTCCGCGGTGGTTTTTTTCAGGAGGGCGCTGATCTCAGCATGCTTCCAGCTCACTGGAAAGGTGGCGGAAGCGGAGGAGTTGTTAATGATGTTCCGGAGTTGGGGTGCGATGATGGAGTTGGCTTTGTTAAAGATGGGGTATGGACGGGGTCGGCTGGGGAGCCGGAGTGGATGGTGTTCATCACGTGGGTGGGGTCTTCATTGCTGACAGGGGTCCAGGCGCAGAGGGTGGTGGTGGGGGGCGTTGGTTCAGTGGTTGGGTGCGTGGTCTGGGCGCCGAAGCTGTTGTGTATGTTGGGGATCTTGTGGTGGAAGAACGAGGCGAGTGCGTCACAGAGGTCTTGCGAGGGCGTGATGTCGTTGTTGCTGGCGCTGGGGTTGGAGAGCTCTTTAACGATGTTGAAGAGTTCCTTGCTGTTGTGGGTGTTGTTGTCTAGTCGTTCTCTGAATGCTGTCCTTTTGGTGGTGCGGATCAGCTGGTGGTGTTTGCAGATGGCGTTCTTGAGGGCTGTCATGTTTTCTGATGACTGGTCGTGGCGCCAGGCTTTCTTGAGGGTACATCAGGATTTCTTGGAGTCTTTGAGGTCGTTGGTGAACCACGAGATTTTCTTGCTGCTGGGTCTGCTGGGAGGATTCCTCAGCGGTGCGAGGGCATCGGCGCAGATGGTGAGCCACTGTGTAAGGTTACGGGCTGCTTCGTTGGAGTCCGTAGTGTTGGTGGGGGGGTTTTGGCTCAGGGAGGTGGTGAGCTGGTTGGTGGTGATCTTGCTCCAGCATCTTCGGGGAGCCAGTTGCGAGTGGTGGTGAGTCATTGTTTTCCTGAAGTTGAAGTGGACGCAGCTGTGATCTGTCCAGTGAAGTCCGGTGGAGTGGCTGAAGGAGATGTGGTTGCTGGAGGAGCAGACTGTGTCAAGCGTGTGGCCGGCGTAGTGGGTGGGGGTGTTCACCAGTTTCTTGAGTCCGAGGTTGGCGAGGTTGTCCAGCAGGGTGGTGGTGTTGTTATCGTTGATGTTTTGCAGGTGGAAGTTGAGGTCCCCCAGGAGGATGTAGTCTGAGGAGGTGGGGTCATGCGGGCTGATGAAGTCTGCGATGGCATCGCTGAACTGTGTACGTGGTCCCGGGGGTCTGTAGATGAGAGTGCCTCTGAGGGTGGTCTTGGGGTCGGTGTGTATCTGGAAGTGAAGGTGCTTGGCGGCGGTGAGGGTGTCGTTGGAGTTGGTCGTGATGCGGATGGTGTTTCTGTGGACGATGGCGATGCCTCTTCCGGTTTGGTTGATGCGATGCCTCCGGGTGATCTTGTAGCCATCCGGTATGGCTATGGCAATGTCGGGGGCTGAGGAGGCGTTCATCCAGGTTTCTGTGAGGACGGCGAGGTCTGGTGCTGTTGTGTCGAGGAGCTTCCAGAGTTTGACGTCATGCCTGTGGACGGAACGGGTGTTGAGCAGGATGCACTTGAGGGGATTGTTGATGGTGTCTGGCCTGGCGGGTGTGGTGCAGGTCCGGAGGCAGGTACATTTGCAGGCTTGGCAGGTGAAGGGTCCGTGGGTGCATTTCGGGGTGGCTCGGTGGCAGGCGGGGTTCCGGCTGGTGTTGAGAGCGTGGAGGGTGGCGGTATCGTAGGTCAGTCGCTTGGGCTGGTATCGTTGAGGACCAGGGGTCCTGGCGCTGGGCGCGGTCCAGGCGCAGACGGGCTTGCCTTTGGTGCGTGTGGACTCCGCTATAAATGGCGAAGTGGGAGGGAGGGGCAGCTGGGAGCCGTGAGCGGGGAGGCGAATGGGAGGGGGTACAGAAGAGAAAGGGGCGGGGCCGCAGGGGAGCAGCGGCGGGGAGCGGGGGGAATACAGAGCGGGAAAAACGGACGTGAGGGGGCAAGAACAATACTGTCACGGCAGCAATACAGACACAAAGTACAGAAACACAGAATACTCAGCTGCAGGAGCAGCGGCGAATCACGGGCAGAAAAACAGGCACAACTCAGCTGCAGGGCAGTGGTGAACTCGTGGCAGCAGCGGGGAATCCCGGGCACACTCACGGGGAGTCGCGCAGTGCGTGGAGCGACAGGCCCTGAAGCAGGGTCAAGGGTCACAGCTCACCACTGCATGGACTCCGCCATAAATGGCCAAGTGGGAGGGAGGAGCAGCTGGGAGGCGGGAGCGGGGAGGCGAATGGGAGGGGGTACAGAAGAGAAAGGGGTGGGGCCGCAGGGGAGCAGCGGCAGGGAGCGGGGGGAGTACAGAGCAGGAAAAACGGAGGCGAGGGGGCAAGAACAATACTGTCACGGGCAGCAATACAGACACAAAGTACAGAAACACAGAATACTCAGCTGCAGGAGCAGCGGCGAATCACGGGCAGAAAAACAGGCACAACTCAGCTGCAGGGCAGAGGCGAACTCGTGGCAGCAGCGGGAAATCCCGGGCACACTCACGGGGAGTCGCGCAGTGCGTGGAGCGACAGGCCCTGAAGCAGGGTCAAGGGTCACAGCTCACCACTGCATGGACTCCGCCATAAATGGCCAAGTGGGAGGGAGGAGCAGCTGGGAGGCGGGAGCGGGGAGGCGAATGGGAGGGGGTACAGAAGAGAAAGGGGCGGGGCAGCAGGGGAGCAGCAGCGGGGAGCGGGGAGAGTACAGAGCAGGAAAAACGGAGGCGAGGGGGCATTAACAATACTGTCACGGGCAGCAATACAGACAAAAAGTACAGAAAGACAGAATACTCAGCTGCAGGAGCAGCGGCGAATCACGGGCAGAAAAACAGGCACAACTCAGCTGCAGGGCAGCGGCGAACTCGTGGCAGCAGCGGGGAATCCCGGGCACACTCACGGGGAGTCGCGCAGTGCGTGGAGCGACAGGCCCTGAAGCAGGGTCAAGGGTCACAGCTCACCACTGCATGGACTCCGCCATAAATGGCTAAGTGGTAGGGAGGAGCAGCTGGGAGGCGGGAGCAGGGAGGTGAATGGGAGGGGGTACAGAAGAGAAAGGGGCGGGGCCGCAGGGAAGCAGCGGCAGGGAGCGGGGGGAGTACAGAGCAGGAAAAACGGAGGCGAGGGGGCAAGAACAATACTGTCACGGGCAGCAATACAGACACAAAGTACAGAAACACAGAATACTCAGCTGCAGGAGCAGCGGCAAATCACGGGCAGAAAAACAGGCACAACTCAGCTGCAGGGCAGCGGCGAACTCGTGGCAGCAGCGGGGAATCCCGGGCACACTCACGGGGAGTCGCGCAGTGCGTGGAGCGACAGGCCCTGAAGCAGGGTCAAGGGTCACAGCTCACCACTGCATGGACTCCGCCATAAATGGCCAAGTGGGAGGGAGGAGCAGCTGGGAGGCGGGAGCGGGGAGGCGAATGGGAGGGGGTACAGAAGAGAAAGGGGCGGGGCCACAGGGGAGCAGAGGCGGGGAGCGGGGAGAGTACAGAGCGGGAAAAACAGAGGCGAGGGGGCATTAACAATACTGTCACGGGCAGCAATACAGACACAAAGTACAGAAACACAGAATACTCAGCTGCAGGAGCAGCGGAGAATCACGGGCAGAAAAACAGGCACAACTCAGCTGCAGGGCAGCGGCGAAATCGTGGCAGCAGGGGGAAGCCTGGGCACACTCACGGGGAGTCGTGCAGTGCGTGGAGCGACCGACCCTGAAGCAGGGTCAAGGGTCACAGCTCACCACTGCGTGAACTCTGCCATAAATGTCCAAGTGGGAGGGAGGAGCAGCTGGGAGGCGGGAGCGGAGAGGCGAATGGGAGGGGGTACAGAAGAGAAAGGGGCGGGCCGCAGGGGAGCAGCAGCGGGGAGCGGGGAGAGTACAGAGCGGGAAAAACGGAGGCGAGGGGGCATTAACAATACTGTCACGGGCAGCAAAACAGACACAAAGTACAGAAAGACAGAATACTCAGCTGCAGGAGCAGCGGCGAATCACGGGCAGAAAAACAGGCACAACTCAGCTGCAGGGCAGCGGCGAACTCGTGGCAGCAGCGGGGAAGCCTGGGCACACTCATGGGGAGTCGCACAGTGCGTGGAGCGACCGTCCCTGAAGCAGGTACTTATAGACAGGGATTTTTATGAGAGAAAAATTGAAGAACACTTTTGTGATGACAGTAAAGAAGACGTTTCTCTGAACAACTGATACAACTTCAACAGAGCAATTCAAATAATTGTTGGACACAATCTTGAAAAATGCAATGGTTTTGATTTGGATTACTGTTATGACAACAGGCCTGAAACACATTGTGGGGGATCGTGTAGTTTCCATCATGATCGCAGAGGGCATTCACTCCACCATGCCAAGGGCTAACGCAACTTTGTTGAAAATAGCTATGCTGCCTTGAGTAAAGCTCTTAAAATGGATGCCTTCAAGGTAGTTGTATGTCACCACTGTATAGCCAATACTTGGGGCACCAGACTAGCATTGATCAGGAGCATTATGGAGACGAAAAGGAAGATTTGTGAAGCTGGAAAGCTGTTGGGTTTATCACAAGGAGCTTAATGACATGCAGAAACTGCACTGGAAATAATGCAATGTCTGGGGCGCGTGGACTATAGGGTATATATGTCCCAGTGACATGGAGAGGGAGATAGACCGGGGCATATATTGTTGTGGTTGGAGATGCCTAGGTCTGTGATGGGAGCCAAGAAGATACAAGGTGGATTGATGCTTAGCACTCAGGTTGAGATCAATGGTGCCTTTACAGATTACTATCGCTCATTGTACTCTGCTCCGCTAGAGCCAGACTATGCTCGGTTGAGGGCTTAAGTACGTTTAAATCCTCTTCCTCGCATAGACTGGCTGCAATTCCAGGAACTAGAAATACCCTTGCAGCAGAAGAAATTCAGGCTTCTATGTTCTACATGGCTTGGAATACAACACTGGGGCTTCATGGGTTTTACGCCGTGCAGAAAGTGTTAGATATGTACCATGCTTCTAGACACATGGACCATCCACCGGAGCCTCTGCAAAGCAGGGGAGGCTTCCCATGGAGGTTCACTCTTACTGCCTTATGTCTGCATTAAACACTGATTACAAAATCCTTGACAAGATACTTGTGAATCGTTTGCTACCGATTCTCAAGAACTTGATCCACCGAGATCAAAATGACTTTATAATGGGGAGGCGCATATTTTAGAACATTTGGTGTCTTCTCTATCTGATGGGCGCAGCTGCAATGTAGCAGGGTTGGTCTTTCCTTATGTCAAGGCTAAAGGCCACGGGGTTGGGACCTGTAATACTCTGCTGGATTCAACTACTGTTTTCTGATAGGTTGGCTAGAGTTAAAACCGGTTCAGGGATCTCAGCATGTTTTTTACTGAGAATAGGAGCACGAGGCAGCCCTTGTTCCCCTGTCCGTCCTTATCTTTGAGCTTACCATGGAAACTTTGGTGTACTTGCTGTATTTCAGGTTCCCGGCAAGTGGTATTCTTTGCACAAAGTCTGGTATATCATTTTGCTTTATGCCGATTATTCGCTTCTCTTCATTTGGAACATTATAGGGTACTCCTGTTTGTTTCCCTTCAATTACTGGGCTCCTGACAACCAAAGTGTGTTAATATCACAAGGAGGGACAGGGGCTTGGGAGGTCCAGCACACAGGCCCCATGCAACTGTGGACAAACAGAAAGAGTATGCTATTCCTATGAGGGAGATAAGAGAGAAGGAGAAAGGGGAGAGGTGGGGATTGGGGGGGTTTACAACCAGGTGTTGGAAAAAGAGAATGCGTAGTTGCACTAGGATAGCTCCAATAAAGAGCAAAGGCCCTCACACACCGAAGGGTGTCAAACTTCATCATAGGGTAGCTCCTCATTGGGCCGGTGCTGCAATGGCCAACGGGACCCGCAAGGGGGCTCTTTGTCGGATGTTTTCTCTGGTTGCTGTCGTGAAGCTTAGGGTATTGGGAGAGCCCTTGTGTAATGAGTAGAGGTGGGATGGAGTGAGTGTGATTTTAAAAATAGCTACAAGGATCTCCAAGTGTAGTTTATTCACTGGGATCTTGTGTTACGAGTTAAAACACTGATTGGTAAGTCTTGGACTGACTGAGGAGAACTAGACCCACTTCTGTTCAAAGGATTGTGTAAGGTGGGGTGCTAGAGGGCGCACGGCAAGATGGTCGCACTTCAGTGAGGCTCTGCCTGACCGAGCCATCGTCCGATCAATATCTGCTGCATCCATAAGTTACTTCATTGAATATTGGTGGTTGCGACCTGCTGGAGCATTGAGGAGCGACATAGAACGGTTTGCGGGCTCTGGGGACGCTGAGTGCAGGACATTGCTGACCTGCTGAGTGGGCCGTACGGCTCCTGTACAATGGCGGCCTAGCCGGAGCTGGAGGATGGAGGACGGAGCTCATCTGCCTGTATACTGCCGAGACCCCGGTTGACTAAAGCGCTGGCTAGAGAGTTGCTGGACCTGCGGTGGGGTCGCGATCAGGAGCGGACCCCTTGAGCATTCGGCGGCAGGTGGGGACTGAGGCTGCGGCTGGGCCTCGGAGGCGGCGGTGCGTGGAGGCCTGAGCGGGGCTCTGCGGCAGGTGAGGACGGAGGCTGCGGCTGGTTCCTCGGAGGGCAGCGGTGAATGGAGACCTGAGCGGAGCCGCGGGAGCCCTGGTGGCAGAGAAGGCATTGCGGTGAAAGCGGAACATCCGGCGGCCTGATATACAGAGGACGGCGGGTGGTGCGGAGCTCCCGAACTGGCTGGGGGCTGCGGGCCTGCTCTGAGACCGGCGGCGGACCCTACTTGCCTTCCCCCCGGAGCTGTTGGAGGCGGAGACGGATCCCTGCCTTCCCTGCTGCTGCCGGCTGTGGTAAGCGGGGCTGGGGTCCTGGGGATGATCGGGATCGCGGAGGCGGTTTCGTGCTGGACTCAGGGCCGTGGCCCTGCGCGCTGTAGCCGGGGAGAGGGGAAAGAGCAGCGAAGACTTAGGTGAGCAGCATTGGCGTAGAGGAGTTGGCAGGCCTACGCAGCGAGGAAGACGTGGGGGAGATGGCAGTAGGCCGCGCTTCCCTGGGCTGTCCTGGCAGTGGTGGGATCTTGGGCCTGATGCTGGTGTGTTCCTGGGCCCTTTGTAAGAGGAGAGATGTATGACTGGCATGATTAAGTAAAATACGCCTCTGCATCCTAAGACTCATCTTTCAGGGATTTGCTGCTGGTGTAAACCGGAGGCCGCACTTGTCTGGAGGTGGGGGGCGCTGGGGGCCTGCGGGGTCTGCTCGCGCTGGACTGCTCCATCTGCCGCATTTTGAACGGTCGCTGGACCTAGTGGAGCGATTACTCAATGCTCTCTGCTGACCGGGACCTTGGGCCCCCTGCTGGGTGTGTTACCATGGGCTGTAATGATAGAACGCAGTAGAAACTATCGTTTGAGGCTAGGCGGCAGCCATCATCCTCGCAGCAGGCGGCAGCGGAACCAGAAACAGCGGAGGTGGCGAGCACCTCCCCGACGTTAGAGGCCACTCTAACTGCCATGCAAAGAACGCTGCAGTCCATCAAGGGCACGATGGCTGCGGTTAACCACAGGCTAGATCACATATCCAACCAACCGGAGCGCTAAAACACGCGGATGGGAGAGGTGGAGCAGAGGGTGTCTGCCGCGGGAGATGGTCTGACCACGGTATCAGATAAAGCGCTTAACATGGAGCGGGTTCTATCGCTTATTCAGGCGCGCAATGAGGATTTGGAGGCGCAGTCCCGGCGCAATAATATCCACGTTACGGGACTGCCGGAATCCACCAATGTGGGCAGAATGGAAGAATACATGGATCGGCTTATAACAGAGATCTTTGGCGTCGAACACTTGTCCCGCATGTTGATAGTGGAGCGCGCTCACCGCTCTTTAGCTGCCAGGCGGCCCCGGGTGCCCCACCGCGCCCTATAATAGCACTCATACTGAATTACAGAGACAGGGATGTCATCTTGAGACTGGCGCGGCAAAAGGGCACTATTGATTATCAAGGGAACCGATTGACCTTCTTTCCGGATTTCATTGTGGTAGTACAGGCGGCACGACGAGAATTCGCCAATGTGATACAATTTCTTCGTAAAGAGGAAGTTCCTTACGCCATGTTGTACCCAGCCCGGCTGCGCATTGGTGCAGCTGCCGAAAACAAGATCTTCACTTCTCCAAAGGATGCACTGGAATATGCGAAAAAATTGAAAAGGCGCAAGAGAGACTCTGCTGGCGGTTCTGAGGAAGACATGCTGGAAGCTGCGGAGAGCTAGGTGTTTTGGGTCCTTTATTTGTCGAACTCCTTGTTTGCCACGTAGATTATAATGTTCCGTTGTGCAATGTTTGTAAATGTCAATTGGGGGTTGGGGGGGGATGTGAGGGTATATACCCGCTATGCAAAACTGGATGGTCTAAACTGCTTGGACTGTTGTGCTCTATTTTGGTCCTGGACTCAGTGCCGTAGCTCTGTGCAGGTGAAAGCGAACTGTGCCTAATACGCCATGCTTTTTGCTATGCTACAGGTGGGACAACAAGGCTGTAGTCCTTCTGATGGGAAGCTTTGGGTGTTGTTTACAATGGTGGTATGACAACTATACTGTGTTGTGATGTTACCCTATTGTTGCTTGGTCACCTCCTAGGGAATGGGAGGCTTACGCATCTACGCCCCCCTGAATGGGAGAACCCCAAATACGGCAGAATGTTGGTTGTGGGGGGAGGGTGGGAGTGGGATGGGATCAGCTTGGCAGGTTGGGGGTGCTTAAGTGGGAGGGGGGTGGGCTCAGAGGGAAGCTGGGTGGAGGGTTTGATTGCAGGTGGCAGTTTGTTACCGAAAGGGGTTTGTAATGTGCAGCTCTGTAATGTGTGTTTCTCAGTTCTGTTACTTTCTGATGCAGGCAATTGTGTTCTGTATGTGTCCAGTATCACGATACAATGACTCCCATGGATAAAGGGGGCAGGATTAATTGGCTTACCTGGAATGTGCGGGGGCTTAATAGGCCACAAAGTCCAGGCAGGTGATTGCGTATTTAAACAGGCATAATATCCAAGTGGCATTTTTGCAGGAAACTCATCTGAAAGGACGTGTTGCTGACGTAGTGGCTAAACAGTGGGCGGGGGTCCGACTTGCCACTTCATACTCGTCATATGCCCGGGGAGTTATATTATTGATTAAGAAAAACGTTCCCTTTGTCAGCTCCTATGAGGATATTGATAAGAAGGGTAGGTACATTATTTTGCAAGCTCCACTCTGTGGCACTTTGGTCACTATGGTTAATGTGTATGGGCCCAAGGTGGACGACCCGGAATTTTATGTAAATTTGTGGAATAAGGTTTACGCTTTGCCGCCATCTGCTATTATTTGTGGAGGGGATTTGAATGTGACTCTCGATCGTGACATGGATCGTAAAACCGGACCGCTGGCTGCGGACAAGAAGGCTGTGCAAGCGGTGAAGGATGGTATGATTGAACTTGGTTTGGTGGATATGTGGTGCTTAGGGCATTCTGGAGTGAGGGAGGGGACCTGCTACACATCAGCGCATGACACCTGGTCCCGACTGGATTATTGGCTCACTACAAAAGATGTGTGTGGGTGGATGTTAAGAGTGGTACACTTGCCTTGCATGCTATCTGATCATGCACCTGTCCTGCTAGAATCGTTGATGCCGGCACATGCGCCCGTGCCTTTCTCCTGGAGGCTACAGCCTACAGCGCTCCTAGATCAGGTGTTTCGTGAGGGTCTGCGTGAGGCGGTGGAGAGTTATTTTGACACGAATGTTGGTTCTGTGGAGGATTTGGGTACACTTTTGGAGGCATTTAAGGTGACTGTGCATGGGGTGTGCATAGGCATGCAAGCTGGAGTGCTTAAAACGCTGAGGAACTCTATGGAACAGTTAGAGCGTGAATTGGTGGGGATGGAGCGTCAATATGAGAGTGAACCGGCGGGCCTCTATTCTGGCATCTATACGATAGAAGGTGACTGAATACAATGATTTGGCTGAACAAGAGGTGAGGCATTTGTCTAAGAGGACAAGAGCCCGATATTATGGGGAGGCGGGCAGGCCGGCTTGTGGGTTGGCAGACAAAATCAGAGACCTTTGGGCTAAATATTGTGGGGTGCAAGAAATCAGAGATGGCGGTACTGTCGTGACTGATGCCACGGGTATTTTAGACCACTACGTCCAATTCTATACACAGATGTATGCTTGTAGGGAGACCGCAAATGAAGAGGACATAGCACGTTATCTTGATGATGTGGCCCTAGTTTGGTTATCGAAGGCACAGCAAGATTTCCTAATGCACCATATCACTGAGGGGGAAATTAGGGACGCCATTGCTGGCCTTCCGAATGGAAAGGCTGCGGGCTCTGACGGGCTCCGGTCAGAATTCTATAAAGAATATGTGGATCTGGTCATACCTCACCTCACGGCGATGTTTGCGGAGGCACTGGATCAGGGACGGCTGCCGGTATCGTTGCGGGAGGCACTTATTGTGGCACTGCCGAAGCCGGGGAAGCCCTTGGATAGCTGCGAATCGTACCGGCCATTGACGTTAATGAACACAGATGTGAAAATACTTGCAAAAGTCCTGGCGACGCGCTTGCGCTTGCTGCTTCCAGTAATGGTATTACCGTACCAATCGGGATTTGTCCCTGCGCGTTCCACGGCTCACAACTTACGGGCACTGTTTGCGGTGCTTCATCTGCTCAAACCTGAATTGGCGGCGGCAGCTGTATTATTGGACGCTGCCAAAGCGTTTGATTCTATAGCATGGCGTTACATGTTTGTGGTGCTGGATCGCATGGGGGTACCTATTATATTTACGTCGTGGATTAAGCTGCTGTATACGGCCCCGATGGCACGAGTGCGGGTTAATGGGCGGATATCTGCTGATTTCCCATACAAAGGGGCACCCGACAGGGGTGTCCACTCTCGCCACTGCTTTTCGCCCTCATACTAGAACCGTTGGCGTGCATCCTGAGACAGCGACACGCTGCTTCAGCGCTTAGATTTCATCTCAGACCATTGGCGGTGTCAATGTACGCTGATGATATGGTGTTGTATGTAAGAGAACCGGAGAGATATCTGGAAGGGTTGATCAGGGAATACGTCCGTTTTGAACGGTTTTCTGGCCTTGCTATTAATTGGGACACGTCCATTATATTGCCCCTGACGGATGTCACTAAAACCTTTGAGCTGGAGTTTCCATTGGCATGGGCTACGGAACCTGTTCGGTACTTGGGGTGTGGATCCATAGAGACCCTCAAAAAGTAATTCGAGCTAACTATGGGGTAGCCATATCTAAACTTGAGGACCAGGTGGTCCGCTGGACGCGTCTGCCATTGACATTCACAGACCGGGTCGCGCTGATTAAAATGGTGGTACTACCCAAGTTTTTATATTTATTTGTGAATATACCGTTGGACCTGACGTCTCATTTCTTTGCATCTCTTAAACCACTGCTGATCACGCTGGCCTGGGGGGGTAAGAAACCGAGGGTAGGGTGGGACACGTTGACTAAACCGCATGAACTGGGCGGATTCGCAGTTCCGGACATGCACCTCTGTTATCTATGCGCCCAGGCACACTTTGCTACCTATTGGATTGCGGCGCCGCCATACACGCCGCATGTGGCGATTGAGGCGGGTGTGGTCCACCCGCTGCCTCTTAAGGCTATGATTGTGAACCCTCACTCGGTTCTTCAGAAAGGCGAAGTTGACACAGTGCAGTGTACCTCTAGTGCTTGGGCCGAGCTAGGTAGGCGTGCGGGGCGGCTGCCGCTATATGCACCTGCCATGCCGCTGCTGCATCATGCCAACATATCGGTTTCGACTGAATTAGGGGCACTTCAGTAGTTGCACGCTGCTGGGCTGTGGACTATGGGGGATATGTTCCCTGGGGGCACTTTTCTCACGACGCAAGCGATGTTAGAATCTGGAGGTAACGCTGCTATGGCCACGTTAACATATGTCAGGTTGCGGGCCGCGGTGCGCAGTCTGTATCCATCCTTCCCTGATGAACCGGTCACCTTGGGGGCGTTGCAGTTGCTGTATGCGACGAACACACGTGTAAAATTGGTTTCTAGGCTATACCGAGCCTCGCAGGTAGACGAAGGTGCTGTGAATGTGTCCTCTAGAGGTAAATGGGATGACTGTCTCTTGGTACCTTTGACGGATGACGAATGGACTGAATGTTGCTCGATGACTGGAGGGCTCACCATCAATGGCAATTTTAAACTTATACACTATAAGTGTCTACATCAGTGGTATTACACCCCCGCGCAACTGCATAAATACGGGCTGCGTGACTCTGCGTAATGCGTGCGATGGATGATGCCGATTTTATGCAAGGTGCTTGGGCTTGCTCACGGGTTGCTACGTTCTGGGCGGAAGTAACTAAGGAACTGTCTGACATGACGACTGTTGCTGTTCCTTGTGACCCGAGGGTGTGTTTATTAGGGATTGTGTCAGGTATACCGGCGGGGATGCGTAAATTAGTAGCCCTATCTTTACAGCTAGCGAAGTGCAGAGTGGCCATGTGTTGGGGGGGGAGACGAGCGCCGGATTTCAAGAGTTGGCTACAGGACATGGCCTACTGCCGTGATCAGTTGACATGCTATTATGAGGAACTACCGTCTGCATCGAGACCGCAAGACATTTGGGACCCTTACACTACTTATATGTTAGCAAAGGTGGCTGAAGACTGAAATAAGTTCGCACATTTGTTATTACTGTTTCATGGTGCTAACTCTGTAATCATGGATCATGCTCTATTCTGTATGTGTTTTAACTGCTTTATCCTCCAGGTAGCCATACCAACTCGGACTTGCCTATGATTACTGCCTTGAATGCCATAGCTGTGTTTTTTCTTGTTATGTATCAGCGATATAATGTCTGCTTCTGGTAATATTTTTGTGAAGGCTGTGATGCACACATCCTGGCTGCACACGGGATTTTTGACTGTCTGTTATTTTGAAACTGACAAATAAATTTAAAAAAAAAGGATTGTGTAAGGTGTGCAGGGGGTCGACATGTTTCATGCCCTTTACTGTCCAAACTGATCTAGGCATTTCATCAGGACCTAAATATCACCTCCTACTCATAAGGGATGGCTTTGATTAAGTAAAACTCTAAAAGAAAGTCATCTCCCCTAAAGTCTGGACTCTAAAGTAGTCCTGTTAAGTGGTGAAAGAAAGAGGTGAATTGTATACCTTCTGGATAAAAGGCACCTCTTTAGAGGAATTGATTTTTCCCAACCGTGTCTGGCCAGGGTAATTGCTAATTTAGCGATTGAGGGAATCTCGAGTTGAGTTTCTCATCTGAGTGGGACCTACCTACATCTGGCCGTCACAGGACTACTATTTTTACAAACGATATTAAACACTTCCATATTTTGTACATCAATATTACTTACCTAAAATCAATATTCTTGACCATAATATTTTGTTTGATGATATTTCTGACCCACAATTTTTTTACCTCGATATTTGTGTAAGTGGATATTTTTACATCGATATTCCTACTCTGCACCTTTGGAAGGGGCTCGTTAAGGGCCTTAACTTATGTATTCATGTTTTGCGACTGAAATCTGGTCGCAAAACACTATTTTGCCACATCTTCAAAGGGGTAGATAAGACATTCACTAACTGGAAGGGGCCCTGTTATACCTGTCAGCCTTAAAGTGGTCTTCTCCTAAATAGCTTGCCTGATTGCCTCCAATTTTGTGTAATTCTTTTTGTTGGTCCTAGGACTCTGAGCCCTTTATCACTGACAACCAGCGGTAAAGTGCAAGTGCTCTCTCCTCTAAACATGGTTTCATCGACTTATCCACAAATGGCATATTTAACACCTTGAATGCTACAGCAATTCCCGCTGGGTGCTGGTCTCCCTTAAATCCCATTGTTCATGACGAGCTGAGCTCGTCATGAGCACACGAGCAGTGTACTGCATGACGAGCTCAGCTCGTCATGAGCATGAAAGGGGTTGATTTACTTTCATGCCTCTAGTAGAGTGCACTCCACCTCCACAGGGCCTGTAAATGAAATGCTACGAGTGGGCCTACAGCACTCATTGTACTGCCCACACACGTAGCCCTTTAAACATGTCCCAGACCTCCCACTGCAGAGCCTGTGCGTGCAGGTTACACTGTCATGCCGACTTGCATTTAAAACACCTTGCAAAGCTTTAAACAGCCCTACAGAAGACTCTTGGTAGCACATAGGGCAGGGTGATGTGTAATCAAAAAGTAGGACATGAACTTTTAGGTTTTACATGTCCCGGTAGTGATAAACACCCAAATTCATTTTCACTACTGTGAGGCCTAACCCCTCTGGTAGGTTACATTGGAAATTCCTTATTACACTTTATAAGCTGTAATTTCGGATTGAGAAGGAGTGGATCTGTCATGTTTCATATCATTGGAATGGTAATGGTAAATCATATTTACTGGTAAAGTCAAAATTATCATTACCTTTTTAAAAATGTCACATTTACAAAGATGGAAAAAAAACAGCTGATGGATAGAATGCAGAACAATGTCATACATTCACCCCAGTACAGAGATCTGGGCCTAAGTCCATAGTTTTTTGCTCACCACACCACCCCAATTCAGACATGGCCATATGCAAATCAGCCTTGACCCTGTGCCTCATGGGAACAGTCCAGCCCGAACTGCCAAGCCATGTCTTCCTTGGACCGGAAATCAAGCATCCTAGGACCGGTTTCTGGCTATCAGCCATCTTCAGCCAGGATAGTTTGACTCCAGTGGTGTGGAGAGCACGGGACTCACGTCTGAGCATACCAGTCCCACTCGGTGTGACAAATGCAAAAAAAAGTTGATGAACAGAATGCAGAACAATGTCATACATTCACCCCAGTACAGAGATCTGGGCCTAAATCCATCGTTTTTTGCTCACCACACCACCCCAATTCAGACATGGCCATATGCAAATCAGCCTTGACCCTGTGCCTCATGGGAACAGTCCAGCCCGAACTGCCAAGCCATGTCTACCTTGGACCGGAATCAACCAACCTAGGACCGGTTTCTGGCTATCAGCCGTCTTCAGCCAGGATAGTTTGACTCCAGTGGTGTGGAGAGCACGGGACTCACGTCTGAGCATACCCGTCCCACTCGGGGGGACAAATGCAAAATAAAAGTTGATGGACAGAATGCAGAACAATGTCATACATTCACCCCAGTACAGAGATCTGGGCCTAAATCCATCGTTTTTTGCTCACCACACCACCCCAATTCAGACATGGCCATATGCAAATCAGCCTTGACCCTGTGCCTCATGGGAACTGTCCAGCCCGAACTGCCAAGCCATGTCTTCCTTGGACCGGAATCAAGCATCCTAGGACCGGTTTCTGGCTATCAGCCGTCTTCAGCCAGGATAGTTTGACTCCAGTGGTGTGGAGAGCACGGGACTCATGTCTGAGCATACCTGTCCCACTCGGGGTGACAAATGCAAAAAAAACAGTTGATGGACAGAATGCAGAACAATGTCATACATTCACCCCAGTACAGAGATCTGGGCCTAAATCCTTCGTTTTTTGCTCACCCTGTGCCTCATGGGAACAGTCGAGCCCGAACTGCCTAGCCATGCCTTCCTTGGACCGGAATCAAGCATCCTAGGACCAGTTTCTGGCTATCAGTCGTCTTCAGCCAGGATAGTTTGACTACAGTGGTGTGGAGAGCACGGGACTCACATCTGAGCATACCCGTCCCACTCGGGGTGACAAATGCAAAAAAAACAGTTGATGGACAGAATGCAGAACAATGTCATACATTCACCCCAGTACGGAGACCTGGGCCTAAATCCATCGTTTTTTGCTCACCACACTACCCCATTTCAGACATGGCCATATCTGAATGTACTGGGGTGAATGTATGACATTGTTCTGCATTCTGTCCATCAACTGTTATTTTTGCATTCGTCACCCCGAGTGGGATGGGTATGCTCAGACGTGAGTCCCATGCTCTCCACACCACAGGAGTCAAGCTATCCTGGCTGCAGAGGGCTGATAGCCAGAAACCGGTCCTAGGATGCTTGATTCCGGTCCAGGAAAGACATGGCTTGGCAGTTCAGGCTGGACTGTTCCCATGAGGCACAGGGTCAAGGCTGATTTGCATATGGCCATGTCTGAACTGGGGTGGTGTGGAGTACAAAAAAACGATGGATTTAGGCCCAGATCTCTGTACTGGGGTGAATGTATAACATTGTTCTGCATTCTGTCCATCAACTGTTGTTTTTGCATTCGTCACCCCGAGTGGGATGGGTATGCTCAGACGTGAGTCCCATGCTCTCCACACCACTGGAGTCAAGCTATCCTGGCTGAAGACGGCTGATAGCTTGAAACCGGTCCTAGGATGCTTGATTCCGGTCTGGGCAAGACATGGCTTGGTAGTCCGGACTGGACTGTTCCCATGAGGCACAGGGTCAGAGCTGATGTGCATATAGCCAGTGTCTAACCCAGGGTGGTGTGGAGTGCAAAAAAATGATGGATTTAGGCCCAGATCCTTGTACTGGGGTGAATGTATGACATTGTTCTACATTCTTTCCATCAACTGTGTTTTTTGCAATTTTCACCCCGAGTGGGCTGGGTATGCTCAGATGTGAGTACCAGGCTCTCCACACCACTGGAGTCAAGCTATCCAGGCTGATGAAGGCTGATAGCCAGAAACCGGTCCTTGGATGCTTGATTCTGGTCTGGGAAAGACATGGCTTGGTAGTTCGGACTGGACTGCTCCCATGAGGCACAGGGTCAGAGCTGATTTGCATATAGCCAGTGTCTAACCCAGGGTGGTGTGGAGTGCAAAAAAACAATGGATTTAGGCCCAGATCCTTGTACTGGGGTGAATGTATGACATTGTTCTACATTCTGTCCATCAACTGTGTTTTTTGCAATTTTCACCCCGACCGGGCTGGGTATGCTCAGACGTGAGTCCCAGGCTCTCCACACCACTGGAGTCAAGCTATCCAGGCTGATGAAGGCTGATAGCCAGAAACCGGCCCTTGGATGCTTGATTCCGGTCTGGGAAAGACATGGCTTGGTAGTTCGGACTGGACTGTTGCCATGAGGCACAGGGTCAGAGCTGATTTGCATATAGCCAGTGTCTAACCCAGGGTGGTGGGAGTGCAAAAAAACGATGGATTTAGGCCCAGATCCTTGTACTGGGGTGAATGTATGACATTGTTCTACATTCTGTCTATCAACTGTATTTTTTGTGATTTGCTTATGGCCATGTCTGAACTGGGGTGGTGTGGAGTGCAAAAAACGATGGATTTAGGCCCGGATCTCTGTATTGGGGTGAATGTATGACATTGTTCTGCATTCTGTCCATCAACTGTTGTTTTTGCATTCGTCACCCCGAGTGGGATTGGTATGCTCAGACGTGAGTTCCATGCTCTCCACACCACTGGAGTCAAGCTATCCTGGCTGAAGATGGCTGATAGCCAGAAACCGGTCCTAGGATGCTTTATTCCGGTCCAGGAAAGACATGGCTTGGCAGTTCGGGCTGGACTGTTCCCATGAGGCACAGGGTCAAGGCTGATTTGCATATGGCCATGTCTGAACTGGGGTGGTGTGGAGTGCAAAAAAACGATGGATTTAGGCCCAGATCTCTGTACTGGGGTGAATGTATGACATTGTTCTACATTCTGTCCATCAACTGTTGTTTTTGCATTCGTCACCCCGAGTGGGATGGGTATGCTCAGACGTGAGTCCCATGCTCTCCACACCACTGGACTCAAGCTATCCTGGCTGAAGACGGGTGATAGCCAGAAACCGGTCCTAGGATGCTTGATTCCGGTCCAGGAAAGACATAGCTTTGCCGTTCGGGCTGGACTGTTTCCATGAGGCACAGGGTCAAGGCAGATTTGCATATGGCCATGTCTGAACTGGGGTGGTGTGGGGTTCAAAAAAACGATGGATTTAGGCCCAGATCTCTGTACTGGGGTGAATGTATGATATTGTTCTGCATTCTGTCCATCAACTGCTGTTTTTGCATTTGTCACCCCGAGTGGAATGGGTATGCTCAGACGTGAGTCCCATGCTCTAAACACCACTGGAGTCAAGCTATCCTGGCTGAAGACGGCTGATAGCCAGAAACCAGTCCTAGGATGCTTGATTCCGGTCCAGGAAAGACATGGCTTGCCAGTTCGGGCTGGACTGTTCCCATGAGGCACAGGGTCAAGGCTGATTTGCATATGGCCATGTCGGAACTGGGGTGGTGTGGAGTGCAAACAAACGATGGATTTAGTCCCAGATCTCTGTACTGGGGTGAATGTATGACATTGTTTGCATTCTGTCCATCAACTGTTGTTTTTGCACTTTTAGAAAGATGGCATTTTTCTGCTCTTATCCCTTTGTGCCTGCAACCTGTCTCCAAAAACACATCTGGGGAGGGTGACAGCTGGAATTTGTGTATTCCCTCTAAACAGCCTCACACAAAAGGTGCTTAGGTGTGACAGAGTGGCCATCCTCTCCCAGATGGGCAATCTTTAGCAGGATGGGAGGGAAGAGCTGACACAGCTGAATAGGTGGTGTCCTGTCCTCACCCAAAGGTCTCCCCTGTAGTGAGTCTGGAGCCAGAGATGGGAGAGAGTATCTCTGTGCAGTTGACAGCTCTTCTTTGAAGTCACTCTCACTTCAAATGCAGCACTGGGTATAACAACTGGACATCTGACCGTACCACTTCAGTGCACAAATGGACCTGTAAAGAAGTCTGCCCGGTGGAAGAGCTACTGTGCTTCTACACGGACTGACACTCTGCTGGGGTGCAACTTCAGAAGAACGCTTTTCTGTTGTGCTGTCCTGATGACTGTTACCCTCTGCTGGAGCCATTTCACTTGAACCCAGAGTGCCTCCAAGGGCATGCTGGCTTACATCCTGTTTCAAGTCTTAGGGATATGAAAGACATCAACTCATCCGGCAACAGCACCTGGACTTTGCTTGCGGCAATCTTTGCCCTGTCAAGTGCTGCCAATCCAGTCCCGGGCCCTTGGAAGTGGGTATAAAGTGTTGCTACAACCAGAACTCACAAATCAATGCCATTGCGCTGATCGAAAATGGCGCATCTCCTTCAATGCATCAATGCTGCTGCGAGGACCATGGGCACCACAATGCCAACAGTGCAGGAATCCTCTCAAGTCTCCGATGCATCTCGGTCTTTGTGTGGCTGGGTGCTGACGCATCGACTAATATTGTACTTCGATAACAACACATTGCCTATTGCTTCTGCATCTCAGCTCCGTTGATGGCACATCTAAGGTACTTTTCAATGGGCCAACGCTGGTCTCTATATCCGACCCATGCTCCATGATGGTCAGCCTGAAATGTTTGATCTACCCTGGTCTAACGTAACCAGATAGCCCTGGTTGACGATTTAAGCCTCTAAGCTCTACCATTTCATTTAATCTTTAAAAAAATTCATCATTCCGGCTATACTTATTGAATTTGTAATTTTGGTCTTATTTTGTTCATAAAAATAAAAACTTTCTAAACTGGTGTGACTTTACACATTGCCTCTTACGTTAAGCCAGACTGCTCTGTGCCAAGCTACCAGAGGGTGAGCACAGGCTAATTTATGGTATGTATCTGACTTACCATGACTAGGATTATGGTTTCTGTAGTGATAGGGTGCATTGCTCCGCCAACCTAAAACCCAATTTCTAAAAGGTCCACAAAGGACCACTTACCTTTTGTGAATGTTTCTATTGACCACTGCCTGCTCCTAATCAATATATATATATCATTTTTTTTAACACATCGCGTTCTCCATTAGGGATAAATACATTGCTTTATTTACAAGCAATCATAGACTTGGTGGTCTTTTGACATCAGCAGGCCACCATGGCAGTGTATTTAGCCAATCGTATTGGGTCATTATTTGCCACCTACCTTATGCATATTAATGAGGTAAGCCGAATTGGGAAACACTGTAAATCAGTATTTTGTGAACCTACCTCTTAATACCTATGTCGGTTCATAAAATACCAATGGATTCGGTAATAGCTGGTGGGCAAATTGCGTCCACCATTACCAAATCCATTTTTGTACATTCTGTTAAAGAAATTGAAAATTACGAATCGCTATCTGTTGCGATTTAGGATTTTTGGGTTGGAATCTTTGTAAATGAGGGCCTTAGTGTCAAAATTAATGCCTAGCTGTAGTTTGCAGAAACGGGGTGGGGGGTTGATGTCCCAGAGAAACGAAGGCATTGCAAATGAGTTGCAAAGCACAGCACACATTCCAATGGATACAATTCTTCTGTGATAGTGTATGCATAGGAATTTGCACTGGGGTATGCTGCCACTACAAATTCAATGTTGGACAGCACAGCAGACATTGACCTAGGCGCAATTTGTTTTTAAGAACACTTTATTAGTATTCTTCAATTTTTACACTACTACATTTAGTATTACTTTATGACCTATAATTGTTATGTTTACTTCTTCCTGTACCCCACAATATTGAGCTTGAGTTACATTTGTGGAATTTATATAGTTGTGTATTCGTAGTATTTTTATATGTATTTATTACACACAGACTGGATGGAACTTTTGGGTGCCATTCATTACTACTTGTTTCTGTCTCCCCTGGGCCAAGTGTGATATTCCTTCCTTGTGTGTGACATGTGGGTCTACAGATCTATTGTGTGTTTTTTTGTCTGGCTATTTCCTTGTGCACTAAGTTTATATGAATTGGAATGCCTATGATCTAGGGTGGTCTATCGTTATTTCATACACTTTATGTAATGGAACAACTCAATTCAGTGTCCGGCAATAGGATCTTTGTACATCCCTCTTCTTCCCTTTATGGAGCGCTCTACTTTCTATTTGGCCTAGGCGCCATTGTGCGAGGCTGTGTCTGGTGCAAGGTAGGCTGTTTGTGCAGGGGCACAGGTGAGGACACCAGCAGTAGTCCAACTATAGGTGATATTGCTCTGCACTGTGTTTTCTTTCCCCTTTCAGCAACACATGCAGCATGTCATTTTTGCTATGCTGTGGTTTATGAAAATTAAATACATGAGGGCCTTTATTTCCTCTATTATGGATTCTATATCTGCCTCCCTCTGGCTTACGCTCTTAAATGTAGCAACATGCACTGGTTGAGGTAACAGCAGATATTAAAGCATCAGTAGCATTAGTCCCGGTCGGACTGGTCCCAACGGCAATGAGGGAGTGCCCGCTGGGCTGGTCTGACAGATCAATGTGTGGGCAATTTTTAGCAGTTTGTCGGCCTGCTTTATGGCCAGGTGCGCCAGTTCTTTTCTTTGTATTTCCTTGATAATACAACAAACATTGCCTGCAGCAAACACAAAGGTAGTAAGTGTACCATACCTTGGAAAATATCCATACAGCGTGTCTTTACAAGTTCAAAACTGGCCTGAGTTGCTAAGGATGGTCACTTTTATTTTGGTGCCCCTGCCGATTATTTTGTCCCAGTCTGACCCTGGCATTCATAAGCATGCTGTGCAAATTCAATTCTCATGGTTAGGGAACCATTGCACTCCACAGTTCTGTGTGGCACTGTGGGCCTCTGCACACGTGGCGCAGTTGTGGGGGGCTTGCACTTTTGGCAGGAGCCATACACGCATGGCGGAACTTCTTCAGTGTAGTTTCTTATTACCTAGGTCCCGCAACCATTCCGGGGGCCCCACCATTGACTGCTGGGCCTCTGCCACAGTTCACAGTGGGGCGTGGGTAGGCCCAGTTGCAGAGGAGCCACTTCATCCTTGAAATTTGATTCTGTCATGTGACCCTGGTCTCTGCCTTCCTCTTCACAGGTGTACAGAGCTATTCCAAGTCAAAAGGTGAGCCTCTATATATGCAAACGTAGTCAGCTAATAATCAATGGTAAACAAAGTTGGACTCACACATCTGAAGGGCTACAATTATTTAAAGGGATTTCCCCTAAGGCGTGACACAGATGTGTGGCATCTAGCCTACAAGGTGAGCTGTCACTTTTGTTTTATTGACTGGAGCCTAACAGCCTCTGTCCCATCAGTGTCGATTGCTGGCTCCTGGCCACATATAGAAAGCAGACAAAGGAGGTGGGGTATGGGCATGTAGCCCATTTCCCAGCCAGGTTGTTTAGGTTCCTGGCCACAACATTGTGCCCTGGTATCACTTCTCTCAAACCATAGGCTGAAATGCTGAAACTCACTTGATCCAGGGAAGGTGAACTCAAAGGGTCCTTCCCTTTCCATTCATATTTATGTGGCTTAAAATCAGCCAGATACACTTCACTATACAATAATTTCAGCACGGAGAGGGTAATTGAAAGAACAGCACAGGGAAGCTGGCATGAAAATCAAAGAGCTAACTATAACTAAAACTAAACCCTATGAGCCAGCCTCAACAGTAAAGGTTATAAAACATGGGAAGAACGTTCAACTATGGGTCACCCCCCTCTGATGTACCCAAGTACAGCTCACAGACACTACTTCCTATCAGGAGAAATCATATGGTGCTGTCATTACAGGTGACAGATTTTTAGGGCTGGGATTATCCCATTCAGATGCAGATAAAGAGGTCTATACGCTAAAACCCCTAATCAGGAAACAAAAATGCCTTCCTGCATTTCTAAACCAGAGGTCCAATAACCTCATAAAGATAAATGCCTAAACCGACTGAGGCCGCAACAAGAACACCTTAAGTGCTTATTGCACTCTGCAGATCGGCCATAGAACATAAAGCAAAAATATAAGCCACGCTCGAGTTCCCAGAACTGAATGCTTCATTCCTTATGGAGGGATGACTTGACACCCGTATCAACTACCGAAACATGCTCTACTAAGATATTTAGGGCCTCATTTATGAGGTTTTGCCGTAGGGAAGCTCAGCAGGCCTTCCTGCTGCGCTACCCTACGGCAAAAGAAAAGGGCAGGAATGCACCGTATCTATAAGATACAGCACATTCCTGTCCTTTTCCCTGTGCCAGCGCACAATGGGCTGCCTGCGCCAACACAGGCACCTTTGCACCACGGTGCAAAGGTGCCTGCGATGCGGGGATGATTATTTTGGTACAGGAAGGGAAACCTTTCTGTACAAAAATAATCACAAGAGGCCTTTCCTCTTTCTATGTGTGTTGCAGAATGCAGCACACATAGAAAAAGGAAAAACAAGGAGAAATAAAGATATTTCTCCCCGTTGCGCCTCCCTTACGCCTCCCCTGGGCAGGCGTAAGCTTTTGGCACTGCCTCAGATTTACGATTTTTTCCGCCACCAAACCTTTCAGCCAGGTCTCTATAACTGTCACAGCATCGTGACCCTCAGCCCCCTCCGGAAGGCCTATTAGGCGGACACTATTGCGACGAGAGCTGCCCTCCACGTCCTCCATCCTGTTTTCCAGGCAGCGAAGCCTTTGTTCATAGTCCTTCATCTGCTGGCTCAAAGTGTTTGTGGCCGGCTGAACTTCAGCCAAAGTATGTTCAACAGTAGTGACTCGTTCTGACAGTTTTCGATGATCTGCATGAAGAAGTTGCGTGTGAGCTATTACCGAGCTCCACAGCGCCTGTCCCCAAAATGGCTGCAGCAACCTCGAACCCCCAATGTAACAGTCAGTGGACTGTTCTCAACTCGTAAATGCCCCTCAGTGGACTCACGAGAGTCCTGGCGGCCCAGGACCATAGCGACAGACGATCTAACACTAGAGAACTGCTGTAAGAGCTCTGCAGTGCCTGTCCACTAGATGATAGCCCCACATCAATCTGGTAAAGGTAACCCCTCACATCCACAGATGCCGACATAATGCTCTCCATGAAGATTGCTGCCATGCAGAACGAACCAGAACTGAAATAGGAGAAAGCAGCCAGATAACCACCAGCGCCGCTCCTGAAGCCCAGGCCGCCTGATCCCGTAATGGCCGCCACCCGAAGGACGCTCCACGTGAAGCACTCCGACTGACTGGATTTGGCCTCCCCAAGAACATGCAGCCTCCACAGTGGGTCGTCTGTGACCTACTTCATTGAGATGGGGGCCCTGACTCAGAATGAGGGCTCTGGGGTGCAACACGCATGGACCCCCGGCTGCCTGACCCTGGAATGGCCGCCAACCTCAGACGCCCGACCTAAGCTGACTAGAAAATTCACCCCCAATGAACTATAGTGAACCCCCCACGAACCTGCAACCACGGTCTTCACTCTCTGTCCCTCCTGAGGCTCAAGAGGAAGGTCCTCGTCATCTCGTGCAGGAATCTTCAGACCCTCTGGGGGCAATGCCGAACAGACCCCCCCAGACACCGAAATAACCCCTCCCGCACCCCCTCAGACACCGAAGCTAAGGGACAACTCCTCAAACACCGAACCGGCCCGAGGAGGAGGAGAGCCTGGAAGTGTCTGCTCCGGACCCCGCTCAGCGGCACTGCATGGAGAACTCCATTGTGATGCCTGTGAAGAAATGGACCTGCTTTCTGAATGCCTCGCAGCAGATCCATGGGAACTTTTTACTGAACTACCTACCCCCTACCTCTCCCTGCTCTACTCCTCTCCTCTTTCCTGCTACTAACCTTTGCCCTCACCTGTCCTTGCCCTAGTCCCCACCCTGTTTACCTGTGAATTTTCCACGTCATTTGAGAGCTAGTTATCTTGTCTGATGCCCGATGGAGCTACCTGGTTTAGCTATAGGGGAGACAGGTCGGGGATTCCCTCCTTGGATGTCACCTACCCAGTCGGTCTTTAGCCAGACTTCCTTTCGTCTCTCCTGTCGTCTCTTCCCGCTTCCTCCCTCTATTTATATCTCTACTTCTCTCTCAATATATTGAGACTGAACTATTTTGTCTGATGCCCGATGAAGCTACCTGGTTTAGCTATAGAGTAGATGGGACGCGGATTCCCTCCTTGGTCGTCACCTACCCAGTCGGCCTTTAGACACATTTCATTTAGTCTCTCCTTGTTGTCTCCTCCCCTATCCTCCCTTTCTCACCTTCCCTGTTCCCTCCCCTCTACGCTCCATTTATTTTGCCCTCCATCTTATTTAAATGTTTCCCATTGAGACCTAGCTATTTGGCCATAGCCCGGTGGACCTACCTGATAGCTATAGAGGAGATGGGTTTTGGGACTTCCCCCTCGACTGTCACCTACCCAGCCGGTCTTTGGGCAGATTTTCCTTCGTCTTTCTGCAGTTTCTCCCTCCCATCCTGTTTTTCTGCGAACCTCTTCCCTCGACACTTGAGACCGAACTATTTTGTCTGACGCCCGATGGAGCTACCTGGTTTAGCTATAGGGGAGATGGACCTTGGTCATCACCTACCCAGTCGATCTTTAGACAGACTTCCTCTCGTCTCTTTGGTTGTCTCTTTCTTTATTCTCACGTTCTCACCTTACCTATCTCCCACTTCTTTTCTCTCTCCTTCCTCTCCTCTCCTAATGTATTGCTGATGGTTTAATGTAATGTGTAATTGTTGATCTTTTTCTGTTATACTGTTAAACCACATTGTTGCACTTCCTTTCGTCCCTCCTGTCATCTCCTACCGCACCCTCCCTCTATTTATGTCTCTCCTTCTCCCCTCTCTCAATGTATTGATACTGAACTTTTTTGTCTGATGCCCGATGGAGCTACCTGGTTTAGATATAGGTGAGCTAGGCCGTGGATTCCCTCCTTGGTCTTCACCTACCTAGTCTGTCTTTAGACAGACTTCTTTTCGTCTCTCCATATTGTCTCTTCCCTTATCCTCCCTCTCTCAAGTCCCCTGCTCCCTCCACTACTTTTCTCTCTCCTTTCTCTCCTCTCCTAATTGTATTGCCTAATTTTTGGGATTTATTGTGTTATTGTTGAACTTTTTCTGTTACATTGTTGTTTCTCATGTAAAGCGCTCTGATACCTCCGGGTCTAGCCAGCGCTATATAAAACTCTATAAATAAATAAAAATAAAAATTGTAAATCTGGGGCAGTGTCATGCCCCACTGCACGCCCCTTTAACGCAGAACACGGCGTTAAAGGGACTGATATTTATCTGGCAGCATTAAGCCAAAAAAAGTGGCTTAGTGCTGCCTGATAAATATCATGCAGGCTTCTGCGCCACGGAATGTCACAAAAAGTGACGGTGCGATGGTGCAAGGGGCCTCATAGTCATAGCCTTCGCAGGGACGGACAGAACAGAAAAGGGGTAGTAGCCCCTACACATAAAGACTCCTTGGGCATCAAACTCCTAAACGAGCTCAACTCCTAACAGTCAGTGCCTCGAAACTGAATTTGAAAACTAAATGAAACATCAATTTTATGCAATAATATTTACCAAAGTCACAAGAAGAACTTCCTTGAAGGTAGACTCCAAAATCATGTTTTTAGCAGAATTTAACGATCGCTTCGGTAACAGAACCAACTCTGTCCCTTGAAATGTTGTTTTCGTCTTTTAAGAAAGTAATCTCATAAAATCATAATCATTGTTAGTTTATTTCGGCAAAAAAATCCATAAAACCACAATTAAACAGTCAGGATATTTCCACCATATGTAGTCACAGCAGTAAAATCACACAAAAAGAGAAAAAGAAAAGTAATATTGTATAAAATGCAAGCATAAAAACATAGACCATATTCAAGGTGCATACAGTACTGAAGACTAAATAACAGTCTTGGTAAACAAGTATGAGTTCCAGTTCAAGAAAATATCACATTGCGGTCTTTGATTATCAAAAAGTGCCAATCCAGAGTGCATATTAGATAATAACCTTTTGCAAAAACTTTCAAATATACTCCGGTGGTCACCAACCCCTGGGATGGTGAGACGTTAATCACCGGAGCATGACAGCATCCGAGTGCTCACCTCTACCAGATTACCTTCGAAACCATAGGAGCCTTGCTACATGAATATATATAGATGCTGCAATGACAACTATTTCACTGGTGTCTGTGTGCAGAATTTGAGTGCAGTGATATACTGTCTAAAGTGCAAGAGCTTACACAATGGCTTAAGTCATTTCCCAAGAAGGCGGGCATATGCACTACAGAAAAAGGCAAAGTGGTGAAGAGTTACTTCTTCCTGATTGCAAGAGGGGCACTTGTAGAGGGACCAGTTCGCGGTGAAGCTTTTAACAGGGAGTATACCATATCTCCACTCCAAAAATAGATGATTAGCATGGCACCCCAGTTTGACGACACAAAATTATTCTTATGCAGGAGCAGGTTTAAAATCTAAAAATGCATAATTCAGGTTACCAGGATTGATTTCTGTCATCTCTCACTCCCAGAGATTTTCCTTATAGTGATCCTTTATTAATGTGTAGCAGACTAACTTAGATTCATCTGTGTTCTCCCACAATTCTGCTAAGCCTATTTCCTGGAACTCAGACTTGATAAAAACAGACCTTGATATCTTTTCCCATACCTTTTGGCAAAGAAGCAGTTTGATCAACTATCTATAGGATACAAACAACTTGGTAAACCACAGCATGTGCCAATAAAGCAGGGATCTGAGCAACAAGGTAAAATTGATTGAAAAAAATGCACACATCAAGCCAAGGAGCTGTAATCACCCCTTGCTTAGATATAGTATACCTATATCTAAACCTATATCTGGACACATATATACCTATCAGTCACTCCTATGGCAGGCCTTAACAATCCTGGAGGCAGAGTGCTTGGTTTTATGTGAGATAGTGCTCTAGCATGAGCTGAGCCTGTCTGCAGAGGTCGGAGCCATTTCCGTACTGCTGTTCCAGGGATACTGCCATACCATATACTCTTAAGTGCATTATAATCCTCGGGGTTAATGCTAACTTTGGTTTGGCTTTATCAAAACATGTCGTGTTTGGTGTCATACACTTTGGAATACTACCCCCTCGACGGGGGTAGCATTCCACCCTTCTAGAGGGAGAAGACATGTTACTGTACTTAAACGCGGTTAATTCTAACCAGAGCCTCAGCATCACAAAATGGATGCTGCTGCCCCGACACAAGTCTGACCTCCTGCTGCTGACCGAAACTTGGCAGGGGAGGCCTGGACAAAGGGTTTCCTGTCACAGGGAGGTGCTACACCACCCCAGACAGGAGATAGTGGATTGGAGCAGAGAGGGTTGAAAGAAACTAGACACTGCCTGGGGCACACAAGGTGTCCCATGCAAAATCCAGTCAAACCGGTTCTGGGGCACTCCAGCCCCAGTCCTGGCGTGAAACTGGACAAAGGGAAAGGGGTGTAACTACCCCCTTCCTGGGTCCCACCCATAGGAGGGACCTAGCAGGTAATCCAGCCCCCAGATTTGGAATAAAGGGGGGAGCAGTGCCAATGCACATCAGATTATCCTGACTGAAACTTATGAAACGAAACTCTGGACCCTTCGACATCCTACTCGACGTAGACGACTGAAGAATCTCCCTTGTGGTCAAGGAGTGACCACCCTGTGCAAACAGGCACAATCCAGCACCTCACCATTTGCTTTGTTGTAGTTCCTGCCAGAACTCGAGCAACAAACATCAACAAAACCCAGCTTTCCTGCTTTCCAACAGCCCGATCCACACTCCCTGCAAAGCGGAGACCTGTGGAGGCGACTTGAAGCGTGGGGCCGGTCATCTTGGAAAAACTACGAAGCGCTGACCGTGCAGCTCCCCAGGGTCCCTTGAAGCTGTGCATTGGAGTTTAGGAAGATCCAGCCCCGCGCAGCTGTTGCTCTGAAGCTCACCCCTCCACACTCACCGAGTGCTGCATGGGGCCCTTTTGCATTTTCCTGCTTGACGCTTTGGTCCGGTCGCTTGCCCGTTGGCTAGTGGCCCCAGTACCGACGAACCTTTGAATTTGCTCTGCTAGTCTGGTTGCTCCAGACTTGCCCTCGCTCCCCTGAAAAGCAGCACCCGCTCTGACCTTGCTGGTCCGAGTAAGAAGCACTCTTCGAATCCTGCGTGGGTTGCCCTTGCCAAGGCTTGTTAACTCCGATCCGGGAGACGACACCGCCAACAGCGAGAGCCTTTGTCGGACAGCTCGTACTTTGACCCTGGTCATCCTCGATGCCCCCGAGTCCACGTGGCAGCGGAGACAATCTTCATGACAAGCACCTGATTGCTCCCGACATCGCCTGGTTCCTTCCTTGTTCCTTCCTGGTCAATGGCTAGTGACCCAGACTCTGTCCCCTCTGCTTTCAGGTACTCTAAGTCTTCGATCCACCCTTGGATAGCACCAGACACTTCTCTTCTGGCCGCCTGCAGCATCTTCATCTCCTGGCTCCATAGATCTACACGACGAGACCCGACACGCTTTTGCACCTGTGCACCCGCTTCCTGTGGGTGAGGTAACTCTTGAACGCTGGTGCCCCTGTAGTGGTTTACACCTCTAGTGTCTAAGTCTAAAGTTTTGTCCTACTAGTCCAGTCGTAAGACTCTTAAAACTGTAACTCGATAACTTTTACGCACCATTGACTTTGCATTGGTGCATGCGTGTGCTTTTAGCGCTGCACCCGAATCCCGCGGGCTACTCCCGTCCTAACTGCTGTTAGTCCAGTGTAGTCCCAGCGATTCCCAAGGCCCTAGGCCTTACCACTGATCGAATAGTGATACTTATACCACTTTTTTGATATATGGTTTGAGTGACCACCGGCCTCATCCATAAACGTGCAACTTTCATATGTTATATTGTGCTTTTGTTTAAACGCTTGTGCTTCTATACTCATAAAGAGCACAGGGGATTATTCTGAGAATAAATACATATATTTTTATAATATATAACTTGTGTGGTGTCCTTTCATTTGATATTACAGGATTGCATATGGTAAAACAGCTGCCTTCACATGCCCTCTTGAGTTAAGCCTTTAGGCTGCTTAGTCCATGCTACCCCTAGGATAGCTTGTCTTTTAAGGTTGACTTACAATCACCACCATAAGGGATTGTTTGGACTGATACAAGGTGCCCACAGAATTGTGGACATCATATATCAGGCCAACTTCTCACATTGGTGTGCAGCGGTGCGGATTTGAGCTTGCTGTTGTTTTACCATTGCAATCTTTTTATCAAATTGAAAGATCACATTAAGTATCTTAGGTACATTTAAACAAAGCTTACATATTTAAGTTCTACTGAACTTAGTAGTTGTAGATCAAAGGGCTTAGCACACCCTGCCTACAACTCACTAGCAAGGTACAGTAGGAAAACACTTAGTGTAGGTAATTGCATCACTTACACCTCACTAGAGTCATGTCTGGCACAGGTGAAGCTCCCAGCTCTCTACCTGTGTTGGTTGACCTTACCAAGGCACCTTCCAGCTATGACAAACTCAGCCACAAGGACTTGAGTGCCTTGTGCACTGCAAGGAAGCTGAAAAAGGGTCACAACCCTACCATTCCCATCCTGATAGCCATCCTGGAGAAGGATGATCTCGAGAAAGCTAGTACAGTTCCCTCAGGGTCAGGAGAAGGAGTGAATCCCCCAGATACTGAGAACACCACCCCAGAGGTAGAAGATGAGGAGGTGGACCCTGAATCAGAAGAGGAAGAGGAAGAGTCAGATCATGATCAACGGGATAACCAGGTACCAGTTGGAAGGCTTAGCCAAGTCAACTTGGACCTACATGGAAATGGAGAGGGCCAGCACCTCCCCAGAGTACATAACAGAATACTTCCAGGCAATAGAAGGGAGAGATCTCCTTCCAGGGATTCTCACCTTTCTAGTGCTTCAAGGGACTCTCAAAGGGGAATGACTTCCCCCCAGAGAAAAGAGCATAAGGCCAGGATGAGAGCTGTCAAACTCCAGATAGAGAGGGAGGAGGTAGCCCTGGCCCAAGCTAAACTTGCTTTAGCAAGGGAACACAAATTGAGTGGGTTAGAACCCACTGGTGGCATCAGTATTCCCAAAGAGAAAGACAGCTCCTATGATACTAGAAACCTGACAAAGATTGTGCCCCCCTATAGGGAAGGGGATGACATCCACAAATGGATAACTGCTCTGGAGAGAGCCTGCATGGTACAGCAGGTTCCTCAAGAACAGTGGGCAGCAATTTTATGGTACTCCTTTCTGAGAAAGGGAGAGATAAGCTCCTCACAGTTAGACCTGCGGATGCTAAAAACTACACAGTCCTGAAGAGTGCTCTTATTGATGGGTTTGGCTTAACTACTGAACAATACATGTTGTTGTTCAGAGACACCCAAAAAGCTCGGACTCAGGACTGGACTGATTTTGTAGATTGCGCTACTAAGGCTCTGGAGGGTTGGCTACATGGCAGCAAAGTACATGACTATACAGGATTGTATAATTTGATTATGAGGGAGCAGATCCTAAGTAATTGTCAGAACCAGCTTTTGCACCAGCACCTGGTAGACTCAGATCTGACCTCTCCCCAAGAATTGGGTAAGAGGGCAGACAAATGGGTCAGAACCAGGATTAGGCCTAAGAATCAGGGTAATGACCAAAGGAAGGATACTCCCAAGGCTCAAGAGAAGGGTGGGGATACATCTAAAGACAAGTCTCCCACAGGGCCCCAAAACTCCACGGATGGGGGTGGGTCCCAAAACACTTCCTCTGTCCAGAAGAAACCTTACTGCCATGCCTGTAAGCAGACTGGCCACTGGAAAACAGACAGCTGTTGTCTAAAGAATAGCAATAAAGAAAATATACCTCCAAGTAGAGCTCCAACACCTCCTGTTACTATTAGTAGTAATCCCCCAGGTGGTGGGAGCACCCCCAAGAATTTGTCTGGGTTTACTTTTGGAGCTCCGGTGGACTCTGGCCTAATCAGGTCCCCAACTGCAGCTACTCTTGTCTGTGAAAATGGCATGGGGTTTGCCAACTTCACTGATTGCCCAAACACTTTGAGCAAGTACAGGCAAGAGCCCCTCATCAATGGTCAAAATGTTGAGGCCTACAGAGACACAGGGGCTACTATCACAATGGTGACTGAGAATCTAGTCCCCTCAAGGCAACTTTTACCTGGTGCCACATATCAGGTGACTAATATTGATGGAGTGCAGAAAAATCATCCCATGGCATTGGTAAATCTCAGCTGGGGATGTTTCACTGGCCCAAAGAGAGTGGCAGTGTCAACAAACTTGCCTGTAGATAGTCTACTTGGGAATGATTTAGAAATCTCAGCCTGGGCTGAGGTGGAACAAGACACCCATTCTAAAATGGTAAATCTCCATGGAAAGGTTAGTGGGGCTGTGATGGCCACAGCCCCAATCCAAGATGTCCTACCTGAAAAGGTTGGTAGGGCTGTGCAAGACTCAGCCTCATCTTCAGCAGAATCCCTTCCTGAACAAGTTAGCAGAGCTGTTATGGTAACAGCCCATACCCAAACTGAGTCCCTTCCTGAAAAGGTTGGTGGGGCTGTGATGGCCACAGCCCAAACTCAAACTGATTCATGTGTTGTGAAGCCTGAAACTATGGATCACTCCACACAAACAGAGAGCATTGAGGAGGAAGAGAAATCTCCCTCATACCAGACATTAGGAAAGGATCAGCCTCCTCAGGGAACTGATCTTACCCCTTGTGAAGAAACTGCCCCAGAGGTAGTCAGGCCTAGCCTGGCAGAGCCCCTGATGTCAGTGGACCCTTCCAAGGTGGGACCCAGTCTGGAGCAGGTAGCCTGCCCCTCTCTACCCTGCCTCAGTCAGCCCAGGGCTGCAGAGGTCAAGGAGGTCAGTGAGCCCCTAAGGGCCCCCTGTCAAATAAAACACCCCCATCAGCAGATTAGGGGCACCAAAGCTAGCAGCCCTAGCAAGGTGAAAACTTTAAAAACTTCTGAGGGATCCCCCTTACAACTAGTTAGGGACCCCCCCGATTGATGGAAACTGTTGGGCACAGCCAAACCTGGGACCTAAGTGCCCCAAACCTGACCTGTCCCTCCAGTAAGCCAACAGAAGGGACCCAGCCTCCTGCAGTAGGCAGCCAGAGGTTGACCCTGAGAGCACAGTGCAACTCAGTCAAGGAAAGAAAGGCACACATGGTGGAAGACGATTGGAGGAAGCTGAGCCCTGCAGTAGTGGAGCCTCACTTCAGTACTCCATCTCAACACCAGCCTTTTACTTTGCCAAAACACACCACAGGTAGTGATTCCCTATGGTGGAGACCCTCTGATACCCTTAGGGTAAGGGATTGCTTACTGGACCATAAGACAGGGGGTAACCATGCTAGTGCAGGTACTTCCTTATATGGCCACTTAGGCAATATAGGCTTACCTGGTCAAGGATAGCCTTACCTCCTTTCGTTTGGGGGGGGGGGTTATGTAGGAAGGTGGATACCTGACTATGGTTACCCCAGATTTTTTGCCTTGTGTTTAGCTGGTTTTCGACTTAGTTGGCCTGGGATCCTGCTAATCAGGGTCCCAGGCTATCTGCTCTCTCTTTAAATGGACTCCATGTACCCTAGGTACATTACCAATTTGGTACTGGACACCTTATCAGCCCCAGTACAGTGCACTATAGGTGCCCAGGGCATAGGTGCATCCAAGGCCTACCAGGGGCTGCAGCATATCTTTTGCCACCCCTGGCTGGTACTTAAATTGACACAACTGGCTGATCACTCAGCTGGGGCAAGGTGGTGTAATGACCCCTTGCTTAGATATAGTATACCTATATCTAAACCTCGATCTGGACACATATATACCTATCAGACACTCCTATGGCAGGCCTTAACAATCCTGGAGGCAGAGTGCTTGGTTATATGTGAGATGGTGCTCTAGCATGAGCTGAGCCTGTCTGCAGAGGTCGGAACCATTTCCGTACTGCTGTTCCAGGGATACTGCCTTACCATATACTCTTAAGTGCATTATAATCCTCGCGGTTGTTGCTAACTTTGGTTTGGCTTTATCAAAACATGTCGTGTTTGGTGTCATACACTTTGGAATACTACCCCCTCGCCAGTTCTGTCAACGGGGGTAGCATTCCACCCTTCTAGAGTGAGAAGACATGTTACTGTACTTAAACGCGGTTAATTCTAACCAGAGCCTCAGCATCACAAAATGGATGCTGCTGCCCCGACACAAGTCTGACCTCCTGCTGCTGACCGAAACTTGGCAGGGGAGGCCTGGACAAAGGGTTTCCTGTCACAGGGAGGTGCTACACCACCCCAGACAGGAGATAGTGTATTGGAGCAGGGAGGGTTGAAAGAAACTAGACACTGCCTGGGGCACAATCAATCAATCAATCAATCAATCATGCCATTTGTATAGCGCACTACTCACCCGGGAGGGTCTCAAGGCGCTTGGGGGAGGGGTATGCTACTGCTCGAACAGCCAGGTCTTGAGTTGTTTCCTGAAGGCGAGATGGTCCTGGGTCAGCCGAAGGTGGATGGGGAGGGAGTTCCAAGTCTTGGCAGCCAGGTAAGAGAAGTATCTTCCTCCGGCGGTGGCTCTTTGGATGCGTGGTACAGCTGCGAGGGCGAGGCTGGTGGACCGTAGCTGGCGGATGGGCGTGTAGAAGGTCCGGCGGTCGTTGAGGTACTTGGGGCCCAGTTCGTGGAGAGACTTGTGTGCGTGGGTGAGGAGCCGGAACGTGATCCTCTTGTCGACGGGGAGCCAGTGCAGGTTCCTCAGGTGGCTGGAGATGTGGCTGCGTCGGGGCACATCCAGGATGAGTCGGGCGGAGGCGTTCTGGATGCTGTGGAGTCTTTTCTGTAGCTTGGCTGTGGTTCCGGCGTAGAGGGCGTTTCCGTAGTCCAGTCGGCTGGTGACGAGTGCCTGGGTGACAGTCTTCCTGGTCTCGGTCGGGATCCAGCGGAAGATCTTGCGAAGCATACGCAGGGTGTTGAAGCACGATGAGGAGACGGCGTTGACTTGTCTGGTCATCGAGAGGGAGGGGTCCAGGATGAAGCCCAGGTTGCGTGCGTGGTCGGTTGGCTTGGGTGCGGTGCCCAGGGCTGGGGGCCACCAGGAGTCGTCCCAGGCGGAGGGCGAAGATCCCAGGATGAGGACTTCCGTCTTGTCCGAGTTCAGCTTCAGGCGGCTGTCCTTCATCCACTCAAGGTGTCCCAAGGTGCACACAAGGTGTCCCATGCAAAATCCAGTCAAACCGGTTCTGGGGCACTCCAGCCCCAGTCCTGGCGCAAAACTGGACAAAGGGAAAGGGGTGTAACCACCCCCTTCCTGGGTCCCACCCATAGAAGGGACCTAGCAGGTAATCCAGCCCCCAGATTTGGAATAAAGGGGGGAGCAGTGCCATTGCACATCAGATTATCCTGACTGAAACTTATGAAACGAAACTCTGGAACCTTCGACATCCTACTCGACGTAGAAGACTGAAGAATCTCCCTTGGGGTCAAGGAGTGACCACCCTGTGCAAACAGGCACCATCCAGCACCTCACCATTTGATTTGTTGCAGTTCCTGCCGGAACTCGAGCAACAGAGATCGACAAGACCCAGCTTTCCTGCCTTCCAACAGACCGATCCACAGTCCCTGCAAAGCTGAGACCCGTGGAGGCGACGTGAAGCGTGGGGCTGGCCATCTTAAAAAAACTACGAAGCGCTGACCGTGCAGCTCCCGAGGCTCCCTCGAAGCTGGGCATTGGAGTTTGAGAAGCTGCAGCCCCGAGCAGCTTTTGCATCGAAGCTCACCCCTCCACACTCACCAAGTGCTGCGTGGGGCCCTTTTGCATTTTCCTGCTCGACGCGTTGGTCCGGTCGCTTGCCCATTGGCTAGTGGCCCCAGTATCGACGAACCTTTGAATTTGCTCTGCTAGTCTGGTTGCTCAAGACTGGCTCTCGCTCACCTGAAAAGGAGCACCCGCTCTGACCTTGCTGGTCCGAGTAAGAAGCAATCTTTGAATCCTGCGTGGGTTGCCCTTGCCAAGGCTTGGTAACTCCGATCCGGGAGCCGACACCGCCAACAGCGAGAGCCTTTGTGGGACAGCTTGAGATTTGACCCTAGTCATCCTCGATGCCCCGAGTCCACGTGACAGCGGAGACAATCTTCATGACAAGCACCTGATTGCGCCCGACATCACCTGGTTCCTTCCTGGTTCCTTCCTGGTCACTGGCTAGTGACCCAGACTCTGTCCCCTCTGCTTTCAGGTACTCTACATCTTCGATCCACCCTTGGATCACACCGGACACTTCTCTTCTGGCCGCCTGCAGCATCTTCATCTCCAGGCTCCATACATCTACATGACGAGACCCGACACGCTTTTGCACCTGTGCACCCGCTTCCTGTGGGTGAGGTAACTCTTGAACGCCGGTGCTCCTGTAGTGGTTTACACCTCTAGTGTCTAAGTCTAAAGTTTTGTCCTTCTAGTCCAGTCGGAAGACTCTTACAACTGTAACTCGATAACTTTTACGCACCATTGACTTTGCGTTGGTGCATGCGTGTGCTTTTAGCGCTGCACCCGAATCCCGCGGGCTACTCCCGTCCTAACTGCTGTTAGTCCAGTGTAGTCCCAGCGATTCCCAAGGCCCTAGGCCTTACCACTGATCGAATAGTGATACTTATACCACTTTTTTGATATATGGTTTGGGTGGCAACCGGCCTCATCCATAAACGTGCAACTTTCATATGTTATATTGTGCTTTTGTTTAAACGCTTGTGCTTCTATACTCATAAAGAGTACAGGGGATTATTCTGAGAATAAATACATATATTTTTATAATATATAACTTGTGTGGTGTCCTTTCATTTGATATTACAGGATTGCATATGGTAAAACAGCAGGCTTCACATGCTCTCTTGAGTTAAGCCTTTAGGCTGCTTGGTCCATGCTACTCCTAGGATAGCTTGTCTTTTAAGGTTGACTTACAACCACCACCATATGGGATTGTTTGGACTGATACAAGGTGCCCACAGAATTGTGGACATCATATATCAGGCCAACTTCTCACAGTTCCCAATAAAATTATTTTCAGCTTTGAAAGAGCCTCAGTTCTCTCCTGCCACCATAGCTATGATCCATACATAGCTGCACTTTTAGCTTTTGTATTATAGATATCCACTGCAGGTACTAGAGGACTTGCCTGGGTTTTCTTCTGCATCTTAATGACAGCACCAGCCTCTGGCCGAAATTTCAGGGTACTCCTATTAATCTGCATTTCTCAGCTAAATTTGTTTGATAAACAGATCCCCAAATAAACAAATTCCTGGACTTGCTCAAGCAGAGACTCTCTAACCAGAATGTTCATTCTCACCTTTTTTTATGGGTTGAAATTCATAAATTTAGTCTTATTAATACTCAGCTCCAATCCCCTATCACTGCAGAATTGCAAAAACCTATCCATTATGGCCTGCAGACCACACACGGTTTTTGATATTAAGAGATTGTCGTCTGCGAATAGCATGGTGGAAATTCTATGGCTATCTAATTTAGAGGGCATCATTCCCAGAGTAGTCCGGTGCTTTAACCAAATCATTAAAATAAAGCGTGAACAGGGTCGGGCCAAAACACACCCCTACCTCACACCTGTCTCAATCAGTAAGGGGTCTTTTAATTCACCTTTATTTCCAAATCTAATTCATGCTTAATTTGCAGCATGTAGTTTTGTAAGAATCACCAGAAAATTCTCAGGGACACCCACCTGCTTCAGCACCTCCCAAAGTTTCGCCCAAGGAATAGAGTTAAATGCAGATCTAAGATCAACAAATTCCACATACAAATGGCCCTGGTTCAACAATACAGTTTTCCAATAGAGACAGGAGAAATCTAACATTTGGTCTTTTGTACTTATAGTTTTCCTACGGCCCGCCTGAAAATCAAAGTATGTAATTCACTTGTGCCTACTCTAACAGTTCCCCAAGTATGAGGCCGCAAAACATTTTGTGACATCAATTAGGCTGATCAGTCTATAATTACCATGATAATCTCTTAAACCCATTTTAAAATTGGGACTATTTTGGCTTTCTGCCATGACCTAGGTATAGGGCCACCTCCCAAGATAGATTTAAAAAGTGCATGGAAATAGGGCCCCCAAACAAAACCTGACACCTAATCGGGACCTGGAGCTTTATTAGGGCAGATAGTCTTGACTGCCTCCACAACATCGTTGAGTGTAAAATCAAGCTAATCAGCAGTCTTAATCAAAGTGACAAGCCAAACTGGGGAAATGTTCGGGGCAGTAGCACCCCTGGCTGCATAAACTTCTCTAAACTGATGCACCCAAGTCTGTGGCTGCAGTTAAAAATCAGTGCAGGCTGTATCACGTTGACAACCATGTGCCAATGTGCCCCAGAAAAGTTTGTCTCCCAGAATGACTGCTTCAACCAGAGCCTCCCACATTCCCAGTTCACACTATGTTTCCACTGTGGGCAGAGTAGATTTATAATCCTTGCTAGTAGTGCAAATTTGCAATCTATTATTAGCCTTTAATGCCCTATTCAAGTTGAGCCTAGCTGCCCTACACTGGCTATTAAACCAGGCACCCTGGGTTTGCAGCTTACTTGTTTTACCTAGATCTTTAGTTAGTAGCACCTGGAGATCTTTATAAAACTGATCTTGAATGTTATTTACAAAACGATCAAGAAAATCAGGGGAAGTGGAAGGTTGTCTACCCAGTTATATACACCGGCTTCTTACACCAGGTTTCTTGCAGAAGACAAATGTCAAAAGTGTCCATAATTGGGGGGGCGTGGCTTGCGCGCCGCACTGAGATGGCGGATCCCGCTTGAGCTCGGGGACAACAGCGGCTGTCGGGACGATTTTGGGATCCCGTTCGTTGCCGTTTTCACTCCCGAACTCCAGCTAATGTATCGGAATGTACTGTGAGCATCTGGATGTACATTACAGCAACTGAATAAGGCAAGAACTATCCTTTTCTTCGCTTAGAAGCCTCGCTGCTGGAACTCTAGCGAGCGGCCGCCATTTTGTTTTTGCGGTGGCGACGCTCGTTTTTCTGTCACGAAGCACTAAAATAGAGCGTTGGTTCTTTTGAAAATGACAAGAGGAGGTGGTATTTATATTTTTCCTTTATTCTGTTAGTCCTTTGGACGTGCCTTTATGACTACAAGCGCAGATATGTTTGACTGGATTCTTTTACCTCCCTCTGCTGTCTCTTCTGGTAAGCTACTTCACCTGAGGTGTTAGTGCTGCGTAACCTAAAATAGAGCGTTGGTTCTTTTGAAAATGACAAGAGGAGGTGGTATTTATATTTTTCCTTTATTCTGTTAGTCCTTTGGACGTGCCTTTATGACTACAAGCGCAGATATGTTTGACTGGATTCTTTTACCTCCCTCTGCTGTCTCTTCTGGTAAGCTACTTCACCTGAGGTGTTAGTGCTGCGTAACCTAATCTAGAGGTTGCTTGTCAATTGGTCGATACTGCTGTTTCTGCGCTCTAGTGGTAGCTTGCGTGTCTTTTTCTTTTGCCTCAACTGTACCTGTCAGCCATTGTGAGCTCTCCTATCACAGCCATAGTCTGCGCTTCTGGATTATACAGTGTTAACTGTCAGTGAAACTTGGTGAAGTGTCAGTTGGGTCCCGTTTGGCCTATTTTTTGATTGGTCCTTCTACGCATCCCTATCCTGGTGCATTTTTGGTGCATTTACTGGGACCTTGCTCCTATGGCGGACAACATGGGGCCTGCTTCTACTAATAAAGACTCTAAAGGGACTCTAAAACGATCTAAACAACAGTCCCCCACTCCTGAGTCCTCTCAGAAAGATTCTACTACCACTTTGGATGCTATTTTGGCGCGTTTAAATGTTGTCCACGATATTGCGCAGTCTACCAAGACTAATACCAATTTACTGCAAGTTGAGGTAGCAGCTATCAGGAGTGACTTTAAAGCCTTATCTGTCAGGGTTTCCACTGCAGAATCCCGTATCAGTGTGGTGGAGGATAATACGCACCAACACTCGAGGGCTCTTCACCAGATGGAGCGTTCCATGGCGGCTTTGAGTAGAGACCTTACAGAGCAAGAAGATTGTAATCGGAGAAGTAATCTACGTATTTTTGGTCTTCCTGAGGATACGGAGCAAGCAGCCTCCTCAATGATTGATTTTCTATCCAAATGGCTTCCTTCTACCTTGCAAATTTCCTTTCAGAAAGACTTTGAAATTGAAAGAGCTCATCGAGTTCCTACGTTCAAACCCAAATCTTCAACATATCCGAGAGCGATCATTTTTAAACCGCTGCGTCATCAAAATTCGGAACAAATTTTGGCTCATATGAGGAAGGTTAAGTCGGTGACTTGGGAAGGACATCGAATTACTATCTCACAAGATTTTGCTAGAGACACTGTAATTCGGAAAAAAGGTTTTCTCAATCTGCGTAAACGTCTTTTGGACATGAACATCCCCTTTTCCTTTGCTGGTCCTTCCAAGTTTCGTATCACTGTTGAGGGTCGATATCGTATTTTTGATGAACCTTCTGACCTTTCTTCCTTTTTAGATAACCAATCTGAATCGCAGATGGATTCTTCTCCTGCTCCAGGTTCCTCTTTTCCTGCTCCTGGTTCTTCTGGAACTTGATTCCCCTTCTGTTTTCTTTTTTTGTCTGGCTCTTACATATGCCTGTCTGACATATGTCGCTGTTTCAGTGTTACATGCTGTTTTTGTCTCACCCTCCTTTTCAGGTGATTTGCTTTTCGTATCTCTATCATCATGGTTACCTGTGCTTTTTCAGTAACCTATTAGTTTCTTTGTTTTCCTTTTTTGTTTTGTTTTCTTCTTTTCTATCTATTATTCCATCTGCGTTGGTTGCTATTTTGTGTCCTCCGTTATTTTCCCTTTACACTCGTGTTATTTTCTGATTGTTAAATGTCATTATCTTTGACACTTGTTTCTTGAGGTGTTCTTTTGTTTTTTTGTAGTTTTTATACCTCTTGACAGGATTTTTCATCTCTCCGTCTTCCCCTTATGTTGTATTATTCCGATTTGTATTATCTTGTTGTTCTTCCTTCTCTGTATGGTTTTTCACTTTATATGCAGTTTTGTTTTTCATTCCGTTTGTTTTGGTCTTTCGTTGATTCTCTGTTTACTAGTGTGCTTCGGATGTGTTATTTCACTCTATATCTTGTTGCTTCCTTGTTATTACGGTTCTCTCTTCACCCTCTCTATAACTTAGATACTGTATCTATCGTTTCCTTGTACACCTTAGTGATTCTGGTTCTATTTCTACTTTTATACTGTTTATGTAGGTATAGGCCCTCTTTCTACGATCATATGTTTAATTCTGTCTTTTTGTTTTGTGCTTGGAGTCTCCGTTCGAGTTATACTCGGTCCATATATTTGATTGCTTTATTATGTTCCCGTAATTTATAGGCTCCTTGTCTACTTTATCCACATGTTTCCGTCTATATTCCTTTTTCTTGCTCTTTTGATGAATTTCTATTTATTGTTACTTCTCATTCACATTTATTGCTGATATTTTTAGTACAGTATTTATTAAGTATTAATTATGCCTATTGCTATGTTTGATTAATTCACTGACTGTTTCTATTATATGTATATAGTTCATATTTTTTCGGTTCAATAATTTATAAGCTCATTGTAACCTTTATCTAAATGTTTCATTATACGTTTCTTTTTCTTGTACTTTTAATGAATTTCTATTTATTGTTATTTCTGGTTCATATCCATCCATTCATAATGTTTTCTATTACAGTATGCCTTACGCATTAATTGTGCCTGTTGATATTTTTGCTTCCTTCACTGGTGGTTTATATTTCATGTATATAGTTTGTTATATTGTCCATCTTTGACTCATAGTTTTGCATTATGTCTCTTTCTTATAGAATTTCTTAAACGATAAGTCTGCATATTTTCTACTTATGGTCCATATACAGGATACTTGTTATTTCTTTTCATTTAGTTGTTTGTTTGCTTTTTAGATCGCCTTCTTTTTATGATGATTGCTTGCTCATATATTTTCAGGATGTTTTTATTTTATCCTGTATTGCGCCTTTGTTTTCCTATTTTTCTTTAGCTCACAAACCTCTTAAGACCTTCACACTTCTATCTCGCTCTCTTTTTTGCATTGCTCTGCTTCTTTTATTACCCTTTTTGCCTATCTCCTACTTTTCTGGCTATGATTGGGTTGTTAATTTTACTTTGATTATTGGCTATTTCCCGGCAGCCTGCTTGCTTCCCGCATCCATGTCTCCCCTGGTATGAGTTTGGTCCTCTCTAGACCTCCCCTGGTGGGTCTCTTTCCTTTGCTTTTTCTATTCTTTTCTGGTACTTCTCTTTCTCCTCTTCTTTTCCTCTTCTTCTCTTCATTCCCTTTCTTTCCCTTTTTCCTTATGGATCCTCGTGTAGTGCTTTCTTTTGGTATAGAGCGTTGTTGGTCCTTGGTATGTGTTCTGTTTGACGTCTTACTCCATCTACCATACGTCTGGTTCGGTTTTTATTTCTTTGTTAGCCTATGTCTGGTTTGAATGTAGTTTCCCTTAATGTTAAAGGATTAAATCATCCGGTTAAGAGGGCCAAGGTTCTTGATTATTCTAAATCTCTCTCTTCGGATTTAGTGTTCTTACAAGAAACAAAGGTCTCCTATAAAGAAGCGTTGTTATTACGGAAAGAATGGGTTCTTGATGTGATGTGTTCGGATGCCCTTGGTAAGAAGAATGGGGTCATAACTCTTATTTCTAAAAAATCTGGGTTATCAGTAATTTCTGTTGAGCATGATTCTGAGGGCCGTTGGTTATTATCTCGATTGTCTAATGGCTCTGCTGATATTTATGTTTTGAACATCTATGCCCCAAATGCTGATGATCCTTCTTTTTGGCAAAAGATCACAAAACATTTAGCTCTTACTCCACATAATGGTCATCTGATCGTTGGTGGTGACTTTAATTTACCACTTGATCCAGTGCTGGATAGAAATTCGGCTTTCTCTTTCCGCCCTCCTAGATCTCATAAACAATTGTTGAATGTGTGCTCTTCTGCAAATCTTCAAGATATTTGGCGCCTTCATAACCCTACAGGTAGTGATTTTTCCTTCTTTCCCCCCTCATTCTAGTTTTTCCCGTATTGATTATCTCCTAGTGCATCTTCTTTAGTACAGCAATCATCTTCTCCGTACATTCATCCTATTCTTATCTCTGATCATGCGGCTGTTTCTTTCTCTCTCCTAAATCTCGCTCCTAAGAGTAAACCTTCCTCTTGGAGACTTAATACGGAAGTTCTCCATGATGATGTTCAAGTTCAAAACATACACGATGAAATTGAACATTTCTTTTCTGATAATGAAGGCTCAGTTAGTTCTCCGGTGGTCTTATGGGACGCTTTTAAGTGTACTCTCCGAGGACACATTATTAAAGTTATGGGGAAATGAAACGCTGACATGAAAAGGGAACTTGCGGAGTTAGCAGACAGTATTAAACAGCAGGAGCTTATTTTTTCACGTACTAATGATAAACAATTGTTGCAATCCATCAAAAATTTGAAATATTCCTACAACACTCATTACCAAAAGAGCTCATATTGGGGTTCAGGCCCAGAAATCCAAACGGTTACTCCTGAAGAATCGGGCTGGTAAGATACTAGCTGCAACTTTAAAATTTCAAGAGTCAAACTTTAAATCCTCTCAAATTTCTTCTATTACTGATAAATCTGGGGTTAAACAATTTCAAACTAAAGAAATTCTTGAGGTGTTTCAAAATTTTTATAGTTCTCTTTATACCCCCACTAATCAATCCTCATTTGATGCTTGCCAGGAATTTTTAAAAACTATTCCTCTAAATTCTGTCTCCTCTGCGGATGGAGAGAAATTAGGTGGCCCCATCACATCTGCTGAAATTATACATGCTATCAAGTCTACTCGGTCTGGTAAAGCCCCTGGGCCGGATGGTTTTCCTATTATGTTTTACAAGACCTTCCTCCCTTCTATGGTTCCTCGTCTTAAAGCTGTTTTCGATGTCTTTATTCATGAGAGCGCGGTTTCTGGTACTGCGGCAGATGCCACTATTGTCGTACTTCCGAAAGACGGAAAAGATATCTCAGACCCTAAAAACTTTCACCCTATTTCCCTTCTTAATATGGAGACTAAAATCTTTGCTAAGATTCTTGCCAAGCGGTTAGAATCTTATATTCCATCTTTAGTTCATTCATCTCAGACGGGTTTCGTGAAGGGTAGACTTGCTAGAGACAATATCCGTACCTTCTGTCATATTCTCGGTACTGCTAAACGGTCTACGCTTCCAGCGGCGGCTCTCGCCTTAGATGCCGAGAAGGCCTTTGATAAGGTTTCTTGACCTTTTCTCCAGGCTGTTCTTCGTGCCCATAATCTTCTGGACTCTTTTGTCAACATGGTTATGTCCTTATATGCCCAACCGAGAGCTAATATCCGTGTCAATGGAGCTACTTCTGAGTTTTTTAGTCTCCGTCAAGGTACCCGTCAAGGCTGCCCTTTATCCCCGCTTTTGTTTTTATTAGCTATTGATCCTCTTCTTAGACTCATTGATCTACATCCAGATATCAAGGGGTCTACTTTTGGTCCGCATCGCATAAAAACAGCGGCTTATGCGGATGATGTTCTTATTTTTTCAGATGCTATTGTTTCGGCTCTTCCCGCGCTTACAGATATTATTGCTCGTTTTTCTACGTCTCTGGTTATACGCTTAACAGAGACAAGACTGAGATGTTTCCCCTGAACGCTTATTGTTTCCCGGCGCATATGGGTACTGCTGGCTTTAAGTGGCAATCTAAACATCTCAAGTATCTAGGGATTTGGTTTTGTGGTACGCTCTATGATACGGTGGCACATAATGAGGCTAAAACTCTTCTCAAAGTTCGTCACCTTCTAGATACTTGGTCCCCTAAACACATTTCTTGGTGGGGTCGTATTCAAACTCTTAAAATGATGGTTACTCCTATTATTAACTTTGTTTCCTCTATGCTTCCGGTGAAATTGTCCTCTTCTTTTTTTCGTGAGATTGACTCCATTACTACTAAGTTTCTTCGGAGTGATAAGAGGGCTAGAATTGCGTATAAGTATTTGAGGAAACCTTATGAGATGGGTGGTTGTAATTTCCCTGATTGGGAAAGATACCAGACTGCTTTTTTGGCTTCCAAAGGTACTTTGTGGTTTTCCACGTCTCCTGTCACACGCCTTCCTGGGTGTTTATTGAGCAACATCTCTCATTTCCCTTACCACTTTCCTCCTTTTTAACCACATCCACTTTATCTATTCCTTTTTCACGCTCCATTATTTTAGATACTATTGCAGCGATGAAGTCTGTGGATAAGAAAGTGGCTACCCCGATCCATAAATCGAGGTGGTCTTCTTTATGGCGTAACCCTAGATTAAAATTTGTTATTGATCCTGCGTTGATTCCTTATTGGTCCTCTAAAGGAGTAACTTTAGTTCGTCATTTATATGACTTCAATAATGATCCTTTGTCCTTTTCCTCTTTAGCTAAACAGTTCTCGCTCTCCAATTTGGACTTCTATACTTTTCTAAAAATCAAAGTAGCTCTTGCTAAAGTACGCCTGGAGCCCAATTCTCCTACTGTTATGTTATTTTCTTTGTGGCTTCAAAGATCTATAAATTTCTGTCTTCCACTTCCTATGCCTTACATACTGTTACCCAACAAAAGTGGTTACATCATTTTGATAAGGATCTTACTGACCATATTTCGCCAGACACCTGGCAGCTGATTGGCAAATTTTCTCTCCGTGATAAGATCGCCCCTTCTTTAACCCAATCTAAAAAAAATTCTCTCAACCTTCTCCATTGGACTCCTGTGCGTTTGCATTCGTTACACTTGAAGGATGATGATCTCTGTTGGAGCTGTGGTCTGGCTACTGGCGATTATCTGCATATGTTTTTTACCTGCTCTCTTTTACAACCCTTCTGGGATCTCATAAATAAACATCTCATATTAATTTTTAATACAGATTTTCAGCTTTCCTTCCCTATGGTCCTCTTGGGCCCTTTAGCTTCCCGAGTGCCCCTGCCTTTGGATACCTTAGACTTGCAATTGCTTGATCTTTTACTGACAGTTGCCGTTAAGGTAATCCTTATGTAAATGAAATCTTTTTCTTACGTATCCTATCATACATGGTGGGCATGGGTTTCTTTTTTACGCAGCGCACACATTTCAGTCGATGTGGCTCATCTTACCCCTACAATTTCTAGTAATGTTTGGAAAGCTCTGGACGCTTATATGGATTTGGCTTCGAAGGGTTAGGTTGCCCAGTATCTTTTCGTGTCCTCTACTTGATTGCTGTTTGTTATTTGTGTTGTGTGTGTTTGTAGTACTGCAGTGGATCCTTCCCTTCCCTTCCTTTTCTCTTTTTCCCTTCTTCTTGCTACCTCCTTTCTACTTTTTCTTCCTCTGTCTTCTTTTCCTTTCTTTTTCTCTCTTTCTACTTCTCTCATTCATAATAGTGATACTGTTTGCGGATATTTTGGTTCATTGATTTTCCCCTTATGAATTTCTTATATTTTTACCTCTATATTGGTTGCGGAAATTCTTTCTATTTGACTCAATCATAAGTACTATGTCTATGGATTTCGAGTTTATCACTATGTATTGTATTTATCTACTTCTTATACTTTTAAACTTAATAAACTTATTGAACACAAAAAAGAAAGTGTCCATAATTGTCCCGCAATCAGGATCAGCTACATTCGCTTTCAGGCCAGCAACATTACATGAGATAAAATTCAAGTTTGTAGATTGCGGCTTGGAAGATATAAACTGCAAGGAAGGATTCCCTACTGATGGGACAAGTCATTCTTTTAGGGCTCCCATAACCTCCTGCGGCCCTGGGATAGATTCTGGCCCCTCATTAGCCTGGGGTGGTTTGGACTTTAGGAGGATTAAGGTTTCTGATGGACATGAACAACGTAGTTCCAGGCCTATAATGTTACTGGCTAATTTATGGGAAACTAGTTTGACCTCCAGATAGTCAAAATCATTCTCCAAGTGGGTGAAACGCTTCACCCCATGACGTCCTGCCAAATGAATAAGGGGCATTTCCTGATATTACGCATCTAGTAAGTCACTTTACTGACAGTGACTCACTGCCTTCATTTGCTTTTAGTGGGAGCCTTTGGTCCTTATGCACGTAGATCGTATCTCTTCTACTGCCCCCCACCAACCTTTGCTCCCAAAAAGGCTGGGTCGTTGGAATACCAGAACCAAGGCCATGGGATAACAACCTCCTTGTAGTTGGAGAAGCAGTAATACCCTTGCTGCTCCTCACAGGTCCCAGGCCCCCTGGATCAGATCTCATTGATGTAGAAGGGTTAAGACTGGAAGAATGTGATGCTGATCCTCAAGAACGGATCCTTCCCGCCCGTGCCGCCGCTGATGCAAATTAGTCAGGAGGCTTTGTTCCAATGTTTTTGTGATAATGGGCAAGGGTACTGCAGGTTCATCTGAATGGAGGGTGCCTCTGGAATGAGGAGCACACATGGAATCCCCACACGATGCACACTGCTCCGTGACATTTGCCACAGAGTTACTTGACTCTGAAAATCGGTCAGAAGTGTAAATTGGGCTCTCAATTTAATTACCAAGTCTGTAACAGCTTTAAGGAGAGTGCATGTCAAATCAGAGGGGTGGGGAGGATTGGCTCGTCAGCTTTTCAGTGCCCCCCAATGGTATTGGCACAGACTCTTTAGCACTGTGCAAAGTGGCAAGAGGGGCTAAGCGATTGCTACATGAAACATCAGGCATGATGGTAACCACACTTTATACTGTGTCCAAAGTGTCTTCTGTTGCTGGCATAGTGTCTAGAGGAGTACTCACGACAAAGCCATTGTTTGACCTCAAGAGTTTTCCAGTGCTTGGCCGCATAAGTGGGACCATTTGCCACCATTTGTTTTGTAAAGATTTCCACCAGAGATCTCCCAAGCTCCCCTGCGCTATGAGGCTGAGCCAGTTAAGTGGCCAACTTAGGTTTATGACAGCTCAATATCAATTTTTCTTCTTCTATTAGTGTGTCTATTTAGGCTAACGTGTTTTTACTTTGTTCCACAATCGACTTTTTCTTTTTGCCGAGTGCCTGCATGGATCTCTCCAATTGTCCCCTCTTCCCCATGCTTGTCTGCCAGGTACCACGCAGTAAGACTACCTAAAACCTCTGACCAATGTACAAGCAGTTAGGGGAATTCAAATTCCTACCTTCCTGAAGTTGAAGATGCCAGTGGGGTGGCCCTGCCCTGCCTCTTCCCCACTGCAGGAGTTGATGGCGTGCTTTAAGCACAAGGAATGGGGGCGGCACCACCTAGTGCGATGATGTCTGGGCCGGAAGTCCTCCCAAATGGCCCCCAGCAGCAGTTCAGCTGCGTCCCGGGCTGTGGGAGTTAATGGCACACTTTAAACGCAAGGAATGTGGGCAGCGCCTCCGGATGCAATGATGTTTGGGGACTGAAGTCCCCCCAAAGAGCACCCAGCCGCAGTTCAGCAACATCCTGCACTGCAGGAGTTGGTGTGCTTTAAGCACGAGGAATGTGGGTGGTGCGTTGTCATCTGCAGCCTGAATCCCCCAAGTGGCCTCCAGCAGCTGTTCAGCAGCGTCCCACGGTGCAGGAGTTGATGGTGCTCTTTAAGCGTGAGGAATTCGGGCGGCTCTTCCTTGCGCAATGATGTCTGGGGCCTGAAGTCCCCCCAAAAATGACCCCCAGTAGCAGTTCAGAACCATCTCATAAAATAATAAGACAAATAACGCTTAGCAAGCGGTCTACTTTTGATTTGTTCATCATTAAAAAAAAAAGACTAAATAATGTTTAAAACCCTATTTCGATTGAGTAGACAATCTATTTGAAAATTCTGATCAACATGCCTTTCTCCAGCACAAGTATAAAAGAACAAGCCAAATTTCCCTTGATGATTGACTAAAAAGTTATGAGCAAAAACACTGCAAAATAATTACTCACAACCAGATGGAAAGAAGTAAATCGCCAAGCAATACGCTATAACAACATTGCAGCATCAACTAACTACAAGGTGCCTCTAACCACCTTAAAAGCAAAATGGGTATATGAAATCAATTAGTCAAATGGAAAAGATATAGAACAACATTTTACATCCAATTTTAAAAGCCCTAACATCAGCCGAGAAACCTTACAGAAAACATTATTGCCCACATGCATCAAAGTGAATTGCATTCGCACACGGTGCGAATCGCAAAATTCGGCCGTTTGCGAATGCAATTTCATTTTTTGGGATGCATCATGTTTTTTACTATTTTCACAATTTAAGGAATCGCAATTATGTTGCAATTTCTTAAATTGCGATTGCATTTAAGAAATCGCAATTTGTGATTTCTTAAATGCAATGCGTGAATATTTTTTTTTGCGAATTCGCATATTGGAAGAGGTAAATTACCATGAAGTTGAATTACATGGTAATTTGCGAAAACTTTCAAAAATGCACAAAAGTGCATTTTTGAAAGTTTCATTGTAAACACACACATGCCCTTGGGGCATGTGTGTGTGAAAAATGTTCTTAAAGTTTAATTTCAGGGGTGCAGGGGGGGGTCCTTGGGACCCCCCGCACCCTTGAAATAGCATTCTCATTTTGCGATTCCTTAATTGCGAATCGCAAAATGAGAATGGTTTCCCATTCATTCCTATGGGCCTCTAGGCCCATAGGAATCAATGGGAAGGGATTCCTTAATTGCAATTTGAATCGCAATTAAGGAAAATTAAGAAATCGCAAAAAAAATTGCGATTTCTTAATGCATAGCATTTTGCGATTTCTTACTTGTGATTCCTTAATTTTCGTAATTAAGAAATTGCAAAATGTCACAATGATGCATGTGGCCGTATACTGCTAACCAACTTGTCAATTTTCCACAAACTATGTAACATAGAGAAAACAGACCCAAATAACTACTTGAAATTATTTAAAAAAAAACTATGAAGCCCCTTCCACTCGTTATGCTAGACTCTTCTCAATTTAAATACAGTTCACAAAGTTCCTAAAAAATGCAGAAGGTGAGGAACATATTTTTGTTGACACAAGATTTCACTCCTTCAAAATAGATGTGCAATTATATAGCAAAATAAGACTCTGTTGAACCCTTCTTAAACTACACCCTTGAAAATAACATAAAACTCCATGACCACCCTCTTACAATGAAGATCTGATTTCCTCCTCTTTAACCCAAAAATAGCATCACACTTCTTTCCACGTTGAGTCAAAATCATTAAATACTCCATGGATGATAAAAGATTTCGCATCTGCCTAAAAAGGTAACATCAACCCCCTAAAAAATGCCCTCAGCAGAGATAGAAGAACTCACCAGTTTCACACTGATTAAAAGCCATCAAGCACAGTCAGCTAACAGTTGAAAGAACACATTAATAAAAACAAGACGTTTATCGGCAGTTGATGACACACTAAATATCTCTGAAAAAGCAGAATCTTACACAAAGTCTCTCTCAACCTCCCAGCAGATTTTGACATTGCTGACAAGCAGACTCTCCTTGGAACCCAGAATAAGGATGGCAAATGGAGGCATTGTCTTAAAATCTATAAAGTATGAAGGGTAGATCCTACTCAGTAAAAAAGACATCTGATCATCAGAACTTTCTATGCTACTATGTGGAATGCCACAATAATCCTTTCCAGCTTATCACTTTTCAGTTTGTGTGAACAACTAGTTAATGTACTGATCAGGGAAACACGCCTAAATATGCATCAATATGTGGATAACACAGAGCTTTACCTAAACATAAACTCTGAACTTTTCACAGTAGATCTCCATAAAGACCCAGATTTATCTCAGTAGGATCAATCCAAACACTTCCTAAAACTGACTAGATTTGTATTTTAATCAAACGGAGTGACAACCTAACATATTAGGATTAAAAAAACAGCAATCTCTAGCGAAGCAAAGACTCTTGTTTTTATAGTGGACAGCAAACTAGCTGCAGAAAAACTCTCACAATATAACATAACATGCTCATTGGCAACGGTGCATCAGTCACAATCTCAAATAATTGTTCTATTGACTGAACAGACTGAACAAAGGCACGCCCTGAGCTGCATACCTTCATAAAGCTAGTGTGGCTCCTGTAAAGCTTTCCTATTCTCAGCAGCAAAGGCAAAATATTAGTACAAAAAGACAGACAACAGCATACTTAGGATAGTCTACATCTATACTAATATAACAAAGAGAGAACCCAAACCTTTGAGGCGGGTAATCTCAGGAACCACAGCACCAATCACAACACCCAATACAGCGTTGGAAAGGGCAGTTGCAGCAAAAGGACATAGGCTATGCAGACGCCCACCATATACATTTAAAAGGTAAAAGAACCGTGCTAGCAAAGTAGTCCCTTGTGGGCGTGTCTGCGTTGTGCTGTGGGCGTGTGCTGGGGGCGTGACAAATGCTGGGGGCGTGTGGTACGTTCCGCCCTTGATGCCATGTCTCATATTGTGTGTTAATCCCACCCTGCTCCCTTTAAATACCCCTGCACCCCATATTCATAACACACCCTTACTCCTTAAAATACACCAACACCCTTAAACACTAACCCATCTTAACCCTATAAATATACCCTGTACGCCAAAACCCAAACCTGTCCCTAAACCCTAAAAATACCCCTGTACCCCAAAACCCAAACCTACCCCGAAACCCTTTAAATACCCCTGTACTTCAAAACCCAAACCTACCTCTGAACCCTAAAAATACCCCTGTACCCCAAAATCCAAACCTAGCCCTGAACCCTAAAAATACCTCTGTACCCCAAAACCCACACCTACCCCTGAACCCTAAAATACCCTTGTACCCCAAAACCCAAACCTAGCCCTGAACCCTAAAAATACCCCTGTACCCCAAAACCCAAACCTAGTCCTGAATCCTTAAAATACCTCTGTACCCCAAAACCCAAACCTACCCCTGAACCCTAAAAATACCCCAATTCCCCAAACCTAGCCCTGGTCCCTAAAAATACCCCTGTACCCCAAAACCCATACCTATCCCTAAACCCTAAAACTACCCTCGTACCCCATAACCCAAAACTATATCTGAACCCTTAAAATACCCAAACACCCCAAAACATATACCTCAGTACCCCAAAACATATACCCCTATACCCATACTTACCTTATCCAAACATTAAAAAAATATGCTTTTACCATTCATGCATTTACAACGAGTTTCGTTGTAAATGTATGCGTGGTAAAAGCATATCAAATGTAATGCCATGCGTTATAATGGCATTGCGGAGTCAGGGTACTTTGGTAATGAAAGTATGCGGAGTGATGGTATGCGGAAAGAAAGTTGCGGAATAATGGGTGTTTACCCTCCCCAGGTAAGAACATTGGTGGCACGGCAGCCCACATCTCCAGCAACATACTCATATTTTTTCACCACCCATTTGAAAAATGCACAGGTCTCTCTCATTGATGGCCAGCACCGACATACACTTTTAGAAACACCTCCTGCCACAAGTTCTAGAATTGCAAACTTTAGAGCTGGGGAGCTACCTTCAAATCTCGGCATCAGCTCAACATCCTGTGATTCCAGGCAAATCGCTTTGTCTCCCCGTGCCTACCACAAATGAATGTGTTCTTCTGTAATGTAAATTGTGCTCATGCCATGTTGTCGAGTTTGCGCGATATAATATTGCAAGTAAAAATAAAGTAGGGAAACTCAAGTTCACACACTACTGAACGCGCACTCTTAAGTGCATCAGCAGTGCACTGTGAATCGGAGCGTTTCACAGGCCTGGTACAGATAAGAAATGCTATCAAAACGAAATCCTGCAAAACAATATACTACTGGCCGGCAGCAATTCATACTCTGACAACGTCGCGACGGGCTGCTAGTATGTTATAAACACCTTACATCATAACTTTATAACGTACTTAGCTACGAAGCTTAAAATCCTACGAGAAGACAGAAAATCCAGATGGACAGATTGGCTAATGCTAGAAATACAAAAATCTAATAAGCAAAATATATGCAACTAATCATTTTCTGGGGCAGCACCTAATATTTGCAGGAAAATTGCTCCAGAACATACTGATGCTCCCTGATAATTTTTTTCTAAGAGGAGGGTGAAAAAACTAATAAGGAAGCAACATTATAACCTAACATACAATATAACACAGCATCACAATTTCAGAGTTCTTCGGACTTACATTACGATGCGACTAGAATGATTTTCTTCTGAACTATGGACCTGATTCAGAATTTGTCAGACAAAGTGCTCCATCACAAATGTATGCTTTTGTTTTTGTCTCACGAAGTCCCCCGGAATCATCAATAGACTGAGCAGTGGAGGGGCAGGGCACTTTTGATATCCTTTGGTTCGTTTGCCTTCCATCCAGCAGCTCCAGTGTCATCAGGAAAATCAATCTACATGAGGAAGGAGGTTCTTCTTCTATGCCTCAAAAGATTGTGTGCAGGGAAGACAAGTCATCAGGGTTTTATTCAGAATGAGGTTTTTAATAGATAGTTTCATGTTCTCTCAAGTTCCCCCTCTCTTCCTTGTCTGAGTGGTGGGTGAGGAGAGACTACTTTTTTCTAATTCGATTTAAAATTAATTTCTTAAATAAGCTGTTCTTTTTTGTTGCGAATAGGTTATTATTATTTAGGGAGTCATTTATGGCCTAGAGGTTAAGGTCTATGACTCGCAGACTGAACAATTTCTTTCTTAGCACCAATTTTTCTACACCCCTGTTCCCTGAAGGATTTAAAAAATTTACATTTTTAGACAGATTTTAGGCCAACCTTGGGGACTTCTTAAGGGCTTATAAGGAGCGGTTTCTTTCCTTTATTGTACTTTACGACAGGAGCACACTAAACAATGCAGATGATCTTAACTATGTCAACACCAATAGAGGGTTACTACTCTGTCTTCCATCATACCTGGGAAGAAGAAGTCATTGGCACATGGATTCTAGAGGTAATTTGCTATGGTTAATCTCTGGAGTTCAAGATGATAGGTCTAGTTACAAAACCATTCTCTACAACTTACGCCCAGAATTCCTTCAAACAAGGAGCACTGGAACAAGAAAGGTATTGTCTGTTTTTGTGGTACCATGGATTCAACTGCAATGGGGATCGTTAGCTTGACATCTTCTCCTACATTGAGCACCATCATCCCAGGAGATGGGATGTCAGGTTCCACCACTAATCAAAAGGGTGGCAAAGGTTTTAAAAAGGCATATTCTTAATTCAAAGTAAAACAGTGGAATTATTCTTTTGCCCCGCACCTCATTAATCCTGACTAAAGATAAATGCCAGATTGGTTGAACAACAACTAGTGTCATCAAATAATTCAAGTATAAGGTCTTCCAGAAGAGATGCTACATTCATTAAACTATAGAGAGATGATAGTGGACAACACTCACCAAAGCGTACCCCAACATACAGTCAGGGACAGGATCTCTTTCTCTGCTGGTCTTCGTGTATCAAATAATCAAATGGGCAAACAAACATTTGGCCACTATCCAAGCACCTATATCCAATGGAATGAGAATATAGTAGCATACAGATTAAGCAGAGACTTTCAACTTTTCCACAATTTAGTCAGGCTCAGCATGTCTTTGGGGGAATATGTCAAATGTTTGGGATCCATCAGATAGACTTTTTTCCATTCCTGAAAATGCTCTTCTTCCGACATTCCTTTCCAGATACCCAGAAGAATGGTGTTGGGAAGACTGCTCTAAGATTTCCATGGCCTTATCTCCTCCTTTGTACATTCCTCCCATTTTTACTGATAGCCAATTTAATGGCTCATCTTCATAAGGAAAAGTTGTATCTGATTTTTGTAACTCACTTTAGCAAAGAAGGAAGTGGTTTTCTTTACTCAGAATAATGTCCCAGATTGGGTTTTTCCAATAGAGCCATGTCCTCTGTGAAGGCATCTTCTTCCGCCAATGCCTTGTCAGAGGATGTGTCAATCAATTTGGCTGTTAAAAATAAGGGTTTGAACTGCTATTCTACACCTGTTGCTCTTTCAGTACAGGAATAGCATTATCAATCTACTGGACAATCTTACGATCTTCTTATTAAGATCTTTCTTCTCAGTGTTCTGATCCTGGTCCTTTAATCCCTCAAATTAAAAACCTAAGTGGTTTTTCAACTCCTGCAATATCAAACCAAGACTGAACTCAGAATCAAGTTCAGAACAGAGGGTAAGGATGGAGATAGCAAGCGCAAAAAAGCCTGGTATGAACGGGGTATACAGTATATGATAGTCACAGGAATACTACCACAAGCATACATGCGTCAATTAAAATAACTATGACATAAATAACCGAACATTATATACACATGTAGTTATAAAATAGGGTTATTTGGACTATCCTGTTGGAATCTGCTCTTCCTATTCAAATTATATGCTTTTCTTTCAGAAATAATCAAAAAGAAACAAAATATATGCTTCAAGAAGCAGTTATCCCACTGAGGTTTTTCTTTATAATTCATCACATAGAGAGAACCTGACAGCAAAATAGACATAGTAACAGAATATACAGAAAGATATTGTGATACAGAAATATTGCATTTAAAGCACTGACTACACAAATATAATAAGCGATAGATGGGATTTGGTTTAGCATAGCTATCTCCGCATTTATGTACTTTGATTACAAAATATATATATATATATATATATATATATATATATGCGATATATGCATTTAGATGTGGAGTTAAGAATAGCATACCTATACTTACCAGTACATACTTACCTTCACAATGTTTTGGTAGCCAACATTCTGTCTACAATATGCTGCAGCACAATATTTTTGTGCTTAATACTCCGATATATAAATCAATGCCCTCCAACGATGAATGCAACCCTACCACATACTTTAGGTGAGCCACATCTGTAAAGGTAACTTACCAACCATATCGTCCATCTCTTCAACATAGTCTCCATATGGCCCATGTTTACTCTTTCCACTACACATTTTAGTGACAATGAGTGGGCTGTGAACATGCAGGAGCGAGAACATGAGGAGGAAAGGTCTTTGTTGGTTTCTTGAAAACAAAACAGAACACCTCCATATTACTGAATGTTCATATTCCACAAGGGACTTAAATAATGACCCATTATCTGCTTATGTTCAGTAATTATTTATGCTTCAAAATAATTTTGCTTTAATATATTGAACTGCTATGTGGCATACCAGAGTGCTGCAGTGTACTGCAATTGCTCACACTCTATTGAAGACCTTAATCATTACAAACTGTTTTTAGATATTACTTTATACCATAGTTTTTGTTGCTTGCTAATAGTGGTAGAGAAGGAATGCTACTGTTGCCCAATTTGATGGAGCTCAATGTGTCCAAGAATGGTAGAAACTCTAATAGTGTTGGTGCTGGTGACATGAGTAACTGTCACTATCAAAATTATAAATTGTGAAGGATTACCACATACACACACACACACACACACACCCACACACACACAGGCATTTCACCAGCTTCAAGCAGGCAACGTTTCCAAAGACTGATTACCCCCTGAACGTCCTGGAACTTTCATTTTATTAATCATGGTTACCTGATTTTAGAGTCATCAGGCTGTTTTAAAAGGGGCATTTTATATATTTTTAAAATGGTACTGTTAGCACTTATCTGCAAGCGCGGTATTACTATTGACGCCGCTTTTAGAATATTCATCGTAGAAGTGTTTTTAGGACCTAACCGCATATGCTGTACCTGCACATGTCACTTTAGAGCCAGCAACTTGCACTGTATTGATTGTTAGCGCTACCAAGGTGTGCTGGTTTTCTCCATCTGTAAGAGTGGGTCACCGGAAGTCACGCCATCTTGGTTAGCGCTCTAGTAGCCAGGTGCCCTCCTCACTACTTACGAAGATGCAATGCAAGCGAGCAGCGCACGCGCAGTGGGAGCACAGACGGCGCGCCAAAGGCACTGAGCGCTGGCCACGATGCATCTCTCCCCCGTCTTACCTACACCAGGGATGAACTTATTACCATTGGCACTGAGAGACTTACAATCACTGACAGCAGGGGACAGACCTGGGGTAAGGATACTCTCAAAGACACTAGGTGAAAAGCGCTTAATTGTGGTATGATTAACGCAAGATCCCTTGTTAAATACCACTCAGAAATCTACTCATTGGTAGAACATCAAAGTGTGGATATTCTGTTTCTTACAGAAACCTGGAAGCGACCGGACAGGGAATTCAAACTAGGCCTAGCCTGCCCTCCAGGCTTCAAGATATTTCATAAGCCAAGGGCAGCTGGGAGAGGGGGAGGGGTCGGAATTATATACAAAGCAACCTGGAACTTGGCTCCTTTGACTATAGAGGAGTTACAGGGCATTTGAGATACTTGGGTTCTCACTCACAGAATGCAGCAGCAACTTGAATTCTGGTATTCATGTTATAGACCTCCTGGAGGAGTTGCCCCTTATTATCAAGAACTGATCGACGTGGTATATAACCTCTCACAGACTCATGCTAAATTAATGATTCTTGGTGACTTTAATCTTTGGGAGAACAGGAATGATGATACTGCCATTAAAGAACTGCGCCAAGCCTGTGAGAATATTCACTTACAGCAGTTGGTATTAAGCCCCACCCATCTGGGAGGTCATGCGCTGGACCTAATTTTTGCTAATGACACAGATGTTGTTGTAGGGGAGATACTCCCGTTATGCTGGCCAGACCACTTCCTGGTTCTTTTTTCATTAGGGCTAGCCACTATAAACAAAAAGAGTCTTAACCCGACCCTTATGCGTATGGGTAGGAAATGATCTAAGCTCCCATGACTTATTGATGATAGTAGCTTTGGTATTAATAAAATTGTGGATGTGAATTATGAGAATCTGAGCAGTCAGATCATCAATACATTAGATAAAGTGGCCCCGTTAAAAAGATTTAAATGCAAAAAGAAGCCGTCTGCTCCCTGGTACAATGAGGAGCTGATGCTGATGAAAACTGAATGCAAACAGGCAGAAAGGAAATGGAGAAGGAACTATGAGGACTCAGATAAAATTGCATTGAAAAAACTGCTTCATATCTATAAGAAGTGGTGGGTAAGACCAAAGCTAAATATCGAGGAAACTTTCCTGAATGCATCCTATAAGTCAAAAACCTTATTCATCATAGTAAATGACATGTTTAACCCTGACTGCGCAAAGAATACGATTCTGGCCTCACAAGAGCTATGTGATAGTTTGGCAGTATTTTTTTAAGATAAAATCATTAAAATTTTAACTGGGCTAAATACTCCTAGTGAAAAAAAAAAGGATAGTAAAGCAGATACTCAGGTTTTGCCTAGTAGCAGTACCCCATGAAGGAACCAACAGAGAATTTATGCAGACTCTGAAGATCTTTCAGATCCCTTCACAAGAGGAGTTTAACATAATTGCAGCTGGTATCTCCTCAGGCTCTCCTCTGGACCCTTTTCCACATAAACTGTGGAAAGTGTTCTGAATGGAGCTTTTCCCGCTTCTACCCCAATTATGCTCCCACCTCTAACCAACGGCACAGTCCCAAAGTGCTGGAAAAAGGCAGTTGTGTCCCCTCTTCTAAAGAAAGCTTCATTGGACCCTTCGTGCCCATCCAATTACAGACTGATATCCTTGTTACCATATCCGATAAAGATCTTGGAAAGAATAGTGAGTAAGGCCATCTCGAAATTTGCAGAAGAAAAGAAACTTCTAGATGAAGTTCAGATTGGGGTCCGACCGGGACACAGTGCCAAAACTGCACTTGTGCCAGTCCTTGGTGACCTTCAAATGCGGGCCAACAATGGCCAAACTGCCATCTTAGTGATTTTGGACATGTTGGTCGCATTCGACACTGTCAATCATAAGATCCTGATTAAAAGACTCTAGGAGAATGGTCTCAGGGACAAGGCACTGGACTGGTTGCAGTCATATCTCTCAGGTAGACAGTAGGCAGTAAACCTGACTCAATTTCTCTCTCAGAATAGTCCTGTAAAACATGGTGTTCCACAGGGTTCGGCTATTAGCCCAATCCTTTTTAACTTTTATTTGTGCCCACTTATCTCCCTTATAAAATCCTTCGGCATTGAAGTTATTAACAATGCTGATAACACCCAACTTGTCTTTTTCTTTGAGGGTAATAAGGCAATTCCCCCAGAAAAATGTCATAGCTGTATGCGGGAAACAGCAGGCTGGCTCAGAGCTAATTACCTTCAATTTAATGGCAATAAGACAGAAATACTCTACTGTTCCGCGAGTAAAATATCTCGTCCTCTAACGTCGGATTTCTGGCCAGCCTCTGTAAACAATCCTGTGATGCCTGCTAAGACAGCTTGTAACTTGGGAGTAATATTAGAAAGTAACCTACAGCTGCACCTTCAAGTGAACAAAACAGTGAGCACCTGTCTATCTCTGCTCCGAGCTCTGCGAAAAATTATTCCTTTTCTACCGACTTCAGCTAGGCCTCAAGTGATAAGGAGCATTATTATGAGCAGACTAGACTACTGCAATGCACTATTACTGGGAGCCCCTGACTCCCTGTTAAAAAAGCTGCAAAGGATTCAAGTAATTGCAGCTAAGCTTGCACTAAACAGACAATGCAGAGCGTCTGCCTCACTTGCCTTGAAGGATCTCCGTTGGTTACCTATGGCACAGAGGGTATAGTTCAAGGCACTCTGCATTGTCTATAGGGCAGCCCACAAAATGGGGCCTATGCCTCTGCAGAGGAAATTCTTCTTGTATTCTCCTACTCGAAACCTCCACTCTTCCTCAGCTAATCTGATGTGTATACCACACTTCAACAAGGCTCGATTAGGAGGCAGATCATTTAGTCTGGTAGCACCTAGACTATGGAAATCATTGTCTATCAAGATTAGACAAAGTAATTCTTTGCTGAGGTTTAGGAAGGATTTGAAAACCAGACTTTTTCCAAGAAACTTACTCTTAGCCCCTCTGTTCAGACCTTCAGTAACACACAGTGTTTTTAATGGTAATTTCAGCGCCAGGATACCTGTAGGGTGGCAGCCACGGTATATAAGTGTTTCTTACATTACATACCAGTGAAATGCCTGACAAAAACATGCTAAAGTATACAAAAAAGTGATGGATGGAATGCTTGAATTAATTTCAGTCACTAGTAATTACTCAGACCGCATCCCAACCCTTCGTTCTTTTGTACACCATGTCACCTCAATTTGGACCCATCTATATACAAATCAGTCTTGACCCTGCTCCAATCGGAGCAGTCCACCATGAGCTGCCAAGCCAGGTCCTCCATGAACTGGACCACAAGCAACCCAGGACCGTTTCGACCTAGCTATATCTGGATGAAGAGCCCATATTAAGGGCAATACGGCTGGGCAGCATGCTCCCATTCACAGAGAAATTGCCTCTCTTGATCTCATGTGATTTGTTTCAGAATTCCGACGTTTGATGCTCCTAAATGTATATGCCAGGACTGTATCTCCTATTAACATCTCTGCAACTGTGGTTTTATTGGATGAAGTAATTGAGATGGTCCAACATGAGGCTAAAATCCTGGTTGGAGGTGATTTTAATGGAAATTGTGAGCATTCTCCTGTTATTAACGACCTGGTAGAAGTGGAGGATGGGCAATGGGAATTCCTTGTCTTATTGATAAATCTGGACAGTACTCCTTTTCCAATTCTACTATCCATCTGGCATCTCCTGTGGTTAGGCGGGAAGTCAAAGCTTGTAAAGAGCGCACTCGCTCTGACTGTAAAAGATCACCCACGTTTGACAGTCAGTCAGTCAGTCAGTCAAGATTTCTTTATTTCGGTTAATAAAAACCATAAAATCAATACAGAATTCATTATTACACATGTTAAAATTATAAAAATTGTACACATGATTACAATTCAAGTTTTGCCAGATAAAATGATTAAAATCTTGGTACAAAGACAGAGTGAAATGGGTATCATAAATCCATAAACCAACCACAATTTCAGACAGTCCACGGTACATTATTAAAATAAGTATGGTTTTTGGGCGATTTCACCCTACAAATGAATTCAGCTAGGGGAGTCTCAATTTGTTTAGGCGTGCTGCCGCTACCAAAAAACTAGCTACACTGTAGGTGACCTGGACAGAATCAAGCATTTGTAGGTGTAGGAGGGCAGGCCTCACCTGCACAAATTTAATTCCTTCAGGATTGGATTTAAAAACTTTTTACGGACCACCGAGTAGTGCTCACAGAACATCACTAGATGGAGTGTGTCCTGTATGGAAACATTATCACAGGTACATGGTGGAGTATCTTCTGGAGTCCCCCATTTAGGATAAAAACCCAACGTAAGGTGAATGAGATTAAACCTGAATCTGACCAGAAGGAAGCGATGGAAGGGCTTAGTCACATACTTCAAGTACGGTTCCATAACTGGGAAGATTGCCAGGCCATAAATTGATCTCACTGTGGGTTTCCTGAGTTCAACCTCCTCCCTCTCTAACTCCAACAAATTGCAAAAGTTATGCTTGACCCACCCTACATCCTCATTCCTTAGGCCCTGTGGTGATAGATACATTTCTGGACGCCCTAGCCTATCGCATACCGCTCTAACATACGAAAGCCAGGGTATTCTATCCGCCTTATCTAGGGCCACACAGTCCTTGAGTATCAGATGGTTTAACGTAATCTCCTCATTCCACCATGTTTTGACCCATCGTAACAGCGGGCCATTTTCAGATGGTCAGAAACATACCCCAAGCCCACTTCACAGTGAATCGAAAATGTGGGGGATGATTTTGGGAGTGACAAGAGTGATCTGATAAACTTATTTTCTACGATTTGGATCCTGGGTGATGGCACATAGCCCCACATGTCAGACCCATATGAGGCAATTGCCATACACTTTGACTTATAGATCCTAATCATAGCCTCCATGGGTCCTGCTCCCAGTCTCTTGGAGAAGTGTAAGAGAGCTGTGGTAGATCTTGCAACCACATTGCTCTTAAGCTTCAACTGGGGACCGCAGCTCCCCCTTTCATCAAATACAACTCCCAAGTAACAGAAAAAAGGCACCCTAGAAATTTCTGTACCGTTACATGTGAAGGTTTTAACCTTCATGTTCTTTTTACGTGTTCCGGTCACCATTACATGGGATTTTGAGGTATTAATTTTTAAGTCCAGGGCTTCCATAAAAGTACCGAAGTGATCTAACAATCTCTGCAGCCCCATGCCTGTAAGTGCAAGTAGGACGGCATCGTCCGCGTACAGAAGGACCGGGATGCCCGACCTGCCCATAGGCGGGAAGTCCAAGGTGGCCAAGTCCAATGATTTGGCCATGGCGTTAATGTGGATCGTAAATAGAAGAGGGGCCAGAATGCAGCCTTGTCTTACCCCTCTTCCCGATCTGAATTGCTCAGTACACCTGCCATCCCTTGTTACCCTAACGGAAGCAGACAGGTTCTGGTGGAGATCACTTAAAAAATTAACCAAGGAGGCGTCTAGACCCATATCCCGCAAAATAAACCAAAGTTTTGAACGATTGACTAAATCAAATGCAGAAGATAGGTCCATAAAACCCAAATATAAAAGACCCTCCTTCACCACTGTGTATTTACTAATAATAAAGTGCAGATTTAGACATTGATCCATGGTCCCCCTGTGAGCTCTAAAGCCATACTGGAGATCAGAGAGGACCCCACTCCCCTCAAGCCAGTCCCCCAGTCTCTGTAGGATGACTCTGCCCAGAATCTTAACGGCAGAGTCCAGCAGGTAGATCGGCCTGTAGCAAGCGGGGTCCCCTCTATTCCCCTTCTTAAAAATGGGAACAATGATGGAGGATGACCAGGAAAATGGAAAACCTGCAGTGGGTATTGCATTAAAAACATTTGTTAAAATTTTGGACCAGAATTGTGGGTACAGGATATACAAATCTGCAGGGACCTCATCCGGTCCCGGGGCCTTATGTTTACTTGTGTCTTTTATCGCCTTTTCCACCTCCGAAGTATTAAACTTAATGGGCATAGTGTTTCGGACCACATCAGTGTCAGGGGGAGTTAAGGCCCCTTTCTCTGTGTCATAGATGTTTTTAAAGTGCTCAAGCCAGCTCTCATCAGCGATTACACAGTCCATGTCTGATTTCCCATCCTCTGTGAAAAATGACTGATTGATAATGGCCCAGAATTTCTTGCTGTCCCTTAATACATCTGTGGATCGCAGACTATCCCAGGCCTCTTCCTTAATTTGGTGCTTGCGTGTTGCAAGTGCCAATATATATTCCTTACGGAGGTTCGCCACTAATGCTTTATTCCTTGGTCTGTGTTTCAGTGTTTTAAGTAAGGCACCGTGGGCGAGTGAACACTTTTTGTCGAACCATTTATGGACCCTTCCACAGTGTGCACTGTCACCAGACTCCAGATTCTTAGAAATATGTAAGCAAACCTCAACATAAGCAGCCACAACCCTCGGCCCCTGATGAAGTAGCATCTCTGCAGACGGCCATTTTAGCCTCGGTTTCCTGTGCGAATTCCTCAATAAAGGCCTCTGGAATGACCTTCTTCCACGTAAACCGCCTACCCTGATCCCTGGTTAGCAGGTGCCTTGGTGCCTCAACTCCTAGATCCCTCCCAGACATGAAGCTACCGAGGTCCACTACCAACAGAACCGGGTTGTGGTCGCTAAAAATTGTGGTCACTACCCTATAAACCAGGGTTTTAGACAACACCCCAGGAGATAAAAAATATAATCGATAATGGTTTTAGCACCCCTACCTATAAATGTTGGTGCTCTGACCTCATCTTTGCCTAAGCCTGGTTTGAGTAAATTTAGGTTGGAGAGGAGGCTCTCGAGGGCATCTCCCTCCTTGCTATGCTCAAAATGGGGCATCCCCTCCCCAGGCGATCCTCCATATCCGTCATTGTAACAGTCCCTCAGACAGGGATGAATGTTAAAATCTCCCAGGAGAACCATCTCTGGGACAGAAATGCAATCGTGTTTATAGACTGACAAAAAATGTTCCAGGGTAATCAAATGCTCATTCCCAGATGAGCCCTCCCTAGAATTATAAAAATTAATGAATACAAATTTCTGATGGTCCGAAATGGACCATTCAATTATAAGGAAGTTCCTGGGAGCAGATTCTACTTTCTTAAAAACCCCTACCAGATTTAGTGAAAACAGGGTGAGCAGACCCCCTGCAGGCACTGCTGGGGTAGAGAAGCTGAGATAACCATCCAATAAAAAACTGGACGATACATTCCAGCTCTCTTGGAAAGCCAGTATATCATACTGTTTGACAAACTCCTGCCAGATAGGATCCGAGGCTTTAGAACTAACTCCCGCCACGTTCCAGATGAGAATTTTGCATCGGGGCCACTGTAGACTAGGCTCCCCCCTATCGTCCGCTAAAGTATCGAGGAGTCAATCGTTCGTCTCCATTGAAGTCAAGGGGGAGAAACGATTAGTGAGACTAATGGCTACTGGGTAGGGGCCATCCTGTAACACAGGGCCAACTGAGCTAGAAGAATCTCTAACCACCCCTCCAAGCAGCTCTCGACTGGATCTTTGTTGTGCGATGTTAAAATGCTGCTGGTAAGATGGGCGTGAGGTGACACAGACAGGCCCCTCCCGGCGAGTCGCCAGAGGTTTGCCAAAAGATCTTGTTGGCCTAGCCGGGGGATAAAAGAAGCCCAGAGGGAGCGGTCTAATGCCATCGTTTGACAAATCTGAGGCATCCCAGAGCAACCTATGTACACTGTCGTAGTTGTTAAAATTTACCACAAGGCAGTCCCCTGGGATAGTTTTTGGATGGTACCCCACCCAGCTCACTCTCCTTGCCGCGATAACAGTGCGTGTGATGTCTGTACCTCCACTGCTTAACTCTGCGCAGTATCCCTAGCCAAAGCCATCAAATCATTACTTGCTTCCCCTTCACCGGCCCCTATTGGTGACAACCGCCACCAAAGGAGCCGCCTCTGGGGGCAGATGCAAACATTTTGCTCTATAAGGAGCCCCACTAGCTTCATGATTATTTATTTATTTATTTTTTATATTTCTTTTTATTGAAACATTGAACAGAAAACAAGCAAGGCATAAATACGTTACAAGAGGCACTGGTTCAGACGAGAAACAATAAAACAAAGTCAGCAAATAATACGTTGAAGCGGGGGGTAGGGGGCAGAGCGGCCAGGTCCATGTACATACAAAGCATGGTTGAAGTGTGGGATCAGGGGGAGGGAGGAACGTCAACAGTTGCTAATATAGGAGGTGTACAAATCTCGCCTCGATAGCTATTCCAGGATCCCCATACTCTACACCACTTTCTGGGATGACCCCTGGCCAAGTATACAGTTTTTTCCCTAAACATGCACCAATCCATGTTTTCCTTCCACTGTTCGACCGTAGGCGCCCGGTGGGAGCCCCATAGTTGAGCAATATCTCGTTTAGCGATCATGGTTCCCAGGGTCGCCCACTGCGTCTGCGCCACATTGTAATCCGTGGGTTCCCAGACGTTTAATAAACATCGTCTAGCTTCAGGCTGAAGGGCAACCCCAGTTATCGCGCTCATTACCTCGTACACTCCCCTCCAAAAAGCTGCAACAGCACGTCACTCCCAAATAATATGCAGGAATGTGCCTATCTGCCCACATCCCCTCTTGCACAACCCCTCCTCAGAGAAGCCCATGTGAACCAAACGGGGGCCCGTGACGTACACTCTATGCAGAATTTTAAGCTGTACTAGTCGGAGTCGAGCTGGAATCGCAACCTCCTTTGGAGAGATTGCCGACTGCCAGTCCTCGTCATCCAATTCAAGTCCGTCACGGGTCCACAAGTCTCGAAGATGTAAGAGGAGGTCTGATCTTCCGTTAATCAATTTTTTGTAAACCAGGGAGATAGTACTGTCGGGTACGTATCCATCCAACAACCTATCCTCAAGGGGGGATGACTCTGGAATAACCTCCCCAGCCGGAAAAACCGATCGTAAGGCATGGCACACCTGGGCGTAGCGGAAGTATTCTGTGTCACTCAAAGCAAACTCCTCCTTCAGCTCATCAAACGATTTAACCTGGCCCTTGTTCCAAAGGTCACCCACCTTACTGATACCAATAAGGTCCCATTTGTCGAAGCCCTTGGTGTTCCATAGCTTGCCAAGCCTATCAGAAGCAAAAAGAGGGGTCACCAAAGTCAGCCGATCCTTCCACCCCGTCGAGGTATTGGCGTCCCGCCACAATCGCACCGCGGTCTTAGTGGGTCCCGTCAATTCCCTAAAGACCGATCCAGAATACAGCGCTCTATAAAAATTACCCCCAGGCAGTAACCACTTGTCCATGGCAAAGGCGGGATTCGACTCCTGACCATATATACAATAGTTAATGGCTCCCAGGTGGGATGCCCAATAATAACGTTTTATATCAGGCAGAGCAATACCCCCGTCATACCACGGGAGTGTCAGCTTGGCAAGTGCGATACGGGGTCTACTGTCCCATATAAGTTTCCTCTGAAGTTCCTCTACCGATCGAAAATAACTCGCTGGGACTAAATCAAGGGTATTCTGGAGAGCATAAAGAAAACGCGGCAGAGACATCATCTTAAAAAGGGCCGCGCGACCCAAAGGCGAGAGCGGTAGCCCCCGCCAACGCGCGACATCTTGTTTGCAATCTAGCGAGGGGAGGAAGAAGATTGCGGTACTATCTAGTCACAGGATCCAATGAGACGTATATGCCGAGATATCTGAAACCCGTCGTCGCGATCTGAATCGGACAATTACCCGGGAGAAGAGGAACCTCACCAGAGAGAACGTACAAGTAAGATTTCGACCAGTTAATAATTAGACCAGAGTTCCTGCCGAAGGAAGCCAAGACATCACACAAAACCATCAGCGACTTCCGGGGAAAGGTCAGATACAACAAGATATCATCTGCGTATAGGGAGATGCGGTCCTCAAACTCGGGTGACCACCGAATACCCCTCATCGAAGGCTCCCATCGAATCCAAGCAGCAAGGGGCTCGAGAGCCAGAGCAAACAAGAGCGGCGACAAAGGACAACCCTGACGCGTTCCCCTCTCAAGACCAAAAGGGGCTGAAACTCGACCATTTACAACAATTTGCGCGAGGGGGCTTTCATAAAGCAGCTTAACCCAGTTGATAAAGGCTGGTCCGAATCCAAACTTGGCCAAGACCGCCCACAAATACGGCCATTCAATAGTATCAAAGGCCATCGTGGCGTCCAAAGACGCCAAGATGGCCGGCTCACGCAACGTTGCGGCGCTCGCGAGAACACCATGCAGACGCCGAAGATTCAAAGCAATGTTCCTATGTGGGATGAATCCGGATTGATCCAGATGAATCAACTCACTAATGACCGTGATCAATCGGTTGGCCAGCACCTTCGCAAGGATCTTAGGCTCAGCATTCAAAAGAGAAATAGGTCTATACGAGGCACATCTGTCCCTTGGTTTCCCTTCCTTATGTATGACAACAATAGAAGCCAACCGCTGATCACGGGGAAGGACGCCGTGCTCCATGGATTCCAAGAACATAGCACGCAAATAGGGGGACACCTTATCAGGACGCAACTTGTAAAGTTCGATAGGCAAACCGTTGGGGCCCATGGCCTTTCCCGAACGTAGGGAGCGAATTGCGAGGGCCACCTCATCCACGGTCAGCGTAGCCTCCATTTGTTCTCTATCAACTTCGGAGAGGCACAGCAGTGCAATATCTCGCAACAGCAAATGCGAATCCTCCTCTGGTCTGTCAGACACCGAGGAGTACACAGTACGGAAGTGTTCCGCAAAAGACTGTACAATACCTTCAGGGTCAGAGACCCGAGAACCATCAGACGTCTCAACCACAGGCACTACTTGACTGGCTCTATCCTTCTGATCAAGCCACGCAATCAGTTTACCAGCCTTATCCCCCACATCATACAGGCGACCCTGTTGTTTCCTACTCAGAGCCTTAGCCGCGTCAGTAACCAACGCCCTATAGTCAAATTGTTTTAATTGCAAAGCATGTGTCTTGGCGCGCGTAACCCCAAACTCCAAATCAAGCTCTAAATCCGCAATCTCAGCCTCGATCTTGACCACCTCCTCGTCCCTCCGTTTCTTAAGACCAGCGATCAACGACAGGGCCTGACCCCTCAACACCGTCTTAAAAGCCTCCCACAGAGATACCGCGGACGACACAGATCCCTCATTTTCCAAAAAGTATCAATCGAGCGACTTCACCAGGGCAGCACGAGTTACAGGATTCCGAAGGTACCAAGGGTTAATTGGGGCGACCCGTCCCTCAGTACTGGGCTCCAAGTCCACCCGAAGCCCCAATGGAGAATGATCAGAGATTCCGCGAGCCAAGTGTCTGACCTCAACGATGGAGAGGGCCTGAGAAGCTGGCACCAAAAGATAATCGATCCTCGAGAGGCTGCCATGGGCACCAGAATGAAAGGTGTATTGCTGCTGCACAGGGTGCAACAGTCTCCAGCAATTTACCACCCCCAGGGTGTCAAGGAATTCCGGAAACCAGGGTTGCGCTCCCCGCAAATCTCTGGGCTGATATCTATCAGCCATACCAGAAACCACTGCATTAAAATCGCCCCCTATAAAGAGGGGCCCCTCAGGAAGAGCCAGGACAACCCGCCCCGTCAGAAAAAGTAACCGACTGAAGTCTAGGGGCAACAAACAGAAATCAAGGAAAGGCAACGACCCTCCCACCTGCCCATAAGAGCGACATAGCGCCCCCTATCATCCAAGATAACATTATCAACCACAAGCGGAAGTGAATTACGAACGAGGATACCAGCCCCCCTGGAACCTGAAGAAAAACCGGCGTGAGCAACCAACCGGTATCCCCTTCTGTTCAAGGCACAGCAAGCCTTGCCAATCAAATGCGTCTCCTGTAGCAATACTACATCAGGAGCAAGTCGCTTCAAAAGCTGCAACACTACCCCTCGCTTTATCTTATCCCCCAGCCCATTCACATTCCAACACAGTATCTTCAGCCCCCTACCCCCTATCCCGAAAGAGAAAGAAGTCCCAACTCCAAGGAGAACTCAGCACCCCGAACAAATTGACTAAAAGTACATTGCCTTGCAAAATAACAAACACACAGCCCAACAAACCCCCCAACCAAAGACCCGTTACAACACCCCCCACCCTGCACCCCTGCATAAAACCTCAGAAACCACCCAAAAGTGCAGTGTGCCTGTCGCCCCCCGATCTAACTAAGCTACAGAAAGAAACGTAGAGGAGGAAGAAGACTCTCCATTAACCCCCCCACCCCCCAAATGTACATATAACCAATGTCAGAATAGTCGAACCACAGTTTGAGGCCCATCAGGGACCCCAGGATCCAAGCCGTAGGCGCTTATTCTTGTTCCACCAATTCACCGTCGGCTCCGCCTGATTGCTCCTCCGATGAGCGCTGATTCGGCAAAGTGTCCAGCCAGTCAGAGACCACGTCTGGTCGATCGAAAAAATATGTCCGCTCTGCGTGTTCAATCCCCAGCCTGGCGGGGAAAAGCATGGCATATTTCAGTCCCATATCACGCAAACGTCTCTTCACACCAAGAAAACTGAGTCTCTGCTTCTGAACCGCCTGGGTGAAGTCTGGATAGAAACTGATATTTGCATTGTCAAACTTTGTAGGGCCACCAATCCGTGAGGCCTGTAAGATAGCGTCCCTATCTCGAAAGTTGAATATTCGAGCAATGATGGGCCGCGGTGGGACGCCCAGTTTCGGTGGGTCCCCCGGGACTCTGCGGGCGCGCTCAGCCGCAAAAAATTTGCTGAGGCCCTTAGGTGCAAGGTGGCTGACAATGAGGTTTTCAACGAAAAGGTCCGCAGCAGGGTCTTCTGCTCTCTCTGGGACTCCAATAATACGAACGTTGTTCCGCCTGGCCCGTCCTTCATAATCCTCCAGACGTCGTGTAAGAAGATCGCCATTAGTCTTCAGACGATGGACCTCAGTCTGTAGATCAGTAACATCACTCGTCAGGCTGGAGGTCTTAATGTCCAGAGATTTGACCTTCTCGTTTGTTTTGGCCAAATCAGTACAAATCAAATTAACATCAATCGCCACCGTATCCAGTTTATGGGCGAGAGTCTCCATTTGATGCCCCAAGGAGGAGTTAATCCCATCGATTGTAGCCATGACATCTTGCAGGGTCAACTCAGCAGTAGAAGATGGCGGATCTTTAGCGCCATCTTGTGGTTTGCCCGAGCCACCGGGGGACCCCTTGAACTGGGCATATCTATCCATGACGTTAGTCTGGGTATTGCTGCCTCGCCGGGTGGTTTTACTCTTAAGCTTCTCAGTATCAGGTTTCCCTGCCATGACGAGGGACCCGGCAACACAGCCTGATACAGCAAGTCAGGAAGATGATAAAGACGGGTCTCCGCTGATAGAAGCGATCAAGCATAGAAGCAGGCCAAACGTAGTCCGAAAATGACCAAATGAGGAAAAAGCACGGTATAGGTTGGCACAGCGCGAAAGTACAGAGGCACCGGGGTGGGCACTGACACAGTCACAGAGATCCCCAGCAAAATCGAAAGTGAAAGTTACACGACTGGTTGATTCCACCCCAACAGGCCATTGTTGTTCAACTACCACTCGGGCACCGTTCCAATTCCACTGCCAGGCGTCGCGGAGACGAAGGCCTCAAACTTCAAAGCACCATAACTTCGGAATCCAAGGTCCAAATCGAAATCAGATTGCAGGTACCGCCTCAGTCGCGGTTCACCTTCACAAGAACGTTGATGTAAAACAGGATAAATGACAGGATAAATGCAGGAGGTTCGAGGGTCTCGGGAGCCCTAAGCTCACGCGGCCATCTTGGTTGCGCGCGAAGCTCCTTCAGCTTCATGATTATTGATATATAAGCCAGACCTAGTGTGTCTGGGCCCCTCCACAGAACCCCCATGAACCTGGGTACTCTCACTCAGACTTTCCCTATGATTGTTTGCAGTATTACCACCTGGGTTACTAGTATTACCAGGTGGATAGTTAACCAACTTCTCGTTATGACTTGAATGTTGTTTAAGAAGGGTATCAATTTTCTTACACTTAGCCAATAGACCGGTTACACATTCATTTAAAGTATCCACTATATCCTTTGCTACTGCTTCCAGAGCTGGTTCAAGTCTTTTTTTATAAACAGTTCTTCCACAATGTCACAAACATGATCCCTTAGGGTAGCAGCTTGGTGGTTAGATTTCCCATGAGCAGATTTCCTCTTGGCACCCTTTGCATTAGATCTTCGTCTGCGCGTAGTCATGAGCGAAGGGACCAACGGGGTTGTGACCTTACTAGGAGGATGTAGAGGTGGTGGACTTACAGGAGCGATTAGCGGGGCTGCTGGACGGGGGGTATTAATAGTGACAATAGTAGGTTCCAATGGTACGCACTGTGCATGTTCAGGGATAGGTCCATGGTCAGTAACAGAGATATTATTGATAGGTTCGAGGCCAAGTTCCTTTTCAGCATGAGCTATTTCCTTCGTCAAAACCCCCACCGCAGAAGTCAAATATGATATTATGGATTCAGATTTCCGGGGAATCTTGGCAACCTTACCTTCCTGGTCGCCCCGACAAGTCTGTTTTCTCTTCCCCATGACGGGAGTTGGAGAGGTGGCCCGACCCGACCTCTGCTGTCCCCTGATGGCCACAGATGGCCACAGATGGCCCGCCCTCTGCCCGGGCTCAGCCCGGCGTCGCCCGCGCGCGTCCCCCGTTGCGAGAGGCGGGCGCGCTTTTGGTGGTGCAGGGGGTCGCTGTGGTGTCGTCAGCAGCCTGCGCCTCGCAGTCACTGCTGGGTAGTGTAGTTCTCAATGGCCGTTTCCCTCACGGCGTGCGGGCCCCGTCCTCCAGTTGGGAAGTGGAAAAGACAAGGAGGCAACAGCGGGAGGCAAGCCGTTCCCCTCATGGCCGTGTCTGAAGCAGCAGCGGCTGGTGTTATCCTGCCCCCTGAGGTAAGCACGTTTGACAGAGGAATTATACTAATTTCATGGATTGTGTTCTTTTGGACACTAGGCTTTGGCTGCTATTGATTGATGTGGCAGTGGTGAACCGAATAGATCGTGGCCATAACCCTCTTACTACTTTTTTTTAAAAGTGGATGCCATGAGAAGAGCTAGGATTGCTTGCGACATGGCAGTCAAAACTTCGATCACTGATCACGGCCCTACATTGTCGCCAACCACAAACTGTAGGCACCCCGTCTGATGCCAACAATTGCTTTTTTTCCCTATGCAGACTCCTTGTTGGCCCCCTCTTCAGGAGAGTAGAGTCCTTTTTTTAGTTTGGAAGATACCCATGCTGCAATTCGTCAGTTAAAAATGGCCAAGGCCCCCAGACCTAACCGAATTCCGGGTGACTTGTTAATGACTGTAGCTTCTGTGTTGGCCCTTTACATACATTTTCTATCAATACAATTGTGGCAGGTGTGGATATTCCAGACACTTGGAAGGGGATGGAGATCTTCTCAATATTTAAGTAGAGTGATGCAGGCAGTCGCTCGAACTATAGGTCTATAAGCCTAATTGACTACTTACACTTATTTTTTTGGAAAGGCAGATACTTGCTAAGTTACTTAGCTGGGTTAAACAGAATAACATTCTATCCCCCCTGCAGGCTGACTTTCGTGCCAAAACAGGCACTTTTGACCAGGTTTTTAGGTCTGCACTCCTTTAATAGAAGTATGCTCTGATAGGTGTAACGTTCTAATGTTTGCCCGGCCCGCTGTAGACCCGGAACCAGTTCCACACAGTGTATCACTCTCTGGCCAGGCGTGGCCAGAGAGCTATAAATAAAAGGGCCTGGGTCGCTTGGGACTTCCAGCCCAGACCGAGTATCTGTGTGGTCTCACATCATTCATTGCCAGCGTAATCGCAATAGCGCTGTGCCTTCGCGATGCCCTGTGAGCGGCACCCCTGTGGTCACCACACGTCACACTGGCGACGAAGGTGGGATCACAGTGATCATAATCATAGCGCAAGAAAGAACGGCTTACCAGATGGCAGCGGTAGCGTGAAGACAAGCGAAGTCCCGCCAAGCCCAACAAGACCAGCTACGTCATCCAGAAGGATCACAGAAGCAGCCAGTCCGAGGCCGCGGGGTGAGCAGTCTGCAAATTAACCCCAGCGGCAGGCACCCCTGCCGGTTAGGACGCCAGAAAGACCTGTGTGCGCCTCTAGCTGCGCCCAACACGGCTGGAGAAGCGACGCGACTAAGGTCCCGGCGTGCGCATGCGCTGAGAATAGAAGAGGCCTCAACGGCCTGACCACACTGCAGACACAGGCCCCAGAACACGGGAAGACATCGCGACTGCACACAGCGGCTCCTAGAGAGCGCAAAGGAAACCCAGTGACAGCACAAATCTAGAAAGCGTGATTCCACGTGAGCAAGCATTGGCAGAAGCATACCCCAGGAAACAAAAACCAGCATTGGCAAATGCAAATACGGCAAAGGACAGCGGAGCACACGGTGCACAGCACCAAAGCGAGTAGGACTATAGAAGTATCAAAGGCGATAATCCTACGAGTGGCCACACACACACAGAAACCAGCACAACGCTGTAAGGGTCACAAGCACGCCTAGTAAAATAAAAGGACAGACACCCACAAAAGCCAAGTCATGTCGAACGTGCCAGGGCCTGCAGCCCAACAAGCAGCGGCACAACAAGCTGCAGCGCAACAAGTGGTGACGCAATACCAAAGATTCTCCAGGAATAGTATCTTATGCTGACCACGGCCTAATTGCCGGGGACAAAGATAAGGTCATTCATACCATCATTGGCAACTTACACCCCACTTTTTCAGTATCTGAATCAAAAGAGGAGGAGGAAACAAGTAAACCGGACAAAAAGCACCAGATAAAAAATGCAAGCATGGCCGTAAGAGAACAAAAAACCTTACAACACGATCATGATCTGAGAGCTTTAAAGATTACGACTAACGCAACAGGCAGGTGTGTCACAACAAAACAAGATCTTCGCTAACCTGTGGAACCAGCTCAATGTACAGGAATCAGATTAATGAAGCAAACAAAAACCAGTAGGGAGACATTAAGAGTCCACGAAACAGAAAGCGATCCAAAATTAGGGACCTCAAGTGAAAAAAATACCACAGAATCTCAATCGAACAACATGAGATCAACATCAGAGGAAATTGAACCAGTAATAACATTCATGCCAGAATTTGAAACAAAGGGAAAACACGACATCCTCAACAGAGGAAACATCTTAAAATTGTTCAAGGAAATTCCAGCCCTAAAGGGAATTGTTTCCCAAGACATGGAAACTGTAGAGTTCCAGCAAAATAAAGCAAGGCCAGGAATAGAAAACTCAGTTACCACTTGGAAATCAAAAGAGTTAGCAGCACAAATCTACGCACACAAAGAAACATTTGAGAACTGGGGAATTAAAATATTTCAACACAAGCAACCGAAATACCCTTATCCTTTACAAAACAGCTCGGATTATCAAAAGGACAAGGAGCCCCAAAGGCCCCAAATGAAATCATGTTTACAAGCAGCTAGAGCAACCTCCCCCGAAAAAGGAACAAACACAAAAACCGGATTAAAAAATCAGACACTCATTTACCGGCACCAAGGCGGTAACCAAGACTGGTCTTGGATCCCATCTGTACTAAGCGGAAAGGGCTCCTAGAACTGACAAAACAACTATACTCAGAAAACAAGTAACTGGCAGACAAAAGTATAATACAAGTGGGGACCAAATTAAACTATGCTCCTGGAACGTGCATGGCTTCAATTCCATGGAGCAGGACCATGAAACTCTAACATTTTTCGACAAGTCGGACATAATACTTTTACAAGAAACATGGAACTTAACACAAATAGGAATCCCAGGTTTCACGGACCATCATATACTAGCAGAAAAACATGCGAAATATGGACATCCCCGGGGAGGCTTATCAATCCTCATCTCACAGAAATATAACTGGACCCAAGAAACAATGGATGTTGGACTAAACTGGGTTCAAGCTATAAAAATCACAATACAGCCCCGGCAACAACTGCTAATACTAAACATTTATATACATCCAGATCAGAAAACAAAAAAGGAAAAAATGGAAACACTGTTAACCCTGATCAAAACCTTACAAAAAACCAACAAACAATGTTCCATGATAATTTCAGGAGACTTCAACCAAAATTTACACAACACCAAATCGACCAGAACGAACAGAGATAAAGGGGCAGCAGAAGCGACCACTCAAATTAACCAGAAGAAAATAGAAAAAATGTGCCTATCAATATTAAAAAGTAAAAAAAAGGAAGGTTTGACTCAACCGTGCATCACCTATGTAATCGGTAACGTTAAATCAGTACTGGACTTTACACTAGTAACAACGTACCTGACAAACTTAATCGTGGAATACACAATAGTCCAGCGCCTGGAAAGTGATCATAATCCGCAAATTCTCAGGTTGAATATCACTGCACCCAGAGCCGAGAGAACAAGGTCATTAAACCAAGAAACAGAAAAATTCAACCTACGAAAAATAAAATGGAGGGGCGAGGACACACAAAAAATCATGACTACGGCTACCAACTTCATGCTGCAACACGGGAGCCTCGACAATGGTGATCCAATAAAAATCTGGGAACATTTGTTGGAGGTTTTAATTGAAAACCACTCAGCGCATCCGAGAGGTAATAGAAATCAAACAAGAGCACCAGCGCCCTGGTTTAACAAGGATCTAAAACAAGAAAAAAAGAAACTAGCAAGGATCCAGCGAACAGCAGTAAAGAGCCAATATACAAACATAGTAGATCTCAGAAGTATGAGAAAGGATTACCGGCGAAAACTATGGGCAGCAAAAGGCCTATATAAAGAACAGGTATGGACAAGGCTACTGATTTCCACCAAAAAACCCTCCTCCAGAGAGTTCTGGGTAATCATTAATGAACTAAATCTGGGACAAACACTACAACAGGATCCCGGGATCAGCAACAAGGAATGGGAGAACTACGTAAAGAATCTCTACCTAACAAAGGATCCCAAAAGAACAAAAAAAAAAGGACAAGGGAGAGCGAGGATTATAGTGCAAACCCACTCGTCAGTGTCACCACAGAACCAAATTTTAACCAGGAAGAACCAACGATAACCCAAGCCCAAATAAGAAGGCTACTACAGAAATTAAAATCAGAAGGGGCCCCGGGGCCAAATGGCATGCCAACCGCAGTCTACAAAACAGACATGAATTTCTGGGTGGACCTATTAACTACACTATTCAATGACATCTTAAAAAAAGGAATCCTTCCAGAAACATGGAGAGGTAACATCATCCACCCAATTCACAAGAAAGGGGATCGGAAGGAGCCTGGAAACTATCATTTAATTTCTTTAATTGACGTAGAAGCAAAGCTGTACGCCTCATGCCTGTTGAAAGAACTGCAGGATTGGGAAACCTCAACAAAAATAATACCTAGGTTTCAAATCGGATTCAGAATGGGGATGGGGACAACAACCAACCTGGTTACCCTGTGCTTACTAACCGAGAACGCCAAAAAAAGAAAACACCACCTATATGCGTGTTTCGTCGACATAAAATCAGCATTCGACCACGTAAGCAGGCCCAGGTTGTGGAGAAAATTAAGAGGTTGGGGGATGCCGGAATATCTAATAAATGCAATTTCAAGACTATACAGAGAGACATGGGCCAAGGTCAAACTAGGTAACGGTAGCAGCCTTACCAACAAAATTGAAACACAAGACGGACTAAAACAAGGCTGCGTCCTCGCACCCAGTCTCTTTAACCTATATCTTGCCGATATCGGAAGAAAAATAGATGGAATAGAAAGCCATGCACCGAAACTAGGCAACGTTCCGGTACCTATTATGCAGTACGCCGACGACATAGTCTTACTAAGCAAAACACCGGTCGGGCTGCAACGCCTAGTGAATACGCTGGTCACGTACTTAACTGAGGAAAACCTGGAGCTGAACAAAACCAAAACCAAAGTGCTTCGAATTACGGAGCGTAAGAAATTGAAATACACATGGACAATTAATAATTCTCTCCTCGAAGAAGAGGACTCGTACAAATACCTGGGGATGACCATCGAGCGGGGTAATACAAAAAAGAAGCACATTCAGGTACTAAGAGGGAAAGCACAATCTTTAATATACGCATACAGACAACTGCAAAAGACTGCTGGTGGTCCAAACTATACCCACTTACTGAAAGTCATGGCCGCCCAAATAATCCCTACCTTGTCTTACGGTCTAATCAGATGGCTTGGGAGCGAATCGGTAATCTTAAACAGCCTTCAAAACAAAATATACAAAGTGGTGTTTGGGTTGCCAAAAACAGCATCGGCAGCCCAAGTTCGCCTAGAATTTGGTTTACAAAACCAAGACATTAGGTCAAACTCCACATTTGTAAAATTTTGCCACAAGATCCGATCCGCACCCAGTGACTCCTTGAACAATATGTGCTGGGAGGAAATAAACCTTTTAGTAGAAAAGCCTAACACCACACATTGGGGAGAATTCCTTAACCAGAGTTTGTTAACCCTGGGACTCCATGAAGTGTGGAAAAAAAACATCGATCACAAGCAGTTTTGCAAATTAGCAAATGGTGCGGCAAAAAAGATCTCCTTGGTCAAAGACAAAATAATTCTAAGCAAACGGAGACACGCCTGGACAGTAGTAAACTCCTATTCCACCCAAAAAACACAAGTTTACTTAGGCCAACACTACTGCCAGTACTTAAAAAAACCTCTAATAGCGTACCGTCTGGGCATGCATTTCACAAAAGACCTAATGCCTTCCTGGAAACGAAAAAAAGAAAGCGCAAACTGCAGACTATGCGGATAGAAGAACGAAACAGTGCAACACCTACTATGTGTATGTCCCGCACTGCAAGCCTTAAGAAGAAGATATCTGCGGGCAATCTTCAACACACTGAAAATCGGCACATGCAGACAGGCGGTCATACGATGGTTAAGCGGTGCCTCCCCCACACTATCATGTCGGGGAATCAAATTTATGTCCTTGGCAACAAAACAGATATTAGAAAAGGAACAGACTTAAGGAATATATAATGACTAAACTGAAACCAACGGACCTAACACGCTGTGTCCGGGGACCATGACAACGATAAAGACTATTGATAGACAATTTTCAGACTCTACGACATTTTTTTAACTCGTATTTTAAAACTTGTTGCGGTACTGTTTTTTTTAATTATCTTTAAACATTGTAAAGATTTTAATTAATCAAACAATAAAATCATGATGATGATGAAGTGGTGACACACCCAGTACATCCCCAGATCACAGCACTCCAGCCGTTCAGCGAGCTCGCTGACCCGGCTACCGCATCTCCAAGGTGAAAAGCATGGGTTAGCCGCCTCAACAATTATTTTATAGCTACCAGAGAGACAGATGGAGCGGTAAAGAGGTCGTTGCTATTACACTTTGCTGGTGATGAGATATATAAAATGTTTACACACCTACCAAACACTGGCGCTGCCACGGACCATGACGCAGCCGTCACTGCATTAAATGCTCACTTCGACCCCCAACTCAACCCTCATTACGAACGTTTCAAGCTAAGGCAGGCCAGACAACGACAAGGGGAATCCATGGATGCGTATCACACACGTCTCAGAGAACTGGCCAGTACCTGCACGGATGATGACCAAACCAAAGAGGTGACAGCGCAGCTCATCCAAGGGTGTTGCAACAAGACGCTAAGGACACTCATATTACGACAGCCCCAAATTACCCTAGAAAAGATACTCATTTTCGCACGCTCGCATGAGCTGTCAGATGTCCGAGCGACAGCTATGGAAGCAGCACCAACTTCACACCACGATCAAGCAACCAACGTCAAGATAGAGCGGGCCAACGCAATTCGCACAGTACCCCGAGGAGGAAGGGGTAGGTGGCCAACCAAACAAACATGGCAAACATCGTGTGGATGGTGTAGACGGGAAGAACATCCCCCTGAGAGCTGCCCGGCAAGAGAAAAATCATGCTCGAAATGTGGAATCCCAAACCACTTTGCAAGTGTGTGTCGAGGGGGCTTACGAGGAAGAGGTAACACTGGAAGAAGGCCGCCAACGGGAATCTGACACTAGAGGAGCCATCGACATCAAAATCGAACAGAACACCCACTCGCCTAGATGACTCGTCCATGGAGGAAGAAGAGGAGTGTTATTTTGTGTCATTTGCGAGTGGCCTTAAGAGGAGGTGATGGCAGCAACCGAAGTGCAACATCTAAATCGACGGATCCCGGGTGACCTGCTTAATTGACACCGGGGCGACTGTCAATGTGATGGGCTCACAGCACTACAAGAGACTAAGCCCGAGGCCAGCCCTCACTCCATCAAAAATCAAGATCCTGACCTATGGAAGCACAACTCCGCTTCCCCTAAAAGGAAAGATGACCGTTCAAGTAAGGTCGGAAGGTCATGAAGTGACGACAGTCTTCCATGTCATGGATAGAGAAGCAGACATTCTAGTTGGAAGCCATACGGCTGAAGATCTCGGTCTGATAGCTTTTGCGAACGCTCTTAAGATTCGACAAGCTGATGATATCCTGGAGATGTTCCCACAGCTATTCAAAGGACTAGGGAGCATATGGAGGCCTCCCGTGAAACTACACATTGACAAAGCCATAGCCCTGACGTACCGACGGATTCCGTTTCATCTTCGACCGCTAGTCGAACAGGAACTACAGGAGCTGGGACGACAAGGAGTTATTGAAAAAGTGACTGGCCCGACACCCTGGGTGTCACCCATGGTGATTGCAGAAAAACCAAAACAACCAGGAAAAATCTGAATATGTAAGACATGAGAATGCCGAATCGAGCGATCAGACGAGAGAGGCACCTGACCCCTACAGTAGACGATATCCTAGCGGACCTAAATGGTGCACAGTGGTTTTCAAAGCTAGACTTGAACGCCGGCTATCACCAACTGACGCTGGTGGAGGAAAGCAGATATATAACCACGTTCTCAAACACATCTAGGACTTCGGTGCTATAAACGGCTCAATTTTGGGATATCCTCAGCGGCGGAAATCGTCCAGATTAAGTGTAGTACTCAATGTAAGTGACGATATTTTGATCCACTCAAAAACCATCGAAGAACATCACCGACGAATACGAGCCACCCTCCAACAATTGGCAGAACATGGCATGACGCTCCATAGAGAGAAGTGCCAATTTGTCCTAAATTCCATTGATTTCTTTGGATATGTCTTCAGCGCGGATGGGGTCAAAGTGGTTCCCTGAAAGTCTCAAGCAATCCACCTCGCTCCCGCACCAACAAACGCATCCAAGGTGAGAAGCTTCTTAGGGATGGCAACGTACTGCGGACGTTTCTTTCCGAATCTGGCAACTATTGCAGAGCCGTTGCGTAATCTCACGAAAAAGGAGACTCCGTGGAAGTGGACCACCGAAGAAGATAGGGCATTCAAACATGTGAAGAAGGCTCTACTGGATAGCATGACGATGGCCTATTTCGACACATCACGTCCCATGGAACTGATTGTGGACGCTAGTCCGGTGGGTTTAGGAGCCGTGCTTACCTAGGAGACGGAACCAGGGAACTGGGTACCGTTAGCATTCGTGAGCAAGGCCCTTACTGCAACCGAAGCAAGATACTCACAGATAGAACGGGAGGCACTCGCGATTAAGTGGGCATGCAATCACTTTCACCTTTATGTGAGTGGAAACCCGTTTCGAGTGATAATTGACCACCAACCACTCTTGCCGTTATTCAAAGGGACAGCACCACATCCTCCCCCCAGGATTGAAAGATGGGCAATCCAGCTGCAACACTATCAGATGAAAGTACTGTACCGACCAGGTGCCAAGAATCCAGCAGACTTCCTGTCCTGCCATCCAGCCACAACAACTGAACCCATCTTAGAACAGGAGACGCAAACAGAAGATTTCATCGACATGATATCTCAATGGTCGTGTCCCCGAGCGATCTCGATGGAAGAGATCAAGGAACACCTTGACAAAGACACCTGCCTCCTGCGAGTATTAAGCGCATTGAGAGGAGGATCGTGGGAAAAGTTTCTCAAAGACGTCCAAGGGTGGAGTGAGTCTGACCGCGATCGTCTTGGCAAACTCTGGAAAGTGAGACACGAGCTCAGCTCGACTGAAGGTGGGGTCGTTCTAAGAGGATCTCACATTGTAGTGCCAGTCAGCCTGCAGGAATGAGCAACTGTTCTTGCACACAAAGGACACCAGGGCATAGTACGGATGAAGTCCCGTATGAAAGAAAAGGTGTGGTTTCCGGATCTGGAAGCTCATGTTGAGGCCGTTGTATGCAACTGTAGTGGGTGCCAACTCACTGGCCATACGGCGGCTTCAGCGCCCGTCATCACGGAGGATCCAGCCCCATCCCCGTGGGCATGGCTAAGTCTTGACTTTGGAAGTTCCCCAGACATAAGAGTCACCGTAGTCATTGTTGACAGCTACACCAAGTACCCCATCGTTGAAGTCATACGGTCAACGTCGTTTAACAATTTACAGCCCGTTCTAGAGAAATCGTTCGCATTGTTTGGCATCCCGCACATCATCAAGACCGACAATGGGCCCCCGTTTCAAGGTGGGGAATTCAGAGACTTCCTGGCACACCTCGAGGTCAAGCACCACCGGATAACTCCTCAATGGCCCCAAGCTAACGGCGAGGTGGAGTGCGATAAACAAAGTGCTGCGAATCGCAACAGCTGAGGGTGCAGACCCAGAATACAAGCTTCAACAGTTTCTGAGAGAGTATCGAATTACACCTCATTGCATGACTCTGAGATCTCCGTGGTCACTCATGCTGGCAGGGCCACGCAAGGACATGTTTCCAAAGGCAGAGTGCAAGGAACAGAAACCATATGATCCGACGATGGCTCAAGTGAAGAGACAAAACACCAATAATCGAACCACCAGATGACGCAAAGCAAAGACCCGTGTCCTGCCACCCGGGTGCTCTGTACTGATTCGAAATTGTTGGAACCCTGGGAAGTTCAGAACACCCTATGAGCCTGGTGTGTGGGTGTGAGGTCCAACATGGAACCGCTGTCACGGCGGAAAGGAACGGCGAGACCGTGCCAAGGAACATCTCATGGTTCAAGTGAAGTCCCACTCCTGCCACAGAACCACCGGTGGCAGAACGGCCGGAGCCCCTGGAGACACCGAAGGACGATGCCGAACATGGGGTCGGGGCGAGCGTCCCGTCGAGTCCGGAGAGGCTCCAAACACTAGGATCCTGCAATCCTGAACAACCGGATACCCGTGTGGGAGCTCCAAGTTTACGAAATCAAAGAGACACTCGTCATCAGTATGGTCTCAGGCCGAATCCAAAGCCAAGCCGAAGATTGGCAGACTTTATTTGCTGAGAGTTCCTGACTTTAGTTTGATTAAATACCAACCTGATAAGGGATGTAAAGTTCTAGTGTTTGCCCGGCCGGGTGTAGACCCGGAACCAGTTCCACACATTGTATCACTCTCGGGCCAGGCGTGGCCAGAGAGCTATAAATAAAAGGGCCGGGGTCGCTCGGGACTTGCGGCCGGATGTATGACATTACAACGCATGCTTTTACCACGCATGCCTTTACAACGCGGTTTTTACAACGCATGCCTTTACAACGCATAGTGCTTTGGGGCGCTGGATAGTGAATAGTTTAATTTACTATTCCAACTCCAGTCCCCGTGGATAGTAGGGAAGGTGTTGGATAGTAAATTAAACATATTCCCTATCCTCGGTCGCTCCCCAGCGCAATGCGTTGTAATGGTTTGCGTTGTAAAAGTTGCGTCGTAAAGGCACTGCGTGGTAAAAGTTGCGTTGTAAAGGATGTTTCCCCATCCGGCCCAGACCGAGTATCTGTGTGGTCTCACATCATTCATTGGCAGCGTAATTGCAATAGCGCTGTGCCTGCGCGATACCCTGTGAGCGGCGACCCTGTGGTCACCACACGTCACAATAGGTAGGCAAAGATTATGTGTTGCATTTGTGGACCACTGAGCAGCATTCAACTTGATACAGCGTGAGAGGCTCTGGGAGCTGCTAGCTAAAAGTAGGGCACCTGTCACTCTTCTAAATCTTCTCATGAGGCTGGATGAGGGGACTTATGCCCAGGTCCGCTGGGTCAATAGAGGAGAGTTAACTCTCTGTATTTATATTGCGCGTGGTGCGAGGTTGTGTCCTTGCTCCTTAGCTATTCACGTTATATACAAATGGAGTGGTTGAGGAGCTTCAGGCCTGCAAAAATGATTTCTCGCCATTGAATGGCAAGAAGGTACTCATTTTATTATTTGCAGATGACTCTCTGCTCATTTCAAAGACCCCTATGGGATTATAGTTGCTTCTGAATACATGTCTGGGCTTCTGTAACCAGCGAGGTTTTGAGCCAAATGCCAATAAAACCAAATGTATGATTTTTGGATCTGGGAAAACCTGCAACTGTTTTAAAGGTAGACGATGTGCCTCTCGAGTGAGTCTGTAGCTTTGATTACTTGGGAGTCAGAGTGACTGATAATTTGAGAACTCCAGGTTAAATTGGCAAAAGCTCTTTGCTAGTGACCCCAAGATCCAGTGCTATTTATCACTTCCATAAGCCCTCCTAATCATGACCTATCTGCCCTGCTTTTGTGGCCTATAAGGCAGAGGCTCAGAGGGCAGAATTTTTTGGTGCCGAATGATGGGCATATGTTGAACTTAGAGACTGATCATGGCTGAGAACTCATTTATTAGGTCACTTATTCCATTCCCAATAACTACGCCTCTTCTACCACTTTTCATAGATTTAGGTCTAAAGCGAACTGCAGATTTAGTACAACTGAAGCATTTGACCTACTGGGTATGCATCTGGACTACACCTGAGCTCTCAGCATATCTGGAGTGCCTGACGACTGTCTGGGCACATGAAGTATATCCAAAGTTCCCTGGTTCAAGTTCATGTCGAGCTGGTTTAGGAAGCTTGGCCTGACTAAGCTATGGGACAACTCTTGTGCCATTCATAGGTCAGAGTTGGCAAGACTGAATGAAATTTATTTACTAAAATTATTTTCTTGAGAGGCAGATACTAAGTGGGTTCTCTGGCAGCAGCAACAAGGTGATGGATGGAATGTTTGAATTAATCTCAGCCACTGGCAATCGATCATGTCCAATCCCAAGCAATTGTTATTTTGCACACCATGTCACCTCAGTTTGGACCTATCTATATAGAAATCAGTCTTGACCCTGATCCAATCGGAACAGTCCAGCCTGAGCTGCCAAGCCAGGTCCTCCCTGAACTGGAACACAAGCAACCGAGGACCAGTTTTGTCCTAGCTATACCTGGCTAAAGAGCCCATAATAAGGGTGAAAACAGCAAAGTTTGAACTGAGGTGTCATGGTGGGTGAAAAATGATGGACAGGTGTGGCCTGAGCAATTGCCAGTGGCTGAAATTAATTGCAACAACTACAAAATTCAAGAGTACGATTCGTCTATACAGCTGCTCACAAGCTACTGCACCGCATTAAGGTCATAAAATAAGCACATTGATCCTAGTGCTAAATAATTAGAACTACTGCCGATACCCCCTATGTGTCGAATCTAAAATCTGCTGCTCGATACCACATTTAAGAGTGGTACATCGTTTCACAAAATTTCCTGTAGGCGAGACCCTAACAAATTACGCTTAAGGTTACGCCATATCAATCAATATATAGTTTTTCGATCACATCTGACTGTCAAAATAACGACTTCTACTAGAAAGGGATTACAATAGGGCTAATACAAATACAAATATTCATCGTCCTGAAGATGGTCTCACAGATTAATACCTAAGAGACCGAAACATCAACCAGCACCTTGTCCTTTTCCATTCATTAATTGTATTATGTTTAAGGATAGGCTCAACCAGGATCTACAGAGTTATATATTCATGTATAGATTCTTATACTTGTAGAAAACTGTTTTCCATCTATATTTGTATTATATAATTTAATGCCTTTTTTATGAACTGATAAATTCGAGATTTTTCTACACACCTGTGTTCATGTATATCTGTCTTTGTTCGTTTCATGTTTTTACAATAATGTGCATTGTCTTAGGTTAATAGTGAACAGTATATAGGATTTAGTCCTTTAGAGGTTTATTAAATTATCCTCTTAATTTTTACAAAATAATACTATTTTGTTTAAACAAATTCCCTTAAAGGCACCCCTTACCCGTCCTAAAATTAATTCAAGCATTCCATCTATCTCCTTGTTGTTGTTGCTGATGCAACAATCTGCACAATAAATGGATTCCAGCAAGTTATACTCCAAATTCTCGTTATTTACGCCCATTGCAGAATTACTAGGACCAATAGTAACAGTAATTCAAGGGGAGGGGAAAATGGTGATTATTCTGAGCCAATCACAATGGGGGCGTTGATGGGTTATGGGTCAGCTGTGAAGCACCTGTGTACTATCAATGGAGCTTTGAACACCATGGATTCCACATGTAATGATGCACCAAATAAGGAGATTCTCCTTTATAGAAGCTTTTCTATTTACCCATGGTACACCAAGTTGGTATGTGAGTGTACTGACTGAGGCACTCCACTCCCTTTCATCAAAATGTGTTATCAACCTCCTTTATTACTGATCTGAGGTGCTGGTGCTTTTAATGTTCCCTAAATGGCAAGGTTTGAAATGAGTGACGAATCTGTTTGATTATCATTCTAAACAAATCTTCACCCAGGACATACTGAAGTATTTGGTGGAAATGACTCCTACCAGGATCATCTACATCTTACCAAGTAGTCACTGCTTAGTTTCTGTTTATTGGGTCCAGAGTCTCATGAAGAGTTGATGTATCTAAGTCAATAAACTAAAATAGTAGATTGAAGGTGCTCTGTGCGACAGTTTCTTTTTTTTGCAGCAGCAGCAGCAGCAGCAATAATTGTCTACTTCTAAAGCCTGTTCATCAATTATTATTTCTGCATTACACAACCCTGCGTTGATTTTGGAAACTCACATTTAGTTCTCCAGAACAAACAAGCATTTGCAATGCAATAGGTCTCGCATTAGGAAAGTTTGAGCTATTGGTATTGCAAATGACAAATTGTTTATTTATGTGTTGGTTATGAAAATAGCAAAATGAATAGCTATGTCATTTACAATGCCAATAGTTTTAACTTTCGCAAATGTGACACCTATAGCATTTGTAATGCAATATGTGTTGTATTTACGTGACTTAGATGTATTGATATCACAAATAACAATGGCTTTTACATTTTTTAATAATTAATACTTAAATAAAAGTCATTGTAATTTATAATGGCAATAGCTTAAACTTTTGTAAATAACTTTTGTGAAGATTATGTTCAGTATATTTTATTGTGATGAAAATCCAAGAACAGAAGTGAAATATTAACATCTTTTTGTGACATCTATACTACTATTATAAAGCAAGAACTTTGAACCTTCGAGGCGGGTAAACTCGGGAACAGCGCCAATCCATACACCTGATACATCATTGTAATCGTCAGGGTGTGCAGATGGACATAGGCTATATAAACTATAAAAATATGCGTTATTTAAAAAATGTACCTTAAAAAAAAGTAGTCCCTTCGAAGTAGCGCCGGCCGCAACCTGCGTGCTGACGTCAGGAGCGCGGGGAGGAGCGGCGTCCAGGAGCGGCAGACATGGCGCGGGGGAGGAGCGGTGATGAGCGGCGGACAGGCGGTGAGGACCGGCGGACAGGCGGGAGGAGCGGTGACAAGCGGCGAGGAGTGGCGGAGCGGTGAACTGAGGAGCGCGGGGGAGGAGCGGTGGCTGAGGTAAGACTCCGGGGGACCCACGGACAATGTTGGGGCAGACGGGGGTTGGGGCAGGCGGGAGATGTGGCGGGCGGGGTCCCGGGCTGCTGGACAATGTCGGGGCGGGCGGGGGGCGGGGCGGGCGGGGTCCCGGGCTGCTGGACAAAGTCGGGGCGGGTGGGGGTCGGGGAAGCCTGATTGCTCCCGGAGAAGTTCGGGACGGGCTGCTAGTTTGTAATAATGCTTGAAACATTGAGAGAACATATTTGAACCAGTTCTTGTTGAATGGTTGCACAGATTAATGCGGTGGTGGCGCTGAGTGATGTTGTGGTGGTGACGAGTGATGCTGTGGCTGCAAGAATTAGGTAGTAGTGTTTCCCAAGGAAACGTCTGCACAATTCAACAACTACAATTGTATTATGTACATCATGTAACGCGTGACACAATTCGTATAGAGCACAACATATATGTAAAATTCGGGTGCTAAACCACCCCAGGCACCTACTACCCAAAAGTGCTGTCTGAACCCAAAAACAGTGAAAACCAAATAGCAAAAAACAGTGATGCTGAGGCGTTCAGTGATGCTCTGGTAGCGCATAGTGATGTTGTGGTACTCCTGAGTGATGCTGTGGTGGTGCTGAGTGATGCTGTGGTGATGCGATAGATACATAGAGTGAGTGCGATAGATAGATAGAGGGAGGGTGATAGATAGAGAGAGGGCGATAGATAGATAAAGGGAGGGCGATAGATAGATAGAGTGATGGCAATGGAGGTAGAGCGATAGATAGACATAGAGTGCGATAGATAGACAGAGTGAGGGCGATAGATAGACAGATAGAGTGAGGTCGATAGATAGAGTGAGGGCGATAGATAGAGTGAGGTCGATAGATAGATAGATAAATAGATAGAGTGAGGGTGCTAGATAGAATGAGGGCGATAGATAGATAGATAGAGTGAGGGCGCTAGATAGATAGAATGAGGGAGATAGATAGATAGATAGATAGATAGATAGATAGATAGATAGATAGATAGATAGATAGATAGATAGATAGATAGATAGATAGATAGATAGATAGATAGATAGATAGGAGTGAGGGCGATAGATAGGAGTGAGGGCGATAGATAGCTAGAGTGAGAGCGATAGATAGCTAGAGTGAGGACGATAGATAGCTAGAGTGAGGGCGATAGATAGATAGATAAATAGATAGATAGAGTAAGGGCGATAGATAGAGTGGGGTCGATAGATAGATAGATAGATAGATAAATAGATAGAGTGAGGGCGCTAGATAGATAGAATGAGGGCGATAGATAGATAGATAGAGTGAGGGCGCTAGATAGATAGAATGAGGGAGATAGATAGATAGATAGATAGATAGATAGATAGATAGATAGATAGATAGATAGATAGATAGATAGATAGATAGATAGATAGATAGATAGATAGATAGATAGAGTGAGGGCGCTAGATAGATAGAATGAGGTAGATAGATAGATAGATAGATAGATAGATAGATAGATAGATAGATAGATAGATAGATAGATAGATAGATAGATAGATAGATAGATAGATAGATAGATAGATAGGAGTGAGTGCGATAGATAGGAGTGAGAGCGATAGATAGGAGTGGGGGCGATAGATAGATAGAGTGAGGGCGATAGATAGCTAGAGTGAGGGCGATAGATAGCTAGAGTGAGGGCGATAGATAGCTAGAGTGAGGGCGATAGATAGCTAGAGTGAGGGCGATAGATAGCTAGAGTGAGGGCGATAGATAGCTAGAGTGAGGGCGATAGATAGCTAGAGTGAGGGCGATAGATAGATAGATAAATAGATAGATAGATAGATAGATAGATAGATAGATAGATAGAGTGAGGGCGCTAGATAGATAGAATGAGGGAGATAGATAGATAGATAGATAGATAGATAGATAGATAGATAGATAGATAGATAGATAGATAGATAGATAGATAGATAGATAGATAGATAGATAGATAGATAGATAGATAGATAGATAGATAGATAGATAGATAGAAAGAGTGAGGGCGATAGATAGAAAGAGTGAGGGCGATAGATAGAAAGAGTGAGGGCGATAGATAGCTAGAGTGAGGGCGATAGATAGCTAGAGTGAGGGCGATAGATAGCTAGAGTGAGGGCGATAGATAGCTAGAGTGAGGGCGATAGATAGCTAGAGTGAGGGCGATAGATAGCTAGAGTGAGGACGATAGATAGCTAGAGTGAGGGCGATAGATAGCTAGAGTGAGGGCGATAGATAGATAGATAGATAAATAGATAGATAGAGTAAGGGCGATAGATAGATAGAGTGAGGGCGATAGATAGATAGAGTGAGGGCGATAGATAGCTAGAGTGAGGGCGATAGATAGCTAGAGTGAGGGCGATAGATAGATAGATAAATAGATAGATAGAGTGAGGGCGATAGATAGAAAGAGTGAGGGCGATAGATAGCTAGAGTGAGGGCGATAGATAGCTAGAGTGAGGGCGATAGATAGCTAGAGTGAGGGCGATAGATAGCTAGAGTGAGGGCGATAGATAGCTAGAGTGAGGGCGATAGATAGCTAGAGTGAGGGCGATAGATAGCTAGAGTGAGGGCGATAGATAGCTAGAGTGAGGGCGATAGATAGCTAGAGTGAGGGCGATAGATAGCTAGAGTGAGGGCGATAGATAGCTAGAGTGAGGGCGATAGATAGCTAGAGTGAGGGCGATAGATAGCTAGAGTGAGGGCGATAGATAGATAGATAAATAGATAGATAGATAGATAGATAGATAGAGTGAGGGCGCTAGATAGATAGAATGAGGGAGATAGATAGATAGATAGATAGATAGATAGATAGATAGATAGATAGATAGATAGATAGATAGATAGATAGATAGATAGATAGATAGATAGATAGATAGATAGATAGATAGATAGAAAGAGTGAGGGCGATAGATAGAAAGAGTGAGGGCGATAGATAGAAAGAGTGAGGGCGATAGATAGCTAGAGTGAGGGCGATAGATAGCTAGAGTGAGGGCGATAGATAGCTAGAGTGAGGGCGATAGATAGCTAGAGTGAGGGCGATAGATAGCTAGAGTGAGGGCGATAGATAGCTAGAGTGAAGACGATAGATAGCTAGAGTGAGGGCGATAGATAGCTAGAGTGAGGGCGATAGATAGATAGATAGATAAATAGATAGATAGAGTAAGGGCGATAGATAGATAGAGTGAGGGCGATAGATAGATAGAGTGAGGGCGATAGATAGCTAGAGTGAGGGCGATAGATAGCTAGAGTGAGGGCGATAGATAGATAGATAAATAGATAGATAGAGTGAGGGCGATAGAAAGAGTGAGGGCGATAGATAGCTAGAGTGAGGGCGATAGATAGCTAGAGTGAGGGCGATAGATAGCTAGAGTGAGGGCGATAGATAGCTAGAGTGAGGGCGATAGATAGCTAGAGTGAGGGCGATAGATAGCTAGAGTGAGGGCGATAGATAGCTAGAGTGAGGGCGATAGATAGCTAGAGTGAGGACGATAGATAGCTAGAGTGAGGGCGATAGATAGCTAGAGTGAGGGCGATAGATAGCTAGAGTGAGGGCGATAGATAGCTAGAGTGAGGGCGATAGATAGCTAGAGTGAGGGCGAAGATAGCTAGAGTGAGGGCGATAGATAGCTAGAGTGAAGACGATAGATAGCTAGAGTGAGGGCGATAGATAGCTAGAGTGAGGGCGATAGATAGATAAATAGATAGATAGAGTAAGGGCGATAGATAGATAGAGTGAGGGCGATAGCTAGATAGAGTGGGGGCGATAGATAGGAGTGAGGGCGATAGATAGATAGAGTGAGGGCGATGGATAGCTAGAGTGAGGGCGATAGATAGCTAGAGTGAGGGCGATAGATAGCTAGAGTGAGGACGATAGATAGCTAGAGTGAGGGCGATAGATAGCTAGAGTGAGGGCGATAGATAGATAGATAAATAGATAGATAGAGTGAGGGCGATAGATAGATAGAGTGAGGGCGATAGATAGAGTGAGGGCGATAGATAGATAGAGTGAGGGCGATAGATAGATAGAGTGAGGGCGATAGATAGATAGAGTGAGGGCGATAGATAGAGTGAGGGCGATAGATAGAGTGAGGGCGATAGATAGATAGAGTGAGGGCGATAGATAGAGTGAGGGCGATAGATAGAAAGAGTTAGGGCGACAGAGCGAGGGCGACAGAGCGAGGGCGACAGAGCGAGGGCGACAGAGAGAGGGCGACAGAGAGAGGGCGACAGAGAGAGGGCGACAGAGAGAGGGCGACAGAGAGAGGGCGACAGAGAGAGGGCGACAGATAAATAGAGTGAGGGCAATAGATAGAGTGAGGGCCATAGATAGATTGAGTGAGACAGATAGATAGATAGATAGATAGATAGATAGATAGATAGATAGATAGATAGATAGATAGATAGATAGATAGATAGATAGATAGATTGAGGGAAATGGACAGATAGAGTGAGGGAAATGGATAGATAGAGTGAGGGCAATGGATAGATAGAGTGAGGGCAATAGATAGATAGAGTGAGGGCAATAGATAGAGTGAGGGCAATAGATAGAGTGAGGGCAATAGATAGAGTGAGGGCAATAGATAGAGTGAGGGCAATAGATAGATGGAGTGAGGGCGATAGATAGAGGGAGGGCGATAGATAGATAGAGGGAGGGCGATAGATAGATAGAGGGAGGGAGATGGATAGCTAGATAGATAGATAGATAGATAGATAGGTAGATAGATAGATATATAGGAGGGAGGGCGATAGATATAGTGAGGGCGATAGATAGAGTATGTGCGATAGATAGATAGAGTGAGGGCAATATATAGATAGAGTGAGGGCATTAGATAGAGTGAGGGCAATAGATAGAGTGAGGGCAATGGATAGATAGAGTAAGGGCAATGGATAGATAGAGTGAGGGCAATGGATAGATAGAGTGAGGGCAATAGATAGATAGAGTGAGGGCAATAGATAGATAGAGTGAGGGCGCTAGATAGAGGGAGGGCGATAGATAGTTAGAGGAAGGGCAATAGATAGATAGAGGGAGGGAGATAGATAGCTAGATAGATAGAGTGATGGCAATAAAGTGAGTGCGATAGATAGACAGATAGAGAGTGCGATAGATAGACAGATAGAGTGAGGGCGATAGATAGACAGATAGAGAGTGCGATAGATAGACAGAGTGAGGGCGATAGATAGATAGACAGAGTGAGGGCGATAGATAGATAGATAGAGTATGGGCGATAGATAGATAGATAGAGTATGGGCGATAGATAGATAGAGTGAGGGCGATAGATAGACAGAGTGAGGGCGATAGATAGCTAGAGTGAGGGCGATAGATAGCTAGAGTGAGGGCGATAGATAGCTAGAGTGAGGGCGATAGATAGCTAGAGTGAGGGCGATAGATAGCTAGAGTGAGGGCGATAGATCGCTAGAGTGAGGGCGATAGATCGCTAGAGTGAGGACGATAGATAGCTAGAGTGAGGGCGATAGATAGCTAGAGTGAGGGCGATAGATAGATAGATAGATAAATAGATAGATAGAGTAAGGGCGATAGATAGATAGAGTGAGGGCGATAGATAGAGTGGGGGCGATAGATAGGAGTGAGGGCGATAGATAGATAGAGTGAGGGCGATGGATAGCTAGAGTGAGGGCGATAGATAGCTAGAGTGAGGGCGATAGATAGCTAGAGTGAGGACGATAGATAGCTAGAGTGAGGGCGATAGATAGCTAGAGTGAGGGCGATAGATAGATAGATAGATAAATAGATAGATAGAGTAAGGGCGATAGATAGATAGAGTGAGGGCGATAGATAGATAGAGTGGGAGCGATAGATAGGAGTGAGGGCGATAGATAGATAGAGTGAGGGCGATGGATAGCTAGAGTGAGGGCGATAGATAGCTAGAGTGAGGGCGATAGATAGCTAGAGTGAGGGCGATAGATAGCTAGAGTGAGGGCGATAGATAGATAGATAAATAGATAGATAAAGTGAGGGCGATAGATAGAAAGAGTGAGGGCGATAGATAGAAAGAGTGAGGGCGATAGATAGCTAGAGTGAGGGCGATAGATAGCTAGAGTGAGGGCGATAGATAGCTAGAGTGAGGGCGATAGATAGCTAGAGTTACGGCGATAGATAGCTAGAGTGAGGGTGATAGATAGCTAGAGTGAGGACGATAGATAGCTAGAGTGAGGGCGATAGATAGCTAGAGTGAGGGCGATAGATAGCTAGAGTGAGGGCGATAGATAGCTAGAGTGAGGGCGATAGATAGCTAGAGTGAGGACGATAGATAGCTAGAGTGAGGGCGATAGATAGCTAGAGTGAGGGCGATAGATAGATAGATAGATAAATAGATAGATAAAGTAAGGGCGATAGATAGATAGAGTGAGGGCGATAGATAGATAGAGTGGGGGCGATAGATAGGAGTGAGGGCGATAGATAGATAGAGTGAGGGCGATGGATAGCTAGAGTGAGGGCGATAGATAGCTAGAGTGAGGGCGATAGATAGCTAGAGTGAGGGCGATAGATAGCTAGAGTGAGGGCGATAGATAGCTAGAGTGAGGGCGATAGATAGCTAGAGTGAGGGCGATAGATAGATAGATAAATAGATAGATAGAGTGAGGGCGATAGATAGAAAGAGTGAGGGCGATAGATAGAAAGAGTGAGGGCGGTAGATAGCTAGAGTGAGGGCGATAGATAGCTAGAGTGAGGGCGATAGATAGCTAGAGTGAGGGCGATAGATAGCTAGAGTTAGGGCGATAGATAGCTAGAGTGAGGGCGATAGATAGCTAGAGTGAGGGCGATAGATAGATAGATAGATAGATAGATAGATAAATAGATAGATAGAGTAAGGGCGATAGATAGATAGAGTGAGGGCGATAGATAGATAGAGTGAGGGCGATAGATAGATAGAGTGAGGGCGATAGATAGATAGAGTGAGGGCGATAGATAGATAGAGTGAGGGCGATAGATAGATAGAGTGAGGGCGATAGATAGATAGAGTTTGGGCGATAGATAGATAGAGTGAGGGCGATAGATAGATAGAGTGAGGGCGATAGATAGATAGAGTGACGGCGATAGATAGAAAGAGTTAGGGCGACAGAGCGAGGGCGACAGAGCGAGGGCGACAGAGCGAGGGCGACAGAGCGAGGGCGACAGAGCAAGGGCGACAGAGAGAGGGCGACAGAGAGAGGGCGACAGAGAGAGGGCGACAGAGAGAGGGCGACAGATAAATAGAGTGAGGGAAATAGATAAAGTGAGGGCCATAGATAGATTGAGTGAGACAGATAGATAGATAGATAGATAGATAGATAGATAGATAGATAGATAGATAGATAGATAGATAGATAGATAGATAGATAGATAGATAGATAGAGTGAGGGAAATGGATAGATAGAGTGAGGGAAATGGATAGATAGAGTGAGGGCAATGGATAGATAGAATGAGGGCAATAGATAGATAGAGTGAGGGCAATAGATAGATAGAGTGAAGGCAATAGATAGAGTGAGGGCAATAGATAGAGATGAGGGCAATAGATAGAGTGAGGGCACTAGATTGATGGAGTGAGGGCGATAGATAGAGGGAGGGCGATAGATAGATAGAGGGAGGGCGATAGATAGAGGGAGGGAGATAGATAGATAGATAGATAGATAGATAGATAGATAGGTAGATAGATAGATATATAGGAGGGAGGGCGATAGATATAGTGAGGGTGATAGATAGAGTGAGGGAAATAGATAGATAGAGTGAGGGCAATAGATAGAGTGAGGGCAATAGATAGAGTGAGGGCAATGGATAGATAGAGTAAGGGCAATGGATAGATAGAGTGAGGGCAATAGATAGATAGAGTGAGGGCAATAGATAGATAGAGTGAGGGCAATAGATAGATAGAGTGAGGGCGCTAGATAGAGGGAGGGCGATAGATAGTTAGAGGAAGGGCGATAGATAGATAGAGGGAGGGAGATAGATAGCTAGATAGATAGAGTGATGGCAATAAAGTGAGTGCGATAGATAGACAGATAGAGAGTGCGATAGATAGACAGATAGAGTGAGGGCGATAGATAGACAGATAGAGAGTGCGATAGATAGACAGAGTGAGGGCGATAGATAGATAGACAGAGTGAGGGCGATAGATAGATAGAGTATGGGCGATAGATAGATAGATAGAGTATGGGCGATAGATAGATAGAGTGAGGGCGATAGATAGATAGAGTGAGGGCGATAGATAGACAGATAGAGAGTGCGATAGATAGACATATAGAGTGAGGGCGATAGATAGACAGATAGAGAGTGCGATAGATAGACAGAGTGAGGGCGATAGATAGAGTGAGGGCGATAGATGGATAGAGTGAGGGCGATAGAGGGACAGAGTGAGGGCGATAGATAGACAGATAGAGTGAGGGCGATAGATAGACAGATAGAGTGAGGGCGATAGATAGACAGATAGAGTGAGGGCGATAGATAGACAGATAGAGTGAGGGCGATAGATAGCGATAGATAGATAGATAGATAAATAGATAGAGTGAGGGCGCTAGATAGAGTGAGGGTGCTAGATAGATAGAATGAGGGCGATAGATAGATAGATAGATAGATAGATAGATAGATAGATAGGAGGGAGGGCGATAGATATAGTGAGAGCGATATATATAGTGAGGGCGATAGATATAGTGAGGGCGATAGATATAGTGAGGGCGATAGATATAGTGAGGGCGATAGATATAGTGAGGGCGATAGATATAGTGAGGGCGATAGATATAGTGAGGGCGATAGATAGAGTATGGGCGATAGATATAGTGAGGGCGATAGATATAGTGAGGGCGATAGATATAGTGAGGGCGATAGATAGAGTGAGGGCAATGGATAGATAGAATGAGGGCAATAGATAGATAGAATGAGGGCAATAGATAGATAGAGTGAGGGCGCTAGATAGAGTGAGGGCGCTAGATAGATAGAGTGAGGGCGCTAGATAGATAGAGTGAGGGCGATAGATAAATAGAGTGAGGGCGATAGATAAATAGAGTGAGGGCGATAGTTAAATAGAGTGAGGGCGATAGTTAAATAGAGTGAGGGCGATAGATAAATAGAGTGAGGCCAATAGATAGATAGGAGTGAGGGCGATAGATAGATAGGAGCGAGGGAGATAGATGGATAGGAGTGAGGGCGATAGATGGATAGGAGTGAGGGTGATAGATAGATAGGAGTGAGGGCAATAAATAGATAGGAGCGAGGGCGATAAATAGATAGGAGCGAGGGCGATAGATAGATAGGAGCGAGGGCGATAGATAGATAGGAGCGAGGGCGATAGATAGATAGAGTGAGGGCGATAGATAGATAGAGTGAGGGCGATAGATAGAGTGAGGGCGATAGATAGATAGAGTGAGGGCGATAGATAGATAGAGTGAGGGCGATAGATAGATAGAGTGAGGGCGATAGATAGATAGAGTGAGGGCGATAGATAGATAGAGTGAGGGCGATAGATAGAAAGAGTTAGGGCGACAGAGCGAGGGCGACAGAGCGAGGGCGACAGAGCGAGGGCGACAGAGAGAGGGCGACAGAGAGAGGGCGACAGAGAGAGGGCGACAGAGAGAGGGCGACAGATAAATAGAGTGAGGGCAATAGATAGAGTGAGGGCCATAGATAGATTGAGTGAGACAGATAGATAGATAGATAGATAGATAGATAGATAGATAGATAGATAGATAGATAGATAGATAGATAGAGTGAGGGAAATGGATAGATAGAGTGAGGGAAATGGATAGATAGAGTGAGGGCAATAGATAGAGTGAGGGCAATAGATAGAGTGAGGGCACTAGATAGATAGAGTGAGGGCGATAGATAGAGGGAGGGCGATAGATAGATAGAGGGAGGGCGATAGATAGATAGATGGAGGGAGATAGATAGATAGATGGATGGATAGATAGATAGATAGATAGATAGATAGATAGATAGATAGATAGATAGATAGATAGATAGATAGATAGATAGATAGATAGATAGATAGATAGATAGATAGATAGATAGATAGATAGATAGATAGATAGATAGATAGATAGATAGATAGATAGGTAGATAGATAAATATATAGGAGGGAGGGCGATAGATATAGTGAGGGCGATAGATAGAGTATGGGCGATAGATAGATAGAGTGAGGGCAATAGATAGATAGAGGGCAATAGATAGAGTGAGGGCAATAGATAGAGTGAGGGCAATAGATAGATAGAGTGAGGGCGCTAGATAGAGGGAGTGCGATAGATAGTTAGAGGAAGGGCGATAGATAGATAGAGGGAGGGAGATAGATAGCTAGATAGATAGAGGGATGGCAATAAAGTGAGTGCGATAGATAGACAGATAGAGAGTGCGATAGATAGACAGATAGAGTGAGGGCGATAGATAGACAGATAGAGAGTGCGATAGATAGACAGAGTGAGGGTGATAGATAGATAGATAGATAGACAGAGTGAGGGCGATAGATAGATAGATAGAGTGAGGGCGATAGATAGATAGATAGAGTATGGGCGATAGATAGATAGAGTGAGGGCGATAGATAGATAGAGTGAGGGCAATAGATGGATAGAGTGAGGGCGATAGAGGGACAGAGTGAGGGCGATAGATAGACAGATAGAGTGAGGGCGATAGATAGCGATAGATAGATAGATAGATAAATAGAGTGAGGGCGCTAGATAGATAGAATGAGGGCGATAGATAGATAGATAGATAGATAGATAGATAGATAGATAGATAGATAGATAGATAGATAGATAGATAGATAGATAGATAGATAGATAGGAGGGAGGGCGATAGATATAGTGAGGGCGATAGATATAGTGAGGGCGATAGATATAGTGAGGGCGATAGATATAGTGAGGGCGATAGATATAGTGAGGGCGATAGATAGAGTATGGGCGATAGATATAGTGAGGGTGATAGATATAGTGAGGGCGATAGATAGAGTATGGGCGATAGATAGAGTGAGGGCAATGGATAGATAGAATGAGGGCAATAGATAGATAGAATGAGGGCAATAGATAGATAGAGTGAGGGTGCTAGATAGAGTGAGGGCGCTAGATAGATAGAGTGAGGGCGCTAGATAGATAGAGTGAGGGCGCTAGATAGATAGAGTGAGGGCGATAGATAAATAGAGTGAGGGCGATAGATAAATAGAGTGAGGGCGATAGATAAATAGAGTGAGGCCAATAGATAGATAGGAGTGAGGGCGATAGATAGATAGGAGCGAGGTCGATAGATGGATAGAGTGAGGGCGATAGATAGATAGGAGCGAGGGCGATAGATAGATAGGAGCGAGGGTGATAGATAGATAGGAGCGAGGGCGATAGACAGATAGGAGCGAGGGCGATAGAGCGAGGGCGACAGAGCGAGGGCGACAGAGCGAGGGCGACAGAGCGAGGGCGACAGAGCGAGGGCGACAGATAAATAGAGTGAGGGCGATAGATAAATAGAGTGAGGGCGATAGATAGATAGATAGATAGATAGAGTGAGGGCAATAGGTTGAGTGAGGGCAATGGATAGATAGAGTAAGGGCAATGGATAGATAGAGTGAGGGCAATGGATAGATAGAGTGAGGGCAATAGATAGATAGAGTGAGGGCAATAGATAGAGTGAGGGCGCTAGATAGAGTGAGGGCGCTAGATAGATAGAGTGAGGGCGCTAGATAGAGTGAGGGCGATAGATAGTTAGAGGGAGGGCGATAGATAGTTAGAGGAAGGGCGATAGATAGTTAGAGGAAGGGCGATAGATAGATAGAGGGAGGGAGATAGATAGCTAGCTAGATAGATAGATAGAGTGATGGCAATAGAGTGAGGGCGATAGATAGACAGATAGAGAGTGCGATAGATAGACAGAGTGAGGGCGATAGATAGATAGATAGATAGATAGATAGATAGATAGATAGATAGATAGATAGATAGATAGGAGGGAGGGCAATAGATATAGTGAGGGCGATAGATATAGTGAGGGGGATAGATATAGTGAGGGCGATAGATATAGTGAGGGCGATAGATATAGTGAGGGCGATAGATATAGTGAGGGCGATAGATATAGTGAGGGCGATAGATAGAGGGAGGGCGATAGAGGGAGGGTAATAGAGGGAGGGCAATAGATAGAGGGAGGGTGATAGACAGATAGAGGGAGGGAGATAGATAGCTAGATAGATAGATAGATAGAGTGATGGCAATAGAGTGAGTGCTATAGATAGACAGATAGAGAGTGCGATAGATAGACATATAGATTGAGGGCGATAGATAGACAGATAGAGAGTGCGATAGATAGACAGAGTGAGGGCGATAGATAGATAGAGTGAGGGCGATAGATGGATAGAGTGAGGGCGATAGAGGGACAGAGTGAGGGCGATAGATAGACAGATAGAGTGAGGGCGATAGATAGACAGATAGAGTGAGGGCGATAGATAGACAGATAGAGTGAGGGCGATAGATAGATAGACAGAGTGAGGGCGATAGATAGATAGATAGAGTATGGGCGATAGATAGATAGAGTGAGGGCGATAGATAGATAGAGTGAGGGCGATAGATGGATAGAGTGAGGGCGATAGAGGGACAGAGTGAGGGCGATAGATAGACAGATAGAGTGAGGGCGATAGATAGCGATAGATAGATAGATAGATAAATAGATAGAGTGAGGGCGCTAGATAGATAGAGTGAGGGCGCTAGATAGATAGAATGAGGGCGATAGATAGATAGATAGATAGATAGATAGATAGATAGATAGATAGATAGATAGATAGATAGATAGATAGATAGATAGATAGATAGATAGATAGATAGATAGATAGGAGGGAGGGCGATAGATATAGTGAGGGCGATAGATATAGTGAGGGCGATAGATATAGTGAGGGCGATAGATATAGTGAGGGCGATAGATATAGTGAGGGCGATAGATATAGTGAGGGCGATAGATATAGTGAGGGCGATAGATAGAGTATGGGCGATAGATATAGTGAGGGCGATAGATATAGTGAGGGCGATAGATATAGTGAGGGCGATAGATAGAGTATGGGCGATAGATAGAGTGAGGGCAATGGATAGATAGAATGAGGGCAATAGATAGATAGAATGAGGGCAATAGATAGATAGAGTGAGGGCAATAGATAGATAGAGTGAGGGCGCTAGATAGAGTGAGGGCGCTAGATAGATAGAGTGAGGGCGCTAGATAGAGTGAGGGCGCTAGATAAATAGAGTGAGGGCGATAGATAAATAGAGTGAGGGCGATAGATAAATAGAGTGAGGGCGATAGATAAATAGAGTGAGGCCAATAGATAGATAGGAGTGAGGGCGATAGATAGATGGGAGAGAGGGCGATAGATAGATAGGAGCGAGGGCGATAGATGGATAGAGTGAGGGCGATAGATAAATAGAGTGAGGGCGATAGATAAATAGAGTGAGGGCGATAGATAAATAGAGTGAGGGCGATAGATAAATAGAGTGAGGCCAATAGATAGATAGGAGCGAGGGCGATAGATGGATAGAGTGAGGGCGATAGATAGATAGGAGTGAGGGCAATAGATAGATAGGAGCGAGGGCGATAAATAGATAGGAGCGAGGGCGATAGATAGATAGGAGAGAGGGCGATAAATAGATAGGAGCGAGGGCGATAGATAGATAGGAGCGAGGGCGATTGATAGATAGGAGCGAGGGCGATAGATAGATAGGAGCGAGGGCGATAGATAGGAGCGAGGGCGATAGAGCGAGGGCGATAGAGCGAGGGCGATAGAGCGAGGGCGACAGAGCGAGGGCGACAGAGCGAGGGCGACAGAGCGAGGGCGACAGAGCGAGGGCGACAGAGCGAGGGCGACAGAGCGAGGGCGACAGAGCGAGGGCGACAGAGTGAGGGCGACAGAGTGAGGGCGACAGAGTGAGGGCGACAGAGCGAGGGTGACAGAGCGAGGGCGACAGAGCGAGGGCGACAGAGCGAGGGCGACAGAGCGAGGGCGATAGATAAATAGAGTGAGGGCGATAGATAGATAGATAGATAGAGTGAGGGCAATAGGTTGAGTGAGGGCAATGGATAGATAGAGTAAGGGCAATGGATAGATAGAGTGAGGGCAATGGATAGATAGAGTGAGGGCAATAGATAGATAGAGTGAGGGCAATAGATAGATAGAGTGAGGGCGCTAGATAGAGTGAGGGCGCTAGATAGAGTGAGGGCGCTAGATAGATAGAGTGAGGGCGATAGATAGAGGGAGGGCGATAGATAGTTAGAGGGAGGGCGATAGATAGTTAGAGGAAGGGCGATAGATAGTTAGAGGAAGGGCGATAGATAGAGGGAGGGAGATAGATAGGCAGATAGATAGCTAGCTAGATAGATAGATAGAGTGATGGCAATAGAGTGAGGGCGATAGATAGACAGATAGAGAGTGCTATAGATAGACAGAGTGAGGGCGATAGATAGATAGATAGATAGATAGATAGATAGATAGATAGATAGATAGATAGATAGATAGATAGATAGATAGATAGATAGGAGGGAGGGCGATAGATATAGTGAGGGCGATAGATATAGTGAGGGCGATAGATATAGCGAGGGCGATAGATATAGTGAGGGCGATAGATAGAGGGAGGGCGATAGATAGAGGGAGGGCGATAGAGGGAGGGTAATAGAGGGAGGGCAATAGATAGAGGGAGGGTGATAGACAGATAGAGGGAGGAGATAGATAGCTAGATAGATAGATAGATAGAGTGATGGCAATAGAGTGAGTGCTATAGATAGACAGATAGAGAGTGCGATAGATAGACAGATAGAGTGAGGGCGATAGATAGACAGATAGAGATTGCGATAGAGGGACAGAGTGAGGGCGATAGATAGACAGATAGAGATTGCGATAGAGGGACAGAGTGAGGGCGATAGATAGATAGAGGGAGGGCGATAGATAGATAGAGGGAGGGCAATAGATAGATAGAGTGAGGGCGATAGACAGATAGAGTGAGTGCGATAGATAGAGTGAGGGTGATAGAGTGAGGGCAATAGATAGATAGAGTGAGGGCGATAGATAGATAGAGTGAGGGCGATAGATAGATAGAGTGAGGGCGATAGATGGATAGAGTGAGGGCGATAGAGGGACAGAGTGAGGGCGATAGATAGACAGATAAATAGATAGAGTGAGGGCGCTAGATAGATAGAATGAGGGCGATAGATAGATAGATAGATAGATAGATAGATAGATAGATAGATAGATAGATAGATAGATAGATAGATAGATAGATAGATAGATAGAATGAGGGCGATAGATAGATAGATAGATAGAATGAGGGAGATAGATAGATAGATAGATAGATAGATAGATAGATAGATAGATAGATAGATAGATAGATAGATAGATAGATAGAAAGAGCGAGGGCGAAAGAGCGAGGGCGAAAGAGCGAGGGCGAAAGAGCAGGGGCGACAGAGCGGGGGCGACAGAGCGGGGGCGACAGAGCGGGGGCGACAGAGCGGGGGCGACAGAGCGGGGGCGACAGAGCGGGGGCGACAGACCGAGGGCGACAGAGCGAGGGCGACAGAGCGAGGGCGACAGAGCGAGGGCGACAGAGCGAGGGCGACAGAAAAATAGAGTGAGGGTGATAGATAAATAGAGTGAGGGCGATAGATAGATAGATAGAGTGAGGGCAATAGGTTGAGTGAGGGCAATGGATAGATAGAGTAAGGGCAATGGATAGATAGAGTGAGGGCAATAGATAGATAGAGTGAGGGCAATAGATAGATAGAGTGAGGGCAATAGATAGATAGAGTGAGGGCGCTAGATAGAGGGAGGTCGATAGATAGTTAGAGGAAGGGCGATAGATAGACAGAGTGAGGGCGATAGATAGATAGATAGACAGAGTGAGGGCGATAGATAGATGGAGTGAGGGCGATAGATAGAGTGAGGTTGATAGATGGATAGAGTGAGGGCGATAGAGGGACAGAGTGAGGGCGATAGAGGGACAGAGTGAGGGCGATAGAGGGACAGAGTGAGGGCGATAGATAGACAGATAGAGTGAGGGCGATAGATAGACAGATAGAGTGAGGGCGATAGATAGATAGAGTGAGAGCGATAGATAGATAGATAGAGTGAGGCGCTAGATAGATAGAATGAGGGCTATAGATAGATAGATAGATAGATAGATAGATAGATAGATAGATAGATAGATAGATAGATAGATAGATAGATAGGAGGGAGGGCGATAGATATAGTGAGGGCGATAGATATAGTGAGGGCGATAGATATAGTGAGGGCGATAGATATAGTGAGGGCGATAGATAGAGTGAGGGCGATAGATAGATAGAGTGAGGGCGATAGATAGATAGAGTGAGGGCGATAGATAGATAGAGTGAGGGCGATAGACAGATAGAGTGAGTGCGATAGATAGAGTGAGGGCGATAGATAGATAGATAGATAGATAGATAGATAGATAGATAGATAGATAAATAGATAGAGTGAGGGCGCTAGATAGATAGAATGCGGGCGATAGATAGATAGATAGAGTGAGGGCGCTAGATAGAATGAGGGCGATAGATAGATAGATAGATAAAGTGAGGGCACTAGATAGATAGAATGAGGGAGATAGATAGATAGATAGATAGATAGATAGATAGATAGATAGATAGATAGATAGATAGATAGATAGATAGGAGGGAGGGCGATAGATATAGTGAGGGCGATAGATATAGTGAGGGCGATAGATATAGTGAGGGCGATAGATATAGTGAGGGCGATAGATAGAGTGAGGGCGATAGATAGATAGAGTGAGGGCGATAGATAGATAGAGTGAGGGCGATAGATAGATAGAGTGAGGGCGATAGACAGATAGAGTGAGTGCGATAGATAGAGTGAGGGCGATAGATAGATAGATAGATAGATAGATAGATAGATAGATAGATAGATAAATAGATAGAGTGAGGGCGCTAGATAGATAGAATGCGGGCGATAGATAGATAGATAGAGTGAGGGCGCTAGATAGAATGAGGGCGATAGATAGATAGATAGATAAAGTGAGGGCACTAGATAGATAGAATGAGGGAGATAGATAGATAGATAGGTAGATAGATAGATAGATAGATAGGAGGGAGGGCGATAGATAGAGTGAGGGCGATAGAGAGATAGAGTGAGGGCGATAGAGAGATAGAGTGAGGGCGATAGAGAGATAGAGTGTGGGCGATAAAGGGATAGAGTGAGGGCGATAGAGAGATAGAGTGAGGGCGATAGAGAGATAGAGTGAGGGCGATAGAGAGATAGAGTGAGGGCGACAGAGCGAGGGCGAAAGAGCGAGGGCGAAAGAGCGAGGGCGACAGAGCGGGGGCGACAGAGCGGGGGCGACAGAGCGGGGGCGACAGAGCGGGGGCGACAGAGCGGGGGCGACAGAGCGAGGGCGACAGAGCGGGGGCGACAGAGCGGGGGCGACAGAGCGGGGGCGACAGAGCGGGGGCGACAGAGCGGGGGCGACAGAGCGGGGGCGACAGAGCGAGGGCGACAGAGCGAGGGCGACAGAGCGAGGGCGACAGAGCGAGGGCGACAGAGCGAGGGCGACAGAGCGAGGGCGACAGAGCGATGGTGTTCGGGGTGGGGTCACTCGTGGTTGGTTCTGGCGGTGCTTTGAAGCTGTCGTGGATGTCTATGATCTTGCGGTGGAAGAAGGCGGCCAGTGAGTCGCACAGTTCTTGCAAGGGCGGGATGTCATTGGTGTTGGCGCTGGGGTTGGAGAGTTCCTTAAAGATGCTGAAGAGCTCTTTGCAATCGTGTGCGTTGTTGTCCAGGTGGGCTTTGAAGGAGGATCTCTTGGTTGTTCTGATGAGTTGGTGGTGTCTGCGAATGGCGTCCTTGTGGGCTGCGCGGTTGTCTGACGCGCAGTCTTGGTGCCATTTATTTTCTAGCATCCGGCATGAGTGTTTGGAGGTCTGGAGTTCTTTGGTGAACCAGGTGACTTTCTTGGAGTGGCCCCGCGTGTGCCCGGTTAGTGGGGTGGAGGGGATGGGTGTGTGTGTGTCTGTATGTGTGTGCGCGCGTCTGCGTCTGTGTGTATGTGTTATCCACTTGCTGGGAATCTGAGACAGGAGATGTGCATGGCGCGTGGGTGAACGTGTGCGCACACATGGTGAAATCTCCGACGGCCTTGTGCATGCCCAACCCCAGTCCAACATTCCCAGCAAGTGGATAACAAAAGATCTTTCGCTGGACGCAGAGCTTCGCGCTGCTAACACCAGCTCGACCTAAAAACGTGCCCTGGAACCATGATAGACATGGCTGACGAGCCCCAAGCAGGACGACACTTGTCTTGGGTTGCTCGTGTTCAGGTTCAGGGATGGCCTGGCAGTTCTGGCTGGACAGTTCGTATTCGAGCAGGGTCAAGACTGATTTGTATAAGGCTGGGTCTAAATTGAGGTGGCATGGTGGGCAAAAGAACGATGGATTGGAATGCTACTCAGATTGCCAGTGGTTAGACATCTTGCAATCATTTCTCCCATCACATTTTGTGTATCTAATAATAACAACAATAATATTGTATGCCTAATAATAACAGCAATAATAATACTAATAATAATACTAATACTAATACTAATACTAATACTAATACTAATAATAATAATAATAATAATAATAATAATAATAATAATCTTGCACTTATTTTCAATCAGCGATGTTGTCAGTACCTACCTTGCTATGTATGCCTGTGCCTCCTTCACCATCAGAGAGGCAGACCTTTCCAACCTCATGGGCTGCTCAATGATTTCATGGTTTCTCATTATTATACAATTCCAATACCGAGCAAATCCATACCATGAATACCAAGAGATAAAAAACAGAAGGCCACAAAAAGTAAAACAGGTATAGACTTTCCAGCTAATTGACAAAAGACCAGTGAGCTTTCCTATAAGTAGTGTGAAGACTGCAAGGGCGACAAGTTGACTGCATAACATCAGCCTGGACTGAAGATGGGGATTCAAAATAGTACCACCCATAGCATCACAGTCTTCAAAAAGGGTAAAGGGCATGCCGTAGAAATAATCAAACCCATTCTTCAAGGGATGGTGACAGTGGTCATTTCTAGATTCACAGGACAGTCCAAGGTGCCATTTACCTGCAAAATAAGACGACATAGACTTTACTGAAATGTCTTTCTCAACCAAAATATACAGTGTAAACATGCATTTCAAATTAAAGCTGTTGGTTAAAGAATCACATAGAAATAAATATTCTCAGCTGGAAACAGTGCATCATTCTATAACTAGTGAAGGTTCAGTAGTGGGAAAACTCACCAGTAGCTGAATCCTATCGTAGCACAGACACTCACCTAAGCCAATACACATAGTATTAGGCCTAGTAGGAGAGACTGGGAGTAATTCAATAGTAGGTGTCCTTTACCACGCTTACATGGGCTGTGCAAAACGTGCCATGCCAATGTCAATCATGGTGACATTTTGTACTTAAAATACATAAACAAAACACGCCATTTCCATCACGTGGCTCAGTGTTAAAAATTCCAAACTACCCTGGAAGTTTCAATGAAGCTTGAAGCCTAGGTAGGGCTTCAGGAGGCCATATACATTGTCTCAAATGTTGCACTATGTCAGACAGTGTGCACAGACTACAAGAATGGGTAGTGGCCAGGGGAGTACCACAGGGACCTGGTTTCTAAGTGCCAGGGATGGGGACCTGCAAGCCTCCCCTGCTCGCCCAAGATAAGAAGCTCTGTCTGAGCCCTGGGTCAGAGCACCGGCTGGCCCAGGAGTGTAAACCTCCAGCCCTGAATTCCACTCCATGGCCGGCTATGTCACTTGGAGCCTGAAACAAGGATCAGCAGGCCTGGGAAGGCCTTCCCTGAATGCCTAAGATAAGAAACTGTCCAGACCCCTGGTCAGTGTTGGGCTGGCTTGGGTGGAAGGCACAGCCGTGGCCACCTTGTCTGGCCTGCCATGTCACAAAGAGTCCGGGACAAGGTCCCACAGCCACGTGGAGGTCTTTCCTGGTTGCCAAGGTTTATAAGCTCTAACTGGGCCCCAGGTCAAAGCTCTGGTGGGACCTGGAGTGGAAGCCTACAGCCCTGCATTCCCTTCTCCAGCAACCAGTGTTGCAAAGTGACTGTGACAGGGTCTGCAGGCCCATGGTGGTCTCGCCTGCTTGTCTGGGTTCAGAAGCTCCAACTGGGCCCCAGGTCAGAGCTACAACTTGCCCCTAGGTGAAAGTCTCCAGCCCTGTGCACCGTTGCCTGACCTGCCATGTCTGCAAGGGCCCCAGATTGGGACATGCAGACTCAGGGAGACTTCCGTAGCATGCCCAGAATCAGAAGATTGCACCAGGCCCTGGGTCAGAGCCACAGCGGGCCCTGTGGTGGAAGACCCCAACCCTGGGCTCCGTTCCCTAGTCCACAATGTCTCAAAGTGCCCCGGACAGAGATGGGCAGGACCGCAAAGGCCTTTCCTGATTACCAGGGATAATATTCTCTGACCAGGCCCCAGGTCAGAGCCCCAGGATGGAAACCTTTGGCCCTTACCTACTTTCTCCAGCCTACCGTGTTGTAAAGTGTGAACAATGAGGTCCTGCAGGACCGGTGTGGTTGCCCCTGCTTGTCTGGGTTTAGGAGTGCTGATTGGGCCTTGACTCAGAGCTCCGCAGGCCCTCTACAACCTCTTGCCTGATAATCAGCTCTGGCTCTAAGAACCTGGGCCTCAGAGCCCCAGTCCCCTCCAAGTGTGAGCGGAATCTGTTTTCAGAAATGACAGCACAATCAGATGGATATCCTTCAAGTACAGGCATCTGGTCGCTCCGAGCCCTGAACATCTGCCATGTGTTCCTTTGGCATAGTCAGATGGCTGGGCTACCCTGGAAGCCCTAGTGATGGGCTCATTTGACTGACCCCAGCCTGGGCTCCAGGAGGTTGGGTGCATTTTCTCAGACATCCCAATCTGTCACTCAGTCTGCAGGTATTCCAAGAACAGGGTTTAACCTTGCTCCAGGTTGGTGGGGACAGGGTACCTGGGACCCCAAATTCTCTGTTCATACCCACTCAGGTGCCATCAGAGCCTGGGTGGGGCTCACTGGGGGCCTGAGTATGTAGCTGCTTTCCAGCCTTGTCCGAAAGGCCTTTCCTCCAGGCTTGATTTTATGAAAGCAGACAGGGATATGAAGCTGACATCCCCATGCAGGGCAGACTGTTTAGGGGTGTTCTAGCCAGCACTATACTGTGATTACAAAGGTGCGGCAGTGAGCCTGCAGAAGGATAATAAACGATGGAGAGGCTTGAGCGACTGACAGTAATAGCCTGAACCCTCTGGCATCTTTCAGAGGTAACCAAAGGCAAAGTTCCCAAACCTCCCCTTGTGTGTTCTGGCCAGCAGAGCTGTCTCTGGATGCAGTGCACTTAGGTGAAGACAGGGCATGGGGTGTCCGTTGGGAGGATCCAACTGACATGTGAGGGACAGGGCTAGTAAAGTCCTGGGCCCTCTGTGAGGGGCACGATGGGAGAGATGCCTCTCCTGAGAGGAACCCATGCTCACTTAGCAGGCACCTGGGGAGGTCAGTCAATCAATCAATCAATTAATAAACCTCTTGTAGAGAGCGACTACTCACCCATAAATGTCTCAAGGTGCTGGGGGAGGCACTGCTGGTCCATTGAAGACGCTGAGGTTCAGCCGCAGAGCCAGGTCTTGAGTCCTTCATGAATTGAGGCTGAGATGGTGATTGCCTGAGGTGGAGAGGTAGGGTGTTCCAGTTCTTTGCTGTGAGTAAGAGCAGGGTCTTCCTCCAGCTGTGGTCATGTGGAAATATGGTACAGTGGCCAGGGCCAGTTGTGCGGAGCAGAGGACTCTGGGAGATACTTGAAATGCGAGGCATTGGTTGAGATACTCAGATCCAGAGTTGTGTAGTGCTTTGTAGGCATGAGTGAGGAACTTTAAGGTGATTCTTTTGTTGACTGGGAGCCAGTGGAGGTTTCTTAGATGGTCGGTGATGTGGCTGCGGAGAGGGATGTTGAGGATGAGTCTGGTGGAGCTGAATGTTCTGCAGTTTGTTGAGGAGTTTCTGAGTGATGCCAGCATAAACAGCACTGCTGTAGTTGATTCTGCTACTGATGAGTGGATGGGTAACCATCTTTCTGGACTCTGTGGGGAACCACTTGAATGTCTTTCGGAGCAGGCATAGCTTGTGGAAGCAGGATGATGAGACAGCGTTGATCTGGTGACACCAGGATGATACAGAGGTTCCGCACATGGTCTTTGGGTGGGGGGTCCATGTGCTGCGGGCCACCAGGAGGAATCCCAGGTGGAGAGTGTGGAACACATGATGAAGACTTTGGTCTTATCCGAGTTGAGCTTGAGGTAGCTGCTCTTTATCCAGGCAACAACAGACTTCATCCAGTTGTGAAAGTTGCTCATGGGGACTGTGGCTTTGTTGGTGAGGGAGAGAATCAGCTGGGTGTCATCGGCATAGGAAACTATGTTGAGTCAGTGGTTAATGACGTGACTATGTGCAGGGCCATGTATATGTTGAAGAAAGTGGGTCTCGGGGAGGAGCCCTGAGGCACTCCGCAGCTGATCTCTGTGGGTTCTGAGAGGAACTGAGGTATTCTGAGTCTGTGTTCAGCCGGTGAGGAAGGAGCAGATCCATTCCAAGGTATTGTCATGGATGCCGGTGTGGTGGAGTCTTGTGCATATGGTGCCATGAGAGGTGGTATCGAAGGCGGCCGGGAGGTCCAAGAGGATGAGGGCAGCAGTTTTGCCTCGGTTGAGAAGGGCATAAACATAGTCTGTGGTGATGATGAGAGCGTCTCATACTGTGGTTGCTTAAGAGGCTGGATTGGGAGATGTCCAGGATGTGGTTGGCTTCGATGAACTCTGAAAGTTGGGCCTTGATGACCTTCTCGATGACTTTGGCTGGGAAGGGAAGAAGAGAGATGGGTCTGATGTTCTTGAGATCGGTCGGGTTGGCAGAGGGTTTCTTCAGCAAGGGTTTAAACTCTGCGTTTATCCAGAGAGGTAGTGGAGTTGCTGGAGCAGTTGATGGTGTGGCTGAGTTGTGGGGCGACGGTGGAGCCTGCTCTGTTGAAGATGTGATCCGGGTACTCCAGAGTGGATGCTGTTCATGATCTTGAGGGTGTTATCTGTGGTGAGGGGGGGGTCAAGCTGAGTAGGGTTTGTTAGGGTTCAGAGTTGTAGGGTGCAGTGGTTGCAGGGGGGAGGGTCTTGGGCACCGAGGCTATCGAAGCTGTCATATATCTCCTTGATCTTGTGGTGGAAGTAAGTGCAGAGGTTGTTGCAGAGGACTTGGGGGGATGTCAGCAGTCCATGTTGGGTCTGGCAAATACTTTGACCACAGTGACATTTTCTTTACCATTGAGTACATTGGTGTTGATCCTTTCTTGTGGGGCCTCTTTCTTCGTTGTTCTGATCAGGTGGTGGAGTTCAGAGACTGTGGTCTTGAATGCTTAGTGGTCTTCCAGAGTCTTTCTGCTCCTCCATCTCTTCTCAAGTCATCTACAGGTGCATCTGGACCCATGAAGGGCAGGAGAGAACCAGATGGCATTCTTGAAGTGTCGCTTGCTTCAGGCTTTCCTCAGGGGAGACAGAGGGTCAGCGCAGTCTGAGATCCCTCAGTGAAAGTTGCGTGCTGCGGTGTTGATGTCTGTGGATGTCCGTGGAGGGATTTCACTGAAGGAGGTGGTGAGCTGTTCTTAAGTGACCATGACCCAACTTCTGTGAGGGTAGCGGTGGGTTTGGTGGTGTACGGTGGGTTTGGTGAAGGAGAAGTGGATGCATCAGTGATCGGTCCATTGGAACTCTGTGGTGTGGTTGAAGGTGATGTTGTCGCTGGTGGAGAAGATGGGGTCAAGAGTGTGTCCTGCTGAGTGGATTGGGGAGGTGACCCATTGTTTGTGTCTCCTAAGGTTGGGACCCCTGAAGGAGCTATCACCTTAGGCATTTCAAACCTGATCCCTCCTTGGCTTCGAGTGACAAAAGAGTGGCTTGTCTTGAGTGGCAGGGCAGCCTGGATAAGAAGCCAGACCATGAGGGAACTTTGACTCCTCTTAATGGAGATTCAGTGCCCCCTCAGTGTGAACTACTTCGAGGGGTGGGAGGAGATTATTTCCCACCTTCTCAAACTTCCATATGTGTATCAAAAGACGGTGAGGTGTGGGGGAACCTAGCTCTTCTTCCATCTGAAGCCCTAGCTCCAACCTGCCCTAGTGGATAGTGGAGGGCTGAGGTGCATGTGGAGCAAACCTCCTTCATTGCAAGGTACCTGGCAGACTGGTCCCATGTGTCCAGACTGGGATTTAAAGACTCGCATGACCCTATTTGGTAGGGCCGGTGGTGGAGCTTCCTGCCCCTGCTTTCATTGGAGCCTCTTGCTTGCCTGCCTGCTGTGGCTTGCCACTGGATTCAAGCAAGTTGGGCTGAAGACGGCTGGAATGCCAGAAACCGGTCCTCGGAAGCTTGTTTCCGGTCCAGGGAAGACATGGCTTGGCAGTTCGGGCTAGACTGTTCCCATGAGGCACAGGGTCAGACTGATACAGAGTGCATTTACGGTATAATCTGCATTTATATCAGTGTGCATACTAATGTTTTCCTTACAGTGTCACAGAATTGCAGTTCTCATATATAGCTACATTTGTGTGGTTTGACTAATATTGCATAATTTCTGAATAATCATGTATTCATTTAACTGCTAGTCAGCATTTGTATTATCACTGTATATGTATCCATAACCATGCAATTAAACATGTACTGAATGATCGTTAACTTGACCAAATGCCTTAATCACTTAGATTTAATGATTATCCTTCAACAAAAACGCTTGCTTGGGTTGCAATGTTTCTCTCTTCTGCAGGTGCATTCATATGATCTCACAGTTAGTGAAAGGACATTGTGTGTGAGAGATAGTGAGGCTCAAGAGGTGTATTATTGGCAAGGACGAGAGGCGGTAATGAACAAAGGAGGACAACGGTCCGTGCTGTATCTGAAGACGGAAGGAATCCAAGAACATTCTAATGTGTGGATCAGAACATGGGAGTTTCAAGTGTACTTGCCAAAGTTTTACCATGTGAAGGTGGATGAGACAAGGGATATGAGAGTCTTAAATTGATTATCACACCTTAGCTTCAGGCAGATTCCTTTTAGACTTCAAGGGGCACAGACCACTTTGCTTTTCTCTATTGTGTGGCTTTATTCTACAAAACCTTTCATGTGAGAGAACCTCTACAGTAGCTCTCTATAAAGCAGACAACTTTCTGCTCTATTGGATCAAATAATTAAAGTTTCCCTAGTCATACTAATTAGGTTAGGCTTAGTTATGGAATCTGACTTTACTCATGCGGAGGCAAGGGGAACATAAATCATATTCTGATAAACAAATTCTGTTTTTAATCTTCTGCATTGCCATTACTAAATTTGTTTGTTTCATGTTGTTAAGGCTTTATTTTGTTAGACTGTTTGGTCTGCCAGTATTGATTCTGTAGTTGTATGTTTTCTTAAGCCTAGTGTACATCAGCTTAGCTCTGAATTTGTAATACATCTATACTTAATCAGTTCAATCTTTTATTGAAGATCTGGAACTTGTATGAGGTCCACATAAAAGTACATACAAATTATTGCATAAAAAAATTAACCATAGCAAAACTCATTCCACAAACCATCGTAAGTTATCAGAGGCCTGCAGTAGCATGTCTAAAAAATTCTTTGGATAACATTAATCAATATTGTCAATTATCCTTATAGGCAAAAAAATTAAGATTTTCACCAATGGTATAATTTTAGCTCATGGACAAAAACAGAGGCGCAATGACCTCAAGCATTTGGGCAACAACAAGAAAAACCGATCCAACAGAAAAAACATTTGGAATTAGCAGCAGACGGATTGAAGTGGAAGGGCGTATCCTAAAAAATGCAAAAAATTTACATAGGGCAGTAAATAGCAGCTAATTCGAATACAAAGTAAAGTCCAGAATTCATCCTCAGCAGAACGTTCAATTTGGAATTAGCTGCAAGGTAAAGGAATGACAGGAAATGTCCTAACCTGTGCAAAAAGCTTAATCCTATTTACCCACTTTGGCTCCTCACTGTGTGGCCAAATGGCCTACACTGTAAATCGAATTTGTGGATGGAGCTAACTCTTCTTTATTGTTCAGGCACCTAGAAAGTTCTGTTGCAGGGAGATTTGGACAAAGGGCCCAAGTGCTCCAGCAGATGGTGCCAGAGGATGGTTAGGTCCTGAGATAGGGGTGTTAGAATACTTAATATTAAATTATTTCAGATCTCAGCCCAAGCCCTTGCCCTAGACTACATATTTTTGTTAGGAACGGCAGAGTTCAAATTTTTTGTTACAGGGTTGTAAAGGTGGAGAGTTATCAGGTCTGACGTGGCCAAGATTCTGGGACGATATTAAAAAAGTGTAGAAGACGCTGTTTTGCAATTGTCTGCTAAGTTTTTGTGGTGCTTGTCATGGAACGTCGTTGACAGCCCAATCGAGATAGGGAAATTCATCTTGTGTGTGAAAATGAGGTGTTTTTAGTGTGGTGAACCCTTTTGCGTGGGGGAAACCATACTACTCAGGGTATTTTCCCATAGGTCGAAGTTTCATTTGAGTGTGTGTTGGAGTAGATCAAAAAGTGTTATTCCAAATAATTTCTTGAATGATTGAATATTGTTGATTTCTTAAGCGGAGAAGAAAAAGTAATTTGTTGCAATTGCTTTACATTTGCTTGCATGCGTATTGATGAGGAGAATGCATTCATAAAAATTGTAAGTGAGAGTAAACTGCTGCAAGGAGTGAGGCTAATGTCAAGGTGTGTTGCACTGATATTGGTCATTTGGTGTAAAGCCATGCAGTTATTGGTTGTCTATGTCACAGATTGCCGCTCTGGTATTGGTTGTGAAGTCTACACAAGGATTGTGAGTAAACTATTAGTTTTTGTTCTGAAATTAAATTCTATTAGTGATTATCGGCATTGTTATCTGAAAATGTATGAGATTTGATTAGGGCAGATGTGACAATAACCTTAAAGAAGAGGCATCACCCGAGGATACTGCAAGTCTTTATAGGACAATACACGTAGGTCTTCACATTTGTATTTGGCTTAAACAATGGCATAAGATCACTGAGAAAGAAGGTGCACTGGCATTTCCATACTATGGACATTTAATGTGAGAAATATTGAACATTTTAGGATAGTCACAACCCAGACTTACACAGTTTGGTGCACTCAATACTTGGGAGTGTGTAGTTCATGCCACAGAGAGGGAAAGGTATCAGGGAAGAACAAGAAAAGCAGTGCGTACATATGTTAATGCATGGTGGGATGCAGAACAGAGGAAATGGAAAATCGACATGATAGAGGGGGCTAAGTTATATCCTGCATTCACGGGTGATAAACTTCAGAAGGGAAGGAAAAAGAAGAAAAAGAGGGGATGAGTCAAAGGAACAAGATGAGAGAGACGAAAATAGTGACAGTGACTCTAGCGACAGTCTTCTAAATGTGTTGCTTTTCACAATGCCCACCTCCGTATAATGAGATTCTGGAAGGTGGAAGTGCTAATGCAAATGGAAATTCAAGAGTGGCTACCTCACCAATAAGTGTGAACCCTAGTATGAAAGGAGCCATCCCTATAACTGTGAATCAAAACCAGATAGGAGAAAATCCAGGGATTTGTGTCTCTGGTACCTCCACAGGTCGTAACATTCCAGATGAGCTCATTGTTCTGGTTACCATTGGTCCTGTGGTTTCTATATGTATTCCCAGTTTCACAGGAAATGTAAGATGTAATTTTGCTGTCCCAGCCCAGACAAAAGCCACAGAGAAGGCCCCCGCAATCTGGAATGTAGAAAGATTTTCCCTCTTAGTTCCAATGAATGAGAGTTTCCCTTGGGCACTTCTACGCTGCGCCAGGAGAGACAAAGTGTGTTTGGCCCCAGCTACCCTTGACAAAAGTGTGACTATAGGGAGCTGTCCTCACTACACCGCCAGTTCAAGTCTAGATTTTAATTGAACTCGGTTTCACTCAGAGAGCAAGGGGCTCTACCACATTTAAGCTGAGCAGTGTCTCAGTAGGGTGACTTACCCATACTCCTGGATCTTAAGGAGGTAGGGTCAGTACCTAATGGGTCATATTGTTGAGAGTCCTGATGAAAGCTGGGGTAGTACATTTTGCAGGCTGAAACATGTCGACGGTTTTGCAGAGTGGAGGGGTAGGTGTCTCATTATAAGCTCTTCAAACCAGCATCCACTAGTCCATTCTTAATCTATACAGGGTACCCAGTATTAAAATTGTAATAGGGACTCCCTGGTACCAGTTTTAAACCAATATATCTGCACATTTTTCACGTATGATCCAGTTTTTCTCAATTTATGTTGTATTGTCTTCCCCCTCCCTATTGCTTCACCTCCAGCGTTGGTCTGCGTGGAGGTGTGTTAGCAGCCCTATGATGAAGCATGACACAGCTTGCTGCTTGTGAGGGCAATTTTAATCACTCTTGTGTATTTCCCCCACACAAACTTTCTATTATCAAGATTTCTTGACCCTCTTCTAGGTTGTGATTAAAACAATAAAAAAAGCTTCCCTTGTGTGGCAAGCACAGATTCAAAAATGAACCAGACAGGATTTGGACCTTTAAGGTTATTCCTGGGATTTGCTGGATTTAGGTACACTTAATAAGGAGCCACCCTTAAACACACACAGTGACAACCCTAGAGAGGGAGCAGCACCTAAAAACCCTGAATGTTAACAGTTCTAACACTCAGGGGCTCAGTTTTAACACTCAGGAGTTAGAGGAGAGGTTGAATGGTCCAAATACAACTTTGAACGAGAGTGGAAGCACACAATTAAGTCAAGAAATGATTAAGTCATCATTAAGGATACACTAAGTGGATGTAAGTAAATTAAAACTTGAAGTGGATGAAATGATAAGTGGAAGTCTTGAAGTGGCTCAACTGGATACGTTCCAAGAAGGTAAACTTTGGTTTAGGAATAAGGATTTTACTAGACGAGCAAGGCACGTCTGTGACAAACTGTCTAACACATCTCAAAAATATTAAGCAGATCTAGATAGAACCAAGGCCACACAGAAACGCCACAGCTCTGTTTTAGTGATAGGATATAGTGTACGAGAATACCAGGAATTAAATTGCAGATTCAAGAGTTGATTCATAACATTCAGATCTCGAGTGCATTAGTTAAGTGGGAGGGTAAATGGGTGAAGAAGCGGGGTACCAAGAGATCCATGGGGGAAATGTTTCATCCTGGGGAAGGGGGAGCACATACTACAAGCTTCCCTTTACGGGAAGTACCCAGTTGAGGTGATGCTCATGTACCTTGGAGTAAGAGATCCTACTTCATTCACAAATGACTTTTTGAGATTAAGAGTGAAGCCTGTAGAATGGTACAAAGTTGAGCGGTTTGTGAAAATCTTTAAGGTGTTCTGGGCTGATTTGTATACTCTGTTTGATATTGTGGTCCCATGTGACTTGTGGACAGCAAGTAAAATAGCTGGGGAAACATGGCGGCAGCTAGCTGAGCTGTTGCGGTGCTCTGACCTGAGTTCCAGTCCGTAATGGTCTGCGGGTGAGCGTCGAGTGGGAGAGTGAGCGTTTGGCGGATTGGCGGATCGGCGGATTCGAGCGCGTTTTGACAAAATTCAACACCCGAGTGCCTCGGTGTTCGGAGTTTGATGTGCGGAGGCAGAGAGTGCTTTTTCGGCCCCGGAGCCGTTCCTGGAGTTGCTGGTCTAAGCGGTGATTTTGCCGGCAACTCTGCAGCCGGGTGTACCGCAGTGTGTGCAGCCGAGCTTACTCAGCCTTCCGACCCCAACCCCGAGCCGGCTGTAGCAGGGAGGCGGCCCGGTTTGCTGCCCGATTTTCAGCTTTCTCGGACAAGCACAAGACTGGCTGCTTTTGGCTTGCAGCTTTGGAGCTTGGCTGCGCTGGAGCTCCGCCGCGGGAGGAAGATCCACAGCCTTCTCCTGTGCCCGTGAAGAAACTTGGTGGAATCCAGCCCCGGCATCTCCTTGGTATCCGGTAGGAGGTGCGGGGGGGCGGAGGAGGAGAAAGACACAAGGGGTGTAAAGTCCAGCGTAGAGGTTGTCTCGGCTAAGGCTGCAGAAACACCACAGGGGGCTCACAGCAGGTTCGGGAGTCCGGAGGTACATAGCGTAATATCTGCGATATCTGTGCCTGCGAATCTGGAGGTGCCTGATATCAGCCATATCCCCGGTCTATTGCCTCCTCTAGAAAGCGGTACAAAAGTGAGTACCCCAACTACAAATTCAAAGCATAAAGCCAGAAGGAGGGGGAGAGGTACTTTTAGCAGGAAGGCTAAAACTGCTGGGGGGCCACTGACCTGGGTGTGGTGGTTGAGGTAGAACTGAGCCCAGAGGCAACAGCAGCTTCGAGTCAGATAGCACAGGGGGTCCCCTCAAAGAATACAGGGCTAGATGTAGGTAAATGATATTTACCGATTCATAAATACCGAATTTTACCGATTCGGTATTTATGAATCGGTAAATATTAAGGGGGGAGATGTAGGTATTTCCAGATGTGGAAATACCGAATTGTTAAAATTCGGTATTTACCGATTCGGTAAATACCGAATCGGTATTTCCTATTGATTCCTATGGGCTGTGAAGCCCATAGGAATCAATGGGAAATACCGATTCGGTAATTACCGAATCGGTAAATACCGATTCCAGCAAGGGTGCAGGGGGTGTCACTTTGACACCCTCTGGCACCCCAAAAATAGGCATGTGCGCCATGTGGCACACAGACATGCCCTAAGGGCATGTCTGTGTGTCACATGGCACAGGTGTGCATGCACACATGTGCATGCACACCTGGATTCTGTATTTTACCACCCAATTGGATTGGGTGGTAAAATACCGATTCTTAAAGCCCTGTGGCACTCTGACATGTGCCAGCTACATCTGCATTTACAGAATCGGTATTTTACCGAGTCTGTATTTACCGATTCGGTAATTTTACCGAATCGGTAATTACAGAATCGGTAAAATACCGATTCTGTAAATGCATGCCCTACATCTGAAAACCCTAATACCGGTCGGAAACGGCAAAAATCGGCCGTTTCCGACCGGTATTAGGGCTCCTACATCTGGCCCAAAGTCTCCTCATATATAACTGGTGAGGTTGAATCGAAACGTGCTTTTACTTGCAAAATGGCAAAGGGCTCTAAAAGCGCCAAAAACGCTAAGGCAGCTAATAACGTAGGGTCTAGGATAACGCCGTTTTTGCGGTCTTATTTTAAGGTTGTCCCGCAAATCTTGCGTCTTTCTGACCAACAACCACCTGAAGCCCCCTCTCTTACGATGGCGTCGCTGGTACATCACGAGTCCACTGCCATCAGCCACAGACACAGATTTAAACACCTCTATCTTAGTGCTTGTTCCTGCTACAAGGCTAGTCTCTGCTACAGTGAACACCCCGCAGGACCTAGCTGAGGTGGAGGATGCCGATGCTGAGGCAAATATAGTTTATGCCACAAATGAGCTTCATGAGATAAGGGTGGTTCTTCCGGATTGAAGGCCGGGGCTGAGGGTGAGGTTAATGTGGATGGGCCCCTAGCCCAGACTATGAGTCCTCGCGGATCGCCGATTGTCCTCCTTTCCGACACCCCGGTACAAAAACCAACAGATGGATTATACTCTATGGAACCGCCGATCGTCAGTCCGCCGGCTATCCGTGTAGAAAAAGACTCTTCAAAATTCCACGGAGCCGCTGATTTTCTCGCCCCCCTCAACACACCTGGCTACAGCGTCATTGTCGTTGGCACCTAACCCAGGGTTGCTGTCATCAGAGTTGCTATTTAACACTGAGCTACTACAGGAGGACTTACGGGGGGCTACGGCATTGTGAATTGTGGCCAGCATCAGGTCTCCTTTCTGCTTATGCCGGGTAGCCCGAGTGCATTGGCAATACTCCTAAAGCGTTTATGGTAGGCATTTGCTTTAATGCTCCTAAAGGGTACGACAGCACTCCTGTCCCTAATGTTTCTCAATATGTATTTTACTAAAATAAATAAATAATGAAAACACAGTGGCCTCAGTTAGCCACAAGATTCTGGGCTTAAATTTGGTAACTGTTCTGGGAGCAGCGGTGCTCACCAATGCAATAAAGTGCTGCCAGGAGCCTGAGCCTGGACAGAGAGGGTCTAAAGGTCTACCTCCTTCAGATGGTAGGCAGGGTAGAGCATATGTGCCCTCCCCTTTAAGGGGGTCTCTCAGGCCTAGCCCCCCTTTAACTCTTACGAAAACGCAGTGGCAGCTGGCATGGTTTGCGGGTGGCGGGGTGGGTGCGGGCGCGTGGGGGTCTCAAGGGAGGGGTGGAGGAAACTGAAATAATTAATAATAAAAGAAACACTTACATTGCCATGCGGATCCCACGTCTCTGCTCCTGCTCTCCTCTTCTGATCGAGGCACAGGAAAGGCTCCCCTGACCAATTGCAACACTGCAATGCAGCTTTGTGATTGGTTTTGAACATCCTGGTTTGATCCTCAACCAGGGAATAGGGGCCTGCACTTGTTCACAAACGCAGGCTGTAATGCAGCCTGCACGTAGATGGAGGAAAGTGCGCATGAGTAGTTTGGGCAGCTCAGGAGGGCCGACCCAACAGTCATCATGCACTTAGGAGTGGGCAATCCATGGCTCCCCTACCCTGCTCTGAGCGCAGAGCAGCCCCGCCCACCCACCTGCCCACAAAGCAGTAGAAAACATAAAATGATTATAACTCAAAGGTGGGATTATGTTATGTTGCCTTTACTTTGCAGTGCACTGCTTAAAAGCAGTGGGGCGACGCACCTCTGCCGTAGCGGGAGAGATGCCCTTGCCAAAAAGTAAAAGGACAAATGAACCTCTGGAACAAAGGATAAAACTGCAGGAATAGCACAGCTGCAAAGTGTTTTGATTTTTGTTTTCAGTGCTGTAGACAGGTCCAACCGGGAAGCAATTGATGTAATTTCTATAAAATGACAATCACAATATCAGATAAATGAGAACGCAGGATTTTATTCAGTGGAAATGTTTGGAGGGGTAATATCCTGAGCCCAAGTACTGATCCATTATTCACAGCAGAATTTTATCCAACACTTCATTATCTTCAATTGAGGGTCCTGGTGCACCCAATACCATGCACTGTAACTAAGAGTCATAGTCATGGTCAGAGTCAAATATTTTGTGTTCGGTGAATCATTTGTACGTTGTTCCATTCTCAGTTAATTTAGCCTAATAAGATGCTTTACTCCCATATTGGAAAGTAATGAATGGACACAGAATTATTGCCTCCGTGCTATGCTTTATCACAGAGAATACGAAGGCAAGGCTCCTTCCTACTCAGGGCACTGTTATCTACTGTCTTCATATCTTCACCCAGGGGCCCTCTTCCCAATCGTCCTGAAAATGTAGGATATTTGTAGTCATCTTAGTTCCCATGTTTTAGCGCAGTAATCTTTTTTTGACGCATTACTGCATCATGAAAATAGAGTAGTATTACAGTATGTTGTTTTTATCATATGCAGAAGTAAATGTTGGTATAGTAACGTATCATCACCACTGGGCAGCTGACATGTAACCCGCAACCTCAGCTGGCGGGCTAGAACCTTGGCAACCTTGTAAAGAGAGACTGGAACAAAAAGGTGCCATGGTGGGAGGAATGGTTGCGAGGTAAGCAGAGCCCACCATGTTAACAAAATAGTTCACTAACCACATAAAAAGAAAAGAAAAACTGACGATTATCACCGGTGAAGAGCTGGCAGTACCCACTCTGCTCATAATTGTAGAAAAACTGGGGCACTTAATGCACAGTATTCTCTTAGCTGATGTGCATGGAGGAAAGGAGTATTCAGCTGGTTCGGAATGAGTAGCACAATAATAAGGGACAGATTTTCCTTGGATGAGCATGTAAGCAACGTCATGTCACAAAAGAAAAAACAATTTTTTTCACATTTAAATATGTCCCATATTACGTAGCCACCAAATCTGAAAAGTGGATCTCATAGAATCCAGAACATATTTTTTATCTACAGATTGCTTCCATGGTTACACGCAACAAAGGTGCATTTCAGGGTGATATTTAAAATATACTGTACCTATGAGCCCAGTACTATAACCCTGCTGCTGCATTATTTCTGCGAAGGTCGTCTCATTTGGAGGAATCCCACCAGATGCTGCTAACCACATCAAAACACGGTGCCAACTACTGTAGTCCATTCCTATAATCAAAATAACATATATTTTGGCTTAGTATACCTACAAACATACCTGGGCATCAACATTTAACAGTTTATGGTTGGCAGATACTCAATTATTTTGCACAATAAGCTGCTCGTGCGCAGACTGAAAATAAACAAGCATCAAGGGGTGAAGGAAGTGACCCGCGTTGGGCCACCTCTCAGCCTTCCATACAAAATGAAGTGTCGGAAGAACAATGGAGAATATACCAATACTTGTTTTATTCAGATACACAGTCTCAGAGTGTTACAGAGGGAACTGAAATCAACAAGCATAGAGATACATTATGTACATTTCATAGCTGGGCAAAGCAACACCCACAGTGGAATTTTCCAGGCAGATGCAGCTGGACAGTAAAATACAAAAAATAGGTTTGGTTCCCGTATCTCTCACAACCTAGCACAGTCCAAGATTGCCGCGCCCACCACCAGACAAGTGTGAGAGGGCCTCCATCTTGTAAGAAAGGTATGCACTAATATGAACAGTCTATTCATTAGCGAAGCAAGACCTAACATTTCAGAAACAAAACTTGGCACCTATGGCGGGCGGTCCAATTCCACGGGAGGATGGCGGGCGGACAAAGTCTGCCCCATCCTAATGGACCCCTAAGTGTTTATATATTGTATCTTTAAATCACTTTAAAAAACATAACGTTACAGTTAGGAATTGTAATTATATCTTTCTTTGAATTAAAAAAATCTTAGAAATTCACTGAAAAAAGGAGGGTAAAAAAACTGCTAAAGTTAGGTGAAAATATCAGTGACAATGTAACATTTGAAAAAACTAGAATTCACCAGTTATAGTTATCTCAAATAACGTTGATTGGTGCAACTACAGTAACTAAGATGTGAGCTAACGCCATGCACCGTCTTTTCATAAATCATTTCATATGCTGTAATCATGAAATCAAGGATGTCATAGATAATATAATGAGTGATGTAAAATGTGGAGTAATTAGCAATGCATGGCAAGGGCACGCGTAAGAATTACAATTCTTAACTATAAAGTCACTTTCATTTTTTTAACGTGAGGTCATATTTTTTTACCATATAATATGCCAACCACATGCCACAATGGCCTTTAACAGAACATGCAGTGGGGTTGGCCACAGGGCCTGGCCTGTCGCCAAGCCCTTCAGCAAACCCCACCACAGCCCTACACCAGCCGGTGTCAAGACCAGCCTCTTCAGGTAGTGCTGCTTGTCTGGAGTCATGAGGTGCAGCATACACATATTTACATTGGGCAATGCAACACCTCCACGCGGTTCGGTGACTAAATATTGAGGTACAAAATATAGACTGCCCAAATTATCGACTCTAAAATATCGAGGGACAGAATATAGAACGCCTATCTACAAACAGGTAAGTACTAAAATATCAAGTACAAAATATAAAATGTTAAAATATAGTTAACTAACATATTGAATTTTTTAAATGTATTAAAAAAAATAACAGTAATTAAATAATAAACACAATTAAATAAAACATAGTTTAAATAATGTAAAAAAGCCTAAAATGTAAAAATAATAAATGTAATGTATTTTTTTTAACATATATATTTACTTATTATAAAATAATTATTAATCTTAATTATAAAATATTTAAAACATTACAAATATATTTACATATATATATATATATATAAATAAATCTATTATCTAAATACAACAATAAATATTATATAATAATTTAAATAATTAAAGTAATACTTTTGATGTTAATTAACAATTTACACTAAATATATAAATATAACAACATTAAAAACATTACTAAGCTAAGGGAATAAAATTAATATTCACACTCCAACAATTGAAAAAGTAAAGAATTTGTTGGATAGTGGGAGGGTAAAAATTACTATTCCCTCACCAGTTAGTGCTACAGTGGGGAAAGCGTTGGATAGCGTAGGGGTAAAGATTACTATTCCCACTCCAGAGAGTGCAACAGTAGGGAAAACGTTGGATAAGCGGAGGGTAAAAATTACTATTCCCACTCCAGAGAGTGCAACAATAGGGAAAGCGTTCTATAGCATTGAGGTAAAAATTAGGGGTGGGCGGAATTTGCGTAATGGCGTTACGCAAATCCTTGCGAAACGGTAAAAAATCTCTGCGAACACGCAGGAATTCCGCAAACACGCGGAATTGCTTGCTCGCAATGCTTTTTACTGGTCGCAATCACTGTTTTCGTGCTTGGGGGGAAATATCTCGCAAACACATACTTGAGAACACGAACAAGCAAAAAATGTCACAAAGTCGCGTAACGCAGCATTTTGAGCAATTTTGCAGTTTCCGTGGAACGCAAAATTACCCAAATTCAGCAAGCGGAATGGAATTTACCACCCAGGCCTAGTAAAAATGACTATTCCCACTCCAGAGAGTGCAACAATAGGGAAAGTGTTGCATAGCGTTGGAGTAAAAATTACTATTTACACTCCAATGAGTGCAACAGTAGGGAAAGCGTTGGATAGCATAGGGGTAAAAATTACTATTCCCACTCTAGAAAACAGTAAGAAAAGTAATGATTTAATATTTAAATAAGAATACATTATCAATACCAATAAAAAAATGAATTAAAATTAATTACCAATCACAAAATATTTAATAATTAATTATAAATAGCAATACATATTTGTTAATGCAAATTAATTACCTATTATTAATTATTTAACTAATTAATTTTCAATCCCAAAAATGTAATAAGTAATACAAAATTACTTATAATTAACAAATTATTTATCAATACATAAAAATATTTTCAATAATTACTTAATTACAATTAAATTACTTCACACCCTATTCCCCTATAACCCACAACCCGCTACGGAATTAAATTATGCAAAAATTAAATATTATAACATTCATTACTTTGAAAAAATTAAACATACATTACAAAAATGATATATCATTTTAACACATATACTAGCATACATAACGATTTTTTTTTTAATATTATGAAAAATTATATTTTAAATTCGATATTATGGAAATCGATATTTTAAACCTCCATATTGATATTCTATCCAACTATATTTTGGTAATTCGAAATTCTGGCCTCTCTATATTTTTAACTTGATATTCTGGCCAGTCGGTATTTCAAATTCGATATTTTGGGTGTTTATCCCTCCACTCATCTACCACGACATCCGATGCCATCCTCACTCTTATCAAGCCCCTCAATCTCTGCCCCACCACAGAAAAATGTAAGACAAATCATTTATCACTATGAATAAAAAAGAGAATTATGCCTCCTTGCAATAAACAAATAGCTGGCTGCTATCAACACATTGCCATTTGATTTTCAAACACTCTATTCCAGAGCACTTGTGCTTTGGAAACAAAGAAAAAATCTTAACTTTTGAGGGTCTTCTTCGTTTTGTCTGACAGGAGAAAAATGTCCCCATTACTGCACGCATTTTGAAGTGGCACCTGTCTCCCTTTTGCATCCCCCAATGAAGAAGAAAAAAATCTGTCCAGATCGTCAATTGCAAAAAAGGAAGAAAAGATGGAAAAAACACAACAGCTCGGTGTTCAGCTTTGAATTTTTTTTACCCTTCAGTCAACACACACATGCATTGACTCACAGGCTGCACTATCATTCTTCAAAACAAGCCTCCATCAGAATTTCGCTCCTAGATAGATTTCCTTGTTCCTGGTCTGGCAGCAGACGCATACAAATATTTACTGGAGCTTATCAACATAAAAATACAAGCAGAACCTTCCTCTCAGCCCCTCTGGTTCCTAGCAGCAGCCTGTGGGTCTATCCAGAAAAACTATGATGCATCACACCCAGTGCATATTAAACTACAACCCTGCAGGCACAGCGAGGGTCTCCAGAGAGGTGAGGGATACAAGCTCACTCAGTTCCACCGTGAATGAATGAACCTGTGATATAGCGTGTGAAAATAACAACCATGGCACTTGAATTGAGAATAAATTCTAATTAGATACATTAAAAAAGAGGAAGTAGAAGGTCTGTACTCAGAATTTATTCTAAACTTTGTTAACAGTAACAATTACAAAACATACATTTTAATCGTTAAATAAACAGTATTAAAATATTCATAAATTCAACAATACATAATCAAAATACATTCAAAATGTATCACATCAATTTAAAAAGTGGCATAACAGATAGTTCTCTTTTTAAATTGATGTGATACATTTTGAATGTATTTTGATTATGTATTGTTGAATTTATGAATATTTTAATACTGTTTATTTAATGATTAAAATGTATGTTTTGTAATTGTTACTTTTAACAAAGTTTATAATAAATTCTGAGTACAGACCTTCTACTTCCTCTTTTTTAATTTATCTAATTAGAATTTATTCTCAATTCAAGTGCCATGGTTGTTATTTTCACACGCTATTAATCCCTGACCTTGGACTTGTAGTATCCATTTGTTTCAGGGGGTCCTTGTTTTCTTCGCATAATGAACCTGTGATGTAGACATTAAAGTTGCTGAGTGGAATTTGAATTCACGGCAAATAAAATAATGTTCCTGGGAAGGGAATAAGAATCTTTCTAAACATGTGACCCACTGAGCTCATGTTCAAGGAGAAAACACATCAATGCAAAATTGTGAGGTCTGTTGCTTGTGTCATTTGGCATTAAAATATAAGTTTTTCCTTCCGGTTTATTAGGCAAGTCGAATGCCAGCTCATAACTAAAAAGGGAATTATGTAGTGAATCATGTTGTCAATTAAAGATTGATTGCACCTCGTAGGTTTAAAATGTGATGTTATAGTTAGGAAATAACATTAAACCATAGAAATTCACTGAAAAAAAACAAAGGTTACAGGGATGTTGTAGTTGGGAAATATAATTTGGTTGGAAACCTTAGAAATTTACTGAAAAACCAACAGTTACAGGGGCGTTATAGTTAAGCTTGGAATTTAATGGTAAAAAAACTGTGAAATTCAGCAGTTCTAGTTACCTGTGCTAACTCTAACTTACACCCCCGCAATGCACTGGTTATGACTTCACATACTGTTGTATGCTCCTGCATGGCCCATTATAGTTTTCCCTATATTAGCTGAACTGTGCACCTTTTAGGCCTAATTTTCCTTTGCACACATTACTATAAAAACACAATTTGCTTTTGTGCCACATTTAACTTACCTAACCTGCATATGTTTTTGCATTATGTCCTGTTTCTAGGATTTATTCTGAACACTAAGCATGGGCGGATTTTGCGAATTGGCAATCTGCGAACATGCGTATTTACGGATTCGCAATCCGAAAATCCGCGAACTCTCGCGAATTTGCGGATTATTTTTTTGTGTGTTCGCAAGGGATTCTGCCAGTTCGCGAGGGTTGTGTACCAATTCGCAATTGCGAACTTACTTGTCGGCTCGCAACGGCCGCGACTATGTTGTTTCTACGTCTGGTTCATCATCACAGGTTCACAGCACCCTCTGTTTCACCACTGCCACCCTCTGATACACCCATGCCACCCTCTGGTACATCACTGCCACCCTCTGGTTGGTTTATCACTGTAGATTATGGGGGTGAAAAAAAGCAAGCACACCTGCCCTGCTTCAACTGACATGAATTAATTTGGGGTTGATTAATGTGTCACTGAATTTAAACTTCCAGTCTGGCTGGCACCTGCTTCCTTATCTGTAATTTGCTTTCTGTTGCAGTGCAATTTTTTTCACAGGACCTTTGTGGCCTACTTGTAGCTATTCTCTGAGCCTGCTGGGAGGGTCAGAGCAGGGTCATAGAATAGTTGCAAGTAGGCAACTGATCTCTGAAGGGGCCCCTCAGGAAGCACTACAGGGAATGGTTACTAATGATAAGATTGAACTTTTGCACCTGCTGAGTGCTTTCAGTTTTGTCTGTAATTGCTTTCTGTTGCAGTGTAATTTTTTTAACAGGACCTTTGTTGTTTACTTGTAGCTATTCTCTGAGCCTGCTGTGAGGGTCAAAGCAGGGTCATAGAATAGTTGCAAGTAGCCAAATGAACTCTGAAGGGGCCCCTCAGGAAGCACTACAGGGAATGGTTACTAATGATAAGATTGAACTTTTGCACCTGCTGAGTGCTTTCAGTTTTGCAAAAATCCAAATATCCAGCAGCATCCACAAAAAGTAATCCTTCCAGGTCAAGACCCAAATCAAAGTGACCAGCACATGAAGAAAGCACTGGGAGGAGCCTGCTGGACAGGAACAGGAAGTTGGAGACTGTGGGGCACTTCCTACCTCCCACCCCCCCCCCCAAAATGGACTCCTTGCAAAGAAAAAGTGCAGGCAAATGTCAACCTGAGGAGTTATTCTGATAAAAATCATAATTTTCAAGGTTTATGCTGCCTGCTGGTGGATTTCTTGTGCAAAATTGCAAATTTTGCAATCTCGCAATTGCGAGATTGTCGCTGCCCGCCGCATCTACGGGTTCGCAAGTGTTTACTCCCGCGAAATTGTATAGTATTCTAGTTGGCAAGTGCGACCAAGCAAAAAATCCGCTTCGCACGGATTTTACGAATTTTCGGCAAGTTCGCGAGAGTTCGCGGATTGCGAATTTGCCGAAAATCCGCAAAATCCGCGAGCGGAACGGATTTTACGCCCATGCTTACTGAACACCATAGACAAGGTCAAACAACAATGTTATTCTTAGTGGGCAGGCACTAGCACATAGACATAACACAAGAATGCAACTGCTATTTATGCACACACACGTTCTATCATACAGATGAGCACATGAGCAAAGAACAAACCCGGAATGAGAGTTCTGCAACAAGAGCCATGCATCTGCTGAGATGTGGAGTGTCCATCTGTGTTTACTAAGGGGCAGGGTCTGCCAGTAATCCCAGAGATCTTTAATATACATCATTTAACTTCATTATCGAGTGGGGATTAGGTTACTCTGTCCTATAAAATGACAGAACTTTTCATTATATGCATTATTAACCATGCTAACAGTATTTGTTTTCCAATTGTGTCACGTATACTGCAATTCAGAGAGTCTAACTAAATATTCTAAACTGCCTTCATGTTTCCTGATCATCTTACTGAGGACAAGTACAAGTCAGAGAGAGAAAGGGTGCTTCCTGCAACCGCGATCCTTGAGAGGGTCAAGCATGTTGTGTTCTGCGGTTCCAATTCACTTGTTCCTCTGGTAAGGTTAGGAGGGCAGGTAAGGCACTATAGCTTGTTCGACTTAAACCCATAGGTACTGAAGTCATATGGTGACTCAGTCTCTACATACTGATGTTCTATGGTTCTAACCATGGTCCTGTTTAGGATCAGAAACCCAGCAACATGGTACTTACTTGTGGGAACCCTGAGTAGTGCTTGTACTTGTCCACAATACCACAGCACCTTTTCCCAGAGACATCTGTGGTGCTGGGGATCTCTCCGCAGTTACTAGGCAGTACCTAGTTTTGTTGGTTTTTCAAGCTTGAACATTAAAAGGTTTTTTACACCCTGATTGCGCTCCATTTTGAATCAGTTTTTTATATCGTTATGGCCCAGCCCGCAGCTACTGGTGTTCATTGCAGTCCGGCAGCAACTTAACATTTAATGCAACATGAAGTTCCTTGTGCTGGCTCTACTGTGATTTTTGTAGTTGAAGTGGATGCAGTTTTACTCTTTGAGGTTATTTACTCCTGGGTCACTTTCCCGGCTGGGGACGCTAATGAAAATACATTTTATGAATACACCCTGCCGGCTGTTTCTAATATATATCGTCCGTATACACTTACTGAAATTCCACCTACTGTCTGAGTGCACCAGACTTGGTTAAATAGTTCCCTTCCTGTGGCGCTGTCTGGTCCCAAAGGGGCCACCCGGCAGTCATTACCAGCGTATAACTCGTATCTGGACTTAGTTAATATTAATTTAGTACAAACTAGAGCTTTATACACAGGTCTTGCTCTCTTATTTCCTCACTTGATCCAATTTATTGCATGCGCCTTACTGCCCAGACCAGCTAGGGTTGCCTTGCAAGGACAACCACAGGTGCTGGCAGGTCATGTTATTAGTCCCGCAATTGTTAATTCAGTTTTGGTCTTATGATGCACAATTCACTCAGGACTTGGCCAGTGACATCTCTGATGACATCATCCACAGAACCACTCACACACCCACTCATTCCCACATAGAACCTCACATACACACACAATAACTCACCTATCCATTCAGACCAACCAGTCACTCACACATCCACTCACTCAAACATGGAAACACTTAGGCAGAGAGTCACTCACCCTACTAAGAGAGCTCCTCACTCCCCAAGTCAGCTATTCACACAGCCATTGACACACACACACAACCACTTACATAACAATTCACACATCCGTACAACTACTAACACGCCCATTTACCTACACAGCAACTAACAAAGACATGCACTCTAATACAGCACTCACACCCACATTCACTTTCCCATACATGCACTCACACACCTACTCAACCACCCACAGAGCCACCCATACAGCCACACAAACACTTACATATGCATTTAAACATCCATACAGGCAATCACATACCCACTGACTTACCCATACAGCCACTCAGCCATAAAACCACTCACTCACCCATAGAGCTATTCACACAGCCGCACAAACACTTACATATGCATTTAAACATACATACAAGCACTCACATGTGCACTCACCTATACTACCACTCACACACACACACACACTCACCTACCTAGGTCATAAGCTATGCATTGTGGAGGGCATACGTTACAAGTATACGCACAAGGATACATACAGTCACACGACGACTCACATAACATACATTAAAAGTAGTATGACTCTTTAGTAGTACAACTACATAATACTTTACATTTTGTAGTACCTCAGTATATATGTTTAACAATCATACAATCTTACAAAATACTTACACTCACTGGATGGTGTCATCAGTGATGTAATTTGAGATTACATCAGTGTTGTCACTGACCATGTCATGAGCAATGTAATTGTGAGGTCATAAGTAGTGCATTGCGGGGGCATAAGTTATAGTTAGCTCAGGTACTATAACTGCCGGTTTTGTACCAGTGAAATCTAAGCCAAACTATAACCTCTCTATAACCTTTGTTTTTTCCAGTGAATTTCTAAAGTTTTTTTAAATTCTTTTTGCTAACTATAATGACCCTGTAAACTTTGATTTTTTTAAGTGAATTACTATGTGTTTTAACCAGTACTCATGCTTGCAGAGTGGTGGACATAGGGGTGAGGCCTCTGACCAGCTCTCAGGAATCCTGCTGAGTTGGACTGACAGGAGGTATTAGGAGGTCTTATTGTCCCCTAAGGACCCTCAGCATCCAGGAGAACTTCATCCCCCAACCAGCAGTGTCCAAGGAGGCACATGTGAAGAGTGGTGGAGAAAGGGGGCATGGCCACTGAAGACCACTCTGAAATTGCGCTGTGTTTGACTTACTGGAGGTGACAGGAGATCTTGTTGGCCCCCCAAGGACCCTCAGCAGCCAAGGGGACTTTATCCAACAGCGTGCCAGGAAGCCCAATTGCAGATTGGTGAAAAAAGGGGGCTGGCCTCCAACATCGGGCCAATAGCTTTTTCCATATTCTTTTTTTTGATTATATAAAAGAAGGGGGGTGTGGCACCATCCCCCGGGGACAGAAGTTTTAAAATGGGGAGTGGGCCACTTAGCCCCCTTACCTGGGCCAAATATGTCCCCCAGGAACTGACTTTTCAAAATTAATGAAGGAAGGTGGGCACCCCAGGACATTGCAGAAGCCGGCCCTGGGGTGGCGGTCCCCAGGGGCAATATTGGCTCCAGGAAAGGGGCCATGCGGCCTCCCCCTCCATTGTTTGATTCAGACCAAGGGAGGTGGTGTTCCTGGGGCTGTGGAAGGCCACTTGGGCTCCACTGCACTCTTTTTGGTTAAACCGCAGGAAGGTGGTGGTCCACAGGGCTGCAGGGGCCTAACACATTCAAATTTAAAGTCTAAGGAAGGTGGCATCCACCAGACTGTGGGGGGCCTGCATGCCCCCGCTTTTATTATACAGAAAGGAGGTGGCGGTCCTGGGGCTGGGGGGGGCAAGAGACCCCACCTTTATAAAAATATAAGTTCCAGGAGGTGGTGGTCCCCAGAGGAGGCCATGCGGGCCTCCCCCAGATGAATGTTTTAAGAAGCCCTGGGGAGGTGGTCACCCCCAGGGCATAATAAACCCAAGGAGGGGGCCATGTGCCCCTTCCTGTTTTTGAATAATGCCCCAGGGCCTTCGCCCCATCTGGGGGCTGATAATTCACAAAGCACAGGAGAGAGCATTTCTTCAAAAAATATATATATATTTTAGGTGGGATTTGTGGATCCAGTGCGTTTCCCGCCCAAATCTTGTTTTTTAAATATGCTTTTTAGGCCCTAAGAAGTCCCTATAGGACCCCTCCAAGTGGACTTGAGGGTCAGGGTATTTCAACCCTGCCTCCTTTTCTTTAATTTTTTTCTGTGACTCAGTTCAACTAAGTCACAAGATGGCTGCCAACACTTCCTGGTTTCAAGTGTTGGCAGCCAATCAAATTTCAGTAGGGTTTCAGCAGGATCCTGGGTTCCCACATATCTATATTTTTTAACCTTAAATATCTCTGAAACTGCTGAATGGATTTATACTAAATCACAAAAAGCACACTTTCTGGACCAACATCTAACTTATTTGCCAAATTAGGTATACTTCTGTTCAGTGGTTCGGGCTGTAATTGTGTTCAATTTTTTTTAAAATCCTAATAGACGTAATATGGTGAAAACGCATTTTGAGTCCCCCCTTTTTCCTCGGCCCCTGCTTGACATATTAACCTAGAACTTTCAACACCTAAGATGACCCAAAAAGGGGAAGATTTTTGAAAGTTTTGTGAGGATTCATCAAGCGGGGTCAACGTTATTGGCAAAAAAATAAACACTTTTCCTAGGTAAACTTTGTTCCTAACTACCTACTGGGTATCACAAGTAGGATATATAAATATAGATTGCATATATATACTCACAGACCCACACATAACTCTCACACACCCACTCACAGACGCAGACCCATACCACCTCTCATACATACACTCAGACTCATATAGCCACTTACACACTTATTTACAGACCCATACCACCACTCGCAGATCCACCCACACAACTAAGCATACCCCTTGTCACACACCCATAAAGCCACTCACACATACACTATACAGTTATTCATGTAGCCACTTAGAGACCCATACAGCCATTGATACGCCAACTTGCAGACCCATACAGCTGCTGAGACACCCATTCTCACCTATACAGGCACTGACACACCTCGTCACCCACACACAGACCCATAAACACTGTAATACAGCCCCTCACGACTCAGGGCCATGCACATGTCCACTGTTTTAAAAGTGTTGTTCTGTTAAATTAATGTTTTTGGTTACGAACGGAGCCGTGGATAAATCTCAAATTCTAAATGTACTGCTTTGTATTGGATGTGTTCTTTTGGTTTGTGGATTTACGACTGAGCAGAGTGAGAAACAATAAAAATGATTCAAACAGAAAATGAACCAATGTTTGGGAAAAGGGTTGGGTCTGATAGAGCCTTTGTATTTATGGGGTGTAGAAGATAAATACACATAAAACATGATGTAGTCTTTCAAGCTATTGAGTAACCTTCATTAGGATTTCCTGTCCAACACCAGTAAATGTGCTGAGGTCATTGCCACTACAGTGCACAATCATAAGATCTGGATGTTAGTAATCCACAATGCTTTCAGCTAAAGGCAGCAATTGATGCTACTTTAATCCTCTCTGGCCAACCAAGTAAGGACTACATTATATAACCCAAGTCCCTGTCAATGCCACTCTTGCTAGCACTTTCTCTGGTCCAAAACACAAAGCCAAGCCCCACAATCCAAACTCTGACTATTTTGGAAGCAAACAGGAGTAGCATAAAGGTGAAGGCTGCAGCTGAATGAGACAGTTTTTAAAATGAAAACGCACTTTAAATGGAGGAAAGCACCTACATTAAAAAAGAACCTATTTGATTGGATGGTATTAAAATGTAGGTAGCTAAGATGAAGTCGTGATTTTATGAAAAAAGTAACTGCATCTGTAATTGGCTTTGAAAAACATGTAAAATAAAGTTATGCTGGTTGGGATATGCTTATAATTCTAATCAGCCAACCACACCTGCTACAGTCGCATTTTAAGTTAGTATGCTGCTCACAGAAAACCTTTGGCCTAGTGCTAACAGTCAGTGTTCCAAACATGGTTGCTATGGAAATGGAGCTAAAAGTGCTCGCGGGGGGAATAAAAAAAAAATGAGTATACTGGTAATCTGATCTGCAGAGTGGTATGGAAATATTGTTCCTTAGGGAGTGTTTGGGTTATAATATATTACTTTTTAAAAAGTAAACTATACATTTCTTGGTTTAATAGCAGATGTTTACATGGATGTATTGGCTGTGTGGATTCAAGAATCCGCAGCGATGTTACACAGGGCATTGCAATGAGCGCCTCTGTGGATTAGCGAATCCAGTCCAAACCACTACAAAATTGGGCTTCTTAACCGGAGTGTTAGAAAGGGTTAAAAAAGAATGACCATTCAGAACTAGTATTACAAATGTAAAAAATTAAAGGAAGGGTGTGATTTGCTTACTACATCAGTATCACTGAAAGCAGAGTGGGAAGGGTTACCATTTATGGTTTGCTTGTACTGAGAGTGGTATACTATTCCGGTACCTTTGACTTCCGGTTTTCACCGACAATAGATTCTAACTGATATTGAGATAAAAATTGAAGAAAAGCAAAGCATTTCACAGGTATATCAATTGTGGTGTACTTTGAAAAAGTATATGCATATAAAATGTTATGAGTGTAGATAAGGTGCAATAAAATATGTAGGTTTTACACAATAGTAAAAGGGAAAAGAAAAAGGAGGGTAGATGACAATATTAAGATAATCCATAGGGTGCAGCAAAGGAGAAATAAATATGTCTTAAGACAAAATATAGTTCATTTATTAAGCTGCAATGAATGAATGTGTTTGAAAGTAGATGTCGGTGATTGATTACCCTATATAGTATTTTATTTGCACCCACACACACAGTGAGGCAGGCACTCATACAATCAGTTACAGTGCAGAAAGCACATATCTATGCATCACTGATATGGCTAGATTGAGACTGACACACAGATGCCCATCAAATAAATAATTTACAAATTTCTCTACATACGTCACCCCTAAGGTAGGTCGTAGGAAGGCCATGATGTAGGGTGCCATTTACTTAAAAGGTAAGATGTGATTTTAACTTACACTGAGTTACACATGCACTTGCAGTCCCATATGCCCAGTTATACTCTCAGTCTCTCACCCACACTGCGACTCACATAAATGTTTAAAAAAATAGGAGCCACTCATACACCCAGACACACAGAGACCAATGCACTTACACATTCAATCACATACCCACACAGCACTTATGTCTCCAGCAGTAACAGAGCCAGTTGCACACACTTTTTTTTACCACAATACTCACTAACACAGCCAGTAAGCAATCCATACATTCACTTAGACACACTTTTAAAGACCCAGAGAGTTGCTAAGTGAGCAAGTCATATGCCAACATAGTTTTACTCATCCAGTGTACACACCCGTAAAGGCACTGATCGACTCAGATATGTATTCAATACTGACACAACCAAGTTACTCATCCATACAATAATAAACACATGAATACATGCACAAGAAAATGAAGATGCACTCTGATTGAAGTTAGTCAGGAAACATATGTAGTCCAAAGTTCTTCTCTTTATTAAAGTTGTTTGTCTTTTTAAAACCGGTACACAGCCAACGTGTTTTGTTCCCTAGTGCCACAGGAACTTTGTCAGGGCTTGCAAAAGAGTCAGCCAAATTAATATAACCGAAATATTCCCAAAAAGTCCATTGAGGTGTATCGTCACCTACTTATGTTGCCCAATTAGGTTCAGTCCAAATATCTGTTGAACATGGACAGTTATTCCAGAAGGACATATTATGTGTTATGTAGCACAAATGTAAAAACAGCCGCTCCGCTTCACTCTAAGAGGACAAGAATGAATAGTACCAAAACAATAATATCTTTGACGGGATCAAAAGGGCATCCAAAATTTAGTCGTCTTCAGATTTAGAGCAAGCAGCTGTAGAAAATGCCCACATTAGTGTTCTTCCAGGGCAAGCAAAGAACAAGCCATTCCAGTTTGCGGTTTGATGGTCAATTTATTAGAGCAAAAAGACAACGCATTTTGGCCTGAAGGCCGAAACATGTTGTCTTTTTGCCCTAATAAATTTATTAGTTTTAATGTAAAGCTACTTTTATTGTTTATTTGCTTTTCAGACATCCACTTGTATTTTCAAAGGAAGATTTACAATGTCAAAAAACAAGCAAGAAGCAAAATAGAAGAAACAGTACTATCTGCTTAAAACTGACAGTGAAAAGGGACATAATGCAGAGAATGTGCTTATTGAGAAAAGAGATGCTAGTAGGTTAACTAAGACGTTTCTTAAAATATTATGAGAACAAATGCAAAATGTTAAAAAAAATTGCAAATAAAAGTGAGGATTGAAAACAAGTCAGAAAGGAGAAGCAGTAAGTGGCATTGAAAGTAAAAATGTTGTCAGCAAACAGCTAGTTTGACAAGGAGACAAACAATTTGAAGACATTCGAGTGAGAATGTTTCGTAGTAGCATAAAACTGAATTTGATTTGAAACATGAGGGAAAGCAAGAGAAGGACAGCATTGAAGCAAAAACAGCATATTGAGACTGTAGTGGATAAAACATTTGCTCTGAAGCACAAAGTATTCATCTTGATACTTAACAGAATGAGAACAATGGATAACACAGTGTTGTCTATGAACAAATGTACTAATGCTAATAAATTAAAGTAATTTTTTGTTAAACATTTCAAAGGAGAATAGAAGCATACATCTTGTACTGAGGTTTTTGTTAATGTAGAAAACACATTACTGCATGTAGTTGAAACAAGTGTTCAATGCTATGATGTAAATGTAGGATTCCCATTGAAAAGAGGAGATGGTTACTAGAAGTGTAGATGAAGAGAAAACTGAAGATGTACAAGGAAGGCCTAGGCATGGCTTTGTGTATAAAGTACTTGATTCTAATATCAAGTTTTGTAGAGTTTGGCAGGAATCAATTGATGTTTTAACGCATTGTCTACGTCAATTTCCAGATAGAATTGTGAAGCAGAAAATTGCAAGCTTGCAAGGTTTAGATCCACGCAAAGTTAGGAAATACACTTATTTACAAGGACACTCACATGGGTGTCTATCCAGGAAAGTGTGCACAAGTACCTTTCATCATTTTAGAATGTTAGCTGTAAATCATTCAAAAATGCTTAAATTAGTTAGAAGTCTTTACTTTGTAAATAGTCCTGCATTGTCTTTAGTACTGTTGTATGGTACGGTATCAGAGGTTGAAAATGTTTGTGAAAATATTCAGGTATGTTTCATTGGTGCTAAGGAGGAGTCTAGGCAAAATGAGGGGTTGGTATGGTCAGGTTTAGAGGAAGAGAACACAGGATGTTAATACTGATAACTGCACAATAAAATAGCAACTTTTAATGCATTTTCTACAGAGAAACCAAATTATGTTTGTATATGTTGTTAACGCACTCACTACAAAAGCCAAATTCAAAATGTAGATTTATTCTCAAAATATGAGCAAGAAAACAGAGATAAGTGGCTAAAATCTGCTGTGCATTTATTTGTGGAAAACAGTTTGATTTGTCAACATGGCAGATTGTATGCAAGTATTGCTATGACAAATTAGAGGACAACAAAATGCTTGCAAGAGCAATACATAATAAGTTACAGTTGGTTCAAATTCTAGAGAAACTTCTACATCTAAATGTTTATGAAACAATACGTATACCATCTATACACCCTTTTCAAGCAATAGTTCATATGGAATCAAAGACTGGTAAACTACCACCAACTGAGCTACAGAGAGGTAACGCTGTGTACTTCCCTGTAGAATTTAAATATAATATTGAAACTGTAGGTGCAGAGAGAGAGACATAGATTAACCGCTTATTATTCTAGTGAATAGTGTGCACACAAAAAAACAAATAAATCTGGAAAGAACTAGTGGATATGAATAAGGTAACAAAAGCTATATTCTACCTCAAATCAAATAATGTGTATTATGAAGATGTAAATGTTCTAACAGATGAAAGTTGTATGAAGGAAGAAATGTTACCTTCAAGTGGACAGTTTAAAAAAGTGGATAGAACTAAATCTGAAGAAATATGAGCACTACAGTATCCATCCACTGCCTTAGAAAATGCTGTAGAGGATGCCATTGAACTATATCTGATGCAACAAGCTAAAGGAGCTCCAAATGAGTGTGTGGGAGAAAGGTTTACAAGCTCGCTATTTTCCACAACAATTTCTAACTAGAGTAGGTGGACGGTATGATGACCGCCCATTGGAAATACAAGCAGCTGACTTTAGGTTAACCAGATAATATTCTGTCGACCCTAGAAGCTGTCAAAGTATTCCATATATATTCCATCTGGTATTTGAAAGTGGTTTGTAGGGACTATCATACACTTTTAACCATATTCAAGTCACGTCAACCATATTCTTAAAGACTGGAGTTAATATACAAAATATGTCCACAAAAGGCTTTGTCAGCAAAATTAATGGAAAGGATGAGAAGTTTGAAAACACATTGATAAATGTGATGGTTTGCTAATGTGGCACTGTTAGACCTGGCATCATTGGCATGAGTCTCTCCTCCATTTTTTCTGTTTGCCGCCTCTGTTTACGATGTTTTTGCTGGTATATTGCTTTGGGCACTGTGCCACTGCTGATCAGTGCCACAGTGCGAGTGCTCCCTATGTGAAATTTATGTATTGATTGGATTCCATGTTTGGCTTATTTGGTTTACTGTCAGTCCCTAGTAGAGTGCACCAGGAGTGCCAGCGCTTGTAAATACAAATGCTGCTAGTGGGCTTGCAGCACATGTTGTGCCACCCACAAGAACGGCCTAGTAAAAGTATGTCTGAAGGTCTGCCATTGCTAGACCACGTGCAGTCTTACTGTCACGAGGACTGCGCAAGTATACCTACTTGCCAGTCCCTAAACCTTCCCTTAACTTCATGTTAGTCACCCCTATGGTAGGCCCAAGGGCAGGGTGCATTGTAAGCATAAGGTAGGACAAGCCTGACAAGGTTGGCATGTCCTAATAGTGAATTACAGCAATATTCGTTTTTCACTATTGTAAGGTAACCTGCTCTCCATAAGTTAGAATGGGCTGCCAGGATTATTAATGCTATAATCCTAGCGGGCTCGGGGAGCATGGTGCAATGTCGAGTTTGGTTTCCCTGAACTTAGGGTTTAATAACGCATCCGTTTGTGTGGATGGTTTTTGGACTCTGTGTTTGAAAATAGCACTTTTAGAAAGTAGCTATTTTCTTGTCTAACTGTCTACCGGTCTCTGCTGGTTCTGGTGTGCGTGTGACAGGAGCTGGGTGGCTCCAGAGGTCTGAATGAGTCAGTGTGGGGTGAGTGGGGCATTTGCATTGAGAGTAGGGGAAGAGTAGCTCCTGATAGCCTGCCCTGCCTGATACAATGCTGGCTCCACCCCCCTGCAAGGCGACTGATGACTCTGTGCCTGCCAGGTACTTTCCTGGCCCCACCTCCTACCGGGCGACTGATGGCCCTGCCCCTGCCAGTGACAATGCTGGCTCCGCTCCTGCTGGGCGGCTGAAGACCCTGCCCTGCACAGTGAATAGGCCAGGTTCCTCGGCCTGGCAACACCCACAACAAACCCGAGATGTGGGGAAATTCCCCTGCATGGACAAAGGGATCAAAGCCAAAAAGGGGTATAAGAGAAGGACCCCTGAACCAAGAATTTAGATCACTTCTGACAAGGAAACCTGAACCAAGGACAAGAAGCCTGCTGATCCAAGGACTTGCCTACCCCTTCTGCCAGTGTGCTGTTTGTTGGGGGAATCCTGCAGTTGCTTCTTTATTTTTGCCAAGGAACCAGGAGAGAGGAACTGAGTGTGTACTCTCAAGCTTTGCCAAGGAAATCTCCAAGGGCTGGAAGAGTGCCAGCCTCCTGTTGAAGTCACAGGGCCAAAGGACTTCATTTATTTGCTGAAAGTGCTTGTTGCTGGAACCTGAAATTCCAGCACCTCTGAAGAATCCAGCAATCTTGACGCCGACGGACGCCGCCGAATCCAGCTCGACATTGTGAGTGCAGCTCCCGTGTCCCGCACCTTCGACGCCGGCCGCCGGGCCCGATCGACGCCAGTAGCGACGCCAGTGAGTAGCGAGTTCGGCTCCAGCTCCAAGTGACCCTGTGTCGACGCCGCCGCTGATCGCATCGACGCCGAGCCCGCTCGACGCCGTGAGCGCTGCTCACTCTTGCAACATCGACATCGACGACGCCGTATCCTGCTTCATCTCGTGAGCGCTGCTCCTGCCTGACATCTGTCGACGCCGCTGCAGATCGCCCCGACTCCGAGGCCCGATCGACGCCGAAGACGCGACGCCGGACATCTCGACGCCGCTGATCATCGAGTGCTTCACTTTTCCAAGGTACTGTGTTGTGGGGGTCTGTGCGACTCCGGGCTCGACGTAGCGCTCCTCGCGGTCGACGCCGAACCTTTGGATTAACTTTGCCTCGACGTCGTGTGACTCCCGTGTGGGTTACATTGTTGCCAAGAACTGTGTTTTAAAGAAGAAGAGTTGCTTTTGTTACTGAAGACTTTGTGCTAAGAAGAACCCGTACTTGAACTATTATTTTTCCTTCCAAGAGTATTTTTTAAGATTGTGGTATATTTTTGTCGTTATTTGGTCTTGTGCTAAGCCTTATATAAACATTCTTATTTTTATAATACTACTGTGTCGTGTCCATTTGTAGTGTATTCACTTTATTACTGTATGTGGTCATAAATGCTTAACGCACTACCTCTGAGATAAGCCTGTCTGCTTTGCCAAGCTACCAATGGGGTGAGCAGGGGTTATCTAAGTGTGTGATCCCCTTGCCCTGACTAGAAATGGTGTGTCCCTATTTGTCAGAAGTGTATACCTCTGCCAACTAGAGACAGCCGCTTCTAACATTGGTGGGTCAGCGGTGAGGATTTGAACTTTGCATTTATGACCCATGTGCAGTGATTAGTGTGCGCTACATAGTGAAAGCAGACCATAGCGCAGCCACAATCTGTTTTTGGTTGGATATTCTATTTTTGCTCTCCGCTTTCCTGGAGCTTGATTTTTGAAACTGCCAGTTTTGACCGTGAGTGATGCCGGAGTCACTACCCCTGTTGTTGTGGAGGAGTTTGATAGGAGTAAGATAAAGGATTACAAGTTACAGGATCTGAAATCCTTTTGCAAGCAATTTAAAGTTCCTACCCCAGGCATCACAAGGAAAGAAGATTATCTCAAAGCATTGGAGGCCTGGTTAGAGGCCAGAGATTCCTCTGTTCTGGTGGTGGTACCGCCAGGGGAAGGGGAGGAGGAAGTGCCAGTGAATGGGCCCACATCCCCTCCCGGCAGCAGTGTTTCCTCCAAAGGTCTTTCTCCTGAAGAAAGAGAAGAAAGGGCGAAGGAGCGCGCATACAACATGGAGATGGCAAAACTTAAGATGGATGGGCAGTTGGAGATAGAGAATGCAAGAGGCAGGAGAGAAGCTGATATGGAGATCAAAAGGTTGGAGTTTGAAAGAGAAAAGTTAGCTTTTGAGCGTGAGAAAATGGTGAGGGACATGGAGCTCAAAGCTAAGAATTTAGAATTGAATCCCTCTGGTGGCAGCATCCCATCTGTGCCTACAGAAAGTAGGTTTTATTTTCCTAAAGATGTGATCAAAGATTTTCAGAAGAATGAAGATATTGGTCAATGGTTTAAAGCATATGAGTTAGCATTGTTGGCCCACCGGGTCCCTGAGAAAGATTGGGGAGCGGGGTTGTGGGGTCGCTTTGTGAATGAGGGAAGAGATAGCCTGTTAGACATGCCTGTTGAGGATAGGATGTCTTATACTCATATGAAAGATGCTTTAATGTTAAGGTATGGCCTAACCCCAGAAAAATACAGACAGGCCTTTAGAGAATGTAAGAAGTTGCCTGGTACTACGTGGGTTGAATATGTGTCATGTTTTTTGCAGAGCCATGGATGGTTGGGTAAAGGTCAGCAAAGTGGAAAGTTATGATGCTCTTTATGATTTGTTTGCTTGGGAGCACTTGTCTAATAACTGTTTTCCAGAGCTGCGCCAGCACCTTATTGATAGCAAGATATCTAACCCTAGAAAACTTGCTGAGGAGGCGGACCGCTGGGTCAGTACCAGGGTCCACAAGGGTCCACTGGGAGACTCAGCCAAAGTTGGTCAGGGTCCCTAGCAGAAGAGTGGGGGGGACAAGGGTAAACAGAGGGAGTTCCAGAAAGGGCCCCAAAGTAATCCCCAAGGGAACCAAGGGAAGGGTTCACAGCCTCCCCCAGTGAAGAAGTCAGGGGCCCCGACAGGTAAACCTGTTCATAGGGGCCCATTAACCTGCTATGTTTGTAAGCAGGTGGGACACCGTTTTTATGATCCCCAGTGTCCCTTGAAGAACTCTAGTGCACCACCCCGTGCACCCCCCCGTCAGTTGGCGAGTGTAGCCCTGGGAGGGGAGGAGATGGTTGCCCATGGTGGGGGGGGTCCCGCAGAGATGTCCCTGGTCTCTTTAGGAGACATGGAAATGGTCCCTCCACCCCCTCTGCCTAGTAACACTTAGAAATATAGGCAGTGGGTGACCATTAATGGCCATAGAGTGGAAGCTCTCAGAGACACCGGAGCGAGTGTGACAGCTGTCAAGTGTCACTTGGTGTCCAGAGAGCAGGTGGTTCCCCACGCATTCTACCCTGTGATAGCTGCTGACAACTCCCAGAGAGAGTGTGAGGTAGCTCAGGTTTCCTTTGAATGGGGGGGAGTTTCAGGTACTCTTCAGGTTGCTGTAAGGCCCGCCATGCCTGTTGATTGTCTCCTGGGCAATGATTTGGAAGACTCCCCTTGGGCTAAGGTGGAGAGGGAGACACATTTCAAAATGTTGGGTGTGCCAGAGTGGGTGTGTGCAACCACTCGCTCGATGACAGCAAGTAAGGGTGTTGATGGGGTTCTGGAGCCTGAAAGTATGGCCCAGGACCCAGCTGTGAAGAGAAGAGGCAGGAGGCGCGGGAAACCGGCCCCCGTAGTTCCCGTGGTCCAGGAGGAGGCAGACCTTGAGGGGGATGCCCTGGAACCCACAGGTGAACAAGTTGATGAACTGGGAGACCTGCCCGAGCTGACCCACTGGCAGAAGGATGGTGGTCCCTCCAGGGAAGAATTTTGTGCAGAACAGAAAGTGTGCCCTTCTCTTGTGGGTATGAGGCAGCCGGCCTCAGCCCAGACAACAGGTGATCAGTCAGGGACACATTGGGTCTACTGGGAGAATGATCTCCTGTATAGCGAGCCTAAGGCTGCTGAGCCTGGGTCAGCCCGTGTGCTGGTGGTACCCCAGCGCTTCAGAGCCTTCCTACTGGGTTTGGCTCATGACGTTCCGTTAGCTGGACATCTGGGGCAGGACAAGACCTATGACAGGCTTGTCACCAATTTTTATTGGCCTCAGATGAGAAGGGATACAGATATCCATTGCAAGACCTGTCAAACTTGCCAGGCAAGTGGGAAAAGCGGGCGGAAGCAGAAGGCTCCCCTCCAACCTTTTCCCGTGGTCAGTACCCCCTTTGACCGGGTAGGGATTGACATTGTTGGGCCCCTGGACCCCAAGACAGCCATGGGCAACAGGATCATCCTGGTCTTGGTAGACCATGCCACATGGTACACGGAAGCCATCCCTCTCCGAACAGTGACGGCCCCCGTGGTGGGACGGGCACTGATGGGTGATTTCTCCCGCATGGGGTTCCCCAGAGAGGTGGTGTCAGACCGGGGCACCAACTTCATTTCCAATTATATGAAGTCTCTGTGGAAGGAGTGTGGGGTAACCTACAAGTTCACCACTCCTTACCACCCTCAAGGTAATGGGTTGGCTGAGAGATTCAACCGTACCCTTAAAGGCATGATTATGGGTCTTGAAGAATCAATGAGGCATAAATGGGACGTCCTCTTGCCATGCCTGCTGTTTGCTTACCGTGAGGTGCCACAGAAGTCTCTAGGGTTCAGCCCCTTTGAGCTTTTGTATGGACACCCGGTAAGAGGACCTTTGAGTCTGGTCAAAGAAGGCTGGGAGCAATCTCCCAGGAAACCTCCCCAGGATGTATACAGTTACATGCTGGCCTTTAGGAACCAGACTAGGCGCTTCAGAGATCTTGCTCAGGCAAATCTGGAGGCCAGCCAGGAAGAGATGAAGCGGTGGTACGACCGGAATGCCACTCTGGTGGAGCTTCAGCCTGGTCAGAAAGTTTGGGTCATGTCCCCTGTGGAACCTTGTGCGCTCAAGGACAGGTGGACTGGACCATTTGAGGTTGTGGAGAAAAAGAGCGATGTCACCTACATGGTGGACTTGAAGTCTCCCAGGAACCCCTTGCGGGTCCTGCATGTCAACCGTTTAAAGCCCCACTTAGAAAGGTCCGAAGTGGGCATGCTCCTAGCTACAGATGCTGGAATGGAGGAGGAGAGTGAGCCTCTTCCTGACCTCCTGTATGCAAAAGAGCAAGATGGGTCAGTGGATGGTGTTGTCCTCTCTGACACACTGACCCCTGAGCAGCAGCAGGATTGTTGCCAACTGTTGGGACAATTCCCTGATCTGTTCTCCTTGATTCCTGGTGTCACTCAGTGGTGTGTCCATGATGTGGACACCGGGGACAGCACTCCTGTAAAGCACAAGGCTTACAGAGTGACTGACAAGGTCAGAGCATACATCAAGGAGGAGGTCTCCAAAATGTTTGCCTTAGGGGTGGTTGAGTCCTCTAGCAGTCCTTGGGCCAGCCCAGTGGTCTTGGTCCCAAAGGCTGCAGCGCCTGGTGCTTCACCGGAACTTCGGTTCTGTGTGGATTACCGAGGACTCAATTCAGTCACCAAGACTGACGCGCACCCCATCCCCAGAGCTGATGAGCTCATAGATCGGTTGGGGGCTGCCTGGTACCTTAGTACGTTTGATCTAACGTCTGGGTACTGGCAGATCGCCTTGACTGATGGGGCAAAAGAGAGGTCAGCGTTCTCCACACCAGATGGGCACTACCAGTTCCGGGTTATGCCCTTTGGGATGAAGAATGCCCCTGCCACCTTCCAGAGGTTGGTCAACCAGGTCTTGGCTGGACTAGAGGATTTCAGTGCCGCCTACCTGGACGACATCTCAGTGTTCAGCGCCAGCTGGGAGGAACACTTGCGCCACCTCCAGGAAGTGTTGTTGGCCCTGCGCAGAGCAGGCCTCACAATCAAAGCCAGTAAGTGCCAGATTGGGAAGGGTTCAGTGCTGTACTTGGGACACCAAGTAGGGAGCGGCAAGGTGGCCCCCCTGCAACCCAAGATTGATACCATCCTGGCATGGGCACCGCCCAAAACCCAGACTCAGGTGAGAGCCTTCTTGGGTCTCACGGGTTACTACAGGAGGTTCGTCAAGGATTATGGTAATATTGTGCACCCCTTGACTTCGCTGACTTCCAGGAAGCAGCCAAGACTGGTGATCTGGACTGACGCCTGTCAGACGGCCTTTGACACCCTGAAAACTGCAATGTGCACCGCACCCATACTCCAGGCACCCGACTTTTCTAAAGAATTTGTTGTCCAGACGGACGCTTCAGAGCATGGCGTGGGGGCTGTTCTAGCTCAGGTGAATGAAGAGGGCCGAGACTTACCTGTAGCCTTCATCAGTAGGAGGTTACTTCTCAGGGAACAGAGGTGGAGTGCGATAGAGAGAGAAGCATTTGCTGTGGTCTGGGCGCTGAAGAAGCTAAGACCCTACCTGTTTGGGACTCACTTCCAGGTTCAGACAGACCACAGGCCCCTCAGATGGTTGATGCAGATGAGGGTTGAGAATCCAAAGCTGTTGAGGTGGTCCATTTCCCTACAGGGGATGGACTTCACGGTGGAACACCGCCCTGGCACAGATCACGCCAATGCTGATGGTCTGTCCAGATTTTTCCGCCTTAGTGATGAGGACTCCCTAGGGTAAGGGTAGTTCTCCCCACATTTCAGCTGGAGGGGACACGTGTTAGACCAGGCATCATTGGCATGAGTCTCTCCTCAATTTTTTCTGTTTGCCTCCTCTGTTTACGATGTTTTTGCTGGTATATTGCTTTGGGCACTGTGCCACTGCTGATCAGTGCCACAGTGCAAGTGCTCCCTATGTGAAATTGATGTATTGATTGGATTCCATGTTTGGCTTATTTGGTTTACTGTCAGTCCCTAGTAGAGTGCACCAGGAGTGCCAGGGCTTGTAAATACAAATGCTGCTAGTGGGCTTGCAGCACATGTTGTGCCACCCACAAGAGCGCCTAGTAAAAGTATGTCTGAAGGTCTGCCATTGCTAGACCACGTGCAGTCTGACTGTCACGGGGACTGCGCAAGTATACCTACTTGCCAGTCCCTAAACGTTCCCTTAACTTCATGTTAGTCACCCCTATGGTAGGCCCAAGGGCAGGGTGCATTGTAAGCATAAGGTAGGACAAGCCTGACGAGGTTGGCATGTCCTAATAGTGAATTACAGCCATATTCGTTTTTCACTATTGTAAGGTAACCTGCTCTCCATAAGTTAGAATGGGCTGCCAGGATTATTAATGCTATAATCCTAGCGGGCTCGGGGAGCATGGTGCAATGTCGAGTTTGGTATCCCTGAACTCAGGGTTTAATAACGCATCCGTTTGTGTGGATGGTTTTTGGACTCTGTGTTTGAAAATAGCACTTTTAGAAAGTAGCTATTTTCTTGTCTAACTGTCTACCGGTCTCTGCTGGTTCTGGTTTGCTTGTGACAGGAGCTGGGTGGCTCCAGAGGTCTGAATGAGTCAGTGTGGGGTGAGTGGGGCGTTTGCATTGAGAGTAGGGGAAGAGTAGCTCCTGATAGCCTGCCCTGCCTGATACAATGCTGGCTCCGCCCCCCTGCCAGGCGTCTGATGACTCTGTGCCTGCCAGGTACTTTCCTGGCCCCGCCTCCTACCGGGCGACTGATGGCCCTGCCCCTGCCAGTGACAATGCTGGATCCGCTCCTGCTGGGCGGCTGAAGACCCTGCCCTGCACAGTGAATAGGCCAGGTAACACCCACAACAAACCCGAGATGGGGGGAAATTCCCCTGCATGGACAAAGGGATCAAAGCCAAAAAGCGGTAGAAGAGAAGGACCCCTGAACCAAGAATTTAGATCACTTCTGACAAGGAAACCTGAACCAAGGACAAGAAGCCTGCTGATCCAAGGACTTGCCTACCCCTTCTGCCAGTGTGCTGTTTGTTGGGGGAATCCTGCAGTTGCTTCTTTATTTTTGCCAAGGAACCAGGAGAGAGGAACTGAGTGTGTACTCTCAAGCTTTGCCAAGGAAATCTCCAAGGGCTGGAAGAGTGCCAGCCTCCTGTTGAAGTCACAGGGCCAAAGGACTTCATTTATTTGCTGAAAGTGCTTGTTGCTGGAACCTGAAAATCCAGCACCTCTGAAGAATCCAGCAATCTCGACGCCTACGGACGCCGACGAATCCAGCTCGAAATTGTGAGTGCAGCTCCCGTGTCCCGCACCTTCGACGCCGGCCGCCGGGCCCGATCGACGCCAGTAGCGACGCCAGTGAGTAGCGAGTTCGGCTCCAGCTCCAAGTGACCCTGTGTCGACGCCGCCGCTGATCGCATCGACGCCAAGCCCTCTCGACGCCGTGAGCGCTGCTCACTCTTGCAACATCGACATCGACGACGCCGTATCCTGCTTCATCTCGTGAGCACTGCTCCTGCCTGACATCTGTCGACGCCGCTGCAGATCGCCCCGACTCCGAGGCCCGATCGACGCCGAAGACGCGACGCTGGACATCTCGACGCCGCTGATCATCGAGTGCTTCACTTTTCCAAGGTACTGTGTTGTGGGGGTCTGTGCGACTCCGGGCTCGACGTAGCGCTCCTCGCGGTCGACGCCGAACCTTTGGATTAACTTTGCCTCGACGTCGTGTGACTCCCGTGTGGGTTACATTGTTGCCAAGAACTGTGTTTTAAAGAAGAAGAGTTGCTTTTGTTACTAAAGACTTTGTGCTAAGAAGAACCCGTACTTGAACTATTATTTTTCCTTCCAAGAGTATTTATTAAGATTGTGGTATATTTTTGTCGTTATTTGGTCTTGTGCTAAGCCTTATATAAACATTCTTATTTTTATAATACTACTGTGTCGTGTCCATTTGTAGTGTATTCACTTTATTACTGTATGTGGTCATAAATGCTTAACGCACTGCCTCTGAGATAAGCCTGTCTGCTTTGCCAAGCTACCAAGGCGGTGAGCAGGGGTTATCTAAGTGTGTGATCCCCTTGCCCTGACTAGAAAAGGTGTGTCCCTATTTGTCAGAAGTGTATACCTCTGCCAACTAGAGACAGCCGCTTCTAACAGGCACCAATGAATATTGGTATCATCGTCATGGTGAACTAAAATGTATATTAAGAAATGTAGGTGCACCAACTTGATTTGTGACCCTCAGTTACGCAGACTACACATGGGATGACTTACATGACTTTTTGGGAGAAGCAAACGGTAACATTAAGGACATCAATGTCAAGACAGCAGGAGAACTTGAGCTTTAGATTCTGCAAATGTGTGTAGGTATGTTAACCATAGATTTCAAGCCATGTTCTCCTTCAGCTGCAAAAGAAAATACACCTCTTTAAGAAGTTACTGATTTATTTTTGCATAGAGAGTACCAAGCAAGAAGTGCTCCTATTTATATGTTTTTCTGGCTATAAGATACACCAAAATTTGGAAGAGGCACAGCTAGTCTGCACTTTTTTTCACAGAACAGTATGTTAACATGTACCATCCCAGAGACAGTGACAAAAAAGGCCTAAAACTGCAAGTTCTGCATTTTCAATCATGTGGATGTGGGAAGGACTGTCAGCGGAAATACAGAGCAAAAGGAAACTTACAAAAAATGTATTTTTGGATTACCAAAACCTGTCATTTTAAAAACCAGAGTCAACAGGTTTTTTATCCGCAGTGAAACATACACTTACTCAAAAATCACAGAAAAACATATACAACCTGAGAAGAACAGAGGCTTAGAAATATATAAATGACTACAATCCTGTCCTACTGAAAATGTGGAATGCCAATATGGGTATTCAATTGGTGGCAGGCTACTCCATAGCTGTTGCTCGTTATGTAACTTCATACATACAACCTGGGAAGACTGAGATGAAGGATATCTGGGAAAATATTTCTGCTGAAATGTCTTTAACAAAGAAACTGTACAGCTTCAATTTAAAGATGCTTTCACACAGGGAAATTGGATCCTATTAATGCTATTACCGGTTGAGTTCAGCTAGTTTCCATTCTAAGTTGAGAGGAATTGTTTGGGTGAGTCTAGGCCCAGCATGCACATGAAAGTGAGTTAACGCCTTTTCCTGAAATTCAGTACCTTGCAAAATGTGACCCAGAAAGCACAGACATTGTCAAAACAAACATGTTGGATACTTACTATCCAAAAAGGAGTCTACATCTTGAAAATGTATGTCTGTATGAAATACTTCAGAACTAGAGATTACGAAACAATGTCACAGAAAATATAGATGAGTTGGATGTGATGGTTGTTTGGTCAGGCACAGCAAAATCAGTCTAATTCACCTTAGAAAACTGAGTTGTCAGACTGCTGAAAAAAGAGAGTCTTCCTATTTGACACTTTTGCACCAGTTCAAATCTTGGTGTTCTGAATCAGAATTACTAGGAGAGTTTGACCTCTATAAAGGCTATTTCAATTCTGCAAAGGATACTATTGAGTGTTCAGCATTTCCAAACTATGTGAACAGGTTACATGATGAACCTGAACCTCAATAAAACAAATGCTGCTGAGGTAGCTAAGGAGAGTTTGCAGAGCAGCCAAAGTTCAGGTTGTGAAAGTAAGATCCACCTAGACAGCCAGTGATTGAAAATGAAGCTGCTACTGCAATGAATAAGGTGGGCACTGCAATGGAACCAGCAAGACAGGAAACACATCATTTGGAAGACTTAGTTGACCAACTAATGATGAGGAAACGCAAATTTAAGGAGGTGAAAGCAGAATTTCAGCATGGATTGCCCCATGACAGGAAAGAGTGTGCATGCACATCATTTAAGTCTATATTGTTGTATTTCACTTGGCAAGCTGGTACAGGTAAAAGCTTTTTAAAATACGTTCTCACTGCTCTCCTACCGAAGACCACAGACTAATTTATCATTTGTAGTTACAGCACCCACTGGATCAGCTGCACACAATATCAAAGGGATTACATAACATCGACTTTTGATGCTGCTTGTGGAACATGACAACAAACTGGAATACAAAAATATATCCAGTGAAGCTTGCTATGGAGTGTTGAGAGTGCTTAACAAGTTAAAGCTATTATCAATGAAGTAAGCATGGTCTCAAACTTGATGCCTGCTTTTATACATCTGAGAATGCAACAGACTCTAAGAACAGAACCCAATGTCTTATTTGGAGAAAACACTTATTTTCTAAGATCTACTGCAACTTACGCCTGGAGTATATCTGAGATGGGGATGGTTCTCAACATAGTTAACATTTTGTATACATTGCATTTGGATCTTGTGGCCTCAGTTAGATATAACCAAGAGGATAGGTTGTCTGAACATATAATATTACATGGGGGGGGGGGGCACATCATGACTGCATCTTGGCCCCTTATTTATTTATCTTGTATGTTAACAAATTGGGGCCGAAGTTTTGTAGGGCTTATAAGGATGTACCAAGGGTAGGTTCTCCACTTATACCGGCTCTTCTTTATGTAGATGATGCTGTCCTAATTTTGAGGACATCGGTAGGGCTCCAACATCTGGCAAAGCATTTTTTATCTCTTACGAGCTCTTTGGATTTATGCACCTACTTTTCACAATCTCATACTATGGTAGTCGGGAAAAGGAAAAAAACATAACAAATGTTATGGGGAAGGAACCAAACTCGTGAAGGTATCAATTTTTCTATATTTGGTGATCCTTTTTGATGATCAAGGTTCATGGATTCCTCAAAGGATACTAAAAAAGGAATGCCTTCACAGGTCGCTATTGCTATTTTAAAATTTTCTCACAGATTGGGGGCAAAGCCGGTTCAAGCACTTATTAAAGTATTCCGGGAAAAGTGCATCTCGGCAGCCAGTTACTGTAGTGCTATTTGGAAGTACACAGATTTGAAGGATCTGCAAATTGCAGAGAATACATTTCAAAATTAGTTATTATTTGTCCCCAGTCCGTACCTTCCTGTATCTTGCATGAAGAGCTGGGAATGGGGTATATTGCCAACCACTTAGCACTTGCACCTTAGCCTCTGTGGATTAGGAGTTGGTACATTAAGGATTTAGCGCTTAACCGAGCAGTGGCAAAGAACTACCTTTCTATGGATAGGGCTTTAGATGTCCCATGGCTCAAATATTTAAAGAGTGGTATGGGTGAATTAGGACATCTCGCACTCTGAGAACCTAAACAATATAACCAAAAAAAGATATGATTTGGGTGAAAGAGCATTTTCTTCAGCTTAGGTGCAAAGAAAGAGAGGCACATGAACTCACCAAACCTACTGGGCTGATCATATATTTTATTAAAAACCTGTCCATACACGGAGCCCAATTTGAACTTAGTCACATCTCTCCATCATCAGTGCTTATTGAGCAGATTTAGGTTAGGTCTGTGACATTGGTCCCTGGTGGTCCCACAGGGGAAACATAAGGTGTCTGAAATTGGACCCTGTTCATGTGACAACTTTTTTCCTCAAGATACTATGGGTTTTATTATGTTTTGTTACAAATTTACAACTATTTTGTCCTTGTTAAACGAGAAGTGTTTTAGTTCTTTCAGACCAGCTATGGTGTACCTGCAAATATTGCCCAGCCCTGTTGTCTGTTTTAGTGTTGTTAGTTTCTGATGGTTAGAGGGGGTGCATAGAGTCAGGAGAATGTGCCAAGTTAAATTATTTCTTTCCATTATTAACTTTTTGGAAACACAGCTGTCTCTGTTTTTGTTTAAACTCCATTTTTATTGTATTATGCATGTTTAATGTTTTTTTATTTGCTTTTATGATTTTATATTTAACCAAATAAAGCTTTTGAGATGGTGAGGATGACAGCCTCTGTTCAATCAAAACACTGCTTCACAATAAAACTCTGAATTCTTTGGAAAGCATTGGAAATGTTGATATTTGGTTAAACTTCCAATGCAAATAATTTCTTGGGAATATGCGACAAGCATATGACATTGAATATGGTAATATTCTGAAGGATATTAGAGTAGGTGTTCATTCAAAAGAGGGAAAGCATTTGCTAGAAAGTCATCTTCTTTAAAAAATCGGTTCCAATGAAGAAGATGACAGCAAGCTAATGTTCACTTTAATTCAAGTAGGAGAACTAACTGTGTACCTAATGCTTACACTAGCAGGCATGAGCCTCTCTCAAAACAGAATTGGTGGAATTAACGAAAAAGGGAATTTTGGAACGGACAGCCATAGACAAAATGGAACACCAGGGAGTCACAGTATTCCTAGATGTAAAATTGCAAAGACAAGTGGATTCATTGGAATAATCTGTTTCATAAACTGCAGCACTAGCGGAATGTTTACTTGTATGCAAAACTGTAGAGTAAATTTGTGTCAAAATGCAAATGTTGAGGGAGGACTAGTTAATGATGCCATGGGTAAAGTTATTGATTTCATTTACTTTCCTAAAAGGAGTGAGGTGGAATACCTAGCAATACAATATTATCAGATTGCTGGCGTAAAGCAGATTGGAAGGTCCGCTGCTTGTGAAAGACTTATTTGTTCACAGAACATGTTTTACTTTCTCTGGCATACACTGTTACTATTCATAAATCTCAAGGTTTGTGTGTAGATGCAGCATTTGTTAATATTGGCAGTACAGTGTTTAGGGAAGGTATGTCATATGTAGCCTTATTTTGAGTTTGGACATTGACCTGTTTGTATTGAGTTCTATTTGATGATAGCAAAGTAAATTCATATCCAAGTTGTGTGAAAGAATAAAACCAATTAGAAAGTCTTTATGCTCCTTATTCAGGACAGTAACTAGTTTATAAAAAATGTTCCATCTGTCCAAAGCGAAAGCTTATAAAGGAGTGTAGTAATGTTGAAAAGAAGGAAAAGAAGAACACTGAAGTTATTAAGAAAAAAATTGACAATGATGAAGATATTGTTGGTTACCAATTGTCAAATACTTCTGCCATTAATTGCTATGCTAATGTTGGTCTAAACATACTCTTTACATTATCTCATGTTGCTTATGCAATTAAACAGAAACAGAAGATGTATTCTGCAATATGTGTTTTGTTACAACGTCTGCGTAGTGACAGAACTAAAACACATTTTGTGCCACACATTGGAGACCTTGCTGATAAAAGTAGTGGATCTGTACAGTTTAGACCAAACACTGAACAGGATGCATAAGAGTTTTTAGTGGTGATCGATGCAGTTATAGAAGAAGAGGAAATACCTATAGATGAATTATTTGGACTTACTTCCTCATGATACCATGAATATGAAGATTGCTCATTCAAATCAAGTAAAGAAATATTTATTTAACACTACCAGATTGCAAAACTGTAACTTTTGATGGATTGTTCAAACAAGCTACACAAAACAATACCTGCCCAAATTGTTGATCAGATCGTATGTCAACACCACGTGTACAAAGAAGTGGCAAGTATCTTATTTTAATGCTATAATGATGCAGCGCAGACTGCAGTAAATTGGAAACAGAGATTACAAACTTCACAGCAGGACACATATCTATTTATGGAAAAATGTATACTACAAGGGCCATCATATTTCATGAAGAAGAATTACATCTGGTCACTACACTATTTTAAAAGTAAAAGTGGATGGACAAAATTTAATGATAGAAACCTCTAATTCAAAGACAGACTACTTTTTAATCTACAAAATTCTTATCTTTTGTTTCAGGAATCATACTTTTAAGGAGGATTAAGGTTGGAAAAGTGGTATAGTGTATTTGTACTAGATCCATTATCAGTATTTATGATATCATTCGGGTGATGTATTTATAAGGCTTACCATAAGCTGGTGTGCCTTAAATATCTATTAGTAGTTTGGATGACAAGGGTCTCATTTTCAGCATACAGTGTCTTAATTTAGTAGTGCAAGTATAGGTAAAACAAATGTTGAAAGAAAATTGAAGTGAGTGCAATGCACACTGTTGCAAGGGGTGTAGCTTGGTCAGTAAGATTGGGGGAAGGGGGTGGGCTTCAGATTTTCCAACAGTTATGCTGGCATATAATGTTAGAATAAATTATACAACAAGCAGGATGCATGAGAGGTTCTAAATGGGCAATAGAAAGGGAGCAGAATGCAGATTGGTAAGGGTACTAAGTGAGGGAAAACACAATATTTTGTAAACTAACTTCATTTTTGAAGACCTTCAAAGTAGAGAGAGGGAAAGTGTGTGTGCATTTGCTTATTTGTATGTAAAACTTTCTGGTGAGATCTTGTGAGATCCAAACATACCTAACCGCACCTGACTAAAAGCACCTGCACCCAACTATTTACCCGAAAATATATTTATTAAGGGGGTAACACCCCAAACACCTCCCCCTGAAGCTACCCCTCTGACTGTTGCTTAATTGAGTAATATTGTGCAGTTATGTTTATTTTCCCTGCAATCTTTATGAGTGCTTTTCCCCCCACTGTTCAATTTCTTCTATAGTACATCATTTATGGTGTAGGAGTAATTCACCTGAGAACCATAAAAAGGGAACATGAAATGCTTATTTATATTATAACATACCTTTCCAGCATGAGAAATGTGTACTCATTTGTGGTATGCATTGTTGAAATTGGAAGTTTATTTTTATTTGTTTTAAATTGTAACACTAATTCATATTTTTCTTTTGGTTTTAATGCAGATCAATGGCACCATTTATTGGAGTAATGTAGTTTGCTAATTAGTTTCTTCCATAACATTGCACATTCAGGATGATCCAAAGTACAATTAAATTCAGACTCACTTATACTACTATATAGACACTCAAACACTGAGAGATATTCACACACCAAATCACACACTGATACACACATCAGTACAGCCACTCTCATACCCAGCTACACACCAATACAGCCACTCAGCTACTCACACACCGATACAGCCACTATCACACCCACATACACTGACACAACTACTCACATAGCCACATACACACCCATACAGCCACTCACACCCCCAGTCAATCACCCATACAGCCAGTTACTCACCGACACAGTCACTCATGTAGCAATTCACTCTCCCATACAGCCATTCATGCAGCCACTCATTTACCTATATAACCACTCACACTACCATTCACTCACTCACAGACCCACTCTCACCCATACAGCCACTCAAACACCCACTCACTTACCAATACAACCACTCACAGATACTCACTCACCTATTCAGCCAGCCACAAGGCTACTCACTCAACCATACAGGCAATCACACAACCACTCACTCACCCATATAGCCAATCACACAGCCACTCAATGACCCATATAGCTGGTCAGTCTCCCATATAGGCACTCACACACCCATTCACTCACCCATACAGGCACTCACACACCCATCCAGCCAATCCCTCGCCCATACAGCCACTCATTCACCCATACAACCACTCACACAGTCACTCACTCACTCATACAGGCACTGGCAAAGCCATTCACCCATAAAGTCACTCACTCATCCAGACAGCCATTCACTGCCAGTAGGAAAGTGCCCTTTTGTATGGTTACCCCCAACTTTTTTCTCTGTATGCTGTGGTTTTAGAACTGGAAAGGCAGTGGGACCTGCAAACCAACCCCAAGTGCCGGTGCTCTTTCCCTTAAAAGGTAAAGGTGAATTGGTACACCCAATTGTCAAGATGCTTTAACCCCCCCTTAACAGTCCCTAGCATATGGTACCAGTGGTACCCATGGCAAGGATTTTTGAGACGTCACCAGGGCTGCAGTACTATTTGTACCACCCTGATTGACCCAAGTAAAAGTAAAGTCTGCAGGGCTGCTACCGCAGCCTACTGAGCAACTTATCTGCTCGTGTCCGACCCTGCACACATTATGTGTGTGGCAAGGTCACTTCACTGCCTTAAGGTATCTTAGACACCCCTAGAGTAGGCCTCCTAAAGCCCAGGAGGCAGGGTGCATTATCTTAATGGTGAAGGAATATATGTACAGACATATATACCTCTAAAGCAACCTTGCCCCTCATGTTTACTGTAAGTCACAGGCAGTCAGTCAGTCAGTAAAACTGTATCCAATCTAATTAAATGACATTGATCATAAAAGTATACCCTTTTAAAAAGAAGCAGTTTAAACATCCTCTTATAGAGTTAATAAACTAATGATAAAAGGGAGCCTTTATGACTCTACCAAAATAGACTTCAAGTAACTCTGGGCACATTATTTATTCATACAGCAAATCTTACCCTGCCTTCTTCCATTTAGTTAATAAAAACATAAAACACATTTAAAAAGGATGACCTATTTCTGATTATACAAACATATATAAAAAACAAAAAATAGCAATAGTTTTATTTATATTATTAAAAACTCAAACCTAAGAAACATGATTACCCTTCCTATTTACAATGAGACTTTATGGGAGACAATTGATTAAAACTGACAACATTTTCCTTTATAAATTGCGTCTTATACACAGGTAGGCACACAAAAAGGATGCCACACAGAGTAGGGATCACAAAGCTTCTTTATAAAAAGAAGAGCAATTCGACATTGGCTAAAGTTGTACTGTCTTAGGAATGGTACAATACATCAGGGTCTCTGTAATATTTAAAAAAATGAAAAAATCAAGGTCAGATTGCATTGATAAATTATCATAGGGACATTAGTCCCGATCACTATGATGGTATTACTTACTGGAAAGGTCAGCATCAAAGGAATCAAATTGGTGCGAAATCTTAAAAGAATAAACCTGTGTTGGGGGTTATTTACTTTCTCTAGATAAGAGTATTCCCCTTCATTTATGCAAGGAATCTGGTGATAGGAATTTGCTACTGTTTTTACTCGATATCTCTCCTTCCTAGCATAGTCTGCCTTAGTCAAGAACAAGGATTTAAGTTTCTTTTTTGGGAATTTGGAGCAAGAACCTGGGCTTGTATACAGTTCCGGGATATATAATGTGGTGTATAATGTGGTCTTAACGTAGTCTAGCCTAGCAATTTTATGTGCATTGTCTAATGACAAGCAATTCTGTAAGATGGTCTTGTTGACATCCACATTATTTCTTCTCCAAATTGAATACCACAACATAATCGGTGCAAGTCTTATTGTGTCTGTTATGTAAGGGAAACCAAATGCTAAATGGCAAACATAATTCGAAAATGATGCGGGAAGAGATGTGAGCCTTTTTAAAAAAAAAAATCCTCTATCTTTTGAATGGGGTCTATTAGAACCATGCCCCAACAATCCAGCCCCGTACGTTGTTACTGAAATTTCTTTTCCATTGTAAATCTTCCTTATCGTCCCTATATATTTGGATCCCAGTTTTTTTCCAAAAACTGGAATTGCAACCCAAGTTCTCTCCATTGTTGTGGCCCTGAACTTTACAATTTGCACCAGGATTGTTTATTGTCAAATAAAACTCCCAAATAGGAGAACGTTTACACTATTTCTAATTTTCTAGTCTCTATATAAAAAGATGGTAGCCTATTGGGAAGTAAAGCACCCGACACCATAACGAAAGATTTAGGCTCAATAACTTTTAGGTCTAGTGATGACATAAACCCTACATAGGCATGTATTAGGTGTTAGAGCGCAACACCCGTTCTGGCTATTAGGACCGCATCATCCGCATATGCCAGGATTGGTATTGAGGCTGTCCATAGGTTATATATATATATAGAGAGAGAGAGAGAGAGAGAGAGAGAGAGAGAGAGAAAGAGAGAGACAGAGAGAGCGCGAGAGAGAGGAAGAGAGATGTATCAAAGTGTCCTTCTCACCACATACATTTCACATCATGACCCCACTGATCTGCCTCGACCATTTTACAAATGACAAATCTGTCTGGCCTTTCACAGTATAGCCCCATGTACCTGTGGAGAAGCGTGGCTCAATGGTTAGAGCGGCAGACCCTGATGCAGACGTCTGGCCCAGGACCAGGGTTCAATTCCCGCCTCGGCGGCTCTTGGACACAATTTTCCCGGACCTGATAATTCTCGCCACGGTGCCTAGTCTAATCATGGGTCCCACTATGTGACTCTGGGCAATAGCTTGCTTAATCTCCACAACGGCCCCAGCAGCGCTTGGATGCCTGGCTTCACCTTGGGGGTGCCCAGGAGTGGACATTTCACAGGAAAGCCAGGAAGGGTTCCACAGCAGTATAAATACAGCACTACGAGACCTCCAGGTAGAAGGCGCTATATAAATACAACACATTTACATTTACTTAATGTAATTAGTCTGTATTTTTAATTATTAACTTGGTTTGTGTCCTGCTGTCTAAAGGGCTAAGCTGCAGTTTTAGCAGTAAGACTTCTTTCCAATTTTGTGTTTTCCTACACTTGGTAGAGCTTGAGGGGACTGCCTATGGTCATTGCTATGACATCATTCTGGCGGGTTGGTCATTTTGGGTGAACTCCTTTCAGTGCATGACATCTAGTGGAAGTTATGGATGTTTGAGTATGCTTCTCTGGTAGGGTACTAGAATGTCTTAAAGTAAGAGTTATATATACTAACATTTTGTATTTGGTTTGCATCACAAAAGTGTTGCAAATAGGTGCAATATGCTAATTTAAAATTTCCCTTCCAGTGCAAAGCTGGTTTTGCAGTGGAAACTCACAGGAGGTAAAGCAGAGCCTAGTGCTACTTTGCATTGCTTAATATTATTATTATTATTACACTTATTAAGCGCTCAGCTACCCAACAGGGTCTCCCGGCACTAGACAGTGCTTAGGGTCACAAGGGTGTTGTATGGGTGGTAAATAGGCATGCACATTTTTTTAAACAAAATCATATCTACTACAAAAGTGCACTGGGTTTTACACGGAAAAAAACTGCTGTTTGACACTGGCATTTGAGGAGAGATGCTTTTATTTCTCCAAACTTTTCTGGTTTTGCATGTGTGCTGCACTATACAGCACACATACAAAGTAGGAAAAGATTACACGTTAGTCTAAGCATAGTATTTTGTACTGGAGAGGTACCTTTCAGGTACTAAACCTATGCTAGACTCACGCAGATACCCTAGCACTAGAATGAGGTGGTGTGTGAATGGAGCTTGGCAGCCTGACTGAACACAAGTCCTTGAGAGAGAGCAGAACAGTGCCATATCTCTGTAGATCTGACGCTTTACTGCTCTCTATCTCACTTGCATAACGCAGCGCAACACCAACTTTGGTGGCCGCATTGCATTGCAATGCATTTCAGTAAATATACCTTTGATTTGGGTAACAATAAACATCTGTTATTCAGCGCCAGGACACCTTCGGGTAATAGTGCAGTTTACAAATACACCTGTTATGTCACCTTGAATATTGTGCCCTAAAATTGTTTAAAAGCATTCCCCAAAATGAGTTAATAATAGAAAATCAACACAGCTGGATATTGTGTTTGTTAAAAATATTAAGGACACCATAATTATGTTAAACTATTTTATTAACGTATGCCGACATACTACCACTTCTAGTTGTAGGAGTAGTTCTATTTGGATGCTCTCCTCCTATTCTTCCCTGTCAACTCTGAACATAACGCATTTAAAGCTAGTACAATTAGGACATAGGCTCAAGAGATGTTATTTAATCTCCTGCACTACTTCCCCCCTAACATAGCCCTTCCTCTATTGGTTTACATTTCTATGGTCATTATGCTATGTTCATCAATAGTTTTTTTTAACTGGAGCAGCACCATGGTGTTATTTCTGTGAAGCTATGTGAGCCACAGGTAAAAATGCTACTTGCTTCAATTCTCTTCGCTTAGTGTGGCCTCACAAGAAAGGCCCGGAGACTTCACAGGGGGAACTGTAGCTCATGTTCTCCCTCTTCATGTACTTTTCTTGGTCAGATATGTATCTATCGTGGACTGAAAGGAGCGAGTAAATTGCGTGAGGCAGAGGAATAAAGTCAACCCTGGTGGTCATCCTTGTTTGGCTGGTGACTTTCTCTGCTGAAAGCGTTGTTGATGGCCCTGTTGTAGTCCCTATACTCTAGGATAACAACCTCCACCAAGGAGGATGGAGTATGTTTAAGATGTGGAGAAACATGAGGTGTGTGTCCTGACTTCTTTCAGGAGCATGTGCAATATTCTGCTTCAGCTCAGTTAACAGGAGCTGTGGATGACTGCCATCAAAACAGTTCCTTGCACCTGAGACATGCTAGATGTGGGCATTACTGATGTTTGTCAAATCGCTGTTGGAGCTGTTCTTGAAAAGTGTGTGAGACTACCTGGAACATGTCTTACTCCAGCAGTAGTTTCATTTTTAACATTTTAAACATGTCCACCTAGATTTGTGATATCAAAGAGTTAATGGTGATTGTACAGGTGTACCATCATTGTTTTTGTTTTATATTCAAATGTTGACTATATTAACATGTATTTAATGTTTCCAAATATTATGTCAGTATTGCATTGTTGGGGTGTATTGATGTTTATGGATATTAATAGGATTGTGATTGTTTCTTCAATATTGTATGTTTTTTCAAATCGTTGTACTAATTTTCAAACTCGATACAATATTTTGCATAGTATATCACATGGGGGTAAGTAACCAATGGGAGGATAGTGTTCAAGAATGAAAATGTTTGGAAAGCAAAACAAATGCTCTTCATTGCCAGCCTGCACTTCATTAGGTGTCATGAGGGGTGCAGTTTGTTAAATTATTGGCGATGGGGGACTCTATTGGGCCAAGCAATATGCAGTGAAAGTGGATTTGAAGAAAGTCCTCCGACAGAATGGGCTGGTTGTGAAATGTCTTGAATGAAGCAAAATGTGCTAGTTCCATAATTCGACTACGTATCTGATGAGATACATCCAAACATAATTGTACAAACTATTGCCAAGGATCGTGGATATACTTTAAGCAGTCATCTTTTGTTTTCCAAATGAAGAGATACTTGTCATTTTGTGCAGCCAGTTTCTAAATATGCTATTTCTTTGGCCTTGCACTTTTGTTTTGCTGTTCAATGTAGTGTATTTTCAATACATCGAACAGTTAGAAAATTCGACCATGCTTGTCATAATGTTAGCCAAATAGTGCATATGCATTTCTTTTTCAAACCATCGTCCATGAGTCTAAATTTCAATGAACATCAATTCTTCTGAAAGACGGTGTGCATCTGTCAGAGGTACTAGAAGAGGGAAAAACAACACGATTAACAAAACTGAACACAGAATGATGAAGGCAGTACCTTCTAATTGCTGCTCAGTGAATCAAATCGTCTGCCAAAGGTATCATCTGCCACGATAAAGAGTATAGTACGCAATAATGGAATGTGGTCTTAATTAGTAGTTTCGCCATATTGTAAAATATGTGGATGTCCCTATGTTGTAACGCATCATTTTACAGAGTACATCCTCTGCAGATTTCTGATCTGATCCATCTGTAGCGTCCCATAAATTGCCACACCCATACATCAGATGGCCCTCTTCTGCTATTTACCAGTGGTGATTTAGGAACAACGTTAGACTGTTCTACTTTATAAACTCAAGTGACAGCATCCACATGTGATATTAGTGCTTGAAACAGAAGTGCAACTGTGTCATCCTTGTTTTATTCATCCAGTCTCTTTTTTTATTTTTCTTTATTGAAAAATAGGCATGTAAACAATCAAAGCACAACATTACTCAGATGATCCGTGGAGCACATTGATAGGGCATTAGTAGCTCATTGCACAGCACATTATAAATGTCATCAGGAGTCACATGCTATACAACTTCAGCAGCACCCTCATCTCCGCTTCCAGCTGGTTCACATATATCCCCTCGAAAAGTGTTCCAAAACCCCCATATTTGTGACCATTTCGTCAGACACCCCCTAGAGGCATAAATAGGAACTTCCGTCACCATACATCAGTCCATGTCCTTGGCCCAATCGGCAATGCTGGGTGGGTTCGGGGCCCTCCATAGACGTGCAATATTTCGCTTGACCACCATGAAGCCCAAAGCCACCCAAATTCTATACTTAGTGCTGAGGTCCGTGGGGTCCCAAATATTCAATAAAATCACTTTGATGTTACATTGTATCTGTTGTCCCAGTGCCTCCTCCATCAGAAGTGCCAGCCCCTCCCAATATTTCTATATTATAGCACATTCCCACAGAGTATGAATAAAGGTACCCTCTACGCCCACAGTGTTGTGCACAACTGCTGTCTTTGGCGTAGCCCATATGAAAGAATGAGGGTCCAGACAAATATGTTCTGTGAAGGATTTTCAGTTGGACCAATCGGAATCTGGAGAAAATGGCGACCTCACGTAGAGATGCCACCGCAGCCCGCCACTCCTCGTCATCCAGCCCAGCCACGTCATGGTCCCATTTACTTCTAAGGAGGATCAGGGGATCGAGCATGTTATTAATGAGCTTCCTATATATGAGAGATATAGCCTTCTCAGGCAAATCGCCATCCAATAATCTGTCCTCCAGCAGAGAGGACGCAGGGAGGTCAGCCCCTTTATGGAGAGCTGCAAGCAGAGTGTGCCTGATTTGGAGATGGTGAAACTGTTCAGAGTTGGCCATTTTGTATTCTTGCTGCAGTCGGGAGAATGGTATGACCTCGCCTGATTTCCATTTGTCCCCAAATCTGGAGATACCGATGACCTCCCATTTATCGAACCCCTGGGAATGCGACAATCGACCCAACCAGTCACAGTACCCGAGTGGTGTGGCCCTGGTGAGCTTACCCACCCAACCCAGGCTTCTAGCAGCGTTTTTCCCTACTTGCACAGCATGTTTAGTTGGACCAGACAGGGCGGTTGTCGGAGATTGTCTATACAACGCCCCCTCGAAACACCTCCTGGGAGGAGCCATCGGTCTATCCGAAAGGCCGGGTCATCGTGCCGTCTATATCTGAATTGATTGATAGCAACAAGCTGCGAGGCCCAATAATACCTTTTCTTTTCCAGAAGCCCAATGCCACCGTCAAACTATCCCAACGTGAGTTTTTGCGTGGCGATGCGGGGAGGCTTACCCTCCCATAGTAATTCCCGCACTAAAGACTCTAGTTCCTTGAAATACGATGCCGCAACAGAAATAGGCGTGTTCTGCAGCACATACAGAATTCGGGGGAGGGACATCATCTTAACTAATGTCGCATGCCCCAGGATAGTTAGGGGAAGCGACTTCCAGTGCTGCACTTCAGATTTAAGATGTGCTAGCGGAGGCCGAAGGTTAGTCTCATAGAATCGAGACAGGTCTTTGGATACCCAGATTCCCAGATATTTAAACCCTTCCACAGCCTCTGTTAATTGGCAACCCCAGGGAAGTAGAGCACAGATTTGGACCAGTTGATCCTGTATCCCGCGAATCTACCGAAGATGTGAAATATATCCATTACCACGTTAAGTGACTTTACTGGGGAGGCTAGATAAAGCAGGATATCATCCGCATACAATGATATGAGGTCCTCCTAGCCATGACTCCATCTCACGCCCCTGATAGCAGGGTCCCGACGGATCCACACCGCCAAGGGCTCCAAGGCCAAGAGGATCGGTGACAGAGGACAGCCCTACCTGGTGCCCCTATCCAAAGAAAAAACAGGGGATTTCCGATTATTGACGACCACCTGCGCCAATGGTTGGCAATATAAAAGGCGCACCCATTTAATAAATTCCAGGCCAAATCCTAGCTTGTGGAGCACTGCAAACATGTATGGCCATTCAATGGTATCGAAGGCCGATGCAGCGTCTAGGGACACCACCACAGCATCCTCTCTAATAGTATCTGACCTGCAGAGTACACCTTGTAGTCGGCGGAGATTAAGAGATGTGTTTCTTGCCGGCATAAACCCAGACTGGTCCGGTGGATCAGGGTGGGAAGAACCTGCAACAGACAAGTGGGGAGAACCTTTGCGAGGATCTTAGCCTCGCAATTGAGCAGCGAAATAAACCTATATGAAGAACACTGATCTGAGGGCTTGCCCGGTTAATGGATGACATTGACAGTAGCCAGTCTGTGGTCTTCAGGAAGAATGCCAATCTCTTTACCCTCCTGTGGTCCTCGGGAAGAATTCCAATCTCTTTACTCTCCTGGTACATGTCCGTGAGATAAGGGGCAGTCATGTTTGCAGTCAGCTTAAATAATTCTATGGGGATCCCACTGGGACTCGATGCTTTACCCCCACATAAGTCATGGATGGCTATCTCAACTTCAGTCATGGTGAGGTCACACTCCAGATCGGAGCTGTCCTCTGCAGTAAGAGCCGATACATAAATATCGCGGGGTGGAGATGAAGCCTCTTCCTCTGAATAGGTTGTGCGGGAAGTATATAGGGAGTGGTAGTGTTCTCCAAACATATCCGCAATGTCTTGTGGTGCGGTAACACGGTAATGCTGGTCGGTGGCAATTTCAACCACTACGTGCCTCGCCCCATCTCTGCGGTCCAGCCACACCAGAAGCTTGCCTGCCTTATCGCCTACGTCATAGATCCTGCTAGGAGTCGCCCTGTAATGTGCTTTAGCTGAGTCAGTGGCCAAGTCAGAGTATTCTTTCATCTTAATACGGAGCTTGTGACTCGACTCCTCCGAGTCCTGCGTATGGATTGTGTGTTCTAAGACCAGGACCTCCCCCTTTAAGCGCACCAGATCTGCAGTTTCCTCCTTGCGTTGTCCAGCAATCTGCCCCAACTCTACCCCCTGAATTATAGTTTTCTAGGCTTCCCAAAGGGAGACAGATAAACTGATCGAACCCTGGTTCACCTGAAAATAGAGGATACATTTGCTCAGTACTTTATCCCTAATGAAGGGAATAGTAAGATACCAGGGGTTAAGCGGTGCCACCCAGCCAACCGTGGTTTCCCCCACTTCCACCCTGCACAGCACGGGCGAGTGGTCCGAAATCCCCCAAGCCAAATGTTGAATATCTTTGACATTGTGGATCTGCTTTGTGAGTGTAAGTATATAGTCTATGCGCGATATGCAGCGATGGGGCCCTGGGACATGCGTATATTGTAGATCACTGGGGGGTAGACACTTCCAGACATCCACTAGACCATAGCCCCCAGAAAATTATGTATGAGTTTGTGTGATGTCAGCAGGTCCTTTTGGGGCCATCGATCCAGGGAATCAGAAACAATGGAATTAAAATCCCCCCAATCAACAATCTCCAGTCCGGCAGGTTCAGGAGAAGATCACCAAGGTCAATAAATGCCTGTGGGTGTAAACCCGGCGGAATACACACTGATACCAGGTTAAGGGCAGCCCCCTCCCATACCCCTGACACTGCCACAAACCAGCCCAGGGGGTCCGTATGAACCATAGTGACAGTCAAGGGGAAGGACATACACACTAAAATGCCCACCCCTCGGGAACCAGAGCCAAAGGCGGAGTGAGCAACCATCTGGAATCCCCACCGAGACAGGGCCTTACAACCGTTACCCAACTTCTGCAAAAGAATAACATCAGGTGAGTGTCATTTCAGGAACTGGTGAACCACCCCTCTTTTAATTTTATCTCCCAGCCCATTTACATTCCAGGATAACAAGTTGAGTTTCTGTTTATGCATGGTACCCATCACTCGGTGTCAAAGGTGCAAGGTACCCCAGTGAGGAGCACATCAAAGGGGAAAAGGGAAGGATGTCATTGCTTTCTTAAGCACTGTAGCCGATGAGAACATTACAAACACCTCATCTGTCCCATCCTGCTCTCGAGACCAATCGGAGATAACATGCATGAACAAAAATAACACTGAAATCAACACACAACTACAATCACCTCCCGCCCGGCCCCAACCCAGCTTCCGAGAGCCCCCTCACCCTGCCTCCCGTTGGAAGAGGTGTGGGGCAGTGGCCAGGGCAACTGACACCGTAACCCAGGAACTCAGGGTTCAATCCCTGGTGCCGACGGCATATCAGCCCAGCACCATGAGACTCTGGGCAATAGCTTGCTTAATCTTCCCAAGGGCCCCCAGCACCTTGACACCTTCGGGCAATTGTCCGCGCTTTACAAATACTGGACATTTACATTTACACTCCCTGCTCGGCGGTAACAAAACCTCCCGCCCCCCAAACTAGGAGAGTGCCTATCGCCCACCCTTCCAAGAACTTACGGGTTCGTGCAGCCGAACCGAGCACCCGTCCCGGAGTAATTTTGTCATACCAATATCTACTTTAAGGCCTAACATGTTTAGGCTAAGAGCATCGGCAAGGGCCCAATATACACTCCTCACTGCCCATGGAGTGAGCAGGGGAACATGAAAAGTTTAAGAAGATAGGGTCGTCAAAGTCATATACGACATTCAAACTCCAGGCGACAAAAGTCCAACGCAGTTCTCGGGGGCAGCTGCATCCCCACAGCCCTCCATCCACCCAAACACCTTCCACCTCCCTAAGGGAAAACATACAGGCCAGTTATTCGGCACTACCCATCGCCTTATTCAGATCTCGATGTGGTGAGCCGCCCCCAGAAGCTCAGGCATCACCGTCTCTCCTCACATCCCACACAGGGGTGTTGCAGCGGCCCGCCGTGTGCAATCCCTTCAGCCAGTCCAATGGCTCTTCCGGGGGGTGAAGAACCAGGATTTCCCCTCCGATTCCACCCTCAACTTGGCCAGGAACATCATAGCATATTTCAAGTCCTTGTCGCGGACCACCTTCTTCACTTCCAGGAAACTTCATCGTTGCACCTTGAGGGTGAAGTCCGGGAAGAAAGTGATGTGACTGTTTTGGAATTCCACCAGCGGGGCGGAGGGGCACACTGCAAGATGACATCCCTGTCGCGGAAGTTGAAGATCCTGGCAAGAAGTGGTCTGGGGGGGTCTACAGGCTTTGGTCAGCCTCCTGGCACCCGGTGCACTCGCTCCACTGAGAAGAAGTTGGAGTGATCAACTCTTCTACAAAAAGGTCAGCAGATGGCCCCTCCACCCATTCCGCACCCCAATTATACGGACGTTGTTGCGCCTGGAGCGCTCTTCATAGTCATCCAACTGCACTTCCAGTTTCATAGCGTGCTTTTTCAGATCATCTACCTTTCTCTGCAACTCTGACTTATCTTCTACTAGTGAGGTCGCCTTGATTTCAACATCCTTTTATCGCGAGTTCATTGAACGCATATCTTCCCTGATAAGAGAGACTTCAGTGGACACTGTGTCAATACGTGACTCCAAGGACGTTCGGACGGTGGTTATGGCTTCATGAATGTCCTGCAAAGTTGGTTCCTTTGTCTTCACTACAGGCTCAGATTTGTCAGTTGCAGTTAATCATCCTTTTGGGCTCCAGCTGGGACCCCCCCTCCCATGCATATTTCGTCAGTTTGGCCTGGAAGGCAGCTTTTGAACTGCGGCCCCCCCGCCATGATGTATACAAGTCTCTCTGATCAGGCTTACTTGCTACTGGTACTGAGAGCAATGAATAGCCAAAACGCTATTTTGACATTGATGCTGCATTATTGAGAAAGGAAGCTTATCTCATTTTAAAATTTGATAGTGCCTCCACGGATTGAATGGTATGACTGAATTATCCAGAGTGTAGTGTGTATACTACAAATCCCATAATACAATTCTTGAGCATTTGCAAAAAGATGGACTTTAGAGCGTTTTGATTGGGCAAAATCCCTTTTCCCATGAACAATAGCTCTCCAAACAGGAAGTGCTCTGGTTTGAGATGCCGAGTTGAGTCACAACTAGCATGGTGCATGATTTGAATATTCCTTCTCGTTTTTGAGTGAAAAGTAAGTCACTTTTTTGCCCCTGTGTTTGTTTGGTTAAAAATTACAATACTAAAAAACATACGACCGTATGCTTAAGAGCGCTTACGTTTGTACTTCTTATAGATAATACTAGTGAGGGAAAGCACGTCTGTATTTGAGCAAAAGGATAGTCCATTGCATCAAGAGTTTTAAATTGGTGAAGATGCGGTAAAGTAAGTCCGCTTGCTAATAGTCTTTTAAAGTGCTTCATGCATTTTGCCTGTTTGGATACATTGTTAAATGAGGACAATATCGTTTTTTCATTTGTAAAAAAAAAGAGTCTTCAAGGAACTCAGTCCTGCCCATACTCTGCAGTAAAAGTACATATCTTTTTGGTGCTTCGGGTTGTAAGTCGAGAGTAGAAGTAGATATATTCAATACTTTGGTTCTTTCTTTTCAGAAATTTATACTGGCAAAGTTAAGGGAGCCTCATAGGCAGTAACATAAATGAGTCCAGTGGCAAAAAAGCCAATAACTCTTGGAGTAAACGAGCTGGAGCGGCTGCTCCAAATCTAGAAAATAGGTACACATTAAGGGGCTGATTAGGATGGCGGTTAATCCGCATCCCCCGGGCCGGCGGAAGCCACCGCCGGCCTGGAGGATGCGGATTAACCGCCTCAGCCACATACAACACCCACCGCCAGATTAGGATGGCGGTGGGATTGAGGTTGGACCAGCGGCGGAGAGCAGGTCCGTCCGCCGCTGATCCGCGGGGTGGGGAGGGTCATTTGGTGACTGTGTCTGCAAGACACCGTCAGCCAAATTAGGATGTTCAGGGTGACATGCTTTTCCGCGGCGGCTTTTCCGCCGTGGAAAAGCATGTGGACTTTGGCTTTTGGGGGCCCGTTGCGGGCCTCCAGGGTGTCAGGGGGTGGGGGTTGCACATGGGGGGTACCTATGGTACCCCCCAACATTTTCATGCACAAAGCGGCAGGCACCGCGCGGTGCCTGCCGCTTTGTGCATGTAAATGTAAATCATGCATTTTTAACATTGAAGCAGCACCCGCTGCAATGTTAAAAATACAGGATGTGACCGCCAGGGTGGCGGTCACATCCTAATTTGCACGGAGGGACCGCGGCTGCCCCTGCGGACGGTCCCTCCACCTCTGGAGTGGCGGACGGACGAAGGTCCGTCCGCCATCCTAATCTGCCCCTAAGTTAGTTACATGTACAAGAGAGAGAGTCAGTTCCGGTTGACGCTGATTTTGCATCATTTGTTTTTTTTGTTTTTTGTGGAATATCCGATCCATTTATATGAAGCCCTGATGATAGTCCCAGTACTATTCGCCTGGGTCTTGAAACGCGTTGGCATTTTGGGAGGCATTTAGTTAATTCTGAATGCGGCGAGTGTTGAAGGAAACTATTGGATAAAGGATTGATACATTATTCAGATACTCTTAACGCTGGAGCTGGAATTACATATGTAGTTCATAACATTTGATATGTTCATGTTTATTACTAAATTTTATATATGATGTGAGTTTTTCTAAAAATTTGTTTTGCATCAGATTTATGTATGAATTCATTTGCTGATTTTGTCATGTTGCAAGCTGTTGCTAATAATTTTTTCACAGTTTCTAAGTCCATTTTTTCTTTAAGTGTATGTTATTGTGAATTGTATATACGTGTAAGTTCATGCGTGAATTTGATAAGTCTATGTTTCTATCTCAGTCCAATAAAAATAGTTTTGATTAACTTTAAAGAAACAGGAATGGTCGAATAAAAATTCCATTCGGACAGATAAAAGAGTTGACTGTTCGTTACTCCATGAGTAGTAGGAGTGTATGGTAGTACGGAGCCAGGTTTATTGCTTGGTGTTCTGAATTTTGAATAGCCCTATCTTGCCCCGGTCCTTTGGGCTTAACCCCGATAGGTTTTTATTTTTTTATTATTAACATCATTTTCCATAAGTAAATAGTGATTTTGACAGAGTTCCCTGTTGTAAAGCCCGCTTAGGAATCCAAGCTGCACCATTGATACAATCCCTGCTTTATCAGCCCATTCTTGCAGTCTCGCAAGGTGAATTCTCCCCAAGCTCTTTGCTGAAGAATCAATTTGGCAGCTCGGTCAGTAATAATTTTGATTTTAAAGATTTCTTTTTTTAAAGTGGAATTCTATAAGATAATTTCAGGACTAAGGAAGTGGTTGATGTATAAACATAAATTAAAACAGTCGACAATTGAATCCATGCTGAGAAATTATGTTTATAGAGGTCAAATGGTACCCTATCTGGTCCCAAGCTTTGATGAAATATGTTAACTTTCAGGCTCTTCCGAACGTCCTATACACAGAATGTTATATGTTTTGAAGTAATGCTGTGCAAAGCTCACAACATGCTTTTCCGTTAACTCTAGTTGCAATTCTATGCACATGGTACAAATATAATATTGTGTAACTATGTGTGTTTATTTTGAAAATTAGTTGCAAATTGTATAGTACAGGCCAGATTTACTAAGGATTTCAGGCCACTGAAAGGAATGCAGTGCGTTGCAAAGCATTGCAAAGAAGTAACCAGCAGCTACGATTCATATTTCACACACACATGCTATTTTGATGCTGAAAGTGAACCCTCACGCACATTTGCACTCTACCCCAGCTGATATATGCAAGGAGCAGCACAATGCTGCTTGATAAACATCTTTGCAGCTTAGAAATGGATGAACACGTCACACCAAAGTCCTCACAGTAAATTATTTGCACATCAGGCTTGCATAATCTGGTGTAATAACCATCTAATACAGGAGTAAGACACAGATTCTCATAGAAAATGCACTGAATATTCCCTAACCGAATCGCTAGAGTATTCACAAAGGTTCCTTGCATAGGTCTCACATAATCAGGAGAAATAAGGCCAATGTAATTTAAATTCCTCTCTTTCTCTTTTGCAAGGTGACTGTTCAGTAAGTGTGTGCATGTGCTGTGATATACCTGATCTGGATGGGTAGCGCCCAGTCATGAAAGCTGCTCTGCTTGGTGTGCACAGTGGAGCAGCAGAAATGTGATGAGTAAGCTTCACTCCTTCTTTTGCCAAGCCATCAATATTAGGGGTTCTGAAAAGGAATGCCAAACAATCAGGTTACAAGGCGTTTCATTGCAGCGGTAAAACATGTTTACAAGGAAGGAAGAATCACTTCTACAATCAACACAGCCTTCCAAAGGACATGTTGTAGGAGTATAGTTAGATTGGTGTCAAAACTACAGAAGAGGGGCAGACAAACTTCAGGGCACAAGTTTCAACCGCATACTTGACTATTCAAAATGTTTGACTGAATTAAAGGTAAATCAACACTCAAAAACCTGTATTCTATTTCCTAAGTACAAAGCAGTATCAACCTCCAGCACGCATAACAAGTAGTGGATATGTCACTGCGTTCCCACCTATATATTTGCAGGTGCTTCTGCTGCAGAGAAGATCACGTTCAGTTTTTACAATATCATTAAAACAGGTTAATTTACAAGTCTTACATTCTTAAAATCATTTTTTTTAAAACAAGTCAACTACAGATAAAAAAAATACCTTCATGTAAGAAAATATTGGAAATGTTATACATGAGTCGAAATGCTACAGTAATGACTAGATGTGACTGTTATTCACAATTTGGATAAAATTGTGACTTTTAAAAATCTTGATGGACACTAACTTAACGCTCCAGGGAACCCTTCTCCTGGTTACTTGTGGATTCTATAATCAACGGGGTTGGTCTTAGGTATGCCCATCCAAATCGTGAAACCACATTAAGAAAGTTCAAAGACTGTGTACCATAAAAAATATTTTTACAGCCATAACTTTGCCATACCAGTCTCAATTTTAATCTAACTTATTTTCAGCTATGTATTATGTTATTACAGTTCCTCATAATTGTAGCACCTTATACTAAGTGGCATAACTAGACCTTTTGCCACCCATTGTGGTAACTGCCGCCACTAAGAGCTGATGTGGATGGGGGAGTGCTGGTTATTCCTGCGTTAGCTCCCCTGTGACGGCCGCAGGTAAGAGCAGTGGGGAGGCTGCCGCCCCCAAAACACATGCTGCCCAGAGAGGACCGCAACACCTACCCCCCCTTGCTACGCCACTGCTTACATCTGTTCCATTTCAGTGTTCTTGAGCTAGATGATTAAATGCTCCATATCGCAGTTCTAGCACTAATGTGTTTTCATTCCAGTTTTATTCAAGGCTTCTGAGGATTTCTGCATCTATGGAAGACACTCCACCATGGGAATGGTACTTAAAGTCAAGTATAATAAATCCTGCAGCATGTTTTGTATTCCGCCAAAATATTGTTTCAAAAATATCGTGAGACAAACATTTTGTCAAAAATATTGTGATGCCAAAGATGTAAATGGACAGAATAGTTGTATAGCTTAAGGGTTATTTTGTTTACTTTCTGTAATTATTATGTGGGCTGTTGGGTTTGTAGGGGAATAAAGGGAGACGTTTTCAAATACTTTTTGAATTAAATATACATTTGTTAAAAGTGTTCATTTGTTAATAATCCAATTTTATTTAGGTATTTAATAATGCTTAAAATATGGTAATAATTTATGTATTTGTTAATTAGATAATGGTGTAACTTTTTGATTATTTTAATAATATGGATTCTATAATCAACGGGGTTGGTCTTATGTATGCCCGTCCAAATCGTGAAATCGCATGAAGAAAGTTCAAAGACCGTGTACCACCAAAAATATTTTTACAACCATAACTTTGCCATACCAGTCTCAATCCTAATCTAACTTATTTTCCGCTATGTATGATGTTATTACAGTTCCTCATAATTGTAGCACCTTATTCTAAGTGGCATAACTAAACCTTTTGCCGCCCATTGTGGTAACTGCCGCCAGAAAGAGCTGATGTGGATGGGGGAGTGCTGGTTATTCCTGCGTTAGCTCCCCTGTGATGGCTGCAGGTAAGAGCAGTGGGGCGGCTGCTGCCCCCAAAACACATGCTGCCCGGAGAGGACCACAACACCCACTCCCCCTTGCTAAGCCACTGCTTACATCTGTTCCATTTCAGTGTTCTTGAGCAAGATGAATAAATGCTCCATATCGCAGTTCTAGCACTATGTGTTTTCATTCCAGTTTTATTCAAGGCTTCTGAGGATTTCTGCATCTATGGAAGACACTCCACCATGGGAATGGTACTTAAAGTCATGTATATTAAATCCTGCAACATGTTTTGTATTCCTTCAAAATAGTGTTTAAAAAAATATCGTGAGACAAATATTGTGTGAAAAATATTGTGATTCCAAAAATGTAAATGGACAGAATAGTTGTAGAGCTTAAGGGTTATTTTTTTACTTTCTGTAATTATTTTGTGGGCTGTTGAGTTTGTAGGGGAATAAAGGGAGACGTTTTCAAATACTTTTTGAATTAAATATACATTTGTTAAAAGTGTTAATTTGTTAATAAACCAATTTTATGTAGGTATTTAATAATGCTTAAAATATGGTACTAATTTATGTAATAGTTAATTAGATAATGGTGTTACTTTTTGAATATTTTAATAATATGGATTCTGATGAATGATATTATGTTTAGTGTGTTGTGTGCAATATTTAAATATATATATCGTTTCTTTTTTTAAATATTGTGAATTTCAGTATAATTGGGTGGGATGCGTTTTAAATCTACTTTAAGTTTTGCAATTGATGTGAGTTAGTATTTCATACATACATTTATGTTAATTTTCTACTACTTTTCGTTTTCAGTAATAAATATAAACAATATTTGTATATGTTTATGGAAATATAGTTTTATGCTATCTCTCTCTCTCTATAGATATAGATATATATATGCTACCTTTTTTTTTTTACTAACTTAATTTAGGAAAATTCAATCTCATCATTCTAATGTTTTCATTTTCCCAGCTGTTGCTGACACTGTAGTGATGTAGTGGGAAGGAAATAGTAAATCTGATCAATCCAAGTCGAACACTTTCCTTTCTGCTGATTATGTTGGAATGGGAATAGTGTACAGGACTCCATGGAAGTTTAACACATTCCCTACTGTTAAGTCAGGTTGATGGGGAAGTACTGAAATGGGACTCCTGCAAATCTACATTTATTATCTTTTTAAACAGATATATATGTTTTAATTTTAATTAAAGTAAACTATTTTTACAATTTGTTATGTTAATTTTATTGTTTACACTTTTTCAGTATCTATCGTGTGTCATTTTAATAATTATTTGTATTCTTAGGTTTAAATGATACTTTCCTTTTTCATTATAAGGTTTTCTATTTTTTGAGATTTTGAAGTATATATTTAATGTTTGTAAGTTACCATTTATGTACATGTTATAATACATCTATATGTTTATAACATAGCATTATTTTTCAAGTTAATATATGTTTTAAAGTTAATATAGTGTATAATAGTTAGAATGTTATGTACGTAAGTATTTCATGCTAATATTGTGGTTGTCCATATTTTGTTCTTGATATTGCTGACTTTACACACAAACAACAGTTAATATCTGTGCTTTCAATATCTTTTTGCTATGTTGCTATGTCACTGATATGTTTGTCAGTGATATTTTGTTAAACAACCCATTGTTCCATGCACAAGTTTAGATTAGCATTAAATGGTTAGCTGAATTGTTGTAAGGTCAACCAAGTGAGACTCCTTCCAGGGTATCATATAGCCAAGTGTCAAGCTTTTCCTCTGACAAGTGATTGTGTGACGATGAGGTTAGTACATTTCAAATGCAGCTGTAAATTTATTATGAATACATTTAAATAAACATAATCCCGATCTTTATATGGAGAATAGAGAGCTCTGGAAACCCATGCATTAAATTGTGCAGCCACTAACAAACCTCTCCTGGCAAATTGCAGTGATTGTCAGGGTCTATGAAAAATGTTGTAGACAAGATCCTAGATGCTATAGGCCAATTTCACTATTAGACTATATAGTCAAGATTGTAGGGCGTATAGTAGGGTCAAGACCTGAGTTGAGCAGGCCACGGTGATTTCCCCCATCCCAAAATTGCTTCAGAGAAGGGCTTGGTACCCAAGAACAGTGCCTTAACTGTACACCGGATGATCAGTAAATAAAGAATGGGGACATTATTGCTCTCCTTCATGAACCTCAGTAGTGCCTTCAGTAAAGTAAAGTGCTATAAATTATGGAATATTTTCACAGACTAGAGTTTGGATGAAGATTTGGCTGATTTCCTAAGGGCCTTGTATTCTGGGGTCACCGCCTCAGTAAGGTATTGGCTGCATGGAGAATGTTCTGAGCCCTTTGCCTTAGCACAAGGAGCATGTGAAGGGTGTGTGTTGGCCAATATCTTGTTTTTATTGTACATGAATGTTCTAAATGCCTTTCTGCAATCTACAGTGAAGGGCATGCCAAAGATCAACTCAATTGCAGTCCCGCCTTACGATAAGTAATTGCAAACTTTGTGATGTTTATGAACAACCTAATCCTAGAGATAAACTTTTCAAAAGCAAAGTTTATGGTGTGTAAACTGAAAACAAGGAAAATGAGCCCTATCCACATTAAGGTGAAGCAGATTGAGAAGATAAACAACTTTCCTTATCTGGGGTCATTTGTTTCATGCAGAACATGGTTGCACTGTATCTCGAATAGATGTCTGCATTTTAATCATTCTGTGGGCGCTTTGTTTAATTTTCATAGGAGTGTGAGTAACAAACTAATTCGGCCACTCACTCAAATATATGAACATAAATGCTTACAGGGCTTGATTTATGTGGCAGGGATTTGGGGTTGCAAATTGAAGATAACCGAATTTGCAGGCATTAATTATGTTTTTCACCTTCTACGCCTCATATTTTGTGCTTGAGAAATTTGGCTTAACCTATGCGATTGATCAAATGAAGCTTGCTCCATAGTTGCTTTGGGTTTTAATTTAGGTCAACAAACATGCTAACCTGAATAAAGCAATTATTTTCAACTGCTTGTCATGTGATAGAGGTCATACAATTCCATAGCTCAAATATATTGAGTCAAGTCACATATGTTTAATTCAAGCCAAGTTCATAAAGCACATAGCTAGCCTGGTTATACATAATAATAATACAAAAAGCATCTAAAAAAAATCCAACAAAATCTGTACATTAGAATTAATATTTTTTACAAACAGAAAAGAAGTATAATAGCAAACATGGGCATTCTACAAATGCTAACCACTGCCAGAGTGCCAAGCCTTGAATAGCTGCAAACATATCTATTGTAGTTAGTTACAAGTCCTTCCCAACTTTGTTCTTAGAAAGCCATACACTGTGCACCAATCTGCTCAGAATGAACACAACTAATTAAGAAGAGTCAGTCTGAGTGATCCGAAAGGCCTCCAGGGAATGACCGGAGGTCCAAGTTTATACAAAGGGGTCAGATCCATATTCGGCTTGCAGTTTGATAAGCATTACAGAAGAAAAGAACATAGTAACTGTTTCAAATACTTTGTTATCACCCATAGTGCAAATTGTGCTACCATTGTCCATTTAGAAGTGTAGTTTTTAGAGTGCCATAACGGAATTTGAGAAGTTCAATTTTTGCTCTGTTTGGGGTGATGCAATCTAAAAACCTTTCAATGGCAGAAGAACGTCTGAATTGTAAAAATTTGTCAGTCACTGTGCACTTGTGCCGTTTTGGTTTATGAAATTACGACCCATAATCCTAATGCGTCTTCTTTAACATATCCTTTAACATCATTTGCAACTACTAGGGTTTATCCTATAGGGTGGACATGCCCAAAATTGCAAACCATTTTTTAACATGTATAATCCATGATGTGGAGTATGAACCCTTCAACTCCAGTAGTTCTTCCAAACCTTTCCTCTAAATACAATGCTGCGAGTTGGTAAACTTTCTTTTACAGCTAGGTCAAAAGGAATGAGTAATAGGGGGCGCTCCCTGGGAGACTAAGTAACAATCTAACTAAAGAGTTTTCATCTATGTTCAGTGCAGTGGAATCTTCTGCACCCCCAAAGTTCTGTGTTGGCCACGTGGGTACTGTCTCCCTGCTGGGACACACCTGTGAGCAAGCTAAGGCTAGGTGCTGCACAGATGGTGTCCACAGGTGAGGAGAAGGGTTCTCCATTGGTTAGCTTATTGGTCCGGAGAGTATGGACAGAGGGAACCAACTGGGTTTAGCAAGGCGTAGAACCAGAATGTGGCCTGGTTGTTGTGGGCCAGGTCTAGGTTCTATCGCCTCAAGCAGGCAAGTTCGTCAAGGGATTGATTAGTCTGCTCTAGCTTTTGGCTGGGAGGGGTTTGTGTTAGACCTGGCTTTTTCGGCTGGTTGAGGCCCAGACTTTTTGCTTTTTTGCCTGCTGTTTCTGACCTGTTTTTGTTGGTTTTATGACTCTGGGCACTGCTGATCAGTGCTAAAGTGCATATGCGCTTCCTGTAAATTATTTTGATGGATTGATGGATGGATTACATGACTGGCATATTTGATTTACTGGTAAGTCACTAGTACAGTGTACAGTGTGCGCCCAGGGTCTGTAAATCAAATGCTGCTAGCAGGCCTACAGCACTGATTGTGCCACCCACATGAGCAGCCTGTAAATGGAACTCTGACCTGCCACTGCAGTGTCTGTGCGCAGTTTAGTACTGCCATGCCGACCTGGCAAGGGCACCCACTTACAAGGACCTAACCTTCCCTTTTCTTACAAGTGAGTCACATCTAAGGTAGGCCCAAGGTAACCCTGTGGGCAGGGTGCAGTGTATGTGAAAGGTAGAACATACCCTGATGTGTGAGGCATGCCTTGATAGTGAAATACCAGCATTTTCATTTTTGACTATTGAAATGCTATCTGTGCCATAGGATAGAATGGGAGTTTACTTATAACATCTTATAAATATAACTTCCCATAGGGACAAAATGGAAAGATGGCGTTTAGTATGCCTGAACCCAGAATGCAAAAAGCATCTTTTAGTAAAGATTATTTTTATATTTCTGTGTTTGAAAATACCACTTTTAGAACGTGACATTTTCTTGCTTTGCCATCCTGTGTGCCTCTGCTGGTTTGTGGATTGCTTGTCTGACTTTTGAATGACAGGGGCTGGGGATGTGCATTCTCTCAGATGGCCACTGGGGGGAGGGGGGGTTGATGTGTTTTCTTCCTTTTCTGGATAGGCTGGGCTGAATAGACCTGGGCTGCATTCAGAGTAGGGGGAGGAGATTTTTCACACCTGAATGGGCCTGGTCTGCCTTGGACAATGCTGTCTCCACCTCCTGCCAGCCAGCTGCACCAGAGAGGACAGAAATGGTTTTGGCTGTGCAAAGAGTTTTTGGCTACTAGAGAACAAAGGAATTTGTGCTAAAAAAAGTGGGGCCCAGACCCCTGAACTTTAGATTACTGCTTAACTAAGGAACCTGCCAGTAAGAAAAACTGGGAAAGCCGGAGGAGTAGTACTGCCCCTGTGCTGTGTGCTGTTGGGGTTGGCCTGCTGTGATTGCTTTTGTCTTGGGCAGGGAAAGGACTGGACTGTACTTTCATCATCCTGCTGTTAGAGTTTTCTCCAAGTTCTTGAAGTATAGTTTGCCTTCTGTTGGAAGTCTCAAGGATAGAAAAGACTTCAAAGATCACTTCTGGGAATCAAGGGGAACCTTTACCATGGAGCAGAGCTGGAGAAACTGAGGAGGAGTACTGTCTCTTTCCTGGTTGCTGTCTGAGGTTGGGATCTCCAAGGGCTTGAAATAGAGCTTGCCTCCTGTTAAGAAGTCTCAGGGACACAAAAGACTTCCTGCAACTCTGCTGGAGCTGCTGGACTCTGCCATCTGTGAGCCCTACCCATGCCTGAGGTGCCTCCTGCAGTCAAAAGGCCTCAGAAGTGGGTTGTGCAGCTGCTCTCTGCAAGAACCATCGTGAAGCATTGCAAAACAGTGAAAAGACTCTTGGAACAGACCGTAGGCAATGCACACCTGTGCCGAGTCCCGCTGGGTGATTGGATGCCTCGCCATGCTGCCCCCAGCACAGATGCTGGGCGTTGCGAAGCCTCGCCGCACAGCCAGCAGCACCAACGCCGGACGTGAAGCCTTGCAAAGTGACACCTCACCTCTGGTGTGCAACACATTGCACTTGGACGCCAAGTCTTCAAGAACACCGGCGCCGCAGTGAAAAACTGATGCATCACCTGCACACACAACAAGAAACTGACACAACCCCTCCCCTTCAGTAAGGAACCGAAGCATCACCTTTCTTAGGCATAAGGAATTGACTCATCACCTTCCATGTGGCTATTTTTCTGTGACTGTGACTGTGATTGATGCATCCAAGGTACTTTGTGTTGATAGTGTTGCATCCATAGTTTGCTATAGACAGGACTGTTTTTGCCTACTAAGGATTACATTTTGATTCCTGTATTGTGGATTTTTGTTATTTTGGTCTTGTTTGGTTTAAATAAAGATTACTTAATTTTCTAAACTGTGGTGGTGTCCATTTGTAGTGTTTTCACTGTATTACTGTATGTGTGCACAAATGTTCTACACACTGCCTCTGAGATAAGCCTGTCTGCTTTTGCCAAGTTACCAAGGGGGTATGCAGGGGTTATTTTAGAAGTGTATACCCCTTACCCTGACTAGGAAGAAGGGTCCATGCTTGGACAAAGGTGCAAATCATTGCTAACTAGAGACCCCCATTTCTAACAGCCCTGTACACCTTCAAGGCCTGAGATATAGCCCTGGTGTGCAAGGTCATGTGATGCTTAAGAACAGCCACACTTCTGTGTGCCTTGATTGTCTTACTCTTTGTGATATTTGGGACTCAAGAGGATCAATAATCCACCCGATCCCCAAATAGGAGGTACTCGCTTGGAACAAGCAGTGGATTTGACTATCACTAACCTATCCCTATATGTTTTTTGGGAGTTAATGGCCATATATTTAATTTTTAAACTATTTATGTCTATGAGCTTGTTTTCACAGTAGGTCTGGAATTCTTCCATCACTTTGAGGCATAGTGCGTTGCGAGACACAAGCAAGATATCATCCACAAAAAACAAAGCAGGAACAGGGTCGCCATTACATTTTGGGGCATCGTGGATACATTCCATTACTGTCACTAAGATCGCTCAAGTAAATGGAGAAAATAGTTGGTGCCAGGATGCACCCCTGTCTAACTCCTGAAGTGACATGGATGCACTCTGTCAACTCCCTCTCATCTCATGTGTGCGTAAATGCCCTTGTGAGTTCTAGCGATGTGGTGGACCAGCGACTCTGGTGCCCTGATCGCTCATAGATGTTCCCAAAGTCATTTCCTGGACACTAGGTCAAAAGCTACTTTTAGGTCCACAAATGCAATACATGCGGTCCTTCAATAACTTAGTATATTTCTAGGTTATCAGCTTGAGATGAAAGGCCTGGTCAATAGTGCTTATTTTAGGCCTAAAGCCCGTCTGAATATCCATAAGGTCATTTACCTCTGAATTGTCCAAGCATTCCTTTAAGGCAGTAGCAAAAGAATAGTGAATCTAGATCATCACAATTTTGCTGGGATGTAAATGGACATATGGTGTTAATGCTGTGCAGAATAGGTCATACATTTTTACATGATGTAATTTAGGATGATACTTCTCCATTTTACAGTTTTCCAGGAATAAACAACGATGGGTTACCTCATGATCTCAGGTACCTGAAAACCGAAATCCTTAGGTCACATATAATTCATTGTCAATATTAAGGCATTAAGATCGCTATCATGACTATCTATTATGATGAAGTTTATCAACTCATACCAGGTTCTGGTATCTAACAGTATTTAATCTAGTCAACTAACATATTTGCCCCTCTTAAAGGTATGCTTCCTCTTCCTGTCGGACATAGACCATCCATTTCAAGCCCTTAAGCCATATTCTAGACAGAGGAAATCATTGAGTGGCGTACGTTGTGCAAATCTCCAATGGTTCCTTGTCAAGGTAAGGAATCCCAAGCACCTTGTCCTTTTCTTGAGTTATCTGAAATAGGCCAATAACTGGTTCAAAAGAGGTATTAAAATCCCCCATAATTATTTTGTGATGTTCTAAAGGGTCATCTAACAGGGTCAGTACAGCTGACTTTATTTCTATCTGCAGTGTGATTATAAATATTATAGAAATTAAATGTGTGTCGATTGATATATCTCAGTGACAAACCTAAGCTCTCTGAGGAACCATTATACACGTTTATCAGTGTAGAATAGGTGGAGATTCTAATCCATGTGATCAGGCTTCCAGAGGCCCTTCCTGATTTCATTTAACCGGTATAGTTGGAAGGTGAAATGTCAAAAATCCTAATTTATGGGGCTCGGTCACCTCTCTAGGTCTCCTGAAATTGGCACAACTCATTGTTAGATAAAAGTAGGCCAATCTGGCTCCAAAAACATATAGGGAGTCCTGTGACATTCCAGGATAGGAGTTTAAGTTCACAATCTGATTATTTAGATTTGAATTAATATAAGTGGACCTAGGGCAATCCCTCATTTAAGTATCTACATCTAAGTTCTTCGCAATGTGTTGGAGAAAGGAAAATTTCAAATCTAGTCCCAGTGAGTTTGTATGAGATGCCACAGGAAGTACAATTGCTAGATGCCAATGGACCTGTTCGAATAACACAGTCGTAGGGTGTGAGTCAATCAACGTATTTAAGATCCTTGCTGGGTATGTCCTCAGTAAGATCAATACACAGAGTTGGTAGGCTAGCCACAGTGTTAACGGTACTGCTGTGTATAAAATTCAAATGATTAACATAGTGTTAGGGTCATTGAGTTTAAAATGTACATCAGAGCCAGCCTGAAGTTTGGCACTTAAATCAAGTTTGATTAGCCACTCCTCTATCCAAGAGTCCCTCATCCGTAGTTCAATAAAATCTAAAGGGCAATTAGAGCAACTTCTAGCATCTATAATATCCAATATAATAACAGAGTAACAATGTCTGATGTATTTCATCCAATGTATGATTTTGTTTTTAATGAGTCCTGGTTCTCTCTTGTTCCTAATACTAGTGGTGGTACATTAATCAAACAAATTAGTGCCATGTTCACTGGGTAGGTTTGCTATAGGGGAGCCACAAGGAAAATGTGTATGCACCCATTATTTGCCCTGGCTGTAGTTAAGGTGGCTAAGTGGGGGCATTTGTCTTTGTGGGATTGGATTTTGGTGGTTGACCATGTTCTTATTAGTTTGGGATGAGTTACAAGTTAATGTCAGTCCCCTCAGAGATGATGTTCCCGGTTCAACCCCCTTTGAATGCATATATATACACCATTTGACCCCCACCTCACCAGCATTGAGTCTAACAGGAATTACACTAATGTCTTAGTGGCATGCCCATCTATCAGATGACTTAGATTGAAGGTGAATGGCCTTATCTGACTCTCCTTCGGGATTAGCCCTAGATGAGTTGAATCTCAGCAATTTTGTTGGTCAGGTCTGTAACAGGTATACTGAGATGGTTAACTTCACCCATAAGAAAGTTAAAGACCTTTATCTGCACTTTGTTAAAAACAGTGGCTGATTTAGACTATGAATTACAAGTATTATGAATACTTTTTAAGACAATAGATTGCTCAGTTGGAGGGTGAAGCTCCTTGTGCTCCTCAATGTACACAACTTCCAGTCTATTAGAGCATTTGATGCCCTAAGAGCTATCTATAGGTTTTGTGGATGGTTGAGGCTTCTGTTGAGGTCAGGTATTGTCGCTCGATTTGGCCATGCCTGTTTGCGGAGCATCCTGAGGTGTAATATTTTTAGTAATCAGGAGTGGGGCATCAGTCTTAGCAAATGCCTGCAATGGGTGTTTAATGCCGTCCCCTCGGCCCACCTCGGAGGGTGGTTTACCATGGGGTTTACTGGCTTTGGTAAAAATGTGCTACTTTGGACCTGCTCTCGCCTCCACTCCCTTGATTGCCTGTTTTAGCACCACCTCTTTTAGGAGTTTACAGTATTATTAGTAGCTGCATGTGTTTATAACTTTATATTTTGGTGGCACCTTGAGGGTAATCACTTGCTTTCCTTTTGTCTATAATGAAATTTTGAGATTACTTTCAAAAAGCAATTAAGGCATTAAGGAGGATACTAGATATTACTGCACTACTCACTATTACAAGAGGACAGGCACTAAAAACGTCTCTGCAGGTCTTCTGAGCACAATACGGCCAAATACAATAGTAATATAACTCTCTTCTTGCAATATCGCCTTGAATGACTTAGAGATCAAAACAAAAAGCAACACTTCTATCAAAACACAACAATAATACAAGTACAAATAACAGCTATATTTGTATTACTATTAAGATACCTGTACAATGCTCATGGGTGGAACCCAAGAGAGTCTCTTGCTAACTTATGAATATGAGTTGATCTGCATAGGCCAACTATAATTCATACAGCAGGGTCCAGGCCCAGTAATTAAGTGCATCTCTGATAGTAATCCAATATTGGCCAGACTATGTTTAAAACAGCCCAGCAAAAAAAGAGTGAGTCCAGTGGAGCTCACATGAACCAATAAAACTGTTAGGGTCCAACAACTAAAATGGTTCAATTTACAAAAGTTTGTAACAACAAATGTGACCTTACCGAAAGCAATAAGTTAGAGGGGTGGCCCAGCTTAGCCTCATCCAAGCACTGACAGGTGGGGATGGGCCCGCCTTAGGCCTGGGTGTTGACCAGGTGCATCCCATGTGAGTACCAGCCACAGGAGTGTGAGAAGTGCTTTGTAGCCCAATGGTTCTGGCCACATCTCGCCCTGGCCTCAGCGTGTAATGATATATGGGGTGTGGAGTCTCCAGATACAGAGTTCTGTGTCCCCCAGCGCGGCAGTAGAAGAAATGCTATATAGTCGATGGTATTGGCCACGCCTCCTTCTGGCCTCATCGTGTGATGATTTATAGGGCTTGGAGTCCCCAGATGCAGATATCTGTGTGCTGCACTGAGGGAGTGGAAGAAGTGCTATATAGAGTGTTTGTGTTTAACATACCTCCTCCTGGCCTCAGCATGTGATGACTTCTGGTGCTTGGAGTTCCCCGATGCAGTTCTACATATATTCCCAATATATTGAGTCTATGACCAAAGCCGTTGGCAGACCTGATCTGGTTACTTACCCTCATTAGCGAGCGAAGGCGGATATCAGTAGTGAGAACAAATTATACATGTCATTTTCCACAGTGGTCTTGGGAAAAAAGGAAATGGGTAAACCAGTGCTGCGGGATTATGCTATTGTCCAGACTGCCAAAAACATTCAACCATATCTGACCTAGGTCAGCAACCCGAGGAAAAGACTGTTTTTGTCGAAGTTTTGGTTGGAGACTAAACCATCCCAGTTAAATTAACTCCTCGGCTAATTTGAATATGTGTCTGTTCTTGTTTACCCCTGTGACAACGTTTCTTTTCAAACTCTGGCACGCTTGATCCTCTTTTGCAAATAAGATTGTTTCACCAATACTTTTTCTTAAACCTATTCTTAAACTATATGGATTCCATCAGCACAAACGAGCTTTGCATTTTTTGTGTATGTTACCTAATCAAGTTGTTTGTTATCATGCTTTTTGAAATCTGCCTTAGGCAAATAAATCAGCTGAATTTCGGAATCTCTATTGCAAAGTTTTTAAAGATGCTGCGGTGTTAGAAACATTCTTATTTTCTCTTAAAGCTATCTTGTTTTTAATTATGTTTTTTATGGCTTATGCATTTTTACGATTTGTTTTGAAATATTCAAATAAAGCTATTGATTGAATCAAATGAATGTATTAAGAAAGGGAGGAGCAGGTCCCATGCTGGATAAGATCATATGGGCAGAGAAGAATACTTGAAGGAAGAGGGGTCACTCCGGAGAAATATTAGCAGGAGAGACTAATACATGTTCTGCCCCCAACTCTATTTTACTCGATTGAGGCACTTGCCACATTAGTATCTTGCTTATTTCCGGAAATTAATGTTTAGAGTTCTTCTGGATGAGTCAGCATTCCCTGATATATAGCAACTTTCCCATTGCATACCAAAGCAAACAATTAACTCAGACAATGGAAGAACTGACACAACCAAATGGTTTGTGCAAAGAGCAAGTTCATCTGAAAGTCAGAGAAGGAAAAACATATTAAAGGAAATACATATGAATATCTACTGCTTTCCTTCTTTTGTTGATTTGACCCCTGAAAGTGGGTCCTTATCTTTTGGTCATCCCATCCCGCTGCTGAACTTAAGGAACAGCATTCTTGCTAGAGTTCGCTAAACGTAACCCAACCAATATAAGGCTGTTCTACAAGGAGTTTCAACAATATCACCCAAATGCTTTTTTGTACTGGCTACCAACTGAAGCAAGAGTCAATTTTGAATTGGTTGTCAGATAACAAACCCTTGCACCTGAATGAGACTTGGCTAAAGTACTCTGCTTCACATGCAGGCTGTAAGATCTAAGAAGTAGGACTCGCTATACTTAAAGCGCCTAAATTTAGAACAGCTCGTGCTCAACAACATTATTTTTCAGAACCTGGAACTACTTTTTGTAGCAGCATTCCAAAAGATTTATCGACCAAACCACCTCTCGAGCTATTTTAATGACACCAACATGCCCACCATTTCTTCTCTGCTTGAGGAATGTACTATGTCTATCCCTACCTATTGACCTATCTTAGCTCTCTGATGTTACCAGTATATGAATCTGTCCTTGAACTATAAACCACCCATTTACTTTGTGCTTGAATCAGAACTATATAAAACTGTATAGGTGTATAGGAATAAAACCCTGACAGACATCATTCAGGCACATTCACTCAGTCTAGCAAGTGTAATCTGATTTTGTTAGTATATCGAACACAGCATAAGATATCTCTTATGGGCTGGTGGATAGCCAGTATTCCAGGCATCAACTCTCCTCTCTCTGGTCGAGGTCATGCTCTTTGTTCTCTTTCGAAGTCTAGGAATAACCTAGACTTCCAAATTCTCACACGTGGCTCCTCCAAATAAATAGATTTTCTTCACACCAGAATTCAAAACGACATGAGTCAACCAACTGGTGCTAATTCCCTCAGGCTCAGGCGGCTGACCCCCATTCCCACCAACAATTATGATGAACTGATTGGCTTTCCTCTCCAAAAACACACAAAGCAAATAGGAGTGTCTCTGCCCCAGTCTCTGAGGAATAGTGTTAAATTAGAAGTTGCATGTCTGTACTTTCTCAGAGAAAATGTAGACGGATGCTGATGTTATTTGCAAAATCCTGTCTTGCTCAGGTCTTAGAAAAGGAGACTGATTTGTTCAGCAACTACTGAAGTGGGTTCAAGCTTAATATTGTATACATCATGATTCCATGGTAATTTGGTCTTGTTTCTACTCGTTCCTTGTTTGCACACATTCTTCTTCCATACGGAAACACATTATTTTAATAGTAAGTATCATTTTGAGGCAACCTTGAAAAATTCAAAGTTTAGCACTTTCAGGAAAAGTCTCTACATCAGGAAAGTTTCCCTCTACTGGCTGATTTGTAAACTAGCAAAGTTAGAAGTGAGGGTAGTCCCATGTGGTATCACTGGCATTACTTTTGCTAAATTATCAATTAGGCGAAACACATAAAAAATACGTACATTTTAGAAATCACTAAATCAGCTATTTTCTAATTGGCGGTTTCTGTCACTTAAGATAAGTAGCCAATGGGAGAAAAGAGATTATCGTATTTTACTCCCACATTCGGGCAATCAGACGTTCTCTTATAGCAGTATGCTACTGGGTTCTAAATCTGAGCTAAAAACTCTATTGGATATCTAGTGGATTTTACTTGTCAGAATAACAAAAAAATATTTTCTTCCCTCAAGTCCGAAAAAATTGTTAAAGAAAGTGTTTCTCATGCGTAAGGTGTTTTATCACTCATGCTGGATGGAGCATTACAGGAGATGTTGCACTACTGTCACACCACTTGACATCTCTTTATGGCCTTACGGACGGACCTTGTGGTCCCTACCATCAATGGCCCACAACCGTAGCCTGGAGCCGGAGCAAGGTTCTGAAACTCAGACACATTCCTCTCTCACAACGTCCCCTTCACATGGATTCTGTGCCAAACTGGATGCTTTCAGAGAAGTGGGAAGTGATTTCAGCTGACCAGAGGATTGTGATGCTTCTAACCTGCATTGCAAAACCAGTTCAAATGAATACTTGTGTTTCCCTGTAGATATTTTCCTAATAAAACCTTTTTTTGGTATGTCTTCAATGAAAAGACAATAATTCAAGTCATCTTTAGGTTATCCCACCATATTTCTAGCTTGTTCAAGGTCATTTATTTATTTTATTTATTTATGACATTTGTTAAGCGCGCGGCTACCCCCAACAGGGGTGTCCCGGCGCTGCGGACAGCAACGACGTAGAACCTAAAGTTAGCAGCTGGAAAATAGCAATGTCTTCAGTTTACATCTGAACTGCGATTCTGATTCAACCAGGTGAAGATTTACTGGAAGGGAATTCCAAAGTTTGAAAGTAACCACAGCAAAAGCTCTACCACCTTTACTAGCTCCATCGAAGCGGGGGGAGCAGGAGACGGGGGTGGTTAGATCTAAGAGCTCGTGATGAATGGACTAGCTTCAACCTTCGTCTGAGATACCCCGGACCTTTCCTGTTCAGAGCCCTGAAGGTAAGTACCAGGGCTTTAAACTGGATTCAAGATCCACATATCTTTCCATTCCAAGGAATGTTCAGATTTCTATCAAATTTGCTTACCAGAATACTGTAACTGGGGGGATCTCTAAGCCTTCAGAGTTACCGGGGGTGTGGCCTTTTCTATCAGGGTTGAACAGTTTGCAGAATAGCACCATGATTGTTGTGCCCATTTATATTGTTTTTTCCAAGAATAAAGTTCTGATTCAAAACTGGATGCGTTGGTCCTGCCAACAAGTTTTCCTGGGATCAAGCAACTCAAACACCTGTGTTCAAGTCCAGAACCAGTCTGACTTCAGAAGAGAATAGGAGCAAGCTACCGGGAGAAGACTCCTCTGAATGACCGGAACTAGCCTTCATTGAATACATGGCAAGGAGTCAACACTATAAAGCGGCACTACCAATTCACTGTCTAACATGTGAATGAGAGTTTTCTAATTCTATAAATACAAGCTTTTATACAAAATGAAAAATATGTTGCATTACAGTATAACACATCTAAACTTATATGTAGGCTTTAAACATAGTCTTTCAGATGCAGAGGAGTCTTCTTGATTCGTTGAGATCTCAACCCAGTTCACTTCTAAGAGAGCATTATCCAACACACAACGGTTACCTGGAGACTCAGGCACAGCAACCGAAGATTAAGCATCATCCACCACAGGATGGTATTAGGCTACTCTGTTCAGATTCCTCATTTTGTGATCACTTGTTTTAACAGCATTTTCAAACACTTTGATGATTTTCAAAGTATGGCTGAGCTTCAAAACCTTATTCCTTACTGTAGGAGATTTCATTTTAATACAATCACCAACGTGCACTAAAGTTCTCTTCAACGCTCTCTGTAATTGCTTGAAAATGGATTTTTGATAGACTAGGGTGCGGGCCAAAGCCAGGCAAAAACCACCACTCTAGTCAGGATAAGGGAGTTACACGTCTAAAATAACCCCTGCTCACCCCCTTGGTAGCTTGGCAGGGGCAGCCAGGCTTATCTTAGAGGCAGTGTGTAAAGCATTTGCACATAACCAACAGTAAGACAGTGTACGCACCACAAAAGGACACCACGCCAGTTTAGAAAAATATCTAAAAATTTTATATAATTAAAACAAGACCAAAAACGATGAACATCCACAATACTATACTCAAAAGTTCACAGTTCAAAAATATGTTGAATAAAAAGAGTTCATTGTGTGGATAACTCCATCCGGGCTTCCACAGTGTCATGAACACACAAATCTAAAAACAGTTCTGGCTATACCGGACGTCATCAGGGCTCTTTATTAAAATATTACAACCAGTATTGATAGATTTCAGTCTTAATAATCATTCAGTTGATTTCTTCTTGTACTCAATTCAATTAAGTCTAAAAATGATGAACAATTCTAATGATGTATATCAATCTTTAATTATTCAGTCAACCTCTACTGGCTCTCCAGACAATTCTAGCCAGACCAATATTCAATTCTTATGAATAGCTATATTAGCTTAAACTCTATTCGAGCTTCCTTGGTATTCAAGTCCACAGACCCTTAATATATACACATAAATATTCGGTCTTCGTAAGTAGTTTCCCACAGTATCCAGTACTCCAGGGTATCTATTCGTTCCTAGTTTTGCATTAATGCAACATGTTGGTTCATCTGCAACAGTTTTGGAATACAATTTGTTATATTTTATTGGAACTTGGCCTGCTTTCTGTTTACTGAAGAAATACTATAATAAATTGTTGATGTGGACATTACTATAAGACGTTTCTTTCCATTTTGTGATTTCTTTCCAAAGTACTTTGTCTTGTCCTCACACCTTCTCACAGATTATCTCAACTTCTCTTCAAAATAAAATACAACATTAACACTCATCTATGCTACTTCGCTCTGCTGTCACTGCTAACTTTAATGTTCCTCGCTATAAGAAGAGACATGGTGGAGGGCGCTCTTTTGCAGCGCAGGCAGCGAGGGAGGGGACATTTCTTCTCCTTCCTCTTAGACTGACTTTCAATCATCTGGGTTTCAGGCAAGCATTTAGTAAACTGCTCTTTCAATATCACTTTTTTGTCTAGTTGCTCCTTCATCTCATTCTATATCCCTTGTGCAGCAGGACACCCTTTTAGGTAATAGTTACTCTCAATAAAACATTAAACATAACATTAACATAACAGTCTTGGGCTTCTATAAATCCATGCACTGCAATTAGCACCAGGTAACACCAGCACACACTCATTCTAATTCAGTTCCCAATACGGTTCAATCATTCCTCTCCCTCCTGATTAATTTTAATAATTCACACTAACAGTTTCTTGTGTTTTGTATTTATTTTCTCCTTTGTCTTACTTAAATGACACAGTTATTGAATTTACAAACAAAAATCCATCTTTGGATGCTGAAATCGGATATGGGATTACAATCTCTAACCATTTCAGGGCCGGTGGCTCTTTGTTAGGTGAATTAAATAACTGCTCACTGTATTGTTCAAGCTTTGAAACAGAAGTGCACATACAAACAGCATAGTGATTAGTTGTAGGAAATTGGGTTAAACCCTACTTAAGCGCCAACTACTATTCTTATTTGGGCCTAACACAAGGAAACTCAAATTATCCTGTGGTTAAACCCCTGGTAGCTTGGCACAAAAGCAGTAATGCTTGACTTTGAAGTACTTCATAAATTCTTTATACATTACCTCGATCAGTAATTCAGTGGAAACACAGGAAAAATCCCACACCAAGTTAGTAAACTAGAGTAAAATCTAATAAATTGAGACCAAAACGAGATAAGCAAATTCAAAGATTTAGGTAAAACAGTGCTTAAAAGCAAAAAGTGCCAACTGTGGGCATGTGGTTGCTACAGACCTGGACATAGTCACAAGTTCAGGCCGAATGTGATGGAGCACGCCCGGATACTGGGGTCAAGTTAGGCCCACTGAGCAAAGCACCTAAAATCCTGATGCACAGTGTGTGCGGCGTTGCTTTGCAAGGCTTTCCATCATCCGGTGTCAGGTCCAAGGGGTTGCAAAGGCCGCGATGCAAGATCCTGCATCGGGTTGCAGAGTGCTGCGTTGGTTACAATAAAGTGGTGCTGTAAGGTTTCACGTCGAGTTACATCTGTTTTGATGAAGCTGGCTTGGCGAAGTTTGAGTCACTCAGGCTTATAGCTGTATGGGTTTGTGGGCTTTGCTTCGCTTCACACTGGGTTTGGTGACTCCATGGCTGGGCACCTCAATCTCACTTCCAGGATCCAGGACTTGAGGGGCATAACTTGGGGAGGGGGGTTAGGACTCGCAGCAGCAAGAGTACAGGTGCAAGGTTCAACCTTTTAAATACAATGCACCCTGCCCTCTGGACCACTTAGGGCATATACCCTATAGGTGACATATGTATTAAAAAGGAAGGTTTAGGCCTAGCAAAAGCTATGTTTTGCCAGATCGAAATGGCAGTTTAGAACTGCACACACAGGCTGCAATGGGAAGCCTGGGCAAGCCTGGGACATGTTTAAAAAGGCTACTTAAGTAGATGGCACAATCAGTGCTGCAGGCCCACAGGTAGCATTCAACTTAGCAGCCCTGGGGTATATGTAGTTCAGATTTACTAGGGACTTGCAAGTCAATTAAAAGTGGCGATTAGATGCAAGCCAATTCTACAATTGTTGAAGGATAGGGCACAAGCACTTAAGTATTGGATAGCAGTGGTAGAGTGTGCAGAGTCCCAAACGCCAACAAAAATGGTTTCAGAGAACAGGAGAGTGAAGGTAAAACATTTGAGGATGACCCTGCAGAGAGGGCAAAGTCCAACATTAGTGCACCTCTAATACTCATTGACAATACATAACAAGCATTTGCTAGGCCAATCGGTCTTGCTTACCACATGGTGGGTCATCACCCCAGCTGAAACCGCTGCCACCATGAAGTACATCAACTTAGGTGCCCCATCGGATCCCTACCCATACCACACCTATTCCGGAGGACTGAAACCCATCAGTGCGATGCGCAAAACCATTTTGGATGCCACCACCTCTTTCGCGACCTTTCCAGAAGCTTGGAAACATGCAGCTGTCATCAAACTTTCTTCATCAAGGCTTCCACAAACCTTCCAGACACCTCCACTCTTCTAAACTCCTACTTGCACACATTCAACGCACACGGAAAACTGGATTTGATAGTTAAGCCTTCTCATAAACTGCTCCTAAAGTGTAGCACGACCTGCCACTACACACAAGAGCCTCCTCCTAACGTCTTGAATCCCGCAAGAAGCTGAAGACCTAATTATTTTATTAGTCCCACTAGGCCATAGGCTTGGCAAAGCACACACTTGATCAGCACCAGGATACCCTCCATAACATAAAACATAACTTAACACACGACACACAAAACACAACATACAAAATACGACACACAAAACAATGCTTGTTTATACTAGTCTCTCAAGATGGATGTTGTATCATTCACATTTCTGCTACAGTTTTCTGTACCCACTAGGCGGTACTGAAAGACAACCAATTGGTGTTGTTTAAACATGGCTCTGGTTGCAATGCTGTGTTCAGAGTGACAAACCGACAGACAGCAACACCACAAAGCTCCCGTGAGCGAACCCAACACAGAAAGGGAGGAAAGCAACAAATAGGAGCAAGGGAACTGGGATTGATACAAAAATTCCTCCAATCTTGAGCAAAGATTGGCATTCTGGAATATGGTATACAATGCTGTTTCCTGACAGTCAGCTGAAGCAGTCTGTAGTGAGACCGCAAAAATGCGAACTTTTGAACAATGTACTTTAAAACTGTGACCGTATTTCATCCCAAAACATCTCAATGTGAACAACCCATTATTTATGTCCAAAAAATGTCCCTGTTAATCTTCTTATTTATCTTGCCTCTTTCACAAATGTGTTCCTAATAATTCAAGACATTTTCTATTTCTGGGTTATATACAAATGTACTAATTGACATTCATTACTGTGATTAGCGACTGTAATTATACCTTGAGACCTATCTCAATTAGTTTTACAGATCCATGAGAGATTTGGAGCTGTAAACATAATACCAATATCCAATCACCTCAGTTCAACAGGGGAAGAGCTCACAGATTAGATATTTTTGGGATATTGACCCATGAGAGCAGAAATGACATTTTCTACATCGTGGCCTCTCATCACGTTGTGGCCATCATGCATTAGTCATCACACCCTAATATCTCTTCTATATCATTTGCTGTGTCACATGTACTGCAAAGTATTTTTTAATTGAACCAAATTCAAGGAATAAAAAATAAAATCATCAAAACTACATAAATATGAATGAGTATTTATATAGACCAAGCTGGGTTTTATAATTCATCAGTAGAGATCACAACAAATGTTATCAGGCATTGCTGAGAATGCTCAGCTCACTGACTCAAGAGAGCCTTTAAAAAAAAAAAAAAAGGATAAGGATAAAATCCAGAAACATGTATAGCGATGAACAGCCCTACCGGCCCTACCTTTGGTGAAACACTATTACTAATATTAATTTAACTCAATGTTTGCATTTTCGTTTTTATTGTAATCAAATGATTAATACAATAAAGCATTTTATACTACTACTACTACTACTACTAATATTCAAGTAAGCACTAATTGTGAACTGCACTCACCATAATGCAAAGGAGCTAACTCTCCTGGGATCTGAGGCAGTGTGTTCCCATCCCCATTCTGTTTAAAACGGCTCTGTTGAGTCAGTGAGCGGACAAGCATTTGGAGATGCGCTGTTGCGCCTGTGAGAGGTACTAAGACTGGAGAGGACTATGGCAGCATTCTCAAACAGCCATGACAAAGTTTGTTTTTCATCTCTACTGATGAAGGATAAAATACAGAAACGCATGTGTCTAGAGATGAACACCACTACCTGCACCTACTCTGGTAAAATACTACTAATAATATTCAAATAAGAGCAAATTGTGAACTGCATTCACTATAATGCAAATGGGCAAACTCTGCAGGGATGTGAGGCAGCGTGCTCCCATCCTCCTTCTGTTTGAAAAGGCTCCCTTGAGCCAATGAGCTGACAAGCCGTTGCAGCTGCACCCGTTAAAGGTTCTGAGACCTGAGAGGACTGTGGCAGCATTCTCAGCAACTCCTGCTAACATTTGTTTTTGATCGCTACTGATCAAAGATTAAATCCAGAAACACACGTCTAGAGATGAACACCACTACCTGCATCAAAAATGGTGAAATACTACTATTAATATTCAAGTAAACGCTAATTGCGAACTACATTCACCATAATGCAAAGGGGCAAAATGTGCTGGGATGTGAAGCAGTGTGCTACCATCCCCAGTCTGTCAAATAACTATATTCTGTTATGTGCCAAGAAAAACAAGCAAGAAATAGTACAAATCAGTCTCAATGACATACACATTGACAGTGTTGAAACCCCAAATTTGATCAAATGCTCAGTTACTTGGATTCATAAAGAACAATTGATGGACAGAATACTGCACAAAGTCAAACATTCACCCCTGTACAGAGATCTGGGCCTAAATCCATAGTTTGTTTGCTCCACATGCCATTCCAGTTCAGACCCACCCATATGCAAATCAGTCAAGACCCTGTTCCCCATGGGAACAGTCCAGCATGAACTGCCAGGCCAGATCCTCCCTGGACTGGAACCAAGCATCCTGGGACTGGTTATGGGACATCACCCCTCATCAGCCAGGCTATCTTGACTCCAGTGGCATGGAGAGCAAGTGACACACGTCTGGGCATATCCACCCCACTCAAGGTGACACATTCACACCCAGTACAGAGAGCTAGGCCTAAATCCATAATTTTTGTTATCGCAGGCTCACAGTGCCACTGGATTCAAGCTAGCCTGGCTGATGAGGGGATATGACCTGGTTTGGCAGTTTGGCCTGGACTGTTCCCATGAGGCATAGGGTCAAGACTGATTGTCATATAGCTGGGTCTAAACTGGGATGTCATGGTGAGCTAAAGAACAATGGAGTTAACCCAGATCTATTGACTGGGGGTGAATGTTTGATTTGCTCTGCATTCCATCCATCATCTGTGTGTTTTTTGCAGTCGCTTGGATTCAGCCTGGACACCGACATCACCCTTAAGGAACACATTGCTGAACAAATGTAGACAGCTTGATCTCAGCTTGCTCTTCTAAAGAAAGTGAAACAGTTTCTTCCTCAAAGCGACTTCACTGCTGTTCAAGTCTTGCACTCTTGCATTTGGAAGATGGTAATGCTCTGCTCCCTGGCCTCTTAAAATACACTTTGGGCTCACTTAAGGGCATCCTACATGCCACAGCAATCTCATCAGGGGCTTGAAGAAATATGATCACCTCACCCCCATCTTGATGGCACTCGATTTGCAAGTCCAAACCATCTTTAAAATCAGCTGCATCATTTACAGAGCCATCACAGCCAGCATTCCCACTTAATTGCACACAAGCTTACGGTCTCTGGTGGGTCTTGGAACATCCGTGGCCAGAACAAAATCAGACTGGAGACTAAGAAGTGTAAAAAAAGAAAATAACAAGGCAGCAGGACTTTTCCACCTATGCACCCATGATCTGGAAAACCCTGTACCCATCAGGACTGTCAGAATGCTGCACCGATTTAGGACAGAGTTGAAGACGCACCAATTTAAAGAACCATACAACACAATTCTGTTAACAGTACATGTCTGCTCCCAGAACCTAGCTCCTCTACTATCACTTGTTCACTGTATGCTTCCCTTTAACTGTGGACAACACTCTTGTGCCTTTTGGCTTGATTTGTGCTATAAACATACCATCATGCATAAAGCTATCTGTAGTTAATGACTAAGAACTGATAACTTTTTTCTCCATCAAACTGCAACAACATACAAGTTAATTTCGAAAGGTAGAACATTTTGGAGTTAAACATCAATATATTGCGTATTTGTAACCTAATCAAACAAATGTATTCTGTTTTAAGAACTCTGAAATCATTTATGCTAATAAAAGACTATGATTCAATTGATTTATTCAGATCAATAATTTTTACCTTATTGTGTCATTGCCATAGCACCCAATGTCCCCAATGCCGAGGTCATCAGCCATTATCAGTAATATATTTGGTTTTGAGGGAGTTGCAGCATTTGATTGGCGGGCAATAATTAAAAGGCTGCACACCAGAAAGATGACAAGGCTCCTGAAATATATAGAAAACCAAAATAATTGAATAAATGTGCATTCTATTTCCAATTTATTAAGGTAAGTCTCTTACCTGTGCCAAGTACTCCTATTTCTTCCCACCAAAGTTTTTATTCATATAACACCAAATGTATAAAAAAGGTTCGCTTCTGTGCAATACAGGGAAAACAAATTAGACAGTGAATTGGAGGATAGATGGGAAAAGGCAAGAAGAGAGCTTAGGACACAGTAAAAAATAGCGAAGACAACAATTGTGACGGTGGAAGAAACCAAGTGCAAATTAACTTTGTTAAACAAAAAATAAATCGCCTTGCGATTAGCAAACATTTTAAACAGTGGTGTTTTAAGGATCCTACTGAAGTGCTTGTGGTCAGAGACTAGTCACCCACCAGACGACAGTTCTAGAGATCAGCTCCTAGATTATTAAAAGTCCCACCTCCAATCTACGGCTTTTTGATTTTCTGCTAAAGAACACATTTTGGGCTTGTCACTAAAATCACACATAAATACCAAGATACAAATCTCTTTTGACTCGAACATTATCTTCTCTCCCGTTGCTGCATAAACAAGAAACAGTTCACTCCTCCCAACAGCTCTAGAATGTGATTTTGCAGACCATTGATAGATCTGCCATACCACAAGGGGCCTCATCTGTGTGAGAGGTGTAGAGCACCATATTCACTCCTTAATCTACCACCCCCTCCCATACAAATGTTCATGCTTGAAGAACTAATAAGAATGAATCAATAGTGGCAAAGAACCAGAATCTCATATGTGTTGTAACAGAGACCCTCAAACACTCTAACACCGTGAGGGGTATATGCTTTCTCCGCTTGTGTGGTCAAGTGAATAGTGTCATCATCAGGTTGTAATCACTTGAGTGTTCGTTTCTCCATGTGATTCACCAACCTCTACCAGGAACACGACTGGCTGTGTGGTTCGCAGTCGTGAAGCGTGACTAGTGATTAAGAACGTGTCCTGTATAAAGAAACTTTATTAGGTCAGGACTAGGACATGATTAAAAGAAAAGGCAGTGCATAAGTGAATTGGTAATTTGTCCACTGCAACTAGTGAAGGGTAGACATGTTTTAGCCTAAGGATTGCTTTTACGAGTCAGGTGGCCTTCTTGAGGACCATAGAGTGTTAGGTGGTCTTCAAATTTTGGAGCACTTTTTTTACAGAGGGGGTGAGGAAATTCACTAACCCTGCTTCCTAAGTGAGCTCAGTGGCTCACGGTTTATGTTGTCATAGGAGCATACTTTACCTATGACTTACAAAGGAGGCTTGAGTCCTCCTCGGATGTGAGAGAAGTTGGCAGTCCTTCTTTTTAAGGGCAGCCTCCTCAGCCAGTGCTGCGGTGTCCCCAGATACTCACATCCACCCAAACAAACTGAGGGAATAGAAGATATGGACAACAGCAATCCTTGCTGGGCTCTGTTCGGAGACCTAGTATTTTGCTTAGCCAACTGTAATTTTGAATAGGTTTGTACTTTTATGACTGTATTGCGAATAGGTGCCTTGTGGAAAGCTTACTCTCAGAACAGTGGACTTGAGTTGGTTATGGCGACAAACCAATGATAAAGGCTACGTGCTTGATTGTTTATTATGAAAAGTTAAGCTAGCTACAGTAGGCTTGACATGTTAGTTGTTAAAAGCATGTGTAAAAGACAATGAGCAATTAAGAATGGAATTTTAGTTCTTTGTATTAAAGCCTAATGTTTTTATTTGTTCCATGGAATTTCTTCTATTACCTTAGTAGGTAAATGTTTTGGTGTGGATTTCCTCTCTCAGAAGCCAGGAGTATAGAAGAGTTGCACTGTGAGTAAACTTGTTAATCCCCATTAGGATAAATTGTATTTGCTTTGCCAACTGACATTTTGGATACATTTGCAAATTTATGACTGTATGCTGCTTGTTACTCCGAGTGAAAGCTTAAACTCACTAGAGTAGGCCTGAGTTGGTTATGGTGACAAGTCACTGATAACTGCAATAGACTTGATTGGTGTGCTGGGGAATGTTATGGCAGATGCCTTCGGTCTGTTCTGTTTATTATGAAAAGCTATTACAAAGGTAGTAGGGCTTGGTTTTTAACTGTGGAAAAATATTGTAAAGTCAATAGGGCTCTAAAAGTGGATTGTTATCACATCATATTACCGGCCATAGAACAGTATTGGGTTACATGTTATATCAATTACCATAATAGACAAGAATTTTTATGTTGGTCACCCACTCTGATAAACCCTTGGAGTACAGTTTCACTGTGATTATTATTGTTAGGCCCTGTTAAAAGAGGTGGTATATTGTTTTCGAAATGCAATTTTTGTACATATTTTCAATTACATACAATGTATGTGTCCACGCAAAGATTAAGTGGGACTGCTTAAGGGATAGCAATCCTGGTACAGTTCTCATATTTTGTTTCATTTAATGAGTGTTGTGCTTGAGGTCAGAAATTACATATTCATACCTATTTGCAAAAAAATGAATCTCTTTATATTTTGATGCGGCTAGGTATGTCCTTCGACATACTTGCTTCATCTCGTACAGCAACCATAAGAGGACTGTGCCAGGATTGCTGTCACTTAAGCAGGTCCGCCTTCCTTTGCGAGGACTCATACATTGTGCACCTATAGTCAAACATTCCTTCGTTTGGATTAGTAACAGAACCATACTGTGGGTTTTGCGCAAGCTTTTGGACATTCATCTTCTCCCATAGTTTATTATGGTTACATCCGTTTCATTCCTGATTAAGGCGCTTTTGTCGCCAAAACGAGCGTTGATACGATCCCACCAAGCTTTTGCCATGTTTAAAGCATGATGGTTGCCTTGTCGGACACTCAAGTTCGGTACAGGAGCCTCAGTGGTTATGGTGAGAAGTCAATGATAGGAGCTAAGGACCTGCTTGGTTCACTACGAAAACATTTCCAGTGCCAAATCTCTGATCAGTTTATTATGAAAAGCTAGATATACACAGTAGGCCTCATGAATCAATTGTGAAAAGCACATGTTAAAAAAGATGCCCAAAGCATTAAGACGCACTCTGCATCGATCATAATTTAATGGCAAAACCTGCATAGTCACACAAATAAATTTGTCAAGCCTTACAGGTTTCAGACCACCTGGTCCTTGGTCACAGGCTGGGATTCACATTAGCAGAGCAATGTGATTTGCTTCTTCTTATTAACCTCTCAGTGGGGCCTCGCAGGTGAGTACAATTAGTATTGCATTGTGGGACATATAGTATTTATATTGAAGCTTTGCTCTGCGCCGATGTTCCCAAAGTGATGTCACTGACCATGTTGTGAATGTTGTAATATGTGACGTCATCAGCAGTGCATTAAGGGGTGGCGCAGGTTATAGTTAGCTCAACTAACTATAACAGCCGAATTTCTATAGTTTTGTATGAGTGAAATGTCAAACTAACTATACCATCCCTTAAACCTATGGTTTTTCTGTGAATTTCTAAGGTTTTTTAAATGCTAATTTCTAATTAAACCTAACTTTTTTTCTGTTTTTTTTAATTATAATCCCTTTTTCATCCTGGTGAAAACTGCAAATCTCACCACTCTGCCATTAATACCTTCCACCAACAAAATCGCCACAAACGAGAGCCACAACTAACGCTAATAATATACAATGAAGGTGTTCCCGTGCAAAAAACCCACAAAAACACCACTTCCCCATATTTTCAACAACCAGCCAAATATGCAATGAGATCCAAAAAGCAGGCGATAAGCCGAGTTAGCAGTAACAAATTAACATCAACCTTTAACTGGTGTGAGGAGGTCGACTATCTACTGCGTGAATTAGACCCAACTCACAACCACATCTAAAGACCAACACGTGATAGAGCTACTGATCATGCAGGTCCAACACTCAACAAGACCACAACACCCAGCGCCACCAGAACCTCCCCCCCAGACCACCCCCCGCTACTACCATCAAGGCAGCGCAAAACAGGACAACGGACACTCCCAAAATACCATGCCCCCTCAGCCGCACAATAGCTGAATGTTGGGAAATGTGGCAACCAACTATATATGAAGAAAGTAAGTCACTGTGATAAAGATCCATTCACGGGCGACGCTGACCTACCCAACATGGCCGCTGATGCCGAAACCAGAAGTGGGGTTGGCGCTCTAGCGTCCGACAAGGAAGCAGCGGTTGGGACAGCTGAAAAGGTCAGTGGGCGCGCAGAATGGCATTCGGTGTTTTCGGAGCGAAAGGAGGAGGACGACGACACAGAAGCCGGACTGGAGGACAATCAGCGGAGTGCGGCCACGAGGAAGGCAGAGGAGGATGCGGAGGAAGTGTGCACCAGTGGACCAGCCCAGGAGCCCCAAGACAGCAAGGAGGAGACGACGAGGGAAAGCAGCTCCAGGAGCACTACACCCGGGACCAGTGCACTCTCTGACGGCGAGGAGGCTTGGTCTCCCAACACCACGGCCCAGGAGGGTCATGGCAACAGGCAAGTACCCGCTGCATGCTCAGGACTTGTAGGGAGGCTGTGGGCTCGGATACTGGGGCGTCACTGAAGTCCCCAATTGTTTTACCCCACCTTAGGCACGGCACATTAGGGACTGGTGACGGTACACTTCCCCTCCCCCCCTATGTTTAATACTTAACGGTAGTCTGAACCCGTATTTTTTTTTCTTTTCCTTTTTGGGTCCACCCTCACCCACCACGACAAGAAGCCGGGGAGAGAGAGACAAGGAGTCTACAGTGAAGGCCACCACATCTACATTGTGTTTATTCCCCTATTGACTGTCTGTTTTGCTACCGGCTGAAATATACTAATGTTAAGAAACAAAAGCCTAAGCCTCTACTAATAAACCACAACCACCCAATCTATATAGTCTGGGACTACTTTCGTGTGAGACTATTTAAAGACTATTTTAGTATCAGAAAGGAAGGGGGGTAACCGAGTCCTAAGAGCCACTACAACCACAGTGGTGTCAGAAGTGGGATAGACTTCTGGGAAAAGGCAGAACCCCGTCATGGAAGCCATCATCACTCAGCTAGCCTAAGGGCAGCGCCATTTACAGCTAGTATTTGAGGAGCAAACCAAACAGGCACAAAAAGAGAGGGAAGCGTTGCAGGCAGCCTTAAAGGACCAAGCAGCTCTCCTGACCGCAAACCAAAAAGTGCAGGACACCGCAGTTCTTGGCCTGACCGACGCCATTTCAAGTGCAAGAGTTCACCCTAATGTACCTGGTTCGGTCCTTCAAAAATTCCAAATGGGGGACGACCCGGATAATTTCTTGTTCAATTTTGAAAGAGTTGCGTCCACAGCCACCTGGCCTCCAGAAAGATGGGGACAGTACATTGCACCCCTCCTGTCGGGCGAACTACAGGCCGCATATCAGGCCGCCAATCCGGCAGGGGTCACCAGTTATGCAGACATAAAAAAGGCCATCCTAGAACGTTTGGGGTGTGACCAGGAGTACTATAGATCATGATTTAGAAAGGAAAAATGGACAACAGGAGACAATCCTAGGGCCTTGTACTATCCCATAAGGGACTTGGGTAATCGCTGGTTACAACCTACCGTATCTTCTGTGGATGAACTCACCGAAAAAGTCTACCTTGTGCAGTACCATTCAGTACAAGGGCATGGATCAAGCAACATTCCAAACTGACTGTTTCCCTTGCAGTAGACCTAGCCTGTGCATTCCACCGTTCCCCGGAGTTTAAAGCTCCATCTCACAAAGCCCCAACTGGACTCCCAAGGATACCATCTAGGCCTACCCCACCCCCTTTAGAACAAAAGGGACAAAGCTTTCCACGAACCCAACCTCGACCACCCGCCCCAAACACCCTCTTAACAGGGCCACAGTGTTTCCACTGTGCCGAGTGGGGACACACAGCTCGGAATTGCGCCTAACGCCTTCCCCCACAAGAGCCCATGGAAGTAGGGTATACCCGAGGGAGGGTGTTGGTGACTGGAAAACCCCCAGAAAGGTACAGGAAACAGATATACTTGAATGGAAAGCCGGTGTTGGCTTTTCTAGACACATGGTGCTATCACACAGTAGTGGACAGGTCTCTGGTACGGGAGTCCAAGTCAGTAAATGAGGAATGTATATAAGTAACATGCGTCCATTGAGACAGAAAACTGTATCCATTGGCGGAGGTGTTAGTGGATATAGAGGGAGAATCCCAACTAAGGAAGGTAGAGGTGGTACCAAACCTCCCTGAGACAGTTTTCTTAGGAACAGACCTTCCCAGGTTCCATGACTATCTACAGGCATATACCGCATCTCCTCCCTCTGCCCTCTGGTTAGATAGTGCCCCTTTCTACACAGAAGAAATAGAAGAGACTTTCCCTAAAATGCAGAAAACCCGCAGTAAAAAAAAAGGAGGGAACGCGCTAGGTATCTTCAGTCAGAACCCCTCTCACCCTCTCCTCTCTTTACCTCCCCAGAGATACCACAAGAGACAGGACTAAGCTTCCGGGCCGCCCAGAGAGATGACACCACGTTACTCAATGCCTGGAACCGGGTGCAGGAAGACCAGTCAGAACAGGTAGGCCCTATTTTCTGCGTGAAAAAGGGACTTCTATACCACGTTTTTCATGAGGGGGACAAAAGAAAAGAACAGTTGTTGGTGCCGCGATCCTACATAGCCAGACAGGGGGTGGACATTATGGCAAAGGGCATACCTTGAAGTACTTGTTGCCAAAGTTCTATTGGCCAGGGGTATATCAGGAAGTAGCCAGGTACTGTACTAACTGCCCACGTTGCCAATTAGTCAACACTCCAGTTATTCCCAAAGCCCCGCTTCAACCCCTCCCCATTATAGATGTTCCCTTTAAGAGAGTGGGGATGGACTTGGTAGGTCCCTTGATTCCCTCTGCTAGAGGACACCAGTACATTCTTGTTCTGGTAGATCATGCTACCAGAAACCCAGAAGCCATACCCCTTTCCTCCGCGAACACGCCAGCTGTAGCCCATGCCATGGTTAAGTTTTTTTCGAGGGTAGGGTTCCCTGAGGAATTATTAACAGACCAGGGAATCCTGTTTATGTCTTGTTTATTGAAACAAATATGTGCCATCCTGAAAGTAAAGCAGATACGCACGTCAGTCTACCACCCTCCAACGGATGCGTTGGTAGAAAGATAAAACCGCACAATTAAAGCCATCCTAAGGAAGAGCATAGACAAGTCAGGGAGGGACTGGGACCGGCAACTTCCCCTTGTCTTATTCGCTATTAGGACACACAAGCAAAAATCAACAGGGTTTTCCCCCTTTGAACTCTTGTTCGGCCGACAACCCCGGACACTCCTAGACATGGCCATAAAAAAGTGGACGGAGGAAGAAGATGAGGGCAAACCTCTACTTCAATATTCAGCCAGTCTGAAAAATACATTGTCTTCCCAGTGGGAGGAGGTCCATGTAAATATGGAGAGCGCTCAAGCTAGACAAAAACAGTAATATGACCATCAGTCAAGGCTTAGGGAGTTCAAACCAGGAGATCAGGTACTCATTCTATTACCCAGGTCAGAAAACAAACTATTAGCCTCCTGGCAGGGCCCCTACAAAATATTGAGCAAAGTAACCCCTGTGACCTATAGAGTCGATGTCCCACATAAAAAGAACCAGGGACAGATGTATCATGTAAATCGTCTTAAAGCCTGGGAGGGACCCCTTCCTGATACTCCAAATACAGACACCTCCATAAACCACATAACCATAGATAAGCCCATGAATGTGTCCTTCGTTCCCCATGGACATAAGGAAGACAACCCAATCCAATTAGGACCACAAGTAACAGTAAAACAAAAACAACAGATGTTGGATCTATGCACAAAATATGCCACTGTCCTATCAGGGATCTATGCACAAAATATGCCACTGTCCTATCAGGGAATCCGGGGAGAACTACATTAGTAGAGCACGATATTGTCATAAAAACCACCCAACCAGTTATGCTAAAACCGTATCGAATACCTGAAGCAAGGAGGAAAGCAGTCGATCAGGAGACACAAGCAATGCTGGAAGCCAATATACTCGAACCTTCCCACAGTGCCTGGTCCTCTCTGGTCGTTCGCGTTCCAAAACCTGATGGGAGCATCAGGTTTTGCATAGACTTTCGTCAGGTGAACGCGGTATCAGCGTTTGATGCCTACCCAATGCTCAGGGTGGACGAATTGATCGAACGACTGGGGGAAGCTCGGGTAATGACAAACATAGACTTAACCAAAGGCTATTGGCAGATACCATTAACTGAATCGCAAAAGAAAAAAAAGCCTTCTCAACACCGATGGGTCTATATCACTTTAAAGTCCTGCCTTTCGGCGGTTAATAGACAACATACTAGCCCCACATCTTAAATTTGCAGTTGCCTATCTGGACGACATTGTCGCCTATAGTCCAGACTGGGAGACACACTTAACTCACCTAGAAGCTGTACTGCGGTCTTTAAAAGAGGCAGGTCTCACGCTCAATCCCAGAAAAAACACTTTTGGGACTGACCGCATAGAATACCTAGGGTATACTATCAGTAAAGGTGGTATAAAGCCACAAGTCAGCAAGATAGAATCCATATCACCGATACCCCGGCCCTCCTGTAAGAAAGATGTTCGGTCCTTTCTGGGGTTGGTGGGGTATTACAGAATGTTTATCCCTCAGTTTTTCTGAATTGGCTAGCCCCCTCACCGATCTGCTCACAAAAGCCCACACGGGGAAATTACTTCTTTGGGCAGCCTCCCAAGAAGAAAGCTTCCAGAAACTAAAAAGCATTCTATGCACATCCACAGTGCTTACCTGTCCGGATTTCAAAAAGACATTTGTCCTTCAAAACGAGGCCTCGGGAAGGGGTCTTGGGGTTGTTCTCTCCCAACCAGATGACTTCGGAGACCGACACCCCATCCTCTATCTTAGTAGGAAATTGTTTCCCAGAGAAACTAGATATGCGACAATTGAAAAAGAGTGCCTAACACTCAAATGGGCCATGGAGGCACTCCAATATTATCTCCTGGGGCGTTCCTTTATAGTTCTGACTGATTATGCCCCTCTCACTTGGCTCTCTTTACATAAAGACTCTAATCCTAAAGTCTTACGGTGGTTCCTTGCATTGCAGCCCTTCACCCTTGAGGCCATACACGTTCCAGGAAAACTCCAAACGAATGTGGACTATATCTCCAGGTTCCCGGTCTTAGAATGGCCCGATCGTCCATTCAGAAGGGGAAGGCAATGTGATCAAGATCCATTTACAGGCGACGCCGAAACTGGAAGTGGGGTTGGTGCTCTAGCGTCCGACAAGGAAGCAGCGGCTGGGACGGCTGAAAAGGTCAGTGGGCGTGCAGAATGGCGTTCGGCGTTTTCGGAGCGAGAGGAGGAGGACGACGACACCGAAGCCGGACCAGAGGACAATCAGCGGAGCGTGGCCACGAGGAAGGCAGAGGAGGACGCGGAGGAGGTGTGCACCAGTGGACCGGCGAGGAGGCGACGACGAGGGAAAGCAGCTCCCAGAGCACTACACCCGGAACCAGTGCACTCCCCAACGGCGAGGAGGCTTGGTCTCCCAACACCACGGCCCAGGAGGGTCATGACAACAGGCAAGTACCCGCTGCATGCTCGGGACTTGTAAGGGGACTGTGGGCTCGGATACTGGGGCATCACTTAAGTCACCAATTGTTTTCCCCCACCTTAGGCACGGCACATTATGGACTGGTGACGGTACACTTCCCCTCCCCCCCATGTTTAATACTTAACGGTAGCCTGAGACCATGTTTTTTTTTTCTTTTCCTTTTTGAGTCCACCCTTGCCCACCACGACAAGAAGCTGGGGAGAGAGAGACAAGGAGTCTACAGTGAAGGCCACCACATCTACATTGTGTTTATTCCCCTATTGACTGTCTGTTTTGCTACCGGCTGAAATATACTAATGTTAAGAAACAAAAGCCTGAGCCTCTACTAATAAACCACAACCACCCAATCTATATAGTCTGGGACTACTTTAGTGTGAGGCTGTTTAAAGATTACTTTAGTATAAGAAAGGAAGGGGGGGTAACCAAGTCCTAAGAGCCACCACGACCACAGTCACTCATCAATAATAATGCACACAATGCCAACTGCAACGCTGATGTGCTGCACAGACCTCACTATGCAGACCACAAACATCTCCATGTGGAGATATACTATTGATACGTGTAGTTTAGTGCACAGTGGACGCAACCATGTTACCCCAGGCAGTGGGGAAGATCTCATTCATGTAGCTGTGTTGTCCCCACCCGGAAGCAGAAGCGGAGTGGTCTGATCCAACATACGCCACTCCAGTGTAGGAGTATGAATAAATAGGCCAGGCCCTAGGCGTGGTTCACTTCTGGGAAGACCAACGAGTCAGCCAGAGTGGTGGCCCTCACCCTGGCAAGTGGCTGCTGCCATGACAGCAGGCCTCCTCGACACAGGCCCCCTACGAACCCAGCGGCACAGCACCGCAGACTTATGTCTGTACCGACTACTGCCTTCGATCTACACTGGACAGCAGGGTTCACAATTTTAATTCAGCCTTGATTTATTAATTGCACAGAGAATTGTACTCTATGTCCTCGGATTTTGTCAAGAAGTGACAAAAGGCATTTCTCGATGTCTATGCTAACTACTGCTTCCAATCTACACTGCGGAATTCAGGGCTCACAATTCAGATGCTAAATCAGCATGCAAACGCCTGGAAACGCGGTGGAGAAGAGACTTCTCAGTCCATGTGAAGAGCGAATATAAAGCAAGTCTTAAGAGATATCATGCGCTCATTAGAAAGGCTAGGGCTACCTATTACAAGGAAAGGATTGAGATGGCAGAGGATTCGGCTAAAGAGCTGTTCATAGTTTATAAAGAGATATCCTCCCTGGCTAAAAGAATGCCTTGCTAAATTTATTGTGCCCCTTCCAGAGACTCTCAATAAGACAGCCATTAGCATTAAGTCAGGCTCACCCAGAGATCCTGCTTCCTCTAAGGTGCTGAGAGGGAGTATCGAGACTCTTGAGCCCAGTATAAGACATCTTTTGGAGCTCTCTTTCACCTCAGGCATAGTCCCAAAAAAATGGAAAGAGGCAATAGACACCCCATATTAGAATGGACCTACTAGATATTCTGCGCCCTATTTCATTGCTACCATACTTTGCAAAAATTGCGGAGAAGGTAGTAAATATCAACAGACGGCACACATCTGCAACCGTAACGTACTTCATCCTACCCAGTGGGGGTTTTGGGCTCTCTACTCTACCGAATTGTATTGCTTTTTTCTATGGAGACCATTTGGCAATATGTAGTTTAGAGACAGATGGCGGCCTTAATCTTATTAGATTTAAGTGCCGCCTTCGACACGGTTGCCCATCACACCCTGCTATAATGTCTTAGGAAAGGAGGTGTTGCAGGTAGTGCCTTGAAATGGATGGAATCCTTCTTTGAGCACAGTTTTCAGGTGGGGCAGGGATCCCACTACTCTAATGATATCAAGTTGAAACAGAGGGTGCCACAGGGGTTCACCCTCAGTCCGACCCTGTTTAATCTCTACGTCACTCCTTTGGCGGAGAATACGGAAAAATTTGGGGTCAATGTCGTGTCCTATGCCGATGATACTCAACTGGTTGTGTCTCTTACACAGGCACAGGAGAAGGAAGCCTTCAATTTTGTGACCTGCCTGCATGAACTGGCATCTTGGATGGCGAACAACTGCCTGAAATTTAATGGCAACAAGACCGAGGTACTTGTGATAGGGAAAGCACCATCAGTATGGTCGTCGGCATGGTGGCCCCAGACTCTGGGACCCACTCCTACACCTTGCGAACAGTCAAAGAACTTAGGGGTTTGGTTGGACACTAAGCTCTCTTTTGAGCACCATACCAGGCAAGTGGCAGGTGTCTGTTTTGGAGTCCTGCGAGGTCTCCGGAAAACCCTAGATGTCCTGCCTACTGCAGCCAGAAAAACCATGGTGCATGCCCTGGTGACATTGCGTCTGGATTATTGGAATGTATTGTAGCTGGGTGCAGTTGCTAAATGCATTCAGAGACTTCAACGTATCCAGAATGCAGCAGCAAGCCTAGTCTTAATGCTTCCTAAGAGAACCTCTTCTAAGAGGGCCTTAGTCTCCCTACACTGGCTTACGATTAGGGAGAGAGTTCTGTTCAAGGCCCTGTGTGTTAGCCATCGGATCATACAAAGGAAGGGCCCCACCTACCTGCATGAGCTATTAACTCCTTACTCCCCGACCCGGCAACTAAGATCTAGCGGGACGGGGCAAGTGTGTGTCTCCACCATCAGGAGAGTAAGGATGGGTGGTCGCTCCTTCCGCTATCTGGCAGCACAGCAGTGGAACAAACTCTCCCAGAGCCTCCAACTGGGGTTCTCGGAGACTACTTTCCGTAAAGAACTAAAAACTCACCTTTTTCCTTCTGCTTAGACCTCCATCGCCAGTCCCAGCCTATTAGCTCCCCTCTTGAGATGCCTGTTTGCAGATTGTACCGCAGCGCGTGGACACACTAGTCTAGAGTAACCATGCACTTTACAAATGTGATTATTATTATTAGTATTATTATTATTATTATTATGGAGTGGCGATTGCAGATGACGCAGCCCAATACGCAGGAGACGTTGCTCCCAGTGAGGCTGTATTGCGGCCGGTATTTTTGTCTCCTCTTCTTCATGTTGTAAAGCGCTGTGATACCCTTGGGTCTGGCCAGCGCTATAGAAAACCTCTAAATAAATAAATAATAAATAAATCATGGCAGAATGTGCACACACTGTGTGCTTCAGGTGCTACTAGCTCACTGCACCATAAGTCATCTCCATGTGGCCATATCAAGGCAAGACATTGAACCGAGTGCGGCCCGCCGGGACCACGTATCATCGCAGGGTGCGCACACGCTAAGTGCTCCAGGTGCCACTAACTGTGCAGCTTAACTCAACGCCATGTGGCTGTGCGCCCATCCTGACCACTGCCTATGCCCTACACTGGGGTTACACGGTTCACAATTCAAGATTAGTAGTGACGCAAATTGTGTAAGAGACTATAATGAGTTAAGATGACCAAATGCTCCAAATCTCTTCAGCTCAAGTCAACATCAGCTGCCTGTGAGCCTCTGTTGACCGCTGCCTCCGGCCTACACTGTAGAAGACCGGCGACACATGGTGCCAACTAACCCTGTTCAACGCAAGCCGATCTCACATGTGTAACTGTTTTTCCTGAGTCCTGAAAAGCAGTGACCCCAAACTCTGTGAGACAACTACAGCAGCAGACTCCCTTCAATCAGTTAGGCATATTGCTATATGGAAGTCTGGCGACACGTGCTGCCACTAACTCTGTTTAACACAAGCGACCACAGCACCTCACTCCCTTCGATTACTGAGCAGTATTTACAGATTAAAGTCGGCCGACAAGCGGTGCCACTGAACCTGCACTACGCAGGCCGGTCGAGCCACCAACGTATGCACATGGCTGTGGGCCCTTCCTCATTGCTACCTCTGGCCTACACTACGGTCAGCAGAGTTTACAATTCAGATAGAGTCCTAATTCCACATGACACAGTCCAGTAGGCAACACACATTACTCCCAGTGAGGCCGTCCACACCAAGCACCATCACATGCTCATACAGTCTCAATGCTGCTGGTCTCACTAACCCTATTTAACACAAAGCAATCCCACGTGTGTAACTTTGTCCTAAGTCCTGAACTGAAGTGACCCCAACTTCGTGGCAGCTACCACAGCACCAGACTTTCTTTAATCTTATTTGTTGTTCTTTTCTTTAAATAATTTTTTTATACGTAAATCTATACATTCAGGACTCAGCGACATCTATAAGACCCGCATAGAATCTCATGTGGTGTCCGCCATTCAGGACTCAGGATTCAGTAGCACATCTGAGATCGGCAAGTATCTGATGTGGTATCCGCCATTCAGGACTCAGCAACACATCTGAGATCGGCGGGGTTTTGATGAGCACAAGGAGTCCGCCCACTGCTGCACACTCCGCTGGCACCAGGTAAGTATTTGCTCATGGATGCACAGAGGCAACATACTCTCTCTCTTTCTCTCTCTCTCTCTCTCTCCCTCTCCCTCTCCCTCTTTATTCCTTTCCTTGTGTCTCTCTCTCCCTTTTCCCTTTCTTACTCCCTTTCCTTCCAGCCCTCTCTTTTTCTCTCTGGCTTGTTTATCTTTCTCTGTTTCGCTCTCAGTCCTTTGATATGCGCATTACACACGTCCCTATTTTGTGCTTTATTTTTCAGACTCTGTTGTCGACATCCATGGTCCCCACAGGAGTCTTCCACCTTGTATTTTTCTATTATGTTTGTGTTTATTAAATTTTATTTATTGGTTTATTTTTTATATATAGAATAATAAAAAATGAAAATTTAAAAATAGTTTATGGTTTATAAAAAAATTAAGTTTCACAAAACAAAACGTATTAACCTTTTCGGTTGTTTTCTTAACTGCTGTGTGACTCTTTCTTGTTCTTATTACTGCTATTTGCTGGTATCCACCATGGTGTTAAATTTTGGACCACTTATCGCGGGAATACTGGTGATCTCTGCAGTTTGCACCAACGTCTGAATACAGTGTTAGATTTATCTCAACTTTAGTTGCATTAAAGTGCTGATAATAAAATGCAGAGTAACCGTGCCCTTGCAAAAAGACACGAGGTACACCTTTGCGATTTATTTTAAATACTAAAATCCTGTATTGAATTGCACTGAGGTAGTGCCTGCACTTACAGAGTACACACAAAATCAATGAACAAATCTCATTGTATTTATATTGATTAGGAATAGTGCGTCAGGTGCTGGATCTTGACGGGACAAAAAGGGGGTGGTGATGGACGGAGCATCCGAACCAATCAAACACTCACACCCAGTCAAAAGATCTGGGTTTGATCCATCACCGTTCTTTAGCCCACTCTGCCACCCCAGTTCAGACATGGCTATATGCAAATCAGTCTGACCCTATGCCTCATGGGAACAGTCCAGCCCGAACTGCCAAGCCATGCCTTCCCAAGACCGGAAACAAGCTTCCGAGGACCGGTTTCTGGCATTCCAGCCGTCTTCAGCCCAGCTTGCTTGAATCCAGTGGCAAAGTGAGCAAGGGACTCACGTCTGAGCATACCCTGCCACACTTATGGCGGCCAAAGCGGTACCAAAAGGGGTGGTGATGGACAGAGCATCCAAAAAAATCAAACACTCACACCCAGTCAAAAGATCTGGGTTTGATCCATCACCGTTCTTTAGCCCACTCTGCCACCCCAGTTCAGACATGGCTATATGCAAATCAGTCTGACCCTGTGCCTCATGGGAACAGTCCAGCCCGAACTGCCAAGCCATGCCTTCTCTGGACCGGAAACAAGCTTCCGAGGACTGGTTTCTGGCATTCCAGCCGTCTTCAGCCCGGCTTGCTTGAATCCAGTGGCAAAGTGAGCAAGGGACTCACGTCTGAGCATACCCTGCCACACTTATGGCGGCCAAAGCGGTACAAAAAGGGGTGGTGATGGACGGAGCATCCGAACCAATCAAACACTCACACCCAGTCAAAAGATCTGGGTTTGATCCATCACCGTTCTTTAGCCCACTCTGCCACCCCAGTTCAGACATGGCTATATGCAAATCAGTCTGACCCTGTGCCTCATTGGAACAGTCCAGCCCGAACTGCCAAGCCATGCCTTCCCTGGACCAGAAACAAGCTTCCGAGGACCGGTTTCTGGCATTCCAGCCGTCTTCAGCCCGGCTTGCTTGAATCCAGTGGCAAAGTGAGCAAGTGACTCACGTCTGAGCATACCCTGCCACACTTATGGCGGCCAAAGCGGTACAAAAAGGGGGGTGGTGATGGACGGAGCATCTGAACCAATCAAACACTCACATCCAGTCAAAAGATCTGGGTTTGATCCATCACCGTTCTTTAGCCCCCTCTGCCACCCCAGTTCAGACATGGCTATATGCAAATCAGTCTGACCCTGTGCCTCATGGGAACAGTCCAGCCCGAACTGCCAAGCCATGCCTTCCCTGGACCGGAAACAAGCTTCCGAGGACCGGTTTCTGGAAATCCAGCCGTCTTCAGCCCGGCTTGCTTCAATCCAGTGGCAAAGTGAGCAGGGGACTCACGTCTGAGCATACCCTGCCACACTTATGGCGGCCAAAGCGGTACAAAAAGGGGTAGTGATGGACAGAGCATCCGAACAAATCAAACACTCACACCCAGTCAAAAGATTAGGGTTTGATCCATCTCCATTCTTTAGCCCACTCTGCCTCCCCAGTTCAGACATGGCTATATGCAAATTAGTCTGACCCTGTGCCTCATGGGACCAGTCCAGCCCGAAAAGCCTAGCCATGCCTTCCCTGGACCGGAAACAAGCTTCCGAGGACCGGTTTCTGGCATTCCAGCCGTCTTCAGCCGGCTTGCTTGAATCCAGTGGCAAAGTGAGCAAGGGACCCACGTCTGAGCATACCCTGCCACACTTATGGCGGCCAAAGCGGTACAAAAAGGGGTGGTGATGGACGGAGCATCCGAACCAATCAAACACTCACACCCAGTCAAAAGATCTGGGTTTGATCCATCACCGTTCTTTAGCCCACTCTGCCACCCCAGTTCAGACATGGCTATATGCAAATCAGTCTGACCCTGTGCCTCATGGGAACAGTCCAGCCCGAACTGCCAAGCCATGCCTTCCCTGGACCGGAAACCAGCTTCCAAGGACCGGTTTCTGGCTTTCCAGCCGTCTGCAGCCCGGCTTGCTTGAATCCAGTGGCAAAGTGAGCAAGGAACTCACGTCTGAGCATACCCTGCCACACCTATGGCGGCCAAAGCGTGAGTCCTTTGCTCACTCTGCCACTGGATTCAAGCAAGCCGGGCAGGCACAGGGTCAGACTGATTTGCATATAGCCATGTCTGAACCTGGGGTGGCAGAGTGGGCTAAAGAACGGTGATGGATTAAACCCAGATCTTTTGACTGGGTGTGAGTGTTTAATACGTTCAGATGCTCCGTCCATCACCACCCCCTTTTGTACCACTTTGGCCGCCATAAGTGTGGCAGGGTATGCTCAGACATGAGTCCCTTGCTCACTTTGCCACTGGATTCAAGCAAGCCGGGCTGAAGAAGGCTGCAATGCCAAAAACCGGTCCTCGGAAGCTTGTTTCAGGTCCAGGGAAGGCATGGCTTGGCAGTTCGGGCTGGACTGTTCCCATGAGGCACAGGGACAGACTGATTTGCATATAGCCATGTCTGAACTGGGGTGGCAGAATTGGCTAAAGAACGGTGATGGATTAAACCCAGATCTTTTGGCTGGGTGTGAGTGTTTGATTGGCTCAGATGCTCCGTCCATCACCACCCCTTTTGTACCGCTTTGGCCTCCATAAGTGTGGCAGGGTATGCTCAGACGTGAGTCCCTTGCTCACTTTGCCACTGGATTCAAGCAAGCCGGGCTGAAGAAGGCTGCAATGCCAGAAACCGGTCCTCGGAAGCTTGTTTCCGGTCCAGGGAAGGCATGGCTTGGCAGTTCAGGCTGGACTGTTCCCATGAGGCACAGGGTCAGACTGATTTGCATACAGCCATGTCTGAACTGGGGTGGCAGAGTGGGCTAAAGAACGGTGATGGATTAAACCCAGATCTTTTGACTGGGTGTGAGTGTTTGATTGGTTCAGATGCTCCGTCCATCACCACCCCCTTTTGTACCGCTTTGGCCGCCATAAGTGTGGCAGGGTATGCTCAGACGTGAGTCCCTTGCTCACTTTGCCACTGGATTCAAGCAAGCCGGGCTGAAGAAGGCTGCAATGCCAGAAACCGGTCCTCGGAAGCTTGTTTCCGGTCCAGGGAAGGCATGGCTTGGCAGTTCGGGCTGGACTGCTCCCATGAGGCACAGGGTCAGACTGATTTGCATATAGCCATGTCTGAACCGGGGTGGCAGAGTGGGCTAAAGAACGGTGATGGATTAAACCCAGATCTTTTGACTGGGTGTGAGTGTTTGATTGGTTCAAATGCTCTGTCCATCACCACCCCCTTTTGTACCGCTTTGGCCGCCATAAGTGTGGCAGGGTATGCTCAGACATGAGTCCCTTGCTCACTTTGCCACTGGATTCAAGCAAGCCGGGCTGAAGAAGGCTGCAATGCCAAAAACCGGTCCTCGGAAGCTTGTTTCAGGTCCAGGGAAGGCATGGCTTGGCAGTTCGGGCTGGACTGTTCCCATGAGGCACAGGGACAGACTGATTTGCATATAGCCATGTCTGAACTGGGGTGGCAGAATTGGCTAAAGAACGGTGATGGATTAAACCCAGATCTTTTGGCTGGGTGTGAGTGTTTGATTGGCTCAGATGCTCCGTCCATCACCACCCCTTTTGTACCGCTTTGGCCGCCATAAGTGTGGCAGGGTATGCTCAGACGTGAGTCCCTTGCTCACTTTGCCACTGGATTCAAGCAAGCCGGGCTGAAGAAGGCTGCAATGCCAGAAACCGGTCCTCGGAAGCTTGTTTCCGGTCCAGGGAAGGCATGGCTTGGCAGTTCAGGCTGGACTGTTCCCATGAGGCACAGGGTCAGACTGATTTGCATACAGCCATGTCTGAACTGGGGTGGCAGAGTGGGCTAAAGAACGGTGATGGATTAAACCCAGATCTTTTGACTGGGTGTGAGTGTTTGATTGGTTCAGATGCTCCGTCCATCACCACCCCCTTTTGTACCGCTTTGGCCGCCATAAGTGTGGCAGGGTATGCTCAGACGTGAGTCCCTTGCTCACTTTGCCACTGGATTCAAGCAAGCCGGGCTGAAGAAGGCTGCAATGCCAGAAACCGGTCCTCGGAAGCTTGTTTCCGGTCCAGGGAAGGCATGGCTTGGCAGTTCGGGCTGGACTGCTCCCATGAGGCACAGGGTCAGACTGATTTGCATATAGCCATGTCTGAACCGGGGTGGCAGAGTGGGCTAAAGAACGGTGATGGATTAAACCCAGATCTTTTGACTGGGTGTGAGTGTTTGATTGGTTCAAATGCTCTGTCCATCACCACCCCCTTTTGTACCGCTTTGGCCGCCATAAGTGTGGCAGGGTATGCTCAGACATGAGTCCCTTGCTCACTTTGCCACTGGATTCAAGCAAGCCGGGCTGAAGAAGGCTGCAATGCCAAAAACCGGTCCTCGGAAGCTTGTTTCAGGTCCAGGGAAGGCATGGCTTGGCAGTTCGGGCTGGACTGTTCCCATGAGGCACAGGGTTAGACTGATTTGCATATAGCCATGTCTGAACTGGGGTGGCAGAATTGGCTAAAGAACGGTGATGGATTAAACCCAGATCTTTTGGCTGGGTGTGAGTGTTTGATTGGCTCAGATGCTCCGTCCATCACCACCCCTTTTGTACCGCTTTGGCCACCATAAGTGTGGCAGGGTATGCTCAGACGTGAGTCCCTTGCTCACTTTGCCACTGGATTCAAGCAAGCCGGGCTGAAGAAGGCTGCAATGCCAGAAACCGGTCCTCGGAAGCTTGTTTCCGGTCCAGGGAAGGCATGGCTTGGCAGTTCAGGCTGGACTGTTCCCATGAGGCACAGGGTCAGACTGATTTGCATACAGCCATGTCTGAACTGGGGTGGCAGAGTGGGCTAAAGAACGGTGATGGATTAAACCCAGATCTTTTGACTGGGTGTGAGTGTTTGATTGGTTCAGATGCTCCGTCCATCACCACCCCCTTTTGTACCGCTTTGGCCGCCATAAGTGTGGCAGGGTATGCTCAGACGTGAGTCCCTTGCTCACTTTGCCACTGGATTCAAGCAAGCCGGGCTGAAGAAGGCTGCAATGCCAGAAACCGGTCCTCGGAAGCTTGTTTCCGGTCCAGGGAAGGCATGGCTTGGCAGTTCGGGCTGGACTGCTCCCATGAGGCACAGGGTCAGACTGATTTGCATATAGCCATGTCTGAACCGGGGTGGCAGAGTGGGCTAAAGAACGTTGATGGATTAAACCCAGATCTTTTGACTGGGTGTGAGTGTTTGATTGGTTCAGATGCTCCGTCCATCACCACCCCCTTTTGTACCGCTTTGGCCGCCATAAGTGTGGCAGGGTATGCTCAGACATGAGTCCCTTGCTCACTTTGCCACTGGATTCAAGCAAGCCGGGCTGAAGAAGGCTGAAATGCCAGAAACCGGTCCTCGGAAGCTTGTTTCCGGTCCTGGGAAGACATGGCTTGGCAGTTCGGGCTGGACTGTTCCCATGAGGCACAGGGTCAGACTGATTTGCATATAGCCATGTCTGAACTGGGGTGGCAGAGTGGGCTAAAGAACGGTGATGGATTAAACCCAGATCTTTTGACTGGGTGTGAGTGTTTGATTGGTTCAGATGCTCCGTCCATCACCACCCCCTTTTGTACCGCTTTGGCCGCCATAAGTGTGGCAGGGTATGCTCAGACGTGAGTCTCTTGCTCACTTTGCCACTTGATTCATGCAAGCCGGGCTGAAGAAGGCTGCAATGCCATACGTCTCCAGAATTTTACCTAGATAGGGGAGAAGGGAGATAGGCCTGTAGTTGCTCAAAATCGTAGGGTCTGCATTGGTCTTTTTAAATATTGGTATCACTACTGCCTGTTTAAAGGAGTCCGGGACCACCCCCGTAGCCAACGAGTTGTTGAGTAGTGCCAGTGGAGGGTCAGGACAAGCCAGAAAAATTTCCTTAAGAATTTGGGAAGGGTAGCAATCGTTGGGAGAACGGGAACTCACTTTGTGTAGTAATGAATAAAACTCCGTAAGGGAAATAGGAGGAAAAGCGTCCAGACAGCATGGGTTTTTGGGAGGTGAAGGAAGAGGAGCAGAGGATGAGGGCGAGGGGATGTTGTTCTTAATGGTAATGATTTTATCTAAGAAGTAAGAATTAAGGGAGTCACACAAAGCTTGTGTCGGTAGAGGTTGGGGAGTGACACGGTCTGGAAGATAGAGCTCATTTACTATGGAGAAGATGTCCTTTGCCTTAGAGGCAGACTCCATAATTTTTAGGGAAAAGTAGGTTGTCTTAGCCAACAAGATAGATTTTTTATAGGCTTTCAGGCAATCCACGAATTCAATTTTGAGTTGTTGATCATAATTACGCCTCCAGCGGCTTGGTTCAGATACTCCGTCCATCACCACCTCCTTTTGTACTGCTTTGGCCACCATAAGTATGGCAGGGTATGGTCAGACGTGAGTCCCTTGTTCACTTTGCCACTGGATTCATGCAAGCCGGGCTGAAGAAGGCTGCAATGCCAGAAACCGGTCCTTGGAAGCTTGTTTCCGGTCCAGGGAAGGCATGGCTTGGCAGTTCGGGCTGGACTGTTCCAATGAGGCACAGGGTCAGACTGATTTGCATATAGCCATGTCTGAACTGGGTTGGCAGAGTGGGCTAAAGAACGGTGATGGATTAAACCCAGATCTTTTGACTGGGTGTGAGTGTTGGATGTTATGTTATGTTAAAATTATTTATACCGCGCTCGGTCACCAAATGGTTTCATGGCGGTCATAACAAATGCGGAGAGAAGGAACGAGGGTTCACTCAAACGCTGACTGAAAGAGGAAGGTTTTCAACATCCGGTGGAAGCAATCATAGGTTGGACAATGTCGGAAGGCAGTCGGGAGGGAATTCCAGATTTTGGGGGCCAGAAAAGAAAAACAAAGACCACCATGCTTTTTACGTTTGATTTTAGGAATGACTAGAAGATTGTGTGAGGTGGAACGGAGATCTCTCAGGGGCACATATTGCTTCAGACAAGAAGAGATGAAGACAGGAGCTTGATCAGACAGAGCTTTGAAAATTGTACAACCAAGTTTAAAGGTGCAACGCTTAGCCACTGGGAGCCAATGTAGGCTCTGCAACAGTGGCGAAACGTGCTGGTGTTTAGGCTGATGGTAAACTAGGCGTGCTGCCTGATTTTGCACCAGCTGCAACCTGTGAAGATGGTAAGCCGGAATTCCCATGTACAGAGTGTTGGCATAGTCAATTCTGGACGTAACGAGAGCCATGATGACAAGTATAAGTGCATCTCTGGTGAGGAACCTACTGATTTTGCGTATCCTACGCAGATGGAAGAAGCAGGATGACATGACAGCATTTATCTGAGGGCTCATAGATAAGTCGCCAGAGATGACTACGCCCAAACTCTTCACTGAGTTGACGGGGCAAGGTGGAGACCCTAGTGAGGGAGGCCAAAAGCTGGCATTCCAAGGGTTGGTTGACCCGCCTACCAACACCAGCTCGGTCTTATTAGGATTTAATTTGAGCTGACTGTGATACATCCATTCCGATATATCAAGCATAGTAGTTTGGAAGTTAGTGCAAGAGGATAAGGAAGTGTCAATAGGAAAGATTAACTGGAGATCATCCGCATAGTTAAAGATTGTGGCCGAGGATTTGCAGAGAGAGGCGATTAGGGGCTGCATGTAAAGATTAAATAGTAAAGGGGATAGGGCGGAGCCCTGTGGGACTCCGCAAGATAAGGGGGAGTAAGAAGCGGAGAAAGTAGACAGGTGCACTGCCTGGGATCACTTATCCAAAAAGGATCTGACCCAGTCGAGAGCTACGCCCTGGATGCCGGCATTATTGAAACGGTCGATCAATATCGCATGATCGACCGTGTCAAAGGCCGCCGACAAATCCAATAGGACAAGTGCCTGGGAGATGTTATTGTCGGCGCCCTTTCTCAAGGCATCCATCACAGCCACAATGACCGCCTCGGTAGAATGTAGCGGACGCAAACCGGCTTGCTGGGCATCTAAAAAAGACGAGCTCTCAATAAAAGCACTCAGGCAGCGAGTGACATACGTCTCCAGAATTTTACTTAGATAGGGGAGAAGGGAGATAGGCCTGTAGTTGCTCAAAATCGTAGGGTCTGCATTGGTCTTTTTTAATATTGGTATCACTACTGCCTGTTTAAAGGAGTCCGGGACCACCCCGTAGCCAACGAGTTGTTAAGTAGTACCAGTGGAGGGTCAGGACAAGCCAGAAAAATTTCCTTAAGAATTTGGGAAGGGTAGCAATCGTTGGGGGAACCGGAACTCACTTTGTGTAGTAATGAATAAAACTCCGTACGGGAAATAGGAGGAAAAGCGTCCAGACAGCATGGGTTTTTGGAGGTGAAGGAAGAGGAGCAGAGGATGAGGGCGAGGGGATGTTGTTCTTAATGGTAATGATTTTATCTAAGAAGTAAGAATTAAGGGAGTCACACAAAGCTTGTTTTGGTAGAGGTTGGGGAGTGACACGGTCTGGAAGATAGAGCTCATTTACTATGGAGAAGATGTCCTTTGCCTTAGAGGCAGACTCCATAATTTTAAGGGAAAAGTAGGTTGTCTTAGCCAACAAGATAGATTTTTTATAGGCTTTCAGGCAATCCACGAATTCAATTTTGAGTTGTTGATCATAATTACGCCTCCAGCGGCTTGGTTCAGATACTCCGTCCATCACCACCTCCTTTTGTACCGCTTTGGCCACCATAAGTGTGGCAGGGTATGGTCAGACGTGAGTCCCTTGTTCACTTTGCCACTGGATTCAAGCAAGCCGGGCTGAAGAAGGCTGCAATGCCAGAAACCGGTCCTTGGAAGCTTGTTTCTGGTCCAGGGAAGGCATGGCTTGGCAGTTCGGGCTGGACTGTTCCCATGAGGCACAGGGTCAGACTGATTTGCATATAGCCATGTCTGAACTGGGGTGGCAGAGTGGGCTAAAGAACGGTGATGGATTAAACCCAGATCTTTTGACTGGGTGTGAGTGTTTGATTGGTTCAGATGCTCCGTCCATCACCACCCCCTTTTGTACCGGATCTTGACGGGATACACTGCCCAGTTTGTATATTGTTCTGCACACGAAAAAATGACATCACAACGTTCACAACTGCAATGCAAAATTAATTCCGGCAATGACCCACGTTACCACCAGGAATTTTACACTTGCTTTCTGCTGGTGTTAAGCAGGACGACTACCTGCAGCATGAAAGAAAACACAGCCACACCAGAACACCCACAGGTGCCATACAGTCAATGAGCATGATACAGAGATAACTATGAGGACCACAAGACACATTGCACCAACCCCAGGACCACCAACACCCCCCCAACCCGCATCTGAGCAAATGTGTCTGTGTGGTCATTGTGTTAGCATGATAGGCACGGGCCCTGCAATATCACAGTGTGCTGTCTTCAGCAGACTTTACCATGTCACCTCAGCATTGGCAGTGACCCTGGACATGTAGCTACGCATGCATGCTCCTGCAAGCATAACACACATGTGCTGGTCCGGCGTACACAGGTCAGCGCAGGGGTGTGACTATCCGGCAAGGGAAACGGGCTGTCTCGGACATGTCCATGTGTAGGAAGTACGATAAGTGTGCCTTTGTGTTCTGGCATGGCCTGCCACATGGGCCTCAGCAGTAGGTGTTGTAAAGTGGCATGCACCACCGCCAAACGGCACTGTCATGGTGTAGTTGGAATGCAGCAGGACATGCGCAAATATGCATTACAATGGTGTGCCGTTTGAGTGCATGGGATACAACAGTGCACTGTACAAAAGTGTGGGGGCTCTTGGGAGGGAGGATTAGCTGTTTGGCAATGTAACACACAGTGAACCCGCCCGTGTGCCATGTGCTCGGCATCTCATCTATGATGACCACGATCGCACACATCCCACAACACTCACGACCGGCCTTTGTACACATCCTGTATGAATGCAGCGTGGTTTTCACTTCTATGCTCGTTCTTTGGTGTTATGTTGCCGGATTCTGTGACTTATGCGCCTTGTTCGTGTTTCATTTTGGTCATTGTTTCTCTATACTTATGCTGTATTTGATTGTACAAGTGTGACATTGTGCCCATCTCTCCCGTCCCCCCACTCCCTGCTTCTTCCTCTTCCTGCTCCTTTTGTTTCTGTACTTTTGCTTCTCCACACATAAATACATGTAAAGAACAAATTAGAATACTTCCTTGATTTTTTTTACGTTTCACAACTTATATCTTTTAGTTTCTATTTAATTTTCCATCTAAACAGTTTTTTTCATATTCAACGACACATCGAAGTCAGCAGTGCAACGTATTCTATCAACACACTTTCTAGAACATTCTACAACACGTGCAGGTTAAAAGCTCATCAATTTTTTTAATCCTAACGATATTTTTTTGCAACATTTTCTCAAACATTTAATGGCACGTGCAGGTTAAAAGTTCACAATTCTTTTAACTACGAACAGTGCCTTCCAAATCCAAAGTAGCAGGTGTGGTTGGGTTAAGCACATTTTATCCTATAATATCTACTCCACATTCAAACTGTTTTTTCTTAACCAATCACAAACATGCTTTTCCACAAAATGAATGTTTACCCTACTTTTAAAAAACAATAGTTTTTATCTCCCAATCAGGTATTGTTTTGTAGGTGAAATAAACATGTTCCCCATCTTTCAACATATCTCTTATTCTACGAATTAACTGCATGAGCTACAGACATCTTTCCATACCTTTCAGCCATACCTTCAAAATGCTAGTGTGGATTGTTGGACATAGCCATGTTTTCTGGTGCAAGAGGTATGCTGAACAGAGACCTATTGACTTGGACCTAGTTTTACAAAATGTGGACATTAAATGGTTTCCACAGAGAGGATTGAAGTGGCACCAATTGTTGCCTTTGGTTAAAACCTGTTTGCATCTCCAACACCATGCCCTCTTGATTGTGCACTGTGGTGGAAACGACCTAGGCACATTGACTGGAATAGGTTTGGAAATGCTAATGAAGGACACCTTTGGACAATTGATGTTACTTTTGCCTCAAACTGTCTTTATATATTCCAATATATGCCAAAGACAGAAGTGGAAATGGTCAAAAGAATTGTGTCATCAGATTGAAAAATCTAGGAAGAAAGTCAACAAATCTGTGTCTGCATACTTCAGAGACCACAAAATGGGGTCCATCTACAACAACAACATACGTTTTGACATGTTGATATCTACAGAAGTGATGGAGTACACTTCATAGATCAGGGAAATCGAGTTTTCCTGAATAACTTGAAGCTGTGCATCTGCCCTTTTATGTAGCTCCAACTAATGAACACAAGGGCTCTTTTTAGAGCCACCCTATACTTCGTCGCAATGCTGACATATACTAGAGAGAGCCTATATTCCATCGGTCAGGTGAGCCATAGATGTAATCTTCCGCCTGTCCCTCCGCTCCGCGGCCCATACCGCTGCCCATGCAATGGTTGGGTACTTGATCCTCCGGGGTCCACCCCCCGGAAAAACTGTTCAGATGTTCACCGCATTAGGGGTTCTCTCTCCTCTCTGCGGATCCTAAACCTAAATGTTAGATCGGCACTGAAACATCATCAGAACATCTACGATCTTATTGAGGATGAAGCCCCAGACATCTTTGCCATCACTGAAACCTGGCTCCAGGAAGCGGACGCTGCTATTTTCAATCTGGCATGCCCCCCTGGCTACTCTATGTTCACTTTGAATAGATACTCTAGAGGTGGGGGCATAGCTCTTATAGTCAGGTCCAGTTTTTCCTGTGTGTGGAGTGCCCTCAATATTGCTGGGTGTGAAAGTGCTTCCTTTAAGGTTTCTGTGAGTCCTGAGTTTACACTCTCCGGGATGGTTGTGTATCGCCCGCCGGGTAGCGAAGTGGCGTTCAGAAATGCTTTCCCCGACATTGTTGGCACCTTGGTCACCGACTGTGCCAACTTTTCCATCATGGGTGACCTGAACCTTCACTTCGACACCCCTTCTAATCTGACGGTACGCAGCATTTCCTCAGACTTAGAGGCCTTTCAACTCTCCCAGCTGGTTTCTCAGTCCACTCATATCGGGGGACATATTCTTGACCCCTTCTTCACCAACCTGCCGGAGACTAAAATTACATCTATTTCTCCGGTAGAGTGGACTGATCATTTCCTGGTATCTATTCTTTGTCCTATATTGGTTACTCCCTCTACCTTTTCGGCGAGACGAGTACCTAGGAGGTTATGGAACAAACTCAGGCTAGAAGACTTCCATCGTCTTCTGTTAGAGGAGCCGCTGGGTCCATTGAATGGCGTAGAAGAGGGATATGACCTCTTCTGCTCTTGGCTTACTAGGGCTCTGGACACTCTGATACCTATCGTATCGACTAAAATCAATACTAGAGAGTCGAGTCCCTGGTACGACGGTGCCTTACGTGCCTTGAAGGGAGCCTGTAGGCGGGCGGAGAGGGCATGGCGGAAGACGTATGGGGCTGATTTAAAAGCTGCATACACTATGTCCGTCAAGCTCTACCATCGGGCTATCTGTCGAGCTCGAGCGGCATTTTATGCCGCTGAATTTCGAAACAGCACTAACCCGTCGAAGGCCATTTTCAAGGCTGTGAAAGACCTCATGGCGAAGCGAACTACCTCTATGACCGTGAGCTCCATCTCTCACTGCGAATCCCTTGCTTCTTACTTCTTGGGAAAAGTCCAAGCAATTTATCGGACATTCCCTAGCATAGGGATCGGTCTGGGAAGTTCCGACGGGACATCTCATCACATCACCCTGTTCTCATTCCCTCCTCTCACTTCGGAAGGATTTGACAAACTTGCGTTGCAAGTTAAATCTGGATCTCCATCTGACCCAGTAAGATCTGCTCTCTTCCGAGATCAGACCTTTATGGGGCGCCCTGCTGTGCGTGCCCTTGTCAACCTCTCCCTAGAGTCGGGTGTAGTTCCAACTAAGTGGAAGCAGGCGGTGGTGTCCCCAATTATCAAAAAACCTTCCTTGGACCCGTCTAAACCCGAAAGTTACCGACCCATCTCGTTGCTACCCTAGCCGGCAAAGATTACAGAGGCCCATGTCAATCTGGCCCTGTCAGAACATCTTGCCCGGACCAATGCCCTCGACCCCACACAAAATGGCTTCCGTGCTGGACACAGCACGGAGACCGCTCTTCTTGTGATGGCGGATCATCTTCGTGCGAGGTTGGATGCTGGTCAAACGGCGGCGCTGATATTGTTAGATCTCAGCGCCGCCTTTGACACGGTATCCCACAGCATCCTCCTGCATCGGCTCGAGGAGACTGGGATTGGTGGCCAGGTGTTGCAATTGGTTCCGCTCCTTCCTGGACAATCGTTCCTTCCGTGTTTCCATCCCTCCCTTCAAGTCCAGCTTCCAGCCTCTGGCCATGGGGGTTCCGCAGGGGTCCTCGCTGAGTCCCACGCTATTTAATCTTTATGTGAGACCGCTGGCTGATGTCGCTAGGCAGTGGGGCCTTACTTTGGTCTCATATGCCGACGACACACAGCTGGCGGTCACTCTCAGCGGGGACGCGGAACAAGATGCCCCCAGGTTTCAGGCTGGACTGAAGGCGGTGGCAAGCTGGTTGACAGGAAATTGTCTCCAGCTCAATGCCACCAAAACGGAGGTAATGAGTGTCGGAAGGGGAGTGGAGCTGTGGGGTGACCAATGGTGGCCTCCAGAGCTGGGACCTACTCCGACCCCGGTGTCGGAGGTGAAAAATCTGGGGGTTTGGCTGGATGCGGGCCTTACCTTTGTAGGACATACTAAAAAAACAGCAGCCTGTTGTTTTGGTCTGCTGAGAGGCTTAGGACCAGTACTTAAATGTTTTGATGCCCCAACCAGACAGCTGGTGATCCAGGCAACTATCATCTCTCGCCTGGATTACGCTAGCTCTCTGCTGGTTGGGGCCAACCAGGCTGAGTTAACTCGCCTGCAACGGGTTCAAAATGCTGCGGCCAGAGCAATCGTCGGCCTGCCCAGATTTTGCCCGGTGGCGAGTGTTCTTTGCTCCCTACATTGGCTTCCAGTGAGGAAGCGCATCCTCTTTAAGGTCCTTTGTTTGACCTCTAAGATCCTGAGAGGTATAGGCCCTGAAATCTTGTCCAGCTGTCTTTCTTTCTATGTCCCCACTCGCACCCTCCGCTCTCAGGGCCAGGCCCTTGCTGTAGTCCCTAGGTTCAGACTCTGCCGCATGGGGGGTCGCTCCTTTCGTGTAAAAGCTGCATTAACCTGGAATTCTCTCCCGGTCGAAATCCGTTTGCTAGAGGACCTTATGACCTTCCGGAGAGCAATAAAAACTTTTTTGTTTTAGCTGTCCCCATTATGTCTTATCTTATCCTGTTGTGTTATGTTTCTCCTTGTCTATGCGCCGGGACGCTCCTTGGCTGGAGTAGCTGTGCGCACAAAAAATTAACATAACATAACATAACATAACATACAACTTAGGTCCACTATTTTAGGGCCAGGTAACGGCAACTTCCGGACCCTTGCTAAAATGTATTCTCCACACAGCTGTGCAACAGCAGCCACACCATCTCACTTTGCAGCACAGAGCTCTCGCTTTGCTCACCGGCTCTACTCACCCATAGGGTTCAGTAGTTTGCGCTTCACAAATACCGTATTGATTTACCTCTGCACTCCCTATACAACACCACCTAAGCACCATATACAAGTTGGACAGGCGTGGCACAGCGCCCAGAGCACATGACTTCACAGCATAGGACACACAGTTTGGGCTCACTGTTTCATCCCAGAGTCCAGCAGCAGCTCAATTTAGCAGAATGACACTCTAGGCAATACCTCACTTAATTTCCGTACGCAGCACTTTCATACCAGTAGGGGTCAGAAGTTCAGCGACTTTATCCTGACTCCTTTCGCAGCTCAGCTTACGCCCCCAGCGCCATCACGCCCGTAGGAGTGAGTAGTTTGCACTTCACAAATACCAAATTCATTTGATAGGCGCAAATGTACCTTCGCACTCCCTGTATAACATGCCCTAAGCACCATACACAAGTTACAAGGTTCGAAACAAAAGTTCCTCCGAGTAGGTATAACCACATGCTGACACTACTTGGACAGATGTGGCACAGCAGCCAGAGCATATGACTTCACAGCATATGACACAGAGTTTGGGCTCACGCTTTTATCCCAGAGTCCGGCAACAACTCAGCTTAGCAGCATGAAACTCTAGACAGTGTCTAACATATTTTCCGTACCCCAGGACCTTCAAACCAGTAAGGGTCAGTAGTTCATCCTAGTAGTTATAAACACATGCTGACACTACTTCCACAAGTGTAGTGCAGCGGCCACGGCACATGACTTTACAGCATAACACACACAATTTGGGCTCACGCTTTAATCCGCGAGGCCTGTACCAGCTCACCTTAGCAGCATCAGACTCTAGGCAATACCTCACTTAATTTCCGTAGTCCAACACTTTCACACCGGTAGGGGGTGAATACTTCGCTTCGCACCCTCTCTAAAGCCCACCCTAAACACCCCACAAAGGTTATAGTGTTCCTACCCTCCTTTTTCCCACTTTTTTTGCCCTTTTATCCCCTTACTCTCTTCAATGAAATTACAAATTGGCGGACAACACTTCCTAGTTGCAATCGCTCGCACCGCTCTCAGCCAATCAGTAGTAAGCTTGTGCTCGTAATGCCTTGGCCAATCAGATGGCAGAATTCCCAAATATTGATATCTGTAAATTTCGATACTTCTCCAAAACTACTGAATGAATGTACAACAAATAAGCAAAAGCGTGCTTTATACACCAAAACCCTTCTCCCTGCCAAATTTGGGGTAATTCTAAAGTTTCCCATGGAAATTAACATGGAGAAAACACGTTTGGGACCCCCTTTTATCTCGGCCCCCCTTGACCAATCACCCCCAAACTACATATGAGTTGATATGGACAAAGAATTAGTTTTTACAATTTCATGAAGATTCTTCAAATGACGCCAAAGTTATAAGCAAAACAACAAATGGTCTTCCTAAGGAAACTTGGTCCTAACTTTTGCATCATGGTAGTCGAGGTTCAACATGAGGTATTATTCCTAGTGGGTGCTGTCAAATCCCATAAAAATGCTCATTTAAAAGACCACAGTGGGTTTCTGATCGAACAGGACCCATAGCGCTAGGGAAGTGAAAGCGCTCACGTCAACAGCTTCTCTGTTGGTGGGACATAAAAAGAAAGGGTAACAGTTTTATTTGTTTTAGCAACCCACTGGTCTTTTAAATGAGCATTGTTATGGGATTTGACAGCACCCACTTGGAATAATACCTCATGTTGAACTTCAACTACCATGATAACATTTTTGCACACGCCCACAAGGTGAGACATATGAACTGAGTGATGTCACTGACCATGTCATGAGTGATGTAATGTGTGACGTCATCAGCAGTGCATTGCACGCGCAAGTTATAGTGAGTCCAACTAACTATAACGTTGGAATTTCAATGGTTTTATGCGAGTAAAACTTCCAGCTAACTATAACTGGTGTGAAACCTATGGTTTTTTCAGTGAATTTAATAGGTTTTTTAAATGCTAATTCCTAACTATAACTGGTGTAAAACCTATGGTTTTTTCAGTGAATTTCAATGGGTTTTTGTAATAGCAAATCTCTATAGGTATGAAAAGTAATATTTTTTATAACCAATTTTATATTGTATAATTATGTAATAGTTTTTTTTTTGTAAATTTTTTGCCCGGAGCGCTCCCGGGGCGCGTACTGATGCGCTCACCGGTAAGCGCAGTGTTACGGCACGCCCCGGGCGCGTACCGGTGAGCGTCCCGTTAGCGCTATTGCCACGAACGAAAACAACATCGTAACGTATCGCGTAGCCGCGTCCGCGTGATACGCATGGCGTAAGCGCACCCAGAAGCACCCACGTGCATACGAACGCGCTACGTAAGCGCCCCGGGGCGCGCCCCGGGTGCGCAGCGTAAGCGCGTCGGGTCATGTGACCTGAAAATAACACTTTTCATTGGTTGCTAACATTTTTTTTTATAAAGAATGAAATCCCCACACATTTCCTTCACTTCTTCTTTCACTTTTGTGACTGAAAGACCTGCCTTTTTGCTCTCTGTTCTTTGTTGGATATCTTGGATTATCATGGCTGCCAGACCATCCAGCAGTGAAGATGACTCCAATGAATTCATCGATGAAGAGCCTCCTCAGCCAAAATACAAAGAACATTTCATCTGGAATTTTTTTTCCATACCTGATGACCAGAAGAAGGTAAATGCTCCAAAAGTGGAGTGCAGGATCTGTCACACAGTCCTGTCATGGGGTGACCCCACTAAAAAATATTCTTTTGGGAACTCCACAATGATTCGCCATGTGGAGAGAAGGCACCCCCAGAATTTTGCCCGGGAAAGTGTCAGGGCTCTGGCACAAGAGGTTCCCAGTGATGGGGCCTCTACATCAACCGGAGGACGAACAACATCGGTGAGGGGGAGATCACAAGAGCTGGTTCCAAACATTCAGCCTGCATTTAACAAAGGCGTCCTTAAATGCAGATACTGTGATCAGCTACTTTCCTGTGGGGAGCAAAGTGTTCTGCTCATGGTTCGAGCATTGGAGAACCATCGCTGCCGTTACCAGCCCTAATTTTTATTTTTATTTTTTGCTCCTGTTGAGCAGTTTCCATTCCCTGTTTTTGTTTTAAAAAAAGAAAAAAGAAGAAAAAAAAAGTTCTTTTCAGAACTACCTCCAATTCTCATCAAAGAGCTATATTCTTAAAAAAATGAAAAAGAGTAAGTGAAGTGGAGTGCATTGATAAAGGAAAGGAAAATGAGTAAGAAAGAACAGAAAGGTATGAGAGGAGAAAGGAAGTGAAGTAGGGGGACTGAAAGAAGGTGAGTGTTGGGAACGAAAGTAAGGAGAAGGAGAGTGAACTTGGATAATGTGGTTATTCAAAGAAAATGTAGAAAAGGAACGGGGGTGTGGAAGGGTAAGAAAAGATGCATTGCTGGAGTTGCATAATTTTTGTGACACACTCCAGCAATGCGCTTACAGATACGTCTGAAATACTGACGTATCTGTAAGTACTTGCGACATAATACGTCATATATTTAATATCACGCATGACTAGAAGACTGAAGGCCTCATTTATGAGGCCATGCGTCACTTTTACGCCACCGGTGCGTCACTTTTTGTGACGCACCAGTGCTGTTAAAAATGCACCTTATTCAGTCATATTTACAAAGTGACGCATCTAGGTAGATGCATCACTTTGTAAACCCCTGCGCCACATTATACCTACGTCAGGTTTAATGTATTCAAAAGGGACGTATTAACGCAAGAAAGGGTCGTAGAGGTGACACAGTAAAATCTATGAGATATCACTACGTCACTTTTATGACGCTGTTGCGTCCAAATCTTGCGCCTGTTTCACAGCAGGCGTAAGACTGATGCAGGCCCTTTCACCTGGGGCCTGGCCCCATGTGAAAGGATACATTGCTGGAGTTGCATCATTTTTGTGACACACTCCAGCAATGCATCACTTTTGCGCTTACAGATACGTCTGAAATACTGACGTATCTAAAGGTACTTGCGATATAATATGTCATATATTTAATATGACGCATGAGTAGAAGAATGAAGGCCTCATTTATGAGGCCATGCGTCACTTTTACGCCACCGGTGCGTCACTTTTTGTGACGCACCAGTGCTGTTAAAAATGCACCTTATTGAGTCATATTTACAAAGTGACGCATCTAGGTAGATGCGTCACTTTGTAAACCCCTGCGCCACATTATACCTACGTCAGGTGTAATGTATGCAAAAGGGGTGTATTGACGCAAGAAAGGGTTGTAGACGTGACACAGTGAATCAACTGGGTTTTCCCCATGCTACGCTCCCCGGTACGCTCTCCGGTGCGCGTACTGGGCGCTCCCCCGCGAAAATCGAAAAAAAAATCTTTTTTTTTTTGCCCCGCGGGGCCTTTTATGGCCCCCACATCAAACCTAGGGGGTCAGGGGGGGTCTACCCTGCCCCCTTTTGGTCATTTCCCCCTTTGTTTTTGCCACCTCTTGTGTCTCGATCCTACCAAGACACAAGATGGCGGCCGCTCCGGACTGTTTGGAATGTTTACAGACACCCGAGAGCCAATCAGCTTTCCACGCGCGAACTCGCGTAGTGCGCTGGTACGCTCCCAGGTGCGCGTACCGGGGCGCGCCTATAGATATATATATTTTTTCGAACTTAAATTACTCAAAATCCACTGGAGCGCATATCTTGAGACATAGCAAAGGCACATCGGGCTACCAGTCCCTACAATTTTGCCAAGTTTGGTGGAAACCCATTCAGCCGTTCGGGCTAAAAGTGAGTCCAACCGCCCTATGGAAATTAACATGGGGAAAACACGTTTTGGGACCCCCTTTTATCTCGGCCCCGCTTGACAAATCCCCCCCAAACTTTCAGTGAAGGAGCGGAGCGTAGCGGGCCATCTTCTTCGAGAAATTTGCGAAGATTCGTCCACCGGCGCCAAAGTTATTCCCAATAGAATGTTGCGGATTTCCTATGGAAAACAATCCTAACTATAACTACCTACTGGCGACCGCCAGTAGGTAATATATATATATATATATATATATAGACACATATACATACATATACATACACTATAAATCCATGTAGATAGTGGGTCAGCTCTGTTGGCAATTTTCTCCTTTATTGTTCCCATTTCTTTTTTTCTCTTTTTATTTTAATATTTCTTTTCAAGCAGTGCTAACCGAGTGCTTAGTTGCATCACATATCATCTGGAGTGGCCCGTGTCCCATGTGGCTAATTCTTCTAAACCAAGAGATCATTATGGAACATTGCTGTCCGCAGCGTATCACTGTTTTACCATTCCAAAAGGGCCAACATTTGATCATACAGTTATGGGGGGATCTACACAAAGAATTATCAATATTGGGTGGGGATTGGAACAATGTCATGGCACCTCTGGATCGCTGACGGAGATCCGGGCAAGAATTCAAATTCAAACTCAATCTCTTAGCCTCCACATTGCGGTGGTCGGATGCGTGGCATGCCCACCACCCATCTGAAAATGGCTTCACATACTCTTCTGCAGTATATGATACGGTGTCAAGTCTTGAATATATTTTTCTCCCCCAAAGTTACACACACAGAATAACCCACTGTTCCATCTTGGCTAGAGGACTATCAGCAACGACAACATTCCGTGGAACAGCCTCAGAAGGCCTCCATGATATCAACACATGGCAATTTCTGTCCAAAAACATCACACCAGGGGTGCTACATTTACCAGCTAAGGAGGCCTAAACTGTATTCTCCAAACCCCGTGTTCGCATAGAACACCCCATGCATATCTCCAGGTGGCGCATTAACAACAAGCACTTGTGACCACATCACAACTGACCCACATGCAACACTATGGGGCCTCCTCTATCGGCCCTTCAAAATGTCATATTCTTAATGAATCGGACATCGTTTTCCACATTTTGAAAGCAAAGCAACAATGAACGATGGTACGAATGGGGTATTAGTGTCAGTTCTGGTTTCCATCAGGACGCTCAAACCAGCACGTATCTGGCAGCGCTGGTTGGCATAAAAGCATTGAGCACACTAGTGTTCTTTACCAGCCCGGACAACAGGAGACCACAGCAGGTTTCAAGCGGGATACTCTTCTAAACCAAGTAAGGTTGCGCCTCCGTTATTCTACCCCGAGACATTGGAGCTCTTACGGACATCAGTGCTCACCGTATCTCCCTCTTTTGATTTCTTTTGAGTCGGACTTCAGAAGAGACCCCTACAGAGCCTCGAATCTCTGTGCAAAACCTGATTCTAGTGTAATTATGAAATATCTGCTTCATTTGCGGATGTTGGCAATCTAGTTTTCACTGTTTTTTTACCTCACACGATTCTATACGACCGCATGTTAACTCACACATGTGTCCACCTTAGCCTAATATAGCGCGCTGCCAGCAATCTAGGGGCTCACATGGTTAATACAATGTCCTTGTGATGTATTTATTTATTTTTAAACACGCGATCACCAATGACGACACGCAGTCAACGCTGCATAAATATCTTCAGCTTGGAGTCCCTCGCTGCATGTAACAACCTAGCCACTGTGCACACCTACAGTCATCAGTAGCATGCGCCGCCACCTACTCACGGCTAAGTATTCAATCACTGTGGTTGTCACTCAACAGAGACAATGACTGCAGCACCTTCTTAAGATTGCATTTTATGTTGCTAAATATGTGTATTGTCTTGTCCTTTTCTTTCTCTAACAGGTTTTTCATTGACAGAGTGTCTGTGAGTATGCCGACACTTAGAGCACACACCTTAACGCGTGTGTAGGTACTTCACCCTTTCACGCTGCAATTTTACATTTGCCACTCATCTTTTTTCACAAACCCAGTCCTGAAGAAAGCCCACCTTACTCATCTTTTCGGGCTGAAACATGTAGACCACACCACATAGTCAACTAAGGGTAATAACTCCCTAGTAGTTGTATCACATATTTTTATCCATATACTGAGCCGCCATAAATACATTTCATATGCAAGGATTCACAGAGATATTTAAAAGAAAAATTCACAACACTTCACATAATCACACACCACCAGCTCCGCTGTAATCAGGCATTGTAGCACAACCCGGGGTCATTTGGCCACCCGGTTGGGACACCAAAGATGAAGCATGACACCAACTAGGTTGGTGTGTGAGGGGTCTTTTGAATAAACCTAATAGGTTCATGTACTTACCACAAAAGGGATTGTTAAACACCTACTCAGTGGGTCCGTCCACATTGTTTAGTCTAGAGGACTATCGGACCATTCTCCAGTTCCGGTTAAGATATGTCTGAAGGCACAAGGACCCCTCTATTGGTGGCGAATGTCGTCCTGGAATCTCAAAGATCCCACTTACCAAGAAGTCCTTCGACAAGCTATTACTAAATATATGTCAATTAACTCTGATATAGCCCAGTCGGAAATTATTTTATGGGAGGCTCTCAACCCTATGATTCAGCTTCCGGGCTGGTGAAAAGCGTAAACTACTAGTCCCTTGAAGCACAAGTAGCTGCAGGGACTGTCCCTGCAACACAGCGCAACCTGCTTTAAATACAGCAACAAATTCACCAACTCCTCACTAATGATGCCCAAGAAACCTGGTTGGTGTCACAACATAAAATTTATCAGTGGGGAGACAAGTCTAGTAAAATGCTCCACTGGCTATGTCAGGCCAGGACAGCCTCTGTCCCAGTACCGTTGCTACGCGATGCGGTGGGTACACTGTATTCGTCCCAGGAGATGTTAGCCCAAGTCTTTGCTACATACCATGCGTCTCTATATCAGTAGATATAATATATTTCAGGTTCCCTGATCGACGTGTTTCTAGTAGATATTCCCCCTCGTAAAGTCTTGGATCAAGTATGGGACTTACTGGACGCCGCTTACAACCCTAGACGAGATCAGAGCAGGTTTGACCAATACCCATCCTAGCAAATCACCAGGTCCCAACGGACTCCCTAGTGATTTTCTACGATCGCAAATGACAACATTAGGCCAACACCTGCTGGCGGCATTACATGAGGTACTTAAGCAACAAATCCTACCCATGGATTGGCATCACGCCAAGATAGTGTTGTTTCTAAAGCCCGGTCATCCCCCCGAAGGCCCATGCTCCTATAGCCCCATCTCCTTGCTTAATTTAGAGCCTAAGCTCCGTGGCAAGGTCCGGGTTGATCGCCTTCATACACACATTCAGGATCGGATTCACCTGGACCATTCTGGGTTTATGCCACAGAGATCTATTTGGCATAACAATAGACTGGTCAACAATGAGCTTGCAAGGGCCAAGGAATGAGACCGGCTTGCGGCCGTCCTATTGGCTGATATTGATAAAGTGTTTGACTCCTTAATTTGAATGTATCTTTTCAAAAGACTGCATGCCATTAATCTGGGCCTCCATTTTTTAGAGTATGTTCAATTACTGTATACTGACCTGGTCGAGCAGCTCTCCCATGTCAAGGAGGGATTCAAATATCTAGGGATCTTTATTTCATCAAATCCTACGACTTTGTGGTCGCAATATATTACCACTCTTCTTCTTGCTGTCCGGGAGGAAACCACAATCTGGTCTCAACTTCCCCAGTCGATATATGGCCTATCAGCCATTTTCAAGATGGTCTCTCTGCCCAAATACTGTATCAGCTACAGAACTACCCCACACTATCCCCCGCTCTTGGTTTTCCCAAATGAATGCAATCCTAAATAAGTTCCTATGGTTGGGTGGTGCAATCTGAGTTGCAATAACAACATGCACCTAATTGACTATTGCGGAGGCATCGCTGCGGCAGATATACACGCATATTATACTGCATCCCATCTCTTAGTTATCAACGAGTGGTGGTACAGTTCACAAGCAGACCCGGTCTATGCTGTAGAATGGTTTGCCATGGAGGGCACTCCCTTACAAAAACTTCTGTATAGCCAAACCAATATAGAAACCCTCCCTATAGCCAGCAAAATAGTCATACAACTATGGAGCTCCACGGTTAAAGCCATGGGAGAGTTGGGGCGCCTGACGTAATGTGGAAAAGTAAATTTTGCCATGTTCTGTGTCCCTACGCCTCATCCATCATATGTTATGTATGCATGACCAATATGCATATGTTATTCCCCATTTCTGATTAAAGACGCAATTACAGTTGTGTCCACCCCTAGTATGTTATTTTCCAGTCCTCGTGAATACTACGAATATCAGGCCTATGTAAGTAATGTTGCCACGTTTCTCAGTGTGCACGTTATTCAATTATAAAGTCCCCGTTTCTAGGCCTCAAAAGGGCCCGGACCACAGATTCAGCTCCTGTCTCCTGAAAGCCTCGCTGAGGAGCGATACAGCCCCCACCTGTATCCTCGACCCTTCACTTACTTCCTGCCTAGCAGTGCCCGGTGCAGCCCGGCTCTGCCTCTGAGTCTGCCAAAAGTATGTTATAGTTCCTGCTATCAGTTCAGTCCTCCTCTTCTGCATTCCTAAGCTACTGAACTGCATCAATAGTTTCCGTCATTGTCTAGCCTTCTCGGCTCCACGTTAGAGAAATACTGTATTTAATGGTCATTTAATATTCTTCACGCACTACATGTAGAATAATGCATGGTCCAGTCTTAGAATCAGGTTAGCTTTTCCCCTCATGACTTCTAGTTTATATCAACATGTTCCCTAAACATTAGATACCAGATAGGGTTTAGGTACATGTCGCTCCGACCCTCCAGACTCTAGTCTCTGCTCCTAGCACAGAGTTCGTACCCCCAGCTTCTCCTAGTAACACGTCATTGCTAGTTTTCGCGCACCATTAGGTTAGAGGTCCCGGCTCCTTAGGTAGCCCCCTCCTATGTGTCCGCCCATTCATGACATATTCTGTTACGTTCGCACCACATGTCCATGTATACTCCCAGTTACACCTCTTCTCACCCTTATCTTTCGCGACTGCTACACGTCACGCCTTCTATTCCACCCACTGTTACGCCTACTGCAATGTAATGCTATGTGTTTGCGCTATGTATATATATATCAATGTTATGTTATTGAATGTTAGCGCGCTCATCCCAGACCAAGCCCCAGCAGCTGCTGGGCATCTTTTTCCCCTACTGGGTCCCAGTTGTCCTGCTGGGCCCTGTCGTTCTGCTCATCCTATGCAGGTTGTCCTGATCCTGTCCTTATGCTGTAATAAACCTGCAAAACTCCTACTACCTCGAATCTTGACTCTTATTTATTGAGCTATCTGTTATTTATTCATTCATGCACTCAAAAATAGGGTATTATTTATTTATTTACCACATAATGGCGCCCGAATAGGGACTTGCCCTTTCCCCACGCGTCGGTGAAGCCACGCCGACCCCCTGACCCCCTGCAGTCGTGACGGAACTCTTCTGGCCAAGTGCAGATATTTCTGCTTCAAGTATCCCTCAGGCCCACGGAGGAGACGGAGGAGGCGGTCCAGCATCCGAACGAGACGGTGGAGGAACGCGGCGAGTCCCGACCAGAGCCCAAGCCGAGAGTCCAAGGTCTGAGGTATCCGGAGGTCCACCCGTAACTGAAGTCCGAAGTCCGAAGTTCATCGTCGTAGTCCAGTCCCGTCCGAGGCCTTCCGTTCCGTGCTGCCCGGTGAGTACCATTGCTGGGGTAGTGTCTAGACAGGGTCAGTCTAAATTGACTCTGGTCCGTGGGTTGGTGGTACCCAAGCCCGCAAACGAAGTGTTCACCTAGGTGGATACGGGTCTTGATGTGTTCCTTTATGGGACCGGTATGTTCCGTACTGTTACAGCAGTGCATCCAGTAACTCTAGTCTGTTCCGTTCTCGAGAATTCTGTTCTGTTTCTGTTTTCAGTATTTTTCAGGTAGTATTCTGTTCGAACTGTTATTTATGATGTTGTTTAATGTATTTTCAATGTCGTGGTATGCCTGAATTGTTTTCCCAATTGTTATTGTTTTTCGTGTATTGTATTGTGTTCCGATTTAAGTTTAGAATGCCGCTCTTTTCAAAGTTACGTCAGTTAAAAACTAGAAAGGGTCTGCTGGAAGCAGCAGTTCCTGTTCCGCCAAGGGACAGTCCAGGTCACTTTATGTATCAGAAACATGGCATAAGCGCCATATTGTATTTAGATTTATGGGTAGAGTATACCAAACAGTTAGAAGAAAAGTATAGATGGCCCGTATCGGGTACATGGGATGCCGAATGTATCATGCGAGTAGAAGAAGCATTATGGAAAAAGAAAGCCAGACAGTCACAGAAAGATGCCATCGAGTTATGGCGTAAGGAAGCGCATAGAAGAACGGAAAAGGAAGTCAGAAAGTCAGAGTTAAGTAGAGAATCCCAAGAACGAGCCCAAGAAAGAGAATTAATCGAGATAGGTGAACAAGTCAAAGCCGAACAGTCAGACAGACAGAGGCATGCCCTTATTAAGGGTATGTATCCTCTTCTTGCCGAAGGTGTGCCAAAAGCGACCCCGGAGGCATCCAGTAATTTCCCGCCACCATTAGTTCCGACCAAGCTACGTCACAAACCGACCGCAGCTGATATTTTCATTTCGTCCTATTTGGATGACACAGTCCCAGAATATGCAAATCCAGTTCGCGCTCCACCTGTCCCTGTAAATCAGGCACTTCCTGCTCCTCCAGACACCGGAGTACCTGTTACGGTACCCCCGGGTCAGCCTGCCATACAAGTTCAGCCCACGTTACAATTACCGACCCTGCCAGGACGAAGAATGTCAGTCGACGATTCTAGTCTAGGGGCCGCAGGAGGAGGTCCTCCTCAAACCCCGCCGCCACACAAGCGTTTATCAGCACTCGAATTACATGCTCAAGCATCACAGCGTACTCCTAAGAGTAATAAGTCTGTCGCAGAAATCAGGCAAGCCCTTAACGAATGTAGTTATGATCCAGTTCCAGGCGAAAATACTATGGTTTTATATTCCTTGCGTGTAAGAAGAGTGACCGAGTATCTAGTCACCTTGCCGAATATGAAAGAAGATCTAGACAGAATATATCGTTTCATCCGTACAGGGGATGATCCAGAAAGTATTGGCGAGATTATGTCTCAAAGGAAAGCCGAGATTCAGCTCATGATATTAAAGTTCCTGATCAATTGTCTAATAAGAGAACAAGATTACCCGACTAAAGATCCCGCCGACATGAGAATCCTAACAAGGTGGAGTGATAATATAGCCGAGGGTAAGCACAAGACCATTAGTGCCATGGAAAGTATGTACAAGAAAATTCGTAAAGAAATAATAAAGTTACACGAACAGCGTAAAGCAGCACAAGTAAGCGAGAAAGAAAGTGCCTCTGATCCTGAAGAGGAAGACGAGAATCCCGCCAGAATAGCGTATGTAGGAAAATCTAGATTTCCAGATCGCCATTTACGCCTAGAACCCAAGTCTATTTTTCATCATCCAGCACGAGAGCCGCGCTCTCTAGAACAAGTATTTCAAGCTACCGATCACATTCTGAAATCACGAGTCGGTTATAGCGAATTAAGTACTATGCACGAACAAGAACTAGCCCGATCAGCAGTCCGATGGATTACTGATTCTACCACTTCTCCAGACGAAATAGTGGCACAAATGTTTCTGAAACTGCCCCCAGCCGAGCAACGACTGGTGGGTATGTATATGATCCAGCATCTCATTACCCTGTATGAGGGTCAACATTCTGATCCAGGTCCGTTACATGATATCCTGAACGAGTTACTCCAGTATAGATGGAGAGGTCTAGGTACCGATTTAATTAGTGTCATTCTAGAACAGCGCCACAAGTATAGAACGTTCCTGAACCCGCATTTTGTTCATGTCTCACCCCCAGAAAGTAAACCGTTTTACATAGACAGACAGAATCCGTTACGAGAAGTCCACCCAGTCCAAGGGGCGGGTGGCGACATGCAACGAGTGTTTGTATACACTCCGATATCAAAGATGGAACTCCTCGAGATGAAGAAATTAATTCCCTGTCATGACAAAGATCCAGCAGGGTTCCATCGAGAATTAAAAGACATGCTCCGTATGGGAGAATACACCTACCCAGATATCATTAAAATGTTAAAGGTTCTGCTACCCGCAGGGGTGTATGAAAAGCTAAAGGAAAAAGAATGGGAGGTGGGAGAGAAAAAGATCGATTGGACAGCTCTAGAAGCTGAAGACAAGGCACGAGTACCAGGTACCGGTCTTGGAGATAAATGTAAAGAATTACCAGAATTATTGATTCAAGTTTTACCCAGATTATTGACAACTAGGAAAGAAGACTGGGATGCAATCTCAGCCTGCAAACAGAAACAAGAAGAAGATATTAGTGATTTTTATTCTAGATTCGAGAAATGTTTCAGTATTAACAGTGGTCTCAAGACAAGTAGTGAGTCATACCCTCATCTTTTCGTTACCAAATTGGTCGAGAATTCAAGTCCACAAATTAAAAACCGAGTTTTGAAAGTCGAAAGCACCTGGCAAGCAAATAGTCCGTCCCAGATGCTCCAGATGCTCCAGTACCACCAGAATAGAATCAGAGAAGAGCAAGAACACGAGAGAAAACGTATGAAAGACACGAAAATGAAAGTGCTAGTTGCACAATCTATTCCCCAAGACAGTCAGAAGAGGGGTCCGAATCAAGCCAGTCATCCTGCAGCTCCCGTTAAAGGGAACTGCAATTATTGTAAACAGCCAGGTCATTTTATAAACGAGTGTGCAGTTCTGAAGCACAACATAGCTACTGGTAAGACTAAAGAAAGACCACGTCCGCCTAGACAAGAACAAGTTTCACAGGCTCCTCAGTCACAGAATGCACCACAGACAGTTACAGTACCGCAGCCTATTGCTGCAACACAGCACGTTACGTCGCAGATGTACCAGTATGCACAGTCTGAGTATCCAGAGTACCAGTCATATTCATGAAACAGCCTAGAGAGGGAGGTAGGCTTGCCTCTCATCGAGATACCTGTAGACCAAGAAGGTCCCTATGTTCATAGTCAAGTATTAGGGAAAGACAGAAAATTTCTGATCGATACAGGGGCAAGTAGGACCACAATTAGTCATGCCGAAGTTCCAGGGGCTCCGCTCTCAGGCTCAAGAAATGTTTCCCTTGGATTTTCAGGAAAACCCATAGTTAATGAAATATCTCAGCCAGTTACTCTAGAAGTAGGTCCATTGTCCCGTACTACTGATCTGTTACTTACTAAGTCATGTCCAGAAAATCTATTGGGTATTAAGACATTGAAAGAATTAGGTGCAATTATTTGTTGTTCCCCAGAGGGAATACGTCTGTTCCTACGTGACTTTAAGGGTCACTATGTATTACGAGATTTTGATTCAAGATTGTCTAATGTTCCGCAGCAGTTATGGGCGCAAGGTCCAACTGATGTAGGTTACATGCAAATCACACCCTATCGTGTGACTCTCAAACCAGGTGTAGTGTTACCCCGAATCAGACAGTACAGATTGCCACCTGAGGCTGTAGCAGCCTTATCCAAAATTATTGACGAGCTCATGGCTCAAGGGGTAGTTGTAGAAACTGACTCCAATGTATGCAATTCTCCGATCATTCCAGTCATGAAACGTACTGATCCGAATGCACCCCCAGTATATCGATTAGTGATTGATTTACGAGAGCTTAACAAATGTATTATTCCTCAGTACCCAGTTGTTCCAGACATCTCTTCTCTGTTAACTGCCATTGATTCCGAAGCCATGTTTTTCACTGTTATTGACCTCAAGAATGCATTTTTTAGTGTTCCAATTCATCCAGACAGCCAGTTTCTTTTCGGATTTTGTTTAAATGGAAGGAGCTATATGTTTACACGCGCTCCTCAAGGTTTCACAGAAAGCCCTAGTATTTACAGTCAAGCACTCAAGAGACAACTAGACAACATTCACATGCCAACTGACACTGCCCTGCTCCAGTATGTCGATGATCTACTGATCACAGCTCGTTCTGAACGTGACTGCGAGCGAGCATCACTTACAGTTCTGTATTTTCTAGCCGAGATGGGACACAAGGTGTCACCTTCAAAGCTTCAATTCTGTGTCCAGCAAGTGGTATACTTAGGACACTTGCTGTCCAAGAGGGGTAGGCAGTTGACACCCGACCGTATCCAGTTAATAGCGAGTCTTCCCCAGCCCAGAACCCAGAAGGAGGTACGTGCCTTTATCGGCCTTACTTCTTATTGTAGACAATGGATTCCCCAGTATGCATTTTTAGCCAAGCCACTGATACAGTTAACGACACAGGAGGCAGCCGTATCGACTGTTCTCCCTTGGACATCTGACCATACACTTAGTTTCAACGAGTTAAAGAAAGCCCTATGTCAAGCTCCAGTTCTAGCTACACCGAACTATAGTAAGTCTTTTACACTTTTCGTTACAGAACGCGAAGGTACAGCATTATCTGTTCTCACACAAGATCAAGCAGGTCAACACAAGCCCTGTGCTTATTTTTCGAGCACATTAGATCCAGTCGCCCAGGCGTTGCCTGCGTGCCTCAAGTCAGTTGCAGCCACAGCACTAGCTATCAGACAAAGTGATTCCATAGTTTTAGGACATTCCCTGACAGTACAAGTTCCACATTCAGTAGAAGTTCTTTTAAACCGAACACAGACTCAGCACTTGACAATTGCACGTTTAACAGGTTATGAATTGACACTGTTCCAGCCACACATAGAAATTAGACGCTGCAACGTCCTGAATCCTGCTACACTGTTACCATCAGTCAATTCAAATCCAGACCCACATGATTGTGTGGAAGTAGTTAACATTACGACAAAGCCCAGACAAGACCTGACAGACATTCCGTTACTAGATCCTGACCTGACACTTTATGTGGATGGTTCATGTATGAGAACTAGTACAGGAGAACTAGTCGCCGCGTATGCAGTGACTACTGACACTGAAGTTATTGAAACACACCGTATTGTTACTCTGTCCGCTCAAGCAGCAGAGCTAGTTGCTCTGACACAAGCCTGTATACATGCCAAGAACCTGAAGGTTAATGTTTACACAGATTCACGTTACGCATTCGGAGTTGTACACGACTTCGGAGTGCTCTGGCAGGAGAGAGGTTTTATGACTTCTCATGGAACCAAGATTCAGCATGGTCTCCTTATTCAAGCCCTGTTAGATGCCATACATTTACCGACATCTATTGCTATCATGAAGTGCAAAGCACATACGAAAGTCACAGACATTATTTCCCAAGGTAATGATTTAGCAGACCGCACAGCCAAGCTTACAGCACAGACTCCAGACGTTCCAGTTAATCAGACACATACTCCAGATCTGATTACATGCATGACAGTTAAGGACCCTACACAAGATGTCATAGATATCCAGTTACATGCTACTCCCGATGAAATCAAGAAATGGTCTGTACAAGGAGGGGTCCAGACAGATCAAGGATGGTTAACGAAGGGTAGAGCCACATGGTTTCTCCCCGATTATATGGTTCAAGTCATTATCAATACCGCACATAGTCCAGCACATTTAGGAGAAAAAGCTATGTTAGACAGTATCCAGAACATTTGGTTCAACAAGCATTTACGAGCTGCAGCCAAGCAGAAAGTCCGTACCTGTATGATATGTTGTCAGTTTAATCCAGGTAAAAGTGTCCCGGTGGAACAAGGTGGTTTCCAGCCCCCTGACCACCCTTTTGAGGTCCTCCAGATGGATTATATTCAGATGGAGCGATGTCGAGGTTTCAAGTATGTCCTTGTAGTAGTATGCGCTTTGTCCAGGTGGACAGAAGCATATCCAGTCCCAGATTACACAGCCGCGACCACTGCCAAACAGTTGGTTCGTGAATTTTTCCCTAGATACGGACTCCCTAGAGTCGTATATTCTGATAACGGTCAGCCATTCTCATCCGAACTCATGAGACACGTTTCCCTGTTGTTAGGGTACCAGTGGAAGTTCCATTGTGTACGCCATCCAGAAGCAGCTGGACTAGTAGAAAGACATAATCAGACTCTGAAAATCCGTATTGCAAAAATCTGTAAAGACAAGGGTGTGGACTGGTTAGTTGCTTTGCCAGTCGCTCTGTTTTACATGCGTATGGTCGCACATTCCAGATCAGGTCTGTCCCCGTATGAGGTCGTATTCGGCCGCCCCCCTAACATGTGGGGTACTCCTAGACCCCGATGTATTACCGATGTTTCATGTAATATGCTGACAGATTACCTAGCTTCCTTGATGTCTGCCCTCAACTCATGTCGTTCACAGGTTGCCGCCGCATTTCCAGACAATACCGAGGTGGCACCGCACGAGATCGTTCCAGGGTCGTTGGTGATGATCCGCAACTTTGACAGATCAAGTCCGCTGGAACCACGTTGGAAAGAGCCACGTCAAGTCCTCTTGACCACCCGAACTGCCGTCAAGTTAGAAGGCAGGAAGGGGTGGGTCCACCTTTCTCATGTAAAACTTTTTAAAGGACCAAAGCCAGTCGTCAAAGACATTGCCAAGAACATTTCCCAGGATTCCAAGGATTGCCAGAACATTGTTTTAAAGGACTGTCCCGCACCAGACTTTGTTACAACCCCTCCCTTGTTAGAGAAAACTCCGCAACAGGAGTATAAGTTAAAGCTCAGGTCTAATAAGTCAGCCAGTTTGATTGTATAAGTCCTCCCCTAGGTGAAACGGTTAGACTGTTTCTGACATGTATAAAATAGACTCCCATAGTGAGAGAGTCAGTCGCAGTTCACTACAATGCATCGTTTTTCTGAGTTTCATATTATTTCTCAGCCTAATGATTTCCTGCACCAGCTACGCATTTTTTCTGTATTTACCAGTTCCTCATGTCAATATGTCTGCTAATGCTACAGTAGAGCACACGTTTAGTGATCTGCCTCCTCACGAATATGCATACCGCCTTGCCATGCGTAATAACACATTCATCCGTATGTTACATTATTCACACCAGACCAGCAATGCCACTAATTGTTGGGTGTGTGGTCGACTCCCCCCTTTCCAGACATCGAAGGGAGTTCTGCCACTCTTTCCTTATCCATTCTCACACAATGGTTCGTGTGGAGCATGGTCCACGTTAACGTCATCCTCAACAGATATGTCTTTTCTTAACAGTACATGTTTTCCAGACAAGCAAGGTTTTCCCCACAGAACAGGTTTAGATTTAGAAAATGAGGTATATAATTTAGGAAATTATTCGTCGAATTTCATGGTTCTGAATGTTCAGTCTGATACTACTCCAGACTTACCTGCTATTTCAGTACTACCAGTCAAAGGCGAATTATGTATCCGTAGTTATGGTTCTGTACATATAGGTCATAGTGAATGTACTACTGTTGTCAAGTATGGTGACAGTGGGAAATCTATTTTCAAAGCTTCACGTCATTCTTATTTTGTTTGTGGTCAAACTGCATATGTCCGTCTGCCCCTCGATTGGGAGGGAACCTGTTACATTGCCTTCCTACTGCCACCTGTTTTTCTAGCCCCACCTGATTATCATAGGAATTCTTTCTTAGTACACACTAGACCTAGAAGGGAGTCCCCGATTGTCGATCAAACTGAAACTACTCTAGAACAGTATACAGATTTCAATAAAGGTTTCTTTTTCTTTATAGGACCTGTCCAGAATAGTAAACTAATCCGTAGGTTAACAAGAACCCTTGAAGCTGTAGTAAATGAGACTGCCTCTGCTCTAGGTAACCTAACCGAAGAACAATCTGCTATGAGACTTGTCGTTTTGCAAAATCGTCTCGTCCTTGACGTCATACTGGCCGATAGGGGCGGGGCCTGTAGAATTCTCGGATCTAGTTGTTGCATTTTCATTCCAAATAACGCGCCGTCTGTTTATTCAGCTATAACCAGACTTCATAAAATTGCCCATCTGTTACATCAAGATCCAGGCACCTGGACATGGTCCGGTTGGTTCTGGAATATAATTTCCGCATGGGGATGGAAAGTCCTGTCCTTCCTAGGTATTGCAGTAGCGATCATATTTAGCTGCTGCCTCTGTATACAATGTGGCCCTGCGATTTGCAGCATGTGTGCTACCTCTTGTATTCCTAGTCCCAAGCCCCGTTCTAAATCCCGTTCCAAGACAATTCAAGACGAGCAAATGGTACTGTATGAAATGATAGACGGTATCATGAATATTGATGTTTCCTGATGTAAACGTAGTGACAAGGAGGGAATGTGGAAAAGTAAATTTTGCCATGTTCTGTGTCCCTACGCCTCATCCATCATATGTTATGTATGCATGACCAATATGCATATGTTATTCCCCATTTCTGATTAAAGACGCAATTACAGTTGTGTCCACCCCTAGTATGTTATTTTCCAGTCCTCGTGAATACTACGAATATCAGGCCTATGTAAGTAATGTTGCCACGTTTCTCAGTGTGCACGTTATTCAATTATAAAGTCCCCGTTTCTAGGCCTCAAAAGGGCCCGGACCACAGATTCAGCTCCTGTCTCCTGAAAGCCTCGCTGAGGAGCGATACAGCCCCCACCTGTATCCTCGACCCTTCACTTACTTCCTGCCTAGCAGTGCCCGGTGCAGCCCGGCTCTGCCTCTGAGTCTGCCAAAAGTATGTTATAGTTCCTGCTATCAGTTCAGTCCTCCTCTTCTGCATTCCTAAGCTACTGAACTGCATCAATAGTTTCCGTCATTGTCTAGCCTTCTCGGCTCCACGTTAGAGAAATACTGTATTTAATGGTCATTTAATATTCTTCACGCACTACATGTAGAATAATGCATGGTCCAGTCTTAGAATCAGGTTAGCTTTTCCCCTCATGACTTCTAGTTTATATCAACATGTTCCCTAAACATTAGATACCAGATAGGGTTTAGGTACATGTCGCTCCGACCCTCCAGACTCTAGTCTCTGCTCCTAGCACAGAGTTCGTACCCCCAGCTTCTCCTAGTAACACGTCATTGCTAGTTTTCGCGCACCATTAGGTTAGAGGTCCCGGCTCCTTAGGTAGCCCCCTCCTATGTGTCCGCCCATTCATGACATATTCTGTTACGTTCGCACCACATGTCCATGTATACTCCCAGTTACACCTCTTCTCACCCTTATCTTTCGCGACTGCTACACGTCACGCCTTCTATTCCACCCACTGTTACGCCTACTGCAATGTAATGCTATGTGTTTGCGCTATGTATATATATATCAATGTTATGTTATTAAATGTTAGCGCGCTCATCCCAGACCAAGCCCCAGCAGCTGCTGGGCATCTTTTTCCCCTACTGGGTCCCAGTTGTCCTGCTGGGCCCTGTCGTTCTGCTCATCCTATGCAGGTTGTCCTGATCCTGTCCTTATGCTGTAATAAACCTGCAAAACTCCTACTACCTCGAATCTTGACTCTTATTTATTGAGCTATCTGTTATTTATTCATTCATGCACTCAAAAATAGGGTATTATTTATTTATTTACCACAGTAGACAACCCTATTGTGCCAAGGCACATACATACGTGCTGCCTCTTCACTTAAGGGCTTTCTTAAATGGGACCTTCTTGGAATCTCCGCATTAGGCGACATTATGCATGGACGCATTCTTAAATCCTTTCAACAAATGCAATCGGAGTTTCGGCTACATAAATTACAGTTCCATAAATATCTCCAATTGCGACACGCCTTAACCCCCCAAATTTGTCTATTAGAAGAACTACCACAGTTCCATCCCCTAGAGGGTTGCTTATTAATGGGAGACTTGGGGGTGCACAGAATTAGGCAAATTTATCAAACACTGACCACACTCATACGACATACACTACATGAGACGAGAGATGCCTGGGAGACCGACATACCTACAATAACTGACGATAATAATAATAATAATAATAATAATAATCCACATTTGTAAAGCGCACAATCACCCGTTAGGGTCTCTAGGCGCTGGGGGTCGTCGGGAAGATTAAGCAAGCTATTGCCCAGAGTCACATGGTGCTGGGCTAACCTGCCGGCGGAGCCGGGGATCGAACACTGATCCCCAGATTCCAGCGTCAGTCGCCCTGGCCGCGGCGCCACACCTCTTCCACGATGACTGAGCCGAGGCCCTAGCTAGCCCCCAGAATGTGGCAGTCTCTAAAAGACACCGTATTATTGTGTTTAAATATCTTCACTGTGCATATTATACTGGATTTAGTTTATGGAAAATGGGGGTTATTTACTCCCCCACTGCGGAGACGCTGAGAGCACATTCTTACATATTGTCTGGAGCTGTGAAGTGCTGTAGCCATTCTGGCCGAGGACTGCGTTCTACCTGGGTGGTGTCTTAGCCTGGACCATTCCACACGATGCCAGGTTATCATTACACCATAGTAAGGAAGACAAAGGCGGAAATTGCCACAAACAACATTTGCTGTTCCTAGGCTTCACCCTGGCCAAAAGGGGCATCGCTCACATATGGAAGGTGGTGACTCCGCCGAGCATTGAGAATTGGATAAAAGCCATAGATAGATGTATGGGAGCAGAAATCTCAGTCTTTCAGGCACAGGGTTGCCTGCAAAAACATAGAAAGATTTGGTCCGGCTGGGTGACATACCGAGGAATAGATCTACCCCCTTTACTATATCCTGAGCCCCCCATAGATTCCCCAACATAACTCACGATTCATCAGTAAGCCATATATTGGCAAGTGTATTTGTTGTTATACAAATGTCAAATTGCATGCGGTGCCAGATGCTCGGTGGGGACAGGTGCTATTGTTTAGTTTGCAGGCCAGATGTTCGACTCACTGAATTGTTAATGTTATTTCAAAACTGGTACTTTCTACATCGATTGTCATTTGCATGGTCTACATCGGTCTCTGACCCATGTGTACCCTTAAAATCAAATAAAATTTGTTGTGAAAACAAAAAAGGGCCAACATGTTGGATCTAAATGCGAGGGCTATGCTGGAACTTTAAAACATTGAAAGACTATTGACAATACCTCTGCAGGTCAGACACCCCACTGCAATGTTAAGTTGTGTTATTGTCAGCATATGCCAGCTTTCATTTATTGTGAAAATGTTGTTGAGTTTTTGTGTGTCTAATTGCGGTAGTGTGAAAGGGAGAATGCAAGAATGAGTCAGTGGATGGATGAATGGCTCCATAAGTGCAAAAAAAGTTGCAGAGCGCATGCATGATGACTTATTGAGTGCCTAACACCATCATAGGCCATATTAGGCACTGTCCTTTAAACCCAGATCTTTTGACTGGGTGTGAGTGTTTGATTGGTTCAGATGCTCCGTCCATCACCACCCCCTTTTGTACCGCTTTGGCCGCCATAAGTGTGGCAGGGTATGCTCAGACGTGAGTCTCTTGCTCACTTTGCCACTTGATTCATGCAAGCCGGGCTGAAGAAGGCTGCAATGCCATACGTCTCCAGAATTTTACCTAGATAGGGGAGAAGGGAGATAGGCCTGTAGTTGCTCAAAATCATAGGGTCTGCATTGGTCTTTTTAAATATTGGTATCACTACTGCCTGTTTAAAGGAGTCCGGGACCACCCCCGTAGCCAACGAGTTGTTGAGTAGTGCCAGTGGAGGGTCAGGACAAGCCAGAAAAATGTCCTTAAGAATTTGGGAAGGGTAGCAATCGTTGGGAGAACGGGAACTCACTTTGTGTAGTAATGAATAAAACTCCGTAAGGGAAATAGGAGGAAAAGCGTCCAGACAGCATGGGTTTTTGGGAGGTGAAGGAAGAGGAGCAGAGGATGAGGGCGAGGGGATGTTGTTCTTAATGGTAATGATTTTATCTAAGAAGTAAGAATTAAGGGAGTCACACAAAGCTTGTGTCGGTAGAGGTTGGGGAGTGACACGGTCTGGAAGATAGAGCTCATTTACTATGGAGAAGATGTCCTTTGCCTTAGAGGCAGACTCCATAATTTTTAGGGAAAAGTAGGTTGTCTTAGCCAACAAGATAGATTTTTTATAGGCTTTCAGGCAATCCACGAATTCAATTTTGAGTTGTTGATCATAATTACGCCTCCAGCGGCTTGGTTCAGATACTCCGTCCATCACCACCTCCTTTTGTACTGCTTTGGCCACCATAAGTATGGCAGGGTATGGTCAGACGTGAGTCCCTTGTTCACTTTGCCACTGGATTCATGCAAGCCGGGCTGAAGAAGGCTGCAATGCCAGAAACCGGTCCTTGGAAGCTTGTTTCCGGTCCAGGGAAGGCATGGCTTGGCAGTTCGGGCTGGACTGTTCCAATGAGGCACAGGGTCAGACTGATTTGCATATAGCCATGTCTGAACTGGGTTGGCAGAGTGGGCTAAAGAACGGTGATGGATTAAACCCAGATCTTTTGACTGGGTGTGAGCGTTGGATGTTATGTTATGTTAAAATTATTTATACCGCGCTCGGTCACCAAATGGTTTTATGGCGGTCATAACAAATGCGGAGAGCAGGAACGAGGGTTCACTCAAACGCTGACTGAAAGAGGAAGGTTTTCAACATCCGGTGGAAGCAATCATAGGTTGGACAATGTCGGAAGGCAGTCGGGAGGGAATTCCAGATTTTGGGGGCCAGAAAAGAAAAACAAAGACCACCATGCTTTTTACGTTTGATTTTAGGAATGACTAGAAGATTGTGGGAGGTGGAACGGAGATCTCTCAGGGGCACATATTGCTTCAGACAAGAAGAGATGAAGACAGGAGCTTGATCAGACAGAGCTTTGAAAATTGTACAACCAAGTTTAAAGGTGCAACGCTTAGCCACTGGGAGCCAATGTAGGCTCTGCAACAGTGGCGAAACGTGCTGGTGTTTAGGCTGATGGTAAACTAGGCGTGCTGCCTGATTTTGCACCAGCTGCAACCTGTGAAGATGGTAAGCCGGAATTCCCATGTACAGAGTGTTGGCATAGTCAATTCTGGACGTAACGAGAGCCATGATGACAAGTATAAGTGCATCTCTGGTGAGGAACCTACTGATTTTGCGTATCCTACGCAGATGGAAGAAGCAGGATGACATGACAGCATTTATCTGAGGGCTCATAGATAAGTCGCCAGAGATGACTACGCCCAAACTCTTCACTGAGTTGACGGGGCAAGGTGGAGACCCTAGTGAGGGAGGCCAAAAGCTGGCATTCCAAGGGTTGGTTGACCCGCCTACCAACACCAGCTCGGTCTTATTAGGATTTAATTTGAGCTGACTGTGATACATCCATTCCGATATATCAAGCATAGTAGTTTGGAAGTTAGTGCAAGAGGATAAGGAAGTGTCAATAGGAAAGATTAACTGGAGATCATCCGCATAGTTAAAGATTGTGGCCGAGGATTTGCAGAGAGAGGCGATTAGGGGCTGCATGTAAAGATTAAATAGTAAAGGGGATAGGGCGGAGCCCTGTAGGACTCCGCAAGATAAGGGGGAGTAAGAAGCGGAGAAAGTAGACAGGTGCACTGCCTGGGATCACTTATCCAAAAAGGATCTGACCCAGTCGAGAGCTACGCCCTGGATGCCGGCATTATTGAAACGGTCGATCAATATCGCATGATCGACCGTGTCAAAGGCCGCCGACAAATCCAATAGGACAAGTGCCCTCTTGATTGTGCACTGTGGTGGAAACGACCTAGGCACATTGACTGGAATAGGTTTGGAAATGCTAATGAAGGACACCTTTGGACAATTGATGTTACTTTTGCCTCAAACTGTCTTTATATATTCCAATATATGCCAAAGACAGAAGTGGAAATGGTCAAAACAATTGTGTCATCAGATTGAAAAATCTAGGAAGAAAGTCAACAAATCTGTGTCTGCATACTTCAGAGACCACAAAATGGGGTCCATCTACAACAACAACATACGTTTTGACATGTTGATATCTACAGAAGTGATGGAGTACACTTCATAGATCAGGGAAATCGAGTTTTCCTGAATAACTTGAAGCTGTGCATCTGCCCTTTTATGTAGCTCCAACTAATGAACACAAGGGCTCTTTTTAGAGCCACCCTATACTTCGTCGCAATGCTGACATATACTAGAGAGAGCCTATATTCCATCGGTCAGGTGAGCCATAGATGTAATCTTCCGCCTGTCCCTCCGCTCTGCGGCCCATACCGCTGCCCATGCAATGGTTGGGTACTTGATCCTCCGGGGTCCACCCCCCGGAAAAACTGTTCAGATGTTCACCGCATTAGGGGTTCTCTCTCCTCTCTGCGGATCCTAAACCTAAATGTTAGATCGGCACTGAAACATCATCAGAACATCTACGATCTTATTGAGGATGAAGCCCCAGACATCTTTGCCATCACTGAAACCTGGCTCCAGGAAGCGGACGCTGCTATTTTCAATCTGGCATGCCCCCCTGGCTACTCTATGTTCACTTTGAATAGATACTCTAGAGGTGGGGGCATAGCTCTTATAGTCAGGTCCAGTTTTTCCTGTGTGTGGAGTGCCCTCAATATTGCTGGGTGTGAAAGTGCTTCCTTTAAGGTTTCTGTGAGTCCTGAGTTTACACTCTCCGGGATGGTTGTGTATCGCCCGCCGGGTAGCGAAGTGGCGTTCAGAAATGCTTTCCCCGACATTGTTGGCACCTTGGTCACCGACTGTGCCAACTTTTCCATCATGGGTGACCTGAACCTTCACTTCGACACCCCTTCTAATCTGACGGTACGCAGCATTTCCTCAGACTTAGAGGCCTTTCAACTCTCCCAGCTGGTTTCTCAGTCCACTCATATCGGGGGACATATTCTTGACCCCTTCTTCACCAACCTGCCGGAGACTAAAATTACATCTATTTCTCCGGTAGAGTGGACTGATCATTTCCTGGTATCTATTCTTTGTCCTATATTGGTTACTCCCTCTACCTTTTCGGCGAGACGAGTACCTAGGAGGTTATGGAACAAACTCAGGCTAGAAGACTTCCATCGTCTTCTGTTAGAGGAGCCGCTGGGTCCATTGAATGGCGTAGAAGAGGGATATGACCTCTTCTGCTCTTGGCTTACTAGGGCTCTGGACAGTCTGATACCTATTGTATCGACTAAAATCAATACTAGAGAGTCGAGTCCCTGGTACGACGGTGCCTTACGTGCCTTGAAGGGAGCCTGTAGGCGGGCGGAGAGGGCATGGCGGAAGACGTATGGGGCTGATTTAAAAGCTGCATACACTATGTCCGTCAAGCTCTACCATCGGGCTATCTGTCGAGCTCGAGCGGCATTTTATGCCGCAGAATTTCGAAACAGCACTAACCCGTCGAAGGCCATTTTCAAGGCTGTGAAAGACCTCATGGCGAAGCGAACTACCTCTATGACCGTGAGCTCCATCTCTCACTGCGAATCCCTTGCTTCTTACTTCTTGGGAAAAGTCCAAGCAATTTATCGGACATTCCCTAGCATAGGGATCGGTCTGGGAAGTTCCGACGGGACATCTCATCACATCACCCTGTTCTCATTCCCTCCTCTCACTTCGGAAGGATTTGACAAACTTGCGTTGCAAGTTAAATCTGGATCTCCATCTGACCCAGTAAGATCTGCTCTCTTCCAAGATCAGACCTTTATGGGGCGCCCTGCTGTGCGTGCCCTTGTCAACCTCTCCCTAGAGTCGGGTGTAGTTCCAACTAAGTGGAAGCAGGCGGTGGTGTCCCCAATTATCAAAAAACCTTCCTTGGACCCGTCTAAACCCGAAAGTTACCGACCCATCTCGTTGCTACCCTGGCCGGCAAAGATTACAGAGGCCCATGTCAATCTGGCCCTGTCAGAACATCTTGCCCGGACCAATGCCCTCGACCCCACACAAAATGGCTTCCGTGCTGGACACAGCACGGAGACCGCTCTTCTTGTGATGGCGGAACATCTTCGTGCGAGGTTGGATGCTGGTCAAACGGCGGCGCTGATATTGTTAGATCTCAGCGCCGCCTTTGACACGGTATCCCACAGCATCCTCCTGCATCGGCTCGAGGAGACTGGGATTGGTGGCCAGGTGTTGCAATGGTTCCGCTCCTTCCTGGACAATCGTTCCTTCTGTGTTTCCATCCCTCCCTTCAAGTCCAGCTTCCAGCCTCTGGCCATGGGGGTTCCGCAGGGGTCCTCGCTGAGTCCCACGCTATTTAATCTTTATGTGAGACCGCTGGCTGATGTCGCTAGGCAGTGGGGCCTTACTTTGGTCTCATATGCCGATGACACACAGCTGGCGGTCACTCTCAGCGGGGACGCGGAACAAGATGCCCCCAGGTTTCAGGCTGGACTGAAGGCGGTGGCAAGCTGGTTGACAGGAAATTGTCTCCAGCTCAATGCCACCAAAACGGAGGTAATGAGTGTCGGAAGGGGAGTGGAGCTGTGGGGTGACCAATGGTGGCCTCCAGAGCTGGGACCTACTCCGACCCCGGTGTCGGAGGTGAAAAATCTGGGGGTTTGGCTGGATGCGGGCCTTACCTTTGTAGGACATACTAAAAAAACAGCAGCCTGTTGTTTTGGTCTGCTGAGAGGCTTAGGACCAGTACTTAAATTTTTTGATGCCCCAACCAGACAGCTGGTGATCCAGGCAACTATCATCTCTCGCCTGGATTACGCTAGCTCTCTGCTGGTTGGGGCCAACCAGGCTGAGTTAACTCGCCTGCAACGGGTTCAAAATGCTGCGGCCAGAGCAATCGTCGGCCTGCCCAGATTTTGCCCGGTGGCGAGTGTTCTTTGCTCCCTACATTGGCTTCCAGTGAGGAAGCGCATCCTCTTTAAGGTCCTTTGTTTGACCTTTAAGATCCTGAGAGGTATAGGCCCTGAAATCTTGTCCAGCTGTCTTTCTTTCTATGTCCCCACTCGCACCCACCCTCCGCTCTCAGGGCCAGGCCCTTGCTGTAGTCCCTAGGTTCAGACTCTGCCGCATGGGGGGTCGCTCCTTTCGTGTAAAAGCTGCATTAACCTGGAATTCTCTCCCGGTCGAAATCCGTTTGCTAGAGGACCTTATGACCTTCCGGAGAGCAATAAAAACTTTTTTGTTTTAGCTGTCCCCATTATGTCTTATCTTATCCTGTTGTGTTATGTTTCTCCTTGTCTATGCGCCGGGACGCTCCTTGGCTGGAGTAGATGTGCGCACAAAAAATTAACATAACATAACATAACATAACATACAACTTAGGTCCACTATTTTAGGGCCAGGTAACGGCAACTTCCGGACCCTCGCTAAAATGTATTCTCCACACAGCTGTGCAACAGCAGCCACACCATCTCACTTTGCAGCACAGAGCTCTCGCTTTGCTCACCGGCTCTACTCACCCATAGGGTTCAGTAGTTTGCGCTTCACAAATACCGTATTGATTTACCTCTGCACTCCCTATACAACACCACCTAAGCACCATATACAAGTTGGACAGGTGTGGCACAGCGCCCAGAGCACATGACTTCACAGCATAGGACACACAGTTTGGGCTCACTGTTTCATCCCAGAGTCCAGCAGCAGCTCAATTTAGCAGAATGACACTCTAGGCAATACCTCACTTAATTTCCGTACGCAGCACTTTCATACCAGTAGGGGTCAGAAGTTCAGCGACTTTATCCTGACTCCTTTCGCAGCTCAGCTTACGCCCCCAGCGCCATCACGCCCGTAGGAGTGAGTAGTTTGCACTTCACAAATACCAAATTCATTTGATAGGCGCAAATGTACCTTCGCACTCCCTGTATAACATGCCCTAAGCACCATACACAAGTTACAAGGTTCGAAACAAAAGTTCCTCCGAGTAGGTATAACCACATGCTGACACTACTTGGACAGATGTGGCACAGCAGCCAGAGCATATGACTTCACAGCATATGACACAGAGTTTGGGCTCACGCTTTTATCCCAGAGTCCGGCAACAACTCAGCTTAGCAGCATGAAACTCTAGACAGTGTCTAACATATTTTCCGTACCCCAGGACCTTCAAACCAGTAAGGGTCAGTAGTTCATCCTAGTAGTTATAAACACATGCTGACACTACTTCCACAAGTGTAGTGCAGCGGCCACGGCACATGACTTTACAGCATAACACACACAATTTGGGCTCACGCTTTAATCCGCGAGGCCTGTACCAGCTCACCTTAGCAGCATCAGACTCTAGGCAATACCTCACTTAATTTCCGTAGTCCAACACTTTCACACCGGTAGGGGGTGAATACTTCGCTTCGCACCCTCTCTAAAGCCCACCCTAAACACCCCACAAAGGTTATAGTGTTCCTACCCTCCTTTTTCCCACTTTTTTTGCCCTTTTATCCCCTTACTCTCTTCAATGAAATTACAAATTGGCGGACAACACTTCCTAGTTGCAATCGCTCGCACCGCTCTCAGCCAATCAGTAGTAAGCTTGTGCTCGTAATGCCTTGGCCAATCAGATGGCAGAATTCCCAAATATTGATATCTGTAAATTTCGATACTTCTCCAAAACTACTGAATGAATGTACAACAAATAAGCAAAAGCGTGCTTTATACACCAAAACCCTTCTCCCTGCCAAATTTGGGGTAATTCTAAAGTTTCCCATGGAAATTAACATGGAGAAAACACGTTTGGGACCCCCTTTTATCTCGGCCCCCCTTGACCAATCACCCCCAAACTACATATGAGTTGATATGGACAAAGAATTAGTTTTTACAATTTCATGAAGATTCTTCAAATGACGCCAAAGTTATAAGCAAAACAACAAATGGTCTTCCTAAGGAAACTTGGTCCTAACTTTTGCATCATGGTAGTCGAGGTTCAACATGAGGTATTATTCCTAGTGGGTGCTGTCAAATCCCATAAAAATGCTCATTTAAAAGACCACAGTGGGTTTCTGATCGAACAGGACCCATAGCGCTAGGGAAGTGAAAGCGCTCACGTCAACAGCTTCTCTGTTGGTGGGACATAAAAAGAAAGGGTAACAGTTTTATTTGTTTTAGCAACCCACTGGTCTTTTAAATGAGCATTGTTATGGGATTTGACAGCACCCACTTGGAATAATACCTCATGTTGAACTTCAACTACCATGATAACATTTTTGCACACGCCCACAAGGTGAGACATATGAACTGAGTGATGTCACTGACCATGTCATGAGTGATGTAATGTGTGACGTCATCAGCAGTGCATTGCACGCGCAAGTTATAGTGAGTCCAACTAACTATAACGTTGGAATTTCAATGGTTTTATGCGAGTAAAACTTCCAGCTAACTATAACTGGTGTGAAACCTATGGTTTTTTCAGTGAATTTAATAGGTTTTTTAAATGCTAATTCCTAACTATAACTGGTGTAAAACCTATGGTTTTTTCAGTGAATTTCAATGGGTTTTTGTAATAGCAAATCTCTATAGGTATGAAAAGTAATATTTTTTATAACCAATTTTATATTGTATAATTATGTAATAGTTTTTTTTTTTGTAAATTTTTTGTAAATTTTTTGCCCGGAGCGCTCCCGGGGCGCGTACTGATGCGCTCACCGGTAAGCGCAGTGTTACGGCGCGCCCCGGGCGCGTACCGGTGAGCGTCCCGTTAGCGCTATTGCCACGAACGAAAACAACATCGTAACGTATCGCGTAGCCGCGTCCGGGTGATACGCATGGCGTAAGCGCACCCAGAAGCACCCACGTGCATACGAACGCGCTACGTAAGCGCCCCGGGGCGCGCCCCGGGTGCGCAGCGTAAGCGCGTCGGGTCATGTGACCTGAAAATAACACTTTTCATTGGTTGCTAACATTTTTTTTATAAAGAATGAAATCCCCACACATTTCCTTCACTTCTTCTTTCACTTTTGTGACTGAAAGACCTGCCTTTTTGCTCTCGGTTCTTTGTTGGATATCTTGGATTATCATGGCTGCCAGACCATCCAGCAGTGAAGATGACTCCAATGAATTCATCGATGAAGAGCCTCCTCAGCCAAAATACAAAGAACATTTCATCTGGAATTTTTTTTCCATACCTGATGACCAGAAGAAGGTAAATGCTCCAAAAGTGGAGTGCAGGATCTGTCACACAGTCCTGTCATGGGGTGACCCCACTAAAAAATATTCTTTTGGGAACTCCACAATGATTCGCCATGTGGAGAGAAGGCACCCCCAGAATTTTGCCCGGGAAAGTGTCAGGGCTCTGGCACAAGAGGTTCCCAGTGATGGGGCCTCTACATCAACCGGAGGACGAACAACATCGGTGAGGGGGAGATCACAAGAGCTGGTTCCAAACATTCAGCCTGCATTTAACAAAGGCGTCCTTAAATGCAGATACTGTGATCAGCTACTTTCCTGTGGGGAGCAAAGTGTTCTGCTCATGGTTCGAGCATTGGAGAACCATCGCTGCCGTTACCAGCCCTAATTTTTATTTTTATTTTTTGCTCCTGTTGAGCAGTTTCCATTCCCTGTTTTTGTTTTAAAAAAAGAAAAAAGAAGAAAAAAAAAGTTCTTTTCAGAACTACCTCCAATTCTCATCAAAGAGCTATATTCTTAAAAAAATGAAAAAGAGTAAGTGAAGTGGAGTGCATTGATAAAGGAAAGGAAAATGAGTAAGAAAGAACAGAAAGGTATGAGAGGAGAAAGGAAGTGAAGTAGGGGGACTGAAAGAAGGTGAGTGTTGGGAACGAAAGTAAGGAGAAGGAGAGTGAACTTGGATAATGTGGTTATTCAAAGAAAATGTAGAAAAGGAACGGGGGTGTGGAAGGGTAAGAAAAGATGCATTGCTGGAGTTGCATAATTTTTGTGACACACTCCAGCAATGCGCTTACAGATACGTCTGAAATACTGACGTATCTGTAAGTACTTGCGACATAATACGTCATATATTTAATATCACGCATGACTAGAAGACTGAAGGCCTCATTTATGAGGCCATGCGTCACTTTTACGCCACCGGTGCGTCACTTTTTGTGACGCACCAGTGCTGTTAAAAATGCACCTTATTCAGTCATATTTACAAAGTGACGCATCTAGGTAGATGCATCACTTTGTAAACCCCTGCGCCACATTATACCTACGTCAGGTTTAATGTATTCAAAAGGGACGTATTAACGCAAGAAAGGGTCGTAGAGGTGACACAGTAAAATCTATGAGATATCACTACGTCACTTTTATGACGCTGTTGCGTCCAAATCTTGCGCCTGTTTCACAGCAGGCGTAAGACTGATGCAGGCCCTTTCACCTGGGGCCAGGCCCCATGTGAAAGGATACATTGCTGGAGTTGCATCATTTTTGTGACACACTCCAGCAATGCATCACTTTTGCGCTTACAGATACATCTGAAATACTGACGTATCTAAAGGTACTTGCGATATAATATGTCATATATTTAATATGACGCATGAGTAGAAGAATGAAGGCCTCATTTATGAGGCCATGCGTCACTTTTACGCCACCGGTGCGTCACTTTTTGTGACGCACCAGTGCTGTTAAAAATGCACCTTATTGAGTCATATTTACAAAGTGACGCATCTAGGTAGATGCGTCACTTTGTAAACCCCTGCGCCACATTATACCTACGTCAGGTGTAATGTATGCAAAAGGGGTGTATTGACGCAAGAAAGGGTTGTAGACGTGACACAGTGAATCAACTGGGTTTTCCCCATGCTACGCTCCCCGGTACGCTCTCCGGTGCGCGTACCGGGCGCTCCCCCGCGAAAATCGAAAAAAAAATCTTTTTTTTTTTGCCCCGCGGGGCCTTTTATGGCCCCCACATCAAACCTAGGGGGTCAGGGGGGGTCTACCCTGCCCCCTTTTGGTCATTTCCCCCTTTGTTTTTGCCACCTCTTGTGTCTCGATCCTACCAAGACACAAGATGGCGGCCGCTCCGGACTGTTTGGAATGTTTACAGACACCCGAGAGCCAATCAGCTTTCCACGCGCGAACTCGCGTAGTGCGCTGGTACGCTCCCAGGTGCGCGTACCGGGGCGCGCCTATAGATATATATATTTTTTCGAACTTAAATTACTCAAAATCCACTGGAGCGCATATCTTGAGACATAGCAAAGGCACATCGGGCTACCAGTCCCTACAATTTTGCCAAGTTTGGTGGAAACCCATTCAGCCGTTCGGGCTAAAAGTGAGTCCAACCGCCCTATGGAAATTAACATGGGGAAAACACGTTTTGGGACCCCCTTTTATCTCGGCCCCGCTTGACAAATCCCCCCCAAACTTTCAGTGAAGGAGCGGAGCGTAGCGGGCCATCTTCTTCGAGAAATTTGCGAAGATTCGTCCACCGGCGCCAAAGTTATTCCCAATAGAATGTTGCGGATTTCCTATGGAAAACAATCCTAACTATAACTACCTACTGGCGACCGCCAGTAGGTAATATATATATATATATATATATATAGACACATATACATACATATACATACATATACATACACTATAAATCCATGTAGATAGTGGGTCAGCTCTGTTGGCAATTTTCTCCTTTATTGTTCCCATTTCTTTTTTTCTCTTTTTATTTTAATATTTATTTTCAAGCAGTGCTAACCGAGTGCTTAGTTGCATCACATATCATCTGGAGTGGCCCGTGTCCCATGTGGCTAATTCTTCTAAACCAAGAGATCATTATGGAACATTGCTGTCCGCAGCGTATCACTGTTTTACCATTCCAAAAGGGCCAACATTTGATCATACAGTTATGGGGGGATCTACACAAAGAATTATCAATATTGGGTGGGGATTGGAACAATGTCATGGCACCTCTGGATCGCTGACGGAGATCCGGGCAAGAATTCAAATTCAAACTCAATCTCTTAGCCTCCACATTGCGGTGGTCGGATGCGTGGCATGCCCACCACCCATCTGAAAATGGCTTCACATACTCTTCTGCAGTATATGATACGGTGTCAAGTCTTCAATATATTTTTCTCCCCCAAAGTTACACACACAGAATAACCCACTGTTCCATCTTGGCTAGAGGACTATCAGCAACGACAACATTCCGTGGAACAGCCTCAGAAGGCCTCCATGATATCAACACATGGCAATTTCTGTCCAAAAACATCACACCAGGGGTGCTACATTTACCAGCTAAGGAGGCCTAAACTGTATTCTCCAAACCCCGTGTTCGCATAGAACACCCCATGCATATCTCCAGGTGGCGCATTAACAACAAGCACTTGTGACCACATCACAACTGACCCACATGCAACACTATGGGGCCTCCTCTATCGGCCCTTCAAAATGTCATATTATTAATGAATCGGACATCGTTTTCCACATTTTGAAAGCAAAGCAACAATGAACGATGGTACGAATGGGGTATTAGTGTCAGTTCTGGTTTTCATCAGGACGCTCAAACCAGCACGTATCTGGCAGCGCTGGTTGGCATAAAAGCATTGAGCACACTAGTGTTCTTTACCAGCCCGGACAACAGGAGACCACAGCAGGTTTCAAGCGGGATACTCTTCTAAACCAAGTAAGGTTGCGCCTCCGTTATTCTACCCCGAGACATTGGAGCTCTTACGGACATCAGTGCTCACCGTATCTCCCTCTTTTGATTTCTTTTGAGTCGGACTTCAGAAGAGACCCCTACAGAGCCTCGAATCTCTGTGCAAAACCTGATTCTAGTGTAATTATGAAATATCTGCTTCATTTGCGGATGTTGGCAATCTAGTTTTCACTGTTTTTTCACCTCACACGATTCTATACGACCGCATGTTAACTCACACATGTGTCCACCTTAGCCTAATATAGCGCGCTGCCAGCAATCTAGGGGCTCACATGGTTAATACAATGTCCTTGTGATGTATTTATTTATTTTTAAACACGCGATCACCAATGACGACACGCAGTCAACGCTGCATAAATATCTTCAGCTTGGAGTCCCTCGCTGCATGTAACAACCTAGCCACTGTGCACACCTACAGTCATCAGTAGCATGCGCCGCCACCTACTCACGGCTAAGTATTCAATCACTGTGGTTGTCACTCAACAGAGACAATGACTGCAGCACCTTCTTAAGATTGCATTTTATGTTGCTAAATATGTGTATTGTCTTGTCCTTTTCTTTCTCTAACAGGTTTTTCATTGACAGAGTGTCTGTGAGTATGCCGACACTTAGAGCACACACCTTAACGCGTGTGTAGGTACTTCACCCTTTCACGCTGCAATTTTACATTTGCCACTCATCTTTTTTCACAAACCCAGTCCTGAAGAAAGCCCACCTTACTCATCTTTTCGGGCTGAAACATGTAGACCACACCACATAGTCAACTAAGGGTAATAACTCCCTAGTAGTTGTATCACATATTTTTATCCATATACTGAGCCGCCATAAATACATTTCATATGCAAGGATTCACAGAGATATTTAAAAGAAAAATTCACAACACTTCACATAATCACACACCACCAGCTCCGCTGTAATCAGGCATTGTAGCACAACCCGGGGTCATTTGGCCACCCGGTTGGGACACCAAAGATGAAGCATGACACCAACTAGGTTGGTGTGTGAGGGGTCTTTTGAATAAACCTAATAGGTTCATGTACTTACCACAAAAGGGATTGTTAAACACCTACTCAGTGGGTCCGTCCACATTGTTTAGTCTAGAGGACTATCGGACCATTCTCCAGTTCCGGTTAAGATATGTCTGAAGGCACAAGGACCCCTCTATTGGTGGCGAATGTCGTCCTGGAATCTCAAAGATCCCACTTACCAAGAAGTCCTTCGACAAGCTATTACTAAATATATGTCAATTAACTCTGATATAGCCCAGTCGGAAATTATTTTATGGGAGGCTCTCAACCCTATGATTCAGCTTCCGGGCTGGTGAAAAGCGTAAACTACTAGTCCCTTGAAGCACAAGTAGCTGCAGGGACTGTCCCTGCAACACAGCGCAACCTGCTTTAAATACAGCAACAAATTCACCAACTCCTCACTAATGATGCCCAAGAAACCTGGTTGGTGACACAACATAAAATTTATCAGTGGGGAGATAAGTCTAGTAAAATGCTCCACTGGCTATGTCAGGCCAGGACAGCCTCTGTCCCAGTACCGTTGCTACGCGATGCGGTGGGTACACTGTATTCGTCCCAGGAGATGTTAGCCCAAGTCTTTGCTACATACTATGCGTCTCTATATCAGTAGATATAATATATTTCAGGTTCCCTGATCGACGTGTTTCTAGTAGATATTCCCCCTCGTAAAGTCTTGGATCAAGTATGGGACTTACTGGACGCCGCTTACAACCCTAGACGAGATCAGAGCAGGTTTGACCAATACCCATCCTAGCAAATCACCAGGTCCCAACGGACTCCCTAGTGATTTTCTACGATCGCAAATGACAACATTAGGCCAACACCTGCTGGCGGCATTACATGAGGTACTTAAGCAACAAATCCTACCCATGGATTGGCATCACGCCAAGATAGTGTTGTTTCTAAAGCCCGGTCATCCCCCCGAAGGCCCATGCTCCTATAGCCCCATCTCCTTGCTTAATTTAGAGCCTAAGCTCCTTGGCAAGGTCCGGGTTGATCGCCTTCATACACACATTCAGGATCGGATTCACCTGGACCATTCTGGGTTTATGCCACAGAGATCTATTTGGCATAACAATAGACTGGTCAATAATGACCTTGCAAGGGCCAAGGAATGAGACCGGCTTGCGGCCGTCCTATTGGCTGATATTGATAAAGTGTTTGACTCCTTAATTTGAATGTATCTTTTCAAAAGACTGCATGCCATTAATCTGGGCCTCCATTTTTTAGAGTATGTTCAATTACTGTATACTGACCTGGTCGAGCAGCTCTCCCATGTCAAGGAGGGATTCAAATATCTAGGGATCTTTATTTCATCAAATCCGACGACTTTGTGGTCGCAATATATTACCACTCTTCTTCTTGCTGTCCGGGAGGAAACCACAATCTGGTCTCAACTTCCCCAGTCGATATATGGCCTATCAGCCATTTTCAAGATGGTCTCTCTGCCCAAATACTGTATCAGCTACAGAACTACCCCACACTATCCCCCGCTCTTGGTTTTCCCAAATGAATGCAATCCTAAATAAGTTCCTATGGTTGGGTGGTGCAATCTGAGTTGCAATAACAACATGCACCTAATTGACTATTGCGGAGGCATCGCTGCGGCAGATATACACGCATATTATACTGCATCCCATCTCTTAGTTATCAACGAGTGGTGGTACAGTTCACAAGCAGACCCGGTCTATGCTGTAGAATGGTTTGCCATGGAGGGCACTCCCTTACAAAAACTTCTGTATAGCCAAACCAATATAGAAACCCTCCCTATAGCCAGCAAAATAGTCATACAACTATGGAGCTCCACGGTTAAAGCCATGGGAGAGTTGGGGCGCCTGACGTAGACAACCCTATTGTGCCAAGGCACATACATACGTGCTGCCTCTTCACTTAAGGGCTTTCTTAAATGGGACCTTCTTGGAATCTCCGCATTAGGCGACATTATGCATGGACGCATTCTTAAATCCTTTCAACAAATGCAATCGGAGTTTCGGCTACATAAATCACAGTTCCATAAATATCTCCAATTGCGACACGCCTTAACCCCCCAAATTTGTCTATTAGAAGAACTACCACAGTTCCATCCCCTAGAGGGTTGCTTATTAATGGGAGACTTGGGGGTGCACAGAATTAGGCAAATTTATCAAACACTGACCACACTCATACGACATACACTACATGAGACGAGAGATGCCTGGGAGACCGACATACCTACAATAACTGACGATAATAATAATAATAATAATAATAATAATCCACATTTGTAAAGCGCACAATCACCCGTTAGGGTCTCTAGGCGCTGGGGGTCGTCGGGAAGATTAAGCAAGCTATTGCCCAGAGTCACATGGTGCTGGGCTAACCTGCCGCCGGGGCCGGGGATCGAACACTGATCCCCAGATTCCAGCGTCAGTCGCCCTGGCCGCGGCGCCACACCTCTTCCACGATGACTGAGCCGAGGCCCTAGCTAGCCCCCAGAATGTGGCAGTCTCTAAAAGACACCGTATTATTGTGTTTAAATATCTTCACTGTGCATATTATACTGGATTTAGTTTATGGAAAATGGGGGTTATTTACTCCCCCACTGCGGAGACGCTGAGAGCACATTCTTACATATTGTCTGGAGCTGTGAAGTGCTGTAGCCATTCTGGCCGAGGACTGCGTTCTACCTGGGTGGTGTCTTAGCCTGGACCATTCCACACGATGCCAGGTTATCATTACACCATAGTAAGGAAGACAAAGGCGGAAATTGCCACAAACAACATTTGCTGTTCCTAGGCTTCACCCTGGCCAAAAGGGGCATCGCTCACATATGGAAGGTGGTGACTCCGCCGAGCATTGAGAATTGGATAAAAGCCATAGATAGATGTATGGGAGCAGAAATCTCAGTCTTTCAGGCACAGGGTTGCCTGCAAAAACATAGAAAGATTTGGTCCGGCTGGGTGACATACCGAGGAATAGATCTACCCCCTTTACTATATCCTGAGCCCCCCATAGATTCCCCAACATAACTCACGATTCATCAGTAAGCCATATATTGGCAAGTGTATTTGTTGTTATACAAATGTCAAATTGCATGCGGTGCCAGATGCTCGGTGGGGACAGGTGCTATTGTTTAGTTTGCAGGCCAGATGTTCGACTCACTGAATTGTTAATGTTATTTCAAAACTGGTACTTTCTACATCGATTGTCATTTGCATGGTCTACATCGGTCTCTGACCCATGTGTACCCTTAAAATCAAATAAAATTTGTTGTGAAAACAAAAAAGGGCCAACATGTTGGATCTAAATGCGAGGGCTATGCTGGAACTTTAAAACATTGAAAGACTATTGACAATACCTCTGCAGGTCAGACACCCCACTGCAATGTTAAGTTGTGTTATTGTCAGCATATGCCAGCTTTCATTTATTGTGAAAATGTTGTTGAGTTTTTGTGTGTCTAATTGCGGTAGTGTGAAAGGGAGAATGCAAGAATGAGTCAGTGGATGGATGAATGGCTCCATAAGTGCAAAAAAAGTTGCAGAGCGCATGCATGATGACCTATTGAGTGCCTAACACCATCATAGGCCATATTAGGCACTGTCCTTCATAAGAAAGAAGACCTATTGACATTGGCACTGCTTGTTTTGACAGGAAGGTTACCCAAGTATTCATATTGGAGCGCCTCTCCTATTTGTATGCTTCAAAACTAAAAGTGTTGGTGTTAGACCTGTCATCTTCTGGCGTGGTTCCCCTGTCTTTTTTGCTTTCTGACCTCACGGTTTTGCTGGTTTATTGTCTCTGTGCACTTCTGGCTGATGTTCAGTGTTAAAGTGCAAGTGCTCCTATTGTAAATTGGGTTATGGATTGGTATTTCCATGATTGCCATATTTGATTTACTAGTAAGTCCCTAGTGAAGTGCACAGAGGGTGCCAGGGCCTGTAAATCAAATGCTGCTAATGGGCCTGCAGCACTAGGTGTGCCACCCACACAAGCAGTCCTGCAAAGGATTCTCAGACCTGCCACTGCAGTGTTTACGTGCAATTTGTAACTTACATATCAACCTGGTAAGTGCGCCCACTTGCTAGGCCCTAACCATCCCTTTTCATACATGTGAGTCACCCCTAATGTAGGCCCAAGTTACCCCTATGGGCAGGGTGCGGTGGATATGGTAGGTAGGACATGCCCTGGTGCGTGTGACAGGTTCTTATAGTGAACTACAGCATAGTGCGCCTTTCACTGTTGCAAGGCTATATGCCTCATAGGATAGAACGGGGAATACTGTGTAACCTTTTATAAGTATATCTTCCCATGGGGGTGAGATGAAGAAATAGAGTTTAGTATGCCTGAATCTCAGAATGTGAAAATACATCTTTTAGTAAAGATGATTTTTATATTCTGAGTTTAAAAATACCACTTTTAGAAAGTAGGTATTTTCTTGCTTAGCCATCCTGCGTGGCTCTGCTGGGTTTGTGGAATGACTGTCTAGCTTTGGAGTGACAGGGACTGGGGATGTGCATTCTCTTCGGACAGCCGAGGGGGAGGGGGGTGCAAGGTGTGCTCTACCTTTCCTGGATGAGTCAAGGCTAAGCTGAATAGACCTGGGCTGCATTTAGAGTAGTGGGAAGCGATTTTTGCACCTGAATGGGCATTGTATGCCTTGGACAATGCTGTCTCCACCTCCTGCCAGGAAGCCAGGCCAGAGAGGTCAGAACTGGTTTGGCTTGGGCACAGACACTCTTTGCCCAAAAGAACAAAGAGAAACTGAGTGTAAATATTGGGGCCCAGACTCCAGAATTTTAGAACTCGCTGGAATCAAGAAACCTGACAAGAAGAAGAGCTGGAAGGACTGCTAGGAGGAGTACTGCCTGCTGCTGTGCTGTAGCTGTGGTAGGTTATCCTGCAGTTGCTGCTTCTGCCTTGGGCAGTGAAAGGACTGGACTGAACTTGCTTACCTTGTGCTGAATATCTCCAAGGGCTTAAAGTAGAGCTTGCCTCCTGTTCTGAACTCTCAGGGACTGCAAAGACTTCACTGACCTTTGGGTACTGCCTCTGGAACCGTGGTTTCAGTTGCCACAGAGGGGGGAAAGCAGCCAACTGTCACCAAATCCGTTGCTGGCTCCGTGTCCTGAATGCAACGCAGAGGGCACCGCCGCCTCTTGCACCACAACCCTGGTCTCACAGATGACGACCAACGCCACTGCCACTGAGCCGCTGCTTCCACCCTGACCTGTGGGCACCACACTTCACACAGCCTTGCTTCACTTTGCCACCCTGGTCTCACTGACTCAGTCACTGCCTGTTGACTTCTGTACCCCTGATCGTACCGTGGCTTGGGGGCACCGCTTGTAAATCTCACAAAGCACCATCCTGTCCCACACTGCAGTCCAGACAGACCGACTCCAGCTCCCAGCAACCGGCTGTATGGCGCACACCGTGATCTCTCAGCAATGCAATGAGCACCGCCTTCTCTCCACATCATAGCCCTGGTCTCACTGACTCTGCTGGACGACTGTCACCAAGCTGCTGCCTGCATTGCTGATTGAATGGCATTGCACGTTGCACCACTACGCTTCGCATGACATCGCAACCGAGACGGTTGCCACGACCAGCCCACACCAACGTGTCGGCCACAACAAAAAAGTACTGTTTACGAGACTGCCTATGCCACGACCAACGTGATCGGACGGAATTGTTAGATTCTTTTGTTTTCAGGACTGCGGTAGCCCCAGACTGAGATATCAACTCCAAGGAACAGCATTTTAAAGTTATTCTTGCAAAGTGCATATTTTCAAGTATTGTATGTTGGATTTTTACCGTTCTGGTGTTTTTTTTAAAATATATATAAATTATTGGATACTTTTCTAAACTGGTGTGGTGTCCTTTTAAAGTGTTTTCACGGTATTACTGTTGGTTATGTTCAAATGCTTTACACACTGACTCCGAGATAAACCTGACTGCTCACGCCAAGCTACCAAGGAGTAAGCAGGGTTTTTTTCAGTAGTGTATCCCTTTGTATCCTGACTAGGAAGAAGGGTCCCTACTTGGACAAAGGTGGAAATCATTGCCAGCTAGAGACCCCTAATTCTAACATTTGGACATTTGGTAGATATACTTATGCAGAAAATCGCAAGTTTTTTAAATGCACACATTTTGCATTACTTAACACATCTCCCTTTTAATAGGGATGTTAGAAAATGGCCCCATGTCACTCTGTAAACTTAAATTAAATATATTGGTATTTTACGTCATTGCAGAAACACAATGTTATTTATGTAGGTATCTACTTATTTAATACTAATAACATGTGAGCGAAACAATTGCATAGGTACCCTTTAGCTTTTATCATAACAGTGGGTAATTTGCATATCTTATGAATTCCTTGTAGAAGGCTATGTTCTCCACTGCTGTTTATTTAATAGTGAGTTCAGTTAATCACCTCACTTCACCTTGAGGACTCCTTGGAACTAAAAGCCCCACTATAGGTTGACTGCTGTGCTTACGGAGTACAGTCAGTTATTTGGATGCGTTTGCCATGGAAATCGTATCTGAACAAGAATTGTTGCTCAGTGTTGAAGAAAGTTGGGAGATTAGAACTAGGGAGAAGGTGATTAAATAAACGAAGATGTGTGTGAGGTAACGTGATGGTGGGGCGGTTGATGACACAAACTTGCGTATAGGTCAAGAGTTTGGGTAGGAGGACATTGGTGGCGTACACAGTGCAAACAGGTACAACACCTTCTATAAAAGGCGAAGTGTGCTGCCTGGTAATGGTTGACTGGAAAGATGCAGAGTTGTTCTGTGCTCCTGGAAAAACAACATTTTGGCTAGCAGGAGTGCTCTTAACGCTTTGAAAAACTGCCATGTTCTAGCCACTAGATGGCTCCTACAGCTTCTCTCTTAGGGCCATATGTACAACCATTTCATTTTGTGCCTCTCTCACTGTGATTTTTTTCAAGACTCGCAAAATGAAATGTACTAATGTGTCTCAGACACATTTAGCAATTCCCAATCGGGTTGCAAATGACCTGCCACAAATATTCATGAGGTCGGTCTCAATTTGCGACCCATTGGGAATAGCCTGCACTCAGAGGGATGGTGCCCTGCTAGGGTCAGCAGAGCACCATGCCTGTGATTGCTTTTTAAATAAAGCATTCTTTTTTTAATGGAAAACAGGATGCATTTTAAAAAGAAAAGAGAAAGTTCCCTTTTCATTTTTTAAGAGCAAAAATGTTGATGCCCACATGAGATCCCTTTGCATTTTCGAATGGGTTACTACCTCCTTCACGGAGTTTGTAAAGTATGAATGTTTTGCTACCGTAATCAGGTCACAAAACATTTATTTATTTTATTTTTATTTGTATTTAAAGAGTTTTGTATAGCGCAAACAAGACCCACGGGTATCAGAGCGCTTTACATGTCCTGAGGAAGAAAGGAGACATATCTTATACATGTCATGAGGTATAAGGGAGACATATCTTGTACATAAGGGTTGCACAAAGGGATATAAAGTAATTTACGGGTAGAGGTCTCTGGTTACCGTGAAAAAGAAAAAGAAAAGAAAACACATTATATACAGTGTCTGAGACCATCCTAGCAAATACAACGGTTTCTATAGTGCGTTTTCCTGATTGCATAAGTTCTTGGTAGTAGAGTACCGGTCTTGGCCGTCTTCCAAAATGTTAGTGGGTTTCTACATCGTGTTAACACAATAAGATCAATGACATGAGGTAGATATGGCTTTTAGGATTTTTGAATTAAACTTGTCCTGTATCTTGACCGATGATTTCCCTCTTCTCCAACCCTGGGGTATATTATTCGCGTATGACCCTTTCCGCTGTTGTGATTCTATTCATTTCCTAGGACTAAGTGACTTGGACTTAGTTCAGACCTTGTGTTAAGGGTGATCCATCTTGAGGAATGGGAGGAATTTGCTCATTTGAAATATTTTTGTTTCCCTCTTAATGGTTACTGTGTTTGTTATCTTTCTAATGTTTGGTGGAAGAGAGTTCCAGATTCTAGGGGCTGCTCCAGAGAATGCTCTATCATACGTTCCCTTCTTCCGGAAAATGGGTGGTCTCAGAACCAGCTCCTTGGCACTCCTAGCAGGTCTATTTCCTCCAGATAATACTATTTCCTGGGCAAGGTATCTTGGAGTGTTGTAGTGAAGAGCTTTGTGGGTGATACAAGCCATTTTTAGCTGAATTCTGGCTTCGTACGGCAGCCAGTTTAATGCTTTTAGGTGTGGAGAGATATGGTTGAACTTCTTTGAGCCAGAGATAAGTCTTGCCGCTGCGTTGAGGCATGGTTTTAGTGGTGCTGTGGAAATTAGTGATAGGCCTGCTAATGTAGTGCATCCATAATCAATCCTCGAGATGACCAAAGATTGGACTACCAGCTTGAGATCTGCTTTTGAGATGAAGGGTTTCAACTTCCTAATGTAGTTCATGTGAAAGCGGGCACTCTTTGCCATTGCTTTGATATGTTCTTTCATATCGAGGGTTGCATCAAGAGTTATTCCTAGTGATTTAGCGGAGTCGACTAAGGTAGGTGTGCAGTTAAGCGCCGTGATCATTTTAGTCCATTCCTTAACTTCTGTGTGCTTCTTTGAGGGTGATATTAGAAGAAATTCTGTTTTTTGAGCGTTTAGTTTTAGATGATTGATTGTTAACCATTGTAATGTCATTTCTAAGACCTCATTCATTAAGCTGATGTCTTCCAAAGACGATAACTTGAGGTATAGCTGAGTGTCGTCCGCGTACATGTGAAAGGCAATTTTGGAATTTCGAAGAATTTCTGTGAGTGGTTCGATATATAACTTAAACAGTGATGGGGATAGTGTGGATCCCTGAGGTACTCCAATTGTGTTAAAGCGTGACGTTGAGAGAGATTGATTAACTAAGAATCTTTGTGTTCTATCCTGCAGGAAGGATTCAAACCATTTCAGCACCGTACCTGATATTCCCATCCTGTCCTGGAGCCTGTTCAGTAATTTTTCTTGATTCACCGTATCAAATGCGGCTGATAGGGTCTAGGAGGATGAGTAGAGATGATCTATTTTGGTCTAGGGCCTGTAAAGCATCATCGACTCGACTATATGTAAAATCGCCGCTTCCGTGCTGTTTCCTGTTCTGAAGCCCGACTGGCATTCATCCAGTAGAGAGAAATTGTCTATGTGTTGGCTGAGTTGATTTTGTACACATTTCTCTATTAGTTTGGCGAGTACCGGTATGTTTGTTACAGGGTGAAAATTGTTCGGATTTGCCTGGTCCGCCGTCGTTTTTTTGATAATGGGGACTACTTGACCGGTTTTTAGGCATTCTGGAAGTATCCCTTGTGATGGAGAGGCGTTAATAATTTTTGTCGAGTTTATCGTCAACGGTGAGGGTCGATGTCGTGCTTTTACGAATCGCAAGGGTCGCTGAATTTTGCAATACCTGCAATCTATGGTATGGACTTTCTTCGCATGTAGAAAATTCTAATTTTTCTCTTCACTTTAGATTATGCATTAACAAAATCTTATCCCTCGCCGGCCGAGCAAATTTGAGTCTTAATATCTCGGCACCAGTTACAAATGTGCATGCTTTGAAGATTGAGTAAAACGGAATCCAATTACCATCTTGGCTACGTTAAATTGGGCTTCAAAAAAACGACATCATTAATAAGCCACTTATATGGGATGAAGTGCTTACCAACTGCTGACATGAAGCTTTGAAGTTTTGACGTTTTCTGACTCCACCGTGACCGGTGTTATCGATGCTGTGAGTCTGTTTCTATCCTACCCATGATTCCACCCACATAATCTCAGGTGATAGGATATCCTTAAATTTCATTATTTCCTGGTACTTGTTCAAACATGATGAAAAAGGTCCTGATGAAGGTGGCCTAGAGCCGCCGAAACGCGCGTAGACCTGTTGCAAGGGCCGAAAATTACATCTTGGGGCCCTAACAATAGCATTGTGATCTTGCTAACTATAACCCAGTTCCTTTTCTTCATTTGAGTAGGTGATTTGATTGTGGTATGAGTGCTAGTATGTGAGTAGGTTGATTGGTTTGGTTGTTACCAAGGGGTATATTTTTTCTTATGATATGGTTTCTTGTTATTTATATTTATGATCTATTTGTGTTATTTCTGACCTTAACTATGAAGTAAAAATCTCTCTCTTTGAAATAAATAGATACATTTTTTATGAAATCCCTAATTCAAAACAGTATTTATATGAACTTTAAAAAAAGAAAAAGAAAGTATATTTTTTTGAATAACTCTTGTTTAGAATAATTCCTTTTTGTCACCAACCTTTGAAATTTATAGATGTACACCAATAATTGAAATATATGGCCACCGAAGGAACAACCCTTTACATAATAATCTTCGACAAACTTAGCCTTAGGATCAAATCAGGCTCCCCTTTGGACCCGCTGAAGCCGGTTCTTATCAACACACTCTCCCCGCTGTGCCGGACTCCCATATTGAACCTTATCAATATGTCGCTGTCCAGTGGAGTAGTTCCCACCGCCTGGAAACAAGCGGTGGTTACTCCTATACTAAAAAAAGCCAACTCTGACCCTCGGTTGTTAGAAAACTATCGACCCATCTCCCTATTGCCTTGGATCTCTAAAATAGCGGAAGCACATGTCAACTCGGTTCTGGCTGAGCATCTGGCCCGTAACCAGATACTGGATCCCAGTCAGAACGGCTTCCGGCCAGGACACAGTACCGAGACGGCGTTACTTTACATCACTGAACATCTTCGCCAGGTACTTGATTCGGGTCGTACAGCAGCGCTTCTATTACTAGATCTTAGCGCTGCTTTCGACACTGTGTCCCACCAGATATTGATCCAACGCCTAGAGGAGGCTGGAGTCTCTGACACCGCTTTGGAGTGGTTTCGATCATTTTTGTCTGATCGAACCTTTAAGGTGGCGATATCTCCAGGCCAGTCTACCATCTATCCCCTGGAGCTTGGAGTCCCGCAGGGCTCTTCGTTGAGCCCTACAATGTTCAACCTCTATGTGAAGCCGCTAGCTGCGGTCGTCAAGCAGTGGGGTCTGGTCATGACCTCATATGCGGACGACACGCAGCTGGCGGTGACACTTAGTGGAGATCCTGAGGTGGAGGCTCCAAGATTCCGGGCGGGACTTGTGGCAGTAGCAGGCTGGCTTCGCACCAATTGCCTACAGTTGAATGCCACCAAAACTGAGGTGTTGGTATTAGGGAAGCACGCCGAGCTATGGGGAAAGCAATGGTGGCCACCAGAGTTGGGCGTCACTCCGATTCCAGCGTCCGGAGTGAAAAATCTGGGCATCTGGTTAGACCCTGGGCTCTCTTTTATGGAACATACAAAAAGGACAGCCGCCACGTGCTATGGTATCTTGCGGGGTATAAGACCAGTCTTGAAATACTTTGATCCCCCCACCAGACAGCTAGTGGTCCAGGCGTCGATTTTATCCCGACTGGACTACGGCAGTTCGTTGATGTTGGGGGTGAATCAGGCGGAGGCCTCTAGGCTCCAGAGGGTACAAAATGCTGCGGCACGAGCCATCGTAGGCCTCCCTAGACACTGTTCGGTGTCAGGTACCATCTCGGCCCTTCACTGGCTTCCGGTCAGACAGCGGATTAAATTCAAGGTGCTGTGTCTGGCCTTCAAAATCCTAAAATCCTCCTCGCCGCCGGCTCTTGCTAACCTACTCACTCCGTACATCCCTCTAAGATCATTAAGATCAGAGGCGCTGTACTTGGCAGTCTGTCCCCGCTTTAAACTGAGTAGAATGGGCGGCCGCTCATTCCGGGTGCTCGCAGCGGGGATATGGAATTCGCTTCCGGTTTCTATTCGAGCTCTTAATGACCTGTTCGCCTTTAGGCAGGCGATTAAAACTTTTCTGTTTCCTGTCTTTTAATATTCTTCCGTTTTAATATGTGTTATGTTATAGTACCTGCCAAAAGCGCCGGGACGCCCCTTTGCTGGGGCAGCTGTGCGCGATAGAAATATAATTAACATAACATAACATAACATAATATGTGTTAATAATTTTTATCCATAAGGGAATCACAGCCTGGCTGATTTCTTTCATGCATTTCGACGGGAGAGGATCACTGTAGTGGTTATTGGGTTTGATACTTAGTAGTGTTTTGGCAATGTTCTTCTGGTCTAATAACTTGAAAGTATCCCAGTGGGCCTTGTTTTTCGTCCCACTTTCCTTAATTAAGGCGTTGGTATCTCTCGTCGTTGGTTTTTGGAATTCTAGTTTATCCGCTGCGCTCTTAAGCTCACTATCCAACGAGTTGGCTTTGTCTGTGAAGAAGGAAGAGAATACTTCGCAGTTTAGTGGAGTTTTTGTGAATTCCTGAGTCGTTTTGGCTGTCTTGTTGGATTGTTGTTTTAGGATTTCGAATAATTTACGAGCTCTGTTTTTGGCGGAATACAATTCTGATCTGATAAATTCCTTTTTGGAGTTGAGGATCTTTTTGTTGTACTCTTTCCTGGTTTTTCTAAGAGATTTCAGTACGGGGAAGAAGGGTGTTGTCTCCATTTTCTTTCCGCCATTCACAGTTTACGTCTTTCCTCATTAAGTGCCCCATTGAACCAGGGTTTTTTAATCTTCTCTGTAACTCTTTTCTGTCTAAGCTGCATTGTGGAGTTAACTATATCCGTTATCGAGTTATAGCAATGGTCCGTTAGCTCATTCACATTCTGTAGGTTCTTTGGTGGGTCTAGGTTCTTCTCACAATTTTCTAATAAAAGTTCAATGTTCGAATCGTTAGTGTCTCTCATCCACTTTTTAACTCTATTAGGTTGCGTGTGTTTATTCTTTTTCCAAGTGGGAATCATGAAAGTTATTGCATGGTGGTTTGACCAGTCGCATGGCTCTATTGATAGGCCTGTAATGTTCTCGTTTTTTGCAATTATCCAGTCCAATGTAGCTCCTTTCGAGTGAGTTGGCTGTGTACACGCTTGCAAAAGAATAAGCTAGGAAATAATTAACATATTTTATTTGTTTGTCATTGTTGTCGTTCCAGTGTAGATTAAGGTCCCCTAAGAATATGTTGTTCGCGTCAGTGTTATGATTTGTCGTGATGATCTCCATAAGTTGTTCTATGAACGGCGTATTGTTACCAGGTGGGTGGTAAAGTGCATGCATGTTGCATATTTGGTTGTTGTCCGTTGTTATATTGAAACCTAGGTATTCGCACTCATTGAGAGGTTCTGAGTGGATTTGGCCAATTTCTATATCTGATCGGTGTATGCAGGCTATGCTACCCCCTTTCTTTTTTTGTCTATCCAGTCTCGCAATGTTATATTGAGGGGGCACTAGTAGGTCCAAAACTGGTGATGATGATTCTGAGAGGATTGTCAGGTCAGTTCCTTGACTAATGGTGAGGTCAGCTATGTCAGAAGCATGTTTGGCTGCGGACCTGCAGTTGATCAGAAGGCATTTCAACTGTTTTTCAGCGCAGTTTGGGGTCGAGATTGGCGGTTCTGAGATTATCTGAACTTGTTGTAAGTAATTGAGGTTGGGTTTCCTATCATTCAGCCTAATCTTTCTATTGCCATTGATCTGGACTGTTCTGATTTCCTCTCCTCTCCTGCTTTCCGAAATCTCATAGTACCTTAGTAGAGATAAGGTTTCTTCTTCCGTTAAGTCTTTAGGTTTCCCATCTGGTCAATTATGCCTCTTTGATAAAGGCATCGCAGTCTCCTTCCTTTTTTCTTTGCGAATGATGTATTAGCTCTAAGATGCGCTCTATTTTTTTGTGTGTTTTCTGTAATTTCATAAAGTTTTCCTATCTCTTGCAGAGAGCTTCGAATGTCTTGCGACATGTTGTTCATTTTTGTTTGAAGATCTTCACAGACTCTCATGGTTTGAGGAGATGTGTTTGTTGTATTACCCCGTTTGATGTGTGATCCACCTTTAGTCTTTCCTTTTTTTTGTGTTCTGTTTTTTTCAACTCGATTCTTATCATTTTGGGATTATTTTGGTTATCTGTTCTACCTGTATTAGTTATGTCGGATGTTCTATCCTGATTTTGTGTATTTACTACAGTGTTTGGGAGAGATAATTTTCTCGCCGTACTAGGTGTTCTTTGTGTGGTTCTTTGCGCTGGAGTAGAGTGGGGTATGGCTGTGGTGGGGTTTTCTATATCTGGGCTTTCTCGAGTTTCAGAGCGAAGCCTAGTCGACGGAGATGCTTCCTGAACGTGGCGGGATGTAGCATCTTCCTTCTGAGTTTCTATGTTGTTATTCAACTATTGCGTATCAGTTTCCGATATCACTGGTTCATTTCTGGACGATGTGCTTCTTAATCGGCTAGTGTCTGTTACTTGCATAACCTGTTGAGTATCCTGTGGTTCTCTGATTAGTATGTTGTCTGTGTGTGTAGTGTTCCTGGTATCCGGGCTGTCTTCTTGTTGATTTATGTGTTGTTTCGTTCTTGTGCTCTCCGTGTCCCCTTTTAATGTTGGGAATATGTTATCAAACTTTTCTAATTCGTTGTTCGAGGCTTGTATTAGCACTATACCACTATACCATTCTTGTACAGAGTTATGCTGAGGTCAGCTCTGCATCTTGGAGCTGATTTTCTCAGGATTTTAGTGCCGTGGGCAATATTGGTAATGGATTTTACGTTTAGCCACTTAGTAATGGCATAGCGCCATTTAGCCATTCTCCTTGTAAAGAATATCATGGCATTCACTATAGTGCCTCTAATTATGTTGGATGTGGGGTCAGATATCAGCGTGTCTGGGTTTCTCCTCAGCAGGTTATGTTTGAATTTTTTCGCTGCATTATTGGAAATTCTGGTAGGATACCTTATGATGTGGGAATTCATGCCTACAGGTTCTAAGCCATTGTCCACCATGGTAGTTGATTGGTCGTGTGTGGTATAAATAAATAAAATGCTGTATTATACTCTAATACACTGATCCTTTGAAAGCTCCCGTAATCTTTTAGATAGGCCCTATTTTCAATTTCTTATGGGATACCTTATGCTTTATTTATCTATATATCCAGAACTGAGTTCGTATTCAAGATTGTTCCACGATTATTTCAAGATGGCTGCCTATTATTTCAGCCTTTGCAGTGATCTTACTTCCTTTCTCTATCTCTCTATCTGCGTAGTCCTCTTTCCCTTGTTCTTAACCTATGCATTAAAATAGCCCTTTGTAGTCCTTTCTTTGTCTTTCTTGTTGGGTAGTCCTCTTTCCCTACTACAGCCATGTGTTATTTTCTGATCAGTGATGATCACCTGATTTTGCCGTCCTCTGCGGGCGCCATTTTAAGGTCAGGCACTCTGGGACATGACTCCATCGTTCTCTCCTCCCACAGTTCAGCCCAACTCGTGATTCTTTTTTTAAAGACTCTGCAACTTGCTATTAGGAAGGGACGGCCTTGGCACACCTCTCCCTAATAGTGACTCGCACACCCTATTTCGCAAGTCGTTAATAGGTTACCGACTTGCAAATTAGGGTCAGTACATGCCAGAAGCCATTTTAGCAGTCGCAAAAGGCCTGACTCTCTGTTTGCAACCGCTAAAACCAGTCGTAGATCTGGTCCCTACATCAACTTATGGATATGCTACCAGGGGCATAACGCAGTTCACTGCAGCCCCTGCGACATAGGTTAGACCCCATCCCTCCTGAGGGTCTCCTGCTCTCAAAGACGGGCCTCATTCAGCCCAAGCGAATGAATATCTGTCATATATGGGAGGCTGGGGGGCCCCTCATCACATTCTGCAGGGAGGCCCCATTATTTTGCGTTACGCCACTGTGCACTACTCCTGGTAGTTGACAACAGGTGGTTCTGATGGGGGTTTCTGAATAACTCTGCATGCACTAGAACATGACCCTGTTATTGGAGGTGGATGCCTACCAAGGCCAGGGGCCAGAGACACTATCGCATGGCATCAACAGCCTGTTAACTTCCTTCTGATTCTTATAATCTTCTTTGTTGAGCTGTTATAATTGACAACTGACAATTAAAAACATGGTGACCCAACAGGGACTAGAATTACACAGCTGCAGCACATGATACATCTGAATTAATGGGGGTGCCAATGCCAAACCCGAACTAGAAAACCCTTGATTCGAAAATGATAGAGAACAGCAGCGTTCGAGATCATCCCTGTCCCTTTTTTGATGTCGAAGATACATATAAAGAAGGAAACTGTATAGTATTGAAATACTTCCTGTCTACTAAGTATTCTTGTAAAAATCAATCACCACCGGCTAGAGCATAATTTTTTCCCTATGCATTTACACTGTTGCAAGATATAATTTTCAGGAAAACGAAAGACAGAAAAGCGTGTACTACTGGAACCATTCTGGGACTATTTTGCATTGCAAATTTTAGCATTCCATACTTAGTAATATTTTAAGCTTTCCTTAAGTGTGTCGTTAAAATTACAATTTTAAGCTAGTCCAGTTTGTGAGAGGAAGGGATTAGGCATAATAGAACAAGCACTGACAAAGCCAATAGGATTACACCTGCCAGCTTTTTGGTTTTGTAAATGTTCATTTCATTTTGTCATGGGATTTGCAAAACTGTTTTGCTGCGGAAGCTGCAATGTAATTGCCAATCTGAAAAGAAACCGTGGCCAAACAAAAATATTTTTGGTCCTAAAAACACACATTGCCATGTTACTTTGTGTGGATGTGCTCTTTGGAAAAGAGCAGAATGCGGCATTCACAGTGAAGTCAGGCAATGCCTGAAACGGGCTGACCAGTGCCCCAAGATCATTGCTGTAGGCCGTGTAAAAAGTTAATCATACAATAACAGACAAATGGGAGAAGAAGCCTTCCTAAATGCCCCTATTAGTAAGTTAATTATTTTAATGAAATCAAAAGATCGTGGGTAACGCCAAAACCGAAAAACACGCAATGACAAAGCCAATAGGTCCGGCATTGACTATCAGCCTTTTTACTTTGCCAGTGCTGGTTTTAGTCATAGTGGTTGTAAACCTTTTTTGTTGGGATAGATACTGGGTCCTTAACAATAAAAAAATAATAATATTCGCCAAAACCAAAAGTCACTTCTGGTCTCAAAAAGACCACCTTGCAGTCCTGGCAATGTAGACAGCTACTTTGTGTGTGGATGTGCTTGGTGTGGAAGGGTGCTATGTCGTCACTAACAGTGAAGTTTTCCAGTGGCGGAAGTGGACTGATCCCTTGTCCCACGCTGTAGTGTGCGAATGGGGCTTTGGGGGGGGGGGCGGCGGACCAGCGGGAGGCCTGCCACCCCCGGGGAGTTTTGGGGCCGGGGGAGGGGGGGTAGAGCCAGCACCGTACGTGGGCTGGTTTTGGGCTACTTGGTAGCTTTGGGCTGGGGTGGGCTGGTTTTGGGCTGGCCCCCTTTATATCCGGACATCTCGAGCACAGGCCACCATTTTAGAAAGAAGGTGGCTGGTGACACAGCAGCCGGGCGGGGGTGTGGCGGAGGTAATTAATTTCCCACCCTCCCTCCCTGGGTTTCGATCAAGTTGATTGGGGGGGTTTTCAAGTATGGGGCCTGGGGGGCTGGGGGGGAGGGGCGATTGCTTTTCTTCGGGTGTAGGTGGGGTTTTTTGCGGTGTGCGGTGGTTTTTGGAAGGAGTTTTCTTGGGGGCCGGTGCATCTAGTTTTGCTCAATGGTTGTGGGGTTGGTGGTGTCGCTGGAGCAGGTGTGGGGTGAATTTTTGCCTTGGGGCGGTTCTTCCTAATATATGGGGGAAGTGTAGGAGATCGGTTGTGGGATTAGTGGGGGGTAGGTCAAGCATAATAAAGGATTTAGCCAGGTGGAGAGGCAAATTGACGTTTCTGCTAATTGTTTACTGTTTGTGGATTGAGGGAACCAGTTAGAGGAGGGGGTGGGGGGTGTTGTCAGGAAATTGCATATTTAGTGAGGTATAGTTTTGTACGGCGCCGGCCAAGGGTTTTCATTGCTTAAGGTGCACCTGCTTCCAATAAAGCGGCCTTCATCACACCTAATTTTGAGTCTCTGGTCTGTGCTTTCCTCCCCCCCCTCCCCCTTTGGGCCCGAAACAACAATGTGAATGACGCAACAGGCAAATAGAAGAGGAATGTCTGAAAGCCCATATAAGTAAACATATTATATATATAAATAATTTTGTAAAATTTAAAGGTCTTCGCTAACTAGGGACAAAACAAAGTTAATAATGTGATCTCGACTGGAATATAGGACCCCACAGCCAAAACGTATGTGTGGTCTAAAATCCCTAACAGCTAGACCAGCATTTCCCAGTCATCGCTGGCCTGCAAATAATTGTAAAATCAGTGGTGGACAACATTCTACATTTTAATCACAGACCAGTGTCATTTACACTGACCTGTGGAAATGAGTCCTCTAGCATTGAGTGACAGTACACAGCTAGTGATCCAACTTTATTGCTAAAATATTTATGACTGGGCAATGGGCACTTATATGCTTCAAGCACTAACGTTGAAAACGACGTCTGCCTTTATATGTGGGAAATCAGGCAATTTGTTGCACGCCCGGCACTGCAGAAAGCCGTGCTTAAAAAATAAGCTAGCACCTACAAAACAAAAACTTATGTCGAATCCTTGTAACGTTAAACAAATGAAAAATATAATCAAAGCGGTTGAGTTAGGGCTATCGTTTGAAAATAAGTGCGGCAACACGTGACAGGAGTGGATGTTTGTTGAGAAAGCAGTCAAATATTATCTGCTTCGATTCTGTAATAGATTTGGGGCGGTGTCGCATAAGGGTGCATCAATTTATTCGAATGGTTTTTCTTACCTGTTATGTTTTAAGTATCCCATGTTGACGTTCAGAAACTGTTAAGAAGCTTAATACATTCCGAATCTGTAAAATAAAACAAGGCATGGGTTGGTTACAACCTCAACATGACGTCGCATCTAGTGTTAAATAATACACAGGTTCAATTGTTCAGTGCAGTTTTGAATTTGGGGTTTGGACTCATTCTGCATTTGTTAAAGTCAGAAAATAGACATGTACAACCCCAAAAATGTTCCACCCAAATATCCTAAAAAACATGAAGCTACATTAAAAGTTACTTTTCAAATTCTAAAAACATCTGACTCACTCAATATTTTACAAAACAAAGAAGTGTAATATGAGAGGGTTGATGCTGAATTTGCGGATGCTCAACCATGTTTTTACGTGGGTTTCATGCGGAACGTCCAGTTGACCACATAAACCTCATGTTTTCTCATTTTTTTTTATCTCACTGCTTCTGTTATGTAGACATGTGATGTGTTCATCTATTCGAGTTCGATTTCATGTGAATGTTTTTCATGAATTCATTTTCCAGTGCACATTATTAACTTTGCAAAGACCTTAATGCCGCCTTTCGCAATGATTGCCCAGCAATTTCGCTTTGAACCGTATTTCACCTTGTGCATTATCAGGTGTTTTTCCAAAAATCCACAAGACCCTATTTTTGACAGAACTAGGGCGAAAGAGCATCTGACTTAATTGCGGATTGTTACCTCCATAAATATTCAACAAAAGACCCTTATGTTATAATTGCTTATCAAAACAATCCAAAGAACAGGTATATAAGGTTATGATACTACATTAACTAGGCAGATGTCATTCCAGGCTTCCAGACTGTGGAAGCACGTCAGATGGGATCTGGGTGGGTGTTGGGAGAGTATCAGCTAAACCAGTCAGCCTCGCTCTTTATCTGCTGGATAACATGCTAGCTCCCTGCATTTCAGAACAGTATGCCTGTTTGTTATGTTAAGGTATGAGGGCAAATGCCCGAACATTTAACACCCGCACTGTGCCCATTCCAGGACTGCATGCAAACCTTCTTATATGTGAATTACCAAAGGACAGCCAACACTCGTTGTAGTTTGTGGTCAATATTGGCTGCAGTTTTAATATACATATATACATACTTATTTTGCAATCCCCTGGACATACATTTATGTACAGGGTCATTAATCATTATCACGAACTATCATGCAATGGGGGGTCATAAATCATTTAGTTGCTCATCATAAATTCCTTGTCATAAATCATTCTGGCATCGTAAATCATTTGTGTCATAAATCATAATGTGGTCATAAATTGCTTGCTTGTCACAACTCATTTGCATATCGTAGTCATAAATCACCCTGACAGTTCGTTATTCTGCTGTTTTGCAGGTGTATCTCCTTCCTTGCCGCTTTTGGGATCCAGCCTTGTTCTGTTGGTTTCCACACCCCTTTGCTCGTGGGAGTAACCTCTTCCCGGAGAGTGGCCACAAGTTGCTCCCTTGCTAGTCTCTTTTTGTGCCCTGCCATCTGGCGGGGTCTGGGCTGTGAGCGCCCTCTCCATTTGCTACCCCCTCTTGTCAGGCCTACTCACCCTACCCTAAGGCATCCCAAAGTGAGTGGCACTCCTTCTACACACCGCCCTGTCGGTGTGGCTCCATTACCAACCAAATGAACCCCTCTTATCCACCATGCCTCTAGGGAGGCTCATGTCTTCCTGCAGCTCTGCCTGTGCTGACAGTATTTCATCCTCATTCTATGTTAGGTGCTGCTTGCTAAAACCATTGCACCTCACAGGTTGTTCCAGAATACACACATGCCTTCCTCTGACAGGTGCACCCCAACACACCCGTAGAGCTCCGGGCGGCCTGGGTGGATGAGGCCATGCCGAATGCTCTCCAAGCCATTGGTCCTGCAATATTAGCTTAAAGCGCTATTCAGTTTCCTTTTCGAGTTCTTGACTGCCTTATGCAACTCTGCCCCTCACCACACCAGCCTGCTAATCAGCTCAGACCAAACGATGATGGTACTCCTGAAGCACCGAGCTGCCTCTGTTAGATCTGCCTGGATGGCAAGGAGTAGCTCATTTCTCCCCAGCCGGGCTAAATCGTTCCCACCTAGATGGATAATCAGCACGTCTGTGTGCCAGTCTGCATCTCCTTGCAGTTCCGTGAGCACTTTTGGAAGTTGGTCCAATCTCATACCTGGGCGACTGCGCCTACCCTTATACAACATCTGCAATTCTTTCTTTCCTCCCTGCTCTACTCCTCTCCACTTACCTGCTACTGACCTCTGCCCTCACCTTGTCCTGGCCCTAGTCCCCACCCTGCTTACCCGTGAATTTTCCCTTGGCACGTGAGATCTAGCTATTTTGCCTGATGCCCGATGGAGCTACCTGGTTTAGCTATAGGGGAGAAAGGTCAGGGATTCCATCCTTGGACGTCACCTACCCAGTCGGTCTTCAGCCAGACTTCCTTTCATCTCTCCTGTCATCTCTTCCTGCATTCTCCTTCTATGTCTCTCCTTCTCCTTCTCCATGCTTGTTTTATGTTTTCCCTTGAGACCTAGCTATTTGGCCAAAGCCCGGTGGAGCTACCTGATAGCTATAGAGGAGATGGGTTTTGGGACTCCCCCTCGACCTTCACCTACCCAGCCGGACTTTGGGCAGAGCTTCCTCCGTCTCTCTGCTGTATCTACTCTCCACTTACCTGCTACTGACCTCTGTCCTCACCTTGTCCTGGCCCTAGTCCCCACCCTGATTACCCGTGAATGTTCCCTTGGCATGTGAGATCTATCTATTTTGCCTGATGCCCGATGGAGCTACCTGGTTTAGCTATAGGGGAGAAAGGTCGGGGATTCCATCCTTGGACGTCACCTACCCAGTCGGTCTTCAGCCAGACTTCCTTTCATCTCTCCTGTCATCTCTTCCCCCATCCTCCCTCGATGTCTCTCCTCCTCCTTCTCCATGCACGTTTTATGTTTCCCTTGAGACCTAGCTATTTGGCCAAAGCCCAGTGGAGCTACCTGATAGCTATAGAGGAGATGGGTTTTGGGACCCCCCCTCGACCTTCACCTACCCAGCCGGACTTTAGGCAGACCTTCCTTCGTCTTTCTGCTGTATCTCCCCTTAACCCCTTCCCCTCTATACTCCACTTATCTCGTTCTCAATGATCTTGTAATTGTTTTTCTAGCAACTGTTGTATATTGTAACGGATGTAATCTTGTAATTCTGTTGAACCTCATGTAAAGCGCTCTGATACCTCCGGGTCTAGCCAGCGCTATATAAAACTCTTTAAATAAATAAATAAATAAATCTGACGCATGTGTTGCCCGGCCTGCCTCGCTGCCTGTGGCCTCCCCGCTTCCACCACATATTCACCCGAGAAACAAATGAGTGACCCCACTACCCATAACAGCCGAGGGTGCCGCCGTCCTGCTGAGGCAAAATTCACAATGTCAGGAAACCACATACTCCTGTGGTCATGCCCCCTACCTCTCCTTCCCCATGGGGTCTCACGTAAGTCCTGTAAGCCTTGGACTTCCACCCGCTGAGGGCCTTGATCCCCACCTCGGGCAGCAGTGGTCGCCGCCCCAATCCTAAATGAATGAGAGTCAAAGGAGGCCGGCGAGAGGCCTGCCCAATCCAGGGATTGGTGCATCACAGCCGTAAACTGGAATTTACTTAAGAGGTTCCCATCTCTATGCTGGAACAGGGGGCCCTCCCTCACCAGGCGTGATGCCATGTAGGTCAGCAGGCAGCCTACTGTGCAGCATTTGGGGTCTGAGATGCACTCCAGCCTTACTACTATCCCTTTGCCCACCTGGTCAGTTTTTGACCTTCTTAGCCGCAGTTCTACTGCAGACACCCCAGGCCTGACATCGGCTGCTTGAAGGCAGTGCCCCTCGGAGCCTGTCCTACCTAACCCTAAATGCCCCAAAGAATGCGGTCGCAAAGCCTATTTTTAACATGTTCAGTTCATATGTGTCCTTTGCTATTTCCCCAGCGCATCCATGAGTAACGCCAATCTATTGAAGTCTATGGGTATCCAGTTATCCGCTTTTACCCTTTCTGACAGCTTACAACTCTCCATTGCTACCTTGATGTAGTAGGAAGCAGCGGGATCCTGTCCCGTGATTAACTTGGCGAAAGGAGTTATTGCTGACAAGTGGGCCTGGACCCAGGACCTTTACCTCCTGTTAGTAAATACCCACTGAATGAACTGTTCCACTGCCCCCTGCGTCTCACCTGTGTTGCCAGTGTCTGGATATTACCTATTTGCATCACTGTCTCTGTGTATTTCTTGTAGTGCGTGGCTGTGTCGGGAGTAAGCCCTTGGCTCACTAGAACTGACGAGTCCGTCCTGCCAGGGACCATACGTTTTTGGGGAAGGGGGTCTTGTCTTTCTCCGCCCTTGGTGCCAGGTCCCTGAATCTGTTCATCTGTGACTGGGAGAGGGCCTCTGCCACTTCGTTCTCCACCCCCTGTAGATGGTGCGCTTTCAGCTCTATCTCTCCTTCAAACTGTAAGTGAACAAAGCTAAGCATTAACCTCAATGTGTCAGGGCACCTGGCTGTGCCTATGTTGATCGACCTGCACTACTCCTTTATTTTCAGACCAGAGCATCTGCTTCATGTCCCTCAAATCCTGCTTCCAGACCGTCGGGCCACTATAATGGGGAAAAACTCTAGAAATGTGATGTTGCTTGTGACCCCCAGTCTACGCCAGCTGTCTGGCCATCGCCCTGCGCACCACTTGTCACCTAGAATTGCCCAAAAGCCAGTGCTACCAGAAGCATCTGTGGACAAGGCGATCTGCCTGGCCGTTACCCAACCATCTCTCCAATTTAACAGGCCATTAAAATCAGCCAGAAATGTGTCTCACATATTGAGGTCGTGCTTGACCCCTACCCCCAACCTGACATGGTGGTGTCTATGCATAAGCCATGCAGTAAACTAAGTTAGGCGTCTGGCAAAGACCCTGTCGGCAGGGATGATCCTGGCTGCAAAGTGGAGCTTTCCAATAAGCAGTTGTAACTCGTGAAGGGTTGGCTCCCTCTACCGTACACATTTCGTACGTCGGCCCTGAATTCTCTTACATTAGTATCTCGGAGCCAGGACGTTCCTGCAACTAAGTCAAGCTCAATCCCTAAAAATGTGAGCTGTGTGGATGGACCTACTGTTTTGTCTGCTGCTAGTGGCACACCAAGCCCCCTGAAAACGCTCGGAATGCTGCAAGGTTCTAACCACACTCCTCTGACCTGGGGGACCTATGAACAAAAATTAATCTAGGTACTGCAGCGTGCCCCCCTGCTGGGTGCTGGTCATGCAAATCCCATTCCAAAAAGGTGCTAAACTGCTAAAAAAATATGTGCAGGACACAGGACATCCCATTTGCATTGCTTTGTCAAAATAACAACCCCAATGGAGAGATCACCAATCCCTTTGATACCGGGAGGGTCAGTGGCCCTTCAATCCTTCCAAAGGGATTTCACTTTCTCTTTTTCTCCATTTTTTGACACACTATCTCTGGATGCTGCATCATTACTTTTAGATTGTTGGGATTGGCCGTGGGTAGAGTGCCTTCACATGGTATAACAAAACTTTCATCAAAACCTTTCACTAGTATACTTGTGCACTCTCCGTTATGGTACTTGTTAGCTAGCTGCCTTAGCTGGGGCGTGTTAATGGGGGATATGGCTAGCCAAAAACTGCTCAGTTCCTCTAGTCCTCCTGCACCCCCTATGTCAGTGTTTGCTCCTTTTTTTTCTCATTCTCCCTCACTACTCCTTCCTGCGTCTGCACCCTGCTGCTTGGTGTCCCCCCCACAGATGGAACATATGTGCTGAAACTTACAAGAGGATCCCCAGGTGCATTTATTGGCCTCGTACTTCCAGCAGATGGCGGCTGGCCCGCTGGTGGGTGGGGTTTTCCAATTATTATACGTTTTGAGAATGTGAAATGACCTTTCCTTCCCTCTGTGGAAGGAAACCCCAAAAGGGCTGTTCACCCTTTCCTGCACTTGTTTTGACCTCTTTCACCACTATCATTTTATGTATATAACCGGACACGTTATCCTTGTTCCACTCCATCTCAGGGTGGGTCTGCATTTTTAGCCGTTATATTCCAACCATGCCTCTCCTGGGAACTTCCTGTGTGCCCCGTGTATATTGGCTTCTTACAGCCAAAGATCCATTGCCTTCTGCGAAAATCTCTCAACAATAATGCAGGCCATTATTCTGAAGGCATCCAACCAATTATCAAAACTTCTTTCTTTCCTCTCCTTTCTCTCCTGTTCTCATCCTTCTTATCACACACTGTTAGGTCAAGCCCATTTAATTGGATCTCCAACAATGAGAAAACACTATTTACTACTTTCTTCATATTCTCTTTCACCGCCAAAGGGATGAGGCTTGCTAACTCAGTGGCCCTTGTGGTAAAGGATGAGAGGCCCAGTGATGACCTAGTGTATGCCTCAGGGGGTTGACCGGTTATATCTTGGTTACTTGCTCGGTTTGCACTTCCCCATGCCTCTATTGGGGATGCCATCCCCCTCTCTGTCTCTGGCGCTTGGGTGCAAGGATCTGTTGACTCACCCGACTGGTTCCATAACCATTCCTGTCGCGAGCTGCCAGGGTTAATAAGATGCCATGGCAGCCCAACACCCCTTCTTGAGGTGAAGTGCCTGTAGCCCCCAACCCTTCTGCGCCTAGGCTATTAACTAACAACGGAACAAATGACTTCAAGCATTCCTGTACCATTGTGCCGATATGCTCACCACTCGTTGTGTTGGCACTTCCCCTCGGCACTGCTGGTGCCAGGTTGGCTACAGGCAGCAGGCCGTCTCTCTTGGACCCTCTCTTGGCTGCCAGCTGCCTTAGTGTCTTCGCTGGAGCCCTTGGCCTCTTCCAGGGAGCTGGAGAACCCGTGGCTGCCACTGGTTGTCTAGCTCCTTCTACTGCCACCTCCTCCAGGTCTGTCTGCAGCCAGCCGGTACCATGTGCTTCAGATGCTGCCCTGATTTGCTGCAGCAAGTCTCCTATGTCTGCTGGTTGGCCCCCTCTGCTGCGGTTTACCATCCTAGAACCAGCTTTTAACTTAAAAGCTGCTGTATTATTTAATGCGGCGGGGTGCTATCACCTTAAGTATGCACCAACACTTGCGCAATTGTTTTTTTATTACACAGGATCATAAATCATGAAGTAATTCATAAATTATGGTCTGAGGAGTGAGAGACCCTGTGTCCCATGTTCACCCCTCTTCTTTGTTTTCAAAATTGGGGCACCACTGTTGCTGATGTTCAAATCCACCCGGGGGACGACCAGAGTGCTTTACACAAGCCCCAGTTGCATTATTGATGGGAAAAGTGTGTACATGTTTAAAGACAGCCACAACAATCCTTTTAGCCTCTTACTGGACTCTTAACTCGGTTCGTGAGGTTGGGTCGCCTAGCCGTTAAGATTAGAAACAAGCGTTCTCTGCATCCGAGAACAAGGATTCAACTCTCAGCAAATTTTTGTGGAACACTATACCAGGTTGTATTGATTAAAGTTGGATTAACCCAACCGCCTGGATTACATTGTTGCACTGTGTAGGCGGGCCAGGTTTCAATGCCAGACCACACCTTGGGAGGGGCGCCAGCTCGCTCACCTTTCTCCTCGCTGCCTGTTCCTCTATTCGCAGCAATGCCTTCTGTGACGGAGAGGGGAGAGGGGATCCTGCCCGCCGCCTCCTGCCTTTCTCTGCTTCCAGGTGCCATGATGCAAAGGCAGCCAATTGTCCTTTTCCAGTGTTGGGTGGGGGAGAGGGAGGGCCCGCACACTGCCCACTGCCTTTTCCCTCTGAACCTTCGATGTCTTCCGCAATGGAGGGGGAAAAGGGGTTTCAAGCCAAACGCCAGATGCCACACGCTGTAACGCCACACCAAGCCAGCACGAAGGAAAGCATCTGGCGAGAGTTGCACCGGGATAGAAACCTGTAAGCTGTTGATCCACGATCCTCGCGGTCATTGAAAATCTTTGCCGCCGTTTCCCAGCTCCACGATATAGTAGTGAGCTGAAATGTAGGAAGCGGTGCCACATATCCCCCCCACGCTGTTCCCGCCGCTACTGGGATTACACAATGATTAGGGGTTCAAACATCACCTGACCCCCCATTGGCCATGTGATTAGGCGTCTCTCTGGCTCGAATTTGGCGCAATGGAAGCTCCTCTTCTGCATCAGTGCACTTCCAGGCGGCTAAAACCAGTTCCTTGCAGGGCTCTGGCGTCAGTTATCGCACTGGCCCTCGAGGCCCCCTTCTGGGGCTGCCTCTGCGATAACGCTCTTACAGGCTATGTTCTAGAGAAAATTTAGCTAACAAGGAGGTAGGAGTTTTAGCAGATTGTTGCAAATTCATAATGAAACCTTGAATCATTTTGTTTATATTTAATTTAATAATTAAAATGACTGCAATTTCAACGTTTGGTTTTATAGTTACAACTATACAGGTGCTTTTCACTAGAAAGAAATTTAAAAGATTTCTTGTGCATTTCCTAGAGTGTGGCTATGTATGGTGAAAAGATGTTTTGAATCTGCTATTTTCCCTGTCTTTCATAGGACTGTTGGTTGTCCAGAAAGTGCCACTCATTTAAATGCGATCGAAGGATCTTTCTACTCAGAATTGATATTTTGACTAAGTTTGTATTTATCAAATGGTTGAGAGTTCCTAAAACTCAGTCACTTGTCATTGTCTTGGCTAGATGCCAAGAAATGTGACACAAAAACTTCAGAATTAACAAGTGCAGAAATTCCACCGTACTGACAGAATTGTCATATTTGCAAATGCTCTTTGCACAGATAAAATATGCCATCTCTGATTCTGAGAGCCAGGATTGGAATGTCTGTGTTTTGCACATTCTGGTTCAATTTAGGAGTATGAATACTTCGTAAATAAGACCAAATAAAAGCAAGATGATAAAGTTCCTGCAAGAGTGTCGTAAAGGAGTATGAAGAGTGTTGGTGGAAGAAAGAGGAATAAGGTCAAATCAAGACTAGACAACCCAACCATTCAGCACAGCCGCCAGTGGAGGACTGCAGTGGCCACTCCTTCGCTAAGGTGGAGGAGCCTCGCCACACTGCTTTTTGCAGTGTTAAAAATAAAAAATAAAATAACTGGAGGTTATTATCATTTTAGTTTTCCCCGTTACATCGTCTTTGTGGAGTGGGGCTGCTCTCAGAGGAGGAGTGATTTGCACTCCCCATGTGAGAATGAGTGCTTGGCCAGCCTTCTCGGGCTGCCCAAAACAGACATGCGCACATACCGTGCATTACAGCGTGCATGGAGAACATGCCACCCCTCCAGCCCCTGGCTGAGAGCCCTGTCATGGCGCTCAAACCAATCACAATGCTGCATTGCAGCATTGAGATTGACTGCAGGAAGCCTGGGAGCCCTGGTGTTTCCTGTTCCTGTCTCCCACAAGAAGCCAGGAAGAGGACGTAGAAGAGGCGGCAGCCAGCCAGCCGGCCAGACGGGAGGTAAGAGATTTTTTTTAACCCATCCCCCTGCCCATTCCACCACCTTCGCCACTGCTGCTTTCAGGTAGCAGGCACCGCTGGACAACTGACAAAAGTTTAGGCCCTTGCACTTATTCTTTTACAAAAAGTAAACCCTGTCAAGCCTCCAAAGCCCACTTTCCACACTGACCTTTTAACATTTCATTCACATATTATCACTCAAGCAGGCTCAGTAAACACCCATAATAGAGGGCATAGATACAATACTCCCCTTCCTTTACGAGGACATGAGAAGGCAGAGATGTAAGACATCCCTCTCACTTACAAGGGAAACAATCATGTACAACAATCATGAGTATCACACTCCGCATTCTGTATGCCAGTGTAAAAATCCATCAAACAAAGAGAGCATTACAAATGCACTACAAACACATCCCTGACAATCAACATCCATATAATAGTCTGAACACACACAGCCATCAGCCTACATAAACATCACCACACTGACACTTATCAGCCATCCTTTTTCCGCAACCCTCAGATGAGCAATCACCATACCAGGAAAAATAAATTATTCTACATAGAGAAGATCTGGCTCCGTGAACGAACACCGGAAAGCCACGCAGCCCACAAGAACGCAACCCGCAAACACCATCACCTCATCAGATCTGCCTAAAGGGCCTCCTTCAAAAACCGCCTAGACAACAACGCGCACAACAGCAACGAGATCTTCAACATCATGAAGGAACTCTCCAACCCCAGCTCCAACACCAACGACGTCCCACCCTCGCAAGACCTGTGCTACTCGCTAGCCGCCTTCTTCCACTGCAAGATCGCAGACATCCACGACAGCTTCAACGCCATGACCGCCACGACAACCACTGAGACCTCCGCCCCCACGACCACCATCCTCACCAACTGCCTGCCCTCCTGGACCAACATCAATGACGATGACCCCATCAAGATCATGAACACCATCCACTCTGTATCTCCGTCAGACCCATGCCCACTCCACATCTTCAACAAAGCCAGCACATCCATCGCACCCCTTCTCCGGAAAGTCATCAACACCTCCTTTGAGACAGCAACCTTCCCGGAGAGATGGAAGCACGCCGAGATCAACGCCTTACTCAAAAAACCCAAGGCGGACCCCAAGGACCCCAAGAACTTCCGGCCATCTCCCTGCTCCCGTTCCCGGCAAAGGTCATCGAGAAGACAGTCAATGAACAACTGATCCGCTACCTCGATGAGAACAATATCCTGGACCCTTCCCAGTCCGGGTTCCGCAGCAACCACAGCACCGAGACAACCCTCATCGCCGCCACCCATGACATCAAGTCCCTACTGGACAACATAGAAACGGCTGCCAACATCCTCCTGGACCTGTCAGCCGCCTTCGACACGGTCTGCCACCACACACTACAAACACGCCTCCAGAATGCCGGGATCCAAGAGAAGGCCCTAGACTGGACCACCTCCTTTCTCTCCGGCACAACACAGAGAGTCCGCCTTCCCCCTTTCTGCTCCGAAGCCACCGAGATCATCTGCGGCGTACCTCAGGGCTCATCCCTCAGCCCAACTCTGTTTAACATCTACATGGCACCGCTCGCCCACGTCGCCCGTCAGCATAACCTCAACATCATCTCCTATGCCGATGACACCCAGCTGATCCTCTCCCTCACCAAGGATCCCCACACCGCCAAAACCAACCTTCACGAAGGAATGAAGGCCGTCGCTGAATGGATGAGGAACAGCCGACTGAAGCTGAACTCGGACAAGATGGAGGCCCTCATCCTCGGATCCACCCCTTTGGCCTGGGATGACTCCTGGCGGCCGACCGCACTGGGAACTGCACCAACACCCACCGACTACGCAAGCAACGTAGGGGTCAACCTCGACTCCACCCTCTCCATGACTAAACAGGTCAACGCCGTCTCCTCCTCCTGCTTCAACAGCCTCCGCATGCTCTGCAGGATCTACAAGTGGATCCCCACAGAAACAAGAAGAACGGTCACCCTGGCCCTCGTCAGCAGCAGGTTAGACTATGGAAACGCCCTCTACGTAGGATTCTCAGCCAAACTCCTGAGACGGCTCCAATGCATCCAGAACGCCTCTGCACACCTGATCCTCGACATCCCTCGCCGCAGCCACATCACACCACACCTGAGAGACCTGCACTGGCTCCCGGTAAACAAGAGGATAACCTTCAAACTCCTCACTACGCACACAAGGCACTCCACAACACCGGACCAACGTACCTCAACAGACGACTCAGCTTCTACACCCACACCTGCCAGCTTCGCTCCGCCGACCTCGCCCTCGCCACAGTCCCCCGCTTCCGAAGAGTGACCTCCGGTGGCCGACCATTCTCCCACCTTGCTGCCAAGACCTGGAACACCCTCCCCATCTTCCTACAGGAGACCCAAGACCTGCTGTCCTTCAGAAAACTCCTCAAGACCTGGCATTTCGAGCAGTAGCAGCATTCCCCATTCCAGCGCCTTGAGACCCTCACAGGTGAGTAGTGCGCTTTATAAATGATATGATTAATTGGTTGATTGATAGAGTATGACTCCCATATGCCAAGGCCCGCAAAACAGCATCACAACTATTGCACACAATTCTTGCAAGCAGGTTCCGTACTCAAACACACATTGAAATAGCACAAGAGCATTTGTGCTAGGGAATATCAGAGACCAAATACTGAAAGGCCACAATACCATGGCCAGAGTATCAAGGGACAAAATATCGAACCTGCAAGTGCACAGAGGGAGATAAGATTGACAATTTTTAACTACACATCACATACTTTGAAGATATATATGTATGTATATATATATATATATATATATATTACCTACTGGCGGTCGCCAGTAGGTATATATAGTTAGGACCTAGTTACCATAGGAAATTCCGAACATTCTATTGGGAATAACTTTGGCGCCGATTGAGGGATCTGCCTGTAATTTTCCTTAAATTTGCCTCGCTGCACTCCGCTCCTTCCCTGAACGTTTCAGGGGGATTCGTCAAGCGGGGGCCGAGAAAAAAGGGGGGTCCCAAAACATGTTTTCCCCATGTTAATTTCCATAGGGACATTCTGACAAGGCTACAGCTCGAACGGCTGAACGGAATTACACCAGATTTGGCAAAATGGTAGGGACTGGTATGCAGCAGTGCCTTTTGTATGTTTGGTGTAAATCCCTCCAGTAGTTCTTGAGAAAATTGAATTTGAAATTTTTCAAATGGCATTTTCTATGGGACCTTTAGACACGGCTACAGCCCGAACGGCTGAACAGAATTACACCAAACTTGGCAAAATGGTAGGGACAGGTATGCAGTAGTGCCTTTTCTATATTTGGTGAAAATCCCTCCAGTAGTTGTTGAGAATTTGAATTGGAGCAAATTATATATCTATATGCGCTCAACAGTCTATTGGGAATAACGTTGGCACCGATTGAGGAATCTGTGTGTAATTTTCCAGAATTTTGGCCAGCTCCGCTCCTTCCCTGAAAGTTTCGGGGCGATTCGTCAAGCAGGGGCCGAAAGGGTGGGTCCCAAAATGTGTTTTCCCCATGTTAATTTCTATAGGGACCTTTAGACACAGCTACAGCCCGAACGGCTGAATGGAATTACACCAAACTTGGCAAAATGTTAGGGCCTGGTATGCAGATGTGCATTTGCTATGTTTGGTGAAAATCCCTCCAGTAGTTCTTGGGAAAATTGAATTTGAAAGTTTCAAATGGCATTTTCTATGGGACCTTTAGACACGGCTACAGCCCGAACGGCTGAACGGAATTACACCAAGCTTGGCAAAATGGTAGGGACAGGTATGCAGTAGTGCCTTTTCTATATTTGGTGAAAATCTCTCTAGTAGTTGTTGAGAAAATTAAATTTGAGCAAATTATATATCTATATGCGCTCACCGTACGCGCACTGTACGCGTAAGTGCGCATACGCTTACGTGCATGAGCGAGTTTCTGATTGACTGGCAGTCGACTGTCAACATTCCAAACTGTCCAAACCAGGAAGTGTTGGCCACCATCTTGTTTTTCAATAGAACTGAGGCACAAGAGAGCCCAAAACAAGAGTGGAAAACACGAAAAGGGGGCAGGGTAGAGACCCCCAACCCTCTAGCCCTTCTCAGGGGTCCCAAAAGGACCCCCAAGGGCAAAAAAAAGAAATTTCGAGGTACGTGCACCGTACGCGTGCGGTACGCGTACTGTGCGTGTACCCCACGATTTAAAAAAAAATACATTTTCTTTGCACTTGGTGGTCCTTCTGGGACCCCCTGAGAAGGGCTAGGGGGTCAGGGGGTCTCAACCCTGCCCCCTTTTTGCGTTTTCCACTCTTGTTTGTGCTCTCTTGTGCCTCACTTCTCCTGAGAAACAAGATGGCTGCTCTGGTGGTCCCAGAAGGATAATAACATATATAAACGTTATCCGCTAATAGAATTAGCATTTACAAAACCTTTGAAATTTGATTGAAAAAAAATATAGGTTTCACGCCTGATATAGTTAGGAATTAGCATTTAAAAAACCTTGCAAATTCACTGAAAAAACCATAGGTTTCAAGCCTTATATAGTTAGGAATTAGCATTTTAAAAACCTTGCAAATTCACTGAAAAAAACATAGGTTTCAAGCCTTATATAGTTAGGAATTAGCATTTTAAAAACCTTGCAAATTCACTTAAAAAACCATAGGTTTCAGGTCTTATATAGTTAGGAATTAGCATTTAAAAAACCATTGAAATTGCTCCTATATAGTTAGTTCTACTAACTATATTTCGCGCACCCGCAATCCACTGCTGATGATGTCACATATTACATCATTCATGACATGGTCAGTGACATCACTGATGACATCTCAAATGACATCACTTCACGAACCCCGTTGTTTTTAGCCACTCATCCTTTTTTGTTTTTTTAAAATGGCTATGGATCAGATGATCCTTGAGGTTCTTTGCCCTTCTGTAGGTGATCGTTGGATGTGGTCCCACCATGTCTTTCACAGTTTCGTCCAGTTGAAGTATTTTCCAATTACGCTTGAGGATATCAGCAATTCTTTTGCTCTCGTTAGAGTAGTCCATTATCATGCGTATGGGTTCCGCTTCCTCTGTTGATTTTTTAGGTTTTCTCTGGAGACATTCCTCTCTTGTTTTTTTATCTGTTCTTTCCCAGCATTTTTTCACAATGCCTTTGTTGTATTTGCGTTTTTCGAATCTTTTCGAGGTTGCAGTGCTATGTTTTTCCCACTCTTCATTTTCGCTGCAGATCCTCCGGATTCTCAAGAATTCCCCATATGGGATACTACTGATCAGGGAATGTTGGTGGAAGCTGGTTGCTTCTAGTGTGGAGTTGGTGGCAGTGACTTTACGATGCAATGTTGTTTGAATTTGGTTCCCTCGAATATAGATCTCAGTGTCCAGAAATACAATCCTCTCATTGCTTATAACATAGCTAAATTTGAGATTTGGTATGCTGTTATTCATGATGTTGAAGTATCTCTGGAAATCCTCTTTGCTGCCATCCCAGATGATGAGTAAATCATCTATATAGCGGGTCCAGCTTATTACTTTATTCAGTGCTGTTTCGTTGCTGTTGCTCCACGCTATTTCCTTCTCCCACCATCCCATCGCCAGACAGGCATAGCTGGGACTGAAGGAAAATCCCATCGCCGTCCCGCTGTTTTGGGAGTATAGTTCGTCCCCAAACATGAATATGTTTCTGGTTAAACAGATCTGGATCATATCCAATATCATCTGGTTGTGATGTGAAAATTCCATTTTTCGTTCTTTCAGGAAATAGTTACACGCTGTAAGGCCCATGTCATTCCCTATGTTGGTATAAAGGGAGATGACATCCATGGATACCAATTGGTACGTGTCCTGCCATGGAGTATTTTCAAGTTTCCTGAGCAGATCACTCGTGTCTTGTACATAGGAGTCCAGGTCTAGTACAAACGGATTCAGAAAGTGATCGATGTAGTTGGCAATGGGTTCCAGGAGTGAGCCTTTGGCAGAAAGGATCGGGCGTCCCGGGGGCATCTTTGCGTGCTTGTGCAGTTTAGGTAGAAAATATATGGTTGCGGTAACTGGGTGCGCTACCGTTAGATATTTCCTTTCTTCTTCGTCAATTAGACCTTTTTCTGACCACTCAAACAGTCTTGCATCCACCATTTCCTTTATTTCCATGGTGGGATTTTTTCTCAGTTTGTCATAATACTTTGTGTCTCTTAATTGACGGTGCGCTTCCGTGATATATGCCGTTTTTTCCAGTATTACCACATTTCCGCCTTTATCGGCCATTTTTATTTCAATTTGTTGGTCTGCCACAAGTTCCTCGAGCGCCTTTCTCTCCAATTCTGTTAGATTGTCTTTGTACTTGATGTTTTTCAGTTTATATAAGTCTTGGGTTACAGCCTCCTGAAAGAGATCAATCTTATTTCCAGGTGCCAATTGGGGATAAAACTTAGATTTAGGTTTCATCCCACTCAATCCTGCACCTGTTTGTTCGCAAGCTTCTTCCAGGGTGATGTCGCGATTCACATCATCATTTAAGTTTATCAGGGTCATCAGGGCTTCCGAGTCTTTGACTGATAAGGCTATGACCCCTTCCTGTATAGGGACTTTCTTGGTCCTTTCAGCTGGCGATGGGATGGTGGGAGAAGGAAATAGCGTGGAGCAACAGCAACGAAACAGCACTGAATAAAGTAATAAGCTGGACCCGCTATATAGATGATTTACTCATCATCTGGGATGGCAGCAAAGAGGATTTCCAGAGATACTTCAACATCATGAATAACAGCATACCAAATCTCAAATTTAGCTATGTTATAAGCAATGAGAGGATTGTATTTCTGGACACTGAGATCTATATTCGAGGGAACCAAATTCAAACAACATTGCATCGTAAAGTCACTGCCACCAACTCCACACTAGAAGCAACCAGCTTCCACCAACATTCCCTGATCAGTAGTATCCCATATGGGGAATTCTTGAGAATCCGGAGGATCTGCAGCGAAAATGAAGAGTGGGAAAAACATAGCACTGCAACCTCGAAAAGATTCGAAAAACGCAAATACAACAAAGGCATTGTGAAAAAATGCTGGGAAAGAACAGATAAAAAAACAAGAGAGGAATGTCTCCAGAGAAAACCTAAAAAATCAACAGAGGAAGCGGAACCCATACGCATGATAATGGACTACTCTAACGAGAGCAAAAGAATTGCTGATATCCTCAAGCGTAATTGGAAAATACTTCAACTGGACGAAACTGTGAAAGACATGGTGGGACCACATCCAACGATCACCTACAGAAGGGCAAAGAACCTCAAGGATCATCTGATCCATAGCCATTTTAAAAAAACAAAAAAGGATGAGTGGCTAAAAACAACGGGGTTCGTGAAGTGCTACGCCTGCAAGGTGTGTCAGATCGCCAAACCCATTAAACAGGTACAAATGTCCAACAAAAAGACCTGGGAGATAAAGGAGCTGATCACATGCAAAACAACCCATGTGGTCTATGTCGTGGAATGCCCATGCCCCATGAGGTATGTGGGCAGCACAATATGTGAACTTAAAAAACGCATACTGGAACATGTGCGTGCCACTATCCACAAAGACAAGGCTAACGCAATAGCCAAGCACATGGAACTGTATCATCAGAGTGACTGGAGCCAACTGAAATTCTTTGGTCTGGAAAGTGTCCCCAAGAAAGATCGAGGAGGAGACAGAGAAAGACTCTTAAGACAAAAGGAATCCCGCCATATCCTAAACCTACGAACCTTAACGCCCTATGGGCTGAATCAATCTGAAGAACTGTATATACATTTATGAAAACTTCTCTTTTCTTAACTTTTGTGACGCCCAATATATATTTACTCCATGTTGACTGATGTTAACAGGTGCAAAAGAAATAAGTAATGACGAAAATGTGATATTATAATAGTGAAATCACCCAAGCGGTTGTTAGAATAATGAAGGTGGAATTAAGCATTATGGGGAATCTGTGATATTAAGAAAGCCTCACACTATGTGAGAATCAAATTATACTTATAAATCAGTGATACCGATAATGCTGAGTTTAATTATATGATTCCTACATATATAATGTCATCCCACCAGAGGGAAAATATTAGAAACAAAATAATGCAGCTGCTCAGAAACAAACGGAGTCAAAATTGTTACCATACTGTTTCCTAATCCCACTAGAGGGAACTTAATATCACCATCATGTCACAACATCTTTATTTGCATCTAATGAAATATAAAATGTAAAAATTGATCGGAACATCTGCCTGTGGAAATGTAACTTAAAAACGATAAAATAAAAAAACTGCAAAAAGAATACCCGTGGAGTGCGACCCATTTGTTTCCTGTGAGGGAGCTGTGGACAAGATATCAGCAGCGTGGTTCAGCTGCAGGGCGCCGCACCCGTACTGAGCGCTGTTGGAGTGGCGAAAGGAACCAACCATGGAGAATATATATATATATATATATATATATATTCACTTAAAAAACCATAGGTTTTACAGACGTTATAGTCAGAAATTAGCATTTCAAAAACCTTAGAAATTCACTGAAAAAACCATAGGTTTCAGGGGTTTTATAGTTAGTTGGACATTTCGCTTGTGCAAAACCATAGAAATTCCCCTGTTACAGTTAGTTGAGCTAACTATAACTCGCGTGCCTGCAATGCACTGGTGATGACGTCACATTACATCACTAATGACATGGTCAGTGACATCACTGATGACATCTCAAATGACATAACTGATGACATCATTGATGACATCATCCTTGTGATAGAGTGGCAGACCTCCTCTCACCCTAATATAACCTTTGATACACACACTCAAAAATAAAAACTAACATTTTCAAAACAATGGACATACCAATACCAGTTACAACATACCTATTCAGTAATTCCAAGATCTACACACACATCCACTCATTCACCAACAGTCCTATACAGTCACTCACACATGTACTCACTCATATGTACTCATACACCTATACATCCTGTTACACACCCCCACTCATCCATGGAGTTCCTCACACAGTCACACATGCAAACAAAGTATCAAACATCCATTTACTTACATATACAGTTATACAGCACCACACTTATTTCTACAGAAATTTACACATACTTACTTTCTTAAACAATCACTGATAGAAACACATACTTATTTATACAGGAACTCTTCCAATCTCTCACTCTCAGATATACTCACTTATATACACCAATACTCAGTTATACTAGTTTAAAACATACGTAGTTACTTACATAGAGATACTATTGAGACAGTTGTTCACTCAGTAACACACACATACACACACTCATCCACCCATACAGTCCTGCACACATGCTGTCTTCAACACATACAGTGAGTCACTCATTCATGCATCTATGCACTAAGTAATACCCCCCACCGAATCATACAGACACTCAGACACTCATATTGATAACTCAAAAAAACAACTAATAACCGATAGACACTCATGTAGCTACTCACTAACCCATGCAGCCACTTATACACAAAGTGAGAGACTGATACAGATATTTACATATTTAAACATTACACTCTAATCCATGTATTTACTAAGATACACTTAGTCAGTTATACAATCAATTAAAAAATATATCATCCTTTTAGACACTTATATACCCATTTATTGTTCCATCGACCTTGAGATATACATATATAAAACATATTTAATTTTCAGAAAAATACACATTCGCAGGATGGCCATGTCTGAACTGGGGTGGCGGAGTAAGCTAAAGAATGATGATGGATTAAACCGAGATCAGTTGACTGGGGGTGAGTGCTTGCAATGTTCAACACTCTGTCCATCATGCCCTTTGGTTTTGCTTTGTTCACCCTAAGTTGGCAGGGTATGCCCAGACTTGGGTCCCTTGCTCACTTTGCCACTGGATTTAAGCTAGCCTGGCTGATGATGGCTGATTAGCAAGAAACCTGTCCCAGGATGCTTGTTTCCGGTCCAGGGAAGACATGGCATGGCAGTTCGGGCTGGACTGTTCTCATGAGGTACTGGATCAGACTGATTTAAATATGGCCATGTCTGAACTGGGGTGGCGGAGTGAGCTAAAGAATGATGATGGATTAAACCCAGATCAATTGACTGGGTGTGAGTGCTTGCAATGTTCAACACTCCCTCCATCATAACCTTTGGTTTTGCTTTGTTCGCCAAAAGTTGGCAGGGAATACCCAGACGTGTTTCCCTTGATCACTTTGCCACTCGATTCAAGCTAGCCTGGCTGATGATTGCTGATTAGCCAGAAACCGGTCCCAGGATGCTTGTTTCAGGTCAAGGAAAGACATGACTTGGCAGTTTGGGATCGACTGTTCCCATGAGGCACAGGGTCAGACTGATTTGCATAAGGCCATGTCTGAACTGGGGTGGCGGAGTGAGCTAAAGAATGATGATGGATTAAACCCAGATCAGCTGACTGGGGGTGAGTGCTTGCAATGTTCAACACTCCGTCCATCATACCATTTGGTTTCGCTCTGATGTCATCAGTGATGACATCAGTGATGTCATTTGAGATGTCATCACTGATATCATGAGTGATGTCACTGACCATGTCATGAGCGATGTAATATGTGATGTCATCAGCAGTGCATTGCGGGCGCGCAAGTTATAGTTAGAACGGGGGAATTTCTATAGTTTTGTACGAGTGAAATGTCTAGTTTCTATCTATGCCTACAGAGGTAGGACATGTGAAGAAAGAAGTAAAAGCACACAGAAAGAAGCAAAATAATTGCAGAAAGAAACAACAGAAGTCCTCAAAGACGAAGAAAAGTGCAGGAAGAAGCAAGATGTGCAGAAAGAACAAACAGAAGAGCAGAAAGAGGCCTTGTTGCAAAATCATCCTGTGCCCTCAACTTTTTCAGATCGGTACTGGTGGTAACGGACTCTGACTAACCATGCCTAGAGCCAGTGCTATGCTAAAAGACACTTAGAATACAGTGAAAACACCTACATACACTAGGGAACACTATGCGTTGGGGTACCCCAGTGATTATCCTGACCTCCTCTGTAAGGCCCTAGTACATAATACGGTAGGGGGATTAAAACTACCTCTAAGTCAGAGGTGCAGAAAGGCCCCGCCCCTTCCTTCAACACTGTGCAAATGCGCCCCATGGCACATTTTAAATTGGGGGATTAAGTCCCCTTGAATCCTGAGGTTCCCAAGGGTCCAACTAGCCCACTAGGTACCTCCAGTAAGCGCCACAGAGTTGCATTGTACAGAGGTGTGAAAAGGTGCTTGGCCTGGACCACCTCTCTGCAACACAAGCCTCTGGCAGTTACTGGAGGTACCTGGTGGGCTAGTTGCCCCCAGGGGCCCTCAGAATTGAAGGGGAATTAATTCCACAACTTAATATGTGCCACAGGGCGTGTTTGCCTACATGTCAACTCATGCCCTGCCCCCCCCCCCCTTTACCACTGTGCAAAAGCGGCCCAGCGCATTTTAAGTTGGGAGATTAAGTCCCCTTGAATCCTGAGGGTCCCCGGGATCCAACTAGCCCACCAGGTACCTCCAGTAAGGCCCACAAACTGCATTGCATAGAGGGGTCATGGCCTGGCCCACCTCTCGGCAACACAGGCCTCTGAGGCTTTTTTGAGGTACCTAATGGGCTGGCTGGCCCCCAGGTGCGTGGCCTGGACCACCTCTCTGCAACACAAGCCTCTGGCAGTTACTGGAGGTACCTGGTGGGCTAGTTGGCCCCCAGGGGCCCTCAGGATTGAAGGGGAATTAATATCCCAACTTAAAACACACCACAGGGCGTGTTTGCACACATGTCACCTCAGGCCCCGCCCCCTTCCTTCACCACTGTGCAAACGCACCCTATGGCTCGTTTTAAGTTGGGAGATTAAGTCCCCTTGAATCCTGAGGGTCCCTGGGGTCCAACTAGCCCACCAGGTACCTCCAGTAAGCGCCACAGAGCTGCATTGCAGAGATGTGTAAAAAGGTGCGTGGCCTGGACCAGATTTCTGCAACGCAGGCCTCTGGCACATACTGGCACATACATCTCGCATACGCGAGATATACGTATAACGCGGCGTGACAGACGCGCGGTTGCGTGTGTTGTCATATACATATCAGACGCGATGTGTGCGTGACTTCCGCAATTTTTTCAATGTTGAAAAACTGATTTATATATATTTAATATAAATATTATGACAAGAGATTATCTGAGATTATTATTTTAATAATTTTCTTTAACTTTCTTAAAAAGTACATCACTGTTATCCTATGGGATGAAATTCACTTAGCAGGTAAATAGTGTTAAAGTTACCTTTTCTTACTCGGTGGTGGATCCGGGATCTAGCACTGCTGCATCTCCTCTAAACAGTTGAAAGAATGCAAATTACCAAAAACGCCCGGAAGCCCACGTCTTTTTTTTTTTTCAAATATCGCTAGAATGCGTGGATCTTACGCGCCCCCCCGCGATTTCCCCCCCAAAAAATAGGGGCCCTGGGAGACCTTGTGGGACCCCCTGAGGAGACCTAGAGGAAAAGGGTGTGTCTACCCTCCCCCTTTTCATGTTTTAAACACACATTCACACGCTTCTTTAGCCTCCCTTGTACCGACACATAAAAGGGCTGCCAACATTTTCTAGTTTCGAATGTTGACAACCTTTTGACAGACAATTAGCCTTCAGTGCGTGATCGGGTGGGTGCGCTTATGGTACGATGACAATAGGCGGAGTATACGTATTCAATGTTTTTATGGATAGTGGGCCGCGTGGCCTCCCTCCCGTGCCCAATTCCTTGCACTGTGGTCCCCAGCCCCCGGGGCATGGCCAATTATATATTATTATTTTATGGAGGAGGTCTGCAAAGCCCCCTCCTGAAGCCACTTCAAGAACATGGGGACATCCGAACTCAATCTATGTATGTACCCCGTAGAAGTTGCCTTCACTACGCGCATGCATGTTTGTGGTAGCGCATGCATGTTAATGTTACGCATGCGCACAATACGTTCCACCGTCTGACTATGTACCCCTAACGTATTTCATTTTATTTGCACATGCTCAATTACAACATACCCAATCACAGCCCTCACACCCAGTGACATCATGCTCAACCAATCATCCTTCTGCAAAGCATTTATAAGCTGCCAACCTTCTTGAACTTTTCCTATTCCGCAGTCACAGCCATTGAGTGTTCGTATCCACTTCTTCGTAGGTGAGCACTTTTTTTAAGAGTAATTAAATTAATCAAAACAATCTTTAAATACCGCGTAAATTGAAATTTATGTTCGATTTGACAATGTTGTTTTTGAGCACGATTTCCTGTTTTTTTATATTGTTAAAGTTGACTTTGTAACTTTTGTTTCTAAGCAAATCACTTAATCCTGTTGTGTTTGTTTAATTTGCCAAGCACCACGTGGCCGCTCCTACAGCAGTGTGCTAAGTGCTGTTCAAGTGAATGCGATGGAGTTTTTCTCGTGTAAATAGTGCGTCACGTGCCCCATGCATTTCAAAACTAATGTTTTTTGCAATAGTGTATTTTAGCACAATTTCCAGCTCTTATACCTCAAATATTTTGCCTTCGTAGGCGATGTTTCTGGGGAAATCCCTTAATTCTGCCGCTTTTCATTATTTAAGTAGCGCGCCACGTGCTGCTTCCTCCCCATACACTGCACATGTAATTGATTGGTGAAAGTTGTATTTTAGCACGATCTCCATATTTTTTAATAACGTTAAACTTGATTTGCTATCCTTTGTTCTGTGCAAATCACTTAATCCTACTGCATTTGTTTAATTTACCAAGCGCCACGTGGCCGCTCCCACAGCAGTGTGCCACGTGCTGTTCAAGTTAATGTGATGTAGTTTCTCTCGTGTAAGTATTGCGTCACGTGCCCCATGCATTGCAAAAGTAATGTTTTTGGCAAAAGTGTATTTTAGCACGGTTTCCAGCTCTTATAACTCAAATATTTTGCCTTGGTAGGCGATGTTTCTGGACAAATCACTTATCCTGCTGCATATAATTTTTTAAGTAGTGCCTCACGGGGTGATTTATCCCCATGCACTGCACATGTAATCGATTGATCAATGTTGTATTTTAGAACGCTCTCCATGTTTTTTAATAACCTTAAACTTCATTTGCCCAGTTATGTCTCATTATGCAGATATCTCAACCATGGGACGGACTGGTCACCACAAGCTGTCCTGCCCATACACTATACCACGTGGTGGTGAACAACTCCACACACCAGATCCACTGACTGCTCTCCATATGTGATCAGCCAAAAATTGCAATGGACCTAATGGAGTTATCAGGTTTGTCTTCAACATTTCATGATCGAAAACCATTCTGACATAAGCATTTGTGTATTTGATGTGTTTGCAGACGGATAACTGTGTTATTGTCATGTTTTACTAGAATTCGTAGGCATTCTGAATTTAACCAAACGTAAAAGCAGGTCCTCCCGATTTTATTGCCCAAATATGTGATTTAAAATTGAAATATGTATGAGTTATCATTTTTCTTGCTTCTATAAATATTTTTATAAAATATAAATCTGCATTGTGATAGTCTTATAGACGTGTCTTTCTGAAACCCATTTCTCATTTAAATGCTCGTTACACCTTTTCAGCCTGTACTTCAAATACAAAGTAAAATTGTTGTTTTTAATTTACATTTTTTTGAAAACTTGTCTTTTAATTTTCCTTGCTATTTATTTCCGAATTTCTAGATCAGTGAATTCCAAAAAGGGTTCTATCAGATTAAGCCCAGGAGTTTGTGAATGAAGCGAGTGACCAATCTCGGCCTAACATTTGTATAATGCAATACTGTTTCCTATTTTGTTGTCCAAATATAACCTCTGATGATTACTTTTCATCCCCAATCCTATTGAGAACAATTGTTTTTATGAACATTAAAATTAAGCTTGGACATATGTACAACATATACATTTTTAACTCTTTTTTCAGTTACCACAATGTTACATAAGTCAGCAGCAAGTTACCAACATTGAAGAAAGAATATCCTCATGTTCCAGTTCATTTCACGGATGTCTCAAATAAGGCATGAACTAGTTGTATGAAGCAGAGAGATTCACAAATTTTTAGCGGACAACTTTAAGGTAAATACTCACAATACGACTACTCTACGAAGTTTAAAAGTAACGGATATAAGTACTTGAGGCGTTTTCGGTGGCAGATAATCTCTAATTTACACTTGTACGGATGAGTCTGATACAGGGTAGATCTCTGTATAACTAAAGGATGATTAGGTATTAGGATGGCATACAGAGCTCCCAACCTTCTTACTTTTTTTCTTAAAGGGTTCCAAATTGGGGACGAATATTAGGATGTGCAGTAGAGGTTGACGGTGTTGCTCCACTGGTACTTGGGCCTCCTCATGAAGCAGGAGGAGCCTCTCTCAATCTCCTTAACTCTTCCCTTGCAAAGTTGACCAGAATCTTAGTCTTCAACTGCTTCCGCATACTTGCAGTTCCACACCAGTCTTCTTTATTGGGTTTTCTTCTTGAAAGCAGTCTTGTATATGCGGCAAGTAACTTTTCTTGCATTCACCTTTTTTAAGGCTTGTGAAAATTAATTTCAAAACATTCAATAAATATGGTGTCACTATGCATTGTGTCAAATGCTTTATTAACAAGCATTTGCAATGCAATAGGTCTCGCATTTATGCGAGTTTGAGCTATTGACATTGCAAATAACAATGCCTTTTATTTTTGTTTTCGTTTTTAAAACATAAATACGAAAAGAAAACTAAAAGCCATTGTCATTTACAATGCCAATAGCTCAAACTCGTGTAAATTCGAGACCTATTGGCTATGCCAGTGCTTGTTTTATGTTTGAGACGGACCAGAGAGGTTTTGACCAGAGAAACAGTGCATTGGCGAAGTAGGAGGAGATGGTACAATCCGTTGTAAATCTGCCACGCAGTAAAGATTGATATCAGTGTTGAAAGAAGCATCTTTGTTTTTTATTGCACCGTGACCATGTATTAGTAAATGTTCCCATTAAAAAGCGCTCGCATACGGGTGGGGCGGGAGGCATGGGGGTTGGAGGTTAGAGGAGGGCTATTTAACCATGTTCAGGGACTGCAAATAGACTCCTGTAGCGTTTTTTCTTTGAAAAAATGAAGGTGTAAGCACAGTAGAAGGTCCTTTAGTCTAAAAGCGTTTGAATACTAAATTAACTTTGCAACGAAACTTGGGAACCTTTGGTTGCAAAGATAGTAAATTAGCAAAACAAAAAGGGTGGGGCAGCGGGAACAGGTAGAATGCTTTGTAATTGTGCGAAGCTATAAAGACTGCTATCGTCCTTCTAAGAAGCATGTCTGTGTTTTGTCGAACCGAAAACAGTTGTCTCTGAAAGGAATCAACAGGAAAACACATGGTGGGGGCTGGTGGGAACGCAGGGGAGTGGGGTTAGAGGACTTTCTGTATTAACTATGTTGGGGTCATTGAACACGGTGTGCTGAATACATTGCGTGCACTTCCTTTATGTGCAAACAGGAAAACAAAATCCCTTCCATCTGAAATAAAAACAATTTAAGCCAAAGAACACAAAACAAATTGTAAAATAAAGCAAAGCCCTTTGGAAGAAAAAAACACGTCCGTTCCAAACAGGGAAAAAAGCCCTTCCATCAGAATTAAAAGCGGATCTAGCCAGGGAACAGAAAATATTTCTCAAAATAAAGCACAATTCCTTCACAAGAGAAAACAAGAAGCGCAAGCAACAAGAGCGGCCGGGAAACAAAGTACGGCCGGCCACCGACCAGCCATGAATAATTAGGGGAGGAGAAGCCGCAGAGCACACGCTGGGAGAATCCCTTTGATGTGGTGGCGGCCGTGAACAAAATGCAATTAGGAGGGAGGGAGGGAGGCTGATGCGCGTGCTTGTTTGGTCACGTGATTCACGTGAACTCAAAGAAAACCGCACCAAAAAGCCCTTGGTTTCACGAGTATTTTGAGCACTTGAATTCTCTCCATTTCCCATTCCTTCGGAATGGAAAAGGCGAGACCTAAAATATGCAGAAAATGTTCCCTTTAATTGTTGTTAAGGTCTTTACAAGAGAATTTGAAAGGAGAAAGTAGGAGATGTATAACAGAGGTAGGACTTTATATCTCAAACTGCAAAAATTGATAAAAAGGGTGGACCAAAGTCTGCATGTACAATGCCAGTGGTAGCATTTCAGGCATACTGCAAAGATTTTAAAAGAATATAAATATTGTCAAGTGTTACTTTGACTTGTAATGTTTGACCTCATTTAGGAACATCAATCTAATTCTAAACACTAATTTTCTTTTTTGTTTTGCAGATTAACGACAATACTTCTTTTGGAGTCCATATTATATGTTGTTTATTATATTGGTTTTTAATCTAATGATGAGGCGTGACTCCGCCTGTCTCAGCTTTTTCCGTCTGTCGCCTCCTCTTTCATTTGGTTTTATCATGAGAATTCCATAATATGTCATGGCTTTCCAATTGCTGTTTTGACAGGATGCCATGTGTTTGGCAGTTGCATAGGACATGTCCTTGTTCTTCACAGACAGGCGGAGTCACGCCTCATCATTAGAGTAAAAACCAAGGTGCAGAGAGGCATGAACAATGACGAAGAACTTTATGTACATCTCGAGTAATGAAAGAACAGCAAATGAGAACAGCAGCGGCGAAAATGACTCGTGTCATCCTGCTTATTTAAGTCCCGCCCTCCTGGGCGTGGGCACAGCACTGTAGCGCATTGCCTCTTGGTCTTTGCAGTTTGCTTTATTACCCCAGTGGGTGTCGCCGGTCCTCTTGATAAAACTGTAATAAAACCCCAGTGGGTTGATGCAAGAATGGGGCTACTGCACACTGTCCATATGATGTCATCAAAAAGCGGGCCCCCTGTTCCATTAGTAACACCTTGTTGGGCTCACCGGATCTGCTTGGCTCACAGCGGGGCGTTTTCGCGCTGGGCAGCCGCTCATATTCCAACGTAAAAGGTGGCCCTCTAAAGAAAACGCCACTCACAGGGGGTTAGTTCCATTCTTTATTTGACGACTGCAGGGTGTCAGCTTCTATCCGTGCATCAAAGTATCCAAAGCCTAACGCGTTTCAGACGTCTCTCGTCCTTGTTCACAGGCTCACACAAATGAGAACAGCAGCGGCCAAAATGACTCATGTCATCCTGCTTATTTAAGTCCCGCCCTGCTGGGCGTGGGCACAGCACTGTAGCGCATTGCCTCTTGGTCTTTGCAGTTTGCTTTATTACCCCAGTGGGTGTCGCCGGTCCTCTTGATAAAACTGTAATAAAACCCCAGTGGTGAGCCTGGTGGTCCCAACAAGGTGTTATTAATGGAACAAGGGGCCCGCTTTTTGATGACATCATATGGACAGTGTGCAGTAGCCCCATTCTTGCATCAACCCACTGGGGTTTTATTAAAGTTTTATCAAGAGGACCGGCGACACCCACTGGGGTAACAAAGCAAACTGCAAAGACCAAGAGGCAATGCGCTACAGTGCTGTGCCCACACCCAGCAGGGCGGGACTTAAATAAGCAGGATGACACGAGTCATTTTCGCCGCTGCTGTTCTCATTTGTGTGAGCCTATGAACAAGGACGAGAGACGTCTGAAACGCGTTAGGCTTTGGATACTTTGATGCACGGATAGAAGCTGACACCCTGCAGTCGTCAAATAAAGAATGGAACTAACCCCCTGTGAGTGGCGTTTTCTTTAGAGGGCAACCTTTTACGTTGGAATATGAGCGGCTGCCCAGCTGCGAAAACGCCCTGCTGCGAGCCAAGCAGATCCGGTGAGCCCAACAAGGTTTTACTAATGGAACAGGGGGCCCGCTTTTTGATGACATCATATGAACAGTGTGCAGTAGCCCCATTCTTGCATCAACCCACTGTTTTTATTTTACAGTTTTATCAAGAGGACCGGCGACACCCACTGGGGTAACAAAGCAAACTGCAAAGACCAAGAGGCAATGCGCTACAGTGCTGTGCCCACGCCCAGCAGGGCGGGACTTAAATAAGCAGGATGACACGAGTCATTTTGGCCGCTGCTGTTCTCATTTGTGTGAGCCTGTGAACAAGGACGAGCGACGTCTGAAACGCGTTAGGCTTTGGATACTTTGATGCACGGATAGAAGCTGACACCCTGCAGTCGTCAAATAAAGAATGGAACTAACCCCCTGTGAGTGGCGTTTTCTTTAGAGGGCAACCTTTTACGTTGGAATATGAGCGGCTGCCCAGCCGCGAAAACGCCCCGCTGCGAGCCAAGCAGATCCGATGAGCCCAACAAGGTGTTACTAATGGAACAGGGGGCCCGCTTTTTGATGACATCATATGGACAGTGTGCAGTAGCCCCATTCTTGCATCAACCCACTGGGGTTTTATTACAGTTTTATCAAGAGGACCGGCGACACCCACTGGGGTAACAAAGCAAACTGCAAAGACCAAGAGGCAATGCGCTACAGTGCTGTGCCCACGCCCAGCAGGGCGGGACTTAAATAAGCAGGATGACACGAGTCATTTTGGCCGCTGCTGTTCTCATTTGTGTGAGCCTGTGAACAAGGACGAGAGACGTCTGAAACGCGTTAGGCTTTGGATACTTTGATGCACGGATAGAAGCTGACACCCTGCAGTCGTCAAATAAAGAATGGAACTAACCCCCTGTGAGTGGCGTTTTCTTTAGAGGGCAACCTTTTACGTTGGAATATATATATATACATATATTACCTACTGGCGGTCGCCAGTAGGTATATATAGTTAGGACCTAGTTACCATGGGAAATTCCGAACATTCTATTGGGAATAACTTTGGCGCCGATTGAGGGATCTCCTTAAATTTGCCTCGCTGCGCTCCGCTCTTTCCCTGAAAGTTTCGGGGGGATTCGTCAAGCGGGGGGCGAGAAAAAAGGGGGGTCCCAAAATGTGTTTTCCCCATGTTAATTTCCATACGGACATTCTGACAACGCTACAGCTCGAACGGCTGAACGGAATTACACCAGATTTGGCAAAATGGTAGGGACTGGTATGCAGCAGTGCCTTTTGTATGTTTGGTGTATATCCCTCCAGTAGTTCTTGAGAAAATTGAATTTGACATTTTTCAGATGTCATTTTCTATGGGACCTTTAGACACGGCTACAGCCCGAATGGCTGAACGGAATTACACTAAACTTGGCAAAATGTTAGGGACAGGTATGCAGTACTGCCTTTTCTATATTTGGTGAAAATCCCTCCAGTAGTTGTTGAGAATTTGAATTTGAGCAAATTATATATCTATATGCACTCAACATTCAATTGGGATTAACTTTGGTGCCGATTGAGGAATCTGTGTGTAATTTTACAGAATTTTGGCCAGCTCCGCTCAGCTCCTTCCCTGAAAGGGTACAAGGATTACGGCGACAGATGCCCTCAGCAGCAGAGACTTGCCAACAATTGAGGTCCTTGAGGATTTACGATTAGAACAGGACTCTGACACCAGTCGATTGAACACCGTTCAACGAGCCATCCTACAAGGAGTAGAACAGGAAAGGGACGAAAGTACATTTAAACCCATCTCTGTATTTGTACCACAATCGCCATGGGATGCTGTGGATGTTTTTACGGAGGCCATGAAGAATGACCTAATGCAATATAGGAAAGCGGAACACCGAGCTGTAAGGAATAACATCACTGACGGACAACAAATGGCTTTAAAAAACCTGATGAGTGATAAAACCCTCGTGATCAAGCCCTCTGATAAAGGGGGGAACGTGGTTCTAATGAGTAGAGACCAATACACAAGAGAAGCACTGAGGCAACTTGCAGATGACAAATTCTGTATGAAGTGCACTACTGCAATATATCAACAAAGTATCACACAATATGAGACACTAATTCAGAAGTGGTACAGTCTTCAGATGCTGGGTAAAGACCAACATCTCTTCCTTAGGAATAACAACCCGATGACACCCACCTTTTATCACCTCCCCAAGTTACATAAGAATATGGACTGCCCTCCAGGCAGTCCTATTATCTCTTCCATCGGCAGCCTGACGGAGAATATGTCCCGGTTCGTGGACAACATCTTGTTTCCCTTGGTGATAAAACTAGATTCCTATATACAGGACACCAAGGATTTTCTAACTAAGATCCAGGATCTAGTATGGAGTCCAGAGTATCTGCTGATGGTGCTGGATATCACCAGCTTATACACCAATATAGAACATGGACATGGCCTGGAGGCAGTCAGACATTTCTTAGATCAGCGCCAGATGAGATTTGCTAAACATAATGAAATGATTTTTGAATTCACAGAATTTTGCCTAACCCATAACATCTTTCTATTCGAGGACCAAATGTACATTCAAAGGTCTGGCACGGCGATGGGCACCTGCTTCGCTCCCAGCTATGCGCACTTGTTCGTAGGCTGGTGGGAGGAGCGGGTGCCCAGGAGCTGTGAAGTTGGGCAAGATAGAGGGGAGGTAGTATGCTGGCATCGTTACATTGACAATTTATTTATCGTCTGGAACGGTGGGGCAAACACAGCAGAGGAATTCATCAGGGTACTTAACAACAACGACCTAAATCTGCATTTCTCTGGTTCAGTCAGTCCGGTGGCAGCGGAGTACCTGGACCTGAGGGTGTTTGTCGAGGGGGACCATCTGCATACTGCCCTATATAGGAAAGAAACTGCTGGCAATTCAACACTCTTTGCCAGCAGCAGTCACCCTCCCCAACTTATACGGACCTTTCCTTACGGAGAACTTCTCAGGCTCTGAAGGAATTGTTCAAGGGATTCAGAATTCGAGGCGGCTGCCTCGGAATGTTTAGCGCGCTTTTCCATTAGGGGCTATGGTGAGGAACTACTGAATAAAACACTAAAGAAAGTAAGAAAGATCCAGAGGGCAACACTATTGACCAACAATAAACCAGGAGGTGGCCGCGAGAAAAATGCAGTCGCCAACAAAGGGAAGTTTAGACTGATCACTCCCTACTCATCAGGTGCTAATGACCTCAGAGCAATGCTACATAAGAACTGGCATATACTACAAACGGACAACATATTGAAGGAAAATCTACCTGTACACCCTTTATTAACATTCAGCAGAGCAAGATCATTAGGAGACATGCTGGTCTCCAGCCACTTAGAGAAACCCGTACCGAAAACTAACACTTTAAAAGAGATGAGGGGATTCTTTCCCTGCGGGCGCTGTAAAGCCTGTGCCGGCAGCAGAAGAGTCCTGGCATATGTCATACCCGATACAGGGAGAACGATGCCTATTAAGAAATTCATAACCTGCAGCTCCCAGTTCGTTTTATACTGTCTGCTCCTGTGGCCTCCGCTACATCGGCAGTACAATTAAGGAACTCAAACTGAGGATATTAGAGCACTTGCGGGCGATCGAAAAGGCGGATCCCGCCTATTCGGTCGCCCGGCACTTTGCTGAAGAGCACGGCATGGATCTTGAGAAACTCCAATTCTTTGGGCTATTCAATCAATCCAATCAATCAAAGCATTTATATAGCGCACTACTCACCCGGAGGGTCTCAAGGGGCTTGGGGAGGGGGGGTCCGCTACTTCTCGAACAGGTCTTGAGCTGTTTCCTGAAGGCGAGGTGGTCTTGGGTCAGGCGGAGGTGGGTTGGGAGGGAGTTCCAAGTCTTGGCGGCCAGGTAGGAGAAGGACCTTCCTCCTGTGGTGGCTCTTTGGATGCGGGGGACGGCGGCGAAGGCGTGGCCGGTCGATCGAAGCTGGCGTGTGGGATTGTAGAAGTTGAGGCGGCTGTTGAGGTATCCTGGGCCTTGGTTGTGTAAGGCTTTGTGTGCGTGGGTGAGGAGCCGGAAGGTGATTCTCTTGTTGACCAGCAGCCAGTGCAGGTCTCTCAGGTGTCCGGAGATGTGGCTGTGTCGGGGGATGTCGAGGATGAGTCTTGCTGAGGCGTTCTGGATCCGCTGGAGTCTCTTCTGGAGTTTGGCAGTGGTTCCGGCGTAGAGGGAGTTGCCGTAGTCCAGTCGGCTGGTGACGAGGGCCTGGGTGACCGTCTTCCTGGTCCCGGTGGGGATCCACCGGAAGATCTTACGTAGCATGCGCAGGATGTTGAAGCACGACGAGGAGACGGCGTTGACTTGTCTGGTCAAGGAGAGGGAGGAGTCCAGGATGAAGCCCAGATTGCGTGCGTGGTCTATTGGTTTGGGTGCGCTGCCCAGGGCGGGGGGCCACCAGGAGTCGTCCCAGGCGGAGGGCGAGGAGCCCAGGATGAGGACTTCCGTCTTGTCTGAGTTCAGTTTCAGGCGGCTGTTCATCATCCACTCTGTTACGTCTTTCATCCCTTCGTGCAGGTTGGCTCTGGCGGTGGCGGAGTCGTTGGTGAGGGAGAGGATCAGCTGGGTGTCGTCGGCGTAGGAGATGATGTTGAGGTTGTGTTGGCGTGCGATGGCCGCGAGGGGGCTCATGTAGACGTTGAAGAGGGTGGGGCTGAGCGAGGAGCCTTGAGGAACGCCGCAGATGACTTCGGTGGCTTCTGATCTGAACGGGGGAGGCGGACTCTGTGTCCTTCCGGCGAGGAAGGAGATGATCCATTCTAGTGCCTTCTCCTGGATTCCGACGTTGCAGAGGCGCTGTACTAGGGTGCGGTGGCAGACAGTGTCGAATGCCGCGGAGAGGTCCAGGAGGATGAGGGCCGCTGTTTCTCCGTTGTCGAGCAGGGCTCGGATGTCATCGGTGGCTGCGATGAGGGCGGTCTCGGTGCTGTGGTTGGCCCGGAAGCCAGACTGCGAGAGGTCGAGGGATCCGTTTGTCTCGAGGTAGGCGGCCAGCTGCTTGTTGACGGTCTTCTCGATGACTTTGGCGGGAAACAGGAGGAGCGAGATAGGGCGGTAGTTTTTGAGTTCGGTGGGGTCCGCTGAAGGTTTCTTCAATAGAGCGCTGAGTTCGGCGTGCTTCCAGCTCTCCGGGAAGGTCGCGGTGTCAAAGGAGGTGTTGATGATGTCCATCAGGTGGGGTGCGATGACAGAGTCGGCCTTGTTGAAGACGTGGTGAGGGCAGGGGTCGGTTGGAGATCTGGAGTGGATGGAGTTCATCGTGTGGATGGTGTCTTCGGTGCTGATCAGGGTCCAGGCGAGGAGGGTGGTGGTGGGGGGCGTAGGTGCGGTCGTGGGGTGCGTCGGTTGTGAGCTGAAGCTGTTGTGTATGTCTGCGATCTTGTTGTGGAAGTAGGAGGCGAGGGAGGTGCAGAGGTCTTGTGAAGGGGTGATGTCGTTGTTTCCGGTGTTGGGGTTGGTGAGCTCTTTAACGATGTTGAAGAGTTCCTTGCTGTTGTGTGCGTTGTTGTCCAGTCGATCCTTGAATGCAGTTTTCTTGGTGGCGTGGATCAGTTGGTGGTGTTTTCGGGTGGCGACCTTGAGGGTGGTCATGTTGTCTGGTGTTGGGTCTCTGCGCCAGGCTTTCTCGAGGGCTCGGCAGTTCTTCTTGGAGCTCTTGAGTTCGTCGGTGAACCATGGGGCTTTCTTGCTGCCGGGTCTGCTAGGCGCGGTCCTCAGAGGGGCGAGGTTGTCTGCGCAGATGCTGATCCACTTCGTGAGGTTGTTGGCGGCCTGGCTGGGGTTCGCTGCGATGGTGGGAGGGTTCTGGCTCAGTGAGGCGGCGAGCTGGTCGGCTGTGATCTTGTTCCAGCTTCTGCGTGCAACCTGTTGCTGGTGGTGGTGGATCGTGGTCCTTCTGAAGCTGAAGTGTACGCAGCTGTGGTCCGTCCAGTGGAGTCCGGTGGCGTGGCTGAAGGCGATGTCCTTGCTGGATGAGAAGACGGGGTCGAGTGTGTGTCTGGCGTAGTGGGTGGGGGTGGTCACCATTTGCTTGAGACCGAGGTTGGCGATTTGTCCAGCAGGGTGGTGGTGTTGCAGTCGTTGTTGTTCTCCAGGTGGAAGTTCAGGTCCCCGAGGAGGATGTAGTCCGCGGAGGGGAGGGCGTGTGGGCTGATGAAGTCGGCGATGTCCTCACAGAATTGTGTGCGTGGTCCCGGGGGTCTGTAGATGAAGGTGCCTCTGAGGGTGGTCTTGGGGTCGGTGTGGATCTGGAAGTGCAGGTGTTCGGCGGCTTTGAGGGTGTCGTCGGTGTTGGTTGTGATGAGGATGGTGTTCCTGTGGCTGATGGCGATGCCTCCTCCCGTCTGGTTGCCGCGGTCCCTCCGGGTGCTCTTGTATCCGTCTGGGATGGCGATGGCGATGTCGGGCGCTGAGGAGGCGTTCTTCCAGGTTTCCGTGAGGAAGGCGACGTCTGGAGATGTGGTGTCGAGGAGGTTCCAGAGTTCGATGGCGTGTCTGTGAACGGAGCGGGTGTTGAGCAGGATGCACTTCAGGTGGTTGCTGATGGTGCTCGACTTTGTGGGTGCGGGTGTTGTGCAGGTCCGGATGCAGGAGAACTTGCAGGAGTGGCAGCTGAAGGGTCCGTGGGTGCGTCTCGGGGTGGCTCGGCAACATCCCGGGATTCGGCCGTCGTTGAGTGCGTTGAGGTCGGTGGCGTCGTAGGTCCGGCGGGTGGGCTGGTGTCTGCGGGGACCAGGGGTCCTGGCGCTGGGCGCGGTCCAGGCGCGGACGGGCGCAGACGGGCTTACCTTTGGCGTGCCTTCGGCGCACAATCGGCGCGCCCGCTGCGCGTCAACGCTGCACGTGCGCACGGTCGCCATTTATGGCGAAGTGCGAGGGAGGGAGGAGCAGCTGGAAGGCGGGAGCGGGGAGGGCACAGAAATAAAGGGGGCATGTCCGATCACTTGGCGGTGGGAAGAGGGGAGCGGGGCGGGAGGGCACAGGGGGCAACAACGGTGAAAGACAACACAGGGGGGGCACATAGAAAAGAGAAAAAGGGTCACAAATGCCTAAAAAGCAGTAAGGCAACAGAAAATCAGCTCAGCACACACAGACTGCAGGAGACCACGCCGAGCGACGGCAGGGGGCATGGTCAGCAGGCAGCAGGCCGGCTCAGTGAGGCAGGCGGGGGACACACGCAACAGCTGGTGGCCGTGCGGCGCGGGGGTGTCCTAAGAATAGGTCACACTCACCTGTGCTGCACGGTCGCCATTTATGGCCAAGTGCGAGGGAGGGAGGAGCAGCTGGGAGGCGGGAGCAGGGAGGGCACAGAAATAAAGGGGGCGTGTCCGATCACTTGGTGGCGGGAAGCGGGGAGCGGGGCGGGAGGGCACAGGGGGCAACAACGGTGAAAGACAACACAGGGGGGGCACACAGAAAAGAGAAAAAGGGTCACAAATGCCTAAAAAGCAGTAAGGCAACAGAAAATCAGCTCAGCACACACAGACTGCAGGAGACCACGCCGAGCGACGGCAGGGGGCGTGGTCAGCAGGCAGCAGGCCGGCTCAGCGAGGCAGGCGGGGGACACACGCAACAGCTGGTGGTCGTGCGGCGCGGGGGTGTCCTAAGAATAGGCTAGATACTGTCCCTCCCAATGTGAGAGGAGGAGATCGCCTGAGAAGACTACGCAGGTTAGAATCGAGGTACATCATAGATCTCTCCACTAAATATCCTAAAGGACTTAACAGTGGAGAAGATATGGCATTCCATCTAGGAAAGTGACATAGTAACAACTCGGCTGTCATCTGAGTAGAGACTCCTGAGATGATACAATAGGAATTCCCTACTCCCATGTCACTACTGGATCTACTGTATTTACATACCCTTTTCTCTGAATAGGTGAGGGAGATGATAGAAGGCTTAACACACACATGCAAATAGAAAAGGGACTTTGATTATTAATTCTGAGTTCTTGTTTTAATCAGAAAGGTCTTCCTCTTGTTTGTTTTGTCCTTTACATTCTCTGAGGGATGCTCTGCACTTAATCACCATCTAGGATGTCAATGCAGGGCACATAGACTGTTATTTCATAACTTATGTTACTGTGATTTGAACTGAGTATCATGATAGAGAATTTTTTTTTTTAATCGAGCAGTTTACATTCATTAATTGAACTAGAATAAGAAATATATTGATAATGTATTGTATATATGCTTGAATTTTTTGATCTGACCATTGCCGACTCTTGATAAACTGTTATATTATTTCCATTATGTTGTGAATGCTACAAAATAATGATGGGACATCTTATACATAGGACCATAGCCGATCCACGGCTCTATTCTTTGTCAAAACTTGGTGACATTTTTGATGGAAAAAATACACTCATAACATGAAAACGAAGTCCATTAATGGACCAAATAGGTTTTTTATATGTGGAATAATGTTTAATATAGACATTCCAATATGGCGCTCTTGTTATTATCTGAGGGGTTAGTCCTATGTTGATGTCATTGATTGTAGAGAAACGTTATCAACATGATGATTCTGAGTCACAATTGACACACTGACGAAGGCAGCACGCCGAAACGCGTCTGTGCAGTTTCCCCTAAATAAATTGCACCGTGATTTCACAACCCCTCCATGAGTGCTGCATCTTTTCTTTGAGAATATGGAAAGTTCGAGCGCTATATATATATATATATATATATATATATATATATATATATATTACCTACTGGCGGTCGCCAGTAGGTATATATAGTTAGGACCTAGTTACCATGGGAAATTCCGAACATTCTATTTGGAATAACTTTGACGCCGATTGAGGGATCTGACTGTAATTTTCCTTAAATTTGCCTCGCTGCGCTCCGCTCTTTCCCTGAAAGTTTCGGGGGGGTTCATCAAGCAGGGGGCGAGAAAAAAGGGGGGTCCCAAAACATGTTTTCTCCATGTTAATTTCCATAGGGACATTCTGACAAGGCTACAACTCGAACGGCTGAACGGAATTACACCAGATTTGGCAAAATGGTAGGGACTGGTATGCAGCAGTGCCTTTTGTATGTTTGGTGTAAACCCTCCAGTAGTTCTTGAGAAAATTGAATTTGAAATTTTTCAAATGTCATTTTCTATGGGACCTTTAGATACGGCTACAGCCCGAACGGCTGAACGGAATTACACCAAACTTGGCAAAATGGTAGGGACAGGTATGCAGTAGTGCCTTTTCTATATTTGGTGAAAATCCCTCCAGTAGTTGTTGAGAATTTGAATTTGAGCAAATTATATATCTATATGCGCTCAACATTCTATTGGGAATAACTTTGGCGCCGATTGAGGAATCTGTGTGTAATTTTCCAGCATTTTGGCCAGCTCCGCTCCGCTCCTTCCCTGAAAGTTTTTGGGGGATTTGTCAATCGGGGGCCGAAAGGGGGGTCCCAAAACGTGTTTTCCCAATGTTAATTTACATAGGGACCTTTAGACACGGCTACAGCCCGAACGGCTGAATGGAATTACACCAAACTTGGCAAAATGGTAGGGCCTGGTATGCAGATGTGCCTTTGCTATGTTTGGTGGCGATCCCTCCAGTAGTTCTTGAGAAAATTGAATTTGAAAATTTTTCAAATGGCATTTTCTATGGGACCTTTAGAGACACGGCTACAGCCCGAACGGCTGAACGGAATTACACCAAACTTGGCAAAATGGTGGGGACAGGTATGCAGTAGTGCCTTTTCTATATTTGGTGAAAATCCCTCCAGTAGTTGTTGAGAAAATTTAATTTGAGCAAATTATATATCTATATGCGCTCACCGTACGCGCACCGTACGCATACCGTACGCGTACCCTTACATGCGCGAGCGAGTTTCTGATTGACTGGCAGTCGACTGTCAACATTCCAAACTGTCCAAACCAGGTAGTGTTGGCCACCATCTTGTTTTTCAGGAGAACTGAGGCACAAGAGAGCCCAAAACAAGATTGGAAAACACGAAAAGGGGGCAGGGTAGAGACCCCCCAACCCTCTAGCCCTTCTCAGGGGGTCCCAAAAGGACCCCCAAGGGCAAAAAAAAAAAAAAAAAAAAAAAAATCACGGGGTACACACTGTACGCGTGCGGTACACGTACCGTGCGCGTACCCCGCGACTAAAAAAAACAAACATTTTTTTTGCACTTGGTGGTCCTTCTGAGACCCCCTGAGAAGGGGTAGGGGGTCAGGGGGTCTCAACCCTGCCCCCTTTTCGCGTTTTCCACTCTTGTTTTGTGCTCTCTTGTGCCTCACTTCTCCTGAGAAACAAGATGGCTGATCAGGTGGTCCCAGAAGGATAATAACATATATAAACGTTATCCACTAATAGAATTAGCATTTACAAAACCTTTGAAATTTATTGAAAAAAAATATAGGTTGCACGCCTGATATAGTTAGGAATTAGCATTTAAAAAACCTTGCAAATTCACTGAAAAAACCATAGGTTTCAAGCCTTATATAGTTAGGAATTAGCATTTAAAAAACCTTGCAAATTCACTTAAAACACCATAGGTTTCAGGCCTTATATAGTTAGGAATTAGCATTTAAAAAAGCTTGCAAATTCACTCAAAAAAACATAGGTTTCAGGCCTTATATAGTTAGTAAATAGCATTTTAAAAACCTTGCAAATTCACTTAAAAAAAACATAGGTTTCAGGCCTTATATAGTTAAGAATTAGCATTTAAAAAACCATTGAAATTGCTCCTATATAGTTAGTTGTACTAACTATATTTCGCGCACCCGCAATCCACTGCTGATATCACATATTACATCATTCATGACATGGTCAGTGACATCACTGATGGCATCTCAAATGACATCACTGATGACATCACTGATGACATCTCATTTGACATCACTGATCACATCACTGATGATATAATTCATGTGATAATACGATGCACCTCCTCACACTCTAATATAACCTTTGATACACCCAGTGTTAAATACAGACTACCATTCTTGAAACCATTGACACACCAATACCAGTTACTACATACGCACCCGCTGATTCCTAGGTCTACACACACATTCACTCATTCACCTATAGATTCACTCATACATACAGTCACTCATCAATACAACACTATCATATGCACTCATACACCTATACAGACACTCACACACTGCCACTCATCCATGGAGTTACTCACACACCTAGTCAGTCATGCAAATATTCAATCACACTTCCATTTCCTCAACTATACAGTTATACACACAACACCTTACTTATTCAAACATATACTAACACATACTTACTCTCTTATACAATCACTGATACAAGTACACAATGATCCATACAGCCACTCGCACATTCACTGGCTCTCATGTATATTCATTTATATATGCCAACTCTCACATCCACTGTGTTTTACATATGTACTTACTTGGACATGTAGCACTGAGATATCCATTCACTCACCAACACACCCATGCACACAGTCAACCGCCCATATAGCTGTTTCCACATGCACTCTTGAACTCATACACCTAGTGAATCAACTGCTCACACATCTATGCACAGAGTCACACACCTACCAGCCACCCACACACACACTCAGTCTCCCATTCAAATACTTGGGCAACCAATCAATAACCCATATAGCCACTCATATAGCTACTGATCAACACATGCAGCAGCTTACACAACAACAGACATACTGATGCACACATTCAGACAGTTTAGTCACTAACCCATGCATTTAGTAAGACACATTTAATCACTCACTCATACAGTCAGCCACGCACCTACTAATCCTTCATCCAGACACTTATACATCCACTCATTCTTCTATATGTAAAACATATTTAAACTTTACAGAAACACACAGTCACTAAATGATGTCTTTAGTGATGTCATCAGTGATGTCAAATGAGATGTCATCAGTGATGTCATCAGTGATGTCATTTGAGATGTCATCAGTGAAGTCATCAGTGATGTCACTGACCATGTCATGAGTTATGTAATATGTGACATCATCAGCAGTGGATTGCAGGTGCGTGAAATATAGTTAGTACAACTAACTATATAGGAGCAATTTCAATGGTTTTTTAAATGCTATATCCTAACTATATAACGCCTGAAACCTATGGTTTTTTAAGTGAATTAGCAAGGTTTTTAAAATGCTAATTCCTAACTATATAAGGCCTGAAACCTATGTTTTTTAAGTGAATTTGCAAGGTTTTTTAAATGCTAATTCCTAACTATATAAGGCCTGAAACCTATGGCTTTTTAAGTGAATATATCGATAGCTAGATAGATATATTAGATATATGTATATATACTCAGAAACACAAAAGATGCCGCACTCCAGAGATTAGTTTCAGAGTTGCTTTATTTTCACCACGACTGGTGGTAGTGGTGGTGAAAACAAAGCAACTCTGAAACCGGTCTCTGCAGTGCGGCATCCTTTGTGTTTCTGAATTTAAATATCGAGTAAGGATTTTACACGTTGCTGCCTGCACCAGGTATTGAGCGCACTGCCATTGAGAATTAACCCCTTCGATGCGGATGACAAAGCCAGCTCGTCATGGGCGTTACCTGCGCTACGCGCATGACGAGCTGGCTTGGTCACGTAACGCGGGATTTTCGAATTTTCAGCGCGCAACGGGAAAACCCGCTAGCGCGCATGCGGTTAATTGTGTATATATATATACACATTTTTTATAGACATTTTTATATAGAGTTATTTCTCAGTGCTGAAAATATGAGACTGTGAAAGAACTATAATGAGTATCTTTGAAATTACCTGAAAGGCAGTAAAGTGTGATACTGCTGCAGAGTACAAAAAAAAACCTGCTAGAAAGAGATATCTGACTTTTGTGTAGTGGCAGTTTTGGCGCCATAAAGGTTATGCTGAAACAAACAGATCTGTATTATTTAGACAGCTAAGTGGATTTGTAAAGCCACGCAGTAGAAACACTTTGTAACAGATTAAATGTATGTGAGAGAAGGGCTATGGAGAGATGAGGGGCAAGTTTTTTTAAGGATGGTAGTGGGCTCATCAAAGGAGGTCATAGTGTGCAACTGTAAAGCACACGTTCACCCGTAGGCATCTTGGTGCCAGAAGGATGGTCGCACTGGCTCCCACCAGCAATAAAATGATGCTATGATGGGTATGTGGCAAGGTAAAGTAAAACTGTATCTTTTTTCTCTCTTTTTTTAGTCTTTTTGGAGTGTGTACGGGTTTTGCAAAGCTAAGCTGACTTCGTCATTATTGACTTAAGCACTTCACTCACTCACACACCCACCTCCACTTTAGCACCACCAACCTATCTGCCTTCTATGTAGGATAGTGTTTGAAAAGGATAGTTTAGGCACTAGGAGAGATGGCATATCATTGGATGAATGCTGCCCAGGCACTAAATCTGGTTCTGGAGTCCAGCTCTGAGGCAGGATCAGAGACTGAGACAACAGATTCTGAGACAGCATCTGAGGGCGAGGACAATGGAGCCGAATCTGGGAGTGACTTTTCAGTCGGCGCAGTTCCATCCGATGACTCATCGTCCAGCGATTCCGAATGAAATTATGTGAGTCATGCTGTCCCTTTGCAAGCACAGTCTATGCAGCAGGACACCTGTAACAGGGCAAAGCAACCCAGAGTGCAGGCACTTGCGGCCGCAAGTGCAGATGGAGTGCTTTCTTGGCAGCCTCCCAATTTAGTTCAGCCCCAAATTCCACCTTTCACTGGTGATGCTGGATGTAAAGTAGATACAGCAATTTTTTTGCCAATTGATTACTTCCATCTCTTTTTTGGTGTTTACTTCCTAGACAAAATTTTGCTGCACACAAATGTGCGTGCCGAACAATTTCTGAAGGAGCAAGGAGGCACTCTTGGGCCTCATTCTAGGGCGCGCAAGTGGACTCCCACTACTCTAGGGGAGTTGAAGATATTTTTGGGCCTCACACTTAAAATGGAGGTAGTGCATAAACCAACCTTGCTATTCTACTGGTCTACTCGCACAGTTTGGTTAACCCCCAGCTTCAGGAGCAGAGATCGTTTTTTGCTATTGCAGTGCATGCTGCATTTCAATGACAATTCTGCTGCATTGCCCTGTTACCATCCAGACAATGACAGGTTGTTCAAAATTCAGCCTGTCGTGGAACATTTGTCTGCCAGGTTTCCAGAGGTTTATATTCCTGGAAAGAATATAGCCATTGATGAGCCCTTGATCTTGTATAAAGGGCGGCTGCTGTTTAGGCATTACATTCCGAGCAAACGCGCTCACTATGGCATCAAGCTGTACATGCTGTGTGAGAGCTCGACTGGCTATGTGTACAGCTTGAGAGTGTATACAGGGAAGGACACAACTCAATCCTGTATGTTGCCCTCCCATGCTAGGGGTCACAGGAAAGATTGTATGGGAGCTTGTCCAGCCACTTCTTCACAAAGGTTATAACCTTTACGTGGACACTTTCTATACCGGAGTAGAGCTGTTCAGTGAGCTCTACAAAGCTGGCACCGTGGCTTGCGGTACAATTTGTTGTTGCCGCAAAGGATTCCTGCAGGAGCTTGTTTGCAAGAAGCTCCAGAAATCCCAGAGCACTGTGTTGCGTTCCAACAAACTGCTCGCAGTCAAGTTCTCAGATAGGCGTAACGTGTACGTGCTCACTACAATTCATGCTGAGAGCACTTCCCCTGTTACGGTTTGGGGTCAGATAGCCGAAGTCCACAAGCCCACCTGTATACTTGATTACAACAAGTACATGGGCGGGGTGGACAAGAACGACCAGGTTCTTCAGCCATACAACGCGAGTCATAAAACTTGCACTTGGTATAAGAAACTGTTTACGCACCTGATCCAGATGGCAACATACAATGCGTATGTTGTTTATCTTGAGACCACTACAGAAGACTCATATCTTTTCTTGACTTCCAGTTGTCTGTGATTGAAAGTCTTATTGCTACAGAAGCAGAAGCCTCCACTTCATGTGTTCTGGAGGATGTGGCAAAGGCTGCATGAGCAACATTTTGCCGATAAGATTCCTGCAACACCCAAAAAGGAACGACCATGTAGTTGTTGTAAAGTGTGCTCGATGCAGGGAAAGAGGCAGCAGACTCGTGTTTACAGTCCCCAGTGCCCAAGTAAGCCTGCCTTCTGTTTTCCTACTTGCTCTATGTTGTATCACACTAAAGAAAAAATACTGGGAAATTGACTGAGGTGGAGCTGCCAATAGGTTAACCTTTCACTTGGTGTGAATGGACACCTACTGTCTGTGGGTCACTCCATCACAACCAAGCAGCTGCAGGATATTTCTTCCTCTACTTCATGATATCATGGACTTCTCAACACCTTTATCTGCTTTCAGAATGTGGTAGTTGTTCGGTTCGCCAATTGACAAGTGCAATATAGTCCCCACGCAGCACATACTGGTGGACAGAACATATGCCACGTTGTCATGGAGTAACCGTGTTTCACATTCAACCGTTCTTTGTAGTTTATGATGTTTTCTTTCGGATGTTTTTGAAAATTTCCAGCATGTTTGCCTTAGTTTCAAAGGTAGATATGCTTGCTCAGCTCGAGAAATGTTTTGGCGGCATACTCAGCACCCCCCAACTTGCATCCACAAACTAGAAGGAGTTGGATAGAGCATTGTGAGAGCATTGATAGCTTGTGACAGAAATGTTCACTCAAGGTTCAAGTAGCTAGAGATGGAAGGCATTAGTATAGAGTCTCTTAACAATTGGACAGGGTTAGTCAGGACTCTGAGGACAGACACACGAACGGGTTAGAACAGCTTACGATAGGTACCCTTTCCAAGAAATATTGCAAAGGTAGAAGGCAGATAGTAAAGGTAGTATAGATACATGTCCTGACTTCTTCACCCATGGGTTCAAATCCATTGCTGCCACACTCACACTGAATTTACTGTAGTACTTATGGGTCAATGATGCTTGCCATGTTCATCCTTCGTTAGAATGTCGTAGATGGTCAGTTTGCTGTATGGTAACTGCATTACAGTCAATGCACATAAGGGTGGATTGGACATATGCTACGTTGTCACAGACTACCCTTGTTTCACATTCATCCGTTCATAGTTCATGACGTTATTTTTTGAAAATTTCCAGCATGTTTGCCTTAGTTTTAAAGGTAGATATGCTTACTCAGCTTGAGGAATGGGCTTTGCAGCATACTCGAGCACCCCCCAACTTGCATCCACAAACTGGAAGGAGTTGGATTTAGCATAGTGAGTGCACTAAAGGTGCATAAAATACATGTCTCCCTGAGCCTCATGTGGCTGTCATGGAAGCCATTAGTAAAGGTTTACTGGGCATGCAGTCGGAAACGTTCTGGAAGAAGGAGGTGGAGACTTGACAGGTGGTAAAATATAGTCAAAGTCATTATGTCTTGTGGCATATGAATGTGATGGGCCCTTGCATGGCAGCAGTATGTTTGTGTGAATGCAAGTGATATTGTTGTTTGGGCCCGTGACTGGCGGTATGGAAGTCGTGTGTGGTGTGTTTGGTGTGTGAATGGCGTTTGAATGGACCATAAAGTGGTTGGTGCCATGAAGTGGCTTTATGCCTCCCCTTCAGAAGGCTTGGCTTCAATATTTATATACAAGTATTTGTGCATTGAAGCCAGCTTTTCTGAAGGTGCTAAAACCAATCAGTGTAAGTGGTGGATTAGCTTTATCAAATTAGTGTTAGATTTATATTAGTGTCGGTTTAATGGCCTTTTGTAAGATTTTTTTTGTCAAAACGGGTAGCAGGGTACTTTCTGCCCTAGCTCAGTTGTCATCTAGGCAAACCTTTACATTTTTGAGTAGTAGACAAAGGGGGAAGTACAAGGGTGAATGACTTGCATTGCTCTCACTGCTTTTTTTTACACAACATGCCCTGCTAGCCTCATATTTAGTTGAAAAAAATCACTTGTTCCACACATTTTTGTGTGGGAAAGTTGTGGCGTCACCGGGCTGACACAAATTTCCTACCACCTAGCGTTCCTCCAGGTCTCCTGATAAAAATGGTGCCTCACTCGTGTGGGAGGACCTAGTACCCATGACCGGCTAGGCCCTAAAACGTATGGAGGCGACATCAAAATTGCCTATCACAAAACAACCTTGTTTTGCGAGGAGGTCACCTGGGATTTTGGCCCGAGCTCGGCAGCCAGCAAGGGAAACCTATCAAACCCACACATTTCGAAAAACTAGACACCCGCGGAGTTCCATGGAGGTATGGTTTGCGTGGATTCTCCAATGTTTCTTAAGCAGAAACCCCTGCAAACCTCAAATTTAGCTTAAAAAAATAACTTTTTCCACACATTGTGTGGGAAAGTTGTGGCATCGCCGGGAAGACACACATTTCCTACCACCCAGCGTTCCCCAAGGTCTCCTTATGAAAATAGTGCCTCACTCGTTTTGAAGGCCCAAGTACCCGCCACAGGCTAGGGCCCTAAAACGTATTGAGGCGACATCAAAATTGCCTCTCAAAACAAACAACCTTGTTTTGTGAGGGGGTCACCTCGGTTTATGGCCCTGTGCTCAGCGACCAGCTAGGGAAACCTATCAAACCCACACATTTCTGAAAACTAGACACCTGGGGGGTTCCAGGGAGGTATGGCTTGCATGGATCCCCAACGTTTTCTTACCCAGAATCCCCTGAAAACCTCAAATTTAGCTAAAAATCACTTTTTCCTGTAACAGCAAACAGCAGTGTCCCGGGGGTGGGCACTCCGGGACACTGCCAGGGCCATCACTGGCTCCAGGAGGGGGCTGTGCGGCCACTCTCCCATTACATGCAGAGCCCAGAGGTGGTGTTCCCCGGGGTTCGGGGGTCAGTAACAGACCTCCAAATTAGCATATTAGTGCCCCGGGGAAATGGCGGTCCCCGGGGCGTGTGGGGGGGCTTGAGCCACCCCACACAGGTGTTATTTATTTATTTTAAAAGCCCCGGGGTGGGGGTCCCCGGGGCAGTGGGGGGGGGGCGTGTGACCCCCACAAATTAAACAATTAAAGCCCGGGGGTGGCGGTCCCTGGGGCTTGGGGGCCTGTTAAAATTAGTCCCGGGGAAGGGGGGCTGCGTGCCCTCCTCCCCAACTATGTTATCAAGCCCTGGGGAGGTAGTGGTCCCCGGGGCAGTGTTGGGGGGATTGGGGCCCTCCACACTTTTTTTTTCACTGCCCCCGGGACCTGGCCCACCTGGGGGCTAAATATTAAGAAAGGGCATGTGGCCGCGCTTTGTTTTTTTCATTTTCTCGTCCGAATCCGCGGATCCTCCTCGGATTTTGCTGTTTTAAAAAAATATATGCTTTTTTGGCCCTGGGAGTCCTTGTGGGACCCCCTGAACAGGCCTAGGGGGTCAGGGTGTTTCTACCCTACCCCCTTTTCTTCTTTTGCACGTTTCTTTTTCTCTTTTCTTGTGCCTCAGTTCTACCGAGCACAAGATGGCTGCTTGTGCCTCAGTTCTACCGTGGCACAAGATGGCTGCCAACACTTCCTGGTTTGAAGTGTTGACAGTCAATTAGAATGCAGCTCATGGTTGGGTGGGTGCGCGGATCCTCCGTGCCTCTATATATCGATACTTTTGTTTTTTTACTTTCTCAGCAACTACTGAACAGATTTACAGACACCCAACATAAAGGGGTTGTCAAGAAAAGGCTTCTCCCTGGAGATAAATCTTTTATTTGTGGAGAGATTATTTTTAACATGTAAGAAACTGTAATTGCACTCATACCAAAATGTACGCTATGTACACGAGATATTTTTCATAAGTTTCCAGGAGTACTGCTTAGAAACTTAAACCTTTGGAGCCCCAAATGAGTATTCTTGGCATTGCGATGTTATTACACGTAACAGTGAAGGTGCATTTGTATTAGTATATCCTATTTCCCACCCAACCAGCATTTGAACCCAGATCATGATTGTAAGAAAATGCCTCTTTTTGACTGGTCACACCCGTATTTTGGGACGGATGCTGCCAGTCTTTTTAATTACTACCTCTGTGCTCTAATCCATAATGCATGTTGAATTTGGCTACATTCCTAATTAGGACATTTAACTAATTTATGTGTCCCTGGAATGTGGTACAAAGTGTACCAAGGGCCTGTAGGTTAAATGTCACTAGAGGTCTGCAGCACATACTGTACCACCACAAAGCATGTCTCTGGATCTGGCCGTGTAGCCTGGGTGTGTAGTTTTAAAACTGCCACGTGAAAAAAAAAACTTTTGCCATGCCTATACATTACTTTTTCATACTTATTAGTCGCCCCCAAAGTAGTTCCTAAATGCCTATTGGACAAGATGTGTGACATTTAAAAAGTAGGACATGTATATTTTATGATTTACATATCCTAGCAGTGAAAAACCTCCAAAGTCTTTCTTCACTGTGGCGATGTTGTCTCTTCCACAGGTAAGCATCGGGTTACGTTATAACACCTTATAATGCTTACCATCAGTTTTGTAGTAGCTGGAAAAATGATTCAAGGCCTCATTTTAATAGTAATTTTAAATCAAACATAACAGTCAAGTCAAAATGTACATTACTATTTTGAAAAGAGCACTTTTAGAAAATTGCCATTTTCCTGCTTAAGCCAAGTGTGCCTTTTTGTCAGTGTTCATTGCTACCTGACAGTTGATGGCTTACTTGTGGCAAGGTGTAAATTGGTCCCAGACAATAGAAAAAGAGCCTGGAGCTGGGGAGATAACTTTCCTCCCTGAAAAGGATGACCTGAGAGCTGTGCTCAGCCCCTTTCTGGAACTTCGAAGGATGCCTACCCTTTCACAGGCAGATGTAGCCCACACCTTTGTCTGCCTCCCTTTTGCCTTCATGGCCAGCCTGTCTCCATTTCCTGTTGGAGTGGGAGCTACCCCAGTATGGGCGTGGAGTGACCACAAGGGAAGGTTTTCCCATTACCATAGTGTCAGCTCCTGATTGACACAGTGAGCTCTGAACAGGGGGAAGACAAAGTCTGTCATGTTGGTTTTAGGTAGCAAGGGGCACTGTGGGATTTTTTGCAGTACATGATACTTCTATTGACTAAGAGACATGCTCAGTATAGGACATGCTGCAAAAGTGTGCAGGGTCACCATGAGAACTTTTACCCCATTGGCAAGAGAGTGGCTAGGAGTTTCTCCCACCCACAGGCTGGCACTTAGCATAAATGTGGCACCCCCGACTAGTACCCACTTCAGAACATCTCTTGACCTGGGGAAAAGGACTGCACTTGCTGTTGTGACCTATAAGGAGAGCCACAAGTTTGGATCTGCTCAGAATCATTCTTTAAGAGACTTCAAGACAACATAGCCACCCTTTGGGATCAGGTCACCACAGATCTTAACGAAGTCAAAAAAGATGTTATGGAGATGGGCCAGTGAGTGATGTCATTTGAAGCTTGCTGGCATTCCAGAGAGGAGGTGCTGGAGGCCCAGAGGTGCAAACTGTTGGATTTCCAGGAGCAGAATGAAGAACTGCAGATCCACTAGGAGGACCTAGAAAATAGGTTGTGCCTCTGCAATATAAGGATTAAAGGTATTTCTCTGCAGTCGGACTTAGGGGACATGGAAGCCTACATCGTTTGCCTCTACTGCCATATAGTCACGAACCCGACTGACAAAGAGATTGTCCTAGTTCGCACACATAGGGCTAACCACCCCTTCAACGCCTGCAGCAAGCCTCAGGACATTCTTACATGTGTACACAGCTATCACCTGAAATAAACTATATGAAAGTGGCACAGGTATAAGAGCTCAATCTCCTTCAAGGGTGTCAAAGTATAGCTTTGTAAGAATATGTCCCCCACCACATTGCAACACTGCTGCAACCTCAAAGTAGCCAGCACCTTCCTATGCAACAAAGGGGTCAAATATGAATGGGGTCATGCTTCATGCTTGACCTTTGTCTGCAACAAAGAGACTCACAGCATATGCACATTGGAGGACGCAAACTCTAATGTGGGCTTGCATGGCCTATGGGCTACTCTGAAAATGAAGCCCTATTTCATGGCACCAGGTCCCTCAAGCTGTCTGGCAACTGGCACTGATGTGCTACCAGGAGGGATACCCTTAGTTCATCTTAAGATGAGAGTTATCGAAAACAACTGTGCCCCTTCAACAACTTCAGCTCTGTGACAAGAAATAGGATCAGCAGTCGGTCTAACTACTGACCACCCATTCTCACATGCCATCACCCAGGCACCCACAGGGTAACCAAGCTTGACCAAGTGGCTGCCCTGGTAGTAGTCTGGAGGCTGGCCATTGTTGGTACATGTAATCACAAGAAAGAGCCTTGCCTCTAATCAGTAATTCACCTCAGCCTGGCTGACGGCATGTTCCAGTTTTTGAACTCCTCAAGGACTCCCTCCTTTTTTGGGCCTCACTCTTAATGACCTGCATCACCCGGGAGTGACTATACCCCATTTCACAGCTGAAAATCCATAGGGTCTCCCGCACATTCACCCTGCATCACATATCCCCTTGCCACGCCCTCGAGCCTCAATGCTAGGGGCCTTAATATACCAGTGAAGCAGCTGGCCCTCTTGTCCCTTTTCTGAGAATCTGACTGCGATATAGCACTCATACAGGAGACCCACCTTTTCGAAAAAAAGACTGGAAAGGTTGTAGTCTTGGGGGTTTGACAGACAGTACTTCTCCTCGGGTCCCAGCAAGAAATCAGGGGTAGCGATTTTGTTGGCCAACACATTCATACTGGCCATGCTGTATGCCCCGAAAGACCATGACCACCAGGAACAGTTCCTGCTGTGAGCACGGAGCTTGGCGACCACTTCTCCAAACACAGAAAGGGGGGGAGGGGGGCGGGCGGTCGACTTTAACCTTGTCCTCAATAACACTCAGGGGTCAGTAGAGATCATCTTAGAGACAAAGCCAAGCTGGGGTCTTTACAGGCTGTGGCAAACACTGGCTGGGAGGCATTCACTTTATCGATATTACAAAAGTGACAAAGCCGGCCACCTCCTTGCCAAAAAAACTGCATGCCCAAAACCAACAGGGTAGAATCTCTGTAGGCTATCGTGCGTGGAGAGTCAACACAATTACCCAGGCATTTGCACAATTTTATAAGACCTTCTACTCAGTGGAGGAAACAGACCTGTTTCAATCCACTGATGGAGGGATTAGTTGACCTGGACCAAGCGGAATTCATCCCCGAAAGTGGATTTAGCGATAATACTAACCTCCTGCCCCATCTTACAGACAAGTCCAACCAATAGGGTACCCCATTGCTGGTATTATCTTTATAGGCTTTTGACTCCGTACAATGGCTGTTCCTGGGACAGGAATAGAGCAAGCGAGGCTGGGGCAATGTTCCATCATTGGGTATGGAATGCATACACAAATCCATAGCTAGGGTGAGGGTTAACAGTATCACTTCTGAGCCTTTTTTCGATAATGAGGGACACCCTCCAGGGTTGCCCATTGTCTCCCCTCCTCTTTGCCAAGGACATAAAACCCTTTGAAACCATTTGCAGAGAGACTACAAATAAACTCAAATATGAGAGGCATTCTCTTTGGTGGCAAGGAACACAAAATAGCCCTATAAGCTGATGATGTCATAATTTGGTTGGCACAGCCCCAGTACACAATTTCAGCCCTCATTAACACACTTGACGCCTTCAGAGATGTGTCAGGCTTCAAAGAGAACATCCAAAAAACACAAGCTTTAAACTTGACCAAACCTCAGACTGAAAAGACTCTGCTGTGAGGGACTCTTTCCCTTCTCATGGGTGAGCAATGAAGTGTCCTATCTGGGGCTAATGATACTCCCCATAATACGGGAGACTGCATAACATAATTATGCAGACCTCGTTGAAACAGCGCGCAGGAACCAAGAGTCCTGGAGGGGCGGAGACAGGGGCAGTGAAATTGACGCTATTGCCTGAGATCCAATGAACTATGCAGACCCCCCGCCCGAGCCCACCCACCCAAACACTGGGTAACCTCCAATGCATGCTGGAATTTCTTTTTCTCTGGAATCAGAAACGGGCCCACATGGCCAGAAAGTGAGCATACCTTTCCATGAAGGAGGGGACTTGGGTGTCCACCACCTTAGAATTATTACATGGCAGCCCAACTTCGATCTCTGGTGGCGAGAAATAGGACAATAACAGAAAAGCATTGGGATTTTTTAGACCAATCAACAGCAGGAGTCCATATGTGGAAGATCCCTTGCAGGTGCGGCCCGTGCAGGTAAGAGCCTTGGGATGGGGTAGTCAACAGACAACAACGAGGGAAACTTAAATAAGAAAAACAAAAAACACTTTGTTTGCACTTGCCTCATCGTAGACTCGGTGATATGGCGAGCGCGGGGTGAGGGGTTTTTGTTTTTTAATTTACATTTCCCTCGTCATCATCTGTCAACTCTCCACCCACTCCAACGCCCTCCACACTGCTCTTACCTGCACAAGCTGTGCCTGGTCCCCCTGCATCCCAAAATTATCACCCGTCTGGGGTTTACATCTCACTCGCCACTCGGGTGACTATGCCAGCCTGGGTTTCCACTGAAATACAACATCTCAGAATTTCTAACCTGGAAAACCTCAAAATGCAAGCACATCGGCGACCTCTTTGATCATATGGGACTAATGGACTACCTCACCTTCAGTCAAACTATGGCCTCACTGCCAGTGAACAATATCTGACGACAGCGGTCAGACACTGAATCACTCAACCCACAATCTGCCCTCACAGTTCCACAAAGTTTGAAAAATGGTTGTTCACCAATATCGAACGATAAACTACTGCTCTTCAAGAGATATTACTTCCTAACATCCCAACAGAGGCCAGCAAGTCCCTGGCCCAGAGTTGCTGAAAGAGGGAGCCGAAGCGCACCTTCACACCCAAAGAGTGGACTGACCCGCACCTCCTCCATTAGCGCAGCGGAGAAAGAATCCATGTTAAATAACACATTATTGGTATGATCTCCCAATCTGCGTTATCACCTGGAAAATTGACACCCCTGGCACCTACTTACACATCTACTATGGAAATGCCCCAAACTCAAGAGATACTATGAGGATGTGCTTGGGGACCTTGATAACATCTGAGACAGAAATCCCCTGCTTCCCCAGTTACACATTATTAGGTCTCTCAAACCCACTAACATACCCATTCAACTTCGACAGGGGGTGGTTAGTGATGCGGGCGCTCGGCACCATGAGGAAGGGGATGCCAGCTAAAAGGGGCACGTACACCCACAAGGACTGGCTTAGTAAATTGTGAGATACCATAGCCATGACAGAAATTAACAGCCTGTCCGGACCAGACATCACCACGCGTCGATAAAATGTGGGCTCCATGCATCCACTTCTTCAAGCAAAAATATAGAGAACTGACATGCCCCTGCTATCTCTGAGTGCACTAACAGGGGCAAACGGCCACAAACTCACAGAATGGACTCACCCCAGACCCTCTAGGCTTATTCCAGAACTGCGTTCTATGCCCCATCCTCTGAATAGGCAGATGGGACCCCCCTACACTATCAACTCAATCATCCACTCCCTACACCCCCCAAATAAAAACCTTTCCTCTTCAGCCCTCCTCTGCGCCCTTACCTTCACCTCTCTTTCTTCCACCTCACTGGCCTTTGGATGTAGGTGAGAGTATATGTTTGTTATACATTAATAAAGAGATTTGAACTATAAATGGCCACTAAATTAAGAATACAATGGAAATATTTCAGGAATAGAGATATATAATTAGTACAATAGAAAGGACCACCGATTCATTGCAGTTTTACAACTAGGAAGCTGGACATTTCGAAAACAATTCAAAAAGGCATATAAAGGTACACAAAAGAGTGTCCCTTTAGTATTTCATCCCATTGTGACAAATACTTTGGTGAATTGGCCGCAGAAACTCATTGTCCAGTCTGTATATTTTCAATTGACACACAAAACGTATATAGAAAAGGAAATAATCCATCAAGATTAAACGTGCCACTGAAAATTGTTAATGTGGTTTAAACAGTTATGATATTTTGGCTGCTAGCTGAGCCATGCGAAGCTCTTTCAAATTAGTGCACTTGTCTTCGCATAAGTTTTAAGATTTGGGTTTTTGAAGGCTTTGGTTACATATGAAAAGGCGGGAACTACAATGATGGTTGGATCTGCTGAAAGTCTTAAAAGAACAGTATTCAGCTGCAGACACATTCATTGTTTGCGCCCACGGCTTGATTACTTTGTCTCGACCGAGCTATTATGCACTTAACTGTGCAAAAAGAGGAGCAAACAAAGGAGTACGGAAGTCAAACAATTGCTCCGGACTACTGCTAGTGTCACCTTGCCTTTTCTGCTTGAATGCTGAATAATGGCAATGTACAAACCGAAAGGTTAAGTTTTAAGTCCAAAAATAGAAAACACTAAACTCCAATCCTTCAGGAACAGTGTAAATGTATGCTAATACAACAAGGCTCAAGGTTTAATGAAACAATCGTATGTGTGCCATCTTGGAGGATGAGACATGGTGTGCCTACTTGTTTTTCAAAACAGTTGGGAACTATTCAGCAAAATGTTTTCTTAAGGAACTTCGAGACCAAAGGACAAATTTTAATGCACAGCAAGACACGTGAAGAAAAAAAAAAGAATAGTTGATTTTTATCACTTTCACTGGAAGGAACATGCTCAAATTCTATGAAGTACCGTCGGGGTTCCCACCAGCACCTTTAACCCCTTTCCACTATCAGTTCTGGTGCTGGAATAAAATAAATTTGCTTCGGAGCACCTTAGTTTTGGAATGGTAGCAGAAGCAGCTGGAGTCATGAGAGGGGGAATCAATGAGGTTGCGATATTATTTGGTCCACCACATTGTTGGAGCTCCCCTTCAAAGTTTTAACATACCCACATTTATCTGATTTTCCTAAACAGATTATTCTCATTTTGCATCTCTGAATCCATCAACTCACTTCCTCCCCACCCATAATGGCAAACAACACAAAAAAGAAGACTACTCACCACAAACACTTACACTGGGAGCAATATACAGAAGACTGTAATTCCGTCAGGCTTTTCAAAGAAGTCTATGTAAAACATTAAGCTTAACACTTGTACCACTTTTTAAGTGTATTTTTATCAAAACTGGCGTCACTTTGTTTTACTTCAGACATGCAAACATTGACAGAGAAGTTTAGGAATTTTTTTTAGTGTTGCAAGAAACTCTAGGATTGCTTTCGGACAAAAATTAATATTTAATCCTTTTGTTAATCAGACTTGTGATCTTCATATCAGTATTTTTAACAATGCAAGATTATGCTCAAATCTACACTAATAAATGTCCATAATTTTACCACCATTATCAACTGCCTGAAAAACCTAACACCAGCAGCTCTCACATTACCACTCCTACAAACTCCACTTCTACTTCCAACATCATAGATGACCACACTTACACTCAGTCAGTGATCGATATTACCAAAGATCTCACTGATAAACAGTCCGTCACCAATACTAACTATGATGATAAATATCCTCAGAACTATACATCTGCAAATCATATTACAAATGAATCAGCCTCTCCAACACTCACAGATATACCCCAAAACCATCACAGTCCTAATGTCTTTCCCCAGACCCTGAACCACATGGTACCCAGGGAACCACTCTTGCTACACCAAAGACTGTTCTTGTGAAAATACTACTCATTACCTTGCTACATAGATCACTACTGCATCCCTCACTTCTCTCCCATTTACTTTGGCAACATTGTGAAGGTCTTCTATGTCTGTCTCAAACCACAGATAACTTCAAATTCAAGTGTTCAGTACTGCATGAAAAACTATGATACTGTAAAACTATGATACTGTATCCAAATTGCAGACTACATGTCTTTCCGTGCCCAAATCACAAGCTCTTATATTGCTGTCCCTCTTCTCTCAGCTGTCGGTAGTTCACCCTATAGTGCATTTCAACCGACATCTCTATTACTAAAGTGAACACAGAATCACACTCATATGCCAGTCTTCCCCTTATCTCCCCTCCTTCATTCAAAATATTGACCCACTATCTAATACACACCAATAGTAGCCCCTATTTGAATCTTCAGAACAAAATAGTTGAGACTGAGGGCTTCATTATGGTGGTGGCAGTGCTACGGCAGTGAGAAGCCCACCGTATTACAAGTTGGGCAGATTGCCTTTGCCAAGATAGTAGCTGTACTTGCAGTACCACCAGCACACCACCGACCGCTGGGGTCACGGTCGGGGTAGGCAGCCTAAATTGGGTGGTACAGAGGAGCAACACCGCCATTCGTATTATGAGTTGACTTCCTGACAAGCCGGCAGTCGGACTGCTGCCTAAAGGTCGGCTGGAAATGAAGGATTTGGGATGCACACTGACCAAATTCCTGTTGTTTGTTCCATGCAGATATCGATGTGGATCCCTTTCTCCGGGTCCCCACTACACAGGATCTTCTTCACCATGAGTAATATGACCCCATCTTCGGAAAAATACAGGTAAGTGCTTTGGTATCATGTACCCATTTCTGGGACTGCCCACATATGGGTCGGACTCCAGCAATGGGTAGGTGGTATTTTTCCACATATATTATGCAGTTGGAATGTACACACAGTCAGCGATATATGTGGAACTACTTTATCCACTGCCACAAGACCGCCACAGCCACACTGCCGACCCCTCGGGAAACTCATAATACGGCAGTCAGAAGGCCACAGGTGCAGTTGTTTCCTTGCTGTCCTTCGGCGGTTCAGACCGCCAAACTCATAATAAAGCCCAAACTCTCCACATTCTCACCAAACCAGGAATAGAATTTACAGACCAAATTTGAGATCAATGTTCACAAATAGCATCATTTATATCCTCCTCAAAATCTAACACAATCAGTCAATCAAGCATTTATAGAGCGCACTACTCACCCGCGAGGGTCTCAGGGCGCTAAGGGGGTGGGGGGGCTGTTGCTATTGTATGAACAGCCAGGTCTTGAGAAGTCTCCTGAAGGTCAGCAGGTCCTGGGTCAGTCGCAGGTGGGTGGGGAGGGTCTTCCAGGTCTTGGCAGCGAGGTGGGAAAAAGATTTGACACCGGTGGTCGTTCAGTGGATGCCTAGGAAGGTGGCGAGGTCAGTGGACCGAAGCTGGCGATTGGGAGTGTAGAAGGTGAGTCGTATGTTGAGGTATGTTGGTCCGGCGTCGTGGAGTGCTTTGTGAGCGTGGGTGAGGAGCTTGAAGGGGATCCTTTTGTTGACGGGGAGCCAGTGCAGGTCTCTCAGGTGGGCAGTGATGTGGCTGTGGCGGGGGATGTCGAGGACGAGGCGTGTGGAGGCGTTCTGTATGCGTTGAAGTCTTTTCTGGAGTTTGGCTGTGGGTCCTGTTTAGAGGGCAGTGCCATAGTCCAGCCTGCTGGTGACGAGGGTGTGGTAAATAAATAAATAATACCTCTCTTTTTGAATGTATAAATGAGTAACAGATAGCTCAATAAATAAGAGTCAAGATTCGAGGTAGTAGGAGTTTTGCAGGTTTAATACAGCATAAGGACAGGAACAGGACAACCTGCACAGGAACAGAATGGTAAGCCCTGGCAGCGCTGCCAGGATCTGGACAAGAAGGCTAGGAAGGATAACTTTTTAATAACAGTACATGAGCATATATACATAGCGCAAGCACATAGCATTACATTGCAATAGGCGTAGCAGTGGGTGGAGCAATAGGTGTGACGCGTAGCAGTCGCGAAAGATAAGGGTGAAAAGAGGTGTAACAGGGCGTATACATAGACATGTGATGCAAACGTAACAGAATATGTCATGAATGGGGCGGAAACCATGGAGGGGGCTACCTGAGGAGCCGGGACCTCTAACCTGATGGTGCGCGCAAACTGGCAATGACGTATCACTAGGAGAAGCTGGGGGCTATGAACTCTGTGCTAGGAGCAGAGACTGAAGTCTGGAGAGTCAGGGCGACATGTACCTAAACCCTATCTAGTATCTGATGTTTAGGGAACATGTTAATATAAACTAGAAGTCAGGAGGGGAAAAGCTAACAGACTCTAAGACTGGAGCATGCATTATTCTACATGTAGTGCGTGATGAAGAATATTAAATGACCATTAAATGCAGTATTTCTCTTACATGGAGACGTAAAGGCTAGACAATGACGGAAACTATTGATGCGGTTCAGTAGCTTTAGGAATGCAGAGGAGGAGGGCTGAACTGATAACTGGAATCATAACATACTCTTGGCAGACTCAGGGGCAGAGCCAGGCTGAACCGGGCACTGCGAGGCAGGAAGTAAGTGAAGGGTCGAGGATACAGGTGGGGGCTGTATCGTTCCTCAGCGAGGCTTCAGGAGACAGGAGCTGAATCTGGTGTCCGGGCCCTTTTGAGGCCTAGAAACGGGGACTTTACAATGGAATAACGTACACATTGAGAAACGTGGCAACGTAGCTTTACATAGGCCTGATATTCGTAGTATTCACGAGAACTGGAAACTGGCATACTAGAGGTGGACACAACTATAATTGCGTCTTTAATCGAACATGGATAATAACATATGCATATTAATCATGCACAGATAACATATGATGGAGGACGCGTAGGGACACAGAACATGGCAAAATTTACTTTTCCACATTCCCTCCTTGTCACTACGCTTCCTTCAGGAAACATCAATATTCATGATACCATCTATCATTTCATACAGTATCATTTGCTCGTCTCGAATTTTCTTGGAACGGGTTTTAGAACGGGGCTTGGGACTAGGAATACAAGAGGTAGCACAGATGCCGCAAATCGCAGGGCCACATTGTATACAGAGGCAGCAGCTAAATATGATCGCTACTGCAATACCTAGAAAGGACAAGACTTTCCATCCCCAGGCGGAAATTATATTCCAGAACCAACCGGACCATGTCCAGGTGCCTGGATTTTGGTGTAACAGATGGGCAATTTTATGAAGTCTGGTTATAGCTGAATAAACAGACGGCGCGTTATTTGGAATGAAAATGCAGCAACTAGATCCGATGACTCTACAGGCCCCGCCCCTATCGGCCAATATGACGTCAAGGACGAGACGATTCTGGAGCACGACAATTCTCATAAAGGATTGTTCTTCGGTTAAATTACTTAGAGCAGAAGTAGTCTCAATTACTACTGCTTCGAGTGTTCTGGTTAATCTACGTATCAGTTTACTATTCACAACTGTACCTAAATAAGGGAAAACACCTTTATTGATATCTATATATTGTTCTAGAGCAGTTTCAGTATAATCGACAATCGGGAGGTTTCTCTTGTGTCTTATATGTACTAGGTGGGAATTCCTATGGTAGTCGGGTGGGGCTAGAAAAACAGGTGGCAGTAGGAAGGCAATGTAACAGGTTCCCTCCCAATCGAGGGGCAGACGAACATATGCGGTTTGACCACAAATAAAATAAGAATGACGTGAAGCTTTGAAAATAGATTTCCCACTGTCACTATACTTGACAATAGTAGTACAATCGCTATGTCCTACGTGTACGGAACCATTATTTCGGACACATAATTCGCCTTTGACTGGTAGTACTGAAATAGCAGGTAAGTCTGGAGTAGTATCAGACTGAACATTCAGGACCATGAAATTCGAAGAATAATTACCTAAATTGTACACTTCATTTTCTAGATCTGACCCGGTTCTATGGGGGAGACCTTGCTTGTCTGGAAAACATGTACTGTTAAGAAAAGACATATCTGTTGAGGATGACGTTAACGTGGACCATGCTCCACACGAACCATTATGTGAAAAAGGGTAAGGAAAGAGTGGCAGAACTCCCTTTGGTGTCTGAAAAGGGGGGAGTCGACCACACACCCAACAATTAGTGGCATTGCTGGTCCGGTGTGAATAATGTAACATGCGGATGAAAGAATTATTTCGCATAGCGAGGCGGTAAGAGAGTTCATGAGGAGGCAGATCACTAAACGTATGCTCTACTGTAGCATTGGCAGACTTATTTACATGAGAAACTGGAAAATACAAGTAGAATGCATAACTGGTGCAGGAAATCATAATACTGAGAAATAATATGAAACATAGAAAAACGATACATCGGATTGAGTTTTGACTAACTCTCTCACTATGGGGGTCTATTTTATACATGTCAGAAACAGTCTAACCGTTTCACCTAGGGGAGGACTTAGACAATCAAACTGGCTGACTTATTTTACTAGACCGGAGTTTCAACTTATACTCCTGCTGTGGAGTTTTCTCTAACAGGGAGGGTGCAGTATCATTGTTCTTTGCGGGACAGTCCTTGAGAATAGTACTTTGGTAATCCTTCAAATCCTGGGAAATGTTCTTTGAGACGGGTTTCAGTCCATAAAATTTCTTTACGTGCGAAAGGTGCACCCAGTCTTTGCGACCCTCCAACTTCACGGCTGTACGGGTGGCGAGGAGGACCTGTCGGGGCTCCTTCCAGCGTGGCTCCAGCGGACTTGAGCGGTCAAAATTGCGAACCAAGACCATGGATCCTGGAACGATTTCATGCGGTGCCACCTCGGTATTGTCTGGAAATGTGGCGGCAACCTGTGAACGACAAGAGTTGAGGGCAGACATCAAGGAAGCTAGGTAATCTGTCAGCATATTACTTGAAACATCGGTAATACTTCGGGGTCTAGGAGTACCCCACATGTTAGGGGGGCGGCCGAAAACGACCTCATACGGGGACAGACCTGATCTGGAATGTGCGACCATGCGCATATAGAACAAAGCGACTGGCAGAGCTACTAGCCAGTCCACACCTTTCTCCTTACATACTTTGGCGATACGGATTTTCAGGGTCTGGTTATGTCTCTCTACGAGACCTGCTGCTTCAGGGTGGCGTACACAATGGAACTTCCACTGGTATCCTAACAAAAGGGAAACATGCTTCATTAACTCTGATGAGAATGGCTGGCCGTTATCAGAATATACGACCCTAGGGAGTCCGTAACGGGGGAAGAATTCACGAACCAACTGCTTGGCAGTGGTCGTGGCTGTGTAATCTGGGACTGGATATGCTTCTGTCCACCTGGACAAAGCGCATACAACTACAAGGACATACTTGAAACCTCGACATCGCTCCATCTGAATATAATCCATCTGGAGGACTTCAAAAGGGTGGTCAGGAGGTTGGAATCCCCCTTGTTCCACCGGGACACTTTTACCTGGATTAAACTGACAACATATCATACAGGTACGGACTTTCTGCTTGGCTGCAGCTCGTAAATGCTTGTTGAACCAAATGTTCTGGATACTGTCTAACATAGCTTTTTCTCCTAAATGTGCTGGACTATGTGCAGTATTGATAATGACTTGAACCATAGAGTCGGGGAGAAACCAAGTGGCTTTTCCTTTCGTTAACCATCCTTGATCTGTCTGGACCCCTCCTTGTTCGGACCATTTCTTGATTTCTTCGGGAGTAGCATGTAACTGGATATCTATGACATCTTGAGTAGGGTCCTTAACTGTCATACATGTAGTCGGATCTGGAGTGTGTGTCATGTTAGCTGGAATGTCTGGAATCTGAGCTGTAAGCTTGGCTGTGCGATCTGCTAGATCATTACCCTGGGAAATAATGTCAGTAACTTTCGTATGTGCTTTGCATTTCATGATAGCAATGGATGTCGGTAAATGTATTGCATCTAACAGAGCTTGAATAAGGAGACCATGCTGAATCTTGGTTCCATGAGAAGTCATGAAACCTCTCTCCTGCCAGAGCACTCCAAAGTCGTGTACGACTCCAAATGCGTAGCGTGAATCTGTGTAAACATTAACTTTCCGGTTCTTAGCGTGTATGCAGGCTTGTGTCAGAGCAACTAGCTCTGCTGCTTGAGCGGACAGGGTGTCAATACGGTGTGTCTCAATAACTTCGGTGTCGGTAGTCACTGCATACGCGGCGACTAGTTCTCCTGTACTTGTTCTCATACATGAACCATCCACATAAAGTGTCAGGTCGGGATCTGGTAATGGAATATCTGTCAGATCTTGCCTTGGCTTGGTCGTGATGTTGACTACTTCCACACAGTCATGTGTGGCAGGATTTGGATTAGCTGATGGTAACAGTGTAGCAGGATTGAGAACGTTGCAGCGTCTGATTTCTATGTGTGGCTGAAACAGTGTCAATTCATAACCTGTTAAACGTGCAATTGTCAAGTGCTGGGTCTGTGTTCGATTTAAAAGAACTTCCACGGAGTGTGGAACTTGTACTGTCAGGGAGTGTCCTAATACTATGGAATCACTTTGTCTGATAGCTAGTGCTGTGGCTGCAACTGACTTGAGGCACGCAGGCAGAGCCTGGGCTACAGGATCTAATGTGCTCGAAAAATAAGCACATGGCTTGTATTGTCCTGCTTGATCTTGTGTGAGAACAGATAATGCTGTACCTTCACGTTCTGTGACGAAAAGTGTAAAAGGCTTACTGTAGTTTGGTGTAGCTAGAACTGGAGCTTGGCATAAAGCTTTCTTTAACTCATTGAAGCTAAGTGTATGTTCAGATGTCCAAGGGAGGACAGTCGGTACGGCTGCCTCCTGTGTCGTTAACTGTATCAGTGGCTTGGCTAGAAATGCATACTGAGGAATCCATTGTCGGCAATAAGAAGTAAGGCCGATAAAAGCACGTACCTCCTTCTGGGTCTTGGGCTGAGGAAGACTCGCTATTAACTGGATACGGTCAGGTGTCAACTGCCTACCCCTCTTGGACAGTAAGTGTCCTAAGTATACCACTTGCTGGACACAGAATTGAAGCTTCGAAGGGGACACCTTGTGCCCCATCTCGGCTAGGAAATACAGAACCGTCAGTGACGCTCGCTCGCAGTCACGTTCAGAACGGGCTGTGATCAGTAGATCATCGACATACTGGAGCAGGGCAGTGTCAGTTGGCATGTGAATGTTGTCTAGTTGTCTCTTAAGTGCTTGACTGTAAATACTAGGACTTTCTGTGAAACCTTGAGGAGCTCGTGTGAACATATAGCTCCTTCCATTTAAACAGAATCCGAAAAGAAACTGGCTGTCTGGATGAATGGGAACACTGAAAAATGCGTTCTTGAGGTCGATTACAGTAAAGAACGTGGCTTCGGAATCAATGGCTGTCAATAGGGAAGAGATATCTGGAACGACTGGGTACTGAGGAATAATACATTTATTAAGTTCTCGTAGGTCAATCACTAATCGATATACTGGGGGTGCATTTGGATCAGTACGTTTCATGACTGGAATGATCGGAGAATTGCATACATTGGAGTCAGTTTCTACAACGACTCCTTGAGCGATGAGCTCGTCAATAATTTTGGATAAGGCTGCTACAGCCTCAGGTGGCAATCTGTACTGTCTGATTCGTGGTAACACTACACCTGGCTTGAGAGTCACACGATGGGGTGTGATTTGCATGTACCCTACATCAGTTGGACCTTGCGCCCATAAATGCTGCGGAACATTAGACAATCTGGGATCAAAATCTCGTAATACATAGTGACCCTTAAAGTCACGTAGGAACAGACGTATTCCCTCTGGGGAACAGCATATAACTGCACCTAACTCTTTCAGTGTTTTAATGCCTAATAGGTTTTCTGGACATGACTTAGTAAGTAACAGATCAGTAGTACGGGACAATGGACCTACTTCTAGAGTAACTGGCTTTGATATTTCATTTACGATAGGTTTTCCTGAAAATCCAAGGGAAACATTTCTTGAGCCTGAGAGCGGAGCCCCTGGAACTTCGGCGTGGCTAATTGTGGTCCTACTTGCCCCTGTATCAATCAAAAACTTTCTGTCTTTCCCTAATACTTGACTGTGAACATAGGGACCTTCTTGATCTACAGGTATCTCGATGAGAGGCAAGCCTACCTCCCTCTCTAGGCTGTTTCATGAATACGGTTGATACTCTGGATACTCGGACTGTGCATACTGGTACATCTGCTGTGTAACATGCTGTGTTGCAGCGATGGGCTGCGGTGCTGTAACTGTCTGTGGTGCATTCTGTGGCTGAGGAGTCTGTGAAACTTGTTCTTGTCTAGGTGTACGTGGTCTTTCTTTAGTCTTACCAGTAGCTATGTTGTGTTTCAGAACTGCACACTCGTTTATAAAATGACCTGGCTGTTTACAATAATTGCTATTCCCTTTAACGGGAGCTGCAGGATGACTGGCTTGATTCGGACCCCTCTTCTGGCTGTCTTGTGGAATAGATTGTGCAACCAGTACTTTCATTTTCGTGTCTTTCATACGCTTTCTCTCGTGTTCTTGTTCTTCCCTGATTCTATTCTGGTGGTATTGGAGCATCTGTAACATCTGGGACGGGGTATTAGCTTGCCAGGTACTTTCGACTTTCAAAACTCGATTCTTAATTTGTGGACTTGAATTCTCGACTAATTTAGTAACAAAAAGATGAGGGTATGACTCACTACTTGTCTTGAGGCCACTGTTGATGCTAAAACATTTCTCAAATCTAGAATAAAAATCACTAATGTCTTCGTCTTGTTTCTGTTTACAGGCTGAGATTGCATCCCAGTCTTCCTTTTTCGTTGTTAACAATCTGGGTAAAACTTGAATCAATAATTCAGGTAATTCTTTACATTTCGCTCCAAGACCGGTACCTGGTACTCGTGCCTTATCTTCAGCTTCTAGAACTGCCCAATCGATCTTTTTCTCTCCCACCTCCCATTCTTTTTCCTTGAGCTTTTCATACACCCCTGCGGGCAGCAGAACCTTTAACATTTTAATTATATCTGGATACGTGTATTCTCCCATACGGAGCATGTCTTTTAATTCTCGATGGAACCCTGCTGGATCTTTATCATGACAGGGGATTAATTTTTTCATCTCTAAGAGTTCCATCTTTGTAATCGGAGTGTAAACAAACACTCGTTCTAGTTCGCCACCCGTTCCTCTAACTGGGTGGACTTCTCGTAACGGATTCTGTCTCTCCATGTAAAATGGTTTACTTTCTGGGGGTGAGACATGAACAAAATGCGGGTTCAAAAACGTTCTATATTTGTGACGCTGTTCTAGAATGACACTAATTAAATCGGTACCTAAACCTTTCCATCTATACTGGAGTAACTCGTTCAGGATATCATGTAACGGGCCTGGATCAGAGTGCTGACCCTCATACAATGTAATGAGGTGCTGAATCATATACATACCCGCCAGTCGTTGCTCGGCTGGGGGCAGTTTCAGAAACATTTGTGCCACTATTTCGTCTGGAAAAGTGGTAGAATCAGTAGTCCATCGGACTGCTGATCGGGCTAGTTCTTGTTCATGCATAGTACTTAACTCACTGTAACCGATTCGTGATTTCAGAATGTGATCGGTAGCTTGAAACACTTGTTCTAGAGAACCTTGTTCTGGTGCTGGATGATGGAAAGTTGACTTGTGTTCTAGGCGTAAATGGCGATCTGGGAATCTAGATTTTCCTACATACGCTATTCTGGCGGGATTCTCGTCGTCTACCTCTTCAGTATCAGAGTTACTTTCTTTCTCGCTTACTTGTGCTGCTTTACGCTGTTCGTGTAACTTTATTATTTCTTTACGGATTTTCTTGTACATACTCTCCATAGCACCGACGGTCTTGTGCTTACCCTCGGCTATATTATCACTCCACTTTGTCAGGGTTCTCATTTCGGCTTGATCTTTGGACGGGTAATCTTGTTCTCTTATTAAACAATTAATCAAAAACTTTAGTATCATGAGCTGGATCTCGGCTTTCCTTTGAGACATGACTTCGCCAATGCTTTCTGGATCATCCCCTGTACGGATGAAACGATATATTCTGTCTAGATCTTCTTTCATATTTGGTAGGGTGACTAGATACTCGGCCACCTTTCTTACACGTAATGAATATAAAACCATATTATCCTCGCCTGGGACTGGATCATAGCCGCATTCATTAAGGGCTTTTCTTATTTCTGCTACAGACTGATGTCTGGGCGTACGCCGTGACGCTTGTGCATGTAATTCGACTGACGTTAAACGCTTATGTGGCGGCGGGGTCTGAGGAGGACCTCCTCCTGCGGCCCCTAAACTAGAATCGTCGACTGATCCTCTTCGTACTAGTGTGGCAGGAAATTGAAATGCGGGCTGAACTGGTATGGCGGGCTGGACCTGGGGGACCGTAGCAGGTACTGCAAGGGGTACCCCGGTGTCTGGAGGAACGGGAAGTGCCTGATTTACAGGGACTGGCGGAGCGCGAACAGGATTTGCATATTCTGGGACTGTGTCGTCCAAATAGGACGAGATGAAAATATCAGCTGCGGTCGGTTTGTGACGTAACTTGGTCGGAACTAATGGTGGCGGAAAGTTACTGGATGCCTCCGGGGTCGCTTTTGGCAGGCCCTCGGCAAGAAGAGGATACATACCCTTAATAAGAGCATGCCTCTGTCTGTCTGACTGTTCGGTTTTAACTCGTTCACCAATCTCGATTAATTCCCTTTCTTGGGCTCGTTCCAAGGATTCTCTACTTAATTCTGACTTTCTGATTTCTTTTTCGGTTCTTTTATGAGATTCTTTGCGCCATAACTCGATGGCATCTTTCTGTGACTGTCTGGCTTTCTTTTTCCATAATGCTTCTTCTATTCTCATGATGCACTCGGCATCCCATGTGCCTGACACAGGCCATCTATACTTTTCCTCTAACTCTTTGGTATACTCTACCCATAAATCTAGATATAATATGGCACTTATGCCATGCTTCTGATACATAAAATGACCTGGACTGTCCCTAGGCGGGACAGGAACTGCTGCTTCCAGCAGACCCTTTCTAGTTTTTAACTGACGTAACTTAGAAAACAAGGGCATGACTAAACTGTAACTGAGACACAATACGTAATTACACAATAAACACGATAACTACTTCACACTCATACCACAACATCAAAATACATGAAGAACATTTAGAATAACAGTTCGAACAGAATACAACCTGGAATACGGAACACAGAATACATGAATTTTCTCGAGAACAGAACTGACTAGAACAGAAACCAGATGCACTGCTGAAACAGCACGAAACTTACCGGTCTCATAAAGAGACACGTCAGGACCCGCATCCACCGAAGTGGACACTTCGTTTGTGGGTCTGTGTACCACCAACCCACGGACCAGAGTCAATTAAATTGACCCTGTCTAGATACTACCCCAGTAACGGTACTCACCGGGCAGCAAGAACGGAAGGCCTCGGACTGGACTGGACTGCTACGACGACGGACGACGAACTTCGGACTTCAGTTACGGGTGGACCTCCGGATACCTCGGACCTTGGACTCTCGGCTTGGGCTCTGGTCGGGACTCGCCGCGTTCCTCCACCGCCTCGTCTGGATGCTGGACCGCCTCCTCCGTCTCCTCCGTGGGCCTGAGGGATACTTGAAGCAGAAATATCTGCACGTGCACGGTATGGTTCCGTCACGGCTGCAGAGGGTCAGGGGGCCGGCGTGGCTTCACCGGCGCGTGGGGAAAGGGCAAGTCCCTATTCGGGCGCCATTATGTGGTAAATAAATAAATAATACCTCTCTTTTTGAATGTATAAATGAGTAACAGATAGCTCAATAAATAAGAGTCAAGATTCGAGGTAGTAGGAGTTTTGCAGGTTTAATACAGCATAAGGACAGGAACAGGACAACCTGCACAGGAACAGAATGGTAAGCCCTGGCAGCGCTGCCAGGATCTGGACAAGAAGGCTAGGAAGGATAACTTTTTAATAACAGTACATGAGCATATATACATAGCGCAAGCACATAGCATTACATTGCAATAGGCGTAGCAGTGGGTGGAGCAATAGGTGTGACGCGTAGCAGTCGCGAAAGATAAGGGTGAAAAGAGGTGTAACAGGGCGTATACATAGACATGTGATGCAAACGTAACAGAATATGTCATGAATGGGGCGGAAACCATGGAGGGGGCTACCTGAGGAGCCGGGACCTCTAACCTGATGGTGCGCGCAAACTGGCAATGACGTATCACTAGGAGAAGCTGGGGGCTATGAACTCTGTGCTAGGAGCAGAGACTGAAGTCTGGAGAGTCAGGGCGACATGTACCTAAACCCTATCTAGTATCTGATGTTTAGGGAACATGTTAATATAAACTAGAAGTCAGGAGGGGAAAAGCTAACAGACTCTAAGACTGGAGCATGCATTATTCTACATGTAGTGCGTGATGAAGAATATTAAATGACCATTAAATGCAGTATTTCTCTTACATGGAGACGTAAAGGCTAGACAATGACGGAAACTATTGATGCGGTTCAGTAGCTTTAGGAATGCAGAGGAGGAGGGCTGAACTGATAACTGGAATCATAACATACTCTTGGCAGACTCAGGGGCAGAGCCAGGCTGAACCGGGCACTGCGAGGCAGGAAGTAAGTGAAGGGTCGAGGATACAGGTGGGGGCTGTATCGTTCCTCAGCGAGGCTTCAGGAGACAGGAGCTGAATCTGGTGTCCGGGCCCTTTTGAGGCCTAGAAACGGGGACTTTACAATGGAATAACGTGCACACTGAGAAACGTGGCAACGTAGCTTTACATAGGCCTGATATTCGTAGTATTCACGAGAACTGGAAACTGGCATACTAGAGGTGGACACAACTATAATTGCGTCTTTAATCGAACATGGGGAATAACATATGCATATTAATCATGCACAGATAACATATGATGGAGGACGCGTAGGGACACAGAACATGGCAAAATTTACTTTTCCACAAGGGCCTGGGTGACCGTCCTTCTGGTTCCGGTGGGGATCCATCTGAAGATCTTGCGAGCATGCAGAGGGTGTTGAAGCAGGAGGAGATAGCGTTGATTTGCTGGTCATTGACAGTGATGAGTCCAGGATGAACCCCAGGTTGCGTGCATGGTCGCTGGGTGTCGTTGCAGCACCCAGGAGGCCGGCCATCAGGAGTCGTCCCATGCGGAGGGGGTGGAGCAGAGGATGAGGACCTCTGTCATGTCCAAATTCAGTTTTGGCCTTCATTCCTTCGTGGAAGTTGTTTTGGCGGTGGCGGTGTCCTTGGCGAGGGAGAGGATCAGCTGGATGTCATCGGCATATGAGACGATGTTGAGGTTGTGCGATTGGACAATGTTGGCGAGTGTTGTCATGTAGATGTTAAAAAGGGTCGGGCTGAGGGATGATCCTTGGGGTACGCCGCAGGTGATCTTGGTGGCTTTGGATCGGAATGGAGGGAGGCGGACTCTCTGGGTTCTGTCAGTGAGGAAGGAGGGGATCCAGTCCAGGGCTTTGTCACAGATCCCTGCGTTGTGGAGGTGTGTGCGTAGGGTGTGGTGGCAGACGGTGTTGAAGACAGCCGAGAGGTCTAGGAGGATGAGGGCCACGGTTTCGCCATTGTCCAGCAGGGTCCCGATGTTGTCAGTGGCAGCGATGAGGGCGGTTTTGGTGCTGTGGTTGCTGCAGAATCCAGATTGGGATGAGTCCAAGGTTTCGCGCTTTTCCAGGAAGCAGGTCAGTTGTCTGTTGATTATCTTCTCGATGACTTTCTCCAGGAACGGGAGCAGGGAGATGGGCCGGAAGTTCTAGAGGTCCTTTGGGTCAGCCTTGGGTTTCTTGAGTAGGGCGTTGATCTCTGCATGTTTTCAGCTCTCCGGGAATGTGGCGGTCTCAAAGGAGCTGTTGAAGATCTTCCGGAGTTGGGGGGCGATGATGGAGCTCGCTTTGTTGAAGATGTGGTGGGGTAAGGGGTCTAATGGTGATCTGGAGTGGATGGTGTTTATGGTTTTGATGGTGTCTTTGTCATTGACCTGGTCCAGGAGAGCAGGAGGCCGGTGTGACTGGGGGGCGGTGAGTCAGGGGTGTCGGCGGCTGTCGGGGGGGGTCTGAGTGTTGAAGCTGTTGTGGATGTCTATGATCTTGCGGTGAAAGAAGGTGGCTAGAGAGTAGCAGAGGTCTTGTGATGGCGGGATGTCATTGGAGCCGGGGTTGGTGAGTTGCTTCACAATGTTGAAGGGCTCTTTGCTGTTGTGTTCCTTGAAGGAGTTCCTTTTGGCAGTTCGAATGAGATGGTGGTGCCTGCGGCTGGCATTCTTGAGGCCTGCATGGTTGTCCAGCTACTGTTTGTGGCGCCACTTCTTCTCCAGTCTTCGGCAGGCCTGCTTGGATGTCTGGAGGTCAGTGGTGAACCAGATGGCCCTTCTGTTGGTGCATCTGTTTGAGGGATCCTTTATTGGGGGAGAGTGGTGGCTCAGTCGTCGATCCATTGCCTGATGTTGCGGGCAGTTGTGTCGGTGTCAGTGTGTTCAGTTGGTCGGTCTCTGGCGAATGTGGAGATTAGCTGGTCTTCGGTGACCTTGTTCCAGCTTCGGTGGGGGATCCGTTGCGGGTGGTTGTGTGCGGTGTTTTTCTCGAAGGGAAGTGGATGCAGCGGTGGTCGGTCCAGTGGCGTTCGGTGGTGTGGCTGAAGGTGACGTGGCTGCTGGCAGAAAAGATTGGGTCGAGCCTGGGTTAGGTGGAATGGGTGGGTGTCATGACTAGCTGTTTGAGTCCGAAGTTGGCGAGGTTGTCCAGCAGGGTGGTGGAGTTGCTGTCATTGGTGTTCTCGAGGTGGAAGTTCAGGTCTCCGAGGAGGATGGAGTCTGTGGAGGTCAAGGTGTGTAAGCTGACTATGTCTGTGATGGAGTCGCTGAACTGTAGCCAGGGTCCGGTGGGACTGTATACGAGGGATCCTCTGAGGGTGGTGTTGGGATTGATGTGGATCTGGAAGTGCAGGTGTTCGGCGGTGCGGAGGGTGTCTTCAATGTTGGTTGAGATTCTGAGGGTATTCCTGTGGACGATGGCGATTCCTCCTCCCGGTCTGTTGGTGCGGTCCCTGTGGGTGGTCTTGTAGCCATGTGGGATGGCTATGGCAACGTCGGGTGCGGATGAGGGGTTCATCCAGGTCTCCATCAGGAAAGCGACGTCCAGGGAGGATGAGTCAAGCAGGTCCCACATTTCAACTGCGTGCTTGTGAATGGAGCGGGTGTTGAGCAGTATGCATCTGAGATGGTTTTGGCCTGTCCTGGTGGAAGGGGCAGGTCGTGCTGGTGTACGTGGGCTGGTGAAGCTGCAGTTTCGGCAGCTGAAGGGTCTGTGGGTGCGCTTTGGGGTGGCCTGGAAGCAGGTAGATGAACGGCCGGTGTTGAGTGCTTGGAGGAGGTTGGTGTCGTAGTGGCGTCGGGTGGTGTGGCGCTTGGCGGCAGAAAGGCCAATAGGTAAAGAGAGGCGTATGGAGACAAGAGAGCAGAAATGGCAAAAATAGGCAGGATAGTATAGAGTTAAGCAGACAAGTAAAAAGGCAGAGTGAAAGGCAAAAACGGTGAACGGGAGCAGGAAAAACAGAGAAAGTAGACAAGTAAAGGCAAAATGAAAGGCAAAAAAGAGCGAGATAAGCAGAGAAGTAAAAAGGGAGAGTGAAGGCACAAAGACGGTGAACAGGAACAGGAAAAATGGAGAAGCAGCACTGGAGGCTCGAACTCGCGGTGAGGGCAGGAGCACGGGCACAGTTAGGTGGAGCTGTGCGGCATGGAGAGCAACCTGCCTGGAACAGGGTCAAGGCACAATACAAGACACTTCCTACCAGAGGATTCACTATAAACTATAGATCTACAATAGCTAACTTGGAAGACAAACTAGCTTTCTTGTATGCACAGAATCATGATTCATACCCTCATCCAGACTTTTCCTTGACCCCTTCTGTCACCCATCTACAAAATAATTCAAATCAGAAATGAGGAAGCAGGCGGCGGGGGTACCTATATTTTTGACAAAATCATCCTGTATTTTGATAGATACCCCCTTAGCTAAACCTTTCTATCTCTTACTGTTGACACTGATACCGCCACAGACTCTAAAACTAGAATGTATATAATTAATCACATCTGTTGGCAGGAAGTATTTCTAGAAGTTTATAAAATTAATCATAAATTAGCTACTTTCAAACTGTAAGCACATCTTTCTCAGAGACTTTAACCTCCCTCGGAAAAACTGACAGACACACTAAAACTCAATTATTTTTTCCAAAAGAATGACCTAACAAAACTCTGCAACTTTCCTACTTCCAAAAAAGGTGCAACTCTGAAGTGATTACACTAACAGGTAAGTGTAAGAGCACAAGCTTTATTGACTGTTCGTCTCCACAGCTTCCAGGAACTGACAAGATCCTGGGATTCAAATCATAGTGTTCCATTACCATGACAATGACATCATAAGCAGTGCAAATCACATGGACAGTGATCTAAAGGAGAAACTACTACAACATCTCCTCTCTTTTCATTAATACAAAAAGAAATAGAAAAATAAAAACAAAGGAAGAAAAGCAAAGATACAGAATAAGGAGAACACGAGAAATAGCAAGGATTACAAAATAAAATAAAAGTGAATTGTAAGTAGAACAAGATACAAGTTCATTTGTGTAAAACAAAACAGCACACTACAGATTACAGTGATTTGGCAGGACACTCATCCTACTACTCCTTCGTAGAGGGACATATTTCAATGAGGTTTACACAACCTGGGAAGGTCTCTGCTCACTCTCTTTAACTGATTGTTTTCTTAGACCTGATTGGGGCAGAACTATGTTCTCCGATTCAAGACCCAAGTGCATCACAACCCTCTAAAGGATTCTGTAAACTCTCGACAAGTTCCACCAATTTTTCCCATTGACTCTCACAGCAAAACGTGATGTAGCATCCACTTTAACAGGAGGACCAAACTTTGACAGATCCTTAGGAACATTACGAGGAGATTTAATTCTCATCCATTATCCTACATTGATCAGAGACTTAAAACATGTCTCATCAGACACTACAGGTTGTGGAAGTGTGCCACAATCATTTTGTGACAGAAAATCAGGACAAAATTGTATAATTGTTTTTTCCCTCGTGTCTCGACCCTTTGACAACAAATCCCATTTCTTTATACACGCAGGATACATATGAAAAGAAGCTTGTCTACCTCTAAGTAGAGCGAAAGGACTGAAACCAAAGATAACACTTGGAGTAGTGCGAAGTGCCCACAAGATACTCTGGACAGCCTCTTTAATATCAACTCTGGCTGAAAAAGCCCACTGAACACACTCAACAAGAATACGGTTGGTGCGCTCAATGAAACCATTGGCCTGTGGGTGATATAGAGCCACACGCTGGTGAGAGATGCTACATTGGTACAAAAAAATCTGAAATTTCCTTGGACGTAAACTGTAGACCATTGTCAGATACAATCTCCTTGGGAAAAGGCTCTCTAGCAAAGTGACTTTGTAGAAATCTGATGACCTCTTGAGAGTTAAGATCGGTCATAAAATGAACCTCCCACCCCTTGCTGAAGTAGTCAGCAACAACTAATGCAAACTTATATTTGTTGGGTAGAACATTGAAGGGTCCCACAAAGTCATGCTAACTTCAACCAAGGACCCTCAGGTGCCTCCAGGTGCTGAACTGGAGGTGAAACAATCTTGATAACTTTATTGCTGGTACAACATGTGACACACCCCTCCACAACATCATATATTTGATGGTCCATGAAGGACCACCAATACACACAACTAATTCTTTTTTTGGTGTTGGTCTGACCAAGATGCCCCTCGTGACCATAGTCAATGATACAACTTCTGAGAGACTCAGGAGGGACAAACGTATTACCTGCATAGTTATTTCTCTATCCTCCATAGTAAGTTCATCAGCAACCTTGGCAAAAGTATGAAGATGACTGTCAAGATGTTTTTCTTTAGACCAATCTGACATGATACAATCTTTCACTTTTTTTAGTGTAGCATCAGACTCCATTCCACAAAAGCAATCACACTCTGAAAAACAAACCACACAACTACCATCCACTGCAGCAATCAAACACTCTTCATCAGTATCGAGATCACGATCATCTTTACCTAAAGGCAATGGAGATCTTCAAAGATAATCAGCTCTCGTGTTTTTCCCACCCTGCATGTGGGCAACCCCAAAATGGTATGGCAGCAATTTCAAACTCAACCTCACAATTATGGGTGTATTGTCTTTGACAATTCTACCTTCAAGAATGGGAATAAGGGGCTTATGATCAGTAAGAAGAGTAAATATCTTTCTCCACAAAAATCATTAGAACCGCTCAACAGCCCAGCAACACACTATCAATTCTCTCTCAATAACAGAGTAGTTTTTTTCACTCAGACGCAGAGCTCGGGAGGCAAAACCTACAGTATACTCCTTACCCTGCTTGATCTGAGAAATCATTCCCCAAGACCATCTAGACTGGCGTCGACAGACACAGTACATTGAAAACAGGGGTCAAAAGGGGTAAGAATTTTACTAGACCATAATTCTTTCTTAATTTTCATAAATTCCTCCTGACAGGAATCACTCCAAACAAACGCTGTTTTCATCTTAAGAAGATCCCTCATGTGGACTGTCTTGACAGTGAAGTTAGAAATACATTTTGTGTAGAATTCGCACAAACCCAAAAATGAGGTAACTTGTTCTTTTGAAGTAGGAGATGGAGCATTGGAAATAGCTTCGATGAGACCCTCTCTTGGCACAATACCATCACTAGAAATTCGGTGACCTAGGTACTCAATGGACTCCACTCCAAAAACAGAAATGACCTTGTTAGGAACAATCCCCCTCCTCTCCAATCTCTCTAAAACTTTTGCAACATTTCGGTCATGTTCATCCAATACACTTTCTAGATACCAAGATATCATCTTGGAAGACAACAGTATTTGTGACACCCTCCAAAACCTTTTCCATGATTTGCTGAAAAACTGAAGCTGCCAACTGTAGTCCGGATGGCATCCTTCGAAACTGAAAGGTGCTGATGGGTGATACAAAAGCTGTGAGGTGCTTGGAGACCAAATCTAACTCAACCTGATGATACGCCGAGGCTAAATTGATCTTAGAAAAGTATTTTGCACCAGAAAATTTAGACAAATTGTCATCAATGCTGGGAAGGAGGTGCGAGTTAACCCAGATCTCCCTATTCAGACTGCGCAAACCAATGCATACCCTGAGAGTCCAATTATTTTTCCTTGCGACCACCAAGGGAGATAACCAGAGAGATTACTCAATAGGTTCAATGACCCCACTTTCACACATATTCTTAAGTTCAGAAGACAGATCTTCTCTGATGCTGAAAGGTACATTACATATTTTGTGTTTGATTGGAAGAGCAAACTACAAAAGGGGATACTTGGTCATGAGTGTGTGTTAGCACAAAATCTAAGGAGAAAGACACCATATACTATATATGCTGAGTCATATCTAGCTGAGAAATACCCATCCGACCACCCTTATTGGCGGAGTGTCGTCATATGGGAGTTGGTACATGATCTTAGTACCGCCCAAGCCATCGAACGACGGTGCGGGTCTGGATCTGTAAAGAGACTCTAGCCAAGATAATGCTCAAAGAGTGGAAAAAGATGAAGGTAAAGTGCAGTGCTCTAAGTGATAAGTGAAACTAAAATTGACTACTTAAACAAAAAATATGTTTAATCAGAATTGTCTAAGTGCCAAAATTAAAACCACGCCCTGTAGTGGAAATTAATAACTACAAAGTGGCGCTGTGCAGGACGGTCAACATGTTTCAGCCAGTGGGAAAGATTATCCGGCTTTCTTCAGGACACAACGATGTAACAGCTACTGCAAATATACAAAGTGTAGTGAAAAAGAAAAATTGATACTTTACAAAAACAGCAGTCTCCCTGGACCTTGGAGCCCCAATGTATCCTGGAGAACTAGCTTTCCTTTCCTGTTGTAAAAAGAAAAACTTTCAGCGTACATATATGTATAGTGTATATAGCCACCTTGCACACATAGAAAAATGTAAGAACCACACACTAGCATAAGTGATTTTTACTAAGCAGCAACACAAGAGTAGTAAATCTCTGATTCAGGGAGGTATTAGCCTCCACCAAGATACTCACCCAGCTTTATGTGGGAGAAGACCTCACCTCACCCGGCAACCTACTCGGGAAATTGAGGCCCCGCTCTAATTTGCAATAAAGAAAAAAAGGGGAAAACATAATGTTAATCATACAATGTCCCCAGCTCACTGGCTTTGCATAAAAAAACTAATTTTAAAAATAATGGACTGCACGCCCAGGATCACAGCCCGACCAAATACAGGACTAGTTGATATCAAAGTTTATTTAACCATGTTGCCAAGATTTGTTTATTAGTGTGTTTGAAAAAACAGAAAATGGCAAACAAGGCTCCCAAGAACAAGGGGAAATGACCCCTGTTCTAACTCAAAGTGTAGAGTAATATTAAACACAAGGAGAGGAGCAAAACGATGTTTACATATAACCAGAAATAAATTATATACAGAGCTAAGATGTCACAGAGCTCATACAGAGACCGATTTCTATCACCACAGAACGCCTAAGAGCTAAAGAACTCACCTGTCCGTCGGTACCTCTCGCAGTCATCCAAGCGGAAGTGGAGGTACCGACCGGACAGCCTTTTCCGTTTAAGTACTCTCGCGGATTGGTCGAAATTGCGAGATTGCTTCTTGCGAAAGGCCAATTAGTATTTAAATTGCCACTTAACCTTGTTGTTCGTGTAATTGATCGCTAGCGCCTGCGCACTAACTCAGGCTTCGGGTCCGCTTATCACTCTCAATGCCCAGCGCGCATGCGCGAAAGTGTAGTGAACTAGGCGCTCGCAATGCGCGTGTTCACGGAGCAATGTTGTTTGTTATGCTCATGCGCAATAGCCCACTATTGTATTTGCTCGTGGAGCAAGGTGAAAAGGAGGAAAGGGAGGTGTTATTTCATATTATTATGTTGATTATGTAGGGCCAGAAAATATATCGATAATAAGGGACATTCTTCCTTAACTGCAGTAATATTAATAATTAATAATTACTTTGTTAGTGCGTGCTTGACGCAGAAAAAGTCACAGAAGAAACCAAAAGCAAAAATGAGTGCAGTGTTAGCTTTATTAAGAGGCGGTAAATACTGTATGGATGGCAGTTGCTCACCGCTATGTCCGTTTATCAGTGTACTAGTATTGTAAGAGATGGGAAATTGTACCCACCACACTGAGGTCCAAAAGAACATACATCATACTGACTAGTCATGACTACAAGGAAACCCAGGGAATGGCATCATTAAGGCCCTTGGTGTCACATTGAAGTTTGAAAATCCATTTTTGTTCTTTCAAAAATAGGAACTTCGAGACGTCACTGATGTGTGGTGGAATGAATGGATGCTCTAATATCAACCACCGCAGGTCCTCTGCTTGATGTTTAAAAGAGATGAAATGGTTGGTAAGGCAAGTGGACTGTTTTTGGCGTCTAATGGTACTCTTATGTTCACTAATTCGAATTTTCATTTTTCGAGTGGTGTGACCAACATATCTTAGTGAACAGGGGCAGGTTATCATATATATGACGCCCTCAGTATTGCAGTTGGTATGCTTTCTTTGCAACCATGGTCTTTCTGTGCCTATGTCTACTTGGTTGATCTTATAGGTTTGTGGACATGCGCTACATGACCCGCAGGGGTAGTGACCTCGTACAGGTGGAAGATTCCACAATGTGTTAGTGACATCAGTGGTCTGTAATCTCGGTCTGGTGTGTACTAAGGTGTCACGTAAACTAGGGGCTCTTTTGAAGGAGAAGAGTGGTGGTGTTACTGCAGTCTGTGCCACATTCAAGATATTCCAGTGTCGCCTGATGGTTCTTTGAATCTGATTTGAGAGGACACTGAAAGTACTGACAAACGTTAGTCTCTCCAATGGTGGTTTTTCTGTTTTCTTTTCCAACAGAGCTTCTTGATTATTGTTGGAAGCCCCTTTCCATGCTCGATTCACGAGATGGCGAGGATATTCTCTTTCCTGGAGTTGTTGGGCCAGTTTTGTGACGTGTTTTTCATAGAGTGGTAGGGACGAACAGTTTCTGCGTACTCGCAAAAACTGTCCCACTGGAAGATTTTCTCGTAGGGCCCGCGGAGGGTGGCTATTAAATGAAAGCAGTGAGTTCCTCGACATAGGCTTTTTATATAGTTCACTCTCAAGTTTGCCACCACTTGGAAAGATTAAAATATCCAGGAATGGCAACTGATGTTGGCTATACTCTACGGTAAATTTCAGGTAACGATTCTGCTGGTTGAGTCATCCATGGAATGCTCCAACCTCAGATGGTGTGCCTCGCCAAATCACCAAGATATCATCAATGTATCTCTTCCATAGCAACACCTGGTGGAAGTACGGGTTGCTATGGTTGAGTACATGAGCTTGTTCAAATAAGTGAACATAAAGGTTGGCAAGGCTAGGGGCAAAAATGCTACCCATGGAGGTCCCTGAGGTTTGGAGATAGATCACATCCTCAAATTTAAAATAGTTCTCCATCATCGCCAGTCTGGCGCACTCCATGATGAAGTTGACCGGGGTGATACTGTTTAAGTCTCGAGCATCCAGAAGCGATCTAATGGCCTCTAAGGTTTCTTCCTGCGGAATGCAAGTGTACAACGACTCAACGTCAAAACTGACTAGAAGGTCAGTCCTGACGTCGAAGTCTACCTCTGGTAGCAACCTAAGTACGTCAGCCGTATCTTGAAGGTATGTAGCCATCTCTTTCACTAGAGGCCTAAGAAAAAAATCCACAAAAGTGGAAAGTGGTTCCAAAAGAGAGCCAATGCCTGAGATGATGGGTCGCCCGGGGGGGGCCTGGTTGCCTTGTGTATTTTTGGCAGGCAATAGAACCCTGGCATTACGGGATTAGGAGTAACCAAAAATTGAGCCTCCTGGGGTGTAATCCAACCTTCCGCGTTGCACTCATCGACCAAAGTTTTAATCTCCAAGAGTAACCTTGGAGTGGGATCACTGGGTAAACGTCGGTACGACCTGTGATCGTTCAATTGTCTGAGGCATTCATGGCGGTAGGTTGTCATATCCATGACAACCGTTGCGCCGCCTTTGTCTGCCAGCTTGATTATGATACACAAGGCAACCAGGCCCCCCCCTGGGCAACCCATCATCTCAGGCATTCGCTTCTGGATGCTCGAGACTTAAACAGTATCACCCCGGTCAACTTCATCATGGAGTGCGCCAGACTGGCGATGATGGAGAACTATTTTAAATTTGAGGATGAGATCTATCTCCAAACCTCAGGGACCTCCATGGGTAGCATTTATGCCCCTAGCCTTGCCAACCTTTATGTTCACTTATTTGAACAAGCTCATGTACTTAACCATAGCAACCCGTACTTCCACCAGGTGTTGCTATGGAAGAGATACATTGATGATATCTTGGTGATTTGGCGAGGCACACCATCTGAGGTTGGAGCATTCCATGGATGGCTCAACCAGCAGAATCGTTACCTGAAATTTACCATAGAGTATAGCCAACATCAGTTGCCATTCCTGGATATTTTAATCTTTCCAAGTGGTGGCAAACTTGAGAGTGAACTATATAAAAAGCCTATGTCGAGGAACTCACTGCTTGCATTTAATAGCCACCCTCCGCGGGCCCTACGAGAAAATCTTCCAGTGGGACAGTTTTTGCGAGTACGCAGAAACTGTTCGTCCCTACCACTCTATGAAAAACACGTCACAAAACTGGCCCAACAACTCCAGGAAAGAGAATATCCTCGCCATCTCGTGAATCGAGCATGGAAAAGGGCTTCCAACAATAATCAAGAAGCTCTGTTGGAAAAGAAAACAGAAAAACCACCATTGGAGAGACTAACGTTTGTCAGTACTTTCAGTGTCCTCTCAAATCAGATTCAAAGAACCATCAGGCGACACTGGAATATCTTGAATGTGGCACAGACTGCAGTAACACCACCACTCTTCTCCTTCAAAAGAGCCCCTAGTTTACGTGACACCTTAGTACACACCAGACCGAGATTACAGACCACTGATGTCACTAACACATTGTGGAATCTTCCACCTGTACGAGGTCACTACCCCTGCGGGTCATGTAGCGCATGTCCACAAACCTATAAGATCAACCAAGTAGACATAGGCACAGAAAGACCATGGTTGCAAAGAAAGCATACCAACTGCAATACTGAGGGCGTCATATATATGATAACCTGCCCCTGTTCACTAAGATATGTTGGTCACACCACTCGAAAAATGAAAATTCGAATTAGTGAACATAAGAGTACCATTAGACGCCAAAAACAGTCCACTTGCCTTACCAACCATTTCATCTCTTTTAAACATCAAGCAGAGGACCTGCGGTGGTTGATATTAGAGCATCCATTCATTCCACCACACATCAGTGACGTCTCGAAGTTCCTATTTTTGAAAGAACAAAAATGGATTTTCAAACTTCAATGTGACACCAAGGGCCTTAATGATGCCATTCCCTGGGTTTCCTTGTAGTCGTGACTAGTCAGTATGATGTATGTTCTTTTGGACCTCAGTGTGGTGGGTACGATTTCCCATCTCTTACAATACTAGTACACTGATAAACGGACATAGCGGTGAGCAACTGCCATCCATACAGTATTTACCGCCTCTTAATAAAGCTAACACTGCACTAATTTTTGCTTTTGGTTTCTTCTGTGACTTTTTCTGCGTCAAACACGCACTAACAAAGTAATTATTAATTATTAATATTACTGCAGTTAAGGAAGAATGTCCCTTATTATCGATATATTTTCTGGCCCTACATAATCAACATAATAATATGAAATAACACCTCCCTTTCCTTCTTTTCACCTTGCTCCACGAGCAAATATAATAGTGGGCTATTGCGCATGAGCATAACAAACAACATTGCTCCGTGAACACGCGCATTGCGAGCGCCTAGTTCACTACACTTTCGCGCATGCGCGCTGGGCATTGAGAGTGATAAGCGGACCCGAAGCCTGAGTTAGTGCGCAGGCGCTAGCGATCAATTACACGAACAACAAGGTTAAGTGGCAATTTAAATACTAATTGGCCTTTCGCAAGAAGCAATCTCGCAATTTCGACCAATTAGCGAGAGTACTTAAACGGAAAAGGCTGTCCGGTCGGTACCTCCACTTCCGCTTGGATGACTGCGAGAGGTACCGACGGACAGGTGAGTTCTTTAGCTCTTAGGCGTTCTGTGGTGATAGAAATCGGTCTCTGTATGAGCTCTATGACATCTTAGCTCTATATATAATTTATTTCTGGTTATATGTAAACATCGGTTTGCTCCTCTCCTCGTGTTTAATATTACTCTACACTTTGAGTTAGAACAGGGGTCATTTCCCCTTGTTCTTGGGAGCCTTGTTTGCCATTTTCTGTTTTTTCAAACACACTAATAAACAAATCTTGGCAACATGGTTAAATAAACGTTGATATCCACTAGTCCTGCATTTGGTCGGGCTGTGATCCTGGGCGTGCAGTCCATTATTTTTAAAATTTGTTTTTTTTATGCAAAGCCAGTGAGCTGGGGACATTGTATGATTAACATTATGTTTTCCCCCTTTTTTCTTTATTGCAAATTAGAGCGGGCCTCAATTTCCCGAGTAGGTTGCCGGGTGAGGTGAGGTCTTCTCCCACATAAAGCTGGGTGAGTATCTCGGTGGAGGCGAATACCTCCCTGAATCAGAGATTTACTACTCTTGTGTTGCTGCTTAGTAAAAATTACTTATGCTAGTGTGTGGTTCTTACATTTTTCTATGTGTGCAAGGTGGCTATATACACTATACATATATGTACGCTGAAAGTTTTTCTTTTTACAACAGGAAAGGAAAGCTAGTTCTCCAGGATACATTGGGGCTCCAAGGTCCAAGGAGACTGCTTTTTTTGTAAAGTATCAATTTTTCTTTTTCACTACACTTTGTATATTTGCAGTAGCTGTTACATCATTGGGTCCTGAAGAAAGCCGTATAATCTTTCCCACTGGCTGAAACATGTTGACCGTCCTGCACAGCGCCACTTTGTAGTTATTAATTTCCACTATAGGGCGTGGTTTTAATTTTGACACTTAGACAATTCTGATTAAACATATTTTTTGTTTAAGTAGTCAATTTTAGTTTCACTTATCACTTAGAGCACTGCACTTTACCTTCTACTTTTTCCACTCTTTGAGCATTATCTTGGCTAGAGTCTCTTTACAGATCCAGACCCGCACCGTCGTTCGATGGCTTGGGCGGTACTAGGATCATGTACCAACTCCCATATGACGATACTCCGCCAATAAGGGTGGTCGGATGGGTATTTCTCAGCCAGATACGACTCAGCATATATAGTATATGGTCTCTTTCTCCTTAGATTTTGTGCTAACACACACTCATGACCAAGTATCCCCTTTTGTAGTTTGTGATGTCATTTAGGGGTAAGGGATACTAGGTCGGTAAATATTCCCCTCTGACCCTCTTTTATAGTGTTATTTGTGATTGGAAGAGCCCCATCCTTTACCTTGATAAAATGTTTGAACCCTGTAATGTATCCTAGTTTTTCTCCAAAAACTTTGGGAAATTTCTCGGACCAATAGACCAAACTCTCCCCTACAGGTTGTTCACCCACTACAGAAACTTGTTCTAACATGCCAGGCTTAAGAGTCATCCCAAACAATCCCTGGTGATACCAACCAAGAATGTTGACACCCTTTTTGGCCACAAATACATTCCCTTGGATGTGCCTGTCCCTAAAAACTGAGGAAGTTTCAAAATATCCTGTTAAGTCAATTCTCCTCCCTTCATAGGAAACTGGACTTCTATCAGGAGGATTGAGAGTACTTTAAATAACTCCTCAGTAATCATAGTCTTCCTCGCCCCCGAATCCATTGTGCTATGCATGCGTAGGTTTGTATCCCATTCTCGTCGCCAAATGTGAAGTGATTACACAAACAGGTAAGTGTAAGAGCACAAGCTTTATTGACTGTTGGTTTCCACAGCTTCCAGGATTTGACAAGATCCTGGGATTCAAATCATAGTGTTCCATTACCATGACAATGACAATGACATCATAATCAGTGTAGATCACATAGACAGTGACCTAAAGGAGAAATTACTACAAACATTTCATTTAGTGATTTCTAAACACAGCAGCATCATTATGTATAACTCCTTACATCCTGAGTGGTCAGACCACATTTTCCTCCTATTCAGCACTCATGACCTATCCCTACTTTGCTGAGCCGAGAATGAGAAACTACTAACAGTCAGAGATGTAAAAAGCATCAATCATAAATTTTAATCTATGACCCACTCTCCGACACTGAATTGACCTCCCTCTATTGACCCTACTGAACTAAACAAGCAATGCAATGTTCAATATACACCATAACTAATAATGTTGCTCAAGCAAAATAGTCATCACAAATATCCTAAAAATAATAATAGTCAGAAAAAGCACTGCTTCTCCCTTCAAATTCACATCTGTATGTAAGTAATAAAAACCTCGTTTTCTATACAAACACCTCCTTTATCAAGCTCGTTCTTCTACAAAAACAGTCCGTGAAATTATCTTTCAGGCAGGAGGCCGTCAAGTTTGGTGGTATTGGAGCCGGGCGCTGTTGTGGTGTCCCACTCCAAGACTGCCAAACTCATAATCGGGCCTAAAGCCTTCTTCCTAATCCAATGAACCAATATCACTGCAACATACCCTTTCCATGGAATATGCTTATGCCTCCTGCCCTTATGGCATGAAATCATAAATGCATTCCTGTACAAAGCACTTTTCCACATGTGCCTAATGTTGGCCATGTTTTGCCTTTAGTAACAAAAAAATCTAACGCTGAACCGGGCAACCTTTAAGATTACAGACCATTATATGGCTACCCAGGATAAATCATAGAGCAATGTGTAGTAACTCCGGTAGAGAAATATACATGGGAAGTACAATTACTGGAACAGCATGAAGCTGGTATTACATCTGGTCACAGTCCAGAAACCTCCATATTAAAGATCATAGATTACCTTGTGTAGCTCTTCAGTAAAGGCATACACTGCATGCTAGTACTCCTTGACATATCTGCAGCTTTCAGTACCATTGACCATTGATCTCAACTTTCTCCTACAACACACTACTACACACTTTATGCAAAAAGGTGTACATAGACGTCATGGTGCTGAGTCTTTGCAAGTCATACCTGCCAAACAGAAAACATTCCAAAGAAATGTGTGATTATCTGGCCACTCCTCCTTCCAATCTTAAACATAACCCTCAAAAGATTGAACTACTCTTATTAACTAACAGATCTAAGCTCCTTTCTCTGAGTCCTGACTGGATTGCTGAGTTACAAGCCCTAATCATATTTCCAAATGTTGTTAAATCAGCTAAATCTGAAGGTGGGTATTCACCAAAAACATAGTTTAAAACATTTTGTAAGTCATAAAATTCATGTTGAAAATATTGCAATGTCAACAATGGTGTGTGGCAGAAAATAGAAAATAAGACCATCACTTTTAAAGTCTTTTATATTCTTTTTTAAATGTAGTGGTAAATCATTTTTCTTCCTTGGTTATTACATTGACTTTTATTAGTTGTGTGTAATAATTTGGTATTATCTTAATGTTAAGTATATTTATATAGTATGATTTTGTTTTTTCTCTGATTTGGTAACATACTTTTTAAATATGTTATTTTCTTTTTTTCACAGGATTTTTAATTGATTGTAAACGTTTTTATGTTACACTTTATTTAGTTGATAATTATGTACTTTAAAAAAAGTTATAGATAGCTTTACAATTATGATAAATATTTGGTAATTGGTTATTTAGTGTCTTGATATGTCAGGAGCAAAAGATAAAAAAAAGACGCCACTAACCTTAAGTATCGGCCAGCAGGGACGATGGCCGGTGAGGAGCCCCCCACCTCCCCTGAGCGCAACCTTCCACAGAGTAATGAACACTACTGCTGAAGGGAGCACGCCGGGGAAAAGGGTAGAGGATAACATAAGAAACAATGTTGCTCGACTGTTCCTCGTCACCCTATGCCGGCTCTGGGATTTTGGAAGTCATCAATATTCTCCTCATAGGAATACTGTGCAAAAGTGAAAATAGAGGGGTTACAGCAGGAACAGAAAGAACCAGACTACACAGGGGACCACCAGTACTTGGAAATACTCACAAGAAGATGGGCAGCAATTAATCTTATGTTGGCAGGGTGCACGGTTCCCAGCAGAAATGATACTATATTTAGAGGCCCTTGTAGAGAGTTTCAGAAAGAAGTGCTTCACCACACAATCAAATTCAGTACAACAGGTAGGGATAGGACTTTTAAACGAGGATGCAGGTACAACATATATGTCCCAATCGAAAGGAAGTCTATGAGAGTCAATGCCAGCAATACACAAAAGGTGTGTGCCCAACGCTGTGTCACCTATACAGTGGGGACACACTAGTTCTGAATATGTGAGGCGCCTCGCCGCTGTTTAGAATCACAGCGTGGGAGGACGCATTCAGCCCGATACAATAGTCACTGAAAATGCACTCAGGGATTCACTGTTATCCTCACAGTGAGAGTACCAATGCCTGGAAACGGGCACGAGGAAAGAATCACCAAGGTCTCGGAAGGAGGAAGGCGTGGAATATATATATATATATATATATATATATATATATATATATATATATATATATATATATATATATATATATATATATATATATATATATATATATATATTTTTTTTATTTTTTTTTCTAGCCTGATTGGAGTGGATTGTGTGGTAATATCTCTCTCTCACTCTCACTCTCACTCTCACTCTCACTCTCACTCTCTCACTCACTCACTCACTCACTCACTCACTCACTCACTCACTCACTCACTCATCCTGACCATATACCTCCAAAGGGAGGGGTCGGTCTGGTAATCTCATGTTAGTGGGGCAGGGTTGGAGCAGGGATACATGGAAAACAGGGTGTATATGCTATGAACGGGGTATGGGCAACCTTGAGGCCACTGGATGTTTTACTTCCTCGACACTATAGGGACCTATGTTTTGAGGTTTCAGTTTGTCAACCCCCTTTAGACGAAGGTTTTTAGTGGCAAGCCATACCTTATTCCCACCTGCTATACGGGTTCTGTGGCTCTTTTCCTATCTGCAAAATGTTTCTGTGTTGTTTGTGCCATGGCTAAGTGTCGTTGTAGCGGGTCCAAAACTGCCTTCACGTGAGTCACTTGTTCCTGGGACTTGGACAAGTAGGTGAGAATGTCATCATTGCAAACTACACAAACTGTTTCTAGAAACCCCCAAACAACCTACTCTATGAAGTACTGGAAGGCAGCTGGGGCATTGCAAAGGGCATCACCAGGTATTCGTAAAGCCCAAACTTCGTTTGAGACGCCGTCTACCACTCGTCTCCACTTTGAACATGTACCAAGTGATAGGCTCCTTGTAGGTTCAGTTTTGTAAAGTAACGAGCTCCCTTAAGCTGGTCCAATAACACAGGTATTAGTGGTAGTGGTAGCGGGTAGCAGTTCTTGATGGTGACACTGTTAATTGCTCTGTATTCTAATCTATACATGTGCCTAGTTTGTTGCAGTCTTTCTTAGGAATGAAGAAGAGAGGGGAGGAAGTGGGTGAAGAGGAATGTCTAACTAACCCAGACGCCAAACTTTCCTCCGGGTAAATCTTCAGGTAATGTGTCTCCGGTTTGGTGAGAGCGTAGACCCTGCTGCAAGGAATGGTGGCTCGGGGCACTAAATCAATGTGGCAATCATTCACCCGATGTGGGTGGTACTGAGTGGCCTTTGGTTTATCAAATGCATGTTGGTATTCCTAATAGACCTCCGGTAAGGTGGTAGAACAGCAGTATATGTCCCTCTCGCATCCGGTAGCCAGAAGAAAGGCCAAGGTATCGCCGGTTCCTTCTTGACGTATCTCTTGTTTGGTGCAATGCTCTCTACAAAACTTGGAACTTAGTGATACAGTGCAGGCTGCCATTGAACAACCGAATCATGAAGTGTTAGCCATGGCATACCGAGGATGAGGTGGAACTGCGGAGCATCAATGAGATCAAACTGAATGTTCTCGAAGTGGTCTTCACCGAACTGCATCATGAGAGGAATGGTGTGATACCGTACTGGTCCGGAGGTGAGTGCTGTTCCATCCACAGCCCTCACGTTTTCTGGATTTTTCTTTCTCTCCCATAACACCCTGATATTCTGGGCGTATTTCTGTTCTATGAAGTTCCCAGTAGCTCCGGTGTCTAGTAAAGCAGATACCTCCAAGGGGTGTTCCTTCGTAATCCAAAGAGTGACGTATACCGTTCAAATGTGCCACCGTGGTTTCTATGGTGTTGGCGATGACTAAGGAGATTGTTTCTTGCCCAGCAGCCGAACCAGTGATCTCGTCCTGCCTCGGGCTCTTCAGTTTTCCAATGACTCTGCTTTAGCCTCTTACTGGAAGGTTAGTGCTTGCAGCCGTTACTGGTTGTGTCAATCCGGGAGTTTGTTCCGGGCTCTGCACTCCCTAATGAAGTGTTGACTCTTCCAATAATACAACCAGCTTCATCTTCCATCTTTTCTCTCTCTCTTCGAATGTGAGGGAACCATGGCTACCCCCAATCTGCATGGGTTCGTGTCCATCTTGTGGTTTGGCAGGCTCCTTGAGGGCAGGTTTTGGACTAGGGAATAAAGAAAGATTTTCCCCTCTATTTCGGTCCCCCCTTCTTTCTTGGATGCGATGGTCCAGTTGTACCGTAAGATTGATCAATTCATCGCATGTTTGGGGCAGCTGTACCACTTGGGATAAGAAGTCCTTTAGCTCTCTGTGTAATCCCTGATGAAACAGAGTCATTCACTTCTCCTGGGGCCAGTCAGTTTCTACGATAAGACGATTAAATGTAGTTATATACGTCAGTAGATCCTGAGATCCTTGTCTAAGGATAATCAGTTCCCCATCCAACGTCATCATATGGGATTTCCTGTCAAATAGTTTCCTCATTTCTAAGCAAAAGTCCGCAAATCTGTGCAAAATGACATCGTTTTGCTCCATTACTGGGATTGTCCAACTGGCAGCGGTCCCTCCCAGATATGATGTCATGAATGCGGTTTTAGCTGCCTCGTCTTGAAAGACAGCAGGTTTGTACAAAAAATGCAGCCGGCATTGATTTAAGAATGTCTCAAATTTATTTGGATCCCCTTAGAAAAGTTCAGGATGTGCCAAGGGAATTTCAGTGTTTTGTATTACATGGACAGTGGGAGTGGTGTCTGTGGGATGTGAAGAAGCCGGGGTAGCAAAAAAGAACCCTGACCCTTGTGAGGTGTCAGCTGAGGGCGTAGAGATAGTCTGCACTGGAGGGGGAAGCGTCCACTCCCTAATATAAGATCCTGTTCCCCTACTATATGGCTTGCCTTTTCTGGATAGACCAGCTACCTCTCTTGGTAAGGTACCCATCTCTTTTTTAAGTTCCTGGTTTTCTACTCTAGAGGTATGGACCTCCTGCTGAAGACCTGCAAGGCTCTCCAGTAGGGAGGACAATACCATGCCAGTATCCATCGTCCAGGCTGGGTGTCAACTTGGGCTTGACAATCTGTCACGATATGTCAGTAGCACAAGATAAAAAAGACACCACTAACCTTAAGTATCGGCCAGAAGGGACGATTGCTGGGGAGGAGCCCCCCCACCTCCCCTGAGCGCAACCATCCACAGAGTAATGAACACTACTGCTGAAGGGAGCACCCCAGGGAAAAGGGAAGTGGATAAAATAGGAAATAATGCTGCTCGGACTGTTCCTCGTCACCCTATGCAGGCTCTGGGGTTTTGGAAGTCATCGATATTCTCCGCATAGGAATACTTTGCAAAAGAGAAAAAAGAGGGGTTAGAGCAGAAACAGAAAGAACCAGACTATACAGGGTGCACTGTTCCCAGCAGAAATGAGGGTACCGTATTTAGAGGCCCTTGTAGAGACAGCCAGAAAGAAGTGCTCCATCACACAATTGAATTTGGTATAACACGTAGATAAGACTTTTAAACGAGGATGCAGGTACAACATATATGTCCCAATCGAAAGGAAGTCTATGAGTCAATGCCAGCAATACATATGAGGTGTGTGCCCAACGGTGTTTGCACCCATACAGTGAGGACACACTAGTCCTGAATATGTGAGGCGCCTCGCCGCTGTTTAGAATCACAGCATGGGAGGAAGCATTCGGCCCCCCCAATCCATCCACAGTCCCAACCGGCTCCCCGCCTCCTGCGGGAGCTGGCATTGCTTTTCCACATAGGGAGCAGCTAACATGCCGCTCCCCATGTGGAAAAGCAATTTGGTTTGCATTTTTAAAGAGAGAGCAGGTATCCTGCTCTCTCTTTCAAAATGCAAACCAAGTTTGCTATGGCAGGGCGGGAGCAGCAAACAGCAGTGTCCCGGGGTGGGCACCCTGGAACACTGCAGGAGACGGCCCTGGGGGGTGGCAATTCCGAGGGCCCTCGAGGGCTCCAGGAGGGGGCCGCACGGACCCCTCCCACCGTTTTCAGAGCCCCGGGGGTGGTGGTCCCCGAGGCTGGGGGGTCCATCACAGACCCCCCAATTTACATATTTAGAGCCCTGGGGAGGTGGCGGTCCCCGGGGCATGTGGGGGGGCCCCCGACTCAGGGTATTTTTTTTTTAAAAGCCCCGGGGGTGGCGGTCCCTGGGGCTTTGGGGGCCATTAGCCCCCACCATTCTTTTCTAAAAGCCCCGGGGGTGTCGATCCCCAGGGCTGGGGGGGCCTGAAATCCCAACGCAACAAATTTAAAGAAGCCCCGGGGGTGGCAGTCCCTGGGGCTGGGGGGCCTGAAAGCCACCCCCGAACCTAATTTCAAGAAGCCCTGGGGTGATGGTCCCTGGGGCTGGGGGGCCTGAGAGCCCCCAACCTAATTTTGAGAAGCCCCGATGTGGCGGTCCCCAGGACTGGGGGCCTGAGAGCCCCCCACTCAATTGAAAGGGTGACGGTCCCCAGGGCTAGGGGGCCCGAGAGCCCCCGCACATAATTAAAAAAAGCCCCGGGGTGGCGGTCCTTGTGAGACCCCCTTAACAGGCCTAGGGGATCAGGGTGTTTTTTTGTGTTTTTTATTTAGGTTTCTTGTGCCTCGGTTCAAGGCACAAGATGGCTGCCAACACTTCCTGGTTTGGAGTGTTGACAGCCAATTAGCATAAAGCTCGTGCTTGGCAGGGAGCGTAGATCCTGGGCGGCCATAGATGTATATGTGATTTTGACTTTCTCAGGAACTACTGAATGGATTTACACCGTTTCAGCAAAAGGCACGACTCTTAACCAAGGTCTACCTTAAATTTGGTGTAATTCCGTTCAGCAGTTCGGGCTATAGCTGCGACTAAAGGTCCCTATGGAAAATTGCATGGGTAACACGTTTTGGGACCCCCCTTTTTTCTTGGCCCACGCTTCACGAATCACCCGAGACTTTCTGGATAGGAGCGGACCGGAGCGGGCCACGAGTTTTGAAAATTTCGCGAAGGTCGAAGATTAGTCAACAGATGCCAAAGTTATTCCAAATATAAAGTTGCGGATTTCCTATGGATAATAGGCCCTAACTATAACTACCTACTGACGACCACCAGTAGGATATATATATATATAGATATATATATATATATTACCTACTGGCGGTCGCCAGTAGGTATATATAGTTAGGATTTTTTCCCTATGGGATTTTTGAAAATTCTATGTCTAATAACTTTGGCGTTTGTGGACGGAATTGGCTGAAATTTTCAGCAAAATGGAACATTTTGTTTCTGAGCAGCCCCTGGAAATTTGGGGGGAGTTGGTCCAGGGGGGGCCGAGAAAAAAGGGGGGTCCCAAAACGTGTTTTTAACATTGAGTTTTCCATAGGGCGGTTAGCCTCACTTTTAGCCAGAACGGCTGAATGGATTTGCATGAAACTTGGCAAAATTGTAGGGACTGGTAGCCCGATGTGCCTTTTGTAGGTCTCAATATATGTGCTACAGTGGATTTTGAGAAATTAACGTTCAAAAAAAGATATATATCTAGAGCCGCGCCTGGAGCGCTCCTCCGTACGCGTACCGGGGAGCGCTCTAGGCGCGCAACGCGACTTGCGCACGGCAAGCTGATTGGTTCTCGGGTGTCTGGAAACATTCGAAACAGTCCGCAGCGGCCGCCATCTTGTGTCTCGGTAGGATTGAGACACAAGAGGTGGCAAAAATCAAAGGGGGAAATGAGCAAGAGGGGGCAGGGTACACACCCCCTGACCCCCTAGGTTTCATGTGGGGGCCATAAAAGGCTCCCACGGGTGAAAAATTTTTTTTTTTTAAAAAACGATTTTCGCGGGGGTGAGCGCCCGGTACGCGCACCGGGGAGCGTACGGGGGAGCGTACCATGGAGATTAAAAATGACAGACTTTTAAAAAAATAAAGCTTCTTTTTAAAAATTGGAGGTAGTTCTGAAAAGAACTTTTTTTTTCATTTTGTTGTTTTATATATTTTTTTTTTTTGTTTTTTTTGTTTTATATTTTTTTAGACTTTTTAAAACAATTTTATATTTTTTTTGGATTTTTTTCAAGGGAAAAACAAAAACAAGGATTCCAAAACTGCTCAACAGGAGCAAAAAAATTTGAAAATTTAGGGACTGGAAGAGCAGCGGTGTTGCTGTTTCTTTAGGGCAATCAGTTCAACACTCTGCTCCCCATAGCAGAGCAGTTCGTCACACTCTGCGCACAAAAATTTGATGCCCGCAAACACCGGCTGAATGTTAGGGATCATTCTTCCACGGGGTGGTCCCGAAGGTGTTGCTCCACCAGTGGAGGTGCTGCCGCCATCTGTTGGTACATTCCGTGCCAGCTCTCTGACACTCTCCCTGGCAAAGTTGTTAGGGTGTCTTCTTTTGACATGCCGGATCAAATTGGCATTGCCAAAACTATATTTTTTCAGAGGATTGCCTCTGGATAAACTACTCCCACATATTTTGCATGTTACTTTGGGAGCGTTGACTTTTTTCTGTCCTTCTGGGATGTCGTAAAATTTCCAGATGAAATGGTTTTTTTTCTTTTGCTGAGGAGGGTCCTCATCTAAAAATCCCTCTGAATCACTGCTGGATGACTCTCTTGCAGCCATTGCTGTAGATCAGAAAAGTAGGAGATAGAGTAGACACAACAGCTCTTGCTCTCTCCAAGTACAAAGCAATAGTGAGAGAAATGGGTGGGTTTCACACAATTTGGAAAAAAAAAAGTTCTGAACCAATGAAAAGTGTTATTTTAAAGTCACATGGTTTGACGCGCTTACGCTACGCGCCCCGGGGCGCGCCCCGGGCGTGTATCGTAAGCGCATCGGGGCGCTTACGTTGCGCGATCGTATGCGCTTCCGGGTGCGCTTACGCGGTGCGTCATAAGACGCATCTCGCGGCTACGCGATACGTGTCTTATGACGCAAGGCGTGGCGGCTACGCGATACGTCACGATGTTGTTTTCGTTCTCGGCAATAGCGCTTCCGGGACGCGCATTAGTACGCGCCCCGGGGCGCGCCGCAAGATTGCGCTTACCCGTGCGTTCACCTGTCCGCGCCCCGGGAGCGCACTAAAAATAATATTAAAAAAAAATAAAAAAATTATAAAATATAAAATTAGATTTAAAATGTATTATTTTTATAAAGATTTGCTATTAAAAAACCTATGAAATTCACTGAAAAAACCATAGGTTATAGACCATATATAGTTAGGAATTAGCATTTACAAAACCTTGAAAATTCACTGAAAAAACCATAGGTTATAGACCATATATAGTTAGGAATTAGCATTTAAAAAACCTTATTTTACTCACACAAAACCATTGAAATTCCATATATAGTTAGTTGCACTAACTATATATCGCGCACCCGCAATCCACTGCTGATCATGTCACATATTACATCATTCATGACATGGTCAGTGACATCACTGATGACATCACTGATGACATCTCAAATGACATCACTGATGACATCACTGATGACATCTCAAATGACATCACTGATGACATCATGATACAGCAATACCAGTTACTACATACGCACTCACTGATTCCTACGTCTACACACACATTCACTCATTCACCCATACAATCACTCATACATACAGTCACTCATTATTACAACACTATCATATGCACTCATACAGCTATGCAGACACTCACACACTGCCACTCATCCATGGAGTTACTCACACACCTAGTCAGTCCTGTAAAGAATCAATCACACTTCCATTTCCTCATCTATACAGTTAAACACAGAACACCATACTTCAGTGACATCACTGATGACATCACTGATGACATCTCAAATAACATCACTGATGACATCTCAAATGACATCACTGATGACATCATGACACACCAATACCAGTTACTACATACGCACTCACTGATTCCTACGTCTACACACACATTCACTCATTCACCCATACAATCACTCATACATACAGTCACTCATTATTACAACACTATCATATGCACTCATACACCTAGTCAGTCCTGTGAAGAATCAATCACACTTCGATTTCCTCATCTATACAGTTAAACACAGAACACCATACTTTTCACACATATACTAACACATACTTACTCTCTTATACAATCACTGATACAAGTACACATTGATATGCACAGTCACACACCTCCCAGCCAGCCACACACACACTCAGTCTTCCATACATCCACTCATTCTTCAATATGTAAAACATATTTAAACTTTACAAAAACACACAGACACTAGATGATGTCATCAGTGATGTCATCAGTGATGTCATTTGAGATGTCATCAGTGATGTCATCAGTGATGTCACTGACCATGTCATGAATGATGTAATATGTGACATGATCAGCAGTGGATTGCGGGTGCGCGATATATAGTTAGTGCAACTAACTATATATGGAATTTCAATGGTTTTGTGTGAGTAAAATAAGGTTTTTTAAATGCTAATTCCTAACTATATATGGTCTATAACCTATGGTTTTTTCAGTGAATTTTCAAGGTTTTGTAAATGCTAATTCCTAACTATATATGGTCTATAACCTATGGTTTTTTCAGTGAATATATATATATATATATATATATATATACCCATATACATACACACACACACACGTATATATATATATATACACATACACACACACCCTTTATAGTTATCGCTGACATACTTAAGCATGTGTAGGAAAGAAGGCATATGCATTAAAAAAATATATGTATATTAATATGTATTTTTATACACACATACATATATTTATGTATGTGTGCGTATATATTTACATATACACATGTATATATATGTAAGAAATATACTGTATATTTAGATTACAATGGAGGATGTCTTTACCCGTTGAGATTTTGACCAATAGAAGCATATCCAGGAAATATTTTGGGACCATTGTATTTATGAGGAAATGTAGATAAGGATATATTTTGAACTATGAGGAAAACAAAACAGACACAGTTGTAGATTGAATATGGTTCATTTAAAGATTACATTACTCCCAATATGTTCATTTATAAATCAAGATGTATGTACTTTATGTATATTGCGTGATGAGTGCCACAGTTCAAAAAAAAAAAAAATCTTAAAAGATTAGTGTACTTGACTAATAAAGTCAGATGTTTGCCACAGGTCGAAAATGACTGGAGATAAGAACATTTTTGAGCAAGGTACATATTGTATATAGACTATTGCAATATGGGTGTTTTAGTCAATTATATCCACTGTATAAAATCGGCATTATTAACATAGGAAATGTATTGTACGCAGTGGCCACCAATATGTAAACAGGAAGTAATGTGTACAGTCTAGGTGGGGGGAATGAGTGATGTTTCCCTTTGAATAGGCACTCTTTAGGTCACCAGTCTATGGCCCAGTTAAAGGCTTCGGCCGAAACGCGTAGGCTGTCTTTCTTTTTGTTCAGCACAATGTACCTTGGCTTGTAAAAGAAAAAGAAAATAAATTACTAAGGAATCCTATTGAAGTGTACTGTCCTGTGCCTAAGCATGTAATTGGTAGTGTGGATTGCTGGCTTCTTGATTCAGGAATGGGTATTCTATATAATAATGTATAACTTTATCTAAAATAATATATATATTACCTACTGGCGGTCGCCAGTAGGTAGTTATAGTTAGGACCTGGTTTCCATAGGAAAAGTGTTTTCTCTTTTCCCAATAACTTTTGCGCCAGTGGACGAATCTTCACAAAATTTTCAAAACTAGTAAGAAACTCCGGTCAGCTTCTTTCTTAAAAGTTTTGGGGTGATTCGTCAAGCGGGGGCCAAGGAAAAAGGGGGGTCCCAAAGCGCATTTTTCCCATGGTATTTTCCATAGGAATTACACCAAATTTGGCAAAAAGGTAGTGCTTGGTTCAGAAAGCGACTCTTTTTTAAATGGTGTAAATCCGTTCAGTAGTTCCTGAGAAATTAGGAAAAGAAAAAGTTTAGATATCTTTCACGAACCCTCCCGAGCATGAGCTTCATTCTCATTGGCTGCCAACACTCCAAACCAGGAAGTGTTGGCAGCCATCTTGTGACTTGGTAGAATCTATTCACAAGAAAACAGTGATAAAAAGATGAAAAACAAGAAAAGGGGGCAGTGTAGAAACACCCTGACCCCCTAGGCCTGCTCAGGGGGTCCCACAAGGCTAGGGTCGTGAATCCCGCAGTCATTTGAGATGTCATCAGTGATGTCACTGACCAAGTCATGAATCATGTAATATGTGATGTCATCAGCAATGCATTGCGAGGGCACGAGTTATAGTTAGCTGAACTAACTATAAAGGCAGAATTTCTCTCGTTTTGTACGAGTGAAATGTCTAGTTTCCATAGGAAATACACAACATTCTATTTGGAATAACTTTGGCGCCGGTGGACAAATCTTTGTGTATTTCTCCAAGAAAATGGACTACTTGGCTCCGCTCCTTCCCTGAAAGTTGGGGGGTGATTCGTCAAACAGGGGTCGAGAAAAAAGGGGGTCCCAAAACGTGTTTTCCCCATGCAATTTTCCATAGGGACCTTTAGCCAGGGCTACAGCCCGAACGGCTGAACGGAATTACACCAAATTTGGCAGAGAGGTAGAGTTCTGTTCGCAGATTGTGCTTTTTGTTAAATGGTGTAAATCCGTTCAGTAGTTTCTGAGAAAATTGCAATATCTAGAGACGGAGTTCAGCACGCGTACGGAAATCTGTTCAATTACGAGCGCGAGCTGCATGCTGATTGACTGTGAACTGTCTGTCAACACTCAAAACCAGGAAGTGTTGGTGGCCATCTTGTGCCTCGCTAGAACCGAGACACAAGAAAACAGTAAAGCAAAGTTGAGAAATAAGGGAAGGAGGTAGGCTACAAACATTCTGACCCTCTAGGCTTGCTCAGGGGGTCGTACATGGATATTTAGGCTCTATTTTTTATTTTAATTTTTTTAAAGGAAAATCGCGGCGTACGCGTATGGAAATACGTACAATTACGAGCAAGAGCTGCATGCTGATTGGTTGTCAATACTCCAAAACAGGATAGGTTGGCAGCCATCTTGTTTGTCGCGAGAGCAGAGTTACAAGAAAACAGTAAAAGAAAGTTGAGAAATAAGGAAAGGGGGCAGGGTAGAAACATTCTGACCCTATAGTCTTGGTCAGGGGGATGGTACATGGATCTTTAGGCTCAATATTTATTTTAAATAAAATAAAAAATGGTGGGGTACTCGTGCAGTACTTGTACGCGCTGGAAAAGGTGAAAAAAAACTTGAAGTCAGTTTTGTTTATTAGGTCCCGGGGGGGGGGGGGAGCAAATTACGGGGGCAATTTTTAGAGCTATATTTCTATGACAGTATGTAAAACTTACCGTTTTTTTTTCCTGCATCAGTTGTACTCTCTACGCATGCGCAGCCTTGTTTGCAAGTGCACTTTTTTTTCTTTTTCTTCAAGTTTACCAAGCAAACCTCTCCTGATTTTAGGTATTAAATTTGCCGCTTTCTTTTCCCGGGTCATGTGTGTCATCCAGTGCTATACTTTTGTAATATATTAATAAACATATTTATGTATATTTATTTCAAATGTAGTGGCGAGGCGCCAAACGTTGATTACATACTCCGTCCAACCACCATTTTAGTAATTTTTCTCCGTTATTTTTATTTATACCTGTTACTTTCATTTTACCCTTTTGCATATTTTCTCTGTGATCGATGAGATTTCGTGCCACAGATACCACGGTGTTTGTCCTTGGTCTCCGATCTTATCAGACTTGGTCACACGTATAGCTAGAAACTAATTTGAAGGACATGAGGCACAGACATTACAACACGTATTGGTCAACAAAAAAACATTATTAAGATTATGCATTTATCCTGTTTGGCAAATGCATACTAGTTGTAAAAGCATGTGTGAAAAAGTGATATGCGTGCTAATGGTTTTGTGGTGACGATCACGCGTGCTTATGAACCGGGTTTGGGCGTGGTGGAGTCTAGGGTACCAGGCGGAGGGGCACGCAGCTGCACTCATACAATATAGAAGTGATATAGGATTTTTAAAACTTAAAAAAAATTATTCCATGATTATCCTATATTAAGTCTTCTGTTAGTATGTTCATTAAATACATGAATATATGTTTTTAAACAATTAAAAACATTTGCGTCTTTTTTGTACGGGGCGCCGTACATGACGTCACACGGAAGCTTTGATGCGACGTGTAACGTCAAAGGGTATTCGTAGCGTATGCTGACAATTATTAGAAGTACAAACTATGGTGTGATCACTCGCTCACTGTCAAATCAGAGCACAGGGCACGCTATGAGAATGGTTAGAAGTGGTCACTCATTGGAGATCCAATTCAGGTGTGTGGCTTATCCAGAGTATCATAACGTTATTTTTTAACCTGGTTAAGTTTAAGGTTTGTATGAAATACTATGCTATAGACAGATATGGATGTTTAGGGAGCGCTGATCTGCATGAAGCTTGGTTATTACCATTTACATATAGGTGTCTAAGGGAGGGAAAAGAAGTCTATGTGAATGGCGAGGATTGCACAGTAGTACCAGATCACTACTTAATTTGTAGACACATACAATTGCATGGCTCTTGTATACAAGATGCGCCTACTTTGGACTGAGTTTTGAAAGGTAGTCCGACACCTGCTATCATAACAACGTTCACCTTACTGGAAATGGGAGTTATTTACTTTGAAATAATGGAGATTGTTGTGCAATGTTAGCAGGCATCGCTTACAAGATTACGGTAACTGAGCGTGTGGTTTGATTAAAAAATAGTTGTGTTAACTCCTCTGTTTGAAAGCTGGATGTTTCCATCTGGCTGTCGATTTCGACCTTGAAAGCAGAATCAACCAAATGAGTCGTATAAGAGCGCTATTGTCTCAAAAAGAGGTTGCTCTTATATCTGGTACAGAAACATTTGTCCTTCATGTAGCAAACACCCGCGCAGAAGTGCATGCTTTATTAAATACAGACGTGCTCTTGAATTTTGGGGAGTTAATTTAGAGTATCTTTAATGTGTCCTTGACTACGGGGTTACCTTACTTTTTTAAAGTTAGAAGCAGTGGCCTTGTGACTTTTGTAGAAAGTATATTTGGTTTCTTTTCGGGATTTTTTCATTCGATTTTTTGCAGCATCTTTGGTGGTTTGCGCTTAATACTCGCATTAGTTGCCGGTGTGCTTCTATTAATTTGCTTACATAAATATGGATGCACATCCTGCAGCAGACGATAATATGTCCCGGCTGTTGCTGCTTCACAACCGAATGATTAGTTACTATGGAGCGCTGCCTCTTGCAACGTTGAGTGCAGTTTATGGATTATCGTTTTGAATCTCCTTTTTCACATGTGTTCAACCTGTCTTCCATTGCCTGAGCTGTGATTTCGACTGGGCCCTGGATTTGTGTCTCTGCAGTATGATGTCTCCCAACGCGGATTATGACCAGCTGATGAGCCCCTTACTGGTTCATGACGTGCTCTGTTCTGGTGGCGGGATTATGGCTTTAGCAGCGACACATGGAATAATGGGACGTTGGAATGTTTTTGCAGCGGTGCTTGAGTTCTTGGCATGCAGTTACATTGAAGATGACCAGAGTTTCCTCCGATGGTGATAGAGGCTCCGGTCGTTGAGGAACATGAATGTTCATTCCCACTATTGAATTGGATGGCTGAAATGTTTTCAGATGAGAACAATGACTTCCTATTGGAGGCTATTGCTACATACTGTGCTTACACGCTGTTGGATTAAGACTCTTTGATTTTTCTACGTATTCTTTATTATTTAGCTACTGCTTTCTATCAAAGAGCGAATAACTTTTTTTTGGAAATGTGAACTTGACTCTGCTTTTTAGGCTTGGGCTTTTTTACTTCGCCCACGTTTATATCACGTGCTTTGATCAAGAAAGGGTGCCTTGGGGCTGAGCGTTGCACTCACACCCTGTTAAGTTAGCATGGGTTTATTAGAAGCTTATACGCTATTTTTGCTTTCCTGCTCTGCTTTGCACACGACACGTACTTGTGATATTGTTTAGAGAAGGCTGAGTATTTTGCTTTATATGAGAATAATTTGGTATGCTAGATTTGTAAACTGCCTCGCTAGTTTTGTGTGTATAGTGAGAGCATGGAACATCAAGGTTATCTTGAATACTGTGTCTGTTATTCAGAATGATCCTCGCACGTTCGAGCCATAATACATATGGAGCAGTGGCCACCTCTGATACTTGCGAGTTTCATAATCCATTGTGGAGGCAAAGTTACACACAGTTGGAGAACATTGGTATCTTGACAGTTTGTGGACCACTGAATGTGATCCACTACAGCTGAGTACCAGAGGTATGGGTCTGCCCATGTAATCATATGAGACTTTCTGTAGTTATAAACTAATCTGCTAGGTAGGGAGGGTGAAATGTAGGTATGTTTTAAATTTGTTTACCTTTAGCATTATAGGATGCTTTTTCCGTTTGTACTTCATAGAATAGTAACAATGCTGACAACCTTGTTTCTGATAATATGTTTGGTTGTATTTTCTAAGGTACTGTGCATGAGATTATGGCGTTAGAAATAAACATTTCAAAGTTGCACGTGTCTTTATTTACATCTTGTTTTGGACTGGTGTAAGACTATATTGAAAGAGCGTTTTTGTTATCCACTTTACTTCATGTAATCTAAGTCGCATGTTCTGGGTTGACTAGTCATTGGTGTTTTTGCTCTAGGGCGAAGAACCAGTGAGTCACTGATTGCTGGTTTGGTAGGGGATTTGTGTAGTAAGGTGGGTTTTGGAACACCGTAATTCACTGAGGTCCTAAGTCTTTATGCACAGATCTGTGTATGAGCAGAATTCCTGGAATAGTAGTTACAACAAAAAGGCTCGATAAAGGGCTTGCACTTTGAATCCACACTAATATTATAAAGAGAGAGCCCAAACCACAGCACCAATCACAACACCCAATACAGCATTGGAAAGGGCAGTTGCAGCAGAAGGACATAGGCTATGCTGACGGCCACCTTATTTTTTTATTTTTTTAAATTTTTTTTGCAGAGTTTTATATAGCGCGAACTTGACCCGAACTGAATCAGGTATCAGAGCGCTTTACATAGCACCAGTTACGTTACATGAGGACACACAATCATTTTTGTTAGGCACGGGGAGATTAAGTGATTTGCCCAGAATCACAGGATGTTTGGCGTCATTACCAAGACTCGATCCCAGATCCCCAGGTCCGAGGTCGAGCGCCTTAGCCGTTAGGCCAACTCCTCTATACATTTAAAAAGTAAAAGAACCGTGCAAGTGAAGTAGTCCCTTGTGGGGGTGTCTGCATTGTGCTGTGGGCGTGACTAACGCTGGGGGCGTGTGCTACGGCCATCACATCATGGGCGTGTGCTGGGGGCATGACAAACACGGGGGCATGACAAACGCTGGGGGCATGTGTTCGCCCTTCATGCCATGTGAGTCATACATACAAGCGCCAATTACGTTGCTGCGCAGAATCAAGGGGCACGCTGGGGTCGTGACACGCAGGGGGCATGTGAAACGCTGGGGGCGTGTGTCCGGCCTTCATGCCATGTGAACGTAATTGTGCCGCATCATGGGGCAAGCTGGGGGCGTGAGAAACGCTGGGGGCGTGTGCTACGTTCCGCCTTTCATGCCATGTGGGTCGTACATTAATCAGAAGATCGCCTGCTGTGGCCGTGTGCTGGGGGCGTGACAAATGCGTTCGCCTGGAGGCTTGGTAAGTAACGTTACTGCAGCCTCTCCTGCGCCCTGTTACTGAACTCTCTCATTCAACGAAATTACACGCGCCTGCTACCATCAACCAGGGTTCTAGCCGGGCTCAGGCGGCGGAACAGTACACTAATTACACGTACCTGATAACATCAACCAGGGCTGCAGCTGGGCCTCAAGCAGGGGAACACGCGCCTGCTAACTTCAAACAGGCCTACATCTGGGCCTCAAGCGGGGGAACACGCAAATGAGCGTGTCTGCGGGGACAATTACTGCAGCCTTTCCTACTCGCTGTCAATCAACTCTCTCATTAAACGGATTTACCCGCAGCGGATAACTCTCTCATTCAATGACATTACACACGCCTGCTAACATCAACCAGGGCTGTAGCCGGGCTCAGGTGGCGGATCACTACAACTATTACACGCGCCTGCTAACATAAACCAGGGCTGCAGCTGGGCCTTCTCTGTCCCTATTCTAATGAGAAATTTTTTTTTGTCTACCGCGAGATTTTAAAATAAATTGCTTTTGCCAAATACACACATTACACCCATTCTATTTCATACCCGGACAACGTCGGGACGGGCTGCTAGTATGAACATCATATATCAGAATAGTTGATAATCACAACTAAGGAATGCAGCAATTAGATGTGTGTATGTGTGGATGATGTGTAGATTGAGTGGAAGATGAAAAACTTGAAAAATAAGAAAGGTTGGAGAGACGCAAACTACCCACTGCATTGTCAGTGAAGTGGATCTTTGGATTTCCAGGTCATTACACAGATAGGGTGTTGGATTCCACAGTGGGAGCAAGTGAAACTAGCACAACAACTAAGGAAGAAAGCTAGTGCATAAAGTACACACAGTTGGGCAGATTTACAAGGTTGTGGGAAAAATGATGCAAAAGTGGGGCAAGGGGCTTGTAAACCTGTCGCAGTGTGTGGTAGAAAAGACGCAAGAAAGGACAGAAGTGTGCAAATTACCCACTGCTATTCACGGGCAGTAGTTACCAAGAAGGCTGAATAAAGGGCCTGCACTTTGAATTTGAATTAAAGAAGAATAATTGATAAGCTTAGGCAAGAATGGTAGGAAGTAGGTGTGTGTATTTGTGGTTGTTGTGTTCATTGAGTGGAAGATGACTAAGGTCAAAAATTAGAGAGGTTGCAGAGATTCCCCCGTTATAGTTAGTTCAGCTAACTATAACTCGCGCGCCCGCAATGCACTGCTGATGACGTCACATATTACATCAGTCATTACATGGTCAGTGACATCACTGATGACATCTCATATGACATCACGGATGACATCACTGATGACATCACTGATGACATCACTGATGACCTCTCAAATGACATCACTGATTAAATCATCCATGTGAAAGAGTGGCAGACCTCCTCTCACCTTAATAAAACCTATAATACACACATTCGAAATATAGATACTAAAATTTTCCAAAAAATGGAGGTACCAATACCAGTTACGACAACCTATATAGTAATTCCAACATCTACATACACATCCACTGATCCTCTGACAGTTCTATATAGTCACTTAAACATGTACTCAGTCATTATATGTACTCATACACCTATACATCCTGTTACACACCGATACTCATCCATACAGTTACTCACACACATACTCACACATGCAAATAAACTATCAAACATCTATTTGTTTGCATATACAGGTATACACACATCAGTACACTTGCTTTTACAGAAATGTACACATACTTACTCTCTTAAACAATCAGTTATAGAAAGACATACTTATTTATACAGGACATTTTTCAATCTGTCACTGTCATATATCCTTACTTATATACATCAATACTCAAATACACTAGTTTACAACATATGTACTTACTCATAAAGACACTATTGAGGCAGTCAATCACTCACTAGCTCATTCATCCACCCGTACAGTGCTTCACACATGCTGTCTTCAAAACACATACAAACAGTGAGTCAGTCATTCATTTATCTGTGCCCTAAGTAATACCCGCCACCAAACCATACAGACACTCATTCTGATACTCAAAAAACCAACTAATAACCTATATAGACAGTCCAGCTGGAATTCCAAATGATGGCACTGGCCATGAAGGGCAGTTGATGGAAATCCTTCTCCTACCTTCCCTCTGTAGGTTCTGCTGTATCTCTTTGTGTGTCCGCATTTAGATATAACTGATTTTTTAAGAAACCACCACTGGTCTCTCTTTCCTTTTCATTAATTTGTTTTTCTAGACCACCAGTTTGCACTGTTGTTATTATGTATAGGATTTGGGGATTCAATCTGGTATAGGTCTATAAATATGTTCCCTAGGAACCTTACTCCCTGGAGGAGTGGTATTGGTAACACTCCTCCAATGTCCCATTGAGCACCCTACACAAATTCATTCAGTGTAGTAATAACTAAGTACTTATACATTCTCTATGCACTGTGTTTGATACAGTCAAATGTGCACAATGTATACAGCCCCCTAACCCCTTGCAGACAACTGAGTCAATCCTGCAAAAGTCAAGGGAATAGTCATGCTTGTCTGGAATCACATTGTGAGTCTGTGTCCACTCCTACAATCATCCTGACAGAAGCACGTCCTTATCTAATCTCTCTGCTGAAACATAAGCAATTATAAACTTATTCTGCTGTCAACTACTAGCACTGTAGGGACCCAGTCACTGTGTATGCACTTGGAAAATGACTCAGGCATTGAGACAAGCAGTGGTATAGTGAAATGTGCACAATGTATGTGGTCCCCTTGCTGTATATGCTTTTAGGACCGTAGTGTAATTTTCCCGATTCATGCCCATATATAGGTATAAATCACCCTATCCTTATATAGGCATAGAAATCATAACCATATTTAGACTTGGCCTATGCAGTCCAAATACAGCAGGGCTACTTCCACTAGTTCTGAAAATCCACAACGATGTCTTGGAAAAACCCGCCTTCAGCAGTCAGGGACTTCCCGTTGCTTGACTAATAATTTAACCAAGAAATCATGGAGTTTTCAAAGAACTGAGTCGTTGATGACGTTATTATGTCCAACCTTACGTCAAACTCAGCACCTTCAAGGTATAAATATGCCCACACTTGCCCAGGCAAACACACAGTGGTTTGGAGCAGTTCAACTATCTACCTACACGACACAGCTCGCCGTAGCAAGTGACGAAGGAAGCCGACCCTCCAGCCGACGCACTGAGAGAGACGCTGTCTTTTCTCTTGCCGAGAAATCCAGCTCTAGTGTTTCCAAGCTACCCTTGCGGGTTGTTGGGAAATCAAGTCCTGAGAGAGAGAGATACCAGACCTCCTTCATTCAAAACCAAGGTACGGAGCTGATTAGACCCTTAGACAATTCTTGGAGAGATTCTTGGCAAAAAGATTTCTAAAACTAAGCTACACCTCACTTACTTCTTCCCTTGTACTAGACCTAGGTTAGGTACAACGGGGTAGGCGTATTTTAGAAGCACCAGTTGAGTACTTTTAGTCTTTATTTATTAATGTATGTATTTTATGTATTTTATTGCTTAAAAACCATATCATGCTTTAACAGTATTATTTTATAATACTCTTCGTACTGTACGCATTGTACTTTGCAACCAGTATTATGATTGTAGAAGTTCATTTCCTCTGCATGAGAAAGAAGACTGTTCAATAAATACCTTTTATTGAAAACGCCCGTCTCTCTATTTCTCTGCACCTCTGGTGAAACGAAGCATGCACGATTGACTGAGTGAAATCACTATCTATTGTTTCCGCGACTCTAGAGATACATTTCTTATTCTTGGGAAACAAAGTTGTCATGTTTATGCGGTTGTCAGAAACTAATCCCTTCTTGTTTATTCAAGAACGTTTCTAGTGACCTCTGAGCTAGCTGGCACTCACAATTAACTCTAACATATTCGATAGAGACCTAGTAGACCTCAGCCCTACGTCAAATCTATAGTATATATTATTCCAATGCGCAGAGCCTATTGGGAATATAGGAACTAAACTATACCCTAACCCCTTGCAGACTACTGAATCTGTCCTGGAAAAGTCCAGGGAATAGTCATGCTGTCTGGACTCACACAGTGAGTCTGTGTCCACTCCTACAATCATCCTGACGGAAGCATGTCCTATCTAATCTCTCTGCTGAAACATAAGCGCTTATAAAGTTATCTTGCTGTCAACTATTAGCACTCTGGAAACCCAGTCACTGTCTATGCACTTGGAGAACGACTCAGGTATTGAATCAAGCAGTGGTACAGTCAAATGTGCACAATGTGTGCGGTCCCCTAACTCCTTGCAGACTACTGCGTCAGTCCTGCTAAAGTCAACGGAATAGTCATTCTTAACTGGAATCGCACTGTGAGTCTGTGTCCACTCCTACAATTATCCTGACGGAAGCATGTCCTTATCTAATCTCTCTGCTGAAACATAAGCGCTTATAAAGTTATCTTGCGGTCATCTACTAGCACTCTGGAAACCCAGTCACTGTCTATGCACTTGGAGAACAACTCAGGCATGGAGACAAGCAAGGTACAGTCAAATGCGCACAATGTGTGCGGTCCTCTAACCCCTTGCAGACTACTGAGTCAGTCCTGCAAAGGTCCAGGGAATAGTCATGCTTGTCTGGAATCACACTGTGAGTCTGTGTCCACTCCTACAATCATCCTGACAGTAGCATGTCCTTATCTTATCTATCTGCTGAAACATAAGCACTTTTAAACTTATCCTGCTGTTAACTACTAGCACTCTGGGAACCCAGTCACTGTCTATGCACTTGGAGAACAACTCAGGCATTGAGACAAGCAGTGGTACAGTCAAATGTGCACAATATATGCGGTCCCATAACCCCCTGTAGCGTAGTGATTCATTCCTGCAAAAAAACAGGTATTACCCATGCAGTTCAGCCATCACACTGTCACTCTCTGTGCACTCCAGCAATCATCCTGACAGAAACTTTTTCTTATCTAATCACTGCACAAAAACGCAGGCATGTATAAATTAACCATTCTCTTTCGTTGCAGTACTTTAATGGTCGAGTCAATATCCATGTTCTCATGTAATGACCCAGATTCCAATACATACAGTATTACAATCATCTATCCACTATTGATGCTGTCCTCTAAACAGTTAGTATCTTTCTCTTGCAGTGAATGGATTGTAATTTTAAAAGAAAGTGCTGAAATGATTTGTATATACAACATGTTTGTTTAGTAACACAATATTATGTTTTATAAATTTATTTTAATAATGTCATATTTTTTTACAGGTATTGTTCATCCTCATTAAAAATACTTACCATGTCTAGAATAACACAAAAGAGGAAACAACAACAAAAAAAGAGTATTATTTGATGAAAACACAACAGGAAGCATTACATGAACTACAACTTTCAAACCCTAGAAACAGTGTGCACATTGTGGAAAGTACAAAGAATGCCTCAACAACAAAAAAGAAGAAAAGAAATATAAAAAATGGGAAATCACATTCAAAAGACATAATGTATGGTAAAGGGATGAAGAGTCAGTATGAAGAAATTAGAAAGAAAATGTTTTACAATAGAGTAGTCTTTAATTTGTTGAAAGATGTGAAGAAATACAAAAGAAGACCAGCATTTTTTAAAAAGAAGAAAGAAATTGAAACTATTGTTGAGAAAGCTGTTGAATTAAAAATTAAATTATTCATTTAAGTTTTAAACAGAATTCAATCACTAGATAAGCCAAGCCAATACATTTTATGAAGGCCAAAAGTAAGAAGAAACGAGTAATTAACAGAACTAACTTTTGGGATATTTTTTTGGGTGAATGGAAACACATTTCAAATTTAGAGCCTTTTTGTAATGGAGAGTTATTTTCAAACCAATACATTATTGCTTGCAGTTGATACCAGTGGTCGAGGTTATAAATGGTTGTCCAATTGAGAAAGAGAAGATGGTTCCTAGAAATGTAGAAGAACTAATAGCTGATGAAGTTTTAGGGAAATGTCCTAAAGCCCAAGTGTATATTTGGGATTGTAGTAGTATTTGTAGTATACAACATGAATCTATTGATATTGTATGCAATTTGTTATGAGAATATAGTAAACAAAAGTGTTAAACAAAAGATTAAGATGTTGCAAGGACTAGATCCTTCCAGAGTGAGAAAAAAGTACTGCTTTGCAAGGTCATTCTCTGGCTTGTCTTTCTAGGAAAGTATGTCAAAGTGTTTTTCATCATTTTAGAATGTTAGCAGTACATCATTCTCAAATGCGGAAGTTAGTCAGAAGATTGTATTATGCAAAAAGTCCAGCAATAATTTAAATGAGTTAAACAGTGCTCTTTTGCATAGCACAGTGTCAGATGTAAAAAAGGTTTGTGATAAAATAAAGTTTCTTACTTTAGTCCTGAAAAAGAGAGTAGAGAAAGTGAGACAATAATAGAAGTAGATGTTGAAGAAAATGTGGAAAATATTACTACCGAAAAGTTTGAAGAACAAATTACAAAGTTTAAGGTGATTTAATGTGAAAGGCCAAATTATTCTTGCATTTATTGTTGACGAACGCACTATAGAAATCAGACAAGAAATGTTGATTTATATTTAAAAAGTGAAAGAGAAAATAATGATACGTGGAAAGAATTTGCAACTTATTTGTTGATAGAGGATTGCTTTGATTTGGGTACTGATCAGCGTATTTGTAAATATTGTTATAACAAATTAGTTGATCATAAAATGCCTGCTAGAGCTGTCCATATAATCTTGAGTTAGTAACTATTCCTGCAGAATTAATAGGTTTAAACACATAGGAGTCTATTCTGATTAAACGATAAAACAGGTAAATTGCCTCCTACAGATTTACAGAGAAGAATAAAAGGAAGAGTTGTATATTTACCTCTAGATTTAAAGAAAAAATATTGAAACTATTGGTGTAGAGAATGTAGAAAGTGAACCCCTAGTTATTCTGGTTAATGGTGTTCCTACGAAGAGTAAGAAAATCTGGCAGGAATTAGTGGACATCAAAAACGTGCAAAAGGCAACATTATATCTGATAGAAAAACAATGAATACTTCAAAAATGTGTATGTGGAAGAAGAAGAAATACTTTTAGGAGATGATAGTGAAACATCAAGTGGTCAAATTGAAAAAGTGGACATGTCCAAAAGTGAAGAAATTTATGAACATTATAGTGTACATCCACTTCATACAAAGAAAGTGAAGAGGAATACTATTGAATTATTTCAAATGAAGAAAGCAAAGGGGACTCCTATGAGTGTATGGGGAAAAAGTTTGAAAGCTCGTTTTCCGCAGCTCTTCGCCACTGGAAAAGGTGGTCGATATGACGAACGATCAGTGCAGATTCCTGCATCAGAATATCGGACAACAAGATTGTATGCAGAAGATCCAAGATTTCAACAATGTATCCCATATATATTTCATCTTTTGTTTGAGAGTGACTTGTCTGGACTTTCATATGCAGTCAACCACATATTAAAAACAGGAGTACATCTTCAAAATGTTTCTGAAAAGGAATTTATGGATAAAGTACATCAGAGAGAAAATCATTTAGAATCTCAACTGATTAATTTGATGGCATGTCAGCGTGGTACTAATGAGTATTGGTATCGTCGTCATGGAGAACTTAAATGCATGCTAAGGAACTTAGGAACTCCAACGTGGTTTATTACCCTAAGCTGTGCTGACTACGCTTGGGATGATTTACTTGAATTTCTTTGAGAAGCAAATTCAAATATACAAAATATTGAATACAAAACACCTCGAGAATTGTGCTCTTTTGATCCTGTAAATGTATGCAGATATTTCTTTTATCTGCAATAAAAAGAATCCTCCTCTTGGAGAAGTTGTGGATTTCTATTGGAGAAAGGAATACCAAGTTAGAGGTGCACCTCATATACAAATTGTTTTATGGATCAAGGTTGCACCCTAATTTCGAACTGATTCAGATGACATTGTTTTATCTTTTATTGAAGATTATGTCACATGTGTGATACCAAAAAGCACAGAAGAAAATACTTTAAGGCAACAAGTGTTACGATTCCAAAGTCATCGATTTGGCAAATACTGTCGACGAAAGTACAAGTCCAAGGAAAAGTTTTATACCAAATGTCGTTTTGGATTTTCACATCCTGTAATATCCAAAGGAAGAGTGAACAGTTTCATGTCAGCTGTGAGACATACCATCACTAGAAAATCTCCCAAAAATACAATTTGAGAAGAAGTGAAGAATCAAAGTATATCAATGATTATTATCCAGTTATTCTCTCAATGTGGAATGCTAATATGGATATCCAATATGTTGCAGATAATTCCATTGCTGTTGCCTGGTATGTGATATCTTACATAACAAAATCGGAAAAGACGGAATTGAAAGAAATGTGGGAAGAAATTTCCCACGAGAAGAGTCGTAGTAAGAAATTGTACTGTTTTCGTTTGAAGATGTTATCCCATCGAGAGATTGGAGCATACGAATGCTCAAGTCAGTTATCATCTGCAAGTTTATACTCAAAGTCTTGGGTGAGTCTAGGTCTTGCTGCAACGTGAAAACGAGTACTTTAATCTATACAAGAAATCTAATATTTAGCAGTAAATGAACCAGAAAGTGCAGATATTGTCGAAACAAACACGTTAGATACATACTATCCAAACAGAAGTCATCATCTTGAAAACATATGTCTCTATGAAGTGCTGCAATATTACAGTTTTCAGAGAAATACTGCAGAAAACATAAGTAATATTCTAATCAAGGAAAGAGACCATCACTCAATATTAGAACAATACAAAATTGTGTTTTATTTAAATATTTTTTTTCAACGATTATGTAATATTATGATATTTATAACAGAGAAAACAGCATTTCAGTCTACAAACATACCGCATTCATCCATTTATACATACATGTTAAGCTTACTTTACATGCTCTGTACATCTACTATGCAATGATTGTAAACAGATCTCAATACAATATCAATATAATAACATGATTGCACTATTTATAAATCCAAATGGGAGAAGCACCAATGAGAGGTGTGGCAATATTCATCTAAGCCCTAGAAACATGCCAATCATGGCCAACCAATCACCATAACATTTTACATAGGATTCTTGTGTGGAATCCAATCAAGTTTAAAAAGCTTAAAAAGCAAGACGGTATACAAAGAAAACACAAATACGTGTATTCGTGTTGTTCCTCTTGATCCTAAGGTATGTCGTTTCTACTTGGGTTCTTTAGATTAAATCATCTGGGTTATGTATCTCCCGTCTAGTGAAAGTAACATCCGATTCTGCAGAACAGAAACATAAATGCAGTGTTTTCATTGTATACCATCTTGCTTTTTAAACTCAATTGGGTTCCACACAAGGATCCGCAAACCTAAATAAAGATTGAAAAGCACATTGGAGCCCTAAAGAAGTCCGTATGAAGACGAAACGCATTGGTGATTATGAATTTTAAGAAATTAAAAAAAAATAATAAAGAATTTTCAGAACTATAATCAAAAACGTACCAGCGTTTCTCGTATTTTTGTTTGGGAAGATGTTCACACACTGTTTACTGGATGTTGAGCTTCAAAAATTTGTGGTATTGCTTACAAGTTCCACCTACAAGATATATTAATCTGAGTGCTGGGCCACCCCTTGTTTGATTTGTCATAGTGGTATTTGTGGCACTTCTTTTTTTGGAACATATGGAGGTCGTGTTCCAGGCCCCTGTACACCTGAAAGTGTCATTATAGACTAAGCCTAGATAGGGTATTGCTGACTGGTGCGGGATCTTTAGCCTTGACCCTCCTTCCCTTTTTGAATTTTTTATAGGTCAAATTTAACATGTTTTAGGGAGTGAGCTCAAGCACTTTAGCACTAGTTAGCAATGATAAAGTGTCCAGAGTCATAGTGCCAATAAAAGCGAAATCAGAAAACAGGGGAGGGAGGCAAAATGTTTGTAGGAATACCACGCCAAGGAAGTCAGCTCTAACATATGCATTCCTGTTGCCTTAAAAAATAATGTGTCCTTACACATGTGATATCACAATGTGCACTGACATAGCACATAAATCAAGTTGATCAGCTTTAACATGAACATTAGGTTTTATGATGTCCGTAGGCCTACAAGCCATTTTATTCAAGCTAGTACTTCTGCACATTACCTGCATCTCATAATGAAATGGCGCCTCCACTTCCAATGTTAGCAAACAAAAGCGTGATTTTAGGAAAACAGTGAATTCAGCAGTATGTTATGTATCTTTATCAACATTTCAAGGCCTTTGCTCTGTGAGAAGATTGTGCCTCCTGCTCATTAGATCATTTTGCTGAAGTAACAGTTTACGTCATGTTTTTATGCTCCTTAGACTAGTATTGAGAGAAAGGTGTAGAAGAACCATCCAACTCTGCATGTGTTAGCATTACATTACATTATTGCATCATTCTCAGTTTACACGGCCATTTGCCTACAGACCTGGGGCTGTCGGCGTGTCTCATTGAAAATAAATGACACAGCTTCTTCGCCAACATCCCTTAGGGCAGGCAACGATTGTTAAACTGTCATGCATGTGATCGGTATAGACGAATAATGCTTATAATACTACCAAATGCGTCTAAACATGCAAACCGTCCTAGAACTACTACCCCACCTCTGCCATCCTGTCAATTCAAGAGCCTAGCACCTGTAAACTGCATATAACAACTGAGATATTCTCTTGCAAGTTTCCGAACATCATTTTTTTTACCCCTTCTGTTGTGTTTCTATCTAGGACCCTAATTTGATATTCCCGATTTATGCCCTTATATGATTATCATAAATAGTATCCTTATAAAGGCATAAGAATCATATCCATATTTAGTAATAGCCCATTCAGTCCAAATACGGCAAGGTTACTCCCCTAGACTCCTAGAAAGTACAACGCGTTCTTTAAACAAACCAAGCCTCCAGCAGCCCGGGAATTCCCCCTGCTTTTGTTTTGATTTGCACAAGAATTCCTGGAGTCCAGAAAGAACTGTTAGTTCTTAGTGACGTCTTACGTCCAACCTTACGTCAAACCCGGCACCTTTCAGGTATAAATATACCAACGTTGCCTTAAGCAAACACACTGTGGTATGGAGCAGAGCGGCTATCTACTTGCCCGAGAGCCCAGCTGATGCGAGAGCCGAAGGAAGCCGACCCTCCCTTTTGACGCACTGAGAAAGACGCCGTCTTTTTCTCCAGCCGAGAAAATTCCAGCTCCGGTGTTTCCAGTCACCCTTGCGGGTTGCTGGGAGATCGAGTCCTGAGAGAGAGGTACAAGACCTCCTACATTTTAGAACCAAGGTACGGAGCTGACTAAAAGAGATTTCTTGATTCAGATTCCTTGGCAAAAACCAACTTAACTTAAACTGCAAGCTACTTACTCCTTCCCACATATTAGGCTTAGGTCAGGTACACCGGGGTAGGCGTATCTTAGAAGCACCAGTTGAGTACCTTAGTCAATGTTTTTATGTATGTATATATTTTATCCATTTTAAAGTATCATATGGCTAAGAAACCATATCAATGCTTTTACAGTATTATTTCATAATACTACTTTTACTGTATGCACTTTACTTAATGATAAGTATTGCAATAGTGGCAATTCATTTCTCTTGAATGAGAAAGAAGACTGCTCAATAAATAACACCTTTTATTGAAAACGCCCGTCTCTCTATTTCTCTGCACTCTGGTGAAACGAAGTACGCACGATTGACTGAGTGAAATAGTTGTCTATTGTTTTCACAGGACTCTAGAGATACACTCTTTATTCTGAGGGAGAAAAGTTGTCATGTTTATGCGGTTGTCAGAAGCTAATCCCTTCTTGTCTAAATCCGGAGAGTTAACTCTTTCTTGAACATTCGAGAAAGTTTCTAGTGACCTCTGAGCTAGCTGCCAAAACTAATTAAGTCTAATATAGTCAGTAGAGACCTAGTCGACCTCAGTCCTACGACTACACTGCTGTTTATATTATTCCAATGCGCAGAGCCTATTGGGAATATAGGAACTACACTACATGGCTCCCAACGTTTGGTAAGGCGATAATCTACCGCAAGACAATAGAGTAACTCAGTCGTGCTTTTTCAACACATACCCTTTTTCCCGTAAAAACTCCAATAGACGTCTGGAGTGGGTAAAAGGTTAATATCCGCCGGAACTTAGTAGGAAGAGATTCCTATGTATAGTTTTTGGTTTAGTCAACGTTGAAGGATACAGTGTTCCAAAATATTGTGCACCTAATCTTTGTTTCCCTTGAAACTTGATCTGCAACAAAAAATAACTTTCTGTCAGTAAGAATGGTGGAAAGTGACGATGAAATGGAGAGAGCTAGAATAGCAGCTTAGCTCTTAGCGGATGACACAACTATCCAGCAGAATGACCCAAATATTACACTCATTCCGGTCAATGTAAGGAGAACTATAACTCTTAAACTTATAGCAAACGGACTATCACCAAGAGGTGGTACAGTCATATTCATGGTAGAGGCCCATGAATATCGGCAGACAGAAGTATTCTATTCATGGATAAACTTTCCAGCAGCAAACGCTGTAACACAAGACTTCCACTATTACAAAATAGAGGAACCTCCGGATGAATACACTCCTTTCGAGGACGTTGAAATCCCACTAACATACCAAGAGCACCTGCTCTGGTTTAAAGGCGCCCTAAAACATCAAAATCATATCACCAGGCTCGGTCCACTAGGTAGACCAGGAGTCACGTGGCCGGTTCTAGCCAGCTACACACCACATCCAGACATTGAAAAAATGTCAAGTGAAGAACTTTTAGTTAAACTAAAAGAATTAACGAAGGCATATAGAGAATTAGTTCAATTGGCAATGGAGGTTATAACATACCTCCAGAAATTGAAAGAAACAGATATAGCAGAACAACCATTTGAACTTGCCAGAATCATAAAAAAATCCTAGGAAGAACTAGGAAGAGATAGTTTGGGTGGGAAACCAGTAAAACCCCAACTACTTGAAAATCCTGAAAAACATTTATTAAAAATAATCTAAACACTCCAAAATAGAGCTGGGATGGAAATAAACAATCCACTCCCAAAGAAAAACGATTCCAGTCCAGAGGGAGGTCTCCTCAATGGAGAAATAGATCTCCAGAACAAGGAGGCAAGTCTCCCCAGAGGGAGCCCTCTGAGAAAAGATATAACCTTAGAGATAGGGATAAATTAAGAAAACCTGATAGATATCAAGATATTGATACACGTCCCTCTCGATCTTTGCAGACTTCCTCACAGAAATCGGAAAGAAGAGGACGGTCAGAACACAAAGAAGAGCACGTCAAGTCCAAAGACAAGGAACCTGCTCATCAGAGTAAAAAATTACAATTTCCAAGAAAGAAGGTAGCCTGTATCAATATAAAACATGCTGTGGATACTGAGGACACAACTGAAAAATGGAGAGTGAGCCCAGACAATGCTAGACAGCGCAGCAGAAGTAACAATAGCTCGCAAGATCCTTATGAATCTTCTGGAGACAGTGGACACGAATGAATACATTCAGGTTGAAACTGCAGACACCAGGGTTAGCAAACCCCATAAATTATACGAAATAACATTGCGTATAGATGGGGACAAGACTAGGAGTGTAAGGGGTCTCTTTTGGGATAACCTTTCTAAAGGCTATGACATCCTGTTAGCTGAGAAAGACTGGCCACCAGAGTTTGTCAGGGAGTGCCCACATGGTGAAGAAATGATTGTGCCTGCCTTCTCAAATCATATTCCAATTCATAAAAAATACACATTTGCAAGAAAATGGGCAGTTGCCCAAGCTCCTGCATTATATAAAAATCATGTAGGATGGGATGAGGATTCTCCTCCCCACAAAATCCAGTTAAAAAATCAACCCACTGCACAAAGGCAGTACCCAGTTAAGCAAGAAGCTACAAAGCAAGTCAGGGAGCTCTTAGATGAACTTGAATATCAGGGGGTGATTGAAACATGCACCTCACAAATGAACAATCCTTTGTTTCCTGTCTCCAAGCCAGACGATTCATATCGTCTAGTTTTGGAGTACAGGCACCTAAACTCATGCTGCAAAACGTTTGCAGTACAGAACTCATACAGTGCAGCACTAATGAATAACATCGTGCGCAAAAAATACAAAACAACATTAGATATCTCAAATGGATTCTTTTGTCAAAACATTGCACCTGAAAGCAGGTATTTGACCGCTTTCTCAACAATGGGGTCATAAAAACAATTCTGTCGACTCCCACAGGGGTTCAAGAATAGCCCAGGATTATTCTCAGCAAGAGTAACAGAGTTACTACAAATATATGATGATGAGGCATTATCCCATGTCGATGACATCTAACTCACAGACAATGACCTGGAGACACACTTGAAAAGAGTAAACACCATAATACTTGGGTTCGCAGCTGAGGGTTACAAATTCAACTTTAAAAAGTGACGAATTGCCCATCAAACTGTCTTGTTTTTAGGATATGAATTATCAAGTGAAGGCAAAAGCCTAGCAGACAATTTCTTAGAGAAATGTGCTGTACTCCAAGCTCCAAAAACGCTGAAGAATTTACAATCAATACTAGGTTTTCTGAATTTCGGAAGAACATACATTCTAAATTATGCAGAGAACACACAGAAATTTTAAGATCATTACTAACAGACATGTTAGCTAAAACAAAACTGCAAACACGCAAGAACATACGCAACCTTGTAATCCGAGTCATCCCAGGAAGATGCAGATTCACGTACCTGACCTCTAATGAGGGAGAAACGGTACTAATAGCTTACAAATCACATTTGTACTCACAAGCTGAAATGAAATTCAGTTCTACTGAAACAATTCTAATAGCGGTTCAAACTGCTGTAGCAAAAGAAAGAACCCAAGCCCAAGGCAGAAGGATATCTGTTTTAACAGCAGAATCAGCCCTTGAGGCATTAAGAAGCCCATGCAATCTAAAGGCAGTGGCATTAGATACAAAATGAATACAATGGGAAAATTCTCTTGCTGCAGAAGACGTGAAATACTATTTTGACCCAAAAATGAAAAAACTAGAAGATCTAGAATATGAAGAAGAATATCCTCTGCCAGTCGAAATTCTGCCTCTCGAACAATACACATGTGTAATCCACATGGACAGATTCGCACAACACTACGATGTAGAGAAAAAATCCTACAACGCAGAGTGCGCGATTGTTAAAGGTCGCTGGCGCTTTGGTAAATTCAGACCAATAATCACCAAAACTGAATCACTCAGAAACTGTTCAGCTCAGCGAGCTGAAATAAGATCTTTAAAGATGGCGCTTGAAAATGTCGATCGTAAATTCCTGACACTAATAGTGTGCGATTCGCAATTCTGCGTCAAGTCTTACAATAATGACTTGCAGAACTGGGTTCAAAACGATTACAAAGATGACACAGGTGCCACAATCAAGCATAAAAAGCTGTCGGAACAAGTAGTTCTTTTGCAGAAATAACTACAAAAGACTCACGTGATACATACACTGAGTCATCGACGTGATGGCGTTCACGTTGCAGGGAATTCATTGGCTCACAGAGCCATAGCGGAAGCGGTCCAACCGGCTTCCGTAGCCACAAAAAAGCGTTCTAAAAAACACAGACGGAGAAACGATGCTGGCGGTAAAAGTCTCGTTAAAAGGCAACTATGCAGCATTACCTCTCGGCTATCCACTCAGTTATACATACATAATTGATGCAAACTCCGTTCCTTTTGCTCAAATCCCTGGAGTAGGGGATAGAGTAATTCCAAACACGAACCGGAGAGTCTTTTTAATAGCAGAGGCGCACATGGGATTGGGTCTGAGGCACCAAGAGATCATGAAATCTCTAAAAAAAATTACAATCAGAATACTGGTGGCTGTGGATGAGCCTGCAACATTACAAATTTGCAAAGGATTGTCCAGACTGCAAACGAGATCGCAGTCATGAACCGGACCAGACTAGTGCCAGGACACCTCTATTAGAAAGCATAAGGCTATCTATACGCAAAAATCCAGCAGGAGAAATGCGTTCCCATAAATAGTAAGTCTAGATTCACTTAAAATGCAGACACCAGCGCTCGGCTGACGCCAGAACGGTTATAAAAGATTTGCGAGTCTTTATCGGCACATACGCAATTGGCATGCTACATTCTGACCAGGGTCCTGCTTTTAGCTCTTGAGATTACAAAGAGGCCATGGCCAGCATGGGCATTGCATTGCATTGCGGTACTCTTCTCCCTTCCATCCTGAGGGAAATGCGATAGTGGAAAGAAAAAACCAGGACATAAAGCAATCTATAACGGCGAGGGTATTAGGTTCGAGTGGTAGGTGGGTCAAACATTTAACAAGTGTCCAACGTAGTCTTAATAATCTGCCAAGGAATTCTCTGAAAGGTCTCACTCCTTACGAACTATTGTTCAGCACTAGAATGCACATTCAGGATCTTGATTGTCACACTTCAGTGGTAGAAGAAAAAGCCTTTGATATCAAAGACCGTTTGGCTGTTATACAACACTTAAATGAAACAAGAAGAAGTCTTAGTAACACAAAGTTAAAGCCAACAGCCATTGAAGAGAAACCACCTGTCCCAGCAAGACCTGTCTGGATTTCAAAGATTGGGGATCTAGTCAGAGAGAAGATCGCGGTGAAGAAGGAATTTGGGCCTTCTTACAGAAAAGCAGTACCTGTCTTAGCTGTCAGCGGAACAAGATCAGTAGTACGACCGCCCCTTGCTGGTAAAAAGGAGAACCGAGTTGTATCCATCGACCTGGTAAAACCACAATCAATTGGCCAATAATAAGTAGTAGGCCCAGTGGACTCCCCAAGAAATAGCAGAAGACCAAATCTTGCTACAATCCAAGAGGTTCAAACTGAAAGACTAATCACATTTAATAAACCTGCAGTGAATAAAAAAGGACTATGCAACAAAGCCATGGAACGTGTGCCTCTTGAAACCCAAATTGCAAAGAAACACCAATCTACAACGATGTAGCCTCAGACTATGCTAATGAAACAAAGAAAGATCCAAAGGCAAATGAAAATCCGGAAGCAATTCCAACAATTGACAGAACTGCATCTGGCTACTTCATCAATTTCGATGACTTTTCTGAAGATCCAAGCGAGCATGAAGAAACGCCAGCAACAAAAACTTTCAAAGACAAAGTGACTGAACTTTTTCACCAACTAAAAGAAACATATCTGATTTCACCATGGATTGAATTTTGGATTGTGTTAGGTGTACTTTTCCTCCTGCTTTGGCTCATCATGGTTTTATGTTTGGGTAGATTTATTGATGGAAAATATAGTACAATGGACACAGCAAGTCAAAACATCAACTTGGTCCTAAAGCCTCACACATCCTCTCACATCGAGAAAAGAGAACTGGCATCAGTGAACATCACAGCCAATTCAATACCCGGTGGGGTAGCATGGGACAAAACGGATTATGAAATCTATGGCCCGATTGAGCTCTTGAAATATCCACACCAGTTTAAGGTTTTCTTAAGTGACTTTGTGACACCAAGTACTTTCTCTGATGATTGGGACTTTGAAAATATTAATAATATGATGTCAGATTTAGTAATGTCAGCAAAATTCACAGAACATGATTATTTGCAGGGTTCATCAAATTATGAAGAGTTATATTGTTATAATCATTTTGGCGATCACTATTTGCATAAATCTGCTCAACCTAGAAATGTTTTAACTTATAATCAATGGGAACATTGTCCAACACCGCCAAAAGGCAGCTCGAAAACATTTTTATGAGAAATTCCAATACTTCTCAGGGTTTAACAACAGTGATCCAGAAACGTTTTATTTTAATTTCAAATGTGTTTTTATTGATTTTTGAAAGTAGAAAGAAGTAGAAAAAGGCAAGCAATACGATGTTATACATATGCAATAGGCAGGTATGGCGATCGGGACAGACATACAAGTCTTCCCTAGTAGTCACAGGGAAAGCAAATGAATCATGCCCCTGTAGAAATGCGTTGCCTAGTTTTCGGGAAAGGAGCCACAGAAGAGTGGTCGCTGAACAAAACAATAAGAAGAACCCTACCCCCTCCCCGGAACCCAATTGCACCCCCCTCCCCCCGCCCTGACCAGTATGCCTGTCGTCCGATTCGTCCAGTTTGGCACATCCTAGCGTGTGTGCGACGCTATGTGCCAGTTCATGGTGGATCACGCGGGTGGTCCGTAAGCCGTAGAATGCGGAGATATTTCGGGCATGTGATTTCGTGAAATTCCCTGGACAGGAGTGACAAGAGTGGTTGCCAAGTTTTCTGGAATGAAGCAGCAGTATGTGTAAGTGTGGTCTGTATACGCTCCATGCCTATCGTGAACCATAGTTTATGTAGCCAGCCAGTGTGGGTGGGTATTGTGGTAGAGCCCCATAGTGACAGGACGTGTTGTGACGCTGCCTGTATGGCAATACCCATCTGCTTGCCCCGAGGGGAACGCAGGGGAAATGTGAGCGCGTTGGGCAGTCCTAAGATCGTGTATGTTGGAAAGCACGGAAGTTCAGTGGCAAATGTGGAGTCTATGTCATCCAAGACAGCTTTCCAGTAACCCTGCAGTTCGCGGCAGTCCCATAAGAGATGTGTCAGGGTGCCTCTTTCGCCACATCCCCTCCAGCACAGCGCACTGCGGAGAGCGTTGCCTTGATTGAGTCGTGCTGGAGTGAGATGCCAGTAGATGGCCAGTTTCATCGCAGATTCCCTGGCGTGGGTGTTGCGGGTGGTGTGTGTTGCTCTGTGGTATATGAACCCCCATTCTTTGTGTGAAAGTGTCCGTCCGAGTTCCAATTCCCAGCGTCTCTGCCCTGCCGTTTTAACTAGGCTAGGCTCAGGGGATAGCATCTTATAGAGCTCTGATATAAGGTGTTTATCCGAGTCCTTTGACACCAGCCAGCGTTCGAAGGGTGTCATCCGGCGACCGACTAGAGGGGCATACTCCGGAGTCAGGAGCCAATGGCAGAGTTGAAAGTATTGGTACATGTGGGGGTTGGTTATTCCGTAGCCCTGTGTTATATCGGCGAAGGGGAGAAATCCCTCCATGTCGAAGAGATGGCCGGCTGAGCGGCAGTCTGTGGACCGCCACTGTAGAAAGGCGCGAGGGTCCGTGCCCGGTGGAAATTCGGGGTTATCAAAGAGTGGAGTAAGCGGTGAAGGAAAAGTCGTCAGGCCTCGCTTGACCGCTACCGAATCCCAAACCCTCATGACGGTGCGTGTTATAGGGGATCGGAGGAGATACTGCGGTCTGTGCTGGCGTGCGAGAAACGGGATCTTCCACAGCGACGTCTGAGCCATCGCCCTATCCTGAAATAGCCATCGCTTCTCAGATTCGGGTCTGTACCACTCCACCAAATAGCGGAGCTGAGAGGCCCAGAAGTACTGTAGGAGGTTAGGGATTCCGAGGCCACCCTTGTCGACGTTTCTATATGCTGCCTGTTTGTGCAGACGTGCGCGTTTCCTTTCCCAGATGAACTGGTGGATGGCGTGTTGCAGATCGGTGAGCACACCTGGAGGCGGCTGTACCGGGAGAGTCTGGAAGATGTACAGGATTTTAGGTAACACGGACATCTTCACTGCTGCTACGCGACCTAGTAAAGAGAGGGGTTGTTTCGACCATCTCGCGAAGTCGGCTCTGATCTGGGAGGCCAGTGTTCTGTAATTGAGGGCCACCGTCGAGGCCGTGGCGGAGGTAAGTGTGATCCCCAAGTACGGGAGTTGCGCGGTAATTGATAGGTCGCAGCCAAAGTCAGGCGTCGGGGCATTAGGATGGGCATAACTGCCCAGGGGCAGTATCAGGGATTTCCCCCGATTGATTTTGAAGCCAGATACCGCTCCGAATGTCTCCAGCTCCTCTAGGAAAACGGGCACCGAGCTGGATGGCTTGTCCAGAGCAGCTATAATGTCATCGGCATACAGCCCCAGCGTGTGGGGTTCATGGCCGAAAGAGACGCCGCTAATGTTGGGATTATCTCGGATTTTTTGCGCCAGGGGTTCCACGTAGAGGGCGAATAGAAGGGGCGAGAGAGGACACCCCTGGCGGGTGCCTCTTTGGATCTCGAAGGTGTCCGATCGGAGGCCACCGAGCCGAACGCGGGCTGAGGGGTGGTGGTAACAGCTCGCGATCCACGCCTGGAATCGGTCCCCCAGGTGGTATCTCTGCATGACCGCTTGCAGGTAAGTCCAATCAACATGGTCAAACGCTTTCTCCGCGTCGATGGCCAGCAGGACCGATTCCGAGTTTTGGAAGCGAGTCTTGTCGACGAGGTGCAGTAGCCTTTTAGTATTGTCGCTGCATTGGCGATTTGGGACAAAGCCCGATTGATCCGGCTCAAGAATTCCCGGGAGGCAAGGGCCCAAGCGGGCCGCCAGCACCCCAGTGAACAGTTTCAAGTCCAGATTGAGTAAAGAGATGGGGCGGAACGCAGAGCAGTGTGTCGGGGGTTTGCCCGGGTTGGGCAAAACCACTATATCAGCCGTCAACATATCTGATGGAATGGAGCTCGGGCCCTCAAAGGAATTAAACAGCCTCGTTAGTATGGGAGCTAGGGTGCGGCCAAAGGTTTTATAAAAGCCCGACGAGAAACCATTGGGGCCCGGCGACTTGAGCGGGCGGAGGCGTGCAATAGCAGCTAGAACCTCGTCCACATGAATAGGAGCCTCTAGAGCCTCCGATGTCGTTGGGCAAAGTGGCGTAATGTTGGCCGACATCAAATAGTCATTGACCGCCGTAGGTGATACCCTATCCGCACTGTACAAGGAGGCGTAGAAGGAGCGAAAGGTAGAGGCTACCTGCGTGTCATCCGTAATAGGGTGACCAGACTCATCTCGTAACTCGGTTATTTTCGAGCGTTGAGTCTTTGCTTTTAGAGCGCTTGCCAAGAGGCGTCCGGTACGGTTGCCCCCCACATAATATGTGTGACGGAGACGAAGTGCAGCAAATTCCGCCCTGTCAGTGTCGAGACTGGCCAACTGAGCCCTAGCAGCCTTCAGCTGGCGCCATATTCTCGGGGCACATGTACGACTATGGGCTCTCTCCAGTTCAGCCACTCGAGCTGTGAGGTCCGCCCTTTTTTCTTTGCGAACCTTGGCGTCAGCAGCAGCGATCGCTATCAGTTCCCCCCTAACCACGGCATTCAAGGCTCCCCAAAGAGAGGATATCGAGATCGTAGGGGTGTCATTAGTGGCGAGATAGTCCGAGATGCGTTCTTGAAGTTGTTTGACAACGGCTGGTCTCTGCAGGAGGGGCTCATTGAGCCTCCATAAGCCTGGCTTGCATGGAGACCTGGGCACCCTGAGGATCAGTTCTACTGCATCGTGGTCAGAGAAGGCCGCTGGGGTTATGGAAATCTCGGCAATGTGAGGGATCAGGTCCGAGGCGCCCAAAAAGTGATCTAGATGCGCATAAGTGTGATGTACGTGGGAGTAGAAGGTGTAGCGCGCTGTAGTGGGGTGTGTCGATCTCCAAAGATCTACTATGTCCCTTTCATGCAGCCATAATCTGCCTGTGTCTGAAAGCGCACCAGTGTCACCATAGCGGTGCCCAGATCTGTCCATATTCGTGTCCATGACAAGATTGAGGTCCCCCCCCCAACGATCAACTGAGAGGGAGGTGATTGTAGAGCCTCGGAAAGTGCAGCTTTCAGGAATGTTTCTTGGTTCGCGTTGGGAGCATAAATGGAGCCTATCGTGTACGTGTTATGCCCCACAAGGAAGGTGTGTGTCAGGAGGCGTCCCTTGATCTCCCCTGTTTTGGCTCCCACCCTGCCTCGGAAACGTCGAGACACTAGAATGGCAACTCCCGCCTTCTTAGACGGTAGAGAGGAAAAGAATTGTTGGGGAAAGGCCTGGGAGCGCATCCTGTGCCAATCCTTGGGCAGGAGGTGCGTTTCCTGCAATAAGCAGATGTCAGCCTCCGAATTTTCTAAGAATGAGATGACCGCTCTCCGCTTAATCGGATTGTTGAGGCCTTTGACATTAAGAGATAGTACTTTAAGTGTGTCAGCCATCATGTGAAAATGCGGGAAGAGTCGGGCAAAACAGTGCTGGACGTCTGTGCGCCGGACAAAGTGGGAGTGGCGTTTGAACCCTGTGTGAATCTTCTGGCATACTGGTCCCCACCCTTGCGTCCCGCACCCCACCCCCAGCCCCGGTCCCCTTCCCCTGTCCCCCCCAACTCCAACTCAAAAGGCCCCCCCTAACCCCAACAGAGCAAACCTTCCCAATCCCCCCAGAGCCCCCCTCCGCCCCGACACCTGTCCCCTCCCCCACCCCATAACAACCCCCAGAACCAGAACTAGTTAGAGTCTCGGGCCTAAACGTGTATGACACAGGTCCGTAGAAAGTCATCAATAGGGGTACCATGGTAGCAGCCGACATGGCGGCTCCCCGACCCATCGCCCCGGATGAACGGGGCCAGAAAGAAAAGCCCCATAGTCTACATAGTCTTACTCATCTGCCGCGGTATTGTCCGCCACCTCTTGTACTGCCGCCTCTCGCTCCTGCGCGACTGTGGCCGGGTCCGGTTTCGAGACAGTTCTTGGGGAGCGCCTCCGGCGCACCGTCTGCCAACCATCTCTCGGCCGCTGGGACGAGTCATCCTGCGATCGACGTGGAGATGCGTCTCTGGATCCTGACCCCTCCGGCATCTCAATGTTCAGGAGGGTGCAAGTGTCCCGGAGTGTTCTGAGTTGATGGAGCGTTCCCTTCCATTTAAAGATCAGGCGAAACGGGAGACCCCAAGAGTAGGGTATACCATTGTCTCTCAAGAAGTTTGTCGCTATCCGAAAGGATTTGCGTTTCTGTAGGGTGATGGTGGAAAGGTCCTGAAAAAGAGCCACAGGTACATCACGAAAGTGAATAGGCTGTGCCTTGCGGGCCTCTCGCAGGATGCGTTCCTTGAGGGGAAAGTCCGGGAGGAAGGCCAAGATATCCGGAGGAGGGGCTGGGGCACGACGCGCCAGGCCCACCCTGTGAGCTCGGTCGATTCTTATTGCAAAATCCTGAGGTTCTTCCAAAATCTCTCGGAACAGTTCCTGCAGGTATTCCACCAGGTTGGGCTTTTCTGCGTTGGATGGAACTCCTCGGATTCTTATGTTATTCCGCCTGGAGCGGTTCTCGAGGTCTTCCGAGTGCGATTGCAGGTCCACCTGTTGATCCTGGAGCCGAAGAATCTCCTGCTGCAGCCTCTCCACCTCCATGCTGCGTGACTGATCCGCCTCCTCCACTGAGGCCACCCGCTCGCCCAGGCCGTTCAGGTCCTGACGCAGTTCCCTCTGTTCCCCCGTGAGTTCTTGTTTCAGAGTTTGAAAGTCCTCTCGCAAAGTGTTGAAGAGGGAGGCCAGGAAGGCCTTGGTGATAGGGGCGGAGTCGTCCTCCTGTGTCTGGGGGCTCACTTGAGGCTTCGGGGATGTCGCCGCCTGGGTCTTTTCCCCCATCTGTGCAGCTTTATGTAAGAGGTCCGCAATGTTTCGATTACCTTTGCGGTTGGAATGAGCCATGGCGTCGAATCCAGGAAGCTGCGGATCCAGGCAGAGGGTGAAGGAGGAGCACGAGCAACTCCCCGTGGGGCTCCGGAGTTCGATGCAGGCACCGGTACTGTCGTGGGTCAGGGGGCCAGAGTCGAGCGTTGGCCCTCGGCAGCTAGGCGCAGGCGGGCAGCGGGCTGCGTGTGGAGGCCAAGCAGGCAGGTCCGCAGTGGTCCCAGGGCGGCGTGCTGGATGAGACGATCAGGTATCCACTGACAGCGAGGCCGGGGACCTACCCCCCGTGCACCTGAAGGTGGGGGGCTCCGGTCTAGGGGGTCTGCGCCACCCAGCAGTATCCGTGGGCGTTGGAGGCGCCGACGACCCTCAAATGCGTGTGATGAACCGTCCTTAGGCCAGGAAGGGAGGCAGCAGGCCGGCCGGTAGCTGGTCGCCACCATCAGGGTCAGAGGCAGGACTCGAGGCTATTTGCTGAATCCACGTGCAGAGCGATGTGGTGGCGTGGTGCGAGAGTACACAAAGGTCAGGACCAGTGGTCTCGATGGCCGAGCCAGGCCCCTATGGTCCGAGTCCACGCGGTGGGTCCTCCGACCTCGAGTCCGCAGCAGGCCAGGGGCGGCAGGCGTGAGTCGCCGCGCGGTGGGGCTGAGAAGCTGGGTACCCCGGGAAGATTCGTGAACCACGTCGGCTGCTCAGTTCTTCGTCAGGGTGAGGTCCCCCACCGGGCACCCGGTGTGAAGGAGTCCCAATGGAGGAACCGGCGTCTCCTCGGTGCCGGGGCAAGGGTCCCTTGTCTATGTGGCAATCCAGACAGGGGACGGGGCAGCAGGGCAGAAGGGTGATGAGGGGGGGCCCGGATTCCAATATCGCCGGGGGCCCCAGACGCGCTGGCGGCGTGGTCTGCTTCCGCAAATTAGGGCCCGCGCCGGGGCCTCGAGTATGGCGCAGCCCCCGCAAGAGGATGGGCAGTGGCGAGCAGCGTCCCCGCCCCAAGGTGAAGCTCTCCGCCGGGTCCTGGCTGCCGAATGGGGGCTGGGGCGGGGTGTGCGCCTCGAGCGGGCAGTGGGTGGCACGAGTCAGCCCCGAACAGGCCCGTCCCCGCCGGGAGGGATCCCGGCCGTGCGCCGCGCAGGCCCCGAGCCGGGGACTGGATTAGAGGGGTCCCGCCGGGTTCCTGCGGGAGACCCCAGAGCAGAGATCCCGGGCGTTGGGCGATCGGCCGCGGGCAGGGCACAGGGATCTCTCACCGTCTCTTGTTGTGTCCCTGAGTCGGCGTGCTGGATGCTCCACTCCGCCCGCTCGGTCGAGCAGGGTCACCTCTGCTCCGCCATGATGCCGGGCCTCCCGGGCTCTGCCGCGATGCTCGGAGCAGGGCTCCCGGGCTCTCCACCGCCTCACAAGTCGGCCTGGGGGTTGTCGCGGTGGGGTCCTGCTCTGTGGTGGTGACGGAAGCTGGTTTTGGGGAGTAGTTTTGGCTAATTCAGCGTGCTAAGGGGCAAAGGGCCGGGGAGCCACACAGAGCACGTCCGCTCAGGCCGCCATCGAAGCCACGCCCCCAAACGTTTTATTTTAAAATGCTAAATAAGACAGGAATGAAAACAATGTTGACAAATTGATTTATTCTGAAAAATTTTATGACAAAATGTCTACATTTGGTTTTGAATTTTGGAAAAACAACATTGAAACAAAAACCCTCTGGGGTTCAAAAGACTGGCAGGCACAAGGTCTAGAAGCATTATTTAGAGCCTGCATGATCCCAGAACAGATAATATTCCTGAATGACACAATTCAGCAAACAGCCTGTCTTGGTCTAGCCAAGATAAAAGACTTAAACAAACCGTCTATTCCAAAGCCCATACCTGATAGTAATAGCACTACAGATGTGGAGATAGGCGTATCCCATATTTTACACCAAAACAGAACAAATCCTGATTGGAAAAAATGGTTGATCTGGCCAACAGATACAAATAACTGTCAAGATAGATTCCTGAACAAAACACAGGGGTTTAAACAGACCAGGCCAGACCCTAGATACTCCCAGAAACAACATCCAGGGATAGTTACAACATACAGTGTAGGGAAACTATGCCTCGAATGGCTACAGTAATCCACACTGGCTGAAATTAAGCAACACTTCACTTTATTTAAAGACGCTGCTGACTTGCGTGATTTCATACTGGGACCACGCAAACAGCGGCAAAAACGTTTCATAGCAGCCGGTATATACGCTGCTTACAACGAAGCTTGGAAAGTAACACAAATTGAAACAGCTGAAAAAATACTAGAAATTCATCGTATTGGGGGGCGTGGTCACGGAGGCGACCAAGATGGCCGCTTCGATTGAAGCTCCGCCGTCCGGGCGACCAACCTTCACCATCCTGAGGCTCTGAGGCGGATTTAACCTCGTAGCTCAGCTCCATCCTGCAACTGCGGCGACCCGCTGCCATCCGACGCCGGTTTTGGGTCCGTGGGGGCACCGGAGGGGTGTTTCAGGCGGAGGAGCGAGGCCACCACCCCATCGGCGTCCGCTCTCACTACGCCCGGCCTGCTGGTAGGTGTTGCGCTGGGGGCGCGCCGCTGGTCTGCTCGCGGCTTCTTGTGGCGCTGGGGGCTTGGGGCTGTTTGCTGCGGTCCGGCCTGGGGGGTTGTCGCGCCGTCTCCGGGACTCCGTGACTCACGGTGGCCTTCGGGCCTGAGCAGCGAGGCGGAGCCGGGGCCTTGGGTGACGGCTGCCCCGGGCTGTGCGCGGGGGACGTTCCGACCTGGGTGGCGGGTGGGTGGCGGTGGGTGCCCCGGGGGCTGGCGCTGCTGCACGGCCGAGCGGCCCCACCTTCCCTTGGTGTCCCCCCCGATTCCCACCGGTCACGAGGAGTGAGGGGACGGCTGATAGCGAGGCCCAGTACCTGCAGCCCTGGCCGTACATTTTGACTGTGGATCACGCTACCGCCACTCGACGTATCCTGGCACCCAGGAAAGGCACATTAATAGCTGGCAGTCACGCAGCAACGGACGACTCACTCCTTGCACGCGAGTTGCACTCGGTGCCACCAGACTCAGCTATACCTAGTTGCCATATCCTCGGAGGCGACCTACCCCATTTTGCGCATTCCTCTTGGCCTGCTTGCCCGAGACCCTGACAGTCGCCCTGCTCCTGGCTCCTTGTTTGCTGCCCACACCAGACGGGACTCTGACCACAACGGGGAAAAGAGACCCCAATCAGCGGAAACTCAGTTTTGACAAAACCTCCATACTCACTGCAGACGCCGCTACCGGCTCCTCATCTGACGCCATGCCTCCCCCTCCTCAGGACAACGCCGCTGCATTGGTCACTACCATGATGGCTGAGATGAGGGCTGGGTTCAAGTCTCTCGATGGTAGATTTGACACTTTGGAGCAAAAGCTAGCCGATCTGGGCTCTAAGGTTCAAGTACATGACCGCAGACTGGATGTGGCTGAATCTCGCGTCTCCGACATCGAGGATGCTGGCGCCAAAACGCTGAAGCGCTTTGAACGTGTCGAGAAGATACTGAAAGAGGTCACCATTAAGAATGAGGACTTAGAGGCACGCGGACGACGAAATAACGTTCGCATATTAGGCGTGGCGGAGTCAACCCAGACTGGCCGAATGGACGTCTTTGTGGAGAACCTTCTCATTGAACTGTTTGGCAGGGACCAATTCACTCCAGGCTTTGTGGTGGAGCGGGCCCACCGGTCTTTGGGACCCCGACCGAAACCGGGATTGCCACCACGGCCCATCATCGCAAGGATTATGAACTTCAGGGACCGTGACGCAGCCCTCCGTGCAGCTCGAGAGAAAGGAGAGATAAGGTGGCAGGGCGACTCACTTTAATTCTACCCAGACTTCACCGCCCTGGTGCAAGAAGCGCGGCGAAAGTACACTGGGGTTAAAGCTACTCTGCGTAACCTAGGCCTTAAGTATGGCATGCTTTACCCTGCCCGCCTCAGGGTGGAGGTGGCTGGCAGGGCCCACATATTTGACAATCCGACGGAGGTGCAAGAGTTCTGTCATTCGTATAAAACCAGAGATGCCCAGAATGCGGGCGAATCCAGGGCTCAGTCACCGCTGCAGGGTGACTCTCAGAATAGCGTCGATCTATTCTCCACCTCAGGCCAGGGCTGACACTTGCACTCTCGCAGACGCATCTGCCTCCGCAGCTTGGATGTTTGACACTCTGACTCAGGACTCATTGGATTGATCACTTGAATCTACGACCATGGTCTTGCCCGGAGGACGGGGCGTTACCACCCCCTATGGCGGCTGCCCTTCTATTTGGGGAATTTGTTGATTTCGACGTGGTGGGATGGGGTTCCATTCTGTTTGTTCTATTTGTGAGATGCTATCCTGCCGCCACGATGGGTTGGGTGTTCCTCTGTGGGTTTACTGAGAGGTTGGGTGGGGGGTGGGCTATGGGGATTGTTTGGTTATGTATTTTTTGGAAGTGTCACGAAGTCTTCATAATTCCGAATGTTGTATTGAGCTGCTTATGTCATAGGTCACCTACACTCACTTGTCACTCATGGCTAGGTTAGGACTGCAGGTGGGCCCCTCGGACCTATCATTGATGCCCTGGAATGTAAGGGGATTGAATGACGCCAGGAAATGCAAACAAGTGTTTAATTATATTGCCAGGCATAGGATCGATATAGTCTTCCTGCAAGAGACTCATTTGACTTCAGAGTCCACTTCACAAGTTGGGGTACGCATCGCTTTTTTTCCCACTACACTAGGTATTCCAGGGGAGTGGCTATCTGTATACACAAGCGGGTACCCTTTGTGCTCACTCACTCCGTCCTTGACGGGGAAGGCAGATATGTTATCATCTCGGGGACCCTACTGGGCCACAAGGTCACGCTTGCCGGTATTTATGGTCCTAACACTGACAGCCCTGCCTTTTTCAGTGACTTTCAGCTACGCCTATTGCAATCGGAACCGGATTTGCTGTTGCTTGGTGGTGATTTCAACCTATTTAATTTTTGGAGAGATAGTACTGCAGCCACCCCAGACACCAGGCCTCACTCATGCCCCGTTTTGCGAGACATATGTACACATTTTTCTCTCGTAGACATTGAAGCACAATTACATGCCCCCACCCCTGCTTATACACATTACTCTGGGTTCCATGACACATGGACGAGACTTGACTATTGGCTTATCTCCCCGGAAGTGGTTGGGTGGGTAGACGAACTCCTTACACTTCCCCGTACACTATCAGACCACTCACCTATAGTGCTTAGATTGCGGGTCCCTCGGGCGGGTGGTTACGAGAGGCAATGGCGCTTTCCTGGGAAGGCTTTGTCGGACCCGGTTTTCACTGAGACCATCAGGGACGCCATTGAGGAATACTTTGAACTCAACACAGGCACAGTCGACACCTGGGCTGTCCTATGGGAGGGCTTTAAGGCAACCATCAGGGGAGTTTGCATTGCTACGCACACTGGGGTGCTGCGAACTATACGTGCGACCCTCTCACGGCTTGAACGTGACATAGCGACACTGGAGGCAGAACAACTCCATCTACACACTGCAGAGGGGGACCTTAAGCGCCTACAATTGCTGATGGGGTTTAGGGAGGAAGCGGATAGGGAGCTCAGATTCCTGACTAGAGCACACACTGCTAGGCAGTATGGGGAGGGGGACCGACCTGGCAAGGTACTGGCACAACTACTTCACCCACCACGCGCCTCTTCCTACATCACGACACTCGTGAGCCCGGCGGGAGACACGCTACACACTACCCCCGAGATATGTGATGCATTTTTATCCTACTACACTACACTGTATACATCTACTTTATCTGACGATGCCGCTGACCGTAGTGGTTACCTTAACGAGATCGCATTGGTATACTTGGATAAGTGGATGATTGACTTTCTGGCGGATCCCATTACATCGGATAACGTGGTGGAGGCGATAGACTCCATGACGGGATCCTCAGCCCCGGGGCTGGACGGATTCTCGGACAACTTTTATAAAGCCTATAAGGATTTATTGGTTCCCCGTCTGGTTGGAAATGTATGCTGAAGCATTAGAAACGGGTTGTCTTCCCCCTACACTCAGAGAGGCAGTCATTGTGCTCCTCCCCAAACCGGATAAAGACGCCACTCTCTGCGCTTCCTATCGCCCACTATCTTTACTGAACCTAGACTACAAAATTCTGGCGAAAGTGCTCGCCATCCGACTTTCGCTTTTAATGGAATCCATAATCTCCCCTGCCCAATCAGGCTTTGTACCGCATCGCTCCACTTCTCTTAACCTTCACACCCTTTTCTCCATCTTGCATCGTGTTGACCCTGACGTCCCGGCGGCGGCGATACTGCTAGACGCCGAGAAGGCATTTGACTCTTTAGAATGGCCTTTTTTTATGTCGGTGATGCGCCGTATGGGGATACCTGAATGTTTAGTTAACACGGTGGAGTTATTATATGCTCTCCCGGTGGCTCGCCTACGCCTAAATGGAACGGTCACTGCGCAGTTCCGCCTGGTGCGAGGTACGCAACAGGGCTGTCCCCTGTCGCCGCTCTTGTACATTATTGGCAATGGACCCGTTGGGCCGGCACTTCCAAGAGAAGCATTTACACCGTGGCCTCCAATTTAGGACGGGCCCGCTCTTGATTTCGCTATATGCAGATGACACCATCCTCTATGTCCGACAGCCCCAGACCAATCTTGAACCATTGCTATTAGAAATTACCAGATTTGGCAAGTACTCAGGCCTGCGCATTAACTGGCATAAATACGTAGTATTTCCACTCACGCCCACTACGATTGAGTGCTCGTGTCCCTTCCCCCTCACATGGAGCCGGAACTCTGTAAAATACCTGGTCATCCATGTGCATTTAGACACGGAATCCATTATTAGACCAAACTACGGTACGGCGCTCACAGCCCTAGAGGTGCAGATTGAAAGATGGATTCGACAGCCATTATCCATGGTTGGGCGTATCGCCATCATTAAAATGATAGTACTGCTGCGGTTCTTATACTTATTCAACAATATACCCGTGCCCCTCACGAAAACATTTTTCACACAACTACGCTCACTGTTGTTGAAGCTAATGTGGGGGAATAAGTCGCCGCGAGTGTCCTGGCAAGTACTGACGCTCCCCTATGAACGAGGGGGCCTTGGCGTCCCTGATTTTTATCTTTATTTTCTGGTGGCACAGTGCTCCTACGCGCACCCATGGTTCCACCCAGACGCCCGGATTCCTTATTTGCGGCCGGAGGCCGATTTGGTCTTGCCGGGATCGCTGTCCACCACCCTGCCGTCTGGCTTACCTAGAGACCCTCGAGACATTCAAACGGTCTCGTCGACCTGCTGGGCCTGGGGTAGACTGGGCCACCTTGTTGGCCTTCCTCAACTGTATTCCCCCAGCCTCCTGTTGCCCAACTCCACCTGGCTACCAATTACTGGGGAAACAGTGGTGCAACACACGCTATCCAAATTTCATATTATTACCATTGGGGATTTGTTCCCTGATGGCCATGCGTTCACGCTTACAGAAGATCACCGCTTCCTGGAGCGGACCTTCATGGATTCATTCGTGCTGACCAGGCTGCGCTCCCTCCTGCGAGCATCTTTCTCTTCCTTCCCGCTCCCTCCAGAGGAGATGACTCCCATCACATTCATTATTCAACACACTTCGGGCACTCATTTGGTATCTAAGCTATATCAAATGTGTGGGGATCTCCTCCCCTCCAGGGATCATCTGGTGCGTGCCACCTGGGAGGCGGATTTGGGTAACACCATTATGGATGACCAATGGCATTGGTGCTGCAGAGCGACTAAAGACATTTCTCTTAACAGTAAACACAAACTTCTGCACTTCAAATTTCTACGTAGGCTGTACTTCACCCCAGCGAGAATGCACAGAATAGACTCCTCACGCTCCCATGCTTGCCCCAAGTGCGGCGGCCCATTTGCTGATTTTGCGCACCTTTCATGGTCCTGTCCCGTGCTCCATAGTTATTGGTCCCAGGTCCACGCCACACTCAGCGCCATGCTGCACTTAAACTTGGTTCCGATCCCTGAGATTGCCCTTTTGGGATATATGGCAGAATTCCCGAAAAATGTACGCAAATTGGCTGCGCTCAGTTTCTTATTGGCTAAACGGGAAGTGGCACTGCGGTGGTGTGACAGACGCCCCCCGTTACACAGCTCCTGGCTCCGAAGCTTGGCACAATGCAACACCAATAGTACTGAATACTCGGCCATGGTTCCCTCTGCATCCAGACCTATTGACATCTGGGGTCCATATCGCACATATGTAGCTGGCGCAGTGGATGGTACTCAGCCTCCATCCGCTCCTGCAATGGCACCTGAGGGGATTGGTTGAGGGATGGGGGGAAATGATGCTTATTCAGCTCTTGTTTTTTGTTGCTTGATGTACGGTGTTTCTGCTTCCTCCCTACTGATTATGCAGTGACCTGGGGTGTATTGTACTATTGTTCCACTGCGCTCCTTATCTTCTGTTTTAGTAGTGTCCTTTGACTATGCTCGTACTGCTATGATTTTGTATATGTGACTTTCATGATGACACTTGACGCAGATATATATTGCAACATGTATGCTTCCTTTTTGTTTATGTATTTTTTTGGGAAAATGATAAATAAAGATTTAAAAAAAATAAAAAATTAAAATTGATCGTATTAATTTGGAAAAATCACTTTCTGTAGTGGACAATGGGTTAATGACCCTGTCCTCCAGAATATATTCACTGGACAGCATTGTATCATCTGCTATTGATATAATAGAGCAGGACTTGCTAATGTTACAACATGGTCAGTCCCAATTACGTTCTATTGTACAGCTAGGCTGGACATTGCAAAATCTGCGTTCAGGCTACGTGCCATGGCGTCTAATCAACATAACGTCATTATTCTCTATCTTTAACCTTACTGATAAACAAATCAGTTTGGCACAAAAAGGAGCAGACTATACGATTCTGAGCATTGAAAAACTTGAGAGATTACTATGGACAATGTCAGAAAGACCTGTCATTGAATGGATAATACACGAAACAATTACAATTCCGATAACAACTTTCCAGTTTAAATATTGCCAAGAGTATATACCAGCAGGCCAGTATGAAAGGTTGGGTAAAGGATGCATCAAATCAACCTGGGATTTACCTTCCACACACACATTTTATAGTGAGGGGAAAAAGGCGGTATTCCTTAGTGGTAACAATTGTAAAAAATCACTAAGTGGTACTCTTCTGTGTCAAGGCATTAACTTGCATGGAGCCTGCGAAGGGTCTTCAAATAACCTTTCATGTCACCTGCAAGGCACTCCTGCAAAACAGATAGAGCCATTTTTCAGACAGCTTTCCAACAGCCGTTATGTTCTAATAAGGGACCACAGCTGTTGTGGCATGGTGCCAGGAAAACCTAATCTCATAACCGTCACTTCCAGGGTCATTTGCTGTATGCAAGTATTGTATCCACACAGCAATCCAGACATGGAGGCTGCGTTATGGCCTTCTTTGAATATCTCTTCTATTCGAATTGATACTTTAAGCAGAATGAAATCCATTCTTTTACAGACAACTGTGCCTTTAACCTCGTCCAAAGAGACGTATGATCTGCAAGTTGCAAGGACAGCAGCAGAGATACATTCCCTATTATCAACAAATTGCCCTGTACATTTCATAGAAATGTTAAGCCAAATTTTAAACATGTCTGATGCCAGTGGCATTGCACATGTATTTAAGACAATTTTTTCGGGACTGTTAACACCCTTTGAAATAGTTCTGGGCATTATTCCGAATTTTGTCCATTCTGTATTCGGCGGCCTGCCTCTACTTTTGGGACTTGTAGCAGGAATTTTATTTTTGATCCTTCTGCTCCGATATGGCAAGCCAAGCCACAGACAAAACTCCAGCTACAATGGAAGAGACGATCCTAGCAATACGCTACCGGGACCGCATCACTAAAGTCCTCGGATTAGCCCGGCTAAGAGATCTAAGTGCAACCTGGTTTCTTTCATTCAGACCAATCTGGCAAGATTGCATCTTACCTGTGCTTCGATGTCTGCTATGGGGAGAAGAATGCGTGTTAGACATTTGTCTTACACTACCATCAGCAGTACCGATGGATATAGATACCTTGCTAGGTCCGGTAACGACTCATGCATCGTGTTGTCCCCAGCGGCTACCTATTCTGATGACGGCATTCGTTGAGACTTCACCACTATGAGTAGGTGGCGGTGAGGTACGAGAGGAAAGCAGCGGCAAACAGGTACAACCTTCTGTGAGCATTGCTGATCCTGACATCGACGATAGCAATCATTCTCACATATGCACAATTTAAGCATTTTCGAACTTGGTCGAACTTTCACCTGATGTTGTAGACCAATTTTTTGCAAGCCTGTCTGATATGATGTTCTCCCCTGAACAAAAAGAATAACTTTTAAAACAATGAGCACACAGTGTTCCCTGAATTCGGCCTTCAGTTTTTTGATAAACACAGCAACTGAAAACATTTGGAACTATTTTTCCCCTGAAAGCGAATTTTTTTTTTTCACTTCCAAAATATTTATCTTTTTCTGGCACATGGTACTCTGCTTAAAGTAGAACTATTATTAGAAAACAGAGCTTCTATTTTAGGAACTCTAGAGACAATATTTTACCTCAGCCTCTAGCACATGTACAGCATTTGTATATATATGTGATGGAATGGTCTCGACCTTCTTTTCTGTATTTTGAGCCATTTCATGTGTAATTTTTGCAATTCATTCAGCTGAGATATATTTGCATTTAACTGAATGGTAACACTGCTTGAAAACCGTACAGTACCAATACTCATTTTCGTGTGTTTACCATATACCCTTTCAAATGTGAATTATGTATTTTGGGGTGGGTTGGAAAACACATGCATTGTTATATGTTTACTATTGCTTAGTTTTTAGTAATGATGGACATTAATATGTGGAGTGGGTGTTGTGTTTCTATCTAGGACCCTAATTCGATATTCCCGATTTATGCCCTTGTATGGTTATAATAAATAGTATCCTTATAAAGGCATAAGAATCATATCCATATTTAGTAATAGCCCATGCAGTCAAAATACGGCAAGGCTACTCCCCTAGACTCCTAGAAAGTACAATGCGTTCTTTAAACAAACCAAGCCTCCAGCAGCCCGGGAATTCCCCCTGCTTTTGTTTTGATTTGCACAAGAACTCCTGGAGTCCAGAAAGAACTGTTAGTTCTTAGTGACGTCTTATGTCCAACCTTACGTCAAACCCGGCACCTTTCAGGTATAAATATACCAACGTTGCCTTAAGCAAACACACGGTGGTTTGGAGCAGAGCGGCTATCTACTTGCCCGAAGCCCAGCTGATGCAGAGCTGAAGGAAGCCGACCCTCCCTTTTGACGCACTGATAAAGACGCTGTCTTTTTCTCCAGCCGAGAAAATTCCAGCTCCGGTGTTTCCAGTCACCTTGCGGGTTGCTGGGAGATTGAGTCCTAAGAGAGAGATACAAGACCTCCTACATTCTAGAAACAAGGTACGGAGATGACTAAACCCTTAAGAGAATTATTGATTCAGATTCCTTGGCAAAAACCAACTTAACTTAAACTGCAACTTACGTACTCCTTCCCACGTATTAGGCCTAGGTCAGGTACACCGGGGTAGGCGTATCTTAGAAGTACCAGTTGAGTACGTTAGTCCATGTTTTTATGTATGTATATATTTTATCCATTTTAACCCCTTCGGTGCTCATGACGAGCTCAGCTCGTCATGAGCGTAACCTGCGCTACGCTGATGACGAGCTGAGTTCGTCATGTAACTCTGGTTTTTGTAAATCGCAGCGGAAAAACTGCTAGCGCGCATGCGGTTAAAGTATCATTTTATTTATTTATTTGCTCATTTATAAAGCGCATGAATCGCCCCACATGGGGTATCTCCGCACTACAGACTAGTGAGGTAATGTTAGTTGACTAGAACAAGAATGTTTTCAGCTGCTTCCTGAAGCTAAGATAATTGTGATTTAATCGCAGCGTCTCAGGGAGCTGGTTCCATAACTTGGGCGCAAGATGAGAGAAGGCTCTGCCACCCCATTTTACTTTCTTAAAACGGGGAATAACTAGGAGGCCTTTGCCTTCCGAACGAAGCCTACGTGAGGGCGTATAAACTGTCAATTTGTTTTATAAATATGACGGGCCAAGTTGATGAAGACTCTTGAAGACCAGAACACATATTTTGAAATGGATTCGTTTGCGAACCGGAAGCCAATGTAATTTATGGAGAAGGGGTAAAGAGGGAGTGCCACGAGGGGCATTTGTAACCAGTCGGGCTGCAGTGTTCTGAATCACCTGCAAAGAACGCAGTGCAGAGTCTGTAGCTGAAATGAGAAGTGCATTACTAAAATCCAGCCGGCTCAGGACAAGAGCATGTATCAACGTCTTACGAGTGGTGAGGGGGAGGAAGTGAAAAACCTTCCGCAAAAGGCTAAGAGCATGGAAGCAAGATCGTCTCTTAGATGCTATATGTTCCTCCATGTTTAACTTGTTATCCACAAGAACCCCTAGATTTTTTACAACTGATTTGGGGGTTGGAGCCGCACCTAATTCTTCCGGCCACCAGCTCGGGGACCAGCTGTTAATTGCCTCCGTGAATAGCATAATTTCCGTCTTCGCTGTGTTAAGCTGGAGGAAATTTCGATTCATCCATGTCTTGATTTTAAGCATGCCTTCCGCAAAAAATTCACGGATGTTAGGAGCATTAGTATCATAGGCCAGGAGCAGCTGTGTATCATCTGCGTAGGAGACCGGGATAAACCCAATCTCTCTAAGCAGAGTAGCCAATGGAGCAATGTAAATATTAAAAAGGGTAGGGCTGAGACAGGAGCCCTGCGGGACTCCCTTAGTGACCAAGGTGGTTTGGGCTTTAAATGATATGGCTAAGAAACCATATAAATGCTTTTACAGTATTATTTCATAATACTACTTTAACTGTACACACTTTACTTAATGATAAGTATTGCAATAGTGGCAATTCATTTCTCTTGCATGAGAAAGAAGACTGCTCAATAAATAACACCTTTTATTGAAAACGCCGTCTCTCTATTTCTCTGCACTCTGGTGAAATTAAGTACGCACGATTGACTGAGTGAAATAGTTGTCTATTGTTTTCACACGACTCTAGAGATACACTCTTTATTCTGAGGGAGCAAAGTTGTCATGTTTATGCGGTTGTCAGAAGCTAATCCCTTCTTGTCTAAATCAGACGAGTTAACTCTTTCCTGAACATTCGAGAAAGTTTCTAGTGACCTCTGAGCTAGCTGGCAAAACTAATTAAGTCTCATATAGTCAGTAGAGACCTACTCGACCTCAGTCCTATGTCTACACTGCTGTTTATATTATTCCAATGCGCAGAGCCTATTGGGAATATAGGAACTACACTACACTTCCAACAAACATTCCCCCCTCCAAATACGATCTATATTAGTAGGTGTGCCCTATACAATCCTTTACAAGTGTAACTGTACATACCAAGCTGACAATTATGATTGCTTTACATGTCTTGTTCGCTTTGTAGGTCAATACCACCCGATCTCAGCCAACTAGCAAAGAGCTCCCATGTGTCAGTAGGTCTAGATCTGCTCGGCATTAGCTCCTAAAAGTGGGACAGTTGATCCTTGCAATATGTGACAGTCTTTAACCATTCAGCTTTTGTAGGAGGATTTTGTTTCTTCTAGTGTATGACCACCTGTCGTTTCGCCAGCAACAGTAACATGGCTGTGAGTTTACGGTGACCTTTCGGCACCTCCTGTACATATCCTAGTAGCGCTATCAGAGGAGTAATAGATAACTGACTGTTGGTTATACTGCTAATGTGTCTAAAAATTTCCAACGAATATCGTGCTATTGATCTGCAGTCCCAAGCCAGATGAGAAAACATGTCGCTCTGGTCTCCACATCTCCAGCATCTCGCATCCGGGTGCAAGCCCATGCGGTGCAATTGAGGTGGGGTGCGATACACTCTGTGTAGGAAATTAAAGTGAATAAGTCGCAGTCTATAATTCGGAGAGAGGTGCTTCAGTTGGGAACAGCAGAACTTCCATTGTTTGTCTGTGATGATGAGATCGGTGTCCCTCTCCCATTCCGCCTTTGGTTGTGGTGTGAACAATTGGGGATTCCCCCTGTGTATTACTGTAAATGTGCGTTATCAGTTTATGGGGAGATGGATTGCATAAAACATTCCTCAATGCAGGCAGTGTAGGTGGCAACTGGGAAATCTTCATATCTAGCCCGGCACGCCACCCTAATTTGATAATATAATAACATCTGACGCCGTAGGTGTTTGTGGATTGCATATCTGTTGAAGTGTTAAAAATGTGCCATCTGGGAAAAGATCGCCTCCCTTCTCAAATTTTTTTGGGACTTCGCTCTCATTTTGGTTGCCTTATCTAGTAACGGGGCAAGAAGAGGATTACCACCTATAGGCATGGACGGTGCATATAAGACCTTCTGGCTTGCCCTCTTCGCTATTGCTTTCCATGCCTACCACAATGTCTCTATTGTGTCTATTTCCAGGTGGGGTCGCTTAATCATTACATGCTTTAACAGGCTTTTTGAGCAAGAGCTGTTTGGCTGAAATGACAATTGTTCCCTTATTTCCTGTACCGCCTGCTATTTTTTCATTAATTGCACATAATAGAAATAGTCCTTCTGGAATGTTGTGTTTTATTTTACCACTCCAAATATGACACAAAGTTAAACCTTTACTCATAAAGCATGTTTGATTTGTTGTAAATCTGTTCACTGGTTTTTTAAAAGGGTGCTCAAGTTGCCTTCGTGGATCCAAAATTATATAAAATACTTAATTGTGATTGACTGCTGGAGCTTTTTCTCCTGGCTGCTATTTCAGTACTGTGGGTCCTTAGATGAGGGCAAAATGTGATTGGCTGGCTCAAACATCATTAGAAAAGTTGGGTCCACAAACAGAAGGTGCCTAGATTAGGACCTTGAGTCCTGCAAATTAGAATGATTTGGGCTCATAAGGAGGCAGGGAATGGAAACCCTGGCCCATGCAGAATAGTCCAAAGGAACCACACTAGTTTTTAAGAATAAAAAAATATATATTTTTGGCATGGATCAGCATAACGACCATGGGACCCAGGGAGTGTGGGTCTGCGGTACACAGCAAGCTTCTCAACCATAGTTTTGTAGGCCCATGCAAGCGTAATTTGCAGGTACTAGGTCTGCATTACCAGTTTCCATACCACGGTACAAACATTAGTGAATGCTTTGTTCGAGGTAAAGCGATACCTTGGTAGAAAAGCTTGCCAGTTGGTCCAGTCCAGAAACCATGTGCAACAAAGATGTATGGTTGCATGTGCAGGCTCTGCTCCAACTCTACTGTGCATGGTCGCAGGCCTCAACTGCAGAAAGGTGGCCAGAATCTGTGGCCAGCCTTCTCCTTCACACACCCTAAGACAGGGTGCTGTGCAGAGATTGGTTGATGTGAGAGGAGGGTTAGGTGTATGCTACACTTAGGCTATGATCCAAAAACAAAGAAGTTCACTTGTGAAATCAAGGTTAAAGTGACTTTATAGTAAGGTTTGCTAATAATATATTAGCATATTTTGAATAAAACAAAAAAACTGGGAAAAAACAAAGGTTAAAGTGATGTTATATTTAGGTGATGAAATGTGATATGAACTTAAGTTTAAAAAAAGAAAACCAATTGAAATGTGCCTGTTCTAGTTTAGTGAACTAACTAACTTGAGGGTATAGTTTAGGGAACTATCTAATACTTTTGTTATTGTGAAACAAAGTTTTCATATATGTCAACTAGTGGTGGCTAAGATAGAATTCCTGTTGTTGATTCTAACGAACACCAGCACCTGTAAAACATAACATAAGCTGTTGATTTAGAAAATAGTTCACTTTTCTGTTGTTATTTTATGTTCAATTTGTGATGCCACGGACAGATCTCAAACAATTCAGAAAACCCATCAATTTGACTTCTATGACCAAAGAGCTGAAAAAATCCTTGCCATGAAGATCAAGGAGTCAACCTGTGTTGAATTTTAAATCATGTCGTTGCCAACTAAAAACAAAATCAGATTTTTCTGGAATCAACTGGTTATGAACTCATTTGGGTAGATTACTTCTCACCCTTTTAAGTGCACAAATGTCTGGATTGAGGAGACCATCAAGTAAATCTGTGTGTTATCTCCATATTACTAAATAGCCACGCCTACCTTTTCCATCGGGATTCTTAATGTGCAGATTGAACAATATACTCATTAAAACCAATACTGAAGAACACTACAAGGCAGGGATGAGTGTTGTCCTTAGCTCTTACAGTTGCTTATGTTTATTTATTTAAAGAGTTTTATATAGCGCTGGCTAGACCCGAAGGTATCAGAGCGCTTTACATGAGAATCAACAATGTTACAGAAAAAGATCAACAATTACACAATGAATCACAAAATTATCAATACAATTAGGAGAGGAGAGGAAGGAAAGAGTAAAGTAGTGGAGAGGGCAGGGGAGGTGAGAAAGGGAGGATAAGGGAAGAGACAAACAAGGAGAGACTAAAAGGAAGTCTGTTGAGAGACCGACTGGGTAGGTGACGACCGAGGAGGGAATCCACAGTCCATCTCCCCTATAGCTAAACCAGGTAGCTATGTATGTGTTATCAGGAAGGGAGCTACCCAGTTCAGGACCACTAATGCATGTGTGATTTTCAAGGGGCCAGACTAGCCTACTGTAATGGACTGTATTGATAGCCACCGACCAATTAGGATGGATGAGGAGGCAAGCTTCACCAACATACATTGTATGTTGTCCAACATTTCGAGTGTTTGTTTCTCTTCTGCAGCCTTTTCAAAATCCACAATGTTAGGGTGCGAATCATTTCTTGAATAGCCAGATTAGTTAAGGGGAGCTAAACATGGAGAGACGCCAAAGGGTGGCAGATGGTTAGGATGATATGGTCCTTCATACTGGGGAATAGCAAAAGGACAGAAGATGCAGTGTGTTGAACAGACACCTTCAGGTGAAAGAAGAAAGATGCATTATTGAAAGACAATACATAGATGAGAAAGATATGTATTTATGAATTACAATGCAGTGATAAAGAAAAAAGGCAATCCAGGATGGTAAAAGGAGTCAATAGAAAACGAGAAAGAGTGTGATTGCCAAATCTGTCCCACAGGCTGGAGACCTTATTTATTTAAAAGGTTTTATATAGCGCTGGCTAGACCCGGAGGTATCAGAGCGCTTTACATGAGCATCAGATCATAGTTACAGGTTACATTGTTACAAAGGTTACACAGTTATTAGAACATAGCAACATAGTTACTTGTAAGGTCAAGATAAACAATAAGAACAAATACGTAAGGGGAAAAGCAGGCAAGGGGAAATATTCAGGGGAGGGGGGAGGAGCTGGGGAAGTAGACAGGAAATGAAGGTGGGAAAGGGGAGGGTGAAGGACATCGCATGGGAAGAGGAGGGGAAGGGCGACGGGGACACAAACCAGTAGACGAGTCAATGCACGTCCAAAGTCCAGTAAGCTGTGATCCCAGGGGAAGTAGTATCACTTCCCTATCTCTGTTGCAGGAGGCTCCCTTTACGAAGTGTAACACAGAGAGCCACTAAGCTAGACATATACAATAAGAGTAAAATGCAGCACTAGGGAGCATTCACATACAGTGGACAGTAAAAACATCTCTCTAACATTTGCAGGAGTAGCTGTTCACAACTGAGGAAACAGAGGCCAGTAGCACATCCCTTGAGGTAGAAGGCAGATGTGCAACACCAGACTTAAACCAACAGTGTACTATTCCACTCATGTATTTATTGGCCTCTCACAATATTTAGCCTATGAATTAAACTCTGATAATTAAAGGTGAGCAAAGAGGTGAATAAATGCGGAGAATGATAATGTCCAACAAAGGCTGATACAACTGAAGGAGCAGAAGATGTCAACAAGTTCCTTTGAGGAAGGTCACAAAGGACAGCAAACACAATTGTCTGTTTAAAAGGCTACTGTATATGATAAGTCTGAGCTTCCATACTTTGTCACAACCAAGTTCAATGATAATACAATTCAAACTAACTTTAAATATCTACATGACTTACAACTTCCCCCTTCCTTAATAAACTAACTATCTTGTGTCTAATAATATTTGCACCTATCAATCAGCATGCCAGACTTGGTGGTCCCAGCTTGCAATGTAAAGCTGTCTTGCTCTCCCCAAGTCCTTCTCCTCAACACCATACATACGGGGGTGCCTTCCATTATTTCCTCAGAAATGTGGCCAACGTGTCTCGAGAAACTAGTCTAGCCTTTAAATACAAGTGTTCTATTTCCATTTTTTTTAAAACAAAAATCCAAACTCTTCAAGGGCTCTTGGAAATAGGATACATTGACCGTTCAAAAATGAATTGCCATGTGCAAGTAGTTACCCCTACTCAAGACCCTGATATGACAAACACTCCTGTGAACCTCACATCTTCCAAATCCATTAACAAATAAAACATATTTCAAATTTGATGACATTTGGAATTGGATGATGGTACTCACAGGCACCAAAGCAAACGTATATCCACCACTACGCCTTCCAGCAGTTTGCAGCTCACGACTGATGACCTTTATGTCTCTCTGACCAATCTAGAAGGGGGATTCCATTGCTGTTGTCCTTACGGCTGACCTAGGCCATACTATCTCTTTAAATGTGAAAGACAGGGTAATCACTTTTGCTTGAACCCCTTTTTTTCTGTCACAGCCAACGAAATAGTATAGGATTATTAGGTGCATTCCTGTACTGGCAGTCAACCAAACAAGTTAGGTATCTTGAGAGGAGCAAAAAAAGTCAAATGCCTGCCGCTTGTCAAACAACATTGTGGTAATTATAAGGATATTGTCTTTACTGTGTGTATTGTTTAGAGCAATTCTCAGACAGATGTGCACCACGGCCTACTAGAATGGTACTATTTGAACAAGTACATTATGGATATGTTAGCACTACCAAGATACTATAACCAATGCCACACAATCTTTTTTTGTGTCGTAATTCTTTTATTGAGTTAACATTTAAAATAAGGTAGCAATGCAATAAAGGCAGTAGTAAACAACACTGAGTGGTAGAATAATAAATGGGAGGGGGAGTGGTGGTAAGGCAAGGAGACGGGTGTGTGGGGGTGAATGGGAGCGGTGGGAATGGCAAAGGGGAGGATACAGGTTGCTAGCAGGGATATTACTCCCAGCCTTTCACCCTATTGCTGGACACCCAGGCAGCAGCTGCAGTGTGGGTAGCTGCAAACAATTCTCTTAGTGTCTTTAGCAGTGGGGCCCAGGGGCCGATGTACCTCGGGGGAGTGTGGATATCTTTAGGGACCCGCTGCGTGAATTCGGAAGGGGGAGGGTAGAGTGCGAAGGTGAGAGGCTATCACCCATGCTGTGGGGTGAGGTGGGTCATAGGCCCTAAACCATGATGAGTGTGCCGCAGCGGGGGGGATGTGTTGCAGTGGTGGTGAATTGGGGGTCTCGGGGAGGGGGCTGGGGGAATCCTAGGCCATTGTCTGTTCGGGTGTACAGCACCCTCAGGGGAGGACAGCACGATGGATCGGGGATATGCGGTAGGAGGAACCCATGCAGGGCGTCTTTCTTTCAATGTGCCTATGAAAAAAGGAGGGGGGAGAGAAACTGGGTAGGGATTTGATAGGGGGAGGAGGGAGACCCTTGGCCTGGGAGGGGAGGCGGGCACCTCAGGGGGGTGGGGTTCGGTGAAGAGATGTGCATGGAGGAGGAGAAGCGGATAAGGAGAGAGAGGAAAGGGTAAATCAGAACAGGGTGGTGGAAGAGGGATGAAGGGGAGGGGAGGTAGACGGGAGGGGGCTGGGGTGAGTATGAGGGTGATGAGTAGTACCAGGGGAGAAGGGGGGACCTGACAGCACGTGGGTGGCACGGCCCAGGTGGGTGTGTTGGGGACCAAGGGGAGGGGAATAGATAGCTATCAATCTCCACACATAACAACGTCTGCACCTGTGAGGAAAGGGGAGGGAGGAGGTGGTGTTGACCCGATCTACCTTAGGGGCCATCATGTAGGAAGGGGGCACATGTCTGGGTGAACACCTCTGCCTGGTCCTGCATATCGTGGAGAACATGTTCATGGGATGCCATCTGTCGGATTTCCACCATCCAGGGTTCTTGAGAGGGGGGTGCAGGCAAATGCCACTGGAGAAGGATGCAGAGCTTGGCGGTGGACCGCGCCATGTGATGGAGGCGGCGTTGCAGCCTGACAGGTCAGGGAAACCTCTGAGGTGGTGCAGGAGAATGACAGAGGGCGTGCAGGGACGTTGGAGAGGCATGGATGCCCCCGGCGTGGGCCCATAAGGGCCGGATTGAGGGGCAGTCGCATAGGAAGTGGGTGAGGGCACCTCCAGCAGTTCAAGTGGGGCAGGAGGCCAGCCCTTTCCAGCCTTTGCGGAGTCCAGGGCCTCTCGTAGAGCATGTTAAACAGGTAGAATTTCAAGCAGGCTTCCTGGGCACCCCTGACGGTGATGCACCGTTACATCGCAACTTTTACAACGGGAGTCTTTTACAACGGAACTTTTACAACGCAGGATCCATTACATCGGATGCCATTACAACGCATGGCATTACATAGCAGATGCTATTACAACGCATGGCATTACATCGTAAGTATAGGTAAGTATTTAATTTTTTTAAATTTTATTAATATTATTTATAATTAAATATATTTATTTATGTTTTTTAATATTATTAATTTATTATTTATTATATTAATTAAAGTAATTTTTAAAATAAGTACAGGTGTACAGGGGTGTTTTTAGGTTTCAGGGTAGGGTTTGGGTTTTGGGGTACAGGGGTGTTTTTAGGTTTCAGGGTAGGGTTTGGGTTTTGGGGTACAGGGGTGTTTTTAGGTTTCAGGGCAGGGTTTGGGTTTTGGGGTACAGGGGTGTTTTTAGGTTTCAGGGCAGGGTTTGGGTTTTGGGGTACAGGGGTGTTTTTAGGTTTCAGGGCAGGGTTTGGGTTTTGGGGTACAGGGGTGTTTTTAGGTTTCAGGGCAGGGTTTGGGTTTTGGGGTACAGGGGTGTTTTTAGGTTTCAGGGTAGGGTTTGGGTTTTGGGGTACAGGGGTGTTTTTAGGTTTCAGGGCAGGGTTTGGGTTTTGGGGTACAGGGGTGTTTTTAGGTTTCAGGGCAGGGTTTGGGTTTTGGGGTACAGGGGTGTTTTTAGGTTATATTAAATTAATTATATTATATTAATTACATTTATTAATTAAAATAATTAAATAAATTATTTTAATTAATTTAATTTAATTACAATTAAAAAAATATTTAAATTAAATTAATTTCATTATATTAATTAAATAAAATTAATTACAATTTTTGTTAAAATTAATTTAAATAAATAGATTTAAATTTATTAAATAAAATTAATTACTATTTTAAAATGTATTTTAATTCAATTAATTAAATTAAATTAATTAAATTAACTTAATTACATTTTTTATACTTACCTATACTTACGATGTAATGCCATGCGTTGTAATAGCATCTGCTATGTAATGCCATGCGTTGTAATGGCATCCGATGTAATGGATCCTGCGTTGTAAAAATTCCGATGTAACGGAATGCGTTGTAAAAAACCGCGATGTAGTGACACCAATCCCCCCTGACTAGGGCTTCCAGGATATTAGGCCAGTCCTCTTCCTCAATGGCAATCTGAAGGCGGTCCTGCCACTTGGTGCGGAGTCTATGAGAGAGGGGTTGGGAGAAGAGGTGACTTGTGATTGTCCTGTAAAGCCCTGACATTAAGACCCAATGGCGGCCCCACGTGGGCAAGTATTCCACAACCAGTGGCTGGAGGCTGAACTCCTCCTTCAGGCGGTTCAAAGGCTTCAGGTCATGGTCCAGCAGCGCCTAGTGCAAGGTGCGCATGCCCGCTTCTGCCCAGTATGGCTTGTGAAAGACCTGGCCATTGATGCGGATGCAGTCATTGCCCCCACTGCAGCACCCTGGTATGCAGTCGGTGGTCCACTCCGAAGAGGCAATGGGCATGATGCCAGGGTTTGGAAGTGGCTTGCAACACAGTTTGTGGAGGAGATGATTGGTGAGCATGGTCTCCATAGAGGCAGAGTCCGTCACTGCACACAAGGAGTGATCGTTCTATGTGAACATATTGCAGGGGGGCTGGGGTGTACAGGAGTAAATAGGCAAGTTTGGAAAGGTCCAGGACCAGAGCATAGTGCTCCACCAACGGCAGGCCCAGACCACAGCAGGAGCAGCGCACCATAAGTTTGGACACAGCATGGGTCGAGTGAATCACCACACGAAGGCCCGAATCCGGGAGTTGGCAGGGTGGAGTGTGGCCTGGGGTACTGTGATGGGGAGCATGCTGAGTGCATAGGTAAATCGCGGTAGCATGACTTTCCGCACTGCCTATAACCTGCCCCATAGAGAGAATCCCAGAAGAGAATATTTGTCAAAGTTCCGCTTCATCTGTGACCATCCTGGCTAGACCCCTGTTGACCAGGTTCCCCAAGCACTCGATCCAAAAGGCTTGCCAGCGGAAGAGGTATCTGTGAATTGCTCCATTCGTGGTGCAGGTTGACAGTGGGAGGGCCTCACTCTTGTCCCAGTTCACTTTGTACTCAGACAGGACACCAAAGTCATCAGTAATTTCCAGCAATGCTGGCAGGGAGCTGCGGAGATGTCATTGGCATATATTTACACTTTAGCGAGGCCTCCCGTGATAGGGATGCTGGCTACAAGGGGAGAGCTGTGATGGTGGAGGCCAAGGGTTCCATTGCCAGAAGGAATAAGAGTGAGGAGAGTGGATAACCTTGGTGGGTGCCCCTCCAGATCTGGAAGGGGTCCCTGATGAACCCTCCACAATCGACCTGGGCCGTCGGGCAATCATACAGAAGCCGCACCTTGGAGATAAATTGGTCCCCCAATTTGAACCACTCCATGGTGGCAAAGAGTTAGCCCCATTCAATGCATTCAAACGGCTTCTAGGCACCCAGGGGGAGAGTCAACGCCTCCTCTGGGAGGTCCCTGGCTGCCCAGAGGGTATTGGTCAATGTATGAAGATGGTTCTTGAAAGAGCGGCCCGGCATGGACCCAACTTGCGCATTATGGATGAGGGAGAGGAGGATCTTGCTTAAGCGTGACACCAATATGCTGACGAGGATCTAAATTTCAATGTTCAGGAGAGATATAGGCCGGTGGCTGTCGCATAGCAATGTGTCCTCTTCGGGTTTGGGGAGGACCTCGATCACTGCCCTATTAGAGAGGGATCCTCCTGGAAGTGCTCATAAAGGGGGCAGGGGCGGTTCGCTTTATTTGGCATAAGAGCGCCACCCCTATCTTTATTTTGCTGTCCTTTTCTGCCATAAATTAAATTTTGTAAAACGTACTTGTAAAGAAAGACGCACACACTTAAATTTAGTACTTGTGGTCACAGTACTCGTAACCAGGGCCGGACTGGGAATCAAAACTGCCCTTGTCAAAAGTACTCGGCACCCCTCCCCCTTCCCTCGTGGGGGGGGTCGGGATGCCGACAAGCTTTTTCCAGGGCCGGTTTTCGGCCGATTTTGTTACAGGGCCGATTTTGCAGCTATGCCCAAAACCCGCCCCCACACGTGCGGCGCACCGGGGGATTGCCCGGTGCCCGCTACGGCCAGTCCGGCCCTGATCGTAACACATACACCCACACACACACACAACTTAACATACTTCTTACTCACAGGCAGCACTCAGCATTTGTCACAGACAGTCACTGGAGAATGGAACGCATGCTCACTTTGCGCAGTCTTTCCTCTCAGGCTGCTATCAAACAAACTGCCGGGCTGATGACCTCGCATCTCTGAGGTCTGTGAGGTCATCGGGCCAGCATAGCAATAGCCTTGGGGGCTGATCTCCACCCCTTGAGGACATTTTAATACAGTTTGCGCTTTAGGCTGAAGCCCTGCAGCGGCAGGGGCTTCACGTCAGTCAAGGTGTGGAACCATGCCATTGACTCCACCCTTCCCTAACTCATCACAGGGTGGGGTGGGTTCAGGGGGCCTCATTGACCCACCGCACTCTGACGAGTTGGTGAAGGATGGGGTTGGAGGATACAGGACGATGCTGAGCACTGGATTGAGATTCTGCGCAGTGTATCAGCTCGAGTTTTGGTGACCCACTGCGCAGAATCTAGTTCATAGCTCTCCACGCTTTCAAAGTTTGCTGCAATGAAATCCTGCTGATTAGACTCTGCAAGAAGGCAGTTTATTTTATACACTCCGTCTTGTGACTGAATCGCAGGCTGCTTGAGCTGAGTGAATCTTCAAATTAAAAGCAGCCCTGCGAAGTTTTCTGTTTACTCATGTGCGATATTTCCAGATCTAATGTGTGATGTGCGACACCTTCTATGCCACTTTATAGCAAAGGTAATCACTCACTGGCACAGCACAAAGGAAATCCTCAAAAATTGCAGGTCCATAATCTATAAATGCAATGAAGAGGAATTCCCTCAGTGACAGCAGGAATAACTGCAGCCGTGCAATTGCCTCCATGTAAAATGGTTCGAGCAGGAATCTGCCATTGTGCTGCATCTGTGCCAAAACTTTGTTCATCATTCTTGAGAGCACTGGAAGCCCATTCTTGTTTACGAATAGAGCTCCTTCCCAACAAATGCCTGGAGCATTCCTTCCTTTTGTCCTATAGAGTCCTGCACAACTTGTTCTATTCTTGCCAGTTCTGGACACAACCTCTGTCATCGCTTCTCTCTGCAGCACACCCTTCTTGTCATTCAGACTCCTTTAAGCCTCTATCCTGAGTGATGTCGTGCTAATTTTTCCTGATATTTCCAGAACTTTGTTCTTCTGTATGTAATGGTTTGCAGTGCCTCCCTTATTCCAGGCTTCCACCGCGTTTCTGGTTCCTATGCTCCTGCATTGCTTCAACCCTTTCAGTTCCATGCAGTTGTCCCTCACTTCAGGCTCCCATTTCACTTGTCTGTATCTGAGTTCAACCAGCCATTTCTTTCTTCGAGTCTCTTGCAGCAAGCACATGCCTTCCAAGGCTCCGGAAGCACATAACTTCTTCTGGAACTACTATCCTTCAGGATGCTGCAGCACTCCTGCTCCAAGTTACTGCACCTCTCTCAGGTTCCTGTAACTCTTCCCACCCTTAAAGCTCGTGCTACACTACTCTCGCACTTGACTCCTGAAGCTTCTTACTTCAGGTCTGCATCTTTAAGAAGCTTCCTATGCACTTTGCTCCTTCAGGTTCCTGCAATGCTTGCATTTTGCCTGCTTATTGTAACCCTTCCACCAAACTCTTGCGGTGCTGCTTGCCCTGCAGTAGTCCCCTACTTATAGGTTCCTGCATCTAGCTCCTCCTTCCAGGCTCCTATTGTACTTCCATCGCTCCAGGTTCCTGCAAGGTGCTACTACATCTAGCCTATCCATTCTCTCTAAGGTCCTACTACAACGCTTCCATCTATTCAAGTTTCTGCACCCGTGATGTACCCGCAGGTTCCTGCAGAACTTCAGATACTGTGGAACAGATTTCCTTCAAGCTCTCAATTCAGTGTCCCACCAGCTTCTTCTTTCAGCACATCCTCCTTATGTTCTTTTCAAGGCACTCTCTTTAACCACAGATGTCCACAGATGTCATCCATGCACAGTCTGTGTTCAGTCTGCTCTCCTAATCCTTCAGTAGCAGAAGCGTACATACAATAGTGTAGTGGCACGGGGCCCAGATTTCCACTGAATTTTTTGTTATCTCTGTATTTTACTATTCATCTAGCAGAGTGGTGACCCATGTTGCTTGCCTCCATTATCACCCTTCCTTGAAACCTCTCCCAAACACCCCTCAGGACAGTTGCGCTTGCTCAGGCAAAGTCATGCCTTCATTTTAAGCCTCACCAATTTCAAACTTCACCAACCGTCACTGGAAGGGAGTCTATCACATGCTCCTCCAACCACTGGTAAAATTCAACTGGGAAGCAGTCTTACCCCGGGGTTTTGTGATAGTGTAGCTTGGAGATGTCCACCGCAACCTCCTCCTTACTAATGTACCCCGCTAGGTGGTCACGGCTGTTGTGGTAGATCAACCTTCTCAGGGAATGTGGTTACCTGATCCTAACTCACTAATGCCTTTGGTGTATATAGTGTTTCATAGAACGACGCACACTTGTTGACGATAGCCTGCGGCAAGATGAGCATCTCCCTGCCTGGATTGCCGGAATAGCCATCGACACCTACCGTTGTTGCTACTGGGCTGGCAACAGGTGGTCTGTCTTCTTCCCCTTTTCGTAGTGCGTCCCCTTCAAGCATTGGAGGGCATACCCAGCTTTGGAGGTGTAGAGACAATTGAGTGCCATGCTGGCCTGCTCCAGGTGACAGTGGGGTGGAAAGAGTAGAGGCAGATAAGGGTGGTGATCTTTATCCCCAACTCCGCTCGGCGGGGAGAAGCCTGTTTATTGGTCCCTCAGTAGTTGGAGAGTATGATTGCCATCACAGCCACCCAGAGCACCCTGCGGGAGTTCATGGAGTGCTTATTTATTGAATTGTTTTTACTGGTTTTATATTGAAATACTGTGGTTTTATGTGCGCTTTTATGACTTAATTGTCGAATAAAGTATGATGATTGCTTGTTGTCTGTCAGGTATGCCAAGACATGAGCCCGCAGTTGAGACTTTCCCTGGGGGAGTGGTATCTTGGTACATTCAGATGCCATGGTTTGTGAGCCCGGGGAGGACAGGTACGCATCTAATGACAGTAGGACCGGAGATTGGTCGGGCCACAGAGTGGGAGATGGGGAAGTTGTCTAGCCTGGATTGCGTGCATTAACAAGAAGGTATATTCCTTGTCCATTGGATAGCAGAGATGCCAAAGATCGAAGAGGCCATAGTCGGAGGTGACATCCCCAGCAGGGCCCTGTCTACATCATTTCCCCTATCCAGGGGGCCCATCCTGTCCAGAACCTCGTCATGGGCAAGGTTCCAATCCCCTCCGATTACATACTTAGACCCACCTCCTTGTGGAAATTAGCACTTCAGATGGAGAAAGAAAGGGCATTTGTCCCCCGTCGGCATATACACAGAGCCCACACACAGGGACCTATCCCCCACTTCAGCTTGCCAAATGCATATCGGCCGTCCGGGTTGGACCATGTCTTCACGACCGTGACAGGCAATGATTGGCGGAGGAGTATCTCTCCCCCACACACATGCTGTAGACTGTTTTGGGTGGTGAATGCCTCAGAAGCGCTTCTGTGTATCAATTTGCCCACCCAGTCACTGTACAGTTTGTCGGCCTCTAGGCCACCCAAGTGCGTCTCATGGTAGACAGTGCCAGCACAAGTTGCTTTGGAGACTCAGAAAGAGTGTCCGAGTGACCATCCCCCGACCGCGGGAAGTTTCCCTCTATATAAGTTGTAGACACAGTTGCATCTACAACACGTACATGTCCAAATATGTTCACTTAAGAAGAAAGGTAAGTACACTACTTGCCCCGGCATGTAACCTCAATCCAATGTGCATTCCTGAAGAAAGCCCATAGACCTGATTAGGCACACACGGGATAAAACATGTCGACCACTCACAGACAGGTGCGATAATACAGTAATCCTTCTAGCACCGCACCATCACTTTATTTTTAACCTTTGTCCCATCTACGACATAATAAACATTGGATCGACAGATGCAGGCAATTTTAAGGACACTGCACTTTCACATTCTCTTTCCCTAATCACTACTGTCAATACCAGTTGGTCCTCCTCCGGGTGGAGGTAAGCAGAGTTCGAGACCCAATGATGATGCTTTTCACGTAACCATCCCTGCGTAAAAACAAGATATACTGCACATAAAGTTCATTTGTGAATGAGGATTTTTTAAGACGATCAGGAACCCTGACCCTAGTAATACACAGAACAATTGTCTTTTGATTATATCTCTCCTGTAGGAGAGCCACATCCGCTCCTTTGGCCTACAGGTACAAGACCACCCTTTTCCCTGAAGTAGGGCTTGAAGTGACTGATGTTCCAGGAGAGAACACAGAGAGGCTGGAGTGTGCGCGGTGCAGGAGAAGTCATGTGGAGTCCAAAGTCCCACGGGGCATCAGCAATTGTGTGTGGGGGGGGGGGGTTGCAAGGGTGGCTGACTAAATCCAGGTGGGGGGGGGGGGGTGCAATGGGGTGAAGCAGGCAGCAGGCATTGTATGCCGTCAGAGGGCCGGGCTGGGGCAGGGTGGTGGGGGAGATGTGTAAAGTAAACGGGAAGGAGTGGGGCTAGAGAGGTGTGGAAAGAGAGGTGTGGAACAGAGAGGCAGGGGAGCTGGGCATGTAGAGGGGGTGTCTACTGGCAGACAGCAGCTGGGCAGAGTGGAAGATTTAGAAGTGTGTGTCAGGAGAGGGAAGGGTGGGGTGGGGTGGGAGGTGTAAGGAGGGAGTTGATGGGTGGGTGGGTTGTATGAGAGGAGCACAGGGTAGAGCAGTGTGCCAGGGTTTCTAAACTTTGTGATGTGGGTCTAGCTTGTTTGGAGGGTACACAATAGTGCAGGTGTGAATGCATGATGGACAAGAGCTGATCAAGGGCTCGAGGGTCCCCGTGTGTAGCATGGGATGAGGACCCGCTGCATCCGCTGGGCAGCGTGTCACCTAAGGCAATGCCATAGGCAGGGTGGGCAGTGAAGAATCAGTGCATCGACATGTATGGAGCCCCACATTAACCAGACGCAAGATGCACGCAGGCAGCATGGGTGCGCAGGGGTGATGAATAGCAGAGAGTAGCAGTATGCCATCCTCCGGCCAAGGGGTCAGCACAGTGGCATGTGCATTGATCGGGCAAAGAGACAACACAGGGAGCATGCAACAGTTTAAACACATTGCCAGCAAACAAGAAACCTTCTATGAGAAAAGGCAGTCTACAAAAAAGGCATACAGGTACTCAGCCGTCCCCCGTCTTTGGCTATCAACACTCCCGGTGCAGTTCCCCCCTGGTATCAGGATCGGTGCCGCTTCACAGACCTCAGGGTTCGACATCTGGGGCAGAGGTGGGCTTTTAAGGGGAAGCAAGACTTGTCACTGTCTGTGACGCTCTGTTAGGGTCTCTGCTCCTGTGGCAGGAGCCCTCATAGTTCAGCCAGAGGCAGCTGGTGGTGGTGGCGTGGGAGGGCGATGGCAGGCCATGGCCCTCCACAGTAGCTGAGGAGGCAGTGTCCATGTTCTGTGTGGAGAGGTCATCCAGGAAGCGGCATTGGTCCTCCGGTTCGAACAATTATTTTGAGTCCCCCACCTTGGCGATTCTAAAGCGATCAGGCTTGATGAGGCCATATTTGATGTCCAGTTGGCAGAACTGAGGGTAGAGGGACAGGAAGGCTTTGCGACGCTTGTTAGTCTCCCTGGAGAACTCCGCAGCCATCCGTACCTCATGCCCCTCATAGACGTATGTGCCATGGGCGCGGGCTGCGGAGATCAGCTTTCAGGCCTGTTCGTAGTGCAGAACGCGGGCTATAAGGGGCTGTGGGCACGTGTATGTGCCCTGTACGGTGAGTTGCTGCATCTCCAAGGGAGGGTTAAAGGTCAGACCGGTAAGCGCGGGAGCGTGTCCTTAAGGAAGACTTTGGCATCTGGCTTCTCCAAGGACTCTGAGAAGCCAAAAAAGCGTACCTTGTCCCACTGACTCCGGTCCTCCAGGTCAATTACCTGCCAGCGGAGGATTAAAAGTTCAGGAAGCCTGCTATATCTGAGCAAATGGATTTGGACTCAGCCATCAGCGAAGAAATGTTTGCGTCCATGCATTTCAGGGGGCTGCCCACAGTGGTGATTTCCTGAAGGATGCCCTCCACGGTAGTTTCTGGGACACTGGCTGCGACGGGGCAGATCCGGTGCAAAAGGGGGCTGAGCCCGGTGAGGTGGGCATGGTGCGAGGCTGGTTGAGGGCCTCAGAGACGAGCAGCTGCCACGCATGTTTGCCCGTCACCTTTCGAGGTGACGTACCTGGTCCTTATGTACTGGTGGGCAAACACTCCGTGGTAGATCGGAGGATGGCAATATAGGAGGCCCCGGAGGGGACTGCCGGCAATAGAGCATCATTGCATGTGGTCCCCCGGTGGCATCAGTGCATGGTCTCTGCTGAGTCGACGGGTACCCTGGTGCTGACGGTGCAGTAGACGTGAAAAGAGGGGTGGGAGACTCTAGCCCGGGCCTGGCAGCCCATAACCTTAGCATGCCAAGCAGCCTTCAGGTGGTACCACAGCCTGGGGCAGTGCTCCACATTGCACAGGGGGGTACCGTGTCATGAAGACTGTAGTAGGTCTAGTGTCCTTGGGTGTCCTCAGTGGGGCTCATAAATGAGGGGAGAGCTGCAGGGTCCTCACACAGCCTGCAGTGGGCTGCCAAAGCGATGAAGGTCTGCAGTGGAGCAGAAGCGGTAGGGCGGCAGGTCCGCACCACACCACCAAGTCCAGGCCATGGTGCAGCAAGAGCACCGGCACTTGTTGAAGAGAGAAGAGGGGGATAGTCAGGCAGCTGGCAGTGGGTGCCCCACAGCTGGCAGTGGGTGCCCCCTTGCCTCCCACGCCCCCTCACCATTGTCTGGGCCGTGGGGAGCCTCGGGACGCTGTAGAGTTTGCAGGAGGTGATGTCCAACTGGTGAGGAGCGCCCCACCTGGCAGGCGAGCAGGACACGGAGAGTGTCTTAGGTGGGAGCAGGTGGGGACCACTCCAGGCACGAGCAAGGCAAAGAGGGTGGCCTCAGATGTGGGACACCCCCTGGAGGGAGGCCGCAAGTCATCACGGGCTGCCTGCCCGTTGTGCCCAGAGGTGCAAGTGTCATCAAGGCCAGGAGGATCGTGGGTTGCAGGTTGAGGCCGGAGCTGCGCCCCGCCGCCAAGGTGCATGGCAGACGGGGTGAGGGTAAAGGATTTTGGGCCCGACCATCCTGTTAAGGAGAGTGCCTTATGCTGATGAGGATCCCCGCTGTAGAACAGCCCAACCGGGCCTCCCACTGTGGTGAGGGTTGTGGCTCCTCCTCGTGGCATAGGCCCACCTGAGTCCCTGCATGGCTGGGACGAAGGGTCCGCTGGTCCCCCGGTGGCTTCAACCAGCATTGTGGTCTTGATGGCGGATGCCATGTTCAGCAGGAAAGGCAAGTTGGGGAGCCCCCGTGTTGCTGAGAGCACCACAGCTGCAGTCCGGGGCCCGTCCCTGTGCGCAGCTTCCACTTCAAGTGGCCATCCGTATTTGTAACCAGACAATGCCACCCACACAAGCAATATTAAAATGATTTTTTACAGTATTCTTAACTATGAGGCAGACACCTACCACCTCTGTTTGCCAGCATCCAATTAAACCGACTCAATATACCTTTTTAGTCGGAAAGTGAGGATCAACAGTAACAAAATATCACATTAGTGAGAGTAAGGGTTGTACTGTTCCTACAGTCAAACCAAGAAGAGTGAATTCTTAATGACTGCCCCCCTATGACAGCAACTTGAGAATTTTAAAAAAATGTGCCTAGAAAACATGGAGCACCACTGTTTCTGTTGTTCTTACTTGCCAACATTCTTTGCCCCAAGACATAGAATTAGTCAGACATCAATATAATTTTAAGAAATAGGACACCACAGGAAGTTACATGTATGACAAAAAGGCAATGGGTGGAACGCTTGAATTAATCTCAGCCATTGGAAATGGCTCAGTATTGGCCACATTCTAGTTGCTCGATTATTAATTTGTCAGTGTGAATGCAGAAAGGGTCCCATGACAGGCAAATCTATCTTGGCCTTGTCTCACAAAGGCAGCTCCACACAGAATGGGAGCAGTCAAAGACTCAGTAAGCCGCGTGGAGCCATATTAGTGAGGTGAAATATCTTTAGAATTACCAGCAATGAACAAGTGTTTAAATTAGAGGTAGGATTTTCTGGGTGAATTTAACACTGTTTTTCATAAGATAGGTCACAGTCAATAATCTACTCCCTTTCATTTAAATGATGAATTATATTTTATTTCATAACATTAGTAATTATTATGAAGTGAAACAGAGGCAATCATTTGTAATCAATGCATATACACAGAATACTTATTAACTCATCCACTGTGTGATTCTTGCATTACTCTCACTCTGGTTGGATAAGAGTGCCTAGCAGGACTATGTAGTTTCAGCTGGTTGTCTAGACGGCTTTACTTGCCGACCATAAGAACAAACTTCTGACATTTCCCTGGAAGGTTGTAGGATAGGAGGCTGGATTCAAAGCAGGATGGTCTCTCATGACCCAACCCTGTCACCATAGCCCTGTTCTAGACACTGCCTCCTGAAGTGAGAGTCTGGTTTGAACATTTTGTCAGGCTGATTTTGATTTTTAATCTCACTCTGTTGTAGTGTGAAACAAATGAGACTATCATCTCTCACTCTTTTAAAAAAAAACAGCTTAAGCAGTGCTCTAGGCCACCGCCTGGTCAACAATGCTCTTCAAGTTTGACATTTCTATGTATTTATTTTTCAGTTTTATGTTCAACAAACCTACCTCAAAGACATTAGAGCACTATAGATGAGCACCATAATGTGTTACACATTTTGCAGGCATGCAGTGCTAAAGGGCCTGAATTAGAGTTTGGTGCATGGGTACTCCGTCACATTGGGACAGAACTCCTGTCTGATTTATTATTCTGGATTATGACAAAGTGGATTATCGGTTAGGGTGGATGGGAGTCCACCACAAGTAATATTGATACTACCTTGCTAGGTTCAGTAAAGGATGAAGTAATTTAAACCGGAGCTCAAACCCTAGTAGTTATGGCACAGAGCAGAAAGGCTTAGCTTAAGAAAATGTGTAAAGCATTTAGAAGTACCAATACAATTAAAAGTCAAAGACACCACAATACAATCCCTACTGCAATTCATAAAAATAGAGAATAATGTAATTAATACAATGACATCAAAACAACAAAAATCCAATAAGAGGAATTAGAGATATGAATGTTCAAAGCTTTAAATAAAAAAATTCCCAAAAAGCAATACGCGTCAACGCCAGTCAAATGGTAGCTGTAGACCAGGATCCAGGCAAGATTTGATGCCAGCAACAATAGAGAGCGAGTTGAATACACCAACCAGGTTCACCCAGTCAGAGGTTTTACCTTCGTACTGAATCTTTTTTCTGGATGCCAAAATCCTTAAGCTGGACAAGGGCGCAGAGTATATCTGAAGAGGGCTCTGTGACGTCAGATAGAAGTTGGACAAGGTGCCTGTGAAGCCACTGGTTTAGGCTGGAAATGCTCAGAGTGGGAAAATTCAAAATTCACATCCAAGGAAGACCTCTCGCCATCCGGATACTATTGGTACCTCTGCCTGGTCATGTTTTCTACTTTTGGACTTGAGCACTTTTTTAGAGCTTGGATTTCTTCATCAGGGTAGGGCTGAAGGCTATAGCCATAGAGGACTTCACCAGACCAGATAATGTCCTTGCGAGGTGGTGCTGAAATTATGCTGTGGAAAAAAGCCCAAGCTAGAGAAACCTAAATCTCCAGGCCAGTGGTAACACACCCTAGTTGGAGCAACCAAAGCTCTTTGGATCCAAAAAGTTACTAAGTCCCAGATTTCTAAAGATACACAGTCAAGTGTCCCAGAGATTGGCTCCTCAGGAAAAGGGCTTCTTGCAGATTGTTGTGTCCCTGTAGTTTAACAGGTGGTCAGCCAGCTGAACCTTGGCGTCCACTTCTTGGTTCTGGGTACAAGTTGGAGCAGGTCTAGCCCTTCAAGTGTCCTCACAGGTCTCAAATAGCATGTGCATGCTTTCTTCTGTTCTTTCACAGGTCCAGAGTGCTCTAAGGAGAGTGCAGTGGGTGCTACATTTATGCCTGGCACTAGGCCTGGGACGAATTTCAATTATGCTGGAGTCATTGTGGTAAATCCGCATTGCTCTTTGAAGCAAAATTATCGATAATAATGGAATTAATTCCACTTGTGTAGTTAAAAGTAACTTGGGGTGAAAAATAGTCCTACTGCAAGAACACGTAATGACTGCTGGTAGCTACTCATGCTGTTGTTTATTTTCCACTATATTTAGTTCTATTTTCTTAGTGAAAAATAAATGATCGCGTCCATTCGACATTGCTAGGAGCAAGATGGGGGAAATCCTACCCCAAGTGCACATATATCAATGTTGTATTTAGCACTATTTTTAAAACAAAATGCATCCTTACGGCTATTTTTGACAAGAGGGGACATTTTTATGCTAAGAAAACAGAGCTAAATCCAAATTACTCTTCTTACATAATTCCGCACAACCTTGTAAAATTTTCTAACACTTCCGCCCTGAGCACTGAAAATTAAAACAAATCAAGCATCTAAGTAAACAAAATTGTACAATACAATATTAATCAAAGGTGCAGGTCATCCATTTATAATTGCTTCAATGTCCCAATGTGGGTATCAAGATATTTAATTATCAGTTCAACAAAAGTGTAAACCCTTATTCATATCCATTAATCACAAATCCATCGGTTAATCACAAGTCCAAAATATTCTCCAATTTCAACACAAATCTTCTTCACATGAGTTATGATACAAATCCAAGGTGTTACTGTAAACTTCATAAGTGCAGCCAATATGTGTTTCGTCATGCAATTTCTAACGCATAATGACTTCATCAGGGCTGCAACCCAAAATAAATAACATAAAACATTGTACCACAAAAATTGTTTCATTATTACGTTAATTAAACCTTAATCCAAGATCAGATCAGAAATTAAGAAGGAAGTCACAGTTCATCCATTGTGATATTTTAGTAGACTGAAAAGAACTTGTTAGATAAAAAAAATACTAAGTTCAACACCCATGTCCACTTTGGACCCAACAATATATTGACACAAACAAGATTCACCTTTATCACCATTAACTCTATGGTACTCCTATAACCATCTGTCTAAGTACTCTATCAATTCAGCCATCTGGAAGAAAGAAACAGTCTATCTTAATACACTATTTTTACCACTAGCTTCACAGACTACAAACTCAACTAGAGTCCGTTACTCGTCCAGTTTAGTGTCAATTTCATGCATTCCTCCTCCTACACCAACTCGATCAAAGTCCAAGTCCACTGTTTGTCATAACTAAATGCACATCAAGTCAAAATGAATCCCCTTAATGTATTCCAATTGCGCTATTCATCATGGTATATCTCCATGTTGAAAACCCACCAAGCTTTCGCCACTCCCTTGTAGAATTTTTATTTTAGTAATTCTGTGTGAATATGCTACACAGAACAGCGTTGGTTATGCCCACCCCTACGTGGCACCAGCCTGTGAGTGAGGGTGACTTCTGAACACTTTTAACCAACAGGAAAAAGGTTGCAGGGGCAATCCTATTCACTTTTGTAATGCTAACTGTAGATCAAACTCCCGACAAATTTTAGAAAATCCTCCAGATTGGAGAACTGCAGGAACAAATTAAAGACATTCTTGTTCTAGTTACAGGTATTATTGAGGGCAGTTCGCTGTTATTTACATATTGCAGTGTTCAGAGACTACATAGTTGTGGAGCTTCTATACAAATGTTCCATTAATTAAATTGCCAACTCAAATAGTTGATAAATTGATATTTAAAAGGGTTTTGTTGGAATTCCTAGTAAGACTCGGACTTCACTATACATATTCATGTCACAATATGCTTGCATGTCAAGAATATTAATGGCCCAAAAACCATGGTTTCTAAGACAACTTAGTGTAGACAGGGTTCCTCACGTCATTGACCACAAGTTTTCAAAATTTGGATGGACTCTTCACCATGTTGTTCAACCCCATGAACTTTTTGTCCTCCAGTATATCCTTCAATGGTCAGTCTGATTCACAGGTTTAACACATTAAATTATGGATGTACTGGGTTTTACTTAAACTCCGCTTTGATTGGAGATCAACTAAAGGACAAATAAAAATGTCTTCTCTGAAACATATTTCATCACAGATAGCTTTAATTGGTAAAATGACCTCAAATTGAGGCGAAGTCCCTAATTTAATTTGACTAGTAGGTCTTATCTTCTCATTTCTGAGAATATAACTGCTGCCTCATTTTTGTAGTCTTTCTACAGACACTCTAACAGTTTGTCGCAAACAGTACTAAATACTCTCGCAAGTCAATCCTCACTAATGATTAGCTGGCTTTGTCAATTTTAGTTCTTTGGAGTTTACTGGCGGCTCTCCTCCCTACTCTCCATTTGTTCCTCCTTTGGTGCATAGTTTTAGTACAGTTGCTTAGCTCTGGTGTATATCCTTCCACTACTGACACCATGGAACTATTCTTGGAGGCCTATTTACAAAGGTAAGGTTTACATATGCAAATTTACCCTTACACTTCATAGTAAACTTACTGCTTTTGTCTATTCGCCATTTTCGAGTGTTAATTTGACTTCAAAGTGTAGATTCCCATGTCTCAACCCCATGAAACAGGGGGTGGAGGCAAATTTATGAACATAAAGTTACTACTAATACCTTTTAACACGAAGGCAAATGTCTCTACCAACAAGGTGAAGATCTTCTGGTAAATTGCAGGTGTAAGAAAATACATCTCTTTGCATAATCACCCCAATTATGTGAACTGATGCTATTGGTTTTTCAACTCTTTACGTTGGGACCCTGCTAATGAGGTGGCATTGCATGTGCTCTGACCCCTAAAAGCTTTTCGAATTAGTTAAAAATCCTATTCGCCACACTTAACATTTAATAATCCACTAAATTGATCTAGACAGATTTTAAGTTACCATTTTAAAAATGCCACTTTTAGAAAAGTTGGCTATTTTCTGCTGAAAGGCTCCAGTAGCCTTTTCAGAGTTAATCCCCACCTGCTGAGAGGTGTGAATGGGTCCCACAAACGGAGCAAAAAAGGCCTTAGGTGGGGGAGACGTGACCTACTCCTGTCAAGATGGCCTGATTGATGCACCCACCAAATGCACAATCTTCAAAGGGAATCCTCTGGCAGCCAGGGGATTGGTAAGAACCGATATGACCAAAAGTCTTCCTTGATGGGGTTCTTAAAGTGTAGGTGATGGAGCATGTGGCTCCCAGGGCTTCCAGGACATGTGGCTTGGGCCCTACACTGTGCTGGGAAAGATGCTGTCATGCTGGGAAAGATGAGAGGTCACCTACCTGAGGGACCTGGGCACTCCCAGAATCTCTCACAGGGTGATCCATGTCAATTGGTTAAAACCACACATGCCCATTTTCATGTTAGCTGATGAAGGAGAGTGAACCTCTCCCAGACTTCATATCCAGTAATGCCATACATGGGTCAATAGAAACGTAGGCCTCTCTCCCACCCAGTCTGAATAGCAGCAAAAGGACTGTCACCAATTATTGGAACAGTTTGATGGGCTGTTCTTTCTGGCCAGACCCAGTGATGTGTCAATGACATAGAAACTGGTGACAGTTTACCAGTCAAAAACAAGGTCTACAGGCTATCAAATAAGGTTGCAGAAGTTGCCAAGATGTTGTATTTGGGATGATTGAGCCCTCCAGTAGTCCCTGAGCCAACCCTCCGTTTCCCAAAGCCAGCCTGAAAGGGAGGACCCCAGAACCCACATTCTGTGATTACTATTGGGGACTCCATGTGGTCACCAAAACTGATGCACACGCCATCCCTAGAGCTTATGAGCTCATATGCAAACTAGAGTCTGCCAAGCACATCTGTACTTTTGATCTCACTTCTGCTTACTGGCAAATTGCCCTGAGGAATAAAATTAGAGGTCACTGTTCTCTGATTCTGAGGGCCATCTTCAGTTCAAAGTGATGCCCTTTCATATGAAGAATGTCCCTTCCACAGACTGGTGAACAGGATACCGTCATGATTGAAGACTGTTCAGTGTGGCCTATCTTGATGATATAGCCATCTTTTGCTCCATGTCCCATGACCACCTGACTCAATTGGGGGAGTGAATCAGGCACTGTAAAGGGGAGTCTTGACTGGCTATGTGAACAGGTGCCAAATATGGCAGTGCTCTGGGGCGTACCTGGACCACCTTGTTGTTAGAGGACATGTACAGGTTCTCCAACCCAAGACCCAAACCATCATGTATTGGGCACCTCCTAAACCACAGACCCAGGGTAGAATATTTCTGGGTCTGACTGGGTAATACAGGAGATTTGGAAAGCTGTATGGCACCATTGTTGCCCCTTTAGAGAGAAGTGTGGCTCAATGGTTAGAGCTGCAAAAAACACAGTTGATGGACAGAATGTAGAACAATGTCATACATTCACCCCAGTACAAGGATCTGGGCCTAAATCCATCAGTTTTTTGCACTCCACACCACCCTGGGTTAGACACTGGCTATATGCAAATCAGCTCTGATCCTGTGCCTCATGGGAACAGTCCAGTCCGAACTACCAAGCCATGTCTTTCCCAGACCGGAATCAAGCATCCAAGGACCGGTTTCTGGCTATCAGCCTTCATCAGCCTGGATAGCTTGACTCCAGTGGTGTGGAGAGCCTGGGACTCACGTCTGAGCATACCCAGCCCACTCGGGGTGAAAATTGCAAAAAACACAGTTGATGGACAGAATGTAGAACAATGTCATACATTCACCCCAGTACAAGGATCTGGGCCTAAATCCATCATTTCTTTGCACTCCACACCACCCTGGGTTAGACACTGGCTATATGCAAATCAGCCATGACCCTGTGCCTCATGGGAACAGTCCAGTCCGAACTACCAAGCCATGTCTTTCCCAGACCAGAATCAAGCATCCAAAGACCGGTTTCTGGCTATCAGCCTTCATCAGCCTGGATAGCTTGACTCCAGTGGTGTGGAGAGCCTGGGACTCACGTCTGAGCATACCCAGCCCACTCGGGGTGAAAATTGCAAAAAACACAGTTGATGGACAGAATGTAGAACAATGTCATACATTCACCCAGTACAAGGATCTGGGCCTAAATCCATCGTTTTTTTGCACTCCACACCACCCTGGGTTAGACACTGGCTATATGCAAATCAGCTCTGACCCTGTGCCTCATGGGAACAGTCCAGTCGAAACTACCAAGCCATGTCTTTCCCAGACCGGAATCGAGCATCCAAGGACCTGTTTCTGGCTATCAGCCTTCATCAGCCTGGATAGCTTGACTCCAGTGGTGTGGAGAGCCTGGGACTCACGTCTGAGCATACCCAGCCCACTCGGGGTGAAAATTGCAAAAAACACAGTTGATGGACAGAATGTAGAACAATGTCATACATTCACCCCGGTACAAGGATCTGGGCCTAAATCCATCGATTGTTTGCACTCCACACCACCCTGGGTTAGACACTGGCTCAATGGTTAGAGCGGCAGACCCTGATGCAGTACTCTGGCCGGGACCAGGGTTCAATTCCCGCCTCTGCGGGTCTCGGGCTCAATTTCCTCAGACCTGATAATTCTCGCCTCAGGGCCTATTCTAATCATGAGTCCCACTCTGCACCTCTGGGCAATAGCTTATTTAATCCCTACAACGGCCCCAACAATGCTGAGGATGCCTGACTTCACCTTGGGGTGCCCAGGAGTGGGTCGTCACAGGGAAAGGCCAGGAAGGGTTCCTCAGCGGTATTCGTACAAGCGCCAAGATGCCTACGGGTAGTCGTGCGCTATACAAGTGCTTAATCATTTCATCATTTCATTTCACAGACATCACCTCAAAGAAACAGCCCCAGAAAGCTTTTTGACTAGAAGAGTGTCAGAATGCCTTTGACACCCTGAAAGGGCCACTGTGCACTTGACTTTAGCAGAGAGTGTGTGGTTCAAACAGATGCTCCAGAACATGGAACTGAGGCAGTATTGTTGCAAAAGAATGATGAGGGCTAGGATCAATCAGTTGCCTCCATTAGTAGGTAACTCCTCCCCAGAGAGCATCTTTAGGGTGCCACTGAGCCATAAGTATTTCCTGTGGTTTGGTTCCTGAAGAAGCCAAGACCCTACCTGTTTGGGACTCACTCTAGGTTAAACTGACCATATCCCTGTCAAATGGCTAATGGAGACGAGCAGGAAAAAAACAGAAACAGTTGAGGTAGTCCATCTCCCTAGAAGAAATTGACTTTACAGTGGAACAAAGACCTGGGACTGCTAATGCCAATGGAGAAGGCATTTCCAGTTTCTTCTGCTTAGAAGATGAAAAAAACTACCATGGGATTGGTTAGTTGCTCCTCAGCTTTCATCTGGAAAGGTGGGGGCATGTAAGTATAAGCTTTTTTTGCAAGAACACCCCACTTTTTTTTTTAACTGATGCTGTTTGCTTTGGACTTTGCAGGCTGGGAGCCTGTTAAACAGACCCCAAGGCATGCACCCTGACCCCTAAAAACTTGTCAAACTAGTTAAAAATCTTAATTGGCACATTAAACTGTAACCTGTAAGTCCCTAGTATGTGGTACTCACTGGACGCAGGGCCTGTAACTTAAATGTCACTAGTGGACTGCAGCGCCTATTGTGCCAACAGTAAAGTGAAAATGCAAAGCAGGTCTTCAAGCCTGCCCCTGCAGCCTGAACGTGCAGTTTTAAAACTACAAATTTGACCTGAGAAAATAAGCCTAGACCTAAGCACGCTTTTTTAATACATACAAGTAAAGTCTTGGGTAGACCCTAAATGCCTCTATGGCAGGGTGAATGGTATTAAAAAAATAGGTCATGTACACTAAGGTTTTACATGTCGTAGAAGTGATAAAAATCTCAAAACCAGTTTTTCAAGGTGACGAGGCTCGCTATCCCACAGAAAAGCACTGGGCTACATTAGAGCACCTTATATGGCATAACTTCAGGCTTCGAAAAGCTAGAACAATGATTGAAGGACTCAAATTAATACTAACTTAAAATCCAGTCTAATGGTCAAGTCAGATTGCTAATAATAGCTTTGAAAATGCCACTTTTTTGCCTAAAGCCTCTAGTAGTCTTTTCAGAGTTAATCCCCAACTGTCATCTGGCAGTTTGCAGGGCGATGTGAATGACTCCCAGGAAAGGAACAAAAAGGACCTTTGCTGGGAGGAGATGTGACCTCTAACAGGATGGCATGAGGGATGTACCCATCATATTCACACGCTTTGAAGGGGCATCTCCTAATACAGACAGATGTAGCGCACAACTAGGCCTGTTGCTACACTTGTCCAAGTTGTCAGAGTGGCCCAATCCCTGTTCCAAAGTCATTTTGATGGGGTGTTTCTCATTTCCCTAAGACATACATCAAAGGTATGCCCAGAGCTCTGCACAAGTGATGAAAGGTTCTGCCATATTGGTTTCACGTAAAGATTGACACTGCGGTCTAGTTTGCAATAAAACACACAGGAAGTGCTACAAAAGAAGATGGGTGTGTGTGAGAAAGTGCCATCTTTCTTGCATAGGTATGCCCCCACTTTTTGCTGAATTGCTGATGTGCTTTGACTAAGTGTGCCCTAGGCTCCTGCCAACCAGATGCCCAGGGCCTTTGTTCCTTCCCTAAAACGGTGTTGAAACCAAAACCCAATTGGCATCTCTGGCCACCTGTCAGCTGCTAGTAAATGGGACCCTAGATACCCAGGGCATGGTGACCAGAGAATACCCCTAAGGGCTGCAGCACTCATTGTGCCACCCTTAGGGGCCCTGTACCCTGACACCCACACACTGCCTTTGCAGGCTGAGTGTCTAGGTACAGAACTAAACAAAAAGTCAACATGGAACACATCCCTGTGTGCCATGCCCACAAAACCCACTGCCCTGGCATACATCAGCCACCCCTCTAGCTGGGTGCCCTATGCCAGTGGTGTGGGCACAGGTGCATGAGCCCTGTGCCCCTACAGTACCCAGGGCAATTCCTGGGCACTGTAAGTGCAGTGATGCCATTACGAGTATATGGTGATGGGAGGTTGTCATTACGAACTCCACAGAACCATAATAGCTACACTGAAGACTGACAAGTTTGATATCAAACTTCTCAGCACATTAAACCCACACTGATGCCTGTGCGGGATTAAATGTAAAATGCACTACAGAGGGCATCTTAGAGATGCCCTCTGAAAACTAAACTACAATCCACGTCTTGTCTGAGAGGCTGCCTAGGCTGCCACCCAGCTGACATGTTGCTGGACCCCTGGGTGGAGAGCCCTCACTCTCCTGAGCTTGCAACAATGCACATCCTGGGACGAGGTGCCAAGTCTCCTCTCTCAGGATGGGCAGGGGAAGCTTCAAAGGCATTTCCCCTATGTGAGCTTCTCCAGACCATTTACTGTTCTCAGTAACTGGCCCCCACCAGTTCCGATCCCCACTCTGGTGGGAAGACTGGTGGGAAACCCTACATCAGGAAGGGGGGTGTGCCAGCCTGTGCCAACTCCACCCCTCAGGTGGGAGAGGCGAGGTGAAGCACAACCCCGGGGTCCGACCATCTTGAAGATGGGGAGCCCTGCCCAATCACAGCTAGACCCCTGCCCACCTTCCACAGGAGATGAGCAGGCTAGGGGGTGTATCCACCCCAGGAGAGGGACCCATTGGTCCCTGCCCTTCCCCTACCTGTAACACCCCTAAATTTAGTATTTAGGAGAACACTGAACCTTCCTTCTTCAGATCTCGATTTACAACAACAACAAGTCCAAGAAACACAAAGACCTGCTGTGCAGATGCTAACAAAAGGACAATGTCTACTGACTTGGCCCCAGAACTCTACAGGCCTGTTGATCCTTGAACCTGCTCCTGTGAAACTCCTGCGTCTCCAGCGGACAGCAACCTCAACAACCCCGGAGGACCTGCCTGCCTTGAACCTTCCTATAGACTGGTACTCCCATGAGCAGTGGTTCTGCTCCAACAGCAATACCCCTGGTGCCAGCTAGGAACCGCAAATCCAGCCCACTCTGCACCCACCAAGCCCGGCCCCTGCCTGAGTGTTACAAGACTACGAGGACGTCCCCCGGTGCCTGGCACCCAAAGTCCAGTGCCCAAAGACCCTCCTCGACGACCCAGACGACGCCTGCAGCCACAGAACCAGGGAACCCTCCAACCGCGGCCAGCCGAGGGTAAGATTTCCCGACACCAAAAGACACCCCTGCACCCGGTGCCCCACGTCTCCATGTGCACTCCTTTGCGGTACCTACCTCTTCCCCAAGATCCCAACTTACCTTGAAGTGGTGGTCGCACCTGAAGAATCTCCGTCCCCGAGCCTGCAGCCTTTGTTCACTTTTTAACTTTCCTGTTGGATAACACTGAGCGCCCGCCGCTCAAAAGCACCCTGCACCTAGCTGCCCGAGTTCTGCTGGAAGTTCAACTACTACCCTACTCTACTTCCGCACTTGCCCCGAGTAAGTGACCAGGAGCTCAGCTCCCACAGCAGCGTGGCCTGCCTGCTTGCAGCCACCAACCAAAAGGCCCCCTACCCTCCATTGGATTACATTGGGCCTACTCTCTCTGCACCCGGCTGCCCCTGTGCCGCTGAGGGTGGAACAACTGCACCTTTCCGACCCTGGGTGACCCCTGAGTCTATGCCCAAAACCTTAACTCCACCAGTCGAGCACTCGCCTGAAAGCCGATAACTCATTTCCTTCCATAGGCTAACATTGACTGGTTTATACTGAAAGTGTGAAGTTTTTAAATTTTAAAATATTCATCTAAAATCAGCCGAATAATAAAATCCGAAATACTCACCTGTGATCAGGAGAGAAGCCAGAACTGTACCTTTTAGCCCAGTACTGAACCGCAAAATTAATCCTAACTGTACTTACTCGTAACTCTAATTTTTTTCCATAGGAAACCATTGACTGTTTTTTTTTTATTTCTTCTGTGTCTATTTTTGCAAACTAGAAATATTGGGGAGACGTTTTGCGGGAGGAGAACACTTGTGTGCAGCTTTCCCTCTGTTGGACTGAGTTCTTGTAAAGGGGAAACCTCGCGGTACCCGCTGCGCGGGTCCCGCTTCGTTAGCGCGTTGAGGCGCTTTTCTTGTGGACTTCAACACCGGGGGCAGGAGGAGGAAGCACAGGGCTGCGAGCGCCAGGTGAGGGACAGGGACTCCATTGCCCAGGAGTCCCTGCGCTGTAACCACCTCCACCTGGTCGCTCTCCCTGTTTGCCCCGCCCTGGAACACCTTCTCTCTATATTAGGAGTAGTCTTTGCCGCTGCGCGGGAGCGCGTCCGGGAGAAGCCCGGGACAAGGGCGGGACCGTCTGTGGCCGTCAGGGGCCGAAGGAGGCCGGGCTGGGCCCATTTTCTTTCGCCTGCACCCTTTTGATACCAACTGAACCAAGGAATAGGCCACGGCCATGCCCTCACCGGCACCATGTGAAACTCCATCAAAGGTGGGGGGAAGTAACACTGGGACTCTGGACAACTATTTTAAATCGGCTAAGGGCGAAGGGGGAAAAGAAAGCTCCTTAGAGAAGCGAAGGGCAGAGCGTCGACGCTCTATAGAAACTATGAAAAGTAGACCCCTCAGCGAGATAATTCCTTACCCCATCTCCCAAGAGGAAGGCACCCTTAATGATAGTCAGGACCCATCAACCCAAGATGGTGTCCCCCTATTATTAAGAGATAGCATTACCATCCTCGGTACATTGTCCGAACAAATCATGGAGGCCATCCCACCTTCAATCACTACTGATATAACTCTTGATCTGGTCACCCAAACTCTTCCCACAGATAAAATTAAGAAGACTAAGCCCAAGCAAATTGTAGTGGCGGAATTGCATGCCACCCCACCAAACAAGCGCAGAAGGAAGACGGGGGGGGACAGGGGAAAACCAAAATATCCCATTTAGACTTTGGCAAAAAACACAAGCCTGCATCCACCCCCACCCCCGTCAGGGCCAGAGAGAATGTGCATACCGATACCCTACCCAAGGATATAAGCACTATCACTGTTGTTACTAACAGTGATTTAGGGGCTAACCCGTCCATTACATCTCCCCCTATTACATCTTCAGGGAGTATAGAATTCTTACTTCGTTCACTCTTGCTGCCCATCAGCGAAAGCTTGAAAAAAGTTGAGATCAGGCTTACTATCCTAGAGGCAACTCTAACCACTCTGAACACCTCGGTTAGTAAGCAGACCAGAAATATGGGGCCCAATCCACCCCTAGGAAACTTCCCCAACAAACAAAACCCTCCCTCTAAAATAGGAGATTTACGGGGCCCTGATGTAGGAACTCTGAAGGGCACTGCCACTGCCCCCCCTTTGCAGCCACTTATGGCTATCCCTGTTCGGACCCCACGTAGCACCTTAAATATCATGCCTCCTCAGATAATAGACCCTGCCCCTCACAGTCTAGAGCCAAGCATAAATCTTGGATTCCCTCCTACTGCTAGTAATTCCTCTTCCCCTCCTGGCCAGCCCGTTCAAAGACCACGGAGACCAGATTTGCCACCGGAGGCCAACAGCCTTATGGTGGTTTTAGCGGGTGCCCCCCCTTTACAAAGGGGTGAAAACGAAGATTTCCAGTCTCTCAAGAAGAAAGTCATCAAATGGCTGAACTGGAACAGACCCCTACCACCACATTTTAATAATGAGATTATTATGGTCAGAAGGGTGCCATGGTTGGGGAATACGAGGAAAACAATAATAGGGGACTGCATAATGGTGACCTTCAGGGACCCTGGCACTGTTTTGCATATTTGCGCAGGGTCAAATAGATCATTGGACTCTACCATACAGACCCTGCCAGTCTCCTTTTTTTTCCCAACTATTCGCATGCATTATGACCCGCCACAAGGCAACTGGACAAGGGGGGAACGGAGACCCAGACATAAGGAATATGTCCGACGTTTAAACTACCAGCTACCTGAAACTCCTTATTTCCACTTCAATCGCTTTAACTGCTTGAGTGGGCTTGATGGGGTTGATTGACTGTCCTCCAATAATCTTGCGACCCTGGACAATGGCCCCTGTGATCCCACTGAGCCATCTGGATTCACCGTTGACAATGTCTCCGATGTAACAACTGACGTAACACCTGGAATTGTCGCTTCTTACTCTTCCATCCCGGCAACTCCCGTCATTGAGCATTTGAGACTAATCTGGTGGAATGTGGCCGGATTAGCTAATAAGCTGGCTGCTCAAGATTGGGGAACTTATATTGAGACTGGGGATGTCTGTATGTTCCAGGAAACCTGGGCATGGGAAGACTATGGGCACCAAGGCTATCAGTCATTTTACATCCCGGCCAGGTGGGAGGGCAAAGGACGCCCTTCTGGTGGGCTCACGACCTGGGTGGCGTCCCACCTAGGCTGTGAGGCCACACGGATACCGATCCCCTCCGACGAGATCCTTGTGGTTCTATTGTCCTGGCCAAATCAAGCGAAACTCGCCCTAATAAACATCTATTCTAGGCCAGTTGGAATTGCCAGGGAATCGTCCACCATAGACGAACTCTCGGATTATTTGTCCAATATACCGAGAGATCTACCCTATGTAGTGGGAGGGGATCTAAACTCCCACTTTGAGCCACTGTCAGGCCTTCTAGAGGGCTTTCCTATAGAAGAAGAGGTCAGGTGGTCGGTGCCTTCGGTAGAAGCTCCCTCTCCAAAGGCATGGACTCCTGTAGCATTGCAGATCACAGCTCTTACCCTAAGGTTCGGAATTAGAGCCTGTAACGGGCGTATTAGATCTGACATACCAAGCAGAACCACCTATAATAGAGTGGGAAGAGAATCTCGCTTGGATTATGTCCTGGTACAGATAGCGAACTGGCCAGCTATTCGGGACTTTAGGGTTATGGAAAGGCTAGATAGCGATCACAATGCCCTTGAACTTGACCTCACTCACCCCGGCCTTCAAACCTGTATAATGTCTGGGGAGGGGAACATACCCATACCTGAACTTCTACTGGAAAACAACAGGAGAAGAATCAGGTGGGAACAACTGGCCTCGAGTGAGGAGAAACTTCTGAGGCTTTACGCAGGGTTGATCCCCACTCTAGAAACTGTGGGAGATCTAGCTACCGGGGTGGGCAATAAAGACTCACAGGTCAAATTATATCAGGCCCACGAGGACCTCATAAAGGCTGCGGCCCCCACCCTCTTCAGTAATGCACAGAATCTAAGGAGGGGGCAGCCAAACAAATCCTCATGGTATAACACAGTCTGTAGAAGGGCAAAGGGGGAACTCCTTAGATCCATTAAGGAGGGTCTAGGTGGAGAACAGTTAAGAGAAAGGAGACGGGCATATAAAAAACTAATTGCCCACGCTAAAATCGAATGGGAGGAGAATCAATGGGAAGAGCTCACTAAGTCCTTAGTAACAAAGGATCATCGAATGTTCTGGAGAATAGTAAATGGGGGGTCGGGGAAACTCCTTTCGGCAATTGAGGCAAATATTGCACCAGAGGTGTGGCAGGCACACTCTTAATCCCTTTATAGTTCTGAGCCGGGAGAACCTACTAACGACTCCGGAGTTGGTTGGCCTGATTATGAGGGGGATCTAATAAGATTGGACGAGGTCAAGGTTGCAATTGCAGGACTTACCTCGGGAAAGGCGCCAGGAATGGACGGCCTACCCGGGGACCTGTTCAAGCAGGAGCCCAACATCTGGGCCCCCTACTTTGTTACCCTGTTTAATGGAGTTCTCAGCGGCATGGAAATCCCCAGTACTTGGCTGGGGGTGGAGGTGGTCCCCATATTCAAAAAGGGCTCGCCTCTTCTTCCAGCCAACTACAGACCAATCAGTTTAATTGATGTGCCGCAGAAGCTGTTTGGTAGGGTACTGTTGAACCGGCTTCAGGATTGGGTAGAAGAGCTGGGTGTTCTTAGCCCGTATCAGGCGGGATTTAGAAAGGGAGTCTCCACAGTGGACCAGGTCTTTCGATTGAATATTATTTATTGGAGGGTAGCGATATTCGAGGGCGGCAGCCTATACACAATTTTTGTGGATCTGCGGGCCGCCTTTGACCTGGTGCCCAGAGGGAAACTTTGGAGCGTTTTGGCTGAGATGGGCGTTCCACCGGATATCCTGATAATCTTGCAGAGATTACATCACAACAACTATGCTCGAGTGAGGTCCGGGAGGTCCGGGGCACTGACGGATAGATTCCCCGTTGACCGAGGGGTTAGGCAGGGTTGTGTGCTGGCACCGACCCTGTTCTGCCTCTTTGTCAACGGGGTAATCGCCCATCTAAATGCCACCGAATATACTGACGCCCCCAAATTGAACGGCAGCAGGGTGCCTGCAATCATGTTTGCAGACGACACCCTGCTGCTGTCCAAAACCCCAATGGGGATACAGAGGATCCTGGACTCATTCGTGTCCTTTTGCACTGACAGGGGCTTAGAAATTAACGGGGCTAAAACCAAGTTTATGGTCCTGAACCCAAGGCAAAAAGTGCGGCTGAATCCATTATTGGGAGCCTCACGGCTAGAGAGAGTCTCCACCTTTGAATATCTTGGTGTAACTCTCAATGAAACTATGTCTTGGGGATCACATCAGAGCAGGGCCAATCGCAAACTGGTACAGACCACAGGGGGTATCATGCGGATGATGAATGGCTCCACATACCGTCCGCTGGGGCCGCTCATCCAGATCTATAAGGCACAGGCCAGGGGTGCTACCATGTATGGTGCGGAACTGTGGGGACATACATCTTGCCGCAGTTTGTCCTTAACTGAGAATAATTTCATCAGGCAGATAGTTGCACTTCTGCCCAGCACCCCACTCCTCCCCCTGAGGCTAGATCTGGGTTTGCGACCAATAGCTGACGAACTAGGTTTGAGACCCATAGCCTTCTGGCGAAGGCTTTGGAGTAGCGAAGAACTTCTCGCCTATAGGGCGGAATTGATGGAGCTATTAACCCACCCGAAAGCGCTATTGATCCCCTGGATAAAATACTTCCAGAAATCCTGTATGATCCTGGGGTTTCCTGACCTTTGGTCCAACCCCGCTAATGCCTCATTAAACATCTCAAAGAGAGCTCTGGCCATCGCCTATCATGAACAAAAACTAGCCATGGCCCTAGACAGCCAGGGTGAAGGGTCACTAACCTCTGTATTTGCGCAAAATAAGGATTCATACAGGTTGGAGAGGGTTTTAGACGTTATCTCCCCTGTGCTGGCGAGGAAGCTGTTTCTCCAATGGAGATATGGCACACTGCCACTACGATCCTTTACCAGCTCCTGGTCAGTACCCCCTTCCACAAAGCAGTGCCCGGCCTGCGCAGGTGCGGAGGAAAACGATCTACACGTGGTCCTGTTCTGCCCAGTGTATAAGGCAGCGAGGAAATATTGGCTCCTACCATTGATTAGAAACCTGGGTTGTAGGGAGTACCTCCCAATGTACAGAATTTTAAAAACCGATGCTTCAAGCCTAACTGTGTTTGTAATAGCAAAATTTCTTACTAATGTTTGGCATACTCGCACCCGTATTTTGAAGACGCAGGCTCCCTCCTTATATTAAGGTTTATAGTTTTAAATGTAATCCTATTAGCACGCAATTTTAAGGTTTCATATTGTATAAGTATGCTTCGATTGATTATGCATGTTGATTTTACAGTGTTTTATATATGTTTTATTGTATATCTTTGATGGCCAATGGCCGAAATAAAGATTGAATGATGAGAAATATTCCTTAAAAATCGTACCTAATACTAAAACATAATTACTTACCTGTCTTAGGTAGAGGTCCCATTGCTGAACCTAGGAGTCCAGTACTGGATTGCAAAAGTAACGAGAACCTACTTTACCTGTGACTTGAATTTCCTTCTATAGGATAACATTGCTAGTTTTTCACTGAAAAGTTTCTAAGTGTCAACTTTGAAAATACATTCATATTCTTTAAAAATCGCAACTGTAACCAATACGCTTTTACTTAACTGTTTACAGCTTAGGTCCCAGGACTGAATCCAGGATCCAGTCCTGTGGTTAGAAAAGTAATCCTTAAAGTAATCCACTGCATTTATGAAGAAAAACTCATTGCGCTCAATGTTAAATTGTGTTTAGAATTGTGTTGCCTATTGCACCCACTGTAGCTATTGTACTTACAAAGTCTAATGCCTTTCTGCAAAGTAATTACCTAAAGTCACTCATATTGAGAAAAGTATATTTTGTACCGGTTGGTTCTAAAATAAAACAATTACATCTTTTGATATAAAAACAATTGGCCTAGAGTTTTGTTCTTGAGTGTGTGAAACTTTTTGCTGACTGAGTATGTACAACAAATGCTTTACACTGTCCTCTGATATTGCCTTACTGCTCGACCAAGCTACCCCTTTAGAGAGTAAGGTCTTATCTGATTTTAGCCTCTGTTATACCTCTGGAGACTGGGGACTCTATACACACTGTACCTTACTTTGGTCCTGTATATATAAACTCACTTTCTTACTTTGGTGGATCAGCGGTGGGATACAAACTTGCATTTGTTGGACTACTTGGTTACCATCTGATCACACAACAGAACTCAGAAATTGCCTTTAGAATTCTGAAATAGTTTTTTCCAAAATACAAAAAAATCTCGTGGGGTCTTGCTCAAGTCCCTTTAGAATTTTAGAAAAATAAACATCACTATAGTCAAGGGTGGAGGGTTAGAACGGTCAGGTTAGAATGTCTCAACAGAACCCAGCTATTAGTGAAGATGACACAATGGACCTGGTTGAGGAGTTGGACCTCACACCTTACTTACACGTGTCTTTCAAGGAATTTAGGTCCCTATGCAAAAATTAAAAATATACAAATGGGCCTGCATACAACCAAACAAGGGCTCCAGGAGCTCCTGGCTGAGTATGCCACCCCTCTGAACATGGTGATAACCAGTCAGTAGGGGGAGAGGTGTCAGAGGAGGAGGAAACCATCCGCCAGTCATCTCTAGGGAGGAGAGGGCCCCCATACCCTTTACTCCAAGAATCACTCTCTGGGATCCTAGACCTCACACAGGTGGGACAGGTCCCAGAGAAAACATTGGGAATATTCCCAGTGAATAGGACTGCTTTCTAGCAAAGCTGGCCAAGAGACTAGACCTAGTGTCCAGACTCCTGGCTCTAGAAAAAGAAAGGAAAGAGATGGGTTTACCACCCATCAATGGTAGCAGCAATAATACCAATAAAGATAGAGAAGAGAATTCTGCTCCTAAAACCCCCAAAGGGATTGTCCCTAAATTTGAGGAAGGTGATGAAATCACCAAGTGGTTCACAGCCTTTGAGAGGGCTTGTGAAATAAGGAGAGTAAAGAATCTTCCTTGGGGGGGGCCTCCTGTGGGAACTGTTCTATGGTAAATGCTGAGACAGGCTTCTGACCCTCTCTGGGCCAGATGCAGGGTCCTATGACCTCATGAAGAACACTCTGATTGAGGGATTTGGGCTCACTACTGAGGAGTACAGAATTAGATTCAGGGGGGCTCACAAAACCCAGACCCAGTCCTGGATTGACTTCGTAGACTACTCAGTAAAGACACTGGATGGTTGGTTAGCTGGACATAATGTGCATGATTTCACTGGACTTTACACTCTGTTCATTTAGGAACATATATTAAGTAACTGCACAAATGAAAAGTTGCATCAGCATTTGGTAGACCTAGGTCTAATTTCTCCCCAAGAATTGGGAAAGAAGGCAGACCACTGGGTCAAGACTAGAGTGACAAGGACAACCAATGGGGGTGACCAAAAGAAGGTGGTTACAAAACCTCCCCAGGGGAAAGGTGGTGATAATCACTAAGATAAAAAGTCTGAGTCTTCCAAAGGGCCCCAAAAACGTGTACAGGTGGGTGGGTCCCAAACTACTCCCCATGTGCCCTATAAGTGAAGAACTTTGATCCCTCCAAGGCCTATTGTAACAACTGTAAGAAGTTGGGATATTTAACTGTAGACAAAAATTGCCCTCACAACAAAGCCCCTAAGGCATCCAGTACAGCTACTCCTGGGGCAGCAAGTCTATAAATGGGATGAGAGGAGTGCCCAGAGCAAATCTGGGAATAGACTCAAGCAAACCTAGTCTCCTTATGGGAAGTGGAGTTTACCACTGTAGCTGTGTGGCCACCCAACTTGAAAAAGTATTTGCAATACCCTTAAATAATGGAACTAGGATAGAAGCCCTGAGGGATACAGGTAGCTTTGTCACTATGGTGAGAAATGCACTGGTTCCCCCAGAGCAATACCTGATTGGGAAAACTCACCCAATCACCAATGCTGACAGTGTTACCACTATTCATCCTATGGCTATGGTGACATTAGGTTGGGCGGGGGGGGCTACTGGCCTGAAACAGGTAATGGTCTCAGAGGTTGCCAGCTGGCTGTCTGCTTGGAAATCACCTAGAAACTTCAGCCTGGGCTGAAGTTGAGCAAGTAACCCATGCAGCCATGCAGGGTATCCCTGAATTGGTGTGTGTGCAAACCAGAGCACAGAGCAAAAAGAAGGGTGAACAAGTAGATTTGGAGCCTGAAAGTATGGCCCAACCAACCAAGAGAAAAAGCAAGAAGACTGGACGACCATCTTCTACACAGCAAACCTCTCAGGACCCCTCTCCTCTGGGAGAGGACTTGGAAACCCTAGAGGGAACTGAGCCCATGGAACTTGAACCTTACCAGGTTGAACTCCTTGGCCCAGGGGGACCCACTAGAGAAGAGCTGTGCCAGGGTCAGCAAGACTGACCCACTCTTGAAAGCCTGAGGCAGCAAGCTATTTCAGTAGCACAGGGAGATGTCAGTGGTACCCACAGAGCTTATTGGGAAGAGGGATTACTGTATGCTGAGGCAAAAAACCCCACTCCTGGAGCCACCAGGCGAGTGGTAGTGCTAGAGAAGTGCAGGGAGTTCCTCCTAATTTTGGCTCATGACATCCCCCTAGCTGGGCATCTGGGGCAAAACAAAACTTGGGAAAGGCTAGTTAGTCACTTCTACTGGCCCTAGATGCATCAAACGGTGAAGGAGTTTGTCAGCTCCTGTGTTACCTGTCAGACCAGTGGCAAGACAGGTGGCCATCCAAAGGCCCCCTGCTACCACTGCCAGTGGCGGTGGTCCCCTTTGAAAGGGTAGATGTGGACATTGTGGGTCCACTTGAACCTCCCACAGCCTCTAGGAACAAATTAATTCTAGTGGTAGTGGATCACGTTACTAGGTACACTGAAGCAATTCCCCATAGGGTTACTACAGCTCCTGCAGTAGCGAAGGCCCTCCTAGGTGTCTTCACCAGGGTAGGGTTTCCTAAGGAGGTGGTTTCAGACAGAGGTTCCAACTTCATGTCTGCTTACCTGAAGCAAATGTGGAAGGAGTGTGGTGTGCAGTACAAGTTTACTACCCCATACCATCCACAAACCAATGGCCTTGTTGAGAGATTCAGCAAGACATTGCAAGGTATGATCATGGGGTTCGTTGAAAAACTCAAAAGGAGATGGGATGTCCTGCTGCCATGCCTGTTGTTTGCTTATAGGGTAGTGCCACAGAAGGGAGTAGGGTTTTTCCCCTTTGAACTTCTGTTTGGTCATCCTGTAAAGGGACCACTTTGCCTTGTGAAAGATGATTGGGAGAAGCCTCTCCAAGAACCCAAGCAGGACATTGTGAACTATGTGCTTGGATTGAGGTCCAGGATGGCTGAGTATATGGAAAAGGCATCCAAGAATCTGGAGGCTAGCCAGGAGCTTCAGAAGCACTGGTATGACCAAAAAGCTGCACTGGTTGAATTTCAACCTGGGCAGCAGGTGTAAGTTTTGGAGCCAGTGGCACCAAGGGCTCTCCAAGACAAATGGAGTGGCCCCTACCCTATCCTGGAGAAAAACAGTGAGGTCACTTACCTAGTGGACCTGGGCACAAGCAGGACACCCAAAAGGGTTATCCATGTAAACCACCTTAAACTCTACAATGACAGGTCTGACATCACCATGCTGATGATGACTGTCGTGCTTGCTTCCAATTGTCGCAGGAGTGCCACGGAGCCTGATGCCTAGCCCTCAGTTTCGCCCCTTATCACCTCCCAGTGTTAGAAATGATAACTAACACTTGAGTGATGACTTGGGGAAAACAGGGGAACACAACAAGGAAAGGAGGGGAAGACACTGCACTCTGCACTCGTCTCGACAGGACAGGTTTCTATTTTCACCGGAACTGTATCTAAGGGAAGTTGTGTATAATCTCTGTCCCCTGTTATTATGAAGAGTCTTGATCTTCCTATTGTTGTACCTAGAAATAAGGTCACAGGAGATTAGGTATAGCCAGGAGAGGTCTAGGTCATAACTATAGAATTGTATATACAAAGTACCTCTTAGCCTCAGAGGATACACGAAAGAAATATCCAATGTTGTACAATCCCTTGTTAAATATCTCACAAGGAATGTATGTATCCACACTAGGAATAACGGGGCGCCAATAGGAACCCGACGCTACTGAGAGAAACAAGGAAATAGCTCAAGCGAGCGACCACGGAGAGAAGTCTACAAACAGAGACTCGACTCGAAACCACCAACAACCAAAGGGCAAACGCGAACTAAAGAAAAGAGAAGTGAAATAACGGTGACGAATCAGCCGACTCGACACCCACAAACTAGCAACCAGACTTGCAAAAAGAATCAAGAAAGGGAAATGAATCCCCGCACTCACGAACCGCAGCACAACGCCGATGGAGGAAAACGCCAACCACTAACTCCTCGGACGCTCCCCCGTGACCCGGAACGAATTCAGGAACACTAGCTTAACGCGAAGCGCTTCCGGGCTAGTGAGGCGGTCCTAAATGCTCCGACAATCTTCCTGCGCATGCGCATTACTCTCGCCTTCAGATGAGACGTTCTTGCCAACCACGTCTATCTTGCCAGCCACAGCGTTTGTTTGTGACGCTGATTCCGCTCCAGGTAAGCAGGCATGACAGAATACCCCCCCCACAGCACCCCCCACCGGTTTCGGCTTCTGAGGATAGCGTCTATGGAAGGCCCTGAGTAGACGAGGGGCATGCACTTGGCTGGCAGGTTCCCACGACCTTTCCTCAATACCAAATCCCTTCCAATGCACCAAATATTGGAGGCGACGACGCACGCGTCGGGAATCAAGAATAGCTCCTACTTCGTATTCCTCCTCATCGTCAATCAAGACAGGAACAGTAACTGCTGGGATACGAGTACCAGGCACAACAGGTTTCAATAAAGACACATGAAAAACGGGATGTACTTTCATGGATGAGGGCAAGGTCAATTTCAAAGCTACAGGATTTACCACTTTTGAAATCACAAAGGGACCTACATACTTAGGTTTAAATTTACAGGCGCCCTTGAGATTCAGATGTTTGGTGGAAAGCCACACCTTGTCTCCCGTTTTATAGTCTGGCTCTGTCTTTCTGTGTGCGTCCGCTTTGTTCTTGTACACCGTCTTGGCCCTATCAAGATTGTTCTGTATCTGGGAATGAACAGATTGGACATGATGCACTAAATCAGTCACAGCAGGAAGAAGACAGTGTGTAGTAGGGACAAAAGGCAGGATTCTAGGGTGATAACCATGGGACCCATAAAAAGGTGTAAACAGGGTAGAAAAGTGGTGGCTGTTGTTGTATGATAATTCAGCAAGCCAAATTAACTCATCCCATTCCTTTTGGTCTTGCAACGTTTGACATCTGAGAAATTGTTCCAGGCTCTGATTCACCCTCTCAGTTTGCCCATCTGTCTGGGGGTGGTGACTTGAGGAGAGACGTATTTCAATGTGCAGGGCCTCACACAAAGATTTCCAAAACTTGGAGACAAACTGAGTCCCCCTGTCCGTGATCAATACGGCCGGTAAACCATGCAACCTGACAACATTATGCAAAAAGATCGAGGCCAATACTTGTGATGAGGGTAATTTCTGTAGTGGGATGAAGTGAGCGTATTTGGTAAACAAATCAACTACTACAAGAAGAGTGGTATGACCTTTCTTCGTGCATGGCAATTCGACTATAAAATCCATGGACATGGTATGCCAGGGTTCAGGGGGGGTTGGGATAGGCTGTAGTAGACCCACTAACCCTTCATGAGACGGCTTCCCCTGGGCACACACATGACATGTACGAACAAACTTTTGCACCTCTCCTGCCATATTAGGCCACCAACAGTATCTCCTCACCAACTCAAGAGTCCTTTTATACCCAGGATGGCCCGCTATTCCTGAGGAATGACATAACTCCAGGACGTGTTGTTGCAAGGGTTGTGTAGGAATCACCAATCTACCCAGAACATAGAGCAAACCATCCTTAACCACAGAAGATTGAGGAGCTAACGAAGTTAGAAAAGAAGGGTCCTGCTGAGCACTACGTATTTGTTCAATCAACTGCTCTTCTGAGGTAAGCCCACAAATAATCTTGCAAGGACTAATAATCTGGGGAGGCTCCTCATCAATGGGAACTGGATCAAACCCCATGCGGGACAACGCATCAGCCTTCCCGTTCTTTCTCCCCGGCCTGAAATGGATGACGAAATCATACCCACTAAAAACTGTGTCCATCTCATTTGCCTCATGGATAATGCTCGAGCAGTTTGTAAATACTGTAGGTTTCTGTGATCAGTTATGATGGTGACCGTGTGATGGGTGCCCAATAAGTACTGTCTCCATTCCTCCAGTACTTTCTTGATAGCAAGAAGTTCTTTCTCCCCTACCGCATAGTTGGATTCAGCAGGTGTGAGTTTGTGTGAATAATATGCCACGGGATGTAATTCCCCTGTAGGAGATGCAGCTTGGGAAAGGACTCCCCCCACTGCCACCTGGGAGGCGTCCACCTCCACTATGAACGGACTGTTGAGATCAGGATGTTTCAGAATGGGTGCACAAGTAAAAGCTGATTTCAGTGTTTGGAAGGCTTTCTCTGCCTCTGCAGACCACACAAAAGGCACCCCTTTACGCAATAGCTTAGTGATAGGGGACACTACATCAGAAAAGAGGTGGATGAAGCGCCTATCATCCCGGCTACGTCTGCTAGTGTAAGTTCCATGGCACTCGGGAGACAAATAGACAATGGGCTTAGCGTTCTGTCGTGCTTGCTTCCAATTGTCGCAGGAGTGCCACGGAGCCTGATGCCTAGCCCTCAGTTTCGCCCCTTATCACCTCCCAGTGTTAGAAATGATAACTAACACTTAAGTGATGACTTGGGGAAAACAGGGGAACACAACAAGGAAAGGAGGGGAAGACACTGCACTCTGCACTCGTCTCGACAGGACAGGTTTCTATTTTCACCGGAACTGTATCTAAGGGAAGTTGTGTATAATCTCTGTCCCCTGTTATTATGAAGAGTCTTGATCTTCCTATTGTTGTACCTAGAAATAAGGTCACAGGAGATTAGGTATAGCCAGGAGAGGTCTAGGTCATAACTATAGAATTGTATATACAAAGTACCTCTTAGCCTCAGAGGATACACGAAAGAAATATCCAATGTTGTACAATCCCTTGTTAAATATCTCACAAGGAATGTATGTATCCACACTAGGAATAACGGGGCGCCAATAGGAACCCGACGCTACTGAGAGAAACAAGGAAATAGCTCAAGCGAGCGACCACGGAGAGAAGTCTACAAACAGAGACTCGACTCGAAACCACCAACAACCAAAGGGCAAACGCGAACTAAAGAAAAGAGAAGTGAAATAACGGTGACGAATCAGCCGACTCGACACCCACAAACTAGCAACCAGACTTGCAAAAAGAATCAAGAAAGGGAAATGAATCCCCGCACTCACGAACCGCAGCACAACGCCGATGGAGGAAAACGCCAACCACTAACTCCTCGGACGCTCCCCCGTGACCCGGAACGAATTCAGGAACACTAGCTTAACGCGAAGCGCTTCCGGGCTAGTGAGGCGGTCCTAAATGCTCCGACAATCTTCCTGCGCATGCGCATTACTCTCGCCTTCAGATGAGACGTTCTTTCCAACCACGTCTATCTTGCCAACCACAGCGTTTGTTTGTGACGCTGATTCCGCTCCAGGTAAGCAGGCATGACAATGACTGATGCGGAACAGGAAGCAGAGTAAACCTCTCCTTGATCTCCTCTCTTGCAGCCCAAAAGATGGGTCAGTGGATGGAGTAGTCTTTTCAGACACCCTCTCTTCCCAACAGCAGACTGACTGCAAGCAAGTCTTGCAACAGTATGCTAGTCTCTTTTCCCTGACCCCTGGTCTGACCAACTGGTGTACCCATGACGTGGACACTGGTGAGAGTAACCCGGTCAAAAACAAGATCTAATGAAAATCAGACCAAGTCAAGGGAAGCATCAAAGCTGAAGTCAGCAAGATGCAGGAGTTAGGCGTTATTGAACACTCTGAGAGACCCTGGGCTAGCCCAGTGGTTCTGGTCCCCAAGCCTCATCAACAAGGTGGAAAGAGAGAGATGAGGCTCTGTGTGGACTATAGAGGGCTCAACTCTGTCAACAAGACAGATGCTCACCATATCCCAAGAGCAGATGAGTTGATAGATAAGTTGGAGGCAGCCAAATTTCTCAGTACCTTTGACTTAACTGCAGGGTACTGGCAGATTGGCATAGCCCTAGGAGCAAAAGAGAAAACAGCATTCTCTAACCCTGATGGGCGCTATCAGTTTACTGTAATGTCTTTTGGGTTAAAGAATGCCCCTGCCACCTTCCAGAGGTTGGTGAATCAAGTCCTGACTGGGTTGGAGTCCTTTAGTGCAGCTTATCGTGATGATATTGGTGTCTTTAACGCCACCGGGCAGGATCACCTCATCCACCTTGGGAAGGTTTTACAAGCCCTGCAATTTGCAGGACTAACTATCAAGGCATCCAAGGGCCAGATAGGGCAGGGCACTGTGGTGTATTTGGGCCACCTTGTTGGTAGAGGCCAGGTACAACCCTTACAGCCCAAGATCCAGAGTATCATGGACTGGGCAGCTCCAACCACCCAGACCCAAGTCAGAGTATTCCTTGACTTGACTGGGTACTACAGGAGGTTTGTGAAGGGATATGGGCCCATTGTGACTCCCCTCACAGAACTCACCTCCAAGAAAATGCCCAAGAAACTAAACTGGACTGTTAGTTGCCAAATGGCTTTTGACACCCTAAAAGAAGCAATGTGATCAGCACCAATTCTAAAAGCACCCGATTATTCCAAGAAGTTCATAGTGCAGACTGATGCCTCTGAGCTAGGGATAGGAGCAGTCCTTACCCAGATCAATGAAGAAGGCCAGGACCAATCTGTTGCTTTTATAAGCAGGAGGCTACTCCCCAGAGAGCAGTGTTGGAGTGCCATTGAGAGGGAGGCCTTTGCTGTGGTTTGGTCCCTGATGAAGTTGAGGCCCTACTTGTTTGGAACTCACTTCCTGGTTCAAACTGATCACAGACCTCTCAGATGGCTAATGCAAATGAAAGGGGAAAATCCCAAACTACTAAGATGGTCCATCTCCCTACTGGGAATGGACTTTGAAGTGGAACACCGACCAGGGGCTGCCCATGCCAATGCAGATGGACTTTCCAGGTTCTTCCACTTAGACAATGAAGACTCCCTAGGGCAATGTTAGTCTGTGTAAGAAAGTGGCATCTTTCTTGCATAGGTATGCCCCCACTTTTTGCTGAATTGTTGATGTGCTTTGATGGAGTGTGCCCAGGGCTCCTGCCAACCAGGTGCCCAGGGCCTATGATCCTTTCCTAAAACTACGTTGAAACCAAAACCCAATTGGCATCTCTGGCCACCTGTCAGCCCCTAGTAAATGGGACCCTAGGTACCCAGGGCATAGTGACCAGAGAAGACCCCTAAGGGCTGCAGCACTCATTGTGCCACCCTTAGGGGCCCTGTACCCTGACACCCAGACACTGCCTTTGCAGGCTGAGTGTCTATGTACAGAACTAAACAAAAAGTCGACATGGCACACATCCCTGTGTGCCATGCCCACAAAACCCACTGCCCTGGCATACATCAGCCACCCCTCTAGCTGGGTGCCCTATGCCAGTGGTGTGGGCACAGGTGCATGAGCCCTGTGCCCCTACAGTACCCAGGGCAATTCCTGGGCACTGTAAGTGCAGTGAGGCCATTAAGAGTATATGGTACTGGGAGGCTGTCATTACGAACTCCACAGCACCATAATAGCTACACTGAAGACTGACAAGTTTGATATCAAACTTCTCAGCACATTAAACCCACACTGATGCCAGTGTGGGATTAAATGTAAAATGCACTACAGAGGGCATCTTAGAGATGCCCCCTGAAAACTAACCTACCATCCACGTCTTGTCTGAGAGGCTGCCTAGGCTGCCACCCAGCTGACATGTTGCTGGACCCCTGGGTGGAGAGCCCTCACTCTCCTGGGCCTGCAACAATGCACAACCTGGGACTAGGTGCCAAGTCTCCTCCCCCAGGATGGGCAGGGGAAGCTTCAAAGGCATTCCACCTTTGAGAGCTTCTCCAGACAATTTGCTGTACTCAGCAACTGCCCCCCACCAGTTCTGATCCCCACTCTGGCAGGAAGACTGGTGGGAAACCCCGCATCAGGAAGGGGGTGTGCCAGCCTGTGCCAGCTCCACCCCTCAGGTGGTAGAGGCAATGTGAAGCATGACCCCGGGCTCCGACCATCTTGAAGATGGGGAGCCCTGCCCAATCACAGCTAGGCTTCTGCCCCACTCCCACAGCAGAGGAGCAGGCTAGGGGGTGTACCCACCCCAGGGGAGGAACCCATTGGTCCCTGCCCTTGCCCTACCTGTAACACCCTTATATTTTGTATTTAGGGACACCCTGAACCTTCCTTCCTCAGATCTCGATTTGCAACAACAACAAGACCAAGAAACACGAAGACCTGCCGTGCAGCTGTTAACAAAAGGACGACGCCCACTGACTTGGCCCCAGAACTCTACAGGCCTGTTGATCCTTGAACCTGCTCCTGTGAAACTCCAGCATCTCCAGTGGACAGCAATCTCGACAACCCCGGAGGACCTGCTTGCCTTGAACCTTCCAATAGACTGGTACTCCCATGAGCAGTGGTTCTGCTCCAACAGCAATACCCCTGGTGCCAGCCAGGAACCGCAAATCCAGCCCATTCTGCACCCACCAAGCCTGGCCTGTGCCTGAATGTTACAAGACCACAAGGACGTCCCCCGGTGCCTGGGACCCAAAGTCCAGTACCCAAAGACCCTCCTCGACAACCCAGACGACGCCTGCAGCCTCAGAACCAGGGACCCCTCAACCGCGACCAGCCCAGGGTAAGATTTCCCGACACCAAAAGACACCCCTGCACCCGGTGCCCCACGCCCCCTGTGCCCCTCCTTTGGGGTACCAACCTCTTCTCCAAGATCCCAACTTACCTCTCGAAGTGGTGGTCGCACCTGAAGAATCTCGGTCCCTGAGCCTGCAGCCTTTGTTCACTTTTTAACTTTCCTGTTGGATAACATTGAGCGCCCGATGACTCAAAAGCACCCTGCGCCCAGCTGCCCGAATTCTGCTGGAAGTGCAACTACTACCCTACTCTACTTCCCCACTTGCCCCGAGTAAGTGACCAGGAGCTCAGCTCCCACAGCCGCGTGGCCTGCCTGCTTGCAGCCACCAACCAAAGGCCCCCTACTCTCCATTGGATTGCACTGGGTCTACTCTCTCTGCACCCGGCTGCCCCTGTGCCGCTGAGGGTGTAACAACTGCACCTTTCCGATCCTGGGAGTCCCCTGAGTCTATGCCCAGAACTTTAACTCCACCAGTTGAGTACTCACCTGAAAGCTGATAACTCACTTTCCTTCCATAGGCTAACATTGACTGGTTTTCACTGAAATTTCTTCTAAGTGTGGAGTTTTGTAACTTTAAAATATTCATCTAAAATCATCCGAATAACGAATTCCGAAATACTCACCTGTGATCAGGAGAGAAGCCAGTACTGTACCTTTTAGCCCAGTACTGAACCGCAAAAGGAATCCTTACTGTTCTTACTAGTAACTTGAATTTTCTACAATAGGAAACCATTGGCTGTTTTTTTCTCTGAAATTTCTTGTGTTGATTTTTGCAAACTAGAAATATTCCTTAAAAATTGTACCAAATACTAAAATGTAATTACTTACCTGCGTTAGGTAGAGGTCCCAGTGCTAAACCTAGGAGTCCAGTACTGGATTAGAAAATTAACAAGAACCTACTTTACCTGTGACTTGAATTTCCTTCCATAGGATAACATTGCTAGTTTTTCACTGAAAAGTTTCTAAGTGTCAATTATGAAAATACATTTATATTCTTAAAAAATCGCAACTGTAACCAACACGCTTTTACTTAACTGTTTACAGCTTAGGTCCCGAGACTGAATCCAGGATCCAGTCCTGCGGTTAAAAAAGTAATTCACCTTTATTTTTCTGACCCTACCTCTTATTGCCGAGGGTGCCGCTACATTGCCGTGGGTCCGGCCACTTTGCCCTGGACACTGTCGCCGTTCTCGCCATTCAAGTTGGCTGCCTGAGAGGCATTGTGGCAACAAGGACTGCATCTCCCTGTGTGCCTTGGGTCGCGCACATCGGGGGACGTCATCGAAAAGCGCCCGGAGGCGCTTAAATCAAGGCTGCGCCTCCCGCGGCGCCGGATTCATCTTTATTTTGCTGACCCTACCTCTTGTTGCCGGGAGTGCCGCTAAATTGCCGTGGGTCCGGCCACTTTGCCCTGGACACTGCCGCCGCTCTCGCCATTCGAGTTGGCTGCCTGAGGGGCGTTGTGGTATCAAGGACTCCATCTCCCAGCGTGCCTGGGGTCGCGCACATCGGGAGACGTCATCGAAAAGCTCCCCGGAGGCGCTTAAATCAAGGCTGCGCCTCCTGCGGCGCGGGACGTGCCCGGGCCAAAGGCGGCCCCGTTTAAGCCCGTTGTAGCCCGGAGGAGGCTGGGCTGGGCCAACCCCTGTACAACCACTCATCGGTGTCTAAATCATAGCTGGTCAGTGACTTAACTTTTTAACTGTTGAACTCTTGAGTATGTTTGTAACAAGCCCTTGCTCTCATAATTGTAACATGCGCAAGACTACCCAAAAGGTGGTTGTTGGGACACTAGATGCTTTTCTGTTGAGAGCTGAATCCGTTCTCATCAAAGAGATTGAGCTCACTCAAAGACGGTTATCACTGGATCCACGGAGGGGCTCCTCTTACCAGTGAGCAAGAGGGGGCTGGTTCGGCAATGGATCACTCCGTACATCTACCCCTTAGTCCCTCTCCATCTGTGTTATTTGTACCTGGTTCCCAGTCTATAGCAAGTGATCATAACTCCAGCATTTCTTCCCCCGACATTATTCTAACTCGCCAGCAATATCAATCCCAGGCTAAAAAGGGTGAGGGGCGGGCCTCACTAGCATCCAAAAATAGGAAAGCGGGGGGGCTCCCGACCACCCTCCATTAGGCTAACAAAGTGGCTTAAACTAAAGGGCCCCCACGTGGAAAAAAGGGAGCGTACAGAAGGTTGTCATACCTCAGATTCTAGCCCCGCTAGGTGAGACTCATTGCTAAGTTCGAAGAATTACTGCAGGCAAAGCTTGACCCTTTGGCATTAAAACTGACAGACATCAGCATGAGACTAAGTAAAATAGAACATCATTTATTAGCTAGTATTCCTAGTTGCTCTATAGCTACTAGTAATGCCCCAGTTTTAGGTCCACCTGTCTTAAATGCTTCTGTTGGTTTACCCATCATCCCCAATGTGTGAGCAAGTTCTCATGTGGTAGTACCCCCCCAGGTTCTGAACGATTTTACACTGGATCATAATCCGTCAATACCAGGTAAAGGGGTATCATTAGGGCCCATTAGTGATAAAAGGGCTCGACAGGGTGGTATGGGTAGTTTCCATCATAACGAAACCCTAAACACACCTCCTGAGGCAACACCCTATTCAATAGTTCTCTCTACTGTTCCCCACCTCCAACATGGTATTGAGGAAAATTGGGTGTCACTGAGGAACAAGGCACTCCATTTTATAGACACCAACACAGGATTGGGGGGTCAATTATTCAGGGATTACAAAATGGCATGCAGAGTCCCTGGATAGGAAATTCTAATAAAACTAGCAGAGGCGACTGTGTGGTGGTCAACTTTGGGTCTCCCCACTTAGTCAAGTCCATCCTGGATAGGGGTGGCTCATGCATTTGAGTGAGGAAAGTATCAACATCTTACCCCTGGGGTATTTCCACAGAGACAATCGATTGACGCATATGGCTGCGGGTCCTGCCAATCGGGTTCCTTTAGCACTGGGGCGCTATGAGTACAATGTCCCAACCTTCAATATATTTGACTCATTTACCAACCTGGAGGACATTGACTGACTGGGTATAGCGTCCAAGCCAACCAATGATTCTCGCCGATGGTTTAAGGCATATAGAGGTCATGAGGTACCTAGCACCTGTGGTAGGGATTCCAATGTATCCCAAAGTCTCTGTCTGGGTAGTAAGGTTACACCGAAGTCAGGTGTTCTAGATTTGGTTGGAGCGATACAAAAGGGGATGATGGACGGAGCGTTTGAGCAAATAAAACACTCACCCCCAGTCAACTGATCTGGGTTTAATCTATCACCATTCTTTAGCTCACTCCGCCACCCCAGTTCAGACATGGCCATATGCAAATCAGTCTGACCCTGTGCCTCATGGGAACAGTCCAGCCCGAACTGCCAAGCCATGTCTTCCCTGGACCGGAAAGAAGCATCCTGGGACCGGTTTCGGGTTCATAACCCTCATTAGCCAGGCTATCTTTAATCCAGTGGCAAAGTGAGCAAGGGACTCACATCTGAGAATACCCTGCCAACTTAGGGCGAACAAAGCGATACACTAGATTTGGTTGGAACCAGTTCTCCCAGCATTAATGTCATACCCCCACCTTTGTTAAACATCGCCAGAGGTCCCACACAAAGTTTACCTACGATGCCATCTGCAGTCCTCAAAATAGTGTCCTGGAACGTGGCAGGGCTTATAAGTAAATCATTTTTTACAGAGTGGACCACCTTCATTGAAGAACATGATATATTCTTACAAGAAACATGGGCGGTGGACAAGGTGTTTCTTGAGGGATATTCTAATTTCTTTAAGCCTGCTGTACAGGGAGAAAAGATTAGACCGAAGGGTGAGTTAACAATTTGGATTAGGCAGTCCCTTCCATACCATCTTGAGGAGATTATAATTGATTCTTTGGATATTCTCACCCTCAAGCTATCCCATGGCAACACTCGGGATACTCTTCTTATTAAAGTCTACTCGAGGGGTTTACAAGGTGGGAAGATGTCTGACACAGTAGATTCACTAGATGTCTTTTTAACCCACCACAAAGGGTTCTGCAATATCATAATCGCAGGAGATTTTAATTGCACTTTCGAACCACTAGACTGTGAGGATTCTAATTTTAGCCAGGAGGAGGATGTCCAGTGGCTAATTCCTTCACTGGACATCACTCCTATTAAAAAGTGGACTAGAGCAGCGTTCCAGTTAAAAGCTCTGTCCCTAGAACATAGGTTAAGAGCGGCCAACGGCCGCACAAAGCCAAATAAGCAGGGGGCTGCAACATTTAGCATAAGGGATCACTCCAGTCGGATAGACTACCTTCTGGTTAATTTAGAATTATGGCCAGATCTGCTTGATATGGAGGTTGTTTCCCGGCCTGAGAGCGACCATAATCCCCTTGTAGTGTCTATGCGGGATGCCACCTCCAATATTCCGGAAGTTCAGACTTGATAACGTAGAGGCCCAGTTGACGAACGACACCAGACGTCTTAAATGGTGTAAGGTAGTATTAGACCCAGCTAAGCTGCAAGCAATTAATTCTCTGATAGTAAATCACATTACTACCCTCCAGGCTGAGGTTGCAACTGGGCTGTCTAGGGACTGAGCTGCTAATACACATGAGCATCTTTTTAATCAATTAAAGGATTTTTTCATTACACATTACACAAAAGGCCCTGCTCCTGTCAGGAGTAAAGCAGCACCTTGGTACAATTCAGACTGTCGTGCCACCTACAAATTACTAGCCACTGCAATAAGGAGTAAGAATCAAGCTCAGATAAGAGAACAGCGGCAGGGGTATAAGTTATCCAAACGCAAGGCACAGCGAGATTGGGACGAGGCACATTGGACGGAACTCCGAAATGCCTGCTCTGGTAGGGACATGTCACAATTTTGGCATCTGGTGAAATGGGGGAGCTGGGCTCCTGCCAAAGCCCCCACTAATCATGTGGTCCCGGATCTGTGGGTTTCACATTTTAAAGGTCAATTTGCAAATAACCCGGGTTCTCAGGACACTTTTGTGATGCCATTGTCACCTCCCCCCACTTAGTATATCTAGCAAGGAAGTAGAAGTAGCATTGCTCAAAGTTCCAAAAGGGAGGGTGCCGGGTCTAGATTGCATTCCTGCAGATCTTTTTCTCCAAGACCCTGCCCCGTGGACCCAATATATCCAACTTCTAATCAATGCCATTGATCAAGGGGGTGCCGTTATTCTCCCAATTTTTAAAAAAGGGGATCGGTCACTGCCAGGAAACTATAGACCGATCAGTTTGATTGATTGTATTAAAAAAGTGGTAGCTAGAGTGATACTAGGGCGATTACAGTGTATGAGAACAACAAGGACCCCCTGATTGACCAATTACAGATAATTTCTAGGTCAGGGATATAACATTTGAAAATAACAACCTAGGCAATTAACAATAAGCTTGTAAACTATAATCAAGGAGAGGCAATAAAAGAAATGACATAAAAAGTTATTGCTTTTTTATTAGTTCCGTGGAATTAGCAAATAAAGTTCAGTGTTAAAAAATATACATTATTAAAACAGTATATAGCTCGCGGGAGCGAGAAACAATAACGACAATAAAATTCATAAATTCATACAGTTACAAAGAACAAGGATTTAATATAGAGACACACAAGTGGCACAGTATTGTTATCTCGACGCGCGTTTTGGCGACCAGCGCCTTCTTCAAGAGTTGCCACGTTCAATAAGGTTGCATGATAAGGTACTTTAATAAACTTTTTTTCAAACAGGAGATTAGGATTTCTTATTATTTCACTTGATTTCAGAAACACTGGTACCGACTGAAATGGTTCTTCGTGATTTGTACGCTTACTATTCAGGTCTTCACAGAGCTTGTTTTTCTGGTACGTATTAACATTCGGAGCCCAGTATTAACCTCTCTGTACGGAACTCTTTATGATTTAGCGGGTACCAATTGAATTAACTGGGCTAAGGAGTCTGAGATCTGAAGCTCCAAATAGAACGTTTTCAAATATACTCGAGCGATATAAAATCTGCGTATAGCGATATTTAGATTTGCAATCTCGGATATTCAAGTTTCATCATGAAACTTGAATATCCGAGATTGCACCGGTCCTGGCCCCTGGTCTGCGCATTTATTTTATCAACCTAAAAGTTCCCCACGTGGAATAATTCCCTGAAACTAAAGAATTTGGTTATTTTGTCGTTTCTAAGTATCTGAACATCCCCATATCAGGAGGACATCACGTGATACACACTATCAGAATATCTTAGAAGAAAACCTTCAGTATTTTTGTATCCAGACCAGGTGGCAAATCTAAATATCGCTATACGCAGATTTTATATCGCTCGAATATATTTGAAAACGTTCTATTTGGAGCTTCAGATCTCAGACACCTTAGCCCAGTTAATTCAATCGGTACCCGCTAAATCATAAAGAGTTCCGTACAGAGAGGTTAATACTGGGCTCCGAATGTTAATACGTACCAGAAAAACAAGCTCTGTGAAGACCTGAATAGTAATCGTACAAATCACGAAGAACAATTTCAGTCGGTACCAGTGTTTCTGAAATCAAGTGAAATAATAAGAAATCCTAATCTCCTGTTTGAAAAAAAGTTTATTAAAGTACCTTATCATGCAACCTTATTGAACGTGGCAACTCTTGAAGAAGGCGCTGGTCGCCAAAACGCGCGTCGAGATAACAATACTGTGCCACTTGTGTGTCTCTATATTACATCCTTGTTCTTTGTAACTGTATGAATTTATTAATTTTATTGTTGTTATTGTTTCTCGCTCCCGCGAGCTATATACTGTTTTAATAATGTATATTTTTTAACGCTGAACTTTATTTGCTAATTCCACGGAACTAATAAAAAAGCAATAACTTTTTATGTCATTTCTTTTATTGCCTCTCCTTGAATATAGTTTACAAGCTTATTGTTAATTGCCTAGGTTGTTATTTTCAAATACTAGGGCGATTACAGACATGGTTGGACGATTGTCACATCTTATCAGACCTTCAAGCTGGTTTCAGACAAAGTATTAGTACAGTGGACCAGTTGCTAAAGTTTATTCTTATCTACTGGCGCACTGTTACTCTGGGAAAGGTGCTATTTATGCAGCATTTGTGGATCAAAGATCCGCTTTCGACCTAGTTTCTCGCCCCAAATTGTGGCATAGTCTGCTAAAGCTGGGTATACCCCTGGAAATCTTGTTGTTTATAATTAAACTGTATACTGATAACTATGCCCAGGTTAGGTGGGATTCGGCCGGTCATACTACAGACAAATTCTCTGTTGAAAAGGGTGTCAGGCAGGGGTGCGTGCTTGCACCCACCCTATTCTCCATCTACGTAAACGGGGTTTGAAATATTATGAAGATTATCCAACGGATGCCCCGAGTTTAGGTGGGAAAAAGATACCACTCCTGATGTTTGCTGACGATACTCTTATTGCATCAAAAACAAGACAGGGCCTCCAACATGCCCTTTTTCGTTTTGAGGAGTTCTGTGAGGACCATGACCTTGTGGTCAATGTTGACAAAACTAAGTTTATGTTCATCCAAAGCTCTTCAAAACCTACCGACGCAGTAAGGATGTGGGAAGGTCCACTGGAACGAACGGAGACATTTACATATCTTGGAGTAACACTAGATAAAAAGATGAACTGGAAACCCCAAATTGATTGTTTATTGGTTAAACACGCCCAACTTTCGGCGGCGTTGATTAGGGATTTTAATCGTTCCCACACCAAACTGGCGGCCCCAGTTCTCCAGATATATAACTCTAAAGTTAGTGCGGCCATTTTGTATGGTTCCAAGTTGTGGGCGTATGTGAACTTAGACGCACCAGTAGTAAGCCAAAACAAATTCCTAATATCTGTAACTGGTTTGCCGCAATCTACCCCCCTAATCCCGCTTTATTTTGACCTGGGTTGTCACACACTAAGAGACGTTGCCCGACTTAGATCAGTTTTATATTGGAGAAGACTTTGGGTGACCCCGGAATTAATCTCCTATGCATTGGCGGCCCAGGAGATTAGTGAATTGTATGTGTACAATAAAATTGAGTGGTTTAGGGGCATCAAATCTACTCTTACTGAGTTGGGTTTGGTTCGGCTGTGGTCCCACCCTGAGGGAAGTGTATTTCCCACAAAAAAAGAGTTCAAGACGTTATATTGGAACTGGATCTATACTCGTCAGTTTGCATCTACCAGTAGCCCCACTCTTTCTAGCACCTTCTTATATTTAAAGTCGGAACCCCGATTCGAGCAATATTGGGACCTAATTACTTCTACTCGTGACCCCAAGCTTTTTCACCAATTTAGAGTTGGCAGCCTACCAACCAAGGCCTTTAGTTCCAAATGGTTTGGGTCTTCAAATAGCAATAGTAAATGCCTATTCTGCCCAGATAGGGTAGAAACGGTGGCCCACATATTATTTGCATGCCCAGATTACTACAGCTCGAGACGCTACTGGATTAAACCCATCTGCATCGCGATGGGGACTAGGGATCACAGTGAGGCATATAGACTATTTAAATCTGCTGTGGACGGCCCCTATGTGGTCGCCTTAGCCAAGTTCCTGGGCCTTGTGTGGGTCACTCGTTGGGTTGAAGGAAAGTCCCTGTAATCTTTATTATGTGTCTCTTCACATTTGTACATATTTTTTATTGTCTTTTTAATCTCTTGATGTATTTCTAACTATGAACTGCTTCTAGTCTACAGAAAAAGAAGATTTTTATCCATGTCTATAATATATATAGTTTTAAATGATCTATTTTGGGACTCTGCTCACAGTCTTGTGTATTGGAATAGTGTGATGTAATGCTCTCTGATTAATCCCTTGATTTTGTATTCTGTATTTATATATATATTGTGCTGACTTTTGCGCTTTTTAAAATCGAAATAAAGTAAATATGATGATGAAAAGTAATCCTTAATCAACTGCATTTATGTAGAAAAACCTATTGAGCTCAATGTTAAATTGTGTTTAGAATTGTGTTGCCTATTGCACCCACTGTAGCTATTGTACTTACAAAATGTATTGCATTTCTGCAAAGTAATTACCTAAAGTCACTCATATTGAGAAAAGTATGTTTTGAGACCTGTTGGTTCTAAAATAAAACAATTATATATTTTGATATAAAAACAATTGGCCTAGAGTTCAGTTCTTGAGTGTGTGAAACATTTTGCTGACTGAGTGTGTACAACAAATGCTTTACACTGTCCTCTGATACTGCCTTACTGCTCGACCAAGCTACCACTTTTGAGAGTAAGGTCAGCCCTGACTTTAGCTTCTTTTATACCGGTGGAGACTGGGGACTCTATACACACTGTAACTTACTTTGGTCCAGTATATATAGAGCCACTTTCTTAAAGGCAGTCCTTGGAACTCTTACCCCCCCCCAAGGTTACCGTAGGGCTGGCACAGGGCTTGAAAGTGGCACCTTCAAAACACCCTTAGACTTGTTGAAGCCAGAAGAAGGACAGCACCTGCCATTGAACCTGTGGAAAGAAACCCTCAAGGGATTGACCTATTCCCCACTTGTACCCAGGACTGTGTATGGACTCAATGAACTAATTGTCTAGGCTCCTGTTGAGCTCCAGGAACATAAAAGTTGCAAGAAGATCAAGACTCTGTTGAGCTCACCTGATGAGTTTTACCTAGATTTGCCCTGGACCCTTTTTTGCGGCTTCTGGGAGGTTGAGTCTCAACCCCCAAGTGGTGCCCAAAACGTGCTGGACCCTTGGCTGTCGTAAAAGTGTACTCTTCCTCCCTCAAAAACTACAAGACTGGACACTTGAGAACTATTTTCAATGTTTCTGCAAAAAGAACCAGAGGCTACCACAGGACTGCCTTGAAAGCCTCCAACATCGAAATGCCGGTCAGACTCAACTTGCTGGTAAATCCCGCTAAAAGGATCTTGAGTTCCATAACAGTTCTAAGTGTGAACGAAGAAGACCTCACCGGGACAATGCCGAGCAGCATCCTGCCACTGACTATACCCTCCTAGGCCTGATCTGCAGACTTCACCCACTCATAGTTTTCCCACCTTCGATATTGAGAGCCTCAAACTTTCAGCCAATGCAAAGGCTCCCACGGAGGTCCTGCACCATAGTTGACTGCCGATGACATGTCCCCCTGCTGATCCAGCATGCACCCTGACCCGCAGATCAACTCGTCAAAAAGTGCTTTTCTCCAGAAAAACGAAAGATAACCTTTCCACTGGAACAAACTTGGTCCCGGTCTTTGACCCTCGCTCAATTGCGGTCGTCCTTACCTTCTGACTTTGATCCGGTCTGCTCCGACCAGATATGCATGGTTGGCACTTTGTGCTTTTTGGCGCTAGAAACAACTAAGTATTTGAAAAAACATATCTCCAGTTTCCTACATCAGATTTGAGCTATTTTGAGGTCTGTTTCTCTATGTTCATAAATTGGGGTGGGATTTCCTTTTTGTTGTTTTCTACTTTTAACTGTTTTGGCAATGACAAATACTTTATACATTTCTCTTTAAATTAATCCCATGTGCTTTGTGCTGCAGTTGCAATGGTTTGAGCTCAGGTATCAATTATTGAAACCTAGCTGGACCAACTGCGGAACAGTGCCATTACTATTTGAAAAAGACAACCATCCACGTAATCCACGTAACAAATAATCCAATATTTCACAGACTTAAAAATAATAAAGTTTAGAAAAAAAGCAGTACACATTTTTATGTTAAAGAATAATGTAAATTAATTGCATGTATTTCAAACTTATTACAAACAATTCAACTTAAAGTAAAATGTTTGCTAAAAATTAACATAAGTAGTTTCACTTAAAATGTTTAGTACCCTCTTTTAATTTGAAAATAATTGGAACTTAATTATCATAAAATATTCACTATTAATTTATAATTAGTGTTTTACAACAAATTAATTGTATATTCATTTTTAAAGAACAAAATAATTTATTTTACTTTTATTTGCTAAGATGGTATATGTTCAGCCCCTGTCTCCATTATGTTCCATGGGAGGGTTTTTTAGTATCAGTGGTTGAGGGATAAAACTCCGATTTCCCCTATGTTAGTGTATGGGTCGTATATGTATATTGTGGTAGCATGATGTATCTATATATTTCTTATATATAGGTATACACAGAATGTAATCTATAACTTCTTTCAATGAGTTAATAAGGTGTGTGTCCTGTTTTCCTTGTGTAGGCCGAAACTATACAGACGCCATCTTTTCTTCTCTGCGTTAGGCATGAACAGTGAATCACGTGCTACCTTCCAAATGGCTGTCAGGCCCTAGCTTAGATGATTTGCTGGAGACAGCTGAAGACCCGTTATTCTTTCTCTGTCCTGAGACTCAAGGTCGCATCTAGCTTTGGGTGCGATAAGCGCATTCCTGAAGGCGCTGTGCCTGCACTCCCGGGCACTGAGACGAACGGAAGTTACCCCTCCTGACCTCCCCAATAATAACTAAAGCAGAGCTTTGTACTAATCATGTGTGCCATATATGGTCCTTATTCGAGGGCCAAGAGCCAAGTAGTGTTTTTCCATCTACGGTGTTTCATACGCTATGTCGAAAGTATATATGTTTTGAATGTAAGCCAGCAGTCTTCTCCACACACCTGGATGGGTGAGGATGGGAGAGGCTCCTCTATAGAGTATTCTGTATAATAAACAATTGAACTTTCTTCACTGCCAACTGACTGGTTATTGGGTAATTGGTATTGGGGATATTGATAAGTATAGCTCCTTATGTTATTTTTTATGGTACGTCAGTAGCGACTCTGGTGGGATCGTTCTCCCATAAACGGGTAGAAAAGGAGAAAGAAAAAGGGGAGCTCTGGTCGAGTGGGTGGACTGACCAGAGATTCTGACTTACTCCGCTCTCGCAATCAGGGAGCCCCAGCTGCTAGTAACCCTTCGCTGGAGTCCTATGGGTGTGTCAGAACACAAAAACTTGCTCTCGGCTTACCAACTACTGCACAGGAACAGAGATGCTAGAACCCAAGTCCCTCTCAGCAATGCTGGTAGGTCTTACACAGAACCTCCCATCATTACCTTAAGGGATGGGGGAATTGGATAAAATAACAAACAGAGAAGAGACTGGTCCTGCGTAGGCCCCCTCAGTCAGCTACTATTGGACTTGGCCCTTCTAGCAGGTTCACCCCTAGACTTTTTGCTTTTAATGGTGACCTGGTGATGGGGATTTTTGGGTTCTGTGCATTTTCACTGTGTCGCAGTGGAAAGTGCGTGCGCACTCCGCGTGCGTGGAGTAAGGTTGGCCTGCCATCCCATAGGGATGCATGGGGAATGTGTGTGTCCCTGGTAGTTCCGGATGCGTGGGGTGTACAGGCTCGAGTCTGGTATGTGTGGACTCGTGTGATTAAATGCTTCGCGGTGATGTATGTGGCATGATTGTGTCTTGTGCGGAAGTACCACTTCTAGACATGGCTATGTGTGTGCTGTGAAGGTGCTAGCGTGTGATTGGCTGGAGCTGGCTGGCATGCCAGGCCCCAGGATGTTTGGATGGGTCTGTCCTGTGGTGAGTGCTGAGATTATCATGCTGATGGCTGGGGAGGAGTGCACCTGTCTCCCGAATGAGGCTGGGTTTTCCCCCACACAATGCTGGCTCCGCCCCCTGTGGTGTGTCTAATGACCCTAGCCCTGCCAGTGAATAGAGTGAGGGGATGGGCCATCAAGGGTGCTCCAAGACCAGCTGCGACTGGTCTCCCCCCACTCCTGCACCTACAGACAAAGGAATGTGGTGTATAAAAATGGGTTGTGTCCCCACACAAGTTTTTCTCTTCAAGGATCCTGCCTGAGGGGGCTGCTGCTGTTGCTGGGCCAGAGGACCACCACTTGAACTGTCTCCCTGCCTGGAGACCCAGTGAGCTGGCTCTGGGCCCTGCCTTGCTTCCTATCTTCATTTCTGCATTTCTCTACCTTGCCCCTGGACTTTTGAGACATCTGCAGCCTGCTGGCGCTTGGGAGCGCTTTATTTGGGGCCTCTAGCGCTTGAGAGCGCTTTATTTCGTCCTAGCGCTGGGAGCGCTGTAGTTTGTGCCCACAAGCGCTTGGGAGCGCTTTATTGTCCAGCAGCGCCTGGGAGCGCTTTGGTAAGGCAGATGCCCATCCTGCATTTTGCTGCTCTAGCGGCTGTCCACGCCGCATATTTGTGTGATTTATTTAAATTAATGGGAGCTCACCCCGTGTTGAAATCACCGCCGCAGCCCAGGAACCCTGCCGGGCCGCCGTGCTGCCTACGGCGACCCGGAAGTCCCACCTCCATTCCTCCAGCACCGCGCTGCAATTGGCTGCAGCCCGACCCGGAAGTCAGGCGGAACAGGCGGGACAACCGGAAGTCGACGGGAGCCAACCCCGCGCTCCAGTACCAGGAAGTGCTGCGACAGGAGTAGGGCGGCTGCAGAGGCAGACAGGGCTCCGGTGTCTGAGGAGAGCCCCACGCTGCCTAAAAGAGGAGCCAGGCTGCCGTCCCTCCCCCGGCGCTCCCAACAGCGAGGGAGAGACCCAGAGTGCAGCCGAGAAGTGCTCAGGAACGGAACCGGCAAGAGGAGCACCAGCCACCCCTACACCGGAGGAGCTCCCGAGGGAGTCCAGTGGAGACTTCCTCTTACCCCAGGAGAAGCCGGTGAGTGGGGCCTCTGTATTCCGGGTGGTGAAGGGGGCGTCGGGGCACACCATCGGTGCCCGCCCCTCATCTCCTGCCGGTGCTATGTCGATGGTCGGCCCCATTTAAAGGGGGCATATTGGTGTTAGAGCTTGCAAGGCTCCTGGTGGCATCTGAGTATTTCGAGTCCCCAGGGAGGGGACTCGACGCTCCGGGGGCATTTTGGTGTGCGAGCCCCGAGAGGCTCAAACCGCCCATTGTTCTTCGAGTCCCCTGAGGAGGGGATTCGGACGCACAGCAGCATATTTATTGGTGAGCCCAGAGAGACTCACGGCGGGGTTTTCATTCTCGAGCCCCCAAGGCTCTTGGGGGCCACCAGTATTCCCGAGTCCCCAGAGAGGGGACTCCTATGTGCGGGTCATATCTGTGCTCGAGCCCAGAGAGGCTCAGGGGGCCATTTTGGTTGGTTAAAGCCCCGAGAGGCTATTGAGGGCCTCAATCATTTCTAGGGTCCAGAGGGGCTCAGGGGACAGTCAGTAGCCCAGAGCCTGGGAGGCTCCAGCGTTGGCCCCTCACTGTCTTCACAGCTGCCCAGCACTTTGTGGGCAGCTGCCACGTTTAGGACCCTGACACTGGGACACAGGGCGTCCTAGCCCCCACAAGGCCAGTTGGCCTAGGGACAGTCACAGGTGGTGACTAAAGTGAGTTTTGGCGCATTTATGATTTAGGTGCCAATGGGATTACTGCGCAATGGTTATTGCTACACCTCTCTATGTTTTTAGGCATCATGTGTTTTTCTTCCCTGCACCTCTGAATGTGTTGTTAATGCGTCATGTGCCTTGTTCCTTACACCTCTGAATGTATGTTATGCATCATGTGTTATGTGCTTATACCCCTACAGGTATTGTGATACTTAGGTGGTTGTTTTTCTCCTAGTGCAGGTGGTGCTAGTGAGGTCCTGGTTACCAGTAGTTACTGGTTGTGTGCTACAGTGATTTTATATTCTAAGTGCTATTTCTAAAAGTGTCACTTCTAAAAGTGCTGATTCCTGACAGTGGTCCAGGTGGCCCTGTCTTGTACATATCCCCTGTAAATTCTGCCCGTGCCTCTGGCACATTGTAAAGTGTGTGTTTTTATCTAATGTGTTTTGGTGTAATACAAAGGCTATTTTTTTATATAACCTTGTGTGGAGTTTCCTTTGTGGTGGGCCCTGAGTGTTGTTGCTGGGGGTGCGTGCGCAAATACTTAACTCACATCGCCTCCGAGTTTAGCCTTGCTGCACGCGCCACGTTACCTAGAGGGTGAGCCGGTGTTATCTTGGTGTGTAACTCCCTTGCCCTGACTTAGGAGTGGTGGTCTCTGACTGACTTTGACGAAAGCCCTGGCCAGCCAGGGATCCCATTTCTAACATTGGCGGCAAGCGGTGAGGATGAGCATTTGTGTTTGCGTTGTACCACAGTGGCAACTGGCCGCACTACAAAACTCTGCATTTTAGATAACCACATTTTTGGGGATTATTGTTTTTGGAAGTTCCATTATTTTCTTCTCCTGAAGGTATCATTGTGTAATTGTGTCAAGTACATTTGTACCCCGCCCTGCGCCCAGAGTCGGTACCTGTGTCACGTGTGGCCAGGTTGAGGAATCAGGGGTGGTTTAAACTGCCTAACCAGTCAGAGGGGAGGGTTGTGTGTGGATGAATGGTGTGTGGCACTAGACAAGAGTGTGAGTTCTCTGGGATAGAGAGCTTGCTGAAACCTTTGTGAATTGTGTACTCCTGTTTAAGCTCAGGTCCTTAGGTTCCCTGTGTGATCTTGTCTCTAGAACGTCCTGCCAAGATGGAGCTTGTTTTTGATTTCAGTGATCTAGATACCTACAGTACGTGGGAGCTGGTAAGGTTCTGTGACGAGAGAGACATAGGGAGGGGTGAGTCAAACCCGTACGAACTTAGGGACCGCCTGGTCAGATGGCAAGAGGGTCAATGGGATCTTGAGCGCAGTGAGGAAAGGGCCTGGGCCTCACACCATGAGGGTGGTGGGTCTGTGGGGAGCCCTGAAGATTCAGAAGAGGAGGGAGAAGATGTCAGTACCTGGATGCCAGTAGAGAGTGAAGACCCCATAGGTAGGGAGTCCCTTGCTGGGTCCAGTATAGGAGGCAGCGCCTCATCCCTTTCCCTGTCCCCAGAGGAGCTGGAAGATAGGAGGAGAGAAAGGGAGGAGAGAAAGGGAGCACCAGCTGGCCTTAGACAAGCTCAGGTTAGAGCATGCCCAGGCTATGGTGCAGCTGGAGATTAAGAAGCAACAGCTAGAGACTGAGAGGGTCTTAGTGCAAGAAAGGATAGAGGAGGCTGAGAGGGCCTCCACCAGAGGCAAAGTAGCTCTGGAGGGTAGACTATCCCCTGCGCGCAGTGTTGATTGTCTGGATTCCCCAGGGAGGGTTGAGTCCAGTGGTGGCAGCTATATAGATTTCAGTGCAGAAAGTCCCAGTTCCCAGAGTATGGTACCTGTTTCCCCAGAAGAGGAGTATAGGTTGAAGTTCAGGGACAGTAAGAAACTGTCTCACCAGTCTTGGGAGGAGTTTGCAGGGGATTGTCAGTGTGCACTGATTGAGTGGTTAGAGGTTCCCACGGGACCTGATTTTGACAAACTGTTTGATCTTATTCTCAAGGAGCAGGTGCTCAGTTGTTGTTGGCCGGAGTTGCGGCAAAACCTGTTGAGGTTGGAGACCTTTGATCCTTGGGAGCTTGCAAAGGAAGCCGACAGATTGGAGAGTGCTAGAGGTTCTCTAGAGTCATTGGTGAGTGACTCCAAAAGTAGTGGTTCAGGGATCTTCCAGCCCAGCGTGGTGGAAGAGGCTCAGTGTAGCCCAGCTAGGTCCCAGGATAGCGAGGAGGGTGTAGGGGCTCACTGCCTGGCTCATTGGAGCAGAAGTGAGGGGGAGACCGAGGGTCCCCATACTCCCGAAGCCCTGCCTCAGGACTTGGATGGTTTCTGTAGGGAACACCAAGGTTGGGGACCAAGGCTGTCCTGTTAGTCCATTTGAGGAAGATCTCTTAGTGAGTAGAGGACCTGGAGCGTCTGTAAACAGAGCTCCTGTGGTTCTAGAGTCCGGCAGTGCTACTCTAGGAGGGAGTGCACAGAAGTCCGAAGTGAGGAGTGATTAGGGGATGAGTGTCCCAGTGGATGCACCAGTGGACCAGGGACTAGCCAGTTGGGCTAGATCTTCTTGGGGGGACCCGGGTGGCGCCACTTCTGGTCTGGGGGATCTCCGCGCACTGTCAGGTGGACAGGGGACGGGAGATCTGCGCCAGACAGACCGTCACACGACATATGTGTCATTTGTTAGCCTCAGGGGGATGGTGTGTGAATCCCCAGAAGTCCTGGAGTGCCAGGCAATTGTTCCACCAAAGGTTTTAGACCAGAGGTTGGGAGGCCAGGTTCAGGATCAGCCTGACCTGAAGGGTAGGACGACTGTAACCAGTGTCCTGACCGGTTCTTCTTCCAGAGGAACTTCTCCAGTTGGGAGAGGGCAGACCTCTGGAAGGGGGTGCAGAGGGTGGGAGAGCCCACCTCTGACCCGGTACAACCTGAGGGGTTAAACCCTGGGTTGGAGTGGTGTTGTAAGGGTACCCCTCGCAGGAGGAGGAGGAACCCTAGGAGAAGAGGTAGGGGGAGGAGAGCCTTCCCTGAGACTCCTGGTCCGCCTGAGGTTGTAGACCCTAGGCTGGAGAACCAGTGGCAGTCTAGTCCTGTCTTGCAGACAGGAAGAGTGGAAAATGGCTACTATGTGCCAGGGGTTACTACCCCCCGCTCTGCGAATAGGCAAGGATCGGTGGCACCTGGGTGGCCCAGGGCCTGGTCCTGGCCGCGGACAGCTCGGGAGTACCAGTGGGGTAGCTCAGTTGGTCCAGACAGTGGTTTGAGAAGGAATCCCATGGGTTCACCGTGGCGTAGAGCAGGAGGGTGTCCCTGCAGTTGCGGGCCCGTGTCCGTGTTCTATCGCCCCAAGCAGGGAAGTCCATCACGGTGGTGATTGGTCTACCCTGCATTTTGGCTGGAAGGGGGTTGTGTTGGACTTGGCCCTTCTGGCAGGTTCACACCTAGACTTTTTGCTTTTAATGCTGACCTGGTGATGGTGATTTTTGGGTTCTGCGCACTTTCACTGTGTCCCAATGGAAAGTGCGTGCGCACTCTGAGTGCGTGGGGTAAGGTTGGCCTGCCCTCCCATAGGAATGCATGGGGAATGTGTGTGTCCCTGGTAGTTCCGGATGCGTGGGGTGTACAGGCTCGAGTCTGGTATGTGTGGACTCTGTGATTAAATGCTTCGCAATGATGTGTGTGGCATGATTGTGTCTTGTGCGGAAGTACCACTTCTAGACATGGCTATGTGTGTGCTGTGAAGGTGCTAGCGTGTGATTGGCTGGAGCTGGCTGGCATGCCAGGCTCCAGGATGTCTGGATGGGTCTGCCCTGTGGTGAGTGCTGAGATTAGCATGCTGATGGCTGGGGAGGAGTGCACCTGTGTCCTGAATGAGGCTGGGTTTTCCCCCATACAATGCTGGCTCCGCCCCCTGTGGTGCGTCTATTGACCCTAGCCCTGCCAGTGAATAGAGTGAGGGGATGGGCCATCAAGGGTGCTCCAAGACCAGCTGCGACTGGTCTCCCCCCACTCCTGCACCTACAGACAAAGGAATGCGGTGTATAAAAATGGGGCTGTCCCCCCACACGAGTTGTTTTCTTCCAGGATCCTGCCTGAGGGGGCTGCTGCTGTTGCTGGGCCAGAGGACCGCCACTTGGACTGTATCCTTGCCTGGAGACCCAGTGAGCTGGCTCTGGGCCCAGCCTTGCCCCCCTATCTTCCTTTCTGCATTTCTCTACCTTGTCCCTGGACTTTTGGGACATCTGCAGCCTGCTGGCGCTTGGGAGCGCTTTATTTGGGGCCTCTAGCGCTTGAGAGCGCTTTATTTCGTCCTAGCGCTGGGAGCGCTGTAGTTTGTGCCCACAAGTGCTTGGGAGCGCTTTATTGTCCAGCAGCGCCTGGGAGCGCTTTGGTAAGGCAGGTGCCCACCCTGCATTTTGCTGCTCTAGCGGCTGCCCACGGCGCATATTTGTGTGATTTATTTAAATTAATGGGAGCTCACCCAGTGTTGAAATCACCGCGGCAGCCCAGGAACCCTGCCGGGCCGCCGCGCTGCCTACGGCGACCCGGAAGTCCCACCTCCATTCCTCCAGCGCCGCGCTGCTATTGGCTGCAGCGCGACCCGGAAGTCAGGCGGAACAGGCGGGACAACCGGAAGTCGACAGGAGCCCACCCCGCGCTCCGGTACCAGGAAGTGCTGCGAGAGGAGCAGGGCGGCTGCAGAGGCAGGCAGGGCTCCAGTGTCTGAGGAGAGCCCCGCGCTGCCTGAAAGAGGAGCCAGGCTGCCGTCCCTCCCCCGGGGCTCCCAACAGCGAGGGAGAGACCCAGAGTGCAGCCGAGAAGTGCTCAGGAACGGGACCGGCAAGAGGAGCACCAGCCACCCCTAGACCAGAGGAGCTCCCGAGGGAGTCCAGCGGAGACTTCCTCTTACCCCAGGAGAAGCCGGTGAGTGGGGCCTCTGTATTCCGGGTGGTGAAGGGGGCGTCGGGGCACACCATCGGTGCCCGCCCCTCATCTCCTGCCGGTGCTATGTCGATGGTCGGCCCCATTTAAAGGGGGCATATTGGTGTTAGAGCCTGCAAGGCTCCTGGTGGCATCTGAGTATTTCGAGTCCCCAGGGAGGGGACTCCGACGATCCGGGGGCATTTTGGTGTGCGAGCCCCGAGAGGCTCAAACTGCCCATTGTTCTGTGAGTCCCCGGAGGAGGGGATTCGGACGCACAGCAGCATATTTATTGGTGAGCCCAGAGAGGCTCAAGGCGGCGTTTTCATTCTCGAGCCCCCGAGGCTCTTGGGGGCCACCAGTATTCCCGAGTCCCCAGAGAGGGGACTCCTATATGCGGGTCATATCTGTGCTCGAGCCCAGAGAGGCTCAGGGGGCCATTTTGGTTGGTTAAAGCCCCGAGAGGCTATTGAGGGCCTCAATCATTTCTAGGGTCCAGAGGGTCTCAGGGGACAGTCAGTAGCCTAGAGCCTGGGAGGCTCCAGCGTTGGCCCCTCACTGTCTTCACAGCTGCCCAGCACTTTGTGGGCAGCTGCCACGTTTAGGACCCTGACACTGGGCGTCCTAGCCCCCACAAGGCCAGTTGGCCTAGGGACAGTCACAGGTGGTGACTAAAGTGAGTTCTGGCGCATTTATGATTTAGGTGCCAATGTGATTACTGCGCAATTGTTATTGCTACACCTCTGAATGTTTTTAGGCATCATGTGTTTTTCTTCCCTGCACCTCTGAATGTGTTGTTAATGCGTCATGTGCCTTGTGCCTTACACCTCTGAATGTATGTTATGCATCATGTGTTATGTGCTTATACCCCTACAGGTATTGTGATACTTAGGTGGTTGATTTTCTCCTAGTGCAGGTGGTGCTAGTGAGGTCCTGGTTACCAGTAGTTACTGGTTGTGTGCTACAGTGATTTTCTATTCTAAGTGCTATTTCTAAAAGTGTTACTTCTAAAAGTGCTGATTCCTGACAGTGGTCCAGGTGGCCCTGTCTTGTACATATCCCCTGTAAATTCTGCCCGTGCCTCCGGCACATTGTAAAGTGTGTGTTTTTATCTAATGTGTTTTGGTGTAATACAAAGGCTATTTTTTTATATAACGTTGTGTGGCGTTTCCTTTGTGGTGGGCCCTGGGTGTTGTTGCTGGGGGTACGTGCGCAAATACTTAACTCACATCGCCTCCGAGTTTAGCCTTGCTGCTCGCGCCACGTTACCTAGAGGGTGAGCAGGGGTTATCTTGGTGTGTAACTCCCTTGCCCTGACTTAGGAGTGGTGGTCTCTGACTGACTTTGGCAAAAGCCCTGGCCAGCCAGGGATCCCATTTCTAACAGCTACCTTCGGCGCTGTCTTGTTTGATGGAAACCTAAAAACAATAACACATCATTATAATCCTAACCTCCTACTCTCTCTATTGGAATCTACTCTGTCATCTTCTCTCACTCACCATTAAGGTGCTGGACCTTAGCGCCTCTTCTGTAAATTGGTAGTGATTCTATTCTCCTCTATAGTTGACACTAGTGTGAAAGAAGAAACATTATTTATATATATATATATATATATATATATATATATATATATATATATATATATATATATATATATATATAAACTTCCCTCCCTAGTGATTCGTAACTATTCAATCTATTACTCATAGTAAGTGCACTTACTTCACTATTAGTGGAGTCTTTTTCTAATTGGGGTTCTGTTGTTCTTTTTCTACTGTTGAAGCCTTTTGAGGGTCTAACCTTGCCTTTTTTAGTGTCTCTTTTGGTTGGCAGGGTTAATCAACACTTCGTAGCTCCTTGGTGAGTATTTAACATATTTACACAATATTTACATTTTCTTGTAGGCAGAGTACTGTCCATATTTAATCTCTCCTTATCTTTCTTTTTTCTAAAACAGGTATGTTGTCAGACTGAATTCTCTTTCAAACGGTAAGTAACTTAGTACCAGAACAATCGGCTTTAACATCTATTATCTTTCACTTAGCTTATCTCTTTGAGAGTCTGTGTTCCTGCGTTGAACTCCTCTCCTCAAAATTTGTCTTTGGCTCTTTCTCCCTCCGAGGTCCTCAAGTAGTGAAAACCCCACCTGCTCCTTTAACCGCTCGACGCTCGACACCTTCCTCTTCAGGCGTTCTCTCGCAAGCGGCAATTTTTCAAGTAAATGTTCTTCAAACTATGCTCGGCAACTCGCGCTTGGATGTTCTTTGGGTGACAGATTAGCGCTATATAAGTATGCCAAATAAATAAATAAATTACGCGCCGAGTTACGAGCTGAATTGCTTCTACAATCTATGTTGCGGCAAGACAGCAACTCCGCTATTAAACTTTTACCCATAAATCAGGATCTAAGGACCTCTTCAAAATAACAAACTTCTCTGGTCAGGTTCTTTTAGTGAAGTGCGCATTCTTCCCAGCGCTCGCGCTTCACATAGAATTCATGCAGCTGGGGCCTGGGAGGCTAGAGCGCCTACTGGGCATCTGCCTCGGCAACAGCGGCGGCCATCTTAAGTCTCCAGGTCCGCACCTTCTCTGCCCAAGCATCTCCATCAGCACCTTGCCCAGTTTGTAACGTCGTTGGGTAGCAGAGGATGGAACCCAGAGTTCGGGTCCTGACAGGGCGTAACCCAGGAGCTGACCGTGTTAGTCTCCAGGAGTTGGCAGTGGGGAATACGCAATTGTGCCTGCGTGCACCAGGTGAGTGAATTGTGATTGGTGTCCTTAGGAAATATGCTGTTGGGCACCGTTTTGTAGCAGTTAACTGTATTTGATGTGGTGGTCGGTACACCACGGAGAACTATGGGGGTCTGAGGGGGCAGCATCGTGGCTGCACGGGTAGATGCTCCATGGACTTGTTTGGTGAATAATAGAGATACCGATCGGATGCCTTGGTGTGACACGTGTGGTGTGCACCCGGCCGGACTGCTCTCGGAAAAGCCTGTGGTTGTACCTGGGTAGCCTTTGGGACATATCTGGAGCGCGCTAAGGCAGCGGGCTTAGTCAGAATAGTCCTGAGGGTGTACCAGGAAAATTGCGGGACGGTCCGTAGGTCGGTCTGTGGTTAAACCCTGTCTGATGGTCTCTTGGTAGTCTCCAGACTACCTGATTTTGGTATCTGTTGGTCCAAAAATCTGCAGTTGAATGGTTCTCCATGAACGGGAGTTGATGGGCTCCGTTCTTTTGCATTGAAGACGACATGTTGCTTTGAATTTTTCCCTTTGAACATGTTTCTGTTTGCATTGTCTTGTTTGAAGTCTGATTGGTGAACAAGGTGTGAGAATGTATGAGCATGTTTGAAAGATCATTTTCTGAAGGAAATCAGATTGTTAGTGAATAAGGATGTCGTGTTTTAGTAAATTGTGTTATGGATGCTGTTGTCGCCGAAAGGGCACACAATTGGATCAAAGTCAACCTGCCCCGCCAGAGGGTAGTCCGAGTTATGACATGTATGTTAAACATGGTCTTTTGCCTATTTTGTTTAATACATTATGGCACAAGTATACCAAAGATAATGTGGAACTGTAATGGCCTTTAACCGGGTCTTTTGATGAGAAAAAAATAAATTACCAGCAGGATCGATTATTTTCTAAACTAAGTCGACAAGCAATGTTTGATTCTTTGGATATGTGGCAGAAGGAAGCAAAGTGCAGGCGCATTAGGGAAGAGAAGTTATGCAAATTGAAAGGAAGTCAGACGATCACCCAAAAGGCCATAGCGTATGATAAAAATCAGACTGAGGCAAATATTGACTGCGCAAATAGACAACATAGGTTGCAGGTGGATAAAAGTTATGTGACTAGGACCGGACCAGAGGATGAGAAATTTGTTAGATACGTGTCCACCTCCCCCTTATGCCCCACAACTCATATATCCTGCAGTCCCTTTGACTCCAGCTTTGGCCCTGGTGGGCTCGGCTCCCATTGTGGCTCCTATCTCTACCTCTTCGGGAACTCCTTCTGTGTCATCTCCCTCAGTATTGGGATTGGCTACTCTAATACCGGATAGATCATCCCCTCCTTCTGTAGCTATGGTTGTTCTGGCTTCCCCTTTCCCAATTTGGACTTCTCAGTCTTCAAGCACGACCCCGCCTTAGCCGATCAAACTCCCTCTCGTGGTCCGGGGGGTCTTGATACACGGCGATTGCATACTCTATCAGCGGTAGGGTTGGAAGAGAAACAGATGGTTGCGAATCAGGCATTCCAATGGATGCGGAACCCTGTGTATACTATTGCCGATATATGGAGTACTCCTAGAGATTATGAGCCTGTTATGCAACAACACTCCCTGGAGCATATGACTACACGTCTTATTTCCTTGTGGGAACAGTGCTTTCCGGATGGAAGAGCCCCACAAGTAATGTATGATATTTTGGACTGGGCTCATAAGTTTGAATTAGGCTTGGAGGATGTGTATAGGAATGTAGAGACTCTAGTGAAATAGAGGGCGACTGCATCTGAAATGTCCAAATTTGTATTCCCAGTATCCTATGCGGGAATTCCATCCTATTTATCATCCTGAGATACCAGAGTTAAGAGATAATCAGAATCAGGTAACTAGAGCTCATGTGGAGGCAGGGTTTCAGGAGCAATGGGTCTACACCCCTTGGAAAAGGAGTGAGGTCCTTTCCCTGAAAGCGCAACTCTCCGACCCTCTTAAAAATCCTACTGCCTACTATAAGGAACTCACAGAGGCAGCCTCTTCAGCTGTCATGAGCTTAGCTGACATTGAATTATTTTTTGGCTTACTAGTCCCCGTTGACGTATGGCCTCAGGTGCACGATCAGGATAATGGTGCGGAGTTGGGAGGGACTTGGGACCAGATTAAGGACTGGGACAAGTAACGAAAGCCTGGCGATAAACCTAGACTTGAAGTATTTGCTTTGCCAGGTTGGATTATTACTTACATGCACTCCTTGATTCCGCCTCGTAAGGTAGACTGGGATAAATTGACAGCGTGTAAACAGAAAAAGGACGAGTGTGTGTCGGATTTCTTTACTAGATTTGAAGGGGTATTTATTGACTTCAGTGGCTAGGATTTGTCTGTGGAAGGTGGGGTACGATTATTTGTTAATCATTTTGTGAATAATTTGTTACCCGAGATATCTGCACGGCTGCAAGCCGCTGAGAGTACTTGGACCACTTCCACCCCCTCGATTATACGAAGCATGGCTCAGTATTACGAGCATAGGGAAATGAGAGTAAGGATAAGTCAGAAAAGAAAGCAAAAGATCTTAAGACACGAGTATTGCTACAACAAATTATAAAAGGATGAAGCGGAGATCGAGGCGGGAGAGGCTTTGCCCTGAGGGGGGGCAGGAACTGGACGAGGAAGAGGTACAGCTGTTGCTTGGGGAATAAACCAGTGCTCTTACTGTAAACAGGAAGGGCATTCGGGAGCTCAGTGTCCATTGTTGCTGGCTCAGAACGGGGCAGTGAGGGGAAGAGGCAGCATAGATTGAAGTGAGATGCGAAGAGAAGAAGCATCGCATGGTGAGTCAAGAAAGATTTACTTTGATAATCCAAGAGGAAGGCAGTATTACAACGAGGATTGTGTGTTTGAAGGAGCCTATCGGTATGGTTATACATAGGACAGCCATGGACAGAGTTGGGGCCAGGTGTCAGTACCCATTGATTAGCAAGGGCCCTATGTTAAAGGGTGATTGATGGGGACTTCTGAAAACTTTTTAGTTGATACGGGTGCAATGAATAGTTCGATCGCCCGTTCACTGGTCCCGGGGGCTGCTCTGTCTGGGCGAAATAACATTTCGGTGGGATTTTCTGGAATCCCGGTAGTGAGCCCTATCTCTTAACCTGTTCTGTTTACAATTGGCCCCGTCACGGTGGACTCTGAGTTTTTGTTAACTTCACATTGTGGGGAAAATTTGTTAGGATTGGATTTGCTAAATAAATTGCATGCTAAAATTCATTGTTCTCCTGATGGTGTTTATTTGACTATACAATCACCTGGTGATCATACCCGACAATGTTGCACCAAGAATGAACCCTTCCCTCCGGAGTTCGCTGTTATTCCATCGACTCTGTGGGCAACGGGGGATACGGATGTCGGTTTATTAAAAATTCCGCCCGTCTCCATCACTTTAAAGCCAAACGCTCATTTGCCCCGCATACATCAGTACAAGATTTCACCGGCTGGTGAAAAGGCTTTGCTTGCTATCACTCAAGATTTGATTGATAAAGGTGTAGTGGAAGAAACGGCTGCAAATGTATGCAATAGCCCTATATTACCGATCTTAAAGAAAGCCCCTGTTGGAAATGAGTTTGACCATGTCGATACCTATTGTTTTGTAACTGACCTACGAGAAATTAACAAAATAGTGATGCCGCAGTATCCAGTTGTTTCAGGCATCACTACTAATCTTACCATGATTCCTCCTACTGCAAAGTATTTCTCGGTTATCGATCTGAAGAATGCTTTCTTCAGCATTCCAATCCATCCGTCATATTTTCGGCTTCTCCTTATCTGGGCGCAGCCTTCGATTTTGCCGCGCACTCCAGGGGTACACCGAGAGTCCTAGCATTTATAGCCAGGCTTTGAAAGCAGTATTAGATGGGTTGACCCTACCCCCTGGCAACGTGCTCTTCCAATATGTTGATGACCTGTTAGTATCGTCAGATACTGAGGAGGGCGGCAAGGAAGCCACGGTTAAATTGTTGTCTCATTTGGCAGCCAACGGTAACAAAGTATCCCTCTCCAAATTTCAATATTGTCGACAGAAGGTGACTTATCTTTGTCATCTACTGTCGAAAGAGGGGAGGAGACTAACCCCTGAATGTGTGACTACTATTTCTAACATGTCTGTACCTCGTACTCAGCGTGATGTTCGTGCATTTCTTGGCATAACCTCTTACTGTCGGCAATCGATTCCTAATTTCTCCCTTCTTACTAAACCTCTCCTATACTTAACCACTAAAGATGTGCATGAGCCTCTACCCTGGACCGCTGAATGTCAGAAAGCTTTTGACTCTTTGAAATCTGCGCTTTGCTCTGCCCCCGTCTTGGGTACTCCTGATTACCGAAAACCTTTTCTGCTCTATGTACATGAGGTGGACGGTTGTTCGCTTTCAGTGTTAACACAAGGATTTGGTGGTAAGCAAAGACCTTGTGCATATTTCTCGGCGGTGTTTGATAACGTCCCCAGAGCGCTTCCTAGCTGTCTAAGGGCTACTGCTGCTGTTGCGGTGACCATTCGACAATCGGAGGGGCTTGTTCTAAATACTGACCTCACAGTGATGGTACCGCACGCTGTGGACGCATTATTGAACAAAATAAAGACTCCGCACCTTACGAGTGCTCGTCTTATTGGTTATGAATTGACTTTGTTTGCTCCCCATATTATGATTAAGCGGTGTGCCTCGTTGCTACCCCTCCCTTCGAATGAAAAAAACATTTGTTATGTTATGTTAAATCATTTATAAAGCGCGAACGGTTACCCTGAGGTGTCCTGGCGCTCGTTAATACTCCTTACAGACAAAGCCTGAGTCAGCTAAAATGCCGTCTTAGTTTGAAAACAACAACGTTTTCAAGGCCTTTCTAAAGGCTAACAGATCAGAGGTCCCCCTAAGATATAGAGGGAGAATATTCCAAGCCTTGGCTGCTCCATAAATGAATCTCCGTCCACCCCAAGAGACTCTCTTTGTAGATGGAATAACAACCAGTTTGGCACCTGATGAGCGAAGGTTTCTACTAGGAAATCAGGTCCTTTACATTGCAGTGCCTTATGCACCATACATAAGGCTTTAAACAGGACTCGCTTCTTTACAGGGAACCAGTGTAATTTTCTTAATCCATTTATAACCGACGTAAATTTGGGCACCCCCGTAAGAAGTCGAGCTGCAGCATTTTGTAATCTTTGCAATTTATTTATACATCTTTCCTGCATATTCAGGTACAAGCCATTACAGTAGTCAATCTTTGACATTGCAAGTGCAGTAACCACTGTTTTCCTACTTCCAGATGGTAAATAAGGAAATATTTTTTTACTGTTTTTAAAACAAATGCCATAGAGGATGATACAGCATTAACTTGAGCATTCATATTTAGTTTGTCATCTAGTAAGACGCCAAGATTCTTGACTTTTTCCACTGGTATGGGACGGATGTATGACATTACAACAAATTTTTACCACGCATGCCTTTACAACGCAGTTTTTACAACGCATGCCTTTACAACGCATAGCGCTTAGGGCTGCTGCATAGTGAATAGTTTAATTTACTATTCCAACTCCAGTCCCCGTGGATAGTAGGGAAGGTGTTGGATAGTAAATTAAATCTATTCCATATCCTAGAGCGCCCCCCGCGCTATGCGTTGTAATAGTTGCGTCGTAAAGGCACTGCGTGGTAAAATTTGCGTTGTTTCCCGTATGCGAAGGGTCCCCAATTTTGGCAGCCACCAAGTTGGACTCCAAAAATTAGTGTTATTCCCAAAAAGAATGGCCTCTGTTTTATTAGAATGCAGCCTCAGGCAGTTTTTTGCCATCCAATCCCCAACCACTTCCATACAGTTGCAAAAGCGCCAGTTCATGCCTGCTTCCTGTCCTGGCAGGAGGGCCACTACAATTTGTGTGTCGTCTGCGTAAGACGTGAGGTCAAAGCCCAGGTTGTTGATAATCGGCGCCAATGAGGAGACATACACATTAAATAAGGTTGGGCTCAATGCTGATCCCTGTGGAACACCACAGGGCAGCACGAACGGTTTAGATTGAAATTCACCCATGGAGACCACTTGTACTCTGTCACTTAAAAAGGACTGTAAAAGCTCCCACGCCTTATTGCGTAATCCACATCGCCTTAAATGGTCCATCAACAGGTCATGATGGACCGTATCAAAGGCCGCAGATAGATCCAGTAGGATCAACGCAGCATTACCGCCCAGGTCAACTGCTTTCCTAATTTCATCGGTAGTCTTTATGAGTGCTGATTCGGTACTATGATCACTCCTACAGCCAAATTGGGATACGTCCAAAGCTTGGGTCTGATCCAGAAAAATACTGAGTTGAGTATTTAACTCCTTCTGCATTAGTTTTGCTGGCAGGGGAATTAGGGCGAAAATTGTTAGGGTCCTTAGGATCCAACATTGGCTTTTTTAAAAGGGGTAGAATAGATGCCACTTTCCAAAGTTTAGGGAAAATGCCAGTTTCGATCATTTTATTAAAGATTGATGTAAGCGCCCAAATAATGGGTACCATAGCCAGTTTGGCAACAACCACTTGACAGGGGTCATATGGCGACCCTGATTTAGCTGCTTTGAGAAGAGATTGAGTTCTATCCAAAGATGGAGCCTCAAAATTATCCAGAATTCTCAATGGTTCTACAGGGGAGGTCTTAACCTCCTTTTCAACAGAGTCCTTAAGTGTGGTAAAGATAGCCTCTACTTTATCCAAAAAGAATTCAGCGAGGTTATCGCAGAGATCCTGGTTCGGCTGGATAAAACTTGGACGTGGAGATGCCAAGTCCGCAACAGCTTAAATAGATCTTTGGCTGAGTTTTTAGCTGAGTCAATTTTATTAAAATAAAATTCTTGCTTCGTGCTAAACAGCAGTTTCAATTGTTTAGCTCAATTTGATACGCTTTATCATCTACCTCCTTGTATTCCTTTCTCCAGGTTCGCTCTAAATGCTTACACCTGGATTCTTGAATTTTCAGATCCTCTGAAAACCAGGGAGCAGAAGGAGCTAACTTTCTAGGTCTAATAATAATAGTAGGAGCTTGTTTCTTACAGGCACTATCCAACCAATCTGTGTAAGTGCTTGTCTCCACCTCCACTCTAAATGTGTTTGTTTTGATGTTATCCTGAGAAGTCCCTGCAATTTCTCACCGTCCAATTTATTCCAGGATCGAATATTAATTCGTTTTTTGTCCAGTGACAACATACATGATTGTATATTTAGGACCGAAGAAGAAACGAAGGGACGGGTAGGCCTCACAGACATTCCTCTATCTGACCCCCCAAGGGGAATTGTATGTTGATGGCTCTTGTTTCAAGTTACCAGATGGCACGACAACAGCTGCATATGTGATTACGACCCTCCGCACTGTAGTTGAGGCTTCTCGAGTACCCTATCAGTCAGCACAAGCAACTGAGTTAGTGGCATTACTTGCTTGCGAGCTGAGTGAAGGAATGAAAGTAAACATTTATACAGATAGCCCGTACGCCTTCGGCGTGGCTCACAGTTTCGGCCACCTATGGGCAGAGAGAGGTTTTCTCACTTCCCACGGTCGAAGAATACAACATGGGCCTTTGATTTTACGATTACTAACAGCTTTAACGTTACCAGAAAAGGTGGCTGTAGTTAAATGCAGCGCACATAAAGCAGTAGTGGATGAAGTGGGTGAAGGAAATGCTTTTACTGATCAGATAGCGAAGAAAACTGCAAAATTTAAAATGTCATCTATGTTTTTAACCACCTCTGCTAGGTGGGTTGCAGAAACTGAAATGTTTGATAATACTATGGAGAGTGTCCGAGAAATACGAAAGAAGCTACCCCCGCTGAATTGGCTCGTTGGGAAAAGGAAGTGAGAAGATTAGATAGAAATGATTGCTGGGTTGATTTGACTGAAAAACAGAGGTGGTTGCTACCCAACACCGTGGTTAACGCTGTAGTGACCATGGCTTATGGCCCAGCACACATAGGGGCAAAGGGCATCTGCGCTCTTTTGGACCCCGTGTCGAACAATCCTAATATTACTAAGACCGCAGCCCATCTGGTCCAGTATTGTATGGTTTGTTTGCAACACAATCCGGGGGGAAGGGAGCGAGTTTTCAGTGGGAACTTTGCACCACCATCTTTGCCTTTTGAAGTGTTCCAAATGGATTACATCCAATTGGACCGTGTGAATAATCTGAAATATGTCTTGGCCGTGGTATGTGCCTTTGGTAAATGGGTGGAGGCCTACCCGACCAAGGAAAACACTGCCTTAGCAACAGTAAAAGCTTTGATAAAGGAGTTTTTCCCGCATTATGGATTACCACGGGTGATCTGAACAGATAACGGGGGACACTTTAATGCAGAACTTATCAGTCATGTTTGTAATGGATTGCAAATTAAGCAGAAGTTTCATGCAGCCCGATACCCCCAGTGTGCCGGATTAGTTGAGAAATACAATGGAATTTTGAAATTAAAAATGGCCAAATTCAAGAGGGTACTGGGCTGAAATGGCCCAATGCCCTACCATTAGCATTGATGTCTTTACGAATTACCCCACATTCCCGGTCTGGTCTGTCACCTTATGAAGTCATCTTTGGACGACCAGCCAATGTTTGGGGTGTCCCAAGACCTAGAACTTTTCGAGATATTGACTACCCTTTGATGACAGATTATTTGTATGCTTTGACTAAAGATCTTCATTCCATTCATCAACAGGTGTCAGCAGTGTTGCAGCCCCTGCCGGAGGGCCCCGGACATCGCTTGGAACCAGGACAGTGGGTCCTAGTCCAAAACTATCAACGGAAATCCAGTTTGGACCCTCGCTGGTCAAAGCCCCATCAAATTCTCCTGGCTACGCGGACAGCGGTGAAAGTGGCGACAAGCGACATTGGATTCACATATTCCATGTGAAGAGAGTGCCCCTCCCGCTTCCATATGATCAGCAAAATGAGGAAGGAATTTTGACCCAGGAGAGTGAACGAGCCCCTCGTTTTGTTCCTTTTTCTGACGCCCTGGAAATCAGAGAAGGAGAAGGAGTACCAGGCTCGGAAGGGGTTTTGGCATCTGAATCAGCAATTGCCCCGGATTCGGTTGCTCCTGTTGTTAATCATCAAGTCCATGATATTCCGGTCACAGAGAATGCACCTTCCTCTGTTTTATTCCCCAATCAGGAAACGCCTGGTCATGTTCGATACAACCTGCGGGCCAGAAGACAACACGGTACCCCAGATGAAGACGGCAGGAGATAGGGAAAGACTTGAGTAATAGGTTTGTTAGAAACCTTTCTGGGGTGCTGAGCAGGACACTGGACTGAACACGTTGAGAGCCTGGAACATTTTGTTCGCTCTGTTCAGAAAGAAAGACTGAACTTCTTGTAAAGGGCCCAGGCTGTTTACTCGTCCAGAGTTGTGTAAGAGCATAACTCCAACGCGAGAATTTGTCTTTTTGGTTCTCTTTGATGAACGATAGGAGCCTGCCTGTGAGGGTCTAGACAGACACAGGAAAGAAGAACCCTCTGGCAGGTCAGACTGCATTGCCTGAGTTTAGTTATTGGACTTTTAGTTAGCATGTATCCCTTTGCCCGTTTTGTCCTGGAGGAGGAACGACCTTTTGCACCTCGTTATTACCATACATATGAACCCATCTTTTCCAGTTGGACCATGTGTGTAAAGATAGCCTTTGTGGTTATTATTATGATTTTGTTGATGATATTAATGAGTGTGTTTGTATATTAGGAGTTTCACCATCCTATACCTACTATTCTGGAACAACGACCCCATCCCCAGAGCACCTATTCTATACCTTGGCCCCGCACAAAGAAAGGCACCGTCAAACTTATACTAAAAATGTGTTTGAAGAAATGCTTCATCAGACACACAGTGCAACGAATGCTAACAATTGTTGGGTTTGAGGTCTTTTGCCATCAGTAATGCACCAACATGATTTATTTATCTCTTTGCCCTTATCATATTTAGGAAGTTGCGAGGCTTGGTTTAAATGGTTGTCCATGATGTATAAGCACTATACCGTAGATACTGCTCGTTATTCTGAAAGAGACTACGAGATGATTTTGGCATACATAGAATTGCATCAGGGTTTCGACCCTGAGGGAAATAATAGAGAAGGGTCTTTAGATCCAAATGCCTGTATGAATATGTACACGGAGTATGAAAATGTTACTTGGCTCAGGAATGAGATCTTGCATTTTGCAGAGTTTAATTTCACCCAGCATTTCCAACAATTTAAAGAAAGAAATGTCACAGATGACAAGGCAATCCCAGTACCTATACTAAACAGTACTTCAGCATTTTGTATTCAGGGGGCAGGACAAATATCAGTAGGAAGAGCCAGTGTAATTATACTTATCGACTACGCACTTTCAGTAGCCCTCCATTATTGGCCCCTCCTAATGTATATTTTGTATGTGGAGAAAATGCATATACCTGCCTCCCTCGTGGTTGGGCGGGTCGTTGTTATCTGTCCTTCCTGTACCCTCCAGTATATATAGCTGCTGCTAATTATCATAAGGGTCATCGATTAGAGAAACGAGGCCTACCCCTTATTAGAAATGTGAGGGAAATAGACACCACTGACATTGATCAAACAGATCCTGCAGAACAACATTTTGTTGACATAATGAAGGGAGTATTTCCTATTTGGGGACCCATTATCACCAGTAAGGAAGTGAGGCATTTGTCTAGGGTAATTTAAAGGGTAATCAATACCACTGCAGGCATATTAACAAATTTAACTGTAGAGCTTCAAGTTACGAGACTTGTCTCGCATCAGAACAGAATGGTTCTAGACGTTATTTTGGCTGATCGAGGAAGAGCATGCCGTGTGATCGGCAGTTCCTGCTGCGTATATATCCCTGACTCCGCCCCTTCTGTTCATTTGGCTATCCAGAAGTTACACCGCTTGACATCTGAAGTACATGCAGATACAGGGACCTGGGCTTGGTCATGGATGGTTCTGGGGTCTATTGTCCATTTGAGGATGGAAAATTTTGATGATCCTAGCTGGCATAGCGGGTGTTATATTTACCTGCTGTCTGTGCGTACATTGTGGGCCAGCTTGTTGTTCTTATTGTGCTACTAAACTCGCCTCTTCCATAACCACTCCTTCCCCAGGGGCTGCCAAGGCTCAATTAGTTCAGTAAGAAATAAAAGCCCTGATGCAGATTGATGAAGGGATTTTTGAAGACTGACTTCTTTTTAGTTAGCTACATCATGCTCAAAGGTTGGTTCTGAGGGATAATACTCCGATTTCCCCTATGTTAGTGGTATGGGTTGTATATGTATATTGTGTTAGCATGATGTATCTATATATTTCTAATATACAGGTATACACAGAATGTAATCTATAACTTCTTTCAATGAGTTAGTAAGGTGTATGTCCTGTTTTCCTTGTGTAGGCCGAAACTATACAGACGCCATCTTTTCTTCTCTGTGTTAGGCATTAACAGTGAATCATGTGCTACCTTCCAAATGGCTCTAGGCCCTGGCTTAGTTGATTTGCTGGAGACAGCTGAAGACCCGTTATTCTTTCTCTGTCCTGAGACTCAAGGTCGCATCTGGCTTTGGGTGCGATAAGCGCATTCCTGAAGGCGCCGTGCCTGCACTTCCGGGCACTGAGACGAACGGGAGTTACCCCTCCTGACCTCCCCAATAATAACTAAAGCAGAGCTTTGTACTAATCATGTGTGCCATATATGGTCCTTCCTCGAGGGCCAAGAGCCAAGTAGTGTTTTTCCATCTACGGTGTTTCATGAGCTGTCGAAAGTATATATGTGTTGTTTTGAATGTAAGCCAGCAGCGATATGTAGTGCTGGAATTCTCCAGGTCTGGACTGGAGCACATTTACAATTGTTTAGGGTCATTTTTGGCTGTAGTATCTTTAGCAATGCAGTTTGTGAATAGCAATGGGCTTACGCTTTGTGGGGAGGTCCCTTTCCCTTTCTAAGCCCGTCCTTACTCCTCCCTAAAGCCTCCCCATTTGGTAATACGTATTCCCCAGTTTCCAACCCCTCCCCTCGATTCCACACAGTTACAACTAAAACATAGGCTTACCTGTGCAGACATCTTGACAATTGTGGTGGCGATCTCTGAATAGAACAGATAGAATAGGTGCAGGTCTCCACATTTTGGTTTGTGTATAGCATTTTGTAGGGCCAGTATTACTCCTGGTTTGTTTCTTAATGTAATTTTTTGAACTTCAGGTCCTCCTCCTCTCTACCTGGTGCTCATGCTGACAGTCTCCTCCCTTATCTGTCTCAGAGGCGTTTTCTCTCCCATGAGCTCTGTTAGAACTGGGGGTCTCTAGTTGGCTGAGGCAGTTACCTTATTCCAAATAGGGTTCCTTGCTTCTAGTCAGGGAAAGGAGGGACACCCCTTTTGATGACCCCTGCTCACGCCCTGGTATCTTGGCACAAGTAGCCAGGCTTACCTTCAAGGAAATTTGCAACTACACTCCCAGTGACACAGTGATAACACCACAAATGGACACCACACTGATGTATGAAAATAGCGGTATCTTTATCAAGAAGAAAAATACGGTAAGACCAAACAAGAAAAATCCAACATATGCGTATTCGTAATATTTCACTTTGTCGGTTATTAGGCCAACAAACACTTGTAAGTTCTTGCGGTATTAATAAGCAGGTTATGATGTTCAAATGCACTTCTAATGCAATGCTATGCAGTTCGTAATGCAGTTCATATTGTCAGACTAATGCAGTTCGTAATGCAAGAATAATGCAATCCTCAATGCACGTAATCAGGCAGTTCGTAATGCAAGAATAGTGCAATCCTCAATGCACGTAAGTAGGCAGTTCGTCATGTAAGTATAATACACCCCTTAATGCAAGTAATAAGGCAGTTCGTAATGCGAGAATAATTCAATCCTCAATGCACGTAATCAGGCAGTTAGTAATGCACGAAGAATACAATCTCTAATGAAAGTAATAAGACAGTTTGTAATGCAGGAATAATACCAGGCTAATTGATGCGATTAGTGCGGGTACCACTAGGCCCCAACCTCAGACAACAGTCCTGAACTTCCGAAGGCGTCCCGGTACTGCCGGGTAGGTCTGGGCCACTCGGGGACTCCGCATGTCGAACATGATGCAGGGGGTGAGAGACGGGTGCACTCCTGTACTCCTCCTGTAAGCCTCCCCAGGCCACACACGCTTGCGGCTCCTCACCGGAGTCCAAGCCTTACCTGGGGGATAACCTGCCACGTTCTCTCTCTCTCTCTCCCCGCCTGTCGGAAGTCCTGCTGGGAGCTCTCGGTGATGAAGCAGCTCTGATACAAGAAGACAATGTAGCCGGACAGATTACGACGTTGCCTTCTCAATTGTTGACGATCTTGGGCAGATTTCTTTTGTGAACAACAATCACGATTACCTCACGACTTCCTCAACTTTACGCAATCCTTCAGCATGTTGCGGCTCGGGCCAGAAGCGGCGATCTTGATCCTCAGCCTCAGTTACGATGAGGGCTTGGGCCACAAACAGCTACACAGCAGCGTGGATGATGATTCATGCTGCAGGGACACTGCAGCCACAGGGCACTTCCCAACCAGCACCACAGACCCCACGGCAGGCTCAGGCTGCACACGCACAAAGTGTTGCTGAGACTCAGTTGGGTTTTGGGCCACACAGAGACACTGAGACACTTGGAAATTTTAATGTTCCTGAGTTTCTACAAGAAGAAGCCAGCTCTCCTCGGGCCCTTGGAGACAAGTTACTTCAGGGCACAGCATACAGCAAAGTCTTTTCAAGCAGGGGCACACAGCAAAGTCCCTTAGCCTCTCCTTAGTTAAATCAGCAAACTGCAGGCCAGCCCGAGAACACACAGCAAGGGTCAGTCTTTCTCTTCAGTCTCTTCAGCTGTTCTTCCTTGGCAGAGGTTCCTCTTTATCACAAAAAAGTTTCAATCTTTTTCAGTCATGATCAGTTTAATGTTCAGCAGGTTCAGCTATCATAGTTATACCCCTAAATGTCTTTGAAGTCATTTTGTTCAGGGGCCACTGACCCCTGTCTAAACCAGTTCTGGGTATCTTCCTGCCAGTGGCACCTTCTTCCTTTGATAGTGGGGGTCTAGTTTCTCAGACACATCCAGGGGGCTACTCCTCCCCCCTACACTCCAGATGCAGGTCAGCCTATTGCTGTTTCACCTACTCCTCCCCTGGATCAAGACACTTTCCAGATCCTATCACATTCAAATCCAGACAGTTAATCCACAACCAGGCAGAGACATACAGAATTGTTAGAACAAAAAAATAGCCACTTCTAAAAGCGTGGTTTCTTAACACACAATTCAAAAACCACCTTCACAAAAAGATGTGTTAATAAATTGTGAGTTCAGGCACAATAAACTTTAACTCTCCATCTTAAGCCTATGGGAAGATAGGCTGGAGACATATTACCCAGACTTCCCCATTCTGTACTATGAGCAAGATGGCCTTGCAGCAGTGAAAAATGAAATAGAGAGTATATCACTGTCAAGACATGGTACACACCTCAGTACATGTCCTACCTTTCACAGACACTGCACCCTGCACAAGGGTTACCTTGGGCCTACTAAAGGGGTGTCTGATGTGCATGGAAAGGGAAGGGTAAGGCCTGGCAAGTGGGTGCACTTGTCAGGACAACATGGGCGTTCGCAAACTGCGCTCAGGCACTGCAGTGGCAGGCCGGAGTTCACTTTTGAGGGCTACTTATGTGGATGGCACCATTAGTGCTGCAGGCCCACGAGTAGCATTTGGATTACTAGCCCTGGCACACAAAGTGCACTTTACCAGGGACTTTACTAGTAAAACAAATATACTAATAATGGAATCACTAATCCATACTACTTTATACAGGGAGCCCTTGCACTTTGACACTGATCAGCAGTGGCAAAGTGCCCAAAGCATCTAAGCCAGTAAAACGAAATCCATCACAGCATCAAAAATAGAGGAGCTAGAGGCAAAAAGTCAGGGGTACCCAGGCCAAGAAATGGCAAGTCTAACAAGCTCCTTTAGAAATGGTTGAAGATGTTAGTTTTAACAAATCCTCCTTGCTAAAAAGAAGCCTTAGCTTCATGGTCTTCATTTACTTTAGTGTTCGGTTTGCTTTCTGTGGTATCCTCGTGTTAGTGCTCACGTTCTCTGCATGCACCTGGAACTTGGAACCCTCGGTCTAGGGAATTCCAGGATACAAGTGCAGCAGTTGGCGTGGGCTCCTGTGCATGCTATCTTTCCTTAGTCAATAAATTACCTTAAATATAATCTCCTCTGTGTTCCACGTTCCTTCCTTACATGGATTCTTCACTGGCGACGAGGGAGAAGTGAACCTACGCGATTCGGGAGCCTACAGCCCCGGGACCTCCGGACCAAGATTACCGTTGCGAGAGTGGAAGATTGAATCTCCGCCACGAACCTTTCGGAAACTCCATCATCATCTGCTTTATGCATTTGTGAAAATCCCGCTCCTTCTTGTCAAGTGGTGAGACTTTTATCCTTTTTTCTTCATTTTTCTGAAGACACTTTCGCTTCTGTGCATGCGCACAGACACACGCTCAGAATCCTTGTTAAAACGCACGAATTAACGCATGCGCACAGGCGCGCGCTTAATATTCTAATTAGAACCTGTGGGCTGTGTCAGCACAAGCACATTCTTAAGCTGCCAGATTTCCAAAGCGTCACTCGTCTTTATGACATCATAAAGGGCTATTTCAAAGAAGTTTCTAGTCTACTAAACAAAGGACTGTGTCTGCGTCATAATGAATTTCTTTCTCTAATACAATTTTAAAGGAATTGACTGTGCCAGAGACTTTATAATCAAATTGCTACCACAGTTGTTTATGACATCATAATAGTCGCTGCAAAGATAATCTTTTTGTCTAAACCAAATATTTTATCACTATTATTCTAATAATTTTAGTATCCTTTGTTATTATTATGGAGAGTTTCAACGCTCCTCCTCCATTTTTGGCAAGCCCAGGTGAACCACCTTTAGAGTAGAAACAATGGCGTGAAGGCTTTGAAGCATATCTAGAAGCCATTGGTGGTGAGAATTATACAGATAAACGTAAGCTCGCCATTCTTAAACATTCACTTGGCGCAGAAGGAAGACAAGTTCTCTCTCACCTTCCTCCTCTGACTTTAGACAATTCCTCCGAAGAAGAAACTGATGTTTATGAAAACGCCATTATGCAGCTTGACAAACAATTTATCAAAAAAGTCAATGAAGTTGTGGCACGTCATAAATTTCTTAGTAGACAACAACTGCCCATTGAACCCATCGATTCCTTTGTAAAAGATCTAAGAATACTTGCTGCCAAATGCAACTACCAACAATTCCATGATCAGATGGTGAGAGACCAACTAGTACATAATGTTTCTGATGTGAAACTCCAAGAAAAATTACTTGATGCAAAAGATTTGTCTCTTTCCAAAGCTCTTGACATTGCACATCGTTTTGAAGAGATGAAATTAGGTATCAAAGAGTTGTCCGATAAGAAGCCAAAAGAATCTTCTATAGAAAAATCCAACGTTTCGGAAGTTCAAGTCGTCAGAAAGAAACAAACGGAATCTGTTTCCAATAAACCGTCGTTTTCTTCTTCTATGAATCGAGGCTTTAAGAAAGAAGTGGTATGTTTCAAGTGTGGTTTTCCTGGCCATGTAGCAACTGATAAAAGATGTCCTGCAATCGGACAATTTTGCAACTATTGTAAATCTAGTGGCCATTTTGCAAGAATGTGCAAAAGTCGCAACAAATCTAAAAGTTTTTCGTCAGATTCTAGACACACCAGATACACGGATGTCCAAGTCGTGGACAGCAATGACGATGACTATGATGATATTTGCACGGTGTATGAAATTGGAAAAGAAAAGAAAGATTCACCTTTCTGTATGCTACAGATTGGTTCCAAATCTATAAAAGTCATGGCGGACTCTGGTGCAAAATACACTTTAATTGGTGATGATGTTATGATGAAAGAATTTCCTGATGTAACCCCCTTATTTCCTTCTGACATTAGACTGCTGGGTTATGGAAAAAAACCAATTGAGGTGTTTGGATATTGTTGCTCTACTCTATCGTTTAAGGGAAAATCTATTTCAGCTAAAGTCTATGTGGCTAAAGATGGTTCATGTTTGTTGGGATGGCCACAACAAAGAGAATTGATGATGAAGCTTGATCCCAATCATCCAGATCAAGTTCTTGGGTATTCTGATTTTGTCAACTCTATTGATGTACCTTCTAGTAACAAATGGGAAACACTTTTTCCTCAAGTCTTCTCTTCTAACTTAGGTTTACTAAAAAAATTTAAGCATAAGATCATTTTGAAACATAATGCAATTCCTAAGGTACATAAAGTATGCAACATTCCTTTGGCTTTAAGAGAATCTGTTAAAAAAGAATTTCAGAGATTGTGCGACCTTGATGAAATTGAAGAAATTGAATCTTCTGAGTGGCTTTCACCTGTGGTCGTTGCCCACAAACCGAATGGGAAGATTCGACTTTGTGTTGATATGCGGGACCTAAATTCCAACGTGTGGGTTGATAGACATCCTCTCCCAAATATTGGAGAGATGTTCTCTAAACTTAAGGATGCATCTGTTTTCACTACGTTGGATTTATCTAACGCATATCATCAGATAGCCCTCCACGATGATAGTAAACATCTTACGTCTTTCATAACCACTGAGGGTGCATACAGGTATAAAAGGATGCCTTTTGGTTTAGTGTCTGCCTCCTCAGTGTTCCAGCGTGTCATGCATAAGATGTTCAAAAACAAATCTAATGTTCTATACTTTCAAGACGACATCTTGGTTTTTGGCAAAGATGATTGTGAACATTCTGAAATATTATTTAAGGTTTTGTCAATTTTACAGGACAATGGTCTTACTCTCACCAAAGAAAAATGTAAATTCGGCAGAGATTCTGTAGATTACTTAGGCCATTCCATCAGTAAGAAGGGCATTTCTCCCAAGATGTGCTTAATCAAAGCTATAGAGAATGCACCTGAACCTGCCAACAAAGATCAACTCAGGTCCTTTCTAGGATTAGCCGAATATTATGCCAAATTTATTCCTTCTTTTGCTGACAAAACCTCTCACTTAAGGAAGTTGATAAAAAATCAACAGCAATTTATTTGGGGTATCAATTGTAAAGATCAGTTTAATTTTGTTAAAAAATGCATTATTTCTGCTCCAGCTCTATCCCCTTTTGACACCAATTGTAAATCGTTCATTGTCACTGATGCGAGCAATGTTGGCATTGGTGCGGTGTTGATGCAGAAGCAAAAAAGTGGTTTCGTTACTATTGCTTTTGCATCAAGACCGTTACGTGGTGCTGAGACAAAGTATTCTACCTTAGAGAAAGAAACCTTGGCTTGTTGGTGGGGGATTGAATATTTTCGCAAGTACGTGTAAGGCACAGATTTTGTTGTACGCTCTGATCATCGTCCCCTTGTAGATCTTTTCACAACTAAAGGTTAGGTAAGGCTACTTCCAGAATTGCGAGATGGCAGTATAAATTACAAGATTTTCATTTCCTAGTTGAATACATTCCTGGTGCGAAAAATGTTCTAGCTGACTTTCTCTCAAGGTTGCCTGTAGAAGATGACAATCATGTTGCTCCAGATGATGATCCTGATAAGGTTGTATCAATTTGTGAAGTGTCCAATGGATGTATCAAAGAAGATGAATGGATAGTTGCTTGTGGTGATGATCGTGATTACTTAGATGTTTTGTCTTTTGTTAAAAATGGTTGGCCATCCAAAACAAATTTATCTCCAAGTGTTTTACCTTATTTCCATATTGCTCAAGAGTTATCTATCCAAGGTGAAACTTTATTGAGAGGTCTACTTTTAGTTGTTCCTCAAGGTTTAAGAGATACGATTTTGGACATGGCTCATGAGGGTCACCCTGGCATGTCCAGTATGAAAAGGAGAATAAGGAGTGAATTCTGGTGGCCAGGCATTGACAGATTTGTTGAAAGAAAAGTAAGATCTTGTGTTGAATGTTGTGTGAGTGACAAGTCTCAAAAAGTTGTGAAATATCAACATGATTCTGTCTCTAGGCCTTCCAGGCCCTGGGAGTGTGTCTCTTTAGATATTGCTGGTCCGATGAGCTTTGGTCGTAGTCCTGTCTATGCTATTGTCTTGATAGATCAATTCTCAAATTGGCCTGAGGTGAAATTTGTTCCCCAAGTGTCTTCTAGAGTCATCATCGATTTTCTTATTGCGATTTTTGAAAAAGAAGGTTTCCCTACTTCTATCCTATCCGATAATGGTACGCAATTCACCTCTATTGAGATGAAGTCTTTTTGTAGCAATCATGGGATATTGCACAAACGTTCTTCTGTATATTATCCTCAAGGTAACGGCATGGTAGAAAGGTGGATCAGGGTCCTTAAAGAAGGTTTACAATTGGCTGTGTGTAATGGTGAGTTTTGCTACGATGCTGTTAAGAAACTTTTATGGAGTTATAGAAACACTCCTAGGTTTTATGGTGATTTGTCTCCTTTTGAAAAAATGCGGGGGAGAAAGGGTGTTTGTAACATGAGCCAACTGTGGATGAGAGATCTTATTAATGGTAAGTACAGGAAACGTGATTCTCCTTTAGTATGTGCTAGTGTCAGCAATCCGTGCAAGGTTGGAGATTGGGTACGTGTGAGAAAGTCTGGTTTCATTAAATCTGGGGAGTCACATTTCTCTGATCCCATGCTAGTTGTCAGAGTGGGGAGACAGGTCGTGGAGTCAATTTCCATTGAGGTGTTCAAATTTATTATTTCTTACTTTTAATGAACCACATTACTCAGTACCCTAAAATTTTATAGAGGGGTTCATATATGTTACTGAGAGGAGTCATGCATTTTCTTTTATTGTTGTGAACCATAAATGTGCTCAAATTATTTTGAGGTGTTCTTTTCAGAGAATTAGTTGTCCTAGTGTTAGATTTATTGGATGTGTATTATGCGGAGCCACATTTTGTGCTCAATTTTGAGGTGCTCCATTTTTTCCAAGTTAGTTTTAAGAGCAGTGCTGTGCTCTATTTTGCGGAAGATGTTCATTTATACAAGGAGTTATGCAGTGTTATACGAGGAATTATACTGCTTCTAGATTTTATGTATAAGGTTTGCATCCGAGGATGAGCCATTTTTCAGAAATTTCATTGTGTTAAAAGCGTTAGTGCTGTGCTGAACCACTTTATTTAGTGCTCTTATATTTTAGAGGCGTTCAGTTTGTTAAGTTTAAAGGAGCTGTTGGTGGCTCTATTTACAAATGTATTTATTTATCTAACCCATCCATTTTCATTCTTGTGGATGTTATTATGCATCAAATCCATATTTTCCATTCTAGTGGATTTTGTTGTGGATGTTATGTATCAAATCCATATTTTTCCATTTTAGTGGATTTTGTTATATTATGTATCAAATCCATATTTTTCCATTCTAGTGGATTTTGTTATGTTAAGGGCGACTGTACTTCTTTCACCAATTGAGGTTTTAACCTTTTTCTATTAACTTTATTTATAATATTTACTGTGTAGGTGTGGTATGTTCTATCTTCTCTACACTATTCATTCTTTCATTCTTGTGGATTTTGTGTTGTTGTGCATGATTGTATTTTCTTCCATGCTTTCACTATTTTAACTTCCTCCTTTGTATCTTTTCAATAATATTTGTTGTGTAGACATTGTATGTTCTTTCATCTACTTTTCTACTTTCTTTGTTTCTTATCTGTTTTTATTTCTATTAAAGGGGGAGATGTGCTATATCCTGCTTTTCTTTCTTCGCTGTCCTTCTTTAGTGTTTGTTATAACTTGCTCAGCATACATCTATGATGTCACATAGAATGCTGGTTGTGTATGCTTGAGATGAGAGTCAGTTACATCTGAGGCTGAGCAGCAGTCCAGCTGCTCAGATTTTGTTGTACGCTCTGATCATCGTCCCCTTGTAGATCTTTTCACAACTAAAGGTTGTGGTAAGGCTACTTCCGGAATTGCGAGATGGCAGTATAAATTACAAGATTTTCATTTCCTAGTTGAATACATTCCTGGTGCGAAAAATGTTCTAGCTGACTTTCTCTCAAGGTTGCCTGTAGAAGATGACAATCATGTTGCTCCAGATGATGATCCTGATAAGGTTGTATCAATTTGTGAAGTGTCCAATGGATGTATCAAAGAAGATGAATGGATAGTTGCTTGTGGTGATGATCGTGATTACTTAGATGTTTTGTCTTTTGTTAAAAATGGTTGGCCATCCAAAACAAATTTATCTCCAAGTGTTTTACCTTATTTCCATATTGCTCAAGAGTTATCTATCCAAGGTGAAACTTTATTGAGAGGTTTACTTTTAGTTGTTCCTCAAGGTCAGGTTTAGTGTCAGCAATCCGTGCAAGGTTGGAGATTGGGTACATGTGAGAAAGTCTGGTTTCATTAAATCTGGGGAGTCACATTTCTCTGATCCCATGCTAGTTGTCAGAGTGGGGAGACAGGTCGTGGAGTTGTCAGACGGGAATGTTTGGAATCTGTCCAAGGTTTTTAAAGTTCCTTCTCAGTGTGTAAGATCATCTCCATCTACTGGTGGTCTATCCCATAACAAGTCTGGAATCTCTCAGTTGCCCTATTCTGGACATTCCACTACAACTATATCTGCACCCCAATCTGTCCCCGTTCCTTCTCTCAACAAGAGTAATCCTCGGTTAAGGAAGCCTCCTTCTTGGTTCAAAGACTACAATGTTGGCAAATAATTCAATCTTAACAAAATGTAATGTGTAACTGTTATTCACTGTGTTTTAATTATTTACTCTAGATGTTATATTATTCCTTTTCTAGGAAGGAGGATGTGTGGTATCCTCGTGTTAGTGCTCACGTTCTCTGCATGCACCTGGAACTTGGAACCCTCGGTCTAGGGAATTCCAGGATACGAGTGCGGCAGTTGGCGTGGGCTCCTGTGCATGCTATCTTTCCTTAGTCAATAAATTACCTTAAATATAATCTCCTCTGTGTTCCACGTTCCTTCCTTACATGGATTCTTCACTTTCCTAAAATAAAAATGATGATTGAGTTTCGAAGCAGAATGCCATTACGTGACTCTCTCTCAGGAAAGGCATCTTTCTTCCTCTGGCTACAGGAGGACCAGAATTAATCATTGGCACAGAGCTGCAGGTATGTTAGGTTGCAGCAGCCAAGAGTCACCCTTCCCCCATTCCTCCTCTCTGCTGTCACAACAGTTTTGAAGAGTAAGGACTGTGTTGTGCAAAAGTATATCTCAGTGTCTGGGATAAGCTGCACAGATAAAACAAACACACCCATTGGGACTGATCCACAAAGTGTTTAGGAGTATGCGAAGTATCATTACAGGAGTAACCTTTTACGTACTCTACCATGCCTTTGTGAATCCTCATACCATCCAACTCCCTATTACTAAAAGTGAAAAGAGGGTACAGTGGTTTCTATTTGTAATAGTTGTATATGAATACTCTCAATTTATTACCATTTTAGAGGTTTTGAAGACAATTCACAAAGGGATTTCGACTACTTAAAATAATACTATAGGAGCACTACTGTATGTATTCTAAAATGCCTTTGTGAATAGCTCCCATTGTCTTCATTTTCAATGCGCCATATTCTGGTGATCTGTCGCAAGAACATGGTGTGCATATAATGATCTGTTTCCCTGTGTTTTTTAAAGATGGCATTAACCAAGACCTTTTGATTTTTACTAAACTTTTTATGTGTAATAACATGCACATATTGGCGCTTTTAGTTAGCCGTCTCCATTTGTCTCTTGTGTCATTTGCAGTTTTCTTCCACCCAACATAATATGCAGCAAGGGGATATAGGTCAGCCCACTTCAGCCACTGCTAACATCACTGAACCTGACTGCGTTTTGCTAGTTCAGAAGGAGCACTCCTACAAACAAAGCTGTACCAGTACCAGTACCAGTGTTTTTCTTTTTACTTAAATATTACATTAAAGTTGCCTTTGTGTTTAGATCCTTAGTGGTACAGCAGTACACTTTCTACCAGCTCTTCATGTTGTTTTTTAAAGTGAGCACAGGGCAGAGTCCATCTTTATAATTTCTTATCAGCTAATAAGGCTGTTGTGAATTCATTTCTGAGTGGTCTGTGTTCATCCAACTGCTGCTACTTTAGAACATTTCAGTTTGTGTTCATTTACACTGTTCTTTATGAGGCAGTCAACATTTTAGTGTTCGTGCAATTAAATGCATTTATAACTTCACTCTTAAAGGTCAGCCTGTTATGTATTTTAAGGGAGGACGACATTTATATTGATTAACTAATTTAGCCTGTATGTCCTGCTTGTATGGCCTTCTAGTTTGTTTTCAGTGCTTTTGTATATGCCGCTGCCCTTTAGGGCCATTTGGGTACAAACGCCACCCCTACTGGTCTAAGGGTGGGACTCAGGCTTGGAGTCCTTCGCCTTGGCGCGCTCAGCGCATCACTTCCAGTGCACAGAGGTCGGGAAGGGTACTTATACCTCCCTCCACCTCTCTGGTGTTCTCTTTGCACCAGACACGCGTCTCCCACCCTACCGCTTACCCAGCGTGGGGTTGGCAGGCAATGTATATAGAACGTTGTAATGTTTTCTTTTTTTGTTGCAGGCGGAGTTACAGGGCGATCTGGAAGCAGACTGGTACAGTAAGGGTACCTCTGCGGCACACGGGTACAGTAAGGGTACCTCTGCAAGGCACAATAGGCGTGCCAGAGCCAAAGACCAGGAGACTCAGGGCAGGGTCTTGGAAAACCGCGACAGCACCCCATTAGTCCTTCGGGCGGTTGGGGGCCTGACCAACTGGGGGTTTGCCCTGCTACACTCTGCCCTGAAAAGGGCGTGAGTAATAAGGGACCAACAGGTCGCGTGATCCGGAGAAGGATCACCCAAAAGGTGTAGTACTGATTGGGTTCCCCACATTGCTTGTATTGACATTTACCTATTAAACTACTAATGACCAATCTCACCGGTTATCTGACCGATCTATCCATCATTGCAACCCTCTCTATTTATATTTAATAAAGATTTACGAAAACAAAAAAGCATTAACCCAGGCAAGAAACTTGCAGTCAGTATCAAGTCGATTGGTTTTACCAATACATGTTTTTATTTTTGTCTGACACTTGCCAGGAAATTGTGCACTCCAGTGCAGGGTAAATCAAAAGCTGCCAGAATTTCAAGTTTATCGTGTGTGAGGTATAAAATTTAACTTGTTAGGACACAGTATGAAAAACCTTCAGCTGAATTGAACGATTGAATTCGGCATCCTATACAAGTAAAGGTTTATGTAAAGCCTTTGTTGACAGTTGGTTCAAACAACTGTATTTAGATTTTTGCCACTTTGACACTGGCTAAAATTCTACTTTCGTCACATGTTAACACTATCATGTTTTTTAAATGCATCTTCTATTTTTAATTTACTTAAAATACTATCCCACTCTCCAAAATAAAAATTCTGCTTGAAAAAATGGGTGAGGAGTGTCAAGTCCTTTCGATGGCAAACGTGTCCGCGCATTTAAGTATATGAGAGATTCAGCCTGTCCTAGATTGTCAGCCAGTAACAAAATGCATTATGGAACGAACGGCTTTCACTTTTAACACGACAGGTATCCTGCTCCAAAGTTTTCGAGTTTCTTATATGTGACCTAACCTTTACAGTGTATGAAATGACATAATGAAGGTTTAACTTACTTTGATGACTGAGAAAGTAATATATGAAAAAAACTAAATGAGGAGGAGGAAGAGGGCTGGCAAGTATACATAAAAGATGATGGCTTATACATTGCCGCCAACAGACCCGATTAAGGCAGGAAACTTAGGGCAGTAGCCAAGAACCTAGGCTTCAGGCGGCATGTTCCCCCATGACAACGAGAATACACCATAGATACATCATTCTGCATAAGGACTCGTTGTGGAAGACATCGGGTGCAAATAAACATCCTGTTGAGGAACGCTTCTAGGCATATTATTCAGTATTGCCAAATGGTGTAACTTGACATGTTCAATGGAAATTAACCGATTCTCCTTCCGACCAGGCAGTGGAGGTAAAATCACAGTACGAGTACCCTTTAATCCAAGAACTGGGAACTGGGACTTGTGCACGATAGGATGGACCAAATTCTTTTTTGCTCTTCAACTTCTCTCGGACCAGTGTTCCAACTTTAGGAAGCCAGCCAGTTACAGGAATCAGCACAGCTGCATCCTTGGATAAGGGAAAATGATCCTTTTGCAAGAGCATCTCAAGTCTTTTGTAGATCCTGTAACATACAACAATGGTTATCTACGTCAAAGGTTGTGGAAGCTGCTGCAATGTCTAGACCAGCAAGGTCTGGCACAAACATTTTGATGCCAAAGAGCATTTCGTTTGGGGTCCGCCCACCCAGAGATCTTCTAGGGAGATTATTTAGTGCACGTTGGACTCCATACAAATGAGTCAGTCAACTCCGGCCAGTACATAAAACTCTAGCCGTCAAAGATTGCTTCAAGTCTTGATTCATTCGCTCCACTTGCGGAATTGCCCTCAGGCCGGTATAGAGACAAAAATTGCACCAAAACCCTCAGTGACTTTATCGGGTCCTTGTAAGCTAGAGGCAAACAATGGACCTTTATCGGAATGGAAGGTGGCGCAGGCAAAGGCCCAGACAAAGAAAGGCAATTTTCTAATGCCATTTCAAGCGTCAGCACTACGTTGTGGCCAAACCAAACAGAGTCTAGTGCATGAATCCAATGCAACTAAAATATGTTTATATGCAGTGTCTGACCGCAGTGATCAAGGTAAATACAACCAAAGGGATGATTGGAAATGTAAAGTTGGGTTTGTGGTAGACGTGTAACTGTGGACGGCTTAATCTGTGGATAAATGTCACAAGGAAGTACATAATTGCGAGTCTGTCTATACAAGCCACACCACCAATAACGTTGCTGCAAAAGAGATACTGTTGCTGAAACTCCTGCATGTGCAGACGCCATGCCTTCATGAGCGGCAATGATCAAAGAAAGTCTGCGGTCCTCGTTGGAAATCAGCCGATCCCCAACGGACAGTATCGTAGCACATGGGACTTGCTCAGGTGACAAATGATAAGAATACTTTGAAGGGAAATCTTGTGGGAACTTCGTCCCATCCTTTTTCGCAGTTAGAGCCGCAAGAATATCATTATTATTTTAGCCATGGACCTAGTTACTGCTGCTACTGAACATGTGGCCACTGCAAATTTGGACGCTTCATCAGCCAAAGAATTACCTACAGCATGTGCTCCCACATGCTGATGGCCAAGAGTATGGATTAGATGCACGAGTGGCAAATGCTCTTTAAGAGCAGCCACTCCAACCCAAAGCGTTTTATGCATTAGCGCGCTACCTTTAGAATCGCGATAATCATTTTGAGACCAAAAGAACAAATTGTCATTAAAGGATTGCACACATTAAAAGGAATCACTACAATATTGGGTACATCAGGGTCAGTGAATTCTAAAGCCAACACTAAAGCCTGTCGCTCTGCAAATTGAGCTGTACAGTCTCCAAGAGCCTGTGTGTGCACCAAGGAAGACTTAAATTCCCCGTCAACCATGGAGCCTGCTACAATAGCATAGGCTGCCGATTAAGCATGTTTAGATTCTACGGCCGGTTGCGCAGAACCGTCAATATAAATTATACATTTGCACCGATCAAGAAAAAGCAATGATGACTGGAAGATGAACTTGTTCATATTATAAAATCTCCTGTGTCTGTAACGATGGGTCGGAGATAAACGTGACATCAGCTGATGTCAATGAACTCGCCCATTGAATCCAACGAGGATGTAAAGCCTTAAAATTCAGAAAGTCACCTTAGTTACTGCTTATAGCGCAGGCACAGGTGAAACCATAAGAATGTGTTTACCTTTAGCAAGAGAGCTTTCTTTAAGATTCACCATCTGAACTGCAGTAATAATTTTTTCAATGATGGAAAAACACATCTCTACTTATACGTACAAATGTAACTTGTAAGCATTTAATGTCTACTAAGTGAAACCTATTGTTCCTGGCACAATCCTTATGACCAAATTTGTAGAATGGTCACGAGTTAACAAGATGGTCGCAAGCACATCAGACTGCAAAGACCGAAGAATCGTGGTATGTTCCGGGAGCCAGCTCGAAGACGATAAAGAGCGTTGTATCAACACGTAAAGTGGTTTGATATGCTGGGCATAGTCAGAAATATATGTCCTCCTGAAATTTAGAAAACCCAGCAAAGATTGTAACTTCTTTAGAGTGGAGGTGGTTGCAACTGAGGACATTTCTCCAAAAAGTGGGGGGCCAACCCCCTACCTTAATCGTTGAGCTCGTAACCCAAGAAGAGTACCGCCGAATATGCGATGTATGACTTAGCAAAATTAAATTTGTATCCAAAGTTGGCAAAAGACAGAATGATGCCATCCACATGCACAAGATGTGGTATTAATTTGTCTTCTGTTAGATAAATGTCATCGACGTATGAGAAAGCATCAGGGTCTATGTTGTGCAAAAGAGACACGACACATGCAGCAAAAGCCACAGGACTATTCCTACAGCCCATAACCAAGCATATAAACTGTTTCAGATTGCCGACCAGGGTGAATGTGGTTAAGTAACGACTGTCAGAAGCCAAATTGTGGCTATACTATCCATTGGCTATATCGAGAATGCTTTATACTTCTCACGAACTATGTTATTTATCAACACAGAGCTGTGGGTGTTCTGTACTGCACACTTACGAACATGACTGTTTAAATTTCCAAAACTATGTGATATGAACCATCAGGTGTCAATATCCTAATATTCCAGTTGCATTAAAAGGTCACTTACGGATGCTTTTGCCTCACACTTGATTAGATATTGTGCTTCTGGCTGTGGCATGGATCCGAAAGGAATTTCATGCACTGGTGAATCTCTAGCCCAGCCCACCTGATTATGATACACAGCAGACGCAAAGGGAAAAACTCAGCAGTATTACGTCCTCCCCTGGAAAGAAGCCAAAACAAATGGAGGAGGCTGATCTGCCTCCACCAACAAAATGTCATAAGAGGAGGCAATGTTGTTCCAAAAGACTGCCTTAATTGTGCGTTTAATATCACCTTCAATTTGGAGGACTATCTCATGAAGCCTATCGTGGGGTGCAACTTGTGTATCTGCTGTTTCCACTGTAATGAAGGTATCAGTTGCTCTCGCCTCCCTTCAAGAATGGAGTGCCTCCTGCAGTATGCTAACTTCCACCATGCTGTCGAGGAATGTCACTGCCCATCTCCAATCGAGGAGCAGGGTTCTCACCATCTGAGGCATTCTTTGCTGTTAAGGCAGCAACTTTCTTCTTCTGAAACTGGGCACGATAAGGAGGTTGTCCCTCTGGCTTGGCCTTTACGTCAACCTGGCGTGGCGGAGCACGTCGTTGTTGAGTGGTCTCACCTTGCCTGCGATCCTGCCTCTCCCCTCCACTGAATTGCGGATGTGATAATTCTTGAAAGGAACGAGGAGAGCGAGGCTCAGGAACCTGAAACCTCTATGATGCCTTAATTTCAGAGCAGTCACGCAAATCATATCTACATTCAGAAGTATCAGGTGTTGGTGAACCTGCACATGAACCTTGCTTCTGTTGTTTCTGCCCTTGATTTCTATTCCAAGCCTTTTTAGGAAAGGTAATTTTGTGTCTTAATAAAAAAAGTCTTATTCCCAAAGTATTGCATCCCAAATATTTATATACGTATGCAATAAACGTTGGGAATTCACGTTTATCCAAATCAGGCATTGCCTCGAAATGCTGATGAACCTGTAAACTTAATGTTTCCCCTTTGATGTTTGTAAGAATCATGTCGGAGACAGTAGGGAACATGCCAACTAATCGCATCCTCAACTCCAGGGTGGCCTTCGCCCGTGTTCATCTTGAACCTTTTTAAGCACTGTCGGAAGCATGGTCATGGAGGGTGTGCCAAAACACAGTGAGTAAACCGCTGCATACACCTTGCCCCAAGTGATGTAATCAGCCAAATTGAGATTAAAGTGGTACAAAAGGGGGTGGTGATGGACGGAGCATCTGAATCAATCAAACACTCACACCCAGTCAACAGATCCAGGGAAGGCATGGCTTGGCAGTTTGGGCTGGACTGTTCCCATGAGGCACAGGGTTTGATTTGCATATGGCCATGTCTGAACTGGGGTGGCAGAGTGGGCTAAAGAACGGTGATAGATTAAACCCAGATCTGTTGACTGGGTGTGAGTGTTTGATTGGTTCAGATGCTCCGTCCATCACCACCCCCTTTTGTACCAAATTGAGATTAAGGCATTTTGGTGAACTCACTATGAGGATCCTGTGTTTATCCACAGGAGACGTATGTGGAAAAACAGCTTCAATTTGCTCAAATTTTTCGACCAACCAAGAAGGAAAATCATCCCTATTCGGAGGACTTTCCCCATCATGGAATTAATCATGATCGGACTAATACCCATGCCACCATATCCTGGTGGCTGAGCAGCACCAGCTGGAGACATGGGTATATTATGAGACATATATTGTATGATACTTTTGTGAATATGAATAAAAGATCTGTGTAATATGGTTAGCTCTGCGTGTCTAACATCAGTATAATTTGGAATAGGTGTAAATCCTGCCAAAACGGGCCATGTGGCCCAGTCACCTGGTAAAGGGCCGAGATGGACAACTGAAACCGGGTGAGGAAGGGCGCCTTGAAACCAAATAGTATGCTCTCAAGCTGACATCAGAACTTCAAACAAACAATACGGATGGTAAATTTGTGGAACCCCACCACGTTCATATTCATGAAAGAAAATATCTTTTCCATCAACAGCTGGAAACTTAACCCAGGGGTAAAAAAACCTCAAAGCGGAAAACAGCATCCACCTTTATGACAAATATAAAATCCGCTCCAGCATCCGCTCCAGCATCCGGGACTCAATGCTGGGTCAAATTCCCAGTAACTGCGGCGCAGTTAGGCGCAGCAATATTATTTGCCATGATAGACACTGTAAGGAAAAAGGTAGTGCAATACTGGGTCAAAAACAAACAAAACAAAACCTTTTTGAATTCAAGCTTGAAAAACCTAGAAAATCTCAAATATAGGAGTTAAACTCCTCCACATAACATTTGAGAGGGTTTGGTGGACCAGCACAAGATCTACTCAAGGGTCCTGCAAATGAGTACCAGACCAAACGTTGGTGGTGCCATGTTGCAGGGATTCTACACATTCACAGAACTATGCGCGGGATTATGGGACCTCGGTGTATAGGGTCTGTGCCTTCATACCACCTTAGTGCCCAGGAGCACTGGACTGACTAGCTATAGTGTCTCACTTGCTCTCCTACACAATCATGGAGAATCAAATGATTAGATACCCCAGAACACAACACTCCCTGGTCTCTCAGGAATCGGGGTAACAAGACCACCTTTTCACTCACACTCTCGTATCTGTCCACAATAGGATTTGACCGAGACACGAATATAGTTTTAAATGTTTATTTTAACTAATGTGCTCCAACATGCAGTATACGTGCCACAAAAAGCAGAAAAATGCAAAACACGAATATAGTTAGCATTGCAGCTAGGCTGAGCATAATAAAGGGAGATGTCATCATATAAAGATAATGGAGAAAGGGCCATACTGCCTAATCTCCCTCCCCTTGATTAGAAGAAGTATTAATATATAATAGAAGATCTCTGGGCTTTGTCAGAAGACCCCATACTTTAGACTGTAAAAGGTATTCCCACATCGTAGATGCATGTTGCTCTTCTCCCTGGAAAGATCTCTGGGCTTTGTCACCAGACTCATTACCTTAGACCATAGATGGAATTTCTACATCGTAGTTGCTTGTTGCCCTTCTCCTTGGAACGGTACCTCTCCAAGTGTGTGTTACCTAAACATGTCTCCCCATTATACCAAATTACGAGCTTCCAGCTGCACAACTGGGTTAGTGTATTTTGTCTAGGTAATAGGGCCTGACCAGAACACTATGTAGCCTGCTAACCCGGCACCGAGAGATCCTCTTGGGGATGATTTGTGTGCCCTACAAATAATTTATAAAAATAATAACAACAAGGGGCATTGTTTATCGACCTTGCTCACAATGTTCGGACAAAACTCCAGGAACAGGCCAGGACCGAACACAGCAGACAGTTCTCATGTCAAAGTCATTTACTGAGTGTTGCAAAAACAAAGCCATGTAGTAACATGCGCAAAAGCTGCATCATGGCTGCAGGGCTTATGCTAACTTAGTGATGCCGACAATGTACCTATCAGCCACGTGACAGCTGCTGCCAACAGGATAGTTCTCATTTGTCATCCCACAATGACATTCTCAGAACCCTTTAATATGCTAATCACAATATTTTGGAGTAATGATTGGGGTCTTTAAATGTATTACAGTGATCTTTCCTCTCTTGAAGTCAAGTACTTTAATATGCAGGTATATTCCTCCTACCTGAAGGTCTCCCCAAAACTCTGACAAAACTCATGTGATCATAAGCATTTTATCCTCCCAGGAACCAAATGTTAGATTGTTTTGGTGATGCAATTGTGGTACCTGTTCTAGGCCATTGACTTACAGACATGACAAGATCAGTCCACTGACTTGTTTTATGGTGATGGGTTAAATTGAAAAGTTATTGACTTTGCCAGGAATATTCAACAAGAACCTTGACTTGAAAGAGAGGGGATGTTTTGCATGCAGGATTTGTGAGAATGAAAGATTTCCTAGCTAACGTAACGGAAAGTTTCAATTCTATTAAGGACTCGGAGGTGAGGATTATGCCTTCTTTACTTCACTTTATTAACAAGGCAGAAAAACAACAACAGACTACATTTCCCATCAACAAAGGGGAAATAAGTAGTAAAAACAAAATGTCCTTGGTCCACCAATCAGGGTCCTGCTGCTCCTAGAAAGGCTTTCTCTACTGTCCTTTCTTCCTCTTTCTGAGCACGAAGACAGCCAGGAGCCAATCCTCATGCGCCTTGTTTTGCAGTATCTGAACCTGTGGGAGTTAAAGGAGCCATCAATTCACAAAAGGAAATATGATGCAGCAGAGTGCAACTTGAAACTTATGAACATCATCCTGTATGAAAATACATCCAGATAAAGGCTGGGAAGCCCAACTGAGAATAGATTGTATCTACCAATGCTGGATTGGCAAACAGAACATTTGCAAAACCCACCACATGTAGGTAACCCCAAAACGTTTTACTTACTGACATACGGGGCGGGACTCTTCCAATGATACCTAAGGTGGGATAATCCTCGCCTTCGAGTCCTTAATAGAATTGAAACTTTCTGTTATGTTAGCCAGAAAATTTTTCATTCTATGTCAGGACTGGAGGCGAGAATTATTTATTTATTTTATTTTGAAAGTTTTATAGAGCGCGAAAAAGACCCTTGCGGGTATCACAGCGCTTTACAGTACATGTGTATAGGCATATCAATCAATCAATCAATCAATCAGAACAATTTGTATAGCGCGCTACTCACCCGGAGAGTCTGAAGGCGCTGGGGGGGAGGGGTCCGTTACTGCTCGAACAGCCAGGTCTTTAGCTGCTTCCTGAAGGAGAGATGGTCCTGGGTCAGCCAAAGGTGGCGTGGTACGGTGGCGAGGGCGAGGCTGGTCGATCACAGCTGGCGGGAGGGCGTGTAGAAAGTGAGGCGGTTGTTGAGGTACTTGGGGCCCAGCTCGTGGAGAGCCTTGTGTGCCTGGGTGAGGAGTCTGAACGTGATCCTCTTGCTGACGGGGAGCCAGTGCAAGTCTCTCAGGTGGGCGGAGATGTGGTTGTGGCGGGGGATGTCCAGGACGAGTCGTGCGGAGGCGTTCTGTATGCGTTGAAGTCTTTTCTGTAGTTTGGCAGTGGCGGAGTCCAAGATGAAGCCCAGGTTTCGTGCGTGGTCCGTTGGCTTGGGGGTGGTGCCCAGGGCAGGGGGCCACCAGGAGTCGTCCCAGGCGGAGGGGGATGATCCCAGGATGAGGACTTCCGTCTTGTCTGAGTTCAGCTTCAGGCGGCTGTTCTTCATCCATTCGGCGACGTCCTCCATTCCCTTGTGTAGGCTGGCTCTGGCGTTGGCAGGGTCGTTGGTGAGGGAGAGGATCAGCTGGGTGTCGTCGGCGTAGGAGATGATGTTAAGGTTGTGTTGGCGTGCGATGTCTGCGAGGGGGCTCATGTAGAAAATTAAGCAGGACCATAAGAATAACGTCAGAAAGCTTAATAAACAAAAGGACAAATCAAACATTAAGGATAAACAGGACCATAATGATTAGCAGCAAAGACAATAACAGATAGAAGGGCAAATCGGATAAGGTGTAGAACCGGACCGGTCGGTCTGAAGGTTGATGGTAATGAAGTGATGATGAAAATGTCAAAATAAATGGAACAGACTGAACATATTAAAAGCCAAGCAGTGAGGTGCACAGCAAGGGCGAAACAGTCATGTGAGGCTATGTTTACGTACATTTTGCCATAAGGATGCCTTTTACTTCCAGTTTGAAGGAAGAGGTGGAGGGGTTCAGTCTTATTTCTGGTGGAAGGGCATTCCATATCCTGGGTGCCATTCCTGAAAAGGAACAATTATATGTTTTTTTCTTATTGAAATTTTGAGGTTTTCCGCACTTCTTGTTGATCTTGACCCGCCAGATATTGTGAGTTTTTGTGAGAGATAGCCGAGTGCAATATGATGTAGGGCCTTGTGCGTCATGAAGCTATTTTCAGGTGGGTTCTGGCTTCAAATGGCAGCCTGGTTAAAGATTTTAGATCCGGGGAGATGTGGGCCCTTCTTTTCAAGCGAGGGATGAGTCTCGCTGCCGCGTTTGTGGAGGCTCTTAGAGGAGCTGTAGTGGCTTTGGGGAGACCTCATAAAGAGACACTTCCATAGTCCAGCCGAGGTAGAACTAGAGCCTGAACTGCTAACTTGAAGTCATTGGGAGGTAGGAAGGGCTTCAGCTTCCTTAGTGTATTGATCTGAAAGTTTGCTCCCTTCGTTGCATTACTGATATGCTTCTGCATATTGAGGTTACAGTCCAGAGTTATAACCAGTGATTTCGCCGAATCCACAACGGTTGTTTGAACATCGAGTGCTGTGAGGTGTTTGATCAAATTGTGCATTGTGGGGACTTTGGTGGGTGGGGCAATAAGGAGGAATTCAGTTTTTAAAGCCTTCAGTTTGAGGTGATTCACTGCCAGCCATGTTTGGGTGGTCTTAAGAGTATTGATAAGCAAACTAATGTCGTCCAAGGTGTTGATCTTGAGGTAGAGTTGGGTATCGTTGGCATACATGTGGAATTGAACGTTGGATGTTTGTAACAGATTGGTGAGTGGTTCCATGAACAGGTTGAAGAGTGTAGGGGATAACGAGGAACCTTGTGGGACTCCTAGCGTAACAGGAACTGGTTTGGACAGGGTGTTGTTGATCTTGAATTTTTGAGTCCGGTTATGCAGAAAAGAGGTAAACCTATTGAGCACTGGTCCTGAGAGACCCATTCTGTGTTTCAACAGATCTATCAAGTGTTCGTATTTGACCGTGTTGAACGCTGAGGAGAGGTCTGGTAGGATGAGGAGGCATGCTTCGTTATGATCAAGTAATTGAAGTGCATCATCAATGATGTGTGTCATGGCTGATTCCGTGCTGTCATTTGCACGGAAGCCGGATTGGTGTTTATTTAGGAGGTTGAAGTGATCGATAGGTTTTGTCAGTTGGTAATGAACACATTTTTCCAGAAGTTTGGCCAGGGTGGGAATATTGGAGATAGGGCGGTAGTTGTTTAGGTCCGTGGGGTCAGCTTTGGGTTTCTTAAGGATGGTAGACACCTGCCCTACCTTTAGGGAGTCAGGGATGCAGCCTTGTTGAAGTTAACTGTTGATGATCTTGGTCCAGAGGGGTAGTAGCATAGGTGTAAGATCTTTAATCGCATTTGTGGGGAGAGGGTCAGTGAGGGGATTGGAAGGCTTCAGGGCACTGATAAATTTGCCTATAGCTTCTTCAGAATAGCTGTAAAAGTATGACCATGTTGCTTTGTTTTTTAAGGTAAACTTTGATGGGATTTGTTGAGAAGCGTTTGGGGTGGGGGGAGGTTTTGGTGAGGGGGCAAGAGTGAGCGATTAGGTCCTTGAGGGGATCTTTCTTGATGTTCAGTCTTTAGGTTAAAGTGGTTAGAAAATCATCACATGATGGTTGTGGATGAGTTAGTTCTTGTGGCCGTTGAGGTTGGTCCTTAGATTGCGTTTTGATTAATTCAAAAAGTTTTCTGGGTCGATTTCTTGCCTGGTCAAGTTGTTGGCTGAAGAAGTCTGCTTTAGTGCGTTTGACCTTACAAAAATAAGCCTTTCCCTTTCTTTTTAGAGTCAAGAGGAGCTTGGCGGATGGTACTGATCTCCAGTTGCATTCGGAAGTTCTGAGAGAACATCTGTCCTCCTTAAGGAGACCGTTGAACCAGGGTTTAGAGTCTTTCGTGGAGACTCTTTAGTTGCAGGGGAGCAAATTTGTTAATTATCGAGGTCATGGAGTTTAGGTAGTGGTTAGTGAGGTTAATTACGTTGGAAGTTCCAGCAGGGGTAGAAGTAGATTTGGCTAGAGGAGGGTAACATGTTTGTGTTGAGCTTTTTCCAGTCTCTTTTCCATTCCTTAGGTTTTGTAGCTTGGGCCGAGATCAGTTTGATTGTTTCATTGATGAAGAAGGTGATGATGTGATGGTCAGACCAATCACAAGGGAGGATCAATTCCAGATGGGTGGAATCAGTCTTCGAGATTATTAAGTCTAAGATTGCGCCTTTATTGTATGTCGGGCTGTTGCACAGTTGGTTGAGGTCTAAGGCGTTGAGGAAGTTTTGGAGGCTGTTGACCACTGTGTCATTAGGGTCATTCCAGTGGAGGTTAAAGTCACCCAGGAAAATTTGTGTGTTTCATTGACCGGTGAGTGATGTGATCAGGTCCATGAGGTGTTCTGTGAATAAGAGGTTGTGATAGATGATGTGGAGCGAGCAGACAGGTTTACCATTACTGTTGATGTCGAGGCTGATGTATTCACAGGAAGGGAGTAATGAGGGTATGGCTTTGTTTACGGTGATGTTGCTCCGATGTATGCAAGCAATAACACCTCTAATCTTGCCTCACAACCTGTCTAGTCTGATGATGTCATAGTTAGGGGGAACCAAAATGTTGATGAGGGGCAAGGAAGATTCCGTAAGCCATGTTTCAGTGAGAATTAGGAAGTCAAGGTTAGTCGAGGTAATGAGGTTGGCTATGTCAGTGGCGTGTTTTGATGCCGATCTGCAATTCAGGAGTGTGCATTTAAGACGGGGAAGAGGTGTGTTCCTGGATGAGTGAGACTTTACAGAGATTGAAAATAATTCCTCTGTTGTTGTGAGTTGAGGGCCTGTTGGGGTTTGCGAGGATAGAGGGGATGGGCATGTGTGTGAGAGGATCGGGGGTAGAAAAGGCCAGTTCATAGGAGAGCAGGAGAGAGAGAGAGAGAGAAGATCAGTCTCGGAGAGATGGTTGTTGGTACGCGATGGGCGGGAGGGTAGGTTACGGGAGGGTACTGATATCCACCTGGGAGCAATGTGTTTGGAGGTGCAGTGGGGGTGTGTGGGGGACTTGTTAGGAAAGTTGGATCTTGGGAGCCATGGATGACTCGATAGCATGACTTTAAAAGCGTGGAGATCTTCTTTGATTAGATAAAGTGTGGACATGATCTCATCCAATCTAGTGTCTACTGTGGTTATGATGGGGGGGAGATGCGATGAGTGTGTGTGTCTGGGGTGTCAGCTGGTTGGGTGTATGTGCTGGCACCGGGGTGCATGCGTTTGACTGTGCAGCTGTGTGTGTGTGTGTGTGTGGTAGGGATAGTGATGTAAATGGTTGAATAGAGGGTTTGCCATGTCGGTGGGCAAGAGTGGGAGGTGTGGAAGGAGGCATTGGTTGTTCAGAGGGTGGACTGGTGTCTGAGAAGTCGAGGGGTGGACCGTGGCGTACAGGGGACTGAGCTGTGGTGAACTGGTTGGCATGTGTCAAGTCCTTGAAAGGTGCGATATTGTGAGTAGGGGAAGGAGGGTAAGCTATGGTGATTTCCGTAGTGGGTTCCGTTGCTAATGGGGGTAAGTAAGTAGAAAAAGTCGAGTTGGAGGGGGATAGGTTGAGCTGTAGGTAGTCGATGTTTGGTGTGAGGTGTGACTGGGTTGGGGGAGAGATAATGAGGTGGATAGAGGGGGAGGAGGGGTGGGGAGCTATGGTCAGGCCTAGAGTGGTATCCGTAGAAGTGTGAGGTGCAAGAGTGGTCTCAGCCATGATGGGTAGGGGAAGCGTGAGCTGTTTCGGTGTGGTGCTACTAGGTGTATAAGTGGGGGTGGATGTCCGGGTAACTGGGGTCGTGGAAGCAGATGAATCAGAAGCCTGAGATGGACAGGAGGGAGGGACAGGAGGGAGGGAGGGAGGGATCGGGGTATATCATCCCTACTAGTGTTGGTGTGGGTGTAGGTGAGTAGTGAAGCAGTTTGCGGTTTGTCCACTTGTTCTTTAACGATGGGGAAGATGTTGTCTAGGAGGTTTAAACTATGGTCAGTGGCTTGTATGAGGATGGTACCGTTGTTATAGATAGTGATTGTTGCTGAAGCTTGAAAGAGTTGGAAAGGGGCAATATAAATAGCTAGACCGTGTGCCGATTTCCTTGTGGAGGAAATAGGAAAAGTGGCTAGGAGTACTTTCCTCCATTGTGCTCCTCGTTTTGTGTGGAAGATGATGTCGATGGTTGAGTGTCCGTTGCATGGTGAGTAGTAGGGATCAGCGAAGAGTGTTTCAGGGTGTGATTTGATGAGGTTGTGTTTGAACCGTTTGGCCGATTTTTTTGAGAGGCCAGGGGGATAGATGATGATGTGTGTGTGAGTGCCTGTGAGTTCCATGGTATGAGTGGGCGGGTAGGCGAAGGTGAAGAGGCACCAAAGAGACTCTGGGATGCTGGGGCCGGGAGGGGGCCTGAGAGAGGGTTAGGGGGAGAAGGGAAAGACGGCAGCAAACAAAGCTTAAAGCTCGCTCACCCCGAGGTGAGCCATATCGAGCACAGGCTTGAAGTAAAACAGCTTAAAGGTGGAATCTGAAGACCAATCAGCCACGTTTAGAAAATCTTTCAAACGGGCACCCAAGCCAAATGCTTTTGAAGCCATAGCCCCTCTAACCGAGTGGGTGCCAAAGATCCGAAGGTTGATGCCTGCCTCCTGCATAACCCACCTAACCCATTTGGCGATGGTAGGGGAGGAAACTGCTTTAAAGGGCTTGCGGAGAGCAAAGAGGAGTTGGCGTTCGCCCGGAGGGTGGATTTCCTCTGTCATTTCCTCATAAACCTTTAGGCAATGAACCACGCACAGCTTAGAACAGTCAGGCAATTATGGGTATGAAATCACTCTAGGTTACTCCCAAAGGAGTAAATATCCGAGAAGAAACGTCCAAAGCTCTGACATCAGAGACGTGCCTGCAAGAAACCAAGCAAAGCAACATTGCTAATTTGGCAGACAACTCCTTCTAGGACAGGAAACTATTAGGTTGCCAGGATAAAAACAGGTTCAGAACCTGGTTTACGTCCCAAAGAGAAGATTAACAGGGCTTTGGGGGAAGAGAGAGACTAATACCTCTTAGCATCTTACAAATGAGGGGATGTTCCCCCACAGGAGAACTGCCAATAGGCATGTGAGCTGCCAAAATGGCTGAACAAAAGGTATTTATGGATCGATAGGCCAGGCCCTCAGAAGCCAGGTGGGCCAAGAAGTTCAGGATGTAGACCACATCCGCGTCCAGGGGATCGGAACCCCGTCGCAGACACCAACGGGACCATCTACCCCAAGCGGATCTATAGCACTTGATGGTACGGTCTGCCCATGCCTTGACCATGACCTCTTCAGCTTGTGCCGAAAGGCCTGGGACTTCCCAACATCCCCTGAAATCCTCCATGTGAACAGACACAACAAATTCTGCAGAATCAGAGGATGAGGATCCCTGTCGGGAATGAGGAGAAGATGAGGAAACAGGGGGAGTAGGATTGGAGAATCCCAGGAAAGTTCCAGTAGAACCGGAAACCACACTTAAGACCTCCATAGAGGGGAGAGGACGACCAACTTCGCTTCCTGGTGTCGGACCTGAGCTGTGCCGTGAGTTAACATTGCAAACGGGGAAAGGCGTACCCCAACTCCTGAGTCCAAACCAGGACAAACACATCTGTGACTACCGCCAGGGGATCCGGACGCCAGCTGAAGTACCAGGGTAACTGATGGTGAGATTGGAAATCCGCCACCCGGTTCTTGCGTCTCTGAAGATATTCCGCCGACCCAGAGACGGGATGATCGAGGCAGTAATGCCAGAAGCTCGCTGCCAAATCGGAAAGTGCTTTAGACCTGGTACCTCCCAGGTGATTGATGTAGCGGACCGCTGAGATGTTGTCCATTTTGAGGAGAACTGATGATTGAATGCGATCTCTCGTCCAGCATCGAACCGCAAAAGATCCCGCCAGAAGCTCTAGGCAGTTGATATGTAAACTGTGTTTATCTGGAGACAACAATCCTCCTGTAGAAAAATCGCTGCACCTGGCACCCCATCCCAGGTTGATGACTAAATCTGGCGCAGACCCAAAAATCGCACGACCATTCAAGGCCTCCATATGTTGGAGCCACCAATGAATCTCCTCTCTCACATCTGTCAACAGAGTCACCTTGTGAGAGTAAGGACACCCTTTCCGCAGGTAGAGAGCCTTGAGGCGCTGCAATGCCCGATAATGAAGGGGCCCCAGGAAGATTGCTTGGATGGAGGCGGAAAGCAAGCCGACTATCTGTACGAGGTCCCTGAGAGACACATAAGACGTGGCTTGTGTCAGAGCAACTAGCTCTGCTGCTTGAGCGGACAGAGTATCAATACGGTGTGTCTCAATAACTTTAGTGTCAGTAGTCACTGCATACGCGGCTACTAGTTCTCCTGTACTAGTTCTCATACATGAACCATCCACATAAAGTGTCAGGTCGGGGTCTGGTAACGGAGTATCTGTCAGATCTTGTCTTGGCTTTGTCGTAATGTTAACTACTTCCACACAGTCATGTGGGTCAGGATTCGAAGTAACTGATGGTAACAGTGTAGCAGGATTTAAAATGTTGCAGCGTCTTATTTCTATGTGTGGCTGGAACAGTGTCAATTCATAACCTGTTAAACGTGCAATTGTCAAGTGCTGAGTTTGTGTTCGGTTCAGAAGAACTTCCACAGAATGTGGAACTTGTACTGTCAGAGAGTGTCCTAAAACTATGGAATCACTTTGTCTGATAGCTAGTGCTGTGGCTGCAACTGACTTGAGGCACGCAGGCAAAGCCTGGGCGACTGGATCTAGTGTGCTAGAAAAATAAGCACAGGGCTTGTATTGTCCTGCTTGATCTTGTGTGAGAACAGATAATGCTGTACCTTCACGTTCAGTAACGAAAAGTGTAAAAGGCTTACTGTAGTTCGGTGTCGCTAGAACTGGAGCTTGGCATAAAGCTTTCTTTAACTCGTTGAAACTAAGTGTATGTTCAGATGTCCAAGGGAGAACAGTCGATACGGCTGCCTCCTGTGTCGTTAACTGTATCAGTGGTTTGGCTAGAAATGCATACTGGGGAATCCATTGTCTACAATAAGAAGTAAGGCCGATAAAGGCACGTACCTCCTTCTGGGTCTTGGGCTGAGGAAGACTCGCTATTAACTGGATACGGTCTGGTGTCAACTGCCTACCCCTCTTGGACAGTAAGTGTCCTAAGTAGACCACTTGCTGGACACAGAATTGAAGTTTAGAAGGGGACACCTTGTGCCCCATCTCGGCTAGGAAATACAAGACTGTAAGGGATGCTTGCTCGCAAGCACGTTCAGAACGGGCTGTGATCAGTAGATCATCGACATACTGGAGCAGGGCAGTGTCAGTTGGCATGTGAATGTTGTCTAGTTGTCTCTTAAGTGCTTGACTGTAAATACTAGGACTTTCTGTGAAACCTTGAGGAGCGCGTGTGAACATATAGCTCCTTCCATTTAAACAGAATCCGAAAAGGAACTGGCTGTCTGGATGAATAGGAACACTGAAAAATGCGTTCTTGAGGTCTATGACAGTGAAGAACGTGGCTTTGGAATCAATGGCTGTCAATAGGGAAGAGATGTCTGGGACAACTGGGTACTGCGGAATAATACATTTATTAAGCTCTCGTAGGTCGATCACTAATCGATATACTGGGGGTGCATTTGGATCAGTACGTTTCATAACTGGAATGATCGGAGAATTGCATACGTTGGAGTCAGTTTCTACAACCACTCCTTGAGCGATGAGCTCGTCAATAATTTTGGATAAGGCTGCTACAGCCTCGGGTGGCAATCTGTACTGTCTGATTCGTGGTAACACTACACCTGGTTTGAGAGTCACACGATAAGGTGTGATTTGCATATAACCTACATCAGTTGGACCTTGCGCCCATAAATGCTGTGGAACATTAGACAGTCTTGAATCAAAATCTCGTAATACATAGTGACCCTTAAAGTCACGTAGGAACAATCGTATTCCCTCTGGGGAACAGCATATAACTGCACCTAACTCTTTCAGTGTTTTAATGCCCAATAGGTTTTCTGGACATGACTTAGTAAGTAACAGATCAGTAGTACGGGACAATGGACCTACTTCTAGAGTAACTGGCTTTGAAATCTCATTTACGATAGGTTTTCCTGAAAATCCAAGGGAAACATTTCTTGAGCCTGAGAGCGGAGCCCCTGGAACTTCGGCATGACTAATTGTGGTCCTACTTGCCCCTGTATCAATCAAAAACTTTCTGTCTTTCCCTAATACTTGACTGTGAACATAGGGACCTTCTTGATCTACAGGTATCTCGATGAGAGGCAAGCCTACCTCCCTCTCTAGGCTGTTCCATGAATACTGCTGGTACTCTGGATACTCAGACTGTGCATACTGGTACATCTGTGATGTAACATGCTGTGTTGCAGCGATAGGCTGCGGTACTGTAACTATCTGTTGTGCATTCTGTGGCTGAGGAGTCTGTGAGACTTGCTCTTGTCTAGGCGGACGTGGTCTTTCCTTAGTCTTACCAGTAGCTATGTTGTGTTTCAGAACTGCACACTCATTTATAAAATGACCTGGCTGTTTACAATAATTGCAGTTCCCTTTAACGGGAGCTGCAGGATGACTGGCTTGATTCGGACCCCTCTTCTGACTGTCTTGAGGAACAGATTGTGCAACTAGTACTTTCATTTTCGTGTCTTTCATACGTTTTCTCTCGTGTTCTTGCTCTTCCCTGATTCTATTCTGGTGGTACTGGAGCATCTGGAGCATCTGGGACGGAGTATTAGCTTGCCAGGTGCTTTCGACTTTCAAAACTCGATTTTTAACTTGTGGGCTTGAATTCTCGACTAATTTAGTAACAAAAAGGTGAGGGTATGACTCACTACTTGTCTTGAGGCCACTATTGATGCTAAAACATTTTTCAAACCTAGAATAGAAATCACTAATATCTTCCTCTTGTTTCTGTTTACAGGCTGAGATTGCATCCCAGTCTTCTTTTCTAGTTGTCAATAATCTGGGTAAAACTTGAATCAATAATTCTGGTAATTCTTTACATTTCTCTCCTAGACCAGTACCTGGTACTCATGCCTTGTCTTCAGCTTCTAGAACTGCCCAATCGATCTTTTTCTCTCCCACCTCCCATTCTTTTTCCTTTAGCTTTTCATACACCCCTGCGGGCAACAGGACCTTTAACATTTTAATGATATCTGGGTAAGTGTATTCTCCCATACGGAGCATGTCTTTTAATTCTCTATGGAACCCTGCTGGATCTTTGTCATGACAGGGAATTAATTTCTTCATTTCGAGGAGTTCCATCTTTGTAATCGGGGTGTAAACAAACACTCGTTGCATTTCACCGTCCTCTGTCTTAACTGGATGCACTTCTCGTAACGGGTTCTGTCTTTCCATGTAAAATGGTTTACTTTCTGGGGGTGAGACATGAACAAAATGCGGGTTCAGAAACGTTCTATATTTGTGGCGCTGCTCTAGAATGACACTAATTAAGTCGGTACCTAGACCTTTCCATCTATACTGGAGTAACTCGTTCAGGATATCGTGTAACGGACCTGGATCAGAGTGCTGACCCTCATACAGAGTAATGAGGTGCTGGATCATATACATACCCACCAGTCGCTGCTCGGCTGGGGGCAATTTCAGAAACATTTGTGCCACTATTTCGTCTGGAAAAGTGGTAGAATCAGTAATCCATCGGACTGCTGATCGGGCTAGTTCCTGTTCATGCATGGTACTTAACTCACTGTAACCGATTCGTGATTTCAGAATGTGATCGGTAGCTTGGAATACTTGTTCTAGGGAACCTTGTTCTGGTGCTGAATGATGGAAAATTGACTTGTGTTCTAGGCGTAAATGGCGATCTGGAAATCTAGATTTTCCTACATACGCTATTCTGGCGGGATTCTCGTCCTCTACCTCTTCAGTATCAGAGTTACTTTCTTTCTCGCTTACTTGTGCTGCTTTACGTTGTTCGTGTATCTTTATTATTTCTCTACGGATTTTCTTGTACATACTCTCCATGGCACTAATGGTATTGTGCTTATCCTCGGCTATATTATCACTCCACTTTGTCAGGGTTTTCATTTCGGCCGGATCTTTAGACGGGTAATCTTGTTCTCTTATTAGACAGTTAATTAAAAACTTTAATATCATACGCTGGATCTCAGCTTTCCTTTGAGACATGGCATCACTAATACTTTCTGGATCATCCCCTGTACGGATGAAACGATATATTCTGTCTAGATCTTCTTTCATATTGGGTAGGGTGACTAGATACTCGGTCACCCTCCTTACGCGTACTGAATATAAAACCATATTATTCTCGCCTGGGACTGGGTCATAGGCACATTCGCCAAGGGCTTGCCTGATTTCTGCGACAGACTTATTACTCTTGGGAGTACGCTGTGATGCTTGAGCATGTAATTCGAGTGCTGATAAACGCTTGCGTGGCGGCGGGGTTTGAGGAGGACCTCCTCCTGCGGCCCCTAGACTAGAATCGTCGACTGATATTCTTCGTGGTGGAGCGGGAAATTGAAATGCTGGCTGGACCGGGGATACCGTAGCAGGTACTGCATGAGGTGCCCCGGTGTCTGGAGGAGCAGGATGTGCCTGATTTACAGGGACTGGCGGAGCGCGAACAGGATCTGCATATTCAGGGACTGTGTCGTCCAGATAGGACGAAATAAAAATATCAGCTGCGGTCGGTTTGTGACGTAGCTTGGTCGGAACTAGTGGTGGCGGGAAATTACTGGATGCCTCCGGGGTCGCTTTTGGCAAGCCCTCGGCAAGAAGAGGATACATACCCTTAATAAGGGCATGCCTCTGTCTGTCTGACTGTTCGGCTTTGACTTGTTCACCTATCTCGATTAATTCTTTTTCTTGGGCTCGCTCTAAGGATTCTCTACTTAATTCTGACTTTCTGATTTCTTTTTCAGTTCTTTTATGAGCTTCTTTACGCCATAACTCGATGGCATCTTTCTGTGACTGTCTGGCTTTCTTTTTCCATAATGCTTCTTCTACTCGCATGATGCATTCGGCATCCCATGTACCCGATACGGGCCATCTATACTTTTCTTCTAACTGTTTGGTATACTCCACCCATAAGTCTAGATACAATATGGCACTTATGCCATGTTTCTGATACATAAAGTGACCTGGACTGACCCTGGGCGGGACGGGAACTGCTGCTTCCAGCAGACCCTTTCTAGTTTTTAACTGACGTAACTTGGAAAATATGGGCATGACTGAACTGTAATCTAGACACAATACAATACACAATGAACACGATACTTATTCCCCATTCATACCACGACATTAAAATACATGAAAAACATTTAAAATAATCAGTTCGAACAGAATACTACCTGGAATACTGAGAACAGAAACACAAGAATTTCTCGAGAACGGAACAGACTAGAGTTTACTGGATGCACTGCTGAAACAGTACGGAACATACCGGTCCCATAAAGGGACGCATCAAGACCCGTATCCACCTAGGTGAACACTTCGTTTGTGAGTCTGTGTACCACCAACCCACGGACCAGAGTCAATTTAGATTGACCCTGTCTAGATACTACCCCAGTAATGGTACTCACCGGGCAAGAACGGATACCTCGGACTGGACTGGACTGCTACGACGACGGACGACGAACTTCAGACTTCGGACTTCAGTTACGGGTGGACCTCCGGATACCTCGGACCTTGGACTCTTGGCTTGGGCTCTGGTCGGGACTCGCCGCGTTCCTCCACCGTCTCGTCTGGATGCTGGACCGCCTCCTCCGTCTCCTCCGTGGGCCTGAGGGATACTTGAGCAGAAATATCTGCCACTGCGCAGAAGAGTTCCGTCACGACTGCAGAGGGTCAGGGGGTCGGCGTGGCTTCACCGACGCGTGGGGAAAGGGCAAGTCCCTATTCGGGCGCCATTATGTGGTAAATAAATAAATAATACCCTATTTTTGACTAGACATATATCATAACAGATAGCTCAATAAATAAGAGTCAAGATTCGAGGTAGGAGTTTTGCAGGTTTAATACAGCATAAGGACAGGAACAGGACAACCTGCATAGGAATAGGATGACAGGGTGACAGGGCCCAGCAGCTGCTGGGGCTGGATCTGGGATGAGCGCGCTGGCTTTTAATAACAATACATGAGCATATATACATAACGCAAACACATAGCATTACATTGCAGTAGGCGTAGCAGTGGGTGGAGCAATAGGTGTGACGCGTAGCAGTCGCGAAAGATAAAGGCAAAAGTAGGTGTAACTGGGCGTATACATAGACATGTGGTGCAGACGTAACAGGATATGTCATGAATGGGGCGGAAACCATGGAGGGGGCTACCTGAGGAGCCGGGACCTCTAACCTGATGGTGCGCGCAAACTAGCAATGACGTATCACTAGGAGAAGCTGGGGGCTATGAACTCTGTGCTAGGAGCAGAGACTGAAGTCTGGAGGGTCGGAGCGACATGTACCTAAACCCTATCTAGTATCTGATGTTTAGGGAACATGTTGATATGAACTAGAAGTTAGGAGGGGAAAGGCTAACTTGATTCTAAGACTGGACCATGCATTATTCTACATGTAGTGCGTGATGAAGAATATGAAGAATATGAAATGACCATTAAATGCAGTATTTCTCTAACGTGGAGACGTGAAGGCTAGACAATGACGGAAACTATTGATGCAGTTCAGTAGCTTAGGAATGCAGAGAAGGAGGACTGAACTGATAACTGGAATCATAACATATTCTTGGCAGACTCAGAGACTGAGCCAGGCTGGGCCGGGCACTGCGAGGCAGGAAGTAAGTGAAGGGTCGAGGATACAGGTGGGGGCTGTATCCCTCCTCAGCGAGGCTTCAGGAGACAGGAGCTGAATCTGGTGTCCGGGCCCTTTTGAGGCCTAGAAACGGGGACTTTATAATGGAATAACGTGCACACTGAGAAACGTGGCAACGTAGCTTTACATAGGCCTGATATTCGTATTATTCACGAGGACTGGAAACTGGCATACTAGAGGGGGACACAACTGTAATTGCGTCATTAATCAGACATGGGGAATGCATATGCATATTTAATCATGCACACATAACATATGATGGATGACACGTAGGGACACAGAACATGACAAAATTTACTTTTCCACACTATGACTATAGGTCTGTTGCTCAGAGTTCTGTTCCTCTTATGGCGAAGCAAAGTGCGGCTTTAAGTACATCACAGCATATCATTAGCGAATCTGGTGCGGATTTTGGGTCATCGGCCAGGCGCTCGCACCAGAGGCCTGTGTCCAATTGGGTAAGATACGATGGTGGCATTGGAGATGGTCAATGCCGAACACGAGTTTTGAGGATACTAGGGTACATGATGATTACGATAGTGAATATGATGATTTTGACAAAGAAAATGTGGAGAATCCAAGGGAGTGGGTGTCGAGGGAGGCGGCTCCTGGTTTGGGCGGTCAGGAGTTTGGGGTGAGGGGGGGGTCATCTCACATCTTCTAGTGTGTTTCAGAGAACTGGAGCGGTTTTCTCTGCAGATCGGGGACGGCGTGGCGGACATCATCAGCGTGATGGTCTTCAAGAATTTCAGCAAAGGGCTACACAGCTGCCATCAGGTAAGGAAGACTGGTGGGCTGCATGGACACGGCCTTTGGCGAGCGGCTCACATGTGGGACCTGGGGAGGGTGGTCCTGAGGGGAGTGCAAAGGTTCAAAGAGAGTTGGGCAAGGTGCCACAGGATGCACCGCAGTCAATTTTGGGGTCTGGGGGTCAGGTGGAAGGGGGTGGGGGGGCAAGCCCTGTTTCATCTTTAGGTAGTTCTTTGCAGAGTGAGTGTCAAGGGTGTGGTCGTACAAAATTACCTTATATGGGTGTCGCCATGCCCTTGGGCACGCATTTGTCGCAAAGGATGAGACAAAGAATTTGGAGTCATGACTATGTGAACGTTTTCCGTCTCTTACATAGAGATCTGCAGGCTAGAGAGGGTTCGAAGGAGGAAGAGCTGGAGTTGTCCCGCCGCCCAAAAGTGCCTAAGACGATAGAAAACTGGACGGCTGCTTTCATAATCTTTGCAAGTGTATATTGTGAGCGGTATCCAGAGAGGGCGGTGGCATTGTTCAAGTACATCGACATCATCAGGAGGGCACATTTGCATGCGGGAGGCTACGCCTGGTTGAATTATGAGGAAGAGTTTAGGGCCAGAGTGAGTCTTTTTAACGACAAACCGTGGGGGGAGGTGGACCAGGAGTTGTGGCTTCAATGGATGTCAGTCATCGGCCACGATCCATACGGCCAGTGGTCTCCCCATAACATATCGGCCCTTTCTTCAGTGTCCCACTGGGGGCGGGTGGGTTGGGAAGGGGACAGTTGCCTGCCACGGGAGCATGTTGGGGCTTCAATCGGGGTTCCTGTGTGCGGCAATATTGCAAATTCAAGCACGAGTGTGCTTAGTGCGGGGGTAGACACGCCATATTCCAGTGTTTTCCCAATCAACACCAGGGGGACCACGGGAGGGGGCAGAGAGGACGAAGGACCCTTCCACCTCTTGTACCAAAAAGCTCCTACCCCAGTTAGGCTTCGGGCTATGCTGAACTATCTGGAGGTCTACACGGATAGTGCAGCAGCGGTTAAATTGCTCTGGGGTTTTAGGATAGGTTTTCGAATTGGGTACCAAGGTCCTCGGGTGCAGCGTTGGGATGAAAATTTTAAATCAGCAAAAGAATTACCTCATGTGGTCAGAGCTAAACTAGATCAGGAATTGGAACGGGGCAGAATAGTGGGTCCTTTTTCTCACTGTCCCCTGCCCAACTTGATGGTCTCGCCTTTGGGGGTTATTCCAAAGAAAGCCCAGGGTGAGTTTCGGCTCATTCACCATCTGTCCTGGACGGAGGGTCAGTCGGTAAATGACTTCATCTCAGCGAATTAAACGGTGGTGTCATATATGTCTCAGTTGATGATGCTTTGCGTCTGGTTCGCTTGGCTGGAGTGGGGGCGCAACTTGCAAAATGTGATATTCAGGAGACGTTTCGGTTGATGCCTATACACCCCTTGGATTTTGAGCTATTAGGAATGTATTTTGAAGAGGCATTTTATGTGGATCGTGTGTTGCCCATGGGCTGTTCCATTTCGTGTTCCCTTTTTGAGACTTTTAGCACGTTTTTGGAATGGTGTGTAATACGGAAATCTGGGCATACAGCAGTTTGTCACTACCTGGATGACTTTTTGTTTATTGGACAGGCAGGAAGTGAGCAATGCAACAAAGTTTTGGCTTGTTTTCAGGAGATGGCAAGTGAATTTGGAGTGCCATTGGCTCCAGAAAAAACGGAGGGTCCAACAACGAAGTTAGTCTTCTTGGGCATAGAGATCGATACTGAGGCAATGGTGGCTCGTTTTCTCTTGGCTAAAGTGCAAGAGATCAGGGCCTTTTTGCAGGAAGTTCTTGGTGAAAAGAAGTTGCAGCTCAGACAGGTTCAGCGACTGTTGGGGTATCTCAATTTTGCCTGTAGAGTGGTGAGAGCGGGAAGAACCTTTTGCAGACGACTTGGTTTTGCTATGTCGGGGGCTTCCTTGCCGCATCACCACATAAGACTGACAAACAAAGTGAAGGAGGATTTGGTCATTTGGTTGAGGTTCTTGGATTAATTCAATGGTGTGTCGATCAACTTTGTGGAGGATGACACGGTGTGGCAGGTCCAAATTTTCTCGGACGCTTCAGGGGCCCAAGGTTTTGGGCTGTTTTGGGAAGGGCGCTGGTGCGCGGAGAGTTGGCCGGAGCGTTGGTTAGCACAGGGCCGTAGTATTGCCTTCCTGGAGTTCTTTCCGCTACTGGTGGCATTGCAGGTGTGGGGAGAGGAGTTCAGGGATCGCTGTGTACTATTTCACATCGACAACATGGCGGTGGTAAGCTTGGTCAATGGGCAGAGAGCGAGAGATGTGAGGGTACTGCATTTGTTACGAGCATTTATGTTGCAAACCCTTAAGCTGAACATTGTCTTTAGAGCCAAGCATATTCCTGGGGTGAACAACTCAATCGCTGATGCTCTGTCTCGTTGCAATTGGCAGAAGTTCCGGGTGTTGGTGCCAAAAGCAGACAGATGCAAGACGGTGATCCCTTCGACCATTTGGGACCTGGGGGAGTGAGGATCGCGGAACTGGTGGATCATTCCATAGCTAAGTCCACGAGAAGGAGCTACCAGCAAGCGTGGTCTGAATTTTTAACTTATGCTTCTGCACAAGATCAGGATGGCACAGCAGTCGGAAATGAACAGTTCATGTTAGGTTTTGTGTTACAATTGATGGACAAGGGTTTGTCGCATACAACGATTTCAGGCAAACTTGCGGGCATTTCATTTTATAGGCAGTTGTTAGGTAAGGAAGTACAGGTTGGGTTTTTGTTACGGTGGATGCTGAAGGGTTTTGGGCGAAGCAAAGTTCATGTTAAGTCTTTGAGAGAACCTATCACATTTGAACTGTTGAGGCGGATTTTAAGAGTTCTGCCTAGTTGTTGCTATAGCGACTGGGAATTAGTTAGGTTCAGGTTGTGCATGGTCTGGATGTTCTTTGGCGCGTTCCGGGTTTCGGAACTATTGGGTTTTAGGCACCAGACTGGGATCCAGACATCGGATATAAAACATTTTTGAATGAGAAAGTTTTACAGATCAGGCTGAGTGGAGAAGTGTGGCTCACTGGTTAGAGGAGGCAGACCTGGAAGCAGAGGTCAGCCCGGGACCAGGGTTCTTTCCCGGCTCGGCGGGGTCTTGAGTGCGAAAATGTCCATGGACTCGACAATTCTCGCTCCGGTGCCTACTCGATTCACGGGCTCACACTCTGCGACTCTGGGCAATAGCTTGCTTAATCTCCACAACGGCCCCTCGCGGCGGGATGCCTGGCTTTCACCTTGCGGATACCCTGCCGGGGTTATCTCACAGGGGAATACCAGGATGGGTTCCCTAAGCAAGCGCTTAGAAACCGCTCGGTGATTTGCGCTATATAAATTCCTGTACATTTACATTTACATTTGAGACAGTCAACGACAGACCAAACAGGGGTTGGAACTTGGATACAATTGGGAGGGAGTGGAGTGGTGGGTTGTTGTCTGTTGGAAGAGTGGGAGTCATTTTTAAAGTCAAATGTTTTTCGTTCTGGGGTAATTTTTTGTTATGATCAAGGGGGACAGTTGACTTGTTTTCAGTTTTTATCCGTACTGAGAAAAGGTCTATCATTGGTGGGGGAAAATCCACAGTGCTTTGGGACCCATTCTTTTAGAATTGGAGCTGCTACTGAAGCTGCCCGACTGGGTTGGGGGGGAGGGAGGAGATACAGCGCATTGGAAGGTGGAAATCAAACTGTTGCTACAGATATGTTTGGTTATGAAATGCATTTCCCCCTTTTTCTATATTAGTTAATGTTGGTTTTTTATCATAGGTCGAGTGTTGGATTTTCCCCGGAAAAAAGAGGACATGGATTGTGGGCCATTCTTTGGTAAAATGGTCATCAGTTTTTGCCGAACAGCAAATCTGTGGAAGGGGTTTGGGTTTGTATGGAAAAGACCATGAGGTGTTGTGGAAAGGGGTATGAAGTGGAATGAACTATTTCCTTTGCTGTCCAAACTGGCTGCTGAATGGGGAATACCAGATCTCCTAATCATACACCTGTGAGAAAACGACTTGGTTGAATTATCAGGACTAACCCTGATAAAGCAAATGAAGCTGGATCTAGCAGTACTTAAAAATAATTGGGTGGGAACAACGGTTGTATGGACAGAATTTGTGTATAGGCACCAATGGAGAGTGGCTAGATTACATTCGGCGGTGGAAAAAGCCCGTCGAAAATTGAACAGAGCGATGAAAATTTTCTGCACGGCAATGGGTAGAACGGTCTTGGTGCGTGAACATTTTTCAAGCAAGATGCTTCACTTGTTCAGAGGCGATGGGGTGCATTTGTCGCAGATGGGGCAAGCGTATTATCTTATGGAACTACGGGATGTGTTGGCAAAGTTGTGGGGTGTTGATTTATGGTGTTCTCATAAGGAAGTTTAAATTTGTTCTATATTGCAGGGGTTTTGGGTGGGGCAGGAAAACACTTGTGGTTTTCCTGGGTGGCGTGTTTTTAGGGGATAGGATAGTCTAGAGCAAATGTATCCTTTCTCTCTGGGGGGTGGGGAGGGTAGGTGGAAAAGGGAAAGGAAAAGTTGGAAGGAAAAACATTGGTTTGGTTTTAAAACAATTTTGGAGTTTTGGCAAATAATGAAATCATTGGGGAATGGTGATGTACAAACCATGTGGGGAAAAGGTTTTGGAAAATTATACAAAGATGTTTGTTTAATAAATGTAAGGTTCGGAGTCTGTCTTTGGCTGTCCTAATAAAAGTTACCTTTTATGCTATATAGCAGAGTTGTGATGAGTGTCCTTATTTGCGCGATTGGATCCTGGGGGGACTTGGCACGAGCCGGTGTCCCCCTGGGATATTTCGCGCAATGGGACTTCCCACGCGGCGCGATTGGCTGGTTGGGGGAATGGGGAGGGGCTGGTCCATACTCGGGGTGGAAGCGGGAGGGTGACGTCACTCGAGAGGAGTGAAGGAGCGGTGGCGTCGTGTTTTTTGAGCCACCCCCCGCCCTCATTTTTTTTTGGCAGGTCGGTGAGGGGGGGGTTTTGGTATATATGTCAGTCTTTGTTTGTTTCAAAAAAAAAAAAAAAAAAAAGCAGAAAAAAAGAAATGTCACTCTAGGGCAGTCTTGACAGTTCTCCTTTTGTGTTGTATTTTTGTTTAGGCGTGTTTTTAGGGGATAGGATAGTCTAGAGCGGATGTATCCTTTCTCTCTGGGGGGTGGGGAGGGTAGGTGGAAAAGGGAAAGGAAAAGTTGGAAGGAAAAACATTGGTTTGGTTGTAAAACAGTTTTGGAGTTTTGGCAAATAATGAAATCATTGGGGAATGGTGATGTACAAACCAGTTGGGGAAAAGGTTTTGGAAAATTATACAAAGATGTTTGTTTAATAAATGTAAGGTTCGGTGTCTTTCTTTGGCTGTCCTAATAATAAAAGTGACCTTTTATGCTATATAGCAGAGTTGTGAGCAGTGTCCTTATTTGCGCGAAGGCTCTTCAGAGCATAAAATGCGTGCAGAGTGAACACTCCTCCTGCACCCACTGATGGGTGGAGGAGTATGGACACATCAGACTAACTACGTAGGAGTAGCTAATAACAAATGGCGTTCGTGAAAGGCACTGCCAACGGAAAAAAAACACTGAAATCGGAAGGCTCAAGTGATTAAAGCGCACCGGGACACTGCACACAGATAAAGACTCTAATGAGGCGAGAAACACGGGTGAACCGGGCCTGAAGCGCCACGCTGTGAGGAGAGTGTGAAAACACAAACAGCACAGAGCGCAGCAAAAACCTCAGACACGCTAAAGCATTAAATAAGACAAGCGCGACGCGTCGTATATACATCTCAGGCTCAACAAGCAATTAACAATATGGTAATCAAGAGAAACAACAAAGACACTTATCTCGGCTGCTGAGCAGTGAAGAAAGAGGAGGAAAGGACAGTAGAGACAAGCTATCTATGAGCGGGAGGGCCCTGATTGGTGGACCTAGGACTCCTGATTGGACATTTTGTTTTTGACTACTTATTTCCCCTTGGTTGATGGGAAATGTATTCGGTTGTTGTTTGGCTGCTGTGTTATTAAAGTGAAGAAAAGAAGGCATAATCCTCGCCTCCAGTCCCGACATAGAATTCCACAAACCACTGGATGTCTGAGCCCTTTTGATATGGAGTTCATTGATGTGTAATGGAATTTCTCCACTGGTTGCAGAAGAGGTCAGCTAAAATCACCCATGACCACTTGTTCCTGAGTCTTTAGACATACTTAATGAAATGTTCAATGGACAAATAAAGATTGAAAGTTAAAAAAGTTTAACATTTTAAACTAAAAGGGAGATGATTGTTCCCTCAAAACGAAAGGAAACTACTTGTTGCAAGGTGGAATATTATGTGGTATGGCTGGAGGGCCTTACCATGCTATATTGTCACAATGCAAAGAGATGATCCTTTGATTTAACAACAATAATCCTTATCCCAATCCTGGTAGTGTAGCGAAGAGCAGTCAGGCATTACTGGAGGAGTGTGTAATGCATTTTACAGTACTGATATGGTGCATAAGTCATTGAGACGACTCAAAAGAAATCAGAAAACACTTTTAAAAAATAGACCTTGTATTTATATAAATTTAGACACCAAAATTAACTTTTTATCTTACATATAACCAGAGTTGTAGATTTTCAAAGCATTCAAAAACGAATGCATTCAAGAAATCTCACATCTTTCATTGCGGTCAATGGGAAGTGCTGCAAGTGACAAACTGTCACTAAGGGGTTGAGTTACTTTCCACCGTCTTGAGGTTGAGGTCTTTGTGGTCCCAGGACCAGGTTTCCATGGTCAGATTACTTGTACTCTGTTCGGGGGTCCCCAGGTGCAGAGGTAAATTCTGAACTATCAATGGGCTTTAAATTGGGACTTTTAATGTTGCGGTCATGGGGAATAAGCCCTCTTGTGACTTCTCGGTTAAATTCATTTTCACTCTCGCAGGGTAGAGGTCTTGGGGTCCCAGGACCAGGGTTCAATAGCCTGCTCGCTTTTACCTTTGTCGGTGAGTCGGGGTGCAGCAGTAGCTTCAGCTGTCAATCACGGGGGATGGGTTGCAGATATGATACTTTTACCACAATGTCGACGTCACCAGTTTGAGGATGCAGAAACACAGGAGCGGGGTCATTGCTGATGTTGGTTGCAGGTGCTGTGAAGTGGCCTCCTGCTATAGATGTCACTTAAGGGGTCTGTTACCGGATTAGTGACCACCAAGCCTTGGTTGCGGTTAATTTAAAGTCACTTCATCGGCTGGAGGTCCAAGGGAGGTGTTGTAGTTGCGCAAAACTTGATGTGAGCCCAACTACAACTCCCAGCATGCACCCCACCACTTTTGTTCAGGCTCTCTCTTGGTGAGCACAGTGGATGGTAATTCTTCTGAATCAGCACATCGATTTACCTGCAGTTTGCAGGGAACTGGTCACACCAGTTCAGGGGAGTCTGACTTGATTTCTAGCATCCACAGGAGTCCCTCTTGCAGGGACAGTAGAGTTTCAGCCACGGTCTCAAGTTGTTCACGCAGTTTCAGTATATGGTGTCACAGGTACTTAAGTATTGCTCCTCGAGCTTTGCAGCAGGGTCCAAATCCTGTTGTTGGTGATCACTTGTTTCTTAGCATCCTTCTTCGTACTCTTGTGCAGAACTGAGGTTCCTGTGCTAGGGAGCAAAATCCTTCTATGGCTGTACAGACCTCTTGGCCCGACCTAAAGGTGTGGCTTACCTTTTGGGGTTCGCGCGTCCAGACGGCCTACTTTCCCCACCTGCTTGCATGTTAATCTGCCGGAGGCACAGAAAGGGATTTTTCCTCCATTGGGGTACAAGTTATTTACATACCAAGGGCGGTGAAGCCTTTGAGGCTCACCACTTTGATTACTCTTTCACTAGTCATCCTGGGAGGGTAGACCTCTGTCCTTCCCAGGTCCACTGTCTCCCATTTTGTGGACATACTAGAATGACCAGCAAGAGAGCAGACCTGCCTTGGCGGGAAACTGCTAGGGGAAGCCCACCAAGGCACTGGGTCTCTATTTTAGGGGGCACCCCTGAGCATTGCAGCTCACCCTTGAGATGAGAATTGTGCCAACTATGAAAAGCACAGTGCTTGAGGCCAAACATGACAATTGGGTTGTACCATAATGAAGCTGGGTATCTAGAGTTTGCTCTGTAGCCAGAGCATGCTATCCTATGGACCACATGTTACTTACAGTAAACCTTGCTTAACATGGTTACTGTAGGGATATCTGCACCTAAATATATTTATCCACACCTTTAATATTATTCACCACCCTTCCTCCTGGCCTATAGGAAGCCTGCCTTAGATGTCGCTTATTTACATTAAGGCACTAATAGTGACCCTGCAGCACATGGTGTGCTCAGGGTCTCTCTCAAGACATACAAGCATACAGGCTGCAATGGCAGACCAGCAGACACACTTTTACTTGGGTCCCACAGGATGGCACAATACAGTGCTGCAGCTTGATGACCCCTTTACCACCCTTGCCCTAGGTACTACAGGTATCATATATTAGGGACTTATTAGGATGGCAATGTACCTTTCCAATTGAGTGTACCAATTCACATTACTTTAGGGGAAAGAGCAATGGCACTGGGGCCTGTTTGGAAGGTCCCCACACCCTATCAAGTCAAAAACCATCAACCAGCAGTGCAAAATAGGGGCTCAACGTTGGGGGGTCTTTTTTGTTTTTTGTTACAATCTTGTATTTTGCACTTTGTAAGTGTGCACTGCTTTGTGTTTGGATGACACCCATGTTCAATACAATACCACTCATTACGAATGGCTTGGCTAATTTTGGTGTGTGTGGTAACTGGTGTTACCACAAATATAGCAGTTATGACTCTGACAAATGGGCATCAATGTCCACGATATTCCCCAAAACCTGTAATCTGTGATTTATTTTGCACCAAATAAATTCGGACTGCTGAGTTGCATTTTATTAGGTGTGATAAATATCACACCATTTACAACACCACATGTAATGAGGGCTAATATGTATTCAGAAATATATATGGCATTTAAATGGATGCCTCTGAAACCGAAGAAGCTCAGAGTTGTAGAGGAACATTCTAAAGGTGGACAGGCAACTGACTGCTTGAGCCAAGATCAGGCGAAATACCTGGTTCATATTAACATATTAGTGAAGCTACTTGGTACTCAAGATCAAAGTGAGCCAAGCTTTCATATGGCTACCACCACCAACGTTCTAACCTCATGCACAAAGAAGATGAGCAGTAACCTTTGAAGAAAAGCAGGCAAGATAAAGAAATACTCATCTAGTAGCTGAATTGCACAGTGTGAAAGTAGAAAGCTTGGGATCAATCCCTGCTTCCCTACTTGACCAACATGTCTGGAACCTACTTCTGATCATCCATTTTTATTTTTGAGGTTGCTGGCTCCTCGCTGAATAAACTATCTTGTCCCCATCCATCCCCCTCCTTCTCACTCACACTCCCTCCAAGGGCCTCTCATTTCTAATTCAGCATCTAAATAGACAATTTAGGTTAGGCGAAAGGGAGCACAGCACCAACCTCTGAACAGAGTAGTGAGAGATCAACGGGAGATCTCTGCCATGGTAAGCACCAGACAAAACAATTCAAATAATTAGTGTTCTCACGCTCCCAGTCACTGGATCATTGTATCTTTGAAAACGGAAGTGTGCGCCATACACAACATCTAGTACGCATGCAGATTCATGTGTAAAGTATTACACTTCTGAGACACAGCCAACACTTACGTGCCTTCCCCCTTTTTTACTTTTTGTAGTGTTGCAGGCCTTTGGTACTGGCCATCAGCCCTGTCACATGGGTGGGTTAGGCTTGGGGAGAAATGCAGCCATTTTACATATACACGTCCTTAAGTTCTTTTCTTTTCTACACGTTGACTTTGGACACACATTGTGCATGACTGTGCAGGATATGGTTCTTAGAAAACACATTTGCTTACATTTCTACTTCATCGAAACATTATCACAACACCTTGAAACATTCAGTACAAGGGATAAAATTCACAGTGCAAATAATGTTTGTTTATCGTCCGTTAGGAGACATAGCTAAAATAAGAGAATAAACACTGACAGCCTGTCTGAGGTCTCAGCACAGTAGAATGGATCCATCTTATTATATAAACAAGAGCACTTCTGAGTTCAGATCAGAGGAGCATTCTGCTGTCACTGCAATGTCGCTGTTCGTCCCGTTTACCCTCTGCGAGGAGAGATGTTCAAGTTGTGACCAATACAGGGACCTACATACGCTCACATTTAGGTAAGGGGGAGTTCGATCATCCAGCAGATCACCCCTAGGTTAGGGAACACATAGTAGGAACACATTATGCACAGTACTTTTATGCCAGGATATATATATACTGCTTTAGTACAATGACAAAATTGTTTATTCTTTTCACCATACTAATATTTTAATAACTTCTATTTGCTTCTATTATTTGTTGCAGTGCATATATTTTACACAAGCCTCTTTTTGTGTATTTTGTGTGTTTCTCTCTGGGTATGCATTAGCAAAATGGTTCTCGTCTGTTACCACAATTCCATGCAAAAAAAGGGGTGTCATGTTCTCAGGTTGCCCAATCCATTTGTTACCTTCCCAGGTTTTTTTTTCACAACAACATTTTATTATCAAAAGCCAAAAGACGCCCGACAGGGCATTGCACAAAAACAGTGTTAAGTACATAGCACGAATACTGTTGTCGCCATTTTGTAACAGATTATATAATAATATATAATAAAGAATCCTGTGCAAAACCGTTAAACAGAATAACAAATAAACGTGCCATCAATCTACAATAGATATAGAGCGTAGAAGGTCCATCCAAAACTGAAAGGTCTACATCAGAACCATCTATATATCCCCACATATCAACTATGTTCGGGTCACTCTGTTGGTGGATCAGGATTGGGCTCTAATAGATCTCCCTGTAATCTGCCTATCTCTTCCATATCTTGGGATGCTTCAGAGGGCATCCCGAGCAGCAAAAGCAGGTATCTGTAGCCCGATGCAGAAATCTAAGCCCTTTTTCCAGACCCCTAAAGAGGGCGGGGAAGTGTCTTTCCATTTTTTCGCAATGTCATGCTTTGCAAGTGTAAGACCCAGTAGCAATAGGTGTCGTTTTTCCACGCTTCCCCCAAAGTAGTCTGTAATATGTAAGAGGGTCAATCTGGGTGTATAAGGGATGTACAAAGGATATAGTCTGTGCACTCACTATTTATACACTATAAACCATGAATGTATTTCAAACTTAAACAAAAGATGCATGCTGCCTGGTAGATGGGCGGCCAGCCCGACAAAAATGATCAACAGTTAGTGGAGAAACCACTGGTATACCAGATGCACTGCTGCTGTAAAGTATAAGTAATGTCCCACCCCAGTACCTGTGACATACAGGAAATAACACCATGGCAACATTTTTAAAGAGATGTGCATGACCATACAGTGTGAAGGAAGGTACTGTCGACAGCACTGCACCTCAAGCACAGTGGGGAGGCAATGAGTCCTGCCCGCCATAACCGATGTCTTGTGTAGTACACCCTGTGCAGGTGTTTAAACTGTATGTATCGGAGTCGTGTTACGAAGGCAGCACTGCGCGGGGACTACAGCGCCTCAGTCCAATCCTCATCGTCCAGTGGGCCCAGGTCAGCCTGCCAGGCTTCTCGTGTATGATGGAGTATTGTGTGACTATTTGTGACAAGCGTTCAATAGATTTTTGTAATCTTGTGTTCCCCCGATTCCTACATGAACATCTTAGCCTTAAGGGGGCTAAACTTGAGTATGGACTCCTGTAGTGATAGATAAGGTGTGAGGACATAGTGGAACTGCAGATATTTGTAGAACTGCAACCTAGGCATCACATACTCTTGTTGCAGCTCCTAAAAGGACTTCAAAGTAAGTCCTTGTAGGACATGTCCGACTGTAGAAATACCTATTTTATCCCATCCAGAAAAACCCGGAAGTCCGGCCAGTTGCGGCAGGAGACCATTGCCCCAGAGGGAGTTTCCTTCGTTATTCTGCCCCACCACCTGAGTTGCCGAAGAGTGCACGTCCAGAGATTAAAGATTGTGGCAGTCACCGTGGCAATGCCTTCTGGACAATGCCGATTCAGAAAAGGGGGTGGTGATGAACAGAGTGCCTGAATTAAGCAGACCACTCTTACCCAGTCCAAAGATCAGGGCTTGATCCATCACCGTTTTTAGCTCACTGCACCATCCCAGCTCAGAACTTGGCTATATGCAAATTAGTCTGTTCCTGTCCCAGTGCATGATGGGAACAGGGCAAACCAAACTACCAAGCCAATTCTTATACTGGGAAGGAAACAAGCTACCGGGGGCCGGTTTCTGGCATTTCAGCCTCGTCGGCCCGGCTTGCTTGAATCCTGATGGTGCAATGAGCAAGGGACTCACATCTGAGTATACCCTTCCACGCTTATGGTGGACAAAATGATTCAGAAAAGGGGGTGGTGGTGAACAGAGTGCCTGAATTAAGCAGACCACTCTTACCCAGTCCAAAGATCAGGGCTTGATCCATCACCGTTTTTTAGCTCACTGCACCATCCCAGCTCAGAACTTGGCTATATGCAAATTAGTCTGTTCCTGTCCCAGTGCATGATGGGAACAGGGCAAACCAAACTACCAAGCCAATTCTTATACTGGGAAGGAAACAAGCTACCGGGGACCGGTTTCGGGCATTTCAGCCTCGTCGGCCCGGCTTGCTTGAATCCTGATGGTGCAATGAGCAAGGGACTCACATCTGAGTATACCCTTCCACGCTTATGGTGGACAAAATGATTCAGAAAAGGGGGTGGTGATGAACAGAGTGCCTGAATTAAGCAGACCACTCTTACCCAGTCCAAAGATCAGGGCTTGATCCATCACCGTTTTTTAGCTCACTGCACCATCCCAGCTCAGAACTTGGCTATATGCAAATTAGTCTGTTCCTGTCCCAGTGCATGATGGGAACAGGGCAAACCAAACTACCAAGCCAATTCTTATACTGGGAAGGAAACAAGCTACCGGGGACCGGTTTCTGGCATTTCAGCCTCGTCGGCCCGGCTTGCTTGAATCCTGATGGCGCAATGAGCAAGGGACTCACATCTGAGTATACCCTTCCACGCTTATGGTGGACAAAATGATTCAGAAAAGGGGGTGGTGATGAACAGAGTGCCTGAATAAAGCATACCACTCTTACCCAGTCCAAAGATCAGGGCTTGATCCATCACCGTTTTTTAGCTCACTGCACCATCCCAGCTCAGAACTTGGCTATATGCAAATTAGTCTGTTCCTGTCCCAGTGCATGATGGGAACAGGGCAAACCAAACTACCAAGCCAATTCTTTTACTGGGAAGGAAACAAGCTACCGGGGACCGGTTTCTGGCATTTCAGCTTCGTCGGCCCGGCTTGCTTGAATCCTGATGGTGCAATGAGCAAGGGACTCACATCTGAGTATACCCTTCCACGCTTATGGTGGACAAAATGATTCAGAAAAGGGGGTGGTGATGAACAGAGTGCCTGAATCGTTTTTGGCCACTATAGGTGTGGCAGGGTATACTCAGACATGAGTCCCTTGCTCACTGCTCCATCAGGATTCAAGCAAGCCGGGCCGACGAGGCTGAAATGCCAGAAACCGGTCCCTGGTAGCTTGTCTCCTTTCTGGTGAAGAATTGGCTTGGTAGTTTGGTCTGCCCTGTTCCCATGATGCACTGGGCCAGGGACAGACTAATTTGCATATAGCCAGGTTCTGAGCTGGGATGGGGCAGTGAGCTAAATAACGGTGATGGATCAAGCCCTGATCTTTGGACTGGGTAAGAGTGGTCTGCTTAATTCAGACACTCTGTTCATCACCACCCCCTTTTCTGAATCGTTTTTGGCCACTATAGGTGTGGCAGGGTATACTCAGACATGAGTCCCTTGCTCACTGCTCCATCAGGATTCAAGCAAGCCGGGCCGACGAGGCTGAAATGCCAGAAACCGGTCCCTGGTAACTTGTCTCCTTTCTGGTGAAGAATTGGCTTGGTAGTTTGGTCTGCCCTTTTCCCATGATGCACTGGGCCAGGGACAGACTAATTTGCATATAGCCAGGTTCTGAGCTGGGATGGGGCAGTGAGCTAAATAACGGTGATGGATCAAGCCCTGATCTTTGGACTGGGTAAGAGTGGTCTGCTTAATTCAGACACTCTGTTCATCACCACCCCCTTTTCTGAATCGTTTTTGGCCACTATAGGTGTGGCAGGGTATACTCAGACATGAGTCCCTTGCTCACTGCTCCATCAGGATTCAAGCAAGCCGGGCCGACGAGGCTGAAATGCCAGAAACCGGTCCCCGGTAGCTTGTCTCCTTTCTGGTGAAGAATTGGCTTGGTAGTTTGGTCTGCCCTGTTCCCATGATGCACTGGGCCAGGGACAGACTAATTTGCATATAGCCAGGTTCTGAGCTGGGATGGGGCAGTGAGCTAAATAACGGTGATGGATCAAGCCCTGATCTTTGGACTGGGTAAGAGTGGTCTGCTTAATTCAGACACTCTGTTCATCACCACCCCCTTTTCTGAATCGTTTTTGGCCACTATAGGTGTGGCAGGGTATACTCAGACATGAGTCCCTTGCTCACTGCTCCATCAGGATTCAAGCAAGCCGGGCCGACGAGGCTGAAATGCCAGAAACCGGTCCCCGGTAGCTTGTCTCCTTTCTGGTGAAGAATTGGCTTGGTAGTTTGGTCTGCCCTGTTCCCATGATGCACTGGGCCAGGGACAGACTAATTTGCATATAGCCAGGTTCTGAGCTGGGATGGGGCAGTGAGCTAAATAACGGTGATGGATCAAGCCCTGATCTTTGGACTGGGTAAGAGTGGTCTGCTTAATTCAGACACTCCGTTCATCACCACCCCCTTTTCTGAATCGTTTTTGGCCACTATAGGTGTGGCAGGGTATACTCAGACATGAGTCCCTTGCTCACTGCTCCATCAGGATTCAAGCAAGCCGGGCCGACGAGGCTGAAATGCCAGAAACCGGTCCCGGGTAGCTTGTCTCCTTTCTGGTGAAGAATTGGCTTGGTAGTTTGGTCTGCCCTGTTCCCATGATGCACTGGGCCAGGGACAGACTAATTTGCATATAGCCAGGTTCTGAGCTGGGATGGGGCAGTGAGCTAAATAACGGTGATGGATCAAGCCCTGATCTTTGGACTGGGTAAGAGTGGTCTGCTTAATTCAGACACTCTGTTCATCACCACCCCCTTTTCTGAATCGTTCTGGACAATGCCTGCATACAAGACAGAATACAAAGGTTGGGTGCCCATGAGCCAGTACTTTACTGTATAGGCAGGATCTGACCTATCCCCGTACCACCAGTCATTTATAAATAGTACGCGAGAGGCCGCATAATAAGCTTGGATATCGGCCGTTGCCAATCTACCGCAATAGGTTGATTGAAAACAGGTCTTCAAGCCGACCCGGGCATATTCACCTCCCCAGAGAAAGTGTCGGAGTGTAGTGTTGAGTTGTGTAAACCAGGTAAGTGGGATCAAATAGAGATGATTTTGAAGCTGGTACAGAAGTTGGGGCAGGGATACCATTTTAAAGATGGCGGATCTATCAAACAACAAAAGAAGAAGATGTGACCAAATGCGAGTCTGTACCCCCAGCGATGCTAAATTCCTTTCTCAGGACAAAGGCTGTGAATCAGCCAAGAAGGACCCAAGGTATTTGAAGCCATCAGACACTACGGTGACCTCCTCAGACCATGGACCAAGTTGTCCTGTATTTTGTAGGGGCCATAGAAAGGATTTTCGTGGGTTCATATAGAGTCCTGAGGTCTTGCCAAAGACCTGCATGATCCTGAGAAGTCGAGGGACAGAGCGATCCGGACGTGTTAGATAAAATAATACTTTGTCCGCATACAATGCTATGCGATCCGATTTTGCCCCAGGCCACTCGAATCCCCCGTACCGAGAATCTATCTGCACCCATGCAGGAAGAGGCTCCATAGGTAGTGTGAAAAGGTATGGAGAGAGGAGGCAGCCCTGGTGGGTGCCACGTCCAATAGAATAGGTATGTGAAACAGAGTCTGCCACCTGGACCAACACAGTAACATCAATGTACAGGAGTTCAGTATATCGCAAGAGCCGAGGACCAAGATTAAGGTAGTTCAACAACGCAACCAGGTACGTCCAGCTTAAAGAGTCGAACGCCCTATCTATGTCCACCAGCAGGAGGGCAGCAGGCTCGACCAATATATCTACCGACGCAATGGCGTTATGACCACGTCAAATGTTATGTCACGTAGCACAACCCGGCATAAATCTGGCCTGATCAGAACGGACTAGGTCAAGGATATGTGGGACCATGTGATTGGCTATAATTTTGGTGAGCAGTTTTGCCTCAGCATTAAGGGACAGCGCAACCTACACTGTCGTGCAGTAAGCGATGTCTATTCCTCGCATTGTGGATTTCATCACCTCCCACACACACACAGGCAAGTCCACAAACCTGATATTGCATAGAAAATATTCTGTAAGGGATGTGTGTATAGGTGACCGATACTTATCATGCATCAGGAGCCACTGTGAAAGGCGCCACAGGAACGGGGAGCACATAGTGTCCTGTAACGGGGATGGTCAGACAGGCCCTGGGGCAATATTTCGGCTGTCGCCAGGTTGGGTGTATGTGCGGCAGATAAGAAAATATGGTCTATGCTGGAAAAGGAGCCATGGACACTGGAAAAGTAAGTGTAGCCCAGTATGTTGGGGTGCAGTGGTCTCCAAGAGTCCACCCAATCCAACCCCCAAAGCAAGGTCCCGAGTTTAGACTCCCGGGTCTCTGCCACATTCCCCGTAGCCCACCACCTATCAATGGAGGTACATAGCGTGTTGTTCCAGTCCACCCCCACCAGGGTCAATCCCTGAGGAATCTCCACACAAAGCCGCAGCAAGCATTCAGTCAGAATCCTTGTAAGGGGCGGGGGCACACTCCCTAAGACAAACAACTTGCCATGAATTGAGCCTGTGGAAACTGCATATCAACCATGGGAGTCAGTCCACGTTTTCTCATGGACAAAGGGGACCCTATGGTGGATTAATATAGCTACCCCACGCAAACCTCGAGTGAAGCCAGACTGGAAGATTTGAACAAACCCAAAGCGTGTTAAGCAGGGAAAGCTTATTGCCAAGCAGGTGTGTCTCCTGCAAAAAATACAATGTCTGCACCATATAGTTTTGCTTGGCTCAAGACCGCCCCTCTCTTGAACCTATCCAGTAGTCCCCGCAAATTCCAGCTGAGAATTCAGAGCCATCTCTCAACCGTTCCAGACATAGCAGTGATCAGAACAGACATCAATGAAGACATGTGGGGCGCAGACTGTAAAAAGCATGCATTTCACTACGACTACAGAATGGACATATGTAAGGCACTTAGAAACAAACAACAAAAATAAACCCAAACAACTCCCATCCACCCCACACCCCAATACCTCAAAACAGCATAAGCATCTGTCGTGGCATGAGAGGACTCCAGGCCCCAACGGGGGTCAAGAGAAACTCCCGGTCACTGGATCCCTAAATTGCAACCCCTAGACACAACAATATTTCAGAGTCCAGGAAGAGCAATTGGAGGTGAAGGCCATATGTAGATGCCATCTATCAACAAGTCCAGTGCGCACATATGATGGGCGAAGGAGTACAGAAGCTTCTCATGTCAAACAATGTGGGTCAGACATGTGATTTGGTGCATGTTGTGGAGTGTTTCTTTGATAAAGAGCTCTGGCGCTGCTAGCCTGGGACCTAAGACCGCTCCCTGTTAGGCCCACTAGAAGAAGAGTCAGAGTCGAGTCTGGGCGGAGTGTGCGGCCGAAGCTTGACGTGTTTATCAGTCCACACAAGGACCTCTTCAGGGGAATCAAAAAAGTATGTCTGTTTGTTAAACAATATCCCTAACTTGGCCAGGAATAACAAAGAGTATTGGACCTTAAGATTCCTCAGTCTGGCCTTCGCTTTGGGGAAAGATTGCCTGTGTTGGGGCACCACTTTGGTGTAATCCGGGAATATTGTGATCATTTGTGAAGCAAACAACAGGGCAACTCTGCGTCTGGCCTGCTATAGGATAGTGTCTCTGTTTCTAAAGTTTAGAAATCGCACAATCACTGTTCTAGGTCTTGCGCCCGGCGGGGGTTTCTGGAGCAAGGCTTGATGTGCGCGTTCAATGACAGCAGGGAGATAGAAGACCAGGAGGAAGCCAGTCTGCCATCCATTTGGCCAGAAAGTCATCCACATCTCTACCCTTGTACCCCTCTGGGAAACTGACAAAGCGTAGATTGTTTCGGGGGGAGTGCCCCTCACATCTTCCACCCGCGTCTACAGCCCCTTGGCGATGGACTCTAAGGCCTGACCTTCTTCTGGGGTGTCATGATTGAGTCTTCGGCCATGGATATCCTGGACTCGACTTCGGTGATATGCTGTATGGGGTTTCGGAGGTCTTGTCTGAGGAGCATCGCATCAGTACCAACCTCCCCAATCTTAGCCTTGAGCGTATCGCGTGACTGCATAATAGCAGCCAAAATAACTGCGTTGTCCGGCATATTCGTCTGTGCACCGCCCAGTACAGGGGGCTAAACAGTCGTACCAGTTAACTTGTCTAGGGTGCTCTGTTGGGCTGAAGAGACAGATATTTCATCTTTAGACATGGTGTCGTATCGCTCCGTGTGTCAGGCCACGCCAGTCCAATGGGCAACAGGTGAGCAGAGCCAAAGGGGCAGGTGACCCAGAGATATAGAGAGAGGGAGCCACCAAATCCAGGGTCCAGACAAAGCAGCGTGCCTACGTAAATATCTCAGCTCAGTAGGGGGCCAATGTGCAGGCCTCCCGTGTCCAGGATCTTGCCAGCATAGCAACTTTACCCAACCGTCGAGGCCCAGACTCAACCTTTCAAGCAGAGTTGCACACAACGCCGGCGGCAGAGCCCATCTAGCATCCGCCCTTCATGTACACCTCAGCAGCTGGCCAGGAGAGGCTCACCCCAACACAAAGGCCAGATAGGCAGGGTCCAGGTCAGCCAAGGTGCATCACATTAGCATGTCCCATGGTGGCAAACCAAGTATTGAAGCTCAAGGCCAGCCCCTCAGGGGCAGACGGCAGTGCACCGTGGCCCAGAATGTCCACCGAGTCGCCTGCCACAACATGCCTTCACACGTTGCCGCTGCCTCTTTCAATGAGCGGTGGTAGAAGTGCGGCTATACTTTAAGGATACAGTGCAGGCATCCCTGCAGTTCCTCTGCGAGTGTCCAATTGGGGGCAGGCCACTGAAGCACCAGCCCGGCCTCACCCCACACTGGTCTGCAGCAACCGCTTGCAGTGAACCAGTCGTAGGGGCCCCCAGACCAATGAAGCAGGCAATATACCCAGCAGGTCTAGGAGGTGCACAACCCGGCGTGGCCGTCGAGTCAGATCAGCGCCAAGCCCCGTAGAAGGGAAAGATGCCCCGTGCTGCAGCAGTTCCCTTCAACACGACTCAAAAGAGAGTGCATTGGGGCTGCCACCATGGCTCAAAAAAGCTGAGTCTCTAGGCGACAGATAGAGAGGCACCACCCCACCGCCTCCAAGGAACGGCACAGGGACCTGCTCCCACGGCTCCTCTCTGAGGCCTGTCCGGCACCACCCACCAAGCCAGAGTGAGGATTGCCAGACCTCAGATCACCACCGGACTCAGGAGGCCGCCAGACCAATGGGACGGGTCGTAATCGGGGTCCCAGGCTCCACTCGGCTAGTGGATCTATACCCACAAATTAGGACAAATGAGAGCCGAAGAATCGGCAGGATTATGGCTGGATTAATGAGGGTTTACGGGAGCCAGTCTACAGCACGTCCACCATGACCCCTACCTCCCCAGGCTTAGGGGTATTTTTGGTGGCACTGTGAGCTAACAGGATCACAGGCCAACATACCATGAGGGGGTGCATGGAATCAGTCTGACACCATCCTTATGTTTATGTTGTCCCTCAAACTCACAGTTCCTACTGAGGAATTAGAAGCCATATGACGTGGCACCACCAATGTTGTTAGATTGGGTTCTTATTTAATGGATCATCTGAGTAACTCTCTTGTGTATACCCAAACACTCCTACTCACCCCTTAACCAGAGACATCAATGGTGGTAGGGAATATCCTCAGCTGGGTAGATAACCCCAATCTATTGGCTGCAGGTTGTTCAAGCTTGAACCTTTCAAAGGAGGTTCCCATTGGGATACCCCCTCTGAATCCCATATTTCTATTATGTCAGGAACAAATGAACTTAACTTTGCTGAGAACTGCAGGCATTTGGTACTCAGAAATTAGGACAATATTTTGGTTTCACACTTATAGGTGGGATGGTACCTTCATGGTTGAGGCTCAAGGCACATTTGGGAGAGAGGTATTCTATTCATGGGTTACATTTCCAGCAGCAGACAACACAACAGGGCTATTTCACAACCCAGATGCGGAAATTCCAGATAACTACACTCCACATGAAAATATTTGAAACACCATTAACATACCAAGAACATAGAAATTGGTTTTTAATCAATCAAATTATTCGGATAAAAAAATATCCATAAAAGCACAATTCATCACCACCATCAGGGAAAATACAATACAAGTATAAAAACACATAGATACACATTATGATCCAGTACAAATACGAAATTACAACAAAGTTCCAAGATAAAATAATAAAATCACATTAAAAGAGTTGGACGGGCGTACGAAATCTAGCAGCATTAATGACATAGTGCAAATATGGGAATTAGGCCAATGTGCAAAATCAACAGCGTGCTACAAATAAAGTGCAGTTACGTGCAATCGCTCAAGCAGCAGTTGACAGCAGGGTGCGGATATGGTACATGGTGACCCCATTTCTAGTTGTACAAATACTAGCAGCAACATAATCAAATAAAATACTTTGTTTACGGGCTGTATTAATGAACACCATAGGAGGAGGAACGATGGTAAGTGCATTACACTAAGCAGTATTACAAGTTTGTTGACACATTAAGATTCGCTCATGGAGGCACGTGAGCGAACCGCAACTTGTAAAAACGCACTTACACGGAGGATCAGATCGTCACTTCCAAGCTGTAAGATCTCTAAATATGCCGATTTGAAATCCATAATAGCCCATGCCTTAAAATACGGAATTAAATACTGTTTTGTATATTTTGCATAAAATTTACAAAAGAGTAAAAAATGGAGCACCATTTGTTTACTACCAGTGCCACAGGGGCAGCACAACTGCTCCAGATTGTTGCTGAATCCTATCGGAAAGCAGAGTAGGTATTTTATGCTACCATCCGTAAGGCGAAAAAGTAAGCACCTTTTCCATCTCCCTATGCTTTTCCTGAGATATTCCTGTGGCATGTGATGTTGAATGCCCGGTACCTCCAGAAGGGGCATATACCTGACAACCGATGGTTTAAGGTGCTCCGTGTTGTGTCTTTCTTTATGGTACTAATCATACAGTGCCCCCCTAAGTGATTTTATGCACATGCCCTCTGATGTTAGAGGATGTAAAAAGGTATGTTCCAATTCTACGCTGGCTAAACTTTTTTTTGACTGCGGCAAGCCAAGGTATACTACCGCCCTTATCGCACTTAAGGCAATCTATGATTATTTCGCTCGTAAGAATTGCAGCAGGATTCTGCCATATTTTCAACCAAAATATAGCTGGACGGGACCTAATAAAATCCTCTACATAGCACAGGTTCAGTTCCTTGTGACATATATAGGTTGAAGCTGAAAATTGGGCCTGAGAACTTTTCTGCAAAATCTGTTTTCTTCTGTTTGAATCCCGCTGCAATTTATATATCCCCAGACTTCCGCGCCATAGGTGGCCGTTGGGGACACATTGCGATTTGTAAATCTGGTTTAGGGGTAACACCACTTCTGCTTGTTTTGGCTGCCGGAAACTAACAATGGAATTGACTGCTTTAGAGAATTTGCTTCTGCTATGGGCCGCTTGGGCTTGCCAAGATCCTGTATCTGAGAAGACTAGGCCCAGATAAGGAAAAGTGCTTGTGCATGTTAAAGATTCACTGCCCGATGTTATAAAATTAATGCACTGTTTTTTCGGGCCGCAGGTCATTAAATAGGATTTCTAAAAATTTGTGCAAAGCTCCAAGTCGGCCATAAAAGTCACAAACCCTGTGACTAAAGGGCGTAGTGCATTTGGCGCGCGGCCCATAAGTACCGCATCATCTGCATATAAAAGCACGGGGAGTAATTTGCCATTAATTTTGGGGACGTCGTTGGTCAATTTAGACAAGAAGTTGTGTAGTTCATTTATATAAAGAATAAAAGTAGAGGGACTGGAACGCAACCCTGTCTGACCCCTCTTGGTTTTTAGCCACAATGGATTTAGAAAGTCTAAGGATTCTACAATCAAGCACAAGATGCTGTAGGAATAAGTGGCAAAGCTGAAAGATTGCTTGCCATAGACTCATGTAATACAGACCTCGAGTCACCAACATGTTGGAGTACATGTTGCAGAGAATTCAATGACTGATGAAGCCGCAAAAGCAAGAGTGAAAATTGCTACAGTTGATGCATTAATTTGTTCATGTATGATCATAGATAGAGACATCGTGGGGGCTGTCAATGCTGCATTCAATGACAACCACCAGCGGAAAGGCTTGCCACTCAAGTACTCCTACAAATTAGATGCGCAAACATACCATTTGCTCATATTCCTGTGTGAGGGATAGGGTAATATCGAATTCAGACCACAGGTTAGGTTTAATCCTGGCAGCACATGAGGGTCTTTCATCTGCTCATGCAGGGGTGACGGCTATAATTTCACTATTGCAGCAACTTTATTGATGGCCAGGTCTCTATAAATAGACCAAGGATGTGGACCTCAAACTTGACATGTCAGCAGATGAAGGGTCCTACTGCGGCTCATCCACCACAGACACCAATATTAATTTCTAACAAGCTGCCTGCTTGTGGTTACATAGACCATTGCGGGCCCTTCTTATCAGAAGGGGCTTAACGGTACATCTCAGTAGCAGTAGATTCTTGGTCTCAATTCCTATGGGTCTGGCTTCAGGGGTCGTCTGACACCCAAACTGTTATAAAGGATCTGTGAGTCTTTATTGTGACATACAGCAGTTGGCTTATTTCATTCCAACCAAGGTCCGATGTGCGCCTCCAGGGTTTACAAAGATGCTACAGTAAGTTTGGTTGTGACCCTGCGGCATTCCTCCTTGTATCATCCTGAGGGAAATGCGGTCATGGAGAGAAAAGAACGGGACTTGATGAAGTTTTTAACAGCTAGGGGTTTAGGTTCAGGTCACAGTTGGGCCCATCATCTATATTGGGTCAAGAGGGCAATGAACAATCGGTCTAGAAATCCCTGGTTTGTCGTACTCCCTAAAGGATCCTATTTAGGGCTAAAATGTGGGTCCCAGACCTTGACTGTTTGAGCAGAATGGCGGCTGAAACACCATTTGACATAAACAAACTTTGGGCTGTTTTACAGTAACTGAAAGGTTTCTGGGACAAACAAAGCAGCGTCCAAGTAAAACGCACCCCCACTGATGAAATGAAGAAAGTGCCAGCAGCTCCTGGCTGAATCACAAAGGTTAGGGACCTAGTCAGGGAGAAAAGTGTAAACAAAAAAATATTCGGGACCTCCTACAAATCGCCTGCATCTGTCCTAACTGTTGAAGGAACCGTAACTGTAGTTCTTCCACCCCTTGCTGGCTTCAGAAACAGGAGATTTGTCTAGATTGATCTGATCAAAACACATTACAACATTACATGTGTATTTGTAAAGCCCATGTTCACCCCTAGGTATCTTTGCGCTGAATAACAGATGTATATTGTTACTTAACTCAATGGTACTCATTTTATCGACCTCAGATGGATGAAAGGCTAAGTGGAACCGCTGGGATTTACACCTGTGACCATGAGGTCGAACACTGGCCCCTGCACTACCTGATATTCTGGCCACTCTCCCTGGCGACTACTATATTTTTGCTGTGAACCGCCCCTCAGGCAAGAGAGGTGGCGGAGTTGCCGCCATTTTCAAGAACTCCCTTAAACCCCTACTGTTACCCTCACTTGAATTGCCAGGCATTGAAAACCTTGTCTTCAAAATTGATACGGACTGTGGCGCTATTTTAACTGTTTTAATTTACCGTCCCCCCTCTTCCATGCCTGCTTTCCCCTCAGCCCTAGCGGAGCAACTTGCCCCACTGGTTACAACTTATTCTAAAACCCTTCTCTTAGGGAATTTTAACCTTTGGTTCGACGCAGTAGAAGTAGATGCTCAAGCAGGTGAACTAAAAGACCTCCTGGTCGACCTTAACCTATGCCAACACATTGAGTCTTCCCTTCCACTCACCGGAAGGGTCACAGCCTTGACCAGGTATGGTCCTATGACCTTAATATATCCACGTTGGTCGCCGAACCATGCATCTGGTCAGACCACTACCTCATCCAATTCACCGTTTTGGCGAGCTGTGACAAGGCCTTGAGACCCCAGAAACTGGGGAAAATTAGGAAATGGAAGAGTATCAGTACTCCTGATTCTCTACACTCGCTAATTACAACCTTACCTTCTATTGGAGGTAGTCCAGACGAGATGGAGGAATCTATTTTCCATTGGATTGGAGGTGCTGCAGATCTGCACGCCCCATGGACTCTCCCTCCCCGCTCCCGCCCGAATAACACACACAGATGGTTTACCCCACAATTGCGGGCGGAAAAACTTGCAGTCCGTAAAAAAGAACGGATCTGGAGATCTAACTATTCTAAGCAGGATAGGGAGAATTACCGCGCTGCTCGCAAAGAGTATCAAAAATCCATCTCGTCACAGAAAACCACTTATTTCTCTGAGCTTATTGCAAATTCGCAAAACAAAAGCAAAGATATCTTTAAGATGGTGAACGAGTTGTGTGACAGCGATAGAACTGTTCCTCCTGTTGTCCCCACTCAAGATATGTGCGATTCTTTAAACACATTCTTCATCAATAAAATTCTACATATAAAACAAGGCATTATCAACTCCCCGGTCCCTCCTTCATTGGAGGACGCTTTTTTCAATCCTCACACACTTGAAGTTTTCCCATCAATTGACAACAAATTGCTGTCCCAACTGCTTACCCGAGTTAAATCAGGCTCCCCTGAGGATGTTTGTCCTCCACATATATATAGAGAAATAGGACAAACCTTGCCTCAAACTATTCTATCTGTACTGAATTCCTCACTGGTGAGTGGCATGGTCCCCCCCCCATTCAAACAGGCCCTCCTTATTCCTCTATTAAAAAAACCTTGGGCTGATCCTCAAGCCTTGGTCAACTATAGACCAATCTCTTTACTTCCATATTTGTCGAAGATATTGGAAGCGCACATCTACACATCCTTTTCCAAATTTATAGAGGATAGTGACTATCTTGAAACCAACCAAGCAGGTTTCCGTCCCTGTCACTCGACGGAATCTGTCATTTTGGCCGTTCAAAACACATTAAGATCAAATGCGGATAAAGGCATCCACCAGGCACTGGTTCTCCTTGATTTGTCGGCCGCGTTCGACACAGTTGATTTTTCTATTCTAATTAGCCGTGTCGAGCAGGCCGGCCTCAGGGGCGCTGCCCTTGAGTGGATCACTTCCTTTATCTCGAACCGCACTCAAGCGGTTCGCTTAGGGCCTTTCACTGCTTCAAGAACCACCTCCACTTGTGGGGTCCCACAGGGATCCTCACTTTCCCCTTTGCTTTTCAATTTGTATCTGCGCCCCCTCCTTCACCTCCTAAAACAATTCAATGTCACAATCTTGAATTATGCTGACGATTTACAGCTAATTTTCCCTCTGAATACTCCTGATTCACTCGCCCACTTTCAAACTATGCTTATGATACAACGCTGGATGAGCTTAAACCACCTCAAGCTCAACCCGGGTAAAAACGAGTTAATTCTTTCCGGGGACAGCAGTATCAGCTGGGGCCCTCATTATTGGCCTTTGAGCCTTGGTCCTGCCCCAGTCCCTGCTTCTTCAGTGAAGAGCTTGGGTGTTACACTTGCATCGGATCTTTCATTAAAAGCTCAAGTCGGAGCAGTTGTTTCTGCTAGTTTTTACCAGATTAGGAAAATAAAAAAGATTGCACAATTTCTGACATACTCAGCCCTTATCCAGGTCACCATCGCACTGGTACTCTCCAGGCTGTACTTTTCTAATAGTCTGTACCTGGGCCTTCCATCTGGCCTTTTAAAAAGACTCCAACTAGTGCAGAACCAGGCAGCCAGACTTGTTCTTAAACAACCTAGGCGGTGTTCCATCAGGCCTGGCCTAGAACAATTACACTGGCTGCCTGTATCTCAAAGAATCATGTTTAAGTCCGGCTGTATCATATACAAGAGTCTACAAAACATAGGGCCTCAGTTCATCAATCAGTTGGTCTCCAAATACAAGCCCACTCACAATCTTAGATCCATCAATAAAGACTTGCTGGTTGTTCCCTCTTACAGGAGAAAGCGTCAGGGCGGCAGCTGTTTCCATTACTTAGCTGCTGTCCTATGGAACTCCCTACCACTTTCCCTTCGGCTCAGCCCAGACTTTCTAACTTTTAGACGTTCTTATAAAACTTGGCTGTTCAGACAGGCTTATTTTCAGTAAGTTGTTGTGTTAGGTTCCTACTTCAACAGCGCCATGAAGCCCACGGGCGTACGTGCGCTTTACAAAAAAACCCTAACATAACATAACATAACACTGAGCCACGTATGAAATTCAACAACCTAGGCAATGCATTCTAAATACTCAAGCATATAATGGCAGTAAGAGAGAGAATCAAAAGAACATATAATCAGCAATTCAACAATGTATTAACACAATAAAGAGTAAAAAACACAATAGTAAAAAGTTGATTGCTAGTTATCATCAAACAACTATCACAGGTCATAATTGGATTAGCATAAAAACAATCAAGACACAATAAAAAACAGATTTAAAAAAGGCAGACAATTAAGAAACAAAATGCCAAAGAATTGGCAACCGAGAGCAGAACAGAAATAGAGGAGTTAGAGGAAAGAATTAAAAAGATTGGGAACATAGAAGATGCTATTAAAAAGATTGAGGAATGTAATAAGGAATTAGAGTCTTTTACTAACTACTTAGAAAAAAGAAAAAGTGATAAACTAGCCAAAGACAAAAGGTTTAGCACAATAGAGAACACCTATCCTTACCTTAGAACAGATTTTTATAAACAAAATCACTACAGAGATGAGAATAGGTCTCAGCCACAGAGAGTGAATACTTTCTCTGATACATCAGACTCTGATGTAAATGAGAATGATGCATATTTTTAATCCGAACCTAATTACAATGCTGCCCAATCAAAACGTAACCAGGGACAACCTCCTTTTTTAGGAAATCGAGGGATGAACCGGGGACGTCCTCGGGTACGTTTCCAGGGCCAAAACAGAGGAGGATACAAACCTCAGCATCATTACCGACAAGAGGAGCCCCAGTTAATCAGAGAAACCAGGAATCGCCAGTACTGGAACTCAGGGAAGTAATCTCAATCTTTAACCTATCCAAGACCGAGCTAGACATTCATAGAATCAGTCTGTTATCAAAAGGACTATTGTATGTTCCTCATTCTACAGTCAACCTCTGAGTTACATCAGGATATTATTTCCTTCTTCAGGAAGATCCGTTTTAAATTTTTTTTTGTGCTGCGACGTTCTTGAAGAGGAAAGTAATAAGACTACCAAAAGTCTTGCACTTCCATCTACCTTCAGTCCGGGTTTAGAACAATTAGGACCAGAGGTCACTGCATTTGAGCTAGTGGTTTTAAAAAAATTAGATCAGGCATTAAAATTCATTCCAAAACCACTATATAACCTAAATAAGGAGGAACACCTAGCCTTGCGATCTCTGGCCTCTAATGAAAAATTGACCAAAACTGCGATAAAGGAGGTGAAATAGTCGTAATGGAGTCCTCCCAGTATGAGACCAATATGTATAAGATGTTAGACGATCCAGCGTTTTATACTAAGGTTAAATCTTACTCAATAATTAATCTTGCAAAGGAAATCCGGGGTATTACCAAACAAGCCTTAGATAATGGAGAAATTTCAAAAAAGGAACATGATTTTTTAAACTAAAATCAGGGAAAAGTGGCCTGTGTGTATGGATTACCTAAAATCCACAAAGACCAAAGGAATCCTCCATACAGGCCAATTGTCTCCACGATAGACACCGCCACGGAACGTTTGTCTAAGTATGTTGACAACTTTCTCCGCCCTTACATCCCTAACATTACATCATATGTGAGAGACACTGGCCACATGATTGCTAAAATTGAAGATCTCCCCTTTAACCCTCTGAAATACTTGTTAGTTACATTAGATGTAGAATCTTTATATAGTAACATCCCACTTTTGGCCGCAATGGAAACCACTAAGTGGTTCATTGAAGAACAGGAGATACCATGTCCCAAGTCCTTTGTTCTGGCATGTTTACGAATTGTCCTCACCGAGAACATTTTTGAATTCGGCCCTCATATCTACCGCTAAATCAAGGGGGTAAGTATGGGTGCTGGGGTAGCCCCATCAGTGGCTAATATATATATGGCTGCATTCGAAAATCAGTGTATTTACAATGAAATTGCCCCTTTCTTTGAGTCTGTCTCCCATTGGTCCAGATATATCGATGACATTTTTTTTGTCTGGACCAATGGGAGAGAGACTATCAGAATTCCTCAATTGGATCAATGCGTCTGACAGTAATCTAAAATTCACTGCACATGTAGGCGCTGGGAGGGTGGAATTCTTGGACATTGTCATATATAATGATAATGACAGGTTAAAAGTTGATCTATTTGTTAAACCGACGGCAAGAAACACCCTCCTGCACTATAAGAGTTTTCATCCCCGCAACCAGAGGGACAGTATTCCCTTCTCGCAGTTTTTGCGAGTCAGACGTAATTGCTCCAGTCTTGCTGACTTCGATAGACAAGCAAGTGTGATGCGGTCTAAATTCAGAGACAGAGGATATCCTCACCGGCTGGTGAGGGACTCCTTCAAAAGAGCTCGTTATTACGATCGAGACTGTTTACTGAGAGCTAAACCAGTGAAAGAGAACAAACAGTTAGTTTGTGTTACTAAACATTCTACTGTGAGTGCCAAAATAAAACGGATCATCAATTCTAGCTGGCACATTCTTAACAGCAACAGCTCAAACGATATGAAATTGACAAAACCCATTTTTGCGCATCGACGCAACAAGAACCTTAAGGATTGCATCGTGGGCTCGAGTTTTAGAAATCCTTTAAACCAACAAAAGCTGGTACAGAAATCCATCACGATGAATAACCCTATCAAAGGCACTATCCCATGCTCTATGTGTAAATCTTGTACCAACATCATTACTGGCGAACAATTTAGCCACAATGGTCATACTAATAGGGCCAAAGAGTTATGGAACTGCAAAACAAATAATGTAGTCTATTTTTTGCAGTGTCCATGCTTGTTTGGATACATAGGGGAAACTTCTAGACCGATCCAAGTTCGTCTAACAGAGCATCGCTCAGCAATCAATACTAAGAAAATGAATGCTCCCATGGTAAAGCATTTTGTTGAATGCAACCACAGTTCAGACGATTTTAAATGGAGAATATTAGAAAAAATCCATACACCTGAAACCAAAGGCGGTCTACAAATCAGGAAAAAACGTGAAGTTTTTTGGATTTTTGTCTTTGACACATTTAAAAATGGGTTGAATAGTGACATCCCATGGGAGAACGCCATCTGCATTTGAATTGAGAATTTTTAAGTTCTCTCGTAAAAATGATCTATCTCAGTTAAAAATTCCATATTCCCCGTCAAATCCTATTAGTATTGCATATTGTGATGCTACCTATATCTGGCTCTGAACCGGTTTACCTTTTATTCCATTCCTTTTATAAACCTACCATGGATCCAACATTATGTATACAACAGGGTATATCCAAATAGCAGTTTGCCAATTATGTCCTATATTGTGACATGTACTGAAATAATTTCGGAGTCTGAGTTCCATAGGTCGGTACATAGAGAAGTTTCCGTCTTCTTCTCCCCTCATAGGCAGTAAGCTATAGTCTGCCTTCATGTTTATTATTTTTCTGCTCTTGAATGGATCCTAGTATGGAATGTCCTAAATATAAAATTGCAAAGAAAGATAGGTAATTTAGTGAGTACTTTTGAATTAGAAGATTATGTAGGTTTAATGTAATATTGACAATAAATTCAAACCGTGTGAGGTATCGTTTCCACTTCCGGTTTTTTGTAATCATCCCGATCGTTTGTAGGATCACTTCGATCATTTGTATTGGTAATTCAATCCATGTGAGCTATCGTTTGCACTTCCGGTAGTTTGTAGCCATCTCGATCGTTTGTAGGATCACTTCGATCGTTTGAAGGAATACTCAGGTGTCGGACATTCTCCCCCGTATATATTAATACCGCAGGCACGCCGAGCCCTTCCAGTTCCTGTAAACTCTAGCTGTGAGAGCCCCGAGTTGTGGACTGCCCCTGGTCGGCTGTAATCTATATTCATTCGGTAAGTACACATGCTGTCAGACGTTTAAGCCGACCCGTATACCGTAAGCTACAAACACGGTTTTCTGACATGGCGCCCATGTCTATTACTTACTTTTTAGATGTTCGTATCGTAAACATTTACCACCAACCTCATATTCGGAGGTCTGCAATTATTGCCGAACCCACCAGATATATGCTTCATCAAAACCAGCGACCAGGAGGCGTAACCTTCTCTCTCTTTATCCTTTATAAAGGTAAATTATTGGTTAGTATCAGTGTCAGAACAAGCTTTATTCGATTGCATTTAAAATCATAAAAGCAACAAACGACATATAGTAAAAAATTGATTACAATTTTAACAAAGTTCATGAAGTTAAAAAACAATCGAGGGTTCAAATCTGTCAAGGTATCCACTGTACATACGTATAAAGGTTCACATCGGTATAAATCATACACAGTTTAAAAAGTTAAAAATGGTTAAAAAGTCAATAGCAGGAATACAGGATGATAAGGTCACCCTTCAAGTTGTCTCGGGGATAGCGTCCTGGTCCTTGTATGCATAGCTGCGACCAGGAAGCTAGCAACCCCAAAGATTGTCCTGGTACTACCTAATAACCGGAGATAAAGTAGAGCAGGCCGTACCTGGACGAAACCTGCATCTCTTAAAATGGGTGCCAAGAACCTCAATCTACTCTCTTTGTAATGGCTACAAAACATGACAAAGTGCATGAGGGTTTGCTCAGAAAAGTTATCACAGCTACACGGGGTAGACTCATCAGGAACACCCCACACAGGAAAATCACCCAGGGAGTATTGGATTATGTTGAACCTAAATCTAATGAGCAAATGGCGATGGAATGGTCTGCTCACGATTTTTAGATAGGGTTCAATTTGGGGCTTGGTCAGAAGGAGAAAGTTGGCTCTAACTCTAGGTTTAGTTAGTTCTTTCTCCTCCCGTGTTTGAACTGCCCTCCTCATAAAGTTTTCTTTAATCCATTTCAGGTCTTCCTTGAGTATAGTGTTTGGGTGACTGAAGAGGTTTGGTCTGCCAAGTCTACCCATCTCCCCCTTTATGTATTCCAACCACGGGATTTTTGAGGCATTATCCAAGGACATACAGTCCCTGAGAATTTTATGGTTCAATATAATGTCCTTGTTAAGCCAAATTTTGGTCCAGCATACTAGAGGCGCTATTTGGAGCAAATCAGTGATATATCCCAATCCTAACTCAGTGTGTATTGATAAGACTGGTGTGGATTGTGGAACGCCCAATAAGGACCTAAGAAAATGATTTTCTGCTGTCTGTAGTTTGCCGCAGTGTGAGTGGCCCCACAATGGAGCTCCGTAGGAGGCTACAGATAAACATTTGGTTTTGTAAACCTTCAATAATGCCTCCATCGGTCGAGACCCAAGACGCTTGGCAAAGCTCAAGAGTGCGGAGGTGGATCTAGTGACAGCTAAAGATTTTGCATCCACCTGTGGGGTCCATGAGCCCTTCTCTTCGAATATCACACCCAGGTAGGTAAACACTTGTACCTTCGAGATCCCCTCTTCGCAGCAGCTAAAAGATTTCAACTTTTTTGGTCTTTGTCGCTTCCCTGCCAGCATGATGTGTGATTTTTTATTATTAACCAAAAGGTCTAACGAGGACATAAAGTGACCAAATGCATCAAGAAGCCTCTGTAACCCCACCCCTGTGCGGGCTAGGAGCACCGCGTCATCCGCGTAAAGGAGTACGGGTACTGCGGACCCCCCCACATAAGGGATATCAAGTGTAGACCGCTCCAGTGCTTTGTCTAGGGAGTTAATATAAATAGTAAACAGGAGTGGGACTAAAATACAGCCCTGCCTCACACCTCTTCTGGAGCTAAATGGTCTGGTGGTGCTGCCTTCACGGTTAGTTCTAATAGTAGCTGATAGGTCAGCGTGAAGTACGGCCAGGAAATCTACTAAGGGGGGATCAATCCCAATACCAGCCAGTATGGCCCATAACTTGGCCCTATTGACCAAGTCGAAGGCCGAAGAGAGGTCCATAAAAGCCAAGTATAAGTGGCCCTCCTTTGCTAAAGTGTATTTACTGACCAGCATGTGGAGGTTCAAACACTGCTCTATTGTACCTCGTTTCTCCCTGAAACCATATTGTAGGTCAGAGAGCACCCCCTTCTCCTTAATAATGTCGCCTAATCTGTGTAGAATGACTCTGCCAAGTATCTTTACGGCAGAGTCGATTAACGAGATCGGCCTGTAACAGGCCGGATCAGATCTTGAACCCTTCTTAAATATAGGGACAATGGTTGAGGTGGACCATGTTATTGGGAACCCCACATTAACAGTTGAGTTAAAAACATTAGTTAAGATTTTTACCCAGAATAGTGACTGGGAGCTATATAGGTCTGCAGGGACTCGGTCTGGTCCCGGGGCCTTGTGTTTAGTCATTTCTTCAATCGCCCTGATAACCTCATATTCGGAAAAGGACAAAGGAGATGATTCAGTAAGAGGTTGATGGGGATGGGGTGTAGCTGGCAGATCTACACTATTATATATTTTGCTAAAGTGATTCACCCAGGCATCCTCAGGTATCACGCAATCTAAAACGGTGTTGTTAGAGGAGGCAAAGTAAGGGTGATTTAAAATCATCCAGAATTGGGAACTGTCTCTCAGTACACTAACCGATGTTAAACTATCCCAGGCCTCACTTTTAATTGTTTTTTTGCGTGTCTCGATAGCCTGCCTATATTCTTTTCTTAACCGGCCCACCAACTCCCTATCTCCAGGCTGATGTTTGAGTGCCAGAAGGAGAGCATTATGTTTTGTTGAGCACTCCCTGTCAAACCATTTAGGGCTGGATGAATCGGCTCGTTTCTTTGTGTCGTCAGGTCATGGCTAATTTGTGTACATATAGAGGTGAAGGAAGTAATGATGGCAGTGCCCTCCGAAGTGCTGTCCGTGCAAATTGTAATGTCAGCTTGTCTGTTATATAGAAGGTTGTCCATAAAGTTCTCCGGGACAACCTTTGCCCAATTTGGTTAGTATATATCTTGCTTGTCTAGGGTAATTCTTATCTCTTATACTCGTAGTTCAATTCCCCTTTTATTTTATTTTTTCTTGATTGTTTAGATCTCGTCACCTTATCGTGTTACTTCACATCATAGCTAATTCGGGTCTCTAGAAAACAAAGTGTGTATACATCATCAAGGTGAATATGTTACCCCATTTATCAGTAATTAAGACTTGCTACCTATTCATAAAGTAATGATCTTATAAAGAAAAGGAGAATGAACATGTCATTTATTTTTTCTTAAAAATCAGTTTTCAATGTTACTTTTGATTAATCGTGATCCATCATAAAGACAAACGAGTTTATCTATCTATTATAAACAATTATATGTACGGCCCATTACGGCGTTTCTTCACTGTTCCATTTCAACATCCACTGGTGTATTCAGTACATGAAATGCTGTTTTCCCCTAATGAAATGCTGTTTTTTCCTATCTATAAAAGACCATGATTGTTTCCGTTTATTGCACAACTGAATATGAAATACCATTCCCATTCATAGATTCGACTTTGAAGATAATATTTAATATAAAACGTGCATTATCGGACTTAATCGCTGTGAGCTTATACCAATGGAACTTTGCCCTACATGAAACCAGCGTATTTTTCTGACTACTTAATATTGTAAGTCAATTTGTTTTTTTTTTTCTTTAAATCGAGTCATCCCTGATGTAACTTTAATGTTACAAATACAAAATAAATAAATTAAAAATCTGCCATCTTTTCTGTAGTTTACAACACTTGATACACAGGCTACAGCTACAACTCTTGATAAACTGCTTCAGTAGTAAGTATTTAAGATTTTTATCTAAAAAAGCTATATAGCTAATAAGTTAGAAACCCTTGAAATAAAATAAACTAGATGAGGAATAGACTGACTGACAGCAGTCTGTCTATTTTTTGTAACGTGCCATTGTTGGTTATTACACCAACAACTGCACTATCCTGTCCTTACATGTGTTTGAGCGATGAAATGAACCTGTCAAGTGTTGCTAGAATTTTGTTGATAATATTTGCATATTATAAACTCGGTTTGTGAACTATAGAGAGGTCATTCGAACTATAGTTAGCTATAGAATGATGTCATAATCAATGATTCTATCTAGTCAAACACGTTAATAGAACAACTGGCAATTTGTTGAATTGTAAATAGATTGATTAATAATATATTACCTATGTTATGTCATTGATTTTAATAGATATTACGTGGCTACTCCAGAAGAAGGCGCTGGTCGCCGAAACGCGCGTCGAGAAATTACCTTTGCCACTCTTGAATATTAACTCATGTTATTGCATTTTGTTTGTCTTAATTGTCTGCCTTTTTTAATCTGTTTTTTTATTGTGTCTTGATTGTTGTTATGCTAATCCAATTATGACCTGTGATAGTTGTCTGATGATAACTAGCAATCAACTTTTTACTATTGCGTTTTTTAGTCTTTATTGTGTTAATAAATTGTTGAATTGCTGATTATATGTTCTTTTGATTCTCTCTCTTACTGCCATTATATGCTTGAGTATTTAGAATTCATTGCCTAGGTTGTTGAATTTCATACGTTGCTCTTTCCCTGACCTAGGAATTGGTATATCCATACTCTCAGGGGGTTCTTATTACTTATAAATATATTAGTCCACTGAGCCACCACACCCAGTTAAATTAAAAATGATGCGGCCGATTATAAACACAAGCCACACACGCTCCTCTCACTATCATACAGAAAGTTCCTATGGAAGCTTTAATCACTGAAGAAGCCTTCTCTGTCTGACTGTCGATAGAAGAAAACAACAACGAAGTATCCCTTTAACCTGCTACATCAACAACTACTATACGACTGACTTGTACAGAAACACAACTTTCACTTCGGAAGCATGGCACAAAGGTTCTTTACATCAATTCACCACAAATCAAGTTGTCTCCCAGTACTACACAAACAACAGAGCTGCCAAAAATAGATTGGACTGCCTCTGGCTACTTCATCAACTTTGAGGACTTTTCTTTGTATTCATCTGATCAACCTAAACTTCCACCTCTACCATTCCAGATGAAACTACATGTTTTATATATTTGGCTGAAAAGGCAACATTTGGTTCCTTCATGGCAATACCTTTGGATTACAATTGTGTTACTTTTCCTGGTCCTTTAGACTGGTTTTGTTACTGTCTTTTTCTTGCTCCTGAATGGACACCATCTACATTAACTCTCTGCTGTACAATTTCTGAACTTTGTTCTGACACCATATTCCTAATCACACAAGGTATGAAAAGACCTTTCCCTGGTGAACTTTTCAGCAGTTCTGGTTCCTGATTAAATTATTTTGGATAGGGTATTGTATGATGTATTTTGTCCTACAAAACTCTTGCAAACTCCATATGTATCCTACAATTCTCTAAATGATATCATCCCCTTACTGTCTATGATGATTGGGATATAGAGACAGTGCATGGAATGCTAGAAGACCTTGAAAATTCTACTGTTTTTTCCTTCTGATGAGATGTATGCAAGCAGGACTAAGATGAGACGTTCTGTTTTCAGCATTATGTTAATCATTTCTTGCATAAAGCAAGCACTCCACATGTAGTATTTAATTCCACACAATGGGAACACTGCCCTACACCACCAAGACAGACTAGCTGAAGTCTTGGCATGGTAGAATCAATCAGTCTTATTATATAAACAAGAGCATTTAAGTGTTCAAATCAGAGGACTACTCTGCTGTCACTGCAAAGAAGCTGTTCATCGAACGTCTCAGCCCAGCTTACTTAGGTTTACACCCACGAGGAGGGATGGCCAACTTGTAACCAAGACAGGGACCTGAATACACTTTTGATCAGGTAATGGGGAGTTAGATCATCCAGGAAAGGATTTTTGCAGATGACCCGTCCTAAGTAAAGAGGTTAGAGAGCACATAGTAGGAGTACACTATACACAATACTTATATGCCAGGATATATATACTGCTTAAGTACAATGGTGGAATTGTTTATCCTTTTCACTGTCCTCAGATTGCTAATCACTTTCATTTGCTTCTATTTATCATTGCAGCACATATATTTTACACAAGAATCACAATGGTTCAATAAATATTGAAACACTCTTTTTGTGCATTTCTTTTGTATCTCTCTGGGTATACATGAGTGAGTAGGTGAAAGGGTTCTAAATATTTTACCACAATTCCTTGGGGAGTCAGGGTTGTCATGATTTGGGGTTGCCCAATCCATTTGTTACCATCCCAGTTTTTGGAGTAAGTATGGTGGTACTACGAGCTAGCATGACTAAAGACCAACATACCATGAGGAGTGGATAGAATCAGTCTGGCCCCATCCCAATGTTTGTTGTCCAACAAACGTACAATTCTTGCTGAAGAAGTAGAAGCGCCCAACAGCCCCCTTGAAGCAGAAAAGCTCATCCTTTTTAACAAAAGGTGCTGAAATGTTGAGGATTGCTTTTTTATGTGCATAAAATAAGCAACATGGAGCAAGTAGCCTACATTTTAATTTGTTAATTTTTATCGGAGAGAGATCCCAACTGTTTGGGACACGTTTTTGTCCTCAGAAGGATGAAGGGATGAGTTGATATTGCTGTTGGTTGAAGCTGTGTTGCTCAACCTAGCAAGCTATCTTACATACTTTTCTAAAGTGCTTGTACAGGATTTTAAAAGTGGATGCGCCCTTTCACATTGACCAAAGAAGGAAGATTCAGTTCCATGTAAGACTTTTCTAATCCACTGTTTTGAAGGTCTGAACATATTGTAAAATGTGCTGAGCTGGTTAACTAAATAGATTGCTAGAAACTGATATAAGGGAGTACATTGTTATTTAGGAAGAAGCATCCATCGGGTTTTATGAGTAACTGATAAGACCTCCTGTCTAGAGCAACAGAGTATTGAATTGTCTACCTTCCCCTTAAGTTACATTCTCAGAATCTCCTTTAAAAGACAGATCAAAAAAATGTTAAGTAATGAAAGATGCTCTATACATTGTTGTAAGAGATAGGTCATGTGAAATTGAGAGGGTAAGTACCAATAACCATGGGGAGTGTAAAGTCTTCCGTAGAACACCACATAAGTACTGGAATAGTTCTTATGTGTCCTTCAAGACCTTTGAATTTTCTAGAGCATTTATTTGATAACGATGCTGTGAAAGTCACCATTTGTACAGATTTATTTTGCGTGAACCCCCATTTGTACCTATTCAGTAGGTGTGTCAGCTAATATTGCTTCCATGCGGGCCTGGTGCAGGCACTGAAGACAGTGGGCAGTGGAATGATGGCCCAGTGGGGTAAGTGTGCTGCTTCAGTGCTGAAAGTAGGGCGCTAAATGGGATTTCGCCTGCAGCGATAGCCTAGTAATGGATGACCCTGCATGTCCCAACCTTTGTGGATTTCCCCGGTTAGTCCCAGTTTTCGGTGGACTGTCCTACTTTCCCAACACATTTCTTCATTTAGAATAAATGTCCCAGGTTTTTGGAGAAAGGTCAGGTAATTGCAATTTTAAGAAGGATAAGAAGGCATGCTCCTCTTACATGCGCTCCTCAGAAGAATTAAAAAATTAAGCAATTTATTCAGCTTCTGTCAGGCAGCACAGGAGGAATTTGGCTGCAAGCTCCCGGATAGAGGGCGGGGAGCATAAGGTGGACGTCCTACAATAGATAATGTTAAGTACATTTAGCATTGTAAATGTATGCCTGTATACGTGTGTGTGTATATGAACAGAGCTATCGACATCAAGGAACTATTTTACAAGCATATTTTGATAATTGAAGATTTTTAAGTACTGTATTGGCGATTTTTATCATTTTTGGTCTTGTCCTAAAAATATTGGATATTTTTCTAAACCGGTGTGGTGTCCTTTCATAGTGCTTACACTGTATTACTGTTGGTTAAGTTCAAATGCTTTACACACTGCCTTTAAGATAAGCCTGCCTGCTCATGCCAAGCTACCAAGGGGGTGAGCAGCGGTTATTTTAGGAGTGCAACTCCCTTATCGTGAGTAGAGTGGTGGTTTCTGCCTGACTTTGACACATACCCTAGCCGATCCAAAAATACAATTTCTAACAAGTGGTATCAATCATTAGTAGTTCACCTAGTATGCTACTTTAAGTTTTGTAGTACCTTAGTGTATATGTTTAACTATCATAAACATTTACAAAATAGTAACACTCACTGGATGGTGTCATCAGAGATGTTATTTGAGATGTCATCAGTGAAGTCATTGACAATGTCATGAGTGAAGTAATGTGTGAGGTCACAAGCAGCACACTGCTCGGTGTACGTTATAGCCAGAGCAGCAGGTAACTATAACTGCCAAATGTATGAGTGAAATCTATGATTATATATATATATATATATATATATATATATATATATATATATATATACACATATATATAGATATACATATACATACACACACACACATTTACAAGGCTACATAAAAACCGGGACATGCCAGATATAGATCCCTCAAACAGTATGGATCAAACTTATGGGCATCTTCAATAATGATCCCTAAGATGAAACTAGCATATATACAACATCAATCACACGCAGATATCGAGACAGAACAATATTCTTGCTGTTTGGCTTTCTTTATTTATATTGTAAAAGGGTTTCTTTAAAAACATTCCCAGCACACGATAGCCGACACGTGTTTCGTCTTGTTACTAAGACGTCAAGTCAAAAGTCAAAAGATCTTTATTCGGATTATAAAACATCCATAAAAGTACATGTCAAACAGAACATAAGTAATAACACAGTCATAAAAGATAAAATATAGACAATTAACAACCTGCGAAATTACAAATTCATAGCAATAGATAGCTTTATCATGTTTAAAAATGCAACCGCTTGTGCAAAATGTGCAGTGTGCAAAAAATGCATAGTGCAAATTTCTCAGTTAATGAGCAGAGAAGCACGGGACCGGACAGCGGCTTTGAGAAAGCAGCTCACTCTAAAAGTTGCTTTGTCCGTCTTTAACATCAATAGGTCTTTAAAAGCCAATTTAAAATCCATCAAAGCATTTTTTCTACAGTACGGTATTAAAAAGGGCTTAGTGTGCATTCCATAAAAAAACACAGAAAAAAGTAAAATGGAGCAAACTTTGTTTTCCACCAAGGTTACAGGGACAGCTTAGATTTTCCACATGTTTGTTGAATCCTAGCGGGAAGCAAAGTAAATTTATAATGCTTCCATCCCTGAACCGAAATAACAAGCTCCTATTCCACCTGCCTAACTTTATACGGAGAAAGGCATGAAGTTTGTCACATGGCTCCATAAGGGAAGTATACCATATTGTGGACGGCTTTCCCTCTCTTTACAATAAAAATCATACAGAGCCCTTTTTATTAAATTCTTGTTCGTGCAATCGATCAGTTGGGGGGAGGTAAAAAGATGCCCCTGCCCCACGCTTAATAAGCTTTTTTTCCACAGCCTTAAACCATGGTATAAAATTGGCCCTCTCACATTTTAAGCAGTCCAAAATTATGTCACGGGACAAAGAGGCAGCGGAATTCCTCCAAGTTTTTATCCAGAAAAGGGCCGGTCTGGATCTTATAAAATCCTCTATATAATGGAGGTTTAATTCCCTGTGACACACATAAGTTGGGGCTGTGATAACCCCCCAAAACCTTCCGACAGAATCTATTTTCTTCAATCTGTAATTGAGTGCATCTCAGCACCATAGGTTCCTACAGGTAAGCATTGTGTTCTGTAAATTTGTAACAATGATGTAATCACATCTGCCTGGATAGGTTGGCGGAGGGAGATTAAAGAGTTTATAGCTTTACTCAATTTGTTCCTTCCCTGGGCAACATGAGGCTGCCAAGATCCAGTATTGGAGAACAACAAGCCAAGGTAGGGAAAAGTGCAAGTGCTTTTTAAAATGTTATCCCCTGACAGAATCTGAGTTATTTTATAACTTTTTGGGCCACAAGTCATTATAAATGATTTCTTAAAATTGGTACATAGGCCCAAATCTGCCTTATATGTGACAAAGCCAGAAATTAAAATATGCAATGCATTGGGTGTGCGGCCCATAAGGACCGCATCATCCGCATAGAGGAGTGCGGAACATCATTAGTAAGATTGCTCAAAGAATTACTCAATTCATTTATATACAAGATAAAAAGCAGGGGGGCCAAGACACAACCCTTTCTGACCCCCCTGCCAAATAAAATATCATTAGAAACTTCGCCGTCATTGTTAATGTGATCGCGGGCTTTCAAATTGCTATGAAGATGGGCCAAAAAGTAAACTAAAGATTCATCTAAACCATAATTCAACAGGACTGACCATAAACGGAATCTATTTACAAAATCAAAAGCAGAACTTGAATCCATAAACCCAAAATATAAAGGAGATTTTTTAGCAATTGTGTATTTGGCCATAAGCAGGTTTAGGTTTAAACATTGCTCTACCGTACCCACTTTACTTCTGAAACCTAACTGGCACGAGTGTAAAATGGTGTTTTCTTCCGCCCAGGTTCTGATTCTATTAAAAAGGACCCTGCCTAGAACCTTTAGCGTATTATCAATTAAAGATATGAGGCGGTAGCAACCAGGGTCAAGTCTGTTGCCTTTTTTGAAAATTGGCACAATGGTGCTACTAGACTATGTTACCGGGACAGAAGTGTGAAATAAATTATTAAAAACATTGCATAGCAAAGGTGCCCAAAAATCTAGTTCAGATTTAATTTGGTCGATGGATAAACCATCGGGTCCCGGGGCTTTGTTCCCCGCACTTTCGGTAATGGCATCCTCCACCTCCAACAACGTGATAATCAAGGGCCTAACTGGAAAAACTGTTTCTGTGGGGTTGCCAGAGGCATCATAGATCTTAGAAAAATGGTCAACCCACACATCCCCTGTTATATTAGAATTTATAGGGGTGATATTAGAGCCCAATGATCTCAGGTTTTTAACCGCCCTCCAAAACCCGGCTACGTCTCTTAAAGCTGCTGTACGAACAAGAGAATCCCAGTGGTCTTTTAGTAACTCTTCAGATCTGATTCTTAAGGTGTATTTGTATCTAGATCTCAGAGTCCTTACCAGGTCCAAATCACGCAGTTCGGCTGTAAGACCGGCCCTAAGTTCCCGGTTGGCTTTGGAGCATGAGGTGTCAAACCACCTTGGCTTACTATTGTTATGAGCTAGGACAGGTTTAGAAATGTCCTTTTTTATAGCCTTACAAAGTTCACAAAATGAATGAACAATATCAGGCCCAGGGCTGTCAGTTGATAGGCAGACCGGCACTAATGTGGGGTGTTTTTTAATAACTCGAGCTAAAACGCCCTGGTTGTCTATCCCCTTCCAAACAACCCTTAGCCTGTCTGTCGATGCCACTAGGTTTTTTGCCCCAATTTCTCCTATCTTCCCATGTTTTTTAGTTGATTTAAGACAAATTAAAATTGGGTAATGGTCACTATATATATAGTTCTAACAACCTCTGATTTTAATAAGAGATCCCCAAGAAGAGAAGAAATGAATACATAGTCAATGGTGGTTGAACTCCCACGCCCAATATAGGTAGGAACGGGTACATTATCCACACCAGTGACTATATCCTCCATTACATTAACTAGATCGCGTGTGGCTAGCAGATCTAGTAATTCAACTCCTCTTTTGCAGGTTGGAGTTCTGGGGTGGATATGCGCATTAAAATCACCTCCTATGCAAATGCCATCAAACCTGCCATATTTTTGTCCCTCCACAACTTCATCAATGAAATTAAACAATCTTAAGAAGTTGGTGTTGGGATGAGTTGTGAAATCGTTATTATAAAAGTTAATAAAACAACTTTATCCTACCAGTATATCTCAACGCCATGAAATTTTTGTTGTTTGTCTGCAATGGTTCGATTTTGGCTGCAGCAGTGATTTTAACCCAAATAGAGAAGTCCCCGCTGGGACGGCCCATAGGCGGGGAGGGTACAATTACGTTATGGCAACTATATCCTTCATGAAGCAGAGAACTCATACACCAAGTTTCCTGCATCCTAAGGACATCAAAATTGGATACCCAATCAGTCCAGGCCTTAATTTTCATTTTCGCGTTGAGACCTGCAATGTTCCAACTCAAGATAAAAAGATCGTCAGACAATATGGAGGAGATGTGACCCTGTGTACCTGTTGTGGAGCCAAATGACGCCCTGGGCCTACTGGGTAAATTGGGCAATATTGCGATAGGACAAATTGACAAATTCCCTGCAAGATCATGCGTATTAATGTGATCACTGACTACAGTGTCGGTTGAAATGACTAATGGTCAGTCCAAGCTACCTGTTTCAGCTAGTGCAGTATATCTATTATAAAGTAAAAAAGGCGGTGGGGCTGGGCGAAATGGTCTTGGTGGGGGCCTGTAGAAGTAGCTCAAAGGTAATGGAGTAACAACAGTAGATGGACCCGGGTAAATATTGTTGTTGTTAAGTATAAATTTGGCAGTGCCAGGGTGCCTAAAATTGACAACAATACAGTCCCCATCGAAATTTAGATGCCATAGCCTACCCCCTTATGTTTGGTCAGCCAGTCAATGCACTTGTTGTGCAACTGAACCCAGGACTCGCCTTGTCCATCCCTAAGTGGTGGCGCGCCTGCCAATACTAAAACATATGGGCAGGCGTCAGGAGGTAGATGGAGAGCAGGTTCCTGATGTTTTATGGGTCTGCTAACAGCCGATTGTCCCTTGCCCCCATTGCTGCTACTAGGGGCCACAGATTTCACACTAGTTGAGATAGGGCCCTCCTTCCGTGTATTACTAACTATAGTAGTGGTATGAGAGGGCCAGCTGCTACGGAAGGAGTGGGCTTAGCTTTTACGGCAGGTTGAATTTGCTCTACAGTATCACATCTAGATGTAATGTTGGGTATGGTGTGCTACTGATAATTTTAGGCCCACCCTTAGATGTTAAGCTGCAGCTGGTAATAGGCCCACCACACAAGATAGCCTTACTAGCAGACTCTAGATCTATCAAAAAACGGTCCCCCCTCATTTGATCAAGACGAATCACCCCTTTCCTTTTTACATCTTCCTTTTTTACAAGATTTTCTAATTTATCAAGTCTTTTAAAAACAGTATTAAATTGTTTGATCAATTGACTTTCCAGTTGTTTAAAAATGGTATCAACAATTGTCTCAATAAAATTCCCGTTAGGCTTAGATTGAATGATACTTTCAGTTAAAAACTCAGTCTGTGTGCCCACTGAGTTATGGTCTTCTGTAGGGGTGGTTGGGGGAGCGGCCACCTCTACAGATTGCAAGCTTTCCATATTAGCTGTATGGCTCCCAGATTGTTGATGCTTCCCTCTGGTCCACATACTCTGGGGGTTGGTTGGTTCTTATTACGGGTAGGTTGCTTCCTCTTATTTACTGTAAGTTTCAAGGGGCTCCTTTTCCTTTTTCCGTTGACAGTCTTATTACTTGGGGACGGGGAGGCAATAACAGTCTGTGCAACGGGGTCAGGCTGGGAGTCAATAATTATAACTGGGCTGCTGCCCCCCGGCAACACTCCCAGCAGAGTAGCCTGGGTAGTAGACTTCAAGATGGTAATTGCAGGTGAGAGCGGTACAGTATTAATAGGGCTTACTTGGGATTACTGCGGGTGACTGGTACTACAGCCCAATGACATCCTCCTTTCGGTATTAGCAATTTTATTGGTAACCATATTAAGGGCGTTCCCCAATAAACAATCAAAGGAGGGATGCAAGGCAGAAGGGTCAACAGAAGCAAGCATTGTGGAATTGGTGTTACGTTTACCCATGATAACTTTACCCAGGCTCACCTCTTATGGCAAGACTTAGAGGGGTGGCCCGCCCGACCTCTGATATCCTCAGAGGGCCTAAGAGGGCCTAAGAGGGCCCACCCTTTGCCCGGGCTTAGCCCGGCGACCGCCCGCGCGCGTCCCGCGACGCAGATGGAGCGTCTGTGTTAAGTAGCGCCTCCGGGCGCGCTGAGGGCAGGAAGCAGGAAGTGCCCGCAATGCTCCCTGGGAGCTGTAGTCTCCAGCCGCGGGATGGCGGTACAGCAGCGGTGAGACTACAGCATGTGGGACCCAGGAGCAAGTGTCCAGACCAGCGGGTGAGTTCTCCGGCCGCAGCACCGTATGAATGGCCCCCCGCTCCACCGAGGGAGCGTCTGTGTTAAGTAGCGCCTCCGGGCGCGCTGAGGGCAGGAAGCAGGAAGTGCCCGCAAGGCTCCCTGGGAGCTGTACTCTCCAGCCGCGGGATGGCGGTACAGCAGCGGCGAGACTACAGCGTGTGGGACCCAGGAGCAAGTGTCCAGACCAGCGGGTGAGTTCTCCGGCCGCAGCACCGTCTGAATGGCCCCACGCTCCACCGAGGGAGCGTCTGTGTTAAGTACCGCCTCCGGGCACGCTGAGGGCAGGAAGCAGGAAGTGCCCGCAAGGCTCCCTGGGAGCTGTAGTCTCCAGCCGCAGGATGGCGGTACAGCAGCGGCGAGACTACAGCGTGTGGGACCCAGGAGCAAGTGTCCAGACCAGCGGGTGAGTTCTCCGGCCGCAGCACCGTCTGAATGGCCCCCCGCTCCACCGAGGGAGCGTCTGTGTTAAGTAGCGCCTCCGGGCGCGCTGAGGGCAGGAAGCAGGAAGTGCCCGCAAGGCTCCCTGGGAGCTGTAGTCTCCAGCCGCGGGATGGCGGTACAGCAGCGGCGAGACTACAGCGTGTGGGACCCAGGAGCAAGTGTCCAGACCAGCGGGTGAGTTCTCCGGCCGCAGCACCGTCTGAATGGCCCCCCGCTCCACCGAGGAAGCGTCTGTGTTAAGTAGCGCCTCCGGGCGCGCTGAGGGCAGGAAGCAGGAAGTGCCCACAAGGCTCCCTGGGAGCTGTAGTCTCCAGCCGCGGATGGCGGTACAGCAGCGGTGAGACTACAGCGTGTGGGACCCAGGAGCAAGTGTCCAGACCAGCGGGTGAGTTCTCCGGCTGCAGCACCGTCTGAATGACCCACTAAGACTTTTTCAAGGCATAAACATCAGAGTAAATCCGGTCCTTGCCGCAAGCAATTAATGTCCCATTTCGCGTATTGCAATACGTACAAAAGCCCAAGCCAGGGGATAAGTGTAACCAGCCCAGATCCAAATGTCCCAAGACTGTCGACAGCACAATCCTGACACCCGGAAGCACGTTAAGCGGGTCACAATGTTTCTTTAAGTTGCCAATATGCAACTCATGTTCCAATAAGGTCAATCACACCTGGGTTAACTGGCTCAGAAAGACACAGCCTATTTCAATAATCCACTTCTCCACATTAGAATATACAGCTACGCCAGGTTCGAGCCAATTACTGGACCTACGGTCACGAATCTCCTAGAAGTGATCCATCACCTCATACATACTCTACTATTCATCAATCCTCTCTTAGGCATATCTCATATGGTGCCTTCAGATGTGCAACCTTAATAAGTTGCCCCTTTAAGTATCATTTGTTTTAGTTCAATTGCTCCGCCCCTCCTCCACCACAGAGCGCGTCTTGCGGCCGCTTATCTTGAAAAAGAGATTGTACTTCAACTTTAAAACAAAAAAACACCAAGAATGCAAAAAGTGAACACAAAGCTTTGTGGAAAGATTTAATACGTAACAAAAAAACTACACCCGAATATAGATACAGTAAATGTAGTTCTGCAATTTATTTTTGTATGCACTAACCGGTCTGTGCTGTGCGAGTTTCAATTCTTTGGTTAAACGATTTAACACGGGAAATATAGTACACAAGTTCTACCTCTGTTGCTGTGTTTGGTTTTATTATTTTCGGGATACGATGCCCCAGGCCGGTATGGTTCATCATGTGGCTCCCTGAAGACTGGGTTTATGACATCAGCAAATTTGCTTTTCAGCTGCTCACACTGCTCGATACATCATACTGCTGAGGGCTAATTAGCTTTTTATGTATATTCTTTGTTGGCGTTCTGTGCCTGCCACAGAAGAGGGTGGAGTAAATAGGAACTTGTTGAAGTGCTTTATGCTGTGTAGTGCTCATAGTGAATGTTTTTGTGCAGTTTACAAGTGGTGTCAATGATTAATGGCTTTCCATTTTAATTCAATTCAAGCTACGTCCTGTTGAGCCTCCTTACAATGTGTCTCTGTCTCATTTCTTGCTGGGGATCCCGAACCTATGGTTTTCGCAATTTAACTATGGGTGAAGGCAACAACATTGCATGAAGTGAGCACACCATTATTGAAGCTATCTGCCTTGCTCTTTAACCACATCCATGCTTATGACGAACCCAGCCCGTCTAGAGGCACAGTGGAGCTGTGCTTGTGACGAGCTGGGCTGGTCATAACGGCCGCGGCGCTCCCATGTGTGGCGAATTCCCCCCCTGTGCTGGGGTTCTATTGGAGTGGGCGGAGTCATGACGAGCACAGCTCCACTGTGCCGAGTACCGCAGCGCCGCGGCCCCCCCCTCCCCCAAGCTGTGGGGGGAATTACCACTGCAGTGAAGGGGTTAAAAGATGTTACCTACTTTTTGGGTTAAAGGTAAAACATGTGTAAAGTGGCTCCACTCCCCCACCCCCTCTCCCCGCACCCATTATGGTGAAGTTTCATATATTAGCAGTATAGGGATACGAGAAAAGAAATACAATCAACCCATTTCATGTGCCCATTTCTTCACATGCACGGTACAAATGCAAGCGGTATTAGCTAATTCTGTAGGTGAACGCAATATTTTTAAACCTGTTGACTTAATTTAGATTCATAGTTCTCTGGGGTCGGTAGTTTCCCATCATTTTAATATTGGTTTGGCTTTACTCTTGGCTTGCGGTCCGGGTGTATTTCTTCAGCAGAATGTTGTTTGATCCGGCACATTTTACATTATGGACTTTATTATACATTATTATAATGTTCAAAATTATCCGATTTACAACGTGCAGTGTTGCCGATGCTCCGCATTGTGTTTTCAGCTAGCATTATTAGCAAGCCTCTATTAAGAGAGACGTTAACCCGAAGTCCAGATTTATATTCAGGTGAGGCACTGGGCTGTAAGCACTTCTGCCGCCTTGTCCACACCCCTTTATGCCACATCCAAACATTCACCCTCCGACATTTGACAGTCCTGTTTCCACTTTGCACGAGTAGGCATGTGCTTTTTGTGCAAGTGAAAGAATAACCTATTGGGCGCAGTTTACCTTATAAAAAGTCTCTTGGTGCTACCGCAAGAGCATAGAAAAATAGGTTTTTATGTCAAACTAGAACCTAGTGAACAAAAGGCAAAACGCTACATTTTAGAGAAAGGGTATTTAATAAAATGGGGCACACCACAGCATCACTCAGCACCACCACAGCATCCCTCAGGGACACACCAATATCACTCAGCGACTTCACAGCATCAGTCAGCACCACTACAGAATCACTCAGGGACAGACCAATATCACTCAGCACCATCCCAGCATCAGTCAGAACCACCACATCATCACTCAGGGCCAGCACAGCATCGCTCAGCAGCACCATAGCATCAGTCAGACCCACCACATCATCACTCACCTTCACCACAACATCACTCAGGAACACCACAACATCACTCAGGAACACCACAGCATCACTCAGGAACACCACAGCATCACTCAGGAACACCACAGCATCACTCAGGAACACCACAGCATCACTCAGGAACACCAGCATCCATCGGCAGCTCCACATCAACAATCAGCATCACCACAGCATCAGTCAGCATCACCACAGCATCACTCAGGGCCACCACAGCATCACTCAGGGCCACCACAGCATCACTTAGGGCCACCACAGCATCACTTAGGGCCACCACAGCATCACTTAGGGCCACCACAGCGTCACTTAGGGCCACCACAGCGTCACTCAGCACCACCACACCGTCACTCAGCACCACCACAGCATCACTCAGCACCACCCCAGCATCACTCACCTTCACCCCAGCATCACTCACCTTCACCCCAGCATCACTCACCTTCACCCCAGCATCACTCAGCACCACCACAGCATCACTCAGGAACACCACAGCATCACTCAGGAACACCACATCACTATGCGCTATCACAGCATCACTCTGCAGGACCACAGCATCAGTCAGACCCACCACATCATCACTCACCTTCACCACAACATCACTCAGGAACACCACAACATCACTCAGGAACACCACAGCATCACTCAGGAACACCACAGCATCACTCAGGAACACCACAGCATCACTCAGGAACACCACAGCATCACTCAGGAACACCAGCATCCATCGGCAGCTCCACATCAACAATCAGCATCACCACAGCATCAGTCAGCATCACCACAGCATCACTAAGGGCCACCACAGCATCACTCAGGGCCACCACAGCATCACTTAGGGCCACGACAGCATCACTTAGGGCCACCACAGCGTCACTTAGGGCCACCACAGCGTCACTCAGCACCACCACACCGTCACTCAGCACCACCACAGCATCACTCAGCACCACCCCAGCATCACTCACCTTCACCCCAGCATCACTCACCTTCACCCCAGCATCACTCACCTTCACCCCAGCATCACTCAGCACCACCACAGCATCACTCAGGAACACCACAGCATCACTCAGGAACACCACATCACTATGCGCTATCACAGCATCACTCTGCAGGACCACAGCATCAAACAGCATCACCACAGCATCAGTCAGCACCATTACAGCATCACTCAGGTTCACCACAGCATCACTAAGGCCCAGCACAGCATCACTCAACGACCACAACATCACTCAGTGCTTCTTACACCTTTTTTTATCAATATCTTTATTATTTAAAAAAGTAAGATTTCATACAGTTATAAAGTGCAATACAATAGAGTAGAATGGTCCATAGACAAGTAAATCATTTAAGAAAATACAGACACCACAATAGAATTAGGTCAGAAAAATAATGAGATCTCAAAAAGTACCAAGCCAATATATAATATCCAAGGAGTATCTCATACTAGATTGATAACAAAAAAATTAGATGTATTGCACAGAAACCAAAAAATATCAGAATAAATGGAAAAAGAGAAAAGGAAAGAATAGAAAGAAGAAGGAACAAGGGAAGAAAGGAAGAGAAAGAGGACGAGAAAGAATGCTTCTTACACTTTTTAATTACAACTTCTCAACATGCTGCACAGCAGCCACACTTCTCTACTGCACAGCTTAGAAACGTTGGCAAAGTCAATAGCTCTACCTAAACACTTATAGCCCCCCCCCCCCCCGCAAAGCCAATAGGTCTCGCCTTTGGGACATTATAAGTGTTTAGTTATCCAGAACAATATCCTTCATTAAACAACATCAAGTGTTGCATGGCATGGCTAATCACTTATAAGGTCCCAAAAGCGAGACCTATTGGCTATGCCAGTGCGTGTTCTAAAATGTCAAGAAGTCTCTCTGCTGTCTGTCACGTCTGTACCCTGTGCGGATATATATCGTAGGAGCCCTGGCCGGTTATCGAGGAAGGCCCTTTGCCCATTACTCTCATCTGCCCCTGTTGCTGGTGTGATGGAAGTGCACCCCTGACTCCTGCGCTGCCCCACAGTCCGTGCACCTTTGTCCTCGTTGTAGACGCTGTAAAAGCGCAGCTTCCCTCTAATGTCGTTCTTGCTTCCAGACTGTGCGGCCCTCGTTTTCCCCTGGCTTTATAGTCACATTAAGCACCGCAGCACGAGATGCATCCCTCCTCCGTCTCTTTATAAACCTGTCAGCTGTGCACCGGTCGCAGCCAGTGCTGTAGACGCGTAGCCTCCAAGCAGCACTCTTGTGGCCCCATCTCTCTCCATATCCCCTCCAACACCATTAGAGCTGTGGAGATACAGCTCCCCAGTGAGGCACACACCTACGGACCCAAGCTCTCGGTGAATCTCACCTCTGCCCTCGCCGTCTGTGTTGTCGAGTCAGGTCCCCTTAAAGCTCGTTTCGCCTTCGTCCCCCTCTGTGCTCCGCTCACATCTGCCCCTCGTCCATGGCGTTGCGGATATATGGTACTTTTCAGCTGCCCTCAAGCCTGTCAACGCCACCTCTGCACGAGCCTACCTGCTCGGACGTTCTTGCGCCTCCTTCTCTACAACAAGTGGAAACCCTCCTGGGCACTTCGAAGACGAAGGAGGGCGGGGCATTCTCCCACACCTGTGTGCACCAAAAAAGACACGTGGGCAGGAGCTGTCCTTTGAAAAGAGAACCTGGAATCGTCAACATATGCACGAATCTCTAAATTGTTTAATAACGGCAACTTCAAACCATTCTTACAAGAAAAGCACAATGAAACATTCAAGTTTATCTGGTAATTGCCTTTAAGGGGCGTGGTCCCATTAATTCTTGTACTAATGACGAAGTGCCTGCTTGAGTTTATAGAGTGTACATTTTGAGGTGTTTGTCCCACAACTGAATTTTGGCAAAATCAATGAATGTTTTTCTTTACAGAAAAGTTGTTCTAAGGTTTCACTAAGAATATAGATCATATACAGCCCGCACCCCATTGCAACAATGGAGGCATGGGGCAGTATGGCATAGGGAGAGGTGGTAGGGCGTGTGTGGAAATAGTCTTTGTGAAAAAAAGATCTGTGCTGGAACTCATTTCATTTACTTGTGAGAACAAAAGGTTGAGCTTGCCCCGTCGAGGCTCTAATTTGTGACTTGGAGGTTTCCCATATCTGTCTTTCTGCCACAGTTGCTGAGCCCACTGATCTGTCGTCTTACAGGTGGCAATTTAGTTGACCCACGTACAGGGCAAATCTGTGCTAGGTGAGCCTCACAGTACATTGCTCCTGCCAGACCCAAATTAATGGTACAAAAGGGAGTGGTGATGGTAAATGTCACTTTTGTTCTGGTTCTGTTCACCTACTTTTTAAACCAGTACTACACGAATTTAAGGAATCTTGCAAGCTCCTAGATAAAAAAATAACCAAATAATAATAATGCGCATATTCAATCAACTAATCACCCATCAGGGCACTCACTCACCCAACACTCACTCATCCCTCCATCCATCAATGCAGTTAACTATTTATCCATCAATACAAACATTGAATCGTTCTTTTGGTGACCCAACTCATACAGCCACTATAATTACATGACAATCAATAAAGAAGCAATATCATTTAAAAGCCAGACCGAATGGCTTTGGCAATGCTTGTTTTTACTGCAAGGCTGTATTACCTTGATGACCAAATGACTACCCTGCCTAATGGCATAACTTCAGCTACTTGTGGACTTTTATCTCCATCACATCTTTTGGGGACTTACTTCAGTTACTTTTAACTGTGAAATCCTGGTGACATGGCCGAGATTGGTCCACGGTGTGATACATTTCATTTCAATCACAACATCCCAGTACTCAATTCTCAGTCCTTTACAGGAAGCACTCCAAACACTGAAAACACAATTCCCCTTGCATTATACGCAAACCATTTTTTGAGTTTGTCAAAAAGGAATTCAAACATCTACTGCTTAAACAATATCTCTAAGGGGGACTATGTAGCAAGCAATACAAGTTTCCTTTTACAAAACAAGCATTTGCAATGCAATAGATCTCACATTTGCAAGAGTTTAAGCATTGGCATTGTAAATGACAATGCCTTTTATTTATGTGTTTTTATAATTAATACCTAAATAAGAGGCATTGTCATTTACAATGCAAATAGCTCAAACTCTTGTATATCCAAAACCTATTGCATTTCAAAGAAGCGCCCGCCATTGTCCCGGACCGCTTGGAAAGTGAACGCGCGCATGGCACGCTGAATGTTGTGACAACTCCAGATAGAATTCCTACTTTTAATGTTTTTTAAATAAACATGTTTTAAAAGTTTACTGAAAGAGAGATCAGTTTCTTTCTTTAGTACCACCAGCAGTGAATTCCACAGCCTAGCTGTGCTTGCCACAAAACTTCTAGCCTCCCATAATGCTGTTTTAGCCCTAGGAATAACCAGAATGAAGGACAAAGAAGATGAAAGCAGCCTTTTTGCAGCATACGTCTGGAATTTGTGTTTAAAGTAGTCTGCTCCATGTCCATGTAGTGCTTTAAAAGCAATGCAGATGGCTTCAAATTCAATTCGCCTTCTAATCGGCAACCAGTGCAATACTGTTAGAGCGTAAGAAACCGATTGGTATTTTGCAATGGGTGGCAGAAGGTGGTCTGCTGCATTTTTGAGGATCTGCAGTTTATTTTAAAATCTTGTTGAAATGTTAAAAATAGTGCACTACAATAGTCAATCAATCAATCTTAGATAAAATAAGTGCAGAAGTTACAACTTTCTGAAGATCGAAGGGAATAAAAGATAGAACTTTCCTAAGAGTTTTAATTATGAGACCAGGTTAGGAAGATCTCCCAATTCATGCAGCCACCAACTGGGTGTCCAAATAGGAAGTTTCACGTCCAAACAAAAGAACCTCTGTCTTTCCTGAATTCAGTCTGAGACAATTTCTTGGTGTCCATTTCCCAACTTCATGCATGCAATCATGGATTCTAAGAGCAGTGTCCTCCAGATGACCCCCCAAAGGTGCCACGATCTGTGTGTCGTCAGCATATGGCACCTTCATATGGCCAAATGACTTTATTAAAGTGGCAAGAAAAGTGATACAAATGAAGGGAGGTTACAAATGAAGACAAGGCGGTACTAAGGAAAGACTACCAATCCCATTAACGAATCAGAAGCCAGCATTTACAGAGGACAATGACAAAAGCCAATGAAATTTATGGGCGGAGAGTGGGCAGAGCTTTAAGTCCATACTCGAATACAGCATGCCTCTCAGCGCATGTGCTGCCCAGGCTTAACCTAATAATCTATTAGACTAGTTCCTGTATTGTAGACAGGTACATTTTCTTTTTGGGTAAATTAGTCCTTTTAGGTTTGTTACGTTGCCAAGAGAATTTTAAAAGGGCTACCATAATGCTGTTAGCACCATGAGAAAAGTTTCTGTCTAAGACTGATATTTCCTGTTGATTCTCTTTTCACCATTTTAATGTGTACTGTTCTTTCATTATGCTTATGCAAGCACTCTCACAAATATACACTTCTCGACAATTAGAGATGCCAGCTCTTGGATTGATTGAGCGAGCCTGAGAGTACAGCTGCGGCAGAGTGGAGCAGAACGGAGCAGAAAGGAATGGAAGCAATGGCGGGAGCGGCAAGGAATGAGCAGTGATTCTCTCGATTCCCTTGGTAAACTCCTTTTGATGGTAATCAGGAGAGGGAGAACGGATTGCAAAGACCCGGCCGACCGCCGCAATCGCCCCACGACTGAAACTGTCACACACAGCCAAAATGCTGCCAAAACTCCTGAGTGGAGTTGCGGGTCAAGAATGGCCCGGAGCAGCGAGGCAGCGAAGGAAAAGGTTGGTGGTGAGACAGTGGTGTTTACACTCCCTGTGTGTACACTTCCCTCAGTTGACAACGTCATTGCTGTGCTCCTGTCTCCCTGTGTTGCCCCCCCCATCAGCACAATCAGTGTTATTTCCATTTCCATTTGCCGTAATCACACTCCTGGATGGGCGTGTGAGGCGTGCTTTTGCGGATACATTCTCTGTTGGGCCGTTGCTCCGAAGTTGCATTCCGTCTTCTTCAGTGGCACCTTGTTTAGTGGTGGCTGACTTCTGTACCTCAGTTGAAGCAAAATCAGGGGAACCCTTTGGCGTTTGCAAACTCCTTTTCCTCATTTCTGCATTCCCTCTTTGACGCCTGACGGCTTCTACTAGGTGCGTGGAGTTGAGGTGCTTTACACTATTAAAAAGGAGCCAGATGCATGGGGTAATTTTTTAGAGTCACTTTTTAAATATTACTTTCTTATGAATAAAATCCCCCCCTTGTGGAAGGGGAGCATTATAGTCCCCCTCTACAAAAAAGGACCGGAGGTGCCAACTAGTTTTAGACAGATTGCCCTCCTTGATGCCTTAGGCAAATTATTTGCAAAAAGCATATTTTGCCATCAACAACAATGGGCTTATGAATAGAATATACTTCCACCGGAACAGGCTGCTTTTAGAAAGAACCTTGGCACCTTGGATAATATAGCGGTTGTTCAGACAATTGTAAAGAAATATGTTTTCTCCCGAGGTATGGCAATGCATACAGCTTTTATTGATTTCTCCACAGCGTTCGACAAAGTGGACCTCCAAACGCTGTGGAGAAAACGTGTCCTCCTTGGCATACCATATCATCTTTTGGGTCTGATTATGGAATTGCATACAGACACGTGGTGCCAAGTTCTGATGGGAGGTTCGCGGGCGTTATAATGTAATATTAGGACGCATTATGGGCTTAAGCAGGGTTGACTATTAGCACCACTTTCTTTGTATATTGCTGATCTCCCCGGCGCTCTGAATTCTGTAAGGGGGATGCCCCTAAAATTGGTACAATGAGGGTTGGCTCTCTGTTATACGCAGATGATGCTGCAATATTCGATCTAATGCCAATTGGCCTGCAATGTCGGCTGGATGCCCTTTGTAAATATGCAGAGGCTCACTTCTTGAATACTATTATCGCAAAAAGCAAGATTTCGGTTTTTCATAAGCAGGGGCTTAGAATAAAGAGATGTCTAAGATGGATGCTTAGTTCTGAAAAATTGGAACTGGTTGACTCGTACCTATATCTGGGGAAGGTGTTTTCTAAAACTGGCCAAGATTTGGAGCATATTAAACACTGTGCTAGTAAAGCTGTCACCCAGGCAAGGGCAGTAAACCGATTTTATAAAACTTGTGGGAGACACCATTTTGACCATGGTTTGTCTGTTTTTATGGTCAAAATCCCTCCCTCATTAATATATGTTGCCGAGGTGTTGGACATGAATTATTGGCTTTCTTTCGATAAGCCTGAAGGATGAATCCTGTGTCAAATTTGCAATTTAAACTCTTTGGATGCCCCACATGTACTGCTCCTTGAATTTGGATTACTCTCATTCTTCACCTTATCCCTAGCAGCTGTTCTCATGTGGGGTAACTCCCTCTTTTTGGGGAAGGAGGGTACACTTAGGGCTGCCCTGAAAATATAACTTTTTGGCATGCTAAAAGAACTATCAAAGTTTTTTGTTCTTTTGTATGTGCAAATGATACATTCGGTCTTAGCTTGAATTCTGCTTCTCCTATGTATCAATCTGGACTGAAACAACTTTTAAAGATCTCTAGTTCCCCTATCAGTTTGGCGAGAGACACTGCCTTAAGCCAGTCCAAGTCCAGTAATGAGGCGGTCAGAGGGAGTGCTTTGGGGAATAAGCCACTGCCTTATTTAACTTGGAATATCCCTTACGGGATTAGAATGCTAATACTCCTACTGATATTAAATTTTCTACCTCTAAGAGATGTCACTGGTATCTGGTATAAGACACCCAGAGGGAAGAGAATTTGTGAATTGTGCCAGCTGCGGATCCAAGATCTAGATCATGTATTATTTGTAAGCTGCAAAGTGCCAGGTGAGTGTTCTTGAAGCCAGTTTTAATCAAATTTAATATCCACTCTGCCCAGGAAGCACGATCTTTGGTTTTGTCCCCTCCGAATGAAATTGTCTGTTTTAAGATATATCATTTTTTAAAAACATTTCTGCTTAATTATTAGGATTTTTTTAACAGTAATTCTATTATCATGACATAATTTCGATTGGTTGGTTATTTGATTGCTTTATGTATTTATAGCACTATTTGCACACCTCTCAGTATGTTTGATATGGGATTTTTTACAGCAATGTATACTGAAGAATTTTGTATTGTATGTAAAGTTTGTCTTTTTTAATCTGATGGTTTTTTTTTCCGGACTTCCACAGGAGTTCCATAACAAAAGAAATTGGAAATTGGAAATACATGGTCGAAAGCCGCTCTATAATCTACAAAACAAAGGAATAGGGGGTATTTTCCCAACTTAGCAGCATCCATAATCAAGGTTAGAGACATAATATTGGTTAAGGTGCCTTGTCCTTGGCAGAACCCTGTCTGTGTTGTTGGTAATATGCGAGTATCTGAGGCCCAGGAGGCTAGCTCATCCAGAATGGTCCCTGCAAAATATTTGGCCTCAGAGTCGATAAGGGCGATAGACCGATAGTTATTCAGAGCAGACCTTTCGCCTTGTTTGTAGATTGGGCTGATAGTTGAGTTTTTCCAGGACTCTGGGATTATATATTTTCTAAGAAGTGTCTAAAAACAGGTGCTAGTGCCTTGCTCCAAAACTCCACGTCATGTTTGTACAACATTGGGTGTATGCCTTTGGGGCCGGGAGCACCTATGGGCCTGACTCTAGCTATTTGCTTCCAAATCTGCCATGCTGATGGACCGCTTTGCTCCTCTGTAGAGATTGATTGGCGGTTTATGCCTAGTAGGGGTTCCATCTCGTGTTGCTTTTGTATTGGCACAGTGTGAACACTTTGCTCTATAGTTGCCAGGTTGTAGGTTGTTACTTCCCTTATGGAGCTGTCAGCGCTTTCATTTCCCAGATATTTAGAGGTGATGTCTACTTTTTGCTGAGTATCGTTGAAATGGTTGAAAAGATAATCCACCCAGGATGCTACTGTAGTGTTGGAATCTATACCGGGATGGTTAGGCCGCTGTAGTTTGTTAACTGTATGCCAGAACTTGGCACTATTGTTTTGGTTTGTATCTTAAAGTAGTTTCGCCCATAGTTCATTGTCCTTGGTTGTTTTATTTTCCTATTTCCTTCGCCTTATTAGTGTCTTAGATTCTCAAAGGGTGCTTTGCAGTCACAAGTCTTTTGGTGACTTACGGAGTTGCCTTAAGGTTTGATTTATGGTGTGTTTTAATCTTTTTAAGGTTGGACTTTTTGCCGTCCTTATTGGGGCGACTGATGTTTTCCTTAGTTTTGGGCTACTCCTAGTTGCGAATTTATCGCCAAGGGTCATGATGAAATTGTCCCAAATTTTTAATGGTTGTCCTTCCCTTGATTAAGTAAATCTTTAGCAGTTGCTGTTATTATCTCAATGTTTCTGGAATTGCATCTTATTCTTTTAAGGTTTACAGATTCTTCTGAGACAATAGTTTTACAGAACTCTGGTGACAGAGTTGAGCTTGCATTAAGTCTCACTTCTTGGGGCAGATGGTCACTGTTTTCATTATTGCCTATTGTGAAGGAGGCAATTTTGCTGTACAGACTTAAAGTTGTAAAGGTGAAGTCTAAATGAGAGGAAACTTTAACTGAATGGTATGTGGCTACTGGTGGTTAGTACCCCTCAAAGGGGCCGTTCAATGCTCTCAGATTTAGATGTTCTAGGTCCTGGAGCAGGTGCATCTAGTTGGCTTGATAATTTTGGAAGGGCCCCACGTTGGAATTCCCCATGCTCCAGTTAGATATTGGGATGAGTCCTCTTCTTGATCATTCCATAGGAGGTGCATATTAAAGGCGCCTGCCAAGATGATGTGGTCTGTATCCTCTTATTCCATTACTCTTTTCAGTATTGTGGCAAGCTCCTTCGCTGTTTTAAATTTTTGTTTTGGATCGATGTAAACGTTTATTATTATTACTTTCCAAATGGTCTGGTTGAACTTGACAGTTACTGTTATAGCCTGGATGCAGCTCGAAGGTGCAATATTGCTTTTTAGAGACGTGGTTTCTTCTATTACAGTTATTGATGCTAGGAGCATTAGGCCCCCTGAATGTCGGCCGAAGGCAGATCCCTTTGTAGCTGGAATTAAGCAGGAGGTGCAGCCTTGTAGGTCAAAAGGCTTATATTCCCAGGTCTCCTGCAGCAGGATCATGTCAAAGGTTTTTAAATAATTTAGAACCTCTTGATCTACGGTCTCGGAGGATAAACTGTTGATGTTCTAAATGCAAATATGAATATCGTGTTGTTCTACTGGGGGTTCCGAAATGCTTGGCGTCCTTTGTCAATTTGATTGCGCTGGTTTTATTGTTCGCTGATGTGCATCCAGTTGTTGTTTATTGGCAAATATGTGGTGTCAGATTGCCCTGAGCATGCACTCTGTGCGGTAGTCATTTTTTCCACAGACCGGGAACCTGGGGAACTACTCCGAGCTCCTCTTAGTACTGATGCAACTTTCCGTTTTGACTGTATAAGTCCGTTCTTAGGAAGGGAGTTGGAAACAGCCGTTTTGAAACTGCCTTCAAATGTATCCCCCACCTTAAAAATATGTTTTTTTCCTGCATGATTCTGTTTGCTATCTCGGGGATACTCCATCTTGTTTTGGTAATTTCAAAGCTTTCCAGGTTGTTACTGGATAAGAATTCTATCGAAAGTAGGTCGGTAGAGCTAATGTTAGCTAGACGTGGGATAGAATGTAAGAGTCGTAGTACATTTCCTCTGTTTAATATGTCCACTCAACCGCGTGATTTGTACTCTGGGGATAATATGAGGGTATCTGTATGCTCTCCCTTTTGTGGTTCCTGATTCTGAGATCGGAATCCGTCGCTATTATTTGCCGAATAGGCATGAGACCTTGGTTGGGCATTATTGGTGTTGTTTACTCCACTATTTGCACTTTTGTGAAGAGTTGGCAGTAGATCGGTTGATGTCCACATTTTGTCTTGCATATTGGATCTTTGCTCAAGAATTATTGTCAGTGGTTGCTGTGACACTTTATGGCTGTCCTGCAGATCATTACCCAATTTCAAGCTTAAAGTTTGAGCTCCTTCGGAGGGTGCACTAAAAACGTGTGGTGGTATGATCGGTGCAGTTCTAGATTCTCCTGATTGTTACCCTGAGTAAGGGAGCTTTGGGTTAAGTCGCTGATTGATGGCCTCCTTGTTGTTTCATGAGTCAATTTTAAGATATATCATTTTTTTAAACATTTCTGCTTAATTATTAGGATTTTTTTAACAGTAATTCTATTATCATGACATAATATCAATTGGTTGGTTATTTGATTGCTTTATGTATTTATAGCAGTATTTGCACATCTCTCAAAATGTCGATATAAGAATTTTATTGGTTGGTTATTTGATTGCATCATGTATTTATAACACTATTTGCACACCTCTCAGTATGTTTGACATAAGAATTTTTTTACAGCAATCTATAAGGAAGATTTTTCTATTGTATGTAAAATTTGTCTTTTTTAATCTGATGTTTTTTTTCTTCGGACTTCCACAGGAGTTCCATAACAAAAGAAATTGGAAATACATGGTAGAACTCCGCTGTATAATCTATAAAACAAAGGAATAGGGGGTATTTTCCCAACTTAGCAGCATCCATAAGCAAGGTTTGAGACATAATATTGGTTAAGGTGCCTTGTCCTTGGCAGAACCCTGTCTCTGTTGTTGGAAATGTGTGATTATCTGAGGCCTAGGAGGCTAGCTCGTCCAGAATGGTCCCTGCAAAATATTTGGCCTCAGCGTCGATAAGGGCGATCGACCAGTAGTTATTCAGAGCAGACCTTTTTCCTTGTTTGTAGATTGGGCTGATAGTTGAGCTTTTCCAGGACTCTGGGATTATATATTTTCTAAGTAGTGTCTAAAAACAGGTGCTAGTGCCTTGCTCCAAAACTCCACGTCATGTTTGTACAACATTGGGTGTATGCCTTTGGGGCCGGGAGCACCTATGGGCCTGACTCTAGCTATTTGTTTCCAAATCTGCCATGCTGATGGGCCGCTTTGCTCCTCTGTAGAGATTGATTGGCGGTTTATGCCTAGTAGGGGTTCCATCTCGTGTTGCTTTTGTATTGGCACAGGGTAAACACTTTGCTCTATAGTTGCCAGGTTGTAGGTTGTTACTTCCCTTATGGAGCTGTCAGCGCTTTCATTTCCCAGATATTTAGAGGTGATGTCTACTTTTTGCTGAGTATCGTTGAAATGGTTGAAAAGATAATCCACCCAGGATGCTACTGTAGTGTTGGAATTTATACCGGGATGGTTAGGCCGCTGTAGTTTGTTAACTGTATGCCTGAACTTGGCACTATTGTTTTGGTTTGTATCGTAAAGTAGTTTCGCCCATAGTTCATTGTCCTTGGTTGTTTTATGTTCCTATTTCCTTCGCCTTATTAGTGCCTTAGATTCTCGAAGGGTGCTTTGCAGTCACAAGTCTTGTGGTGACTTACGGAGTTGCCTTAAGGTTTGATTTATGGTGTGTTTTAATCTTTTTGAGGTTGGACTTTTTGCCGTCCTTATTGGGGCAACTGATGTTTTCCTTAGTTTTGGGCTACTCCTAGTTGCAAATTTATCGCCAAGGGTCATGATGAAATTGTCCCAAATTTTTAATGGTTGGGCTACATTGTCCTTCACTTGATTAAGTAGATCTTTAGCAGTTGCTGTTATTATCTCAATGTTTCTGGAATTGCATCTTATTCTTTTAAGGTTTACAGATTCTTCAGAGACAATAGTTTTAAAGAACTCTGGTGACAGAGTTGAGCTTGGATTAAGTCTCACTTCTTGGGGCAGATGGTCACTGTTTTCATTATTGCCAATTTTGAAGGAGGCGATTTTGCTGAACAGAGTTAAAGTTGTAAAGGTGAAGTCTAAATGAGAGGAAACTTTAGCTGAATGGTATGTGGCTACTGGTGGTAAGTACCCCTCAAAGGGGCCGTTTAATGCTCTCAGATTTAGACGTTCTAGGTCCTGGAGCAGGTACTTCGTGCATCTAGTTGGCTTGATAATTTTGGAAGGGCCCGAGTTGGAATTCCCCATGCTCCAGTTAGATCTTGGGATGAGTCCTCGTCTTGATCATTCCCTAGAAGGTGCTTATTAAAGTCGCCTGCCAAGATGATGTGGTCTGTATCCTCTTATTCCATTACTCTTTTCATTTTTGTGGCAAGCTCCTTCGCTGTTTTAAATTTTTGTTTTGGATGGACGTAAACGTTTATTATTATTACTTTCCAAACGGTCTGGTTGAACTTGACCGTTACTGTTATAGCCTGAATGCAGCTTGAAGGTGCAATATGGATTTTTAGATACGTGGTTTCTCCTATTACTGTTATTGATGCTAGGAGCATTAGGACCCCCGAATGTCGGCCGAAGGCAGATCCCTCTGTAGCTGGAATTATGCAGGAGGTGTAGCCTTGTAGGTCAAAAGGCTTATCTTCCCAGGTGTCCTGCAGCAGGATCATGTCAAAGGTTTTAAAATAATTTTCACCTCTTGATCTACGGGCTTGGAGGATAAACCATTGATGTTCCAAATGCAAATATGAATATAGTGTTGTTCTACTGGGGGTTCCGAAATGCTTGGCGTCCTTTGTCAATTTAATTGCGCTGGTTTTATTGTTCGCCGTATGCACATCCAGTTGTTGTTTATTGATAAAAATACGTAGTGTCAGATTGCCCTGAGCTTGCACTCGGTCCGGTAGTCATTTTTTCCACTGAACGGGAACCTGGGGTGCTATTCCGATCTCCTCTTAGTACTGAAGTAACGTTCTGTTTTGACTGTTTAAGTCCGTTCTTAGGAAGCGAGTTGGAAATGGTGTTTTTGACACTGCCTTCAAAAGTATCACCCACTTTAAAAATATGTTTTTTTCCTGCATGATTCGGTTTGCTATCTCGGGGATACTCCATCTTGTTTTGCTAAGTTCAGAGCTTTCCAGGTTGTTACTGGATAAGAATTCTATTGAAAGTAGGTCGGTAGAGCTAATGTTAGCTAGACTTGGGATAGAATGTAAGAGTCGTAGTACATTTCCTCTGTTTAATATGTCCACTTAACCTCGTAATTTGTACTCTGGGGAGAATATGAGGGTATCTGTATCCTCTCCTTTTCGTGGTTCCTGATTCTGAGACTGGAATCCGTCGCTATTATTTGCCGAATAGGCATGAGACAATGGTTGGGCATTATTGGTGTTGTTTATTCCACTATTTGCACTATTTTGAAGAGTTGGCAGTAGATCGGTTGATGTCCAAATTTTGTCTTGCATATTGGATCTTTGCTCAAGAATTATCATTAGTGGTTGCTGTGACAATTTAGGGCTGTCCTGTGGATCATTACCCAACTTCAAGCTTAAAGTTTGAGCTCCTTCGGAGGGTGCACTAAAAACATGTGGTGGTATGATCAGCGCTGTTCTAGATTGGGTACTCTTCTGATTGTTACCCTGAGTAAGGGAGCTTTGGGTTAAGTCACTGATTGATGGCGTCCTTGTTGTTTCATGAGTCAATTCCTGTGTATTGTTAACTTTTGTTAATTGGTGGCAACCCCTGGGCGGCTCTTGTGGAATGATGGAACTTGTAGTCGGGCACACTGTTGTTTCTTCCTTGGCAGGGTCTGGGGAGCTTAGAATGCCCTAGACAATGGGGTCAGGTTCAGCTAAAATTGACTGGAACTGGTTGTCAGCAGATTGGGCCAGGAAGGTGAGCTTCCTGTTTCTTCCGTTCCTTTTTTGCTTTTGGCGGGTTTTCTTTAGTGGGATGTTTTTGTTGCTATAGTTAGTGCCTGCCAAGGGCTCGCTTTGGTCTGATAGGTGATCTTTATTTGCTAATGTCGGCTCCATGAGTTGGGGTACTGATTTTGTTTTTCCCTCCGTGGATGGATTTCTACTTTTAGGGATATGAGTTTTTGTAGTTGATTTGAGGACGGATAGTAATTCACCTAGTATTGATGGTAGCGTGAATAATTTGTCCACTATAGTAGCGCGTGAGAATCCTTGTTGCATTGTTTGGGCCTTGAAAGCCGCTTCTTGCCCCCGCTTTATTAGTCCATTCAGGTCTGCTAGTTTCCTGTCGTTCCCTGAGGTTAAATAAGCTAGGGTTTGGAGAACTGTGAGCTGAAGGTCCAGTTTGTGTGATTGATATTGAAGCGCAGTAGCGGAATTTTTCATGGTACTTAGCATTTTTGCCCAAATTGAGTCTTTTTTTGTGTATCCTACTTCGCTACTCTCAGACTGCGCAATATTTGAGGGAGCTTAAGAGTCATTACCGTAAGAGGCAACAAGTTCCTGACATGTCGCCATTTGGAGTTTGGAAATCTTCGTATGAAGACGGTAGATTTTTTCTGACGAAGAATTTTCCGAAAGTATGCTTGAGATCGTCAAGGCCATTAATTCTTCTAGTAATTGGCAGTTGTAGAGGAGAGCTGTTTTTTGATTGTGATATTTGGTCTCTTACATTTTGTTCCACCTGCTGAGCTTCTTCCGGGAAGAAGGCGAGATAGAGCTTAAAGTCTAGCCAAGTGTCCGGTCCTCCTTGTTGTCGTGATTTTGAAGTGTCCGCTGCAAGGTGAATCTCCTCTGTCCGGGAGGGAACTTGTTGGAGCTTGGGGTCTAAGCCAGTTGTTGACTCCAGATGCTGGATATGGATAGAGTTTAACTGTCTCCATCTTGTTCCCAGTTGCAGGCTTGGCAGGCTTCAACAATTGCAGAGAGTTTTGAACATTATGCTGTCTGCCCATTGGGCGATCCTGCGGCTCCTGCGTTTGATCATTCCCGTCATGCCTTTTTTGAGCATCCTGATTGCCACTACCATGTTCTGCATCTTTGACTGACCTGTTGTTATCGTATTTCTAAAGACAGTGGTCCCTAGACAGTGTAGAATAAGCATGAAAAATAAATATAGATCAAATGATTTCTATAATCTTTGTCCAGCCGGACAGAATTTAATACATCGTATGTTAACGTAGTCAGTTATCTATACAAATCCAAGTGGGACACAGCCTGTGTCCTACTACCACATATAGACAAGTATGACATACAAAAGGGGAGTGTCAGGCAAGTAGAAAAGGTCTGCGTACAATCTAATCTTGCAGACTGATCAATCATAAATGTACTATTGTGACATGTTATATGTTCGCTCTTGAACGGAGTTGTACCCATTTACAAGAAATTGCCTAAAAGAATTGACGAGTTGAAAGAAATCAGTTAGCTAGCGTATCTTCCATCTTGCTCTCAAATGTTAGCTTAATATAGACTAATCATTCAATTGAATAAATCCCTTGAAGGCACATTTACCCATCCCTCTTACATGGTGATAATGGCATCAGAAACAATGCAGAAATGACCACAGTGGGGGATATCCCTCAAGGACCTGTCAGGTTGGCACAGAGGGAGATAAACAAAACAATATCTGGCCATGGCAAGTCAGATTTGAGAAAAAACAAGGAAAAAGGAGAGCAGCAGGATTTAAGGAAGGAATGCGACTCTGGAGATCTGCCTTTTTATTCAATGTCAGACCCCTCTGATAACAGGGGATGACTCCGAATCAAAAAAATATAAGGGGATTGATAGCCCAAAAACTGTGCACAAGCAGGTGGGACTGGGTGTGTGTGCTGGCTACCTTTCTCCCGGGAGTGCAGACTTGTTTCAATGGGACTATTCTTTCATGACAGAGACTGAGACAGCCAGTGGGGTGCAGCCTAATCTTGAAACCTTAGAGAAACCTGTAGATATCTCCCTGGCTGTCATCTATCAGAGCATCATGGCCCACAGAGAGGAGATGCGCGCAGAGAGCCAGTGCACACAAGGGGCGTGTTGTAAACTCCAGAACCCAGTACGCAGAATTGCTAAGTCTTGCTCTGAGTTTGTCGAACTGTTTAACGAGGCAGAGCCCCTTATTTCGAACTTGGAGGATGAACTGGTGGCTCAAAAAACAACTACCATACAGATTTCGATGCCGGAGAGAGGATCTAGAAGTGTTCCTAAGTGGTACAAACTGCAAGAGCGCGCTAAGCGGTTCTCTCATGTGCCTGGACATTTCATTTCACAGAGCTTGTAATGGGTCGGAAGCAAACTTGTCCTGCCACATGAAAGGGACTCAAGCTGCTGTAATTAAACCGGTATTCGAGGTGCTCTCGAATGGGAGCTACTTGATGCAGAACGATCACGATTGCTGTGGGATGCTTCCGGGCATAGTCTATCTGTTCACCGTGATCTCCTGGTTTACTTTCTGAATGCAAGTATTGCTTCCACCAATAAATACAGTGAGGGAGGTGCCGTTATGGCCTTCATTGAATGTTTCCTTTATACGGTTTCATCATTTGAGCGAACTGAAAGCCATGCTTTTACAGCAAACCATACCCTTAACCTCCGCTCAGGAGACCTTTGATCTTCAAATTGCAAGGACCTCGACTGAGATACAGGCACTTTTACGTATGAATTGCCCCATTCATTTAGCATAAAAGGTATATTTATTATGTCTGTTACGAGTGGTATTGTACACCTATTTAAGACCATAGGGTCAGGATTTCTAAGCACCTTTCAGACGATCCTCTGAGTTATTCCAAACTTTATACACTCCGTATTTAGAAACCTTTTTGGAGGTCTATCTCTGATCCTGCTATCAATTGCGGGAATCCTGATTGTCATCTATCTGCTAAGCAATGGACGGCCCAATTACCAGCGAAATGGCAAAATCGCTCCTGGAGTGAAAATACCGTGAACACATGGTACATCATCTGGGCACACCTCGCCTATGGGAACGGGGCGCCTTTTGGTTCCTATCGTTTAGACCAGTCTGGATGGACTGCATCTTACCTGTTCTTCGATGCCTGTTTTGGGGTGATAAATGCAGTTTGGATCTCTGTCTGACACTTGCGACTGACATGCCTCTGGACTTGAATACCAGGCTGGAACCCTTGAGGTCTCATGCTCGGCAATGTCCCCAGCGTATTCCTATACTGATGGCTGCATTCCTTGAGAACCCGCAGGTGCCTTTTACAACTGGGTTGAGCATCAGCTTCACCAATAACACCACTAGCACCCAGGTATCAACTACAGCACCAGCTGTCTCTGCACCAGCTATTGGCAGTTCTAAGTATCATCTGTGCTCCATTGACGTACTCTGCAAGGTGTTACAGGGACCGTCCCCTGCAGCGGCACGCAACAACGATGTTGCGTCTCCCAGAAAGGACATTTAATCTATAAACTGGCTCATCGTGTGCTGGGAAAATATTCGGAACTTCCTTCGTTTTCAAAACTCAACTAAATTTAGAACATTTCCTAAAATTGACACTTTTGCTAGAAAAGCATGGCCTTCAATTGCTTGCAGTGGTTCAACTTATATAAACAAACTCATCTAGGACTTTGGCTTAAATAACATTTCCAAATACTGATTTTCAGAAGAATTTTTACCTCTTAGACTATTCTTAAATGTTTTAGAAATATGTTTTTATGTGGCTCACTGATAATTATATGGGCTGCTACCTGGTAGAAATAGTAGTTTGCTAGCATTTTGTAATTGTTGACTATTTAGTGGGTGTTATGTTCCATATATGTACTCTAATATAGGGCCTGGTAACATCATACTCCTTCACCTACATTACCTCCCCTACACTACACTGTGACGTGCCTTTTAGGATTGAACCTTTAACTAGTTCTGGTCCTGGGTGCAGAAATAGGGTTTCTCCTAAACAATAGAGTCCTATAACTCCATCAATAGACTCACACAACATGAATGAATATTCATAAGGGTTCTTGGAAACCAGGCTGGGGCTACACCACCTTCCTCCCCATATCTAAGTACACGGTTCATCCCATACATCATTCTCAAATTCAACAATGGCTAATAAAAGAAACAAGGGGCAAATGAACCCTAGATACTTTCTGTATAAATATAACACCTCTTGCTAGTGTTACGCAGAGGGAACCGAGACTTCTAGGCCGACACACTGACCAGGGACACTGAGGCTCCTGCATGAAGATGCTCCAGCTGACAGTGGTCTAACACATCCGTAGCGGGGTGTCCAACCTGAGACCAAGAAGGGCTCCTACATTCTCACACTTCAGGTAAGGCGGTTCAACTAAAACCTAGAGGGATTCTTGGCTTTACACTTACTCACATGCTAGGTACACTTAGGTGCATCTAGATAGGCATCATAGGAGTACGTGCACTTTTATCATGCATTTTATATTCATGCTTACTGCAAGATGGTAGAACTGTACTCTCCTTTTATATTCACTGTTCTGCTAATCATATATCTCTGCTACCAATGGTTGTTGCAGCTCATATATTTTACATGAGAATAACAACTGTTCAATAAATCCTTATTGAAATGCCCAGACTGTTTATTCTGTGTAACTCTGATTTGAGCAGGGAATCAAACATTTATTAAGTATAATGCATTAGAGGAAGGCGATCATGTCACCCTTTCTCTGATACCCCAAACCACAGAAAGACATATATCGTTTCTGGGATCCCTGCCCTCCAGCCCAATAAGCTTTGTTTGTATATGCCAGTGATCTTGCTCCAAGTCAATTGTCTTAGTAATAGTTTGCTCCACCTTCATCACCCTCTCACGTGTCACCCTCAGGCAAGCGTTGAGCATTGCGATGAATATTCTAAGTGGCATTATTTCTTAAGAGGTCCTTGCTGTGCTTCCTCCAATAGTGAATATCGACCTTTTGAGTGCAATGATCTCCTTTAAAATGTGTCCCTATGAGCGTCCCTCTAGCTATTGGCTGCCTTTGCCTATGTTTTAGAGGTTTCAGTGGCAGTATTCAGTTGGGCTTCATAAAACAGTCGCCTCATGAGAGGCAGCTTTAATAAAAGCAGGTAGGCTTATGGTGTTTCCATGGGGACTTACACTAGTTCTCCACTGCCATAAATAGTGTTCAATACTATAAAGTCAATGTATACCAATTGTAAGGATGCCATAATTATGGCTTCCTATTGCTTAGAGCTGGGCAATGTATTGGTCTGTACATTTGCATTGACAATTTACAGTGTTGAAGATGATGCCCGGGTACTAAGAATCAGAGACTGTGTATTAATTGCAGATTGTTCTTTTCAAATGCCCATTACATTTTCTGCAATATTGAGTGTGGTGACCTTTCAGAAAATAAACCATGTTAATATCACTGGTGAAGCTCTGCTCCCAATATGGTTGCTGCCAACACCTGTCCCCTTTCTGGCTCTATTGATGCCTACCAATACCCCTATTTTCCCACCAGTGGTTGCAATTCACCTCAGTCAGCTGGTATGTCAATCAGCTGGCCCGCTCACGGTCACTCTGAAGTTTGGTCTAGGCCCACGTCATGCTCCTTACTGCTCACAGGGTCTAAGGGATTCTCTCTCTCATGCCAGTCAGGGTTTCAAGGCATTGAACCTCAGGCAGCCGTCTGTTTCTGCCTTCTAAATTTGCCTCACAAGCATCGGGCCCTCCGTAAATGTGATGTTAAAATAATTTCTAATGTGCATGGCTGTCCCAGAAGGGGCCTCCCTATGCTAGACACAGGAGAGATCATCAACCGAACTGGAAAACAGCCAGGTTTTCATCTGTTTCCAGATTGTAGGTGGTCTTGAATCTTCCTAAGGTTGGGTGGCATGAAGGTCAATAGGGTCGGAGCTAAGACTCGAAAGGAGCAGCCTCCCATTCTGGCTCCGATGTGACGGGGAATGTAGGACAAGTTTAGATCGGCTCTGGGGGCATGTAAAATTGCTTCATGGGAGCTAGGATAGGTGCTCCTTGCTTATACCTGATTTTGTGGGAGATACATATGGCCTTGAACTCAGTGCATTTGCTATTGGGAACCAATGAACCTTGGATAAAAGATGGGAAGCGGAGCTGAATTTAGGAAGGAAAAAAGCAGTCTAGCGGTGGCGACCTGCAATTGGTTCAGAACAGACTGTGTTATGCCCAGATGCAGGATTTTGCAGTAGTCAAGATGTGAGATGACCAAGAATTGTTCATTAAATTGGAATACTTGCTAGGAGATGAGACCGAAAATTAGTTTAAGTTTCTCAATGATGCCAAAACAATGTCCTGGTAACGTCTTAACTTGGGTTTCAAAGGATAAAGAATTATCCATCCATACCCCAAGATTTACATTTTTCACCTATGATTTTGGTTCGGGGGGGACATAGTATTTCTCACCACCATTGATCACTCCAGAGATAGGTGTGCCTGCCCAACAGGAGGGTCTCCGTTTTATTGGCATTGAGTTTTAAGCAATTTTCATGCATCCATCCCACGACAGCTGTGAATCAGTTTTTCAATTGAAGCAGCTGCTGCTAGATTCTGCTGATAAGGAGATAATCAGTTGAGTGTCGTCAGCATGACACTAGTGATATTCCAAAGGACTTCACTATCACAGCCAGGGGTCTGACATAAATGTTAAAAAGGGTGAGGCAAAGTGCTGATCCCTGGGAACGCCATTTGCCAGCGCTCTTTGGGATTAAGCTAATGTGGGGATACAACTTGAAAAGACCACTCTTTTAAAAAGGAGGCAAACCAAGTCAGCACTCTGCCCTGTACTTCCAGTTATGTGAGGTGCAATAGTAGAATCACATGAGAGACCGTGACAAAGGCCACACTTAAATCTAGGTATATCAGAACCTGTGTTATGCCATCACCTGCAGAGCTGCGAAGGACTTCAGTGAATATTAGAAGAGTGGTTTCAGTGATGTGTGATGGTCAAACCCATTTCTAATATTTAATTTTGTTCTTGAAATTTGTTTATGATGTTGTTTACATGCATCTCCATAACCTTGAATAAAAATTGCAGGAGGGAGATTGAACAATAGTTTTCTGGCTATGTGGCATCTAGCAAAGGTTTTTTTATAAGAGGGATAACCTTGGCATTTTTCCATGATATTGGTACTACTGCAGTACTCAGCTAGATATTGGCTACTTCCAGAAAGATAGGGTTAATACACTATTGAAATTTTAAAATGTAGTCAGATTTCGATGGGCTCTCCGGAGATCCAGATTGTACTTGATGCATTAAGGTTGAAATAGTGTCTACGTCAAGCAGGGTAAATTGATCGAAGGGTGGCCATTGCATGTGGGTAAGCCTTGTGTCAGGGGAGAGCGGCAAAACTGCTTTCTATTCCTTGTTGAAGTAAAGATAGACATAGTTGACCTTATTGACAAAGTAGTCAGCAAGTTTGTTGCAGTGACTGTTTGAAGCCTCCGCTAATCCCAGAGTGGATGCGAGTTTAGTCAGGCTATTAACAACAGAAAAGATTTCCCAGGAGGGGTTACATCTTTAACAAAAAAAAAGTCTGCGAAACAGTCAGCCGGCACTCTTTTAATCAGTTTCTAGTAGCATTTAATTGCTCCCGTATATTGAGTTTATGGACCGTATCATAAGATGTGCTCCACTCACGCTCTAGTTTTTGCAGTGCTTCTCTTCCATGAGCAGTATTTCGTTGAACCAGGCAACTGAGGGCTGTATCCTAATTCTGTAGGACTTTGCCGGGCTAAAATGATTTAAGGCAGAGATGAGCCATGATTTGGGGCAAAACTCTGCCCGATCTATCTTAGAGTCCAGTTAGGGGACCCTACTCTCAATGAAACTTGAACAGGCAGATGGGTCCAATTTATGCCATTGCAACGCAGAGTTGCTAGTAGTGGTATTCATAGTGCTAGGAAGGTCGATGGTCAAAGGCACTATGTGGTGGTCTGACAAAGTCACCGGGATTGGGACATTTGTTAGAAGGAAAGACATATTAGAAAAAACAGGGTCCAACAGATGGCCGGCCAAATTAGTGACCTGTTTTACTAACTGGGCTTGCTGCTGGGTAGCCAGGTCATTGGTATTATGTTGGATTTCTTTGTCATTGAATAAATCAAGGTGCAAATGTAAGCCTCCGATGATGTTGAAGTTATAAAGATGGAGCAAGAATGAAAGATTCCCTCAACTGTTTAGATGGGCGAGGAGGTTTGTATATCATAAGTGTTAGAACTGGCTATTTCTGGTAGGCTAAGGCTGACGCCAAAGCCAGGCAGAAACCACCATTCTAGTCAGGTCAAGGGAGTCACACGTCAGGATAACCCCTGCTCAACCCCTTGGTAGCTTGGCACGAGCAGTAAGGCTAAACTTGGAGGCAATGTGTAAAGCATTTGCACAAGCACACAACAGCAGCAACATCCTAGGCACTCCACAAAAGGAACTCCACACAAGGTTATATAAAAATAACTTATGTATTGTCAAAACACATCAGATAGAAATCACACATGTATATTGTGCCAACTGGCACGGGCAATATTCACAAGGAATTATGTACAGGACAGGGCCACTGTCAGAATCAACACTTTTAGAAATAGCACTTTGTAGATCATAGAAAATAGGATATAAAATCACTGTAACACAAATTAGCAAGTATAGCACACAACCAGTAACTACTGGTAACAGGTAAGTACCACCTACGCAACCCTAACCACCTTAGGAGAATGTCACGCAGGGGACCAGGACCTCACTAGCACCACCTGTACTGGAAAGAACAACCACCTAAGAATAAAATACATTTAGGGGTATCAGCACGAACACATTACACATGATGCATCAAAACACATTCAGAGGTGCAGGGAAGGAAAAACACATGATGCCTAAAACATTCAGAGGTGTAAGGAAAGAAAACACATGATGCATAAAAATACATTCAGCGGTGTGAGACCTAAGCACATGATGCATCAAAACACATTCAGAGGTGCAGGGAACACAACTCAATTGCGCAAAAACACATGATGCCTAAAAACATTCAGAGGTGCAATAAAACCACACAATTGCGCAAAAACTTACATAAGCCACCACCTGTGGCAATCCCTAGGCCAACTGGCCTTGTTGGGGTTAGGACGCCCTGTGTCCAAAAGTCAGGGGCCTAAACATGGCAGCTGCCCACAAATTGCTGGGCAGCTGAGGACAATCCCAAGCGCCTAAACGGTGCAGCTGCCCACTAATTGCTGGACAGCTGGGAATCAAAACTGCGACAGGGTCCTCACTGACCCTAAAACAGAACTGCGCCAACTGTTGGAGCCTCACAGGCTCTGAAACTCTGCGCAAAATGTTGGAGCCACACAGGCTCTGACACAACACATGCCCAAACGTTGGAGCCACTCAGGCTCTAAAACAAATATGCCCCATGGAGCCCTCGAGGCTCTGAATGTACCTCTGGAGCCCTTCGTGGGCTAAACATGGCCAAATGCCCCCACGAGCCTCAGAGACTCTTAAAACAATATAGGCCTGATGGAGCCTCTCGAGTTCTGAACAAATACCTCGCAGGCAGGAGGGGGCGGGCACCGGCAATGTGCAATGTGCCCCGATGCCCCCCTCTAATTAAAATGGCCCCCGGAGCCTTCTCGGGGCTCTACAACAAATATGCCCCCAGAGAGCCTCTCGGGGCTCTAGACAAACATGCCCCCAGGGAGCCTCTCGGGGCTCTAAAACAAATATGCCCCTCGTTGGAGCGGCCCACTAAGCACACGGGCCACTCTGACTCTGCGCCTGCCCTGGCACAGCCACCACTTGGCCTCACGGAGCCCCCCCAGCCCTTTCTACTCACCGGGCTGTTCTTCGGCGGGGCTCTTCTGCAGAGGCAGCTGGCGGGGCTCCTTTCTCCTCACAGCAGCCTCGCGGGTACGTCGCTGCGCTCGCTCTCCCCCGGGCCCCTTCCTGGGACCCGGGGCCTCACTGCACCGGCAGGGCTCTCTCCTCACATGGGAGCCCTGCTAGCGCCGCCCCCTGCGCTGCTCCCTTCCTTCCGCGTCAGCCAGCAGCCAATCACAGCGCGGCCCGGGAATGACGTCACGCGGGTGTCCCGGGTCGGTCGGCGGTGATTTCTCAGGACAGTACCGAGGGGTGGGCACCCTCAAAATCAAAATAAAAGGCAGAAGCGAGGTGGGCACTCGCCAAATAATTAAATAAATACGGGCAAAGTTGCAGGGAGGCACCTGCCAATCCTCACGCAAAATGCGTGACGGCGACACGCTTGCACTACAGCAAAAAGTGCTTTCAAGCGCTATGGGACCAAATAAAGCGCTCTCCCAGCGCTATAAGCAATAAAGCAGCCCCATGAGTGAAGGGGGCAGGAGAGCCAGGCAAAGGGGTCCCCAAAAGTCCTGGGCAGCAAAAATATGGAGCAAGCAGTGCCCAGGGAAAAAGGAAAGTCCTTTAGGTGTCCAAGTCCATCAAGGTCCTTCAGCAAAGTGAAGCAAAGGGGACCCAGTAAAAGGTCTCCAGAGTCCAGGACATCAGTAGTCCATCAGGTATCCAGGGGCAGGGCCCAGGGATTCCCCTGGGCCCAAGCAGCAGCACGCCCCTGGCAGGATTCAAGTTAGAAACAAGAACATTTTGTAGGGGGACACAGCCCCTTTTTATACTATAAAATCCTTGGTCTAAAGGGTGCAGGCGGTGTGAGAACCAGCTAGAACTGGTTATAGGGAACTCCTTTCAGTGTGAGGGGCAGAGGTGACAGTCGCCCAGCGGGAGGTGGAGCCAGCATTGTGGCAGGCAGGCACAGCCTTAATCACTCCCAGGTGCTATCTCCTCCCACTTCCCTAGTTGCAGATGCAGTCATTCAACCAAGGGCTGACTCAGACAACCTCCTGGGGGCTCCCCAGCCCCTGTCACCCTCAAACCAGACAGTCAATCCACAAGCAGGCCCAGGCACTCCTGGAGCCAGGCGCCAGCCAATCACCTGCCAGCAGACTCACTACACATGCACACCCATGTCTAGTAGTGGCACTTCTACACTAGATACATTCATGCTGCATACATCATCACGCAGCATTTACTCTCACGAGTTCACACATACCAAACTCGACCCTGCACTCCCCACACGTCAGGAACTACCATGGGCATACATATTCCCCATGCATTCCTATGGGAGGGCAGGTCACTCACCACACATACACAGAGAGCTCATGCACTTTACACTGTACCACAGTGAAAAAGTGCGCAAAGGCCTAAAATCACCAACACCAGGTCACAGAAACAGGCTCGGCAAAAGCAAAAAGTTTCAGGGTGAACCTGCCAAAAAGGGCCAGGTCCAACAATAAGGATTGAGAAGGTGACATTTTTATTAACTGATAGTTTAAATAGCATAATTCACGGTTCTCAATAAGGCCAGGGTACAGAGTGTACTCAATATTGGTTCTATGAATAATAGCAATGCCACACGCTCTGCTGATAGGTCTGTCGCATCTTTGAATGTGGTAGCCTGGAGGGAGGGCCAAAGCAGGTTCTGCATATGTGGAGTGGGTGCGCCATGTTTCGGTGAAAAATAAAACATCAAGCTTACGATCCAAAATTGGGTCAAATATATCAGCATAGTGCCCGACCAGTGAGCAATAGTTAATGCTGTGCATTTTTTAAGTTAGTAACATAAATTTAGATATAGTTATTAACTCATACCTGGGCCAAGCTGGTGCAGAGCGCAACAGGGGTCCATCTGCCATCTTTCTTTGGCACCAGGTTGCTCCCCCTTATGTTTTCCAACTTTGGCTGGAAAGACCAGATCAGCCTTTTAGTCCTTTGGTTCTTTCAAGCTCAGTACTCTTTGTATGAGGTCGGTTAATTATAGTGATGGCTTTCTTTATTCATATTTAGCTTTCTGACATGCTTTCATGACTATGTAATTTGTGCATCTTTTCCTGGAAATCTGGAACTTCTTTCTCTCTTCCTATCCTCATTGGGTCACCTTCCCCTAGGCCTGCTCTGGGAAAGGATGGTTGTTCAAGGATCTGGAGGTATGGCCGTCTGAAATGCTTTTCGCTATGATCCAGTTGGTTCCGTTCAGGCATAGAGGGTTTGGATCACCTTGATCTTTGATTTCTAGCTCTGGGTCCCTTATTGGGCCACCTCCTGTTCATATATGGTAGAGCTGCACAGCTCCCTGTAAAAGGGGAGGGGGGACGAGTTCTCTCTTGCTTCTTAATCACTCTGTTTTTCGACTTCACTGACCATGCTTATTTACTTTTTGTCCAGCTGTTTGGTATGACATTTTTCTTTCCCTCCAGTTTCGGGAATCCTACTACTATTCGATTACGTAACGAGGTGGCCATGATATCATGTAGCTCCTTGGGTGGACCGGAGTGGATTTTTCCCAAGAGGAACTGCAAGGACATATTTGCCTTTAGTGTCTTCTGGATTTAGTACACATTCAGTTGGACATCGAATGGCTTATCCCCTCCTTCCATTTCAAAGCAGGTTTTTACCACCAGTTCTACAATTTGTTGTCTCTGGATGTGCCTTGCCTGCTCGTGATAGTAGTCTATGGATTTGTATGTTTCTGATCCTTGGTTGTAACAGAATGTTTGGTTTGCTTGGAGAAATGGAGTCTCTCTCAGGATGATGCCTTTTAAATGCAGGTCCTCCTCAGGGAGGCCCAGAGGGTTTGGCGTTGTTGAGTGTGGTTCTTTACATACAGCAAGACTTTGATTCACCCTAGTTTTATCAGTGGTCTGCTATGGGTGGTACCTTCAGTACTGTTGATGGGCTTTGTCCAGAGGAACAGGGAGCTGTGTGATCCTTTTTTTGTGTCACATATACCTGCAGTGTACTTTTCTGTACCTGTCTCTCTGCTAAATGTAGATTTCCATCATCACTGCTGCTGAATAACTACTCTAGCTGTTGGGACCATACTGCTCAGATGTCTAGGAGAGACATTTCCCATTTTCTCTCCTGCTAACATGCTATTGTAATAGGATGTTCCAGTTCAGCAGGATAATAGAGTTGTCATCACAACAGGTGATAAAGGGCACAGTTAGGTGGCCACCTGCAGGTCCTGTCGATTTTCGTTCTCCCGGCTCAAAAGGGAGTGTGATTTCTTTTTTGGAGTTGTAGTAGTACTGCCTTTTCCTCAGTGATAGATGCAACCTAATTTCATACATTTGTGGTCACTGCTACCTTCCAGCTTCCCCTCTGCTCTTACGTGGTAAATGCTTATAAGAATTTCATTGTGTATGTCTCCTGCTGAACTGGGAAAAATGTTCCTTCTCTCTTGACAGTGCAATTGCATGTGCTAGCTATCAATCAGCCAGTTGCCCTCTGCTGCGTTTTTCTCCTGTATCTCTGCCCATCTTTTTTTTAGTCCTTCTTCGAATGTTCTGTGTGACATGGGGGGGGGTCAGGGCTGGCTGTATTGAACCTTTAGCACTTTGTACATCATTTTATTGCATATAAAGGTTGAAAAGACTTTTGCTTTTCAACCTTGAGATTTCAGTGGTAGGCAATTGGGGAAGTCGGAGGTTGATTTGAAGGGACTGGTACTTTCTGCTCTATAGCATCTGTGAGGTTAAACTTTGACTTGGCTCCTGCCCAGAGCTCATGTTCTACACTGTTTTTTCTGATTGAAAGGGCTCTGGATTCCTCTCCTTTTGAACTTTTGGAGTATTTCCTTCAATAGCATACTCTAAGGGGCCTATTTGTCTCAGCCATCCACTCTGTAGTGCTGGAATATTTTACAGACTGGTTAGCCAAGTTACTCTGTTCTTCCCATCAGTTCCCTTGGGCAAGTCGTGAGCCAGGTTATTGCTCTTCCTTCTTCCTGTCGCAACCGATCAGGGCTATTTTTCCCTGTCTATGCACAGGATGAGAGCCTTCTCCCTGTTTGGGCGACAGGGTATAATCCTGGTATTTGTCAAGTATGGGTTTGCTTGGAAGCATTTAAGCAGACTGTGTGTACTGTCATGTAATGGCTCAAGTATGTGAATTTTTCAGCCTTGCTACTGTCTGTGTTCTAGTTTAGCCTCTTAGGTGGAGATGGTGCATAAAGTGGAGTTGAAATTTGGTTCATAGGTGTTCTCCTCTGTATCCCTAGGTTGATTCTCTGTTGTGTTCCACTGTATTGCAAATTTCACACGTACTTGTAATTATATGATATTTCATGGAGAGTCTGCATGTCCAGTGTGTGGCATTGGCTTGGGACATCCTCACACTGTAAAGGAGGAGACCAGGGATTGGCCCTAGGATATAATTTCGTATTTACTGGTAATCTTAAATACTACTGGAACCATCTTCCTTGGCCTATTCCTTAAATACCCTTCCCTCGTTCCCAGTGAGTATTGTCTTCCATCCAGAACTTTGGGCTTTGACCTGGTTTCAATGCCCAGGGTTGCGGGTTTGGCTGTTTGTTTTCCACCAATCATTGCACTTGGTTTCTTCTCATCACTATCCACATTGTAATGTCCTGATTACTTACCAGTAATTTCACTACAGTTAGTCTAAGGTCTTAGGAGTGGTAGAAATCGTGTTCATGTGACTTACTGCCCTATGTAGAGGTCCTCGGCTCTCAAATTGGACTCTCTTTACAGAGAAGGGAGCTACTTCCACAGTGGATCGGTTTAAAGCACTGAAGGGATGCTGCGTAGGTGCAGGGAGTTTTCCCCCTGCTAATGGGAGCCTATCTGCATTTTCTCTGCCTGTGTCTGCTATGCTGGACACTGGCAAGGAAAATGAGTGACACTAGTACCACCCTGGTTCCCCCCTCAGGAGGGTGATACAGCCCTCACTGTGATCTGGTGGTCCCTTGATGGTTGGGCCAACAGTCCAGTGGTTTACACCTTCAGAAGCTCTGCTGATATCAACCTTGTTCTTACGACAACTCTTACTAGAGAGGAAAAGCATGGAATTGGTGGGGTGGGAGCATTGCTGCAAATTGGTCAAAGCTCTAAACGAGGTATTCATTGTTACTGTCCTTGGACTTTCCCCCCTGGATGTCTCTGGTTAAAATATCAGGCATTCAAGCTGTATCCAGTAATGCTGTATGTGATATTTGGTGAGTATTAGGTGCAATATTCCTAAACTAGAAAGAGAGAAGCTTGTTTTGGAAATAAATTAATTAATTAAACACTTTGGAAAACATTTTTATGAGAGGTTGTGTGGCAAAAACCCTTCTGAATAGACTTGAGGCTATGAGAAGGAAAGTGTGGTCTTCAAGTTATGAAGATTACCTGTCAGTATTAGATTTTTTTTAATGTCAATCATCAGCATGTAAACATATGTTCCTCTTGTGCTTAGATAAGACAAGGAAGAGGATTTGTGAATTGGGTTGCTAACGGGCAGCTCCTTAAACAGCAAAGTATTTTACTAAGCCAGTGATACTCAAAGTACCGCCCTTCCGACCTTTACATGCGGGCTCATGGCCAACAGCAGCACTGTGCTGCTGTTTATTTGACTGGGCACTAACATTCAGAACAATAATAAACTAACAAGCAAGCTGTTACAAAGATGAATGCTGCGTAGACCAGGTGATGTAGATAAGTTCTCAGCTTTATTCACAGGATCACTTCTTTGTTACAGGTATAAGATATCACAAGTAAGATCCATTTAAGTGCCCCACCAGGATCAGGCTCTTCACTGCTCAGCCCATCCACACCAACTGATTCACCCTTCCAATCCAAACACAATCAACATTCCATCTGACCTCATCATAGGCTGAGCAGCAAAGGAGAGAACCTCTGTAGGGAGAGTGCATAAAGTAAAAGGTACGTAAAACACATCTCCCCCTTTATAATGATGGAAAACAATCAACATGTGTGAAGTTGATAAAACACACGTTCCAACAAAGGAGGATGCAATAATAACAAAATTATACATCACCCCCTTGCTATAATGATCATAACAACAAATGCATGGAAGTTGTCAAACATACAAATGAGGGCAAAGGAGAATGAATGAAATAACTAAGATGCTACACCCATCTCCCCTTCATAATGATCATAAACAACAAGAATGCAAGATAAATAAAAACATCCTTCAAAACCAATGGATACTATCTACATAACTCACGCCCCAAACTGCGGGCACAATAATGAGTAGCCAATGCACCACAAACTAAGGAACAAAACTGTGGCAGAACAGGGATCTACAACCCTCAACTACACAAACCAATGACAGAACAGGTCCACCCCAAAGAAATGGAATAAGACACTGCCCAAACCAAGACAGGGTAATAAAACCCCCAAAACACTCTAAAATCCAATATGGGTATCCCTTAACCCAAAGCAAACATATTATGGGTCTGCTTAAACCCAAGCAATACTATAATGGGAGAAAAGCAAACATATTATGAGTCTGCCAAACCTAAAGCAAATACATTAAGAAAATCTCCCAAACCCAACGTGCACAACGAAACTGCACAGTCTAAACACCTACTTGAGGCATTAACCTCATACAGGGTAACAACAAAACCAAAAAAAGGAAGCAACAAAAGAGGTAAACTTCCCTCGTGCGTACCCATAACACACAGTCCGAAAAAATACTAAGCGTGCATATCCTTAACGCACAGTCCAATACATACTGCACAAAAACCAGCCTCATAATAAAAGAAAACAATTTGCAAAATGAGGTACACAACACCACAATTAAATGAGAGAACAATACTCTCAAACTCATGTCACCCACAACCTAGAAAAGCGGCAGGACTGGGGACACAACATACTCCCCCTACTTCATACAGAAACAAGACTAGGAAAACAGTGTACTACTCTTTCTGCATACACCAATACACCAACCAAAACTTAAAATGAAACATCTACAGCACATAATGCAGGACTACTGATACTACACAACACACTTCCCCTTTTCCATACATAAACAACACTACAGATAAAACATACTCCTATCAGTGTACAAAAACAGGACCATATACAACATTCACTCATCCAGAAGCGTTATCTTATCAACCAGTTAAAGACAAAAAAGAGTACAGTTTATAGGCATAGAAAAGAATGTTATCATATCCAGAGTACAGCATGAAAACAATAAATGTAATACAGTTTAAAAAAAAATGCAATCCACAGAAAAGTTATACTAAAATATCTGGTTGACAAGGAGTGAAAACCTTGTAGAGTCATGTTTGTAGAGCTTCAGAAAATCTTGATGATCAATTCTCCATCCCAAAGTGAAATAATCATTCCCTACCAAGCTGAAATATCGATGTGCCACAAAACCACTAGATGGCACTGTTGATCCGTTTCCAAAATAACCAATGTTGCTCCAACGAAACTCCGAATGAGTTCTGCCACGCACGCACACAAAGCCCTCGACGAACTTGGACCTGACTGCCTCAACACGCGCCTTTCCTTCTACACTCCCACCCGCCAACTGCGTTCGTCCAACCAAGCCCTCGCCGCTGTTCCCCGCATCCACAAAGCCACCATGGGGGGAAGATCCTTCTCCTACTTAGCGGCCAAAACCTGGAATTCCCTTCCCATCCACCTCCGCCTTACCCAAAACCACCTAGCCTTCAGAAAACAGCTTAAAACCTGGATATTCGATAAGTAAACCCCCCCCCCCCTGCTCCCCAAGCGCCTTGAGACCCTCTGGGTATGTAGTGCACTATATAAATTTTAACTTGAACTTGAACTTGCCATATCGCTGCTGCTGGAAAGATACCACCGAAAAACTTGAGGAAACGAAAATGTCCCGGAGAATACCGTAGCCATAGCGCATCACCGAAAAAATCCAATCTAAAAAGGAGGCACGTAAGTGACGGCGCGTCGGGTGGTTCTCGGCGTATTATCGCATGTAGATTACGTAGCAAAGCGCACTGCCTAGCGCTCAGTCTTGAATGTCTCGAGGATCCATGGAGAGACAGGTTAGTGCGCACGCTATGCACTTCAATTCAAAACGGTTAACCGTCACCGTAACAAAATTGAGAAAGGTATTCAAAGTCACAGAGTGTGAAATAACAAAAAGTACATTGAAATATGTCAGGCACTGCAAATCAAACACTTGAGAAGTTTTACTTTTCCTTCCGACTTGGACAGAAAGTCAAATAGTCAATTGTGCCTTCAAATCAACAGGCGATGCAACCCAACACTTGACTCTTTTTACTTTTTTCTTTTCCGATTTGAACAGAGTCAAATAGTCAATATTTCACTTTCCAAGATTAACACAGTGAATCAGATACCGGACGCGAACCGCTTGCAGATCCGATACAGTGAGGCAGGCCAGAAATGAAAACCACACGCTCTTTTCTATTGTGTACTGGGCTCAAATTTTCACGTCGCTCCCTTTCCTCTGGAGCAGCAGGGAGCACACTCTCAGCATTAAACACAGCAACCTCTCTCGAAACAGCTTGTAGTAAATTATAGCAGACCAATGTTGTTAAATAAAGTCAGTGAAACACAAACTGGCACTTAAAGAAAAGGGCGACCGATGACAGGGTCACTGGTGGGGCATTTGGGTGCCTAGTTTCTTCAAATCTGCAAGTTGTAATTCACTTACTTGAAGTTCCTTTAGTTCTTATATTCTTCTAAATCCAAAAGTCAATTTCAGTAGCACGCATGTTCTTTAAATTGTCGCCAGTGTTACAAAGATAAATGCTGCGTAGACCAGGTGATGTAGATAAGTTCTCAGCTTTATTCACAGTATCACTTCTTTGTTACAGGTATAAGATATCACAAGTAAGATCCATTTACGTGCCCCACCAGGAGCAGGCTCTTCACTGCTCAGCCCATCCACACCAACTGATTCATTCTTCCAATCCAAACACAATCAACATTCCGTCTGACCTCATCATAGGCTGAGCAGCAAAGGAGAGAACCTCTTTAGGGAGAGTGCATAAAGTAAAAGGTACATTACGACACAAGCATTTATTGAAAGGTTAACTGAAGTTAAAGAAAGGATGTTAGTGAGGTGTCCTGCTGTCCTGCTCCACCTAACCTCAGGAACACCTTTATTTTTAAAGACATCTTGTATAAATATGATAAAGACTCTTTAAAATTTATAAAAGTGTATTTCATTAACCCCTTCGGCGCTGAACGTAACGTGCCCTATGCTGATGACGAGCTGGGCTCGTCATGTAACGCGGGTTTTTCAAAATCGCAGCGCGCAGCGGGAAAACCGCTAGCGCGCATGCGGTTAATATGCAGGAGCGTTTCACCCTAGTACATCAGATCATATCACTGCATTGCGAGCCATTTTTTTTTAAAGCAAATGTTTTCAAAATTAATTTAGAAACATTTCAGTTTTCCCCACCCTGACAACAATGCCATAGTATATTAAGAGGCAAATCAGTTGTCATGGGCACCCTGTGGGTGACCTGGGTTACTAATAATCATAGTTTATTATATCTTCTACAAGAGACAGTTTTGCACAGTGCTCATCCTCAACTCATTTATTTCAATTTCCATTTATATGTGATCATGAGGAAAAATTAGACAAAGTTAAAAAAACAATTGCATAGGATCACACAATTTGGTAAAGTGAGAAAGCCAGGATTGATCCCAGTTTTTTGGTTTCACATTCCCTTTGCCCAGCTTACACCCCCCTAAACATCCCGGCCCCTACAGCCAACCTGCTGGTAGACAGACCACAGGCCAACATTTGTTGCCCCTGGTAAACTGTTTGCTTGTACCCATGCCCTAAACTCAAGTGATGATAATAATAAAAAGACTATGACGAGGCATTGCCCAAACAATTTGCCTCAAAATGAGAGTGTTTTTATTGGATGATTATTAGGGGATGACAAAACTTAGTGCTGCCTACAGTGGATTCAGGAGAGCCGAGTTCCAATCTTGGTTTACAAATAAAACTTATGGTTTGTACTTTTGTTCCCCCACGCCCAGGAAAATCATCTCAAATAAGGAATCTGGTCCATTTCATTGTAATCTTTGTAATGTATGAGAATTGTTCAGTCGACACCAAATCTATGCGAGTTAAAAAAAAATCTATTTCATACTAGCCACCTGAACTATTTGGATTTCCTGAACATTTGCTATAGTGTTCTAACTACCAATGAAACTGGTTGAGGTCTCTGTGAATGTTAGCAGAGGGCAAGACATGGCCTAGTTAAAAGAAAAATAAGTGATGTGTAAGGCCACTCAACATAGCGTTTATTGTAAACAGTTTCTGAATTCAGGCTCAGCTGGAGCATCTGTAACTTAACATAGAATTTGTTTGACAAATGCAATGATGTAAATTCACATTCTTTATGTGGACGCTAGAAACAGACAGTTTCCTTCATCAAGCAATAGTCTGATCATGGTCACTTTCGGCATCACACCAACAAAATGGAAATATACCACAACATGGCTGCAACCAGGGCTTCCACATAGCATTATACATAGAGAGCTGCTGAGGAACAGGCATTATGGTCTTCTGATGGTCCGCTACGGCCTCGTCAATTCTTGTTATTAGCTCGAGGAAACGAGGCTCAGTATCTCCAGAAATGGGTTTAGCCTCAGAGGGATCTTTGGACAGGTCATAGAGCAATGGAGGGTAGTGATGGGCTACTAAGGGCCCATCACATTGGCACAACATTACATCAAAACAGCCAATGCCCCCTTCTGGGTGAAATATTGGAGTGATATAATGAGCCTTCCATATTGCACCACCTGTGGTAAAAAATAGAGATATTCAATCTTTTAAAAATGGTATTCATCCGTAACTCACAAGATAACCATTACAAAGCAAGATGGTGAATACATAGGTTAAAATGGCACGCTTCAGACTATTCATCATCATATTAATACTTTCATTTGGTTTATTTGAAAATTAACCACACAGAAGCAATAAATATACAATCACATCAATACATAACATCTAACAATGCCAAATACACTGATTAAGGCCACTAGAAGAATATCATTCAAAATAATGAATACAACAATCCAAATTAGGAGAGGTAACAATTCATTTATAATTTGAATTTAATGGGCTCTTTCAGAAAGCCAGCCACAGAAAAGCAAATATGCTCTGTAGATAATTGTTGAAATGATAAGGCTGGTCTTAATTGAAATGTAAACACCTTAAATGTAGAAATACAAATCTGGCCCTCAAAGGAGCACATCATCTACAAAACGAAATGTAAAGTGCATAATGTCCAGTGCCGAGGTTGAATCACTCCCACAAGATGGCAGTCTCTCAACCTTATGCCATCGATGTATGATGTTACCACGTGATCAAAATGATTGTGGTACATTACATCGCTGCTTTTACAACGCAAGTCATTACCATGACTTGCGCTGTAGGGTGCTGGACTTAGGAATAGTATGATTTACTATTCCAACTCCATCCTACATACAGTAGGGAAGGTATTGGAATAGTAAATCACATTATTCCTTAGTAGAGAGCGCCCTCCAGTGCAAGTCGTGGTAACAACTTTTTTTGTAAAAGCAGTTATGTGAATGTACTGCGGTATTTTGACCACGTTGTTAAGGTCGTTTCCCATGCCATCTTCTCGGCACCGCAAGCAAGCAGTATAACACGCTTAACCTAAATCTAGGCAAGAGATATTGAGCACCGTGACCAGATATGGCTCCTTCTATGGGGTAGATTTCACAAAAAGCATGAGCAGTAGGTTTAACTAATTGCTTCAGCTCCCTCATGTCTTTCCTGTAAGCATAACAAATAAATTAAGTTAATTTCTAATGTGCTCTAGTAATACTATTGGTTTTATTATATAGACGTGGTCTCCCAAGTGCACAAAACCATGATTTGACATCTATTTAATCCTGTGACCCGCATCCGACTGAAAGCAGCCTCTTCTAATAATCTTATTAATGGATGATCCACTCGGTACCCAACAGATAACCATCCAGAAGGGGACGAGTACACTGGAAATACATCTCATCCAGAGTCCCAAGGCAGTTATATTACCCAGAGTGATCTGGGGAGAGTCAGGAGACGCCTAAAGAAAACGGAGTTCTCCACTATTTGTGAAATAGATGGATCCTCATATCCCCAAATGTTGCTCCCATAAGCAGCGGCAGAAAGTCACTATACTTGATCAATTGTAATCATGATGGGAAGTGGCTTATTACTCAGCCTGGCGGTGAAATTGCAAACTGCTGAGATGGCACTAATCAGTGAGAATTTAATGGACCATGATCAGTCTATTGCTTTTAAACAGACATGTGCATTTAGGCCTCAATTCTAATGCAACATGGTTGATGGTTCAGCTATTGAGGAGATTGACCCTGGTTCGTCCCCTCAGCCGTCACCTACCCAGCCGGACATTGAGCACAGTTTCTCTCCGTCTCCCTGTTTCTGTCATCCCTCCCCCTCCCATAACAATTCTCTGTAACTCTGCCCTGCTATGGCTCCTTCCTCCCCTCCTTTCCTACGAATTCTCGCAACTTCTTTTTTGTTTACCTACCTTACTACGCTATTGTAACTGATGTAATTTGTAACGCAATGATCCTCTGGTAAAGCGCTCTGATACCTCTGGGTCCAGCCAGCACTATACACAACTTTTTAGATGTACCTTGTAATGCAACGATCCTCTGGTAAAGCGCTCTTATACCTCCGGGTCTAGCCAGCGCTATATAAAACTTTTCAAATCAAATGAACTGAAAACTGTTTTTCCTGAACGCTGAGACCTTAGCAACATGGCTGATGCCCGGTGGAGTGGCGATTGGCCCTGGTTTCCCCCTCAACCGTCACCTACCCAGCCGGACATTGGGCACAGTTCTTCCTTGTCTCCTTGCTATGACTCGTTCCTTCCTTCTCTCCTACAAATTCTCGCAACATTATTTGTGTGTACTGTACCTTACTATGCTCTTGTAACTGATGTAATTTTTAACGCAACAATCCTAAATTTAAAGCGCTTTGATACCCTCTGGGGTCAAGTTTGAGCTATTGAAAACTTTATATAAATGAATAAATGAAGAAATCCTCTTATGAGATTAATCCCGCACTCGATATGTGCAACGTACTAGTGATTTTAGTCCTAGTAGTCTGAGAAAGTAACTAAAGAAAGTGATTCTTCCTTGCTGAAAACAGGTTCCTGAGACATTACCAACCTCCCCCAAAGCACCCCGGTTCTCACTTTGTTACAAGATCTGGGCAGGAAAGAGATAGCAGACTAAGCAAGTCTTCGTCCTATCTTGTATTGGCACAGATTATGGTGTACGGCAGAACTGTCAGCATATGCTGCTGGGCTCAGGGATGTAATCGCATCAGATCAGTTTAAAAAGATCAGCTGGCTGAGAGCGGTCAGAGTTTCTTTTGCCAGTATCGGCCTGTCAGAATTGTGGGAAAACCCATCATGTTGCAGATTCCCCCCGAAAGAGATCATAAAAGAAAGATATTGGGAAGTGGCATACCTCAATAAGCACAGAGAGAGCGACAGCTCATTATCTGGGGCTTTCCTAACAATAAAACCATGGCCTAGTCTGGAACAGTACTGGATGCTATTTCCAAACCTTTCGATTGGAAGTTGTACTTCCAATCAGGGGCGTCACTAGGGGGTGCGGGGGGTGCGGACCGCACCGGGTGTCCCCCCATCTGGGGTGACACCAATCTAGTTAGTTAAGGGCTGCTTTAGTGCAAGTGCACGGTGCGCTGTGCACAGTTGCGCACCTGCTTAAAACAAATTAAAAAACGGCTACTACTGCAGTCAGTGCAGCACTCATAGCAGCAGCACGTCGCCACGCACGCACCAGATGCATGTGATGATGCTGGTCACTGGTGCGATGCGTATGCGTGGCATACGCAGTTTGTGGGACCCAGGGCCGTCAATCTCTTTAGCGCTACCAATGACGGCCGTGGGACAGCCCCCGCGCGCGGGTGTGCGCTCCTGCTTTGATGCGTTAGCGCGGTCACACGCCCGCCAGGGAGGAGACGAGACCAACGGCAGCGCAGGGGAGTGCGTGTGTCGTGCTACTAGAATAAAGAAATAATTCAAACCGAGGACATCACACCACGGCACGGGCACCATCTTCTGTTCGTTGATATCGCGAGCACCGTCGTGGTCTGAGGTCTCTCCGCGGCACGTCTGTTTACTTTGAAGAGACTTTCTAATAGTTTGCCCATGCGTGTGCTTCATGGAGTTTGCGTCGGTGCCTTCTTGTTCTTCGCAGCTCGCGGCGCTTTATGTGTTTACAGTGCATGCCAAGGGAGCGCTTTGTTCGCTGCTACGAATGCGTGCATGCGCCCTGGAGCATTATGGTGCCAACTTTCTGAGGAGAGTAAGAACTTAGAAGGGTTAGGGAGCGTACAGTGGCTAGGAAACACTCTGCCCCAAGGAGAAGGCCCCACCCCCTGTCAGCAGAGGAACACATGGAAATGATAGTGCTGCCTGTGTACTCGTGAGAGGTATGAAGCGCTTTGTAAATTATATAGCGCAATTAGAAGGCGTATTAAGCTGGAGCACCGAATGCTGACAAATGCGTGCATTTCTGCAAACAAAATGTAATTGCCATAAGTCAAAATGGCATTTTTTTGGTAGTCCCCACACAAATGGCTCACACCTAATGATGATGTGTGCGTAAAATGCATTATATTTTTATGGTAATCATGTATAACTGTGTTGAGTTCCAATTTGTAATAATTCTACAACTGTGTAAAACTGAAGGAAGTAAAATAAAATATGTGTTCTAATTATCCTTAACTACGTTTTTCCTTATTTGTTTCTCTTAAATGCCAACCCTTCCTTCCTTTATACATTGAATGGTGTACTTTTTGTGCTTTATGAACACATTACAAAAAGTCTACACAGCTATGTAAGTGTGCCAAGGGCAATCTGTGCCTTTGCATCGGATCCCATTCAGGAGGCCACATGGCAAGCAGAGGCTAACTGGGCCTGAGATATGGGGGTGGGGTCTTTTGACTCTGATATCCCAGGGTGAGTCTGTTGGATTTAAAAATGGGCCAAAAACAACCCCTTCACCCTTAACTTTCAGTGGTGGCCATGGTGAGCAGTGACAGGCTTTTTAGGGAGGTAGTGTCCTGGTGCTCAAGATCAGAGTTTGCTTGTTTCCAGTCCATGGAAGACATGGCTTGGCAGTTCGGGCTGGACTGCTCCCATGAGGCACAGGGTCAGACTGATTTGCATATGGCCATGTCTGAACTGGGGTGGTGGAGTGAGCTAAAGTATGGCGATGGATTAAACCCAGGTCAGTTGACTGGGGGTGAGTGTTTGATTTGCTCAAACGCTCGGTCCATCATCCCCTTTGGTATTGCCAAGATCAGAGTTAAGCAATCAAACAGCAGCACAATAACAGATTGTCCAACCCAGTGCTTTACTATAGAAAAGAAAAGCACTTATTTACACATACCTAAAACGGAAGACTACTCACAAAATTCTATCAGACAAAGCTATGGGTCTTGTGCTAGGGCTACTGCAACTTTGGATGCGGCGTACCCCTTCCACCACCCCCTTTGGTATTGCTTTGTTCACCCTAAGTTGGCAGGAAATGCCCAGACGTGGGTCCCTTGCTCACTTTGCCACTGGACTCAAGCTAGCCTCCATCATCCCCTTTGGTATCGCCTTGTACCTCTTCCTTTTACACAGGTGTCCCTCCTCTGGTAAGGCTAGGACGGTTCCCTTTTGGGTTTGAGTGTCTACGCAGTACAAACCAAGGCTCAGGTGCTGATTGCTCCTGTTCATCATATCCAGCACTCAGTTTGGTACAACGCCACTTCAAAGTCTCACAAATTGCAGTACTCCCTTTTTAAAACACAGGCAGCAAGGAACCATCAGACCAGTACAAAGCATCTTCACTCTCTCCTTTTCTGGAATGACATGCACTGTTCACTGGAGCATCCTTTGTCAGTCCAGGCAGGTCCCTGGTAGAGATGACACAGGTGGCTGCAGCCTGAGGTCCTGTGGCATGGACACAGGTGTTTAGAGTCACAGGGGTTCCAGAGGATGTGTCAGATCCCACTCAGCTTCTGCCTTGCTTCCAGGTCATGTGGCAATAGGCTGCAGGTGGGCCACACCACCTAAAAGGTAGGATCGCAGCAGGACAATCGACAGTTGCTGGCACACTTCTTGATCATGGCATCAAGGGCCGCAATGGGCAAATTCTTCATCATTTGGCAGAGTAAGCTGCCGCTGCACTTTTTGGCACAACGGTGAGAACAGCCAACATTTGCTTTTCTTGGCACAGCGTCAAGCTCAGCTGCAAATCCAAAATTCCGGCCCATAACCCTAGTACCAGAGAGACTGGCACCCACCACTCCTGAAGCTAACAGATTACTCCTTTCCGTCTTTCTTCTCCTGGCTGCTCTGGGGGTCTCTCGCTTTCTGACTGTTAATAGACAGTCACGCCTACTGCTATGTTGAAAGACTCTTTTCCCATCGCAGCAGCCAGGGTAAATTTAGGCCCTTCAGGTCAGATGAACAGCTTCTTTCAGCAAGACAAAACGTTAGTTAATGTGCCCTCACCTCTGGGAAACCATCTGTCAGGCACACACCAGCTGTGATTACACAGCGCACCTTACAGTACTAGGCGGAGCGCTCCCTTCCTTGGTCACAGAGAACTTGGAACTGGAACAACAGGTGCGCAGGTGCCTCTCAATTATATTCAGCCAAAGCAGACAGGGAACATGGATCCACTGTCTACATTTTCAGAACTGGATTGTGGGGGGGTTCTTTTACAAGTATTCTTTCCATTTTGCACTCCAGATATATTCTTTGGGGCAGATTTATGATGACTGGCGCATCCCCAGGGATGCGCCAGTCATCCTGCGCCGCTGCTCCGCCACCCATGGTGCGCCGCATTTACAATGCGCGCACCATGGGGCAAAAACGGCACAGATGCATGACGCATCTGTGCCGTAAAGGTGGCGCATTGCTGGAGCTGCGTCGCAAGCGCGACGCAGCTCCAGCAAGGCTCGAGGGTGCTCCATTTCCACAATGCTGCGTCAAAACCTACGCCTGCTTCAAGCAGGCACAGGGTTTTGACGCAGCATTGTCCTGAAAGTGACTGAGTTAAATCTCATAGATTTCACTCAGCCACTTTTAGGAGGCGTTCCTGTGCAGGAACGCCCCCCCCTGCGCAGGAACGCCTCCTTATGGCGCAGGGCTTTACAACGTGACGCATCTCCTTGATGCGTCACGTTGTAAATAGGGCGCATTGTTTGCGCCGCCATTGCGTCAAATAAAGTGACGCACCGGCGGCGCAAGCCCTTCATAAATCTGCCCCTTTGTGTATATTGATGCACCTCACAGCAGGTTAGTCTCTAGACTAGAGTACACAGTCAAGTCAGTCAAAAAAAGTCTTTATTTCGATATTTCATCATAAAAGACATACTACACAATTCATCATTCATATACACTAATTCCCATATCCCATAAAAGTGGAAATAATGGACACTAATTCGAATATCCTTGCTGTGCAATATGCAATTGAAATATACTAGTGTGTACCATAAATAAAACAATAAATAAGTATACACTAAGATCAAGTTAAAAATTCTATTAGAAAAGCATGTACAAAGACTTGACACATGATAAAAACAGTAAAAACACTTGTAAAACAATGGGACGCTCCCCTATATCATCTGGCCTATGCCCATTCCAGTTCATAAGAAAGAAACCTCCATCAAGCTGGGGAGCCTTTTGTTTATTGGGAATTAGTATTCCTAGATCGTAGGTTCCAGGCCCAAATAATATATTTAGCAACCCCGGTTATCACCAATATAGAGGTGTCGGACTTCAGAATTCTACTTGCTATCAGCGCAGAGCGTGTTCCCAGTACCCTACAGACTGGGCGTAACCACTTCTGTCTAGGGGCAAGATACACGGGGCAAGCAAAAAGAAAATGGTCAACTGTTTCTACCTGCTCTGTACAAAAGGGGCAGTAACCACTGCCACTGTTGACCCAAGACATTGTCAAGCCACGTAGTGGTAGCGTGCCAACCCTAAACTGTCGGAAAAGCCTACGGTCCAGTGGCCTAGTAATTGTGTCCCAATAAACTTCGAGGAGACAGTCATCCTTAACTGACACAAAAGTTGCCGTAAGCAAACTACCGGTCAATGTGGCATGTTTTTGGAAACAGCCCCTTCCCAGTATAAATCTCTCATAAGCCTTTTCGAGGAAAAGATGGCTGTATCCGGGTTGGACCATAACTCCCCCATCCCCATACCGGTCAAAATTATTCTAAGGTCTTACAGCCAGGCAATACTGTGGGAGCCCCTAACGCCTTTAACTTCTAGCAGGGCTTTAGCATATAGGGACAGTTCGGGCGTGGTCCACAGGCGTCGCCAAAACGCCAGTGGTCTGTATCGCACAATGTCCTCAACAGGCTGACAACCTAAGTCATATAGAAGGGGAATACGTGGAGTTGACTGCGGTAGGCCCACAGCTGCCCTGAGGAATTTGTTTTGGGCCACCTTTAAGGTATCCAAGTTACTAAAACCCCAGAGCTCAGCGCCATACAACAAAGCTGGCACGATTTTGGAGCCATAAATCTTAATGAGGGGGGGTCATAGGTTTGGTTAGGGAGCACCTATGCTCTTTAAGAAGAGCTCCTCCTAATTGAGCATGCTTTAGGGTTAATAGATCTAACTGAGGTTTCCAGCCTAGATTATCACTGAAGGTGATGCCAAGGTAAGTAAAAACCGAAGTCTGCTCAAGGGTAGCACCTCCCATGGTAACCCTTGCTTTAATTGGTCTGTTCCCACGAAAGACCATAAATTTGGTCTTCCCCACATTTACCTCTAACTCATGTTCACGGCAGAACAACTCAAAGCGAGACAGAGCTAACTGAAGCCCCTGCCTCGTTTTGGATATTAAAAGCCTATCGTCCGCAAACATGAGTAAGGGGATTTTCATGCCAGCGAGGGACGGAGCATCAGTAGGGTGGTTAGAGAAGTAATTTATGACCCCATTAATAAACAGGGAAAAAAGGGTAGGGGCCAATACACACCCTTGTCTGACACCCTTGGAGACCTCGAATCTGTCAGTCACCTCCCCTGGCTTACCCCAGCGGACCTGGGCGTATGTATGAGCATGTAAATTAACCAGAAACCTCACCAGTTCCACAGGCATTCCCAGCTTTAGAAGGCACTCCCATAACTTTGCCCTTGGCACAAGGTCAAATGCAGACCTTAAGTCCACAAAGGCAGCGTAAATCGTGCCACCCCCAAGGAAAACTTCCTTCCAGTATAACATCACGAACCTAAAGGCTTGGTCTGGGGTCCCAATATGGGTCCGAAAACCCGCCTGTAATGGGGTTAAGATGTCAAAATCTGACATCCAGTTCTGGATACGTCCCAAGACTAGGCGGGCTATTATTTTTTGTACCGCATCTATAAGGCTGATCGGCCGATAGTTGGCCGGGGCTGAGCGGTCACCTTTCTTGTAAATCGGCAATATCTCAGCCCCGAGCCAAGAATCGGGGACCAGTGCACCATTAGAAACAGCGTTGGCTAAGGTGGTTAGATAGGGGACCCACAGATCTTGTTCCTGTTTAAAGAGGTCCGCAGGGATGCAGTCAGGGCCCGGGGCCTTACCACTCGGGATAGATTTCATAATAGACTTAACCTCCGAGTACACACAACAAAGGCAACAAGAGGAGCTTTCTGCACAGTCCAAAGCAAGGGGGGAAGGGGTGCGCCCCGTGCAGCATTAGTTGTGGGGGCGGCAGCCTCCCCCCACTCTCACCTGCCGTCTCGGTGTGGCAATCACCCCCCCTGCTTTTCAATTGCCCAAGAGGGGCAGCAAACGCAAAAAAATCCTGCCAGCACCCTACGCCTCCAGCTCTTTGGTGCGGCCGCAGTGGGGCAGCAAACAAGGGGACCGCCACAGGTGGCCAAAGTTCTTGCAATGTCACTGTTTCTGCACCTAGCATTCATCAGTCACACTGAATTGTCAACAGGGACAATCAAAAGCCTTGTCTCACCCCTTCAAATTTGGGACTCACTGACTTCTTCTTGCTGGGTCCGGACTCAGAGGCAGTCGGTGAGAGAGCAATAAAATCCAGTTAGCATTTATTTATAAATTAATATGAATCATGAACTAAGTTAAAAATGTGGAAGTGCAGTGGCACACAAATGAATCAGATTCAGTAAAAACACGGCCCTCTTTGGGTGGGTCTAGTGCACCTGGCTAAAGCTTTCTTCCTTCCTTGGGCAGTCACGATAGGCCCTGGGGACTGCGGTAATGGCATTTTGTTTGTTTTTTGATACTTGCACAAGTGCCACCATTACCTATGTAACGTTTGTTCTTGTGCTTGAGTGTCTACCATATATTGCAGTATTATACCTCTTCTATTTGTACTTTGTTTTCTCTCGAGCAGACTTCACTTTAAACTAGTTTTTCGGGATTAGACACCTGGTGCAGAGATCTTTGTGTACCCAACAAATTCCAAAGCATTGTAGCTGTAAGATAACTTTGGTGGTGAATACACTTGCTGGCGAGACCTGTGTGCAGTCTAGTTACAGGCTTGACTCATACAAAGTATAAAGAGTTAATGTCCCAGCTGCAAAGTGAATCATGCACCATGCAGGTCACAGATTTGTATTTTACGTAGGAAGCTCAGCGAGTTACTGCTTTCATTGCAGACATTCTTGAGTGAGATAGGTCTCAGGTTACCATCCTTGTAATATACCTTAATGAATTATGAACCATCTTTAAGGAATTGCATGCTAACTGCAAGGTATAAGTTTAGAAACAGTGCTTTTTGCTCAGTATTTCATTATTCACATTTTTTCACAAAAGTGTTCCTTTAGTAATAAAGATGCATTAGTAATTGCTTTTATGGGAGGTCCATGCGGTAAGTCGTGAGGGGGGTGACACCATGAGTTACCCGCACTGGGTGACACCAACTCTAGTGACGCCACTGCTTCCAATTCAGAGTGTGAACCCTACCAGTAAGAGAATATGCAGCTAAGTGGGCTAAGTTAGGAAACTGCAAGTGTCCATTCTGCAACGTAGTGGATGAGTTCTATGCCCACGTTTTGTTTGTCTGCCCTGCCTACACAGGTCCCAGGAAGGTGTGCCTGTCTCCAATTTGTAGAAACCTGGGCACCAGAACATGTAGTATTGCTTTAAGAATATAGTGTAGCGACACATCGCCATGTATCATAATAGCAGTAGCCAAGTTCCTTAGCTGATGTGGATAATTAGATCATGTACTGTAGATGTTATATGAAAACCTGCCAGGTTTCAATTATCTGTGTGTTACCGAAATATCTCTATGGCGTTGTTTGAACTTAAGATGTTTTAGCTATTTATTTATTATAGATCTTAATTAACTGTTGTGTCACGCTCCTTCTGAAAACGTTTGAAATGTTTTTAACTGGATCATGTGTTTTGTATGCAATTCTAAATTTTAACATTATGGATTAATGCATTTTAGCCTTTTTTAATGTGTGAAAAATCACTGTTTTATCTGTGACTGGCTTTTATGACAAAACTGTCTAATAAAGTTTTTTGGGATTGGATTGGATTCTTCCATGTGTGCCCTGAGTGTAAATAAAATGTCTGTGAATTGAGCCTGGTAGTAGGTGCCCCTCCTTTTTGCCTGTTTGCACACAGGCGGAGTTTTTTTTGTTTTGTTTTTTAAACAGCAATAGGTTATTCAAGCACATGTGCTTTGTTGGTCTCTGTGTACACCCATACAAGCTATACGTTTTTTCCCCCCACCACATTCTGGTTATGTATTGACGCAAACCCACATCATTATCCTATTGCAGCATGATCAAATAACGAAAAAACGGATATATGTACATTTTCTAAATACATTTTCTCATTATTTTATTGCATATGAAAGGCTGGCTTAGGGTACCTGTCTTTTGGTTGTGGTTATGACCCTTGGGCTATATGGAAACATACCACACTCACATATCATCCAAGCATCCTAAGGTTTCTAGAACTTGGTGCATTACCTTCCTCACTGATTTGTTGGCAAGGAGATTGCTGTGAAAATGAAATTATTTTTAGCATTTGTTTTCAATCGCTTTCTCAGCCAGTTTCCCTTCCACAGGAACACAACTTGCTAAGGCTTGACCCATATCTGCATTCCCCTTGATATCCAAGTGTGGAGGTACCATATAGACATACATTTTCAAAGCTGTGAGTCAATATCCAAACACGTGACACAAGGTAATGTGTCTGATGGAGAAGCTTTCATAGGCATTTCTGCAGTATTTGAGCCCATGGTCGCCCACCTACCCCAGATATTTGTCATAAAGTAGCTACAGAGGGAAATCTGGGATGAAGCAGCTTGTATGATCCTCAGCTCGTTTGATTAACAAGAATGCACTGAAAACGTCAAAGTTCAGGTACAAATATCATAAATTCCTCACATTCCAGTGACAGAAAATTGAAGAAATTCCAGCGAAAGTCCCACCATTCAATATTTCCACACTTCTGATAAAAACGTACCCCACATGTGTGTGGGCCTACGTCATGGGATAGGAATAGTCCAACAGCGTGAAGATACCATTGACAATGCACTGCATTCTTTGCTTTATGGAACGCCCACTAATGCATTTGAGGTATTTTATTAAATGATTTGATTGATTTTAATTATAGGTAGAGGGCTTTGATCTACAGCAAAATCGCATTGAATACATCAAACAGGGATACACCCCAATATAGGGAGTCGACCAAGTAGTTGTAGACAATGACTTTTAAACAATCACATGTATGAGGAAGCATCATGCCCTAGAGTTCCACCACTTACATTCCACTAGCCAAGACTGCACAAATGACCTCAGGCATTCCACTACGCAAGATCCAGTTGTTTCAATAGGTTTCACTACCACCTTTGAAAATGACATCACATGAAGGCAGACCTTAACCCCTTCGACGCTCATGACGAGCTCAGCTTGTCATGAGGTACGCCTGTCGTACGCTCATTACGAGCTCAGCTCGTCATGAACCGCTGGTTTTTAAAAAACTCAGTGTACGGCGGTAAAATGCGCCGCACGCATGAGGTTAATATTTGTGTTAGTCCTTAGCCCTCAACATTTCCTCCAACCCAAGGTGCCTGCCCGGGTGTCCTCAGTTTTGCCCGTGTATAGTCCCAGTTCTTTAAAAGGGCCTCCTTCCCTTCATATTTCCTGTGAAGATGTAGACCTTTGTTAAAATGTCATCTCACTTTACCCTGTCTAGGGTTTTCTCCTATTCCCTCTACCAGACCCTCTGGAACAAAATGTTTTCACCTGCTTTCGGATTATTTAGTAAATAATGAATGCAGGAAAGTACATATCTCTCATCTTAGTAGTCAATGAGGAGCTTCTCAAAAAGGGCGAGAGCTGTTCATGATCTGTTTTTCTCCCAGATTAGACTCACTGGGACTTCTCTGTTCCCGCAACTCTTTTCCTGAGCTTAATCTCCCTCTGGCTACAGCTCATACTCCCGTTATCCAGCGACCCGTAGCTATATTACCCTCCCCCAACAAGAGTTCTACCATCTCTAAATTTTCATTGAACTTCTTAAATACACGCTCGCTGGTTAAGCACCAGCTCAAAGATTTTTCAACTCCTTGATTCCGAGCAACCTGATCTTCTACTTATCAGCGAAACCTGGCTGAACGAAGAGTCCTCCCCGGATATCCTAGCAGCAGCCCCGTCAGGCTATTACATCCTTCAAGCCAATAGAGCCTTAGGCAAGCAGGGCGGTGGGGTTGCAGCGTTTATTAGACATCCTATTAGGTTCTCTGCTTTAGAAGCGACCAGAATCCCCCTGGTCGACTGTCTCATCCTTAGACTGGAATCTCCTATGGCATCACTCATGTGTGTTCTGGTATATCGGCCCCCTCAGTATATGCCCAACTTCCCATCCCTTTTCAGTGACATGCTATCCCAATTGGTCATTAACAACTCCAAAATTCTGATTGTTGGAGATTTTAATTATTGGCCCTCGGATGCTAGAGAAGGTGTTTGCTCCTCCACTTTCTCCGATTCCCTGACTGGCATTAATTTCTCCCAACATATTCACTCAGCCACACACATTAAGGGTCATATTCTCGACCAGGTCTGGACAATCTGGAGATCACTTGTCCTCTTATCCTTCCATGTCCCTGGTCGGATCATTTTATTATTTCTTTTACCTTTGCTATCACCTCCCATGTCAGCCGTACCCTAGAGGGCAATCCCCCAGCTAGGAATTGGAATAGGGCCGATCTTGAGGAACTTGTCACTCTCCTCAGAGCTTCTTCCCCCCCCTTGGGGTGCGATTCCCTAGACACTCAGGCATCTGATCTACGGTGTTGGCTCGAATCAGCTAGCGACATCGTGGCTCCCCTTAAACAAATTAGGCTAAAACGTCTTCACGATGCGCAAAGATGGTTCTCAGCAGAGCTTAAAGGGCAGAAACGCAAACTTAGACAGGCAGAGCGTTGCTGGCGGCGTGATTACGCCCCAGAAAAGAAGTTGGTATTTACATCCTTGCTCAAGGAATATAAGCTAGCAATTTTGCAAGCCAAAACTTCTTACTTTTCAAAAAAGATTCTGAACTCTGCCTCTAAGGTAAAGGACATTTTTTTCTATCGTAAACGAGCTCTCTCACCCAGACAGGATTACTCTGAAACCCCTCCCTTCCCAGGCACTCTGTGACTCCCTGAATTTGTTTTTATCAATAAAATTGCTAAAATCAAGAAGAGCATTTCTCGTATTCTCCCCCCGGCCCCTCTTACCACTGTGTCCATTTCTGCTAACCCCAACTCCCAGCGATTCACGCAGATACCTCTTATTTTAGAGGAGGAGTTCTTAGCCTTGTTAAACAAGGTGACCTCTGGCTCCCCTATGGACTGCTGCCCCCCTCATGTTCTGTGCAAGGCTTTCACTGCCTGCCCCATCCCCCTGATAATGCTCCTTAATAACTCACTTAAAGAGGGCTTGGTCCCTAGCGCGTTTAAAATTGCCGAAGTGGTGCCTATTCTTAAGAAGCCTAATGCTGATTCCTCGCTCATGAGCAATTTCCGTCCTATCTCTCTGCTCCCCTACCTCAGTAAAGTTCTTGAGGCTCATGTCACTTCCGCCTTGAGCTCCTTCATCGAGGGCTCGCAGTTCCTTGATCCCCAACAGGCTGGCTTTAGACCCTCCCACTCCACCGAGTCGGTCATTCTCTCGGTGATGGAAGAATTGCTGAGGGGTGCGGACCTTAACATCAGCCAGGCCTTGGTACTCCTGAATCTATCAGTGGCCTTCGACACGGTCGACCATGATATTCTGGTCGACCGTGTCGAGGAGGCCGGCATCCAGGGAGCGGCACTCAATTGGGTTCGCTCATTTTTGAGTGACCGTCACCAGGCTGTCCGCCTCTCCCAGTACACCGCGGCTAAGGTCAGGCTAACATGCGGCGTCCCGCAGGGCTCTTCCCTCTCCCCTCTTCTTTTTAATCTTTATCTTACCCCCTTGATTCGGTCCTTACGAGGAAGTAATGTCACTGCCTTCAATTATGCTGATGACATTCAGCTTATTTTTAACATTGACTCCTCGGACCAATCAATTGGTACTTTACAGTCCACTTTGCGTCACATTAGTGATTGGATGGGGGCTAACCACCTAAAACGTAACCCCGATAAGACCGAGTTGGTGCTTATCGGGGGTCTTTCCAATCCATGGACCTCCAATTTTTGGCCCTCTGACCTGGGTTCTCCCCCTTGCCCTGCCGACTCTGCCAAAAGCCTTGGAGTGACCATATCCAATGATCTATCGATGAAGCGCCAGATTTCCACCGTGGTGTCTTCTAGCTTTTTCCATCTGCGACAAATTCGGAAGATCTCTCGCTTCCTCACCACTGAGGCTCTCACCTTGGTTCTTTTGGCATTGGTTATGTCTAGAGTCGACTATGCCAATTCGCTGTATGTGGGCATCCCTGCCTACCAGCTGAATCGACTGCAGTTGGTTCAGAACCAGGCTGCACGATTGATTTTCCGCCAGCCCAGGCATCACCACGTTCGCCCCCTACTAAAGTCTTTACATTGGCTCCCTGTGGCTGAGCGTTGCAATTTTAAACTGGGCTGTATCATCTTTAAGGCCCTGGCTGGCCTTGGCCCTGCCTTTATTTCTTCTTCCCTCTGCCACTATGTCCCTTCCCGCCACCTCCGATCATCCCATCTTGCGTTGCTTAAAACTCCCACCTTCAAACGCAAGAAACATGGCGGGCTTCAAATCTCGTTCCTTTTGGAACGCGCTCCCGCTGGAGTTTAGGCTTACTTCTTCTTATACTCAGTTCAGGTCTCTACTGAAAACTCACTTGTTTCGCAAGAGCCACAATTAGGTTTTCTTTTTTTTCCGCTGCCTTTCTATCTATCCATTCATCGTTTCTGTTCCCTCTCTGCCGCCTAGCGCCAAGAAACCGCTGAGTGTAAGCGCGCTCTATAAGTTTTTTTACATAACATAACAGAGGTTGTTCAGCCTAGTGCAGGACTTGAAAGTATCTTGAATCTCTCAGGTTACTACAGGTTAGAGTCCACTTTGGCTTGTTAGAAGGATTTAGCCTCCGCTCAATAAGCCAGCCCACAATATTTAACAGCCCCTCTCTTTCCATGTTTGGAATGTTTGCCTAGAAACACCAGGTGTGAATTTTCCATTTCCCCACAGTGGTGTGAAAGGAAACGCATATGTTGGTAGGCATCTTCCTAGATATACAACACCCAAACTTCCCAGGGTGGTGCCTGCAAAGGAGGCAAAACATAGCCCGGTGTCTCTGTGTGCTTTCATGGTCCATTAGACCTCACAAAGTGACTGCTTAATGTGTGATCACTCGTACAGTAACCATGGTCTACTCAATTCGGTTGCTCAGGTCTAAGGCCAGGTAATATCTGGAAAACTTGGCACACCTAGTCCATCCTGTATTGTCCGCTTTTCGAATTGCGCCTCGCAAATTTTCACCCTTTAATTCTGCCATATAAACTTGCCAAGCACACTTTGCAGATTAGCTATGTATATCCTGTTTATTCACTAAGCTACTGTTTAAAAGGTAAACAGGATTTTAGGAATGATAGTAATTTTAAGGGTCTTTCTGTAATTTCAGTGATTTATATGGTCTCCCTACATTTATGTCCTTAGATTTTGCTAAGGATCTGATCGCAGAAGAGGAAACAATCCCCCTAAGTTCTTGATTGTTGTGTTTGGAGATTGAGACATTTATCCCAGCTGATTTGCATTAGGGGCAGCAGCAACGAGCTAACAGGGTCAGTTGAAGAAAGCAGTATGTCACCTACAAACACAGTGAGGTTGAACTTGTAGCCTCCCAGCTTGACACACTATTTGATTTGTCCCTAATCCACTATGTTATCGGTTCAAAGTTGAGTGTAAATAGGAGTAAGTGGAGTGTGAACCTCTGTCCTCTTCCTTTTTCTATCCATTGGAATAGCATGTTAGTCAGTGTAACACAAGCACTGGAGGCATGGTAACCTAGCACACCCTGCTAAAAAATCTTTCCCGAAAGTCGATCTTTCAGGAAGACCAGCATAAGTTTCCTATTCTTAATATCCTTAAGGTTCAACACTATTTTTGTATTGTCTCCCACCTACCTTCCAGGGGTAATACCTTCCGTGTCTGGGCACACTAAGTTCCTTATAACGGCTTGCATGCGGACTCATTATATTGGTTAGCATTTATGCATCTATATCAAGTAAAATATTCTGTCTATATAAAGCACTGTTAGAGGCCAATTTGTTAGGTTTAGGTGTGAGAGAGATGATGGATTCTGACATTGTTAAGGTTACCTTCCAAGCGCTTACTACCACTTAAAAAGAACTTCCCCATCTCTAAGTTCTTCAATATATCTATATGCTTGTTTTGTCCTGAGTAAATTCTCTAGAGGTAGCCCTGGCTTATTTTCTGAGTCAAAGTACAACATATCTAGCTTTGCTAAGAGGCAATTCACTATTTCCAATGCACTTATCTACCCCCTTACCCCATCATCTTCCTTTATAGTTTTTGGATTGTGTCCATTTGTAGGTGGCCTCCTCTTCTCTCAGTTTGCTCCTCCATTGTACTAAGAAGGATCCCCTAATTGTTTCAGTCGTCTTGCCTCTGCTTTGAAGTTGCCCCTCAGTACTGACTTTATAGCATCCCGTAGGGTTGCTGCACTAAGTTCTCCATTGTTGCGAAGTCGAATACACTTCTTTACACTTTGACTAGTCTTATTCATAAGCACTGGGTCACTCAATAGGGTGTGGATAAGGCATCACATCTATTCTGCCTCGTTTAGGGGAATGCTTGGGTCTTTCAAACTACCCAAAAGTGGTCCACAATCCAACAAAGTTATGGACCTCTGGGTCACCTCCTTTACCTCACACAGTAACCTTTTACCTAGGAGTATATGCTCTATTTAGGCACAACTCTTATGAGATGCTGGTAATGAGTAGAATAAATCTCCAGCATGTGTCTGAACAACCATCTGTCCTCTAAAGCAAATTTCTCTAATAAATTACTTGGTGGCTGAAATGACCATAGGTTCCCCACACTGGTTTAGTGTATTATTAACCTTCCCATTCATTATTATATTTAAATTACCCCCGATTGCAATACATCCAACTTCCTACCTCTCCTAAGAACTGGGATCTGTCCCTGATTAGGGCTGTAGATGGATTTGAGGATGAGCGGTCTGCCACCTTCTGTGCTTCTGACTGCCACCCATCTTTTCATCCAATCTTTCAGTTGCCCTTCTACTTGGAAGTTGAATGTGCAGTTCATCAGCATGCCTACTCCCACTGCATTCATAACTGATGAGGACTGGTGTGGTAAATGTTTGGATCTAAGGTGACTCTGATCGGTTGCCAGGAGATCGATCTCCTGAATGAACCCAATATCCATGTCTAATGGAGAGTTAAAGCAGTATTCTACCTGTTCTAGCATCTGACATTATATTTTGTGATAGTAAGTCTAAGCCTATGCTCTAACTATATGGGTATGCTCTAGGATATGGTGTTTTATGTTCCATCATGTCATTTACGGTATCAATTGCCCCCGTGGTATAGTAGTAGTAGTAGAAGTAGTCTTCTCGACTCTCCCCCAATATATAGTGCCCTCTCCTTAATCCAGTACTGAATTAGAATTTTAACAGTTAGCAATTCTCTAATGTCATTTGTGTAAAAGTCTATAAAAATCAGTATTTTGGATGATGACGCTCACAGTTGTGTACTATAATAAAAGAGTGGATATACTTGTGTTGGTCCGAGTTAGCCTGTCCTGCCACAGCGTTTATTCTTAGCAATGTAAGATTCTCTCACCACTTAAACTTCATTTGTTTAATTTCTTTTATATACCAGTTTAAGCATCTAACTGTTCCTGTTCTAGAAGGCCTTGTCTATGTCCATCTTCAGAGTCTGATGCATCTACTGTGGCCCTGGGCAGCTCTGAGTTGACTTTGAGGTTGTTCTAAAGCTGGTTAATAAATTGCATGTCCGTCTCATCCTGGGGCCCGGCTGCGTTGATTCAAACATCTTTGCTCTAATCTGTATTCCAACCAATCCGGCCATTGGTTTCACTTTTGTCCCTCTTCGTTGGACTTATTCTCTAGATGGTGAAGGATTCTGTGAGAAATTGTGTTGGCCACTGCTTGTCCTGCCAGTCGAAGATGATACTGAAGGTGTCCCCCATGTTTATCTGACTTCATGACTGATCAAGAATTATGTCACAGGTCTAAAGCTCTCTTTTTTTGTAATGTTTACCTTGTAGTCATGAGAAACTATAATTTGCTCCTTTAAAAGATCTTGAACTCTTTTACAGCCCCCTGCAAACACCTGCTCTATGTCCTTGAAATGGTGCCCCCTGCTAGTATATCCAGCAGTCTCACAATCCAGGGCTTTCCTATACCATCCTGTCAACTCTGAATTTGAATGAGCACTCCCCCGACCTCTCCAAGATGACCTCAAGAAGGCTCTGCACCTTTTTCTGGTCGAGCATCAGTGCGCAGGTGCTGTCTGCAAGACCTGCTATAATCACTCTACGGAGTGTAATTAGAGCTGCTGCTTGCCCTTGGTTAAAAATTCTATTGGTCTTGTTTCCAGGCTCTTTATAGGCCTGTGCTCCCGATATATCACTTCCGTTTGTAAGCGAGCAGCACCGGCCAACTACAGTTTCCTTTCACTGCAGGTTTTATCTTTTGTTTAGGAACAATTTTCTTTCTTTTTTTTTTTATTAAGTGCCCCATTCCGCGCTTTAAGTTTAATGGCGGCCACACCACTTTCTTTAGACGCAACTCGTCTAAAGAAAGGGACACAGCCACTATTAAAGCGAAAGCACGGAATCGGGCGCTTTTACAAAAAAAAATTGTGTCTGTCATTTAGAGAAGCTATTTTTTTTGTAAATTTGCCCTATGCCGCACTATGGTTTAATGGCTGCAGCACCCCTTTCATTAGAGGAGCCGCGTCTAAAGAAACTGAGTTGCCGGCCAAGGAAATAAGCATTATTTCATTGTAAATGCTTATTTTGTTTATTGTGTTTTTGGCTCTCTGACCACCCTCAGACAAAAATGAAGCATTTCCCAGTATTTGTAATGCTGGACACTGGATTATTTTCTCCTTTTCCGTGGCAGAGAGCAACCAAGGGAAGTCCATTTTCTTTGTTGCTAAGGCCGGATGAGCAGTGTTGTGTTTTCGCTGCTCTCCCTGCAGGTTGACTTCGCTGTGTGGCCCCACTCCCACCCGTAGTGCCAGAGGCAGCCCTGCTCACCATGAGCTGAGTTTTTTGCTCAGTGAGGTGGGAAATGGGATCCCCAAGGAGGACCTTGCTACCACTTTCCTCTGCCAACAGGAGAGCGAGGTAGCAGGTATCCACAACGGGCATGCAGCGGGGAAGGAGTGGGGGCAGAGAGGAATCTGTTTCTGGGCTACAACTGGCAGTTATAGAATGCATATTTCTTGTTTTAATAATTAAACCAGTTCCATATTTACCGCCGTACTAATTTTCTTGTGCAAAACAGAAAAAAGAATAAAAGCAGTTTTTATAGCAGTCTGGCAAAGTAGCGTCAACAGCTTGGCACAACAGTGACATAGCTAGTGTGCCAAGGACCCTCGTGCAAGCTAGGAAATTGTTGCTTCCTTCCATCCGTCCCTACAACACCCTCCCATAACACTGCTTCCCACCCCCCCTTTGACTTAAACCTTCCATACGGTGAGCCGCTTCCAACCAGGTAAATGTAAATCCAGTACTTGTAAAGCACACAGCTACCAGGCGGCATCCCGGTGCTGGGATGTGGTTAGGAAGATTAAGCAACTATTGCCCAGAGTCACATGGTGCTGGGCTAATCTGCCGCCGGAGCCGAGGATTGAATCGCGAGCCCCAGCATCCAGTGTCAGTCACCCTGGCCGCTGTGCCACACCTTTGTTTATTCTGTTTTAAATGCTGCATGCCTTAACCCTTCAGTTGATCACACTCCAGGCTGAGCCGCATTATGTTTATGTGTTTTTTACGAAAGCTCTGCTGCAATGAGAGTGGGCATGGGGAACTAGAACTTTTTTCTATATAAATATTTAAGTATGCCTTTTGTTTCTCCCTCACGTTTGTTCATCTGCCTGCAACACAAAAGTGTGGTGACGCTCTAGTGTTTTGTGGGGTGGGCGTCGCGGACTGAAACGGAAGTGTGGCCATTTTAGAGTGCCGCGACTTTCGTGCCCGCCGGACGCTTTCCCCGGCGCTCGGAGAGATTAAAGAGTTGTTGCCCCACTTCAAGGCTCTGGAGCTTTATTGGGGGTATAAAGTTGATCTTCACAATGGCGACGAGGCATGGGATGGTCTGGCGGCTTGCAGAGCAGCGCGCTTGACACCGGACAGCCCACATCACTCGGAGAGCGGCAGAGGGATGAAAGGGTGCCCCACTAAAACGAAACTGGCCCCCCACAGCAGGAGCGCAGCACACGGGCGCAGGACCCGGCCCACCAGAAGATGCTTATGACTCCTGGCAATGGCTGGTAAGTGCCAGTTACCACGCTTACCACCCAGGAAGGGCAGGCACAGACGCAATAGAGGGGCCACAGGCAGCACAGAGAAAAGAGACCACTGCAGACACCAAAGAAGGCTGAATCTGGAGGAACAAGACAACCCTGTCCACGGCACCCACGGGAGGGAGAACAAAGGGGGTGGAGTAGTGCAAGGGCACAGGAGTGCGATATATCCCCAGAAGGTCCCCACCACAAGCAGAGTCAACCGAGGAAGGGGGATAAGCCAAAGTCCAGTACTCAAGATTCCAAACGCAGCCCTGGAAAGGAAGTCCTGTTCCTGCACAAGAAGGCAGACGGGAAGAGAGGCAAACACCGGGAAGCCCGCCAGGCATCGTCGCACAGCAGAACCCGGTCCAACGCAACGCAGGGAGAATGAGTGCACAATCATCCTCCCTCACCAACCTGGTCCCATTCTTACCTAAGAGAGGTGAACCAAAGATGCCATGGGAAGACTGGAAGAGGTATTTTCTGAATTATCTATCGGCCCTAGAGGAGGAGAGCGAAGATGTGTACTCGAGCTCCCGGAGGAAGAAAATACTCCTGCACAACCTAGGCCCGGAGGGAATCAGAGTATATGACAACCTAGTGAAGAAAACCAGGCCTCCCAGGGACACAGATGAGTTCCAACATGCGATCGAGGATTTAGACTTGCACTACCGACCCATGGTATGCGTGGCCATAGACAGATGCAATTTCTTCCAGAGGTAACAGGGTGGAGGAGAATCGATCGACGAGTATGTTGCAGCACTGCAGAAACTAGGAGGGACCTGTAGATTTGGAACGCTGCATGACGAACTGATCAGGGACCAGATCATAATGCATACATCCCACACGGCCATTCAAGAGAAGTTGTGGGTCATTGGTGACGCTCCTCTCAAAGAAGTATTAGCCTTCGTGAAGAAGGCGGAACTGTCAAAGAGGTTCGCGGAAGCAGTGAGGAAGGAGACTATCAGCAAAACAACAGTATGCAAAGTATCAGAAGGGAACAGACCAGCCAAGACCCAACAAGTAGGACCATCCAAAACACGGTTCCAGAAAGGATACCCTCAGAGAGCAGAGGGAATGCAAAGGCCTAAATGGAACAACAAGGAGAATTGTTACCGATGTGGAAGCCAAACAAATGCCGGCAACGACAAAGTCTGCCCAGCCTTCAGGGCCAAATGCTTGTACTGTGGTATTTTGGGTCCCTATGAAAAGGTGTGCAGACGCCGGCCCAGGAAGACAGAAGTGAAGTACGTAGCCCAAGATGGCGAAGACAAAGAAGAAACACAAGGGGAAGAAGAAGAAGAAGAGGAGGTATTGTGCATAGACGACCAAGTCCTGGGAATAAACTGCACGGGATCCAAGAAGCCGGTACTGAAAATGAGGATCGGCGGGGTAGAAATCGACATAGTGGCAGACTCAGGTTCCCTATACACGATAATTCAACGAACCGTGTGGGAAAGAGACTTACAAAACAAGACAAAGGCAAGCCTCACTTCCCCGGACATACGCTCAGTTACATACACAGGCGAACCCATACCCATGGGAAACATCCTTTACAACGCAACTTTTACTACGCAGTGCCTTTACGACGCAACTTTTACAACGCAAACCATTACAACGCATTGCGCTGGGGGGCGCTCTAGGATAGGGAATAGATTTAATTTACTATCCAACACCTTCCCTAGTGTCCACGGGGGACTGGAGTTGGAATAGTAAATTAAACTATTCACTATCCAGCACCCCAAAGCGCTATGCGTTGTAATGGTATGTGATGTAAAAACCGCGTTGTAAAAGCATGCGTGGTAAAAGTATGCGTTGTAACGTCATACATCCCATACCCATGGTAGGGTATTGACCTCTCACATTCAAATTTAAAGGGCGGACGGCTGGCGGCAAGCTGTACGTTACAGAGAAAGGACCTTCGGTCCTGGGATGGATTGATCAAGGCGCCCTAGGGTTTCAACTTAACCCTGGAGGAATCAACCAAGTCCTGATGACAGACACAGAACAAGAATACAAGGAAGACGCGTGGAATGAGAATACCCGGAGGTTTTCAAGGGAACCATAGGTCGGATGACCAAATTCATGCACAAAATACGCTTGAAGGATGGAGCACGTCCGGTGAGCCACAAGGTCCGCAACATTCCATTCCGAAGCAGGGAGGCGGTACAGGAAGAACTACTACGCCTGGAAAGGAGCGGAATTATTGAATCTATCGAGAGTGCCGAATAGCTTGCGCCACTCGTCGTCACGCTTAAACCCAATGGGAAAGTGCGTCTGTGTGTGGACCTAAGGGAACTGAACAAGAACATATGGGTGGATAAGTTACCGCTACCCCGGATCAATGAGATGCTATCGAAGACGAAAGGAATAAAGTGGTTCTCCACCGTAGATCTCTCATCCGCGTATCATCAAATTGCCTTACATCCTTCCTGCAGTCACCTAACATCTTTCATAACACCGTTCGGATGCTATAAGTTCCTGAGGATGCCGTTTGGACTAGCATCGGCAGCTGCGGTATTTAAAAAACGAATGCATAGACTGTTCCTTTCCTAGCCCCCTCCACAGACACTTCCAATAGGACTGAGAAACGTATCATGTTCATGGTGGGTCTATTGTGAGGGTGTTAAAGGGGGGAGATATGTGGTGACGCTCTAGTGTTTTGTGGGGCGGGCGCCGCGGACGGAAACGGAAGTGTGGCCATTTTAGAGTGCCGCGACTTTCGTGCCCGCCGGATGCTTTCCCCGGCGCTCGGAGAGATTAAACAGTTGTTGTCTCACTTCAAGGCTCTGGAGCTTTATTGGGGGTATAAAGTCGATCTTCACAAAAAGTTTACGAGCATTCACTAACATTTGGAAAAAAAACACCCACTTGGCACTAAAATGCTCATTGACCTACATGGTTTTGCTGCGCCGCGGATGAGACTTGCATTTGGAATGACAGAATAACAAATTAGGAGTTGGCCTAACGGCTAGGGCACTCGACCTCGGACCGGGAGGAACTGGGTCGGAGTCTCGGTAACGACGCCAAAACCTCCTGTGATTCTGGGCAAATCACTTAATCTCCCCGTGCCTAAAATGAAAGTAACTGGAAAACGTAAACATGTAACGTTACTAGAAAAATATGTAAAGCGCTCTGATACCTGATTCGGTTTGGGTCTAGTTCGCGCTATATAAAACTCTGCAAAAAAAAAAAAAAATGTTGTTTCCGCATGCTATCTCAGCAACACTTGTCTTTCAGGTCAGTGCCCTGAAAGCTGCTGTAACTCATGCTAAGACCCATTAGACATTGAGGGTTTCAAATCACCACTTGCAACTCCAAAGCAATGTGCTTGATTTTCTGTATTCAGCTGCATTAATGTGTCTGCATATTATATAAAACCGCGCTGCAGCTACACGTTTATTCTGTCTGCAATAAGTACGTCAAACATTTTCTGAGATTTCAGGTGGGAATTCTTTACAAGTGGATCTCAATTCTGTTTCATTTGAGGCAGCTATTTTATTTGACTTTTCTGGACTAAATAGTGGTGCAAGTATACCATAGAATATGTGTTAATACTGAATATTTTTACAGATTCTTATTAGCATTGTAACGTTATGTAATTGTTTCTAATTTGCGAATTACTTACTGCCTATCGCTAACGTGAACAAACATGGAGTATAATACATCCCAACACAATCCTGTTCTTTCCAGGTGTTATTTCAGTGAAACATGTTTTCCAAACAGTTTGTGTTGGCTTTGCCTATACTTTGGTAAAAGGAAATAATTGTGTCAGGGCTCTGTCACATGCTAATTTCTGAAACAAATAGTAGGCAGAAACCTCAAAATGTATTTTAACCATAGATTCCATTGCTAAAGAATATCTAACTGCCTAACTGTAGGTCTAGCGCATTTTTCAATTCAATTTATTTCCATATGGAACCACAGAATGTTGTGGTTCTGTCAGCTGATAATGTATCTTATTGTGAACCTGCAGTGTATACCCCTTCCGTGTAAACCAGGCACAATAACAAAGATCGAAGCACATTGTAGTTTACAAAATAGATCCACTGTGGCTCTGAATTAGTAGAGAGATTTATAGTTTCACTAATAATTGTTCTTTGTGTCTGATTAAGGTTACTATTATGGAGTAATTCTGTTTTAGTATTAAGTTGTGTTTATTTATGAGGGCCTAATAATGTGTTAACTTACTAAAGGGATTTCTTGTCCCTGGAGAAGAGTGGGAGTCAGTAATGCACAATATGTGCCTGATGCAAAATAAAATGTACTTTTGCAAGAGGTCTGTCCTTCTAAAATGCAGGAGACTGGGTCATCTGATGTTGAAGTATATAGGCATTGGCAGAGAAGATAATCTATTTTTCTTTTTTGCAGTTTATAGTTTGCTGTCTGGATAATGTCTAGTTGTCGTCTTTCTTTTTTTTTTACACACAGACACTGATCTTCCATGTATTTGTTTTATTTTTGTCAACAAAAAAGGCAACGCTATCCACACAGTTCCACGCCACACAATTCAACTCCACACACTTCCAATCCGCACCACATAATTCAACACTAAAACACATAATTCAACTAAACACTATTACACAACACACTACATGCATTCAATCAACAAAATTCCACATCATGCCACAAAATTAAACCCACCACATAAATAAACTTCACTACATAGCACTCCACAACACAATATACCATTCCAAATAATTTCACCCCATAACACACACTCCCACTCCTCATAATTCCTGTACACTCAATACCATACACTTACTATCAATATAATTCCACTGCACAAATCCACTCAACACCACACAATCCCACAACTAACAATTCCAGGCCAACCAACATAATTCCACTACACACCACATACATGCAGTCCATAACACATGGGTAAAAAACATTGTCATCTACAATGCAAATAGCTCTAATTTAAGCAAATGTGAGACCTATTGCATTTCCAATGCTTGTTGTGTATTTGCCCTTAGTCCCCTTCGGAAATCCTCGGATGCAAAGGTTGATTGGTCTGGAACAGTCTTCTAACTCTTAAGATGGTGTCATGAGCATCCATCATCATTATATGTGCTTTCTAATCTTCCAGTTCATCAGTTCTTTTGTACATCATGGTCTCCAGTATGTTGACCTGTTTAATAGTTTCTCTAGATACTTCCTCACCTACTTCAGGGCTTCTTTCAAATGGATTCTAACTGCCAAATGTATCTCTTGAAAGAACTCTTTCATGAAGCTTTTGGTGATAATTTCATCCTCTTTAGGGTTTAGTGCTTTCAAATCTTTTGTGTCTCCATCTGTCTGCTTGATGAGGTGGGAGGGTCCTTCAAATATTGGGGACATTGCTTGTTGGAGCAGAACTTTGATATTGTTGTCCTTTTTACTTCTTCTCAATTCTACAGGTAGAGGGGCAAGGGCCCACATTGCACAAGGCTGTTGGAGTTTCCTAAGTAACTGCAACTGGGGGTGAGGGGGGTGCACTTCTATACCTCACTATGGCCTGTCTGTGAACGATCAGAATTTTGGCATGTGCCTTAATTTCTTTGCCATTCTTAAGTCATTTATAAGTGCAGGCTGGCCCTCACCACATCAAAAGACTCTTGTAATTTTCACTTCTACTGCTCCGTCAAGCTGGATGTGAGAACTGTTCTCCGTCCTTGTCCTTTCAACATAACATCCTTTGCAGCATATCAGGGAATCCCAATCCAGGACTCTGGGGTTCAGTCTAGAAGGACCAGCCCTCACCTCTGCACTCTGTACCCTTGTTTATTTTTAGGGGGACAGTCCTTCATAGTATGGTCGACCTGTAGCAGTGCATACTGCTCTGCTCTGTTTATTATTACTGGTTATTTTCAATTATAGGCCCAGTTGTCTGTACACACAAATCTCCAATCATTCAAACCTGAGTGCCCTTTACCTGCCTTTTTATGTTGCCAACCGTGTTTCTGGCCCTAGTTTTGGCTCAGCGAGCCCTGACTATGGTCTTTGGTATCTTCAGGGGTCCTATCTACTTTTGTGGGAGCTGCAGTCCTGTGCCTCAACTAACTGCTGCTCTCAGTTGCTAGTTAGATATTTATTTCTGGGTACCCTTCTCGGGAGGATGTCTAACACCCCAATACCCGCCAGTCTGTAATAATTGTTTCTGGATGGGCTGTATATCCTGGCTAAGTCGCCAAGTTATTTGCTGCTCAACCCTACTGGCTATATCTTTCTCCTAGCTTTTGGCCCCTCAGGCTCTTAAGTTCACCAGCCTGCTGGCCCATCCTTTTCAGAGGTGCCTGTGAGTCCCACTCGCCTCCATCCTTAAGGGGTAGTACTCCTGCATGTCTGCCGGGGGCCTCTCTCACATGCTTTTCTGCCAGTTATGCATTTCACTGAGGGTAGCAACACTCCTTCATGACGTCTGCCTAGCTCCTCAGTATGCAACATCCCCGATTTGAGCTGCATCTGGTGCTCTTTTCTCCTGACTCTCTTCACCTGTCTCCACCCATGAGAGTCCCTTCTATGGCCTCTATCAAGTTTTGCTACCCTAGGGGAATCATCTTCAGGAGGGAAGTTGCTTTACCTCCATGGGGGCATGAAGCACTTGGGCTATGCAGTCATCAATTGCACTAGACTGAACCCAAAAGACTGAATTATGGTTTTGAACTAAATTTTAATTCTGCAGGACTTTCTGGTTAAGAAAGAAATTGTGGCATCCTCACAAGCCAAACATCCCAGGACTCTCCATAAGTGCAATTCTTAGAAGTTTTATGTAGATTTTGACTTTGAAGAAGACAATTGTATATTTCTGATGATTGCAAATGTGTAGAAATGAGCTGCTTGCAGAATTTCGAAAGACAATTGAAGTATTAATTGAAAAATCATTTAAAAAAAATCTGTTGACAAAGGAAGAATATGAATGTTTGTACTTCACAAACACCATTTATCAATTTTTTCCCCAAAGATACATAAAGGGGGGCAAGATCCCACCTGGAAGACATATTATTTTTAGGTTGGGGTCACAGAGACAAAGTTTCCAAATATGTTGACATCTTTTTGGCTCCCATGGTTTCCATTTTACCTTCTTTTATTTGAGATACTAAGGACCTACTAAATCAGAACTAGGATGTATCTTGGGAAAAGGACTATTTCCTTCTAACAATGGATGTATCTAGTTTATATACCATAATAGATCACTGTAAGAGACTAGAAGCTCTTAGATTTTTCTTGTATATGAAATCCTCTAGCAATATTCAGCATTCAAGGACGATATTGGATTTGATTAAATTTGTGGTTGAGAATAACCTTTTCTTATATCAGGATGATTGGTACCATTGGGAAAGCAGAACTGCAATGAGTTTCAGGTTTGGTCTCTTGTGCAAATCTATTCATGATTTTGTATGAGACGCAGCATGCATGGAGTGGTGATGTATACTGCCCCATTAAAGTAATATTTTGGGGCAGATACAATGATATTTAAATGATATGGAAGGGGGTCAGAGGATGAAGATAAAAAATATCAGTATCTTCATGACAATAACCTTACCGTGACCCTTAGTTAGGAATATCCTAAAATTAATTTTGTCTTTTTGGATGTGGAACTTTATATGGAGAATGATGTGTTACTAACATGAATGTTCCACAAACTAATGGCTGTGAAAACATTTTTGAAGGAATTGTATTTCTGATGAAGAATGAACTAAGGAGGAGATGATAATGATCCAGAAACTTCTAGAGAGAGGGCATGCAGAAGAAACTTTATTGAAAGCACAGAAAAAAAGTTAAAGGCATATCAAGGTGGAGCTTCGTAAAATACAAGAAGCAGAACTGGTTGGGAGGGATAAAATAAGATTCATCACAATGTTTAGTATGGAGAACACATTTTTTATTATACTTGAGTTAAACATTAGGATGTTCTGACTTTGGATGAGGACATTGGGAATTATAGTTCTCATAAACCTTTAATAACCTACAAAAGTGTCCCTCCACCTAAAAATACCTTAAGTCCAAGTGATACCATGAAATACAAACCAAAAAAGGATAAATCAACCATTGGTACTGATTGGATTCCACCTTCCCCCACAGAATGTTGCAAAATGTATGCACATCTGCTGTAGATATGTTGTGGAAGGGGTAAGAATTTTGAGTCTTGGGATTCGAGAAGTTTGAGATAATATCCTTTAAAATTGCAACTCAAAAAATGCATGTATTTGATTGTATGCATATGTGGATTGCAGTATGTAGGATCAAGCAAACGGAAAATGAAAGACAGATCGAGGGAACACATTAGAGCAATACTTGGCGATAAACAAATTCCCTTGGTGACCCATTTGATAAAGTATCATGATTTGGCAGCTAGGGAAGATTAACATTTCACAGGTATAGAGACCATTCGAGCATATTGGAGAGGGGGTGATACAGAACAGAAACTTAGAGCTAAGGAAACATTCTGGCTAGACATTGAAAACTGTCTCTAAAAGTTTGAATATGGATAGGGAAATCTTTACCCTGCCTTTGAATTGCAACATGATGGTAGATAGATTCCTTGATAGCTAGGCTACTTGAATAGCAAGCTACAGCTGTGTATGGAGAGGCTGTCTTTTTCCATGCTAATGTGATATTGAGAACAATTGAATGAATTCAGCAGTTGTGTTGAATGAAGAATTTGCCTTGTTCCTAGCCGATAAAATACTTAGAAGGATTGACCCTGTCATAGTTGAAATTATATTATTTAGTCCAGAAAAGTTGAAGAATGATAACAGGCCGGAATAGCATAGAATAATTGATCCTGTGAGTTTAAACCAGGACATCCTTTAGTTCAAATACACAGACAAGGGAATATTTTCTAAGAAAATATTTTTCAAGAGTATTCTTTCTTCTAGTTTGTTTTAGTTGTTATTAATTATTATGTTAGGTATTAAATTATTTACAGTGAAAGATTTCTTAACCAGGTCGTAGAAATCCAAATATTGTTATTAATAGAGAGTATGTGGTTATATTCTATCCTGCAACATTGAAATGGGAGAGTCTTTCTTCACACTTTGTTTAGTAAATGTTTGGTAAAAGACTTTCGGTTCAGACTGCGTAGTAGTGGTTTGGCGGGTAATGGGTCATGATATAAAAGGGCCAACTAATATGGCACAGCATTTGTACTCAGGTGGCAACAGTGAGTTGAACTTGCAGATAGAGTGTCGTTGCCAGTAGGAAAACAGGGTAAACTGCTATCCATGCAATAGGACAAATAAGGAATTGAACCATCCAACTTCAGTAGATTTCTTAAAGAGGTGGTATTAGTATTGGAGGGTTATGAGATTAGTAGTGGGACCATACTGGGGTAACCTGATAATGATATAAGGACATTATAATTTATTATTTTATATGGCAGTCTAGAGAAACCTTTGAAAGCAGTGGAGTTGATGTTGTCTACCACCAGGAGAGATCATAAAAGAGTTTGCGTTTAAGTGTTCCAATTTCTAAATATGGTTTGAGCTGTGTTTTTTGATTGCTAAGAAAAGCTACAAAAGTCACTTGAGGTGTAATACTTCAAATAAGTGATTTGTCTTTTCTCATTAATGTGTCATATATTTTGAACCTTAGTACTGTTGTTTTTTAGGTTACTGTGGCTGGAAATGAAAAGGTTTCATTGAGAAATAATGCAAATCATATTCACACAAATGATTTTTCTGTATAATGACTAAATCAAACCATCACAAGTTCAGAGATTGAGAGAAGAAAGATTGTGATTAATGAGCTGGAATTGAAATTTTTATAGTGATCATTAAAAGAGAGTAATGGAAGGAATGGAGTAATGTATTGATACAAATATTTTAACCTCTTATTGTTTGTAGATACCCAAAAGGGGCAATGAAACAATATATAATATGAAGAAAATACCTGCTTTGAGAAAATAATTTTGAATCAAGTTATGTATATGAATTAGCAGGTATGACTTAATAATTTGATAATATTGTAGCAAGATAAAATTGTATGTTAGATTTTTGGTAATTTTGATGTATATGACTATAGAATGTCAATTGACAATTTACATTCCAAATTGTTCAACATTTATTTATGGAATGATCCAATACTAATTACATAGAAAATATTACTTAATTTGATTAATATATGCTGTTAAAATTATTTTAAATCTTTGGTGGCTCTGTAATGTGAAGATTTATACATTAATGATAAAAAGTGATGGAATTGAGAATTTGTCAGTTAAGTAACATTATTTTATGTTTATGTTTGTGACTATATTCATTGTTAAATATTTTCTTGCTCTTGTTAATTCTTGCTCTTTCCTTTCCTGTACTTGTTTCTCCCCACTTTAACATTTAGAAATGTACTGTTTATTATGCATTCACTCTGTTTTCCTTTTTTTTTCTCATGGACTTTTAAACTGCGTACTTCCTATTTTGACAGGATTCATCTTGCATGCCATTCCATTTGAAACCAATTTATATTATGTGTGTAAATAGCTTAAAAAAAATGAGTACATGTTATTTTATTTAAACTGTTCTGCAATGTTAATTTTGTTTTTATATAACATTATTTACCGCCCTGAAGAAGGGGTTCTGTTTCCTGGAACAAGTTTTAGCAAGCTGTTTTCTTTTCAATAAACCAATAACGATGGACTTTTACAAAAAAGATGTGATGTGAGTTTGTATTGAGATGAAATTCCACCAAAAGGACATCTAATGATTTAGCGTTAAAGTATATTATATACCTCTTCTCTTATTGGGCTAAGTATTTAGAGATATATGGGGTTAATATTTTAACCTAAGTGATGGCCGGCTTCATTATCAAGTGTGCATGGTCAATGCACAGTGAACAGTTACTAAATTATAGAGGAACGCAGCTAAAGTTGCTGCATTGTGCAAAGGAGAGAGAGCAGTGCAGAGCCCATATTTAGTAAATCTGGCCTTCTGAAGCTTTCTTCCCCTGCGCTGGTGCACAAGCAGGATGCCTAGAACAAACCTTTGCACCATAGTGCAAACCTGTGATTATGATACCTAGTCTAGTTTTTTACTGGCAGGGTAATTTCCACTACAACATACTACAGCTAGACAACATGTAAAACATTTCACACATTGGCTGTGTTCTCTAAAGTGCAACACATATGCAATGTGTGCATTATTAGGAGAAACATAAAGGTTCTCTAACTTTGTGCTTGTCTCAAGAAGGTGTTATTGTTTGAAACATAGCCCAGTCTAACAATTTTTATAGCGAGGGTATTACGCCATAAACTGGGGGCCAGATGTATTAACATAACATCTATAAAAACTGATTGGAAATTGCACACCACATTTTTGCGCACAGAATCAAATTTTGAAAACTAACCTACGCATTATTATGCAGTTTGCGAAAATACCAATTGGAGTGACGAGCAATCTGGCCTACCTTATGAACAATAATGAGATAGGTTGCAAATTGCAACTTACTCCGATTGGATGCCATTAAAGGAACCGTGACCTGCTGGGGTCAGAAGACCGCCATGTCTTTGATTGCATTTAAATAAAGTATATATATTTTTTAAATGCAGCCCTTTTTCCATAAAGGAAATGGGACTGTGCTTAAAAAAGGTGTACTGTTTTTTAAGGTTTGTGTGCGAGTTGGCAGTAATGCTTACTCGCCAACAAACCTTTTTTTAATGTTCACAAAGGGGCAGGGGTCCCTGGGAAACTCCTCTAGCAAATGGGTTAACACCTCCTTTGACTAGTCGTAACATTTTCAATGGTTTGCAACTGAAATTGTGATCACAAGCCACTGCTGCATTACATTATGAATCACGCCTGGGAAGAGATGACCTAAACACGCCCCTTCAAAATTACAATTAATTAGGCAATTCTATACGAATTGTGCAATTCCACACCCATTGACTAAATAGTGAAATGAGTTCAGTATACTGTAATAAATATATTTAGGGGTCATAAATTCAGTGATTTTACGAATCACAGGGTTTGTGACTGCTAAATGTTTGGTACACCTGGCTCCATATGGAGTTGCACTGGAATGCCCCTTGATGAAAAAGTAGTGCAAAGCAACACAAAGCCCGATTTGCTCTAAAAGGGCACTTTTTTTTAGTTTCTCTGGAAAATAAATCCCTCATCAAGACTGTGTGCCACTTTGTGCAACTTTGCATGGCTTGGGGTGGATACAGGTAACTAACGGATAACTGTGGGTAAAGAGACTTAGCCAAATATTCAAATTAGAAATGTGAAAAAGAATAGCATGCCTCTTCCTACAAACATTCAATTGATGTAAAAATACCGCAGGGCATTTTTAGAAGCTCTTTGGGATATATAAACCAGTTAACTCAGTAAATCAATGCATTTCGAGTCAAAGCCTAACAAACGTTCTATGGCTTTATTGGAAATACTCTGAAAACACTGTTTCCAAGCACCAATGGCAATTTCTGGGCAACTAACGTTGGTTGCAAACTACCAAATAGGACAATTTCTATCGTAACCCATCAGTGTGACTGTTGATATCATTGCACTATACACCATTATCCTTTAGGAGGATGGTATAGTTACATGCTATACATTCTGAAGGAAAGATTGGGCATTTTAAATGCTGTGCTCACTATACACATTTAACATCACCACACACAACTTCAGTTTCAAGGACAAGCACTGGCTCTAGTGGTTCCCTGCATGGATCTGCATTTTAATGCACTAAGATCTCAATATTGAAAGGTTTAGAAAGCTCTTGTGGTCGCTATTTAGCTTGAAAAAGAATATGTCAGACCCACAGTTTTGCTCGGAAGTCTTAGGCGGGCACTATCGAAGTTCAGGGTGCAGAATACTAAGCCTTTATAGTTTAAAACTAATGCCTCCTTAATGCCCCACCAGTCATTCCCTCCCCCTCAATGTCGATCTTTCAGATTCATTTTCATAACTGCTTAGTCCCGTTTCCACAGAATTTCCATCTTTCTTCTTCTTTCTGGTGTTTTTTTTCTCTGTTGCACTGGATCAAAGTTTGGAAAAATAATAATAATAATAATAATAATAATAATAATAATAATAATAAGACAGGTACCAAAATGTGGCCACACCTGCAACCACTGACTCAAATTAAGCACTGCTTGATGTTGACCTATGAGGACCTGCACCAGACATTGAAATCCAAGTACTGAGAAAATCCCTGTACAGAGAACCTAAGATAAATTATTAATAGCAAAATTCCCTGATCATGCTGTGAAGAACTGTTCATCTGCAGCTCACAAATTATATCCCCATATAGTAGTGCAGGGTTTGAGGATATGGACAAAGGTCCACTCAGCCTTTCATCATTCTGAGGTTGACAAAATAATTGCTATGGAGTTGGGTAACAACAAACATCTGTCATTTCAGTGCTAAGAAACCCTTCAGGGTGAACGTGCAATTTACAAATACACATTATGTTATCGACAGATCACTGGAACTGACATGGAAACTCCGACTGCAATGTGCAAACCTTTTCAGAACAGAGTATGAGTATTTCAAGCACCACCAAAGAAATCTCCAAGGTACGTAATACATAGGTGAATTATTCATAATTAATATTGATTAAAATAGCTCATTAGAGACGTTTCCTGCAGATTTGTACAAAATCCACCCTCCTTTGGAAGTCAACCTAGGACTTATTATCGAAACAATCAACTTGCTTGACAAGTGTGTCTAAAGTAACAAACAGGAACATCCCTTTACAAGAAGAACATTTTCACCACCTTTCCACACAATGAACGCTCTTTCTCAGCCAGACCATCACAAAGTGTCACCAGAGATCAACTTCCATGTCTGAAAAATTAATACAACAAGGTCATGTTGAGAAATGGAGAAATTGAGAGGCGTAGCTCTCATTAGAGCAGCAAGTGCAATGGCGTTAGGGCCCAGACATGAGAGGGATCTATTGCACCCAACATACTTATCTTTTACTGCCCAACTAGGAATTTGAAGGCTTATTTCTATTGCTCATACTATGCCCATGACACCCGTGCTATGCCAAAGGTGAACTTGAACAGGAAATTATCCGATCATGGCCCCTAATTACGACATAACATCTGACACTAGCCAACTAAAACTATGAAGTATCAAAAAACTATTGGAAGAGAAGATGAGAAGCCCCGTAACTGCAATCTTAAAGCACTTTGCAACTTTGAGTGCAAAGTCATGCTACCCTATCGAGTGCAAGGAATGCCTTTTTGGGAAACAGTTTGGCCTGCCAAAACAATCGTTACAAACACAATATTTCACTTAATAGGACACCACCTCAAATGTCATGTACTTGCCCATTTCTCCACTGGAGGAGCACCTGAATGAATCTACCAGTCTGGGTTCTATGGGGACATCCCAAAAGTATCTTGAAATAGCTTAGCTGGAAAATGAAAACGTTTAACACTATTAAATTCAGAAGTAAAACCTTAAGGTGGATTATGGCTTCACAACACAGTATGCTCGCTAATGAGGACCATACTTTCTTGAGCATGATTTTTTTATTTTTTACTTTGTAGCCATCTCATTAAGACGGTGCTTGACTCTACCACGTGTAGACAATGGAATATACCACAGTAAGGACTTTTTAATTAGCTTTCACATAACCTTTTAAGCCAGTTTACAAACATCTGATACAGCCATAAAAAAACCTTCTGAATAACACTTCCCATCAAGGTATCTGTCTAGTCCTTGGTTAAAAACATGTCCATTCAATTTCCCAGAGAAACAGATCTGCATTCCATAATGTCTCATACAATTTACAAAGGACAAGTCAGATATTTCCCCTCATGTCTCTTGGAGATATTAATCTATTTTTGATGCTTCACATAGTGCAACGCATGGTATTGTAGTTAGTTTAGATACCGACTGCACATTGTTGCTAATTTAGAGTCCTATGACAAGTAGTAAATACGTGGTCATAAGTTGTGCAACTGGTATTTAATTTTGCAATATGATTATTTACTAAATTGTTTTCCACTTCAGTTTGTGGCTGTAAAATGACTTTGTACATCTTGTCCGTAGTTCTGTCGTATTTTAGAAAGAGTTCTATTATGTCCTGAAAGCTGATTAAACTCACATATCTAACAATTAACTATTACATGTGTTGGTTCAACATCTACGTGGAACTCTTTGTGGCTCTATTCACTGTTCGTCAATATGCCAATGATACACAAATCTACTTCACAGTCTCTTCCGCACGTCATCAAGATCTGGATGTCCAGAACCTACCTGAAGCTTAATCCCACCAAGACTAATTTTATATTATTTTCCAACAAAAAGAAGCAAGAAATAGTATGAACCTTGCTCAATGACATTATCCATGACCACTTCAAAACCTGTGTTCCCTCCAATGCTAAATCATTTGCATTAGCCATTCATACCAACCTCACCAACAGTGAATATAGTGCCAAGAAATCGAAGATGACCTAGTACCAGCTCGCGCTGCTGCAAAAAGTGAGACTATTTCTCCCAGGAAGCAGCTTCATGACTGCTGTTCAAGCCATTGTACTCTCACATATGTATGGTGAAAACTCTTTCTCCTTGGCCTTCCAAGCTCCACAGTGGTTCCCCTCAAAGAAATCATGCAAGCAAGGTTGCCCGATTTATGGCCTAAAAACATATGGGGCCAGATGAATCAAAGGGTTTTACCCATTTTGTGTCTATGGGAAAATGTGTTCATACAGAAGGCCCATGGTCACATCACCATCATCCAGATGGAACTCACTGACTTTCAGGCCCACACCATCTTCAGAAATAGCTTAATCATTTACAAAGCCATCACAATCTGCACTCCTACCTATATGACTGACAAACCGACATTCTTTAGTGGTTCCCCCGAAGCCAAGACACTATTAGATTGGAGACAAAGTGTAAAACAAGTTCACAGGCGCTTTCCTTCTACGCATTCATAATCCTGCTAGAAGTCAGGAACAAAATGGAATATGCATCTCTTTAGGAAGACTACGTAATGATGCCGTAATATTCCACAAGACCGCTCCCTCTGAAACTGCTTTTTGGATATGTACTTACCTTTGACTCTACAATACTTCACTGCCTTAACCCTTTCAATGCTGATGACGAGCTGGGCTCGTCATGGTGCACACCGGTCGTGTGCTGGTGACGAGCCCAGCTCGTCATGAGCCCCACCCTCGGGGGAAGCGCTGGCGCTCCCCCCGAGGGTCTGCGATCTTGCAGGCAAGTACGGGGATGGCAGCGGAAGAGTTTCCGCTGCCCCCCGCCCCTCCCCATGGGAATCCCTGATGACGTCAGCGCGCACAGCGTGCGCTGACGTCATCAGGGATTCCCAGGCGCTCGGGAAGCCATTTGCTTCCTGCGCGCCTGGGATCAAGGTGGGTTTCTCGTGTCTGGCGGGGGTTTGGGGCCACAAAGAGGCATCAGGGGAGAGGAAAGAGATTTTCCTCTCCCCTGATGTCTCTTTGCCGGGCATTTCTGCCTCACGATCGCGCACAGCGTCGCGATCGTGCGGCGGAAATGCCCCCACTAGCACCAGGGATTGTAAATTTAGCTTTTCGGAAGCGACCCCTTGGGCAAGGGTCACTTCCAGGTGGGCAGCCATTTTATTTTTGATTTTCTGCCCCCCCTGGGGGCAAATCGGCCGGTTTTTTCGTCCGTTTTGCCCCCAGGGGGGGCAGAAATGCCCCACTGGCACCAGGGATTTTTTGTTAGGGCAATGTTTGTTTTGGGAAGCGACCCCTTGGGTAAGGGTCGCTTCCAGGTGGCCTTGATTTTGTTGTCTATTTTCTGTCCCCCCTGTGGGCAAATCGGCCCGTTTTTTGTTGTTGCCGTTTTGCCCCCAGGGGGGGGGGCAGAAAATGCCCACTAGCACCAGGGATTTTGAAATTAGCTTTTAGGAAGCGACCCCTTGGGCAAGGGTCGCTTCTAGGTGGACACACAAATACTTTTTGATTTTCTGCCCCCCCGGGGGCAAATCGGCCCATTTTTTCAGTTGTTTTGCCCCCAGGGGGGGGGCAGAAATTTCCCACTAGCACCAGGGATTTTTGTTGGGGCAATGTGTTTGTTTTGGGAAGCAACCCCTTGGGTAAGGTTCGCTTCCAGGTGGCGATATTTATGTTTATGTTTTACTGTGCCCCCTGGGGGCAAATCGGCCCGTTTTGTTTGCCGTTTTGCCAGGGGGGCAGAAAATGCCGACTAGCACCAGGGATTTTAAGTTTAGTTTTTATGAAGCGACCCCTTGGGCAAGGGTCGCTTCCAAGTGGGCTGTGATAATCTTTTTGATTTTCTGCCCCCCCTGGGGGCAAATCGGCCCGTTTTTTCAGCCGTTTTGCCCCCAGGCGGGGGCAGAAATTCCCCACTAGCACCAGGGATCTGTTTTGGGGCAATGTATATGTTTTGGAAGCGAACCCTTGGGCAAGGGTCTCTTCCTGGTGGCAATAAATTATGTTTCTGAATTTCTGCCCCCCCTTGGGGGAAATCGGAGTGGTGTTTGGCTGGCGGTGTGTGTGGAGTGGCGCTTGGCTGGATAGTGTGCGTGGAGTGGTACTTGGCTGTCTGTGCACGGAGTGGTGCTTGGCTGGCGGTGTGTGTGGAGTGGTGCTTGGCTGGCGGTGTGTTTGGAGTGGCGCTTGGCTGGTGGTGTGCATTGGGTGGTACTTGGCTGTCTGTGCACAGAGTGGTGCTTGGCTTGTGGTGTGTGTGGAGTGGCGCTTGGCTGGATGGTGTGCATGGAGTGGTGCTTGGCTGGCGGTGTGCGTGGAGTGGCGCTTGGCTGGCGGTGTGCGTAGAGTGGCGCTTGGCTGGATGGTGTGCCTGGAGTGGTACTTGGCTGGATGGTGTGCGTAGAGTGGTACTTGGCTGTCTGTGCACGGAGTGGTGCTTGGCTGGCGGTGTGTGTAGAGTGGTACTTGGCTGTCGGTGTGCGCTGAGTGGTGTTTGGCTGGCGGTGTGCATGGTCTGGTGCTTGGATGGTGGTGTGGGTGGACTGGCGCTCGGCTGGCGGTGTGTGAGTAGTACTTTCTGTTGGTCACTACACACACTGCTAGTTGAGTGACACTCTACGCAGACCATCATTTTGTGTAGTTGCTGTGGCAGATATGTGGGCGTGTGAAAGTGATGGGCCCTTGAATGGCGCTGTCTGCTGGTGTGAGTGTTGTAATGTGATGGGTCCGCGGCTGGCGGTGTGAATGTTTTGTATGTGTCACACGTACGAAAGGTGTATGAATGGCCTTACTGCCCCCGTGTGATGGGGGTACTGGTAGGAGCAAAAGACCGACTGGCACCAAAGGGGTTAGGCAGTAAAATAAATTCAAAAAATTAACCAGTGTCTTGATGTTAAACCTCAGCTAATCCCAATTGATCTAAGCCCTATTTGATGGCCCATCTGGGCGAATGTAAATTTGGGGGGCAAATTTGTGTGCTGTTTTTTTTAACTGTTATATTGTTTGTGAAATGTGGTAGTAATTTTTTTTTCTTCTCTATTTTTGTCTTGTTCCAGGCTTTTGCTGTTTGGATTGTTGTAGGTTGCGGGTCTGTTACTGCTGGTTTTGCAGCCTGTGTAGTTGCTTGTGCTTGATAAGTGAATGTATTTTGTACTACTTTCCCTTGATGTTTGTCTTTTTGAAAAAGGTTGTACTTATAGCAGTTTGTGTGGCTCTGTGTTTTTTGTTTGTTTATTTTTTTTTTCAGCATTAGTGTTTGATGTGCACTTTGTTTTCTAATCTGTAATTTTTTTCTTTCTAGTGGGATATCATTTCTTTTTGCTGTGTCTCAGCAGAGCAGGTGCTGGTGAGTGTAGCTATATTTGGTAAGAGTGAAATTGTTTTGGATTGTATTGATCTTTGTGTGAAAGTCTTACCTTGTTTACTTCTTATTTTGCACAGTGTAGGTTGTTGTTCACTTGTGTGTGCTGTCTTCTTGCTTTGTAAGGATAATGGCTAGTCGCAGGATTACTGCTCAGCAGGTTCTTGGTTTGCTTTTTGAGTCTTCCTCTGAACATGGTTCAGAGACTGAGTCCGATTCGGACCCAGAGGTAGGGGCAGAAGATTCAGGCAGTGAGTTTTCTCTTCGCATGGAATCATCATCATCGGATGATGAATCTTCTTCTAGTGCTGATGAAGTGCCTATGGTTGCGGAGGACATTGGTGTGCCGGTAGTGGGCCAAGAGGCATCTGTGCTCCTGCCTAGGGCTGCAAGGTTTCCTTTCTTTTTACGTCGGCAAGAGGCAGGTGGGCTGCAGCCTGCGCCCAAAAGGCTTCACATTGCTGTGGTGCGCCAAGAGGCATCTTGTGCTGTTAGTCTTCCTGTTGGTGTAGTGCAGCAAGAGGCATCTGGGGCTGTTAGGCTTCCCATTGTTGTAGAGCGGCAAGAGGCATCTGGGCCTGCTTTGTTTCCCGGTGGTGTAGTGCAGCAAGAAGCTTCTCAGGCTGCTGGGCTTCCCGTTGGTGTAGTGCAGCAAGAGCCCTCTGGGGATGCTATGTTTTCTGTTGGTGTTGTACAGCCAGAAGTATCTGTGGCTGTTAGGCTTCCCGTTGGTGTACAGCAGCAAGTGGCTTCTGAGCTGCAGGCTGGGGTGGCTGCTCCCCCCGTTGATAGGGATGGCCTCTGGGTTCCCCCTGGCATGGTGCAGCCGACATTGCCAGAGTTCACTGGTGTTCCTGGGTGTAGAGTGAATACTGAGAATTTTCTGCCAATAAATTTATTTCAGTTGTTTTTGGACGATGTGTTTTTGCAAGAGATTGTTGAGCAAACCAATTTGTATGCAGAACAGTTTTTGAGGGACAACAGTGCCAGTCTTAAGCCCCATTCTAGAGCTACCCGGTGGACTCCCACAAATGTTGAAGAGATGAAGAAGTTTTTGGGATTAACTTTTTTGATGGGCTTGCTAAGGAAGCCATCAATGTCTTCATATTGGTCCACTAGTCCCTTGATGACAACAGCTATATTTCCAGCAGTCATAACTCGTGATCGGTTTTTGCTTCTTCTTCGGATGATGCATTTTGTTGATAATGGTTTAGCCTTGGCACGCGATCACCCTGATTGTGACCGTCTGTTTAAAGTTCGGCCTGTCCTTGATCACTTTGTTGATCGTTTTTCTGAGATCTTTGCTCCTGGAAAAGAAATTGCAGTGGATGAGTCTTTGCTATTGTTCAAGGGCCGCTTGGTTTTTAGGCAATACATTCCTAGTAAGAGGGCACGCTATGGAATCAAACTGTATATGTTGTGTGACAGTGAGACTGGATATGTCTACAATTTCAGGGTGTACACTGGTAAGGAGTCCAGCATTAACCCTCCTGGTTGTCCTTCCACTTTTGGAGTGACAGAGAAAATTGTGTGGGAACTAGGTAGAGGATTATTTAACAAAGGCCACCATTTGTATGTAGATAACTTCTACACTGGTGTGCGGTTGTTCAAGGAGTTGGCCAAAGTGGGCACTGTTGCTTGTGGCACAATGCGCAGTAACCGTAAAGGTTTCCCAAAGGAACGTGTTTGCAAAAGGCTTGTGCGGGGACAGTCTAGTGCATTGCGATGTGGGGTGCTTCTAGCTGTGAAGTTTTCAGACAAGAGAGATGTGTACATGCTGACTACTATCCGCGATGAAAGTACAGAACCTGTGCCTGTTTGGGATCAGGGTGCTGAAGTGCACAAACCTGTGTGCATTTTAGCTTACAATAAGTACATGGGTGGTGTTGACAGAGTAGATCAGAGGTTGGAACCTTATGATGCTCTTCGAAAGGCTTACATTTGGTACAAGAAGTTGGCTATCCATCTTTTCCATTTGGCTTCCTTTAATGCTTTTGTTGTGTTCCAGAAGTCTTGTCCTGAGTCGAAGATGCCTTTTGTTAAGTTTCAGGAGTCTATAATAGGCAGCCTTGTACTAGTGGAGCAGGCAAGTGTTCCTAGATTTGGAGTGGTGGAGGATGTGGCTAGATTGAAAGATCACCACTTTGCTGAATTCATTCCTCCCACTGCCGCAAGAGACTTTCCGACTAGAAGATGCAGAGTCTGTTGGCACAGAGGCGCGCGGAAGGAGTCTCGTATGTACTGCCCTGACTGTCCTTCTAAGCCTGGATTGTGTGTGTCAGCTTGTTTTAAATCATACCACACGCAAAAGAAGTTTTGGGAGTTTTAAGGAGCTGTAAAGTGAATTGCCTGGTCTGTATTCTGTAAAAAAAATTGGTTTGTTTCAAGGTTTGGCATTAGTGCAATGTGTTTAGTTTTAGAATTTGTGTTAGCTGATTTGTAGGTATTTCCATCTGTTATTGTTATTTTGAAAAGAAGAATTCGAAATGTGATTGTGGTGTGTGCAGGTTGGTGCTTGGATGGCGGTGTGCGTGGACTGGCGCTTGGCTGGAGGTGTGCGTGGACTGGTGCCTCCCTGGCAGAGTGCATGGTTTGGTGTTTTGCGGGTGGTGTGTGTGGATTTTTGTTTGGCAGGCGGAGTGCATGGTTAGGTGCTTGGCTGGCGGTGTGAGTGGATGGTGCTTGGCTGGTGGAGTGCAAGGATTGGTGCTTGGCTGGTGGTGTGTGTGCACTGGTGGTTGGCTGGCGGGCTGCGTGGACTGGTGCTTGGCTGGTGGTGTGTGTGCAGTGGTGCTTGGCTGGTGGTGTGTGTGGAGTGGTGTTTGGCTGGCGGTGTGTGTGGAGTGGCGCTTGGCTGGATGGTGTGCGTGGAGTGGTACTTGGCTGGCTGTGCACGGAGTGCTGCTTGGCTAGCGGTGTGTGTGGAGTGGCGCATGGCTGGATGGTGTGCGTGGAGTGGTACTTGGCTGTCTGTGCATGGAGTGGTGCTTGGCTGGCGTTGTGTGTGGAGTGGCGCTTGGCTTGCAGTGTGCGTGGTGTGGTGCTTGGCTGGCGGTGTGTGTGGAGTGGCGCTTGGCTGGTGGTGTGCGTGGAGTGGCACTTGGCTGTCTGTGCACGGAGTGGTGCTTGGCTGGCGGTGTGTGTGGAGTGGCGCTTGGCTGGATGGTGTGTGTGGAGTGGTGCTTGGCTGGATGGTGTGCGTGGAGTGGTACTTGGCTGTCTGTGCACGGAGTGGTGCTTGGCTGGCGTTGTGTGTGGAGTGGTACTTGGCTGGCGGTGTGCGCTGAGTGATGTTTGGCTGGCGGTGTGCATGGTCTGGTGCTTGGATGGTGGTGTGGGTGGACTGGCGATCGGCTGGCGGTGTGTGAGTAGTTACTTTCTGTTGGTCACTACACACACTGCTAGTTGAGTGACACTCTACGCAGTCCATCATTTTGTGTAGTTGCTGTGGCAGGTATGTGTCACACGTACGAAAGGTGTATGAATGGCCTGTAAAGAGGTTGGTGCCTTGACGTGGCGTGGCTTTACAGCTCACGAGCTGTGAGTCAGTGGTTCAGTTAATCATACTTTCATACTTTCAATTATACGCAGTGTATTTCATTTTTGTGAAATTACTTGCGAATAAAATTGTATGTACTGAATCATCACTCACCCTCGTGCCAAATCCAACCAGTATGTGTGTGTGCTTGCGGTTTAGATGGCTGTCCAGTAATATTTGGGGTTTTTTCTCTTTCAGAAGTAGGGTGTACCTTGTCCCTTTTTGTGAATGTTGTAATGTGTTGCTTTTCCTTCCGGATGGTGTCAATGGTCTGGTGTGTATCAGGTATGAAAGGTGCGTGAATGGCCTGTAAAATGGTTGGTGCCTTGTCGTGGCTTTACAGCTCACGAGTTGCGAGTCACTGGTTCGGTTTTTATGCATTTATTTATTGACAGAGCATTTCATTTTTCTGAAATATCTTGTTAATAAAATTTTATGTACTGAACCATTACTCGCCCTCGTGCCAAATCCAACCTGTATGTGTGTGTCTTTGAGGAATAGATAGCCGTGCTTGAATGTTTGACTTTTGAGTAACTCTGTTAAGGTGTACATTATAGCTATAAATAACTTACTAAATTTAGATATTATTGATAAACCATGGGAGTATATGGTCATGTCTTTCTGGTGTATTCTATTGTTTTATTTTATCCACAATCTCCTGCAAACTTGAAAATGTCTGTCACAATTGCCATGCAATATTGTCCCAAGAATTGCACGCTCTCAAATTGAAAATTTAATTCATTCAAAACAATTTCGGTTTTGCAAGGGGGTTCCCATGAGTTTTTGGCCCAGGACTCGGCGGGCATCTTTGGAAACTACCAAACCCAAACAGTTCTGAAAAATAGACACCCGGAGGAGTCCAGGGAGGTATGGCATGCGTGGGTCCCTCAATGTTTTCCTACCCAGAATTCCCTGCAAACCTTAAATTTAGGTTAAAAAAAAATAAATTCCATACATTTTTGGGTGGGATCTCCCTCTCGGCACAAATGTCCTACCACCCAGCGTTCCCCTTGATCTCCCGAGTAAAATGATACCTCGCTTGTGTGGGTGGGCCAAAGCCCTGTGACTATGCTGGGGTGCTTAATTTGTGAAACCTAAATACTAGATTTTTTAAAAATTCATTTTTAGCCTGTTCTGCTTTGGGGGCACCCACACAAGTGAGGTATCATTTTACTCTGGAGAACAAGGGGAACGCTGAGTGGTTGGACATTTTTGCCGGCACGGAGATCCCACGGTAAAAAGTTTGGAAAAGTGTTTTTTTTACCTAATTTTAAGGTTTGCAAGGAATTCTGGGTAGGAAAACATTGGGGGACCCACGCATGCCATACCTCCCTGGACTCCCCTGGGTGTCTAGTTTTCAGAACTGTTTGGGTTTGGTAGTTTCCAAAGATGGCTGCGGAGCCCAGGGCCAAAAAATCAGGTGCCCCCCAAAAAATTAAGGTACTTTTGCAATAGGGTATTGTAAAATCTCCACCGTACGATTTGGACCTTTTCCTGTTGCAGCCACTATGCCTACCCACGCAAGTGAGGTACCATTTTTATCGGGAGACCTGGGGGAACGCTGGGTCGGAGGAAATTTGTGTGAGCCCAGTGATGCGACGCTTTCCCACAAAAAAATGTGTGAAAAATCTGATTTTTTTCAGCTATATTCGAGATTTGCAAGGGATTCTGGGTAAAGGAACGTTGGAGGATCCATGCAAGCCATACCTCATTGGAAGCCCCCAGCTGTCTACTATTCAGAAATGTGTGGGTTTGGTAGGCTTCCCTAGATGGCCGTCTAGCACGGGGCCAAAAACCCTGGTAACCCCTCTGGTAAAAACTGGTGGTTTTGACATTGTCACCATTGTCAAATCCACCAGCTTTTGCAAGCGGGTTTACCTGTGTTTTTGCCCCCGTGCTAGACGGCCATCTATGGAAACCTACCAAACCCACACATTTCTGAAAAGTAGACACCCGGGGGCTTCAAAGGAGGTATGGCTTGCGTGGATCCTCCAACGTTCCTTTACCCAGAATCCCATGCAAACCTCAATTTTAGCTGGAAAAATCAGTTTCTTCACACTTTTTTTGTGTGGGAAAGCAAGGCATCACTGGGCTCACACAAATTACCTCCCACCCAGCGTTCCCCCAGGTCTCCCGATAAAAATGGTACCTCACTTGCATGGGTAGGCATAGTGGCTGCAACAGGGAAAGGCCCAATTCGTACGGTGGAGACTTAAAGATTAAGTAAAACTATCTTATTTTTTGAGGGGGTCAACTGAGCTTTTGGCCCGGGGCTTGGCGAGCATCTTTGGAAACTACCAAACCCAAACAGTTCTAAAAACTAGACACCCGGGGGAGTCCAGGGAGGTATGGCATGCGTGGGTCCCCCAATGTTTTCCTACCCAGAAATCCCTGCAAACCCTAAATTTAGGTTAAAAAAACACTTTTCAATACATTTTTGGGTGGGATCTCCCTGCCTGCACAAATGTCCTACCACCCAGCATTCCCCTTGATCTCCCGAGTAAAATGATACCTCGCTTGTGTGGGTGGGCCAAAGCCCTGTGACTATGCTGGGGTGCTTAATTTGTGAAACCTAAATACTAGATTTTTTAAAAATTCATTTTTAGCCTGTTCCGCTTTGGGGCACCCACACAAGTGAGGTATCATTTTACTCTGGAGAACATCTATGGAAACCTACCAAACCCACACATTTCTGAAAAGTAGACACCCGGGGGCTTCAAAGGAGGTATGGCTTGCGTGGATCCTCCAACGTTCTTTTACCCAGAATCCCTTGCAAACCTCAATTTTAGCTGGAAAAATCTGTTTTTTCACACTTTTTTGTGTGGGAAAGCGTGGCAGGTCCAAATCATACAGTGGTGAATTTAAAATACCCTATAACAAAATACCCTTGATTTTTTGGGGGGGGCACCTGAGTTTTTGGCCCAGAGCTCGGTGGCCATCTTTGGAAACTACCAAACCCGAACAGTTCTGAAAACTAGACACCCGGGGGAGTCCAGGGAGGTATGGCATGCATGGATCCCCCAATGTTTTCCTACCCAGAATTCCTTGCAAACCTTAAAATTAGGTAAAAATATCACTTTTCCAAACTTTTTTGCGTGGGATCTCCGTGCCGGCAAAAATGTCCTACCACCCAGCGTTCCCCTTGTTCTCCATAGTAAAATGATACATCACTTGTGTGGGTGCCCCAAAGCAGAACAGGCTAAAAATGAATTTAAAAAAAATCTAGTATTTAGGTTTCAAAAATTAAGCACCCCAGCATAGTCACAGGGCTTTGGCCCACCCACACAAGCGAGGTATCATTATACTCGGGAGATCAAGGGGAACGCTGGGTGGTAGGACATTTGTGCCGGCAGGGAGATCCCACCCAAAAATGTATGGAAAAGTGTTTTTTTTACCTAAATTTAAGGTTTGCAGGAAATTCTGGGTAGGAAAACTTTGGGGGACCCACGCATGCCATACCTCCCTGGACTCCCCCGGGTTTCTAGTTTTCAGAACTGTTTGGGTTTGGTAGTTTCAAGAGATGGCCACTGAGCCCCGGGCCAAAAACTCAGGTGCCCCCCCCCAAAAAATCAAGGTAGTTTTGCAATAGGGTATTGTAAATTCACCACCGTACGATTTGAACAGTTTCCTGTTGCAGCCACTATGCCTACCCACACAAGTGAGGTACCATTTTTTTCGGGAGACCTGGGGGAACGCTGGGTGGGTAGAAATTTGTTGATCCACGCAGATTCCAGAACTTTCCACCACAGAAATGTGAGGAAAATGTGTATTTTTTTGTCAAATTCTTAGCTTTGCAAGGAATTCAGGGTAACAAAGCCTGGTGGTAGGCAGTCGAGTCACCCCATCCTGAATTCCCCTGGGTGTCTACTTTTCAAAAATGTATAGGTTTGCTAGGTTTCCCTAGGTGCTGGCAGAGCTAGGGCTCAAAAACAAAAGGTAGTCTCTTTGTCCGAAAATCGCAAGATTTCACTGGGAAATTGAGGTGCGACCATGTTGAGTTTTGCGCTGTTTCGTGTCGCAGCCACTATGCCTACCCACGCAAGTGAGGTACCATTATTTTCAGGAGACCTGGGGGAACGCTGGGTGGGTGGAAATTTGTTGATCCACGCAGATTCCAGAACTTTCCACCACAGAAATGTGAGGAAAATGTGTTTTTTTTGTCAAATTCTTGGCTTTGCAAGGGATTCTGGGTAACAAAACCTGGTGGTAGGCAGTCAAGTCACCCCATCCTAAATTCCCCTGGGTGTCTAGTTTCAAAAATGTATAGGTTTGCTTGGTTTCCCTAGGTGCTGGAAGAGCTAGGGCTCAAAAACAAAAGGTAGTCTCTTTGTCCGAAAATCGCAAGATTTCACTGGGAAATTGAGGTGCGACCACGTTGCGTTTTGCGCTGTTTCGTGTCGCAGCCACTATGCCTACCCACGCAAGTGAGGTACCATTTTTTTCGGGAGACCTGGGGGAACGCTGAGTGCATGGAAATTTGTTGATCCACGCAGATTCTAGAACTTTCCACCACAGAAATGTGAGGAAAATTTGTTTTTTTTTGTCAAATTCTTACCTTTGCAAGGGATTCTGGGTAACAAAAGCTGGTGGTAGGCAGTCGAGTCACCCCATCCTGAATTCCCCTGGGTGTCTAGCTTTCAAGAAAGTATAGGTTTGCTAGGTTTCCCTAGGTGCTGGCAGAGCTAGGGCTCAAAAACAAAAGGTAGTCTCTTTGTCCAAAAAGGGCAAGATTTCACTGGGAAATTGAGGTGCGACCATGTTGCGTTTTGCGCTGTTTCATGTCGCAGCCACTATGTCTACCCACACAAGTGAGGTACCATTTGTTTCGGGAGACCTGGGGGAACGCTGGGTGGGTGGAAATTTGTTTATCCACGCAGATTCCTGAACTTTCCACCACATAAATGTGAGGAAAATGTGTTTTTTTTGTCAAATTCTTAGATTTACAAGGGATTCTGGGTAACAAAACCTGGTGGTAGGCAGTCGAGTCACCCCATCCTGAATTCCCCTGGGTGTCTACTTTTAAAAAATGTATAGGTTTGCTAGGTTTCCCTAGGTGCTGGCAGAGCTAGGGCTCAAAAACAAAAGGTAGTCTCTTTGTTCAAAAAGGGCAAGATTTCACTGGGAAATTGAGGTGCGACCACGTTGCGTTTTGCGCTGTTTCGTGTCGCAGCCACTATGCCTACCCACGCAAGTGAGGTACCATTTTTTTCGGGAGGCCTGGGGGAACGCTGGGTGGATGGAAATTTGTTGATCCACGCAGATTCCAGAACTTTCCACCACAGAAATGTGAGGAAAATGTGTTTTTTTTGTCAAATTCTTAGCTTTGCAAGGGATTCTGGGTAACAAAACCTGGTGGTAGGCAGTCAAGTCACCCCATACTGAATTCCCCTGGGTGTCTACTTTTCAAAAATGTATAGGTTTGATAGGTTTCCCTAGGTGCCGGCAGAGCTAGGGTGCAAAAACTACAGGTAGGCACTTTGCCATAAAAGGGTCAATTTGTAACTGCAAAATTGAGGTGTGACCACGTTGCATTTTGCGCTGTTTCCTGTCGCAGGCACAAGGCCGACCCACACAAGTGAGGTACCGTTTTTATCGGGAGACTTAGGGTAATTCAGATTTGTAAATCAACTGTTATTACCAATTGAGATTTCATGCATTTCTCCCTTTCAATGAAAGACATTGTGTAAAAAAAATCTTTTTGAAAAATGACCAATAATTCTCATGCTAGTATGAGTATTCCCAATTTTGAAAATGTGCAATTATATACTGTTTCTGAACTCTATAATTTGTACACAATTCAGCAATACATAGGTGTCTTTCATACAGGTTATTCCATGTATACATTTTCCAAGACAAAGTGCTCTATACCCAGTAAATGAAAAAATACCATTGCAAGTTGCTGCTCAGTTTTTAGATCTGGGTTCGTCGGGTTCTTGGTAAAACTACAAGTCCTATATATACCCAAAACCAGGAAGGTCTAACGGATGTAACGGTATATTGCTTTCCAACAGCTGTCAAAATTAGAAAAAGTTATAGGTGAAAACGTTGAGACAAAAGGCTGTTTTTTCCAACGAATTTTCAATTATTCCAATATTTAAATGTCTATAAAGAAACCTTCATGAATTTAGACAAATGACCCCTTTCTGAATTCAGAATTTTGTCTACTTTTCGAAAATGTACAGCTTTCCAGGATCCATTATTGCTTTCAAACTCATTTCTACCATTAACTGGAAGTAGGTGGAAAGCTCTAAAAATAGCAAAAATAGGCTATGTCCCAGAAAAATACCAAAGCTGTGTGAAAAATGTCGGTTCTCTGACAAAAGCCTGTCATTCCCTAAAAGCTGAGAAAATGGAAATTTCAGCCCCACAAACCCTTTTTTGATAACATTTTCAGGGAAAAACCCAGAGGCTTTCAGTTGCAGCCCGTTTTTCCCATTTTTCTGAAAAAAACAAAAATTTCACTATATTTTGGTTAATTTCTGGGACCCCTCCAAGGGAATCCACAAACCCTGGGCGCCTTTAGAATCCACATGATGTTGGAAGAAAAGGACGCAAATTTGGCGTGGATATCTTATGTGGTCAAAAAAATACATGGGCCTAAGCGCGCACTACCCCAAAATGCCAAAAAAAGGCTTAGCACAGGAGGGGAAAAGGCCTAGCAGCGAAGGGGTTAAACTAAATTTGCGTTAAATACATATGACACATTCAAGTATACATACAGAAGTTATCATTTTCAAAGAGGTTTGTTAAAACGTATTGAAATAGTATTGGTGCAAAGCTATTTGTAAGACGGAACTGGTCTGGGACACTACCGTTGTCATTTGTTCTGTAAAACATAGAATTTAGCAGATTTCTTCTCTCTTTTTTAATACATGTTGTAAACTTAGGGCTTTTACCTGTGATTTCTCATTATTTATAGTTTAGGTTTGTCTACATTCCTGCAAATATATTAGCAGATCTAGTTTGAAGAGCAGCTGTTCAAATTCAAATTCAAATTCAAAAAAGCTTTATTCGATTTCAATTAAAAGAAAGTCACAAAAGCACAAGTAAAAGTACATTTAAAAACTCAAGTTACATAACCATTAAAAGCGAGGGATCATTATAAAACTGGGATACAGAAAAGCAATGTGCTAAAATACAATTTTCGGGTAGAAATAGTTCATTATTTGGTATTCTTGTGCTCAATATGAAAAGAGAAGAAATGGGCGGAAGCACAAGCAGCTAAAACCATTTAAAAACATGTAATCACTAAAATTGAAGGCAAAATGGTTATAAATAATTACACTATATTAAATTAATTCATTGATATTCGATTTTTAATAGTGTTTTTTAAAAACATATACATCAAATGCATGGTCATTTCATCTTCTAGCATTTGTAATCTTAGGAGGGCCGGTCTGCACTGGTTCAATCCCCATTTTCGAAGAAGGAGTAATAGATATTTTTCCCTGGGGAGAGTATAAAATTTGCAGAAAAAAGTAAAATGTAACATGGATTGTTCAGAAATGTCATCGCATGGGCACGCAGTCAAGTTTGTCATCCATAAATTAACCTCTGGGAAGGTAAGTAATCTAAAGAAACTTCCCTGAAGCGTGTTAATAACATACGTGCATAACTACTTAGCGTTAACACAAGATATTGCTGCAGGCCCTGTCCTTGCAGAATCATTTGGTTCTGTAGAACTGAGTATTTTTTCCCCTCCTGCTGCCAACGTTTATTTTCCAAGATATGAAGGCAGGATTCTTTCAATTGTTTCTTTGTTATAGTTGCTAAGCTAGTCGGGCAATCAAAGAATTCAGGATGACAAATGTCTGCTAAAAAATCCTTTATGTATTTCAGCCACGTTATCCCAAGTGCCCCCTGTAATTTTAAGCAGTCTTGGATTATATCCCTGTTTAATCCAGTCTCCTCTGACACCCATACCTTGCGCCACAACAGAATCGGGCTAACCTTAATAAGGTCAGAAATTTAAATTACGCCCAGTTCTTTGTGGCACATGTATGTAGACGTGGATCTGGGGACTGCCAGGAGGTACCTAAGGAATGTGTTCTCGCAAAGTTGGATATCGTGACTGTCCGCAATCCCCCATATTCCAGCACCATATATAACTGTAGACACACATTTTGATTTATATACGTCCAGTAGAACCTGCACAGGTCGACCCCAGCCTGTTAGCAAAGGTTCTTACTGCTCCGATCGCGCGGGAGAAAACTAACTTGCGTGACTGGACTGCAGAGCTCCATGTACCATTTTTGTTGAAAACCATTCCCAAGTAAGAAAACGTGTTCGTTGTCTCTATTTTTGTATTTGATTGAAACATTTTACATTGGGATTTTTTGTTGGCCGTGCAACACATACTAAAGGTTTTACTAGTATTAATGTTTAAACCTCTAGCAGTCATATAATTTTTAAAAGTCGTAAGTGTTCTCCGCAGGCCCACCTGCGTCCTGGACATAATCTCTGCATCATCTGCGTATAATAAGATGGGTGCTGGGTATTCTCCAATTTGAGGATGGTCCTGTCTATCTGCGATAAGGTGTGATGCCACGCTATTAATATATAAGTTAAGTAAAAATGGCGCATGGATGCATCCCTGCCGTACTCCTTTGTTAATGGGGAATTTGATGGTGCATTCACCATTTTTTCCATATCGTACCTTTGCACCAGCGCCCCTATATAGTTCTTTTATAAAATTTACCAGGGTTATATCTAGACCAAGTTCCAATAAAGTGGCCCATAAAAGTTTATGTTCCAGACAGTTGAACGCCGAGCTTAAATCGACAAATGTCAAATAGACGTTGTACTTTTTTGCCCTCACATATTTGCCTATCAGCATTGATAAATTCAGCCCTTGTTCGACCATACCCAGTCCTTTTTTAAAACCATATTGAAATTTTGAAAGTATGCCTGCATCTTCTGCCCATATTTGTAATCTATTTAAAATAATCCTACCCGCCACCTTCATCAAGGAGTCCAACAGTGAGATCGGTCTATAGCATTTTGGATCATTTCGTTCTCCCTTCTTGACTATTGGAACCTCGATGGCCTCTTGCCATGTCGTGGGGAACCCAGTTACATTATAGGTATTTGGAACAGCTGTTGTGCATGGTGTTTTGAAGCCCCGGTGTGTACACGCTGTTTCCCCAGCAACAAGTTCATTTTAGTGGACATTTGGTGTAGTCTTGTTACCGATTATGGCTATCTGTGATAGCTCAGTAAGGCAGCGGACTACAGTGGTCTTTATTTAACACCAGTTCTGCCTAGAAGATGAGCGATACTAGAGCCGTTACCAGAAGATTCAAAATAGAAAAAAATATATATATTTTTAATCATTCCTTCTGATATTTAGACTTTAACATTAGAAAACAGCTCAAACAGCTATTCACACACAAATATCACATTTCTGGACCGTAGATACCGCATGCAAGTAATTGCTGGCAAGTACTTTGGCCCATATTCACTTACACTTTGTGTCAGGTTTGTGTTGCTTTTGATATTTACTTTCCAAGGCAAATCAGGGTTTGCTTCGGAAAGTTGGCCAAAGTAAATCCAAGTAGAACTATGCCATAACATGTGCTACTTTGTGTCAAGGAGGCACTCTGTGGGTGGTACATAGGCATCATCAATGTGTTTTGCTGCAAATCCCTATCTATTAACATTGATATACCTGTTTATACATCAAAACCTTTCGCCTTCTCGAGGCAGGTATAACAGAAAAAAAATGTTTTGAATTCTCCACAGTTTTCAAACTTTACATTGAAGCACACATACAAAGTGGGGTAAGCACAAAAGTACAGTTTTTGTATGCACGCTAATTCTCTTCTTCCAATACAAAACCTGGGCTTGACAAAACGCGCATACCCTTACACTATGGTGTAACTTAAAGTGTGCAAGCACCGGGGGTAGTAAAATAGTGCCATATCCTAGCAGATATGTCACTGTTTTCACTTTCACTTTTATTTTAGTAAATTTCCACCACAATAACTCTGTCGGTTATCTTCCGATAAGGGGGAATATCCAGTCATCTAATTTTTTGACCTATCTAACATTAGCCATGATCATACTATATGTCGCGATCGTAGGTAAGGCGGGTCAGGGTACGGCTCGATCCTCGCCAAACTACAAGTCCCAGAAGGCCAAGGGACTCAGCAAGGCAGTCAGGAAATCTTTCAGTTCGGCCCGCCCTCTATGTAACCAGTTCCGGGGCAGGGGGGCGGGGCTTGACAATCTGACCCGTTTCAAGTATGTTTAGCGCACGCTTTCCTTCCCGCTAGGAATGGGATATTGTTTCTGAGCCCGTGGTTTCCAGAGAGGACTTTCCAGCTAGCGCTATACAAAACTTCAATAAATAAATAAATAAAAAATAAATACTCGAGATTTTTGGGTTCTTTGTTTTGGTGCTCCTCTTCCCGCCCGCATTAAGCTCCTATGATTTGCGGCGGTAGCGGTGGGAAGGTCTTTCCTGACTCGTGTACCTTGCTGGTGAACGCGTTCAGCTTGCTCTGTGTCCTGTATGAGACGGAATACTGGAAGGAGCTGTGAGGCTGCAAATTAACCTTCGAATCCCCAGAGGAGACTTCAGAGACTTTGTATTTGGCCATAGTCTGGAGCTTTTAGGGAGCGCTTCCTAGGGCTTTGCATTTACTGGTATACCTTCCGGCCTTTTCATATTTTGCTACCAATAAGTAGACTTCATATACCTGGTTCTAGTTTGTTGGTGAATGACAACCATAGAGGAACTTAGTATCCACATGTTAAACACTGTTCTGTCTTAGTATTAACTCTTTTATACTAAAAGGACAAAAACAAATCCATTACTATTTCCACTTGCTGTGCAGTAACAGTTTTGGCGATATTAACTTCATGACCAGTGTTCACTCTGACATCTTGCGTACCTACTGGTAATTGCTTCTCGCTTACCTTTCAGCTATTGTCTTTGTGTGTTATGTCCTTTTGATGCCGAGAGTGTGTGTAATTGTCGTTTGAGCTATTCCACATGTAGTGTACCGGATTACCTACTAGACCAGACCTAGGAAGTAAGAAGGACAAGCAGGATTTATTATTTTGTCCCCTTCCCTTTTCCCTTGGGTGTTATCTTTCCTAAAGTGTATATCATTACACTGGGAGGAGTAGCGCTCAGGCGAAGAGGGAGGATTGTCTACACTACATCGTTCCCGCGGGTGGCCAGACAGAGGTTAGTGGCAATTCAATCACTCTTGCGCTGCTGACAATCCCGACATATTGTCAAGCCTAAGACTGATACCCTGCCTGAACGATGGACACCAATGTTGTGTTGGCCTCCCTACTGGATAGCTTGAATGCTCTGCAGCAGGAAGTACAAACTTCCAGATTAGAAAAACAAGAATTGAGAAAGGAAATGGGCACAATACGTAGGGAGGTGGCAGGTCTGTCAAGAAAAAGTACGGTGCCCAAATCCTACATTAGAGAGGCTACGCTCGTTCCTCCAGGTCAGACGGTTCCCACTATGCAAGGGGGTGGGCTCTTCGCTGTTTCTCCTGGTCCCTCCACAACAGCAGAATCAACTCCTACCATTCACGTGATTCAAAACACCGGCATTCCTTTGGCACCTCCTGAGAGGTTTTACGGTGACCCCAAAAAATGTGAGACCTTCCTCAATCAGTGTCGACTGCACTTTCTGTGTAAACCTGCAGTGTTCCAGGACGAAGCCGCCAAGACAGCGTTCATGATGTCTTACATGGGTGGGAACGCTGTTAGCTTCACTATGCCACTGATGGAAAGAAACAACCCTGTGCTGCATAAGTTCCCAGACTTTTGCCTAGAGATGAGAAAGCTCTTTGACAGGAAATCTCATATGATGATGTTGGACCGGGAACTCCTTACGCTACGTCAAGGTTCTCAGGATTTGCTATCCTACATTACAACGTTTAATCGCCTGGTGGTAGAAACAGACTGGCCACCAGAGAAGAGAACCACCTTGTTCTACCAAGGCCAAAGGGGTGAAATGAAAGACGTATTGTCACAGGTGGTACAATTGCCCTCAACGTGTGAGGAACTGATTGACCTTACGGTGCAGCTAGATCACCGATTGCAAGAGAGGAGAGGAGATCGGAACAGAGGTGAAACGCGCCTCTCCTATGCCAGACCTCGATTACCAGCCTTTGAACAACCCCGACAGACCTCCGAAGGGCCTGTTCCCATGCAGATAGGAGGTATCCAAGGCCCCCTTACATCAGAAGAACGAGAAAAAAGGAAAAGGAGGGCATTTTATTCGCGAATGCCGAGCCAGATCCCAGCTCCCAGAACGAAACCCGACCCAAAGAGCCCAAACCATTTTGGGTACCCAAGGGTTGTCGGGAAACTAAATGTTTCGGGTCAGACAGAGATCACTGATTCGGGTGGAGGACGTATATTGATCTCTTCCATGATAGCAAACACCATTCAGCCCGCAGTTGCACATTTAAACGTGGGCATCTCTTTGCAGTTGGACGGGATTACCGCTCAGGCATTGTTAGACTCTGGTGCAACTAGGAATTATATGGACCAGGAATACGCCAAGAATATCGGGATTCCTTGGGAAAAGAAAAGAAGCCCTGAAACCGTGAAATCCGTTGATGGATCTGCCTTGACTTCTGGTACCGTCACGTGTCACACTACACCCGTTTTGATGATGATAGGAACGGAACATGGAGAATACATCCAATTCAATCTCAGTGATGCCCCTCAGTTCCGACTTATTTTAGGCATGCTGTGGTTGACCCTACACGACCCTGTGGTGAGCTGGGCATCCAGGACGGTCTCTTTGTGTTCTGCTTTTTGTAAAGAACACTGTACCCAGAAAATGGTTAATCTCAAGGAAATCAACGAGACACAGGCCAGTATATTGGCGAACACCTGTGCATTGTAAGATTCTGGGACTCCTACCACGCTGCCCGTTGTATTGGGAATATAGCTCTCTCTTCGACAAAAAAAAGGCTACTCGATTACCACCCCATAGAGTTTACGACTGCCAAATCAAACTCATACCTGGAGCAGATATACCCTGCAGTCGGATATATGCTCTCACCGAACCGGAAACACGTTACTTGAAAGCATATCTTGAAGGGAATCTGGCCTCTGGTTTTATTACGCATTCCACTTCACCTGTCTCATCCCCTCTTTTCTTCATCCCGAAGAAGGATTGTACTGAATTGAGGACTTGTATTGACTACAGGGCGATACATTGTGTAACAGTAAAGAACCGTTACCCACTTCCTTTGATTCCTGTTCTCTTGGACCAACCTAAAGGCGCCCGATATTACACCAAGCTTGATTTGAGGGGTGCATACCATCTGGTCAGAGTAAAATGAGGCGACGAGTGGAAGACGGCCTTCCGGACAAAGTTCGGGCTGTTTGAATACCGGGTGATGCCCTTTGGGATTTGCAACGCCACGGCAGCCTTCCAATATTTTATGGATGAGGTTCTGCGGGGTTTCCTAGAAACATGTTGTGTGGTTTATATAGATGACATCCTCATCTATTCATCAAACCTTCAGGAACACATCACACACGTCAAGGCTGTACTAGAAAGGCTGCTTCAACATTCTCTGTATGCCAAGCTAGAAAAATGCTTGTTCCATGTTCAAGAGGTGGCGTTTTTTGGTTACGTGATAAACGCTCAGGGATTCAAGATGGACACAAAAAAGGTGGAAGCAATCACGCAATGGAAAATGCCACATAACGTGAAATCTGTACAGAGTTTCCTAGGCTTCGCCAATTACTATAGGCGTTTTATAAAAAGCTTCGAGAATCATACATCCCATATCCCCTCTGCTTCGAACAAACACTCCCTTCGTTTGGGATGAAGAGGCCGATCAGGCCTTTCAGGATTTGAAGAACAGATTCATACAAGCTCCTATTCTGCGACACCCAGACCATCTTCTTTCTTTTTTTATGGAGACAGATGCATCGCAACATGCCATAGGAGGTGTGTTGTCTCAGAGTCATCCCCAGATAGGAAAGCTACACCCCGTAGCGTATTACTCCAAGAAATTCACACCCTGTGAAGTGAACTATGCGATTACAGACAAGGAACTGCTTGCGATAAAAAGAGCCTGCGAGAATGGCGACATTACCTATTGAGGGCACGCCATACTGTTCAAATCTACACAGACCACAGAAACCTTTTATTCCTCAAGACAGCCAAGGCCCTCACACTTAGACAATTGAGGTGGACTCTCTTTTTCTCCGATTACGACTTTGTCATTAAATATCGTCCTGGACCACAGAACGGGAAAGCAGATGCCCTTTCGCGTCTGGAAGATTCCGGGGAAAACAACAAACCTTTTGAAGACCCGCCATTGATCCTCGCTGAGAGATCCTTTCCTCCTTCTTCCTTGGCGTTATCCACTTCTCAAGACATCCTCAAGGACCTCAAGATTTCGGTGGCAGATATAGATGCTCAGGCCTGGATACAGGAAGACCCTGACCACCGAAGGGAGAAGGAAGACCTTCTATTCCATTTCCAGGCATTGTACGTTCCGACGTCTGAGTTACAGCAACAAGTGCTATCATGGGCTCATGACACTACCATAGGAGGACACCTGGGCATCCATAAGACAATCGCATGTATCGAACGATCCTTCTGGTGGGCCTCTCTCCGAAAAGACGTAAAATAATACATAGGATACTGTTCTGTATGTAAGCAAAACAAAGCAGATCATTCTAAGCCTGTAGGGTTGTTACACACTTTGCCAGAACCTCCTCGACCCTGGCATACCATGTCTATGTATTTTGTTGTGGAAATGCCACCAACTAATAAAAAGACCGTCATATTGGTTCTTATCGATCATCTCACTAAAATGGGACATTTCGTATCGCTGAAACAGTTGCCTACATCTTCCGAATTAGCCCTCATTATTCTTCGGCACGTAGTCTGAACACATGGAATTCCCAGTGTTATTGTCACCGATCGTGGAACAAAGTTCACCTCCGATTCTGGAAGGCTTTATGTAAAACGATGCAGATAGACGCAAGGTTATCTAGTAGCTATCACCCGCAAACTGATGGAAAAACAGAACGGTTAAATCAGACACTTGAACAATATCTTTGTTGCTTCACACTACAAGTCAAGTCAAGTCATACTTTATTCGATTAGTTAAAATCATAAAAGCAATTCCATCACATTATTAAAAGAGAAACAATTCATATCTTAAAAACAATATTTGTTAAAAACAATCATTATCATATATTTACATAAAGTGCAGATAAACGTATCCCCGCATATAGAAGACTACATTAGGATCACATTTTGGAAACATTTAGCAGCGATTTTTTGCCCTTGATACGCCTAGCAGCGACCAAGAAACTTGCGACCCCAAAGATTACCCTGGTACTACTCAAAAGCTGCGGGTAAAGGAGTGCAGGCTGGACTTGTATAAAGCCTGCATCTCTCAAAATAGGAACCAGGAACTGTTTCCTACTATCCTCAAAATGACCACAGAACATGATAAAGTGCATCCGTGACTGTTCCGAGAAATTATCACAGCTACAGGGGATAGATGGATCTGGTTTCCCCATACCGGGTAGTTCCCCAAGGAATACTGAATGATATTAAATCTGAATCTTACAAGAAGATTTCGATGGAACGGTCGGGTCACAATTTTCAGGTAGGGTTCAATTAGGGGAGTAGTCAGAAGCATGTAATTAGCTCTGACTCCCGGTTTTAGAACCTCCACTGCCTCCCGTTCCTGCTCTGCTTGACCCAGAAAATTTTCCTTGATCCAAAGAACATCACCCTTCTGTATCAAGTTGGGGAAAGAGTATAGATCAAGCCTACCCAGTTTGCAAAAAGTATGCTTGAAATAAGCTAACCAAGGGATTTTATTTACTTTGTCCAATACCATGCAGTCTTTGAGGATAGAATGATTTAAAGTGATTTCAGTGTTAAGCCAGGTCTTGGCCCAGCAAATCAGTGGTGCCAGTTGTAACTGATCGCTGATAAAACCTAGGCCCAGCTCAGAATGCACTGAAAGCACTGGGGTCGATTGAGGGACCCCTAACAGGGATCTCAGGAATTTATTTTCTACTACCTGGAGTTTACCCTGTGGTAGAAATCCCCACAGGGAAGCGCCATACATTGCTATTGAAAGGCATTTTAACTTATAAACTGTCAGCAGGGCTTCTATTGGGCGCAAGCCCAGGCGTTTTGCAAAGCTCAATAAAGCTGACGTTGATCTGGTGGCAGCAATGCCCTTCGCATTTAATTGGGGGCTCCAAGTGCCCCTTTCATCAAAAATGACGCCCAGGTAGGTGAAGACCGGGACCCTAGAGATCTCCTCTCCAATACACAAAAACGTTTTTATTTCAGCAGTTTTTGGCTGTTTCCCTACCACCATCACGTGCGATTTTTTATTGTTTATCTGTAGGTCCAAGGAGGACATAAATTCCCCAAATGAGTCCAGGAGTCTCTGCAGCCCTACCCCAGTGCGGGCCAATAGCCCTGCATCATCTGCGTAGAGGACTACTGGCACTGCAGAATCCCCTACGCGTGGGATGTCCAGTGTAGTCCCCTTCAGGAATGTGTCAAGAGAATTTATATATAGGGTGAATAGGAGGGGCGCCAAGATGCACCCCTGCCTAACACCTCGTTTAGATCTAAGAAACCTGGTACTTCCACCCTCTTTGTTAGTTCTTATTGAGGCTCGTAAATCTTGATGCAAGACCGCTAAAAAATTCACCAGGGAAGGATCTATCCCTATACTAGTCAAAATAGCCCACAACTTAGCACGGTTGACCAGATCGAAGGCCGATGACAGGTCCATAAAGGCCATATATAGCAGACCCTCCTTGGCCAGAGTATATTTGCTAATTAACATGTGGTCGAGGGTACCCCTTTTAGCCCTGAACCCATATTGTAGTTCAGAGAGGACCCCCTCTCCTTTAGATGTTCTCCAAGTCTCTGCAGAATGACTCTGCCCAAGATCTTGACGGCAGAGTCAATCAGCGAGATCGGCCTATAGCAGGCGGGGTCACTTCTTTAACCAACCTTTTTTGAACACAGGTATTATTGAAGAGGTGGCCCATGACAAAGGGAACCCAGATGTAACTGTGGAATTAAAAACATTAGTGAGAGTCTTTAGCCAAAAGTCCAAAGGGGTCCTATAAAGGTCTGCGGGCACACCATCTGGAGCCGGTGCCTTATTTTTCGTCATCTCCTCAATGGCCCTTCGGACCTTGACCTCAGTAAAAAGCAAACAGGGGACTGGGTGAGTGTATGCTGGACTCAACTCTGGTTTATGTTCCTCCTCACTGTTATATATTTTACTGAAATGGGCAACCCATTTCTCATCAGGGATCACAGAGTCCATGACCGAGTTATCCATGCTTGAGAAATAAGGATGGTTAATCACAGCCCAAAATTTAGAACTATCTCTAGTACATCTATTGACGTTAGATTTTCCCATGCCTCATTTTTAATGCACTTTTTGCGATTGGCCATGGCAAGCTTGTAATTTTTCCTTAATAGGGCCACAAGCTCCCGATTTCTGGGTTTTTGTTTTAGTGCATACATTAGTTCTTTGCGGGTTTTTGAGCAAGTCTCATCAAACCACCTTGGTTGGTTTGCACCGTCCCACTTCTGTCTGACTTGTACGCAGATGTTAATGAAGAAATTAATAATCTCTTTACCATCTGCCGTATTATATAGGCATACAGCCATGTCCGCTTGCACCTTGCTCTCAAGATCCTGCATAAAAGTGTCTGGGACCACCTTGGCCCAGTTTAGTCTCCTACGCTGGTCCTTAGGAATAAGTTTGTCATTACTGCCTTCCAATCCCTCCTTATCCTTAGCTGTATCCCCCCAATATGTAAAGACAGTACCAAACGATTATGATCGCTAAAAGCTGAGGTTATAACTTCAAAGGAGGAAGCCACATGTACTATACCGGATGAGACAAAAATAAAGTCAATTATTGTATCAGCCTCTCTTCCTGTGAAAGTCGGGGCCCTATCCTCCCCAGGCTCCCTCAATTTCAAACAGATTATTGTTGGCAAGTAGGTCTTCCAGCAATTCCCCTTGTGGGGAATGTTCAAAGTGGGTGGTGGTTGAACCAGGGGGACCTGTTTGATGTTTTGCCAAAGAATCCCATCCACATGGATGTATATTGAAGTCTCCCATTAAAATAACTTCGAATAAAGCATTATGTGTTGACTTGTATTCATCTAAAAAAGAAGCCAAGGAACACAAATGTGTGTTCCGAGTATCCTTCTCCGGGGCATTGTAAAAATTCACTATTAAAATTGTTGGGTGCTTGGGGCGAGACCATTCTATATCCTAAAAGTTAGCTGAGGTTATCTCCAGCTTACTAAATGATCCTGGCAGTTTAAGGATACACAGCCCACCTTTAGGTCTCCCTCCAAGACCAGGGATGGTCTTTTCAGAAAAACAGCAGTACCCATCTAGACAATAATTTTCCCTCGTGTCCCATGTCTCCTGTAGAGCAATTAAATCATATTGTGACACAAAGTGTAACCATCTATCATCATTTGCTTTCTTTCTCAACCCCGCCACATTCCAACTGATTATCTTATAGTTGGAATGAAATGTGGCCTGCCTATTCAGCTCAATATCAGCCGTGTCAGTAGGTAGTTGTCAATCATTAGTGTCCAAACTGGACAGGGGAGAGAATCTATTGATCAGTGTTACTCCTGAGTGTTGTCCTGAAACAACCTGGGGGGCTGTAGCCATTTTGTGTCATAAGCTTTCACAGGAAAACGTTGAATCTGTGGGGCTTTCAGTAAGCATGGTTTAGCCTGTAAGTGGGAAGGTGGAGGGTAGAAATAACCTAGAGGTAGTGACCTAATGCCAAGACCATCGAGCTCCGAACCATCCCACAACAGGGTATCCACAATATTTGATCTTTTAAAATTGACAACCACACAATCTCCTGGAATGGTCTTTTCTCTCTTCCCCACCCACTCAACCCGTCTAGCCGCAATAATATTCAAGGCGACATCAACACTCCCACTGCTAAACTGTGAACACCACCTTCTTGTTCTGGCAGGAAGATCACTCTCAACTTCCACAGCACCATTCGTTAGGTGTGGGACCCCTGTTAAGATTACCACTAGGGGTGCCGCTTGTGGAGGAAGATTTAATGTGGGTAGTTTTAAATTACAAGGGCCTTATTTGCACGCCCTCAGAAGGTTTGACTTGTTGAACCCCAGGCTTGTCGTTACCCTTTTCCCTTGGAGTGTGTGTCTGGCAGGCTGGATCTGCGCGGTGACACCGGAGGGAGAATCCATGTCTACCTCTTGACTATTCAAGTCATTTTGAGTCTCGCGTGCAGCCCTGCTATGTTTACAATCATTATGTTGCACCCTGAATTCCTTCAGAAATTTATCAATGTTTTCACATTTCTTAATGATATTTGCGACACATAAGTTGAAAGAGTCCACTATGTCCTTGGCGATATTCACAAGTACAGGCTCCAAACGGGATTCAATTAGATCTTCCATCAAATCCACAAAGTTAGCAGGGAGACTGATGTTGGATGTTGTGCCCGCTTTCCCTATGGGCTGGTTATGGGGTTTCGTCCCATTACTGCATTTACTACAAAACAATGCAGACTGGGCCACGCTACTCTGGTTGGCTGAATTCGCCTACAACAATGCAGAACACTCAACACTAGCGTGCTCCCCTTTCTTTTGCCAGTATGGATATCATCCCAATATGCTTCCTTTTGAATGGCCCATTGAATCCAAGCTCCCTACCATCCATGAACACCATGCACACTTGAGAGTGGTGTTAGTGGACGCTAAAAGACATCTTACCCAGGCACAAGAGGCACATAAACGTTTTGCAGACAGAAAGAGAACGCAAGACGCTTCCCACCCAGGTTGCCTCACAGGAGGCTTGTAATGCTCTCAGCACCTATTTTGTAGAAAAAATTGTATTGATCAAGGACACCATCCCAGCTACCCTTCCTGGCGCTGGTTCTGCTTCCCCCCCTCACAACCTTGTCTCATTCACACAATTCCCTCTTTTAGACCCCATTTCTTTGGCTACTCTTGCCACTCGCGTCAAGACCGGATCCCCTGACGACTGTTGCCCCCCGTCCATACTCCGGGCCATCTGCCATTCTCTACCCAACTGCATCCTTCCTCTGTTGAATTCTTCTCTCTCCTCTGGTACGGTACCTGGCCCCTTCAAGGAAGCCGTTCTGGTGCCTCTCTTGAAGAAGCCAGGGGCGGATCCCACCGTTCCAGCAAATTACCATCCCATCTCCCTCTTACCCTTCTTTTCTAAAATCCTGGAGGCCCACGTTACCACCTGTCTCTCACAGTTCATCGAGAGTTCCAACTTTCTCGAGGCCAATCAGGCTGGCTTCAGACCCGGCCACTCTACGGAGACTGTGATCTTGGCGGTGCTGGATGCCTTGAGAGACGGGGTGGACAAGGGCACCCCCCAGGCCCTGGTACTATTAGATCTGTCTGCCGCCTTCGACACGGTGGACCATAACATCCTTCTCCACCGTGTCGAGCAGGCTGGCATCCAGGGCCTGGCGCTGGCCTGGGTCAAATCTTTTTTGACCGGCAGGTCTCAGACCCTTAGCCTAGGCACTTTCAGGGCCCCCAGGGAGTGCTTGCCCTGTGGGGTCCCCCAGGGTTCTTCTCTATCCCCTCTTCTTTTCAATCTCTATCTTCGCCCCCTTCTTTTTTCTTTGAGGCAGTGGGACGTTACCGTGTTTAACTACGCGGACGACCTGCAACTCATCTTTTCTCTCAACTCCCCTTCTGCTATTCCTAATTTCCAGGCAGTCATGTCCCACATTCTCCAGTGGATGGGCCACAACCAGCTGAAATTGAACCCCGGGAAGACGGAGCTCCTCCTTCCCGGTAGGAGCGCCACCTCCTGGGGGCCACAATTTTGGCCGGCGGAACTTGGTCCCTCTCCCACCCCCGTGGCCACGGTGAAGAGCTTAGGGGTCACAATTGACTCCGGTCTATCCCTTGGGCCACAGGTGGGGACGGTGGTCTCATCCTGCATCTACCAGCTACGCAGGATCAGGAAAGTGGCATCTCTTTTCACACCCGACGCCCTCCTACAGGTCATCATGGCCCTCGTCCTCTCCCGCTTAGATTTCTCTAACGCGATCTACCACGGTCTGCCTAAAACATCGGTGGCTAGACTGCAAGTGGTGCAAAATCAAGCGGCGAGACTGGCCCTAGGGATCCCGAAGTGGCAATCTGCCAGGCCCCCTCTTGTCAAACTCCATTGGCTCCCCGTCACTGCCAGGTCTGCCTTCAAGATCGGCTGTCTTGTTTTCAAATCGCAAACCGGGCCTTGTCCCGCGTTTGTGAAATCTCTGATTACACCCTATTGCCCGCCCCGGAATCTGAGATCCTCCTATCTTCACCTTCTCACTGTTCCCTCTTATAAACTCTGTAGATCTGGAGGCCGGAGATTTGCATACCTGGCCCCCAAGCTTTGGAATTCTTTTCCCTCTTCTCTCAAAGTTTCTAACTCTTTGACTCTTTTCCGTAAGTTTCTAAAAACCTGGCTTTTCCCTCAATCTGCCTAGTCCCTCTGTACTCTCCATGTCCACCCAGCGCCAGGAAACCCATGGTGTCAGTGCGCTCTATAAGCACCCCTTACAATACAATACAATACAAGAACCCGAATACAGGGTGGGGGACAAGGTATGGCAGGCCACAAAAAAACCTACATCTTAAAGGGGTAGACAAGTTGAAGCCCAAATACATCAGTCCCTACAGTATAGAGGAGGTCATTAACCCAGTAGCAATGAGACTGTCCTTACCCCCTACCTGGTGCATCCATCCTGTTTTTCATGTATCACTGCTTCAACCTTGTCCAATCGGTATGAGGTTGCCAGCACGTCCTCTCCCAGTGGAAGTAGATGGTCAGGAAGAATATGAGTTGCAGGAAATTCTTGATTCCAGGTTAGTGAGGGGACGGGTCAGTATTTGGTGGAATGGAGAGGTTATGGGGTGGAAGACCGAACATGGGAGCCAGTACATAATCTCCACTGCCCTGATTTGGTAGAACGTTTCCATGTCAACCACCCAGGACGGCCTGGACGACCGCCGAGTCGGCAGTCCTTGATAGGAGGTACTGTCACGATCGTAGGTAAGGCGGGTCAGGGAACGGCTCGATCCTCGCCAAACTACAAGTCCCAGAAGGCCAAGGGACTCAGCAAGGCAGTCTGGAAATCTTTCAGTTCGGCCTGCCCTCTATATACCCAGTTCCGGGGCAGGGGGCCGGCGCTTGACAATCTGACCCATTTCAAGTATGTTTAGCGGACGCTTTCCTTCCCGCTAGGATTGGTATATTGTTTCTGAGCCCGTAGTTTCCAGAGAGGACTACAAAAGAATGCAGCGGCTGCACTCAAGAGTTTTGGGTTCTTTGTTTTGGTGCTCCGCTTCCCGCCCGCATTAAGCTCCTAGGATTTGCGGCGGTGCGAAGGTCTTCCCTGACTTGCGTACCTTGCTGGTGAAAGCGTTCAGCTTGCTCTGTGTCCGGTATGAGACGGAATACTGGAAGGAGCTGTGAGGCTGCAAATTAACCTTCGAATCCCCAGAGGAGACTTCAGGTACTTTGTATTTGGCAATAGTCTGGAGCTTTTAGGGAGCGCTTCCTAGGGCTTTGCATTTACTGGTGTACCTTATGGCCTTTTCATATTCTGCTACCATTCTACATCGGAAGTATATGTAGACTTCATATACCTGGTTCTAGTTCGTGGGTGAATGACAACCATAGAGGAACTTAGTATTCACATGTTAAACACTGTTCTGTCTTAGTATTAACTCTTTTAGACTAAAAGGACAAGAACAAATCCATTACTATTTCCACTTGCTGTGCAGTAACAGTTTTGGCGATATTGACTTCATGACCAGTGTTCCCTCCGACATCTTGCGTACCTACTGGTAATTGCTTCTCACTTATCTTTCAGCTATTGTCTTTGTGTGTTATGTCCTTTTGATGCCGAGACTGTGTGTCATTGTCGTTTGATCTATTCCACATGCAGTGTACCGGATTACCTACTAGACCAGACCTAGGAAGTAAGAAGGACCAGCAGGATTTATTATTTTGTCCCCTTCCCTTTTCCCTTGGGTGTTATCTTTCCTAAAGTGTGTATCATTACACTGGGAGGAGTAGCGCTCAGGCAAAGAGGGAGTATTGTCTACACGACATCGTTCCCGCGGGTGGCCAGACAGAGGTTAGTGGCAATTCAATCACTCTTGCGCTGCTGACAACCCCAACACTATACCACTTTCACCACATCGAAGGCCACCAAACATGACAACAATCAAGCAATCCTTGATGTTTCCTACAAAACAGTTGATGTCTTTTCGCACTGGGTATTATTTAGATATTTCTTTAGTTGTCAAAGCTAAAACTAGCTCAAGCTATACTGCACGTCTGCCATAAGTGTCGATTCCGCAAAGTGCCTGGGGGAGCGGAAGTGCCATCACATTCTTGATGATATTACATGCCATTTGTTCAACTACACTAAAACGCTTGATGACCTAAATATTTAATAACAAAAAATGAAGCTAAAAACAACAAATGAGTAGATTAGTTGGGAGTTGATGTTTTTAAAGTAAAGTCACGTGATTAAAATCTTTTTAAAAGCATGCCCAAGTGCACGTTGGTGTCTTTTTCCTCCTGTGAGCAAGGCATTCAGCCGAAACATTAGGGAAAGGGAAGCAGGCGCTGCTGGACCGAGTGGCATCCTGAAACTGCGGTTTTGGGACTCAAAATGCTTGTTTTGCATGGCAAGTGCTTTGTGGGCTGCTTGTGTCCATTTCATTCAAGGGTCCTGGGCTCCAGAAATGAGAGACTTTGTTAGGCATATACACATATGTATATATAGTGTGACAATTAAAACATAATTTATTTTACATTATATTATATTTATATTGCTGTAATATTTAAAATTCAGTACTTTATATGTATATATGCTGTAATATTTAAAATTCAGTACTTTATATGTATATATGCATTCTCATTTTGATGAATGTAAAATATTAAAAAGATATATATATATTTTCTAATAATTATGTTACAATATATATAATACAGACACACACATATAGTAGCAATTCCAATGATTACACTTCCCAATCAAGGTATGTTGCAAATATTTTTATTGTTGTTTTTGTTCATTAAATTATATTGTGCACAGTGCATTGTCCATGACGCGTTTCAACCATATTCACACAGCATTGATCACATGACCCGCTGCGAATGATGGCGTCCTATTTAACCCCTTACACCTTGTGATATACAGGCATAGGTAATAGACCATGATTTTCATTGTGTAACCTTCACTCCACATTCTGTGTAGATATTACTACCACTCAATCATCAACGGAAATATACATGTAATTAAGATTACTCATTGGATTGCGATACATTTAAATTCGCCAACTTCATGAAGAGACTCATTGAATGCCATATGCATGTGCATGTTATATTCCATCTCTTTTAAAAAAACACTGCTCACCAACCATTCATTTAAATATATTTCTATTTACATAAATTTATTTCTGTTGCGATTATCGATCCATTTACACCACAATAAAGTGCTGAGTGCCTTTAAAGTGCAAAGATTCAGTAAAAAAAACAGGAAGTTTAGCAACTGTAATATATTTTAATGTTGTATATTAATGTCTACATATCTAACAAATTCAAACCATAATCTCCTAAATTACTGAAACTAAAATACATTGACATCCTGTTATGTGACTAAATGGGTAACACTGTGCATTAAACGTTTCAATTCCATGCATTTTTATCTTATCCCATATCAGTTACTGCGTGACCATCTTCACAGGAAGGATTATCCTAAATTACTGCGCTAATGCATTTTTATGGTTGGATCCCCCCCCTTAGGATTTGCCATTGTTGAATAAAGTGCTAATGCTGTTCATGAAGAGGCCCATGCAACATTCATAATTAGTATGCATTTGTATGTACCTTTTTGATCTAATCCCCGGTCAGTTTCTACATGACCATCTTCACATGCATGAATATCCAATATCCCATAGTACTACGCTCATGCCTTTTCATAATTGGATTATCCCCCTTAAAAAATTTAATTTATATTATTGAATACAGTGCTAATGCTGTTTATAAAGTGGCCCGTGCAGGGTTCATAATTTGTCACATAATAAACTCCAGGACTGTCCCATTAATTTGTACTTCAGTTATAATAATTGTGCTAATGTTTATAGACTGGACTTAGATTGGCCATCATGGTTATGATTGAGTTTATCTTGTGTTGAAGTTAAGTGCTCCAATTTTTAAAGTGACTTGTGCAATAAAGAAAATATACAAAAGGATATGTTTTTACATTTGATCATCATTAATGTGAACTCTTAGAGTCCAAGTTAGTTTCTCCATGATGCAATCAGCTAAATATTGAATTAAACTGCCCCACAATAAATTATATTGATAAAAAATCTGCTGTTATAAAAGTTTAGCAATTGCATAAGATCCAGCATAAGATCCAACGTTATAAAAAGTTGTGTAAATCCTCACTCATATTGAGCCCATTTGGTATCTTGGAGTCCAACTCTAATATTAATCTGGATTCTCGCTGCCTTAACAATTTTTCTTGGTTGCCTCCTCTTCTCAAAGCCAGCACTGCTCCTTTAACATAATACTTGAGATCACTCAAATTGTTATCATGAACCAGTTTGAAAAGCTGTGCAACTGGATACGTGGGATCAGACTCTACAATCGCCCTAAGGTGTTGCAGTTTTCTATTGTGTATCTGCAGTTTAGTACTGCCCACATACTTTAAACCACATGAGCATTCGAAAACATAAGCAGCAAACTCTGTTCTACACGTGTAGTGTCCCATGATGTCAATTTGTTTTTCGCTAAAAATTGGCTTAAAATTTGCTTTGTTGACTCCAAATTTACCTGCTCCACATGATTTACACTTACAAAAATCCTTTCTTTGGGGATAACCAGTTAGATTTCAATTCCAATTCCGGGCCGCTACTAACCAGAGAGTCCCTCATAGTAGGGACTCGTCTGAAGGTCATAGTAGTAGAGAGAGAGAGTAGTAGAGAGTGAATAGTAATGTAGTAGTGAGTGAGTGGTAGAGAGTAGTAGAGAGTAGTAGAGTGAGTAGTAGAGAGTAGTAGAGAGTGAGTACCAGAGAGAGAGTGGTAGAGAGTGAGTGGTAGAGAGTGAGTGGTAGAGAGTGGTAGAGAGTGAGTGGTAGAGAGTAGTAGAGAGTAAGTAGTAGAGAGTAGTAGTAGAGATTGAGTAGTAGAGAGTGAGTAGTAGAGCGTGAGTACTAGAGAGTAGTAGCGAGTCAGTAGTAGAGAGTGAGTAGTGGAGAGAGAGTAGTAGAGAGAGAGTAGTAGAGAGTGAGTAGTAGAGAGTGAGTAGTAGAGAGATAGTAGTAGAGAGTAGTAGTAGAGTGTGAGTAGTAGAGAGTAGTAGAGAAGTAGAGTGAGTAGTAGAGAGTAGTAGAGACTGAGTAGTAGAGAGTAGTGTAGAGAGTAGTAGAGAGTAGTGCAGAGAGTAGTAGAGAGTGAGTAGTAGAGAGTAGTCAGTCAGTGTCAGTCAGTGTCAGTCAATCAGTGTCAGTCAGTCAGTGTCAGTCAGTGTCAATCAGTCCGTGTCAGTCAGTGTCAGTCAATCAGTCAATCAGTGTCAGTCAATCAGTGTCAGTCAATCAGTGTCAGTCAATCAGTGTCAGTCAGTGTCAATCAGTCAGTGTCAGCTAGAGCAGCTCTGTTGACCTGGTTCTCTCCCTCTAGAGCAGCTCTGCTGGCCTGGTTCTCTCCCTCTAAAACAGCTCTACTGACCTAGTTTCTCTGGCTCTACAGCAGCTCTGCTGACCTGGTTCTCTGGCTCTAAAGCCGCTCTGCTGACCTGGTTCTATAGCTCTAAAACAGCTCTGATGACTTGGTTCTCTGGCTCTAGAGCAGCTCTGCTGACCTGATTCTCTGGCTCTAAAGCAGCTCTGCTGACCTGGTTTTCTGGCTCTAAAGCAGCTCTGCTGGCCTGGTTCTCTGGTTCCAAAGCAGCTCTGCTGACCTGGTTCTCTGACTCTAAAGCAGCTCTACTGACCTGGTTTCTCTGGCTCTACAGCAGCTCTGCTGACCTGGTTCTCTGGCTCTAGAGCAGCTTTGCTGACCTAGTTTTTAGGCTCTAAAGCAGCTCTGCTCACCTGGTTCTATGGCTCTAAAGCAGCTCTGCTGACCTGGTTCTCTAGCTCTAGAGCATCTCTGCTGACCTGGTTCTCTGAGTCTAAAGCAGCTCTGCTGACCTGGTTTCTATGGCTTTACAGCAGCTCTGCTGATCTGATTCTCGACCGCTAGAGCAGCTCTGCTGACCTGGGTCTCCTGCTCTAGAGCAGCTCTGCTGACCTGGGTCTTTGGCTCTAGAGCAGCTCTGCTGACCTGCTTCCTAGGCTGTAGACCAGCTCTGCTGACCTGCTTCTTAGGCTGTAGACCAGCTCTGCTGACCTGGTTCTCTGGCTCTACAACGGCTCTGCTGACCTGCTTCCCTGGCTCTAAAGCAGCTCAGCTGACCTGTTCTATGGCTCTAAAGCAGCTCGGTGCACTCCTACAATCATCCTGACAGAAGCATGTCCTTATCTAATCACTCTGCTGAAACATAAGTGCTTAAAAATGTATCCTGCTGTCAACTACTAGCACTCTAGGAACCTATTCACTATCTATGCACTTGCAGAATGACTCAGGCATTGAGACAAGCAGTGGTAAGTCAAATGTGCACAAGGTATGCGGTCCCTTAACCCCTTGCAGACTACTGAGTCAGTCCTGCAAAAGTCCAGGTAATAGTCATGCTTGTCTGGAATCACACTTTGAGTCTGCCTTAACTCCTAGAATCATCCTGACAGAAGCATGTTCTTATCTAATCACTCTGCTGAAACATAAGTGCTTATAAACGTATCCTGCTGTTAACTACTAACACTCTAGGAACCCAGTCACTATCTATGCACTTGCAGAATGACTCAGGCATTGAGACAAAACCTACGCACTTATGAATTAACTGAGCATTCTGTTTGCAGCACTGTCATCATTCTAGTTACTAGTGATGTTCTTATAGAATGACACAGGCACCAACACAAGTACACCTACAATATTCTATGCACAATCCCTACAAACCTCTAAGCAGATACATACTAATGCTGAAGTAGTACTCATACCTTCTGTCAGTCTCATGCAGTTTGTCAATCAGCCATCCAGCACTATGGGCCGGATGTAGGTAGCCGAATACCGGTCGGAAACGGACGAAATCGGCCGTTACCGACCGGTATCTGGAGATCGGCATGTAGGTGACAGAAAATAGGCCGAATCGGTAAATTTCCCGATTCGGTAAAGTTACCGATCGGTAAAGTTACCGATCGGTAAAGTTACAGATCGGTAAAGTTACCGATCGGTAACGTTACCGATCGGTAAAATACCGATTCGGTAATTAAGAATAGGTAAAATTGAAGTTTGAGATGTAGGGAGGCTCTGAAATACCGATTTTGGGCCAAAATCGGTATTTAAGAGTCTGTATTTACCATGGATTCAAATCAGGTGTTAACCAGGTACAGCCTATAAAAAAGGACCCAAAATGCAATTCTGTTTGCAAAATGGCTGCATTCTATGTAATTGCAAGACGGCTACGGCTACAGGAGGAAGGAGAGAGGGAATGGCTGAGACAGGAGCAGGTCTACAGGCAGAGGGTGACCCTGTTCATGCTCACAGAGGAAGAGATTGTGCAAAGGTACAGGTTGGCTCCAGACACCATCATGGAGCTCATCAGGGACCTCAAACCCCTGTTGGAGCACCCCACCCCAAGGGCACATGCAATACCAGCACATGTACAGGTGCTGTGCAGCATCCACCTGCTGGCGTCAGGGAGCTACCAGAGCGTGGTTGCTGTGGCGGGAGGGGTGACCCAGAGCAGCCTCTCAAGGTTTTTTCACAGATTCCTTGACGCCATGTTGCACAGGATGGACCATTACATTTCTTTCCCATCCACCCATGCAGAACTGGTTCAAACCAAATCGGACTTCTACCAGATGGCAGGATTTCCCCATATCATCGGATGCATTGATGGCACTCACATCCCCATTTGTCCCCCTGCTGCCACAGAATACATTTACCGCAATAGGAAATCAACCCACACCATCAACGTGCAGGTGATTTGCAATGCTAAGCACTACATCACAGACCTCGTAGCTAAATTCCCGGGAAGTACCCATGATTCATATATATTTCAGAACAGTGGCATCTATGAACGGCTGACTGCAGGGGAATTTGGTGAAGGCTACCTCCTAGGTAAGACACAGTGTGCAACACCTATTAGACCTATTGCAATTAGCAGTACATGTATGCATGTGAGTAAATTATTCCCTTTTCTTTCCAGGAGACAGTGCATATGCCCTTCGCTCATTCATACTAACCCCCTACCTCAACCCCTCAACACCCAGCCAAAGGAGGTACAACCGGGCCCACAAGCGCACACGCAATGTTGTTGAGAGAACATTTGGAATATGGAAGAGCAGGTTTAGATGCCTGCACAAGAGTGGAGGTGCAAGGCAGTATACCCCCATCACATGCTGTAAGATCATTGCTGCCTGTGCCATGTTGCACAATCTGGCTGTTAAGAAGGGAACTGAGGTGGAGTTAAGTGACTATGAGGATCACGACGACGACAATGCTGTGCCTGAAAGACAACCTGCAGGAGTGTCAACACCAAGTGATGGCAGATTAAGACGTGAGGAGATTACACGCAACTATTTCTAAGTAAGTGAAGACACTGAGCTATAGTCAAAGCACAAGCTTCTGTTTATTTAGGTTTCATAAACAGATGGTAAAGTAAAAAAGAGCACCAGTAAGCATTTGACATCAATGCTCACAGTGAGCAAACACACTCAGACAGGTCTTGAACCCACCCACCATAGTTGCATATTGTCACTAGGCTTGTTTAAATGGCACAAATGTGCAAATTTAACTTTAACAACTAAAGAAACAAATGTCCACAGGCAGTAGGCCATAGTAACAAATATTCATTTTCGGCCACGCTTTGCACTGCCAGGTGTTTGTGGCTCAGCCTGTACACTGGGCGTTTGGCCTGTAGCCTCACCCTGTCGCCTGCTGCTCCTCCTTGGCTCAACACCATGTGGGCTAGCTGTGCTGCTCCTACTGGTGCTAGGTTCACTGTCCGGCACGTCAAGAGCAGAACTTCGTGCACTTTGTGCATTGAGTAGGGCCTCCAGCGCACCAGTCATTCCAGCTATGCCCCTTGTTAACTGGTTGGTATTATTAGTCAGGACTTCCTGGCTATTGATGCTACGCCTGCATAGCAGGGATGTGGCTGTTGCCAGGCGGTGTAAGGATTTCTCTGCTCTCTGTGCTCGCTGCTTGTCCCTGTGCCTTGCAGCAATTTCAGAGTCAAGTTTAGTGCACAGTTGCTGTATGCCTGTTGCCATGCACTTGTTCACCTCCACAAGCTCTTGTATGCCCTTGCCAATGTCCTGAATGTTATTGTTCATGTTTCGCATTTGTCTCTGACAGGCCATGATGCCCTTGCCCTGCATCCTCTGGATCCTGACCATCGATCCCTCCAGGCCTTGGAAGACACTGGACCCCTCCCCACGTGCACCTGCACCCCTTCCTTGGACTGTGCGCCTTCTAGTGGCAGGTGGTACAGGCTCTGTGCCGGGCTGCAGTGTGGCAGTGATGTCAGCCTCAGACAAGTCATGTGACTCTACACCCACCATTTCCTCAGCACCTATATCCATTTGCAGCAGTGGGGAAACAACATGCCTCCTGCTAGGGTGTGCAACAGGTGTTACCAATTCCATGGATGCAGGCAGTTCTGGTGATGACACCAATAGTGGTGACTGTGAGGGAATTGGGGATCCATGCATTTCCTCACTGATGTCTGTTGCCTGGGAGGGTGGCTGGCCACTCGGAACCCCTGTGTCCTGGGATGCACTGGGCCCTGGATCCTGACTGTCATCCCTCTGGGGTGCCGTGCCTTCTGCCTCCTCGGACTGCCTTCTAGATGTGTGACCTGTGGACATATGGGCACATATCAGCTAGGTGCTAATGTGTCACAGCCACTACAATTAAACATATCAATTTGCACTTTGAACATGCTGCCTGCCCTTCATTTTGTCTGCAAACATTTAAATTACTTGTTGGTAACAGTGCTATGTCACATGTTCTTTCTAATACTGACTACATGTACCATGATGCTTTGCTACAGTTTTGCACACACACCATGGGACTGGGGTAACTGAGCTGCAAGGGGTGAGGGATGGATGGGGGTGGGAGGGGGATTGCTGTGCATGCATCTTACCTTTTGTTTTTGCAGATTTAGCCGAGCTGTCCACTTCTCCCAGTCCATGGACACTTTCAGTCTCCAGGGTTGTGGCTACCAGCTCCTCAAGCTCGGTGAGTGGGGGTGCTGTGTTCTTCCCTCCACCTGTTTTCTGTGACTGTTTGTGGCGATCAGCCAATTTTTTCTTTGTGAGGCTCCTTAGGTCATAGAACCTCTTCTTTAAGTCTTCTGTCACTCTGGTGGTCACTCCCACAGCATTCACTTTCTCTAGGATGTCCAGCCATGTTTTCCTTTTTGTGGATTCTGGCACAGTGAGGGACAGTTTTCCAAACAGTCTGTGGTGTACCTTCACCACCTCCTCAACAAGCACCTGTAATTCAGTACTACTGAACTTAAGTTTCCTTTTCCTTTCTGCTTGCTCACTTTCCCTGCTGCTTTCCATTTTAAAGTGTTCTCAATTCACGAGCTCTGCCTGCTGCTGCTGCTGCTCCCAGTCTCTCTGCTCCAACTGCCTTTCCAGAACATTCTAATTAGTTGCAGCTGCCTGTGTGCACACTTCCTGCCAGGAAGGGGGAGGGTGGTTGCACCTGATTGGCTGTTTGTGTTGAGTTTCACTTTTGGTTGCTGGCCGTCGCGGGAAATACCGATCGGTATTTACCGATCGGTAATTACCGATCGGTAATTACCGATCTGTAATTACCGATCGGTATTTCCAATGCTTTCCTATGGGACTTTTGCCCCATAGGAATGCATTGTCCATACCGATCGGTAATTACCGATCGGTAATTACAGATTCTATATTTACCGATTCTTATTTACCGATTATTACCGATTCGGTAATTGGAACATCTGGATGTTCCTACATACCCCCCTTCTTATTTACCGATTCTTATTTACCGAATCGGTAAAAATCGGTAATTAAGGATCGGTAAATATTTTTTACCTACATCCGGCCCAGAGTTCTTATTGTATCACTCTGCCAATACCTAAGCACTTATGGGGCAGATTTACAAGCCCCCTGCGCCACCAGTACGTCACTTTTTGTAACGTAGTGATAGCGCTGGGGACTCCTCCATATTTACAAGGAGAGGAAAAGCCACCCTGCGTAGCTTTTCTTCTCCTCGAAAATACGACCCATTCAAATGCAGCACTTTGCGTTGAAGGGGCGTTCCATGGGTGTTGCTGTGTCTGTTACCACACAATAACCATGGACTAAAACATCTCAAGACTTATGAGAAAGTGTAAATCTGTAGATATGTGTGAATGGTGCGCCACCCTAGAGGTGGTGTAGCGAGGCACAACAATTCCGCAGCACACATTAAAGGATTAAAATGCCTTGAGTGATTGTTTTTGGGCGGGAAGTAGTCCCTTCCTGCACAAAAACAATCTACCCACTATCACAGATATCCTTGCACCATGGTGTTAGGGTGCCTGCGGCACTGCATGGCTGCAGTTTGTGTTCTAGTGCAGAGGAAGCACAGAATTGTGACATATTCATGTCAATATGTCACATCCCTGTGCTTCAGAAGTGCCGCAGTGCGGTGATGCTAAAGGGCTTGCAGTGTCACACTGCAGCACTTCCTCACAGATTTGCCCCTATAAATTCACCATACAGTACTAATGCATTCTTTCAGTTAATCATGCTCTATACATACATTCAACCAAACTTTCAGGAATTACCATGTAATTATAGTTTTTTTTTTAAACCAGATAAGGTATTTCTGAACTTTTTTTTTCCTTCTGTTTTTTGTTTTTTTATTTTTTTGTAGTTTTCTAACAATTTTGTACTTTTTTTGGTGTTTTTGAAAAATTTAGCAAAAAAAGAACTAAGTAAACAGTTAGCTTTTGGAATTCAACAGGTCTACTGGTGGTGCTGAAGTGGACGCTCCCGAGGCTCCAGAAGTGCTAGCAATGCTTGGTGGTGGATTTTTTGCTGCATGCCTAATTTCTTCTAGTGCCAGATTCTTCGGGTGAATGGTCCGCAGATGTTTATACATACTCGCTGTTCCACAGGAGTATTTCTTGTCACTGCCTCGTGACAGGCCCCTGTCGCACAGCAAGCATGTGATTTTTCTTGCGTTTACCTTTTTTTCTCCAGCAGGAAAGGTGAAAAATGTCCATACCACTGATTCAGGCCTCTGCTTGGATGGATCTTCCTCGAAGATATCTTCATCTGAAGAATGATGAGGAGCTTGCAAACCTGATGCCATTTCTCCAAAGCAAATTTTTTTAAAACACCAAAAAATTCCAAAACCAGCTCTTGAAGAAGAAGAGATGTCTCTCATCAACTGCTCCAAACAGAATAATTAAAATGGGTGGGGTCCTTCAATAGTTACAGTGGGAAATGTTAGGAACCAATCAAATCTTTTTTTTTTAGGTCACATGGGATCCACGCACCATGTGCTCACGAAGAGCGCACCCGACGAGACTTTGCGAAAATATATTTAAAAATAATATAAGTTTATTACAAGTAGAAATATTTCATTTTTATGAATACCGTAGATAATCTTTTGCCCTAATATGTACATTAAAGACATGTACATATCATTTTAGAACATAAAAAATGTCACCCGAGTCGCGCACCAAGCGCACCCCAGCACGTATATGATGTCACGCGGGGCCCGCCACCGTGCAAGCATTGCCTACCGTAATACGCATGTGTCGCGAATGCGCGGGAGAAGGAGTCGCGGACCGGTCGCACACACCACGTAACATTGTATGTATATGACGTAACTGAAAAAAATCATGCACTCGTTGCTCACCATATGCGGATCCTTCTCGACTTTTCCTAAATAACAGATAGAATACGCAAGCCCGCTGCAGTAGGTACGCTTTGGGTGCGCAACTCCCCAAAACATTTTGAAAAAAAAATTAAAAAGAAAATTATATGAATATATTAAAATACCCCAAAAAAATAATTACAAATATTTCAGTTTGAATTTTTTGGGTGCAATTTTCAGAAAAATATATAATATTGTTTAATACATAAATATTTATACATAATCAGTTAAAAAACTGTAGAAATTCAGTAAAAAAAGGTATAACTACTATTGCACTTAAACATGAGCATTTAAAAAACCTTTGAAATTCACTGAAAAAACCATAGGTTTCAGAGACATAGTTCGAAATTAGCATTTAAAAAACCTTTGAAATTTACTGAAAAAAACATAGGTTTCATGAGTGTTATAGTTACCTGGACATTTCACTCGTACAAAACCATAGAAAGTCCTCCGTTATAGTTAGTTGTGCTGACTATAACTTGCGCTCCCGCAATGCATTGCTGATGATGTCACATATTACATCATTCATGACATGGTCATTGACATCACTGATGACATCACTGATGACATCATCCACGTGACAATCTGATACACCTCATCACACAATAGTACAACCTTTGATCACGCACTGTAAAATACAGAGTACCATGTTTGAAAGCATTGACATACACATACCAGTTACTACATACACACTCACTGATTCCTAAGTCTACAGACACAACTTTCCATTCACCCACAGAATCACTTATACATGCAGTCACTGATCAATGGTAACACTATCAAATGTACTCATACACCTATATAAACATTGACACATCAGTAGTCATCCTAGTTGGTTATGCAGTGATGCTACTCACTCATGAAAAGAATCAATCACACTTACATTTACTCACCTACACAGTTATACACACAACACCTGATTTATACATACACATAGTAAATCATAGTTACTATGTTAAAAAATCACTATTACAATTATACACTCATTCATACAGTTACACTCACAATCACTGACTCTTACGTATCCTTATTTATATACACCAACTCTCACATACAATGCCTTTTATTTTTCTACTTTATTGGAGATGTACCACTGACATATATATTCAGTTATCAACACACAAATAAACACACTCAGACACCCAAACAACTGTTATCCTAAACACTCCTAACCCAAATGCCTAGACAATCAACCACTCACACATCTATGCATAGAGTTACAACTCCCCCACCCAACCACTGATACACTCAGTCTCCCTTACAAATACTCAGACAACTAATCAATAACTAATATGGACTCTCATGTAATTAATGACCAATTGATGCAGCAGGTTATACAACAACAGAGACAGTGATACACACATTCACATAGTTTGGTTACTAACCATATATTTAGTGAGACACATTTAACTACTCACTTAAACAAACAGTCAGACAGCTACTAAATCCTCCATCGAGTCAGTTATATATTCAATCAATCTTCAATACAGATTGGTATATATATATTTTTATATATATATATATATATATATATATATATATATATATATATATATATATATAATAGATATTTACATTTCAAACAAAACTACATTCACTGGATGAGGTCATCAGTGATGTCTTCAGTGATGTCACTGACCATGTCATGAATGATGTAATATATGACATCATCAGCAGTGCATTGCGGGTGCACGAGTTATAGTTAACACAACTAACTACTAACTATAATGGAGGAATTGCTATGGTTTTGTACGAGTGAAATGTCAAGCTAACTATAACACTCATGAAACCTATGTTTTTTTCAGTAAATTTCAAAGGTTGATTACACCTTAAAACTCCAGTGTAATGAGTGGGTCGGGGGACCTAAGCATGTGCAGTCGGCCGGAGGGAGCCCAGGTCCATAATTACGGCTACAACATCTTACAATATGCTTAAAGGTGATATGAGGACAAAAAAAAAAGAGGATCTCCATCTTGTCCGAGTTTAGCTTCAGACGGCTGGTCTTCATCCAGTCGACGACGGCCTTCATTCCTTCATGGAGGTTGGCTTTGGCTGTGATGGCTTTGGCTGTGATGGGGTCCTTGGTGAGTGTTGTCGGCGTAGGAGATTATGTTGAAGTCGTGCTGTTGGGCTACGTGTTCGAGCGGGGCCATGTAAATGTTGAACAGCGTCGGGCTGAGGGAGATCCCTGGGGTAAGCCGCAGATGATCTCGGAGGCTTTGGAATAGAATGAGGGGAGACGGACGCTCTGGGTTCTGCTGGAGAGGAAGGAGGTGGTCCAATCCAGAGCCTTGTCTCGGATCCCTGCGGCGTGGAGGCGTGCACATAGTGTGCGGTGGCAGATGGTATCAAAGGTGGCATATAGGTCCAGGAGGATGAGTGCTGCCGTCTCGCCGTTGTCCAGCATGGTCCTGATGTTATTGTGGCGGTTATGAGAGCAGTCTTGGTGCTGTGGTTGCTGCGGAACCCTGACTGGGAAGGGTCCAGGATTCTGTTTTCTTTGAGGTATTCGGTTAGCTGTCTGTTGATGGTTTTCTCGATGATCTTGGCCGGGAAGGGGAGCAGAGAGATGGGCCGGAAGTTCTTGAGGTCTCTTGGGTCTGCCTTAGGTTTTTTGAGTAGGGCTTCCCCTGATTACACGGAGCATTTCTACGGAGCTCTCTTACCTGACCTGAATAGGACGACAGCGGCTCCCATTCTTCACCGCCTCACCGCCCACAGCTCGCCGCACCCGCTTCGCGGGTGCCGCGTCGCGCAGAGGGACCGAGGAAACTGTGAAGAGGGCTTGGACATTGTTTGTTTGGCTGAGGGTGAGAAGCGCTAGCGGGGCTGCGAGCGTGCAGGGACTCCAGGAGCCAGGAGTCCCTGCGAGACCGTTTACCACCTTCCGGTCCGCTCTCCCTGCTGGCCACGCCCCTCCCCTGCTGAGGATTATTAAATCTCCCGCCACTGCCTTTCCTGTGGGTTCCCCTGATTACACGGAGCATTTCTACGGAGCTCTCTTACCTGACCTGAATAGGACGACAGCGGCTCCCATTCTTCACCGCCTCACCGCCCACAGCTCGCCGCACCCGCTTCGCGGGTGCCGCGTCGCGCAGAGGGACCGAGGAAACTGTGAAGAGGGCTTGGACATTGTTTGTTTGGCTGAGGGTGAGAAGCGCTAGCGGGGCTGCGAGCGTGCAGGGACTCCAGGAGCCAGGAGTCCCTGCGAGACCGTTTACCACCTTCCGGTCCGCTCTCCCTGCTGGCCACGCCCCTCCCCTCCACGCTCTCTATTTCCTCTTCCTGTCTTCCCGCAGCGCGGGACGCAGCACGGGCGAAGACAGGGCAAAGACTGGGCCGTTTGAGGCCGTTCGAGGACTAAAGAGGACTGGGCTGGGCCATGCCCCTAGGTTGGTCGGTGCATTATACAGTCTTATTGTTGGAAATTTTTTACTTATTTATTGTTATTTATTTCTTAAATCTGTATAATGTGCTCGCGGGGTAGTAGGAGTAAAACCCTTATGGCTGTAAGTAAATCGAACTCTAATCGGACACTGGATGATTTCCTAGTCAAAACCAATCTGGCTATTGACGAGGAAATCAGTAAAATGCAGCACAGGGTCTCTTTAGATCTTGAAGCTGCACGAAGACTATCCGAGCACTTAGCCACTACTAGAAAGTCTTCAATGGGGAACATTGCCTCTGCCCGTACACCCGAGCATACAGTAGGTCCGCAGCCATTACTGACAATGGCTGTCATTCATCCAGCACCTTTTGTTTCTTCCCCAACATCCCTTTCGATCCATTCACCTACTCCACTGGTAATAACTAAGGATCCCGTGCCATTAACTTCCACGCTAGGTACTATGCTTCCCCCTAAAAATAATTCACTTATGAATACAGCTAGGGCTAGGAAAGCGGCAATGCGTAAAAAGAAATGTATTGCCAGGGCTATCCATGCTCGAAAAAAGGCGAAAACCGCTAGATCGAAATTTTTTGATAGCAGAAGGGCATTAGGATCTCTTGGGATAACGGATGGTAGTTTAAAAATCAATCCGGGCACTCTGGGAGTGGAAACTGTTTCGGATTTAAATAGCTCCGCGGATGACAGCATCACGGTTGCCTCCCCAGAGACAACTAGAACTGATGCTCCGACTGTTCAAGTGGGTGGATCACCAAACGATAGACGGGGTGATGAAGAATTTCTTAATTTAGTTTGGGGTACTTTAAAACAGCTACTTACTCCCTTGGAACTAAGGCTGTCTCGTATAGAGAATAATCTGTTGGAAATGGATAAGACCATAGTTACCTTGGCCAGCCTGAGTCTAAAGGAAATGGAAGCCAAACGTGCTAGTGAGACTGATTTGGCTCCCAAAATAAAAGAACTAGTATCCGTACCATTACTTACACAATTCCCTCAAAATATTCCTACGCCCTCAACGTTAGTAAAACCTATACCGAAGCCACGCACTACTGTTGCAAACCAGATTGCATCAACTCCAATCCTTGTTGCACCAAAATTATGTCCCTTGCCCAATCCACCCCATAAGCAGAATTCTAATTCTGGAGCTGCCCTACAGCATAGGAAAATGCAAAATCCTTTGAATAATTTCCAGCGGCCGATCAGTCGCCCTAATTTTCGTGGTGGCTTCATTGATCTTCCTCCAGAAGCAGGGCCCTATGTGACTATACTTGCTGGAGTTCCAGAGCTGGATCAGAATTCCCAGGAGAATCCTCAATCATTGAAAAATAAAGTCATTCATTGGCTTAATTCCAACACACAGCTCCCCGTTCATCATAGAACCAGCATTTTAATGGTTCGTAGAGTGCCATGGATAGGCCCCACACCTAAATCCTTGGTTGGCGACTGTATTATTGTTTCTTTTGCTGATCCTTATACAGCACAGAATATATGTGTGCGGCCATCGTATGAAGTTAACCCCACTATAGTTTTGAGACCCCTTACCTTCTTTTATCCTCCAAGACCTCACTATGCGAAAGAAGGTTCCTGGACTATTGTCCAGAATGCTGGACGGAAACCAAATAGGTTTGATGGACATAGCCAGCAAAATTGGTGGCAAGGGGCCCCGATGACCAATATGTTTGGTCCTTTGCAGGAGGTGGCAGGTTGGTTCCCAAATAATATCCCGTTAAGAAACCGTTTTGAACCACTTATGGGTATGGATGAGCAAGATTGACCACCACACTATTCTCCTGGTAATGCCCTTACGACAGAAGATGCCAGCCAGAGGCGGAAGGGTGAAAGTTGTAACAACAACTCATGTGTGAATGTTCCCATTGGTGACGGTTGTGCTTCTAAACCCCAAGTTCCTGTGGCCGGTATTAATACAGAAAGTGTGTCAAGTGTAATTATTGAAAGGCAAGTACCACTTAAGCCAGTCACAAAGACCCAAAGTGAACAAAGGATCGGCCTAATTTCATGGAATATTGCTGGGCTTGCTCAAAGATTGGAGGATGAGGCATGGTTAGATTTTGTGGGTGTTTGTGATATTTTGTGTCTCCAGGAAACATGGAGTCGTTGTACACAGGATATTGATGGCTTCCAAGCCCTTAATACCCCTGCTGTAGCCTCGCAGGCTGGTAGGGCAAAAGGTGGTCTAATGACAGCAACTTCATTGAAACTGTGTAAACTCGTAATTACCAAGATAGTTGACACTGCATGGTTTCAAGTGCTTATGCTGGTCAATTTGTTTCCCGAACCGTTGTTATTGATTAATTGGTACTATAACATCTTTGATACTAATGAGACAACTGTAATGTTGAAGTTGGAGGAGGCAATGACCAGGGCACGTCATGAGCATCCCCTACTTTTTGTCATCTGGGTGGGGGATTTTAATTGCTCTTTGTGTGCCCATGGGGACTCGAAGGTGTGTGGATTGAGAGATTCCCACGACCTTCCTTTGACACATTTCAAACATACACCCCAGGGGGACGCTTTAAATAATATCATCATTTTGAATGATTTAGCTATAGTGGAACCCTGGGTTAGTCCAGACTTAGCCCCGATACCGACATTTCAGGGAAGTAGAGGCACGATGAGTTTTATTGATTTTGTAATTATTTCCAATGGGTATTTTCATTATGTTGATAAATTGGAAGTAGTTGCCAATGCTGCCAGTGACCACAATCCCTTGATCCTATCCCTTTTTTGTCCTGTTAAACTTAAACATCCTATTTGGGATCAACCCATAAAATGTAACAGGAATCAAGGCATTACTCTTAAATGGGGTAAAATAGATGCAGTAGGTCTTGAGGCAGAGATCATAACTGAACATAGTTCAGAATATGATGTATGCCTATCACCGACATCTAATCCCGAAAAGGTTATAGAGAATTTTGAAACATTGTGTGGGCATGTAGCCAAACGCCTTACAAAACCAACTGGGAAAAACAAAAGGTCAGGGCCCAGATGGTTTGATGCCGCATGTTCGGCCACACATAGATCCCTGAAAGTGGCACTAAATCAAAAACCTAGGGATATAGAATTGGTTAGGGCATCTAGAAAGGCCTATAAAGAAGCAATAGGAACAAGGAAGATGGACCTAAAAAATCTGGCTTGGGAAGATCTAGGAAAAGCTTCTGATTTGAAGGACGGAAGGTTATTTTGGGAGGTAATTAATCGCCCTCTTTTTATAAGTAATGATAGGGATAATATTGTGATGCAGATTCCTTGTGAAATATGGGAATCACATTTTGGGGCTATTTTTAACCCACATGGATTTCCACTTAATGAATTGTTATTGGGAGACCCTAGGGAATTAGTGGTTTCGCAATCAACTTTGTCCCTGAGCCTATCACTCACCTTGCAGGAAGTAGAGGATGCCCTGTTGAAAGGTATGTTATTAAAAGCTCCCGGCCCTGATCTAGTGCCATTGGATTTTTTCAAGCACAATGTCAAGATTTGGGCCCCTCTTTTATTAAATGTATTTAGAGCAGTTGTTATTAGTCGTATTCCATCGTCATGGAAGGAGGCAGTAGTGGTGCCAATTTTTAAGAAGGGCAATAGATCTGACCCCCGATGCTATCGCCCAATCTCACTAATTGATGCATCATGTAAGATACTGGGTAGGGTTATTTTGGCCAGATTGGAAACATGGGCAGATTCGGTGGGCCTTATTGTAAACTCGCAATATGGGTTCAGGAAAGGCAAAGGTACTATCGAACAGTGCCTAAACCTGGCATTAATTATAGGGAAATACATGAAGGCAATGAATTCTTCCATTCATCTTGCCTTCATGGATCTCTCAAGTGCTTTCGATACCGTTTGCCGAAACAAGCTGTGGAAGATGATGGAGGATATGGGTTTCGAGGAACCTTTGGTTCTTCTGCTCCGTAGACTCCATGAAGCAACCACTGTAGCCATAAGGTTCGGGCCAGGGGGAGAGAAAACAAAGTCTATTCCCTCGACTGAGGGCGTCCGTCAAGGATGTATTTTAGCCCCCTTCCTGTTCCTAGTTTACACAAATGGGCTGGAAAAATACCTGTTGGACCACTGCCATGATTTTCCAAGGGTTAATGGCAGGAGTGTACCGATGCTCTCTTATGCCGACGATACGGTATTAATGACTCTCACAGGAAATAGTTTGCAGCATTGTCTTGATGCCTTTCACACTTTTATGTTGGACCTAGACCTGAAGGTAAATTTCACCAAATCCTTTATAATGGTCTGTGGCCCAAAGGGGACCAAAACCAGAAAGTTTGTAGTTAACAACTGCACCATTGAAAAAGTGGAAAACTTCAACTATCTGGGAAATCTTTTTAACAACAAATTAAGTTGGGCCCCGGTAATTAAGACTCGAGTCCTGAGTGCTAGTCGCTCTATTGAAGGACTGTTTCGTTTCTGTGGGAAGTTAGGCCAAAAACCCGTCAAGCATTTAAAAACTCTGTATAAAGCAAAATGCTTGTCAGTAGTTACCTATGGGGCAGGGGTCTGGGGAACTGAAAGCCCTGATGCAATTCAAATTATGGAGAACAAGTTCTTAAAACGTGTATTGGCTATTCCACTAAGCTCCTCAAATAGATTTGCCCATGATGAGGTTGGTTTGAGTTATGTGAGTGACACAATTCGTCTTTCTCCCCTTCTATTATGGGGTAAAATATGGCTGTCAGAGGACTTACAATTGTCTAGAGACATCCTTCGGGACTGTCTAAAATTGACACACATGAATAAGATCCCATGGTTGTCTTATGTAAATGAAACACTTCATAAAATAGGCCTGGGTAATATCTTCGATAGTCCTGAAAACATCCAGGGGGATATCAAATCTCTTATCAAAAAAAGTTATTTGAAATCCTCACTTGTGCACCCTTTGGCTAGCCCTCAAGAATTTAAGGTTACTGTATATTGTCAGTTTTATTTAACCTTTATAAATCATGTGCAATGGCGATTCTATTTGACAAGGTTTAGGTTACACATTTTACATTTTCTTTTTGCGTTTCCTAGACAGGGGAGCTGGTGTGAGAGACTGCCCCCCTGTCCCTGTAACAACCAAGATAGCCAAAGCACGTTGCATGTTGTTCTTTTCTGTTCTTTATATAAGGATCCGAGAACGAGGTTCATTAAGCCGATCCTTAAGGAAAAACAACCTTGCCATTATAAAGAGGGCTATGACCATTTGTTAGCTTTGTCTACACCTGACGTTTGTTGTGCAATGTTAAATTTTATACGTGTGTCACTTATGATCAGAAAACGGTATACCTAATTTTTTGGCTCCCAGTATCAGTTTTGTTGTTCATGTATATTGTTGTTTTGTTTTTTCATGATTATTTGAACCTGATCGCATAAGCAATGGGCCAAAACTATCGTTATTAACCAATGTATGTTATTAATTTTTTGTACAAATTTAAAAACTGCTCTAAATGAATTTTAATGTATGTTCTGAAATGTATTAATTGACTTTTATGATTCTTATATGAATCGAATAAAGTTTATGAATTGAGTAGGGCATTGATCTCGGAGTGTTTCCAGATCTCTGGGAAGGTCGTGGTCTCGAGGGAGAGATTGATGATGTTGTGCAGGTGGGGTGCAATGGAGCTGCTTGCTCTATTGAAGACGTGGTGCGGGAATGGGTCTGACGGAGAGCCGGAGTGGATTGTGCACATGGTCTTGATGGTGTCATCGATGCTCAAGCTGGCCCAGGCTAGCAGGGTGTCATGGTCGATGGTGTGCGTTGGGTCTGTTGTGTTCCTGTCTGTTGGAGATGTCTGGGTGTTGAAGCTGTCGTGGATGTCTGCTATCTTGCGGTGGAAGAAGGTGGCAAGGGAGTCGCACAGAGCATGCGATGGTGGGATGTCGTTGGTGTTGGAGCTGGGGTTGGAGAGCTCTTTCACGATGTTGAAGAACTCCTTCCTATTGTGTTCATTGTTGTCGAGGCAGTCTTTAAAGGAGGTCCTCTTGGCCACCATGATGAGTTGGTGGTGGTTGTGGATGGCGTCCTTGTGTGCTGCGTGGCTGTCCGGAGTTTGTTCAGTGTGCCATTTCTTCTCTAGTTTCCAGCAGGCTTGCAGGGGGGAACCAGCTGGCCCTCTTGCTGGTGTCTCTGTGGGGGGGTTTCTTCAGCGGGGCAAGGGTGTTGGCGCAGTCCTCGATCCAGTGTCTGAGGCTGTGGGCGGTGTTGGAGGGTTCGGTGGGTGGGCTAAGAGCGAGGTTTGCGTGTAATTGGTCTTTGGTGATTTTGCTCCTGCAGCGGCGGGGGATCTGTTGGGTGGGGTGGTGTGTGGTGGGCTTCTGGAAGGCGAAGTGGATGCAGCGGTGGTCGGTCCAGAGGAGTTCAGTGGTGTGGCTGACGGAGATGTGCGGGCTTGAGGAGAAGACGGGGTCGAGCGTGTGGCCGGCGGAGTGGGTGGGCGTTGTAACGAGTTGCTTCAGTCCGAGGTTGCCGATGTTATCGATCTGGGATGTGGAGTTGTTGTTTTCAAGGTGAAAGTTCAGGTCTCAGAGGAGGATGGAGTTGGTGGAGGTCAGGGTGTGCGTGCTGGTCAAATCGGCGATGGAGTCGCTGAACTGGGGGTGGGTTCCGGGGGTTCGGTTGAAGAGGGTGCCTCTGAGGGTGGAGTTAGTGTCTGTGTGGATCTGGAAATGCATGTATTTGGCGGTGCTGAGCGCGTTGTCGGTGCTAGCCAAGACCCTGATGCTGTTCTTGTGGACGATGGCGAGTCCTCTTCCGACTCCGTTGGTGCTGTCTCTGCTGGTGATCTTGTAGCCATCTGGGATGGCTATGGTGATATCAGGTGCAGAGGTATTGTTAAACCAGGTCTCTGTCAGGAAGGCAACGTCTTGGGATGTTGTGTCAAGCAGGTCCCAGAGCTAGATGGCTTGCTTGCTTGTGGAGCGGGTATTCAGTAGTATGCATTGGAGGTGGTTGGGGTCTTTCTTGGTGGGTGGTTCACTGGCTCTGAGGCTGGTGTAGCTGCAGTTCCGGCAGGTGAAGGGGCTGTGTGTGCATTTCGGGGTGGCCTTGAAGCAGGTGTGGCTCCGTCCGGAGTTGAGAGCATGCAGAGTGCTGGAGTCGTAGTGGCGGTGGTCGTCGTGGCGGGTGCGGGGGCCAGGGGTTCTAGCACTGGGCACAGTCCAGGCGTGGACGGGCGCAGACGGGCTTGCCTTAGGCGCACCAGCGGCGCCGCCGTGCAGCGGCTGGCATATATGGGGAGGTGAGTGGGAGGAGCAGCTGGGAGGCGGGGGCAGCGAATGGTCAGTGGGCCATCAGGGGGGTGGGGGCGCAGGAGACGCAGCGGCGAGGGCAGTGAGGGACAACGAGGGTAACAGAAGGAAAAAGGGGCACAAAATCGAGGGAAAAACGAGTGGCATAAAAGGCAAAAGGGCACAAAAAACAAGTGGAACAGAAGACAAAAGGGGCACAGAAACGAGGGGAAAATGAGTGGCACAGAAGGCAGACGGGCACAAAAACAAGGGAAAAACGAGTGGCACAGAAGGCAAAAGGGCACAGAAAAACAGGAAAAACGAGTGGCACAGAGGTAAAATACAGAACACAAATACAGGGGCAGCAAAGAACAGAAGGCAGAAAGGGCAGAGAGGCACGGGGTCAGTGAGGGGAACAGAAGGGAAAACCGGGCAGAGACACAGGGGCAGCAAGGGGAACAGAAGGGAAAACCGGGCAGAGACACGGAGCAGCGAGGGGAACAGAAGGGAAAACCGGGCAGAGACACAGGGGCAGCAAGGGGTACAGAAGGAAAGACCAGGCAGAGAGAGCAAGGGGACAGCGAGGGGAACAGAGGGAATGAAAAGGGGCACGGACCACGTACAGGCAGCGGAGGAAGACAGGCAGCGGAGGAAGACAGACAACAGCAGTCACAGACACAGCAATGAAAATACAGGCAATACAATAAAAGCAATAAAGCAGAGGATGAACAAACCTACCTACGGCCTACCACTGGCCACCAGGGATGAGGCACATGTGGTAGCCTGCAGGTGGTGGCTCGAACTTCCTCAGCAGCAGCAGCCGGAGCAGGGAGACACAGGCGGTGCTGTGCGGAGCGTGAGCGACCTATCGACCTACTATATATAACGTCCCTGAAACTTATGGTTTTTTCATTGAATTTCTAAGGTTTTTTAAATGCTAATTTCTAACTATAACATGCCTGAAACCTATGGTTTTTTAAATGCTAATTTCTAACTATAACGTGCCTGAAACCTATGGTTTTTTCAGTGAATTTCAATGTTTTTTTAAATGCTCATTTCTAACTTTGCCTACAAAGTTAGGACAGGAAAGAAGCAAGACAAATGCAGAAAGAGGCAACAGAAGTGCAGAAAGAGGAAGAAAAGTGCAGAAGGAACCTAGAGAGGAGCAGAAAGTCCTCCTGTGCCCCCAACTTTTTCAGTTTCATTGGTCTTTATTCGGATATGCACTATCTATAAAAGTACAAATATTTCTCATATTTAGTCATAGAAAGCATTTAGATAATCTGTCGTCTTAAGCATTTTTAAAAACAGAGCTCAATTATAGAACTATACAATAAAAAGCATACAAGATTATTGCACATATTCAATAGCAGCTTCCAAACTAAAACTGAAGTGCCAGAGTGCTAAGTGCAAATATTTCAGAAGATAGCAGCAAAGATAGACAAATTGTAAGATCACATTAAATTTACAGGTAGCAGCATCATCTAAAAAAGTGCAAATGTGCAAAATGAGGGTAAGGATAAAAGGATGGCAATAAAAAGGCAAGCTTATTAAATTAAATGCATAGTGCTCTGTACACCCGCTTAATATTCATATTACATATTACCGTATTTAAGTATAAAATTAAAAAGTGCATATAGTACATCCTAATCCAACTTTCAGGAATTCATAGAAGAACGTGAACGAACAGCCATTTTTAGAAAGGTGCAAACTCGATATCTTAAATCAACATTGTCAAGCTGAAGAATAGTTTTATATGCAACCTTGAAACCCATTGTTCCAGTTGTCCTAAAAAATGGTATCAATAGCTGCATACTATACTTTTGGTAAAAGTTGCAGACAAACAAGAAATGAAGCATAGACTGTTTTCCTAGATTGCCACAAGGGCAAGCCAGTTCCTCAATGTTGGGTTGATAGCCTATGGGGAAGCACAGCAAATATTTTATTGTGCCCGATCTAAGGAGGAAAAGAAGGCTTCGCTCCCAATGAGTAATGTTTCCTAGGAGATAACTAACGGGTAAACAGGAGGGAGGTCCGCCTTTTTCAGCCATTAGTATATATTGTCCCATGGATGCTTTGGTGTGCTCCTGTGCATATCTTATATCCCTGTAATGTTTATATAAAACTTTACGGACAATCTTTTGAACGATTCCATCTAGTTTGTCGGGTTTAAGGAAGATATGGCCAAGATTAACTGCTGTCAAGTTTGCCCGTACTTCCACGAGCCACGGTATGTCACCTCCCCTGTCACATTTTAAACAGTCAGCCAAAATGTCCCTTGTTAGTGAGGCTGCCGGGTTTTGCCAAACCTTTAGCCAAAACAAGTCCGGTCGGGACCTAATATAATCCTCCAAGTAAGGTAATCTTAACTCATTATGACAGGCAAAAGTCGATGATGAAATTGGTAAACCCAAGATTCTCCTACAGAATCTGTTTTCTTCAGCCTGGACACTTTTAAGATTTATGAAGCCCCAAATTTCAGCCCCATAGGTCATGACTGGTGCACATTATGTCCTATAAATTTTAAGTAAGGACAGTATTACCTCAATTCTTTTTGGTTGGGGGAGGCTTATTACTGAATTTATTGCTTTCAGAAATTTGGTCCGTCCATAGGCCAAATGGGGTGCCCAAGATCCGTTATCTGAAAATTGTAAACCCAGATACGGAAAAGTGTGAGTGTGTAACAAGGAATCTGAGCCTGAAGTAATAGTATTAATAAGGCATTTTTTGGGACCACAGCACATTAAAAATGATTTCCTAAAATTTGTACAGAGATTCAGGCTATTTATAAAAGCTACAAAATCCCTAACTAAAATACGAAGAGCATTGGGTGTGCGCCCCATCAAAACCGTATCATCTGCGTATAATAGGGCGGGCAGTTTATTGCCATTAATTATTGGGACATCTGAAGTTTGGTCGGACAATACATTGTGTAACTCACTAACATATAAAAAAAATAAAAGTGGGGCGAGAACGCACCCTTGTCTGATGACTCTTCCAATCACTATGTACTCTGAGACTGCCCCATCCATGCTTATTCTCACCGAAGCCCTTAAGTCCCTATGTAGATATGCTAAAAAATACACCATTTCTTTGTCCAACCCATAATCTAAAAGGCGTTGCCAGAGCCTAGATCTATTAACAAAATCAAAAGCGGACGTAAGGTCCATAAATGCCAGGTAGAGGGGACCGTGTTGGGCAATGGTATATTTCCCTATGATTAAATTAAGAATGAGACACTGTTCCACCGTCCCAAGAAGACTTCGGAAACCCAAATAGCATTTATTTCATATATTTTCTCCTCCGCCCAAGTTCTGATTTTGTTAAATAAGACCCTCCCCAATATCTTAAGAGTATTATCGATTAGAGAGATTGATCTGTAGCAGCTTTGGTTAGATCCATCACCCTTTTTGAAAATGGGGACAATTACAGATGTAGACCAGGTTTTTGGAATTTTGGTTGTTGTTAAATTATTAAAAACATTAAGTAGTAGGGGAGCCCAGAACTCTGGCCTAGATTTTATAAGGTCAATTGGTAGCCCATCTGGGCCCGGGGCTTTATTTCCCAGACTCTGGTTAATTGCGTCCTCAACTTCTGACAAAGATATTTGAATTTGGGCAGGAGTGAGGTTTTTAAAAATATCTTCGCACTGAGATGTGGCAGCATATATTTTTGAGAAAATGAGCTATCCACGCTTCACTTGTTATATTACAACTTAATGAGGTAGATATATTGCCAAAGTTCTCAGTGACTTGGTGGCTAACCAAAAACCGTTTGTATTATTAAGCTTGGCAGCACAGGCCAGATTACTCCAGTGCTCTTTTAAAATCACATCTCGTCTATACTTCACTGCACTTTTATAAGTGTGCCTTAACACTCTAATAAGGTTAAGGACTCTGGGGGAGGCTGATAGGGAAACTCTGAGTTCCCTGTTAGCCCTAGAGCAGGTGTTGTTAAACCACCTAGGGTCGGATTTAAGTTGAACTGAAGGTCTAGAAATCAATTTGTTGATACCTGCACATAATAGGATAAAGGCAGGGACTGCTTCTGGGTTAGAATTGGCCAAGGTGAGACAAGTCTCACAAAGCGATGGATAGGTTTTTACTATCTTTTGAAACACCCTCGCGCAGTTCATGCCCTTCTATTTAACTCTTAAGTTATCTGTGAAGGGTTCTCTGTTAGCGGCCCCTGGCTCCTTCCTAGGGGCGGGTCTCAGGGCAGCCCTAAAAGTAACCAGGATTGGATTACGGTCCCCAAAAGTGGATGCCTTAACCTCTGCCAGAACTAAATGATCTTCTAATAATGCCAATATAAAAACACAATCTATAGTTGATGCATGGCCGAACCCTCTATAAGTGGGTATTGGACTATCCTCGTTATTTACGGCTGCAATGTCCATAACATAAAAAAAAATACTATTTGATAAGTAGTCTATTAGTTCGTATCACGGATTAACTGAGGTATGCTTAGTGGGGCACACGGTGTTTCCTCCTGCAATCTCAGCATTAAAATCGCCCCCCAAACATATCCCTACCGGTCTTTGCTTTCCCAACAAAATATCCATATCCAAAATACATTTAAAAAGATTGGAAAAGTTCACGTTAGGTATGGTTAAAAACCATTGTTATAAAAATTGATGAAACAAATAGAAACCCCTCGTGTATACATTAAAGCTTGGAACTTGGCATTTTTGGTGGGGATTGGTTTTACACTACCACCCGATGCAATACTAACCCATATCGATAGGCCACCTGAGGGTCTGCCTTGCTTGGGAATGGGTGAAATAATATTAAAACACTCATATCCTTCAAAATATAACTTTTTAGTTGCCCAGGTCTCCTGAAACATAAGGATGTCATATTTATTTATCATGTTGACCCATTCTTCAATATTTAATTTGGAAGCCAAACCAGCCACATTCCAACTCAGCACCTGTAATAATGAGTCAGAATAATCATTAGGAGTAATAATTTCGGCATCATGGTCGTTGTTGGCTGGGGAGATCTCCATACATGCCATGCAGGCTGGTTCGGACGGTTGAAATTTAGGAAAAGGTTGGTCAAGAGTATCTAAGTCGGAGATGGCAGAGAACCTATTTACCGAGATATAGGATGGCCTCATGGGTGGTTGCTGTGCAGATGATGATCTATAAAAGAAACCAAGGGGCAGTGCACAGATGTTTGTGGGTAGGGGGCAATTAATCTCTCTAACGGCCAATATTGATCTAACAAGGCTTGGTCGGTGGAGATTAATAACAATGCAATTGCCCCGGATGGTTTTTTCTGCTGGACCCACCCAGCCTACCCTTCGTACCATTAAAATATCATGTATGTCAAACTGATTGTACCCTTTATATTTAGCCTGCCAATCCACACTTTTATTCCACAATTGTTCCCAAGACTCCAGTTTATTTTTCTCTAATGGAGGTACCCCTGCAAGAATCAGAACATAAGGGCAAGATGCTGGGGGTAAGCTTAACACATCCTTATTTGACTCTGCGTGCCCACTGATATCAGTGCCGACAGTGCTCATACAGGCTTTGGGGACAGCATGGGCACCAGTATGAGTGATAGGATGTGAAGAAACAGTAGAAGTTATGTTTTGAGTGTTAACAGAACCAGTACGTGTTTTTAAAACTGTGGGATCTTTAGTTTTACTATTAGTGTCACGGGGGGCAGATAGCTGCTTTGCGGTTAGGATCGAGTGTTCCCCACTCTGAGCTAATTTTCCCTGAATACTGGCCTGTTGGGATGGCTGTTTAGGTTCCCTACTGGGAGATTTTGCCTTAGTAGTTAGAGATTCCAAACGGTCTAAGCGCTTCCATAAGTTTGCAACATTTTTTTCCACAAGCCCTTTAACACGGTCATACAATGTATCTCTGATAATGTCAATAGCAGTGTCCCCAAGTGTAAAATTAGAGAATGGAGTCTGTGTAGATACTGTCTGAGTATGTGCAGAATTACTTAAAATGTCCAATGAAACTAAGTCAATTGGGTCACTGCTAGGGACTGAATCCACTAAGGCTTTCAGGCCCTGAATCCATGTATTTAATGTAGTACGTTGTGATTTTGAACGTGGGGGTTGTTTCCGTTTGGAGCAGGCTGGTTTCACTGTCTTCATTTTCCTTTTTGCTCCACATACTTGTGGGTTAGGAGATATATCTGAAGTGGCCAAAGTTAAAATATCAGTTGGGCAGCTCCCAGGTACAGAGTCTACTGTAGCTCCTATATGGTCAGAGCCTTCCATACCCAGTAGATTTTCTCCCATTGAAGAATGTAGGCCGCGATCAGCCTCACTATATATCATTAATTGTGAATCGCTTGCATCAATGTTCTCATTTTGTGCTACAGAACGGGGTTTTGTGAGACCCAGGGACAAGCGTCTCTCCGTCAACTCAATCTCAGTGCTGACTATATTCATCGCCCTCTCCAGGATGGTGTCAATGGATGTAACATTGCGTACTGCAGGGATTGGGTTTCGTTTGCCCATGATGGTATTTTCCCCAGACATTCAATGGGTATGGCAAAAGAAACCCCACTCACTACTGCAGGATCCAACTGATTTTTGGGATGGCGATGTCAGGGGAGTGGCCCAGCCCGGCCTCAAACGGTCTCGGATGGGCACAGATGGGCCCGCCCTTGGCCTGGGCTTCGCCCGGCACTGCCCACGCACGCCCCGCAACGTGGGAACCCTGTGCTGATTATATGCGCCTCCTGGCGCTTGCTGCAGTCGTGGGCGGTCTTCGTGCTGCGCTCGCTCACTGCTAGTGCTGCTGGGAATTTGAGTCCCGGAATGGCGGCGCTGGCGGCAATACTCTGTGGCAGCGGTAAGATGCCCCCTTCAAGAAACAAACAGGAATCCCACTCCACCGGAGCCCTGTGCTGATTATAATGCACCTCCTGGTGCTTGCTGCAGTCATGGGCGGTCTTCACGCCGCTCTCGCTCACTACTAGTGCTGCTGGGAATTTGAGTCCCAGAATGGTGGCGCTGGCGCTGGCGGCAGAACTCTGTGGCGGTGGTGGCGGTAAGTTGCCTCCTCAAGAAACAAACAGGGCTCCCGCTCCACCGGAGCCCTGTGTTGATTATATGCGCCTCCTGGCGCTTGCTACAGTCATGGGCGATCTTCGCGCCGTGCTCGCTCACCGCTAGTGCTGCCGGGAATTTGAGTCCCGGAAGGGCGGCGCTGGCACTGGCGGCAGGACTCTGTGGCGGTGGCGGCGGTAAGTTGCCCCCTCAAGAAACAAACAGGGCTCCCTGAAAGAGGAAGAAAAGCACAGAAAGAAGCAAGACAAATACAGAAAGAGGCAACAGAAGTGCAGAAAGATTAAGAAAAGTGCAGGAAGAAGCAAGAGATGTTTAGAAAGAACCAAGAGAGGAGCAGAAAGTCCTCCTGTGCCCCCAACTTTTTAGTGATGGGTACTGGTGGTAACTGACTAACTAACCAGGACCGGAGTCAGTGCTATGCTAAAAGACACGTAGAATACAGTGAAATCACCTACATACACTAGGGAACACTATGCGTTGGGGTACCCCTGTAATTAGCATGACCTCCTCTGTATTTGCCGTGAGTTAGTGCCTGGGTCATTGCATAGGTACATGGGTACTGTTTGGATGATTAGAGTACTGCAAGGACGGTGCATGGTGATTTTTTAAGTGCCTGGGTTTTGGCGGAGTGATTGGATAAGTACGTGGTGCTCGCTGGGTGATTGGAGGAATGCATGGGTGCCAGGGCAATGGCTAGACTGCATGGGTACTGCTCAGGGTATTATAGCAGTGCATGAGTTAGTGCATGGGTAGTGACTGGATGATTAGAGTGATGCAAGCAGAGTTCATGGTGAATTTATAAGTGCTTGTGGTTTGGCGGAGCGATTGCATAAGTACACACATTTCACATCAGGCCCAGCCCATCCCTTCACCACTGTTCAAACGCGCCCCCTGGCAGGTTTTAATTTGGGGGATTATTTCCCCTTCAATCCTGAGGGTCCCTGGGGGCCAACTAGCCCATCAGGTACCATTAGTAAGCACCACAGAGCTGCATTGCAGAGAGGAGGTCCGAGGTCACGCCACTTTTTACACCTCTCTGCAAAGCAACACTGGTGCTTACTGGGCTTATTTGGTGGGCTACTTGGCCCCCAGGGACCCTCAGGATTCAAGGGGACTTAATTCTCCAACTTAAAACGTGCCACAGGGCGCGTTTACACACTTTTCACATCAGACCACGCCCCTCCGTACATCATTGTGTAAACGCACCCCCTGGTGCATTATAAATTGGGGGACTAAGACCCCTTGAGTCCTAAAGGTCCCTGGGGGCCAACTGGCCCACCAGATTCCTCCAGTAAGCACCACAGAGCTGCATTGCAGAGAGGTGTAAAAAGGGGCTTGGCCTCTGTACACCTCTCTGCAACGCAGCACACTGGCGCATACTGGAGGTACCTGGTGGGCTAGTTGGCCCCCAGGGACCCTCAGTTTTCAAGGGCAATGAATTCCCCAACTAACAACACACCAGGGGGTGCGTTTGCTGAGTGCTGCAGGGAGGGGTGGGGCCTAACCGTGATGCTGGCTTTTTTAGTATTTTTTTTTTTTAAGAAGCAGGCTGTGTGCCCTCTTTTCTTTACTTTTTTTGGGAACCCCTTGTTAAAAATAAAAAAAGTAATTGTGAAGGGGGCCACGTGCCCCCCTTCCAGAGGCCAATTTCAGCCCCGGGGACCCCATCCCCGGGGCATGGCCATAAATGATTTTTTTATTTAAAATGTAGGAGGGGGCTGTGTGGCCCCCTCCTGAGGCCTCTATTAGCCCTGGGGAACCCATCCCCTGGGGCTATGCCTCTTTTTTTAAAATTATAATTCAGGGAGGTGGGCCGCTTGGCCCCCCTCCTAGGCCACTCATGGCTCCGGGGACCCCATCCCCTGGTGCCTGGCCCTTCCGTTGGGGACCGTAGGGGGACCTCAATTTATGCTTTAAAATCTATTTAACCAACATTATAAAAACTTTTGGAGTTTAAGAATATTAAATATACTATTCCCACACTAGCTTATGTGTTATACTTTGCAGGGGTTCGATCAAATATACCTTTTCCAGTCACTGCAATACTAGGGAAAGCATTGGACGTAGGACGGGTAAAATTGACTATTCCCACTCCAGTCTGTGGAACAGTAGGGGAAAAGCGTTTGATTTCGGATGGGTTAAATTTACTATTCCCACTCCAAAAAGCAAAACAGTGGGGAAAGTGTTTGACTTCAGTTGGTTAATTCTACAGTTTAAGCAAGAGTGGGGAAAGTACTTCAAATACATTACATATGCAAGAAAACCATGAATGTAGAAAAAAATGAATTAATAACAAAGAAAATTATTAATTAGCATGAAATATATGTGTATTAAATACTATAAACAATAATTTTTCATATTTATGCAGATGGACTAGACTAAATATAATGTAAACAATGTTGTTCCCTAAGGTTGTGCACATTCTAAATAACATTGAACACATGGTACCTTCAATAATCTAGCTTAAACTAAAAGATATGTGTTGAAATGTTTACTGAATGAGACTTGCAATTTCTTGCAAACTACCAGTAAGAAATCTCCGTGGTGGCTAAATGAAGGTAACCTCATTGAGAAATGTCTACGTTGAAATGTTGAGGTCTTACTCAGCAGATAAGATATTTGTGATTTGTAATGATTAGAAAACCATATGTACTAGTAAAATCTAACACCCCAAAGATACAAAAGTGACATTAAAGTAACAAATTTCAGTTACTACCAATTGACCATTGTTGAAAGCAATGAACCTTGTAGTTCCAAGGAAAGCTGTAATATTTCTGACAGCATTAAACAAGCTTAAAGAAAGGGAGTGCACTGCCAGTTATCATAACGTTATGAAGACAATAAATGCTTTAATTATTTTGTTACTGGGTTTCAGGATATTTTGAAGGCAATACAGTGCAAGATCAATTATTCAGCCATGTACAATGTTGTAATCAATGAACCAATTAATTTCAGTTGTCATCAGTGGTGTCATCAATGTCACAGAACATATCATGACTAATATAATACGTTAGATCGTATGTAGCGCATGGCAAGGGCGTACGTTATAGTTACTTCCGTTAACTAGAACTGCTGAATTTCGGTGTTTTTTTCAGAATTTAAAATGTTATGCTCAAACTGTAATTTACACTTAACTATACATCACTTTAACCGTTCAGAGTTTCTTTTTTAATGTAAAGTCATATTTTTATTACCATATGTAACTATGCCAACCCCCTTCTGAGAATGGCATTTGATCGTGAGTAGTATTGAGTTGGCTACAGGCCAAGGCTGTGGCCAGGTCCTTCGGCTAATACCCCTTGGGTAGCCAAAAATATCAAGGAAGGAGCTGACATGGATGTACGTTTGTTAGGGAGAGCTTCATGAAAATTCATCAAAATGGTGCCAATGTTATTGGCAAACAAAAAAAACATTATTATGGTAACTATGTCTCATGTTTTTTCTAATTTTGCTTCAGATCCACTGCGAATTTGTGTCAAATAAAAAAATATATGTTTTTGGCCCGGGGGTGGTGTCCTTTTGAGGCCCCATCACCAGGCCTAAGGGGGCATGGTATACTTACCCTTTTCTCATATCTTTTTAAAGGTTTTTTGGAGGACGCGGGACAAAGTCCCGAGTCCTAAGATGGCTGCTGCCATATCGTTTTCAGATCCTCCACAGTGTTAAATCTACATTTTTGAGGCTTAATATCTCAAAAACGGCTGAACAGATTTACACCAAATCACAAAAATCACACTTTCTGGACCTTTTTTCTCTGCCCCGTTTGATGGATCACTCAAAAACTTTCCAGGACAGAGCTCAGCTGGATGGATCTTTTCTTTTTTTAAAGTTTCTAAAGATTTGTGAAAGGGCATCAAAGTTATAAGCCAACCAAAACCGGCTTTTTCAATGGAAACGTGGTTCTAACTATAACTGCCCAAATGAATGCGACCTTATTGTTGACAAATTGTTGCATTATAATGTCCATGGCCATTCATTAATTTACTGTAGTGATTACCCAAATTGATGATAAATGACTCTGAAGGAACCCTTTGCTTGTTATAGTGTTTAAGTACCACTCAAGCATTTGGTCCTCACATACATAGGATAGTTTAAGTCCAACTAGGCCCATTCAATCAATCTACTATCTGACTTTAGGTATTTTTTAATATTTGGATAATGTGCTGCATTTCATCCAACAAAATCAATATTTCATTTTAATTTAAATGAATTGGCGAAAGCTGATCCACAGAAATGTTGTAGATTGATTTTGGTGCACGTTTGATTTTCTGCAAACAAAACTCATTATTGCTATTAACCTATTTACATCTGAAACGTTATGCAAGATAGGAGGATTGAAGAGTGTGTTCAGGCATTCAGTTATCACAATTAGATACTATTTATTAATGTTCTTTTTAATACTTTATTTGAAATACTAATTTTATGACCACATTCCTCATCTATCTAGTTCATCAACAGAATGACAAAACATGCTGAATTACTCACTGTCCTTTTGATGCCAACGCACTGCATGCAAATGTATCCCACAGAAGTGAAACAGGAACTCATGCTCTGAATGAGGAACATGTCCTTGAAGTAAAGGCATGAGGTTTTTTCCATCAATTATCCTGGTTCAACAGAAGTAGACAATATTTAGTTATGGTGGAGTCATCGTTATACACTCACTTTACAAATCCTCACTACTTTAGTTTAAAATAAGCTATGCTATGGAGATCATGTACTCTTTGAAGTTCACACAAGGAACAAGGCTTTCCAAAATGTATTAAAGCGTTTGACCCAGCTCCATTTATCCAGTCTACTTAGTGTAATGGAGCAATATACAAAAATTACTAAAATTGTAGAACAGATAAACCATGATTTTCAAAAAATTTCAATTTTTCGGACAAAAAACAGATTTAGAGGTCATTTGCCCTCAACGGAAGGTTGCCATTTATCAATCTTTAGGTTATGGTTCTGGAATACTGTCCCAGATATCCTGAGTCCAAAAATTAACCTGCTACTTTATAGATTAAATCTTAAAACATATCTCTTCTAAATAGCCACAAAAATAGAACATTTGATTGAATACTCAAAATTATGTGAATGAAAAGAAGAAATGCCATTAAAACTTAAAAAGAAATCCAAATGTTTAGAATGGTGTCCACAAGTAAGAAGGTAATTAATGAATAAAAATGCAAGTCCATGTAAAAAAGCTATAATTTCAAAAGGCCCCATTGTTGGACATTTAGGATAATCAAAGGCTTTTCGAGGGTGAACAACAAGTAAACAAAATCAGCCTAAGCAAGAAAATGGGATGGATGAAGTTTTCTATCTTTAGTATAGGAGACATCTAACTATCATCTTAACAGGAGATCCAGTATCATCTTTCTCCAAAGACTGTAGAAAAAGGTTTAAAATGTTGACACCCGCTTTTAATTAATGTGGCAAGTCTCAAGTCCTAATGGACTGGGTTTACTGTAGTCATGGTGTCATTGCAGATTTCTCTAATCTGGAAGGTGCTTTTTCCTACTGCTGTCTGCCTCAAAATGATTCCAGTCAGTGTAGCACAATATCAGCAGGTATAAACTTCAAAAGAAGTTTGGTGTATCTGTACCTCCGATCTAGGCGGATATTGCTCCCTCTGGACACCAGCGAGCTGGGAGTACCTATTGGGGTTACTCTGTAGGCATAACTTGTTCTGGCTCTGAATGTGGTTCCTCGCTGGTGTCCCGAGGAAGCAATATCCCCCTAGGTCGGAGGTAGAGATACGCCAAACCTTTTTGAAGTCTATACTTGCTGATGTGCTCTTAATCTATCGGTCCTGACGAAAGCCTCTAGAGGTTCCACGAGGCAGAAACATGTTGACCACCACCACCAGTGCGATAGACCAGTAACTAGGTCTATACACGCACAATAAATATTTTTAGCTTCCCACATCACAGATCTCAGGAATAAAAATACACGAGATTTGGAGTGGGGAATTTATCTTCACACATCTAAGCATGAGCACGCCCTCTTTTTATTCCTGGCCACTACTGTCAAACCAGTAGGTCATTCTCCATGCAGAGGTCAGCATACTGACAAAGGAAAAGACCCGATGATCATGCTGTTACGGTACACTGAGGCGGAGAACCAACATCGCCTGTGTACGTATATGAGGGTTTTTTACAACGATGGTCCCCCACGTTAACTAAGACCCTGGTGACACAGGACAAGTGGTCCATTCTCCCCCTTTTTTGATTTTTGGACTAACCATTGGAAGCCAAATGGATCGCAGCTTCTCTTTCCCTCTTCATTGATGTTTTGAGATTATTATATGCATCACAATGGAATACTCTCGCCTGCTTGAGCTTGAATAGATGTTTAATTGCTTCTCAGTTTGTAAGAATGTATTCATATAAGGGTCACTAAACAAAGTTTAACCAAAATTGCAGTTCAGCCAGTTCAAAAAGAATCCTTTGTATTATGCCTTTCATGACTTCCCTATCAATTTCCAATGCATTTTGAGAATACAGTCTCAATTAGTTACTCTATAACAAAACATGTACATTTGGAACTAGTGAAAACGTGTCCATTTGAGTGTAAACACATACATTCAAGATAAAACAATTCTAATTATGTACAACCATCTTCAGTGAACTAGAGTGAATGATTCCCCTAGAAGCAAATGTTCTAGCTAATACCTTAATAGCTTTTTAGAGTGAATGTTTTAAAATTAAAGATGTTAAAACTTTCCAAACAGCCTTTATATTATGTATGATGTAGATAGTATCTCTTTCAAAATTGCCGCAAAATCTGTTGTGGCAAGCACAACCCATTTACGCCAATAGGATACGTAACCTAATGTCTGGCATGTCTCATTTAGATAGTTACACAGACTTCGGCCATGTTTGAACATGTAAAGATACTTACATTTTTATCTGATAAAAACAGAGTAGCAGTAATATTAAGAGCTTCAATAATCCCAAATAACAATAAATGCCATGAGTCTGAAAACATCAATTGAGTACCCCGATACAATTCAACCTTTCCACCATTTCAATCTCTGGTTTTTCATATTCGAATGTATTTTATTTATTTATTTTATCAAACTTATAATGCGCACAGCTACCCACAATGGGTTTCCCGGTGCTAGGGACAGACTGGAGAAGAACTAGCAGAGTGACATTACAATTAGAGGAACCTCCGACATTACTGCTGAAAGAGCCAGGTTTTAAGACCCTACTCAAAGTTTGTGATTTCCCTTGCAGTGTATTAGTATTCTTACAAGACATATCAAACATCTTTTTTATCAACAACATGAGCATCCTTGCCCATTCATTTTTATAGGAAATCCTATAGAACTAGAAAATATAAAGAATCTATATTTTAAAAAGCACTGCATAAAACTAAATCAGTGGCACGGATGACATTATTAGAACAGCAGATAAAGTAATAGGAAAAGGTGATAAAATCCTCAACAAAATTGCTTTCTATAAAAATCAATACAAATATTAAGGAACAGTGGAGCGCTTTGATGAATAAAATAATGTAACCCCTTTTAAAAGATCAGAAATTATTAATTGTAAACCTGAAAAACAAGAGTATAAGGGATTATCTGGTAAGTGCAGAAAGAATGACTCCAAACAAATTCACACTAAGGAAAATCCTTAGTTTCCAATATCTGAACTGCAGTGACCTCAACTTTATAATCAAATCTGACAATTTTACACATACATATATGAGTAAATCATTTAAGATTCAGCACTATTAAATCAGTGAAAGTGAATATGTTACATACATCATAAGAAGCAATCGCAATGGAGCGCACACCGCTAGCCCCTCCTCCGGATCGCCCCTAGGGACTCTGGTACATGGAGTTCTTGAGTGGTTCACCCCAGTGGGTGCAAGTTGGTACTTGTAGAACTGATGATCTCTAGACCCGATACATGTCCCGGGTTTTTGGGTATCGCCCGAGACATGGCTCGGGTTTTGGGATAACTTCCCTCATCAGTAGAGAAAATAGTTAGGGGTGGAAGAGAAGACCGCCAAACAACCGTCAAAGGCCTCGATGCCAGAACCGGCACGCAGGTGCGTCGTCCAGGAGCCCGTCGGCTCAAAGCTCAAGGGAGCCTATTTGTAGAAGCAATCGCAATGGAGCGCACACCGCTAGCCCCTCCTCCGGATCGCCCCTAGGGACTCTGGTACATGGAGTTCTTGAGTGGTTCACCCCAGTGGGTGCAAGTCGGTACTTGTAGAACTGATAAGATGTCCATGTAGGGGAACCACCAGAAGAGCAATTGTCCGCTTCTCAAAAGATCGCTTGAATATCACATTGATATTCCAATCAGCCTGATAGAAATACTTTTTAATTAAAATTCTTAGAGAAAATCGCAACTGAAATTCCAAATGATTTATTATCTGCCAATCTTATGAAGGGGATAGGACCTGTGTCCTACTGATATATCTCTAAAACGTTTGTATGTGCCTGTATATCTTACTGAAGAATAGCGCCGGTTAACTATTGCATATTTCTATTTGTCAAGATCAAGGTTGTCCGGAAAAGTAAGATGCCATTTTTGGTAACTTCATAAACCTGTGCCTAATGCTTTTGTGACTTAAAGTTAGTTGTTTTATCTGCCCCATCTCCAGCTTCATGCACTGAAAAAATTATAAAAACGAATGTCTCATTTTGTAGCACCTTAACAATGCAGAAGCCAATATCAACCTATTTGGCAGCACAATAAATACAAGGGTACAACACCATTGGTGTTTGCACTCTCCCTTGAGCAATTAGCGTCATGGATCAGCAGAGACTCAATAATCCACGGTCTCAAGTGGGCGGATACATGGGAGGACCGCATCTCCTTATATGTAGATGACATTCTTCTTTATCTTGCTTCCCCTAAGGCCTCGCTCCACAGAGTTCTCAACATTTTTATGAACTTTTGAACATACTCAGGGTATAAGATCAACTGGGCCAAGTGGTCTATTTGGATGTTGGGTGGATTGCTACCGACGGTGGCAGTCCACGCGCCAAAACACCCCACCTGACGGCCTATTACCCCCGCCACATTAACATGGCGGGGGTACTACGGCAGACGGAAAGACCATCCTCCACTTTTCCGCCGGTAGGTAATCTGCCTACCAGGTGGGAAAGCCCTGCAATACGGTGGCGGTGCCTTCCAGGCACTGCCATCTATATTACGATGGTGGCGTTGTGATGCCTTTCCATGGCGGAGACTCCGCCAAGGAATGGCATGTGGTGTTTCCTGTGGTGGCCCATTGCGGGCCCCCAGGGTGGTGGGGGGCTGCACTTGGGGGGTACCCATGGTGCCCCTAACATTGGCATGCACAAGGCGGCAGGCACCGCACGGTGCCAGTCATGTTGTGCATGCCAATGCACAACATGCATTTATTACATTGTGGCGGATGCTGCTTACAGCACCGCCCGCCACAATGTAATATATGTGGGATGCCACCACCACCATGGCGTTGGCATCCTAATTGCCAGAGCAGGACCACCACACCACTGGCGGTGGGTCCCAGCACCGCTAGGGTGACGGGCGGACCCCTTAGTCTCTACTGTATATCCTCAGTGGTGATCCCCCAACCCTGCCAAAGAACTGCCCGATTCAGGTGGCCCGAGATGGCTTCCAGTATTTGAAAATTTTTATATCAGCAGACTCCAAGACACAATATGACAGCAACTTGCTCCCCCCCTCCAGAGACTGAAAAGAGATGTCACGCATTGAGGGCACTACCTCTTTCCCTGCTTGGTAGAGCAGCGCTCTTTAAGATGATGCGGTTGCCACGCTTCCTAAATTCATTGCAGAACTGCCCTGACTTGGTTCCAGCACGTTACTTTAAAGAAATTGATGGCCTCCAAAGAGAGTTGCTCTGGGAGGGTAGAACCTGTATAGCCTTACAAAAGCTAGTTTTGTCCTGGTATGATGGAGGGATAGGTCTCCCAGATATTAAAGAATACTACTGGGCCACCAACCTGGCTGCAATTAACCATTGCATCTATCCGAGCTGGTATGACCCAGGGTAAAGAATGGACAAATCGCTGCTTCCGGATGGCAACTATAACGTGGCCCTCTAATTCAAAACACAAAATTCTGTTAGCAGGGCCAACCAAACACTTAGTGCAGATTTGGCAGGCAGCAAACAGGAGCTTAGGATGGGACCAGAAACCTACATGTGCCACTTCTCTGCGGGACAGCGAACAGCAAGACATCCTAAGAACCTCGAACGTGTTTGACAAATGGGACCTGATTGGGACCTCAAAGGTCGGACATCAATGGAAGAAAGGGGAGGTGGTGTCATTTGCCTCCTTGAAACAGGAATACCAGTTAGCTGACAAAGAATATTTTCGTTAACTGCAGGTGCGGCATGCACTAATGTCGAAGCTTCCTAAAGGTGAATCTCCCCCAGAGTCCTCGCCGCTGGAAGATAGGTTACCAGATGGCTACATGCCCATAAAAGCAATCTCCCGAACATAGATAAAACTGATAAATAACACCTCCGATCCTCTCAGCTTGATCAGGGGATGGGGGGATTGAGATGGATTAGAACTCGACGATGAGGAATGACAGGAGGCAGTATCTTCCCTGAGAGAAGTTGCGATTTTCTCCAGACTCCACCTGGTGCAGCTGAAGATCTTACATAGAGTTTACATGTCAGGTTCCCGACTTGTCAGCATGGGAAGAATGAATGAAGGGATGTGCAGGATACAATGTGGGCAGGAAGGTACATTCATGCATATAATATGGGACTGTGGACACGTCCAGAAGTATTGGAAGGAAATGCATAAGTGTACGAATGAAGTTCTTGGGGGTACGTCTCAATCCTGAAGCAAACCGATATTTACTGAGTGTCTGGGAACCCACTGATTTAAACAATAAAGGTAAAATATGGGTCACATTGGGCCTGATGGTGGCTAAGAGGAACATTGCCCAGTTGTGGGGTTCTGGAGTGCTGCCTACAGTTGCAACTTGGAGGGCAGACACAGACTGGTGCATGATCAGAGAAAAGACAGTGTACATCGCACAAGGGTGTCCAAACAAGTGGTCCACAATCTGGGGTAAATGGAATGAATACATGGGTAATATATGTGTTCCACCGGTTATCCCCACCCAGGAGGAGCCTCTAACGGCCACAGTACCGAATCTACCTGTAACACTAATATGGTTCATCTGGACCGGAAACAAGCTTATTTCCGATCCAGGAAAGACATGGCTTGACAGTTCGGGAAGGACTGTTCCCATGAGGCACAGGGTCAGACTGATTTGCATATGGCCATGTCTGAACTGGGGTGGCGGAGTGAGCTAAAAAATGATGATGGATTAAACCCAGATCAGTGAGTGCTTGCAATGTCCAATCCATGGAGTCCCTTGTGTGAAAGAAAAGGTCCGGCAGAATGAAACTGTGATATGTGTGTCTACATGCTCTGATGTCTTGTGGAGCGAGGCATACGGTTGGTGGTGACCTCCTGATCCTCGTGACCAGTGGTCGCTCCCTGACCGATCTCCGCCTGGATATCTGGTATTTCCCCGCAACTGCCTCACCTGTGACTAATTAATTGATTTTCAGCTTCCAAAACGCTCGCATCTGCTAAATAATCATAGCGCTTAGCAGTTACATAGTGCGCTCGCATTTGCCGACTTTGTTTACTTTTTCCGGCCATTTTGTTTGTTGTGCCTCGTAGCGAGGCTCCCCAGCACGCACCCGCCTCCCGCTGCCCCTCCCTCGCCCCTCCCCCCCACCATCCATATATGTCAGTAGTTCCCGCGCGCAGCGTCCACGCGCAGCGACCGCGCCCAACCCGCGCCGAAGGTGCGCCAAAGGTAAGCCCGTCTACGCCCGTCCGCGCCTGGATCGCGCCTAGCGCCATACCCCCTGGCCCCCGTCCCTCCCAGCCCCCCCGCATTACCTACGATGCCGCCACCCTCCTAGCCCTTAACCCCGGTCGCGCCCCCAACTGCGTCCAAGCCGCTCCTGGACGCACCCATGGACCGTTCTCCTGCCTCTCCTGCAAATTTAGCGGCACCGACAACATCTCCGCTACGACCACACCACAGATTCCCGACCCCAACCACCTAGAATGCATCCTTCTCAACACCCGCTCGGTCCACAGGCACGCCATTGACCTTTGGAACCTACTAGACACCATCTCTCCGGACGTCGCCTTCCTAACGGAAACATGGATGAACGCTTCCTCCGCCCCTGACATCGCCATCGCTATCCCTGATGACTATAAGATCACACGCAAGGACCGCACCGACCATACAGGAGGAGGAATCGCTATCGTCCATAAGAAATCAATCCGCATCTCAACCAGCTCTGACGCCAACCTCGCTAACTCCGAACACCTTCACTTCCAGATCCACATCGACCCCAAATCCACACTCCGAGGCACTCTCCTCTACAGACCACCAGGACCCCGCGCAAAATTCAGTGAAGACATCACGGACTTCATCACCCCACACGCACTCCCCTCCAAAGACTACATCCTTCTGGGAGACCTCAACTTCCACCTTGAAAAGATCAACAACCGCAACACCGCCACCCTTTTGGACAACCTCGCCAACCTCGGACTTAAACAACTGGTCACTTCCCCCACCCACATCGCAGGTCACACTCTCGACCCCATCTTCACCTCCAGCAACCATGTCTCCTTCAGCCACACTACGGATCTCCTCTGGACTGACCACAGCTGCGTTCACTTCACCTACAACAAGCCGAAACCCACCATCCTCCTCCAACCAACTCTACAAAGAAACTGGAACAAAATCACCACAGAACAGATCTCCACATCGCTCCTTCAAACCTCCCCAGCCCTCTCTTCTAACGCCAACGAAGCCGCCTCCAACCTCACCCTTTGGTTATCCAACACCGCCGACAACTTAGCACCACTGAAAAAACGTCAACACAAACTTGGCATCAAGAAGGCCTCATGGTTCAACGACGACCTCAAGAAGTCCAAGAAACTGTGCCGCTCCCTTGAAAAGGCCTGGAAAAAAGACCCATCCACCAGCAACAAGGACGCCTTCAAAAGCGCCATCCGTACTCACCACCAACTGATCCGAAAAGCCAAGAAAACAGCATTCAAAGATCGACTTGACAACAACGCCCACAACAGCAAGGAACTTTTCAACATCGTCAAGGAATTCTCCAACCCCTCGGCCAACTCCAACGACATCACCCCCTCTCAAACCCTCTGCGATTCCCTAGCCTCTTTTTTCCACAACAAGATTGCTGACATCCACAACAGCTTTGACAACCAACCCGGAAGCCAACCCACCCCACCATCAACTGACCTTCTTCCCCCCGTTAACACCCTTAACGCCTGGAACCCAATCTCCACTGAGGACACCATCCGCCTGATGAATTCTATCCACTCTGGATCCCCCACTGACCCATGCCCTCACCACATCTTCAACAAAGCAGACTCCGTCATAGCTCCGCACCTCCGAGACGTCATCAACTGCTCCCTCAACTCCGCTACCTTCCCAGAAGACTGGAAACACGCTGAACTCACCGCCCTTCTGAAAAAACCAACAGCAGACCCCACCGAACTCAAAAACTACCGCCCCATCTCGCTTCTTCCATTCCCGGCCAAAGTCATCGAGAAAGCTGTCAACAACCAGCTCGCCGCCTTCCTCGAAGCCAACAAATCACTCGACCCCTCACAATCTGGCTTCCGAGCCAAACACAGCACTGAGACCGCCCTCATCGCAGCAACAGACGACATTCGAACTCTACTGGACAATGGAGACACAGTCGCCCTCATCCTCCTCGACCTCTCTGCAGCCTTCGACACAGTCTGCCACAGCACCCTTTTACAACGCCTCAGAAACATCGGAATCCAAGGAAAGGCACTGGAATGGATCACCTCGTTCCTCACCGGAAGAACCCAGAGAGTCCGCCTCCCACCATTCAAGTCCGAGGCCTCAGAAATCATCTGCGGCGTACCACAAGGATCCTCACTCAGTCCCACCCTCTTCAACGTATACATGAGCCCCCTCGCGGCCATCGCCCGCCAACACAACCTCAACATCATCTCTTACGCGGATGACACTCAACTGATCCTATCTCTCACCAAGGACCCCAGCACCGCCAAAACTAACCTACACGAGGGAATGAAAGAAGTCGCCGAATGGATGAAACAAAGCCGTCTGAAACTGAACTCAGACAAAACAGAAGTCCTCATCCTAGGTAAATCCCCCTCTGCATGGGACGACTCTTGGTGGCCGGAAGCCCTCGGGAAAGCACCCATCCCGACAGACCACGCACGGAACCTAGGCGTCATCCTGGATTCTTCACTCTCAATGAACAGACAAGTCAGCGCCGTATCCTCTTCCTGCTTTAACATTCTTCGCATGCTCAGAAAAACATTTCGCTGGATCCCCTCCGAAACAAGGAAAACAGTCACCCACGCTCTGGTCACGAGCCGACTGGACTACGGAAACACCCTCTACGCAGGTACTACCGCAAAACTCCAGAAGAAACTACAACGAATCCAAAACGCCTCAGCCAGGCTCATATTAGACATCCCACGCAACGAACACATCTCTGGTCACCTTAAAGACCTCCATTGGCTACCCGTCAATAAGAGGATTACTTTCCGACTGCTTACCCACGCACACAAATCACTCTACGACATCGGACCAGAGTGCCTCAACTCTCGACTGTCCTTTTACACCCCCTCCCGCCAACTTCGCTCTTCCAGCCAAGCCTTGGCCACTGTACCTCGCATCAACAAGACCACCATGGGAGGCAGATCCTTCTCTTACCTGGCTGCCAAAACATGGAACTCACTCCCCGCTTACCTTCGCCTCACCCAGAATCACCTAGCGTTCAGAAAGCAGCTTAAAACGTGGATATTTGACAAATAATCCTACTCCCCTTCCTAAGCGCCTTGAAACCCTCTGGGTATGTAGTGCGCTATATAAATATTATGACTTGACTTATTATTATTATGACTATACTTGCAAATTTTGGGGACTTGTGTATTGCGGAAAGAGTATAGAAGGCTGGTATCCTATGATGTAATTCACTGCTAAGTACTGGTGTTTGTCTTCTTCAAAAGAGCCTTGACTTCCTATAATTGTAATTTCTGATGAAGTACTTGTAATTTGGAATGCATGAGGGCAGAAGATGCTGCTCATTACACTCATTAGTAAATTGCCAGAGTCACTCTTGTTTGTTCTATAGCACTACATTGCCATTTTTGTCTCAAATTGTTTAGTAAGTACTTCTCCATGACCTTAATGTTTTTTCTAGATAACAGGTATCATGCTGAAGATCACTTTGAGACAGTGCCATCTGAGGAACATCAAAAAAACCTAAGGAGGTTAAAATCTGATATAGTTTAGTGATGATGGGCCTATTGCTGGCAAAGCAATTTATAGCTGTACAGATTTTGACATTGAGGTTCTAAAGAATATGACTGACAAATGGCTGTCATTGACTGGGCAATGGCTGAAGAATTACAGCTTAAGGTGACCAGACGTAATTAAAAAGTGAACATTTGGCACCTATAATGGTGAGTGAGAATGAAATGAATCGCAGGAAACAGTTCATTTAATAAAGCCTGTAGAAGATACACAGGTAGTAAGTCCGTAGAGAGCAACATATGGGAATATGAACCATCTCACAGTAAGCTGAAAAACACTTGACATAAGGACTGGATAGTGTGGTATTGGCATATAAATGTATTTGTTTACAGATTAATTGTAATTGGGTTGTGCTTATTACCGGTGTGGCTCAAAATGTTGAAATACTGTATGTTTCTACACAAAAATGACAAATACAATTATAACATTAATAAAAATATGATGTTATGGCATACAACATGGATTGAAGGACTTGATGTGTAGAGAGCTGAGTGTTCGAACTTCCAGTTTGTTGGTACCAACATAATACTGATGTTAAATAAGACTGATCAGAGTATCAACAGGCCTCTCACTGAGAAAGGAAGCTGAATATTCCCTCAAACAAATCTTTACAATATGTGAGCTAAGGAATCAAGGTTTGGTCCAACCATCAACACATTGCATCATTTAAACACAGTTAAGAAATTAAGGATTTAATATTGATTGAGCTCAAAGTAAAGCCTGCATTTACTTTAAAAACATTTGCCATTGGTGCCTTGGTATCCATATGCAATTCATTTGCCATATGAAAGATAACATCCTTTTTATGTGAATCATCTGAGCCCTTTCTTTAATCAAGGCTGTGTGTTGTTGCTTCACCGAGGCTCTCAATGTGGGTAACTACCACGCATTGTAGTCCGCGTTTATAAACATTTACAAGGGACAGGATAGTAGGATGGAGTTGAATATCGTACCTGTCGTCTGGTAGTTCACCACCTCCTAGATTAATTACTGTAGGAAAGATGTCCATTAGGCTTGTAGGTTCATCAATCTCAGTCCCAGCGGTTAATACGCCTGGCCATCGAAAAATGCCTGGCACACGGATGCCACCTTCCCAACCTGCCATCGCCTTTCCACCTGCAGATATAATCAGTAATACAACACATTACTATGAAGTTGTGGGGGTACCAGTAAATGCGTTTCCACCGTAAACACGATGTCACTTAAGTTTATTTTTAATCTTTTATTTTACATTTTATGTAGTTCCGCAAGACCAATATGACATCAGTGTGCTTTACTACTAACCACACAGATAAAAGTAAAAAAAATCGCATTTACATGTGAACAACCAGAATGCTAAACAGGGAATACAATGCCAGTGAGACTACATGTTTCTGTTTATATTACTTTGTCTTCATTTTATGAATGGGAGGGAAGCTCAGTGTGCTTTACTATGAACCAAGCAAATGAAGACTAGATCTTACTAGTGTGTAGTATGTGAACAGCAAGAAAGCCAAACAAGGAGGGAATCAAACCTATCCATTTCAATTAGAGATCACAAAAATCAGCTAATATAAGAGAAACGGAGGATGAGCTGTACGGCATTAATAGGCACATTTAATAATGAATGCTTGCCAGTTGTACTACATGAATTCTTCACATCAGTGTTCTCTGCTAGTTATGATTGGTTTACACTTTAACTCATCACATTTATTATTTAATATCCTAAATACATCAGGTTTATTTTATTACATTTCAAAGTCCTAACACCGTACGTTAACACAACAAAGGATTCTATGCAGGTGCATTCTACACATGTGATTATAATGCACCTCTTCAAATGATAATGAATTTTTCACTACATTTGTCGCCCCCTCTGATGACCTGTGTCATCAAAATACTCTAATCCCCTGTAGAGCTGACCGATCTAAACTGATGTCGTAGCTAGTCCCCTCTGTTTGAACTCCTCCAAACCACTTAAGATTCTCATAATGACTGTCCTGCAGTCTTTCCACTATTCTCTCTCTCTAATGCAATTCTCCAATTGCCTCAACTTGGGCCATTTGTATGCCCTTACCATACCCAACAAGATACCACAGACCACAACAATTACCATCAGCTTCAAGACCTATCCAAGGATTCCGTTTCCGAAATTAGCAAACCATCTTCCAACCGTTCCAAATACTTTTACAATCTTATCCCAAATTCCCTCAGTTGCCAAATCATGTATCTCAGTGATGTTACTTATATATTGCTTCAGATCTTTACTATTCTCAGGTATGCAAGTACAATACTGTTGGACCTTCATCATCCTACAGACTCCACCCTATTTTGCTAGTAACACATCTAAAGTAAGACTCTTTTGCATCACCATAGCCCTTATCGAAACAATCTCTCCATCTATGAGCAACTATGGCTGGACTGTATTAACAGACAACTTATCCACAATAGTAGGCAAACTTCTAATCTTTATGTCATTCAATACTACTCTCAAACTAGGTATCATCACTCCGAATATATTTCTCAAAATGTCACCAGCACTTAATCCACGTTTTGCTCCATGGGCTGAGTTTCCCTCCAAACTCTCTAAATCTTCCACATGATATATCTTCGGAAACACAGCCACATAGCAGGTATCATACCAGTTGTTCAAAAGCTGAGCATACGGATTCCTTCCACATTCAAAATACAAGCTCGGCACCACTTGAATAGCCTCTTGCAAGGATTTCTTCAAATAAACATCAATAAAAATGTATGATCACATGCACCCTGTCCCACAACAATGTATGTGTATGTGTCTTGTAAAGCGCACTACTGCCCTGAGGCGTCGTGGCGCTGTAGACCGCTGGGGAACCCGTCCTGGCTATCCCTGTGAGATGGTCCCTACTGGGTATCTCCAAGGTGAAACCAGGCATCCCCGGCGAATGTGGGGGGCCGTTGTAGAGATGAGGCAAGCTAATGCCCAGAGTTGCCGAGTGTGATCCCTGGTTAGAGTAGGCACCGAGGCAAGAATTATCGAGTCCGCTGATCCTGGTCCACGACCCTGCCGCGTTGGGAATTGAACCCTGGTCCAGGGCCGTTCTCTGCTTCCAGGTCTGCTGCCTCTAACCAGTGAGTCACACCACTCCAATGGTGTCATAATGTGTCAGTACTTGTCGAATGCAAAGCTTGCCTCATTGTTCCTAATCTAAAGCTATAGTACCATAACTTCCCTTAGACTTGTGAACTAGTAATTCCTCTTTTGTCCATTCAAAGGTTTTTTCCCTACTATTATGCTTAACTGTCAATTCTCTATGTCGATCTTCTACTTGATCTCCAAATATCTTCATTATGTCTGTTAGTGTGCAAGCTAAATCATGTCTGTGCACATAAGCACTATCTAGTGTTACTGTGGGAACAACATACTTTCCAATTCTCTCTTCTTGCTCGTAATAATCATATTTGTTCAGATGCTTATGGACTGGAACCTCTGAAAGTACCTAATCATAATTTGAGAAATAGTGCTCACAGTGACCCTTTCTGTAAAGCACACTAAGAAGCAAACTAGAACTAAAACTATACTCCAAGGGCAAGTGATGAAACTGGATACCCTACTTGACCGAAGTAGGTGATTGCAGACACATATAACAGTCTCTCACATCCATCGTAGTACAGCAATTTTCATAAGCATTCAGCGTGTAATCACCTTGAGACAACTGTACATGCAGCAAGCGACTAGTTTGCTCTATTAAGCCTCTATCAGAGCCCAATGTATCCTCTTTTGAGGCAGTAATGGTAGATGTGGATATACCATATTCCCATCACTCGCTGTACCTCAACTTTGTGTGCACTCAAAATGGACTCAGTAATGACTACAGCTATCACTTTGATTATCCCTACAATAAGTGTACCTACAACACATTTGTGCCTACGATTCGAATTTCCAGACTCCTTTTTCAAGGTGGCTCGGATTGTAGCTGAAAGAGGATCAACACACAGCCTCTTTTCTCTGCCTCTTATGTACTGACAAAAAAGTATTTTTGAGCAGCTTTCTTTTGAAATCTTGGAAAGTTCTTCAACAAACCTCCATTTTTATTCTTCATTCAGTCTGGCCTAGGTCATCTTCTTTCAAGCAATCTTGCTATTTACAGTTCAAAGTTCAATTTACATCCCTTTGAGATCAGAGCCAATCTCATCAATTACTTGCAGTAACAGTTCAGCTCGGAATGCGGCAATCTACTGAGGAGCCAGTTGATTTCCAAAGCTCAGGTATTCAATATCTTCCAAGATTAGAGTCCATAAACCACTCAATCTTGATGGATAAGGCACAGTCAATGACAAGATTACATTAGCGTCTATTCCAGGAACTCTCAGCAGGATCTCGACAATCAGTATCAAAATCTCGAGCCTCGCTCTCCCTGGCATTTGTAGCTAGCCGACACAGCACTCTTCCTCTCCTTGACCTCTTCACACTCCCATGAGCTTGTTCAGAGTCACTCTGATCAGATTCAGATGATTGACTTTTTGGTGTATGTTCTTTCTCAGATGCAAGTCTCAAGTTTCTTCTTTTTTGTCTCTCAGGCCACAATTTATTTACGACCTCTTTCTTCCTTGACTGTACACGACCAATCTCCACACCAGTCTCTTCGGCTGAGTCAGACAGTATATCACTTGCAGCGCTACCGTCTCCCTCCGAGTCTATACCTGGATCTTGTGTAGCCTGACCTCTCTCAGCTCGACCTAGTGGGAAACCAGCCTCTTTAGGAACCCCCACAGCTTGGCTTGACCTCTCCGGTAAACTTGTGATCACGGTTGGAATTCATTCTGAGAGAGGAGCTGTTTCTTCAGAGGGTCCTGAGACATGTCAGGTATGTGAGATGTGTATCCAGTCCAACAGGCCTCCATACTTCACAGCCATATTTGTCACCAATATCACCTGATCTAGTTCACGCCACCGTGAGTCAAGACGGTTCCTTCTGAAGTGCTTTTAGACTAGCACCCAGGCTCCAGGGCTTAGGTTGTGACAGAGGTCTTTAGATGTTAGCACCCTCACGGCTCAACCTGGTGAGACACAGAACGAACCACATCAGCAACTTCTTTGCAGTGATCAAGGATAACATCATCTGTGATGTTTATCAATGCTGTAGACGGCACAGCGGGTAAGCGCATCACTCTCCCCATGAGGATTTCATGTGGGGATAGACCAGTTCTTCTATTAGGAATGCTGTGCAAACTCATTAGAACAAAAGGCAATGTGTCAGGCCATTTCAAAGATGTCAAAGTGCACACGTTTGCCAACCTCGCATTTAGCGTACCATTAATCTGCAAAATCATTCTGACAACTTCTCATGTACTTGTCTCACCTTGTGGATAACATCTTTCGCTACAAATAACAGATCATTTGGATCATAGGTCTCTATTCTTTCAAAAGGTAAATTCCCACTGATAATCTCATATACCTCAGCCTACAACCTCACCACATCCAATAGCTTTGCCTTTACTGCAGCCTTGATCGTTCTCTGACTCTGTACTGTTCTGACCTTCCTTACTGTTATTATGGTCTCTCAACCAATTCTCTAAGTCTGTAGCATCTAAGACACGTTGGTTCCTGGTAGTTCCCGGACTTGCACTTTGATCTGACGCAACACCTGCTGGTCCCCTCACTGGAGTTTCCTTTGTTTCACACCTCCCAATGCAAACACTCCTGTACCCCCAACTCCTGCGGATATCCTTGCCACAACTCTTGTACTAGTGCATGTCTGGGATGTTGAGACACTCCATGTTCCCTGTCTTTGCCAATTCTCGCCTTTCCTCCTCTGAGTGTGAATTGTAAGGTGGTGGACCCTCCGATAACCATTCCAACAAGCTGTCGTACGTATCACTCCCATAATTTCCATTTTCCTCTCCATTCCTATTCTGAGAATCTCCCTCTCTTACCAGCATTGGATACAACCTTTCTCCTTCAATGGTGCCCACTCTCCATCTCTTAAGCTGTGTATTCCATCGTGCTTCGTGACATGCCTTCAAAGATTTCTTCATCTTTCATTGGTATCTTTCCCTGTTATTTTCATGTGCTGCCCACATCCATACATCTAGCACCTCAAACTGTGTTTGTCTAGGCAAAGTATGCAGTGCAAACATCACTCCTGTCAACTAGTGTAACATGTCCAATCAAAATGAACCATAGCGCGGAAATGCCAATTTCCCCTCTTTCTCAGTGATTATGTGCCAATTTTGAAGCCAAATTATAGTATGGAGTACTACTTTTGTCAGCATGTAATGTGCTGGAGTATCATCAGGTGGCACTTCTTTGCGCACTCAAGTAACGACTCCCTGATCACCCCAGAACAGCTTCAGCAAAACCCTAAAACATCGCATTATTGAATCACAAGTTTTTCAAATTTTACGACTAACAACATTTTCTCAAACACAACTTTGATTACTACCAAGCAATCCCAGCACAGCATTACCAAGAGACCAATGGCAGCACGACAGACCGTGATGACACCTTTACTTCTTGCAAAGAAAAGGTACCTTGAGGAATTATTTCATCAGAACTTTCTCAATCATTAATTGTCACACATGTGAACTCATAAATTAACCGGACATGAAGGCATAATTTTTTATATCAAAATAAATTTCATTTGTTATTTTTCATCACTAGAGCATAACAGCAATCCTGCTGGAGACCACAGTCTTCTATAGCAACACAAAGAGACTACTACTATTATATGTTTACAAATTCTTCAGTAGGCAACATACACCGTTTGTATATATATCTCATGTATATTTAGAAATCATCATCTATAGTTTCAGGCTGTTAGACACAAGTTCATATTCCTTATGTTGGAGTCTTGTGACAAAACGTTGCAGTAGCGTCGACGTTTCGGTCTCCTCCACTTATTTCACCGAGACCATCCTCAGGAAAATTTGTTGTTGCATATAAAATCTAGTAAAACATAGACAATATTCCTTAAATTTCAATTCCTTTAACATATTCCTACATTTAGATCGTCTGCTCACATTAACCTATCATCAATACCACCAAAAATATACCAAGTTTAACACAAGTCACCCAGTGCAACACCATGTAAACCAAATATACAAAAATACAAAAACTAAAACTAGAAACACTAGTCCCAAGTGCATAACATCAATATCAATAAACAACTATTTCTTACACTCACTGCATTATTCGATGTACAGCTTCAAAATTGCTTTAATCCTGCGAAGAAACAACCTCTCATTACCACTGATTTCCAGGATATAACCTATTCACAGTCATCTACCAAAAAGAAGAGCGTAGCCCCTAGCCGAAGCCACAGGCTTACCTTCTTATGGACACACACGTCCTCAACTAGCGCTCGATGCTCTTTTTTTCCTCTTTTTTTCTCTTTTTTCTTCTTAGAGTTGTCCTTTATTAACTGCAGAGTACAAGCACATACCCACATTCTATGTTAACTAAACTCGTCCAAGACTCAGACTTCTAGTCCGAGAGACACGTGACTGTCACATAAAACTTCCATCTATTACTTACTTGGGACAAGGCAGTAGGCGCTTCTATCCACCCTCCGTATCGGACGATTACGGCGTCTGCATTAGTGTGTCCTCAGGGTCGAGTCTTTGACCTCTCAACTCCCGTCTTGCCGCGTACTCGCACATGCGCACGGCAACTAACCCCAGAAGTGCGGAAATGCGTCGGCCATCTTAAGCTAGTCTTTTTGATGTTCGATCCTGATGGATTGCAAATATTCACTTTAATTCCCCCTTGATAGTTGCAAGAAATCAAGTATGGAACTTCCCATCCACAAGCATGGAATATTCACTTATCAGTGCATACTAGCTGTCAGAACAATCGAACCCACTAATATATTAACCAAGTTGTCAAATACACTTATCTAGTGTGGATCAAGTGTATCTACATATTTGAAGAACCAATTCTGCACACCAAGCCTGTTCCATATAAAGGGGCATTTTCACATATGTCAGGTCCTCACTATAGAGCTAAAAGTATGAATACTATACTAGGGTTTCATAAAGTCGCTAGACTTTGCCATTCCACATATAGATTCAATCCATTCTCCATTGTCTTGCCTGCCCATATCAATCTGTTTTCTTTTAATGTGAGCAGACGATCCACATTTATTCTACGTCTAGAACTTTTTACCACATCCAACACACACCGTTTCATATCTTTGGGGCCATGTGATTTTTGTACATAATGGTCAACAAGAGGTGCCGTTAAAACATTGCATCTAATGCGGGACTGTTGTTGTATGATCCTTTTCTTAACTTCCTGGGTCGTTTTCCTTATGTAGAATAATCAGGGGCATTGTATACAATATATAACATTGCGAGTCAAACAATTTGCATGATGTTGAAACACCCATTCCTTTCCGTTTATGACACATGATTTCATTACTGTAGTCGTTTCGCAAGCACCACATTGTCCACATGGATAATGACCTACCACTGGTGTAGGTCATTATCCATGTGGACAATGTGGTGCTTGCGAAACGACTACAGTAATGAAATCATGTGTCATAAATGGAAAGGAATGGGTGTTTCAACATCATTCAAATTGTTTGACTCGCAATGTTATATATTGTATACAATGCCCCTGTGGATTATTCTACATAGAGAAAACGACCCAGGAAGTTAAGAAAAGGATCATACAACACCAGTCCCGCATTAGATGCAATGTTTTAACTGCACCTCTTGTTGACCATTATGTACAAAAATCATATGGCCCAAAAGATATGAAATGGTGTGTGCTGGATGTGGTAAAAAGTTTGTTTGCTCACATTAAAAGAAAACAGATTGATATGGGCAGGCAAGACAATGGAGAATGGATTGAATCTATATGTGGAATGGCAAAGTCTAGCGACTTTATGAAATCCTAGTATAGTATTCATACTTTTAGCTCTATAGTGAGGACCTGACATATGTGAAAATGCCCCTATATATGGAACAGGCTTGGTGTGCAGAATTGGTTCTTCAAATATGTAGGTACACTTGATCCACACTAGATAAGTGTATTTGACAACTTGGTTAATATATTAGTGGGTTTGATTGTTCTGACAGCTAGTATGCACTGATAAGTGAATATTCCATGCATGTGGATGGGAAGTTCCACACTTGATTTCTTGCAACTATCAAGGGGGTATTAAAGTGATTATTTTCAATCCATCAGGATCGAACATCAAAAAGACTAGCTTAAGATGGCCGACGCATTTCCGCACTTGTGGGGTTAGTTGCCGTGCGCATGTGCGAGTACGCGGCAAGACGGGAGTTGAGAGGTCAAAGACTCGACCCTGAGGACACACTAATGCAGACGCCGTAATCGTCCGATACGGAGGGTGGATAGAAGCGCCTACTGCCTTGTCCCAAGTAAGTAATAGATGGAAGTTTTATGTGACAGTCACGTGTCTCTCGGACTAGAGGTCTAAGTCTTGGACGAGTTTAGTTAACATAGAATGTGGGTATGTGCTTGTACTCTGCAGTTAATAAAGGACAACTCTAAGAAGAAAAAAGAGAAAAAAAGAGGAAAAAAAGAGCATCGAGCGCTAGTTGAGGACGTGTGTGTCCATAAGAAGGTAAGCCTGTGGCTTCGGCTAGGGGCTAAGCTCTTCTTTTTGGTAGATGACTGTGAATAGGTTATATCTTGGAAATCAGTAGTAATGAGAGGTTGTTTCTTCGCAGGATTAAAACGATGTTGAAGCTGTACATCGAATAATGCAGTGAGTGTAAGAGATAGGTGTATATTGATATTGATGTTATGCACTTGGGACTAGTGTTTCTAGTTTTAGTTTTTGTATTTTTGTATATTTGGTTTACATGGTGTTGCACTGGGTGACTTGTGTTAAACTTGGTATATTTTTGGTGGTATTGATGATAGGTTAATGTGAGCAGATGATCTAAATGTAGGAATATGTTGAAGGAATTGAAATTTAAGGAATATTGTCTATGTTTTACTAGATTTTATATGCAACAACAAATTGTCCTGAGGATGGTCTCGGTGAAATAAGTGGAGGAGACCGAAACGTCGACGCTACTGCACCGTTTTGTCACAAGACTCCAACATAAGGAATATGAACTTATGTCTAACAGCCTGAAACTATAGATGATGATTTCTAAATATACATGAGATATATATATACAAACGGTGTATGTTGACTACTGAAGAATTTGTAAACTTGTAATAGTAGTAGTCTCTTTGTGTTGCTATAGAAGACGGTGGTCTCCAGCAGGATTGCTGTTATGCTCTAGTGATGAAAAATAACAAATAAAATTTGTTTTGATATAAAAAATTATGCCTTCATGTCCGGTTAATTTATGAGTTCACATGTGTGACAATTAATGATTGAGAAAGTTCTGATGAAATAATTCCTCAAGGTACCTTTTCTTTGTAATTAATTATACTCAGTCCCTTGGGGAATATTGGGTGCCCTCTTGTGATTAGACCTTTACTTCTTGCAGCACTCACCCTTCATCATTTCTCCATACACATTCACTCACACAATCATCTTAAACTCTGTATTTGTCCGACATCTAACAGATCAATAGAATTTAGTCTTCCAAGAATATTCACTCACGGCAACCCTCGATTTGACTGGTCATCCAAATCAGTATAGTTCACCTCTATACACAGGATTTACCAAACCATTCCCATATGTCCCATTCAAACAAAGTTCCCTGTCTTAGGTGGATCAGTCAATGACTTTTCACAATAACTCCTGAATTCTTCAGTCTGACAATCACAATAACTTGGTGTCTTCTACACCATTTAATATATCACAGGCTCTACCCTGGGTCTCTGAGGTTCTAGATCTCTTTCTAGAATAATTCTGGACTCTCCCCTCTCTTCATGTGAGAACTATTCTCTGCTACCAACTTAAAGAGCCAGGCCCTTACGTTCTAGAGTCACAAGTCGGCCGTTCTTTTTCTCAGCATGAAAGCGTGGAGGGGAGAGAAATCATTAGCAATGCCAATCAATTCAAACAAGTTCTCTAAGCACGTAAAAACCACAGTCCACTAAATAATATAAGGTACTTTATTACGAAGCCAAAAATAACGGAACATAGCGGGAGCATGGCCAACAGCATGGCCGAGAAAGACGTGTCTCTATGCTGCTTCGGCAACGTTCATTGATCTGTTGACTTAAATGGTGGCCTGAGGTCCTACTATTCGCAGTTTTCCCTTCTACGGGGGTCCTTAATCCCTCCTGATGACCCCAACGGTATCCCGAAGGCCAGGGGGTCCCTGATTCCGAGGCGGCGAGAACGAGTCCGGAGGCCTGGGAGCGCGACCCAAGATGGCGCTGCTGAGGCGGATCGCGTGAGACTGGGGAGACCGCTGCCTTCTTGGAGCCTTCCAGATACGGCCTTGTTCCCCATGGGCCTGGTTGCGACAGTGGCGGTAGCCCGGGACCCTGACGGGACGCTGCATTGGTCCCGGGAGGACGGTGAGTGTGCCGGGGTTGCGGAGGCCTTCGTGTCTGGCCTGCTGGCCCGGGAGAGGACTGTAGCGGTTCGAGGCGGGGCTCGCCCCGGGGGGAGCGGTGCTGGAGGTAGAGGTTAGGGAGGACACGCTGAGTGGCGCCCGCATCGACAGCCCACTGGTTTGGAGAGCGGAGGAGGTGGCCTGCACCTGGTGGAGGAGTCCTATGCCAGGGAGTCCTCTAGAGAGCCGCCGAGAGTGCGAGAGTCCCTGCAAAACGGTGAGATGGTACGGGGGGCCAGCAGTATTCCGGGCCTGGACTGTGACTTTGAGTGGCCCGTTCCCCGCCCCCCTTCTCGCTTCGACATCCTTGAGGGGTGATTGCTTCAGCTGGGAGGAGGCCTTTGATTGGTACCAGGTGACAGCGTAGGGCACGGCTTGGCTCAACGGCCCATATCCCCTCTCCCTTCAGGCCGGGGCATGGCGGCAGGAATATGGTGGGACACTTGAGGAGGACAATCGCGACTGGGGGGTACTGACTCCGCCTCCAACATCGGACATCCGGCTTAGCGGGGACTCCACGTTGTACTGAACTCTGGACAAGATCACCAAGGTATTGTTGGGGTGCTTTCAAGTGGCGCCCGCAGAGGTTACCTGCCTGAGGGTGTGGAGCTTCATGCTTGTCCCCCGAGGGGGGTTTCGCTCTCACCTTCCCATCCCTGCTATGGTGGGACACGGCTAGTGGCTATTTTTGCTGGCCAGGAGGAGAGAGCTGCGCACCCGCCGGTGAAAGACTGGAAATGGAGGGCTTACCTGAAGGGAGTTTGCAAGTGTGACAAGCTGCGGAGGGATCCTGTGCAGCGCCTGGATAGAGTGAACGGTACAGGTGTGTGGCCCACGGGTAAAGCAGCATGGGTTGGAAGGACAAAGATCCCAAAATCCCTAGGCAGGGAACAATGGACTGCTACACCACGGCGCCCCTCCCCCAGACAGTGACGCTGCCGGTGTTCGTTCAGACACAGCCCTACTGATGGGTGCCATACAGTCGTCCGGGGCGGCCCTGGAGAATATAATCGGAGAGGTGTGCACGGAAGTGATGCTAATACGGCAAGACCTCCTGAATCTGGCAGAACGGGTGATTGCTTCAGAAACTAGAATAGGGGAAGTCCTGGATACCATACAAGACTTGTAGAAAGGTATGGCAGACCTTCAATCCTCTCATAAGCAGCTCATGTGGAAGGTGGATGATGCAGAAAACAGGGCGAGACGGAACAACCTCCGCTTTGTAGGCTTTATGGAGGGAATCGAGGGGACAAATATGGCGGAGTTCCTACATTCCTGGCTTTTGTGCACTTTCCCAAAGGACAAATTCTCTTCTTGTTTCATAATAGAAAGGGCGCACCGAGCGTTGCTGGCTAAACCACATGTGGGTGCTCGCTTCCTCAATTTCCTGGACAGAGATATGATCCTACAGGAAGCTCAAAAACTTGGGGAAATCCACCTGGAAAATGCCCAAATAATGATTTTCCCAGATTACAGCCAGGAAGTGCAGAGGCAGAGGCATTCCTTCGAAGCGGTTAAGGCTAAGCTGAGAGACCTCCACATCCAGTACATGCTCCTCTTTCCTGCAAAGTTGAAAGTGATTTACAAAGAGAAAATTTATTTTTTTCAAAACCCGGAAGTAATATGGCAGTGGCTGGAGGAACGCCCTCCTCTGCCAAGAAACGCATCTGGGGGTCAAAAGACACATGCCATGGAGAAATCCATGGAGGGTCAGCGAGGATTACCGAAACCACAGAGACTGAGACAGACACGGAAGCCAGAATCTGGCGGTGACCCCCTACCCCGTGTTCGGTTCTGTACGGCGGAGGGGGCGAAGCGCTGCCTCTCCTGCCTCACATCGGTTGACGGGCTCCAGATTCCGCTGCCTTGCGGAAAAAGCACAGTCGGAAGGGGAGGGAGAACATGCGGATACCTCCTCCGTGGGAGAAGAATCGGAAAGGCACTCACTACATCCCCTGGTGGTAGCAATCAATGACATGGAACAGGAGACTACGCAAGGGACGGGGGCTTCTCAGGGACACCCGCTGGACTCCAACTCATGAAGATGGGACAGTAATGGCTTACCGAATACTAATGATGGGGCTATGGAGCATGCAAGTTGGACACCCCCTCATGTTGGCTTTGTTTTATTGGCCTAACTTTCTTTCTTGTTCTTACCTGCTCGGGTGTCTACCTCTACATGTTCCATTGTTAGAGGTCTAGAGCGGGTTTTTCCTACTTTGGGGGTGAGATTGGGTGGGCGACAGACCTTCTGCACCTGAAGGCTTTATCTCTGTCTTTTGGATGGTGATGGGACTCGAAGGGGGAGGGAGGTGGAGAGGGGTGGTTATTGGGGGGAACTACACTGCTTGCGGGGAAGGGAGGGTGTAGTTTTGAATGAGTGTTGGGGGGTTCACTGTTAACTTTTTACAGCATGTCGCAAATGAAACTGTTCCATACACCTGCATACCATACACCAGACAACTGCCTTTGCATGAGCGAGTCATGACTAGTGTCCCCTACGATGCTGGGTAGCGCGGGAACGCCTGTGCAAGACACTAACAGTGTCCGAATCCTTACATGGAACGTGAATGGCCTGGGCAACAAGATAAAGCGGGGGTTGGTTATGTCCTATATTAGAAGGGTGGCCCCAGACATAGTCCTGCTGCAGGAGACCCACCTACACGGTACGAGATGTGGGTTCCCGGTCAGGGGGTCCTACAAGTTTCTGGCTCATGCAGGATATACCTCGGGCTCTAGAGGGGTTGCCATACTGATTAAAAATCCCCCCGTTTGCCGTCACATGAACATGGACAGACACGCAAGGTACTTATGTGGGGGTTACAGGAACAATGGCACGCCAGAGGATCACGATTATTTCTCTTTATGCACCACCGAAACTCCAGGCCAGAACACTCGCAGGTCTAGCTTATGTCCTTCTGAATACGCCTGACACACTGCATGTGGTGGGTGGGGACTTCAATGATGTTATGTGCGCTTCATTGGATAGGTCAAGAAATCAGACGGACCCCCAACCACTGTCTCCCCTGACAAAGTCCATGGACACGCTAGGATTGATGGACGCTTGGAGATGGCTCCACCCAGATGTTCGCCCGGGGAAATCGCCTGGACCGAACGGGTTCCCTGCAGAATTCTTTAAAAAAAATGGCTGATCTACTTACTAAACACCTGCTGGTCTTGTTCCTGGGGGCAGTTCAGGAGGGCGTGCTGCCCCCGGATCTTCGTATGGCCACAATTATACCAATCTATAAACAAGGTAAGCCGCCGGGGGAGTGTGCGACGTATCGCCCCATTTCTCTCCTGAACGTGGAGGTTAAACTCCTGGTGACGATTCTGGTGCTGAGTCTAAGACACGTGATTTCGGAGCTGGTCCACCTGGATCAGACTGGCTTCCTGCCGGATAGGGCAACTAGGTTAAATTTGAGGAGAACTCATAATTGGTTGATGGAGGTCTGTAACCGTCTGGAGCCTCATGTGTTCTGGTCTTTGGGCGCAGAAAAGGCGTTTGACGCAGTGCATTGGCCCTTTCTAGAGGGAGTGTTGATTAAGTTTGGCTTTGGTCCTAAGTTTAGGAAGTGGGTGGGCGTCCTCTATACTGACCCGAGAGCGAGGGTAAAAGTCAATGGGGTGTTAGCGGCGGATTTTCCCATACGGAGAGGGACCCGGCAGGGGTGCCCTCTCTCACCACTCTTGTTTGCCCTCATCATAGAAATGGTGGCGTGCGAGATAAGGCTCAACAAAGGGATAGAGGGTTTCAAACTGACTCTAATGATATGGTGGAGGAGAAAATATTGCTATACGCGGATGACATCCTCCTATATGCCACCCACCCAGAGGTCTTGATACCGCGACTATTCACCTTGCTGGGACGCTACGGTTCCCATTCAGGATATATGATAAATTGGCATAAGTCACTTCTGTACAGCCCCGGGGGGGAGGAGGTATGGCCTGATCTGCCTGAAGCGCTTCGGGTCACGAGAGAGGGGTTCACGTATCTGGGGATATACGTGACGAAAGAACGCTCACTCTCATATCTGAAGAATATCCAGCGAGTGCTCAAAAACTTTGCTTGCGACGTAATTAGATGGAAGACCCTCCTCCTTACGATTCTTGGACGTGCAGCAATGTTCAAGATGATAACCCTGCCACGGTTCCTGTACGCCCTGCAGAATGAGTATTTCCCCCTTCCTCGACAGGCTTTTGAAGTTATAAATGACAAGCTCCGGTCGCTGCTCTGGCTAGGGAAGCATCCTAGAATAGCCCTAGAGACCTTGCAGAGGAATCAATATAATGGTGGGATTTCCTTACCCAATCTTGAGGCGTATTACTGGGCGGAACATTTATCCCCAATATATGATTGGCTGCATGCCCCGGCGAATCACCCCACATATAGACTGGAGAGAGGGACAATGGCGCAGTGCACCTGTCTACAGTATGGATGTAGGGGTAGGGAAAGACTTGTCTCGGCGACGCGGGTGACTTTGGAGACATGGGAGAGGGCGACTAAGAGGATTGGATGGGCACACAAACCGACGAAACAGACGCCCATTTGGCACTGTACATGGCTAAAGGACCTGCATAAATTAAAGGGATTACTCAGGTGGGATGACATTGGTATCTCTGTTCTAGGTGAAAAGGGGAGCTCTGAAGTCCTTCAAGGTGCTGAGGTTGGAGTATGGCTTGCATCATACTCAGTACTTGAAATATGCGCAAGTACGTCATGCATGGAGGGCGGAGAGGGTGCTTTCTGACCCGCTGCCAGAGTACGCACTGCACTGCAGGGCCGTCTGCTGCAGGAGCGCGTCCCGACTAAACTGGTGTCCCTGACTTATAAAACGTTGATTAATAATATGCCTGATGGCCTGGGGAAATTGAAAGGCACTTAGGAACTAAATCTGGCGGAGATGGACACTCTTGACTGGGAGACGGCCCTGATGCACCCTAGGGAAGTTGCAATAAAGTCTCAGCTTCGGCTTATACAGTTTAAAATCCTCCATAGGGTCTACGATGATAGACATTGTCTGCACCGGATGGGGTGGGCCAGTGACCCTAATTGTTTGCGATGTGGGAGCGTGCAGGGAGACGTTTATCATACCATTTGGGACTGCAGTGTCATTCAGGACTACTGGGCCAAGATATTGAGTGAATTAGGTGATATACTGGAAACGCCCCTCCCGGTGGAGTCTAAACTGGTGCTGCTAGGTACCACAAATGAGGTGGACCTGACTCGCACACTTTTGATCTTCCTTACACTGACCCTGGTGGTAGCTAAGCGAGATGTGGCTAGAGCTTGGGGCACTCCCATTCCTCCTCGACTGGATGAATGGAGGAGAGGCATGGACATCTATATGGCAGCTGAGAGGGTCACGTACAAAGCCAGAGGTTGACCCAAGAAGTTCAATAGAGTTTGGGGGAAATGGAGACGGTACTATGGTCTGGATGGTGGACTGGGATAGAGGGAGGTCAGGCCACCCTGTTGTCCTGGTACCTGTAGGGGAGATTATGGAGGGCACTATGAAATGCTGTGACGGGTGGAGCACCTCTGTATCCAAGTGTACTGTTTTCTCTGAGATGCGGGGAGGGGTGTGTGGTGGGTGGAAGGGGGTAGGATATGGTGGACAGTCTTAATTGACATACCTGTTATGTTTCAATGTTTCAAAAAAGCAAATTAAAATATAAAAAAAAAGAAATACATAACGGAACATAAAGACACCTCAAGACGAGGGTGTAGAAATACATGGCAATCAACATAGTTGGTGCAACATTTAACTCAAGAAATAGAATGCAGAGGATAAAAAAGCATGTGCCCAATGTCTCAGCATCAAGGGTTGGTGAAAATAAAGTGTTAATTTATCCCTATACTAATGCTAATATGACATCGCAATTTAAGCATTCTTTGGGGCAGGCTGGAGAACAGGTGTCAGCATGTGGAGTCTTCTTAAGAAGTCTCTCCACACCAGTGGTTCAGGTAGCATAGAGATATTGTTATAGAGCTCGTTTTGAGATGCTCTCTCCAAAGGCAGAGAAGAAGTGGGTTTTTCCCTACTTGCAACATTTCCTATATTACAGGTATCTTCCCAGGAATCCTTTCGGGTCACGCCATAAACTCAGACCACGTTTTCATAGGTAGTTTTCCACAGGATGGCAATGTTCCTGAACAGCAACTAGAGGACGTTGGTTCCCAGGCCTTCTGCAGTGTGAAAATACAACAGTTCCCCTTATCGGCATTAACTTCCAATTTATCCTATTCTTTCCTAACTCTTAAAACAAAGACATTATTCCAGCAAACAAGGGCACGTCTTTCACCTGCAACACAAACATGAGAAAGTACAAAATCCAAAGCACACAATAAAATTAAACCATTAATTCTCAAGAGAGAGCTTCCAGGAAAATGTATTTCAGGCCTACAACATTCAGCTAACATAACAGAATGGAGCATGAGCTTTACTACATTACACAGAAAAGAAGGCACATTTGGTTAATATTAATAACTACATATAAAATGACACGAGTAATAGGCACATTTAATAATGAATGCTTGTCAGTTGCATAGCACAAAATCTTCACGTTAGTGTTCTCTGCTAGTTACATTTGGTTTACACAATAACTTCACGTTTACCATTAAATATCCTAAATACATCAAGTTTAGGTTATTACATTTCAAAGTCCTAACACCTTATGTTAACATGACAAAGGATTTTATTAGGGTGCATTCTAAATGTGTGATTATAATGCACCCCTACAAATGAAAATGATTTTTTTCCTACAGTACACTCTTCTACTTTAATGAATGTACACATATGGCAGAAAGTGACCTCTCTACAGAGCTTAACTTGGGAAGGGAAAATGGAGAAGTCTGATTTTAAATGTTGACATGAAGGTATGCATAGTAAGATAGAGGTATGCTATAGGTTCTTATGTGAGGCTCAAATTGATAAACGCTAAGAAATTTCCCTAGCTCCCAACCACATGGAAGGCCTACAAGTACCAAAATGCAGCAACTAAAAACCTAAACGCTGGAATGGAATCTCAAATAGGTCATCCTTCAAATACTGCCAGAAAAGCATACAACGGAACAACATTTTCTTGGCAGATAGGATTGGATAAGATCGCTAACTTGTGCCATTTGACAGCAGGATCCAGACCACATGGCATGCAATCTTAGTATATGGTTAGAGATATTGGGACCATTCCAATATATAATTTTATACCGGTAAAATGCTACTGTGCATACATTAACCAGTTATTAGCAAATCTTGAATATGGGAGAATGTTTCATGATATTGGTTTTATCCCACTGGCAGGGTGAGACAAGCCCTACCAGTCCCCACTGAGAGATGGCAAAACTTGATTTATTGCCGATTTTCCGTGTCCCTGGGCCTGGCTCGCTCAAATATCTACATTTTAGGGACTCAAAACAACATTAATTGCATGCAGTGTTTTAGATGTAAACAATTCAACAACAATGAGGGAAGCACTTTGTATGCACTGGTGAGATATTTTATGGCAGTCCAATTGAGTCCTTATTAGTTATGGTGCTCCACTTCTTGTGGCCCACCATTGAGACCAATAACGTGCCAGAAACAAAAAATGGTAATGGAAGGAGCTTCTAATTCAAAACACAAAATATTTTTATCAATCAAATATTGAAGTCCGTATCAGTTTCTTTCTTATTCGATTTCTTTATTCCCCAATTATAATACTCCACAATCCAAGAACAGAAAATTCAGGAAGTCCAAATCCGAATTCCAACAAAAAAGTTAATAAATACACATATCCAATCAGTATAACTATTGTTCCATCCAGATCATCAATTACACAAACGGAACAGCCTTTATTTAAGAGCAGTCTACGCGTTTCGTCCTCTTTAGGACATCATCAGGGCTCATCATGTTTTAGATGTGATGGATGCTATAGAATTTATTATTCCAGTCTCAATTACTGTTATGATATCACTGCTGAAAAGTGTTGTTCCACCAAATTGGTTGTTTGCTGCTGAAGCAGTGTACTCTTGCTTCTGAAGTTATTTGAATGTTATTGCTTGAAGTATTAAAGGCAATCTCACTGCCAAAAGGTTGAACTCATCTTAAGACCAATAAAAAAACTATGAAATGTATGTAAGGGATTGTCTGCATGCATTACAAAATAGGCATTTGATTGAGAAAAAATATGAAAGACTGACACCCCAATACTAAATTATATGCAAGATGAAAGACTGCACATAGTACAATACTCTTGAATACTATCAGGAGATCTAGAACTAATGAGGTACATGCAGAATCGGACTAGTCTGAGCCTTCCTACATATTTGCTAAAATTAATGCCTCATTCAGGATATTTCAATGTGACTTTTCCACACATTTTACTCAGAATTACACAGCTTGAGGTTATAATATGTTAGGAACGCAATGGTTAGGGGAGTTAGGAGGGGAAGTCTGAGATGACAGCACAAGCCTGAAAGTTTACTGATCTTCATTTGTAATGAGTAATTGCATGGGCTCAATTCACTCCTCCTTAACCCCTTCCACGCTCATGACGAGCTGGGCTCGTCATGCAGTAGCCTCCTCGCACGCTCATGACGAGCCCAGCTCGTCATAAACCAATGAGGATCACGAAATCCCAGCACAGCAGGGGAATTCCCATAGCATCCAAGAGGTTAATTTCATTTTAACCTATAAATTCCACAGGCCAGAAATGGAAGATGTTTTTGCTCCTGATGTTGCTAGAAATCAATATAGTTAGTTCCACCACTGATCCAGGATCCAACCATGAAGAAGATAATCACCAGAGAAATTTCCTTCATATTAAGAAGATTCATCCATTACCTTGTCTAACATAGGAGAGAGTCTATTACTATCATCATGCCAGAGATACAACATTTCTCAGAACTGCAACTGTAAGGCTAGACTCCGAATACCACAGGCCGGAGCTTCTACTCTTGTTGTTCTATATTTGTAAAAGAGAGGATTTTTAAGAGACATTCACAAACTTTTCTTGTTCAAACAAAATTTGTTCTTGGATTACTTCAAAATTACTGACAAACCGTAGCTCAATCTTGGCATTAATGAGGAATGGAAATTTCTTATGCGTGATGAGCATTGATGACATTTACTAGAATATTTCAATCAGGTGGGTCACAGAAATGTTCACCTATTCATAGAAGTGGCCTTTCTTCATCAGTCCAGTAATACAGAAATAATACTTTTCACACAACACATGCACAAACATCTTTAGAACTATTTATTGGAAGCGGTAACAACCCATTTTGTCATGATGACATTACTATTTACAGGAGTTCATTGTTGTATGACTGGTAAGTTTATCTTCTCTGTGCATATAATGTTGACAATTCAGGTTGGTTTTTAACAACATTCATGAATGGAACCCCTGATATGTCCATCAAGAGCAATCACAGTGGCATCCAAAAAGACTACGTGTAAATCTAGATATCATACATGCTATTCAAATGTTCAGAATCGTGAAAGAAACTGAGGCCAATTTTGATTCCAGACGGAAATGGAGTGGATTGCCTACTTATCCATACAGTGTGTCAGTAGCTGAGGGTTCACTGTAGAATATCTGCCAAAACTAAAGACAGGACACCATCTTAAGAGGTTACATTTCTTAATTCGTTACTTCACATTAAGATTGCTGGCATTCATTTCTCCGTTTTGCCATGGGCTACTTGATTGTATTCTCCCTTCATAGTGATAGAGGGGCCGATTAGGATGGAGGATTATCCGCCTCCTCCGGGCCGGCGGAAGCCACCTCCGGCCCGGAGGAGGCGGAAAATCCTCTGCGGAGTCACCAAAGACCCACTGCCGCATTACGATGGCTGGTGGGTCTTGGTTTCTGTCCGCTGCTTTTCCGCCGCGGTCGGATTACAACCGCGGCGGAAAAGCTCTCATTTGGCTGGCAGTGTCTATCAGACACCGCCAGCCAAATTAGGAAACATTAGTAAACATGCTTTTCCGCGGCGGTTTTTCCGCCGTGGAAAAGCATGTGTACTTTTGATTTTGGGGGCCCGTTGCGGGCCCCCAGGGTGTGGACGGGTGGGGGGTGCACATGGGGGGTACCTATGGTACCCCCCAGCATTTACAAGCACAAAGCGGCAGGCACCGCGCGGTGCCTGCCGCTTTGTGCATGTAAATGTAAAACATGCACTTTTAACATTGCGGCGGGTGCTGCTTGAAGCAGCACCCGCCGCAATGTTAAATATCCAGGATGTGACCGCCAGGGTGGCGGTCACATCCTAATTTGCACGGAGGGACCGCCGCAGCCCATGCGGACGGTCCCTCCACCTCTGGGATGGCGGACGGACGCAAGTCCGTCCGCCATCCTAATCGGCCCCTAAGTGTCTTCTTCTTGCAATCGGTCTAGTTATGTGAAAGTATGTGCAAATACAAAAAAGTCGTATCCATCATCTAGGGATCTATTTTAGTTTGAAATGTGTCCTTGTGTCAATTTTTGAGGTGAAAACGTATTTTGCACACAAAAGTGTGAACTCAAGACCCTTAAACAAGGTTTTATTGTTCCAATGCCTACTATATATGGCGCGTTCCATATACATTTTTACAGCAAATGTCACGTAATTACACCAAGTGACTTAAATGTGTAATTTTCGGAATGCCTCATAACAAGTGTACTCAAAATTTCTGAAATGATGCAAATTACACTGGCGTTATTTAAATTGTGACCATTCCAAAACAAAAAAAATGTAGCATGTGTTTCCTGGAATGCTCATCCAAATCTTAAGCATTTCTCTCATGTTTATCGTTTCCTCAAAATATTCTAGTGCTGCCATCTATATACTTGCCTCAATACCAGGTGCAGTGTGAGATTCCTGGTAAAGATCCATCCTTTATCTGGTAATACCTGCCTTGTATATGCTCCTTCTTCCTTTTCAGATGAACCTCTGTTTATTAGGTTCTTCTCTGCCTTGGTTTGTGAAGGGAGGTACAACACGACTTGTAGGGGTATGGAGGGGGCATAAGGTTTTATAGCAAGGGTAATTAACAGACACCTGCAAAAACACTAGTAAGCTACCGAAAGCAGAAGGGAGCCCATGTGTTTGGGTCATGCGCACGTATAGGAACATGTGTAGGAGGGAGGGGTGTGATAAAGGAGGGAGAGTAGTGGCCGTATCCCCAAGATAATGAGAGGCCAACCATTTGGCAATCCACTGCACCTGCGCAGCTAAATAATAGTGCTCAAAATTAGGGGCAGCAAGGCTGCCTTGTCCGATAGGTAGATAGAGCTTCTTAATGGAGACCCTATGTCTAGATGAACCCCAAATGAATTCTCTAACTGTGCTTTCCAACTTACCAAAAAAGGCAGGAGATAGGTCATGGGGAAGATTTGTAAAATAATAAAGGAGCTGAGACAAGATCACCATCTCAGCAAGCATATTTGTGCCTGAGATGGATAGCGGGAAAGTCCTCCAGAAGGAGATCTGGGGTTGGATGGCAGTCAACACCCTGGTAATATTGTCATTGAGCAGGTCTACTTTATTGCGGTAAATGTGGACCCCTAGGTAACGGAAAGTGCCTACACACCATGTTACCGGTTCGCTGTTTAGTGAGTAGCTCAGGTCCGGGGTACTCATGGCAAAAGGGAACAGTATCGATTTCGAAGCATTAATGGGTAGGTCCGATAGCGCAGCGAATTCTGACAGTATCAGAGCCAAAGAAGGGGGGACAGCATTTAGGTCTCTGACATATAGCAGTATGTCAACGGCACACAAGGATATTGTGTGGGTGCCATCCCCCAGAGGGATCCCATGCCTACCCGGCCCGGGATGGTCGCTGCCAAAGGCTCCACTACACTACTAAATAAAAGAGCAGGGGGGGTACCGGGTCAATCCCTGCCTAGTCCTGCATCCTACTGCAATGGCCTCCAAGATGTAGGGGCCTGTTTTAACTCAGACAGTTGGGCGTCTATATAACAGCCGGACTATTCCTATAAAGCAAGGTCCAATGCCAAATTTAGTTAAGGAGGGCAAACAGGTAGTCCCAATCGAGAGAATCAATTGCCCGCTCAAGGTCCAATACCAGGCAGCCTGAGCGCGGCCAAACGGATGGGGCATACTCAGCAACACGGCGGTAGCGAAGAAGGTTAAGGGAGATGCTGAGAGCCGGGACAAACCCGCTCTGATCCGTATAGACCAATGTAGGGGTGCAGGGCCCCAGTCTGTTGGCCAGGATTTTTGCCAATATTTTATAATCGGTATTTAAGATTGCTAGGGGTCTGTAGGAACTCAGGGATGTGGGCTCCTTCCCTGGGTTTAGCAGAGGGACCAGGTGTGTGCTCGGACCCACCCCCTCTGCCTGGGACGACTCCTGGTGGCCGACCACACTGGGAACAGCACCAACACCCACAAACCATGCAATCAATCAATCAATCATAGCATTTGTATAGCGCACTACTCACCCGGAAGGGTCTCAAGGCGCTTGGGGGAAGGGGTCAGCTATTGCTCGAACAGCCAGGTCTTGAGTTGTCTCCTGAAGGCGAGATGGTCCTGGGTCAGCCGAAGGTGGATGGGGAGGGAGTTCCATGTCTTGGCCGCCAGGTAGGAGAAGGATCTTCCTCCGGCGGTGGCTCTTCGGATGCGTGGTACGGCGGCGAGGGCGAGGCTAGTGGATCGTAGCTGGCGGGTGGGCGTGTAGAAGGTCAGGCGGTCGCTGAGGTACTTGGGGCCCAGGTCGTGGAGAGACTTGTGTGCGTGGGTGAGGAGCCTGAACGTGATCCTCTTGTTGACGGGGAGCCAGTGCAGGTCCCTCAGGTGGCCGGAGATGTGGCTGCGTCGGGGGATGTCCAGGATGAGTCGGGCGGAGGCGTTCTGGATGCGTTGGAGTCTTTTCTGTAGCTTGGCTGTGGTTCCGGCGTAGAGGGTGTTTCCGTAGTCCAGTCGGCTAGTGACGAGTGCCTGGGTGACCGTCTTCCTGGTTTCGGTCGGGATCCATCGGAAGATCTTGCGGAGCATAGGTAGGGTGTGAAAGCATGATGAGGAGACGGCGTTGACTTGTCTGGTCATCGAGAGGGAGGAGTCCAGGATGAAGCCCAGGTTTCGTGCGTGGTCTGTTGGCTTGGGAGTGGTGCCCAGGGCGGGGGGCCACCAGGAGTCATCCCAGGCGGAGGGTGATAATCCCAGGATGAGGACTTCCGTCTTGTTTGAGTTCAGTTTCAGGCGGCTGTTTTTCATCCCTTCGTGTAGGCTGGTTCTGGCGGTGTCGGGGTCTCTGGTGAGGGAGAGGATCAGCTGGGTGTCGTTGGCGTAGGAGATGATGTTGAGGTTGTGCTGGCGTGCGATGGCTGCAAGAGGTCTCATGTAGACATTGAAGAGGGTGGGGCTGAGTGATGATCCTTGCGGTACGCCGCAGATGACTTTGGTGGCCTCGGATCCAAACGGGGGAGGCGGACTCTCTGTGTTCTTCCGGCGAGGAATGAGATGATCCACTCCAGTGCCTTCTCTTGGATGCCGATGTTGCTGAGGCGTTGAACTAGGGTGCGGTGGCAGACAGTGTCGAACACTGCAGAGAGGTCCAGGAGGATGAGTGCCGCTGTTTCCCCGTTGTCGAGCAGGGCTCGGATGTCGTCGGTGGCTGCGATGAGGGCGGTCTCGGTGCTGTGGTTGGCTCTGAAACCGGACTGCGAGGGGTCGAGGGATCCGTTTGTCTTGAGGAAGGCGGCAAGCTGTCTGTTGACGATCTTCTCGACTTTAGCAGGAAAAGAGAGGAGCGAGATGGGGCGAAAGTTCTTGAGGTCGGTATGGTCCGCTGTAGGTTTCTTCAGTAGGGCGCTGAGCTCGGCGTGCTTCCAGCTCTCCGGGAAGGTGGCGGTGTTGAAGGAGGTGTTGATGATGTTCCGGAGTTGGGGTGCGATGGTGGAGTCGGCCTTGTTGAAGACGTGGTGGGGGCAGGGGTCGGTTGGAGATACGGAGTGGATGGTGTTCATCGTGCGGGCTGTGTCTTCAGTGGTCACCGTGGTCCAGGTGCGGAGGGTGGTGGTGGGGGGCGTTGGTTTGATGGTTGGGTGCATGGATGGCGCGCCGAAGCTGTTGTGGATGTCGGCGATCTTGCGGTGGAAGAACGAGGCGAGGGAGTCACAGAGATCTTGTGAAGGAGTGATGTCGTTGTTGCCGGTGCTGGGGTTGGAGAACTCCTTGACGATGCTGAAGAGTTCCTTGCTGTCGTGGGCGTTGTTGTCCAGTCGTTCCTTCAGTGATTTCTTTTTGGTGGTGCGGATAAGCTGGTGGTGCTTGCGGGTGGCGTGTTTGAGGGCGGTCATGTTGTCTGTGGTCTGGTCCCGGAGCCAGGCTTTCTCGAGGGTGCGGCAGTTCTTCTTGGAGTCCTTGAGTTCGTCGGTGAACCAGGAGGCCTTCTTGCTTCTGGGTCTGCTGGGAGGGTTCTTCAGTGGTGCGAGGTCGTCGGCGCAGGTGGTCAGCCACTGCTTGAAGTTGCGGGCTGCTTCATTGGGGTCCGTTGTGCTGGCGGGTGGGTTCTGGCTGAGGGAGGTGGTGAGCTGGTCAGCGGTGATCTTGCTTCAGCTTCTGTGAGGGACCTGTTGCGGGTGGTGGTGGGTCGTGGTTCTTCTGAAGCTGAAGTGGACGCAGCTGTGGTTAGTCCAGTGGAGTCCAGTGGAGTGGCTGAAGGTGATGTGCTTGCTGGATGAGAAGACGGGATCAAGCGTGTGGCCGGCGTAGTGGGTGGGGGTGTTGACCAGTTGCTTGAGTCCGAGGTTGGCGAGGTTGTCCAGCAGGGCGGCGGTGTTGCAGTCCTTGTTGTTCTCCAGGTGGAAGTTGAGGTCCCCTAGGAGGATGTAGTCGGCAGAGGGGAGGGCGTGCGGGCTGATGAAGTCCGTGATGTCTTCGCTGAATTGTGTGCGTGGTCCCGGGGGTCTGTAGACGAGGGTGCCTCTGAGGGTCGACTTTGGGTCGGTGTGTATCTGGAAGTGGAGGTGCTCGGCGGCGGCAAAGGTGTCGTTGGAGTCGGTCGTGATGCGGATGGTGTTCCTGTGGACGATGGCGATGCCTCCTCCGGTCTGGTTGACGCGGTCCCTCCTGATGATCTTGTACCCGTCCGGGATGGCGATGTCGGGGGCTGAGGAGGCGTTCATCCAGGTTTCCGTGAGGAAGGCGATGTCTGGTGATGTTGTGTCGAGGAGGTTCCAGAGTTCAACGGCGTGTCTGTGGACGGAGCGGGTGTTGAGCAGGATGCATTTGAGGTGGTTGCTGCTGGTGCTTGGCATGGCGGGTGAGGTGCCGGTTCGGAGGCAGGTGAACTTGCAGGTTTTGCAGTTGAAGGATCCGTGGGTGCGTTTCGGGGTGGCCTGGCAGCAAGCGGGGTTCCGGCCGGCATTGAGTGCGTTGAGGGCGGCGGCGTCGTAGGTCCGTCGGGTCATCTTGCATCGTCAGGGGCCAGGGGTAGACGGGCTTGCCTTTGGCACGCCTTCGGCGCACAATCGGCGCTCCCGCTGCGAGTTCGTGCGGTCACCATTTGAGGCTGAGTGGGAGGGAGGAGCAGCTGGGAGGCGGGAGCGGGGGGGGCACAGAAAAAGGGGGCATGGCCGCGAGGCCGGCGGCGGGAAGCGAAGAGCGGGGCAGGCGGCAGAGCAGGAAAAGGGCACACACTACGGCAGTATTACACAGAAAATAAGCACTAAATACAATAAGAATAACAGTAAATTAACCAACACAGCTGGTGGGACAGTACAGTGGGGCGGCAGCTAGGCAGGCAGACAGAACGGCAAAAACGAGGCTGCGAGCAGCAGCTGGCACATGAGGAGGCACACACACAGCTGGGGGCCGTGCGGCGCGGGGGTGTCCTGAGAACAGGTCACACTCGCCTGCGCAGCGCGGTCGCCCTTTAAGGACGAGTGGGAGGGAGGAGCAGCTGGGAGGCGGGAGCGGGGAGGACACGGAAAAAGGGGGCGTGGCCGGCGTCGGGAAGCGGAGAGCGGGGCAGGCGGCAGAGCGGGAAAAGGGCACACACTACGGCAGTATTACACAGAAAATAGGCACTAAATACAACAAGAACAACAATAAATTAAGCAACACAGCTGGTGGGACAGTACAGTGGGGCGGCAGCTAGGGAGGCAGACAGACCGGAAAAAACGAGGCTGCGAGCAGCAGCTGGCACACGAGGAGGCACACACACAGCTGGGGGCCGTGCGGCGCGGGGGTGTCCTGAGAACAGGTCACCCCCGCAACTTAGGATTCATCCTGGACTCCTCCCTCTTCATGTCGAAGCAGGTCAGCGCCGTCTCCTCCTCCTGCTACAACACCCTCCACATACTCCGCAGGATCTACAAGTGGATCCAGACTGAAACCAGAAGAACTGTGACATAGGCCCTCGTCAGCAGCAGGCTGGACTATGGCAACGCGCTCTACGCAGGCATCCCAGCCAAACACCTGCGTTGACTACAACGCATCCAAAACGCCTCCGCCCGATTGATCCTCAACGTCACCAGCCACAGCCACATCACCCCGCACATGAGAGACCTACATTGGCTCTCCGTCAACAAGAGGATCACTTTCAAGCTCCTCACCCATGCACACAAAGCACTCCACAACACCGGACCGGCCTACCTGAACAACAGACTCAGCTTCTACACCCCCACCCGCCAGCTCTGCTCCACCAGCCTCACCCTCGCCACTGTCCCCTGCATCCAACGAAAGACATCCAGCGGCAGATCTTTCTCCTACCTCATCACCAAGAACTGGAATGCCCTCCCGACCCACCTACGGCAGACCCAAGACCTACTCACCTTCAGAAGACTCCTCAAGACCTGGCTCTTCGAGCAGTAGAGGCCCCCTCCACCCCCCCCCTCAGTGCCTTGAGACCCTCACAGGTAAGTAGCGTGCTTTACAAATTCTTTGATTGATTGATTGATTGATTGATTGCTACATAGAGAAGGCAGAACCGCTTAGCCCTCGATCACGGAGGTAAAGAATGCATGCAAGCGAGGTGCTAGTGTGTCATCATATGTCTTAAAGAACTTAGCCGGGAGCCTGTCTGGCCCCGGCGTCTTCTCAGATGGCTGAGCTGACAGCGTGTCCCATACCTCGTCCAATGTGATAGGGGAGTCCAATGACAATTGGTGGTCAACATGGCTAAGTCGATCGCATCTAAAGCTACACTAATTTGCTGGGGAGTCCCTTGCGCTCGAGATCCATAGGGGGAAGCATAGTGACAAGTCATGGCTGTGTGCACTTCTAATTGCGTGTTTTGCATGAGCCCAAAGTCATCTTGTATGGTGTGTATAGGACTGCGGGATGTTCCTGATGAACAAGGTAAGCAAGAAGCTTGCCTGTCTTATCTGCTGTGGCATGTGTATGCACAGAGTGAGCTGAGAAATCATGGCATCTCAGTTGTTCTAAAAGCATGAGTCGCTCGATTTGCATGGCTGTGAGCTTCGCCCTAGCCCCACGTTGGGTAACTGAGAGGAACTCCTGTCGAAGGAGATTCCTTTCGAGGGTAGTCAGGGTGGTGTCCAGCTGCCTACGCTTCTGACCTACAACTGTAAATCATAAAAGCTGTCTCCTGATCCCCATGAGCAACCAGTAACTGCAATATGTGTTGAACAGCCACAGTTCTTTGTCAGCCTCTTTATTTCTCAGCATGTTCAATAAAACATTTGCTGAGGTTTCTAGTATTCCTCAAGGGTCGAATACCATGGCAGAGGGAGAGCTTGGAGGCCAGCCGTTAGTGAGCAAGGCAAATGAGGAAAAAAAATAGAACATCTGCTGTCTTCTGTAACATTTGTACATTTTGACTGTGAAAAGTTATTGAACTCTACCTCACAAAAATACATTCAAATAATATACATTAATATTTTCCTGTGTGCTTCTATGATTGGATGTTTACTTTCAAATTTTTATAGAGATTTATTTTCCTATGAGTGTGTCCTTTGAGCTTCTGAGAGGGATCTGCAGTCGTCTCCCATTCTAAATCAAGCACTTACACTGTATGTTGGTGTGTGGCTCAGAGCAATGAACAACCCTTTTTATGTCACTCAGGGCCCGATGTAGGTAAAACGCATTTACCGATTTTAAAATACCGATCCGTACCGATTCGGTATTTCAAAATCGGAAAATGATATGTAGGAAATAATCATCGGAAAAATACCGATTCGGTAGCATTCGGTATCGAGAGTCGATACGTACCAATTCGCCAACTACCGAATCGGTATAGGCCGGTTCGGACAAGTCCGAATCGGAAAAAAAAAAATGCGGAACCAACCGATTCGGTAAACGCCGAATCGGAATAATAAATACGCCCCATGGGCCGAAAGGCCAATAGGAAGGCATTATACATTCCGAATCGGTATTTACCGAACACATTCGGAAATTACCGATTCGGAAAATACCGATTCGGAGAATGCCGTTTTGCCGAGCTGGTTGAGTGACACTGAAGACATCAGCCAATGAGCTGTAAGCACCCTCCCCCACAGGGTGTGGCAACCCAGGCAGGTGCAACTCATCAGAACTTTCTGGAAAGCTGCATGAGTTGAGCAGACACAGAGAGAGCAGCATTGTGAGCAGGATCCCTGAGAGACATGGACACCAGCACAGAGAGCCAGAAGGCAGGGCGGAAGCGCAATCCTAAATTCAGCACCATGGAGCTGCAAACCTTGGTGGAGGAGGTGGTGAGGGTGCACACCCAGCTATATGGCAGGCAGTCCCTGACTGTCCCGGAGAGCACCAAGAGGAGGCTGTGGCTCGACATCGGGGAGAAAGTCAATGCAGTTGGTGTCACCCACAGGAGCCTAGACGACCTCAAGAAGAGGTTTTATGACATCCCTGGCGTGACCAAGCGCAAACTGGCCGACCTGCACAAGCAGGCTGGACTCACTGGAGGAGGAACAAACCGTGCGCCACCCCTCACTCAGCTGGAGGAACTAGTGGCGACGACCATCGAGAGGGCCAGTGTCGTGGGCATTGGGGACCTGGATAGCTCATCCCGAGCTACAGCTACAGTAAGAAGCATGCGCAACTTGACACACCATACCAGACACCTCCCCTACAGACCCAATGCACAGCCAAACCCCAGGCCAGTACAGCTAGCAACAGACATGAGCAATGCATCGTGCTAAATGTACTCAGCAAAAGTTACCAATAATGCCACAGCAGAAGCATGAGACAAATAACTGTAATACAGCATCAACGTGTTTGTAATGAGATGTGCAATGCTTTAATAGTTGTGACTGGAACACATTAGCACCCACTTGACAAATGCTTCTTTGTACCTAGGGGCACCATCAGGCGGGGGAGCAGCATCAGCTCCAGCACCAGCTCCAGCACCAACAGCCAGTGCGGCAGTGGCAAGCACCAGTGCAGCAGCACAGGAGGAGGAGGACAACAGCTGTGCCCTGGCAAATGAGGAGGACACAGGACATTCCCTCACAACTCCACACTCCCCCCGACTGTCTCAGTCTCAGTCGCCCTCATTGGTATTCTCCCCGGACAACACACCACCACAGAGCCACCCTGCACCTGCCACTTCCCCGGCCCGGAGGAGAATAGTGGCTCCATTAGTCATCATGGAGGGGGCAGCGGGTCAGGCTCCTGCACAAGACCCCGTGACACCAGCGACACCAGAGCACACACAGCAGGGCAGCAGAATTCCACGTAGGCCACGTGCTACCAGTAGCCCAATACCAGCACCGGGAGGCAGCGTCTTCGCTGGGCTGGAGACCAGCATGGTCACAATACAGAGGATGCAGGCGAAATCCATCCTGGCCTGCCATCGCCAGTTGCGCCTGCACAACCTGCAGATGGGTGAGATGACACAGGGCTTCAAGACCTTCGTTGACAGCAACAAGGACATAGCAACATCAATTGGCCGAATGACCACTGCCATCACCCAGCTCTGCACCAGGTTGGATGACCATGAGCTGAGTCGTCGCAGGGATGCAAGAGTCACGAACAGGTCACTCACCCGCCTTGCGGCTGCGACTGCCCAGTCATGCCAACGTGGGGCAAACATGGAGGCCAGTCTCACACAGTCCATGTCCGAGGTCACTAGGGGCATGGGCCGTATAACAACAGCCATGGAGACACTACTCATCTCCAACACCGCAGTGAATCCCGTCCTGGGCGAGGCTGGGGACAGCAGCAGCCGCAGCAGCCCGGCCAGCGCTGCGTCAGAGCCGCGCCGGAGCACCAGGCGCTCAGCTGAGGCTGCAGGGCATTCTGAAGGGGGTGAGGTTCATCCCAGTGGGCCTGCTAAGCGCAGCAAAAAATAGGACTGCCACTGCGGGTGAGGCAACCCGGACATTGGACATTCCTACCCCTTGTTGTTAAACTTTTCTTTTGTTGCACATCAGTGCAGTAACGTTGATGCAACATTATTAAATTTAATTTCTGAACACATACATTGACCTGTTTGTGCATCTGTACTCACTCAGAAATAGTTGTCTGTGATCTCCTGACGCCTGTATCTGCCGTCAGATGGTGCAGAGACTCCAGCAGGTAGTGGTAGTGGGACAGCATTGTCATCGTCGGGGTCCTCGTAGTCGGATAACTCTACCTCAGTGCCTTTCCTGACTGCAAGGTTGTGCAACATTGCACAGACAGCAATAATCTTGCAGCAGGTGATGGGGGTATATTGCCTTGCACCTCCGCTCTTGTGCAGACATCTGAACCTGCTCTTCCAGATGCCAAAGGTCCTTTCCACTACGTTCCTCGTGCTTTTGTGTGCACGGTTGTACCTCCTTTGGCTGGGTGTTGAGGGGTTGAGGTAAGGTGTGAGAATGAACGAGCGTAGGGCATATGCACTGTCGCCTGGAAGGAGAAGGGGTAACATTACTCACATGCATACATGTATTACACACTGCAATTTTGGTAATGGGGGTCTGACACTGTGTCTTACCTAGGAGGTATCCTTCGCCAAATTCCCCTGCCATCAGCCGTGCATAAATCCCGCTACTCTGGAAGATATAGGAGTCATGGGTACTCCCCGGAAACTTTGCAACCAGGTCAGTGATCACACACTTGGCATTGCATATCACTTGCACATTTATGGTGTGCCGTGACTTCTGATTGCGGTATACGTATTCGGTGTCAGCAGGGGGGCAAATCGGTATGTGTGTGCCATCTATGCAGCCAATGATGTGGGGGAATCTTGCCATCTGATAGAATTCAGCTTTTGTCTGTGCCAGTTCTGCATGGGTGGAAGGGAAGGAAATGTAGTGGGCCATCCTCTGGATCATGGCATCAAGGAACTTGTGGAAGAACCTTGACAGGCTGCTCTGGGTCACCCCTCCTGCCACAGCAACTACACTTTGATAGCTGCCAGACGCCAGAAGATGTAGGCAGCATAGCACCTGCACCTGCACAGGGATTGCATGTGCCCTTGGGGTGGTGTGCTGCAACAGGGGTTGGAGGTCCCTGATGAGGTCTCTGATGGTGTCTGCCTCCAGCCTGTACCTCTGTAGGATCTCTGGATCTGTCAGCATGCACAGGGTCACCCTCTGCCTGTACACCTGCTCCTGTCTCAGCCATTCCCTCTCACCTTCCTGCTGTAGCCGTAGCCGTCTAGCTATGACATAGAAAGCTGCCATGTTGCAAGTAGAACTGCATTTTGGGTCATTTTTTATAGGTTGCACCTGGTTACCACCTGATTCCAATCCATGGTAATTTCCGAGTCAGAAATACCGATTTTTGAGCAAAATCGGTATTTCTGTGCTTACCTACATCTCAATCTTAGGGTTTTCGCATGGAATCGGATTTTCACCGAATCGGAATATATACCAATTCGGCGATTTTACCGATTCGGAAAGTCACCGAGTCGGTCGGATTCCGAATCGGGAAAAAGTAGTAATCGGAAAAAATCTCCGATTCGGTAGATTACCTATTCGGAGATTTTTTCCGATTCCTACATTTTTCCGAATCGGAATCCGACCGACTCGGTGATTTTCCGAATCGGTAAAATCGCCGATTTCGCAGGATTTCGGCCTCCTACATCCCGTTGTCTGTATTCCGATCGGTAACGGCCGAAAATACCGATTTTCGGCCGTTACCGACCGACCTACATCGGGCCCTAGAAATGCTCACTGAAGTGGTCTTGTTTCAGTAAGGCAATCTAAATATCCTTGACAAGTACTGCCAAAATGACATTTCATTAACATTTCAGCATTTTTCAGTTTAGAAATGACAAATGAAAGAAGATTTTTAATCTTTTCATGATTATCTCCATCACTAATAAGCTTGCAGAATGATAGCCTCTGCTAATGGCTTTGAGCTATTGTTTTATTTTCTTTTGTCCCAAAAACGTTTCACCAGACTACTTGTTAAAGTCACCTCTCACCTTTGTATATTCCATTCCAGCCACCAACTTGAATATTTCCTTTTCTGTCCTCCAAATGCGCTCCATGGTCAGAGGCAAAGTAGACCAGCGTATTGTTCTTCAGTCCTTTTTCGTCTAGAGAATTGAGAATTTTCCCTGTTTGAAAGAACGCAATTTACATGTTAGATTGAAGATGTGGCATCTGAATTCTGCATGAAATGCAAAAAAATGCCTTGGAACAATTCTTCATGATAACCAATGGAATGAATCATATTAAGTAACTTGCCCTCTATCGTTCTTTCAAGAGGTGTTATAGGTAAGTGCTCTACAAAGTAATTTGTGCATCAAAGTTTTGTGAGCAGTAAATTATTGTGAGCCCACCTATGTGCCAATAGGTCAATTCATAAAATAAGGGACTCGTAGAAGGTTGCAGACCAATCTGCAGAATGAATATGAATTACAGCAATTCGTAACCCACTACAATTGGCTGCAATCATAGGGATGATGGTCTGCAAAGGTGATTACTTTTTGTTGTTTTTAATGCAGCCAGATTTCTTTAAGGGAAACAGGGCTGTATTTATAAAATGAAGTTTTGTTTTCATAGAAGTTTCAAGGAGAGTTCGTAGTGATACCCTGAACTGCTTCCTATTCCCCTGAAACCTTTACACTGCAAAAGCCGTTATTACTGTTCTTAAAAAGAAGAGAGAACCCTGCAATCTTTGCCAGAATCCTGCCTTCTGCTGCCCACTAGAAGACCTGCACTGGAGAGTTGGGGTTAGGTCTACTCCCCTGCTGCTCATAAAATTTGAATGCCTAATATAGGCTGGTGCGAGGGCATTAAAGGGGCCCATAGCAGTTGACCACCATCACATTTACACCCCAGAGGGTGTGACTTGGCCTACTATTAAGATCAGGACTTCTCTGCGGGAGGTCTGCCTAGGCCGGAATCTGAACCAGGGAGCCTTGATAATGTGCTATCTGGAGTGGCATGGTTTACCTGGGCTGCTGATGCCCATCTGATTTTGTCCTAGCTATGGATCCCTTCATTGTGGGCATGTGGCCAGCCCAGCGGCCAGTCAACTGCTTGCCCACACATCCATGTACCAGAGGGGAGTTTGGATACAAATGGGATGAAAAAAAAAGATACAAAACTGCTGACCTAGTTTTCCTGGGCCCATTACACAAACCAGTCTACTTCATGTTAATGTCTAAGAAATGTCATCGAGAAAATAAATCACTTGTTACCTCTATTGTCCTCTGTTTATTCTGTGCTGGGATTGGAGTCAAGACACTGGCAGGCAGGGCGTGGGAGACTGCAACAGATTCTTGACTGACTTCCACTTACCATCCTAGTCGACTACTGGTCATCCAGGACAGATTGCAGAGAGATGGAATTTACTGGCTTCCATTTACATTTCTTAATGATCTCCTTCGATTTATGAGGCAAAGAACCGGTGCACCAGTGGCACCTTTGACTGGGCTTAACTGGAGTGTAGATCCACTACCTGGTGTTCTTAAGATAAAACAGATGAGCAAGTTCACTCATTGTAAGTACAGGAACAATGGGGAATGGCAAATCAGATGGCCCAACACAGCAGGCCAAAATTGATATATATGCCAAGTCATCTCAGGGAAGCACTCAGCAGATTGTGGATGGCTCAAACTATCAATGCCTCAGCAAATGCTATCCTGAAAGTTTTCTAATACCCATGCCTCCCTGTAGGGAAAAATTGGTCAATGGGACTTGAAGGCTCTCTCCTTTGTCAGGATCTTTTTTATGTGGTAGATTGTAGCACAGAAGCAAAAGCCTGCATCTCACTAACAGATGACACTGTCACTACACTAAAGTATAAAGTGACACAATTAGTCTCATTTTCTACAACACCAAGTGCCTAGAAGAGAGAAATGAAGATTCGGAGGAGAGAGCACATGTAACAACCTCAGAATTGCTGGTATGTCAGGGGGAGTGGAAGGATCCGGTCTGAACAATCTCTCCTCTCTTAGCTCCGGACTTGGGTACCACCAGAAACCCCAACCCTATTCTTTATTATCAAAAATGCATGAGGTACTATTCCGGAGCCCTTCCATCCATCCAGTCACCAAGGTGAAGAATAGTGAGAATTCCCAACTTTAAGGAATAAAATGCTATAATATGTGCTTCTTGCCAAAAAGGAGAGCGATTTTACAAAACTATGCATGTCATACTATTCCAAGAATTTGCAAGACTAGTCCAGCACCAATGTAGAGATGAGAAAAGATCTTGAGGGAGTGGTCCGCAAACTCAAAGCATGGACACAATACTGAAGTGATCTGGAACCCCTATTCCTTGATAGGGCAAAATCAGGGGGGAAAACGCGTTGTCAACATACCAGAAGAACTTCACTTGGTCAATCGGAATACGAGCATCCTATATATAGAGACTGACCAGGAAGAAGGGTGTAATTCAAACCCGGAGAGCCTCCTCATTTTTAATGCAAAGAACCCTCTTACAACATAACAGCTAATTTTCTATTTATAAAACCTTTTTCTTGATGATCCTTTATGCTGCCCATAGTCGTGGAGGGATCAACAGGACACACTGTACTGGTTTGCATCACGTAATTTATTGGACTGAAGAGAAATGAAAGAAACAGGGTACAAAGGGAGTAAGTTCCATTCAGTCTCTCAGTGGGTTTAGCTGTTGGTGACTGGCCTCCATTTTTATTCAGGTCATTCAGGACTCCCAAGTTGAGTAAAGGGGGGAAAAAAGAGAAAATAACCCAAAAAACAGAGGATTAGTAAAAAGGGGCCACTCTTTCTAAGAATTTCACCAGAGTGCCACAACTTCTGCTTTAGAATTCACAGAAGAAGCAGATGAGGTAAGTACTTCAATTCAAGAAACAGTAACCAATTCCAAAGAAACTGGAAGACCAGAAAAATATGATACAGGTGAAACAGTTTTTGGCAAAGAAAAACTACTGCCTACCCTCCAATACATTATTCAAATACAACGGATTAAAATGAATACTGCTTTACTTGAGAATAGGTCTGAAATTGACTTGGTGTCAATATCGCAACACCAAGTTGACAAGTGGTACATAATACTAGAAAAATTTAGATTGGATGTGGTGTTACTTACTATTGAACAGCTTTCAAGCATTTTGAAGAAAATTGAAGTGACCATTTTACAACTTAAACCCACATTACAAACTCAAACTAATGAAAGGGATTAGAATAAAAGTTTGGAAGAAATCTATGTTATAAAGTATTCTTGCAAGAATGAAATCAATGAACACCAGACATTATGCATTGAAAGAGCACATACAATGATTTAAAATAAGTTAATAGCGGGCAGTAGTTTTAATGAATAAATGACAATATCATCAGAATCAAGCTATGCAGATGATGTTCAAAGTGATGGAACAGAACAGCTGCAACACCAGTTGTATATCTAGGAAACACTTAAAATGTTGACACAGTTATAAGATCAGTTACATGTGCAAGTAGCATACTACTCAAATATTCACAAATCCTCTCTCAAAGGCATGTTCCAAAAACATGGAAATATTGAGTGGGCACTATAAAAAGAATGTTTTGGATTCCAACCGAAACAGACAATAGCGCTTTGAAGGGGAAGTTTATTTGCATAAATTCATTCCAGCACAACATTAGAAAAAGAAGCCCAAGCATTAGTTTACTGCTCTCGGAATACAACAACCAAAGCTGGGTCTAAATATAAGGGGGCAGATTTACAAGCCCCTTGCGTCACTTTTGCGTCACTTTTAACATGGGAAAACTGACGCAAAACTGGCGCAAGGGGCTTGTAAATCTACCCCAAGGAGTTTACCTCTAGGTCTCAATGTATGCCTCCAATTAGTCAAAGTTGTGGACTGATTTATAACTGCAGTGTTGAATGATCCAAAGACTGTCTATTTTGGCAAAGTAATAAAGAAAGAGGTGCCATTGAGAGGCTCAGTAAGAATCCAAAAATTGTCTCAAAAATAGTAGACAACAGCGGTGCATTTGTACTTATGCACTGTGATTGTTGAGAGAAAAATATAAGAACATTTTTGTGGTAACAGTAAAGAAACTTTTCTTTGAACAGCCGAAACAATTTTAACAGAGCAACCTAAACATTATTGAGCACAATCTTGAAAAATGCGACGGTTTTGATTTGGATCACGGAGATGACAAAGGGACCGAGATAAACTTTGAGGGGTGGTGCAGTGTCCAACATGATGGCAGAGGACATTACCTCCGCCATGGCAAGGGCACTTCGCCCACCAAATTTAGAGAAAACTGCCCACTTTGTGGCTGTCTCTGTACACTGAAAGTAACTGCAGTTACAGAGGTTCCTTTCATTGCACTAAACGTTTGCTGTGTGGCTGCCATCAGCTTTGACAGCTATATCCAAATTGTTGACATGTTTTGTCTTTGAAAAAAAACTCCCAAAGAGAGAGCTTGAGAGATGATGTTGGGTGCCCCCTTTCTAGAGACTATAGGTACCTTGATCTAAAGTTACTTTGTTGAAAATAGCTGTACTGCCTTGAGTAAAGCTATTGAAATGGATGCCTTCAAGGTAGTTGTATGCCGTCACTGTATAGCCAATACTTGGGGCACCAGAATAGCCTTGACCAGGAGCATTATGAAGACGAAAAAGAAGATTTGTGAAGCTGGAAAGCTGTTGAGTTTATCATAAGGAGCTTAACAACATGCGGAAACTGCACTGGGAATAGATGCAGCATTTGGGGCATGTCGACTATAGGTCCCAGTGACATGCAGAAGGAGAAAGACTGGGGCATATATTAGCTTGGTTATTGCAGTTGGAGAGTCCTAGATCTGTGATGGGAGCTATGGATACACAAGTTGGATTGATGCTTAGCACTCAGGTTGAGATCAATGGTGCCTTTACAGATTACTATCTCTCATTCTACTCTGCTCCGCTGGAGCCAGACCCCTGCAGCTAGAAGAAATTTGGGCTTCTATATTCTAAATTACTTGGAATAACACTCCAGGGCTTTAAGGGTTCACATGTTTCAGAAAGTGTTAGATATGTACCATGCTTCTAGACACAGGGACGGTCTACCGGAGCATCTGCAAGAGGCGCTCATAGTGCTTCTTCCAGTGCAGGGGAGGGTTCCCATGGAGGTATAATCATACTGCCCTGTTTTGGTACTAAACACCGATTTTAAAATCCTGGAAGAAACACTGATGAATCGTTTGTTCCCGATAGTCAAGAAATTGATCCACCCGGATCAAAATGAGTTTTTAATTGGAAGGTGCACATTTGATAACATTCGGTTTCTTCTCGATCTGATGGGCGAAGCTGCAATGCATGCTGATAGGCATCTAGCAGTGTCGCCATACATAGAAAAAGCATTTGATACCCTTGGTTGGGCTTTCCTTATGTCAACGCTGGAGGCCACGAGCTTGGGGTCTGTAATACTCCACTGGATTCAATTACTGTTTTCTGACAAGCTGGCTAGAGTTAAAACCGGTTCAGGGATCTCAGAGCATTTCACTGTGAATAGGAGCACGAGGTAGGTCTGTTTTCTTGTCCCCACTTATATGTGAGCTTATCATTCAACCTTTGGTATACTTGCTGCACTCCAGGTGCACAGCATGGGGAATTCTTTTGCACAAAATCTAGTATATATTTTTGCTTTATGCCGATTGTGCGCTTATCTACATTTGGGAGCATTATAGGGTTCTCCTGTTTGTTTCCCTTCAGTTACTGGGCTCCTGGCAAAAGAGGTGGGTTAACACATGGCAGGTTAGACTTGGACTATGACACCTTCAAATATATTGATATTGTCTACCATACAGACAATTAATTGATTTAATGAAATTTGGACAAGGTGTTGTCGGCATCCTACTGGTCTATTCCCTTCTGGACTAGTCTGCTGCTTTCCCCACTGGGTGTTTAGTGGTGGCCAAAATTTGGATTATGGGCAGAAAAAAGGTGCCACTCAGGGAAGTACAATGGCCCCATTTGGAAGGCGGCCTAGAGCCTCCTGACCTTCAATTGTACAACACTGTGGCTCAATTACACAATGGCCAATGCGTTTGTGTGTGATGTGTCCCATCCAGAGAAAATGGCTATAAAACAGGTGCTACAGCGTACTCCCATCATTGATTGGTTGTTGGCTCCTGTGCATTTTCACCCGGGGTTGGGTAGGCTTGTGACCAATGCAAAGACCTGTTGGGAGAGGTACGTGTAGAGGCATGGATGTGGTGGTGGAAGTGGTTTGCCTGCAGTTGCCTGAAGGACATCACAGCAGAGAATGACAGCAGCCTGTGGCTTAATGCTGAAGTGGCCACTTGGGGAACTTCTGAATGAGAGTGTTCTCCACACATTCCCAGATCTGCAGGCACACTATGAATTGGATGCTATATCGGACTTACAATGCCTTAGTGTTAGTTCTGCGCTGGTTGCGAGGATCAGAGCATGCTATGCCCAACGTGTCCATCATACTGTGCGGTTTGTTAATGCATTGACTGAGCAGAAAAGCAGTTTCTGTCTTGAACTCTGCAAGATTGGTGCCGCACCCATCTGACAACCTGGGTATGAAAGGAAGATGCAAGGCTGAATTGGGCCTGGAGCTCTCCGGCAAACAATGGGGTACCATATTGGCATATGACAAGCAGATGTCATGTAATCCCAGGCTGAAGTTCATGCAGTTTAACTATTTACACCCAGCTTCTCTTACCCCTTATAGCATAAGTGTGACGTTCCCACAGGTGTCTTCAGACTGCCCAAGACGTATTTATCCAGATGCCGTCTTTCACCATATATTTTGGTCGTGCTAGAGTTTGGCGTGTGAGTAGGTAAAGCTTATGGAGATGATAGCTGAGTTGATGTCATGCATCCTGCTCAAATGCCCCATTTGTACTTGTTGGGTCAACTACCTCTAACAATGAAAGACAGACACACACTTAGGTTTCTGGACCTGGCGTTGATCTTGTTAAAGCGAAGTATTGCAGTCACCTGCAAGAATTATACGTGTGGGAATGGCATTCTGTTTTTGCTAAAGAGGGTGGGAGAGACCTGACCCATGCTATATGGGACAGTTATTTTCTTAAAATAAAGGTGAAAACAGGCGACATACCACCCTGAGGTGGGAATAGGGGCTGGACCACTGGTGGTGCATAGCAGTGCTGGACAAGGCTATGGTCAACGCGCTGCAGGGTGGTGCTCCCCTGATGGGAGTGAGCTGGGTTTGGTCACTGGGGTGTTGCTAGCTCAATTCAGTTTTGAGTACGGTGTGGGTGTTGGATGTTACTTTTGATGACGGCTTTTTATGGCACTGCCTGCGGCTCTGCAATAGATTACATACTAGCTGCTCCCTCTCGTTATTATTGCTCCTTGACCTGTTTTACAAAAAATGCTTGTACTTGACCTGGATTCTTTTTGTTAATCGAAGTCAGGTGATTGTGTGGTTGTTCCTCATTCTTGGTGTGGTGCTTCACTGTGCATTTCAGTGTGATTTTGGTACCCTCATATTCCATGCTTCTGTGTCACCCTCATGCTAACATGTTGGCTCTTGTGATCTGCACATTGTTAAAATCAATAACGAGTTTTTTTTATATTATAGATTTAGTATATTTAACTTCACATAAATGGAAACGGATGATGTGTACATCTTCAAGGTATGTAGATGTGCAATATAGTCACCTTAGCTACACAACATTTTGAAGTGTTCTGCAATTTTTATTACAGCACAATATTGTATCACTTGACATTGTAACATACAACTCAGTGGAAGTACTGTCAGCCATGCTTTCTCCTTTAGCTTAACTCCCAGAGGTCTTAGCTGCTGTTTCTCAAAACCTTTGATAATGCCAACGCTATATTTTAACATCTATGTGCACTCCTGGGCGAAGCTACTCTCTCTGGCTATGAAACAATGTTCTCTGCATGTGAATGAAACAAATTTGATCTTTATGTTGCCTCCATCTCTCTGAGGAACAGTTTTCTTCCCAATGTTGCTTATCCACTAACTTCATGAAACTCAATCTGAAAAAGAACTCCACAGACTTTACTACCTGACGTGCGTCCTTCAGGCCACAACACATGTGCCCTTCTAGTAATATAGGAAAGGGTGTTGCATAACTTTGGCATTTATGTTGATCTCAGACTATCCTTGATCTCAGACTACCTAGCTGAAGGTCTAAAAACAAGTTCTGTCCTTCATGAAAAGTCAACATCTTATGATCATGATTGATGCTTCTGTCCGATTTAGATTAGATTATGGTAAAAAAATGTATTGCCATCCCTGAATTTTTTTTACAACACCTGCAGTTAATTCATAAGTCTGACAACGGCATGAACCCATGATACTCACAACTTGAACACATTTCTACCAGACTTAAATCCCTAGGCTTCCTGCCTGTCATGCCATAGGTCTGCTGAAAGCCATGGTTAACGTCAATTGGGCAATTCACATGAAAGTCCCTGAAATCAGGGACACACAATTCAATTTTTTTTTTTGTATTACTTTATTCGGTTAAGCAGCAATAACCATAGAAGTACACAACATAAAATGCATTGCAAAGAAATGTCATACATGATACATCATAAGAAGGCAATATTATACATAGAGGCTTATTCAGATTCGTCCATACAAATAGATTTCCGTAATATAAAAACTTTAAAAAAAAATTCTGAGATAGGTACAACAGTTAATACCATGTCCAGTCTCTGCAATTCTAAAAATGCTGGGCGGCATCGATTAAAATTCATTTCCTTTAAAATCGGGATAATCAGTTTCCTGCGTGGCATTATATAAAATTTACAGAAAAATAAAATATGCATATCAGATTGGGCTGAGGAGTCATCGCATGGACAGTCAACTAAATCATGAGACCAACTGTTCATGACAGGGAAACTCAAAAGTCTAAAAAGGATATTTAACCTAAAACGTGTCAGGACAAACCTCTCATGATTAGACATGTACAAGGTTAAATATGGCTGTAATTTGTCCTGAGTTGATATCAGTTGGTGTAAAAATACAGTCTTTTTCTTTACTTCCTCTTTAGCTCTTTTCTCTTCAAGATACTCCATGCATTGTTGTTTCAATAACTTCCTCTGGAGATTTACCATTGTGAGTGGATCATCATAATAATTTTGGCAATCAATTTCAGAAAGAAAGTGTTTCACGTACAAAAGCCATTTGATCCTACTCACATGTTCTAAGTTTAAAACGTCCGTCAGAGTTGCACGGTTCAATACACACTCATTGGTTGTCCAAACCCTATGCCAAAGAAGTATAGGTTGGATTTTAATTGTATCTTCAATGTGTGGCCAAGTTCCGTGTGGCAAATGTATGTCGAGACACTCTCAGGCACAGCTAAGATGTGCCTCAAAAACATATTTTCCACTATTTGGATGGAATTTGTATTGGCATATCCTCAGAGACCTGAGCCATTAAGAGCCACTGATATACAAGTCGCGTTAAAAATTGTTTAGATTTCCCTGATTGGTCTTTTACCCAGTTTTTTAATAACGTTTTTTAGGGCCATTATTGATTTCGAGAACAGGAGGCTTCTTGCTTTGACAGCACTTGCCCATGTACCACACTCATGGAACAAAATACCTAAATAAGGGAAGGTTTTTGTGGAATCCAGGGGACTGTTGTTTATAGTAAAACACAAACAATTGAAGAAGGGTCTGAGGGAAATTTAAAGACCTGCCCAGTTCGTATCCCCCTAACTGTAATCCTAACAACAAAAGAACCGGGGGTCTATAACGGAGCTTCAAGTACTCCGAGCTGCTGCAAAACTCCTACATAAGTGAGTTAGGCGCTAATAGAGCTACATAAGTCTCTATATCAGAATGTGTGCCAGGACAAACCTGTCGAAGGACCTACTGAGATTGTTGGTAAGACCCGTACAGAGATGTGTTGGATTCCCATCAAATAGGTATGTAGATCAAGTGTTCTCATTTGGTCATCCAAAAATGGGGTGGTATGTCTCTTGATCAATGAGACCCATCCATCGCCCTTACTCAATTGGGTTGCACCATCAATCGCTAAGGTACCCATGAACAAATGATAAAGATGGGATCGAGTGCAGTGCAAAAATCAAAAGATGTGTGAGTTAAAAACAAGGGGTAAAAGGATCAATAGGCGAAAAACTCTAATGTAATTTGTCCTTTCCCTCAAACAAACAAGAACAATGCAGAGGAAGCAGTCTAAACATATAACTGCATTTACATAAAGTGAACGTAACGACAATCTGTAAAGGATATACATAAATAGTCCAAAATCGTGTTCCTCTGTACCAAACGGTGCCTCTTACATCTGAATAGTACAGGGAGTGTACCTCACCTCTCCTGGAACCCAGCTCAGGAAAAAGGAGGCCCCGCTCTGTCCGGCATTGTCTCATCGCAGGACCCGAGCTTGGTGAAAGGCCTTCTATTCAGATGTAAGAGACACCGTTTGGTACAGAGGAACACGATTTTGGACTATTTATGTATATCCTTTACAGATTGTCGTTACGTTCACTTTATGTATGCAGTAGCTAATGCTTAGAACTCTGGCCCTGAAGAAAGCCATGGGATCTTGTCCCACCCGGCTGAAAAATGTTGGCCTTGTAAATGCAGTTATATGTTTAGACTGCTTCCTCTGCATTGTTCTTGTTTGTTTGAGGGAAAGGACAAATTACATTAGAGTTTTTCGCCTATTGATCCTTTTACCCCTTGTTTTTAACTCACATATCTTTTGATTTTTGCACTGCACTCGATCCCATCTTTATCATTTGTTCATGGGTACCTTAGCGATTGATGGTGCGACCCAATTGAGTAAGGGCGATGGATGGGTCTCATTGATCAAGAGACATACCACCCCATTTTTGGATGACCAAATGAGAACACTTGATCTACATACCTATTTGATGGGAATCCAACACATCTCTGTACGGGTCTTACCAACAATCTCAGTAGGTCCTTCGACAGGTTTGTCCTGGCACACATTCTGATATAGAGACTTATGTAGCTCTATTAGCGCCTAACTCACTTATGTAGGAGTTTTGCAGCAGCTCGGAGTACTTGAAGCTCCGTTATAGACCCCTGGTTCTTTTGTTGTTAGGACTGTTGTTTATATACATAATTTTCCTCCGTCTACTCCTCCCTGTACCAAAAAACATGGAGAATGTTTTTGAACAATTTATTCTTAGATCCAGATTTGTCATAAAATTATTAAAATATGTTATCAGAACCTGTAGGGCAATGGGTGTCCGTGCCATTATGACCGCATCATCTGCATACATGAGTGCAGGGATCGATCTTTTACCTACCATGGGCATATCCCTGCACTCATGCAACAGGGTTCTTTCAAGGCCATTAATATATACTAGAAATAAAAAGGGGGCCAGGACACACCCCTGCCGTACCCCACGGCCTATCCCAAATGATCAAGTAAATTCTCCATCCTTCCCATAGCGCACAACTGCTGTGGCACCAAGATATAGTTCCCTCAAGAAACAGATAATATTTTCTTCAACCCCTACATTTTCTAATATTACCCAAAGTTTACTGTGGGAAACGCAATCGAATGCTGACGTTAAGTCAACAAATGTAAAATAAATACGTTCCCCCCTCACTCTGGTATATTCTTGATACATAATAAATAAATTTAAACCCTGCTCTATTGTTCCAATTCCCTTCTGGACGCCGTATTGCAGGTCGCTGATTATCTCATTATCCTCTGCCCAGCTTTGGAGTCAATTGATAGAGACCAAATAAAGCCTTACATTTGATCAATCAGTTTTTTATTGTGTGTTGGTAGAGACCAAGGAAAAGCTTAATTTGGTGACATTCATCTTATAGCTAGCCACAACCACATACCTAATGAACTCTGGTAGAGATTGTTTTCCTCCCTCTATTTCTGAACGCCTGAATCATGATGACATTAACATATCAAACCTTTTGTTACTGCCATTGTTAGAAAAATAAAACACTTTTACTTGTACAGCACTTTGTTCAATTTTTTTTAAAAAGTGAAAATTTTTCCATAGCTTGCCAATTTTGCCAAATACCTTCAGAGTAAAGAACAGTTCTCAAGTTAGTTACAATGCCCAATATGGGAGAAAAAAATATGCAAATTCGCATTTTTATTTATGGTAAAAATGTTTATGAAGGATTGTAGGTAGTAAATCTTTTTTTGATTAATCATCCTAATCCTAAAAGATGAAAACATAAAAACTGCATAAATACATTAAGAACTTTAAAACATACAAGCCACCATACTGATCTCAGATCACACATTCTAAAAGCATTTAGCGGACAGTTTAAAAGAAAAACAGGGCAAGCTATATATCTAAATATAGCAATTAGGAATTCATAATTTTATTCCAGAATAGAGCACCTTTTATATAAGGAGAGATCACCAACATTACAGCATATTCAGCTAATAACTGCAGATGTAAAAAGACTGACCAGAATTGACGAAACCCTCTGGTTTTTAAAAGTGGTGTTATATACCTTTTGTACAGAAAATCTGAAAATCTGCAAAATAAAACCAAGTGTATCAAGTTTTGAGGGGAACAACAATAACAGGGACATACTAAAAGTGAATGGGGGTCAACCTTATTCGGGGGGGGGGAAACAGCTTAGTGTGTGGATAGAAGACAGGCAACATTTTGTCAGTAATGATCTATCCCAAGGATGTCTAACAAAGATAGGGTTCAATACCCGAAACTGTTTTCAAAAGCAAAAGGGATCTATTAGTGTGTTTCTCGAGCGCCCTGGCTTCCCTCTCATCATTTAGTTGATTTTAAAATCACTCCCTGAGAAACCTCCGATCCAGTGTTAATTTTTAAAATACTAAGTGCCAGGGCCTAGTCAGGAGCCACTGCAGCTTGCACCACTCATTTTCCCTAATCACACTGCCAATAACAGCATCAGCACAGCTACCATCCACCACACACTTAGCAGTGGGACCATTAAGACTATTCCAGGACCCCATAGCTTTAAGAATTTCCTGCACCACAGGTATTAGTCATTTTAATGTATATTGAATCAACAAACAAATGTTGTTGTGCTGTTCTCTAATTTAGGGCTGTATGCCTAATGGTGGCGCTCTTTGTCTAAATGCCGGTGTTGACAATTAAGTGCAGTTGCTCAGCACCGGAAAGCACTGGCTCATATCCCTTTTTTAAGAAACTGCGACCTATAAAAAAGGTCCAAGGCAGTCTAGGGACTGAGCAACAGTTATAATTAATGTAACCATGCTATCTTGTGGCCACACATAAACCAGAGGCTGTCCTCAATCACATTCCTGTTAAACTTAAATTTCTCATAAAACCACAATGAAATCCACAGCAGCAATGGGGCCAATTTAACATAATCCTCCACAAAGTCCAATTCCACTTCTACGTGGATAAAAAAGATGCACTATTTATGCACAGACCCACAAGTTTTCTACAGAATCAGTCTTGTTCCTGCTGGGTAACCTTACAGTTATGGTACCCCCAAATTGCAGCACCATATGTCAATATAGGGAGGAATTTCATTGTGTAGATTAGCAATAGGGGGAAAATGGGTTTATTACCAATATAAAAAGAAAATCTAAACAAGGTACTACAGGCTTGACTAAATCTAGAACAACAATTGGATATCCAAATAAGCCTACTGTTTTGTTGGTTGAATGACACTCCCAAATATGGAACAGTAGGCACTCTAGTAATCGTTTGCCCCTTTATGGTTGTAGGTCTAGTTTTTGAGAACTTCCTCCCACACACCATAGAGTGAGTCCTGGGAATGTTTGTATCCAGATACAAGTCTTCCATAAAGTTGACAAAGAGATCAACTAATAGCTAAAGGTCATTTGCCATTCTGGCAATCAACACTACATCATCAGCGTAGAGCAGGGAGGTCACACTAACTGACTTTACCTTGAGCAGGTATTTTCCGTTGGCAATCAAACAGGTGTTCAGGCTATTTATGTATAACAAAAATAGAATAGGTGCCAACATATAGCCCTACCTTACCCCGATGGAAGGCTAAAACTTTGAGTGCATTCCCCATCCAAACCATATGTGACACAGGCACAGGATTATACCTAAACTTTCCCAAACTTTAAAATGTGCTTAGCACAAGGGAGGAATCATTTGTGCTTAAGAGGCTACATGGTAAAACCAACCAGCAATTTGGAAAGATCAGATCAATAACAAATGTCCATGCTTTAGCCTGCCATCATTTGCAAGTAGATGATTCAGTTCCTTTTCTAGTCATGTTTTTTACATACATAGCTCTCTCATTGCTTCTTTCATTCCTGAAAGAGTCAAGACAGATGTGTTATTCACTTGTGCTCATCTTGCGCTCCTTTCCCAGACTGCACTCTGAGATAGTCCATTCACTCCACCAAGGATCAAGTAAATCTCCACCCCCTAAGAACCTATATGCACTAGCCGACATTTGGCATTTGGATCCTACTGTTTGATTTTGGTCCTCCAGCTGAAAAAGAATATTGTACTAAACAGACAGATGTGACTTGGAGGGCCCGTGGAATAATTCTACTCCATTACACGGGTCTATTTTGTTGCTTTTTTTGTATTAGCAACTGCTGACTCTCTTAGCAACAAGGGAATTAGATGTTATTTACAGAAGGTCTGCCAGGAATGTGGACACTTTTGCAGACTACATTACGTATTTCAACTATGTAAAAGACATCATAGGCAATCAATATCAGATTGTTCAGTGGATATTCACATACAGATTTAGCTATTCTCTAATAATGTGTTTTGATAGCATTTTTTGCCAAAGCTAGTGCAAAGGGGTTGAAATACCTATTTTGCATTTGAAGCAACTTCTGCTATATAGCTGCATGAAACATGCACTAAAACTCGTGTTACAGCTTAGGTGCAAATGGAAAAAACAACTTTCACTACTGCACCGCATTTATGGAAATTCATGCAGCGATACGGCTGAATGACCAAAGTTTATGGTATGACACCTTAAAATGGTACCCACTGGATGCAGAGCATACGTATGGAGGCTTGATTAGCAAAGAGGTCAATAACATGAGATTCCTGTAGTGAACAAAAGGTGAGGGAGATAGCAAAACTATGGAGTTCTTTGACATTTGTATTGTTGTGTAGTTCTTCCAAGCCTATATAGGATCCTTGCATTTATACAACAGACTCTGAGAATGGTGTCCAGACTGATTCCAGACACCCCCACTGGGTATGTTCGCCTGTATACCAGCTAGCTCACAGTGCCACTATAAACTTCTCTTACCAAGGAGAGAATAATTCCTGGCAACTATCGAACATGACAACTCTGTCCCATCAGGGATCGTGGAACAGTACTGTACTTTTCGCTAAGTCACTCATGCTCACTTTGTCTCAGAGAAATGCACAGAATAAAATGGCGGGGACGTTTTCCAATAAGCATTTATTGAACCAGCATCATTCTAGAGTAAAACCGGTGTGCTGAAACAACCATAAGACAGAAACAGATATAAATGATTATAAGCACCAGTAGAGTAAATGGATGGTAGATTCCTACCATAATGCTAAAATAATGAATATATGCAAGCGTATAAATACATGACAATAATAATACGTACTCCTATGGTGCTGGAGTGTCCGCATGCAGGAACATTAGCATCTCACATCAGTGTGTCAGCATGGAAGTCTTTCTCCTCTGCCTGCCCCAGCAAAGATATGGTGTATATATACCTAAAAGGTACTGTCAGGGGTTCTACCTTGGTATGTCTTGTGGGCCAAGAATGACGAAAGGGATGACCCTTATACATAGTTATTATGCAGAAGATGGTAATCCTGTGGTGATTCTGAGAATCCTCATGCACAATAAATGAGGCTAGTTTTCTGGGAAAACCACACAATATTTATGCAGTACCTTAACTAAGTAAAGGGTCAAATCCAAAATCTTATGTAGTATGTTGGCAGGGAAAATGTAGGTGAAAGGTTAGGTGACTACCCATGCCTATATTGGGATACATTACAAAACATAACACCCCTCTAAAAAATTTTATAAAAATTGCTAAAACTCTAAAAGTGCTTTAAAATATGTTTGAATATATGGCTTGAGTGAATGAGAGCCTTTGAAAGCCATGGTACTATAATAATAGAAGAGAGGAAGAAAAAAAAATGTTGTTTAAAATTCAAATTTCGATTGTTTTGGAAAAAGGCTGATTACTTCCCAGCACACGAAGAGCCAAATGTTTGTGTGTCCTGTGTGGGAGACGCAACATCGCTGCTGCTTGCCTTCACAGACGATGGTTCCTGTAACACCTCACAGATCAGGTCAATTGATCAAAGGTGATCTTTTTCAGTTCCTTTAGTCTATGCTGGGGAAGCCTTTGAAATATCCAGAGCCTGTGTGTCTGTGGAGGAGCCAGTATCCGATCCAACAGGAGCTGAAGCATCCCATGGTGGCTCTAAGAATGCTGACATCAACATTGGAAAACGCTGGGGATACTGCATCGTGGGCCATTAACGGGTCCAGCAATGCAGCCACATCCTGTGGTGCAACCGATGAAAGTGTTAGACAGAGGTCCAACATGCATTCTTGTCCGCAGAATAGGGAGCGGAGGACAGGCAAAACAGAGTCAAACAAGACTGTTCGAAATGATAGGAACCAAGACTCTCTTAGTTCCCGAAATCGAGGTATGCCCAGATGGAGTACCATGCGTTCATGGTAACATCACTCCAAGAGCGTTTTTTCCATCTCCTTAGTGACTGGGACATCCATTGCGTAGCAGAAAATATTAAATCTGCATTCCCGCAACGAGTAGCAAGATCAGGCGATGTCCTCCGAAAATGCTTTCGAATACGGCGAATATAAAAGTTGGAATCACTCCGAAGACTGTCTGCAAGGTGCTTTGCAGTCCAGAACCTATGGTCTTAAAAAGGTGTATTTCACCCTTCGTAGCAGACATGTTAAAGATACGCTGTACCAATTCTCCGAAATGGAAAGGGCAGTTAGTTCGTACAAGGGCCTGTATCTCAACTGAATACCTTGCACCCTGGAGATCAAAAGTCTCTTGGGGCGAGGTTAAGGGCATGTATTTCTGTAAAAGCATGGCTGTCATTTGGCTCAGAGTATCAAACCATATAAAGGATACATTTAATGAAGGTCATAATGGCATGTCCCTGACTGTGCAGGTCGGTGTAACCAATACTTGCCTACAACAAGTAACCCTGGAACTTACAGTGGCAAGATATGCGATTCCTGGAAGCATCCCACAACAACTCTGATAATTCAATATTAAATAACTCCCATTTGAGAGGAGCCTGAACACTGGATTAGTCACAGCAGCTGGGGAACCTTTCAAATGACAGGATAAGTTAGCAACTGAATAATTACAGGCCCTGTGAAGAATAAAATCCTGGCTAATGAGAGAACCACTCAAAGAATTCTCACAGTCTGTACAGCTGAGCAACACTTCTGTGTCCCTGTTCCTGCATCTAAATCTGTACGGTAATTCCCAAGATTCATGGATGAACTCCCTACCCATTACTTCATATCTGCCTACCTGGTGGTGTTCTAGGCACTATTGAAACTGGAAAGGTGTTAAAGGCAATGTTATAAGGTCATGAATTAACCATTCTGTGGAGGGTGATTCTGCCACAGTGAATGGTAATCGGTCTAATTTTTCAATGCACAGCATTGTATAATTCACATCCCTTTGTGGCATTGTTATCTGCTTTTCAGTCACATTATTTGCAGAGAACAGAGACGCGCTGTTGATATATTGCAAGGGCACATAACCATAACGTAAGTTTTGTAGCTTCCAGCTTAACAACATAATAGAACGTAACTGTGATTGTCCGTGTTGTAAGATGGCTAGATCATCTTCCACTATATCTATAGCAGAAGATACAATGTTGCCCAGTGAATAAATCCTGGATGTTAATGTAGTCATACCATTATCAACCACTGCTAATGCCTTTTCTAGGTTAATTCTGTCAATTTCATGCAATCTCTCCACAGCTTCGTGTTGAGAGAGTTTCCAAATTTCATTGCAAGTGGCATATGAGAAGCGTTTGTTATGACGTGGCTTACAGGAACCTAGCAAAAAATCCCTTGAATCCATGTCGTCTGACAGTAGGGATAAGTGCTTCATCTGAAACAGTGTCGAGGTTTTTAGTCTATTTAGGCATGACTTCCCAACACTATATGATGTCACCACGCCCGGATGTTCTCATTGTACAAAGCGCAAGTAAGGCGTGTGGATACTAAACCCTTTGGTGGTACCCCTGAATCTTGACTGACACCTATTCGTGTCTACAGGCCAAACTGACCATCCCTTCCAATTGGGGTCAATTGAATTGTGTGAAATACCCTGCATCATGTTATCTAGTGTACCCTCACCAATTTCTGTGTAATTTTGCCAACCATCAAAGTGGGAATGCAGGGGAATATTTGGTGTGTTCAAATCCTTAATCTTGGCTAACCCAAGACAGGAGGTTTGTTGCACAGTGTCATTCAGGAAAATGATTTGCTGTGGTATGAGGCATGCTCTAAATAGTGTCTCTGTTTCCTGAACTTGCCAGCCCCTAGTACCCAGACAGATTTTATGTCAATAGTGTCCTTCCATAAGTCAAAACCCTGTTCAGATAGTTGGGCAATAAAGGGTGCAGAGTATATCTGTTTCCTGTTAGTGAGCATACTTTTCTTTGCAGATGTAGGTGCAAGATTATCATAGTATGAGCAAGGATCTGGTGGATTAAACCCAGGAAAGTAAGCAAACTTCTGTGCAAACGTTTGTGAACTACCTTTCAGTGGTGTTGGGCAATGTTCCCATTGGTGATATGTGAAAACATTACGTGGTGCACTTGTTTTATGCAGAAAGTGAGAACCGTAATGTTGAGAACAGTACATTGTGTCAAAATCAATATTGCCATCAAACATTTCATTCTTTGTAAATGCTGCAGATAGTTCTAAATCAGACAACATATTATTTACAGTTTCAAAATCCCAATCATCAGAGTATGTACCAGAGGTGATGATATCATTTAAAGAAATGTTATAGACGTGTGGCATTTTCAAAAGTTCAGTGGGACCAAATGCATCATATGAAACCTTATCCCAAACTATTCCTTCAGGAACTGGCACTGCTGTAATTTTCACATATGACAGGTCTCTTTGTTCACGCTGAAATGAAGTATGAGGTTTCAGTACCAAGTTCACATGTGATGCTGTGGAGCATTCTGGAAGATAGTGTCCATTCACAAATAAGAAAAAGACAGTCACTAAACCTATCCAAAACAGTAGGAAAAGTATTCCAGTGATTATGCAGAGTTGTAGCCATAGTGAGACTAGGCATGTCCTTTTCAGAAAAATTTAGAAATCAGGAAGTTGCTTTTTGTAGGAAACTGGAGGTGGCGGTGACTCAGGTTCACTTGGATCCAGAGAAAAAGTGTCAAAATCGATGAAGTAGCCAGATGCAGTTTGATCTATCTTTGGTAGCTCAGCAGGTTTTGAAGAACTGGTAGGTGTCTCCTGTAGAGGCATATTGATGAAGATGTTGGTGGTAGGCTGAATTGATATCCGTGTTTCATTTGAGTTTTGATCTTCCACTGCAATAGAATGAGTTTCATTTCATTGCTGGTAACTATTACTTTGTATTGTAAACTCTTCAAATGTTCCAAGTCTTTCTGTCTGAACTTCCTGTATGGTAGCTAGAGGAGTGCGGCGGCTACCCAGGAGCCCACCAGACCTACTATTCAGTATCGGCCACATTGGATTGTGGTTTTAACAGATCAATCGAGATGAATCTCTTTTCTTTATTGCTGGCAAGAGGTGGAAGAAGTACTGTTTTTGTTCCTGCGACAGTCAGGACTGGTACAGGCTTTCTGTAGGATGGCCCTGTGAGAGGGACGGGCGGAAAAAGAAGCTAGGAGCTCTTATGCGTGGACCTATTTTTGCGTATTTATTTATATCTTGATGTACAAATAACAAGATAAACACAGGCGGGCCTTGTGGGTGTTGAGTTCAGGCTGGCGCTGATCTTCCTCTGCCGGGTTTTTCTCTTCTCCCAATGGGTGGTGTTGACGTTTCCCGGGTAGCGTGTAAAAAGAAGAGACAGAGGCGGTAAGAGTATTTGTTACCTTTTGTTTGTTGGTAAAAGGGTACCGTCACCAGGGTGGTAGGGACACCGAGTGCACTTAACGGAAAGGTAGTGCAGGAAGTTAGGGGGGGTAAATATTGCTATTAAATGTGAGAACACAAAAATGATAGAACTGTCTTTAGCTTGTTCCTTACTTCAGGAAACAAGCTTCTATTAAGGCAATGAGAACTCAAAGATCTAGGATGCGACCATAAGAGTGACTACTAATGGGAACTATGACACGCAAGAAACAGAATCTCAGGGCTATTACTTCTTAGTTTATGCCCGCTTTCATTCCAGTAGAAGAGTTACTGAGGGTCAGATAGTCTGGGCTGCAAAAATGTCACAGTGCCCCCACTCCCCTCCTAAAAGCAATATGTGTTAAAACTAAAGTAAATCCCAGTACTCGTCCTCCCACTATGGTTAACTCCCCACCCCCTGGCCCAATTCACGTACCGCGTATGCCGCAACTCTCCAGAGTTACGGCGGCATACAGGTGTCCTCCAGGGGCGTCCACTAGTCCTCCGTCCAGACCTCCGCTTCACCAGTGGCGATGTCATCCTCGTCTTCTTCGGACACGGCGTTGCTCCTGGGTCGGTCCTCCTTCGGTTCGGTCTTCTCTCTTGGCAGGTTTCCCTTGTCCGTATTCAGTGCATCCTTCTCGTCCGTTTTCGGCATGTTCTCCTCTCCGTTCGTGGCATCTTCCGGGTTCTCCCCTTTTCGAGCCAGGTCAACCCTTCTAATACTCCAGGTCTCTTCCCATTGGCTGGTTCCCTTCCCTGGGTGTTCCTGCAGGGAAGAAGAGCCCGGTTAGTTAACCCTTTCTTGTCCAGGCCGACAGACGGCAACTTGTCTGGAAAACTCCGATGGGGGCTTATCACGGGGGTAAAGGCGGGCTCCTCCTCACAGGCCCAAATTCTTTCTTGTCCACAATCTTCAGGTTCCTCTCCTCAGCAGAGGTTTCTTCGCATTTGTCCAGAAGGGATCTAATTTCATGGGATCAGGGTCCCAATATTTATACCCCAAAATCCTTTGTTTTCTGAGGGGAGAGGGGCCTTTACCAAGTCCAAACCAGTTCTGAAGCACTTTGTTTACCAGACTTCTCCTATCCTTTCACAGTGCAGGGCAGAAACATCAGACGCCCGACAGGAGGTGGAGCCAGCATTGTGGAAGGCAAGTACAGCCCTGGAGCACTTTGTTGACAAGGCTCCTTCTCTTCTTTCAGTGTGCAGGGCAGAGACATCAGTCGCACCCCAGGAGGTGGAGCCAGCATTGTGGAAGGCAGGCACAGCCCTATTCAAGGTTCAAGTGCAACTCCTCCCTCCCATCTAGATGCAGATTTATTTTATTTATTTATTTTTGTTATTTGTAGAGCGCACTGCAACCTTGCGGGAATCCTGGTGCTGAGAGATAGTTGGAACCGGGAGATAGACTGTCAACTGAAAAAAAGGGCAGACTACAGAGAAGAGTTAAATCACTGATACGAATCCCAGTTATTACATCTCCCCCCTTTTTCTGGTCTGGCAAAACGGATGGAGGTATATCTCTCAAGCCTTCCACAATTTTGTTTATTTTTTCTTGGAAGAAAAGAGCCAGTCCATCACACAACTTCTGAGTGGGTTTGATTTTGCTGTGGGAACAGCGAGGGTGGGTCATGGTTCTCACTATCCTGAAGATGTCCCTGGATTTGTGAGAACTTTTGAGAATGATAGATGCAAAGTGTTCAGCTTCGGCAGTAATTATTTCATTTTTATATTTTACTAGCTTACCCATCGCGCGTTGCTGCGATCTCAGAAGAAAGGAATGTTGCTGCTGCTCAGAAAGATAAGTATCTCAGTTTTCTATGTTTTCTGGGATTGGCCTATATCTTCTGTATACCTCAGAATGGCCCTTTAAGGTGAAATTTTAACTTTTTTCTCTGGTTTGTGTACGCTTCCTAATGATACTTGTGTCTCGCACTCGATATTGGCCCCTGTGTCTTTCACCCTAGACTACTACCCCTCCGGTTCTATTACGAACCGGATTAGGCCTCATCGCATTTGGTATACTTTTGAACGCGAGCGCGAGAGCCCAGCGCTTACACTCTCATACCTTGCGCCCCCATCAGGACTCGGGTTAATTCCCGATCCGTCTCGCCAACACTCCGTCTCGGCAGAACGAAGTCTGATTAGACATGTTTGGGCAGCTTCTCTGGCCCCCTCAACGCGCGTAGCTGCGCTCAAGGAGGGCCAGGTTATATTAGAGGAATTCACCTTCGGAGCGATTCTCGATGGTCGTTTGTTTGAGAAGAACGGGCTTAGCTTCTAATCTTGCTTCGATATTTAAAACATTTTTATGCCAGAAAACTTCGCGCGAGTGTACTCAACAACTTCCCAAAGTTTCATGGCGATCGGATGAATGGTGTAGTAATGCATAAAGATCAAACAGACAGACAGACAGACAGACAGACATACATTAGTTTTTATGTATCCATACTAATATTATAAAGAGAGAGCCCAAACCTTTGAGGCGGGTAAGCTCCGGAACCACAGCGCCAACCGGAACACCCAATACAGCGTTGGAAAGGAGAGTATCAGCAGATGGACATAGGCTATACACCAGCCCAACATATACATTAGAAGGGAAAAAGAACCTTTGAGAAAAAGCAGTCAATTGTGGGCGTGTGCGTTGGGCTGGGGGCGTGTGCATAGAGCGATGGGCGTGGCATTCGTCAAAACCCAACCCTGCTGAATTATACTGCTTGCGATGGGTGCGCCATTCGTCAAAACCCAACCCTGCCAAAAGCCAATCCTGCTGAATGATACCACTTGCGAGAAGCGTTGTGCTAGGGGTGGGTGCATAGAGCGATGGGTGGCATGTGCATACAGCGATGGGCGCGGCATTCCTCAAAACAAACAAACATGGATTCCACCGCTTGCGAGAAGCGGAAGTTGCATTTGCTATTAGACGCGAGAGTTGCATTTGGCATTGTTGGCCCTTGACGTCATGTGGTGCGTCAAAGTGGCGCTACAGCGGACAAACTCGTTCGCAGCTGCTGCGTCGCTTGGAGCGGACACACAGGTTTGCATATTGCGGCAAGGACAACAAACAGAAGAGCACACACTCACCTTCAGCGGTACCGAACGAGGGCTTCTGAGCGAAAGCACAGGCAAGTTTTGAAATAAATTTGCCTTGCCTATTACAACCATTGCAGAGATTCTATTTCATCCCCGGACAACATCGGGGCGGGCAGCTAGTATAGAATATAGTGAGCCTCCAGCTAATTTTAACTTTTTCCAAATATTCCCTCCTCCACTGTCTTTCTGCCATTTTACACGAAAGTTTGAGATTCCTCAGGTTCTCGGTGTACCATGGGGCTGAGGGGCTTCCTCTTTTCCTGATGACTTTAAGCAGAGCAAGTTGGTCGAGCTTCCTAATTAGATGTTCACTGAAAGCAGTAAAATTCTCTGTAACCTGTTTCTCGGGGTTGAACAGAGCTTCTGTCTGAAATAGGGGGCCACCCATTTTTTCTTTCTCAGTAGCCCGTTCCAATCCCGGCCATGGAAAGTCCTGACTTGTTTATAGGGCTGGGCGTAGTTTGCAAAGTATCGCTTTGAGAAGCTACGCGAAGTGCACTTCGCACTACACGGGCTACGCGTAGCACCACGCGAACTGCGTAGTAGCCTGTTCGCACTGTGCAAGTTGCAGTTTTTAATGATTGCACAGTGCAGACAAACATCCGGCACTGTGGAATCATTGAAAAAGGCATCCTGCACAGTGAGAGCTGTAGTTTTCTGCTGCTTGAGTAGATTTTTCCTCGAGCGGCAGCTTTCTCAATGTGGACTGGTAGTTTCTCATTGCGAGCGGCCCCGAGCATATGCGACCACTCGCAATGAGAAACCTGACCTCCCCGCCTTGAGAATATCGCCGGGAGGTTTATTTTCCACGCTCGCGATCAGCAACTTGATGTTGCTGATTGCGAATGAGGAAAAAGTCTCGCGGGCATGTCATTTTGCTTGCTCGCGGTCGCCAACTTGTCGTTGAGGACTGCGAGCAATCAAAAAATGACCGCTGCACTACGCTTTGCTACGCGTGTTTGCACTGTGCTACGCGCAGTTCACATAGGGTGAAGTAGCGCAAACTTCACAAGCTACGCGAGCGTAACGTAGTGCTTCGCCCAGGCCTCATTTTATTCAGAGTGACCAGGTGGTGGTCCGTCCACCCCACCAGCAGGATTTCCCCCATGGTGAGAAGATCTCCCTTGGCAAAACTCATATCTAAGGTATGACCTTCTATATGTGTAGATTCAGTCACACATTGTTTCAGGATCAGGTTTGCACATGACTGAGTGAGGTTATAAAACGCTGTGTCCATTCTTCCATTGGCCTACAGCTAGAAGTCCCCCAGGACTAAAAGTCTTGTGTGGGTAAGGGCCATATTGTTGATTACATCAATCAGTTCTTGTTGTTGTTATGCATTAATTACCCCCAGTGGTCTGTAACAGATCATGCCGGTAAGGGAGTGGCCTGCCTCATCCTTAATAGAGAAGCCTAAAAGCTCTGCACAAGAAACTTCATCTATATCCAGCGGGATGATAATCAGCTCTTCTTTAAAAATAATTCCAGTTCCACCTCCCCAACCCCTGGATCTGGGTTTATGCCGAGCCTTATATCCCACTGGACAGGCTGGTTCCAGCTCTATCTCCATCTCTGTCGCACATCTCTCTATTCACCACTGGGCTGACTCATCATGTCTCTTGGAATCCCCCAGCCCTGTCACTCACAAACTTCAGACAAGGAATACACAACCTAGCAAAGGCAGGCTTGAAAGGTTAGACAAGAAAATACCTACTTTCTAAAAGTGGTATTTTCAAACACAGAATCAAAAATCAACTACACTAAAAGATGCATTTTATTATTCTGAGTCCAGGCATACTAAACTCGAATTTCTACCATGTTCTCCAAGTCAGTTAGTATTATAAAATGTGATAATTCTAACAACCCATTCTGGCCTATGGAAAACAGATAGCCTTGCAATAGTGAAAGACGAAAATGGCTGTAATTCACTATTAGGACATGCCACACACACCCGGGGATGTCCTACCTTATCCTTACAATGCACCCTGCCCTTGGGCCTACTATAGGGGTGACTGATATAAAGAAAAGGGTAGGTTTAGGGACTGGCAAGTGGGTGCACTTGCCCAGGTAATGTGACAATACCAGACTGCACACAGGCTCTGCAATGGCAGACCTTAGACACATTTTACAAGGCTACTTCTGTGGGTGGCACAACCAGTGCTGCAAGCCAACCAGAGGCATTTGGATTTACACGCCCTGGGCACTCCTGGTGCACTGTAGTAGGGTCTGACAAGTAAACCAAATAGTCAATCAAGGAATCACCAATGAATACATCAATTTACAATAGGGGTCACTTGCACTGTGGCACTGGACAGCAGTGGTACAGTGCCCAAAGCATCTAACACCAGCAAAAATACATGAGGCAATAGCAAAAATGGAAGGGAGACACACACCAATGGTGCCAGGTCTAACACGTGTCCCCTCCAGCTGAAATGTGGGGAGAACTACCCTAACTCCTGGGAGTTCTCATCATTAAGGCAGAAAAATCTGGACAGACAATCAGCGTTGGAGTGTTCTGTACCAGGGCCGTGTTCCACCGTAAAGTCCATACCCTGTAGGGAAATGCACCACCTCAATCAACAGCTTTGGATTCTCACCCCTCATCGGCATTAAACATCTGAGGGGCCTGTGGTCTGTCTGAAACCGGAAGTGAGTCCCAAACAGGTATGGTCTCAGCATCTTTAGTGCCCAGACCACAGCAATTGCCTCACGCTCAATAGCACTCCACCTCTGTTCCCGTGGAAGTAACCTCCTACTGATGAAGGCTACAGGTTGATCTAGGCCTTCCTCATTCATCTGTGACAGAACAGCCCCCATACCATGCTCTGAAGCATCTGTTTGAACGATAAACTCTCTTGAGAATTTGGGGGCCAGGAGCACGGGCGCCCAAAGCATCTAACACCAGCAAAAATACATGAGGTAACAGCAAAAATGGAAGGGAGACCCACGCCAATGGTGCCAAGTCTAACACTTAGTCCTTCTCAGGGACAGACAGAAACAGGGTTGTAGCCCCTATATATAAAGACTCCTTGAACATCAAAATCCTAAATGAGCTCAATTTCCAACAGTCAGTGCCTTGAAACAATTTTAAAACTAAACGAAACAACAATGTTATGCAATAATATTTACCAAAGTCACAAGAAGAACTTCCTTGAAGATAGACACTCTCAAAGAAGTCAGCAGACTCAAAAATCATGCTTTAAGCAACATTTAGCGTTTGCTTGAGTAACAGAACCAACTCTGTCGTCTTTTAAGAAAGTAATCTCATAAAATCATCATCATTGTTTATTTCGGCAAACAAATCCATAAAACCACAATAAAACAGTCAGGATATTTTCATCATATATAGTCACAGCAGTAAAATCACACAAAATGAGAAAAAGAAAAGTAATAATGTCTAAAACGCAAGAATAAAAACATAGACCATCTTCAAAAGGGCATAGAGGACTGAAGACTAAATAACAGTCTTGGTAAACATGTATCAATTACATTTCAAGAAAATATCACATTGACATCATTGATTATCACAAAGTGCCAATCTTAAGTGCATATTAGATAATAACCTTTTGCAAAAACGTCCAAATATACTCAGGTGGTCACCAACCCCATGGATGGTGAGACGTTAAACACAGGAGCATGACAGCATCCAAGTGCTCACCTCTTCCAAATTCCCTTCGAAACCATAGGAGACTTGCTGCATGAATGTATTTAGATGCTGCAATGACAACTATTTCACTGGTGTCTGTGTGCAGAATTTGAGTGCAGTGATATACTGCCTAAAGTGCAAGAGCTTACATAATGGCTCAAGTCATTTCCCAAGATGGCGGGCATATGCACTACAGAAAAGGCAGAATGGTGAAGAGTTTCCTCTTCCTGATTGCACGAGTGGCACTTATCAAGGGACCAGTTTGGGGTGAAGCTTTCAACAGGGAGTATACCATATCTCCACTTCAAAAATAGATGCTTAGCATGGCACCCCAGGTTGACGTCAATAAATTATTCTTATGCAGGAGCAGGCTAAAAATCAAAAAATGCATAAGTCAGGTTACCAGGCTTGACTTCCCTTATCTCTCGCTCCCAGGATATTCCTTATAATGATGCTTTATTATTGTGCGGCAGACTAGCTTGATCAACTATCTATAGGATTCAAACTCCTTGGTAAACCACAGCCTGTGCCAATAAAGCAGGGATCGGAGCAACAAGGTAAAATTGATTGGAAAAATGCACATATCAAGGAGCTGGGGATGGCGAGCAGTGATCTGTGGGAAATTTAGAAGGTTCCTAATGAATTTATTTTCAGCTTTGAAAGAGCCTCCATTCTCTCATGCCCGTATAGCTCTGATCCATATATAGCTGCACTTTTAAATTCTGTATTCTAGATCTCCCCTGCAGGTTCTAGAGGACTAGCCTGGGTTATCTTCTGCATCCTAATGACAGCCCCAACCTATGGCTGAAATTTCAGGATGGTGTTATTAATCTGCATTGCCCAGCTAAGTTCGATAAACAGCCCCCCCAAATAAACATATCTGGACTTGCTAAATGGGAGCCTCTCTAACCAGAATGTTCACCCTCACATTTTTAAATGGGTTAAAAATCATGAATTTAGTCTTATCAACACTCCGCTAAAATCCGCTATCACTGCAGAATTGCAAAAGCCTATCGATTATGGGCTACCCAATTTAGGGGCATCATTCCCAGGAAGTCCGGTGCTTTAACCAAATCATTAAAATAAAGATTGACCAGTCTAGGAGCTAAAACACACCCCTGCCTCACACCTGTCTCAATCACAAAGGGGTCTTTTAATTCACCTTTATTTCCAAATCTAACTCGTGCTTAATTTGCAGCATGTAGTTTTATAAGAATCACCAGAAAATCCTCATGGACACCCATCTGCATTAGCACCTCCCAAAGTTTCGCCCCAGAAATAGAGTTAAATGCTGATCTAAGATCAACAAATTCCACATACAAATGGCCCTGGTCCAACAATACAGTTTCCCAATAGAGACAGGAGAAATGTAAAATGTAGTCTTTTGTACTACTATTTTTCCTATGGCCTGACTGATAATCAAAGTAAGTAATTTACTTGTGCCCACTCTAACAATTCCTCGATTATAAGGCGGCAAAAAACATTTTGTGACATCAATTAGACTGATCAGTCTATATTTACTACTGTCATCTCTTAAGCCTGTTTTTAAATTGGGACTATTTTGGCTTCCTGCCATGACCTAGATATAGGGCCACCACCCAAGATAGATTTAAAAAGTACATGGAAATAGGGCCCCACACAAAACCTGACACCACAACGTCATTTAGTGTAAAATCAAGCTGATCAGCAGTCTTAATCAAAGGGACAAGCACAACTAGGGAAATGTTTGGGGCAGTAGCACCTCTGGCCGGATAAACATCTTTAAACTGGTGCACTCAAGTCTATGGCTGCAGTTAAAAATCAGAGCAGGAGGCATCACGTTGACAACCATGTGTCAATGTGCCCCAGAAAAGTTTGTCTCCCACCATGACTGCTTCAACCAGAGCCTCCCACACTCCCAGTTCACAATGTTTCCAATGATGACAGAGCAGATTTATATTTATAATCCTTGCTAGCGGTGGAAATTTCAAATCTAATACCAGCCTTTAATGCCCTGTTCAAGTTAAGCCTAGCTGACCTACACTGCCTATTAAACCAGACACCCTGGGGTTGCAGTTACTTGTCTTACCTAGATCTTTAGTTAGTAGCACCTGGAGATCTTTATAAAACTGATCTTTAATGTTATTTACAAAACGATCATGAAAATCAGGGAAAGTGGAAGGTTGGATACCCAGCTCTATACACCGGCTTCTTACACCAGGTTTCTTGCAGGAGACAAATGTCAAAAGTGTCCATAAATGTCCTCCGATCAGGGTCAGCTACTTTCACTTTCAGGCCAGCAACATTACATGAGATAAACTTCAAGTTTGTAGATTGTGGCTTGGAAGATATAAACCACAAGGAAGGATTCCCTACGGCTGGGACAAGTCATTCTTTTAGGGCTCCCATTACCTCATGTGGCCCTGGGGTAGATTCTGGACCCTTGTTAGCCCGGGGTGGTTTGCACTTCAGGAGGATTAAGGTTTATGATGGACATGAACAACGTAGTTCCAAGCCTCTAATGTTACTGGCTAATTTATGGGAAACTAGTTTGACCTCCAGATAGTCAAAATCAACCTCCAAGTTGGTAAAACTCTTCATCCCATGATGTCCTGCCAAATAAATAAGGAGCATTTCCTGACGTTACACATCTCCACTCCTGGTGGAGGTCTTGGGACCTTATGCACGTAGATCGTATCTCTTCTATTGTCGTCCACCAACCTTTGCTCCCAAATAGGCTGGGTCATTGGAATACAAGAACCAAGGCCATGGTAGAACAACCCCCTTGTGGTTGGAGAAGCAAAAATACCCCGGCTGCTCCTCACAGGCCCCAGGCCCCCTGGATCAGATCTCATTGCTGTAGAAGGGTTAAGACTGGAAGAATGTGCTGCTGATCCTCAAGAACAGATCCTTCCCGTCCGCACCACCGCTGATGCAAATTAGTCAGGAGGCTTTGTTCCAATGTTTTTGTGATAATGGGCAAGGGTAACTGCAAGTTCATCTGAATGAAGGGCGCCTCTGGGATGAGGAGCACACGGGAATGCACAATGCTCATTGACATTTGGCACACAGTTACTTGACTCTGAAAATCGGTCAGAAGTGTGAATTGGGCTCTCAATTGTACGACCAAGTCTGTAACCGCATTAAGGAGAGTGCATGTCAAATCAGAAGAGTGGGGAGGCTTTCCTCGTCAGCTTTTCAGTGCCCCCCGAATGGTATTGGCACAGTCTCTTTAGCACTGTCCAAAGTGGCAAGAGGATCTAAGCAATTTCTACATGAAACATCAGGCATGATGGTAACGATGCTTAATACTGTGTCCAAAGGGGCTTCAGGTGCTGGCATAATGTCTAGAGGAGTACTCACGACATAGCCATTGTTTGACCTCAAGAGTTTTCCTGCGCTTGGCAGCATAAGTGAGCCCTTTTGTCACCATATGTTTTATAAAGATTTCCACCAGAGATCTCCCAGGCTCCTCTGTGCTATGAGGCTGAGTCAGTTAAGTGGCCAACTTAGGTTCATGACAGCTCAATATCAATTCTACTTCTTCTATTAGCGTGTCTATTTCGGCTAACGTGTTTTTACTTTGTGCTGCACTTTTTCATTTTGCTGAGTGCCTGCATGGATCTCTCTAATGACAACCTCTTCCCCCTGCTTGTCTGCCAGGTACCATGCAGTAAAACTACCCTAAACCTCTGACCAATCTATATGTAAGTTAGGGGGATTCAAATTCCTACCTTCAGGTCAGTGGGGTGACCCTGCTCTGCCCCTTCCCGGGCTGCAGGAGTTGATGGCACGCTATAAGCAGAAGGAATGGGAGCGGCACCACCTGGTACAATGATGTCTGGGGCCTGAAGTCCTCCCAAATGGCTCCCAGTTCAGTTAAGCAGTTTCCCGTGCTGTGGGAGTTGATGGCACACTTTAAACGCAAGGAATGTGGGCAGCGCCTCCGGATGCAAGGATGTCTGGGATCTGGAGTCCACCCAAATAGCACCCAGCAGCAGTTCAGCAGCATCTCGAACTGCAGGAGTTGGTGTGCTTTAAGCACGAGGAATGTGGGTGGGGCCTCCTGGTGCTATGTCGTCTGTTGCCTGAATCCCCCAAAATGGCCCCCAGCAGCTGTTCACCAGTGTCCCAGGCTGCAGGAGTCGATGGTGCAGCCAAATTATACTCCATATCGGACGCAAGAGATTCCGATTTTGGCATGGCCGCATCGTATTTAGTTTAATGGCACCCTCCCCCACACCGTCACTTCGATCCGATTAGGCCCTTTGTTGACTCCTGGGGCCACTTGGCCAGTCTTGGCCGGGTTCACACCACATCCATGTTATCTAACTAACCCTGTTGACGAAGTGTGTCAATGCTATATCTCCTTGGTTGGGGTACATGGGGCTTTAGTACAATACGTTTCACGCAACCTTCGGGTGGGGGCACATGGGGTTGCGGCGCAACCAGTTGGAAGGGCGGGAAAGTCTATTAGTCCCATCATGGTTAATTCGGTAATGGGCAAGTGCCCTCAAACTAATGGACTATATGCCTTGTTGACTTGCTGAGAAAATTGACCAACTGGAAGCAGTATTTCCCAATACAACACCTGTGGAGAAACACAGGATCCTCACTATTAGTTTGCAGAAAGACTTAGTACCAGAGGTAACCGATTGTGAGAACTGGGGTAAAGTATTTGCAGCAGTATATGCAAAGTACTTCAGCACACCATCTATGACCGTACTGCCCTCCGTGATCAAGCGTGTTCAGGATGAGCACGGTCCGGAGGCGTCTGTCGAGTTGGGAATGAGGCCTGTTGGAGTGTTTGACATAGTTGCTGATCTCATCCTTGCGAATGTAAAGGAAGATGCGGTTAACTTTCAGGTGTCTAATGCTTTGCGCCTTGTTGCCTACGCCGAGAAACCCAGAGCATTACCGTAAATTATTGCGGAGGCTTATAAGAGCATTGGCTGCAAAAGTTTAGGTGTTAAGCCTTTTGCTAAAACAGCAGCTCAACCGCAAACTCAGACGGCGGCGTCTAATAATTACGACCGTCCAGTTTTCTCCTTAACAGAATTGGAAGAATAAAAAACAGGGGAAGCAGCAACAAAAACAAAGGTCGCAACCTGCGTCACCGGTACCAGCGTCTACTGAGCACACGTATGATTTGCGCCACCGCGTGAGAATTAGGTCTCCTGATAGGTTTCAGGTTCCTAATCAACGTTCTCCTCGTTCTTCACAGGAAACATCGGGCACACAAGCCGGTGGGAGGAGAACGCGGCAGAGGTTGGGGTGCCCTGCAAGGACATGAGCAGCCCCGCCCGGCTGACAGTAAAGGCAAGCAGCACGACATTCCATGTCAACGCCCTCCGTTTCAGAAAAATAAAGTTGCTGCATTAACCGCAAGGTATCCCACAGATAGTGAGAACACAGCTTCGGAAACTGACATGGGCATTAACGCTGCTAGACAGCGCAGAGGAGGTTACAATTATGTGGCAAGCACTGCGTTCATATCTGAAGGCGACAGCAGCTGACACTCATCACAGTGGAAACTGCTGACACTAGAGTGGCTCCCCCTGATAGACTATATGATATAGTACTTTTAATAGAAGGTGACATACAACGTGTAATAAAGGGATTTTTTGGAGGAAAATCTGACCTCTACATATGTCATTTTGTTAGCTGAGGCAGACTGGCCCCCACCTTTCGTTTTAGCCGCTCCAAGGGGGGAGGAGGTAATCCTCCCTAGTTATTCACACACAGTACCCAAGGAGCAGGCACAGAACTTTGCAAAAGAGTGGGCTTTGGTGCTTGCACCGGCGTTGTACCATACTCAAGTCGAATGGGATAAACTTTCGCCCAGCCATGAGATTCCATTGCGGTCTAAGCCACAGCCACAACCCCAATATCCCATGCGGCGGGAAGCAAAAGCTTCCGTTGCGGAAATCCTTGAACAACTAGAATAACAAGGTGTGACTGAGACGTGTGTCACCCATGAATAATCCTCTTTTTTCTGTGCCCGTACCGCCTAGTTTTGGATTATCTGCATTTTAACTCTCATTGTCATACATGTGCGGTACAGAACACCCACCGTTCTGCTCTCATTGACAGTTTTCTGCGTAAAAAGGTTAAAACACTAGACATTTCCAATGGCTTTTTTAGTCATATCCTGTCCTCTCTTAGTAGTCAATGGACAGTGTTCACTTGTGGCAGCAAACAAACAATTTAAAAGATTAGCCATGGGCTATAAGAACAGCCCAGGCGTCTTTGCCGCACATGTCTTCTCTTTGTTAGACGCCGTTGACCCTGATGCGTACTCTACGTTGATGAGATTTATCTTATGGACGATGAATTGTGGCCGCATCTCTGTCGCATGGACCGCATCATAGTTATGTTTGCGGACTTCGGATACAAATTTAACTTTGCAAAATCACACATTGCAGAGTATACAGTGTTGTTCCTGGGTTATTATGAGCTCAACAATGAAGGTCGAGGTCTTGCGCCTCAAGTCCTGGAGAAATGCGCATGTTTGGGATCTCCTACTCCTCTGAAAAAACTACAATCTTTGCAGGGATTTTTGAATTTCGGGCGGACTTACATTCCCGATTATGCCCAGAGTATCATGCAGCTATATACCTTGATCCAACCTACTTTTACCAAATCATGCTGGCTTCAGCTATTCTGCAATCCTTGCAGTCTGATCTTCTTGAATCTAAATACTTATTGACTTGTGACAACCACACAAACCTTGTGATAAGAATTGTGCCAGGTGCTTGACGTTTAATGAAGGAGACACAGTACCTATTGCTTACAAGTCACACTTGTACACTTCGGCTGAAATAGGATTTTCTTCTGTCGAAAAGGTTTTGACAGCAATACAGATGGCGATTCTAAAAGAGAGAGCGCTGTCACAGAGAAAACGCATGTTGGTTGTTACAGCATATCCTGCCCTTGAAGCAGTAATGAAAGCCAGTGTACCAAATTCTAAAGCTTTACATCTTCGTTAGATACAATGGGCCACTTCGCTGACATCTTCAGATATCACATCTTTGACCCCTCTTTTCAAACACAGGAGTTTTTACAGTATGAATGTATTCATCCTGCAACTCTGTCCTTGCGCCCGCTTGAGGATTACAATTGTATCATTTACACAGACAGTTCAGCGCAGCCAGCAACAGGATCCAAACCCTCTTATTCAGCTGCCTGCGCAATAGTGGCTGGTACCATTGTGAATGGAGAATTCAAGTCCGATGTCGTGCACACATAGACATTAGGAGACTGTACCACGCATTTGGCTGAGCTCCCTGCTCTGGTGCTTGCACTGGAGTTTGCTGATCCTTGTGTGTCTACTTTGATTTGAGTGACTCTTACCACTGTCTCCAGTCTTTCAATGGCAATTTATACTTTTGGACTCAAAATGACTATTGTGTTTCAAAGGTAGCACAATTAAGCATACAATGCTATGGATTAGAGTAGCAGAGATTAAAGAGTGTCTGCCTCTTGTAAGTGTAATTCATACTCTTGGTCACCAGTGCATAGGAGTACACAGTGTTGGCAACAGTCTAGCTGACGAGGCAGTGAAGACAGCAGTAGCAACATATTTAGTAGCAGCAGTTACAAGATCGAAAAGTAAGATTGATGATGACATCTTGGCGGCTGTTTCTGCTACAGAGAAGGGTGATAATTACCCTAGGGGTTTCCCTTCCAAATACTCTTATCATTTAAGTCCTGATAAAGTTCCCTATGTGAGAATTAACGACGTTGGTGACAGGCTGATTCCCAACGTGGACTGCAGGCTCTCCTTCATAACAGCCGCTCATGAAGGCATGGCCTCGGCTCATGCCGACGTTTCAGCGACTGTCTCTATCGTACAGCAACATTGCTGGTGGCGTGGATTATATAAACAAACTCATGAATATGTCCTCTCTTGTGATATATGTCAGCAGATTAAGCCTTCGACCGTTGCACGGCCGCCATAGACTCAGCTGTACATATCTAATAGACCTCTTGGTTGTGTTTACTTAGATCACTGCGGTCCTTCTTCTTCTGATACTGCGCATAAGTATATCTTAGTTGCAGTGGATTCGTTCACACATTTTCTATGGGTTTGGCCACAAAGGAGTGCTGATGCTTGAACTGTCATCAGGGATTTGTGTGTCTTTGTGGGAATTTTTGCATGTGGCTCCTTCCATTCTTATCAGGGTCCAGCGTTCGCCGCTAAGGCGTACAAGTAAGCCATGTGATCTTTGGGGGTGCAGGTCAAATTTTAGTCTCCATACTAGCCTGAGGGCAATTCTGTTGTGGAGCGAATGAACTGTGACTAAGAGCAATCTTTTATACTAATCAAATGGAAGGGGGAGAAGGAAATAGCTGATCCCTCAGTTTCCTTAGGTTAATGCAAAAAATCAAATGGGGAGGGATCACTTGTCCTGCATGAACCAGGGTATGCAGGAGATCGTACAACGGTGTCTCCAATAAAAAACCCTCATGCACGTGTTGGGTAGTGTGGTAAGCGGTATATCTTGGTTCTCCGCTCTTCAAACACGTGTGTGCATAATCATAGGGTTAGTTTCGGTATGCAGCCTCCACCAGGAGGATCTTACCCTTGGTAAAAACAGTAGTGACCCAGTGATGTGGACAATGTGCAAAATAGTTAAAAAATCCCCCGAATAACCAGAAATAGGAATTTTATTAGGTCTGTTTTTTTTTTTAAGAAACAGCAAAGAACAGTCTCCTATCTTTCAAGAGCTTTCATCCCCGCCCCTTGAGGGAAAATCTCCCCTACAGTCAGTTCCTAAGGCTGCGGAGGAACTGCAGCAAGAACACTGAATACCGGGTCCAAGCACAAGACCTTTGTAAAAAACTACAACATCGAGATTATCCAAGGCGAGTGGTAAATAAATGCAAGAAAAGAGCACAAAACCAAAATAGAGAAGGCCTTTTGGAGCTCATTACAAAAACAGAACCTGAGGACCTAACTACATGTGTCACCACCTACAGCCCAGTCACTGACAAAGTTAAGAAGATCATTAACAAAAACTGGAGGATTCTCACGTCTGGTACCCTTTCTTGGCCAAAACCGAGATTTGCCAATAGACGGAGTCAGAACTTGAGAGACCGTCTGTAGCAAAACAAGGACAACAAACTAATCTATGGGGGAATCCCCCTATTATTGGTCATTACCCTTGTGGCTCATGCTCAGTCTGTAATCTGACTCAACCAACCAAAGAATTACAACTACTTCCCAATTTCAAAAGTCATTTTATCACCACTTCCTGGTCGCAAGGATAATAGGTACATCTCCATTGACAATGTCAAACTACAACAAGTGGCCAATTCTTCTTAGTATGACTCCTGCGGTCTCCTGTCCAGCGATGCTGAGAAATTCTATTTTGGCCTCTGCTAACACCAACATGCCTGACATTGCCATAGAGATGTCCACAGTTACTAATCCGTTGTTAAATCTGCCAGCTGGCGATCCACATGAAGATACTGAGTACATCTATCCCACAGATGTGTCATTGCTTGGTGTGCAGACAAGTGCAGTTACCTGTCACGTTTTTCATTTGACTCTGACTCCATATCATCAAGTGTACCATCAATGTTTTCGATTATTGTTACTTGGTTTAAAGTAAAAACTTTTCTTCCATCTTGGACTTCCATCTGGTTGGTTCTCATCTCCATTTTTTTGTTCATGATGATTGGATTTGTGATGGTATTTTTTCGTCTAGTCCATGGACACTACATAACTAAACTATCGACAATTAAGTTAATTGACTGAACGTTAGCCCCACACTCCATCACACATCATGAAAAGGGACCAGACCTTTGTCAACTTCACTGCGTGCCCTATGTTAGATGGGATGCTGTAAAATTTCAAATTCATGGACCCGCAGAGGTGGTTAATGTTCCAAATGTACTTTGTGTTTTAAAGGGGGATGTTGTGAAACAAAACATACACTCTGATTATTGGGATGTCCAAGCCATTGAAGCTTTTTTTCTGATTTGTAATATTATGCTGCTTTTGATGTTGAAGATTTATATTTAGACTCCGCGAACTACACAGATTTGTTTTGCTATCAGCACTATAGCCATTATTTTCTGCATAAGGCTAATACATTTAGAAATGGGGTTAATTGCACCCAATGGGAACATTGTCCTACTCCCATAGAAGGGTGCTCCACTACCCTTTTGAAAAAAGTGATATATTTCACTGACTTTGATCGATCGAACCTGAGCTCCTTTTATTTTAAATTAGGTCCTAGGTCGAATTCAAAGGTTAGGTTCACTCGCACTAAGTTGCTGTATTCCAAATCCTTTATGGATCAGTTAGCTGGCGATGAACTATGGAAAGATTCAATTGATCTTAAATCTGTTTGGGGTTCTAAACCTTGGCAGGTGCAAGGCACTGAAGCTTTGCACCGTGCATGTCTTATTCCAAGCTACTTGTTTTTGAATAATGCGATTTCACAAACAACATGTCTTGGTTTTGACCACTTCAAAACACATGAATGCCCCTAAAATTCCTAATCTATATGCTTACCCTGAATGGGACAATCATACAGATATGTCCCTTGATGATTTCCATCATTAATTTTGAACACCTCATATAACATTTTGCCCCTGGATCCTGAGGGCTGGCTGGTATGGCAAACAAGTTCTGATTCTTGCCAACAACGCTTTCTTGGGTCTGGCCCCTGGCTTCAAACAGGACAGAACGGATCCCCGTTTTGAAAACTTCCATTCGGTTACCACCTATTCATTGGGGAAATAATGTCAAAATTGAACTGAAACTTTCCACCCTAGCGTCTGTTAAGCATCATTTATCCTTTTTAATGGACGATGTCGATTTGGCTGATTTGTTAAAGGTTCTGTGGGTGGCAGATCCAAAAGATATATATATGCTATTTACAATGAAGTTTGGAAACTATCGCAAATTGAAGCGGCTTCCCGTTTAAGATCAATAGACCAAACAAATTTAGAAAAAGTGCTTGCAGTCATTGATAATAGCATTAATACGCTTTCTTCCAGGATTTATACCTTGGATAACATTGTGTCATCTGTTGTGGATATTGTGCAGGATGAAGTATCTGTTTTGTACCATGGTCGAAATCAATTGCGTTCCATGATGCAGTTTGCTTGGACTTTACAATCTTTAAAGTCTGGGAAAGTGCCTTGGGACTACATGAATACTTCTTCATTGTTTTTGCCTTTTAATTTTACAGAAAAGCAACAGTTCATGTCCATGAAGGATGCAGCATATTGAAAAATTGGAACCGTTCCCATTTTCCACGGCCAAATCAAATTCTGCTGTATGGCTCATCCATGGGTTAATCACACTGCCTTTTCCTTTATTTAAAAGTAGTTCATGTATGAAACACTATGCCATGGGTAGGTATGAACCACTGGGTACTGCCTTTCTCCATGAAGTTTGGCCTCTGGCCTCCGCCCGGCTGATCCTCAACATCTCCCGCCGCAGCCACATCACCCCCTACCTGAGAGAGCTACACTGGCTCCCCGTCGACAAGAGGTTCACCTTCATGCTCCTCACCCACACTCACAAAGCACTCCACGACACCGGACCAGCCTACCTTAACAGCAGACTCAGCTTTTACACCCCTACCTGCCAGCTCTGCTCCGCCAGCCTCGCCTTCGCCGCTGTCCCCCGCATCCAACGAGCAACCCCCGGCGGCAGAGGCTTCTCCTGTCTTGCCGCCAAGACCTGGAACACCCTCCCCACCCACCTGCGGCAGACCCAAGACCTTCTGGCCTTCAGAAGACTCCTCAAGACCTGGCTCTTCGAGCAGTAGGGGCACCCCCTCCCTCAGCGCCTCGAGATCCTCACGGGTAAGTAGTGTGCTTTATAAGTATATTGATTGATTGATTGATCTCATACTGATGTCTGAGAGATGGAAAATAGGTTTACTTGAAGGAGGAAGAGTGTACTTTCACACCTGATCACTCACTCGTGTTTAAGAATATACAATTACACGGTGCCTGTAACATGCAGGCTCTGAATTTAGCTTGCATTTTAAAAGGAAATCCAATGCCAGCTATCACGCCGACTTTCACGTTGTTAGCGAACAGTAGCTATTTACTTTTAAATAATGAAGCTTGCTGCAGGATGTTGGCTGGGATTCCTTACATTGTCACTGTCTCACAGTGCATAGTTTGCTGTAAAAATTAGCTTTTCCCAACACGCATAGAAGGCTTGATACCTCTATTTGGCCTTCAATTCCGACCCTGAAAGCAGAGTTCAATAGGTTAAACAGAATAAGAGCTCTATCGTCCCAGAAAGAAGTCGCCCTTACTTCTTCTCGTGAAACATTTGTTCTTCACGTTGCTAACACGCTTACTGAGGTACATGCACTTTTAAATATGGATCTCCCACTTCATTTTGGCGCTTTGTTCCACACTATCTTTAATGCCTCTACCACTACAGGCTTGGCCCATTTTTTTTTTTTAATTGTTAGCTCCGGCCTTGTGACCTCATTCCAAACTATATTTGGTGTGATACTAGCATTTTTTCATTCTATTTTTTCCAGCATCTTTGGCGGCTTTCCTCTAATTCTCGCCTTGGCTGCCAGTTTGCTGCTATTTGTTTGCTTGCTCCGAAATGGCTGCACTGTCTGTGTTAAGAGCCAGCTGGCCCAGGCTGACCCTGCTCCATGATTGTGTGCTTGAACAATATGGAGTGCTGCCATTGGCCACATTGAGCGTGGCTTATGGATTATCCTTCCGCTTTTCATATTTTACTTGCGTTCAACCTGTCTTCCTTTGCTTGGATTGCAATTCAAATGGGCAGTAGAACTTTGTCTCTCCAAAATGGAGTCTCCTGTCCTCGATTATGATCATTTAATGAGTCCCTTAGTGGCTCATGAGTTGGCCTGTTCTGGAGTCGGTATTATGGCCTGCGCGGCGGCGCACAGAGTTTTGGTAAATTGGGCCATATGTGCGGCTGCACATGACTTCCTGGAACGGAGTTATCTCGAAGAAAACGCAAGTTGTTCTCTGATGGTGCTAGAGGCTCCTGCTATCGAAGAACATGTATGTTCACTTCCATTACTGAATTGGATGGCGTTTCTCTTTGCTGATAACAATGACTTCCTTTTGGAGGTTGTTGCAACATATTGTGCATACACACTGATGAATTAAATTGGAAGCAGTCCAGCATGCGTTTATTTATTTGAGTTTTATATAGCGGTGGCTAGACCCGGAGGTATTAGAGCTCTTTACATAAGGAACAACGAGTTGTAAGTTACATTTTACATAAGTCACACTGTGATTACATAGTAACAACAAGAGTTACTAGCGAATAGCACATAAGGACACATGATGAAGCCACAAAAGCACAGTAGTATGCATTACTAGTGCATAGCGGAACTGAGAGAGGGAAAGGAAAACAGGGGAGGAGAATGCTGATAGAGTCAAGGCAGGTAGGAGGGGGAAAGTCCATCAGGGGGAACCAAGCAGTCAGTGTGACAGACAGATAAACCAAGAAGAACCGCGAAAAACAATGTCCGATGTCCGGCTGGGTAAGTGATGGCCAAGGGGTCCAGACTCCTCTGTAGCTGCATAGGACAGATCCACCAGGTAGTGGCCAAGGGTACTCGGTCTCCAAAGTAAGTACAAACAGTTTTGGTTTCTGCCCATGGGGCATCGTCAGAGTTCCATCGACGGTAGCGCTGGCTAGACCCGGATGTATCAAAGCACTTTACCAGAGGATCGTTGCGTTAGAAGTTACATCAGTTACAAGAGCATAGTAAGGTACAGGAAACAAAAAAGTTGCGAGAATTTTATAGGAGGGAGGGGAGGTGCAATATACAGACCATGTTGCACAGTGTTACTCTTCAGAGCTAGATCAATGGTACCAATACTCCTATTACAGTGATTAGGCCTCAGCTGTTGATATGAAGTCAAAGGTTTCTCGTCTGCCAACTGCCACATTACCCAAAGAAGCAGACGTGAGCACCCTTCCTTAGAAAAGACACTGCCCTGGTGGTGTCAGGAGTCTTAGGACAGGTACTAGGAATCCCACTAGTCCAACAGCCACTGGGCTTGCTTGCAATACCAAAGTTTGTTCTTCTCCCGACTGTGAATTTTTTTCCACTTGCATTTCTTTCTTTGAAGAAATTCATTTGTTTTTTGTCCCTCTCATCTCCTTGTGACCCTTTTGACAAAACTGAACCTATATCTGTCTCAAACGAACTTGAACTCTGCATCCTTATTATGTTTCCCTTTGTTCGTTGGACTGATCAGGGGAGGTGTAGTGAAGCTATGCTTCTGCTTGCACACATTGCTATGTTGGCATAGGTGAGTTAGTTGCTCAAACACCATTTTTCCGCGTTTGCACACAACACTACATGCCTCTGTTCTTACAAAGACAAACTGCTTGCTTTCCTTCACATGAGAATGGTCTGTTTTTCACATCTCTAGACTTACACTGTGACCTCACATCTGTACACAGTGTTCAAGGTTAAATCCCAATGTATGCAGTTGATTCAGGTTGATCAGCCAACGCTCTAGACATAACACGCACACAGCTGCACATCACTGAAACTCTGATGCTTTTAATACTGCATGGTATACATGAGAGAGACATTTGGAGAAAACCTTTCCATCCACAAAGAGCTGTGATGATCTGGGATGTGATTCACTTCACCTGATTTTGGAGGTATGGTGTTCCCCGTTCAAACCTAGAGATCTTCTATTATTAGAATAGCTAGCTCCTAGCAAGGGGAGGGTGGTACACAAGGCGCTATAGACCTGGTTCCACTATCATTATAATATGATTTCTCCCTTTGTATTTTATGGAATTGTAACAATGCTGATTGTATTGATTTTATGCATCTTTTTACTTATGTTGGTAAAGATAATGTATCTTAGAGCACATAGTTAAAATAAACATTTTAAACTATACCGTGTCTGATTACTCACGTTGCGGACTTTTATGAGAATATAAACGAAAGAGTGTTCTTGATTCCCACTATTCCTGAAAGGTACCTAAGTCGTTTGTTCTGGGTTGTTTAATCATTGGTAGCTTCGCTGTAGCTCAAAGAACGAATGAGACACTGATGCTAGTCTGTATGGGGTTCTGGGCACTGAGGTGGGTTGTTGGTACACGACAATACACCAAGGTCCTGGTTTTCTGCGCATAGTTCTGTGCACGAGCAGAATCCCTGCAACAACTCGATACCGCATAAATTACCAGGCATCGATTATAACTAATTACACCACACCCTGTTCTCACTGTGTCTTTCACCGCATAAGAGCACTGACACTCCGCTCCTGAAGCAACTATACCAGTATGTTAAATGTTTCTCTGTATCTTTGTCTTTTTCCTTCCACACAGGAAAGCGCCACTAGAGGAAATTCTCTTCAACCACATATCACACCTTAGCGGGTGTTTTCACATATATGGTCTTTTAATAACACGTTTTAGACCACTCAATTTGCACTACACATAGGTCCTGAAGAAAGCCATACCACGAAGAGAGCATGGCTGAAACATGTTGACCGACTAGGATATTGGAGTTACCTCAGGATCTCCTTAAATATCCGGCTCTCGTTTTGTAGTGAAGGCAGGGCCCTGCTTGCACACATTGCTGTGTATGTTATCATAGGCTTATTAGAAGTTTAAACACCATTTTACCCTTTTGCTGCTTTGTAAACACGACACTATATGTAACAGTTGTTGTAAGTTAGGCTGCTTGAATTTCTTTAATGAGAAGGGCTTGTTTTCAACATCCCTAGACTTACATATCAACCTTAGTCTGCACAATGAGTGCTGAAGCCTTCAAGGTTTTATCATAACAATGTTAGGTGTTGTTCGGGCTGATAGGCTCATGCTCTAGACACAACATGCACTCAGTTTCAGCTAGCTGAAATTCTGGCGCCTTTAATATTGCACTGCATGCATGATTTTAACAATTGGAGAAAATCCATTTCCAGAGAGAGAGAGCTTTTGCAGATCTTGGAGGTATGGGGTTCCCCATTCAAGCCGTAGAGACCCTCTAATAATATATAAAACATAGTTCCTAGTTAGGGAGGGTGGTATATAAGGCACTATAGGACCTGTTTCCACTATCATTATAATATGATTTCTCCCTTTGTGTTTTATGGAATTGTAACAATGCGGATTGTATTATTTTTAATCATATGTCTGCTTATGTTAGCAAAAATACTGCATTTTAGAGCACATCATTAAAATAAACATTTTAAACTTGATCATGTCTCTTTTTACCCATGTTGTGGACTGGTATGAAAATAAAACAAAAGAGTGTTCTTGATTCCCACCATTCCTGAGTGTATCCCAAGTCGAATATTCTGGGTTGTCTAATCATTGGTTCCTTTGCTATAGGACGAAGAGCTAATGTGACACTGATGCTAGTCGTTTAGGGGATCTAGGCACTAAGGTGAGTTTTTTGGTCCACCACAATTCACTGAGGTCCTGGGTCTCTGTGCACAGTTCTGTGTATGAGCAGAATCCCTGCAGCAGTTTTTATTAACCGCCAAGGGCCCACTCGTTAAAATAGTCATTTTTTATCCCAGGGGCCCTGAAGACAGCCTTTTTAACATGCACTTACTTTCTTTCACTGCACTCTCACGGCACAATACCAGCTCCGCTATATCCAGGCATCGTAGCACACTCAAAGTACACTCACTGCCTTGGGTGGGGCCGGATGATGAACCATGTCACCAACTAGGTTGGTGAGGGAGGGCCTTACTATAAACATAATTTGTTTCCTTTCCAAAACAAACATACACTAGGAGGACCCACCCCAGATGCCTCATTATTCATTCCAGCTTATCACTTTTCGGCTTGTGTGAACAACTGGTTAATGCATTGATCAGGGAAACATGCCTAAATATGCATCAATATGTGGATAGCACAGAGCTCGCCTTAAGCATGAACTCTGAACTGTTCACAATAGATCTACATAAAGACCTAGAGCTATCTCAGTAGGATCAATCCAAACACTTCCTAAAACGGACTATAATTCTTTTTTTTTTATCAAACTGAGTGACAACCTAACATATTAGGAATAATAAAACCAGAAATCTCTAGCAAAGCAAAGTCTCTTGTTTTCATAATGGACAGCAAACTAGCTGTAGAAAAACACTCACAATATAACATAACATGCTCATTGGCAACTGAGGATCATTCACAATCTCAAATGAGTGTTCTCTAGACTGAACAGACTGAACAGAGTAACGCCCTGAGCTGCATATCTTCGTAAAGCTAGTGTGGCTCCTGTAAAGCTTTCCTATTCTCAGAAGCAAGACAGACAACAGCATACTTAGGATAGTCTACATATGTTATAAACACCTTACATCATAACAGTATTACTTACTTAGCCATGAAGCTCAAATCCTACCAGAAGACAGAAAATCCTGATGGGCAAATTGGCTAATGCTAGAAATACAAAAATCTAATAAGCAAAATATATTCAACTAATCTTTTTCTGGGGCAGCTCCTAATATTTGCATGAAAATTCCTCCAGAACATACTGATGCTCCCTGATAATGTTTTTCTAAGAGGAGGGTGAAAAAATTCATAAGTAAGTAACATTATAACCTAACATTAACATACAATATAACACAGCATTACAATTCCAGAGTTCTTCGGACCAACATTACGATGGGACTGGAATGACTTTCTTCTGAACAATGGACCTGATTTAGAATTTGGCAGACAAAGTGCTCCATCACAAATGTATGCTTTTGTTTTGTCTCACGGAGTCCCCCGGAATCATCAATAGACTAAGCAGTGGAGGTGCGGGGCACTTTTGATTTCCTTTGGTTCATTTGCCTTCCATCCAGCGGTTCCAGTGTCATCAGGAAGATACAAGCTACATGAGGGAGGAGGTCCTTCTTCTATTCCTCAAAAGATTATGTGCAGGCAAGGCAAGTAATCAGGGTTTTTTTCAGACTGAGGTTTTTAAGAGATAGTTTCATGTTGTCCCAAGGTCCGCCTGTCTTCCCTGTCTGAGTGGTGGGGGACGAGAGACTACTTTTTTCTAATTCAATGTAAAATACATTTATTAAATAAGGTGTTTTTTTTTGTTGCGAACAGGATATAATTATTTAGGGAGTCATTTATGACCTAGAAGTTAAGGTCTATAACTCGCAGTCTGAACAATTTCTTTCTTAGCACCAGTTTATCTACACCTCTGTTCCCTGAAAGATTTAAAAAATGGAAATTTTTAGACAGCTTTTAGGCCAACCCTTGGTACCTCTTAAGGGCATATAAGGAGAGGTTTCTTTCCTTCATTGTAACTTAAGATAGAAGCACACTAAACCAAGCAGATGAACTTAATTACAGCAACATACCAATGGAGAGTTACCACTCTTTATTCTATCATACCTGGGAAGAAGAAGTCATTGGTACATGGATTCTAGAGGTAATTTGCTATGGTTACTCTCTGGAATTCAAGAAGATCTGTATAGTTTCAAAACCAGTCTCTACAACTTACACCCAGAATTCCATCAAATACAGAGCACTTCACAATAGGATTGGCGGCTGTGAATCGAGCGGAGAGCGGCTGTGAATCGAGTGAGCTGAAGCTTGGAAGCCGAAGCTTGGAGCGTGGAAGAACCGGGGTCGAACAGAGGAGGTGGCGTTCACGGGGTTTGAGCAGGTTGGTGTGGATTCCCTGCATCCCTGCACCCCTGCACCCCCGCACCCCATCAGCTTACCGCTGCTTGTATTGAGCCCGCAGCTCGTAGTCCGTAGCCACACAGCTCACAAGCCTGCCAGTGCCGCTCCTTCCCCCGGGTGCCGCACAGGAAAATGAAAGGAGAGGAAATCTAGTGAGCAAGCCGGGCGGCAGAGCAGCAGCACAGAGCCGAAGCTGAGACACGCAGAAACAAAACCGGCTCATTAAGGAGGAGAACCGTGTGAGTCTCAGTGGCTGCACTGCACTCTTGATGCGTGATTTTGCCTATCCAGTCCCGGGTTTGCGAGTGTGGTAGGAGCGAGTACGAGGAAAGAAGGAAAGAAGGAAGCAAGCAGGCGGCCGCTGCAGCAGTGTCCCCCGAGTTTTTGAGGGGGTGAGAAACCACAGAAAGACCGATGCCCGCAATCCCGCTCAATTGGGGCAATTGGGGCAGAGCCGGCTGAAAACTGCAGAAAAGGCTGTAAGTTGCAGAGAGAGAGCGGCTGAGCTGCAGAGACAGTGGAGAGAGAATTAGTGGGCCTGCGCACCTGAGGGCTGTTTCGGAGGATACTGGTGAGCAGCTGCAGTCGTTCCACCCAGGCTGTAGGCAACCAGGAGCGTGAAGCAGGTGAGCAGGGTACTGCGTGGTGTTGCTGTGGGGCTGCTGAGACTGGGGGTACAGATACCTGTTACAGCCATCCACAGCTAATCTTAGCATACCCGTAGCATAACCACAGCCCACCTATAGCCTACATACTGCACCAGTACCAGCAGAGTGTGCTAGAGACCAGAGAGAGCACCGACAACGATCAACACCAGTCTGCCTGGAATTTGATTTCAAACCATTACAGAGGCTGCACCCCCGGAGGGATTACCTGCAGCCTGCGCCAAAAAAACACTAAAGACATTTAGTTGTGACAGTGACCGTGAGGGGCTGTGTCTACAAGGTTGTGGTTTGTGGCTGCGGTTGTGGATGCAGTACTGAGCAGGTTACTGAGCACAGGCTCTGCCCAAGGGTCTCAAACTATCTGCTTTGTGTGTGGTCATACTGCACCATCGCTCCACCCTCTGCAAGAGTAGAGGCACAGGGAGGATAAGAATCAAGAACAGAAGTGGTACTATCGAGTGTGAGCTGGAAGGGAAGGCTACGAGGTGCCGCTCGTAGCCGCTTTGAGGAGAAACCCTTGTGTGCATTTGAAACTCGCTTGTGAGAGACTTGCCTGAGACCTGCCTGTGACTTGGGAGCCCGTGTGCTCAGTCACTCTCGACATCAGGAGGCCACCTGCAGAGACCGGGAGCGGGACTGCGAGGACCAGGAGCGCTTGCGCTACACCACTCCGCGCACCTGGTGCCTCTTCCCGCCCACCTCCTCCTTCTTCTTAGTCCAGCCTCCTGACGCGTACGCGGGACGCGCGCGAAGACCGGGCAAAGAGCGGGCCCTCTATGGCCCTCAGTGGCTGAGGTAGGCTGGGCTGGGCCACGTTATTTTGATTTTTCTCGTGAGTTTCGTAGAGTGCTATTTCGGAACGCTATATAAGAGATTCTTGTGAACATCTTTGAACAATCATATTTATTTGCATACCTAAGGAATCTGAGAATCATTCTGTGATTATTATATATACTATCTGCGTTATATTTTCTGCGTGGTTGTCTTTTAGTTAAGGATGACTGCAAAGAAATTACATTCCGGAAGAGTCCTAGGGGGAAGGTCATGTACAAAAACTAGATCTAACCCCCTGAGGAATAAATTTGACAACGGGGTGTTAATGAAGGGACAGATGAAGCTACTGAAATTATGGGTACAACCCGTTGAAATCCCGAAGATATGCGGTTCTCAGATGGAGCCTCTGGTGGGGGCACCGTCTGCTGTGGAAAAAGCCTCATCGTTACCCAAAGCAACATCCTCTGTGGCTAATCTTCCTGAATATACTCCAGGGGGAGAAATGCCTGACATTAAGATAAAAGATACGATTGTACCTCGATCTAATAATTCTTTCGGTACAAAATGTCCCGATATTACAAAAAAAGGAGAATCCCTTTTGTCTAGTATTGATCTTGAATTATGTGGACGGTATATGGAGGATGGAAATTTGAATCACGTAAATCACAGTAAGACGCCATCGGGAGCAACGCCGTCAGGATTATTGCTATATAGTAGTACTCCCTCTTTAACATCTGATGATATTCCTTCTCTACATAATGATTCTAGGAGTTTATTACTTAACCTATCCGGCATTTGCCCCATTGCCGCTTCTGGATTGCCAAAAGAGGATAGACCTATTTCTGATTGTTTAATAGTATTAGAACACTTGCTGTCCTCCATACTTTCATTACTGAGTAAATTTGTTGGGAATTCTGACTGCACCTTGGATTCAGTTACCCAGATTCTGAAGGTATTGTTGGCAAAAGTGCAGAAAATGGCGCTACTGTTGCCCCGGAGATTGTTTTCCCTTGTGTCATCAACAATTCATCGGAAAAAAATGCTCCTACAGAAATACCTGAAATAGTTAACAAAAATGAGTCCTTAGAGATATCTATTCTGTCTGTTTCTAATGATATGAAGGTATTAGAACCAATCCTAAAAGAGGACAGTTTGGTGGAGATTGACCCTTTGGTGGGAAAAGAGTTATTCCCAATTTTCACCACTGAACGAAAGGAGCTTGAAGTGAATTCCGATGAAAATGGAAAAGTCATTAAAAGTAGAAAGAATAAAGGGAAAAACAGGAAACCTGTTCGCAAGTACAAGAAGAAAAAACAGAGGCAAATAATTTTCCAAAGACATATGAACAATGATGAATATAATGAACCAGAGATTGGAGATAAATCTTTATTGGACATTTTTTCTAACAAGGTGACCGACCGTACTAATGGTTCTGTAGTTAAATGTTCTCGTCATAACAGCACTAACACTACGCAAGTCCCTATTCTAGAGAACACTTCACCATCGTCCAGTGTTCCAATCGAAGAAGTGATGAGAATTATGCCTACTGTACCAGGGGCACTTAATCCATCCGCGCCTAATTTTCAATTACCGGTTGAGGTTGCCACAAACTCTTCTTCTTCACAACAAGAATTGTCTAATTCATATGTGGATATCTTGACTTTGGACTTCTTGCCACTATTTGACTCTGATTTATACCTAAACAGGTCTTGGTTGCTTAACTGTTTTAAGGATATTGATTGTTTAAAACTCATTCAGTCAAATGACATTGATTTGGTTTCCTTAGTAAGGTATGAAAATGGTTTATGTGTACGGGCGAAATTTTACTCTAAAATAATAGTTAATCTTGTGTTTCAACAGGCTGAATCATTTCAATGTAGAGGGATAGATGTGTCACCCTTTTTACATAACGAAAAGGTTATCCTCCCTAGAGGAGGGGCCACAAAGCTGGGTGTTAGGCAGGAGAATAGGTCTAAATCTATTGAAGACCTACAAATCAAGGTTTTGAGAGGTAAACGTATGGTTTCCCAGATTATACCTCCTCTGATCACGACTGCCCCTTTAATAGAAGATAATCATCTGTGGAATTGGCTCCCAGGAGTTTTGTCTAGTAATAACTCGGATAATCCAAGACTGTTTCAACATCTTTAGCAGTCAGTTAAAAGTTATATCCTGGAATGCAGCAGGGTTGTCTAATAGTCCGGAGAAATTTGATTTTTTATTTTCTTTAAATGCGGATGTGATATGCATCCAAGAAACCTGGTGTAAGAATGGTCTATATGGTGGAAAGGATTATTTTTGCTAGAGGCAGCAGCCGCGCCAGCAAAAAAAGGTCATGCAAAAGGGGGAATTGCCTGCCTCTTGTCTAATGCATTGCAATGGCAATTCTCTCATTATGTTGATAAAAGCAACCTTTTTCAAGCCATAACTATTAATAATTTAACCAGTGTAGGCAGCCAGCGTTCTCTAGTAATCATCAATGCATACATTCCGCCTGAAGATGGTTTTAATATTGTTCTGAAGCAAATGTTTTCATATGTCAAACAGCTATTAGAATGTGACCAGCCCCCTTATATTCTAATTGTGGGCGATTTAAATAGTAAAGTGTCCCACTCAAGCATAAATTTGTTTAGAAATAAGTCTAAAGAAGAAGCTTACAATATACCACAATCTACTTTTCCAAGTAAAATAAAAACTAGCAAAAGAGGGAAGATATTGTTGCAAGAACTTAGCCATTCAGAGGGGTTGATTGTAAATGGTAGGATGGCATCTGATAATCCAGCCAAAATCACTCATAGGTCCCCTAAGGGAGAATCTATCCTCGATTACGTAGTTATGGACTATGTTTCCTTTTTCCTTATTCAGGACTTAATGGTCTCTCAAACAATCATGAGCGATCATAACGTGATCAGTATAACGCTTTTATTACAACCTCAGGTCACGGATACATGGTCTTTAAATACTGAAGGAGTCTCTTTGCTTTGTAAGTCGGGTAGATGTTTGTGGAACCCGACGACTATGAAGGGTTTGCAAAATATTCTTGCAGAAACCATACTCGAATTAAAAGAATGGCAGGGTATGGAATTTTTCCATTTTGAAAAGTTTATGGAAAAACTCACTGCGATCGCAAAGAAGCCTAGATACTCCAGGAAAACGACTTTTGTCCCTAGCTTATTGTTGCCTTTAAATAAAGAAATAAATAAGTTAGTGAGGCAACAGTTTCTCTCTGGATCTATGGAAACTAAAAATAAGCTATCCCTATTAAAAAGAAGGAGGACCAGAGTGAGAGCAAAATTAAAGAAAGAAAAAGAAGACTCCCTCTGGATCAGTTTAAGGGAGGCTTCCATTTACGGTAAATCGAGAGAATTCTGGTCCATAATTGGCAAGGGATGTGGTGTAAGAACTTGCCCTACCCCTGTTTCTATTCCTGAGGATGTGTGGCGTTCATTTATACTGAACCTGTATGCATCAAATGACATAGAGGGTAAGGATAGTGATCTTCTATGGGACTGTAGGTCTGCTATGGAATCTCCATCTGAGGATTCCATTGCTCTGGCGATTAAGAGTATGCGCTCCTCCGGAGCATTGGGACCAGATGAGTTGCCTATTTCAGTATTGAAACAGGATGTTACTACCTGGAGCAGGATTCTCTTCCCTCTGTTTAAAGCATGTTTCCTATTAAGATCAGTCCCTATTTCTTGGAAGGGAAGTATATTAATACCCTTATTTAAGAAGGGCGAGCGGGACAAACCTATGAACTATCGTTTGATCGCTCTACTGGATGCGGTTGGAAAAGTTTTTGCTAAATGCCTTCTACTACTAATTGAAGATTGGGTGGAGGCAAATAATATTTTACCTTTGGAACAGACTGGATTTGTAAAAAACATGGTACACTTGATAATTTGACTGCCCTCCAAGTGATTACGGACAAATATGTACGAATCCGGGGAGGCGGGGTATACGCGGCATTTATAGACTTCTCCACAGCGTTTGACAAGGTGGACCGTCCAACGCTGTGGAGAAAGCTTGCTGTAATGGGTATGCCGCCCCATCTACTGGAACTTGTAAGATCCCTTCATTCGAATACCTGGTGTAAGGTGCTGCAAGGTGGAGAAAGGGGTCTTTCTCAGTCCATTCCATCTTTAAATGGGTTAAAACAGGGATGCCTATTGGCCCCCATGTTGTTTTCTCTATATACTGCGGACCTTCCTGCTTCTATTGCTGCAGGTGTTGGTTTAGCCCCGGTGGTTGGAGGATCATCCATCTCTGTTCTTATGTATGCGGATGATATCCTCATTTTAGATCTAACTCCCAAGGGCTTATCTAATCGCCTACAAGCTTTACACTTATTTGCAGAGGAACATTTCATGAAGATTAATGTTTCCAAAAGCAAAATCATGTGTATTACTGGAAGGAAAAAATGTAGATCTGCAGATTTTCGATGGGCTATTGGTGGTCAGAGACTAGAGGTGGTTAAAACTTACCCCTTTTTAGGTAAAATAATCTCGGCAAACCTAAGTGAAAGACCTCATATTGAACATAACTCTCGTAAGGCACTGTCACATGGTATGGGGTTATGTTCGCTATATTCTGCTACAGGGAAAAGACACTTTGCTCGTTTTCTAGAAGTGTATAATGCAAAAATCCCTGCCACTCTGCTTTATGGATTAGAATTGGTGGAATTAAGACATTGGGGTTTTTTGCAGTTAATGGAGGGAAAGGTTTTGAGAAGAATTTCTTCTTTCAATACAGCTTGCTCCGTGTCTGCATGAAGGCTGGAATTTGGCCTCCGGAGCTGTTGGGTACAGGGGTTGATTGCCCTAGTAAGATGGGTGGCCTGTTTGGCCAGAGGTGATTTGGGTACCTTACGGGCATATATAAAAAAGGAACTACTGGGCAATTTAAATGAGTTCTCATTATTAGTAAAAAATTTCAGAACAGCTGTAAAATTGCTAGAGTTGGAGGAAAATACTTTGTTTTTACTTTCTCCTTCTCAACTAAAATCCAAGCTGAAATATGCATCGTGGGAACTCTGCTTTAAATTGGATATGATTGCCCAAAATGGAAAGAAGGGTGGTGAACTTCTTCTAAATTCGTATTCAATAAAGCAGGCACAGCAGTATGTCTCCTGGAATATCCCACATCGAGTACGAAGGTTATGGTTCCTCCTGCGACATGATTTACTTCCTTTAAATTCTCTTTTAGCAAAGTGGTATGGAACATCCCCCATATGCAATTTTTGTAATAAGGCAGTTCAAGACCGAAATCATGTTTTGTTTATTTGCCCTATATTACGCCCATTTCGTTCTAAATGGTTGAGATCTATTTGCCTACAATTAGGAATTCTTAATGTAAATACTTTTTTCATGCCCCAATGAAATGTTTTGCTTCAAAATGTTTAACTTTTTTAGGAGTTTTTTAGATATTTATTAATGAAATTTGTAGTGATAATTTCTGGATTCCCCGGTCTGTGTTCATGTGGTGTTCTCTTGAATGATTATTTTCCTTTTCTTTTTGTTCATCATTGTATATTAATATCGTAGATGTTGGTGTTTTATTATATGATTGTTATATGTGGCCCTCGTTTGAGAGCCGAAAACATAATAATAAAAACTTGAAAAAAAACAGAGCACTGGAACAAGAAACTGTAGAAATACTTTTAAAGAAAATTATCAGCTCAGTCACAATATTTTTGTGACTCCTTTTAACATTGTCTGTTTTTGTGGTGCCATAGGTTCAAATGCAATGGGGATAGTTAGCTTGACATCTTCTCTTACATTGAGCACCATCATCCCAGGAGATGGGATCTCAGGTTCCACTACTAATCAGGGTTGCAAAGGTTTTATAAGGGCAGATTCTTAATTAAAAGTGAATCAGGGGAATCGTCTCTTCCCCCACACCTCATTAATCCGGACTACAAATAAATGCCAGATTTGTTGAAGAGCAACTAGTCATCAAATAATTCAAGTAAAGGGTCTTCCAGAAGCGATGCTCCATTTATTAAACTATAGAGAGATGATAGTGGATAACACTCACCAAAACGTAGCCCAACATACAGGATCTCTTTCTCCGCCTGTCTTCGTGTATCAGATAATCAAATGGGCAAACAAACATTTGGCCACTCTCCAAGCACCTATATCCAATGGAATGAGAATGTAGTAGCATACAGATTAAGCAGAGTCTTTCAACTTTGCCACGATTTAGTCAGGCTCGGCTTGTCTTTTGGTGGAATATGTCAAATGTTTGGGATCCATCAGGTAGACTTTTTTCCATTCCTGAAAATGCTCTTCTCCCAAAATTCCTATCCAGATACCCGGAAGAATGGTTTTGGGAAGACTGCTCTAAGATTTCCATGGCCTTATCTCCTCCTTTGTACATTTCTCCCATTTCCACTGATAGCCAATTTAATGGCTCATCTTCATAAGGAAAAGTTGTATCTGATTTTTGTAACTCACTTTAGCAAAGAACGAGGTGGTTTTCTTTACTCAAAATAATGTCCCATATACCGGATTGGGTTTTTCCAATAGAGCCATGTCCTCTGCGAAGGCATCTTCTTCCGTCAATACCTTGTCAGTGGATGTGTCAATCAATTTGGCTGTTAAAAATAAGGGTTTGAATTGCTATTCTACACCTGTTGCATTTTTAGTACAGCAATACCATGATCAATCTACTGGACATTCTTACAATCTTCTAAGAACCTAAGTGGTTTCTTCAACTCCTGCAATATCAAACCAAGGCTAAGCGCAAAAAAGCCTGCTATGAACGGGGTATACAGTATGTGATAGTCACAGGAATACTACCACAAGCATACATGCATCAATGAAAATAACTATGACATAAATAACTGTACATTATACACACATGTAGTTATAAAAGAATGTTATTTGGACTATCCGGTTGGAATCTACTCTTCCTCTACGAATGATATGCTTTTCTTTCAGAAATAATAAAAAATAAACAGAATATATGCTTCTAGAAGTTATCCCACTTTTTGAGGTTTTTTCTTTATAATTCATCACATAGAAAGAACCTCACAGCAAAACAGACATATAGTAACAGAATATACAGAAAGATATTGTGATACTGAAATATTGCATTTAAAGCACTGATTATACAAATATAACAAATATTAGATGGGATTTGGTTTACCATAGCTATCTTCACATTTATGTACCTGGATTACATAATACACACACACACACATATATATTTTTTTTTTTCTTCATAACAAATATGAGAGCAAAGTAAAACTGTGTTTGGTGTATATGTACTAATGAAATCTGGGCATTAGATTAAATCAATGAAATGCAGTGTGCACAATAATAATGATACGTTTGTTGCTGTAAAATGTTTTTAATTTGCACTAGAGCACTTTATATTCGCCACAGAAACCACTGGATAATATGTGAAATACTACATTCCAAGATGGCCACAACATTGACCTAGATGCACCATCTTCTATGTCACTGACAAATGAAATCTGTGGGGGGTTTAAAATGGCGATCATTCCTATGCACAAACTGACACTGACAAAGCTTTTACTACGAAACGCGTCTGTCAAGGGTGAAAGCCGGTTTGTAATAAACTAATTTAGCAACTGGATAATCGTGTGCTTGCCGTTTCTATCGACAGAATTGTTGATTTGTGCTGCTCTCTACACACACACACATATATATATATATATATACATATATATATATATATATATATATATATATATATATATATATACATATACACACACACATGTAGATGTGGAGTTAAGAATAGCATACTTTACTTACCAGTATATACTTACCTTCACAATGTTTTGGTAGCCAATATTCTGTCTACAATATGCTGCAGCACAATATTTTTGTGCTTGGTTCTCCGTTATACAAATCAATGTCCTCCAATGACGAGTGCAACCCTACCACATACTTTAGGTGAGCCACATCTGTAAGGGTAACTTACCAACCATATCGTCCATCTCTTCAACATAGTCTCCATATGGCCCATGTTTACTCTTTCCATTAAACATTTTAGTGACAACGGGTGGGCTGTGAACATGCAGGAGCGAGAACAGGAGGAGGAAAGGTCTTTGTTGGTTTCTTGAAAACAAAACAGAACACCTCCATATTACTGAATGCTCATATTCCACAAGGGACTTAAATAATTACCCATTATCTACTGATGTTCAGTAATTATTTATGCTTCAAAATTGTTTTGCTTTAATATATTGAACTGCTATGCGGCAAACCAGAGTGCTGCAGCGTACTGCAATTGCTCACACTGTATTGAAGACCCTAATCATTACAAACTGTTTTTAGATATTACTTCATACCACAGTTTTTGTTGCTGCTAATTGTGGTAGAGAAGTGATGCTACTGTTTCCCAATTTGATGGAGCTCAATGTGTTTATGGGTAGAAACTCTAGCCTGGATATATACTCGCACATACAGAATAGAAACATCATAAAACATAAAAAAGTAGGCGTCATTAGGATTAACCTGATCCTAAAATGGTGCTGAGAGAGCTCCCCTCAGTATGTGAGCACTGTAAACGTTAGGAGGACCGGCTTTCCGGTCCTCATAGCGCACTGGTACTCATAGTGTTGGTGTGCAAACATGTTCTGGTCTTCAAATACACACACACACACACACACACACACACACACACCAACACACAAACACTTCACCAGCTGCAAGGAGGCAACATTTCCAGTTGAACTGACTGGCAAAAGCATGCTAAAGTATGCAAAAAAGTGATGGATGGAATGCTTGAAATAATCTCATCCACTAGTAATTATTCAGACCGCATCCCAACCCTTCGTTCTTTTGCACACCATGCCACCTCAATATGGACCCATCTATATAGAAATCAGTCTTGACCCTGCTCCAATCAGAACAGTTCAGCCTGAGCTGCCAAGCCAGGTCTTACCTACATTGGAAGACAAGCAACCCAGGACCAGTTTTGACCTAGCTATACCTGGCTGAAGAGCCCATATTAAGGGCAAAAACGGCTGGGCTGCATGCTCCCAGTCCCAGAGAAATTGCCTCTCTTGATCTCATGTGATTTGTTTCAGAATTCCCATGTTTGGTGCTGCTTTGGCTGCTATTGATTGATGTGGCAGTGGTGACACGAATAGATCGTGACCATAACCCTCTTACTACTTTTTTAAAAGGGGATGCCATGAGAAGAGCTAGGATTGCTTGCGACATGGTAGTCAAAACTTTGATCATTGATAATAATCATAGAAGGGTTCATGGCCCTACGTTGTCGCCAACCACAAACTGTAGGCACCCCCTCTGATGCCAACAATTTCCTTTTTCCCCTAGGCAGACACTTGGAAGGGGGTGGAGATCTTCCCAATATTTAAGAAGGGTGATGCAGGCATTCCCTCGAACGATAGGCCTATAAGCCTAATTGACAACTTACAATTTTGTTTTTCGCAAGGCAGATACTTGCTAAGTTACTTAGCTGGGTTGAACAGAATGACATTCTATCCCTCTGCAGGCTGACATTTGTGCCAAAACAATCACTTTTGACCAGGTTTTTAGGTTTGCCCGCCTTTAATGGAAGTATGCTCTGACATGTAGGCAAAGATTATATGTTGCATTTGTAGACCACTGAGCAGCATTCGACTTGATACCGCGTGAGAGGCTCTGGGAGGTGCTAGCTAAAATGGGGGCATCAGTCACTCTTATAAATCTTCTCTTTAGGCTGCATGTGGGGATTTATGCCCAGGTTTGCTGGGGCAATAGACGAGAGTTAACTACCGTATGTCTATTTCCTGTGGCATTTCTCAAGGTTGTGTCCTCGCTCCTTAGCTATTCATTTTATATACAAATGGAGTGGTTGAGGAGCTTCAGGCCTGCAAAAATGATTTCCCGTCTTTGATTGGCAAGAAGGTACCCATTTTATTATTTGCAGACAACTCTCTGCTTATTTCGAAGACCCCTATGGGATTACAGTTGCTTCTGAATACTTGTGTGGGCTTCTGTAACCAGCGAGGCTTTGAGCTGAATGCCAAGAAAACCAAATGTATGATTTTTGGATCTGGGAAAACCTGTAACTGTTTGACTGCCAATTTAACCTGGAGTTCTCAAGTTATCAAAAGTTCTTTGCTAGTGACCCACAGATCCAGTGTTATTTATCACTTTCATAAGCGCTCCTATTCATGACCTATCTCCCCTGCTTTTGAGGCCTATAAGGCAAAGGCTCAGAGGGCAGCATGTTTTAGTGCTGAACTATAGGCATATGCAAAGACTTAGTGACTGATCATGGCTGAAAACTCATTTATTAGTTCACTTATCCCATTCCCAATAACTACGCCTCTTCTACCACTTTTCATATATTTAGGTCCAAAGCGAACTGCAGATTTAGTACAACTGAAGCCTTTGACCAACTGGGTATGCATCTGGACTACACCTGAGCTCTCAGCGTATCTGGAGGGTCTTGGCGACCTACTGGGCACATGAAGTGTATCCAAAGTTCTCTGGTTCAAGTTCATATCGAGCTGGCTTAGGAAGCTTGGGCTGACTAAGCTGTGGGACAACTCCTGGCCATTCATAGGTCAGAGTTGGCAAGACTGAATGAAATCCATTTACTAAAATGATGTTCTTAAGAGGCAGATACTAAGTGAGTTCTCTGGCAGCAACAACAATGTGATGGATGGAATGCTTGAATTAATCTCATATCTAATAAGACAGAGCCACCCAATAATCCCACCAGGACTGGGTATGATTAATAACACAATAACAAATTGTCCCCGTAGGAATTATTCACATAGTATTCTTTAGTACTTGTTTGTCACCACAGTGATCTTCCATTCATACAACAGCAAGGAAAGTACAATGTGATAATCTTATTTGTTTTATATTTATCAAAAATAGCATGGCAACAAAAATACTACACAATTTACACATTTTGTTTTCTTGTAGTATTAGACACCTTATATTCTTTGCATGGAGGATTACACTACCATGTGGAGAGGATTAAATTTCAACATATTCCATACATAGTGACATGCTACAAACAATGATATAAATGAAACGGTGTCGTGCGTCGACGTTTCGGTCCCTCGTCGGTTAAAACAAATCCATAGGACCACCATCAGGACAAGTTGCACATTTGCATCTAGAAATAGATATACAGATGAAACTAATCATCCTTGCCTATTCGGTATCGCCTAATCACCCAAAAGGGAAAGCAAAACATGAATATGTTGAAATTTATTTCTCTCCACATGGTAGTGTAATCCTCCATGCAAAGAATATAAGGTGTCTAATACTACAAGAAAACAAAATTTGTACATTGTGTAGTATTTTTGTTGCCATGCTATTTTTGATAAATATAAAACAAATAAGATTATTACATTGTACTTTCTTTGCTGTTGTATGAATTAATCTCAGTCACTGGCAGCCGATCATGCCACATCCCAACCCATCATTATTTGGCGCACCAAGTCACCTCAGTTTGGACCTAGCTATGTACAAATCAGTCTTGACCCTGATCCAATCGGAACAGTCAAGCCCGAGCTGCCAAGCCAGGTTCTCCCTAAACTGTAACACAAGCAACTCAGGACTAGTTTTTTCCTAGCTATACCTGGCTGAAGGGATGTATGATGTTTCAACGCATTCTTTTACAACGCTTGCCATTACGATGCAGGTTTTATAACGCAAGTCATTACAACGATTTGCGTTGGGGGGTGCTGGATAGTGAATAGTTTAATTTACTATTCCAACTCCAGTCCCCGTGGATAGTAGGGAAGGTGTTGGATAGTAATTAAACTATTCCCTATCCTAGAGCGCCCCCCAGCGCAATGCGTTGTAATAACTTGCGTTGTAAAAGTTGCGTCGTAATGGTAGTGCGTTGTAAAAGTTGCGTTGTAAAGGATGTTCCCCTGGCTGAAGAGCCCATAATAAGGGTGAAAACAGCAAAGTTCAAACTGAGGTGTCATGGTAGGTGAAAAATGATGGACAGATGCGGCCTGAGCAATTGCCAGTTGCTGAGATTAATTCAAGCATTCCATTTATCTCCTTGTTGTTGTTGCTGATGGAACAATCTGCATAAATAAATGGGTTCCAGCAAGTTACTCTCCAAATTTTCGTTATTTACGCCCATTGCAGAACTACTGGGACCACCAGTAACAGTAATTCAAGGGGAGGGGAAAAATGGGGATTATTCCGAGCCACTCACAATGGGGGTGTTGACAGGTTATGGGTCAGCTGTGAAGCACCTGTGTACTATCAATGGAGCATTGAACACCATGGATTCCACATGTAATGATGCACCAAAGAAGGAGATTCTCCTTTATAGAAGCTTTTCTATGTACCCATGGTACACCAAGTTGGTATGGGAGTGTACTGACTGAGGCACTCCACTCCCTATCGTCAAAATGTGTTATCAACCGCCTTAATTACTGCTCTGAGGTGCTGGTGCATTTAATGTTCCCTAAATGGCAAGGCTTGAAATGAGTGACGAATCTGTTTGATTATCATTCTAAACAAATCTTCACCCAAGACATACTGAAGAATTTGGTGGAAATGACTCCTACCAAGATCAACTACATCTTACCAAGTAGTCACTGCTTAGTTTCTGTTAATTGAGTCCGGAGTCTCCTGGAGAGTTTGTGTATCTAAGTCAATAAACTAAAATAGTAGATTGAAGGTGCTCTGTGCGACAGTTTATTTTTTTTTGCAGCAGCAATTATTAGCCACTTCTAAAGCCTGTTCATCTTATTATTTCTGCATTAAGCAATCTTGCGTTTATTTTGGGAACTCACATTTCATTATTCAGAACAAAAAGCTTGGCACTGGAACCATGATACACCTGACTGAAAAGCCCCAAGCAGGACGACACTCGCCTTGGGTTGCTCGGGTTCAGGTTCAGGGATGGCCTAGTAGTTCTGGCTGGACAGTTCGTATTATAGCAGGGTCAGGACTGATTTGTTTAGGGCTGGGTCTAAATTGAGCTGGTGTGGTGGGCAAAAGAACGATGGATTAGAATGCTACTCAGATTGCAGTGGTTAGACGTCTTGCAATCATTTCTCCCATCACATTTTGTGTATCTAATATTAACAACAATAATAATATGTGTGCCTAATAATAACATCAACAATAATATTAATAATAATAATAATAATAATCTTACAATTATTTTCAATCAGCGTTGTTGTCAGTACCTACCTTGCAATGTATGCCTGTGCCTCCTTCACCATCAGAGAGGCAGACCTTTCCAACCTCATGGGCTGCTCAATGATTTCATGGTTTCTCATAATTACACAATTCCAATACTGGGAAAATCCATACAATGAATAACAAGAGATTAAAAATAGGAGGCCACAAAATGTAAAACAGGTATAGACTTTCCAGCTAATTGCCAACAGACCAATGAGTTTTCCTATAAGTAGTGTGAAGACTGCAAGGGCTACAAGTTGACTCCACCACATCACCATGGATTGAAAAGGGATATAAATAATAGGACCACCCATAACATCACAGTTTTCAAAAAGGGCAAAGGGCATGCCGTAGAAATAGTCAAACCCATTCTTCAAGGGATGGTGACAATGGTCATTTCGAGATTCACAGGTCAGTCCAAGGTGCCATTTCCCTGCAAATTAAGACAACATAGACTTTACTGAAATGTTTTGCTCAACCAAAATATACAGTGTAAACATGCATTTCAAATTAAAGCTTTGTCGTTTAAAGAATCACATAGAAATACATAGTCTCAGCTGGATGTTGTGCATCATTCTATAACTAGTGATGGTTCAGTAATGGGAAAACTCGCTGGTAGCTGAATCCCATAGGCAAAGATACTCACCTAAGCCAATACACATAGTATTTGGCCTAGCAGGAGAGACGGGGAGTAATTCAAAAGTAGGCGTCCTTTACCACGCCTACATGGGCAGTGCAAAATGTACCATGCCAAAGTCACTCATGGTGACATTTTGCACTTTAAATACATAAACAAAACACGCCATTTCCATCACGTGGCTCAGTGTTCAGAATTCCAAACTACCCTGGAAGTTCTAAAGGAGGCCAAATAAATTCTCTCAAATGTCGCACTATGTCACTCAGTGTGCACAGACTACAAGAATGGGTAGTGGCCAGGGGAGGACCACAGGGACCTGTTTTCTATGTGTGGTATCACAAAGTGCCAGGGATGGGGACCCGCAGGCCTCCCCTGCTTTCTGGAGATAAGAAGCTCTGTATGAGCCCTGGGTCAGAGTCACGGATGGCCCAGGAATGGAAATCCCTGGCCCTGGACTCCACTATGGCCCACTATGTCACTTGTAGCCTGAAACAAGGATCAGCAGGCATGGGGAGGCTTTCCCTGCATGGCCAAGGTGGGAAACTGTCCAGGCCCCTGGTCAGAGTTGGGCTGGTCTGGGATGGAAGGCCCAGCCCCGTGGCCAACTTGTCTGGCCTGCCATGCCACAAAGAGCCAGGGATATAGTCCTGCAGACATGTGGAGGTCTCTCCTGCTTGCCAAGGTTTAGAAGCTCTAATTGGGCCCTAGGTCAAAGCTCTGGTGACACCTGGAGTGGCAGCCTCTAGCCCTGCATTCCCTTTTCTGGCAACCAGTGTTGCAAAATGCCTGGTACTGGGTCTGCAGGCCCATGGAGGTCTCACCTGCTTGTCTGGGTTCAGAAGCTCTAACTGGGCCCCAAAACAAAGCGACAACTTGCCCATTGGTGAAAACCTCCTGCCCTGTGTGCCGTTCCCTGGCCTGCCATGTCTACAAGGGCCCAAGATGGGGATCCGTACACTCAGGGAGACTACACTTGCATGCGCAGAATAAGAAGCTCTGACCAGGCCCTAGGTCAGAGGAACAGTGGACCCTGTTCTTGAAGACCCCAGCCCTGGGCTCTGTTCCCTTGTTCACCATGTCTCAAACAGCCATGGACAGAGAGCAGCAGGACAGGAGAGGCCTCTCCTGATTACTGGGGTAAGAAACCGGGTGGAAACCCTTGGCTCTTACGTACCTTCTCCAGCCTACTATATTGTAAAGTGTTGACAATGAGGTCCTGCAGGACGAGGGAGGTTGCCTGTGCTTCTCTGGGTTCAGGAGTGCTGATTGGGCCTCGGCCCAGAGCTGCGCAGGCCCCCTACATATCATGCCTGATAATCAGCTCTGGTTCCAAGAACCTGGGCCGCAGAGTCCCAGTCCACTCCAAGTGCGAGCGGAACCGTTTTTAAAAAATGACAGCACAATCAGATGGATGTCCTTTAAGTCTGGGCATCTGGTTGCTCCGAGCCCTGAACATCTGGCCGCTCGCCATGTGTTCCTTTGGCATGGTCAGATGGGTGAGCTACCCTGGAAGCCCCGATATGGGTTCATTGGATTGACCCCAGCCAGGGCTCAAGGAGGTCGGGTGGATTTTCTCAGACATCCCCATCAGTCACTCAGTCTGTAGTTATCCCAAGAACGGGGTTTAACCTTGCTCCAGGTTGCTAGGGACTGGGTATCTGGGACCCCACATTCTCTGTTCATACCCAATCAGGTGATGCCAGTGCCTGGGTGGGGTTCCCGGGGGGCCTGAGTCTGCAGCTGCTTTCCAGCCCGGCCCAATAAGCCTTTCCTCCAGCCTTGATTTCTCGAAAGCAGACATGGATGTGAAGTCGACATCCCCGTGCAGGGTGGCCTGTTCGGGGATGTTCTAGCCAGCACTATACTGTGATTACAATGTCTGGGCAGTGAACCTGCAGAAGGATAATTAAAGGTGGAGAGGCTTGAGCGACTGACAGTAACAGCCTGACCCTCTGGCATCTTTCAGATGGATTCAAAGGCAAAGGTCCCAGACCTCCCCTTGTGTGTTCTGGCCAGCAAAGAGGTCTGTGGATGCTGTGCACTTGGGTGAAGACCGGGCATGGGGCATGTGAGGGACAGGGCTAGTAACATCCTGGGCCCATTGTGAGGGGTGCAATGTGAGAGATGGCTCTCTTGAGAGGGAACCCATGCTCACTCATCAAGCACATGGGGGTCGGTCAGTCAATCAATCAATGGCTTGTAGAGAGCAACTACTCACCCATAAGGGTCTCAAGGTGCTGAAGAGCCAGGTCTGAAGTCCTTTCTGAATTGAGGCAGTGGTGGTGATTTCTTGAGATGGAGAGGCAGGGTGTACCAGGTCTTTGCTGTGAGGTAGGAGAAGGATCTTCCTCTGGCTGTGGTCATGTGGATATGTGGGACAGTGGCCAGGGCAAACTGGGCAGAGCAGAAGACTCTGGTGGGTACCTGGTATGCGAGGCAGTGTTTGAGATACTCAGATCCAGCATTGTGTAGTGCTTTGTAGGCATGTGTGAGGTGCATGTGTGAGGTGGTTGAAGGAGATTCCTTTGTTGATTGGGAGCCAGTGGAGGTCTCTTAGGTTTCCGGGGATGTGGCTGCGGAGGGGGATGTTGAGGATGAGACTGGTGGAGGTGTTTTGAAAGTTCTGTAGTTTGTTGAAGAGTTTCTGGCCGATGCCAGCATAAACAGCCCTGCCATAGTTTATTCTGATACTGATGGGTGACCGTCTTTCTGGACTCGGTGGGGATCTACTTGAAGATCTTTCAGAGCAGGCTTAGCGTGTGGAAGGAGGATGGGGAGACAGCTTTGATCTGGTTACTCATGGTGAGTGAGAAGTCCAGGATGATGCAGAGGTTCAACGCATGGTCTGTGGGGGTGTCCAAGAGCGGCAGGACACTAGGAGTTATTCCAGGCAGAGGGGGTGTAACCCATGATGAGGACTTTGGTCTTCTCTGAGTTGAGCTTGAGACAGCTGCTCTTTATCCAAGCAGGGACAGCCTTCACCCCATCGTGAAATTTGTTCTTGGTGACTTTGGGTTCGTTGGTGATGGAGAGAATCAGCTGGGTGTCATCGGCGTAGGAGACTATTTCGAGTCAGTGGATAGTGACGATGGCTACGAACGGGCCATGTAGATGTTTAAGAGAGTAGGGCTCGGGGAAGAGCCCTGAGGCACTCTGCAGCTGATCTCTATGTGTTGCAAGAGAAAAGGAGGTATTCTGCATCTGTGTTTGGCCGGTGAGGAAGGAGCATATTCATTCCAGGGTATTGTCATGGATGCCGGCGTCGTGGAGTTTTGTGCATAGGGTGCGGTGAGAGGCGGTATTGAAGGCGGCTGAGAGGTCCAGGAGGAAGAGAGCTGCAGTTTCACCTCAGTTGAGGAGGGCACAAACATCTGTGGTGGTAATAAGGGCGGTCTCATGCTGGGGTTGCTTCAGAAGCTGGATTGGGAGATGTCCAGGATGTGGCTTGCTTCAGTGAACTCTGAAAGTTAGGCCTTGATGGCCTTCTCGATGACTTTGGCTGGTAAGGGGAGAAGAGAGATGAGCCTGAAGTACTTGAGGTTCGTCGGGTCGGCAGATGGTTTCTTCAGCAAGGGGTTATTGTCTGCATGTTTCTAGTCTTCCGGGAAGGTAGTGGGGTTGATGGAGCAGTTGATGGTGTTGCAGAATTCAGGGGCGATGGTGGAGCCTGCTCTGTTGAAGAGGTGATCCAGGTGCTCCGGAGTGGATGCTCTTTATGATCTTGAGTGTGTCACCCACAGTGAGGGCTGGTTGAGCTGAGTAGGGTTTGTTGTGGTCCAGCGTTTTAGTGTGCAGTGGTTGCAGGGGTGATGGTCTTGGGCATCGAGGCTATTGAAGCTGTCATATCTCCTTGATCTTGAGGTGGAAGTAGGTGCTGAGGTTGTTGCGGAGGACTGGAGGGGGATGTCAGCAGTCTTTGCAGGGTCTGGTGAATACTTTGACCACTGTGAAAAGTTATTTACTATTGAGTGCATTGGTGTTGATCTTTTCTTGTGGGGTCGCTTACTTCATTGTTCTGATCAGGTGGTGGAGTTCAGTGACAGCAGTCCTGTATGTTTAGTGGTTTTCCGGGTCTTGCTGCTCCTCCATCTCTTCCTGAGTCGTCTTCAGGTGCGTCCGGACTCATGAAAGACAGGAGAGAACCAGTTGGCTGTCTTGGAGTGTCGCTTGCTTGGGGCTTTCTTCAGGGGAGCCAGAGTGTTAGCGTCATCTGAAATCCATTGGTGGGGGTTGCGGGTTGCAGTGTTGGCATCTGTTGATGTCGAAGGAGGGGTTTTGCTGAGGGAGGTGCTGAGGCGTTCTTTGGTGTCCTTGTTCCAACTTCTGTGAGGGTAGCGCTGGGTTTGGTGGTGTACAGTGGCTTTGGTGAAGGATACGTGGATGCATCAGTGATCAGTCCATTGGAGCTCTGTGGTGTGTTTGAAGGTGATGCTGATGGAGAAGATGGGGTCCTGTGTGTGTCCTGCTGAGTGGATTGGGGAGGTGACCCATTGTTTGAGACCCCCTGAATGCCCTATCACTTGAGGCATCTCAAACCTGATCCTGCCTTGGTTTCTAGTGACAAAAGAGAGGCTTGTCTTGAGTGGCAGGGCAGCCTGGATGAGAAGAAGCCAGGCCATGAGTGAACTTCTGCTCCTCTTAATGGAGTTGCTGTGCCCCTCAAACTCAGTGTGAACTGCTTTGAGGGGTTGGAGGAGATTCTGTCCCACCTGCTCAAACTTCCACGTGTGTATCAGAAGTGGGTGAGCTGCTTTGAAAGTGTGGGGGAACCTGGCTCTTCTCCCCTCTGGAGCCCTGGCTCCAACCAGCCCTAGTGGATAGTGGATGGCTAAGGTGCATGTGGTGCAAACCTCCTTCATTGCAAGGTACCCGTCAGACTTGTCCCATGTGGCTAGGCTAAGGTTTAAAGACTCGGATGACCATGTTCGGGAGGGCCAGTGGTGAAGCTTCCTGCCCCTGCTGTCATGGGAGCCTCTTGCTTGCCTATCTGCCTTCTGTGGGGTAGAGCTCCTAGGTCAATTGCTTGAAAACACTTTTTCAAATTGTGAAGGCTGACTTCCAAACAGAAAGCTTGAACGGGTGCTGAATTGTTTCATTGCATGGTCGATGGATGACTGGTGCTGATTTCCTTCTGCATCCACAGGTGGGTCAATGTTGCAAAAGCTGCCTGTAACTCTTGTCGGTAGATCACGTGGCTGGGGCATGGCAAAAGAATACAGCTAGCTGTGAGAATTCGGGTGAATGGCAGGAAACATTGATAATCGATGCTTCAAACGCCCTGGGGCTCTCCTAGGGTGCAGTTGGGGCTGTTGCAGGAAGCTTTGCTCCCTTCGCCCTCTCAAGGCTAGATTCTTGATCGCTCATCATAGGAGCCCATATCCCAGTCCCACTGCAGAGGTACACCACCGGTGCTCCTGGCTTTCTGTCCTTTGGTGGGGTCTGTGTGCACCCCCTTGGTTGCCCACTTCTGCAGTTGAAGTTGGGATGATCCCCTGCTTGCCTGCGAATGCTGGTTTCCATGCTGGCCCTACAGCCTTTGGTCTCCAATCAGGGGAAAAGTATGCTGCTGTAGAGCATCTAACGCTTGGCTCCACCCTATTATGTTTTAATCATGCCATATATATGTACACATGGCCTCATGTATTTGTGTGATTTAATATAATTAACGTAATGTAGGACACTTGAGAGTGCATTTACTGTATACGCTGCATTTATATCAGTGTGCATAGCAATGTTTTACTTACAGTGTCACACAATTGCAGTTCTCATATATATCTATATTTGTGTGGTTTGAATAATATTGCATAATTTCTGACTAATCATGTATTTATTTAACTGCTAATCGTCATTTGTGTTATCACTGTGTATGTATTCATAGCCATGCAGTTAAATGTGTACTGAATGATTGCTACATGAACTTGACCAAAGGCCATAATCATTTAGATTTAATGTTTATCCTTCAACGAGAAAGCTTGCTTGGGTTGCAATGTTTCTCTCCTCTGCAGGTGCATTCATATGATCTCACAGTTAGGTAAAGGAACATTGTGTATGAGAGATAGTGAGGCTCAGGAGGAGTATTTTTGGCAAAGACAAGAAATGGTAATGAACAAAGGAGGACCACGGTCCGTTCTGTATCTAAAGACAGAATGAATCCAAGAACGCTCTAATGTGTGGATCAGAAGAAGGGAGTTTCAAGTGTACTTGCCAAAGTTTTACCGTGAGAAGGTGGACGAGACACAGGATATGAGATTCTTGAATGTTCTTTGTGGATTTAATTGATTATCACATCTTAACTTCAGGGAGATTCCTTTAACACTTCGCTTTGCTTTCTCTATTGTGTGGCTTTATTCTACAAAACCTTTCATGTGAGAGAACTTCTACAGTAGCTCTCCATAAAGCAGACAACTTTCTGCTCATTGGATCAAATTAAAGTTTCCCTAGTCATACTAATTATGTTCGGCTTAGTTAGGGAATCTGACTCTACTCCTGCATAGGCAAGGGGACGTCAATCATATTCTGACCATCAAATTCTGTTTTTAATCTTCTGCATTGCCATTACTGAATTTTTTTGTTTCATGTTGTTAAGGCTTAATTTTGGTGGACTGTGTGGTCTGCCAGTCGTGATTCTGTTGTTTTATGTTTTATTAAGCCTAGTGTACATCAGCTTGGCTCTGAATTTGTAATCAATCTATACTTAATCCAATTTACTGACTTTGGGTCTTCACACTGTGGCCAAATGTGTTACACTGTAAATTGAATTTCTGGATGGAGCTAACTTCTCTTTATTGTTCAGGCAGCTAGAAAGGTATGTTGCAGGGAGATTTGGACAAAGGGCCAAGTGCTCCAGCAGATGGTGACAGTGGATGGTTAGGTCCTGAGATAGGGGCATTAGAATACTTTATATTAAAAGATTTCAGATCCCAGCCCTAGCCTACATGTTTTGGTTAGGATCAGCGGAGTTCAAACTCTTTGGCACAGGGTAGTAACAGTGGAGATGTGAGTACCAATAGTGTTGTATTTCTATCTAGGAACCTAATTCGATATTCCGGATTTATGCCCTTATATGGTTATAACAAACAATATCCTTATAAAGGCATGAGAATCATATCCATATTTAGTAATAGCCCATGCAGTCCACATTCGGCAAGGCTACTCCCCTAAACTCCTAGAAAGTACAACGCGTTCTTTAAACAAACCAAGCCTCCAGCAGCCCGGGAAATCCCCCTGCTTTTGTTTTGATTTGAACAAGAACTCCTGGAGTCCAGAAAGAACTGTTAGTTCTTAGTGACGTCTTATGTCCAACCTTACGTCAAACCCGGCACCTTTCAGGTATAAATATACCAGCGTTGCCTTAAGCAAACACAAGATGGTTTGGAGCAGAGCGGCTATCTACTTGCCCGAGAGCCCAGCTGATGCGAGAGCCCACGGGAGCCGCCCCCTCCTTTTTAACACACTGAGAAAGACGCTGTCTTTTTCTCCAGCCGAGAAAATCCAGCTCCGGTGTTTCCAGCCACCCTTGCAGATTGCTGGGAGATCGAGCCCTGAAGAGAGAGATACAAGACCTCCTACATTCTATTACCAAGGTACGGAGTTGACTAAACCCTTAAGAGAATTCTTGATTCAGATTCTTGGCAAAACCAACTTAACTTAAACTACTACTTACTTACTCCTTCCCATGTATTAGGCTTAGGTCAGGTACACCGGGGTAGGCGTATTTGGAAGCACCAGTTGAGTACGTTAGTCAATGTTTTTATGTATGTATATATTTTATCCATTTTAAAGTATCATATGGCTAAGAAACTATATCAATGCTTTTACAGTATTATTTCATAATACTACTTTTACTGTACACACTTTACTTCATGTTAAGTATTGCAATTGTGGCAATTCATTTCTCTTGCATGAGAAAGAAGACTGCTCAATAAATAACACCTTTTATTGAAAACGCCCGTCTCTCTATTTCTCTGCACACTGGTGAAACTAAGTATGCACGATTGACTGAGTAAAATAGCTGTCTATTGTTTTCGCACGACTCTAGAGATACACTCTTATTCTGAGGGAGCAAAGTTGTCATGTTATATGGTTGTCAGAAGCTAATCCCTTCTTGTCTAAGTCTGGAGAGTTAACTCTTTCCTGAACATTCGAGAAAGTTTCTAGTCACCTCTGAGCTAGCTGGCAAAACTAATTAAGTCTAATATAGTCATTAGAGACCTAGTCGACCTCAGTCCTACGTCTACACTGCTGTTTATATTATTCCAATGCGCATAGCCTATTGGGAATATAGGAACTACACTACATGGCGCCCAACGTTTGGTAAGGCGATAATCTAACGCAAGACGCTAAAGTAACTCAGTCGAGCTTTTTCACACAGAACCCTTTTCCCGTAAAAACTCCAAAAGATGTCTGGAGTGGGTAAAAAGTTAAAATCCGCCAGAATTTAGTAGGATGAGATTCCTATGTATTAGTTTTTGGTTTAGTCAACGTTGAAGGATACAGTGTTCCAAAATATTGTGCACCTAATCTTTGTTTCCTTGAAACTTGATCTGCAACAAAACTTTCTTTCAGTAAAATGAGGGAAAGTGAAGACGAAAGGCAGGCAGCTAGAATAGCAACTCAACTTCTAGCGGATGACACAATCATCCAAGACAACGAACCGAATGCTATAATCATTCCGGTAAATGTAAGAAAATCTATAACTCTTACACTTATAGAAAATGGACTAACACCAAGAGGTGGTACAGTCATATTCGTGGTAGAGGCCCATGAATATCGGCAGACAGAGGTATTCTATTCATGGATAAACTTTCCAGCAGCAAACGCTGTAACACACAAATTCCACTATTACAAAATAGAGGAACCTCCGGATGAATACACTCCTTTCGAGGACGTTGAAATCCCACTAAATTACCAAGAGCACCTGCTCTGGTTTAATGGCGCCCTAAACATCAAAATCACATCACCAGGCTCGGTCCACTAGGTAGACCAGGAGCAACGTGGCCGGTTCCAGCCAGCTACACACCACATCCAGACATTGATAAAATGTCGGGCCGGGAACTTTTAGCTCAGCTAAAACTATTAATTAAAATACATAGACAATTGGTCCAATATCTAATGCGGACTTCAACAGTCCAACCAGTGATTAACATTCCACAGCTGACCCCTCATCAGGGGAACACAAACAAAATTACACCACAGAACATACAATCATGTCTTGGTAAAATACCCTCAAAACGGGAAAAAATTCCATTCTGGTTAGCACAAAAAATCACTCAAATAGAGGCAGTATTTCCTAATACTACAGCTCATGAAAAACACAGAATTCTGACTATCTGTCTTCCAATGGGGATCGCACCACATGTGGAAGACTGAAACACTTGGGGCACAGTCTTTGCTTCAATATACACAAAAACACATGGTGTTCTATCTATGGCGATAATACCAGATGTGCTAAGACAGATTCAAAATGAATATGGTCCAGAACCTGCTTTAACTCTGGGTATGAAATTACTGAAAGACTTCAAGCAGGTCTCGGCTATATTATTAGCCAACATAAAAGGAGAAGCAGCATCTGTGGCGATCCGCCAGAAATTGAAAGAAACAGATATAGCAGAACAAGCATTTGAACTTGCCAGAATCATAGAAAAATCCTATGAAGAACTAAGTAGAGATAGTTTGGGTGGGAAACCAGTAAAACCCCAACTAACTGAAAAACTTGAAAAAACTGTTATTAAAAATAATCTAAATACTCCAAAAAAGAGTTGGGATGGTAATAAACCATCCACTACCAGAGAAAAATGATTCCAGTCCAGAGGAAGGTCTCCTCAACGGAGAAAAAGTTCTCCAGACGAAGGAAACAAATCTCCCCAAAGGGAGCCCTCTGAGAAAAGATACAACCTTAGAAATAGGGATAATTTGAAAAAACATGATAGATATCAAGATGTTGATACACGTCCCTCTCGATCTTTTCAGACTTCATCACAGAAATCGGACAAAAGAGGACGGTCAGAACACAAGGTAGAGCACGTCAAGGGCAAAGACAAGGAACCTGCTCATCAAAGTAAAAAATTATAATTTCCAAGAAAGAAGGTAGCCAGCATTAGAATTAAACATGCTGAGGATTCTGAGGACACAACTGAAAAACGGAGAGTGGGCCCAGACAATGCTAGACAGCGCAGCAGAAGTGACCATAGCTCGCAAGATCCTGATGAATCTTCTGGAGACAGTGGACAAGAATGAATTCATTCAAGTGGAAACTGCAGATACCAGAGTTAGCAAACCTCATAAATTATACAAAATAACATTGCGTATAGAGGGGGACAAGACTAGGAAAGTAAGGGGTCTCTCTTGGCATAACCTTTCGAAAGGCTATGACATCCTGTTAGCTGAGAAAGACTGGCCACCAGAGTTTGTCAGGAAGTGCCCTCATGGCGAAGAAATGATTATGCCTGCCTTCTCAAATCATATTTCAAATCATAAAAAATCCATATATGCAAGAAAATGGGCAGTGGCCCAAGCTCCTGCATTATATAAAAATCATGTAGGATGGGATGAGGATTCTCCTCCTCACAAAATCCAGTTAAAAAATCAGCCCACTGCACAAAGGCAGTACCCAGTTAAACAAGAAGCTAAAAAGCAAGTCAGGGAGATCTTAGATCAACTTGAATACCAGTGATTGAAACAAGCACCTCACAAATGAACAATCCTTTGTTTCCTGTCTCCAAGCCAGACGATTCATATCGTCTAGTTTTGGACTACAGACACTTAGGGCCAGATGTAGGTAGCCAAATACCGGTCGGTAACGGCCGATTTCGGCCGTTACCGACCGGTATTTGGCTTTTGAGTTGTAGGTGGGTCTGAATTTACAGAATCGGTATATTTACCGATTCGGTAAATTTACCACTTCGGTATTTTACCGAATCGGTAAATATACCTATTCTGTAAATCCATATGTAGGTGACACTCCTAAGAGTGCCACAGGCCCTTAAGAGTCGGTATTTTACCACCCAATCCTATTGGGTGGTAAAATACCGAATTCAGGTGCGCATGCACATCTGTGCATGCACACCTGTGCAATGTGACACACAGGCATTCCCTTAGGGCATGTATGTGTGCCACATGGCACACATGCCTGTACTTGGGGTGCTAGAGGGTGTCAAAGTGACACCCCCTGCACCCTTGCAGGATTCGGTATTTACCGAATCTGTAAATACCGATTCGGTATTTCACATTGATTCCTATGGGCCTTGAAGCCCATAGGAATCAACGTGAAATACCGAATCGGTATTTACAGATTCGGTAAATACCGACTCTTACAGAATCGGTAATTTTTTATCTACATCTGCCTCCTTCCTATTTACCGACTCTTAAATACCGATTCGGTATGAGTCGGTATTTAGGAGTCGGTAAATAGGAATTACCTACATCTGGCCCTTAAGCTCCTGTTGCAAAACATTTTCAATACAAAACTCACACATTGCAGCACTAATGAATAACATCGTGCGCAAAAATATAAAACGACATTAGACCTCTCTAATGGATTCTTTTGTCAAAACATTGAAAGCAGGTATTTGACCGCGTTCTCAATAATGGGGTCGCAAAAACACTTCTGTCGACTCCCACAGGGATTCAAGAATAGCCCAGGATTATTCTCATCAAGGGTAACAGAGTTACTACAAATATATTATGGTGAGGCATTATCTTATGTCGATGACATCTATCTCACAGATGATGACCTGGAGACTCACTTGAAAAGAGTGAACACCATAATACTTGGGTTTGCAGCTGAGGGTTACAAATTCAACTTTAAAAAGTCACGAATTGCCCATCTAACTGTCCTGTTTTTAGGATATGAATTATCAAGTGAAGGCAAAAGTCTAGCAGATAACTTCTTAGAGAAGTGCACTGTACTCCAAGCACCAAAAACGCTGAAGAACTTACAATCAATACTAGGTTTCCTGAATTTCGGAAGAACATACATTCTAAATTATGCAGAGAGGGTTAAACCTCTCTATGAATTAATAAAACCTGATTTCAAACCAATTAATTGGACTCAGAAACACACAGAAATTTTAAGATCATTGCAAACAGACATGTTAGCTAAAACAAAATTACAAACTCGCGAAAACGTACGCAACCTTGTAATCCGAGTCATCCCAGGAAGTTGCGGATTCACGTAACTGACCTCTAATGAGGGAGAAACGGTACCTATAGCTTACAAATCACACTTGTACACACAAGCTGAAATGAAATTCAGTTCTACTGAAAAAATTCTAATAGCGGTTCAAACAGCTGTAGCAAAAGAAAGAGCCCAAGCCCAAGGCAGAAGGATAACTGTTTTAACAGCAGAATCAGCCCTTGAGGCATTAACAAGTCCGCGCAATTTAACTGCTGTGGCATTAGATCCAAAATGGATACAATGGGAAAATTCTCTTGCTACAGAATACGTGAAATACTATTTTGACCCGAAAATGAAAAAACTAGAAGATCTAGAATATGAAAAAGAATATCCTCTGCCAATCGAAATTCTGCCTCTCGAACAGTACACATGTGTAATCTACATGGACAGATTTGCACAACATTACGATGTAGAGAAAAAATCCTACAACACAGCATGCGCGATTGTTAAAGGTCGCTGGTGCTTTGGTAAATTCAGACCAATAGTCACCAAAACTGAATCACTGAGAAACTGTTCAGCTCAGCGAGCTTAAATCAGGTATTTAAAGATGGCGCTTGAAAATGCCGATCGCGAATTCCCCACACTGATAGTGTGCGATTCACATTTTTGAGTCAAAACTTATAATAATGACTTGCAGAACTGGGTTCAAAACGATTACAAAGATAACACAGGTGCCACAATAAAGCATAAAAAGCTTTGGGAACAAGTAGTTCTTTTGCAGAAAGAACTACAAAAGACTCACTTGATACATACACTGAGTCATCAACGTGATGGCATTCACGTTGCAGGGAATTGATTGGCTAACAAAGCCACAGCGGAAGCAGCTCAACCGGCTTCCGTAGCCACAATAAGCGTTCTAAAAAACACATAGACGGAGAAACCATGCTGGCGGTAAAAGCGTCTTTAAAAGGTGACTATTCAGCATTACCTCTGAACTACCACTCAGTAATACATACATAATTGATGCAAACTCTGTTCCTTTTGCTCAAATCCCTGGAGTGGGGGATAGAGTAATTCCAAACACGAACCGGAGAGTCTTCTTGACTGAAGCGGCACACATGGGATTGGGTTTAAGGCACCAAGAGATCGTGAAATCTCTTAAAGAATTACAATCAGAATACTGGTGGCCGGGGAAGAGCCTACAACATTACAAATTTGCAAAGCGCTGTCCAGACTGCAACAGAGATCGCAGTCGCGAACCGACCGGAGTATTGCCAGGACCCTTTTATTAGAAAGCATCAGGCTATCTATACGAAGAAAATACAGCAGGAGAAATGTGTCCCCATAATATTTAAGACTAGATTCACTTAAAATGTAGACATCAGCACTCGGCTGACGCCAGAACTGTTATACTAAGAATTGCGAGTCTTTATCGGCAAATACGCAATTGGCATGCTACATTCTGACCAAGGTCCTGCGTTTAGCTCTCGGGCTTACAAGGAGGCCATGGCCAGCCTGGGCATTGCATTGCGGTACTCTTCTCCATTCCATCCTGAGGGAAATTCGGTAGTGGAAAGGAAAAACCGGGACATAAAGCAATCTATAACGGCGAGGGTATTAGGTTCGGGTGATGGGTGGGTCTAACATTTAACAAGTGTCCAACGTAGTCTTAACAATCTGCCAAGAAATTCTCTAAAAGGTCTCACTCCATACGAACTATTGTTCGGTACTAGAATGCACATTCAGGATCTTGATTGTCACACTTCAGTGGTAGAAGAAAAATCCTTTGATATCAAAGACCCTTTGGCTGTTTTACAGGACTTAAATGAAAGAAGAAGAAACCTGAGTAACATAAAGTTAAAGCAACAGCCAACAGCCACTGAAGAAAAACCACCTGTCCTAGCAAGTCCTGTCTGGATTCCAAAGATTGGGGATCTGGTCAGAGAAAAGATCGCGGTGAAGAAGGAATCTGGGCCTTCTTACAGAAAAGCAGTACCTGTCTTAGCTGTCAGCGGAATAAGATCAGTAGTACTACCGCCCCTTGCTGGTAAAAAGGAGAACCGAGTTGTATCCATCGACCTGGTAAAACCACAATCATGTGGCCAATAATAAGTAGTAGTCCCAGTGAACTCCCAGGAAATAGCAGAATACCAAAATTTGCTACAATCCAAGAGGTTCAAACTGAGAGACTAATCACATTTGATAAACCTGCAGTGAATAAAAAAGGACAATGCAACAAAGCAATGGAACTTGTGCCTCTTGAAACCCAAATTGCAACAGTTCGTCAAGAAACACCTGTCTACAACTATGTAGCCTCAGACTATGCTAATGAAACAAAGAAAGATCCAAAGACAATTGAAAATCCGGAAGCAATTCCAACAATTGACAGAACTGCATCTGGCTACTTCATCAATTTCGATAACTTTTCTGAAGATCCAAGCGAGCATGAAGAACCGCCAGCAACAAAAACTTTCAAAGAAAAAATGACTGAACTTATTCACCAACTAAAAGAAACATATCTGATTTCACCATGGATTGAATTTTGGATTGTGTTAGGTGTACTTTTCCTCCTGCTTTGGCTCATCATGGTTCTATGTTTGGGAAAATTAATTGATGGAAAATATAGTACAATGGACACAGCAAGTCAGAACATCAACTTGGTCTTAAAGCCTCACACATCCTCTCACATCGAGAAAAGAGAACTGTCATCAGTGAATATCACAGCCAATCCAATACCCGGGGGGGAGCATGGGACAGAACTGATTATGACATTTTTGGCCCGATTGAGCTCTTGAAATATCCACACCAGTTTAAGGTTTCCTTAAGTGACTTTGTGACACCAAGTACTTTCTCTGATGATTGGGACTTTGAAAACATTAATAATATGATGTCAGATTTAATATTGTCAGCTAAATTCACAGAACATGATTATTTGCAGGATTCATCAAATTATGAAGAGTTATATTGTTATAATCATTTTGGTGATCACTATTTGCATAAAACAGCTCAGCCTTGAAATGTTTTAACTTATAACCAATGGGAACATTGTCCAACTCCACCAAAAGGCAGCTCGAAAACATTTTATGAGAAATTCCAATACTTCTCAGGGTTTAACAACACTGATCCAGAAACGTTTTATTTCAAAATGTTAAATAAGACAGGAATGAAAACAATGTTGACAAATACTAAATTGATATATTCTGAAAAAATGTATGACAAAATGTCTACATTTGGTTTAGAATTTTGGAAAAACAACATTGAAACAAAAACCATCTGGGGTACCAAAGATTGGCAGGTACAAGGCCTAGAAGCATTATTTAGGGCCTGCATAATCCCAGAACAAATGATATTTCTGAATGACACAATTCATCAAACTACTTGTCTTGGCCTACCTAAGATAAAAGACTTAAATAAACCGTCGATTCCAAAGCCAACACCTGACAGTAATAGCACTACAGATATCGAGATAGACGTATCCCATATTTTACACCAAAACAGAACACATCCTGATTGGAAAAAATGGTTGATCTGGCCCACAGACACAAATAACTGTCAAGATAGATTCCTGAACAAAACACAGGGGTTAAAAATGACCAGGCCAGACCCAAGATACTCCCAGAGACAACATCGAGGGATAGTTACAACATACAGTGTAGGGAAACTATGCCTTGAGTGGCTACAGAAATCCACACTGGCTGAAATTAAGCAACACTTGACTTTACTTAAATACGGTGCTGACTTGCGTGATTTCATACTGGGACCACGCAAACAGCGTCAAAAACGTTTCATATATGCCGGTATATACGCTGCTTACAACGAGGCTTGGAAAGTAACACAAATTGAAACAGCAGAAAAAATACGAGATATTGATCGTATTAATTTGGAAAAATCACTTTCTATAGTGGACAATGGGTTAATGAGACTGTCCTCCAGAATATATTCACTGAACAGCATTGTATCATCTGCTATTGATATAATAGAGTAGGACTTGCTAATGTTACAACATGGTCAGTCCCAATTACATTCTATTGTACAGCTTGGCTGGACGTTGCAAAATATGCGTTCAGGCTACGTGCCATGGCGTTTAATCAACACAACGTCATTATTCTCAATCTTTAACCTTACTGATAAACAAATCAGTTTGGCACAAAAAGGAGCAGACTATACGATTCTGAGCATTGAAAAACCTGAGAGATTACCATTGACAATGTCAGAAAGACCTGTCATTGAATGGATAATACACAGGACAATCACAATTCCGATAACAACTTTCCAGTTTAAATATTGCCAAGAGTATATACCAGCAGGCCTGTATGAAAGGTTGGGTAAAGGATACATCAAATCAACCTGGGATTTACCTTACACACACAAATGTTACAGTGAAGGGAAAAAAGAGGTATTCCTTAGTGGAAAAAATTGTAAAAAATCACTAAGTGGTACACTTCTATGTCAAGGTATTAACTTGCATGGAGCCTGCGAAGGGTCTTTAAACAACCTTTCATGTCACCTGCATGGCACTCCTGCAAAACAGATAGAGCCATTTTTCAGACCGCTTTCCAACGGCAGCTACGTTCTAATAAGTGACCACACCTGTTGTGGAATGGTGCCAGGAAATCCCTATCTCGTAACCGTTAGCTCCAGGGTCATTTGCTGTATGCAAGTATTGTAACCATACAGCAATCCAGACATGGAGGCTGCGTTGTGGCCTTATTTGAATATCTCTTCTATTCGAATTGATACTTTAAGCAGAATGAAGTCTATTCTTTTACAGACAACTGTGCCTTTGACCTCTTCCAAAGAGACGTATGATCTGCAAGTTGCAAGGACAGCGGCATCAACAAATTGCCCTGTCCATTTTGTAGAAATGTTAAGTCAAATCTTAAACATGTCAGATACCAGTGGCATCGCACATGTATTTAAGACAGTTTTTTCGGGACTGTTAACACCCTTTGAAACCGATCTGGGCATCTTTCCGAATTTTGTCCATTCTGTCTTTGGCGGCCTACCTCTACTTTTGGGACTCGTAGCAGGAATTTTACTTTTGATCCTTCTGCTTCGATATGGCAAGCCAAGCCGCAGACAAGACTCCAGCAACAATGGGAGAAACGATCCTAGCTATACGCTACCGGGACCGCATCACTAAAGTCCTCGGATTAGCCCGACTAAGAGATCTGAATACGACCTGGTTTCTTTCATTTTCGAACTTGGTCGAACTTTCACCTGATGTTGTAGACCAATTTTTTTGCGAGTCTGTCTGATATGATGTTCTCTCCAGTCAACGAGAATAACTTTTAAAAACAATGAGCACACAGCGTTCCCTGAACTCTGAATTCGGCCTTCAGTTTTTGATAAACACAGCCACTGAAAACATTTGAAACTATTTTTCCCCTGAAAGCGAAATTATTATCTTTTTTCACTTCCAAAATATTTACCCTTTTTCTGGCACATGTACTCTGCTTAAAGTGGAACTATTCTTAGAGAACAGAGCTTCTCTTTTTAGGGTACTAGAGACAATATTTTACCTCAGCCTCTAGCATATGTACAGCATTTTGTATAAATATGTGATGAAATGGTCTCGACCTTCTTTTCTGTATTCAGAGCCATTTCATGTGTAATTTTCGCAATTCATTCAGCTGATATATATATGCACTTTAACTGAATGATACCACTGCTTGAAAAGCGTACAGTACCAATACTCATTTTCGTGTATTTACCATATACCATTTCAAATGCGATTTATGTATTTTGGGGTGGGTTGGAAAACACACATGCATCGTTATATGTTTACTATTGCTTAGTTTTAGTAATGATGGACATTAAATCGTGGAGTGGGTGTTGTATTTCTATCTAGGACCCAAATTCGATATTCCCGATTTATGCCCTTATATGGTTATAACAAACAATATCCTTATAAAGGCATTAGATTCTTATCCATATTTAGTAATAGCCCATGCAGTCCAAATACGGCAAGGCTACTCCCCTAGTCTCCTAGAAAGTACAACGCGTTCTTTAAACAAACCAAGCCTCCAGCAGCCCGGGAAATCCCCCTGCTTTTGTTTTGATTTGAACAAGAACTCCTGGAAAGAACTGTTAGTTCTTAGTGACGTCTTATGTCCAACCTTACTTCAAACCCGGCACCTTTCAGGTATAAATATACCAACGTTGCCTTAAGCAAACACACGGTGGTTTGGAGCAGAGCGGCTATCTACTTGCCCGAGAGCCCAGCTGATGCGAGAGCCCACGGAAGCTGCCCCTCCCTTCTGACGCACTGAGAAAGACGCTGTCTTTTTCTCCAGCCGAGAAAATCCAGCTCCGGTGTTTCCAGCCACCCTTGCGGGTTGCTGGGAGATCGAGTCCTGAAGAGAGAGATACAAGACCTCCTACATTCTATTACCAAGGTACGGGGCTGACTAAACTCTTAAGAGAATTCTTGATTCAGATTCTTGGCAAAACCAACTTAACTTAAACTACTACTTACTTACTCCTTCCCACGTATTAGGCTTAGGTCAGGTAGGCCGGGGTAGGCGTATTTAGAAGCACCAGTTGAGTACGTTAGTCAATGTTTTTATGTATGTATATATTTTATCCATTTTAAAGTATCATATGGCTAAGAAACCATATCAATGCTTTTACAGTATTATTTCATAATACTACTTTTACTGTACGCACTTTACTTCATGTTAAGTATTGCAATTGTGGCAATTCATTTCTCTTGCATGAGAAAGAAGACTGCTCAATAAATAACACCTTTTATTGAAAACGCCCGTCTCTCTATTTCTCTGCACTCTGGTGAAACTAAGTATGCACGATTGACTGAGTAAAATAGCTGTCTATTGTTTTTACACGACTCTAGAGATACACTCTTATTCTGAGGGAGCAAAGTTGTCATGTTATATGGTTGTCAGAAGCTAATTCCTTCTTGTCTAAGTCTGGAGAGTTAACTCTTTCCTGAACATTCGAGAAAGTTTCTAGTGACTCTGAGCTAGCTGGCAAAACTAATTAAGTCTAATATAGTCAGTAGAGACCTAGTCGACCTCAGTCCTACGTCTACACTGCTGTTTATATTATTCCAATGCGCAGAGCCTATTGGGAATATAGGAATTACACTACAATAGGATTGAGCATTTGAAAAGCTTATGCTTAGCTTGTGGTGTTTATTACAATTCGGTGATGTGTGTGTTGGAGATCTTTTGAATGTAGTGTGAATGTGGAGCTTAGTGTGGAAAAGTTAGAGTTATTACTCACAGAGAAGGGGAGAGGGTCAAAAAAACTCAACTACCCCGAACCCCCTAATGTAACATAACACCAAGAGGGGTAGAGAGAAGAAAAGAAACTAGAGTGATGGACATGTAGTGGCACAAATTGTGTATTTGATAACTGCCCTCACTCACACACAAATGTGTGTGACATGCTTCATCATCAGGTCTGCTTACAAAACATCCTGGCGTAGCCAAGCCCAGGATGGAGCATAGGGAGGGGGAAGACAAACAACATAAAAGAGAAAAACAATAGTGCCAGGGTGCGTGTTAACCAGTGACTGGGTACTGTGATAGTAGCCAAGAAGGTGCTTAAAACTGGCTCATGGGTGCCCTTTCCAAACCCTTTATTCATGGGCCCCACGGCCAGGATTAAAATAGTGAAGAATGGGTGTATTTATAGAGAATATCAGGTTCCCAAAAACACCCCTCCTTAAACTGCCAGTGTCAACATTTTTCGACCGTCTTACTGTGCCCCCGAACCGGGTCACGCCGGTCTTCCTCAGGACTTCTACCAGTCCCAGTCTAATTCCCCCACCATACCTTACTCAGGTTTATTTGATGGGATAAAAGGACCAAAATTGATCCAAAATGAGTGGAGGTAATTCCCACCAACACGGGATACAAATACGGGTTCATCAAGATGGTGAACCTGAAATGGCGGAGGGCAGGGAGAACCCCTAAGAACACAACTGTTCCGAAGGGGATTCACACCAGTTGTGCCTGCCGCAACACCACCGCGTAGTGTGGAAAGTTAGATTTATCAGGTCTGATGTGGCCTAAGATCCTGGGATGATATTAAAAAAGTGTAGAAGACACTGTATTGTAATTGTCTGCTAAGCTTTTGTGGGGCTTGTTGTGAAACATCGTTGACAGCCCAATCAAGATAGGGAAATTTATCTTGTGTGTGAAAATGAGGTGTTTTTAGTGTGGTGAACCCTTTTGTACAGGGGGAACTATACTAATGAGGGTGATTCCTCGTAGTTCAATGTTTCATTTGCGTGTGTGTTGGAGTAGGTCGGAAAATGTTATTCCGAATAATTTCTTGTATGATTGAATACTGTTGGTTTCTTAAGCAGAGCAGACAAAGTAATGTGTTGCAATTGCTTTACATTTGCTTGCATGCGTATTGCTGAAGAGTGCATTCATAAACATTATAAGGGAGGGAGAACTGCTGCCAGCAGTGAGGCTGAAGTCACTGTGTGTTGCGCCGATATTGGTCAATTGGTGTTAAGCCACGCTGTGATTGGTTGTCTATGTCACAGAGTGCCGCTCTAGTATTGGGGGTTGATTCTAAATAAAGATTGTGAGTTAACTATTATTTCTTGTTCTGAAACTAAATTCTATTAGGGAATATCAGCATTGTTACCTGAAAGTGAAATGTTTTATAGAACAGTGCAAGAGAAGACAGTGACAATTATCTGTCTACATAAGGGCCCTTATGTAGACAGATAATTGTCACTGTCTTCTCTTGCACTGTTATATTTTTTAATTAGGAGGCGTGTCCAGTCAGCAGAATAAAGTATTTAGAAGGAGGACATTCCATCCTATTTTAAACCACTTTCTTGTTCGTTGCACTATTTCTTCTTACTTTACCATCAAAAGATCAGTCATCATGGACGGTTTGTGTATTTGGTGGACCAAATCCTGATACAACAATAAGGTGCGGAGCTGAGTGTCCCACTGATCAGGGGACCAGCCTCATTTGCACATGGGTTTTGCCAAATGATAGGACTGATCATTGAGTCTAATTTGATGGAAACCCTTTACAATCTGTTGTGGATTAATCAGCCATTTTACGAATAATCGATGATGTACCGGTCTCCTCTATGCATGTAGTGTTAGCCTTTTTTCCTTCTTTATCCTTATTAATACGTTATGTGTGTGCGATAAAGATATTTTGAGATCTTGTTGACTCAGTATCGACAGTGTAGCCTCTCAATTTGGCTGTTAGACCCCCTGTGTTTCGTGTGTTATACATTCAGTTGGTGCTGGGGATAAAATCAGGTGTGGGTCTTTAAAATATATATCCCTTGGACCCTATTTTAAATGGTTTTGTTTAATCCAAGTAGCTGTACTAGCCAGTTGGTGAAGAACTTCAACTGGTTTGCAACTACATATTGAATCTTCCAAAAGAATTTACATACTTTTGAGAAATTGTATCTACGGTTTCTCGCAATATATGTGTGTCCTTTTGGTGTCTTTTTAAAGATAAAAATACAGTATTTTTATGAGTCAGTGTCTGATTTTTATTGCATTTTGTTTCTTACTTAAAAAAAAATATACGTTGAATGGCAAACTGTTAGGAGATGCAAAAACCAACCATCATGGAGGTGTATTTCAGTATAGCACACAGCACAGGGTAACATACTCAGTGACCAAGCTTTTCAAAGTTCCAGGAAGTATTTGCCCAGCCTCCCCCAAAACGAACCAGCTCTTTTACCCAATTCTCACCCTCCTGCCTTAACTGGTTCCTTTCTAGGACAAATGATAATACAGGATAACCGTGTGGCAAATATTAAGCTATGGACTGCTTTTTTGCAAACTAAGCAGCATGACAAACTCAGGGCTACTGTAGTGTTGAAGACATCATAAGTAACTTAGGATTGAGTAGACCCCCCAGAGGAAAATTCCAGTAGAGTGCTATAACTGTTAATGAGCTTTTAGGAGAGATATGCATATTCATTATTCAATTTTGAAACATGGTCGGCCAATGGAGCCCAGTATTGGGATATAGGGTATTTTTGCAAGCCAGCTCTCTCTTCCCTATATACAAGAAAACATTTGTATATTAGCCAGGGGTGGTTGTCACTCCCCAGGACTGAACCATTACCGTATTGTAATGTGGCACCTCGCCAACAGGAGAGCCAAGTCAATACATTTCGTTCAAGCACTGTCTGAATCAGAGCAAGGAATAACGCCCAACATAAACGTCTCAAAAGAAGTAGTCAGACAAAGTCCAGTGGCTTTATACAGTACTGAAACCACTCAATCCCAATAAGCCCTCAGCAGTTCGCACAACCATAGCAGGTGTGGGAGGTCAGCATCAGAGGGGCAAACTGAGGTGGAAACTGGATATAGCTTAGACAGGCGGAGGGTGAGATAGACCCTGTCGAGGATATTGAATTGAATATATTTAAAGAGTGAGTTTTGAGAGACTGTGTGGGGGTAGGATAAGACTCAGTGGCATTCTGAATCATGTAGTGGGCAGCCTATATCGTGTTCCCATTTCTCTTGAAGGGGAGTTCTGGTATGATCCCCCTGTTGGAGGTGAGCGTGGTATAGCCAGTGGACTAACAGTGTACTTTCTCCTAATGTAAAAAGCGCTTGCATACCCGCGTTTGTAGGGAGTTCCATGTCTGACCATAAATATCCTTCTCAACACTTGTTTGAGTTGAGCTTAAGTGAGAAACTGGCTGGGGATCATAGAGTCTGTTCGGAATGCATCAAATGAGAGCAATTCCTCATTAGAAAATAATGCAGAAAGGGTGGCAATTCTCTGTGCAGCTCATTCTACCAAATGAGGTAGGTGGATAGAGTTAATGAAAGTTGCTACCCCTGACAAGGGCATCGCCAAGGCATGAAGAGATCTAAATTTGTGGAGGGCCCATGAGCTTCGAAGACAATATAGGGCTATGGAAAGCAGACCGGGAGCCCTAGGGATGGATGTGCCACTGTTGTGAGAGGGTAATAATATGTAAGGAGGTCAAGATTTGTCCGTCATCATGAACGCCAACCTCGATGAGAGAATGGTCTGCTATCCAGCTAGTCTGCTACTAAAGTTGGGCTGCAAGATAATATTGTTTGAAATCTGGTTGTTCCAAGCCAACAATATCCATGTGCCAAATAAACTCACCTAGCAACCTAGCATGGCATCCAGGTTGTGCAAAAGAACATGGGAAAGCTAGAAGGGGAGATACAAAAATAAATAAAGAGGTGGGAAAGAGATATAATTTTGATAAACGCTATCCAGCCAATAACGGACAGTGGTAATATATCCCAGAATGTGACTTGTGTCTTCAGAGATCTAATGGCCTTTCCCATGCTACTGTTCCATAGATCAAATAGTGAATTATACACATTGATTCCAAAGTATTTAAATGCTGCAGGGTCCCATGTAAACCAGGAGTCTAGGGGGAAAAAAGAAGGGAGGGCATATCCAGCGTTAAGAGGGAAAATGTATAACTTGGACCAATTAACTTCCAGTCCAGAAATCCCTTTGAACTCTGAGAAGACATGGACTAAATGAGATAGGTCTGATCGAGTATCACGGATTTAAAGAAGCGTATCATCTGCATAAAGTGATATTGCATGGAGAGGTGTCCCCAGTGGAATACCCCAGTATGCACCTTGTGTTCTCTACTAAAGTGCCAGAGGTTCCATTGCTATTGTCAAGAGCAGAGGTGAGAGGGAACCCCTGGTGCATACCTCTACCTATAGAAAAGGAGTGGTAAAGAGAACAATGGTCCTAGACAGGAGTATTCTCTTATAATCAATGGGAGAGAATTAGCACAGCTTCACAAAGAGATTAAATCATCTGGAAAGAAGAGTATATATTACATACGCACATTCCACACTGGTGGGTTATTTTTAATGGAAAATGCACTATGGAAGCAGCTTAATTATTGCACATTAGTTTACTTCATGGAAAAAACCTATTCATCAAATGAAACAAATATAAACAAAAGAGCATAACAGCAGATGTGCAATGTTTTAAAGGTTACCACCAAGGAGGAAAAAGCAGATGAGAATTGGTGCTCATGTGAAAGAGAAAGGAAAGATGAAGATTATCAAAGACAATTATAAAACAGTGTTTTGAGACCATTGATATTTGAGGGATCTGGCTTAGAACCCCACTGTGGCCAGTACCCCTACTGTAATGGGCCTGCCTCAAACTTAGATTTACAACACACTTTTTGATGATTATTTCTTAATCAAAAATACATAATGGAATTTCATCACATTGTTCATTGATTACTCATTGTTTGTAATGCACTTCGGAATTTTACCTGTGAATTGGAGATAGAGGGTATGCGGGGTTACATATAGAGTGCAGGTTCCATTGGTGGATGTCGACGTTTTGACCCTGGTGCAAAAGGGTGGGTGTACTCCTCTGTTACGGGTCTTCCTCAGGACAGGAAGATGGGGACCTCTGGAAACCGTGTCAGATATGAAGTCCATAGGAAATAGGTGATCCGAGCTGACTGGGGTGCATTCAAGGCAAGAATGTTAAGCCCAGCCATGCTGGGACCAAGGGAAATCAATCCCTGGTAGTCCTAATTGTCCGGTAAGTACATGAATACCTGTAACCTCACTAACACTGACTCAAGGGGGCATTCAATCCCAGTGGGAGGCTTGCTCGTAGCTTGTCTGCTCTCCGTCTTAGGTGTTCCGTGTATAGAAAAGGAGTGAGCTATATATTGCCCCATCTTGACCCTAGTGGGAGGAGCTGCATATAGAAGAACATCCATTTACTTCAGTCAGGGCACACACCCATCCTTTGCAGAACCTCTAGCATGTAATCCCATCAAAGGGAATTAAAGGCCTTTTCTAAATGTAGTGCCACTCAAACTGCTCTTGGAAAGTGATCTGCAGAGCCAGCCATAACATCCCAAATTCCACTTAAGCTATTCGAGGTGCTACAATCAAGAATGGACCCAGTTTGGTTGGGGTGAATCAAGGGGGTGGGGTGTGGAAGTAGTCAATCGGACAGTAGTTTGGTAATAATCTGAAAGTCAACATTAAATATCAATATTAGATGGTAGAAGGCCACTTCTGTTGCAATTTTGTGGGGTTTGAGCATTGTGGAAATGTTGGATTCGTTCAAGGAGTCAGAGAAGCATCTCTTATCCAGGAAGGTAGTACAGAGCTGGAGGAGTTTAGGCATTAACTGAGGAGCAAAGAGGGTATAGAATCTGGAAGGAATACGATCCAAACTGGGAGATTTGCCATGAGGAAGTTCAATTAAAACTGCTTTAAGCTCCAGTAGTTAGTGTGGGAGTTCAAGACTTTCCCTGCCTATGGGAGACAGTACGGGTAGTAGGAGTTGATGAAGTAAAGAAATACTTGGTTTGGAAGAGTGACCTGTGGGACGTGCATATAGCTTTTAGTAATTAACACAAAAGGCTTAATTAATGGTTGACCGAGATGTCAGTAGTTCACCAGATGGGAGAGACAGTTGGAGTGGCATTCTGCGGGCTCATATTAGCTCAGTAAGCCAAAAGCCTACTTGCTCTGTCTCCATCCTCATGGGTCTTAGCCCAGTAAGCATTGGAATCAAAGCCGTGGAGCCTTTCCATAGCATCCGAAAGAATGTATCTAAGGTGTGTGATGTGCCGGCTCAGGCTGGGATGGCAGTAGTTGTTCAAAAGAGAGTAGTGAGGTTTCTAGGTATGTTAGCTCGTCAGTGAGTACTCTACGTATCACGACCTCTGATTTGATGCAGACTCAATGCACAACCACCTTAAAAGCCTCCCATTCCATCAATGGAAATGAGACAGTGCTGTCCTTGTTGGGAAAAATAATTGAATTTGGTCACCCAGGGATTAAAAAAACACCTTGTCATCTAACAATGATGGTTGTAAATGCCAGATTGGATAAGCGTTAATCACCTTCCCTAGATTAGTCCACACCATTAAGGCTTATAGTCAAAGTGTGACCTGATCAAATAAGTGATAGATGTCACCCTTGGGTGAATGCCAGTGGTGCCTATGTACCAATCTATCGTAGAGTGACTGCAATGGACTGGGAAATAGTAGAAGTAGTCTCTACGGGACAGAAACTTTGTTCGCCATATATCACTTAAGTGCCGCGAGTCAGGCCATGCACAGAGAATTTTGACACTGGGATGGGAGGGGATTTTGTTAGCAGGGGTATAGATCGCTCTAGGGAAGTGTCTAGTATGCAATTTAAGTCACCTCTAACACCCAGGGGATCTCAGCCCAATTAGGTGAGATCAGATAAAGAGACCCAGAAACTAGGTTGAGCAAAGTGTGGGGTGTAAATGACTAAGTACGGGGGGTATCTAATCGGTCAGAACGAAAGGAGAGTACCGACTCTGTCTGTGGCCCCCTCTCTCTCAGGGACTGCACCTCTTTCAATCCAGGAGTAGGGACTTCCTTAGTCAACTGTTTGAGGGGCTCGAGGTCTGAGGGGTGCTCTCCTGGTCGATTTTGAGTGAGTGCAGCGTTTTGCGTATTTTTTGCCCCCACTGAACCCGTGGCCACCCCCACTTCCGGGGCTGTTGCATGTGCAATTGAATCGTCTTCCCCTAACTTGGCTGCATGTTGCCTGTTGGGACACACTGCCCTGTGGCCCGGATGTCTCCCTCGACGATCAGGCGTGTGAGCAGCGACTTTCTCTGGTTTTCTGCCCTCTTGACCCCGTGGATGCTGGTGGATCTGCAGTTTTCCTGCTTGCTGTGCTGGAGAGTTTGTGGGACTGAGCTTGGGGTCCTCCGTCCTGGTGGTACCGACCGGCTGCAGGGTATGCTACTCGCAGGCGGTTTATGTCCTGAGGTCGCTAGCCCATCTCACTTCATGTCGACCCACCTCTGGACGCCCTCCATCTCAGCGATGGCGAGCATTCTATGGATCTTCGCATGTAACCTGGCTTCCGACTCGCCCAGTAACCTAGTTTTGCGCCTTGTGGTGGACTCTCCAGTCTTGAGCACGGCAGATATCTTGTCGGTGGGGATGGATTGGTTCGTGACAGCCATTTTGTCTCCATCTACTGTTCCTACCTGCACCCTGGTATCTCCTACTCTATGAAGATTGCTGGCCATTGATGCTGCACTGCCGTGATCCAGACCTTGTCAAGACTCTACCCACATGACCTGTTTGGGACCCTGTTATTCTTTTAATTTCAGGTTTGAAGGAATCTTTTTGAATTAATACCTTCTTCAGCCACTTTCCCCTTCCCCCTCCACCCCTTTGTTCATCGTTTTCCTGCTTTTTATTTTACCACTGCATTACTATTGTCCTTGATATATTCTTTTTTCGAGGCATATATATATTGTAACTTCTATGTAAAGCCCTCCGATACCCCTGGGTCTAGCCAGCGCTATATAAAACTCTGCAAATAAATAAATAACCAACCCGTGATAGTACATAATGGCCATCCACATCTATTCTGGTGGCCTCAACTTCAAACAGACTCCAGCTTTAATCCAGAGCACCACTCCTCTGATGAACACAGAAAAGCTAGTTCAGAAGACTTGGCCTTGCCATACAGGGCAGAGTTTGGAGGGCCCAGTGGCAAACAGATGGGTTACTTGTAAAGTAGCAATATGTATATTCCATCTGAGCAAGGAGGAGCAGATTTTATGGCTCCTGTGAGGTGAGGTCCTCCCCTTGATGATCCAGGTTAGTAAGTTGACGCGAATGGCAAATGACATATGTGAAGGGTTTTTATACCCTATAGAGAGTTCAGAGCAAACTGTAGCAAGGTTGGTCGAGTCGAGATCGCCAATGTTGCGAGGGTAGTTTGGCTGCCCATGGTGAGTGGAATAATAGTAGAAAGCAAACCCTTAACAAAACAAAACCCTCAACCAAAACTCAGGGCCCAGCCCAAAAAAGAACCCCACAAAGGTAAGTCCCTTGGCTTGGCCTTAGCTGAGGGTGGCATGTTTAAAGGGGAGAGGGTCATCAGGTCTGCAGACCCACTGAATGAATGAAGTTAAACCAAGATAAGCACGTATGTTTTATAGTAAAGAAAGTAACATTTGCCGCTGGGTGCTATGAAGAGGAAAAGGTGGTGAGTGAATGTTTGCTACATCCCAAAAGTCAAGGTTACAGGGCAAGGTAGCTTCAAGTTCGTCTCCACTGGGAGTGGGGGAGCTAGACATCTCCTGATCCAGGAATGCACTATTGCAGCAAGGGTAGCAAAGGGGACATGCTACAGGAGTTAATCAGTTGTTTGCAACCTTAACCACTGGGGCATCTAGGTACTGCAGATCAAGATCAAAAGCTCCCAAATAAGCATCATCACAGGATATACTAGAGCTTGAGATAGATAGGGTAGCGGATAAGATGCTAGCACCTCAACAGCTCGACTTTGTTCATGCCCGGCCTGAGGGGGGTGAAGTCCTCTATGATGTTGCAGAGATCTCTGATAGAGAAGGTGGGAGCGGTATAGAGGACAGTGGGGGACCCTACTGGGAATTCAGTCAATTCCATGCAGATTTCCGGTCTGTGGAAAAAATTATATTTGACCAACAGTGATCCGCACTTTGGTGGGAAAAAGCAGGGCATATTTGTACTCCAGGGAGCGTAGTCTTCTTCAATTGCATAAATGAACTGTGTTTGTGCTGGACAGAAGGAGCATAGAGTGTAAAGGCGTGGAGTGATTGATTTGATTTAATTTTGAAATTTGTAGAGCACAGCAATCACACGAGGGCATCAAGGTGCTGAAGAGTGTAGTGGCATGTCATATAGGCGAGTGAAGTATTGCAGAGTGGAGCGACTTACAGATGAGTGGCATATCGTGGAGTGGCTTGTCATACATGGAGTAGAGTGGAGTGGCATACAGTAGAGTGGAGGGTTGTAAAGTAGAGAAGAATGGAGTGGCATAAAGTAGAGTAGAGTGGTGAAGAGTGCTGTTGAGAAGAGTGAAGTCAAGTGTAGTGTCATCAAGTGGAATATCATCAAGTAGAGTGGTGGAGAGTGGGATCGAAAATAGTGTTGTAGAGTGTAGTGTCGTACAGTGGAATCGCATAGAGTGGCATATAGTCTAGTGGCATAGAAAGGAGTAGAGTGTAGTACAGTGGAGTAGTGTGTCATACAGTAGGATGTCGTAAAGGATCCTCTAGGTAGATCACCCTTACGAGACAAGGTTTTAGTAAACAGATTTTTACATAGCAAATCCTTTAATGATTTGATTTTTTAAATGTAAGTTTGGGAGGATTATTTAAATATTTTGAAATGATCTCATCTGTATGTCAGCTGTTTTCTTTTTAGGTTGTGGGTCATTATGAATCTGATCTTGTTAGATTTATCTTTCTCTCTTTCTGCCCTTTCATTAAAATGTCTTATCTTGTGAATTTTTTCTATCTTTGTTACCACCTTCTGTATTGTATTGACAATATAGCCTCTCTAGGAATTTGTTAATCATGATTTCTTTTTCTTATTGTAAGCTTTTGTAGGCTGTAATTCTTTTTTGCCCTTAACAATTCACCAAAGGGGATACTTTGAATAAGATTTTTGGAATGATTACTAGAGGTATGTAAATGGCTGGTACCTGCCATTTTTGACCTCTATAATTTGGTCTCAAGGTTTTCATTTTTTACATTCATCTTCAAGGCAAGGAATTCAATTGAATATTTGTCTATGTGGCTGATTATAATTAGATTACAATTATTGTCATTCAATATTCTTACAAAATCAACAGCCTGTTTTAGTTCACCCTGCCAGATAACAAAGATGTCATTTATATAGCGCACCCAGAACACTATGTGGTTTGCCGATACTAATTAATAGTGAAGACAATACCAAATTGATACAAGACTGATCTTGAAAATGTAACCGAAATGTGGGGTAGCCTACCAGAAGACCAAAGGGTGGCCACAATAGTAGCCATCCCAGAAGCAAGGGAAACCCACGGAGTGCTGCTCCTCCTATAGGCCAATATTGCTGCTAAACACTGAAGCAAAGATCTTGGCAAAGATAACAACCACCAGATTGGCTGGGGTAATAACAAACCTTAAACACCCAGATCAGTCAGGCTTTATGTCTAAGCGAAGCATAAGACTAAATCTCAGGAGACAATATGGGGCGATGAATGCAGCAAAGCTCTAACCAGACGAAAGTGTAATACTACTATTGCTAGACACCCAACTGGCGTCTGAAAGCATAGAGTGGGATCATTTGTTTGCGGTGCTTGAGTGCCTAGGCTTTGGCCCCGAAGTGCAGGCTGGGATCAAGCTACTACACACGGATCCAAGGGATAGAATATGAGTCAATGGCACAGAGTAACGGCAAGAGAAGCTTGGAAAGGGTACAAGGCAGGGATGTACACGCTTTCCTATGTTGTTTGCGATGGCCCTAGAGTCACTGGCAGAGTGGGTTAGAGGAGACCCGATTATACGCGGCATTATGATAAGGGAGGAGTGGGAGGAGAGGATCTTGTTCTATGCAGACAACATACTCATATATGCTACTAGGCTTTGCTCAATGGTGCACAGAATACTGCACATATTCCAATTGTTTGGGTGTTATTCAGGTTACTGAATAAACCGGAGCAAGTCCCTAATATTTGTACTGGCAGGAGGGGTACCAACCTTATCAACAGCAGGTAGTGCATTTCTGATTAAAAACAAATTTAAATACCTGGGAATGATTTCAAATACAAAAAGCGAGTTCAGAGAAGACAATTTGACTCCTCAACTACATAAGTTGTGAAGAGATGTGGCACATTGGAGGAAACTACCACTCATTGATGGGCACTTTTCTCCATATGATATGGAGATGTCCCGTGCTGCAGAGATTCTGGGCAGGGAAGGCAAAAGTGCTGTCCAGGGTAGTGGAACAGACCGTCCCGATGGAGGCCAAATGGTGCAGATTAACGGTAACAGCTGGAAAGGAATGGTCATGATACACGAAAATATGGTTGATGCTAGTTGATATGGTGGCAAAGGGAAACATAGCAGGCTATGAGGGTCATCGCAATTGCCAATGGTAAAGGAATAGGAGCAGGATTTAGATTGGTGCTGCGCTGCAGCAAAAGTAATCTACCAGGGGCGAGGATTCCCTGGCAAATGGGATAAAATGTGGGGGAACTGGGCGAAGTACAAAGACCTGTCAATATAAGAGGGGAAGAAGTCCAAAGGGGTGAGGATAGCATTGTGCCTACAGTTACAACAGGTGCTTGGGACGCTAACTGGATACTCAGGAAAAATGTACAACCATCTATGGGATTAGACAAGATACAAGGGGATGCAGGGGAGGAGGGATCATACTGACACGCATTGTAATATATTGCTATGCATTGTTCAGTTAATGAATAATAAGATAAAAGAAATGTAACTGAATAGTGATGAATGTCTGTTCAAAAACCCTCATTAGAATATGTTACAAAAACAATACCAAATCATATCTATTAAAATTTCATTATAAAGCAGGAAGAAAATGGAACGTGCTCTTACAAAGTTACAACATGCTGCTATTCCTGAATCATTCAGGATACAAGTGTACAAGCGGTTTACATTAAGGCTCATTAGATAGTAATCATCTTCCTATACTAAGCCTTCAATGATCCTCAAGAAGTCATTGCTATCTTTTATATATGAGGGTAGAGTTTCCACAAATGGAATAAGAAAAAAGTCCTCATAATGTGATGTGTTTTCTAAGAGACATCCAATAGAGAAGACTATGGGTCTACCTGCAGGGTTAGCAATGTCTTTATGTAGTTTAGGTCGGAAGTAAAGAACTGGGATATTATGATGAGAAGGCCTGGGTGGAGCTTGTGGAGTTATGTGGAACTTAGCAAAGTGACAAAACCCCCCACATTTTTGTCACTTCACTTTGCGCTGATATTTTTGATTTGTCTCGTGCTGTAAAATCAGCACAGGCAGCATCACATGTAGTTCAAAGCACTGCTTCTTTCTGCCACTCGAGTTGAAGTTCTACTTGAGCAGCAGCTTCCTCCATGCAAACAGAAGGTTTCTCAATGTGAGCTGTAGTGACTATCTGTGACCGCCCGCATTGAGAAATCTTGCTGGAAAGTCGGCTTGCATTGCATTTTCCTCACTCATGCTCACCAACTTACCGTTGGTGAGTTCGAGCAAGGAAAAAAGATGGAACTCCCAAGAGTTCACTTCCTGGCCTAATGATTAGTAAATTTGAGTTATTGGTACTCTTACCATTCAATAAGACATTGCTCACGCCAATTGATCAGCTAGATCATTGAATGTTAACAGCTCATACATTTGTATCTCGCATGATTTAGGAATAGGAATAGCAGCATGGCATCACTTTCTAAGAGCACATTTCCTTTCCTTCCTAATTCATACTGAAATGATAATAGATGTGATAGGGTATTATGTCAATTTCTTTTTTTTTTATGGGAATCTGCATCGGCAAACCCAGGGCACGGTGATGGGGACCTATTTGGCCCACACCTATGAGGGTTTGGCCTTAGGCTGAGGAAAGGAGAGGTTGTCAAAAATATCCATCTCCTTGACGACAATGCAGTGCACTGGCCAATGGCGCTTCGCGCTAGCGCGTAGGTTCGGGTGATGCTCCTCCCCATGTTTGATGGCGGCCGTTGAGGTCTGGTGTGCTGCGGCTTGAGAAGACACTAAGGAGCTGCGGGCGAGCTGTGGGCGGAAAAACTTTATTGAGCGCGGTCCTGGCTATCCCGTGGCACCCCCACGGCTATTTGGGTGTGATTCTGGCTGCAGAGGCGGTGATATTGTGTGGCGTGGAGGTCAGCTCTGGTTCTGGTTCTGGATTCCACGACGAGAACCGAGGTTTTCTCCACTTCTTTTCCGGTTTGAGGACAGCGGCAAAGTCAGCGTTTCTGCTTGCAGGCAGACTAACAAGAGAAATGCGGCTCAAACAAGAAGGCTGAGCTGTGAGCACTACGGGAGAATGCCACATGAGTGCTACAGGAGAAGTTCACCAAGTCTAAAATTTAAAGTGAATTGTGTAAAGCCTGAAATAGTGAATACGATGGGGGAGTCTGCTGACAACCAGTGTCTGCATAAGATTTCACTCAGGAGATGAGAGCTAGGCAGGGGTGTTAATTATTAGAGCTTTGATGTGAAGTATATTCGGGACTGCTGATTAAAAATACTTGTTTAGGAAAAACAGAGATTTTTGGAATCATACTGGGAGGAGTTGGGAGTCTATCAGAAACAAAAAACAAATAATGTGCTAATATTAAAAAATTGTCTACAGAAGGAGTAGGTGGAGCAGGAGGCTGGGAAAATAGGATTAAACTCCTCTATGTGAAGGAAGTAGAAATCTTAAGACTACAGAGCTTAAGCCAATAAGCTTAATTCAATAAGCGACATTATGAGGAAACTGCTTAGGCTGGCGGCGGATGCAGCAGCAAAAGCAGACGTCATGATTGCCGCAATAAATAAAGTACACTCAGCGAAAGCTAAACTAAATCAGTCTAAGAGGAGTAATAAATTAGATCAGGCTGAGTCCTCTTTCAGCTCTCAAAGTTCGGGAATTGAGGATTCCCCTTTAAAAGAGACAAGATCAGTGGCGCCTGTAGCAGTTGCTCCTAAGGATCCAAATTTTCAGTTAGGGATTTCTGATGTGCGGCCAAATCCAGAGCTGAAAAATACCAGAGACCTTCCTCTTTTTATGAAGAAGAGTGTACCTCCGTTTGCTTTGTTTGGTAAACCGAGAAACAATGCTCTTTGGCATGATGCTGTGGGGGGCACAGGATTCAACAGCAGGTGCCTCTCCAGTGGAATCAGTACCTTCTTTGGAGCCTCATTCTTCATCCTCAATGCTTCCTTCTCTAGGGGGCTACCCCCTACCGGTACAGGTACAGGTTCCAGCCCTAGGCCCCTTGACTCTAATTCTACTTAATGCTGCGACTCTGGCAATGGCCACTGCAACCCCACTCCCTCAGTCTCCGCCCTCTCTTCACCATACCAGCTCTAATGTTCTTCAAATGCAACCAAATGACACCACTGCGGGCCAGGTTCAGGGGCAGTCAGATAAGCAAGGTCAGGAACCCCCCGTAGAACAGTTAATGCTCTCAGCTCTCCCAGAGGCCCAAACCTTGCCAGAAAGTAGCTCTATTATATTAGATGCCAGGGCCTATCAGGATAATGACGGACACAAACAAGAGCCTGTCTTTGTATTTCAGAATGAAAAGGCGGTCATATGCCAGATGGATATTAAAACCATGTTAAATATGATTCTTGAAGAAATCAGAGATATGAAGAAAACTCACCAGTTAGAAATATTATCAATTCAACAACGTTTGGGAAAAATAGAGGAAGCAGTTGCTAGTCTTCCGGGTCGTCTCCATGAGGCTGAGTCAAGGATCTCCTCCCTTGAGGACCAAATGATTGGTGTTCTTCAACAAGTGGATTCAGTGTCCCGTAAAAAAATTATCATGGAGAACAAGATTGAGGAATTTGAGGATTTTTCCCGCCGCTCTAATCTTTGGATAGTTGGCGTTCCGGAACGGCTTGAAGGGGGTGATACTCTCAAGTGGGTCGATACATTTATAAAGAAGAAAGTGCTACCTGATTTCTCGGGGGACTTAACATTAACTAGGGCTCATCGGGTCCCTGCCCAACTTCCTCCAAATGAAAAGTTCCCCCGCATGATACTGGTCAACATCGCAGATTATCGCCTAAAGGAAAAAGTTAAAACTACTGCAATTCAGTTGCAACAGTTTGAAACAGAAAATGAAGTAAAATGCTGAATATTTTCTGATATGTCGGCAGTGGCGGCCAAAAGACGAAAAGAGTTTGTGAAGTTACTCTACTTTTTTAAATCTCAAGGGGCGCAAGCTTCGATTGCACAATCAAAACTTAAAGTCCTCGTCCAAGGAATGTTTCATTTATTTACTCGTCCAGAAGAGGCGCAGGAGCTGCTTAAGACAATCTCTGCTGGAAGATAATTGACTGGTCGCTCTCTTTATGTTTTATTTTTTTTTAGAATTGTTTTTTCCGAATTTCTGATTTGATGACGTAAATGTTCGTAGAGTCTCCTGGATGCTAATGACAAGGGTAACTCGTCATGGAGTGCCCATTAATTTCAATGCAAATTACAGTAAAGTGCTACAGATAGCTTAGCATCCAAGTGGTTAAGGTTAGATTTTTTCCTTTGAGAGGGGGGGGAGATCACTTTGTGGTGCGATATCAGGGCACCAGCATATGTTTTTGGGGGTGGAGTATGTGGTTAAGGGGAATAGACATATTTCCTACAGGGTGGAGTTTTTTTTTAGGGTGGGTTAGGGTGGTCAGGGGTAGCTGGAAAAATTAGCAGGTGCTATAAGGAAGGTGCTAAATGGTGCAGGAATCAATTTAGAATAAAATTGCAGTACGTTGAGTTTTTGATCTTTTTTTTAAATGTGATGGAATGAGTTCACCCAGTAATTGCCAAATTCTGTCAACATTAATGGAATTCTGAACAGACGTAAATATGGTGGGTTGATTAGGTGGCTTGTTACTTTAAAACCTCAAAATCTTTTGTTGCAGGAAACTCATTTAAAATCTCATACCCCAAAATGTTATATTTCAGGAATGTTTTCAAGGGTATTTTTTGCTTCTGCAGATGTTGCAATGCAAGGGGTGGCTATATATTTATTCTCGGGAATTTGATTGGATGTTTCTTCAAGAGCAAAGGGCTCCACAGGGTAGGTGGATGTGGGTTCAGGTGTCTTTAAATGGCCAGCTTTTGAATTTTGTTAGTTATTATGGACCAATACTTGATGACGAATTTGCTTTTTGCACACTTTATAAACTTTTGATGGGGGTTTCAGGGCAAATTGTGCTTGTGGGCGATTTTACCTATATTCAGTATTTGAAAATGGACACTTCAAATAGAGGGAAAAAACCAATTGAAATCCAAAACGAAGAAGCTTTTTGACGCATCGGTAGATGATCTTCAGTTAGTAGATGCGTGGCATTTTTTTTTTTATCAAACCGTTCGTCAATATACCAGTTCTTCACGCCAACATCAAACTGCATCTCTCATTTATTTTTTTATTGCTGTCACACTCACTGATTTTTAGAGATGCAGATATTGGTAGCAACGCTTTCTCTGACCACTCTTATGTTAAAGCATGTATAGAAGTGAGCTCCTCTAAAAAGTGCAGGCCCAAGTGGCAGAGTGGACCGCCTTCTCCTGCAAGACCCAGTTTGCCTTGAGGAAGTTAGAGGTTGGATAAAAGATTATTTTTCTACCAATGAAGGGACTGCTGATAGGTTTTCTGTCTGGGGGGTTTTAAGGCTGCAGCCCATGGGCAGATGATTGCCGCCTCCGCTAAGAAAACCAAGGAACATTTAGATAAAATAGTACAGCTTCAGCAGTTGTTAATCCATGCTGCCAATCCGGTAGGCCCCTTAAATCGGACTCAGCTGGAACAGGCTAGGAAGGCTTTAAGAGATATTTTCATGTTGGAAGAAATAAATAGCTCCCAGCCTTATTGTCAGAAGGTCAATGAAGAAATTCAAATGGTGGGTAAGATGCTCGCCTGGTCAACTCGGGCTCGACAAGAATCTGCTTGTATTCTAAAAATAATAGACCCCCAGTCTAATACAGTAGTTACGGATAGAGCTGATATTCCTTGAATATTTCTCAATCACTTTCAACAAATTTATACTACTAATCACTTGCTCAATTTCGAGTTGATTAAGGAGTATTTTGCCTCACTTCAAATTCCTAAAATATCTCAGAATACAGCGACGATGCTGCAGATGAAAATTACAGAAGCTGAGATAGCGGCCTTTATTAAATCTTTGGCGGGAGCAAAAGCTTGTGGCGAGGATAGGTTCCTGAGTGAACTTTATAAATGTTTCGTGAAGGAATTGACCCCTTTTTTGGTAAAGTTATTTGATTATATTAAAGTGGGTGGGGCGGTGTCTCCTGAATTGAAAAAAGCAATAGTAGTTAGCTTTGTAAAAAAGGGGAAACCCTCTAATAATCTGAACTCTTACCGTCCAATCAGTTTATTGAACACCGAAATTTGGGCACAGGGGTTTACTTATGCAGCTAAGGAAGTGATTCATGGTGATCAAACGGGGTTTATTGCGGGCCGAATTATGTCGACTAATACCCGCCTTTTGATTCAAGCTCTTGATTTTTTTAGTATGAATAAGACTCCTGCCTGTATCATGATGGTAGATGCAGAAAAAGCTTTTGATTTAGTTAATTGGGATTCATTATTTTTTGCACTTTCTAGGTTCGGTTTATCACAATTAGTAGTAACTATGATTAAAAATATTTACCAGGGGCACAGGCTCAGATTATAGTCAATGGGGATCAAGCAGGGTTAATTAAGATAAACCGTGGGACCAGGCAAGGCCGTCCCTTATCACCTCTTCGGTTTACTTTTTTTATTGAACCCTTGCTATTAGATTACGAGCTAATAGGAACATTAGAGCCCCAATCTAAGGTATGGCAAAACTGAAACTTTTTGCTGATGACGCTATTTTGTATCTAAATCCAGAAAAGGTAAATTTACTGTCAACTTTGGCGGAGTTCAGGAAATTCGAACAAATAGGGGGTTGTAAAATTAATCCTTCCAAACTGAAATTTTAATGGTAAACTCTGGGCCGGCGTGCCTTCCAAAAGAGCTAAAACAACAAGTAAGAAAATCTGATCCCATTAGGTATTTGGGAATTTATGTCACGGCTCACTATGGGGAATTGGCTAAGAATAATTACGAAGCCACTAGTATTAAGATTCAGAATTTGCTGAATAAATGGTCCAATCTTCCTTTGACTTTGACAGGACGAGTGGCATTAATTAAGATGTCTATTCCACCTCTTGATTTTTTTTGTTTATAAATATTACGGTTAAGGTTTACGCTAGTTTTTTTAAAGGGATCGATGCATGATTAGATCATTTGTGTGGAATAAAAAGACTGCTAGAGTTAAGCTTTCAATTCTGCAATTAGATACCCAGTTGAGCGGGTTGGCACTTCCAAATATTTGTTTTAATTATGATGCATCACTTGTTTATGTGGCTTGTCTGTTGTCTAAACCTTACCAGTCCGATAATTTTTTCATCAGCAAGATGATCCAAGAGGCCGGAACTCAACTCCCCAATTTTTGAAAGACTACGAAACTCCCAAAGAGAACGCGATATAAAACATTATTATATTTTTCTAATCGACTGTGTATGGTTCTTAAACAAAAGGATCTCTTGGGGTACTTTTCTTTAAAATTAACCGAGTGTCGAGATTTAGGTTTCTATATTCATTCTACTCAATGGAAAAATGGAATGACTCGGGTTTAGGAGTTTTGAATCAATTGGGCATCCAGGGAAGGCTGATAACTTGGGAAGAATTTCAGGCTAGAAGTTCGGGCCCCAATAAACCTTCTTTTTCTGAATTTATCCAAATTATTAATTTCTTGAAAAAATATAATTTTATTTTTAACATCGAGATTGTATGGAGTAGGAAATTGGTAACGTTTATTGAATTATCAAGATGAATCTCCTTTGGTATTAAAGATGTTGGAGAAAGTCGAAGCTCATACACAATGTGTTTTTTCTTATCACGAGTGGCAAAAGATCTCATCTTTAGGTAAGAAGGTTTTGAGAGCCGCTAATTATAAAAGACTGGTACAAAAGGGGGTGGTAATGGACGGAGCATCTGAACCAATCAAACACTCACACCCAGTCAAAAGAACTGGGTTTAGTCCATCACCGTTCTTTAGCCCACTCTGCCACCCCAGTTCAGACATGGCTATATGCAAATCAGTCTGACCCTGTGCCTCATGGGAACAGTCCAGCCCGAACTGCCAAGCCATACCTTCCCTGGACCGGAAACAAGCTTCCGAGGACCGGTTTCTGGCATTACAGCCGTCTTCAGCCCGGCTTGCTTGAATCCAGTGGCAAAGTGAGCAAGGGACTCACGTCTGAGCATACCTTGCCACACTTATGGCGGCCAAAAGCGGTACAAAAGGGGGTGGTAATGGACGGAGCCTCTGAACCAATCAAACACTCACACCCAGTCAAAAGATCTGGGTTTTATCCATCACCATTCTTTAGCCCACTCTGCCACCCCAGTTCAGACATGGCTATATGCAAATCAGTCTGACCCTGTGCCTCATGGGAACAGTCCAGCCCGAACTGCCAAGCCATACCTTCCCTGGACCGGAAACAAGCTTCCGAGGACCGGTTTCTGGCATTACAGCCGTCTTCAGCCCGGCTTGCTTGAATCCAGTGGCAAAGTGAGCAAGGGACTCACGTCTGAGCATACCTTGCCACACTTATGGCGGCCAAAAGCGGTACAAAAGGGGGTGGTAATGGACGGAGCCTCTGAACCAATCAAACACTCACACCCAGTCAAAAGATCTGGGTTTTATCCATCACCATTCTTTAGCCCACTCTGCCACCCCAGTTCAGACATGGCTATATGCAAATCAGTCTGACTCTGTGCTTCATGGGAACAGTCCAGCCCGAACTGCCAAGCCATACCTTCCCTGGACCGGAAACAAGCTTCCGAGGACCGGTTTCTGGCATTACAGCCGTCTTCAGCCCGGCTTGCTTGAATCCAGTGGCAAAGTGAGCAAGGGACTCACGTCTGAGCATACCCTGCCACACTTATGGCGGCCAAAAGCGGTACAAAAGGGGGTGGTAATGGACAGAGCATCTGAACCAATCAAACACTCACACCCAGTCAAAAGATCTGGGTTTAATCCATCTTTGTTCTTTAGCCCACTCTGCCACCCCAGTTCAGACATGGCTATATGCAAATCAGTCTGACCCTGTGCCTCATGGGAACAGTCCAGCCCGAACTGCCAAGCCATACCTTCCCTGGACCGGAAACAAGCTTCCGAGGACCGGTTTCTGGCATTACAGCCGTCTTCAGCCCGGCTTGCTTGAATCCAGTGGCAAAGTGAGCAAGGGACTCACGTCTGAGCATACCCTGCCACCCTTATGGCGGCCAAAAGCGTTACAAAAGGGGGTGGTAATGGACGGAGCATCTGAACCAATCAAACACTCACACCCAGTCAAAAGATCTGGAACAGAATAATACATTCATTTTCAATAGACTGCACTACAAACAAATGCAGGGTTCGGCCATGGGTACTTGCTTCTCCCCCAGCTATGCGAACCTTCACATGGGCTGGTGGGAGGAGCAAGTGTCGAGGGTCTCGCAACACCAAGCCATAACAGAGAATGTAATCATTTACAACAGATACATAGATGACATATTCATTCTATGGAAGGGAACCAATGAGAGTGCTCTCAGATTCAGCCACTGAAATAAATAACAACAGTCTAAATCTCAGCTTTACTAGTACCATCAGTCCAGTATCCATCCAATTTCTAGACCTAGAACTGTTTGTGGCAAACAATAAAATACACTCCCGCACTTGCAGGAAACTCACAGCAGGCAATGCAATACTACACGCCCAAAGCTTCCACCCAACTAAACTGAAACAATCAATACCGTATGCTGAGTGTCTGAGAATGACCCGTAACTGTAGCAGGGTAGTGGATTTGCAAGAGTCAAAACAGGAACTTTTCACTAGACTCAAGAATAGGGGATACAACCAAGTCACAATGACTAACGCTGACAAAAAATGTGCATTAAAGAACAGGAAAGATATTCTGTTCCCTGAACAAAAAGAACATCAAACACATCGAACCAAAGCAAGCTCAGCCCACACCCCTAGGCTAATCACTTGTTACAATAGCTACCATGCCAACTTACGTAAAATCTTGAATAGACATTGGCCTCTGGTTCGAAACGACCCAGTTGTAGGTCCCCTGTGTGACAAAAGTCCCACTATCACATTTAGGAAGGCTAAGTCCATGCGAAGTGAGTTAGTGTGCAACGCACCCACAATCCTAAAAAACACCACTTGGTTACAATCACAAAAGGGTTTTTTCAGTTGCTCCAAGTGCAAAGCATGTAGACATGGCATCAACACACATTCAGTCAGACTTCCATTCAGGCATACACTGTATAACATCAAGGGCAGCTACTCGTGCAAAACAGAGTGCGCTGTATATGTACTTGAATGCACGTGAGGGAGTAGATATGTGGGTAGTACGATACACCAAGCCCACTTGAGGATACTACAATACCTCAGGGCGATTGCCAATAACGATCAGACATACCCTGAGGTGAGACACATTAATTCACACCGTGCAGGAAATGCCAAAGACCTTACTTTCTTTGTAATAGACAGCATCCCCAAGAACATTAGGGGTGGGAATCGTCTGTTGGCACTTAGAAGACTGGAGTCAAGATATATCATTCTTCTCGACTCCAAAATCACTAACGGGTTAAATGCGGACGAGGCGTTCAATGTGCACCTCTAGTCCTCTGCCTCTTGGCCCGCGCACTCCAACCCCCCTGTTAAAACATCTAGAACTCACTTATGCTCATTAAGTTTTCTTAAACAAGTTTTGACACTAGGATCACCTAAGTTTCCTTTGCATTTACTAGCTTTGCACAATGTGAGCACATGTGGTAGAGCACGTGAACAGGCACACATCAACTCTATACAATAAAGATAGTTTGAGAGTTAGGCATCCAATAATCTTCAATAAACAATTAGCGACACCCCTACCTACTTAGGTCACTCAGGTCAGTCAGGCTTACCAATCATAAATACATAACATTGGTACACTCCAGCACGACAAGTTCAGACACTAACGTGATGTATACAATGAGCTTGAACCTCACAACTACTGGATGAGTGTAACTGTGACCACCCTGACGCCTGATTTAGCAGTTCTCGCTGACACTAAACTCCAGCATGCCTGAGATATAATACCAAAACCAAAGGAAATGATGGACGGAGCGTTGACAATACAAGCACTCACCCCCAGTCAACTGATCTGGCTGAAAACGGCTGTAATGCCAGAAACCGTTCCTGGGAAGCTTGATTCCGGTCCAGGGAAGACATGGCTTGGCAGTTCGGGCTGGACTGTTCCCATGAGGCACAGGGTCATACTGATTTGCATATGGCCATGTCTGAACTGGGGTGGCGGAGTGAGCTAAAGAACGGTGATGGATTAAACCCAGATCAGTTGACTGGGGGTGAGTGTTTGTATTGTCAACGCTCCGTCCATCATCACTTTTGGTTTTTCTTTGTTCGCCCTAAGTTGGCAGGGTATGCTCAGACGTGAGTCCCTTGCTCACTTTGCCACTGGAGTCAAGCAAGCCCGGCTGAAGACGGCTGTAATGCCAGAAACCGATCCTGGGAAGCTTGATTCCGGTCCAGGGAAGACATGGCTTGGCAGTTCGGGCTGGACTGTTCCCATGAGGCACAGGGTCAGACTGATTTGCATATGGCCATGTCTGAACTGGGGTGGCGGAGTGAGCTAAAGAACGGTGATGGATTAAACCCAGATCAGTTGACTGGGGGTGAGTGTTTGTATTGTCAACGCTCCGTCCATCATCACTTTTGGTTTTTCTTTGTTCGCCCTAAGTTGGCAGGGTATGCTCAGACGTGAGTCCCTTGCTCACTTTGCCACTGGAGTCAAGCAAGCCCGGCTGAAGACGGCTGTAATGTCAGAAACCGGTCCTGGGAAGCTTGATTCCGGTCCAGGGAAGACATGGCTTGGCAGTTCGGGCTGGACTGTTCCCATGAGGCACAGGGTCAGACTGATTTGCACATTGCCATGTCTGAACTGGGGTGGCGGAGTGAGCTAAAGAACGTTGATGGATTAAACCCAGATCAGTTGACTGGGGGTGAGTGTTTGCATTGTCAACGCTCCGTCCATCATCACCTTTGGTTTTTCTTTGAGATATAATACCAGCAGGTTTGTCTGCTGCGGAAGCTCAATACAAATGAGCTGGGGATGCCGACCCTAAGTGCCCACCAACCACAGATGTGTATAGTAACACGCACATGCTTACCAGACATGCCGGTCACATCAGAGATTATATCTGTGAGATTATCTGTGAGATTATCTGCAACGGGTACACAAAATGATCACTGTATATACAGCTCACATGCCTTTTCACTGTATATACAGCTCACATGCCTTTTTCTTTTTCTTTTTTCACTTTCTAATGTAAATATATTTTTTAATTGCTAATTTTCGATGACATAAAAGAAATGTACTGAAGAATTAGGTTACAAATTACATGTAATCAAAGTACAGGTTGTACAGGATGTGATGTACAAAACAATATGTTTGGTGAAAAGTAACATGAGAGTGACTAGGCAAATAACTCTTCTATGTTTATTTAGAGTGGTGTCATAGGGTTGTCACGACAACCAAAACCAGTTCTAGCATGTCAGATTAGATCTACATAAATGTCACTGTTTTGAGTTGTGATGTAGTGAGCAAGGTGGTTCTGTCCACCGAAACGCGTCTGAGCGAATAATTGGTGAATAAACCTTATCTATTTTGAGTATCTACGGAGTCAGCGCCTTCTTTCTGAAGCATAAAGTTGGACTGGTGTTCGATATATATATATATATATATATATATATATATATATATATATATATATATATATATATATATATATATATATATATATATATATCAAAGCTCACGTGTAGAAACACAAACCTCACTCACGGGGATACTGGTCAGAAGCCTTTATTTTCTAACAGCAAGCTTCAAATAGCAGAGAGACCCAGGAAAAAGGTCCATTAATGTCCTGTTTCGTCTTTATGCATCCTGACGCGTTTCGAAGGCTCCCGCCTTCTTCTTCAGAGGACGACAAACTGATTACAGGTATGTATAAATAAAATTTATTCCAATCCTGGATAGCAAATAAACAGGCGCTGACTCTGTGGGTTGCGGTGCATTCAAGGAGAAATTTTTATTCCATTTGTGATGGACTTTGACGCGTTGTGCGGTGAAGTGCAATTTATGGTAAACAGCTTAGTACAAACGAAAGTGAATTGCCATGGCAACCAACTCTGAAACCAAGGACATAGAAGAATTACATACAGTGACAAAACGCATGTCATGGTGGGTTTGTGCAGTGTTTCTTCTGATCAGTGAAACATATTTTTCAAGAAACCAATCCTATACGTATTACATTAGTTTGTTAATTATGCACAAACTTGTACAAACTGATAAATTTAAAAAAACACAAAACAGTACTGCTGTATGTAAGAGAATTGTGTATCATATCCAATGGACCAAAATGTAACCTGTGTGTTAGGCTGTTGTTCCCCTGGATATTTTTACTATCTGGTAGGAGTGCAAGGTCGTGTGCGTTTTTCCTGTGCCGTATTGATTCCAGTGTCTTACAAAACATGATGTACAAGTGTACAATCAAAAACATTTGCAAGTGCGTCAAATGTTGGATTGGTGTGCGGGCGTTCCTGCGACACAGTGTATTGCGGAAAAATACATAAATTAGGAGAATTTGGCCCCTGTGGGCATTGTAATATCTACAGCAACAGTTGTGACCTCAAGCTATTTAAATATTAAATGCAGTGAATTGGACTGGTTTTGCTCATAATTTGGAAGGAGGTGGCTTTTGAGTTGGTGAATGAGTGCAATTAGTGCCCAAATCTCATTAAAACGAGAATTTGAAGTGAAAAAAGACACATCATTCCCTGATTTTGGTTTCCTGTAAGTCCTGGATTGTACCTTATTACAGATGTAGAGTTCCAAATCTATAAAAACAATGGAATTTGTACTCGTGGTGCAGTTAAACTTTAAATTGAGAGCACTGTCATTGATCTCATTAGCAAAATTGATTGTGCTCTGTTCGCTGCCTTTCCACAAGATGAAGATGTCGTCAATGTGACGGCAATACAGGACTACATTTTCAGACATTTGGACGTTGTGTGCCTTCATGAGTACTTGCTCCTCCCACCAGCCCATATGCAAATTAGCATAGCTGGGGGCGAAGCAAGTACCCATGGCTGTGCTCTGCGTTTGTTTGTACAGGAGTCTGTCAAACATAAAGGTATTGTTGTCTAAACACCATTCGGTCATCTGTAATAGCATCATTGTGTGTTGGTAAAGGCCTACGTCTCTGGAGCTCAGGTAATGTTTCAATGCATTAGGTCCACCCGTGTGCCTGATGCTTGTGTAAAGACATTGTACATCAAGAGTCATAAATACATAATCGTTATGCCAATTACAATCAAAGATTTTTGTCAGGAAATCTCCAGTGTCCCTCGTGTAAGCAGGTAAACTTTGGATAAATGGCTGCAAAAAGAAGTCAATGTACTTGCTTGTATTTTCAAAGAGCCCTCCAATGGCTGATATATTTGGTCTCCCCGGTGGACGATGCGCATTCTTGTGTACCTTGGGGATCAGGTATAGTTGTGGCGTTACTAGGTAATTGTTTTTCAAAAATTCAAATTAATTTTTCGAAAGTAACCCTGCTGTTCTCCAGTAATATAGACCTCTGTGGAATCTTTCTTGAATGCTGACAATGTTCGTAGCACTGATGCGGATAAAGCAGTTCTTGTCCTGTAGTTGCATCATTGCCTCCCTGTGATACATGTCCAGGGGCCAGAGGACCACATTGCCCCCTTTGTCAGACCACCTCACAACTACATCTTTGGTTGTGTTTCAATTTCATAAAGTCGTGACTTCTTTCGATGGCCAACTCTTTGAGATCTTTGATTACTTTGTCTGAAAAATAATCAATGTTGTCTTTGGGCATGATCGGAATGAATACAGACTTTGGTTTAAATGGAGTGGGGATAGTGGTGTACATATTAACACCTGCCCGTGCTGCTGCTTCATCTGTACTTAAACTCTCAATTTAGTCATCATTGTCCATTTCTGCCATCTTCCTCATGAATAACATGTCTGCTATATTCAAATTGTTCATTACATTGGATGTGTAGTTTTCATTGGGTTTGTCTTGTGTTTTGTCTTGTACATTAAGAAAATGCTTGCATAGTTTCAAACTGCATATGAACTGATGCAAGTCTATACTTGTTTGTGTATAGTTAAAGTTTGTTTCACTACAAAACAATAAGCCTAGTGCTAGTGTTTGTTCTTCTTTCGGGGTGAGGGCCATGTTGGTTAAGTTGATAACTGTGTTGTTGGTTTTAGTTGTGTCACTCATCTCAGTCTGTTCCGTCTGTATGTGGATTTCCCTGTGCCTTGTATTGTGCCTGCCCCATCTCCTGATTTTCCTCCTCCTGCTCCTTGATTGGTAGTTTTGTTTGTGGTTTGACTTTGTCGTGGGAGTCCAGGCCGGAGGCTCATCAGGCGGTCTACTCGTAAAAAAATGAATTCCTGGACTGGTGTTGGGACTTGGCGTGTGGGGCTCACGCTTCCCACTACTTCAGGAACCAATTCAACTTCAGAGCTGAGTTTGGATTCACTGGGCTCATAGGATCCTTGTTGGCCGCGCTACCTGTTGCTGATAATTGAAATTTACTTGCTTTTCATTCTTTAATCGTTTGCTCATACTTTACAATTCCGTTCTTAATCTCTGTCATTCCTTTTTAACATCATCTTGATTGAACAAACTTTCAAGTTATTTGTATATTTGATCTAGTCTGACCAATATTCTCTCCCGGTCAGACGTGGCGTATTTTATCAGTATCTGAAGTATGTTTTGTCATGACTGGGCGCTGATATCAGCCCATTCTTGAAGCATGGCAGTGTCTGGGTTTTCGTAGCTTGTACCTACTAGAATTCGAAGTCCTCTGGGTACACGGCCTACTTCTAAATATCTTTTCAGCGATGTACATTCCCACCATTTGGCCACCTCTTGACGGCATTATTTTTCGAAGTCATTCAATAGTTTTTTTAGTTCGTTCCCTGCCGCTGGAGGTTGTACTGCTCCACTCATTGATTGTGCACTGGCGCCCACATCTCTATCACTGAAGATGTTGAGTGCTGCTTCCACCCGTTCCTTAACCCACTCCTCAGCCATCACTGCGGAAAATAAATTATCCTTGACACCCACTGCCCCTCGCTTCACAAAACAAGTTTTGAGACCCTCTTTATTCTCGGCCCCAGCTTGACAAATCCCCCCCAACCTTTCAGGATAGGAGCGGACCGGAGCGCCCCATGAGATTTGAAACTTTCGCAACGATTTGTCAACCGGCGCCAAAGTTATTGCAAATAGAATGTTGCGGATTTCCTATGGAAAATAGGGGTCCGGACTATAACTACCTACTGGCGACCACCAGTAAGTAATCTATATCTATATATCTATATCTATATATCAGCTCCCTAACTCGCATCAAAAGAAACAAGAAGGGCGCACACAATCCAAGGGGTAAGCTTGGTTACTTTATTTTACTGAGAAATGAAGATAGGACGCGTTTCGGCGTTGCGCCTTTTTCCACTTTGAGTGGAGACAGTGTGAAAGGTTATTCAAATAAACAAACATAGAAACAAGACAGCTTTCGTTTCCGGTACGCGCTGCATCAGCGACAACACAATCAAAAGACTAATATTCTGTTTAGCCTACAGGCGCTGTCCTGAAATACATAGAAAAAAAAAGAGGCAACATTGTGTATTATGTCCATACGCAATCATTTCAGCAATGTTATCCAGCTCTGTATGAGCAATTACTTCATCATCTACATGGCTGGAAAAATATATAATTTGCGTGATTGTAAATATAAACAATACATAATGAAAATAATTATAAATCACTTAATTTCATCACGGCAACACTGTTAAATTCATATGTATATGAATACCCAACTGATCTCACACACTGTTTAAAAATCATCACAGTTAACACAGTTATTCACTTCTATTGCTCTAAATTTGGAAATACCAATAAACCCCAAGACTTTGTATGCAGTGATTATGAAGAAAAATGAGACAGTTCTGCAATCATTTGATTGAGCTGGTAACACAGCTTGGACTCCGGTACAAAAAAATTCTTATCCTGGGAGACCTCAATCTCCATTTTGAGGATATCAATTGTGGGGAGGCAATGGCTGTGGCTGATGCACTGAAATCCCTGACGCTTAATTTACAATCAATGTCCCCGTCTCATCAGCTCGGTCACCTTTTGGACCCTGTGTTCGCCAATTGGGAAGGTATCAAAGTCTCCCCTCCGATCAGAATAACATGGTCCGATCATTTTATCATTCCCTTTGAGGTAGAAGATGCCCCGCAGGATATCAGGACGATCAAGCCCAGGCCTCTGAAACGTAGAGATTGGAAGAAGTTCAATCAGGACACCTTTAAAGCTGCCTTGCGTAAGGAACCACCCCCCCGTAGCGACACTCTGCTGGAGGCGTGGGACAACTATGAAAAATGGATGTCCAGGGCTCTAGACGCAGTAGCACCATGGACACTTAACCTCCCCGCCAGAAAAACTAAAACCGCTCCTTGGTTCTCTAAAGAGCTTAAGGAAGCTAAAGCTAAATGCAAAAACCTCGAACGAGGCTGGAGGAAAAACTACCACCCGGATTGGAAGCTCAAATATAAAAGTGAGTTAAAAATATACCACAAACTCATGAGAGCAGCCAAGAGCGCTCATTATAGGGAACGCATACAATCTGCTAACAATCCCACTAAAGAACTTTTCTCTATTTATAGAGAGCTTACGGTCCCCATTAGACTGGAGGCCCAAGACACCTTCTCCAATGAGCTATGTGATGACATTGCAGACTACTTCATAAATAAAGTGGACATAATACATTCCACTTTTACAGGCAACACGGACTTGCCGACTAAACTCACGGAAATGGGAAACGACTCTACCACTAAACCTCGCCTGACTAGTTTTAAAGTTCCTGATAGGCAAGATCTGCTCATTATTGCGAACAGCATCCAGTCCGGCTCTCCCAACGATGTGATTTCTCCTAATCGCTGCAAGGGAATCCTAGAATGCATGATTGATCAGATTGAACATCTGATCGCCCTCTCCTTTCATGAGTGTCACGTGCCTGATGCTTGGAAAATGGCCCAAGTCATCACTCTGAAAAAAAAATCCAACACACATGTCTCCCAATTACAAAACCTCCGCCCCATCACCCTTCTTCCCTTCTGTGGCAAGGTGGTGGAGAAGGTGGTTAACAGCCAACTCATGAAATACTTGGAGGAGGAATCCCTTCTCCACCCTACACAGTCAGGGATCAGAGCAGGCTACTCGACAGAGTCGGCTGTTCTCTTTTCCACAGAATGCCTTAGACAATCAGTGGACAAGGGGCAGACAGCAGCGTTGTTTTTTTTAGATCTTAGTGCAGCTTTCAAAACCGTGCTGCACACGACGCTGCTGTCTCGCCTCTCAGATATGGGAGTGGAGGGAGCAGCTCATGCCTGGTTAAAACCTTTTCTAGAAAACAGAAGTTTTCGAATGCACTGCCCTCCTTATAAATCCTCCCCCCGTAAGCTGAGACATGGGGTTCCACAGGGCTCAAGTTTGAGCCCTACTCTGTTCAACCTTTACATGGAACCCCTAGCCCATATTGTGGAAGTTTTCGGAGTGGATATCGTCACATATGCTGACGATACCCAGCTGATAATCAAACTTACGCACAATCAGATGGAAGATGCCACCAACTTTTCCAACTGTATGCTAGCTGTGGCTAGATGAACAACAACTGCCTGCGCCTTAACGGCGACAAAACTGAATTGTTGGTTGTCGGCAAATCCCCCTCTGCCTGGTCGCATGCATGGTGGCCCAAGGAACTGGGCGCGATTCCCTCCCCGGCGGAATCACTTAGAAATCTGGGAATTATGCTTGACCCGCAGCTCTCTCTTAAACAACATGTCAGTAAAATCACAGGAAGATGTTTTGGCATACTTAAAACTCTTTGCAAAGTTCTTGACCTTCTCCCTATTAATGCCAGGAAGACACTTATTCATGCCTTAACCACTTGGATGCTAAGCCTATTTGTTGCTTTCCATGTAATTTCCATTGAAATCAATGGAAACTCCATGACGAGTTACCCTTGTCATTAGCAGCGAAGGAGTTAATCACCCCACATCTGGACTACGGCAATGCCTTACTTTTAGGCTTAAGCAAAAAAGGTATACAGCAACTGCAGTGCGTTCAAAATGCTGCCGCTCGCCTGGTACTCCACCTCCCTCGTAGAGCATCAGGAAAGACGGCATTAGCTAAACTTCACTGGCTCCCCATTGAGGAACGTATTAAGTTTAAAGCGCTCTGTTTTGCACATCGAATTGCCCAGGGTAAAGGCCCAGGATACTTACATAAACTTCTTACCCTCCATCGCCCTATCCGGAATTTAAGATCTGCCGGAGCGATGCTGTTTCAACTTCCCCGCATACGCAAGGCCAAGATGGGAGGTCGCTCCTTCAGACTTTTAGCAAGCAAACATTGGAACAAACTCCCACTTGACCTACGCATGGAACCTTCTGAAACTAGATTCAGATTATAACTTAAAACTCATCTCTTTCCACGCGAATAAATGCTTCTAGGTTCCTTGACCTAGGGCATTCTGTTCGGGTCTTCTGTCTTCTGGGAGTAGCAGTAATTATAGCGCGGGGACACACTGTCTTGAGTGTAACCAGGCGCTTTAAAAATGGTTTTATTATTATTATTATTATGAGATGGTTCATTTTCTCAAAAACCAGCAATATATATATATATATATATATATATCCCAAACACAAAGTTGCCTGTTTGAAGAAGGGCCCACCAGCAGGTAAGTATTGGCTACACATCTTTATTGGAGGTTGTCGTGTCAAAGTTCAAAGCGCTGCCTCGCATGCAATAAACCAGCCCGACGTGTTTCGTGCGATAGCACTTCATCATGGGCTGCTGGTTGACACAAGTGACGGGCAGCAGTCATTTTCTAAATACCACATTTCAATTCTCAGTCACCACCCTTGAGGGCGTGGCTCCTCTCAGAGCATTGTGGTCTTCGTGGAACTATTTGGATTTTATTTACGGCGTGCGCGCCACTTTCCATGTGTCCAGAGGGGTCCAGGAGAAACTTGGCGTTTGGAGAGATTATATATATATATAACATCATGTGATCAAGACAGTGGTTACTGTCGAAACACGTAATGGCGGGCATGCTGAGCGAGAATATGTTTGAATAAAACTCACTTTGTTTGGCACCAAGTAAACGGGTTCCTCTCTTCATCCTTTCCAGTCCGGTGGAACGTGGCAGGGCTGGGATTGTTTGGCGATTTCTTTCTTCATATATATATATATATATATATATATATATATATATATATATATATATATATATATATATATATATATATATATATTCACTGAAAAAACCATAGGTTATAGACCATATATAGTTAGGAATTAGCATTTACAAAACCTTATTTTACTCACACAAAACCATTGAAATTCCATATATAGTTAGTTGCACTAACTATATATCGCGCACCCGCAATCCACTGCTGATGATGTCACATATTACATCATTCATGACATGGTCAGTGACATCACTGATGACATCACTGATGACATCTCAAATGACATCACTGATGACATCACTGATGACAACATCCAGTGACTGTATGTTTCTGTAAAGTTAAAATATGTCTTACATATTGAAGAATGAGTGGATGTATAAGTGTCTGGATGAAGCATTTAGTAGGTGCGTGGTTGACTGTATGAGTGAGTGATTAAATGTGTCTCACTGAGTGCATGGATTAGTGACTAAACTGTCTTAATTTGTGCATCATTATGTCTGTTGTTCTGTAAACTGCTGCATGTGTTGATCAGTAGCTATATGAGTAACTATATGGGTTATTGATTGATTGCTCAAGTATTTGTATGGGAGACTGAGTGTGTGTGTCTGGCTGGGAGGTGTGTGACTCTGTGCAGATCAATGTGTACTTGTATCAATGATTGTATAAGAGAGTAAGTATGTGTTAGAATATGTTTGAAAATGTAAGGTACTCTATGTTTAAATGGAAAATGGAAAAAATAGAAAATGGAAGTGTGATTGATTCTTTACAGGACTGACTAGGTGTGTGAGTAACTCCAAGGATGAGTGGCAGAGTGTGAGTGTTTGTATAGGTGTATGAATGCATATGATAGTGTTGTAAAGATGAGTGATTGTATGTATGAATGATTGTATGGGTGAATGAGTGAATGTGTGTGTAGACATTGGAATCAGCGAGTGCATATGTAGTAACTAGTATTGGTGTGTCAATGGTTTAAAAAATTATATTCTGTATTTAACACTGGGTGTAACAGAGGTTATATTAAAGTGTGAGGAGATGCATTGCATTGTCACATGAATGATATCATCAGTGATGTGACCATTAATGTCAAATGAGATGTCATCAGTGATGTCATCAGTGATGTCATTTGAGATGTCATCAGTGATGTCATCAGTGATGTCACTGACCATGTCATGAATGATGTAATATGTGACATCATCAGCAGTGGATTGCGGGTGCACGATATATAGTTAGTGCAACTAACTATATATGGAATTTCAATGGTTTTGTGTGAGTAAAATAAGGTTTTGTAAATGCTAATTCCTAACTATATATGGTCTATAACCTATGGTTTTTTCAGTGAATTTTCAAGGTTTTGTAAATGCTAATTCCTAACTATATATGGTCTATAACCTATGGTTTTTTCAGTGAATTTCAAAGGTTTTTTAATAGCAAATATCAAAAGATTTTTTGTGGAAAATGACTAAAATTAGGTATACATAAGCGGCGTTCATTTATGTTCACCACAGCCACTGTTGAAAGTAAAGTGAAAGTCGCGAAACAGTGGCCACGCCATATTGTCCCTTTTAGGCCCCATCATGCACGTAAGTGACAGCCATTTTGTGTGTCATGGCCTCTCTGCCCACTGCCAATAGCCTATGATCGTTCGGAATTGGTTCTCTTTGGGTGATTCTCTATTCACAAATAAGCACAGAGTCGCAATACTCTGTTTAGTCTTTGCGGATAGTGAAGGATAGGTAGTGCAGACTTTTGTCCCCTTTGAAACCCGTCATGCCTATCTCTGCCCAATTTGTTGGTAGTTGGTTCAACCCGGACCGTTTATTAGAGGTAGATCATCCGACTCCACCGGAGGACACCCCTAATAAAAAGGACATATATATAAAATGCGGACTAGCCGCTGTTTCGTGCTAGCAAACTATAACATAAAAATCGTTAGAAAAAACAAAAGGAATCGAGCAAAATCAGTAGGCCACTGATGGGATCTCTTTTTGACCTCGCTAAAATAGAAACATTAGGAACAACCCCTCATGAGAAATATGAAACTAGTGAGAGGAACCGTGCTCGACGCCATGATGGCTGCAAGACAGCTCGGCTCCGCCACCCACCCCTCCCAAAATAACGACAAACCCTATGCAAATATTATAAATATATACAACACACCAGCACAGTAACAGGGTAAAACGTTTTAATAAATAACTATTTACATGGCAGCCTGCTGCAACATCGATCCAAATGCATGACGCTGTTCCTGTCCCTCCTTGTGCAGCAGGTCCGCGGCTACGCCCATCCGGAAGACGAGGCCCCCGGCACGTATAGGGCGGGGCCTTGCTGGCAGCCATCGGCCGAAGAGGTCGTTGGGTGGATGGCCCGAAAGCACCACGGCCACGATGTTGATGTACTGGCCTTCCCTGAGGTGGCATCCAGCGAGCCACGGTTGGGGGGGGTGAATGCCTTGCTGATGACCCCCCCCCCTCTTATTGCCTGGTCCGACCATCACATATACCTGCGCCAGGAGAAGGCGTGGGGTGCACTGGGAGGGAGAGGCGGTGCGAACGAGCCTCCCCCACCTCCCCAGGTGGAGGTTCCTCAGCTGCACCCCAGCGCTTCACTCGGCCAGCTGAGTTGCGCCCGCTCTTGCGGCACAGTGCCTCACTCGGCCGGTTGAGTTTTGCCTGCTCTTGCGGCTACAGCGTCTCACCCGCCATCCGGCTGAATTGCACCCACTCTTGCGGCCTACGACATGGAGAGGCCGGGGCGTTGACTAGGCGGGGCCTCCGGCCGCAACCACAGCGCCAATGATCGCTGCTGACGGAGGGGAGCCTTGCCGGTGAGAGCCACTGATCTGAAGAACCGCTGCCTGCGGTGCCTCCCTGAGCCGCTTGACGGAGGCCCTCGAGGCGCGGTGTGGTGGCGCGGACTCGGAGGGGGCGCTTGGCTCCTGCCCCCTCCCAAAGTCTTGTTGCCCTGGTGTGGCCTGAGATCGCCCCCGACATAGGCGGCCGGCTCCCGGGGTCCGGCTGAACTTTTTGCCTTTTGGTGACTCTTCCATTCTGGACCTTGTCCCACAATCCGTTTGACCTGAAGACACGTCCTGCGGTGCCCTCGCAATGCGGCCTGGTCCCTATGCAGACAAAAACTGGTTTTCAGTTTGTACATTCTTCAGGATTTTTCCATCCAAGGCTGGTTGAGAGTTTGTAGAACGATGGCTTCAGATTTTCAACATACTACTCTTCAACATTCTTCATAAATGTAACAATGTGAGACTCACTAGGAGAACAGCCGTTTATCTTTCCTTTCAAAATGCTGCCAACAATATTTTCTGAATGGAAGACACCATCTTGTAGCATAAAGGGCTGCGTCAAGGGTGGTATTGCCCAGAATGTCTTGTTTTCTAGTGCTCGTAATGACGAAGCCAGAACTGCCGAAAGGGATTCTGGTCCTGCCGCTACTTATTGGAGACATTGAACTATACTCTGGACCTGCCTGGCCTCGACCAAAATGGCGCCAGTATGGGAGCGACTTGCAACTCCTTATGACGTTCTAGTTACTTAGCCTTGACGTTATGGGGGATGTATGCGGTCTTTGTGCACATGGCGGGCGGGGAAGGGTACTGACTGGGAATACGGACAACCCTATTGATGTCGATTTTTCATTATTGATTATTGTATTAATAAAGCTTCGAAGTAATGTTACCCATGATACTCGCCCATGGTGTGCGTATGGACGATTTTATTGTAACTGATCCTGTTAAACTTTCAATTATAAAATCAACCTTCACTGATCCTGCAACCGTTTGTCACTTTCGTTTTTTCAATTAAATGGCTCGCTTGTTACATACTCCTATACCCCTGGCTTTTGAAAGACACCATCTTGTAGAATAAAGGGCTGCGTCAAGGGTGGTATTGCCCAGAATGTCTTGTTTTCTAGTGCTCGTAATGACGAAGCCAGAACTGCCGAAAGGGATTCTGGTCCTGCCGCTACTTATTGGAGACATTGAACTATACTCTGGACCTGCCTGGCCTCGACCAAAATGGTGCCAGTATGGGAGCGACTTGCAACTCCTTATGACGTTCTAGTTACTTAGCCTTGACGTTATGGGGGATGTATGCGGTCTTTGTGCACATGGCGGGCGGGGAAGGGTACTGACTGGGAATACGGACAACCCTATTGATGTCTATTTTTCATTATTGATTATTGTATTAATAAAGCTTTGAAGTAATGTTACCCATGATACTCGCCCATGGTGTGCGTATGGACGATTTTATTGTAACTGATCCTGTTAAACTTTCAATTATAAAATCAACCTTCACTGATCCTGCAACCGTTTGTCACTTTCGTTTTTTCAATTAAATGGCTCGCTTGTTACATACTCCTATACCCCTGGCTTTTGAAAGACACCATCTTGTAGAATAAAGGGCTGCGTCAAGGGTGGTATTGCCCAGAATGTCTTGTTTTCTAGTGCTCGTAATGACGAAGCCAGAACTGCCGAAAGGGATTCTGGTCCTGCCGCTACTTATTGGAGACATTGAACTATACTCTGGACCTGCCTGGCCTCGACCAAAATGGTGCCAGTATGGGAGCGACTTGCAACTCCTTATGACGTTCTAGTTACTTAGCCTTGACGTTATGGGGGATGTATGCGGTCTTTGTGCACATGGCGGGCGGGGAAGGGTACTGACTGGGAATACGGACAACCCTATTGATGTCTATTTTTCATTATTGATTATTGTATTAATAAAGCTTTGAAGTAATGTTACCCATGATACTCGCCCATGGTGTGCGTATGGACGATTTTATTGTAACTGATCCTGTTATACTTTCAATATAAAATCAACCTTCACTGATCCTGCAACCGTTTGTCACTTTTAGTTTTTTCAATTAAATGGCTCGCTTGTTACATACTCCTATACCCCTGGCTTTTGACCCTTTCCTACGCGCGGTCTGTACTACCGCCCTCGGGCGATCTATGTAATGAACAGACTACCATTGCCGAAACACAAGGGAATGCATCTCAGAGAGATAAGTCAAGTACGTGGTAGATAAAAACACTTTCGTGTTTATGCACGCTGATGTGCTTTGAACGCTGCCCCCCCCTCATCATTTAGATTACCACCGCCCATTGCACAAAAGCGTACCGGGCGCTCCCCACGCAAAAAAACGATTTTATTTTTTTGCCCCGCGGGGCCCTTTTAAAGCCTCCACATCAAACCTAGGGGGTCAGGGAGGATCTACTATGCCCCCTTATGATCATTTCCCCCTTTGTTTTGGCCTCCTCTTGTCTCTCGATCCTACCGAGAGACAAGATGGCGGCCGCTCCGGACTGTTTAGAATGTTGACAGACACCGGAGAGCCAATCAGCTTCGCTTCGCGAAGTTCCGTTACGCGTCAAGTACGCGAACCGGAGCGCTACCCGGAGCGCTGTTACAGATATATATATTTTTTTGAACGTTAATTTATCAAAATCCACTGGAGCACATATATTGAGACCTAGCAAAGGCACATCGGGCTAACAGTCCCTACAATTTTGCCAAGTTTCATGCAAATCCATTCAGCCGTTCGGGCTAAAAGTGAGGCCAACCGCCCTATGGAAATTAACATGGGAAAAATGCGTTTTGGGACCCCCCTTTTTTCTCGGCCCCCCTTGACGAAACCCCCCCAAATTTTCGGGGGCTGCTCAGAAACAAAATGTTCCATTTTCCTGAACATTTCAGCCAATTCCGTCCACAAACGCCAAAGTTATTAGACATAGAATTTTCAAAAATCCCATAGAGAAAAAATCCTAACTATATATACCTACTGGCGACTGGGGTCCGTGTCTTCTGTTGCAGGAGTTTTGCGGTTTTGAAGACTTGGTTTTCATATATATATATATATATATATATATATATATATTCAGCACTCCGTAGTCTCGCCCCGCTCCGGGATAACCAGCCAGGGCACACAAAGAACTCACGGACACGGACCACAGAAGTTTTTCCTACAGTTTATTGCATTGCAGTGCAGGTATGTCAAAGACGTTTCGGCTCCACGAGCCTTGTTCACCTGACAATGTTTATTGTGCGGGTGCAACCTTTTAAAGTGCCAATGAAATTGAAATGATGTCACGTGTTCAAAAAAATGTGTGTAACAAGGACATAGAAGACATACTATCAGGTAAAACTCGCATTGGTCATTACATTTAACATTTCATTAATAGATGCTGGTAAAATACCAATTTGTGAAAGTGTAATACTTGAACGAGGGTTCACTTGTCATAGTATCTTCAATTAGGATCAGACAACATGCTTACATATAATCACAATATAAACCTTAATCGCCAATACAAGAGGTTCACTCCTGTATAGATCTTGATTTTAAAGTTAAATACTATCTGTTTTCAGGAATTGTTTTATGTACTCAATAAAATCGGTGAAATCAAAGAAATCAACCTGATACCTCATCACCAAATGATTAGGTCATTCATACTCATGAGCCAATTTCGGATTAATCACAACATAGCAATATTTACAATAAAGTGCAAATGCATATATCAACGAGAGGGTCATATTGGTGTACCCAATCTTCCGTGCAAATTACGCAAAAAATGTGCAAACAAGCAGTTTGACTGTGCAAATAGCGCAGAATGTGCAAAACTATAGCTTCTTGCTATATTCTGAAATCCGACAAGTACACGAGCATGGTACCAATAACCAAATAACTGGGGAGGAAAATTTGAGTAACAAATTGCTAAGCAATACAACCTCATTGTGTCAAAATATATTCGGAGGGAAAACAAGGAGAGTATTGAAGGGTTCTGCCTCCTATGATCCCATGATACCATGCATACCCTCAACACGAAATTGCGAGCAAGTTTTAGAGTGTCCTAGTTGTATACCAAAAAGTGAAAGTACATTGTGATTAGTGGTATTGGGCTGACTTGGTTCAAGAACCTAGCACAGTCCCTATATTTTTTTAAGAAAACAAACGTGTGATCAAAACAAACTAACATATACTAACAGAAAACAGCACATCTCATAATGAACAGACCTTATCAATGTTCAAATGAATTCTTAAACCCTTAAGTTAGAAGTTTGCTTTTCAGATAGTGATCCCCAGCCGGATGACCACTCATAACGTTAGGGTAAACACGTATACAGATCCTCCGTGACATTAAGGCCGAATGGAGACTTGGTATTAAGCAGCAGAATGTATTTGGTCTCCAACCTTCTCAATTTAGAATCTCTGTCTCCCCCTCTTCTGTTATTAGGAATGGAGTCAATTACCCAATATTTAAGACCACTGTTGTTACTTTGATGGCATTCTCTAAAATGCCGGGCCACCGGGTAGGTGTTATCACCATGAATGATGGCCCGAAGGTGCTGGAGAACACGTAAGTGGACAGCATTCTTCGTGCTGCCAACATACCTAAGTAAACAAGGGCACTCCAAAATATACACAGCATACTCGGTCTTGCATGTTAATACCTGAGATATGTTGTGTACCTTATCAGTGAAGCCATCCTTGTAGGTTCTGGTGTTCTGACCATGGATGCAGGCCTTGCAGATCCTGCACTTATAAAAGCCCTTGTTCTCTTGGCACCAAGTCGATTTCGCAAAGGGTTCTGGGTTAGTGACTACCAAATGGTCTCCTAGTGAGGGTGCCCTGCTGAAGGTAAGGGAGACCTGATTGGGGAGATCTTTGCCAATGATGGTATCATGCGTGACCAAAGGCCAGTGTTTGTTAAGAATTTTACGTATCTGTTGATGTTGTCTGTTATATCCAGTGATTACACGGAAACAGTTTTTTACCCCTGGTGCATGTGTTGATGAATTCACAGTCTGTCTACTACTAACTCGGGTGAGAAGATCATCACGAGACGGTATCATGGACTTATCTTTGGCTTTTTGTAACGCCTGGTTCGAATAACCACGTTCCAAAAAACGCATTATGCACTGGTCTTGAACAATTTTTAGATCCATGGGGTTACTACAGATACGTTTTAATCGCATCATCTCCCCATAGGGGATACTAGATATCAAATGTGAAGGGTGTGCACTCGCTGCGTGCAGTATGCTGTTGCCAGCAGTTGCTTTGCGAAAGAGCCTAGACTCCAGATGGCCTTCTCTGATATAGAGTTCAGTGTCCAGAAAAGTAACACTTTCCTGGCTTAGAGTGGCCGTAAATTTAAGGTTGAGCTCATTGTTGTTAATTTCCTCTATAAATTTGAGTGCCCCTTCCTTGCTGCCTCGCCATATTACCAAGAGGTCGTCAATATAACGAAACCACGCAACCAAATTGTTGCGGATATTGTGGCGATATTCGTGGCCAAGGACCAGTTCCTCCCAAGCTCCCATGTGGAGACACGCGAAGCTTGGGGAGAAACTGGCCCCCATTGCCACGCCCTGTAACTGGCGGTACAGTTGGTGATTGAAAAGCAATACATTGTTATTCAAACAGAATCTCAACATGTCAAGCAACATAGTATTGTGATCAGATAGTTCAGGTCCTCTTCTAGAGAGGTAATGGTCAACAGCTCTGATGCCATCCTCATGCGTGATGCTAGTATAGAGGGAGGATACATCTAAGGCGATTAGCCAATCGCCTGTGACCCATTCAACATCCTTGATTTTAAGCAAAAAGTCACCAGTGTCCTGAACATAAGACCCCAACTGTTGTACGTAACCCTGCAGAAAATCATCAATGAATACGGAAGTATGCTCCAATAGACCACCCCTGCCAGAAATAATGGGCCTGCCAGGTGGATGGACAGGGTCATTATGTATCTTAGGGATAAAATACAATACAATACACACATATACACACATATATATATACATATACATACAAAGTCAAAGCTCACGTTCCGGAGCCCCCGACCCTTCAGGGCAGCCTCAATCACAATGGGCACGGAGCAGCCCATCGATTTGAACCAAAGGAACACAGAACTTGAGGCTCAATACTTGAAGTGAAGCTTTATTCAGTGTCCAAGTAACACAGCATGCTTCCCCTTCTAACGTTGTGGCGCTATTTGGCCTTGCTCACAGGTGGGAATCAGATGGCAAAATGCTTTCATGCGTGCTTTTAAAGTCGTTAACTCACGTGACTAAGGTGAAAAAATACAAATCCCATAGTGCCTTGTTATTGTCTCACAGAGTAACAGTCTGGAAATCCTCGTGTATTGCACCTTCATTGGAAGTTCTTTAGGCACAGGCACAAATATATAGTTCGCCAACTGACTCAAGCCCTCGGCCCAGCCCAGTTCCCAATGACGAAGGAGCAGACCCGTGAATAAGTGCTCAGTCAAGGTGCTTTATTTCATCCAGCAAGCCAGCCGCCATTACGCGTTTCGCCTTTTACAAAGCTTGATCACATGGCAAGTTGCTTAGAGCTGGTGCCGGTATTTAAAGTGCTAGTGCGCGGGCAATTTGACAGTGCAAACAACATAGAAAAATACTGTTAACCATGTTGTACATAGGAATTTGTGCATAAATGCAATTTACACATTTGTACAATTGATAAAATATATAAATAATTAAATATTTTAAAATTCATTGTAAATTCATGTATAAATACAAACGATTTTCAGACAAGAATTTGTTTTTATGTATCATACTTGTACCAAGTGGGATATCGATAATCACAGTACCCTATGGGACATATCCGGATATTAAGCCATCAATTCGCTTATCTGGATAATGGTAAAGCCCCAAGTTTACTTAGGGTAGTAGAAATAAATCACTACTACAAATGTGTACTCCATACATCTGTCAAATAAAGCCCCAATGGGCATAAACTCTTTGCTCAAATATTAGTTAAATTCCTAATAACTGTGTGACCCCCTTTAAGAAATACCGACAAAAAGAGAACAACAAAGAAATGAGCATATAAATGATAAAAAAAACGTGCAAGTGCTAGTGCAAGAATATATAGAGCCAATATTCATGGTGTAACTCTCTTCTAGTAGCTCATTGAATTTTTGAATGTTAAAAAAAGGAAGAAGTGCGGAAACATCTATATTCAGACAAATACTGTATTAGACGGTTCCACTCGAACAATTGTATACAGTACAAGCTATAATCAACAGCCCTACCTGATGTAAACCCTAGATGATTGACAATCCTATCTCCTTATGTTTATTGGGAAATAAAAACTTTGATGCTGTCTACCGCTCATGACTACCCACAAGGACATATTACAAACTGAAATAACAAAATGTTATGCAGATATGTTGGAACAATGGCTAAAGACATGTGTGCAGGTCCTCCGTGGCATTTAACCCGTTGGGCTGCTTGCTATCTAGATTGTACCGGGTTTTGAGTAGGCGAAGCCTCGCCTCTCAATCACCACCTATTTTCATGGGCCATACATAATTGATAACATAGTAAGATAGCTGTGACGAATTTGAACTATGCACAGTTTCGAAATGCCTTGCCACAGGGTAGGCTTGGTCCTTGGTGTTAATTGCCCTAATGTGCTGGAGTATACATTTGTGGGCCGGTAAATGAGTACTCCCCACATACCTGAGCCCACACGTGCACTCCAGCACATAGACCGCATAGTCCGTCTTACAATTCAAGCGCTTGGTAATTTCGCGGGGTTTTTGTGAAAAAGGGCTAACATATTTAGTCCTGTTTGTCCCATGTCTGCAAGCCTTACATTGGGCACATTTTTTTTAACCCTCTGCCAAGAGCCTTCCATGTGCCAGATATCTGGGGTTCAAAGGTATTTTTGACCAATGATTTGGCCATAGGTGTAGATTTTCTGAATGTAAGTAAGGGTCTATCTGATACTCTATGACCAATCATTGGATCTCCTTGTATGAGATTCCAATTGCGATAGAGTATTTTTCTGATGACAGAGTGCTGTCTACTATAAGTCATAATCATGCGTGGTTTGATATCATCTTCTGGGGAAGTTATGTGGGCATCATGTCCTTTAGGTGTTAGTGCTACCTCTCGGGACATAAGGTGCGTCCTTCTTAAGGCAGCCTCAATGATGTTACTAGAATATCTCCTCGCTAAGAATCTGCGCTTGCTGGCTTCCTGAGCAATCCTACATTCCTCATCACTGCTGCATATGCGCCTGATGCGCAGCATCTCCCCATAAGGGATGCTGCGAATCAGGTGGCCTGGATGGTGACTTGCAGCGTGAAGGATGGTATTGCCCGCTGTCGGCTTTCTATACAGTTTAGTCTCTATATTGCTGTCCTTAATATAGATTTCCATATCCAGAAAGCTCACAGACTCTGCATGTATGAACAAGGTGAATTTCAAATTCAAACCGTTGTTATTAAGCTTGCTGATAAATTCTTTAGCAGCACTGTCAGTCCCCCTCCATACAAAAAATAAATCATCAATATACCTGAGATAGGTGACCACATGTTGTTCCATGACTTCCCGGAGTTCCCCTGCCAGGACCTGTTCCTTCCACAGCCCCATGTGCAAGCACGCGTAACTGGGGGAGAAACAGGCCCCCATGGCGACACCCCTTACCTGTTGGAATATTTGGTTGTTGAACAAAAAGAAATTTTGTTCTAAACACATTCTTGTCATGGCTAACAACATCTTATTACGTACCCCACAATGTATAGGACGTTTCTCTAGGAAATGTTCAATTGCTTTGAGTCCATCCCGATGTCCAATTGAAGTATACAAGGAGGATACATCTAGGGTCATAAGTAATAGATCAGGACCCCACTGCAAATTCTCAATTTTCCGGATAAAATCAGTAGAGTCTTGCACATACGAACTCAGTCCTTTCACCCAGTCTTGTAAAAAGTAATCCATATATTTGGAAACATTCTCTAGCGAACTGTTGATTGCCGGGATTATGGGGCGGCCTGGTGGATTTTTACAGTCTTTGTGGATCTTTGGGATCAGATAGAAGGAGGGTATTATCGGGTGCTCTTTCTTTACGAATCGAAATTCGTCCTCAGTGATAACCCCCCCACTTCTCCAAGCCTGGAGTTTCACATTTTGATCCCCCCACGCTGCTTTCAAAGTGGGCAAGTTACTTTTCCTGTAACATGAAGTGACTCCAAGTTGTGCTTCCACCTCTGCCAAGTATAACTCCCGAGGCCAAAGCACCACGTTGCCGCCCTTGTCTGCTTGTCGCACCAAGATTTTATTGTCAGACTCCAACTTTTTTATCATTTATGCATAGCCCCAATTTTGTTTGCTCATCCTTTGACGTTTGCCATTGGTGACTGAGTGTAGCTTTTTCAAATCTTTAACTACCAAATCATGATAAACGTCTATATTGTCATGTAGCATTATGGGCTGGAAAGTGGACTTAGGTTTGAAAGGAGTAGAACTAGCATGCTTACTTCCCCAACCTGTATTTTGTTCAGGTGCTTGACTTCCATCAGTTTCTTTTTATAGGGACCAAATTTCATCCAAACCTATCTGGTCAATAGGGAAGGGCTCCTAGCTGCTTCAACATTTCGCTTTTTTTTGGTCTAAAGACTGAAATTTGCTGAGTTTTAATTTGCGCACGAATCTAAATGTGTCCAAGCGTGCATCTGCATAATTGAAATTGCAGGGCGGACAATAAGACAAACCCAATGCCAGCACCGCTTACTCTTGTTTTGTTAGAGCTGCATTGGTTAGATTGATCACTGAGTTGGAGTTGTGGCTTGTGTTGTATTCCGATTCTGATATCGGTTCCATCTGCCTCTTGGGGGTACCTTGGCTTTGCCTCTTGCACCAACTACTCCTTTTGCGGCGCTGTCCCCGCTTGTAGTTGTGCCTTGTGTTTGCTTGGCCGGCACTGTGCGTGAATGCAATGTGTCTCTCCGATCTAAGCAGAGGCAGTCTACCTCCGCCGCCATTGTGAGTTTGGTAAACCCCAAAGCCTGGTCATTAATTCTTTCACTTTCACCTTCAGGGTCACTTTCGGCATTGGAGCTAAGATCGGATGCTGTTACCGATATCCTTCGTGCACCATTGGCATTCTTGCTCTGTGAATTTTTGACCCTCGCCTTCACTCCATCATAATGCCGGGCAAAGGTAAAAATGTGGCCGTTGAGGTAATCCAGGCGATCCCTCTCAAATTTTAAAGTTTTTCTTTTTTTGATTACCTCTTCCTCTTTATCTAAGTGGACCAACATGTCTTCACGCAATTTCTTTATTTGTTCATTCATTCCCAACACAGCGATTTCCTCTTCCAATTTGTCGATTTCATCCTGCAATTTTATCCGGTCACTTGCCGCATATTGAATTAAGATTTTCATTAGTGTTGCTGACGACTCTAAATTTGCTTCTGCCCAGTCTTTCAGCATAGCGGGCTCAGGATTTTCATAGCTGGGAGCTAACATGCTACGGAGTCCCCGTGGTACTCTCTTAACTTGTAGGTACTGAGAAAGGGACAGATGCTCCCACCACTTGGATTGTTCAGAGCGCACTAGCTTCTCCAGCCTCTTGAACATATGTACATATACATATACACACACACAGCAAGGCAACTCCTTCCGGACTCCTAGGGACCCATGGAGAGTGGTACACACGCCGACGGAGATAACTGCCAAATTTACTACTTCACAGTAATTATCACAATCCGCGCGCTCTCCGGAACAACAGACCCAACGTCATATCAGATACACTGCTGTTTATTCACACAACGCGATCCCTGCACATTGGTTCCTCTGGGTGCGAGGCTGTGGCGTCATTGGGGAACAGTTGGATGGACTTGTTAATATGACGGCAGGGGAAGGCTCTATCATCGTGTACTGCTGTGTGACTGCGGTGTGGATTTTCTACACATCCTCCCCATTTCACGGACCCGAATTGCCGCTATTACATGGCCTTTTGGGAGTTGAAGTCCCTGAAGTTAAAACGGACTGTAACAGGTGTGCCTCATTGTCAGGGGGAGGAGCGCATCACGCTAAATTTCTCATCAGAGGCAGCAGGAACAGAACACAGATGAGGGCTCCCGGTGTTGGGCACCGAAGAAGGCTCCACGCCGAAATGCATCTGCCGCAACTGGGACTGCCTGTTTAATAATAAAACCCGTCTTACCTGTTCTCCTGGGCTCCTGCTTCTTTTCTTGTGGAGGAAGGCTTTCGTTTATATATATATATATATATATATATATATATATATAAGCAGTAATAGCAACATTTTGTTATTGAATATCATGTTATGCACACAAGACCCCCGCACGTGCGGTAGTATTTTGTTTATGTTTCCTAAATCAGGCTTGCACTAGCATTTTAAAAATGAGGGTTGAGAACTAGGCGTTGTCATGTGATCAAGGCCGCTGGGACGGCCGAAACGCGTCGTGATGGCACACTGGTGAAATAAATCGAATTTGCACTAAGAAGGTCTGCCCTCGTCATTTCTCATGCAGTTTTGGGAAGTTAATGTCACGAGTTGAAGTGATATTTACCGGTATAGGAGTGTTACCGGTAGGCAGCCCCCCTCGCTAGAAGCAGGCTTCGTGGCAAGCAGTCCGTTTGCCCCTCGTTGGTCTCTGGAATAGCAGCAGCACAGGCGTGTGGTGCCGCGACGGCCTGGACCCCGGGGGCACGAGGAAGAGTTTCGAAGAGAAACGAACAAAGCTCCCCCCAGAGCAGCAGAAGCATTGTCGACGAGAGCGGGAAGTGACAGCGGTAACGGAGGCAGCCCAACGTCGGAAGGGACCGCTCGGCTGAGCAGGTACAGGACGGGGTGGTTGCCAACAGTATTTCCGCTTGTCTGAATCACTCCGTAAATAGGGACAATTGCTGCAGGGGGGTGCGAGGTTTGCATCAAGTTCCCCAAGCGAATCCAGGACGTGACTGAGGCTCAGTCGATTGGTCGTTGAGATAGCTTTACTAAGACTCAAGGGGAATATATATTGGGATATAAATCACCAGTGAGATGTCTGCTGACACGCTTAGGACCCGCGAGCTCGCCGCGGATGAGATGTTCTCGGAAGACAATACCAATGAAGCAAGTGCAAACAATGGAGGAGCAGATGAATCGAATACACAATCTAACGGTCTAAAAGAGAATTTCAAGCTGTTAGAAAAATACAAGCGACAAGAGCAGTCTAAGTGGTGGGAGGCGCGCTCATTAAAGAAATATTTGGATGTGGGGCGAGTCCCCAGGGGGCTACGCATCATGTTAGCCCCCAGTTACGAGACGCCAAACCCACTAATGATGGCGGAGTGGGGGGGAATGTAACCTCGACTCGTCGAGAAAACTGATGGAGATACTTGTCAAGTATGCTGAAATCGACAGGGCAGATCTACAGATCGAGATAGAAGCCCTGGAGGACAGCATGAAATAGCAGGAGGGAGAGTCCCGGGCTGGGGCAAAAAATGAAAGATGAAATGACCGTTAGGCTGGCCAAAGAAGAGAATAAAATCAAAATTCGGAAAACTTACAAATTTAAGAGGGACAGAGAAGATTACGCCAATGGCCACATTTTTACATTGAGCGGCGTTATGACTCCTTAAGGGTGGCTACTGCAAATAAAAGGTTACAAGGAAGCAATACAGCACCTAATCAGCGGGTGGAACTATCCTCCATGTCAGAACTAAGCTCGGCACCAGAAAGTGAGTCGGAAAATGAAGGTGCCCGAAAAAACAAGGAGGAAGTTGTGAAACTAACGTTGGGGGAAGAATTGGACATTTTAAAACTTGGCAGAAGGGACACCCTGCGATTATGAAATCAGGGAGCTGTGCCAAAACAAAGTCTCAAAGGAGACGGGGAAGACGCCAGGCCTGCAGGAACTGGAGAACCCAGGAAGCGGGGCCTGGGGCGAGCCAAGAAATAAGATCAATACCCCCAACTACGGGCCCAGGGAAAGTCACAATAGAGCAGGAAGCAAATACCATAGTCAATTTGGCAAATATTGATTTAACTGCTGCAGAAGAGCACTTAATTTCCCAGGGCCTCTCTTTCTGCCCAGAGTCCAACTTCAAATACATACAAACAAGAGCTGATGTATACCTGTTCATACGCAAGCTGAAATTGAAAAAATTACATTCATAAAAAGCCAGTGTGGAACAAATTCTTCCTAACTTGTCTTCAACTGATAGCAATGAATTCTTAGGACTACAGGTATCTGATATTGAAACATATTGTGACATCTGCAGTCTAGCAAAAGAAGATCTAGCAGAGAGTCAATCCCCTGAATCTGGCTATGGACAAAAAAAGCCTGTTACTCCGTTTAAAAACAAATCAAAATGTATTCCTGTAGCAGCACGCGATGGCTTAGATTCCTTTAGTGATCACGTGGTTGGACAGATCAAGAAATTAACCCTAGCCACCAACAAACTTAAAAGATCATTTACCAATAAAGAAAGAAACTATAACCAACTAATTTTGAAACTACAGAAAGAAGAGATGGTCATACGAAATTCAGATAAGGGCGGGAATATCGTCCTCTGGCCATTCAAAGACTATTTAAAGGAGGCATAAAGGCAACTGGATGATGTGCAGTGTATTGGAAAAGTACTCCACTTAAATATAAAGCAACACAAGACAGTCTATTCAAGAATATATTGGCCTGGAAAAGCTGTGGACTATTGAGTTTGGATGAATTTAAATGTATCAAGAAGGAACATCCCTTGGTACCATATATATATTTCATACCAAAAGTCCACAAGAGCATGACCGCACCACCTGGGAGACCGATCATTGCAGCATGCGATGGTCCCCTGGAGAATCTATCCAGGTACATTGACTTTTTCCTCCAGGTACCCATGAAACAATTAAAGTCATATGTACAGGACACTAGTGACTTTCTAAACAAAATTAAGGATGTGTCCTGGGATTCTAACTTATGGCTTGTAACGTTGGATGTGTGTTCTCTATACACGTGCATAAGACACCGAGACGGACTAAAAGCAGTGGAGTATTTCCTGAATAAAAGATCGATGATATTTGCACAGCACTCACAAATGTTATTAGAGATGTTACGCTTTTGCCTTGAAAACAATATGTTTATCTTTAATGGTCAATTTTATCATCAAGTTCAGGGTGTTGCGATGGGGGCCCGCTTCTCCCCCATCTAAGCCTGTTTGTTTATGGGCTGGTGGGAGGAGCTGGTCCTCATGCGCAAACATGAAGAAGTATATGCCACAAATGTAGTCACATGGTTGCGCTTTATCGACGATCTTTTTATTGTTTAGCGGGGAAGTGAGGGAAGTTTGTTGGAATTCATAAATGAAATCAATAAAAATGATTTTTATTTGAAATTCATTTTTAACATCAGTAAACGTGCAGTAACCTTTTTAGATGTTGAGATCTTAGTTGATAAAAATGTTTTAACCACTACCCTTTTTAGAAAGCCAACTGCGGGGAATACACTATTACACGCATCAAGTGCCCACCCTTCACATCTCATTAGAAGCATTCCCTATGGGGAGATGCTCCGGATTCGCCGCATTTGTAGTGGTCTGGAGGGTGCAAAAATCAAACAGAAGGAAAGTGGCGCCAGATTTCTAGCCAGGGGCTATAGCAAGAAGATAGTGGATGCTGCTATAACTAAATCTAGGGAGAAGTCCAGGGAGGACCTCCTTGTGTACAATGCCCAGACCCCGCAGCTAGCTTCACAAACAGGATCCCAACCGGTGAGGCTAATTCTAACGTACTCCAAGCAGGAGAAAGAACTTAGGAATATCGTTAGACGTAATTGGCATTTTGTCCGGGAAGACCCGGTAATAGGAGATCAGATGCCTGCCAATCCATCTATCTCCTTCAGAAGAGCAGTCAGTATGGGAAATATGCTAGCCAAGAATAGCCTGGAATGTGCCCGGAAAGGAATATGGTTACCCACCAGGAAGGGATTCTATAAATGTCTAACCTGTAAGGCCTGTCAGTTTAGTTGTAATACCAAAACATATACAACTGCCTTTTCCAATGACATCAGGGAAATTAAGCAACATCTTACCTGTAAAACTGAATACTGTGTTTATGTCTTGGAATGTGATTGCAAACTAAAATATATAGGCAGCACCAAACTGGCAGTACATAAACGAGTCCTTCAACATCTAAGGGCAATAACCAACAAGGATCAGACATATCCAGCAGCAAGGCACTTCCAGGCGAAACATGGCAGCAATCCTCAGCACCTGCGGTACTATGCGATTGAAGCCGTTCCTGTTATGAGAAGAGGAGGTGACAGAGAGGGTAAACTAAGACGCTTGGAGACATCTTACATTTAAGAGTTTGACTCTAAGTCTCCGGAGGACTCAACGCCACTGAAGACCTCCATACCTTCCTATAAGATACCTATACTCCAGGAACTGGTAATTCCATATTTGTTGTTGCATAACCTGCAGGGACTGAGATAAAGATAAACATAATATCCTATGGAACTGAGATGTCAGCTTTTAACATAAGGGTTGCCAGCGTAAGAAGGATAAGGATAGTAGATGGGGCAGTAACATGATGGTATTAGTACTGGCAATCAGAAAATTTTATATATGGATACTGAGCATTTAACCGTTTTTTATCATGATAGGTTTTTAGATGTAAGGGTAGTTTTATCTTTGTGTCTTTTAGCTGATCATTTTAGATAGGTTATTGCTGTGTACCTGATATGGATATTGATTGTGTATGTACAATAATGAATTTATCCCCTGTAAATATTCCTTTCCTCAATGAAATGAAGAGTAGATGAACTATTGATGATTTTAGATCTGTCCAGCCATATTGTATCAGTTGATAAAAATCAACATAGCCTCCTTTCTTTGCACTATATCTTCAAGTACTGTAGAACAATAGTCAGGTTTCAGGTTTTAAAGTCTTTATTTCGATTGTTAAAAGAATCATAAAAGACAATTTTACAAGCAATAATTAATTAACATTTAAATACACATACATTAAAAGGGAATTGAGCATTAAAAATGAATTAAACAGTTTGTAGACAATCCTGAGTTAAGTTCCCTAAGACAAATTTCCCCAAATAAAATGGGATTACAAGTAAATTCATGCTAACCAGGTTTAGGCTACTGTTTTGTCCTGAGTATCCACGCCCAACCCAAATATTTGGCAATACACACTGTGATGATTTCCAGTGTGTTAGTTTTTAATACATGGATAGCCTCTTCTGATTTTCTTATGGGCAGTCTCTGAAAGAGTGGTTTTAGCCATTTGGTCCTTGGTGCATGGTATTTGGGGCAAGCAAACAGAAAATGGCCCTCTGTTTCTTTCTGGCCTGGGCACCATTTGCATTGATCCATGATGCTAGAGGACCAATTTTTCGTGAAGGTATTCAACGGCAAAGTGCCCACCCGAAACTGGTGGAAGAGTTTCCTGTCTAAGGATTTAGAGACCGTGTCCCAGTAAAGTTCACGTATGGGGTCCAACTTAAAACAAAGAAACCTACCAGTAAGGCTAGTAGAGCAGGAGGCATTTATTCTATTCAGGCGAAGCGTGGACCAGTACAATTCTTTAAATGCCTGTTTGGTTGGAAAAATACTAACTGCTGGGGAAGACCAAAGGTGCTCTAAGCCCATGTCCGTCAAGATCGATTTGACCGTTCGGAACCAGGGAATTTTTTCCGATCCACTGATTGCCCTTACTTCTACTACCCCGTTTGCAAATAAGGTAAGGTCGGGCGAGGTCCATAGACGCCTCCAGAAGGCAACCAGTCTGAATCTAGCCAGCTCGTTAATTGGAGGGCATCCCAAATCCAAACAAAGGGGGATTGAGGGGGACGACTGTGGCAAACCAACCAAGTTGCGGAGAAACTTACACTGTATTTTAAACAGGCCCTGCAAATCCATATGACCCCACAAATCCGCACCATATAGAATTGCAGGGTTAATTTTGGCATCGTAGATTTTGAGGGCTGGTGTGACCCGCTTGGTTATAGATTTCCTTTGCTCACTCAGTAAACAGCCGGTAAGTCGTGCAAGTTTAAGATGTTGGGCATCAACTTGAGTTTTCCATTTCAAGCGACTATCTAGCATAACCCCCAAGTATGTCATGTTCTCAACTTGGTCCAGCTTGACCCCTCCCATACTAACTGTACTCCGGACAGTGCGGTTCTTATTTAAGACCATAAATTTGGTTTTCCCAACATTCACCTTGAGGTCGCTGATGACACAGAACTCCTCAAAGCGGTCCAGGGCCCGCTGTAGGCCGCTGCGTGTTCTGGAGAGGAGTAAGGTGTCATCAGCAAAGATGAGCATTGGGAATCGCTGTCCTGCCAGCATGGGGGCATCAGTTGGGGTCGATTCGAAGAATTTTACAACTTGGTCAATAAACAAAAGGAAAAGAGTAGGGGCCAAAACACAGCCCTGGCGGACACCACGGGTGACTGGGAAGAGTTCTGTCACCTGGCCCTGGGCACCCCATCTTACCCTTGCAAAGTTGTCCTTATGCATTTTAATTATCATGTCAAGCAATTCGGTTGGCATCCCTAGAGACTTCAGGACTCCCCACATTTTCTCCCTCGGTACAAGATCGAATGCGGACTTCAGATCGATGAACGCAGCAAAGATGGTACCGCCGCCAAGCAGCACCACCTTCCAGTAGATCAAACAAAATCTGAACACCTGGTCGATGGTGCTGGTTCCTGATCTGAAGCCCGCCTGCATTGGGGATAGGATGTCCTCCATCTCAATCCATCCTTGGACCCTACCCAGGACCATGCGAGCGATAAGTTTTTGTATGGAGTCAATAAGACTAATCGGGCGATAATTACCCGGACTAGACCTATTGCCCTTTTTATAAATCGGCAGGATCTCCGCCCCCTTCCAAGATTTGGGTATGCCTGCGCCTGCAGCAATGGAGTTTGCCACCATGGCAATATATGGTATCCACAGGGCAGGGTTAGTTTTGAAGAGGTCAGCGGGTATAAGATCCATACCTGGCGCTTTCCCTCGCGTGGTACAGTGTAATGCAAGCTCGACCTCACCTTCTGTAAAAGTGATGATCTCGCTTTGGGTAGTGGGGTGGGGAGTCTTTTCAATTGTGCTGGATGGCATAGGGTTAACAGCACGGAACTGGGTTGCATAGAAGGTCACCCATTCATTGGGGGGCACATGGTTTGTGGGGATACGACCGTCCGGATCCTTCCCCCACTTAACTATCTCCCAAAATTTGATGGGGTTGCTGGACATGGAGGCTACCAAGAGGTCAGACCAGTATTTATCCTCCCACTCCCTTTTAGCCTCCCCTTGTGCTTTCCTATAGGATAACCTGGCGGCTTTCACCAAGCTAGCATTCCGAGACTTAACAGCTTTAACTAGGGCAGTATGTGCTTCCCTGCATTTTTTATTATACCATTTGTGGGGGCGAGTGGGTACCAGGTTATTTCCCTGTCGGCGAGGTTGAGAAAGCAGAATTTTTAGGTCCTTAAAACAGCGATTATGGAGATTTAAGATATGATCAGCTGCTCTGGTTTTGTCCCCCAACTCAGCGTGAGTCAGCATTTCATTGAGAGTAATGTCAACCACACTAGAAATCTTGTTTCTCAATAGCTCGTCCCCCTCAATTTTGGACCATTTTACTCTCTTCCTATCATTTGTTAAGTAGGTGTCCCCCGTCTGTGAGATACCAGGTTCCTCTAATCTTACTAGACCTGGCACCTTTAATTGCAGAATCAGGGGATTATGGTCACTTTCAGGGCGGGGAGTTACCTCCATGTCCAGCATCAGAGGCCAATCTGCTACTTTTAGCAGAATGTAATCGATGCGGCTTCTTCTCAGCCCGTTGTCAAAAGTGCAGCTGGCTCCCTGGTCTGATTTAGTTCGGCCATTACAGGCCCTAAAGCCACTGTTAAGACAAAAGGCCGTCCAATTTACCGCAGCCTCTGTGGCAGGTACTGATTTTACAGACGTCAGCTCAGGTATGCCCCATACTGTGTCCTCCACGGAGCCCCAACAATCCCCAGGGTCTAGTAGGGGTTCAAAGCAACAATTTAGGTCCCCAGCAAGCAAAATGACATTGGAACAATCGAGGGCTGCCAGAACAGATTCTAGTACCTCCAACAATGGTGGCGTGCGGCCACCTGGCAGGCCTCGTGCATATATATTTAACAATATCAGGTCCTGGTGGCCAGTCCTTCCCAATCTAACAATCAGGAGGTCCGGGTTAGGTACACTTATCTCCGTGATACAATAGCCCAGGGATTGTCGCACCCAGATCAGTAACCCCCCGCAGGCTCGCCCTTTGGTATTCCCAGTAGCACTTTGGGTGGCTGCTTTATAGAAATTTACATAACCCTGCTTATAAACTGGGTCCACAGCCCAGGTTTCCTGGAGTAGTATGACATCATATTTATCCATGAACTCAAGCCAATCACTAGAGTGGACGCGGTTTTTAATCCCAGCAATGTTCCAGGACGCTATGGCAAGAGTTTCCGATGTGGGTACGATAAAAGAGGCCACCACCGCGGAGACTGCATGCGAATCCTGTCCTGTCCCAGCTTCCAGCCCATTTTCTGACCCCCCCGTGAGGCTATGTTCAACCAACAACAAAGAGATTCCCCCTTCCCTTAAAGGTGGTGTATTTTTCCCCGATGAAGGTGGGACCCTTTTCCCCTCCTCTACCATAACTATAAGTTGGATAGGCGCCTGGCCCTGCCTCTTACCCCCTACCCCAGGGTCGGCATTTTCTACAGATTCTGGAGTTTGGGGTGGTTTATGGAGTCAATCAATTGCCTCCAGATCGGACAGGGGACCAAAGCGGTTGAATAAAGGTGGAAAAGTTGGTAGGTGTAGTGTCCTGGGGTTGTTCATAGCAATGGATCGTCCCTGTCTCGGGGCTTTTTGGGAGTGAGCCTGTCTTTGGGGATAGAAATAAGAAAGGTCTAAAGTTTGGACGTCCCCCTGTCTGGCAAACCTAGCTTCTCGGCAGATTGTATCCACCACCCATGAGTCCCTAAACGATATTAAAATGCAATCACCCTCCAGATCCTTTGGACTCTGGCCCACCCAGTCAACCCTCCTTACAAATAAGATTTCTGTTGGCGAGGATGGGGGCAGGGGTCTGTTTTTATTCAGCCAAAAGGTAACCTTATTTCGCAGGTCTTCGTGAGTCTCCCTTTTACCTGATGGCAGAGGGGCAACACCAGTCAGCACCATGGTATAAGGTGTTGCCTCTATGGGGATATCGACCCGCGGCGTGGGATGCCTGGATTGCTTCCTTGCCAGGGTGATAGGGGCATTTTGGTGGTTTACACGGGGCCTATGGGGTGGGAAACTCTGGGTGGTGGGATTGGGTTTTACCTGAGGGGGTAGTTTAGTTGGTTGACGTCTGGTGGGGGTTATGTTCATAGGCTTTGGCATATGAGGGCGTTGGGGAGCGGCCTTTAGTACCTTATTTGGAGAATTTTTATAAGCACTCCCTTTGTTTAAATTAGGGTTGTCCGTTACTGGTCCTGGTGGATTATGATTGTTATCAACTAGACTAGGTGGAATTATAGTTGTTTTTGGGGCCAGAGATGAATGGGTGTATTTGGCCAACCCAGAATCTATGTCCGATAAGGACAATAGTATTGCAGAGTTCGCATTAACTACAGCCTCCAAAGAGTTTATTTGCAATAACATTAGTCTAGTCCTCTCCAAAACAGGTGATAGGAGGTTTTTCATTAAGACCTCCATCTTTGCCAGCAGGGAATCATCACTGCTCAGACATGTTGGACAGGGGTTTGAGGAACCTAAGGAAATAAGGGAGGGGCATAGAGTGTTAGGCAATGCATTTGTGCATTGGTTTCCGCTTGGATGGCCTGAGCCTAGTGTGTGATTACCAACGGGATCTTTTAATTTCGGCATCTTGCATTCTCTCCCTCCCTTATAGCTGGAGTCTTGTTTTCTTTTCCTAGAACCCTTGTCTATAACTGTGAGATCTGTGTGGACTGGGGCATTAGAATCTACTTTGGGTGAGTCAGGGATTGAATCAACCGAATCAAAACTTTGATTAGTGGAGTAGCTATCCTGAGTATCAATTTCTCCTGTTGCTTCAAGGTCGTCCAGGGGATGTTTGGGGAAAAGTGTAGTGTGAGCAAGAGGATTTATATCCTCGCTATCCATGTGGACAATAGCTTCCGTGGTGTCTAGGTGCATACAATTAAAAGCTGCGTGTACTTGTGCTGGTGGTACGGGGCTGGGAATCTTGGCCAACCTACCTAGAGAAGAGCGTTTTCCGCTAACTAAGTCTAGGGAAAGACGCTTTTCCACCATTGCAATTTCTTTTTCCAGGATACCTGAGGCTCGCGTGATAAAAGCGTCTAGTGGGCCTGAAACCACTCCAGTTGGAGTTTGGATTTGGACGTTGCGAGTTTTACCGGATCTCAGAACCATGATTTCGGAGTTTGTCCCAGCTTTTATAATCGTACCTAATTACAATCTTTATACAAATGCGAAAAAAACTGAATAAGCCGCCCTGATGGACAGTACGAATATGCGAGAACCCAAAACCCGCTCCGGGCACAATTTAGCCAATCTTACTGTTGTTGCACAGCGGACCAGGAGTTGTGGGCCGGGGCCGTCCGCTGCCGTCCTCGAACGGCCTCAAACGGCCCTGTCTTTGCCCAGTCTTAGCCCGGGCTGCGTCCCGCGCTGCGGGAGTGGGCTGGTGTTATGAGGCCTCAGGAGGGCGGGGGGCGGGCCAGCAGGGAGAGCGGACCGGAAGCTCTCCGTCGGTCTAGCAGGGACTTCTGGGAATTGAAGTCCCTGCACGCTCGCAGCCCCGCTGCAGCCACACACCCAAGCCGCTTACCTCCTTACTGCCTCTACGCTCCACACACGCAGCTGCTAATGTGTCTCCCTCCTCTGGCAGGCGAAGGGGCACCCGCGGAGCGGGTGCGCCGAGAAGTGGTCGGATGCCGGGTGAAGACAAAATAAGGCGAGGTGAGCCGCTCTAACTCCTTGCTATCGCTGGTTTCCTCCGTTAAGGGCTTAAAATGTGGCAATAATGTCCAAAACTGTGTCCCACTCGCTGCTGCTGCTGACCGGCGTTATGAGGCCTCAGGAGGGCGGGGGGCGGGCCAGCAGGGAGAGCGGACCGGAAGCTCTCCGTCGGTCTAGCAGGGACTTCTGGGAATTGAAGTCCCTGCACGCTCGCAGCCCCGCTGCAGCCACACACCCAAGCCGCTTACCTCCTTACTGCCTCTACGCTCCACACACGCAGCTGCTAATGTGTCTCCCTCCTCTGGCAGGCGAAGGGGCACCCGCGGAGCGGGTGCGCCGAGAAGTGGTCGGATGCCGGGTGAAGACAAAATAAGGCGAGGTGAGCCGCTCTAACTCCTTGCTATCGCTGGTTTCCTCCGTTAAGGGCTTAAAATGTGGCAATAATGTCCAAAACTGTGTCCCACTCGCTGCTGCTGCTGACCGGCGTTATGAGGCCTCAGGAGGGCGGGGGGCGGGCCAGCAGGGAGAGCGGACCGGAAGCTCTCCGTCGGTCTAGCAGGGACTTCTGGGAATTGAAGTCCCTGCACGCTCGCAGCCCCGCTGCAGCCACACACCCAAGCCGCTTACCTCCTTACTGCCTCTACGCTCCACACACGCAGCTGCTAATGTGTCTCCCTCCTCTGGCAGGCGAAGGGGCACCCGCGGAGCGGGTGCGCCGAGAAGTGGTCGGATGCCGGGTGAAGACAAAATAAGGCGAGGTGAGCCGCTCTAACTCCTTGCTATCGCTGGTTTCCTCCGTTAAGGGCTTAAAATGTGGCAATAATGTCCAAAACTGTGTCCCACTCGCTGCTGCTGCTGACCGGCGTTATGAGGCCTCAGGAGGGCGGGGGGCGGGCCAGCAGGGAGAGCGGACCGGAAGCTCTCCGTCGGTCTAGCAGGGACTTCTGGGAATTGAAGTCCCTGCACGCTCGCAGCCCCGCTGCAGCCACACACCCAAGCCGCTTACCTCCTTACTGCCTCTACGCTCCACACACGCAGCTGCTAATGTGTCTCCCTCCTCTGGCAGGCGAAGGGGCACCCGCGGAGCGGGTGCGCCGAGAAGTGGTCGGATGCCGGGTGAAGACAAAATAAGGCGAGGTGAGCCGCTCTAACTCCTTGCTATCGCTGGTTTCCTCCGTTAAGGGCTTAAAATGTGGCAATAATGTCCAAAACTGTGTCCCACTCGCTGCTGCTGCTGACCGGCGTTATGAGGCCTCAGGAGGGCGGGGGGCGGGCCAGCAGGGAGAGCGGACCGGAAGCTCTCCGTCGGTCTAGCAGGGACTTCTGGGAATTGAAGTCCCTGCACGCTCGCAGCCCCGCTGCAGCCACACACCCAAGCCGCTTACCTCCTTACTGCCTCTACGCTCCACACACGCAGCTGCTAATGTGTCTCCCTCCTCTGGCAGGCGAAGGGGCACCCGCGGAGCGGGTGCGCCGAGAAGTGGTCGGATGCCGGGTGAAGACAAAATAAGGCGAGGTGAGCCGCTCTAACTCCTTGCTATCGCTGGTTTCCTCCGTTAAGGGCTTAAAATGTGGCAATAATGTCCAAAACTGTGTCCCACTCGCTGCTGCTGCTGACCGGCGTTATGAGGCCTCAGGAGGGCGGGGGGCGGGCCAGCAGGGAGAGCGGACCGGAAGCTCTCCGTCGGTCTAGCAGGGACTTCTGGGAATTGAAGTCCCTGCACGCTCGCAGCCCCGCTGCAGCCACACACCCAAGCCGCTTACCTCCTTACTGCCTCTACGCTCCACACACGCAGCTGCTAATGTGTCTCCCTCCTCTGGCAGGCGAAGGGGCACCCGCGGAGCGGGTGCGCCGAGAAGTGGTCGGATGCCGGGTGAAGACAAAATAAGGCGAGGTGAGCCGCTCTAACTCCTTGCTATCGCTGGTTTCCTCCGTTAAGGGCTTAAAATGTGGCAATAATGTCCAAAACTGTGTCCCACTCGCTGCTGCTGCTGACCGGCGTTATGAGGCCTCAGGAGGGCGGGGGGCGGGCCAGCAGGGAGAGCGGACCGGAAGCTCTCCGTCGGTCTAGCAGGGACTTCTGGGAATTGAAGTCCCTGCACGCTCGCAGCCCCGCTGCAGCCACACACCCAAGCCGCTTACCTCCTTACTGCCTCTACGCTCCACACACGCAGCTGCTAATGTGTCTCCCTCCTCTGGCAGGCGAAGGGGCACCCGCGGAGCGGGTGCGCCGAGAAGTGGTCGGATGCCGGGTGAAGACAAAATAAGGCGAGGTGAGCCGCTCTAACTCCTTGCTATCGCTGGTTTCCTCCGTTAAGGGCTTAAAATGTGGCAATAATGTCCAAAACTGTGTCACTTTAACCTTTTTCCCCTTGATATCTCAGCACATAGTCACTTTATGATGAATTTTCGGTATACAGCATTTTTGCTAACAAAAATATTTGGCTGTAAGTATCAGCCAATATGTATTGATACATGTATAGGATTTTCTTCCATGGGTGCTGAATAAGGGAGCTATAGGCATATAGCTCTTGGCCAAAGTGGGATTTATATGCTGAAGTGTATGCAATATAGAGATTGTTATTTTTGCATTCTCAAGGTAGAAACCTTGGAGTTAGTGGCCTTAGTCTACAGTTTCAAATGAAGAGTTATGAGTTCATCAAAACCGTAGGCGAGTTCAGCAGAATTTTAATATGTATAATTTTCACTTTATATTTCTTTAGCCTGTTTCGGAGTAGCATTAGAACTAGGGTCTTTAACATGCATTTAAGCAATAATTGTCATCACCTTTCATGTACTATTATAATGTTTTTTGCTGTAAACAAATATATGATATGTTTAAAATAATTTATTATAACATGTGAGCATTTGAGCAGTAATAGCAACATTTTGGTATTGAATATCATGTTATGCACACAAGACCCCCGCAAGTGCGGTAGTATTTTGTTTATGTTTCCTAAATCAGGCTTGCACTAGCACTTTAAAAATGAGGGTTGAGAACTAGGCGTTGTCATGTGAACAAGGCCGCTGGGACGGCCGAAACGCGTCGTGATGGCACACTGGTGAAATAAATCGAATTTGCACTAAGAAGGTCTGCCCTCGTCATTTCTCATGCAGTTTTGGGAAGTTAATGTCACGAGTTGAAGTGATATAGATATATATATATATATATATATATATATCTGCTCAGAAAGTTCTCAAACCGCTGTCACGCGGAAAAAGAGATAGCAGCACTCCAAGGGTATACGCACAACATTTATTCAAGAACGCGCTTTCGGCACTCGGCCTTCTTCAGTAATAAATCATCAGTTGCCACAAACAACTGCCATTTAAAAGAAATAATCACATGACATATAGACAGGGAAAACGGACTCAGATGGAAACAAAGAAAACGAATGGTCGCCATCTTGGAATGGGTAAATACAGACATGAAGCTAAATGCATCACGTTATATCGTGTCATCTCATATAAATTCATATCGAGTTACAAATCAAACCCTAAATGGGTCCCCCATTTTCATATGGCAGCAGAGAATTGCATTATATGCACATATCAATTAATCCACCTGAGTCCGTTTTCCCTGTCTATATGTCATGTGATTATTTCTTTTAAATGGCCTTTTGTGCGTATACCCTTGGAGTGCTGCTATCTCTTTTTCCGCGTGACAGCGGTTTGAGAACTTTCTGAGCAGATATTACGTGTCGGGCACACCCCCGACAAAGCAGCACCAGCCCACGAGTGCGGGAGGCAGGTGTACACGGAGCGGGAATACAATTTTCCAGCCGCACCACAACGTGAGGAACTTTGGAATTAACAGCGGATCCCACCCAACGCCCTTCGCCTTTCCGGATGGATTGTGACTGTGGCGGGAAACGGCGTAAAGGGTAAGGGATTTCCGACTATAATTATCCAGGCAAAGAAATCGATTGTTGTCGGCGTAGGGGGCACATTATTATTCCTTTTGTTGTTGCGGCTGCAACTACACGCAAAAAGTCATGTTTTGCGAAACGGAACGTAGGAAAGCGGAGCAGGGCATGTTCAAAAACAAGATTAAAACAACTGATGCACAGGAAGAAGCACAGGGCGCTACCAGCAAGACGGGAACAGGTTTAAATGCCAAGTTAACATCGTTGGAACGTCTCTATGAAAGAGAAATCAGAAAATGGTGGGAGGCGACCTCCCTCCAAAATTATATAGATGTTGATCGTGTTCCTAGAGGACTTAGGATATACACGATACCGGCATATGAGAACCCGGACCCCTCATTACTTGATGCATGGGCTGAACACACCGCCCAATCATGCAAAGGGAGTCTGATAATTCTGGTACGCTTTGCTTGGAGCGATCGAGACAAGGCTTTAGCCCAAATAAAGGACATTGAACATGACCTATCAAAAGAAGAGAATCAATCGAAATTGGATGAAAAACGAGAAGCCATGAAAAAACGGCTAAAAAAATATGAAGAAAAAATCAAACAAAGAAAAGAAGAAAAATTTGAGAGGGACGAGAAAGACTATAGCAGGGGAAGGGTTCTTACCTTCGCCAAGAAATATGATAATCCCAGGAAGGAAGTGAGAAAGAAAAAACAACCAGAAGCAATTGCTCCGATTCCAGAAACCTCAGATTCATCCATCACTGGGGATGAAGGCTCTAGTGAGGAAGGTCAGGATGGTCTGCCGGAGACTTCGGCTTTTCACGAGGAATACCGAGTCATGCGAAAACAGCAACTGCAAGGGGGCAGGGGCAAACCCCCGGACCAAAGAGGAACAAGAGGAAAACGAGGGAGGGGGGGCTGGAGCCGCAAACACCGCAGGGTCGCCACCCATGACAAGGAGCAAGAAGAACTTCTACAAGAAGAAAGCATAGTAGCACAAGATAATCTAACCACAATAAATTTAACATCGAAAGTCCTGACTGAAGAAGAACAAAGTATTCTCAAACTGGGACTCACTTTCTGTCCTCAAAAGAATCTAGAATTTACGCAGACTCGTATAGACCTCTTCAAGTTTATCCGTAAATTGAAACTATTCAAATATTTCAAATTGAAACCTCAACCAGGTAAATCATCGGCGGCAAATATCTCCGGAGATGGCACCCTGATCTGTAGGGATTTAGCTGGCATAAGATCACTGGAAGAATTGAGACTTGAAATAATGGAAGACAACGATGCGAATTTGAGAAACACTCAACTAGTCAAGGAAATGGATATACAGCAAAAAGGCGGTGCTACAGCTTTCAAACCCACTTCAACCTTTATGCCAACTATGGGATCCGATGCTATTGACACTTTTTCCGAGGCAGTGATTCAGGATCTGAGGAAAATGAGGAGCACATTGAAATACAAACAAGTGAACCAAAACAATTTTTCCAATAAACAGCATATGGCATTGAAAAAATTATGTGAGGACTCTTCCTTGGTTTGCAAACCCTCTGATAAAGGGGGGAACATTGTTCTGCCCACTAAGACTCAATACGAGAAAGAGGCGTTACGACAACTAAATGATTCCAACACATATGCAAGGGTCACTGAATACCATATATAACAACAGCATTCAGACATACCATAAAATGATTCTTAAATGGTACAACAAAGATATGCTTAATTGTGATGAACATCTTTTTCTTAGATGCCTGAATCCAGTAACTCCCACATTTTATTACCTACCAAAGGTACATAAAGACTTGGTGAACCCTCCCGGGAGACCTATTGTTGCCTCTATAGGCAGTCTAACGGAACATTTATCCACTTACATAGATTCTTTTCTCTCTCCGTTGGTGACAAATTTGAAATCCTACCTAAAAGACACGAAACATTTCTTAAATTGTATTGAGCAATTTAAATGGCATGATGGATACACTATGTTGGTCATAGACATTACAGGATTATATACATGTATTGGACATGGACCTGGATTGTCGGCTATTGCATGGTTTCTTGAAAATAAACCTGTAAAGTACTTTGAACACAACAAAATGCTGCTTGAATTTATGCAATTCTGCCTTGATAATAATATCTTTCTTTTTGGTAAAGAGTTGTTTAAACAGCTGACAGGCGTGGCGATGGGTACCTGCTCCGCCCCCAGTATTGCGAATCTTTTCGTGGGATGGTGGGAGGAGCAGGTGGCCTGGTCAACCGAGAACAAAAAATGGAACGATATTGTGAAGGGATGGTATCGTTACATTGACGACCTCTTTATTGTTATAGAGGGGTCGGTTGCATTGGCTGAAGAGTACATTGAAGTATTAAATCACAATGCATGCAACTTGAAATTCACGGGTGAAATTAGTCAAACAGAGGTGAATTACCTAGATTTGACTATATTCATTGAGAATGGTTGTCTACAAACTAAGCTGTTTCGAAAAATCACTGCTGGGAATTCCACTTTATATGCCACCAGCAGTCATCCCACTAGCTTGGTAAATAGTATACCATATGGCGAATTACTTCGTATCAAAAGGAACAACACCAATGATGAAGAATTCTTGAAAGCAGCAGGCAGTTGTATACAAAGGTTTAAGGCCAGAGGATACAAAGATGGGATCCTGAGACAGGCCTTGAATAAAGTTAAGAAGTTAGATAGAAATACACTTCTAACCAAGAAACAGGCTAAATCCAAAGGTGGTGAATTTAGACTCATAACCACCTATTCCAGTAATGCTTCTGATTTAAAACGTATTATGCGGAAGCATTGGAATATATTGATGACTGACAATACTATAAAGAAAGATCTACCGCCATATCCTCTGGTAACTTTTAGGAAAGCTAGGGCTTTAAAAGACTATTTAGTACATAGTCACCACAAAGAACACAAGCCTACTTCCAAGTCAGAACCCTTGAAAGGCTTCTTTCCTTGTGGGCGCTGCAAAGCGTGCAAGGGAAGCAAGCGAACTGTACAATACAGTGTCCCTGGGATGCAGAAACCCAGAAAGATATTGAAGTTTCTAACTTGTACCACACCATATGTGGTGTACTGTCTGACATGTCCTTGTGGCAGAAGGTATGTCGGCAGTACCACCAATCCGGTCAAACTACGGATTTTAGAGCACCAGAGGGCGATTCAGAATGCAGACCCCAGTTATCCTGTGGCCAGACATTTTGATTTAGAACATGCTCGTAACAGGGATCTGTTATCTTACTTTTGTCTGGATGCTGTCCCGTTAAATGAGAGAGGGGGAGACCGGTTACAGAAACTAAGACGACTTGAGTCGCGATACATAATCGATCTTCAAACAAAGACACCGATGGGTTTAAATATACATGAAGACTTGGGAGTTCATTTAATATGATTGTAGCTTAAGTATGGTTCCGTGGTTTTTTGAAATATGATAATTTGTAATGAATTCAAAACATGACTAAGATAAGAGATGCGATATGTATATAAATGTTGACATGGACAGAGGGCTTGGATAAGAGTAGCCCATTCAGGGCAAGATTACTAAATGCAGGTGGATTAATTGATATGTGCATATAATGCAATTCTCTGCTGCCATATGAAAATGGGGGACCCATTTAGGGTTTGATTTGTAACTCGATATGAATTTATATGAGATGACACGATATAACGTGATGCATTTAGCTTCATGTCTGTATTTACCCATTCCAAGATGGCGACCATTCGTTTTCTTTGTTTCCATCTGAGTCCGTTTTCCCTGTCTGTATGTCATGTGATTATTTCTTTTAAATGGCAGTTGTTTGTGGCAACTGATGATTTATTACTGAAGAAGGCCGAGTGCCGAAAGCGCGTTCTTGAATAAATGTTGTGCGTATACCCTTGGAGTGCTGCTATCTCTTTTTCCGCGTGACAGCGGTTTGAGAACTTTCTGAGCAGATATTACGTGTCGGGCACCCCCCCGACAAAGCAGCACCAGCCCACGAGTGCGGGAGGCAGGTGTACACGGAGCGGGAATATATATATATATATATATATATATATATATATATATATATATATATATATATATATCTCGCTCCAAATTACCCACAGGCAAGGATGCACTAAACAGCAAGATCACGGGTAAGAGCGAACACCACAGTCCGATATGTTTCCAGCTCTCATGTCATAGATTTTAGCCTGACGCGTTTCTGAACTTCTTCTATATATTACCTACTGGCGGTCGCCAGTAGGTATATATAGTTAGGATTTTTTCTCTATGGGATTTTTGAAAATTCTATGTCTAATAACTTTGGCGTTTGTGGACGGAATTGGCTGAAATTTTCAGGAAAATGGCACATTTTGTTTCTGAGCAGCCCTTGAAAATTTGGGGGGGGGTTCGTCAAGGGGGGGCCGAGAAAAAAGGGGGGTCCCAAAACGTGTTTTTAACATTGAGTTTTCCATAGGGCGGTTGGCCTCACTTTTAGCCCGAACGGCTGAATGGATTTGCACGAAACTTGGCAAAATTGTAGGGACTGGTAGCCCGATGTGCCTTTTGTAGGTCTCAATATATGTGCTTCAGTGGATTTTGAGAAATTAACGTTCAAAAAAAGATATATATCTGTAACAGCGGACCGGGCAGCGCTCCAGTTCGCGTACTTTTCGCGCAACAGAGCTTTGTGAAGCGAAGCTGGTTGGTTCTCCGGCGTCTGTAAACATTCCAAACAGTCCGTAGCGGCCGCCATCTTGTCTCTCGGTAGGATCGAGAGACAAGAGGAGGCCAAAGCGAAGGGGCAAATGACCATAAGGGGGCATAGTAGATCCTCGCTGACCCCCTAGGTTTGATGTGGAGGTTTTAAAAGGGCCCCGCGGGGCAAAAAAAAAAAAAAATAATAATAATCGAACGGCTGAATGGATTTGCACGAAACTTGGTAAAATATTAGGGACTGGTAGCCCGATGTGCCTTTGCTAGGTCTCAATATATGTGCTCCAGTGTATTTTGAGAAATTAACGTTCAAAAAAAGATATATATCTGTAACAGCGCTCCGCTTCGCGTAACGGAGGTTTGCGAAGCTGATTGGTTCTCCGGCGTCTGTAAACATTGCAAAGAGTCCGTAGCGGCCGCCATCTTGTCTCTCGGTAGGATCGAGAGACAAGAGGAGGCCAAAGCGAAGGGGCAAATGACCATAAGGGGGCATAGTAGATCCTCCTTGACCTCTTAGGTTTGATGTGGAGGTTTTAAAAGGGCCCCGCGAGGCAAAAAAAATAATAATAATAATAATCGAACGGCTGAATGGATTTGCACGAAACTTGGTAAAATATTAGGGACTGATAGCCCGATGTGCCTTTGCTAGGTCTCAATATATGTGCTCCAGTGGATTTTGAGAAATTAACGTTCAAAAAAAGATATATATCTGTAACAGCGCTCCGCTTCGCGGAGATAAAATTATATCTGTATTACCTAGCTGTTGCTAACACCAGTTAGCAACGGCTAGTAGGAGATAGCGACCATCTTGGGCCCCACTTTGCATGTGAGTGATATTTATCACTAATGACATGCAAAGTGGGCATGCCAAGATGTTAGCGACTGGAAACAGTCGCTAACATCGCTATCTCCTATTATCAACTTTTGGAAATATTCGCGATAAGCGCGAATATCTCCAAAAGCTAGCACCTGCCCTGAGCAGTTCTAAGGCATGTTATCCAATGGGAGGTGGATAACATGGCTAAGAGCATTAGCTCGGTAATGCATGAATATCGCTGAGTTTTCAGCGATATTAATGCATTGCGGTCGTTTTTTATCGTATTTGCGATAAACCTTGATAATAGCAAGGTTTATCTGCGATAATTTCTGACGATGCTTAGCGGTAAAAAAATCGTTGCTAAGCATCGTTAGGGATAAATATCGTTTAACTTTGGTAATATGCCCCAACGTCTGTTAACGTTCGATTCGAAGGAAATCAGGAAGTGTTGAAAAACATTGTCTGCGCCATCTTGCCTTTTTTCAAATGCCACACTTTTGTCGTGCACGGCAGTCATTTTAGATGCCTTGACCAGACCCACTCTGTGCACGCTGTCGATCCTTAGCATGACTCCCCACCCTCACAAGCATCTCCCCCAGGCAGTGGTCACCCCCGCTCTCTGTCTTATGCATGGGTAATAAACCACCCCCCATCTGCGCTGCTCTTCCCTGAGAATCACACCCTGTGCCCGCCCGACACCTCCCTTTCGCCCTATTCACTACCGCACCCTCTGACACTCCTTTTCCTCTGTGTCCGATTGTCCAGGCCGGTCCTAGGGTATCAGCTAGCCCTGCAGATGTAGTTTATGGCCCCATCTGTAAAGAATCACCCCTCTTCAAAGGAGTTATAGTAGATCAAGGCCCACACTCGATGAGATCCGTCACAGCAGACGCGTTCCTATTATCTGAAAACCATCCTGTATTGTGATTGGGGAGGGGACCGAGCCTGAAGCGGAAGATTCCAGGGATGACTCTTTGTACATCAAAGTTTTTACAATTATGTGTCACATTAAAAATATATAGCACTCCAACAAAGTAGTAAGATTATAAAACTTTAATAACTTATAAATATATACAAGAAAACAAAAACAGTAATAACATATAAACATTTTTAGGGAAAAACAACGAACTAGCGGTCGGCTGTGCGAATAGTCCCAACGCAGCACAACGTCCAGATTTCTGGCATGGGGCGTCGCGGGGGGTGGGTCATCAGTAGCAAACTGTTGTGCGAATAGTTCCAAGGCAGCAGAACGATGGCACCAAGGTGATGTCCAGTAAGTTGCCGCACTGGTTTTGGTATCCTACAATGCTGCTCCGAATAACGGCGTGGGGCGCCCCGGGGGAGGCGGCGTGAACGGGCCTCTCCAGGTGGAGTGTCATCTGTTGTACTGGGGCGCCCCTTTACCGTTTCAGTTGCCATTCCGTCCGTTTTTGGTCCACTGTGTCAAAAGCCGCAATTCAGCTGAGTTGCGCCCACTCTTGCGGTGCAGCGATAGGCGGCTGTCACAGGACTCTCAAAATGGCGGCAGGCTCTTTCCTTTTTGGGTCTGGTCCACTGAAATGGCCCTGGGACACCTTGGAAATCGGACGCTTGTCTGCTAGGTCTTGGACCCAATTCTCGAAAGCGTCCCCTCCGCCTTGAGGATTTATCAAAAGTTTTGGGGGCCCCCGACTCCTGTAGGCTTCTGGTGGGGAGCGGTTGCCATGATTGCTCGCGGAATGACCACGACGGAGCTACGAGATGGTGGTGCTCTCATGCTGAAGCCAGCTTCAGTCTGATACATCCAGAAACAAGGTGGGGCTTTCATCGTTTGGGAAAAAAATAAAGTTTTCATCCAATGAAAAGTGTTGTTTTTAGGTCATATGATCAAGCCTTCCATCATTAGGAAACCAAAAATAAAATGAACCAATGAAAAGTTTTATAAACAAGTCACATGACCTGTTATGCGGCATAGGGTATAAAATGCGGAGAAAATACGTTGGCACGTGAGGCGGCGTCAGTAGCGGACCGATGTGCGAATAGGCCGAAGGCAATACAACGCACCAAGATCCGGATGGCACCGAGGTGGTGTCCAGCAAGTTGCAGCACTGGTGTGGCCATCCTACAATGCTGAAAGTCGGCGTGGGGCGCCCCGTTGGCCTGTGAGTTTGCGTCAGTAGCGGACCGATGTGCGAATAGGCCGAAGGCAGCACAACGCGCCAAGATTCGGATGGCACCGAGGTGGTGTCTAGTAAGTTGCCGCACTGGTGTGGCCATCCTACAATGTTGAAAGTCGGCGTCGGGCGCCCCGTTGGCCTGTGAGATGGCGGCAGTAGCGGACCGATGTGCGAATGGGGCCAAAGGCAGCGCAACAATATTTTCGGAATAGAAGACACCACAAGGCGCTGAGATGCCAAGATCCGGATGGCACCGAGGTGGTGTCTAGCAAGTTGTGGCACTGGTGTGGCCATCCTACAATGGTAAAAGTCGGCGTGGGGCGCCCTGTTGGCCTGTGAGATGGTGTCAGTAGCGGACTGATGTGCGAATGGGGCCAAAGGCAGCGCAACAATATTTTCTGACTGACACCACAAGGCGCTGAGATGCCAAGATCCGGATGGCACCGAGGTGATGTCTAAGTTGCGGACCGATGTGCGAATGGGGTCAAAGGCAGCGCAACAATATTTTCTGTATGGAAGATACCACTAGGCGTTGAGATGCCAAGATCCGGATGGCACCGAGGTGATGTATAGCAAGTTGCTGTACTGGTGTGGCCATCCTACAATGGTAAAAGTCGGCGTGGGGCGCCCTGTTGGCTTGTGAGATGGTGTCAGTTGCAGACCGATGTGCGAATGGGGCCAAAGGCAGCGCAACAATATTTTCTGTATGGAAGATACCACTAGGCGTTGAGATGCCAAGATCCGGATGGCACCGAGGTGATGTCTAGCAAGTTGCTGTACTGGTGTGGTCATCCTACAATGCTGAAACTCGGCGTGGGGCGCCCTATTAGCCTGTGAGATGGCGTCAGTAGCGGACCGATGTCTGAATGGGGAAAGGTAGCGCAAGAATATTTTCTGAATAGAAGACACCACAAGGCGCTGAGATGCCAAGATCCGGATGGCACCGAGGTGGTGTCTAGTAAGGTGCACTGGTGTGGTCATCCTACAATGCTGAAACTCGGCGTGGGGCGCCCCATTAGTCTGTGAGATGGCGTCAGTAGCGGACCGATGTGCGAATAGGCCGAAGGCAGCACAACGCGCCAAGATCCGGATGTCACCGTGGTGGTTTCATAGTTGAGAGGCACTTCATCTGCAGTGGGGCGCCGAGATCCGGATGGCACCGAGGTGATGTCTAGCAAGTTGCTGTACTGGTGTGGTCATCCTACAATGCTGAAACTCGGCGTGGGGCGCCCCATTAGCCTGTGAGATGGCGTCAGTAGCGGACCGATGTGCGAATAGGTCGAAGGCAGCACAACGCGCCAAGATCCGGATGTCACCGTGGTGGTTTCATAGTTGAGAGGCACTTCATCTGCAGTGGGGCGCCGAGATCCGGATGGCACCGAGGTGATGTCTAGCAAGTTGCTGTACTGGTGTGGTCATCCTACAATGCTGAAACTCGGCGTGGGGCGCCCCATTAGCCTGTGAGATGGCGTCAGTAGCGGACCGATGTGCGAATAGGCCGAAGGCAGCACAACGCGCCAAGATCCGGATGTCACCGTGGTGGTTTCATAGTTGAGAGGCACTTCATCTGCAGTGGGGCGCCGAGATCCGGATGGCACCGAGGTGATGTCTAGCAAGTTGCTGTACTGGTGTGGTCATCCTACAATGCTGAAACTCGGCGTGGGGCGCCCCATTAGCCTGTGAGATGGCGTCAGTAGCGGACCGATGTGCGAATGGGGCCAAAGGCAGCGCAACAATATTTTCTGAAGAGAAGACACCAAAAGGCGCTGAGATTCCAAGATCCGGATGGCACCGAGGTGGTGTCTAGCAAGCTATGCAGTTGAGTTGTGTGCGCACTTGCGGCGAATAGGTCGAAGGCAGCATAACAATGTTTTCTGAATAGAAGACACCACAAGGCGTTGAGATTCGGTTACCACCGAGGTGATGTCTAGCAAGTTGCCGCACTGGTGTGGCCATCCTACAATACTGCTCCGAATAACGGCGTGGGGTGCCCGAAGGGGGGGGGGGAGGCGGCGTGAACGGGCCTTCCTAGGTGGAGGCTCGTCTGCTGTAGTGGGGCGCCCCTTTACCGTTTCAGTTGCCATTCAGCTGAGTTTCGGCTGCTCTTGATGCTACAGCGACAGGCGGCTGCAACAGGACTCTCAAAATGGCGGCCTGTTCTTTGGATTTGGGCCTGGTCCACTAAAATGGCCCTGGGACACCTTAGAACTCGGACGCTCGATTTTTTTTTCCTTTCCTGTACATGCAAAAAAAGGTAAATGCCCGGTACGTTACACGCTTCATCTGCCACGATGAACTCTCCAGAGGAACCGAAAAAAAATATAGTTATGGTAACTATACCATGCATCGTCATATGGAGAGGTGGCACCGATTAATTATAGTGCTGCATAAAAGAGAGATTTGGAGGAGAACCCCTGACCTGCTAGTACATTCATCAAAGAAGTGGCACTGACAGCATCAGAGGCAAGGGAAACGGTCCCAAATATTTAGAAGAACTTTGGAAAGATTAAAATGACATGTTTAGATTGTGGCAAATTAATTTCATGTGGACAGATGAGTGTTACTCTAATAAATACAGCATATGAACATCATCATAGTCGATGGTTGGTAGAGACATTTTGACTATATCCTGGACCTGCCCGTCCTCGCCCAAAATGGCGCCGAAATAAATGGGACTCGTAACTCTTTGTTGTGTACTGGTTGCAGAACCTTGAAATCACGAGATACGTATGCAGTTTTGAAGCACATGGCGGGCGGGGACGAGAATTGATTGAATGTTTCGACATCCCTATTGATATTAAGTTCTGATGTGTTATTGATTACTGTACTATTGAAAGTTCGAATTAACGTCACCCATGGTACTTGCCCGCAAATGTATATCTAGATAATTTTATTGTAACTGGCCCTGTCGTATTTTAATTATAAAATGTACGTCCACCGATTCCGTAACTGTTAGACACCTTAGTTCTTGCAACCTAATGGCCCGCCCGTTACGTTCCTCTACAGTGTAAATGTCTACTCATCATATACGATTACAGTTTGCTCCGTGGCCGGCCCACGTGGTTATAGGCTCGTATTTGTATAATGAAATTTTCACAATAAAGGTTTTTAAAAGAAAACATGGTAGTAGTATATACATTGGTAAAGTTTTTAATAATAGTCACTGTTTTAGAATCATTAAAAGGCAAGTGAAATAAAGCAGACCAATTACATGAAGGGTAAAAGGTATAATACGAAGGAACGCAGTAAAGATAAATGGTCAAGGGCTGTTGTGTTTTCTATTCCTGCAACATAAAGTGATCGATAAGAATCTCATATTCAGGCGTATCGGCGACTAAGACAGCAGGTCGACCCTCTTTTGCTCAACGGCTCCGTCATGGGACGAAGAAACGCTCTTTTTCTCGAAAAAAGAATATATTTTACTTGCAGGACAGTTGTAAATTTTCCGGGAAAGTACATTAGCCTGGAACATTATAACATATATTTAAGAAAAAATAATGTTCGGAAGTAATAAAAAGCGTAATTTTTAGGTCATATGACCAAGCCTTTCATCATTAGAATAAGAAAAGTAAAATGAACCAATGAAAAGTTTTATTAACAAGTCACATGACTTGTTATGCTTACGTTACGCGCTGCGCGCCCCGGATGACTTCCGGATGCGCTAACGCGGCGCGTCATATGACGCATTACGCGACAACGCAGGTCCAGAATATAGTCAAAATGTCTCCACCAACCAGCGGTCGGAACACAACCCCTTTTAGCAGGCTAAATAGTTCTGTTAAATGACAACAGAAGGGACAGGCAACAAGAAACATCAGTCAAAGAGGGGAGGGCTAGTTCTTCTCTACCGGGTTACATTGGGGCGCTACCGGAACTGATCGAATTGGTAGTCTACAGTGTTTCTGGATGTTTCAGACTGAAGCTGGGGTTAGCATGAGAGCAGTACCATTTCGTAGCTCCGTCGTGGCCATTCCGCAACCAATCATGGCAGCCGCTCTTTATCGTTATTTTGGGCGGGGTGGGTGGCGGAGCCGAGCTGTTTTGCAGCCATCATTGTGTGGAGTTCAGTTAATTTCACTAGTTTTGTATTTGTCATGAGGGGTTGTTCCTAATGTTTCTATTTTAGCGAGGTCAAAAAGAGATCCCGTTAGTGGCCTACTGATTTTGCTCGATTCCTTTTCTTTTTTTTTTACACGATTTTTCGTTATCTGCAAAGACTAAACAGAGTATTGCGACTCTGTGTTTGTTTGTAAATAGAGAATGAACCAAAGAGAACCAATTCTAAAACAGTAAATACTTGGATAACAATCAATCAAATGGAGAGAGAAGCAGGCACGACGTATTACAACGGGGGCAAAGGCCTGCGTTAACTACCCTTCACTATGTGCAAAGAGAGAGTACTCCTAATAGAAATGAGGGGGGGGGGGCACCATTCAAAGCAGATCAGTGTGCATAAACACGAAAATGTTTTCACTTACCACGTACTTGACATTCGACAGCTTATGATATTTGCTATTAAAAAACCATTGAAATTCACTGAATAAACCATAGGTTATAGACCATATATAGTTAGGAATTAGCATTTACAAAACCTTGAAAATTCACTGAAAAAACCATAGGTTATAGACCATATATAGTTAGGAATTAGCATTTAAAAAACCTTATTTTACTCACACAAAACCATTGAAATTCCATATATAGTTAGTTGCACTAACTATATATCGCGCACCTGCAATCCACTGCTGATGATGTCACATATTACATCATTCATGACATGGTCAGTGACATCACTGATGACATCACTGATGACATCTCAAATGACATCACTGATGACATCACTGATGACATCTCATTTGACATCAATGACCACATCACTGATGATATCATTCATGTGACAATACAATGCATCTCCTCACATTTTAATATAACCTCTGTTTCACCCAGTGTTAAATACAGAGTATAATTTTTGAAACCATTGACACACCAATACTAGTTACTACATATGTACTCACTGATTCCTACGTCTACACACACATTCACTCATTCACCCATACAATCATTCATACATACAATCACTCATCTTTACAACACTATCATATGCACTCATACACCTATACAGACACTCACACTCTGCCTCTCATCCATGGAGTTACTCACACACCTAGTCAGTCCTGTAAAGAATCAATCACACTTCCATTTTCTAATCTACACAGTTAAACATAGAGTACCTTACATTTTCAAACATATACTAACACATACTTACTCTCTTATAGAATCACTGATACAAGTACACATTGATCTGCACAGAGTCACACACCTCCCAGCCAGCCATACACACACTCAGTCTCCCATACAAATACTTGTGCAACCAATCAATAACCCATATAGCTACTTATATAGCTACTGATCAACACATGCAGAAGTTTACAGAACAACAGAAATAATGATGCACAAATTAAGACACTTTAGTCACTAACCCATGCACTCAGTGAGACACATTTAATCACTCTCTCATACATTCAGTCATGCACCTACTAAATCCTTTGTCCAGACACTTATACTTCCACTCATTCTTCAATATGTAAGACACATTTTAACTTTACAGAAACATACAGTCACTGGATGTTGTCATCAGTGATGTCATCAGTGATGTCATTTGAGATGTCATCAGTGATGTCATCAGTGATGTCACTGACCATGTCATGAATGATGTAATATGTGACATCATCAGCAGTGGATTGCAGGTGCGCGATATATAGTTAGTGCAACTAACTATATATGGAATTTCAATGGTTTTGTGTGAGTAAAATAAGGTTTTTTAAATGCTAATTCCTAACTATATATGGTCTATAACCTATGGTTTTTTCAGTGAATATATATATATATATATATATATAGTATTCATACGCACATGTGCATCAATATGGTTCAACACCTCTATAGAACTATGCATTACATTTCTAAGTATGTCAATATTTAGTGATAACATGTATAGATGAGTGTATGTAGAAGAGTTTGTGCTCCTTTCTGTGATAATACATATATGTCCGTGTATGTAATTCTGATCATAGGGAAGGTACATATAAAGGTATAACAATATATTTTGGATATAAAAAAAGAATAGAAACTAATTAAATAAATGAAAAGCCTTCGAATGTATAATCATACGCAACATACATTTGTGTGTTTTACCAGGTAAATATTATTAAGAGTATGTGCATATGTGTGCAGCTATTTAGGGATTTGGGGGCCGATTTACTGGCGGTCATTTACAAAGGCATTGGCAGAAAATGCTGCACTGCGGTTCCTGTCAATGCGTTTGCTACAGGGCGAAGGCAAAGGACACAGTAATGTAGCAAACAGTTATCTGTTCATTATTTTTTTTTTTTTTTTTAAAGTTTGAAGTTTATTGAAGTAAAAAGAAGCAAAGACAGAAAATGAAGAAACAGTCAAAAGTTATGAAAAACAGGTAATCTCTCTTACATAATGGCGAAACGTATTAAAGTTATCATATACATAAAAAAGAGAATAAGCAATAAATGTCAGGAACATGGGGGAATGAGGGAACATCTCAAATTATAAAAGTATATAAATGATATGATAAACAATAGATGCAATGAAGAAACAGTATAAGCAAATAAGAAAATGCATTCACGGTGGTTTACGAACTTCATCATTACGAATGGGGGAAGTGGGAGGAGGTCTAGCAATCTTAGATAGGAATTCAGTAAGGGGGAGCCACAAAAGATCAGGTTTGATTGCTAAGGAAATGGGGGAAACAAAATTAGTGTCTAGACGATGATTAAAGCAAATTGCGTTCCACCAAGCAGTAAAAGAAACATCTTGAGCCTGTTTCCAATGTGAAGTAATATGGTGAAAAGCAATTGCTATTAAAAGGTCTATTAATTTAAGCTTGTGGTGTGACCCGGTAAAAGCAGGAGAAAGGGAACCTAAGAAAATGTGTGTGATGGAAAAAGAAAAAGTAAAATGGAAAATCTTTTGCAATTGGGACCAAACTAAGCGCCAGAAACGTAAAATGTGAGGACATTCGAATAACATATGCTTCAAATCAGCCAAAGGGCATGGGCAGGACCAACAAGTGGAGGGAGTGTCTGGGGAAAATGATGACAGAGTGAGTGGAGTATTATCTGTTCATTTTGAAAAGAAAAAAGTAATGCTCCCCTCGCCATGGAATGACATATCATTTAATGTATTTATATATTGGTTCTTATAAAAAAAATTACATTTATTTATTATTATGTTTCTAAAAATATAAAATTTCTTTTTATAAATGTATTTATACATCATTTACGCTTTTTTAAAGATATAATTTTGAATATTATTTTAAATATATACACATACCTATAGAATGTAGATATTTAGAGTCATGATATTTTCGTATAGTGATATTTCATACGTTAAGATTATGTCATAGAAGCTACTAAAAAAAACTTGACAAACTGTAAACATTATGCATGAACTAATCACTATGGCTTGGTCCCTACAGAAGGAGTGTGCTGCCTGTCTGCAAATTGCTTCATTACGTCTTCTGTGGCAGTAGGCACTATATAAATACTCATACCATACCAAGTGACTGCACTGGTAGCGATTACATGCGTAACTTGGTATAAATTTCAGGAGGCTAAAGTGGCAGAAAACTTTGTGTACTATGATCCAACACAGAACAATATTGATGCTTTGTGAATTGTGGGCAGCATCAGTTCTCCTTTCTGCATATGCCTTTATTTTACACGGGTAACCCAAGTGCATTGGCAATGCTCCTGAAGCGTTTATGGTACGTGTTTGTTTTAATGCTCTCCAAGGGTACAACAGTGCTCCTGACCCTAATGTTTCTGAATATTACATTTGCTAAAATAAATGAAATAATGAACACACAGGGGCCTCAGTTAGCCACAAGCTTCTGGGCTTAAATTTGGTGACTGCTCTGGGAGCAGCTGTACGCAACCAATGCAATTAAGAGTTGCCAGGAACCTGGGCCTGAACAGAGAGGGTTAAAATGTCTACCTCCTTCAGATGGCAGACAGGGTAGACTATATGGGCCCTTTCCTTTGAGGGGGTCTCTCAGGCCCAGGCCCCCATTAACTCCTACTAAAAAGCAGTGGCGGCTGGCATGGTTTTCAGGAGGCGTGTTAGGTGGAGGTGCAGGGGGTTTGTTGCAAGGGAGGGGTGGGGGAAACTGTAAAAAATAATAATAATAAAAGAAACACTTACCTTGCCGTCCTGCATCTCTGCTTCTGCTCGCCTCACCAGACCGCGGCACAGGAAGCACAGAAAAGGCTCACCTAACCAATTGCAACACTGCAATGCAGTGTTGCGATTGGTTTTGGCCATCCTGGTATGACGCTCAACTAGGGATTTGGGGCCTGGGCTTGTTCTCCATGCAGGCTGTAATGCAGCCTGCATGGAGAAGAGGGGAAGTGCGCATGACTGGTTTGGGCAGCCTGAGAAGTTCGACCAAACAGTCATTGCGCACTTAGGAGTGGGCAAACCACTGTTCCCCTGCCCTGCTCTGAGAGCTGAGCAGCCCCACACGCCCGCAAAGCAGCAGGAAACATAAAATGATAATAATTGAAAGTTATCATCATTTTATGTTTCCTTTACTTTGCAGTGCACTACTTGAAAGGAGTGGGTTGACGCTCTTCCACCATAGCAGAGGAGCCGCCCTTGCCTAAATGTAAAAGGACAGGTGAACCTCGGGAACAAAAGATAAAACTGGGGGTATAGCCCAGCTGCAAAGTGTTTTGAGGACTTTTGTTTTCAGTGATATAGACAGGTCTAACCTGAAAGCAACTGATGTAATTTCTGTAAAATGACAATCACAATATCGGAGAAAGGAGAATGCAGGATTCTTTTCAGTGGAAATATTTGGAGGATGACATATCCTGAGCCCAAGCATTGTTCCATTATTCACAGCGGAATTTTATACCCGCCACTTCATTATCGTCAATTCAGGGCCCTGGTGCACCCAAAAACGTGCACTGTAACAAAGAGTCATAGTCCTGGTCAGAGTCAAATATTTTGTATTCAGTGAATCATTTGTACGTTGTTCCATTCTCAGTTAATTTATCCTAATTGGATGAGTTTCTCCAACTTAGGAAAGTAGTGAATGGACACAGAAGTATTGCCTACGTTCTGTGCTTTATCGCACAGAGTACGAAGGCAAGGTTCCTTCCTACTGCCTTTCCATCTTCCCCCAGTGGCCATCTTTTAAATTAGCCTGAACATGTAGGATATTTGCAGTCATCTTCGTTCCCATGTTTTAGAGCCCTAACCTTTTCATGATGCATTACTGCTTCATGAAAATAGAGGAGTATCTCAATATGGTGTGTTCTAATATGCAGAAGCAAATGTTGCTATAATAAGGTTGAACAGAAAGATGTATTCCTCAAAAACATATCGACACTGCTAGGCAGCTGCCACGTCAACCGCCTCCTCATCTGATAGGCTGGAACCTTCACAACATTGTAAAGGGACACTGGAACAAAAAGGTGCCATGGTGGGAGGATTTGTTGCAAGGGAAAGCAGAGCCCACCATGTGAAAAAATGTTCACTATGCACCAGAATAGACAAATTAAAAGATATATACATAATTTAGAGCCAAACGGAGATTAAAAAATATATTTCATCAAAGGAAAACTGTCCATTACCACCAGTAAAAAGCTGGCAGTGCCCACTCTGCTCATAATTGTAGAGAAACTGGGGCAAATAATGCACAATATTCTGCATTGATGTACATGGAGAAAATGAATATTCAGATGATTCTGAAGGAGTAGCACAATAATAAGATTGAGGTAATGCCCTTGCTTTATTAGCCATTCTGCAGGAGGGACAGACTGTCCTTGGATCAGCATGTGAGCAACCTCATGTCACAAAAGAGAAAGAAAATAATTCTTCACATATAATTATGTCCCATTTTATGTAGCCACCACATTTGAAAAGTGGATCTCATGGCATTTAGAACATACCTTTTATCTACAGATTCCCCTTCCATGGTCGCATACAACAAATCTGTTACTCAGGGCGGTATTTAAGATATACTCTACCTATGATCCCAGTAGTATAACCATGCTTCTGCAATATTTCTGCGAAGGTCGTTTCATTTGGAGGAATCCCACCAGATGCTGCTAACCACATCAAAACACGGTGCCCATCACTGTAGTCCATTCCTATAATCAAAAATAAAAGGCGAAACATATGTTTTGGCTTAGAATACCTACAAACATACCAGTATGACCCAAGCTCTCATCCTGGGCATCAACATTTAACAAACAGTTTATGATTGGCAGATACTCAATGATCTTGCACGATACGTTGCTTGTGTGCAGACTGAAAATATATAAGCATCAAGGGGACCACAAGGAGGAATAGCACTAATGTAATCGAGCTGGGTTTTTTGGGGGATTGGCAGATGACAGATTGACAGGTGCATCAACACAGCCCAACACCCTGTAGACTAAGTGCTCATACATTGTAGGTTTAAATCACTGAACAAAACAAAAGTTAAAGTGACGCTACAGTTGGGAATTGTAACATTCTTAGGTGGGTTAAAAAAACGTTTGAGTTAGGGTAAAATATCAGTGACAATGTAACATTTTAGAAAACAACCAGAATTCACCAGTTATAGTTATCTCAAGTAACTATAATTGGTGCCCTTCAATAACTATGATTTGCACCAACGCCACTCACAGTCTTTTCATAAATAATTTCATGGAATCAAGGATGTCATAGATAATATCATGAGTGTTGTAATATGTGGGGTAATTAGCATTGCATGGCGAGGACGGGAGTAAGAGAATCACAATTTAACTATAAAGTCACTTTAAGTTTTTTTTTTACGTGATGTAATATTTTATGACCAAACCCACACCACATCAGCCTTTGGCAGAATGTGACATCAGGTTGGAAACATAGTTTTTAGGATATTGTTTTGTGGGCTGAAAATTTCAAGATTCAGACCGTCTTATTTATTTATTTTTAGAAAACCAACATCTTAGTATTTTACCATTTTTTAGCCAACTAAATGCGATCAGAAAAATAACCGTAAGTTGGCCTTGCACACCAACTGTAGACCATAGAGTTCCAGCCAGGACCGATTAAAAAAATATGTTAAGTTCTCTTGGGGTCATGAATTTAATCTGTTTTCAGTAGTTTTGAGATGTTAAAGGGTTAAAAAAGACAGCTATTTAGGGAGAGATCCATTTCAGTGGACTAATGAACCTCAGCCCCCGTGCTTGAATCCGATTGCTTGCCAACACTTCTACCAGGACATGTTGTCAGCCATCTTGGGACACTTCTTGAAGCGGAGTCTCAAAACATCCTACAAATATAAAGAAAAGTGGGAAGGATAAGAATTCCCTGACCCCCCAAGGAGTAGTGGCAGGATTCCACAGGGACCCCGCTCTGGTTAAAAGCCTATTTTTAAAAATTCAGCTTTGCCACGAATGTGCAGGTGGATCTGGGTAAAATTGAAAAAAATAAAAGGAAGCACAGTCTTTTGTGCATCTTTTTCAGGAAGCCCCCGGGTGGCCAAACCCAGGGGTATATACAAAATAAAGGAGTTGTGCGCATGGGGACCCCTTCCTCTTATTTATTTATAGGTGACTTGTAAAGCGTATGGCTACCCAAAGACTTCCCAGCGCTAGTTTATAAAACTATGGGGACCAACAACTCCCAGGGGTATTAAAAATAAGTTATGCGAGGCCCACAAAAAACCCTCGCTATCCTGGGGACTGTCACCTCCCTTGGGCTATAAACAAACAAACGGGGGCCATGCAAACATCCCCACCGGCTCCAGGGACCGCCACCTACATGTAAGGAAACGGGGTGCCTCCAGACCCCAAGTGCCCCGGGAATGCCACCCCCCAGGTCTAAATTAAAAGGTTGTGGGGTCTTGCAGACCCCTGTGCCCCCGGGACCACCACCTCCCTGGGGCAGGCCCTACAACAAAAAAAAGGAGGGGGCTTTGTGCCCCCCCTGGAGCCATACTTGGTCCTGGGGACTGCCAGCCCATGGACAGCTCCTGTTATGTCCCTATGTACTATTCCTGCCAAGCCACAGCAAACTCTCCACTTCAAGCAAGAAAGAGCATACAAAATGCTTGTGCTTGCTAGAAGCAGAGCAGAATTGCTTTCACAGACAGGGATCTGCCTTTCCAGTAGCTACCGGTCTGCAATGCCGGCTCCCGCAGGAGGCAGAGACCACAGGGCCCTTCGTGCTCCCAGACTCCGACTGTGGTCCCAGGCGAGAGTACAAAGAGGCAGAATAAAGGTCAGAAACTAGCAAAAAGAAGCAGAATGAAGGTCAGACATTAGCAGCAAAAGGCAGAAAAGAGGTCAGAACAGAGTTGCAAGAGGTAGGCACAGACAAAGATTGCCACAATGCCACCCAGTATCGACACCTAAGATTCTTGTTTGTCCAAGTTTCACTCCGCTGTCATCTATGATTTTTTTTTATAGACTGCGTAACAGTAGATAACCAGTATAGGAGTTTTTAGATCTAATTTACTCACACATCTTAAGACTGTTGTGATGTTCTCCCTATATGCTGCTAGTTTTAATTGCAGATATTATAAATATTTCAATCATTTTTTATCCAATATGTTATGCTCCCCCTATAATCCACATTTTTATAGTGAAAACATATAACCCCTTAATGTTTCCGAGGCATTGGGGACCATCGCGGAGATTAAGTTAGCTATTGTCCAGAGTCACATAGTGCTGAGCTGTCCTGCCTCTGGCAGTGGGGATCGAGCCGTGAGCCCCGCGGTCGGAGTCAGCTGCTCTGGCCTCTGTGCCACACCTCTTCCTCCCCCATATCCTGCTTTAACTGTGGGTTTTATAAATATATTAACTATTTTATATCTAATGTTTTGTTTTTAAGCATTTTTATGCATGATTTTACTGTTTTAAGTTATTGTGTTTGCTTTAATGGCAATTGCCGAAATAAAGCTTATTATAGAATGGTAGAATAACGGTCAGAAACAAGCAATAAAAGGTAGAGTAACAGACAGCAACACACAGAAAAAATCAAAAGAGGTCAGAAACGAGAAGAAAGACGGAAAAATCAAAGACAGAAATGAGCAGCGAGACGCAAGGTCAGCAACGAGCAGAAAAAGGCAGAAAGACTGAAAATAGAGATCAGAAATGAGCAGCAAGAAGCAGAATAAAGGTCAGAAACAAGTAGCAAGAAGCAAGGCCTGCCCCCCTTTCCAACCCCCATTAAGTCCCAAACAGCAGGATTGCTGAGAGGTCATGGAAGGTCACACCCCTTTCTCCGCCACTCTGAAACCATGCTCCTGGCACACTATTGGTTGGGGAATTAAGTCCCTTTAGATGCTGAGGGTCATCGGAGGCCAGGAAACCCCCCTGTTACCTACAGTAAGTCTGTCACTGCACAAATCTTGAGAGCTGGTTCAAGGCCCGACCCCCTTTTCTACTACTCTGTAAACACGACTACTAGTTAAAAAAAAAAAGACATTCACTGAAAAAACCAAAGGTTACAGTGGCATTATAGTTAGGAAATAGAATTAAAAAACCCAGAGAAATTCACTGAAAAAACAAAGGTTACAGGGACTACTCGTATACTGATACACACAGCCACTAACATATATGTTAAAAATCGTATCACTCATTAGTAGTACAGCTAGTACACTAATTAAAATTTTGTAGTAGCTTAGTATGTATGTTTAACACTCAAATTCTTAGAAAACACTTACACTCACTGGATGATGTCATCAGTGATGTTACTGACCATGTCATGATGGATGTAATCTGTGAGGTAGTAAGCAGTGCATTGCAGGGGCATTAGTTATAGTTTGCTCAACTGACTAGAACTGCTGAATCTCTATGGCTTTGTGCGAGTGAAATCTGAACGTAACTATAGCGTCCCTGTAATCTTTGTTTTTTTCAGTGAATGAATATATATATATTTTATTCCCTAGGACCCCGCTTGATGGATCACCCCGAAACTTTCAACAAAGCAGCTTAACCAGAAAGGGGAAGTTTTGTGGAAATTTTGTGGAGATTCGTCAAGCTGTGCTAAAGTAATTGGCAAAACAAAGTACGCTTTTTCTATGAAAACTTTGTTCCCAATTATAACTACCTACTGGCTATCACCAGTAGGTAATATATACATACACACACACACACACACACGTATGTGTGTGTGTGTGTATATACGAGTGGTGGTCGCTACAGAGTAGTTATAGTTAGGTCTGCATTTTCTCAGCAAAAACCATTTATTTTTTCCTAATAAATGTGGTGTCGTTTGTCAAATATTAACAAAACTTTCCACAAAAAAGTCTCATCCACCTTAGGTCCTTCCTGGACATTTTCTGGATGATATGCCAAGCAGGGCCCAAGGAAAAGGGTTGGAGGGTTCCAGAAACGCGATGCCCCAATTCAACTTTCCATAGGAAAATTGAATAGAGATGTAGCAAAACTGCTGAACCGAATGACACCAAATTTAGCAGAAAGATCGATCTTGAACCAGAATGCTTGCTTTTTGTGAATTGGTGCATATCCATTCAGAAGTTTCTGAAACAAACAAGGCTCGAAAACAGTATATATTTCAGTCCGCTGACAGATCTCATGGTGAAATAGGACAGGCTGCTACCACATCATGAAATTTGTGGTGGCAACCATCTTAGGAATCGAGTCGAAGAAAAAAGGTTAAAAAAAAAAGACTTAAGAGGGACCCCCTGACCTCCTAGGCCTGGGTCCAAATACAGCAATATCATTTTTCCCTTCCCAGTAGAGAAAGGGGTGAGACAGGGATGTGTTTTAGCCCGACCCTGTTCTCCCTATTTTTAAATGGCCTTATTGAAACTCTACTGGCTGTAAAAGACATAGATTCCCCGAGGCAAGGTAACCACAAAATACCAGCTTTAATGTTTGGGGACGATACCCTGCTACTCTCTAAATCACCAATGGGTATGCATCGGGTCTTGGAAGAGTTCTGTTCATTCTGCAGGAAGCAGGATCTGGTGGTAAATCTCCAAAAGACAATATACAGTCTTCCATGCAAGTACCACCAACTGCCCACCCCCCCAAATGGAAGGCATGGCCCTTGAGAGGGTGTTTATCTTTGACTATTTAGGTCTGACACTTAACAATAAGATGGACTGGGGGAGCCAGATTAAGAAAGCTAATTTAAAACTCACGCAGTCCATAGGTGGAATTCTGAAAGTTCAGAAAAGTTGCACACAAAGTGGTTGGCCCTCTGGCAAAAATATGCAAAGTCCAGGCAAGGGGACCGTCGCTATATGGAGCGGAGCTCTGGGGATACTGCTCAACCAACATCCCATCTTTAACTGAGAATACATACCTCAGGCAGTTGTTGGCACTTCTGAAAAGTACTCCGCTGACACCACTATGGATGGATTTAGGTATTGGCCCCATTGCTGATTTAACTGCCTCACGTCCACTCCTATTTTGGCGCCGTATTTGGAGTACACCTGAGTTGGTGAATTATAGGGAGGAATTGAGGGATGTTATGACTATATTGGGCGCAACGGAATATACCTTGGCTGACACACATTAGGAACACTTCCCAAGCACTGGGAAGGATGAATATGTGGCAGACGCCAGAAGAGACCTGCCCCTCAATTTCACAAAAAAAACCCTACTCTCTGCTTAGAAGGAACATAAATTCATCCAACAATCCCAGCGTGCTAACTCATGCAGTCTGACTTCCAGGTTTCTGGAAGCCAAACAGCAGTACAAACTGGAGTTGGCCCTGGACAGTATCCAGCCCCTTATTGCAAAGAAACTGTGTATTCAATTTAGGCACGGGGCCCTCCCGCCTAGAGCTTTTACCAATAAATGGAAGGGAGCAACTAAATTAGGATGCACTGGGTGTACCGCGACCGATGAAACCGAACTCCATGTTCTCCTCTTCTGTCCTGCTTACAGCAGACCTAGGTCTAAATGGATACTCCAGCTTTGTAGAAATGTGGAATTAGACACCACTCTGAGGTCTTTAGGATATTAAAATACGAAACGGACCCTTTATATGTGTTTGTGACCTCTAGGTTTCTACTCACAATGTGGTGTATTCGTAGGAGCATTATAAAGGAAAATGTGTCTGACAATTAAATTCTACTCAACCATTAACCATGACGCCAAGTCACTGCTGTATTTTGCTCCCCTCATTTTACTACCTGCTATCCTAACTTTGCATATTCTCCCAAGCTAGGATAAACAGCTGAAATCTAAATTTTAATAATACCTTGATTCCTTTTCTTCAGTATTTATTAAATTTTCTTTTAATGGTTTTAAAACTATCACTAAATGAATTTTAATTAATCCTGTAATGTACTAGGTTGATGAGTCAGAGAACAATGTATAAATTTGCACGATAGTTTACTTTTTTTTATTTGATCCTCTGTTTTTAATTATGTAAAAACTGTCTATCTAATGTGCTCTAAATGTGTTGTTACATTTGTATGTGCTTTTATGGTTACACAGCCAAAATAACGTTTATTTGACTTGACTTGAATTTTTTTTTAAAATGTTGCTGTGAATCTGTGGAAAAAAAAAAAAAAAGAAGTGTTGGCTCTCACCCAGGGGAAAGGGTGCGCAATAGATGAGTTAGGAGAAGGGGCACATGCCTCCCCTCAATTCTTTGGGAGGCCCGGGGGACCCCATCCCCCGGGCCAAGTTCAATAGAAACGGGAGGGGGTAGATGGCATCCTCCCCGAGTTTCAGTCGGCCCCTGGGACCCCCAATGCTTGGGTTAGATGTAAAATTAAAGGGCATGTGGCCGGCTCCCTTAGCCTGAAAAGGCCATGGGGACCCATCCCTGGTACCATATACAAATATAAAGGAGGCAGCCCCCACAAAACCTTTACAGGCCCCAGGGGCCCCACCCCCAGGAACAACAATAGAAAGGAGAGGGGGCAGAGCCCCATCCCTGAGTCCCAATAGTCCCTGGGACCCCATCTTCCAGGGCTGATCTTAAAATTAACGGGGAGAACGGCACATGATCCCCCCCCTCCCCAAGCCTGTAAAAGCCCTGGGTTCCCGTCTCCTGGGCTGGCTCAATCACTGTGTCTCAAGGAGACCACCTCCAGGACACAGTCGTTTCCCTCCCCCAAGAGTGTTTGTAAGGAAACATGTCTGCTGCTACATCGGTGGGAGCATTTTTAAAGCTCCCGCTGGGTGGAAGCAGACATGCCGTCCCTGTCTGCTGGAACATTGGCAAGAAGGCATTTCTGCTCCCACTTGGTGGGTGCTTTAAAAATCCTCCCACTGTGTGGCAGCACACTTATTTTCCTGCCTCTGGTCTTGTGGACAGGTAAACTCAGATTGCTCTCGACTAGCCACAGCAAACAAAAAGAACTACTCCCGGTGGGGGGGGGCGCCATTCCACCTCCCACAACGCCCAAGATGGGTGCCTGCGTGGAGACAGCAAAGTCATGGGGCCACCCGGGCTCCCCCCAGACCCCAAAGTACTGCTTGGCGGGTGCCGAGGAATGGCACTGGAGTACCCACCCAGGAGTATGGTGTCCCAGGGGTCACTATTTGGCTTGGGGATGAGGGCTGCAAACCCATTTATAAAAAAGTATGACCCCAGGTGATACGATTCCTTGGGCCCATAGTGGCTCAGTGAGGGGGGCTTTGGAACCCCTCCCCTTAATTTAAAAGAAACGCTCCTGGAATGGGGTCCCGAGGGTATGAAGTGGCTTGGGGAGTGGGGACACATGCCCACCTCCCCATTAAATACGTTTAGGCCCCAAATGATGTGGTCCCTGTGGCCACTATTGGCTCAGGAATGGTGGCCACATGCCCCCTCTCCTTTTAATATATGTTTAGGTCCCAGGATGGGGTCCCCAGAGCTACTATTTTCCCAAGGAGGGGAATCACTTGCCCCTCACCTTAAAATACAAATAAAAGTCCTGGGGAATGGGGTCCACTTTGCCCATTAAGACTCAGAGTGGGGTTGCATGCCCCTTCCCCTTAAATAAATCAAACAGCCCCAGGAGATTGGGTCCCCGGAGCCATAAGGTGCCTGGAAGGAGGGCCTATACCCCCCTCTCCAGTATTAACAAAATACAATAAAAGTGATAGCTCATTGGCACCCTTGAAGAGAGGACCAATCCTTGCAGCTGAAGGCCATGCATGGCGGGGGATTGGCAAATGGTTTGACTGCCCGTGCCAAGTTGGGTACAGGCCCTGCAGGCACCCCAGGTCATGCATGGCTTTATATATAGTAATTAAATATTACTTTAAGGTAAAAAAAATCTTTGAAATACATTGAAAAAAATGAAAGATAAAGTGACATAATTCGGAATTATAATTATTTCTTTCTATACATTAGAAATGTACTTTCAAAATTAAAGGTTAAACTAACAATGTCAGTGACAAACTAACATTCAAAAAGTGTAAAAATACTGAAATTCATCAGTTCTAGTTACCTCAAGTAACTATAACTCATGCCCTAATGCAACTATAACTCACCCCATGTACTGCTAGTCTGCTAGTTTCTCAGCATATTACATCACTCATGACAGCTTTTATGGCATTTGAAAATATCCCTGCAAAATTTGCAATGAAGCGGTCACTAAAGCTCGGTATTCTGCATTGAGATTTTTTTACCTTTCAGTCAACACGCACACATGCATCGACTCACATAATTTTGCTCTTAGGTAGATTACCTCATTCCAGGTCTGGCAGCAGATGGATACAAATATTTTCTGGAGCTGATCCATGTGAAAACACAAGCAAAACTTTCTTCTCAGCCCCTTCTGGTTCCTAGCAGCAGCCTGAGGGTCTATCCAGAAAAACAATGATGCATCGCCTCCAGTGCATAGTAAACTACAACCCTGCAGGCACATCAAGGGTCTCTGGAGAGGTGAGGGACACAAGCTTACACAGTACCACTATGAATTAATGATCCTGTGTAGTAGACACTAAAGTCGCAGCTGCGTGGAATGTGAATTCATGATGAATAAAACAATGTTCCTGGAAAGGGAATAACAATCATTCTAAACTCATCATAATAAACATGTGAACCACCGAGCTAATGTTCAAGGCGAAAACCCATCAATGCACAATTGTAAGGTTTGTTGTTTTTGTCACTTGGCATTAAAATATCATTTTTTAGCCTAGTTTATTAGGCAGGTGGAATGTCAGCTCATAATAAAAAAGGGAATTATGTAGTAAATCATGTTGGGAGTTATAGATTGATTGCACCTATTAGGTTTTAAATGTGATGTTATAGTTAGGAAATAACAATAAACCATAGAAATTCGCTGAAAAAAACAAAGGTTACAGGGACGTTATAGTTAGGAAATATAATTTAAAAAAACTTAGAAATACACTGAAAAAACCAAAGGTTACAGGGGCATTGTAGTTAGGCTCAGAATTCACTCTTACAAAACCAGTGAAATTCAGCAGTTCTAATTACCTGAGCGAACTATAACTTCCGTCCCCCACAATAAACTGCTTACGACTTTACATATTGTTGTGTGTTCCTGCATGGCCCATTAAAGTTTTCCCTATGTTAGCCGAACTGTGCACGTTGTGGGCCTAATTGTCCTTTGCATACGTTATTAAACACAATTTGCTTTTGTGCCACATGGAGATTTCACACACACCCTGCATATGTTTTTGAGTTCTGTCCTATTTTGGGGATTTAGTCTGAACACCATAGACAAGGTCAAACAAAAATGTCCCTTGTTATTCTGTCTGGTCAGACACTAGCACCTAGACAGAACACAAGATTGCAACTGCTGTTTATGCACATATGCAAAAGAAACCTCGATGGACATTGCAAGCATTCACCCCCAGTCACAGGGATCTGGGTTCAATCCATCATTCTTTTGCTCACCACACCACCCCAGTTTGGACTCAGCTATATGCAAATTAGTCTTGACCCTGTTCCTTGTGGGAACAGTCCAGCCCGAACTGCCAAGCCAGCTCCTCCCTGGACCAGAAACAAGCATCCTGGGACCGGTTTCAGGGCATCACCCTTCATCAGCCAGGCTAGCTTGAATCCAGTGGTGTAGTGAGCACAGGACCCTTGTCTGGGCATACCCTTCCCACTTAGGGCGACGTATGCAAAAGAAACAATTGATGGACGGAATGCTGGACAATGCAAGCATTCACCCCCTGTCACAGGGATCTGGGTTAAATCCACATGCACATATGTCCTAGCACATAGATGAGCATATGAGCAAAAAACACACATGGAACGAGAGTTATGCAACAAGAGCACTGAGATGTAGTGTCCATCTGTGTAGGCTAAGGTACGGGGTCATGAATAATGTTATATGTGATGTCATTAGCTGTGCATTGCGGGGGCGTGAGTTATAGTTAGCTCAAGTAACTACAAGTGCTAAATTTCTCTAGTTTTGTACAACTGAAATGTCCAACTAACAATAACGTTCCTGAAACCTATGGTTTTTTCAGTGAATTTCTAAGGTTTTTAAAATGCTAATTTCTAACTATAACGCCCCTGAAACCTATTGTTTTTTCAGTGATTTTTTGAAGGTTTTTTAAACGCTAATTTCTAACTCTTACTTCCCTGAAACCTATGGGTTTTTTTCTGTGAATTTCTAAGGTTTTTAAATGTTAATTTCGAACCATAATATCCCTAAAACCTATAGTTTTTCAGTACATTTTAAAGTACTATTGTGCTATTCATCAATAAAACTCTTAAATGTACCACTATGTACAATAAAATAAACCAAACAACTGTTATGTAATATAATGTTTTACACAAATAACACATATTTTTTTAAGACTACAACATAATTTAAGAATTACATAACATTCTATTTTCCTTTTTTGCTGTTCAGATTCCACTGAGCTTCACTATACACAGAGATGTCGATGTAGTATCATCATGAAACAGTGTGGAAAAAAACAATCAACTACCTTGTTGAAAAAAAAACCCAATGAGCATACAACATTCTTTTAAATATCTGTAGATATAGGTGTTCCTTCCTTACAATTTTTTTTATTACATCCTTGTACTACAGGATGTCTGTCATGAAGGTCAATAACATTTGCAAAAGATACACTCTTTCACATCTCCTACAATATACAGGATAAATATGTAAACTATTTGCATTTCAACTCAAATTTTCCAAAAGGAATAGTTAATAGCTCAAATAATAGTCCCCGCAATAGTTATATTTAGTAATTGTTTCCAGTGCTCTCTATTGAATGTTCACATTTTCCCAATAGGCCGAAAAGTGTATTCAAAACTTTGGTTTGCATAATATCCAATATGAATTTGCTAAAGCACGTTTACATCTTCCCAATAGGCCAAATGATGTATTCAAAACTTTGCCTTCAAAAATATAAAATATGAATTTGGTAATTTGTAAGGCAATCTGGGTTTTATTTCCAAGTGTCCATCATTGCAGTATGTCCATCGTTTATTACACTTTAAATACACAGTATAGTGTCAAGATGTTGTAGTAGGTCCAGCATGGAAAATAATAACCACTGTTGTAAAAGTTTTTCCAGAAATAGATATTTGACTAGCAACAATATTTTTAATTCTGGTTTCCAATTGTCTTCAATTTGCTCTACAACACTGCAACATTAAAATCAGATATTTTCCATATTTTTTTTGTGTAATGTAGATAAAATCTCTGATTTACAATGAGAACATTTCATTTCATGATTTGCCGTTTTTACTAATTTGTTAAAAGCTACAGATTTGCAGTCTGGAAGTGTTAGGTATAAGAATCGTTCTGTGTCAACTTCAGTGCTTGACGCTAATGAACATTGTTCACATTTATGATCCCATTTGTAACTTACTCCAAATATGTTTTCAATATGTATTACTTTATCTTCTAATACTTGTGCATCTTGTTATTTAGGACTGAAGGTCAAAGAATTAGTACACTGATCCAAGAATTGGCGAATACCACACGCAGTATGGATTTTACTTCTGTCAGTTGTCAATTGCTGAAATACATATTTTTTTTTCATGATTTCCTATAATTTCATAATGAAGATCTTATAAATAAAATACAACATTCAAAATAACATTATCATAACAGTTGATAACTGAAATATTTTCCAATTGGTATCTGACAATGTCATCAACACTTTCCATTTTCTGTTTCTATTCAATTCTTTTATTTTTTTCAACCACACTTGATTCTTTAACATTTTTTTAATTTGAACACACAATAGGTTTCTCTTAAGTGGGATATTCACCTAAATTTGGTGTATAAAGTCTTCTTAAATGATTATATTCTCTTACACAATTTACATCAGCACTAATCTTACTGTCATCAAAATCAATTAAATACAAAGAAGACAATGTTCTTACTCGAGATAAGGCAACATATTCCATTCCCTCTTTGAACACAGTACTTCCAATATTTACCAAAGCACTGTCTATACTTGAACCTTGAGATTTATGAATAATTACTGCATATGCTAAATACAAAGGAAACCGTTTTCTGCTATCATACAAGTCTTCTACAAGCAGGAAACGCACAGCACAATGTCCAATCTGTCTTACCTCTAATCTGATCAAATTTTATTTTCAAGAATTCTATTCCATCTCTGTTCTGATACTTTACAAATTCAACAACTTTCCCCATTGTTCCATTTACTAAATCTTCTACATTTCAAATTACGCCGCAGAATTACCCGCCAGTTTATACATACAACTAAACTTTTTTCTAAGCCAGAAGTTTTAGATAGACTTTTCCAAACAGTTTAGCCTGTAGTTTCTCTGAAAGAAGAATGGTCTCTCCCTGGTGCTCAATTTTATCAGTAGCTTGAGTGTGAACTATTTTGCGTTTCTCCAATTTCAGAAGCTCTTGATTACATTTACAACACTCTTGCAGTGTAGGCATTAGGCAAACTATAGACTTCATTTGTCCAACCTTCTTGTACATTACTTCAGCTGCTGTGTTTGCAGTTGTAAACACGTTCCTTAGTAGCTGACTTTCTGAACCTTGTTTACCATGTTTTGTTAGGACACCAATTCTTATATCTTTGAGAATATTTCCATAATCTTCACCACTTGCTTGTCGCATATTCTGTATAAGTTCTTTATATTAAACATGTAACCACATGTTCACATTTCCAATACTTCCCAAATATTTCCTAGTGTCTTCATGCAAAAGTGTTTAAAACATTGGTTGTCCTTTTACAGGAATTACCTGTAGTAGATCTCCAAATACAATTAAATGTTTTCCTCCAAATAAAACATCATATTCTGTTTTTAAAACCTGTTGCATTCTCAAGTGTACAAAGGTGAGCATTAAGTTTGAGACCATGCTCACCTCATCAATGATAAAAAAAATTATTTTCTTCAGCACTCGACAATTTGTAGCAAGCATCTCCAGACAGCTTCTGATTTGTTTTTAAAACAATTTTTATTGATTTTTTAACCACACGCAACCCATTTATACATGGCATCTTTGTCCATGGGAGGCACATTTGTAGTACATTACATGTATATCCAGCATCTTTAGTTGAAACGGTATCAGCATCATTAGTCCATAATGTCTTATAGTGCCTCCTGGGCATATCGCCAGTCAAGGCTCGCTCCAAAACATACTGCTAATATCATCCCATGGTGTAAGGCTTCCTCAATTTGGTGCCCCCCTCGTATTTCCACCCTGTCCCCCATCCCTTAACTCCCCCCACCGTTGTGCTCCAACAACATGATCAATAATAATCTAGCGTCTCCTCGTGGCGGGAATTCAAATGTCAGGCCTCACTCCAGTCAGTTCCTCAGCCATGTGAGTGCAACCCCTCGCTCCCCCCAAGGACTACTGATAGTACCCTAAGGTTCCTCCAATGAGTCTGTATCTGATTCTGCCTCAAAATGTGTTAGCAGCTCAACTAGCACCTCCCAAACTTGTGCAGTTTCCATCGCTAAGTCATTATTCCTTCTCCTGGCCTGCTGAAGTCGAACCATGCTCTCACTGGATGCCCATTTTACAAACTCCTCTTTCCATTGCTCTAGACTAGGGCCCTATTTGGAATTCCACTTCCTTGTCAGTTCTCGCTTCGCCAGCAATACCAGTGCAGTATGCACGCCCCCATGTCAGGCTCCACCTGTCTGTCCGTCACCCCATTCAAGACTTCTACCACCTCCTCCCAATACGTTCCGAGCTGCGGGCAGCTCAATATCATATGTTGGAAACCTGCTGCCTGGGTGCTACATCTGGGGCAACATCCCATCTCCATGTGAAAGTATTTGACTATCTTTTCAGGGGTTAAATAGGCCCTATGTACAATGTAGAAATGAATAAGCTGGAACCTGGTGTTGCGTGTACCTTTCCAAGCCCTTTCTACAATCATGGGCAATGCTGTCTCAGGAATATCCTTTCCCAAATCTGCCTCCCATTTTTCACACTGGTGTGTCAGTGGCTGCAGTCCTTCCTCCAACATTTGCCTGTATAGGCATGTCACTGCCTTTACCGTCCCCGCTGCACTTACCACATACTGACACGCCAGCGATGTTGGGGGCTCCACCAGCCCAGTCCCCCAATACTTTTGAATCGCTGCCACCAGGGCAGCATGTAGCAAGTAGTCACCTCTAGGCAGGTCATATCTATCCTGGAGCGATTGAAATGGCAGTAGGGCTTCCTCCTCGTATAAGTCTCCAATCATCTGCAACCCTAGTTCCTCCCACTCCGCCAGCATGGTCCAGTCCCCCCCGTGCGGGAAGGCCATACACATGCCCAGGGAATTTCCGGCGCATACGGGAGCAAAACACCACTCCTGCACTTATAACCGTTCCAGCTGGTCCTGAGCGTTATCTCCTCACTCGTGAAAGTGTTGAGTCGCAGCCGCTGCCCCAGCACTATGAACGAAAGAACATGCCTCGGTATCCACCTATCCTCTAGTCCATCTGGACCCCTAAATTCTCTAGCCTTTGCCTGCGTAAGCCACTGTAATTGGGCCGCTAAGTACTACCCCTCAAAATCAGGGACTGCCCATCCCCCGGCACTTCTAGGTCTCATCATCGTGGTCAGGGCTACCCGCCGCCTCCCATTCCCCCACAGAAAGCCCCCCACCATGGACCACAGTAATCTTAACATTGAGCTCGGAATGCTGACCGGCAGCGTCCTAAAGTAATAGAGCAATCGAGGAAGTGCTACCATCTTCAGAAGCGCCACCCTACCCGCTACCGAAAGCGGGAGAGCGCCCCAGAACGCCATATTCCCTTTAATCCCCCCGCACCGCTCTGCTCACATTTCCCTCCAGAAGGTCCGCCTGTTCATGATAAATGTTAGTTCCCAAATATTGCAGACAACATGGCTCCCATCGCAATCTCTCCAGTCCTGCTGAGCAACCATCGCCCTATTCACCGGGAAAATGCAAGTCTTCTCCCAATTCACCTGGAGCCCTGACATTTCCCCAAACATTCGCAACACCGATAAGATCAGGGCTTTCAATGCCTGTTCCCGGCACTCCTCCAGGATTCGCAGTAAACACCTAATACTGGTAGCCATATTGCGTTTAGGAATAAAGCCCGATTGATCTCGGTGCACTAATTGCGACATATATGTGAGGAGGCGTGTCACCAGGATCCTACTCAGGATTTTGTAATCGGTTGTCAGCATGGAGAGAGGGCGGTATGCTTTCACATCTATTTGCGCCCTACCTGGCTTCCGCACGGGGGTGATGATAGCCTCCCTAGTGGCTTCAGCCAGCCTCCCCACCGTATACGCCTCCTTGTAGAACACCTGCAGTCGCGGTGCCAGGAGGTTCACGTACTTCGAATAAAACTCAATGGGTAGGCCGTCCACCCCAGGGGTCTTAATACGGGCCATGTGTTTAATTGCGCATCTAATCTCACCCACCGTGATCTCACCTCCCAGCGATTCACCTTGCTCAAACTCAGTAATACAAGTCCTTCCAAATAATATTCTATGTCCCCAACATCCACAGTCAGCTGGGTGCCTTACAGATCCGCATAATACTCTAAGATCCGCTCATTAATCCCTACCTGCGTGTATGACAACTCGCCGGTGGCCGCCTCCAAGCCTAAAATGGGCACGCCCCTTGTATTTTGGTTGTCCAACCATGCCAGTAACGCACCTGATTTGTCCCCCTCCGCTTGTATCCGCGGTCTATAATTCTTATAGTCAAACGAGCGCAGCCTCTCCATCTGTACCGCAACCGCCTCTCTAGCTTCTAGCACCGCTGCACCTATCTCTGGGCCCCCCGGATGGGCTATTTCCTCATCCCTCAGTTTGTCCTCCACAGCCTCAAGTTCGGCTAACAATGTTTTCCTCACCCCCACCACCTTGCTGATGCAAATGCTCCTAAAAATCTCCAGGACATGAGACGACGTGTCCGCAAAGGCCAGAAGCAGCTTGTGATCCTATGGCATTCTGAGCAGTCTTAGGACCCACTATCTCAAGGATAGCTTGCTGGACACTTCACACGGTGGAGCTGCTCCCTAAGGATCCCAACACCTAATGTCCAGGTTCCTACAACGGCAGCCTTGCAGTCTCCCAGGGCCCTCCGCAGGGTTAACTCCCCTTCACAATCCTGCACCAAAAGTCCAGGTCAGGCCCAACTGCTGCGGCCCATGCACCCCATAGCATCTGCAAGCATGTCTCCCCCTAGATCGCTTCCTCATGGGGCTGGTTCCAGATGCTCCACTCCCCAGCTCAGCTGCCTTCTGCACACCGGTGCCTCCAGGCCACTCCACCGATCTTTCAACACAACAGGGGGGGGCCCCACCACCATGCCCCCCACTCCTCACCACTGCTGGTTCCAGGGCTCCACTCGCAGCAGTTCCGACCTCAGCCGCTGCCTTCCTGTCACTGGGGGCCCACAGTAATTCAGGGGACGCCCCAGTGAGCGATTCGTGCCTCATCCTCCGCAGTCCTCTGTCCCTGCAGTCACACCCACAGCTCCTCCTGGGCACTCGCGGTGCGGGGGGGGGGCGATCATCCGCCGCTAAGCCAGTCTCCCAGCTGCGGCCTCACCACTTGCGCAGGTCTCCTGCCCGCCGCTCCAGTGCCGCGGAGGCAGGTGGGCTCCACAAATCCTCAAGCCCCTCAGAGCCTGCAACGCCTCCAGCCTCAGTCACTCCAGCGCTGCCGCCATGCTACGTTGTGTGTCCGCAATCAAGGCAGGTGGGGTCTCGGGTCCTCCACTCCGCACCGGATCCCTGCTACCACCATCCAGACTTGCCTTTGGCTGCGCCAGGTCAATTCCGCAGCTCCAGGCTCTCCGCTGTGCCTCATCCATTATGCAGCTCTTCCGGCCAGTCACGACTCAGAATCCACGCGCTGCCATTTTGGGGTCGTTCCGTTGTCCGGGCAGATCGCCTCTGTCCCCTTCGCCATGACACCCCGTGGCTGCCAAGTTGCCCCCACCGCAGCTTCTAGGGACTTTCAGCACCCTGCTGCAGCCATTGGGGGGCCACAGTCACTCCTTTATATCAGGATCAGTGTCGAGGTCGGCTCGGAGATCCGTGCTCACGCGTCCGGTCTCATCGGCCTCTTGGCCACGCCCCCTTCAGACAGCTTCTGATATTCCAATTTATTATCCTGTTCAACTGGTAGCATAAGTAATCTATGTAAAGTAATTCCTTTAATATTGTACACTGCTTATCCAGTCTGCACTGTTCCAACACAAGATAAATGTGAATCTGTTTTTGTAGATAACTGGTCAAAACTTTAATTAAAAAATGTTCACCTGTTCCAGCTTGACCACTGATGTACATAAGAAGAGGTTTAAATGATAAATATAGACATATTTTTTTTTCATGCAACAATCCATGTCATATCTGTTCTGTTACTTGTAGATATATTTCTTTCTGTTCAATATTTAGTTGTTCTTCTAAGTTCTCCAACGTAGCATTCTCCTGTTGTGCTTGTTGCATTGCAAGTTCTTCTTCATTCATGGCTATTGCTTTCATTTTCGATTATTGGTTGTCCCAGTGGATCTTGACTAGGGGGACAAGAGCTTTGACTACCTTGAGAACTGTCATTAGCTACTTCCGCTACAATAGTCTTTTCTTGTTCAATTTAATCATTTCAGTCAGTCAAATGGCTTTATTTCGACAAAGAACATGTCTTAAAAAGCAATAACTATACACACATTATTTTAAAAAGATAAAAGGAGCCAATTCATAAAAAAAAGTACATACAATTCATGGTACGAAGGCGCCAATAAGTTACATAAAAGAATAGCAATCTAAAACCAGAATTAAACAAGATACAAAAGCCTATTTGATCTGATCAGCTATGCCCAGCTTAAGAACTTCACCATGCCACAGGCAAAGAGGGGCCGTGGGTCTGTTTTCAGAATTCGTAGGGCCTCCCTATGGTGTCTGGTACCAAACTCTCTACAGAGAGGTTTCAACCACCTGTGACGGGGAGCTTCATAAGCGGGGCATTCGAATAGGGGGTGGGGAACTGACTCTATCCTTGTCGTAGAATGCGGGCATAAGGGAATTGTCTGACCCGAAGTCTTCCACCTAGCAGTCAGTTCACCCACAGGAAGTGTTCCTATTCTAAATTTAAAATAAAGTGCCCTGTCTCTAGGTTTTAATATAATATCGAGATAGGGCTCGCAAAATGGGATATCCTTCACTAAAAGAAATTCGGCAGTAGACCTACATTGGTTAGGATTATTGTTTCGCACATATCTCACCCAGCTCCAATACAGTTTTTTCAGGACAGACTTAGGGGGAGCAGTCCTTGCATGCCAAGCTTCTTCTAGACCCAATTCTACCAGTAATCGCTTGACTTCCTTCAACCAGCTGATTTTGGACCAACCTGGCCTTGATAAGACATCTTTCAAACCATCTGCATAGCTGGCCAGTTCTGGAACTCTCCAAATGCGAGCCCACAGAGGGAGAGGACGCAGCCTTGCCTGATCTCTAATGGGGCAACTACCCGTATCTAGGAGTAATGGCAAGGTTGGAGTGCTGTGTGGAAGCCCCATTAGGTCCTTGAGGAATTTATTTTCTGAGCAAGACAGCTGGTCCACATTCTGTGCACCCCAAAGTTCCGCCCCATAGAGTGCCGCACTCACACCTCTTGCCCTGTAGATATCAAGTACCGGAGCAATCAGTTTGAGGGAGGAGGCCCTTTGTTCTTTGAGTAGTGCCCCCACCACCCTCTTATGGCTCAACAGCATCTTTTGGAGGTGACAATTCCATCTCATGGTGTCGCAAAGGCGAATTCCTAAGTAGTCAAAAACTTTGACCCTTTCTAGGGAGACTGATTTTAATGATGGTGGCCTGCCAATCTTCTTCGGGGGGTTTAGGACCAGATACTTTGTCTTCCCAGTATTAATTTCCAGTCCCCTCAAATCACAGAAAGACTGAAATCTAGTTAAGAGGCTCTGCAACCGTGCCGGGGTCTTGGAAATCAGGAGGGTGTCGTCTGCAAACAGAAGAGTGGGTATTTTCCTGCCCGCCAGCGATGGAGCATCAGAAGGGATTTGTAAGAGGTGGTCCACCACTCCGTTAACATACAATGAAAACAGAGTGGGGGCCAGAACACATCCCTGACGGACGCCTCTGTTTACAGGTATTCGTGAAGTCTTTTGACCCTGATTGCCCCACCTGCTTTGCGCAAAATTTTCTGCATGCAGCTTAATTAGCAGGGACAATAAATATGGGGTTAAACCTAACCCAGATAGCACCCTCCAGAGGTGACTACGGGGGACCAAGTCAAAGGCAGTCCGCAAATCCATAAATGCAAGATACAGACTGCCTTTGCCCAGAACCACCACTTTCCAATATATCATCATCAACCGGACTGTTTGCTCGATTGTCCCAGTACCTGATCTAAAACCTGCCTGGAAATCGGAAAGAATACCTTTCTTCTCTACCCACTGCAGGACCCTCCCCAGGACCACCTTTCCTGCCACCTTCTGTGTAGAATCCAATAGGCTTATAGGGCGATAATTTGCTGGGTCATCCCAATTTCAGTTCTTGAAAATCGGGACGACCTCAGCGCCCTTCCAGGATTCTGGGAGAGCTGCATCAGCAAAACTAGCATTCAGTAGTGCGGCAATAAGTTTCCCCCATTCTAACGGGTTAATACGTAGCAAATCCCCTGGTAGGCCATCCGGCCCCGCAGCTTTGTTAGGGACAAGACACTTAATTGCACCCTCTACTTCCTTGGCCGTAAACAAAGAGTCTATGCTCAGCTCAAAGTAGTCTAGTGAAGGGGCATCAATAGGATCTACCCCCTTGCCCATTACCACATTATAGAGATGGGAAAAATGATCGAACAAGAGGGCCTCTGGGATATTGCAAGTTATAAGCATGTCCACAGGCTTGTCTCTAGCTCTGATCAATTCCCAAAAGCCCTTCGGGTCCCTGGCAGAGCTTGCCAGTTTCAGATCACACCAAAACTGGTTCTCCCACTCTGACTTTGCCCTGGAGATGGCACCTCTATAGATTTTCCTGGCATTACTAATCAAGCCACCATCCTTGAGTTTAACTGCATTGATTAGATCCCTTTTGGCGTGACGACAGACAGGGGAGTACCAACCAGGATTGCCCTTAGGGCGACATCTATTGGTGGACCTTGTATTTGCATTACGAACTGAAAAAAGGTCGCCTAGAGCTTTAGTGGTTTGGCCAAACAACGTGGAGATCTCGTGGGCGCTAATTGTGTCAAGTTCCAAACTGGACAGAACATTGGCCATAATTGATCTTACTTCTACAATCTTACCCTCGTTGCCAACAATGTTCCTCCATTTTAACCGTCTCCCACAATTTGAAGGGCAGACTTCACGTGATGATTTCCAATCATGGGGAGTTTGTTCATTAGTCCCAACCGTCCACAAGGGGATAGTGACAAGGATTAGGGTTTGTGGTCACTATCTATGGAGGGGAGGACCGCCATATCCAATATATAGCTCCAAAGCTTAAAGTTCAACAGGATATAGTCAATTCTAGAGGATTGACCTACCCTGTTGAACGTGTGTGCCCTGCAAGGATCTGACTTTATCCTGCCATTTACTGCCCTTACACCATGTTCCAAGCAAAGGGCATTAAGATCAATGACACTTTGGGTCCATTTTTTAATTGGTGACAAAGAAAGGGGGTTATACCTCTCCTAACATCATCCTCCTGAGTGCCCAGTATATCTTCCACTGCTAGGGGTTCGAAGGTACAATTAAAGTCCCCAACGAGCATGACAAACGAGTCAGCTCCACAGGATCTAAGCACGTCGTCAACGCCCGTAAGGGACAGTGTAGACGTGCCACCCCTAGTACCTCTGACATAAATGTTAAGAATCTCAAGCACCCTCCCACCACGTGGCCCTCTAGCTGTTAGACTCTGTAAATCTAGGGACTTAGTATCTATACACCGAATGGAATAACCCAAGGAAATGTTTACCCAGATTAGAAGGCCTCCAGAGGGGTGACCTCTTCCTCCAGGGGATGGGACGGCCGGTACAAAGTAGCTAGTATAACCCACTTTGTGTCGGGGCTCCAAGCACCAGGTTTCCTGGAACATACATATATCAAAGGATTCGATAAATGAGTTCCATTCGGGAATGTCAATGTTACGTGCCAAACCAGCTATATTCCAGCTAACAACCTTCAAAGCCCTTTTGCCATCTGCTGCCAACCCAGGCGATGAACCTTCCACAGAAGCGATATTGCAAGGGTCAGAAACAGGTGTCACACCCGTGGCTAAGCCCTCCCCGCTAGGGACCGCCAAAATGGGCAAAGCAGGACCAAGATGGTCAAATCTCTCCCCTGCCAGGGAACCAGCATTAGAACCAGAAAGTGAGAGATGGCAGGTAGACGGCCTCACACCTTCCCCTCTTATGCCTGGACTACCACAAACAACCTCCCTAGGCGTTGCAGATGAATTCACAGGTAATTGAAAGGCAACATGTCAATGTCCCTGCCATGACCAATTAGGCGATGGACATGGGTTGTTACAAAACGGGCTTATTTGTGGCGAATTATGGTAATCTTGCCTACCAGCCCATCCCTCCCAAATGGGGGCTCTGACTGGCCTAGCGGGAGCTTTTCTAGGATTAAAGTAGCTGAGGTCGTGCATGCCAATACCTCCACTACCTCCGGTTGTACTGCCCTCTCTGGTGGGAAAACTGCACACATAGCTAGCAACTGTGGGATTATCAAAATTGATTATGATGCAGTCTCCCCTTATGTCTTTTGGCCTAGTGCAAATCCAACTAACCCTCCTCACATGGATGACCCGACCTCCCATGAAATTAGGCAAGGGTCTATTACCCTTTAGCCAAAATACTGTTTTGTTCCTAAGTTCGGCATAGGTCTCGTGTTTGCCTGGCTTAAGCACGGGCACCCCGGTAAGCACTGCCACAAAAGGCTGGCACTCAGGGGGTAAATTGACAGTACGGACTGACCCAACATCAAAGTTCATTCCTGGCTGTGTCGTGGGGACTATCGTCGTTTTGCCTATTCTAGTATCACTTGTCTCAGGACCATTGCCAATTTCAGGATTTTTTGGCTTGGCAAGACAGCTGCTACCAGAATCCTTAGGCCGTGCAATCATTTTAGTTGGAATAGTGCTAGCCTTAGATGCCTTAGGTCGCACTGTACCGTCCTCTGTGGCCAACCCTGTCTTCCGGGCGGTCCCAGGGGAACCACAGGTTGTACAACAGGAGGATTTGCCACGGCCACCCTGGGTACAGGCCCAACAACATTGGTAGGGCCTTGTGGTGATGTTAATGTCACCCGGGTTGCAGATTCCCCCCCTAGTCCATCTTCCCTAATTCTTGAATGTAGTTTGATAAGGGATTTTAGGGAAAAAAAGTTGTCCAGGGTTGCCTGCTCAAACCTATCCAACCGCTCTGTGAGTCCTTTAACTCTCTCCAAAACCGGAGACAACAATGAATTCATCATTTTCTCTAAATTGGCTATGGAGAGGGGTTCATGTGACAGGGCCTCAGCGGGATCAACCGTCAGGTCAACGCAAGTTTTTGCTACTAAAACACCATTGTCCTCATCCCCCTTGTCGCCCTGAGAACGACCAACACCCTGCCCTGATCTCCTGTGGGTCCCACCCACCCTGGAACTAAACTTCTTGAGTTTCTTGTAGGGTTTGGCTTAACTTCCTTTACGCGGGCTAGCAGTTCTTTTCCTTTTACTAAGGTTTGGATTATTTACTGCCAGCGATGCTAGTACTGGCGAAGAGGGGGGGACCCCATGGCTAAAGGAGATAACAGGAGGAGACATAGGGGCTGGGGTCTCACTAGCCAGTGGATCTAATACAGCGTTATCTTCATTGAGCTGAACAATGGCTGTCAGGCTCTCCAGCCTGTCCAAACTGGCCCTTAGAGCTGCAACCCGTGGGAGGTCTGAAGGGGGTAAGGCAGCCACCAAGGGATCGATTGGGCGTACTGGGGACGGGACTAAAGCCAATTCACCCAATGATGACCGCCTGCCAACAAGAAGTTCCTGAGAAAGACGCCGCTCAGTGATGGCGATTTCCATCTCGATAACTGTGGCAACACGGGTGATAAACTGATCCATTGTACCCATTACACAACTGGAACCTCCCCCACCTCCCCCTCTCAAACTCTTACCCGAGCGGGTTGACATTGGCATTGGCACTCAGAGCTGAAAAAACTGTGCCTAGTACAAACACCTCCTTTCTAGGAAACAGCGCGGCACAGAGATTAGCTACCTGAACATACAACCACAGTGAACCAGACAGGGGGGTGGCCCAGCCCAGCCTTGGCCAGCCCCGGACGGCCACAGATGGCCCGCCCTTTGCCCGGGCTTAGCCCGGTGCGTCCCGCGCGTGTCCTCGCGGGACGAGGAAGCAAACGCTGATTTATGCGCCTCCTAGCGCTGGCTGATGACGGGGGGCGGCGTCCCAGGTTTGAGGCTGCTGGGAGTTGGAGTCCTGACCGGCGGAGCAAAGCCCGGCCAGTCAGGAAGTGGTTCGTTGTCACCGCTCGGCGGAGCAAAGCCCGGCCGCCACACAAAAACAAGAGGTTGCTGGTACGCCTCAGCGGAGCACAAGTAAGCTCGGCCAGCGTAAATTTCCCTTTGGAGCTGTCACAGGGTCCTCGGTTGCAAACGCTGATTTATGCGCCTCCTAGCTCTGGCTGATGACGGGGGGGCGGCGTCCCAGGTTCGAGGCTGCTGGGAGTTGGAGTCCTGACCGGCGGAGCAAAGCCCGGCCAGTCAGGAAGTGATTCGTTGTCACCACTCGGCAGAGCAAAGCCCGGCCGCCACCCACAAACAAGAGGTTGCTGGTACGCCTCAGCGGAGCACAAGTAAGCTCGGCCGGCGTAAATTTCCCTTTGGAGCTGTCACAGGGTCCTCGGATGCAAATGCTGATTTATGCGCCTGCTAGCGCTGGCTGATGACGGGGGGCGGCGTCCCAGGTTCGAGGCTGCTGGGAGTTGGAGTCCTGACCGGTGGAGCAAAGCCCGGCCAGTCAGGAAGTGGTTCGTTGTCACCGCTCGGCGGAGCAAAGCCCGGCCGCCACCCACAAACAAGAGGTTGCTGGTACGCCTCAGCGGAGCACAAGTAAGCTCGGCCGGCGTAAATTTCCCTTTCGAGCTGTCTATCATTTAACCTTGATAGATATGTAGGGAAAATTGTACATTCAATGCTATCTTTACATGCATTAAAAGAATCTTCATAGCAGTCGAAATCTCCCAGTAATTCAGTTTCACTACCCCATGGCTTGAACAGTTGCAGAAGGGCTAAATAGAAAAATTCTCTCTTATCTGGAGTTTCACAACGGAGTTTTCTATGGTTATTAAGATTTCTTTTGGAATGTTTTACTAAACAACCGTCACATCCAATTACTATATATGTTCCTTCTTTTACAATTGGTATAAGATTTTTTTTAAAGCTGTAATGTTAAAGTATTTCATACAGACATAGCTCTACCAGATGTGGACTCCTTTTGGGATGATATGTATCCAACATATTAGTTTTAAGGATTTCTGTACTTCCTAGTTCATTCACTGCTAAGTATTCAATTCATTCTAATGTTTTTAACACACTATTTTGGGTGCAGGCAAGACCTAATCTTGCCCAAATGATTCCTCGTGACTTTGAATATAAACTGGGAGATCACAAGTGATCCGAACATTAATAGAATCCAATTTCTCTGTGGGAAAGCATTTTCAAGCTAAAGCTGTACAATTTCTTTCTAAGGCTCTTCTTTTGTGAAATTTCTTCCCACATTGTACAAACTATTGCCAAGGATCTTGGACATACTTCAAGCAGTCCTCTTTTACTTTGCAAACTGTGGTAAATAAATAATTAATTACCGGTACTATTTTTGAATACATTGAATAAAACAGATAGCTCAATAAATAAGAGACAGGATTCGAGGTATCTGAGTCTAACAGGCTTTAATCAGGCATAAGGGAAGGGACAGGAACGGGATAGCCTGCACGGAAATAGAATGGATGGCAGCTGCAATGCCTCATCGACAGTGCAGCATATATATAGTATCATACATTACATTACATTGCATACAATAGGCGTAGCAGTAGGCGTAACTCGTAGCAGTCGCGAAAGATAAGCATAAATGGGTGTAACAAGAAGGCGTGTACAGGGCGTATACATAGACATGTGGTATGAAACGTCACAGAAATGTCATGAGTGGGCGGAAACATGGAGGGGGCTACCTGAGAGCTGGGACCTTTAACCTAGTGGTGCGCGCAAACGGGCAATGACGTGTTACCAGGGAGAACTGGGGGCTATGACTTCTGCACTAGAAGAGGAGACTAAAGTCTACGGTGTCAGGACGACATGTACCTATGGCATATCTGGTATCTGGTGTTTGGAGTACATGTTGATAGAAACTAAAAGTTATCAGGGCAGAGGCTACTTGACACTAAGGCTGGTGCATGCATATATTCTACATGTATTGCGTGTGCTAGGAATATTCTATGAATATTAATACAGTATTTCTCCTGCATGGAGACAGAAAGACTAGACCATAGCTGAAACTGTTTATACGGTTCAGTAGCTTAGGAATGCAAAGAAGGAAAGCTGGACTGATAACTAGAAGCATAACATACTCTTGGCAGACAGGCAGGCAGAGCCAGGCCGGGCCGGGCACCGTGCTGCGCGGAAGTAAGTGAAGGGTCAGGGATGCAGGTGGGGGCTGTATCGCTCCTCGGAGAGGGTTCAGGAGACTGGAGCTTGAATCTGGCGTCCGGGCCCTTTTGAGGCCTAGAAACGGGGACAATTCAATGAATTAACGTGTACACTGTAAATCGTGGTAACATAGGCCTAATACTCGTTGCTTTCACGAGAACTGGAAACTGGCATACTAGAGTTGGACACAACTATAATTGCGTCTTTAATCGATCATAGGGGGATACATGCATATCTAATCATGCACATATAACATAGGATGGGGAACACGTAGGCACATATAACATGGCAAAATTTACTTTTCCACATTCCCTCCTTGTGCCCTACGTTTCCATCAGGAAACATCAATATTCATGATACCATCTATCTGTTCATATAGCATCATTTGCTCGTCTCGAATTGTCTTGGAACGGGACTTAGGACTAGGAATACAGGATGTAGCGCACAAGCCGCAAATCGCAGGGCCACATTGTAAACAGAGGCAGCAACTGAATATGATCATTACTGCTATACCTAGGAATGACAATACTTTCCATCTCCAGGCAGATATGATACTCCAGAGCCAACCGGACCATGTCCAGGTGCCTGGATCTTGGTGTAACTGATGGGCAATTTTATGAAGCCTGGTTATAGCTGAATAAACAGACGGCGCGTTATTAGGAATGAAAATGCAGCAACTAGATCCGATGACTCTACAAGCTCCTCCTCTATCGGCCAGTATGACGTCAAGGACGAGACGATTTTGGAGCACGACAAATCTAATGGCAGATTGCTCTTCGGTTAAATTACCTAGAGCAGAAGTAGTCTCATTCACTACTGCTTCAAGGGTTCTGGTTAACCTACGTATTAACTTACTATTCTGGACAGGACCTATGAAGAAAAAGAAACCTTTATTGAAGTCTTGATATTGTTCTAGAGTAGTTTCAGTTTGATCGACAATTGGGGACTCAGTCTCCCTTCTATGTCTAACGTGTACTAGATGTGTGTTTCTGTGATAATCGGATGGGGCTAGAAAAACTGGTGGCAGTAGGAAGGCAATGTAACATGTTCCATCCCAATCGAGGGGCAGACGTATATATGCGGTCTGACCACACACAAAATAAGAATGACGTGAGGCTTTGAAAATAGATTTCCCACTGTCACTATACTCGACAATAGTAGTACAATCACTATGTCCTACATGTGCGGAACCATTCTTTCTGACACATAATTCGCCTTTAACTGGTAGTACTGAAATAGCAGGTAAATCTGGAGTAGTATCGGACTGAACATTCAGAACCATGAAATTCGAGGAATAATTACCTAAATCATATACTTCGTTTTCTAGATCTAACCCTGTTCTATGGGAAAAACCTTGCTTGTCTGGGAAACATGTTCGATTCAGAAGGGACATATCGGTGGAGGATGACGTTAATGTGGACCATGCTCCACACGAACCATTGTGTGAAAACGGATAAGGAAAAAGTGGCAGAACTCCCTTCGGTGTCTGGAAAGGGGGGAGTCGACCACACACCCAACAATTAGTGGCATTGCTGGTCTGGTGTGAATAGTGTAACATTCTGATAAATGTGTTATTACGCATAGCAAGACGATAGGATAACTCGTGAGGAGGCAGGTCACTAAATGTGTGCTCTACTGTAACATTAGGAAACATATGTACATGTGAAATAGGAAAACATAAATGAAAAACATAACTTATGCAGGTAACCATAAGACTCAGAAACATAAAAAATAACAGAGAAACGATGCATCTACTGCAAATATTCTTTTGATAGCGTATTCTCTTAGAGTTTTGACTAACTCTCTCACTATGTGGGTCTATCTCATACATGTCAGGAACCTGTCTAACCGCTTCACCCGAGAGGGACTTAAACAATTAAACTGTCTGATTTGCTAGACCTCAACTTGGCTTTATACTCCTGCTGCGGAGTTTTCTCTAACAGGGGAAGTTTAGAGTCTGTGTCTGGACAGTCCTTAAGAACGGGGCAGTCTTTGATAAATGTCTTTGGCCGTAATCCATGGAATTTCTTGATGTGGCTGGTATGCACCCAGCCTTTGCGTCCTTCGAGCTTGACTGCGGTCCTTGTTGTTAATAACACCAGCTGGGGCTCCTTCCAACGGGGCTCCAACGAACTTGAACGATCGAAATTGCGCACCAGGACGAATTCTCCCGGAACGACTTCATGCGGTTTCACCTCAGTGTTGTCTGGAAAAGCAGCGGCAACCTGTGAACGACAAGAGTGTAGGGCAGACATCAAGGAAGCTAGGTAATCTGTCAACATATTACTGGAAACGTCTGTAATCTTTCGGGGCATAGGTGTACCCCACATATTAGGAGGACGGCCGAATACGACCTCGTACGGGGACAGACCTGATCTAGAGTGTGCAACCATTCTCATATAAAAAAGGGCAACTGGCAGTGCTACCAACCAATCTACACCTTTCTCTGCACATACTTTTGCAATGCGGATTTTCAGTGTCTGGTTATGTCTCTCTACTAGACCAGCTGCTTCGGGGTGGCGTACACAATGGAACTTCCACTGGTACCCTAACAGAAGGGATACTTGTTTCATGAGTTCAGATGAGAATGGCTGGCCGTTGTCTGAATACACGACCCTAGGTAAACCATAGCGGGGAAAATACTCACGAATCAACTGCCTGGCAGTGGTCGTGGCTGTGTAATCTGGAACTGGATATGCTTCTGTCCACCTGGACAAAGCGCATACGACTACGAGGACATACTTGAAACCTCGACATCGCTCCATCTGAATATAATCCATCTGGAGGACTTCAAAAGGGTGGTCAGGAGGATGGAATCCACCTTGTTCCACCGGGACACTTTTACCTGGATTGAACTGACAACAGATCATACAGGTACGTACTTTCTGTTTGGCGGCTGCTCGTAAATGCTTGTTGAACCAAATGTTCTGGATGCTGTCTAACATAGACTTTTCTCCTAAATGTGCTGGACTATGTGCGGTATTAATAATGACTTGAACCATAGAGTCAGGGAGAAACCATGTGGCTTTTCCCTTCGTCAACCATCCTTGATCTGTCTGGACCCCTCCTTGTTCGGACCATTTCTTGATTTCATCGGGAGTAGCATGTGACTGGATATCTATTACATCTTGTGTAGGGTCCTTAACTGTCATACAAGTAGTCTGTTCTGGAATGTGTGTCGGTGTCTTGTTAACTGGAATGTCTGGAGTCTGAGCTGTAAGCTTGGCTGTATGATCTGCCAGGTCGTTACCCTGGGAAATGATGTCAGTAACTTTCGTATGTGCCTTGCACTTCATAATGGCAATAGCTGTCGGTAAATGTATTGCATCTAACAGAGCTTGAATGAGGAGACCATGCTGAATCTTGGTTCCATGAGAAGTCATGAAACCTCTCTCTTGCCAGAGCACTCCAAAGTCGTGTACGACTCCGAATGCATAACGTGAATCTGTATATATGTTAACTTTCAGGTTCTTGGCACGTATACAGGCTTGGGTCAGAGCGACTAGCTCTGCTGCTTGAGCAGACAGGGTATCAATACGATGTGTTTCTATAACTTCGGTGTCAGTAGTCACTGCATACGCGGCTACTAGTTCTCCTGTACTTGTTCTCATACATGAACCATCCACATAAAGTGTCAGGTCGGGATCAGGTAATGCAATATCTGTCAAGTCTTGTCTTGGCTTTGTCATGGTGTTAACAATTTCCACACAGTCATGTGTGGCAGTATTTGAAGTAACTGACGGTAACAGTGTAGCTGGATTTAGAACGTTGCAGCATCTGATTTCTATGTGTGGCTAAAACAGTGTCAGTTCATAACCTGTTAAACGTGCAATTGTCAAGTGCTGAGTCTGTGTTCGGTTTAAAAGAACTTCCACAGAGTGTGGAACTTGTACTGTCAGGGAATGTCCTAACACTATGGAATCACTTTGTCTGATAGCTAGAGCTGTGGCTGCAACTGACTTGAGGCACGCAGGCAGAGCCTGGGCCACTGGATCTAATGTGCTCGAAAAATAAGCACAGGGCTTGTATTGTCCTGCTTGATCTTGTGTGAGAACAGATAATGCAGTACCATCACGTTCAGTAACAAAAAGTGTAAAAGGCTTACTGTAGTTTGGTGTTGCTAGAACAGGTGCATTACATAAAGCTTTCTTTAACTCATTAAAAACAAGTGTATGTTCCTGGGTCCAAGGGAGGACAGTCGATACGGCTGCCTCCTGTGTCGTTAACTGTATCAGTGGTTTGGCTAGATATGCGTACTGAGGAATCCATTGTCTACAGTAAGAAGTGAGGCTGATAAAAGCTCGTACCTCCTTCTGAGTCTTGGGCTGTGGAAGATGCGCTATTAACTGGATACGGTCAGGTGTCAACTGCCTACCCCTCTTGGACAGTAAGTGTCCCAAGTATACCACTTGCTGGACACAGAATTGCAATTTGGAAGGGGACACCTTGTGCCCCATCTCGGCCAGAAAATACAGAACTGTAAGTGACGCACGTTCGCAGTCACGGTCAGAACGGGCTGTGATTAGTAGATCATCAACATACTGGAGTAGGGCAGTGTTAGTTGGCATGTGAATATTGTCTAGTTGTCTTTTAAGTGCTTGACTGTAAATGCTAGGACTTTCTGTGAAACCTTGAGGAGCTCGTGTGAATTTATAGCTTCTTCCATTTAAACAGAAACCGAAAATGAACTGGCTGTCTGGATGAACAGGGACACTAAAGAATGCGTTCTTGAGATCGATAACTGAAAAGAATGTGGCTTCAGAATCAATGGCTGTCAAGAGTGATGAAATATCAGGGACTACTGGGTACTGGGGTATGATACATTTATTAAGTTCTCGAAGGTCAATCACTAATCGGTAAACTGGAGGTGCATTTGGATCAGTACGTTTCAAGACTGGAATGATAGGAGAATTACATATATTGGAGTCAGTTTCTACAACCACTCCTTGAACAATAAGCTCGTCAATAATTTTGGATAAGGCTGCTACAGCCTCAGGTGGCAATTTGTACTGTCTGATTCGTGGTAATACAACACCTTGTTTCAGAGTGACACGATAGGGTGTGATATGCATACAACCTACATCAGTTGGACCTTGCGCCCATAATTGCTGTGGTACATTCAGTAATCTTGGATCAAAATCACGTAATACATAATGACCTTTAAAATCTCGCAGGAACAGTCTTACTCCCTTCTGGGGAGCAGCAAATGACTGCTCCTAATTCTTTTAATGTCTTAATGCCTAACAAATTTTCTGGACATTACTTCGTAAGTAACAAATCAGTAGTTCGGGACAGTGGACCAACTTCTAGAGTAACTGGTTTCGATATTTCATTAACAATAGGCTTTCCTGAAAATCCAAGGGAAACATTTCTTGAGCCTGAGAGCGGAGCCCCTGGAACCTCGTCATGACTGATGGTAGTCCTACTTGCCCCTGTATCAATCAGAAACTTTCTGTCTTTCCCTAATACTTGACTGTGTACATAGGGACCCTCTTGATCTACAGGAATCTCGATGAGAGGCAAGCCTACCTCCCTCTCTAGGCTGTTTCATGAATATGGTTGATAATCTGGATACTCTGTCTGTGCATACTGGTACATCTGCTGTGTAACATGCTGTGTTGCAGCTATAGGCTGCGGTACTGTAACTGTCTGTTGTGCGTTCTGCGGTGGCTGGGAAGTCTGTAAAACATGTTCTTGTCTAGGCGGACGCGGTCTCTCTTTAGTCTTACCAGTAGCTATGTTATGTTTCAGAACTGCACATTCGTTTATAAAATGACCTGGCTGTTTACAATAATTGCATGTCCCTTTAACGGGAGCTGTAGGATGACTGGCTTGATTCGGACCCCTCTTCTGACTGTCTTGTGGAACAGACTGTGCAACTAATACTTTCATTTTCGTGTCTTTCATACGTCTTCTTTCATGTTCCTGCTCTTCCCTGATTCTGTTCTGGTGATACTGGAGCATCTGGAGCATCTGTGACGGAGTATTAGCTTGCCAAGAACTCTCGACTTTCAATACTCGATTTTTAACTTGTGGACTTGAATTCTCGACTAGTTTGGTAACAAAAAGATGAGGGTACGATTCACTACTTGTTTTCAGACCACTATTAATAATGAAACATTTCTCGAATCTAGAATAAAAGTCACTAGTATCTTCATCTTGTTTCTGTTTACAGGCTGAGATGGCATCCCAGTCTTCCTTTTTCGTGGCTAGTAATCTTGGCAAGACTTGTATTAACAGTTCGGGCAAAGCCTTAGCTTTATCCCCAAGACCGGTACCTGGTACTCGTGTGTTATCTTCGGCTTCTAACGCGGACCAATCTATCTTATTCTCTCCCACCTCCCATTCTTTTTCTTTGAGTTTTTCATATATGCCCGCAGGCAACAGGACTTTTAACATTTTAATGATATCAGGATACGTGTATTCTCCCATACGGAGCATGTCTTTTAGTTCACGGTGGAACCCTGCTGGATCTTTGTCATGACAGGGAATTAACTTCTTCATCTCCAAGAGTTCTATTTTCGTGATGGGGGTGTAAACAAATACTCGTTCTAGACCCCCACCCTCTTTCTTGACTGGATGCACTTCTCGTAACGGATTCTGTCTGTCTATGTAGAATGATTTACTTTCTGGGGGTGAGACGTGAACAAAATGTGGATTCAGAAACGTTCGGTATTTGTGGCGCTGTTCTAGAATGACACTAATTAAATCGGTACCTAGACCTTTCCATCTGTACTGGAGTAACTCGTTCAATACATCATGTAAAGGACCTGGATCAGAATGCTGAACCTCATACAGTGTAATGAGGTGCTGGATCATATACATACCCACCAGACGCTGCTCGGCTGGGGGCAGTTTCAGGAACATTTGTGCCACGATTTCATCTGGAAACGTGGTAGAATCACTAGTCCATCGGACTGCTGATCGGGCTAGCTCTTGTTCATGCATGGTATTAAGTTCACTATAACCTATTCGTGATTTCAGAATTTTATCGGTAGCTTGGAATACTTGCTCAAGAGAACATTGTTCTGGCACTGGAGGAGGAAAACTTTTCTTGTAATCTGGACGTGAATGTCTGTCGGATAGTCTAGTTCTACCTACATACGCTATTCTGTCGGGATTCTCGCTGTCTACCTCTTCACTTGAAGAGTCATTCTCTTTCTTGGCTATTTTTCTTGCTTTCTCTTTTTCGTGTATGTCTAGAATTTCCTTACGGATTTTCCTGTACATAGCGTCTATACAATTCTGTGTCTTGTGTTTTCCCTCGGCTATATTATCACTCCACTTTGTCAGGACTTTCATCTTATCTTTATCTTTCTCAGGATAGTCTTGTTCTCTTATTAAACAGTTAATCAAAAACTGTAAAATCAGATGTTGAGTCTCGACTTTTCTGTGTGCCATAGCTTCGTGAATACTTTCTGGATCCTCCCCTGTACGGATAAAACGATATATTCTATCTAGATGGTCCTTCATGTCTGGCAGAGTAACCAAAAAGGTGGTAACTCGTCGTAAACGTACTGAATATAGTATCATGTAATCTTCACCTGGTACTGAATCATATACGCAATCAGTAAGGTATTTCTTGAGGGCTGCGTAAGTAGAGACTTTCGGTGTACGTTATAACGCTGCTTCTCTCAGCGTCATTCGTTTCGTTTGAGGCGGGGTGGTAGGAGCGCCTCCCGCCGCCCCTCCTGGGCTAGAGTCGTCAGGTAATACCGGACGTGCGGGTGCTGGTAACGTGACTGGTAAAACGGGTGCATTTACTGTAGGCTGGGCCGGGGGTACATTAACTTGGTCCCCGGGACCAGTGGCTGGAGGAACAGGGATTATATTATTAACAGGGTGCTGAGGTTGAACAGGCGGAATATGATTTGCATATTCTGGGACTGTATCGTCCAAATAGGACGAAAGAAAAATTTCAGCTGCGGTCGGTTTATGACGTAGCTTAGTCGGGACTAATGGTGGCGGAAAATTACTGGATGCTTCCGGGGTTGCCTTCGGCAAGCCCTCGGCAAGAAGAGGATACATGCCCCTTATAAGAGCATTTCTCTGTCTGTCTGACTGTTCTGCTCTAACTCGTTCACCTTCTTCTAGAAGTTCCCTTTCTTGGGCTCTCTCTGAGGATTCCCTACTTAACTCTGTTATTCTGATTTCTTTTTCGGTTCTTCTATGAGATTCTTTGCGCCATAACTCGATGGCATCTTTCTGGGACTGTCGGGCTTTCTTTTTCCATAATGCCTCTTCTACTCGCATGATGCACTCGGCATCCCATGTACCTGATACAGGCCATCTATATTTCTCTTCTAGATCCTTGGTATAGTCGACCCATAAATCTAAATACAATATGGCACCTAAGCCATGCTTATGATACATAAAATGTCCTGGACTGTCCCTAGGCGGGACAGGAACTGATTCTTCGAGTAACCCTTTCCGGGTTCCTATCTGACGTAACTTGGAAAACAGAGGCATTCTAGACTTGAATCCAAACACAATACAATACACGATAAACACAGTAATGAATAGCAAAACAAATCACTCATACCACGACATTGAAAACACATTAAATAACATTAATAACAGTTCGAACAGAATACTACCTGATACACTGAAAACAGAACACATGAATTTCTCGAGAACAGACTTACTAGAATTACTGGATGCACTGCTAAAACAGTACAGAACATACCGGTCCCATAAAGAGACACGTCGGACCCGTATCCACCTAGGTGAATACTTCGGACTGGATCTGTGTACCCAAACCCATCGGACCAGGGACAAATGAATTGACCCTGTCTAGATACTACCCCAGCAACGGTACTCACCGGGCAGCAAGAAACTGGAAGGCCTCGGACTGGACTGGACTGCTACGACGTCGGACTATGAACTTCGGACTTCAGTTACAGGTGGGCCTCCGGATACCTCGGACCTTGTACTCTCGGCTTGGGCTCTGGTCGGGACTCGCCGCATTCCTCACCGCCTCGTCTGGATGCTGGACCGCAGTCTCCGTCTCCTCCGTGGGCCTGAGGGATACTTGAAGCAGAAATATCTGCACGTGCACGGTATGGTTCCGTCACGGCTGCAGAGGGTCAGGGGGCCTGCGTGGCTTCGCCGGCGCGTGGGGAAAGGGCAAGTCCCTATTCGGGCGCCATTATGTGGTAAATAAATAATTAATTACCGGTACTATTTTTTAATACATTGAATAAAACAGATAGCTCAATAAATAAGAGACAGGATTCGAGGTATCTGAGTCTAACAGGCTTTAATCAGGCATAAGGGAAGGGACAGGAACGGGATAGCCTGCACGGAAATAGAATGGATGGCAGCTGCAATGCCTCATCGACAGTGCAGCATATATATAGTATCATACATTACATTACAATGCATACAATAGGCGTAGCAGTAGGCGTAACTCGTAGCAGTCGCGAAAGATAAGCATAAATGGGTGTAACAAGAAGGCGTGTACAGGGCGTATACATAGACATGTGGTATGAAACGTCACAGAAATGTCATGAGTGGGCGGAAACATGGAGGGGGCTACCTGAGAGCTGGGACCTTTAACCTAGTGGTGCGCGCAAACGGGCAATGACGTGTTACCAGGGAGAACTGGGGGCTATGACTTCTGCACTAGAAGAGGAGACTAAAGTCTACGGTGTCAGGACGACATGTACCTATGGCATATCTGGTATCTGGTGTTTGGAGTACATGTTGATAGAAACTAAAAGTTATCAGGGCAGAGGCTACTTGACACTAAGGCTGGTGCATGCATATATTCTACATGTATTGCGTGTGCTAGGAATATTCTATGAATATTAATACAGTATTTCTCCTGCATGGAGACAGAAAGACTAGACCATAGCTGAAACTGTTTATACGGTTCAGTAGCTTAGGAATGCAAAGAAGGAAAGCTGGACTGATAACTAGAAGCATAACATACTCTTGGCAGACAGGCAGGCAGAGCCAGGCCGGGCCGGGCACCGTGCTGCGCGGAAGTAAGTGAAGGTTCAGGGATGCAGGTGGGGGCTGTATCGCTCCTCGGAGAGGGTTCAGGAGACTGGAGCTTGAATCTGGCGTCCGGGCCCTTTTGAGGCCTAGAAACGGGGACAATTCAATGAATTAACGTGTACACTGTAAATCGTGGTAACATAGGCCTAATACTCGTTGCTTTCACGAGAACTGGAAACTGGCATACTAGAGTTGGACACAACTATAATTGCGTCTTTAATCGATCATAGGGGGATACATGCATATCTAATCATGCACATATAACATAGGATGGGGAACACGTAGGCACATATAACATGGCAAAATTTACTTTTCCACAAAACAAAGAGATACTTTTAATTTTGTACAGCCGGTTTCTAAATATGCTATTTTTTTGGGCTTAGCACTTTTGTTTTGCTGTTCAATGTAGTGGATTTTCGAAACATCAAACAGATAAAAAAAAAAACGATCATGCTTGCCATAATGTTAGCCAAATAGTGCATATGCATTTATTTTTCAAACCATCTTCCATGACAGTTTAAATTTCAATACACATCAAATCTACATCGAAGACTTGTAGAGATGGGTTTATGCCAAAGATTCTGTGCCACCCTGAGGCTGGTGTAACAAGGAGAAATATATTTATTTCTTCTCAATAGTTCCTCTTTGCATGTGTGTTGCATTTTTAAGCATACATACAAAGAAGAAATAGCCTCAAAGAATAGTTTGTGTGCAGATAGCTACACTATAGCTTACAAAGAAGCTGACCTTTTTCTAGGTCCCTTTCCAAGTTGTCAATATTTTCTTTAAAAATGTCCGACTGAATCACTTTTACATATATTTATAGTTGATCCATACAGGTCTAATGTTCATGCTCCTTGGACACTATAACTTCATCTTCGATTTTGATGTGTTATCATCAAGCCAAAAACCCTCAATACAGGCAATTCATTTGCACACTAAACATTTCAATACAATTGGAATTCTTTTCAGCATAGAGAAGGAAGAGGCAATTTCTGTGTACAATTCTACGAGATTCAGTGAGATCCGCTAAAAGACTTTTTCGAAGTCATTTATGTAAATGGGGGGGGGATTAAAAAAGGTTCATAAACACATCCCGGGTGCACCACTGTTAATGACTAAAACGGCCTGATTCATTTGCCCTATGTTCCTTAACATAGTATGAAGCAAGGACAAAAGTACAATTGCTGTATCTGTGAAACCAAATTAGGATCACTTCCCATTTTTAACATTATCAACCACAGCTTTAACCGGTTGACGAGGTCCAGCGTCACTGGCTGGTCCATACACACTTAGGGGCATATTTATGAGGGGAGTTTGATTGCGCTTGCACCCCACAACATGACGCAAGCCCATAATGTGAATTAGTAAGCACGCAAGACCACCTATTTTGCATTACTCTGCCCTGGGAAGGCCTTCCAAGCCCAAGCACCTCCCATGGTGTTTGACTCATTCCCAGATATATCAAAAGTGGTAGCCCTGGGAATGCGCTTCAAAGATGCTCCTTCCCAGGGGAGGCATAATGAGGAGAACTCTTTATTTCTCCTCATTATTTCCTCTTGCTAGAAGTGGTGTATTCTGCAGCACACATAGAAAGAGGAATGTGCCTCTCAGGATTGATTTTGTGAAGGAAAGTGCCCCTTCCTGCACCTAAACAATCCTGCAGGCAACACAGGCACCCTTGCCCTGCATTGATGGTAGGCAGTCACAATGGCACCAGCCCAGAAACAAAGGCAGGAATACGCCTTATTCTTTTCAATACAGCACATTGCTGCTCCTTCCCAGTCATGCAGTGCAGCAACTTGACTTGCTGCGTTGCGATGCATTCCATTAAATATGCCCCTAAACTGATGCTGCCCTTTTAATTTTTAACATAATTTTCCACAAGTACATAGCGATTTTGGCAGAGTTCCCTGTTGTAAAGCCCGGTTAGACATCCAAACTGCACCATTGGCATAACTTATCCAATCATCAAAAAGGCAATAAACAAACAATGCTACCAGCTATCAATAGAGAATGATTTAACAAATCTGGAAAAAGGAAGATGTCAAACGGGGATAATAGCAACATACAAAGAACACAAACTTCAGCCCTACCTTAACCAAGCACTCGGCAGAAAGGCCCTAATAAACATCCAGTGGGCTAGATTGGTATCACTCCCAATAAAAGAGTTAAATGCTGGTTGGAAAACCTTGGAAAACAAAATTCAATGTAGAATATGCAATTTTAAAACAGAATCACTGCAACATCTAATGTGTTGTTGCACAGGCTTCTTACAATCCCGGAGGAAGTTACTAAAACCTATATGGTTACGTAAAGGTGTTCGAACGACAAAGGAAGCAGTCACAATTACACTCGCGTGCACAGAAACAACGGACATTGCCAGAATTGGGAGATACATGCAGGAAGTCCGCTCCAAATTGGAGAAGGCGGATGAATCTGATAATTTGCACATAAAACCCCACAGCGGCCATAAGACTTTTAAAGACTTTATGATTTTTCTAACTTTTATACTGTTTTTATGCTTAGTTATAGAAAGAATGGATGTATCCTTTGTATTTTAAAGTGCGATATATTGCAAATGGTTTTAAGTAACTGCGCAATAAAAATAAAATGAAAAAATGACACATTCCCTGCTTTATCAGCCCATTCTTGAAATCTTGCAAGCTGAATTCTCCCCAAACTCTTTGCCGAAGAATCAAGAAGGCAGCTCCAGAAAAGTTTTAAGGCAAAGTGGGCTCTGGCCCAGGGCCCCGGCCTTTCAGGGGACCCTTGATACAGCCCGTTCCGTTCTGCAGAGTCTTCCCCAGATTACCTTGAGTTATTCATAAACCGATTGTTTTAAATGCGTGTGATGTGCCGGATTGGACATTTTGAAGAGAAATATTGTGTTTATGTTTCTGATGAAGCAAAGCTTCGCATTTGCGACGTGCTGTATTCATGAACCTCGTCCATGTATAATCAAATAATAAGTTGTACGTCTTACTAACGTTTGTTTTATGTTTAAACGAGGTTCCCCGAAGCTTGCCTATGTGTTTTACTAAAATAATTAACTCGAGTCTTTTAAAATGGCCGCTGCGTGGAAGTAAGTGTCTGCGCATGCGTCAGTCACACTCACGTGTCCTGATGTGTTTGCAGAGTTGGAGGGAAATAGTTGCGCATGCGTAATACATAGCTGCCAGTAACGTGGTACTGCTCGTGCCACTGCTCTTGTACATGTTTATATGTAGCTAACATTTACACTGCATAAGTATATTTCTTAGTGATAAGTTGAAAGTACAAGCCCTGTGATGTGTTTTCATAACGTTATTTCTATGTATTAATTTGTTCTCGCTTACTTTTCATGTACCGCGGGAAATGGGGGTTTGACCGAGCCGAAAGCCATCTTGGAGGGTACTTGTGCGCAGACTCGCCGAAAGTCATCACGGCATTGAATTGCTGCTGTTGCAGGGTTTCTGTACTCACACAGAACTGTGCACAGAGGAGTGGAACCTCGGCAAATTAGGATGTCCCAAAACTTACCTTAGCAACCAACTCACCCCTTACCGAGCTAGCTACAGTGTCTCATTGGACATATCAAACACCCAATGTTTAGACAAACCAGAACATGAACTTACAGTACCTCAGGGTACGTGGGACTCATGAACACTCTTTCGTTATATTATCATTACAAACCAGAACATGGAGTAAAGAAGACACATGTGCATTTGAAATGTTTATTTACTAATGCCGTCTTCTCAGGCGCAGTATCTTTGATAATACAAGTATACTTATTATCAGTAGCAAAATTATCAGCATAGTTACTAAGACATAAAAAGCGAATGGTGACAGCATGTTAACATGCTGTAATGAATAAGAGTTAACAACACTTATATCTCACCTTCCCTAACACATATATTATATTATTAGCTAAGAAGGTCTCTTTGGGTTGTTTTAGGGCGGGCCCATACCTTAGTGTCCTAGCATGAAGGAATCACATCAGCATACACCAGCTCTCTCTGCATGTGCACCGCATCAAGTGTGTTAACAGTTCTCGTGCAAAGCAATATCAATCCCGCCTCAAGCCCAAGTTGGCAAAGGCTGCACTTGTGTTATGACTATGAAAGCGTGGAGATCAGACCTCATAACAATTCCATATCGTGTTGCTCCTGAAACTTCAGCACTCTCCGTGCAGACATGGTTTATTAAACAAGACTGATATCAGAGCAATAACATATTATTCTCACATACACCACGGCAAACCACTAGGTTGAAAGCTAAGTCAACAATTAAGGGTCGTGTGCAGAAGTTGCAAGAAAGGAAAAATGGCGTTTAAATCTCAAATGTACCTATGCTAACTTAACACGATATAAGGATATATAGGAGCTATACAACACCCCCCCATGATCCGAGAACGGACTAAATAAGATAACAGAAGTGCCATCACATGAGAGCAGAATCCAAATATAAACGAGCATGAATAAAAATTCAATTATAAAAACTAATGCTAAAAAATAGCCCACAAGTATAATGTGGCTCAAGCCAATAGGCAAGCAAAAAATAAAATGTCTTGACCAAAAAGTCAATAAAATCAAGGAAATGCTATCAATCAGCATGTCAATTTGAGGCAGTGTCTATGATAAGACAGTATATGAAAAGTAAGCCGCAACAGCCTCCAGGAGGAAGTCACTGTCCTCATCAGAAAACAGTTCAGCCATCCAATTTAAAAGATGAAAGGAACATACGTGATCTTCCAGCACCGGATCCTCTATAACCATCAGAGGACAGCTCGGTGGGTTTTCAAGAAAACTAAGTTCCAAGAAATTTTGCGCTGCCGACAACACATCCCAGGGACCCATTAGTCCATGTGCCACCGCCAAGGCCATAATCCTCTCGTCAGAACAAACCAACTCGTGAGCAATGATAGGACTCATCAGTTGATCGAAATCGACGTCAGAAGATGCTGGTCCGCTGAGACACAAATCAATGGCCCAAAGGAAATCGCAGGTCAGACAGCGAAATACAGGCTGGACACAGGTGAAATAGGAGAACCGAAAAGATAATCCAAACGCCGTGCTTAGAGTCGCTAACGGCAGTGTGCCATAGTAATCAAGCATGCGGTTGCGAAACCGCGTCAGTAGTAGCTGTGCGTGGTCTTGCACAGGAAGGGCATCCATATTTAAAAAGGCAGAAAACCACCAATGCGCCAGCCGCTAATGCAAGCAAAAACGGGAACCCTCCAAATAAGGATGAAAAAATAGAATGGAAGAAGGCAGGGATGACTCCAAATATCTTCTCAAAGGAAGTCACGAGACCACCGCTAACAACTTTAAAAAAATGTGCTAGGCCCGTTGTGGAGGATGCGTTAAAGATAGAACGGACCATGGCTCCGAAATGCAAAGGCAAATCAGTGTTTAATAGAGCCTGAACCTCCGTACGGGTGTTAGCAATGTGAAGCACGAAAGTTTCACGGGCCGAGCTCAAGGCCACCTCTTTCTGGGACAATAGAGCTCTTATTCTAGCCATGCCGCTGAATTCTGCTCCCAAGGTCGGTATCTGTGGCCAAATGGAAGACTCCCTATGTTCACGTGTGGGAGGATAAAGAACATTTCTGCAGCAAATAACTCGCTCACTAACCGTTACTATGAAAGCTATACCTTTAATTAAACCACAGCAGTTTTCATTATTGAGCATTAAATAACTACCATTCTCTAACAATTTAAACGTGGGGATGATAGCAGGAACTGGCGTGCCCTGTAAAACGCAAGCCATATTCGGTCGGTCCTTGTTACATGAACCGTGTAACTGTATGTGTCTGCACATTAAAGAATGATCTGGCGTCTCAGTACACTCATCCCCTGTTAGATAAACCTCTTGTTCATCCTTGAAACATCTGTATGTGTATGGGAGTGACCAGACTTCATGAAGAAAACCGCTACCTAAGGGTTCAAAACGACCTATTGGCACATACTTCATACAATTTGAAAACTTATATAAAGCAAAAGGCAGCGTTATTAAACCGTGGATAAGCCACGTAGCAGCAGTGGCTTCTGCCACAGAAAAAGGTAAAGATTCCAACCTTTCAATATGGAGCATAGAAAAGGAAGCATCACGCATTGAAAGCAAGCGTTGTTTGTCTGTCAAATTAAACGGTGCAAATAAAGAAGAAACATTCATGTATCCCCAGGGAACTTTACCCATTTTCAGAGTCTGAAGTGTCCATGCAAACTGCATGATTGAACGTAATTGATTTTGACCATGGTATAATACAGATACTTCATCATGCACAATATCAACAACAGACGACACAATATTATCTAATGTGTAAATTCTAGAGGAAAGCACATTAATGCTATTGTCAACAACTGCAAGAACTTTCTCAAGATTTGCCTGATCAATAGCCCTAAGGCGTGAAGCAGCCTCAATCTGCGAGAGTTTCCAAATTTCATTGTAAACACCATATAACCAACGTTTCGACCTGCCACTAGCGGGGCCCTTAATGAAATCATTCAAATCCACGTCTGCATTCAGTTTGGAAAGGTGATACTTAACCGCAGGTAAAGTTGAATGTTTCAGCCAAGCTTGACACAACTTGCCCACAGAGTAAGAGGTGTCAGTATGACTCAAATCAAAACGGGGATCAGATCTAACAGTCTTAAAACCGTCAGTAAAATTTAAAAATCTTTTTTGGCAAGAATCAGCACTACGGTGCCAAAGCAGCCAACCCTTGGGATTCATACTGGAAATGTTAAAGGAGGAATTCAGAAGCAGAACCTGTATATCTCTAATGGACAATTTAGTAAAATTACTCCAATTCTCATATTCCTCCAACTCCGGGAAAGACGGGGTGTTTAACCTTTTAGATGTAGCCAATCCAAAGCATGTGGTTTGGGAAATGGTTTCATTTAAAAACCACATATGATTTGGGATGAGACATGCACGGTGCAAAGCCTCAGTGCCTCGTACCTGCCAGGCCCTTGAGCCCCAAACTGATTTAAGGTCTATGGTATCCTTCCATAACTCATACCCCCCAGTAACTAATTGATCTAGGAAGGCCTTCGAATACAACAATTTTGTATTTGTAAGTCGAACCTTGGACAGTGGCTGTTTTTGAAATTTAAAATAAAAGGACTCGGGATTGGACTGATTAAAGTCAGTGAAATAAGTATACTTTTTAAGAAACGTTTCTGAACTCCCTTGTGTAGGTGCTGGGCAATGTTCCCACTGAGTAAAATTAACCGCATCCCTTCGGGAAGATGTCTTGTGTAAGAAGTGATTGCCATAATGTTGGTAACAGAACAATTCACCATAATTAGCAGATTCTAAATATAAATCCTCAGCATCAAAGGCAGCATAGTATTTCAAATCAGAAAACAAACTTTCCACAGCATTAACATCCCAATCATCAGAACGAATGTTTTGTTTCACCACATCCCCCATATTAACTCTCAGTACATTAGGAACATTAACGACTTCCGTTGGGCCATGAATCTGAAAACGAACTGCATCCCACGCGATTCCATCCAGAACAGGCCACGCTGTGATGTTAACCAAAGTCAAGTCTCTTTTTAATCTGTGTGTAGAATGTGAAGAGGAAAGTGGGGCCAAAGTTCCATTTAAATGAGTAATGCAAGTTCTCTCCTCGACATAGTGTCCATTCATAATTCGAAAAAAATAAAACACAAAACCAATTGACATAAAAAGGTAAACTGAAAAAAGGACCAGCCAAATGTATATCCAAGGAGGTATCAAAAAATGTTTTTTAAACAGGCTAGCATATACTGCAATTTTAGAGGGTTTTTTCGAGGCAAGGGAAGCAGAGTCAAATGAAAATCTGGATTCCGTGGCTAAACGAGCTTGCAGGTCAGGCATGGACAAATCAGTGGGGTATGTATAGTCTGTCTCATCAAGGTTAGTTCCTGGTAAATTATTCAATAATGGACTGGAAACAGCAGGTAATTCGATGGCCACCTCAGGTTCATTATTAGAAGCAGTGGTCATAATTGAATTTCTCACAATGGAAGGACAGGAAACAGCCGGTGTCATGCTAAGAAGAATCGGCCACTCTGTGTATCTTGACATTGTCAATAGAAATAAACCTGTTTTCCTTACGACCTCGAAGTGGTGGTAAAATGACTGTTCTTGTGCCCTTCACTCCAAGCACTGGGACTGGAGCTCGATAGGAGGGACCAAACTCTTTCTTGTTGTCGATCTTCTCTCGAACCAGTTCCCCAACTTGGGGTAGCCAGCCAACTACCGGGATCTGCAACGCATCATCCGAAGCGGAGGGCAAATGTTCCTTTGCAAGAGTGTCTCTGGTCTTTTGTAGATTCTGTAAAACATTGCAATGTTCATCTGCGTCAAAGGAAGTGGCGCGAACCACTGAGTCTAGACCGTCAAGGTCAGGGACGAACATCTTGATGCCAAAGAGCATTTCGTATGGGGTCCGCCCACCCAGAGACCTTCTAGGGAGATTATTAAGAGCACGCTGCACGCCATAGAGGTGAGCCAGCCAGTTTCTGCCAGTGCCTATAACTCGGGCTGTCAAAGATTGCTTTAAATCACGGTTCATTCGTTCAACTACACTATTACCCTCAGGTCTGTAGGGTGACGAAAACTTGACTTGGACCCCCATCGAAGTCATGGCATCCTTATACGCCTTAGAGGCGAAAGCCGGACCCTGATCCGAATGGAAGGTACCACAGGCAAAAATCCCTATAAAGATACGCAAATCTCTGATGACAGTCCGGGAATCAGCGCTGCGATGTGGCCATACCCACACAAAGCGTGTGCATGAGTCAACTGCTACTAAGATGTATTTATACGCAGTATCAGATGAAAATGGACCGCAGTGATCTAAATAAACACAGCCTAGTGGTTTATTAGAAATGTACAACTGAGTCTGAGGCGGACGCGTAGCAGTTGAAGGTTTAATCTGCTGGCATATGTCACAAAGAAGGACATAATCACGCGTCTGTTTGTACAGTCCCCGCCACCAGAAACGTTGTTGTAGTTGCGTTACAGTGGCTGAGACGCCCGCATGCGCAGACGCCACACCTTCATGAGCCGCTGTAATCAAGTCTGTTCTGCGATCCGAGTTGGGAATCAGCCGTTCCCCAACATCAGGAATTGTCACAAAAGGAACCTTTTCGGGACTTAAGTGGTATTTATACTTCGAAGGGAATCCCGAAGGATGTTTACTTCCCTTCTCAGAGGCAGCAATCGCTGCCAAGATGTCGCTATCAATCTTGGTTTTAGACCTAGTAACTGCTGCAACTAAGTATGTAGATACTGCTGATCTCGCCGCTTCGTCAGCAAGCGAGTTGCCAACAGCGTGTACTCCCACGCGCTGATGACCGAGAGTATGAATCACATAAACGAGTGGCAACATAGCCTTAAGCTCTGCCACTCGAACCCAGATCATTTTATGTTTTATTGTGCTACCCTTGGAATCATGAAAATCATTTTGAATCCAAAAGAACAAGTTTTCATTGTAAGACTGGACACAGTAGTAAGAATCACTTACAATTAGAGTAGTAACACTTGGATCTGCGTACTCCAAAGCTAGTAAGAGAGCACGAAGCTCTGCCAATTGTGCGGTGCAATCGCCCAGGGGCAACGTGTGTACCTCCCTGGAAATGAACTCATCATTCAACATAGCACCGACCACAATGGCGCATGCGGAAACGTAGGCATGTTTAGAGCCATGCGCAACCTGCGCCGACCCATCAGTGTAAATGATGCAATGGAAGTCCTCCAAAGGTCGCATCGCCAGAGGAGCAGGGTGAACGAATTCATACTGCAAGTACTCTTGCGACCGTAAGGAAGCGTCAAAAATAAACATGACATCCGTGGATGACAATGACGCAGCCCACTGAATCCACCGAGGGTGCAAAGCCTTTGAATTTGGTACACTTGCTTTCGTGACTGCCTCCAAATGAGGACAGGGTGTTACCACTAGCATGCGTTTCCCCTGTGACAGAGCTCGTTCCTTTAGAATAGCCATCTGTACAGCAGTTAAAACCTTTTCTATGGTGGGAAACCGCATCTCAGCCGAAGTGTACAAGTGTGACTTGTAAGCAATAGGTACCGTGTCACCTTCATTAAAAGTGAGGTACGTGAAACCCACCGTCCCAGGAATTATTCTTATGACCAGGTTGGTGTGGTTATCACGAGTCAGTAAATATTTAGAAGCGAGCAGATCAGCCTGCAAGGATTGCAAAATGGCTGAATGCTCAGGCAGCCAGCATGATTTAGAGAAAGTCGGTTGTATCAAAGCATACAAAGGCTTGATACGCTGGGCATATTCCGGAATGTAAGTTCTGCCGAAATTCAAAAAGCCCAGTAAGGATTGTAATTTTTTCAGTGTTGTTGGTGCGCGCAATTGTGCGCACTTCTCCAAGAAGTGAGGAGCCAAACCTCTACCTTCATTGTTGAGCTCATAGCCCAAAAACAACACTGTGTGTTCAGCAATGTGCGATTTTGCAAAGTTGAATTTGTAACCCATGTCTGCGAAGTTGCAAACAAGAGAATTTACACGACACAGATGCTCCCAAATATCGTCGTCTGTGAGATATATGTCATCCACATACGAAAAAGCATCAGGATCGAGTGCCTCCAGAATAGAGACAATTCGAGCGGTAAATACACCAGGACTATTCTTGTAGCCCATTGGAAGACGCCGGAATTGCTTTTGGACTCCAGCGCTTGTAAAACTGGTCCATTGGGAGCTAAAGCTGTCCAATCTGTGGGCATAAAAACCATCGGATATGTCAAGCGTTGTCTTGAAACGCTTACGCACGAGACTATCCACTAGGGCAGAGCCGTGGGTATTCTGTACTGCACAGTTACGGCAATGCGAGTTTAAATGCCGGTAATCCAAAACCAAACGATATGATCCGTCAGGTTTGTTCACAGTAAAAAGGGGATTATTCATCGGTGACACACACGTTTCAATAACTCCTTGATATTCCAATTGTTCAAGGATTTCCGCGACGGAAGATTTTGCTTCACGCCGAATGGGATATTGAGGTTGAGGCTGCGGCTGAGACCGCAACGGAATTTCGTGGCAAGGCGACAATTTATCCCAACCACATTGGTTACGGTACAGAGCCGGCGCGAGAGCCCGAGCCCACTCTTCTGCAAAATGCTGCGCATGCTCTTTCGAGACAGTGTTCGCGAAACTGGGTAGGATCACCTCCTCCCCTCGCGGCGCCGCGAGCACAAAAGGTGGGGGCCAGTCAGCCTCCGAAAGTAAAATATCATATGTAGAAGACAGATTCTCCCAAAATACACCTTTAACGGTACGCTGTATGTCACCTTCAATTAACAGGACAATTTCATATAGTCTTTCAGGGGGAGCAAGTCTCGTATCCGCTGTTTCTATCACAACGTAGACATCAGTCGCTGTCACCCTCAGTAGTGGACGCAGCGCCTCTCTGACTATGGTTATCTCCGCCGCGCTGTCCAGCAACGTCAGAGCCCACGTCAGATTCCGAAGCCGCGTTCTCACTATCTGTGGCATATCGATGCGCTGTTAAGGCTGCGACTTTCTTTTTCGCAAACTGCGGACGCCTAGGCGTAGAATCCTCCTGCTTCACTGCGCCGTCCGTCTGGCGGGACTGACCACGTCCTTGTTGGCCACCACGTCCACGTCCACCCCCTCCTCCTCCACCGGTCTTCGGGGCCGATGTGTCCTGAAAGGAACGAGGAGAGCGTTGATCAGAACCCTGAAAATGATCAGGTGATTTAATCATCGCGCGGTCGCGCAAATCATAAACTTTTTCGGATGGCGCAGGAGCTTGTATCGCAGGAAAAGTACTCTGAGTCTGCATTGTCTGCTTCCCCTGTGTCTGTTTTTTAGGCCAATTCGATTTCTTGGACTTGGGCTGGGCATCTGTCACTGCAGATTGTCCCTGTGGCTGCTTTTTATCCTTCACTGGAAAATATTTCAGACCTCTACTTGTGCGGCCAATAGTTTTATAAGCGGCCACTACAATCTTTGCTAACTGGCGGGGTTTGTCGGCATCGGGCAGAGCAGCCAAAGCATTCGACACCTGAAAGTTAACTGCATCTCCTTTAACATTGGAGAGAATGAGATCACTTACAATCTCAAAAGAACCACACAGGCGCATACCCAATTCAACCGCTGCCTCTGGACCATGATCATTCTGAACACGTCTAACGATTTCAGGCAGGGCAGTCATAGACGGGGTGCCGAAGCACCTTGTATAAACTGCCGCAAATGTTTTTCCCCAGCTGTCACAGTCAGCAAGTTCAGGAGTAATATCCTTCGGTAGAGTAATCGTCAACATTCTATGTTTATCAGCAGGAGTAGAATTCGGAAAAACCGCCTCCAGTTGATCAAACTTCTCTGCTAGCCAGAATGGGAAGTCATCGTTGTCAACAGGACGCGCACCAAAAACCGAATTTACCATCACTGGATTGAGACGCATTCCGCCTCGTTCCATGGGAGCGGCCGCACCCCCCTGGGGACCACCAGGAAGATGTCGACCAATGTATTGCACTAAAGCACGAATCACGGAAATGGAAACTACATGTAGCCTGCGAATTTCTGCCAGGGTACAAGCCCCGTGATTGGGGTGCGGGGTAAAGCCACCCAACGCAGGCCAATTAGTACCTGGAATTGAGAGTGGACCTAACCTCGCACGGGACAAAGAGTGGGGGAGGGCGCCATCAAACCAAACTCGATGCTGCCAATGATCAATAGGTATTTCCAATGCCCTGTATGGCGTATATTCAGCCGGGACATCCGAGGCGGTGTAGGAGTGGTACAAACCAGAATTAGCGTCCACAGCCGGAAACGTAACCCAAGAGTAAAACAACTCGTAAGGAAACGCCGGATCTGCACTTACCACGAAAATCACAGCCATCCCATCCACTGGGACCTGGTACGTCTGAAGATGGTTGCGTACCGCTACGCGACTATGCTGCGCAATAGCCACCGCTGCCGCCATTACAGAATTGGAAACAAGAAAACACAAAAAATACTTTGTAGCACAACTGGGTAGTAATTCAAAGAAACCGTTTAAGTAAGAATCAAGCTTGAATAAAGACCTATTTCAAAAAATAGGTAGGTTTCACCAACACCCCGTTTTCCGGAAACGGATGTGAAGGGGTTAAGGCATGAATGATAAACTACTCGAGTGTCATGATATAAGACCACCGAAACCGTTGGGCGCCATGTTGCAGGGTTTCTGTACTCACACAGAACTGTGCACAGAGGAGTGGAACCTCGGCAAATTAGGATGTCCCAAAACTTACCTTAGCAACCAACTCACCCCTTACCGAGCTAGCTACAGTGTCTCATTGGACATATCAAACACCCAATGTTTAGACAAACCAGAACATGAACTTACAGTACCTCAGGGTACGTGGGACTCATGAACACTCTTTCGTTATATTATCATTACAAACCAGAACATGGAGTAAAGAAGACACATGTGCATTTGAAATGTTTATTTACTAATGCCGTCTTCTCAGGCGCAGTATCTTTGATAATACAAGTATACTTATTATCAGTAGCAAAATTATCAGCATAGTTACTAAGACATAAAAAGCGAATGGTGACAGCATGTTAACATGCTGTAATGAATAAGAGTTAACAACACTTATATCTCACCTTCCCTAACACATATATTATATTATTAGCTAAGAAGGTCTCTTTGGGTTGTTTTAGGGCGGGCCCATACCTTAGTGTCCTAGCATGAAGGAATCACATCAGCATACACCAGCTCTCTCTGCATGTGCACCGCATCAAGTGTGTTAACAGTTCTCGTGCAAAGCAATATCAATCCCGCCTCAAGCCCAAGTTGGCAAAGGCTGCACTTGTGTTATGACTATGAAAGCGTGGAGATCAGACCTCATAACAATTCCATATCGTGTTGCTCCTGAAACTTCAGCACTCTCCGTGCAGACATGGTTTATTAAACAAGACTGATATCAGAGCAATAACATATTATTCTCACATACACCACGGCAAACCACTAGGTTGAAAGCTAAGTCAACAATTAAGGGTCGTGTGCAGAAGTTGCAAGAAAGGAAAAATGGCGTTTAAATCTCAAATGTACCTATGCTAACTTAACACGATATAAGGATATATAGGAGCTATACAACACTGCCAAGGAAGGTTGATGCCAGAAGCCACCCTGGGAAGCAGCACCTTAGCCCCGCAGCATCTCGATATTGTTCTATTATGTTGCAAAAATGTATTCTTTGCCTGTATTCTGCACAGTTTCTCATGGGAACCCCAATCTTGCTAGGCGGTGCCCTGAGATGTAAATAAGGCCTCCAAATAGTGTATTCTGATTGGTGTGTTACCCAAATCCTATCTTAGGACCAATCCAAATTGAGGGATTCTGACACTTTGCAACATTGGGGGGTGGTACACCGTCCCCAAACTGTATATCTACCCTGGGTTCACCTAGGGAAATTGCCCGACTTGTCTGGTTTAGCTGACCTGTCACTGACCCATCGCACTCAATAGGTGACTGAAGATACAGAGCGCTGCGGAGCACTCTGTCCGAAATTGACCATAGACTAAGGTTTTACTGAACCTTAAAGTGCTGGCGTAGCACTTTGCTGGGAGTTCGCTGACCCAATCGGGGTCTTGATCGATAGCTGCAGAGAGGGTGGAGCGCAGGCGTTGCTTCCAAACTGCGGGTGCGGTCCTGTCCTGAGCGGTCCTGTCCTGAGGGTTTGCTGTCCTGTCCTGAGGTCCTGTCCTGATTCCTAATCTGAGGGTATCCTGTCCTGTCCTGGGTGTCCATTCTGCACCTGCTGTCCATTGAGGGGTATCCTTCCTTGAGGGTTTCCTGTCCTTAACTGACCCGTGGCCAGGGTTTGGTTTCCACACCAGTCTAGGTAAATATTGCTCTAAATTCTTAAAACTTGCACCTTTCTATTTTTCTGTCTTTGCTTTAATAAAGACATACCTTTGCATATGTTGATTTTTCCATGCTTTGCCGCAAACTATTGAATCATAAAGTCATTTGCATTTTTCATAACGTTTTCCCATGTTACCCTACCTGTTAGAAATCATATTTTGCATTGCAGTTTGTCATTTCCTGATATGGTCTAGAACGGCCTTACTTACATTTTCCAAAGAACTTTTACCCTAAATGCATAGCATTTCCTGTTGCATCTCATATTAGCATTTCCATGATTACCCTGACTCTATTTATCTATAGTTATGTACTTTTCGTTATCTTGATTATTGATTGTCTTATTCTTGTAAACTTAATGCTCAACGAAAACGAACTTTAGATAAAGCTTTTAAACTTCCAGTTGTCCGTGGTCATTTTACAACAGTATTGAATGTCAATTTGGGTTGGTATTTTGCTGCCTTTCCTTTTACAGCTAGCTCCCTGATCCGTTGAGGTCATAGGTACCCGTGTCGGTGGATGGTAAGTCGGGTACACTGAGTAATAACAGTAGGGAATTCACACAAATTGGTAGCAGCCCGTGAAGTCACCCTGTCAATGAATATTGTGAATTGAAAGTATATGGGCCCGAAGCCGGAAACGGCGAAATTATTGGCTGGGTGACCTCGCGCGTTCTATCAGTTTTTCTGGCTAGCAGAGGATGGTTAGGGACTAGTTGAAGGTTTGGCAGGATTAGTTAGGCTAGCTAAGTCGGTAGCTGCTAGCACATTAATGCTGCTACAAGAGCGGCCATTCCGAGGGAACTGATCAATCTCTTGAAAGGTGTTGCTTTTTGGAAATTCATGAATTATTTTATCATTGTTATTCTTGTTCTTATATTGTTATATGTATTAATCCATGCGTTTGTAAACCGTATCGTTCATTGTTGTCCGAACTCCCCGGGGAATTGAAAAGGCAAGTGGTGAATAGAATCCATTGCCTTGAGGTCGCAGGCTTAAGGAAAGTTAGGTGCAGGTTAGGATAACCGGGAAGCACTAACTAGGGTTTTTTCTGAATACATGTGTGAATAAATGTCAGTAACGAGGTTCATTGGCAAAATTCCCATAGTGGCGTAACCTAGTAAGGGTCACATCGGAAGAGTAGCAGGTTCCTCGGAGCTTGGGTGAAAGCAGAGGGGTCCGCTGGGAAACCTTAGACTCGAATATATCCCGGAAGAGTGGATGAGTTTAGGGGAATAACAGGTTCACCGATGCTAGAGTGAAGGGTAGGCGGAAGAGATTTACCCGCAGCGTGTGAAAAGTAAATGGAAGTAGTTTACTTGCAGTAAAAGAAATCTTTCCTGTCTAGACACTTGAGCACTGTGGCGAATGTGTATTTGTTGTAAAATAACCAAGCACTAGCACTTTAGAAAGAAAGAAAGTTTCCGTTACCTTGTGAAGGGAGGGAGTCAGCCGCGAAGCGTCTCTGACGTCACTCCGTGCCGTGCTGGGATTGGTAGAAGCAGCGGGCGGGTAGCGGGGCTGGAATTGTAAAGGAGGGGTGAAGCGCCGGAGCGTGAGGACAGTCTCACGAAGGGGCCGCGCACCCATTGGCCGAAATTATTTGAACGCGTGCACCCCATTGGTCGCACAGAATTGCAAGACGCGTTCTGATTGGAGGTGACTTTGTAAACAGAGTTAAGCGTAGAAATCGTATGTGGCATTCGTATTGTCCAGAGACTAGACCCGATCCAAGAAGCCAAGGGTTTGAAAGGGATCAGTGGAAAGCCAATAGATACGATATTATGTACGGGACTAAGAGAAAGATGTCCCTTGTAAATAGGGTAAAGAATTATTTCAAAACGGACAAACCAATTAAGTCCAGAGAGGGCGTTATTGTCCCGCCCCCGAACACTCCCGCCTCGTTCATGATGTTTGACCGAGGGTACAATACCTGTGTGTGGTTGGAAAATTGGGTAAAGTACACAAAAGATGACGGAATATTGGCTTTTCCGTTAGACGGTACTTTCAATGGCAGGATTTTATTTAATTTGAGAACCCGAATGAATGAATTGCATCCCAGACCGAGACTAACGCAGTATGAGGCATTAGAGGAATGGGAAATTGAGGCTTTCGAAAGAGAGAAACCCCGAATGGACAAAGGTCTGACCAAGTGGTACCCAAGGCTGAAACAAGAGACCAGGGATAAAAAGATGAAACAGTGGAGACAGAGCATGATTGTTGAGGGTCTGTTTCCCATGATGCCAGCAGGTACCCCTTCTGCGGGAGAGAAAAGGACAGAAAAGAGTAAGCATTGGGGAGCGCTTGGAGAGTCAGACGATGAATTGTTAGATGACATCTTTACGAGAAGTCCGCCCCCTTATGATGAGGGAGCCCGACTTTCCAGTACAGGAGGGAATCCCCAGCGTCCATCTATTAAGGAGGAGGACAGATCCCTAAGTAGGGGGGGAGGTGGTCAAGTACTGCCTTATTTTGAGAATCCTGGACCCGCGGAGGTACGAGATATATATCCTAGAGTGCCTGTGAGCCCGGAGGAAAAATATTCCCGTGAAAGAGCCTTTTTCCCCGGACCTCTTTATGAAAACGAAGAAAAGCCATTAAGTTCAGGAATGCCCTTTTTGCAGCCTCTATATGGGGAGGAGCGCAGGTCATTTGGCACAGGAACTTTGTTCCCAAAACCAAATTATGGTGGAGGACCAAGTGAAACGCATCCTACTGCCCCGAGTCTTACCCCTCACCTGACCCCACAGATGATACCTGACCGGACATTAGGAAGAGTACTAGATGAAAGGGAGCAAGAGGCCCTAGCTAGACAGAGGACAGAAATAATTCAGAAAATCTCCCAGTTAAATACCAGTCCTGAGGCTTTGACTATTCCGGTAACAATTGGACCAGTGGTTCCATTGTATGGGAATAATCAAGGAAGTTCAAACCCTCCAGTTATGAACCCAATCATGGCCCCGCCGAGGCAGGAGCCCCTACTGATAGACGATCAGTCCAGTGAGTGCGAGTCCGAAGTTGTGTTTTTGGACCTGCCAAACAAACAGACCGGGAAGGGAGTGCAGAAGAGGCATAATCCTTTTAATGCGAAAGAAATTAAATTAGAATCAACGTCAGGTACTAGGAGTGTTTCTCTGGTAACTCCGGAGGAAATTGAAAATTGGAGTCGTGAATTAGAAAAACAGACTCCGCAAACGAAACCTTTAGACCTCTACAAACTGAGGGTAGAAATAGAGGAATTAATGGCAGGAAATGTGGGATTGGACAGATTAAATACCTACTCTGAAGAAGAGTTGCTGTTTATGTGTAAAAGCCTTACCAGAAGAACCCGAGTGCTCCACGAAAAACTGACAGACACCGCAGCTAGTATGGGGGTAGATATTTCCCGATCCAAGCCCTTACAAAAGCCTTACAGAGCTGAATTCTCAGACAAAGATATAGAGAACTTGAATGTGTCAGGGAAAAAGTTGCAGATTAAAGAGTTGTTAGCAATTTTGCAGAAATGGGGAGACGTGGAAAAATGGAAAAGCAGGTGGGCACGAAAGAAAGATGAGGCTCGATCCAGACAAGCCACCCCTGAGTTCCCTTTGAGAGAAGTAGACAAGCCCGAAACATTATGCCCCATGCGTGAAGTGCCAGGTGGGAGGTATGTGCACGTTCCATGGTCCAGACAGGATATTGTGTCCTTTACTAACGATTTCCCGAAATTGCGCGAAAAACCAGTTGACTGGTACCGGCAGGTGGAAAGGTTCGTAAAGGTGCAAAAATGCCTGTGGAAAGACCTGGATGGATTTTTCGACATTGTGGTCCCGGTAGATCTATGGACCGAGTGTAAAATAGCCATAGGCTGGCCTAGTGAGGAGTACCCGAGGGACTCTAACACAGGGGAGCCGTCGATTGAAGTGATGAAAAAATACGAACAAGTAATGTTGCATTTGAAAAATAAGGTGCCCGCAAAAGAAACTGATTGGACCAGGATAGATAGAACTACACAGGAGAGAGACGAGACAGTGCACTCCTATTATGAAAGGCTGTTGCAGGTGTTTAAAACATACAGTGGTATAGATAACATCGAGATGAAGGATATGACGCATTTCATTTACAGGTTTGTAAACGGTTTAAGGCCTGAAATTTGTCAGTGGATAAAAGATAACAAAATTTGTTGGCACTCCAAAAAGATAGACGAGGTCCTGCGGTACGCAAAGTACTGCGAGGACGAGATGGCAGAAAAGAAAAAGGCTCTCAAGGAAAAGGTCATGTGGGCTCAAGTGAAGCTTGCAGAACAGCAGGAAAAGCAGTTGAGTAATATGGCCAAAAACACTCAGAACCAAGGTCCTGGGGGTGGGGGAGGAGGCAAGCCCCGGCCCAAAATGAGCAGGGAAGAGGCTATGAAGAAATTTCCCTGTCACCAGTGCGGAGAAATTGGACACTGGCGTAACGAGTGTCCTTATTTGCCTGACGATAACCCCAAAACACCTGATTTAACTCCACAGACGCAGAAAGAAAGACCAAGAAAGACTCAACCACAGGTAAAAACGGTTCAGGTGCCCCGAGCTCCAAAGCAAGTACATAGGGGAAAAGCGACAGAGGGTGATAAGATAGAAGTCTGGGAAAGCAATGAGAACAGAAATGCAGCAACTTCGCAGTATCTGTTGAACGATACCTTCCTTTGTGATGACCAGTACTGACGGGGCCTGAGAGGGGAGGACGAGGAGTGCGTACTTGGCGCCTCCTTGCCGGTAGACCAGTCCGGACCATACATTGAAGGAAAGGTTGACGGAAACGATGTCACTTTTCTGTTGGACACTGGTGCTACCCATTCTACTGTGAGAACAGTGGACGTTCCAAACCTACCCCTCTCGGGAGAAGCCATCCAAGTAGTGGGTGTATCTAATCAATTGATTAGTACTCCTGTTACCAAGCCCATGGAGATCTCAATTGGAAACTTTAAGGAAATGCATAGATTTGTCGTTTGTGACACCAGTCCAGTGAACTTACTGGGACGTGATTTGCTGTGCAAAATGAACTGTACCATCTTTTGCACACCAAAGGGTGTTGAAATTCAGACCCCAGATGAAGACGGCATTTATAAATTAATGTTAATTAGACCTGACTCAGAAATTAAACGAATGACCATGCAGGATTTGCCCAAAGAACTCCAAGAAGCAGTGAAGCCAGAGGTATGGGACTTTACTGGGAAAGATGTAGGGTTAATGAAAAACGTGGACCCCATACAGATAGCAATCAAGGACAATGCAGTATACCCCAATACAAAACCCTACAGGATGAATGCAGAGGTGAGAGCAGGTGTCACTCTGGAAATACAGAAATTGTTAGAAGGAAACATCATACAGGAAGTAATGAGTAGCCCATGTAACTCACCGAATATGGGTATCAAGAAGCCTAGTGGCAAGTACAGAGTAGTGCAGGACCTACGAAAAGTCAACAAGATAGTGGTCCCCTGCTGCCCTATTGTCCCGAACCCAGCAGTGATTCTGTATCAGATTCCCTGGGATGCTGAGTGGTTCACTGTGATAGACCTATGTCATGCATTCTTTTCCATTCCCTTGCATCCAGACAGCAAATTTCTTTTCTCATTTGCCTTCAATGGTCACGTGTATGTCTGGAACAGGGTCCCTCAAGGGTACACAGAGAGCCCCTCTATCTTTAATCAGATCTTTAAAAAATGTTTGGAAACTTTGGTCTTACCTGGGAACTCTGTCCTAGTGCAGTACATAGACGACCTCTTGGTGGCGTCTAAAAGTCATAGGGATTGTGTGATTGACACCATTGCCCTACTGAATCACCTGAGCGAGAAGGGACATAAAGTGGCCCCTGACAAATTACAGTTCTGTGCAAAATCAGTGAAATATCTGGGGCACCAGATAGAGAAAGGTGTCAGAAAAGTGACATCAGAAAGAGTGAGAATAATTCAAAAGATGCAGTTACCCCGTACTCAGAAAGAGATCAGAATGTTCCTGGGAGTGATAGGATACTGCAGGCAGTGGATTCTGGGATTTGCAGTCCTGGCTAGGCCTTTGATAAAAATGACCAAGAGAGGAACACCAGAAATTGTAGAATGGGATGATGAAAGCTTAACAGCCTTCACAAAATTGCGAGATTGTCTGTGTACAGCACCTGCATTGGGAATGCCAGACTATTCCAAAGAATTTGCCCTATTCTGTGACACCCGCGATAATTGCGCGTTGTCAGTCCTGACACAAGATCATGGCACAACGAGAAGGCCTGTGGCATATTTTTCTGCCACCCTGGATCCAGTGGCTGCTGGATTACCAGGTTGTCTGAAAGCAGTAGCTGCTACCTGCGCAAGTTTAGAGCAGAGTGAGTCCATTGTCATGGGACATCCGGTAACTGTGTATGTTCCACATGGAGTAGTAATTTTACTGACCCGAACAAAAACTCAGTATCTCACCCCTAGTCGGCTGACTAAATACGAGAGGATTCTTGTGGGTGCTGCAAATGTAAACATTGTTAGGTACAGTATTCTGAACCCTGCCACCTTGCTCCCAGACCCAATGGATATGGAAGGTGGGGTGGATGATGAGCATGATTGCATTGATTTAACAGAATTCAACACCAAGCCACGTCCAGACATTAAAGAAACACCATTGCCTGTGCATGACAAGGAATTATTTGTTAATGGTTCATGTGTAAGACATGAACTAGGAGGCCTGAGTGCTGCCTATGCGGTAGTCTCCTTAACCAAAATTGAAGAAGCAGGTTATCTATTTGACGTAAAGTCTGCACAAGTAGCCGAATTGATAGCTATGATAAAAGCTTGCAAAATTGGGAAAAACTTACGCATAACAGTGTATACTGACAGTCTGTACTGTTATGGGGTTGTGCATGACTTTGGCCAGTTGTGGCTACAGAGGGAGTTCCTGACTTCATCAGGTACCCCTATTCGAAATGGAAAGGTTGTACAAGACCTTTTAGAGGCAATCCAGTTACCAAAGGAACTGGCAGTGGTAAAGTGTGTCGCTCCTAAAAAAGACATGGACACTGTATCACTGGGAAACGATTTTGCTGATCGAGTGGCCCAATGGTGCGCCAGAGATCGGTATATCGTAAATCCAAAACGAGGGGGGCCAGGAACCAGCTGCCAACTTCAGGTGTGTGAAGAAGTACCTACATGGGATGAAGTGAAAGAGTGGCAGCAGGCGGCACCTTGGCAAGAGAGAGAGAAGTGGAAGGAGGATGGGTGTAGACCAAGACGTGTGGATGGTGTCATCTTAGGTCCAACTGGTATGCCTGTGTTACCTAGACACTTACTTAGCACAATGGCGAGATTGATACATGAAGGGTCACACATTGGTAGGGACGCCATGATTCTAGTGTTCCAACAGACTTGGTACAGTAAAAAGTTCAGGAAAGTAGCAGAGTCCCTCTGCCAGAGGTGCCTGTCATGTCAAAAGATGAACCCAGGGAAGAAAACTGTGGTGGAACTGGGAAAAATTGGGAGGTCCGGGGGTCCCTTCGTGAGAATACAGGTTGATTTCATCACCATGCCCCGTTGTGAAGGGAAGCGATATGTCCTTGTCATGGTCTGTTTATTTTCGAAGTGGGTGGAAGCTTTCCCTACTCCCCAAAATGACGCAAAAACAGTAGCTAAGTGTTTACTAAAAGAACTGATACCTAGGTTCGGGGTTCCAGTCACTATTGAATCAGATCAAGGCTCACATTTCCAGAATGAGGTGATCGCCGAACTCTGTAAGGCCTTTGGAATCTCACAAAAGCTTCACTGTGCATACCGTCCAGAGGCTTCGGGAATAGTGGAACAAATAAACGGAACTATCAAAAACAGACTAGCAAAACTGTGTGATGCATCTAAGCTGACCTGGGTGAAGGCCCTGCCCCTGGTCCTGATGGGACTCAGAAGTGTTCCTGATCGCAAGACAGGCCTAAGTCCCCATGAAATCATTATGGGAAGAGTGATGAGGCAAGCATGGGTGCCAGGAAGCAAACTGTTGAGTATTACTGATGATTTGGTGCTTGAATACTGCAAGAGATTGGGTGACCAAGTGCGTTCTATCTCTCGCCAGATCGGAGAAGACGCCATCCTCAATCCAACGACTCCTCTCCACAAACTGGTCCCGAAAGATTGGGTCAAGATAAAGAAACATACTCGGAAGAGCTGCCTGGAGCCAAGGTGGGGAGAGAAACGTCAGGTGATCCTGGTAACTACCACAGCAGTAAAGTGTGCAGGGGTTCCACGTTGGATACACGCCAGCCACACCCAGAAGGTATTACCCGACGAGGAGCCTGGAGAAGAAGGGCGTCCAGCAGAGGACTCTGCAGGAGCCAGACCAGAAGTAGCTGACGACGTACAGCCCAGTACCAGTCGAGCTGCAGAATCAGCAGACGTTGGCCCAAGAACAGTTGATAACGAACTACCAAGAGCCCAGCCTGCTGAAGGGGTCCAAGAAGCTGAGCCAGAAGTAGCTGAAGACGAGCTGCCGAGCATATGGCCAGAGGAGTGGATACCATTGATTGATCTCACTGAAGACCCCATTCGAACAAGTGAGCGACTTTGGGAAGGTAGAGAGTGGAATAGAGAGGAAAAGGAAGGCACAGGCGAAGAACCTCAGGATCTTGAGATTCACATCAAAACTGAGGAAGGAGAAGGTCAGACAGGGACAGAACAAGTGATTGATACAGAACAAGTGATTGATACAGAACAAGTGGTTGATACAGAACAGGTGATCGATACTCCTCCACTGACTCCTGATGTCGGGAAGGGACAGACTAGACATAGCGTAATAGTTCGAGCAGAAGAAAATCAAGAGATCGAAGTATTTGAACAGGATCAGATAGGATTAGAAGAACGTGTTCAGGAAACAGAAGCAGAGACATTTGAAAAACAAACCAAAACCTGTCCTGAACAAGGCCAGATTAGTAACCAGGCAGAAGAAATAGATGCTAGCCCTGGAAACAGTCAGATAGAAGAGGAAGAAACTGAAACAGAATTGCCACAAACTAAGGAGAATAAGAGGGCAAGAGAAGAAAACGAAGTCCAAGTACCAACTAAAAGACTTAAGAAAAGAAAGCACATTGAGCCTGGATACATAAAGAAATTGAGACTGAGAATAAAAACAGTAGAAGAAAAACGTGCAGAAGAAAGGAGAAGTGCTCGCATAGCAGAACAACCAGAAGACACTTCCAAAAGAAGGAGTGATCGAATAAAGAGACAAAACAAAAAGTACAAGTCACCTGAATGGACACTTGTGTTGGAAGAATTTGAAGATCTTGATCTAACTGACGAGAGCGACGGAGAACCAGTCGCTGAGTATTCTGCCGAAGAAGAAGACGAGCCACCGTGAATTTGCACAAAGTAAGCTACTGGTGTAAAGACACAAAGAGGGGTCGAGAAACTTCTTCTGAGCCAAAATGTCTGATTCAAACGTGAATGGTAGACCTAGTTGCAGTCGTTGCAAAACATGCTGCAAGGTATGTGTATGTAGTATAGTTATACTGATATTACTCTGGATAGGACTAACAGTTTTCATTCCTTTTGCGGTGAGCAAAAATACTAATATTGTCCCTACTGAAATTGTAAATACTGACAGTGAGGAGCTGACAACACAAAGTGTAGCCAGACATGAGAGAGCACTGAGACAAACAAAACAAGACTTAGAAGCATCAGATGAGGGAGAACTACATTATCATGGAATTAAAAATAAGACGCGCTTAAATGTTTTCGCAAACTTGATAATACACTATGTAGAGACTATGGAAATTGAAGATTGCTATGTCTGCATGAAGCTGCCTACCTCTGTAGCTGAAGGCGTGACATACCATCACTTGCCGCTGACATACGGAATCTCCTGTAGCATTTTAGCTAGTTTATTTTACAAAAGAGGACCGTTACAGTACTATTACTCTAACAATGACGTGATCTTTTCTGAACTTCCCATACGTGGGAACTTGAATCCTGTACATACCAAAAGCGACGCAATAAGATATATGGGAGACTATTTCCTGACTATTGGTGATATTGACATAGGTGACGCACACAGAGATAACTTGACTTGTTCTTTGCGTGAGCAGGAAAAGATGTTCCTGAACATGGCAGAGAAAAGGAGAATTAAAATACAAAAGAAGGCAAATGACGAAAGTCAGAAAAGACCAAGGTGGGCAGAGAACATGGAAGGCACCTCAACTGGTGGGGCGGGTCCTGCTCTGTTGCTGGATTTTGAAAAGAAAGGCAAACTATGTCTTCACCGCGAGAAGACTAGCTATTATAATAACATTTTCATTGGTTCCAGTGAATGCGAACATAATTACAAGGTAATTGGAGGTTGGGGTTTCAAAAATGGGTCAGAGCCTGTGTTTCCTGGAATTTATTATATTTGTGGGGACAAGGCTTATTTCAAATTGCCGGATCACTGGTATGGAAGTTGCTACTTTGGCATTGTCTTCCCGAAAATATACCATGTGAATGGAGTTGCTGGAAGCAGTGAAAATACTAATGGCTTAGTGCGTAGTAAAAGAGAAAGCATAGGTGAAATAATGGGTAGTATTTTCAGTGCACTGATACCTGGAGTGGTTCTGAACACTCACAGAATTTGTAAATTGTCCACTATAGTGGATGCGTTGTCTACTGACACAGCTCATGGATTTCTGCTGGTCAATACCGAAATGGTTGCGATCAGATCAATGGTTTTGCAGAACAGACTTGCTCTTGATACCTTATTAGCAAAAGAGGGCGGAGTCTGCCGGATGTTGAAGGCGCAACATTGTTGCACTTATATTCCGGACAAAAGTGTGCAGCTCAAAAGATACGTGAAAAACATTACTAATTTGGAAAGGGAACTCAAACCACTCGAGGTTGACAGTGCCTGGAAGAGACTGGTAGATGGTCTCTCAAATGTAGGTCATTGGTTTGCTAGCTTAGGTAAAAGCTTATTGTTTAAGATACTGATGCCAATTGGAATTATAGGTCTTATCCTATTTTTCATATTTGCCTGTTGCAAATGTCGCAAGCACACCGGAAAGCATCAAGTGAATGCCAGAGGAGTGAAACGAAGTGTGGATGAGCTTGAATTAGAGGAAATGAATAATCAGATATACAAAAGGGTGAAGAATTCTCACCCTACTAAAGATGAGAAAGAAAAGTTGAGCAAATTGTTGGAAGAGATAGAGATGTATAAGGTGTGAGAAGTTGGCATCTGGTTCCATTTATTTTTGTGATGATAGTAAATATCATCAAAGAGGGGATTGATGAAGCAAAGCTTCGCATTTGCGACGTGCTGTATTCATGAACCTCGTCCATGTATAATCAAATAATAAGTTGTACGTCTTACTAACGTTTGTTTTATGTTTAAACGAGGTTCCCCGAAGCTTGCCTATGTGTTTTACTAAAATAATTAACTCGAGTCTTTTAAAATGGCCGCTGCGTGGAAGTAAGTGTCTGCGCATGCGTCAGTCACACTCACGTGTCCTGATGTGTTTGCAGAGTTGGAGGGAAATAGTTGCGCATGCGTAATACATAGCTGCCAGTAACGTGGTACTGCTCGTGCCACTGCTCTTGTACATGTTTATATGTAGCTAACATTTACACTGCATAAGTATATTTCTTAGTGATAAGTTGAAAGTACAAGCCCTGTGATGTGTTTTCATAACGTTATTTCTATGTATTAATTTGTTCTCGCTTACTTTTCATGTACCGCGGGAAATGGGGGTTTGACCGAGCCGAAAGCCATCTTGGAGGGTACTTGTGCGCAGACTCGCCGAAAGTCATCACGGCATTGAATTGCTGCCAAGGAAGGTTGATGCCAGAAGCCACCCTGGGAAGCAGCACCTTAGCCCCGCAGCATCTCGATATTGTTCTATTATGTTGCAAAAATGTATTCTTTGCCTGTATTCTGCGCAGTTTCTCATGGGAACCCCAATCTTGCTAGGCGGTGCCCTGAGATGTAAATAAGGCCTCCAAATAGTGTATTCTGATTGGTGTGTTACCCAAATCCTATCTTAGGACCAATCCAAATTGAGGGATTCTGACACTTTGCAACATTGGGGGGTGGTACACCGTCCCCAAATTGTATATCTACCCTGGGTTCACCTAGGGAAATTGTCCGACTTGTCTGGTTTAGCTGACCTGTCACTGACCCATCGCACTCAATAGGTGACTGAAGATACAGAGCGCTGCGGAGCACTCTGTCCGAAATTGACCATAGACTAAGGTTTTACTGAACCTTAAAGTGCTGGCGTAGCACTTTGCTGGGAGTTCGCTGACCCAATCGGGGTCTTGATCGATAGCTGCAGAGAGGGTGGAGCGCAGGCGTTGCTTCCAAACTGCGGGTGCGGTCCTGTCCTGAGCGGTCCTGTCCTGAGGGTTTGCTGTCCTGTCCTGAGGTCCTGTCCTGATTCCTAATCTGAGGGTATCCTGTCCTGTCCTGGGTGTCCATTCTGCACCTGCTGTCCATTGAGGGGTATCCTTCCTTGAGGGTTTCCTGTCCTTAACTGACCCGTGGCCAGGGTTTGGTTTCCACACCAGTCTAGGTAAATATTGCTCTAAATTCTTAAAACTTGCACCTTTCTATTTTTCTGTCTTTGCTTTAATAAAGACATACCTTTGCATATGTTGATTTTTCCATGCTTTGCCGCAAACTATTGAATCATAAAGTCATTTGCATTTTTCATAACGTTTTCCCATGTTACCCTACCTGTTAGAAATCATATTTTGCATTGCAGTTTGTCATTTCCTGATATGGTCTAGAACGGCCTTACTTACATTTTCCAAAGAACTTTTACCCTAAATGCATAGCATTTCCTGTTGCATCTCATATTAGCATTTCCATGATTACCCTGACTCTATTTCTCTATAGTTATGTACTTTTCGTTATCTTGATTATTGATTGTCTTATTCTTGTAAACTTAATGCTCAACGAAAACGAACTTTAGATAAAGCTTTTAAACTTCCAGTTGTCCGTGGTCATTTTACAACAGTATTGAATGTCAATTTGGGTTGGTATTTTGCTGCCTTTCCTTTTACAGCTAGCTCCCTGATCCGTTGAGGTCATAGGTACCCGTGTCGGTGGATGGTAAGTCGGGTACACTGAGTAATAACAGTAGGGAATTCACACAAATTGGTAGCAGCCCGTGAAGTCACCCTGTCAATGAATATTGTGAATTGAAAGTATATGGGCCCGAAGCCGGAAACGGCGAAATTATTGGCTGGGTGACCTCGCGCGCTCTATCAGTTTTATGCAACTTCCATAAAACATTTTTAGATCAAAACTGAACCTCTTATATGATAAATGGAAGGGTGTCACAGTGATTATTTGCAGTAATACCAGTGAGTAGCTGCTGTGTTACAATACTGAAAACACACCTCACTATCCCGGACTATTAACTGTAACAACTTAAGAATTTCGACAAGCATGCCTTTGCACTGTCAGTGACCTCACCAAAGATGGCATTATAGAGCTGAAATTGGGTCATAGAATCAAAGCTGTTCCAAGCATGGGTCCTCAAAATACGTCTGGCCCCATGGCCCTAAAATCATTAAGATGTCCCTGGGCAGCTCGGTCTGTAATATTTTGGGTTTGAACGATCCTTTTTAAGAAGTGGAAGTCTATTAGATAATTCCAGGGAGGACAACTGGTACCCCATCTGGTCCCAGACTTTTATGAAATATACTAACTTTCAGGCTCTTCTGAACGTCCTATACACAGAATTTTATACATTTTAAAGTAATGCTATGCAAAGCTCTCAACATGCCTTTGCGTCAACTCTAGTTATTCTAATTGAATGGTACAATTAAAATGATTGAGTTACAATGTGTGTTTATTTTGAAAACGTTCATCTTCTCCAAATATATGTTCTAGGAGCTTAAACGTGTATATAACAGGCAAAATGTACTGAAGATATCATGCCACTGAAAGGAATGCAGAGCGTCGCAAAGCAGCAAACAGCAGTGAAGGATCATATTTCACACGCAACCCCAGCTAATATATGCAAGGGGCAGCGTCACCGACAGAGGCCACAGCGAAAACCATAGGTGTTGGTGCAAATTTAGGTATACTAAAATATAGTGGTCTGGCTTTGCCCCAAATCTGAATGCCAAAATAAGGGTGTTTTACCCTGAAGCACACGGTTTACATGTCTGACCACTGTTCTGGTGTGTCTACATGTAGAATAGTTTGCACTGCAACAGGTGACTCCAGTTGAAAATCTACACAACACAGTGCCGAGTTTCCTTTTTGGCACAGCCCGAGAATAGTGTGGTGCAGAAAACCCATATTTAGCACGTGCGCCGACAATGCGTCATCAGCAGGCGACTTCTACTTAATCTAGCGCTGCGCTATTTTTTGTCCTTTTAGCAACGCAATGCTGCTTGATAAGCATGTTTTAAGCTTAAAGAAGTAGACGAACAAGTCACACCAAAGTCAGGATTAAGACTCAACTCCTCACAGTAAATGCTTTGGGAATCAGGCTTACATAGTCAGGTGTAATTATTTTATTTATTTATTTATTTTATTTTTTGCATTTGTATGGCGCGCAGCTACCCAACAAGGGTTTCCCGGCGCCGATGACAGGAATGAAGCGGTAGAGGTTGTGTGGGATTAGTGACTAATGGATTATTTCTGGAAAAGCCAGGTCTTTAAATGTTTCCTGAAGGTGACATAGCTGGTTTCTTTGCGGATGTGAATAGGGAGTTTGTTCCAGAGCGTGGGCCCTAGGACAGCGAAGGATCTACCTCCCATTCTCGCTAGCCTGAACTTCGGGGTGGAGAAGTTTGCGGAATGTTGAGAACGTAGTGCTCTTGTCGGGATCTAGGGGGTTGCCAGGGTTTGTAAATATTTAGGGGCGGTACCGGCTTTGATCCTAAACATATAGCTCATGGCCTTAAACTGGATGCGGCTCTCCACTCTGAGCCAATGTAGGTCTTTCAGATGGTTGGACACACTGGAGGTTTTTGGAATGTTGCAGAGTAGTCTTGCCGCTGAGTTCTGGACCAGTTGTAAGCGGTTTATGACAGCTTTGTTTGAACCCAAGTATAGGATGTTGCCGTAGTCAAGACGAGATGTAATAAGTGCATTGACTACGGTCTTTTGCGTATCTGGGGGCAGCATCCAAAGGATCTTTTTTAACCATTTCAAGATCGTGAAGCAGAGTCCAACCACCTTGTTTGCCTGTTGCTTCATGGACAGGGTGTTGTCAATGGTAACCCCCAGATTTCTTACTTGGGTGGTGGGTGTGGGGATGGAACCAAGCTCAGGTGGCCAGTGAGTTGTGTTCCAGAGATCTTTATTTTTCCCCAGGAGGAGGATTTCCGTCTTGTTTCCGTTCAACTTCAGCTGGTTTGCGGACATCCAGCTGAAGATGTTGTGGAGACCTTGTTTAAGACGGGATGGACTCAGTGGGTTAGACTCTGACAAGGAGAAGATGATTTGAGAGTCATCGGCATATGTCATGAGGGTGAGCCCGGATTCATCCGCTATGTCAGCCAGGGGCCGGAGATAAAGGTTAAAGAGAAGAGGGCTCAGGATGGAGCCTTGTGGTACTCTGTGGGGGGAGCTAACAGTGTCAGAGCAGGCTACTGGGGATGTGATTTGAAAAGTTCTCTGTGACAAGAAGGACTCAATCCATTTTAGCGCATCTCCCCTGATGCCGTTTTTCCCCAGTCTGGTCAGAAGTGTGGAATGGGAGATGGTGTCGAAAGCCGCACTCAGGTCTAATAGAATGAGTGCGACTGTCTGACCATCATCTAGGAGTTTCCTGATGTTTTCGGTAACTCCTAGCAGGGCTGTTTCCGTGGAGAAACCGGCTCTGAAACCCGACTGCGATGGATGAAGAAGGCAATTCACTTCAGTAAAGATGGTAAGGGCAGAGTGAATGTGCCTTTCCAGTAGTTTAGAAAAGATGGGGAGGAGTGAGATTGGTCGGTAATTCTCAAGGAGTTCTGGGTCGGCAGTGGTTTTTTTTAGGAGTGGACTGACCATAGCGTGTTTCCACATTGCAGGCACTGTGGAGAGCTGGAGGGAGGAATTTATAGTTTCTGCAATAATGGTCAGGGAAGGAATATCCAGTTTTTTAAGAACATAGACCGGAGCTGGGTCCCTTGGGGAGCCTGATTTAACAGTTTTGAGGGTGGAAATGAGTGATTCCAAGGTAAAGGAAGGCCAGGACTCAATAATGTTGATGTCATTCGACCAAAGGGGGACTGTATCTGCGGAGTCGGGGATAGGGAGATTGCTCCTGATACCTGGGATGATGTTTTCAATTTTCTCATTGAAAAAAGAAGCAAGATCTTGACATTGTTTTTTATTAAGTAGGCAAGCTGGTGCAACCGTTTTCTCCCCAGCAAGTTCCTTTACAGTGTTAAATAGCATTTTTGCTTTATTTGGCGCGGTATTGATGGTATTGGCTACAAAAAGGGCTCGGGCTTTAATACAGGCTGAATGGTATTCGTTTCTCGCTTTGTGGTATATGGCTTTTTTGTCGTGAGCGTAGTCTTTCCGCCATTTTCTCCCGAGGTTTTTGCATTTGGATTTAATGGTTTTCAGGGACTCATTAAACCAAGGAGCTGGGGGGCGATGAGTATTACTTTTTTACTCGGGAAAGGGGAAGACATTTTTCGACAGCGTTTTCTATCCAGGAGTGTGCGGCCCGAGCAATACTTTCAATGTCAGTGCCTTTGTTTGGCGAATGCCTTGCTAGAGTGTCGTTAAGTTTCCCAATATCAAGGAGTTTCCAGTTTCTTATCGTGGATATAGGCCAGGCGGCGTTTGTTTTAGGAGGTGTCGGTAATTGCAGACAGAAGTGGACAAGATGGTGGTCTGACCAACAAATTGGGATAGTATCGCTCCAACTGAGTTCAGGAATATTTGTGAAGATGGGATCTAGCAGATGCCCCGCCTTGTGAGTAGGTCCAGAGTTAAGTAGTGTTAAATTCAGAGCTGCTAGATCGTCAAGTAAATTGGTGCAAGCCGCATTTGAGGGGTCGTCAAAGTGCAGATTGAGGTCTCCCAGGAGAGAGAAGTTTTTAGAGGCGAGGTGGAAGGGAGTGATGTAGTTTGCTAGATTAGCAGCCCAGGAGTTGGCATACCCGGGGGGCCTGTAGAGTAGGATGCCCGAGGCCGTGAAATTAGGGTTTAGGGTGATTTTAAACGAGGCTGCTTCACAGTCAGGGATGTGGACGGGTTCTAGTGTGCAAGTAAATTCTCGATTGAAAATGATAGCAATTCCTCCTCCAGTGTGACCTTCTCTGTCTCTCCTGACTATAGCGTAGTCAGGGGGGAGGGCGGTTGCTATGTCAGGGCCTGCGCTCTCATGCAGCCATGTTTCTGTGAGAAAGAGGGCGCTGGGTTGGTTATCGAGTAGGAGATTACAAATATCTAGTTTGTGCTGCGGTAGGGACCTGCAGTTCACGCTGTAAAAGGAGAAATCGCGGGTCTTAGGTTTTGCTCGCATTATAGGTGTTGGCTTGCCAGGTTTAGGGTCTGGATGGGGCTGAAAATTGGTTAAAGTCAAATTGCAGTTTTGGCAAGCGGTACTACTAGTGAGTGAGGGCAATAGCACACTACAGTCATTGTGTTTTATAGGGCGCAGGCTTTTGATATATGCAGCGCTCATACCTGCAGGTTGCCGCAAGAATAGACTTTTATTCCGTGCCCCATGCCCCGTACTGTCCCGGACGGGCCCAGACGGGCTGGTCTTAGGCTTGTCTTTGGCGCGGCTATGGCGCGGTCACAGCGCGTATTCGCTGCGCGTCATAGAGAGCGTCTGGCTTATGTAGAGGACGGGCTCGTGAGCTCCGCCTCTATCCACTCAGCCAATCGGTGTCCTCCTCGGCCTGGGAGCCGGAAGAAGGAGCCTCCCTGCGCCCTCCACTCAAACAAGCCTAGCGCTTGCGGTGGAACGGGGCTGCAGGAGTGATGTGGGGGTGAGTGAAGCAGTATTTCAAAAAATTACATTTTACATTGATACACAGTGCAAATTTTTAAAATCAATTGGCGCAGTGTTAAGTAAAAAATAAGTCACGCTTTCTAAACCTAAATCGTTTAGTGCGCGCTATTCCAGGTGCAGGTAAAATTATTCAATGGGCAATGTAAATCGTTTAGTCATTCACACAGCCACACAGCTTAGATTTCAAAGCGTATCCCCCGTTTCCTTCGCTTCCATCTAAGACAGGAGTAAGAGACATCTTCTCAGAGAAAATTGCACTGTATAGGCCCCTACCGGATCGCTAGAGTATTCATGGGCTTCCGCAGAAAATTTTCCAAGGGGGGGCAACATTTTTACTTTATCACCATCCTCCGACATGATTGAGCACAAGTATTAAATAAACAAATAAAAAAATCTAATAAGACAAAGAGCTTAAATAAACAAAGAAACCCATGGGGTGGGGCTTCACAGCAGATTACCTGGCAACCACAATGAAACAGAGGAAAAAACAAGCAAGCATTGGCATAGCCAATAGGTCTCGCCTTTGGGACCTTATAAGTGTTTAGCCATGCAACACTTGAAGTTGTTGCACCAAGGATATTGTACTAGACAACTAAACACTTATAAGGTCCCAAAGGGGAGACCTATTGGCTATGTCAATGCTGTTTTTTTTTTTAAATGACAAGCAGTGCTATATGGCTCCGGCTGCCACTTAGTCCACCACATCCCACGTAGATGCTGCAGCCATCTTTGAATGGTTTTAGAGCCAATTCAAAAGCTGTCACCAGTATATGTTAATCCCTATCTCAACTGCGAGACTTCTCTCCTGCTTCCCAGTTCTATTAAATACAAATGATGTAAAAAGAGCTTTCTGAGCTGCACGGCTCATCCTACCCACGTTTCATGCGCAGATTTGAAATACTGATGGTTTGGGCTTCCCGGAATTCAACTGGTTGAGAGGGAGAGAGGTGTAGAGAGGTAGAGAGAGAGAGGTGTAGAGAGGTAGAGAGAAGTAGAGAGAGAGAAGTAGAGAGAGAGGTAGACAGAGAGAGGTAGACAGAGAGAGGTAGAGAGGTAGAAAGAGGTAGAAAGAGGTAGAAAGAGGTAGATGTAGAGGTAGGGAGAGAGAGAGATGAGGTAGAGAGAGGGGTAGAGGTGTAAAGGTAGAGAGAGAGGTATAGAGATAGAGGGAGAGGTAGAGCGAGAGAGAGAGAGAGAGAGAGAGAGGTAGAGGGAGAGAGGTAGAGAGAGAGGTAGAGGTAGAGAGGTAGAGGTAGAGAGAGAGTGGGAGAGGTAGAGAGGGTGAGAGGTATAGAGATAAAGAAGTAGAGAGAGAGGTAGAGAGAGAGGAAGAGAGGAAGAGAGAGAGAGGAAGAGAGAGAGAGGCAGAGAGAGAGGTAGAGAGAGAGGTAGAGAGAGGTAGAGAGGGGTAGAGAGGGGTAGAGAGGGGTAGAGAGGGGTAGAGTGAGTGGTAGAGAGGTAGAGAGAGAAGTAGAGAGAGAGAGGTAGAGAGGTAGAGGTAGAGGTAGGGAGAGAGAGAGAGAGAGGTAGAGAGGTAGAGAGAGAGGTAGAGGTAGAGAGGTAGAGAGAGAAAGAGGGGTAGAGAGAGAGAGAGGTAGAGAGAGAGAGAGAGAGAGAGAGGTAGAGAGAGAGAGAGAGAGAGAGAGCGAGCAGTAGAGAGAGAGAGGGTAGAGAGAGACGTACAGGTAGAGCGAGAGAGAGAGAGTGGTAGAGAGAGAGAGGGGTAGAGAGAGAGGTAGAGTAATAGAGGTAGAGAGAGAGGTAGCGAGAGAGAGGTAGAGAGAGAGAGGTAGAGGTAGGGAGAGAGAGAGAGAGGTAGAGGGAGAGAGGTAGAGGTAGAGGTAGAGGTAGAGAGGTAGAGGTAGAGAGAGAGTGGTAGAGGGAGAGGTAGAGAGGGAGAGAGAGAGAGGTAGAGAGAGAGGTAGAGAGAGAGGCAGACAGGGAGAGGAAGAGGGAGAGAGAGAGAGAGGTAGAGAGAGAGAGGAAGAGAGGAGTAGAGAGGTAGAGAGGTAGAGTGAGAGAGGTAGAGGTAGAGGTAGGAGAGAGAGAGAGAGGTAGAGAGAGAGGTAGAGAGAGAGGTAGAGGTAAAGAGGTAGAGAGAGAGAGGGGTAGAGAGAGAGAGAGGTAGAGAGAGGTAGAGAGAGAGGAAGAGAGAGAGAGAGCAGTAGAGAGAGAGAGAGGTAGAGGGAGAGAGGTAGAGAGAGAGAGAGAGAGAGGTAGAGAGTAGCAGAGAGAGAGGTAGAGGTTGGGAGAGAGAGGTAGAGGTAGGGAGAGAGAGAGGTAGGGAGAGAGGGAGAGGTAGAGAGAGAGGTAGAGAGAGAGGTAGAGGTAGAGAGGTAGAGGTAGAGGTAGAGAGGTAGAGAGGTAGAGAGAGAGGTTGAGAGGAGGTAGAGAGAGGTAGAGGGAGAGCAGGAGAGAGGTATAGAGAGAGAGGTAGAGAGAGAGAGAGGTAGAGAGAGAGAGGTAGAGGTAGAGAGAGAGCAGTAGAGAGAGAGAGAGAGGTAGAGGGAGAGAGGTAGAGAGGTAGAGGTAGAGAGGTAGAGGTAGAGAGGTAGAGGTAGAGAGGTAGAGGTAGAGAGGTAGAGAGAGAGAGGTAGAGAGAGAGAGGTAGAGAGAGAGAGGTAGAGAGAGAGGTAGAGAGAGAGAGAGAGAGAGAGAGAGAGAGAGAGAGAGAGAGAGAGAGAGATAGAGAGATAGAGAGGGAGAGGTAGAGAGAGAGAGAGGTAGAGAGAGAGAGGTAGAGAGAGAGGTAGAGGTAGAGAGAGAGAGGTAGAGAGAGAAAGAGGTAGAGAGAGAGAGATAGCGATAGGTAGAGAGGTGTAGAGAGAGGTGTAGAGAGGTAGGTAGAGGTAGAGGTAAAGAGAGACATAGAGAGAGACGTAGAGAGAGAGGTAGAGAGAGGTAGAGAGAGAGAGGTAGAGGGGTAGAGAGAGAGGTAGAGAGAGAGAGAGGTAGAGAGAGAGGTAGAGGTAGAGAGGTGGTGGTAGAGAGGTAGAGAGAGAGAGAGGTGGAGAGAGAGAGGTAGAGAGAGAGGTAGAGGTAGAGAGGTAGAGGTAGAGAGAGAGAGGTAGAGAGAGACAGAGGTAGAGAGAGAGAGATAGCGAGAGGTAGAGAGGTGTAGAGAGATGTGTAGAGAGAGAGGTAGAGGTAAAGAGAGACATAGAGAGAGAGACGTAGAGAGAGAGGTAGAGAGAGGTAGAGAGAGAGAGGTAGAGAGGTAGTGAGGTAGAGAGAGAGGTAGAGAGAGAGGTAGAGAGAAAGGTAGAGAGAGAGAGGTAGAGAGAGAGAGGTAGAGAGAGAGAGGTAGAGGTAGAGAGGTAGATTGGAGATCCTAGCATTTCCAGAGCATTAAAGGCACTACTCATTTGTAGCGTCATTCCTTTCACTGCACATCCTGCTTTATCTAAATAACTAGGGCCCTCAAATACAAAAGGATGTTGTGGTCATAAAGCTTACAATTTGCAGCATCACAGTGGTTGCTACTGCAAAACCCCTTTTTAGAGTTGTGTATAACCTTCATGATTGACAAAAGGGGTTCTGCATCTAACTTCATATTGGAATTTGGAGGGGCAGTGGAAAGGGTGCTATCTTGAAATTGCAATTTACAATGACATATATCAATGGTTTTCAAACGCAATGGCAGTCGCAAACGTTGATCTGATACCAACACTGAGCTGCAGTTGGTACATGATTCAGAAAAGAAAAGTTGTCCCTGTGGGACAGCTTTCCCTTCGTGAATCATGGCAGGCGACAGTGAGTACAGACAGGGGTCCAGGGGCTACACTCGATACTGCAATGAACATGGGGGACTGCCCCTTTGGAGCTCAAGGCATAAACTCTTTAATCCATCTCATATGCAGACCCTTCTGTAATACTAGTGCTTATGGTGCAAAAACAGGCATATCGTGTGTGGTGCAGACGCTTCTGTTCAGTTTTAACTCTTTTTCAGTTGTCAACAAAATATTTTAATTCATACTTTGGTTTCCATTGTTAACAGTTTTTTAATATATCCATTATTTTATTTTAGAAATAATGGATATATTAAAAAACGTATAACAGTTAACAATGGAAACCAAAATATGAATTAAAATATTTTGTTGACAACTGAAAAAGAGTTAAAACTGATTATTACCATGGAAAAGAAATTGATGAAACATTAATGTTCGCTGAAAAGTGCACACATCCATCGGAACAGAAGTGTCTGCACCACACACGATATGGTATACGAAAGGGCACCTAAAGAGTAGGTACCAGGATGTAGTAGCACCAACAAAAGAAAGGAATATAGCTTGAGTACAAATAAATCACGAGTGCACAGAAGGACTTTCCAATTGATCTCGCAAAAAACAGGCAGACACACACATTGCATCTCTGGGCGAATTGTGTAATTCGGTGCAGGCGTTAATGAGGCTTTGATGGCTTTCACCCTTCCTAGGGCCCCTGGCTGCAGCTCCACTCTTCCTTAGCTTGAAAAATGTGCCCCCTACCCCCCCCCCCCCCCCCCCGGAATTTGAATCTAAGTGCGCCTCTGCCTCAAGCTGTGGGAGCAGCCAGACCCGGACCTTCTCTCTTGCCCATCAGCAGCAGTTTTCCCGCTCATCAAGCAGGACGTCATTGCAAAGCGCTTTCTCACGCTTTTAAAATTGACGGCCCTGCAGACAAACACCACTGTGGGGGCTGTCAATAGTGTCGGACCGGTGTTCCAGGGGGGGGGGGGGGCAAGTGCCCCCCCTTGCCCTCCCCTGCTGGCGCCCATGAGAGTATTTACAAAGTTTCCTTGCATAGGTCTCACACAATCATGACGCATTTGGCCCATGTAATTTAAATGCTTGTACTAAACTCCGTGCTCTCTCTTTTGCAAGGTGATTATTCAGTAAGTGTGTGCGTGTGCTGTGATATTGAGTACCTGATCTGATTGGGTACCGTCCAGTCATGAAAGCTGCTCTGCTTGGTGTGCACAGTGGAGCAGCAGAAATGTGATGAGTAAGCTTCACTCCTTCTCTTGCCAAGCCATCGATATTAGGGGTTCTGGAAAGGAATGCCAAACAATCAGGTTACAAGGCGTTTCATTGCAGCGGTAAAACATGTTCACATGGAAGGAAGCATCGGATATAAAACACAAACACTTCTACAATAAACACAGCCTTCCAAAGGACATGTTGTAGGAGTATTGTCAGATTGGTGTCAAAACTACAGAAAAGAGGCAGATAAACTTTAGGGCACCAGTTTCAACAGCATATTTGACTTCAAAATGTTCGACTGTCTTGATTTTGGGCATCACCTGTGAACTTTTCATCGGAATTAGATGTAAACCGACACAAAACAAATATCGTATTTGCTAAGTACCAGGCAATATCAATATCCAGCATGCATAACAAGTAGTGGATATGTCACTGCTTTCCCACCTATATATTTGCAGGTTATACTGCTGAAGAGAAGATCATGTTCAGCTTTTACAATACCATTAATACAGGCTAATTTAATTTTCCTACGTTCTTAAAATCAAATATTTTAAGACACGACACCAGCAGATAATAAAAAAAACACACGTCAATAAAAAAGATAATATTGGACATTTGGTAAATGAATCGAAATGCTACAGTTATGACTAGATTGGACTTTAATTCCCAATTCGGATACAATTTTGACTTAATGGACACACCGTTACAGCTCTAGAGTACCGTTTGTGTACTCTATAAATACATTCACAGCTGTGAAAACCGGGTTGATCTTATATATTCATTTCCTTCAATATGGTGAAATTGCATGAAGAAAGTTCTAAGACCATATCTCACAAAAAATATTTTTACAATCGAAAATTGTCCATACCAGTCTCAATCTTAATTTAACGTCTTTTCAGCTATGTATTATGTTGTTCTAGTTCCTCATAATTGTCGCACCTTATGCATGTTCCACTCTAGTGTTGTTGAGCAGGATGATTAAATGCTCAATCTCAATTCTACCAGTAATGGGTTTTCTTTCCAGTTTTATTCAAGGCTTCTGAGTATTTCTGCATCTATGGTAGGTAGTCCACCACGGGAATGGTACTTCAAGTCAAGCATGTCTAATCCTGCAGCATGTTTGGAATTCCACCAAAATATTGTTTCACAAATATCGTGAGACACACATATTGTATCAAAAATATTGTGATGTCAAAAATATAAAGGGAAAGATTGTAGCTGGATATAATAAATATAGTTGTAGATAATATTTTTGTAATTATATAGTTGAGTTTAAATGTATTAGTTTTATTATTTAGAGTATGTTATTTCACTTGGTTGTATATTTTAAGATTTCTTATTATTTCGGCCATTTTTTGTGGGTTGTTGGGTTTGTAGGTGAATAAAGCGGGAAGATTTCAAATGCTTATTTTTTAATTAGGTACACAGTTGTTATAAGTTTTAAGTTGTTTATTTGATAGGCATTTCTGTAATTTGTTATTCAATAATCATTAAAATATGGTAATTATTTGTCAGTTAATTAGATGGTGTTCATTTTTTATTTTTTATAATAATATTGACTCTAATTGATAATATCATATTTAAGGTTTGTGTGCAATATTTAAATATTTATGGCCTGATTTTGTTGTCAGTCGGTAAGCCTCCGACTTTGCTGTCCGACATCAACTATTTCAATTCCGACCCCCTAATTTCAATCAAAGCAGTCGGAATTTAAACCGGACGGTCATTCCGGCAGACTTTAAACAGGCTCAAGGAACCTATTGGCGAGGTGGATCGAGTGCGTAATCCCTATACGCGGTTTCCGCCGTCAGGATTATGATGTCGGTTTCCGGCAGCCCTTCCATGTCGGGCTTTCTGTCATAGAAAGCCTGGTGGAAAGTGACTTTGGGGGCCCCTAGCAGGGCCCTCTTCTCATGGTGGGCTATGCTATTTATCTTTATTAACTTAAGTTAGGGAAGTTAAATCTGAGCCTTCTAAAGTTTACATTTTCCCAGCTGGTGCTGGTGCCCACACTGAAGTGGGAATAAAAAATCTGATCAATACAAAATCCAACACTTTCCTTTCTGTTGCTTATGCTGGAGTGGGAATAGTAAATATGACTCTTCCTGAGTTCAACACATTCCCCACTGTTAAGTCAGGTTGAAGTTGGAGGACTGAATGGCACTGCTCTAATTCTACACTTGTTATTACATATACATATATATACACACATATATATATTTATTGAAAAAACCATAGGTTTCACACACGTTATAGTTAGGAATTGGCATTTAAAAAACCTTGCAAATTCATTGAAAAAACCCTAGTTTTCATACGTTATAGTTAGCTGAACATTTCTCTCATACAAAACCTTTGAAATTCCTCCGTTATAGTTAGCTCAGCTAACTATAACTTGCGCGCCCGCAATGCACTGCTGATGACGTCACATATAACATCACTCATGACATGGTCAGTGACATCACTCATGACATCACTGATGACATCTCAAATGACATCACTAATGACATCACTGATGACATCATCCACTGAATGTGTGTCTTTCAGAAAAATAAATATTTTTATATATGTATATCTAAACGTCGATGGAAGAATAAATGGGTAAATAAGTGTCTAAATGGATGTTTTCTTTGTAAATTTCATTCTATAACTGCCTTATTAAGTGTATCTTAGTGAATACATGTATTAGCGAGTAATGTTTAAATATGTAAATATCTGCATCAGTGACTCACTTTGTGCATACGTGGCTGCATGGGTTGGTGAGTAGCTACACGAGTGTCTATATGGGTTATTAGTTTTTTTTTGAGTATCAGAATGAGTGTCTGTATGGTTTGGTGGCGGGTATTACTTAGGGCACAGATGCATGAATGACTGACTAACTGTTTGTATGTGTTTTGAAGACAGCATGTGTGCAGGACTGCACGGGTGGATGTATGTGTGTATAGGTGTGCTAGTGAGTGAAGGACTGCCTCAATAGTGTCTTTATGACTAAGTACATATGTATTAAACATGTGTGAGTATCGATGTATATAAGTAAGGATATATGACAGTGACAAATTCAAAAAGTTCCTGTATAAATAAGTATGTGTTTCTATCACTGATTGTTTAAGAGAGTAAGTATGTGTACGTTTCTGTAAAAGTAAGTGTAGTGGTGTGTGTATAGCTGTATATGCAAACAAACGGATGTTTGATAGTTTATTTGCATATGTGAGTATGTGTGTGAGTAACTGTATGAATGAGTATTGGTATGTAACAGTATTTATAAGTATATGAGTACATATGATGAGTGAGTACATGTATAAGTGACTTTATAGAACTGCTGGTGAATGAGTGCATGGGTATGTAGATGGCGGAATTACTGAATAGGTTGTTGGTAAGTGGTATTGGTATCTCCATTTATTTTAAAATGTGTACTTTCTATTTCTGGAAAGTGTGTATCAAAGGTTATATTACGCCAAAAAGAGGTCTGCCATTCTTTCACAAGGATTATATCATCAGTGATGTCATCAGTGATGTCATTTGAGATGTCATCAGTGATGTCATGAGTGATGTCACTGACCATGTCATGAGTGATGTTATATGTGACGTCATCAGCAGTGCATTGCGGGCGCGCAAGTTATAGTTAGCTGAGCTAACTATAACGGAGGAATTTCAAAGGTTTTGTATGAGAGGAATGTTCAGCGATCTATAACGTGTGAAAACTAGGGTTTTTTCAATGAATTAGCATGGTTTTTTAAATGCTAATTCCTAACTATAACGTGTGTGAAACCAATGGTTTTTTCAATGAATTTGCAAGGTTTTTTAAATGCTAATTCCTAACTATAACGTGAGTGAAACCTATGGTTTTTTCAGTGAATTTCAAAGGTTTTGTAAATGATAAGTTATAAATGCATGAATTATTATGTCTTTCTTTTTACACTAATTTCTTATATTTTTAATATAAATATTGATATGTATTTAATTTCTTAGATTATTTTTCATATTCTTATTATAAAATAATAACAAAACTAAATTGCAAAGTAATTTTTGGATTAACTATTGCTTGACTTCGGTTGCAAGTATAACACAACTCCAGCAATGCTCTGGGGCCCTATGCTCACAAAGCTGTATCAATCCTTACACCTGCTTCAAACATGTGCAAGGTTTTGACGCAGCATAAGCTCAAAAGTGACTGAATGAAATGTTATCCATTTCACTCAGTCACTTTTAGGAGGCGTTGCTGCACCCTCTTCTGCACAGGAAAGCCTCTTCTGGCGCAGGGCTTTACAATGTAATGCACCCTCCAAATGCGTCACATTGTTAATAGCACACACCATGGCACATCTTTTGCACCACTGCTGTGTCACAAAAATGACGCAACGGCTGTGTAAAAGAGGAACAAGGGGATTGTAAATCCACCCCTAACACATACAAATGTACCCAGGCAGTTTCACCAGCAGCGCAAATTACAGCATAGACTTCTAACATATTTATGTACATATGTTACATTCAAGTGCTTCGCAAATAGTACAGTATACTATAGGAAAACACCTTATAGATTTATGCTGTAGCACTTCCTTATAGCTCTGCACTTTCACATTCTCCATACACTAGTAATATATTCATTCATTCATTTATGAACTACACATTCATTCTGACAAACTTTTACACACTAACATAGAAATATAGTTCTTTCTTTGACCAGTGAAGGTAGTTCTAAAAAGAACAGCTTTTTTTGTTTTGTATTTTTTGTGTGTTTTCTCAACAAATTCCAACCAGAACAAAAGAATGAAAAAAAGAGCAACTAATGTCGAGGACAGCAATGATCCTGTATCCTGCGTTTTATCAGGTTGATAGACTGTTCCCCATAACACAAAAGTTTATCGCAATAAATGCAAAGAAATTTACCTTTAGCAAAGTCAAAATCAATATGTGGGTGTGAACTGCTTGCTGAAAATACTGCCGCAGATGATGTGCTTGGTGTAGCAGCAGGTGGGTTCTCGTGCAACCACCGTCTTTCGGTTCGAGCAAAGTTCTTGGGGTGCAAGTTCTTCACGTGTCGCACCATATTTGCTGAGCCAAAGGAGTATTTTTACATGGATCACCCCTTGAAAGAGTTGTTTGGCAAATTTTACAGGTTACTTTTGCAGCATTAACCTTTTTTTGACCTTCTGGAAAAGTGAAAAACTTCCAAATTAGAGCTTCTTTCCTCTTCTTTGGAGCTTCTTCAGGAATGAAATCTCCCTCGGAAGAACTGCTGGAAGATGACTCCATTGCTCTTACTATGGTGATCTTCCTTCTATTTGAGAAGATTCTCACAACAAAGACTTCTTCTTAGAAAGTCAAAGTCGAATAATTATAATGTGACCAAACTTTCAACACTCACAATAGGAAAAGTTACAAACCAATCAAATCTCTACTTTTGAAGTCACATGTCTTTGCGTACGCTTATGATGCGCTTGCGCAGCTCTTTCAATACGAGTACGCATGATATTCTACCGTGATTTGTGTAATTCTTTTTAAAAGTAATATAGGATTATTAAAAGTATTTAAAAAAATCATAGTTATCCCAAATGTCTCCCCTTAGTATCTACATTAAATACATACATGTTTTAAACCAAGTAGAAACATTGCCCCCTTTCGCGTACAGAACGCCGTACATGACGTTACACCGAAGCTTTAATGCAACGCGTAACGTCAAAGCATATTCGTACCGTATGCATGGGTACATACTGAGTATGATAAGCAGTACAAACTATGGTGCGATCACCCTCTCAGTGACAAATCAGAGCTCATGGCGCGCTAAGAAAAATGATTAGAAGTGCTGACTCATTGCAGATCCGATTCTGGGCCTTCCTCTGCGCACATGATAACACAGCCCCCATCTCTCTCCGTTGTTAATTGTTGGTGCACACATTCACACTTGCACATGCACGGTGCATGCTCTCCCACACTACCCACAACCCACCACCAAGCATGCTTGCTATCATTTAGCCTAGAAACCAATACATTAGCCAATGTGATGTCCCCCAGGGCCATCATTCTTATAGACCACGAAAACTCTACCAATGACGGCCCTGGGCTTGGTTTGGTCAGCCACCGCGGTTCCCATATAATGCGGGCACTGACGTGAGCACGCTCTCTTTTGCCTGCCTCTGCTGCGATGACAGACAGACTGTCGAAAATACCCCAAACTCAGCAAAACCGCAACCTTTCAAGACACGACAAAAGACGACAGAAACAAAGGTAAGAGAAAACGTCACAACATCAGCCTCCACTGTAAATTGTATATGCATAATACTATTTTTTTATCCTTCATATGGCTTTCCTACCCCTCAATGGTTTTAAATTTCCTCCTGAGGCGAACTAGCCGGGAGTTTGTTTGCTAATACTTTTAAAAACTGTGTCACTAATACCTGTTATTTTAAAAGCATGCCGCTCTTGGCATTTAGGAAACCACTGGGAAACCACGCGCTGCACAGCTGATTGAGCGCTGTCGCTGCATTTCACTTTCCCTGATCACTCTCGCCGCCATCGACCGCGAGACGCGAGGCCATGCCCACTCGAGGCCACGCCCCCTACCCTGCACTTAAAAGCGCTGAACACAAGCGTTTAGAGGCAGAACCTGTTTCCTCCTGAGGCGAACTAGCCGGGAGTTTGTTTGCTAATACTTTTAAAAACTGTGTCACTAATACCTGTTATTTTAAAAGCACGCCGCTCTTGGCATTTAGGAAACCACTGGGAAACCACACGCTGCACAGCTGATTGAGCGCTGTCGCTGCATTTCACTTTCCCTGATCACTCTCGCCGCCATCGACCGCGAGACGCGAGACCACGCCCACTCGAGGCCACGCCCCCTACCCTGCACTTAAAAGCGCTGAACACAAGCGTTTAGAGGCAGAACCTGTTTCCTCCTGAGGCGAACTAGCCGGGAGTTTGTTTGCTAATACTTTTAAAAACTGTGTCACTAATACCTGTTATTTTAAAAGCACGCCGCTCTTGGCATTTAGGAAACCACTGGGAAACCACGCGCTGCACAGCTGATTGAGCGCTGTCGCTGCATTTCACTTTCCCTGATCACTCTCGCTGCCATCGACCGCGAGACGCGAGGCCACGCCCACTCGAGGCCACGCCCCCTACCCTGCACTTAAAAGCGCTGAACACAAGCGTTTAGAGGCAGAACCGGTTTCCTCCTGAGGCGAACTAGCCGGGAGTTTGTTTGCTAATACTTTTAAAAACTGTGTCACTAATACCTGTTATTTTAAAAGCACGCCGCTCTTGGCATTTAGGAAACCACTGGGAAACCACGCGCTGCACAGCTGATTGAGCGCTGTCGCTGCATTTCACTTTCCCTGATCACTCTCGCCGCCATCGACCGCGAGACGCGAGGCCACGCCCACTCGAGGCCACGCCCCCTACCCTCGATCCCCCTGATAAACATGTGCTTATACCGGACGCGCAGCGGACGGGCACAGCGGGCGCGCCATCAGCGCGCCGAAGGCGCGCCAAAGGCAAGCCCGTCTGGGCCCGTCCGGGCCCAGACGGCCTCAGGCCTAGACACTATGTCCAACTCACAGAAACGTATCACTTACACCCGAGATACATTGCTTGCCTGGAATCCGATAAAACATCCCCAGTGCAAATACATCCTCAAAGAAGACACTTCCTTTTTAGGATGTAGCCTCTGTAACAAACACGAGGAAACAGAACGGCACCAAGGACTTCGGCTTGGCCTTCTTAATTGCAGATCCTTAGTAAAACACGCCCACGAAACCAACATCCTCGTCCAGGACTTGATGCTAGACGTACTGTTTCTGACTGAAACATGGCTGACCCCGCACAGTGACTCTGACATGGTCAACGCAACACCCCCCGGCTACCAAATTTGCAGCCTGAATAGACCGATCGGGAGAGGTGGTGGCCTAGCCATACTCTACAAAAACCATCTTAAGTGTAGAACGGAATGTGGAACCGTCAAAGACTGTGAAAACTGTAATTTCACTATTCAGATCTCTCCATCAATCTCTCTCTCGGGACTTTTAGTGTACCGTCCGCCAGGCTCACTGGGAGAATTCACCAGTACCCTGATGGATCACATCTCACTAAAGACTATTTCAGTCTCTAACTTCCTCCTCCTAGGGGACCTCAACCTGCACTTTCTTGACCCTGTGGACAATGCCGCAGCCAATTTACTTGCTGATCTCACTACAGCCGATCTCCATCTTCGAAATACTAAAGCCACCCATGAGAAAGGACAACTCCTTGATCCAATTTTTACCAACATTAAGAACCTGAATATCCAGGATCCCACCCCTCTACCTTGGACAGACCATATGCTGATCCCTATGCACTGGTCACTCAAAACCACCACTGCACTCAAACAGAAAACAAGGATACGTACTAGACGGTGGTACAAGCTAGTACCAGAGGTATGGGAAGCTAAATTACGTGAAACCGCTGGCCCTCTGTCCACGGACCCAAATACCGCTGACAGAGAATTCAATGATTGGCTAGCCCATCCCCTAGATAGTCTCATTCCTCTTACCAGTACTTTAAAACACGTTAAAAGAATTAACCCCGCCCCCTGGTACACACCCGCCCTCAACGCCCTTAAGAAGGAGTGCAAAAAGTCTGAACGCTCTTGGAGGAAAAACAAGTCGACATCAGAGAAAAACGCTTATCTAACCTCCATGAAAGCGTATAAACGAGCCCTTCACGACGCAAAAGGTGCCTTCTACGAGGAAAAAATAAAAAGTTCCTCCTGTTCAGCCAAGGAGACCTTCTCCATCCTCAAAGAGCTCCTCCATGTCCCTGATCCCCCACAGAAACCCATGGACCCCAAAGCAGCGGAGGAAAAATGCGTCAAGCTGGCCACCTTCTTTGACGAAAAAGTTAAAAAAATCCTCACCTCCCTTCCTGCCGCTAATCCTGACACCATAAAGAGAGCTAAGGAGTCGTCGCCCCCACCCGATAAGCCTTATCTAGCGTCGCTCGGCCCAGTTACAGAAGAGGAAGTGATGGCCACACTCATTTCAACTAAGAGCGGAGCCCCTAGTGACCCAGTTCCCATACGGTTCGTCAAAAACATCCCTCAGACTATAGTCCCCCAATTGACGGCCCTCATTAACATCTCGTTGGCACTAGGAGAAGTCCCCTTCAAACTGGAAGGAGGCTGTCGTAAAAGGGCTTCTCAAAAAACCATCGCTAGATCCTGCAGATCTATCCAACTATAGACCTATCTCACTCCTCCCCTGGATAGGCAAGGTCGCTGAAAAACTAGCGAATAAAAAACTGTCACACTTCCTGGAGTCTAACCAACTCCTCAATGACTCACAGACAGGCTTTAGACCAGGTCAGGGTACTGACACGGCCCTCCTTGCAGCAGTAGAAAAGACCAGGGAAATTATCGATACAGGAGGATCAGTGGCAGTGGTCCTCCTAGACCTGAGTGCGGCCTTTGACACGGTCAGTCACCAGGTCTTAATCCAACGTCTCGATAACATCGGGGTAAAAGAGAGGGCGCTAAAATGGCTCTCGTCCTTTCTCTCCCGACGCTCCTTCCAAGTATGGGAAGGTGAAAGCCGCTCCCCCTCCATCCCCCTCCAGTGTGGTGTGCCACAGGGCTCATCCCTAAGCCCCACGTTGTTCAACGTGTATATGGCCCCACTGGAGGAATTGGTATCACCCTTTGGAGTCTCTATAGTTAGCTACGCCGACGATACACAGCTGGTGGTAACGCTCTCCCACCCCAAGCTAGAGCCCTCCAATCTCCACGACTGCCTCTCCAACGTACATCAGTGGATGAGTGACTCTGCCCTGAAATTAAACGGCTCCAAAACAGAAATCCTGCTCCTAGGGCATAACGCCACGATCCTCCCCCCTAACATCTGGCCCGCCTGCATGGGTGAACCCCCCACCCCCAAGACGGAGGTCAAGAGTCTCGGAGTGTGGCTGGAGACTGATCTCACCTTCAGGACACAGGCAAGAAAGACGGCCGGCATTTGCTACGGTCTACTGAGAGCGTGCAGGAAAGTAATTCCTCTACTGCCTTTCCAGTCGCGTCTCCTGCTGATCCAAGGCCTAATTTTATCTAGGCTGGATTACAGCAACGCCATTTACCTGGGATCTCCAGAATCCACTCTCCAAACCCTGCAAAAAGCCCAAAATGCCGCTGCCCGACTCCTAACGAACACCCCGGCCAGAACATCTGCCAAGCCTGCACTGAGGATGCTGCATTGGCTCCCTATTAGGGAAAGGGTAACTTTCAAGGCCCTCTGTCTGGCCCACAAGGTACTGCACAATACTGGCCCCCCAATCCTTAATAATTGGATTACACCCTACAGACCCACGAGAGCGCTTCGTTCCGAACATGGAAACTTCATCACGATCCCCAAGGTGAAGAAGGCCCGGATAGGTGGCCGTCGTTTTTCGGTCAATACGGGTAAAAAATTGAACGCACTCCCCCTGAGCCTCAGAACAGAACCAAACCTCATACGGTTCAGGAAGTCCCTCAAAACCCTACTCTTCCCCTGAGCCATTATCACTCCCGACTTTCTTCCCTTGTGAGTAAGAGGTTCAGCGCTGGGATACCCTCCGGGTGACTACGCGCTCTAGAAAACCTTAAATAAATAAATAAATAAATAAATAAATTGTACTTACATAATTGAATTATTTCTTTATAAGTCACAAGGTCCTATACACCTCTAATCCTAAAAATTGTGCGTGCATACATTTCTGTGTCGCATTTCTGTACTACACCACGTGCTTAGGCCTCTATTATTATTAATTGTGCATCCATGATAGTATTTTTTTTTCTGCATCACGAGGCCGTCCCAGGCCTTCGTTACCTTATTGATCTTCCTTTATTTGCTGGAGCTGCAACAGTCTTAACTAAGGAATATTAAGAACCCACAATAAAATTCACTTTTGAAAGTAGTTACGCAACTCAGTTTACGATGACTAATCAAAAAGTCCTTGTGTTTCCTTCAGCAAACATCCTTCAGAAGCAACCAGGGCCTATCGAGCAACAGCAATGGAATTCTCTGCAACTAATTGAAAATACTTTGACGTATAGGAGCAGAGTTCAAGTCGAATGGTGAACTCCGGTGGTCGCACTCTTTATACAAGGTAAGCACAGCAGCCCATATATACAATGCTTTCATAGCAATGCATTAAAAAGAAGTCGCCATAACGGGCATCAGTAACGCAGTAGGCACTTCCATATAGACACCACTTGAACCAGGCACTATAACAAGTAAAATGTACCAGGTACACTGCACTCGTAAAACTGTAGTGTAAGTTTTATTTATGAAAGGAGAGAGGGCCATATTATCAAACCTTGGCAACAGAATTATCGCCACTATATCGGCAGGACTGGCGATAATGGATTTGATAATATACTCTATGGAATTCCAATCGAAGCTCATGTTAGATGTGAAGGACATCTGACATTAGCTTCGATTGGAATTCCATAGAGCATATTATCAAACCCATTATCGCCACTTTAGCGACACTTTCCTGCCGATAAAGTGGCAATAATTTTTGTCGCCAAAGGCTTGATATTATGGCCCTGAGTGTGTAGTGTACAGGAGCTTCTCTGTAAAATATATAATTACCTTCGAGCAGTGACAACAGATAGGTTATAACAGTCTGACAAACAGATCATCAACCTTATTACGCCACTTTTGAGTGATGCAAGGAGCTAGTTAATCTACGTCTGGTTCAACAAAAAATCTCCACTCCAGACTCTGCGACACAGTTTTATTGTTGTTTTCTCTCACTCTCTGTAACATCATTTCTCTTTCTCTCTTAAACTTAGACACTGCTGTCTGCTTGGACCTGTAGAAGATCTGCTTAACTTAAGTTGTAATCTGATCTGCAATCTACATGCCCTATATCACCCTCCAGGAAACAATATGAACTTCATTGACCAACTGATGGAGATCATCACTGCTAACACCAACTCCGACACTAATAATATATTCTTAGGCCACTTCAACCTTCGTTGGAATGACAACAACGACAAACAGGTCAACGCCCTTAAAGAATTTTTAAACGATCTGAATCTATCCCAAGCATGTCTTCAACCTACTCACTCAAAAGGAGCCACACTGGATTGGATTATCTCGAAGAATAAGAACATCAAAATCCTCTCCATTGAACAATGCGACTGGTCAGATCATCACGCTATAACCTTCCGAATACCTTCACGGGAGAAAATAAAAAAGACTCAACCTACAAAAATGGAAAGATGGATTAGAGACACTAGGGATTCCAATATGGAGGTGCTATCGGAAAGTCTCAAGAGAAACTTAAACCCACCTGAAAACTTGAAAGATGTAAACGATCTAACGAACCACTATTACACCACAGTAACGGAAATAGTCAATACCACCATACCTCTCAAATTAAAAAGAGTGACGGAAAAGAATAAAAATCCATGGTTCAACGGAATACTGAATGAAGAAAGACGCAATCTGAGACGAGCAGAAAGAAAATGGAGACAACACCCTTCCCCCACTACACTGAAAGCTCTTAGAAAAATTAGAAAGGAATATAACAAGAAGATCATCAATACAAAAAAGGAATTCATCAGAACAGAATTGGACAACGCCAAAAACAGACCTCGTAAATTATTCGAAATCATAAAACAACAATCCAACAAGTTGACAACATCTGTCCAAGAGGTCACTAAAACACAACTAAGTTGTGATGAATTTTCTACCTTCTTCATTAACAAAGCCAATAAGCTGGAAGAAGAACTTAAGACCGCCGCAGATAACATTGAAGACAACACGCCACCAGCACTATCTGACCGGAACCATGCAAACAAATCGACTAAAAACAAAGCACACTGGAACACCTTCAAATTATTAGATCATAAGGAGCTGGCTATCACACTTGCGACCACAAAACCCAATAACCATTATAACGACCCAATACCATCGAAATGCTTAAAAGAAATCAGCCATTCTATGATCCCAATATGGACAGAGATCATAAACGCATCACTATCTCAGGGATGCCTGCCTGAAAGCTTGAAGACGGGACAAGTAGTCCCGATCATCAAAAAACCCACCGCGGACCCAACAGATCCAAATAACTATCGCCCAGTGACCAACATCCCTTTTCTTGCAAAACTCATAGAGAAATGTGTACAAAATCAACTGAGTAAACACATCGACAACTTCGCTTTGCTAGATGACTGCCAATCTGGATTCAGAGCAAACCATAGCACTAAAACGGCAATCCTACATATTGTCGATGATGCCCTTCAAGCTCTAGATCGCAACCAATCCTGTCTACTCATCCTCCTAGACTTGTCAGCTGCATTTGACACGGTTAACCACGAAAAATTACTGATCAGACTTCACGACAGGATGGGAATCTCTGGCACAGTACTGAAATGGTTCGAATCATTTTTAATGAACAGAACTCAGAGATTCTTAGTAAATCAAGCACTATCTCCATCTTGTCCCAACACAATCGGAGTACCGCAAGGATCCACATTATCTCCGTCACTGTTTAACTTATACATCGAACCTCTCACAGAAATTCTACGGAATTCGAAAATATCCTTTCACATGTATGCAGATGACACGCAACTTTACATCAAGATTGCTAGCTTGGAAGATATAACCACAATGAACGACGCCCTCAAAATATCGCTAAAATGGTTAACTCACAATCATCTTAAGCTCAACGCCGACAAAACAGAATTCTTACTCATTACACCACAAAAAAAACATCCCTTAGTGAGAGAATTGTGTAAATTGATTACTGCATTAAATTGCATCCCAACTCTAGTAGACTCTGCGAAATCTCTCGGAATCACATTGGATGAGAAACTTGATATGAAAACACATATTAAATCCATGGCAAAAAACGCCCGCTTCCATTTGAACTATCTAAGGAAGATGAAATCCTTTTTAACAGAGACAGACTTGAAACTAGCTGTGCAATCTCTGGTTGTCTCTAGGATAGAATATGGATGTACTACACATGCTGGCGTTCCAAAAATCTCAACAGCTCCACTAAAAGCTTGCCTCAATTCAGCAGCAAGGCTTATTACAGGATTTAGGAAATTTGATCATATCTCGCCTCACCTGAAGGCGTTAAACTGGCTACCGTACGAAGCTAGAGTACAGATGAAAATGGCATGTATCACTCATAAAGCGATTCATCACAACACACCTAAATATCTAGCCCACAAAATAGAAATATCAGGAAGAAACAGACTTGTCAGGAGTGCCAATTATCTACTCCTGAAACCTCCTATCTTTAAAAAGAAAAAATCTTATGAGAGAACTTTCTCAGGCATAGCTCCCAGGATATGGAACGCCCTTCCGGCAAATATCAGAAAAATAACAAACACGATGACATTCAAGAAGGAAATCAAGAACCATCTTATGAGCAAGTTCCTCCCATAACAAGACAAACTCTACCAAAGACGTGCCGCTGATTATTACATTATACCCTATATGGAAGCAGGATGTGACTGACCGATCCGCAAATAAATATCACCTCAGCTCATTGTAACTTAAATTTCAATTAAGTCCATCCAGTTATCGTTTTCCACTTACAGACTTGGACGATCCTATTGTATTATATATATTGTGTTGTAACCCAGACCATATGATGTTAAGCGCTCTGATACCCACGGGTCTTGTTCGCGCTATAGAAAACTGTAAAATAAATAAATAAATAAATAAATAAGTTGTGAACTCCACTTCCTAATGTGTTTGGCGCAAAGTTTACACAACCGTAAGCACAGAGGCCTAGTTCTACAAATCCTTCATAGGAATGCATTAGAAATAATTCAGCGTAACGGCCGTCAGTAACGCAGTAGGCACTTCCATATAGACACCACTTGAACGCGGCACTACAACAAGTAAAATGTACCAGGTACACTGCACTCGTACAACTGTAGTGTTAGCTTTATTTGTAAAACGAGACAGGGCCATATTATCAACCCTTGGTGACAAAATTATCGCCACTTTATCGGCAGCAAACTGTAGCTAAAGTGGCCATAATAGGTTTGATAATATGCTCTATGGAATTCCAATCGAAGCTCATGTTAGATGTGAAGGACATCTGACATGAGCTTCAATTGGAATTCCATAGAGCATATTATCAAACCCATTATCGCCACTTTAGCGACACTTTCCTGCCGATAAAGTGGCAATAATTTTTGTCGCCAAAGGCTTGATATTATGGCCCAGAGAGCGTAGTGTACAGCAGCTTCTCTGTAAAATATATAATTACCTCTGAGCAGTGACAACAGATAGGTTACAACAGTCTGACAAACAGATCATCAACCTTACTACGCCACTTTTGAGTCACTTTTAACATGGGCAAAGTGATGCAAGGACCTAGTAAATCTATGTCTGGTTCAACAAAAAATCTCAACTCCATACTCTGCGACACAGTTTTAATGTTGTTTTCTCTCTATCCCACTCTCTATGACATAATTTCTCTATCTCTCTTAAACTTAGACACTGCTATCTACTTGGACGTGTAGAAAATCAGCCCACCTGAAGTTGTCAACTCCACTTCCTAATGTGTTTGGCGCAAAGGTTACACAACGGTAAGCACAGAGGCCTAGATCTACAAATCCTTCATAGGAATGCATTAGAAATAATTCGGCATAACGGGCGTAAGTAACGCAGTAGGCACTTCCATATAGACACCACTTGAACGCAGCACTACAACAAGTAAAATGTACCAGGTACACTGCACTCGTAAAACTGTAGTGTTAATTTTATTTGTGAAATGAGACAGGGCCATATTATCAACCCTTGATGACAAAATTATCGCCACTTTATCGGCAGCAAACTGCAGCTAAAGTGGCCATAATAGGTTTGATAATATGCTCTATGGAATTCCAATCGAAGCTCATGTTAGATATGAAGGACATCTGACATCAGCTTCGATTGGAATTCCATAGAGCATATTATCAAACCCATTATCGCCACTTTAGCGACACTTTCCTGCCGATAAAGTGGCAACTATTTTTGTCGCCAAAGTTTTAATATTATGGCCCAGAGTGCGTAGTGTACAGAAGCTTCTCTCTACAATGTATAATTACCTCTGAGCAGTGACAACAGATAGGTTACAACAGTCTGACAAACAGATCATCAACCTTATTGCGCCACATTTGAGTCTCTTTTATCATGGGTAAAGTAATGCAAGGAGCTAGTAAATTTATATCTGGTTCAACAAAAAATCGCAACTCCAGACTCTGCAACACAGTTTTAATGTTGTTTTCTCTCTCTCACTCTCTCTGTGACATAATTTCTCTATCTCTCTTAAACTTAGACACTGCTGTTTGCTTGGACGTGTAGAAGATCAGCCCACCTGAAGTTGTCAACTCCACTTCCTAATGTGTTTGGCGCAAAGTTTACACAACGGTAAGCACAGAGGCCTAGATCTAGAAATCCTTCATAGGAATGCATAATAAATAAGTCACCATAACGGGCGTCAGTAACACAATAGGCACTACCATATAGACACCACTTGAACGCGGCACTATAACAGAACAGGAATATACGAGGCACACTGCACACGTAAAACTGTAGAGTTACCACATCTTGTAATGCTTCAGCTCATTTATTCACATCTACATAATTCTAAACTCTCATTTTCTTTTTTCTTTTGCAGATTACCAATCGGACACCTTTTGGAATCCATTTCACAATTTCTTTATAACATTTTTTAACTTATTTTGCCAGTTGTAATATAGTTATAATTGAGTTTCGTTTATATTTATTGTTCAATAAAAGTTAATTGAGTTTCCTTTATATTTATTGTTTAATAAAAGTTAATAAAAAAACTACATACTTCTTGTATTTTGTGGGGGAGGGGTATGACGGTCCACAATAAAAATAATGTTGGAATACTATAGTAAGATATTCAAGACTAGGATTGAAAACTACTCAGTTCTAACTAACTGATATAATAAATACAACGGTGAGAAACTACTAAAATGGCGGTGGACGGAGTACGTAATCAACGTTTGGCGCCTCAGCACTACCTTTCAAATAAATATATATAAAAATATGACTATTAATACTGTACAAAAGTACAGCACCGGATGAATCACACGAACCGGGAAAAGAAAGCGGCAGATTTACTAACTGATATAAACAAAGGTTTGCTTGTTGAACTTGAAGAAAAAAACGTGAACTTCGAAACAACGCTGAGCATGCGAAGAGAATACAACTGCTACACCAAAAAAAAAGCTTTACATACAAACAGCGATACATTATCGCCGCTTTTATCGACAGGAAACTGCCGATAAAGCGGCGATAATGTGCTTGATAATAGGCCCTTGTAACTTCCCATAGCAGCCCAGGTTCTGATCCCTTTTGTACCGCTGATCCTAACCTAGGCTGCTATGGTTATTCACAAGTACATATTATCAAGTACATTATCTCCGCTTTATCTGCAGTTTCCTGCCAATAAATGCGACGATAATGTATCGCCTTTTTGGTGACAAACAATATGGACCATTGCTCTTTTTTTTCAACAGTAAACTTAGATGCATATTATCAAGGACCGGTGTTAAAATTATCGCAGTTTTATTGGCAAGAAACTGCTGATAAAACGGCGATAATGATCTTCATAATACGGCCTTGTTATTTCCCATAGAACCCCATGTTAGCACCAGAACATAGGCTTCTATGGGAATTTACAAGGGCGTATTATCAAGCCCACCCTCCCAACATTAATAAAAATCTCCACACAATGCACGTACCCGGAGCTGGAAGATCATTTTACATATCACTGCCCCAGAAAGGTGGCATTCCCCGCGACCTGTACGTGGACAGAGAGAGAGAGCTCAAAACATATATATTTTTTTAAAACACCCGAGGGGTGCTGCTCCCCGAGACTGCGGAGAGTAGGACCGTAACCCCCCCGCATACTTCAAAATAAAACCAGAGGAGTGCCGTTCCCCAGTGCTCGGGGCACCTTACAAACCCCCATTATGCAGAAAAATTGCCCCCGTAATTTACCCCCACGGAACCTAATGAATAAAACAGACTTCTACTTTTTTTTCACCTTTTACACCGCGTACAAGTACTTCGCGAGTACCCCGCCATTTTTTATTTTTTTTTAAATAAAAATTGAGCCTAAAGATCCATATACCACCCCCTCACCAAGACTATAGGCTCAGAATGCTTCTACCCTGCCCCCTTTCCTTATTTCTCAACTAAGTTTTACTGTTTCTTTGTGACTCTGCTCTTCCGACAAACAACATGGCTGCCAATACTTCCTGGTTTGGAGTTTTGACAGCCAATCAGCATGCAGCTCCTGCTCGTAATTGTAGGTATTTACATACACGTACGCCGCGATTTTTCTTTAAAAAAATAAAAATAAAAAATAGAGCCTAAACATCCATATACGACCCCCTGAGCAAGCCTAGAGGGTTGGAATATCTCTACCCTACCCCATTCCCTTATTTCTCAACTTTGCTTTACTGTTTTCTTGTGACTCGGTTCTAGCGAGGCACAAGATGGCCACCAACACTTCCTGGTTTTGAGTGTTGACAGACAGTTCACAGCCAATCAGCATGCAGCTCGTGCTCGTAATTGAACAGATTTCAGTACCCGTACTGAACTCCGACTCTAGATATCGCTATGATTTTACTTGCAATTTTCTCAGAAACTACTGAGCGGATTTACACCATTTAACAAAAAGCACAATCTGCGAAGAGAACTCTACCTCTCTGCCAAATTTCGTGTAATTCCGTTCAGCCGTTCGGGCTGTAGCCCTGGCTAAAGGTCCCTATGGAAAATTGCATGGGGAAAACACGTTTTGGAATCCCTCTTTTCCTCGGCCCCCACTTGACCAATCACCCCCAAACTTTCAGGGACGGAGCGGAACCAAGCAGGCCATTTTCGTGGAGAAATTCACGAAGATTCATCCACCGGCGCCAAAGTTATTCCAAATAGAATGTTGTGGATTTCCTATGGAAACTAGGTCCTAACTATAACTACCTACTGGCGACCGCCAGTAGGTAATATACACACATACATATGCATATATATACACACATACATATACATACACACATATATATATATACATATATATATTTATATATATATATATATATATATATATATATATACACATATACATATACACACATATATATATATATATATATAATTCACTGAAAAAACCATAGGTTATAGACCATATATAGTTAGGAATTTGCATTTACAAAACCTTGAAAATTCACTGAAAAAACCATAGGTTAGAGACCATATATAGTTAGCTGGACATTTTATTGACATAAAACCAATGAAATTCCATATATAGTTAGTTGCACTAACTATATATCGCGCACCCGCAATCCACTGCTGATGATGTCACATATTACATCATTCATGACATGGTCAGTGACATCACTGATGACATCACTGATGACATCTCAAATGACATCACTGATGACATCACTGATGACATCTCAAATGACATCACTGATGACATCATCTAGTGTCTGTGTGTTTTTGTAAAGTTTAAATATGTTTTACATATTGAAGAATGAGTGGATGTATGGAAGACTGAGTGTGTGTGTGGCTGGCTGGGAGGTGTGTGACTCTGTGCATATCAATGTGTACTTGTATCAGTGATTGTATAAGAGAGTTAGTATGTGTTAGTATATGTGTGAAAAGTATGGTGTTCTGTGTTTAACTGTATAGATGAGGAAATCGAAGTGTGATTGATTCTTCACAGGACTGACTAGGTGTATGAGTGCATATGATAGTGTTGTAATAATGAGTGACTGTATGTATGAGTGATTGTATGGGTGAATGAGTGAATGTGTGTGTAGACGTAGGAATCAGTGAGTGCGTATGTAGTAACTGGTATTGGTGTGTCATGATGTCATCAGTGATGTCATTTGAGATGTCATCAGTGATGTCATTTGAGATGTCATCAGTGATGTCATGAGTGATGTCACTGAAGTATGGTGTTCTGTGTTTAACTGTATAGATGAGGAAATGGAAGTGTGATTGATTCTTTACAGGACTGACTAGGTGTGTGAGTAACTCCATGGATGAGTGGCAGTGTGTGAGTGTCTGCATATGTGTATAAGTGCATATGATAGTGTTGTAATAATGAGGGACTGTATGTATGAGTGATTATATGGGTGAATGAGTGAATGTGTGTGTACACGTAGGAATCAGTGAGTGCGTATGTAGTAACTGGTATTGGTGTGTCATGATGTCATCAGTGATGTCATTTGAGATGTCATTTGAGATGTCATCAGTGATGTCATCAGTGATGTCATCAGTGATGTCACTGACCATGTCATGAATGATGTAATATGTGACATCATCAGCAGTGGATTGCGGGTGCGCGATATATAGTTAGTGCAACTAACTATATATGGAATTTCATTGGTTTTATGTCAATAAAATGTCCAGCTAACTATATATGGTCTCTAACCTATGGTTTTTTCAGTGAATTTTCAAGGTTTTGTAAATGCAAATTCCTAACTATATATGGTCTATAACCTATGGTTTTTTCAGTGAATTTCATTGGTTTTTTAAAAGCTAATATCTATAGCTGTAAAATATATTCTTTATTACGTGACGTATAACGTAGCCACGTGAGACGCCTCATGACGCGTCGCATAACCGTGACGTATCGGCTCTGCAGCGCAAACAAAACCCGTAACGTAAGCGTGTCGGAGCACGCTTACAGATATATATATTTTTTTTATCCTTAATTAGACAAAATCCACACGTGCACATATCTTGAGGCCTTGCAAAGGCACATCAAACAAACAGTCCCTACAATTTTGCCAAGTTTGCTGGAAATCTATTCCCTTAATTTTTTTTTTACTGTTTCTCTTGGTTTTCCCCTTGTTACGCTTACCGGGACGCTACCCGGTACGCGAACCAGACGCTCCAAAAACACAAGATGGCGGACTCCCGTTACGCTGCCGATTAGCTGCCCGGTTCGCGTACCGGGAAGCGCCTCTACCGCGAAAAATCGCGGGGGACTTTAATATCCCCCTCATCAATCCTAGGGGGTCAGGAGGGGTTTACCTTGCCCCCTTTCCTTCATTTCCCCTTCTTTTTTCACCACATCTTGTCTCTCGAACCTACGCTGCCGGTTAGCGGCCCGGTTAGCTGCCCGGTGAGCTGCCCGGTGAGCTGCCCGGTTCGCGTACCGGGACGCGCCTCTACGGCGTAAAATCGCAAAAAAAAATTTGTTTTATTTTTTGCCCCGTGGGGCACTTTAATATCCCCCTCATCAATCCTAGGGGGTCAGGAGTGGTCTACCTTGCCCCCTTTCCTTCATTTCCCCCTTCGTTTTTCACCACATCTTGTCTCTCGATCGTACCGAGAGACAAGATGGCGGCCGCTACGGACTGTTTAGAATGTTGACAGACACCGGAGAGCCAATCAGCTTCGCTTCGCGAAGTTCCGTTACGCGTCAGGTACGCGAACCGGGGCGCTAACCGGAGCGCTGTCACAGATATATATATTTTTTTAAACGTTAATTTCTCAAAATCCACTGGAGCACATATATTGAGACATAGCAAAGGCACGTCGGGCAAACCATATCTACAATTTTGCCAAGTTTCATGTAAATCTATTCAGCCGTTCGAGCTAAAAGTGAGTCCAACCGCCCTATGGAAAAATGAATGGGAAAAACGTGTTTTGGGACCCCCCTTTTTTCTCGGCCCCCCCTTGACAAAACCCCCCCAAATTTTCAGGGGCTGCTCAGAAACAAAATGTGCCATTTTCCTGACAATTTCAGCCAATTCCGTCCACAAACGCCAAAGTTATTAGACATAGAATTTTCAGAAATCCCATAGAGAAAAAATCCTAACTATATATACCCACTGGCTATCGCCAGTAGGTAATATACATATATAAACATATATAATCTGCATATCTATATAAATATAAATGCATGCATACATATACATATATGCATACATATGCATGTTATTTACATGAAAGTTGTAAAAACACTAATAAAAGCAAAGCTAAAAAGCCACCTCATTACAAACAGAATGGCTTTAACTTAAACGAGGGCGAGATCTATTGCATTTTCAATGCTTGTTTACTTTGGTTCTATCAAGAAGGCATTCAGATGTGTCACACATTTGCCATAAATTCTGAATGTTAGCACTCTAGTTGCTCATTAGATCACTGTAGTAAAGCTAGTGCTCACCAGGGAAGTCTGCTGCTAATCATGGTTTGCAGCCATTTTCCCGCATTTTTTATCCCGCAGACTTTCAGTCCGCATACCATTATCCCGCAAGGTCATTGACCTCGCATACCATTATCCCGCATTTTTTCAAAACGCATGTGCATTTATCGCGCATGCCTTTACAAAGAATTACGTTTTAAAGGCATGTATGGTAAATGCATTTGCGTTGTGAAAACCACGATGACGAGAGAGGTAAGTGGGTTTGTGTTAATTTTTTCGTGGGTTAGTGATTGTGTAGTGTAGTGTAGTGTTGTGTAGTGTAGTGTTGTGTTAGTGTAGTGTAGAGTTGTGGTGGTTGTTTAGTGTAGGGTCATGCTGGGGGTAGTGTTTTAGGGTTTAGGGTTGTGTTGTAGTGTTTGCTTAGTGTAGGGTCATGCTGGGGGTAGTGTTTTAGGGTTTAGGGTAGTGTTGTAGTGTTTGCGTAGTGTAGGGTCATGCTGGGGGTAGTGTTTTAGGGTTTAGGGTTGTGTTGTAGTGTTTGCGTAGTGTAGGGTCATGCTGGGGCTAGTGTTTTAGGGTTTAGGGTAGTGTTGTAGTGTTTGCGTAGTGTAGGGTCATGCTGGGCGTAGTGTTTTAGGGTTTAGGATAGTGTTGTAGTGTTTGCGTAGTGTAGGGTCTTGCTGGGGGTAGTGTTTTAGGGTTTTGGGTAGTGTTGTAGTGTTTGCGTAGTGTAGGGTCATGCTGGGGTGTAGTGTTTTAGGGTTTTGGGTAGTGTTGTAGTGTTTGCGTAGTGTAGGGTCATGCTGGGGGTAGTGTTTTAGGGTTTTGGGTAGTGTTGTAGTGTTTGCGTAGTGTAGGGTCATGCTGGGGGTAGTGTTTTAGGGTTTTGGGTAGTGTTGTAGTGTTTGCGTAGTGTAGGATCATGCTGGGGGTAGTGTTTTAGGGTTTAGGGTAGTGTTGTAGTGTTTGCCTAGTGTAGGGTCATGCTGGGGGTAGTGTTTTAGGGTTTAGGGTAGTGTTGTAGTGTTTGCGTAGTGTAGGGTCATGCTGGGGGTAGTGTTTTAGGGTTTAGGGTAGTGTTGTAGTGTTTGCGTAGTGTAGGGTCATGCTGGGGGTAGTGTTTTAGGGTTTAGGGTAGTGTTGTAGTGTTTGCGTAGTGTAGGGTCATGCTGGGGGTAGTGTTTTAGGGTTTAGGGTAGTGTTGTAGTGTTTGCGTAGTGTAGGGTCATGCTGGGGTGTAGTGTTTTAGGGTTTTGAGTAGTGTTGTAGTGTTTGCGTAGTGTAGGGTGATGCTGGGGGTAGTGTTTTAGGGTTTAGGGTAGTGTTGTAGTGTTTGCGTAGTGTAGGGTCATGCTGGGGTGTAGTGTTTTAGGGTTTTGAGTAGTGTTGTAGTGTTTGCGTAGTGTAGGGTGATGCTGGGGTAGTGTTTTAGGGTTTAGGGTAGTGTTGTAGTGTTTGCGTAGTGTAGGCCATGCTGGGGTGTAGTGTTTTAGGGTTTTGGGTAGTGTTGTAGTGTTTGCGTAGTGTAGGGTCATGCTGGGGGTAGTGTTTTAGGGTTTATGGTAGTGTTGTAGTGTTTGCGTAGTGTAGGGTCATGCTGGGGGTAGTGTTTTAGGGTTTAGGGTTGTGTTGTAGTGTTTGCGTAGTGTAGGGTCATGCTGGGGGTAGTGTTTTAGGGTTTAGGGTTGTGTTGTAGTGTTTGTGTAGTGTAGGGCCATGCTGGGGGTAGTGTTTTAGGGTTTAGGGTAGTGTTGTAGTGTTTGCGTAGTGTAGGGTCATGCTGGGGTGTAGTGTTTTAGGGTTTTGGGTAGTGTTGTAGTGTTTGCGTAGTGTAGGGTCATGCTGGGGGTAGTGTTTTAGGGTTTAGGGTAGTGTTGTAGTGTTTGTGTAGTGTAGGGTCATGCTGGGGGTAGTGTTTTAGGGTTTAGGGTAGTGTTGTACTGTTTGTGTAGTGTAGTGTCATGCTGGGGGTAGTGTTTTAGGGTTTAGGGTAGTTTAGTTGTTTAGTGTATGCTAAAGGCATATTCGTTCTAAAAGTTTTCGTTATTTTAATTTGCGGCCTAATAGTACATGCGGGATTTTTTTTGCGGACTGATGGTATGCGGGATTTCGTCATATATTCGCTAATCATACTTTCTATGGCAAAATGAACCCCCTCATTTTGTTCCTTTTTAAATTAAATGTTTTAAGAGTTACCACTTTATTCCAATCAAGATGGCTTCAGGTGTGCCATACCTTTGTAATAAGTAGGACTGTTAGCACTCTAGTTGTTCTTTAGAACACTCTGGGACATTCTGTCATTGGGCTATAGTTGGGCTACATCTGGCTGATATTTGGGCTACATTTGTTTTTTTTGTCTCTGGTGGCCATCTTTGGGCTACATTGGGCTACATTGGGCTACATTGGGCTTCATTTGGGCTCCAACATATATATAGCCCAATGTAGCCCAATATATATTTTTCAAAGTTAATTTTCGTAAAAACCACTGGAGCCTATATCTTGAGACATAGCAAAGGCACATCGGGCTACCAGTCCCTACAATTTTGCCAAGTTTGGTGTAAATCCATTCAGCCGTTCAGGCTAAAAGTGAGGCCAACCGCCCTATGGAAAATTGCATGGGAAAAACACGTTTTGGGACCCCCCTTTTTTCTCGGCCCCCCCTTGACGAAACCTGCTGCTCAGAAACAAAATGTTCCATTTTCCTGAAAATTTCAGCCAATTCTGTCCTCAAACGCCAAAGTTATTCAACATAGAATTTTCAAAAATCCCATAGGAAAAAAATCCTAACTATATATACCTACTGGCGATAGCCAGTAGGTAATATATATATATATATTACCTACTGGCGATAGCCAGTAGGTATATATAGTTAGGATTGTTTTCCATAGGGAAATCGCAACATTCTATTGGGAATAACTTTGCCGCCGGTTGAGGAATCTTCCTGAAATTTTCCTTAGCTCCGGTCCTTCCCTGAAAGTTTGGAGGGGATTCGTCAAGCGGGGGCCGAGATAAAAGGGGGGTCCCAAACCTGTTTTCCCCATGTTAATTTCCATAGGGCGGTTGGACTCACTTTTAGCCCGAACGGCTGAATGGTTTTCCACCAAACTTGGCAAAATTGTAGGGACTGGTAGCCCGATGTGCCTTTGCTATGTCTCAAGATATGTGCTCCAGTGGTTTTTACGAAAATTAACTTTGAAAAAATATATATTGGGCTACATTGGGCTATATATATGTTAGAGCCCAAATGTAGCCCAATGTAGCCCAATGTAGCCCAAAGATGGCCACCAGAGACAAAAAAAACAAATGTAGCCCAAATATCAGACGGATGTAGCCCAACTATAGCCCAATGACAGAATGTCCCAGAGTGTTCTAAAGAACAACTAGAGCGCTAACAGTCTTACTTATGACAAAATTATGGCACACCTGAAGTCATCTTGATTGGAATAAAGTGTTAACACTTAAAACATTTAATTTGCAAAGGAACAAAATGAGGGGGTTCATTTTGCCATAGAAATTATGATTAGTGCTGAAGAAAGAAAAATTAGGGCACATCTTATATTTCATTAAAAAAAATCTGATATGCAGTCTCACCAGATGGCCACCGGAGACAAAAGAGCCTGTGCTTAAAAACTCTGTTAGCAAAGCAGGCATTTGAGATTTAAAAAACGTTTTAATATATAAAAACGTTATCCGCTAATAGAATTAGCATTTAAAAAACCTTGCAAATTCACTGAAAAAAACATAGGTTTCAGGCATTATATAGTTAGGAATTAGCATTTAAAAATCCTTTGAAATTCACTGAAAAAACCATAGGTTTCAGGAGTTATATAGTTAGGAATTAGCTTTTAAAAAACCTTTGAAATTCAATCAAAAAACTATAAGTTTTAGTGGTGTTATAGTTAGCTGGACATTTTACTCATACAAAACCATTGAAATTGCTCCTATATAGTTAGTTGTACTAACTATAATTCGCGCACCCGCAATCCACTGCTGATGATGTCACATATTAGATCATTCATGACATGGTCAGTGACATCACTGATGACATCTCAAATGACATCACTGATAACATCACTGATGACATCATCCACGTGACAATCACATACACCTTTTCATACACTATTATAATTTTTCATCACTCTTTGTAAAATACAGAGTATCATATTTAAATCCATTGTCACAGCAATACAAGTATCTAAAAATCCACTCAGTGATTCATAGATGTATATACACATCTAATCACTTACCTATGGATTCACTCATACATGCTGTCAATGAACAATAGAACACTATCAAAAATACTTATACATCTATATCGACATTAAACAACAGCACACATCCTATTCACATATGAAGTCATCCTACTCACTTATGCAAACAATGGATCATACTTACATATTTACTTAGCAAAACACTTATACAAACACCACTTCTTCTATTCATTTAGATAGTAAGTCATACTTAGTGAATTATAAAATCATTATTACAAGTATACAGTTATCCATACAGTCACTCACACAATCATTGTGTCTTATGTATACTTATTTATATACAACAACTGACACATACACTGCCTTTTATTTTTCTAGTTTGTTGGACCTGTACCATTGAGAAATATATTTGGTCATCGCCACACCCATAAAGATATTCACTCACCCAAGCAACTGTTAGAACATGTAGTTTTAACTTCATATATCTACTGAATCAACTATTCACACATCTTTGGACAGTCACACACCCCCCACCGAACCACACACACTTTCACACTCCCATACAAATACTCAGTTAACTAATCAATAACTAATATAGACTTTCACATAGCTAGTAACCAACTGTAGAATCAGTTTACACAACAACTGACAAAGTGATACAGATATTCACACAGTTTAGTCACTATCCACTATATTTAGTGAGACATTATAAATTGGTCAAGTAAACAGTCAATTACACTGCTACTAAATCCTCCATCCAAATATTTATTTATATATATCCACTTATTCTTCAATGCAAATTGCTATATATATAATGCATATTTAAATAACGAAGCAAACCACATTCAATGGATGATGTCATCAGTGATGTCATCAGTGATGTCATTTGAGATGTCATCAGTGATGTCACTGAATATGTCATGAATGATCTAATATGTGACATCATCAGCAGTGGATTGCGGGAGCGCGAAATATAGTTAGTACAACTAACTATATAGGAGCAATTTCAATGGTTTTGTATGAGTAAAATGTCCAGCTAACTATAACACCACTAAAACTTATAGTTTTTTGAGTGAATATATATATATATATACTCCGCCACATAAATCCAATTCCACTGAAAGGATGGATATGGACCCAAACGTGCGTGCAAAAGCTTTTATTAATTCATGAACCCAGCACTGCCGCCATGACACGTTTCGGCCTCAAAGAGGCCTTGATCACATGACGCCATGAGGAGTGATCATACTTTTAAAGTGAAAGTGCTGTGTCACGTGACAATAAAATTCAATAGGCATAGAAAAGGTATGTATTCCAAGCCTATACTTGCATACCTGCAGCAATAAATCATGTATTATGTGCAAATGTCGCAATAAATACCTAAAAAAAATGTATATTAATTCAAAAACATTTCCTAAAGAGCAGCATAAAACCCAAGTCAATATTATATATAAATATAACACATTTTCAAGGTTTTTGACCGCGTTTGTAAACTAGACTTTTTTGTTTTGCAAAACAATAATACCCAAGTGGGTATACAAGACATGTTGGTTCATATGTAGTAAAGAAACAGCTGGTAGGAAGAACCCATTTTCAAAAATTTGGAAATGTACATTAACTTTATGAACATTAGAAATGTGACAATTAGGCATATACTTGTATGAAGCTAACTGCCAGATGTTTCCAATGATACCACTGATACTTTGAAATACGACTCACGTGAGTACAATTTAGACACAAAATATTGGGCGCAATTATTGGTCAGCCTAAACCATTAAAGCACTCTAATGTTAAAACATCTATTAGCCCATAAATGTTAAAATTGTGCAAATCAGTACGCTATCAACCGGTTGCTAAATATCTGCCACCATAGGATGATACTGGCTAAGCAGACCGATTGTGGTATAATAACAGAATTGGAAACTTCCATCTGCATTAACTGCTGGATGATGCTTCATCTCTAATATTAGAAACATATAAACCAAATAATTCATTTCTTGATGGGTTACAACTGCAACTCTATGTCCATCTATCTGAAAAAAATGCAAATGCTTGTAAATGTGCTCAGCTCCACTTATAAAAAATTGATAAAATAGATTTTTTTTTTAAAACTATATCTGAATAAAATTGATGTCATGAGGGGTTTTGTGCAAAAAGTTTCAAGAGTAGTCAGTCAGTCAATGTTTATTGTGTCAATTAATACAAATTGTTACAAAGATTCAAATAAAATCACACATACTTCATTACAATCAGTTCGTACCAGGGGAGTTGTGATATATTATATCTTACTAAACACTATCAAATATATTTTTTTACGAACGGGGTAATTAAAAACAGATAAAATCAGTGAGGTGCAGGTGTAGACAATAAATCAGTTCCGTCCTGTAGATTCCTTCCCCTTATGTGCAGGCTTTGCAAGTCTGCAGTGGAGGGTTGGAGTCAAAGAGTTGTAAATACATTATAAAATGTCTTTGACATACTCAAACCAAGTTTTAAATTAAGAGTTTCGATGACGTTATAAAATACATAGGTCCGATGGTGGCATCAGTAGGCTGAATGCTAAATATACATAGGCCTTTTCATTTCAATGAAGTGAAAGTTGTACAATCCTCAATAAAGAATGCTTTCTTCAGGCCTAATAATTTCAGTTCAAAGGTGCATTGTGCTTGTTTTGCCTAAAAGTTCTTTGGCTTTGTATGCAAACTTAGCAAACCTTGCCAAATCCATTGGAATCTCCAGATTAAATAGCAGTTTCATGGCCTCAGTATAGGTTCGCACCCCATGTTTTAAAAACAAGGGCTATAATAAAGTGCGTTGTGTGTGCAACGAACAATGACATGTGCAAACCAGATGAGCCAAGGATTCTTCATATTGGTTGCAAAGTCTGCAGGTTGTTATTGCTCCCAAGGTTTTCCAGCGCCTGTTAATGTCTTTGATCGGCAAGGCCATTAGTCTCACCATAAAGATTTGTTTTAAAATCGCCTTATTTATTAAGATATGGTTGTCGTAAATGGGCTTCATAGGAACTTGCAAGTATTCCAATATTGCTGCTGGAAGAGTTCAGTTCCTTCAAGTCCCCTTCCTTGGAACATAGATGTAGAATTGGCTTTTGTCAGCCGCCTCAAGTAATTTTGGGTGCATTTTTTGGTTTAATGTCACGTGATTGATCTAAATAGAAGATACACCATTCTGATTCTATATCAGTCCTATATCAATCCCTATATACTAAGGTCCTATATGCCTACGTATAGTCCGTGTTTCAGCAGAATCCCTGCAACCTGGTGCCACCAACATTTGGTCTGGTAATTATTCACGGGACCCCTGAGAAGCACTTATGCTCATTCACAATACCCTTTCGCCGCTTTTCAGGGATGCCCAAGGTGGAAGGGCTTTGCCTCCTATAGTTGGGGGATAGACCTGTTTCTTTAGGTTTTTCAAGCTAGAATACTAAAATGTTCTTAGACTTGTTTTTCGCTACCGTTTTCTTTGACTTTCCATAATATATGGCACAACCGGTCGCCATAGCCGATCGGCAGTTACACAAGATTTGACTCAGCACGGGGTCCCCAATGCAGGGACGACTTTTATTTTCGTAATGTAAGTGGATCCAGCATACCGCTTCGAGGTATTTTATTCTTGGGTTACATTTCCCACAGTTAATGCAAATGATAATTTTTTTCATACGTACCCAGCCGCTGAACTTCTGGCAACATATCATCCTTATGTGTTGATTGAGGTTCCGTTGGCGTCCTGGGAAACTACCATTTGGTTTAATTGTGCCATTCCTCACCCTGTCTTTTGTTGTCTTTTGTTGTCTATTAATGGAGCTGCTTGCCCTGTTTTGGCTGGTTTTACAACACATCCCAATTATCTCAACGTTACTATTCTGGATCTACGTTTGCTATATACACAATTAGTTCATCGTCATAGACGAGTCACATAGTTTATGTTACATGCACTTTAGACCGCTCCACCTGCTCCTCCCACCTCAGATCAGGGCGGGGGTTTTATGATTAGTCCCATCATGATTAACTCTGTGATGAACAAACGTCCTCCGAATCGTGAGGATGTTCCCTTTTGGATAGCAAAAAAATTGAACAGATTGAAGCGGTTTTCCCTCACATGTGTCCTGTGGGGAAACACAGGATCTTTACTATGTCGGATCCCCATTCTGTCAGATTGCAACACCTGGGGGATGGTGTTTGCATTAGTGTATACTCTGTGCTTTGGCACCTCCTCCATGAACATTCCGCAAAATGTTCGAAAACGAGTTCAGGACGAGCACTAGGCTGGCCCAGCCCTGGATCTGGGATTGAGATTAGTGGGAATACTCCCTATTGTCTACAATATGATTCTAGGTAACATTAAAGGTGAAGCAGTTTACTTTCAAATATGCCGATGCCTAAAAGCGGTGGCATATGCCGATCGGGAGAGACAGTTGCAGATTATTATTGTGGATATCTATAATCCCTAGGTCACAATAATTTAGGAGTTAAGCCTTTTACACAAATGCAAAATAAACCCCCTACACATAAGGAGGGTAAACCTGTCTTTCCTAACAAGGGCTGGAACAAACATTGGCAGCAACAGAAGCCCAGGTTCGCCTCCATCAGAGGCTTCTGAGCATAGATATGATTTCCGTGATCGCTCTAAAATTAAGACAACTGAGAGGTTCCAGGTTCCTGATCCCCCTTCTCCTTGTTCCTTTCAGGAATCATTGGATCAACAATTCAACAGAGGTCGGGCCACAGACAGGATGAGTCCACGCAACAAAAGAGAGACCTGCAGCACCAGTTTGACGTGCAAGTCAAATGGTAGGAACCACCTCAGTATTGTACCAAGTTTCAGAAGAAAAAGGTTGCCGCTTTGAATTCAAAGTATGCCCCAGACAGTGAGAACCCTCCTCCTGGACAGGAGTTGGGCGGTAACTCTCCTCAACAGAGTGGCAGAAGTTACCATAGTTCGATAGACACTCCACCAGCGTCTGGAGGCGAAAGTAACAGACACGTTCATTACAGTTGAAACCGCGGATACCTGTGTAGCACCCCCTGATAGAGATTACCATGTTGAACTTCACATTGAAGGTGATATTAAGCACACAATAAATCCAGTCTTTTGGGACAATTTCACTTCTTCATATGACATTTTACAGTCAGAGGTTGATTGGCCTCCCAGTTTGTCCATGCTTCCTCTAGGGGGAGAGGATGACATTTTACCTTCTTTCTCTCAATATGTCCCCAAGGAGACTAAACAAGCTTATGCTTCTGAGTGGGCTCTAGCGTTAGCGCCTGATTTGTATCACAATCAGGTCGGTTAGGAAAAGGATTCGCCTTCGCATATAACTCCTTTGTGATCTACACCTCAGCCCCAATCGCCGTATCCCATTAAACTTGATGCTAAAGCATTCGTTAATGACATTCTGATACAATTGGAATATCAGGGTGTTATTGAACCCTGTGTGTCATTGAATAATCCTATTTTTCTGATATTAAAGCTGGATGGTTCATATCGTATAGTTTTAGACTACAGACATTTGAACAATCATGTTCATACCTTTGCGGTACAGAACACACATACCTTTGCGTTAGTGAATACCGTTTTGGCGTAAGAAGTTCAAAATTACTTTAGATATTTCCAATGAAATTTTCCGAGGCCCTTCGTCCACCAATCATTGAAGCACGCTAATTATAAAACCGCTAGCTTCCCCTCACGTCTGCTGCGGTGATTCTACGAATCATAGTGCACAACTTCCTTTCGGAAATCCCGCTCTAAGTGTCTCCTTTCTGGTCCACATATAGTATTTTCGTGAAATGCAACCAAACTTACTGGAGGCGGCTGAAATTAGCCAATTCTACATTGCCAAATCTTTAAGCCTCAACTCCATCTTCCAACCGTTTATCCAATCAAAAAGCACTCCACTCTAAACTTTTACTCATACTTTCGGGCTCGCAGTTAAACTGGAAACACTTACTCGTATGCAGCCGGCCAATCAGAATGGTGTATCTTCTATTTAGACCGTTCATGCGACATTAAACCAAAAAATGCACCCAAAATTACTTGAGGCGGCTGAAAAAAGCCAATTCTACATCGCCAAATCTTTAAACCCCTTCACTGCGGGGGTTAAGTCCCCCACTGTGCTGGGGGGGAGGGGGGAGCGCACAGCACCCGCATGCTCATGACGAGCTCAGCTCGTCATGAGGCACGGTGCTCCTGTGCTCATGATGAGCTGACCTCGTCACAGGTGCACCGGTTCCCATGGAACGCTCAGCACAGATGGGGAAGTATCCCCGCATGAGAGCTGAGCTCGTCATGAGCACCGGAGCACCGTGCCTCATGACGAGCTCAGCTCGTCATGAGCATGCAAAGTGTTAAGACTCAACTCCATCTTCCAACCGTTTATCAAATCAAAAAGCACTCTAATCTAAAATTTCACTCGTACTTTGGGCTTTGCAGTCTAGCCAGAAAGACTTTCTCGTATTTGACCGGCCAATCAGAATGGTGTATTTTCTATTTAGACCAATCATGCAACGTTAAACAAAAAACATCTCTTAAATATTCACCGTTTGTACCCATGCACGGCTCATATTAATTACTCTCAACACCCATGTACTATAATTGACAAAATGCTAACCTGGAAACCAATTTTAAATCAGCAATCCATTTAGTTATTGATGTAAACCCAACCGACCATGCTCTAAGTACAACGCATAACTTGCCCATATACTTCCCCTCATATAAAAACTTCATTGTGTACGGTTGGCCAGTCAGAGTCAAGAATTCTCAGAAATGGCCAGTCCTGCTAGTGCACTCCTTGTGCTATTATATTTCCTTCCTCATAAGTGTAACCCATCCGAATACTGGCTAAAATCCCTTATAACCACGTTAATTAATCAAGCTACAAAATAAACTTTCTATCGCTCATTTATACCCCCACAAATTTCATCCACTAATCTACAACCCCACTTCTTGTGTATCCCTTATTCTTGCCACATGAGTATCACACGCCAAAGTGCTCCGTATTATCCAATATGCCCAACTTAAATACAAAAGTTACTATCATACTCTTCACTAATGACTTCCTAATCCGCACATCAGACCAATGTTTCTAAACCTAGTATCTTAAGCATTTACTTCACCGATCAACTGCAGATTCCCATTACACCTAGAATGTTTAAAATATTTAGAGGGAGAAATTCCAACTCCCATAATTTACCGACCACCATACGCTGATCATGGCACAAGCTGCACCATTCTCTACTGAGCTGTGTATATAGGAATATTCAGACACAAGTCCTAGACGATCATCTTATTATTGTCCATACCCCGACACTATTTCACATTCAAAAGCTTACTAAGGAATGAGCTATCATTATACCAAGAAATAATGTAATCAGTGTTCAAGCCCTGTGTTACCGTCCTGCATTTACAGATCCACCTGGCTTCGGCCTGTCTCATTCTGAGTTCCCCATCTCTGATATTCTGGTTCACCTTCTGTATACCATGGAACCTGAACCCTTTGTGTGCACTGTGGTGTGTCTCCATATGTATATATAATGGTGATCTTCTGTCATGGGTAGGCACTGCTCGTTTGTGTTCCTGAATCCTAGTTTTTAAACTTCTCTTAGTGCTGCCAATATGCACCTTTCCGCATACACAAATAACGGCGTAAATGACTCCCACACTGTTATAATTGATGAATTAATTAATCCAGTAACGTTTTTAATCTTATTCACATCTAAAGTGCACACATTACAAGATCCACAGACATAGAAACCTTTTGGAGGATGGGGTAACCAATTCAAATTTTCTGAACTATCTGGGTGAACATAATTTCTCGACACTTTCTCTTTAATTGTTGAACTTCTTTTATACGTTACTACTGGTTTTTCGCCTACAAGCTCCAGCAAACCAGGTACCCCCTTCAGTAAATTCCAATTTTTGCCTAGTGTCTTAATTATCTTATCTTTCTGTGCACAGTAAGTTGTAACAGATGTCCCCCTTTTTCCAGATTTTGGACCAGAGTCTATTCTGTTTTAATTCTCAAAACCCTTTCCCTGGATTTTACTAGATTCCTTCCTCTATAGCCCCTCCTGCTCAGTCTATTCTGCAAATTGTCCAGTTCATGCTCAAAGTCACTATCTAAGCTTCAATTTCTGTGTACCCGGACCATTTCCCCATATGGAATTCCTGAAAAAACAGCCATGGGGTGAAAACTATCAGCCTGTAATATTGAGTTGGTGGCCGTACTTTTTCTAAATAATTTACTAATGATCCCATCACCATCAACACAAAGTTTCACATCCAAATATTCTATTAGTTTGTCACTGTAATTAATGGTGAATCTTACGTTAAAATCATTCAGATTCAAGTAATTTAAATACTCCAATAATTCTGTTATAGAGCCTCTCTAAATCATTAAAATTTCGTCAATACACCGAGCCCAGAATAGGATAAAATCCATCCAACCGGAGGCTCCCCTGCCCCAGGCATGCTCCCTCTCAAACCAACCTATAAATAGGTTGGCGTAAGAGGGAGAAAACCTGGAGCCCATCACCGTGCCTCTCACCTGATGGTACCACTCATCCTCAAATGAAAAATAATTATTGGTCAAGATTAAATTACTCATTTCCACCAGCATTTTAGAGTGATCTCGTAAACAGCCACTACGACTGCATAAAAAGTGATCGAGTGCCTCTTCCCCTCTGTCATTGTTAATACAGGTGTATAATCCAACCACATCTAAAGTGACCAATATCATTCCTGATTCCCATTTGAAGTCCTGTAGTTTGTTTAGAACGTCCATTGTGTCACAGACGTAAGATGAAAGATTCAACACTAAAGGTTTTTTTTAAAAATCCACAAATTCCGACAAATGTTCCGTGGGGCTCCCAATACTAGAGACATCGGTCTCCCCGGTGGAGTCTGATTTTGATTTATGAATTTTTGGTAACGTGTAAATAAAAGGGGAGGTTGGATGAGTTACATTCAAATACTTGTACTCATCGATCATACCCTCCTCCGTCCACGTATACAGTCTCTCTGAAATCCGTCTTGTCACCTCCTTAATCCGATTCCCCAATTTTTTAACATAGCAGCTAGAGTCACTCAACTGTCCCCACAGTGCGCACAAAGGGTTCAGATTCCATGGTATACAGAAGGTGAACCTTAATATCGGAGGAGGGGATTGGGAACTCAGAATAAGACAGGCCGAAGCCAGGTGGATCTGTAAATGCAGGACTGCAACACAGGGCTTGAACACTGATTCAGAATTACATTATTTCTTGGTATAATGAATTTAGGATAGGTTTGATGTTGATGCCGGTAGCTCATTCCTTAGTCAGCTTTTGAACTGCTGTTAAGGGTTCAATGTAGGGATTGAAGTCGATTGTTGAATGTGAAATAGTGTCAGGGTATGGACAATAATAAGATGATCATCTAGGTCTTGGGTCTGAATATTCCTATATACACAGCTCAGTAGGAGAGAGAATGGTGCAGCTTGTGCCATGATCAGCGTATGGTGGTCGGTAAATAATGGGAGTTGGAATTTCTCCCTCTAAATATTTAAAAGATTCTAGGTGTATTGGGAATCTGCAGTGTACTCAAGGATTGGAAGTATTTGGAATAGGGAAGAAGACTGTTGGGTTTCATATTGGAGTGGACTATGGATTGCTGTGCAAGCGGGATTGAATAGGTGAGCAGAAGGGGTGGATCTAGATGGGGTAATAGGAAGGTGCCTTTTGATTTGATTTGTTCAACAAGGAGGACCAAGCAAAACATTTCTTTTAATTTTGTTGTTTGTAGTTATAAAGGGTGCAGATGGGGCAGTTCTGTATCAGAATTGGTGATCTAGCAAGATCGTAGTGAACAGCCAACCGTACAAAATGAAGTTTTTTTATGAGGGTAAGTATATGAGCAAGTTATGCGGTGTACTTCGAGCACGGTTATTTGGGTTTACATCAATAACTAAATGGATTGCCGATTTAAAATTAGTTTCCAGGTTAGCATTTTGTCAATTATAGTACATGGGTGTTGAGAGTAATTAATATGAGCCGTGTACGGGTACAAACGGTGAATATTTAAGAGATGTTTTTTGTTTAACATTGCGTGATTGATCTAAATAGAAAATACACCATTCTGATTGGCCGGTCAAATACGAGGAAGTCTTTCCGGCTTGACTGCGAGGCTGAAAGTACGAGTGAAATTTTAGATTAGAGCGCTTTTTGATTTGATAAACGGTTGGAAGATGGAGTTGAGTCTTAAAAAATTTGGCGATGTAGAATTTGCTTTTGTCAGCCGCCTCAAGTAATTTTGGGTGAATATTTTGGTTTAATGTCACATGATTGATCTAAATAGAAGATACCCCATTCTGATTGGTCGGTTGCATATGAGTAAGTCTTTCTGGTTAAACTGCGAGGCGAAAGTACGAGTGAAATTTTAGACAGGGGTGCTTTTTGATTGGATAAATGGTTGGAAGATGGAGTTGAGGCTTAAAGATTTGGGGATTATAGAATTGGCTATTTTCAGCCGCCTCCAGTAAGTTTGATTGCATTTCACAAAAATACTATATATTGAACAAAAAGGAGACACTCAGAGAGGTCTGATGGTCTAGACTTAGCGGTCTGATGGTCTAGACTTAGTGGTGGCTGCCGCAACTTTTGACATAGATAACCATTGTGTTATAATACAGGATTTACAAAACAATCAAGATGCTCTAGCAAAAATCACATTTGCCCTCGCCGGTGGATAGAGCAGCCTTAGTCCCTGTTTCAAGCTGTCTTCCTAATGTTGGAGATCTGGTCTGGGAAAAAGTGGCAAAGACGAATTTGGATCCTCCTACCATGCTTCGGTCCCTGTCCTTGGTCTGAAGGGCACTCGAACTGTAATTTTACCTCCACTTCCTGGATGCAAATATAACAGTTTAATTTACGTGGAACATGTCAAACTACACTATATGGCAGATTCTCAATATTATGCCTAGGACCGTTCCAAGTCTGAATCTTTTGCTCCAGCAAATTAATATATTTCCTCCTGAGTCTCTCCAAGATGTTCAAGGGGAGCTGGAGTCTTCATTTCATTTCTTACCTGTTTTGCCTTCAACGTCTGCGATGGTGGAGAATGAGTACTATTCCTCACCAGTTGACCGGACGGTTGGGGCAATTGGAAAGATATTGAACTCTATTGGAGGTAAGCAACATTGGACTGTGGGGAGTAGTCTTGCACTATGAATCAGAGTACTTGTCTTTTGTAGTATGCTTGGTGTGGAATTACCGTCTTTAGTAGTAAGTGGAGCTCTTCGATGAATGCAAGAGGATATATTAAGTAATTTTCAATCTTTCCATATACAGATTGTTGTTTGAATCGGATCAAGTTGATCTATATCATTGGTCATCTTCAAGGATTTCGTGGAAATAAGAGACTGTTTGTGGATTTGAATAAGAGTAGTTATTTTTGAAGGTGAGCAAATGGTGTTTTTCTTTGGAATAGAAGGTGCCCCCCTCAAATTTTGGTTATGGGAATTATATAGTCTCTCCTTTTTTTTCTTCTTTTTAAAATTTTCTTTGTGGATAACAGGAACTTCTGTACACTGGGACTCCGGTGGTTTCAAAACACAAGACAAGATTTCATTACTCCTTTTTCTGATGTCAAATTTATTATTACGTGAGGTGAGATCAATAGGCTTCATTCTTCTTAATAATTTATTCAGGCTGGACGACCATTTTATGGGGTTTTGAGTTTGGGAAATTTGAATATTTTATAAGGGACAGACTGTATTAAAACCGTCATGTTTATAAGAGATATAGGATTGTTAAATAAGCTAAGGGTCCAGGACTCATTTCTCTGTTCAAATTAAAACATAGGAATTGGATCATGTTCAGTTTCTCCATTTTGTGTCATTAAATCAAACGTAATGGTATAGGCTTATGTTATCATGTGTTTTCAGATTGTTCACTAGGTAGAGAAACAACTGTTTGAAGCGTGGTCTAAAGTGCTATGAGGAGTTTATTTCAATGTATCATTGTTCTATTTAAATGTAATCATGTGCAGAAGTAGTCAATGGAATTGTGATTATATACATATTCTTTTTCTTTACAGCCCTGATGAAGTCCCGGATGAGGACGAAACGCGTCAGCTGTAATTTGTGTTAAAGTTTGTGGGCAGCTGGCTGACATTGCTATATAAAGAAAACGATCTACACATCTTTGGATTCGAAGATTTTTCTTTGGGACTGAATGCATATACAAACTTGATAGTTTATCAATATTAAGTTATTTCAAATTTACGCTCCTTCTGTATTTTGATGTATACCGTACAAAATGCTCTTTGGCATTAAGATGTTTGTGCCTGACCTTGATGGTCTAGACTTAGTAGTGGCTGCCGCAACTGTTGACATAGATAACGATTGTGTTATAATACAGGATTTACAAAACAATCAAGATGCTCTAGCAAAAATCACATTTGCCCTCGCCGGTGGATAGAGCAGTCTTAGTCCCTGTTTCAAGCTGTCTTCCTAATGTTGGAGATCTGGTCTGGGAAAAAGTGGCAAAGAAGAATTTGGACCCTCCTACCATGCTTCGGTCCCTGTCCTTGGTCTGAAGGGCACTCGAACTGTAATTTTACCTCCACTTCCTGGATGCAAATATAACAGTTTAATTTATGTGGAACATGTCAAACTACACTATATGGCAGATTCTCAATATCATGCCTAGGAGCGTTACAAGTCAGAATCTTTAGCTCCAGCAAATGAATATATTTCCTCCTGAGTCTCTCCAAGATGTTCAAGGGGAGCTGGGGTCTTCATTTGATTCCTTACCTGTTTTGCCCTCAACATCTGCGATGGTGGAAAATGAGTACTCTTCCTCACCAGTTGACCGGACGGTTGCTGTCCCTGACATTGTTCTCCATTTGATTTCTAACAATGAACAACCTAAAGCGGTTACCATCTTGACCAGGATAATTTTTCTTCAGATACATCTTCTTTGTCCTCATCTGTTGCTATGCCTCAAAATCGGATTTGTGTCTTTATCCCCTGGTTGAAGAGCACATAAGCGGTCCCCCCATAGACTTAAGTTCAAAGCTGAAAGGATTTGTAAAGCGCTCTGCTACCAAGCGGTATCCTGGCGCTGAGGGATTGACAAGCGTGGGAGGGGAGACACCAGAAAAGTACTATAGAGAGAAGGCTTGGGCAAACAGATGGGTTTTGAGTGATTTACGAAAATGCAGGTATACAGTCATGGACCTGATAGAAACAGGGAGACTGTTCCAGAAACGGGGGGCCAGAATGGAGAACCTCGTGCCGCCCACTCTGGACCTTCGAAAACGAGGGACACTAAGGAGAGCCTGGGTGGACGAGCGGAGGTTCGACAAGGAAGATAGGAGGTAATCATGGAGTTGATGTAAACTTGGGCCGTGCCGGCGCGAGCCATGAAGACCATGCAGCCCATCTTGAAGAGAGTTCTCTGCAAGATGGGGAGCCAATGAAGAGACTTAAGTTGGGGGGGGTTTTGATGGAACTTGGGGAGCCGGTAAATGAGACGAGCGGCCTGATTCTGGATGGACTGAAGGCGCCGCAGTTCGTAGGCAGGCTTACACCTGGATAGTGTTATCAATGTTGTTCCTTTTCATATGTATTGGTTTCATGACTGTTTTCTTTCTTTTGATTAATGGCCACTACCTTACCTGAACGCTCAGCTGTGGAATTTGTCGATGGAGTACTGGCCCCACATACTTCCTCGCATAAAATGAAAAGAGACCAAACATTGGTTATTATCTCTGCAGTCCCGATCGCTGATGGCATTGTTTGGGACAAAGTACCCTTCGGTGTATATGATCAGATGGAGACCTTGCAAATTCAATATGTCTTTTGTATTTCTTTAGGGGTTGTCATTTTACTAGTAATGTGTTTGGATGATTGGGATGTCAGTGATGTTAATCTTTGTTTTCCGATTTACAATATTATACTGTTTTTATAGGAGGATCTGTGTTTGAATTCAGCACATTATGCAGATCTATTTTGTTACCAACATTATGGCCATCACTTTCTTCACAAATCTAGTACTAAAAAAATCCACTTTCAATTCCACACATGGGGAACATTGTCCTACACCATCTCAAATTTGTTCCATTACACAAAAAAAAAATTTACATATTTTATGGGTTACAATCTATCTGACCCAGCATCATATTTTAAATTGAATGTCCCTAGATTGAACAAATATATGCTTACACAGACTAAACTAATTTATTCCTCATCTTTTAGAGATGATCTGTCACTGAAGGGTTATGATTTTTGGAAAGACACTGTTGATTTAAAGTCTATTTGGTGCACTAAAGTTTGGCAAGTGAAAGGGAGTTAATCCTTGCAACATGCGTGTTTAATACCGTCTCAAATATTTTTACACCAGACGGTACAACAAACTACCTGCTTCGGTTTTGCCACCGCGAAAAATGTAAGTGCTCCTTCTATTCCATCTTTGGCTCAATACGAGTCATAGAGCATACACACAAATTATAGTATAGATGACTTGACTCAGATGATACATAATGGCTCTTAACTCATCGATGATAAATCAAGAGGGTTGTGTATTGTGCCCTACTAACACTGATGCTTACCATTTACATTTTTTCAAAGTTACTAATGGTTTACCCAAATTAGGCCTGATCCTCGTTATCCAAATTTGCATACCGTTACCACTTATTCTGTTGGAAAATGATGTCAACAGTGGTTGGAACAATTCACATTAGCATCTGTGAAACACCATCTTTCCCTTTTGTCTGGTGACATTGATCTTTCTGATTTACTCTTAGGTCCAAAATCCCCTTGCACTACACATTTTGTGTGTGCAGCTTATAATGAATTTTGGAAACTTTAACAAATTGAGGCAGTGTTACCTTTAGGTCACACTGATCAGGATAATTTGGATAAGGTTCTTGTTGTGGTTGATCACAACAATATAAAGTTTTCCCTCATTGACCATTATACTTTACCATTCAACATTATTCAGATTCTTCATACGTCAATTTTTAAAGTACAACAGTGAAGACAAGGATCATCTCATTGTTCTTTTTATTTTCTCAATACACTTCTTTTTCTTTTTGTCTTATTTCATTATTCATATTTATCAAAAAGTGATTTTCTTCTTTTAATCGCATTATTTCGTATGATTTATGTTAAAAACACATATATGGTAAACAATTCACAATCATAAATGCTTTTCTGTCCAAATAAGGTTGATACAAAATCGAATATAGAAAATTTCAAAACAGGTATATACAGCAAAACACCCCTGGATACCATTCAATATACAAAGTCATACATCAATCATTCCATTCCATCCAACCTCACATCAACTACACTCACACAATATATGTACACAGTAGAGTTGTATATGACAAAAGAGAGGCTCTGCCAACAATAAAATCTCAGTGCAAAGCACGAGACTACGCACTAGGTCGACGCACGTTTCGGTGGGTTTAGAGCTGAAAATACCACCTTCCTCAGGACCTTTCCAGATATAACCTTTCACTTCCCAGGGGTCCTCCTGCCAAGGGGTAAGTATTATTTCAACTAGTTTCCTTGTCATTAGATGGCATCAAAATGCCATTACGAATATCCTCCGATATCCAGAAAAAACTTGTGCCAGGTTTACAGTGGAAGTATACTTTTACTAATAGAAGTTCCTCTCATACATAATTTTGGCTGGCCGGTACATCGCACATAAACTCTTTTATAGTTCCAAATGGAATGTAGATATATATCCGCCCAATGACACGCGAACAAATAACGCGTTATTTGTTACACGTGTCATTGGGCGGCCGACACGACAACAGCGAGGAGTGTCAGAAAAGGCTATGAGTCATTTACTGGGTTATATGTGAGAACGAAAAGATATATATCTACATGCCATTTGAAACTATAAAAGAGTTTATGTTCGATGTACTGGCCAGCCAAAATTATGTATGAGAGGAACTTCTATTAGTAAAAGTATACTTCCACTGTAAACCTGGCACTTTGACAAGTTTTTTCTGGATATCGGATGATATTCGTAATGGCATTTTGATGCCATCTAACGACAAGGAAACTAGTTGAAATAATACTTACCCCTTGGCAGGAAGTCCCCTGGGAAGTGAAAGGTTATATCTGGAAAGGTCCTGAGGAAGGTGGTATTTTCAGCTCTAAACCCACCGAAACCCGCGTCGACCTAGTGCGGAGTCTCGTGCTTTGCACTGAGATTTTATTGTTTGCAGCGGCTCTCTTTTGTCATATACAACTCTACTGTGTACAGATATTGTGTGAGTGTAGTTGATGTGAGGTTGGATGGAATGGAATGATTGATGTATGACTGTGTATATTGGATGGTATCCAGGGGTGTTTTGCTGTATATACCTGTTTTGACATTTTCTATATTAGATTTTGTATCAACCTTATTTGGACAATAAAGCATTTATGGTTGTGAATTGTTTACCATATATGTGTTTTTAACATAAATCATATGAAATAATGCGATAAAAAGAAGAAAATCACTTTTTGATAAATATGAATAATGAAATAAGACAAAAAGAAAAAGACGTGTATTAAGAAAATAAAAAGAACAATGAGATGATCTTTGTCTTCACTGTTGTACTTTAAAAATTGACGTATGAAGAATCTGAATAATGTCGAATGGTAAAGTATAATGGTCAATGAGGGAAAACGTTATATTGTTGTGTTCATTTACTCCCCTCTTTTCCCTGACCTAGAATAGTTTCGAGGGGGTTCCCTTTATTCCTGCCTTTGCTCTTGTTGTGGTTGATAACAGCATAAACACACTGCTGTCTCGCATTTATACTTTAGACAATATTGTGTCATCTGTTATTGATATTGTTCAGAATGAAGCGTCTACTTTGTATTATGGGCAAAATCAGTTACGTTCTGTTATGCAATTGAGTTGGACTTTGCAGACACTAAAAAATGGGGAGTACACCATGGGATTACCTTCATGCTTCCATGCAGTTTTTACCATTTAATTTGACGGCCAAACAGATAATTATGTCTATTAAAGATGCAACTTACACTATGTTAAACATTGAGAAACTAGAACAGTTACCATTCACTGTAGCAGAATTTGATTCTGCTGTGTGGTTAATACATGGGGTTATTTCTTTGCCAATCTCACTTTTTCAATTCACAGCTTGCATGAAACATTATCATCATCATCGATAACTTAACTTCAGCCGCCAAGGACCATAAAAGTGCATAAGAAAATACATACAAACATTACAATGCAGGAATAAATAACATAGGACTTTCACAAAACAGGCACATTAGTACATACAATTACTTTACAAATAATTTTAAAAACATTTCCTATATAAAAACGAATTTAAACCATACAGAGTAGTTATCGAAATCGTATGTTTAAAATTTCCTTAAAATAGTTAAATCAACGGATCATTTCATAAGGAGATTTCGTCATTTATACCACATTGCATTTAGGAAGTGGGAAACAGCAAAAACAATAGAGGGGTGTGTATCATATTTTAGTACTCTGAAGGCCTTATAGCATTCTCTGAAACCAAGATTCCTACAAATTGGTTTCACCCAGCATCTACGTGCAACCTGGTATTTGCGGCAGAAGAAAAGGACATGAATTTCATCTTCAAGGTGGTGTTTGCACGCTGGACACTCAGTATTTTTATTTATGTCCCATTTGCTGGTAAATAACATGAGCGGCAAACTACCCATCCTGAATGCATGTACAGTTTCCTTGCCATGGCTGGATAGATCAAGTCAAGGAAATCTTCCAATTTATAATCCACTTTAACTTGGAGGAACTGTGATGTCAACCTGCCCACTGTAGAACTCATATGTAGAGAAATAAGGTTGTGGTGCCTATAGTTGTACAACAGGTTGGCCCTGGATAGTGCTGGGCAAGCTACTTCTGGTGTTACCGAAAGCTCAGGTAGGCCAATCCTACAACTGTGTTTCCTAATGTGGATTAGCCACAGGATTTCTTTTGTTCTGATTTCGGCCCACACATCCCTAAACTCATTCTTGTAGGAAGTTAATTCTGGGACCATCCACAATCTTCTCCAGAATGTAAGCGGCCTTAGCGCTGCTTCTTCCTCAATAGGGAGCAGCCCTAGGTCCAGTCGAAGTGGTACTAGGGGAGTGCTGGCAGGCAATCCCAGCAGATTCCTCATGAATGTGTGCTCTACCCCTGTGAGGCTAGTAAGCTTGTGATGCCGCCATAACTCTGCCCCATACAAGGAGGCCGCTCTAACCTGAACTTTGTAAATTTCTATGACGGGAGCACAGGCTTGTACTCAGAGCGTCTGTGCATTTTAGATATCCCTCCTGCTTTTTGAGTCATCTTAAGGGCTGCCTTTGATACCTGGGTATCCCAGTCCAGATGTTCTTCAAGGGTAATACCCAAGTACTCAAAGGTTTTTACCCGCTCCAAAGGAATACCATCCAATACTGGGTTTTGGCAGGTCTGCCTGGGTGGGTTCAAAATCATAAATTTAGTTTTTGCTAAGTTGATTTCCAACCCTCTCAGTGCACAGAAATTAGCAAAACCATCCAAGGAACGTTGCATCCCCATTGATGTCTTGGACAACAACAAAGTGTCGTCCGCGAACATCAATGTGGGTACCCGACCTGAGACTAGCCTTGGGGTATCAATATCCTTTAGGCCTAATAAATGGTCTATAGGGCCGTTTATGTATATGCTAAAGAGGGTAGGGGCCAAGACGCACCCCTGACGCACACCCTTTTTTACCGGGAAGCATGATGACAAATCTCCTTGCTTCCCGCATCTCACTTGGGCATAAGTTTCTGTGTGGAGCCTTATTAACACATCGAAAAGGTAAGATGGGATTCCTAGGTCCAGGAGCACCTTCCACAGTTTTCCCCTAGGGAACAGGTCAAATGCAGACCTGAGGTCAACGAAAATGAGGTAGAGGCTGCCCCCCTCCGCACTCACTGTTCTCCAATACAGGACCTGAAGTCTAAATAACTGGTCAGTGGTTGAAATACTTGCTCTAAAGCCGACCTTGAGAGGACTCAAGATCTCATTTTCCTCAACCCAGGCCTGGACTCTTTCCAGGATAATTCGTCCCATCAGCTTCTGGGTGTTATCTATCAGGCTGATGAGCCTATAGTTAGACGGTAGTAGGGGGCAGCCTTTTTTGTAAATGGGAACTATCTCTTCACCACGCCAAGTTTCCGGCGGGTCCATTCCCCATAAGATGGAATTAAACAGGACACAGAGATAGGGGGCCCATATTTTTGGTTGTGACCTTAAAAGGTCCCCTGGAAGCCTGTCAAGGCCAGGCGCCTTATTTGGTACTAACTTAGCAATAGCAGATTCAACTTGGGCAGGAGTAATTTCCTGTCCCCCCCCCAGTCGATACTCGTGGGGAAGGCAAGAAGTTGGAAATGCTATGGCATCCTCGCCTGAACAACCATACAGCGTTCCAAAATGGGCCTCCCATATAGTTGGTGCTATATTTGGTTCTATTGCTGCTTTACACTCCCTCCCGCCGCCACTGACTATTGCCCAAAAGGATTTCAGATCCTTGTTCTGTAGAGCAGTTCTCAGTTCCTCCCAGTTCTTGGCTTCCCAGTCCTTCTTCGCAGAGAGGATAACCCACTTATATTGCAGGCTAAGTTCTTTTATACTTAACTTATGCCTGGCCTTGATAGCTTTCAATAACTCACTTTTGCTATTACGACAAGATGAGTTTTACCACGGATGAGATGGGAAAGGTTTTTCCTTGATGCTGGCTTCCGGGTAAAATACCCCCAGCAGCTTAGCAGTCAAATGACTATGGATTTCTAGAGGCCTAACTCCCTGCCCTGCTTGGTAACCCATTTGCCCCACCTCAGCCATATCCATAAGGTGTGGAACAACCTGTTGGTATATATGTGCCAACTTTTTCGGGGAATCTTGTATGTGGGGCCATTTTACCCTCCGCCTGTTGTTGTGTAGCAAAAGAGGTGTTTGTGTTAGTGTAGGCACTACTGGATAGTTCGACAGGCCCCAACTCCCTGACTTGAGTGTCATAACTAGGGCATTGTGGTCACTGTCTTTCCGCTTGAAAATCTGGAAATCCAGGACCCTATCCCAGGACCTAGATTCGACCATAATATAGTCTATGGTCGAAGTTTGCCCTTCTCTGTTAAAAGTGGGTAGGCCAGGTCTATCCGACCTTAGTCTCCCATTGCAGGCCCTCAAAGAAAAAGAAAGAGTAAACAAATTAGTTTGGAGAACCAGCGGCGTCCATGCTCTAACGGGTGGAATCTGCGGTTCCAAGATATTCCAATACTGGTTCTCACTATCAGCCTGATTCATCATTCTCCCGTTTTGCGAGCCCCTAATAGCGATTCATACCGAATCGCTATTAAGGACTTGCAAAACGGGATTCATGTAGAAATTGCATAAAGAAATGCGATTCCTACACATTCCTGATATGCGATTAGCAAATTGCTAATCGCAAATAAGGAATAACTCCCCATTCATTCCTATGGGCCAAAAGGCCCATAGGAATGAATGGGGAGTATTCCTTATTTGCGATTAGCAATTTGCTAATCGCAAATAAGATAGCGATTTAAAGGGTGCCAGGGGTGTCCAAAGGACACCCTGTAGCACCCCTTAAATGCAAATTGAAACAGGTGTTGCGCACACACATGTCCAAAGGACATCTGTGTGTGCAACATGCAACTTAGAAAAATGCTTTTAAAAGCATTTTTCTAAGTTTTCGCTATTTACCACAAGGTTTGACCTCGCGGTAAATAGCGGGCCGAAATTGCGAATTCGCAATTTTTAAATGGATGATGAATTGCATTTAAGGAATCTCAAATAGAGATTCCTTAAATGTAATTCCTCGCAAAATAGCGAAATCGCTATTACCGATTTTTGCATTTGGGATGCTGAATCCGAAATGCAAAAATAGCGCTCGCAAAGGGCCAGATTCTCAGAATCTGGCCATTTGCGAGCCGATTTCGGCTTGATGAATCAGGCTGTATCTTCTTCATCTTCTAAACTCACATTATTAAGGGGTTCAAACTGACAGTTGAAATCACCCCCAATTATTAGGAGGATCTCTGTGTCGAGAGTCAATATGTAGTCTCAGTTTTTCAACAATTTTGGATTCTTGCCCACTCTGCTTCGGCCTTGAATAGATGTTAATTAAGGCAATTTGTTTATTTGTGGGCAGGGTTAAAAGGACACATTGTATATGCAATGAAGTTGTAGGCAATTGCTCTGCTTTTGCACCCAGGTGCATACCCACCCAGATGCTTAGACCTCCCAATGCTCTACCCCTACCCCTCTTTGTGGCCAATATATCAAATGTTGCATAGGCACTTCGTTGGTTGTTTTCTAGAGCCAATGTTTCCTGCATTAGACAGATATCATGTTTTCCTACAAACAAGGCCCAGGCCGGACACAATAATGTATTTTTAATCCTCGCCACATTCCATGAAAGAGTTTGAATGTTGCCCTTTGCCTCTCGCGATTTAGGATTCTTTTCTGCCATGCTACAACTGACTACCCCAGATGGTGATTCACCCTGGTGCCCGTCCCCCATCCATAAATTTACAGGCACTACAGTCCCCCTCTCCATTTGAGCTATAACTCTAGTCCTTTCCACCTCTTTATTCATTCTCATACTACCTACAACATCCTGCGTCACTGGAGACAGTGCACCGTCTAATACTCCAGCATAATTGCTCCTATTTCTCCGCCTGCCACTACTTTTGCTTCTGGTTGCCACCAAGCTGCTCTCATTACCCTGCAGACCAAGTTGTATAATGCAACTATCCATTTCTGCCGAACCCTGCAGGACTTCGGCAGTACCCATTTTATCAATAATGACAGGTAGGGGCAGACTGCACCTTGACCGTCAGTCTACAAGGTCCAAAATACTAAATCTGTTATTGTGGTGGAACATTGCCAGATCAGAGGAATAGTTTTGTGGTCCCATCCAGTTATCGTGCCCTGCCTGTGCGTTATAGCACAAGTTGTCCCCAGCCGCCCAGGGATGCCTTCTTGTAGCAATGTCAAATTTTGAGGTGATAGATGCAGCCGGGTAAAAATAGGTTAGAGGAAGGGATTGTATTTGTGTTGCGGAACATCCTATTGCCCAATTACAAATGTGCTCGACAGCCCTTCTATTCCTAAAGTTAATACCAACACAATAACCCTGGATATTTTTCGTCCGGGATCCTACCCTATCCACACGCAAAAAGGATTTCACCCGATACCTGGTTTGAAAGGGGCCGGTTGGATCTCAGACACTGAATACATTTGTTGTTAAGGTCATTATAAGTTTCCTTTTTCCCTTGGCTCATTACTGGGACCCCTGCAAGACAACCACATATGGTGTAGACTCTGGGGGGAGGTCTAAACATGGGAGCACACTCTTCAGTTCATCAGAGGTATTTACCGTATTCACGGGGGTAACATTTCATCCAACACCTCTATCCCCCCTGCTCCACTCTTATTGAAGTTTCTGTACCATTGCTCATAGCATTTTTCCCTAGTCGATTTTGGTGTTGGGTTTTGGATACATTTAGAGCAGATGATTCCACTGTAGCATTAGGAGCCTGCAGGGTTACAAGGTTGCAGGCTGTGTTTGTTGTCCTAGACTGCCCCTCCATATTTCCCATACCATATTCAGCCCGGGTACCACCCTCTACCTGTGCAAGAGTAAACAATGATTCAAGATGGGTGAGTCTTCCTTCTATAGAGTTCAATCTGTCATTTATGGGCAGACAGGTCTCAGTGAAAATAAGTTCCAGTTTAACCCAAAAGTCTTCTCCCAAATCAGTGGGAAACATTTCACCGATGTCTGAATTTATCGTGGGTCTATGTGGAGAAGACTGAGGTGTCTCAGGACTGGGTGTAACCCTTGATGAGTGAATGGTCTCCAGGTTCCCACATTTTTGGATTTTAGCCTTCTTGTTCTTGATTGCGGCTCCACTGCGCTTTCTTTTAACTGCAGGATCCAGTGCTGAGTGGGTGGTCCCCAATTTAGTACTAGAAGCAGACCGAGTTATCAGTCTCGGTTTCGCTACTCCTGGGATCTCATGGTTATTTAGAGGAATGGTTGAATCAATTGCGATAGTGTTCGTAGTCGCTGAGAGGCTAGACAAACTACCAGATACAATCGATGGCTGCGTGCCCTCTCCTTCTTGTTCTGTAGACACGGTGTCTGTTATCTGTAGGGGCACTGGTGACGACACCAAAGCTAGTCCACCCATTGATTACCTTTTGTCAAAAGCCGGTTCCATGGATAGCCTTTTTTCAGTCAATTCGATTTCGTGTGAAAGCAAGTTGGATGCCCTAGTTATAAATTAGTCCAGTGTGCCCACAATGGTTCCTCCAGATAAAGATTTCCTCCTCTTTTCCACCTTGGCTGTAGCCATTTCTACCTTTATGGGAATGCCACTCTACCAAGTACTCGTAAAAGCAGAAATGCAGACAGAGATCCTAATAGTCAAGCAGTTGATCACTGACCTTCTTATGTTGCGTTGATGGCAAATTAAAGAGGGTGGCCCGTCCCGTCCTCAATCGTGCTCGGACGGGCTCAGACGGGCCCGTCCTTGGCCCGGGCTTCGCCGGCTCACGCACGCGCAAGACTGGTGTGGGAGGATGATTAAAGGCACCTGAAATTATCAAGGGCGGGGCAGCAGTGTGGCTCTCAGCCCCGCTGTCTCCTGGGGCGCTTGGTCCTTCCTGCGTAATTAGCCCCTCTGCTGCCACAAACCCACAAAGTCCAACGAGCGTCTCCCGCGAAGCGGGACACGCGAGAGGTAATATGCACCTGGGTGATTCAAGGGCGGGGCGGCAGTGCGGCTCTCAGCCCCGCTTTCTCCTGGGGCGCATGGTCCTTCCTGCGCGATTATCCCCTCTGCTGCCACAAACACACACAAAGTCCAACGAGCGTCTCCCGCGAAGCGGGACACACGAGAGGTAATATGCACCTGGGTGATTCAAGGGCGGGGCGGCAGTGCGGCTATCAGCCCTGCTGTCTCCTGGGGCGCGTGGTCCTTCCTGCGCAATTAGCCCCTCTGCTGCCATAAACACACACAAAGTCCAACGAGCGTCTCCCGCAAAGCGGGAGACGCGAGAGGTAATATGCACCTGGGTGATTCACGGGCGGGGCGGCAGTGAGGCTCTCAGCCCCGCTGTCTCCTGAGGCACGTGGTCCTTCCTGCGTGATTAGCCCCTCTGCTGCCACAAACACACACAAAGTCCAACGAGCGTCTCCCCAGATAATTATGTCTATTAAAGATGCAACTTACACTATGTTAAACATAGAGAAACTAGAACAGTTACCATTCACTTTAGCAGAATTTGATTCTGCTGTGTGGTTAATACATGGGGTTATTTCTTTGCCAATCTCACTTTTTCAATACACAGCTTGCATGAAACATTATCCTGTTGATAGCTATGAGCCCCTCTGGAGTAGTTTCATACAATAATTGTGGGCATTGCCATTCACTTTCCATTGTCAGTGTGCAGAGAAAGAAGTTTTCCTTACAGGGGAGGATTGTGACTCTACTGTCGCACCCAATTTAGCTTCTTTTTTAAAAGGTACACCAGTCCCTCCTATTATTCTAACTCTCACTTTGCTTTCTAATGACAGTTATCTCATTCTCAACAATCAGAACTGCTGTGGATTACAGGCAGGCATCCCATACAGGAGTGTAGATAGTTCACTGTGGCCTTCCATTCCGACTTTGAAAACAGATTTCTATGAACTAAGCAGACTCATATTGCTGTTATTTCAGCAAGTGGCTCTCAAGTCACCTCGTGAAACCTTCAAATTGCAGGTGGCACGAACATCTAGTGAAATAGAATATTCAATAAACATGAATCTCCCCCCTACACTTTGAGGAATTAATTAATCACATTTTTAATGTGTCTGATATGGCAGGACTCACAAACGTTTTTAAAGTTGTGAGACCTGGCCTTGTTACATCGTTTCAGACAATATTTGGAGTAATACCTGCTTTTATTCATTCTATTTTTTCCAGTGTATTTGGAGGGTTTCCCCTGCTGCTCCTCCTGGTTTGTGGCATGCTGGTACTTCTTTTGCTGTTCCGCAATGGATGCTCGATCTGTGGTACTGCCCAGTCAGGCACAGTTGCACCTGTTCCGTGATCGAATGCAACAGCTTTTTGGCTTAATGCCATTGAGAGCTCTTGATATCGGCTAACATTATGTAATGCCTACTTCTCCTGTGTACAACCGGTGTTTAATTTCGTCCGGTGCCCTTTTCAAATGGCTCTGGACGTCTGCCTCTCCACAACTTCACCCATTGTCCTGGATTATGATCTGTTGGTGGGTCCATTGAGGTCCCATAGGCAGGGTTATTCTATGGGGATGCAGCTTGGATGCGATTCTTTACTGGGGCTGATGTGAGTACCTGTGCTTCTTGGATCAGAGTTTCATCAAGACTGACACAGGTTGCCCTGGTACGCTCCTTGTGGCTTCCGAATATGAGGAGCACGTCTGTTCCATTGAACTGCTTTATTGGATGGCATCCCTTTTTAATATCGACGGTTTTGATGCAGTTATGGAGCTCATGGCATTCCACTTGTCACTCGAAGTTTTTGGCCCGGAGCATACGCTGTAATTGGATATAATTTTTGGAGTACTACATATCTATTTGACATTCCATCATGGTCCTTCTTTGCCATCTTGGATCATACTTGTCACCTGCTGGTTTTGGCTCTGCTTTCCTGTGGCTTCTATATTAGTCCAGGGCTGATGTCCCGACCAAGGGGAGAATGTCACATGGCCCATGGGGGCATTGTCACCTTCCCTAAGTTAGCATGAGCACGCTACATGAGCTTATTTTGCAAAAGCTTATTTTGCTACTTTCACGTGAGAACTCGCTGTTATGTACACACGTTTCATGTTCCTGGGATTTAGTCTGAACATTGTGAACAAGGTTGAAAATCCATTCCCCTTGTTATTCTGTTCTGGTCAGGCCCTGCACCCAGACAAAACATACAGATGCAGCTGTTGTTTGGGAATACACACCTTGGTCTTATTGAAATACACGTATACGTAGCACACACTTGGAGAGGGACCTTTCCAGGGAGAAGAGCATGACAGCACCTATGATGTAGAACTATCGTCTATAGATTGAGGTATGGGGTCTGCAGATAACACCCAGAGATGATCTTATATATAATCATGCTGCATCTGTGCAATGGGAGGGAGGCTAAGCTATTCTTTCTCTCACTATGACAGCTCCTTTTATGATCAACGGATTACTTGCTATGCTGACCGTATTTGTGTTATGCATTTTTCCGCTTATTGTGGCACGTATACTGCACATTAGAGAACGATAGTTGAAATAAATATTTCAAACTTGTTCTGTCTCTGTCAGATCCTATTGCGGACAAGTACAAGAGTGTGAGTGAAAGGGTGTACCTTGTAACCGCGATCCCTGAGAGAGTCAGGAGTGTTGTGTTCTGGGTGTCTAATCAATTGTTCCTCTGTAAGTGAGTAGGAGGGCAAGTGAGACACTATAACTAGTCGGTCCTGGGCTCATGGGTACTAAGGTGGTAGGATGACTCAGTCCCTATATACTAAGGTCCCATATTCCTACGCATAGTTCTGTGTTTCCACAGAATCCCTGCAACAGTCCTGTTTGGACACTCCGGCAGTGCCAGGAGAGGCTGGGCATGCTCTCCATGGGGCTGTGCAACACAGCCCAATGGAGGACATGCCAAGTGTGCTTGACTGTTTGGCCGGCCCAAGAGGGTCGGCCAAACCATAATGCTCACTTAGAGGTGTGCAAACCACTCCTCACCCTGCTTTGCGTCACAGAGCCCAGCCCTACCCCCACCTGGCTATGAGCTCCACATAGAAATATAAAATGATAATATCGTTAGGTTATTATCATTTTCTTATGTGCACTGCTGAATTAGCAGGGGGGCAGCGCTCCTCTACCTTAGCGGAGGAGCCGCCACTGCTGTGCGGTCCTAAACGGGCCACACCCCATAGACTTTATTTAAACAATTGACCTTTCATTGGTGGAATTCTTTTTCTTCTTGTACATGGCGACTACAAACATTAAGCAGTATATTACACATTTCCTGTCGTAGGATGCGCACCTGTTCCACACGAAAACAAATGCTCCTACCAATCCACCAAAACTCACATTAATTTACAGTGTCCCTTACCTGAAACAGAAGACACGAGATTGCCTCCTACTCAGAGCAGGAACGCAACCCTTCTAATTGAAAAATATAAAGATTAAAATTTGTCCCCTAAAATATATTGGTGAGAGGGTAATATCATGACTAAATAACATTTTTACAAACTGTTAATTCAGAGTATACATCACAGTATGCTGCTGCAGGTGTGCAAGCCATTTTTTGCCCGAGTGCGCCACTTCAGCGTACTGTCTCGGGTTCCTATATTTGTGAGGGTTATAATTAATACTAAGTGTTCCCAATTTTTACACATAATATGCATACATTTTTGAAATTACACATATTTCATAAAATGTATTTCACTGGTATTGGGTAACTAATCTGCGAGGGTATACCAAGCACCAAAAAGCCATGTGTACACCTGCAGGAGACAAGTGTGAGGATAAGTTGACTGGTTTGAGAACATTATGTCTTGTTCAAGGGGAAAATGTGTTCAAGGAGAGTGGACAATCTTGGGAAATGTTGTGGTACATAAAATGGTGAAAGATTAAAATTTTTTGTGGACAGTGAAATTCGAGAATTATGTGAGAATGCTCCAACATGAAAAACATTTTGAACATGCCAAATTAATTTGCAGAAAGCATAAAGGACAGTGCATGTTTATAAAATACCTACAAATGCTCTTGTGCTGTAACTGCTATATATTTTAATATTTTTAAAATGTCGTAATGTCATTTTTTTCTTAGGCAAAATCAAACCGGCGGAGCCTGCTAATAAAACTTCAAAATGGCACCAGATGTTATGAGCAGCAAGAATGGATGGATAAACCAAAAGAAAAGAAGAAATTATTTTCATATTTTTTTCTGCAGGGTTAAGTTAAAACTGAAAGACAGCATTTTTAGAATCCAACCAATTTTTTTTTAAATCATTTAACCACTTTCTCTAACAGGCCAGTCACTGCAGAAAAAAGCTTTAAAATACAACGTTTCTTTTTAGGTTTCGTCCAGCTGCATATTGGGGTTAAACATTGGGGCGGCTGGTGGATTTTTAAAGTGGTCAGGCGAAAAAAGCTGTACCCTAATACAATGAGCGAGCGAGAGAACCGAGCCTGCCCGAACTGCAATAGGAGGGTGTGGAGGGGGTTCTCCCCACCGAAGAAAATTTTGGAAAAAAACGTATTTAAATGGTGGGTTTTACACACATATTTACTGAAAATTGTTGAAAAAAGGGATCCATATATAGCATTTTAAAACTATACAACATACACACACAGTGTGTGAGGCCTGTCATTTCTACCATGTGTACATACACACACACACAGTGTATGTTGTATATGGAGGCATGGTAGAAACAAAAGACCAGGGACCCTCGTTTAAATTAAAACGAGTGTCCCTGGCCTTTCATTTCTACCATGCGCCCACATACAACATACACACACACACACAAACAGGGCTTTAAGTGGGCCAGGTCCTGCCGGTACTCAGATACAGCAGTTCCTTAAAAGCAGGTGCCGAGGTGGGTCCCTATGGGACTCTCTTTTTTTGACCCTCAGGGTGGGGGAAAAAAACGAAACTCTGCAATAGTAGCAATGGTCACTGCATTTGATGTGACTAGAAAGAGGCTCTTTTTTCTATTTTATATGGCACAAACTTAGAGCGCTTTACATGAACACCCGTTACATTACACAAGCACATAATCAATTTTTTGAATCACCGGATGTTGAGCTGAAGTCAGACTCGAACCTGCTTTGGGACACACCTGTAGGTGGGGGGGGGAAGCACTGACACAGACACCAACTTAGTGTGTTAAAGGCCGCTTTATTTGGAATCAGGTACACCTACACAAACAAACCCCACCTGGCCTGTGCCGAACAAAACTAGTACTCTCTAAATAATAACCGCCTAACAGCCCCCCTCCACCCCCACCCCTAATTGTATCCCCAACATTGCAACAAAGTGTCCACATCCGCTCAGCAACCTACCCCCAACTGCAAATGACCTTAGTGACCTTCCTGACCTCCGCTCCCCAACTGCCCCTACAGCCCCAGGCCTCCTGTGAATCCCCCCTTTTCTCATAGGGAAACGCCACCCATCCTGGCACCTGTTCCAGCGACAACCACTCTTGTACCCTAACTCAGGTGCACCCTCAACCAACAAAGCCCCTCGCAACCCCCCAGAGGCCCACCCTGGCCAAATCCACCCCACGGGACACAGGGAGGGAGGGAGGGACAACAATTCACCGAAGAACACCCCCGGCTGCCGTGTCACTGCACCTGAAATGGGGCCGGACCCAACAAAATGGCCGTATTTATCGAGGCCAGCCCAAAAACCGCCCAAAAGAGCCCAACCAGCCCAAGCAGCCCAAGCTACGGGTGCCTGCCGAGTTCACCTATCCCCCCCCCCCTACTGCCCCAAAAATCCCCGGGTGTGCAAGCCTCCCTTTGGTCGGCTGCCCCCCCAAATCCCCCTTGGGGCACACCTGTAGGTGGGGGGGGAAGCACTGACACAGACACCAACTTAGTGTGTTAAAGGCCGCTTTATTTGGAATCAGGTGCACCTACACAAACAGACCCCACCTGGCCTGTGCCGAACAAAACTAGTACTCTCTAAATAATGACCGCCTAACAGCCCCCCTCCACCCCCACCCCTAATTGTATCCCCAACATTGCAACAAAGTGTCCACATCCGCTCAGCAACCTACCCCCAACTGCAAATGACCTTAGTGACCTTCCTGACCTCCGCTCCCCAACTGCCCCTACAGCCCCAGGCCTCCTGTGAATCCCCCCTTTTCTCATAGGGAAACGCCACTCGGAAGTCGTTTACGACTTCCGACCCCCCCCTTAGGACTCCTGCCTCCTAGGATACCTGAGTACCCCCAGCGCTCTATCCAGTGCCTCCTTCAACTGCACTATGTACAGTTCCATGCCATATCTAGAAAGGTGTACCCCATCCTCCCTGAAAAAATACACCGCTCCATATCGCAAGTCAGGATGAACCATTCTCCCCACCCCTTCCTTGGCACAGAAATCCCCCATCACCCGATTAATCTTCCGCCGGGCCCTGTCTATCGCGCCCGGGCGCTCAGCTCCCCTCCACACCCGCCTGGGATCAATTCGGACCAGATCACATGGCACCCCGCCCAACGCTGCTTGATCTCCCTCAGGTCCCTCATCATCTGTTTTACCACCGCCAGTCCCTTGCACTGCACCAAGTCATTCTCCCCTAAATGAATCACTACCACATCCGGACACACTCCTGCTTTTACCACCGTATTCAACATAGGCAACAACTCATGCCACCGCATACCCCCTTTGCCCCTCCAGTGACACCTATACAGTCCAGTATCCAATCCCAAATTCAATGCACGATGCTTGTCCCACTCCGCTTGCTCAGCCCGCTTGACAAATGAGTGGCCCACCAAATACAAATTCAAAACTGCCACCTCCGGCCCCGCCACAGCACCTGCAAAGAAACACATATCAGGCTTCGAAATCACAAAGACGTCACCCCTTCTACCTCCCGCAGCCGCACGTACGTCCGGTAACAATCCGACTTCCACCGTCCCAGCCTCTGTATCTCCTCCTTCCCCCAACCCCTACGCGCCGCCTCCGTTGCCGCCCCGATCCTGAAGGAGTGGGTCCCAAAAGCCAAAGGGTCCTCGCCCAAGCCCCGCAGTGCGCGCTGCAGAACCCACAACGCCTGCGCCACCGACACTCTGCCCCCACTACTCCGGCCAAAAACCTGCCCCGCTTCCCGGCTCCGGATCGCCATCAGCCGCCTACCCCACGCCGCGGGACAAACTCTCTCCTGCACCCCCGGGCCCAAGACCACCCATGTTCCAACCCCCCTCTGGTCAGTTTTGGAATGCCGCAGCCGCACCGCCACTTCCCGAGCGCGCAGGTCCACGTCCTCCCACCCCACTCCTGGCGCCCCCTTCGTCCCCAACAATTCAGACACTCGAAAAGCCCCATAAAAAAGCCAGGACATTAACGTGGAGAAACGCACCACCTCGCCCTCATCTCTGCACACCTCCGGCAGCGCGCCAATGAGTTTTCCCAACAACGCCACCATGACCGGACACCGCAAGCGAACCGCCGCGCCCCTCTCTCTCGACCAACCCTCCAGCAGCCGGGCCCCCAGCTCCCCCGCCGACGGGACGTAGCCCCACACAGCTTACCCATGAACGCAACAGCTGACAACTTGCCCGCGATGGTGACCCGCGACAAACCCTTCTCCATGAGCCCCAACATGTAACGCACCACCTGCTCCTCGCGCTGCCACCGGTCCCCTCGCCTTACCGCGCCAGACCGCAAGAATTCCTCCCAGGATTGCTCGTAAGATCTCCACGTTGACGCTGCTACGGATCTCTTCACCAGCTGGAAGACCCGGGCTCGCCCACCGACCACATCTCTCCCGGCACCGGCGTCCTGACCTCCTCCGCCGCCGTGGCTAGCCCATGGAACCTCTCCCACTGCGAACGAGACAAAGCATCCGCAATGTCATTGTCCACACCCGGTACGTGCCGTGCCTGAAAGAGGATGTCATTCTCCAAGCAGCGCAACACAAACACCCTCATCAATTTCAACACTTGCGGGTCTCTGGCCGACTGCCTATTCACCACCTGCACGACCGCCATGTTGTCCACTCGAAACAACACGCGCTTGTGAGCCAGCTCCCCGGCCCACACCGTGACCGCCACCACCAACGGGAACAATTCCAAAAACGCAATGCTCCGGCCGCCAGCCTGCCAGTGTGCTGGCCACTGCTCCGCGCACCACCGACCATCCCAGTAGAGACCGAAACCTCCAACACCCGCCGCGTCCGAGTACATGGTGACATCCCACTCCCAATCTTCCGCCGGCGCCATGGGCACTCCGTTGAAACGCTCCAAAAACGCCTGCCACATGCGCAGGTCCTCCTTCACTCCCGCCGACAATCTCACATGGTGGTGAGGCAAAGACAACCCGGACAACCCCAGTCCCAACCGCCTGCAAAAAGTCCGTCCCGCCCGCACCACGCGACAAGCAAAGTTCAAGTGCCCCAACAGCACCTGCACCTCCCGCACCACCACCTTCCTGCATGCCAGCATGTCAGCCACCAGCCCTAACATAGCTGATTTCTTATCGTCCGGTAGGCGTGCTTCCATGGCGACCGAGTCGAGCTCGATACCGAGAAAGGACAACACCGTACTGGGACCGTATGTTTTCTCCGGCGCCAGGGGAACACCAAAGTCCTCCATCAACCCGGCCAAACCGTCCAGCTGCCGCTGGCAGTCCGTCGCGCCGGATCGCCCCACCAGGAAAAAGTCATCCAGGTAGTGCGTCACTGACTCCGAGTCTGTGCGCCTGGAAAAAACCCACTGCAGGAACGAACTGAAACGCTCAAAGAGCGAGCACGAGATGGAACATCCCATCGGCAGTGCCTTGTCCACAAAAATGAGCCTTTCAAATTGAATCCCCAGCAGCTGGTGATCTGCCGGATGGACCGGGAGAAGCCGAAAGGCCGACTTGACGTCGCATTTTGCCATCAATGCGCCCTTCCCCGCCGCCGTGATGAGCCTCCGCGCCACGTCCACCGACGAGTAAGTCACCGACGCCAAGTCCGCCGAGATGTACGCGTTCACCGACTCCCCCTCCGGCCATGACAGATGTTGTATCAGCCGGAACTGCCCTTCCTCCCTCTTGGGCACCACCCCAATGGGGGAGATGATCAAGTCAGGCATCGGCGGCTCCGTGAACGGGCCCGCCATCCTCCCTTCCTTAACCTCCTTGAACAACTTCTCCCGCACGATACCTTTGTGTGCATTCACCGACTTCAGATTGTCCGCCCAGCGGGCAATCCGGGGGCCCTCATAGCCCAGGCGGAACCCCTCCCGAAAACCCTGACGCAGAACTGCAGCATCCTCCGCCCGCGTATACGCCGCCAACCAGGGTTCCATCCTCTCCAGCCTAACCGGCGTACGAGCCTTTGCCCAAAGCTCCTGCTCCCCCCCCTCGCACCCCACCCCTCTGCCCCCCCCCTCCCTGGGGACCTCCATGCCCCTGCTGTTGGCCCGGCTGTCCAACGAGCCCCCAGCACTGCTGCGCCGGGTGCCGCTTTCCGCAATTCGAGCACTCATGCCTAAAACGGCAAGTTGCCCGCCCGCACGACCCTTTATTGAAATCCCAACAGGCCCCAACCGCGGCCTGTCCGGTGGACTCACCCCGCCCCACCCCCCGGGTGGGGCGCGCGGCAAAGGGGGGCGGTCCCACTGGCAAACCACTGGCCGTGTAAATGGTGTGGCCGAATTTGGCCCCGCCCATCGTCTGCTGGTACAAATCCGCATCCAGCTCCCCCCACAACGCCTCCGGATCCGCCGCCATGCGCGCCCGAAACTCCTCGTCATAGTGCGACCACGCGAACCCGCCGTACGTCACCTGGGCCCTCCGCACCACATCCATGTATTTCATGAGCGCCACGGATCGGTCAGGAAACTTCTCGCAGTAAACACTTGCGTAGATAAGGAAAGCCGCCGACCAATTGTCCAGTGTCAACGGCACTTTCGGATGCCTGGCCAACTCCTGTTCCTCTTCCTTCGACCCCTCCTTAGACGTCAACTCCCGGTGGAGAAGCTTCAGAATGTCGATGTACTCCCCCTTCCAAATTTTCTCCTTCGTAGCCAACGACAGGTGCGCTCCCAGTGGCTTCGTAATACCCATATATGGTAACTTACGCACCGGCACCACGCAGCTTTCCTTCCCACTCGCCGCCTCCTTCCCGGCGACCGCGCCCGACCCCTCTCGCGCGCCGGCGACCGCGCCCGACCCCTCTCGCGCGCCGGCGACCGCGTCCGACCCCTCTCGCGCGCCAGCCACCCCGTCCGCCGCGCCATCCGTGCCCACTCCGGTGTCCCGCACGTACCGTCCCCGCACCAGCCTCCAACCCTCCGCCCCCTCCCCCCCAGTCCCCACTGAGACCTGCACACATCGCCGCTTGCCACTCCCCGCCCCGTCTCCCATCTTACCTGGCGTCAAGGTCGGCGTCCGAACCGGATCCCGCCGCCTAACCAGTTGAGCTGAGGGGGCCGTCACTCTCGGCACTTCCTGCCTCGCTGGCACCTGTAAAATACTGGCAACAACATTACTCTCCCCCCTGTCCTCCCAGATCTCCCCTTCCTCCGCGGACTCCTCCTCCGCCACTTCAACACAGTCCCGACCCCCCCCTGGGGGGTCCACCCTGCTCAAGCCCGCTCTCTCCCGACACACTCTCATCAATTCACCCAAATCCACACTCCCGCGCCGTTCCACTCCACTAACACCTGGTTCAACAATTTGTGCATCCATAACCACTCCCCCGCCCCCGGCGGCCGTAACAACCCTTCGGGGGGGGCCGGCGGGGCTGACCCCCGCCGCCATCCACCACGCTCCAGTGACAGGTCCCTCATTGGAGCGCGGCCGCCCGCACTAGACAGAGCCGGCCCATCCTCTCGGTGGAGTAGAGCCGCATGCTGCTCACCCGAGCGCCTCGCAAGCAGCTCCTGCCAAGGAAAAAAGGTGGAGTCCAGCATACCGGGGTGAAAAAACCTGCCATCCCCTCCCCACTCACCCCCCCCACGCTCCCACCCCAATGGCGCCCCCCGTCCCCACCCCGCCGAGTGACCGCCGCGGCGCGAGGGAACCCCTCCGCTCCCCATGCCCCACCCACTCACACCGCCCCAGCCCCCCGGGCCACCCCACCCGGCTGACCCCCAACTGGGCCCCACACCCCCTCCATGCCCCCCGTCCCAGCCCCCCGCCGAGCCCCACACCCCCCCCCCACACCCCACCCCTCCATCTCCCCCATACCACCCTACCTCCCTCGGCCCCCCCCACCCCCCACGTGCCCCCGCCCCTTCCGCTCTCCATGCCCCCCCTCCCCCTGGCCCCCAGCCCCCCCCTCCCCCGCCCTGGGGACGGCACTCTCTCCTGGCCCCCCACGCCCCCACCCCCCTCCGACCCCGATGAGCTCCAATCTAGTTCTGTGTCCGCCCCACCACCCATCTCCTCAACCTCAGTCTCCTCAATTAACTCAGGGGACCCCGCCCCCCCGCTCCCTCACCCCCTCCCCCTTGACCCCCTCCTTGCACTCCCTGGTTCGACCCCTCCCAGCACTCTCCTCCCCCGACCCCCCCGCCCCCCCAGCAGCTGACCCCGCCGGCACCGCAGATACCCCCTCCCCCCCTCGGCCTCCCACCCCCTCGTCACAGTCCGTGGCCGCCCGCCCCCCCTCCACCCCCTCCACCCCCTCCGCCACCGGAGCCTGTCCTCCCCCCCCTTCCACAAACTCCAGGGCCTTTTTCTGCGCGCCTCGCTGGCCGGCCTTCTTAGCGCCTTTTCCCCCCGCCTTCCGCGGCACCGCCGCACCACGCTGCTTCGCGGCCTTCGCGCCGCCGCCCCCCGCCCCGCCCCCCCTCTGCTCCACCTGAGCCGGCCGCGGTCGCGACCGCGGCGGCTCGCAGGCCCACACGGCCGCCGCGGCGCCGTTGGCAGCGCGCCGCGGCGGTGGCCTTACCTGAAAGTCCAGCCGCAGGACATCTAGCCGGCCCGCCTCCCCCAACAGCCGCAACGCCTCCGCTACTCTGGGGTCCCGCTCCGCAATCCTCGACCACCGCCTCAGACAATATCTACCGTGACCACCGACGCTCCACACCGCACCCGCTCACGCCGCCTGACACCACGCTCCCGCTCCGACAACAATTCACCGAAGAACACCCCCGGCTGCCGTGTCACTGCACCTGAAATGGACAACAATTCACCGAAGAACACCCCCGGCTGCCGTGTCACTGCACCTGAAATGGTGCCGGACCCAACAAAATGGCCGTATTTATCGAGGCCAGCCCAAAAACCGCCCAAAAGAGCCCAACCAGCCCAAGCAGCCCAAGCTACGGGTGCCTGCCGAGTTCACCTATCCCCCTCCCCCCCTACTGCCCCAAAAATCCCCGGGTGTGCAAGCCTCCCTTTGGTTGGTGCCCCCCCAAATCCCCCTTCTCAGCTCGGAAGGTCTGCCATTCTCGCTCCCAATAACTGCAGCATTTTCATTATTATATACAATGAAAACATAGGTGGTTCTGGCGTGTGTGTGTGTTTCTTTTGTATATAGAGGGAGACATGGTAGAAAAGAGAGGCCGCGCATTTCATGATTTCATTTAAATCATGAAATGCACGGCCTTTGATATCTACCATGCCTCCATATACAACAGAAACACACGCTGTGTGTCTATGTAGCATGGGCGCATGATAGAAACAAAAGGCCACAGGAGTGTCCCTGGCCTTTCATTTCTACAAATTCATTTTTTTTTTAATCACCGGTTGTTGAGACCACGTCAGGCTCGAACCTGCTTTCTCAGCTCGGAAGTATGCAGTGCCATCCTCGTTCTCAAAACCTGCAGCATTTTCATTATTATATACAATGAAAACATAGGTGGTTCTGAACCACCTATCTTTTCATCGTATATAATAATGAAAATGCTGCAGTTTGTTCTATTTATCTTATGCAACTTACAACCATTGACAAAGCCAATAGTCCTGGCTGATTGTAGGCGTAATGTCACTTGTTTTATATATCTGGAGGCAATGACAGAAGGAGCACAATTCCAGTGGGGCAGCACACTATGCTAAGTACAGATTTTTAGCTTAACAGTGTTAATCCGCACTCATAATTTCAGTGAATGCCCCTACGACAGTAGTTCAATAATATATCCTCCTCCCATTTTCCTTGTCAACCCACAGCAGTGAACAGAAGAAAAAGCAAACACATCAAGCCGCATCCTGTAAATGTTTGCCCGTATCAAGTTGAATGACTGTTTGCAGCTCCCCAATGTTAATGGCACACAGAGTGTGCCAAGTGTAGGCCTTACAGGAAGTCAGACATCACATGTAACCTCTGCTGTGCCTCCGGTGCAGAAAAGTATTATTTCCTGTTCAGTGGGGTTGGGGATAAAAAGAGAGTCACTGGTCTGGACTGCGAGGCTGAGAGTTCACGTTAAATAAGGATATGCGGTTTAAGAATTAATGTGTTGAACGTGATTAGTCTATTTTTAACGAACCAATTAATACCGCTACATATGCATCAGTCATGGAAGTGAGATAATCCCGCACAGTACAATAGTCATTTCCCTGTCAGACTCTAATAACTAGGGGGAAGTGTGGCTCACTGGTTAGAGCAGGCAGACCCTGAAGCAGAGGTCAGACCCGGGACCAGGGTTCAATTCCCGACACGGCAAGGTCTCGAGCTCAAACGTCCACGGACTCGATAATTCTCGCTTCGGTGCCTGACCTAATCATGGGTTCACACTCTGCAACTCTGGGCATTAAGCTTGCTTAATCTCCACAACGGCCCCCCGCGGCGGGATGCCTGGCTTTCACCTTGGGGATGCCCTGTAGGGGCTATCTCACAGGGAAAAGCCAGGACGGGTTCCCAAGGCAAAGCGCTTAGAGACCCCTGGGTTATAAGCGCTATATAAATCCAAACAAACAAACAAAGGGGCAGATTTATGTTGGTAATGCGCCACGTTTGTGTCATGCAACTGCGGCGTAAACGTGGCGCATCCCTTGTGACGCATCTAGGCAGATGCGTCACGTTGTAAAGACATGCGCCACTTGTGGGCGTTCCGGCGTAGGGTGGGCGTTCCGGGGCAGGTGCGCCTCGCAAAAGTGGCTGAGTGAAATCTATAAGATTTCACTCAGTCACTTTCAGGCCAATGCTGCATCAAAACCCTGCGCCTGCTTGAAGCAGGCGTAGGTCTTGACTCAGCATTGGTCAGATAGGGCACCCCCGAGCCTTGCTGGAGCTCCGTCGCGCTTGCGACGCAACTCCAGCAATGCGCCACCTTTACGGCACAGATGCCTGACGCATCTGTGCCGTTTTTGCCCCATGGTGCGCCGCATTGTAAATGCGGCGCACCATGGGTGGCGGAGCAGCGGCGCAAAATAACTGGCGCATCCCTGGGGATGCGCCAGTTATCATAAATCTGCCCCTTATAGCCTACGCACCTGAAAGAATATCTCTTATTGTCAGTACCAGCCGCCACTCTTAAAGCAGATCACTGCAAACTAATGCAAGCGCTGCTCGTATACCAGAAGCAGGCTGAGCAGACATTCTACACCACTCGCAGTGACGATGAGCAAACACAATGTGACATCTTATACAGCAGAAGTCACATCACTTGCAGAAGCTATAACCGATTAACCAGCGGAAGACAACACCTTTCATAAAGCGCACCATCTGCAGAGCAAAGCAGTGTAAAGCACTATAGTACTGCATTAACAACGTGAGATGACAAATATGACTATTCATCATGTACTATTGTAGTGAAATGACAGAGTATGGAACTACATCCCTGTATCTACCAGGGCTGCAACTACCTTGCTGTCATTTAAGAAAGAGCTGAAGACACCCCTTTTTTAGAACAATACACCATAATGAACTAACAGCCCACAATTGGTGTTAGAAAACAGCTACCCCCCAATTACACCAGGTCTTTCTCTCTGCCTTAGATATCTTGAACAGCATAAGTTCATGGGCTCATTGTATGTTCTTTAGCACCAGTGTCAGGTGGTACCAACATACCCTCAGCTAATCTGTGCTGTTTATAATGTCTCCGATTACCAGTGTGAGATAGGCTACCGTGCACCTGGCACCATTAATTAATTGTAATGTCTCATTATTGCCATGGTGGAATGCCGTTTCTAGCGACCCCCCAAGTTTTTTCATCCCACTTAAAGCCCTGCACACACACACACACGTGTATTTCTTTTGTATATGGAGGGAGGCATGGCAGAAACGAAAGGCAGAGCATTTCATTATTTAATTGAAACCATAAAATGCGCAGCCTTTTGTTTTTATCATGCCTCCCTCCATATACAACAGAAACACACGCTGTGTGTCTATTTTGCTTGGGCGCATGGTAGAAAGAAACAAAAGGCTAGGGAAACTCATTTCAATTAAAATGAGAGTCCCTGGCCTTTCGTTTCTACCATGCGTCCATATACAACATACACAAACAGCGTGTGTATGTGTATTCTGTATATGGAGAGGCATTTTAGAAACGAAAGGCCAGAGAGACACGGGGGCATATTATCAAGGGGGTTTATCTCCGCTTTTTTGGCTTTAAAAGCCAAGAAAGCGGAGATAAAATTATCTCCCTATTACCAAGCTGCCGCTAACACCAGTTAGTGACAGCTAATAGGAGATTGCGACCATCTTGGGCCCCGCTTTGCATGTCAGTGATATTTATCACTAATGACATGCAAAGTGGGCGTGCCAAGATGTTAGCGACTGGAAACAGTCGCTAACATCGCTATCTCCTATTACCAACTTTTGGAGATATTCGCGCTAAGCGCGAATATCTCCAAAAGCTAACACCTGCCCTGAGCAGTTCTTAGCCATGTTATCCAATGGGAGGTGGATAACATGGCTAAGAGCATTTGCTCGATAATGCATGAATATCGCTGACTTTTCAGCGATATTCATGCATTGCGGCCGTTTTTTATCGCATTTGCGATAAACCTGGCTAATAGCAAGGTTTATCTGCGATACAAATCGCCGATGTGCGGTGATAATTTTTGTCTCTAAACAAGTTAGAGACAAAAATTATCGCTCGTTGTTGGTAATATGCCCCACTATTTTTAAATAAATTACCTTCACCGCTCACCGATAAAGACAGAGCAGGTGCGAGTAAAAGCCTTGGAGAGAGCTCGGTCGTCTTAATTTAAAATGGCCAAGCACTCTCCAAGCCTTTTATTCAAAACAGTCAGTTTTTGATAGTTCCAAGTCCAAATAATAAAATCTACAAAACTCATCCATTGAATGTTCTCGTGTGGGGCCTGGGCTCGCGGGGCTCCTTGTGACTGGATTCGATTGCCATACTCAGGAGTGCAGCAGACAGCGTGGAAACGGTGGAACGAACAGAACTCCCTGGAAGGAACAGGAAAATTCTGGAATTGGACTCCTCCAGCCCACCAATCATTTTCCTAATAAGCAACGGTTGCTGTGTCTCGTGGGAGAGGCACATGCCACTGACACCCCCACTCCAAAACTTTCAAAACTGGACTGCCCTGCCCCCAGCCATTGAAATGAATGTGTTATATTCCTTGCATTTCTCTTTTAAGATGCTTTATTGTATTTCCCTTTTAATATATGCCCTTTAGTTCTGTGCACATGCACCTTCTGTAAATTCCATTTAGAATTGTTATTATGTGAAAGCTAACACTGGCAGATACCTGCTGGGAACAGAAGAAATGAGTACTGTGCTGTCCTTATTAAACCAGTACCAACTATAACCTGGATTTATTGGATTATTTATTACAAATTGGCGACGAGGATGGGATGAGAAATAAGTTTGACCTCTGGCCACTTAGAATGATAATCAACTACTACAATGGCAAATCACGCAAAAGTCGGCCATTTTGAGTTGGCATAGCAACGCTAACACGGAGAAAAGCTCCGTGTCTTCAATTCACCGCGGACAACAAATCGAGCGCTACAAGTACTGCAAACTCTTCATTACTGGGTGATTTATTTTAATTGACATAACGACACTGTCACAAAAGGAAGCTTAATGTTTTCGTTTCACCGCAGATGACATTACTGGGTGATTTATTATGAATTGACATAGCGACACTGTCACAAAAGGAAGCTAGATGTTTTCAATTCACCGCTGATAACAAATCAAATCCACTATTTCCACAAGTTATTCAGAGCTGGGTGAATTGAACTGTAATATTTAAATAGCGTATTTTAACTGTTTTTATTTCATTTTCTCTTAGATTCTTATAATAAGTAGTGAAACATTATTCAATGTGATTTTGATTACACATTACACATTATACATATTGTAAAAGTTGTGTACATCACAACATTTATACATAACTATGCAATTCGATCCACCTACAAAATTTTTGCAAAGCAAAGGGGATCCACCCATTCCTTGGAACAGGTGGAAAGAGGAATTTTTGACCTATTTAAAAGCCATAGATGGAGAAAGGATGGGGAATGAAAGGAAGAAAAATATTTTCCTACATTGTCTAGGATCAGAAGGGCAAGCTATTTTTAGGACTTTGCCTCCTGTTCCTGGAGACTTGGGAAATTTTGATGAGGCGATGTTAAGAGTGGAGACAAGGTTCAAACCTACAACAAGTATAGCTCTAAATCGCTATAAATTTTATACTAGAGCACAAAAAGAGTTAGAAACTTTTGATGATTTCTTAACAGCATTAAGATCATTAGTAGTTTCATGTAATTTTGGAGAAATTACTGAGGAAATGATAAGAGACCAGATCATAGTGAATGTCAAGTGTAAAAAAACACAAGAGCAACTATGGATTTTAGGAAATCCTACGTTAAAAGAAAGTATTTCGACAGCAAAAGCGTTTGAACAATCCAACAAATGGATGAAAACCATTGAGGATAACTCTAAAGGGGCAAAGAATGATAAAACGGTTGATGAAATAGGAGCTATTAGCAATGTTAAAAACAATGCCCATTCCAATAAGAGTATTGGGAAAAATCAGATTGTATGTTATAGATGTGGAAGTATTAATCATGTTGCTTCTTTCAAATTCTGTCCCGCCATTGTTAAAGAATGTAGTAAGTGTGGCAGGATTGGTCATTTTTCCAAAGCATGTAGAGATTGGAAAAAAGGGAATAATGATCATAATACCAATCACTTTAAAAAGAATGAGGTTTCATATGTGAGATCTCATCCTTCTTCTGAAGTCGCTTGCGTTCAATGTATACATTCTAAAAATAGTGATGTGACGAGTGATTGTGGAATGGTTGTCTCTCTGTTGAATATAGGGGTAGTTGATGGGGAAATACTCAACTCACCTAAATGTCTTGTGAGTTTCCTTGGTGTTGATCTTGAGTTGATGGCGGATTCTGGTTCTCCTTGGACTATAATAACGAAAGATTATTTTTGTGAGAAATTTGGGTCAAAGATATCGGAAAAAGAACTTACGCCTCCAGATATCAGTGCCTTATGTTTCAATAAATCCACCATCGATTTTATAGGTTACTTACAATCTACCATTAGTTTTAAAGGGAGGTCCGCAGTTATCAATTTGTATGTTGCTAAGAAGGGCATTGATGTACTTGGATGGAGAGATCAGTGGAAATTAGGTATAATGCTAAACCCACGATCTAAGGATCCAGTTATGTTATGTGATAATATATGCTCAGATGTAAATTCTATTGTCACTATAAAGGGTGACGACAAAAGAGAGAAATTAGCAAATGAATTCCCTACAGTGTTTTCCAAGAAGTTAGGGAAATTAAAAGGTTTCAGTCATGGGATCAAACTCAAACAAGGAGCTGTACCTCTAGTACAGAAACTCAGAAATGTACCACTCAATGTCAGAGAGGAACTGAGTAATGCTCTTAAAGAAATGTTGGACAATGGGGTAATAGAAGAAATTGAGTCATCTGAGTGGGTTTCCCCAATTGTTCTTGCTCGCAAACCTGATAAAAGTTTGAGGCTATGTATAGATTTAAGAGCATTAAATGCTAATATTGTAGTTGATTGCCATCCTCTACCTAACATCAATGAAGTGGTGAGCATGCTAGAAGGTGCCACAGTCTTTTCTACTCTCGATCTTAGATCGGCATATCACCAGATAGAATTGACGAAAGAGTCCAGACAATTAACAGCATTTATAACGCCTCAAGGTTTGTATCAATTTAAACGTATGCCGTTTGGATTAGCCTCTGAGGCATCCGTTTTCCAGAGATCCATGTTTCATCTATTTAAAGAAATGGGAGATTACGTTAAGTGCTTCCAAGATGACATTCTTGTTTTTTCAAAAAATATTGAAGTTCATAACGAACATTTAAGAAATGTATGTAAGATCTTAAGTCATTCTGGTATGACTATCAAAGACAATAAATGTAAATTATTTCAAGAGACAATAGAATACTTAGGGCACACGATCTCTAGGGATGGAGTATCTCCTAAAAGATCGTTGGTTGATGCAATTTTAAAAGCACCTGCACCAGATTGTAAAGAGAAACTATTATCATTCTCTGGTCTTTGTGAGTACTACAGTAAATGTATCAAAGATTTTGCTTCAAAGATGGAACCCATAAGAGAACTTGCAAGAAAAGACGTGAAATTTGTGTGGGGCGACAGGCAACAAGATGCTTTTGAGTCTATAAAAACTGATATGGTGAATGCTCCTACCCTCAGACCTTTTAGTTTGAACAAGCTATGCCTTTTGACGGTTGATGCTAGCCTTTACGGTTTAGGTTGTGTTTTATCACAACGCTCGGGGAAAGAGGAGTGGAATGTTGCGTTTGCTTCTCGTACACTTACTACCACAGAAAGAGGATATGCTGTCATTGAGAAGGAACTTTTAGGGTGTGTATGGGCTGTAGAACATTTTCGCAATTACATTTGGGGAGCAAGGTTTATGTTGAGGACAGACCATAAACCCTTGGTAAATATTTTATCCCCTGGAGGAGGATTGAGAGCTACTGCTCGCATAGCCAGACTCATGTCACGTCTTCAAGAATATAGTTTTGATATTGAATATGTTCCAGGCAAATTGAATGTCACTGCAGACTGTCTATCCAGATTACCATGTAACTATGCTGAAGAGCTAGATGAAGATGAAGTGGTAGTCAGCATTACTGAGTCTGTGTCTGATAATTTTAAGAGTATTTCTGAAGAAGTATGGAAGAGCAGTATGAGTAAGGATACTCTACTTTGTCAAGTAAGAGACTTTATCAACAAGGGTTGGCCTTGTAAGGGAGAAGTGCATGGAGATTTATTACCTTTTCTGAATATTAAAGATGAATTAGTTACTGAGGGTGATTTGATATTTAGAACTGACAAATGTATAACTCCCTTTGGAATTCGTGAACTTATTTTGAGACTCAGTCATGAATGTCATATGGGCATGTCATCCATGAAAAGGTTAATAAGATCCAATTTCTGGTGGCCAGGTGTAGATAAATTTGTGGACAGGTTTGTAAGGGAATGTCCAGAATGCATAGACAGTGACAAGTCCTGCAAATGTAGCCCAGCTCCTTTAATACCAATTAAATGGCCTGAACATCCATGGCAAAAATTGGGTGTTGACATATCTGGTCCATTCAATTTTTTGCCTTCAGAATGTAGATTTGCCATTGTAGTAGTTGATTATTATTCTAAGTGGCCAGAGGTCAAACTTATTTCTCATCCCAATACTAGCAATGTGATTCTATTTTTAAAAGAGTTGTTTGCCTGAGAAGGTACTCCTGAAATTATGATTTCAGATAATGGAGTACAATTCAAATCTTCTGAAATTCAAGAGTTCTTTAGAGATTGTGGTATTAAACATATCACAACTGCCTTATATGAACCTCAAGGAAATGGACAAGTTGAGAGATACAACAGGGTTCTCAAACAGGATATACTTTGGGCCCGGACATTTGGAAGTTTATGGAAGGAGAAATTGAGGGAGAGACTTTGGTTGTATCGTATTACACCTCATACAACTACCGAAGTCTCACCTTTCTGTTTATTGAGGGGTAGAAGGGAGAGACTTTGGTTGTATCGTATTACACCTCATACAACTACCGAAGTCTCACCTTTCTGTTTATTGAGGGGTAGAAATCCCATTTCCAAATTGTGTCCTTGGTGGTTTAAAAAGAATTGTGACACTCATAAAACTACACCAAATGTTTATGAAGTTGGGCAAAAAGTTATAATTAAGCAACAGAAGATCAAAGGTGATTATGACAAACGCATGAAGGTTAAGGAACCTGAATTCAATTGTGGTGATTGGGTGAGAATTCGAAAGCCTGGTTTCATTACTAAAGGTGATGTAAAGTTTGGCAAACCCATCAAAGTTGTTAAAGTGAATCGCAACAGTGTAGTCACACAAGATGGAAAAGTTTGGAATGTCCGTCGTGTCTCTAAATGCAAATCTTTATATTAATGTTTTCTTAAGGGGGAAGATGTGTTATATTCCTTGCATTTCTCTTTTAAGATGCTTTATTGTATTTCCCTTTTAATATATGCCCTTTAGTTCTGTGCACATGCACCTTCTGTAAATTCCATTTAGAATTGTTATTATGTGAAAGCTAATACTGGCAGATACCTGCTGGGAACAGAAGAAATGAGTACTGTGCTGTCCTTATTAAACCAGTACCAACTATAACCTGGATTTATTGGATTATTTATTACAAATTGGCGACGAGGGTGTCCAGTACCTTACTACTCAACAACAGCACAGGAGTGGTACAACTTCAATTTAAATCAATTTTACCATTTTGCATCTGTAAATTGGATTTAATTCTCCTGCTTTATAAAGAACCTCAGAAAATTGGATTCCTGATTCACAAGTGCTCCAATCCTGTGAAGTGAAGAGAAAGCGCTTTACTCAAGAAATTTAGCGTCAAGACTAGTGTTTGGTGATGATTCAACTTTCAACATACCACCACTTCCTACACTACGCTTAATTGAAGGTACGCTTAACTGGGAGTAACTATACAAAAAAAAAAAAGGAATTCTCTACCTCTTTCCCAGATGAAATGGTGAATTTTGGTAAATTTCTGCAACTTTGGGGATTTTGCATCTTTTAAATAGATGTCCGCTTCGTGTAGCGCATTCGTTTAACCGGCGCGTGCATGCCGACCAGCTGAGGAACTTTGGACTGCGCGAGGGCTGACAACAACAACATCATCATCACGCATGCTTGCAAGAACTGTGCACTGCGAGAGTGACGGCAACTACGTCATCACGTATGCGCGCATGCGTCATCACGCAAAAGTCGGCCATTTTGAGTTGGCATAGCAACGCTAACACGGAGAAAAGCTCCGTGTCTTCAATTCACCACGGACAACAAATCGAGCGCTACAAGTACTGCAAACTCTTCATTACTGGGTGATTTATTTTAATTGACATAACGACACTGTCACAAAAGGAAGCTTAATGTTTTCGTTTCACCGCAGATGACATTACTGGGTGATTTATTATGAATTGACATAGCGACACTGTCACAAAAGGAAGCTAGATGTTTTCAATTCACCGCTGATAACAAATCAAATCCACTATTTCCACAAGTTATTCAGAGCTGGGTGAATTGAACTGTAATATTTAAATAGCGTATTTTAACTGTTTTAATTTCATTTTCTCTTAGATTCTTATAATAAGTAGTGAAACATTATTCAATGTGATTTTGATTACACATTATACATATTGTAAAAGTTGTGTACATCACAACATTTATACATAACTATGCAATTCGATCCACCTACAAAATTTTTGCAAAGCAAAGGGGATCCACCCATTCCTTGGAACAGGTGGAAAGAGGAATTTTTGACCTATTTAAAAGCCATAGATGGAGAAAGGATGGGGAATGAAAGGAAGAAAAATATTTTCCTACATTGTCTAGGATCAGAAGGGCAAGCTATTTTTAGGACTTTGCCTCCTGTTCCTGGAGACTTGGGAAATTTTGATGAGGCGATGTTAAGAGTGGAGACAAGGTTCAAACCTACAACAAGTATAGCTCTAAATCGCTATAAATTTTATACTAGAGCACAAAAAGAGTCAGAAACTTTTGATGATTTCTTAACAGCATTAAGATCATTAGTAGTTTCATGTAATTTTGGAGAAATTACTGATGAAATGATAAGAGACCAGATCATAGTGAATGTCAAGTGTAAAAAAACACAAGAGCAACTATGGATGTTAGGAAATCCTACGTTAAAAGAAAGTATTTCGACAGCAAAAGCGTTTGAACAATCCAACAAATGGATGAAAACCATTGAGGATAACTCTAAAGGGGCAAAGAATGATAAAACGGTTGATGAAATAGGAGCTATTAGCAATGTTAAAAACAATGCCCATTCCAATAAGAGTATTGGGAAAAATCAGATTGTATGTTATAGATGTGGAAGTATTAATCATGTTGCTTCTTTCAAATTCTGTCCCGCCATTGGTAAAGAATGTAGTAAGTGTGGCAGGATTGGTCATTTTTCCAAAGCATGTAGAGATTGGAAAAAAGGGAATAATGATCATAATACCAATCACTTTAAAAAGAATGAGGTTTCATATGTGATATCTCATCCTTCTTCTGAAGTCGCTTGCGTTCAATGTATACATTCTAAAAATAGTGATGTGACGAGTGATTGTGGAATGGTTGTCTCTCTGTTGAATATAGGGGTAGGTGATGGGGAAATACTCAACTCACCTAAATGTCTTGTGAGTTTCCTTGGTGTTGATCTTGAGTTGATGGCGGATTCTGGTTCTCCTTGGACTATAATAACGAAAGATTATTTTTGTGAGAAATTTGGGTCAAAGATATCGGAAAAAGAACTTACGCCTCCAGATATCAGTGCCTTATGTTTCAATAAATCCACCATCGATTTTATAGGTTACTTACAATCTACCATTAGTTTTAAAGGGAGGTCCGCAGTTATCAATTTGTATGTTGCTAAGAAGGGCATTGATGTACTTGGATGGAGAGATCAGTGGAAATTAGGTATAATGCTAAACCCACGATCTAAGGATCCAGTTATGTTATGTGATAATATATGCTCAGATGTAAATTCTATTGTCACTATAAAGGGTGACGACAAAAGAGAGAAATTAGCAAATGAATTCCCTACAGTGTTTTCCAAGAAGTTAGGGAAATTAAAAGGTTTCAGTCATGGGATCAAACTCAAACAAGGAGCTGTACCTCTAGTACAGAAACTCAGAAATGTACCACTCAATGTCAGAGAGGAACTGAGTAATGCTCTTAAAGAAATGTTGGACAATGGGGTAATAGAAGAAATTGAGTCATCTGAGTGGGTTTCCCCAATTGTTCTTGCTCGCAAACCTGATAAAAGTTTGAGGCTATGTATAGATTTAAGAGCATTAAATGCTAATATTGTAGTTGATTGCCATCCTCTACCTAACATCAATGAAGTGGTGAGCATGCTAGAAGGTGCCACAGTCTTTTCTACTCTCGATCTTAGATCGGCATATCACCAGATAGAATTGACGAAAGAGTCCAGACAATTAACAGCATTTATAACGCCTCAAGGTTTGTATCAATTTAAACGTATGCCGTTTGGATTAGCCTCTGCGGCATCCGTTTTCCAGAGATCCATGTTTCATCTATTTAAAGAAATGGGAGATTACGTTAAGTGCTTCCAAGATGACATTCTTGTTTTTTCAAAAAATATTGAAGTTCATAACGAACATTTAAGAAATGTATGTAAGATCTTAAGTCATTCTGGTATGACTATCAAAGACAATAAATGTAAATTATTTCAAGAGACTATAGAATACTTAGGGCACACGATCTCTAGGGATGGAGTATCTCCTAAAAGATCGTTGGTTGATGCAATTTTAAAAGCACCTGCACCAGATTGTAAAGAGAAACTATTATCATTCTCTGGTCTTTGTGAGTACTACAGTAAATTTATCAAAGATTTTGCTTCAAAGATGGAACCCATAAGAGAACTTGCTAGAAAAGACGTGAAATTTGTGTGGGGCGACAGGCAACAAGATGCTTTTGAGTCTATAAAAACTGATATGGTGAATGCTCCTACCCTCAGACCTTTTAGTTTGAACAAGCTATGCCTTTTGACGGTTGATGCTAGCCTTTACGGTTTAGGTTGTGTTTTATCAGAACGCTCGGGGAAAGAGGAGTAGAATGTTGCGTTTGCTTCTCGTACACTTACTACCACAGAAAGAGGATATGCTGTCATTGAGAAGGAACTTTTAGGGTGTGTATGGGCTGTAGAACATTTTCGCAATTACATTTGGGGAGCAAGGTTTATGTTGAGGACAGACCATAAACCCTTGGTAAATATTTTATCCCCTGGAGGAGGATTGAGAGCTACTGCTCGCATAGCCAGACTCATGTCACGTCTTCAAGAATATAGTTTTGATATTGAATATGTTCCAGGCAAATTGAATGTCACTGCAGACTGTCTATCCAGATTACCATGTAACTATGCTGAAGAGCTAGATGAAGATGAAGTGGTAGTCAGCATTACTGAGTCTGTGTCTGATAATTTTAAGAGTATTTCTGAAGAAGTATGGAAGAGCAGTATGAGTAAGGATACTCCACTTTGTCAAGTAAGAGACTTTATCAACAAGGGTGGGCCTTGTAAGGGAGAAGTGCATGGAGATTTATTACCTTTTCTGAATATTAAAGATGAATTAGTTACTGAGGGTGATTTGATATTTAGAACTGACAAATGTATACCTCCCTTTGGAATTCGTGAACTTATTTTGAGACTCAGTCATGAATGTCATATGGGCATGTCATCCATGAAAAGGTTAATAAGATCCAATTTCTGATGGCCAGGTGTAGATAAATTTGTGGACAGGTTTGTAAGGGAATGTCCAGAATGCATAGACAGTGACAAGTCCTGCAAATGTAGCCCAGCTCCTTTAATACCAATTAAATGGCCTGAACATCCATGGCAAAAATTGGGTGTTGACATATCTGGTCCATTCAATTTTTTGCCTTCAGAATGTAGATTTGCCATTGTAGTAGTTGATTATCATTCTAAGTGGCCAGAGGTCAAACTTATTTCTCATCCCAATACTAGCAATGTGATTCTATTTTTAAAAGAGTTGTTTGCCCGAGAAGGTACTCCTGAAATTATGATTTCAGATAATGGAGTACAATTCAAATCTTCTGAAATTCAAGAGTTCTTTAGAGATTGTGGTATTAAACATATCACAACTGCCTTATATGAACCTCAAGGAAATGGACAAGTTGAGAGATACAACAGGGTTCTCAAACAGGATATACTTTGGGCCCGGACATTTGGAAGTTTATGCAAGGAGAAATTGAGGGAGAGACTTTGGTTGTATCGTATTACACCTCATACAACTACCGAAGTCTCACCTTTCTGTTTATTGAGGGGTAGAAATCCCATTTCCAAATTGTGTCCTTGGTGGTTTAAAAAGAATTGTGACACTCATAAAACCACACCAAATGTTTATGAAGTTGGGCAAAAAGTTATAATTAAGCAACAGAAGATCAAAGGTGATTATGACAAACGCATGAAGGTTAAGGAACCTGAATTCAATTGTGGTGATTGGGTGAGAATTCGAAAGCCTGGTTTCATTACTAAAGGTGATGTAAAGTTTGGCAAACCCATCAAAGTTGTTAAAGTGAATCGCAACAGTGTAGTCACACAAGATGGAAAAGTTTGGAATGTCCGTCGTGTCTCTAAATGCAAATCTTTATATTAATGTTTTCTTAAGGGGGAAGATGTGTTATATTCCTTGCATTTCTCTTTTAAGATGCTTTATTGTATTTCCCTTTTAATATATGCCCTTTAGTTCTGTGCACATGCACCTTCTGTAAATTCCATTTAGAATTGTTATTATGTGAAAGCTAATACTGGCAGATACCTGCTGAGAACAGAAGAAATGAGTACTGTGCTGTCCTTATTAAACCAGTACCAACTATAACCTGGATTTATTGGATTATTTATTACAGAATGCCGGGCTTCGGACTCCTCCCTGGTGTAATGTTGTTAGTTCACCCCCAAATGAGGACACCGTGATGCTGAGTGCTTCTAACAGGTTCATTTATTTGCAGCTGGGTATGCCTATTCACAAGAGCGCCGAGCGTCTACACAGGACAGGCTCCGGTCGCTTCTGCCTGCAATCGCCGTTCGTGCGCTTCCCTTTTATCTCGCGCATGCGCATGTGTTCCGCTCTCGCTCCAGCGCACCGCGTCATCACGCAGGTGCGCCGGGAACTAGAGCGCAACACTACATATCTCCTCTTTTCCAGTAACACAGTGAAAGTTATAAGTCCCAAAGTTCAATAGTCATTTACTTCAAAGTCTTTAAATCGAGTGGGTCGGACCACTATCCTCCCAGCACGGGTGCGTCTTACCGGAGTAGATTCTTCACGGGTACTTTCACGTGCGGGGCTCCTCACCATTCTCTGTGTCCCAGTATCATTTTCGGTGGAAGTGGTTTTTCTTGTTGTCGCAGATTCCTCTGCACTCACTTCCTCGCTCTCTTCTTTCTCTGCTTGCAATTGTCCTTCCTCTTGACTTTCCCCTCCTGCGATCATTTCTTCTGTCCCACTGGCTTGTCTCTGGTCGCCTAGGTCATTCTCTTGGCTTGTAGGCCATTGCACAATCTTGTTGATTTTTGCCATGCGGTCCTGGGACCACACTTTTCCATCACTGAGTAATGCGGCTCTTCCATACACTTCCTCCACTTGCAAGGGTATGCTGTACTTGCTTTCTCCTTTCCTTCTGAGTGTGGCAAGCTTGATTCTCACCCATTCCCCTCTCTCTAGATCCGTGTCTTTGACATTACGTCTCCTATTGTAATGATCGGTGTACACCTTCTGGGCCTTCTCCAGGTTGTGCTGAACAACGGCTGGTGACCATTTGCTCGTGATCGTCTTCTCTCTCCAGACGACGGTGTCTCTCGTAAAGGGGAGTCTACCCCTCAAAATCTGGAAGGGGCTGTAGCCTATCGAGGCCGGGGTGATTCTGTAGGCCCACAGCATGCTCTGTATCTCCACCTCCCAGTCTTTATCTTGCATTATTGCGGCCTGTATGGATCCCATCAGGACACGGTTGAACCTTTCTACTTGTCCGTTGCTCGCGGGAAGGTACACTGAGGTGTGTTTGGACTTAATCCCATTTCTCTCCATATACCTGGTCCATTTTTCCGAAGTAAATTGCGGCCCATTGTCACTTAGGATTGTCTTTGGTATCCCTTCACGTAGAAACACTGAGGTGAGAAATTTCAACACCGCTTCGGAGTCCGTGACTTCTTGAACATCTACCTCTGGCCACTTGGAGTATTTATCCACCACGACACATAGGTACTTTGCTGTTCCTCTGGTGTCCAACACAGGTCCTAAAATGTCCACCGCAATGTCTTCCCATGGGTTGCGGGGTTGCTCAAACGTACCTAAAGCCGGTCTCAGGGGTTTCAAAATCTTGTCCGCTTCCTGGCACTGGTCACACTCCCTCACATGTCTCTCTATTTGAATGTCCATCCCAGGCCACCAGTACATTTGTTTCACACGTAGTTTCGTCTTCACGATGCCGAGATGGCCCTCGTGTAGCTGGCTCAGCAGTAGCGGGATTAAGGTCGTGGGAGGAACCACTTTGTTGCTGCGGTACACGAAGATTCCTGAGTCTCTCATTGACAATTCCTCCCGCACTTCATAGAATTTCTTCAGGGTTTCTTTCAGCCTTTTCTTCTCTGGCCAACCTGCGACCAGATAGTCCTTGACTTCTTTCATCTCACCGTCATCCTCATAGGCTTGGGCCCATTCTTGCCTGCTGATTGTTCTTTCCGAGTCTTCCATCGCAGCCACCATTTCGTCCTCTCCTGGTGAGATTTCAGGTGCGTCTTCCATGGCTGAGGCCCGACTAAGGTAGGCTGCTACCTTATTGCGTGTCCCTGGTAAGTACTTCACGCCATAAGTGTATTCCAATAATTTGAGGGTCATTTTTGCTATGCGTGGTGTTGCCGTTTAATGCCCACTTGAGGTGAGCACCATGACCAGTGGTTTGTGGTCAGTTTGCAGTTTGAAGCGGGTGCCCCACTGCCGGAATTTTCCCATGGCCCATGTCACCGCTAGCATCTCTTTTTCGATGACGCTGAATTTCTGCTCTGTGGGTGACAACGCCCAGGAGGCGAAGCTAAGGGTTTCCACGGTATTATCATCTTGCTCCTGTGGCAGTACAGCTCCTAAGCCTTTTTCACTGGCGTCGGTTGTCAGGATTGTGCGACCTGAGGGAATGTATCCATGTAGTGGCACCGCCTGACTTATGTTGATTTTCAACTCCTCAAACTCGCCTTGGGATTCATCATCCCATTGGAACGCCGTCTTATCTCTTATGAGTTGTCTGAGCCTGTGAGTCTTTGTGGCAAAATGTCTGACAAATTTACTATAATACTCAGCCATTCCCAGGAATGATCTCACTTCATCCTTGTTGACTGGAGCTTTGGCTTCACAAATTGCTTTCACGTTTTGCCTTTTTGGGGTGATTCCGTGACTCCCTATCTCATGCCCGAGATAGGTGACTGCTGACATGCCCAGCTTGCACTTGTCCCACTCAGCGGTGAGGCCCTTCTCTTGTAGCACTGTCAACACTTTGGCCAGTTTCTTATCGTGGTCTTTTCAGTTTGTCTCCATTATCAGGATGTCATCCTGAAAGTATTGGACGCCTTCCACATCTTTGAACAGGCGGTGCATGAGCTTTTGGAAAACAGCCGCCACTGACGCCAATCCGAAAGGCATGCGGCGATACTGGTAACACCCAAAAGGTGTGATGAAGGAGGTGAGCCTCCTGCTCGCTGGGTGCAAGTCTATTTGATGGTATGCGGAGGTGAGGTCAATGGTGGAAAACCATGTCACCCCTCTCATTTTGGCCAACATCTCTTTGATCCTCGTAATGGGAATTTCTCGACTATAAGGCATTTGTTGAGTTCGCGCAGGTCCACACAAAGACACACCTTGCCGTTTGGTTTTCTGGCCACCACCAGGGGCACCAACCATTCCGAGCTGTCGATTGGTTCAATTATTCCTTGCTCCTCTAGTCTCTGTAGTTCCTGTTGGACGGCATCCTTAACCGCAATGGGTATGTTTCTGACTTTGTGGGATACCGGACTCGTATTTTCCTTGAGAAGTATCTTGTGTACAAATTTCTCGAGTTTGCCAACTGTGCCTCCGAACACTTTGGGGAAGTCTTGCTTCAATTTCTCCAGTTCTGGCCAACTGCCATCATCCGTCAGTTCCTTGCCACCTGGGTCTAATTTTATTCCAAGGTCTCCCTGGTCTCTCCATCCCAGCACCAAGGGTCCTCGCTCCGCCACATATAGCTTGCATACTGCCGATCTCCCCCTGAATTCAAACTTCAGGGTTCGGTACCCTACCATGGAAATTAGGTTGTTGGTGTACGATATTGGTCGTATGTCCGGCGGATCTAATTTCGGGCCAAGATTGGGTCTGAAATCTTCTTCCCATACCGATCTCTGTACAATGGAGTATGGTGATCCAGAGTCAATTGCTATTCGGATTTTCACCCCTCCAATCAGCATGTCCGCTTGTGGTTTGTCTGAGCGTTTGCCCGTTACTTCTAATACTTGTTCTTCGACACATAGAACCATGTCATCGTCCTCCAGATCTTCCTCTGCTGGGTCTCCTGATGGGGATTGCGCAATGTACTTCACCATTGACTTCTTCCCTTTCTTGCGACACACTTTCTCATAATGTCCGATCAAGCCGCAGAACGTGCACTTGCCGCGGAATGCTGGGCATCGCTTGTCCTGGGCTGTGTGCGCTGTGCTTCCACACCTATAGCACGCGAATCTGTTGTCCGTGGACTGTTTTCCTGACTATCCCGGTTTTCCTGACCATTTGGACACGTTTCTCCTGTCTCCTGCTGCTCCTCTCTGCCTGTTTGGGGACTCGGCTTCGTCAATTCTGTTGACCATCAGCCTTTGGGCGTTCTCCTTTTTTGCCGCTTCGGCGCAACGTTTTGAGAGTTCAGCTTTCTTTACCATTGCGATCACCTCTTTTAGTGTTGCTTCTCCGTGTGCCCACAATTTATCCTGTACTGATCTGTTGGTGGTGTGCATTACAATTTGATCTTTGATTAAATCATCTTGAAGTTGTCCATATTTACACGTAATCGCTAGTTGTCTCAGTGCTGCGACATAATCGTCTATGGATTCACCTTCTTCTTGCTTCCTTTGTTGGAAGTTGAACCGGTCAATGGAGACACACACAGCCGAGCGGTAGTGATTGTCTAGGTCCTCCAAGGCATGCTTGAAGACGTCATCATCTGCTGCTTGCCTCGTCGCGGGTACGATATTTGCGAACACCCTTATTCCTTCAGGACCCAAATTGTGTAACAGTAACCGTTTTTTTCTGGCGCTAGAGAACGCTTCCCCGTTTTCATCTTCTAAGGCTTCTACATAGTTTTTGAAGTATTCCCTCCAATCCTCCCATTTCATCTGGGGTTCACCTGGTCTGGGTAGGAATGGAATAGGTGTTGTGAGGAATGTCGCCTGGTTACTCATCTTGGGCACTACCCTCGGTCCTTCACCTTGGTTCTCGGGGCTGCCTGGTGCACTGCTGTTTTCTCCTTGGTCCGAACCTTCTCCCTGGCATTTGGGGCTGTCGGGTGCGCTGGTGTTTCTGTCCTGTAACCTGCTGGGGAGTTGTTCTTTTTCATCCCCCGTGCCGCTATCTCCTTTCTCTGCCAGGGCCTCAGTGGGGTGTCGTCACTGCCCCACCGTGTTGCTCCTGGGGCGCTTTGTGGTAGGCCTTGGGGCACGTGGCGCCGTTGGTTGGGACTTGTGCACTTCTGCCGCGCTCTTCTGTGAATAGTGTGCTTCCTCCCTGTCGCATCCTCTCTTTTCTAGTGTCCCAACAATGTCTTACCTTGGCGCGTAGCTGGCGTCGCAGTCGCAGTAATTTTCGTAGTTTTTTTCCCAGGGTGAAGTTGGTGGGGGATCCCACTCCTCGTCGCCACTGTAATGTTGTTAGTTCACCCCCAAATGAGGACACCGTGATGCTGAGTGCTTCTAACAGGTTCGTTTATTTGCAGCTGGGTATGCCTATTCACAAGTGCGCCGAGCGTCTACACAGGACAGGCTCCAGTCGCTTCTGCCTGCAATCGCCGTTCGCGCGCTTCCCTTCTCTCTCGCGCATGCGCATGTGTTCCGCTCTCGCTCCAGCGCACCGCGTCATCACGCAGGAGCGCCGGGAGCTAGAGCGCAACACTACACCTGGGCTTTGGAAATAACACCCAAAATGAAACTGTAGTCTAGCAGTGAGACACAGGCTGCGCCCAACAGTGTGTCATCACTGCAGTCAGTGCTTTCTGCCTTCAGGTCGAAGACATCTTTGCCCGGCCAAGGCAAACCAGAGTCAAGGGCCATCCCCCCGCCCCCTCAAAGAAAAATGCAAATTTGCACATTTTTGTTTACCAAGCAGCCACCACAGTTTTTTACTATCTGCTCGGTGTTTTATCTCGGATTTTTGAAACCCCCCATGGTGGCAGGGCGACGCCCATCTCGCCCTTGTACACCAGCCGCCCAGTGTTCCAAAGAAAAAAAAAATATGTATGTCACGATGCCCTTGAACTCGAAGCATTGTTGCCAGACAGCGCAAGGGAAAGAACCATTTGCTCAACTGAGATGTGAATAAACAGTCTCTTGGCTGGGAATTGCAGAATGAGAGAAAACTAAAAAATCCTTTCACTGGAGCCTTGTCAGAGGTTACTACTACATGCCCCTTGGAAAATATAAATGAATCAACTGGCACAAATTGACCCTTCCACCCCACCACCATGGAAGCACTCACCTGAAAAATGTGGCAAAGAAGCACAAGTTGAACAAGTTTGACTGATTCGCTTGAATAAATCCCTCCATCTGCTAGCTTCCCTGCCACAACACGTCCTCCTTTGAGGACAGAGCTAATGATCGTGACGAGCACTCGCCACCGATTACACTGCTTCGCCAACTGCTGTGAGATGATCACTGGGCATCAACCACTTTGATCGACACATAAGATGGAAAGGCAGTAGCAAGAATCAGTTTGCGACTACATACTTGCTGCCTGCACTCTGTTGTAGGAACCCCTTTTTAGGTCTCACCTGTCAATGCGCATGCGCATTGAGCTTGCGAAACTATAGGGGCTTAAACAGAGTTTAACCAGACTGGCGATTTGATGCAGTGCACGTGCGCTTTCAGGTCAATGCGCAAGCGCAATGAGTTAAAATGCGCGTGCACAGCATCAAATCGCCAGCCATCTGTTCCCCAGCAGCTCTGCCCGCTCCACCCCACAAGCTTCCCCCAGCGTGCGCTCTGCTTCAGCCGCATTTTTTTAAAAACTTGTTTCATTCCTCACTCCTCCCACACCTTTCAAGTGACGCTTAGCTTCACTTCAAAGGCCCCTGCTGCTTCACACTATTCACGGCCGCCAGGCCGTGTCTCTCCCTCATCGCCGCTCTCCTTGCTCCGCCACCTGCTGCGGCCGTGTCACATTTCTCCTCCCCCCTCCCCACAACGGAAACAAAAAAGTAGCCTTGCCTCTCTCGGACCCGAGCGCAGCACTGGGAAGGGCAACCTTTTAAACACTTTAATCATGCATGACTAAACCAGTAATAAATTAAAACGGGCAGTGGTCGTGATTTAGTTTCTACTGGGAGTTTGAAAGGGATTACAACGAAGAAATACCATGAATTAAAATAACATTTATGTACTTTAGTTTTAAACGATTTCAGATTTGTAATAATATTAGACTACAGTGTTTGGGTAAGAGATATTTAAAATAGTACTGTCACGGACAACAATTTAGTACAGAGACAGTCACGTTTGGATTGATTGGTGAACTGCTTGTTGAAAATATTACACAGCGCGTCAATGGGCGCGCCGAGGCCTCTCCTTGCTTAATTGAGCTCAGCTCCTCTACCCCTACGGGATGGATTGATCACGTCCTTGTTGACTAAAGAGAATCGTAATAATTTCTCTTGAATCAAAAACAATAGTTATGTGCACGTTGCGGCTAGTTTGTTTATGACCCCTCTTTTTTTTAAATGATTTAAGTATTAATTATTTAAAAAAATTAAAATCCATTGTTATTTGGAATATCAATACATCTAAGTCACGTAAATACAAAACATGTTGCATTACAATTGCTATAGGTGTCACATTTGCGAAAAGTTATAACTATTGGCATTGTAAATGACAAAAAGCTATTAATTTAGCTATTTTCAAAAACAACACATACATTTAAAAAAAATCATTTATAAGACCAATAGCTCAAACTTTCCTAATGCGAGACCTATTGCATTTCCAATAATAAGCATTTGCAATGCCAATCAGTCTTGCTTACCACATGGCCGGTCATCACCCCAGCTGAAACCGCTGCTACCATGAAGTAAATCCATTCAGGTGCCCCATCGGATCCCTACCCATACCACACATATTCCAGAACACTGAAACCCATCAGTGAGATGCTCAATGCCATTCTGGATGCCTCCACCTCTTCCACAACCTTTCCAGAAGCTTGGAAACATGCAACTGTCCTCAACAATAGGATCTGGTTTCACAAACCTTTGAGACACCTCCACTCTTCGGGACGCCTACTTGCTCACAATCAAAGTACAAGGAAAACCAGATTTGACAGTTAAGCCTTCTCCTACATTGCTCATAAAGTGTGGCATGACCTGCCACTACACACAAGAGTCTCTTCCTAACTTTTTGAATTCTGCAAGAAGCTGAAGACCTCATTTTTCGAGTAGTTCCACTAGGCCACAGGCTTGGCTAAGCTCACACTTGATCAGCATCAGGATACCCTGCATAACATAAAACATAACTTACAACACACAAAACATAAAACAGAACATAAAAAAATGCTTGTTTATAGTAGTCTCTTAAGATCGATGTTGTATCATTCACATTTCTGCAACAGCTTTTCTAGTGCCCACTAGGTGGCACTGAAAGGCAGCAATCTTGTTTCAATGCTGTGTTCAGAGTCCCAAATCTACAGACAGCGATTCCAAAAAGCTCCTGTGAGCGAACCCAACACAGAAAGGGAGGAAAGCAACAAATAGAAGCAAGGGAACTGTCATTGACACATAAGCCATCCAATCTTGAGCACGGATTGTCTCTGCGGAGTATGGTATACAATGCTGTCTCCTCACAGCAGAAGTGGTCTATAGCGAGAACGCAAAAAGGCAAACTTTTCAACAATTTACCTAACAACTGCGACCATATTTCATCTCAAAACATGTCTCAATGTGGACAACCCATTATTTATCATGTTTAAAAATCCCTGATAATCTTCCCATTTATCTTGCCTGGTTTGCAAATATGTAACAATTAATTCAAGACATTTTCTTTTTCTGTGTTATATACAAATGCACTAATTGACATTCATTGCTGTGAATAGCTGCTCTATTTAAACTTTTAGTCCTCTCTAAAGTATTTTTACAGCTCCAGGAAAGATTTGGAGCTGTAAACATAATACTAATATTCAATCACCTCAGTTCAACAAGGGAAGTGCTCACAGATTAGATGTTTTTCGGATATTAGCCAATGAGAGCAGAAATGTCAAAAGCATTAGGTTTGTGTTCCGTATTTATTCTACATCACTATGAAATGAAATAAAATGAAATGAAAAAAGGATTTATAAAGCACATGGCTGCCCGGGTGCGTCCCAGCGCTAGTGAGTGAGCTGGAGGTGGGAGATGGATTTTACTCGTCCCTTTGAATTTTTTTTTCCATTGTGGCCTTTTATCTCGTTGTGGCCAACATGTGTTCATCACTCCCTATTATCTTTTCTATATCTTTTGGTGTGTACCATGTACTGCAAAGTCTTTTTTAATTGAAACGGATTCACAGAATCAAAAACAAAATCATCAAAACTATATATCTGAATGCGTATTTTTATAGACTGAACTGTTTTATATAATTCAAAAGTAGAGATCAAAAACACATGTGATCAGGCATTGCTGACAATGCTGCCACATTCCTCTCTGGTCTCAGTACCTCACAGGTGCATCTCCAAAAGCTTGTCAGATCACTGACTCAAGGGAGCCTTTTTGAACAAAAGGAGGATGAAGGATAAAATCGAAAAACACGTTTATAGCGACGAACAGCAAGACCAGCACCTACTCTGGTGAAATACTACTACTAATATTCAAGTATGCACTAATAGTCAAATGCAGTCACTATAATGCAAAGGGGCGAATAGGGGTGGGAAGTGAGGCTGTGCGCTCCCAACCCCCTTCTGTTTGAAAAGGGTTGCTTGAGCCAGTAAGCTGTTGAGCTTTTGGAGCTGTGTCTGTGAGAGCTACCAAGACCTGAGAGGACTGTGGCAGCATTCTCAGCAACCCTTCCTAAAATTTGTTTTTGATCTCTACTGATGAAGGATAAAATCCAGAAAAGCGTGTCTAAAGATGAACACCACTACCTGCACCAACACTGGTCAAATATTACTACGAATATTTATGTAAGTGCTAATTGCAAACTACATTCACCATAATGCAGAGGGGCAAACTGTGCTGGACTGTGAGGCAGTGTGCTCCCATCCCCCGACTGTAAATAACTAGATACTGTTATGTGCCAAAAACAACAAGCTAGAAATAGTACAAACACCCAAATGACATACACATTGACAACGTTGAAACCCCAAATTTGATTCAATAGTTTCTCACTTGGATTTTGTCTGGACACCAACCTCACCATCAAGGAACACATTGCAAAAAACAAATGTAGACAGCTTGGTACCAGATCACTCTTCTAAAGAAAGTGAAACAGTTTCTTCCTGAAAACGACTTCACTGCTCTTCAAGTCTTGTACTCTGGCATTTGGAAGGGATAATGCTCTCTCCGTGACCTCTTGGAATATACTATGGCCCCAGATAAGGACAGCCTTCATGCCACAGCATGTCTCATCCAGGACCTGAAGAAATATGATCACATCACCCCCATCCTGATGGCACTCCATTTGCAAGACCTAACCATCTCCAAAATCAGTTGCATCATTTACAGAGCCATTACAACCAGCATTCCCACCTAATTACAGACAAGCTTACTTTCTTTAGTGGGTCTCAACACATCCGCGGCCAGCACAAAATCAGACTGGAGACTAAGAAGTTTTAAAAAATAGAAAATAAGGCAGCAGGCCTTTTCCACCTAGGCACCCATGATCTGGAGCACCCTGTATCCATCAGGATCATCCCAATGCTGCTCCAATTTTGTTATTTTTCTTGAGTTTTATATAGCGTGAACTAGACCTGAAGATATCGGGTCTCAGAACCCTTTACATAGCACCAGTTTTGTTACACATAGACACATTCATTTTTGTAAGGCACAGGGAGATTAAAGGATTTGCCCAGAATTACAGGATGTTGAGCGTCGTTGCTGAGACTCGAACCTGGTTCCCCATCTTTGAGGTGGACTGCTCTGGCCGTAAGGCTACATCCTCTACCCAAGCTGCTTCAATTTAGCAGTGAGTTGAAGACACATCTCTAGAACAGTACACCACCATTCTGTTAACAGGACATGTCTGCTCCCAGAAGCCAGCTCCTCTACTAACCCTTGTTCATTGTATGCTTCCCTTTGACTCTTCTGCCTTTTGGCTAGATTTGTGCTATAAAAATACCACAAACCTGCATAAATCTATCTGTAGCTAATGCCCAAAAACTGATAACTTTTTTCTCCAGGAAACGGCAACAACATACAAGTTAATTTCAAAAGGTAGAACATTTTGGAAATAAAAATCTAATATACCTTGTTTATCTTTAGCCTCATTTGCAAACAAATATATACCATTTGAAGAATTCTGAAATCATTGATGCTAATAAACAACTATGATTCAATTGTTTTCTTCAAACCAATAATGTTTACCTTATTGTGTCATTGCCATAGCACCCAATGTCCCCAATGCCGAGGTCATCCGCCAATATCAATACGATATTTGGTTTGGAGAGAGTTGCAGCATTTGATTGACGGGCAATAAATAAAAGGCTGCACACTAGAAAGATGGCACAACTCCTGAAATATATAGAAAAATAAAATAATTGACAAAATGTGCTTTCCATTTTATTTAGGTAAGTCTCTTACCTGTGCATAGATATCACCAAATGCTCCTTTTCCTTCCCACCAAAAGTTTTTATTCATATAACACAAAATATATCAAAAAGGTTTGCTTCTGTGTAATACAAGGATAACAAATTAGACAGTGAATTTGAGGAGCAATGGGCTGTATTGCGATGTAATAAATGCCTGGAAGAATGAGCTAGAGTAGTGGATTCAAATAGTAACTCTAAAATGCTGTGTTTGAATCAAAGTATGTTCACTACAGTGTTATGTCTATAATATTTTAAAAGTTTTCCCCTTACTGGGGCAGAATTCTATCCCGTCCCTTCCTCCCTATTTCAGTTTGATAGGGTGTATTTTGATGTATTGAAGAGATGAAGTACCAGATGAGTAGCCAGTTTTAGAGCCCACCCTCCAGTTCAGATGGCACATAGCTTAGTAAATGGGGCTGGTCTGTTCTTATTGGTGCAGGATCATGGCAAATTTCCATACAGCTGGTCTCTGCCTATAGTGGCGCAGTGAGTAAAAAACATTACAGACTAGAATGCGGCTAAGAGTAATAGACAGGGGTGAGAGGAATTTAAAATATGCGACTCATCCCTTTTTTTTTCCTAGCAGTTACAACTATTGTTGCAATTGCCCCAACTTGCTGGCAGCTATTTCTCCAGTTGTTTTCCATGCTGTATTGACAGCTGCTGTTTGCGCAGGAGTTATTGCTGTTACAGGTGCATTTGTTGCCAATTCTGTGGCTAGAATTGTGAGCAATGCAGTTGTCCCTGTTCTGGTGCTGCTTTGATCCTTGTTGTGATGCAGATGTTCTTGCTGCTGCAGTACATGCTGTTGTTGCAACTTTGGTAACCCCTTTTGTTGCTGATGTGGCCCCTGATGTTGTGGCAGCTGTTGTTGCTCTGCTTGTGTCTGCTTTGCTAGAAGCTGTATTATTTTCTGTCATTCCAACTGTGGTCACTGCGGTTGACCATGCCATGCTGGAAGCAAATGCCCTTATGGTAGCTTTTGTGGTCCTTTCTAGCTGAATCTTTGGTCACTACTGTCAGGGTACTTTTTGCTTCTGTTATCCCTGCACTGGTGGCTGTTGTGATTGCTGTTCTAGTACCTGCTGTGGTTACAGCTTTGGTTGCTGCTCATGACCCTACTATTGTGGCAGGTGGAGTTTCTCCTGCAACCCCTGCTATGTGTAATGCCTTGGGCCAACATGCCATAGTAATGAATGACATGGACAACTTGTTCTGGTGGGTGCAACTAGCCATGGGTATTTTATTAACCGGGTCACCTGACTGGTGACGCCTGTGTTGGATGGGTGTAAGTATGGCCCCTGAAGAGGGGTTGTAGCATGAAGTGTTCAGCTGGACACTACATTCCTCCCAAAATCTAAAAGAAAAGACAACAAGTTCAACCTGAAGAAACAAAAGAAAAATAAACAGGATACCACATAGTCCCTCAATCTACAGAGTCTATCAGTAGGGCAGCATGTGGACGCATGGTCTAATGAAGCTGGCTCCAACAGGACATCTCTGCTTGCATTCACACTTTAACCTGTGAGAGACAGGACACAGAAAAGTGTTCGAAGATGTCCAAAACCTTATGGCTGTATGCGGTCTCCTAGGGAGGGACTGTTGCATGATGTGTCCAGCAAGACACTACACCATGCTGGTCACTATTGCTCCTGGTGCTTTCCCTGCTGTTTTGTCAGATGTTGCTGCTACTGTTGTCATTCTTGTAGCCGCTGTGTTTTTTTTCTGTGGATAAAGTTGTGATCACTCATGTTGTTCCTGCCTTCGTGATAAGTGCTGTTGATTCTGCCATGGTGGCAGCAGTTGTCACTGCTGTGGTCTGTGCTCATTGCTAGGACTTCTTTTGATGACTGTTTGGTGGCAGCTGTGATACCTATGGTGGACCCTGCTTTGGTTAATAATGTGGTGGAAGTTTCTGTTTATACTGTGGCCCCTGAACTGCAATCAATTACTGCTGCAGTAGTTATTGCTACTGTGGTGGTGGCTGTAGTTGCAACTATTGCTCAGGCTCCTTTTGCTGTTGCTAGGGGGCGTGTTGTGGTATAAGCTATTGTCATCACTGTTGTTCCTGCTATGACTGCACTGCTACTGTCATTACCGTAGTTGCAGCTGTGGTTGCAGATGTTCCTGCTCCGATGACCGCTTTTGTCACTGCTTTCGTCCCTTCTTTAGTGGTTGCTGTGATTGCTCAACTTGACCCTCCTGTTGCTACTCCTCTCGTCTCTATTGTGGTGGCCTGAGGCCACTCGTCTAGTCTCTGCTGTTAATGCTTTGCTTGCAACAGTTGTTACTGGTGTTGCTATGAAAAGTGTAGACCACTCCCAACCCCGTTGTCATATTGTGTTTTTTAAATTTTTTAATTTCATGATTTTCAGCAACCAAGTGTAGCTATCTTGAGCAAGACCTAAAAAGAGTACCTCTGTGTAGGCAAGCTCTTGTAAATATTTGCCAATCAAGCTCTCCAAAGCCCCTCGCTATATACACTTTTTAGGCCACATCTGAGACAGTTGTAGCTATCTGTTGGAGACTTCATGTTGCAAATACACATACATATATTATATCACAGAAGAGTGGGCTTTCGGGCAAAAATACTCAATTTGTTCTTGCCATTTTTATGTCTTGCCAAGACAGTGTTACTAGACATAGTGGTATCCTACTGAGGGCTTAGAGTCCGCTTACTCGATAGCTGTGTAGGTTTCTTATTTTGCCCCACTCCTTGAGCATGTACACATTACTACACCCTTCAACTGAACACTTATTTCAGGTGTTACTCTATTTATTTTAAGAACTGTACGAGAGTCCATGTGTTTACCTGTCTTCCTGGTGTGTTTCTCTCCCTCCACTAAGCTCTGTGTTTCTCTTTCATCCACTTCTGCTTTTACTCAACTCCCCTGCATGCTTTCTCCCTGCCAGCTCCACATTGCTGACTGTTGCCTGTTTGATCCTTCCCACTCGCATAACCATGCTACTGCCCCATCCAAAACCCCATGTTGCTTCCACCCTTGTGTTGCTTCTCTCAACCCCTTTAAAAACTCTAATCTGTAACTAAAAATAAAAAACAAAAAGCACCCAAGTCATTTTGTAGCTGCATGCATGAGTTGTAGTGCACCTACAAAGTGATGTAATAAAGCTTTTCTAAAAAAATATTTATTTAACCATGCGGCCCACATAAGGGATGCTGTGCTGCTTAAATAAAAACATTGACAAAGTCAATAGGCCTCAAAGGAGAGACGTATTGGTTTGCCAATGCTGGTTATAAAAGTTGGCATTGGCTGAGTGAAGTGTCATTAAAGCCATATCAACACACATTTTTGCATTACTTAACACATCTCCCTTTACATAGAGATGTTAATAAATGGCCCAAAGCCAGTCTGTAAACTCAAATGAAATATATTGGTATTTTACTTCATTGCAGAAACACGATGCTATTTATGAAGGTATCCATGTATTTAATAGTAGTAACACGAGCGCAACAAATGTATCTTTACTCTTTCACTTTTATCTTAACAGTGGGCGATTTGCATTTCTGATGCATTCCTTGTAGAAAGCTGGCACGTTCTCCACTGCGGTTTATTTATTGATGAGTTTTATGAATCGCCTCGCATCACCTTGAGGACCACTCGCAACGATAAGCCCCACGATAGGGCTGATTGCTGCGATTACCAAACAGTCAGTTATGTGGATATGTTTGCAATGAAAACGCTTCTGAACTAGAACTGCTGCTCAGTGTCAAGGAACTTTAGGACATTAGAACCAGGTAGCTGGTGATTAAATAAATGGAGATGTGTGTGAGGTAACGTTTTGGTGGAGCGGTTGATGATACAAACTTGCGTATACGTCAGGAGGAGGTCATTGCTGGCATACACAGGCAAACAGGTGCCACATCGTTTATAAAATGCAAAGTCTGCTGCCTGGTAATGGTTGACTAGAAAGATGCAAAGTTTTTCTGTGGTCCAGGAAAAACAACATTTTGCCTGCTGGGGTACTCTTAACCATCTGAAAAAAGCCACGTTCTAGCCACTAGATGGCTCCTAAGGTTTCTCTTAGGGTCCTATAAGCTCAAAAGAAAACGGGATACATTTGAACTAAATGAAAAGGAATCTTTTACATTTTCTTTAATAATCAGGCAGTGGTCCGTGGCACAACTGAATGCTCTAAAATAAATGCTGACGCCCACATTCACGAAGGGGTCCCTTGGTGACTCCTTGTCATTTTGGAATGGGCTACTACCTCCTTCACAGAATTGGTAAAGTATGAATGTTTTGCGACCGCATTTATGGTTACAAAACATTCTTACATGTGGAGAAGCGTGGCTCAATGGTTAGAGCGGCAGACCCTGATGCAGAGGTCTGGCCTGGGACCAGGGTTCAATTCCCTCCTCGGCGGCTCTTGGACTCAATCTCCCCGGACCTGATAATTCTCGCCTCGGGGCTAGTCTAATCATGGGTCCCACTCTGTGACTCTGGGCAATAGCTTGCTTAATCTCCACAACGGCCCCAGCAGCGCTTGGGTGCCTGGCTTCACCTTGGGGGTGCCCAGGAGTGGACCTTTCACATGGAAAAGCCAGGAAGGGTTCCACAGCGGTATGAGTGCAGCGCCGGGACGCCCCGTTGCATGGGCAGCTGTGCGCTTTACAAATGCAACACATTTACATGACCCTGTTACTTGCTATTAGGAAGGTAGGCTGTTGGCACACCCCTTCCTAATAGCGGCTCGCACACCCTATTCTGTGAGTTGTTACCAGGTTGCCGACTCACAAATTAGATTTAGTACATGACAGAAGCCATTTTAGCGGTTGCAAAATGTCTGATTCTCTTTTTGCGACTGCTAAGAACAGTCGTACATCTGGCCCCTACATCAACTACTACCAGGGGCATAACGCAGGTCCCTTCTTCCCCTGTGACACAAGTGGGACCCAATCCCTCCAGACGGTCCCCCAGCCCTCGAAGAGGGACCTCATTCAGCCCAAGGCCAACAAATATCTGTCAGATATGGAAGACTTGGAGGGGGCTCATCACATTCTGCAGGGAGGCACGATCATTTTGCTTTACTACACTGTACCCTACTCCTGGTAGTTGACAACAAGTGGTTCTGATGGGGTTTGTGAAGAACTACACATGCACTAGAACACCCTGTTTTTGGATGTCTATGCATACCGAGGCGAGGGGCCAGAGACTATGGTGTCAACAGCCTGTTAACTTTCTTCCGAATCTTCTAATCTTCTTTGTTGAGCTGTTATAACTGACAAATGCCAAATAAAAACACTGTGACCCAACAAGGACTATAATTACACAGATACAGCACATACTACATCCAAATTCACGGGGGTGACAGTGCCACTCATGACTAAAGCCCGGACCAGACAACCCTTGATTTGATGCACACAGTCAGTGCCATTATGATAGAGGACAGCAGCTTTTGAAATGATACCTGTCCCTTTTTTGACAACGAAGATGCATATAAAGAAGGAAACTGTATAGTATTGAAACACTTTATGTCTACGAAGTATCCTTGTAAAAGAATAATCACTACCGCTTTAATAAAGGATTCTGGATAATTTGCAATTCAATTCCCTTTATTAAGTCGAAGAGCTGAACCAGCATGCATCCAGCTTCATGCTTTAAATGTAACTGTACACTTCAAAACAAACATTCTATAATGACATTACTACATTCTTAAAATGGCACATACAACGCTCTACAATACATCATAGGGAATGTTGATAATAAAAACTCTAAGAATTCTGACACAAAACATCCCCTTTTCTTCGGACATAAAACAAATAAAAAATCTCATTTAATTTTAATTCCATACCTTAAAACAATATGAACTATTTACCTATTATTATTAATGTAGTCTTTCAACCATCTTGGTGGAACCACCTTCCTCTTTAACGAAGAACGAAGAGAACCAGGTGCATCAATCTCAAAGCTAGAAGAAATAGGTTCTTCAGGAACAGTACTAAGGTCTTCAGAAGAAGTAGCACTACTATTACCCATAGACACCACATTAGACTCCTCTAAGTTGTCAGTTAAGTTGTCACCTCTTGAAAGAATATCCTTAGAAGTATCTTTATCGAAATCCTCAGGTTTCCAATTGTAGTTGGCAAAATCTGGTTGACATTTGGCAATTCTATTCAAGTTCCAAACCCTATCATCACTGACTTTACAGGGTTAAGTATAACCTCAATATCCTGAAAAGGTTCTGAAAATTGTGAATCACCCTTTTGAACCTTGTTAGGTTTTTTACATGAACCCAATCTCCTATATCTATATTATGAACCTCTTTTGTACCATGCCTAACATTGTAATAAGCTTTACTTTTTTCATGCATTTGTTCCATACTTGCTTCCACTTCACTTCTAGACCAAGGCTGCATCTCATTAGAAAACAACCATGTAGGAATGGGTTTAGAGCGTGGATTCCTGCCTTTCATAAGTCTAAAGGGAGAGAATCCCGTAGATTCCTTCGCAGTAATACTATAACTCCACACTGTTTTTTCTATTTGAGTAGGCCAGTCAAGATTACTGTTCAAGGATAATTGAATGGTGTTTTTTAAAACTCGATTACACCTTTCCAACATACCAATCTCACTTGAGTTGTAAAGTAAAGTGGTTTTATGTGCAATAGCTAGCTTTTTAAAATATCTGTGAGTATGAATGAAGGAATACTTTCTGTAACAAATGTCTCATCAAAGAATAATAGAACAGAATCAGTGTCAGCATTTTTAACAATTTTTACAACTGGCCGTCTTGAGAATAAGTCAATAGGAACAATTAAGTAGCAATGAGAATCACCAACCTCATAAATAGGTCCCATAATGTCAGCTGCAACACATTCCCAGGGATTTGACATAGGAGGACGGAATGTTTGTAAGCTTTTATCAGTAGATGAACATGAAATGCAATTCCTTACACTTTTCTCAATCTGGGAATCACAACCTGGCCACCAAAACTATCTTTTAACTAAAGCCTTAGTTCTAAAAATTCCAGGATGACCCTCATGACAAAGATCAATAATTCCCTCATGTAAATTCTCAGGGGGATTTATTCTTTCACCTCTTAAAAGAGTATTGTGTGAAATAGATAACTCTGATCTAATTTCCCAGAATGCTCTGTAGTTCGAGTCCAATAAGTCTTTTTTTATAGGCCAACCACTAATAACATGAGACATAGCTGCTTGTAAGGTATTGTCTTTTAAATATTCACTGTCCCATTCCTCCCTACTAAAAGCAGATCATCCTTCATCATGTACCAAGGCAATTTGTAATTCGTTCCATTCATTATTTTCACACTGTTCCCACATTCAGGCATTCTGGATAAAAAATCTGCAATTACATTATTTTTCCCAGGAACATAAATTATTTTGTATATAAAATTTTGCATCCTCATTGAGATTCTGGCCAATCTAGCTGACACAGTAATAACACCTTCAGTTGTCAAAATCTTAACAAAAGGCTTGTGATCACAACGCAGTGTGCCCAATTTCCCCCAAATAAAAGGTTTAAAATGTTCTAACGCCCGTGCACAAGCTAGGGCCTCTCTCTCTATAATTGGGGATTTCTCCTCACATGGAGACGAGGACCTCGATGCGTAAGCTATAATTTTTTCTTGACCTTTGTCATTAATTTCTGACAAAACTGCCCCAAGGCCTTTGTTGCTAGCGTCTGTAGTAATCACGCTATCAAGTGAAGGGTCAAAACTATGAAGGGCAGTAGCTTTAGCAATAGCTTCTTTGATGATTTTAAAATCTATGTCGCAAGCCTGTGACCAGACAAAAGTAAAACATTTTTTAGGAGTTGGCGAATATTGTAGGTTTGGTTGCAAAATTAGGGACATATTTTGAACAAAACTCCGCCATGCCTAAGAATGATCTGATATCATCTTTTCTGGGAGGTACAGGAGCCCTCGAGATAACGGAAACCAATGACGGTTTAGGTCTAACACCTTGTTCTTCGATTATGTGACCAAGATAAGTTACACTTTTTTATGCAAATTTGCATTTAGAATGCTCTACTGTAAGACCTTTACTTTCCAAAATACTCAGACCCTTTTTAAGTCTCCTTAAATGTTCCTTCTCATCATCTCCGAATACAACAATGTCATCTTGAAAAAACCCGACACCTTGTTCTTTTTTAAAAAGGTGAAACATCAATCGTTGGAAAACAGCGGCCGCCGGAGCTAAACCGAAAGGCATGCGTTTATATTGAAAGCACACAAAGGGGTTGACAAAAGATATACATTTCATTGATTCGGGGGACAAAGAGATCTGGTGATAGGCAGATGATAAGTCTATGGTGGAAAACCACTTAGTATTACCTAAACTTGACACCATTTCATTGATTTTTGGTAACGGAAATTTATCCACAACTATGTTATTATTCAGGTACCTTAGGTCAACACAGAGCCGAATTTTTCCATTACTAAGTCTTGCTATGATGATCGAAGAAACCCAATCAGACTATTCAATAGGCTCAATTATGTTATTTGACACAGTTTGTCTAACTCCTTGCTAACCTCATCTCTTACCAAAATGGGAATGTTCCTACATTTATGTACTTTAGGACACGCATCTTGTTTGATAATGCTCTTGTGCTCAAAACCTTTCAAATTACCTAAATCCTTGCTGAAAACATTTGGAACCTCTTCTAACATATCTTTGCGAATTACATTACAGTCATCAACAACCAATACCTGGTCTTTGCTATTGGGGTCTAACATGATATGCAATTATTTTTGGTCAAACCACCCAAGAACAGGTGGTCCCTTTTTTGCAATATATAATTTGCCTCTACAATCTCTTCCTTTAAACTTAAAAATGAACCAACGGTAACCTAAAAGATCAATGGTTTCCCCACCATAACCTTCAGGGTGAATGTCAGGGTCTAATAACCGTTCACCCACTTTTTGTACAAAAGAAGATCTCCAAAGTTTTTCGTTGATGATAGCATAGGGTGAGCCGGAGTCAGTTTACATTTTTACCTCAACCCCACCAATCTCCATTAAAAAAATTGGTTTGTTTATAATAACATCATAACGAATATTCAATACAAGTTTGTCATGTAAGTTCATTACTAACCCATTTCCATCGTCTGTGTCATCAGTTTCATTGAATTTTTGCTCATTTTGAGCAGGACAACTTTTACTATCCGCTAAATGCTTTAAGCTATTACATCTGTAACATTTTGGTTTAAATCCCGTAGGAGACGTATACTTATTGTAATTAGGTTTGACGTTCAAATTATCTTTATAATTTACTGTGTATTTCTTTCTATCATTAATATTCACTTTACCAACAACTTCAGAAGAGGTATTATCTTGTTTAAGAATACTAGCACACCTGCCTGAAATCTCAGCCATTCGTACATTAGCGAGAATGTCATCCAACGTGGCATCACCATTAATCCACAACCTATCTTGTATGGTGGAATTGTAAGCGTGCATAACTATTTGATCTCTTATTAAATCATCTTGTAATACACCAAATTTGCAATCTAACACTAATTTCTTGAGATCAGCAAGGTAATGATCAACACTTTTGTCCTTTTGTTGTTTCCTGGAAAATAATGTATACCTCGTCACACCAATACAAAAATGTGGGGCAAAATATGTGTCAAGATGAAGTAAGGCTAAGGCATATACATTTAAATAACCTGGAAAACAAGGTTTAGTCATACCCTCATACACTTTTAACCCAACAGGGCCTAAGGCATGCAAAAGTAATGTCTTTTTTTGAGCATGAGACATTTTTCCCTCTTCATCCAAGGCATCAATATAGTTGCAAAAATACGGCTTCCATTCCAACCATTTCAAAAGGAGGTTCAGTTCCAGAAATCCAAAAAGCTTGTGGAGGATTAATGTAGTAATTTGGCTGAGTCGTAGTATCTAAAAGTCAATATTTGGCATTATTATTCAAAATTCGCCTACTAATTAATATTCATCAAAATTAAAAAAAAATAGTAAATTCTGTAAAACTTCCAAAGTCTAAAAAAAATATATATATATCCTTGTGCTGAACTTGACCAGCATGATGTCAGTACAAGTAGTAGTTTAATTAATTAGGTACCTGAAGGGTTTTTTAAAATACGTAAAAGTTCCAATTACGAGGAGGAGCAGGAAAGAGAGAAGAAAAGAAAATACATGCGCTTAATACTGCCGGTTGAATCATGAATGATGAAATGCTGAAGAAATTTGCTGGTCTTAAATTAAAACTGCAGGGTATCAACCTTCTCGTTGTTAATCACGTTGTGAAACTGACCTTGAGTTCAACAAATAAAAAAAAATATGGCCACTGCGTAGTGTTGTAACGTGATTAGCGTGAGCACATATGCACACGTGAAGCACAGTCTACAGATAATCCAGACGTCATCAAGAAAGGAGCAATGGATCTCGTGCGTTGCCGTTAGCGCGCTCGAGCAGTAAATACGAGTGTGAGAAGATGCAGGTAAACGCTAACTTCATAGACCCCAAAAATATTTTTAAAGCGTTTGTTACTCATGCACAAGTCCACATCGATTCCGAATTATGAAATATACAACTCCTACGTCCCACATTGATTCAGAAATATTAAAGATTATCCTAGGTATTCCTTATCTTTTACTCACAGACAACTCCAAAGTAGATTGAGGAATACCTTCGGTACATCTAGTGCAAGCGGATAACTCCCACGTCGATTTAGGAATCGTCGAGAATTTCTCTTGGTACTTCCTTAAAATCGTGTAATTCAAAATCTTGAGGTAAAGCTTCTTCACCATCAGTAAAGTTGCGTAGGTCCTTCCGCTCTTCGAATCGTCGCCAGTGTAAAAAAGGATTCTGGATCATTTATAATTCAATTCCCTTTATTAAGTCAAAGAGCTAAACCATCATGCATCCAGCTTCAAGCTTTAAATGTAACCGTACACTTCAAAAGATACATTCTACAATGACATTACTACATTCTTAGAATGACACATACAACACTCTAAAAAAGAATTCAGACACAACAACCGCCTTCAACATAATTTATTTTTCCATGAATTTTCACTGTAGCAAGCAATATTTTTCAGATAAATGAAAGACAGAAAAGCGTGCGCTGCTGTGAACCATTCTGGGACTATTTTGCATTGCAAATTTTAGCATTCACTACTTTGCAATATTTTACGCTTTTCTCAAGTGTGTCTCTTTAAGATTACTATTTTAAGCTTGTCTAGTTTGTGAGAGGAAGGGATTGGGCATATAGAACAAGCACTGACAAAGCCAATAGGTCTACGCTGGCTGCCAGCTTTTTGGTTTTGTAAATGTTCATTTTATTTTGTCATGGGTCTTGCAAAACGTTAATGCTGCGGAAGCTGAATTGCAATTGTCAATTTAAAAAGAAACAGTGGCCAAACGCAAATATTTTTGGTCTGCTAGACACATTGCCATGCTACTTTGTGTGGATGTGCTCTTTGGAAAGAGCGGGTTGCAGCCATTCACAGTGAAGTCAGGCAAAGCCTGAAGTGGGCTGCCCAGTGCCTCAAGATCATTGCTGTAGGCCGTATGTCTCCATGGAGAAACCATTGACATGGGGGTCCCACAGGGCTCTGCTCTCAGCCCTCTTTTATTTAACGTATATTTGATTCCGCTAGCAAAAGTGGTTGAATCATGGGGCGTCAGAGTGGTCTTTTATGCTGATGATACTCAGCTCGTGCTTTCTTTTAAAGACCACTCTGATAGCTCCATGGTTAATTTTTGCCACTGCTTGGCAAACATTGCCTCCTGGATGTCCTCCAACAATCTTAAATTGAATACAGATAAGACGGAGGTCTTATTTTTTAATCAGAAATTTCCAATTCCAGCCAATGCTTGGTGGCCGTCTGAACTTAACCCCCCCCTCCGGTATCAGTCCAAGCTGCACTTAATTTGGGTTTCCAATTTGATACAGCTCTATCCTGCAAAACCCAAATTAATAAAGTTTCGGCATCTTGCTTTGGAAAGCTTCGAATGATTAAAAAAATTGTTCCCTTCCTCCCATCTGACTCACGGAGGACGGTGGTCCATGCCCTAATTATGTCCCACTTGGACTACGCACTGGAGAAGTGTGGCTCAGGGGTTAGAGGCGGCAGACCCGGAAGCTGAGATCGGTCCTGGACCAGGGTTCAATTCCCCGCCTCGGCGGGTCTTGGGCTCAAAAATTCCACGGACTTGATAATTCTCGTTCCGGTGCCTACTAGACTCACGGGTTCACACTCTGCGACTCTGGGCAATAGCTTGCTTAATCTCCACTACGGCCCCTCGTGGCGGGATGCCTGGCTTTCACCTTGTGGATACCCTGCTGGGGTTATCTCACAGAGGAATACCAGGACGGGTTCCCAGGGCAAGCGCCTTGATGCCTTCGGGTGATACGTGCGCTATATAAATCGCAATACATTTACGCAATACATACGCAAATAGTCTGTATGTAGGAGCCCCGGCGTATCTCATTAACCGCCTTCAGACAGTGTAGAATTCCGTGGACAGGATGATTTGCAATATTCCTTATCACCACTCCATTACACCTTACTTGGCTAAACTGCACTGGCTACCAGTGAGGTACCGCATACAGTTCAAGGCCATGGTTGTTGCCTTTAGGGCTCTTAATGGACGAGGCCCTGCATACTTGAGGCATAGACTCAAAATTACACAATCGGCATGTAACCTCAGATCAAATCATCTTCGCCTGATGCATACCCCATGTTTTCGCCTTGCACGCACTGGGGGCCGGGCTTTTGCCGTTGCCACTTCCAAACTTTGGAATCAACTACAGATCGAACTTAGATTCTCTACATCTGAGCCTCTGTTTCGGAGAAAACTTAAGACCTGGTTCTCCTCCATGATCTAGCTCTCACCAATATCCCTCCGGTTGCCGTTCATCTGCAGCGCCGGGACACCACGTCGGGGGTAGCCGTGGGAGAGGTGTGGCGCCGTGGCCAGGGCGACTGACGCTGAAATCTGGGGATCAGGGTTCGATCCCCGGCTCCGGTGGCAGGTTAGCCCAGCACCATGTGACTCTGGGCAATAGCTTGCTTAATCTTCATGACGGCCCCCAGCGCCTAGAGACCCTTACGGGTGATTGTGCGCTTTACAAATGTGGATTATTATTATTATTATTAGCCGTGCGCTTTACAAGCTTCTAAAATAAATAAATAAATAGGCGGTGTAACAAAAACGTGAATCATAAAATAACAGACAAATGGGAGAAGAAGCATTGCTAAATGCCCCTATTAGTAAGTAAATCATTTTAGTGAAATCAAAAGATTTTGGGTAACGCCAAAACCTAAAAACACAGACTGACAAAGCCAATAGGTCTTTCAGTCACTACCAGCCTTTTCACTTTGCCAGTGCTTGTTTTGTTTATTCATAGTGGTTGCAAACCTTTATTATTGGGACAGATGCTTGGTCCTCACCAATCTAAACACATATCTGTCAAAAGCAAAAGTAATTTCTGGTCTCAAAAAGACAGCAGTCCCTTGTAGTCCTGGCATTGAAGGCAGTTACTTTGTGTGAGGATGTGCTTATTGTGGAAGGGGGTTGTGTTGTCACTAACAGTGAAGTTGCCAGTGACAGCGGACTCTAGTGAGCGGGTCAAAAACATTTGAATGAAGCAACAGGCAATTACAAGAGGACTGTCTGAGAGCACACATAAGTAAGCATATTATACAAAATATTTTTTGTAAAATGAAAAGGTCTTGATTGGCTAACACCAGGCAAAAGGAAGTTAAAAAAGTGGTCTCAAGTGGAATAAAAGGACACACAGACAAAACTTCTGTCTGGTCTAAGTTCACTTGCAGCTAGACAAGCATTTCTCAAGAATTGCAGGCCGGCTAATAATTGAAAAATCAGTGGTTAACGACATTCTAAATTATAATCATTGACCAGTTATCATTTACACTGAGCTATGGAAATGAGTCCACTAGCATTGGGTGACAGCACACATCCAACTTTACTGCTATCATATTTGTGACTGGGCACATATGCTTCAAGCACTCCTAAAAATAAATTATGAAACAACGTCTGCCGTTTTATATGTGGCAAATAAGGCAATTTGTTGCACATCACGCACTGTGAAAAAAAACATAATTACATATACTGTCATTTCATAATTTACAGTGGTCCTGTATCGACAGGATTACAAATCAAGTATGTTTTTTAAAAGCTAGCATCCACAAAACAAAAACTTGTGTTGTATTCTTCTAAACTTCAACAAATGACAAAAGCGGTTGAGCTAGGGCTCTCGATTTAAAATAGGAAGTGTGGATACAGGTGACAGAGGTTGATGTTCAGAAAGCAGTAAAATATCTGCTTCCCTTCTGTAATAGTTTGGTGGAGGTTTTGCATAAGGTTGCATCAATTTATTTGAATGCTTTTTTAGGTTTTGCCTGCACATCACTTGCTCTGGGATTGTGAAATCTTTTCCATGTAATGTATCTTAACCCCTTAGCCACGGAGGTAATTCCGCCGCGGCGCTGGGGGGGAGGGGGGGTTGCGCGGCACCACCTTGCTCGCTATGGAACCACTCCGTCACGAGCCACGGATGCGCTGTGCTCATGACGGAGTGGTTCCTTCACGGCCCGCCCGCTCATCAATTTAGCCGCGCAGGCGCGGAATTGATGCAGCGTGGGCGGAGCGGCCACGGCGTGACGGAACCACTCAGTCATTAGCACAGCGCGCCCGTGGCTCCTGACGTAGTGGTTCCCTCACGAGCACCAAACGGGTTAAAAGGTAACTCTTAACAGTTCCAAAAGCCAAATTACTGTGTTCATTTGCTTTGGTGCAGAACTTTTTTTTCTGTTAACTTCCCATGGGTGCATGCATTAACGACACTTATACTAAAGCTGTTGGCATGGTTTAACCCCTTCCATGCTCATGACGAGCGCAGCTCATCATGAGTCACAGTGGAGCTGTGCTCATGACGAGCTGGGCTCGTCATAACGGCCACTGCCCGCCCACACACGATTGATTCCCCCCCTGTGCCGGAGAATTAATCAGTGGGTGGGTCCTGTCGATCCCAGCTCGTCATAAGCACAGCTCCGCTGTGACTCATGACAAGCTGGGCTCGTCACGAGCACCGCGGCACCGCCCCCGCGCTGTGGGGGAATTACCCCCGCGGCGAAGGGGTTAGGCCCCATTCTCTGTCAAAATAAGAACTCTTCCCAGGGAAAAGGCAGACAGCTTGTTGCTTTCTATAATTTAGTTGTGTACAGCAGATGACCTAGAACATTAATGGCATTTCCTATGCATGACGCAGTAACTTACTTTGCATTTTGTAGGCATTATCGGATTGGCTTTTTCAATTTTATCTATTTGGTTATCATGGTCAAATTCAAATGTTGTAATAAACATTGCACTTAAAAAATAAAGTTAATATACAAGACCAATGCAATAATTTACTTCTAAACAGCCAGCCACAAGTTCAGTTACCTTGCAGACAACAGGGTCATGATTTCAATGGTGCAGCAGGTGCAGTAGCACCAGGGTCAGAAGTCCTCCAAACACATAATCTTGCTATATTGGACTACTAAGCAGGCAGTACAATTCCAGTTAAAAGGGACTTGATTTGAATGGTGCAGCAGGCGTCGTGGCACTGAACCCAAAAGCGCTTGGTACTCCACTAAATCCAGATTATTGCTAAATCTTCAAACTAAACAGGCAGTCACAAGTGCAGATACTCTGCAGACAACGGGGTCATGGTTTCCATGGTGCAGCAGGTTCAGTGACACCAGGACCAAAAGCTCTAGGCACCCCACTAAACACTTACATTTGCTATATTTTACTACTAAACAGGCAGTCACAAGCGCAGTTACCTTGCAGACAACAGGGTCAAGATTTTAATGCTGCAGCCGGGGCAGTGGCACTGGGCTCAAAAGATGTCAGGACTCCTCTAAACACACTATATATTGTAGGCCTGGGCGGTAATTTCCATTCCGCTCGCGGAGTTTGGGTAATTTCGCGTTCCGCAGAGAACGCGAAATTGCCCAAAATTCTGCGTTCCGCGACTTCGTGAAATTTTTTGCTTGTTCGCGTTCTCAAATGAGTGTTCGCAAGATATTTCCCCTCCGAGCGCGCAATCAGTGATTGCGAACAGCAATAAAGCAGCACAAACAAGCAATTCCGCGTGTTCGTGGAATTTCTGCGTGTTTGCAGAGCAACCACAAGTGCAGTTACCTTGCAGACAACAGGGTCATGATCTGAATGGTGCAGCAGGTGTAGTAGCACCAGGACCAAAGTTTGTCATGACTTCCTCGGAACACCTAATTTTGCTATATTTGACTACTCTAACAGTCACAATTACAGGTACCTGGCAGTTAACATACTTTATTTAAATGATGCAGCAGGTGCAGTGGCATCTGGACCAAAAGCTCTAGGGACACCACTAAACCCAGGAGCTAAACTTTACTAATAAACAGGCAGCCACAAGTGCAGTTACCTAGCAGGCACTAGGGCCATGATTTTAATTGTGCTGTAAGTGCCATGGCACCCGGGTCAAAAGTTCTCAGAACTCCTCTAAACACCAAGATTTGATATATTTAACTACTAAATAAGCTGTTACAAGTGTAGTTACCTTGCAGGCACTATGGTCATGATTTCAATGGTGCAGCAGATGCAGTGACACCAGGGGCCAAAGCTCTAGGGACCCCTCTAAACACCAAATATTGCAATATGTTACTACTAAACAGGCAGCCACATACGTAGTTATCTTGCAGGCACTAGGGGCATGATTTGAATAGTGCAGCAGGTGCAGTCGCACTGGGACCAAGAGTTGTCAGGACACCTCTAAACACACAATATTGCTATTAAATCAATGAATTCTATTATTTCCCTCTTTCATTTTATTTTTCAAAATGTTGCTATTACTTACCCGCACTTTACCATTATTACCAGCACAATATATCGCCTTTTTGTACATAAACAAGTCATAATACTTTAACAGACTTTCTGCAACTTCTATTTTACAACTACTCAGCAAGCTACAACCTACAAAAAAAACTGGTTATTAAACACATAAGCGAAACCAAATGCATTTACCAAGGCTTGTCTTACCTCTTATATTTTAAGCATCCCATGTTGGCGTTCAGAAACTTAAGAAGCGTAATAAATTCAGAATCTGTAGAACAAGGTATGGGTTGGTTACAACCTCAGCATGGTGTCAGATCCAGTGTTAAATATTATACAGGTTCAATTGCTCAGTGCAGTTTTGAAACCAAGCAGAAGTACAAAAGGATCAAGATTTAGGTTATTGAACTCATTCTGCATTTGCTATAGTCAGAATATAGGTATTTTTCAAATTTTAAAAACTGCTCACAGACACAATGATTTACAATACAAAGAAGTATGATATGTGAGGGTTGACATGCTGAGTTTGTGGCTGCACAACCATGCTTATACACAGGTTTTCCCTGTAACGTCCAGATAACGTAGACCTCAGGTTTTCTCTTGTTTTTGTATCCCACTGCTTCCATTATGTAGACATATGTTCATATATTCGAGTTCCATTTCATGTGAATGTTTTTCATTAGTTCATTTTACAGTGCACATTATTAACTTTGCAAATACCTCAATGCCGCCTTTCGCAACGATAGTCCAGCAATTTAGTTTTCAACCATATTTTACCTTGTGCATTATCAGGTGTGTTTTTCAGAAATTCAACAAGGCCCTATTTTTGAAGGAGAACTAGGTGAAAGAGCATACGATTTAATTGCAGATTGTTACTTTCATAAATATTCAACAAAAGACCCTAATGTTTATATTTGCTTATCAAAACAATTTAAAGAAATGGTATATAAGGTTATAATACATATCTAGGCAGATGCCATTCCAGGCTTCCAGAGGGTGGAAGAACTTCAGAGGGAATCTGGGGGCGAGGGGGGAGTCGGGGGGGGGGGGAGTATCAGATAAACCAGTCAGCCTGGCTCTTTATCTCCTGGCTAGCACTCTAGCCCCCTGCAACTTAGAACAGTATTCCTGTTTGTTATGTTAAGGTATGTGGGCAAATGCAAGAACAGTTAACAGGCTTTATATGTGCTAGAGAAAATTTATCTAAAGACAAGGAGACGGGGGTTTTAGTGGATTGTTGCAAACCCGTAATGAAACCTTGAATCATGTTGTTTATATTTAATTTAATAATTACAATTACTGCAATTTCAACATTTGGTTTTATAGTTACAACTATACACATGCTTTGCATTAGAAAGAATCTGGCCCTTGAAACAATTTAAAAGATTTCACGGGCATATCCTTGAGTGTGGCTATTTATGGTCAAAAGATGTCTTGAATCTGCTTTTCACCCTGCCTCTCATAGGACTGTTGGTTGTCCAGAAAGTGCCACTCATTTAGATGCGATCTAATGATCTTCCTACTCAGAATTGATATTTTGACTAAGTTTGTATTTATCAAAGGGTTGAGAGTTCCTAAAACTCAGTCACTTGTCATTATCTTGGCATGATGCCAAGAAATGTGACTCAAAAACACAACCTCACTTTAAATTAGCAAGTGCAGAAATTCCACCGTACTGACAGAATTGTCACATTTGCAAATGCTCTTTGCACATATAAAATATGCAAGCCCTGATTCTGGGAACCAGTATTGGGAATGTCTATGTTTTGCACATTGAGGTTCAATTTAGGGGTACATGTACTTTGTAAATCAGACTAAGGAAAAGCAAGGATGATAAAGTGCCTGCATGAGTGTGATAAAGGAGCATGAATATTGTTGGTGGAAGAATGAGGAATAAGGTAAGATCAAGAATAAACAACCACAACATTCAGCACAGGCACCAGTGGATGACTGCAGTGGCCGCTCCTCCACTAAGGTGAAGGAGCTTCACCACACTATTTTTTTTAGAGTTAAAAAAAGGAAAAATAACATGATAATAACAGGAGTTTATCATCATTTTAGTTTTCCCTGTTGCAGCATCTGTTGGGTGGGGCTGCTATCAGAGTAGCAGGAGGAGTGGTTTGCACTCTCCATGTGAGAATGAGTGCTTGGCCGGCCCTCTCAGGCCGCCCAAAACAGACTGTGGAAATCGCAGGAATTACTGTTAGCATAAGCTGAAGCCATTTTGTTTACAGCATCCATTTGCATTTGACATTTGTTAGCCATGTGATTCTGCCATCCTCACTGTTGCCTGCCTTTCTATTCTGCTTAAGTCATCAACTAAGGTTAACTCTTTCAGTACTGAGCCAGAGCACTGCGCATGCTCAGAAAGGCCTGTCTTAGAATGTAACTGGCTGTTTCAACTGACTAAGCTGTCTTATGCCCCCTCCCACGTTGCTGAGTAAGAGGTTTTTGACTGCCCATGTTAGTCAGTAGGTATTCTTGTATATGCTTGTGCCTCATCTATTAGTCTCCATGCTTATTCAGCAACAAACAAGGTATACAAACCATGTGGTCCCTGTATTCCTTGTACTATCCCATACAGTGCCTGAGGGTGCTGTATTGATTTAGTCCCACTCATGAGTGATTAATAAACTTTATTTTTATATTCCAGCCTCTGTGCCAATCTCTATCAAGTTGGTTTTAAGGACCAGTGGACTGATAAGGGTGAGCCCCTGCAGCAGTAAGCCCCTAAAAAGGCCTATTTTTCCACAAATTGGCACCAGAACAGGGACTCAGAGACCCGGCCATCCAAACGTGCGGTCTTGACGGAGGGCAGGAATCTACTGAGGAGGTACCCTGCACGAGTATACCCTTTGTCTTTGTAGACGGACGTGTTTTCCGTTTTTCGCAATCTAACCCTCCAGGTGAAGGCCGGTCCCAACTGAGATCTCCTTTGGCGTAAGTTTTTTAAGAAGACCGTTAGGTCGACTCAGAGCTTGGCAGGAGGAGGTTGGGTCGCTGAAGTGACACTCTTGTTTTGGATTTGCTTGGCCAAGATTCTGGTTTTGTTTGTTTATTTACTGCAGCAAATAAAGGCAGGTAATGGGGAGATTTTTCTCTACTTTTGATACTCCGGATAAATACTATTTGACTATTATATTATATTGTATTATATTATTTTTGGAATGCCTGCTCCAAGCACACTGCGTAGAATGCGTTGCTGTTTTGGTGGTACCAATATGGATTTAGAAAGTACTCAGCTGGCTCCCCAAAAGGGGAGATCTAATAGGTTTTTGTACATTAAATACAGTATTCCTTCCATAATGTATAGTACATTGTGGAACAAATACACTAAAAAGGATCCTGATCTACAATGGCCTGTCAATGGGTCGTTTGACCTTCAAAAGATTTAGTGTGTTGAGCAGTGCCTATTGAGGAAAAAAAGTTGACAGGCTATGAGTGATTGTGTACAAATGTGGGTGAAAGAGATGAACGAGAGAGTGAGGAGAGAAAAAGCTATAGCAGAAAAAACAGCGCACGTCAATTTACCAGAAAGCATTAGAATTGAAAAATAAGAAATGAGGGAAATAAAAGAGAAAGAAGATAGGGAGCGTCATTTAGAGGTAACTGGCCGGTACCCTATTTGGTGCCCCCTATATCCCATGCTTAACAGACCACAAGATGATTCCATTTTGTTAGATAGACCTCTACCTCAGTATATATTCCCTAGTCCCCCTGAGACTGAAGTTTCTGATGAAGAGCACTGGTCTGCGGATGAAAAAGTTAAGGATAAATTAGAGGAGCGGGTAACTCGCTACACTTTGACCTTCTAACTGCAAGGTCACTCTTAGATCCGCTGCCCGTAAAGCAGCTTATGGGCATGACTCAGAGATTCTAGTAGTGATTCAGCAATGGCCAGAGTTTGAGCAGTTATATTTTTTAGAGACATTTACTCGTGAGGTAGTGGCTGAATTTAGAAATGATTCCAAAGTTCTAGAGCATGCAGATATAAATGCTGATTATAAACAATTATACAATGGCACCTTTCTTCCTTCACGGGAGTCTGATCTAATTAGGTGAGTGGTTAAGTTGTGTGCTGATGTATTCCGACTACGAGAGGAGAAAAAGGCAGCTGAGACAGCAGCAGCTGAGCAAACAGTTCAGACCCCAGTACACCAAGAAGAAGCTACTGGGACAGATACAGACACTGGTAACGCTATAGCCACTGTAAAACCAATGTGTGAAGCTGCTCCTCTGTATGTTCCTCCAAAGAGCGCAGGAACGAGTGACGATAAAACTTTAGATAATGCAAAAGGATATTTTATTTATAATGAGGTCTATACCCCTTGGAGTAGAGTAGAGCAGACGATATGGCTCTTTAAGCTGCTATGCCTAATCCACGAAAAATTCCAACCACTTTTTATGAAGAGGTAGAAGGAGCTTTTTGTTCTTGCACTATGACATTGCCTGATATTGACATGTTCTTTGGACTTATTTTACCCCCTTATATGTGGAGATTGATTCGGAAGGTAGATGATAATGTAGCTTATGGTGATACTTGGGTACAGTTAGAGGGAATAGATGCTGTTAGAGCACCTGAGCAGAAACCAAAACAAGTGATATGAGATCTTCCCAAAACCATTGTAACTAAGTTGAAAACTCCATACCCCAAAGAAAATAGTTTGGACTACATTAGCATCTTGCAAGCAGAAAGCGGATGAGCCAGCGTCTGATTTCTTTACGTGATTCAAAGAGACAATCCACGCTTGAGGTTCAATTTAGGGGTACACGTACTTTGTAAATCAGACCAAGGAAAAGCATCTGTTTGTCGACAAATTTGTCGCGAACATGTCGTCAGAAATAGCTAATCGCCTAAAGCCAGTAAGAGGTCATGGACTACGTCCTCCCCCATCTCCATTTTGACTATGGCCCGGTATTATGAGCATCAGGAGTTGGAAGCAAAAGGCAAGGAGGATAAAAAGGTCAAGGATCTAAAAACAAACGTTATGTTGGCTCAAGTCTATGGTCCACCTTTTAAAGGTAGTGTGAGAGGTGGACGTGCGATGTATCACCCTGGTGTACCCCCTTTCCCTCTAACATCTTTGTCTTCTAATCAATGTGCGTATTGTAAGGAAATTGGACATTTGCATTCGGAGTACCCCTTTTGTGAGGTCAGCAGTATCAGCGGGGTACTGGCAGTACGAGAGGTCGCTCAGGGAACACAGGAAATAGGAAAGGCATGGATAATCGTACCAGATATGAGCCGGCCGAAACTATCCTCCTCCTTTAAAACCTTTGACAGACGAAACTAATACCAAATGTCTGATTACTTGTCTGATGGCCCCAAGGATTCTGATCATGCATAGGAATGCCTAGGATGGGGGAAAGAACTAGTTGAGCTCCCTGTAGATCAGAGGGGCCCCTATGTTGATGCAAACATTTTGGGTTCTACTGATCGTTTTCTGGTTGATACAGGAGCTACTCGTAGTGCTCTGTCTAAACAATTAGTTCCTAGGGCTCCCCTGTCTGGCACAATGTTACATCGATAGGATTCAATGGAACACCTTCCTTTAGCCCCCTGTCACAGCCACTTGCATTCAGTCTTGAAAATTCACTGTAGCATGTCCATTTCTGCTTTCCCCCAACACACCCGATAATATTGTGGGTATCGATATGCTCAAATATTTTCATTCTACAATGCGTTGTTTCCCAGAAGATGTGCATGTTATTTTAAATGACAACTATCCCATGGTTGATAGGTCTTGTCTCATTAGGGTGGATGTTGCCTACAAGATTTCCCCCTTTCTAGTGTTGATAGGGAACTGTGGGTTGATGGATCTTGCTTGAAATTGCCCGATGGCACAACATCTGCTGCCTATGCAAGTACAACACTTCCGAATGTAGTTGAGACAGCTTGCATTCCACAGAAGTCAGCCCAGGCAGCTGAATTGATAACACTCACAAGAGCATATGAGCTTAGCACTGATCTGTTTGTTAACATCTATAGCGACAGCCGATATATTTCTGGAGTGGTTCACGATTTTGGGCTCCTTTGGAAGGAAAGAGGCTTCCTTACATCACACGGAATGCAAATATTGCATGGGGAATTAGTACATAATCTCCTTACTGCTTTGACATATCCTAAGAAAATAGCAATTGTTAAGTGTAGCACACACAAGAAAGCGACTGATAAAATAGGAGGGGAGAATGCCTTTGCGGATTGCCCGTGAGGCTGCAATGCAGCGAAGAACTACATCTATGTAGGTGATTAAGTCTCAGGCTGAACGTTGGCATGATGCCAGGCAAGAGGTACTGGACATGCAGCGATCTGCTTCAACTGATGAATTAGACCAATGGTCTAAGGAGGGAACACTGGATGAGGAGGGCTGTTGGAGGACTAAAGATATGACCATGTGGAAATTGCCCACAGCCTACTCACATCCTATGATTGACTTGGCACATGGGCTGGCACATGTTGGAGCATCCTCAATAGCAAAGCTACTTATGCAGGTTTGGAATCATCTAGATATTGCCAGCACAGCTAAAAAGATAGTCCAGTCTTGTCTGATATGTCTCCAGTATAATCCTGGAAAGGGAACACAAACTCCAGCAGGGAGATTTGCAATACCAACTGCACCTTTTGAGGTTCTGCAAATTGATTACATCCAGCTAGAACGCTGTAATAATTTAAAGTATGTCTTAGTGGTGGTCTGTGCCTTTAGTAAGTTGATTGAGTCATATGCTACAAAAGAGAATACAGCTCTTACTACAGCAAAGGTGCTCCTAAAGGAGTTCTTCCCCAGATTCAGTGTTTGTCGAGTTTTGTGGAGTGACAACTGACCTCATTTCATAAGCAGAAGTTTCATGCAGCTTTTCACCTGCAGTCAACAGGTTTGGTGGAGCGTTACAGCTCCATGTTGAAATTGAAAGTCGCTAAAATCTTAGCTTCCACATCTCTGAAAAGGCCTGCTGCATTGCCTCTAGCTTTGCTCTCCATTAGATCGATACCACATACACGATCTGGCCTTACACCATATGCAGTGATATTTGGAAGGCCAATGAACATTTGGGGGATCCCTAAGCCAAGCCCTATACATGATGTACCTTATGTGTTGATGAGTGACTACTTGTCTCAATTGACTGACAGCTTGCTTTCTATTCATCAACAGTTTCGAGAAGCTCTTCCTGACAGGTTGCAAGGTGATGGTCATGATCTGCGGCTTGGTGACCAGGTGATGGTGAAGGTGATCCAGCGGTCAAGCAGCCTGAGACCGAGACGGCTAGGACTTGAGCAAGTTCTTTTGTCTACCAGAACTGCAGTCCGAGTAACCAATCAGAAGAATTGGGTCCACTCCACCCATTGCAAAAGGGTGCCATTTGCCTTGATGGAACCTGCTGCTCTGAAGGCTCACCGCAACATCCTGGACACACAGAGAGGCCAAGCTGCGTCACCTGCAGAACCTGAGGAATTCTTCCCACACCATACGATCGCTGGTGCATCTAGATATCAGCTGCGACCCCAGAAAGGAGAAACTTCATTGTTGAAAAATACTGGTTGAGTCACCGTCCTGGGTTAGTGAAAGGCTGAGCTACAAAGGGGGGACCCTTGTAGTGATACCCGTCCGAGCCCTGAATGAAGAAACCAATGGTTGCCCAGGACCTTAGGACTCCATCTGCTTTGCTTTCCAACATCGAAATGAATATGTCTGCAGAAAAGAGATCAACCGCTACCAGAATTTGTGATCGAAAGACTATGTTTATTGCTGGACTTACTTCCATTGTTATCATCATTGGTACGATAACATGGGTTATAGAGGGAGTAACTCCTGCTCGAAATCTACTGACTGTCACTACTTCTGTCCCCATTGAGCACCATTATTACACTCTCCCTTATAATGAGCAGCAGCATCGACAGTCCTATCTCAACAATACGTTTATCTAAATATTGCATCACACCCACAAATGACACAAACATTACCAACTGTTGGGTGTGTGGAATGATGCCAGCTCATCAGGAAAAGGGAGGTACTGCTTTCATTCCTCTGCCATTTTCACACAATGGTTCTTGTAGGGCCGGGTTTGCGCTACTATGGGCTTCTAAAGTTGCTAACATTACTGAAGCTGATGTAGGTAGACTGAATGCCCAATGAATTAAAGTGTGTTACTCTGATGAGGAAGGCGATCCACCGGCTAAAGGAGCTGTATGGAAAATGGAAGATTATTGCCAAGGAAACTCCACCACATGTAATGTTTTCTCAACAACTAAAGGAACTGGATCTCCTGTTATAGCGGTTCCTAGAGCTCGAGCAGACTTATGTGTGAGCAGTATCGGTAGCATTCCTGTGGGGAAAAGTGACTGCACTAAAACATTAAACATTACTGGAATAAACAATAGTAGTTTTTCTCATCACATAACACGTATTTTATTTGTAGAAATAAAGGGTATAACCACCTACCTAGTGGGTGGTCAGGTAGCTTCTATGAGTCCTTTTTATTAATACCTTTGTTTTTGGCTCCTACATCCAACCACAAAAACTATAAACTGTGTAATGACATTTCTAAGAACTGATATAAAAGAACAATAAATCATGATGAGGTGGATCAAACTGATACTGCCGTGCAGCAGTATGTGGACTTTAATTTGGGACTATTCTTCTTTGTTGGTGCGGCCTTAAACAACAGAAAAATCAGGCGTCTGACGTGTTATAAAGGCTGTAACCAATCAGACAGCTATGGCACTTGGAAACTTGACTGAAGAACTACAAATTGCGAGAATTGTGGCGCTCCAAAACAGGATGGTCCCTGACATGGGTTTGGCGGACCGTGGTAGAGCATGCCACATCATTGGGAGCAGTTGCTGCGTGTATATCCATGACCACGCCCCTTCAGTTCTTGAGGCAATTTCTAAATTACATAAAATGGCCACTGAAATCCACCCGGATTCAGGGACATGGACTTGGACTGGATGGATCTGGACACTATTCTCAGTTTGGGGCTGGAAGTTATTATCTGCCTTATGTATATTTATTGCGATTCTGTGTTCCTGCTGTTTGTGCATCCAATGTGGCCCAATGCTTTGTTCCCTTTTGAGGTCTCGGCAACGAGAACTATTGTCGCCATGTAAGCTCGCAAGGGAGTACAGAGCGGTGCACGAGCCGACCAGGGTCTGTGGACGCGCACACACAAAGGCAGGCAGGCAGGCACACACCAGACAGACACAGACAGACACACGCACGCACACACACACGCACACACACACACACACACCCTCCCTCTCTGCCCACTCCCTCTCTGCCGCCCCCCTCTACCCCCACTCACCGGGCTCTTTCCCTCTGCAGCGGGTCAGTCACGGCAGCAGGCAGGCTCGGTGTCTTCTCCGGCGATCTTCAGCTGATGTGCACGCTCACGCTGCGTCTCCTGCGCGCCCACCACGCTGTTTCGCGCCCGTTGATCCTCAGCTTGTGATTACTACTCCTTCTAACCCGGATTCTAAATTACTATTTCTTGGTTCTCTAACTCCACTCTGTTGATTCGTAACAAACTGATATTCAGCACATTTCACAGTCTCGCTTTTGCTTCTCATAAATACAATAAGATTATTTTAAGCAATGTCTACCCTTCTTTTGGTTCTGTGCCTATTATGCTTCGGACTATAGAGTTTTAGAAAGTGTGGTGGAAGATTCCATGATATCAGCGGCGTGCACAGTGCAGAGTGAGTGTGCAGAGTTGTGAGTGCAGAGTGAGTGTGCAGAGTAGTGAGTGCAGAGTGAGTGTGCAGAGTAGTGAGTGCAGAGTGAGTGTGCAGAGTAGTGAGTGCAGAGTGAGTGTGCAGAGTAGTGAGTGCAGAGTGAGTGTGCAGAGTAGTGAGTGCACAGTGAGTGTGCAGAGTAGTGAGTAGTGAGTGCAGAGCAGTGAGTGCAGAGTAGTGAGTGCAGAGTAGTGAGTGCAGAGTTGTGGAAAAGTAAATTTTGCCATGTTCTGTGTCCCTACGCCTCATCCATCATATGTTATGTGTGCATGACCAATATGCATATGTTATTCCCCATGTCCGATTAATGACGCAATTATAGTTGTGTCCACCTCTAGTATGCCAGTTTCCAGTCCTCGTGAATACTACGGATATCAGGCCTATGTAAAGTAATGTTGCCACGTTCCCCAGAGTGCACGTTATTCCATTATAAAGTCCCCGTTTCCAGGCCTCAACAGGGCCCGGACACTAGATTCAGCTCCTGTCTCCTGAAGCCTCGCTAAGGAGCGATACAGCCCCCACCTGTATCCTCGACCTTTCACTTGCTTCCTGCCTCACAGTGCCCGGTGCAGCCTGGCTCTGCCTCTGAGTCTGCCAAAAGTATGTTATAGTTCCAGTTATCAGTTCAGTCCTCCTTCTCTGCATTCCTAAGCTACTGAACTGCATCAATAGTTTCCGTCATTGTCTAGCCTTCTCGTCTCCATGTTAGAGAAATACTGTATTTACTGGTCATTTAATATTCTTCATCACGCACTACATGTAGAATAATGCATGGTCCAGTCTTAGAGTCAAGTTAGCTTTTCCCCTCATGACTTCTAGTTTATATCAACATGTTCCCTAAACATCAGATACTAGATAGGGTTTAGGTACATGTCGCTCCGACCCTCCAGACTTTAGTCTCTGCTCCTAGCACAGAGTGCATAGCCCCCAGCTTCTCCTCGTAACACGTCATTGCCAGTTTGCGTGCACCACCAGATTAGAGGTCCCGGCTCTTTAGGTAGCCCCCTCCAATGTTTCCGCCCCATTCATGACATATTCTGTTACGTTTGCACCACATGTCTATGTATACGCCCAGTTACACCTACTTTTACTGTTATCTTTCGCGACTGCTACGCGTCACGCCTTCTGCTCCACCCACTGCTACGCCTACTGCAATGTAATGCTATGTGTTCGCGCTATGTATATATGCCCGTGTATTGTTATTAAAAGTTAGCGCGCTCATCCCAGACCTAGCCCCGGCAGCTGCCGGGCCACTCTAGCCCTGCCGGGCCACTCTAGCCCTGCCGGGCCACTCTAGCCCTGCCGGGCCACTCTAGCCCTGCCGGGCCACTCTAGCCCTGCCGGGCCACTCTAGCCCTGCCGGGCCACTCTAGCCCTGCCGGGCCACTCTAGCCCTGCCATTCTGTTCCTATGCAGGTTGTCCTGTTCCTGTCCTTATGCTGTAATAAACCTGCAGAAACTCCTACTACCTCGAATCTTGACTCTTATTTATTGAGCTATCTGTTATGATATATGCCTAGTCAAAAATAGGGTATTATTTATTTATTTACCACATAATGGCGCCCGAACAGGGACTTGCCCTTTCCCCACGCGTCGGTGAAGCCACGCCGACCCCCTGACCCTCTGCAGTCGTGACGGAACCATACTGGCCAAGTGCAGATATTTCTGCTTCAAGTATCCCTCAGGCCCACGGAGGAGACGGAGGAGGCGGTCCAGCATCCAAACGAGACGGTGGAGGAACGCGGCGAGTCCCGACCAGAGCCCAAGCCGAGAGTCCAAGGTCCGAGGTATCTGGAGGCCCACCCGTAACTGAAGTCCGAAGTCCGAAGTTCGTCGCCATCAGTCCAGTCCAGTCCGAGGCTTTCCGTTCCGTGCTGCCCGGTGAGTACCATTGCTGGGGTAGTATCTAGACAGGACCAATCTAAATTGACTCCTGGTCCGTGGGTTGGTGGTACCCAGACTCACAAACGAAGTGTTCACCTAGGTGGATACGGGTCTTGATGCGTCCCTTTATGGGACCGGTATGTTCCGTACTGTTATAGCAGTGCATCCAGTAACTCTAGTCTGTTCCGTTCTCGAGAAAATTCTTGTATTTCTGTTCTCAGTATTCCAGGTAATATTCTGTTCGAACTGTTATGTTATGATATTGTTTAATGTATTTTCAATGTCGTGGTATGCCTGAATTGTTTTCCCAATTGTTATTGTTCTTTGTGTATTGTATTGTGTTCCGATTCAAGTTTACAATGCCGCTCTTTTCCAAGTTACGTCAGTTAAAAACTAGAAAGGGTTTATTAGAAGAAGCAGTTCCTGTTCCGCCGAGGGACAGTCCAGGTCATTTTATGTATCAGAAACATGGCATAAGTGCCATATTGTATCTAGATTTATGGGTAGAGTATACCAAACAGTTAGAAGAAAAGTATAGATGGCCTGTATCGGGTACATGGGATGCCGAATGTATCATGCGAGTAGAAGAAGCATTATGGAAAAAGAAAGCCAGACAGTCACTGAAAGATGCCATCGAGTTATGGCGTAAAGAAGCGCATAGAAGAACCGAAAAGGAAGTCAGAAAGTCAGAGTTAAGTAGAGAATCCCAAGAACGAGCCCAAGAAAGAGAATTAATCGAGATAGGTGAACAAGTCAAAGCCGAACAGTCAGACAGACAGAGGCATGCCCTTATTAAGGGTATGTATCCTCTTCTTGCCGAGGGCTCGCCAAAAGCGACCCCAGAGGCATCCAGTAATTTCCCGCCACCATTAGTTCCGACCAAGCTACGTCACAAACAGACCGCAGCTGATATTTTTATTTCGTCCTATTTGGACGACACAGTCCCAGAATATGCAAATCCTGTTCGCGCTCCGCCAGTCCCTGTAAATCAGGCACTTCCCGCTCTTCCAGACACCGGAGTACCTGCTACGGTACCCCCGGTCCAGCCAGCATTTCAACTTCCCGCTCCGCCACGAAGAATGTCCGTCGATGATTCTAGTTTAGGGGCCGCAGGAGGAGGTCCTCCTCAAACCCCGCCGCCACACAAGCGTTTAACGTTAGCCGAATTACATGCACAAGCGTCACAGCGTACGCCTAGACATCAGACGGTAGCAGAAATAAGAAAATCCCTTGCCGAATGTGTCTATGATCCAGTCCCAGGCGAGGATAATATGGTTTTATATTCGTTCCGCGTAAGAAAGGTGGCCGAGTATCTAGTCACCTTACCGAATATGAAAGAAGATCTAGACAGAATATATCGTTTCATCCGTACAGGGGATGATCCAGAAAGTATTAGTGAAGCCATGTCTCAAAGGAAAGCCGAGATCCAGCTCATGATATTAAAGTTTCTAATTAATTGTCTAATAAGAGAACAAGATTACCCGTCTAAAGATTCTGCCGAAATGAGAATCCTGACAAGGTGGAGTGATAATATAGCCGAGGGTAAGCACAAGACCGTCGGTGCCATGGAAAGTATGTACAAGAAAATCCGTAGAGAGATAATAAAGATACACGAACAGCGTAAAGCAGCACAAGTAAGCGAGAAAGAAAGTACCTCTGATCCTGAAGAGGAAGACGACGAGAATTTGGCTAGAAATGCATACTGAGGAATCCATTGTCTACAATAAGAAGTAAGGCCGATAAAGGCACGCACCTCCTTCTGGGTTCTGGGCTGGGGAAGACTCGCTATTAACTGGATACGGTCTGGTGTCAACTGCCTACCCCTCTTGGACAGCAAGTGTCCTAAGTATACCACTTGCTGGACACAGAATTGAAGCTTCGAAGGGGACACCTTGTGCCCCATCTCGGCTAGGAAATACAGTACTGTCAGTGACGCTCGCTCGCAATCACGTTCAGAACGGGCTGTGATCAGTAGATCATCGACATACTGGAGCAGGGCAGTGTCAGTTGGCATGTGAATATTGTCTAGTTGTCTCTTGAGTGCTTGACTGTAAATACTAGGGCTTTCTGTGAAACCTTGAGGAGCGCGTGTGAACATATAGCTCCTCCCATTTAAACAAAATCCAAAAAGAAACTGGCTGTCTAGATGAATGGGAACACTAAAAAATGCGTTCTTAAGGTCTATGACAGTGAAGAACATGGCTTCGGGATCAATGGCTGTCAATAGGGAAGAGATATCTGGGACAACTGGGTACTGAGGAATAATACATTTGTTAAGCTCTCGTAAGTCAATCACTAATCGATATACTGGGGGTGCATTTGGATCAGTACGTTTCATGACTCCAATGTATGTATGTCTCCGATCATTCCAGTCATGAAACGTACTGATCCAAATGCACCCCCAGTATATCGATTAGTGATTGACTTACGAGAGCTTAACAAATGTATTATTCCTCAGTACCCAGTTGTCCCAGATATCTCTTCCCTATTGACAGCCATTGATCCCGAAGCCATGTTCTTCACTGTCATAGACCTTAAGAAAGCATTTTTTAGTGTTCCCATTCATCTAGACAGCCAGTTTCTTTTTGGATTTTGTTTAAATGGGAGGAGCTATATGTTCACACGCGCTCCTCAAGGTTTCACAGAAAGCCCTAGTATTTACAGTCAAGCACTCAAGAGACAACTAGACAATATTCACATGCCAACTGACACTGCCCTGCTCCAGTATGTCGATGATCTACTGATCACAGCCCGTTCTGAACGTGATTGCGAGCGAGCGTCACTGACAGTACTGTATTTCCTAGCCGAGATGGGGCACAAGGTGTCCCCTTCGAAGCTTCAATTCTGTGTCCAGCAAGTGGTATACTTAGGACACTTGCTGTCCAAGAGGGGTAGGCAGTTGACACCAGACCGTATCCAGTTAATAGCGAGTCTTCCCCAGCCCAGAACCCAGAAGGAGGTGCGTGCCTTTATCGGCCTTACTTCTTATTGTAGACAATGGATTCCTCAGTATGCATTTCTAGCCAAGCCACTGATACAGTTAACGACACAGGAGGCAGCCGCATCGACTGTCCTCCCTTGGACATCTGACCATACACTTAGTTTCAATGAGTTAAAGACAGCTTTATGCCAAGCTCCAGTTCTAGCTACACCGAACTACAGTAAGCCTTTTACACTTTTCGTCACAGAACGTGAAGGTACAGCATTATCTGTTCTCACACAAGATCAAGCAGGTCAATACAAGCCCTGTGCTTATTTTTCGAGCACATTAGATCCAGTCGCCCAGGCGTTGCCTGCGTGCCTCAAGTCAGTTGCAGCCACAGCACTAGCTATTAGACAAAGTGATTCCATAGTTTTAGGACATTCCCTGACAGTACAAGTTCCACACTCCGTGGAAGTTCTTTTAAACCGAACACAAACTCAGCACTTGACAATTGCACGTTTAACAGGTTATGAATTGACACTATTCCAGCCACACATAGAAATTAGACGCTGCAATATCCTGAATCCTGCTACACTGTTACCATCAGTTAATTCAAATCCTGACACACATGACTGCGTGGAAGTAGTTAACATTACGACAAAGCCAAGACAAGACCTGACAGATATTCCGTTACTAGATCCTGACCTGACACTTTATGTGGATGGTTCATGTATGAGAACTAGTACAGGAGAACTAGTCGCCGCATATGCAGTGACTACTGACACTGAAGTTATTAAAACACACCGTATTGATACCCTGTCCGCTCAAGCAGCAGAGCTAGTTGCTCTGACACAAGCCTGTATACACGCCAAGAACCTGAAAGTTAATGTTTACACAGATTCACGTTACGCATTTGGAGTTGTACACGACTTCGGAGTGCTCTGGCAAGAGAGAGGTTTCATGACTTCTCATGGAACCAAGATTCAGCATGGTCTCCTCATTCAAGCTCTGCTAGATGCCATACATTTACCGACATCCATTGCTATCATGAAATGCAAAGCACATACGAAAGTTACTGACATTATTTCTCAAGGTAATGATCTAGCAGATCGCACAGCCAAGCTTACAGCACAGACTCCAGACATTCCAGTTAACCTGACACATACTCCAGGTCTGACTACATGCATGACAGTTAAGGACCCTACTCAAGATGTCATAGATATCCAGTTACATGCTACTCCTGAAGAAATCAAGAAATGGTCCGAACAAGGAGGGGTCCAGACAGATCAAGGATGGTTAACGAAGGGTAGAGCCACATGGTTTCTCCCCGACTCTATGGTTCAAGTCATCATTAATACCGCACATAGTCCAGCACATTTAGGAGAAAAAGCTATGTTAGACAGTATCCAGAACATTTGGTTCAACAAGCATTTACGAGCTGCAGCCAAGCAGAAAGTCCGTACCTGTATGATATGTTGTCAGTTTAATCCAGGTAAAAGTGTCCCGGTGGAACAAGGTGGTTTCCAGCCCCCTGACCACCCTTTTGAGGTCCTCCAGATGGATTATATTCAGATGGAGCGATGTCGAGGTTTCAAGTATGTCCTTGTAGTTGTATGCGCTTTGTCCAGATGGACAGAAGCATATCCAGTCCCAGATTACACAGCCGCGACCACTGCCAAGCAGTTGGTTCGTGAATTCTTCCCTAGATATGGACTCCCTAGAGTCGTATATTCTGATAACGGTCAGCCATTCTCATCTGAACTCATGAAGCACGTTTCCCTTTTGTTAGGGTACCAGTGGAAGTTCCATTGTGTACGCCATCCTGAAGCAGCCGGTCTAGTCGAGAGACATAATCAAACTCTGAAAATCCGTATCGCCAAAGTTTGTAAAGAAAAGGGTGTGGACTGGCTAGTAGCTCTGCCAGTCGCTTTATTTTATATGCGCATGGTCGCACATTCCAGATCAGGTCTGTCCCCGTATGAGGTCGTATTCGGCCGCCCCCCTAACATGTGGGGTACTCCTAGACCCCGAAGTATTACTGATGTTTCATGTAATATGCTGACAGATTACCTAGCTTCCTTGATGTCTGCCCTCAACTCATGTCGTTCACAGGTTGCCGCCGCATTTCCAGACAATACCGAGGTGGCACCGCATGAAATCGTTCCAGGTTCGCTGGTGATGATCCGAAATTTTGACAGATCAAGTCCGCTGGAACCTCGTTGGAAGGAGCCCCGTCAGGTCCTCCTGACCACCCGTACTGCCGTCAAGCTGGAAGGCAGGAAGGGGTGGATACACCTTTCTCATGTAAAACTTTTCAATGGATTGAAACCCGTTTCTAAAAACATTTCCAAGGATTCCCAGGATTTTAAGGACTGCCGAAATATTGTTCCTAAGGACTGTCCCGCAAAAGACATTGACACAACCCCTTCCCTGTTAGAGAAAACTCCGCAGCAGGAGTATAAGTTAAAGCTCCGGTCTAGTAAAATAAGTCAGTCAGTTTGATTGTATAAGTCCTCCCCTAGGTGAAACGGTTAGGCTGTTTCTGACATGTATAAAATAGACCCCCATAGTGAGAGAGTCAGTCAAAGCTCAATTCAATGTATCATTTTTCTAAGCTTCATATTATTCATCAGCATTATGATTTCTTGCATCAGCTATGCATTTTTCCTGTATTTTTCAGTTTCTCATGTAAATAAGTCTGCTAATGTTACAGGAGAGCACACGTTTAGTGATCTGCCTCCTCACGAATATGCTTACCGCCTCGCTATGCGTAACAATTCATTTATCCGTATGTTACATTACTCACACCAGACCAGCAATGCCACTAATTGTTGGGTGTGTGGTCGACTCCCCCCTTTCCAGACACCGAAGGGAGTTCTGCCACTCTTTCCTTATCCATTCTCACATAATGGTTCGTGTGGAGCATGGTCCACGTTAACGTCATCCTCAACAGATATGTCTTTTCTGAACAGTACATGTTTCCCAGACAAGCAAGGTTTCCCCCACAGAACAGGTTTAGATCTAGAAAATGAAGTGTATAATTTAGGTAATTATTCGTCGAATTTCATGGTCCTGAATGTCCAGTCTGATACTACTCCAGACTCACCTGCTATTTCAGTACTACCAGTCAAAGGCGAATTATGTGTCCGTAGTCATGGTTCTGTACACGTAGGACATAGTGATTGTACTACTATTATCCAGTATAGTGACAGTGGGAAATCTATTTTTAAAGCTTCACGTCATTCTTATTTTGTTTGTGGTCAGACCGCATATGTTCGTCTGCCCCTCGATTGGGAGGGAACCTGTTACATTGCCTTCCTACTGCCACCAGTTTTTCTAGCCCCACCCGACTATCATAGAAACACACATCTAGTACATACTAGACACAAGAGAAACCTCCCGATTGTCGATTATACTGAAACTACCGCAGAGCAATTCATTGATATTGATAAAGGTGTGTTCCCTTATTTAGGTACAGTTGTAAACAGTAAGCTAATCCGTAGGTTAACAAGAACCCTTGAAGCAGTAGTAGATGAGACTGCCTCCGCTCTAGGTAACTTAACCGAAGAGCAATCCTTTATGAGAATTGTTGTGCTCCAGAATCGTCTCGTCCTTGACGTCATACTGGCCGATAGGGGCGGGGCCTGTAGAGTTCTCGGATCTAGTTGCTGCATTTTCATTCCTAATAACGCGCCGTCTGTTTATTCAGCTATAACCAGACTTCATAAAATTGCCCATCTGTTACACCAAAATCCAGGCACCTGGACATGGTCCGGTTGGTTCTGGAATATAATTTCCGCCTGGGGATGGAAAGTCCTGCCCTTTCTAGGTATTGCAGTAGCGATCATATTCAGCTGCTGCCTCTGTATACAATGTGGCCCTGCGATTTGCGGCATTTGTGCTACCTCTTGTATTCCTAGTCCCAAGCCCCGTTCCAAATCCCGTTCCAAGATAATTCGAGACGAGCAAATGATACTATATGAAATGATAGATGGTATCATGAATATTGATGTTTCCTGATGGAAACGTAGTGACAAGGAGGGAATGTGGAAAAGTAAATTTTGCCATGTTCTGTGTCCCTACGCCTCATCCATCATATGTTATGTGTGCATGACCAATATGCATATGTTATTCCCCATGTCCGATTAATGACGCAATTATAGTTGTGTCCACCTCTAGTATGCCAGTTTCCAGTCCTCGTGAATACTACGGATATCAGGCCTATGTAAAGTAATGTTGCCACGTTCCCCAGTGTGCACGTTATTCCATTATAAAGTCCCCGTTTCCAGGCCTCAACAGGGCCCGGACACTAGATTCAGCTCCTGTCTCCTGAAGCCTCGCTAAGGAGCGATACAGCCCCCACCTGTATCCTCGACCTTTTACTTGCTTCCTGCCTCACAGTGCCCGGTGCAGCCTGGCTCTGCCTCTGAGTCTGCCAAAAGTATGTTATAGTTCCAGTTATCAGTTCAGTCCTCCTTCTCTGCATTCCTAAGCTACTGAACTGCATCAATAGTTTCCGTCATTGTCTAGCCTTCTCGTCTCCATGTTAGAGAAATACTGTATTTACTGGTCATTTAATATTCTTCATCACGCACTACATGTAGAATAATGCATGGTCCAGTCTTAGAGTCAAGTTAGCTTTTCCCCTCATGACTTCTAGTTTATATCAACATGTTCCCTAAACATCAGATACTAGATAGGGTTTAGGTACATGTCGCTCCGACCCTCCAGACTTTAGTCTCTGCTCCTAGCACAGAGTTCATAGCCCCCAGCTTCTCCTCGTAACACGTCATTGCCAGTTTGCGTGCACCACCAGATTAGAGGTCCCGGCTCTTTAGGTAGCCCCCTCCAATGTTTCCGCCCCATTCATGACATATTCTGTTACGTTTGCACCACATGTCTATGTATACGCCCAGTTACACCTACTTTTACTGTTATCTTTCGCGACTGCTACGCGTCACGCCTTCTGCTCCACCCACTGCTACGCCTACTGCAATGTAATGCTATGTGTTCGCGCTATGTATATATGCCCGTGTATTGTTATTAAAAGTTAGCGCGCTCATCCCAGACCTAGCCCCGGCCGCTGCCGGGCCACTCTAGCCCTGCCGGGCCACTCTAGCCCTGCCGGGCCACTCTAGCCCTGCCGGGCCACTCTAGCCCTGCCGGGCCACTCTAGCCCTGCCGGGCCACTCTAGCCCTGCCATTCTGTTCCTATGCAGGTTGTCCTGTTCCTGTCCTTATGCTGTAATAAACCTGCAGAAACTCCTACTACCTCGAATCTTGACTCTTATTTATTGAGCTATCTGTTATGATATATGCCTAGTCAAAAATAGGGTATTATTTATTTATTTACCACAGAGTAGTGAGTAGTGAGTAGTGAGTAGTGAGTAGTGAGTGCAGAGTAGTGAGTGCAGAGTAGTGAGTGCAGAGTAGTGAGTGCAGAGTAGTGAGTGCAGAGTGAGTGTGCAGAGTGAGTGTGCAGAGTGAGTGTGCAGAGTGAGTGTGCAGAGAGAGTGTGCAGAGAGAGTGCAGAGTAGTGAGTGCAGAGTAGTGAGTGCAGAGTGAGTGTGCAGAGTAGTGAGTGCAGATGAGTGAGTGCAGAGTAGTGAGTGCGCAGAGTAGTGAGTGCGCAGAGTAGTGAGTGCGCAGAGTAGTGAGTGCAGAGTAGTGAGTGCAGAGTAGTGAGTGCAGAGTAGTGAGTGCAGAGTAGTGAGTGCAGAGTAGTGAGTAGTGAGTGCAGAGTAGTGAGTGCAGAGTGAGTGTGCAGAGTGAGTGTGCAGAGTAGTGAGTGCAGAGTAGTGAGTGCAGAGGAGTGAGTGCAGAGGAGTGAGTGCAGAGTAGTGAGTGCAGAGTAGTGAGTGCAGAGTAGTGAGTGCAGAGTAGTGCATAGTGAGTGCAGAGTAGTGAGTAGTGAGTGCAGAGTAGTGAGTGCAGAGTAGTGAGTAGTGAGTGCAGAGTAGTGAGTAGTGAGTGCAGAGTAGTGAGTGCAGAGTAGTGAGTAGTGAGTAGTGAGTGCAGAGTAGAGAGTGCAGAGTAGTGAGTAGTGAGTGCAGAGTAGTGAGTAGTGAGTGCAGAGTAGTGAGTAGTGAGTGCAGAGTAGTGAGTAGTGAGTGCAGAGTAGTGAGTGCAGAGTAGTGAGTAGTGAGTGCAGAGTAGTGAGTGCAGAGTAGTGAGTGCAGAGTAGTGAGTAGTGAGTGCAGAGTAGTGAGTGCAGAGTGCAGAGTAGTGAGTGCAGAGTGCAGAGTAGTGAGTGCAGAGTGCAGAGTAGTGAGTGCAGAGTAGTGAGTAGTGAGTGCAGAGTAGTGAGTGCAGAGTAGTGAGTAGTGAGTGCAGAGTAGTGAGTGCAGAGTAGTGAGTAGTGAGTGCAGAGTAGTGAGTAGTGAGTGCAGAGTAGTGAGTGCAGAGTGCAGAGTAGTGAGTGCAGAGTAGTGAGTGCAGAGTGCAGAGTAGTAAGTGCAGAGTAGTGAGTGCAGAGTGCAGAGTGCAGAGTAGTGAGTGCAGAGTAGTGAGTGCAGAGTGCAGTGCAGGTATGTGCAGTGCAGTGCAGGTGAGTGCAGTGCAGTGCAGTGCAGGTGAGTGCAGTGCAGGTGAGTGCAGTACAGGTGAGTGCAGTGCAGTGCAGGTGAGTGCAGTGCAGGTGAGTGCAGTGCAGTGCAGGTGAGTGCAGTGCAGGTGAGTGTAGGTGAGTGCAGTGCAGTGGAGTGCAGTGCAGTGCAGGTGAGTGCAGTGCAGGTGAGTGCAGTGCAGGTGAGTGCAGTGCAGTGGAGTGCAGTGCAGTGCAGGTGAGTGCAGTGCAGAGTAGTGAGTAGTGAGTAGTGAGTGCAGAGTAGAGAGTGCAGAGTAGTGAGTAGTGAGTGCAGAGTAGTGAGTAGTGAGTGCAGAGTAGTGAGTAGTGAGTGCAGAGTAGTGAGTAGTGAGTGCAGAGTAGTGAGTAGTGAGTGCAGAGTAGTGAGTGCAGAGTAGTGAGTAGTGAGTGCAGAGTAGTGAGTGCAGAGTAGTGAGTGCAGAGTAGTGAGTAGTGAGTGCAGAGTAGTGAGTGCAGAGTGCAGAGTAGTGAGTGCAGAGTGCAGAGTAGTGAGTGCAGAGTGCAGAGTAGTGAGTGCAGAGTAGTGAGTAGTGAGTGCAGAGTAGTGAGTGCAGAGTAGTGAGTTGTGAGTGCAGAGTAGTGAGTGCAGAGTAGTGAGTAGTGAGTGCAGAGTAGTGAGTAGTGAGTGCAGAGTAGTGAGTAGTGAGTGCAGAGTAGTGAGTAGTGAGTGCAGAGTAGTGAGTGCAGAGTAGTGAGTAGTGAGTGCAGAGTAGTGAGTGCAGAGTAGTGAGTGCAGAGTAGTGAGTAGTGAGTGCAGAGTAGTGAGTGCAGAGTGCAGAGTAGTGAGTGCAGAGTGCAGAGTAGTGAGTGCAGAGTGCAGAGTAGTGAGTGCAGAGTAGTGAGTAGTGAGTGCAGAGTAGTGAGTGCAGAGTAGTGAGTAGTGAGTGCAGGGTAGTGAGTGCAGAGTAGTGAGTAGTGAGTGCAGAGTAGTGAGTAGTGAGTGCAGAGTAGTGAGTGCAGAGTGCAGAGTAGTGAGTGCAGAGTAGTGAGTGCAGAGTGCAGAGTGCAGAGTAGTGAGTGCAGAGTAGTGAGTGCAGAGTGCAGTGCAGGTATGTGCAGTGCAGTGCAGGTGAGTGCAGTGCAGTGCAGTGCAGGTGAGTGCAGTGCAGGTGAGTGCAGTACAGGTGAGTGCAGTGCAGTGCAGGTGAGTGCAGTGCAGGTGAGTGCAGTGCAGTGCAGTGCAGGTGAGTGCAGTGCAGGTGAGTGCAGGTGAGTGCAGTGCAGTGCAGGTGAGTGCAGTGCAGTGCAGGTGAGTGCAGTGCAGGTGAGTGCAGTGCAGTGCAGGTGAGTGCAGTGCAGGTGAGTGCAGTGCAGGTGAGTGCAGTGCAGGTGAGTGCAGTGCAGTGGAGTGCAGTGCAGGTGAGTGCAGTGCAGTGGAGTGCAGTGCAGTGTAGGTGAGTGCAGTGCAGTGGAGTGCAGTGCAGGTGAGTGCAGGTGAGTGCAGTGCAGGTGAGTGCAGTGCAGTGCAGGTGAGTGCAGTGCAGTGCAGGTGAGTGCAGTGCAGGTGAGTGCAGTGCAGGTGAGTGCAGTGCAGGTGAGTGCAGTGCAGTGCAGGTGAGTGCAGTGCAGGTGAGTGCAGTGCAGTGCAGGTGAGTGCAGTGCAGGTGAGTGCAGGGCAGGTGAGTGCAGTGCAGGTGAGTGCAGTGCAGGTGAGTGCAGTGCAGTGCAGGTGAGTGCAGTGCAGGTGAGTGCAGTGCAGGTGAGTGCAGTGCAGGTGAGTGCAGTGCAGTGCAGGTGAGTGCAGTGCAGTGGAGTGCAGTGCAGTGCAGGTGAGTGCAGTGCAGTGCAGGTGAGTGCAGTGCAGTGTAGGTGGGTGCAGTGCAGTGGAGTGCAGTGCAGGTGAGTGCAGGTGAGTGCAGTGCAGGTGAGTGCAGTGCAGGTGAGTGCAGTGCAGGTGAGTGCAGTGCAGGTGAGTGCAGTGCGTGCAGTACAGGTGAGTGCAGTGCAGTGCAGGTGAGTGCAGTGCAGTGCAGGTGAGTGCAGTGCAGGTGAGTGCAGTGCAGGTGAGTGCAGTGCAGTGCAGGTGAGAGCAGTGCAGGTGAGTGCAGTGCAGTGGAGTGCAGTGCAGTGCAGGTGAGTGCAGTGCAGTGGAGTGCAGTGCAGTGTAGGTGAGTGCAGTGCAGTGGAGTGCAGTGCAGTGCAGGTGAGTGCAGGTGAGTGCAGTGCAGGTGAGTGCAGTGCAGTGCAGGTGAGTGCAGTGCAGGTGAGTGCAGTGCAGGTGAGCGCAGTGCAGTGCAGGTGAGTGCAGTGCAGGTGAGTGCAGTGCAGGTGAGTGCAGTGCAGGTGAGTGCAGTGCAGTGCAGGTGAGAGCAGTGCAGGTGAGTGCAGTGCAGTGGAGTGCAGTGCAGTGCAGATGAGTGCAGTGCAGGTGAGTGCAGTGCAGTGCAGGTGAGTGCAGTGCAGTGCAGGTGAGTGCAGTGCAGTGCAGGTGAGTGCAGTGGAGTGCAGGTGAGTGCAGTGCAGGTGAGTGCAGTGCAGTGGAGTGCAGGTGAGTGCAGTGCAGTGCAGGTGAGTGCAGTGCAGTGGCATGCAGGTGAGTGCAGTGCAGGTGAGTGCAGTGGCGTGCAGGTGAGTGCAGTGCAGGTGAGTGCAGTGCAGGTGAGTGCAGTGCAGGTGAGTGCAGTGCAGGTGAGTGCAGTGCAGTGCAGGTGAGTGCAGGTGAGTGCAGTGCAGTGCAGGAGAGTGCAGTGCAGGTGAGTGTAGTGCAGTGCAGGTGAGTGCAGTGCAGGTGAGTGCAGTGCAGGTGAGTGCAGTGCAGTGCATGTGAATGCAGTGCAGTGCAGGTGAGTGCAGGTGAGTGCAGTGCAGTGCAGGTGAGTGCAGTGCAGTGCAGGTGAGTGCAGTGCAGGTGAGTGCAGGTGAGTGCAGTGCAGTACAGGTGAGTGCAGTGCAGGTGAGTGCAGTGCAGGTGAGTGCAGTGCAGTGCAGGTGAGTGCAGTGCAGTGCAGGTGAGTGCAGTGCAGTGCAGGTGAGTGCAGTGCAGTGCAGGTGAGTGCAGTGCAGGTGAGTGCAGTGCAGGTGAGTGCAGTGCAGTGCAGGTGAGTGCAGTGCAGGTGAGTGCAGTGCAGGTGAGTGCAGTGCAGGTGAGTGCAGTTGAGTGCAGTGCAGTGCAGGTGAGTGCAGTGCAGGTGAGTGCAGTGCAGTGCAGGTGAGTGCAGTTGAGTGCAGAGTGGTGTGTATTGACAATGTAAATGGCAATGCCATTTATTTATGATTTAAAGGAAAAAAAAGAAATGTCATGAGCAATGCCAATAGCTCTACCTTTAATGATGCCAAGACCATTGCATTGTAAATGCTTGTTATTTCTACTTGCATTCCTTGCACATCAGTTAAACGTAATGTGCCAAAAGTAAATGCCCAACTAGTAACTGATCAAGAGATTAGCCAGTTGATACTAATTAATATGAAAGATCATTTTCATGTATCCTCTATGGCATAATGATGTCTTCAGCTAATGCTAAAAGGACAGTCTTTGGAAATCGCAGGAATTACTCTTAGCATAAGCTAAAGCCATTTTGTTTATGGCATCCATTTGCATTAGCCATGTGTTAGCCATGTGATACTGATGTTTTTCCATAAGACATGCGCACATACAGTGTTCTCCATGCAGGCTGCATTACCGGCTGAGTGCCATGTCACCGGACTAAGACCAATCACAATGTTGAACTGCAGCATTGTGATTGGCTGCAGGAAGCCTGGGAGCCCTGGTGGTTCCTGTACCTGTCTCCCACAAGAAGCCAGGAAGAGGACATAGGAGAAGTGGTGGCTGGTCAGCCAGCTTCCAGCCGGGAGGTAAGTGAAAAAGTTTGAAAAACACCCCTCTGCCCATTCCACCACCCCACCCCATTGCTGCTTCCAGGTAGCAGACACCGCTGGGCGACTGAGAAAAGTTTAGGCCCCTGCAATTATTGTTTTACAAAGACTAAGCATTCTCAAGCCTCTACAGCCCATTTTCCACACTCAAGCAGGCTCAGTAAACATCTATAATATAAGGCATAGATACAATACGCCCCTTCCTTTAGGAGGACACGAGAAGGCATAGATATAAGACATCCCTCTCCCTTACAAGGGCAGCAATGATGTCCAACAATCATGAGTACAATACCTTGCATTCTGTGTGCCAGCATACCCATCCGCACAACAAAGATAGCATGACAGATGCACTGCAAACACATGCCTGACAATCAACATCCATATAATAGTCTGACCGCACACAACCATCAACCTACGTAAATATCTCCACACTGACACTTTTCAGCCATCTTCTTTCCTCAACCCTCAGATGAGCAATCACCATACCAGGAAAAAGAAACTATTGTGCATAGAGCAGTACTCCCATGTGCCAAGGCACGCAAAACAGCATCACAGCCATTGCACACAATTCTTACAAGCAGGTTCCGTGCTCCAACACACACTCAAACCGCTTAAGAGCATTTGTCATAGGGGATATCAAAGGCAAAATACTGAAAGGCCACAGTATCATGGCCAGAGTATCAAGGGACAAAATATCAAACAGGTAAGTGCACAGAGGGACCTAAGATTGACAATTTTTAACTCCACATTTAGGTGCCTTGAAGATATATATATATATATATATATATATATATATATGTATATATATATATATATATTCACTGAAAAAAACATAGGTTTTACACACGTTATAGTTGGAATTAGCATTTAAAAAACCTAGCAAATTTATTGAAAAAACCATAGGTTTTATAACAGTTATAGTTAGCTGGACACTTTACTCATACAAAACCATTGAAATTCCCACGTTATAGTTAGTTGTACTCACTATAACTGGCGCGCCCGCAAAGCACTGCTAATGATGTCACATATTACATCACTCATGATATAGTCAGTGACATCACTCATGACATCACTGATGATATCTCAAATGACATGCATGTTTGAAATAGGCCCGACGCGTTTCGGAAATTTATTTTCCTCATCAGGGGCCAGCAGTAAAGTGTACGACGTCTACCATCTCCCTATATGAAAACACACATTGTGCTTGTGGGAGATGTAGTCCATATATCCTGGATGGATGCACTTTCAAATTACTGCTCGTTCCAAAGGCTCTACCATGAGCCCCAAACATCACTCCTGTCCTCATCCATCGCGCAGCTCCACATACGAGACTCTTTGGATAGCGAGTCTCGTGGCCCCCATTTCTTCGGGGTGGTGCAACCCAGCGGCAGGACCGCCGCTAATGTATTACGCTCCATGGGGTTGTCCAAGTAGCGGGTAGCACTTGAGCCTGCGTGCGCCTTCCCCAAAGCGTTAGTTGGTATGGGCAGTTGCGTGTTTGAAATAGGCCCGATGCGTTTCGGAAATTTATTTTCCTCATCAGGGGCCAGCAGTAAAGTGCACGACGTCTACCATCTCCTTATATATGAAAACACACATTGTGCTTGTGGGAGATGGAGTCCATATATCCTGGATGGATGCACTTTCAAATTACTGCTCGTTCCAAAGGCTCTACCATGAGCCCCAAACATCACTCCTGTCCTCATCCATCGCGCAGCTCCACATACGAGACTCCTTGGATAGCGAGTCTCGTGGCCCCCGTTTCTTCGGGGTGGTGCAACCCAGCGGCAGGACCGCCGCTAATGTATTACGCTCCATGGGGTTGTCCAAGTAGCGGTTAGCACCCGAGCCTGCGTGCGCCATCCCCAAAGCGTTAGTTGGTATGGGCAGTTGCGTGTTTGAAATAGGCCCGACGCGTTTCGGAAATTTATTTTCCTCATCAGGGGCCAGCAGTAAAGTGCACGACGTCTACCATCTCCCTATATGAAAACACACATTGTGCTTGTGGGAGATGTAGTCCATATATCCTGGATGGATGCACTTTCAAATTACTGCTCGTTCCAAAGGCTCTACCATGAGCCCCAAACATCACTCCTGTCCTCATCCATCGCGCAGCTCCACATACGAGACTCCTTGGATAGCAAGTCTCGTGGCCCCCTTTTCTTCGGGGTGGTGCAACCCAGCGGCAGGACCGCTGCTAATGTATTATATATATATATATATATATATATATATATATATATATATATATATATATATATATATATATATATATAATACATTAGCATATATATATATATATATATATATATATATATATATATATATATATATATATATATATATATATCCTACTGGCGGTCGCCAGTAGGTACATATAGTTACAACCCAGTTTTCATAGGAAAAGCATTTTTTGAATTGCTAATAACTTTGGTGTCATTTGATGAATCTTTGTGAAATTCCCCGCCCCCCCAAAAAAAAGTCTATCCAGGTCAGCTCCTATCCTGAAAGTTTCGGGGTGAACGCATTTTCCCCATGTTAATTTCCATAGGAAATTTTGCGACGAGCTACAGCCCAAACTGCTGAATGGAATTAACCCACATTTGGCAGAAAGGTAGAGCTTGGCTCAAAAAACAAACTTTTTTTATAATGGTGTAAATCCTTTCAGTAGTTTTTGAAAAATTCAAAAAATAAGAGTAAAAAAAACAATTTCTCATAGGCAACTTTTTGCAAGGCTAGAGTCAAATCTACTGAACAGAATTACCCCAAATTTGGCAAAAAGGTAGTGCTTGGATCAGAAAGTGACCTTTTTTAAATGGTATAAATGTGTTCAGTAATTGCTGAGAAATTAGAAAAATAAAAGTTTCAATATTTGGGCGAAGCCTAAGTCCTGTGCACGAGCTTCTCTGTGATTGGCTGCCAACACGCCAAACCAGGAAGTGTTGGCAGCCATCTTGTGGCTCGGTAGAAGCAAGTTACAAGAAAACAGAGAAACAAACATTAAACAAGAGAAGTGGCAGGGTAGAAACAGAAATCGGGTTAATTCACGCTGGGGTTGTGAGTTCCCGTGTTTTATTTTAATGAGGCCCCCGAGTGAGTTAGGTCCCGCGGCATTTCTTAAAAAATAATAGCGGGGGCTCGCGGGGGTCACCGCAGCCGCGTGGCTTCACTAATGTTGCGAGGGGTATGCGCGGCCCCTCTCCTGGAGCCCTGCATGTGCTTATAATTTTGCCGTAGTTTGATGAATCTTTATGAAATTTTCCAAGAAGTTTCTAGTTTTTGATCAGCTCCTATCTTGAAAGTTTGGGGGTGATTGGTCAAGGGGGAGCTGATAAAAAAGGGGAGTCCCTAAATGTGTTTTCTAAATGCATTTACCATAGTAAACTTTAGACAAGGCTACAGGTTAAACTGCTGAACGGAATTATGCCAAATATGAGAGGGAGAAAAGGTTGTGATCCAGAAAGCGCGCTTTTGTTGAAATGGTGTACATCCGTTCAGTACATTTTGAGAAAAATCCAATTTTACAGCTATCGATATTTGAGAATTCTGACATGTGATTGGCTGAAGGGTTATGAGCACGAGATCGCGGCTCATTGGCTGTGAATGGTTGAAACTAGGAAGTGTGGGCAGGCATTTTGTGATATATTCCGTCAGCTCGCGTCTCTCCGTGCAGAAGCCATCGAGTCTGTAGTTTTACCTCTGCGAGGCAACACTGGCATGTGTCTGTGTGAGATACCCTTTCACGCTGCCTCTACCAACATCACCAGGTCGTTGCTATGCCTTTAGAAGCCAGTTGGTTGATTTGGAACTCTGTGAGTCAGTCTGTCGGCACAACCCTCTACACTACCCAAACACCACTGCACTACCTAACTAAACACTAAACCAGTACTGCCAGCATGACCACCTACACTGCAGAAACACCACTGCACTACTTTAAACCCTAAAACCGTACCCCCAGCATGACTCCCTACACTATCAGCCAACAACCTGTGCACACATGAAATCAAAAACAGAGTATGTTCATATATAAAGACAAATGGACAAAAGGTCGCCATGACTTTTCTTGTTTCTTTTAATGCTTGTTTGCATAAAGACCTGCCAGCTGACACATGTTTCGTCAGAGAACATTCAACTCTGACTCTTCAGGGCCAAGTCCTGATAGATGGAAAAAGTAATCTCCCTTAACCGGTGATAATTCCAACCCAGTCGGGGTCTACGATAGCGTAAAGAGAATTGCAAATCCTGTAGAGATGCGGATTCTCAGCTGATTAAACCACTGATGATATATAATCATGTGGCGAGAACCGATAGGATAAATGATTTGGTCAATCGAAGTTCATATGTACAAAATATAACAACTTATTAATAATCAGTAAGCAATCTCTGGCCAATTTGGGGTCAAAGAAGGACGGATAGGTCCATATGGTAATTATCATGTTACTATCAAAGTGGTTAGAAAACATCCAGACACAGGATAAGTGTCAAGGTTAGAATAATAAAGGAGACCCACGTCTCGGCGTTTGTCCATTGTAACCGGAAATGACCCCCTACACTACCCAAACACCATTGTACTACTCTAAACCCTAATACACTACCCACAGCATGACCCCCTATACTACAGAAACACCAGTACACTGCGGTAAACCCTAAAACACTTATTCAGCACGACCCCCCACACTACACAAACAACACTGCACTACCCTAAACCCTAAAACACAACCCCCAGTATGACCTCGTACACTACCCAATCCCCCCTGCACTACCCTAAACCTTAAATCTACCCCCAGCATGACTCCCTACACTACCAAAACACTACTGCACAATCGTGAACCCTAAATCTACCCCCAGCACGACCCCTATACTATCCAAACACCACTGCACTACCCTAAACCCTAAAACACTACACTATAGCTAACAACTTAAATTTAAAAAACCTTTGAAATTCACTGAAAAAAAACATAGGTTTCAGGGACATTATAGTTAGAAATTAGCATCTAGAAAACCTTTGAAATTGACTGAAAAAAACGTAGGTTTCAGGGACGGTATAGTTAGTTGGACATTTCACTCATACAAACCCATAGAAATTCCCCCGTTATAGTTAGTTGAGATAACTATAACTCATGCCCCCACAATGCACTGCTGATGACGTCACATATTACATCATTCATGACCTGGTCAGTAACATCACTGATGACATCACTGATATTGATGACATCTCAAATGACATCTCTGATGACATCATCCAGTGAATGTGTTTTTCTTTAAAATTTAAATATGGGGCTACACAGCCCCCCTTCCTATAAAAAAAAGGGATCGGGAGGAGGCCATTCCCCCTCCCTGCACCAATCTGCAAACGCACCCCTGGCACGTTTGCAGCGGGGGAAGTAATTCCCCTTGAATACTGGGGGTCCCTGGGGGCCAATTAGCCCACCAGGAACCTCCAGTATGCACAAGTGGGCTGCGTTGCAGAGAGGTGTAGAAAGGGGCATGGCCTCATTACACCTCTCTGCAACGCAGCCCCCTGGAAAAATTTTCAAAAAAATGGAGATACCAATACCAGTTACAACAACCTATTCAGTAATTCCAACATCTATATACACATCCACCAACAGTTCTATATAGCCACTCATACATGTACTTACTCATCATATGTACTCATACACCTATACATCCTGTTACACACTGATACTCATCCATAGAGTTACTTAAACACATACTCACACACGCAAATAAACTATCAAACATCCATTTACTTGCATGTACAGCTATACACACACCACTACACTTACTTCTACAGAAACATACACATACATACTCTCTTAAACAATCACTTATAGAAACACATACTTTTTTATACAGGAACTCTTCTACACTCTCACTCTCACATATACTCACTTATATACATCAATACTCACCAGTTTAAAACATATGTAGTTACTCATAAAGACACTATCAAGACAGTCATTCACTCACCTTAACACCCATACACACACTCATCCACCCATACAGTCCTGCACACATGCTGTCTTCAAAACACATACAAACAGTGAGTCACTCATTCATGCATTTATACGCAAAGTAATATCCCCCACCGAACCATACAGACAATCATACTGATACTCAAAAAGCAAACTAATAACCCATATACACCCTCATGTAGCTACTCACCAACCCATGCAGCCACTTATACACAAAGTGAGACACTGATACAGATACTTAAATATTTAAACATTACTCGCTTATACATGTATTCACTACAATTTTACAAAAAAACATCCATTTAGACACGTATTTACCCATTTATTCTTCCATCGACCTTTAGATATACATATATTAAAAAATATTTATTATTCAGAAAGACACACATTCACTGGATGATGTCATCAGTGATGTCATCAGTGATGTCATTTGAGATGTCATCAGTGATATCATGAGTGATATCACTGACCATGTCATGAGTGATGTAATATGTGACATCACCAGCAATGCATTGCAGGCACGCGAGTTATAGTTAGCTGAACTAACTATAACGGGGGAACTTCAATTAATTCAGTAGGTATGTGACGTTAAGGCTACGTGTTATAATAGTGTTTGGGTGAGTGAATATCTTTATGGGTGTGGTGATGAGCAAATATATTTCTCAATGGTACATGTCCAACAAAGTAAAATTAAAAGGCAGTGTATGTGACAGTTGTATATAAATAAGTATACACAAGACTCATTGATTGCATGAGTGACTGTATAGATAACTGTATACTTGTAATAGTGATTTCATAACACAATTAGTATGAATTACTATCTATATGAATAAATGAAGTGCTATTTGTATAAGTGTGTAGCTAATTAAATGTAAATATGATACATTGTTTGCAAAAGTGAGAAGGATGACTGCATAACTGGATATGATGTGTGCTGTGTCTAATGTCAATAGAGGTGTAAAGGTATATTTGATAGTGTTCTATTGATCATTGACAACATGTATGAGTTAATCTATAGGTAATTGATTAGATGTGTGTAGATCTAGGAATCACTGAGTGGGTTTTTAGATACTTGTATTGCTGTGTCAATGGATCCAAATATGGTACTCTGTATTTTACAGTGAGTGATGAAATGTTATAATAGTGTATGATGAGATGTATCTGATTGTCACATGGATGATGTCATCAGTGATGTCACTGACCATGTCATGAATGATGTAATATGTGACATCACCACCAGGGGATTGCGGGCGTGAGAGTTACATTTAGTAAAACTAACTACAACAGAGGAATTTCAATGGCTTTGGATGAGTGAAATGTCCAGTTAACTACAACACCCCTGAAACCTATGTTTTTTTCGGTGAATTTCTAAGGTTTATTTAAATGAGAACGCCTAACTATAACCTACCTGAAACCTATGTTTTTTTCAGTGAATTTCAAAGGTTTTTTACAAGATAATTCCTAATTATAATGGTCGTTAAGCATATCTGGTTTTTTCTATCTTTTTTTTTATCATCCCGTTCTCAACGTAGTAAAAACTGCAAATATTACCACTCTTCAATGTATTCCTTCCTCCAAGAAAATCGCTACTACCCAGAACCACAGCTAACGTTAATAATATACAAACTAGACGTTCTCGTAGAAAAAAACACCACTTCCCATACTTTCAACAACAAACCAAATCTACAATGCTACCTAAAAAAACAGACGATAGTTCCATTTACCACTTACAAATTAATATCAACATTTAACTAGTATAAGGACGTCAACTATGTACTGTGTGAATTACATCCAACTCACACCCATATCTAAAGACAAATATGAAATAGAGGTACTAATTATACACTTCAAACACCCAACAAAATCACAAGATCTAGCGTCACCACCGCAACAACCACCCCTCCTGACCCCTCCCCCTCTACTACCTCAGAGGCAGCGCAAAATAGGACAATGGATATTCCCAAAATAATATATCCCCTCAACAGCACATAAGCTCAATGTTCAGAGATGTGGCAATCAACTAAGTATAAGGGAAGGAACTCGCACATCAACAATAATGTACACACTGCTAACACTACCGGTGATATGCTATACACAACTCACTATACAAACTAAAAACTTTTCCGTGTGTAGATATACTATTGATATGAGTAGTGTACTGCACAGTGTACGCAACCATATTATCTTAGACTCTGGGGAATATCTCTGTCATGTAGCTGTGTTGTCTTCCCCTCCTTGAAGCAGAAGCGGAGTGGGCTGGTCCAACGTACACAACTCCAGCGTAAGAGTATAAATAATTAGCCTATGCCTTGGGCGTGGTTCACTTCTGCAAAGAGAAAAGCATCTGCCACAGCAAAGGTCTTCACTCTGCCATGACCACGTGCCTCCTTAATACAGGCCGGTTGCAAACTCAGCGGCACAGCACCGCAGACTTATGTCTGTATCGACTACTGCCTTCGATCTACACTGCGGACAGCAGGGTTCACAACTTGAATTCAGCTTTGGATCTACACTACGGACAGCATTGAGGTTAGCCTTGATTTATGTAAGTCAGAGACAATTGTACTCTATGTCCTCAGACTTTGTTAAAATTTGTGACAAAAATTCTTCATTGATATCTTTGCTGACTACTGCCTTCAATAAATAGTAAGGGCAGCAGGGTTCACAACTTGAATTCAGCTTTGGATCTACACTACGGACAGCATTGAATTTAGCCTTGATTTACTTAAGGCAGAGAAAATTGTACTCTATGTCCCCAGATTTTGTTAAAGGATGGGACAAAAAACATTCCTCAATGTCTGTGCTGCCTTCGATCTACATTGCGAGGGCTCACAATTCAGGTGGAATGGCGATATCACATGACTCATTCCAGTAGGCAAGAAACATTGTACCAGTGCGACCCACCCGAACCACGAATGATCTCAGGTCGCAGGGTGCGCACACGCTGAGTTCATCAGGTACCACTACCTCACTGCACCACAAGTCATTTCCCCATGGCCTTATTAACGCAGAATTCACTAGGCAAAAAAAATGACTCCCAATGCAGTCTGCCCAGACCACGCATCATTGCAGGGTACGTACAAGCTCAGCGCCAAAGATACTACTAACTCAGTGCATCATAAATCAGAAGAAGAGTGAACAGTTTTATGTCAGAAATGAGGCATACTATGACTTGTTAATGGAATTAATACAGAATTCAATCGACAAAAGACATTACTCCAAATACTGTGCCCCCCCCCACCACGCATCATCACAGGGTACGTACACGCTAAGCGCCAAAGGTAACACTAACTCAGTGCACCAAAAATCATCGACATGTGGCCTTACTAAGGCAGTATTCACAAGACAAAAAACATTACTATCAGTACGGCCTGCCTGGACCTTGCATCATCGCAGGCTCCACAGAACCTTGTTGTTTCAGGCGCCACTAACTCAGTGTACCACTTATCATCGCTGGATGCACACAAGCTAAATTACTAATACTGTGCAACTCTACTCAACCCCACGTGGCCATTGGATCTTGCTAACCGCTGCCTCCTGCCTACACTCTGGTCATCAGAGCTCACAATTAAATAGACTGTTGATTCATTATTTGCAGAGTACAATACCAAACTAAGTATAACACCTATCAAACCTATACAATATACCTTTAGTATGCTTCCTTCAAAAACTTCTTTTATATCAGTTCTAGATTTAGTTGAATAATAAAATTCACGCTGCAAGTGCAAAGGCACACTCAATGGCAGTCTACACTGCGGACAGCACAGGTCACAATTTGAACTATAATGTCCCTGAAACATACATATTTCGACAATGTATTCCATACATGTTTCATCTTTCATTTCAATCGTGATTACACATGATGCAGTCCAGCCTAAGATGTACACTGCGGACAGCAGGGTTTACAAATTGAATTCAGCTTTGGTTCTACAGTACAGACAGTAGGGAATTCAGCCTTGATTTATTTAAGGCAGAGACAAAAAATACTCCTGTGGCACTGCTAGTATGCGCAAGCAACTTCAATCCCTGCATCCTGTGAACTATGCTCACAAAGAACGTAGAACGCTGTGCCAAAATGTACCCACCACCGGCAATACCAAGTACCTCTGGGGCATCACGTTCAACATTGCCTCCAGACATACATCCCCATTTTGAGAAAGTTAGAATGCACTGCGTTAAGTGCAATTGTTTAATTTGTTATGGGGAGCAATCAGTAGACCTAGTTTGCAGAGCAATTGATAACCATTGATGGTAGTTTTTTTTCCCCCTCAAAGTTCATGTAGTCCAGTATGCAACGGTCAATGCTTTAAGTGCAGCCCATTCAGACCACACATCATCGCAGGGTGAGCACACGCTAAACACCAGATGTACCACTAACTCAGTACTCCATAAATAATCACCACGTGGCTTATTAAGGCAAAATTCAGTAGTCAAAAAACATTACCCACAGTGCGGCCTGCCCGGACCACGCATTATCGCAGGTTACGTACATGCTCAGTGCCAAAGGTACCACTAACTCAGTGCACCATAATTCATCGCCACATGGCTGTATTCAGGCAGAATTCTAAAGAGTCTTCATTCATTATTTGCAGAGTGCAGTACCAAACAAAGTATACCGTACCTCAAACCTACATAATATCCCTTTAGTAGCCTTCCTTCAAAAACTTCTTTTATATCAGTTCTAGGTTTAGCTGAATAGAAAAATGTGCGCTGGAAGTGCAAAGGCACACTCAATGGCAGTCTACACTGCGGACACCACAGGTCACAACTTGAACTTGGGGTGCAGCAGACTGGGTACAAAAAGGCAACGCAGGGATTTAGCCGTACGCAGTCTTATATACCGTATCTTATTGCAATTGTATGTTTTTTTTCCTATAGCAGGAAAGTTTTCATAGTCAGTCGAAAATCTATCGCTCTTGATGATTGAAACCACGTGTATCACTGTGCACCACTTGTTTTCTATAGCTGGATGGAAAAAATTACTACTCTACTAATTCTTCATAAATCGAAGCCCATTAACCAAGTTGGAACTGTAAAAATAGTTATATTTTTAATGCATCAGGGAAGGTGTGTGAAAGGGCGATGTTGTTCTACTTAACATTAAGATAGTGACAATTACCAATCATAACATCTTTCTTTTACTATCTTTTAGATGTAGAGCTTCAGGGTGCACTATGTCCCGGCACGTGGTGGAAGACACACCGGTGAAGGAAAGGTGAGCTGGGAATATTCTTTTTAGTCAATCTCTCACTTCCTCGCTCCTGTGATAAACAAATGGCGCACAATCTTATCTTCCTTTTTCTCTAACAGGTTGTGTTTCACAAATTGGCATTCCCCCCCAACACCTCCAAAGCTCAACGTTTGAGGATTCTGCGATGATGCGTGGCCATCGTAACAAGGCATAAGAAGGCTGCTTCAACACATGGTGGACCCTCTTTGAATCACGCCAATGGCACAACGTGAGTAAAGAAGCTTATTTCTGAAGCAACGTGAAGTCACCTGTGGGCGGAGAGAGTGGATAGTGTGCAGCAGCTTGACTGCGTACGCATGTATAATTACCTCCAGGCAGTGGGAATGGATAGATTGGAACAGTCTGGGTGTGCAAGAAATGGCACTCACCTCCGGACACTGGGGGGCTAATTTACAAGCCCCTTGCGCCACTTTTGCATCACTTTCCTCATGTTAAAAGTGGCATGAAAGTGGCACAAGGGGCTTGTAAATCTGCCCCCGGGAGTCAATGGGGTGCAACAGTCTGGGTACGCAGTAATGAGAACTCACCACTATGTAGTGGGAGTACATGGGGTATAGTACTCTGGGAGCAAAAGAGCACACAGACACCTCCATGCAGTGGAAGTTGATGTAATACAGTATCCTGAGTGTCCAAAGGAATAACGCAGAAATATACTTGTGCAGTTGTATGTACTCTGCTATTACTATCTCTATACTATCTTTCAGATCCCTAAACTTGAGGGTGCACTATGAACCGGTACGTGCTTGGACACACACCGGAGGCAAAAAGGTGAGCTACGAAGATATTCTCCAGTATAAACACTACCTCTCCTGCTCCATTTATTACTTTCTCTCTCTCACACTTTCAATGTTGCTTTTTCTCCCTTTCTCTCTCTCCCTCTTTCTCACATTGTTTCTCTTTATCTTTTCAAGTTACGGACCCTGCTGGCCACTCTGCAGAGAAATAAATCAAGGCTGAATTTAATACAGTCTGCAGTATGGAACCAAAGCAAAACTCAAGTTGTAAGCTTTGTTGAAAACGGTGTTTACAAAAGGTAAGCAGAGCGGCCTTGATACACAATGCCTCCAATTAAAAGTGTTGCAAATAAATTATATTGTCCTGCATAATGACGTGAACTCTCACCTAATTCGGTCTCATCTCTGAATCATTTTAAAGACCTGCTGGACCATACTGTAGATCTGACCCAGCAGACACTTCCCTACAGACACCTCTTCAACGCGGGCCTATGAGAGGGGTGGAATGTATCAGGCACACTGCACATGTGCGAATAAGCAATATTGCTAAGTGTTATGTTAATTTGTGATCTTTGACCTCATTCAGTCACATTGATCTAATTTTAAAGACTTATTTTCATTTTTGTTTTGCAGGTCTTGGTCCAAACTTGAATGTCTGTATTTGCGTTGGGTGGCGAGATTAAGAGGAACTCAGTTTTTTTGGCATTGAGTTTAAGCTGGTTGGATGTGAGCCAGTGAACAGTAGGTTTCAAGGCCTCATTCAGGGAATGGACATCCTGTGGAGAAGAGATATTGATGTAGAGCTGTGTGTCGTCGGCATACATGTGGTAGGAGATATTGGCAGTGCGCAGCACCTCTGAGAGCGGTTCAAGGTACAGATTGAAAAGGGTAGGGGATAAGGTTGATCCTTGGGGGACTCCAACTGTGATCGGAGAGGAGGCGGATAGGTTGCCGTTGACCAGGACTCTCTGCGAGCGGTTCTGGAGGAAGGATCGGAACCAAGCCAGAGCGGTGCCATCCAGGCCCATCCTAAGTTTGAGGTGATTCAGGAGAATTTCGTGGTTAACCATGTCAAAAGCCGAGGACAGGTCAAGGAGGATCAAGAGGCAGGTTTTGCCTTGGTCAAGGGCTTGAAGGGCATCATCGACAATGTGGAGGAATGTGGTTTCCGTGCTGTGCCCAGGTCTGAAACTAGATTGCAAGTCATCTAGAAGGTGGAAGTTGGAGATGTGTTGGCTTAATTGTTGCTGTTCACATTTTTCCAGCACTTTAGCTAGGAGAGGGATGTTAGAGATAGGTCTGTAATTGTCAGGAGAGACAGGATCTAACGTGGTTTTTTTTAGGATGGGGACCACCTGGCTGGCTTTGAGAAAGTCAGAAATTGATCCCTGTAGGAGAGAGGAGTTGATTATAGTCGTCCAAGAAGGGATGATAGCCTGAGAAACAGCGGCAAGGCAGTTTGAAGGGAGAGGGTCGTTGAAGTGATTGTTGGGGCTTAAGGAAAAAAGAGTTTTTGATATTGAGTGTTCATCATAGACTTTGAAGTTGGACCATGAAGCTTGGTTTTTGGGGGAGGTCTTGGAAGGCAGCGCTGAGAGGGGATGAGGAACAGGAGGGGATTGCGAGTTGGTAGCAGATATGAGTTCCTTTCCTAGGGCAGAGATTTTATCACAGAAGAAGGAGGAGAATTGCTTGCATGGGATTGTAGAAATAGGGGTTTCTTTGGATGATTAAGCAAGTTTGTTTGATTGGTGTTTGACCAACTCGAATAATTTGCGAGGTCTATTCTTAGCGTTATCCAGTTCAGCTCTGAAGAATTCTTTTTTAGAATGAATGATTTTTTTGTTGTAGGTGTTTTTGGCCAGACAGAGAAGTTTAAGATGGTCGGTGGTAGGGTGCTTTTTCCAGATTTGTTCTGTTTGTCGGAGGAACCTCCTCTCATTGTTAAGGGATCCTTTGAACCAGGGGTTCCTGTCTTTGATCTGTGATCGTTTTAGGTTTAGCGGGGCAAGGTCATCGATTATGTTGGCTATTGTTGTGGAATAATGATCAGTGAGGTTGTCAACCAAGTTGATATGGGGGGGGTCAGTTGCCCAGTGGGCAGCCAATTTCTCGTGATCCAGGTTCTTGGTGTCCCTGATCCATCTTTTGGGGATCACCGGTTGTGGTGTCCATGTCTTGGGAGTGCCAGGAAGACAGAAGGTGATAGCATGGTGGTCAGACCAGTCGCAGGGATCTATGGAAATGAGTTTGACCGCAGATTCCTTGGAAATGATCCAGTCTAAAGTGGCCCCTTTTGAGTGAGTAGCGAGGGAGCAGGCTCGGGTAAGAGCTTGGTCGGCCAGGAAGTCTCTGATGGCGTTGACCTGCGGGTCCTTGGGGTCATTCCAGTGCATATTGAAGTCGCCAAGAAAAATGCCATTGGCATTTCGAGAGGCCTTGGCTGTGATGCTTTCTATGAAGGTGTCATTCTTGCCTGGGGGGTGGTAAAAGATGTGCAGCCTGCACTGAAGGGAGGTGTTGTTGCAGACAGATAGGGCAAGATATTCGCAGGTATCAGTAGGTTCTGCCAGATGTTCAGTGATAAGGAGGTTGGAGCGGTAGGTGCAGGCAATGCCACCACCTTTTTTTTTTAGATTGCCTGTCCAACCTTACGATGAGATAGTTGGGCGGGACTAGAAGGTCTAGGCAGGGCGAAGAGGATTCATTTAGCTAGGATTCCGTCAGGATCGCTACATTTGTGTTTAGGTTCAGGATGAGATTGGCGACATCAGCGGCATGCTTTACCGCAGAGTGGCAGTTGATAAGGAGACAAGATAGAGAGCAAACGGTATGTGAATCGTGATTAGTGCAGAAGGTTGGGACTGGTGCTAGGTTACTGTTGACTATTCCTCTGTTGCGGAGAGTGGATGATCTGTAAGGATTGATTGCAACCGTGCGTATAGGTTAATCTTTCTTCAGGTAAGAGGGACATGGTTGTTCATGGCTAATGAGGAGGTCAGCGATTTCATCCTCAGAGAGTTCCATAGTGCTAGTCGTAGCAAGGGTAGGTTTGTAGGATAGGAGGAGGGCCTGTATATATTTCTCTGAGAGGTAGCAGGGCTGCCTGTGAGGGCGCAGGTGTCTCAGGGGTAACGGGAATGGGTGGAGAAGGGGCTCGGAGTAGGATGTGGGGGTAGGGTTCTGTGATAGCCTGATCTTAGAGAGATTGAGCTCGGAGAGGTGCAGGAGGTTTTTTAGGTCCGTGAAGGACTTGTGGATGCTCAAGGTTAATTCAGTGGCTTTACTGTGGAGAGTGTCCAAATCCCTAAAAGAGGGGTGTTCTTGTGGGCAGGGGGTCGGTGGTGAGGGAACTGACTTGGTGGAGAGTACAGTGGGCTTAATAGTGAGGTTAAGACGACCAGAGTCATGGGTTCCAGTATCCCCGCAGAGGGTAGGGTTTAGGTTAGAGTGTTTAGGGAGGCTACTGATGGCTTGTGAAGGTGGCCTGGTAGATGGGCTATGAGGTCTAGAGGGTTTGGCCAGGAGTGGTGTCAGTAGGCTTAGTAGTGTGGCTAAGTCGACCAGAGTCATGAGTTCCAGTATCCTCACGGAAAGGTGGATTTGAGGAAGAGGGATAAGGCTTAGAAGTGTGGCTAAGACGACCAGAGCCAAGAGTTCCTGTATCCCCACGGAAAGGTGGATTTGAGGTAGAAGGTTTAGGGAGGCTACTGATAGCTTGTGTAGGTGGGCATGTAGACGGGCTAGGCTGTCTAGAGTGTTTGACCAAGGGGGTGGTATCGGGATCCGTAGGAGAGGGATTATTTAGTGTGATAATCATATGCTTAGAGAAGATTTAACAATCAAATGTAGAAATCATGTTTATAACTAGAAGTATAATACTGAGGCCAGATCTTTGCCAGAGTCTGTAGCTGCGATTAACGGTTCCTATGGAACATTTTAAAAAGTCCAGCACACTTACTATTTGGATTAGCAACATTGTGTGTTGAACTTGTTGTCAGAAGCAGTACCTGAATTATCTTGATCCCGTAGGAGCGAATGACCAAAACTTCAATGTTGAATATTTTCCAAATTCCCAAACACCCGTGCACCCGGATTTCTCCAAGCCCAGAAATGGAAGGGAAAGGGGAAGTGGATAACAAACAAAGAGAGACTGCCACACTGGTGTCTTCTTCACCACCTCTTGAATTGAGAAGCTGGTGGACACCTGAAACTGTTAACAGAACATTACTACAGTTCAAGCAACAATTGGAAATTCTACTCTCAGCTCTACCTCTCTAAATACCTGTTACTGTGTGGAATTTTGCCCCTCTCTTGTGGAATAATCTGCTACGAATAAAGTCTTTTCTTGCAGATTAGTTGGGTTCAAAATGCAGATAGTGTCAAGTCTTTAGGTAGATTTTTCGTAGAGGTGGTAAATAAAAGTATAACCATATGCATATAATTAATACTCTCATATACTTGTTGCTATGCGTTGAACACTTGACAGGATACCTGCTGCACTCTGAAAACCAGGAGCTTCAGTTACATCACCGAAGAGACTCTGGATACCTTTGCGAGGGAATCAACTTGTCATATGCAGGCTTGGCTGAATCATAGTACTGAATGCAGACTTTAACTAGAAATAATTGTCTCTGCAAAACTGTGTATATGGGCAATGGATAGCGCCGCACAGAACAAGACTGCGCCTCTGTATTGTTAAAGTTGAAGAATAGAACTTCTTACCGCTCTTATCCTGAACTCGGAGCGGTTGAATTACTTGACCACAGGAAAGGTTCGCTGAAGATTTACAGCCGCTGAAATTCCAACCGCACTCCACGGAACTCTCAGAAATGCGGAGCTGCGGCGGGAAACGGAACTGAACAAAAGTCGGAATTGAGATCAACAATTTTCCCCACATGAGCCCCAACCAGAAATTGGGAAAAATTTGTCTGAGAAGGGAAATTAACTTGACTGAACCCAAGTTCTTGACAGGAGCCAGATACGGAACGTCTGACTGCCGAAAAATGACCGTTGAAGTGCGCCACATAGAACGTGCAGGAGCGGGAAATGGCGGACCAAAAGAAAACACTAGAACGCTAACCTAGCACCCTAGTGGAACAATCAGGAAGTGTGAATCAAACCTCCATCAGACTGCGAGCCTGAACCTGTCTCTGAATAAACCCCCAAATTGGAAACTGATGGAAAGGGTTACCAAGAACCTTGAAATTCGGAACTGAAAGGATCCTGGTGACAGAACCTGACATGGACCTGACACTTGTGACCCGTGTGCTCAGTTAAGTGTTCTATGAGCTGTTACAGGCAGTAAGCAGTTTGGGGGTAGGGTTGAAAGGTACTGGCTGTTCAGAAGCCGTTATATTTACTCAGGATCCTCTACATGAAAGAGGGGAAAGCAAACTGAGACCACAGAACACTGTGGGGCAGATTTATAAGACACTTGCGCCACTTTAGCATCACTTTTCCCATGTTAAAAGTGACGCAATGGAGGCGCAAGGGACTTGTAAATCTGCCCCTATGTACATTATGAGCAAAAGAAGTAGACAACTCTTCAAATTAACCTCAAGAGAGGGCTCGAGGAATAGCCACTGACATTACAAAACCCCATGTACAATTTACCTACTCTGTACTCAACAATGGGCAATTCTTAATCGATCACAATTAAACAGTGTTGCTTCACGATTCACAGTGTGCACTTCACTAAATACTTTGTGCCTATTTAAATGGGAGACAGGATTTTCGACATTCCAAAACTTAGAGGCATATTTACAAGTACGGCGTTAAAATTATCGCCGCTTTAACGGCAGCAAACTACAATTAAACGGTGATAATGGACCTCAAAATCCTTTGTTGTCTTACCAGAAGATTTTTTCAACACTGCTGTTTGCTATGGCAGGGTGAGAGCAGAGACTCCCGCCCTGCCATTGCAAACTTGGTGTGCATTTTGAAAGAGAGAACATGAAAATCTACTCTCTCTTTTAAAATGCAAAGCAGAATGCTTATCCCCACGGGGAGCTGTATATTAGCAGGTCCCTGTGTGGAAAACTAATGGTGGCTTCCGAAATAAGCAGGGAGCTGACTGGCACCGTAGGGACATTGGGCCTCCACCCACAGTCCCCAACGTTGATTATACACCCATGGGATGGAATCCTGAGGAAGAATAAAAATTAGTAGTAGGTGATATTTTTTTAACGGTAAAATTAGGCGTCTGTAATGGGCATATTTACAAGGACAGCGTTAAAATGTTCTGGTGTAAACCTGGGCTTCTAATGGAATTCTCACGAATTCTCAAAAGGCTATTATTAAGCCCATTATGGCTGCTTTAACTGCACTTTCCTAATGCTAAAGCGGCGATAATTTGAACGCTGTCCTGTATGTAGTTATAGTTGGGACCTATTTTCCATAGGAATCTACAACATTCTTTTGGAATACCTTTGGCGGCGTTTGATGAATCTTCACGAAATTGTCAAAACCAATGGCCAGCTCGGATCTGCTCCTATCCTGAAAGTCTCGGGGAGATTTGTGAAGCGGGGGCCGAGAAAAAAGGGGGGTCCCAAAACGTGTTTTCCCCATGCAATTTTCCATAGGAACCGTTCATCGCGGCTACAGCCTGAACTGCTGAACGGATTTATACCAAATTTGGCAAAGAGGTAGTCAATGGTTCAGACTCATGCCTTTTGCTTAAATGGTGTAAATCTGTTAAGTAGTTCCTGACAAAATCACAATTAAAAGTACATATATATCTATGGAAGCGCAGGATCCACGCATCCTGAGCACACCCTACGCGCACCATTTAGATCACGCGCTAAATGCTAATTGGCTGTCAAGTGGTTGTCAACATTAGAAACCAGGAAGTGTTGGCAGCCATTTTGTGCCTCGGTAGAAGTGAGGCTACAGAAGTCAGTGGAACAAGTGTGCAAAACGTATAAAGGGGCAGGGTAGAAACACCCTGACCCTCTAGAGCTGCTTTTTTTTTTAAACAGCAAAATGCGCGCAGGGTGCACGGATCCTGGCGTAAAAAAAAAAACGAAGCGCAGGCTTAGTAATTAGTAAATAGTAGTGAAATATGTAAAATGTGTATAGTGACCTTACCCCTTCCAGTCTAATGAGTCTGTCTTGCTAAAGTCCACGGAATAGTGTTGCTTGTCTAGAATCATCACACTGAGTCTGTGTGCATTTGGGAACCATTGTGAGAGAAGCATTTGGTTACTTCATGTCTTTGCAGACAGATAACTGCTTTAAAACCTGTCATGTTGTCAAGTTTTAGTAGTGTTAGAAAGCAGTCATTGCTTATGCATTCTCAAAATGAGTCAGGCTTTCACACTAGTATAGTTCTGAAATATGTGCAGTCACCTTACCCCTTCCAGACTAGTGAATGTGTTTTAGTAAAGTCCAAGGAAGAGTGTTGGTTGTCTAGAATCACACTGAGTCTGTCTGCATTTAGGCAACCATTGTGAGAGACTCTTGTCTTACAACATGCAGTGCTTCAAACGCCTATCCACTATGCATGCAGTCCTCTAAACACCTACACACTTGTCTTTCAAACCTTCAATTACCCAGTCAGTATCCATACACTCCTGCAAACACCCTGTTACTCCCCTTGCACTCCTCTAGTGACCCATTCAGCACCATGTACTAATCCATTCACTGTGCCAAAACTCAACCATTTATAAATGCACCCAGTCTTTCTCTTTGCCATACTCTAATCATTCAGTTAGTACCCAAATACTCATTCAGTGACTTAGAGCCTTACCACATAGACTGCTTCAAACTTCTATCCGCTTGCATGTAGTCCTCTAACCATCTACGCACTTGTGTTTGAGGCCTTTAATTCCCCAGTCAGTCTCCTTACACTCCAGGAAACACCCTGTCACTCCCCTTGCAATCCTGTATTGACCCATTTAGCACCATGTACCAATGTATTCACTCTGCCAAAACCCAACTGCTTATAAATTCACCCAGGCATTCTCCTTGCAGTACTCTAATCATTTAATCAGTACACAAGTACTCATGTAGCGATCCAGGCTTTAGCACATGGACTGCCACAAATCTTTATTGAATATGCATGCAGTACTTTATTCACCTAGGCACTTATCATACACACCTTAATTTCCCCAGGTAGGATCCATACACTCCAGCAAACATCCTATAACTGTCCTTGCACTGTTGTAGTGACCCATTCAGCACTATGTACTAATCCATTCACTGCGCCAAAACTGAACCACCTATAAATTCATCCAGGCATTCTCCTTGTAGTACTCTAATGATTGTTTTGCTACCCAACTACTCATACAGTGAGCAAGGCCTTAACGCATGCAATGTGTTTGTATAGTAATAGAAAGGTATAATTTGTTAAAATACATTTATTTATAATTATTTTTTACAGATATTGTTTATCATTAAAATAAAGTAATCATGCCTGAAAAATCAAGAAAGAGAAAACGACAGCAAAAGGACAATTATTTGAAGAAAATTGCAGAACAAATATTGGATCACCAACATCATGTGGGTAAAAAGAAAAAGTATTTCGGTAAGACAACAAAAGAATTCATTAAAAAACTGTCAAAGCCTAGAAATAATGTGCAGATTGTACAAAGTGCAAACAATGCTTCGACCAGAAAAAAGAATATGAGTACAAAGAAAGAAGTAAATGGAAAATTACATTCAAAAGACACAATGAATGGTAAAAGAAGGCAAAATCAGTATAAATAAATCAGGAAAAAGATTTTTTTATAATAGAGTTGTTTTTAACTTGCTAAAAGATGTGAACAAATATTTTTTTAAAAGAGCACTATTTTATAAAAAGAAGAAGCATGTTGAATCCATTGTTTAAGCTTTTGAATTAAAACTGACATTATTTATTTTAGTTTTAAACAGAATTCGATCACTATATAAACCAATCCATTTTATGACGGCCAAAAGTAAGAGGAAAAGAGTAATTAACAGAACTAGTTTTTGCGATATTTTTGGGAGAATGGAAACACAGTTCAAGTTCAGAGCTTTTTTTTAATAAAGAGTTATTTTCAGACCAATAATTTATTGCATGCAGTTGATAGTAGTGGTCAAGCTTATGAGGTTAGAAATAGTTGTCCAATTGACAAAGAGAAGATGGTTCCCAGAAATGCAGAAGAAGTGTTAGCTGATGAAGCTCTAGGAAAACATCCTAAAGCCCCAGTGTACACTTGAGATTGCAGTAGTATTTGTAGTGTATGACAAGAATCTATTAATATTCTATGCAATTATGACAATACAGTAAAATAAGTGTTAAACAAAAGATTAAGATGTTGCAAGGACTAGACCCTTGCAGAGTGAGCAAAAAATACTTGTTTGGAAGGTCATTCTGTGGCTTGTCTTTATAAAAGGTCAAAGTGTTGTTCATCATTTCAGGATGTTAGCAGTACATCATTCTCAAATGCGGAAGTTAGTCAGAAGATTGTATTATGTAAAAAGTCCAGCACTAAAATTAAATGAGTTGAACAGTGCTCTTTTGCGTGGGTCAGTATCAAATGTGAAGAAGGTTTGTGATGAAATTGAGTTTTATTACTTTGGTCCTGAACAAGGGAGTGCAGAAACTGACACATTAATAGAAGAAAATGTTGAAGAGAATGTGCAACATACTATTACAAAAAATTTAAACAAATTACAAAGTTTAAGGTGATTTCAGGTGAAAGGCCAAATTATTCTTGTATTTGTTGTTGGCGAACTCACTATAAAAATCAGACTAGGACTGTTGATCTATATTTAAAAAGTGAAAGAGAAAATAATAAGTGGAAGGAATTTGAAACTAATTTGTTGGTAGAGAATTGTTTTGATTTGGGTTCTGATCAGTGTATTTGTAAATATTGTTATAACAAATTAGACGAGAATAAAATGCCCACTGAAGCTGTCCATAATAATCTAGAGTTGGTAACTATTCCTCCAAAACTGATAGGTTTAAATACGTAAGGTCCGTTCTGATTCAATGTGTGCACCCATTTCAGGCTATTGTTCATATGGAGCCTAAAACAGGTACATTGCTTCCTACAGATTTACAGAGAGGATTAAATGGAAGAGTTGTATATTTACCTCTAGATTTAAAGAAAAATATTGAAACTATTTGTGTAGAGAATGTATAAAGTGTACCATTCATTATTCTAGTTAATGGTGTTCCTACTAAGAGTAAGAAAATCTGGCAACAATTAGTGGATGTTTCGAAAGTGCAAAAGAAACATTGTATCTGATAAAGATCAATGAGTACTATAAAAATGTGTATGTGGGAGAAGAAGAAATACTTTTAGAACATGATACTGAAACGTCAACTGGTCAAATTGAAAAAGGTGACATGTCCAAAAGTGAAGAAATCTATGAACATTACAGTGTACATCCACTTCATTCGAAAAAAAGTGATGGGGAATACTATTGAATTATTTCAAATGAAAAAAGCAAAGCAAAGTCCCATAAGTGTATGGGAAAAAAGTTTGGAAGCTCGTTGTTTTAAGCAGTTGTTCCCAACAGGAAAAGGTGGACGATATGATGAACGATCAGTGCAGATTCCTGCATCATAATATCGGACAACAAGATTCTATGCAGAAGATCCAAGATTTCGACAATGTATCCCATATATATTTCATTTTTTGTTTGAGAGTGACTTGTCTGGACTTTCATATGCAGTCAACCACATATTGAAAACAGGAGTACATCTTCAAAACGTTTCAGCAAAGGAAATTATGGATAAAGTACATCAGAGAGAGGATCATTTAGAATCTCAGCTGATTAATTTGATGGCATGTCAGTGTGGTACTAATGAGTATTGGTACCATCATCATGGAGAACTTAAATGCATGCTAAGGAACTTAGACACTCCTACGTGGTTCCTTACCCTAAGCTGTGCTGAATACGCTTGGTATGATTTACTTGAATTTCTTCGAGAGGTAAATTCGAATATAAAACATATTGAATACAAGATACCTGGAGAATTGTGCTCTTTGGATCCTCTTAATGTATGCAGATATTTCAATCATAGATTTGAAGCTATGATGTCTTATCTGCAATAAAATGAATCCTCCTCTTGGAGAAGTGGTGTATTTCTTTTGGCAAAAGGAGTATCAACCTAGAAGTGCTCCTCATATACACATGCTGATATGGATCAAGGATGCCCCCAAATTCGGAACTGATTCCGATGATACGGTTTTGTCTTTTATTGAAGAATATGCCGCATGTGCTATACCAAAAAGACCAGAAGAAAACAACTTAAGACAACAAGTTTTACGATCCCAAAGTCATCGATGTGGAAAATACTGTTGACGAAAGTACAAGTCTAAGGAAAAGTTTTATACGAAATGTCATTTTGGATTTCCACGTCCTGTAATACCCAAAGGAAGAGTAAACAGTTTTATGTCAGGTATGAGACATACCATTACTGGAAAGTCTCCAAAAAATACGTACAATTTGAGAAGAAGTGAAGAATCAAAATACATAAAGGATTATAATCCGGTTATTCTCTCAATGTGGAATGCTAATATGGATATTCAGTACGTTGCGGATAATTCCATTGTTGTCGCTCGGTATGTAACATCCTACATTACAAAATCAGAAAAGAAGGAATTGAAAGAAATGTGGGAAGAAATTTCTCACAAGAAGAGTCTTAGTAAGAAATTATACAGTTTCAGTTTGAAGATGTTATCCCATCGAGAAATTGAAGCATATGAATGCTCAGATCGGTTATCATCTGCAAGTTTATACTCAAATTGCTGGAGACAGTTCTCAAGACCTTCAAAGTTATGCCCCACTGAGTCAAGATCCACTAGGAAAACAAATTCTTGAAAATGAAGCGGCAATCACCATGAATGAAGTGGAAACATCAATGCATCAAGCTCAAGAAAATATTATGGACTTAGAAAATTTGGAAGAACAACTAAATGTTGAACAGAAAGAAATATCAGCAAGTGAGACAAGGGATTGACCATGGATTTCTTCATGAAAAGAAAGAATGCACATGCACATCATTTCAACCTATCCGAATGTATGTGACTGGTCAAGCTGGAATAGGAAACAGTTTCTTAATTAAAATAATCACCAGTTAACTACAGAAAACAACTGAGTCACATTTGTCTTGTGTTGTAACTTACTGCTCCAAATGGGTTGGCAGTAGACAACATTAAAAGAATTACATTGCATTATTTACTTATGCTACCTGTGGAGCTTGAAAGTAAATTGGAATATCACAATCTATCTGGAGAAGCTTTTTATGAAGTTTCAAGAGTGATAAAGAAAATGAAACTTCTGATTATTGTTGAGGTAAGCATTGTCTCAAACTTAATGCTTACTCTTGTGCATTTAAGAATGCAGCAAATACTTAAAACAGAGTATGGAGTCTTATTTGGAGGAAAACATGTCATAGTTTTTGGAGATCTACTGCAACTTACTCCCGTAAAAGGACAACCAGTATTTAAAACACTTGTGCATGAAGACACCAGAAAGTCTTTGGGAAGTGTAGGAAATGTTAATATTTGGTTATATTTTGAATACAAAGAACTCATACAAATATGCGACAGGCAAATTATGTTGATTATAGAACTATTCTTCAAGATATAGGAATTGGAGTGCTGACAGAACATGGCAAACAAGCTTTGCAAAGTCGAATAATTTCTAATTTGTTTCCAAATGAAAATATAGTTCCTGAGAAAATATATATGAAAACTGAAGAAAATAAATCTATAACTGGCTTAATGCCAACACCGCACGAGTGTTCTACATTCAATGAACAACTTTTGATGCTAGAAAATGAAGAAATAATAAAAATGGAAGCCATTGATAAAATAGATCATGAAGGAATCACTATTATTTTGACAGAAATATTGAAAACAAAATTGGATTCCTTAGAAAAATCGATATCTAAAACTACTGGTTTTGAAAAGAATCTATATGCATGTATAAACTGTCGGGTGATTTTAAGGCGTAATTTGGATGTATAAAAAGGTTTAGTTAATGGAGTAATGGGTAAAGTTGTGCATTTTGTTAATTATCAGAAAAGAGATGGAAATGAAGGAGTAAAACAAATTGGTCATATTTCAGTTTGTTTTTTGCTTGTTAAAGATTTACATGTCCGTAGAAAACAGTTTCCACTTTCTCTGGCATATGCAGTGACTATTCATAAATCTCAAGGTTTAAGTGTAGACAGTGCTTGGTGAACATTGGAAGTACCGTGTTTAAAGAGGGTATGGCTTTGCTTTGTCCTGAGTCAGAACTTTATCTGGTTTGTTTTTGATTGATTTTGATGAGACAAAGAGTAGTGCAGATGCAAACTGTGTAAAAGAGTATATTAGGTCAAGAAGAGCATATGTTCCCAATTTAGGTCAATATCCTGTACTTGAAAAGCGTGTGGTAGGTCGAAAAAGAAGATATGAGAATATCTGTAGCAAAGTTATAGAGAAGGAAAAAATGAAGATAATGTTGTGATTGCAAGAAAAAAGAAAAAGGACACTTTTGAAGAGATTGTTGGTTATCGGTTTGAAAATAGTTCAGGTATCAATTGCTATGCTAATGTAGTGGCCAATGGGTTTTTTCTCAAAAGTTTGCAACAGCAAATTATGGAGAATCGGGAAAAAAGATTTTGTTACTTCTTGCATTGTATTCATGAAAAATTGAGAACTGATAAAAGTAAAATGCAAAGCGTTTCTGATTTTCATAATCTTTTGGATACATGTTCTGGTTCTACACATTTTACGTATAATATCCAACAAGATGCTCAGGAATTTCTAATGTATATTCTTGCAGTATTGGAAAATGAAGGAATAGAATTGGAAAATCTTTTTGGCCTTCATTATGAATGGGAACATCAATGTGAAAATTGTATGTTTACATCTAGCACTAACAGACACTGAAAGATTTATATATTTGACATTACCAGCCTGTAAATCAGTGTCTTTCAACAAACGAGTTAAATGAGCAAATCAAAACATAGAGTGAAGCCAATGTAAATCAGAAATGTTATCGACATTATTTATACAAAGATATGGACAATATATAATTTTAATGATACAATGTTGTACAGCTGATGGAAGAAAATTGGAAACTTTAATAAAACATTTTGTAGCAAGTCAACGATCAATATCAGGAAGAACTTTTGTAGCAGTAGCAATAATTTTCCATGATGGTCCTTCTACAACATCTGGACATTACACTGCCTATTTAAAATGTGATAAAGGATGGACATATTGTAATGATGCTCAATTGTTTTTTAAACAATGTTTGCCTCACAAATTACAAAATTCCTACCTAATATATTTAAAGCCAAAGTTTGAGGAACATAATTCGGCCTCTGAGGAATTTATTATTATGTACTAATACGATTACTATTGGACAATTTCAATAAAAAGGATTTCAAGAATACTATTTGGCCTAGAGGAAAAGTATATATTTGAATTAAGGACTTTTTCTTGCACATTCTGTCAGCATATATTTTTAAAGAACATTATTTACAGTGTATGAAAATTAAAAATAATTGTTCATTGTATTATTATTTGAGTTCTTTCATATTCAAGTAAGAACATTCTCTTAGAAGAAAGCATTTTATATATGTGTGATTTGTATTATAAGGTTTGTTATTGAGGATGTAGTTTTTATGGAATGTTCAGAAATAGTTGAGTATATTAATATTATGTTAGACGTACTTTTGTTTTTTTTAACAATCTTATTGATTGGTTTTTTTTTTGCCCGCTGTTATGTGATGAGTGAGATTTAAATCACTGTTTATAGTGAAATTCAATATATTCTGAGACCAGCAAAAAAGGCAAAGAAAATAATTTATAAAATGTTAAAATTATGTTCTGTTGTAAACAATATAATTATATATTATAACTGTATTTATTCTTCTCTTTCACAGATTCTAATTCTAAAATATGAAATTTTCAGAAATGAAAGTTATAAAAAAACTGAAAAAAATGTTTAGTGTTTTTTATATCTATTACTGTGAAGGTAAGATTAACTAAGTATTAAAATGCACATTGGGCTGAGTTTGCACACTGGTGAAGAAAGGGCGGATGGACGGAGTAGATAAGTGTGTAAAGATGCTCTGTGGGCGTTTTAAGTTACGGGATCAAGTTGCCTTGAAGTCTGATTGTCCCTGGGGGCTAACTAACCCACCAGATATGTGCAGAAAGTGCCAGAGTGTTGCATTGCAGAGAGGTGTAAAATGGGACATGGCTTTGGACCATCTGTCTGCAATGCAGCTGTATGGTGTTCAATGGAGAGACATGATGGGCTAGTAGGACCCAGGGACTTTCAGGATTAAAAGAGACTACATTTCTCAACTTTAAACACGTCACAGAGTGTGTTTGCACATGTCACACCACTCTATAAACATGTCTTATCACTTTGCCAAAAACTAAGTACTTATAAATGTATCTTGTTCTCTCTTTGCAGTACTGAAATTACTCTACTTATTAGTCATATAGTTAAGGATTGGCCTAGCCCCTAAGCCTAGTAGAAGACAATTTATTTATATACTATGCATGCAGACCTGCAAGAAGCTACGAAGTATTAATACAGTCTTCAAAATACCCAGTTTATACCTATGTAGTTTTGGAATCACTCTGTAATAGGATCTCATGTGACCTGAAAAAAATATTTGATTGGTTTATAACTTTTCCCATTGTCCCTACTAAAGGACTGCAATCATTTCAATCATTCTTCTTTGAGCATCGTTGGAGAGAAAACTCTGTGTTTACCTCCGGTCACTCTCATGCAATTTTTCAATCAATGTACTAGCAATATGTTCCTATTGTAACAGTCTGCCAATACCTAAGCACTTATGGGGCAAATTCAGAAGCATCCTGTGCCAACAATATGTCACTTTTTGTAACATAGTGATGGCACAATTCACTCTTTCATATTTACAAGGAGAGGAAAAGTCACTCTGTGTAGCTTTTCTTCCCCATGTAAATACGACCTCATCATACACACAACTTTGCATTGAAGGGGCGTTCTATAGGTGTTGCTGTGGGTGTTTGCACAGAACACTCATAGAAGTAGACACATCTCCAGATTTATCAGAAATCATTAATCTGGATATGTGTGTGAATGTTTCACCATCCTCCAATTGGTGTAGCAAGGCACAACAAGGAGAATTGTTTTAATTTCTCCTCATTTTTCTTTTTCAATCTATGCTTCATTGCATAGCATACATTGGAGAAAAATGCCTTTGATTGTTTTTGTGCAGGAAGGCGTGTCTTCCTGCACAAAAACAAACACTGCACGACACAGATATCCTTGCACCATGTGCAAGTTTGCTTGTGTCACCACATGGCGGCAGTTTAAGCAACAGTGCAGAGTGAAGCATAGACTTGCAACATATTTATGTACATACGTTGCACTCATGTGCTTCGGAAATACCACAGCCCACTGCAGCTAAAGAGCTTACAGTATCATGCTTCAGCACTTCCTTATAGTTCTGCACATATACATTCACCATACACTACTAATGCATTATTTCAGTCAATTATGCACTACGCATACATTCAACTAAACTTTCACACACTATCATACAAATATAGCTCTATTTTTAACCAGAGAAGTTAGCTCTGGAAAGAACTTTTTTTGGTTGTTTTTTTGTTTTATATATTTTTTTTTACTTTTTGAACAATGTTATTTATTTTTATTTTTTGGTAAAGAAAAAAATTTAACAGAAGGAACAAAACAATCGACTTCAGGAAAAAAAAAGTCTAGCACCGATGATTTTCCTGTGCTCTGCAGATTAGATCTACGGACTGCTCTCCATAACAGAGTAATTTGTTGCACTTAATACAGTTCACCTTCAGTTGACCAAATTGTGGAAGTATGTCCGGATGTTGTGGCGATGACAAAGTACTTGCAACTGCAGGTGGAGGGTTTTTGCGAAGTCTTCTGCACTCCTCATGAGCTAGGTTGATGGGGTGCAGCGTCTTGAGGTGTTTGTACATGCTTGCAGTACCACAGGAGTATTTTTTGAAGCCATTTTGTACAGTATTGAGTAAATAGCACAAAGGAATGGAATCAAAAAAGGTTCTTCTCAGTTGAGAGATGTTCTTCCAAAGAAGGTCTTAGAAGAATGATTGAAATGGGTGGGGTCCTTCAATAGTTACAATAGGAAGTGTTATGAACCAATCAAATCTCTTTTTTCAGGTCTCATGGGTTCTGTGGACCTTGCGCACAGGCAGCACACACCCAACCCGACTTCCACAAATTGCATTTAAAAGTAATAAAGGTTTATTAAAAGTATATTATTTTTATGATTAGCTTAGATAATGTCTTGCCCTAATATGTATATTATATACAAATACATATAATTTTAGACATTAAAAAACATTAGCAGAAGTCGCGCACCCACAGCATCGAACACGTATATGACGCCAAGCAGAAGCGTGCGAGCATTGCGTAAAGTAATACGCATATGTTGCGTATATGCTTGGAGTCACGTACCGGTTGCATAGCGATCACTGATGACATCATTCATGTGACAATCTGACACCTTATCACACAGTAGCTTAACCTTTAATCACTCAGTACAAAATACAAAGTAGAATTTTTGAATCCATTGACACACCAATACAAGTTTCTAAAAAGCCACTCAGTGATTCATAGATCAACATACGCATCTAAACATTTAGCTATAGATTCACTCATACATGCTGTCAATGATCGATAGAACACTATCAAATATACTTATACACCTATATCGACATTACACACCAGCACACATCCTATTCACTTATGCAGTCATCCTACTCACTTATGCAAACAATTGATCATACTTACATTTACTCAGCTACACAGTTATACCAACACCACTTCATTTATTCATATAGATAACTCATACTTAGTGTCTTATAAAATCACTATTACAAGTATACTTATTTTTATTCAACTGTCACATACACTGCCTTTTATTTCTCTAATTTGTTCGACATGTATCATTGAGAGATATATTTGCTCATCACCACACTCAAAGACATTCACTCACCTAAACAACTGTTTCCACATGCAGTCTTAACCTCATATACCTACCAAATCAGCTATTTACACATCTTTGGACAGTCACACAGCCCCATCCAACCACACACACACACATTTACTCTCCAATACAAATACTCAGTTAACTAATCAATACCTAATATAGACTTTCATTTAGCTAGTAACCAACTTATGCAGCAGTTTACACAACAAGAGACAGTGTGATACAGATATTCACACAGTTTAATCACTATCCTATATATTTAGTGAGACACTTTAAATTAGTCTCTTAAACAGTCAATCACACTGCTACTAATTTCTCCATCCAGACACTTATACATCCATTCGATCGTCAATGCAGATTGCTATATAAATAATACATATTTAAATTACGAACCAAACCACATTCACTGAATCATGTAATCAGTGAGGTCATCAGTGATGTCATTTGAGATGTCATCAGTGATGTCACTGACCATGTCATGAATGATGTAATATGTGACATCATCAGCAGTGGATTGCGGGCGCATGAGTTATAGTTAGTAGAACTAACTATAACGGAGGAATTTCAATGGCTTTGTATGAGAGAAATGTCCAGCTAACTATAACACCCCTGAAACCTATGTTTTTTTCAGTGAGATATAATATATATATATATATATATATTTTTTTCCTCACTCCGGTTCAACGTTTCCCGGCCATTAGGCGCTCATTGTGGGTGCGTAGCCTTACGGCAGAACAACGCCGTTTTATATTCCACACTCCTTCGCCTCACAGCAAAGAAAATAGGCGCACACCTTCTGAAATCCACAAATAGTGTTATTTTAATTCATTTCGCACGAAAGCAGATATATATATACATATACACACCCCAGTACATTTTTGATCATACCAGACCAAAGCCTCTTGGTGACGGTGGGGTGGCGAGCCCCGCAATCTCCAACTCACACATCGTCTCCTTGTTCAAACAATACTCCACAGCCCCAAAATAGCTTTAAGCAGGTTTTATTATGAAAATGCAACACAACGCGTTTCAGAAAACAAGTTTTCTTAATAAAACCTACTTAAAGCACTTTTGGGGCCGTGGAGTGTTGTTTGAACAAGGAGATGACGTGTGAATTGGATATTAATTAGGAAGAGCATTTTTGGGTTTGCCAATAACTTTGGCGCCGTTCAAAGAACTTCGCGAAATCTTCAAAACTAATGAGTCAGTCAGATCAACTGCTGTAGTCATCCGTCAAGCGGGGGCCGAGAAAAAGGAGGAGGTCCCAAAATGCTTTTTCTCCATGTTAATTTCCATAGAAAACTTTTGACATCGCTGCAGCCCGAACTGCTGAACAGAATGACACCAAATTTGGTGAAAAGGTAGTTCTTGGTCCAGAAAGCACTCTTTTTTTTAATATAGTGTAAATCCGGTCAGTAGTTCCTGAGAAATGTAAAGATTTCTCAGATATACAGCTATGGCCGCGGTGGATCCGCAAACCCTCCTGTTCTCGTGCCTGAGATCTGATTGGCTGCCAACACTTCAAGCCAGGAAGTGTTGGCACCCATCTCGTGACTCGGTGGAACTGAGTCACATGCAAAAAAAATGCTTTAAAAAGAAAAGGGGGCAGGGTAGACACGCCCTGAAACCCAAAGCATGTTCACTAGGTCCCCCAGGACCAAGAAAAGCATTAAAAAAAATGTCTGTGTTAGATTGGCAAATCCCACTGGAAAAAAAGCTCAGGTTGCAGCACTTCGTTTAATTAAGCCCATGGGTGGGCCAGGTCCCGGGGCAATAAATTATGATGGGGTCCCCCATGAGGGGACCCTTGCAACCACGGTATTCGCCACCTCCCTGTGGCTATATGTAAATAAAAATGCGTAGGGGGCTCTTGCACCCCATGCAGCCCCGGGGACTGCCATCTCCCTGGGGCTAAAATAAAGCAGTGTGAGGGGCACGTGCCTCCCACAGACCCAGGTGCTGCCACCAAAATGCGTTGGCCTACACATCCCCCTCCATCTGCCCCAGGGACCACAACCTTGCCTGGGCTATTTTTAAGATGGCCCCTCTCCTGTAGCCATAAATGGCCCTGGGGACCGCCATCCTCCAGGGCTGGCTTCAGTAATGTCCCTGGGTGACCACCCCCGGGACATTGCAGTTTGCTATGGGAAGGTGGGAGCAGTGCTCCCGCCATCCCATAGCAAACAAGCGAGAGCATTTTGCTCTCGCTTGTTCAAATCGGAGCACACTTTGCTTTTTACATCCAGGGAGCTGAACGTCAGCAGCTCCCTGGATGTAAAAAGCAGTGCCAGCTTCCGCAGGACGCAGTAGCCGGTCGGGACTGTGGGGGTCATCTCTCCCTTTTTTAAAAAGAAAAAAGAAGAAATGTCCAGGCCCTGGAAGATGGGGCCCCCTTTGTGAAAATCGGCTTGGGGAGGGGGATTTCTTGGCCCCTTCCCTGTAAAAAAGTTAATGGCCAGGCCCCGGGGGATAGGGTCTCCAGGACTGAAATTGGCTTGCTCCCTTTTTAAAAGAAAAAAAGAAGAAATGGCCGCACCCCAGGGGATGGGGAACTGAGGGCCAAAATCAACCTGGGAAGGGGGGCAGCGTAGCCCCACTTCCCTTTGCCTAGTCCAGGGGGATAGGGACCTCAGGGCAGAAATCGGCCTCCCGTTTTATTTTAAAAATTGTAAAAAAAAAAAATTAGCTAGACCCCAGGAGTTGGGGTCCCCGAGGCCTAAAAGTGTCAAAGGAAGGGAGGCCACTCAGTCCCCCTTCTTTAAAAAAAAAATATTAAAAGACGGCAACTCGTTTGAGGCTCAGCCCCTTTCTCTACTACTCTGCAAACGTGCCTCCTGGCACGCTCTTGGTTGGGGATGACGTCTCCTTCACTACTGAGGGTCCTTAGGGGTCAACTAGCCCACCTGTTACTTCCAGCAAGCCCAGTAAGTTCAGAAAAAAACTTTTTTTTTAAATGGTGCAAATCCATTCAGTAGTTGCAGAGAAAATTCTAAAATAAAAGTTTTGATATATAGAGGCGCGATGGATCCACGGACCCTCCCCACCCTGAGCTTTATTCTAATTGGCGGACAACACTCCAAAGAAGGAAGTGTGTTGGCACCAATTTTATGACTCTGTAGAACCGAGTCACAAGAAAAGAGAAAACCAAAGGCAAAAACAAGAAAAGGCGTCAGGGTAGAAACACCCTGACCCCCTAGGCCCGCTCAGGCCACAAGGACCCCCATGGCCCAAAAAAGCATTTTATTTTAATCCGCGAATCCGACCGAGAAAATTAAAAAAACACAAAGCGCAGGCTCCCACGCTTCATTGTATTGAAGCCCCCGCCCCCAGCCCCGGGGCTTCTTTATTAATGTGTGGGAGGCCTCCAAGGCCCCCTCAAGCCCCAGGGACCGACACCCTGGGGCTGGGGCTATTAATTATTTTGCAGAGCACACTGCCCCCTGCTGCCCCGGGGACCACCATCTCCCCGGGGCACTAATATTCAAATGCGGGGGTCCGTTACAGACCCTTGAGCCCCGGTGACCACCACCTCCCCATGCCTGTGCATTATGCCCTTCATGGCCCTGGATAACCGCCACACCCCAAGGCCGGCTCCTGCAGTGTCCCGGGTTGCCCACCCTGGGACACTGCTATTTGATATGGAAGGGCCGGAGCCATGCAGATCTCACCCTGTCATAGCAAACTGGGGTTTGGGTTTTGAAAGTGAGAACAGGAAACCTGCTCTCGCTTTCAAAAATCAAACCACATTGCTTTTCCACAGGGGGAGCTGCATGTCAGCAGCCCCCTATGTGGAAAAGCAATGCCGGCTCCCGCAGGAGGCGGGGAGCCTGCAGGGACCGTGGGGGCATTGGGCCCTCCCACAGTCCCCAACAAAGAGGCCAGGCCCCGGGGGATGGGTCCCCGGGGCCCGAAGTGGCCGGGGAGGGGGGCCACCCATGTCATGAATGACGTAATATGTGACATCAGCAGCTGTGCATTGCGAGGGCGCGAGTTATAGGTAGCGGAACTAACAGGGGAATTTCTATGCTTTTGTATGAGTGCAATGTCCAACTAACTATAACGTCCCTGAAGCCGATGTTTTTTTCAGTGAATTTCTAAGGTTTTTTTAAATGCTGATTTCTAACTATAACGTGCCTGAAACCTAGGGATTTTTCATTGAATATATATATTTATCTATATATATATATATATATATATATATTACCTACTGGCGGTCGCCAGTAGGTATATATAGTTAGGATTTTTTCTCTATGGGATTTTTGAAAATTCTATGTCTAATAACTTTGGCGTTTGTGGACGGAATTGGCTGAAATTTTCAGGAAAATGGAACATTTCGTTTCTGAGCAGCCCTTGAAAATTTGGGGGGTGTTCGTCAAGGGGGGGCTGAGAAAAAAGGGGGGTCCCAAAACGTGTTTTTAACATTGAGTTTTCCGTAGGGCGGTTGGCCTCACTTTTAGCCCGAACGGCTGAATGGATTTGCATGAAACTTGGCAAAATTGTAGGGACTGGTAGCCCGATGTGCCTTTTGTAGGTCTCAATATATGTGCTACAGTGGATTTTGAGAAATTAACGTTTAAAAAAAGATATATATCTGTAACAGCGGACCGGGCAGCGCTCTGGTTCGCGGACTTTTCGCGCAACGGAGCTTTGTGAAGCGAAGCTGATTGGTTCTCCGGCGTCTGTCAACATTCCAAACAGTCCGTAGCGGCCGCCATCTTGTCTCTCGGTAGGATCGAGAGACAAGAGGAGGCCAAAGCGAAGGGGCAAATGACCATAAGGGGGAATAGTAGATCCTCGCTGACCCCCTACGTTTGATGTGGAGGTTTTAAAAGGGCTCCGCGGGGCAAAAAAAAAAAAAAATAATAATAATCGAACGGCTGAATGGATTTGCACGAAACTTGGCAAAATATTAGGGACTGGTAGCCCGATGTGCCTTTGCTAGGTCTCAATATATGTGCTCCAGTGGATTTTGAGAAATTAACGTTCAAAAAAAGATATATATCTGTAACAGCGCTCCGCTTCGCGTACTTTTCGCGTTACGGAGCTTTGCGAAGCTGATTGGTTCTCCGGCGTCTGTCAACATTCCAAACAGTCCGTAGCGGCCGCCATCTTGTCTCTCGGTAGGATTGAGAGACAAGAGGAGGCCAAAGCGAAGGGGGAAATGACCATAAGGGGGCATAGTAGATCCTTCCTGACCTCTTAGGTTTGATGTACCATTTTGTCAAGTTTGGTGTAATTCCGTTCAGCCATTCAGGCTGTAGACGTATGTAAATGTCCTATGGAAAATTGCATGGGGAAAACACATTTGAAAGTGTTGAAATTTAGAACCAATTAAAATGTTACTTTGGTTTTGTATTTGTGTGTGATGAAAGTTAATTGGTTATGTATATATGTCAAATGAGAGGAAACCACAGCCATTTTGTGATACTACTGTCTGAGGTACATTTGTGAGGAATTTTTGGTGGTGAATTTCTGGTGTTTGATTTACACAGTACTAACACTTCTGCTACTTTTAAAAAGGTGAGTTGTTAATTTGTAAGGGGAACTATGTTGTACACTTGAAGATAATTTGAAAAATGTTTTCTGTTATTTATTTGCAGTCCTTCTGTTATACTAAATACTTGATGAAGTTAGTTTTATATTATGTATTACTAAAAACGATAAATGAAAGTGATTATTTTTTTCTGCAATTTACAGCAAGCAATTTCAAAATAAAATGGCTCACAATGAAGAGACCGTGGCAATTTCTTTTGAATTGTCCACTACATTGATTGAAATTGAGAGCACCAATAATGAAATATTGTCACAAGGAGGACATGACTTGTATGATTCCATTAGATTGATTGAAATGGACAGCACCAAGAATGAAATATTGTCACAAGGAGGAGATGACTTGAATGATTCCACTACATTGATTGAAATTGAGAGCACCAATAATGAAATATTGTCACGAGAAGATGACTTGAATGATTCCACTACATTGATTGAAATTGACAGCACCAATAATGAAATATTGTCACAAGGAGGAGATGACTTGAATGATTTTTTTGATCAATCTCTTGATGGCGAATTTATCGAGTGTTTGGAGACCATAGAGTTACAAGAATCATCATTGGAGACTTTTAATGAGGACATTGCTGATGAGGACATGTTACTAGTTCTTTCAAATTTAGAAAATTCTGAAGAATAAATTTATATTTAGAAATCAAAAATTGTTTGAGACATTATTCATTTTTATTTTTAATTTATGAGGTTGTAGCGAAGTGATTGTAGTATAAAATGAGACTTATAGTATAGAGTGCAACATTTTTATGTTACATGGTAAGTTTACTCATATTTACTTGCCTTCTGCCACTATATTATCTCCAATGTGTATTTGACATCTCTTCTTCATCTCCGGCCTCCTTTCTCTCACTGTGTGTCTCCGATGCATCTTATCGCTGTTATTTTGTGTAATTACAGAAGAGAGTAAAATAAAATAGTTCGGAACGTGAAAAGGGGGCAAAGTAGAGTACTCCTCACCCCCTAGGCCTTTTTAGGCGGTCCAAAAAGGATCAGTTTCTGCTTTCCTGAGAGATTATGGTATGAGTTCCATATACCACAATAACTTGCATTACAACATGCAAGATATCTATCTCCTATTACCAACTTTTGGAGATATTCGCGCTAAGCGCGAATATCTCCAAAAAGTAACACCTGCCCTGAGCAGTTCTTAGCCATGTTATCCAATGGGAGGTGGATAACATGGCTAAGAGCATTAGCTCGGTAATGCATGAATATCGCTGAGTTTTTAGCGATATTCATGCATTGCGGCCGTTTATTATCGCATTTGCGATAAACCTTGATAATAGCAAGGTTTATCTTCGATAATTTCTGACGATGCTTAGTGGTAAAAAATTGGTTGGTAAGCATTGTTAGCGATAAATATCGCTTAACTTTGGTAATATGCCCCAACGTCTGTTAACGTTCGATTCGAAGGAAATGAGGAAGTGTTGAAAAACATTGTCTGCGCCATCTTGCCTTTTTTGAAATGCCACACTTTTGTCGTGCACGGCAGCCATTTTAGATGTCTTGACCAGACCCACTCTCTGCACGCTGTCGATTCGTAGCATGGCTCCTCACCCACGCAAGCATCTTCCCTAGGCACTGGTCACCACCGATCTCTGTCTTATGCATGGGCAATAAACCTCCCCCCATCTGCGCTGCTCTTCCCTGAGAATCACACTCTGTGCCCGCCCGACACCTCCCTTTCGCCCTATTCACTACCGCACCCTCTGACACTCCTCTTTCTCTGTGTCCGATTGTCCAGGCTATCAGCTAGCCCTGCAGATGTAGTTTATGGCCCCAGCTGTAAAGAATCACCCCTCTTCAAAGGAGTTATAGTAGATCAAGGCCCACACCCGATGAGATCCGTCACACCACACGTGTTCCTACTATCTGAAAACCATCCTGTATTGTGATTGGGGAGGGGACCGAGCCTGAAGCGGAAGATTCCAGGAATGACTCTTTGTACATCAAAGTTTTTACAATTATGTGTCACATTAAAAATATATAGCACTCCAACAAAGTAGTAGGAATATAAAACTTTAATAACATATAAATATATACAAGAAAACAAAAACAGTAAAAACATTTAAACAACGAAGAGACCGTGGCAATTTCTTTTGAATTATCCAATAGATTTATTGAAATTGACAGCACCAATAATGAAATATTCTTGTCAGTAGCGGTCTGTTGTGCGAATAGTTCCAAGGCAGCAGAACGCGCTGAAATCTAGATGGCACGAAAGTGATGTCTAGTAAGTTGCCGCCCAGCAAAAAACGGCGTGGGGCGCCGCGGGGGTGAGTGAGTCCAGTAGGCACCACAGCTATTCTTACCGGCATGTTCGCACCGTCTCTCCCTCCCAGTGCACCCCACGGCGTCTCGCTTGAGATTTGTTATGGCCGGACCAGGCGATGAGGACGAGGGGGGGGGGTCGGAGGCATGTGCAAGACATCCCCCCCCAGTGTTGTCACAGCCATTATAAAAGAAAGAAGTGTCCCGTCCGTCTTCGGGCCGGGCTTCCGGTGGATGTCGGCCGGACGCCCCTGGCTCTGGCCCCATGAACGGGTTTCTTGGTTTATCGGCTGCAGCCGGATCCCGTCGGCCTCGGCCCCCCGACCGTTGGTGGCCGGACCGGAAGAGCATGTGGCGGGACTACCTGCAACTCTCAAGGGCCACCGCGGCCGGACTGGGAGAGAGAGGGGAGGGTCGAGGAGACATTCCCCCCCCCCTGCAACTGTTCAGCGTTGTAAAGGCAATCCCCTGGCCGGGTCCCGCTGGCCTCGGCCTCTCCTCCGGCTACACCCTACGTTAGGATCTCCTGGCCGAGGCGTGGCAGCAGGACCTGCCTTATATGGGCTGCTCCCGGCTGGGCGTAGCCGGAACCCTGCCCCACCTTGGAAGTTTCCAGAGTGGGGGCGGATGTTCTACTGACTTGCATTTTCCCTAGTCTATCGATTTTTTTGGCGTGGCAGGCGGTGGGACAGCGAGGGGTGATTTGGTTTCTCTTACTGTTTTTCTGGTCTCTCACCACTGGCATATTTTAACGTTTTCTTGTTTCTAGGACATTAATAGGTTTTATCATTACGTTATGTTATCGTTTCTTTGTTCGTTGTTTAATAAAAGTTCATGTTCATCAGTGGCCTACTGATTTTCGTTTTCCTATTTTTTTCTTTCCAGGTTGTTTCATGGTAAAGTTTCTGTTAACAGGATACAGTGATCACTTCGTTATTATTGCATATGTCCTTTTCACTAGGGGTGCTCTCTGGTCGGGCCAGATGACGTATCTCTAGTAAATGGTCCGGGTGAAAAAGGTGCATCAATCAGTGGGGAGTAGATAGGCATGACAGATTACAACGGGGGAGAAAGGTCCGCATTACGTACCCTTTCACTACTTGCAAAGATTTTCCTACGTTTATTTGCAAACAGGGAATACCTCCAAAAAGAACTAATTCCCAAACAGTCAATGTTCGGACAATCAATCAATCAATGAGGAATGAAATAGGTACGACGTGTTAAAGGCTTGCGTTACCTACCCTTCACTATCTGCAAAGGGAGAGAGAATATTCCTATTCTTCCTCGTTTGCAGGTAGAGAAGATCCTTAAGAGAATTAACTTCGAACAATTCAATGCTCGATTGAAAAAATCAACAAGGGGTACTGTGAACACAAATGAACGCCGCTTATGTACATACGCATTGCTATTTTCAACAGGTTGTTCCTAATGTTTCTATTTTAGCGAGGTCAAAAAGAGATCCCATTAGTGGCCTACTGATTTTGCTCGATTCCTTTTGTTTTTTTACACGATTTTTCGCTATCTGCAAAGACTAAACAGAGTATTGCGACTCTGTGCTTGTTTGTAAATAGAGAATGAACCAAAGAGAACAATCAATCAAATGGAGAGAGAAGCAGGCACGACGGATTACAAAGGGGGCAAAGGGCTGCGTTAACTACCCTTCACTATCTGCAAAGAGAGAGTACTCCTAATAGAAATGAGGGGTGGGGGGCAGCATTCAAAGCAGATCAGTGTGCATAAACACGAAAATGTTTTTACTTACCACGTACTTGACATTCGACAGCTTATGATATTTGCTATTAAAAAACCATTGAAATTCACTGAAAAAACCATAGGTTATAGACCATATATAGTTAGGAATTAGCATTTACAAAACCTTGAAAATTCACTGAAAAAACCATAGGTTATAGACCATATATAGTTAAGAATTAGCATTTAAAAAACCTTATTTTACTCACACAAAACCATTGAAATTCCATATATAGTTAGTTGCACTAACTATATATTGCGCACCCGCAATCCACTGCTGATCATGTCACATATTACATCATTCATGACATGGTCAGTGACATCACTGATGACATCACTGATGACATCTCAAATGACATCACTGATGACATCACTGATGACATCTCATTTGACATAATTCTTGTGCTAATACGATAAACCTCTTCAGACTCTAATATAACCTTAGATACACTCAGTGTATACAGACACTCACACACTGCCACTCATCCATGGAGTTACTCACACACCCAGTCAGTCATGCAAAGAAACAATCTCACCTCCATTTCTTCAACTATACAGTTAAACACACCTTACTTATTGAAACATATACTAACACATATTTACTCTCTTATACAATCCCTGATACAAGTTCACAATGATCGATACAACCACTCACTCATTCAGTGGCTCTCATGCACAGTTATTTATATATGCCAACTCTCACATGTACTGTGTTTTACATATGTACTTACTATGACATGTAGCATTGAGATATCCATTCACTCATCAATACACTCATGCACACAGTCAACTGCCCATGTAGCTGTTTCCACATGCACTCTTGAACTCATACACCTAGTGAATAAACTGCTCACACATCTATGCATAGAGTCTCACACCTTCCAGCCACCCCCACACAAACTCAATCTCCCATAGAAATACTTGGGCAACCAATTAATAACACATATAGCCTCTCGTATAGCTAATGATCAACACATGCAGCAGTTTACAGAACAACAGACATAATGATGCACAAATTAAGACAGTTTAGTCACTAACCCATGCATTCAGTGAGACACATTTAATCACTCACTCATACAGTCAGTCATGCACCTACTAAATCCTTCATCCAGACACTTATACATCCACTCAAGACATATTTTAACTTTACAGAAAAATACAGTCACTGGATGTTGTCATCAGTGATGTCATCAGTGATGTCATTTGAGATGTCATCAGTGATGTCATCAGTGATGTCACTGACCATGTCATGAATGATGTAATATGTGACATGATCAGCAGTGGATTGCGGGTGCGCAATATATAGTTAGTGCAACTAACTATATATGGAATTTCAATGGTTTTGTGTGAGTAAAATAAGGTTTTTTAAATGCTAATTCCTAACTATATATGGTCTATAACCTATGGTTTTTTCAGTGAATATATATATATATTCACTGAAAAAACCATAGGTTATAGACCATATATAGTTAGGAATTAGCATTTAAAAAACCTTATTTTACTCACACAAAACCATTGAAATTCCATATATAGTTAGTTGCACTAACTATATATCGCGCACCCGCAATCCACTGCTGATGATGTCACATATTACATCATTCATGACATGGTCAGTGACATCACTGATGACATCACTGATGACATCACTGATGACATCATCCAGTGACTGTGTGTTTCTGTAAAGTTTAAATATGTTAGATATATTGAAGAATGAGTGGATGTATAAGTGTCTCGATGAAGGATTTAGTAGGTGCGTGACTGACTGTATGAGTGAGTGAATAAATGTGTCGTACTAAATGCATGGGTTAGTGACTAAACTGTCTGAATGTTTGCTTCAGTATGTCTGTTGTGATGTAAACTGCTGCATGTGTGGATCATTAGCTATACGAGAGGCTACATATGTTATTGATTGGTTGCCCAAGTATTTGTATGGGAGATTGAGTTTGTGTGGGGGTGGCTGGGAGGTGTGTGACTCTGTGCATAGATGTGTGAGCAGTTGATTCACTAGGTGTATGAGTTCAAGAGTGCATGTGGAAACAGCTACATGGGCGGTTGACTGTGTGCATGAGTGTATTGATGAGTGAATGGATATGTCAATGCTACATGTCATAGTAAGTACATATGTAAAACACAGTATATGTGAGAGTTGGCATATATAAATAACTGTGCATGAGAGCCACTGAATGTGTGAGTGGCTGTATGGATCATTGTGAACTTGTATCAGGGATTGTATAAGAGAGTAAATATGTGTTAGTATATGTTTGAATAAGTAAGGTGTGTATAACTGTATAGTTGAGGAAATAGAGGTGTGATTGATTCTTTGCATGACTGACTAGGTGTGTGAGTAACTCCATGGATGAGTAACAGTGTGTGAGTGTCTGTATACACTGAGTGTATCTAAGGTTTTATTAGAGTCTGAAGAGGTTTATCGTATTAGCACAAGAATGATGTCAAATGAGATGTCATCAGTGATGTCATCAGTGATGTCATTTGAGATGTCATCAGTGATGTCATCAGTGATGTCACTGACCATGTCATGAATGATGTAATATGTGACATCATCAGCAGTGGATTGCGGGTGCGCGATATATAGTTAGTGCAACTAACTATATATGGAATTTCAATGGTTTTGTGTGAGTAAAATAAGGTTTTTTAAATGCTAATTCCTAACTATATATGGTCTATAACCTATGGTTTTTTCAGTGAATTTTCAAGGTTTTGTAAATGCTAATTCCTAACTATATATGGTCTATAACCTATGGTTTTTTCAGTGAATATATATATATATATATATATATATCAAAACAAAACCCTTTCAGGCATAGAGTGACGCATAAATTATGCAAAAAAGAAGGAGAGAACTCTGGGTAGGTCTCAGTTTAGGTGGAAAGCAGCTCCTTTTAGAGCACTCTCAACACCAGCGACACTCTAGATCTGCTCACCTCAAATGTCTGTTTTTCTATCAAAGTTTTTAAGCATAGGATTAGACAGTGCTATCCATGCCGAGATAGAAAATGACAAAGTCTTTCGCCATTTAAACAGCAAAGTCTTTAAGCATAGGACTAGTACAGTGCAGTCCTTGCCGAGCTGTCAAATAACAAAAGCCATTTATCACTCCAGGCACAATATTACAGCTTTGAATTGGTAAAATACCAACTCATATATATATATATATATGTTTGCCACCAAGCACAGCGGCCGCTGTGCGTATGCAACTCCACTCCAGTAAAGTACGATAAATTCCACCAAACAGTACGTGTGCTCAAAGAGAATTTATTTCTTTAAGGTTCCAGCATGTGATACACGGCAGATATGGAACAAAATATGTTTTTTCTAGCACGGATATGCTATTATCACATGTTGAAATGTGTGACTCATGATTTACGATACGTTAATAGATTTGGTATTAACAATTCATTGTTATATACACCATGCAAAGATGGCCACCATAGTCACTACAACTATGTCCTTTGTTTGTGTTCATGGCCGGTAACCTGACCACGTATGCACCTGGGTGAAACTTTATTTAAATTGTTTGTTTTCAATACACGAGCTACCCGTGAGCAAGGCGAGAGTTTCATCGCCGAAACGCGTTGGGTTTTGTTCCATATCTGCCGTGTATCACATGCTGGAACCTTAAAGAAATAAATTCTCTTTGAGCACACGTACTGTTTGGAGGAATTTATCGTACTTTACTGGAGTGGAGTTGCATACGCACAGCGGCCGCTGTGCTTGGTGGCAAACATTGAAGACAGGGCGACCTCCGCCCCTGGATTGCACCGCAGTTAATAGGTCCCGGTGCAAACGGAGGAAGTGGGCTGATCTATTAATACAGACACCGGTTGACCGCGTTGGATTATAAACAACGTTACGAAACCTCAGGATTGTTACCAGATTCTTCTTGGACCACCCGGAGGGGAACCGCCTACTCGGAGGACAGAGGATTCTGTCGGGCATGTCGGCGTGATCCCGGGGTGAGTCCATTTAAACTTATCTTTTCTGGTAAAAAGAAATCTTCCATACGGCGCCCGTAAAAGATAGACTTCCCGATATGATGGATGTGGCTGCCGTGAGATACTTTGGGCTGTATAAGTAAGACCCGGATAGTCAATTCTGCCTGAACAAGTTCGTTCATATCGTGACACTCACAGCGCAACTGTCCTGTGTTCAACCTGCAGCATAAAGTAAGTCTGCGGGTAGGCGACACGGGCATCCAGTTTAAACGATTATATTGACACAAATAAACAGTGCGTGGACATTGTGAATAAACAATTAACCACTTGGATGCTAAGCCTATTTGTTTTTGTCCATGTAAATTCCATTGAAATCAATGGAAACTCCATGACGAGTTACCCTTGTCATTAGCACTGAAGGGGTTAATCACCAGCATATATAAGGGTATTATACCCGTTATTGACACGGCACTATGGATAATGATACAGAGTCCCGCAGGAGGCTCAGGGCTCAGACAATGTTTGTAGTAACACCCACAGGACAACCCAGTAAAGAACCCCAATCTGCAACAACGAATCTACAGAATAAATACAACAAATTGGAAAAATTAATCCGTAAAGAAGTCTCAAAATGGTGGGAGGCTATAACCGTGGAAAAATACCAAGAAGAAAAAAGAGTCCCTAGAGGTCTTAGGATCCTGATAGCACCCTCATATGAGGAACCAGACATGGAACTTGCAGAGGAATGGGCAGAGAATCTTATGGATTGTTCCAACAGGATGTTATCTATCCTAATAAAACACGCATGGAAGGATAGACTTATACTACTCAAGAAAATAGCGGAACTCAGGGAGGAAATCTCCAAAGAGGAGATACCGGAAACCTTTATCAAAAGGATGGAGAAAATGAACAAAAGGATCAGTAAACACGAAGATGAAATAATAGCCAAAAAGGAACGTAAATTCCTAAGGGACCAAATTGACTATAGCTCTGGGAGAGTATTCACTTTCAGCAAGAAATATGACTACATGGTACGCAAGGGAATACAAGCGAACATCGATAAAACCCAGATGGAAGCAGAATCTGGGGAGGAAATTGTAGAAAGTGATGTGTCTGTGGAGGAACAGGCATCAGGTTCTGCGGAAAATGTAACAAAGAACCCAACCAAATCGACAAATTTTTGGGAGGAGTTCAAACGTATGAACCAAAACCAACAACAGCAGAATTGGCAAATAGATCGGGGCCGAGGAAGGGGCCGAGGATCCAGAGGAAAAGGCAGAGGCAGAGGAAATCAAGGAAAAGACGACAACAAGCCCAACCAAAAGACAGGCGGGGCGGAAGCGGCAAAAGGAAACACAGCCCCTATGGGAGTGGAAACACGGGGCCAGAAAAGAAGAGGAAAATGAATTTACAAAATGTGATAAATCTGTCATCCCGCTCTTTATCCAAGAGTGAACATGAGGTACTTCAATTTGGCCTTTCTTTTTGTCCTACAACAAACTTATGCTACTCACAGGAACGTATAGACCTTTTTAAATTCACAAGAAAGCTAAGACTACACAAATGGAACAAACTTAAAGTAAAAAATACTACCTCCATTCCATCTAGCACAACACCTGCTAATGAAAGTATAATTGAAGTAGAAGCACTGATTACTTTGAAAAGTTTAGAAGGGGGTATGCCTACAAATGAGATGATTGATGCCAAATCCTTAGGTTTCAATACAAATTTAAATTGTCCTAACCCCTTCAAGCCGAAATCTTCATTTAATCCCTCATTGCCAACATGTGGTATTGATACCTTTGAATCTCTCAGGATTGCTGATTTTAAAAACTTGGCAAAACAGAAACATTGGTCGGGAGACAATCTGACCAAAAGTGAACGGATTGCCATAAAAACATTACGTGATGACTCCTCCATTGTAATAAGACAATCTGACAAGGGGGGCAATGTGGTGGTCATGGATGCTAAAGACTACATTGCAGAAGGTATAAGGCAATTGACATGTGTAGACTGCTATGAGATCTCATCTTTGGAAAAGATTGAAGAAACTAATACCATATATTTTGAAATGTTAAAATGTTGGAAAGATCAAGGACTTATTGAATGGAATGAGTATTCGTTCCTTCTGAATCGTAATCCTATGATAGCAGTTTTATATTTGCTGCCAAAACTTCACAAGAATTTCAAAAATCCTCCAGGAAGACCAATTGTTTCTTCAATTGGGTCCTTGCTGCAGAATACATCTAGATATATCGACCACTTTCTACGCCCCTTTGTGGAAGAGACTCCATCTTACCTCAAAGACAGTAGGGACTTCATCAATAAGATGAAAGACTGTGTTTGGAATGAGAATTATTTGTTTATCACATTAGACGTGTGTAGTTTATACACGTCAATCAGACACATCAATGGTATTGAAGCCTGTCGTATGCTCCTGAAGAGAAGATCCATCTCTTATCTTGAACATACAAATATGATCATCACAATGATGCAGTTCTGTCTTGAGCATAATTATTTTGTGTTCAATGACACGTACTATCGTCAGTGCCAAGGGACAGCGATGGGGACTTGTTTTCCTCCCAGCTTCGCTAATCTATTCATGGCGAGCTGGGAGCAGCAAGTAGCCCGGACCAATCATCTATATCGCAGCCATGTGAAAGTATGGCTGCGATATATAGATGACCTATTTATCATTTGGGAAGGTCCTAAAAATAGTGCAGAATCATTCATTAGAGAACTTAACAGAAATTATCTCAACCTGACTCTAGAGGGTAACATCAGTGAAAATGGAGCGGTCTTCCTTGATCTATCTGTGGAGGTTGTAGCAGGCAAACTTGCGATGAAATTGTTTCGCAAAAAGACCGCAGGGAACACCCTACTCCATGCGGAAAGCAGTCATCCGAGAACCTTGATAGAGAGCATTCCGTATGGAGAATTCCTCCGGGCCCGGAGGAATTGTAGCAGAGACTCCGACTTTGTTAAAGAGGGAGAATGCATGAAAAAACGATTCAGGGAAAGAGGTTACAACCAAGACATTATAGATTGTGCTTTTGACAAGGCTAGTAAGATCAGTCATCTGTCCCTTCTGACCCCAGAACAGAGAAAAAAGAATGAGGGAAGTGAAACGATTAGATTCATTTCCACTTTTCACTCTAAGTCATGGAGAGTACAAAAAAGTTTGCAGAAACATTGGAAGGTCCTTAAAACTGAACCTACTCTCAATGACATCCTCAAGGAAAGGCCCAGTAGCACCTACCGCAGAGCAGACACACTGAGGAGTAAAGTAAGCCGCAATGAGGTGAGCATGATCAAACCGAATACCTCTAAGATCCAGGGCTTCTATACTTGCATGAAATGCAAAGCATGCAAATATAGTACTAATGTTAAAAAAGTGTACTTCCCTGTCGAAGACAAAGAAAGAACTATTGAAAAACACCTCACATGTCTGTCAGAATACTGCGTATATGTACTCACATGCCCTTGTCCTAAAAAGTACGTAGGCAGTACTATGTTTCCAGCAAAGACCCGCATTTTACAACACATGAGGGCAATTCAAAATAAAGAACAGAATTGCCCTGTTGCTCGACATTTTGAGGAACTACATGGAGGGAATCGCAACCTTCTGAAATTCTTTGTGGTGGATAAATTGCCACCAATGAAAAGAGGGGGAGACAAGATTCGTAAGTTACGACAGTTGGAGAACAGGTATATTGTAGACCTAGATAGTCTGATTCCGGGGGGCCTGAACTCGGAGGAAGAAATGGTCTGGCATCTGGGCGAGTAAATCATACAATCATGTTATAGCTTCATTGGGGGTTTCCCTGCCTCTGTTTAGCTGCAAGTATTGAGTATTGGTGTTAACTACCGACCAAGATGATTTACATTGTATGTTTTAAATTCCTGCAACAATTTTAATCATTTTAATCACACTGGTATCACTTAGGTTTAGGTCTTGTAATCGAATATGTTTGAACATAGCTTGAAGTATAATAATCATTATTATGTAATATTGTAAGAGCTGACAGGCTGTATTTTGTTTTGTCTTGCCGATGTACAGGTTCAAGAAGACTTGTCACCTGAAGAGAATAGGTGGTTTCCCACTGGGGAAGAAAAGATGAGAAAACAAGGATAAGCGTAGTAAGGTGTACAAGCCAGTCCTCAATTGAAGCAAATAAGTCACTTGATCTGCTTAAATACTACTTGGACATTAATTTGTATATGGCCACTTGGCTGAGAATTAACAAGTCTCAAAAAAACCTTTATCAATACACTTCCGCAAGTCAATATATGACTATAAGATTGACTAGAAATGGATGACAGAAATTAATAATCTATGATTGTTATTAGACATTATGGTCGGTTGTTATGACTATCTATCAATACTAGCATTGTTTACATATAAGGTCATAGGTGTCCCAGGGTGGTTTGTCTCGTATCAGCCACTGGGCTTGAATTTGAAATTATGTTTCTCCAGCAATGGTGTGCATTATCACATGCATAAATGTGTTATTATTATTATTTGTAGACAAATTAATCCACTTGGTACGTGATAATCTACTAATGTTACATACACCATGCAAAGATGGCCACCATAGTCACCACAACTATGCCCTTTGTTTATGTTTATGGCCGGTACATTGACTACATATGCACCTGCCATATGAGGGGTCGTCTCCTATCAGCCACTGGGCTTGTACCTTGAAAATATGTTTTTTCTAGCACGAATATGCTATTATCACATGTTGAAATGCGTGACTCATGATTTACGATACGTTAATAGATTTGGTATTAACAATTCATTGTTATATACACCATGCAAAGATGGCCACCATAGTCACTACAACTATGTCCTTTGTTTGTGTTCATGGCCGGTAACCTGACCACGTATGCACCTGGGTGAAACTTTATTTAAATTGTTTGTTTTCAATACACGAGCTACCCGTGAGCAAGGCGAGAGTTTCATCGCCGAAACGCGTTGGGTTTTGTTCCATATCTGCCGTGTATCACATGCTGGAACCTTAAAGAAATAAATTCTCTTTGAGCACACGTACTGTTTGGTGGAATTTATCGTACTTTACTGGAGTGGAGTTGCATACGCACAGCGGCCGCTGTGCTTGGTGGCAAACATTGAAGACAGGGCGACCTCCGCCCCTGGATTGCACCGCAGTTAATAGGTCCCGGTGCAAACGGAGGAAGTGGGCTGATATATATATATATATATATATATATAAAATATATATATATATATATATATATATATATACATATGCATATATATACATATATACACACATTACCTACTGGCGGTTGCCAGTAGGTAGTTATAGTTACAACCTAGTTTCCATAGGAAATACATTTTTTGATTTGCTAATAACTTTGGCATCATTTGATGAATCTTTGTGAAATTCTTCAAAAATTCTATCCTGGTCAGCTCCTATCCTGAAAGTTTGGGGGTGATTCGTCAAGTGGGGGCTGAAAAAAAAGGTGAGTCCCAATACGCGTTTTCCCCATGTTAATTTCCATAGGAAATTTGGTGACAAGCTACAGTCTGAACTGCTGAACGGAATTAACCCAAATTTGGCAGAAAGGTAGAGCTTGGTTCAGAAAGCGACCTTTTTTTTAAATAGTGTAATTCCGTTAAGTAGTTTTTGAGAAATTCAAAAAATAAGAGTCAAAAAATCATTTTCCCATAGGAAATTTTGTCCAAGGCTACAGTAGAAACTACTGAACGGAATTACCCAAATTTGGCACAAAGGTAGTGCATGGGTCAGAAATCAACCTTTTTTTAAGAAAAAAGTGTAAATCCGTTCGGTAGTTGCTGACAAATTCGAAAAATGAAAGTTTCAATATCTGGGCGGAGCCTAAGTTCCATGCACGAGTTTCACTGTGATTGGCTGCCAACACTCCAAACCAGGTAGTGTTGGCAGCCATCTTGTGGTTTGTTAGAAACGAGTCGCTAGAAAACAGAGAAACAAAGGTATAAAACATGAGAAGGGGGCAGGGTAGAAACACCCTGACCCCCTAGGCCTGCTCAGGGGGTCCCAGAAGGACCACTATGGCCAAAAAAGATGATTTTTTTTAACATTTCGGTACGTTAGCACAGTGGTGCAGGGAGGGGGTGAGGCCTGACATATCAAGTGTACAAACGCACCCCCTGGTACATTGTAAATTGGGGGATTAAGTTCCCTTCAATACTGAGGGTCCCTGGGGGCCAACTAGGCCACCAGGTACCTCCAGTTTGCACCAGGGAGCTGCGTTGCTGAGAGGTGTTCAGAGGCCACGCCCCTTTTTACACCTCTCTGCAACGCAGCTCTGTGGCGCTCACTGGAGGTACCTGATGGGCTAGTAGGGCCCCCATGGACCATCAGGACTCAAGGGGACTTAATCCCCCAATTTACAGCACACCAGGGGTTCATTTGCAGAGGGGTGCAGGGAGGGGGCGTGGCCTGATGTGACAAGTGTACAAATGTGCCCTGCGGTAAGTTTTAAGTTGAGGGATTATGTCACCTTGAATCCTGGGGGTCCAGGGGCGCGTTTGCACAGTGGTGAAGGGAGGGGCCTGGGCCTTACATAGCAAGTGTGCAAATGCACCACCTGGCACATTGTCAATTGGAGGATTACTTGATCATCAATCCTGAGGGTCCCTGGGGGCGAACAAGCCCACCAGGTACTTCCAGTATGCACCAGGGAGCTGTGTTGTAGAGAGGAGTTCAGAGGCCAGGCCCCTTTTTACATCACTCTATAACGCAGCTCTGTGGCACTTACTGGAGATCGCTGGTGGGCTAGTTGGCCCCCAGGGACCCTCAGGACTCAAGGGGACTTAATCCCCCAATTTACAACACACCAGGGGTTCACTTGCAGAGGGAGGCAGGGAGGGGGCGTGGCCTGATGTGACAAGTGTGCAAATGTGCCCTGTGGTAAGTTTTAAGGTGAGGGATTATGTCACCATGAATCCTGAGGGTCCCTGGGGGCCAACTAGCCCATGAGGTACGTCCAGTAAGCTCCACAGAGTTGCGTTGCAGAGAGGTGTAAAAAGGGGCAAGGCCCCAGATCACCTCTCTGCAACGCAGCTCTGTGGCGCTTACTGGAGGTAACTGGTGGGGTAGTTGGCCCGCAGGGACCCTCAGGATTCAAGGGGATTTAATGCCCCAACTCAGAACCCTCCAGGGGGTGTGCTTGCACAGTGGTGAAGGGAGGGGGCGGGCCTGATGTGACATGTGTGTACTTATGCAATCAGTCCACCAAAACCAAAGCACTTATAAATTCACCATTCACTCTCCTCGCAGTACTCTAATCATCCAGTCACTACCCATGTCCTCATGCAATGACCCAGGCACTAACTCATGGCAAATACAGAGGAGGTAATGCTAATCATAGGGGTACTCCAATGCATAATGTTCCCTATTGTATGTAGGTGTTTTCACTGTATTCTAAGTGTCTTTTAGCATAGCACTGGCTCTGGTCCTGGTTAGTCAGAGTCAGTTACCACCAGTACCCATCAGTAAAAGGTTGGGGGCACAGGAGGACTTTCTGCTCCTCCGTGGCTTCTTACTGCACATCTCTTTCTTCTTCCTGCACTTTTCCTTGTCTTTCTGGACTTCTGTTGACTCTCTCAGCATTGGTCTTGCTTCTTTCTGCACTTTTCTTCCTTTCTTCACATGTCCTACCTTTGAAGGCATCGTTCGAAATTAGCATTTCCAAAACCAATGAAATTGACTGAAAAAACCATGGGTTTCTGGGACTCTATAGTTACAAATTAGCATTTAAAAAACCTTTGAAATTCATTGGAAAAAAACATAGGTTTGAGGGACGTTATAGTTAGTCGGACATTTCACTCATACAAAACCATAGAAATTCCCCTGTTAGTTCCGCTACCTATAACTCGCGCCCTCATGCCAACCTCCAATTAAACCAACTCAATATATCTTCATAGATGAAAGGCAAATAGTGAGGATCAATGGTAACAAGATACCCCATAACTGTGAATTATGGTTATTCGGTTTTACAGTCAAACCAAGAAGAGTGAATTCGTAATGACCGCCACCTATGACAGCAAAAGGAACATTTAAAAAAATATGTGGTAGAAAAACTGGAGCACTACGGTTTTTGGTTTTCATACCTGCCAACATTCTTTGCCCCAAAACATAGAATTAATCAGACATCAATATAATTTTCAGAAAGAGGACACCACAGGAAATCACAGATATGGCAGAAAAGCCACGGGCGGAATGCTTGAATTAATCCCAGCAGTTGGAAATGGCTCAGTCTGGGAGAAATTCTAGTCGCCCGATTATTAGTTTGTCTGTGGGAATGCACAAAGGATTGGAACCCATGACAGGCACATCTGTCTTGGCCTTGTCTGACAAAGGCAGCTCCACACTGAATGGGAGCAGGCAACCCCAAGTCTTTAAGCCGGGTAGGGTCACATTAGTGAGGTGAAATATCTTTATAATTACTAACAATGAGCAAGTGTTTAAATTAGAGGTAGGATCTTCTGGGTAGTTTTAACAGTGTTTTTCTTAGGATAGGTCACAGTCAATAGTCTACTCCCTTTCATTAGAATGAGGATTTATATTTTATTTATTAAAATTAGGAATTACTAAGAAGTGATAAGGAGGCAATCATTCATAAATCAATGCAAATACACAGAATACTTTTTTTCAACTCATCCGCTGTGTGAGGCTCGCATTGCTCGCCCTCTGGATGGATAGGAGGGCCTTGCAGGACCATCTAGCTTCACCTGGTGGTCAAGACGGCTTTGCCTGCAGAACACAAGAACAAACTAATGCATTTCTCCTGGTGGTGCTAGTCCAGGTCCCGTCAGGGCTCTGGCCAAGATAATTACCATGTTTAAATGTTTGTTTGTGTGCTTTGTCAGGTAATGATAGAACCTGCCATGTCCTCGACAGCAGCAAATACTGATGAACTGATAGGCTGAAAAGTTGTTGGAAGAGGACCTATCAGTGCCCTATTATGTGAGACCTATCTGTGTCGCTGTCAATCCTTGATGGAATCTGGTACACTTTAGAGGACATGCAGCGCCAGGTGCCGAAAATTTGAGACTGTCCCACAAGTCAGGTATGTCGGATCTGCTAACCTGCAACCGATTCCAAAGATCCACCATAATATGACCCTATTCAGAACTAAACAACTCAGCTCAGTTGTCAGGGCCTGAACCACACAGCTAAAACAGTAACATTGAACCCTCTTCCTGCTCACTCAAGCAATCAAACCATGTCCACACCTCATCTCCCAACAGCTGGAAACCATCAAAGAGCTATAGGGTGGCCTCCTTCAAAGAAATTACTGATCTGCAAGAAACATAGGTTTATGCCATGCTTCTGGAGTTGGGACAGTTGTGCCAATTATTTGTGGCTTTCATTGGCTGCCAGGGAAGAAAGTTTCAACCTCAACATATTAAAACCTTTCACTGACCAATCTGCCTAAATGTAAAATGAAGAGCTTCTTTGCTTGAGCTGCCATTAGGCATTGGCTTGCGCTTCCCGTTTTGGGACCAGTCCATCTCATATCGCCTGACAGCTATGGATGTGAAAGTCAGAGCAGCAGTAGAGGATACACAATTAGCCTTCAGTAGTTCAGAGACAGAACGGCCATCCTGCCACTATGACATTTCCCTGGTAAGTTGTAGGACAGGAGGCAGCTTTCAAAGCAGGATGGGCTCTCAGGACCGAACCATGTCACCATAGCCCAGTTCTAGACACCGCCTTCTGAAGTGAGTCTGGTTTGAAAGTTTTGCCAGGCTGATTTTAATTCTAATTCTTATTAAAAACGAGGCTATTACTATTTTTAAAAGAAGCAGGCTGAGCAGTGCTCTAGGCCACTGCCTGGTCCACAATTCTCTTCAAGTTTGACACTTCAATTTATTTATTTTTCAGTTTTATGTTCCACGAAACTACCTCAAAGACATTGGAGCACTTTACATGAGCACCATAATACGCTGCACATTTTGAAGGCATGCAGTGCTAAAGGGCCAGATTTAGAGTTTGGTGCATGGGTACTCCATCACAAACGGGACAGAACTTATTATGCTGTTTTTAGCAGTATTTCTTAACGTAAAATGCATTCTTACGGCCATTTTGGACAAGAGGGGGCATTTATACGCTAAGAAAATAGAACTAAATCCAAATTACTCTTCTTGCATAGTTCGGCATAATCTTGCAGACATTTTTTGGGGGTAATTCTGTGTGATTATGCTACACAGAACAACGTGAGTTACGCGCACCCCTACCTGGCACCAGCCTGATGGTGGGGGTGACTTCTGGCCTCTTTTAACCAACAGGGAAAAAGTTTGCAGAGGCAATCCTACCCACTTTTTTAGCACTTCCTGTGTGCCCCACAGCAAACAACCACATTCTGCCTAAATCCCAGGTGCTGAAACCCTTCTCTTTTTATGCAGGGCCTGTGTGCCCACCCTTGAGGTGTTGCCAGGGAGATGAATATCCCTTCTTCTATGGTCCCTTTCACCACTTCTGGGGACAGCTCCTTTCTCACTGGGACTGGTGCCTGCCTGACTAGATGAACAAAACAGATCCGTGCCAAGGTACCAGCTAACATTTGCCTTTGACAAGGTGGGACTTTTTTAAATTAATCAAGTTCCTGGGCATAGCTCAGATGGTCATCTTGCCAGGGGAACAGAAACACCTCCCCAAATCCAAGGGTTTTGTACTGCTCTGGGAGTGGTCTTCATGCCTCATCAATGGGTTTATTCAGCTGCTAGGTGACAGAGCTTATGCAAATTGGCCTCCAGAGGCTGTAGACAGGAAAAAGGTAACTTTCAAAAAGTACCATTTCCTTAATAGTTATTAAAAAAAGAGTTTCACCATTAAATTGGATTGTGAATAATTCGTTTTTTAAAAAAAATGAGTATTTGCATTACATCACTAGATGTTGCTCAACTGAAATTAGCATTATTAAACGTAACTCAGCATTTTTCTATGAAACAGCTAGCCTCACCTCAGATAAAATAGCTTTTGTGGCTTTTTCACTGCAAGGACATGTTTAACTTTAAACCTTTATATGTAGTACTTTTAAATACAATGAACCTCGTCTTATTAGCTCTAATGCCTACTTAAGGGTGATTTATTAATATTTAAAAGAAAGGTTTAGGCCTGTCAAAAGGGGCTATTTTGAAAGGTCGACTTTGCAATTTAAAAGTGCAACAGCCAGGCTACCAGGATAGACCTTCAGTCATGTTTGTACTATCACTGTAGCGGGTGCCACAATGGGTGCTGCAGTCCTCTAGTGATATTTAACGTACAGGACCTGGGAAGATTTCTATCATCCACTCAAAACTTATAGGCAAACTAAATATGTCAATTAGGAATATAAACAATTTCATGTTATGGCATAAAAGCACATGTATTGGAGCCTGGTTAGCAGAGTCCTGGTAAACAGAGTAATAGTGAACAGCAGCATCAGACTACAAAAATGGGAGTGACCATGCAAAAAAAGGCATTTTCCTACACTGATAACTGGATGAGCATTTTCTTATGTTTGATCAAGAAGAGTTTGGTATTTTGTTTCTTGGATACACTGGACCGTAAGTTACAGCACACTATTTGCCAGAATTGCCGGATTGCAGGTCGCTCTCTGGCCTAATCCTCCCTTTTGTCTGGAAAAAAGAACACAATGGTTCAAATTTACTAACAATTTGTAATGAAAATCTGCACAAGCTTTCGATTTGGGATTTACTTTCCACTGCATAACTTTTTTGCTCTGAGAAATAGCCCTAAATTAACACAAAGCGTTGCCAGCACTGCCTGGAGTTACTTCATGTTACTTTGTGTCAAGGTGGCATCCCTTGAGTTTTATAAGGGCTACCACCCATGAGTTGTGATACAAAGGCCTACTTACCACAAACGGTAGACAGGCCTTTAAAGTAAAAAAAAAGACCTCTCTTTCATGCAGGCATTAAAAAGGAGAAATGTGTTTTCCTATATTTACCAACATTGCATGTATGCTGTACAGCACGTGTCCAATGTAGGAAAAGTTTTAAATTAAGTAAAAGTATAGCATTTTGTACTGGAAGGATACTCAAAAAAACCTATACAAGGCATCAGGCAAGCACCTATGCACTAAGGTGCAAAAACGCTTCTGTGGGGCTAGGCAGATTCAAAGAGTGAAGGCATGGGGAGAGAGAGAAACAGTGCCATATCTAGGTAGATATCAACCACAGCCCATCCTAATAGGATGAGGGGCCATGTCACCTCACCTTTTGGCCACTACGAAGAACATCTGTCAGGCTGACCACAGGTCAGCCTGACTGACACTCTTTATTTACAGGTACATGAGCTAAATGCCCAGGCTCCTGGCTGCTTGAACATAACTTTGCTGGGCTGGAGAAGGGATAGCTCCTGTGGGCGTAACATCTTCATCCTGGCAAAGCACCTCAAGACACTTCTCATGACAAGGAGGAGTGTCACGGATGGTGTCAACCTGGGCCCTTCAGTTCTAAGCCCTGTAGTGCCTAGGGCGGAGTGTGAATCACTGACACATCATCACAGAGTGGGGTGGGATCAGCAGTCTTACTAACTTCATTCCAGAGGTCAGCCAATGAGGGAAGGCAACAGCCCCAACCCTCCTGGGACCTCTTGGGACCTCCAAGGCTTGGGGAGACTGCCTTCCCTTATAGGCTGACCTTAGATCAGCAAATGAACAAAGGCAGCAGTCCCAACCCTCGAGGGATTTCTGAGCCAGAACTGCACAGGTAAGTATGATTTTATTTTTAATGTTTGGTACATGCTATGTTATGTTAAAATTAGTTTGCAAAGCACCCGTACACCGGTTTCATGGCGCTGCTTTGATTGATACCCAAGTCCTTGAGAACATTCAAAAAGCCTGTCGTAATAGTCAAGTTTTAAGGAGTCTTCTGAAGCAAAGGAAACGGGGACCAAAATGGCAAACATGGCACCACCAGTGCACTTTAATTTAAAAGAGGGAGTGGACAAGAATTGCTTGTGGGCTGAACGAAGATTGCGTGTGGGAGCGTACTTGTTAATCAAGTTGTTCACAAATTTAGGGCTTCTTCCATTGCGGGACTTGAAAATAAGGCACCCAACCATGAAGGCGCAGCACTGGACCACCGGGAGCCAATGTAGTTTCTTTGGAAGAGGAGGGACAGGATGGTGCCTAGGTTGATGAACAATTGAACGTGCGGCCTGATTTTCTACCATCTGCAGACGTTTAGATAAATAGAGGGGGATGCCAAAGTAAAGCGAATTAGCATAGTCGACATGGGACATGACCATGGTGTTAATCACCTGAATCCGAGCTTCATGGGTAAGAAATCTACAGATCTTTGTTATTGTCCTAAGTTGGAAAAAGCAGGTGGAGATCACCGACCCAATCTGGGGCTTCATAGTGAGGTCCTGACTGATTATTACCCGAAGGCTCTTAGCCGAGCTAGATACAGATGGGGACTGACCCAGCACCCTGGGCCAAGAATGAGGGCCCCAGGGATTTTTTAGAGATACCACCTGTTAAAACCAATTCCGTCTTGTCCTGATTGATTTTTAGATGGTTACTGTTCCTCCACTGTCTAATGAACAGCCTGGTAGACTAAAAGGCGTGGACAGACTCCGAGGAGTTGCTGGTGGAAAAAATAAGTTGAAAATCGTCAGCATAATTAAATGTACAAACTTGACGCTCTTTGAGGGCTCGGACAAGAGGGAGAAGGTAAAGATTAAACAGGGGAGAAAGTGAGGAGCCCTGAGGGACTCCACAAGAGATTCTAATTCTGGGGGCAGTAAACTGGGCAGTGCAGACCGCCTGGGATCGATTTTCAAAAAAGGAGCTGATCCAGCCAAGAACGAGTCAAGAGATTCCCGCATCCCTCACACGGTCGACCAAACAATTATGGTCAACCGTGTCAAAGGCCACGGAAAGATCAAGCAGGACAAGAGCCTGCGATGAGCCACCATCGACCTCACTACGTAGAGTATCCAACACTGTAAGGATCACCTCCTCAGTAGAATGAGCTGGGTGGAACCCCGCTCGGTGGGAATCAAGAAATTCGGATTCCACCAGGAAATCAGTGAGACATCTCGTGATATAGGGTTCGAAGACCTTGGGTAGGTCAGGAAGAAGGGAGATTGGTCGATAGTTAAAAACAGCGGATCCACGCCCACCTTCTTCAAAAGGGGGACAACGATTGCCTCCTTCAAAGTGGCAGGGACGATACCCTGGGACAGCGACTCATTTAAAAGATTGAGGGCAGGACTGGGAAGGGCAGTACAAATTTCCTTCAAGATGCTAGGAGGGTGGCAGTCAGTGGGGGAGCCAGATTTGACTTTAGCAAGGAGATCCACAACGGTATGCTCATAGATTATAGGGAATTGCGTAAAGGTGATATGATTTTGTGTGGTATGAGAGCTGGAGTCCAGATTTTGGCAAACCGGAATACTGGACTTAATTTTTTTTATTTTGTCAATGAAGATGAGATTCAATGAGAAGCGAAAAGTTTGGGAAGGGGTAAGATTGATTGACGTTCTGTTTGGGTTAGACAACTAATTCATGATAGAGAAAATCTCCTTTGAGTGATTAGTTGCAGACAGGATTTTAGAAGAAGGTATGCCGCTTCGGCAGTCAGTATAGATTTTTTAGATGTTTTCAAGATGTTCAAGTAAGGCACTGGGACTGGTGCCTGCCTGACTAGATGAACAAAACAGATCCCTGCCAAGGTACCAGCTAACATTTGCCTTTGACAAGGTGGGACTTTTTTAAATTAATCAAGATCCAGGGCATAGCTCAGATGGTCATCTTGCCAGGGGAACAGAAACACCTCCCCAAATCCAAGGGTTTTGTACTGCTCTGGGAGTGGTCTTCATGCCTCATCAATGGGTTTATTCAGCTGCTAGGTGACAGAGCTTATGCAAATTGGCCTCCAGAGGTTGTAGGCAGGAAAATGGTAACTTTCAAAAAGTACCATTTCCTTAATAGTTATTAAAAAAAGAGTTTCACCATTAAATTGGATTGCGAATAATTCGTTTTTAAAAAAAATGAGTATTTGCATTATATCACTAGATGTTGCTCAACTGAAATTAGCATTATTAAACGTAACTCAGCATTTTTCTATGAAACAGCTAGCCTCACCTCAGATAAAATAGCTTTTGTGGCTTTTTCACTGCAAGGACATGTTTAACTTTAAACCTTTATATGTAGTACTTTTAAATACAATGAACCTCGTCTTATTAGCTCTAATGCCTACTTAAGGGTGATTTATTAATATTTAAAAGAAAGATTTAGGCCTGGCAAAAGGGGCTATTTTGAAAGGTTAACTTTGCAATTTAAAAGTGCAACAGCCAGGCTACAAGGATAGACCTTCAGTCATGTTTGTACTATCACTGTAGCGGGTGCCACAATGGGTGCTGCAGTCCTCTAGTGATATTTAACGTACAGGACCTGGGAAGATTTCTATCATCCACTCAAAACCTATAGGCAAACTAAATATGTCAATTAGGAATATAAACAATTTTATGTTATGGCATAAAAGCACACGTATTGGAGCCTGGTTAGCAGAGTCCTGGTAAACAGAGTAATAGTGAACAGCAGCATCAGACTACAAAAATGGGAGTAACCATGCAAAAAAAGGCATTTTCCCACACTAATAACTGGATGAGCATTTTCTTATTTTTGATCAAGAAGAGTTTGGTATTTTGTTTCTTGGATACACTGGACCGTAAGTTACAGCACACTATTTGCCAGAATTGCCGGATTGCAGGTCGCTCTCTGGCCTAATCCTCCCTTTTGTCTGGAAAAAAGAACACAATGGTGTTATTTGGAACTGCTTATATAGCACCAAAAATAAATCTTTGATATGTGTGGCCTATAAACAACTTAGCACCATTAAGACTGACGACTGTCAAAAACTTGCAGAGAAATGGAGCAGTAAAATTGGCTCAACTGTAACTTCTAAACAAATATCATGTTCCCTATCTAATATTAATAATTCTGTACGATCGTCCAGCCTAAGATTACAGCAGTTCCGAACAATGTGCATGCTTTACTACACACCGGAAAAGATTTCTAAATGGCCCCCTAATAACAATCAAAGCGACCGTACCAAATGCCCCAAATGTTCTGCTTATGCAGCAGACTTAGGACACATGCTGTTCTCTTGCCCAACTCTTAAAGATTTTTGGGGAGAAATGCTTAAAGCCTTGGAAATTAAGAAAATGTTCTTACCTTCACTCACAATACCAATAATATTACTCGACATCTATCCTGTTTCTCGCCCCCAATCTGCTTTGGTAACCATCCTTATTTCCTGCGCTAAACTTACATTAGCTCGAGCCTGGATACACCCTGATCCCCCTAGCATATGGGAATGGTGGTCACTAGTAAATCAAATTCACTCTATGGAGTTAGGGCTCGCAAAGCTCAGAGGTGCTCGCTCACTAAAGAAATTTGAGAAAATTTGGGGTAACTTCCTTCTTTGAAGACTTTCGAAGACTTTTTCTCTTTTTCTTTTTGGCTAATTAATGTTTTTTATTCCTGTCGGATATCTATCCAGCTAATGTGGATAACTCTGTTTTTACTGTTATTCCTGCTTTCAATTTAAATGACTGAGTTACTGTATAAATACGCTCCAAGTGGAAAATGAAATATTTTTGTTCTGGCATAAACTATACTTATTATGTAGATTGGCATGTCTTCCTAACTAATTTGTGAATAAAAAATATTAAAAATAAAAAAAAATCTGCACAAGCTTTCGATTTGGGATTTACTTTCCACTGCATAACTTTTTTGCTCTGAGAAATAGCCCTAAATTAACACAAAGCGTTGCCAGCACTGCCTGGAGTTACTTCATGTTACTTTGTGTCAAGGTGGCATCCCTTGAGTTTTATAAGGGCTACCACCCATGAGTTGTGATACAAAGGTTTACTTACCACAAACGGTAGACAGGCCTTTAATGTAAAAACCTCTCTTTCATGCAGGAATTAAAAAGGAGAAATGTGTTTTCCTATATTTACCAACATTGCATGTGTGCTGTACAGCACGTGTCCAATGTAGGAAAAGTTTTAAATTAAGTAAAAGTATAGCATTTTGTACTGGAAGGATACTCAAAAAAACCTATACAAGTCATCAGGCAAGGACCTATGCACTAAGGTGCAAAAACGCTTCTGTGGGGCTAGGCAGATTCAAAGAGTGAAGGCATGGGGAGAGAGAGAAACAGTGCCATATCTAGGTAGATATCAACCACAGCCCATCCTAAAAGGCTGAGGGGCCATGTCACCTCACCTTTTGGCCACTACGAAGAACGTCTGTCAGGCTGACCACAGGTGATCAAGGTGTTCAAGTAACGCCATTTATCTTCACATAGATAGTTACGTCTCCACTTTCTTTCGAATTGCTGTAGAGCTTGTTTTTGATTTTTCACCTCGGAGAGTACCATTTCTGAGCGTCATGGCGACGAGTGGCATGAATCTTCCTGGGTGGCGCAAACTTATCACTAGCAGCCAGTAACCAGCTGGTTAACTGTGCATCAGCCAAGTTAATAGTAGAGTTAACAGGAGGAGTAGAGTTAGAAAGTGAATCAAGAAAAGAGAGTTTCTCGATCTTATTCCAGTTTCCACGTGTGCCCCCTCCTGAGCTGGGGGTTTTGCTCGAAGAATTATCATGAATAATGAATTTACTTACATGGTGGTCTGACCATGTACACAGTTAGACTGATACAGGGGACATAGTAATGTTGATTGTCCAGACCTGGTCAAGGGTATGCCCCTTAATATGAGGGGCTGTGGACACCTTTTGTGTTAGGTTCAGTCCTATAAGTAGCTCGGCAAGTTCAGCCGATTCGGGACCACCAGATGTTTCATTGGCCCAATATTTAAAATCACCAATCAGCATGACTTTCCCATAGTTGGTAACTAGATGCGCAACCTGTTCACCCAAAGGGTGAGGAAAGAGGGGCATCCTCTGAGGAGGCCTATAGAGCTGGACGCATACTAAAGGGGTAGTATTAGATTCTAGTTCAAGTTTCATTACCAGATTATCTACTAAAGGTAAATCTAGAGGGTTTAGAATGGTATATTTACAGTTGTGGCGTGTGATGATAGCTACTCCTCCACCAACTTACCCCTGGGGACGGTTGGCTGGGATGATGGGGTAATCCAATGGAAGGGCAGCAAGAATATCTGGTGATGACTCCTGAGATAGTCAGGTTTCAGTGAGCAAGATAATGTCTGGCTGCTCGAATTTAAGCAACAGAAAAATATCCATATGGTGCTTAACTATTGAGCGGGTGTTCAAATATATAACAGAAAACGTCAGAGCACCGTTGCCCTCTTGAGTTGGAGGGAAAACCAGCCTATGAGTACCACAGAGTTCAGGAAAAGCTGCTCTGGACGCCAAAATCCCCTTTTCAGTCAAGCTGGAATTAGTGAAGGGATTAAGTTTGGCAGAGACTTCGTGCAATGCTATCGACTGAGAGGCGGTGTAGCTACATTTTTTGAGGCATAATGACTGGCCACAGGCCCCGGAAGGGCACGGACGGGCGCAGATGGGCTTGCCTTCGGTGCTCCGCCAGCGCCCGCTGCACGCTCCCGCACTGCGACCTGCATGAAATAGCCGGTGGCAGCCTTAGCTCCGCTCCTTCACTCTGATTGGCTCCCGAGTCGGGATACCTGCATCTACGAATATATGGGAGTGAGTGTTGTGAGTGGATGTGTGTGCACATGTGAATGTGAGAGTGTTTGTGCTCCAGCCATCCTCACTCCCTGCTAATAGTACAGGCCGCCACTGGTAGATTTGGCACTAGTCTGTCCTCTCCCTTTGGCTACTGCACTGTATTGCGTGAAAGGTTAGTAAATGTACCCCAATGCGTCACACTTGACCGTTTTGTGCCATCCTCCTCACAGATTATATGTGGTGGACCCCATGGTATTCCTTTGTCTTAGTATTATTCAAGAGCTATGTTAGCTCTAGAATAAACCTCTTTCTGGGCCACAACATTTCCCTCACCTCTTACACTGATCACATTCCAGTAAATGTGAAAGAGAAGGAGGATTAAGGAATTGGAGTGCCTTACAGCTTTGCCTGAGGGAAGTGGCAAATTGGATGAGCAGGAGCTGATAAAGCTAAATGGAGTACAGGACAAAAATGATTTTGAAAGAGACTAAGAATAAACGGAGGAATTTAAAAGCAAAATAACAGTCAAAAACAATTGTACAACAGAATTTTAAAACCGTATGCGAGGAACCAGGGCTACATTTTAGTTGAAGGAGTCACATTAGAAAACCAGGTAAATGACATAGTTAAGACAAGACTATTCCAGCTTGTCCAGAACAGAAAACCCATCAATTCTATTCCTCAAAAATGAGGAGCTCAACTAGTTAGAGCAGCAGTCTAATTCATAGCTGGACTATGGCTATGCTATATATGTGGAAGCTACAGAGAAATGAATTTATCATCTTGATAGGATCCAAAATATGGGAGTCTAGTAGATTTTCAATTTTCAGAATTATGATCATATCTTTGAGGTAATACCCCAAATACATTGGTTCATAGCTCAGGTGAAAGCTCATTATAGGGTGCCTTCACAATACTGGTGATACATGGGTATGTGAAAAGGTTGAGTGATATGTCCCTCAAAGCTCTCTTTGGTTGCAGGATTAAGAATCTGACATATGTACACATTTAAGTCAAACTCAATGAACGGAAAACATCTTGACTTATTGTTGATCAAAATCCCAACAAACGTAAGAAAATCCTCTAGATTTGAGAGCTTCGGGAACAAATTAAAGACATTCATAATCCAGTTACAGGTATTATTGAGGGCAGTTGGATGTCATTTACATATTGCAGGCCTCAGACTACATAGTTGGGCAGCTTCTATGCAAGTGTTCTATTAATGAAATCGCCAACTCAAATACTTGATATTTAAAAGTGTTTATTTGGAATTCCTGGTAAGACTCGGGCCTCACTATACATATTCATGTCACAATGAAGAGTGAACTTCAAGAATAGTAATGGCCCAATAGCCATTGTTTCTAAGACAATTTGGTGTAGACAGGGTCCATCACGGTCATTGCCCACAAGTTTACAACATTTGTATGAACTCTTCACCATGTTATTCAACCCCATGAGCTCATTGTCCACCAGTGGACGCTTCAAAGATCAGTCTGATTCACAGGTTTAACACATTAAGCTATGGATATACTGGGATTTAGTTAAACTCCGCTTTGATCAGAGAGCAACAGAAGGACAAATAAAAAGGTCTTCGCTCTGAAACATATTTAATCACAGATGGCTTTAATAGGTAATTTGACCTCACATTGAGGCGAAGTCCATAATTTCATATGCCCTGTAGATCGTACCTTCCCATTTCTGAGAATATAACTGCTGCCTCATTATTGTAGTCTTTCTACAGACAACTCCAACAGTCTGTCGCAAACAGTACTAAATACAACACTCTTGCGAGTCAACACTTACTAATGATTAGCTGGCTTTCCTGTCAATATTAGCTCCTTGGATTTTTATTGGTGGCTCTCTTCCCTATTCTGCATTTGTCCCTCATTTGATGCATACCTCTAATACCATTGCTTGGCTCTGGTACATAGCCTTCCACTGCTGACATCATGGAACTATTCTTTGGGGCCTATTTACAAAGGTAAAGATTACATATGTAAATGTACCCTCACACTTCGTAGTAAATTTACAACTTTTGTCTATTCACCATTTCGAAGTGTTAATTTTACTTCAAAGTGTAGACTCACATGTCCCAACCCCACAAGGCAAATTTATGAGGCTAAAGTTACTACTAATACCTTTTAGCACCTAGGCAAAGGTCTCCACCAACAAGGCGAAGATCTTCTGGTAAATTGCAGTTGTAAGAAAATGCCTCTCTTTGCATGATCACCCCATTGTTTTAACAGATGCTATTGGTTTTTCAACTCGGTACGTTAGGACCCTGCTAATGATGTGCCAATGCATGTGCTCTGACCCCTAAAAGCTTATTGGATTAGTTAAAAATCCTATTTGACACACAACATTTAGTAATCCAATCTATTGGTCAAACCAGATTTTAAGCCACTTTAAAAAAGTTGTCTATTTTCTGCTGAAAGCCTCTGGCAGCCTTTTCAGAGTTAATCCCCAACTGTCACTTGGCAGCCTGCTGAGAGGTGTGAATGGATCCCAGCAAACTGAGCAAAAAGGGACTTGGCTGGAAGGAGATGTGACCCGCTCTTGACAGGATGGCCTGATGGATGTATCCAACAAATGCACCATCTTCAAATGGGCATCTCCTGGCAGCCAGAAGCTAGTTAAGATCAGGTATGACCAAAAAGCGTCCTCAATGGGGTACCAGCCAAATCCAAAAGTGTAGGTGGTGGATCATATGGATCCCAGGGCCTCCTGGACAAATGGACTGGGCCCATCACTCTGCTGGGAAAGATGAAAGCGGTCACCTACCTGGTGGACATGGGTACTGCCAGAATCTCCCACAGGGTGATCCATGTCAATTGGTTAAAACCACACTGTTACAAAGCAGACATGTCCATCCTATTGTTAGCTGATGAAGGAGAGTGAAACTCTCCCACACCTCTTATCCAGTAATGCCATACATGGGTCAGTGAAAGTAGTCCTCTCTCCCTCCCGATCTGAATAGCAGCAAAAGGACTGTCACCAGTTACTGGAACAGTTAGAGGGGCTGCTCTCTATGGACAGACCCAGTGACGTGTCCATGACATAGAAACTGGTGACAGTTTACCAGTCCAAAACAAAATCCGTAGGCTGTTAAATAAGGTGTGCAGACATTGCCAAGATGTTGCATTTGGGGTTATTGAGCCCTACAGTATTCCCTGGGCCAAACCTCTGGTGCTAGTACCCAAGGCCAGTCTGAAAGGGTGGACCCCAGAACCTACATTCTGTGTTTACTATTGGGGACTCAATGTGTTCACCAAGACTCACGCACACCCCATCCCCAGAGCTTATGAGCTCAAATGCAAAATAGAGCCTGTCAAGCTCCTCTGTACTTTTGATCTCACTTCTGTCCTCTGGCAAATTTCCCTGAGGAAGCAAAGTAGAGGTCACAATTCTCTGATTCGGAGGGCCATCTTCAGTTCCAAGCAATGCCCTTTTATATGAAGAATGCCTCTGCCACCTTCCAGAGGCTGGTGAACAGGATACTGTTAAACAGACTACTGTCTTGGTTGAAGACCTTTTAGTGTGGCCTATCTTGGTGATAAAGCCGCCTTTTGCTCCATCTGGCATGGCCACCTGACTCACTTGGTGAATGCATCAGGCCCTGTAACAGGTATTCTTGACTGGCACAGTGAACAGATGCAAAATATGGCAGGGCTGTGGGGTGCACCTTGACCACCTTGTTGGTAGAGGACATGAACAGGTTCACCGACCCAAGATCCAAACCATCAGGTCTCGGGCGCCTCCCAAACCACAGACTCAAGGTAGAACCTTTCTGGGTCTGACTGGGTACTACAGAAGAATTGTAAAGAGATATGGCACCATTGTTGCCCCTTTCACAGACGTCACCCCAAAGAAACAGCCCCAGAATGTTTTTTGGACATAAGAGTGTCAGAATGCCTTTGACACCCTAAAAGGGGCAGTGTAAACAGCACCCATATTCAAAGCACTTGACTTTAGCAGAGAGTCTGTGGTTCAAACAGATGCTCCAGAACATGGAACTGAAGCAGTATTGTCACAAAAGAATGATGAGGGCCATGATCAATCAGTTGCCTCTATTAGTAGGTAAATCCTCCCCAGAGAGCAGCTTTGGATTGCCACTGAGCAGTAAGCATTTGCTGAAGTTTGGTTCCTGAAGAAGCTGAAACCCGACCTGTTCGGGACTCACTTCAGGTTAAACTGACCACAGGTTTCTCAGATGGCTAATTGATATGAGAGGGGAAAACAACAAATAGTTGACGCAGTTAGTCTCCCTACAAGGAATGGACTTTACAGAGGAACACAGACCTGGGACTAGTAATGCCTATGCAGAGGGGCTTTCCAGGTTTTTCTGCATAGAACATGAAAACAACCATGGGATTGGTTAGTTGCTCCTCGGCTTTCATTTGGAAAGGGGGGAATGTAAGAAAAAGCTTTTCTTACATGAACCCCCATAAAAACTTGTAAAATTAGGTAAAAATGTTAATTGGCACATTTAACTGTACAACCTATAAGTCCCTAGTATGAGGCACCCACAGTACACAGGGTCTGTAACTTAAATGTCACTAGTGGACTGCAGCACCTATTGTGCCAACACTAAAGTGAAAATGCAAAGCAGGTCTTCAAGCCAGCCCCTGCAGCCTGAATGTACAGTTTTAGAACTGCAAATTCCACGTGGTAAAATAAGCCTAGCCCTAAGATGCTTTTTTAATACATACCAGTGTTGGGTAGGCCCTAAATGCTCGTAGGACAGGGTGAATGGTATTTAAAAAGTAGGACATGGGGGCGTGGCCAAGATGGCGGCGAGATAGGATGTGTCTCGCTGCCTCTCCTCCAACTACCGATCTTCAGCACCAGCCCTTAGACCTCTTTAGCGTCAGAGTCCATGAAAGCAGCACTTACCAGCCCAGCACAGACTGCACCAGCAGGGGTTCGTTCCCAGAGCTCTGTGATGGACTTCTGCGCTTCCAAGCTCCTTCGGGACTGCGCAGTGAGGCGAGGCAGTGGGCGGAGTAGCCGCGGCCGTGGCAGCTGAACCCCTTCACCTGCGGCTGTTGTGCTGTGTTGATTTGGAGGAGACTCGGACCGGCACCTGTGGCCTTCGCCGCTGCGCCAAAATGAGAGACGAAGCATCAGTGGCTGTGGTCAGCCTACAGCCCGAGTCTGGCCTCTGCCACCTTTCATCAGGCAGCGGGCCCTTTGATGCGGGAGCTGGGCAGACAGCGGCTGCTCCCACAAGCCCTGAGAACTGAGGTAAGCCGGGCGGACCAGCAGGGAGCGTCCTTACCACTGAGGCAGAGGAGCAGCACAGGAGTGATGGGGTGAGTGCCGCCAACCCTTACAGCAGCTTTGGTCTCACTTGAGCCTACTTAGTGACTGCGGGGCTCCTCACCCACATGTCGCCCGCTCCGATTCCTGGATTTTGGACCACACGCCTTTCCCTGGGCTTCTCTTTGGGGGCGTATTCACTTGATGCCCGCTTCTGGGGGTCTCATGGACTAGCTCTCCCCCGTGCTGGGGGTCTGAGACACAAGTGGAGGACCCGCAGTAGTGGCCTTGTCCCGCCATCTTGCAGCGTGGGGCCTGGCGTGCCCAGCATTGTGTGGCACAGTGAGCCTGAGGCTGGCAGCGGATGCGCGGACCATCCCCAAGCACTCTCCCAGATCCCGGGAAGGCTAGAAATGGACTCTCCTCATGTCAATCAATCAATCAATCAAAGCATTTATATAGCGCACTACTCACCCAGAGGGTCTCAAGGCGCTGGGGGAGGGGGGTCCGCTACTGCTCGAACAGCCAGGTCTTGAGTTGCTTCCTGAAGGCGAGGTGGTCCTGGGTCAGGCGGAGGTGGGTCGGGAGGGAGTTCCATGTCTTGGCGGCGAGGTAGGAGAAGGACCGCCCCCCTGTGGTGGCTCTTCGGATGCGGGGGACGGCGGCGAGGGCGTGGCCGGTCGATCGAAGCTGGCGTTTGGGAGCGTAGAAGTTGAGGCGGCTGTTGAGGTATCCTGGGCCTTGGTTGTGTAGGGCTTTGTGTGCATGGGTGAGGAGTCGGAAGGTGATTCTCTTGTCGACCGGGAGCCAGTGCAGGTCTCTCAGGTGTCCGGAGATGTGGCTGCGACGGGGGATGTCCAGGATGAGACGTGCTGAGGCGTTCTGGATCTGCTGGAGTCTCTTCTGGAGTTTGGCGGTGGTTCCGGCGTAGAGGGAGTTGCCGTAGTCCAGACGGCTGGTGACGAGGGCCTGGGTGAACGTCTTCCTGGTCTCGGTGGGGATCCACCGGAAGATCTTACGTAGCATGCGCAGGATGTTGAAGCACGACGAGGAGACGGCGTTGACTTGTCTGGTCATGGAGAGGGAGGAGTCCAGGATGAAGCCCAGGTTGCGTGCGTGGTCTGATGGTTTGGGTGCGCTGCCTAGGGCGGGGGGCCACCAGGAGTCGTCCCAGGCGGAGGGTGAGGATCCCAGGATGAGGACTTCCGTCTTATCCGAGTTCAGTTTCAGACAGCTGTTCTTCATCCATTCGGATACCTCTTTCATCCCTTCGTGAAGGTTGGCTCTGGCGGTGGCGGGGTCGTTGGTGAGGGAGAGAATCAGCTGGGTGTCGTCGGCGTAGGAGATGATGTTGAGGTTGTGCTGGCATGCGATGTCTGCGAGGGGGCTCATGTAGACGTTGAAGAGGGTTGGACTGAGCGAGGAGCCTTGAGGAACGCCGCAGATGACTTCGGTGGCTTCAGATCTGAACGGGGGGAGGCGGACTCTCTGTGTCCTTCCGGCGAGGAAGGAGATGATCCACTCTAGTGCCTTCTCCTGGATTCCGACGTTGCTGAGTCGCTGCACTAGTGTACGGTGGCAGACAGTGTCGAAGGACGCGGAGAGGTCTAGGAGGATGAGGGCTGCTGTTTCTCCGTTGTTGAGCAGGGCTCGGATGTCATCGGTGGCTGCGATCAGGGCGGTTTCGGTACTGTGGTTGGCCCGGAAGCCAGACTGGGAGAGGTCTAGGGATCCGTTCGTCTCGAGGAAGGTGGCCAGCTGCTTGTTGACGGTCTTCTCGATGACTTTTGCAGGAAACGGGAGGAGCGAGATGGGGCGGTAGTTCTTGAGGTCGGTGGGGTCGGCTGATGGCTTCTTTAGTAGAGCGCTGAGTTCGGCGTGCTTCCAGCTCTCCGGGAAGGTAGCGGTGTCGAAGGAGGTGTTGATGATGTTCCGTAGGTGGGGTGCGATGACAGCATCGGCCTTGTTGAAGACGTGGTGAGGGCATGGGTCGGTTGGAGATCCGGAGTGGATGGAGTTCATAGTGCGGACGGTGTCTTCGGTGCTGATGTGGGTCCAGGCGCGGAGGGTGGTGGTGGGGGGCGCTGGTTCGGTCGTGGCGTGCGTCGGTTGGGTGCTGAAGCTGTTGTGTATGTCCGCGATCTTGTTGTGGAAGTAGGAGGCGAGGGAGTTGCAGAGGTCTTGCGAAGGGGTGATGTCGTTGTTTCCGGCGTTGGGGTTGGAGAGCTCTTTAACGATGTTGAAGAGTTCCTTGCTGTTATGTGCGTTGATGTCGAGTCGCTCCTTGAATACGGTTTTCTTGGTTGCGCGGATGAGTTGGTGGTGTTTTCGGGTGGCGAGCATGAGGGCAGTCATGTTGTCAGGTGTTGGGTCTCTGCGCCATGTTCTCTCGAGGACTCGGCAGTTCTTCTTTGAGCTCTTGAGTTCTTCGGTGAACCATGGGGCTTTCTTGCTGCCGGGTCTGCTGGGCGGGGTCCTCAGGGGGGCGAGGTCATCAGCGCAGTTGCTGATCCACTTCGTGAGGTTGGTGGCCGCTTGGCTGGGGTTCGTTGCGGTGGTGGGTGGGTTCTTGCTCAGGGAAGTTGCGAGCTGGTCGGCTGTGATCTTGTTCCAGCTTCTGCGTGCAGCCTGTTGTTGGTGGTGGTGGTGGATCGTGGTCCTTCTGAAGCTGAAGTGGACGCAGCTGTGTGTGTCCAGCGTAGTGGGTGGGGGTGGTCACCAGCTGCTTGAGTCCGAGGTTAGCGAGGTTGTCCAGCAGGGCGGTGGTGTTGCGGTCGTTGTTGTTCTCCAGGTGGAAGTTGAGGTCCCCGAGGAGAATGTAGTCAGCGGAGGGGAGGGCGTGCGAGCTGATGAAGTCAGCGATGTCTTCGCTGAATTGTGTGCGTGGTCCCGGGGGTCTGTAGATGAGGGTGCCTCTGAGGGTGGTCTTGGGGTTGATGTGGACCTGGAAGTGCAGGTGTTCGGCAGTTGTCAGGGAGTCGTCGGCGTTGGTCGTGATGCGGATGGTGTCCCTGTGGATGATGGCGATGCCTCCTCCGGTGTTGTTGATGCGGTCCCTTCTGATGATCTTGTAGCCGTCTGGGATGGCGATGGCGATGTCGGGCGCTGAGGAGGCGTTCATCCAGGTTTCCGTGAGGAAGGCGACGTCTGGTGAAGTGGTGTCGAGCAGGTTCCAGAGCTTGACGGCATGTCTGTGGACGAAGCGGGTGTTGAGCAGGATGCACTTCAGGTGGCTGTTGTTGTTGCTCGTCTTGGTCTTGGTGGGTGTGGGTGTGGTGCAGGTCCGGATGCAGGTGAACTCGCATGAGCGGCAGCTGAAGGGTCCGTGGGTGCATCTCGGGGTGGCTCGGTGGCAGTCCGGGAGTCGGCCGGTGTTGAGTGCGTTGAGGGTGGCGGCGTCGTACGACCGGCGGGTGGGCTGGGGTCTGCGAGGGCCAGGGGTTCTGGCACTGGGCGCGGTCCAGGCGCGGACGGGCGCAGACGGGCTTACCTTTGGCGCGCCTTCGGCGCACAATCGGCGTGACCGCTGCGCGTGACCGCTGCGCGTGACCGCTGCGCGTTCGCTCGCTCGCCATATATGGCGAAGTGCGAGGGAGGGCGGAGCAGCTGGGAGGCGGGAGCGGGGAGGGCACAGAAAGAAAGGGGGCGTGGCTAAACAACAGAGGCGGGAAGCGGGGAGCGGGGCGGGAGGAAACCGGGGGAGCGAGTACAGGGGGACAGGCGATGACAATACAAACAAAAGACAATCTCAGTTACAGCAAAGGGGCACACAGCAGGATAAATACGGGGCACAGGAGCCTAAAAGGCAACAGCAGCGAACACAGCCCTAGATGCCCCGACCGCAGGAGACCACGCCGCTCGGTGGCAGGGGGCGTGGTCAGACGGCGGCGGCAGGGTCAGCGAGGCAGGCGGGTGGCGGGAGGCACACGCAGCAGCTGGTGGCCGTGCGGCGCGGGGGTGTCCTAAGCTAGGTATGTAAGTACAAAACCTTGGGTGTGAGACCTGGACTGGGGGTGGACTGTTGACATTGTTGAGCTGCCCTCCTTCAGCACTGGACGTGCTCAGCGAGTACCTGGGGCCTGACAGCGGAGGCTCCTCAGCCGGCCTTACAGGGCGTAGACCACCGTGATACTGATCGCTCCCCGGGAGTGGCTCACGGTGCCTAGATTCCGATTATCGCGCCAGGGGTCTTTGCACTGTTGTTCGCGCCTTGCAGTTGGAGCAGTCGCTGTAGGGAGAGGGGAAGAGTCTACCGCTCCGCCATTCCGACGTTTCTGCTGCAGCAATCCCGGTACCCAGACAGGGTGGCCAGCACGCTGCAGACTCGTCTAGGCGGCAGCGGTGGCAGCGAAGGCAGAGAAAGCCGTGGAGCGCCTTCTAAACGCTGATCAGGAAGTTTGCACCAAGTTTCATTGATCGCTTGGTGGTACCGCGTAGAGTCCGGGAGCACGACGGGGGTAGCAGGAGCCTCCGGTGACCCCTCTCCCACCTGCAGCTCTCTCTCGGCGGCTTGTCCGAGTTTGGTCCGGCCCTAAGCTCAGGCGCAGAGCGGAGGACGGTGGCCGTCAGCCGGTGGCACAAGTAGGTCCTTGTTTTCCTTGCAGTGGAGGGACAGGCAGGTGCAGCCAGGACTGAGCCCAGCATACAGTGTGTCTTTCGGAGCTACTGGGCTGTTAGCCAGCATCGTGCAGCCACAAAATAAAATATGAGAACAAGAAATTCAAATCTGCCTCCACATCAAGAGAAGCCCCGCCCCCACAAGTCGTACAAAAGGGGGTGGTGATGGACGGAGCATCTGAATCAAACACTCACACCCAGTCAAAAGATCTGGGTTTAATCCATGACCGTTCTTTAGCCCTTTCTGCCACCCCAGTTCAGACATGGCTATATGCAAATCTGTCTGACCCTGTGCCTCATGGGAACAGTCCAGCCCGAACTGCCAAGCCAAGTCTTCCCTGGACCGGAAACAAGCTTCCGAGGACCGGTTTCTGGCATTCCAGCCGTCTTCAGCCCGGCTTGCTTGAATCCAATGGCAAAGTGAGCAAGGGACTCACGTCTGAGCATACCCGTCCCACTCAGGGTGACAAATGGAAAACAACAGGTGATGGACAGAATGCAGACTAGACTGTTCCCATGGGGCACAGGGTCAAGACTGATTTGCATATAGCTGGGTTCAAACTGGAAAGGCATGGTGAGCAAAAAAACGATGGATTTAGGCCCAGATCTCTGCACTGGGGTGAATGTATGACATTGTTCTGCATTCTGTCCATCACCTGTTGTTTTGCATTTGTCACCCCGAGTGGGACGGGTATGCTCAGACGTGAGTCCCGTGCTCTCCATGCCACTGGAATCAAGCTATCCAGGCTGAAGAGGGCTGAAAGCCCGAAACCGGTCCTTGGATGCTTGTTTCCAGTCCAGGGAGTACCTGGCTTAGCAGTTCGGGCTGGACTGTTCCCATGGGGCACAGGGTCAAGACTGATTTGCATATAGCTGGGTTTAAACTGGAAAGGCATGGTGAGCAAGAAAACGATGGATTTAGGCCCAGATCTCTGTACTGGGGTGAATGTATGACATTGTTCTGCATTCTGTCCATCACCTGTTGTTTTGCTTTTGCCGCCCCCACAAGTCAGCAAGACGACATAAGGAAAAAATGCTTTATCCCTCTGACAGAGGGGCTTTAAAATTGGGGTTAAGTCCAAAGGACGGACTCGCGGAGGTGGAGGTAGAGGTGGTTCAAATAGGAGACTTGCCTTCAGCTCCATTACTAGCGCCTAAACTTCAACTAGGACAGGATGCTATCCTATATGAGCCCACGCCCAACAAGAGCTCACTTAGCCTGAGCTCTAGAAAAAAATCAATCAGTACTGACAGTAATAGAGACATAAGGGAATTTCTGCTTCATACAACGCCAAAGTTGGCGGGCTCAGAACATATTAACACCATCACTAGTCCAACCACAGTCGTCTCTATTATATCGCCAGGGTCCCACTCACCCAGGCGCTTGACCATCCCATGATCGCCAAAAATAATCATGGTGCCGGGGGGCTTAGTAGCACAAACAACTACAGCACCGACTTTGCTTAGCAACAATAATTGTAAAAATAGCCCTTCTAACTTAGTAACCCAACGACCACGGGACACGCACATGGACTGCCTGGTCAATGGAGAGAAAGGAGAGACTGGGGCAAATGGGATGATCGGGACCAAGGGGGTCAGAACAATCAATGCTCAAGCATTAAGTGCAAACGCTGAACCATTTGTAGCCACAGTAACTTACTCTCCAATCCAAAGTAACACCGTTTATGACAATGCTCCTTTGACTCCTTCGATTCCTGTAATCCCAAGCTCGCTAGGACGGAGAGAGGAAAAGGAAACGGAGCCGAAGCCGTCCAAATTAGATCACCAACTTGTACTATTTAATGACGTCTTGTCTTCAATGGTAAACGCCGCAATAATGCATGCAGACAAACTGGTTGCTCAAATAACCATTCTACAAACAGTTGCTGGTCTGATTTTAGGAATAGACTCCAAACTAGAACATCTGAATTCTTTGATTCATCGAGCTCAGGCAAATACAACTGCAACACTTAAACAGCAGGACCGTGGTTGCAGTCCTGTACTGCTTAACTTGAAAAGTTCCCTGAGATAATGAACACACTAATTGAGGATCTTAAGTCAGAAACCAGCAAGCATCGGAACACTGTATACTCCCAGCAGAACAACAACGATTCTGCTCCGATTGAAAATTTGCAGCATTCCCAAACCAACGTCAAAGAACTCCAGCAAGACATCATAAGGACAGTGGGGGAGCATCTATGTAGAGCTACAGAAATGGCAACAGAACCTAGCTGCGTCAATGCTAAAGAACAAGAAATTTTAAACACCTTGCACTTGACAAGTTCAGATATCGCCCACCTTTCACGGAAAATTAAGAAGAAAATTTAAAAAGTTCAATAAACAAAGAAAAATCAACTCCATCTCTAATGGCTCCATCAGGTAGTGGCTGCTGCCGGAAAATAAAGAGGCTGGGACCCACATCGATAACGATTCTGAGACTATTATTCCTCTAAAGCCTCACATTCTAAATGAAAATACTATAAGTTCAACTAACTTGGATAAAATTACCCTTGAAACAACTCCCGGGGACTCTTCGGATGAGCGCACGGAGCAACGGTCAAAAACTGTGGACACAAACGAAGTAAAAGCCAGCTGGCGCTCTAACCGCCCACAAGGACAGACACCTTGGGATGGAAGGCACGCCTCACAAAGAACCCAGGTATCCAATTTAGGGAGCTCCTTGCCGACCAATGTGGTGGATAAATGTTCGAGTGGTTCGACCAGTGACACACTAAAAATAAACAAACAATCCCCGGGCCAAAGGGGACCTCATGGCTCCCCCAAGTACATAGCCCACAAAATGAGGGAAGCTTCACCAACCTTACCTAAGCCCGAGAGGAAAGACCAGTTGATGGCTGGTAACATAAATTATGCAGAGGCCAAGGTCGACGGCTTGGCACAGAAAACCTCAAACGACACAACTTGTCAAAAACCGCAGGAAGTTACGATACAACATAACCTGATTTCCGTCACTCACGATGACTTGAAAATATTACTCCACCCTGAATATGTCTCACAGGGCAAATGGGACATCCTTAACTGCAGTAATCTCTTAAAACTTTGCGGCAACATCCCAGGTCTAGAAACTATAAAAACTACAGACATTGAAAGTGTTTCCTTCCTTACCCCAGGTCCAGGTGAGAGCAATGAAATTACAGGATTGCTTTTCTCAAATCTAGATATGGCTCAGGCATTAAAAAGAAATAAGGAACAACTGGAAAACTGGGGCATAAAGATTACGAGCAGGCCTGTGCCAAAATATCCAATGCCCCTGAAATATAGGTACTTGAAGCAACAAACTGCCCCTCTGTACTGGACACTCAAAAAAGGACACCAATGAACGAGCTACTCTACCAACTGCCACCAGCATTGTCCATTCTTCATGGGACCAATAGTGGCACAAAAATAAATCCAACAAGTGATGGTTCAATTAAAGTAACCACAAACTTGGGCCAAGGCACTCGGTCTTGCTCAATTGAGAACAATATCAGCAAAGACTGGTCCTGGGTGCCAAGGGCCTTAAATCATAATTCCTAACTCCAGTTTCTTTGCAAGCAAGAAAACCTTACAGCGCCCGCTAACGGCCCCCCCAGCCAAGCCTAAAAACTTAATGACTAGCTCTCATAGTGCAACTATCTTGTCCTGAAACGTAGCAGGGATTTTAAAGTTAGTACAAAACCCGGCGATACTGCCGTTCTTAGAAGGAGTGGACATAATTTGTATTCAAGAAACGTGGGCCATTAAACCAATTGCGGAATACTGTAAACCAGCTATTAAGGAGAACATATTTGGTAGACCATCTGGAGGAATCTCTATATACATCAGGCACTCTCGGAAAATACAATTTACAGAAATAAAAACATCATCAAACATGTGCATGGCAGGTACCCTGAAAGGCTTAGCGACAAATAAGGGTCCACTAACAATACTCTTAATTAATGTTTACTACAACCCTCATGGACCGAGAGATAAGGACAAGCTGCCTCAGTTAATAAGTCATATAGAAAATCTTCTCCTACAGTATGCACATACGGAATCCATAATACTTGGGGATTTTAACACACATAATATTGGGGCTAAGGTAGCACAAAGTACTCGCTCTACGGCTACAGAGGCCTTTAATGCCCTGATGCTCTCTTATCAGCTGCTATCAGTTCATTCTCTACTCTTAAGGGACACACCAGGAGCTCTCAGCCCGCCAAAGTATAATAATCAAACTACTATAGATTATATTCTACTAAGCAGCCAGCTACAGAATCTTATGACAGACTACAAAGTAGACCAACGCAATGAAAGCGACCATGCCGCACTAACAATCACGTTAAAGCTTAGAGTAGACAATTGTTACACTTTACAATGCGTTGGGTCATCAAACGAAGTTGAACTGTTCACATTGCCGAGAAGGATCAAATGGGGTCCTGTGCCAATTAACAAGTTTGAGAAATGGAAAAAAAATGGGCCGACGGGCTACAAAGCGAAAACAACAGGGGTGCAATAGAAGTATGGGATCAGTCTGCACGTAAACTGGTAATACTACTGCAAGGAGGCATACCAACTAAAACTCCTCCACATCCCTTGTACAACTTTGGACACATTCCTGCAATTGAAGAGAGTGCGAAACAATTAAGAACCAAACGAAGGGCTTATCAGAAGACGGGTTCAGTACCCGCTAAAAGGCTACTTCAAGAAGCAGCAAAAATCCACTCGAAGAAAGTTTGGGCCGCAAAACGGGACTGTATTGAGGCGAAATGGCTAAAGATCTTTGATCTACTGAAACCCGGTAAGTCCCAAGAGTTCTGGCAATACCTAAATACTTTAAACCAAGGAGCCAACCACAGAGAGAACTCCCTTGATGCTGACACCTGGGTGTAGTCCATGTGAAAACACTGTACAAAGAGGAAGGAAGTACAAATCCACCGAAAAAAGAACCAGACGAGGCTGGACAACCTGCCAACAACACCTATCCTATAAAAACCGTGGGCCACTTGTTTCCCCCCGAAAAAAAGGTAGTTAATACAACCTTAAAAAAGATTAGATACAATGGGGCACCAGGACTTAACGGCCTGCCTGGTTCCCTTTTCAGGGAAGACACAGATTTTTGGACAGACAAACTGACCACGCTATACGCCGAATGCCGACTTATGGGGTACGTCCCTGATTATTGGAGAGGGTCGCTGTTGCACCCAATACATAAGGGCCAAAATCCAATCCTCAAAACTATCGTATGATTGCCCAGCTTGACATCGAGGGCAAGGCCTATGCAAATACCCTTCTAGTGGAACTTTCAAACTGGGTCAGCAATGAGGGCCTTCTGCCCTTTTATCAAACAGGGTTTAGACCCGGAGCATCTACAGTGGACAACATTATAGCGCTCCCATATCGCGCTCATCTCTGGCACGAAAATGTCTGCCGCTATTCGTGTGTTTCATTGATTACACGGCTGCATTAAATGGCGTTGACCGTTCCATCCTCTGGCAGAAATTGGCAAGCTGGAATATTGACCCTTCTTTATTACAAGCTATTCGATCATTATACTCAAGAACTTGGGTCAGAATCAAACTTTCAAGCGCCTCTGCCGCAGAGAAAATCGATACAGATCGCGGTCTGAAACAAGGATGCGGCTTAGCTCCGATGCTGTTTAATCTATACACCGCAGACATGGGTCAACCCTGATTGGAGCATCACTTGCAACACCGAGGATCGGACATACTAAGATCCACCTACTGCAATATGCCGATGATTTGGCACTCCTTGACCATACTAAAATTGGCCAACGAAAAGCACTTTCGGCCCTGGCAACTTACAACGTCAAGAACAAACTGATTGTCAATCCATCTAAATCAAAAATAACAATCTTTGGGCACTACCCGAAAAAAAAACTGGCAAAATAAAGGCAAGGACAGCTGACTTTGGATTGTATACAACATTACAATTACTTGGGAGTTTGGCTCAGTGAAACAGGGCGCCCAGGAGTTCACCTTGATAAAATACGTATAAAAGGGAAAAGCATTACTTACGCCCTTGGTAAGCTGTACGCTACTTCACACAGCCCCACAACAACTGCAATTCAAAGAGTCCTGAGGGCGAAGTTAACACCATCACTTAATTATGCACAACTGGCCTTCCCAGGGAAATTACCAAGAGTTCTAGAAAAAATCCATTGCTCGGCATATAAAAAGTTATTCCACCTACCCGCATGCACCAGAAACAATCTAGTGCGGTTAGAATTCAATCTAAATAAACAAAAATTGGAAGAGATGGCTTCCCTGAGAGAATATTTTTTTCTCACCACGGCGGCAACAGAGAATACATTGAAGTCCGCCATAAAAAGCATTTTTCTGGAGCCTGATAACCCCTGGTCAAGTAGCCTTTCCGCCGCCAAAGAAGCTTTGAATTTTGCAGTGGAAAACTGGGACCCCAAGTTAACTAAGTATAACGCCATCAAAAGTGCGATAAAAAAACAGGTTCGCCTCTTTTCTCGCATCACAGACCTGGAATCATTGGAAGTAAGAGGCTTTCATGTGTCCCAAAGCCTCCCACATACAGAACACAAGTCCAAACTCCATCTTACCCAGGCAGTGGGGAGACAAGCTCTACATAGGATTGTAGCGTTCAGATTAAATCCTCTCCCCCTTAAAGAACTATATCCCGCGAGGTCGTTAAGGATGGGGTATACGGAGTGTCGGCTATGCAAATATATGAGAGTTTGGCCCATATTCTATTTTGCTGCCCGGTCCTGTGTTTAGAGCGTAGACTTTACCTTAAGCCAATTTTAGTACAACAAGGGATCAGAACCACAAAGGAGGCTGTGCATCATCTGTACACACTGGAAACAGTGAAACATATGGCTATGTTCGGCAACTTTATACAACAGACCCGTCAGAAACTGATGTACCTCCCCAGCTAATTAACCGGGCCAGTACTTGCACGGATCTCTAACATTGTTGAGACTTAACAGCCCATCCCATTGAGACCAGGAATGATTACGGAGTACAAACCGACTAATGAATTTTAGATTTTAGGGTTTCCTTTTTTTTTTTGCTAACAAAGCTTATGTTTTTAATTATTTAATCTTTTAAAATAATGGAATGTTTCTTTTTTTACTCTTGTTTTATTTTAATGGTTTTGAGTAACCACAAATAAAATGTATTCATTCATTCATTCATTCATTCACTGGAGAGGGTCACCATTGTACCGGGTCTACAGTGGCTGGCGCCGGCGGCACTGGCAGGTGAGGAGTATGACCTCCACCAGGGGCAAAAAAGAAAAATTGCTTAAGAACCATCGTTCAAAGAGCTTTTTGCACAGGCACAGGGGGGAGGGACGGTGGACCCTGTGCTACCAGCCACCGTGGCACAAATGGATGCCCCCGGGGAGGATCCGGTGACGCAGGCATTCTTGGAGTCCTTGTTCTTGGCCCTGCACGCCTACCTTCAAACAGTAAAGCGCTGTAGAAGCTGATAGTTTATGATACCAAGGCTTTAAGGCCTGTAGCTTTCTTTGACCTACTTAAAAATTGACACCAGCAAGAATGCACAACTTTTTGTGTGTCAGCCAGCTGCAACGTGCAAAGCAACGGAAGGCTTTCCGAGAATACGCATGCCAGCTTCCAGCTAGCTATTGCAGGAACAGCATATTTCATAATAGTGTCGACGTGACCTGACTGGTCACGTCCGTGTCATGTCCACATACACCAGAAACACACAGTTCACCTTTTTGGGAAAAACCCCAATTCTGCTTTGTCGATGACACGTAGGCAGCAACACCAGGTCGTAGGCATATGTCGGTCCTTAAAAGGTTGTTTCTGTGCCACGGGCGTGTGTTCACCTCTGTCATTGCTGCCTGCTGTCCGCTGCCTTTTCTCATGTACAATTTTTTGTCCTGTAGGGTCTGACCCTGGTCACCGACATTCCCTGGCTGGTGACGGCAAGTTTCTACAGGATTCCAGGCCGGCAGTAACTCTTTGGTGATTTCGGTATCGGAAGGCCCTTGGCCTGCCATTGAGGGTGAAGTTCTGTACCCTTTCCCCGCCAGCAGGGAGTCGCCGGCCGTTGGGAGTGGAGGACACCCTTGCCAGACCGTTTCCACTGGTTGCATCGGACGTCGGTACGCTCTGACAGACGGGACGGGGCCCGGTGAGTACACTTAGGGGGATTTACATCCTCTGGTATTGGGTTGTAGCAGTTAGCCCATCATTGTTGGCATGTGGCGGTTTTTGGGTCCCCCGTGGGTGGTAGCAGGTAGCCCCCCGTTTTAGGGTGTGGCAGTTTTGCTCCCCAGATTGGCACATAGTGTTTGTGCCAGTTAGGTATCGTGAAACGGGTGGCCCGGTAGGCTGCTGGATTTTGTTTTCTACTGTGTATCTCTTGTTCATAGGTTTGTTTGTTCTCATGAGCTCTGATCTGGGTCCAGCGCTTTCGCCTCCGCGCCACTGGCCTCAGCTTTGGGCATTTATGAGGAACACTCTGGGCGCTTCTGGCTTTTTGGCTAGCACCCGTCACCCTGCCTGGGTTCCGCCGCCTGCACCCTCCCCCAGCAGATATACTTCTAGGCGCCAGAGTGGTTCTAGGTACGTGTCTCGGGATACTTCTCGGCACGAAGAGGGGGGTGAGAGTGTGACGCTTGGTGCACCGGTATTTCTTTTCTTAATCATTGTAGGTTTCATTGCATTTTTTTATTGTGTTTTTGTGATGTGTTTGGCCTATGTAGTGGCCAAATACTGTTAGGTAGGTGGAGTGTTTTCACTTGGTGTCAGGTTTGAGAATTTCCTTTGTCAGCTTGTTAATTTACTCTGGGTATTAGAACGCTCCTTTGTCAGCTTATTCATTTACTCTGGATATTAGAACGTTACTTGACCGAGATCTGCTAAAGGACCTTTACCTACACACCCACTTACCAACGTTACCAACTAGTACGTCCGTCCCTAATACTCTCTTGCCTCTACGAGGGACTGGCTATAAAGATGTATTAATGTGCATTTCTCTAAATTTCCAAGGCTAAAAAGAACTACAGTTACTCCCCTTACTCTTTTAGGATTAGTACAGCAGACCCACACACATTCTCAGCACATAGGGTTTTTTTCTAAAGCGCTGCCGCATCGGAACCCCAGAACTTGTCCTACGTGTTTTATGTGATTGTTTGAACTGTATGAAGCAATTTACCACTCTTGCTCTATTTTTGAATGTCGGGACCCTGTGGCACAGACAGGGTCTCTTTTCCTATCTTACTTATTTCATGGGCCATCAAGGCTCAACAGCAACTGGGATCTGGCTTCTTTCTTCCTTGTGAAAAAGCTTTGGTGAATTGGCATCAAGTGACCTGTGGGGGAGACTGGTGGATGGCTTTCTTCTTGCTCTCTTGCAAATACTGGTGTGTGGCTGAAATATATATGAAGTATTTTTGTCAACCTATTGTATCACATGTTACCGTCTTGTAGTCAACCCTGCAACCCACCTGTCTGGTATACTTGAACAGTTATATGTGAGGCGTTTAGGACTAGCTGCTGCACTACACACAACTCAACCATGGGAAACACCAATAGTAAAAAGAATTTAAATACAGCTTAGCCGGCCCCACCCAAGAACTCACCTGCTTTTATCGTGGGTTTAAAAAGATGTTTAAGCTCAATTATGTACACCCACAAATGGCACGATCTCGCATCTAAAAAGCCGGACCTGCAGTTCCCATGTAATGGCACATACGGCATGGCGAAATTATCATATTTGCGCAGGATGTTAAATTTGAAGGGGAAGAAAGTTATGGGAGTCGAATGGGAAGCGTTTTATATTTGGGATTGCGTTCTCAGTGACATGGGTTCAACCAACGCGGACAAGTCAAAGGTCCACAGTGAGCTCATGGATTTTAAGAAAAGGGTATTACAGGCAAAACTGGAGGGCAATTGGAGAAACCATCAGCTAGACGTAGTGGGCGTGTTCCCATGCGTTCCAGTTAAAGAAGAAAAGAAGGTAGAGGGTGAGGCAGGGGTGGAGGACCAACTCATAGAAGATATTCTCTTGGGGTGCGATTCACCGCTGCCTGCGCCTGAGCCAGAACACACTGAGCTAACTCCCGAGAAGCGGGAAGCAGCAGTAGCTTTTGTACACAGAGCGCTCAAAGATAAGGTTACGAGATTGGAATTGGACGCTGTCCAAGACCTGGTTTCTTTGAAAGTAATGAGGGTAATGGCTGTCCAAGCAGCTGCAGAATACAACGATAAGAAACATAACATTCTAAAAGAATGTGTTCAGAAAAAGGTTAAAATCCCAAAACTAATTGACAGACAGTGGCAGCAATTATTTGAAGATAAATCACAGGATGAATCACTCAGACAGTCACAGTGGCATTCACTAATATGGGATGCATTTAAATATGTCCACTGCACAGAACACGACATTTCGACTTCAGAGCAATGTTTGGCAGGAATAGAGTCAGCCCCAGAGAGCAAAAGACGAGGCAGCATGGGGGGAGGGGTGGGAGGCGCTTCCGCATCCACTCCAAATTCACCAAAATTGATGCTAAAGAGCGATTCTTTAAATTGTCACTACTACAACGGCTCATTGAGGGCTCAGTCACAGTGGACTCCTTTATACAAACACAGAGTAGAAGGTATGTAGAAAAAACGTTGTCCTTAGCACGAGCAGAGGTAATGAACAAGGTACCCCCAAGCTCATTTGGCATTTGCTAAGCAAGTCAACACCCAGACATCCACGGGTAACAATACCCCACTACCAGCACAATATGACTGGGAAGTAGGGAAGTTCGGATTCACAGACTCAGATTTAATAACATGGGGGGAGTCTAAGTTGCAAGATACGCTTAGATATGCGGTAGACAAATTGCAACAATGGAAACAGTTAATACACACATGTGCAGTGATCGATGTAGCCCAGACCCTTGCCCACTGCACCACCGCAGCCAACACAACAGAAGTTCCATCGCTTATTATACCCCTACAGGAGATACCGCCACCACCTGGCAGTGCGCCAAATGATCTAGCATATGTTTATGTCCCATGGTCCAGGCAGGACATTAATTGTTTTACTAAAGACTTTCCTAAGCTTAGAGATGAGCCACGGAAGTGGTACGAAGAATTAAAGCGGATGGCTGCATTGGGTGGATTATTATGGAGGAATTTGGATACATTGTTTAATATAATTGTACCAAAGGACCTTTGGGAAGACTGTAAACGGAAGGTTGGGTTGCCAGAGGTGGAGCCACCGAGGGGCAAGAGCGGGATGACAGGTCCAGCAATAGATGAATTATACATGATGGTGGTAGAACATTTGAAGGAGAAGGTACCGGAAGAAAGGGTTGATTGGAGTAAGATAACGAGTACTAAACAGGAGAAGGACGAAAGTGTGAATACATACTTCGACCGCCTCCTGCAAGTATATAGGCAGAAGAGTGGATTGAAAAACTCTATGGGGGATGCGATGCCGGCCTTGGTAACAACATTTGTACAAGGTCTCACACAACATTTTGTCTGCTGGCAGCAAGAGCCAATAGAAAAGGTGTTGGCAGCAGCCAGGTACTGCTCATATTTTCAGTCTAGTGCGCAGGCAATGGAGACATAAAAATTGAAGAAAGAAAAAGTGAGGCTAATGGTAGCACAAAAACGATTTTAAAGCAATAACAGAGGGAGGGAAAGGAGCAGAGTGGGGGCTCGAGGCACAGGAAAGCAACAGAACAGTAAGATACCTTCCTTACCCCGCAGATCAGCCTCCCTGCCACCACAAGGATCAGCATGTTTCTATTGTAAGGACCCCAACCATTGGAAAGCAGATTGCCCAATACTGAAGAAAAGGAATGAGGACAATAGGTACACACAGAACAGCGGGCAGGAGGGCCTACACCAGCACACCAATTACACTCGGCCCACAGGGTACCGTAACAATGTGCGACAAGAATACGAGCCTCAACACCAGCAACAATGGACAGGAGGAGAGGGGTGGACACCAGAAGGCAATAACTGGCCCGAACCACCGCCTCCAATCTCATTCTTGGGGTACCTGAAAGTGGTAAACTGCGTAATAGCCCCAGCAATGGCAGTGGATCAATCCGGACCCTATGTAGAGGGAAAAATCTTGGGTAGGGTTGTTCCATTCCTAATTGATACGGGGGCTCAAAGATCAATGCTGAAGGCACTAACAACGCCCGAGGCTCCACTTTCTAGGATTACGGTAACCGCAGTAGGCATGACCAGATAACCCATTACAGAATTCCTTACTGAGCCACTACAGTTTGTAGTAGGTACGATAACAGTGCACCATCAGTTTATCCTTAGCAGATTTTGCCCCGTGAATTTGCTGGGTAGAGATTTGTTATGCAAAATGCAGTGCACCATACACTGTTCACCAACAGGGGTCTTTCTAGAGAGCAGGACCAATGGCCTCATGTTACAAGCCTTCATGACATGCACTGACCCTACAATACCGCCAGAACTACCCCACTGTGTGCCGCCCGAAGCCTGGGCCACCAGTGCCAATGACGTAGGGCGGGTATTAAACTACCCACCAGTACAGATAAAACTAAAGCCAGGAACAATTCTCCCAAGAGTGCCACAAGGCAAAATTTCTAAAGAGGGGGAGGAAGGCATCGCACCAGTCATACAGGACCTCTTGATACACCAGTGAAAAAAGCTACAAAGGGCCCAGACGGGGCCCCTGTCTATAGATTGACACAGGATCTGAGAGAATTGAACAAAATAGTGTTGCCCTCTTTCCCGGTGGTCCCAAACCCAGCAAAAATATTATCCAACATCCCAGTGACAGCCACCACCTTTACAGTGATGGATCTTAGCTCCGCCTTCTTTACCATCCCCTTGCACCCTAAAAGCCAACATTTCTTCTCCTTTATTTTCAGACAGATGAGATTTTGTTGGACGAGGCTCATGCAGGGCTATACAGAGTCACCTTCTATCTTCACACATGCCTTAAAAAATGGATTTAGACTCCCTGGTACTTAAGGAGGGATCCACACTTATCCAGTATATTGACGATATAATATTGGCCTCGCTTTTGAGGGAGGCTTGTGTAAAGGACACCATCGCTGTCCTGTCCACTTAGCACTAAAGGGATACCAAGTCTCCCCCAAGAATCTACCGTTTTGCCTCACCTCTGTGAAGTATCTAGGCCATGAACTAACAGAAGGCACCAGGAAATTGCTGCCTGACAGAATATCGACCATCACCCATTTTCCCAGACCCCGCACACAGAAGGAGTTTAGAGCATTTTTAGGAGTAGCAGGATACTGTTGTCACTGGCTACCCAATTTTTCTCTCGCGGCAAGACCCTTGCAGAACTCACACACAAAGATATACCTGACACTGTACCTTCGTCACAGGAATGTGAGAAAATTTTCAATGAACTGAAAAGAGGGTTGCGTGAAGCACCAGCATTAGGCCTCCCTGATTATAGCAAGGATTTTCACGTTATGTCACGAGAAGGGAGGTTGCTCAATGGGGGTCTTGGCTCAGGAACATGGAGCCTTCTACCACCCAGTGGCATATTACTCTGCCACGCTAGACCCAGTTGCCTCAGGGTTCCCGCCATGCCAGAAAGCAGTGGCAGCTACGGCACTTGCCGTGGAACAGTCAGACAACTTAGTGTTAGGACACACATTAGTATTACACGTTCCACATGCCGTGGACACACTTCTCACATCCACTAAGACACAGCATCTCACAAATGCACGCCTCACCAGGTATGAGTTGGTACTCTTGACACCACACATAGTCATCAAGAGATGTACCACCCTTAACCCTGCGTGTTTGCTACCAACTGAACACGAGCTGGAGGATTTTGATTCAGATCATTCCTTTCATGATTGTGCCGTGGCCATAGATAGGCATACCAAGGTACGCCCAGACCTTAAAGATACACCACTCCCAGATGCTCAAGGAGATTTGTTTGTAGATGGGTCGTGCCTGAGGGATGACAAAGGAGTATTACACGCATCCTATGCAGTGGGCACAGCTACTAAATTATTGGAAGGTGGAAGACTGACCGCAGCGAAGAGTGCACAGGCACCCGAACTCATGGCACTTACAAGGTCATGTACGTGGGCTGAAGAGAAGAAAGTGAATATATACACAGACAGCCAGTATGCCTTTAGGGTGGTCCATGACTTCGGCCAGCTGTGGTCCATGAGGGGGTTCCTCACATCAGCAGGCCAGCAGATACAGCATGCACAATTGATTTGTGGCCTTCTCCGAGCACTGCTACTTCCTTCCAAAGTGGCTATTATAAAATGTGCCGCCCACACCTCATCAAAAGACCCCATTTCCAGAGGCAATGCTTTCATTGGCCAAGAAGCAAAGAGAATAGCGCTTACAGGCTGCCAGCTAACAATGATGCAATTAGTGGGCAGTGAGACAGACACCAGAGATGACAGTTATTCCTTACATTTTGACCCCATACAGATTCACATGAGGGCGGCCGACCAGGAAAAAGAGGAATGGGCCCAAAATGGCTGCGTACAATCCAAGGAGGGGTTATGGACAGGGCCTAATGGAAGGATATGTTTGCCTTCCACCATGCTCCCTTCAATGGCCAGACTCTTTCATGGGCTTTCACATGTAGGACGTGATGGCATGATCAGATTGTTTTCCTAATGTTGGTACTACTCCAAATTTTGTCAGACAGCAGAAAGACTTTGCAAGCAATGTTCTGTCTGTGCCCAATATAACACAGGAAAAGGTACACCAACTGCACCTGGCCACTCACCCCCCCCCCTCATGGACCATTTGAAAGCCTTCAGCTTGATTTTATCGACATGCCCCTCACACAGAAATACAAATATGTATTGGTAGTGGTATGCATGTTCAGTAAATGGACAGAGGCCTACCCCACTAAACATTGTGATGCACAGAGTGTGGCCAAGTGCCTGCTGAAAGAACTACTCCTTGCATCCGACAATGGGCCTGCGTTCATCTCCTATGTAATAAAAGGACTATGTAATAAAAGGACTATGTAAGGGGCTTGGGATAACGCAGAAACTACACTGTGCTTATCACCCACCAGCAGCAGGCGCCATTGAGAGAAAGAATGGGGTGTTGAAAAATAAAATAGCGAAGATTTGTGCATCAACAGACCTCTCCTGGGTAGATGCACTGCCATTAGCACTACTACCAATGAGAAGTACACCAGACAGGGTAACGAAGCTGAGCCCACACAAAATCGTGCTTAGCAGACCATTGCATATTCCAGGACACATGTCGACGGCCCCCCTGTCAATAACTGATGATCGGTTGCTTTGTCATTGTAAGAAATTAACAGACATTTTACGTTATCTCCATTGTCAGGTGCTGAAATCCCTCCCAGAAGCAGCAACTCCGCCAGCCCATGATCTACAGCCCGGAGATTGGGTGAGGGTAAAAGCCCATACAAGAAGTAACATCTTACAGCCGAGGTGGAAAGGACCTCTGCAGATTATTTTGACTACAGCCACAGCGGTGAAGTGTGATGGACTAACGTCGTGGATACATGCCACACACACGAAGAAGGCAACGCCGGAGAGCAAAGGACAGATTCCACCAGCGCCAATACCAACATCAGAAGTACGTCGTGGATATAACCTTCGCTCCAACAAACAGAAAGTTGCAGAAGTAAATTGATGATTTACCAACCACTGTCTAATGCAAGAACTCAGAACTGCCAGACTTTGATCTGTGTCAATACAAGCCAGTGGACATCGGTCCAGAATTCAAGTCACTCTTTTGTGCCCAGGAATAGAAATATATGCAACACTGACATTACGGGTGCCAAATCCCCTGTTGATCAGTGAACTAATAAGATTAATTTAAAATGATATTTAATTTCCAACGTGGTCAGCACAAGTACCTGAGCAATAATTAACAAATGTACGTTTTGACATTCTCAATTGTGCCATTTTTGCGATGGATAAGGCTAGAACCAGTGTTCTCTAAGACCTTGAACATTCTCCATTGTGCCATTTTTGCAATAGAGGACACTGGTCCTAGACTTATCCGAAACATTGAATAGAACATGAAAACAGTAGGTAAAATACCTGGCTCTAAGGGTTAGTTACCATAGCGCCAAGAGGCAAAAGAATAAAATTAGGGCCTATTCTGCAGCCCGAGTGGACCAAGAATAAACTTAGGGGCCATTCATGAGAAGATTAAAAAGCATAGAGAAGGGACAGGTTTGTTCTGGAGCCATGCCATCCACTGATACACACAAATGTAACTGGAAAGCAGTGGTCCTTGCAATATTGTTACCGGCACCAGCAATACTAGTGACAACGATGATTATAGTATATTCTGCTGATCTTGAGATACCGCATCTTAATGGAAGAGTGGGGGATGGGAGTTATGGGAGTTATGGGAGTGAACCAACGAAATCGCCAAAGGACTATGAACTGAATATGACAACAAACAATGATGAAATGGGGGTAGATGCAAATAAAGGAGACAAAGGAGGATTGTGGGAAACATATGAAGGAAATCAATATATTGAGATGCTGAAACTATATGTGACAATTTTGAATATATCGGATTGCTATGTTTGCACACATCTGCCAACAGACGCCACACATAGTTTGAAGTACCACATACTGCCAGTGTCCAAGTATGTAGGCTGTGCCTTAATGCGCGATATGCTACTAAGCCAACACAGCATGTCTGTGTCGGTGTCGGTAGGTGTGACTATATCCGAAGTACTGGCCCCTCCCAGCGACAGCAAGCAAGCAACAGCCCCTCCTCTCATACCTAAAAGGGTCCCTTGCACGAATATACAGCCGACTAAGGGAGACCTAGAGATGTTAAAAGGATTTGACAAGACATCAAGGAATGATGAGTGGAAAGGCCGAGCAGGCTGGGATGACATAGGGACAGAGCAGACAGGCAACATGAAAGTGCCAAGGTTCAGGGGAAGTGTCGGCCCCCTCCTGCATCCTCAATGATCAAAGGATGACACCCAAAAGAATACCAGTTTTGCAGAAAAAAGGTAGAGCATGCAGCTTTGCAGAATTACTGGACAAAAACGTCTGGAAAGAATGCGTCCCGTTTTCATGCACCTTAGAAGAACTGTCTCAGGGTCAGCAGGGATTGTTCGACTGTGAAGACAGGATAAACAGGATGAAAGGTATACAACCAGCAAAGACAGTTCAACAGATATATATGGGCACCAGCAGCTGTAACCACACCACAAGACTGACACTACTCAGGAGCCGTGACAAGTCGTCATCAGGTCTGGTAGGTTGCAAGGGCCTTGTCTTTGTCTGTGGTCCATGGGCATACTATCTGCCCCAAGGATGGTATGGAAGCTGCTACCTACCATCCAACATTCCACAGATGCCCCACTTCACCAAATTAGTGCCAGCAGAAGAGAAAGTGTTGGCAGTGGTTAGGGCCAAGAGAACAGCAGCATGGGTAGACAACATGTTAACCGGTTTTGGGGCAATGATCCCAGTGGTAGGCAGTGTCAGTACCTCAGTAAGGGTACAACAGTTATCCAGAATGATTGAGGATCTAGCGGACTCTACCACTAGCGCCTTAGGGAATATAACAAAAGAACTCACCTCCATGAGGGCCGTCGTAATCCAGAATAGAATTGATCTAGACATCATTCTGGCCAAAGAGAGCGGAGTCTGCAACGTCATCCACCAGTTACCTTCTCAGTGCTGTATATTCATACCAGACACCAGTGGGAATATAAATAAAGCAATAGATAAGATCAAGGATATTAGAGATGAGGCCCATGGTATACACATGGGAGGCCTGTGGGTAGACATGATGAACTGGTTTTCAGACTGGGGTTCTTGGATACTAAAGGCCATTATAATAGTGGTAGCAGTGCTTTTGACACTATGCCTTCTGATCAAAGTCTGCCCAGCCTGTTGTACAGTAATGTCCAACTCCTGTGCCCGCTGCATACCCAGGGATGGTATTACACCACAACACACCCATGAGGATGAGTGACAACAGATGATGGACAAGCCTGGTTTCTGATTAGCATATGATTTGGTATCAGATGTGGCAATGTAGAAGCTGATATTTTATGATACCAAATGCCTTTGCTTTAAGGCCTGTAGCTTTCTTTGATCTACTTAAAAATTGACACCAGCAAGAATGCGCAAAATAGTCACACGTTCCATTTTGTGTGTCAGCCAGCTGCAACGTGCAAAGCAACGCAAGCATTTCCGAGAATACGCGTGCCAGCTTCCAGCTAGCTATTGCAGAAACAGCACATTTCATAATAGTGTCGACGTGACCTGACCGGTCACGTCCGTGTCATGTCCACATATACCAGAAACACACAGTTCACCTTTTGGGGAAAAACCCCAATTCTGCTTTGTCGATGACATGTGGGCAGCAACACCAGGTCGTACACATATGTCGGTCGTTAAAAGGTATCGCACCAGGATTGGCCTTCACTGATTGGTCCAGCAAGACATAGTCTGATCTGTATTACGTATTTTGTGATGCCCATCCTCTGGGGCTGGTACCTATAAAATATCTTTATACTGTCAAACCAATTGGGCACTCAGTAAGCTTTGCTGAGGTCTCCGTGCTGCACGTTTTTTGCATTCTGATTGGGTTCCCAATAAATCTTGCAAACTTGTGTGCTGAGAGAGAATTGTTTCTGTGTTATTATTTATCCTTTATTATTTCAGCTTCGACAGCGCTACCTCACCACGGAGATTAAGGATATCCACAGAGATGTGGACGACATTGGGGAACACGTGGCGTCCCTGGAGGACAAAAGTGACGTCTGAGATGCCGAATTGGCTGCCATGCAGCAGGAGGTGCTCCGCATACACGACCAACAGGTGGATGTCCAGACCCACCTAGAAGATCTCGAGAACCACTCACACCGCCACAACATTAGAAACCGAGGGGTACGCACCTATGAAGAGGCTGTCGAAATCTTTGCATACATAAGGGAGCTCTTTAACCACATCTTGGATAACTCCCTGATCTCAGGCTGGACCGAGCATATAGGGATGGCCCGCCTCGCGGGGGCGGCTACACCCCCAGCGGACATTCTCGTCTGTGTCCAGGATCTTCTGCGAAGAAGAAGAGATCCTACTCAAAGCCAGATAGCTCCACATGATCACCTTCTGGGGCCATTTGCCTGTCCTTTTCCAGGACCTGGCCACCATCATGCTCTAGAAGTGCAAGAACTTTCTGCCGATAACAGAGGCCCTACTCCAACACAACATCTCCTACTCCTGGGGGCACCCGTTCCACCTCATCTTCCGGTATGACGGCAAGCTGTACCAACTCTGCTCATTGTCAGAAGAAAGCAAACTATTAAAAATTGTTGTCCCGGAGGACACGGACGACGGGGCACACTCTAACCAAGGATCTGGAGATGGTTGACCATGATGGAGGCAACAAAGACGCTACACCAATCAACCACACCCTGCGGCGGCCAAGAGAGAACAGCAAGCCGCCCTGGAGGCCATGAAGGAAGTGTTAGCAAAGACATCAACTACGTGATCGAGTCCGGTCACTGCTGTGGTTTCCTTCTTTGATGCTGTCGGGGGGCGGGGGCAGGGGCCCACAACTGGTCACACACAACCCAGTGGACTATAATTCTGTTCATCTCTGGGAGACGGACTGTTGACTGTTCTTCAAACACCTGGGCCATGTTTCCTTTTCCTATCGCTTCTATACCTCGGGTGGTCGGGGGGATGGAGGGTGCAATGGGCCATGCTACGTGCCCGTATTACTGTTTAACCTGTTCTTCCATGGATGACGGACTATATCCAGGACTTTCGACTTGTTTTTGCACATGTTGTGCCAGGGTTTCCTTTATTTTTCTGAGGCTATCTTTCTCCTTTCCTCCCTCTGGCACTCCCGATCAGTCTCCAAGTTCCCCTGGGATAGCCTCCCTTGCTGTCAACGCCCTCCCTCTGGCCTTCCTGTGCTGCTCCACCTGCACATGGCGTTCGGCCCATGGTCACCCACGCTTTCCTACGCACGATTTTCCCCATAGTAGATGTCACTTCACAGTCAAAGTCCTCACACTCAATGTAAGGGGGCTTAATCCCATAAAGCACTGCAAGATCTAGGCCTACCTGGAGAGCTCAGGGGCTGACATATGCGTGTTGCAAGAAACGCATCTGTTGGTTAAAGATTGTCACGGACTTCGGTCCCGTGCTTTCCTAAGACAATCTTTTTCCTCTGGCCCATCTAAATCTGCAGGGGTGGCTGTCCTGCTTTCCAGGGGAAGGTGGTACAGAAGGAGGCTGAAATCAAAGGTAGACTACTTACCTACCAATTCATGATTGGGTGACACATGCTGATCATAGGGTCCATCTATGTCCCTAACAAAGGACAGGAGCGATTTCTGCATGTGACCCGAGCGAGGCCATGGCCACTTCTGAACGCAGGATTCTAGTGGGTGGGGACCTTAATTTAGTTCTTAATGATTTAGACAGGTCCGTGCAATGCTTTGGCCAAGTGGGTGCCCTTTCTTGCTACAGCTTGCTAGATTGGATGACCTTGGCCTGATTGATCTTTGGAGAAATCACTCGATTCCAGGGAGTAGTATTCCTTCTACTGTAGCGCCCATAAGACTTGCGCTAGATTGGATTATTTCTTGGGCTCTAAGTCTCTTAGGGACATCACGACCTCCTCAGACATTCTAGTCTCAGCCTTACCAGACCCAAGCTCCTGTGGTGGCTACACTGACTATGCCCCGACCTGGCATCCGGCCCAGCGATGGTGCCTTCACGATACACTTCTACTTCGTGCCGACACCGTTGCCTGGATTCAATGCACAATAGAGGACTACCCCTCCCATAATGATAACTCTAACATGCCTATTTCTATTAGGTGGGAAGCGCTTAAGGCAGTGGTTAGGGAGTCAATTATTGCCTCCGCCTCCGTGGATAATGTGGAACACAAGCGAAAGAGAGAGGACCTCTCCCAGAGAATTTGTGAGCTAGAACTGATTCACCAACTCACTGGGGCTCCGCGTGTATGGAGTCAATTATACCGCTTTGGCCGCCATAAGTGTGGCAGGGTATGCTCAGACGTGAGTCCCTTGCTCACTTTGCCACTGGATCCAAGCAAGCCGGGCCGAAGACGCCTGGAATGCCAGAAACCGGTCCTCGGTAGCTTGTTTCCGGTTCAGGGAAGGCATGGCATGGCAGTTCGGGCTGGACTGTTCCCATGAGGCACAGGGTCAGACTGATTTGCATATAGCCATGTCTGAACTGGGGTGGCAGAGTGGGCTAAAGAACGGTGATGGATCAAACCCAGCTCTTTTGACTGGGTGTGAGTGTTTGATTGGCTCAGACGCTCCGTCCATCACCACCCCCTTTTGTACCGCTTTGGCCGCCATAAGTGTGGCAGGGTATGCTCAGACGTGAGTCCCTTGCTCACTTTGCCACTGGATTCAAGCAAGCCGGGCTGAAGACGGCTGGAATGCCAGAAACCGGTCCTCGGAAGCTTGTTTCCGGTCCAGGGAAGGCATGGCTTGGCAGTTCGGACTGGACTGTTCCCATGAGGAACAGGGTCAGACTGATTTGCATATAGCCATGTCTGAACTGGAGTGGCAGAGTGGGCTAAAGAACTGTGATGGACCAAACCCAGATCTTTTGACTGGGTGTGAGTGTTTGATTGGTTCAGATGCTCCGTCCATCACCACCCCCTTTTGTACCGCTTTGGCCGCCATAAGTGTGGCAGGGTATGCTCAGACGTGAGTCCCTTGCTCACTTTGCCACTGGATTCAAGCAAGCCGGGCTGAGGACGGCTGGAATGCCAGAAACCGGTCCTCGGAAGCTTGTTTCCGGTCCAGGGAAGGCATGGCTTGGCAGTTCGGGCTGGACTGTTCCCCTGAGGCACAGGGTCAGATTGATTTGCATATAGCCATGTCTGAACTGGGGTGGCAGAGTGGGCTAAAGAACGGTGATGGATCAAACCCAGATCTTTTGACTGGGTGTGAGTGTTTGATTGGTTCAGATGCTCTGTCCATCACCACCCCCTTTTGTACTGCCTGGAGTCAATTGAAGGCAGTTTGGTTTTAGCTTGCTTCCATAGATTGCGATAAAGCTGAATACGAGGAATTACGCCTGCGCCATTCTTTATGTTGGTGGGGACAAGTGCGGTCAGTTGCTAGCGCGTAAGCTTAGAGGAACCTGACTGCGTGAGGGGGTCAAAGAAATCAAGGATCAGGAAGGCCGTACCCGCACAGAGAACTTCGACATAGCCGAGGCGTTTCGTGATTTTTATGCACAACTATATGATGCGCAGCACTTAGAACCGGAGAATATAGATGCCTGTTTGGACCAGGTTACTCTTCCTAGCTTATCCCAAGCTCAAGCTGAACACAGAGAGGGAGAAATGCCCAGAAGAAGTTTATTCTGCCATTTCCCATTTGAAATCTCCCATTTCCCATTTTTAACTCTTTTGCCTCTTCGGGGGTGATCCCTCCTTCTATGCTCGAGGTGGCAATAGTGGTCATTCATAAGACAGGCAAGGACAAGACGCTCTGCGGGGCATGTAGACCCATCTCCCTCTTAAACATTGACCTTGAGCTTTACATTAGTATTCTGGCGACCCGCCTGGCTCCCTATATGCCCGGTATAATCGACCCCGACCAGGCAGGTTTTATACCTCAACAAAAAACAGCGATAATACAAAGAGGGTCCTCAATCTCATTGACAAGGCCTCTCGCATCCCAGGAGAATACATGCTCCTGACCATTGTTGCCGAATAGGCATTCGATCACGTGCACTGGCCCTATTTAGAACAAGTGATGATCCGTTTCGGCCTTGGTGAAAAGATGAGGACACGCATCCTCAATTGTTATCGTGACCCCTCAGTCACGGTACGGGTAAACGGGCATACATCTACCCCCTTCCATATTTATAGAGGCACTAGGCAGGGGTGTCCATTGTCACCCTTGCTCTTTGCCCTATACATGGAGCCCCTGGCGCAAAGAGTTCGGGAGCATTCACAGATCATGGGTATACGCTTTGGTGGTGACATCCATAGTATTAGCTTGTATGCAGGCCATGTCCTAGTTACCCTGACCGTCCCGCAAGGGCTCTGGGCACTTTTCTGGAGGAGCTGGACTCCTTTGGGAGAGCGTCCAGGTTCAAAGGTAACATCATGAAGCCCACAGCTCTGAATCTCTCCTTATCGCCTCAGCTGTTGGCAGAACTTCAAGCTCACCATCCCATACAGTGGTCTGCCGACACGGTTCCCTATTGGGGAATCCAACTAGCTCCTACTTTACAAGCAATAAGGTCAGCCAATTACAAAACCCTATATTCCTACCTCCGTACAGACCTACGGCGCTGGAAACATTACCCTATCTCTTGGCTAGGGCGCATCGTGGCTGTCAAAATTACGATCCTCCCCAAACTCCTTTACTAAGCTAGCATATTATTGGTATTATACTCTCGAGCGACTGCTCCAAATCGACAGCGCACATAGCCCAGATTGCCGGAGAGGGTGTGGGAAAGTGGGAAAGCATGTCTACCTACTATGGGAGTGCGAACACCTCACCCCTTATTGGACTCAGGTTCACGATGAAGTAGACAAATATTTTGGACACGGAGCTTCCTCGGCTCCCGAAGTATGTGCTTTTAGTGGTTCCTAATCCATTTACCTACCCTTTGAAATCCAGGAGGGGGAAACAGATTGCGCTCGCGTTGGGCACCGCCACATAAAACATTCTCACACATTAGAAATCTACACGTACCCCAACATACACCATGTAGCTTCACCAACTGTGGCATATATTAGGCATGGAAAAGATCTCGCTCACCATGGCTGGTAAAGGTTTGGGATTCAGCGAACTATAGCAGCCTTTCTTGGCCCTTCTGGCCCAGGACTTCAGGGAACTGACCTGCCCTAGTCACCTGTTCCTGCTGCGCCTTACTACACCAGACACTTCTACTTAAGAGGTTACTTTCCCTAAAGCTAGCCTGCCACTTGTGTACAGACGGGCCGGGAATGGTGAATGGTGGATGGTGGATGGTGGGGTGAGTGCTACTTCAATCTTTTTCTTCACCTCTTCCTTCTGTCTCTGGGTTAGGGTGGGGGGTTTTGTTCTTTTCTTCTTTAGTTTTATGGATTGTTTTTTGTAATTTTGTCTATCATTCAATTGTACTGGGGCCCTGCGTGGCCTAGTTGGCGGCATTACCCTTCTATACTGGTACGAATTATTGACATTTATTTCAATAAAAAGATTTAAACCATAAAAAGTACGACATGTGTACTTAAGTTTTACATGTCCTAGCAGTGATAAATAGATCCAAAATAGTTTTTCAAGGTGACAAGGCTAGCTTTCCCACAGAAAAGCACTGGGTTACATTATAGGGCCCAATAATGCATAAGTTCAGGCTGGGAGAAACTAGAACCATTATCGAAGGACTCCAATTAATCCTTACTTAAAATTCAATGTAGTGGTCAAGTAAAATGTTTAATTATGGCTTTAAAAATGCCACATTTAATAAAGTCCCTCTTTTTTGTTTGAAGCCTCTAGTAGACTTTTCAGAGTTAATCCCCAACTGTCACCTAGCAGCTTGCAGAGAGATATGAATGGCTCCCAGGAAGTGATCAAAAAGGGCCTTTGCTGGGAGGAGATGTGACCTCCTGACAGGATGCCCTGAGTGATGTACCCACCAAATGCACAAGCTTTAAAGCGGCCTCTCCTAATAAGGAGATATGTAGCTCACATCTAGGCCTGCTGATGCACTTGTGCAGGTTTCCAGAGTGTCCCCAATCCCCATGAGGGTAAAACCTGTTCCAGAACTATTATGCAGGGGAGTTTCTCATTTCCCTAGGACATACATAAAGGGCATGCCCAGAGCATGCACAAATGAAGAAAAGTTCTACCATACTGGTTTTACATAAAGAAGGGCACTGTGGGTTAGTTTACATTAGAACACACAGGAAGTGCTGCAAAAGAGGATGGGGCACTCCTTGGAAATCTTACCCCATGGATTAGCACAGGACTGGCACTGGGCATGAAAGTGGCACCTTCAAAACACGCTTAGACTTGTGGAAGGCAGAAGGACGGCACCTGCCATTGAACCTGTGGGAAAAAAAACAAGGGTTGGACCTGTTCCCCACTTGTACCCAGGACTGAAGAGTGGACTCAATGGGCTACCTGTCTAGCCTCCTGTTGAGCTCCAGGAATACGATTGCTGCAAGAAGACCAAAACTGTGTTGGGCCCACCTGATCAGTTATACCTCCATTTGCCCTGGACCCTGTTTGTATCTTCTGGAAGGTAAAGTCCTAACCCCCAAGTGGTGCCCAAAACGTCCTGGACCCTTCACTGGTGTTAGAGTGTACCCTTCCCTCCTCAAAAACTACAAGACTGGACACTTGTAAACTTTTTCTAAAATGTATGTAAAAGATCCAGAGGCTACCACTGGACTGCCCTGGAAGCCATCAACGTCAAACTGCCGGTCAGACTCAACTTGCTGGTTCACCCCGGTGAAAGGATCTTGAGTTCCAAAGAACGTTGTAAGTGTGAACGAAGATGACTTCACCGGTACCAATGCTGAGCAACAACCTGGCGCTGACGACACCGTCCTAAGCCTGCTCTTCAGACTTCACCCACTCATAGTTTTCCCACCTTTGATAACTCTCAGCCAATGCAAAGGCTTTCGTATAGGTCCTGTACCATAGCGGCCTGCTGATGACACGTCCCCCTGACCTGCAGAGCAACTCAGACAAGTGCTTTTCTCCAGAACAACAAAAGGTAACCTTTCCACTGGAACAAACTTGGTCCCTGTCTCTGACCCTCACTCCAATGCGATCGCCCTTACCGTCTGACTTTGACAAGATTTGCTGCGACCAGATATGCATGGTTGCTACTTTGTGCTTTTTGTTGCTAGAAACATCTAAATATTTGAAAAATCAGATCTCCGGTTCCCTATATCTGATTATAGTGATTTTGGTGTCTATTTGTTCATCAACATGTTCTCTATGCTCTGAAGTTGGGGTGGGATTTCTTTATTGTTGAGTTTTCTACTTTTTCCCTGTTTCGGTACTCTTGAATAATTTATACGTTTCTCTTAAATTAATCCTGTGTGCTCTGTGCTGCTGTTTTAATAGCTTGAGCTCAGGTATAAATTATTAAAACCTAGCTGGAAAAACTAAGGAACAGTGCCATTACTACTTGAAGACAACCATCCACTTCAACAAATGATCCAATATTTAACAAATTAAAAAAAAGAATAAAGTTTGGAAAAAACAGTAGTAAAAATGTTTATGTTAAAGATTAATGTAAATGAATTGTATGTATTTCTAATTTATTACAAAAACTTCCTCCTAGAGTAAAATGTTTAGTAAAAATTAACATAATTAGTTTTTCTTAATTAAATAACTATTTTCAAATTAAAAAGTGCACAAAAGATTTTATCATAAAATATGTATATTTATTTTTAAAAGACAAAATATTTTATGTTACCGTTATTTCCTAAGACGGTATATTTTAAGTACCTGTCCCCATTATTTCCATGGGACAGTTTTGCAGTATCAGTGGTTGGCCATATGTAGTGCTGGTGTTTTGACAAAAAGGGTAACCCAATTAAAGTCGGCTAGGGACCTTGGGAGTCAATTATTTATCACAACAGTGGTCCCTATTGAAGAGCAAAAAATGAACAGGGGAGAAATAAATACAGACCCGATCAGTGTTGTATTGGTAAGAACTTGTTCAGCTGGACAGAGGTGGAATGCTTTAATTTAGGGACAATTTTTACGATTCAGCACAAAAGGATACTGAAAGTGGGACACAAGCCTGTGTCCTACTACAAAGACAGTAGGACATACAGTTCGGGAAACATAGAAGGGGGGCTTCAGGTAATGCTCACAGTTTGTTTTCTAAACAAGTAAGTAATTAAGCAAACAAATCGCAAGGCACGACTCTACACAAACAAATAATGACATCAAAAGTGTATGTATGAGAAATTGTAGGTGTCGACAACGTTCGATCCCGGAGAACAATAGAGGGATCATCTTCATGACATAAAATATGCATGCCTGTGATCAGGTGCTGAGAGAAGTGGACCAGGATAAGTCATTGCCACAGAGCCGCAGGTATGTTAGCACCCTTCACCCATTCATCCTCTCTGCTGTCACAACTGTTCGGAGAGTAAGGACTGTGTTCTACAAAAGTATATCTCAGTGACTGGGGTAATCTGCACAGCCAAAACAAGCACACCCATTGGGGTGGATTCACAAAATCATTTAGAAGTATGCGAAGTATCATTACAGGAGTACCCTTTTACGTACTCTTCCATGCCTTTGTGAATTAGTCTCTAAACAACCAATTCCGTATGACTAAAAGTGAAAAGTTGTTTCTATTTGTAATAGTTGTAAATGAGTACTCCCAATTTATTACCATTCTAGACGTTTTGAAGCTAATTCACAAAGGGATGTAAGACTACTTAAAAGGAGTACTATAGAAGCACTACTTTATGCATTCAAAAATGCCTTTGTGAATAGCTGCCATGGTCTTCATTTTCAATGCACCATATTCTGGTGATCTGTTGCAAGAACATGGTGTGCATATAATAATGTGCTTCCCTGTGTTTTTAGGCATGGCCTTAACCAAGACCTTTGGATTTTTACTAAAATTATGTGTAATTTCTTACACTCATTGAGGCTTTTAGTCAGCCATCTTCATTCGTCGGTTGTGTCATTTGTGTTTTTTGTCCATCCAACGTAAAATACGGCAAGGGGCAGGGGTCAGGCCACTTCAGCCACTGGCTAACATCACTAAAAGGGACTGCAGTTTGCTTGTTCAAAAGGAGCACTCCTACATACAAAGCAATACCCTCCAGTACCAATGTTTTTATTTTTACTGAAATATTTTGTTAAAGTTGCCTTTGTGTTTGAATCCTTGGTGGTAGAGTAGTACACTTTCTACCAGCTCTTCATGCGGTTTTTAATGTGAGCACAGGGAAGAGTCCAACTTTATCAGTTCTTGTCTGCTATTAATGCTGTTGTAAATTCACTTCAGAGTGGCCTGTGTTTATTCTACTGTTGCTATTTTACATTTCAGTTTGTGTTAGTCTGACAATGTTTTTTTATGAGGCTGTCGACATTTTAGTGTTTGTGCAATTTAATGCATTTATAGCTGCACTCTTGAATGTTGATAAAGCGCTAGACGCACTTAAATTTGTAAGCGTGCATTATATTCATGTACAAACTGCAGTCGCATATATTCTATTGTTTAGTTGAAATTCGTGTTTCTCAGATTGAAGTTTATATCACCATATTAAAATCAGTGGAATTAAATTGTGAAGTTATTTCCAGGACTGATGAGGATTTTGCATGTGTTTAGAGAAATCATGTAACCATGCATGTCCATTATTATTTTTAGTTAAGAATAATGTATTCACTGTTATAAATGATTCAAATTGAGGTTTGTGTAATAGGTGCACAATAAAGAACGTTCTTAGGTTAGCCAATTGTAGGCATAGTTTTAGTTTTTCTTAAGTTTTGTTTCTCCCCGTTTATTCTCAAGTTGGGAGTTAATTAAAATGTAGGTGTGTGGAAAGTTTTCTTTCACCCCTACTGCAGGTGCAGGTATTCAACCTCGTTATTTTAGATTTAAGAAGATACACGAGAGGAGAGGAATGACTTTGAAGACTTTGAACAAAGAAAAGGGAGGACATGTTTTGTGCCTGGAGAAACCTCGGAACCAAGGATATTGAAGAAGACTTCAAATTAATTAGAGTGTATGAAAGTTCCTCAAAGGAGAGGGTCATAAAAAAAAAAACTTACCATGTGACCTGCTAGGGGTGTAACTTTGTCTTTTTGTATTAGGTACAGGGGCAGATTGATAGGACTTCTGCTTTTGACTGAGGAAAGGGAGCATCCTAGAATGAGCTCTGTAGCTTCACGCTACTCAACCCATTTAACGTGAGCGCACTTCTTAGGGAGTCAACACGTGCCGGCACCATTGACGGAACTTCCTTGGGAAAGTAGGAAGGCATGTCACTTTAGAAGTCGAGTAGGGACAGATTATTCTTTATTTTGGAAATACAAATGAAAAGAGATTTCGATATGGTGTTTATAATTAGTTGTGTTCTGATTTTGGAGTTCATTATTCTGTGCCTATTGTGCTGAATGAACAATATTTGTAGATTGGGCTCTGTATTAGTATTTATGAATCTCTATACTTTGATTTTGAGGTGTCTCTATATTCTGTTATGTTTGGCTCTGCAATAAATGAACAAAACTTGAATCCATAGTCTGTGGTCCTTTAGTCCAACAGGGAGGGGGAAAATGTATAAGTGGTAACTTGCTTTCTTCCTTCTACACTTCATAGCAGGCAATAAAGACCATCAGACAGGTGTTTCTAAGTACATTTAGAATATGGAATCTGTCCTCATCAATTGGTAGCAGAAACGGATGGTTGCCTCTAGAGGTGAGGGGACAACTCAGGAAAACCTAAAAGGAATTAGACCCTTAGAGCTCAAAAGAGAGCCCCATAATTGAGAGCAGAGAACAGCTGACATTGATGGAGGTTGGCGGAAATTGATGGTGCGTGGAGGCAGCGGTAGCACGAGTATGAACAGTGATATGTGTGTTAGATTGCAGTGAATTGATTGTGTGATGTCTTGCGGAGTTGGAATGATAGTCGAGTGAACGTAAGTTATGTGGATGTGAGAGTGAATGCACATGGTGAGATTGTGAAGGAGGGTGAACCGCTGCAGAAAGGGAACGGTGACATCAGAGTGCGTTGCGCTGCGATTGGCAGGTCGGTGTAATGACACGCTGGGATTGGTGGGTGCTCTGTGAAATTTGGAAAAGGAGGAAATTTGTGTTTTGTAACAGGTGAATTCAAAATGAGATGTTTTAAGGTTTTGCGATACTTATGTAGAGGCGATTCAGGTGTGGTGACTCGGGTAGGGGAAGAAGCCCAGCCAGAGAATACCCTGGCACATTACATGGCAACAAATGCAGGACTCCATACAATAGTGTGGCTCTAAAATAGGCATAGGATTACAGAAAAGAAAGGAGATATGTTTTTCCAGGTATTTTGATTGGATGTGTTGTATCAATTAAGGAGGGTGACGTCTTCATTAAAACCTCCGCCTAGACCCACACATTAGATGCATGGATGCGGCCAGCACAAGCTAGGTGGAAAGAAAACTCCCAGGGAAGGATGAGAAAAGCAATGAAGTCATATCAGAATGCCAGTTGGGATGCTCAGTTGAAGAGATGGAGGGTTGATACCATTGAGAGAGAAAAGTTGTACCCATTGTTGGTACAAGGAGCTGGTGCACAAACAGGAAATACAGAGAATGACAGTGACACAGATAATAGCTTGTTAGACAGACTATTGGCGTAGCGTCCTCCACTTTATACACTCAGTCTGAGGAGGGGAGGTGAGAACTGGTAGAAGGAAACCCAGAAGGAACAGGATCGACTCCAGTAGGCATAACTGCAAGAGTAGTGGGAAAGATTTTGATAGGATCAGAAGGGGCAGGAAGGTCAGAAGTTGGGAATACTGAGATGAGAGGAGCCAACTGTGACACACGGCTACCAGAAGCCCTCACTGTGCTGGTTACCATCAGACCCATTGTCTCAATTATAATCAGAGTATGGGAGAAAGTGGGGGTCAACAGCATACAGGAATGGGAGAATAGACTATCTCTGGAGGAAGCCTTACAATGGGAGGGACAAGTGTACCTTTGGTGCCTGTGAAGCTAGCACTCCATTGCCAGTGACGGCAGACCCTTCAAGGGTGCCTACAGGATCGGAAACTAGGCAAATAGGCGCACTGGCAAATTGTACATGAGAAATAAAACTGTGGGTTCCAACGGTGAGGGAGACTATGGGGAGCTCAGACAAGAGGCATCTAGAACACGACTTGGGGTCCCGAGTGTAGGGTCGGAAAGTTGATGGAAGAGACCGAGTTGTAACAGGGAAGGTCGGCCTACTGTCCAAGTTGAGGGGGCGGAGGATCGCTGGAGATGTCGAAGTTGTCACAGGGATGGACCCTGTATTGTAAAAAATCAAGGAAAGCATGAGGTTGCAGTAAAGGCATAATTGTTCGATGTACTGAAGCTGAAGGCAGAAGTAGATGAGGTTATCGATGGGAACCTGCCATTGGAAAGTGTAGCTCTATATGATCAAGATGAGCTGGTATTTGTAGCCAAGGATGTCACCCGGAAGGCAAAACGAGTTCATGCAGGGAAATCACAGGCTAAATTACACTGACCAGGAATTTTAAGATTAGAGAATAGTAGGGTTGAAGGTTCATATTTGAGAACTAGTCATAGAAATGAGGGCATGTAAAGAGTTGGACAGGTGGGAAGAGAAATGGTCCAAGAAGAAAGGTGCCAAGAAAGGGATAAGAGACACTCCACCTTCCGGAGGAGGGACGGAGAAGGAGGAAAATTTCCCAATGCGAGAGGTACAGAATGAAGTGTAGGTACATGTTTCTTGGAGCAGGGGTGATTTGGCATTCACCAATAATTTCCCTCGACTGAGAGAAAAGCCTGCAGAATGGTATACACAAATTGATCAGTTTGTGGAGATTTCAAAAGGTACTGTGGATAGATTTAAATACTCTGTTTGACATTGTAGTCCCAGGCGATTTGTGGGCAGCGGGCAAAATTGCAATTGAGTGGCCCACCGCAGAACTAGTTAGAGATCCCATAACTCATGGCCCTTCATCGGAGGTAATGAAAAAATTACAAGCAGGCAATTACACGGCTCCAGTGTAAGGTTGCCCCTCAAACTATTGATTGGCTCAAGATTGATCATACCACCCAAGAACCTAAGGAATCAGTACATGAATATTATGAGAACTCCTATTGACCTTTAAACAGCATAGTGGGCTGGTTGCCCTTGAACAAAAAGACATGGGACAGTTTTCCTCAAAATTTGTGTTGGGATTAAGGGCGGAGATTAGTTTTACGATTCAGCAACATTTGATATGTTGGCAGAACAAGTCAGTAGACGAGACTCTGCGTTATGCCAAGTATTGTAGTGATCAAGTAGAGTCTACCCATAGAGAAATGAAAAATAAGAGGATGATGGTGCAGCTGACAAAAGCTGATAGAGCGGATCTAATGCAGGAGAATGAAGGTACAATGGGCCGAAGGCAAGGGAGTGGCTGGGAAACAGGTCAAAATAGGACAGCTCATCAAGGACAGGGAAGAGGAATGGATTCTGGGCCAGAAGTGGAGAGCATTAACCCGAGGAGGAACACTGCTTGTCATAGTCACAAGATCGGGCATTGGAAGCACGACTGTCACCTAAATCCAGCTAATCAAATGCAGAATGAGGAAACTGTGCAGGTATCTGATAGTCTGAACACAGTGACTAGACCTAGGTCCATGTATGGGAGAGATCTGGAGCTGCAAGCACAGATGCCTCAACCCCAAGGATCTTCCCAGACAATCATGTCTATCAGCAGATGCCTTTTATCAAAATGGCAGATAGCCCTGACCCAGACTCTGAGAGGACGGTTTCAGAGCAGGGAGCAGTGAGCAAGGCTGTACACTTGGAGCACCCTCGGAGGTAGACCAGAGTGGGTCATTTGTGGAGGCAGATGTCAACAGATAGCCCATTACATTCTTGATTGACACTGGTGCTGCCCATTCTACTGTAAGGTTAGCAGTGGTCCCAAACTAGTCCCTTTCTGGACAATCGATCCAAGTGGTAGGAGTTATTAATCAGAAAATGACTAAAAATGAGTTACCTGGGAGAATAGTAACTTTTCAGGATCAAAAATAATTTGTGGTGTGTGATTGGAGTCTGCTTTGTTTGTTAGGACACAATCTTTTGTGCAAGCTAAATTGTACCATCTATTGTACCCCGAAGTGGGTGGAATTACAGACCTGTGATGACGATGTTGCCTTCAAGGTGGCAAGCCAGAATTTGTATACAGAGATGCCCATTGTCTTGACCAAGGATGAGTTGCCATTTGATCTGCGGGACCCAGTCTCTCCTGTGGTATGGGATTTTACTGGCAAAGAGATAGGTCTGATTCGAGGAGTTGAACCAGTTAAGATACAGGTCAAGCCAAATGCTGAATTTCCAAGGATGCCACAGTATAATCTAACCCCAGAGACAGTGGTAGGAATAACACCTGGGATTGAATCTCTGATTGTTCAAGGCATTTTGAAGGAGATAAGAGGAAGCCCTTGTAATTCACTAATAATGGGGCTGCAGAAGCCGAGGGACAAGTGCAGAATAGTGCAGGACCTGAAAAGGGTTAATGAGATTGTGATTACATGTTGTCCTGTGGTACTGAATCCAGTATTAATTCTGTTCCAAATACCTTGCGAACCCGAATGGTTTAAGGTCATTGACCTATGCATGGCTTTCTTTTCGTATACTCACCCATGAGGAAAGCCAATTTTTATTTGCTTTCCAACTGGAAAATCGTGTATTAACATGGTGTCGTATCCCACAAGAGAATGTACAGTCTGTCCATTTTCGATCACATCTTGAAGAAGAATCTCGAGAGTCTGACAATGCCACAGAATTCAGTTCTCGTTCAGTATATAGATGATCTTTTGGTTACCTTTGGTTACCTCAGAGACAGAGGATGCTTGTAGGATAGATACTGTAGCTCTGTTGAATCACCTGCTAGAGAATGGACATAAGGTATCCCCAGTCAAGCTTCAGTTCTGTTTGCCTGAGGTTCAGTATCTCGGTCGTCGAATTGAAAAGGGAAAAAGAAAGGTGTCACAAGATCGCATAAAAGTGATCTTACAAATTGGTATTACTAAAACTCAAAAGGAAGTCCAAATGTTTTTGGGAATGTTCGGCTACTGTCAACAGTGGATCCCAAACTTTATCCTTAAGGCAAAACCTTTGTTAAAATTGACACACAAGAATGTAAGTGATCCGGTACCATGGGATACAACTGTTTGGTGGCCTTCCGGGAGCTGAGAGAGAGCCTATGTCGTGCTCCAGCCCTGGGAATGCCCAATTAATAATGAAGCGTTTTTGCTCTTCTCTAATGATAAGGAGGGGTGTGCACTAGCGGTATTAACTCAGACACATGGTGGTGCCCGTAGACCAGTGGCTTATTTCTCAGCTACCCTAGACCCATTGGCTTCTGCGTTGCCCGGATGTCTCAGATCCATTGCTGCAACAGGTGTCAGGTTTGAAAGATGTGAAAACATTGTGATAGGTCAGCCCCTTACTGTCTTTGTTCCACACTCAGTGGAACTCCTGATGAGGAGAACCAAAACGCAGTATTTGACCTATATTAGGCTCACTTAGTATGAACAAACTATACTGGCATCTGAAAAGGTCTCCTTGAAAAGATGCTCTGTGTTGAATCCTGATACATTAAGGCCATTTCCACCTGATTGAGTCCCAGTGTATCTTCCCTGATAGTCAGTATGGGTTTGGAGTGGATAATGATTTTGGGCAGTTATGGTCACAGAGGGGGTTCTTAACATTATCAGGATCTCCTATTAGAGATGGAGAATATGTGTGAGAACTGTTAGAGGCATTGCAAAAGTCCAAGTAAATAGCAGTGGTGAAATGTGTTGCGCATGGAAGGGGTAGGATTTTGTAACCAAGGGAAGCCGCCATGCTGATGAAGTAGCTCTCTTGTGTGCCATACATGCCGATATCTTTAATGGAGAATATGTAGGAGAGAGCACAGAAAAGACAGAGCTCACCATGATGTTGGCTGCGGGTGATACCTGGGATGAAGTTAAGCGCCCCTTAGCAGAGGTCCCCGAATAGGATGAAGCAGCATGGATTGGAACAGGTTGTGAGAAAAGAGGGGAGGGCATTTGGGTGTCAGCAGGTGAGAGGGCAGTGTTACCCAACTGTTTGTTGAGTTCTATGGCAAGGCATATTCATGGAACAGTTCATCTTGGAAGAGTTGCCATGGTAAGGGTGTTTGAACAGACGTGGTTCAATCCACTGTTTCGAGTGTATGCTGAGGCAATGTGTCATAGGTGTGTTACATGTCAGCAAATCAATGCAGGGAAGAAAACTGTTGTTGCACTGAGTAATATTGGGATGTCAGGAGGTACTTTCAAAAGGATACAGTTGGATTTCATCGAAATGTCCAGATGCAATAGGTTGAGGTATGTTTTGGTGGTGGTGTGTGTCTTTTCACATTGGGTTGAAGCTTATCCAACCAGGTGGCGTGACAATCTCACTGTGGCAAAGTTGTTGCCTAGAGAGGTCATCTCACAGTTAGGATTTCCTCATTGGAAGCAGACAGGAACTCACTTTCATAGTGAGATCTTGAAACTGTCGTTTGCCTCCTTACAAATTGATCAGAGGCTGCATTGTAGTTACAGGCTAGATGAGTCTGGCCTAGTGGAGCAAATAATTGGGACCATAAAGATGAGTGGTGAAGGTTTGCTTATCGACGTCTTTGAAATGGCTGAATGCACTGCCTTTGGTGCTAATGAGTTTGTGTAGTACTCCAGATAGGAGAACAGGACTTACCCCCTACAAGAAATTGATGGGGAGTGTGATGTGTTTGCCTGCAGTGCCAGCTACAGCATTGATAAACATCACCGATGATTTGGTTCTTGATTATTGCAAGGGACTGGCTGATGTGGTTAATTCTGTGTCTCACCAGGTCAAGGCTGTGACTCCGCCCACCTCAAAAGATCTCTTGCATGACCTAAGCCCGAGGGGGGGGGGCTTTTGGTCAGAAAACACATGACGAAGAATAGTCTTGATGCACAGTGGCGATGTCCATACCAAGTGATCCTGGTTACGAACACAGCCGTAAAGTGCGGAGGCCTACCGAACTGGATCCACACCTCCCACATCCGCAGAGTTACAGAACCTTTGGAAGAAACAGCTCCTCTTGCTAAAAGAAATCCAGCTCAGATTGTAAGGTCAAAGAGGGGACAAGCCAAGCTGAAAGGGTTCCTGCTGAAACAGACTGTTTACTAGGTTAAGCTGAAAGGGCTCAGGCTGTACAAGAACCAGTGCCAACGTTGAGGGAGATGGAATCGTTGGAATTGAAGCAGTATCGGAACCAGCTGAGCAGACTGCTGTGGGATAGGCAAGGGTGGAGAGAAAAACCGAGGCTGGAAGTGAAACGTGGCCAGTGAGAAAAGAAAGAATGAATTTAAGGCTTACATCAGAAAAGGATCTCGCTCCCATCTCTGAAACTTCTGAATCTGAGCAAAGTGACAGGGCTAAGTCAAGAAGGTTTAAGGAGGTAAAAGAGAAAGGGTGCTGTACCAAAAGTATGCTGCTCCCGAGAGGACATACCTGGACATAGGTACAGGGACCAGGGAGGTCCGGGAGGCTGAGGTCTGGAAGAGTGAGACATAGGGGGACCACACTGATTTTTGACATTGAACTGTTAGTTCCTGGAGTGAAGACCCTCCAAGGCTGAGTGGATTGCAACTTCTAATCTTAAAGCAACACTCATTTCCAACGTTTGGTCGCCAGCCTTTAGTTCAAGAATTGGTAGTGTTTCGTATGGAGATCTTGCAACTCGTTGTCGATTCTCTTGGCAATGATTTGATCTATGATGAAAATTGAACTGAATAAACAGAAAGAAAGTACATAATCATTAGTCTAAAAGAAGATAACCAAGGCCCAAGTGAAAGAAGAATACATTCAGGGACTTCCCAGTAGAAGAAGATAGAGGGCTAGGGATGGCTGTTAATCAACTTTAGATCATTGTTTTTGAGCTGAATATGGAAGAAGTTCAAAATTCCCCAGAGAATCCAGTAAGAACTTTGTGTGCAGAAATATTAGGGGGAAAAGAAAATACTTGTTGATTCGACTCCTGCACATTGTTCGAGAACTGATTCAGTATGGAGTCTGAAAATTCAAACCATAGTCAGAAATGCATGATAGATACACTCATAGTAGGGATAATTATAGTAATTACTGAATTGGTCATTACATCAAAAGTGGAGTCCACTGTTTCAGAAGAAGAAGGATTTGAGGGACACCTACACCTTCTACACCAGATACGAGAGGGTGCATCAGAATCTGATTGCGACATGATAGAAGAAACTAGTCGCTTATTACATGTGCACCTCTCTACAGGGGACTTTATGTTAAATGCGTACGCAATGTTGTTGTATGAGTATGTGGACACCGTGGATGCAAAGGATTGCCATGTGAGCATGCAGTTGCCAGCATCAGTAGGGGAGGGCCTTAGATATCACCAATCCCCGACGTATGGCATCACTAGTAGCGTGATGCGGAATATGTTTTATGGTAAAGCACTATTTTTCCAGTTAAGACTTAATGCTCCCTGAGGTCCCCGTACTTAAATATCTGAATAAATATGACAATTACAAAAAAGAACAAAGAATGTCAAAATATTTTGTGCCCACAGTAACCCTGGCTACAGCATATGCCCAGCGATACAATTTGACATGTATATTATCTGACATAGAAAAGAAATTTGTGGATCAGATAGAGGATAGGCATAGACAGTCATATTCAGGCCTGATCCAAAGCATGATGTGGTTCCTTGGACCTAAGAGAAGTTAGAATAGAAGGCAAAGGGAAGTTCTGGTCCAATAGATTTAGATTTGCAGCAAAAAGGGAAACTGCATTAGATAACCACAGACATGGTATGACAAAGTATTTGTGGAAGAGAGTGAATGTGAGCACATTTTCTTGATTGAATAATCAATAAAGAAGGCGCTATTGGATAAATTGACCATAGTGCCCGATATATATTTTTATGTGGAAAAATCACGTATGTTCGATTGCCTCCAAATTGGTATGGGACGAGTTATTTAGCTGTAGTATTTCCTAAGGTATTCTACGTAGAAGACCTCGGCCATTGGAAGGGAAATGACGGCGTAGAGAAAAACGTGGCACAAGTGCAGTAGAAATTGTTGGTGATGTATTTGGAGCAATGATACCTAGTCTGTGAGTGGTTCTGAATGATATAAAGATTAGAAGGTGGTCAACACTGGTGGACAAATGGTCAGTGAACATGACTCAAGCTTTACTGCTTGTTGATGGGGAAATGGTCTCTATAAGGGCCATGGTGCTTGTCTTGCGCTAGACGTATTATTGGCAAAAGCGGGCAGAGTCTTCAAATTGCTGAGGGTCCAACAGTGTTGCACTTACATCCCTGACAATAGTAAGGATTTAGAGAAATATAAGCAACATCACTAAGATACACCACAACATACATGTGTTGGCTACTGAGGGGATTTGGTATCAAATTGGCCAAGGATTTGGAAGGGTTGGAAGTTGGTTTGGAAGTTTGGGACAAGGGATTATTGATTACATTCTGAAACCTTTCATAATAGGTGTGACCTGTTTCCTTGTACTGTTGGGTGCCTTTAGAGCTTATAAGTGGCACAAGGCAAGACAGTCTGGGAATTCTCTTAGGAGACGGGAAAGGTAGATGGAAAGACTGCAGGACAGTCACTATCAGAACCTTAAGAACCTGGAGAAGTTTAGGCAGGCCACAACTTCTGTTTAGGTCAGTCTTTTCTGCGAGGAGAACATAGTAAGGGAAAAAGTTGTGTTTGATGAAACTAGTCCTCGGGGGGCTGATAGAGCGCTCAACGCTGTTAAATTTGTAAGTGTGTATTATATTCATGTATGAACTGCACTCGCATATATTATATTGTTTGGTTGAAATTCGTGTTTATCAGAATGAAATTTATATCACCATAATAAAATCAATGGAATGAAATTGTGACGTTATTTACAGGACTGATTAGGATTTTGCACGTGTTTAGAGAAATCATGTAACCCTGCATGTGCATTATGATTATTAGGTAAAACAAATGTATTAACTGTTATAAATGATTCGTATAGAGGTTTGTGTAACAGGTGCACATAAAGAAAGTTCTTAGGTTAGCCAATTGTAGGCTTAGCTTTAGTTTTTCTTTAGTTTTGTTCGCCTCGTTTACTCTCAAGTTGGAAGTTAATTAAAATGTATTTGTGTAGAAAGTTTTCTTTCACCCCTCCTGCAGGTGCAGGAATTCAACCTTATTATTTTAGATTTAAGAAGATACATGGGAGGAAAGGAATGTCTTTGAAGAACTTAAACAGAAAAAAGGAAGGACATATTTCGTGCCTGGTGAAACTTGGGAACCAAGTTTGTGGAAGAAGACTTCAAATCAATTGGAGTGTGTGGAAAATTACTAAAAGGAGGTGTTCCCGAAATAACTTACCATGTAACCAGTTAGGGGTGTAACTTTGTCTTTTTGTATTAGGCAGAGGAACAGATTGATAGGACTTCTGCTTTTGACTGAGGAAAGTGAGCATCTTTGACCGAGCTCTGTAGCTTCACGCTACTAGAGTGTGAATATCAAAATTTCAGGAACAATGGAAATAAATATGGACCTAAACGGTATTAAAGACATATAAATGCAACCTCTATTCAGTAGTATCACAATTTTTTTTTATTTATTGTTATTTTTTATAAATAAATTAGGCTAAATACACGAACAAATATAAAACATGCCGTCCTCTGTATGTAGGTTTACACTGGGTATATACAGTCAAAGCACCAAATTTCTTACATTGATTAAATGACATATATAATGCACACAGTGTCAATCATTGAAACATACATTGTTGGCATTATACAATGAATATCAACAACATACATGCAAAATGGTCATATTGATATATTCAGAGGACGTCATTTCACTGTGTGCATTATATGTCATTTAATCAATATAAGAAATGTGGTGCTTTGACTGTATATACCCAGTGTAAACGTACATAAAGAGGATGACATCTTTATATTTGTTTGTGTATTTAGCCTAATCTATTTATAAAAATTAACAATAAATAAAAAACATTTTTGATACTACTGAATAGAGGTTGCATGTATATGTCTTTAATACTGTTTATGTCAATATGTATTTCCATTGTTCCTGAAATGATGATATTCACACCCTAGTTACACTCCCTGATTCAGGAACTGTTGTCAGGGGTACCCTTGTTCTTACACACATTGCTTCACGCTACTTGATCCATTTAACATGAGTGCACTTCTTAGGAAGTCAACACGTGCTGACTCCTTTGAGGGAACTTACTTGGGAAAGTAGGAAGGGATGTCACTTTAGAAGTAGAGTAGGGAAAGATTATTCTTTATTTTGGAAATGCAGATGAAGAGAGATTTGGATGCAGTATCTATACTTACTTGTGTTCTGATTTTGGAGTTCATTATTCTGTGCCTATTGTGCCAAATGAACTATATTCATAGATTGGGCTCTGTATTAGTATTCATATATCTCTATGCTTTGAGGTGTCTCTATATTCTGTTATTTTTGGCTCTGTAACAAAGTAACGAAACTTGAATCCAGAGTTTGTGGTCCTTTAGACCAACAGGGAGGGGAAAAATGTATAAGTGGTAACTTGCTTTCTTTCTTCTACACTTCATAGCAGGCAATAAAGACCATCAGCCAGGTGTTCCTAAGTAAATTTAGAATATGGAATTTGGCCTCAATGGCATCCTGTTATGTATTTTAAGTGAGGAACACATTCATATGTATGAACTAATCCAGTCTCGTATGTCCTGCTTGTATGGCTTTCTAGTTTGTTTTCAGTGCTTTTTTATGTTGTGCTTATATTGACATTTAACTATTATACAACTAATAGAAACACAGTCAGCAGAATTGAAGGGGCTGCTCTATGACTTCTGGACCCATCCACTGTCTTTGATGCAGTCCATATCACCACACCACTGATTAGGCTAGTAGACATCAGAATTCAAGGAACCATCCGATATTGGATTGCATCCTACCTCTGTGACAGATGAAGCATCTCACTCCAACCTTAAACCTCAACACCTTTAAGCACCAACTCCTGCAATGTTCTCTGGCCTATCCTCTACTCTGCAAACATACCTCAGGCCGCTACTGGAACTAATCGGGGTCTTAACTCAAATCTGTCACAGTTAGTATATTATACACAGATCATCCTAAAACTCATAAACTTGAGACATTTATTCTCCATTGACCTAGACAAGCACCTTTAAGCCCGGTACCAATTGATACTGATCAACTACCTGAAACTCAACTCATCAAGAACCAGGATGCTCACACTCTACGAACTTAGTACAACGAACAGGGTAGCAGTCCTGAGTTCATATACCAAGAAGCCAATCTCAGTATTCCATCATTCTGAGGTCCATAACGTGTGTAATAAGGTCTGCAATTTACACTGCTTAGATAGACAGAGAGTGATATGATATGCTATTTTAAACCAACTTCTAATATTATTTAGAATTGAGAAATAGTGTATGTCTGCTACAAGGTCAACACGTTACACATTACTTGCCCATTTATGTTGTTCAACATATTTGAGCACCGCGAAAATGGCCCTATGGATTTTACCCAATTGTTTTTTTGTGTTCTTCAAATGGGAACCCCAAAGTGCTTTGATGGCCCTGGAGCAGTCTGTGGTGCCCTGTACGGAGTCCGGCCAAAAACAAATTGCAATATGGTAAGTACATTAGGCTCCACAAGGAAAACAGACCAGGCTAGGGAGTTTAAACTATAGTGGTTTATTTAAATAACAACTCGAGATGGCAAAAATCAGGTTAGTAACAGTTACGATTCAGCATGAATAGGAGTCAGCTTATATAGCAAAGTCATAGCCTGAAGCTAGGAAGGTTCTTTTCTAAATAATAGAAAAAAATAGCAAAGGGGAAAAAAAAGAAAAAAGAAAGAAAGAGCCCAATCGAAAGAGGCAAATGCTGAAGTAATAACGCCAACTGTAAATGATGACAGGGACAAGTGCTGAGCTAGAATACTAAAATGGGACTGTCAAATAAAAACTCAAAGTACACCTAATCTCAAAACATATAAGATAAAGGACTTTCACGTGTCAGCACACTACATTTCGTTCTTACAAAAACAAATGAATAAGTAACAAGACAATAAGATACAATCATTAAGAAACAAAATGTCCAATTAATAAAACAGCTACAGACTACAAGTTCTTTGTTTTCTTTCAGACTAAGACCATTCTAAGTGATAGGAATACTTTGGAATTGTTCTTTTGGCTGCAAAGGAAAACGATTCAATACCAGTGCAAAAGTACAACTTCACCATTAATATCAAACTAATACAAAACACTTAACATATAAAAAAAAGATCCTGCGACTCCACACCTTTGTTGGGACCTGACACCTGATCTATACTCACAAGTTCTAGGTTAGTATGCTACTGCCAACAGGATAGTTCTCATTTGTTACCCCACAGATTCTCACGACCCTTCAATATATTAATCAATATTTTGGGGTCCTTCAATGTATTACAGTGAACCCTCCTCTGTTGGATTCAAGAACTTCAATGTGCAGGCATATTTCTCCTACCTGACGGCCTTCCCAAATCTCTGACAAAATGGTCATGTGATCATAGGTATTTTATCCTCCCAGGAACCAAAGGTCTGATGGTTTTGGTGATCCTCCAACCTTGCAATTGTGGTACATGTTCTTAGACACCGACTCACAGACATGCCAAGATCAGTCCACTGACTTGTTTTATGGTGTTGGGTTGAATAGAGAATTCATTGACCTGGCCAGGAATATCCAACACGAACCTTGACCTGAGGGGGGGGGGGTGGAGGGGTTCATGCAGAATGTGTGAGAGGTCCACAAACCACTGGATGTCTAAGCCCTTTTGATATGGACTGGGTTAATTGATCTGTGACAGAAATTCCCCATTGGATAGCTAAAATCCGCCCATGACCACTCGTTCCTTAGTCTATACACATACTTAATAAAAACTTCAATGGACAAATAAAGATTGAACGTTTAAGAAAAGTTTAAAATTTGAAACTAAAAGGGGAGAAGATATTTTCTCTGAAAACGGAAGCAAACTATGTGTTGCAAGGAGGCCTTACCATGCAATATTCTCACAATACACAGAGATGATCCTTGGATTCAACAACAATAATCCTTGGCTCAGTTCTGGTAGTGTGGCAAAGAGAAGTTAGGCATTATTGGAGGAACGTCTAAAGCATTTTGAAGTAGCATTATTGTGCATAAGTAATTGAGACGACTCAAAAGAAATCAGACCCCAATGTATAAAAGTAGAGCTTATTTTTATATAAATTTGGACACCAAAACGAACTTTTCATCTTACATATAACTGGAGTTATCAATTTTCAAAGCATTAGAAAATGAGTGCATTAAATACTTCGGACATTTAACATACGGTCAATGTGAAGTGGTGCTAGTGACTAATTGTTATTTGGGGGTCAAGTTACTCTCTACCTTCTTGAGGTCAAGGACTTTGGAGTCTGAGGACCAGATTTTCACAGTCAGATTACTTTTACTCTGTTCGGGGAGCTTGCAAAGGTAACTTCTGAAATGTCAGTGGGCTTTAAATCGAATCTTAATGTTGCGGTCAATGGGAACAAGCACTATCGTGACAAGTTGTCACTTCTCAGCTGAATTACTTTCCACCCTTGCAGGGTAGAGGTCTTGGGGTCTCAAGACCAGGGTTCAACAGTCAGTTCACTTTCGCCTTGCTTGGCGATTCCAGGTGCAGAGTTAGCTTCAGCTGTCAATCACCATGGATGGGTTGCTCCAAAGAAGCTTTTACCACAATGTTGACGTCACCAGTTTGAGGATGCAGAAACACAGGAGTGGGGTAGTTGCCAACATAGGTCCCTCTTGCTGCAGATGTCACTTTAGGGGTCGGTTACCAGACTGGTGAACAAAACAAGCCTTGGTTGCGGTAAAGGTAATTCAAAGTTACTTCAGGGGCTGGAGGTCCAAGGGAGGCAGCTCGAAACTACAACTCCCAGCATGCATTTCACCGCATTTCTACAAGCTCTACCTCGGTGGGCCCTGTGGATGGCAATTCTTCTGGATCAGCACCTGCAGTTTTCAGAGAACTGGTCCCACCAGTCCAGGGGAGTTTGAATTGATTTCTAGCATCCACAGGATTCCCTCATGCAGGGATAGTAGAGTTTGAGCCAATGAACCACGTTTTTCATGAGGTTCCAGTATATGGTACCACAGGTACTTAATTATGACTCCTTGATCTTTGCAGCAGAGTCCAAATCCTGTTGTCTGTGATCATTTTCTTCTTGGTGTCCTTTGTAATCTTGTGCAGAACTGAGACTCTGGTGCCAGGGGAGCAAAATCCTTCCATGGCTGTATAGACCTCCAAGCCCACCCTAAAGGTGTGGCTAGCCTTTTGGGGGTTTACGCCTCCTTACTGGCTACTTCCCCACCTGCCCGCATTCCAATCTACTTCAGGCACAGGAAGGGCGTTGCTCTCCAATGAGGGACAAGTTATTTACATATAAAGGGCGGTGAAGCCTTTGAGGCTCACCACGCTAATTACTCTTTCACTAGCAATCCTGGGAGGGCAGAGGTGTTACCCCTGTCCTGCCCAGGTCGTTTGTCTCCCATTCTGTGGATGTGCTAGAATGACCAGCAAGAGGGCAGACCTGTCTTGGCGGTAAAGCATTGGGTCTCTGTATCTTAGGAGGGCACACACATGAAAAATTGTGTCAGGGGTCTAAACATAGGGTGTTTGAGGCCAAACATGACAGTTCGGTGGTACCATAATCAAGCTGGCTATCTCAAGTTTGCTCTGTAGCCAACCCATGCTAACCTATGGACCACTGGTTACTTACAGTAAACCTTGCTTTACAGGTTTACTGTAGGGATAGAATATATACCTAAACATATATATCCACACTTTTATTATAATGCACCCCTGCCTCCTGGGCTATAGGAAGCCTACCTTAGAGGTGGTTTATTTACATTAAGGCAGTAATAGTGACCCTGAGGCATGTGGTGTGCACAGGGTCTCTCTCAAGTAGACAGGCTGCAATGGCAGACCTGAAGACACCCTTTTACTTGGGTCACACAGGATTACAATATATGCAACCTGGCGACCCATTTACCACCCTTGCCCTGGGTACCACAGGTATCTTATACTGGACACTAATAGGGGTGGCAAAGTACTCCCAATTGGGTATACCATTGTGGTCTGTTTGGTAGGTTCCAGTGCACTTTTGGAGTTAACAACCATCCTCCTGCAGTTCAAATGGGAGCAAAACGTGTGGTGTGGAGCATTTGCAAAGAAGCCCAATGTTGCTACTCTGTGGATTAGACACAATTCTGTAAACTTTTTATGCAGTTCCGGAATTGATGCTGCAAGCAAGTAGGACACTCCTGAGTAGAAAGAGGTTGTGAATTCCTTGAACTTATCTACAGTTCAAAATGGGAGTATCCGGCTACCCACTTCTCATCTATTCTAAAATGTACAGGAAAACCAGATATTCCACCAACCTCTCCCATCCAACATCATTCTTCTTCAACCCTGAAAAGGAAAACAAAATGCACTAAATCAGACATGAAGTAGTGATCTTCAAAATTGACTGCTAGCTTTGTGTGTTACCGTCTGGTATTTTTAAAGTTGGAAGGTATTTTTAAAGTATGGATTACACACCAGATAAGAAGCTTTAAATAATCTGTTTGTTTATACATTTTGATATTACAGTAATTGTTTGAGGTTTCATTTGTTATCAACGTGTGACATGTGCATGTTAACCTCTTCCGTGCGTCGGACGGCCCCCAGCCATCTAAAGTCACAATGGTCGTGTGCGTCGGACGGACGGGAGCTGTCTGATCAGCATATGCGTAAAGTTCACCTGCACTTCAGGGGAATGTGCACTGCAGCGAAGCGGCTAAGCCATGGGACATTAATGTACTTAGCAGAGCAGCAGGTCCGTAGCCATGGCGAGCCAGGCCAGACCATTTTCCAGTCTGGCTCTAAACCTGAAGTCCTCTTGTTCATTACTAAACTATGGAATTTAAAGTATGCACATCATTTTCTTTTACATTTCTTGGCTGTTTCGACACTGAAAAGCTTTGCTGTGAAAGTTGTTAACATTAATTTTGTTAATCCTAGGCTTTTTATAATATCTATTTGCACTTTTTTGGGAGCAGGGAAACTGTGCTTATTCCTTTCTCAGTAAGGTCTATTTTGTTCAACGGTAGCAAATGTATTAATTATCATATTTTTGTTTGTACAAATTGCCTTTCTTTCCTTCCCTTAATATATCCATGTGTATAACAATGGCCAATGTACTAATCATAAGCTTTTACAATTATATATAGACAGTACATTTAAGAGATTGCTGTTTATATATCTTTTCTTTTGTGACTCCAGTTTCCTTCAATAGTATTTAACTCTTTACAGTATTATTTTAATTGTATACTTTCCTGTCATATTGTGATTTACTTCTCTAGGATTTGAATTGCACTAACTAGTAGCACTTCATTATTCAATGAGATTATAATTATTGATGTGTAATGTAATTATGTGTCTTGGTTTAACTTTTAATTCGGTATTTTCATGATAATGTTTCACAGATTTAATGAATAAATTATTCGGCCTGCGCAAGTATTTACAGCATCTTATATTTATTCTAACCCACTGACAGAATGTCCTATATTAATGTCAATTAACATTAGTCAAACTTTCAGACCCAAGCACCTATTTTTTTTTTTATGAAAAAAAGTTTTTTAAATTAAATGCTTTAAATGTATGGTCTTTGAAACTACCTGTTTTAAACTTTTGCTCTTTCTGGGCTTCTCAGCAGTATAGATAGAGTCAAAACCTGTCCTTCCCAAGAAGAAACTTTGCGGCTGATTTAGAGTTTGGTGGAGAGAGAGAGAGAGAGCCTCCTCCATCGCATCTCCTCCAAACCGAAGGGCTGCCTGCCTGTTTTACAGTTGGGCCGACCTTAAGCAGGCCAGCAACTGAGACTACCCAGTCTCTATTGCGGACATACTCTCTTAACGGCTCAAGGGAGTAATGGCCAATGGAATCTGGTCAATTGCCTTCCCACCCTATTTAGAGTCGACAGTCAAAGAGCCAGGTTTTACTATCTCTTACTGGCAAGGAAAAAGTTGCAGTAAAGGACAGTAAAAACATTTAAATGACCTTTACAGTATGGGAGAAAGCCCTCATGGTATGGGGGGTCATTAGTTGTTAGTTGTTGTTGTTGTTAGTTGTTCCCACTTTGGGATTTTGTATTTTGAAGAAACAAAGTTTGTTAAAAGCTTGATAGGTGTCATCCATGTTCGACGGAGCTGTCCGTCAAACTTTTAACTCATTGACAGGAACTGCCATGGCTGTCAACGACCAGAGTGGTCTGCAGGCCTGGTGGAAAACTATAAATTCAGAGGATCGTACTTCATCAGAGCAACAGAGTACTTTAATCTGTATCCTGACGGAGAGCATTCCCTTCTTCGAACTAAATCTGGCTCTATGCCTCTATTAAAATAGAGACACTGACCGGCATAAGTTATACTGAAGTAGAAAAGCATTATAAAGAACCATATTTTGGAAAAACACGCATACTGGCCAGTAGCCATCAGATTAAACATCAAAACTATAAGAATATAGTAAAAGGAAGAGACAAACCACCAATCACATCAATAATCAAAATTGCCTGTGAACTATGATGCACTCAAGAGTGAGAACTAAATCAATTTAGACCATTAAAAAATCACCAGCAAACAAAGAATCAGTGATTGCAACAAATAAAAATTAGAACAAATATTACAATGGGCAATGCCTTTGCATCAATTTAACTTGACCACAGACATTGTATGATTACGTTATTCAACCCTGGCCTTTTATCCAACAGTTCTTTGCATGGTCGGTCTTGTAAGACCAATAGACCATATTTTGAATGGGAAACGTGATCTCCAAGTCTCAGAAAGTATGCCGCTATGGGCAAAATGGATGGACTGCCTGAACACATCACATATGACATGGGGCCATTAGAAGCTTAGAGCATATCAAACAAATGTGAGCACAAGGCATATGATGGGAGGGAAGAGGAAGTTCACCCACAGTGTGGCTGTATCTTTATCTTTTCCTGTGCACTCAACTGTCACATTTCCCCAAAACAGAAAAAAAATCAGTTTCAAACAAATTTCCTTAGATAAACCCAATTCCTCAAGCCAGATAACTGGCCGTGGAGACCAATAAAAATGAAGCACAGATTGACCAATCTCCAGCAACACAGAATCGATGATATTCAGGTATGTCCATGGACTTTAGAAGTCCTTTTTGGTTTTGATTCCCACCTTGTATTATGAACTTTGTAAGTGTGTACTGCTTTGTGTTTGGACGACACCCGGTTTCAACACAATAGCCCTCATTATGAATGGATTGGCTAATTTAGTTGTGTGGTAACTGGTGTTACCACAAATACAGCAATTATGACTCCGTGATAAATAGCGTAAGGTCAAACCATTTATCGGCGGATACAAAATGCCCTGTACTGACCAAAGCGTGCTATAGGCATCAAAATCCATTATTCCCCAAAACTTCCAATCAGTGACATTTATTTTGCACCAAATAAATACTGACTCTGTGGAGTTGCATTTTACCATTTACCAGACCACTTGTATTGAGGGTTAATATGTATTCAGAAATATGTGTCATTTAAATGAACACTTCTGAAACTGAAGACACCCAGAGTTGTAGAGGAACATTCTAAAGGTGAAAGGGCCAATGAATGCTTGAGCCAAGATCAGGTGAAATTCCTGGCTCGCATTGACATATCATTGAAGCTACTTGGTACCCGAGATCAAACTAAACCAAGCTTTCATATGGCTTCCGCCACCCATGTTCTAACCTTACACATCAAGAAGGTGAGCATAACCGTTGAAGAAAAGCAGGGGAGAGAAAGAAATACTCATCTAGTGGCTAAATTGCACAGTGCGAAAGTAGAAAGCATGGGATCAATCCCGGCTTCAATACTTGACCAACATATCTGATTGGAGGAACATTTATTTTGCCCTCTCTTCATTTTCACATGAGAGCACCTTGAAATTCATGACTGGCTGATGAGCGCAATACAAAAGCCTTTTGATTTAATGAATTATAATGTTGCCCTAGGTATAAAATGAAAGTAGCCCAGATATAAGGTACACATTACAATTGCCTTGCCTCTTAGCACATAAATGGTATTGCTGACAAGGCTGACTGTTTCTAAGTTCATTAAAAAAAAAAAATAATTAGGTCAAGAATAACTTTATTCAGTGCCAAGACCATAAATGTTTGACAGACACTACATATTAAAAATTACATAACTTTATTAATAAAATAACACACAATGAAATGTTATAATAATTAAAATTACACAGTAAAAAGGTATTTTTCCTTCCTATTTGTTTACTAGAACTCATAACGCTTTCTAATACCCATTGCAACTTTTATAGAATTGGACATACAGTACAAATAGCAAGACTGGTCAGTGATTACAGATATTTGGTCCCATCAACATATGTAATATGGCCGAATATCCTATAATAGTGGTGCCAAAAAGTGCAGCATGCTCTGGGTTGCCATATTGTCACAAGGACAGGGAATGAGATTGTCTGTCCACCCAGATTGTCTTAGAAATGCCACTAAAAAAGTGCAAAGTGCCTAAACGAAATCTTGGTAAAAAGAATTGTGTCTGTCTGTAGATTAGTAATGAGGGTTAAATAAAATTGCTGTTTAGCCATGAACCAGCAACTGTGACCTGTCGCCTCAGAATGCGTATGACGCGCAGTTGTCCAGGTGTGATGCGCCTCTTTTTTAACCCCTTCGCTGCAAGGCCTCACCCCCAGCCCCCGTGCTAAGCCTTTTTTGGGCTTATTGGGGTCGTTTGCGCTTAGGCCCCTGTAACGTTTTGACCACATAAGGTATCCATGCCAAATTTATGCCCTTTTCTTCTAACATCATGGGGATTCTAAAAGGTGCCCAGGGTTTATGGATTTCCCTGGAGGGGACCCAAAGAGTAGCCAAAATACAGCTACTTTTTTTGGGGGGGGAAATAGGAAAAGTGCTGCAAATGAAAGCGTCTGGGTTTTCCCCTGCAAATTGAATCAAAAAAGGGTTTGTGGGGCTGAAATCACCATTTTCCAGCTTTGGGGGAATGACAAACTTTTGTCAGAAAATCAACATTTTTTAAAAGAAAAAATGTTTACACAGTTTTGTCATTTTTCTGGGACATAGCCTCTTTTTGCTATTTTTTGTGCTTTCGACCTCCTTCCAGTTAATGGTAGAAATGGGAATAAAAGCAATAATGGATCCTGGAAAACTATACATTTGCAAAAAGTAGACAACATTTTAAATTCAGCAAGGGGTCATTTGTGTTGATCCATCAAGGTTTCTTTATAAAAATTAACAGTTAAATATAGAAAAGATTGAAAATTAGTTGAAAAAAACAGCCTTTGGTGTCAACATTTTCACCTGTAACTTCATCTAAATATGACAGCTGTTTGAAAGCAATATACTGTTACATCTGATGGACCTTACTGGTTTTGGGGATATATATAGGACTTGTAGCAACACCAAGAACCCAACAAACCCAGAGCCAAAAACTGAGCAGCAACTTGCAATGTTTTTTTTATTATGTACCGGGTATATAGCAATTATTGTGGGAAAATATATACATGGAAAAATCGGTATGAAAGACACCTACTTAGTTTTGAAATGGGAACAAAATATAGAGTTTAGAAACAGTAGATATTTGCACATTTCCAAAATTGGAATGAGAATTATTGGTCATTTTTCAAAATGACTTTTTATGTTTTTTACACATGGTCTTTCATTTGGAAGGCAGAAATGCATCAAATGTCAATAGGTATTAACAGTTGCTTTATAAATCTGAATTACCCTAAGTCTCCCAATAACAATGGTACCTCACTTGTGTGGGTAGGCATAGTGCCCATAACAGGAAACAGCTCAAAACGCAACGTGAACACACCACATTTTCACAATGAAAAATTACCCTTTTTTTGCAAAGTGCCTAGCTGTAGTTTTTGAACCCTAGCTCTGCTGGAACCTAGAAAAACCTAGCAAAACTATATATTTTTATAAACTAGACACCCAGAGAAATCCAGGATGGGGTGACTTGACTGGCTCTCACCAGGTTCTGTTACCCAGAATCCCTTGCAAACCTAAAGAATTGTCCAAAAAAACCATCTTTTCCTCACATTTCTGTGGTCGAAAGTTCTGGAATCTGGGTGGATCCACAAATTTGCACCCACCCCGCGTTCCCCCAAGTCTTACGATAAAAATGGTACCTCACTTGTGTGGGTGGACCTAGTGCCCGTAACAGGAAACGGGGCAACACGCAACGTGGACACACCACAATTTCACAGTGAAAAATGACCCTTATTTGGCAAAGTGCCTAGCTGTAGTTTTTTTTTTAACCCTAGCTCTGCTGGCACCTAGGGAAACCTAGCAAACCTATGCATTTCAGAAGGGGTGACTTGACTGCCTCTCACCAGGTTCTGTTACCCAGAATCCCTTGCAAACCTAATAAATTGTCCAAAAATAACCAAATTTTCCTCACAATTCTGTGGTGGAAAGTTCTGGAATCTGCGTAGATTCACAAGTTTCCACCCACTCAGCTTTCCCCAAAGTGTTCCTAGAAAAATGGTACCTCTTGTGTGGGTAGGCCTAATGCCCGCAGCAAGACACCCCATCCTGGATTCCCCTTGGTGTCTAGTTTTCAAAAATGTGCAGGGTTGCTAGGCTTCCCTACGGGTCAGCTGCGCTAGGGCCCAAAATCCACATGTAGGCACATTCCCCCAAAAAAGGTGGGGGCCTAGTAGACTTTCTGCCGCCTTGTGGGGGAATCAGGGGGGTACACCGCGATATGCCCCAAGGGGGAAGAAAGACTGTGGCTATTTTTTTGTGGGGGTGGGGGCATTGGTATGTCCATTTTGGGCAGACCCCATGCATAAAAAAAAGACAGAGTAATCACTGGCGCCTAGTGGACTTTGTCCCCCATCTGCCCTCTGGGGGGGAGAAAGACTGGAATTTCTCTGGGGGTACTGTCAAGGCCATTTTGGGCAGCCCCTACCCCTATATAAATAGAAAAAAAAACATGCCATCTAGTGGGCTTTCTGCCCACCCAGGGGGCTGTAATGGTGGTGGGGTCATTGGTGTGACCGTTTTGGGAAGCCTTCACCCTGAAAAACAAATGCGCAAAAAAAAATCCCTGGCATTTAGTGGGCTTTCTGCCCCCGCCCGGGTGGTCAGAAAGGCTGTAATGGTGATGGGGTGGGGGCAGTGGCATGCCTGTTTTGGGCAGTCCTAACCCTAACAAATGCGGCCAAAAAAAACCCTGGCATTTAGTGGGCTTTCTGCCCCCCCGGGGGGCAGATAGGCTGTATTGGTGGCGGGGGCATTGGCATGCCCGTTTTGGGAAGCCCCCCTCATTGAAATTGCACACAAAAAATCCCTGGCATCCAGTGGTCTTTCTGTCACCCCTGGGGGACAAATTGGGGGCTCCTGCCCACATCTGCCTCCCAGGGGGGGGGCAGAAAGGCTGCAATGGTGGCAAGTGGGTGGGGGCATTGGGGTGCCCATTTTGGGCAGCCCCCACCCTAAAAACAAATGTTCCCAAAAAACCCTGATTTTAGTAGGCTTTCTACCCACCGGGGGGCAGATTGGGGGCTACCGCCCCATCTGCCCCTCACAGGGGGGCAAAAAGGCTGTAATGGGTGAGTGCATTGGGTGAGGGGTGAGGGCATTGGAATGCCTGTTTTGGGCAGCCCCACCCTCATACTAATTTCACACAAAACATCCCTATCGTCCAGTGGGCTTTCTGCCCCCAGGGGGTAGATTGGGGGCTACTACCCCCATCTGCCCACCAGAGGGGGCAAAAAGACTGAATATGGTCTAAATATTTTTGGGGGAGCAAAGGCCCTTGCCCAAGGGGCTGCTCCCCCCTCCCTGGTGTCTAGTGGTTGATCCCTGCTTGGGGATCGCCCTCCTGGGGCAATCCCCAAGCAGGGATCCATTGGGGATTCTCCCTTTGCCAATGATACCTCTCCTGTCTTTCTACTTGCTCATGGGGCTGAGATAGATCATTTCAGTTTCACGTAGAAAGTGAAACTGAAATGAGCCTAAAGGCCCATTTCAGTTTGGTTTCAGTGAATTGACGTCAGCGCGACGTGTGCGCTGATCGTCATTTCACTGAAACAGTGGGGTGGCTCGGGAGCTGGGGAAGCTCTTCCCCCAGCTCCCACGGTCACAGGGGAGGAATAGAAATCCTTCTGGTGCCTGCACCTGAGGGATTTCCGGGGCCATGAGACATGACGGCCGGGAGCCGTCATGAGCACATGCCCACTGCGTCATAAGCAAGGGGATAATAGCCTTGGCGTTTGTGTGGATACTCGTCAAAGTGTCAAAATACTCTCTCAAACCAATCTCAAATAGCTTTTCCCTCACAAAACAAATCCAGGGGATCGTCAATGACTTAGCAAAATTAATGCATTCTTCCATCACCTCCCTAGAAAGCAGTAATTCTTCAGATACCTATATTTTGACCCATTAGAGCAGAGGGGCAATATCAATGCAATCTTCTACGTATTCCATCCCTCTTTCTCAATGACAAAAGTGTAGCGGTTCTATCATCAATAGTCTTTTTGTAAACTTATTTTGTAACGGGCGACTTTTGTGTTAGCCCCACACGCCTGCCCCATAAAATGCAACCAACAGACATTTTGCTTTATATTAGGTAACTAACTCAGACATCAGTTTGTGGCCCAGCATACAGGCAAACCGGAACAGCCCCTCTACAACCCTGCTTGTCTGCTGAACTCTTGCCGTGGCAAGTGGTTCCCACTTCATCTCATTATTAAGCATATTCCCCAAATATGTAAAAGATTTCACCTTTTCAATATTCTTGCCCCTTACAGTAAGGTTCCTGGTTATTGTCTTTTTAGGGCCACATACCATTACATAAGATTTTATAATATTGACCTTTAGATCAAGGTCTGACATGAAGTCTGCAAAGGCATCCAGTTATTTTTGTAGGTTTTTGGCCATCAGGGCCATAAGTACGGTATCATCCGCATACGAAAGTTGCGGGACTGGCTTCCCACTAATGAGGGGAAAATCAATTTTCTTCCCCAATAAAAAAGCCTCCAAACCATTGGTGTAAATCAAGAAAATAAAAGGAGCTAAAATGCATCCCGGTCGGTTAATAATATCCCAGAAACTTTTACTATCTTTCAGAGTACTTGCACTATCCAGGGCCTCCGAGGCTACACGCCTCAGCTCCTCTTTCCTTTTACGGATGGAGCTTTTATATAATCGTCTAGCACATTTAATTTGTGTACTATTATGAAGGGTGGCATGGAGGGCAATTTTTAAAATCTTGTGGGCTCTGGAGCATTCAGCATTAAACCATCATGCCTCTTGAGGGTCTTCTAACCTAGCAGGGCGTAATACTCTATTAACTACCTTTGTGCAGATTCTTTTGAAGCTTTGAACAATCATGTCTGAAGGGTAATCCTGTTGGAGGCACTCCATTATTAGATCATAATTTGTTTAAACTGTTTCATCCTTAAATTGGGAGGAATTTATATGACCCCAATTTATTCTTACCCCTTTATTCGGGTTATAGTGAATTCAACATCCATCACCCATCCCTGCCTGAGCTATTACATTGAGGAAGACAGTGAGTGGGTTGTGGTCGCTTGAAGAATTGGCTTCTATATTAAAATCACAGGCAAATGATGAAAACTCCCTAGAAATAAACATAAAATCAATAAAACTTTCCCTACCCTGGCACACAAAAGTGGGGCACTGGACTGGTGAACTGCTAAACAAGCTATCTAGGTCATTCTCAACAATAACAATCACTTTCAATAAATGCTTCTAAATGCAATGATACCTGATGTACTAAGGTGAAACTCTTCTGCATGTTAAAGAAATACACTTTTTTCAAGTTTAAAGACACCTAATCATATTCTAACATGATCTTTATTGCACGATTTGCTTGCCCCCATACTCCTAAGGCCAACAGAAACCCCTTTATTGCTTATTGATTGGCTTTCATATTTAAATTTTTGGCTTACCCGCCTCTCGAACAGACGTAGAAGCCAAGAGTGTATTATAGGCCTTGTATTCACCTTACAGCGGCCCAGAAATGCTTCCCTTTGGGTACAGGCACCAACATAATGACAGTGTTCTGTTTAAACATGAAAATGAAAGTAACTTATTTCAAAGCAATTCTATCTTATTTTTCCCGAAAAACGGACACGGTTTCTCTGCAAAATGAAAGCCATGACTTCCACTTGTGACCTATTTTAACATACCACGAGAAGCTGCTCAAGTTCAATTGTATAATGCCAGCTTTTTCTTTTATCAGATTCACAATCGTTTTTTGGATTTTCTTACCTGCCTGTAATATTTTCAGGGTGATGTGGGCTAGCTGCTTTGACTCAGACCCATGTTCCCAGAGCTGTCTTTTGGCAAGGGCAAGTTGGGCCCAGGCCTAATTTCAGAGGAGCCCAATGACCTTGCCTGGAAACCTGCTTTGGATCTTTCATTTTATTTTTCAGGTCGCCGGCTCCTGGCTGAATAAACTTTTTCGGGCCCATCCCTTCCCATCCTGCTCACTCACACTCCCTCTCAGGGCCTCTCCTTTCATACTCCGCATTTAAATAAGCAATTCAGGTGAGGGGAAAGAGAGTATAGCACCATCTTCTAAAAAGGGTAGTGAGAGATCAACAGGGGATCTCATGCTCCCCGTCACTGGTTCAATTTATCCTTTAAAACCAAAATACAGGATCCAGTACACATGCAGATTCATGTGTAAAGTATTACACTTCTGAGACACAGCCAACACTTGCGTGCCATCCCCCTTTTTTTTTGTTTCTTTAGTGTTGCAGGCCATTGGTACTGGTTCTCCGCCCTGTCACATGGCTGGGTCAAGCCCAGGGAGAAACGCTGCTATTTTACATATACACATTCCTTAAGTTGACTTATTTTCTAAATTTTACTTTTGACACACATTTGCTTGCGTGACTGTGTAGGAAATGGTTCTTAGAAAACACGTTTACTTAGATTTCCACTATACCGAAACATTATATGAACACCTTGAAACATTCAGTACAAGGGATAAAGTTCACAGCACAAATAATGTTTGTTTATTGTGAGTTAGGCAACATAGCTAACATAAGAGGATAAACAATGTCAACCTGGCTGAGGTCTCGCCACAGTAGAATGGATCGATCTTATTATATAAACAAGACTACTTCCGTGTGCATATCAGAGGAGTACTCTGCTGTCACTGCGATGTCGCTGTTCATCAAAGTCCCATCCCAGCTGATTCTGGTTTACCCTCTGTAAGTAGAGATGTCCAACTTGTCACCAAGACAGGGACCTGCATACACTCACCTTTGGATTCCTCCATGACTACACCTTTTGATTACAATTGTATTACTTTTCCTAGTGCTTTAGATTGGTTTTGTTACTGTCTTTTTCTTGCTCCTAAACGGACACCATCTCCATGAACTCTCTGCTGTACACCTGGTAAACTTGGTTCAGACATCACATTCTTAATCACACAAAGCATGAGAGACCTTTCCCTGGTGAACTTTTCAGCTGCTCCTGTAGCTGATGGAATTGTTTGGGATAGGGTACTATATGATTTATTCAGTCCCTCAAAACTCTTGCAGATTCCATAAGTATTCTACATTTCTCTAGAGGATATTATCACCCCAGTACTGTCTCTGATGATTGGAATATAGAGGCAGTGCATAAAATGCTAGAAGATCTTGAGAAACCTACAGTTTTTTTCCTTTGATGAAACGTACATAGGCACAACTAAGATGAAATGTTCCGTTTTCAGCATTATGGTCTTCATTTCTTGGATAAAGCAACACTCCACATGCAGTATTTCATTCTATACAATGGGAACATTGCCCTACACCACCAATGGGTAGTTCAAAAACGTTTGCACAGAAGTTTGCTTATTTTTTTAGTTATGCTATAAAAATAAGAAGCTGGGTCTGTTATAAGCTAAGCTCAGCACTTGCAAAAAGAAATATGCTAACAGATACCAAGCTGATCAGCTTCTTTACTTTCCCCGCTGTCCATACAAGGGTTTAACTTTCGTCAAATCAGTTTCGGGAATGAATGACTGGCTTGTTCAGGGAAACAAGGTTTTGTTTAGAACATGCATTATATCACATCAAATGATTTTCCTGAACAAAACTGTGCAAACAACTTAATGTCTTGGTTTAGCTAGAATAAAGGTTTTGAACACACAACGCATTCCCACAATTACATGTTTTGCAGACTAGCAGTGGTTTACAAAATAAAAGGATACATTTAACACGATGCTACGTAATAGTTCAAATAACTCATCAGACACCAATTGGCAGGGATGGTTGGTGTGCCCGATAGAAACTAACTGATTTCAAGCACGATTCGTAGTTAACACCAAAAGTTTCAAGATCAGCAGGCCTGACCTGTGTTACTTTCAGACTGAATGCTCAGCTGTGGTAACAACTTACAATGTTGGGAAGTTGTGTCTTGATTGGCTTAACATTGTCCCAGATTAAACAAAACGTGTCTCTTCTGTCTGATGATATGGAATCACAGGACTTTTTACTAGGTCCTCGAAAACCATGTAAAAAAGTGCTTCTTGTTTGCAATATACAATGATGTGTGGAAGGTTTCTCAGCAGAAAGCTGCTAATGATTGCGTGAGACTGACTGGCTTAGTTTAGAAAAGGCTCAAGCAGTGGCTGATGATGGTAGGATTACCTTATCTTCTAAGATATACTCTCTGGGTAACATTATGTTGTCAGCAATAGACATTACACACCATGACATGTCTGCATTACAAAATGGGCAGTCACAGCTTAGATCTATCATGCTGCTGAGTCGGACACTTCGTTCTGGTCACATATTGGGGCGACATATTAATGCCGCATGCCTGTTTCCACCATACTTCACCACACTAGCCTACGAAACAGCAGGTACACATGGCATGCAAAGAGACAACATATACTATGTTACACACAGAGAAGTTACCTTTCACTGAAACGCCTTCCGTGGATTGGATAGCTCATGGCTTTATAACTCTGCCAAATTCGACATTCCACTTCCAATACTGTCTACAACACCATCAAGTGGACAGATATGAAGCACTGGGAGAAGAGTATGTATACAGAACTCCTTAGTGTGCAATAAAGTTTCACTTCTTGGAGCCTGTAAAGCGTCCATGGCACACTCATCTTGCTACTTGAAAGGTTACCCAGAGGCTGTGAGCCATCCAGCTTTCAGACTAAGTTCTAATGGAAGGTATTTGATGTTGAATGATCAAGGTTGCTGCAGTATGAGGCTAGGTATTCCTCATATTGTCATGGTTTCTTCCATTGTGACTTGTACACAAGAACCGTTTTCCACAACCCGTAGAGTTAGGGAGGTGCTGATTTTAAAAGTTTTCAACATGGGGGTTGATTCATTGAGGAGACAAACCCTTACTCTTTTAAAAATATGTGGTCATAATATCTGCAAGGAGACGTTTGATCTTAAAGTTGCAAGGTAATCTTCAGAGAAACAGTTGCTGCACCGCACTAATGTCCCACTCCATTTTGGAGTATTGGTGCACCACATTTTTAACATGTCTAGTACTGCAGGGGTATCACATAAAAAAAAGCATAGGCACCAGTTTGGCTAGCACTTTCCAGACATTCTTCAGAGTCATTCCATCATTTATACACTCTGTGCTCTGAAGTATTTTTGGAGGGGCTTCTGCAGGTCCTAATCCGATTGTCAGGACTGTTTATTTTTTCTTCTCTACAATGGATGTTCCATTTCAAAAGCAAATGGAACTGGTACTATCACATGTTATCCTGTGAACGCATGGTACAATCTTTTGCCACACTTTTACTTCAGAACTTAATGAGCACAGATTTTTTGTCATTTTGGTCTGTGTGGCTACACTGCATGCAGCCTATATTCTGCTGTGCAACTTCGAGTGTTCCTTGGACTTGTGCCTAGGAACGCAGCCTGTTCAGTCTTTGGACATTAAAGTACTGGTGGACCCTTTGAAGGACCATTTGTATTGATGTCCCTTGCATTTGCTGTTGCTTCTGAACCCATTCTACGAGCCTTCCTGGGATGCTTCTATTCCTGGTGAATGTGATCTTGGCTGTGCCTCGGTCGATTTCCAACTGGCTTTAGTTACTCCTTCAGCAACTGATGTTGGGGTAGGATGGGAACACATTTGCTCCACAAACCTGTTATGAGGTGCCCCTCTGGGATCACAGTCTGTGGGTGCTGGGAACAGAACAGTTTTGTCTAGCTCTGGGAACACAAACATTTGGCAGTTTCGAGTGGTGGGAACTTTTATTCAGCCTATTTTTTTATCAATTCCAATTGTTTTTCAATTCCATCGTTTTTATTCACCTTTGGCTTGTAAGTTTGGCTTTCTGACCGCTTTAAACCGATAGGATGGCTTTTTAGAACTTTTTAGCATTTTTATGCATATGATAATTTTTATGCATTGCTTTTTTGATAATTTAGTCGACTCGCGTCCGGTGAGGGGGTGTCACATGGCTGGGTCAGACCAGCAGAAAACCACTGCCAGTTTACATATACACATTCCTTAAGTTGCCTTCTTTTCTACACATTCAATTTTGACACATGTTTGCATGTGTGACTGTGCAGGATATGGTTCTTAGAAACCACATTTGCTTATATTTCCACAACATCAAAACAGTATCACGACACCTTGATCATTCAGTACAGGGGATAAAGGTAACAGTGTAAATGTATGTTTATCGCCCATTAGGTGAGATAGCTATCGAAAGAGGGTAAACAATGACAGCCTGGCTGAGGTCTTGGCACGGTAGAATTGATCAACCTTATGTAAACAAGAGCACTTCAGTGTTCAGATCAGAGGAGTACTCTGCTGTCACTGTGAGGTCACTCTTCAATGAAGTCTCAACCCAGCTGATTCCCGAGGAGAGATGTTCAACTTGTGACCAAGACAGGGACCTGAATACCCTCACCTTCAGGTGATGGGGAGTGAGATCATCCAGCAGGGGATTTTTTGGAGATCACCCACCCCAGGTAATTAATTTAGGGAGCACATAGTCAGAGTACACTATATACGGTATTGATACGCCAGCATATAAACGCCGCTTTAGCACAATGGTGGAATTATTTATCCTTTTCACTGTCCTCATATTGCTAACCACTTTCATTTGCTTCTATTAATCACTGCAGCGCATATAATTCCCACTAGAATCACAATTGTTCAATAAATATTGAAAGAAACACCTTTTTTGCGCATCTCTCTGCCTATGCATGAGTTAAATGGTTCTAGATCTGTTACCACAATTCCTTGGGGAGTCAGGGTTGTCATGTTCTGAGGCTGCCCAATCCATTTCTTGCATTCCCATGTTTAGGGGTACTTATGGAGGTACCGTGAGCTAGCATGACTATTGGCCAACATACCATGAGGAGAGCAGAGAATCAGTCTGGTACCATCCCAACATTTATGTTGTTTAACAATGTGCAGTTCCTACCGAGGTAGTAGAAGCCGTACGTCAGCCCCCTTGAAGCAGAAACGTAGTCCTTTTAAACAAAGGTGCTGAAATATTGAGGATAGCTTTTTTATATCCATGAAATAAGCACATTGCAGCAAGTAGCCTGCTTTTTAATTTGTTCATTTTGTCGGAGAGAGATCCCAACAGTTTTGTACACATGTTCATCCCCAGAAGGATGAAAGAATGAGTTGGCCATGCTGTGGGTTGAAGCAGTGGCGCTCAACCTAGTGAGACATCTTTCATACTTTTCTTAAGTGCTTATACCAGGTTTTAAAAATGGATGCACCCTTTCACATTGACCAAAGAAGGAAGAATCTGTTCCATGTAAGACTTTTCTAATCCAGTGTTTTGAAAGTCTGAAAATATTGTAAAATGCGTAGAGCTGGTTGACTAAATAGACTGCTAGAAACTGATCTAATTTAATACATCTATATTTAAAAAGAAGCACCCATTGGTTTTTATGAGTAACTGATAAGAACTCCCATCAATAGCAACAGATCTGAAATGCATTCCTTTCCCTCTTAAGTTACATTACCATAGTCTATTTGAAAGGACAGATCAGAAAATATTAAGTGATGAAAGATGCTCTATACATTGTTATAAGAGATAGGCCATGTGAAATTTGGAGGGTAAATATCAATAACCGTGGGGAGTGTACAGTCTTCTGTAGAACACCACATATGTACTGGAATAGTTCTTATGTGTCCTCTGAAACCTTTGAATTTTCTTGAGCATTTATTTGACAATTATGATGTAAAAGTCGTCATTTGTAGAGATTTATTTGGGTGAACCTCCATTTATACCTATTTAGTAAGTGTTCCAGCTAATATTGCTTCCAAACAGACCTGGTGCAGGGACAGTGGAATGGTTGCCCAGTGGTGCAGGTGGACTGCTTCAGTGGTAAAAGTAGGGCGCTAAATTGGATTTCGCCTGCGGCACTATCCTAGCAAAGGCCGGCCCTGCCTGTCCCAATCACGGCTTACATGTAGGGTGATAAGAAGTCCTGCTTTTTCCCGGACAGTCCCGGTGTTTTTTGGAAGACTGTCCCGGGGTCCCGACATTTCTTCATTTTTAATAAATGTCCCAGTTTTTGGGCAAAGGTCAGGTAATTGAAATTTTAAGGAGAATTGGAAGGCATGCTTCCCTTACATGGGCTCTTGAGAAGATTTTATAAATCAAGCAATTTATAAATGTTCCCCCAGGCAGCACAGGAGGAGTTTGGCTGCATGCTCCCAGCGACAGGGCGGAGACCATAGGGTGGAGGTCTTGCCATAGATAATGTTTAGTAAATTTAGCACTGTAAATTTATGCGTGTGTGTGTGTGTGTGTGTGTATATATATATTCATTGAAAAAACCATAGGTTATAGACCATATATAGTTAGGAATTAGCATTTAAAAAACCTTATTTTACTCACACAACACCAATGAAATTCCATATATAGTTAGTTGTACTAACTATATATCGCGCACCCGCAATCCACTGCTGATCATGTCACATATTACATCATTCATGACATGGTCAGTGACATCACTGATGACATCACTGATGACATCTCAAATGACATCACTGATGACATCTCAAATGACATCACTGATGACATCACTGATGACAACATCCAGTGACTGTATTTTTCTGTAAAGTTAAAATATGTCTTACATATTGAAGAATGAGTGGATGTATAAGTGTCTGGATGAAGGATTTAGTAGGTGCATGACTGACTGACTGTATGAGTGAGTGGTTAAATGTGTCTCATTGAGTGCATGGGTTAGTGACTAAACTGTCTTAATTTGTGCATCATTATGTCTGTTGTTCTGTAAACTGCTGCATGTGTTGATCAGTAGCTATATGAGTAACTATATGGGTTATTGATTGGTTGCCCAAGCATTTGTATGGGAAACTGGGAGTGTGTGTGGGTGGCTGGGAAGGTGTATGACTCTGTGCATAATGTATGGGTTCAAAAGTGCATGTGGAAACAGCTGTATGGGTGGTTGACTGTGTGCATGACTGTATTGGTGAGTGAATGGATATCTCAGTGCTACATGTCAAAGTAAGTACATATGTAAAACACAGTACATGTGAGAGTTGACATATATAAATAACTGTGCATAAGAGCCAGTGAATGTGTGAGTGGCTGTATGGATCATTGTGCTCTTGTATCCAGGATTGTATAAGTGAGTAAATATGTTTAGTATATGTTTGAATAAGTAAGGTGTGTTTAACTGTATAGTTAAGGAAATGGAGGTGTGATTGATTGTTTGCATGACTGACTAGGTGTGTGTGTAACTTCATGGATGAGTGACAATCTGCGAGTCTGTGTTTACACTGAGTGTATCTAAGGTTATATTAGAGTCTGAAGAGGTTCATCGTATTATCACATGAATGATGTTATCAGTGATGTGATCAGTAATGTCAAATGAGATGTCATCAGTGATGTCATCAGTGATGTCATTTGAGATGTCATCAGTAATGTCATCAGTGATGTCATTTGAGATGTCATCAGTGATGTCATCAGTGATGTCATTTGAGATGTCATCAGTGATGTCATCAGTGATGTCACTGACCATGTCATGAATGATGTAATATGTGACATGATCAGCAGTGGATTGCGGGTGCGCGATATATAGTTAGTACAACTAACTATATATGGAATTTCATTGGTTTTGTGTGAGTAAAATAAGGTTTTTTAAATGCTAATTCCTAACTATATATGGTCTATAACCTATGGTTTTTTCAATGAATTTCATTGGTTTTTTAAAAGCTAATATCTATAGCTGTAAAATGTATTCTTCTTTAAATCCAAAAATATATTTTATATGTTTATTAATAATTTTTTTTAAATATTTTTTTGTTTCGCTCCCGGTCCGCGAACCGGGAAGCTTCCCGTTAGCTCAATTTGATTCCGCGATCCGGTCCGCGAACCGGTAAGAAATCAACATAGTGACGGTATCGCGTTGCCGCGTAATGCGTCTTATGACGTACTGCGTTAGCGCACCCGGAAGTGCCCCGGGGCGCGGACCGAGGCGCGAAACGCAGCTCCCCGGAAGCGATCCGCGGCGCGAAAGTGCGACGTATCGCGTTGCCGCGAAATGCGTCTTGTGACGTATCGCGTTAGCGCACCCGGAAGTGTCCCGGGGCGCGGACCGGGGCGCGAAGCTTAGCGACCCGGAAGCTAACCGGGGCGCGTTCCGCAGCGCGTAACATCAGCGTGAGAGGTCATGTGACTTGTTAATAAAACTTTTCATTGGTTCATTTCACTTTTAGTTTCATAATTATGGAAGGCTAGGTCAGGTGACCTAAAAATAACACTTTTCATTGGTTGAGAAGTATTGTTTTTTCCAAATGATGAAAACCCCTCCTTCTTTCCTCACTCTGACTTTCATCATTGTGAGAGGAAGACCTATTTTGCTTGTTGGAAGACCTATTTTGCTTGTGTGAAAATGGCTTCATTGGTTGCTTCAGCTGGTGGACCCCCACCACCACCTCCACCTCCTCATGGGAAGAGAGGACCACCTCCCCAGGTGATTACCAACACTGAGGAGGAAGATGAAGAAATGGATGAGGAGGGAGAAGAACCACAATTCCTGGAAGAGTTGCCCCGGGTTTCCAGAAAGAAAGCCAGTTTCATCTGGCAGTTTTTTTCGATGCCTCGTGGACAAAAAAAAGTCAACGCGAGGTATGTCACCTGCCTCATATGCAAGGAACAATTGTCCAGAGGGACGGACAAAAAATACAGTTATGGTAATCACACCATGCATAGGCACATGACGAGGAAACATCCCCTAAATTACAGCCGGGCGGAATTAAGGGATATGCTGGACAATCCTAGACCAACTCCTGTGGCCAGACCAACAATACCGGTTTCTTTAACACCAGAGGAGGCACGGGAAACTGTGCCAAATATCCAAGAAAATTTTGGGCATATGATACATTTATGTATGCACTGTCGTGCATTATTAGCTTGTGGCAACATGAGCATCAATGCACTCAACCTTTCATATGAACACCATGATTGCCCTAACCGCCCCCAGTAATTTTTTTTTGCTCCTGTTGAGCCCTTTTCAACGCCTGTTTTTTGTTGTTTCCCCCCCCCAAAAAAACCAAAAAATATATAAAATCGTTCAAAAAATACAAAAAAAAAAAAAAATAAAAAAAAATAAAAAAAAAATATAAAACAACAAAAATATAAAAAAAAAAGTTCTTTTCAGAACTACCTTCCCTTTCAAAAAAAATTGCTACAATGTTTAGCACTCTGACAAGCTCTATTTCTTTTGGTTCGCTCCCGGGTTAGCTTCCCGGTACGCGGACCGGGAGCTAACCCAAAATTTTTTTTTTTTTTTTAAAAGTGTAAGTATAAGGAAAGTAAACAGAGAGTGATGTTAAAAGAAAGACAGCTATAGGGAGTAAAGAAGAGATACTGTTTAATAGATCTATTTACCGAAGAAAAGACAGAAGAGGGTATAATTGTGAAAAACAAAATAGATAACGAAGTGAAAGAAAAAAAAAGAGAGTATAACATTAACAAAGAAGAGTTTCTTGGAGAATGTGAGTGAATGTTCAAAATAAGATTAAAATATGGGGAATAACAGAGAGAAAAAATAGAAAACAGAAAACAAAAAATAACAGAAAAAGATTAATTGAAACAGCAAAGAAATGTAAGTAACATAGAGCCATATCATCAACATAGGCAATAAAAGTTTTGCAGCTTTTATTGGCACAAATGTGTCGCTAAAGCCGCTTTTGCGGCAGAAAACTGCCGCTAAAACCACTTTTTAACCAGTTTTCTGCCAATAAAAAGAGCAATAATTTTATTGGCTGTGTTCATAATATTCCCCTTAGTGTGCTTCAACTACACAGAGAAAGCATTATGAACAAGTAGTGATAGAGTGATCAGTCAAAGACACTAAGAGTAATAGAGACGGAGTGAGTGAACAAGAGTGAGGAACTATGAGAAGAGAGGGACTGAGAAAAAGAGTGGAAGGAGTTGAGTAAGTAGATAATAGAGAAAGGAATGAGGGAAGAAGCAAAGGCAGGAAACTGAGGGTTAAAGAAATGAAGCAGTGGAACTAATAGAAGTTCAATGTGATAGAAATGTAACGAAAAGAGTACAAAATATTTACCTTATAATTGTCGTTAAATTACTCACTTTTTGTTTTTATACTTTCAATCTGTGAAAGAGAGAACAAACATTTGAAAAATATTAAAACATGTATTTAAAAATTACAAAAGACAAGGGCAAAGATTGAAGGACAAACAGTTTTTCAACAACTTTGACACTTACAGAAGCTTCTGCTTCTCCAGGCCCCCTGCACAGTCCTAAAGATATACATTTTAAACTAACAGTATCTTGATGCAGATGAAGTGAGGCCTATCTTAAAACATGGTGCATATTTTGCATTGCTGTTGTTTCAGAAAAGTGTCGCAAGACACTAAAATTTTAAATAATTGCTTCAGGATGCCAATAAGATGTCTACTATCCAGAGTTTTGTTTCAGGTGAGGCCTACTCAGGGTTGCAGATGAAATTTCGAGTTGTTGAAGAGAATAGAGGACATAATACATGTGAAGGTCTACCAATGAAGTGAGTCATGTCCACTGTACTCTTCAACAAAGTCCAAACCTCCTATGTTTCCCTGGACAGACCTAAACTTGATCTGCACAATGTGATTCGTAATGATAGGAAACACAGGTGATCTAATTGAAATACATGCAATTCATTTTGCTCATTTCTCAATCACATCACTTGCGTTTCCTTTGCTTAGGTATCTCATTGTGCAGATGTAGTCTAGCATATGAAAGAATACGCAGAAGTGCAGCACTGCATGCAACAACTTTGACACTTACAGAAGCCTCACCTTCTCCATGCCTCCTACACAGTTCTACATATACATCATAAATGCAAACAGTACAGAATTAATTATACATGTTAAATGGTTTATTTTTGCTGTTCTCAGAATGTATCAAAATTCACTAAAAACAGTGACTTGAAGGTATTCATCATGTAACAGCGGGGAAAAAAAAACACAATCAAAATGATTGTGTTTAAAAAACCCATACAACATCAGAAATCAAAATTCAGAACTCCTTAAAGTTAACTTACTTTCCATGACGTCCAAGGATGTCCTATGAACAGCTTACACTCTTTTGTGCTGTTATTACTTTCAGCCCGCCACTTTCTGAAAGAAAATCTCCATCGTTTTTAAAAACACGTTACATGCAATAAATGACTTCTTGCTCTCTACCACAATTTTCCACAAGGCCAAATCTTGTCAGAGCCATTTATAACTCTTGGATTTCTTGTAAGCCAATCCCGTCATTTGGCATTTCCGCAACTTTCAGAATTAAAATGTTGAAGATCATTTTCACAATCCTGGAATAGTAATATCTTCCCCTTCTTGCTCAGTCATGTTCTACTTTTCCTATGACACTGATACAAGCAGACTTACACTACCTCTATGACTACTACAATTATTTAATTCTCTACATCACTTTTAATCACAAAGCAATGTAAAACAGTAGACAGCATTGCAGACTTACATTCCCTCTACTCCATGTTTTGATTGGCTGCTTCAATTAGTTTATAAAAAGATACAGTTTTTCTGAACTCATTCAAAGTGCACGTATTTCTCCATAATGTCCAGTCCTATGGTTAGAAGTTATGTCTCTGAACTACACTTATCCTCAAGGCCAAATTGTGTAGGAGCCATTAGAACTTCTTGAAATTCCACAGAGCACATCCCGAGATTCTTTCCCTAAAATTTTGGTTTTAAAAACACCAGGTAAGAGTTTTTAAGGTCATACGGCAATTTTTTTTTGAAAATTAAAACAGAATCATTGCAGAATGACCAGCCATTTCTAGACTTTAAATAAGCTGTGTAATGTCCTGATGTTATTGAAGGGCCGTCATGATATATAATTGCTGCAGTTACAAAAGTCCTTCCTGATATTGACAACTGCGAAGCTACAAAATTTTTAATTAAAGTTGTCAATTTTGTTCCATCAGGCCTACATCGTTGGAACATTAAAATGACATACTGGCCATATGTTCGTATAAATAATGTGGACATCATTTCAGATTTACATTGGCTACACTCCATGTTGTGATCAGCTGCTTTTACTAGCTTATTAAAGGAGACTGATTTACTGTCTGGCAAAGTTAAATATATAAATCTTTCTGAGTCTACACTAGTAGTACTTGATACCATACAGTTCTCGCAGTCATGCTGCCATTGATAAGAAAGCCCAAACAGCTGATCTACATCTACACCTTCAGCATGTAATACATCAAGCATATACATTAAAAACTCCTGACAATCTTGCTGAATATTTTGAGAGAATTGTGTTTGGCCTGAACATCTGTCTAACAGATTTCGAATTTCAGACACACTTTCTATGTTTCTTCTATCAGTGGTACATTTCTCTAACACAGAATTTAACAAACTGCAAAATCTTTGATCAGAATTGACCACAATCTCTTCTTTTACATTTTTTTGAGAAAATAAAACATTAACTACTACATTAGCATAGCAGTTGACACCAGAACTGTTTTCAAACTGAAAACCAACAACATCTTCAACAGAATCCTTTTTGTTTCTGCTTGTAATTTTAGGTTCATTGACTTTTTGTCTTTTTGCTACAACCTCCCCAGTATTGTTCTCATTTCTTCGTTTCCGGCCTACCACACGTTTCTCAAACAAAGGATACTGAGGCAAATGTGGCGCATACTCTCTTCTTAACCTATTGTATTCCTTAACACAATCTAGATCTGCACAAATGTTTGTGACATCACACTCAATCAAGTACAATCCCGATAAAGTTCTAACTCGTGACAATGCCACATATGCCATACCCTCCTTGAACACAGAACTGCCAATATTCACCAATGCACTGTCTACGCTTAAACCTTGCGATTTATGAATTGTCACCGCATATGCCAAGCAAACAGGAAACTGCTTACGGCGAACATATAAGTCTTTTACAAGCAAAAATCTAGCAGAACAACGACCAATTAGCTGTACTTCCTCAATGCCATCAAATTTAATTTTTAAAAATTCAATTCCATCTCTATTTCTGTATTTCACAAAATCAACAACATTACCCATTGATCCATTTACCAGACCTCTTTCAACATGTAAATTCCTTCTTAAAATTATACGGCAGTTCAAGCACACATTCAGAGTCTTTTCAAAACCTGCAGTTTTAGATATACTCTTCTCTAATGAATCCAATTTTGTTTTCAGATTCTCAGACAAAATAATTGTTGATCCCATATGCTCTACTCTATCAATAGCTTCCAGTTTCACAATCTCTTGCTTTTCTAAATGCAACATTTTGTTGTTAAATTTGGCACATTCTGCAAGAGTTGGCATCAAACATATTCCAGATTTCTTCTCAGTAATTTTCTGAAAAATATTCTCAGGCACAACATCTTGTTCTGGATATAAATTTGACAGTAATCGTGCATGTAAAGCTTCTTTCCCATGCTCGGTCACTTTTCCAATTCTAACATCTTGTAGAATAGTCTTGTAAACTTCATCCTTCGCCTGACGCATATTTTCATGCAGTTCAGCATAATTGAAGTTTAACCATATATTGACGTTGCCAATGCTGCCTAGGCACTTCCTGGTATCTTCATGCGTGAGCATTTTGAACACAGGTTGCCCTTTCACTGGTGTCAGCTGCAAAAGATCTCCGAAAACAATGATGTGTTTGCCACCAAATAACACATCATACTCTGTTTTGAGAACTTCTTGCATCCTCAAATGCACAAAGGCAAGCATGACATTGGAAACCATGCTTACTTCGTCAATGATAAGAAGTTTCATTTTCCTCAAGATTCTTGAAACTTCAAAACAAGCATCTCCAGATAGCTTGTGATATTGTAATTTGTTGTCATGCTCCACTGGCAGCATCAGTAAACGATGTAAAGTAATCCCTTTAATATTATGTGCTGCCAGTCCAGTTGGAGCAGTGACAACACAAGACAGCGATGACTCTGTCCTTTCCTGCAAATAGCATGAAATTGCTTTAATGAGGAAACTTTTTCCAGTTCCCGCTTCTCCACTCACGTACAGTCGGACAGGCTTCAACGACGTACATGAGCACTCTTTCTTGTCATGACTTAATCCATGATCAATTTGCATGGTAACTTCGTCATATATTTTCCTCTGCTCAACGTTGAGTTGTCTTTCCAACTCTTCTAAGTTAACCGCATCCTCCTGAGCATGTGCCATGGCTCTTTCCACTTCATTCATGGCAGTGGCAGCTTCATTTTCGATAACAGGTCCTCCTAGTGGATCCTGACTCAATGAAGCAGAACTCTGACTGTCCTGAGAACTGTCTCTGGCAATCTCGGCTGCAATCGTTGCTTCCTGCTCAATTTCCGCATTCAACATTTCTACATATTTGGGAAAAGCAGGACATTCTATGGTCTCCTTGGCGGCATTGAAAGAGTCTTCGTAACAGAGGAAATCTCCAAGCAGTTCCTCTTCTAAACGCCAAGGCTTGAAAAGTTGCAAAAGTGCTAAATAGAAAAACTCCTTTTTTTCAGGAGATTCGCCACTCAATTTTCGATGGTTTACCAAGTGGCATTTTCTTTGCTTGACCAGACATCCCTCACTTCCTATTACAGCATACACTCCTTTCTCAGTATCTTCTTTGATGTTCCTCTTGAATATGTAATTTTGCAGAACCTCATACAGACAAACATTCTCGAGGTGACTGCTTCGATTTGGATAATATGTATCCAACATGTTTGTCTTCAAAATGTCGGTACTGTTTGGCTCCTTTTCCGCCAAATACTCAATTTCCCGCACAGGTTTGAGAACTCGATTACGCGTTGCAGCAAGACCAAGACTCGCCCAAACGATACTCCTGGACTTGGCATAGAGACTTGCTGAAGACAACCGGTCAGAACATTCGTACGCTCCGATTTCTCGATGCGACAACATCTTCAGACTGAAACTGTACAACTTCTTGCTGAGGCTCTTTTCATGGGAAATGTCCTCCCACATATCCTTCAATTCTGTCTTCTCTTTTTTGGTGATGGAAGACGTCACATACCGAGCCACAGCCATACAGTTATCAGCCACAAACTGTATATCCATGTTAGCATTCCACATGGACAAAATCACCGGGTTGTAGTCGTTGATGTACTTGGACTCTTCGTTCCTCTTCAAATTGTAAGTGTTTTTAGGTGATTTCTTCATGACATTGTGTCGCAGCGAAGACATCAAACTGTTTACTCTTCCTTTATAAATCACCGGTCGTGGAAAGCCGAAACGACATTTAGTGTAGAACTTGTCCTTGTTTCGGAATTTACGACGGCAGTACTTTCCACATCGATGGCTTTGGAAACGCAGAACTTTTTCTCTTAGGCTTTTCTTCTCCTTTGCGTTTGGAACAGCACACGTAGAATACTGTTGGATGAAACTCATCACTGAGTCTTCTGGATCCGTTCCAAATTTAGGTGCATCCTTGATCCACAGCAACATATGTATATGAGGAGCACCTCTTGCTTGGTACTCTTTTCTCCAGAAGAAATCCAACACCTCTCCAAGAGGTGGATTCTTCTTATTCATGATGAAAGACATCATAGCTTCAAATCTATGATTGAAGTACCTACATACATTGACTGGATCCAAAGAGCACAGTTCTCCGGGTGTCTTGAATTCGATGTTATCTACGTTAGCATTTGCCTCTCGTAGAAATTCAAGTAAGTCTTCCCAGCCATACTCGGCACAGCTCAGAGTGAGGAACCATGTGGGAGTACCTAAGTTCCTCAGCATACATTTTAAATCACCATGACGACGGTACCAGTACTCATTAGTACCACGCTGACACGCCATGAGATTAATCAGGTGAGAATCCAAAATACTATCTTGGACATTGACTTTATCCATAAAGTCACTTGCCGAGATGTTTTGCATGTGTATACCACTTTTCAAGATGTGGTTCACTGCATATGACAGTCCAGACAGATCGCTTTCAAACAGGAGATGAAACAAATAAGGAATGCATTGTCGAAACCTAGCATCTCCTGCATACAATCGCAAAGTCCGGTATTCAGAAGCAGGAATTTGATGAGGTCGCTCATCATATCTTCCTCCCTGACCTGTTGGAAAAAGCTGTGGGAAACACCGAGCTTCCAAACTTTCCTCCCAAACACTAATGGGACTCCCTTTGGCTTGTTTCATTTGAAACAACTCAATAGCATTCCCCATGACTTCCTTGGAATGCAAAGGATGAACACTATAATGTTCATATATTTCTTCACTAGTAGAGGGTTCTACTTTCTCAATTTGACCAGCACACAAATCGCTATCCTCTTCCTCACTTACTTCCTCTTCTGCAACATATACATTCTTATAGTATTTATTATTTTTTTTCAAATACAATGTTGCCTTTTTAACTTTCCTAACATCTACTAAATCTTGCCATATTTTCTTATTCTTTGTCGGAACCCCATTAACTAAGATAACCAGAGGTTCCTCTTCCACTTTTTCTACTCCAATTGTGTTAATGTTTTTCTTCAAATCTAGAGGCAAATAAACAACTCTTCCCTTTAATCCTCTCTGTAAATCTGATGGAGGCAATTTCCCTGTCTTTGGCTCCATTCTTACAATAGCCTGAAAGGGATGGATACTTTGAATCAAAATAGATTCATAAGTATTTAAATCCTTCAATTCAGAAGGAATCTCAACCAATACCAGATTATTATGAACTGCTCTAGCAGGCATCTGGTTTTGATTTAATTTGCAAGAACAATAAGTACACACACGTTGATCCAATCCCAAATCAAAACAATTTTCTACCATCAAGTATGTTGCAAAATCCTTCCATTCACTATTATTTTCCCTTTCACTTTTTGCATATAAATCCACTAACTTAGTCTGATTCTTATAATAAGTGCGTCGACAACACACACAAGTGAAATTCGGCCTCTCACTTGATTTCACCTCAAACGTCGCAATTTCCCTCTGGAAATTATCTGTACTGGAAACCTGTACACTATCTTCCACAAGACCCTCTTCTTCTTGCTCAATTTCAACATTCTCCTCTTTACTTCCAAAGTAACAAAACTCAATTTCTTCACATATATTCTTCACATCTATTTCAGAACCATGCAAAAGAGCAGCGCATAATTGTTTAAGCATAATTGCTGGACTCTTAGCATAATACAACATTCTAACTAATTTCCTCACTTTGTTATGATGCACTGCTAGCATCCTGAAATGATGAAAAACACTCTGGCATACTCTCCTGGAAAGACAAGCCAGTGAATGTCCATGCAAACTTGTCACTTCTCTTACTCTGCAAGGATCTAATTCTTGCAACAACATCATTTTCTGCTTCAAACTTTTCTTATTAAATGACCGTACAAAATCACAAAGCAAATTGATGGAATCCTGTCGCACACTGCAAATACTACTACACTTCCAGGTGTACACAGGACCCTTAGCACGTCTTCCTAAAAAATCATTACCTAACACCTCTTCTGCCTCTGTTGTCACAAGTTTTTCTTTTTCAACTGGACAACCATCTTTCACTTCATAAGCACGACCACTGGTGTCAACTGCATGCACCAAATCATTATCCTGGAAATAACTCTCCTCATTAAAAAATGCCTCACAGCTTGAACTATGCATCCATTCTCCAGAAAAAACTTCACAAAAATTACTATGATTAACTATTCTCTTCCATCTACTATTTCTTTTGAAATCAAAAATTGCCTTGTTTAGCTTCCTAATTCTATTGATTATCAAAATAAATAACTTACGTTTAATTTCAAATGCCTGATCAATAACTTTCTCAACTTTTTTTTTTTTTTTATAAAAAACTAGTTTATGTTGACCTTTCTTAATATTTTTTAACAAATTGCCAATTATCCTGTTCCGGAACATTCGTTTACGAATCTCCCTAAACTGTTGTTTCCTTCTACTATCATGCACAGAGTTATCTCTTGCTCTAGCAGTAACATTTTTCATTGGCCTTTCTTTTCCATTTGATTTCCTTCTCGTTTTATGGACTGAAACATTTTCTGTAGTAATATTTTTTTTATTACACATATTTCTTATAAAGTGTTTTGTGCTCTTACCCGGTGCTTTCTTCGTGACTTGACAAATCTTTTTGTTAGAGGACTGCTGCGTATTATTTTTCACCTGCTGTCTTTGACGTTTTGCAGCCTTTCTCTGTCTTTCTATTGTAGGCATGGTGAAATCTTGAAATGATCTGCAGTTGAATCTGTGGAAAAATATAATAAATAATGTTATTAACCATTATTACCAAACAGTAAATCAGTAACAGTGATAAAAAACTTAACACACTACTTGACATTTTAATTAGAAGATTTTTTAGTCGTTGGCAAATTTACAATACAGAAATACCAGAAAAGAAATGACATTTATATTTATGTTACCTATGCTATTTTATATGTGAATCTGATCTAATTTTATGAGCATATTTTAATATTTTATTGAAGACACTACACATAACCTGCTTTTGAATGTGTCTTTATTTTTAAATTAAACGGTTTACCTTTTTACTTTTTATTAATTATAAATTTTAAAAATAAATGTTTATATTTCCAAAGGCTCAAGCAGGTCAGCTTCCCATCCTATATCATATAATTCGGACAAATCTGCATCCTCATCACGCTCTTCTTCATCCTCATGATTTAAATCATCCAATGGATCAACATCCACTGATGTTTCAATTACAAGTTCAATGATGAGGTCAAAATCAACTGATTGCAGATTGTCGCTCATGTTGAGGTTGTCTTTATCTTTAAAGAAAGATAACAACAATGAGATGTTGCAGAGTAAGAGACAAATCTCACAGATTATAATAGTAAAATTGTTTAACAAGAGTAACATTTTGCAGCTATTATTTAGCCATGTCCAGCGATGCTGAGCAGGTGAAGCCTATGTCTAATTTTTCACTGAACAGGACTCATCTGTTCTTAACCTTGGATAAGCCTCACCGACTCTGTGTCCCCTGCACATACTTAAATGTAAAGGGGCAGATTTATGTTAAATGGCACATCCCCAGGCATGCACCAGTTAACGTGCACCACTGCTCTGCCACCCATGGTGTGCCGCATTTACCATCAGATAGGAGAAACCTGTGTCAAAACCCTGCGCCTGCTTGAAGCAGGCATAGGTCTTGACGCAACATTGTGGAGATGGTGCACCCCTGAGCCTTGCTGGAGCTGCATCGCACTTGCGATACAACTCCAGCAATGCGCCACCTTAACGGCACAGATGCGTCAAGCATCTGTGCCGTTTTTGCCCCATGCTGCGCCGCATTGTAAATGCAGCACACCATGGGTGGCGGAACAGCGGCGCAAGATGACTGGCACATCCCTGGTGATGCACCAGTCATCATAAATCTATCCCTAAGCTTCTTATCTTGTTAGAGATGAACTGCCATATGTATCATCAAAATATTTTGCATTTCCTAAATAGCGAATTTTAAGGAATAAATAGCGATTCTTTACCATTCCTAATTTGCGATGAGCAAATTGCTAATTGCAAGTTACCCATTCATTTCCATGGGCTAGGAGGCTCATAGGAATGAAGGTTTAATTTGCGATTAGCAATTTGCTCATCACAAATTAGGAATTTGTCCAAGGGTGCAGGGGTGTCTCAAGAACACCCTGCTGCACCCCTGAAAAAGAAATTTGGGGGCATATGGCACACATACATGCCCTAAGGGCATGTGTTGGCGTCATATGGGACCTTTTGTTTTTTTAAAAAAAAGCTTTTTGAAAAGAATTCACAAATTACCACCAATTTACCACAATAGTTTCCAAATCCTTAATGTCATTTTTTACATATTTTTTGTTTGATACATTGCATTTAAGTAGTCACAAAATTTGCAAATCCTTCAGTGCAATTGCAAAATAAGGAATAACAAATTTTGCTACTCCTTATTTTGAATCAAACTTGTTTGATACATACCATTTGTCTAATTAACATTCGCAAAGGCCAAAATTCGTAGAATTTTGATCTTTGCGAATGCTAATTAGCTTGATACATCTGGCCCCAAGTGAGGCCTGTCTTACGACATGGTGCATCTTTTGCATCACTGCTGCATCGGTTTCATGTGGTACGTTTTTTTTACACCATGACATATCTGCCTAAATGCATCAATTTGTAATGTTGTCGCCTCATAGCAAATCTTTTGCACCACCGCTGCATCATAAAAGTGACGCACAGTGGCACAAAAGAGGCATACACCTATCATAAATCTGTCCCTAGCATTTTAAATGATTAATCCAGGATGACGATAAAGTGTGGCCTATCCAGAGGTTTGTTTAAGGTGAGGCCTACTCAGGATTGCAGATTAAAGTTACGCTTGATGAAGAATACAGAGGAGATAATACATGTAAAGGCCTACCAATGAAGTAAGTAATGTGCACTTTATTGCGCCAGTCATCATAAATGTATCCCTAAGCTTCTTATCTTGTTACAGATCAACCACCATATCTACCATCAAACTATTTTGCATTTCCTAAATAGCAAATTTTAAGGAATAAATAGGAATTCTTTACTATTCCTAATTTGCAATGAGCAAATTGCTAATTGCAAATTACCCATTCATTTCCATGGGCTAGGAGGCTCATAGGAATGAAGGTTGCAATTTGCGATTAGCAATTAGCTCATCACAAAATAGGAATTTTTTCAAGCGTGCAGGGGTGTCTCAAGAACACCCTGCTGCACCCCTGAAAAATAAATTTGGGGGCATATGGCACACCAACATGCCCTAAGGGCATGTATGGGCGTCATATGGGACCTTTTGTTTTTTGGAAAAAAATGCTTTCTGAAAAGAATTCGCAAATTACCACAAACTAGAAGTTGGTGGTAGTTTCCAAATCCTTAATATCATTTTTTACATATTTTTTGTTTGATACATTGCATTTAAGGAATCGCACATTTTGAATTAAGGACATTTTAAGTCATTTCCACATGTGCAGTGTTTTCAAATTATGATTTGAAAATCGTTTTTGGGGAAAAGTAATGGTTTGCAAATTTATGACAAGGACATAATGGTGTATGCTTCTCTATAAGGCATTTCAGTGTCTCTGATGTCATTTTTCCCATATTACATTATAAGACCTTTCCCCATGGAGCACATTCCTTGTAAATATGCTCCCACCTGTGCATGGCGAATTTAGATTTTGACTGTTTGAGTCACATAGCCATGTTAAAAGTGACCCAAAAAAATTGCAAACGTTTTAAAAAAACACATTCATGTGTCTTAAGGACATTTTAAGTCATTTCCCCATGGACAATGTTTTCTAAGTGGCGCAAAAGAGGCATACACCTATCATAAATCTGTCCCTAGCATTTTAAATGATTAAATCAAGATAACAATAAGATGTGGCCTATCCAGAGGTTTGTTTAAAGTGAGGCCTACTCAGGATTGCAGATTAAAGTTACGCTTGATGAAGAATACAGAGGAGATAATACATGTAAAGCTCTACCAATGAAGTAAGTGATTTCTACTTCATTGCGCCAGTCATCATAAATGTATGCCTAAGCTTCTTATCTTGTTAGACATCAACCGCCATATGTATCATATAACTATATTGCATTTCCAAAAAAGCGAATTTTAAGGAATAAATAGCGATTCTTTACCATTCCAAATTTGCGATGAGAAAATTGCTAATTGCAAATTACCCATTCATTTCCATGGGCTAGGAGGCTCATATAAATGAAGGTGCAATTTGCGATTAACAATGTGCTCATCACAAATTAGGAATTTTTCCAAAGCTGCAGGGGTGTCTCAATAACACCCTGCTGCACCCCTGAAAAAGAAATTTGGGGGCATATGGCGCACATAAATTTTAACAACATTCCTTTACCTCAAAAACGATTTTCAAATCATAATTTCAAAACACTACACATGGGAAAATTACTTAAAATGTCCTTAAGACACATAAAAGCGTTTTTTGATTGCCTTTCCTGCATGGTTGGGTCACTTTTAACATGGCTATGTAACACAAACATTAAAAATCTAAATTTTCCATGCACATGTGGGAGCATATTTACAAGCAATTTGCGCCACAGAGAAAGGTCTTACACTAAAATGAGAAAAATAACATCAGGGACAGTCAATTGCCTTATAAAGAAGCATACACCATTATGTCCTTGTCATGAATTTAAAAACAATTCCTTTACCCCAAAAACGATTTTCAAATCATAATTTCAAAACACTGCACATGGGAAAATGACTTAAAATGTCATTAAGACACATGAAAGCGTTTTTTGATTGCCTTTCCAGCATGGTTGGGTCACTTTTAACATGGCTATGTAACACAAACATTTAAAATTTAAAATTACCATGCACAGGTGGGAGCATATTTACAAGCAATTTGCGCCACAGAGAAAAGTCTTACATTAAAATGGGAAAAATAACATCAGGGACAGTCAATTGCCTTATAAAGAAGCATACACCATTATGTCCTTGTCATAAATTTAAAAACAATTCCTTTACCTCAAAAACGATTTTCAATTCATAATTTCAAAACACTGCACATGGGAAAATTACTTAAAATGTCCTTAAGACACATAAAAGCGTTTTTTGATTGCCTTTCCTGCATGGTTGGGTCACTTTTAACATGGCTATGTAACACAAACATTCAAAATCTAAATTTTCCATGCACAGGTGGGAGCATATTTACAAGCAATTTGCGCCACATAATTCATAATTTTCTCCTTAAAGCACACTATTCTCTATCTAAGTTAAAGAAATATTTTCTCACCTTAGCAAATACTTTGAGTTTGAAAACAGTCTCAGAAACACACCAATTTGTCTTCAGCAGAGCAAAAGGTATGCACTCCAGAGTCTGCAGCTATCAAAAGCACAGAAATGCTGTAATTCTTCACACATATTTCTCATGTCACCCAATCAAAACTCTTCCCTCACTTTTTTTCAAATGAAAACCCTTCCCCCCTCTGCCCTTTCTGTCTTTTCTGCATGGCAACCACCTCATTGGAAGACTTCTGGTGTTTGCAAGTTCACACAACTTTGTTGCAATTGAACTCTGAACTCTCAGTGCACCTGCATATCCAGTGCATTCTTTCATTTAATGATTTTTTATTGACCATTCAAAATACATCTTTCAAAGAACACATCCGTGCACCCTAACTTTCTGTTTTCAGCAATCAAAATCCACCAATCACTGTTACTGCTTCATGAACACAGAAACTCCACAGTTTTTTTCATTTTAAACTCTCATTTTTTCAACTGCCATTTCATTGCCACACTTCATCTGACTGCAGGAGAACCTTCTCTCACCATGTTTTCTGTCTGGATTGTTGGACATAGTTATATTCACTGGGCTCAAAGGTACGTTGAAAACAGGAAATTACCTAACCTCAATTTACAAGATGTGGAAATTAAGTGGTTTGGCCACAGAGGATTAAAATGTCACCAATTGATACCATTGGTGAAAACCTTTATGCATTTGCCCAAACCTGACCTGTTAATTGTGCACTGTGGAGGTAATGACTTGGGCACTTTGACTGGTGTAGGTCTGGAAATGCTTTTAAAGGACACCTTTGAGCAATTAATGGCACTTTTTCCTCAGACTGCCTTGGTATATTCAAATATATGCCAAAGACAGAAATGGAGGTGGTCAAACCAATTTTGTCCACAAATTGAGAAGTCGAGGAAGCATGTAAACAAATCTGTTTCAGCTTACATGAGAGACCATGGAATGGGCTCCCTGTACAACAATAACTTGCGATACTACATGCAAGATATCTACAGAGGAGATGGAGTTCACTTCTCAGATGAGGGCAACAGAGTTTTCACTCTGAATTTAAGAATGTGCATTGGTACCTACTCATAAGTACCTAAATGTACCATAAACCCAAAAGCTCTTCTCAGAGCTACCCTACATCTAATCACTCACAATTATTATTTTACTCTAACATTTTCACTAATTTTCAACAAAGTACGCTCCCCGGGGCGCTACCCGGTACGCGAACCGGGAGCTAACCTCGCGAAATTTTTTAAAAAAATGTTTTTTTTTCGCACATATGGGCCTCCTCAGCCACCCTCACAAAACCTAGGGGGTCAAGATAAGTCTACCGTGCCCCCTTCTACCCATTCTGAACATTATTTGCCCTCCATCTTGTATCTAAATTCGACCGAAACACAAAATGGTGGACTCCCGGAACGCTTAAGGTTCGCGAACCGGGGCGCTCAACGGTTCGCGTACCGGGTCGCTCCCTGGGAAGCGCACCATCAAAAAAGGTGGGAAAGTAGTTCACAGAAAAGCCACTGGAGACAATTTCACCAAATATAGATTAGCTCATACTACATACCAATCCCTACCATTTTCACAAATTTGATTGGAATTCCATTTAGTCATTTAGCCTGTAGACCTCTCTAAATACCCTGAGGTAAATTACTTCACAAAACACATCTGAAGTGTTGGAATTGACAACCAATGAAAATGTTACTTTCATTTTCTATTTTTTTTACCTGACATTTCATTGGTTATATACCTGAATATATATAAAGGAAGAGAAGAAAACACAGCCATTTTGACTACTACTTCTTGCTGTACATTTCAATAGTATTTTCACTAATTCCTTCAACTTCTTTCTAAAGGTAAGTTTTTATTTTTAAAACTGAAGTATATTGTGCACTATAAGTTAATATGGTAAACTTTTTCTGATAGATATATACTATCCCTCTGTAGTAGTTATAGATTTAAAGAGACTTCTCTGTTATAGTTAAGGATGGAGTTAGGCTTCTCTTGTATAATTATGAATTTACTTACGTTAAATCACATACACATTTTTATATTCCTACTTCCACTCTGATACTATACACTGCCCAAAGATAAATTCACTGATAAAAAATGCCTATCTAAAATTATTCCCAACATTGCCCTATCTCTACTAATATATATTTTTTTAATTCAAATTTCAGGCAAAATGGAAGGCGAAAACCAAGTTTCTTTTGAAATGGACCTGCAAGACAGCAGCCAAGAATTGATTGATACAATTGATCAAATTGACATTGAATTTTTCGATGAAACTTGGGACAATGAACTACTGCAATGTGTACAAGCAGTAGATAACCTCCTTGCAAATGAGGACATTGTACACCCTCAGAGACTACAATGTATATTCCATGATAATTATGAAATTTCTGACAATGAAATGTTAGAAAGTTTAATAAATTATGAAACACAATCACATTAAAAAAAAATGCTTAAAAAATAAAGAAAATAAAAAATAATCAACAAAAACAACAATCAATTAACATACAGCATTTGAAAAGTCTATCATTCATTTTTCATTGCAGTACGCTGCCCAGAACGCTTCCCGGTTCGCGGACCGGGCGCTCCCCACGCAAAAAAAAATAATTTTTTTTTTGTTTTTTTAGCCCCGCGGGGCCCTTTTAAAACCTCCACATTAAACCTAGGGGGTCAGGGAGGATCTAGTATGCCCCCTTATGGTCATTTTCGCCTTTGTTTTGGCCTCCTCTTGTCTCTCAATCCTACCGAGAGACAAGATGGCGGCCGCTCCGGACTGTTTAGAATGTTGACAGACACCGGAGAGCCAATCAGCTTCGCTACGCAAAGTTCCGTTACGCGTCAGGTACGCGGACCGGAGCGCTGCCCGGAGCGCGCTTACAGATATATATCTTTTTTTAAACATTAATTTCTCAAAATCCACTGGAGCACATATATTGAGACCTAGAAAAGGCACATCGGGCTACCAGTCCCTACAATTTTGCCAAGTTTCGTGCAAATCCATTCAGCCGTTCGGGCTAAAAGTGAGGCCAACCGCCCTATGGAAAACTCAATGTTAAAAACACGTTTTGGGACCCCCCTTTTTTCTCGGCCCCCCCTGGACGAACCCCCCCCAAATTTTCAGGGGCTGCTCAGAAACAAAATGTTCCATTTTCCAGAAAATTTCAGCCAATTCCGTCCTCAAACGCCAAAGTTATTTGACATAGAATTTTCAAAAATCCCATAGGGAAAAAATCCTAACTATATATACCTACTGGCGACCGCCAGTAGGTAATATATATATAATAGCTCCCCTGACAAAGTCAGAAAGACCCAGCACTCGCAGTGAGTAAAACCACTTGGTTTATTGGACACACAGAAAGGAAAAATGCGTATCGGCTCTTGCCTTCGTCAGTTTCAAACTGGCGACGGTGAGGTAGACGTAAATAGTGGCAAACTAGAAACATAAAAGTAGGACTACAAGTCCAAAATCATAAGCGCCATCTTAAAGCAGTAAAGAAAACATAATGTTAACACAAATCAAATCTTCACATTATATGACACTGTCCTGATTAGTAGATCATTTGTTAAGATCTACTCGAGTTTATGTAGCCCTGGATGGGCATAAATAACATTTCAAGTTATTGAATTCATTAACAGTAAATCACGACAGTTGTGTACCGATTTCATATTCATAATCCAATAGAGGAAGAACGTATTCTACTTATAGTTCACGAATTCAGATTACCTGATAATAGGTGATTATTATACTAACAGTTTTTCGGTCATTGTTCATTAAATCATATATATATATATAAATAAAATCAACGAGAACTATGTTATAATTACATAGAATATTTTAACAGTGTCAGTGAGGACCAGATACACATGGTTGGTTAAAGGTTATTAATTATATTTTCTTTCAAATAGAACGGCATTTCGTCTCAATTATAATTAAATTTTCATAGTGTAAATATCCAAATTTTCAATCAAGATGTTTATATCTATAAATTGTAAATCAGTATGATCCATTTGTCAAGTAGCAATGAGCTTGTTCAGGCAATGTTCACGACATACAGTATTTCCTCTATTTTCATGCAGTCAGTAGGCGCCGTGTCACATGGTCAATCTATTGCTTTGTTTAAACGTCACTTCCTTGTGATGCATTCATGTGCTCAAGGACACCCCATTGGCCGAAAAGGATCATGTTCGCGATTTGCACTACTGAAATGGAATAATAAAAACGCTACTGCGGCTGGCAGTATCAGCAAAGAACAAGTTGTCCGTCTCGCTTTCAGGTGCCTGGAAGCACCTTGAGTGTTAATTGGAGAGAATATTATATATATATATATATATATATTACCTACTGGCGGTCGCCAGTAGGTATATATAGTTTGGATTTTTTCCCTATGGGATTTTTGAAAATTCTATGTCTAATAACTTTGGCGTTTGTGGACAGAATTGGCTGAAATTTTCTGGAAAATGGAACATTTTGTTTCTGAGCAGCCCTTGGAAATTTGGGGGGGTTTCGTCAAGGGGGGGCCGAGAAAAAAGGGGGGTCCCAAAACGTGTTTTTAACATTGAGTTTTCCATAGGGCGGTTGGCCTCACTTTTAGCCCGAACGGCTGAATGGATTTCCATGAAACTTGGCAAAATTGTAGGGACTGGTAGCCCGATGTGCCTTTTCTAGGTCTCAATATATGTGCTCCAGTGGATTTTGAGAAATTAACGTTTAAAAAAAGATATATATCTGTAAGCGCGCTCCGGGCAGCGCTCCGGTCCGCGGACCTTAAGCGTACCGGAACTTCGCGTAGCTAAGCTGATTGGCTCTCCGGTGTCTGTCAACATTCTAAACAGTCCGGAGCGGCCGCCATCTTGTCTCTCGGTAGGATTGAGAGACAAGAGGAGGCCAAAACAAAGGCGAAAATGACCATAAGGGGGCATACTAGATCCTCCCTGACCCCCTAGGTTTAATGTGGAGGTTTTAAAAGGGCCCCGCGGGGCAAAAAAAACAAAAAAAAAAATTATTTTTTTTTTGCGTGGGGAGCGCCCGGTCCGCGAACCGGGAAGCGTTCTGGGCAGCGTACTGCAATGAAAAATGAATGATAGACTTTTCAAATGCTGTATGTTAATTGATTGTTGTTTTTGTTGATTATTTTTTATTTTCTTTATTTTTTAAGCATTTTTTTAATGTGATTGGGTTTCATAATTTATTAAACTTTCTAACATTTCATTGTCAGAAATTTCATAATTATCATGGAATATACATTGTAGTCTCTGAGGGTGTAAAATGTCCTCATTTGCAAGGAGGTTATCTACTGCTTGTACACATTGCAGTAGTTCATTGTCCCAAGTTTCATCGAAAAATTCAATGTCAATTTGATCAATTGTATCAATCAATTCTTGGCTGCTCTCTTGCAGGTCCATTTCAAAAGAAACTTGGTTTTCGCCTTCCATTTTGCCTGAAATTTGAATTAAAAAAATATATATTAGTAGAGATAGGGCAATGTTGGGAATAATTTTAGATAGGCATTTTTTATCAGTGAATTTATCTTTGGGCAGTGTATAGTATCAGAGTGGAAGTAGGAATATAAAAATGTGTATGTGATTTAACGTAAGTAAATTCATAATTATACAAGAGAAGCCTAACTCCATCCATAACTATAACAGAGAAGATTCTCTAAATCTATAACTACTACAGAGGGATAGTATATATCTATCAGAAAAAAGTTTACCATATTAACTTATAGTGCACAATATACTTCAGTTTTAAAAATAAAAACTTACCTTTAGAAAGAAGTTGAAGGAATTAGTGAAAATACTATTGAAATGTACAGCAAGAAGTAGTAGTCAAAATGGCTGTGTTTTCTTCTCTTCCTTTATATATATTCAGGTAAATAACCAATGAAATGTCAGGTTAAGAAAATAGAAAATGAAAGTAACATTTTCATTGGTTGTCAATTCCAACACTTCAGATGTGTTTTGTGAAGTAATTTACCTCAGGGTATTTAGAGAGGTCTACAGGCTAAATGACTAAATGGAATTCCAATCAAATTTGTGAAAATGGTAGGGATTGGTATGTAGTATGAGCTAATCTATATTTGGTGAAATTGTCTCCAGTGGCTTTTCTGTGAACTACTTTCCCACCTTTTTTGATGGTGCGCTTCCCAGGGAGCGACCCGGTACGCGAACCGTTGAGCGCCCCGGTTCGCGAACCTTAAGCGTAACGGGAGTCCACCATTTTGTGTTTCGGTCGATTTAAGATACAAGATGGAGGGCAAATAATGTTCAGAATGGGTAGAAGGGGGCACGGTAGACTTATCTTGACACCCTAGGTTTTGTGAGGGTGGCTGAGGAGGCTTATATGTGCGGAAAAAAAACATTTTTTTTAAAAATTTCGCGAGGTTAGCTCCCGGTTCGCGTACCGGGTAGCGCCCCAGGGAGCGTATTTTGTTGGAAATTAGTGAAAAATGTTAGAGTAAAATAATAATTGTGAGTGATCAGATGTAGGGTAGCTCTGAGAAGAGCTTTTGGGTTTATGGTACATTTAGGTACTTATAAGTAGGTACCAATGCACATTCTTAAATTCAGAGTGAAAACTCTGTTGCCCTCATCTGAGAAGTGAACTCCATCTCCTCTGTAGATATCTTGCATGTAGTAACGCAAGTTATTGTTGTACAGGGAGCCCATTCCATGGTCTCTCATGTAAGCTGAAACAGATTTGTTTACATGCTTCCTCGACTTCTCAATTTGTGGACAAAATTGGTTTGACCACCTCCATTTCTGTCTTTGGCATATATTTGAATATACCAAGGCAGTCTGAGGAAAAAGTGCCATTAATTGCTCAAAGGTGTCCTTTAAAAGCATTTCCAGACCTACACCAGTCAAAGTGCCCAAGTCATTACCTCCACAGTGCACAATTAACAGGTCAGGTTTGGGCAAATGCATAAAGGTTTTCACCAATGGTATCAATTGGTGACATTTTAATCCTCTGTGGCCAAACCACTTAATTTCCACATCTTGTAAATTGAGGTTAGGTAAATTCCTGTTTTCAACGTACCTTTGAGCCCAGTGAATATAACTATGTCCAACAATCCAGACAGAAAACATGGTGAGAGAAGGTTCTCCTGCAGTCAGATGAAGTGTGGCAATGAAATGGCAGTTGAAAAAATGAGAGTTTAAAATGAAAAAAACTGTGGAGTTTCTGTGTTCATGAAGCAGTAACAGTGATTGGTGGATTTTGATTGCTGAAAACAGAAAGTTAGGGTGCACGGATGTGTTCTTTAAAAGATGTATTTTGAATGGTCAATAAAAAATCATTAAATGAAAGAATGCACTGGATATGCAGGTGCACTGAGAGTTCAGAGTTCAATTGCAACAAAGTTGTGTGAACTTGCAAACACCAGAAGTCTTCCAAGAGGTGGTTGCCATGCAGAAAAGACAGAAAGGGCAGAGGGGGGAAGGGTTTTCATTTGAAAAAAAGTGAGGGAAGAGTTTTGATTGGGTGACATGAGAAATATGTGTGAAGAATTACAGCATTTCTGTGCTTTTGATAGCTGCAGACTCTGGAGTGCATACCTTTTGCTCTGCTGAAGACAAATTGGTGTGTTTCTGAGACTGTTTTCAAACTCAAAGTATTTGCTAAGGTGAGAAAATATTTCTTTAATTTAGATAGAGAATAGTGTGCTTTAAGGAGAAAATTATGAATTATGTGGCGCAAATTGCTTGTAAATATGCTCCCACCTGTGCATGGAAAATTTAGATTTTGAATGTTTGTGTTACATAGCCATGTTAAAAGTGACCCAACCATGCAGGAAAGGCAATCAAAAAACGCTTTTATGTGTCTTAAGGACATTTTAAGTAATTTTCCCATGTGCAGTGTTTTGAAATTATGATTTGAAAATCGTTTTTGAGGTAAAGGAATTGTTTTTAAATTTATGACAAGGACATAATGGTGTATGCTTCTTTATAAGGCAATTGACTGTCCCTGATGTTATTTTTCCCATTTTAATGTAAGACTTTTCTCTGTGGCGCAAATTGCTTGTAAATATGCTCCCACCTGTGCATGGTAAATTTAAATTTTAAATGTTTGTGTTACATAGCCATGTTAAAAGTGACCCAACCATGCTGGAAAGGCAATCAAAAAACGCTTTCATGTGTCTTAATGACATTTTAAGTCATTTTCCCATGTGCAGTGTTTTGAAATTATGATTTGAAAATCGTTTTTGGGGTAAAGGAATTGTTTTTAAATTCATGACAAGGACATAATGGTGTATGCTTCTTTATAAGGCAATTGACTGTCCCTGATGTTATTTTTCTCATTTTAGTGTAAGACCTTTCTCTGTGGCGCAAATTGCTTGTAAATATGCTCCCACATGTGCATGGAAAATTTAGATTTTGAATGTTTGTGTTACATATACATGTTAAAAGTGACCCAACCATGCAGGAAAGGCAATCAAAAAACGCTTTTATGTGTCTTAAGGACATTTTAAGTCATTTTCCCATGTGTAGTGTTTTGAAATTATGATTTGAAAATCGTTTTTGAGGTAAAGGAATGTTGTTAAAATTTATGTGCGCCATATGCCCCCAAATTTCTTTTTCAGGGGTGCAGCAGGGTGTTATTGAGACACCCCTGCAGCTTTGGAAAAATTCCTAATTTGTGATGAGCACATTGTTAATCGCAAATTGCACCTTCATTTATATGAGCCTCCTAGCCCATGGAAATGAATGGGTAATTTGCAATTAGCAATTTTCTCATCGCAAATTTGGAATGGTAAAGAATCGCTATTTATTCCTTAAAATTCGCTTTTTTGGAAATGCAATATAGTTATATGATACATATGGCGGTTGATGTCTAACAAGATAAGAATCTTAGGCATACATTTATGATGACTGGCGCAATGAAGTAGAAATCACTTACTTCATTGGTAGAGCTTTACATGTATTATCTCCTCTGTATTCTTCATCAAGCGTAACTTTAATCTGCAATCCTGAGTAGGCCTCACTTTAAACAAACCTCTGGATAGGCCACATCTTATTGTTATCTTGATTTAATCATTTAAAATGCTAGGGACAGATTTATGATAGGTGTATGCCTCTTTTGCGCCACTTAGAAAACATTGTCCATGGGGAAATGACTTAAAATGTCCTTAAGACACATGAATGTGTTTTTTTAAAACGTTTGCAATTGTTTTGGGTCACTTTTAACATGGCTATGTGACTCAAACAGTCAAAATCTAAATTCGCCATGCACAGGTGGGAGCATATTTACAAGGAATGTGCTCCATGGGGAAAGGTCTTATAATGTAATATGGGAAAAATGACATCAGAGACACTGAAATGCCTTATAGAGAAGCATACACCATTATGTCCTTGTCATAAATTTGCAAACCATTACTTTTCCCCAAAAACGATTTTCAAATCATAATTTGAAAACACTGCACATGTGGAAATGACTTAAAATGTCCTTAATTCAAAATGTGCGATTCCTTAAATGCAATGTATCAAACAAAAAATATGTAAAAAATGATATTAAGGATTTGGAAACTACCACCAACTTCTAGTTTGTGATAATTTGCGAATTCTTTTCAAAAAGCATTTTTTTCCAAAAAACAAAAGGTCCCATATGACGCCCATACATGCCCTTAGGGCATGTAGGTGTGCCATATGCCCCCAAATTTCTTTTTCAGGGGTGCAGCAGGGTGTTCTTGAGATACCCTTGCACGCTTGAAAAAATTCCTATTTTGTGATGAGCTAATTGCTAATCGCAAATTGCAACCTTCATTCCTATGAGCCTCCTAGCCCATGGAAATGAATGGGTAATTTGCAATTAGCAATTTGCTCATTGCAAATTAGGAATAGTAAAGAATTGCTATTTATTCCTTAAAATTTGCTATTTAGGAAATGCAAAATAGTTTGATGACTGGCGCAATAAAGTGGACATTACTTACTTCATTGGTAGGCCTTTACATGTATTATCTCCTCTGTATTCTTCATCAAGCGTAACTTTAATCTGCAATCCTGAGTAGGCCTCAACTTAAACAAACTTTTGGATAGGCCACACCTTATTGTCATCCTGGATTAATCATTTAACATGGTAGGGACAGATTTATGATAGGTGTATGCCTCTTTTGTGCCACTGTGCGTCACTTTTATGATGCAACGGCGGTGCTAATTTGCAATTAGCAATTTGCTCATTGCAAATTATGAATGGTAAAGAATTGCTATTTATTCCTTAAAATTTGCTATTTAGGAAATGCAAAATAGTTTGATGGTAGATATGGTGGTTGATCTGTAACAAGATAAGAAGCTTAGGGATACATTTATGATGACTGGCGCAATAAAGTGCACATTACTTACTTCATTGGTAGGCCTTTACATGTATTATCTCCTCTGTATTCTTCATCAAGCGTAACTTTAATCTGCAATCCTGAGTAGGCCTCACCTTAAACAAACCTCTGGATAGGCCACACTTTATCGTCATCCTGGATTAATCATTTAAAATGCTAGGGACAGATTTATGATAGGTGTATGCCTCTTTTGTGCCACTGTGCGTCACTTTTATGATGCAGCGGTGGTGCAAAAGATTTGCTATGAGGCGACAACATTACAAATTGATGCATTTAGGCAGATATGTCATGGTGTAAAAAAAACGTACCACATGAAACCGATGCAGCAGTGATGCAAAAGATGCACCATGTCGTAAGACAGGCCTCACTTGGGGCCATATGTATCAAGCTAATTAGCATTCGCAAAGATCAAAATTCTACGAATTTTGGCCTTTGCGAATGTTAATTAGACAAATGGTATGTATCAAACAAGTTTGATGCAAAATAAGGAGTAGCAAAATTTGCTATTCCTTATTTTGCAATTGCACTGAAGGATTTGCAAATTTTGTGACTACTTAAATGCAATGTATCAAACAAAAAATATGTAAAAAATGACATTAAGGATTTGGAAACTATTGTGGTAAATTGGTGGTAATTTGTGAATTCTTTTCAAAAAGCTTTTTTTTTTTAAAAACAAAAGGTCCCATATGACGCCAACACATGCCCTTAGGGCATGTATGTGTGCCATATGCCCCCAAATTTCTTTTTCAGGGGTGCAGCAGGGTGTTCTTGAGACACCCCTGCACCCTTGGAAAAATTCCTAATTTGTGATGAGCAAATTGCTAATCGCAAATTAAACCTTCATTCCTATGAGCCTCCTAGCCCATGGAAATGAATGGGTAACTTGCAATTAGCAATTTGCTCATCGCAAATTAGGAATGGTAAAGAATCGCTATTTATTCCTTAAAATTCGCTATTTAGGAAATGCAAAATATTTTGATGATACATATGGCAGTTCATCTCTAACAAGATAAGAAGCTTAGGGATAGATTTATGATGACTGGTGCATCACCAGGGATGTGCCAGTCATCTTGCGCCGCTGTTCCGCCACCCATGGTGTGCTGCATTTACAATGCGGCGCAGCATGGGGCAAAAACGGCACAGATGCTTGACGCATCTGTGCCGTTAAGGTGGCGCATTGCTGGAGTTGTATCGCAAGTGCGATGCAGCTCCAGCAAGGCTCAGGGGTGCACCATCTCCACAATGTTGCGTCAAGACCTATGCCTGCTTCAAGCAGGCGCAGGGTTTTGATACAGGTTTCTCCTATCTGATTGTAAATGCGGCACACCATGGGTGGCAGAGCAGTGGTGCACGTTAACTGGTGCATGCCTGGGGATGTGCCATTTAACATAAATCTGCCCCTTTACATTTAAGTATGTGCAGGGGACACAGAGTCGGTGAGGCTTATCAAAGGTTAAGAACAGATGAGTCCTGTTCAGTGAAAAATTAGACATAGGCTTCACCTGCTCAGCATCGCTGGACATGGCTAAATAATAGCTGCAAAATGTTACTCTTGTTAAACAATTTTACTATTATAATCTGTGAGATTTGTCTCTTACTCTGCAACATCTCATTGTTGTTATCTTTCTTTAAAGATAAAGACAACCTCAACATGAGCGACAATCTGCAATCAGTTGATTTTGACCTCATCATTGAACTTGTAATTGAAACATCAGTGGATGTTGATCCATTGGATGATTTAAATCCTGAGGATGAAGAAGAGCGTGATGAGGATGCAGATTTGTCCGAATTATATGATATAGGATGGGAAGCTGACCTGCTTGAGCCTTTGGAACTATAAACATTTATTTTTAAAATTTATAATTAATAAAAAGTAAAAAGGTAAACCGTTTAATTTAAAAATAAAGACACCTTCAAAAGCAGGTTATGTGTAGTGTCTTCAATAAAATATTAAAATATGCTCATAAAATTAGATCAGATTCACATATAAAATAGCATAGGTAACATAAATATAAATGTCATTTCTTTTCTGGTATTTCTGTATTGTAAATTTGCCAACGACTAAAAAATCTTCTAATTAAAATGTCAAGTAGTGTGTTAAGTTTTTTATCACTGTTACTGATTTACTGTTTGGTAATAATGGTTAATAACATTATTTATTATATTTTTCCACAGATTCAACTGCAGATCATTTCAAGATTTCACCATGCCTACAATAGAAAGACAGAGAAAGGCTGCAAAACGTCAAAGACAGCAGGTGAAAAATAATACGCAGCAGTCCTCTAACAAAAAGATTTGTCAAGTCACGAAGAAAGCACCGGGTAAGAGCACAAAACACTTTATAAGAAATATGTGTAATAAAAAAAATATTACTACAGAAAATGTTTCAGTCCATAAAACGAGAAGGAAGTCAAATGGAAAAGAAAGGCCAATGAAAAATGTTACTGCTAGAGCAAGAGATAACTCTGTGCATGATAGTAGAAGGAAACAACAGTTTAGGGAGATTCGTAAACGAATGTTCCGGAACAGGATAATTGGCAATTTGTTAAAAAATATTAAGAAAGGTCAACATAAACTAGTTTTTTATAAGACAAAAAAAAAAGTTGAGAAAGTTATTGATCAGGCATTTGAAATTAAACGTAAGTTATTTATTTTGATAATCAATAGAATTAGGAAGCTAAACAAGGCAATTTTTGATTTCAAAAGAAATAGTAGATGGAAGAGAATAGTTAATCGTAGTAATTTTTGTGAAGTTTTTTCTGGAGAATGGATGCATAGTTCAAGCTGTGAGGCATTTTTTAATGAGGAGAGTTATTTCCAGGATAATGATTTGGTGCATGCAGTTGACACCAGTGGTCGTGCTTATGAAGTGAAAGATGGTTGTCCAGTTGAAAAAGAAAAACTTGTGACAACAGAGGCAGAAGAGGTGTTAGGTAATGAGGTTTTAGGAAGACGTGCTAAGGGTCCTGTGTACACCTGGAAGTGTAGTAGTATTTGCAGTGTGCGACAGGATTCCATCAATTTGCTTTGTGATTTTGTACGGTCATTTAATAAGAAAAGTTTGAAGCAGAAAATGATGTTGTTGCAAGAATTAGATCCTTGCAGAGTAAGAGAAGTGACAGGTTTGCATGGACATTCACTGGCTTGTCTTTCCAGGAGAGTATGCCAGAGTGTTTTTCATCATTTCAGGATGCTAGCAGTGCATCATAACAAAGTGAGGAAATTAGTTAGAATGTTGTATTATGCTAAGAGTCCAGCAATTATGCTTAAACAATTATGCGCTGCTCTTTTGCATGGTTCTGAAATAGATGTGAAGAATATATGTGAAGAAATTGAGTTTTGTTACTTTGGAAGTAAAGAGGAGAATGTTGAAATTGAGCAAGAAGAAGAGGGTCTTGTGGAAGATAGTGTACAGGTTTCCAGTACAGATAATTTCCAGAGGGAAATTGCGACGTTTGAGGTGAAATCAAGTGAGAGGCCGAATTTCACTTGTGTGTGTTGTCGACGCACTTATTATAAGAATCAGACTAAGTTAGTGGATTTATATGCAAAAAGTGAAAGGGAAAATAATAGTGAATGGAAGGATTTTGCAACATACTTGATGGTAGAAAATTGTTTTGATTTGGGATTGGATCAACGTGTGTGTACTTATTGTTCTTGCAAATTAAATCAAAACCAGATGCCTGCTAGAGCAGTTCATAATAATCTGGAATTGGTTGAGATTCCTTCTGAATTGAAGGATTTAAATACTTATGAATCTATTTTGATTCAAAGTATCCATCCCTTTCAGGCTATTGTAAGAATGGAGCCAAAGACAGGGAAATTGCCTCCATCAGATTTACAGAGAGGATTAAAGGGAAGAGTTGTTTATTTGCCTCTAGATTTGAAGAAAAACATTAACACAATTGGAGTAGAAAAAGTGGAAGAGGAACCTCTGGTTATCTTAGTTAATGGGGTTCCGACAAAGAATAAGAAAATATGGCAAGATTTAGTAGATGTTAGGAAAGTTAAAAAGGCAACATTGTATTTGAAAAAAAATAATAAATACTATAAGAATGTATATGTTGCAGAAGAGGAAGTAAGTGAGGAAGAGGATAGCGATTTGTGTGCTGGTCAAATTGAGAAAGTAGAACCCTCTACTAGTGAAGAAATATATGAACATTATAGTGTTCATCCTTTGCATTCCAAGGAAGTCATGGGGAATGCTATTGAGTTGTTTCAAATGAAACAAGCCAAAGGGAGTCCCATTAGTGTTTGGGAGGAAAGTTTGGAAGCTCGGTGTTTCCCACAGCTTTTTCCAACAGGTCAGGGAGGAAGATATGATGAGCGACCTCATCAAATTCCTGCTTCTGAATACCGGACTTTGCGATTGTATGCAGGAGATGCTAGGTTTCGACAATGCATTCCTTATTTGTTTCATCTCCTGTTTGAAAGCGATCTGTCTGGACTGTCATATGCAGTGAACCACATCTTGAAAAGTGGTATACACATGCAAAACATCTCGGCAAGTGACTTTATGGATAAAGTCAATGTCCAAGATAGTATTTTGGATTCTCACCTGATTAATCTCATGGCGTGTCAGCGTGGTACTAATGAGTACTGGTACCGTCGTCATGGTGATTTAAAATGTATGCTGAGGAACTTAGGTACTCCCACATGGTTCCTCACTCTGAGCTGTGCCGAGTATGGCTGGGAAGACTTACTTGAATTTCTACGAGAGGCAAATGCTAACGTAGATAACATCGAATTCAAGACACCCGGAGAACTGTGCTCTTTGGATCCAGTCAATGTATGTAGGTACTTCAATCATAGATTTGAAGCTATGATGTCTTTCATCATGAATAAGAAGAATCCACCTCTTGGAGAGGTGTTGGATTTCTTCTGGAGAAAAGAGTACCAAGCAAGAGGTGCTCCTCATATACATATGTTGCTGTGGATCAAGGATGCACCTAAATTTGGAACGGATCCAGAAGACTCAGTGATGAGTTTCATCCAACAGTATTCTACGTGTGCTGTTCCAAACGCAAAGGAGAAGAAAAACCTAAGAGAAAAAGTTCTGCGTTTCCAAAGCCATCGATGTGGAAAGTACTGCCGTCGTAAATTCCGAAACAAAGACAAGTTCTACACCAAATGTCGTTTCGGCTTTCCACGACCGGTGATTTCTAAAGGAAGAGTAAACAGTTTGATGTCTTCGCTGCGACACAATGTCATGAAGAAATCACCTAAAAACACTTACAATTTGAAGAGGAACGAAGAGTCCAAGTACATCAACGACTACAACCCGGTGATTTTGTCCATGTGGAATGCTAACATGGATATACAGTTTGTGGCTGATAACTGTATGGCTGTGGCTCGGTATGTGACGTCTTACATCACCAAAAAAGAGAAGACAGAATTGAAGGATATGTGGGAGGACATTTCCCATGAAAAGAGCCTCAGCAAGAAGTTGTACAGTTTCAGTCTGAAGATGTTGTCGCATCGAGAAATCGGAGCGTACGAATGTTCTGACCGGTTGTCTTCAGCAAGTCTCTATGCCAAGTCCAGGAGTATCGTTTGGGCGAGTCTTGGTCTTGCAGCAACGCGTAATCGAGTTCTCAAACCTGTGCGGGAAATTGAGTATTTGGCGGAAAAGGAGCCAAACAGTACCAACATTTTGAAGACAAACATGTTGGATACATATTATCCAAATCGAAGCAGTCACCTCGAGAATGTTTGTCTGTATGAGGTTCTGCAAAATTACATATTCAAGAGGAACATCAAAGAAGATACTGAGAAAGGAGTGTATGCTGTAATAGGAAGTGAGGGATGTCTGGTCAAGCAAAGAAAATGCCACTTGGTAAACCATCGAAAATTGAGTGGTGAATCTCCTGAAAAAAAGGAGTTTTTCTATTTAGCACTTTTGCAACTTTTCAAGCCTTGGCGTGCAGAAGAGGAACTGCTTGGAGATTTCCTCTGTTACGAAGACTCTTTCAATGCCGCCAAGGAGACCATAGAATGTCCTGCTTTTCCCAAATATGTAGAAATGTTGAATGCGGAAATTGAGCAGGAAGCAACGATTGCAGCCGAGATTGCCAGAGACAGTTCTCAGGACAGTCAGAGTTCTGCTTCATTGAGTCAGGATCCACTAGGAGGACCTGTTATTGAAAATGAAGCTGCCACTGCTATGAATGAAGTGGAAAGAGCCATGGCACATGCTCAGGAGGATGCGGTTAACTTAGAAGAGTTGGAAAGGCAACTCAACGTTGAGCAGAGGAAAATATATGACGAAGTTACCATGCAAATTGATCATGGATTAAGTCATGACAAGAAAGAGTGCTCATGTACGTCGTTGAAGCCTGTCCGACTGTACGTGAGTGGAGAAGCGGGAACTGGAAAAAGTTTCCTCATTAAAGCAATTTCATGCTATTTGCAGGAAAGGACAGAGTCATCGCTGTCTTGTGTTGTCACCGCTCCAACTGGACTGGCAGCACATAACATTAAAGGGATTACTTTACATCGTTTACTGATGCTGCCAGTGGAGCATGACAACAAATTACAATATCACAAGCTATCTGGAGATGCTTGTTTTGAAGTTTCAAGAATCTTGAGGAAAATGAAAGTTCTTATCATTGACGAAGTAAGCATGGTTTCCAATGTCATGCTTGCCTTTGTGCATTTGAGGATGCAAGAAGTTCTCAAAACAGAGTATGATGTGTTATTTGGTGGCAAACACATCATTGTTTTCGGAGATCTTCTGCAGCTGACACCAGTGAAAGGGCAACCTGTGTTCAAAATGCTCACGCATGAAGATACCAGGAAGTGCCTAGGCAGCATTGGCAACGTCAATATATGGTTAAACTTCAATTATGCTGAACTGCATGAAAATATGCGTCAGGCGAAGGATGAAGTTTACAAGACTATTCTACAAGATGTTAGAATTGGAAAAGTGACCGAGCATGGGAAAGAAGCTTTACATGCACGATTACTGTCAAATTTATATCCAGAACAAGATGTTGTGCCTGAGAATATTTTTCAGAAAATTACTGAGAAGAAATCTGGAATATGTTTGATGCCAACTCTTGCAGAATGTGCCAAATTTAACAACAAAATGTTGCATTTAGAAAAGCAAGAGATTGTGAAACTGGAAGCTATTGATAGAGTAGAGCATATGGGATCAACAATTATTTTGTCTGAGAATCTGAAAACAAAATTGGATTCATTAGAGAAGAGTATATCTAAAACTGCAGGTTTTGAAAAGACTCTGAATGTGTGCTTGAACTGCCGTATAATTTTAAGAAGGAATTTACATGTTGAAAGAGGTCTGGTAAATGGATCAATGGGTAATGTTGTTGATTTTGTGAAATACAGAAATAGAGATGGAATAGAATTTTTAAAAATTAAATTTGATGGCATTGAGGAAGTACAGCTAATTGCTCGTTGTTCTGCTACATTTTTGCTTGTAAAAGACTTATATGTTCGCCGTAAGCAGTTTCCTGTTTGCTTGGCATATGCGGTGACAATTCATAAATCGCAAGGTTTAAGTGTAGACAGTGCATTGGTGAATATTGGCAGTTCTGTGTTCAAGGAGGGTATGGCATATGTGGCATTGTCACGAGTTAGAACTTTATCGGGATTGTACTTGATTGAGTGTGATGTCACAAACATTTGTGCGGATCTAGATTGTGTTAAGGAATACAATAGGTTAAGAAGAGAGTATGCGCCACATTTGCCTCAGTATCCTTTGTTTGAGAAACGTGTGGTAGGCCGGAAACGAAGAAATGAGAACAATACTGGGGAGGTTGTAGCAAAAAGACAAAAAGTCAATGAACCTAAAATTACAAGCAGAAACAAAAAGGATTCTGTTGAAGATGTTGTTGGTTTTCAGTTTGAAAACAGTTCTGGTGTCAACTGCTATGCTAATGTAGTGGTTAATGTTTTATTTTCTCTAAAAAATGTAAAAGAAGAGATTGTGGTCAATTCTGATCAAAGATTTTGCAGTTTGTTAAATTCTGTGTTAGAGAAATGTACCACTGATAGAAGAAACATAGAAAGTGTGTCTGAAATTCGAAATCTGTTAGACAGATGTTCAGGCCAAACACAATTCTCTCAAAATATTCAGCAAGATTGTCAGGAGTTTTTAATGTATATGCTTGATGTATTACATGCTGAAGGTGTAGATGTAGATCAGCTGTTTGGGCTTTCTTATCAATGGCAGCATGACTGCGAGAACTGTATGGTATCAAGTACTACTAGTGTAGACTCAGAAAGATTTATATATTTAACTTTGCCAGACAGTAAATCAGTCTCCTTTAATAAGCTAGTAAAAGCAGCTGATCACAACATGGAGTGTAGCCAATGTAAATCTGAAATGATGTCCACATTATTTATACGAACATATGGCCAGTATGTCATTTTAATGTTCCAACGATGTAGGCCTGATGGAACAAAATTGACAACTTTAATTAAAAATTTTGTAGCTTCGCAGTTGTCAATATCAGGAAGGACTTTTGTAACTGCAGCAATTATATATCATGACGGCCCTTCAATAACATCAGGACATTACACAGCTTATTTAAAGTCTAGAAATGGCTGGTCATTCTGCAATGATTCTGTTTTAATTTTCAAAAAAAATTGCCGTATGGCCTTAAAAACTCTTACCTGGTGTTTTTAAAACCAAAATTTTAAGGAAATAATCTCGGGATGTGCTCTGTGGAATTTCAAGAAGTTCTAATGGCTCCTACACAATTTGGCCTTGAGGATAAGTGTAGTTCAGAGACATAACTTCTAACCATAGGACTGGACATTATGGAGAAATACGTGCACTTTGAATGAGTTCAGAAAAACGGTATCTTTTTATAAACTAATTGAAGCAGCCAATCAAAACATGGAGTAGAGGGAATGTAAGTCTGCAATGCTGTCTACTGTTTTACATTGCTTTGTGATTAAAAGTGATGTAGAGAATTAAATAATTGTAGTAGTCATAGAGGTAGTGTAAGTCTGCTTGTATCAGTGTCATAGGAAAAGTAGAACATGACTGAGCAAGAAGGGGAAGATATTACTATTCCAGGATTGTGAAAATGATCTTCAACATTTTAATTCTGAAAGTTGCGGAAATGCCAAATGACGGGATTGGCTTACAAGAAATCCAAGAGTTATAAATGGCTCTGACAAGATTTGGCCTTGTGGAAAATTGTGGTAGAGAGCAAGAAGTCATTTATTGCATGTAACGTGTTTTTAAAAACGATGGAGATTTTCTTTCAGAAAGTGGCGGGCTGAAAGTAATAACAGCACAAAAGAGTGTAAGCTGTTCATAGGACATCCTTGGACATCCTTGGACGTCATGGAAAGTAAGTTAACTTTAAGGAGTTCTGAATTTTGATTTCTGATGTTGTATGGGTTTTTTAAACACAATCATTTTGATTGTGTTTTTTTTTCCCCGCTGTTACATGATGAATACCTTCAAGTCACTGTTTTTAGTGAATTTTGATACATTCTGAGAACAGCAAAAATAAACCATTTAACATGTATAATTAATTCTGTACTGTTTGCATTTATGATGTATATGTAGAACTGTGTAGGAGGCATGGAGAAGGTGAGGCTTCTGTAAGTGTCAAAGTTGTTGCATGCAGTGCTGCACTTCTGCGTATTCTTTCATATGCTAGACTACATCTGCACAATGAGATACCTAAGCAAAGGAAACGCAAGTGATGTGATTGAGAAATGAGCAAAATAAATTGCATGTATTTCAATTAGATCACCTGTGTTTCCTATCATTACGAATCACATTGTGCAGATCAAGTTTAGGTCTGTCCAGGGAAACATAGGAGGTTTGGACTTTGTTGAAGAGTGCAGTGGACATGACTCACTTCATTGGTAAAATTCATCTGCAACCCTGAGTAGGCCTCACCTGAAACAAAACTCTGGATAGTAGACATCTTATTGGCATCCTGAAGCAATTATTTAAAATTTTAGTGTCTTGCGACACTTTTCTGAAACAACAGCAATGCAAAATATGCACCATGTTTTAAGATAGGCCTCACTTCATCTGCATCAAGATACTGTTAGTTTAAAATGTATATCTTTAGGACTGTGTAGGGGGCCTGGAGAAGCAGAAGCTTCTGTAAGTGTCAAAGTTGTTGAAAAACTGTTTGTCCTTCAATCTTTGCCCTTGTCTTTTGTAATTTTTAAATACATGTTTTAATATTTTTCAAATGTTTGTTCTCTCTTTCACAGATTGAAAGTATAAAAACAAAAAGTGAGTAATTTAACGACAATTATAAGGTAAATATTTTGTACTCTTTTCGTTACATTTCTATCACATTGAACTACTATTAGTTCCACTGCTTCATTTCTTTAATCCTCAGTTTCCTGCCTTTGCTACTTCCCTCATTCCTTTCTCTATTACATACTTACTCAACTCCTTCCACTCTTTTTCTCAGTCCCTCTCTTCTCATAGTTCCTCACTCTTGTTCACTCACTCCGTCTCTATTACTCTTAGTGTCTTTGACTGATCACTGTATCACTATTTGTTCATAATGCTTTCTCTGTGTAGTTGAAGCACACTAAGGGGCATATTATGAACACAGCCAATAAAATTATTGCCGTTTTTATTGGCAGAAAACTGGTGCAAAAGTAGTTTTAATGGCAGTTTTCTGCCGCAAAAGCAGCTTTAGCGACACATTTCTGCCAATAAAAGCTGCAAAACTTTTATTGCCTATGTTGATGATATGGCTCTATGTTACTTACATTTCTTTGCTGTTTCAATTAATCTTTTTCTGTTATTTTTTGTTTTCTGTTTTCTATTTTTTCTCTCTGTTATTCCCCATGTTTTAATCTTATTTTGAACATTCACTCACATTCTCCAAGAAACTCTTCTTTGTTAATGTTATACTCTCTTTTTTAGGTCGAGCGACCTATCTCAATGCGCATGTGCGCATTGAGATCGGGAGCTCGATCTATTGCAGCTTAAACAGAGCTTACCGAGATCAGGCGATTCCCAGGCGATTTCTTCCAGTGCACGTGAAAGTGCGTGTACAATGCCACCAGCCGCTTGCCTCGCATTACCACATCAAAGGCAAGGCGGCCTCGTCTCAGGCCCCTGCTGCTTCACACCCTCATGCCGCTCTCCCCGCTCCGCCCCCTCCCCTGCCCGCCGTGTCGCATTTCTCCTCCGCCGGCCGTACTTTCACTTTGACGGCCGCAGGCCATCTCTCGTGTTTCTCCTTGTTATTGTTCGAGTGTTTCCCTGGCTCAGCGTGGTGCCCGATTCATGGACATTTACAGACGCTCTGGTCTCTGTTATTGTATTTCCAGGACATGGTGACATTCTGCCGCAGCAGCATTAGGGCTGTACATAAAATGCCATGCGATAATTCACTCTAGTTTTACTTAGGCTCTCACAATGTTTTTAAGTAACGTGACAGCTGCAACATATTTAAGTGCCCAGACAGCTACAACCACACTTGTGAACAGCATTTCTTACCCCGCTCGGTAGGCGGGGTCATGACTTCACTCAAATGGTGAACAATGGCATGGGAGTCAAGAACATCGCAGAGTAGGGTTATAAGCTGGCCGGTGCTTGTTCTACATTGGCATGCAGCTCTCCCTTTGAAGACTAGATTCCTGTTTGTATTCCCCAGTCTAATATAAACAAGCATTTTTTATACTGCAATCAAAATAAAATAAAGCGGAACAGGACCGTAAATTACGTGTGACGTACATTGCATACAAACTGAGGATTCACGTGTGTTTGTCTATACACTCCAGCACCCGCTTACACATACAGTGGTACCTACACAGCAGCACACACACACTAACAAACATAGATAGATACACAGCACAGCGTGGGACACGCACACAAACACAGTGGCTCACACACGCACACTCACAGTAGGCCACATACAGTAACTCGCTGTACACACACGCGCACACACACGCAGTACATCACGCTCCACATACACAGGCACTCAAGGTTAAATGCACACGCATAAAGTGGCACAGACACAGAGTGAGTCACACACAACTGCAAGGTCAGTAATTGTCAGGTACAAACCTACTCGCAAACAGCGTGACTCACAAGCGCAGTAGTGCATACCCTCACACTGTTACATGCTTAAAGTGGCACACAGTCTAAGATGCAGAGACACATAGACTATTACTATGAAGCACACACACTTAGATAGACATACCTAGGCACGTGCACACGAGCACTCCTAATTTCAGATTTGGACGTAGCATTCGCTGCGTTTTGTAGTCTGAGAGGCATTTGAAACACACAACCACCTGCCTTTAGCTCATACACTCAGAAGGTGCCAGCACAGGGCTCCCTCCTATATCCGCCTTAATGCGCTCTTGTTCTGCCAATTAATTAGCCTCCGAGGGTGGGAGCGGTCGCTCTTGTGATCCCCCCGCCTGCCGGGAGGCTCGGGCACATTACAGACGGAATAGCAGTGGTCCCCACGCCACCAGCTGCCTAATAACTGAGCTGCCTGCAGCCCGGCAGAGCACAGCTGGGACCTGTCCCACCAGGCTCGGCACCAACAGCTCCCCTAATCAGCCGGGCCAGCCGGCCACTGCGAGCCGCTCTTTAGTGGGCAGATGGTGTGACTTTGGACACTTTTACCTGCGTTAAAGTATTGCATGCCTCCCTCGCCCCCCCCCCTCACTCCCCTCAAACTATACACCCCTGCTTTCAAGTGGAGGCTGGAGGGCATCTTACTCATTCTAGAGACTAATTACAACTCTGATTTCTAGTGTTTATTTGGAAGGGGCACAGAAGTTGCAATTGTGTGTTGCATTATTTCTTATCAAGCACGTAGCAGCAAACACCTGGGTAGGTCAAATGCATGAGAGTACTTTTCTAGGGTTTATCCCAAGCTCAAGCATTTAAAAGTACTTTGAGATGTGATAAATGTCCAAGATCACACAGGGTGTGCCTGCAATGACACTGTAATTGTGCCCAGCTATCAGGTTTTACAATTTGCACTTCAGCCGCTGGATGGTAGGTAGGATTTGTAAAGTGTGCCCAGGATCACACAGTGTGGTCATGCAGCAGTTTAATTGTCTACTGGACCAATAAAACTAACATTGTCCAGTATACCAAGCAAAATTGATCTCCAAAGACACCAGGCAAAGCAGACGCTCCCTCAAACAGATCACCAAGCGCAATTTACCCTACTTACAGCCTAGCCTGTTCTCTGTCGAGACTTTAGCAATCTTTAGAGCACAAGATAAGATCTTTTCACATGGAAGAGTCAGACGTATTGCAATACTACTTAAGAAACAAGCATTGGCATAGACAATAGGTCTCGCCTTTGGACCTTATACGTGTTTAGCCATGCAACAGTTGATGTTGCTGCACCAAGGATATTATGCTGCATAACTAAATACTTAGAAGGTCCCAAAGGCGAGACCTATTGGCTATGCCAATGCTTGTTTTTCTTTCACTTCGTTATCTATTTTGTTTTTCACAATTATACCCTCTTCTGTCTTTTCTTCGGTAAATAGATCTATTAAACAGTATCTCTTCTTTACTCCCTATAGCTGTCTTTCTTTTAACATCACTCTCTGTTTACTTTCCTTATACTTACACTTTTTAAAAAAAAAAAAAATTTTTTGGTTAGCTCCCGGTCCGCGTACCGGGAAGCTAACCCGGGAGCGAACCAAAAGAAATAGAGCTTGTCAGAGTGCTAAACATTGTAGCAATTTTTTTTGAAAGGGAAGGTAGTTCTGAAAAGAACTTTTTTTTTTATATTTTTGTTGTTTTATATTTTTTTTTTATTTTTTGAACATTTTTTGTTTTTTTTGTATTTTTTGAACGATTTTATATTTTTTTTGGTTTTTTTGGGGGGGGGAAACAACAAAAAACAGGCGTTGAAAAGGGCTCAACAGGAGCAAAAAAAAATTACTGGGGGCGGTTAGGGCAATCATGGTGTTCATATGAAAGGTTGAGTGCATTGATGCTCATGTTGCCACAAGCTAATAATGCACGACAGTGCATACATAAATGTATCATATGCCCAAAATGTTCTTGGATATTTGGCACAGTTTCCCGTGCCTCCTCTGGTGTTAAAGAAACCGGTATTGTTGGTCTGGCCACAGGAGTTGGTCTAGGATTGTCCAGCATATCCCTTAATTCCGCCCGGCTGTAATTTAGGGGATGTTTCCTCGTCATGTGCCTATGCATGGTGTGATTACCATAACTGTATTTTTTGTCCGTCCCTCTGGACAATTGTTCCTTGCATATGAGGCAGGTGACATACCTCGCGTTGACTTTTTTTTGTCCACGAGGCATCGAAAAAAACTGCCAGATGAAACTGGCTTTCTTTCTGGAAACCCGGGGCAACTCTTCCAGGAATTGTGGTTCTTCTCCCTCCTCATCCATTTCTTCATCTTCCTCCTCAGTGTTGGTAATCACCTGGGGAGGTGGTCCTCTCTTCCCATGAGGAGGTGGAGGTGGTGGTGGGGGTCCACCAGCTGAAGCAACCAATGAAGCCATTTTCACACAAGCAAAATAGGTCTTCCAACAAGCAAAATAGGTCTTCCTCTCACAATGATGAAAGTCAGAGTGAGGAAAGAAGGAGGGGTTTTCATCATTTGGAAAAAACAATACTTCTCAACCAATGAAAAGTGTTATTTTTAGGTCACCTGACCTAGCCTTCCATAATTATGAAACTAAAAGTGAAATGAACCAATGAAAAGTTTTATTAACAAGTCACATGACCTCTCACGCTCATGTTACGCGCTGCGGAACGCGCCCCGGTTAGCTTCCGGGTCGCTAAGCTTCGCGCCCCGGTCCGCGCCCCGGGACACTTCCGGGTGCGCTAACGTGATACGTCACAAGACGCATTTCGCGGCAACGCGATACGTCGCGCTTTCGCGCCGCGGATCGCTTCCGGGGAGCTGCGTTTCGCGCCTCGGTCCGCGCCCCGGGGCACTTCCGGGTGCGCTAACGCAGTACGTCATAAGACGCATTACGCGGCAACGCGATACCGTCACTATGTTGATTTCTTACCGGTTCGCGGACCGGATCGCGGAATCAAATTGAGCTAACGGGAAGCTTCCCGGTTCGCGGACCGGGAGCGAAACAAAAAAAATATTTAAAAAAAATTATTAATAAACATATAAAATATATTTTTGGATTTAAAGAAGAATAAATTTTACAGCTATAGATATTAGCTTTTAAAAAACCAATGAAATTCATTGAAAAAACCATAGGTTATAGACCATATATAGTTAGGAATTAGCATTTACAAAACCTTGAAAATTCACTGAAAAAACCATAGGTTATAGACCATATATAGTTAGGAATTAGCATTTAAAAAACCTTATTTTACTCACACAAAACCAATGAAATTCCATATATAGTTAGTTGTACTAACTATATATCGCGCACCCGCAATCCACTGCTGATCATGTCACATATTACATCATTCATGACATGGTCAGTGACATCACTGATGACATCACTGATGACATCTCAAATGACATCACTGATGACATCACTGATGACATCTCAAATGACATCACTGATGACATTACTGATGACATCTCAAATGACATCACTGATGACATCACTGATGACATCTCATTTGACATTACTGATCACATCACTGATGACATCATTCATGTGATAATACGATGAACCTCTTCAGACTCTAATATAACCTTAGATACACTCAGTGTAAACACAGACTCGCAGATTGTCACTCATCCATGAAGTTACACACACACCTAGTCAGTCATGCAAACAATCAATCACACCTCCATTTCCTTAACTATACAGTTAAACACACCTTACTTATTCAAACATATACTAAACATATTTACTCACTTATACAATCCTGGATACAAGAGCACAATGATCCATACAGCCACTCACACATTCACTGGCTCTTATGCACAGTTATTTATATATGTCAACTCTCACATGTACTGTGTTTTACATATGTACTTACTTTGACATGTAGCACTGAGATATCCATTCACTCACCAATACAGTCATGCACACAGTCAACCACCCATACAGCTGTTTCCACATGCACTTTTGAACCCATACATTATGCACAGAGTCATACACCTTCCCAGCCACCCACACACACTCCCAGTTTCCCATACAAATGCTTGGGCAACCAATCAATAACCCATATAGTTACTCATATAGCTACTGATCAACACATGCAGCAGTTTACAGAACAACAGACATAATGATGCACAAATTAAGACAGTTTAGTCACTAACCCATGCACTCAATGAGACACATTTAACCACTCACTCATACAGTCAGTCAGTCATGCACCTACTAAATCCTTCATCCAGACACTTATACATCCACTCATTCTTCAATATGTAAGACATATTTTAACTTTACAGAAAAATACAGTCACTGGATGTTGTCATCAGTGATGTCATCAGTGATGTCATTTGAGATGTCATCAGTGATGTCATCAGTGATGTCATTTGAGATGTCATCAGTGATGTCATCAGTGATGTCACTGACCATGTCATGAATGATGTAATATGTGACATGATCAGCAGTGGATTGCGGGTGCGCGATATATAGTTAGTACAACTAACTATATATGGAATTTCATTGGTTTTGTGTGAGTAAAATAAGGTTTTTTAAATGCTAATTCCTAACTATATATGGTCTATAACCTATGGTTTTTTCAGTGAATATATATATATGTATATATATATATATATATATATATATATATATATATATATATTTATATCGCTGCACAATGTGATCCTCAAGCCACACGAGAGCGCTCCGCAGTGTGTGCTCTGCCCAGGGGTCGGATCCTGACCCAGGAAGAATTTTGTTGTACAAAAGAGGCGGCACAGCCAGGGTACTTGTTAAAGCCTTATTTAATTACTGCTTCACCCCACCAACGCGTTTCAGCCACAACTGACCTTGCTCATATATATATATATATATATTTTTCACTGAAAAAAACATAGGTTTCAGGCCTTATATAGTTAGGAATTAGCATTTAAAAAACCTTTGAAATTCACTGAAAAAACCATAGGTTTCAGGCCTTATATAGTTAGGAATTCGCTTTTAAAAAACCTTTGAAATTCACTCAAAAAACTATAAGTTTTAGGGGTGTTATAATTAGCTGGACATTTCACTCATACAAAACCATTGAAATTGCTCCTATATAGTTAGTTGTACTAACTATATTTCGCGCACCCGCAATCCACTGCTGATGATGTCACATATTAGATCATTCATGACATGGTCAGTGACATCACTGATGACATCTCAAATGACATCACAAATTCCTGAACCGGCGCCAAAGTTATTCCCAATAGAATGTTGCGGATTTCCTATGGTAGCTAGGTCCTAACTATATATACCTACTGGCTATCGCTAGTAGGTAATATATATCGCTCCAATTTCCTCCCCCGTCACAGAAAGGATGGTCGCACTCACAGGGCAAGATTCAAATTATTTATTTCACAGAACGCGTTTTGCCGTGACCGCCTTCCTCTTGCAGTAAACGCTACAAAACACAAAGAGCGCCATTTTATTTACAGAGCGCTTCAGCGTTACTCGCCACCAGTCATAAAAATAGGACGGCATTTTCAAACTATCACATATAGTAGTAGCAGCGCCATGATGGAACTTGCAATAATATCACTGATTTGTCAATTTGAATTAAACTAAATTAAACATTCGACATAATTCATGCTCATTGTGTCCAATGGAATTGCATTGTTTATAAACTTAAATATATTCAAAAGGTTCATTTGGTACATCTCATATCAGAGAGGAATGGGAAAAACTCAGTAACCTTAAAAAGAAACAAGTTAGGATTGCCCTTCATGGGGCATTAATGTCCGAATATTATACATCAGGAGCCTCACGAGCAAGTCTCCTGGTAAGAATCGAACCGAGGATTTTTTTGGATGACAAAAAGTTCAGGCTTGACTGGAGCTATATAGCCAACAAATGCACCAGGGATTGGTTAATTCTTATTATTAGCACAGCGCAACGACTGAGCGAGACCCTTCTTAAAGAAATTTTAGAATTGGAAGAAAGCATCAACCGTGATAACACCTTAACTAATGCTAAAGAACATCTGAGTAAGATACAAGATGACCTGAACGAGTATAAGACCTACATGATTAACCAAAAAATTAAGGGACTCCAAAGAAATCTTCAAAGATACACACATGAATGGGCTTTCCCCTACGTTACTGACACACACTACCAGTCAGGGCCAGAACAATCTAACCAAAGTGGCCAACGTAGAGGGTGGGGAGGCAGACAACATCAAAGACGCACCCCCGCAAACTGGACATTTGACAACACGTCCAGCGAGGACGAACGAGACAGGCCTCAGGCTAACAGAGTGAGGTTCAACCCCCAGGAGCAAAACAAAGCAGACTTGGGGGTCTTATTACGCTCTTTTTTAGGTCAGGGACAGGGGAACAACAGAGGGACAGGACAAGCAGGAAAGGGAAGAGGGCGTGGCAATCGACAGCCACCACAATGGCAAGCATTCTCCCCACGGCAAACCCTGAGCAGGGGCAGACAACCCCTATAAATAACATAGTGGTAAACTTGTCCAATCACATCCTGTCTGAGAACGAATTAAGAGTGCTAAATAAAGGACTAGGCTTTGTCCCGACTCCCACCCATGACTCTTTTAATTGCAGAGTAGAATTCTTTGAGACTATGCGGAAGATTAAATTAAAAAGATTTTTTGCTAATCAACCGAAGGAAAGTCAGAAAGGGTTCAACACCAACCTAAGGAAACCTTCCACATTTGTACCAGCAGGTGGGTCTTTGGGTCCTGAGATTGCGGTCTTCGAGTCTAAAGTGCTAAATGACATTGAATCATTAGAGACCAGAGAATTGCACAATATTCACAAAAATATGTCTAGGTCAGATTGGGAAGCTGTTAAAAGCCTGCAGAACAACTGTGATCTGACCATAAAAAGTGCAGACAAAGGGGGAGCGGTAGTTGTCCTTAACACCTGTGATTATGAAACTGAGGTCTACCGTTTACTCAATGTCCGTGCTATTTACCAGCCACTAAACAAAGATCCCACCCCTGAATTGCTTACCATCATAAAAGGGTTGGTGGGAGAGGCCAAGGAAAAGAATTGGATTTCTGGGAAGGAAGCGGAGTTCTTGGTAAACACCAGCCCTAGAACTCCTGCGTTCTATATCCTCCCAAAAATTCATAAGCCAGTTAGGCCCCCCGTGGGCAGGCCCATCGTGTCCGGGATACAGTCGGTTCTTGAACCACTATCGCAATTCGCGGATTACTTTCTGCGCGAATCGGTAGTCACACAGAAATCTTTTGTTAAGGATACTATGGACATTTTAAACATCATCAATGATATGTCATTTGATCCTTCTGCAGAGATTTTGGTAACAATTGACATTGAGTCTCTGTATTCTTGTATACCCCAGGACGCTACGCTGGTGGCAGCAGCACGCGCCCTGGGATCACAGGAATGGTTTTACGATGCACCACAAACTTTTGTGTTACAGTGCATTGAATTAGCCTTAACCAGGAATTTTTTCAGCTACAAGGACAAGCTGTTTTTACAAACTACGGGAACATCTAAGGGGGCCACTATGGCTCCCAGCCTAGCATGTATATACGTTGGCCAGTTTGAAGAGCACGTCGTCTACCCCACCACCAATCCCTTTAGAGACCATTTGCGCCTCTGGAGGAGATATATAGACGACGTGCTCTGCATCTGGACTGGGGACGAACCTACTCTTCTGGAATTTTTCAACTGGTTAAATGTGCAGGATCAATGCCTGCGTTTCACGTGGTCTTATAGCCGTGAATCAGCAGTATATCTTGATTTGGATATTACAGCTAAAGAGGACTGCCTCCTGACGAGTGTCCATCATAAATCCACCGACAGGAACTCTCTATTGGCATATGACTCATACCATCCAAGGGCCTTGAGAGATAACCTGCCGGTGGGCCAGTTCCTTAGATTTCGCAGGAACTGCTCAACTAGGGAAATGTATAATGAGCAGGCCCAAGTTCTATGTGAGAAATTCGAAAGGAGGAACTACCCTGCAAAGATCATAAAGCAAGCCAGAAAAAGAGCACTAAATACACCCAGGAGTGCTCTTCTTGAGGTCAACTATAAAGAAAAAAGTGATTGTCTCCCAGTGGTCATGACCTTTGATCCACTGGCCACGAAAATAAGACAATCCATATGTAAACACTGGTCCCTATTGTCTAGCGGAGATTTCAAAATGCCACCACTTAGGTTCGCTTTTAAGCGTGCTGGTAATTTAAAAGATAAACTAGTCCATACTAGGACACAAGTCAATAATGTGGCTAAAAATAGCACAGTCCCCAATGGACATTTCCCTTGTGGGGGCTGTTCTGTGTGCCCCCTTACTTCCAAAACGGCAAGTGTGACCCTGCAATCAGGCAAAGAATGGTTTCTGACCAAGTTCAGCAACTGTAACACCACCAATGTGGTGTACAGGCTGGAGTGCGAATGTGGGTTACAGTACATAGGGCTCACTACCCGCAAGGTAAAAACGCAGATACAAGAGCACCTTAGTACTATCAGAGCAGGGAAATTGACTACCAAATTAGTCCAACACTGCCACACTAATAAACATTCATTCCGGTGAGTAGTGTTGGAAAAAGTAACAGGAGAGTCTGGCATGGTGGAGCGGCTACTCACTACTAAGGAGGCCAGATGGATCTACCAAGAGAAATGTGAAAGGATAGGGCTCAATGAACTCCTTGAATGGAATAAAGTGAAATAGTGCTTCACACCTACCTTGTTATGTATGGTGAGCCCGTGGGTATTGTCGCAATCTTTACCCCTGTTTCAGTATAGACTTCGTAGCTGATGACTAATCGATACGCTACCTTGTATATTTACCAGAGTAACAAATATTACCTGGATATTATGGCTTATTCTCGTACATATCCATTTTTGATGCGGCATTAATCCTGTGGCAACTATAATGCTGCCTTGTACGTTGCACTTTAGTACTCACTGTTGCCCTTAAATTATTGGCTGGAGAAATCCAGTTGTAGATGTTGCACTATAATTGTGGCAACGTTTATATTAACAAAACGTACTAATTAAAAATTCCTTTTACATTAGACGACTGAGACATTTGCTTGAAATTTTAATGAATTTTTATGGTTTATGTCTTAGGTTTAAGTTCGGCAGGTTTGAATAAGGTGCCCGGCGAGTCCCGCGTTGCCTTCCTGTATAAACATACAGGCTTTCCCCAATCCAAAATGGAAGTTCCGTGCTCTCGCGAGTGCACAGGATCCCTCAGCGACGCCCAGGGACTATTTTTTCCACGCTTCTCAGCCTTTGGGCGTTCGCGAGTGCTGAGTGATTGCCGGCCCCGACTCTCTTTCTGGTAAGACGTAAGACTTCTAGTTTTGGGCTCGCGAGCTATACGCAGGAATGCGAAATTGGAACACAGCGGTGTGAAAAGCTTTGTGATCTATGCGCATACTGCGTTTGAGATTTTCCTCAAACGAACAATTATTTAACTACGGGGTCTGAAATCACCATTAGCGATATGTTTGCAAATGCAAGTGTGAGCCGCTAATGACTGCGTTGTGATAACAGAATTGAAGGGGCATCAATTTTCTCCTTTTTTTCCCCCCTCTCCCACCCTCCCTTCCCGCCTTCCCTCGGGGCATACAGGCTTACTATGGGGTGTTGGTCTAATGCATTAGACCGGAGGTAGGTACAGAGAACACAATTGAAAAATAAACACTTTGTTTTGCAGTAACTGTACAGAAAGAAAAGTAACTCACGTTTGGGGTTACCCAGAAACCTACCAGGGGTTGAACCTCTTGACTGGTATGCGCCATGGTGGTCGATTGAGGGTAAATAATGGATGTTGTCTGTGGTGTGGGTGCTCTTACTTTCTAAAGCCTTCTGTTTGGGCTTTGTTTATAAGGAAGGATGACAATCACACATACAATTTTGTGTGTGTTTTTATTTGTTTTTTTCAGTTGTGAAGACAAAGTATGTCCTAATGCAGTGGCCTAACCTGTGACGCCCTGAAGAAATTGCCTGAATTGGGATTGGCAATGAAACATGTCGGCAAGTAGAGCAGGGCTAGATAGGTATTAGCCTTCCTCTCCTTTTTAACTTCCCGCAATCAACACTTAATCTATACTACTATTATAAAGGAAGAACTTTGAACCTTTGAGGCGGGTAAACTCGTGAACCACAGCGCCAATCCACACACCCGATACATCGTTGTAATCGTCAGGGTGTGCAGATGGACATAGGCTATATAAACGTAATAAATATATGTTATTTAAAAAATGTACCCAAAAAAAAAAGTAGTCCCTTGGAAGAAGCGCTGGCCGCGACGTGCGTGCCCGACGTGAGGAGCGCGGGGAGGAGCGGCATCCAGGAGTGCGAGGAGGACCAGTGGACATGGCGCGGGGAGGAGCGGTGAGGAGCGGCGGACAGGTGGTTAGGAGCGGCGGACAGGCGGTGAGGAGCGGCGGACAGGCGGGGAGGAGCAGTGAGCAGCGGATGAGCGGCGGAAAAATGAAGCAAAAATGAAAATCGTGAGCAAGAGGAAGCAAACGGAGCATTACAAAAGTGAGCAAAACGGTGCATTACTGGAGGAAAAAGTTACGTGTGCAGGTTACAAAAGCATACATCGTGAGCAAGAGGAAGCAAACGGAGCATTACAAAAGTGAGCCAAACGGTGCATTACAGGAGGAAAAAGTTACGTGTGCAGGTTACAAAAGCGTAGAAAGTAAACATAGAGGTATAATACTGCAATATATGGAGGAAGGCTCCGGGGGACCCACGGACAACGTCGGGGCGGGCGGTGGCCCTGAAGCCTAATTGCTCCCGGACAACGTCGGGACGGGCTGCTACAAAAGCGTACAAAGTAAACATAGAGGTATAATACTGCAATATATGGAGGAAGGCTCTGGGGGAGCGACGGACAATGTCGGGGCGGGCGGGGGCCCTGAAGTCTAATTGCTCCCGGACAACATCGGGACGGGCTGCTAGTTAAGAGAATAAAGCTAAACTTTGTGTTGTTTGTGTGGCTTTTATATGTTTTATGTTTGACACATTCCTTTGTGTTTTTGTCTGTTCTCACACACTGCATTCTCTCACAAGCACTGTTTTGTTTGTTTTTGGACACAAGTCTTTCTTTTGAGCTTGATGGTGCCAATGATGAGAGCAGGGCAATCCTGGTGAGTACATGCCAGGTTCTCGTTGGTGGTTCGCCCGTGAGGCGCCATCTTGCTCACACACACTTTTTTCTATCTGTCTTAATTTGACACTAAGGGGCCGATTAGGATGGAGGATTTTCCGGGCCGGCAGGAGCCACCTCCGGCCCGGAGGAGGCGGAAAATCCTCTGCGGAGTCACCAAAGACCCACCGCCGCATTACGATGGCTGGTGGGTCTTGGTTTCTGTCCGCTGCTTTTCCGCCGCGGTCGGATTACAACCTTGGCGGAAAAGCTCTCATTTGGCTGGCAGTGTCTATCAGACACCGCCAGCCAAATTAGGAAACATTAGTAAACATGCTTTTCCGCGGCGGTTTTTCCGCCGTGGAAAAGCATGTGTACTTTTGATTTTGGGGGCCCGTTGCGGGCCCCCAGGGTGTGGATGGGTGGGGGGTGCACATGGGGGGTACCTATGGTACCCCCCAGCATTTACATGCACAAAGCGGCAGGCACCGCGCGGTGCCTGCCGCTTTGTGCATGTAAATGTAAAACATGCACTTTTAACATTGCGGCGGGTGCTGCTTGAAGCAGCACCCGCCGCAATGTTAAATATCCAGGATGTGACCGCCAGGGTGGAGGTCACATCCTAATTTGCACGGAGGGACCGCCGCAGCCCATGCGGACGGTCCCTCCACCTCTGGGATGGCGGACGGACGCAAGTCCGTCCGCCATCCTAATCGGCCCCTAAGTGTGTGTTTTGTGTTTTGAGTGGCTTCTCTCTGGGAGAGCGCGGGGATGCCTAATGGTAACCAGGCGCTATATTAAAACTCATAATAATAATAATAATTTGTTTGTCTCACAACTGTTGTCTACTTTTCCATGGGACTGGGCAGATGTTTTAAATAAGGCATAACCTGGATGTACCTCCTACCTCATTCATCTATGAGAGGAGTGGTTTGCAAATGATTTGCATATGACGGTACACCATAAAGTGGTTTAAGATTTAATGCCGTCTAGGTCTTGTTTGTGAATATACATCTCATATCCAAACATCACTATTATATAATTTATCTAAATTGACAGTTTATTAGGTTAACAATTAACGCATTATTTGGCCGTGTATCGGCTATTTTCCTATGTAAATTGATACTTGTATAGCGCACTACTCACCCGCAAGGGTCTCAAGGCGCTTGTACGAATACCGCTGGCTTTCCCTGTGAGGTGTCCACTCCTGGGCACCCCCAAGGTGGAGTTGCAGAGTGGGACTCCATGATTGGAATAGGCACCGAGGCGAGAATCATCAGGTCCATGGAATTTTGAGCCCAAGACCCGCCGAGGCGGGGAATTGAACCCTGGTCCCGGGCTAGACCTCTGCATCAGGTTTTGCCGCTCTAATCATTGAGCCACACTTCTCCTCTGTATTATATCTCATTAATTAGATCATTTGTGTTGCGCCTGAATACCCTAATTTATTTACTCGTAACCAAATGCACTCTGCCCAAAGAACAGATTATGTACTTTTTTCTTGAACTCACTCTTACAGCACAATTCGGAGTTGCACTACCCTAAGTGTATGGAAAGTTTCTCTTCAGTATAAAGCCCTAGAGGTATAAGGGTCTGTAGATCGATGATATAACGAGATTCTAGTCTCCTCAGCTTTAATTCTCGGTTGCCCCCTCTTTCATCATTTGGAATGTGATCAATACAATAGAACTTTAGTTGGCTTCTATCACTGTTGTGATATTGGCTGAAGTTTTGTGCTACTGGATATGAGCTATCTACATTCTCAATAGCCCTAGTATGTTCCAAGATTCTTCGTTTGGTCTGGTGAATTGTGCTGCCTATGTACCATTTCATACATGGGCACACCAAACAGTAAACACAATACGGGGTGTTACATGTGAGGAATTTGTTAATTTTCCTTTCTTCGTTAGTATTAGGTATTTTGAAAGTCAGAACCTTGGAGCTATTCTTACACGCTTTGCATTTAGTGCATGGAAAGAATCCAGTAGTAGTAGTGATTCTTTGTATGAAGGGTATCGCTGTGTAGTGGCTTTTGGTCAGAGAGTCTTTCAGGGATCTACTCCGTCTAAACGTGATCTGTGGGTAATCTGATATAGTCTTCCCTATCACTGAGTCGGTCTTCAAAATATGCCAAATACGGCACAAGATTTTACGTTGTAGCCCTGCTTCTCCTGAGAAGTTAGTTATGAATCTACAAGTTGTATCATCTTGCTCTTTCTTTTTCTCCTTCTCTTTTAGTAAAAATCTCCTGGGAATCTTCTCTACTTTGGTCAGGGTTTTCTCTCAAAGCTCTAAATTGTAGCCTCTTTTGGTGAATCTATCAATTGATTCTATGACAGCTTTCCTAAAGGGCTCCTCGGTTGTGCTGTTTCTCTTAATGCGTAATAGCTCGCCATAAGGTATGCTATTTCTCAAATTTTTTGGATGGCTACTACTGGCTTCTAGAATAGAATTCCCTGCCGTCTCCTTTCTAAAGAGTGCTGTAAAAAAAATTCCATCTTTTATAAACACTCAAATCTTGGAAGGAGACCTCGTGTTTACTCATGTGTCCACTAAATCTGAGATTTAAGGAGTTTCTGTTTAGCTCACTGATGTAAAGTTCTGCTTCCCGTTGAGTCCCTTTCCATAAAATGAACAGTTTATCAATCTATCTTTGCCATGATACAATACTGTTAACCCAATGGACATATGTGTCCGCCCATTTATTTGATATTTGATATTTATGTGCATTTGTATAGCGCTAACGTTCGCTCCCAGGGGAGCATCATGGCGCTGAGCAAGCTGCGGAGAATAACAGAAGGATGGATTTGGAATGGAAAAGACTAGATGGCTGCCAGGACGGAGGAGTCTGGTTGTTGATAGACCCATGTCTTGAGAAGTTTTCTAAAATTGTTTTCATTATCTATGGATCTGAGACTGACAGGCAAATTGTTCCAGGCTTTGGCGGCCAGAACATTGAAGGATTTCCCACCCTTTGTCTTATATTTAAATCTGGGGATTAGGACCAGATTTGTCCCAGAAGATCTCAAGCAGCGTGGGGGGTTGTAGCGAATGAAACGCTTTGCAAAGTAGCGGGGCCCTGTATTTTGCATTGTTTTGAAAACTGTAAGTAGTAGTTTAAAGAGAATTCTTTTGTGCAATGGCATCCAGTGCAGCGAATTTAGTGCTGCAGACGCTGATGACCTTCTGGGGAGTTGTAAGACCAGTCGAGCTGCAGCATGTTGGATGATCTGCAGCTTTCTGAGAGTAGATTTTTTCACTCCGGCCATAAGGCCATTGCAGTAGTCAAGTCGGGAGAGTATAAGGGCTACCGCGACTGACTTTCTGGCTGCAATTGGGAGGAAATCGAAAAAAAAATTCAGAGATTTTATTAATCCAAAGCAGCGACCGGCAGTAGTCTTGACGTGGTCATCAAAGGAAAGAGATGAGTCAAATTGAACGCCTAGGTTTCTGGCTGATGGAACTGCACTTGGGGGGGCCTCTGAACCAAGGGGCCACCAATCTTTCGGGCAGAAAGAAAGGTTTTTACCCAATGGGATGATTTCCGTCTTAGCACTGTTGCATTTCAGATGGTTAATGTTTAACCACTTAAAGACATCAGAAAGGCAGTTTTTGAACCGGAGATCAATGTCGGTCCGCTGCTTGTCAATTGTGACGACCAATTGAGTGTTGTCAGCGTAAGACGTGACAAGAATCCCATGTGATTCTATCACAGCTAAAAGAGGTGCCATGTAAATGTTAAAAAACAAAGGACTCAATATGGACCCCTGAGGCACTCCAGATGTAATGAGTTTTTCGCAGGAAAGGTGGGGTCCAAGGGACACAGTCTGAGACCTGTTTGATAGAAACGATGAAATCCAGGCTAAGGCTGTGTCAGTCACGCCAATCTCTCGCATTCGATTAATTAGGATGACATGCGAGATGGTGTCGAATGCTGCTGAGAGATCCAACAGGATGAGGACAGCCTGCTTGCCCTCATCCTGCAGGAACTTGATGGAATCAGCTAGTTCGATCAGCGCTGTTTCAGTGGAGTGACCGGAGCGGAAGCCTGATTGCTGAGGGTGTAAGATGTTGTGGGCCTCTACAAAAGTTTTTAGCTCCTCATGCACTAGATGCTCCGTGACTTTGCCAAGGATTGGAAGTAGGGAGATGGGACGCATATTCGTCAAATCTGTTGGCGATTTATTCTGTTTTTTCAACAGGGGTTTTACTGTAGCCTTCTTCCATTCAGTAGGTACAAGTCCGGATTCAAGAGATTCATTGATGATAACATTAATGTAGGGATTGACTGTGTCGATCAGGTGATGAAGGATGATGGGGGGACAGGAATCGGTAGGCGCTCCTGATTTACAGGCCCGGATTGCCTTGCTAGTCTGTTGCAGGGAGACAGATTTAAAAGTGGAAAGAAGGGGGTAATTGATTGTTGCCTCTAAGGGGGTTGTCGGAGGAGGGGGAAAATCTTTCTGAATATTGACTATTTTGTCGACAAAATAATCTGCAATTTGATTGCAGAGACTCTCTGAGGGAGGTATGTCAGTGGTGAGGACTTTCGGGTGAGTGAAGGACTTAACTATGGTAAAAATAGTTTTTGGGTTTTGGTGTGCTTCCATTATGAGCTTGGTGTAGTATTCCTTTTTGGCTATTTTTATGTCAGAGAGATATGATTTCCTCTGTTGGACATAACTTGTTCTGGAAACCGTATCATATGCTTGTCTCCAGAGTCTCTCTAGTCTCCGACAAAGAAGATGACTCTCTGCTAGGGTCTGAGTGTACCAGGGGGCATTTGGCTTTTTCTTCTTAGGGCCCTTTTCTTGATGGTTATTGGGCTCAGAAATAGCCGCGACAATTTGGCTTATCCAGGTATGAAAGTTGCGGGAGTCGATTTCGACATCACCAGTTCCAATGGGGGGTGGGGGCACCGGTTTTGACTCTAGTTTAATTCGTTCGGCCACTTTCTTCCAGTTAACTGAGAAGGAGGCTTGGGCATGCCTAGGGCTGGGACGGGTGGTAAGAGGTGTCATAATGTTAAAAGGGATAAAGTAGTGGTCGGTCCAGATTTGAGGTAACGGGGGGGAAGTGGAAAGGGTTGAAAGATTGGAGCATATGCCATCAATAGTGTGGCCAGCACTGTGAGTGGCTGTATTGATGCGTTGGGAGAGTCCAAAGATGTTCAGGGACTGTAGGAAGGAAATAGTGTGGGGGTCTTCAAGTGATTCCATATGTAGGTTCATGTCACCAATGAGCGTGAAATTAGGGTATTGTAACATGAGCGATCCAAGTGCCTCATCCAGGGAGTTAAGAAAGGAGGTGGGATTGCCCGGCGGGCGATATAGGAGCCCTCCCGATAGGGAGAATGAGGCCATCTGCTTCTCCCACCAGCCTATGAATAAATTCGCATAGCTGGGGGCGAAGCAGGTGCCGATTGCTGACCCCCGTATTAGGCGGTAGTACTGCTTATCAAACGGAAAATATTATTTGTCAGGCAAAATCGAGCAAATTCGAAAAGCATTTCATTATGTTCTACGTATTGCAACGCTCGCGCTTTCAGAAAGTGCCTAACAGCTTGTAATCCTTTTACATGTTCGATCACTGTGTATAAGCTTGTAATGCCCAGTACGATCATCAGCATATCCTCCTCCCATGAAATGTCCATCATATTCCGGATAAAATGGGTAGTGTCTTTAGTATAGGATTGCAGGGTTTTCACAAAGTTAGATAAGAAGTGGTCTACGAACTGAGAAATTGCTTCGGTTAGACAACCTATCGAGGAAACAATGGGATGCCCTGGTGGTCTTTTTGTGTCCTTATGGATCTTGGGTAAATGATAAAATGTTGCCGTCACCGGGTGTGGGCATTTCAGGAAGTTGAATTCATCATTGTTAATCATATTTTTATCCACCCATTTCTGGATCAGTTCATGATATAGTTGAATGCTCTTTATATATTCATTCTTAGAAATCTTTTGATAGCACTCAGTGTCCATAAGTTGGCGCATTGCTTCTTTGGCATAATATTCCCAAGTTAACAGAACAATATTACCTCCCTTGTCCAAGGGTTTACATATTATTTGTGTATCGTTCTGTAGGTTCAGCAGTGCTTTTTGTTGATTTTTTGTCAGGTTATATTTCATGGTTGGTGTTGGTGTCTGTCTCTTCGTTAGTAGATCTAATATAACCGCTTCTTCAAAGACGTCTATTGAGTCAAGTAGAGAAGTTGGCATATAGGTTGACTTAGGTTTAAATTTAGTCTTTACCGATTTTTGGGTTATGCCGTAATTTCTTGCTTCCAATATGTTCACAGATGCAGATTGCGAGCTGGTTAGTTCTTGACTTTCAAATATTTGTAATGTTTGGAGATCTTCTCCAACTAGTGGTGCAGCTTCCACTGGTATATTCTCCACTTGAGGAGTCGCAGGTGCTTGATTTAAGGCATATTGCTGTTGCCGTAATTGAAAGAATTTTCTCAATTTGAGTTTACGTTTGAAGAGGTACAGCTCTATGCGAGTTTGAGTATATTCCATCCGTTTTGTTGGACAAAAGGTTAAACCTTTCTTCAGGATCAGTTCTTCATCTTTACTTAGTTTTTTCATTGTCAGGTTAATTATAGTTAGATCCTGTGCGGACTTTGTTATTTTCTCAGACCTCTCTTGCTGCGTGTTTGACCCGCTATTCCTTGCGTTTCGGAAGCGGCCTCCTCTTCGCGTCTTGCGGCGGCTTGACGTCTTTGTTCTGGGGGTTTGCCTCTTCCCCCTGGTTGTCGAGAGTTCCTCATCAGTTGGAACTCCTCGAAAAAACGCCCTTTAGCTGCGAGGCCATATGCTGTTGCGCCCTGTAGTTCCTCTCCAGATTGTTCGTTGTCAGTACTCACTGCTGATTCGGAGGTATCTTTCACACTGACTGGTGCTGCTTATAGTTAGATCCTGTGCGGACTTTGTTATTTTCTCAGACCTCTCTTGCTGCGTGTTTGACCTGCTATTCCTTGCGTTTCTGAAGCGGCCTCCTCTTCGCATCTTGCAGCGGCTTGACGTCTTTGTTCTGGGGGTTTGCCTCTTCCCCCTCGTTGTCGAGAGTTCCTCATCAGTTGGAACTCCTCGAAAAAACGCCCTTTAGCTGCGAGGCCATATGCTGTTGCGCCCTGCAGTTCCTCTCCAGATTGTTCGGTGTCAGTACTCACTGCTGATTCGGAGGTATCTTTCACACTGACTGGTGCTGCTGCGCTTCTCAATGCTCTACGAGGAGATTCAAACTTGCGAGCGAAAGTCAGTATTCTTCCTTGTTCATAGTCTCTTGCATCTCTGTTGAACTTGGTATGTTTCCTCAATTTTATTTTTTCTTGATAAGCAATGAGACGGCTTTTCATCTTCTCACGAAGGTCATCCTTTGTCGCTGTATCTTGGTCTAAATCAATAGTTGCTTCCAACTCTATTTCCTTTAGGCATTTGTCTCAGTCGCTCCAGACAAATTTTATTAGTATTTTTAACATGCCTCCTGAGGCTTTAGTTGTGAACTCCGCCCACTCTTCCAATAGTGCAGGGTCAGGATTTTCATTTGAGGGAATTGTATAAAATAAATAAATAAATAAATAAATAAAACAGGTTGCCCTTAGAGATGCCACTCATTTAGAGATTCCACTCACTTCAGGGTACTGCACACCACTCCGCAGGCGGGAGTTAGGTCAGCAGGCCTCACAGTCCAAAAGGCCAAACGCGTTTCGACCTCCCTTGAGCTCTTGTTCACTGGCGATGTGAAGACAGGAAACAAATTTGCGAACAACTGACTTTATTTAAATACAAAGTCCCACACCCATGTGGGCGTAGCACAATGTGGCCCTGATCGTCCTTTCAAATAGGTACACGTAGACTTGTGGTTCTTTCATCAAGTGAATATTGTTCCTTCCCTCAATGTAAAATAAACATCCAAGTACAGTGGAATGCACGCTAACACTGCTAGCCGCTGCCAAATGCCTCAGCAAGTGAGGCCCCGTCAGTCCCGAATATGTGCTAACGGTTACCAACACAAGGGATCCACCAGCAGGTGACTGGGCATCGCGCGGCTGGACTATCCGCTAGTATTAAGAAATACAGGTTGCCCTTAGAGAGGCCACTCACTTCTGGGGACTGCACACCACTCCGCAGGCAGCAGTTAGGTCAGCAGGCCTCATACAGTCCAAAGGCCAAACGCGTTTTGAGCTCTTGTTCACTGGCGATATGAAGGCAGGAAACAGATTTGCGAATAACTAACTTTATTTAAATACAGAGTGCCACCTATGTGGGCATAGCACAATGTGGCATTGTGGTCCAGATAGTCTTACATACCCATTCACACATCCATACAAGCTCTCACACATTCCTGTACACACCCATTCACAGTCACTGTCCAATACAGTCACTGTCCAATACAGTCACTCACACAGTCACTTAATGAAACACCTACTCAAATAGCCACTTACACACCCAGTCACTAACTCATACAGCCTGACACCCATTCACTCACCCATACAGTCACTAGACACCCACTTACCCACTAATAGAGCCACTTACCCTGTCACTCACCCACCCATACAGCCACTGACACAACCACTCACTAAAACAGCCACTCACATAGCATCTCACTCATCCACACACCTACTCGCACAACCACCTATACACCGATACAGCCACTCACACACCCATATACACAAGGATACATACAGTCACACAGCCACTCACATGCCATATATTAAAAGTACTATCACTCAGTAGTACACTTGTTTAAGATTTGTAGTACCTAAATATATATGTTTAACAATCAAACTCTTACATAATACTTACACTCACTGGATGGTGTCATCAGTGATGTAATTTGACCATGTCATGAGTAACGTAATATGTGAGGCCATAAGCAGTGCATTGCGGGGGCGTAAGATATAGTTAGCTCAGGTATATGTGTTAATCTTAACTGTAACGTTCCAGTAACCTTTGGCTTTTTTTGTGATTTTTTTTATTTATTAACATATACATAAACACACATATATATAGATATATATATATATATTACCTACTGGCGGTCGCCAGTGGGTAGCTATAGTTGGGACCTAGTTTCCATTGGAAATCCGCAACATTCCATTTGAAATAACTTTGGCGCTGGTCGACGAATCTTCACGAAATTCTCCAAGAAGATGGAGCGCTCCGCTCCTATCCTGAAAGGTTCGGGGTGATTCGGCAAGCGGGGGCTTAGAAAAAAGTGGGGTGCCAAAACGTGTTTTCCCCATGCAATTTTCCATAGGGACCTTTAGACACTGCTACAGCCCGAACTGCTGAACGGAATTACACCAAATTTGGCAAAAAGGTAGAGTTTGGTTTACAGATCACGCTTTTTGTTAAATGGTGTAAATCCGTTCAGTAGTTCCTGAGAAAATCAAAAAGTAAAATCATAGATATATCTATAGACGAAGTACGGTACGCATACAGTACGCGTACCCTCCCGAGCACAAGCTTTATGCTAATTGGCTGTCAAAACCAGGAAGTGTTGGCAGCCATCTTGTGCCTCAGTAGAACCGAGGCACAAGAAAACAAAAAAAGAAACGAGAAAAATGCAAAAAGGGAGCAGGGTAGAAACACCCTGACCCCCTAGGCCTGCTCAGGGGGTCCCACAAGGACCCCCAAAGCAAAAACATTTTTTTTTTAAATCTCGGGGGCCAAATCCTGGGGGCATTTTAGTTTATTATAATGGGGGGCCCAGAGGGGACCCTCAGCCCCAGAGACCGCCATCCCCAGGGCTTCTTTTTTTATAATAATGGAGGGCCCAGAGGGGCCCCCAAGCACCAGGGACCACCACCCCTCGGGGCTTTAATATCATATATGCGGTCGGCTCATGGCCCCCCGCAGCCCCGGGGACTGCCACCCCCATGGGCTTCTTTTTTTTAAATAAAAAAAACCTGTGTGGGGTGCCCAAGCACCCCCACATGCCCCGGGGACTGCCAACTCCCTGGGGCTCTAATATTCAAAATAGGGGGGTCCATGACAGACCCCCCAACCCCGAGACCACCATCCACCGGGGCTTTTAACTGTTGGGAGGGGCGCCGCGCGGCCCCCCTCCGGGAGCCTTGTGGTAGCCCTGGGGACCACCACCCCCCAGGGCCGGCTCCTGCAGTCTCCCGAGGTGCCTACCCCCAGGACACTGCTGATTGCTATAGTAGGGCGGGAGCCTCTCGGCTCCCGCCCTACCATGGCAAACTGCTCTGATTTCTGAAAGAGAGCAGGAAACCTGCTTTCGCTTTCAAAAATCAAAGCGGATTGCTTTTCTGCATGGGGAGCAGCATGTTAGCTGCTACCCATGTAGAAAAGCAATGCTGGCTCCCACTGGATGCAGGGAGCCGGCAGGGACCATTGGGGGCTTGGGGACCCACGGTCCCCAACGGAGAGGGCTAGCCCCGGGGGATGGGGTCCCCAGGGCTACAAGTGGCCCAAAATAATAATAATAATAATTAATTAAATGGCTGGCCCGGGGGGGGGGGAATCTGGTCCCCGGGGCCAAAGGTGGCCACAGGAGGGGGGTAAAGCAGCCCCCCTCCTACTTAAAAAATATATTTAAAAAAAGGCCCATGCCCTGGGGCTGGGGTCCCCGGGGCAGACTATGGCTTTGGGAGGGGGGCCATGCGACCCCCTTCTCGATTGTTTTGTTTTAAAAATTAAAAATTGGGGCAGGCCCTGGGGGACGGGGTCCGCTGGGCCCAAAAAAAAAAAAAAAAGAGAGGCTACAGTAAAAACAAGTTTTTTAAAAACTGGGATCGGGAGGAGGCCACGCCCCCTCATTGCACCTCTCTGCAAACGCGCCCCCTGGCACGTTTGCAGAGGGGGGAACTAATTCTCCTTATATACTGGGGGTCCCTGGGGGGCTAACTAGTCCACCACCAGCCTCCAGTACGGGCCAGGGGGCTGCGTTGCAGAGAGGTGTAAAAAGGGGTGTGGCCTCAGAACACCTCTCTGCAACACAGCCCCCTGGCGCATACTGGAGGTTCCTGATGGGCTAGTTGGCCCCCAGGGACCCCAGTATGCAAGCGGACTTATTCTCCCAACTTAGAACGCGCTACGGGGCACGTTTGCACAGTGTTGAAGGTATGGGGTGGGGCTTGAGGTGATATGTGCAAACATGCCCTGTGGCGCGTTTTAAGTTGGGGAATTAATTCCTCTTCAATCCAGAGGTCCCCTAGGGGCCAACTAGTCCAACAGGTACCTCCAGTAAGCGTCACGGAGCTGCGTTGCAGAGTGTTGTAAAAAGGGGGCGTGCCCTCTGAACACCTCTCTGCAATGCAGCTCACTGGCGCATACTGGAGGTACCTGGTGGGCTAGTTGGCTCACAGGGGACCTCAGGAGTGAAGAGGAATTAATTCCCCAACTTAAGCCGCGCCAAAGGGCGTGTTTACATACATGTCACCTCAGCCCCCCCTTCCTTCACTATTGAGCAAAATATTCCTCTAAAATCAGCCGAACTACAAATTCCGATTTAATCACCTGTTGTCACGAGATACGTAAGTGCTGCATCTTTGAGCCCAGTACGGACCCTGAAAAGTAAATCTAAGTGTACTTACCAGTAACTTGTATTTCCTTCCATAGGATTCTATTGTGTGGCTTTCACCAGAAAAGTGTCTGTCTATTTTTGAAATGTACAAATATTCCTCTAAAATCAGCCAAACAAAGAATTCCGATTTACGCACCTGTTATCAGGAGAGACCTCAGTGTTGCATCTTTCAGTCCACTACTGATCCTGAAAAGTAATTCTAACCATACTTACAGTAACTTGAATTTCCTTCCATAGGCTAACATTGACTGGTGTCACTTGGAAAATCTTTTAAGTGTGGAGTCTTGGAGCTTTAAAAAATTCCTCTAAAATCAAGCGAACTACGAATTCCGATTTACTCACCTGTTATCAGTAGAGACCTCAGTGCTGCATCTTTCAGCTCACTACTGATCCTGAAAAGTAATTTTAACCGTACTTATCAGTAACTTGAATTTCCTTCCATAGGATATCATTGCCTGCTATATAAATTAAAAAATATATAAAATAAAAATAACTTCAACTTCAATATTTTTAAAAACATTTTTTTTCAATGTATATTAAAAATATGTAATGTCATTTAAAAAATAAAATATCTAAAAATAAATACTTTAAAACAATGTAGTAAATCAATATATTTTTTTTAAAAAGTAATACCTTTAAAAATTATCTTTTACAAAACCTTTGAAATTCACTGAAAAAACCATAGGTTTAAGCTACATTATAGTTAGGAATTAGCATTTAAAAAACCTTAGAGATTCACTGAAAAAAACATAGGTTTCAGCCACGTTATAGTTAGGAATTAGCATTTATAACACACACATGTTATAACTAGCTGGACATTTCACTCATACAATACCATTGAAATTCCCCCGTACATATGATGAGTGAGTACATGTATGAGTGACTACATAGAACTGTTGGTGAATGAGTGGATGTGTATGTAGATGTTGGAATTACTGAATAGGTTGTTGTAACTGGTATTGGTATCCATTTTTTTGAAAATGTTAGTTTCTATTTTTGAATGTGTGCATCAAAGGTTATATCAGGGTGAGAGGAGGTCTGCCACTCTTTCACGAGGATGATGTCATCAGAGATGTCATTTGAGAAGTCATGAGTGATGTCACTGACCATGTCATGAGTGATGTAATATGTGACGTCATTAGCAGTGCATTGCGGGCGCGCAAGTTATAGTTAGCTGAACTAACTATAACGGGGGAATTTCAATGGTTTTGTATGAGTGAAATGTCCAGCTAACTACAACATGTGTGAAACCTATGGTTTTTTCAGTGAATTTCTAAGGTTTTTTAAATGCTAATTCCTAACTATAATGTGGCTGAAACCTATGGTTTTTTCAGTATATATATATATCTATATCTACATCTTCAGAAAAACCAGGACAGATCCGTAATTAAGACTAAAGGATGTAGTCCTACTTTTATTTCTGGTGTGTCCTGGTTTTTGGTTCCCAAAATTCAGTCACCCTACTTACATGGCGAGGGGCAAAATGCCTGCATAAAATAGGCCAGCCCAATCTTGCACCAGTGGGGTACTTTGAATTTGTGTTGCTGTTCCATCCCATGCGAGCGCACTGCTGCTGTCCAACAAGAGGCATGGCAACAGTGGCACCAGGAGCTTTATATACAGGCGCAAAAAGATAGAGGATTAGTTCATGGCAGGCAAGGTAGCTCCAACAGCCCGTGACCACTCTAGCCGAAAAGCCAAATTTAAGATATTAAAAACAAAAATCATGTGTTTAATTCAAATTCCGCAGTTTACTAACTTATAGCAGGATGTCAGATGTAGGGGCCCAGATTGAAACAAGCATTTGCAATGCAATGGGTCTCGCCTTTGGGACCTTATATGTATTTAGCTATGCAGCACATTGGCCTGGGTACTGAAACATCTACTGTTCTTTAACATGGAGGGAAAATAAGCACCAAACTGTGTGACATGCCAGGTATGGTAACACATGGAGAGAAATATTGCCTTTCAGCGGGAAATGGTATAGTCCAAAGCTCCGTTTTTAATATTAAAGCAGGGAATTTGGTGGTCATAACACTGAAAATACAAGATTTGAAAAAAATATTGTCTATGGGTGCTCGTGGAAGACAATTTCTATGGAATGTATTCTAGAGAATGCTAAAGTGATAGTGGTATTTTACTGACCTCTGATGGTCGTTTTCTATCAAGAAAGTTAAACAAATTAGTTGTTTTTTATTATATCCCGACGACGAGGGAAAAAATGGAGAGCCCGATAGCGGGCTGTCTCAACTCCTGCCTTTTAGAACTGCCTTGGCTGAGCACCGTCAGGACCTAGGCCACTTAAAGCCCTGTGCGTGACCCTTTTTTCCCCTCTGGCTTTACAGTCACCTTTAGCACCCCAGCAAACGATGCATCCCTCCTTGAAAGGGGGGCCACTCGGGCCCCCGCACGTATTGCAGGGCACAGGACCCCTCCCGTAGCCCTCTCGATGGTGGGGCGTGCCTCTGGGCCACGTCTTGATGACGTGGTGGGGCGCACCCCGCCAGCGATTGGTGGAGTACACCGCCTTGACCCGGAAGCAGTTGTTTGTTTCCGGGGATAGGTGGGAGGCTCTGGGGTGGTGGACCAGTGCAAACTGGTCGGCCTCCCCCTTTGCGCGGATTTAAAAGGGCTGGGGAGCGCGGGAGGCATCCTCTTTCTCCCGAGCTCCTCAGTAGGCTGCACCGGTTCCGAGCCCCTCGCCTGGCCGGTGAAGTTTTTGGTCGTTTTAATTGTTCTTCTTTTATTTTGCAGGCTTTCGTCGTGGAAGCGTTTGGCGGGACCGTTTGGAGCATTTTTGAGAGTGGAACTGTGTAATGGTCAGTTTTATTATCCTGGCTCTTCGTCGTTCGACGGGTCGCTGAGGGAGAGCAGCGACGCTCGAGAAGGTGCTGGCGTGGCCGATCGCGGCTGGAAATCCTTCGTTTTTTGCTCTGGCGTAGCAAGGAGGTGCTGCGGGTAACACCGCCGGTCTGGTACTGTGAGGGAAAGGTGGCTAAGAGCTGGCGTGTAGTGGCGGGGCAATTGGATATCAACAAGCAAGGTATTGTGAGGGGCGCTGGGGGGCTAGTGGCTACTCACTCTTGAACGGCAGCGGGAGGCTTAATAAAGACGTGTATTACAGTGCCGGTTTTATTGCGGGAGCGCGTGTTTCAGTCCCCCGGGGCAGTATGTCTGAAACACAGCGCTTGTTATCGGTAAATTGTTCCATAAACTAACGCGCATCAAATCTGGTTGTTTCTGGGTGGCAGCAGTGACGCACGATGTGTGTGTAGGCGAAGCAGGGTCGACCAGGGCAGGCGGTGGATGGGAGACCAATAGTGAAGGCCTCACAATTCTAAGCTTGTATTTGTGCTAGATTAAAAAGTTTGTTTGTTGGGGTGTAATTAAATTCTCAGGCCATAGATACTGGCCAGGTGGGCTCTCCTTGGACGGTGGTTGTATGCTGTATGCTGTGAACAATTGTTAAGTTGTCCTCTCTGGGGGGTGCAGCAGAAAGCCACTCTTTGTTGCTTTAGTAAGTAATCCTGATACCAAAGAATATTGGGAATATTTATGTTTTGATTATCCATTAAGTGTGGTAATACTGGTGTGGGGATCCACTTGCTGGGAGGGTTTGCCTACAATTTTAGGAGTGGGTCAAGCTTGGTGGGGGTAATACTGCGTGCTTATCTGATACAGACAGAGGTTGAAGTGTGTTAAAGTACGGTGTATTAATAATCCTTTTTCATCACAGACGCACACGCGGGGGGTATCCGGTGGCTTGCCAGTGGACAGAGCGGATGCAGCAAAGCACGTAGGACAACAGCGACAGAGGGACACGGGTAGGCCAGCATTTCACTGCTTCTGGCGGGCCGCCGGGCTTGAGTATATTCGCCCAAACACTCAGGCTAGCTGGTGTTCGCGGTCACAGTCGCGTGGTGCTTACAGCCTGCCTGTGATCTCCCAACTTACACAGGTACTGGGGACATCGGGCCAACAGGGGGCCGGCAGGTCTCAGGAGGAATGCCACAAGTAGCGTAGAATGTCCAGTGGGCGTGGTGGGAAACGGTCCCATATGGAAACTATGCTGCAGTGTATGATGAGAAAAATGTCAGCTATGGACAGGAGATTGGGGAAAATGGACCAATTGGGAAGGAATGTGGCTGAATTGCGCCAGAGGTTGGACGGTCAGGCGGGGCCATCAGGGAGACCAAGGTGAATTACAGTGCCTCCTCAGCCCAGGGGGGACTTGGATGCTCTATCAGGTAGGGGTAGGGGCAAGAGAGGAAAAGGACATGCCGCCAAGCCTAGAATGGTAGGGGGTTCCCCTGCGCTGGTGCCCACACCTCCAGTGACACCGTTGACCGCAACTCAAGTTCAGGGTGGTACACCGGCAATTCCGGTGCCGGTTAGTTCAGCACCCGACCAGAACGTACCTACTGTGGTGGTCCACCCTGTTGTCCCAGCTTTACCAATGCCAACTGCAGCACCTGCTTCGGGACAAGGTGTAGGATTACCCATACCTGTAATTGTTACACCTCCTGGTGATGGGCAAATCCCTCCTGAGCTGGCAGCTCAGATAGCGGCAGTACTCCCCTGGTTAAAGATAGGTGGAATGTTACCTTCCTCTGCGGAAGACCCCGGTGCAGAAGCCCAGAGGATGGTGGCAAAGATCAGGATGGCCAGTAGCGTGGGGGGTGTGGCGGGCCCTCTTATTCTTCCCCAGACAACAAGTGCGGCCGGCGACGGGGGAAAACACAAGATAGTTGACCCTACACGTACCGCTGAGAATGGTAAGGAGGTGGCATTGCCGGTTTTGGGGGAAGGTACAATACCGTCCAGGAGGGAAAATTTGGCACAGCATGTGCCTCAAAGTGTTAAAGAATTAATTTGGGCAGGCAAATATGTGAACATGTTTTCCTTGTTGGTTGATAACCGTGAGTTGGAATATGCTAAGACTCAGAAAGAGTGGATGTTGCCTAGTGAATGGCGGGCGAAAATGATTAGATTCAGGGTGGACGAGACGCTGATCAATTGGATTAGGGCTTTTTCAGTTTTTGTAGCAATTATTGCTGAGCGCTCTCCAAACTTGCAAGCAGAGTTGGCATGTTATCAGAGTAGGATCACCAATTTCAGTGATAAATACGGTGGAGACGGGTGGAGAGAGTATGATGTCTCATTTAGGAAAGCGAAGGAGTTTGACCAAACATTGACTTGGGATAAGTTGGATTCAGTGTCCTGGAATGGGCAGTTCGCCACCGTACAGGCAAGTACTGCAGGTTCTAGCACTGGCTGGTCCAAGGGTTACCCCACAAAGCCACAGCAGCCCTTTCGGTCAGCACAGGGTGGAGAGGTGTCGAATAGACCGTGGGGTGGTGGGGGCAAGAAGGGGGTCTGCTGGGATTTTAACAAACGATCTTGCACCAGACCGCAAGGTACCTGCAGATTCAGACACGCATGTGCCCTATGTGGCCATGCTTCCCACCCCGAAACAACCTGCCGCTCCAAGAGTAATGCTTCAGGAAACAGGGGAAGGAAGAAGCAGGACTAAAATGGAGGGCGGTGGGTAGCCCAGTCCCCCATTGATATTATGGCTATGATCCCTTGGCTGAATAAATACCCTGACCATGTGTCCGCTAGAATGCTGCAGGAAGGTTTCTCTTGGGGCTTTAGGATTCCAGTAGGAGGTTTTGAAGGGTCATCAAAATGTAGAAATCAGTTGTCAGTGAAACATAATGCAAGTGTTGTGGCTACAAAGATTGCGAAAGAATTGCGTTTAGCAAGGATAGCTGGACCATTTTCTGAGGTACCGGTACATAACTTTGTGTGCTCCCCCCTGTGGGTAGTCCCAAAGAAGGAAGAGGGTGAATACAGACTGATACATAACCTGTCAGCACCAAGGGGCGCCTCAGTGAATGACGCAATAGATGAGAGCATTTGTAGTGTGAGATATGCATCCTTTGACCAAGCTGTGGACATTTTGCGAACACTAGGCCCGGGTGCGCTGCTAGCAAAATCTGACATTGAATCTGCATTTAGATTGCTGCCAGTGCACCCTTCTGATCACCACCTACTGGCTTTTGCATTCCAGGACAAATTTTATATGGATATGTGTATGCTTATGGGGTGCTCTATCTCTTGTGCCTACTTCGAGGAATTTAGTTCGTTTCTGGAATGGGTGTTCAGGCAGGTATCAGGACATCGGCATGTCATGCACTATCTTGACCACTTCCTTTTTCTAGGCGCGGCGGGGTCACAGGACTGTGCGCGGGCATTGCAGGCATTTTGCGTGCTCATGCAGGGTTTTGGGGTCCCGCTAGCGCCCGGGAAGACAGTCGGGCCGGCAACATCCTTAGAATTTCTGGGAATTTAATTGGATTCCACAGAAGGTTGTTTCAGATTGCCCACCGACAAAATATTGAAATTTAAGACCACTCTACAGCAATGCCTTAGGAATGAAAAAGTAACACTCCAACAGCTACAACAGACAGTGGGTCAGCTGAACTTTGCCCTAAGGGTAATACCAATGGCACGCCCTTTCTCGCGTTTCATTGCCCAGGCTATGACAGGCCTCAGGGAAGGGCACCACCGCACCAGGTTGTCAGCAGAGGTTCACCAGGACATGCGTATTTGGTTGGCATTCCTGGAGGATTTCAATGGCAGGGTGGTGTGGAGTGGGCCCCCCACCACGTCGACGGAATTAGGTCTATGGACTGATGCTGCGGGCAGTGTGGGGTTTGGCGCCATACTTGGTAACAAATGGGTGGCTCACCGCTGGCCGACATGGTGGGAACAGAATGGGTTGACCAGTAACATAGGTTTTTTGGAGCTGTTCCCAATTTGGGTGGCCTTGACTGTGTGGCCCGAACAACTGCGCAATCAATCTGTAATATTTTGGTCAGACAACATGACGGTGGTGGAATGTATTAATCAGCAGGCGGCACGGTGCAAATGGATACTGCGCCTGTTGAAAGAAATGTTTTGATCTGTTTAAAACTGAATGTACATTTCAAGGCAAAACATGTTCCAGGGGTACTAAATAATGCGGCTGGCGCGCTCTCTCGTTTTAAGATGCAGGCATTCAGAGAGCATTTACCATCCGCTGAGGCAGTACCGACATACTTCTCAACGACACTCTGGGAAATCGGTGCCCCAGGTTACAAAACCTCGTGTCAGCCAGCCTAGCACCAAGGACAAGGACAACATATCAAGGGGCGTTTCTGTCTTATTGCACCTTTTTGGGTCCAGAGTGGGGCGTGAAGTGGTGTCAGGAGGAGAGTTTTACCCAGCACATAGTTAGATTACATGAGGAAGGGCGTTCCGCCGCAACAGCCAGCAGACATAAGGCAGCAGTATCTTTCATGGCACAATTGAGGGGGGTCAAGGATCCAACAGACTCTTTCTTAGTCAGGAAGGCACTCAAGGGTTGGCGGAGGTTACAAGGGAGGGCGACGGACTCTAGACACCCGATTGGCCTGGAAAGGTTGTCAGCTCTGCTGGAAGCTTTGGGGGGCACATGTAGCTCACCTGGGGAGGTAGTGCTATTTAGGGCATCCTTCTTGTTAGCATTCTATGGGGCCTTACGTGTAGGGGAACTGGTGGCTACAAGTAAGAAGGACACCAGTGGGGGCCTGCGCATGGAACATACAAAAATACTCGGGGATACACTATTGATCACAATACCCAGATCCAAGACCGATCAGGAAGCCCGGGGGGATAGTCTGGTCCTCTACCGAGCATGGGGTAATCCTTGCTGCCCGGTAAGTCACGTAGAGTCCTTCCTGAGTCAGCGGGCACCAACAAGGGGGGGAGCACTGTTGACGCATTCGGATGGTACACCCTTAACAAAATTTCAGTTTCAAAGGGTGTTGGCATTAACAACTGCAAAGGCGGGTTTGAATCCCAAGGAGTTTGGTACACACTCATTCAGGATAGGTGCTGCCACAGACGCGACAGCCCGAGGTTTGCAAGTGAGCAAAGTCAAGCACATAGGGAGATGGTCTTCTGATTGTTATAAACGTTTTGTGTGGCTGCATATGTTGTAAGTGCATGGTAAGTTCGCACTGACGCTTGTTTGTTTTGTTTCGCTTACAGTTTCACGATCCTGTCACACAGGGCTGGAACTGGGACCGGGTCAGCAACATCGAGCAACTTCAACTCAACGGACGGGACAAGACGACGGGACTCGAGTGGCATGGGTTGTAGGTCATTCATTTGTAAGACGTGCTGCTTCTGTTTTCTTTTCAGGTGATTTAGTGCGTAAGGCTGAACAGTGCGGTGTCAAGGTATCCTTCCATGGGAAGGGAGGTCTGGGGATTGGTCACTTCAGACGGTACTTTGGTGAGTTGCTCGACCAGCATGCTACACCTCCATCTGTTGTCATTATACACGTAGGGGCCAACGATCTGGCCAAGCTGGGTAGACGGGTTCTATTAGAGGAAATGATCTCTGTAGTAAATTGGATGGCAAAGATACTCCCAAAATGCACAATAGCTTGGTCCCAAATGATTCCTAGGATGGAGTGGAGAGGGGGGGTTTCTGTTAAGGCGTTGAACCACTCGGTAAAGAGGGTCAACAACAAGATAGAGAAGCTGTTTCGGTCACCTCATTTACAGAATATCTCTCATGGCTGCATTCAGGGTGACCAATTCTACATACAGGATGGGGTATACTTGTCCAAGTCAGGTAATGAACTACTGTTAACAAATATGGTTGCATGGCTAGTGGGGTTGTCGAGGGCATGACCTATTGGAAGAGGACGTTTTTTTGGGGGGGGCCAGATAGTCGGTCAACTATGCTGGCCTGTAAGGTCATGATCGGAGAGCAGTTTATTGAAGGTCCTTGAGGGGCGGCACCATTACGAATGGGCTCACCCAGGGGGAGGGGCCATTGGCCTCTCCTAGAACTCCAGGGGCAGGATATCCGCTTGGTTGGATGGGTGCGGGGGTAGGGGGGAGTCACACTTTCTTCTTTCGGCTGCGTAAGTTACCCCGCATGGACACTATGATGTCATTAAATGGCGCAGAGTGAAAGGGCCCCCTTTTTAGATCAATGGAGTTTCAGGGAGCGTACATGGGTAACCGGGGGGGGGGAATACTCTCCCAGTAACGGGCCCTCTGCGCATGCGCACTCACACGTGAGGGCGTAGCTGGTTAACAGGGATCTGATACCGGTTAAGACCTTGCCGTAGGCCCAAAATGTCATGCAAAATTCATACATACGATGTTAGATTCGGTTAGGAAACTCTTTGTATTAGAGATTTGTTAAGGTTAGTCCTTGGATACCTGTCTACATCATGTGTAATCTAATGTCTGAATTTTGTATAAATTTGTAAATGAAAATGTTTATTTTTTAAAAATTTTAATTTGTTTTCATGTTTTAATAAATACGGCCGGGGGGTCGCAAAGCCCCCTGCCTTCCAAAGAACTCTGTGTGAGACTATTGGCCTTGGGGTACGGTGGTGGAGGGGGTGGCCGGCGTCCCTGACCATATCCATCTCTTTGTAAATCTGTTAGCTGTGCACCGGTCGCAGCCAGTGCTGTAGATGTGTAGCTTCCCAGCAGCACCCTTGTTGCCCCATCTCTATCCATATCCCCTCCAACACCATTAGAGCCAGCTGTGGAGATACAGCTCCCCTGTGAGACCCACACCTACGGACCCAAGCTCTCGGTGAATCTCACCTCTGCCCTCGCCGTCTGTGTTGTCGATTCAGGTCCCCTGCAAAGTTCGTTTACCCCTCGTCCCCCTCCGTGCTTCTCTCTCACATCTGCCCCTCGTCCATGGCGTTACGGATGTGGTACTTTTCGGCTGTCTAAGCGAGCCTGCCTGCTCGGACGTTCTTGGCCCTCCTTCTCTACAACAAGTAGCAACTTGCCTGCGCGCTCTGAAGACTACGGAGGGCGGGCGTTCACACGCACCTGTGGGAACTAAGAGCCATGGGCAGGGGCTGTCCTTTCAAAAGAGAAACTGGAATTTTCAACATATGCCACGAATATTTAAACTGTTTAATAACGGCAATTTCAAGCCATTCTTTATTCTTATAAGAAAAGCACAATGAAATAAACGTTCAAGTGGAGCATACGTTTGTCTGGCAGTCGCATTAAGGGGCGTGGTTCCAGTCATTCTTAAACTAACGACGAAGTGCATGCTTGAGCTTACAGAATGAACATTTTTTTTTAGGTGGATGTCCGACAACTGAACTTCGGCAACATCAATGAATCTTTTTGTTTTTTATAGAAATGCTGTTCCAAGGATTCACAAAAATATAGATCACATACAGCCCGCTCCCCATTGCAACATCGGAGACATGGGAAAAGTCGGACAGAGGTAAAGGAGGAAGGGGTTGTGTGGAAATAGTCTTTGCTAATAAAAAGTGCTGTGGCGGTACTCATTTCATTTACTTGTGAGGATGAAATGTTGAGAATCCACTGTTCCAACAATATATCTAAAGGGGACTTTCTAGGAAGCCATACAAGTTTCCTTTCCAAAATATAATGTATTACATCAGTTCCTGTATTGTAGACCAGCGCATTTTCTTTTTGGGTACATTTGTTATTTTAGGTTTGTGACGTTGTCAAGATATTTTTTAAATGGCTACCGCAAAGATGTTAGCACCATAAGAAACGTTTCTGTCCAAGACTGACAGTTTCTCTTGATTCCCTTTTACCATTTTAATGTGTACTGTTCTTTCCTTATGATTATGCAAAGCGATCTAACGCCTGTACACGCGATTTAAAACTGCAACTCAAGAGAGAATTCTAAACAATCGTACAAAATCAGATGCAATCCTGGGAGAAAGAAAGGAATTAAGGGACAAAAAGATCAAAAGGCCAGCAGTGGCGTAACATAAAATGAAGCCCCCACCCTTGTGGGATTTGGTTAGGGGCACCTTATACGTCAGAGATATTCAGTGGCCTGAGGCTGAATGGGTGGCCTTGAAAGTTCGGAGGCTCTCTACCCTGCAGTGACGGCAGTGGGCTGTGTTACACCCTAGAGCAGAGGTCTTCAAACTTTTTTGGGTAGAGCCCCCCAGCTGAATGTCTTTTAAATGTGGCCCCCCTCCCACCACTGACAGAAATCCATGGAATCTGGTACACTACATAATCGACCGCCATGCACATATTCCAGGCCATACTTGGCAAATAATGTTAAATACTGTAAGAGTGTTTAGTAAAGTGAAGGTTTGTGAGTGGGTTTCGTTGAATGAGAGAGGCTTATTAAATAGATGAAATGTGCGCAAATTGTATTTAGTAGGTTTTTACTTATGAGTCATAATGGGACAGTGTTATCTGGTGCAATCCATACACTTCCTAAGTAATTACCCTAAAGCCAGGCAAATACCTACTAACCTCTTCATAAACATTTTGAATGGAAGTGAGCAACTCACTCCCAGACTTGTTGCACCTTTTCAAATTGTTGAGAGTTACCAATACAACTGAAGGCTTTGTCTTGAAAAAACGTGGGTAACTATCAAAGGAGGTGGCCATAGCAGGCAAGGAAGGAAAGCCTACCCTATTGATTTTAAAGCGAAGGATCTCATAGGGTGGTGCCATATTTTTCTATGATGTCATGTGACATCAATGTCATAATAATCAACAAGATAGAGAGGGTTTTTAAATTAAAGGAACACTCTTGGCCCCCCTATGTAGTACAATTAAATCAACAAAAGAGTTGAATGTGACACCAATGCACATTGCTTATGCTCATTAGTCCCCCCACTTGTTTTTTAGGACTTGTGCTCTGAGTAGGGGTTTAGGACACATCAGGCTTATGTTTAAAAAATAGAACTAATAAAACCTGAATGAAGTTGCCTGTTTTACTTCAGAGCAATGTTGTCTGACAGACTTTGTGATGATCAAATGGATCTGAACCGAGCTGCACAGTAACTGGCTAAATTGCAGTGCATGTAAATGCAGCGGGGACCGGCGCAGGTAAGCGGGTGGGTTGGGGATGTCGACAGACAACAGAATAGGTCAAACTAAATATGAAAATAAAACCAATTCCATCCATCTGCCCTGCTCCACCATCCCACCATGCTTACCCTCAACAGTCACGACTGATATGTGAGCCTCCTGGGAGTGGTCTAGGCAGAGAGTAGAAGAAATTGTTAGAATCTAAAAGGGTTTATGTTGGATGCCAAAGGGCCTAGAGATCAAACTGCTGGTCAGATGGTAGGGTCGTTAAAGAAGGGTCAAGGCAGTTAAAGCACACACAGTGGTGATAGAGAGCACGTCACGAGTTAGGAACGAGTTAGAGAGGACCCTGAAGGCGAGAGAGGACTGAGAATGGAAATTAGGGTAAAACTTTTGGCTCTTTATGGTAAACAGTATGCTTTCATCACCATGCTTGAGGGATTGCTTCCCCTACCCTCGTTACTCCGCCCCCTTCCAAAGTGCACAGCATAGAATGAAAAGAATAGGTTTCAATCCCCCAGCTATCTACCACTATAATTGCAGTGTTTTTTAACCATATCTCTCAGTTCAATGTATGTTCCGCACCCCAATGCCGCTAGGAAAAAGAACTGAATACATTATTTAGCCCTTTAAAATCTCAGTGCATGCTGAAAACAATAGGAATACTCTAATCATTACCTGCTTAATATCAAACCTGACGGACATCATACTAAGAGAAAAACAAGTCATGACTCCCCAGAATAGTATAGCACCCAGTCGGCACAGAATGGTTCATTTATTTTTAACCAGAACTAAAGGGAAAACAATATAAAACACTCTCAAAAAAATGATTTATAGCATCGTAGAATATATTCATATTATCAGAAAACAATCAATAACATATTCCAAGCTGCATACCGTTAAAGGTTAAACATTCGGCATTTAACATCTTTCCCAAAATAATATGTAGATTTCATGCTTTCCTTTTGTAAAGTCCTTATTCTAAATCACATACTTTTACTATTGGAAGCATCACCTTAGGTTCTATTTTGAAAGTGAAGAGCATTTAATGTTAATGTAAACAGTACCCTTTGTACTTAACCCTTTGCGTGCGTCGAACGGCCCCCCGGCCGTCTGACGTCACGGTGGGTGTGTGCGGAAGACGGCCCCCGGCGGTACGAACCACGCCAAGTTGTAAATCACCTGCACCGTGGCAGAATTCCTGCCACGGTCAATGGGTTAAAGTAATTGCAGATAATGGATCGCAGGGTTCAGCCTGACATTGTTTTGACAAGTCTAAGTGGATCTTGTGTAGGAGACTGGCATAGTATATGGTTCACACTTATTTAAGTGATGCACCTTGCACTAATCCAGACAACCCTTCTGGTGATTTTAGTGGTCTTCGATAACCATAGAGAGCTCTCAAAGTGGTAGCTGTGGAGAGCAGCTTTCGGTCTTATCTTGAAAGACTGTAAAGCAGCTTAGTTTACCAACTTTAATCAATACTGTAAGTTTAAAGAAAAAGAACCACACAGTGTTTATATAAAAATATGTGTATTTATTACCCAACACAATCACTAACATTTTGTCATCTCTCCTACGCAAAGATATCAGCACAATACACCAGAATACTTTGAAAGAACCAGGTAAGAGGCAAATATACACTGATTTCCAGGGGGTGACCAAACTATATACCTAGAAAGTGTAATGCGAACTGCTAGGGAGAACAGGACTTGGACCAGAAGACTCAGAGGAGCTGGGAAAACAAGGAACCACCCAAGGTAAGTACCCAGGAAACCCACGAAGGCTGAGTGCAGAGTAGAAACACAACTGCGTGCCGAGTGAAAGTCAATGGAGAAGTCGCGGTTGCAGTTATAAAGAAGAAGGACCCTTCCCGGAGGACCCCAAATAAACCCTTTGGAAGACAATAGGTTGGAGAGCCACCACATCCATGGATGTCCAGGAAGAATGTTACCTGTGCCAAGTGCATAGGGATGAAGTAACATTGGAACCTGCCGTAGATGACAATGGGAGACTTCGAAGAAGATGGCCCTAGTGAAGACTGTGAAGCAGTCCGTTGGAGTCCAAGGGTTGATCTGGAAGTGAAGAACTGGCAAGCAGGGGGACAGAGTCTATGCCTCTTGGAGGTGACCAGAATGCATGGAAGTACAATGCCCATCGATGTCGTGAGGTTCAGAAGAGATGCCAGTGATCTTGTCGCTACAGCTGTGAGGACCAGGTGGTGCTGAGGAAGACCAAGAGCTGTGCATGAGCTGTCCCACATTTGAAGTCAGTGTCTACATGTTCGGTGTCTGGTAGGAGCACCAATAAGCCACAAATGATGAGTAAAATGAAGACATGCTCTTGTTGGGACCAGAAAGGCCCATCGAACTCACCAAGTGCAAGAGAGTCAGAGCAGGCCCGAGCAAGCAGGGGAACCCACTGGAACAAGAGAAGACACTCAGGAGGAACCACAGGCCAGCTGCACAGGAGTAGCAAGAGGACCTCAAGCAACTCAACAAAGTCGGAAGCCCATGATGCAGGAGATGCAGGCAGGACTCTGTTCTTCAGGAAGTGAGGTGCTCAAGGCTAGAGCTTCTTGTAGCCCAAAGATCACTGGAGTACAGAGCCAGCATGCCTTAGCAACAGCAAGTCAATGCAAGGCACAGGGATCAGTCCTAGCAGCCCTGACGAGGGATCCTGTACTCCAAATTGCAGGAAAGACAGGCCAGGGCTCTAGGGAGGCAGAGAACCACCACCTGATGTCTGTGGGACATCAGGTGCAGCAGACTGGTCAGCTTTGTTGCGGTGCCTTCAGATGCAGGAGAGTTACTCCTTCTCTCCAAGGCAGATTTCTTCAAGTGTCCTTGATACCCACAAGTGTGTTGGGGAACCTGGATGAAGAACAGACACAGGTGACTCAGAAGACGTAAAGAAAAGTGAGAACAGGAGCAGTAGGAGCCTTTCTAGTTGCTGCCTCTGTTCCAGTATAAGTCCCACAAAGTTCAACTGTCCAGACAAAAGAAGGGTGACGTAGCTTCAGAGGTGAGTCTGGTTCAACAATTAATCTAAGGACAAACCCAACTAGAGGGGTGCCCTTAAGTACCCTAGGGGAAAGGTTTGGAATGGATCATGGGTCACTTCCAGAGGAGGCGCTGGACACTCCACTGTCTTTTGTTCAGTGTTGAGCCCGAGCGTGAACCAAGGGATCCTGAACTTGCTCAAACTGGAGTATGCATGGAGGGCACCAAATGTGCCCTTCAAAGCAGTTGGGGTCACTGCAAAGTGCCACCACCCAAGTCCATTACACTAAGTCCTGTCTGGGTGGTGGTCACACCTTCCTGTGACAGGAAACCTTTTGTTATACCTTCCGCCGCTTGAGCCAAGCTCAGCAACAGGAGGGCAGAACCCTGTCTGTGGTCTGCAGCAGTACTATCTTGTTGGCAGACCGCGAAAGGCTGCTACAGGGAGTTCAGGTGAGGTCCCCAAATGGAGCCCCCCAGAACATGGGATCATACATTCAGCGCCGGCATTGGTATTGAAGTATGAATCCAACATGTTTGATACTGAACATGACCATGATCAGTGCAACCGCTATATAGTTAGACATCTCTGGATGACTGATGCTCACTATCTAACTTAAGAAGGCTGACTGCACTTAACAAGCCTGGGGAATCGCCTATGGGATTTGTGGGGGTGTCCTGCTGATGCAGGGGCACCCTCAAACTTGTAACCAAGGAACCCACCCTCAGGACTGAAGAGCCTGCCATAGGGGTGACTTACAGGCTTTAAGGTCCAGTGACCTTAGATATAAGGAAACGTATATCTGTTGTGGGAGGTGCAAGAACCAACTCACACAGGCTGCAATGGCAGGCCTGTAGTCACAGCTTATCTGGACTCTCATGGATGGCACAATACATGTTGCAGCCCATGGGAGAACTCTGTTGTACCTATGCCCTGGGTACCTTAGTATCATATACTAGGAACTTATAACGGTACACCAGTAGCCAATTATGGAGGTAACAAAATGCTTACTAAGCCAATTTAGGGGAGAAAGCACAGATGCTGGAGTCCTGATTAGCAGGAACCCAGCAGATGTAGTCAAAAACACAGTAACACCAGGCAAAAAGTGGGGGTAGCCATGAAAGCAGCTCCTACTTTCCTACCCCCCCCACATGTAAGGCCATGAGACTAACCTTGCCCAGTTGAGTGTTCATTTTCTAAGTGGAAATATCTGGAAAGTCCATCTGCATTGGCATGATTAGTCCCAGATCTAGGTTCCACTGAAAAGTCCATCCCCTGTAGGGAAATGGACCACCTGAAAAGTTCGGGTTTTTCACTCTTCATCTGTTGAAGCTATAAGAGGGGCTTTTGGTCTGTCTGAAAAATAAAGTAAGTGCAAAACAGGTATGGCCTTAACTTCTTCAAGGCCCAGACCACAGCAACAACTTCTCTTTCAATAGTTGATCAACGCCTCTCCCTGGGGTCAACCTTCTGCTTATAAAAGCTGCTGGTTGATCCTGGCCCGCTACATTGAGATGTGACAAAACAGCACCTATTCCTATCTCAGTAGCATCTGTCTGGACAATGAATGATTTGGAGTAGTCAGGACTTCGCAGAACTGGAGCAGAGCACATAGCTTGCTTCAGGTCATCAAATGCCTTCGGACACATAACTTCCCACTGAAAATTTTAAGGCATTCTTTTGGAGGTGTGATCATTAGGGGGGTTGCTTTGGATCTATGGGCCAGAAGTAGGTAGCTAAATACCAGTCTGTAATACCAAAAATCGGTAGATTTCAGCGTTACCGACTGGTATTTAGAATTCCCTAACGTAGGAAAGAAATCGGTAATAAGGAATCGGTATTTACCGATTCCTAATTACCGAACCCCCAAATACCGAATCGGTAAATAAGAAATGGTAAAAACGAGAAAAGAGATTTAGAGAAAATCTGAAATTTCCACAAATTTGGTATTTAAGAGTCGGTAATTACCACTGACTCAAAGCAGGTGGTAATCAGGTGCACTGTATTTAAACAGCCGCAAAATTCAACAGTGTGATCACTATGGCGGCCCTCCATGTTATTGCAAGGCGGCTACGGCTACAGGCAGCAGGAGCAAGTATCTGGAGACGGGAGGAGTGCGTTTACAGACAGCGCATCACTCTCTTCCAACTGACTGAGGCAGAGATCCATGAAAGGTACAGGCTACACCCCCAAAACATCCTGGACCTGATAAGGGACCTGCACCCACTCCTGAAACATCCAACACCAAGGGCGCACGCTATACCACCACATGTGCAGGTGCTCCGTAGCCTACACCTACTTGCATCTGAAAGTTACAAGGGGGTGATAGCTGCGGTATGTGGCGTGTCACAGAGTTGCCTGTCTCATTTCTTTAACAAGTTCCTGGATGCCATGATGCAGAGAATGCATCACTACATAAGCTTCCCAACCACACAGGCGGAACTGCAGAAAACCAAGACAGACTTTTACTAAAAGGCACAGTTCCCGCATGTTATAGGATGCATTGATGGGACACACATTCCAATCTTCCCACCTGCAGCCACTGAGTACATCTACCGAAACAGATAATCTTCCCACTCCATTAATGTGCAGGTAATTTGCGATGCAGCCAACTTAATCACCGACATCGTGGCCTAATTTCCAGGGAGCACCCATGACTCATACATTTTCCAGAACAGTGGGATCTACATACGCCTGGCTGTGGGTAAATATTGAGTAGGATCCCTGCTAGGTAAATCACTGTGACACACCCTGATGTACACTGCAGATGAATGTGTTGGTGACTGTTATTAATGGCACTGTCTTCCCCACCTAGGTGATAGTGCATATGCTATGCGGTCATTCATCCTCACTCCTCACCTAAACCCATCAGCTTCAAGTGAGAGACAATACAATGTGGTGCACAAATCAACACGCAACTTTGTGGATTGCACATTTGGACTATTAAAAAGCAGGTTCCGCTGCCTCCACAAAAGCGGTGGCGCACGTCAGTACCTACCCATCATCTGCTGCAAGATCATCGCAACTTGTGCTATGCTGCATAACCTTGCCACTAAGAAAGGTACAGCAGTTGAATTAACTGACTCAGAGCCCAACACAGCAGGAGTGGCGCCAGCACCAGATTGGAGACAAAGGCGGGCTGAGATTACACGCAACTATTTTTGAGTAAGTAAGGACACACAGCCAGTTGTTGTATTTGAATGACGTAGTTTAATATATTCAAAAACAGCAATTGATGGACGGAATGTTGCACAATGGCAAAACATTCACCCCCAGTCACAGATCTGGGTTTAATCCATCGTTATTTTGCTCACCACACCACCCTGGATCAGACATGGCCATATGCAAATCAGTCTTGACCCTGTCCCTCATGTGAACAGCCCAGCCGGAACTGCCAAGCCATGTCTTCCCTAGACCAGAATCAAGCAACCTAGGACCGGTTGCTGGCTATCAGCCGTCATCAGCCAGGATAGCTTGATTCCAGTGGCATGGAGAGTACGGGACTCACGTCTGAGCATACCCGTTCCACTCTGGGTGACAAATGCAAAAACAACAATTGATGGACGGAATATCGCACTATGGCAATACATTCACCCCAGTCGCAGATCTGGGTTTAATCCATCGTTATTCTGCTCACCACACCACCCCAGTTCAGACATGGCCATATGCAAATCAGTCTTGACCCTGTGCCTCGTGGGAACAGTGAGCCCGAACTGCCAAGCAATGTCTTCCCTGGACCGGAATCAAGCATCCTAGGACAGGTTTCTGGCTATCAGCCGTCATCAGCCAGGATAGCTTAAAATATTGGCACTACGCCACCACATGATGGGCTCAACATGGCAGTTCTATTTGTAAACACCCTACAAAGATGTCATGGGTTAAGTCTCCCAGTTAGCTAGACTAAGTGTGGCTTGCATTACCTCCTGCGGCCACGCACAACACTGCTGCACTCCCTTTGCTGACTGTCGTCATTGGCAATTAATCCAGTGCCAGCCAGCACCTTGACGTCTGCTGCTCATCCTGGACTCAGTTGCAGGGGGCGTTACACTGCTGCAACTTGTTGTCTCCTCACTGTCCCCCACATCACCTGCCCCAGTATTGGCAGCCTGATTAATTAGGAGCACTTCAAGTGCAGTGGTCACTGTCACAAGCTCCCTTGACACATCACAGCTGCAGTGTGCCATCCCTTCCTGCATGGCCACGGAGCGCCTGCAGAGCAGAGAAGTGGCAGTGGAGAGACGGTTTACCGCCTTGGTATACTTCTCCATTTTCTGCCTCTCCCTGCGACGTGCCATTCTGTCCTCATCAAGCTTGCTACACAGCAGCCTCACTGACTGGGACATGTCCCTCATACCCTCAGCCAGTGTTGTGTTCATAGAGCAGATGCCCTTCTCCATATTCTGCATGTTTGCTGTCACGTGTCTCATCTGCCGCTGAACTGATTGTATTGCTTTCCCTTGCAGGTGCTGGACTTTTAACATGTTCACTTTCAGACTTGCAAAAACACCATGCTCCTCGCCCTGCAAATGTGGACTGGGTTCCTTAGACCTGTGGCGTCTGGCACCTGTGGTTGATTGCTCTGTGGGGGACTGTGATCCTGCATTATTGCCATCCACTGGCACCGTTGACTGTTCTCCAACCCTGCAGTCTTCCACGGACAACTCCATCTCTTGGAGTCTGACAACTGCACCCCTCCTGGGTCTCGGTAATGCCGGTAGTGATGCTGCTGGGGATGTAGGTGGTGTTGTTGTTGTTGCAGGTGGTGGTGTTGTTGCAGGTGGTGGTGTTGATGCCGGTGGTGGTGATGATGCCGGTGGTGGTGTTGATGCTGGTGGTGGTGGTGTGGTGTGACCTGAAGTTGAAATGGCCTCCTCCTTTCTCTCCCTCCGGGGTGCCTTTCCTGCCTTGACATGTGCAGACCTGCGCAATGTCTCGCCTGTGGAGACAAATTGTACATTAGCTCACTTGTCTGGCAGCATTTCGAAAAGAATACATTTTCAAGTCTGCCAATCTATCTGACTGTCCTCTGCTTGCTTATCACTAATGTGTGGCACATGCCTTTGTGTTCAGTGGGATGACTGTTATGATAGGTGTTACACTGACTACATCTCCCATAATGCATTGCTAGAGTTTACTAAAACATGTACTGGGGTGGGATTCACACTGTCCCATTGGGGAATGGGGTCAGAGAGTGGGGGGGGGGGGCACAGCTTGGTGTACATGCATCTTACCTTAATTGTTGCCAGCTCTGGCTGAGCAGTCTGCATCCCTGATCCCCCTGACACTCTCAGGCTCAATGGTGGACTCCATCAGCAGTTCCAAAGCAGTCAGTGCAGGTGATCTATTTCTTCCTCCACCTGTCAGGCTGGCTTGTTTTTTCCTTTCGGCCATCTTCTTCTTTACCAGGCTCCTGACGTCGTACCACCTTTTGTTGAGTACGTCTATTTCACGGTGGATCACTCCAATGGCCTTTGCATTGCCCTGTATTCCAAGCCATATTTTTCTCTTCTGGGATTCTGGCCCTTGCAATGACTGTTTCCCAAACAGCTTTGTGTGTTCTCTTGCCACCCCTCAATCAGGACCTCCAGCTCCCTTTCACTAAATTAGATTTTTCTTTTCCTTTCTGCACCTTCATTTTCACTCTCCTTGTTGGCCATTCTGCAGTTTGTATCAGAAAAAGTTATTTCAGTTGCTCCTCTGTTCTCCTTTGCACTCCCTGCCTCTACGACATATTCTGATTTAGTGCAGCTGCATGGGTGTGGCCACTTCCTGGTTGGGAGGTGATGTGGATGCACAGGATTGGCTGAATCTTCAATTACTGTTTTTTTAATAACCGATTCGGTATTTCCCAAATCGGTATTTAGGAATCGGTAATACCGATCGGTATTAAGGAATCAGTAAATTTTACCGATTATTACCGATTAGGTATTTTTTTCCGATTTTTATCTACATTGAAAATACCAATTTCTTGATACTGATTCCGTAAAATTTGGTATTAAGAATTCGGTATTTCTATTTTACCTACATCAGGCCCTATATCCCTTAACACATCTTCTGTAGTACCCAGTTAGGCCAAGAAAGCTCTGACCTGAGTCTAGGTAGTGCGAGCAATCCAGTCCATGAGGGCCTAGGTAGTGCGAGCAATCCAGTCCATGAGGGCCTACATTTTGCTCTCCAATGGCTGAACTTGGCCTCCACCTACAAGGTGGGCCAAGTACACAAACTAGCTCTGCCCTATCAGGTGGTTTGTGGCCTTGATAGTGAGGCCTGCCTTTTGCAGGGCCTCAAGTACATTTCTGAGGTGAACCAGGTGATCTTCCCAGGTAAATCTAAAGACAGCTATATCATCTAGATATGCTGCACTATAGGCTTCCTGACCTGTTACGACTGTATTCACCAACCTCTAATATGTGGCAGGTGTATTCTTCGAACCAAAAGGCATCACAATAAATTGATAATGCCCTCTGGGGGTTGAAAATGCTGTTTTTGATTTGGCATCCTCAGAAAGTCTGATTTGCCAAAAACAGCAATCAGGTCAAATGTACTGAAATACTTGAGAGAGGTCAGAGTACCAATCAGCTCATCTGGATGGGCATCTGTCCTAGTGACTGCCTTGAGGCCTCTATAGTCAACACAAAACCTCATCTTTCTCTTTCCTCCTGGGTGTGAAAAGTTGGCACAAAGACTACAGAACTAGCCCAAGGGCTATCGGAAGGCTCAATGATCCCCAACGCTAGCATCTTGTGGACCTCTGTCCTGATGCAATCTCTGACAAGGTCATGCTGTCTGTAAACTTTGCTCTTCACAGGCAGGCTGTGACCTGTGTCCTTTTTCTTCTTCTTCCTCTTCCTCTTTCTTTCTCTTTCATCTTCCTCTTTCCTTCTCCTCTTTCCCCTTCTTCCTCTTTCCCAATCCTTCTCCTTTTTCTTCTTCTTTCTTTCTTCTTCTTCTTCTTCCTTTCCTTCTTCTCCTTCTTCTTCTTCTTCTTCCTCTTTCCTTCTCCTTCTTCTTAATTTTTCCTTCTTCTTCTTCTTCCTCTTTCCTTCTTCTTCTTTTTGCTCTCTCCTTCTACTCCTTCTTCTTCCTCTTTCTTTCTCCTCTTCCTCCTTCATCTTCATCTTCTTCTTCTTCCTCTTTCATTCTCCTTCTTCTTCTTCTTCTTCTTCTTCTTCTTCGTCTTCTTCTTCTTCTTCTTCTTCTTCCTCTTTCCTTCTCCTTCTTCTTCCTCTTTCCTTCTCCTTTGGCTCTTGCCAGCCACACAAGTGAGGTATCATTTTACTCAGGAGCATGAGAGGAACGCTGTGGGGTAGGACATTTGTGCAGGCGCAGTGATTCCACACAACAACATGTAGCAAATGTGGTTGTTTTCAGTTAAATTTAAGGTTTGCAGGGGATTCTGGGTAGGAAAACATTGGGGCATCCACGCAAACCAAACCTTAATGGACTCCCCCGGGTGTCTAGTTTTCAGAAATGTGTGGGTTTGGTAGTTTCCCAAGATGACCGCCAAGCCCGGGCCAAAAACCAAGATGACACCTCTTGCAAAACCAGGCTGTTTTGTGATAGGTAATTCTGATGTCTCCTCAATACGTTTTGGGCCCTTGTCTGTCCCGGGTATTTGACCCACCCAAGTGAGTGAGGTGCCATTTTAATCGGTAGACCTGAGGGAAGCTGGGTCGTAGGAAATTTATGGATACATGCAGATTCCAGTACTTTCCCACAGAGATTTGAGTAAAACATTGTTTTTTCATCAAAATGTAAGGTTTGCAGGGATTCTGGGTAGGAAAACATTGGGGGCCCCACGCAAGCCATACCTTGTTGGACTCCCACAGGGTGTCTAGTTTTCAGAAATGTGTGGGTTTGGTAGGTTTCCCAAGATGGCCGCCAAGCCTGGGGCCAAAAACCCAGGTGTTAGGTCATTTTGATGTATCCTCAATACCTTTTGGGCCCTTGCCTGTCACGGGAACTTGACCCACCCACGTGAGTGAGGCACCATTTTTAATCAGGAATCCTGGAGGAACGCTGTGTGGTAGGAAATTGTGGATCCACACAGATTCCAGAACTTTCCACAACACAAATGAGGAAAATTTGTTTTATTTTTACAAAGTTTGAAATTTGCAAGGGATTCTGGGTAACAGAACCTGGTGAGAGCCAGACAAATCACCTCATCCTGGATTCCCCTGGGTGTCAAGTCAAAAATATATAGGTTTTCTATGTTTCCCTAGGTGCCAGCAGAGCTAGGGTTCAAAATCTACAGCTAGGCACTTTGCAAAAAAAGGGTCAGTTTTCGATGTGAAAATGTGGTGTGTCCATGTAGCATTTTTGGTTGTTTCCTGTGGCGGGCAATAGGCCTACCCACACAAGTGAGGTACCATCTTTCTCAGAAGACTTTGGGGAATGCAGGGTCATTTGAATTTTATGGATCCACGCAGATTCCAGAATTTTCCACCACAGAAATGTTTTTTTTTTTTTACAAAGTTTGAGATTTGCAAGGGAATCTGGTAACACAACATGGTAAGAGCCAGACATGTCATCCCATCCTGGATTCCCCTGGGTGTCTAGTTTAAAAAATTTATAGGTTTGCTGGGTTTCTCTAGGTGCTGACAGAGCTAGGATTCAAATTCTACAGCTAGGCACTTTGCAAAAAAGGGTCAGTTTTCACTGTGAAAATGTGGTGTGTCCATGTAGCGTTTCCTGTTGCGGGCACTAGGTCTACCCACACAAGTGAGGTACCATCTTTCTTGTAAGACTTTGGGAAATGCAGGGTGGGTGGACTTTCGTGGATCCATGCAGATTACAGAACTGTCCACCACATAAATGTGAGGAAAATGTACGTTTTTGACAACGTTTGAGATTTGCAAGGGTTTCTGTGTAACAGAACCTGGTAAGAGCCTCTAGTTTTCAAAAAATGTATAGGTATGCTAGGTTTCCCTAGGTGCCAGCAAAGCTAGGGTTCAAAATCTAAAGCTAGGCACTCTGCAAAAACGGGTCAGTTTTCACTGTGAAAATGTGGTGCATTGATGTTGCGATTTGGGCCTTTTCCTATCACAGGCACAAGGCCTACCCACACAAGTGAGGTACCATTTCTCTCAGAAGACTGTGGGGAATGCAGGGTGGGTAGAAGTTTGTGGATCAACGCATATCCCAGAACTTTCCATCACAGAAATGTGAGGAAAATTTGTTTTTTTAAAGTAAGTTTGAGGTTTGCAAGGGATTCTGGGTAACAGCACCTGGTGCGAGGCACACAAGTCACCCCATTCTGGATTTTCCTTGGTGTCTAGTTTTTAAATATGTACAGGTTGGCTAGGTTTCCCTATGAGGGGGCTGTGCTAGGGCCCAAAATCCACAGGTAGGTACATTGCTAAAAATAAGTCTGTGCCAATTGGGCTTTCTGCCGCCCTGGGGAGGGAAAGCGGGGGGGAGGTTGCCCCCTTTATGCCCACAAGGAGGGCAGAAAGACTGTAGCTATTTTTTGGGGGGTGGGGGCATTGGTAGGCCCATTCTGGACAGCCCCCATGCATAAAAAAGCCAGCATAATAGCTGGCGCCTAGTGGGCTATCTGCCCCCAACAGGGGGCAGATCAGGGGCCGCTGCCCCCACCCGCCCCTCGGGGGCAGAAAGACTGTGGCATTTTGTTGGGGAGGTGTGGGCATTGGCATATCTATTCTGGGCTGACCTCACCCCTGACTTAAAAAACAATATATTTCCTGAGGCCTAGAGATATTTCTGCCCCCCCCTGGGGGGGGGGAGCAGATAATGGGCTATTCCCCCAAATGCCTCACAAGGGGCAGAAATACTGTGGTAATTTATTTTTGGTTTGGGGACATCGACATGCCCATTCTGGGCTGCCCCCACCCCTACATCATGAAACAAAATCCCTGTTGCCTTTTCTTGAGGGGGGGGCAGGGGCATTGGCCTACCCATCTTGGGCAGCCCCCACCCCAAAATCAAGTGTAAAAATATCCCTGGCTTCTAGTGGGCTTTCTACCCCCGGGGGTCTGATTGGGTGCTACTGCCTCTGTCTGCCTCCCGGGGGGCAGAAGTACTGGAATTTCTTTTGGGTTGGGGGCATTGTTGTGCCCATTTTGGGCACCCCACCCCTACATTACAAAAAGCAACAAACATTGGTTTCTCGTGGGCTTTCTGCCCCCAGGGTCAGATTGGGAGCTTCTGACCCCATCTGCCCCCAGGGGACAGTAAGACTGGAATTTCTCTGGGGGGTGGGGGCATTGTCATGCCCATTTTGGGCAGTCTCCACCTCTACATGAAATAAAAAAAATCCCTGGTTTCTAGTAGGCTTTCTGCCCCTTGGGGTGGGGGCAGGAAGGCTGTAGTGGCCAAAACTAATTGGGGGGAGCAAAGGCCCTTGCCCAATGGACCCCTTCACCCTCCTTGGTGTCTAGTGGGTGGATCCCCAAGCAGGGATCCACTAGGGAGGGTTACAATTGGAAAGGTGATATTCTTCCCTTTCCAATGATACCTCTCCCGTCTTTCTACGTGTTCCGGGATGAGATAGGCCCCATAACACATAGAAAGTGAAACGGAAATGAGCCTAAAGGCTCATTTCAGTTTCGGATTCTATGAAATGAATAAGGTATTCCTTTGCCTTCAGTGTGGTTCTTGCTGGTTAACAGGGAGGCCTTTGCGAGGCTGGCCCTCACAGGCCCATCCTCTGCTGCTATGGATGGAGGATGGCAACAGAATACTGACCAAATCTCACATTTGTTACCCCTAGCAAGGTGAGGTATGGCTCTGATGGCCACAGTCTGTCAGTTTAGGGACAAAGATTTAATGTCAAAATGTGGGTTATTGAGATGGGAAGACCCTTGCTAACTTATCAGACACACCTTAGTCAACTCGCAATCAAAGTCTCAGAAAACTTTGCTCCACCCCTGGTAGCTATAGCACAAGCCCCAAGCAATACCCAATAAATATTCATTTTAATTTGAAGCAGCAACAACAATGTTAAGATCAAGAAAATAATGGAATAACATTTCTCAACTGAAGTTAGAAAAATAGAAAAAACAATAATGAGCAAAACAAAACCAGCCCTATTAAAATTGGATATGGGGAACCAGAGATATGAACTGTTAACATTTTAAATTAAAAAGTGTGTAAAAAAACTAAAGTATGTTTAAATACCAACAGTTTACAGTTCACCGGGACCTAGGTGCAATTTCAGGCTAAATCATGACGGACTGGAAGTCGAATGCATCAAGTTGGTCATTCTGGTCAAAACTTTTTACCTTTGTAAAGAGGTTATTTAGAGTTTGGCAGATGGGATACTTAGTCACAAATGTTGTGCATATTCCACCTGGAGTATTATAGGGCACTTCTAACATGACCGAGGGAATATCTGCCATGCTTTCACAGAGTATTCTGTCCACCAGATGCTAAATAAGGTCCTATGTCTCTGAATTGCAAGTCAAAATCCTTCTGCTGACAAATTCCAAAACTGAGTCTGGCGAAGGTTCCTCAAAGTTTGAAATGTTGCCATCAATCTCCTACTGAAACCGTTGGTTCTACCACCAAATCTCTGGCCAGGAAGAAGCTAGATTATGGAACCACAAATATCACTGTGCCTCTGGAATGGATTTGCCGCCTCAACCAGGTCAAAGCTTTTACTTTTAGACTTATGTACTCTTTTTTTGTTTTCAAAATCCGCCAACAAGGCAGCAGAGGAAGCTGTAGTTGGAAAAGGCTCCACAATGCAGGATACCAATACCTCAAACCTGTTCTCAGCATGGCAAAAATCTCTGAGTTGGACAGACCAAGGGGCATATTATCAAGGGGCTTTATCTCCGCTTTTTTGGCTTTAAAAGCCAAGAAAGCGGAGATAAAATTATCTCCCTATTACCAAGCTGTCGCTAACACCAGTTAGCGACAGCTAATAGGAGATAGTGACCATCTTGGGCCCCGCTTTGCATGTCAGTGATATTTATCACTAATGACATGCAAAGTGGGCGTGCCTAGATGTTAGCGACTGAAAACAGTCGCTAACATCGCTATCTCCTATTACCAACTTTTGGAGATATTCGCGCTAAGCGCGAATATCTCCAAAAGCTAAAACTTGCCCAGGAGCAGTTCTTAGCCATGTTATCCAATGGGAGGTGGATAACATGGCTAAGAGCATTTGCTCGATAATGCATGAATATCGCTGACTTTTCAGCGATATTCATGCATTGCGGCAGTTTTTTATCGCATTTGCGATAAACCTTGCTAATAGCAAGGTTTATCTGCGATAAAAATCGCCGATTTGCGGCGATAATTTTTGTCTCTAAACAAGTTAGAGACAAAAATTATCTCTATTGGTTGGTAATATACCCCCTAGTTTTCTTGTCCACCTTGTGTATAACCTCCCACATTCCTCATTTTCCAATTTTGCCTCGTCCAGTAATTTGATGGGGTGGTGATGATGAGGTGTTATTCGTGTCAAGGAGTAGCCAGAAAATTAAAATAGCCCCCACTTTGAACCGAATTGCTGATGTTACCAAGCAAGTGAGTGGAACCCTCCCTAGAACTAGCAGGGGCTGCTAGCAGGTAAAAGCGGTGGGACAGTGCCGTAAATAACAAAAAAAAGAAGAGAAAACGTACTTGCACACACTGCCTCGCCATCTCAGTGCTCTTCTGCTCCTGGTGCACAGGCTTACAGATATACAAACAATTATCACAAGATAATATAAAACTCAAATCTTTGTTACAAGTATACTTGATTGTTTATTTGATACATTTAGGGATATTGTCATCCATAACCATTTGCAGTAGACAATTATTTGGAGAAAGATTTGTGATGAACTGTTATTTATAATATGCATGGGATTTTTAAATGAGAAGTTCTTTTAATGTAGCGTTATTAACCCAACATATTTACATTTTTTATATATAAATGTGCAATAACCTGGACATTTTAACATAATACCGTGGTCGTTGTTTAGAGAGTTTGTATATACATTAATAGATAAAATACCAAAATTACTTTTTTTTATAAAACAAGTAAATATATTTATGAATGGTGTAACTGATGCGTGTGTAACAAAAGGGATTCTTACTTATTCCGAATAGCATAGGCACAGCAACACCTCCTCATCAGTGCACCCCCACCAGTGCCACACCAACTCACAATCAGCGCAGCACGACTTCAGCACCATCACAGCACCACCTTAACAGCAGTACAGCATCACTTCAACATAAGCACAGCACCATCTCAGCATCAGCACAGCACCACCTCCGCAACAATGCACCACCACCAGTGTGTTCCTACCTCAGAAAGAACTCAGCACCAATGCATCATCACTTCAGCATCAGTGCAGCACCTCCTCAGCATCAGTGCAGCATCACCTCAGCACAGCACCACCTCAGCATCACTCAGCACCACCTGATCACCAGCTCAGCACCACCTGAACACCAGCGCATCAACACCACCACAGCATGACTTAGCACCGGCACAACATCATTCAGCACCACCTCAGTATCACCGCACCCTCACCTGAGCATCACCTCTGCAGCAGAATAAAACCACCTCAGCACCAACTCAGCATAACTCAGCAGCACTTCAGTCTGCCCTCGGAATATGGCATCTATTGATTATCCTTTAGTTTTTCCTTAACTCTGGGAGCCTATGTGGTGACTTAAAAGTTGTCACAGCTACAGATTGCTCTGCTAAGCACCCAGCCTCAGCCCACAAGATTTTCTGAGGCTTCTTACACAGGCACATTTACGTGGCATTGTGCAAATTCTTTTGTTTAAAATGTTATGTTTTTAAGTACCAATCAGCCATCTTGGAAATCTAAATACACGTTTTCGAATAGTGAGTCACAATGGCAGCCTCTGCATAACAATATAGGTGCACAGAAAGGCCCACATCATCAGCCATATATACATTTGATTTCTTAGAAAACATCTGGAGCTTAAATTGTTGACTGTGGAACCAGTAGACTTAGGTTTTAATCCTTACTCTTTCACTTGACTACATTGTGTAATCGTGGGCACATCCAGTAATCTTCATTAATGTGAATCCTATCTGAATAGTCTGAAAAAGATGCAAAATAAACATAATCACTCCACTCACCCTTGTGGCATTCCTAGAAGTTTAGTGTGACATACAACACCACACAATTTATTGTCACACAATTCAACACCACCCACCATAATAACACTCCACATACTACCACTCAACGCAACATGATTCAACTCCACATAATTACACTCAATTCAGTACCAGATAAATAAACCCCACATAAAACCACTCTGTGCCACATAGCAGCAATCCATATAAATGCCCTCCAGATCATTCCACATAATTCCCTTCAGCATAATTCCACTCAACGCCACACAGTTTCACACTACACGATTCAATTCCACATATTTCAATTCCATGCCACATAATTTGACAACTAACTACATAATTAAACTAAACAACACAATTACACAATACACCCTATACATCCAATCCCTATCACAGAATTCCACACCATGCCACACAATTCAGCAGCACACCACATAATTAAATGAGACTACATACCACCGCACAACACAAAATGCCAATCCACATAATTACACTCCATACTCAATAACACATAATTACTATCCACACAATTCCACTGCACACCATGCCACATAATTCCACTCCACAGATCCACTCCACTCCTCACTAGTCCACGTCACACAATAACACAAAAAACAATTCCTATCCAACCCACATAATTCCACTTCACACCACATACATAAACTCCATTCTACATGTATGAAAGGCATTGTCATTTACAACACTTATAGCTCTAACTCTTGCACACACTCTTACCACCTTTCTCATGTGTTTGACTTCAGGTATTCAAGCACAGTTTCTTACCTGTACCTTTTCAAAGTTACCATCGCTCAATCCCATGCTCTCCTCCTCTTGTTGATGTGTCTACTGCCTACTCAGAGGCTTCCTCTTTATGAGTCTGTCGCCTGCTCTCCTCTTCTTTCTCTCTTTATCACACACGCTTTCTTCTCCTTTGTCTGGAGTTCATTCAACACGTTGTGCACAAACTACCTATCCCTCTCCCTGTCTATCTATTCTGTGCAGCTCTCACCCTTATCTATCTACCATGCCACATAATTCCACCACGCAAATCCTCTCAACACCTCACAATTCCACAACTAACAATTCCAATCCAACCCACATAATTCCACTCCACACCAACTACATCCACTCCACTCCAAAGCAAAACACATGAGTAAAAGACATTGTCATTAACAGCGGCAATAGCTCTGACTCTCACAAATGCAAGACCTATTGGCATTGCCAATGCTTGTCCCTCTTCTTTTACATGATATATCCTTAGAGGAGTGCAGAGAGCTATACATTAAACCAACGCATGCCTCTATGTCAGCGTGCATGGGTGACTGCAAATCTGGTATTCTATGTGTGTGGGTTCCAGAAGGTCTCTGCATCTATGCCTGTTTACTGGTCGATGTGCATGTTCAGGGATATCTGTAGGTATACTTCTTTGCATATTTGCATATATGTGCATCTATTTCAGTGTATGTGTGAAGGTTGAGTTTCTTTGCATGTATGCAGCATTATGCAAAAGTGGAGCCAATTCGCTTTATAAGTGCCTGTTTTATATACATTCAGATACTTGACTTTTTCCCCCGATTACTAAATGCAATATTGCAGGTTCTAAAATGCAAGACAAAGATATTCATAAGCTACTCAGCCAATACATTCATATATACATTACAGTTATAATAACAACAAAGCATTGAATGCATTTTGAGATTTCATGCCGGATGTAGTCATTACTTACATATGTTCACACAAAGGGGCTTTTTCATACAGAATGGCTACTGCTTGCTGTGGAATATGCGTCAGGCTGAAATAAGAAAATGCCTGGGTCTGGAGCAGAAGGGATGCAAAAGACAGTCAACAAAAGGACCTCACTTTAAATGTATAGTTATTGTTGCTGCCTTCCATCAGCCTTGTTAGAAACAATATGACACAAGGCTTTGCCTACGGAGTTGACAGAGTCTGGTGACACAGTTACTGGACCACAAACAACCTTGGTTAATTTGGTTAAAGCATAACCTGCTTGCTTCAGATTAAGAATGAATAATGTTTTTCAGTTTAGGAAACCCCTTACACTAGCATTATCACACAGTACTGTTATTGAAGATTAGCAAAAAGACGTTTGGTTCTTCCTTTTGAAATAGCTCAGTTTATAAAACAAGCAATGCTAATAATAACGGCGCATTTAGAGCGCACCCTGGCATTTGTTTAGCCCCTAGGGTCCCTCTATGTAAACCGTGCACTGGGAGCACCACCTTAAGATACAGACCCTGCAGCAGTTTTGAGCTTCCTGGTGTCAAATGAAGTAACTTTTAACAGGTGTTACTTCATATCCTGGGTGGTAAGTTAAGCAACGCTTGGTGCAAAAACCTTTTACTTTCATATTATTAAAGCAGGCTTCGGGGAGTGCTAATGTGTAACATAAATGTTTGCGCATAGTCTTGTGGCAATTTGTTGTGGTGGCAATCTGTTGTTTTCAGGTGAAATCTATACTATTCAATATAAATCTTAAAACGGTCTTACATTTTGCCTCCATAGTTTCCCTGCTTTTCATTGGCTCCTGTGCTTGTCACTTACTTTTCCTCTGTTTCTATTGGCTGTAGTATACTGTCCTCGTGTTGCTCCTGTGTGCTTCTCTTATCAGTTTCCCATCATGGAAGCGCTGTTTCCAATCGCTTGGAACTACTGAGACGGCAGCAACATGATTATTACCAGCATCTATGTTGTGACGTAGGAGAATGAGGCGAGAGTCACTCCCAATCCCAGGAACTGAATTAGACCCCCCTTAATCTCCTAGATTTTCTAGATTCCTTTTGCACAGTTAACACCCAGCATCTGGCTGCGCTAGATAGGAGCTACTAAGATGGCGGAAGCCTCACTGGGGGTTCTTGAGCCAGGCGGGAGACCTGACTTTGTGGCACAGTTCCGCCTGCCCTTGGAGCGCCCTCCTCTTTCCACAAGATGGAACTCAGCATGACCTCAAGATCAGTCCGGGGATCCAGCATGCTGCTTCTCCCCCCACCATTCAGCCTTGTACCCCTATGGACATCTCCAACTTGGGGATACCTCCAGACCCAAGACCACCACTCTTGAGTGCAACATCACCGGAACACCTGGCTGAATGATGGCAAGAATTTCCTGCTCTGTAAATATGTAATATATAATGGTCCAAGTCTAATCGCTGTTAAAATGTAATCCTTAGTGAATTTGCAATTTGTGAATATATTTATCTCTAACCACTAGTATATGTATTCAGACCCCCCCGGAATATTGTGGCATAGATATGGAAATTTAGCAGCACTAAAATGGAAATTTAGTGGCACAAAAATGGACATTTAGCGGCATTATTGTGGCACTTTATTTTACTTGTAAGCATTCTTTTTCAGCCTTAAATAAATTGAAACTATTGTTACAGAGTATTCCACTTTGTACAGCTCTAAATCTAACCTTGTGAGCGTGGGCCCTATTTCTCCATGGAATGTTTTAGCGTCCTTCCCCAAATGTGCATAATGGAAATAAATTGCATAGGAGGGAGACAAGCTTAGGGTGGCACATTGCCCTAGCACACAATATTCACCTTGGTGGTTTTAGGAGCTGGAAATCAGCCAAATTCACATTAAATTTGATAGCAGACCAGTGAAGTAGCCAGATTGTAGCCAGACTGCAAAATTTGACCTTTTTGGGCTGCTGCTTGCATGAGGGCACACACGCCCTGGGGCATATGAGCCATATCTGGTTTGGAGGAATCTGGTACTAATTTGTCCAGGCTGACTGAGACACAGCAGGCCCTGTACAGAATGTGCTGGCGCTGTTCAGAAATTATTTATTTTATTTTTGGCATATAGAAACAGACAGCTTGACCGAAGCAGAAATACCATCAAAATCAATTAAAACTCACTCAGCTAATATAAAACTAATTTTAAAAAATAACTTAGGGGCCGATTAGGATGGCGGACGGAAAGCCAGTCTCGCGGGAAATGACCTTCCAACCGCACTGTGGGGAAACCGGCGGTGCTATTAGGATTCCCCTCCAGCAAAACCCGACCGTGGCGGACGGATGTCTCCAAAGACCGCCGACCTTGGACGGAATCATAGAAAAACCGACAGCCGCGGATGGAGTGGCCGCGGTAACAGGCCAAACTGCCTTGGTTCATGGCGGTCAGGTCCGTGCGGTGGGTCTCGTGGCAATGCTTTCCCTCTCCGTTATGGTGCTTCCGCCGTCCATGAGATGGAGGTGTTTCCTCTGCGGTGTACTGGTTTGTTTGCGACATCGTAATATTGCAGACAGTCGAGACGTCATTCCGCACGGCGGTGAGCCTTGATTGGCTCCGTCCGCCATGGTGTCTAGTGTATTCCCGTGGTGGTTCACGTCTTTACGCGGCGGACAGTAAATGTGCCCAGTTCCCCTTCCTAATATGGCGGCCGGAAGGCCCACTGCTGGCGGACGATGAGGTGCGTTTTCCGCCGCCTCAAGCCCAGCGGTCATGCATCCGGCCCCTATGTTTGAAACATACATGGACAATCTCTATATTGTACAAAATACAAAATGATTGGGCCACAAAACTAACGTTCCTAAATAACAAAAGAGGGCGTGGAAATTACATTCCAGTTTCTCTAATTGCAATCATACTCAGTTCAGTTTCTGAATCGAAGCAAATCAAGCTTGCTGGTAATGATTATCCCTATGATTCTTACGAGGTTAGTCATACCTTCAGTCGGTTGCAATGCATGACAAAGGTCCCACTTGCTTTGATTGCCCTCTTATTCCATCAGTTAGAGCGTCAAGATTTAAAGACATTTTGTCGATCTCCGTTTTACAACTGGACGGCAATCACAGACAAAGGAGCAAGGAGACAAACACACTGACAGTGATCTCGACAGCAAGACAGAGTGCACAGACACAGTCACGTGGGACCATACAGCACTCCACTGACAGGAAGCAGTGGCCGGGGTATGGGTCTGGTCACTTTCTGGCTTTCATCTTTCTGAAATTTTCAATGTAATTCAGAGAAATGTTAAAGGTATACGCTTTGGACAATGCAAACGCATAACAAATGGACGCTCAGCTTTGAAATTAGAGGCCAATACAGCTGAAGATAACGGCCCCAGATAGAGGCAAGGCACTGACATGGACATCACACTGAAGACAGTTGCTGACAGAAACACAGGCACCGCTGCGGAGAGACACGTGCAGATTTAAGAAATAATTTCTGACATGCAACACTGGGGAATGCACACCAAACAAAGCATGTAGAGCCGGCTGGAGACAACGAGTCAGTAGTTTTACAGCTTTATGAGAAATTGGACCGAAAAGGCAACAGAGTGTCTTGAGGCAGAGAATACAGTTTAAATACAGAGAAGCCTACGTCACCAAGCTATGTTACCGGCTGCACGGTGGCACATTGTGACGTGTGTGCGTGCATCAATAAGAAGCCATATGTTTTTCCTCTCTCCAGGGAGACCTTTTTTAGCAGCTAAAATAGCAAATATCTCGGCCATCGCGGTAATCAGCCGATTTGTGATTTTTTTCGTGAATTGCAAAATTGCGAAATGCTGGAGGGTCTGTGTAGTAGACCTTTTTACTTACTACCATTCCTATGTGATTTTAGAGTTTATCTGTTTGTATCTCTTCCTTGAGTGACTTAACAGCTTGTACCATTGCAATTTTCCCTACCTTCACTCCACTTGTATATATAACTCCAGGGCACAAGTCGTAAAAAAAGAAGTGGGGGGACGCTGTCACCGGAAGTGATGTCACGAAAGGTGCTGAGCTCCTCGTCCCAGAGAGGCCAAAGAGTGAAGTCCAGCTGTTTGGCAGGGGGGGATGGCGTCCCCCCGGTAAAATAAGTGGGGGGACGCCATCCACCCGCGTATTACCCCGACTCGAGCCCTGTATAACTTTAACCACTAGTATATGTAGTAGACCTTTGTCCTTACTACCATTCCTATTTGATTTTAGAGTTTATCCGTTTGTATCTCTTCCTTGAGTGACTTTACAACTTGTACATTTGCAATTTTTCCCTCCTTTCGCTTCAATTGTACATTTGCAATGTTTTTCCTGTTTATATCTCTTATGTAACTCATGTAATCCAAAGTCCTTATGTATCGCAACTGGTTCTTTTGTAAAGCGCTCTGACAACTTCGGGTAATGTTTGTGCTATATAAAATTGCATTAAATAAAATAAAATAAATAAATAAAAGTTAGAGCCGTCGTATTGTACCTTCCTGCTCATAAGGTGAATTCTTCCTCAAGGGTGTTTCTTTTCCTCAAAATAGAAATTGCTGGTTATTAGAAATGCACTTCTTCAAGTCATCCCGGATTCCATCAGCAGCAGTACAGGGTTTCCTTTCATGAGCCGCAGGGCTGGTTCAGTGGACACTTATGGCTTTAAAGAAGAGAAGTTAATATAGGTGTCGGAGCCCTGTCTCAGATGTGCTGTGACAATGTGTGCACCAAGTTGGCTGTGCACGGGCCTCAATGTATGCCACCCTCTCTCGGCAGCCTGACATTGAAGTGTCACCTGCAGGGGATGGTAAATCAGTGATATGGCAGTTGTACATGCAATCAGGCTGCACAAGGTGTTCGTAAAAGCAAGATAGCGGCACAGGCCCACACTGCTCTACGTGTAGCAGGACCCTGAGTCGCACCGAGCTACAGAGGAAATCTGCTCCAGCAGTCGGACGGGGTGTTCTAAATCCGTTCTCCAAGTTATCTTAAATGTAAACCTTGGTGACTCTAAACCCAGGACCCGAGTCCAAGCTGCCCAGAATCTGGACACCCTTTCTAAATTGGACTTCAAACTGTTGTTGTAAATTTAAGCCCAAGGTTGCTCTAAATTTGATTACAGACTGCTAAACAGCAAGGCTGCCAGCGCTCTAAATTAGGTGCCATGTGGGATCAAAAGTTGTGCTGTATTTGGGCCCTCACTGGTCTCACACAGGGACCATTATACTTGTAAACCGAGCTACAAGAGTGCAAATTTGGCATTCAAAATGGTGGAAATGCTGAAAATTACATATGAGCGCTTGATGTTCAGTTTTCTCCGGGCAACTCTGTGTTCTCCAAAGTGTTCTTAACTGAATATCGTGCACACGCTAGAGCATGGATGCTCACAAACATTTCCATCGGTGGCCACATGTTTGGACTGTTGTGTGACCGAGGACCGCACTGATGCCAGCGGGGGGTGTAAAGTGGGTGTAGGGGAAGCAAAGCATGTATATCTAGTGGCTGTCTTTAAAAATAAAGGATTTCCTAAAGTGAAGGAACAAGTTACTTCCTTTTCGTAATTGCAATTAACTTTTTTAAATGCGTTCGCTGTATCTTTAACTTTATTTTTAGGTCTCGCCTGATCCAGCGCATGCGCTACACTGGCGAGACTTTTAGTAAGTAAGCTTTTGAAAATGCTGCCATGGCCTAGAGCTTGCGGTTACGCGAGTGGGTGCGTGCGCAATCAGGCGCCATCTGACTTTCCACCCTTACACTCGCAGAGGTTTTCATCACTCGCGATTAATTTCACTTTCACGGCCGCGTGGCCAATGCTGTTTAAAATTCCTTTTAGAGAGCGAGCGCGCACCACTCCCGGGCTTTGTGACCGCTTTTGTAATTCAATAGCTCACTGCCAGTTTGTAGTCCTCCTGCTTCTGCAAACAATCATTTGCTTTTCAATTACTCTCCCGCATGGCTTCTCTTTCCTTCCATTTAGTTTTTCCGCCATTCTATAGTTGTCTCTTTTTTACATTCTTTCTGATTCCCCTTTTTCTCCCCTACTCCTGTTCTAACCTCCCTTCCACCACACCTTTCTCATCCTTTATCTACTTCCCTCTCTTTCCCTCTGTTTTCTCTCCAGCTGTTTGTTCTCGCTCCTCGGCACTCACTCTCCTCCTCTACCAACCTTTCCCTCCTCTGGGCACACTCCCTCCCTTCTACCTCTAAATATTCCTTTCCTTCTTTTTCAACTTCCCACTACTCCTCCCCCTGCGTCCTCTCCGTTCTCTCACCCCATCCCCCTTTTTACTTTCTCATCTGCTCTTACTCCCCTCCAATTCTTCCTCTACTTCTGCCCCTCCCAGGGACATAACATAGACCCCTGCAGCCCCGGTGGCACAGGAGGCTCAAGGCCCATTAATGCCTAAAAATATCTATGAGATATGGGAGGCGCAGGCCCCCCCACCATACATATGCGTTACAGCACTGCCTCCTCCTCCTCTTTTCAACATCTCGCACTAATATGTCCTTGCATCCCGCTATGCTTCCTGTTTAGTCCTCAACTCACTCTCTCCTTTAATACCCTATTATACTCTTGAGTTTCCCCCAGCCACCATCCTACTCTCTTGTTGTTCTGTTCTAGCTCACCCTCCTTCCCTCTCTCCCTCTACTAGCCATTCATTCCCTCTATCTTGTTGTTATGCTCTCTAGTCCTCACTTTATTCTCATCCTCTTCTATCACACTCCTCTTTCTTTGCCCTCTTCAGCATTATCTCCCATTCTGCTCTTCTTTCAAGTTCTCATTGCTGTCTTCCTCCTTCTCCCTAACTCGCTATGTTGTAGCTAGTATCAGCTCTATGATTGATCCATTGACCATTTAATTTGCATTAGTGTGATATCCACATGACCGTTGTCTCACTGCAGTTCTTTAAGCGCTCTCATACCTTACGATGTTCCTCACAGTATAAACTGTTAAATAATTAATATTTAATTATCTGATATAAAATTTTAGCCTGTTCTGCTTCATGTCTGAGCTACAGGCTCACATATTACTTGCTGGGAACCTCCACTGCGGCTGAGAGATGGTCCAGATATTCATACTTTTTTTGTACTGAAAGTAAAGAAAAGCAACATTCTTTGGAGGTAGCCTTTTGACAGCTATACCGTGCACTTCAGACCAAGCATGCACTGAATGCAGATGCTACTAACCGCCATTCCTCTACAGAACATCCGGCCGACCACTGCACTGGACTCCCACACTCATACCCAATATCGCCTTTGGGACCTTATAAGTATTTAGCTATGCAGCGCAATATCCTTACTGCAACAACATTAATTGTTGCATGGCTAAACACTTATAAGGTCCCAAAGGCGAGACCTATTGGCTTTGACAGTGCTTGTTCATGATAGTGCTGAGTCAAGTATACAGCAGGCCAGTGCTGCTGTTGCCCAGGGGGCCGCATGCGGCCCCCGGGTCGTACTTTGAGTATCACTGCGCTAGAGCAATGACCACCCCCATATAAGCGGTACAAAAGGGGGTGGATGGCGGCCCCCTTTTGTACCACCCCCATATAAGTCATCATTTAGGCCAAAGAGGTTCCGAGTCAGTACCTCAAGGTGACTAACAACTGGGCCCTAAGAATCGGTGAATCTGGGACCCCAGCTGCACTATAAAGAGGACCAGCGAAACTACAAATTTGCCCAACAAAAAACAGTTATTTTGGCTTTCAAAATCTCATAGATGTGTCCACCAAAAAATATTGATAATTAACTCCTAATATTTGGTGTCCTGCACATTACTGGCAATTTTGCATACTAAAACACTAACTAACTGAATGTGTGTACCACTCTCCCAATAAAACAATAACCTGGCTATTAAACCTCTATTTAGACTTAACTGGCGTTTCTCCAGACCCCATTTAAAACCCTCTGTGTACAAGTGTATGAATTACTGGAGCTCATAGGAGGTCCACAGCAGCTAAAGGCAACATGACACAAGCCCCACCCAACATGGCTGTATAGTAGGCACACTGCACTAGTCTGTGAGTTTACATGTAGTCAGGGCGATTTGCATTATCATATAGCTATCCGTGACATCGGTCGAATAACTAACTACCAAAGCTTTTGGTAATGCACAATACTGCTGTTGTTCATTCACCAACACCAATTTTATCTACCGGATAAGAATAAAAGGTTTCAGCAGACTTTTAAATAATAATAATCCACATTTGTAAAGCGCACAATCACCCGTAAGGGTCTCTAGGCGCTGGGGGGCCGTCGGGAAGATTAAGCGAGCTATTGCCCAGAGTCACATGATGCTGGGCTAACCTGCCGCCGGAGTCGGGGATTGAACCCTGATCCCCAGATACCAGCGTCAGTCGCCCTGGCCGCGGCGCCACACCTCTCCGTGCCCTGCAATCTGCAATCTGCACACAGATTACTGCAAGATAAACTGCTGAGTTGCACGCATTCATTTGATGCTTAAAAATGTGCAGAAGTCTTAAAACCACAAGACCACGTATAATGAGACAGCACATGCACGATATGTACATTCTGCGCCCCATGATTTGAATATACAAGCATTCGTAATGCAATAGGTCTCGCATTTGCGAGAGTTTGAGCTATTGGCATTGTAATTCGCAATGCCTTTTATTTATGTGTTGGTTTTAAAAACACAATTAAAAGGCATTGTCATTTACAATGCCAATAGCTTACATTCTAGCAAATGCTTGTGCCTCAACATTCCATCACAGTAAACTTATAAAATAAAGTTTTTTAAAAAGCAAGCTGGGGGCTCCGGACCATTCTCATTCGCTTCCGGAGTCCGACTCAGCCAGCTGTGCATGCCCTCGCACAACGTGTTCACGCTGGAGGACAGCATGAAATGAAGAGTCTGCGGGGAAGGCATGCCAAGGCACACAGAAGAGGCTTTGTCCGAGTGAGGCACAAGTGGGTCCCTGTGCTACCACTCTTCATGGAAAAGTCTGTCTGGGTGCCCGTTGACCAGAGATGCTCGTAAGCACACCCTGCACTTAATGATTGTCTTGTCCCATTCTGTCCACTCACTATGTCTGCTTCAAGGACAGTTTAGGTTATTCTACCCATTCCATTCCATTAAATTGTATTATTCTTTTCACCCTGTCTTATATCTTGCTTTAAGGAAAGTTCAGCCCATCTTGCTTATCCCCTCGCCAGTCAACAAATTAAGGACAGTTCTGTATTCACATTCTAATGACCGCGGTTCACTGTCCCTTGCAGCCCATATCCTCTATGATCAGTCACAGCTTTGCAGTTACCCTTTACTGAACTCCTAGCTTCCGCTGAAAGGACATTAACGGAGCTCCAATCAGTCCATGAAATATCTTTATTGCAGAGGCCGCCGCCATAACCCACACGGTGCCCACCGGTGGGTAGAACTGGTTCTGGGCGCCTGCGAGCACCCAGGAACCAGCGGAAGAGGGGTGCGCACCAGCCACCCCGACCGGAAGTGACCTGTGACCCGGGCGCCCCCAAGGGGCGGCCAATGGTCACCTGTGCTTTGCTTTGAACCCCCCAATCAGGGGGGCTCACCTGAGGCCCTATGGAAGGGCCAAGAGGATTTAAGCGCCGCCGCTCCCCAGCAGAAGCACATCGTCTTCGAGGAGCTGGGGGAGCGGCGCAACGGAATCTACTGAAGGACCACAACGGAAGGCGAAGCCCTGTCGGTGAACACCGGGGCTCGGAAAGAAAGAAGACTCAACAGCCAGTGGTGCGCCGAAGCCTCTCCCCACCTCCTCGTGTCAGCAGAAGCAGCCTCTCAGCGCGCAGTGTGCCGCTCCGAGGCAGAAGTTGCGGCGGAGCATGATTGCGAAGCCCCGCTCCGGCCTTATCAGTTTTGGCGCCAATGGACGCGGGCAAGAGCGAACCTAGAACACGGCTTGAACCTGTGACGGCGGAGCGACGTTGGCTTAAGGCCTGAGACGAAGATCATGACTCCCCTTGCCACCCAGGGGCGGAGAGAATCGGGATGGCGGAGGACAGAAACGGTGGAAGTGGCGGAACTCCGCAGGGCCGGACCCGAGGAGCCAGTGAGCCTGGTGCTGCCGAATTCCCGCGGTCCAAAAAAGGAAGCTGAGCCCAGCTGCCCACGGTGAACACTTTGGAAGGGCGGGTGGCGACAAAAGTCAAAGTTAAGGTGAGCACTGGCCTGGGGCAGGCGAGTAAGGTAATGGGGGAGTGTTGGGCGCGGGTGGGATGTCGCCCTATAATGGGTTTTTGGCCTTCCAGCCCGAAGTAAATAGTTGGCCATGAAGTAGGCCAGTCAGTCAAAATGCTTTATTGCGATAACTTAATATCATACAAAGACAATGGCAAATATATAAAACAAAAATACAAACAACACATACATTAAAAACAGTTAAAAACAATTTAAGATTAACAAGTTAAAAAAGTTAAAAAGGACCATCATACACAATGTTATATTGTTACATCAGCACAACTAGTACAAAGTGCAAAGTGCTAAAGTGCAAAGTGCTAAAGTGCAAAGAAGGCTTAAATAAAAGTTTAAAAAGATTTAAAAATACTAAGGAGGTTGTGGAAAAGTAAATTCTGCCATGTTCTGTGTCCCTACGAGTCCTCCATCATATGTTATGTGTGCATGATTAATATGCATATGTATTCCCCATGTTCGATTAATGACGCAATTATAGCTGTGTCCATCTCTAGTATGCCAGTTTCCAGTTCTCGTGAATACTACGAATATCAGGCCTATGTAAAGCTACATTGCCACGTTTCTCAGTGTGCACGTTATTTCATTATAAAGTCCCCGTTCCTAGGCCTCAAAAGGGCCTGGACACCAGATTCAGCTCCTGTCTCCTGAGCCTCGCTGAGGAGCGATACAGCCCCCACCTGTGTTCCTGACCCTTCACTTACTTCCTGCCTCGCAGTGCCCGGCTCAGCCTGGCTCTGCCTCTGAGTCTGCCAAGAGTATGTTATGATTCCAGTTATCAGTTCAGTCCTCCTTCTCTGCATTTCTAAGCTACTGAACCGCGCAATAGTTTCCGTCATTGTCTAGCCTTTACGTCTCCATGTAAGAGAAATACTGTATTTAATGGTCATTTAATATTCTTCATCACGCACTACATGTAGAATAATGTATGCACCATTCTTAGAGTCTGTTAGCCTTTACCCCGATAACTTTTGGATTCTATCAACATGTTCTCTAAACATCAGATACTAGATAGTGCTTAGGTACATGTCGCCCTGACTCTCCAGACTTCAGTCTCTGCTCCTAGCACAGAGTTCGTAGCCCCCAGCTTCTTCTAGTAACACGTCGTTGCCAGTTTGCGCGCACCATTAGGTTAGAGGTCCCGGCTCCTTAGGTAGCCCCCTCCATGTTTCCGCCCCATTCATGACATATTCTGTTACGTTTGCATCACATGTCTATGTATACGCCCCTGTTACACCTACTTTCACCCTTATCTTTCGCGACTGCTATTGACCACACCCACTGTTCCGCCTATCGTATGTATTGTAATGCAACTGTTTTAGTATATATGATCATGTCTTGTTATTTAATGTTACGCCGATCCCGATTCTGCCCCCGGCAGCGCTGCCATCCTGTTCCCGTGCAGGTCGTCCTGTTCCTGTCCTTATGCTGTATTAAACCTGCAAAACTCCTACTACCTCGAATCTTGACTCTTATTTATTGAGCTATCTGTTATTCATTTATCCATTCAAAAATAGAGGTATTATTTATTTATTTACCACATAATGGCGCCCGAACAGGGACTTGCCCTTTCCCCACGCGCCGGTGAAGCCACGCCGGCCCCCTGACCCTCTGCAGCCGTGACGGAACCATACCGTGCACGTGCAGATATTTCTGCTTCAAGTATCCCTCAGGCCCACGGAGGAGACGGAGGAGGCGGTCCAGCATCCAGACGAGGCGGTGGAGGAACGCGGCGAGTCCCGACCAGAGCCCAAGCCGAGAGTCCAAGGTCCGAGGTATCCGGAGGCCCACCCGTAACAGAAGTCCGAAGTTCGTCCGTCCGGCGTCGAAGCAGTCCAGTCCAGTCCGAGGCCTTCCGTTCTTGCTGCCCGGTGAGTACCGTTGCTGGGGTAGTATCTAGACAGGGTCAATCTAATTGACTCTGGTCCGTGGGTTGGTGGTACACAGGCCCACAAAACGAAGTGTCCACTTCGGTGGATGCGGGTCCTGACGTGTCTCTGTATGAGACCGGTAAGTTTCGTACTGTTTCAGCAGTGCATCTAGTTTCTGTTCTAGTCAGTTCTGTTCTCGAGAAAATTCATGTATTCTGTTTCCCGTATTCCAGGTAGTATTCTGTTCGAACTGTTATTCTGAATGTTATTCATGTATTTTAATGTAGTGGTATGAGTGTGAAGTAATTATCGTGTTTATTGTGTATTGTGTTGTGTCCAGATTATAGTTCAGTCATGCCGCTCTTTTCAAAACTGCGTCAGTTAAAAACCAGAAAAGGTCTGCTAGAAGCAGCAGTTCCTGTTCCGCCTAGGGACAGTCCAGGTCATTTCATGTATCAGAAGCATGGCATAAGCGCCATATTATATCTAGATTTATGGGTAGAGTATACCAAACAGTTAGAAGAAAAGTATAGATGGCCCGTATCGGGTACATGGGATGCCGAGTGCATCATGAGAATAGAAGAAGCATTATGGAAAAAGAAAGCCAGACAGTCACAGAAAGATGCCATTGAGTTATGGCGCAAAGAATCTCATAAAAGAACCGAAAAAGAAATCAGAAAGTCAGAATTAAGTAGAGAATCCTTGGAACGAGCCCAGGAAAGGGAACTAATCGAGATAGGTGAACGAGTTAAAACAGAACAGTCAGACAGACAGAGGAATGCCCTTATTAAGGGTATGTATCCTCTTCTTGCCGAGGGCTTGCCAAAAGCGACCCCGGAGGCATCCAGTAATTTTCCGCCACCATTAGTTCCGACCAAGCTACGTCACAAACCGACCGCAGCTGATATTTTCATTTCGTCCTATTTGGACGACACAGTCCCAGAATATGCAAATCCTGTTCCTACTCCGCCAGTCCCTGTAAACCAGGCACTTCCCGCCCCTCCAGACACCGGAGTACCTGTTACGGTACCCCCGGTCCAGCCCGCCATACAAGTCCAGCCTGCATTTCCATTTCCCACTCTGCCAGGACGAAGAGCATCAGTAGACGACTCTAGTTTAGGGGCCGCAGGGGGAGGTCCTCCTCAAACCCCGCCGCCACACAAGCGTTTAACGTTAGCCGAATTACATGCACAAGCGTCACAGCGTACGCCCAGATATCAGTCTGTTGCAGAAATAAGAAAAGCCCTTACCGAATGTGGCTATGATCCAGTCCCAGGCGAGGATAGTATGGTTTTATATTCATTACGCGTGAGAAAGGTGACCGAGTATCTAGTCACCCTACCAGATATGAAAGAAGATCTAGACAGAATATATCGTTTCATCCGTACAGGGAATGATCCAGAAAGTATTAGTGACGTCATGTGCCAAAGAAAAGTTGAAGTCCAGCTCATGATATTAAAGTTTCTGATCAATTGTCTAATAAGAGAACAAGATTATCCGACCAAAGATCGAGCCGAAATGAAAATCCTGACAAGGTGGAGTGATAATATAGCCGAGGGTAAGCATAAGACCATCAGTAGTATAGAGAGTATGTACAAGAAGATTCGTAAAGAAATAATAAGGGTACACGAACAACGTAAAGAAGCACAAGTAAGCGAGAAAGAAAATGACTCTTCTACAGAAGAGGTAGAGGACGAGAATCCCGCCAAAATAGCGTATGTAGGAAAATCTAGATTTCCAGATCGCCATTTGCGCCTAGAACACAAGTCAATTTTTCATCATCCAGCACCAGAACAAGGTTCTCTGGAACAAGTATTTCAAGCTACCGATCATATTCTGAAATCACGAATCGGTTACAGCGAGTTAAGTACTATGCATGAACAAGAACTAGTCCGATCAGCAGTCCGATGGATTACTGATTCTACCACTTTTCCAGACGAAATAGTGGCACAAATGTTTCTGAAATTGCCCCCAGCCGAGCAACGACTGGTGGGTATGTATATGATCCAGCACCTCATTACATTGTATGAGGGTCAACATTCTGATCCAGGTCCGTTACACGATGTCCTGAACGAGTTACTCCAGTATAGATGGAAAGGTTTAGGTACCGATTTAATTAGTGTCATTCTAGAACAGCGCCACAAATACAGAACGTTTCTGAACCCACATTTTGTTCATGTCTCACCCCCAGAAAGTAAACCCTTTTACATAGACAGACAGAATCCGTTACGAGAAGTACATCCAATTAAGACAGACGGTGGTGAAATGCAACGAGTGTTTGTTTACACCCCTATCACAAAGATGGAACTCCTAGAGATGAAAAAGTTAATTCCCTGTCATGATAAAGATCCAGCAGGGTTCCACCGAGAATTAAAAGACATGCTCCGTATGGGAGAATACACGTATCCAGATATCATTAAAATGTTAAAAGTCTTGTTGCCCGCAGGGGTATATGAGAAACTCAAAGAAAAAGAATGGGAGGTGGGAGAGAAAAAGATCGATTGGGCAGTTCTAGAAGCTGAAGATAAGGCACGAGTACCAGGTACCGGTCTTGGAGATAAATGTAAAGAATTACCTGAACTGTTAATACAAGTTTTGCCCAGACTATTAGCAACTAAAAAGGAAGACTGGGATGCAATCTCAGCCTGTAAACAGAAACAAGATGAAGATATTAGTGATTATTATTCCAGATTTGAGAAATGTTTTACCATAAACAGTGGCCTCAAGACGAGTAGCGAGTCATACCCTCATCTTTTTGTTACTAAACTAGTCGAGAATTCAAGTCCACAAATTAAAAACCGAGTTTTGAAAGTCGAAAGTACCTGGCAAGCTAATACCCCGTCCCAAATGTTACAGATGCTTCAATATCACCAGAATAGAATCAGAGAAGAACAAGAACATGAAAGGAAACGTATGAAAGACACGAAAATGAAAGTACTAGTTGCACAATCCGTTCCTCAAGACAGTCAGAAAAGGGGTCCGAATCAAGCCAGTCATCCTGCAGCTCCCGTTAAAGGGAACTGCAATTATTGTAAACAGCCAGGTCATTTTATAAACGAGTGTGCAGTTCTGAAACACAACATAGCTACCGGTAAGACTAAAGAAAGACCACGTCCGCCTAGACAAGAACAAGTTACACAGACTCCTCAGTCACAGAATGCACCACAGACAGTTACTGTACCGCAACCCATCGCTGCAACACAGCATGTTACACAGCAGATGTACCAGTATGCACAGTCTGAGTATCCAGAGTATCAGCCATATTCATGAAACAGCCTAGAGAGGGAGGTAGGCTTGCCTCTCATCGAGATACCTGTAGATCAAGAAGGTCCCTATGTTCATAGTCAAGTATTAGGGAAAGACAGAAAGTTTTTGATTGATACAGGGGCAAGTAGGACCACTATAAGTCACGCCGAAGTTCCAGGGGCTCCGCTCTCAGGCTCAAGAAATGTTTCCTTGGATTTTCAGGAAAACCTATTGTAAATGAAATATCAAAGCCAGTTACTCTAGAAGTAGGTCCATTGTCCCGCACTACTGATCTGTTACTTACTAAGTCATGTCCAGAAAATCTATTAGGCATTAAGACACTGAAAGAGTTAGGTGCAGTTATATGCTGTTCCCCAGAGGGAATACGATTGTTCCTACGTGACTTCAAGGGTCACTATGTATTACGAGATTTTGATCTAAGATTGTCTAATGTTCCGCAGCATCTATGGGCGCAAGGTCCAACTGATGTTGGTTATATGCAAATCACACCCCACCGTGTGACTCTCAAGCCAGGTGTAGTCCTGCCACGAATAAGACAGTACAGATTGCCACCTGAGGCTGTAGCAGCCTTATCCAAAATTATTGACGAGCTCATCGCTCAAGGAGTAGTTGTAGAAACTGACTCCAATGTATGTAATTCTCCGATCATTCCAGTCATGAAACGTACTGATCCGAATGCACCTCCAGTATATCGATTAGTGATTGACCTTCGAGAACTTAATAAATGTATTATTCCCCAGTACCCAGTTGTCCCAGATATCTCTTCCCTATTGACAGCCATTGATTCAGAAGCTTCATTTTTTTCAGTCATAGACCTCAAGAACGCGTTTTTCAGTGTTCCCATTCATCCAGACAGTCAATTTCTTTTCGGATTTTGTTTAAATGGAAGGAGCTATATGTTCACACGCGCTCCTCAAGGTTTCACAGAAAGTCCTAGTATTTACAGTCAAGCACTCAAGAGACAACTAGACAACATTCACATGCCAACTGACACTGCCCTGCTCCAGTATGTCGATGATCTACTGATCACAGCCCATTCTGAACGTGCTTGCGAGCGAGCCTCACTTACAGTCTTGTATTTCCTAGCCGAGATGGGACACAAGGTGTCACCTTCGAAGCTTCAATTCTGTGTCCAGCAAGTGGTCTACTTAGGACACTTACTGTCCAAGAGGGGTAGGCAGTTGACACCAGACCGTATCCAGTTAATAGCGAGTCTTCCTCAGCCAAGGACCCAGAAGGACCTTGGAACTCCTGTTCTGTGCCCCCGTCTGTCTACTAGGTATAGCGCTGAGATACTCCCGGGTGATTACGCGCTCTATAAAAACTTTAAATAAATAAATAAGGAGGTACGTGCTTTTATTGGCCTTACTTCTTATTGCAGACAATGGATTCCTCAGTATGCATTTCTAGCTAAACCACTGATACAGTTAACGACACAGGAGGCAGCCGTATCGACTGTCCTCCCTTGGACATCTGAACATGCACTTAGTTTCAATGAGTTAAAGAAAGCCCTATGTCAAGCTCCAGTTCTAGCAACACCGAACTACAGTAAGTCTTTTACACTTTTCGTCACAGAACGCGAAGGTACAGCATTATCTGTCCTCACACAAGATCAAGCAGGACAATACAAGCCTTGTGCTTATTTTTCGAGCACATTAGATCCTGTAGCCCAGGCTCTGCCTGCGTGCCTCAAGTCAGTTGCAGCCACAGCACTTGCTATCAGACAAAGTGATTCCATAGTATTAGGACACTCCTTGACAGTACAAGTTCCACACTCCGTGGAAGTTCTTTTAAACCGAACACAAACTCAGCACTTGACAATTGCACGTTTAACAGGTTATGAATTGACTCTGTTCCAGCCACACATAGAAATCAGACGCTGCAACGTTTTAAATCCTGCTACATTGTTACCATCAGTTACTTCGAATTCTGCCACACACGACTGTGTGGAAGTAGTTAACATCATGACAAAGCCAAGACAAGATCTGACAGATATTCCATTACCAGATCCCGACCTGACACTTTATGTGGATGGTTCATGTATGAGAACAAGTACAGGAGAACTAGTAGCCGCGTATGCAGTGACTACCGACACTGAAGTTATTGAAACACACCGTATTGACACCCTGTCTGCTCAAGCAGCAGAGCTAGTTGCTCTGACACAAGCCTGCATACACGCCAAGAACCTGAAAGTTAATGTTTATACAGATTCACGTTACGCATTTGGAGTTGTACACGACTTCGGAGTGCTCTGGCAAGAGAGAGGTTTCATGACTTCTCATGGAACCAAGATTCAGCATGGTCTCCTTATTCAAGCTCTGTTAGATGCAATACATTTACCGACATCCATTGCTATCATGAAGTGCAAAGCACATACGAAAGTTACTGACACTATTTCCCAAGGTAATGATCTAGCAGATCGCACAGCCAAGCTTACAGCTCAGACCCCAGACACTACAGTTAATCCGACACAGACAAACACTCCAGATCCGACTACATGTATGACAGTTAAAGACCCTACTCAAGATGTCATAGATATCCAGTTACATGCTACTCCTGATGAAATCAAGAAATGGTCCGAACAAGGAGGGGTCCAGACAGATCAAGGATGGTTAACAAAGGGTAAAGCCACATGGTTTCTCCCCGACTCTATGGTTCAAGTCATTATCAATACCGCACATAGTCCAGCACATTTAGGAGAAAAAGCTATGTTAGATAGTATCCAGAATATTTGGTTCAACAAGCATTTACGAGCTGCAGCCAAGCAGAAAGTCCGTACCTGTATGATATGTTGTCAGTTTAATCCAGGTAAAAGTGTCCCGGTGGAACAAGGGGGATTCCAACCTCCTGACCACCCTTTTGAAGTCCTCCAGATGGATTACATTCAGATGGAGCGATGTCGAGGTTTCAAGTATGCCCTTGTAGTTGTATGCGCTTTGTCCAGGTGGACGGAGGCATATCCAGTCCCAGATTACACAGCCGCGACCACTGCCAAGCAGTTGGTTCGTGAATTCTTCCCCCGCTATGGACTCCCTAGAGTCGTATATTCTGACAACGGCCAGCCATTCTCATCTGAACTCATGAAACATGTGTCCCTTTTGTTAGGGTACCAGTGGAAGTTCCATTGTGTACGCCATCCTGAAGCAGCCGGTCTCGTAGAGAGACATAATCAGACCCTGAAAATTCGCATTGCCAAAGTATGTCAAGAGAAAGGTGTGGACTGGCTCATAGCTCTGCCAGTTGCCCTGTTCTATATGCGCATGGTCGCACATTCCAGATCAGGTCTGTCCCCGTATGAGGTCGTTTTCGGCCGCCCCCCTAACATGTGGGGTACTCCTAGACCCCGAAGTATTACCGATGTTTCAAGTAATATGCTGACAGATTACCTAGCTTCCTTGATGTCTGCCCTCAACTCTTGTCGTTCACAGGTTGCCGCCGCATTTCCAGACAATACCGAGGTGGCACCGCATGAAATCGTTCCCGGATCCATGGTCCTAGTGCGAAATTTCGATCGCTCAAGTCCGCTGGAGCCTCGCTGGAAGGAGCCCCGACAGGTCCTCCTGGCCACCCGCACAGCCGTGAAGTTGGAGGGACGCAAAGGCTGGGTGCATCTTTCGCACATCAAGAAATTTTATGGATTGAAACCAATTTCAAAGAACATTTCCGAGCATTTAAAGGACTGCCAAAGTACTATTCTTAAGGACTGTCCCGCAAAAGACAATGATACTGCACCCTCCCTGTTAGAGAAAACTCCGCAACAGGAGTATAAACTTAAGTTAAGGTCTAGTAAAATAAGTCAGCCAGTTTGATTGTCTAAGTCCTCCCCTAGGTGAAACGGTTAGACCGGTTTCTGACATGTATAAAATAGACCCCCATAGTGAGAGAGTTAGTCAAAACTCAATCCGATGTATCGTTTTTCTATGTTTCATATTATTTCTCAGCATTATGATTTCCTGCACCAGTTAAGCATTTTACTTGTATTCTCCAGTGTCTCATGTAAATAAGTCTTCTAATGTTACAGTAGAGCACACGTTTAGTGATCTGCCTCCTCATGAACTCTCTTACCGCCTCGCTATGCGTAACAATTCTTTTATCCGCATGTTACATTATTCACACCAGACCAGCAATGCCACAAATTGTTGGGTGTGTGGTCGACTCCCCCCTTTCCAGACACCGAAGGGAGTTCTGCCACTCTTTCCTTATCCATTTTCACATAATGGTTCGTTGTGGAGCATGGTCCACGTTAACGTCATCTTTAACAGATATGTCTTTTCTTAACAGTACATGTTTTCCAGACAAGCAAGGTCTTCCCCACAGAACAGGGTTAGATCTAGAAAACGAAGTTTACAATTTAGGTAATTATTCTTCGAATTTCATGGTCCTGAATGTTCAGTCTGATTCCACTCCAGACTTACCTGCTATTTCAGTACTACCAGTCAAAGGCGAATTATGTGTTAGAAATAATGGTTCCGTACATGTAGGACATAGCGATTGTACTACTATTGTCAAATATAGTGACAGTGGGAAATCTATTTTCCAAGCTTCACGTCATTCTTATTTTATTTGTGGTCACACCGCATATGTTCGTCTGCCCCTCGATTGGGAGGGAACCTGTTACATTGCCTTCCTACTGCCACCTGTTTTCCTAGCCCCATCTGATTATCACAGAAACACACGTCTAGTACACCTTAGACATAGAAGGGAGATTGAGTCCCCAATTGTCGATTATACTGAAACTGCTCTAGAACAGTATACAGATTTCAATAGAGGTTTCTTCTTCTTTATAGGACCTATCCAGAATAGTAAGCTAATCCGTAGGTTAACCAGAACCCTTGAAGCAGTAGTCAATGAGACTGCCTCTGCTCTAGGTAACTTAACTGAAGAGCAATCTGCTATGAGATTTGTCGTTTTACAGAATCGTCTCGTCCTTGACGTCATATTGGCCGATAGGGGCGGGGCCTGTAGAGTCATCGGATCTAGTTGCTGCATTTTCATTCCTAATAACGCACCGTCTGTTTATTCAGCTATAACCAGACTCCATAAAATTGCCCATCTGTTACACCAAGACCCAGGCACCTGGACATGGTCCGGTTGGTTCTGGAATATAATTTCCGCTTGGGGATGGAAAGTCCTGTCCTTTCTAGGTATTGCAGTAGCGATCATATTCAGCTGCTGCCTCTGTATACAATGTGGCCCTGCGATTTGCGGCATTTGTGCTACCTCTTGTATTCCTAGTCCCAAGTCCCGTTCTAAAACCCGTTCCCAGAAAATTCGAGACGAGCAAATGATACTGTATGAAATGATAGATGGTATCATGAATATTGATGTTTCCTGATGGAAACGTAGTGACAAGGAGGGAATGTGGAAAAGTAAATTCTGCCATGTTCTGTGTCCCTACGAGTCCTCCATCATATGTTATGTGTGCATGATTAATATGCATATGTATTCCCCATGTTCGATTAATGACGCAATTATAGCTGTGTCCATCTCTAGTATGCCAGTTTCCAGTTCTCGTGAATACTACGAATATCAGGCCTATGTAAAGCTACATTGCCACGTTTCTCAGTGTGCACGTTATTTCATTATAAAGTCCCCGTTCCTAGGCCTCAAAAGGGCCTGGACACCAGATTCAGCTCCTGTCTCCTGAGCCTCGCTGAGGAGCGATACAGCCCCCACCTGTGTTCCTGACCCTTCACTTACTTCCTGCCTCGCAGTGCCCGGCTCAGCCTGGCTCTGCTTCTGAGTCTGCCAAGAGTATGTTATGATTCCAGTTATCAGTTCAGTCCTCCTTCTCTGCATTTCTAAGCTACTGAACCGCGCAATAGTTTCCGTCATTGTCTAGCCTTTACGTCTCCATGTAAGAGAAATACTGTATTTAATGGTCATTTAATATTCTTCATCACGCACTACATGTAGAATAATGTATGCACCATTCTTAGAGTCTGTTAGCCTTTACCCCGATAACTTTTGGATTCTATCAACATGTTCTCTAAACATCAGATACTAGATAGTGCTTAGGTACATGTCGCCCTGACTCTCCAGACTTCAGTCTCTGCTCCTAGCACAGAGTTCGTAGCCCCCAGCTTCTTCTAGTAACACGTCGTTGCCAGTTTGCGCGCACCATTAGGTTAGAGGTCCCGGCTCCTTAGGTAGCCCCCTCCATGTTTCCGCCCCATTCATGACATATTCTGTTACGTTTGCATCACATGTCTATGTATACGCCCCTGTTACACCTACTTTCACCCTTATCTTTCGCGACTGCCATTGACCACACCCACTGTTCCGCCTATCGTATGTATTGTAATGCAACTGTTTTAGTATATATGATCATGTCTTGTTATTTAATGTTACGCCGATCCCGATTCTGCCCCCGGCAGCGCTGCCATCCTGTTCCCGTGCAGGTCGTCCTGTTCCTGTCCTTATGCTGTATTAAACCTGCAAAACTCCTACTACCTCGAATCTTGACTCTTATTTATTGAGCTATCTGTTATTCATTTATCCATTCAAAAATAGAGGTATTATTTATTTATTTACCACAAGGTCCCCAGCAAAATATTTAGAACTGGCAACTACTAACCCTGTTACAGTGCTTTCTAAAAATGCTGACCCAAAAGGTCACCAGCGAACAGACTAACTAGGGTGTTACTACAAAGGGAGGTAGACACATTTTTAAGTCTGATGTTACTGCTTCTAATAGCTCTCACCAGGAAGCTAGCCACGTAAAACATAACCCTGGGAGTTTGTAACATTTGTAAATAAATAAGAGCAGGTCTAACTAAAATAAATCCTGCTTCCTTGAGTATAGGTACAAGAAACAATTTCCGAGCTTCATTATAGTGGCTGCAAAACATTATAAAGTGCATAGTACTTTGCTCAGAAAAATGGTCGCAGGAACAGGGTGGTGCCTTTTCAGGGGTACTCCAAACAGGATAAAAACCCAAGCTAAAATGTATCAAATTAAATCGAAAACGATTTAAAATAAACCTGTGGTAGGGATGGGTCACCACATTGAGGTAATTGTCAGCACCATTGGGTATAGCCAGCAAAACGCTGGCCCTGACACAGGGTTTCTTCAGCTCAATTTCTTCCCTCTCCAGGGATAGGAGCTCCTTCATTCCAACTTTGGTGTAAACAATATCTTTAGATGTTACGGAGTCAATAACAGTGTAAAGTTCAGGCCTCCCCAACCTCAAAAAACTTTCCTTAATGTACATCAACCACCTGATCCTGTGTACATTATCTAAGGTCAAACAGTCCCTCATTATGGTATGATTAAGAGGAATTTCTGTGTTAAGCCACATCCTCAGCCAGGCGACTAAAGGTGCTATTCTAATCAGGTCTGAGATGTAGCCTTCCCCCAGTTCCATGTGGACGGTATAGGACGGGGTTGACTGAGGGACACCCAAAACAGATCTAAAAAATTTATTTTCCATTGTCTGTATGGATTCCACTCCCCTATGTCCCCACAATGAACCACCATATGATGCAACTGAAATGCATTTAGCCTTGTATATTTTACAGACAGCTGCAAACGGCCTACCCCCCAGTTTTTTAGAAAACCCATGGAGGGCAGCAGATGTCCTGGCCAGCATGGATGCTCTGCTTTTAACATGAGGACCCCAGCTACCTTTCTCGTCAAAGGTGAGCCCCAGGTAGGGAAAGGAGGAGACGCGTGCGAGCTTTTCCTGCCCACAAAGAAAGGTTTTATGAAAAGGTCTCCTGGAGGCCCTGCCCATGAGCATAACCTGCGATTTTTTCGCGTTTATTTTCAGGTCAAGTGAGCCCATAAAGGATTCAAAGGCATCCAGGAGTCGTTGAAGCCCCACCCCGGTACGAGCAAGAAGAACCGCGTCATCCGCGTAAAGGAGAACTGGTATCCCCTGCTCTCCTGCACGTGGGATGTCGCTTGTAACGCCCCTGAGGGCAGGCTCCAGCACGTTCACATAAAGCGTAAACAACAGTGGTGCCAGAATGCAACCCTGTCTGACTCCCTTTTCAGACGCAAAAACATCTGTACACCTTCCATTCGAGGATACTCTAATTTTAGCAGTAAGGCCAGAGTGTAAGTCAGCCAATAAATTAACTATGGATCTATCCAGGCCCATGTCAAGTAATTTTAACCAAAGCTTGGTTCTGTTGACCATATCAAACGCAGAGGAGAGGTCCATGAACCCAAGGTACATGGACCCATCCTTAGCCCTGGTATATTTCTCGATCAACAGGTGGAGATTAAGGCACTGATCCAGGGTACTTCTTTTAGGTCTGAACCCATATTGCACATTACTCAAGATATTATTCTCAGTGGCCCATTCGTTCAATTTGACTAATATGACTCTCCCTAGAATCTTAACTGAGGAATCAATCAGTGAAATTGGTCTATAACATGCAGGATCCTGCCTATTTCCTTTTTTAAAAACAGGAATAAGTATTGATGTTTTCCATGACTTGGGAATATTATCACGGTTTAAGGCATTAAAGACCCTGCAGAGCAATCTTGACCAGAAGTTAGGGAAGCATTTAAAGGCATCAGCAGGGACACCATCTGGTCCCGGTGCCTTTTTTTTCAGAGTACAATCTATTGCAGATAATACTTCACTGACTTCAAAGTGCAAGTGGTTCCCTAATGGAATGATATTCACATCCTGTTCCCTGGTTTCAGCGTTATTATGAACTGAATAGATGTCTCTGAAGTGTTTAATCCAACCCTCATCAGGAATATTAGTTTGTAGGGGGGAGTTATCCTCCCCTGTGAGTAAGGGTTGGTTGACAATCCTCCAGAATTCTCCACTATTTTTTAGTATGGCTGGATCAGTGAGTTGTGTCCAGGCTTCATCTTTAAGCTGTTTTTCCTTACTGCAATGGCCTTTTTGTATAGTGCTCTACTATTACTGATGAGGCCACGATCTTTCGGAACAGTTTTTAAAGCATTGAGCAATGCAGAATGTGCTTTTGAGCAACTGTGATCGAACCATCTTTTAAGAGGTTTCGACTTGGGTTTACTAGTCACAGAAAGCCTGCCGTTTATCTTGCTACATATGCTGCTAAATGCAAGGATCACTTCCCCATCATTAGAGTCACTGGATAAACAAACACCGACCTCCTCCTCAGCCTCTAAAAGAACTTCTTGAACAAAGGGTTCTGGGATTATACTATCCCATTTCAATCTCCGTCCCTGATCCTTAACTTTAAGCTTTCTTTCTTCATAACAAGGACCATGGTTTCGCCCTAAAAGTTCAGACACTACTAGGTCCATGGAAACTGGGTTATGATCGCTAAAAGCGGAAACCACAGTTCTATACATTAAAACCTTGGATTAAAAACATGCAGAAATAAAAATATAATCAATGATAGAGTCATTGTCTGAGCCCTTGAAAGTAGGGGCCCTAATCCCCCCCTCCCCACAACTGGATTCGTATAGATTCCATCTTGCGAGGAAGTTCTCTAAACAACCCCCCTGTTTGTTATGTTCAAGATGCACCAGTGCACAATTTGGAGGGGATTCTGAGTCATCGCAAACACACATAAGTGAACAAGGGTGTATATTAAAATCCCCCAAAAAGATGATTTCAAATGCATTAACATCTTCACTATAGACTGACAGAAAGTAATCCAATCTACCTAGACTATATGATGTACAGTCAGCAGCGTTGGAATTGTAAAAATTAATAAACAAAATGTTGGGAGACTCCACACGAGACAATTCAACAATAAGGCATTGCTCAGATCCTGAGTCACATTTCTTGAGGCTACCTTTGATGTCTAGTTTGAAGAGGCTTAACAGTCCTCCCTTCGCTCTTCCTGCTGTGCTAGCCACAGCGGGAATACAAAAATAACTGTAGCCATCAAGAGAAAAACTATTATTTGTTTCCCAAGTTTCCTGCAAAGCAATGATATCATACTTAATTATAAAAGTCAACCATGTTGCATTACCTACTTTAGTCTTTATACCTGCTATATTCCAAGTAAGCATACTGAGTACTGGCACACTATTCTCTGTCTGACTAGAATGTTCTGACAAGAGTCAATCATTATGATCCAAAAAGGATAAGGGTGCAAATCGATTAGACAATAAGAGGGGTTGAGCAAAAGGATTCTGATGTACTAAGGGAGCGGATTGATTTACAATATTCCGATGTTGTTCACGGCCCCATCTATAGTTTAAATCAGAATTGGTATCCCATCCAAAGGCTGGTGTTTTAGGGTAGGTAACGTTCTGCTGCTCACCATAAAAGAACTTCAGAGTTAATGGTACAACAGAACCCTGCCTGCGTTGGGGTGGGAGTAAATTAATAAGGATGTTGGGCAACACGCCTGAATGTGAGAAGCTTACTGCCACGCAATCCCCCTTAAATTTTTTAGGGCGATTACCTAGCCATGGGACCCTTTTAGCAGTTTTAATCTCTTGAGCAAGCAGTTGACCCCCCCTGGGGCTAACCTCATATTAGTTGTAAGCCACTGCAAGGCTTTATTAGACAAAGAGGAAGGGGATTCTTCTGCACCGGCTTCTAAGGGTGGTACATTTGCCAGTATTAAAACAACAGGAGAGGCTTCAACTATAAATTGAAGAGGGTCAGTTAACTGAGCATATGCAGGAGGTACCTCAACCGTTAACAGACCGTCCCCTCTATTAGTATTGGGTCCATTAGTTTTTGGATCAGGAAGCTGAGGTGGTGGATTATTTAATATGTCATCTGTATTCTCCCCCTCATGATCATCAACTTCTCTACTATTATTGTCCAGGTTTGATACCAACATCGTGACATTATCAACACCCTCTGTTAGTTTATTCAACTGCCCTCCCAGCTTTTTGACTTCAGATTGTAATTTATCAATTTTAGAGAGTAATGGTTTAACAATGGATTTAATTTTACTATCTATTAAGTCAGCAATTCTATCAAACAAGTCCTCATCATGGCTGACATTAGTCTTGACACTTCCCCCTTCAACTTCCTTGAGGTTTGCTTTTGGGGTGTTTACCCTCTTCCTCCTGGCCCCAGATCTTAGTCCCCCCCGTCTCGGCGGGTTTTTGATTTTCACAGAGTCTGATCGTGAAGTTTGTTCAGTGATAGAAATATCTTCATCTGTAGGGTCAGCACGAATATCCTGATCCACATCACTGTCAGATTTATTTTCAAGCTCCACGATAAGGACCTCGGGACCAGTCAACATAATATCATTTAGGGAGCCGGATTCCTGCATGGTGGGACAATTGGAACAGGCATCAGAGAAAGTCTGCTGGGACACTAAGTCCTCAGGTGAGGGGGATGAAGTTTGGGACAAACAGTGTAAGTCAGGTGACTGACTCAATCCCAGCGATTCTCTCCTCTGTAGATTGATTTTTTTCACTGTTTGCACCAAGTAATTTTCCATTGTGTTGGCTGGTGGTGCAGATCCCTTTTTAGGCATACTGATAATTATAACAAAGAGCTAAGACTCCTCAAACCACAGGGAAATATGTATCACAAACAAAACAGTCTTACTTGGACAGTAGGATGCCTCACGAACCTTGCGCAGGGTTTCTGGCCCTGCCCTGCCTCCTCGTGCCGATGAGGGCCGTAGAGGGCCCGCCCTTTGCCCGGGCTTAGCCCCGGGCGTCCCGCTCGCGTCCCGCGTAGCTGGTTCTAGCGCTGTTTATGAGCGCCTCCTGGCGCGCCGTCACAATTGCGCGCCGCCGCGATGCCTGCCGGGATCTGTGGTCCCGGAGCGGCGGTGCGATTCTGGCAGGAAATGACTCTTGGCCCCGGTGGCGGCGTCCTCCCAGCAAGGGAGCCTCGAGGAATGATGACTCTTGGCCCCGGTGGCGGCGTCCTCCCAGCAAGGGAGCCTCGAGGGATGATGACTCTTGGCCCCGGTGGCGGCGTCCTCCCAGCAAGGGAGCCTTTCAGGTATGTGACTCTCAGCTCCGGTGGCGGCGTTACAAGGTGGCCAGTAAACTCCAGCGTTGACTCCCCTCGCCACCCAGGGGCGGAGAGAATCGGGATGGCGGAGGACAGAAACGGTGGAAGTGGCGGAACTCCGCAGGGCCGGACCCGAGGAGCCAGTGAGCCTGGTGCTGCCGAATTCCCGCGGTCCAAAAAAGGAAGCTGAGCCCAGCTGCCCACGGTGAACACTTTGGAAGGGCGGATGGCGACAAAAGTCGAAGTTAAGGTGAGCACTGGCCTGGGGCAGGCGAGTAAGGTAATGGGGGAGTGTTGGGCGCGGGTGGGATGTCGCCCTATAATGGGTTTTTGGCCTTCCAGCCCGAAGTAAATAGTTGGCCATGAAGTAGGCGTATCTAGTACAAAAAAAAAAAGCGTATAATCCAGGGCGCGATAGCTCAGTGAGTTGTGCGCCGCCTGCGGCCACATGGGCCAAACAGAGACATCTGCGGGTTAACTTTGGGCTCCAATCCCGTCCATGCGACTCCTCCTTTCATCAATTTTGGTGTGATAAAGGGAACGTCAGAGTTAGTTAAGAAGTAAGAGTTTTCTTTTTAAGGATAATTCGGAGAGCAGCGCCTGCCAGTTAGGGCCAATAATTACTGGGTCCGCTATGTATTTACAATAGAGTGAAAGGTTTCCTGCAGCAGCGAAGAGGAAAGCATAAAACACACCCTCCCTGTCTGAGTAGACACGAGGAAGCTAGGCCCAGGAAAGGACACAAACTCGATCGAAGCTGATCAAACCAAGAGGGTTTCACTGTAAGAATGTTAACTTCGATGGAGCTGCGCTCCTTGTTATATTCTGGCGCAGCGCCTTTCTGCAAGCGAAATAACCTCAAGGCGCTTTATGTTAAGGCGGGAACTTCGGATGAAGGGAGCTGCGCTCCTTGTTACGTTCTGGCGCAGCGCCTCTCTGCAAGGCGCTTTGTTTTAAGGCGGGATCTTCGGGTGAACGGAGCTGTGCTCTTTGTTACGTTCTGGCGCAGCGCCTCTCTGCAAGCGAAATGACCTCAAGGCACTTTATGTTAAGGCGGAAACTTCGGGTGAACGGAGCTGTGCTCTTTGTTACGTTCTGGCCCAGCGCCTCTCTGCAAGCGAAATAACCTCAAGGCACTTTATGTTAAGGTGGAATCTTCGGGTGAATGGAGCTGCGCTCCCTGTTATCGATCTAATGAATAAATAAATCACACGGCATGAGAGCGAGTAACCTGGAGCAGCTGTCTGCTTATGTAGGCTAAAGACGGGCTTTTCCCTCGGTACCACGGTAGCTCCGGGTACAGCAGACTTTGGGCAAAGTTATTGGTGGAAGGATGTAAGTACGTATCACAGATTGGATCGGGTGGACCGACGTGCCTGTAATCAAAAAAAAAAAAAAGTATCGCCCCCCCGACTTTCTTGAAAAGACCATCAGTGTGGGGATGGGTAATAAAAGCGGAAGCTGCACGTCAGTCAGGGACACTCATGTGGAACTCCTGCTAGCTCCGCGATGGCAAAAAGTTTTATTTACAACAATACACACCTCTTTTTTACATAGCGCCGAGAGATACGGGGGGAACATGTTCTCTCCAGACACGCAACCCGGGGTAGCCACCCCGTGCCGCCAGGTTACCAAGTACGACATAAGCCCTGACGGGTAAGGGGCTATGGGGATATAAGAGCCCCCCTCAATACGCACTGGAAATAGACATTGCTGCGCTGGGGTACATTTAGAAGATGTTGCTCAATCTTAGATAATGACTTGATTGAACTACGTGCTTTCACCCTCGAAGCCCTTTTTTATGAAGGGTCTGAACAGAGGGGGGACAGCCAGTAATTAACAGGGACACCCAGAGCTGCGCTAGGGGTTTTGGGCTCAAATCTTAGAGCCCAAGCTAATGCTTATGTAGCCATACAAAAGGCATCAAGGAAAAATATAAGTAAAGCCTCTGCAAGGTTCCAAAGAGTTTATTTTATCAACACATGGAGGCTCTGACACCGGGTTTCTTAGTTGGCCTAACGGCTAGGGCGCTCGACCTCGGATCTGGGTTCGAGTCTCGGTAACGAAGCCAAAACCTCCTGTGATTCTGGGCAAATCACTTTACTTGGTCGCCGTTTAGCGCTGCACTGAAGGGTACCCATTAAACGTGATAGTTTCAAACATTAACCATTAGTGAGCTAAGAGGCGAGATAGACATCTGCAAAACCTGTCCAGATTAGTATAGCCAACACCACAGCCTATTACCGAAGCACAATATGTTCTATACAAATGGTATTGTGAAGTCACATAGTAAATAGTGCTTTATTACATGATAAGAAAGACGAAGGAGTGTTATAAAAAAATAAAAATAAAAAAAAAGATGAACGATATCCGGGCCCTCGCTAATGCACGCTGCATAGCGGCAGGTAGGAATACAGTCAGTAGTTCTTTCCAAATTATGAAGTAAGTAAAAAAAAAAAAAAAAAAATAATAAATAACTAAGCCAGAGCGGTGGCACCGGGCTTGAGAGATAGAGGGAATAAGCACCAGGCCCCAGTGTTCTCTAGGCAGAGCAGCCGACATCGAGAGCCCAGCCAGTGCAGCTTGAACAACTGGTTATGCACAATGCTTACCAAGATGCAGTCATGCAGCCTGCCACGCTCGAGCCTCTAAGCCAGGCCAGGGAGCTAACAAGTCACGTACAGCCCGGCCGGTGAGCCATGGCCACATATGTGAACCAGAGCGAGCGGCCAATGCCACCATGAGTAATGGTTGAGCCTCAAGAAAGCAGATTAGCATAAAGTCGCAAAATTCGTGCAATGGGCATTCAACGCCAATAAATCAAGATCTTGGGCACAAGCGCACTTGTCCCCCATTTCGCCAGGCTCTACACAGGCGAGGACCCCACGGCCTCATCCTATCTAAAGACAGCCTTGAAGGGCTGGAGAAGGGTCGAAGGGACAAAGAAGGACAACAGACGCCCCATTGATTTCGACAAGTTAGGACAGCTCCTGGGAGCATTAGTAGGTATCGTCACAGACAAATACGAGCTGCTACTATTCAGGGCAGCATTCACCACGGCCTTCTTCGGCGCCTTCCGCATAAGCGAGATAGTTGCGCCCAGCAAGACAGGCCCAGCACAGCGATGCTTGCAGGCCAGGGATATCAAACCGATGGCAGGGGCTGTGGAAATCATACTAAGGCAGTCCAAGACTGACAAGGGGCGAAAAGGGACGATAATACGTCTCCATTGCATTCCGGAGGCAAGTCTCTGCGCAGTATGCTGGCTATTCAAGTACATGGGGGCCCACCCGGCTGGCGAGGGCCCCCTCTTTAAACATCAGGATGGAAGGAACCTGAGCAAGTTCCAATTCACAGCAGTGATGCGCCAGGGCCCTGGTAAAGCCGGTTTTTCACGCGGCATCTTTTGCCCCTCACTCATTCAGGATCGGGGCTGCAACCTCGGCATCGCAGCATGGCATGCCAGAGGAGAGGATCCAGGCCGTGGGCAGGTGGCGTTCCAGGGCCTACAAGTCATACATACGGCCACACCTTGTAGAAAAAAAAAAAAAAAAAGAGAAGGGGGGGGGGGGAAGCGGCCGCCTTGGTATGCCGCACGGCAGGGTGCTTTGTCCCTCAACCTAACCCGGTGCGCAGCAAGCCACCTTAACGGAATTCTCTTTGATTGGCAGGGGGACGACCGCGAATGGTCTGGGTGTTGGGACACTCATTCGCGTCCAGAATTGAGTCGTGGTGGCGGCGAGCGGGTCACAAAGCATGCGGGCCCAAAGCGACGTACATCCGCTGGATAGGTCAACCGGGTATGAGATGGGAGCAGCTGCTGCCAACGCTGGATAACCTCATGGCAGACTCGGCGTGGCTGCCCGACGTCCTGATCATTCACCTTGAGGGCAACGACCTGACGCGACTGGGGCGCAAGGCAGTGGGGCAGGCCATCCAAAAGGACCTCACCAAGGCGGCGACATGGCTGGGTCCAACGACAGTGGTATGGTCTGAGATGATCAGCAGGAAGCACTGGAGAGGTGCCGACTCCAACAAGGCGGTCGATAATGCGAGGCAAAAAATTGAACATCGCAACGCACAAGTTCTGCTCCACCAATGGCCTGGAATCAATCAGGCACGGCCTCATCCACCCGGGCCGACCAGAGCTGTATGCCCAAGATGGGGTCCATCTCTCTGACAAAGGGATGAAGGTATTCTGGGATAACTTGTGGGGTGCAATGTCACTCGCAGGTTGTAAGTAAAAAAAAAAAAAAGCAAGGAAGGAGCCACGAACGAGGTGCAGGAGGGGGGAGCCGCAGAAAGACGTGAGCCTCCCTGCGGCGTGGCGGAAATACTACAATGGTTGGCTAAGGAAACACACCGGCGGGCGGTGTGGAGGAGGAGGGCCACTCACTTTTGAATGCCGCACGGCAGGGTGACGTGGCCGCACAAAGGAGGGGAGGAACAGGAGGAGACGGCACTCGCGGCCCAGACCCGGCCGGACGGCAGGGCGCAAATGGTAGCGAGCTGGGGACCTAACTCCAGACAGATAAGCTCCCCTCCACGACACGCAGAAGGCGTGGGCAACCAACCACTGGAACACCAATAGACTAACAAGGAGCTGGTTTTGTACAAGTGCCATTTACGAACTGATGAGTGCACAAAAGACTGACACCGGGGATCACAAGAGGGTGTCATCGATTGTAATGTTAAGTGTATTATTAATAGGTACAGTTCGCAAATGGAAGATTGCATAACCAGCTTGTGTTTAATATTAATAAAGCTGCGGCCAACAACGACCATCACTAATAACCGTTATTGTTGGCTGACATTATTTCCATCACTGTAAAGAATGGCAGGCGGGCTGGTGAGTGATTTCTGTTGGGGGCCCACGGAGTAGGCACATGCGGGGGTTATTGCAGAGGCCGCCGCACCCCCCCGCAGGGGGGGGAGGCTTGGAGGCCGGCGCCATAACCCACGCGGTGCCCACCGGTGGGTAGAACTGGTTCTGGGCGCCTGCGAGCGCCCAGGAACCAGCGGAAGAGGGGTGCGCACCAGCCACCTCGACCGGAAGTGACCTGTGACCCGGGCGCCCCCAAGGGGCGGCCAATGGTCACCTGTGCTTTGCTTTGAACCCCCCAATCAGGGGGGCTCACCTGAGGCCCTATGGAAGGGCCAAGAGGATTTAAGCGCCGCCGCTCCCCAGCAGAAGCACATCGTCTTCGAGGAGCTGGGGGAGCGGCGCAACGGAATCTACTGAAGCCCACCCACCCACACCTGAGGAACAGCAAAGTCGCAGCGCTGGACAAGGGAAGGGGCGTTACGGAAATACTACAATGGTTGGCTAAGGAAACACACCGGCGGGCGGTGTGGAGGAGGAGGGCCACTCACTTTTGAATGCCGCACGGCAGGGTGACGTGGCCGCACAAAGGAGGGGAGTAACAGGAGGAGACGGCACTCGCGGCCCAGACCCGGCCGGACGGCAGGGCGCAAATGGTAGCGAGCTGGGGACCTAACTCCAGACAGATAAGCTCCCCTCCACGACACGCAGAAGGCGTGGGCAACCAACCACTGGAACACCAATAGACTAACAAGGAGCTGGTTTTGTACAAGTGCCATTTACGAACTGATGAGTGCACAAAAGACTGACACCGGGGATCACAAGAGGGTGTCATCGATTGTAATGTTAAGTGTATTATTAATAGGTACAGTTCGCAAATGGAAGATTGCATAACCAGCTTGTGTTTAATATTAATAAAGCTGCGGCCAACAACGACCATCACTAATAACCGTTATTGTTGGCTGACATTATTTCCATCACTGTAAAGAATGGCAGGCTGGCTGGTGAGTGATTTCTGTTGGGGGCCCACGGAGTAGGCACATGCGGGGGTTATTTAAGGACAGTCCAGGCGTCTCCGCTCAGAGACTCTCTTGTATTCCGTCCACATCACTGGCTACCTGACACATAATGATAGGGTGACCAAAATTTTTTGAAGCCAAAAACCGGGAAATTTCACAAAAACAGAAGAAGGACTGCAATTTTACTTCAAGTGATGAGAGCGCTCATCAGCAGAGAATTACAGAACAGGCAGTAAGAACATACATAAAATGCAATTTTTAAGCCCAGTAGCTTGCCTGTTTATGAAATTGCTTTCTTGAAACAACTGCTAGCTCTCCCTGCTTTGTAAAACATAAAAAACACCTCCCACCGTTTTCAGTCGACCCTCTCTAAAAACATTGACAAGAGCTACATTTCTTGAAATTTGCTGGGACAGCTGGTTAAAAACAGGGACCGTCCTGGCAAAATGGGGACGCCTGGTCACCCTACATAATGATGCTTTCACAGTTATTGCTGCTATTTCTGAACATCACTAATGTGCACCCAGTCGTGTCGAGGCGCTGTTCTATGTCAGCTGTCAGCTCTTTGTTTCGGTCTGCTCAATAGTGTAAAAGTTTAAATATGTTATGCCGCGATGCGGAGGCGAGATTGCTGCTGCGGCAGTTGCTGGAGCTGCGGGCCCACTTTTGTGAGCAGTGTTTCTTCTACATAGTGTAAAATGAATGTATTGTTTCAATCAATTAAAATGCCCTGCACCGCGGCGGTAGTTAAGGCGTTAAAGCCCTGCCTACAGCGTTAGGCGCATACCATTGAGCTTGGCTCTTCTATCTGGGTGATTACTGCATTCACCCTGCCTGACAGGACAACCTGCTTTCAAAGCATGTCAGCTTTCTAAATGAGCTTAAGCTCGCTGCTGACCACGCGGGTGGTTTTACGGCCGCAAGTTCATTTCAGAGAGCGCTTAGCATTCTGGGGCCTCATTTATGAAAAGTGACGCATCGCTGTGTGAAAACAGCGATGCGTCACTTTTCACTGCGCTCTCCCTGCGACATGATTGATGCGTCATATTTATAATATGACGCATCATGTCGCAAGAAGTTACAGATACGTCAGTATTTCTGACGTATCTGTAGGCGCAAAAGTGACGCATTGCTGGAGTGTGTCACAAAAGTGACGCAACTCCAGCAATGCTTCCTTTCACATGGGGAAAGCCCCATGTGAAAGGGCTTGCATCAGTCTTACGCCTGCTGTGAGGCAGGCGCAAGATTTTGACGCAACAGCGTCCTAAAAGTGACGCAGTGAAATCTCATAGATTTTACTGCGTCACTATTACGAGGCTTTTTGCAGGGGAACGCCCCCTCTGCATACATTATACCTGACACAGGTATAATGTAGCGCAGGGGTTTACAAAGTGACGCATCTGCTTAGATGCGTCACTTTGTAAATAGTGCGCATCAGGAGGCATGTTTTACGCCGCCGATGCGTCACAAAAAGTGACGCATCGGAAGCACAAAACTGACGCAAGGCCTCATTGCCTCATTTATGAAAAGTGACGCATCGCTGCGAGAAAACAGCGATGCGTCACTTTTCATTGCACCCTCCTTGCGACCCCAATGATGCGTCATATTTACAATATGACGCATCATTGCGCAAGGAGTTACAGATACGTCAGAAATACTGACGTATCCTTAAGCGCAAAAGTGACGCATTGCTGGAGTGTGTCACAAAAGTGACGCAACTCCAGCAATGCGTCCTTCCACATGGGGAAAGCCCCATGTGAAAGGGGGTTGCGTCAGTCTTACGCCTGATGTGAGGCAGGCGCAAGATTTTGACGCAACTGCGTCCTAAAAGTGACGCAGTGAAATCTCATAGATTTCACTGAGTCACTATTACGAGGCTTTTTGCAGGGGAACGCCCCCTCTGCATACATTATACCTGACGCAGGTATAATGTAGCGCAGGGGGTTACAAAGTGACGCATCTGCTTAGATGCGTCACTTTGTAAATAGTGTGCAACAGGAGGCAAGTTTTACGCCGCCGATGCGTCACAAAAAGTGACGCATCGGAAGCGTAAAACTGACACAAGGCCTCATAAATGAGGCCCCAGGGGCCTTATTTATGAAAAGTGACGCATCGCTGCGTGAAAACAGCGATGCGTCACTTTTCACTGCGCCCTCCTTGCAACACCAGTGATGCGTCATATTTAATGTATGACGCATCATGTCGCAAGGAGTTACAGATACGTCAGTATTTCTGACGTATCTGTAAGCGCAAAAGTGACGCATTGCTGGAGTGTGTCACAAAAGTGACGCAACTCCAGCAATGCGTCCTTTCACATGGGGAAAGCCCCATGTGAAAGGGCTTGCGTCAGTCTTACGCCTGCTGTGAGGCAGGCGCAAGATTTTGACGCAACGGCATCCTAAAAGTGACACAGTGAAATCTCATAGATTTCACTGCGTCACTATTACGAGGCTTTTTGCGGGGGAACGCCCCCTCTGCATACATTATACCTGGCGCAGGTATAATGTGGCGCAGGGGTTTAAAAAGTGACGCATCTACCTAGATGCGTCACTTTTTAAATAGGGCGCAACAAGGCGCATGTTTTACGCCGCTGATGTGTCACAAAAAGTGACGCATCAGCAGCGCAAAACTGACGCAAGGCCTCATAAATGAGGCCCCAGGTTTCTTGAGATAGGTAAACTGAGTAGCATCAATTGGGTACGGTAAGCATTTGTTATTTTTAGCTCCAAGAAACCTAGAAGTAAGGCGCTATATAAAACAAGTTCTTATTAGAAGCAGACATATTTAAAAAAAGAAGATGTGGAGGCCTGTGAGCTTGATTCTTATATCTAGGTGTCTGCTTCATTCTCTTTGTGGGCTACATTAGCTCTGGGTGTCCCTGCGCACTATCTGTGAGTTAACACTATATGTGAGTCTTTGCTTCTTCCTGTCCTTGGCCTCATGCAGTCTATGTGTGTGTGCCTCATCCTGCCAGCTCATTCTATTTTTTACCCTTACCACAATGTGTGCACAGAAATACCAGTGAACCTTTAAAACATTTAGCATGTTCTCATGAGGGTGTGTTGATTTAAAACAGTGTCACAGGCAGCCGCGGTCCGTGCAGGTAACAGATTTGGGGCGGTGGGGGGGGGTTAAGTGGGGGTTTCTTGGGACGATAAAGAGGGAAAATTAAATAAATAATGAATTTTCCCTCTGCATCATCCCTCGAAGTCTCCCCTTACCCGGCCTTATTGCCCTACCTGCACAGCCCGCGGCTGGTTACAATTTATTATTAACCCCTTGGCTGCGGGGCACATTACTCTGCTGTGCTGGGGGGTGGGGGGCGCGCACATCGCCCCAGTGCTCATGACGAGCTCAGCTCGCCAAGAGCCACGGTTCTCGTGTGCTCATGACGAGCTAAGCTCGTCACGACCACACCCGTTTAATGGAACGCTCAGTTCAGCAGGGAAATTAGCCCCGTGTGTGAGCGTTCTAACGGCCATGATGAGCTCAGCTCATCATGAGCACACGGGAACCGTGGCTCATGATGAGCTGAGCTCGTCATGAGCATAGGAGAGGTTAAGCACATAGGTGAAAACCTATTGCATTTACCAATGCTTGTCATAGGAGGGTTTGTGTTTGCAGTGTTTTTTTGCAATGTGATGTGATTTATTGTGCTTGATGTGTTGTGGTCAGTTTTGATTGCTTTGTTGTGTTGTACTAATATGGGACATGTTCTGGAACATGTTCTGTGCCACAATTTTGGGTGCTATGCTAAATTGTTCAAAAGCTGGGGAGATGCGCTATTTCATCACATGAGACTGGTGATGGCTTGTTAAAGGAACTTTCAAGACAAGTACTGTTTTTGCCAGAAAATGAAGCAGCATTTTTAAACAATAAAGCATAACACTAAACAATATATAGAAAGCAACATACCGCAATTTAAAAATAACAATGCATACCGTAACAAAACAGAGCACAATCACAATACAACATGACATTGTGAGAATACATCACAGGTATACAACAGTACAAACCCCCCCACAAAAAACAACAAAAACGCCACAAAACAAATATGCACAAACATTCTTGTCACACATTCACAACTTCTGAATCTTCTTCACAATACAGTGGTAATGGGGATTTGGAGTCAGCACTGCCTTAATTTTCCACCAAGAATACGAGACACAGCTAGTCAAACATTTTTTTGTGTTCCAGACCTAGGACTGATGGGACTGATAAAAGGAGGTAATTTTTACCCAAATGAGCAGTACAAATGTTTTCGATCTTTGAAAAACTTAAGGCTGAATAACCCATTGGGATTTAAACCTCTAGCCTGAAGGTTACAGACTTATCTCTACAATGGATGAATTAGTCCATTGACATTTCTAAACAGCTTACTCAATGGCCTCAGCGGAAGAAAAGATCATGCGTAGATCTACATTTATGGCCTAGTCTGAGTGCTGCATAAACTGCACGTCTTTCTTTGTAATTTGAGCAAATCTGCCCTTCTGCATTTCTGAGCCATGCTCCATCAATTGTTTTAGCTCATTTTATTCCTTAGTTTCGCTCTGCAAACTAGAAACATGGAGGTACTAATAAAACAGTATTATTTTTACTGACTCTGAATTACATCCAAGTTTTCTCAGGTATAGAAATTAGGTCTATATTCCCCATGTACATCTTTTCTCTCACAGTAGGAGTACATTAGAGACAGATAGATTTAAAAGGCAGATAATGGGTGACTAGTGCCCAGGGAAAATGCTTGTTCTCCCTTGACTCTCCAGGCACGGTGGATCGAGCGTCAGACTCTACAACTCACAAGATGCCTGTAAGTCTTCCAGAATGACAGCACTGGCTCTGCTTTGTGTGGTGACTTTGGTGATGTAACTGCTTTGATGCGCAGTTTCCTACAAGATTAATTTTCCCATGAGGTTGCTCCTGAGCGGCTCCGTCAGCACGATGTCTGCCATTTTGGCTTCAGCAGAATTTCTCCTCAGGCACTGTGACGGTGATGGTCCCTTCATTTTCACTTTATATGGAATCCTTTCCTTTGCACAACGCTTTTAATCTGGTTACATCATGCAACCCCCTGCTCCTCCCCAATTTTACTAAAATGTGCTCTTTACACTTTTTTCTCCTCAATGACTTCCTTTTAATTTATTTATTGGATAGTGAGCACGCAGCAGTATATTTTGTTTTTCACTTATTATAGCATGTTCCTCACATTCATTGACAAGCCTTCCACCAATATTTAATCCTCAAAGTTGCCTCAACACTCGCTATTATTAACGTGTTTGGGTCCTACTTTGAAGTCAGTACATATTTTGACGAGGGTTGTTCCTCCCAAGGATGACCTGACTGAAGCTGTGTGGAGGCGGATTATATCAGCATTTTAGTTCTGGCTGAGGTACTTTACCTTATTACTTAATATACTGGTCTCAACTGAGATATAAGGAGTCTTTTTATGCGACACTAGTTTCTTCTTTTTCTTTGATGCTGTTTGTGACATTATAAGTAAACTTTGTCCTCCTCTGGTGCCCTTTGCACAAATTTATCTTATTGTGCCTTCAAATGGAAGATTCAACGAATCCCTCGCCTAAGGGCTCTTTGACATCAGTTGTCAACACATCCTTTGGTACTGATAAAGCGTCTAGCAAGAGACTGAAGAAGGATCTCCCCTGTCCCCCCAAACAAACCTCATCAGTTTCCATGGATCTTCTATTAGAGGAAATCAGAGCTCTTCGCCCTTTTGTGGAGGAAACAAACTCTAAACTGCAAACTCTGGCAAATAGCTGGTCAAGAATGAAAGAAAGACACTCTACCGTGGAACAGAGTATACAGTCTCTCAGTTCGTCTAACATCAAAGTTGATGCCCTCCAGTCTCAAGTGACGTCACTCCAGAAACAGGTTGAAAATCTCAAAAACAGGAACAGACAAACAACCTCCAAACTTATGGTTTTCCGGAGGGTTCAGAGGGTTCGGATCCTATTGTCTTTTTCATATTCTTCCTTCCAAAAATCCTCCATTTCCCAGAGGAAACTCTCCTCAATATTCATCGTGCCCACAGATTTTGTAATGCATCTACCATGTCTTCTTCCAACATGAGGAAACTTCTTGGAATATACTGATTTGCTTAAGATCTGAATAGCTGTCAGGGCCATTAAACGTATTTCTTGGTGAAGCAACTCTTTATTTTTTTCACAAGATTATGCAAAGACGACTCCAGACAGACGTAAGGAATTCTTGGCAATGAGACCGCACCTTTGCTCCATTGGCGCTCCCTTCGGCCTCTTTCACCCTTGTCTTTTTAAGGTGTCTTACAATAAGAAGACTACTAGCTATGAGGATCCCATGAGACTGAAAAGTTTTTTCACTCTTCTAATGCGGAGACTATGGATACTTCATCACTGCAAAGCCAATAGTCTGGTTTTGTCGTATCTAATGTTTTATTATCTACGATCTACTTTAAGTTATTCTCTTGGTTTAGCTGCTATCTGAAGTTACTGGTTTGTTATTATGCACTTTGTATTAATAAAATAATTTGTTTCCTTACAGGTTTCATCTTCTTCTCGTCTGTTTCATCTGCTGTACATGTCGTTTGTCCTGCGACTCTTCCTGCCCTTTCCTTTGGAGTCTGGACGTGTCATTGTTCCATGTGGCCTCATCCTCCTCCACCCTTGATTTGTCTTGGATTTTTTGTAGGTATGTTTTTCTTCTCCTCTGTGTCCTTTTTCATTGTAACTCTATCTTATTCTGCTCCCCTTTTCTGCTACTCTTCTATCCTCTTCTACTTAATTGATTCTCATTACTCATGATGCTTTTTCCTTTCTCTCTCCCTCTTTTTCATTTTTTTAAGTTTCAACATCATTCTATATTTATTTGCATCTTATTTACCTCTTAACGATGTATGTATTGTGGCGGGTTTATTTTGTTATTCTTTTTGCATCCTTATTTTATGGCTTTAAAAATCATTACATGGAAAGTTATAGGCTTAAATTCCCCTATTAAGAGACAACTAGTATTATCTTACCTATCTAAACTAGATGCTAATATTGTTTTTTTACAAGAAACACATCTCACAGAGTCTAAATCCTTCAAGCTTAAGAAGAATGGGTTGGTGAAGTCATTTTCTCACCTTGTTAAGGGCAAAAGAAATGGAGTTATCTCTTTAGTCCACTGATCATTGCATGTTACGCTCCTTTCACAAGAGATAGATAAAGAGGGTGGATGTTTTTTTACCAAATTTGAGATTGGTGGTATTTCGCTCTCTCTTTTTAATATTTATGCTCCTACTTCTAGTGACGACCCCTTTTGGACCCAAATTAATCGACTGATTACTCATAACATTGCTAACAATGTAATCCTCGCCGGGGATTGCAATCAAGTATTTGACCCTTTTCTAGTCAAGTATTTGACCCTTTTCTAGACCGGAAATCCAAAGTTTTTTTCATCCCAACAAAACCACATAAAACCTTCACACAAACTATCAAGCATCATCACCTATCTGATGCCTGGAGACTATGTAACCCAACCCTGCATGAGTATAACTTTTACTCTTCACCTCACCAGACCAAATCAAGAATTGATTATATAGTCACATCACACAATGTTTCCCAATCTTTATTTTCGGCGGATATAGACCCCATACTCATCTCTGATCATGCCCCTGTTTCCATCCAGCTAGATATTTTACCCCAATCTGACCAATCCACGAGATGGCGCTTTAATAACTCCCTGCTTTTAGACCATCACTTTAACACTTCCTTTATATCCTTTTTTAATGAGTACTTTCATCTCAATAACACTGACACTTTGCCCTTTCATACAATTTGGGATGCCATCAAGGCCTCTGCACGTGACTTTATCATTCAATGCACCTCTAATAAATGGAAAGTAGCACGGTCTTTGAACACAGAACTCCTCTTTAAGATTAAGAAGTTAGAACATACCTATTACACCTCTAAATCGAAAGAGTGTCTAACTGATCTGATTAATGCAAAGATTCAATACAACAACGATATAACTGACAGCACCTCTTTATTTCTATTAAAGACTAGTGCCAAATTCTAGGGTGGACAAAATAAGTCTGGTAAATTGTTAGTCAACTATCTTAAGTCCAAACAAAAGAAACTCCATATTGAATCCATAATTACGTACACTAATTCGCCTAAACACAAAGACGCTGATATTCTACAAGAATTTGTTCATTTTTATGAACGACTTTATATACCAGAGAGCACCCCCACAGCCGAGGACATCTCTCTTTATCTCTCCTCAATTCAGAAGCGCACAACCTCTTCCTCACATCTGGAACTCCTATAATCTGAGCTGTCTCAAGTTGAATTAGTCAACACACTTAAAACACTCAAGAAGGACAAGGCCCCTGGTCCGGATGGCTGTACAGTTGAATTTTTTCTTCACTTTGCCCAACTAATCCTACCTAAATGATATACTTTAATCTCTTGTTTTACTGTTTCTGGTAATTCCTCAGGTACTTTCTTAGAGGCTCTGATCTGTCTTATCCCTAAGGAACGTAAAGATCTACACTATTGTAAAAACTACAGACCCATTTACTTAGTTAACATAGATTTCACATTTTTTTCTAAAGTGTTAGCCCTTCGGTTGGAATCGCACCTCCCTCAAATGTTAGGTAAGGAACAAATGGGCTTTGTCATGGGGCGTTCTATCACTGACAATACTCGTTTGTTTTTTTACATCATTTCTAAATCACCAAATCTCTCACAGCCTCTTGCTGCCTTTGCCCTAGATGCAGGGAAGACTTTTGACAGAGTGTATGGGCCTTTCATTTTCCAGACACTAAAATGGTTTGGTTCTGGCCCGAAAATATTTCCTTGATTTCCTTACTCTATTCAAATCCTAAAGCTGCAATTTTTGCCAACGCTCTCACATCTCCCTATTTCACTCTTCACAGAGGAGAAAGACAAGGCTTTCCCCTTTCCCTCCTTCTTTTTAACCTGGCCCTAGAACATTTCTTATCCAAAATCAGTCTATCATAGGCTTCACCTCAAACTCTTTACAGGTCAAATTAGTAGCATATGCAGATGATGTACTTCTATTTTTTCTCAACCTCACCTCTCCCTCACGGCTTTTTTAAATGAAGTTCAATCATATTCTTTGGTTTCGGGTTACAGATTAAACAATGACAAGTGCGAAATCTTACCCCTAATTAAATATACTTTCAAAGATGACTTTTCGATCTCTAATTTTACTTGGAGCCCACTTAAAATATCTCGGTGTATGGTTCACCCCCTCTAATAAAACATCAATTCCTTTAAACTTCATCAAATGTATTGAGAAGCTTAGCACCCTCACAACTTAGTGGCAACCTCTACATCCTTCATAATAAAATGATGTTAACTCCTTTTATCCTTTACATTACTTCTAACATTCCCTTACCCATCCCCAAACAATTATTCATAAAATCAGTTCCATCCTTACGTCCTTACTGTGGCTTAATACAAAACCTAGAATGTCTTTACTAAAATTATCACAGTCGAAATCTGAAGGTGGTGTTCACTTCCCTGATTTTCCCAAATACCATAAGACCTTTTTACTAAGACATATATCTGAAGGTGGTGTTCACATCCCTGATTTTCCCAAATACCATAAGGCCTTTTTACTAAGACATATATCCAAGTGGTTGTCTGACTCTTCTCCTGAATTGCCTTTATGGATAGATTTAGAGAGTTCCTTTCTTTCCCCTTTTTCTTTTCAAGAATACCTATCTCTAATGCGGAAACGACAAAAACTATGCACACCAATCAATCATAAACCATTCTTGCTCAATTTTGAACACTCTTCTCCACTCTGCACCACATGGTTTTGATACATTTCTCACCTACACCATATGGAACAATAACTTCATCTGCATTAAGAATAAACCTATTTATTGGAAAACTTCGAGAGATAAGGGTATTCTGTGGGTTCATCAATTATTCAATAGTGACACCTTCCTCACTTTTTCAAAGACTTGCTCTCTATTCCATTTACCGTCCTCATGTTTACATACATTTTCTAGCTCTATGCATGGCTATATTAGTCCCACACCTTTATTTTAAATCCTCGCCTTCCCCTTCTACATTACCAGATCCCACCTGGCCTAACCTACTTCGTAGTTTCCCCAAAGCCTCTACTCTTTACACTCGCTTATTACACCCCTCTACTGCAAGAGCCAAAACAAAGACTGAACTTTGGTGGGAAGCTGACCTTGGTATACGTTCGTCCATTCCTGTTTGGGACAAGATTTGGACAAAAATTAGAAAGATATCCAGAGCGGCTACTGCAACACAAACTCTGTTTCTTATCTACAACAGACTCTTATTAACACCAGTTTCGTTACACAAAATGCCTCCAGATATTCCTGATGCTTGTTGGTCATGTTCACATCCACAGGCAGATTTTCAACCCTTACTTTTTTCGTGTCCATCGGTTTTACATTTTTGAAGACAAGACTGGTCACAAATTAATATAATTTTTTGTGCTAACAGTCCCCTGTCTTTTGCAAACATCTTTCTGGGTAGCCTTTCCATTGGTTGGATTAGCATGAAAGCACAATAGCAAATCATTGACTTGTTATTGGCAGCTGCTTCTCAGCAGATAACAAAAACCTGGAAAGACGCTTGCAAACTCTTGCACTGAGCTTGGTGGTTCTCTGTATGTCACAATCATAGACTAGACACGACCTTTGTATTTCCTATGTCTCTTGCCAAGAAAAGACTACAACTATGGTCCCCATTTATGCAATTCTTATAGAATAGTGCGCAAAAATCTTTTGCTCCTGTCCCTTTCATGCAAGAAGTTGCTCAGCCTCCTTTAATTTTCTGATTTTGTGACTATTATTACCTTTATTTTGTTCTATTTATACTCGTTCTAGTTGTATACTTAATAATTTATGAGCCTGTTTACTATTTTTTTAAATTTTTTATTCCTGCCATAAATGTAATCTTTCTTGTGATTTCCTACCCATATGCTACTATTGATACCCTACTCTGTGTACTTTTTAATTTATGTTGTGACTCATGATACTTTGATGTTTCCTTTTCATATATGCATTCAAAACACGTATCTGCCTTTTAATGATCTATATGGGATCATAGAAACTGCCCATTTCCATTCATGCTGTAACAACAACAACACTCAGGTATCGAGAAATGTGCCTAAATAATTTTCAACACCTGGGCAAACACCTGTTTGTACAGGAGGGTTGCAAAAATTAGGTGGCCAGAGTTTGTCACACCTGGTAATTACAGGGTGAGATAAAGACTACACCCTCCAATAAATTCCAGAAGTTCAAATTAGGGGAAATGTATTCTAAAAATGGTACTGTGATACCATGACATGTGGATTTTGGTGTAGAAAAGTCCAAAATCCTAATGTTATGCCTATTTTTAAGACTAAGACCTTGATATGACCCTTGGCAGTGTGGCAGCAGGCCACCATGCCAATGCCCCACTGCAAAGCCATAATGCGACCAACAAGAATCTGGGTAAGGGGGTCCTGCGGCGACTGGCCCACAGCAGTGCAGTGCTAAGGCTTATACATGAGCCTTAGCAAAGCACCGCAGAGGGAACGTCATTGCACGTTCCTCTGGGGCATGGACTGTCCAGTTCATGCCCTGCAGGAACTGGGGGTGCATACAGACACGGGGGCACATCATGTGCCCCCTACATGTACCCTCTGGTGGGGCCCCTTTGTTTCCTCACTGCCACACTTTTCATGGTGGACTTACTGCCATGAAAACTGTGGAGGATGAGGAAATTCCTAATATGCTTGGCGGTATCGCAGCGGCACCACCAGCATATTAGGGGCCTCAGACCACCAGGGATCACGGATCCCTAGCGTCTGCAGCAGTCCCATGGCGGTCTGATCACCCAACTTGTTATAGTGCAGTCAGACCACTGGTGTGGTAGTTGCTCTGCCATGGGTTTGGTGGTCCATTGGACCGTCAATCTCAAAATAAGACCCTTAACTCATAATAGATGTTTCTTATCCCACCTGTAAAATTTCATGCTATTGGTTTTTATCAGTATCACAAATATCACCAACACCTCTGGGAAATTTCTGATCGAGCCATACAATTCCAAGTCAGTCTTTGCTCTCATGGCAGAAAAGCATGTTTCAAAATATACAAAAAAATATGAGTTCATGGGACCGACAGCCCACATAGTTTATTCATTTTCACACTTACTGGAAAATAGTAGACACAGGTTTCACAGATTAGCCTCTTGGCCTGTCTTTGCACTCATGTAGTGATGGCATTTTATATATAAATAGCTAGTAAACACACATAAATTGCCTTTGAAGGGAGAAAATGACACAGATTGGTCACTTTAGATTGATGATTGCCCCTTCTACTGCAACTCCACTAGAATGGCCGTATTTTGGCTATCCTCCAATGGGGGATTAGTTTGAGGAGTAACACGTAGGGATTCTACTTTTGTGTAATCGCCATGAAGGCGCTTGGATGCTACTTGCCTTGTTTGGTCTACATAATGGTATTATATATAACAGTTATATGTTAGATTTGGTGATTTTATGCGGTTATACACTATAACTAGGCCTGGATATTTAGATATGTAGGACAGAACTGTTATCGGTGCCGACACCCGGCACGGGTTCAGATTGTTTTCGAATGAATAACCAATGAGATAGGTATACTCACATTACTATGCTGCGACGTAGCCCTTCCTACATCAATTTACTGAACATGAAATGAGCAGACCGAGGTGGAAGCACCTAGTATTTACACAGGTGAGGGTTATCAGTATGCAATTTACCCGTGAATTAGGCTTGTTTAGCGGGTTTTCTAGACTATTTAAGCATGGTACTCCTTTACTATCATTGTCAACGGATCCAGGCTGACGAAAGGAGGTTCGAGAAGGCGGCTATGGAATGATTTATAGGTGAGAGTATGATGAATGGGCCGAGCACTAGGGGTTACGACCGAACGCTTAATACTTAGAGAAGATAGAGGGATGTTTCATTTACTTTTCGTCTCTCTCCATGTTTAGATAATTTCTTCTACAATTCAAAGTTGGAAGTTTTGGATTATGATTAATGGTTTAGCGAACAGATGAAGGTTTCTCTGGAAGATTAAAAAGGTGAGACAGTGAGTAGGGTGTTTTCAAGGTAATACTTGTAAGCTGGAGTGGAAAGCAATGGTGTCTCCACCCAACCACCCCTTTTTTTCTTGTTAATTGGGAGTCAGGATTGTTTCTACCTAATGTTTCTTTGGATTTTTAGAATCTTATACTATATGACATTGACGAGCACGGATACTCAACTTGCAAATTCGGGAAAGAACGATCTATGAGGAACACATGTTATTAAGTAAGCTCAAATAGGATATTTGTGGGTTACATTGTAGGTTTGAATGTACGTTTAGTACGACCAAATTATCAGCGCACTTGCTCCACGATTTTCAGAAAAGGTTTAACTAGAGTGCAGATCAGATGTGGAGAAAGAAATACTATCTGTTATAATTCCCCGATACAGTGATTAAATTCAATGGGGGTTTAATCATACCTTCCCATTCTGCCTCACCTTAGTCTAATTTATACTTGCAGCATTTTATAGAAGTACTTATTTTCTAAATGGGGTTGTTGAAGTAATAGAGTTGTCTTTTCTCCCTGTTTGACATCTCCATAGATTATACATGACTACAGATTTTGGGTCGCCTTCTGAAAACCGAACCAACGGAATATTTTTTTAACAGTTATACAATATACTGTGGTACACTAGAATTTGTAAAGGTGAGCGACATTATAATGTAGAGCTTGCTTAATCGTACTAGTCTGTTTTAGAAAAAGATATATGTTAAGGATCAGAATCAATGTATGTTCTTTTGTCTCAAATACTGTACTTCAAATGGAGATAAGAATAAGAAGAGATCACGTTGCGCTAGCTACAAAGGACAAGGGTTATTTGTCTATTTAGCCAGAGCAAAAAAGTTGCCATTTGTATGTTTGCTTTTTTACTTATATCAAGATTTTATTGTTTGATCATATTTTTGTATATGTTTTCTCACAGCCCTGAGGACGCCCATTTGGGGACGAAACGCATCGGCTGTTGAAAGGCTGTTGAAAGTACATTGGGAATAATGAAAATCTGTCGAAAAGAATTAAAGAAATCACTGAAAATGCTGAGAAGACGTCTCTATGGAATATGATTTTTTGTGATTTGTTGTTGCTTATATTTGGTTGTGCATACATGTGATTATTACGCTCCTTCCTTGTTTTTTCAATGCAACTCCATGGACCCTGCTTAGCCTTCAGGTTTTCTTTCCTCTCATTACATTATGTAGATAGAAATACATAGATGTTGATGAAAGGTAGGGAACCCAGGTCCATTATTATCCTTGACTGTTTGTTTGTCTCCTGGCACACCTCAAACTCTTAGGGCACTCATCACAAAAGCATTTTTCAGTATGGGAAGTTGTACAATTATGATCAAGTGAATACTGTAGTCCCCGTGCACTCTAAAATGTTCATTAATTTACAGACAAACTCCTTGAACTTGAGCCATGCTAGCTGGGTGTGTCTATCAATCTGCAGTTTGCTGTCCCCACTACAAGAACAGTCCCCGACTGCATTGGCATATGATGCTTTCAGCAAACAAATTGTCAGAAAATAATTAAACGTGACTCCAAATATACACACATTTTATGTTTTTAGGTTTTTTCTTATGAAATTCTTCTTATTATCTATTTCCCACACATTTCATAATCATGTCTCAATTGGGTTAATAATAAGGACTGTCACATATTTATTTGTTCCATTAATGTTCAAATACCCCAATGCATTGGAGACCTCCCTGGCCCTTCATCTGGGTGTTATTACCAATTATCTACAATAAAAATGAAAACCAATACTCCAATAGACACACATTCAAATCCTCATTTACTTTAATCAGAAAAATGCATTATGACTAGATTTGTAGTGTGTTGATCAAAACCATGGTTGCTGCATGAATATAAATAAATGAATATTTAGTACATATTGTAGAACTAAAACAGTTAAGCTGTTGCTATTTGGTATATATCAGAAAATTAAACAGTTTGGTTATTATTTCTAAGCATGCTGAATCAAAAGACGTATTGAAGCAGCATATTTTTGGCTCCATCCTTCTATGTTTTGCTTGGCCACATACATTTGAATTACTACTTGACTTTATGTATTTGTGTGACACAATAATACTAAAGACATATATACCGAAGGTGTAGAAGTGCATCTATTGTGTGTTCTGACATTATGTGTGTGTACAATAATGTTTTTCCTTTTCAGCAACATCTGGATTTCTGATATTAATTTTTTACAGGTTTAGATTGTAAGACGGTGAGCTAGAATGCATTTATTGCCAGGTATGCACCAAGGATTAGTGAGAATGAATCATATGTGTGTTTAATGTTTCTTTATAAATTGTGACCAGTTGTTTTGCTTAAAATTACATGTATTATTTATTGTGCCACATATAAGAGTCTTCCAGGGAAGACATGGCTTGGCAGTTCGGGCTGGACTGTTCTCATGAGGCACAGGGTCAAGGCTGATTTGCATATGGCCATGTGTGAACTGGGGTGGTGTGGAGTGCAAATAAACAATGGATTTAGGCCCAGATCTCTGTACTGGGGTGAATGTATGACATTTTTCTGCATTCTGTCAATCAACTGTTGTTTTTGCATTTGTCACCCCGAGTAGGAAGGGTATGCTCAGACGTGAGTCCCGTGCTCTCCACACCACTGGAGTCAAGGTATCCTGGCTGATGACGGCTGATAGCCAGAAACTGGTCCTAGGATGCTTGATTCCGGTCCAGGGAAAACATGGCTTGGCAGTTCGGGCTGGACTGTTCCCATGAGGCACAGGGTGAAGGCTGATTTGCATATGGCCATGTGTGAACTGGGGTGGTGTGGAGTGCAAAAAACAATGGATTTAGGCCCAGATCGCTGTACTGTGGAGAATGTATGACATTGTTCTGCATTCTGTCCATCAACTGTTGTTTTTGCACATATAAGAGTAAAGCACTTCATTCATTATTAAAGGTTTCATTTATTGGATTATATGTATGTTGTAGAACTGATATGTTCTAAAGAAAAATATTAAGTAGGTGTGATTGTGGGTCTTAAGCTTGCAGTCGAGACATTTGTACATTTACATTAAAATTGATTTTCTGCATAATTTTCTTCTCTGCAGGTGCAGACCAAATGATTCCTTAGTTAGTGAAAATCAGATTGTGTTTCAGAGATAGTGAGGAAGAACTGGCAAGGTCAAATGATTTTACAGAAGAACAAAGGGAGTGTTACTAGTTGGTACTATCATATGAAGGGAGGAACCTTGTATGATTTGGAAGTGGAGACTGGAATATGGGAGTACTATTCAAGGCAGCAAGTTCTTTTTGGGCACTAGGAAACATATTATAATGTTCATGAGGTCATGTTTTTTCAAATGTTGTTTTTGCATTTTAATTAATGAACCCACCTTGGGTTTAGTCAGATTACCTTTAGACTGGGGGAGGCACAGGCCTCTCTTGACATCTCTGATTGTGTGGCTTCATGCTATACATGACTCTTTACTTTTAAAACTTATACAGAGGTTCTGATGCTGACACCTTTCTTGCTTCTTTGACTCAATGGGTTATTCCCTATTCATAGGTTAGTTTAGGGTTTATTAGATGCTGCAATTCTTTTCCATGCTTGGGGAGAAGGATCAAAATATTTCGCCCAGTAATAAGGTTCTTTTCCGCATATTTTGTATCACTGCAACAGAGATATTTGTATACTCTTTGCGATTGAGGACCAATTTTGAAAGACGCTTCAGTCTTCCTTTGATAATTTTATACATTTATAGTATGTTCTTGGGACTGATTTATATTAGTCTGGCTTTGAGTTTGCAATAAACATTTTAGTTTAGGTTACTAACTCAGACTTTTATAGTGTGATCCTAATGATGACACCGTACTTTAGGATGTGAATTGTCGCTAACCCCTTCTTCCTCTCAGGCTACTAAAAAGTTCTATTGATCAGAGTTCAGCTGAAAGAAACGGCCCAGAGCATTCTCAGATGGTAGCATACTGAGGATGGTTGGTACCGGAAGTAGAGGAATTAGAAAACTGTTACTTTGGATTAGCCCAGATCCAATCGCAGTCCCTAGTGCCCATGTTTTGACTTGGAAAATCGGTGTCGATGATGTTCCAGTGATTCAAGAGCAAATAGTAAAAGCAGAAGAGTCAGTATCAATAGGGGTGTGTAAACGGCTTATGCTTAGCTTGTGGTGTTTATGGCAATTGTGTGTTGTCTCGCAGAAATTGCATGATATGATGTGGTAATGTTTTAAATGATTGTGTTAGTGTAGCACTTATTGTGGGGGCGTTAGTATTGGGTCCAATGTGGACTAAGATCATGGGATGATTTTAAAAAGTGTAGAAGATACTGTTTCGTAATTGCCTGCTGAGATTTTCTGGGGTTTGTAGTGAGACATCATCAAAATACCAATCGGGATAGGGATGGGTATTTTGTGTGAAAGTAAGGTACAAATTGAGTGGAGGACCTTTTTGTGCAGAAGAAAGCTGCACGGATTGGAGTGATTCTGTTTATCCCTTAGTAAAGCAGACAATTGTTATTTGTTGTTATTGCATTGTATTTAGGTGGAAGTGTGTTGCTGAAAAGAGTGCATGCATGAAAATTGTAAAGGAGGGTAAGCTGCTGCACGGAGTGCAATTGTCGTCACAGCATTACGCGCTGGGATAGGTCGGTTGGTGTGAAACAATGCTTTTATTGGCTGGCTACGTCACGAGGTGCAGCGTTGCAACTGAGGGATGATGAATGAGATTTTAAGCAAAATAATGATTTTTGTTTCTAAATTAACACATTTTAATTGAAAATGAAATGTTTTAAAGTTGTATGAGATTTGTTTAGAGGCGTTGTTCAGATACCTCTAAGATGGGGAGACATATTCCGGCCCAAAGACACTGCAGGCAATAATGGCAATAAATGTAGTGTTACAAACACATGTATTTGGATAGAACAATTGCACAAGATGACTTAGAAAGAATGTGCACTCGTCTTTCAACGTTATGGTACATTTATTTGGAGAATTATCGAAAATTTGAGGAGAATGCTATATGAAATGAATCCACAACCTAGACCCCCACAATTCGAAGCACTGAACACTTGGGAACGTGCGGTTCATGCAAGAGAAAAAGAGAGGTATTAGGTACAAGTGTAAAAGGCAGTACATACTTATGCAAAGCAGAAGAGGTGGATAACTGACATGATAGAGGGAGAAAAATGTTGCCCTTTATTCCAAAATGGAGAAGTGGAAACAAGGACCGAAAAGAGAAAGAAGGGTAAACAAGAGAGTCTGGAGAGAAAGATAAAAACAGTGAAACTAGTGATAGACTTTTATATGTATGAATGTCTGAGTGACCATCTCTGTATAATGAGATTCAAACCGAGGGAGGTGGAAGTGAGGCTGCAGGTGGGAATACTAGATTGCCTACTGCACCAGTAAGTGTGAGCCCTGGTGTAATAGGCATTTCTTCAGTGCAGAAGGGCCAGAGAATGATGGGGGCCAGAGAATGATGGGGAATGTTACAGTGAGTCAAAACATGATGGGAGGAAATTCAGGGACTTGTGTTCCTGGGCCCTCCACTGGTTGTCCAGTCCCAGATATACTTACAGTTCCTCCTACCATTGGACCAGTGGTTTCTATATATAAACCTGAATCCAGGGGAAACAGGATTCAAAATTCAGCAGTTCCCGCTAAACAACAGGCATCAGAGATTACCCCCATAAGTCGGAAGGTGGGAGAATGTGTTCCTTTAAGTTTGATTAATGCAAGTTCTCCTTGCAGTGCGAGAGCAGACCAATTGGTGCATCAGTCTGTATTTGGGCCTTTAAGTTAATTCCTGGGGTTACCAGATCTGGGGTCACTTACTTGGGAACCACCTTTAAATATGCATAGCAGTACACCTGAAGTAAAAACAGTACCTAAAGTTTCTAAGGTACATCCTGGTCGTAATGTCCCGGAATCAGAGGACTTTTTGAAAGCTTTTAATGCTACATCGAATAAGAGTAGGAGAACAGAAGTGACTCAGGGAACTCTTCTGTCTACTTTGAAAGTAAACTTGGTGGGTGTGGGAAAGGTTAAGGGAATTGGTTAAAATGAAAAGTTGCTTTCTTGCATTGGTTCAAATAGAAGCGTTTCCTCAGAGTGAACTTTTGTTCAGGGGTAAGGATGTTACTAGGAGAGCCAGATAGGCACATGACAAATTATCTGAATTATCACAGAAATCTGAGGTAGATCTGAGTGGACAAAGACTTTACAGAAAAGCCAGTGGCTTGCTTTAAGTGATCAAGACATAGAACATATGAGAATACCAGGAATGAATAAGCAAATTGGGGAAATAATCCACAGCATTTGAATTTGGAGTGAATCGGAGAAATGAAAGCTAAATGGTCAAAAAGAACAACACCCAAGAAAACAGCGGTAGAACTGCCTCCTCCTGGAGGGGGAAGGATAGAAGCTAAAAGTATCCCTTTATGGGAGGTACCTAGTAGAGGTTATATATATGTGCTTTGGAGTAGGCGTGAACTTGCATAATTTAGAAATGAATTCCCTAACGTGAGAGAGAAGCCTGTGGAGTGGTACAAGCAAGTTGATCAATTTGTTAAAACTTTGAAGGCTTTGTGGACTGATCTGAATACCTTGTTTGACATTGTGGTCCCAAGTAATTTGTGGACGGTGTGAAAAATAGCAATAAAGTTGCTCAAGAGAGAGCCAACGAGAGATCCTGTGACTAATTGTCCTTCAGCTATAGTGATGAGAAAAGTATGATCAGTTGATGACGTGGTGGAAGTCTAAGGTGCCACCTCGAGATATTGACTGGGTCAAGATTGATTGAACAACCCAGGAACCATGCATACTATGAAAGATTGTTACAGGCATTTATACAGTATAGTGGAATGGAAACAATATAGCCTAAAGAAATGGGACATTTAGTGTACATGTTTGTAACACGATTGAGGACTTAGATTAGTATGATGATTCAACAGCATCTGATGTGATGGCAGAATAATTTGGTTGATAACATTTTGCCAAATACTGTATCGATGATATTGAAATGAGGCAGAAAAAGTTGAAGGAGAAATTGATGGTGGTACAAACGAAGTCTGCTCAGAGAGGAATTCACAATCCACCGTTTGTAGGGAATGCCCCTCCAATGCAGGGAGTGCATAAACAGGGTGGAGGTGGATTTCAGTCACAAGGTAGAAGTTGGTGTGTTCGCATTGATCCAAGTAGTGGAATTGATGTAGCAACATTGAAGAAGTCTAATCCATGCCACTTCCGCAGTAGGTTGGGGCCCTGGAAGCTGGCTTGCCATCTTAATCACACAAATCAGTGTCAACATCCTAGGTTTGTACCACCAGACAACAGTAATTCTATGCAGCAACAAAATGTACCCAAACCTAGATCTCAGAATTTCAATGTGCCACAAGCAGTAGTGATACATGTTCCCCAACCTTCAAATCCACAGCAAGCTGCCAATGTTCCCAGATTTTATTCTAACCAGGTCCCAAATTTGAATCAGAATGCTTACCAGAATAATAACCCTGACCAAAATGTCCCATGTTTGAAACAAGTAAAAATCTTGGCATCAATCAGTCCTCCTGGCAGTGCCTGATGGGGGGGGGGGGGGGGGGGGGAGGGAGATTGCATGCTTGGTGCAGTATTGGAGGTAGACCAGAGCGGTCCATTTATAGATAATGAGGTAAATGGCTATGATGTATCATTTTTGATTGATACTGGTTCTACCTGTTCCATTGTGAGTTCAGTGGAAGTTCCAAACCGACCCCTCTCTGGAAGAACTCTCCAAGTCGTGGAGTTGCTAATCAACAAATGAAGAACCCCATTATTGAGGATGTCCCTGTAAAGATAGGGAATTTTGAGGATAATCATCAATTCATAGTTTGTGATACAAGTCCTGTGAGTTTGTTAGAATTCAATTTGTTATGTAAACTGTATTGCACCATGCATTGTACTTCAAAAGGAATAGAGCTACAAACTCGTGATCAGGACATTACATTTAAATTTGCAAATGAGAATCCAATCATCGGAATGTATCTGATGATGACAACACAGGATTTGTCTTTTGATCTCAGAGATTCAGGGAGACAGGAAGTTTGAGACCTTTCTGGAACGGTCATTGGACTCATTAAAGGAGATGAGCCTGTCTGTGTACAAATAAAATCAAATATGCAATATTTCAGAACACTGCAGTATAATTTGACTCCTGAAATGATTGCTGCAATACCTCTGGTGATGAAGACAATGATTCAACAAGGAATACTAAAATAATAAGGAGTCCATATAACTCACACAGTATAGGCCTGTAGAAGCCTAGCGGTAGCTACTGCATAGTGCAGTGTTAGAAACGGGTAGCGTGGTGCACAGCGGGCGGGCCAAACTCCGGAGGAAATGTGTAAAGCATCCATGCAGCACACAGAGGCGACACGCAAGGCACACTACAAAAAAAGACTCCACGCCAGGTTAAGTGAAAAACAGTATGTGTATTGTAGAATAAACACATCAGAACGTAATCACAGTTGCATATACAATGTGCCAACCGGCACTGGGTAGCAATTTACACAGGGGACTATTTACAGGGCAGCGCCAATCGGGCCACTGCTAGAACCATCACAAGGTATAAACACGAATGGGAAACTGATAGGATGAAATGTGCCCCAGCCAGTACTTACTAGTAAAATATTAAGGGCAGTAATACTGCTGTACCATCAGCCACATGAGCTCAGGCAGGAACATGTGAGCATAATTTCTCAGCAGCATAAAACTTAGCAACAATGCCCTAAGCATAAAAAGATTAGCATTAACACAGTACCCTGAACCAAGTGGACCTATATAGGAAGCTTTGGGCATAAACACATTAGGTCAGGCATCAATGCAGACTAGTCGGCATAAATCATTAGCAGGAACATGAAGCCTCATAACGTGGCATGAAAGCATTAAACATGCACAGTGGCATCATCATATGCACTAGACGTCCTTGTGGGCATAAACATGAAGACTAAAATGAACACATCTGGTCAGACATAGAACACGTTATGCAGTACGTCAGCTTAAGTCCATGAGGCCTAAGATCAGCACGGCAACCCTTATGCCAGGGGTACCAGGGGCATCTGTAATCAGATCTCCAGAGGTTCTGGGATCTGTTCAGTTGCAGTGTTTAGATCCTGGGCTGGGATGCCAGGTTCAGGGATGGCCTGACCTGGAGGGTGGGTCACCTGTAGTCAGGGTCCCCACCAAATTGTCTTCCAGGGGTACTTCCCCAGTATGGAGTATGCGGAACTCTGGGAGGGGGTGCAGAGGGAGGAACTGCTCGCCTATGGCACCAGCTCAGCCACAGGGTTGGGAGACCAGGGACAGGTACTGCCTGACCTGGCGGGTGGGACATCTGAAAGCAGTGTCCCCCAGAATTGCTTTCCAGGGGGACTTCTCCAGTTGGGAGGGTGCGGAACTCTGAGAGGGGGTGCAGGGGGAGGGAGAACTCGCCCCTGGCACCGGCTCAACCTGAGGGTTTAGACCCTAGGTTGGGGATCAGTTGCATGGTCACGGCCCTGGACGAGTGAGAGAGTGGTGGTCTGAAGGTGCCCCGCATAGGAGGAGAGGGCGGAACCCCAGAAGGAGAGGTAGGGGGAGGAGAACCTTCGCCCTGACATCTGGTCAGCCTGAGGGTGCGGATGCCAGGTGGGAGTACCAGTGGCAGTTTGGAACTGCATGGAGGAGAAGGAGAGTGGTCAACGGGTACTACGGGCCTGGGGCTACTGCCCCCCACTCTGTGAGACAGCAAGGGCCAGAGACATCTGGATGGCCTAGGGGCCGCTAATGGCCGCAATCAACTAGAGAGAGTGCCAGTGGGGTGGCTTAGTTGGTCCAGGGAGGTTTGAGAGAGGGAACCATCGGGTTCCAGAGTGGCGGAGAACCTTCATGTGCCCCTGTTGCGGGCCCGCGTCCACGTTTTCTCACCCCATGCCGGGAAGTCCATCCAGGCATTAATCGGTCTACCCTGGCTTGTGTCTGGGAGGGGGTTGTGTTGGACTTGGCCCTTTTTTCCAAAAACTTTTCGCTTTTCCCCCTAGCCTTTTACCATGTGTGAAAAAATGCCTGCTGCGCAATGGTGTGTGCAGATTTATTTGTACTGTTGTGGAGAAATGCTACTTTTAAAATGGACGCCATTTCTGTCTGCTTGTGCCGCCTGCCTGAGGTGGGTTGGCGGTCTAGTGTTTGAAGTGACAAGGTGCTTTACACTTCCCCCAGTGACAGCTGAGGCTGGAACTGCGAGGAACCTTCTAGAAGCTTCCAGCCCTTTCTGTTAGGTGGGAGGAGGGGTGTATATGTAGAGCAGTAGAGATGCCATGTGCTCAGACTGAACGTGGACTTGATTGAGAGGGGACACTCTGCCAGGAGGTACCTCTGCAAGGGCCTGTGTGCTGGCCCCTGAGCCCATCTGTACCCCTCTGCTGTCCACAGGGCGAGTGAGAGCCTTTGCTGGAGTGAAGACTGCTATGTCAGGAGGAGCTCCCCTTCTCTGGATGGCCTATCAGGACAGCCTAGGCTACCTACCTGGGACTCCCTTATGGAACTCTGCAGGCCCTGAGACTGCAGTTGGGGCACCTTGGAACACCTCCCCGTCTCACTCCTTCTTGTAGATATGACATGAGGCCCTACTACCCTCTCACTAGCCCGGGACATAGCTGAGCTACTCTGCACATCTCCCGCGTCGCTGGGTTAGAAGATCCCTGCACCATTGCCGTCAGTATCACTCCCCAATGTCCTCTCAGACTCTCTGGCACTCACCCAAAGGTGCAAGCTGCCTGGGGTCAGAGAACCCACACTGCAACAGGTGGTGGCTCAACCTTGGGAAACAATTCCTTAGCATGTGCTCCTTGATAACTACATGGAACAGCCCCTCCCAATCATTCACTGCGCTACCCACCACCCAATCCTCCAATGCAGTCCAACACACATCCGCGAACTCCCCCAGGACTGGTGGGCAGTTTTTCCCTGCCCCTGAACTCCAACCTGTCCCCCTCCTTGGAATCAGGCACCGTCTCCTGGGCTCTGGGAGTGGGACTCCCTACATTGGATTCACTCTCATTGCCACCACTGGATCCCACTCTCACTAGTGAATCCAGACTCATAAAACCACTCTCAGGGGACAACCTACCATCCTGAGCTAGTCTCTCCCTGGCAAAGACCCTCTCTGCCTTTGCCATCCTTTCCTGCGCTAGGACCTTTTTGGTCTCTAACCTTTTTTCTTCCACCCTCAGCTGTGCTATCTCCTTGGTGTGCTCCAACCTGAGCTTTTCCAAAGCCAGCTGATCCTCCCTTTCTTCACTCCTATCTACCCACTCTTCTGGGGACAGTGAAAGGGATGGGGCAGTGCCCCCGGGACTGGACCCAGCACGGGACTCCCTGTCTATGGCGTCCTTATTTGAAACTGATGTCTTCGCCCTATGAACTTCTTCCTCCTCATCAGTCTCACCACCCTCCAGCGTTAAAGACTGGGCACCCTTACTCTCAGAGTCCTCCTCACACTCGAGGTCCTCCTCCTGGTCTCCACCAAATTCACCCTTGAAATATGTAGAGGGGTAATCGGAAAGGTCCCCACAGGGCTCTAAGGGTCCCCCCCTCCTGAGGGCCTCCTAGAGAAACAACTTCAAGCGAATGTTTCCTACTTGGGGTATCCCTCTCTCTCTGCTGAGGTCCATCACCTCCTGCTCCGTGTACTCACCAAGGTAATCCTAATTGTAGGTTAATCCCATCCTGGCGAGATACACCTGGGACACCACCCACAGTGCAACAGGGGGACACAATTCAAAAACACGACTTTCAGGAGGAAAGCACAATCAGAAAAAAAACAATAATCCCCAAAACCTGTGATTACTTTAAATGCTCAGTTTGCAGTGCAACCCGTTGTCACTGTGGTACTGCGCAAACACAAGTACTATCCCACCACTGATCAACAATGTTAGAAACTGGTAGCGTGGTGCAGAGCGGGTGGGCCAAACTCCGGAGGAAATGTGTAAAGCATCCACACAGCACACACAGGTGACACGCAAGGCACACTACAAAAAGAGACTCCACACTAGCTTAGGTGAAAAACAGTTTGTGTATTGTGGAATGAACACATCAGAACGTAATCACAGTTGCATATACAATGTGCCAACCAGCACTGGGTAGCAATTTACACGGGGGACTATTTACAGGGCAGCGCCAATCGGGCCGCTGCCAGAATCATCACAAGGTATAAAGATGAATGGAAAACCGACAGGATTAAATGTGCCCCAGCCAGTATTTACTAGTAAAATAATGAGGGCAGCAACATTGCTGTTACATCAGCCACATGAGCTCAGGCAGGAACATGTGAGCATACTTTCACAGCAGCATAAAACTTAGCAACAATGCCCTAAGCATAAAAGCATTAGCATTAACACAGTAGCCTAAACCAAGTTGACCTACACAGGAAGCTTTGGGCATAAACACATCAGGTCAGGCATCAATGCAGATTAGTCGGCATGAATCATTAGCAGGAACATGAAGCCTCATAACGTGGCATGAAAGCATTAAACATGCACAGTGGCATCATCATATGCACTAGACGTCCTTGTGGGCATAAACATGAAGCCTAAAATGAACACATCTGGTCAGACATAGAACATGTTATGCAGTACATCAGCATAAGTCCATGAGGCCTAAGATCAGCACGGCAACCCTGAAGGGAAAAGCACTAGGCATGAATACACACCATCATGGCATGACAATAGGCCCTAAACATTTGCAGGAGGCGTCTTTAGTAGCTTAAAAGCATGGGCACACATTAGGCATACCATTCCTTAGCATGAGTCCCTTTTGCAGGAGGCCTTGAGTGAAAACATCAGGTCTGAAAAAAACATCATAGCAGTAAGCATGTATCAACACCTTATGCCTACCGTCATAGTTGACCTGAAAATGTGAACAATACATTAGGCATCAAACCAGCCATGTAGGCCTTAGGGGGAAGCAATAGGCCTGAAAAGAAAACATGCTTGCAGGCCAGAAGGCCTCACCTTAGGCATAAAGACGTTGTCAGCCCTTGGGGAAAACATTATCATTAACATAGAGCATTAGGCCGGAACATCTGCAAAAGGCACAGACTTGTGAACATCTCATTAAGCATGCACATTAGCAGTGGTATATTCATAAGCATTGATGCAACTTCGCATTTCCATAAATCCCTTTAGCATGGGGCATAAACACACAAGGCATGTCAATAGGGCCATGAGCATGAAGAATAAACCATCTTATGAATAATCTCAGCATCACATTGACCGGGAAACACATCATGCATGACAGTGGGCATAAAAACCTCATTAGCATAAGTGCAGTGTCATTAGGCATAAATCATGAGGCATCATAACCTGACATTAAGCTTAGGCCCAAAAACGGAAACAGGCAGGAGTCATGAGAATGGAGCATCATTAGGCAGAACACCAACAGTATAAGCCTTAGGAGAAAAAGAACATCAGGCCTCAACCTTAGATTTTGAAACACATTATGCATAGCATTAGCCTGCAGCCACCTTATGCAGTAAATCAGATGAGGCATAAATGCAATATCACTAGGGTAAAGACACGTTAGGCATACATCATGGCATTAGGCATCATCAAATACAATAGGCACCAATCCTTAGGTATAAACACCTTAGGCATGAATCTTTGCAGGCACATTAGGCATCATCATGGCATTTCTCATTAGCATAAGAGCATGAACATCATGGCAGGATTACACTGCGCGTGTCACATTTCCATTCATGCGCAATTGATATGAACACTGGGGCTGTGTACTTATTTCAGTACCTATGTATATGATGGACTACAACTCCCATAAGGCCTAGCGCTATACAAGAACAGTGATGTCTATTCAATCATGTGACCTACCAGGAAGTGTGTCGGAAATTCTGCAATCCGGCTGGCGTTTTCCGGTGGGGGTTTGCTTGAAATGCAGAGCCTGTTCCCAGAGGTATTTCCTTGGTTCTTGTTCTTTTGCTGGGATTCTGTGGACTTCTGCTTTGGCGTGGCTGCGTTATGCTGACTTAAGTAGCTTGACTTCGATATTGTCCTCTGTTGGTGAGCCGGATCGAGTGCTCATGCTGAGTACGTTTTCCCTGTTTTTCTTTGTATGGTCCTATGTTGGTGAGCTCGGACGTGAGCTCGTGCAGAGGACGGGTTGTTTGATTTACAAATTACTGCGAGGAGTAATTGTTTGGTCCTCTGTTGGTGAGCCCGGACGGGTGCTCGTGCAGAGGACGGTAATTAGCAGCTTCATTGGAAGTATTTCAAAGCTGCTTTCCGGACGGCATTGTCGGCCGCCTTCGATTCATTGTGTCCTCCGTTGGCGAACTCATAGGAAGTAGTTCATGCAGAGGACAATTATGTTAATTCTTCATACCGGATGGTATTTCTATTAAGTTCTTCAGTTAACTCTTTATTCTACCAGAATGACCATACTGAGCGGATTTACAGGTACATTGCGATTGAGAGCACTATAATCTCAAAGTTGAATTCCTTATTTTGGTGCAGGATTTTTCGTGGTTTCTTCGCAGTTTATGGAGAAATAACTTATGAGGCAATAAGTGCCTATCTGTAGTGCTAGTCCTTATGCCAGTGAAACTAGCCTGGCTATCTGTTTCTTTTCCTGGAAATTTCAATATACTGTTGTGAGTATCGCCAATACTATCCAACCCCAGACCAGGGAGCTACCAAGCATATTTGTTATCCATTTCAGGTATTGATATATAGAGTATCTAGGATATATCTATTGAATGCATATATTCTATGAGGTGAAGAGATGTTTGTTTATTTGTGTTTCAGACCTCCCTCCTGGCTGTTCCCTTCCCTTTCCTTCCCTCACTTGATCCTTCTATCGACCTGTGTCATTATGGCAATCAGGCGTGGTTAGGTCAAGGGGTGGACCATATTAAGCAACAAACGATCCTGAGCTTAGAAAAGCATTAGGCCTCAAGTCAGAAGGGCGAACCTCATACATGCACACACGTTGCAAAGATTGTCACCTCTCCCTGGAAGTAGCTGTCTCTCAGGTGGGCAGTATAGATAAAGTGCTCTCCTCATACAGGAGTAAAGTTCCAGCGCTAAGTCCAGGAATGCAAGACTAAGAGTCCTGGGGGCTGGAAAACAGTTGTAGCAATTCACAAGGCGCTAGACAGCAAGCAGAGCAGTCAATGCGAATATAGCACTCTGGCAGCATAGCATTGCAGGCGTCAGCTCCTCAACTCCTTGAAGTACAGGCCACCAAATAAAGCGCTTTGACAGCACAGCTCTGCAGGCATCACTCCTCCTCTGGCAACCACGAAAATAGTTCCTTCAAGGCGCTAGGGAGCTGGTGAGGATCCCGAGTCCCACACAAGTCAGTAGTGCCCACGAGGCGTTAGGTCCCAGGAATACCATCAGGGTCCCACAGAATCAAGTTGCTGCAAAAATGCGGGGAATTGCATATATAGTGCTTTAGCAGCACAGCGCTGTATTGACAATAACCAGCTCTCCCTGGCAGCACGCGCAGCAGGTCCCACCAAATAAAGCTGCAGCCCTCACAAGACGCTAGGAGCGGTGCACAGTCAAAATATCGAGTTGAAAATTTCGACCTACAAAAATATCGTGTTTAAAATTTCGAAGGTACAGAATATCGATGTCAAGAATATCGTAGGACAGAATATCGACCCTGAGGTAAGTAATATCGAAATCATTTATATCGATGGAAGTAATATCGAAGTTAGTAATATCGATAGCATATATATCGATGTAACTAATTTCGATGTTACTAATATCGATATTTGTATTATTTTTTGATTTTTATTATGTATGTGTTATATGTTTTTATTAAGTATTTAAATTAATTTATATTATATGTGTATTATTTTTATATATTAATAAATTTATTTTTAAGTAAATTATATGTTTTAGTACCGGAGCGGGTTGTGGGTCTATAGGGGAATAGGGTGGGAAGTAATTTAATTGTAATTATTAATTGGCAATTAATTATTTTAATAGATAAATTAATTATTTAATTGGTAATTAATGTTAATTTTTAATAAATGTTATGTTTTAGTACCAGAGCGGGTTGTGGGTTTATAGGGGAATAGGGTGGGAAGTAATTTAATTGTAATTAATTAATTATTAATGTAATTATTAATTGGCAATTAATTATTTTAATTGATCAATTAATTATTTTATTGGTAATTAATGTTAATTTTTATTAAATGTTATGTTTTGGTACCAGAGCGGGTTGTGGGTTTATAGGGGAATAGGGTGGGTAAGTAATTTAATTGTAATGAATTAATTTTAAATTAAATTATTAATTGGCAATTAATTAATTTAATTGATAAATTAATTATTTAACTGGTAATTAATGTTAATGTTTATTAAATGTTATGTTTTAGTACCAGAGCGGGTTGTGGGTTTATAGGGGAATAGGGTGGGAAGTAATTTAATCGTGAATATTTAATTTTTGATTGAATTATTAATTGACAATTAATTATTTTAATTGAAAAAAAATTGTTTAATTGGTAATTAATGTTAATTATTATTAAATGTTATGTTTTAGTACCAGAGTGGGTTGTGGGTTTATAGGGGAATAGGGTGGGAAGTAATTTAATTGTAAATAATTACATATTTTTATGTGTAATATATTTTGTAAATATTTATTAATTGGCATTCCCTACTGTTGCACCCTTTGGAGTGGGAATAGTATTTTTTACCCCTACGCTATCCAACGCTTTCCCTACTGTTGCACTCACTGGAGTGGGAATAGTAAGTTTTTACCCCTACGCTATCCAACACTTTCCCTACTGTTGCACTCACTGGAGTGGGAATAGTAATTTTAACCCCTACGCTATCCAACGCTTTCCCTACTGTTGCACTCTTTGGAGTTGGAAAAGTAATTTTTACCCCTACGCTATCCAACGCTTTCCCTACTGTTGCACCCACTGGAGTGGGAATAGTAAATTTTACCCCTACGCTATCCAACGCTTTCCCTACTGTTGCACCCACTGGAGTGGGAATAGTAATCTTTACCCCTACGCTATCCAACCCTTTCTCTACTGTTGCACCCACTGGAGTGGGAATAGTAATTTTTACCCCTACGCTATCCAACGCTTTCCCTACTGTTGCACTCACTGGAGTGGGAATAGTAATTTTAACCCCTACGCTATCCAACGCTTTCCCTACTGTTGCACTCTTTGGAGTTGGAATAGTAATTTGTACCCCTATGCTATCCAACGCTTTCCCTACTGTTGCACCCACTGGAGTGGGAATAGTAAGTTTTACCCCTACGCTATCCAACGCTTTCCCTACTGTTGCACTCTTTGGAGTTGGAATAGTAATTTTTACCCCTACGCTATCCAACGCTTTCCCTACTGTTGCATCCACTGGAGTGGGAATAGTACATTTTACCCCTACGCTATCTAACGCTTTCCCTACTGTTGCACCCACTGGAGTGGGAATAGTAATCTTTACCCCTACGCTATCCAACGCTTTCTCTTCTGTTGCACCCACTGGAGTGGGAATAGTATTTTTTACCCCTACGCTATCCAACGCATTCCCTACTGTTGCACCCTTTGGAGTTGGAATAGTAATTTTTACCCTTACGCTATCCAACACTTTCCCTACTGTTGCACTCTCTGGAGTGGGAATAGTAATTTTTACCCCTACGCTATCCAATGCTTTCCCTACTGTTGCACTCTTTGGAGTTGGAATAGTAATTTTTACCCCTACGCTATCCAACGCTTTTCCTACTGTTGCACCCACTGGAGTGGGAATAGTAAATTTTACCCCTACGCTATCCAACGCTTTCCCTACTGTTGCACCCACTGGAGTGGGAATAGTAATCTTTACCCCTACGCTATCCAATGCTTTCTCTACTGTTGCACCCACTGGAGTGGGAATATTAATTTTTACCCCTACTCTATCCAACGCTTTCCCTACTGTTGCACTCACTGGAGTGGGAATAGTAATTTTAACCCCTACGCTATCCAACGCTTTCCCTACTGTTGCACTCTTTGGAGTTGGAATAGTAATTTTTACTTCTTTGCTATCCAACGCTTTCCCTACTGTTGCACCCACTGGAGTGGGAATAGTAATTTTTAGCCCTACGCTATCCAACGCTTTCCCTACTGTTGCACTCTTTGGAGTTGGAATAGTAATTTTTACCCCTACACTATCCAACGCTTTCCCTACTGTTGCACCCACTGGAGTGGGAATAGTAAATTTTACCCCTACGCTATCCAACGCTTTCCCTACTGTTGCACCCACTGGAGTGGGAATAGTAATCTTTACCCCTATGCTATCCAACGCTTTCTCTACTGTTGCACCCACTGGAGTGGGAATAGTAATTTTTACCCCTACGCTATCCAACGCTTTCGCTACTGTTGCACCCTTTGGAGTTGGAATAGTAATTTTTACCCTTACGCTATCCAACACTTTCCCTACTGTTGCACCCTCTGGAGTTTGAATAGTAATTTTTACCCTTATGCTATTCAATATTATTTATATTTATTTATGTATTTAAGATGTTACATAATGTTGTATTTAATTAATTTTTAAAATATAGAAAGTATATTTAATTGTTGTTATTTATTAAATATAATTATTTATTATTATTTATGTTATTATTTTATGAGTGTTTATGTATTTTTAAATTGTAGTATTTGTTAATATTTTATCATTATTAAAACAATTATGTATATATTATAATTAATTAAGTATATATTATATATTTTATTATTATTTTAAATTAAATGTTTAATAGTAAATATGTATTATTTATTCATTTTAAACATTATAACACATTTTAACATAAGTTTAAAATATATATAAGTACTATTTACTTAATTTTACCTATTTTTTTTTTAAACGATATATTTAATTACGATATTTTTAACATCGATATTTTAGTTTTGATATTTTTGTACTTACTATGTTGTAGATAGGGTGTCGATATACTTGCCTTCGATATTCCAACGTCGATATTTTGTCTGTCGATATTTTCAGCCTCGATTTTCTGTCAGAGATTCGCTAGGAGCTGGCGAGGATTCAGAGTCCCACACAAGGAAGTAGTGCCCACACTCCTCACCTCCTTGGAATACAGGCAGTCAAAGTATAGCGCTCACGAGGCGCTAGGGCAACAGAGCAGGCAGGCAAGGATTGGCAAGATCAGCAGACAGTGGGCACTCATCAGTACAGGACAGCAGCTCCTAGAAGCAGTCATCCCCCATAAAGTGACACTCCTCCTGACATAGCAGTCTTCACTCCAGCAAAGGCTCTCACTGGCCCTGTGGACAGCAGAGGGGTTCAGATGGGCTCAGGGGCCAGCACACAGGCCCTTGTGGCAGTACCTCGGGCAGAGTGTTCCCTCTCAATCAAGTCCACGTTCAGTCTGAGCACATGGACCCTCTACTGCTCTACAGATACACCCCTCCTCCCACCTACCAGAAAGGGCTGGAAGCTTCTAGAAGGTCCCTGGCAGTTCCAGCCTCAACTGCCAATGGGGAAAGTGTAGAGCACCTTGTCACTTCAAACACTAGACTGCCAACCCACCTCAGGCAGGCGGCACAAGCAGAGGGAAATGGCGTCCATTTTAAAAGTAGCATTTCTCCACAACAGTACAAATAAATCTGTGCACGCCATTGCGCAGCAGGCATTTTCTCACACATGGTAAAAGGCTAAGGGGAAAAGTGAAAAAAATTTGGGAAAAAGGGCCAATTCCAACATGCAGTAACTTTGCAAAATTAATGATATTGTGATCCTCTGTTGTCCCGTGATACTGAACCCAGCTGTAATATTGTTTCAGATTCCATGAATGAGGCTGAGTGGTTTACTGGTATTGCTTTGTACCAGGCATTCTTCTCCAAAACCCTGCATCGAGACAGTCAGCTCCTGTCACATTAGGCTTTGGGGACCATGTTTTGGCATGGTGCCGAGTCCCATAAGGGTACATGAAGAGCTCTTCCATTTTTAACTAGATCCTTAAGAAGAATTTGGAGTCTTTAGTTCTGCCCTGTAACTCTGTCCTGGTCCAGTATATTGACAACCTGCTGGTTGCATCAAATACACGGGAAGCATGCAAAAAATACACTATTGCAATGCTTAATCACTTTGTTGATATTGGACATCAGGTATTCCCTAATAGGTTGCAGTACTTTTTGAGAAAAGTCATACATCTTGGTCATCATATTAAGAAAGATGAGAAAAGATTGTCACAAGAGAGAATTGCAGTGATTATGCAAGTAAATCCATCAACAACACAGAAAGAAGTCAGGATGTTTTTGTGAATGGTGGGCTACTGTCATCAGTGCATACCCAACTTTTCCCTAGTGACCAAGCCTTTACAAAGGTTGGCACACAAGGAAGTGTCGGATGCCGTGCCTTGGGACAATGATTGCTTGATTGCTTTACTATAGTTTAGAAAAAGTCTCTGCCGGATCACAGCTCTAGGAATCCCTGCTCATAATAAATAATTTTTGCTTTTCTGCAGTGAAAGAGAGAGCTGCGCTCTTTCAGTGTTAACACAGAATCACAAAGGTGCCCAAAGATCACATGCTTACTTCTCAGCCTAATTAGATCCAGTGGTTGTCGCACTTCCTGGCTGTCTTAAGGCTGTGGCGGCAATAGGTAACAGCATTGAAAGGTGCGAAAGTATAGTAATGGGTCATCCTTTGACTGTGTATGTTAATCATTCTGCAGAGATTTTGTTAACGAGAACACAACACCTTACCAACAGTTGCCTGACTCGGGATGAGCAAATCATACTGGCAACTGGGAATGTATCCGTAAAGTGATGTTCTGTTTTGAATCCTGCCATCTTGTTACCCCTTCCTGATAATGACAATAATGATGGTGAAGTGGAGCATGCCTGTATCGATGTTAGTAAACTATGCACCAAGCCACAACCTGATATTGAAGATGAACCACTACCTGAATCTGATTATGTACTGTTTGTGGATGGCTTGTGTTTAAACGATCACAAAGGAAATTTGAGAGCTGCTTATGCATTCCACATCATTTCAGGTGAGTGGAAGGTGCTTGGTTTCATGGAGTATTCTCTGCTCAAGTGGCTGAGTAGATTGCTCTGACCCGAGGTTGCTATGTTTCAGATCGATTACAGGCGACTGTATTGACAGACAGTCAGAACGGCTTTGATATGGTGCACAATTTTTGACACAAATGGTCCTAGAGAGGATATATGATGTCATCAAGATCCCCTATTCATAATGGTGTGCAGTTGAGAACATTTTTAGAGGCTTTGCAATTGCATGAGCAAGTTGCAGTCATGAAATATTCCGCACAATGCAAGGGAGATGCCTATGTGACAGTCGTCAACAGGTATGCTGATGAAGGTGCAAGGTACTGTGTTTACAATGCTTGAACATTGACTGGAGAGTACGTAAATGAAGGAACAGATGAGACCAATTCCAACCTTTTGCTCATAGCCACAAATACTTGGGAGGAAGTTAAGAGGATACAGGAAGAGATGTCAGAAGCAGAACAGCAGAGTTGGGTGAATGCAGGTTGTGTTAAAAGAGATGACAATGAAATATGGGTTTTAGGAGATGGCAGGCCTGTGTTGCCAAATCATTTTTTTATGCCAATGGCTAGACTTTACCTTGATCCCACTCATGGAGGGAGGGATGGCATGGTCGGACTGTTTTGTCAAACATGGTTTAATCTGAAATTCAGGTTGACTGCGGAAGTGTTATGTCACAGATGTGTTGTGTGCAAACAAAACTTCATAGGGTAAAGAACCACTTTGATATTGAGCCACATAGGGAGGTCAGGAGGTCCTTTTAACAGGATGGAGGTCAGGAGGTCCTTTCAACAGGATTCAGATGGACTTTATTGAGATGCCTGTGTTCAACAGGCTGAAATATATGTGGACTGTTGTCTGCATCATTACATGATAGGTTGAGGCATACCTCACACGAATGAATGATAGCCTCACAGTAGCAAAAGTGTTGTGTAGGGAGCTGATACCAAGGTTAAGCCTCCCGACTTCTTTGGAATTGGATTGAGGCGTGCACTTCAATAACGAAGGGCTAAGGATCCTGTGTGCTGCCTTGCAGGTTGAACAGAGACTGCATTGTAACTATTGAGCTAAAGCTTCAAGTCTGATGGAATCGGACCAAGGTGTGCAATTCAATAACAAAGTGCTGAGAATGCTGTGTGCTGCCTTGCAGGTTGAACAGAGACTGTATTGTAGTTACCGAGATGAAGCTTTAGATCTAGCGGAACAAGTCAATGAGATGCTAAAATCCAGGGTCACTCCATCGTTATGACAGAGAAGCATCGCCCCCGCTGAAAGCCAGCAGGGGCAAAAGACAAAAATAAAATGATAATAAAACAATTTTATTATTTTAGTTCTCCTCCTGTAGCTCGGAGCCAAGGGAGGGGAGTGGCAATCCATACTGAGCTGCAGCAACAGGAAGGAGGGGAGTGGGGGGCACTGCTAAGAGCACATGATTGTTTGGCCAGCCCTCTGGGGCCGGCAAAACCGTCATGCACACTTAGCCTTTCGCCTACACAAGCTGTGTTGTAAAGCTGTGTTGAGAACCAACACATGGTCCCAGTCCATGTCTGAGTGCTAAACCAGAGAACTCAGAGCAATCCCAATGCTGCTCTCATGCTGGGAATAGTATTCCTAGCATGAAAGAAGCGCTGGGATTGGAAGTTGGCAGCCTGCACAGTGTGCAGTAGTTCCGGGACGCAAGGATCGGGATCAAGGCTGCGGCCATCGGAGCAGGTAAGTGCTATAATTCTGTGTTTTTTGTTTGTATTACCCCTCCACCACCCCACCACTTTGCAATACGAGTGGCCGCTACTGTTGAAATCAAGACTTATCCAAGTGTGTGATTCTACGTCTTTGTAATGGAAGTATGCCTTGCACTTGGTGTTGATGAGTCTGCTCAGCACACCTGATTGTAGAACAAGACTACCCATGAGATCATCATGGGAAGGACCATAAGATTGCCAACTGTGCCTGCAAATGCTCTGGTAAACAATACTGATGATCTGATTCTAAATTACTGCAGGGATTCGCTGACGTGGTGCATTCAGGTTAAAGCTGCTACAGCCCTGTAGTACCAGGAGGAGTGCCACAACCTAAATCCCAAAGACTGATAAGAGGTGAAGACGCATGTTCAGAAGTTGTGCTTTGAGCCTTGTTGGCGAGGCCCGTACCAAGTCATTCTTGCAACTAAAACTGCAGTGAATTGCGTAGGTCTCCCCAGCTGGATCCATGCTGCCCATACTCGTAGGGTTCTGTATTGTATTGTATTGTATTGCGATTTATATAGCGCACGTATCACCCGAAGGCATCAAGGCGCTTGCCTTGGGAACCCGTCCTGGTATTCCCCTGTGAGATAACCCCAGCAGGGTATCCACAAGGTGAAAGCCAGGCATCCCGCTGCGAGGGGCCGTAGTGGAGATTAAGCAAGCTATTGCCTAGAGTCGCAGAGTGTGAACCCGTGAGTCGAGTAGGCACCGGAACGAGAATTATCGAGTCCGTGGAATTTTTTTAGCCCAAGACCCAGTGAGGCGGGGAATTGAACCCTGGTCCAGGACCGATCTCAGCTTCCGGCTCTGCCGCCTCTAACCCCTGAGCCACCTTCTCCATCTCTCTGACATCTCTGTGTCCTATTGATGAAATAACAGCACATCTCCCCGAAGGGCCAGTGGTGGTTCAGATATCACAGTAACAGTTTGTTGAAGCTTTAGAGGAATAGTCAGAAACTGAATTAGTACTTGGTCGGGCTGAGGAGAGTCGTGGAGAGTTGAATGACGAGACTGATGAAGGAGAGGCTAATCTGTTGTAACAAAAATAGATTTGGACCCTGACAAAAGGCCTAATGCTAGAGATTGCTATCCAGGCTGATGAAGGCTGATAGCCAGAAACCGGTCCTTGGATGCTTGATTCCGGTCCAGGAAAGACATGGCTTGGCAGTTCGGGCTGGACTGTTCCCATGAGGCACAGGGTCAAGGCTGATTTGCATATGGCCATGTCTGACCTGGGGTGGTGTGGAGTGCAAAAAAACGATGGATTTAGGCCCAGATCTCTGTACTGGGGTGAATGTATGACATTGTTCTGCATTCTGTCCATCAATTGTTGTTTTTGCATAGATCAAAGTAGGCACATGTGTGCATGAGAATCTGCACAGGGAATGGGCATCGATAGTAACAAACAGCGAGGCCAGTGGCTAGTCCATAGTACAAAGTAGACACATGTGTGCATGTGAACCTGCACAGGGACTGGTCATTCATAGTAACAAACAGCAAAGCCAGTGGCCAGTCCATAGTTCAAAGTAGGCACATGTGTGCATGAGAACCTGCACAGGGAATGGGCGAACAAAGCGACAAACAGCAAGGCTAGTGGCCAGTCCATAGTTCAAGGTAGGCACATATGTGCATGAGAACCTGCACAGGGAATGGGTACCCATTAACAAGCAGCAAGGCAGTAGCCAGTCCATAGTTCAAAGTAGGCACATGTGTGCATGAGAACTAAGTATGGGCGGATCTAGCGGATCTCACGTACGCGAATTTGCGGATTTACGGATTCGCAATCCGCAAAAATACGCGAACTCTCGGGGATTTGCGGATTTTCCCGTTTTTTGTGTTGGCGAGCGTTCGCGAGGATTTGTGGACAATTTCGCAATTGCGAACGCACTTTTCGGCTCGCAACGGCCGCGACTATGTTGTTTCTACATCTGGTTTATCATCACAGGTTCACAGCACCCTCTGTTTCACCACTGCCACCCTCTGGGACACCCATGCCACCCTCTGGTACATCCTCACTGCCACCCATTAGGTTTGTTTATCACTGTAGATTATGGGGGTTGAAAAAAGCAAGCACACCTCCCCTACTTCAACTGCCATGAATTAATTTGGGGTTGATTAATGTGTCAGTGATTTTGAAAGTTCCAGTCTGGCTGGCACCTGCTTCCTTCCTAATTTGCTTTCTGTTGCATTGAAAGCAAGCACACCTGCCCTTCTTCAACTGCCATCAATTAATTTGTGGGTCATTAATGTGTCAGTAATGTTGAAACTTCCAGTCTGGCTGGCACCTGCTTCCTTCCTTATCTGTAATTTGCTTTCTGTTGCAGTGCAATTTTTTTTCACAGGACCTTTATGGTCTACTTGTAGCTATTCTATGAGCCTGCTGTTTGGGTCATAGCAGGGTCATAGAATAGTTGCAAATAGGCAACTGAACTCTGGAGGGGCCCCTCAGGAAGCACTAGAGTGAATGTTACTAATGTTAAGTTTGAACTTTTGCACCTGCTCATTGCTTTCAGTTTAGCAAAAATCGTTTTTTCTGCAATTTCGCGCGATTTTTGGGGCGCGAATCCGTGCGAGATCGATTTCGGAAGCCGCGAATGCTTGCGAATACACTAATTTTTTTTTTGCGGCGTGTATGTTCGCGTTATTTTGTGCGTGTTCGCAAGGCGCTTGTAGCTATACGTTTGCCAAGTTACCCTAGCGGTCGTACACGGGCGCAGCCATCTTGTTTGCGTGACGTAATTCCGTTTCCGGCCGCTATGTGTAATCTCGCAAAGTGTGCTGCTCGCTAGTACAATTTCGCGCGTGCTCGCGAGGAAAATCTCGCGCGAACTTACCCACGCGGTCGTGAACGGGCGCGGCCATCTTGTTTCTCATTCATTGCTATGGTTCTGGGCATGCTTTCTGTATCCTCTCTGAATCTCTGCCATCCTTTGCTTGTTTGAAGTTTATTTGATCTATTTTACTTATTATCTATCCCTCTATTTTTCTAGCTCTATATTTTTGTGTTTTCTGCTACTTTTAGTTACATTTAAACTACTTTTTTAAACTCTTTTCTTTTCTTCTTCACTATTCTATTTCTTCTTTATCATTTAACTTTATTTCTGCCCAGACCATGGTAAAGGGAGCCGGGAAGCACCCTGAGAAGGGGAAGGGTCCCGCACCCCGTGCCCGGCTCCCTTGCAGGCGTTTGAGGGGGGAGCAAGTGGTGCCACGGGAGATCTTTAGAGCGGAGGAGGTGGGCGCACTAATCTTCTACGTCCAGCGCCGCCTCCCCAAGACCATCCTGGGAGGCGGCAAGATCGCAACCGGCTATGGCATCCGGGAGCGCCGGAAGCGGTGGGAGAAGGTGTGCCGGGCCATGTTTAAGCTCTCTGGGGTCCGGCGCACCTATAACCAGGCCACCCACCGCTGGACGATGTCATGGACCGGGAACGGGACTTGCTGGACGCGCTCGGCGTAGAGGTCCCCGGGCTTGGTGAGTAGTAGTAGCTATTCATCACTACTCTGTTTTATCCGGCTCTGTTATTTGCAAATCTTTGTTCTTTACCAAGAGCAATAATGCTGCCGATTACATTGTAGGTAAATAATATTTCAAAATCTTCTATGCATTTCAGGTGCACTGCTCTCCTTCTCAGTAGCCTTGCTTGCTACTATGCTTATTTGTTTTGTATTTTGTGTTCATTTCATTGGCCTGAGAAATTATGTATGAGTGTAGTGTAAAGATAAGAACTGCGTAATGCTAGACACTAAGGATCATATTTTCAATTACCGGCGCATCCCTGCAAAGTAGCAGGGATGCGGCATTAATTGTGCGCCATGCCACCACCACCCATTGGCCCAAAACGTCACAGAAGCCTTACGCATCTGTGCCGTAAAGGCGGCGCATTGATGGAGTTGCGTGCCAATGATGGCGCAGCTCCAGCAATGCTCTGGGGTGCCCTATCTCCCCAATGCTGCATCAAGCCGTACGTCGGCTTCAAGCAGGCGCAGGGTTTGAGTCACGCATCATTGTCCTAAAAGTGACTGGTTGACATCTTGTAGATTTCCCTCACCCACTTTTAGGATTCGTTCCTGTGCAGGAACGCCCTCCATTGCACCGGAACGCCCCCTGATGGCGCAGGGCTTTACAACGTAATGCATCTCCCATATGCGTTTCTTTTAATATATACGCCGCACCATGGCGAGTCTTTTGTTCTGCCGCTGCGTCACAAAAGTCACGCAACAATGGAGGAAAATGAGCCGCAAGGGACTTCTAAATCAGCCCCAACAGACTGAAGTCCAGTCCTTCCTTTAGACACATGGCTATAAGAAGAAATAGTGGTGGTGGTGGGTGGATTGATAGTTTGAGTATTCACTGATCTGCAAGCAGGATGGACTTTGTCTGTCACTTCGCGTGCTGCGGACTGCTGCCTGCCAGGCCTAGGCAAACCTTTTTAGTAGTCTGTTTATTGAGTTACATAGGAACTTTCTAAGTCAACGGTCCGCAAATCAGGCAATACGAATAACGTAGTATACCACATGAGATAGATCCCGTGGAATAGTTGTCTATCTATTTGCTATTTCTCCAAAATATTTTGTTATTGTTCTTTTGAAATGTTTGATTTGGTTGACAAATCTCATCCATGTTTTCTGGTCTTTCTTTCTTTCATGTTGTACATCAGCTCCCCCCAAGGGCAAGAGGACACAGGAGGAGGAGGAGGAGGGTGCTGTTCAGGAGGATGCAGGCCAGGATCGGGCAGGCGAGGGCTCCTTTGCTGGCCCCAGTAAGTTTTAATTTTAATAAAGAGTACCTATTTTTTCCTAGCGTTCCTCATTTGATTTTTTCTAAATCGTCTTTGATCTTCTTGTAGACTGGATCTAAATTCTTATCCTGCCTCGAATATGACTCCCTGTGGTATTACTAGATTATTCTTATAAGTCTGTCTGTGTAGCTAACTAAGATTGGACATTTGGCAATTCCATTGGACTCCCATTCTAGTCAGCAATAGCTCTATGCACTGAGTGCAGTCCTCTGGTATTGTCCATAATGTCTTTTCAAGTCTTCTAAATGTTTATGCTTTGACAATTGCCAACAATAAAAAGGTGAATGACCACCAAGAAAGAATAAGATACTACTTTACTTTTGGTTTGGATAGGAGGACAATCCATTCTACTACTGTTGCAGGGACAAATCTGCACAAACCGAACTATGAACACTAAATAGTGCATTGTTTATCAATTATAATAGGCGCAGGTAGACTTTCTTTCCACATACCTCAATGATATCAGACTTTGAAGAACCCCCAATCTCCTTACTGACTAGATAGTGTGGCAGAGTCATTTAGCTCCCTAAGTCACCGATGATTGATCCCCAATGATCATTAGATTACCCTACGCAGGACAAGAGTATGGAGTCACAGTCAAGAAGTGTCAGAGGCACTCATGCTTGCAAAAATTCCAAAACCTTTAGCTCATCCACTCTAGTCTGGAGGACCAAAAACCACAGAGTCTATTTAAGTTTAAAAGCTTTATTAAAACTAAACACATTTATTAAAATCAACTTTGTCATAAAAGTAAACGTTTAACTGAAAATGGAAAAGTGCTTAGTGCTAACGATTAATTGGACACTTTTCTTGTGGTCGAGCTGAGCTCTCACCTGGTTTGAACTTGAGCTTGACCCTGATCGTGTTCTTAGAAGTCAAGCTTAGCTGTTAGGAGAAAAAGTGTTGTGTGTTAAAAATAAAAAGCAAGCATTCATCAGTTGTGCCAAAAAGTGCAGGAAGACAACAGCCTTCCCTGGAAAAAGGGACATTTTTACTGTAGAGTATACAGTTACAAATTATTACATTGTATTTCTTTTTTTTTAAATTTCTTTATTCCTCCTAGACCAAATATTATATAGTAGTGAGTGGTGTATTCTAACATTCTTAAATGTACTTTGTAGGTGGAACATCTGGTGGCGGGGCCAGCGCGGAGGTGGTGGATGAGGAGGACAACACTTCTGGGGAGGAGGCGGTGCGAGTGCCGGACGACACCAATGTGCCTGTGAGGGTTCCCACGGTGGTGGCGGTCAGAGGTAAGCTATATATTCCTTACTTATTGAGATTGAAGACTGCAGAGTGTGCTTTCTGCACGGATGTATTATAAATCAACCAGGTAGTAGCCTCCTCTAAATGTACTTCGACTTAGCTGTGAAGTTTTTGGCGAGAAGAATCCCAATAAGATCTGAGATTAACTTGATGGATGGGATGAACGAAAAGTGAAAGAAGGGTGTAAGTAAGTGTGGAAGGATGAGAAATTTTATGATGACTGGCAAAGAAGAATGATATGTGTTTGCTTGGTCCCCGTGGTGGCTGGGAAGGAAAGAATATGGTATGGTGCATGGCTGGGTCAATGATGAAGCATGGATGGGTGGAAGGACAACAGCCTGGGTGGGTGAAACAGAAACTGTATATGTGCATATACTTTGAATGGATGGATGCCTGGAGCATGGTAATATCTGACTCTTAGATAGCACATGTGTATCTAGAGAGAGTAGATGGTCGCTGGATGAACTAATTGTTACCTTGAAGAGCATGTAACACCGCACCCGCACGTCCGTTCCAGTGTAGGGAAGGCAAGGAAAAGAAATTGTAAATTTGTCCAATACTACCATGAATAGTAGCAGTAGTTTGTATTGCACTGCAAGCACAGCATATATCCGGTTATTACGGTGGACACTCCGTACCTCTCTTAATAACTTTAGTTTAGTAGTAGTAGTACGTCATTCATGTGTGGGTGTATCACTGTTCACTCAATAATAAGCAAAACACCTAAAGTCATCCCATATGTCATCAAATACATCCCATGTGAAGTGATAGATAATCTAATTATTTAGCTTCTTCATTTTCCTTTTCTAGTACTCATTTGCACTGTAGGGTGAAAGGTAAATTAATTAAGCAGTAGCCCTTGTAACAGAGTATTCTCAGTGCCACCCGTAATAGAAAAGTAATAGCTTCACCACCTGCATGTACTGGACCGGTACAGTAACGCAAGTCTGTCTCACTCATCATGGTGTGCGTCTGTTTTTCCCGGGTGCAAGTTCACTGCGCTGCCATTCTGCCGGCTTGCATAAGATAACGTACCAATTTTCCTAAACAAGAGAGAAGTAGAAGAATAAGACTGGTGTACTGTCATAGTCGACTGTAATGGAAGTCCATAGTGGTCGTAGAATTTGTTCATTAAACTACCACTAATGTTAGAGCAAGGATGCAGAAGTGGGAGGTTAGATAGATACTGTCCTCAATAGTTATGTACTGTGCTTTCAATTTGCTACTTGTACTGTGAAACAACTTTCGGCTCAATCACTTTGTGTTATTAATGTGAAGGAGCATTGGTTACAGACTATGTCTTTCTTTCTTCATATAGTTGCTCCTTCCAAATCGACATCACGGAGGGAGCAGGCTCGAATGGCCCGGCAACGGAGGCTGGATGCCACTGTCGCCGAATATCGGCGGCTGGTGGCCCTGGAGGAGGAGGAGGACACGCAGTCGACTGGTGCAACCACAACATCCTCGACTGGGACAGCTGCATCCTCCTCCGTGACCCCACGGGCTGCCAGCCAGCGCAGTGCTCCAGCGGTACGGAGCCGGGCTAACAAAGCCAACCGCCACCGCCAAGCAGCAAAAAGACCAGCTGCCCCCCACAGGAGCTGCAAGGCACGCCAGCGCCGCCTAGGAGTCCGAATGTCCTACCTGGAGCAGGAGGTCCTTAGGTACAAGAACTTGGTGGAGGGCCTCCGCTTCGAACTTGCCACCCTCCGCAAGGAGTATGATGCCCTGGCCGCAAAATTCACCAGCACCCTCCAGTAGTGGAGTGTCCCTTGCCCTTTTTTTTAGAGACTTTTGGGGGGTGGGATTTGGGAGTTGGGTTCTTTTTGGGACTTTTCAAAGACAATCGTTGGGGTTAGGGAGGGTCTTGAGGGAGATTATTTTGTTAGGGCTACATAAATATACTTTTTTGAACTTTATCTGACCATACCTGTTTTTTACTGCTTTTCAGTCTGGTGGGTGGGGGACGGGGGTGTAACAGTAAGTTTGTTTTCCTGAAGAGTCCTAGGACTTTAGTAGTACTACCGTCAATCTCTCGTCTAGTCCTAATACTCCATTATACTACCTCCCACCAAACGCTTATCTTACCTGTAATTTGTGTTAGAAATTAGGGCTAGGCCCAGGGCTGGCTCCACGTGAAATGGGGATTAACGTTGGCAATCCTGGGCGGGTGAAATTTCCTCATTGCGGTGGTACTAGTGGTGTGACACAGTGGCAGTTGCATGCCTATGGAAAAAAAGAAAACGAAACCTGGTTTGTCCTTACTGTAGCATTACAACGGTTACGGTACGATCAAGAATATAGCAGGTGACAGTACACTAGAACAGTGCCACAATGTAGCCTAACAAATGGTAAAGTATTTGCTTGCAAGTATAACTAGTACTTGCGTTGAATTTATTTGACATTGGCTCCTACTACTAGAAGAAATAGTACTGAAGCTGAGTAAGTCTAGAAGATATCCTCGTATTCCTTCACCAGCCTGTTGCTATGACCTTATCCTCCCCAGCAAGTGTGTGGAATTATTGATGTCATTTTAGTCAGACATCAAGCAAAACAACACAGCCCGGGGGAAGAGGGTTAGGGTTTGGAAAATGGATGGGAATGGGGGTTTCTTTTTGGGTAGGTTTTGTTGAGAGAAGAAAAAAAAGCACAGCCTGGACAAACAATAATTGAAGATAAAGAAATCTTTGGGTACAAACTAAAGCTAACCACATGCAGTCACACTCATAGAAGAAAACAATGGATACTGTATCTGTATTCTGTATGTTGTTGGAGTTGTCCTGTTGAATTTGGTAAGTAAGTTGCATGCAGCAAACAATTCCTCTTATTAGCGGCACTCCTCCATTCCAGCTGACGCTTCGTCCATCAATGTTGGTGACCACTGACAGAAGACACCCTGTCCACTGCCTGCCTGGCGGATGTTGACTGAAACCCGGCCTGTAATTATTGAACGGAAAACAGGAAGTGCTATTACAATACCACTGATAAATAAATATAAGGTATGTACGCTGTGTGGTGCAAAAAGTCACACTTTGATTTCCCTAATAGACAGTACAATATTTTTGAAATTGCGTACTCTGTCTGAGTCACCTTTTTAAGGATAAATAAGTATGGCCAAAATATTATAGCGGATCTTTCCCCTCAAGGTAGGTGTACTGTAAACTGTGTTTTAGAACAAAATTTGACCTTCCCAGCAATGCTACCACCAAGACCCTTACTAAAGCCAGTCGCAAAAATGTAGAAGACCCCCAATCAGATCTCCAAAAACGATGCCTAGCAGAAAAATGGTGACAAAACGTACTTTGAAAGTAACAGTAGGCCCAAATACACCCTTACCGACCGTGGATTGTATTCAAACCACTTGCAAGCAAGCAAAAGTATCCATAGCCAGCATCGCTCCAAGAGTGCTCTAAAACCCCAGAACTGCGTTGCAATGGAACACCCCGAAACACATGCAATCCTGCTGCTAGGGCTAACCCTAACGAACCCTAAGTTACACAAAGTGCCAAAAGGTTTTTCCTTATGGATTTTGTCCAAAACACTTCTATCCGGTATTAGACCTTCCCAGGAATGCCCCAAGACCCGCCAACCCACCTGTAAAAAAGCACGCGACAACACCCCCAAACAGCAAAAAAGCTAAATCTCATACTTACAATATCTCTCGGCCTTCGGTCCAAACGCGCTGTGCAGCTAGGTCATCATCATAACTCCTGTTTTCCACCACGGATTTCCTGAAAAGCAAATGCAATCAAGATTAGACTGTCGCAGCAGTGCTTCGACAGAGACCCCCGCAACCCACCCACAAACAGCAGGAAGCCCCCCAAAACGCTACATTGAGCAAGATGTCAGAAGAAATAGCAAAAAAAAGGCTTTTCCTTATGGATTTTGTCCAAAACACTTCTATCCGGTATTAGACCTTCCCAGGAATGCCCCAAGACCCGCCAACCCACCCGCAAAAAAGCACGCGACAACACCCCCAAACAGCAAAAAAGCTAAATCTCATACTTACAATATCTCTCGGCCTTCGGTCCAAACGCGCTGTGCAGCTAGGTCATCATCATAACTCCTGTTTTCCACCACGGATTTCCTGAAAAGCAAATGCAATCAAGATTAGACTGTCGCAGCAGTGCTTCGACAGAGACCCCGCAACCCACCCACAAACAGCAGGAAGCCCCCCAAAACGCTATATTGAGCAAGATGTCAGAAGAAATAGCAAAAAAAAGGCTTTTCCTTATGGATTTTGTCCAAAACACTTCTATCCGGTATTAGACCTTCCCAGGAATGCCCCAAGACCCGCCAACCCACCCACAAAAAAGCACGCGACAACACCCCCAAACAGCAAAAAAGCTAAATCTCATACTTACAATATCTCTCGGCCTTCGGTCCAAACGCGCTGTGCAGCTAGGTCATCATCATAACTCCTGTTTTCCACCACGGATTTCCTGAAAAGCAAATGCAATCAAGATTAGACTGTCGCAGCAGTGCTCCCAGACCCCAAAACTCACCCACAAACACCCGGAAGCCCGCCAAAGAGCACCTCAAAGGCAAGCAAGTCAGCAAAAACGGCAAGAAATTTCCACCTCATATTTGGTCCAAAACACTTTTATCCAGTATTAGAGCTTCACAGCAATGGGCCCAGAGCCGTCAACTCACCCGCAAAGAAGTAGAACACCCCCACAAGTGCTGAGTCTTTCTTCATTGGGCGTAATCCAGCCCTCTGCTTTGAGGGAAATCGGAGTCTGGAGGAGGAGGATAGAGGAGCATGTTCTTCAGAACTTGTGAACCTGAGGAATGTAGACTGCGGCACCTTCAAATCAATAAGCAAACAAGTGAAGACAGTTCTGCTGATGGTCTTGTTTTTGGGATTAGGTGATTAAAGTTTGAATTAAATTAACTGTGCAAAACAAAGAAAGACAGACACACAGGAATAAAAGTGAATAAGGACGAAAAAGAAAGTTATTGATTCATTGTCTCATTTTCAGGGCTCGGTGTCAGGGAATAAGAAAAAGATTTCGTCATCATACTCTGCGAATTCAGGCAGGATGAGGTCAGTGTCACCGAACAGAGAACAAATCCCCTCATCTACGTTGCCGTCCTCCTCGTCTTCATGCGGCGTGCTTTCTCGTACTTTGTAATCTGGTGGTATGAGGTGCTGATTCATCTTGATCATTGTCAGCCGCTCCACATTTTTGGGCGAGAGGCGGCTCCGTTTGGGAGTTACAATGCCACCAGCAGCACTGAAAACACGTTCAGAAGACACACTTGCGAGTGGGCAAGACAAATAGTTTATAGCCAGGTTGGAGAGCTGTGGCCACAATTGTTTTTTACCATGCCAATACTGCAATGGCTCATCATTAAGAAAGACCTCTGTTGAGTCATTCAGATAGTCCTGCACCATCGACTCAAGGTCATCAACGGTTCCTCCACTTTGCTTACTTTTTGCTGTGCCTGTGACATTTTTTCGAGAACCATATCCAAGCAAAGTTAGCCAATCCTCTACAGCAGCCACTGTTACTGGTGTGTGTGGTGCAGATGATCCAGTTGCCGGTGTCTTTAACGGCTGAGAGGTCACTTGTGCCACAGCCACAGGTGCAGAAGTGGATTTTTGTGGCTGGGGATGGCCTGCTGATGCTGATGCTGATGTACTGCCTTCTCCTTCAATATCCTGCCGTTCTCTTTCAAACCTCTTGGCTGACCAGGCTAGCCAACGTTTGTACTTTTGAACATCTTCATCAGCAAAAGGAAAGAATGCTTGGCCTGCCAGCGCCTTTTTGTAGCGTGGATCCAGAATAGTAGCACAAATGTAATGCTGTTCTGACTTGATCTTTTGAAGACGTTCATCACCACGTAGGCGCTCTAATAATTTCTCCGACAAAATAAAAGGGTCTTTTTTTTTACATCTTTTTCAAACTCAGAAGACACCGCCATCAGTTGGTGCTCCAGCATGCACAACAATGGGATAGCTTTTCCCAAATTACAGTCCTCCTGGCTGACTGCACGCGTGAAGAACTCAAAAGGACGAAGAATGTCTGTCAGGCTTTTAACTATGTCCCATTGCGCCGCACCCATCCGCAGGTCCTCCTTCTGAGCTGTACCCTCTGTTAAGGAATAGTGATCGAGTACCGTATACTGCTCATACAGACGCTCAAGCATGTAGAAGGTTGAGTTCCAACGTGTTGCCACCTCCTGGATGAGTGCTTTCACTGGCATTCGACGTTGAAATAGCAGCCTCCTCAGATGCTTCCGGGCCTTAAAAGAATGGCTGAAATGGTTGCACATTTTGCGGCAGGTGGCCATTACCTGGAACGCTGTACTGTCTCTATCACTCAAGAATTTTTGAACTACCAGGTTGATACAGTGCGCCAAACACGGCACTCTGAAATAGCCACCCAGCGCCATGGCCTTAACTACATTGGCGCCATTATCCGTGGAAACATAACCAATCTGGCGTTTTTTTGGGGATAGCATTTTCAAGACCTTTTTGTTAAACTCGTCCAAAATGTTTTGGGATGTGTGACTTTTCTCCAAGCCAAACATGGCTAGTGTTGCATGTTTCCGAGCAGCTTTAAAAACTTGGTCCGGGTCAACACCTGCGTTTAGCTTTGCTTTAACACCTGAAAAAGAGACCCAGTGTGCAGTGATGCACATGTAATCAGCGCCTGCGCCACTGGTCCACATGTCTGTTGTCAGATGTATTGTGTGAACAGCACTCTTCTGCAAAGCTGCCCCAATCGCCTCCAGCACATCTTCATGTAGTGCTGGAACCGCAACTCTGGCAAAATAGAACCGGCTAGGAACCTTCCATTTAGGGCAGAGCGTTGCCACTAATTCTAGAAAACCTACCGCTTCTACAAAAGAAAAAGGGAGAAGGTCCACAGCTAGCATTTTAGCCAGCTTAGTGTTATACAGACGCGTCAGTGGGTGGTTGCGTTCATATGGCGCGTCTGAAGAAAACATGGTTCTAATGTTGCCCTGGACCAAGCATTTACGGGATGATAATGACTTCGTTGACCCAATTTTGCTCGCTGGTGAACTTTTGCGCGTTGGTGTCTCACTCGCTCCAACACTCTTAGTGTGCCTCACATTGGGTGTGCTTCTGACAGGGGTACTGGGTGTAAGTGAAGTGTTTGACACGTCTTCTTCCTCCTCGTCATCATCAGATGCAACATCAACGTTTTCTTGACTTCCGATTCGGGCTTCCTTGATCGCATCTAGGTGCGCAAACCATTTGACAGTGTGCTGTCTCTCAAGATGACCTCTCTGGCCTCCGGTACCATAGTTGGTACCTGACTTACCACGACTAACTGCAAGCTTACAAAGGGTACAAATGGCGAACTTTTCCCTTTTTGGGCAAACAGTAAAGAAGTCCCAAACTGGGGACTTGAAGTGTCTGTGGGGCCTGGAGGAGGCGGCGATACTGGTGGTGGTGGTCATGCTGCTAATGCCAGATGAAGTGGAGGATCTGGATTGCCCAACTTTTGTACGTTGTGCACTTTCACCGCCACTAATTAAGGTCGAGGTGGATGGAGGTCCCTTCTTGCCAGAAAGAAATATGGAAGCGGTACGAGTTGGTGTACTACTTAACTCCAATGATTGTGGTGGTGTTTCAACTACCTCCTCGTCGACAACATCATCATCATCACGCTCAGCAGCTTTTCGGGCTAGGGTCAAAATGTCTGTTTGCTGCATGCCCGCTGGGGCTGCAGTGACCTTTATGATGACTGGGTCGTCGTTGTCAGAGTCTTCATCAGCAGCAGTATCCGCCACTTCTTGTTGAGCCTCATCATCACACTCCATAAGTCTGAGACTTTGGACGAGCTTCCTTTTACGCTTAACTACCTTTGTCAGATCATGGTGTGCCTCACTCTCAGACGGCAGTGGTGCTGGTTCCCAATTTTGATCCGTATCATCAGAAGGAGGTGTGCTTGAAGAAGATGTAGACACCACCCTTGATCTCTTCCTTGCTAGGGGTGTGGAAGACAATGAATGATCATCAGGAGGAGTGTCTTCCTCAAATGATACCTCGCCTTGATTGTCGATTTCATGAAGTGCCCCTACTTCGGGAGGAACAACTATTGTGGGCACTTGTGACCCTCCATGCACCTCTGCTTGCGCATCTCCTTGCGCTGCCTCTCCTTCCACATGTACTTGGGCTTGTACTTGCACATGTGATTGTTGTTGCGGCTGTGGTTGTTCAACACTCGTCAGATGAGCTACAACAACCTGTGTTGATTGAGGGACATTGCTGCTGCTTTCTTGCGATGAGCCAACATCACTGGTCGATGGTGATTGAAGAACTATACTGGCTGCCTCTGCAGCACTTAAGGGCTTGGACTTAAGTTGGCGTGGTGGTGGTGGTGGCACTGAGCCCAATGGAGCGGGGGTGCTGCTGCCAGCTTAGTCCCCAGCAGATCCCGCTGCTGCTGCAGGCATACTTTTCTTTTTACTCCCAAAAAAAGGGGCGGGCGGCACACCAGTCTCCTTGGTAACTTGCTTCTTCTGCTCCTTACTGGCACCTTTCTTGCTAGAGGAGCTACGGGTAACTTTTTTTGGGGCCATCTTCTTCAGAGCAGGTCAGAACAGCAGGCAGCAGTTGCACGAGTTGCAGAGTTGTCTGTGTCCAGACGTGACGTCGCGTGACGTTATGCTGCACACACACACCGCTGCAGGACTTCTTCCTGGCACTGGTGGTTCTCTTGAGTCTTGTGCACCTAAAAGCAATGGAAGACAGAGGAACATCAGTTCAGTTATACACCACAAAAAATCGACAAAACACAGAAAAATCAGCACAATCCCATGCCATCCATGATGTTTACATTGAAGACACCCCACAGAAAGACTAGGGCCATGCAAGTATGCAACACTCACTACCCCATGGCATAATGGATGAAAAGTAGGCAAAATAAGTGCAGGCCTCAGACACTGCCTCTCTTCAAAATGGCCCCTTACACCCCAAGCCAGTCCACATCAACAGTACACCCCAAAAAAACAGAAAAACAGCCAAAAATCACCACAATCCAATGCCATCCAGGATGTTTACATTAAAGAGAGTGAGACCACACTACAGGCACACTCGGTCCATGCACCACTACCCCTGGGCAAAAGGCCACACCAGCAGCCCCAAAAAAACGACAAAAACAACAAAAAACAGCACAATCCCAGCCCAACCATGGCCTCAATGGTGTTTAAATTCAAGAGGACACCCCACAGAAAGACTAGGCCCATGCAACACTCACCACCCCTGGGCAAAGGGCCCCACCAGCAGCCCCAAAAAAACGACAAAAAACAATAAAATCAGCACAATGCCAGCCCATCCATGGCCTCAATGGTGTTGAAATTCAAGAAGACACCCCTCAGAAACACTAGGCCCATGCAACACTCACTACCCCTGGGCATAATGGATGAAAGGTAGGGAAAATAAGTGCAGGCCTCAGACACTGCCTCTCTTCAAAATGGCCCCTTGCACCCCAAGCACATGTTGCCTGTACCAGCCAGCACTCAAGATGGCCACCACCACCACCCACATGGCCAGTCCACATCAACAGTACACCCCAAAAAACAGAAAAACAGCCAAAAATCACCACAATCCAATGCCATCCAGGATGTTTACATTAAAGAGAGTGAGACCCCACAGTCACACTCAGTCCATGCATCACTACCCCTTGGCAAAAGGCCACACCAGCAGCCCCAACAAAACGACAAAAAACACAAAAAACAGCACAATCCCAGCCCATCCAGGGCCTCAATGGTGTTTAAATTCAAGACTACACCCCACAGAAAGACTAGGCCCATGCAACACTCACCACCCCTGGTCAAAGGGCCCCACCAGCAGCCCCAAAAAACGACAAAAACGACAAAATTCAGCACAATCCCAGCCCATCCATGGCCTCAATGGTGTTTAAATTCAAGAAGACACCCCACAGAAAGACTAGGCCCATGCAACACTCACTACCCCTGGGCATAATGGATGAAAAGTAGGCAAAATAAGTGCAGGCCTCAGACACTGCCTCTCTTCAAAATGGCCCCTTACACCCCAAGCCAGTCCACATCAACAGTACACCCCAAAAAAAATGAAAAACAGCCAAAAATCACCACAATCCAATGCCATCCAGGATGTTTACATTAAAGAGAGTGAGACCACACTACAGGCACACTCAGTCCATACACCACTACCCCTGGGCAAAAGGCCACACCAGCAGCCCCAAAAAAACGACAAAAACAACAAAAAACAGCACAATCCCAGCCCATCCATGGCCTCAATGGTGTTTAAATTCAAGAGGACACCCCACAGAAAGACTAGGCCCATGCAACACTCACCACCCCTAGGCAAAGGGCCCCACCAGCAGCCCCAAAAAAACGACAAAAAACAATAAAATCAGCACAATCCCAGCCCATCCATGGCCTCAATGGTGTTTAAATTCAAGAAGACACCCCTCAGAAACACTAGGCCCATGCAACACTCACTACCCCTGGGCATAATGGATGAAAATAAGGCAAAATAAGTGCAGGCCTCAGACACTGCCTCTCTTCAAAATGGCCCCTTACACCCCAAGCACATGTTGCCTGTACCAGCCAGCACTCAAGATGGCCACCACCACCACCCACATGGCCAGTCCACATCAACAGTACACCCCCAAAAAACAGAAAACCAGCCAGAAATCACCACTATCCAATGCCATCCATGATGTTTACATTAAAGAGAGTGAGACCACACCACAGGCACACTCAGTCCATGCACCACCACCCCAGGGCAAAAGGCCACACCAGCAGCCCCAAAAAAACGACAAAAAACAATAAAATAAGCACAATCTTAGCCCATCCATGGCCTCAATGATGTTTAAATTCAAGAAGACACCCCACAGAAAGACTAGGCCCATGCAACACTCACCACCCCTAGGCAAAGGGCCCCACCAGCAGCCCCAAAAAAACGACAAAAATCAGCACATTCCCAGCCCATCCATGGCCTCAATGGTGTTTAAATTCAACAAAACAGTTGTATCATGCACCCATAACCAACCCTGGTCCTACTGGATACTGTGGCTACCCACAATATAATTTATTTAATGTTCTGAAAAAGTTCCAAAATTGTAGTTGCAGCAACTGTAATGCCCCAAACAAACTTACTTGTGAAAGTTGATTTCTAATCCAAAAGTGATCCAAAGACAGTCAAAAAGGCCTCAAATCCAAATATCCAGCAGCACCCACAAAAAGTAATCCTTCCAGCTCCAGATCCAAATGAAAGTGACCAGGAGATGGACAAAGCACTGGGAGGAGCCTGCTGGACAGAACAGGAAGTTGGAGACTGTGGGGCACTTCCTTCCCTCCCCCCCCCAAAAATGGACTCCTTGCAAAAAAAAAGGCCATGCAAATGTCAACCTGAGGAGTGATTCTGATAAAAATCATAATTTTCTGAAGGTTTATCCTGTTTGCTGGTGGATTTCTTGTGCAGAATTGCAAAATCTCTATTTCGCGAGTGCGAGATTGTTCCTTTCCGCCGCAACTACGTGTTCGCAATTGCGAACTCTCGCGAGGTGTGCTGTGCAAGGTGGCAAGCCGCGATTATGTATTCGCGGGCGCCAAACTCCCGCGGGATCACGCAGCAAGATCCATAATGGCGCGGCACTCGCAAAATATGATCGAGAAAAACAACTCGGCAAACGCTTAATGACGGAAAGTGAACGCCGTGCACCACGCCGCGCGCCGCAACCAAGCAAAAAATCCGCCGCGAGCGGATTCACGGATTTTCGACAAATTCGCGAGAGTTCGCGGATTGCGAATTTGCCGAAAATCCGAAAAATACGCGAGCGGAGCGGATTTTACGCCCATGCTTAATGAGAACCTACACAGGGAATGGGCATCAATAGTGACAAACAGGAAGATCAGTGGCCAGACTATAGTTCAAAGTAGGCACATGTGTGCATGAGAACTTGCACAGGGAATGGGCAAACAAAGTAAAAAACAGCAAGACCAGTGGCCAGTCCATAGTTCAAGGAAGGCACACGTGTGCATGTAAACCTGCACAGGGAAAAGGTATCCATAGTAACAAACAGCAAGGCCAATGGCCAGTCCATAGTTCAAAGTAGGCACATGTGTGCATGACAACCTGCACAGGGAATGGGCATCCATAGTAACAAACAGCAAGGCCAATGGCCAGTCCATAGTTCAAAGTAGGCACATGTGTGCATGAGAACCTGCACAGGGAATGGGCAAACAAAGTGAAATACAGCAAGGCCAGTGGCCAGTCCATAGTTCAAAGTAGGCACATGTGTGAATGAGAACCTGCACAGAGAATGGGCATCTATAGTAACAAACAGCAAGGCCAGTGGCCAGTCCATAGTTCAAAGTAGGCACATGTGTGCATGAGAACCTGCACAGGTACTGGTCATCCATAGTAACAAACAGCAAAGCCAGTGGCCAGTCCATAGTTCAAAGTAGGCACATGTGTGCATGAGAACCTGCACAGGGAATGGGCGAACAAAGTGACAAACAGAAAGGCCAGTGGCCAGTCCATAGTTCAAGGTAGGCACATGTGTGCATGAGAACCTGCACAGGGAATGGGTATCCATAGTAACAAGCAGCAAGGCAGTGGCCAGTCCATAGTTCAAAGTAGGCGCATGTGTGCATGAGAACCTTCACAGGGTATGGGTGAACAAAGTGACAAACTGTAAGGCCAGTGGCCAGTCCATAGTTCAAAGTAGGCACATGTGTGCATGAGAACCTACACAGGGAATAGGCATCCATAGTGATAAACAGCAAGGTCATTGGCCAGTACAATGTAGAATGAAGTACATGTGTGCCTTAGAAACTTCACGGGGAATGGGCATCCAGAGTGATGAACAGCAAGGCCATTGACCAGTACAAAGTGGAATAACGTACATGTGTGCTTGAGAAACTGCACAGGGAATGGGCATCCAAAGTGAAAAACAGCAAGGCCATTGGCCAGTACAAAGTGCAAAGTAGGTACATGAGAACCTGCACAGGAAATGTGCATCAATATTAAGAAACAGCAAGGCCAGCGGTCAGTCCATAGTTCAAAGTAGGCACATGTGTGCATGAGAACCTGCGCAGGGAATGGGTATTCATAGTAACAAACAGCAAGGCAGTGGCCAGTCCATAGTTCAAAGTAGGAACATGTGTGCATGAGAAGGTACACAGGGAATGGGCATCCATAGTGGCAAACAGGAAGGCCAGTGGCCAGTCCATAGTTCAAAGTAGGCACATGTGTGCATGAGAACCTGCACAGGGAATGGGCATTCATAGTAACAAACAGCAAGGCCATGGCCAGTCCATAATTCAAAGTAGGCATATGTATGCATGAGAACCTGCACAGGGAATGGGCAAACAAAGTGAAAAATAGCAAGGCCCGTGGCCAGTCCATAGTTCAAAGTAGGCACATGTGTGCATGAGAACCTGCACAGGGAATGGGCATTCATAGTAACAAACAGCAAGGCCATGGCCAGTCCATAGTTCAAGGTAGGCACATATGTGCATGAGAACCTGCACAGGGAATGGGTATCCATTAACAAGCAGCAAGGCAGTAGCCAGTCCATAGTTCAAAGTAGGCACATGTGTGCATGAGAACCTACACAGGGAATGGGCATCAATAGTGACAAACAGGAAGATCAGTGGCCAGTCTACAGTTCAAAGTAGGCACATGTGTGCATGAGAACTTGCACAGGGAATGGGCAAACAAAGTAAAAAACAGCAAGGCCAGTGGCCAGTCCATAGTTGTGGAGAAGTGTGGCTCAATGGTTGGAGAGGCAGACCCTGATGCAGAGGTCTAGCCCGGGACCAGGGTTCAATTCCCCGCCTCGACGGGTCTTGAGCTCAAAAATTCCACGGACCTGATAATTCTCGCCTCGGTGCCTATTCCAATCATGGAGTCCCACTCTGCAACTCTGGGCAATAGCTTGCTTAATCTCCACAACGGCCCCCACAACGCTAAGGATGCCTGGCCTCCACCTTGGGGGTGCCCAGGAGTGGACACCTCACAGGGAAAGCCAGGATGGGTTCCACAGCGGTATTCGTACAAGCGCCTTGAAACCCTTGCGGGTGAGTAGTGCGCTATACAAGTATCAATTTACATTTACATAGTTCAAGGTAGGCACACGTGTGCATGTAAACCTGCACAGGGAATAGGTATCCATAGTAACAAACAGCAAGGCAGTGGCCAGTCCATAGTTCAAAGTAGGCACATATGTGCATGAGAACCTACACAGGGAATAGGCATCCATAGTGATAAACAGCAAGGTCATTGGCCAGTACAATGTAGAATAAAGTACACGTGTGCTTGAGAAACTGCACGGGGAATGGGCATCCAAAGTGATGAACAGCAAGGCCATTGACCAGTAAAAAGTGGAATAACGTACATGTGTGCTCGAGGAACTGCACAGGAAATGGGCATCCAAAGTGAAAAACAGAAAGGCTATTGGCCAGTACAAAGTGCAAAGTAGGTACATGAGAACCTGCACAGGGAATGTGCATCCATAGTAAGAAACAGCAAGGCCAGCGGCCAGTCCATAGTTCAAAGTAGGCACATGTGTGCATGAGAACCTGCACAGGGGGTGGGTATCCATAGTTACAAACAGCAAGGCAGGGGCCAGTCCATAGTTCAAAGTAGGCACATGTGTGCATGAGAACCTGCACAGGGAATGGGCATCCATAGTAACAAACAGCAAGGCCAATGGCCAGTCCATAGTTCAAAGTAGGCACATGTGTGCATGAGAACCTGCACAGGGAATGGGCATCCATAGTAACAAACAGCAAGGCCAATGGCCAGTCCATAGTTCAAAGTAGGCACATGTGTGCATGAGAACCTGCACAGGGAATGGGCAAACAAAGTGAAATACAGCAAGGCCAGTGGCCAGTCCATAGTTCAAAGTAGGCACATGTGTGAATGAGAACCTGCACAGAGAATGGGCATCTATAGTAACAAACAGCAAGGCCAGTGGCCAGTCCATAGTTCAAAGTAGGCACATGTGTGCATGAGAACCTGTGCAGGGACTGGTCATCCATAGTAACAAACAGCAAAGCCAGTGGCCAGTCCATAGTTCAAAGTAGGCACATGTGTGCATGAGAACCTGCACAGGGAATGGGCGAACAAAGTGACAAACAGAAAGGCCAGTGGCCAGTCCATAGTTCAAAGTAGGCACATGTGTGCATGAGAACCTTCACAGGGTATGGGTGAACAAAGTGACAAACTGTAAGGCCAGTGGCCAGTCCATAGTTCAAGGTAGGCACATGTGTGCATGAGAACCTGCACAGGGAATGGGTATCCATAGTAACAAGCAGCAAGGCAGTGGCCAGTCCATAGTAGGCACATGTGTGCATGAGAACCTACACAGGGAATGGGCATCCATCGTGACAAACAGGTAGGCCAGTGGCCAGTGCATAGTTCAAAGTAGGCACATGTGTGCATGAGAACCTGCACAGGCAAATGGTATCCATAGTAACAAACAGCAAGGCAGTGGCCAGTCCATAGTACAAAGTAGGCACATGTGTGCATGCGAACCTACACAGGGAATAGGCATCCATAGTGATAAACAGCAAGGTCATTGGCCAGTACAATGTAGAATAAAGTACACGTGTGCTTGAGAAACTGCACGGGGAATGGGCATCCAAAGTGATGAACAGCAAGGCCATTGACCAGTAAAAAGTGGAATAACGTACATGTGTGCTCGAGGAACTGCACAGGAAATGGGCATCCAAAGTGAAAAACAGAAAGGCTATTGGCCAGTACAAAGTGCAAAGTAGGTACATGAGAACCTGCACAGGGAATGTGCATCCATAGTAAGAAACAGCAAGGCCAGCGGCCAGTCCATAGTTCAAAGTAGGCACATGTGTGCATGAGAACCTGCACAGGGGGTGGGTATCCATAGTTACAAACAGCAAGGCAGGGGCCAGTCCATAGTTCAAAGTAGGCACATGTGTGCATGAGAACCTGCACAGGGAATGGGCATCCATAGTAACAAACAGCAAGGCCAATGGCCAGTCCATAGTTCAAAGTAGGCACATGTGTGCATGAGAACCTGCACAGGGAATGGGCATCCATAGTAACAAACAGCAAGGCCAATGGCCAGTCCATAGTTCAAAGTAGGCACATGTGTGCATGAGAACCTGCACAGGGAATGGGCAAACAAAGTGAAATACAGCAAGGCCAGTGGCCAGTCCATAGTTCAAAGTAGGCACATGTGTGAATGAGAACCTGCACAGAGAATGGGCATCTATAGTAACAAACAGCAAGGCCAGTGGCCAGTCCATAGTTCAAAGTAGGCACATGTGTGCATGAGAACCTGTGCAGGGACTGGTCATCCATAGTAACAAACAGCAAAGCCAGTGGCCAGTCCATAGTTCAAAGTAGGCACATGTGTGCATGAGAACCTGCACAGGGAATGGGCGAACAAAGTGACAAACAGAAAGGCCAGTGGCCAGTCCATAGTTCAAAGTAGGCACATGTGTGCATGAGAACCTTCACAGGGTATGGGTGAACAAAGTGACAAACTGTAAGGCCAGTGGCCAGTCCATAGTTCAAGGTAGGCACATGTGTGCATGAGAACCTGCACAGGGAATGGGTATCCATAGTAACAAGCAGCAAGGCAGTGGCCAGTCCATAGTAGGCACATGTGTGCATGAGAACCTACACAGGGAATGGGCATCCATCGTGACAAACAGGTAGGCCAGTGGCCAGTGCATAGTTCAAAGTAGGCACATGTGTGCATGAGAACCTGCACAGGCAAATGGTATCCATAGTAACAAACAGCAAGGCAGTGGCCAGTCCATAGTACAAAGTAGGCACATGTGTGCATGCGAACCTGCACAGGGACTGGTCATTCTTAGTAACAAACAGCAAAGCCAGTGGCCAGTCCATAGTTCAAAGTAGGCACAGATGTGCATAGTTCAATGCCTGCACAGGGAATGGGCGAACAATGTGACAAACAGCAAGGCCAGTGGCCAGTCCATAGTTCAAGGTAGACACATGTGTGCATGCGAACCTGCACAGGGACTCGTCATTCATAGTAACAAACAGCAAAGCCAGTGGCCAGTGCATAGTTCAAAGTAGGCACATGTGTGCATGAGAACCTGCACAGGGAATGGGAGAAACAAATGAGACAAACAGCAAGGCCAGTAGCCAGTCATAGTTCAAAGTAGGCACATGTGTGCATGAGAACCTGCACAGGGAATGGGCAAACAAAGTAACAAACAGCAAGGCCAGTGGCCAGTCCATAGTTCAAAGTAGGCACATGTGTGCATGAGAACCTACACAGGGAATGGGCATCCATAGTGACGGCCCTCGATTCTCTTATACCTCTGCGCTGGTCTAAATGTCATGCTAAGACCCGCAGTCCCTGGTATAATGAAAACCTTGCCGAGCTTAAAAGAACGTGCCGGCAAGCTGAGAGAGCCTGGAGGAAATCCTTTGATCCCATGTTAAAATCACTGTACTTTGCCCAGCTCAAAAACTATCATAGAGCCATCTGTCAAACTCGGGCAGCTTATTATGCTACTGAGTTCTCCAATAGTTCCAATCCCTCCAAGCTTATCTTCAAGGTACTTAAAGATCTGATGGGGAAACGGGCCACCTCGATAGAAATCTGCACGGATTCACACTGTGAGAGCCTGGCATCCTTCTTCGTGGAGAAGGTGCAGGCAATCTACCGAGGTTTTACATCTTCCGTCCCCGCGGAGGCTCCGAGTGCTGTGAAGACTTTGGTTGTGGAGACCTTGTCCTTCTTGCCGGCTATGTCTGTTGAGGTATTTGACACTCTAAGCCTCAAAATTAAATCTGGCTCTCCCTTAGATCCATTGAAGCCGGAGTTCTTCACTCTTCTCCCGCCGCTGTGTCGTGAGCCCATCCTGGATCTTATCAATCTTTCCCTTACTGAGGGCGTGGTTCCTCCATCCTGGAAGCAAGCTGTGGTCAGCCCTATTTTGAAGAAACCCAATCTTGACCCCTTGCTCCCGGAAAATTACCGGCCCATCTCCCTCCTGCCTTGGACCGCAAAGGTCACTGAGGCACACGTGAATACCATTCTGTCTACCCATCTCTCTCGTAATAACATTCTTGACGAGAGTCAAAATGGGTTCCGCACTCAACACAGCACTGAAACGGCCCTGCTCTTCATGACCGAGCACTTGCGGTCAGTGCTGGATGCGGGGCAGACAGCGGCGCTCCTGCTGTTAGACCTGAGCGCCGCATTTGACACGGTGTCTCATGACATTTTAGTGCGGCGTTTGGAGGAAGTGGGTATCGGCGGGAAAGCTCTTGAGTGGTTCCGCTCCTTCCTTTCGGACCGGTGTTTTAAAGTGGCCATTCCACCTGGCCAGTCCTCGTTCCACTCTCTCGATCTGGGAGTTCCCCAGGGCTCCGCTTTAAGTCCTACACTGTTCAATCTGTATGTGAAACCGCTGGCTGCTGTCGTCAGGGAATGTGGCCTTACCATGACATCGTACGCCGACGACACGCAGCTGGCGGTAACACTTAGCGGAGACCCTGAGGTGAATGCGCCCAGATTTCGAGCTGGACTTATAGCTGTGGCTAAGTGGATGCGTTGCAACTGCTTACAGCTTAACGCTAAAAAAACCGAGGTCCTGATTCTAGGGAGGCAGACGGAACTTTGGGGAGACCAGTGGTGGCCTCCCGAACTGGGGGTCTCTCCCACTCCAGCGGCCGAAGTTAAAAACCTGGGGGTGTGGCTGGATTCCCATCTTTCTTTTGCCAGCCATACGAAGAGGGTAGCAGCTACCTGTTTTGGTATCCTGCGGGGACTGAGGCCTGTCCTTAAGTTCTTCGACCCCCCCACGCGGCAACTGGTGGTTCAGGCCTCCATCTTGTCGCGATTGGACTACGGGAGCGCTTTGCTACTTGGAGTGAACCAGGCTGAGGCTTCTAGGCTTCAGATTGTGCAGAATGCTGCTGCACGTGCCATTGTGGGCCTTCCGAGGCGGTGCTCTGTTTCCACTGTTCTGACCTCCCTTCATTGGCTTCCGGTCAGACAGAGAATCAAATTTAAGGCTCTCTGTCTGACATTTAAGATTCTGAAGCTTTCCTCCCCTCCTGCCCTTGCGGGCCTTATTGCTCCGTATCTGCCCACACGTTCCCTCAGGTCTGAATCTCACCACCTGGCGATTAAGCCTAGGTTCAGACTGAGTAGGATGGGAGGGCGCTCCTTTCGCGTTCTGGCAGTTGACCTATGGAATTCTCTCCCTGTACACATCCGTGCCCTGGATAGTCTTATTCTTTTCAGGCGCGCTATTAAAACCCACCTGTTCGTTTCTGGCAATTGATCTCTTCTTTCCCCGGCTCTGATCTGTTGTGTTGTGGTATTTGGACAGGCGCCAGGACGCCCCTTCGCTGGGGCAGCTGTGCGCCGAATAAAAGTTATTAACATAACATAACATAACATAAACAGCAAGGTCATTGGCCAGTACAATGTAGAATAAAATACATGTGTGCTTGAGAAACTGCACCGGGAATGGGCATCCAACATGATGAACAGCAAGGCCATTGACCAGTACAAATGGAATAACTTACATGTGTGCTTGAGAAACTGCACAGGGAATGGGCATCCAAAGTGAAAACCAGAAAGGCTATTGCCCAGTACAAAGTGCAAAGTAGGTACATGAGAACCCGCACAGGGAATTTGCATCCATAGTAAGAAACAGCAAGGCCAGCGGCCAGTCCATAGTTCAAAGTAGGCACATGTGTGCATGAGAACCTGCACAGGGAATGGGCGAACAAAGTGACAAACAGCAAGGCCAGTGTCCAGTCCATAGTTCAAGGTAGGCACATGTGTGCATGAGAACCTGCACAGGGGATGGGTATCCATAGTTACAAACAGCAAGGCAGTGGCCACTCCATAGTTCAAAGTAGTACAAAAGGGGGTGGTGATGGACGGAGCATCTGAACCAATCAAACACTCACACCCAGTCAAAAGATCTGGGTTTAATCCATCACCGTTCTTTATCCCACTCTGCCACCCAGTTCAGACATGGCTATATGCAAATCAGTCTGACCCTGTGCCTCATGGGAATAGTCCAGCCCGAACTGCCAAGCCATGCCTTCCCTGGACCGGAAACAAGCTTCCGAGGACCGGTTTCTGGCATTGCAGCCTTCTTCAGCCCGGCTTGCTTGAATCCAGTGGCAAAGTGAGCAAGGGACTCACATCTGAGCATACCCTGCCACACTTATGGCGGTCAAAAGCGGTACAAAAGGGGGTGGTGATGGACGGAGCATCTGAACCAATCAAACACTCACACCCAATCAAAAGATCTGGGTTTAATCCATTACCGTTCTTTAGCCCACTCTGCCACCCCAGTTCAGACATGGCTATATGCAAATCAGTATGACCCTGTGCCTCATGGGAACAGTCCAGCCCGAACTGCCAAGCCATGCCTTCCCTGGACCGGAAACAAGCTTCCGAGGATCGGTTTCTGGCATTGCAGCCTTCTTCAGACCGGCTTGCTTGAATCCAGTGGCAAAGTGAGCAAGGGACTCACATCTGAGCATACCCTGCCACACTTATGGCGGTCAAAAGCGGTACAAAAGGGGGTGGTGATGGACGGAGCATCTGAACCAATCAAACACTCACACCCAGTCAAAAGATCTGGGTTTAATCCATCACCGTTCTTTAGCCCACTCTGCCACCCCAGTTCAGACATGGCTATATGCAAATCAGTCTGACCCTGTGCCTCATGTCACCCCGAGTGGGATGGGTATGCTCAGACGTGAGTCCCATGTCCTCCACACCACTGGAGTCAAGCTATCCAGGCTGATGAAGGCTGATAGCCAGAAACCGGTCCTTGGATGCTTGATTCGAGTCCAGGAAAGACATGGCTTGGCAGTTCGGGCTGGACTGTTCCCATGAGGCACAGGGTCAAGGCTGATTTGCATATGGCCATGTCTGACCTGGGGTGGTGTGGAGTGCAAAAAAATGATGGATTTAGGCCCAGATCTCTGTACTGGGGTGAATGTATGACATTGTTCTGCATTCTGTCCATCAATTGTTGTTTTTGCATTTGTCACCCCGAGTGGCATGGGTATGCTCAGACGTGAGTCCCATGCTCTCCACACCACTGGAGTCAAGCTATCCAGGCGGATGAAGGCTGATAGCCAGAAACCGGTCCTTGGATGCTTGCTTTCGGTCCAGGAAAGACATGGCTTGGGAGTTCGGGCTGGACTGTTCCCATGAGGCACAGGGTCAAGGCTGATTTGCATATGGCCATGTCTGACCTGGGGTGGTGTGGAGTGCAAAAAAACGATGGATTTAGGCCCAGATCTCTGCACTGGGGTGAATGTATGACATTGTTCTGCATTCTGTCAATCAATTGTTGTTTTTGCATTTGTCACCCCGAGTGGGATGGGTATGCTCAGACGTGAGTCCCATGCTCTCCACACCACTGGAGTCAAGCTATCCAGGCTGATGAAGGCTGATAGCCAGAAACCGGTCCTTGGATGCTTGATTCCGGTCCAGGAAAGACATGGCTTGGCAGTTCGGGCTGGACTGTTCCCATGAGGCACAGGGTCAAGGCTAATTTGCATATGGCCATGTCTGACCTGGGGTGGTGTGGAGTGCAAAAAAACGATGGATTTAGGCCCAGATCTCTGTACTGGGGTGAATGTATGACATTGTTCTGCATTCTGTCCATCAATTGTTGTTTTTGCATTTGTCACCCCGAGTGGGATGGGCATGCTCAGACGTGAGTCCCATGCTCTCCACACCACTGGAGTCAAGCTATCCAGGCTGATGAAGGCTGATAGCCAGAAACCGGTCCTTGGATGCTTGATTCCGGTCCAGGAAAGACATGGCTTGGCAGTTCGGGCTGGACTTTTCCCATGAGGCACAGGGTCAAGGTTGATTTGCATATGGCCATGTCTGACCTGGGGTGGTGTGGAGTGCAAAAAACGATGGATTTAGGCCCTGATCTCTGTACTGGGGTGAATGTATGACATTGTTCTGCATTCTGCCCATCAATTGTTGTTTTTGCATTTGTCACCCCGAGTGGGATGGGCATGCTCAGTCGTGAGTCCCATGCTCTCCACACCACTGGAGTCAAGCTATCCAGGCTGATGAAGGCTGATAGCCAGAAACCGGTCCTTGGATGCTTGATTCCGGTCCAGGAAAGACATGGCTTGGCAGTTCGGGCTGGACTGTTCCCATGAGGCACAGGGTCAAGGCTGATTTGCATATGGCCATGTCTGACCTGGGGTGGTGTGGAGTGCAAAAAAAATGATGGATTTAGGCCCAGCTCTCTGTACTGGGGTGAATGTATGACATTGTTCTGCATTCTGTCCATCAATTGTTGTTTTTGCATAGTTCTAAGTAGGCACATGTGTGCATGAGAACCTACACAGGGAATGGGCATCCATAGTGACAAACAGGAAGGCCAGTGGCCATTCCATAGTCCAAAGTAGGCACATGTGTGCATGAGAACCTGCACAGGGAATGGGCATCCATAGTAACAAACAGCAAGGTCAATGGCCAGTCCATAGTTCAAAGTAGGCACATGTGTGCATGAGAACCTGCACAAGAAATGGGCAAACAAAGTGAAAAACAGCAAGGCCAGTGGCCATTCCATAGTTCAAAGAAGGAACATGTGTGCATGAGAACCTGCACAGGGACTGGTCATCCATAGTAACAAACAGCAAAGCCAGTGGCCAGTCCATTGTTCAAAGTAGGCACATGTGTGCATGAGAACCTGCACAGGGAATGGGCATCCTAAGTGATAAACAGCAAGGTCATTGGCCAGTACAATGTAGAATAAAGTACATGTGTGCTTGAGAAACTGCACAGGGAATGGGCATCCAAAGTGATGAGCAGCAAGGCCATTGCCAGTGCAAAGTGGAATAAAGTACATATGTGCTTGAGAAACTGCACAGGGAATGTGCATCCAAAGTAAAAAAAACAGCAAGGCCATTGGCCAGTACAAAGTGCAAACTAGGTACATGAGAGCCTGCACAGGGAATGGACATCCATTGTAACAAACAGCAAGGCCAATGGCCAGTCCATAGTTCAAAGTAGGCACCTGTATGCATGAGAACCTGCATAGGGAATGGGCAAACAAAGGGACAAACAGCAAAGCCAGTGGCCAGTCCATAGTTCAAAGTAGGAACATTTGTGCGTGAGAACCTGCACAGGGAATGGGTGACACCGTACACTGCCATGGGAAGGAACACGGCCAGGGGGATAACAATGGGCAGTCCAGGCACCTCAGTGGGAGAGATAGGACTGGGGGGACTTTGCCTCAGACTTGGCTGTCAGTCGGACTGGGAGGTGGCTGATTGTTGGGCCAGTTGTCGGACTGGTCCTGGGAGAGAGAGAGGACCGGCTGAGGTGGAGCCATCAGTGGCTTTGGGAGTCGGAGGGCTGCTTGGACCAGGTGGTGTGGTGGCACACGGAGGCGGAGACATGCTGCCCTGAGACACAGTGTGGGAGTGTGAATGTGGAGGGCTGCCTTTCCACTTCTTGGGGATACGCTAGGGAATAATTGTCTTGGGCGGAGTGGGAAGTGGAGTTGGCACAACAGAGTCACTCTCCACCACAGGTGCATCAGATGCAGGTAATGGCCCTGCCTTTGGGGATCTGCTGGTTCGGGCAGTACGCTTGGCCTAGCCTTGCCTTTTCCCCTCCATCCCCTGTTGATCAGGTGAACCCCCTACAGTGCCCTCCTTTCCTAGCTTCACAGGGCTGTGGGTGGGTGTTGAGGTTGTGGGTGAATCTGCCTTAGAGGTCTTTTTCTGTGAACTCTTAGCAAGCACCATCTTCACAGCAGGCAGGGCAACTGTCTTGCTGTTTTTGGGAGACGCTTTTGGGACGGGAGTGTCTTTGATGGGGTTGATTTTGAGACATGTGAGCCTGAGGCCTGCTTCTTGGTTTGATGCCTCTGAGTGTCACCTGAAAGGGCTTTTGCCTTTATGCTCCTGTGTCACGTTAGTTTGTTTGGGGGACGGTGTCTGCGCTCTGGCCCGCTTGGGGTGCTGCTGTTGTGTGCTGCGTGTGGTGTGCTTGAAGCCTGTGGGCTGTGGTGTGTGGTCACTTTCGTCAGCTGTAGACACTGGCAGGGGGGTTGCCAAAGGGAATGGAGCTGGACTCTGAGTCTGTGACAGCTGAATGGCTGCTGTCACTGTTGAGGACAAAGACTGGACAGCCATGTGTAGCCCACCCACATCTGAATGAATGCCCTCCATGAAGGCAACTACCTGTGCCAACTTCTTGTCATTGTATTGGAAGACATTCAGGAGAGTTGTCTGACCCATACACAGCTGTCGCAAAAGGTCCACCACCTCAACACTGATGGCTGAATTCAAATACATTTAATAATTCAAACGTCACTGCAAAAACAGATGATTTCTCGTGATTTAATTTACACCAAAGAGCCTAAATGAATCAAAACAAGAATATGTGATTCATCCACATTAATACACATTAGTGCCCAGAAAAATGGGGAAGGGGGTGTGGGGTTGTGAGTGCTCAAGGAGAATTGAGTGATGGTGTAAAGGAACGGAAATGTAATGTGGTTCAAATACATCCAAGTTTTTTAGATTCAATCCGGCCTTTTACTTGGCAAAACAATATAGTAACAAAACATAACATTATAGGCACATATAAACATGTCTCTGTTGCCTATATTTGATATAAATAGCAATATGTCAAGGTTTCAACCCCTCTAATCATAATGGTAGCTTCATCCTTATTGGGGGTCTTATTCAGGACTCAAGAAAATGGTGAATGAGGGGAAATGGAGTACCGAGAAATAAATAGGCTAAAATTAGGTGACGTCAATAGTAAAGCAATGCTATATCAAAAGGTAGTAGTAGTACAAAGCTTTATTTCGATATAGATGTATCTTAAAAGCACATAGCAATAAAATACAATTCATATTATTTATAAAAACACTTAATAAATATTTAAAAAGACTAGATAAAACAGTATTAAACCATTTACAGCTTTGAATTTGTATAAGAGATAAAGAAAAAAACAGGAGGTTACATAAAAAGAAATTCATCACATAGCTTTAAGTCTGATCACCCATGCCCAGCTAAGAAATGTGGCTACCCCACACGCCAATACTGTATTAGGGTTAGATTGTAGAATTCTTAACGCTGGGGCATAGCCTCTGATCTCAAGTAGGCGACAGACAGGCTTTAGCCATTTGGATCTGGGCTTTTTGTAGGCACTGCAAACAAAGAAGACATGTGGAATGGATTCAAGCTCAGTGCTGCAGTGCGGACAGGTGGCAGGCGTTTGGTAGGGGGGTTTCCATTTTGAGGTGCGTACACAGACTGGCAGGGTTCCCATTCTGAACTGAACATATAAAACCCTATCTTTGGGTTTTCTAATAAAGTCCATATAGGGTTCAAGCAAGGGTACGGTCTTATGAAGTCGAAACTCATCAGTAAATCTACCCAAGTTATCCGCTCTAGATTCTTGGGCGTCAACCCACAGCCAGTAAGCCCGCTTGACGTCCAGTTTAGATATTGAAGCACCAGACTCCCACACTACCCATAATCCAATGGCCGTAAGGAGTTCCTTCATTTTAGAGAGCCAGGCAATTTTGTGAGACCCTCGCAAGTTCATAACTTCTTTAAGGCCGTCTGCGTAGCACTCTAGCTCTGGTGTGCCCCACAGGCGGGCCCAATAAAGAAGCGGGCGCAGAATTATGAGATCTTTAACCGAGCTGCGTCCAAGATCATAATGAATGGGCTTGCTAGGGGTACTCTTGGGGATAGACAAAAGCTCCTTGTAGAATTTGTTTTCGGCCATTACGAGGGAGTCGACATTATTAAAACCCCAGAGCTCTGCCCCATACAGTGCACTGCCTACTGCTTTAGCAGAATAGATATCTAAGGCAGGAGCTATGGGTCTTGATATTGAGGATCTATGCTCCCTGCTTATTACGCCCACAGACCGTTTATGGTTTAAAGCCATTTTTTCAATGTGTGGGGTCCACTTGAGTTGGTCGGATATCCTAATCCCAAGATAGTCAAACATTTTAACTCGCTCTAATGGCTCTTCGTTAAGGGTGAGCGTACGACTGGCTTTCCTACTGGGATTATAATAAAGGAGCTTGGTTTTAGAAGTGTTAATAACCAAGCCCCTTGAATTACAAAAGGAACAAAACCGATCCAGCAATTTTTGGAGCCCCATGGGCGTTTGGGAGACTAGTAGCGTGTCGTCGGCGAAGAGCATAGCGGGAACTTTCACACCAGCCAAGCTAGGGGCGTTAGCATCAATGTCAGATAAAAAAGAGACCACCCCATTGACAAATAAGGAAAAGAGGGTCGGCGCCAAAACACATCCTTGGCAGACACCTCGATTCACTGGGATTTTATCAGTTATCTGCTCCTTCGTGCCCCACCGAATGCGTGCGTATGTTCCATCATGCATGCGGGCCAACAGGTGCAGAATGGGCAGAGGAAACCCCATCTCTTGAAGAACCGCCCACAGACGCCCCCGGGGGACCTGGTCGAACGCAGTCTTCAGATCGATAAAAGCCAAGTACAAACCACCCTTACTGATCGAGACTGTCTTCCAATGAAGTAGTAACAACCTGAAGGCCTGATCTACAGTGCTAGTACAGGCCCTGAAACCCGCCTGGAAGGGGGAGATAATGTTATTCTCCTCTGCCCAAGAGAGGATTCTTTCAAGAAGGACTCTGCCAACCACCTTCTGACCAGCATCGATCAAGCTGATCGGACGATAGTTGGCAGGGTCACCCCTTGGCCCCTTCTTGTAAATAGGGATTACTTCTGCCCCCCTCCATGAGTTTGGGACTGGAGCCCCAAGGAGGAGGGCATTAGTCAAGAGGGAGAAGAATGTGGCCCATTGTTTAGGGCTGGCGCGGAACAGATCGCCAGGGATGCCATCCTGGCCCGGTGCCTTGCCTTGGACTATTTTGCTAATCGCAGACTCTACCTCACTCTGCCCTATAGGATCGATAAATTGGGATAGATCATATTGGGGTAATGTGCATTCTGCCATCACTTCGATGTTCTCGGGATCCTCTACCCCTTCGTACAGTTTCCTAAAGTGGTCGAACCATTCCCTGTCCGTAATGTGGTTGGGAATTGGATCTGCGCCACCATCATCGTTTTTTCTTACTAGAGCCCAGAATTGTTCCCCGTTCCTGTTCTGACTAGCCAGTTTTAGCTCTTCCCAGTGGGAGTCATCCCAGGCCCTCTTAGCCACTGATATTGCACGCCTGTACACAGCTCGGGCTAAACGTACCTCAGTTGGATCTCGGGTTTTGATGGCACAGATCAATTTGGACTTAGCCCCTCTGCATTCATGGTTATACCACCTGGCTGCGGGGTTCCTATGCTTCAACTGGCTTGCTCCACATCCATCAAGGAAGAGAGCGGCCATCCTGTTAATTGTCTCATCGTAGACCTTGTTGGCCTGGACAGAACCGGGATCATCAGTGCAGAGTGCAAAAAGCTTCTCGGTCTGATCTCTTACAATTTCCCCCAGGGCATTTGTCTTCTGCTCATTAATGGTAAATGTATGCCATTTGATGAACCTTTTGCAATTCGAGGGTACTAATTCTCGAGTCGCCATTGTTAGTCTGTTGCTGGACAGGGGGTTTCCCACGGTTATCAAGTTGCACAGGCTAAGGGATAGAGGGTTATGGTCACTATGGATAGATGGAATAACTGCCATATCTGACACATATCTCCACAGTCTCTTGTCAGCCAGAATATAGTCAATTCTACTGGGGCAGCTAACCCTATTGTAGGTGCATGCACCAGAGAAGTCAGACGGTGTGCGCCCATTCACTGCTTCCAGAGCGTGCTCCAACACCAAGGCATTCATTTGGATAATAACTGGTGTCCACTTTTTAATCGGCACAGTTGTCAAGTGCGGTATTCCCCATCTCGCATACTCCTCCAGTAAACCTACCGCGCTGTCGGCAGCCAGCGGTTCAAAAGTGCAATTGAAGTCGCCAGCTATTAACGGCAAAGTATCTGGGGAGCAGTTACAAAGTAAGTCCGCAAGTAGGGCAATGGTAGGGGATTTACCACCCCCTGGAATGCCTCTAGCATAGATGTTAAAAACTTCCAGGGTCACTGGGGCTTGGGGGACCCGGATCGATAACCTCATCATGTCTTGGGAGATTTTGGGAGAGTAGGAAATCTTACAGTTTAACGAAATTTTGACCCAGACAAGCAAGCCGCCAGACGGACGACCCTGTCTAGAGGATGTAGCTGGGACATGGAAGGTTGAATAACCAGGCTTGTACACTGGTTCCAAACACCATGTTTCTTGGAAGATACACAGGTCATACCTGTCAATTAGTTCATTCCAATCGGGGAGAGCTATTTTATTCCCAAGACCTGCGACATTCCAAGAAACAACGCTCAAAACTCTACTCTTGCCATTGGTATATAATGTGACAGGTTCAATCCCATGGCCATCGGTGGAAGTCGGGATGCTGGGGTTAGCAGAAACTATAAGCTCCTCAAGTCCAGAATTACCAGTATTCAACGGGGTAAAATGGACCACCTCAGTTCTTCGCTCGCGTGAGGTATGGTTGGTACCTTGGGCCTTATGGTTATCATCCCTAGTTACCAGGGAAGGAGGCGCTGGCAGTGGGTTGCCACGGTCTGCATTTAACCTCTGTGGACTACTGGTTTTGTTTTCTATAGTCTTAATGAAAACTAAAGAGGGCCGGGAGAATCCGGGAGATTCCATGAGTCAATCGACAGCCTCCAATGCGCTGTACCGATTGTAGCAAGGGATGGGGGGTTGAGTAAACTGGGGGCCATACCATTCATCGCTACGCTGACTACCGCCGTGGTTAAGCCACCCTCCTTTACGCTGTACCAGATTCCATCCCTCTACTCCCCCAACACCTGGGACGAGACAGTTCAAGTCCCTACGCACCTCATGCCTCCTCCCTCCCCAGGAATGGTTGGTATCCCTCAACCAACTCCAACCATTATCCAGCTGCTCCCCAGGCATGTAAAAATAGGACAAAGGTCTAGCCACAATCACAGTGCCGTTGGTTCCAGGTTTCCCCATGCAAATATACTCCACAATACGTGGATTCTCAAAAGTCACTACTACACAATCCCCCTGCAAAACTTTCCTATTGGGGCCCACCCAGGGGGCTCTCTCAACCATCAAGATGTTGCTACGGGTGTTAGGTGGTAATGGATGAATGTTAGCTAGCCAATGGCATACCTTGTTTTTGTGCGCCTGGAAGGGTTCAGTAAATGTCGGGGCCAGCTCCGGTACCCCTGTAAGAATGATTACATAGCGACAGGCGTCAGGTGGTAAATTGATATTTCGACGCTTCTGGCTCTTACCAGGGAGGGTTGAGTCCGATTTTGGAGGGGGGGGGCAGCGTGACCATTCAACTTAGTTTGGTTAGTGGGCTCAGCTAATGCGTGGGGCTGAACACCCCCTTTCTTGGACTCGGGATTGGGGCATGTCGGCAGTGGAGTCTTAGGTGTATTGTTATTTACTACTGCTGGTCGTTTCTTAGCTTGTTGGGGGCTACTGGCTGGGGCAATTGTATGGGTTGCCCTATTGGCACGGTGTGTTGCCTGGGGTCCTAGGTCCTTGTATAGATCCTGGAGCAGTTTTTCAATTCCCTGAAGGCTAGCTTCTAAAGGAGCAAGTAGGACTTTAATAATATTAGTCAGGGCGTGGGCTAAGGTCTCATCCCCACCAACTGTGCCTCCTAATCTGTGGGCTCCCGACCTGTCAACTATAGGGCTATCTTCAAGGATAGAAGCCATGGTGCTATCTAGGATGGTGTCGTCGAGTATACTCAATGGTAATCGTAAGGGCTCGGGTCGGGTCTCTTCTATCCCAGTGTTACTCCTAGTGTTACTCCCATTGGATGTTCTGTTGGGTTCCCTCTCCACTTCTATGCTGTTTCCCTCTCTAGTAGGAATGTCAGTACTTCCGAATGTTATTCCACTGGTGTTTATAGTGTTGGGGATGATCGTTTTGGGCAGTCTATATTTAGGGATAGCCCCCTCCCGCTTCCCCCTCTTTCGAATAGCGGAATTATCATTTTGGTGGCCATCCAAAGTGGATGTAGGACTTGGAACAGATTGGGTTTGGGACAGAGACTGGGCGTCAGGAGGAGTAGGGTCCATTGCTAGTGCTGACTGGCTACAGGTGACATTATGGAGCTCAGCGTGGATCAGTGCAGAGTTAGTAATACTTAGGGAGGTGTTGGGAGTACGCACAGAACCAATATGGCCCAAGGATGACCTTTTTGCTGCTGCTAGTTCTTGGGAAACCCTTCTTGCCATCAAAACGATTCCTTGGTCTATTAAAGAGTTAGTGCGGACGATAAAATCGTCCAGAGTTCCAGTAAGTTTTCTTCTAGCGCCCGCAGCTGCCATACTTCTAGTTTCCCGGCATTCCATGGGCTGTACCAAATACTGAAAGCTATAAAGCAAAGAACTGGCAAAGAAGGGTTCCGCTTTCTAAGACCCTACAGCATTAGTGTTAGACACCAATAGGGGACCATGCAAGAGCCACCATAGGGCGTAAGGGTAACCAGTGGGTGCTTACAGGTGTGATGAATTGCCGTCGCTGTTCAGCCAAGGGCTATGGCCCAGTCCAGTCTCTTCAGGCCTCTGAGGGCACAGAGGGCCCGCCCTTTGCCCGGGCTTCGCCCGCGCGCGGCCCGCGACGCGGGTAGTGACGCTCTGCTTTAAGCGCCACCTGGCGCAATTTCCCGGCAGACGGCTTCCTGCCGCTATGTCCTCTGGGAATTGTGGTCCTCTGCGACTCTAGCTCTCCCCCACACTGCGGCCGCACTGGTGTTCCTGGGGTGCGACGGCGGGAGGAGAGCGAGCGCGGCTGGCAGGTCGGCGATGCCGGCAAAGTAGACAGTGGGCACAAGTTCGGTAAGCTCCCAAGTGAAAATGTAGAAAAGGTAGTCAAGGGTAATTACCATTAGATGAGAGCACAGGCTGTATTATCAAGATGAGGGCCCGTAAGCTCCTAAATGAAAACAAAAAATCAGAGCAGGAGAACAAAGGTCAAAATGTGACCCATTGAAATACAGTTTCAAAGAATGTGTAATTCCAGTGAAACTCACTTGGACAAACAGAGAAATTCCAGTTAGTCCAAGTGATGGGTGCCACGAGTACACCTAGGACCTAGGTATCCGGACTGGGTTGATTAGTAACCTAGAGAGACAGAGGCCACAATTGCTTCAGACTGCATCAGAACACACAAACTTTTCAGAAAATGTCAAACAATGGGGACATTAAATTCGTGAGACATGTGCAATGACTCATATGGATATGCATGACATATATGGAAAAAGGGGTGCTTAAAAAATGATCATACCTAAACAGACATATCAAAAAGAAGGTTTAGAACATGCTCAATTGAAATGTATAAATTGCAGTACTACCTCATCAAACGATTCCATTTAGACAGACCAACTATTAAATTCCACCTGTAAACTAAATGCGCCACTATCCTAGTGCCCAATGGTGTAAAATAATGGGGCCTAAGCGCAAAACGAAAAATGTGATGCCCGAAGTACAGACTACCTTATTAGAGAGTCAGCCAGCATAAAAACCGATTCTCGAAATGCACAACTCGGGTCATCAAATACGTTGTGACTTCCATAAATGTCTGAAATACATCCATTGAGGTAAGGCCCTTTACAGTGAAATTAACCAGCATTTTGTGAAAGAGAATTGAAAAACGAACCTACAGACGGGCAAGCAAAACCAATTTAATCAAACCATTAAATGCCACCTGTAGACTGAATGCGCATCCATCCTAGTACCCCAATGGTCTAAAATAACAGGGCCTAAGCGCAAAATGAACACTGTGAAGCCCGTCAGCCAGCATTAAAAAGCCGATGATCAAAATAAATCAACCACGTTGTAAGTAACATAAATGTCTGAAATACATCTGGTGAGGTAAGGACCTTATCAGTGAACATAGCCAGCATTTGTGAAAGAGAATTGAAAAATGAACCCACGGATGGGTCACCCAAACCAATTTAAACGGATTAAGCCATTATTGCTACATAAACAAATTCCAGAGATAATATGGCCTGGAACCAAGCTCACTATCACAAGAACAAAACAAACTCCCCATATGCTTAAGGAATCCAGGGGCAGAGGAGGTTACTCACTGCCGGCGGCTCCGGTCTCAATCAAAAAACCAGGCGGACCCAATGGTGGTGTTTAATTCACGTGAAAGGAGAACGAGTGCACATCGGTTGCGCTGCTCTACAGACGAAGGATGCTTACTAAAGCATCAAATGACTGGAAAAGGTTAAAAAAAAAGGCCCTAGTAGTAAGACGGTCTATTTGGGAAGAATAGATGTGTTAAAATTTGGTTGTTTAAAGAGAAAAAATATATATTCAGATCAAAAACCTCCTAACGGGCGTGTAAGCTTGGAGACAAATATATGAAAAAGCCTTATTGGTATACTGAGTCACATGTGTATTTACAGGAGTAACTATTGTAAAAGGAGAAGGGGAAGGGGGGCGGAGAGTTCCTTTACACGATCACTCAATTCTCCTTGAGCACTCACAAAATCCCCTTCCCCTTTTTTCTGAGCACCAATGTGTATTAATGTGGAGTAATCACTTATTCTTATGTTTTGATTAATTTTGACTCTGTGATGTAAATTAAATCACAACAAATCGTATGTTTTTGTAGTGACGTTTGAATTATTTTATGTATTTGAATTTGGTTCTACGTACGTGAATTTGAAATCAGTTTTCCACTGTGACCGTTTATTTATGTACCATTGTTCACCAGGGTCCAGTGGTCCTACGGGTTACCCCATTTATAAGACTCAACACTGAGGGCAGCAGGAGAGACAGGGGCAGGGGCAGCGGTGCCTGGGGGGAAGGACACTTTTCCCTTCTTACTGGTGCGAGCTTGTGCAGCACTAGTGGAAGTAGCTGGGAGGGTGGGTACTGGACGATGTGTGGTGGAAGAGGAGGCAGATTTCCCACTTCCTGTGCCCGCCAACATCGAGGAGTCACTGCTGGCGTCAGATGATGAAGAGGTTGGTGTTTCTGGACATGATTCCTCAAGGACACTCCTGTCTACCTCTGAGGCGCTGGTCACATTAGTGTCAGTGAGCTCAAGTGTAGCAGTCGTGCAAGATGCCTCACCACTGGTGTCTGTCCCCTGTCCCTCTGTGCCCTCGGCAGATGCTGCACGAGACTTCGACGTAGGTTCAGTTTAGTGCCATATACACAAGCATCATATGCAAGCAAAGCACTAAACAAGATGATGATTCCCTCAAGAAGCTCACCACCCTGTGCAGTCACATTGTACAACCTTAATTCAAAACTCAAAAGATGCATGGTAACAAGCACACTTGGCATTATTTACCCATGTGATGTCCACACAACCAAATAGCTTGCCCGTGCCTCCGTGTAACCTGACATGGACATCCCTGTGAGCATACCTAGGTCCCTGTGGGTGAAAAAGATGTACATCCTAACATGTTGTCACAGTCACATATGGAGTCAACATAAGGGGACAACACAGATACAGACTCCGAAATGTCATTTAGCAATGGCCATGAGCTCCTGCCATCCACCATGTCACGCATTGGTGCACAACTACAGTTGCACATTGGTGTCCAATGTGTAGTTCTCACAATTTCGAGCTCAGGCACTGAACACATTGATGATAGAACACTCAGATGAGGCACACTGCAGTTCACTGCCATGGGATATCCCTGACTCCCCTAATGCAGCCGATGCCATAAGGCCACATCTCAGAATGCAACGTCAAGGGCCATTACATCAAAGACATGAGAAAGTACATGTAGCGAAAATGCATGACAGCTGCACCCAACAGAGAGGCCACTTATAAGCCATTGCATCACACTAATAACATCACAGAGCTCAGCACAGGCTCAGGGTTGGAACACATGCAGTCACTCACAATCAAAGTCACCCTTCCCAGAATACTCACCCACAGATTGCTGCTGATGGGCCCTCAAACGTTCATCCAGCTCTGGTGTGTCACAGCCAAGATGTGGGCCGTTAGTGGTGTAATGCTTCTGCGTGCCAACCTGCCAGTCCGAGGAAGCAGCCTCAGCATCATCTCTGCCACGTTTTTGCTCAGCCGGCAGATGTCATCCCTTGTGAAAGTGTGTGTGCCGTCGGTTAGAGACACCCAGAGCCTGCACCTTGCGTGCAGTGGCCCTCCATACGGCCTTACGCTAGTGGACTTTGAGCTGTAGGCATTGGAGACAAGGAGAGCAAATGTCAGTGACACAGGGTTATGCACTACTGTGTCTCAGTACAGGAGCATGCACATACTCAGCACAGCTATCCAGATATGTTTAGCAGAGACATTACAGCATGACATGTAGTACATCAGCATGAGATAATCATACCTAGATGCATGCAGGTATGAGGATGGGCACAGTACCTGGCCATCTCATACGCATGCAGAATGCCAGCACAAAAAGCAAGGTGAAGATGGACCACATCTGCAATGCAGTATGTGAGGGAGCAAGACATACATTGCATTGCAAATGATGTTTTGGGGCAGACTCACTGCACATCCCTCAAAGTCCTTGGCCTGTTAATGGCTACCTGTGTCATGGAGGTCACATATAGGGACATGTTCTTGCAATCTCACACCTTCATCGAAGGTCTGTCTTGTGCAATACACAGGTGTAAGATAGCTCATTGACGAATATGGTAACAGACAACCCATATGACTCATTCTGTCCATTCAGTGATGGGTCCCTGACAAATGATACAGTAACTGTGCAGGCCAGTGGGGCTCACACTGCGGTCTAACGTGGGGCTTCAAATCTGTCACATGCACGTAAAACATGAGAGGGGAAAATGTACCTACACATGCAAGTCAGTACACATTATGAAGAAAATGGAAGGGGGCTGTTTCAAAAGTACACCAATCTGCTCTGTCGTAGGTGATTTTCCAACAAGAGTGTCCCCCTCGGGCATTTCACTCTTGTGCATAATGCTGACATATCCATGGAGGCAATATGAAGTCAAACACACTTCCATCAGTACCCTCTGGATGGAAAGTCTTTGTAATGTCACAGATGAGCCTGTGAAGAACCTCATGGACCCAAACATCCATTAACACAGGTAATTTCTGTCCAGACTCCCACTTACCAAACTTGCAGTGTAACTGTATGGCTGCAAAAACACTGCATGTCCCAAATAGGCTGCAGACCCCTTTCCCCTGAAGTCAGCATGCTAGGCAGTGTATCACACAAACCCTCACTCTCAGGCACATACTGCAGCAGATCAACTTAACTTCATTCGGGCACTCCCTGCACTCCCCTACTTTCACTCTGAAACACTTACCATGACATCAGGAGCACCATATAGCCTCCCATACTGTGAGAGCACCTCGACCACCAGGACCTCCAGCACCTCTGTGGTGAAGGGACAGGCCCTTATGTTCTCAGTCATTGCCATCATTGGGTCCATGAGACAGTAACAGCAGCAGTTGGTGGTGAAGGGTGTCAGTCAGCAGTGTCTGGAAGCAGTGGAAATGTGTAGCTCTCTCCCACATATATATAGCCCCCCTGGGGTTGTTTCAGTGGTACTAAGCTGCTGTGATTGGTGTTCCAGGTCAGCTTTTTTCAAATGCATCCAATGACAGCACGCCTACCGCAATTTTCAAAATTGCATTTGGCTACCGCAATTGCGGTTCCAATTGGCTGTAAGGGCATGGGTGGTGACACACCACAGGGGCCAGGCAGTTGCTACCGCGATTGCGCATCTTACAATTGCATGCAATTACGGGCCCCTCGGTAGCAGAGCACGTCTACAGCGATTTTCAAAATTGCCTTTGGCTACCTTGATTGTGGTTCCCATTGGCAGTAAGGGCATTGGCATTGGCGGTGACACACCGCAGGAGCCAGGCAGTTGCTACCACTATCGTGCATCTTACGATTTCATCCAATGACCAGCGCCGCAGTAGCGGATCACCCTTACCACGATTTTTAAAATTGCATTTGGCTACTGCGATTGTGGTTCGCATTGGCTGTAAGGGCAATGGCATTGGCGGTGACACACCGCAGGGGGCAGGCGGTTGCTACCATGATTTGGCCACCTGATATTGGTGTCCATGTCCGTGATAGTGGTGGCAGAGCACATAAACCGCCATTTTACAATGTGTATATCACTACCGCGATTGCGGTGGGCATTGGTGGTGGCACACCGCAGGGGCCAGGCCATCACTACCGTGATTTGGCTGCCTGATATTAGTGCCCATGGCCATGATAGTGGTGGTGGAACACACTAACCACCATCTTACAATGTGTATATCACTACGGCGATTGCAGTGGGCATTGGCGGTGGCACACCGCAGAGGCCAGGTGGTCGCTACCGTGATTTGGCCGCCTGATATTAGTGCACATGGCTGTGAAAGTGGTGGCAGTGCACGCTTATGCCACCTATGGACATATCCTGCTGTAGCAGTGTCCATGGCCAGTTCTCAGCATTGTACAGTAGACACATGAATCATGCCACCAGATAGTGCAGACCAGTGCTAGTGTACAATTTAGACCACCAATGACTACACATGGCATGTCAGTGCACAGGATTACATGCACAGGCATGTACTCACTCGCATGTCACTTATGAAATAGTTGTGCATGTACACAGATCTGTGTTGTGATGGACTCTCACATGTGTACACATTTCAATGTATGAAATGTCTGAATCTGTTTTGGGGAAAATCTCCATGTGAATACTGGACAAGTGTTTAACTAGTTTAGGTCAAGGTGTCCCTACATGAGAGTTGTGCTGTAAGCGGAAGTGTTTTTGCGAATCATTGTTGGCGCTGTCTCAGTCAACACGTAAGCTGTTGGACACATCACACAGGGGATTTAATTGACATGTGTGCCCTTTCATCTCACCTAGGAGGCGACCAAATGTGCATTGTCCATTCACAGTGCTGGCAGACATGGAGGATGAGGACATCATACGTAAATTCTGTCTGGATTGACCTACCCTTCAAGACCTACGTGTTCAGTTGGAGCCCCATCTGAGACCTCCTAGAACCTATCCGATTGCTTTGACACCAACGTGTAAGGTGATGGCAGCCCTGCATATCTTGGCTACTGGTTCATTCCAGTACACGGTGTCCACTGCAGGTGGAGTGTTGCAACCTATGTTCAGCATGGTGCTACGTGATGTCCTGTCCGCTATGATGACCTACAAGGGCAGATACATCCATTTCCCAGGGGGCATAAATTGGCGGCTGTGAAGGGTGATTCTTATGTCCTTGGCCACCTCCCTAATGTTGTTGGTGCCATTGACTGCACACATGTTGGACTGGTTCCACCAGAGACACGTGAGCATAGCTACAGGAAGAGGAAGCATTTCCATTCCAATTAATGTGCACGTGGTATGCTAGGCGGATATGATTATCTCCCATCCTGTGCCAAATTTCCAGGATCAGCCCATGACTCCTACATCCTGCGTAACAGCATCGTGCCACAGCTAATGACAAATCTGCATCCAGAGCGTGCGTGGATTGTGGGTGAGTACGCAGAGTGAAGTAGTGTGCTGTGTGTGTTACATGCTGTTCTCAGATACTGTTTATCCTACAAAATTGGTCTGTGTATCTCACACCTAGGTGACTGCATATCCCACCCGGCCTTGGTTGCTGAGCCTACTGAGTAATCCCACGACCCCGGGTGATGTCCGCTACAGTGATGCCCAAGGCAGGACCCGTTGTGTGGTGGAACGTACTTTTGGTCTACTTAAGTCACGATTTTGCTGCCTGGACAAGATTGGAGGTGCAATGATGTGCTCTCCCCAAAAGGTGTGTCAGATCATAGTTGCATGCTCCACAACCTGGTCTTGTGCAAGGAGATCTCCCTGCTCCTGGACGATGAAGAGCAGCCGAGGCCACCGCCTTCAAACCCACACATGTCCAGTGACAATGACAGTGGGGAGAAGGAAGGTGTCGACCTGTGTCAACAGCTCATCAACCGCTACTTTCCTTGAAGGTAAGGACTCATGGGTGGGGCAAGGGGACCTGGTGGGAGTTGTAGTGCTGGCCCCCCAGACACACACACCCCTTCCTGTGAAGATGGCTACCTACCTTAACTTTGATGAGGGAAATGTAATGTCTGCCACATGGTTGTGGGTGTTGGGAGTACTCCATCCTGCTGAGCTGTGGGACAGGGGGCCTGGTGGGAGTTGTAGTGCTGGATGCCTGTACACATGCAACCCAGGGAATGTTGCTAGCTACCTTTGGGGTGAATCAGAGTGAGAGAATGTTGGATCTGTGAGACATGTGTTGGGGAGTGTGTTGTGCGCATGAATGGAACAGGGTCTGGGAGGTGTAGCTTTGTAGTTGTGCAAGCCAGTACATAGCAGTGTGATGGTAGACATGTGTTTATACTTACCAGCCTCCACTCCCCCAGCTATTCTTGTGAGCCTCTCTGGATGTAATATGGCAAGCACCTTCTCCTCCCATGCAGTAAATGGTCTTGGTGGATTGGGAGGGCCACCGCCAGTCATCTGAGCCAGCTGATGGTTCTTGCTGTTCCTCTTTTTCATCTGCCTCTTGAGGTCATGCTACCGCTTCATTATCTCCTACTTGGAGCGCGGGGTGGTCCCTACTGAATTGGTTTTCTTGACTATCTTTTCCCACATTTGTGTTCTGGTGGCTAATGGTGTCTGTTGGTCCAGGTTACCAAACAATTGTGGTTCTACTCTGATTATCTCATCTACCATGACTGACAACTCATTGTCAGTGAATTTGGACATTTTCTTTTGTGCCATGGTGTGTGATGTGCAAATGGTTTGAGGTGCAGGTGTGAGGGTGGTGGGGTGATGTAAGTGGGGGTGTGTGTTGTTGTGCTGGTGAGATGTGTGGTGGTTTGCCTCTCCTTTGTGCTGTAGCGTTTAGTTCCTTCAGGGCTGGAGTATTGCAAAGGATTCTGGTCAGGGAAGGGGCTGGTTTTATACTCAGCTATGTGGGTGTGTCGAAATGGAGTATTGCTTTCAGGTGTGTTGTGTGGGTTGTACTGGGATTTATATTTTTTAGGTTGCTATGGGGGTGTGTCCTTGGGGTGTGTTGGCTGTTTTTGGGGGCTGAGCTAGTTTGATGTGTACACTTGGTGCCCTTGTTGTGTGTTTTTTTGTCGACCGCCATAATAGTTGCGGAGCAACCGCGGCGGTGGGTATGCAACAGCCCTTCCGCCTGCTCTCCCATTCATCACTGTTAGCGATCGCGGCGATTGGAAACAGCGGATCATTCCGCTGTCACCTTAATGGTATCCTAATTGTGCGTGCGGTCACTCGATTGGCCTTGTGGCGGGCTTGGGTTTTTCACTTGCTCCACCAGCTACCGGCGGTCTTTTGTGGCATTGTTCTGCCGCGGTCTGATTTTTCTGGCGGTTGATCCTAATCTGACCGCCGGTTTTGCTGTGGAACCGGTGGATGGTTCATTTCTGCAACCATTGAGGTCAGAATGGTTTTCCGAAAGCCATCCTAATAGACCCCAAAGTTTTCACTTTATTTCTCCACTTGGGGCCCGATTCCGATCTCGCTGGGAAAGCCCTTTGGCCAACTTGTGCCTGTAGAGCTTTCTGAGCGACTCGGGCTGCTGGGCTCAGAACGACCGAGTATGATGCAATTCAGTGCTGACAGACTCGGGTCGCTCTGAGCCCTATTGGGGGGAATGGGAGCCTGTTGAAGATCCTATTGATGAAAGGCATGTCTCGGAAAAGGGCGCCCCCTGTCGCGGGGTCACCTAGGTTCACACCGCACCATACATGCATGTGTCCCCTCCACTGGCTGAGTTGTAGGGCCTTGGGTGAAGGGGGGTCAGCCACGGATCCCGAAAGCCCGCTTCCCAGAGCATTTTCGAGTCAGAGGCTCTGACTTGCTCCGGCTGCTCGAAATGCGCATGGCAATCGCTCTGTCCGAAATCATATGCATTGCCCTGTACGTGTCGGCCATTTTGGAGTCGCTCGGAAGGCATCGCTGACGGTTATGACTCAGTCGTAGTGCAAGGCTTCAAGCGCATCTTACTTGTTTGCTCGTACAGCTATACGAGACGGTCAGAAATCTGGTCTACAAATCGGACTTGCACTTGACGGATGCGATTGGTGGCCCTTCCGAGCGAGATTGGAATCGAGCCCTTAATGTGAGTAAAGTATACAAATACTATGATTGAGGAAGCACAAACAGTAATTATAGTCTGTGAAAAGTATGTGGCACAGTCTGTTACAATCTCATCAATTCATGAAAATCTGAAAGTAGACCCAGAAAGTTTACATTTGTTTACAGGTGCATTGCTTTAACCTCTTATGGTTTGTGTGATGGTTACTGTAGCTGAGATAGGAGAATATAATCTAAAACTAAAATTGCTCTACTCTGCCTCAAAACCAGAGATATGAGAAATCTCATATTCAAACAGAGCAGATGGCCACAGGGTTAAAGTTTGGTAAGTGTGCATTGTAGAAAGTTAGCATGGTTCAGAGTTGGGTGTTGGGCATCTGTGACAAATTGCATTCAAAGATATCTATAATTCCCTCTTGTACATCCTGAGAAGGAAATTTCTGTTGCATCCGTGTGGTACCCTTCAGACAAATCCTTCCGAATATGTGCAAAAAAGTGGGCTTCTGCTATGGCTATTGAAGCGATGAGTTTTGGGTTTACAAAGTGAAAGGAACAGTTGATTTGCACTTTACTTCTCCAATCAATGTGAGTAAGATAAACTACTAAAATGTTTGAAGATGTATTAACAGTAGTTTAAATCTCTGAAAATTATCTTGCATAGTCTGTTACTATCTCATCAAATTATGCAACCTCAAATCTGAAAGTAGGCCCAAAAAGTATGCAAAACTACGTAATGTGTACACAGGTTTGCAAGCACTGTTGGTATTTGGGAGGCCAGAGGTTAAGGTGAAGAAGCTGGGTTGTAACATGAGGGGCATAGCCTCAAGATGTTTGCTACAAAGTGTAACTGTAGCCACAGCCCACCATCTGCGACTACCCAAGACTCAGCATATGGGACCTGGAACTGACATCTGTGCTGGTAGAGCAGCCCACTGGTGGCTGGGCCTGAACCACCACAACCACGAGGTTCACTCTGCTATGGCTTTGCTGATGACCAGGCTGCCCTTTGGGACTCGAGGAGGTGGGCCACGGTTAGCAGCTCTGCTGCATTGATCATGCTCCCGCCCTTTCTGGTGACTCCTGCACTAGTGCCTCTGCTAGGATCCAGCTTCCATGGAGCAAGTGGCGAGTGAAAAAAGCCCTGGTGGGGTTTGGCGCTGGGAGAAGGACCCTCCCCCTCCCTTATCTCAATGGGGCTGGGGTGTGCCGGGGTTAATCGTAGCTCCTGCTGCCAGCTCACTGGTGTGGCGAGAGGAGGAGTCTTGGTATCCGATGGTGGGGAAACAACTGCTGTAGAGGACTCGAGGTGAGGAGACTGGCCTGCTCCAGGGATCTTGTGGGGGTTTACAATGTCCACCCCCGATTTCTGCACTATTGTAGGGGTGGCAGAGTAGCAGGGCTGCAAGCAGACACCCCAGTTGGGATCCCGGAGCTCTTGGATGCTCTTCTGCTGGGTCTTGCATGATGTGTGGTGGTGTTAGGGCTGCCCACAAGTTGAGCCCACTTTCTGGTGTGGGACTGTTGCACAGGCTTTGAGGCTCCGCAGTGGTCCGGACTGCTGGCTGCCTCCTAAGCCGCTGCCCTGCTGCACACAATTGGACCTTGCCACACACTGATAAGGAGGGGCTGCTCTATTATGTAAATAAAACTTGCCACCTGGATTGATATCACACAGATTGGTGACCACAGGGATGAGACCCACACCAACACGGTGACTTCAGGTGCTCCAGAGCAATGTCTGTCTTGAAAGGCAAAAAGGACAGACGCATCAAAGACTTGGCGACTGGATGCACGCACTGACCAACAACTACGGACGACTGCCGAGGGATATTCAGACAGAATATTGAGTCTAAAATATAATGTTATATAAATATCATGGTTTTAATATTGTTATTTAAAAATATTGTGCTATGTAATATCGATGTCAAGAATATGAAATTTAGGTGTATTAAATATCGATGTAAAAAATATCGATGTTGAAAATGTTCTTAAAAATATCATTTTTCTATGTTATTTAGGTTTCTTTGTATAGTAACTTTTTTTCTTTTTCATTAATTCATATTTTTGTATTTATATTTTTTTTTTAGGAGCAGCATGTTGGGTTTACAGGGGATAAGGATGGGGAGTGTTTTAAAATATGTTAAATAAAATATAAAAACATGAAATAATTTTTAGGAGCAGGATGTTGGGTTTATCGAGGATAAGGGTGGGGAGTATTTTAAAATAGGTCAAATAAAATATATATAAAAAATTTTTTTAGGAACGAGATGTTGGGTTTATAGGGGATAAGGGTTGGGAGTGTTTTAAAATATTAGATTAAAAATTATATATATTTTAACAATTTTATAAAGTTTTTGGGGACTGGGATGTTGAGTTTATTGTGGGTAAAGGCGGAGTGTTTTTTTCTAAATTATATAAAAATGTCAATTTAAAAAATGTATATTTTTAATAAAAAAGTTAACAATTATGTAAGACATTGTTGGGGGAATTGGGATTTTGGGTTTGTAAGGGATAAGGGTGAGCATTTTCTTTTAGTCTAACAAATAATTTAGACATTGAAAAAAATATATTTATTTTTAAAACATTAAAACATTTTTAGAAAATTATTTTTGGAAGTGTGAATTTGAGTTTGTAGGGGATAAAGGTGGATAGTTATTTAAATATATATATATTTAAATATTTTAAATTAAAAAAATTGGAGAAAAGATTTTTATGAGTGGTATTTTGTGTTTATAGGGCCCGATTCTGATGCGGTTTGGAAAGCTTCCCAACCAAATGGGTTTGGGAATGGTTTCCAACCGAATCGGATCGGGAGAGTCCAACCGACCGAGTACAATGCATCCGGATGATTCAAGATACGATTTGGTTGGACTCCTATTGACTTTAATGGGACTCTTTGTTGCGAACAAATGCATAGGCTCCCATTAAAGAAAAGGGTGGCTGGGGAAAATTGGGCACCCTGTGGTGGCAACCCCTGGTGCCTGCCACACTGTGCATGGCTGGTAAGGGAAGATACATAGGTACCCCCACTGGCCTGATTCAGAGGCCCCAGGTGCAGGGGGACCCACTAGGGCCCCCAAAGTCGGATTTCAACTGCTGATTTGAGTTGGACGGAACGTTTTGGAAAGGCTGTCCAAATCCAGCATTGTACTCGGTCGTATGGAAACACAGCCGTAGAGATGTACATTCTGCTCCATACGGCTTGGTCATTCAAAATGCCGTCGGGCTTGGATTGGGATACTCCTAACGCCTAATTCGCATCATACTTGGTCGGTTGGAAACCTTTCCGAGTCGGTTGGAAAGACACATTCCCAATCCGATTTGGATGGAGCAAATGACGTTAGGAAGCCTTCTTAACGGCATCAGAATCAGGCCCATAGTGTTTAATGTTTGTGAGATTTATTTAAATGTGTTGGGATGTTTATTATTTATAAATGAAATTTGAAAATTAAAATTAAAATAAAAAAAAAAACAATTTAAAGGTTGAATACATTTTTATGTAGTTTGTAGTAGGAATAGTACATTATTTATTTTTATATTCCAGCACCTTTCCTGAGTTAATGTAGTTTGGAGTGGGAATAGTAAATTATATAATTATATATGTTTAGTGTCCAGCACCTTCCCTGAGTTATTGTATTTTGGAGTGGGAATAGTAAATTATAAATGTTTAGTATCCAGCACTTTCTCAGTGTTCATGTAATTTGGAGTGGGACTAGTAAATTATATATGTTTAGTGTCCAGCACCTTCTCTGAATTAATGTAGTTTGTGGGAATGGTAAATTATATACGTTTAGTGTCCAGAACCTTCCCTGTGTTAATGTAATTTGGAGTGGGAATAGTAAACTATATATGTTCGGTGTCCAGCACTTTCCCTGAGTTAATGTAGCTTGGAGTGGAAAAAGTAAATTATATATGTTTTTTGTCCAGCACCTTCCCACTAGTTAATGTAGTTTGAAGAGTGAATAGTATATCATACATGTTTTAAAAAATAATAATTTAAAACAAATATTACATTTTTCAAAAAAGCTTTTATTGCATGCATAATATATAAATAAAATATATATATTTGATTTTTCAATGTATTTTTATTTAGAGAATGAAGAAAAGAAATGTAGTACATCTTCTTTCATGTATAATATATTGTATGTATTTTTCAAAATAACATTGGGCCTCATTACAATGGCGGAAGAACCGCCACCGACAACCTGTCGGTGGGGGTCCCCCCGTCATCGTAATGTGATTTCCCCATCATAATATGATGGCCGGGCATGCGTGGGGGAAGCATGGCTGTTGGAAAGACGGGTGGATTAAATCTCAACGCCTGTCGAACCAAATGCACAGACCTAAATTGCGGCGGTGCCTACCAGGCACCACCGCAGGAATTATGAAATCACTTTCCTCCGGTAGTAATGCGGCGGTCAATCTTCTGCAAAACGCTTGTGGGAACAGATTTGGGGGCCCGTAGCAGGCTCCGTTCAATCCCAGATGCAAGGACATGTACCCTGGGGTGCAGCTATGGTGCCCCCTACATATTCCTGCACCATGTGGCAGGCACCCCATGGTACCTGCCACGTAGTGCAGGGATGTGTCTGCACCCTATATTTTGTATTGTGGCGGGGGCTGCTACCCGCATCCCTGCCACAATGCAAAATATAGGTGATGCGACAGCTGTGGTGGCGGTCCCATTGTAATTTGGATTGTGGAAAGGCAGCCTCAGAGACAGCTGGTCCCAAATCCGACACGACCGCAGATGGAGTAGAGTCCATCCGCCATTGTAACGAAGCCCATAATAATATTTTTATTAAGTTTTGTAATGCAACATATTTTGTAAATATTTTCTTATCGGTAATTCTATTTTTAAACAATAATTATTTAACATTTTTTATTTTCTATAATTAAAAAAATGGAAAGGCTATCCATTTTTAAGAAATATAACACAAATTAATTTGGTATCTTGCATATATATATTTATATATTTTTTTGTGACAGTTATACAATTTTGCAATTTTTTAAAATATATATTAAATAATTATATAAAGTTTATATTACTGTTTAATATATATTTTTTGGACATTTGTGTTTTATATATGCTTACACATTTTTTTATAATTTTGATATTAAATAATAAAAACAATTATATAATATTTTTTGATGTAGGTAAAGAATAAAAATTATAAAGTTAGGAAAATATTTTTAATTTTTTCCATCTTTTTATGAACAGTAAATCATATTTGTTCATAATAAAAAGTTCACGATTTGTTTTTTAATGTATTGTAATAAATGTTATTTATGTGGTAATATTTGTTACTAAGCAAAACCAAAGGTGGTGATGGACGGAGCGTTGACAATACAAGCACTCACCCCCAGTCAACTGATCTGGGTTTAATCGATCACCGTTCTTTAGCCCACTCTGCCACCCCAGTTCAGACATGGCCATATGCAAATCAGTCTGACCCTGTGCCTCATGGGAACAGTCCAGCCCTAACTGCCAAGCCATGCCTTCCCTGGACCGGAAACAAGCTTCCGAGGACCGGTTTCTGGCATTACAGCCGTCTTCAGCCCGGCTTGCTTGAATCCAGTGGCAAAGTGAGCAAGGGACTCACGTCTGAGCATACCCTGCCAACTTATGGCGAACAAAGCAAAACCAAAGGTGGTGATGGACGGAGCGTTGACAATACAAGCACTCACCCCCAGTCAACTGTTCTGGGTTTAATCCATCACCGTTCTTTAGCCCACTCTGCCACCCCAGTTCAGACATGGCCATATGCAAATCAGTCTGACCCTGTGCCTCATGGGAACAGTCCAGCCTGAACTGCCATGCCATGCCTTTCCTGGACCGGAAACAAGCTTCCGAGGACCGGTTTCTGGCATTACAGTCGTCTTCAGCCCGGCTTGCTTGAATCCAGTGGCAAAGTGAGCAAGGGACTCACGTCTGAGCATACCCTGCCAACTTATGGCGAAGAAAGCAAAACCAAAGGTGGTGATGGACGGAGCGTTGACAATACAAGCACTCACCCTCAGTCAACTGATCTGGGTTTAATCCATCACCGTTCTTTAGCCCACTCTGCCACCCCAGTTCAGACATGGCCATATGCAAATCAGTCTGACCCTGTGCCTCATGGGAACAGTTCAGCCCGAACTGCCACGCCATGCCTTCCCTGGACCGGAAACAAGCTTCCGAGGACCGGTTTTTGGCATTACAGCCGCCTTCAGCCCGGCTTGCTTGAATCCAGTGGCAAAGTGAGCAAGTGACTCACGTCTGAGCATACCCTGCCAACTTATGGCGAACAAAGCAAAACCAAAGGTGGTGATGGACGGAGCGTTGACAATACAATCACTCACCCCCAGTCAACTGATCTGGGTTTAATCCATCACCGTTCTTTAGGCCACTCTGCCACCCCAGTTCAGACATGGCCATATGCAAATCAGTCTGACCCTGTGCCTCATGGGAACAGTCCAGCCCGAACTGCCAAGCCATGCCTTCCCTGGACTGGAAACAAGCTTCCAAAGACCGGTTTCTGGCATTACAACCGTCTTCAGCCCGGCTTCCTTGAATCCAGTGGCAAAGTGAGCAAGGGACTCACGTCTGAGCATACCCTGCCAACTTATGGCGAACAAAGCAAAACCAAAGGTGGTGATGGACGGAGCGCTGACAATACAAGCACCCACTCCCAGTCAACTGATCTGGGTTTAATCCATCACCGTTCTTTAGCCCACTCTGCCACCCCAGTTGAGATATGGCCATATGCAAACCAGTCTGACCCAGTGCCTCATGGGAACAGTTCAGCCCGAACTGCCAAGCCATGCCTTCCCTGGACCGGAAACAAGCTTCCGAGGACCGGTTTCTGGCAATACAGCCATCTTCAGCCCGGCTTGCTTGTATCCAGTGGCAAAGTGAGCAAGGGACTCACGTCTGAGCATACCCTGCCAACTTATGGCGAACAAAGCAAAACCAAAGGTGGTGATGGACGGAGCGTTGACAATACAAGCACTCACCCCCAGTCAACTGTTTTTGGGTTTAATCCATTACCATTCTTTAGCCCACTCTGCCACCCCAGTTCAGACATAGCCATATGCAAATCAGTCTGACCCTGTGCCTCATGGGCACAGTCCAGCCCGAACTGCCAAGCCATGCCTTCCCTGGACCGGATACAAGCTTCCGAGGACCGGTTTCTGGCATTACAGCCGTCTTCAGCCCGGCTTGCTTGAATCCAGTGGCAAAGTGAGCAAGGGACTCACGTCTGAGCATACCCTGCCAACTTATGGCGAACAAAGCAAAACCAAAGGTGGTGATGGACGGAGCGTTGACAATACAAGCACTCACCCCCAAGTCAACTGATCTGGGTTTAATCCATCACCGTTCTTTAGCCCACTCTGCCACCCCAGTTCAGACATGGCCATATGCAAATCAGTCTGACCCTGTGCCTCATGGGAAACCCGGCTAAAGACGGCTGTAATGACAGAAACCGGTCCTGGGAAGCTTGATTCCGGTCCAGGGAAGACATGGCATGGCAGTTTGGGCTGGACTGTTCCCATGAGGCACAGGGTCAGACTGATTTGCATATGGCCATCTCTGAACTGGGGTGGCGGAGTGAGCTAAAGAACGGTGATGGATTAAACCCAGATCAGTTGACTGGGAATGAGGGGAAGACATTTCCTAAGTGATTTAAGGGTGCCTAAGCACTGTCCAGCTAGCTTTTTTATCTGTGTGGAAAACCAAAGGTTTTTGTTGAACCAAATTCCAAGGTTTTTAGTAGGTTGGCCGCACAATTGGGCAAAGGATAATCAGCCGGCCAGAGTGATTGCCTAAACTGGGGAGGAAAAATCCCAAATTAAAGGATCTCGGATTTGTCCTTGTTACACTTGAGCTGCGCGGAGCGGAGTCATTGAAAGACAGCCGTAAGGCATGTCTTCTCTCAAGAAGTGGTGTAGTATGGCTTATATGTCCATTGTCGACATTTGCTAAGTTAGCATGAGCTTTGCTGCCATGAGGCTGCTTTTGCGCACAACACTGCATGCATATATTTCGCAAGACTCTGTTTGTGCCCCTTTCACATGAGAACTGTCTACCTTGCATGTTCTCTGCTATGCTCTGAGGTTTAGTCTACACATGATGTTCAAGGTTAAACAACAATGCCCCTTGTTATTCCGTTCTGGTCAGTCCCTCGCACCTAGACATAACATTCTACACACAGCTTCACTATTGAAAATCATGTGCTTCAATATTGCAAGGGCAACAAGTATTGAGACACTTGGAGAGACACCTTTCCGGAGAGAAGAGCTGTGCTTGTCCTGAGATGTAAAGTAAAGTAAAGTAAAGTCCACATTTGTAAAGCGCACAATCACCCGTAAGGGTCTCTAGGCGCTGGGGGGCCGTCGGGAAGATTAAGCGAGCTATTGCCCAGAGTCACATGGTGCTGGGCTGCCCTGCCGCCGGAGCCGGGGATCGAACCGTGGTCCCCAGATTCCAGCGTCAGTCGCCCTGGCCGCGGCGCCACACCTCTTCCACTGAGATGTGAACATTGCATCTAGGCCTTGAGGTTTGGGGGTCTGCTGACCAAGCCCAGAGGTCTTCTTTTTTATAATAAACTATCTCTTACCACGGGGAGGGTGGTGGGGTCGTTCAGTCACTTTTCCACTGATTTTCAGAAATATGATATCCCCGTTTGTATGGTATTGTAACAATGCTGACTATATTGTGTTTATGAATTTTGCTGCGAGTATTGGCTTGTGTACTGCACCATAGAGCATGTTAGTTGAAATAAACATTTTAAACTATACAGTGTCTCAGATTACTTGCATTGTAGACAAGTACGAGTGAGTGAGTGAGAGTGTCCGCTCCCACGATTCCCAAGATAGAGTGATGTGTTCTGGGTTGTCTAATCATTAGTAGCTTTGCTGTAGACATAGAACGAATGAGAAACTATAGCTAGTCAGGTTGGGATTTTGGGTACTAACGTGGTAGGTAGGTACACCCCTATTCACTGAGGTCCTGTTTTCTTGTGCATAGTTCTGTATATGTGCAGAATCCCCGCAACATGGCGCCGCCAACGTTTGGTCTGGTTCTTATCTGCAAGATGCTTGAGTAGTTTTTGTGCTTGTCTGCAATACCCTCACTTCTGCCTCCGGAGGCGGCTGTGACGGTGCAACCTCCTATATTGATGTTTTTATAGGTTCTTTCATGCTTGAAGTTTAAATAAAAGGTTTCTCTCTCTCTCTAATTAGCCCTTGTTGTGCTGCCAACTTTTAAGTTGTTCTGTTTTCTTTTCGAATGGCACATAATATTGCTGTTCACAATTGTGCCCCGCTCAGGGATGACTTATGGTGTCCCTGATGCTGGTGTGGATCTGATTTTTGTGGTGGAAGCATATCCTACGTACCCGTTTGAGGTATTTTACTCTTGGGTCACCTTTCCGGTGGTGAACGGAGACAACGATCTGTTTCATGAATACAACGCCGCGGCTATTCCGATTGCGTATCAAGCCTATCGAACCCTTGAGGTTCCGTTAACAGCTTGGCAAAACTGTATTTGGTTTAAAGGCGGCCTTACTCATACTTCCACGCCGGTCAACTTAGGTCCTTTATCAATTGAAGGGGCCACATGGCCAGTATTGACTGGGTATGCACCTCACCCGCGTGGGTTAACGACAGCTATGCTGCCATAGCTACGTGTTTTGCATACTTCTCTGATTCAAGTACATAGAGCTGTTATTCAGTTTGCGTTGCGTACTCTCCAGGTGGCTCCACCTGGAGTTGTTGTGCAACCTACAGGGGCTGGTGGGGTGACTATCTGTCCGGTTATAGTTAATTCGGTAATGGGCAAGCATCCGACAAAAAGGATGCATTACCTTATTAGCTTGCCGAGAAATTTGGACAGCTTGAATCTGTTTTTCCTAATACCTCTCCTGTAGAAAAACACTGAATTCTAACTATCAGTTTGCCCAAAGACTTGATCCCCGAGTTAGCTGATTGTAACACCTGGGGCAAGGTGTTGGCAGCTGTGTTTTCAAAGTGTTTCGGCACCCCCCTCTATGATAGTTCTCCCCTCCCTGACTAAGCGTGTTCAAGATGAGCATGGAGCTGAAGCGGCTGTGGAATTGGGGATGCGTCTGATGGAGGTGTTTGACGTGGTGGCTGATATGATCCTTGCCAACATCAAGGGCGATGCAGTAAGCTTTCAAGTCACTAAAGGGTTGGCAGCAGTCCCTGATGTGGATAAACCACAAGAATTACCAAAAATTATTGCAAAGGCTTATAAAACAATTAGCCGCAATAGTTTGGCAGTTAAGCCTTTTACTTAAACACAAACTTAGGCTCAAACACAGCCGAAAGTTCCATCTGACCCAGATGGATGCCCAATCTTTTCTAAAAAGAACTGGAGGACCAACAAAAGGGGGCAGCAACAACAACAACAGAAGCAAGGGTCGCGTGCTGGTTCACTAACACATGATACTTCTGAGCGTACAAATGACTTGCGCGACCGCACGAAAATTAAGACTCCTGATAGATTTTAGGTCCCTGATCAACGTTCTCCTCGTTCTTCACAGGGCTCATCTGGCTCACAAGTCGGTGGTGGGGAACGCCAGGATCGTGGCATGTCAGCCAGTTCCAAAGGACGTGATCAGCCTCGTCAGTTGGATGGCAAGGGGAAGCAGGAGGAGCAACCACACTTCTGTGCTCCTATTCAAAAGAAAAATGTTGCCGCTTTGTCAGCGAGAGATGCCTCAGACAGTGAGAACCCGACTGCTAGACTGGACTTGGGCGGTAACCCTGCTAGACAGCGTAGCAGAAGTTACCATAGTGCGGGAGTTACTGCATCCTTGTCTGGAGGCGACAGCAACTGATACTTTCATTACTGTCGAGACAGCTGACACCCGGGTTGCCCTCCCAGATAGACTGTACAATATGGTTTCTCATTAAGGGGGTGACATTGAGCATGTAATCACAGGGATTTATTTGGGGAATATAACAGCTTCCTATGACATGTTACTAGCGGAGGCAGACTGGCACCCACCTTTTGTTCTAGCCGCGGCTCGCGGGGAGGACGTGATACTTCCGTGTTTTTTGCATTACGTCTCCAAAGAGCATGCAGAGGCCTTTGCAGCTGAGTGGGCTTTGACCCTGGCACTGTACCATAATCAAGTTGGCTGGGATAAAGATTCACCACCACATGATCTTCCGTTGCTGTCTATGCCTCAACCACAACCCTAATATCTCATGCGGCAGGAAGCCAATGGTCCTGTTGCTGATATTCTAGCCCAGTTGGAGTATCAAGGAGTGATTGAAACATGTGTGTCACCGATGAATAATCCGCTCTTTACTGTATCCAAACCCGATGGGTCATACTGCATAGTTTTTGATTAACAGCACTTGAACTCTCATTGTCGGATCTTTGCGGTACAGAATTCCCATAGTTCTGCTTTAGTAGACAGCATAGTTCGTAAAAAATATAAAACAACACTTGATATTTCCAATGGTTTTTATGGCCACAACCTGTCTCCTGAATGCAGCCAATGGACCGCATTCACAGCCGGTGGAAACAGAACAAATATTGCCGTTTGCCTATGTGGTATAAAATAGCCCTGGGGTTTTCGCAGCACATGGTGTCTCTCTGTTGAACAGCATAGACCCAGATGCATACTCATATGTAGATCACATCTATCTCACAGACGACGAATTATGGCCGCATCTGTGCCATGTTTACTGCATAAGTCTAGAATTTGCGGACTACGGCTACAAATTCAATTTTGCCAAATCCCACATCGCATGTTATGAAGTCCTCTTTTTGGGCTATGAGCTCAACAATAAAGGTCTGGGCTTGGCTCCCCACTTTCTGGAGAAATACGCACATTTGCATTCTCGAACTACCCTGAAAAACTTCAGTCTCTACTGGGATTTTTGAATTTTGGGCGTTCTTTTATTCCTGAATATGCCCAGCGCATCAAGCCATTTTATGCCTTGCTACAACCTATGTTTTCAAAAGCCAGCTGGTTACTGGAACATTCTGCTATTTTACTTTGTTTGCAATCTGATTTGCTTGAATCTAAATACTTATTGACACGTGATAATCACACTAAACTTGTGATATGAATCGTGCCAGGTGCAGTAGTTTTCACTTACTTGACGTACAATGAAGGAGACACAGTACCTATAACGTACAAATAACATTTGTACACTTCGGTCAAAATGAGGTTTTCGACTGTTGAAAAAGTTTGGACAGCTGTGCAAATGACAGTCCTAAAGGAACGCACACTGGCCAAGGGAAAACACATTTTGGTGGTTACACCTTACCCTGCTTTAGAAGCAGTGACAAAGGCTAGTATGCCAAACTCAAAGGCTTTGCATCCCTGTTGGATACAATGGGCTACTTCCTTGACGTCCCCAGATGTCACCTTTGTCTTTGACCCCTCTCTTCAGACACATGAGTTCTTGCAGTATAGACAGGTTCATCCACCTCCCTTGTCTTTGCTTCCTTTGGAGGAGTACGCATGCATCATTTACACCGATGGTTTGGCGCAACCGGCCACGGCTTCTTAACATGCTTACTCAGCGGCTTGTGCCATTGTAGCAAGTACAATGGTGGATGGAGAGTTCACATCTTCCATTGTGCATACTCAGACACTAGGAGACTGTACTGCTCAATTGGCTGAGCTGCGTTCTCTAGTTCTTGCTCTCCAGTTTGCTGATCCAAATGTTTCGACTCTCATTGTCTGCGACTCTTATTACTGTGTTCAGTCTTCCAATGACAACTTATTCATTTGGTTTCAAAATGATTATCGAGATTCTGAAGGCCGCACAATTAAGCATAAAATGCTTTGAGTTCTATTGGCAGATCTTAGACAGCATCTTCCGCTCATGCATGTTCTACAGACTTTTGGCCACCAGCGTGTGGGAGCACACGCTCTTGGGAATTGTTTGGCTGATGAAGCAGCCAAATCTGCAGTAGCCACTTGCTCCGTGGCAGCCGTTACAAGATCCAAAACTAAGATTGATAAAGAAATTTTGGCAGCAATAGCTATTACTAAGGAAGGCCTCAATTACCTGCAAGAATTCCCTTCTAAATATAGTTATCAGTTAACTCCTGAACAAGTTAATTTTGCTAGAATACCAGACGTTGGGGTTCGGCTGATTCCCAAAGCGGACTGCACAGAAAGGCATGGCTTCAGACCATGCCGGCGTGTCTGTGACTGTTTCTATCTTGCGGCAACATTATTGGTGGTGTGGTTTAAATAAGCAGACCTGTTATTATGGATTTTCTTGTGACATCTGTCAACAAATCAAGCCTTGTGCGGTAACACGTCCACCAAAAACACATCTTTGCCTTGCTAATCGCCCTTTTGCTTGTTTGTTTCTTGATCACTGCTGTCCCTTTTCTTCAGATACTGCATACAAATATATTTTAGTTGCAGTGGATTTGTGCACTAGATTCCTTTGAGTATGGCCACAACTCAGTGCTGATGCTCAAACTGTCATCAGGGATTTGTGTGTCTTTGTAGGGGTTTGTGCCTGTGGCACCTTTCATTCAGGCCAAGGTACAGAATTCGCCTCTAAGGAGTACAGGGATGCAATGAGGTCTATGGGGGTGCTGGTGCAGTTTTCGTCTCCATACAAGGCTGAGGACAATTCAATTGTGGAGCGAATGAACCGTGACTTAACGCAATCCTTGACAGCTAGAGTCTTAGGTACTGGCAGGAACTGGCTAGCCCATTTGTATGGCGTCCAATGTGCACTTAATAACCTTCCTAGAAGACCTCTGTGTGGGCGGACCCCATACGAGATGCTCTTTGGCTTCAAAATGTTTTTGCCAGACCTTGATCGTCTAGACGTTGCGGCAGCCGCCGCAACTTTTGATGTAGATAATCATTCTACTATGTTACAGAACCTAAGAGAGACCTGCGCCAGTCTTGCTACTGAACATTTGTCCTCAGCAACTGATGCAGCACTCCTGAATCTAGTGGTCAGCTGGCTTCCTAAAGTTGGAGATCTTGTCCGAGAAAAGGTGGAGAACAAAAAAGAAATTGTTCCCTCTCATCGTGCACCGCTTCCAGTGCTTGGTTTAAAGGGTACGCAAACAGTAATTTTACATCCTCTTCCTGGTCGCAAAGACAACAGATACATCTCAGTGGAAAATGTCAAGCTACAACGTCTGGCTGATCCTGAATAGTGTGACACCTGCTGTTTCTTGTCCCACAATTTCGAGGACTCGTGAAAGTGGAACGTCATCCAATATGCCACACGACACTGTCATCAAGATGGACCATGTTGTTGACCATTATTCTCTTCCCCTACCTTCCTCCTGCAACATGGAGGCTGTTTACACATGTCCCACAAGTTTGATCTATACATGAATTGCCGCATTGTCCTTTGCACCATGACCGTTTTTCCTTTGACTCATCCTCCACCTCCTCCAGGAGCCAGACAAAATTGTCAATTTTCCTATCCTGATTTAAGAACACTTATTTGGTTCCTCCCTGGACATACATCTGGTTGTTACTAATTATGATTTTTGTTTTTATGTTGAGTGGATTCGTAACTGTTTTTTCTTACTTCAATAGTCACTACTTACCTGAACGCTCTGCTGTGAACTCTGTTGATCGTATTTTGGCTCCTCGTTCATCTTCCCACATCATGAAGCGTGACCAGACACTTGTTAACATTTCGGCGTTCCCAGTTTCAGATGGTATCGTTTGGGATAAAGTGGATTTCCAAGTTCATGGTCCAATAGAGCTCATTAATGTGCCATTCATCTTTCGTGTTTCTATGGGAGATGTGGTGACACAAGACATAGGTTCTGATGATTGAGATGTACATGCAATACAAGCCTTGTTTTCAGATTTAAAATATTATGCTGCCTTTGATGCTGAGGACTTGTATATGAATTCTGCAAATTATGTTGACTTGTTCTGTTATCAACATTATGGGCATCATTTCATACACAGGACCAATAGATGACGTCCTGTCATAAATTACACTCAGTGGGAACATTGCCCTACACCATTAAAAGGCAGCTCCAAAACACTTAAGAAAAAGTTTTCATACTTTACAGATTTTGATAAATCAAATCCTGGGTCATATTATTTCAAATTAAGTAGCCCTTCCACACAGAAAGTCATGTTAACCCATAGTAAATTAATATATTACATTTTTTTCGACAGGTTCTGGCCATAAAGGATTATGACCATTGTAACGACACCATTGATCTAAAATCAATTTGGAGTTCTAAGGATTGGCAGGTGCATGGCTCTGAAGCCCTACATCATGCCTGCCTCACCCCAACACAAATTTTGTTTTTCAATGGTGCAGTATACCAAACCACATGCTTTGGTTTGGCTACTGCCAAGAAAATGAATGCCCTGGCCATCCCAACAGTAGCTGAATATAATGATTGGTGTACACATACAAATTATACCATTGAAGCTTTACAAAGTTTATTTCCAAAATAATTCCTTTAATGAATCTGCCATGGACCCCTAGGTTGGCAAATTTGGCAAACTAGTTTGAATGCCTGCCAACTTTGTTTCCTTAACTCTGGTTTAGGTTTTAAGCAGGACAGACCTGACCGGAGATTTTCTGATTCTCATACTGTCACAACCTGTTCTGGGAGTAAATTATGTCAACAGTGGTTGCAGCACTCTACACTCTCGTCCGTTAAACAACACTTGTCGTTGTTGTCCAACAATATTAATTTGGCCAATTTTGTCTTAGGACCAAGAACTCCTAGAACAAAACAATTGATATACACTGCATACTATGAAATTTGGAAACTTTCTCAAATTGAAGCAGCATCTCATTTGCGGGAAATTGACCAGGCAAACTTATAAAAAGTTTTGGCTGTTGTCAACAACAGCAATAGTACACTGTCTTCATGCATAATAAGATAATATTGTTTCCTGTTATTGACATTGTAAAAGAAGATGTGTCTCTGTTATATCATGGTTAGAATCAATTGCGTTCTGATATGCAATTTTCATGGATTTTGCAAACTCTGAAAATGTGAAAAGTACTGTGGGATTATTTAAATGCAACTGCTTTGTTTTCTCCGTTTCAGTTACCAGACAAACAGCAATTCATGTCCATGAAGGATGCAACCTACACGCTTCTGCACATTGAAAAAATAGACCCTTTACCTTTTTCTGTAGCAGAATGTGCTGTTTGGTTGATCCAAGGGGTTATATCTTTGCCTTTCTCTCTGTTTCAGTTTAGCTCCTGTATGAAACATTACCCCGTGGCTGCTTTGAACCCCTTGAAAGTGCTTTTCTACATGAACTTTGGTCCTCACCTTTCACTTATCGATTTCTAAGGGAAGACACAGAAGTTTACCTTAGCGGGGAGGATTGCGATTCCACAGTAGGCCAGTCCCTATTATACAAAAACATACAATTGCATGGGGCATGTAATCTGTCAGCTCCGAACCTCGCATGTGTTTTGAAAGGTAAACAAGTGCCCGCCATCACTCCGACGTTTACTCTGCTTGCTAATTGTAGCTATCTTATTCAAAGCGCCTTGAGACCTTGCGGTGAGAAGATGCGCTATATAAAAATCTTTGACATGACATGACATGACATGACAAAATAACCAGGAATGCTGCGGCTTGCTTGCTGGTATACCGTACATTATAACGGTTTCCCAGCTCGTAATTTGTTGCAATAATGTGCTTTTTCCACCCCCTGTGTGGGCCACTGGATAGGTCAGTTAGGCCTTCAATACCAACTTTGAAAGCAGATTTCACCAAGCTGAGCAGACTAAAAGTGCTTTCAATGCACCAAGAAGTTGCACTGACTTCTGCACGAGAAACCTTCACCCTCCAGGTGACTAGCGCGGCCACTGAAATTCAAACACTTTTAAATACAAACCTCCCACTACAGTTTGGGGATTTAATACATCACATTTTCAATGCGTCGACTACTCAAGGCCGAGCACATTTTGTAAGACTGTGTGTTCTGGCCTTGTGTCTTCTTTTCAGACTACATTTGGTGTAATACCTGCATTCATTCATTCTATATTTTCCAGCTTCTTTGGCGTTTTTCCCTTAATATTGGCATTAGCCACTGGAATCCTGATTCTGCTGTACTTGCTACGCAATGGCTGCTCCTCTTGTGGTGCTGCACAGACCGGGCCAACTGCAATTGCTTCGTGACCGGATGCATGCATGCTTCGGTACACTGCCACTTGCGACACTCAGCGCGTCCTATAGATTATCCTTCCATTTTGCATATTTCACTTGCGTGAAACCCGTATTTTCATGCCTCCGCTGTCAATTTACGTGGGCATTGAATTTATGCCTTTCCAATACGTCATGTCGGGATCCTGATGTTGACCAGTTGATGAGCCCTTTAGTTGCTCATGAATAGGACTGTTCTGGGATTGGCTTAATGGTGGGTGCTGCTGCACTTGGAATTTGGCACAATGGGATATATGTGAAGCTACACAGAGTCTCCTACTTCAAAGCTACATTGAGTATCACACAAGTTATCCAGCAATGCTAATGGAGGCACTATACTATGAAGAACACTCTTGTTCCTTCAGCTTCCTAAATTGGATGGCATCTCTTTTTTCCACAGACCAAAATGATGACCTTTTGGAGGGTATTGCATTCTTTTGCACCTACACCTTGATGGATAAATCAGGAACATTGCCAGCCAACATCATTTGGGTTTCGGATGCCTTTTTCCCACTACATTTTTTTTCTTTCCCTGCATCTTCCTGAACTTGTTTTTTTAATATAGACTTTGGTCTTAGCTTTTTCCAAATTTATGGACACGCCTGCGACAAATGACTACATGTTCTTCTCCACCACACATATGCCAGAATTAACTACCTGAGGGGCTCCCGGGGTTAGTCGAGCACACCGTTATCAGACTACACTCCCATATTTATCTGTCTGAATCTTAGTGCACTAGATAACGTAGAAGTGAGATAGTGACTGAGAGACGCCCTGCTTCAACAAAAGGATAACGTCTTGGATGCCACTGATGCTCTGACAACGTACCTCACCACTAAAGACACAGGGGAGGACCCCATCCTCACATAAATGGATGCTGTCAAAGCTTACATGCGCAGGCACTTTATTGCCCTGGCCTACCAAATCAATTAAGACAGAAGAGGTAAGAGGACCAAGTTAGAGGTACAAGTCCATGAGCTGTGAGCAGTACGCAAATGAACAGGGTCCACAGGGTCCACAGGCATGCTGCAAAAGATAAAAAAGCTGTGCAATCAGGTCAAGCTGTGGACACGGACAGGGCAGAGTATTATCTAATCCTGGTGTACAAAGGCATTATTGTGGCAGCAACATGGCCAGAAGACTCCTTGCTGTAAAGCTATGGGCTAAAATTCAACAAGAGTGAATAGACTCCATTAAAAATATAAAGGGGTCACTGCTCAGTGCACACTCTGCCATTTGTGAGAAGTTTCATAACTTTTCATTGCAACTTGATATGTTGCTGAAAAGGTGAACCCTGTCATTATGGAGAGCTACCTTCAAGAGACCACAATTGTGTGCATACTGGGGCCACAGCGGGTCACTCAAGACAAGACAATTGAGAAAAGGGAAGTCGTCACAGCGATTGTAAGTTAAAAATTCTGAGCCCTTATGGCTTCATGAGCCTTTTATTCTACAAAATGTTCTGAACCGTTCTCATCCCTATCCTTACCCACCTGTATAACTCATTTGCCACGTCAGCAAGGATCATGGTTTCAATGCAAGAAGTTTCTATAATTGTCATCCTGCCATCGGGCAATTATTCGAGGAAAGGGGTGAGGTGGAATGATCTTCATCAATCAATCAGCTGTCACACTGTACCAGGGATGAGCCTGCCCAATCCTACTGAAGAAAGGAGGGAGCCCAGACCTCTGGAGCCAATACAAGAGTGGCTCACTTTAAAGATTTAGTGGGAAAAGCCCTGACAGTGCTGTCAGTGATGGGCATGCTGAAGCCCCCAGAGCAGAGATTCCTACCACCCTATATCCTTATTGAACATAGACGAATAAATGGTTTCTGTGATCCTGGCATGTCGCCTTGCCCAACTCTTGCAAGCCTCCATTGACCCCGTCCAGAATGGGTTTACACCAGGAAGAGACACAGTTGTTAATATCAAATGCACACTTCACCTTATAAATAAAGTACACCGATCACAGGCTCAAATGCTATTCATGGTGGTCTATGCCAAAAGGCCTTTGATAGGATGCACTGGCCTTTTGCCTGTAGAGTTCTGGAGAGACTTGGTCTTGACTCAAGGTTTAGGTCATGTATCGTTATTATCTATTTGAACCCAGTGGCAAGTGTCCAGGTCAAAGGGAGGGCTTCTGATCCTTTCAGAATGGAGAGAAGGACTATGAAGAGCTGCCCCTTGTCCCCCTGCTGTTTTCTCTGTACATAGGGCCATCACAGCAAACGAAGCTATTGAGGGAGTCACGTCCAGTAAGGATATCCATAAAATTTGCTTCTATGTCGATGACATGCTATTGACGGTGACGGACCCAGTCCACATTCTTCCTCCATTACTTGAAAAATTGGCTAAAGTCAAAGGGCTGGCTGGCTTCAAAGTAAAACTATAAAGATCCCAACTTTTACACCCCTCCTGCTCATGGCCCGAATGTAGAAACAATTTGAGCACAGTACCCATTTGATGTGTGCTGAGAAACCTATCACATATATTTGAGGGTTTAAGACAAAAGCGAGAAGCACACTAATATATATGAGTCCAAAGTAATGAAGTCTCATATGGGAAAATTATACACATCAAAAAATAGAAACAAACAGAGTTACAAAAGCATTGTAACACAGGAACTAGACATCACACAACATTAGACTTTTTCTAAGAATTCATCCTGTTTTTTCTTTTCATGTACTTTTAAAAGCAGGGACAAGGACACAGCCAACGTGTTTTGTCCCTAAACATGTGGACTTCTTCAGGGCAGAAAGAAGTGTTTTTGTTGTAGAATCCAAAGAGTTAAGAAGGGAGTGACTAGACACTGGCTCACAAAATTCCAAAATGTGTCCCACATAAACTGTATATTCAGTCACCAATTGATTACACAGAATGCTGAAGGACTTTCAAAACCTAATTAGATCCTTTATCTGAGGATAAGAAAGCTTGGCTACCTAAAAAACACAATATACGGAAACCTGTTGGGGGAGACCTGAGGATATCACACATCACCTACAATTATTATGCCACCCAACTCAGCAACATGATGGAATGGGGATGTGCAGCTATGGAAAAAGTATGGTGCTTCATAGACCACATGAGAGCAGGGTAACAGATTTGGAAAATTCCTTGCTGCCCAGATGGTCTTGGGCACCGGGTTTATGTTCTTCCCCAGTCACATAGTCAAAACCGATCAATTGGGACCCAGTCATGCCCTGGAAAGCACTTTCTTCCTACCCTTCACCTCTTACCCCTATCATATGGAACCCAGACTTCACCCTGGGACTAGAGCATGCTCGATTCATGGAACAGTAGAAAGCCAGTCTTAAATGAGTGGGGGTATTTGATCACCAGGAACTCAAGTCATTTGAACAAATTAAAAGGGATTATGGTATTAAAAAACTAAGACACTACAATATCTGTAGGGGAGACACTGGGTGACTCACAAAAGTGTGTGCCTCGGGTTTCCCTTCCCCTGATAGCTTTGGAGAAACGGTACAAACCTAAGACTGATGATAAGGTTGATTTTGGGCATTTACTAAACCCTCACTGATACCTCTTCCTTGGACTGGACAGTGAGCCAACAAAAATGGGTGGTTGAGATTGGGAGGACCTTTACACAAAAGAAGTAGTCTGAGATTATGGCAAGAACCACATTAAATGGGTCCAGTATTTCAAAGAAAGAGATGCTCACAAAGTCATGCACTAATAGTACTACACCCTCATAGGGGTGAACAGGTGGGCTCCCTTTAATAACAAGCTGAGAAACATTGGCAATTCTGGCACCTTGCTACAAAATCTCTGGCACAGTCCTACATTTCAGAGATATTGGAAGAAAGTTTTATGCAAGATAGACCAGAGCTTGGATAATATTAATTGTTAATTTTCTGACCATGATTATTAAATGTACTGCTCATTTTTAAAATTGTTTTAACTTTTAAACATGTATTTTATAATCCAAAGGCCTCTGTGATTCAAAGTGTGATCAATTGTTTTTAATCACTTATTTTAGGAATTTTTAATGCTGTATTTAAATGTACTTAGTTTTGTGCTTTTATGAGTATACCTCGAATAAAGCTATTTGGAAATGGAAAAATGGATAGACCAGAAGTATGGGGTTCACCTGCACAGGTTTCTGACATACATAATTTTGGGAGCTGCAAACCAACTTGTGTACCCTTTGAATTCGAGTCGGGGTAGCCAAATTACTCTTCTCTTAGGGACAGCCAACCTTCAGTCCCTGGAGAAAACAGGAAGCACCCTTGTTTTGACTTTAGTTGTAATAAGGAAATGCTAGGGATGGAAGGGGTGTTGCTAGCTTTAGAGGGCAGATGTGAATACTTTGCTTCCCTCTGAAAGGCATATCTCACCAAATTCACAACTGAGTTCGGTGAGATGGTCCTGGCAATTGTTCCAGCACTGCATGATCACACTGATGGGTGTAAGACTGCCTAGGATACAGCATAGCTCTGGATAAGATCTTGATGGTTGATCCTTGGCTCTGGAGTCCAAAATCTTTGCAGTCCACTGACCTTTAAAGTGGACTGCTCCCTACACTGCACAGCTCTGCCTGGTAGATGCTGCTGCCCCCATGGTTGCTGCTGACCCTCTGGTCAGGAGTTCAAGACCCTCCCCTACTTGCAGGCTCCAGCTTGCAAACTCATTCCTTGTGGTCTAGTTGTAGAGTCACTGCTCTACCGCTCGACTGCCTTTCTTTCTTTTTTTTCAGCTTTTTCTGCTTTTTTGCCTTTTCTCGGCTGCTGCCTTCTTTTCTGAATTTAACCTTTTCTGCTTTACCTTTTTTCTTGTCCTTTGTGCACTTTTCCTCATGCTTCACCACCGTTGCCGCTGTGATCCCATCCACCCCTCCAGTGACCCTTTCCCGCTTGCTGTGTTTCCCGTCTCCCAGCTGTCCAGCCCCCCTGTACACTACTTAATGGCAGCCACTGTGTGGCCGCACCCCTGGTGTGCCAAAGGCATGTCTGTCTGCGCCTGGACCACACAGAGTAACACAGACCCTGATTCTTGGACCCTCCACCAATACAACGCCAGCACCCTTCTCGCCCTCAGCACAGGATGCCACACCGCCTGCCACTATGCCTCACCAAAGGACACCCAACAAACGTTCTCCTGCTGGAACTGCAGCTACACCCTTGTCTGCCCCAACACGCCAGCTCCTCTCCCTGCCCAGCCGAACAACAGCGCACCTGACCGGCTCAATTGCATTCCCCTCAACAGAAGCTCCCTGCACAAACACACCACACAAATCTGAGATCTCCTCGATGCCGCCTCTCTCCCGACATCAACTTCTTCATGGAAACCTGGACCAACCCCTGTTCTGGTCTAGACATTGTCACCAACATGCCTGACTGCTACGAAATCACCCACAAGGAAAACACCGACCGAACATGAGGAGGCATTGCCATTATCCACAAGAACACCATCCACCTGCCATTCACTTGAATGACCTAATGACAACCATGGAACACCTCCATTCCCAGATCCCAGCCAACCACAACACCACCCTCTGCGGCACCCTCGTCTACAGGCCCTTCACCGATGCCATTGTAGACCTCATCACACCCCAGGTTCTCTCATTCTCCAATTACACTCTACTCCACATCCTCATCTTCCACCTAGACAACCCCAGTGAACAGAACACTGCATCACTTCTGGAGAACCTTGCCAACAGCAGACTCAAGCAGCTAGTCACCGCTCCGACCCACACAGCAGACACATGCTTGACCATGTCTTCTCTGCCAGTGGGAACATCACCTACAGCCATACCACCGAACTCCTCTGGACCGACCATCACTGCGTGCACTTCACCTTTCACCACTCTCCCATACACCACCGCCCCATCATAGCTGGAACAAGGCCACTGAAGAACATCTCATCACCTTCCTCAGCACTACCACACCGCCAACATCAACTACACCAACACCTCATGACGCAAACTCCGGCATTGGCTTTCAAACTGCGCAGACACTCTGGCACCCATCAACAAGGCACCAGGCAAACAAAACACCAAGAAAGCCATCTTGTTTACTCCAGCCCTCCAGGAGTCCAGATGCACCTGCAGACGACTCAAGTAAAGATGGCGGTACAACAAAACCCCGGAACCCACGCAGCCTTCAAACCCGCCATCAACGCACACCACCCCTACACAAAACTATGAAGAAAACGTCCCTCCAAGACAGAATCAATGCCAATGCACACAACAGAAAAGGACTCTTCACCATCGCAAAGGAGTTTGACAGGCCCAACGGGGAGACCACAGATGTCCAAACCTCCCAAGACCTCTGCAACAAACTCAGAACCTTGTTACACCACAAGATCAGGCAAATCTATTACGGCTTCGACACCCAAGGCCCTGCCACAATGCCCATCACCACGGAACGCAACCACGTTGCACCCCAACAGATCCTGCACAACTGAACCCTGCTCACCAGGGACAACACACTCAAGACCATAAAGAGAATCTACTCTGGAGCTCCATCAGACCCCCGCCTATATCACATCTTCTATAGAGCAGCCACTTCCATCACCCCAGAGCATCAACTGCTCCATCAAAGCCACCACCTTCCCTGACCACTGGAAACACGCCGACATCAACCCCCTGCTGAAGAAGTCATCCGCCCACCCTAAAGCCCTCAAGAACATTCGATCTATCTCCCTCCTCCCATTCCCAGACAAGGTCATCGAGAAGGCCATCAATGCCCAACTATCCAAGTTCATCGAAGAGAACCACTTTCTGGACATTTCTCAATCCTGCTTCAATAAGTAACCAGAGCACCACTCCTTACTGAACCATAGCGAAACCGCAGCCCTTATCCTACTGGACCTCTTGGCTGCTTTCAATACCGTTGCCCACCACACCCTAAACACGAGACTCCATGATGCCGGCATCCATGAAAAGACCATGGACTGGATCCACTCCTTCCTTACCAGCCGAACACAATGAGTCACACTACCTCTGTTTCTCTCAGAACCTACAGAGATCAGCTGTGAAGTGCCTCAGGGCTCCTCCCTGAGCCCCACCCTCTTCAATGTCTACATGGTCCCCCGTGTGGCCATCCTCAGAAACCATGGACTCAACACTGTCCCTACAACAACGACACCCAGCTGATCCTCTCCATCACCAACGAACCCACAGCTGCCAGAATCGACTTTCACCGCGGGATGAAGGCCGTTAGTAAATGGCAATCTCATCATTTAGCAGAGGATCCTTGAATGCAAACTCCTTCGGAGGATTTAATAGATTCAATCTTGTGAATTCCCAACCGCCAAGGGTGAGTACCCCAAGAGTTTGGCGGCTCGCACATTGTACATTTTTTTATTCCACACCATGCAAATAGGAATTTGATTTTCCTTTGAATAGGCTGTCACATTTCCTTCTTTTTTCCTGAAGAAGACCCTACTTGATGTATCTACAAACACATATATATATATATACAGGGTCAAAACGTCGACGCACAACTATTTCATGTCCTGGCTCACTATAGCAATTATTTTAAAAAATAGGACTAGCTAAAGTGAATGACCTGAAAAGGACAGAGGATTTATGTTATTGTCTTGTTTATTGTTTGAATTTGAAAGGTCACCCATTTGCACTGTTTGTTACCACAGTCACTCATTGAAATGTCTGTGTATTTGTTATAGTGTTTTTTCTTTGTTAGCCAGCCCCCATTGGTATTGTCTTTTTGTATAAAATTGTTTACACTATTAGCTAAAAAAATAGAAAAACAAAAGAAATAATTTAATAAATATATATATATTTTCGAAAACAACATACTGAGGTGTGGTAGATTTATAAAAGTCTACTACAAAATCACTATTGATTGGGAAAGAAATAATCATCTTCTGAACAAGTACCTGTGGGACTTACCCAATGGAACCGCTTGTAGCTTTATAACTATGATACTCAAGCTCAAATCAGACAAGACAGAAGTACTTATCCTGGGACCCTACCCTGCTGCCTGGGATGACTCCTGGTGGCCCGCTGCACTGGGAAGCCCTCCTTCCCACCCCCACTGACCAAACACGTAACCTCGGCCTCATACTGGACTCCACTGTGGCATCCAGAAACTTCTCAGGAAACTACAGAACATTCAAAACTTCGCAGCCAGACTGGTCCTCGATATTCCCCGTTGCAGCCACATTGCAGAAAACCTTCAACAACTCCACTGGCTCCCAGTCAGCAAGGGAATCGGTTTCAAGCTCCTCACAGACGTTAAAGCTCTCTACGATGGAGGGCCAGCACATCTGAACTACCACCTCTCATTCCATAAACCTGCCAGACAACTTTGCTTCACCCAGCTAGCCCTGGCCACTGTCCTATGAATTCACAAGACCAGAACCGGAGGAAGATCCTTCTCCTACCTGGCCCCCATGACCTGGAACACCCTGCCCCTCCACCTCAGGCAAACCCCATCGCTGACCCAATTCAGGAAGGATCTCAAGACTTGGCTCTTTGACAGAACCCGACACACCCAAATGGATCAGCAGCCACCCCCCCTCCCCCAGTGCCTTAAGACCCTCATGAGTGAGTAGTTGCGCTATAAAAAATCCTGACTTATTCTTTGAAAATTGAAGAGGGGGCTGCTCCAGGAGATGGTTCGGAAGTTAGGGTATTGAGGCTGGGCATTTGGTTGTAGTTCAAAAGATGCTATGTTGCATTATACGTGTGGCTACTGCATTCAAATTGTTATGATTGTCATGCTTTCTTTGACATGTTATTCTAACATCTTCTGGGCCTTAGGATGTAGGCAGGAGCCTGTGTATTAAAATGAATAAATACAGTTATTCCTAAAGACATCTTTAGTTTCCTTTCTTACATTCTGCAAAAGAAATTTGAGGTGAAGCCACATGGAATGTCTTTGAGACACTCTTAAGGAAGCAAGTGATATGTGGGCTGGTGCTATGGCTACTGTAGTGGTTAGGTTCAGGTTACATAATGAAGAGAATAGTTTATTTGCACCTTATTTGTCCGATGAATGTAAGTCAAGTACAGAATTTATATAGCTGTAGAAGCATAAGTAGTAGTTTTAGTCTCAGGAAAGTATGTGGGACTGTATTTTACTGTCTCATCAACTCAAGCAAACTGAAGTCTGAAAGTAGCCCAAAAAAGATACACAATTATGTACTGCATACACAGCTGGAGTTCTTTAACCTCTTATGGGGTGTGTGATATTTTCTGTAGATGAGAGAAGACAATGTTCTCTAAAAGTGAAGCTGCTCACCCCTTCTTTCAAACATGCACAGACTAGATGAGTACAGAGTTCAAGATTGGAAAGTGTATGTTGTACCAAGTTGCCAACCTTTTTCATCTAGGGACATATTTAGTTTCCTCTCCTAAATCTTGAGAAAGAAATTCAAGTTGAGCCGATGTGGAAACTGTTCGAGACACTCTTTAGAATTTGTGTGAAAAGGAAGTTGGTGCTGCAGCTACTGTAGTTGTAAGATTTAGGTTTAGACAATCTAATAAACAGTTAATTTGCACATTACTTGCCCAGCGTATGTGAATTCAGTATAGAAGAGGTATAAGGAGTAGTTTTGGTGTGAGAAAATTATGTTGGATAGGCTATTAGTTTCCGGTGACATCATGTGAACTGAAGCCTGAATGTATGCCAGAAAATTGTACAAAATGTATAAACTCACTTTTAGATCAGGCTCTCATTGCTGTAGAAGACTTTTAATGACGTGTATAGCCTGCTACAGTGGGGTGTACGGATATATTGAACTTTGCAATGATGGGAGCTATACCAGGGATGCTAATGCCTACTAACATCCTTCTGCTGTAATATTCCCATGTTTGTTTTTCTGTTTCTCAATTTTTAATTTAGAATATTCTATCCTCAGTGGGCAAAATGTTCTAGTAGCATTATAGCCATTCAGCATCTATCTATACCTGTTTTTTTAAAGGCCCTCTCCCTCATCATAGGCCCTCGTTTGTGGCTCGGACCAGAGTCTTTAACAACTGGTATAAGCTTCGGCAGTGGGCTACAGAGATTATCACAATGTTGAAGTGTTTACTGGTCCATTGAATACAATGTTGCAGCAGCGCCCTATAAATTATCTCATAGGCTTGCTGCTGTTAATATTAAGATAGCCTAATTAAGAGTGTCTGCCTATCTCTTCTCTCTTCCTTTCCAGAATAGTTAAATTAGGGAGGGAAAAGAGAGAGGATAGGTGCTGTGGAACAGAGCAGACAGCTAGCCTTCAACCTTGTTCCTCTGGTTGCTCTCTGTATCTAGAGCCTTGGAAGGAGGAAGGGATAATTCTGCTCAGCTCCTGTCTCCCTTGGCTTTGTGAAATGACAAACAGTTTGGCGGGGCCCAAGTGTTAGACCTGTCTGGCTTAGGATGGTCTTCCCCCCAATGTTTTGCATTACTCCTCCATATTCTTTTGATCTTGTGTATGTTGGCCATAGAACTCTGAGCACATTCCCACTGCAAACCAATTCTAAAGTGCATATGCTCACTCTTTAAAACTTGGTAACTTTGGCTAGTCACCAATTGGCATATTTAATTTACTCATCAGTCCCTAGTAAAATAGTACTACTTTACCCAAGGCCAGTAAATTAAAAGATACTAGTGGGCCTGCAGCACTTGTAGTGCCACCCACTTAAGTAGCCTTGCAAAACTATCTCAGGCCTGCCATTGCAGCCTGTGTGTCACCTCAAGGGTAGGCCCCAAACAGCACACAAGGCAGGATGCAAAATGTTTAAAAAGTAGGATATGTCCTTTTAAGTTTTACATGTCATTAAGTCCTTGCACCTTGTCTCTGGGCCACATGACTGAATGTAGTTGGCTTTGTGCGTTTCTGCTAGACCGCCATACACAAAAGAGAGCTTAGGTGTGCCCAGTGATGGCAGGATGGGAGGGCTGAGCTGGACACAACCCTACTTACACTGGACTCTGCAACGGTGAGTTCAACCCTGCCAAGTGGTGCCATCCCAATCCTGGACCCCTGGAACTGGCCCTGAAGGTGCTTTGCCAGTCCATATGTGGATCCAGCAGAACCAACCCATCTCCTATGCAGTGCAGTACAACCCCAATAGGAACCAATGCATCACCTCTTCTGCAAGGATTTTTTCAGCGCCAGGACTTCACATTGATCTTGCAATTGACCGCCTCATCTTAGCCGGCTTTGTGCAATGCATCCAGAACACAGGCCCTCACAGGGCAAGCCCCTCATTGATGATGGCCTTGACGATGATGCAGGACTTCACATCGCAAGCCAGGCAGTCTCTTCAGAACCAGCTGGTTTATGTCACATTCTCAAAGCAGGACTTTGCATCTCAAGCTCCTATCATCAACGGTCTCCTTGATGATGATGCAGGACCTCACACCACAGCCTTGCAGCTCCTGACACATCTCTGACCCTGACCTAGCTTTGCCTCGGCCGTGCAACATATCCTGGATGCGGGACCTCACAACGCTCTGCAAAAAGGATTTAAGGTACTTGCTCAGCGGGTCTAACTGTGTCCCTGTATCTGGCCCATGCTCCATTGTGGTCGGCTTGAAGTTATTACTTTATCTTGTTCTGGCATGCCCAGATAACCACAGTTGGAGCTTTGTGATTTTTGGCGCCATTTTCACTTAAATCTTGAAAATTGTTGAACTCCAGTTCTACTAATTGGATTTTCATCATACTAGTTTTCCTTTATTTATTAACATGTACTGTTTATTTCTAATATGGTTTGGGATTGTTCTTGTGTTATATTTTTGCTTTATTACTGTTTGAAGTGTTGCACACATACTTTACACATTGCCGCTAAGCTAAGAATGACTGCTCTGCACCAAGCTAGCAGAGGGTTCAGCACAAGTTAATTTAGGGTTTGCTTGTAACTTCACCCAGACACGGATTGTGGTTCCTCCTTGAGTAGGGTTTCTCCCCCATCAAACTGTAACCTAATTTCTTATAGCAAGGATAAAGGCACTGACTTTCACAACTCTTGCTCTGTGTATGTGTGCTGGTAACTGCCAAGCACACACAATGAAAAGGGGATACGGCACTCAAGCCTCTGAGGCTCAAGTGGCTGGAAACTTCCTGCATCTCCCTAAAGGATGTTTTTTTTACATTTTGTATACCCCCTAATGCAGTGGAATGTTATAATGGTCTTATAGCCTGACATAGATGCATATTCCAGCCATTAAATGCCAGCCACCTTGTTATGAGCTGTTACCTTCAGCTTGGGGCAATTACTCTGGAGTTGCCCTTTAATAGGCAGTACAGCATGCTACAGCGAGCTATAAGGAATATAAGGACACTGTCTCTTCGTAGAACAGAATGTTCATATAGCGTTATAGTCTACTGCAGCGGCTTATTGCAGCTATTAGAGTCCCAGTCTTTTGTTATAGGTGATTGCTTTTAGAGTATAAGGCTAAATTTAAAATGAATAGACAGACATAAGAAACAACATACATTCTTTTTAGATATTTTAACCATGAAAGGTGGTTCTAAAAAGAACTTTTTTAATCAGCTTTTTTCCTATTTTGAAATGTTTTTGGATTCACCCCTAAGAACATGAAAAAGGGTCATAAAAATGTGGATACAACCAACAACTAAAAATGCTTTTTTCATACCTGCTTGTGCGCAGTCAAGTGCTGGTCCCTTGCTTGGGTCTTTACTCCCCTGCTGAGATGAATGTCCTGAATCCATGCAAAATAGTGCTATGCAGTTTTATAGGCAGTTCTGATCGCTTGTGAAGGGTGGCTGCGGCACTGAGAAGAGCTGCACCGCTAATCGTCCTAGGTGTGTCAATTCTTCTGGATGCACGAGCCTCCCTATCAATCAAGGGTTTATTAAGCGTGACTACTCACCCAAGAGGGTCTCAGGCGCTGGGGGGGTGGTGAGGATCCCGGAAGTTCAAGGCGATCAGTCGAAGAGCCAGGCATTGCGGTCCTTCATGAACATGGAGTGTATTGGCGTCTTTCGGAGGTGGAGAGGGAGGGTGTTCCATGCGTTGGCTGCGAGGAAGGAGAAGGAACAGCCTCCTGTTCTGGTCTTCTTGATGCACGGTACCATAGCGAGGGAGAGTTGGGCTGAGCAGAGGGATCTTTGGGGTCCGTGGAAAGAGAGGCGTTGGTTCAGGTATATGCTCAGACGTGAGTCCCTTGCTCACTTTGCCACTGGATTCAAGCAAGCCTGGCTGAAGACGGCTGTAATGCCAGAAACCGGTCCTAGGAAACTTGTTTCCGGTCCAGGGAAGGCATGGTTTGGCAGTTCGGGCTGGACTGTTCCCATGAGGCACTGGGTCAGACTGATTTGCATATGGCCGTGTCTGAACTGGGGTGGCAGAGTGGGCTAAAGAACGGTGACGGATTAAACCCAGATCTGTTGACTGGGGGTGAGTATTTGATTGGTTCAGATGCTCCGTCCATCACCACCCCTTTTGTACCGCTTGGCTCAGGTAGGCAGGTCTGGTGCTGTGAAGAGCTAAGTGGGTGAGAAGGTTGAAGGTGATTCTCTTCTCGACTGGATGTTTTGGAGTTTGCGTGTGAGGTTCTTGTTGATTTTGGCGTAAAGTGCATTGCTGTAGTCCAGGCTGCTGCTGCTGAGGGAGTGGGTGACGGTTTTCCTGTGTTCAAGGGGAATCCAGTTGAAGGTCTTTCTTAGGAGTCCGAGGGTGTAGAAGCGGGAGGAAGAGACAACGTTGATTTGGCGGTCCATTTTTGAGTTTGGAGTCTAGGACGATTCCAAAGCTGCTTGTGTGGTCTGTGGAGGTGAGTGGGTTCCTGAGGGCGGTGGGCAACCAGGTGTCATTGCAGGCATTCGTTGTGGGCCCATGATGAATACTTCGATCTTGTCCGTGCAAAGTTGTAGGCAGCTGTTCTTCATACGTCTGGCGACTTCTTCCATTCCTTCTTGGAAGTTGTGTTTGGAGATGTTGAGCTAGTTGGATAGGAAGAGGATGAGTTGGGTGTCGTCTACATAGAATACAATGTTGAGTACGTGGGATCTGATGATGGGTGCGAGCGGGGCCATGTAGAAGTTGAAGAGGGTGGGGCTGATGGAGGATCCTTAAGGAACTCCACATGTGGTCGGTGTGGGATTCAAGAGGAAGGGCAGGAGTCTGACCCGCTGGGTTCCCTGTCAGATAGGAAAAGCAGATCCAGTCAAGGGCCTTGTTCAGGATTCCTGTGTCGTGAAGTCTTTGGGCTAGGATGTGGTGAGAGACTGTGGCAAAAGCTGTGGGGGGGTCTAGCAGGATGAGGGCCACAGTCCCTCCTCTGTCAAGTAAAGAGCAGATGTTGTCTGTCATAGCAAGAAAGGCAGTTTTGGTGGTGTCATTTTTTCTGAAGCCAGATTGGGAGGTGCCAGAGGTATCGAAAAAAACACTTCTTTCCAATACCTCCGGAAAACGACGTGTCTCAGAGGCTGTACAACACGATCTTTGTGGAAGCGTTCTGCTCACTGGGTGGTATAGTGAAAAGGTCTGACACAACAGATTGGGGGGTGATGAGTAGGTCATCCTGCTGCTCCTTTTCATCAGCTGAGTGGTGTGTCTGTTGTTGCCCTCCAAATGCTATTGTTTTTGGCTAAATTCATAAGGAAATTCCAGGAAAGGAATAAACTCCAGATGGGAATGGAGTGGCTGTGTCTACTAAGAAGTGCCACTCCCTAATAATAGTAAAAGGGTGGTACTTTATATGTATACATCAAACTAATGATATAAGCCAATGAAATAGTGTTTCTCTGACTCATGAATATCGGGAAACTGGTTCAGGTACAATGTCAAAGTAACACCTAAAAATGCAGACATTTCACTAAAACCTTCAAAATATTTTTCTTATTTTGGCATCTGGGCAAACCTCTAGGCTCAAAGGTAAGATAGTCATTCCTTCCTACTAAACACAACTGTTTCTTAAGAATTTACAATTTAGCGGAACTGCAGTGGGACCGGGAAACAGGAAGCAGAACCCATGTGGGATTCTTATGGGATGCTCTCATTGGTTCCATGGTTTCTGTGTGAGTACAGTGAAACCTATCGGAGGACCAAAATAAAGGAAGCAGGCACTTGATAGGCCCAGTCAGTAGACACTGCTCAAAAATGCCTAAATTATTATGCTCACAATATCACTGGATTACTGTATAACAGAGACTGTTTGTAGTAAATGCAATCCAAAGCCTTTCATGGCCTCAGACAAAATTGGACACCAGCAAACACAAAGTGCATCACCCACCAGGCCTTCACGAGGTACACCATCTCTAGATGATGACAACACCTCAAAAAGGAAGGCCAGTGACAGAATCCCTGGTATTTTTCAATTGTATTTATTTATTCAGTGTTTTATATAATGCAGATATAAACAATTAGGGTGCTTCACAATTCCATAGCCTTATACCTTTGACACGAGGTTTGACACGCCGTTTAAGCAAAAATAACAAGATTAACTAACCAGTTTGAGTATGAGACATTTGTGCTTACAAAAACATACCTACATATCCCACAATTTCTATTGATTGGTATGTATTATAATATTATGTGACCTAGAAGGTATTTTAACAATGCCTGGTCTGCTGTTATTATGGGTGGAATTTGCTCATAAGAAAAGTCTCACCATCTTTTTTTGAAAACTGAAGTGGATGAGATTCTTGGTGCTGCACCAGAGAATGCTCTATCATAAGTTCTCTTCTTCCGGAAGAGTGCAGGATTCAGTAAGAGATCTCCATTGCTCCGAGAGAATCTGCTGCCTCCTGATAATGTGATTCTCTGGGCTAGGTATAGTGGCATTTATATTGTATTGCTTTGTGTGATACATGCCATCTTTAGTTAGATTCTTGCTTTGTGAGGTAGCCAATTAATAGCTTTCAGATGTGGAGTGATGTGGCCAAACTTTCTGTAGCCTTGAAGGAGTCTTGTTGCCGTATTGAGATAAGCTTTTAGCGGGGCTGTTGAAATCTTAGGTAGTCCTGATAAGGTTGTGCATCCGTACTCAATCCTTGAGATGACTAATGCCTGGACTGCCGTTTTGAGGTCTGATGTAGCTATGAATGATTTCAGTTTTCTAAGATAGCTCAGATGAAAGCAGCATTTTTGCCATCATGTTAATGTGGGTTTGCATGTTCAGGTCCCTATCTAGAGTAATTTCAAGAGAAATAGTTGAGTCCACTAAACTCAGAGTACAATTTAGCGCAGTGATCAACTTAGTCCATTCCATTATCCTCGCTGAACTTGTCTGGGGGAAATTAGAAGGGATTCTGTTTTATGCAGGTTAAGCTTGAGATGATTATTAGTTAGCCATTGAACGGTCCCGGTTAATGTCTGGTTCATCATGATGATCTCTTCCAACAATCTAATCTTCAGATATAACTGTCTGTCATCTGCATGCATGTGGAAGGAGATGTTTGCCTGCTGTAAAATTTTGGTTAGTGGTTCTCCATATAGATTTAATAGAGATGGGTATAGTGTTAATCCCTGTGGTACTCCAATAAGATTTGGGGATGATGCTGATAGTATTTGGTTCACCAGGAATCTTTGCAATATGTTCTCTAAGAAGGATCTAAACCAAACTGAGGGGCCGATTAGGATGGCTGTGAATCCGCATCCTCCGGGCCGGCAGAAGCCACCGCTGGCCTGGAGGATGCGGATTCACCGCCTTGGTTTGTGAAAACACCACCCTCCACATTTCGATGGCAGTGGGATCAGCGGCGGTGGGCAAGTCCGTCCGCCGCTGATCCGCGGTGGATGTACGCAGATATGGTGGCGGTGTCTGCAAGACAGCGCCAGCCATATCACGATGCAGGCGGAAACATGCTTTTCCGCCGTGGAAAAGCATGTGGTCTCTTGGTTTTGGGGGCCCATTACGAGCCCCCAGGGTGTTGGGGGGTGGGTGGTCCACATGGGGGGTACCTATGGTACCCCCCTGCTTTGGCATGCACAAGGTGGCAGGCACCACACGGTGCCTGCCAAGTTGTGCATGCCAAAGGTAAACATGCATATTTTACATTGCGGCGGGTGCTGCTTAAAGCAGCACCCACCGCAATGTAATATATACGGGATGTGACCACCAGGGTGGCGGTCACATCCTAATTGCAACGGAGGGACCGCCGCTGCCCCTGCGGTCAATCCCTCCACCTCGGGGGTGGCGGACGGACGCAGATCCGTCCACCATCCTAATCGACACCTAAGACTGTACCCGATAGTACCCTCCGTTCCTCCAGCAGGTCTAGCATTTTGACATGGTTTACCAGGATGAATGCAGACAAAAGGTCGAGCAGTACTAGGAGACAAGTTGTGTTGCGGTCTAGAGCAAGTAGAGCGCCATTGACTATTTATTTATTTATTTATACAACTTGTTGAACGCGCGATTACCCGAGGGTGTCTTGGCGCTAGACAGAAGATCATAGTAGAGCTAGACTTATGAGTGAATTAGCTTAGATTATTGGTTAAATAACCAGGTTTTTAGGTGTTTCCTGAAAAGAATTAGTGTGGGAGTGCTCTTGAGTTGATTATGAAGGGCATTCCATAGTTTGGCCGTGGCAATTGAGAAGGATCTGTCTCCCCATGTAGCTTTTCTTGTTTTGGCTATCTCCAGAAGATTTGCCTTGGCGGATCTAAGGGTGCGACATGGTCTGTATGGGCAGAGGGCGTGTTTCAAGAAGATTGGACCCTTTTCATGAATGGTTTGAAGGCTATGCACAAAGCCTTAAATTTAATTCTTTGCCTCACAGGTAACCAGTGAAGTTTTCGAATGACATTAGAAATGGGTTTAAACTTAGGTGTTCCGGTGGCAAGTCTGGCGGCTGCGTTCTGTACCAACTGGAGTTTGTTCAACACCTGTTCTTGTGCATTATGCATTAGAGCATTGCAGTAGTCAACTCGGGACATAAGTAGAGTGGAAATCAAGGTATTTGTGGTATTTACAGGGAGGTAGGGTTGTAGTTTTTTAATCATTTTTAACGTGAAGAATGAGACCGAGACAATGGAATTTGCTTGGTGTATGTAGGAGAGTTTGTTGTCGAAGATCACTCCTAGGTTCCTGGCCTTGGTGACAGGGACAGGAGGAGGTCCAAGATCTTGAGGCTGCCAAGTGGGGGACTAACTAGGAGTGAGCTTACCAAATACCATGACTTCAGTTTTGTCTGAATTGAGCTTTAAACAATTTTTACTCATCCAGTTACTGATGGCAAGCATTCCCCGTTGGAAGTTGTTGGCTACTTCCAGTCCATTGTTATTAATAGCCAGGACAAGCTGGTTATCGTCAGCATATGATGTAACTGCTAGGTGATGAGCTTTGATGATCCTCGCTAAGTCCGCTACATAAATGTTAAAAAGTGTTGGACTCAGCGAGGATCCCTGAGGGACACCACAGGGAAGAGAGAAGGAGCAGGAGGAGTATCCGCCCATGGACACAGATTGTTCCCGGTTAGCTAAGAAGGGGGAAAGAAGGGAAATGGCGTTCCTGGAAACTCCGGATTTTTTGACACGGTCGATCAGGATGGAATGATCGACCGTGTCAAAGGCTGCGGAAAGATCGAGCATTATAAGCACCGCTGAACCTCCTCTATCCAAGATCATTCTGATCTCATCAGAAGCTTTTATTAGTGCCGTCTCCGTGCCATGACCCTTTCTGAATCCAAACTGCGAGTCGTCAAGACAGTTGTTATTGTCAATGAATTCAGAGATCTGGCTATTCATAATTTTTTCTATGATTTTGGAAGGGAAGGGAAGACATGCTATAGGCCTGTAGTTCGTTACCTTGGAAGGGTTTAGTGTGGATTTTTTGAGTGAAGGTTTGATTACTGTTCTTTTCCATATTGAGGGATAAATACCTGAGGTGAGCATGGCGTTATAGATGTCACAGAGTGTTTGAGATATAATAACAGGAGCCAATTTAAGTATTGACGGAGGACAAGGATCATTGGGGGAGCCAGAGTTAATGGTCATCCTACGTTTGTGAACCAATTCTGGTGAAACTTGATCAAAAGAAAAAGTGGGTAAATTAGTTAAAGTGGGATCAGAGGTAGTATGGGAAATAGTGATGTCAGGGTTAATATTATTGAATTTTGAATAAATGTCGCAAACTTTATCTTGAAAGTAAGTTGACAAGGCGTCGCGCATAGATTGAGAGGCCTCTTTGTGAAGAATTGATGTTTCACTACTGTGATTTGGTCTGAAACCCGATTGGCAGCAGTCATTTAGGAGTTTAAATTCAGAAATGTGTTGGGTCAGTTGTTGTTAAGCACATTTTCCCAGAATTTTGGCTGGGATGGTAATGTTTGTTACCAGTCGAAAGTTGTTAGGGTCTGAGGGGTTCTGAGTAGTTTTTTTTAAAGATGGAAATGACTTTCCCAGTTTTTAGGCAGTCTGGGATGTAGCCTTTCGATAGCGAAGTGAAGCATTATTAATCTTGGACCATGAGGGGATGAGGAAATGGTTGATTGTAGACCAACATTTTGAGAGGAGAGGATCATTGAATTGGTTGTTTGGTTTTATGGGCAATAGGGTTTTAGCACTATCTTTGTGGTCACATAACTAGAATTCTGACCATAGGGCATTATTTTTGGAAATTGACTGAACGGGTTGAGACTGAAGCTTAGCTGGACTGTTCTTTTGGATCGAGGGGTTCTCAGCTGCTTTCTTGAGCTCAATGTTCAGGGAGTTAGCTTTGGCTGTAAAGAAGGGAGAGAATTCTTCACAACTAATTTTCAATTTTGACGCTATTAGAGAGGATTTGGCCGTTTTGTTAGATTGATCTTTTAACAATTTGAGGAGTTTACTCAGTCTGTTTTTTGCATTATCCAATTCTCTCCTAAAGAAGTATTTTTTAGATTTTAGAATACTTTTATTGTAGACGTTTCTGGCTTGTCTTAGTAGTTTTAGATGAGGGGAGGATGGGCGTTGTCTCCATTTCCATTCTGTTTGTCTGAGTATCCGTCTTTCTTTGTTGAGGGATCCATTAAACCATGGGTTTTTGTCTTTGTCTGCTAATCTTTCGAGTTTTAAAGCGGCTAAGTCATCAAATATTTTTGTCATCGTGGTGTTATAGTGTTTCATGAGTTTGCTGACGTCTTCCCGGAGGTTGCAGTTCTTTCTCACAGCGTGCTACACATTTCTTCTTATTGAGACCTTTGGTGCATGAACCCATTGTCTGGGTTTGATTGATTGTGAGGATGTTTTCTTTTTTATGTCCTGGGATGATTGCGATTGTTTCAATAGCTTTTTCCTTGGAGTAACCCAGGATTTTCGCTAAAGGCCATCCCCTCCCTCATGAGGTCATCTCCGATGCATCTCCTCTGGGGGCTATTTTGTATGAATCTGGAATACTTGTGTGGCAGTTTTTTGCACTTCCACCTTGGGAAAAAAGGACCAAAGTCACAAAGGTGAATTTACACTTTTGTGTAAGTTTATGATTTTTTTGCTGCTCACAAACATATTTTATGAGTTGTATCTTTATGACTGTGGAGTCTCTGCACTTGTGGCAGAGACTCCGCACATTAAAGATAGGCCTGTCCTTTATTTTTGTGAATGAGGCCCAAAGTGCACAGGAGGTTATGTGCACTTTGTTCCAGAAGGTAATTCACAGAGGGGATACTGGACAGTATTCAGTGGAAACCAGTGGTATGTGGAAGCACCTGGGGTCAGTGCACCAAGACAGCATAGAACGTACAGAGATGCAGAAAACGTGAGCAGAAGTGCTGGAACAAGAACAGGAAGAAAATGATGATACATGAAGCATTTTGGCATATAATGCAGGGACTGTCATGAAGCTGTGGCCTGTGGTGAAATTAATAAAAGGATATAATCATGAACCATGGAACAGCATCAACAAACAAAACACAACAACTTCTATAAAATAAAAGAAGAAATACAATTAGCTGAAGAAGTTTAACACAATATAAAAAAATACAAAACAGTAGTTAAAAGCTAAAAAAAGAATAAATATTGGAAAACAAATTGTGAAAAACAAGAACAAAAAAACAAACTACAAATGGCATCCACTCTCTTCTACTTGCAACTGCATGTTGTGTGTAAACAGGGAATGGCAATGACAATAACAAATCGTGTGATTACTTAAATCGTTACAGAATGAGTGGCAAATATGAGATGTCACACCGAAGAAACACGAGCTGTCATACTGATGAGAAAAACATTATTATTTAAAATCCTTAAAAATTGCATTTCCTGACCTGGTAAATTTTCATAATAAAGTGATAGCAATGTAAGATCAATACAAAATGTATAGAACTACGAACTGTCATACTAAAGGAAAATGCACTATCGTTTTAAAATCCTTAGTAAAAAAAGTAATGTATGGGTGGTAATACATGTTCATAGTAAAGGACTGGCAACAATGAAAATACGCAACAACAACGACGGTTGTTCAAGGTCGTACCAGCCATACTAATGTCCGGGATACCACAGAAGTATACATTTAAAATTGTATTAATCAAATTGTGAGCTCGTTACATTTGAATGAAAAATACAATGCCTAAGGAATGCGACTTGTAAAGTGCAGCCGACAGAATTAGACAGTATTTGATGCGAAGGTGCAAGCCATAGACCAGTAATTCGTGCTGGATGATAAGTGGTTTTATGGCTGGGGCTGTTGGCCGTTACTACCCTTTAACAGAAAGTGAGCTTTCGATATGAATTTCCCATACTTGGTCATGTCATTCAATAATTCCAAGGTGTATATAAGAGAAACAGCATATTTGGCTGAGCGGGTGCCCTGTTGTAGTAAAATAGGCCTTAATAAGCTTAGCGAGCATGTAACAACACCGGATAGCCAGTGGTTAATTTGTAAAAATATAAGTGCAGGGTCTGTCGTCAGAAGGTAGCTTCAACTAGCCCATTTATCCTGTTGGTGTTGCCTAAAGCTGAACCAACTGCTAACAATAAATCGCTACAAATGGAAAAAGGATGTGGTGTAATGGCAAGAGCTGCCGACTTCAGACCTGGGGAACCAGGTTCGAATATCGGCGTCTGCTCAACATACTGCGAATCTGGGCGAATCACTTAATCTCCCTGTACCGGCCACATTTTATGTGTCCTTAACTGGTGCTCAAGCGCCAGTGTTGATTATGAAGTGTTGGTGCTGACTACCGGAAACCACAGACTCAAATTAAGCACTGCCGACAGCAGAGTAGTATGTGTGCGAGAGATTTCCAAGTTACGTAGTCTGCAGTGAGTGATGATTTCAAGGGTTCTCCAAGTTGGTTTTACTTCTCTAATTGGAAGCTGCACTAATCTTGCTGATAAAATCTTGTTTAGCCACGTTTTCCCACTGCCTGGCGAAGGTGGAGTTTAGCTGATTTTTACAGTTGGGGAGCCGTTAGTGACTCGAGTAGGGCATTAGCTAAAAGGTTTTCAAAACCATGTCCAATTCTCGTGAGAGGTGGTGCAATTGTTTTTTTATTGAGGACTAGCTTACCCGTCGCGCTTTGCTGCGATCTGAGAAGAAAGGAAACTGAAGGAAACCTGTTATGATAACATTCAATTTACATTGTGTCATTTTTATTGAAACGTATTCATTTTAATATGGCAAACATTTTAAAGTGTTGTTTTAATTCTGTTTCTTTATTCGAGTGCTTGTGGATACACAGTATTTTTTGTTTTTCCGTCTGGTGCGTACACGAATAAATCAGAAGGTTTTCCGACGCGTGAGCTGGCCACATACAGTTGTCCATGTGAGAAGCACGGATTCTCCAAATCTAGCCCACATGGCATTCATGGATCTATCGTTGGCATTCGACTGTGTAGACCGAGGTAGATTATGGGATGTCATGGCAAAAATGGGCATAGAGCAGAATCTGATTAATTTCCTAGCCGACATGCCTTCTGACACACGAGCTAATGTCAGATATACACAAGATTTAAAAGTAACAAAGGAATTTGGAATACATCGGGGCGTTCGCCAAGGGTGTATTTTAGCCCCATTCCTCTTCAACCTGTACATTAATGACTTAGAACAGTATCTCTTAGACACAGGAGTTGATTACCCGTACGTAGGCCGGAAAGGATTGCCGGTACTGCTTTATGCGGATGACGCAGTCCTGAATTCCAGGACTGCAGCAGGCCTACAAACTCTGTTAAAAGCATTTCATGACTTCATGTCCTCACGGGACTTGAGTATCAACAACTCAAAGTCCTACGTCATGAAGGTAGGCTTGGGGTACAAAAAATCAAATACCTTTAATGTTAATGGGGAAAAAATTCCAGTGACTAAGACATTCTCTTATCTGGGTGTCCTCTTGGACCATCAGTTAAATTGGGGACCCGCTGTACAGAGGAAAATGGGAGAGGTAACAAGGGCTAATGCAGCAATACTTGATTTTGCAAGAAAATAGGAAATACCCCAGTGGCTGCACTGCTCCAATTGTACAATACAAAAAGTATATCTATTGCGTGTTATGGCAGTGAGTTATGGGGGTTTACTTCATCCAGAGGTCTGGAAGTTACAGAAAATAACTTCCTAAAACGTGTTCTGAGGGTACCAAGGGGTACTGGTAACTTCTCTGTTCATGAAGAACTGGGTATGCCATACCTAAGCGAAAGTCATTTATTTCTCTTAGGTACTTAGCCCGGGAGGAGGCCGAATTAAAGAAAGTGTACGGAAACATGTACTTGTAAAAACCTCTGTGCACATGGAACCATACCTGTCATGGCCCCTGTCAGGCTATGACCGCTTTTTGCTCACGAGGTTTCGCCTAGACTTATTACATCTTCTACTGGCAGTACCGAGGGGGGCCCATCGAGGCCAAGTGTTGCCATCTTGCGGCTGCGACGATAAGTCTCCGCAAGATTTGGCACACTTCTTATTCATCTGCCCTTTTTATCTGGTACCCCAGAAATTATACCTAAAATCAATATTGAAACAGCTGAACTTTGCACAAATTCGACCAGCACTTTATTATCTCCAACTACTAAGTAGTGATTGTATTTTGTTTGTATGTAGTTTTTTAAAACTTGCGATCAAATTCAGGAAAAGCATGGAGGGATAATTGTGTTCTTGTCGAGAGTTCTTCTTTTAATAAGTTTAACTATTTAAAAAGCCTTTTTTACTGTGTATTCTGCCTGTAAACTTTTACTTTATGTGATTTTTAGTAATATATGAAATATATGCATTAATTGTAATTTTATTGAAATGTGCTTTTATGGATGTTACTATGAACATTCGAATAAAGTTTCTTTGACTTTGACTTAGTCCACACACTTGCAGCGATTGTCCTTGTGCTTTGTTGATGGTAATTGCAAAAGCGAGTCGCACCGGAAACTGTAAACGTTCAGTATTGGAAAGATTATGAGGGCCCCGGGGGGCCGATATTTCATAAATCTTTCTTTTTTTTCTTTTTTTTCCAGGAACCTTCGTGGGGGTGTACTCAACAACTTTTAACAAATGTATTTATTTTTATTATTTTTTATTTTTTTCACCAGAAACCTTCGCGGGAGTGTACTCAACAACTTCCCAAAGTTTCATGCCGATCGGATGAATGGTGTAGTAATGCATAAAGGACAAACGGACATACTTTCGATTTTATATATATAGATTTGATGCACGTGTAGCTGATCGTATCTATGGCCCAGTTCTCCAAGGCAAGTTGCAGACTTTCGTTGGCAGCAGCAAGGTTTTAGACCAAAGGGTTGTTAGCGCTTGTAAGGGTTGTTTTTATTAGAGCCTTCATAGTGTTCACGGGTGCAGCTGCTGTCTGAAACGAGGTGGATGGGGAGGGAGTTCCATGTCTTGGCTGCCAGGTAGGAGAAGGATCTTCCTCCCATGGTGGCTCCTCGGATGCGTGGAACGGCGGCGAGGGCGTGGCTGGTCAAACAAAGTTGGCGGGTGGGAGTGTAGAAGGTCAGGCGGTTGTTGAGGTACCTGGGGCCCAGGTCGTGGAGGGCCTTGTGTGCGTGGGTGAGGAGTCGGAACGTGATTCTCTTGTTGACGGGGAGCCAGTGCAGGTCTCTCAGGTGGCCCAAGCCCATGAGTGCCGCAGAGGCAGCCACTTTAATTGCTCTTTCACCATCGACCAGTGATGTTAGTGTTGACTCATGGCAAAGTAGCATCCAATCAACGCAGGGTGTAACTCGTCTGACGAGTGTTCAACCACAGCCGCAACGACAACCACAGGTGTAACAAGGAGAGGCACAAGGAGAGGTACAAGGAAAGGCGCAAGGAGAGGAGCAAGGAGAGGCGCAAGGAGAGGAGCAAGGAGAGGCGCAAGGAGAGGCACAAGGAGAGGCGCAAGGAGAGGCGCATGGAGAGGCACAAGGAGAGGCACAAGGAGAGGCAAAACCGCCCACAATACTTGCTCCTCCAGAAGTAGGGGCACTTCAGGAAATTGAGATTCATGCGGAGGTATCAGCCGAGCAAGCCACTCCTGATGATCCATTGTCTTCCAGATCCCCAGCAAGGAAAAGGTCAAGGAGGGCTAATACAGCTTCTTCTTCAAGCCCCCTTCCTTCTGATGATATATATCTTGATTGGCACCCACCAATTCAGTCTGAGAGGGAGGCATGCCATGAGCCGACAAAGCTAGGTAAAAGGAAAGTTCAGTTATGGGTGATGACGAAGAAGAAGTAAAAGTGGTGTATTCTGCTGCTGATGAACAGTCTGGCGAAGGCGCCCCAGTCATCACAGTCGTAACTCCAGCCCCAGCGGGCATGCAGCAGACAGACATTTTTACCCTATCCCGAAATGCTGCTGTGCAGGATGTGGGTGGCGTGGCACTGGTACCACCACCAACACAGGTAACTACTACACCAACACGACCTACAGCTTCCATATTTTTTCAGAAGGGCTGGCAGGGACCTCCATCCAGCTCGACCTCCATTACCTCAAGTAGTGGTGCTGTAAGTGCACAACAGAGTCAAATTCTGCCACGCCCATCCTCCACTTCATCTGGCATTGAAAGTGGCACCTCCAACACCACCACCAGAAATCTCAACTCCCCAGTTTGGGACTTCTTTAGTATTAGCAAAAAGGCAGAAAACCAAGTTATTTGTTCGATTTGTAAACAAGTAGTTAGTCGGGGTAAGCTTGGTGCCAACTATGGTACCGGAGGCCTGAGAGGCCATCTCCAAAAACACCACAGCATCCAGTGGGTGACGCACCCAAGTAACATCCGGAAAGCCAAAAGTAGAAATCCGAATGTAGACATTGATATTGCATCTGATGATGAGGAGCTGATCGTGCAGGGGGAAGGTGAAGATGCGAGAGACATTTTTTCTGGTACACACAGTACCCCTTGCAGCAGCACTGCAGTGGTAGCGCTCACACCCTCTACCCCAGCACATCTAGGTGGCACAGTAAGAGTTTGGTAGAGACACCAATGCGAAAAAGTACATCAATGAGCCTAACTGGGTTGAAGAAGTCTGGATCGTCATCACATATGAAAATGGTCCAGACCACCATTAAAAGCATGTTTTGGTCAGAGGCGCCATTCGAACGCAACCACCCAATGGCACGTCTGTATAATGCAATGCTGGCTAAAATGTTAGCGCTCGACCTTCTCCCTTTTTCTTTCGTAGAAGGGGTGGATTTTCTAGAATTTGTGGCAACAGTCTGCCCTAAATGGAAGGTTCTTAGCCGGTCCTATTTTGCTAGAGTTGCGGTTCCAGCACTACATCAAGATGTGCTGGACGTGATTGGGGCAGCTTTGCAGAAGAGTGCTGTTCACACTATCCACCTGACAACAGACATGCGCACCAGTTGCCAAGCCGTTGATTACATGTGCATCACTGCACACTGAGTCTCTTTTGCGGGAGTTAGAGAGAAGATTGCTGCAGGTGTTGACAGCTCACAATTTTTCAAGCTACTCGGAAACATGCTACAGTAGCCATGTTTGCCATGGAGAAATCTCATACTGCAGTAAACATTTTGGAGGAGTTTAACAGTAAGGTCTTTCAATGGCTGCTGCCAAGAAAGCGCATTATTGGTTATGTTTCCACGGATAATGGCAGTAATATAGTTAAGGCCATGTCTGATGGTGGCTATTTCAGAGTGCGGTGTTTGGCGCACAGCATTAACATTATTGTTCAAGATTTCTTGAAAAAAGAAAACACAGTCAGCAAGTTACTGACCACCTGCCGAAAATTCTGCACACATTTCAGCCATTCTTTTAAGGCCCGGAAGCAGCTGAGGATCATTCAACGTGAACGTAGAGTGCCAGTCAGAGGACTCATCCAGAAGGTGGCAACACGTTGGAACTCAACCTTCTACATGCTTGAGCGTCTGTTTGAGCAGTACTTGGTAATCAATGAGTATGTCTTTCACGCACGGGGTGCTTCTATGAAAGACATGAGGCTAGAGGTGGAGGAATGGGACCTAGTTAAAAGCCTGACAGACATGCTTCGTCCTTTTGAGGTGTACACGCGTGAAGTCAGCAGGGAGGACTGTACTTTGGGCAACGCTATCCGATTGTTGCGCATGCTAGAGCACCAACTGAAGGCCGTGTCATCAACGTCCCGAGTTGATGCTGAAAAGCAAGACACACATCAGTTGGTGGAGAGCTTATTAAGCCGCCTAGTTTACAATGCAAGGCTTAAAGCAATACATTCAGAACAACATTACATTTGTGCCACTATTCTGGATCCACGGTAGAAAAGGCACAGCAATACATTCATTCCTTTTTCTGAATCAGATGTTTCCAAGTACAAACATTCGCTAGCTCTGTCAGCCACTCGGTTTGAAAAAGAGCGGCAGGAAATTGAAGGAACCACCACAAGTACTACTGAAGCAGCAGGCCATCCGGTGTCAAGGTCCACTTCTGTGGCCCAAGGCAGTCACTTTCCCTCAGAGCCGTTACCGACACCAGCAACTGTATCATCATCATCACCTGCAACAGGCCCAGCCATAATATTGTCGGAAGGGGATTGGATAACTCATCAAGGATTTGCTTGTTCCAGTGTTGATGCAAAGGCAACAGATGGTACGCAAAGTGGAGCACACCTGGAGGACCTTGAGTGGATGGTGCAGGTCTATCTGGATGACCCAACAGAGGTCTTCTTTGATCAGAACCCATTGGTGTATTGGTATGGGAAAAGGGCTCGATGGCCACTGATCACCAAGCTGGCTATACATTATTTGGCTTGCCCACTCGCAAGCGTGTCTTCTGAACATGTTTTCAGGGCTACTCGTGCCTTTGTAACTTCAAAAAGGACCCACCACTCGCCCAAAAATGTGGAGAGGTTAACAATGATCAAGATGAATCAGCACTTCATACCACAAGATTACACAGTACGTGAATCCACGCAGGAAGAAGAGGACACCGACTTAGGCGACGGAAGTTCTTCTCTGTTAGCTGACCTACTCCCATTTCAATTCACAGAGTTTGAGGACGAGCTCTACTTCCCTGACACCTAGGCCTGACATACTTACTTTTTTTTTCTTGTCCTTATTCACTTTAATTTCTGTGCGTCTTACTATGTTTTGCAACTTTTAGCACAACAAAACTCTAATCACAACACATCCATCAGCAGCACTGTCTTTGTCTTATTTCCATATTGAAGGTGCCGCTGTCTGCATTCCTGAAGTTCACAAGTTCACAACTCAGTCATGCTCCTCTATCCTCCTCCTCCAGACTCCCCCCTATCCATTTCCCTGAAGGCAGATGGCCGGATTACGCTGAATCAAGAAACTGTTGCTCTGTAGACGAGTTCCCTCAAAAGAAGTGGGACTGGAATGACTGACTATGCTGACTGTTAATTCTGAAATTGACACAAGAGGCTGCCCTGTGGCCCTTCACTTAATAAGATGCTGACAAAAAGTGGAAAAGGTAATGAATGCATGCACTGGACAACAATGGCTGTCTGGCTCTGATGAAAGCAATTGCTGTTTGTTTGTTGTGCATGAAATGAATCCTATGTGTTCTATTATTATTTAATCTTTTACACACTAAATGCAACTCAAGTCTACTCTGTTTACCTTTTTTAATGCAAATTGTACTTCTACTGCAGGGGCCACTACGTTGCATTTTTTAATATGGAAAAAGTCCTTGGACTCACTGTGTGCAGACTGTGACTGCATGAACAACATTGAGTTTGCCAATACCATGATAATGATGAGTCTTGATGATCAAAGTTACATAATATCTTTACAGTCACTCATTGGGATGATGGATCATCATCGTCGATTTACGGAATAACTATGACCATTTCGTGAGTGGCAAATAGGTAAGCAAGTCAACAACAACCACAGCAGAACTACATGTCTGTCTAGTCGTGGTATGGAGTGGTCGAGCCAGTGTAGTGTTGTTATGCCAGAGTCCAGACAGCGGTTCATGTAAAATTGCGGCTATGTGGCTTGCTGTATAAAATTAGATCTGCTTTGTCTGTCTGTGTCAAAGAGGTATGCTACATGGAGGTTGGTTCACTCAGTGGTGCCTGCCTTGACCGTCTGCATGGCCCTGGCCTGCTGTGTGCTAGTTATTATCCTTGAAACAGAGACTCAGAGTAGGCACTTTAGAAATGAGGCATGTATGTAATACTGTCGCCTCTGAAAGTGAAAGTGTTCATTTTGCACTACACACCGTATCTTATATTTTTCCTCCGGGGTGTTTTAATATCACTTTCTGTTTTTCCATTACAATTACAGGCCGGCACTTACCCTGTGCGATGGGAAAAACATTAACTCAGGCTTACCATAGCAATCCGCAATTCCGCATCCGCCAGGCAGGCAGTGGACAGTGTGGTCACCAAGATTGATCGACGGAGCGTCTGATGGAATGGAGGAGTACCGCGAATAAGAGGACTGGCTGGATGCATGCAACTTCCCAATTTGACCAGGACAACTACAACATAGAGTTACAGTATCCACTTCACTTGTCCTTATCGTTTAAATAATGTTATTGTTGTGAACTTCTATGAGTGCGACTCTGTGCATTTGCTCTCTGCTTCAAATTCATCCCTAGAGCTATTTGATAAGTTTCTTTGCTATTTTTAAAACTAATGTAATAATCTACTAAGTGTTTATTCTCTCTGAGGGCAGATAGGCAAGTGAAATTGCGTAAATACTGCAGCCCTGTACTGTCAAATTGTTTAGTACTAGTTAGTAAGTGTTGTAGTAAGTACTACTTTTCAGTAACCTAACCATCCATTTAGGAAACAACTTCATGCATGCACTTCCTTTATGCCCCTTAAAAGATTTATGGATATGTTCGTATCCAAAGATTTGTTTTTCTTCATTTGCTGTTTGTCCATGCTGTGTTTTTTTTCTCTCTCCAAAAAACTTTCCCAAAAACTCCCATTCTCATCCATTTTTCAAACCCTAACCCTCTTCCCCCGGGCTGTGTGGTTGTCATTGAGGTGTGACTAAATGACACCAATAATTCCACACATTTGTTGGGGAGGATAAGGTCAAAAGCAACAGAAAATCAATTTCATGGCAGGTCAAGGAATCCGAGGATAAATTCTTATTCTGCTTGACACACACCCATGAGTATTTGCAAATCAATTCAGAGTTTCATGTCCGCCATCGAGTGGATTCGTCATCAACAACATCCTCCTACACGTGACGAATGCTTATTCTGCTGTGTCCTTCAGTACTAGTTCTTGTAGTAGCCATAATCCACGCAACTAGTAGTTAACTTTTGATTGAATACTTTAGCATTGCTTAGGCTACAATTTATGGCCCTGTTCTTGTGTACTGTACTATCGTACTGTTCTAATGCTCCTCTCAGGCCACTCAATGTTTAACTTCCTTTTTTTTCATATGCTGCTACTGATGCAGCGCTCATCCAGAAATATCACCAACCCAGGGTCCAGGTCACTCCGATGGGACCCATAACACCGAAGTACGACACACCTAGTCACACATACTTTACCCCAGACCCTTGCAAATTTATATAAAAAATGGGTTGCGTGAATTCTCTCCTATGACAGGATACCTTTTAAGCACAGATTTTAACACCAACATTTGTTTTCCTTAATAATTCAACTAAACTAATCTATGCGTCAATGTACCCCGCCAATTAGGTCGATGGACCAATTAGTTGAGTAAGTTGATGGTGATTGTCAAAACCAGCTTAACCTCACTACAACAATACATTGATTTGCATAATTAATTGACTCTAAAATAATTACAAACACCTGAAATCATTTAAAAGATTTTATGTAATTAATGTGCATGAAAGAAAATTAGCATTTATTCTGTCATTATTAATTCTCACTGAGCATTGCTATTTATTCAGGAAATAAATCAAGAAAACTGTTAATAAAAGACATGAAGAGAAAATTCAGGTTCACATTAATTCCATTATTCTCTGAAATAAAAACATCAATTAATGTTTGGTCTTGTACCTGAAAGAGAATTCTTCATGGAAAAGATCAGAGAACCCTAGTTAAAAAACACATGTATTTAATACTAAACATTTCTAAACTAAAACCTTCCTACCCAGCACTAAAACCCCAAACTATACTTACTAACCCAGGCCTCCTTGGACGCAGTCTCCCAGGCTAGTGTCCCGTTACGATCTCCAACCTACAGGGGTTATCAGTGAGCCTTTTGGCATAGTTTCAGGCTCCCAGCATCTCTGCAAACAGCTGCAGTGCAAACAGCATCTCTCTCTGCGATCAGCTTTTGTGACACTAAAATTTAGCTCTGCTATTTATACTGTATTTGCTGGCTCTCTACCCTCAAACGTTTCAAGTCTTGCCATTTCCCTTTCTCTGATTGGTCATGACATTGCAATTATTAGCTCTCAGGATGTTCGTTAATCGACAATGTATTTGTTAATTTTCAGGATGTCCATTAATAACTTCCTGATTAAAAAGCTGACAGATACAAATTCGACTGTCCATGCATTTCTTAACTTCCAGGATGTCCGTGAACAACTTTGTTTGACAAACTGATAAATACACGTTTGACAGTTCCTGTTCCTCATCAGGCCTTTTTAAATGTTCATTTTTAGTGATTCAGCTGTTTCCACGTGGTCATTTTTTGAAGGCACTTGGCTTTTATCCTTGGCAGGCATTCAGCGGTTGTCGTGGTTATCATTTTGGCCCAGAGCCACTCACCAGGGTTCATATCAAATGACCTTGAATATAGTCAGCTGAAGTTGCAAAATGTTCTCAGTGAAGACAGAGCATGGACGAGCTTCTTCTCAGCAAAATGATGTAAGTATTTCTTCAGCGCAGAACCGGGAAAAGAGAAGCCATTTTGGAATTGGCAACCAATCAAAACTACGATAAACACAAAAAGAAAATGTAAATACACAGAATATTTGTGTTTTCTGTCCCCCCACCCACCAGTGCTAATATTTATCCTTTAAAACTGTTACCTAGCAGAAAAGCATCACACTGCAAGCCATTAAAAAATGAAGTAGAAAGGCAGCATGCAATTTACAATGTACATAGACATGCATTATTATACCACTTAAATGCACAAAATAGATTAAACATGCGTTTTACATCATTAATTAATATGTTAATCAAACCTGTTAGTGCAAAGCATTTCCCACCTGTAATGTGTGTGTTTTGGGTAATACACTGCAATCAAAATTAATATATTACTTTGTTATGGGGGTGATTGATCTGAATGGGGTACACACAAAATCTTCTGTACCTCGCTCCACTGCCAGTGTGTACCACTACTACTACCACCACAACGATGACATTTCATCCATCCAGGATTCCATAGCCAACCTTAATCGCCATTTGCCAAGCAGCCAGCCCTGTGCCTAGCCCCATTCTCAAACACAAATCACAGGTAAGATAAGCATTTTGGGGTAGGAAGAATAATGGAGCAGGAGGAGAGGAGAGACTGACTGTAGTACTAGTAAAGTAGTAGGACAATTGAATTTACTAACTCAGTCAGTGGCACTTTTGTACAAATGTGGGCGATTACTTAGACAATTTGAATCAACCAGCCAGTTAAGTTTCAGGAAAACAAACGTTCAGTTAACCCCCCTTCCACCCCCACAAAACAGTAAAAACGCATATGCTATGTTTAGGTTGAAAATAAATAATTATTTTGACCCTAACAAAAATAAACTATCCCACAAGACCCGACCCACCCCCCTCCCTAACCCCAACCAATGTCCATGAAATGTCCCCAAAAGTCCAAAAATCCCAACGCCCAATTCCCCCCCCCTCAAAAAGTCTTTAAAAAAGGAGCAAGGGACAGTCTCTCTCTACTTTGGCCGGCGGTGTCCTGTGGCCAGGTTGTCACACAGCTCTCTCCGGAGGGCCTTGAGTAGGACTTTCTGCCTCTCCACCTCCTGCTCAAGGTAGGCCACTCGCAGGGTTAGGCGGTGCACACGCGCCTTGCAGGTACTGTGGGGGGCAGCTCTTGTTTTCGCTGCTCGGCGGCGGCGGATGGCTGCCGGACCACGGCGCCGTACTGCTGGAGGATTGCGCTGGCTGTATGACACAGGGGCAGGGGAGGAGGATGCAGCCGTTGTTGTTGACTGGTCATCTCCTCCTCCTGAGCCACTAGCCACCGATATTCGGCGACAATTACCTCCAGCTTCCGTTGCCTGGCCCGGATAGCCAACTCCTTCCTTGATAGTTTAGTAGGCGCATCTATATGAAGAAAGAAAAAATACTGTAACCAAAACTCTTTAAGATTAACACAAAATAATTCAACAGAAAGTGTGTCACAGTAGCACTAGCAACTTGCAAGCACAGTACATAACATTTGTGGCATGTATCTATCTAACCTCCCACTTCATCGTCTTCTGCTCTAACATTAGTTGGAGTTTCAGGAATTCTACTAGCACTATGGACTCGCTACATTAGACTCAGACAGTACACCAGTCTTCTTCTTCTCTCTTGTTTAACGAAATTAGTACGTAAACTTGTGGAAGCCGGCATAATGCCAGCGCAGTCAGCTTGCACCCAAGAAAAACAGACGCAAGCCATGATGACGCAGACTCGCGTTACTGTTACCAGTACATGCAGGTGGGGAAGCTCTTACTTTTCTATTACAGGTGGCACTGGCCATACTCTGTTACAAGTTACAACAAGGGCTACTGCTCAATTATTTTAACTTTCACCCTGCCCTGCCCCTGACTACTACAAAAGGAAAATGAAGAAGATAATATGATCATCTATCCCTTGACATGATATTTGCTTATATCAGGGATGACTTTTAGGAGCTTTGTTTTTATTGATTGAGTCAACACCGATAGGCCACACATGAATGACAGAGTTAAAAAAAATGTATTAACATAGGTAGTGAACGGTCCCCGTAATCGCAGGAGGAAGGCACTTGTGACTTGACTTGATAATGTGAACTATACAATATAGATACACAATATATACTGTGCTTGCAAACTACTCTTAGTCAAGGGAGTATTCTGAAAAATTACAACTTCTACTTTCCTCGGCTTTGCTACTCTGGCACGGACGTGCGGTGTTACATGCTCTTCAAACTAACACTCTTCATCCAGTGACCGTCTACTCTGTCTACTCTACATACACCTATGCTATCTATGAGGAAGATACCATCCAGGCATCCATCCATTCAAAGTAAATGTCAATCATCCTTCTTAATGTCTCAACTGGACAAACCTTACTTTTTCTCACCGAAAAACACCCTTTTTATTTTATTTTGTAAACCGCCACGCATCTGTGCTTGACTTGCATTTGAATTTGACCCAAAGGATATATTGCGCACACACATACAGTTTCTGTGTCACCCACCCAGGCAGTCCTCTTTCCTTTCTCCTTCCACCCATCCTTGCTTCAACCGGCCATGCATCAGATTCCTACCAGCCACTTCTGCCTGCATTCAAAACCACGTATCATTCGTTGCCAGTCATTAATTTAAATCACTCGTCCTTCCTTACACCCTTCTTTCCCTTTTCGTTCATCCCATCCATCAAGTTCATCTGTCATCTGACTTGGCTTCTCAATAAAACTTTCACAGCTGAGTTGAAGTCAAATTTAGAGGAGGCCATTGGTTACTCATCAACTCCCGCCGCTAATGCAATTGCTAATGCGAAGTCAAGGGTGACTGTCTTCTACCTGGTTGACAAAAACGTAGTTCTAAATTTGTAAGTCTTCTTAACAGTAAAGTGTACTTATACTGTACAACATATATACCCCTGCAGCGAGCCTACTCTGCAATCTCAATAAGTAAGGAATATAATAGCTTACCACTGCCCACCACTACCGAGGCATCCCCCACAGCATTAGTTCCTGCTGGCACTGGTGCCACCGCATCTGCCTCTGGAGTGACCACCTCTGCGCTGGCCCACTGGTGGTGGGCTGTGCCGATGATGTTCCACCTAGAAAATACTTTTCATATTTTTAGATGCCATATACACCACACCCTATTTTGTCTAGGAATGAAACAAAATATTTACTACATAAACAAATGTAATTATTTGTGACTCTCTAGTCTAAACTAAAAATTCCCCTTTTGGAAGGGGAGGGTGTTTTTATTGATGATTAGCCATAACATGCTAGACTTTTTGGCACAACTGAGGAATGCTTGCTTTTTAACACGCACCATTTTTCTCATAACAGACAGAAGATTCTCTTCTAGGAACAAGAGCAATATGTTACTCATTATCATCACCACCAGTACTTTAAGTTCCAACCAGGTGAGGGGTCTCCGAAAATTAATGTGTAAATCAGCCACTGTTCAGTTTTCATGAGTTCACCGTTTCTCTTCTATGAAGTTGATTTTAATAAATGTTTTATATAATGCACAGTTGAAATTTAATATGCAGAGTACACACAGAGCTAGTTGTTTTACTTTTAATAAAGCTTTAAAACTTACATAGACTCTGTGGTTTTTGGTCATGAGTGAGTGAGCGAAAGGGTTTGCAATTTGCAAGCATGATTCTGTGACTCTGAGAGGTCGGGACTCTGACTCTGTAGTCTTATGTCCCGGGTTATATAATCATTGGGGATCATCGCTGCATTCGGGAGCTAAATAATGACTCTGACACACTAGCTAGTCAGTAAGAAGATTGGGGGTTCAACTTCTGTTATGACTGAGGTATGTGAAAAGTCTAACTGCGCCTATTATCACCACCAATGCGCTATTTCTTGTCCATAGTTCTGTATGTGCACAATAGTCCCTGCAACAGTAGTAGTATGTCCTCCTATCCAATCAAAAAGTAAACTAGTATCTTATTCTTGGTGGCCATTGACATTTTATTGTTGGAAATTGTCGAAGCATAAACATTAAGAAGACTTCAATAGACATGGACAACCCAGAGGACTGCACTCCGTGCCTAGAGCTATTACTGAATAGGAATTTTGTTTAACACCTTTTGCCAACTGTGCAAGCTTAGCTAGCTACACATACAAACTAATATTAATAAATAGTAGTAGTACAGAGAGTCATATTAGAGGCAGGATAAGAATTTAGAAACAGTCTACAAGAAGATCAAAGACGATTTAGGAAAAAATTTAATTATGATGAACGTTTGGAATAAATAGGTGCTGTAAAAGTTAGGGAAGTATAATTATTAATATTAACAGGAAAACTTACTGGGGCCAGCACAAGAGCCCTCGGCAGACTGATCCTGGCCTTCCTGCTCTGCCGGCGCCGCCACTGCCACCTCTGTCCTCTTGCCCCTGAAAGGAGCTGATGTACATGAAAGAAAGACACAAACATGGATGATTGTTGTCAACGAAATCAAACATTTCAAAAAAACAATAACAAATTATTTTAGGGACATAAACAACAATTGCACTAAATTTATTGACCTATCTGATGTGGTCTACTAGGATATTGGTATTGCTGGATTTGCAAACCGTCTACTTGGAAAGTTATGTAACTCACTAAACCAACTACAAAAAGTTTCTACTAGGACTGGCAGCAATCAGCAGCACACTAAGTGACAGACACAGTCCGTCATGATTGCAGACCACTGAAACATTTCCTACTACATAACAAGTCATAATATACTCAACCTATACATCCACCACCACTATCTCTTCTTAGTGGCAGGAGTACAAAGGAAGGACTGGACTTGAGTCTCTAGTCTCTCTAGCATTACGCAGTTCTGTGAAGTACACTCATACATAATCACTCAGGCCAAATGAGCACAAAATTGAAAACAAGTAAGCATAGTAGCACTGCCATTGACTGAGCAGGTGAGCACCTGCAATCACAGAAGCTTTTGAAATATAATTTACCTGCAATGTAATCGGCAACATTCTTGCTCTTCGGGAAAAAACATATATTTGCAATATAACACAGAGCAGAAGAAAACAAAGTAGTTATTAAATAGCTACTAGTACTCACCAAGCCCAGGGATCTCGACGCCAAGCAGGTTGAGCAGGTCTTGTTCCTGGTCCAGGAAGTCGGACCACAGGTGCGTCACCTAGTTGTAGGTGCGCCGGACCCCAGACTCCCGATACATGACCCGGCACATCTTACCCCATAGCTGGCGACGCTCTCGGAGGCCGTACCCGGTACCAGGGCTGCCGCGATGGTCTTGGGGAGGTGGCGCTGCACAAATAAGACCAGTGCGACCACCTCCACCGCGCTGAAAATCTCCCTGTGACTTACTGACTCCCCCTTAATCGCCGCAAGGGAGCCGGTTTCGGGGTCCGGGACTCTTCTCTTCGACTTGCCGGCTCCCTTTGCCATGGTCCTGGGTCAAAGAAGAAAGGAAACATAGGAAAGAATAGGGAAAAAAAGTAAAGAAAAGAGAGAGCTAAAAAAAAGTAGTTATTAAAGTAACAAAAAGTTGAAAAAAAACACAAAATATAGATGTACAAAAATAGAGAGATAGATAATGAGTAAAAAAGATTAAAAAAAAGTTCAAACAAACAAAGGAGTATAAAGATTGAAACAGGATAGAAAAGGCATGCCCAGAACCATAGCAATGAATGAAAAACAAGATGGCCGCGCCCATTGCAACCACGTGGGTACGTTTGCGCGATATTTTCCCCGCGAGCACGCAAAAACGGACGTGAACATGCAATTGCGCCCCGGAAGTAGGAAATGCACAACGCGAGCATGCAACTAGCACCCGTAAACGAAAATACCCAACGCGAACAGTGAAAACAAGATGGCCGCTCCCATGTATGACCGCATGGCTAACTTCGCGGTAGCCGCGCTGAAAAAAATCCTGCGAACACGCAAAATAAAAAAATCCGCAATCTAATGAAAGTTCGCGTATTTTGCGGACCGCGAGTACGCTTTCGCGCAAATTCGCATACCGTGAATCCGCAAAGTTCGCCCATACTTAGTCAGCGCAAAGCCCTGTTTTAGTCCTTGATCTGTGTTAATCTTAGCAGTGGCTGTCTCCCCCATGAGATTTACTTGTACCCAAGTCCTGGTGTAGAGGGATATGATAGCTCGTAGCAATTTAAGGCAGATATTCCACCTCTCTAGCTTCTGCCATAAGATGTTCTGGACTACTCCATCAAAAGCTGCTGAGTAGTCGATGAAATAAGTGAACACTATGTGAGTTACGGCTTGATGGGCAAGGTATGAAAAGATGCTGATATAGTCCACAGTTGACCTTTCTGCGCAACACCCTGTAGAAGGGTAGGAAGCCCTCTGAGCAAGCCCATTGTGCTAGCTCCTGGAGCAGTATGCTGGCAGAGGCTTTAACCTTGATGTCCAACAGCGCTATTAGGCAAAAATGTCTTGGGTCAGTGTTGGAACCCTTCTTGAAGATGGGCTGAAGAAGAGATCCCCTCCATGACTCCGGGACATATTCGAGGAGCCTCCATTCAGTGTATAGTGGTGCCAATGTTGAGCCCCAAAACTGTGTGCCTTCTCTAAATAATGACCCAGGAAGACCATTAGCACCCGATGCACCATCCTTTCTGATCTTCTTTAGGACTTTGCGTTTTGCAGATGTACTCAATGCTGAATGTTCCCTTAATGGTGATTTTGTGGCTGTGCCGGTTACTTCGGCATCCCTCTTAAGAACTGGTGTGGTAGAGGAGGTTTTGTTCTGAAGCTCAGAATAAAGAGATTTAACATGTACAATCCATTCCCCTGCTTGAACTGAGTTTCCCTCGCCTCCATGTCTATGATATATGGCATTGAGGTATTCTCAAATTGCTGATGTTTATTCGCGGCTGTCGGATTAAAGATTTGAATTCACTTTTCCTCCTGTACTTTCCTCCCATGCACCCATACCAGATGTTAGCTTCTTCTTTGAATGGGTGGTATTCAATTTCCTGTGTGCCCTTTGTTTGGCCTTTAGTTGCTGTGTGCTTTTCCTTATCTCCATTATTGGGCCTAATATGTGAGTCCCACTATATTTTGCTGCAGGTGGAGGTTTCCCTTGTAAGAGTGCAAACAGGGCAGAAGACAGCACAGACCAGCACATAGTGATTGCTGACTTTTGGGGCATGGAAGGCCATCTGACCCAGCTTGACTTCTATCTTTCAAACTTCCCTTTAGGAACGGTTGTTCATTTAATCCTCCACATAAGTTTGTAATGTTCTTCACTGTTGGTACTTCCGAGTGGGCATAGGCGGTGGCTAGTCCAATCAGCTGTGCGGTCACTCTCATTTCGTTGGATCACCTCATGGGTGGGGATGAATTTGCTTTAGCCCTGACTCAAGAAAACATAATCAATGTTGAATTGATTGTTGAAGGAGAGGGCATATGTGACCCACAGGTTGTTTGTTGTCACTATTACCAGAGCCGATTTGAGGTTATAGCACTGCAGGAAAGAATTAAACTTTGATGATTCGAAATTCTCCCTGAGACCTGCATCAACCTTCACCAAGAAGCGCATATTAAAGTCCCTCAGTAAGATGATTTCTGAGCCCAAGTGCTGGGTTATTAGATTTTCCAGATAATAGATTAGCTGATTCAGTTTATCTGAGGTCGCGTGCCATGGGTATTAAAGTAGACATCAATTATTATTATGGTCAGATGGCCGACTTGGCCCTTGAGGCGTTTTAAAATGCCTGCTTGAAACACTACTGAAAATCTGTTTAGATTTAAGTATGTCAAGTTTATTGAATGTGTGATGTAAGCTGAGATTCCGTCCGAAGGCCTCCCAAACAGAGATGTTTTTTTGTTGCAGACTTGTAGAATTTGGAGTAGCCTGGTAACAGCATTCGAGTTAATGCCCATGTCTCGTGTAGGAGGATAATGTCTGCTTTAACAAGAAGTTCACTCTGTAGAATCATGGTAATCCTGGCTACGTTCCATGATACGATGTTAATGGTATTGATTAGGCTTGCCATACAGTGAACCTTTAGGAAGCAATTAAAAACTTGGCTGTTTACTCATTAATGTGTTTTCTCCTGTCTATCATCTGAACAGTTAAGCGCCGAGACACCCTCGGGTAGTTGTGCGCTATAAAAATTGCTAAAACATAAACATAAACCTTCATAGTATTTGTGTTAAGAATAACTTGAGTTCCGTTGGACAACGCTTGCAGCAACACAGTCCCAGTAAGCAACATCTGGTGTATGAAGGGGTGTGCTCCCCTGGATGGTGGTTACTTGCTGAGCCACATCCTGGCCGTTTGACCTGCACTGAATGTGAAGGTTCTCGTAACCACTTGGGGCCTCACCCCTTTTTGTCCCCCTCAAAATACTCTTCTTGAGGCTAATTTTAGGCAGGACCCATAGAATGTATGGGTATTTTTTTTCTTCCATTATTTGTGCAGGATTCCCCATTCTGCAAACAGGGTTTTTTCATTGAGCACCTTTGTGGCCATGTTGGTGACTCGCCAAGTTACGATGGTAGATTCTCTCCCTGAGTCCGGGGCAATAATGTGAAACTGTACCCGGATAACATTTTAAGATGTTTGTTCTAATAAGAATGTCAATATTGCTTCTAGATGCGTACTTCTGGGTGAGTACTGTTTTCTGGGGGAGACCCCAACCTACAACATTGAGGCTTGATGTTGGATTGATAGTTCTCCGTCATGACTTCTCTGGGTCCTGAAGTTTGAGTTAATGGAGTAGCTTCTGATCTTCTTTGAGTTTTATCCCTTGCACCAGGTGAGTGACGATTCAATGCCCTCTTGACAGTTTCTCCAGCCTCAGTGCCAAGCCAGTATTCGTTATCTACTCTGCTATATTTTAATGTAGTTGAACTTATTTGTTCTGCAACCTGCTTTTGAGCGGACATTCCTTGGGCTATACTGTTTAAGTTTGGCCCTAAGGGCACACTAAAGTGACAAAGTTTGACCCGATATCTCCGCCCTTGTCATGTAGTGAGTTGCCTAAAGGAAAGTGATCCTGCCATGGGTGGCAGGTCTGGGTGGCCTGTCCATATGCAGTACCCAGCCTGAGCGGCCTGGGGGTCCAGGAATGTTTCCGATAGGCTTGAAGGCCTAGTGGCAGCCAACGTGGTCCTGGGTAATCTGAGAGTAAGTCGACTGGTTTGTTGATTTGGGGGGCGGTGCTTAGATCCTCTTCCCCAGGAGCGGAGTGGCAGCCGTTCTGGTGCTGAGGAACCATTGAATGGGCCAAATGGATTGCTGGCATAGCAGCCATGATTGCTTCTTTTGGTGAGGCCAGATGTTGTATTCCTGTTTGAAATTTTGAGTACAGCGGTAGTGTTGGCCCAGACATAATTGGTGGATGAACTTCCTTCAGAGCGCTGTCATTATGGCCTCCTCCCAGGTTGTCAGTGGGGTCGTTCTCATTGTCTGCTTTTTTTCATGCTTCTGGTGTTTCCTTCGGCGTTTCTTCGCTCTCTGAGTAAGAAGATTTATTGTTGAAGAGGAGCCCCTGCCTCATCATGGCCCCATACTGTACTGTCTGCATTGGATGCCACACCGCTGTCTGGCGCTACTTTGTTTGCATCATCTAGGGTAATTGAACTAGCAATAGTTTCTAATTTCCCATTTGTACGGATATGTGAACTTTTGGGTGTGCAAACAAATACAAGTGCCCCTTGTCCGCCTTGTGGGTGCTTCTCAAGATGGCCCCTGTGTTTTTAGGGAAGTGTCGCCTGTCGTTTATAACTTTCAAGTCAGCGGCTAATGTAGCTAGAACCGATGGAAGGGAGGCCAATTTATCCGCAATGCCAGTGCGCGGAAGGTGGCTTCACTCTTTTGTTTGCTTTGTGAATTATATACATTTTTTTCGGTAAACAACCTTTACAACGCAACTTTTACAACGCAAACTATTACAACGCATTGCGCTGGGGGGCACTCTAGGATAGGGAATAGGTTTAATGTACTATCCAACACCTTCCCTACTATCCACGGGGACTGGAGTTGGAATAGTAAATTAAACAATTCACTATCCAGCGCCTAAAAGCATTATGCGTTGTAATGGTATGCGTTGTAAAAACCGCGTTGTAAAGGCATGCGATGTAAAAGCATGCGTTGTAATGTCATACATCCATTTTTTTCTGCCATGTCCGCCATGGCCAGGGCCATTACTTGAAGCATTTTTTATCTGTATTTCCAACTTTTGTTTTTGCCACATGATGGCATTTGTGACTGCCATCAGGGAGACATTGATGGATCTAAGCAGGTTGTCCTCATCAGAAAGTTCCAAGGGCGGAAAAGCAGGAGATCTTTGTAAGGAATTGTTTGGCTCTGGCTGTGATGGATTTTCAAGTCCAGATTGGTTCCCCATTGGGGAATGACCCAATGTTTGGTTGGCGCCCCTTGCTTCAAGGTCTTCCAGGGACAACACATCCTCCAAGGATGCTGCCTCCTTTTTTCCATCCACATCTTCATGCGCCAGGGGTATGTAATGGACTTGCACAGTGTTTAATTCCCTACACGGGACCAGACTATGCAGTGGAGGCTCTGGGTGACACGTGGGTGTGCTTCATACGTCCTTTCTCATTTGCGGGGATAAATGGAGGTCTATTGAAGTCGTAGATAGTTCAATAATTGAGACTGTCCCGCTAAGGGCAGGAGCTGGACCCTTTTCTTCCCCAGTATGCCCGCCCTCCTTGGGGGGTCTTGAAGCAGACTGTGTAGAATGTGAGGGGTGGACCTTGGATCTGAACTGCTCGGCACCTCCCACGGGTTTGAAACCCTTGTTTGTTTTCTTAAAGTAGGCCCTGATCCCCACATCTTGAGTTTTGTTGCAAAGTGGGTGTGTTCTTAGCTAGGAGAATTAGTGCCTTTAGAGTCTGCGTCAGTCTGTTGTGGTGATCAATTCTGGTGGTGCCTGAGGTAAGGGAAAGCACCCTGAGCCCGTAAAACATTTGACCCTATGGTCAGACAAAACAATTTCTATCTTCTGCAGATGCTCATATCAATTGTGAAAAATTCCTTAATAAATCAGTTTAAAAAGACAATGAAAAGAGTGTTCCATATGCTTTTTCTTTTTTCTTTTAATCCACAACGCCCATCCTACACGTGTTTTGTTGATAGGGGTTGACCCCACGACTACTTCAGGGCTAAAAAATAATATGACAATGTGTATAACAAAATCTGTTCAAATGAGAACAATAGAAATATGGTGAACAAACCTTTCAGCATAAAGTGGAAACCTAAAAGGACATTTGTGAACACACATAGTTTTAAAATCCACATTTTCGTTTTTTTTAGCCCTGAAGAAGTCTTGGTGTCAACCCCTATTGATGAAACACATGTTGGTTGGGCGTTGTGGATTAAAAGGAAAAAAAAGCATATGGATCACTCTTTTCATTGTCTTTTTACTCTGATTTATTTAGACATTTTCACAATTGACTTGAGCGTGTGCAGAGGATACAAATTATCTTGAGTTTTGTTGTTGCTTAGACTGCTCGGAAGTTCAGCCAGATTAGGCCTAATGCCCCACCTGGCCCTACTCCATCCGGCCTGTGCTGCCAAATAGGTTGGAGGATTAGTGCCCTGGGTATTGCTGCGACTTTGCCTTGCCTTAATTACTGCCTTATGAGACCTCTTTCTGGGCATTGCTGGAGGGCCTTTGTATGTAAAAATCCTGAGGGAGGAATTTCCACAAGCCGGGGAAGAGTGCCCTGACAACCCTAGTAGCCTTAGATTTCCTTGGGGCCCTGATAACCTTATTAGACCTTAGTTGTCCTTGAGGGGGCAGTGGAGCAGGTGTGCACCTCATGGAGCTTCTTACCCAGTTTGCTCCTTGCTGATAGCCCCTCTGCCTCGTCTCTTGTCTGAGGGCTCCTGCTGGATTGACCATATGCTGCTTACGTGAGGCCACCTTATTCGCTCCTTGTAGACCCACCACTTGTAGGCACATGTGGAGGATCTGTGGGCCAGAGTGACAATTTTCTCTTTTAGCACTAATGTCTTTTTGCCAGTGGCTTGGTGGTAGTCCCTGGGGTGCTGCAACACCTACCTTTTAGGTCTATTTGTGGAGGGGGAGGGGCACAAGCAAGCCTAGATTATATGGAATTAAATCCCACAGGAATACAAAGGCCCACACACAGTCACTGTCCATACTAATGCGGGGGAACACGACCGGGCTGCAAAGTGCACTTGTGCCTAGGCGGACCGCTTCCACAAACCACAGGGCCCAACCAAGGCAGTAGGACCTGTCCCACAGTGCCACTAGGACCTAGCAGAGGGTTTTAGCGGCCTGGGGGAGAGAATTTGCACCAGGTACCAAACTCCAAACATCAGGCTATTTTGGTCAACAATATTTTCTCTGCCTCCTTTACGTCCCACCAGTTTCTATGTATCTGACACCTTGCTGATTTATTGATTAGTTGAGTGATTATCATAACTGCCTGGGTCTTCGTCAACGGGTGGCCTTTGATCTTACACTTGCACTTGCTCCTGTTTGCTGCCTGCGAGCTGCAAGACTTGTGGCAAGGGAGGGAGGGAGGCTTTTGCATTCTCTTTTTCAGGTCTAGGTACCGGGGGCCAGGCTTCCCTTCAGATCACCACGCTGTTGCTCACCTCTCTGGTCCCTTCAAATGCCTGTCCAAGTGGCAAAACACAGCACAAGAGCACAATAGCACAACAGCACAAAAGCTTGGGTTTGCAAAGGTCACACCACTGACTCAGTGAAGGGGAGTAAGGCTTTTTTTGGTATTGCTGGACGTCCACTGTTCTGCCACGCCAGCGGGAGAAGTGCGGTGTGGCACAGTGCTGAAGCCGCCAAACAGTCAAGCCCCCACCAGTCCCTGCAGTGGTGGTAACGTCTTTTCTCCAAGGAGCTGTGAAGCATGGCAGGCCTCAACCAGCTGTCACAGCTGGCCCCAGCAGCGGCAGTCATGGCCAGGGAGCGGGAGACTTCCCCTTCCAGGCCTGCTCACTTTACCTCCGCTGCCTAGTCCCATGCTCTGCTCTCTGCACTTCGCATCGCTCTCAGCAATTCCTTCTGCTCCTCCTACGTTGTGTCATACCCACGTGTCTACATCACTGACAGAATACTGCGCTGCTTGAAAATCAGGGAATGGTTGCATTAAAAGGTTGTGTACTTGAGTGGGTTGGCGCTCCATGGGGGGCAGTGTGTAGGGCAAGGTGGGTCACCAAGGCGTGCTGGCAACACCTCTACTCTGCACATATAAAAGTTGTACACAGCTACAAATAGTTGGCATATGATCAAAAGCCTCAGAAATTCAATGAAAAAAGATAAGATCAATGTGATGTTATAGTTTGGTGTTGTTATATTTTGGTGTGGGAAAAGAAGACCTCAACTACCCTGCTCAGAAATTGAGTGACAAAATCAAATGTTAAAGTGACTTTATAGTTAGATTTGTTAGTTAGTTAGTTTAGTTAGTGAGATGTATAGAGCGTATAGCTGCCCAAAGGCTTCCCAGCACTAGGTGACCGATACCAGACGGAAGTTGGAGGAGGATTAAGGATACTGATGAAACAGCCAGGTTTTGATCGCATTTCGGAGGGATACTCCCTTTCCCAGAAATCTAGATCCGCGTGGAAGAGAGTTCCACAGCTTGGGTGTCAGATGGGCGAAGGATCTATCTCCCCTTCTGGCTCTCCTAATTCGGGTGGTTTTTAACACCCGTTCAGAGCAGTATCTGAGGCTTCTGTTTAGGACATAGGGGGTCAGCAGGTCTTTGAATTTACTAGTGCCTTTGCACAAACAGGCCTTAACTATGTTAACAAAAAAATTCGGAAATTCACTGAAAAAAACAAAGGTTGAAGTGACATGCTAGTTAGGTAAGTAATAAAAACACCATAATTCATAAAGAAGAAAACTCAGAAAATTCACGGGAAAAAAACCAATAGGTTAAACTGACATAGTTAAGTGACAATGGCCCACACAATGTGACGTTTTAAAAAACGAAATTCATCAGATATGGTTCACTAGGGGGGCGTGGCTAGCGCCCGACGATGATGGCGGCTTCCCCGTAGCTCTCTCCGGGAGGCGCGGATGACGGGAGACCCAGCGTGATTCCTGCATACGATATCTGCCTCGAACCTGAAGGAAACGACGTCGGAATGCGAGGGGCACTAGAAGGAACCCTTGTTTGCTCTGCTGAAATCTTCTAAGAGGCTCTCTGGCCACAAGTGAGTGCAGCGCTCTTCAATGGGATCGCGGCCGCCATTTTGTACTACCGCCGACGGAGCCTGGCTCCTAGCGGTTCTGCCTTGTGGCGTGACTGTGTTTTCTTTCGCTAATACCGCTTTCCCCTCAAACGTGCGCCTCACCAAGTACATTCTCTTTGCCTCACACTGCCAGCATTATTTCATTTAGCGCTTTCCACACGCGCTTTGGATGTTTTCTCCTCAAGGCATAACGGCTACTTTCTCCTCAGCGTCGTCGTAGCCTCAGCTCCCGCTTTACCGTGGTTGAGCTCTTTACTGATAACAGAGCTTTATGTACTGGCCTCTCTTCAGGAGCAACGCTCATTTAGTTCCCTCTTATCTTTTCAATAATGCTTTGACTAATTCCTTCAACTGACTTTGTGTCGTAATGGAATTCCTGCGCTACCTGCAGATCACAGGTGGTTTCACAAATGTGCTCAGTGCTTTATGAATGAATACTTCTCCCTCATCGAATTGTGCAGTTTAACAATATTATTCACCTCATGTTCTACATTACATTTCTTTTTCATGGGTAGTCTATATATGGAAATTCATTTGCCTCTATTTATCTATGCTTTACATAGGGCGCATGCTGAAGTTATGTATTATTTGGCTTGATGGGGCATTGTTCAAATATGTTTAAACTGTTTCCCTGACTTACCTATATAGCTCTGCTTCTGCTTACTTTAGCCAGTCTGCGCCAATTTGTTTTTGTAATCTTCACGTTTAATCTGTGTATTTTTTGTATGGGGAGATTATATAAAGACTTGCGCAAGCCCTCCACCACTGTTAAGAAGGCCTTGGGTCCTAAGGGATCCCGTTATCAGTGTTTAGCGATGGAGGACTTACCTGCTGCCGTTTCCACAAAGGGTTCATCACCTTCAACTTCATCACTGCCTGTCACCAAAAAAGGTACAATCAAAAGATTAAAAAAAGATCCTCCTTCACCTCCTTCTCAGACGTCTTCTACTACTACTATTGACTTATTATTAGATGAAATAAGGGCCCTGCGTCCCTTTATTGAAGAGACCAAATCCACAATACAACAACTTTCAGACAAATGGCTCTCTGTGGATGAAGAACGGATTATTGTACTTAAGCAAAATGTTACATCAATGGAGTCCTCTGTTTCCAAGGTCGATCCACTATGGGCACAAGTTTCGATTTTACATAAGCAGATCGAAAATTTGGAAAATAGGAGTAGGCAGAATAACCTGCGTCTCTATGGCCTTGAGGTAGGACTGGAAGGATCTGATCCCATTTCCTACTTTAAATCCTTTTTATCAAAGCTCCTCCATTTGCCAGAGGGTACTAATCTTAATATACAAAGGGCACATCGCTTGGGTTCAATCAGAGGCACGTCTTCTTTCGTTGCTTCAATGAGGAAACCAAGAGGTGTGATTATGTACTTCCTTGAGTACACTGACTTACTCACAGTTTTATCTGCAGCGAGAGCTATGAATCGCATCACATGGTCTGGCCATCCCTTATTCTTTTCACAGGATTATGCCAAATCAACAGCTGACCGACGTAAGGAGTTCTTGTCTCTTCGACCCCAACTGCGTTCTTTGGGAGCACAGTATGGATTGTTTCATCCTTGCCTTTTTAAGGTGACAATTCATGACAAGACTACCACTTATGATGACCCCTTGAAGCTGAAAAGTTTTCTCTATTCGTATTCCAGTGAAATGATGGATACTGCTTCTGCCTCAACCTCTAAGTAATCTTCTGTCACTGCAATGGTGCTGCCTCTCTGTTCTTTAGTTAATATTCTTGATGATTACTTATGTTTCACAGTAGATATTGTATGGAATATTACTTGTTGATATGTTAAATCTCTTGTTTCTCTTTCTTACACAGATATTTTATTTTCCGGCTCTTCTGGTTCCTTTCCTGTGTTCGTGAGGTCCGTTGGGTCTTCTCCCTTCCTTCGTCTCCCCATTTGAGCTGTGGCTGCGTCATCATTCTTCACGTGGCCTCCACCCTCCCACCCTTTGCTTTGTCTTGTTCCAGATGTTATGTAAGTTTCCTGTCTTCCCCTTTTTCCTAGTGTTTTTTACCATTTGGTTCTTGTTCTATTTTCGGTTTCCTGCCCACTTGCTCTTTCTTTCTTATACCTTCTCTTACTCAGCGACTCTGAATCTCTTAATTGTTCCTCCTCCCCTTCTTTGGTTTTATCTTTGTCTCTTTTACATATTTTCCCTAGGACATTTATCTTCTCCTTCTCATTTTACCACCTCTTTTCCCAATTGGTTGATAGTTTTACTTCCTTTTCGCTTCCTTGTTTGTGTAGAAGTCATAACCTCTTTTTTTCAGGTTGTAGATATCTCTGCTTTCTCTCTCCTCTTATACACCTGAACTTCCCTCCCGTCTTTACTTTGCTCTCTCTTGTTGTATATTCTTTTGATCTCAACAAGTTTTTCTCTCTGTTTCCTTTTTTCATTTCTATGCTATCTCTATTTCCTTTTTACTCTTCCTTCTTCATGGTTTTTTCTCTTACTTTTGTATACGCTGTACTCTATTGCTTATTTTTTCTACAATATCTTTGCATCTATTATGAATTCATTACCTTACTGCACATGCTATGTCTTTGAATATAACTTCCTGGAATATTAAGGGTATCAATTCCCCAATTAAGCGTCAACGCATTTTATCTCACCTAGCCAAATTGAATGTTAAAATTGCGTTTCTTCAGGAAACTCACCTTTCTGACATAGAGTCTGCTAAGCTTAAAAGAGGTTGGGTGGCTGAAGTTTTTTATTCGCAAGGTGATGGTAAACGCAATGGTGTTGCAATTCTCTGTCGTAGGTCTCTCCCTTTCACTGTCATTTCCCAAGATTCTGATACTAATGGCCGATGGACACATGTCAGACTATCACTTAGAGGTGTTCCAATCTCTCTCCCTAATGTTTATGGCCCCACCAATGGTGAACCCCTTTTTTGGGCTGAGATTTCTCCACGCATCACCCAATTCATGGATGACAATTTCATCCTTGCGGGGGATTGTAATCAACCTTTTGATCCGTTTATACATAGGAAATCTGATGCCACCTATGTCCCTACTAAATCGCACAAACTTTTTACTCAAGCTATATCCCAACATAAGCTTGTTGACTCTTGCCGATTATGCAACCCGACTTTGCAGGAATATACCTTTTACTCCCCGTATCATCGCTCACAATCACGGATTGACTACATTTTTGTTTCCCATGATCTTGCTCAAACGCTTAATTCAGTGGAAATTGGTCCGATTTTGCTCTCGGATCATGCCCCTGTCATAGTCAGCCTTGATGTGCTTCCTAAAGTTGATGGGCCCAGGAGATGGCGTTTTAACAACGCCCTCCTCTTGGATCCCATATTTTCTGCTTCTTTCACCGCCTTTTTTGATGAATTTTTTCTGTTTAACGATATTCCGCCCATTTCGAAATACACTGTTTGGGACGCTTTCAAAGCAGCTGCGCGCGACTTCATTATTAATTATGTCGCAAAGAAATGTAGGACTGCTAACCAATTCACTAAAACCCTCCTTCTTGACATTAAGCGATTGGAACACGCCTATTTCACCTCGCATTCCAAAGATAGTCTGACAACTCTGGTCGCTGCCAAGCTTAAATTTAATGAAAAGTCTACTGAAGATGCCTCCTTATATTTACTTAAGTCAAGTGCTAAGTTCTATGGTGGTAGGAACAAAGCTGGGAACATCCTTGCCAATTACCTGAAGGTCAAGCACAACAAGATGACTATTGAATCCGTATATGACACCGATGCACACTTACAACACAAAGATGCCGACATTCTTGCTACATTCTCCTGCTTCTACGAGTCCCTATACACCTCTGACACCCAACCCTCCCCTCATTCTCTTACACATTTCTTTTCAACTATTCAACCACCTGCACATTTCCCTCTTGATCTTTCCTCTTTGGAGACTGACATCTCACAGAAAGAGCTGCTCACCGCGCTTCAGCGTCTTAAACTCAACAAAGCTCCTGGTCCAGACGGTTTTACCATTGAGTTTTACCTTCATTTCTCCAAATTACTGATTCCGAAGCTGCATTCCCTTCTCCATTCCTTTGCTGATTTAGGTGCCTCCTCAGGGTCCTTTTCAGATGCACACATCTGTTTAATACCCAAACCCGGAAAAGACGTGCAATATTGCAAGAACTACAGACCCATATCCCTTGTTAATATTGATTACAAAATCTACGCCAAGGCATTGGCGATAAGGTTGGATCATTTACTTTCTGACCTCTTAGGAGAAGAGCAATCCGGCTTTGTTAAAGGTCGTTACATCACTGACAACACCAGGCTTTTATTTAACATACTGTCAAAATCATCCCACTTCCAGCATTCCCTCGCGGCGATTGCCTTAGATGCCGAAAAAGCTTTCGACAGGGTTGAATGGCCTTACCTCCTCCATACTCTCAGATGGTTCGGGTTTGGCCCTAAATTTATTTCCCTAATCTCATTGTTGTATACTCACCCACGGGCTGCAGTTTATGCTAATGGTCAAATCTCCCCCTACTTTGAGCTTGGTAGAGGAGTTCGCCAAGGATGCCCCCTCTCACCCTTTCTTTTCAATCTTGCTTTAGAACCTTTCTTGTCTAGATTGCGCCAGAACCCCGACATTCATGGCTTTCAGACAGCAGAATCCTCCATTAAACTAGCTGCCTACGCAGATGATATTTTACTCTTCATTTCGAATCCCACGGTCTCCATCCCTGCTTTCTTGGAGGAAGTTAAGCATTATTCCTCAATCTCTGGTTATAAGCTTAATAATGATAAGTGTGAGATCCTTCCCCTGACAAAATTCACCTTTAAACCTGACTTTAGCGCCTCCAATTTTACCTGGAGCCCTTCCCACATTAGGTATTTGGGTTTGTACATCACCCCTTCCATCCCTGACACTGTTTCCCTTTGCCTTACTAAGTGCACTCAGAAAATATCCGACCTCACAGCCAGGTGGCATCCTCTTTACTTGTCTTGGTGGGGTCGTTTGGACACCATTAAGATGATGCTTTCCCCCATTGTTCTATACACACTCTCCAATATCCCCGTCTCTATCCCAGCTAAATTTTTAAAGAAAATTAATTCAGTCTTGTCCTCCTTTTTATGGCACAACAAAAAGCCCAGAATGTCCCTTGCTAGGCTCATTCGCCCCGCCTCTGAAGGAGGAGTTAATTTTCCGGACTTCCCGGCCTATCATAAGGCTTTTTTGTTACATCAAGCTTCCTTTTGGTTACAGGACCCTGATTCCCCTTGCCCTCTGTGGACCAAGATTGAACGCCTCTTCCTCTCCCCTTTCTCCTTTGCTGAATATATTTCTTTTTCACGCAAGCCCTCCTTGATTCCTACTCTCATTCATAAATTCACTATCAAACTCCTTTTATCCTCTAATCCTCCCCCACCTGCGAATATTGCCGATTTCCTCTCATCCACTATTTGGCCAAATAAATACCTCTTAATCCGAGGTAAACCCTTTTACTGGAAATGTTGGAGATCAAAGGGATTGCTTTGGATTTCGCAGCTCTTCTCACAATCCACCTTTATGCCTTTCCACACCCTCTGTTCCACCTTTGATTTACCCTCCTCCTTTGCTCCCAAATACCTTCTCCTCAAAGCAGCGGTCATGGAGGTTCATACGAGACTCCTGCGGGAAACCTCTCCTCCTGCTTCACCTGACCTCACTCTCCAACTTCACTCTATCCTACAAGCTCTTCCTAAAGCTTCTGTTATTTATAAGCACCTTCATGCGCATACACTCCCCAGACCCAAATCCAAGGTGGAGGAGCATTGGGAAAATGATCTTTCTACATCATGGCCAATATCTCTGTGGGACAAGATTTGGACAAAAGTTTGTAAAACCTGTAGGGCGGCGTCCTTGACGCAATCTATGTTTTTTATATATAACCGACTGCTTCAGACTCCTTCTACCCTCCACAAGCGATTCGCTGCCACCCCAGATGTATGTTGGTCTTGCTCCTTACCCAATGCTACTTTGTTTCATATGTTGTTCCTATGCAAGAATGTGCATGCCTTTTGGTTACAGGTTTGAGCACAAATTAATGTTATCTTTCACACATGTATTCCCTTCTCTCCCACCCACATCTTTTTGGGAAGTCTTTCTCCTTGTTGGGATAAAACCGATCTTTATGTTCGTATTGTTGATTTACTACTGGCTGTTGCGTTTCAACAAATTACTATTAATTGGAAGTCTTCCTCTACCATTACTTTCCAGGCATGGTGGTATAATGTTTGTCACAATCATAGGCTTGATACTGCTTTTGTTTTTTCTGCCCAGATGGCAGCTAAACGTGCAGATTTATGGTTTCCTGTTACTATGTATTTAGATAATTGTACAACTCGTTCCTTCTGTCTGCGTCCTGCTCAGCAAGAGGTTTCCAAACCCCCTTGATGCCCTTTTAATCCCACTTTCTTCGTTAACATAATTATTTGAATATCCTCATTTGCATTTACTTTTATGGTATCTTTATTGTACCTTTTCTTTCTATCCTTATTGCCCATGAAAAGATTATTGTCATTCCTTCATCCTTATAATGTACACTGCTTTTTCTCCTTATGCTTTCCCTTCCCTCCCCCCCCTTTCCCCCACAATTCTTTTATTGTATTTTGTATTCATGCCTTCGATTATGATCAGTAAACTTTAATTGAACTAAAAAAAAAGATATGGTTCACTAGGCTTATTATAATAGAATTACACCAAGGCGCTAGATAATGCTGGCCTCTCTTACCCATCCTTCATGAATTTACGTTGAATCGTTTGCTTGACCAGCTAGAGGTGAATATTTCAACAGAGCTCTATCAACGGGTCTAGAGAACGTGTCATATTGTATTATATGTGCATGGCGTCATGTTACAAATGATACAGGCAGTGTTAGGAAAGGTGAGGCACATGGCGTTTGCTAGAGTTTGTCCCCGGTTATAATTTGTTCCGAGTGTTCTTGTTTCCCTGGGAAGTGTCATGGAGAGAGAAAGTCACACGAGCTAGCAAAACTTTTACAAACGTGGGCCTGGAGAAGATAGTTTGTTACTTCTTGGAATACAAATTGAAAGAGGGCTTACTGTCACGCACACAGGCACGAAGACAGTGACACACAAAAATGGCGCTACTGTTGTAAGATGCTTGCTACATATATTGCTTGTTTACTTCATTATAGCACGAGAGTTCCGTGGCTGTTTGCTAAGGTAACTTACATTTGTGAGTAAAAACTAGTAAAAATGAGGCAGAGAATCTATGTCAAACTGAATTAGACTTTTGTGTTGATGAATACCGTGTGCTGTCTTTTGTGTCTGTTAAATTAATGTACAGCACTGACTATCCTTGCAATCTTGAGTAAATATATTTTATTTTAATGATAGTTTAATGCAGTTTTTAGCTACAGGGAAAGATTTTATGAATATATTTAAATTGGGTAAATATTTAACCACAAATAAAAGGAGATACGGGAGTAGCTGTGTATTTTGCTGAGTTACTTAGATAGAACATCCTGTTCTGCACTATAACATACTGCTACAGATCCAAGGTCTGTATTTTCACATTTCTTTACGAAGCAGACTTCGAACTTTGCCCATATGCATTCCTGAAATCTGCCAGCACTAACGCCAAGGAGATCAGGCGTGAACATTGCAGACATTTGACAAGTGCTGAACGAAATCGTCAGAAAGACAAGAAGTTAAGAAATTATGTGGATGACGTGTCTCCTTTAGAATCACTTTATATGTATTAATCAGTCAGGAGGTACAGACCGATAAACATTTACTTGTGAATGAATGTCAGACGAATTGTGAAAGAGAGGGGAAAATAAGTTAGATGAATTGGAAGGCACAGACTAACGCACTTAACAAATGTGTAGAATTTACAGATCTACAAGACTAGAACCAGAGGAAGATCCTTCTCCAACCTTGCTGCCAAGACCTGGAACACCCTGCCCCTCCACCTCAGGCAAAAGCGTTGTTGACCCAATTCAGGAAGGATCTTAAGTCCTGGCTCTTCGACTGAACCTCCACGCCCAGAACGATCAGCAGCACCCCTCCCCAGCGCCTTGAGACCCTCACGGGTGAGTAGCCGCGCGTCATATACACTCCTGATTGATTGATTTACACTGCTTCTGTGTGAGTGTGGACATAATGGCACTAAAAGTGCCATTGGTTTCTGAATGTACAGTTGCGCCAGGGAAAAGCAAGCAGCTGACCGAGACCTTGCAAAGGAAAACTAAGAATAGTTGCCATGTTTAAAGTCAGTCAACCAGCATTTTGGTGTACCACTTTATTGTTAGTTTTTAGTTCAAAATATTAAAATTTTGGGAGATGAGACAAAAGGGCATATGTTAAACATATTGATGTAACAATGATAGATTAATTATAGCAATTAAACATTTACCATTAAAATCAATTACAGAACAGGACTGGGGATACAGAATGCAACAGTAGTAAAATATCAGGAATACAAAATAAATCACTTCATACAGTAACATCACATATTACCTGGGATGATAAGAGTCAAAAGGTGACCAACAAGATAAATTGATAAAAAGAATTTCAGAAATCAAAGAGTCAGCATGCCAAATATTCCCTTTCTGGTAAATTTGAACCATTCCCCTCAGGCAAGTGAAGAAAAAGTAGCTGATAATTTTCCAACTGGACGTTATATGATCTCAAATTGTTTTAAATTAAGCTGCATTACCCAAGAGGAAGGGTACTCCCTGTTGCTAGGTTACAAAAATAGTACCTCTCGGATTTATTTGGGGATTATTTGGATGGAGCTATTCACTGCGGAACAAATTTATCAAAGTTTTGTGTCTACCTTGTGCCTCACAAGTTGAAGGGATGTGATGCAACGGATGTATGACATTACAACGCATGCTTTTACCACGCATGCCTTTACATCGCCGTTTTTACATCGCAAACCTTTACAACGCATAGCGCTTTGGGGTGCTGGATAGTGAATAGTTTAATTTACTATTCCAACTCCAGTCCCCGTGGACACTAGGGAAGGTGTTGGATAGTAAATTAAACGTATTCCCTATCCTAGAGCGCCCCCCAGCGCAATTCGTTGTAATGGTTTGCGTTGTAAAAGTTTCCTCGTAAAGGCACTGCGTGGTAAAAGTTGCGTTGTAAAGGATGTTTCCGATGCAACATCTAGAATGAGATTGACCAACTAAACAAAAGTAAGCTCTTTACTTGTTACAAATAAGATTGTTTCATGTAAAGCTTTACACTATATTCCATCAGCATTAAAAACAAATTTAATGACGATGGAATATATTGTAGAGCTTCACATGAAATAATACTATTTTTAACAAGTAAAAAGCTATATATGTAATTTTAGGAAAATATTTTTAATGTACACACTTTCTATATTATAATAAATGAGACATTGTTTCATATAACAAAGTTCAGTGTGTGGATATTGGAGTGCGTGAAGTGTGCTCATGAGAGTCTTGATTACGTTATTAAAACATTGAACACGATAGGGACTTACTTTTGTTTAGATTGTAATTGACCCTGTCCCTTTTTCGGTTATGAGGGCATCTCTCACATTATTATGAGATTTACCAAGCCAGGCACAGATACAGCTAATCTCTGTATTCTGTGTAATAACCCACTGTGCCATCTCACATGGTTCGGATGCAGTGACCTGCATGTTAGAATAGGTACACTGTTTGCATGTGATATGACACATATAAAGCCTGGCCATACTACTGATATTTATAGAAAAATATTTTTGTTCTTTTCACTTTTCTCTCAAATGTCCCACTTTTCAAGCTCATTTACAGTGTATTGTTGATGTTGTTGATCACTATCTTTTCATTATTTCCCATTTACTGTTTTATTTTCTATTCCACTTATCTACTTCTGTTTCCTGAGTTCTACACCCCTTCTCAGCTTCTTCTTCATAATGCAATGCATTTACAAAGAGGTACATAAACACAGATAATGGTACTGTTTGCTATACAGCGATTCTTAACACAACTTAACATTATTATAGTACTTTACAGAAGGATCACTGACATAATATCAATGCATACAATATTGAAGCACAAAAATATTGGAAAATAAATATAGATAAAAAAATATTGAATTCCTAAACAGAACTAGTAAGACAACAAATATTGAAAACACAAACATATTTGTTAAAAATATCGATGTTTACTTATATGGAAAACACAAATATAGGAAACAATAATATTGTCATCTCTAAATAAACATATAATATGTCAAAAACATTGAGTCACACAATATTGATTATAATATTATTGCCAACATAATACTATTTTAATTAATAAATATATAAACACACTTTTTACATAAAACAATTATTAGAAATAAACCTAAAACATTTATGACACACGTTTAAATGAAATATAAAGATGTTACAGCACTAAAATATTTACTGTTCACCCCCATAAACTATGGGGCTCATTGATGGGAATTTAGCTTAGGGCAGTGCAACAAGTCACCTTGCTGCACTGACCTACGTCAAAGTGAAATGGCAGGAAATGCACTGTATTTATCTAATACAGTGAATTCCTGTCCTTTCCCCTACTGCTGGCACCATTTCGGCAGCCTAATGCAAACACAGACACGCTTGCACCATGGTGCAAGGGTGCCTGTGTTGTTAGCAGGATTGTTTATAGGCAGGAAGGAGCACCTTCCTGCACAAAAACAATCCTGGGAGGCTTTTGCCACTTTCTATGTGTGCTGCAGAATGCAGAAAGGTATTTCTCCTGTTGCAACATCCCTGGGGAGGTGTACGGGTTTGGCGCATCCCCAGGTTTACATGGCTTTGTAAATCTGGGGAAGTGTCAACATTCATGGCTGTTGCATGGAAACACCTACTTTGACTCTCTTGGAACGCCTCCCTAACGTACAGTAAAGCAACGCAGGGATTTGCGCTGCCTTGCCCTACTCCATATTTATGAGGCCATTCACAGAGACACAAAGTGGCGTTGCGTGACCTCATACTTATGATTTTGAGTCACTGGAGAGTCACAAAAAGTGAGACTATGGCAGCGCAAGGGGCTCATAAATATTCCCAAATATATAACCAAAATCAAACACTTAGACAACAACCTAAATATTAATAAATATATTTATCGATAAATAAATGTGTATTGAGAACTATCAAACTATATATATATGTCTTACAATATAAATAAAACCTAAATTAGCAATTACCATAGAAGATTATAACTGATAAAAAAACTCAAACTAAAACTAAAGCAACCAATTAAATCAAAGTATAAAAAACGTTATCGATTAAAATGATATAAACAATTAGATCAACAATAAAAAAAATGCACACTACTTTAAACAACTAAGGGCCAGATGTTCAAAAGTTTTTTGTGGTCACAAATGGTAAATTGGCCTGTTTGTGAATGTAAAGAAGCATTTAAAACAAACATTGGCAATGCCAATCGGTCTCCCATATTGATGAGTTTAGTGTTGTAGTATTTAATAAACTATTTGGTCACATTAGACTTACTCCTGCTCTTTCTGCCTAGCTGCTCCCCAAAAAGCATGCAACCTTTGATACAAACACAATATGTGTAACTGCAGAATAAGAGAAAAGCACCAAACCTGACTTGCCTATCAAAGAACAAACAAGCAGCAAGTTCCAAGTTCGGGCACTCTGCAGCCATATAAGTAATAAATAAAAGCCTACACCATGGCCAAATTTGTAAAACAAAGTGCCGGGCCAAAAGCCAAACTTTAAAAATGACCAAAACCACGTACAAAAACGCAATGACAAAGTAGACTCTAAATACTTATTCCCTTGAATGAATGTCTTCAAACTATTTGCAATTAAATAACCAGGCTTGCTTATTAAAAATCAAACAAGCAGCAAATGCCACGTTTCACTCTCTAGCACTCTGCAGCCACATAGGTCCTAAATTAAGGTCTACATGTAGGCTTTTATTTGGGACTTATGTGGCTGCAGAGTGCTGGAAAGTTAAGAGTGGTAGTTGCTCCTGGGTTGCTTATTGATAGGTACATTTGTTTATGTAATAGCAAATAGTTTGCAGACAATTTATTTAAAGGGAGGAGTATTTAGGGAGTAGTTTCTCATCGTGTTCTTACAGGCCTTTGGGCATTTTAACATTTTTGCTTTTATGCACTAGATGTAGGCCTTTATTTGGGACTTATATGGCTGCAGAGTAGAACGTGGCAGTTTCTGCTTTGCTTTTAGCCCCAGCACATCATGTTTTACAAATTAAGCACTGCATTGTAGGCTTTTATTTGATATATATATAGCAGCAGAGTATTGAAACGGGGAACTTGCAGCTTGTTTGATTTTGCATAAGCAGGTCTGGTTTGGGGGTAATCTCTTCAGCTGAATTTACACGTATTGTGTTTGTAACGCTATAAAGGTGTGTCTATTTAGAGTATAGTTTTTAATACTTTTTTATGTGTTTTTAAAAGTTTGCTTTTAGCCCCAGCACTTCATTATTTTTACAAATTAAGCACTGCTACAATGATAAATTTGTAAAAAATGATGTACCAGAGCTCAAAGCAAAATACAGGTCATATATATAACTTCGGTTCTATCTAAACTTAATAATATACTAGTTAGAGCAATTCTCAAGTATCTCGCCAAGCTACAACTTGAGTAATTCATAAAAAAAGATATACAATGTTAATATCAGAAACTAAACTACGTCATCTGTACCACAAAAAAGCTACATTTAACAAAAAAATATTTCAAATGCACGATGGAGGATGACTTGATTAAACGAAGATGGCTGTAAAATAAACCCGATATGGGAATACATGGAGGGAAATATTGCCTTTCAGCGGTAAAAGGTATAGTCCAAAGCTCGGTTTTTAATATAAAATCAGGGCCTTCAGTGGTCATATCACTGAAAATACAAGATTAGAAAAAAATATTATGGTCTACGGGTGCTCTTTGAAGACAATTTCTATGGATTGGAATCTAGAGAATGCTAAAGTGACCATAAACTAGAGAAGGTGCAGTCCTTCTCGTACCTGGTCATTTTATTTGATGGGCATTTAACTGAGGAGCGTTGTAATAAGTTAGTCCCCAGTACAGGGGCAATTATGAGTTTTGGCCGTAGACTTGGACGCTGGTCCCTGGCTAAAATGATGAAATTATATAATTCAATCTGTTACTCTAAAGTGGCCTATGGGGCGGAACTCTGGGGGTTTGCTGATTGCAACAAACTGCAGGTAGAGGAGAACAAGTTTATGAGAAGGCTCCTCAAAGTCCCACAGGGCGTCCCCTCCCTCATTGCTCATGAAGAACTGGGTGAGGTTTTGTTCATAGAGGACAGGGTCCAGGTCAGACCCCTGATAGCATGGCTAAAGATCTGGGACAATCCAGAGGCAATACTTACTAGACAGATAATCATGGACTGTCTTGTGAGGGACAGGGGAATGAACATCCCATGGCTGAAGTATCTAAAGGTGGCTTTCAAAAAGATTGGCTGTAAAGATCTCTTCTCAAACCCGAACGGAATTACAGGTCGGGATAAGGCTAGAGTGAAGAAGAAGTTTTTTAGGCACAAAGTCCCCTCTAGAGAAGAGAAGGAATGGGGTAAACAGTCGATCAAAGATTACAGCTTAGTGAGGACCAGCGATGGAATGGAACCGTAACTCGCCCTCATGCACAACGCTCAGGATAGATTTTTAATCACACGTTTTAGGCTCAATCTTTTACATTATTTATTAGCCAACCCGGAAGGTTTTACTAGTGTAGCTGAGCCAAAGGGTCCCTGCGGCTGCGATCAACGATCTCCGCAGGACACCCTTCATTTTGTATTATTATGCCCCATTTATTTATTGCCCAAGCGCCGTTTTTTAGTTAGTTTTTTGAAGAAAAATAAATTCAAACATGCTAAGGTGGCTCTTCTACATTTACAAATGGCACAAGACCCCTTGACCCCACTCTCCATCACAAGCTTTTTGAGATTAGCAGTCAAACTAAGAGAGACAAGAGGGATCTGCTGAAAGGAGTGACCCCAAAGACAATAGCAAAACGCGGGGGAGGGTTTGGGGTCAATGTATTTTAATTGAATTGGTTTATATGTATATATTAATGTTATTTTAAACTGTACTTTTATGGTGTTTCTTAATGCCGAATAAAGATTCTATTGATTGATTCTGGCGCTTTACTGACCTCTGCTGGTCGCTTTCTATCAAGAAAGTTAAATAGAGGCAGTTGCCAGAAAAAAAAAAAGAAAGTCCCTAAGCAGAAAGCTATTCTAGCATTTTACTGACCTCTTCTGGTCGTTTTCTATCAAGACAGTTAAATAGAGACAGTTGAACAGAAAAAAAAGTCACTAAGCAAGCAGAAGCAGACAAATCCTAGGGCTGATCTCTAAAGCCAACAAAGTACTTACACCTATAATTATATACTAAAGTATGTACAAGAGGTCTCGAATGCTTGACTTAAAAAAACTGCTTTATTGAAAAAGCAGTCACAGACATGGTGGTCTGCTGACCCCAGCAGGTCACCATCCCTGCGAATGCTGGCCACTCCTAGTGGGTTACAAATTGTGGCCTGCCTCGTGAAAATTGATGAGGCAGGTCATTTCCGACACTGTTGTACATTCCATTTTGCAAATCGCAAATTGTGAGTCACAGAACATCCCAATTTGCAAATCGCAAAATGGAATGGTCATACATCTGGTCCAATATACTTAAAAAATGGCACATGCTGCAAGATAAAGAAACACTGCCAGATTCTTTGACCAGACCATTAAGGAGACATATATACTTTTCAACAACTACCTAACCCAGTCAGTAAAACATATTTAAGCTAAAATGTACTTGTTAATAAATGTACAATTAAAACATAGGAATTAATTAATAAACCACTCTCCAATCTCTATCTTTTTACATAAACATTCTAAAACAAATCACGGCAACTTTGAAAACTGATAAACTGTCAGAAAAAAATTAACAATCAGATTCTATCAAAAAGATATAGGAAAGTAAGTATACATAAACTATTAAAAAACTATAAAATCACCCAAATAGCGGGTAAAAATAAACCTAACGACCTCAACCCTAACAAACTACAACAAATTAATATATATATTTTTTTCATCCAACAGAAAAGAAAGCATCTGTCGCGCATTCAACACCCCCAACAGAAAAGTTTCAAAACAGTGTGAAACATCTAAGCAAACAAACATGTAAGTATGCAAATTAGAAATAGTTGCATAATTTTACATGAAAATATCAAACGTTCAGACTTGGGGCCTCTGTCACCTGGTGCTGCAAGGCAGTGTGGTGCTCCGACAGACGATTGTCCTCCTGGGCAACTAGTGTGAGGCCCACCTCATTAGATATTTGAGCTTTGTGCTGCGCAGACCCACCTGCCCTGGCCTTATCTCCCTGCCTTAGAGGGTATGCTCGATTGGTGGGTGTTGAGTGAACGGTATCCCCCCTGGGCTGTACCGGGGTCCGGTGTTGGGACTGGGTCTTCCTCCTTCCAGATAGACCATTGGACTCCTGGGCCCTGGAGTATGGGTCATAGGAAGATTCTACCACTAATGGCTCTCTCCTGGAATGTTAGCGGCCTCCTGGACCGGATTAAAAATTCTCTAGTACACACTTATTGGGTATGCATTGCCCTTTCTTAGGCCATTTCAGATATGGCAGGATCTTCCATTCTGGCTTTGTCCATGGCTCTAGAGGGGTCGACATCCTGATACAAAAGTCCTTCCCCTTGAAGGCTACTGGGCAGCACACAAACTCACAGGGGTGTTACATGGGTATTGAAAGATGTCTGGAGACTAGGCAGCACAACTTTGTATTATGCTATGACCATCCGCCCCAGTTGCAGCCCTCTCACCTAATACTGCAGTCCTTTCTTCTGACTCTCCCTCAAGGGGTTACAGTGAATGGAGGCAGCTTCAACGCAATATAGACTAACAAAAGGGAGAGCAAGGGATTGTGTTCACCGTGGGTGAACGGAGACTACTCCTGTTCCCCTGTTAAAGGACTAAATAAACAAAGAGAGGAGTACCACCATTGAGAAACAAGAGAATTCCTAATGGGGTGTCTGACTGACAAAAGTAAAGAATGTATCCTTTTTTTTAAAAACCCTCACTCACCAGCCTAGTGGTGACATGCTTCCCCGATGATGAAGCATGTCACCACTAGGCTGGTGAGTGAGGGGTTTTTAACAAAAGGATAAATTCTTTCCATTAGGAATTCTCTTGTTTCTCAATGGTGGTACTCCTCTCTTTGTTTATTTAGCTTCAACGCAATCCCTGATCCCGATCTTGATGCCTCCACCACTGCATACTATCGCAAGCACACCTGGTCGGTCTGTCTCTCATTTTGGGCTGATTTTGGTGGCCTTTGTGACGTGTGACACTCCTGGCATACCACCCTTCGTGCTTACACTCACTGCTCAGCAGCACATGCTGCGAATTCTGCATAGACCTGTTGTGGCTACAAGCGAGGGACCTCCTTTCAGTCCAGTCTGTGCGCATTTTCCCATTTAGAATTTCCAATCATGCCCTGCTTTTGTTGTCTTGGTGGCTAAAACTGGACATTCTGCAACCTGCTTGGAGATTTAGTGCTTGGCATTTACAAAGCTCCGAGTATGCAGCCTTTGTGGCAGTTGAATTAGGGAAATTTTTTTAGCTTAATGTAGGCTCAGTTTTTCCTCAGCAGCGATGATGTGGGCAGCCAGTAAGCCTTAATTGACAGGGCCATCTTAAGGGGTATGTCTCCGGGACTGAGGCCCATCGCCTGTCATGGGTGATCAAGCTTGAAGGTCAAATACAACGCCTGGAGCTTGCCTTGCTTCACTGTAAAACTGGCAATGTCCATCGTCTTTGCCCATAGCTCACATTGATTCACGACAGGTCTCCCTTGAGGAGGCCAAACAATGCTGAATGGACTCAATGCAGAATGTATATGTGTCCAGTGACAAATCAGGCAAACTACTGTATTGGTCAGCGACCCGCTGTATATCTTAAAGGTTGGTACCAGTGATTCAGGACTCATCGGGCACCTCCACGAGGAATTACCTGCTATAGCCCAGACCTTTGCTGATTTCTATTGGGGTTGTACTCACGGCATCTGCCGCACCCGCAGTGGTCGCTCACCATCTTCTACATCACATACCGCTACCATCCATACCGAGTACTTTGGCCCAGTAATTAAATCAAGACCTCCAGCTTGAGGAGGTGCATTCTATGGTGATGGCATTACAGTCTGGAAAGATGGATGACCCTGATGGGTATCCTGTTGAATACTACAAACACTTCTGGGACATCATATGGCCCAATCTTTTGAATTTCAATGCAGCAGCGGTGCGGCGTGGGTCCTTTCCACACAATCTAAACTGTGCCAGAATTGTAGTCCTCCCCAAGGAGGGCCTTATTATGGATCAATGTTTGACCTACGGTCCAATTTCCCTCATTAACACTGATATTAAGATTTATGTGCAAGCCCTAGCGACTCGGCTGGTAGATTCATGACGGGTCGCAGCACACAACACTGCATCAAGAGGGTCGATTCTGCATTTTGTCGGACATAATATGTCAAAGGCTCACTGGCTCTCCTTCTAATCGACTTTACTAAGGCCTTTGACACAATATCATGGGATGTAAAGGGAAGGTAAAGAGGGTTCTTTCTCCCCATTTCCCAATGAACATGGCACACGCCGGGGCTGTCAACTTTCACCACTGCTATTTGCCCTGGCGATAGCGCCCTTGGAATAACTTATCAAATGCGACGCTCAGATCTGAGGTTGGCAGTGGGGTAATGGCTTGAGGATCGCATTGCGTTATATGTTGATTATAGTTTTTTGTTTTGAGGAAGATCAGCAGTGCTCTGGTCCCTGATCCCTGTCACTCCTTTGGTTATATGGAGAGTCGCCCGGTCTCCAAATTAATGAGGGCCAGTCCTACCTGATGGGTGTGATCAGAAATGCCCAGGGGCAGATTTGGTGCATCAACATTCCCATCCGGTGCAACTCTTTTAAATATTTAGGGATTCATGTGTTCCCCCCTCCCAAACCTGGCTTGGAATCCTAATTTCCAGGGGCTGGCTTACGCACTTGAACACAACCTGGGCCTCTGGCTGGCTGTTCCATTGAATTCCATGGGGTGTTCTGCCCTTTTTAAGATGGTGTGGTGTGCTTGCCGCACTACTTGGATGTTCTAGGTAACTACCCCTATTCCATCGCTCGCAAGCGGTTTCATTCTCTGACCGCCAAGATCACCAATTTTGTATGAATAGGTGGTAGGCACAGGATAGCCTTTCAGACACTGCGCTACTCCCCATTTGATGGTGGTCTGGGTTTATCGGACACATACCTTTATTATCTTGCAGCCTACATGGTACCGATTAATGAATGGTTTACAGGTGGGTGGGACGACCTAGCGTATCGCCTGGAGATCCATTAACAGAGCTTGGATGGTCTGCTCGATCTTCAGTACTATGTGCATCTGTCTGCCCCAGTGCCCTCTTGTTCACGGGTGCCTCTTACCTGCTAGAGGGTAAATACCCCCTCACTGAAATGACCCCTTTGTGGCAGGGAACATGGCTTTGTCAGCTTTCAGCCTCGGAGGGCTTTGCCCCTTGGTACCGGATTGTGATCTCCTACCTGGGACATGTTTATAGAGGGGGTAACCTTGTGATGTTTAAGGATCTGAAGTCCCGGTACTCCCTGACTAATTTCCACTTTTTTCTTTATCTCCAATTATGCCCTGCCCTGCAGGCTTACACTCTCCCAGACACTTCCTACATGAATATAGTCCGCTTTTCTTTAAGCATGTGGGTAAGGGGGACCTCTAAGCGATTAACCATTTGCTGGTCATCCAAGCCCTGGATGGCAATGACGTGCTAAGTGGAGACGGGAGCCTTGGGTGGGAGATCTGGATGAAGATGAATAGTGGGAAGCCTGTATTGCAACCCAAGATCTAGCGATTTTAGCGTGGCTGCGTATGGTCCATTCAACTATCTACATGCAACATACCTCACCCCCTAGTATTTACAGCACCTATCTCCCTATGCCCCTGCCACATGCGCAAGGTGTGTGCTTCCATCAGCAGATTTTTTCCACATGGTATGGGACTGTCCAGTGTTGAGACCCTTCTGGGTGGGAGTATGTGGAGAGCTTTCTTCTGTCCTGAGCCACACCTTGGAACTTGCCCCTCCTAATGTACTGTTGGGGCTGGTGAAATACTGTGGGGGCCCACAGGTGTAGTAGGGCTTTTTCAGGTTGGACTGTTTGGTCACCAAGAGGGATGTAGCTCGTGTCTGGAAGTAGTGAGAACCACTATCCTTCCAGGTGCAGGTGTAACGGGGTGGACTTGTGTGCGCATCAGGAAAGGCAGTGGCGATATTTATGGACTGTTATATCACAGAGTGGGATTGGGGAACAATTCATTAATGCTACACGTAGCTTATATCATAACACAGAAGCAGTCGTTATGATAAATGGGGGACTGTCGAACAAGATAGAGGTGACTAGAGGGACAAGACAGGGGTGCCCGTGCTCCCCTTTATTTTTTGCGATATTTATCAACCCATTTATCTGCAAACTTGAGATTAACCAGAAAATTTTACCCAACAAGACCCCAAATGGACCAACCAAGACTCTAGCATACGCGGATGACATCGCGATAGCCACAAGTAATCCTCGGGAAGCCGTAAAAATGATGGAAGAAGAGGCTAGGCTCTTTGGAGAGATCTCCGGGTATAAATTAAATCAGGGTAAGACCCAGATAATTATTAATAAAAATACAAATTACAAAGATGAAAGGATTGCGGGAAATGCCTTATACCTGGGCGTCAAAATTACATCCAATCTAGATTAACTAGTTAAAGTCAATATAGACCCACTCTTGAAAGAAACAACGAGTAATCTTAGTAAACTACATAACTTACATCTAACCGTAAAAGGGAGATGTAACGTTATCAAAATGATTTGCGTTTCCGAAATCTTTATATTTTTTCTGCACTATATGCCTAAATTTCGACCAACATATATTCAAAGCAATAGATAATATATTTTCTAGATTTATCTGGGGCTATACAAGATCACGCAGAGCCTACAGATATATATCGCTCCCGAGAGATAGAGGGGGTCTCGCTGTTCCTAATTTTAAGGTCTACTGGTGGGCTACACTCCTGAAATATAGTAAGATCCTACTGACCCCAAATAGGAATCCCGCACAAGAGGGGGAGGTTCCGACACCACAAGAACTTATTCTCGGAACTGAGGCGGACGAAAATCTATGGCGAGTCACCTACGATTGCCACTCCAAAAAGGTCCGCTTCAAAACATTAGCGGGCATATATAATGCATGGAAACATATACACAAGCTCCTTGGAATTGGCAGGTATTCCTATTACACGAGCCTATGGCAAAACAATAACCTACCAAATATTTTTACAGAAATTCATATGAAAAGATGGGTGAACATAGGGATCTCTCGATGTGGGTCTTTTTGTACACCAACAGGCTTTAAATCATTTGAAGAATTAAAGAACGAGTTTGGATTAGAACACAGAGACTTCTTCAAATTTCTTCAAATTAGAGACTTCCTAATGAAAAAAGGGGGTGGAAGCCCAGAGTTCCATAAAATACAGACATTAGAGACCCTTAACCGAAACACTACACTCAAAATAGGAGAAATATATAATAACCTAGTTTCCACACTGCCAGACGATATGGAGAAACACACTCTAAAATGGCAAAATGAGCTAGATATGAATGAGTACTCAGTACAGCGGGCATTCCAGCTCTCGAAATCATTACTAATGTCACCTAAACTACAAGTGCAATACTATAAAACTTATTTCCAACTATATTACACACCATATCAAATAGCTAAATGGAGCACAGGCAAAGGGACCCAGTGTCCAAGCTGCTCATCACAAGATTCCGATATTGTCTATATATTCGCCACATGTGATACACTAGGACTCCTTAGACACAAAATATCTGCATTCTTATCTGGAATATGGAATTCAGAAATAGAAATCACATCAGGAGAAATAATGCTAGGAATCGATGGGGATATCAGGCCAAAGGGCATACAGGGGCTCATTTTCGTCTCCATTGAGGTATACAGAATCTGCTTAGCATCTAGCTGGCTGGATCCAAATCCCCCTACCTTCTCACAGTGGTGGGCAAGACTCCTAGCTTCATACAGTCTAGAGACTGCGATATATTGGCGGAAGGAAGTAAAAAAGAAAAAAAAGGGTCTTGAAATCTGGGATCCCCTTACACAGTGGATGCAACATCAAGAATCCTAAATCTAATGTCCTACTCATAAAATGAAGCTAATGTGATTGCAACCTGAGGTAAAATCTCGATGATCCACAATTATGTATCAATGAGCTGTATTTCTCCTTGAAACTGAATCCCCCAAAACAAAAACAAAATAAATAAAAAATAAAAATAAAACAAAAAACAAAAAAACAAAACGGAAAAAAACAGCAGAGGCACATTCTGAAGCTAAAATATATTGTTCTATAGCTGAAATAGTCTTAATATGATTACAATATAAGGCATTATGTTCGGGACTTATGACTATGTATTAACGAGATGTATTCCTGATTTCTTGTCTTGTTTTTTCATTCTTTCTTTTCTTATCTTATATGTAATGGCTGACCGGATTGGGAGCGGGGGGGTCCGGGGGGGGGGGGGGCTTAGAGGAAAAGAAAACATAAATAAATAAATAAATAAATAAATGTAGGAAAGGCAGTTTCTGTCTCTCTTGGCTGTCCTCAGAAGCATGACCAAATATGGGGGAAACGGTGTAATAACTATGGACTTTCATTATGATTCCATGCTGTTTTGTTATACTGATGTCAGTCTTGCTGTGTCATTGTACACATACTATTTTCGCTTTATGATACTATGTGTCCTGCTGCAAAACTTTCAATAAAGTTGGTTATAAAAAAAATATCAAAGTTACAAACTTTAAATATTGTATACATTTATACTATTACACTACTTTCAGATGCAATGACAGAGGTAGCAAAATACACCAGACTTCAAAACAGACTGCATCCATCACGTAAAATAATTACAACACATAAACCACACAATTCCAAATAACAACCACATACTATTTACATAAACATCAAAATATTGTATTTCTTATCCAAAAGAAACAAAAGAAATAAGACTTACTGGCTGGTAACTGCAGTTCTACCTCTGTATCCACATTGTCAAAAATAGTAATACAACAATAATTGTAAAAATATTATCCAAAAAGCCCCATAAATAAAGCAAAAATAAAACTGATCCAATAAAGATCCCGCAAAGCAACTCAAACTGTATAGGAAACATAAAAACCAAAAAAGTGTTTAAAAAAAGAAATACTGCAGGAAACCCGGAAAAAGGAAATCAAAGTGAAAAGCCTTCATTCATTATAAACTAAAATTGTTTTCCTTTAAAAAAAAAATGAGAAAAAAACGAAAACACCCGATGCTCATAATACGTTTGTAGATTAAAACCTTTGAAGCAAATAAGAAAACGCACCCACAAAACACAGTACAATCCCAAAAACTACATGTACATCCCACTTAATCCTCAAATATAAGTACCATAATACAATTTAACAAAACATAACAATACATTACTAAAATAGTGTACGAAAACTCAACCTACATACTAGTGAAAAACACTATTAATACATCTCAATATACAGCAAACCCACAGGCCACACTATGACTATTTTCTTGACCTCCCACCTAGACCCTCTACCATCAAAACCCTTACAAAAACCGTTAAAAAAGGACTTACTTGTTCCGACCAACAGCAGCATCTTACAGCGACCTGATTCCGGTAAAATAGGCTAGAAGTACCACAAATAAGCTACAAAATAAAAGGTAGCAGTAAAAAAAATGGCCGGTAAATGAAATTAAAAAAAGACTATCTCCTCATAGAAATGAATGGGAAATAATGTAAACATGTTGAAACAATGTATGCGAAAATGTAAAAAATTGTAAAGTCTAAATTAAATAGTAGTATAAATACATACTATTATTAATATAAAATATATACTATTATTTCATATTGAAAAAACCTATGTTAAAATGATGTTTAAAATATATCCATAAATCAATTTAAGTAGTAATGTAAAAAAGGTTAAACAATGATAAAAGTGGAAAATATCAGGGGCAGCTTCCTCTCGAGGGCATAAGAGGCGTTGACCGGCCAAATCGGGGGAGGAGGAGAAGGAAATTCCAACAGTCTAGTAAACAGATGCTTGTGATATTTCGGCCTCAATAGTTTTTTTTTGGGTGTGAGGGATTGGTGCTTGGAATACAGATCCCTGTGTATGTGCCGGTCAGTAGGAGAAGTCCTTGCCCTGGAGGCACAAACCTGGGCAGTGACGTCAAGGTGGTAGGTGAGACAAGATTTCCCAGTGCTGAATAGCTCTGCATTTGGTGCATTTACTGCTGAGGCTCAGGCTGGGGTTAGCACAACTCCATTGAAGTAATGGGATGGGATGAAGCAGACAGATGAGTCCAAGTCAATAGTGGGTGTAACACTTAAGGGTTCTGCCTCCTCCGTTCTCACCCACTGCTGGTTTGCTTGCAAGGTTAAGGGGCAGGCTGGAGGAGGAGTCCGTCATTCTCATTTTTGGTTTCGTTTCTGTTCGAGAAGGGTTGAAGAGTAAACACTTTGTCTTGTTTGTCTGGTGCACTGTGGAGAGGCCCCCCATGCAAGCTACAGTTGTTGTTACTGGACAGATAGAGGGCAGATGAACAAAGCTGATAAAAGAGCTGTGTTCAGTCTTACGTCCTGCTGTCATTAAGAGCTACAACTCGGCAATGTGCTTGCTGAACTCTGGTGCAAAGGTCAAAGCTGCTCTTCCTTTACTTCTCATCCAAAACATAGGCATTCATACTTTATTATTTGCAGGCTGGTGGGTATTTATGGGGTAGGAAAATCTGCCTTTGTATCCTGTACGGAATGTCCAGATCCCCTTGGCCTCTCAGTGTCCCCTACAGGGCAACATGATTAAAAGTAAAACTTGTATTAAGTAGGACAATAGCTGTAAAGCTAGTTAACATGGCTGATCTGATAACGTGAAAAATGTGTTACATGTCTTTATTCTATAAAAAAATGTCATTAGTCGTATTATTGCTTCCAAACATACAACTACATTTGATTTTGTTTCTAAACACCAGCAATACAAATGAAATAACACACACTATTTCTACTGCATACAAATAAAATTAAAACAAAGGATTTCAGCCTAAAATTATAAAATTAAACATTCACACTCTAAAGGGGTGATATTTACTATACCCACTCTAATCTGAACCAATTCGGAGAAAGTGTTGAAGACGAAACGGTTGTCATTTACTATTTCCACTCCAACCTATACCAATTTGGGGAAGGCGTCGAACACTAAAAGGGTAACATTTGCTATTCCCTATTCCCACTCGTCTATACCAAGTTGAGAAAGGAATTGGACAATAAAAGAGTACAAAATACTATTCCCACTCCAATCTAAACCGATTTGGGGATAGTGCTGAACATTAGAGGGGTGACATTTTTACCCCCAACCTCTACCAATTTGTGGTAAGTGGTGGACACTAAAAGGGTAATATTTACTATTCCTATTCTAATCTATACCAATTTGAAGAAGGTGTTGGACACTAAAGGAGTGACATTTACAATTCTCACTCCAATCTAACCATATGCAGGAAGTTCTTGGACATTACAGGGGTGACATTTACTATTCCCCTTTATTCTAACCATATTGGAGGAAGGTGTTGGACACTAAATGGGTGCAATTTACTATTCCCACTCCAGTTGAAGCCTATTTGAAGAGGTTGTTGGACACTATAGAAATTACATTATTTGTTTCCACTGCAATCTGAAACTTTTTTTACAAGGTTATACAAATTAAACCTTTTATAGACACAAGCAATACTCCATACTCACACACAATTAGTATACAATAAACTAAACTAAAATGAAATCTAAAAGCCCACTAACCTAAACTACAAAGCCATATCTAATAATGTTTAACTTTTAACATATAACAGGCAATTTCTATCACTAGAAATAATAAATATATGTACTACCATTCCTAAACTCTAAACCATAAAATACAAAGAATAATAATCAATAATTAGCAATAAAAAATAAAAAACATAAGACCAATTTTTAACATAAAAATGTAAGATATACATTTATGATAAAAAAATACAAAATTAGAATATTTGCATTATAAAAATGTATTTAACAATTTATAACATTTAAAACTTTTATATAAAAAATCCTAATTCTTTTACTTTTCTAAAATAAATGTTTATATATTTTTGCATTTGTAATTTTTTTTAATTGAAATATTTTTGTATATTTCAAATGTCATGATTAATATATATTTTAAATATTTATGATGTAAAATATACGACAAAATATTAATGTTATAGATAAATGTTAAAGGGGTAAAATATGAATTTGCATATCATTAAATTATTTACATAAAATGTTCTTTAAGATATTTACTTTTTTAACATCTTCCCACCCTTATCCCCTGTGTTGCTAATACTTTTCAGGCAAATATAATCTGATTACTTTAGCTGATGCACCTACTCTCCAAGGGAAAACTACAATCAATGTTGAAGCATCTGTTTCTCATAGGCATAGGTTACTAATGCCTCCTTAACCCTGATGCTCCCATGACTATAACCTCGTTTGCCACTTCTGAAAGTAGTCTTCCTACAGACAATTTAGATCTAGCTGCTAGAAATACTAATCTTAATACACACACTGAGGTTATGTGTACAAGGAAGTGGCAGAATGTGTTGTTAGCCTCCTAGGCTTATCGACACGCTCAGCCACTTCTGAAACGCAAGATTGCACCATATTTACAAGAATGTGGTGGAGCCTTGCATTGCCTCCTGCGATGGCGCTAAGTTTAGCAACTTAGCACCTAAGCAGGCACCAGACTGCAAGGGTGTCTGCGTGTAGGAGAGGATTGTTTATGTGTAGGAAGGTGTCCCTTCCCGCACATAAACAATCTTAAAATGGCATTTTGTCACTTTCATGTGTGCTCCTTCATGCAGCATGCATGTAAGTGACAAAATTGCATTTTTTTAAAAGGTTTGTTTATTTATACGAAGGAATACCTACTGTACATAAACAAACCATGGCATTATACTTTTTACATGTGTGCTTCACAAGGCAGCACACATGGAAAAAGCAAAAACGAGGGGAAATAATGCATTTCTCCTTCTTTCGCCAACTTAAGGCCAGGGTTTTCCTGGTCTTAATTTTGGCACTGCCTCCTATGTATGCTGCCCTTGAACATAGGGGGCAGCGTCAAATACAATAGGTGTTGCAGTGAAACGCCCACCACAACATCCACTGCATGCCCTTTTCATGCTAATCATAGCATGAAACGGGGCCTTATGTACAAGGCAGCGTTAAGTGGTTTAACGCTGCCTTGTACATAAGGCGCAGCCCCTTTCTCCACCAAAATGTCGATAAAAGTGACGTTGTGGTGGTAATAGGGGCTCATACATATGCCTCTGGGTGTTTTCATAAGATTGGGAGCTTTGGAAGTATAACCTCGATGAATAGCGGGGCTAGATCTGGTCTGTCCATGATCTCTAGGAATCTGGCAGGAACCCATTCTTAACTTTATGTACCTAGATGTGTTGCTTTTGTTGAGAAAAAATATATTTACATTTTTCAGGAGACTTGGGCTGTGGATAGGGTGTTTATTAATGGCTATTCCACTTATTGTATCGAAGCAACTGCCCCAAGGAAATGAGTAGAGCCAGCAAGGATTTAGTTACTTTTGGGAAGAATACTATTGCTTGTACTGAAAAACAGTTATCAATCAACTCACTTGATTTAATGGGGATTCAGCTTACTTTTCCATCTGGTTTAATTTTGATTGTGCTTAATGTTTATTCCAGGTCTGTATTTTAGTCAATGATTCCTAGGTGCTGGCTACGTTAGATTATTTATTTTGGTTTATATTAAAATTGGTTTATGGTCAGGGTGGCAGGGGATTTTAATGTTTGAACCATCCTCTTTATTGAACACTTTGTCGAAGACGTGGATAAGCTTTGGGGAGTACCAAATCTGGCATTGAAAACCTGCCGCCACTTTTTTACTTCTGTATCTTTTTAGCTTGCCTCTTTGGTGGTGGGGAGGGACCTAAGGGCATGTAAGGCACCATGGTCGTGGCTGTAGACAATGCCTGAGTTAATTGATTATCACGAGTCACTGAAGGAACGTTTAATGATTAGCGGTGCTAAAAAGATTCCATGGCTTAAACATGTTGCTAACTGCTGTAGGTTGCTAGGAAGGCTGAGCCTGTTGGTTAGTCCAGAGAGGGCTAGTAAAGAAGAACAGAGTAAAAATCAAGTACCTGGCATATGTGGCAAAATGGTAGCTGTGAGTACGACCAATCGTCGTCTAACTACCCAGTTCCTATGCTTTAAGTCTTGTCTTAAGTTTTAGCCCTTTCTGGATCTGATCTCATGACTGTTAGAAAAATGTCTTTTTTTGAGGTTTTGTTTGGGATGTTTACCTATAAGGACTATTAATTACTTGGACTCTGACCAACACTCTGTAACTTGCCCTGCATGTGGCTACGAACATATCCTGTTTTTTTTAACTAAATATCATACAATTTGCAGGAGGCTGAATAGGCCAATATGTCTGAAACTAGCAGTCAGACAGTTGCTTACAGAATTTTAAAGATCAATACTTCTGATTCCATCATCTTTGTGGTAAGCCGTTTCTAAGTTTTCTATTAAGGGGTCAATTACGATGCCGGTCAGAAAGCATTTCAACAAATCCGTCTCGTAATGGTTTCCTACCGAATTGGATCCTGAGAGTCTGACTAAATGATTATGATGCTGATGACACATTATGATGGACCAACCGATTTGGAAAGGTTGTCCGAATCTGACATCGTATTCGCTTGGTTGGAGACACGGTCCATAGACCTGTACGCGTCAGCTCCGAACTACTAGATTCTCCCGATGCCATCCGGAACTGACTCGGGATGTTCGAACGCTTTACGAACATCGTAATCGGTCATTCAGGAACCTTTCTGAATTGGTTGGAAAGACAGGCTTTTAATCAGATTCAGAAGACCTGAATCAGATTCGGAGCCTTTTCTAACAGCATTTTAATCGACCCCTAATTGTCTGGGTTGGGTGCCAGAAGTTTGTGACCCAGGCAGAGAAGGAAGCGAATATTTCCAGTACGCTAGTAAGTGATGGCTGACTTGACCTTCAGTAATATGACTACAACATGGGTAATCGGTGTTTAGGAAAATGTGCTTAATGTTTTTAATACACTTTGCTCTTATCCATCTTTTTAAGAATGCTTACTGATTTCGTTGTTGTGAAATCATCCCATGAAATTTATGTATTTTTATTGTTTTATTTGTCTGTTTTGAAACTGTTATTTTTATGTTGCTAATTTATATAGAATTTTACTTATAATAGTATTTTTATTTAGAATAAGATTGTTCAAATGTATGGATTTTGTGCACTTTGATGGTTTGAAAAAATAAATAAACTTTATTGAATGACAAAGTGAGGGGAGTGCAGGGACTACCCCTGTAATCATTCAGTTTTCCCCAGATTTTCTCTCATTTTTTGGGACATCCACAAACTTCATAGATCAACTTCTCAGCCAACATGCACCAATCCATATCCAGCTTCTAGTCCTTCAGTTGTAGTGCCTGCTCCACTCCCCATAGTCTTGCAGTGTTTCAGTTGGCTATCATCAGTCTCAGTGTCATCCATATTCACTCCATGGAATCTAGATTTGTCTTATCCCAGATATTCAATAGACACCATTTTGCATAGGTGCCCACATTGCTCCAACATTGCTCATTCATACCTTGCCTACGACAGCCTGTCTCAATTTCCCTACCAATTTTTCCATGGTGGTCTGTGCGTAGTAGTATCGTGGAGAATTTTTAGTTGCACTAGACAGAACCCCGCCCATATCGCCACCTCCCTTGGGGGCGCCAGGGCCTCGGGCCATTCATCATCCTCCAGGTTCCTAGGTCATGCACCCCTTGTTCCTGGAGACATTTCAGGTTATCCATTGAGTTGTTCTTTAGTTATTTGTGAGGGAAGCCACCTTTCGGGGCATGTGTTCTTCCAGTAATCTGCCCTTCAGAGGCGAAGGCTTGGGGAGATCCACACCTTTCAGCACAGCCACTTAAAGTGCATGACATATATGTAGTTAGTGGTAAGTTTCATTAGGGGCCATTTGTTACTCGTGTTGCAATTCAGCACATGGGGGGTCACCCCTCCCTGCACCCAGATATCTCCTGCTCTGGAGAGACCGATGAGATCCCAATTATCAAACCACTGTTCTTAGTGTTCCCAGTTTTGCTGTATCCCAAAAGGGGGTGGCCAGTATTATCTTGTCCCTCCAGCCAAGTGCGTGTGATGTATTGGGCCAGAGGTTGACTGTTGCCCCAGGGTTTATGCGGCGCAGTCCGCCATATATGCCCTGAGTTTCCCCCCTAGAAATATGTTCTGTCTATCTATTCGGAATGCAGGCTCTTCCACGGGAGGAAACCCCAGTGATTAATGGCAGAGAGATGCGTCACACAGTAGTATTTCTGGATTTTACCATCCCCTTCTCAATTTATGTGTTGCTATTTGCGCCAGACCTCCACCTCAAAGCAATGTGCTAACTTCACCCTCAATTGCTTTGAAGTAGGATACGGGGGCTGGATAAGGCATGATATGGAGAGCATAGAGAAAACAAGGTAAGGACATAATTTTAAAAAGTGCAGCCGTGCTGAGAAGTGACTGAGGTAAGGACCTCCAGTGTTGGACATCTCACTTCAGTCATTCCAGCGGTGGTGTCAGGTTACTAATATGAAAATAGTCAGGGTCAGTAGTTATACAGATTCCGAGGTATCGGAATCTATCTGTGGCAATCATTGCTTCACAGTCACAGGGCAGTCTTGGTGTTAGTCCATGTAGGATATACATAATATGCATGGGTTTGTGGTATGTGATTCAAGTCCAGTAAATCTATTAGGGACGGATTTATTATACAAGATGAACTGCACTATCTATTGTACGCCTGATGGCATTGCTTTACAAACCGGTCCTAGGATGCTTGATTCGGTCCAGGGAAGACATGGCTTGGCACTTCGGTCTGGACTGTTCCCATGAGGCACAGGGTCAAGACTGAACTGGGGTGGCTTGGTGAGCAAAATAACGATGGATTAAACACAGATCTGTGACAGGGGGTGAATGTTTTGCCATTGGGCAACATTCCGTCCATCATCTTGTGTGTTTTGCTGTTCACCCTATGTAGGAAGTGTATGCCCAGACGGGAGTCCTGTGCTCGTTAAGCCACTGGAGTCAAGCTATACTGGCTGATGAAGGCTGATAGCCAGAAACCGGTCCTAGGATGCTTGATTCCGGTCCAGGGAAGATATGGCTTGGCAGTTCGGTCTGGACTGTTCCCATGAGGCACAGGGTCAAGACTGATTTGCATATGGCCATGTCTGAACTGTGGTGGCTTGGTGAGCAAAATACCGCTGGATTAAACCCAGATCTGTGATTGGGGGTGAATGTTTTTGCCATCGTGCAACATTCCGTCCATCATCTTGTGACTTTTGCTGTTCACCCTATGTGGGAAGGGTATGTCCAGACGTGGGTCTCGTGCTCGCTAAGCCACTGGAGTCAAGCGATCCTGGCTGATGAAGGCTGATAGCCAGAAACCGGTCCTAGGATGCTTGATTCCGGTCCAGGGAAGACATGGCTTGGCAGTTCGGTCTGGACTGTTCCCATGAGACACAGGGTCAAGACTGATTTGCATATGGCCATGTCTGAACTGGAGTGGCTTGGTGAGCAAAATAACGATGGATTAAACCCAGATCTGTGATTATGGGTGAATGCTTTGCCATCGTGCAACATTCCGTCCATCATCTTGTGTGTATTTCCTGAATAGCAACTGTACAGGGTAAGTATTTGCATTATTCTGTTGAGCGTAAAGACAGGGTCCATCATTTCAAGCAGAATGTATTGTAAGTGATATTTTGTCCTCCCAGTGGTCGGTCCAACGCAGGCTCCAGACTAGTGGGTCTTGTCTGATCCAAGCTGCCAAAGGATCTAGTACTAGGGTAAAGATTAATGGCGAGAGTGGGGAATCCAGCCTGGTACCGATCCCGGGATGTTCCCCGATTTACTTTGACTTGTGCCAGTGGTTTGGTATACAGGAGCTTTATACATGCTGTGAAGCATGGGCCAAATTACGAATTGGCTAACACCCTGAACATTTTTGGCCATTCAACCATGTTGAACGCCATTCTGGCATTTAGTGAGAGCACCAGGGCATCCTCCTGAAGCCTGTCAGTGCTCAGTACGCCATGTAGGCGTGGTAAGTTTAGAGTGGTGCTTCAGCCCAGCATAAAACTGGATTGATCCGGATGCACAGGGAATCTGATCACCTGAATCATATGGAAGGCCAGTACTGTTGCTAGTATCTTGATTTCAACATTTATAAGCGAGATTAGCCTGTATGAGGTGCAGTCATCTAGTGGTTTAACATCTTTGTGTATACCAACAATGATGACCAGCCTTTGGTCTCCAGGGAGTGAGCCCAGTTGTTGACAATCCTTAAACATTCATATCAGGTGGGGGGCCCCTTTTGGAGGCTGTCAGTTTTTAAAGTTCAATTTGCACGCTGTTGGGAACAACCAATTTACCTGAGTTTAAGTCATGTATCGCACATAGGATTTCCTCCTCAGTGAGTTCCTCCTCCAGGAGACTGCCAGAAGTTCTCCAGACTCCTCTGCCATGGCAGTCACAGGTGAAGACGTTATCTGTGTCTAGTAGGTGATAAAGGCAGCTGCCACACTTTGTCTGTCTCTCACCCGCACACCCTTGTCAGTCTGTATCTTCACCACCCAACGGTCAGCCTGTTCCCACCTGTCTAGCCAGGGCAAACGTTTTGCAACCTTGTTCCTCATAGAGGCAATGTTGTGTTGTACTGTGGCTCGCCCTAGCGGCATCTGTTGCCTTGTCCCTATATTCTTTTTGTTTTAGGCCTAGGTTTGATTGGTTTCTATGTGTCACTGGTCCGTAAGTTTAGTTTGCAGCTCATGACCCTCTCCCTCGAGCATCTCTTACTTGCCCTTCTTACCCCTTTTGTGTTCCACTACTATTGAGAAGCCCTGTCCTTTAACTACAGCTTTGTATGCCTTCCATATGGTTTGTGCAGAGTCAACTGAGTACTCGTTCACTAAGAAATTTTGTTCTGTCACCTCTAGAAGGCCTTTTCTCCTTTGAGGTATTTTTAGGTACTAGGGATTAAGACTGCCCACTCTGGGGAGTGATCAGTGATACCTGTGGCCAGGTGGTGGACCTCCAGGAAATGAAGAAGGTGGTGTGCCAGGGGAGGAAAGAGTAAATCAGAGAGAGACTGCCACGGGCTCCTGAATGAAATATGTAATGCTCTGTCATAGTAATATTAGCTTCCCATATATCCATTAGACCAAAAGCTGATAGGAAGTCAGCCATGGGGTGGTGGGGAGTTCCCGCCTTTCTGGGGGACCAGTCGACAGTATTATCACACAGTGCCCTGTTGAAATCCCAACCCATCAGTAGCTTCCCATCTGGTAAACAGAGCAGGAGAGCACTTAAGCTGGGGAATGAGTGTCCTGCAGCCATGGAGGAACACACATTGAGATGATATTGATTGTCTTACCCTCCCAGTTCCCGGTAAGGGCCACATATCCCCCATGCATGTCAGGCCAAACGTGTTGAATAGTGAGCAGTAGTGTCGTTCTCATTTGGTTCTGCACTATCTATCGAGTGCTCGATAAGTATTGCCCATTAGGGGTGTCTCCTCAATGAGGAAGACATCTGTGGAATGGCGTTTTATATATTGGATCACTTCTCCACTTTTTATTTCGTCTCCCAGGCCATTAACTTTCCATGACAACACCCTGATAGTCGACCTATCCATGTTACTAGTCATTGGCGCATGGGGGTTAGGGGCGTATCACCATGCCCTTTCACTTCAGCAGGGCTTGGAGATCGAAGAGGGACCCAGTGTTGAGTGATGTGGATCAGTGTCAGTGACAGTATGTTGCAGAAAAACTTTTGTATCAAAAACATACTAAAAAAACAAACAAAATCCCCAGACATCTCCCTCTGCAATGCCTACATGCATAGCAGATTTTGAACTGCCCGCCCCTCCAACATTGCAAATTACATGTCGACCCAAACCAGTAGATAAACAATAGATGGCATTGGTGATTACAGAGAGTCCCTACATATGCCCCCAAACTTAAATGACATTTGTTACCAAAGTCTTTCATCTTGATTCTGGTCACCACATCTGTGGCTGCAACAGTTGTTCCCAATGTCAAAAGGCTAGGCGCAGTTAGCATTGGCCATCTGTATCTCTGCACAGTTCTTGTTGAGTCGTTCTTTGAGTTGTCTGGTATTGTGGCAAACTTTGATCCTGCCTCAGGTTGCTTGTGTCTTGGTTTCAGTACGGGGTGCCATTGTCTTATCACTGTTATGGGTCATTGGGTTTGGAGCCTGGCTCCACCAACGGGCCCCCAACCATTTAGCCAGTCCCAAGCTGCTTCTGGAGTCGTAAAGTTTCAGGTATTCCTGTCTGCTACCACTCCTAACTGCGGCAGAAACATCAATAAGTACTTCAGCTCTTTTCCCTCAGGACTCTTTTAACTTCAACAAAGCTGTAGTGCAGCTTCTGGACTAAGAGCATAAAGTCCAGGAAGAAGGTGAGGATGACATTGTCAAACTTGACCGGATTGGTGCTGGGGCTGTTTGTAAAATTACACCCTGATAGTTAAAGATATGAGCTATGATCGGACTAGGCGGTGCGCCTGGTTTTGGCTGGGTGTTCGAGATCCTGTGTGCTTGCTCTACTGAGGATTAATTCAAGAGGTCTCAGGATTAAAGTAATTTGAGTATGAGGTCTGCCACGAAGTGGTTTACTACTGGCCATTCTGTTGTTTCCGGGGCGCCAATTATTCATCCGTTGTTTCTTTTGAGCGGCCTTCAAAGTCATCCAGCTCTGCCCCTAGGACATCTGTGGTTGTACACAGTTCCTTGACTTGTCTCTTCAAGGTTGCTGTCTCGGTCTTAATGGTGGTGAGAGAGTCTTCTGCATCTTTCATTTGGGCTTCCATGTTGCGAGGTCTGCTTTCACCAGTGAGACTGTGAGACCTCTTTAGAGATCGAATCAATTTTGGTATCCAGGGAGCCACAAATGCCTTGGATTGCCTCCTTGATGTCTTTGAGTGTGAGTGATTCGCCATTGGTGGTGCTGGTCCATCGGACTCAACAATTCCTCTGTTGTGGTTTTTCCAGTTGTATCCTCCTGGGGAAGCGTGTATTTATCGAGTTTGGATTGGTTTGGCTTGCTCCAAGGTCACCTCTGTCCCCAGTTATTACTGCTTGGTGCTTAGAACACTGTACCACAGAGGAAGAGCAAGAACGGAGGGAGCATCTGCTGTGGAAATCGCCACCATCAGCTAGTGGTCGACCTTCCCTGCAGCCTATCAGTTTTCCGTCTTCTATCCCCCTGGGACCCCAGGCCTCCTACCAGGTCAGCTACAAGTCTACGTGGTGTTGGATTCTTGAGGCAGACGAGGATTGCCGGTGTGGCACCACACTATGCCCTGCACCTCACCATTCACTGGGAATCAGTGGGCACTAGGGCAATTGCAACGAGGATGGGATCACCTCTTCATGTGTCCATCTGAAGTTCTTTGAATGGTCCTCACTACCACTTCTGCTCCAACAGTGTTGCGCACAGTGTCTGTCAGTTTAAGGCAGGGCAGTCGTCTCCAGTTCAGGGGCCTCACACCGGGCTTTTTAGTAATGGGGCTCACTAGCATACGGGCTGCAGTCGATCAGGCATCTAGTGCCAATTCCACCATTCTGTTTTCTCCCCATCTCTCTCCAGCACAGTCTGCGGGCACCCTTATCCTCACAGCATGGGACACATATGGCTTTCTCACCAATCAGGGGCCCTGCATCACATGCAAGCCCACCAGTGAGAATGAATTGCTCCTTGGGATCGCCTCCAGTCCTGTCACTTCGCCCAAATCTGTTCATTAGTAATTATTTTGGTGCCATGCTTCGTGGCTGTTGGGTTCAATGCGGGAGCGGGGGCGTAAACTGCTGTGTCTTCGGGGCCTTTGGGACTTTCACAGTGGCACTTGAGGCCCCCACTGCTGCTCAGTAGCTCATGAGTTCCTCTGAGGATTGCTGCTGAGGATTATACTCTGCCCGCAGCCCAGTGCAACACTCCTCATTCGCAGCCAGAGAAGACGCTGGCAGCGGACCGTGTTGGTCCCGAGCCGTTACTGACCATCCCCACGCAGGCAGTGTAGCTCCTCGAGAGTGCAGTCAGGGTATTACCACCACAGAGGCCAGGTGGTGTCCAGCGCTGATCACTGCAGGGGCAACAGCCCATTTATGAATTCTCCAGGCTGCCCGACTCCGTCCATGCCTCGGTATACAGATTGAGGCATATCCTGGTTATGTATGCAAAGCTGTGGCTTATTTCTGCAGTCTGGGCCTCGCCTCATTGTGGTGGTCTTGGGTTGCCACTGGGCACAATAGAGAGGGATTCAGTATCCCCCAACCAAATAGCCTCCAAATCCTTGGCTATAATAGGAGGGTGAGGGTTTTGTCACAGATGGTAGGGGATAGGGCAGATAGAGAATGGGTGCCACTCTAGCAAGCAACCATCCTGCTTGGCAGTCGACCACGCCCCCAAACAAAACATCATTAATGGTGTTGCCACACTGGGACATAACGCCATTAATTTGACTTTATTCAAGAAAAACACACAAAAACTGTTTTTTACTTGTTTTTAAACAATAATAGATGTGAAATTAGCCCCAGATTTTTGCTTGTTCTTAGCCATCACAGCACACCATGCAGTTATCTACACCATTCTAAATAGCAAAGACGCATTTTAAATGTTTGGTAAAAAGTGCACAACACCTTTGCACTGAATATTCATAGTTCTGATGCAATGAATTTGGATGTCTCTGGTACTCATTTTATCAATCATAAAAAGGGTGCAAAGCTGAGTTGCTCACAATAACAGCAATGCAGTGGAAAACAAAATGCCATTGTTCTGTCTTATTGATTGGCTTAATCCTCTTGCTTCAGAAATCTAGGTTGTTGTGTGGTGACAAAAACTCCCAATACTAGAATGAACACGCAGACTCTGCTTGGCAATGCAAAGACAGGAACTTATTTACAAGCCCATTGTGCCACCCTTAGGTCACTTTTCCCATGTTAAAAATGACGCAAATGTGACGCAAGGGGCTTCTAAATCTGCCCCACAGTATTTACTATCTGTCGCGACAGGGAGAAAAACACAATGGTATGCACCAAAGTCCTGCTCAGGCTATCTCTGGGTTTTTTCTCTCCAATGCCTGTTTGCAGATAAGCCTTTTTTATACAAATCAATACAATAATTTATTACACATAGTAAATAATAGCAAACGGGCAGAGCAACGGCGGACTATGGTAGCCGCACCTCACTACTTTGTTTTTTGTGTGTCAATATTTCAAATAATCAATACAAGTGTGCACAACAAATCCTGCACCTGCCGTCATTAGGCGCAACTGCATCTTAGATCACAATCTTGAGTATTTGGAATGGTGAACCACTGAGCTTCTCTCCCAAAGTATAATAGTACAGAATATACAGACAAGTGTTCCTTTCAGGTTTCACATTTATTAGTAAAGATCAGAGATTTTGCATTAACGCACATACTCCAGCCAACGTGTTTCGTTCAAATGTCATTGAACTTCATCAGGGCGTTTTTTTTTTTGGTTGTATTGATTGTCATTTCAAAAACAACAAACAGTTACAACATCACAGTCAGAGAGGTATCTCAATGTCACATTTGGTACACATTTGGATAACAGTGCCATAGGAATATAGTACAAGCAAAGTATAGCATGATATGTGAGGTGTTACAGGATATTTGTTCTGAGAGGGGCCCAGCCTAGCTGATGGGCTAGGATGATACAGTACGGGGGACACCAGACCAGTACTTTTACAGTATACAGGTAGCACCCAAACAGTTGCACATCCCCTGTTCTTTCCCTATGAAGCTGATTGGTAACCCCCGTCACTTTATTATGAGCCTGGAGAGTCAGACTGCTCCTGTGAGTCATGTTCCATAGCTTGTAACGAGCGAGCCCAATGAAGAAATGGAACCCAAATGTCCTACGGTCTGTCAGTTGTGTTTGACAGAATGCGACGTTTTGATCCAGGCTGCTGATGTAGGCACTCCCTTCTTTCCCCAGAACATCGTTACCTTCGCTTAGCCAGCAACAACAACATGGCATGCAACTTGAAAGTTGCTGCCGCCGTGTCTTTCACGTAGCCCAGTAGGCCAATAAGCGGCTCAGGCGGTACACCTATTATCTCATGTATTTTACTGTAGAGCTCGGACCAGTAAGTTGCCAAAGGGGGGCAACTCCACACTATGTGTATGAAGGGAGCTGGTGTGAAGCCACATCTCCAGCAGCAATTGTCTGCTCTAATTCCCATACGATGAAGCTTAACTGGGGTTCTGTAAAAGCGGTGTATTTATTTAAAATGAATTAATCTCAATTTGTAATTGGGAGACAGAGCAGTGAGCTGGTTGCAGCAGAAAGCCCATTGGTCTGCCTTTATCTGAGTTTGCAGCTCTGAGTTCCAGATCTGAAGAGACTTCGACTTTATCATGGGGGCAGTGTCCGGCATATTACTATATAGGTGTGTTATAAGCCTGCGGGGGAGGCAGTCTGGAGTTTATTTTCAAGTGCCGTCAGAGTAGGCGGGGGGCAGGAAAGTGGTGTGTATTTGCCTGCATGTCGCCCAAAGTTTGTGATAGAGAAAGAGTTCAGTGAAGCTCCCAGTCCCTCCCTCCGGTGTTGTTGGTGGGGGTCTAAATTCGTCCTCAGGGTAAGAATCCACGAATGTGCGTAGTACCAGTGTCTTGGCTACCAACGGACTTGCTCCCTCCTCGATTGCAGGGATCAAGGGATTCTGCGCTAGAGGGATGGAAGGGGCATAAAGTATTTGCAGTTGGGCTCTGTCTTGCAGCCTGTCCCACGCCCAGCGCAGGGTAGCGGCCGTGTCTATACAGGCTAGTTGCCACTTATAGGGTTGGTAGAACACCACCAGAAGAGAGACCAGCGCTGCCACATCCATCTCGACCACTGTGTGTGGCTGGAACGGGGTGGGGTGCACCCAGTAGTGCAGAAATTGGGCCTGAGCACAATAGGCATATAGTGGCATGTCAGGGGCTCCCATCCCTCCCTGAGTCAACGGCAGTGTCAGAAGTTCCCACGATATCCGCGCCTGTCACCCCGCCAACACCATGGAAATCAATAAAGTACAAATTGTTTTGAAGAACGCCTGTATGAGGGGAACCGGGATATTTACAAATAGATACAGGAATTTGGGTAAGATCACCATCTTGGCAATCGCTATCGTGCCAGCTAGGGAAAGGGGCAACTTAGCGCTGGCATTCACTTTTCCCTCCATCCATGCAATGGCCCACCCAAAGTTCATGTTCCAAATCTCCTGTTGATCCCTACTCAGCCAAATCCCCAAATATTTTACAGAGCCATCTGCCCACTTGAGGGGGTATTCAACAGGGAATGGGATTGTGTGGTCTGTAAGTGGGAATAGTGTGGATTATGCCGATTTTATGGATATGCCGGAGAGCCCCCCCAAATTGTATTTATTCTCGGAGAATGGGAGCCGCATTCACAGATGGATTAATAATATAAAGGGTAATGTCATCCACATAGAGCAAGACCAAAAGACCTCTTGTGTTAAATCCCAACCCTCTAGCAGCATGATGCTGTCTCAACCTTGCCACCAGAGGTTCCATCGCTATGGCGAACAGGAGAGGAGAGAGGGGACAGCCCTGCCTCATTCTCCGAGTAATGAGGAAAGGCTGAGAGATCATGCCATTTATACGGATTCTTGTGGACGGCTCCATGTATAGCAATATTAGGAGACCCAAAAATTGAGGGCTGAACCCCCTACTCTACAGTATTGCGAAAAGATATGTCCACTCCAGCGTGTCAAATGCTTTTGTGTCATCTAGTAGTACAGCTACCGTCAGAGAAAGGGGATGTAGATAATGTAATACTGTCAAAAAGTGCGGAGATTATGGGAGGTCGATCTCCCTGGGATGATTCCCGACTGATGTGGTCGAGCAATCAATTGCAGTAATGGCTATAGTTTAATTGCAATCAGCTTGGCAAGGATTTTAACATCTACATTTATAAATGAGAGTGGTCTATAAGGGTCTACTTCATTGCTAGGTTTCCCTGGTTTCAGCAGCTTAATTATCATGGCTTCACGCATAGAGGGCGATAGGATGCCCAAGAACTGAGCCTCTTCATACACTGCTAATAAATGTGGGTGCAATTCTGTCTTGTAAAAAGCCATGGTTAAGCCGTTGGAGCCCAGGGCCTTATCCACTGGTAGGCTGTGAATAATTTGGACTATATCTTCTATTGAGAACTGTACATCAAGGTACTCCCTGTGTCCCCTCCCAAGCCAAAGAAGCTCTAGGGACACCAAAAATATCGTTGGGTACTGTTCAGTGTGTGGCCTTGTACAGCTTGGCATAAAATTGTGTGATGCAATCAGTAATACCCTGCGGGCCTCTAATCAGAGTATTGTCCACTTTCAGAACCTCAGTGACATATGTGGTGGAGCAAGGCGTCCTGAGCATGTTCGCAAGGGTTCTACCAGACCTGTTCCCTTGCTATACCATCTAGCTTGTGTGTGTTTGCACATGATTTTCACGCCCCGTTGCGCTTCCTCCTCGAATTCTATGAGTACCTCGTTTATTGAAGCTAGGAGTGCAGGATTATTCATAACGAAGTATTGTGATTTAAGGTCCCTTATACAGACTTTAAGGGAGGCAGTGTACCTCTTCTTGCCTTCAGAACCCCAGCTTGACGTGCTATACTATTCCCTTTGATGACCACCTTAAAGGCTTCACACTGGAGCCAGTGTTTATTGAAAAATATTCCTTAATGTCCCCACGTATTTCCTCCTTGAAAGCCTCATCCAACAAGGTGTTGGGGGAAGTCTCCAGTGGAACGTTCTGTGTGGGGTGTTGGGTAAGAGCAACCATAAGAGCTAGGGAGCGTGGTCTGACTGTTCTGGGATGATGTCCACACCTCCACGTCTGTTTATACTAACCAAAAATCTAATCTCGGCCAGGTGCTATGATAAATTGAGATACAGATGCCTTCTGTCATGTTTGGGTTGCGTCTACGCCAAATATCCGCGATATTACTATCTGAGATTATAGCATTTAGATACTGGAATTGGGATGCAGCACGCGGTTTGACCCCTTTCTTTAAATAGCATCATTTAGCACTGTATAAAAATCCCCCCCCCATATTATAGTGTCACACCCTGTGGAGTTGATCTGAACCCACACCGTCTGGAAGAACTCTGGGCTGTCTGTTTTGGGCCTGTTTCCCGTGCAAGCATTACTGTCACCCCATCATGCACCCCAAGCAGAATCACATAACGACCATCTGGGTCTGTGTGAGATTTAGACATCTCCCAATCCAGACGCTGCAGCACCAAAATGGCCACGTCTTGTGCATAATTTGAGTAGATGGAGGAGTGAATGTGCCCCCACATCTGTGTTGCAACTTAGAGGGGAATGTACTGTTCAAGTGCGTCTCCTGTAAGAAACATACATCTCTGTGGTGTCTAATTAGGTATGCTTAGGTATGCTTGAACCAGTCTGGTTTTTCTATGGTTGTTCAGACCCTCAATGTTCCAAGTTAATAGATTCAAGGATGTCATAGTAGCCTAGGTGGCGTCCTAATAGATGCCGGGTGTTGAGTGTTTGAACTCTCACCCCCCATAATTACTACCCACTTCATAGTATCTGTAGTTTTGTCTCCAGTCCCCTGTGAGTCCCATACGCGACCATCACATGTTCCATGAATACTCCTAATATGACCGTGGCACTGCAATGTCACCCTGACTGAAACTACAACATTCCCAGTCCCCACCCTCCCCCCACCCACACCAACCCCCCAATCAGGTTGGGTGCAATTACCCTCCCTCCCTAAAATTACAAACTCAACATTTGCTTCTGAGATGGAACAGAAGCGTAATCTGGGAGCTCTCCCTGGAGGCATGAGGTTACCAGCATACTGTCCTGCCCGAGACAGGGTGGCCGAGACAATTGTGGGAGAGGCATTAGCAGGTGTTTACAAAATGACAAAAGTTATATGCAAACCAGTTGAGTTAGTGCCTGCAGTAACTGCTCCCCCCGGAGCACCCACTCCTTACGCCTCAGAGACTAAGGGTATTGGTGAGCATGGCAGAATCAAATCCACTTAGTCGCTGGTACGTCAGGGAGTCAATCATTGTTGCTTAGCCCAGCCCAGAATTATGTCCATTTGCAGATTTTCCGCTATTCTTTTTCCCTCCTACATGTTTGGCGAACTTCATGGCAGACTTATAGTCTGTGAAGTAGTGCACTGTGCCATCGTGGGTAACCTTCCGCTTAGCTTGGTATAGCAGGACGTAAGGAATCTTGGCACGGAGAAGGATACGTTTTGCAGGTTGAAACTCTCTGCTGGCCGTCTGCACTGCTGGAGTGAAGTCTGGATACAACGATGTGTTCTTTCCTTTGTGATTGATAGTTCCCCGCTCTCTGGCATGTCTGAAAATGCTGTCTTGATCTTGATAATTCAGTACCGGAGCTACTTTAGGCCTGGGTGTGGCTCCAATTGATGGCTTGGGGCCCAGATCACGGTGAGCTTTTTCAACAGCGAAGACCGCAGATAAATCAGGGCTAAACAATTTACAGCTCATTGACATAAGTTTCCATTTTGGAAATGGCAGTCGTCTCAGGAATCCATGTGATCCACAGATTGTTATGAGGGGATCTGCCTTCCAAATCATCATTCTTTACCCTGGTGAGGTTGAGTACCTTATCCATTTGCAATAGCTGCTCTTTTGTCTCACCCTGGAATTCGTGATTGTCTGTGCTGCGGTTTTCTAACTGGTCCAGATGAAGCTAATGCATATCTACCTGCTTTTTAACTTGATCCAGTTGCAAGGTAAGCACGTCTAGGTTGGTGTCCATAGTTTTCAGGCTTGAACGCATTTCCTAGAGCAGAGAGGTCTTTGCCCTGGTCATCAGATTGTTCACCAAACAGCCGGTCTGCGCTTCCATCTAGTTCACATTCCATGAGCCTGGTTTGCCTTTTATTTTCAGAAGTCAGTTTGGGCTGTTGTTTCTCATCGTGTTTTCCCAAGATAACATGTGAAACTGTGTAGGCCTTCGTAAATGGAGCTGCGGGAACAGCAGGTGTGAGCACAGTATCCCCTCAGCATATTTTGGGAATGCTTAGAAACGAGGCCCAGCCCGGCACAGGCCCGCTCCACACAGCTCAAAGACCCAGCCAGTAGCGCACCTGCGTGTCTCGTGCCAGCGTTAAAACCTGATACTGCTAGCACCAAGTTAACAGGTCTCTGTGCTGTGATATTTAGCAGTTCTTTCAGCTGTCATGTACTAAAGAGGCTGCAACAGAGGTCCTAGAGATATCTCACCAACACATCTGCATGCTGTGCAAGTTTATGGAGGTCATTTGTGGTAAATATTACCTATTATGGTCTAGATTGAGCCCTGGAGTTGCTGCCCGTTTCTACACACTATGGCGATGCGTGCATGTCACAGCAGAAGTAAATTGTAATTATGCGCACTCCACTGTAGCTGATGAGTAAATGAATATTCTGAGCATCAAGTGTGAAGAATCCAGAATCAGCTCAGCAAAGGCTCAGGCAGGATCATCCAGCGCAGAACCACACAATAATCTTAGCCTTTACTGCCACTCTGCGAGAGGCCAAGTGCCCACCACCTTGGTCATGGGATGTCAAGTCGCCAGACAGGTCCACACAGATCACCTCTCGGCTCCTCACCTCTTGTTGGCATCAGATCCACTGCAGTGGGCCAGGGATGAGGCACAGGATCTCCCGCAGCCAGGCAGCAATCACGCGGCTGTGCGCTCCGCAGGGCCGAGGCGATTGCAGATCTCGCGCGCGGCCGCAGAGCCTGTAGCACACTCAACGGGCACCAGGAATACACATCAAGACGGAGGTCGCCACACTCTGCACACTCCCGCAAGATGATGGGCCTTGATACCTCCTCCACTCCCTCCAGACGGGGCCCCGCACATGAATAGTCCTCACCCAAGATGGCGGCCAATCTCTGAATCAGTTCGGGGGACCGGCCGGGCAGTGCGTGAATCTGCGTGTACTCAGCGGTGCAGAACCACCGCCCCAAAGCTGCCCCTCCATGTGGCAGATGCCCGTTCACCTCAGTGGGTCCCCCGCTCAATCTGCGATGGCAGATCTCGTCCGCGCCGCCTTCAGGGAGCGAGACTCGTGGTGTAATAGGCAGGCAGAGACCTACCAGGCTCCCCCACTGCTCCAGCCCAGATATAGCAGCAAGAGATGGCTCGTCTCCCGCACCTCGCCACAGGCAATACCCTGGCGCAGTTTTTATGTGGGGATGGCTAACCTAAGTCCCGAATAACTAGAGGATTAATACTCAGCCAGCAGAGCGCGCTCAACAAGCGGCCAACTTGCAGCGCGGTTAGACCACCCCTCCTTCATCAGGGCTTTTTAAAGCAATACATAGGTCACATGTCCAAATCCTTTAGCATTATTAATCAGCCGGAGACTGGGCAAACCACAGTGCTGCTACGGTATGGCTGATGGGCTAATATATCCGGAGCCCTGACGTAGAGCTGTTTCGTATTGAAATTCACCAGCTCGGGTCATGACATATGAATGTATGGATGTAACCCAAGTTACACGTGCCTTGTTATTACCTTCGCTACTCAATTTGGACATTTGACCTATGTATTACTTTAAAGGCCCTGATGAAGTTTATTGACATTTGAATGAAACACATTGGCTTGAGTGTGTCTCTTGATCCAAAAATTCTGATCTTTTCTAATAAAGGAGAAACCTGAAAGGAACACGTGTTCGTATATTCTGTACTAATATACTTTGGAAGAGAAGCTCAGTGTTGCACAGTTCCAAATACTCAAGATAGTAAATAATAATTGACTTGCAAGTTACAGATTTAAGATGGAAAACACTCAAAGACATGTTACCTCATAACCCTGAATTTCTGTTTTAAATCATTACACATTCTTCATTATACTTCTGAAAATGCTCAATGATTGACCATTCTTTGGCCTATGATTTGTCTGTGTTTCACGGTCGATGCAATTTCACTTGAACTGTGTGCTGGCAGCATTGTGTGCCTCGGAACTTCATGTGCTCAGAACTTAGAGACATATTTACAAGCCCCTATAAAGACAGGAACAGGACATTTTGTTATTCGTTCGTGTGGCGAGACGGCTTCACCTTATTTACAAGGCAGTGTTAAGCCACTTAATGTGGCTTAACGCTGACTTGTAAATAAGGCACGCTTTCATGCTATACTTAGTGTGAAATGGGTGGGCAATGGGTGTTGCAGTGGGCGTTCCACCGCAAAACCCATTCATTTTGATGCTGCCTCATATTTACAAGGGTGGCGTAAATATGGGGCAGCGCCAAAATTAAGACTGAAAAAAACCTGATCTTAACATGGCGCATCAAGGAGAAAGGCTTTATTTTTGCTTGTTTTTCCTGTTTCTATATGTGCTGCATTAAGCAGCACACATAGAAACAGCAAAACGCCATGTATGTTTGTTTATGTGCAGTAAGGTGTCCCTTCCTGCGCATAGACATTAATTTTTTTAAATGATGAGTTACAACTTCTATGTGTACTGCACAAAGCAGCATGCATAGAAGTTCCAAATCACCATTTAAGACTGTTTTTGTGGAGGAAGGGACACCTTTCTGCACATAAACAATCATTCCCACAATGTAGGCACTCTTGCACCATGGTGCCTAGTGCCAGTGTTGGTGCTAGGCAGTTGTAACTAGTGCCAGCGCAGGAGGAACGCAGGGCTGCACCATATTGTTGTAAATACGGTGCAGTCCTGTATTTAAAAAGTAGAGGAGCGCGGCGTTAAGCCAAGAAGGCTAATCCGTGCTCCGTCACTTTTCTTTACATATGCCCCTTAGTTTATTTGCTGCACCCATTGTTTAAACAAGTGCCTGTGTGCTCTGGGCTAATTCGATTAAGAACCCATTGTCTAATCAGGCCACAGTCTGTGTGCTGATGTCGTAACTGCTTTCAAATCTTTAGATATGAGTTGGCCTTTAATTTAAAACCCTTTCAAGTTTCGTATTCCATTACATTCTTAAGTGAACTTTTCACCTTGCTCTTGTCAGTGTGGGAGTTGGGCCTATACTGGTTTTTAACCACAAACAGCTGTGTGGTTTATACTTGGGCTTGATTTAGCATGATAGTGTCATGTTTATATTTTTTCTACAGCATGTTCATTTGTTACATTTCCTACAACTTTTCACCCTCTAGTTGATATCTCAACTACTTCATTTAGATATTCTTCTGTCCTTGGCACCAGGCGATATAGATTACCCTGGGAATCTACTACTTGTCTTGGTGTCCTAATTGAAAACATTTGTCCCGCCTTGGGTCTCTTCTCCTAACACATGCCAGAATTACATGTATCATACAGTATATTAGTAGTAAGTCTACAGTTGTGGGCAACACGGCCCCCAACAGTCCTGACAACCAGGATCACCGCAATCTAAACTAACTACTGAACAAACTATCTGGGACACCTCCTTCATCTATCGTTTTAGTATGTAAATTATGCAGTGTCTGTATTGCCTCTGACAAAGTTACATTTTCTCTTTCATGTGCTTGTATAAAACATGCAGCACACAGTTCCTATTTTCTTGCAAAATCCTCCCTGCATGGCTGTTATGAGGTTAAGTACATAATGGTGTTGTAGCGCCATCATTTTTATGGCACCCAGTTCTTCATTTATGGCATTGAAGCCCTTATTGGTGGTGTTGATGACTTTGAGGAGCTCCCATCTTGTGACCTGGAGCCAATGAGCTGTTGCTTTAGCTTTGAAAAAGGCAAGATGCTCCCAAATAAAAGTTCAGCATTTTTGAACAGGTGATACTCCTGGGTAACTTCATTCCGGGCGCTTGTGCCATAATATTCTGCAATTCTCTTCCTTCGGTTGTGGTTTAGTAAGGTCGTTGAATAGCTCATGGGGTGTTTTTGCAAAGTGAATATGTTTATTCCAGGAGTTACCAAGACTGGAGCGCCCAAAGTCACAATGGAACAAATCACTCCCCGGTTGGGTGGTAGTTAGGCATATAGCAGGTATGCACACTGCCAGAACAAATCCATGAGGCTGGAGTGCCCCCTGCATGTCAGAGTGCAATACTGTGATCCTACAACCAATATTCTGGCCAACTTTGATGGTGCTATTTCCCCTGAAAAAACAGGAAGCAGAAGTTAGTTTCATGACCGTTTGCGGATTTACAGTGCTAATTACCCATGTGTAACGCAATATGTTTTCATCCTAGGTAGGTGTACATTTCCCTATTCCACCCTAGCTGACATCAGTGCCATTCCATACAGAAATTACCCTACAGGAAAATTCAGTGTTGGATGCCATTGTAATGGACAACGACTGACCCTGTCACCCTGGCCTTCAAACACAGTCTGGGGATAATGGGTTTACCAAATAGTTGTTACACTCAGTTGGTGGGCGTGTTACTTCTAAAGATCTTGGATCTAGGACCATCTGGATCCAATCTACAAGAGTCGGGCGACCTGTCTTTCTCATGAGTTAAATGTCTCCTCTCATGTCCTGTCTATCTATGAGAATGTATAATACTGTTGGTAGAGTGTCATATTTTGTGGCAATAAATAGGAAGTGTACTACCTTGAAATGTGTTAGCTGCATTTGGTTCTTAATTCTACACAAGTAAAGATGTAATAAACATTGAGCTATGTCTGGGGGTACTTCTTTCGTGGAGTACAGTCTATCTGAACCAGTCACATGAGGAATAAGGTAGCACTCAAACACAACTCATTCAAGGTCTCTGACATGTGCTGATACCACATGTTATCTGACAATTTAGCATGGGTATTATCGGTCACATTGGTATTGGAGAGCTCTCTCTGGACATTCAGAATATTGATATTAGAGGGTACTTTGCTAGCAAAAATAAGAAAGGATAGAATTGAGAGAAAAAAAGAAGCACAAAGACATGTACTGTCTTTTTAAAAATAGTTCAAAAGCATAGTTGGAAGGTGGGTGTTTTTATGACGTCAATCTTCATCCCTCCTCTTGGATTCAGTTGCATTGTTCATGTTTTTGGTGAGAAGCTGGGTTGAGACGCACATGGCTGTGGTGTATGTAGAGCTCCCTGCTGTCCTCCTAGAGGGTTGTTGGTGTGAGCATGGTGACTGTGTGGGGTCCCTCAAAATGTTTATCCCTCCAATTGTGGATCCAATTGCCTACAAACACTGGATCTCTTACTTGCACAGCTAGGAAGTTCACCAGTTCCCACAAATACATATGTATTTCAACATTCAGTGCTTGTGACAAGCTTTCTCCCTGAATTCCACTACTCATGGCAAGGACTTGGACATTAATAGACCTTTCTGTCACTATTTGATAGGGTGTTAAGTGATGATCTGAACTTCGCAGGGAAAAGAGTACTACTGGCAAACAGTATAACCATTTTTTGCTCTAAGTAGTGCATAACTTGCTTATCTTGCTCTTCAAGAGGCCATTCATGTGCTCAACAATACCATCACTTTAGGGTGGTACACAGAATACAATTTGTGCTTTGTCCCTAACAATGTTGTCCCTAACAGTGCCTTTGTCAGATCTTATCCCTTCTATGATCCCCCATCGCAACATCACTTCCCAAACTAGGAATGTGGCTGCCTACTTGGGATTACTATGGATGCATGGTCCCGCTTCGATCCATCAGGAAAATGGGCAGACCACCACGATGTGATACTTGTAGTTACTGCACCTATCAATCATATCCACAAAGTCTAGATGAAGGGTTTTGAATGGACATTGTGGTTGCAGGATGGTAGAACATAGCACTTTTAAGGTGGGATTAGGATAATACTGCTGGCAGATCATACAATTGTGCAGATACATAGTAATTATGTCATGCAAATTGGGGATAAACCAGTCTTGTTGTATTTGTGTTGCCAAATAGTCCATGGAGGTGTGGATTGGCAAACGGATCTGATCCCGGGCTATTGCGAGCAAACTCTGTGGCCTTACTGGTTTACCCATGGATACCTGTCTGTACACTAGGTCATTCCCTGAGTGGAAGCATCCTCTACCTTCCTATACCAGCTTTTTATGAAAAGGAGTAGCCTCCTGCAGTTCTCTCAGGTATAATTTCGCTTTCCCAGTGTAATGAGGAATGTCCTTGTCTGTAGTAGTGTTGGATCCAGAATCCGCTGGTGAGGCAGTCTGAGCCACTAGAACTGGGGCAGGCTGTGGGTCTGATGGTACCTTTTGGTCTGTGTACCTAGCTGCATCCTTAGCTGCCTGATCTGCTAATATGTTACCCAGGGACACAAAATCCTGTCTATAAGTGGGCCCTGCACATTTCACAACCGTCACTGCCTATGGTAATGCAATTTTCTCTATTTGAGCTTCTAAGACGTGTCCATGCATCGCAGGACTATACTCTGATTTATAAAACCATCTCCTGTGCCATCTCTTGATGCTTGAGTGAAATGAAATTAAATTAAATGAAAAGATAATTTATATAGCGCGATTGCTACCCTGAGGCATCCCAGCGCTGCAGAGGAAAATGCGTGTGAATAGGAGGTTGATGCTAGTCAGAGTTAGTAAACAGGAGGGTTTTTAGTTTTTTACGGAAAGTCAGTGGATTAGGTTCAGATCGCAGGGGTAGAGGGAGGGAGTTCCAGAGCTTGGCCAAGTTGAACGAAAATGAGCAGCCGCAGCATCTGGCTTTCTTAATCCTGGGTACTGTGACAAGAAAGGAAGAGGTTGACCTGAGTTGTCTGTCGGGATGGTAGGGTGTGATCAGGGGGAGATTGATGTTGTCACCTGTTTTCCAGTAGGCTTGGTGGGCAATACACATGCTTTTGAATTTAATTCTTTCCTTTATTGGGAGCCAATGCAGACTCTTAAGTCCGGTTTTGACAGGGGTACGGCGGGGGATCTGCAAAAGGGTTTGTGCTGCACAATCCTGTATGACCTGGAGTTTATTAAGGGTGGCTTGGGGGGCTCCTAGATATAGGGCGTTCCCAAAGTCTAGGTGAGACAAAATGAGGCTCTGGATCGTGATCTGCCTGGCCTTAAAGGGTAGTGAAGGGAGAATTTTCCGGATGAGCCTGAGGATGCCAAAGCAGGTGGCCGAGAGCTTGGTTACTTGGTGATTGAAGTTCAAGGACTTGTCCAGCCAAATGCCCAGGCTCTTAATTGTGTCCTTGGGTATGGGGTCTGGTCCAAGACATGGAGGCCACAGAGGGTCAGTAGAGGGGCTGAGTGTGTTGCCTAGGAACATCAGCTCCGTCTTGTCTCCATTTAATTTGAGACAAGACGCTGTCCTCCATGTAGTCACTCATTCTAGGCAGGCACTCAAATTATTGGTCTTGGTGTAAGGTTGATTTAGGGCCCCCACTAGCTGAGTATCATCCGCGTAAGTGATAATTTTTATCCCAAAAGGGCGGACGATATCAGCTAGGGGTTGCATATAAACATTAAAGAGCGTAGGGCTCAGAGAGGAGCCCTGCGGCACACCGCAGCCAAGTGGTTTACTGGGGGATGTGACTTCGCCTTCAAAGACTTGGAAGGTGCGATCCGACAGGAAGGACTCGAACCATGTGATAGCTTGTTTTGAAACTCCTATATTAGTAAGTCTGTGTAGTAGGATCTTATGATTTACAGTGTTGAAGGCGGCACTTAGGTCAAGGAGGATGATGGCTGTGGTACCTCCTTGATCTATGATCTTCCTTGCCTCCTCTGTCACCCCCACTAGGGCAGTCTCCGTTCCGTGCTTGGGTCGGAATCCTGTCTGGGAGGGGTCGAGCAGGTGCTTACTTTCTAGGAACTCTGTCAAGACCTTATTGACATATTTTTCAGCGATTTTGCTTAGCCAGGGCAATAGAGAGATTGGTTGATAATTTCCTGGGTTGTTAGGGTCTAAGTTAGGCTTTTTGAGGAGGGCTTTGGCCATAGCTCTTTTCCAGGCAGGTGGGACAGTCCCGGAGGTCAAAGAAGCGTTGACCAGATCCAAAATGGTGGGAAGGATGGATGTGATTGCTGTTACCAGTGTGCGAGGTGGAGCAGGGTCATTGGGGCAGCCGGATTTCACCTGGTGCATGATTGTGTGAAGTGTGATGGAGTCGATAGGGGGTAGACTTTTGAGTGTTGCGGAGAGGTAGGGTCCTAGCTCCGGGGTTTTAATGGGTGGCGTGGGAGTCTGGGTGTGAGGAAAAGAGGAGTAGATAGTTTGTATTTTATTGTAGAAGAACTCTGCTAGGTCATTGCAGCGAGGTTGGGCATTGCCGGGGTCTGGGGTTTTTTCTGGGAGTTTAGTGAGAGTCTATACTATTTGATAGATTTCCTTGTGCTTGGAGCTGGCTGATAGGATTTTTTCTTCGAAGGCGGCTGCTTGAGCAATTTTAATTTCATTTCTATATGTTTTTATTGCAGCTCGGTATGTGGATTTACTTATGGGTGAGTAATCAAGACATTCGAATGTCCTGGGAGTACCAGGGGGCCGTTTTGGTGCTGCGCTTAGGTTTGATGTATTTTATGGGGAGCACGAGATCTAATGAGTTTGTGATCCATCTGTCATAGTTTTCATTGGCCAGAGTGGGGTCAGAGTTGCATGGTGGTCTGGATGTTCCAAGAGTTGCTGCCCATTCTGCCAGGGGGAGTTTTGACCAGTTACGTTCCCTCCGGGTGACTGGAGTGGAAGACGGGTGAGTGGGGGGATAGTCCAGGAGATAGGGATTAGAAAGTGATCCGTGCAAGGTAGGGGGGGAGGGGTTTCCTACTAGGAGCTCTGTCCTGTTACTTTAAATGGGGTCAAGGAGATGCCACTTGGAATGGGTTGCTTTCAGCACTAATTGCTGTAATTGTAGTGCCGCGAGACTGGTGCTTATTTCTAGGGTGGAATGGTCAGTAGTGTCGTCAAAATGAATGTTGAGGTCCCCAAGAAGTGTGAAGTTGGATGAGCTGCATGCTAGACTGGCTATGGTAGAAGGCAGGGAGTTGAGAAGTTGTCCCAGAGTTCCAGGTGGGCGGTAAATAAGCATACCCGAGAAGGTGCAAGTGGGGGAAAAATCTATGGAAAAGGAGAGGCTTTCACAGTTGGGAATTGGGTTGAGGGAGCTTCGGCATCCATAGTAGTCTTTATAAATGACTGCTAGGCCACCCCCTCTCCCTGTTTGGCGGTCTTTGCATAGTATTTTATTTGGTATCCTTCAGGTAGGGCCTGGATGACGTCCGGGTCGGACTCGGGGTGAAGCCAAGTTTCTGTAAGAAACAGCACATCAGGATTTAATTCGTCTAACAGCAGAACGATTTCTGTGGCATGTTTCGGAAGGGACCTGCAGTTCAGGAGATACATGCTGCACTGGATGTACTTGGTTGTGGGGTTAGGGAGGGGCTGGAATCCACAATTAGAGCAGATTGTGCCTTGTTCCTCCGGATTCCAGGAGGAGTGACAAGGGGCTAATGCTGGTCTTCTTAGTTTGAGAAGGGTTTTGGGGCTGTAGCTCAAGACTTGGGTGGTGAGACGAGCAGGGGTCGTGGCCACTGGCCCTGCCCGGCCCCGGACGGGCACTGACGGGCTTGCCTTGGCGCGCCAGCGGCGTGCCCGCCGGGCACGTCCGCTGCGCGGAGGGTGAGGCATTGATATATAAGTGGTGCAGGCGATCAGCTGGGAGCAGCTGATTGGCTCCAAGAAGCGGAAGTAGCAATCACTTCCAGTGGCACGTTCCAGGCCCTCCACTCAATCCGAAAAATCGGCGGTGGACCGGGGACCTAGTGCACGCAGTAGGGTGAGTGGCAAATTATGTGACAAAGATTAAAATTATGCAAGCAAACAGGTTTTTAAAAGCGTAGCGTTTTACACAAATGAAGAATTTTTTTAATAAAATCGCAGTTTTGGCAATGAGGGGAGCCCTTTGCCAGGTGCTTCTTTTACTAGCTTACTGCCTCTTTCTCTGGTTGGGCGCGGCTGCTGTGCAGGACAGAGGCACCGATCTATAAGTGGTGCTGGCGATCAGCTGGGAGCAGCTGATTGGTTCCAAGAAGCGGAAGTAGCAATCACTTCCGGTGGCACGTTCCGGTCCCTCCACTCAATCTGAAAAATCGGCGGTGGACCGGGGGCCTAGTGCACGCAGAGGGGTGAGTGGCAAATTATGTGACAAAGATTAAAATTATGCAAGCAAACAGGTTTTTAACAGCGTAGCGTTTTACACAAATGAAGAATTTTTATTAAAAAATTGCAGTTTTGGCAATGAGGGGAGCCCTTTGCCAGGTGCTCCTTGTACTAGCTTACTGCCTCTTTCTCTGGTTCAGCGCATCTGCTGCGCAGGACAGAGGCACCGATATATAAGTGGTGCTGGTGATCAGCTGGGAGCAGCTGATTGGTTCCAAGAAGCGGAAGTAGCAATCACTTCCGGTGGCACGTTCCAGTCCCTCCACTCAATCCGAAAAATCTGCGGTGGACCGGGGACCTAGTGCACGCAGTGGGGTGAGTGGCAAATTATGTGACAAAGATTAAAATTAGGCAGGGAAACAGGTTTACACAAATGAGGAATTTTTGTGCACAGTGGTTGTTACGTACCTTGAATCTGAGTATATGGTAATTACTTCTGCTGCTCCACACTATTAATGCTGTTCTGCTGCCTGGGCGGAATAATGGGCAGGTAATGTCAATTGTTCTATGCCCTGCAGTGTATCAGAGGAACCATGCTGTTGAGCCTTTTCTAACTACTGCCCTTGTGTGTCTAATTCCTGTCTCCTGGTCAGTCATGGAGGAACCATCAACAAAGTAGACAATGCTACATGGTATTGGGTACTCTGTGGCTTGACTGCATTGATTGGAACTATACGTTGCACAGTCATGTGCATCCTCCTCAGGGTATACTAATGGGTGGACAAAGAATGTTGCAGGATTTACTGTGTGACACTTAACAATCTTCACATATGGCAGTAATAGTATCACCTCATTCCCGGACACTATCTTAGTAGTCAAAGTGGTCTCCGCCTTCTGAATTAGGACAAATACTGCATGTTCTGCGTAGAGAGTCGAGGGGGCGCTAGAGGGCGCGCAGACAGAATGGCCACCTAACAGAGGGGCTCCTGTTCCCTGGAGACATTATCCTGAATGTATCCTACCTTACTGGACGGCAAACGGTCTCAGTAATTGATTTTTCTGCACAGCTTGCTGTCTCCAAGACTCGGTTCAAGTTTGGAGCCGATTCGAGCGGTGGTGCCCGAGTACGAAGCGGTGCTGTTCTCCCCCGGGGCTGACGCTGTGACCGGCGAGACGCTGGGGCTGGACTGCTGGTGCCAGGAAAGTTCGGGGCTTGCCACAAGGCGGTAGGCCCTGATCACCGGACCCTGCGGAGGGCGCCGAAGCACTCGATCATCGAGACTGGACGGGCCCGCCGAGATCCCCCCTCTGCCTGTCGCACACCTCCCTTCAAAGGCCTAGGGACCCGCGGACAGGGGACGAGCCTGGAACTGCTGCCTCTGACCCTAATTCTACGAGCACGGAGACGCTGGTGGTGTTGCTTGCAGCACCTGCTGAAGAAGACAGCCGGCGCTACTGTTGTCCAGATGCGCCGGAGGGCCAGGTGGTTGCTGCTGCTGACTGCGCCGCCATCGACTACAGAGCAACTTACGGCCCGGATGGAACACTGCTTAAGAAGGTACCGCGGGGTGTGGTGGAGGGCGGCCTGCCGCTGTGCTGCAGCGAGCCCCCCGGGGGCAGGGGCCTTTGATCCCGAGCTGTAGCGGTGGCGCTCTGAAGCACTCCTACTTGTTGCCATAGGTCTTATCACAGGGGCTCATAATGTGACGCGGCCCACAGTTGACCCAAGCCTTGAGAGACTATTAACATACGGTGGGAATCGGGGCCAAGGTGTGCTGTGCTGATGAGAGATAGGCGCCATTACCCTCTCCACCGGGCAGAGTCCTCACCCTCCTGTAGCACTGACTGAGGGACCTAAGGCGTTACCAACTGCCACGAGATTCCGTATAACTAGCTGTGAATACCACTACAACCCGGATAGCATTATATTTTAAATGGTGAAGGTATTGCTGAAGCCACACTAAGCGTCACCTGACTAGCTAACTCTTCCCTGAGTGAAACCTAGCCGCTTGACGCTGCACACTGTTTGTTGCACGCCAACAGTGGTGGTCTGAGGGTGTTCACGCATGAACAGTGTTGGACTGCTAGGACGACGTGCCTCCAAAGGCCTTCCCTGCCCGCCAAGCCCTGCGGAGCGGGACAACGTTTGCTTGCTGTGTACTGGTGACCTACACAAGTGAGGGGCACCCGTTCCACTGGTGAGTGCCCAAGGAGTGCTGAGTAACATTGCAGGCCGAAACCCCCTTGTAGGATACCTGAGACACTAGTGGTGTCGCTTGACCTTCAGAGGTTACACAGACGACTGGATAGAGGCATAATGGTCGATACTGATACAACCATACGATAAGGGTGGGTTTGACATCCCTGATTTTGAAATCTACTATGCCTGTGCCCAAGCGCATTACACCTACCACTGGATGGTGCCCACACCTTTTATGCCGCAATTGGCAGCCGAGGATTGGATTGCTGATCCTCTCCCTCTGAGTGGCCTCATACATTGCCCCTTGGCGACTATAGACACACCGGCCTCCACGGTCACTTGTACAATTGACGCATGGCGCCGTATCGCCCGGATGCTAGATTGCACCTTGCTGTATTCAGCGCGAATGCCTCTGACATACCACCCCAAATTGGTACTCTTACAAGAAAGAGGATTTCAGGCGCTTTGTCAGCGACTGCAGGTGACTACCTGGGGAGACCTCTTCACCTATGGCCGCTTTCACACAATTGATCTATTCTTTAAGACACACACCCCCCTCCACTTGATACGTTCTATTATATTAGACTGCGTCAGGGGATGAAGGAGATACTGCCTGATTTCCCTCAAGAACCTGAAGCTCTTACACCTTTGCATTTTCTACTCCGCTCGCAGGATGGCGCACATCTGGTGTCTGGCATGTATCGACAGGTAAGGGCCTCCAGACCCGAGCTGAGCAACGTGGCTCGCGCACAATGGGCTGCAGACCTGGCATTGAGATTACTGAAGAACAATGGTTGTACTGCTGTGACACCACGGCGAGGATCTCTGCTAGCTGTAGACTTAAAATGATACATTATAAATTCTTACAAAGATTATACTATACACCGGTTAAAAAGTTCAGGTTCCATCTGGCTGCTGATGATAGATGTGAACGCTGTCGCGCAGAGCATGCAGGTTTCCTTCACCTTTCTTGGGGATGTCCCCCGGTTCAGGATTTCTGGCACCAGGTGCATGATGCTGTGGTGGCCATGATCGAAGAGCCATTACCTCCTGACCCTCTAATGATGCTCTTGGGACACACACCACACGTTCTGAAGACTTGTAGAAAACTTGTAGACGTAGCACTGCTCCTAGCGAAAAGGCGAGTGGCTTGTCGCTGGGGACGTGGCGGAGCTCCAAAGTTTAAGGATTGGCTTACGGATGTAATTTATTGTCAAGAGCAATCTGCAATCTTTGCTGAGACGCAACCGATATCAAGTAGGCCTCGAGACATCGGGGGACCATTAACCACATATCTACTCACCCGTGGAGACAGGGAGGATGACCCACTTGCTGAAGAGGTGCAGGTGGAAGACACAGAAACTGCAGACACATAGCGACCCCTGTTCAAGAACAATGCTAACCACTGGCTAGCTGAGTATAACCGAGATATTCATATGGACTGAGATATAATGCTCACAAAGGATGATTCTCTATGCTACCCTGAGAGATACCCAATTGTATGTCATATGTACAATGTTGATATGCTATACGGACTTTAAAATAATACATTGCTGGCATAACCCTGTCTATTGCAATGCTTGATTGCTGTTTAACCTGCCTTCCTCTATGTATATTTACTTTCTGTTTCCACCCCCGTGCACTAATTTTGCTGTATAACTCGGATGTCACTGTGAAACCCCATATGTAATGCTATTGTTTTTTGTGTTAAAAAAACCAAAATAAAGTTGTTAAAAAAAAAGAAATGTTCTGCGTAGAGAGTCAAGGGTGTTCCCATATTTATGGGGGTGATCATCTGCACTTCAAGTACTGTAATTGCTCAGAGGGATAGTGATCTTTCATGACTGAGTCAAGCAGTCCACTCAAGTATGTGATCGGTTTGTGCCCTAGTGGATACTTCTGTGTGAGGACAGCAGTCATCATCTGACCGTTGCAATAGCATTATAAAGAAAACTCCTGGTGTAATCTGGAGTTCTCAAGACTGGAGCATTTGTTATTTAACTTTTCATCTTTTGAAAAGTCTCTTTCATCTCTGGTGTCCATGTTATCCTGTCCTCCGTCTATCTTGCCTGTTTAATCACAGCTAACAGGGGAGTTATTAGTGTGCTATAGTCAAACACCCACTGTCTCACATAAATACAGAGACCCAGAAACATCGGCATTCATTTGACATTTTCTAGTTCTGTCATCTGGTGGATGGATGCTACCCTTCCAGGTGTTATACACCTACCAGATGCTGACAGCAATTGTCCTAAGTATTGCACTTCTTAGTGGCTGTACTGAATGTTCTCCCTCTGTTCTCTGTATCCTCTCTCTGCAAGAGTGGTTTGAAGAGAATTAGTGTTTCTTCTGCACTGTTGCTCCGTTGGACTACATATCAATATGTCATCGACATAATGCAACAGAGTACTGTCACAATGGAATTTTGGCAGGTCATTATATATTGCTCTGTTGAACACGCTGGGGGACTCGCAGTGCTTTTGGAGTAAACGAAAGTACAAATACTGAGTCCCATGGCATGAAAACACTGTCAGATAGTGGATGTCTGGATGAAGAGCAGAACCAGTTCCAGCAATTTTTTTTTGGGTGGACCAAGGGTGGATTCGGGTGGACCACTACAGGCCTAATTCATTGTTTCTGGAGGTAACCTACAAGCCCTAGATTACATCATATCAACTTGCAAACAGTCTCCATGGTACAACGGTTCGATTCTTTGTGTATACAGAGCATGTGGAGAGTTATTTGAAAGTAAGAGCAATGTCTGGACCTAAGTGCAAACCCTCAAATTACAGCAGGCCTGGCTTCAACACAAGTACTTGAATGCCAAGCATATTATAACAGTTCAAGATTAAGGAGGTCCGTATTCACACGAAAGTCTTGACATCATTGCACTAGGAAGGCAGGCTATGTATTCGTTGCAGTTTGTCCAACACTTTTTCTCTGCACAATTTTAACGTTATACAATTTATTTTTTGTCTTTCTTTTGCGATGTCCTTTCATAGATACAAATTCTTGAAAAGCAGTGACACAATTGAAAAAAGAGAAAGTAGTATTCATGCCTGACAATTGCAAAACTAGCAGTTGCAGTCATGGAGGTAACTTACTATTGTTCTTTGAAAACTCCCTTACGAATTCAACCAAACATAAGTTTGCTGTGAGCTCCTTCTTATGGGCTAAAATAATCAAATTCTGCTTCTGATCACAATTCATTGTGCATTGGAAAGGCGTGAGGACAAGGGATAGGGTTGGAAAGGAGCTCTCACAGGTTGCAGTTGAAACCCCTATAACCAGCAGAGATACATACATTTCATGAAGTGCTGGGAAAGTTTCAGCATAATCATACACTAGTTCACAAATGGTGTCAACATCTGCACCACCTGTGACTTTTTTTCTAACAATGGTTTTGCAACGGTTAGCTCAGCTGCAAGAGTAGCTTTGATTACATTATTCAGGTCTAGAAGGGGTGCACACTTGTTCACATCAAGAAAATGAGGTGATGAGCAAACCAAGATAGAAATGACTTTGATAAGTTCACTGTTCTTTTGGGAGAATCTGGTCCCCATTTCAGCTATTGCTCTGTCCATAATGTTCAAGATGGGCTGCCTAAGAACGTTCTGTTCAGAAAAGGGTGAGTCATCTGCAGGCTACTGAGCTGGAATGTGGCGGGTGTTAGAACCAAAAGGAACGATGAGGCCTGGCTTGCTTTTATTTCTTTGTATGATATTGTAGCCCTCCAGGAATCCTGGGACACATCACCTAGTTTCAGTCTAGATGGGTTTTCGAGTTTTGTGGTGCCTGCTGCCCCTAGTGTTGCGGGCAGAGCCAAAAGAGGTCTCATTTTGCTTTTTTCACTAAAACTTAAGGGGGCACTCAAAGTCATTAACCAATCTTCACCACACCTTCTGTTGGTGGAAAGGGTGGTCTCCTCAACACAGAAAACCATTTTTATTATTTTTTATAATGCAGGAACCCAGGAAAATAGCAACGATAATCTTGCCATCCTGGACCAATTGTTGATAGAGGTCAGTCAAGACACACATTTTAATATTGAATTCGTCCTCATGGGCGATTTTAACATTCATCCATGCACTTTGTTATGTAGTACTATTGACTATTTGGGACTGAGTGGCCCAGATATCACGCACTTTGAGCATTCTAAAGGGGGAGAGGCATTAGAGGAGTTATTGGCTAATTCCAATTTGATGGAACCTGTCTGTAGCCCAGACGTTCCGAGGCTCAACACTTTTAAAGGGTCGGACCCAGGTTCTATTATCGATTACATATTTGTGTCACCGGCTATCTTACATAATGTCGCCTCATATAGAACCCTAATATCCCCTTTTAGCAATCACAATCCTGTCCTTTTGGAAGTTTACTGGGGTGATTCCATGGGCTTTATGCCGCCCCCGTTAATCCCAGGGTGGGAACACTAAATGTGGTGGATCAGGGTAGACGGCTCAAGTGGGCCAACGTGGTGCCCGATGACTTCTATGAAGCTTTGTTCCCTAAAATAGAAAGTGCGGTGGCAACTTGCCAAAATCCTAGTGCAGAAAATTGTGATATCTTGGGTGCCTATGAGGAAATTTGTTTACAGATCTCAAACCAGCTGACAGTTAGATTGGGGAAGAGCGGTAACAAACAACACCGCTGGTTTGATTCCAAATGCTCTAAATCACACAGTGCACTACCAGCAGCCTTAAATCGTAACCCTAGAAATAGGGAGGCTGTTTCTACCCTAAGGAGGGAATACAAGCAGGCCATCAGAGAGCGTGAGGAAGCCTTAAAGCAAGAGGCTTGGGAGAAGCTACTCTCAGTCGATGTTATGCGGGATAGTAGTCTATTCTGGAAAGTGATAAACCAGCCCCTGTTTTCTGGTCAGGAAAACATGCCTATGGATTGTGTCATCCCCGACCACCGGTGGCTTGCCCATTTCACAACAGTGTATGGAGACTCATCGCCTGGGTTACAGGGCCCCCAAACTATAACTCCTGAGTACGCCCCACTAGTTTTTACTGCTGACGAGGTCGAGATAGCTATTTTGGAAACCTCGAAAAATAAAGCCCCAGGCCCTGATGGGGTCCCCGCAGACTTTTACCGGCACTCCCCGAAGCTATGGGCAGGAGTGCTATCTAAAGTTTTTACAGCTGCTAATGGTAACGTTACCCCCATTTCCTGGGCCACCTCAGTTATAGTACCCATCTTTAAAAAAGGACAGAGGGAGGACCCAGGGTGTTACAGACCCATATCCCTTTTAGATTCTGCCATAAAAATTCTGGGCAGAGTCCTTCTGACGAAATTAAGGGATAGTGTGGAAAGTAGCGGGGGCATAGCCAATGCCCAATATGGGTTCAGGGAGAAGAGAGGTACGGTCGAGCAGTGTTCAAATTTACATCTTTTGCTTGCCAAATACACTGTAGCCAAGGAGGGGTCTTTATTTTTGGCCTTCATGGACCTCTCCTCGGCCTTCGATCTGGTAAATAGAACTAAATTATGGGACATCCTCTTGAAGACGGGTATAGACGGGGCCCTGGTAAACTTTATGGCATCATTACACCAGGAATTGTTTGCTAAGATCAGAGTCACCAAGGAGGGTAGATGTACGACCTCATTCAGGTCCATGCAGGGGGTGTGTCAGGGTTGTATCCTGGCCCCCCTCCTCTTTACACTGTACATTAACGGCCTAAGTAGCTATCTGGAGGCGGTACAGGGTGATTTTCAGCGTATAGGAGAGGCTAAAATACCTGCCCTCCTATACGCGGATGACGCAGTACTTATAGCCCGTACTGGTGTCCGTCTGCAACGGTTGTTGGATGCTTTCGGGGTCTTCATGGACCAACTTGATTTAAAAGTTAAAGCCAACAAATCCCATAGTATGGTAGTAGGCCTCCACTGTAGAAAGGGAAAAAGGATGATTTTTAAATGCAAGGAGGAGGTGGTCTCAAGGGTAGCCATTTTTCCCTACTTAGGAGTACTCTTTGATGAGAGAGGCACATGGAGACCACAGGTCAGAGCTAGAGGTCTAGCCGTGGCAAGATCAACTGATTGGGAGAGGGGTTGGCCTAACGGCTACGGCGCTCGACCTCGGACCTGGGGATCTGGGTTCGAGTCTCGGTAACAACGCCAAAAACCCCCCTGTGATTCTGGGCAAATCACTTAATCTCCCCGTGCCTAAAAACAAAAAAAATATTGTAACGTAACTGGTGCTATGTAAAGCGCTCTGATAACTGATTCGGTTCGGTTCTAGTTCGCGCTATATAAAACTGCAAAAAAAAAAAAAAAAAAAAAACTGCTTCACTTATGGGGTTTTCTAAAAGGCTGGGGGCCAGGCCGATGCAGGCAATGCTAAAGATCTATAACTCCAAATGTGTAGCAATTGCAACATATGGTTCTCCTTTGTGGGGTTACATAAAAGACGACACCATCCAGAAGGTGGAAAATAGGTTTTACGCTCGCTGCTGTCTGTCCCCCAGTCTACCCCAACCTTCTCGGCACATGTGGAGCTGGGGTTGGATTTTGTTTCCGACAGGTTAAGGCTAGCCCCAATAATTTTCTGGCTAAGGACCTGGTTGAACAGCGAATTATCCCTGAACCACTCTATTATGGCTGACCTCATGTCCTTAGATCGTTCTAATAGGGTGCCCTGGCTGGAGTACATAAAAAGATCTTTAGTATAGATGGGCCGCCCGGAACTCTTCTATTCACCCTCTTGTATTAGGAGGGAGGACATTGGCATGATCAAAAAACATTACATGGAGGGGGCCAGATTGGCACGGGAGGAAAGGGAATGGATGAAGCCAACTGTTAGATCTCATTACTTGCTTCTACATTCCCCCTCAATGGAACCATATCTTGCCATCGTCACCAAACCATTTCATAGGTTCCTGCTGACCAAGTTCCGTTTTAACTTAATCCACTTCCAGTTGGGTAGCTACCCTAAATGGGCGAAACCGGAGGCAGCCCCACTCTGTAAATGCGATAACAGATCTGTACAAAACACAATGCACTTTATTGTGTTCTGCAGGTTTTTCACTGTGGAAAGGGCTAAATTGTTGCTACCCATTTTAAGAAAGGAAGGCTTCACCCAAGTAAGGCCTGCTGTAATTTACCTTCAGCTCCTAGGTAGCACTTACGTTATATTCAGTGTTGCTAATTTTTTGGTAGCCGCTACAAGAACGAAATCACGTTTAACAAGAATATGAATTTATTAACATTTGAACTGTTTACATTCCTTGAAAAGAAATCTTTATAATCAATTGTACATTTTATAATCCTTGCCGCTAATTTGTTTTTACTATGTCTTATCCTGCATTTGGAATGTATGTACATTGAATTTTTATACCTTTTATGATTTTATCAATCGAATAAAGTGTACTTGACTGACTGACTGACTGAGTCATCTGCAGATTGTCCAACTGTTGAAAGTACCTTTGAATCTGAAAATCCGGAGTTGAGAGTCCTTTTTGGTCCATGATTATCACATGTGGTTTTGTCTAATTCTAACATTTCATCAGAAGACCAGTACCTGGGAGAAAATATTGGATCTGCAAGCATTGCTTTCAGGGCACTAAATGTGGACTGTACAACTTCCGCTGAAAAAGATACATTTGTTTGCTGTGTTTCAAACACAGCATTAGCAGGTTTTAAAGCTGGAAGTAGAACTTGCAAAAATGTCCCAATATCATGAACATTTTCTCTTTGAATATGAGATAGTTAGTCACAAGCTTCTGCCTTCAACTCAGATGTTTGCTGTAACACTTTTTGCCCTAAGTGGGATGGGTATGCCCAGACGCGGGCCCTTTGCTTACTGTGCCACTGGATTCAAGCTAGCCTGGCTGAAGAAGGGTGACATACCCTGAAACCGGTCCCAGGATGCTTGTTTCCGGTCCAGAGAGGACCTGGCAGTTCAGTCTGTACTGTTCCCATGGGGTATAGGGTCAAGGCTGATTTGCATATGGCTGGGTCCAAAAGTGGCTGGTGTAGTGGGCAAAAGAACGAGGGATTTAACCCAGATCTTTTGACTGGGGGAGAATGTTTGCATTGTCAGCTTTCCGTACATCATTTGTTTGCTGTAACACATTCAACTCAGATGTAATATTGCCATCATGATAGTTGTCTGATACAAGATCAGAAATTATGTCAATGTTTCAAACCACACATTTTGTAACCTCATATCGCCTGGTCCATCGAATCACAGGAAGACGTTTGAGAGCTGGTCCATGATATAGTTGACTCACATAATGATGAAAGAAATTGTACAGCATAGTATAAAGATCAAAGAATTGCTCTGCACTTTGTTCACTTTGGAGCACATGTATGACAGCAAGATAAAGCTGATGATTGTAGCAGTGTATGTAAGGAATATATTGATCTAATCTTCTCTGTATAAAAGCCTGAACACCCCCATTGCATCCACTCATTACTAATGCTCCATCATAGCACTGACTTAAAATGTCTTCTGTCTTGAAATCACAGGCAACCAAGTGGCTTAAAATCCGATCAGCTATATATCAGCTATATATTCAGCATCTAATTGTTCCATCTGTAAAAGACCAATTAAATGCACCCCAGGCTTGGCTTTGCTCACAAATTGCACCATAAGAGACAGATTTTTAATGTTACATTGATCACAGGTACAATCGCTTTTAATCCAAAAACTTTTTAAATCCAACTTTTGTACTGCTGTTTGACTTATACGAGAACCATGCCAGTTAAAATATCTATTGCTTTGTTTTGGATACATTTAGATGCATATTTTGCATTTAGGGGAATAGAGTGTATAATTCCGGCTAGCTTTTTATCTTTTTTTCAGTGTGTATTGGAAAAGCAAACCACTTGTTGAATCAAAAACATCTTCATTGTAACCTCGCAGGGGGAATTAATTCACAACAATAATTTGAATGACTTCTCCAATGATTTTTAAGTAAGAATCATTTTTTCCCATTACTTTCGCATCTAATCAAAAGGCAATTGTATCTCCTCCTACCCTTCTCGTAGAAACCTCTGCTACAGCTAGTACAGCATATGTTGTGTTTGACTGGCCACATGTTTAGCAGAACCTGTGCCAGATTCTAGCACATTTTTCCAGTTACAGTAAAAACTGTATCCTTATCATTTCCCTATTTGTAATCACACCACATGGGAAACAAAAGCAAGCATCTAGACTATCAGGGTTCTCCAGCCATGGTTGAGTTTTGTACCAGTCCAAGCTGATTTGCCCTCTCACAGTCGCCACATCTACTTCATGGATAAGATTTAAGAAATTGTTGGGATGGTTTATCCCTATTCAGATCAGTAGCTTTACTGCTGAGATGACCTTGATGCTTTTCAATGTCAACAACGTCTTTATTCACAGCAGTACCCTGATTTAGATGAGCATATATTTTTCCTTCTATTTCAACTTTCATGGAGGGTGCTTGTACAGGACTTGGAGTATGACCCAAGGGATTATGCCTTACATCGTAAGAACCTCTCTGAATGACAAATCTGTCTATTATTCCCGAGCAAGGCTTAGAAGCAACAGAATTTTTTTTTTTAAACATTGAAAATAACATTGATTAGTTAAAATTATTCCTGAAATATCAGGTCAAAATGCCACAGGTAAAGCACCTTAAACCAAAAAGTTATTGAATATTTATAATACTGACCGTATAATGATTAAAAGGTAAAAAAAAAGAACAACAATTCCTGAAGTGTGTGATTGAAAACTAGGAAACTAAAATATTCCTCATACTCTTGTAGCTACACACCAACCCATGCAGCCACTTACACAGTGGTACAAAAGGGGGTGGTCATGGACGGAGCATCTGAACCAATCAAACACTCACACCCAGTCAACAGATCTGGGATTAAGCCATCACCGTTCTTTAGGCCACTCTGCCACCCCAGTTCAGACATGGCCATATGCAAATCAGTCTGACCCTGTGCCTCATGGGAACAGTCCAGCACGAACTGCCAAGCCATGCCTTCCCTGGAACGGAAACAAGCTTCCTAGGACCGGTTTCTTGCATTACAGCCGTCTTCAGGCAGGCTTGCTTGAATCCAGTGGCAAAGTGAGCAAGGGACTCACGTCTGAGCATTCCCTGCCAACTTATGGTGAACAAAGCGGTACAAAAGGGGATGGTGATGGACGGAGCATCTGAACCAATCAAACACTCACACCCAGTCAACAGATCTGGGTTTAATCCATCACCGTTCTTTAGCCCACTCTGCCACCCCAGTTCAGACATGGCCATATGCAAATCAGTCTGATCCTGTGCCTCATGGGAACAGTCCAGCCCGAACTGCCAAGCCATGCCTTCCCTGGACCGGAAACAAGCTTCCTAGGACCGGTTTCTGGCATTACAGCCGCCTTCAGCCAGGCTTGCTTGAATCCAGTGGCAAAGTGAGCAAGGGACTCACGTCTGAGCATACCCTGCCAACTTGTTATGTTATGTTATGTTATGTTAAGGCCATATTTTTTGAGCGCACGGCTGCCCAAGGGGGCGTCCCGGCGCTTTTGCAAAGAGGCCTAAGATCTACAAACACATAGAGGAGCAGCACAGTTGTCAAAAGAGTTACACAGAAAAGAGGAGAGTCTTCAACTCTTTCCTAAACGCCAGGAGGTTCGTAGCTTTGCGTAGAGGGAGAGGGAGCTCATTCCAACATCGGGCTGCCACAAATTGAAAGGCTCGTTCTCCCATCCGAACACGCTTAGCCGGAGGCACCTCCAATTTAGCCAGATCGGCAGATCGTAGCACCCTCCGTGGCACGTAGAAAGCAATCCGCTTCCTAATATAATTAGGACCGATGGAATGAAGGGCTTTGAAGGCCAGCGTAAGAATTTTAAATCTAATTCTTTTCGAAATCGGCAGCCAGTGCAGCCTATTCAAAAGCAGATGTGCGCTGGCTCTCCTTGGCAAGCCGAAAATAGCTCTGGCCGCCGAATTTTGCACAACTTGCAGTCTGGCCAGAAGATACTTGGGCAGACCTGCAAAGAGTGCATTGGCGTAATCTAATCTAGATCCCACCAACGCCTGCACTACTGTCTTCCGAACAAAGCACTACAAAAGGGGGTGGTGATGGACGGAGCATCTGAACCAATCAAACACTCACACCCAGTCAACAGATCTGGGTTTAATCCATCACCGTTCTTTAGCCCACTCTGCCACCCCAGTTCAGACATGGCCATATGCAAATCAGTCTGACCCTGTGCCTCATGGGAACAGTCCAGCCCGAACTGCCAAGCCATGCCTTCCCTGGACCGGAAACAAGCTTCCTAGGACCAGTTTCTGGCATTACAGCCGTCTTCAGCCAGGCTTGCTTGAATCTAGACTGATGCAGACATTCACACAGATTAATCACTCACCCATAACGTCCCTGAAACCTGTGTTTTTTTCAGTGAAGTTCTCAGGATGTTTAAATGCTGATTGCTACTATAATGTCCCTGAAACCTATGGTTTTTCAGTGAATTCCTAAGGTTTTTTAAATGCTAATTCATAACTAAAACATAGTAGTTACATTTGCAGAGTAGTGTAGATGGGGGCTTGGCCTCCGACCAGCGCTCAGGAATTCCATAGCATAGGACTTACCAAAGGTACCATGTGGGCTTCTTGGCCCCCAAAGTCCCTCAAGAGTAAAGTGGACTTCATCCCTCAACCCATAGTGTGCCAGGAGGCATGGTTGCAGAGTGGTGGAGAAAGGGGGGCATGGCCTCTGAAGACCTCTTAGCAATACCACTGTGTGGAACATACTGGATGAAACAGATGGGGTAGTTGGCCCCCAAGGACGTCCTTGGGGGCCAACTACTCCTCCTATTACCTCCAGTATATCCCACTGAGCAACATTGGTTAGGTCTCATTGCAGGCCACGCCCCCCTTCTGCACCACTACGCAAACGCGCCTCCTGGAACACTCTTGGTTGGGGGATAAAGTCCCCTTGCCTCCTGAGGGTCCCTGGGGGCCAACTAGCCCACCAGTTATCTCCAGTAAGCCCCACACAGCTGGGTTGCTGAGAGTGGTTCGAGGCCATGCCCCCTTTTTACACCACTCTGGAAATGTGCCTTCTGGCGCACTGCTGCTCAGGGGATGAAGTTCACTTTAGCCCTGAGGTCCTCAGCACACATGTGGACCTCATCGCCCCACCAGCAGTGTGCCAAGAGGTGCATTTGCAGAGTGGTGTAAAAAGGGGAGCACCTCGGACCACCTCTCAGCAATCCCACTGTGCGGGGCTTTACGGAGATACCTGGTGGGCTAGTTGGCCCCTAAGAATCCTTAAGGATCTACGGGACTTAATCCCCCAACCCACAACACACCAGGAGGCGCGTTTGCAGTGTGCTCCAGGAAAGGGGCAGAGCATTTGGCGAGATGCAAGCTTTTTACCCTTTTTTGGGGAGTTAGAAGTTGGGCTGTGTGCCCCCCTTCTCTCAATATTATCTGTGCCCTGTGGACCCCATCCTCCAGTGCCTGCCACATTTCATTATTAGTTTTTTAAATATGAAGGGGACCGTGCAGCCCCCTCCCGAGGCCAAATTTCGGCCTGGGGACCTATCCTCTGGGGCACTTCAACATATATATATTTTATTTTAATGTAATTTATTTTTTAGGAGGGGGGCCCCCTTCTGAGGTCTTTTTCGGCCTAGGGACCCCATCCCCTGGGGTATTGCTTTGTTTATTTTTTATTTTATTTCTTTTTTCGGGAGGGGGGCCTGTGTGGCCCCCATTCTCTGGGCCACTTTTGGCCCCAGGAACTCAATCCCTGGGGCTGGCCCTCATGTTGGGGGCCAGCCCCGCGGTCACTGCCAGCTCCCCACCTCCTGCGGGACCTGGCATTGCTTGTGAACAAGGAAAGCTGCTGACATGCAGCTCCCTTGTCCAAAAGCAACTCTGCTTAGTTTCATGAAATTGAGAGCAGGTTCCCTGCTATGGCTTCCATGAAGCAAAACAGATGTTTTCTATGACAGGGCGGGAGTAGTGCTCCCGCCCTGCTCAGCAAACTGCAATGTCCCTGGTGTGGGCACCCCGGGACATTGCTGGAGCCGGCTCTGGGGGGTGGCGGTCCCCAGGGCCATAGAGGGCTCCAGGAGGGGGGCCACAGCCCCCCTTACGATCTGAAAATAGCCCCGGAGAGGTGGTTGTCACTGGGGCAGTGTGGGGAGGGGCAGGAGCCCCCCCTCCACTTAATACTTAAAATGTAAGCCCTGGGAAGGTGGCGGTCACCGGGGCTTGGGAGTTTTTTCTTAATTCAGTACAGTCTCGTAGATACAGATCCTATAAACAGTGCAGGTCTCTATGCACTTCAGCATCTTGTGTTTCTAATATCGCCCGCATGGTTGCAGAAGAGGCCCTCAGTTAGGGTAGCCTGCAGCAGGCTGGGGCAGCTAGAGTTGCAGCTGCAAATCCTTTGGTGAATGCCGGTAATGGAAGTCAGTGAAGGCTCATGGCAGGCATCAGACATGATTCTGGGTCACTGGGCATCAGATGGATCACCACTTACACGTGTGTTACAACAGAATGTTATTAGCAACAGGATGTACTTTTAAATAATACACTGGTGGCCGTCATGTACACAAGTGTTTTGTCTACGATGATGACATCCGCCATGGACATCATTTTTTACTTCTGTTGTCACCCACAGGAACAGCTTTGGGTTTTGGTGGCTACATTCCCCATGGGCAAAGCTCTTACTTTAAGTAGCGAGGTCTACCATGATTTCTCCTATTGCAAGGTCAACTGCCTGCTCATGATTCTCTCTTTTGGAAATGTGGATTCTCTGTCTGCAGTCTCAAAACAGATTTGCGGTGGTTCTGCAGTCATGTGTCCTCTCTAGGCTATTCTCCAGGCAGAGCCTTTGTGTAGAGTGATGTTCTTCACAGCAGGGTAGTCTCCAGCCTTGAGTATTCACAACAGAGGCCAAAAGAGGCATGCCATTTCTGCAACTGGGTTTTCACTAGTAACACTGAACAGTGATCAGGGCAAAGACATAAGGCTGGCTTCACCTAAAAGATCTCTCTCACCCTGAACAACAAAGATGAGAGACCCATCCTGCACACCTACCAAATGACAGTACCACTAAAAAACTAGTCAAGAGCTCCACTCAACAGGAGCTGCCGAAGTTAATTTTAAAGGAGCCGTGCTGCCTCCCTCCATTTTCGGGAAAGAGATCCATTCGCTTCCACTGTCTCTGAAAACAATCTAACTTACATCTTGTGCAAAAGAGCAGTCTTAGGGCTTCCAAAATGTGACCCGCAGGACTCCCTTACTCTGGCTAACTCATGCACAAACTGCATGTACTACACAAGATACAAACACACATAATCCCCTTGGATGTTAGTACTAGGTTTTAGCTTAAACATTGAGGCAGAACTTTATACAAGTGGGGCCAGCTACAAAGATAGGTCTAATCACAACTGGGGATTAACAAAACACGGTATGCTGCCACCTCTGCTGTACATTCGAAGCCCATGACAGGGGTAGTAGTCCACTTTCAGCAAAACAAAAGCACAATTGGTGCACTCCTCCAGGTCACAGGACAGGTGCAGGACTTCATTTGTGTCATGGACAGATGTGAGTTTCTGCACATATCATATTAGAGTGACCATAGAGCCAAAATCAAAAACTGGGATATAAGTGAGTCACAGTCAAGCACTTAGAAAATGGCAACATGACTGCACACCCTGCGGGGAACATTCTCAATCCAACAGCATTTTCAGGCAATATTATGTTTATTCTAAATTAGTATGGCTTGCGGTCTTTTCACTACATATATATTTACTTGACTCCTATAAATATGCTATTTTGTGGATATTAAACAAGTGGATACTTGTGTCTTAAGGTATAAGCATTGATGTAAATATACATTACTGTCAAGCACTACACAGTGCACACCAGCAGAAATAGCTGCTCCTCACCCTCTAAATGGTGAGTAGTTTGGGTGTTCTTTTTCTTTCCTTCACCAGAACACTGAGCTGGTAGCTAAGAAAGCTGACTGGATCGATTAAAGTTAACATTCCTTATGACTTGGTAGCTGACTTGCTCAAGGGAGAGCTGAGAGTAGCCAAAAACCCTTAACACAGAGCAGAAGATTTGAATAGAGAGAACTGGTGAGGGGTCTTCTGACCTCATGAGAGGAGTCAAGGTCACAAATAGCTCTGCTAGAAGATTTCAGAGGAAAAAGGGTCCACCAGCATAGTAATAGTGGTAGTACCTAAGAGCATCCTATTTCCTCGAAAGTACAGCTGATGGCCTCCTCACTACCTGCCCTTGGTATTTGGAGGACAAACCTGCATTACGCCTCAGCCACCAATTTCACTCCTCATGCATCCCTTCCCCCTGCTTAACCACTATCCCGGAAGCTCAATACAGATTACCAGATAACAAAATAGAAACATATCTACGGTCACTCGCCTTTAATCTCATCATGGCTTCATCAATGTTTCAACCGTCTGTGGGACAGAAAAATTGCCTGCAGACCCATTTCAATGACTTGCTATGCAGATAATCCAGTCAGAAGAGTCAAAAACTCATTGAGTATAAGTATTTTCCCAAAGGAATTCTAAATGACTTACATAAGACCCTCATTAAACCAAACATGCTTTGAACTAAGAGATCCTTCTAACTGCTGGCCAGTAAGAGAACGTTTTTTTGTCAAAAAGCTAGAATGATTAAAATATCTGTCTCAAAATATATATCTACATTCAAAGAAAATAACTTGCTTTAAGATGACCAAACAGAATCTAGTATGGCTGAGTCACAGAAGCAGCAGTGATTTCCACTTGAGATGATTTTGAAGCAACAGTGGATTAAAACTGGAGTACCAGCATGCCTTTTACCTTAACTCTCCCTTGCCATTGATACTGTTCAGCATCCCAAGCTTCTACAGAGACTTGACATCATCAGCCTGCAGGGCTCATAACTGAAGCAGATTACATCTTCTACATTAGACAAATCATCATCTCACTACTCCCTTTATGTCAGCTCCCTTAATTCACAACTAATGTACCAAACATCTTGATCCCCCCTTTCACATTTACCTTAGCTCTATATTGCACCCAATCTCCTCTTTCAATTTTAAGTGTTACTGTTGAGCAGATAATAAACAAATCATACTTAACTATGAAAACTCATCTGACTTCGACTGATACTCAATCGGACAATATCTCAAAGTCACATAATAAATGATATCTAACCACAGCAAAATAAATACATCGCAATTAGAAATATCCATATGCAATAAATGGATCAAACACCGCCCTGCAACAATATGGCCTCAGCAAATTGGCCCCCTACCAACAACTGAGTCCAAGGGCCAGATGTATCAATAATCCATTTTGCGATTTCCTAATTGCGAATCCTTGCAAATATGCAATTAGGAAATCGCAAAACAGCATGCATGAAAGTGTTTTGCAAACTTTCTGCGACCCGTAATGGGTCGCAAATGACATACCTCATGAATAATTATGAGGTAGGTTGCAATTTGCGATCCATTAGGAATCGCAACAATCACTGGGATGGTGGCATGCTGAGATCAGCAGACCACCATGTCTGTGATTGCTTTAAAAAAAAGCAATCTTTTTATTTTTGCAAAGCAGCCCATTTTCCTTAAATTAAAACAAGATGCTTTACAAAAAGAAAAATGAAAAGTTTCTTTTCAATTTTTAAGAGCAGGCTGTGGTCCGTGGGACCACTGCCTGCTCTTAAAAAATGCTTTTACAAACATTCACAAAGGGGAAGGGGTCCCTTAGGGACCCCTTACACCTACTTGAAGTAGGTGGTAAAATGTGAATGTATTGTAACCGCTTTCACGGTCGCAAAACATTCATACATACCATTAGGAATTGCTATTTGGAAGGGATGCTCTAGTCACGCCCCTTCCAAATTGCGAATCGCAAATCCGTTTTGCCATTCGGTAACAGGTTACTGAAACACAAAAAAGGGTTTGCTACAACTGAAAAGCATTTTTTGGGGTTTGCAAATAGCCGATTCTGTGAATTGGCTGCTTGGGAAGACAAAATATGATTGATGCATCTGGCCCTAAGTGAAGAATCTTGTGATAAATACCGACTCTAGCCTGTCACTCATAATATGATTGTGTTTGCCTATTACATTTAAACTGCAGTTTGGCACTTTTCTCGCTCATATTGGCTGTAAAGATATCTCCGCTTACATTGCAAGAAATGTTTGTCTCGCCTCACTCGCTCAAGAGTTAGCCCCCTTCCGCCGAAAGTCAGGTCTAGTTGCGCCCCTGGTAGAAGCATAGCATTTAAGTGGCAAGAACACATCACCCTATTCACTGGTTTCCAGTTAGAATCAAAGCGTACTTCAGTCGCATTCATGTTACTGGCCAATAGGTCAAGCACCAGTGTAGGATATATTCTGTGAAACCTTTACGAAATCGGTGGTGAAACCTGTTTCTTATAGTTGAATGCAGTAGTGATTTTCGCAGCTCTTAAGCAGTGCAGTGCCATCTGCCATTCCTACTTCACCATTGCCTTAACGTTTTTGCTTTCAAGCCCAAAACCACAGGGGAAACAGAAATGGATGTCCCAGCACCTCTTTACTAGGCTAGTTACCCCCTCCCAAATTGGACAAACTACTTGGCCTTCCCACAAGGTATGCTGGGAATCACAGTGAGACCTGCACCCTCTCCAACAGTGAGGGCCTGCATTCGAGATCACGTGATATAACCATGAAGGGGTATAATACCAATGGAACCACACTTTATAGGGGATATTTCTATCCAGCACCAACATTGAGGAAGAGTGTATATCTCTAGCCAGCCTCTCCAATTGTTTTCTGGGAATCTGCTAGCCATTATTCGTTCTCATACTTTGTTGTGTTTCCAAAGTAGTGGGGTGTCCTGTGAGAGGAGAGCTTGATACAAATTAGAGATGGTGTCAATAGTACTAATTAGCGTGGGAAAAAGTATTTTAAAGGTGGGTTCATCTTGTGTTGCAGCCTGATGACCAGTGGGATCGGTCACCCATTGTCTGAAATGTGCATATAGCAGCTCTCCCTTAGAGAGAGGTGAAAGTCCATTTTGCATTGTATAGATGTTTTGGGAGAGGCAGTTCTAAGTATTTTTGAGATCATTCTACACCCTGCTTTCCTCTAATTTTGAAATAAATATGCCTGGTAAAATGCATAAGCATATAGGATGAGGGGTAAGAAACATTACCCTTGGATTCCACCAAAATATCCCAGGATCTCAGTGTGGTGCATACTGGGGTACTCAAGTAAGTGCTAGGGGGTATACACTTTTTATCTTGACAAACTTAATCCATCAGGGGACAACGTTCAATCGCATGATCCTGGTACACCCAGTTTTTCTTTCAGCTGGCCTGGGACCATTACCCCTCTACCTTAAACAGTGCCACCATGTAATAATGGGAAATACTTGGCATGAACATTTCACCCGCCTCCCTAGCTTGTGTGAGAAGCTCTTGGAAAAGTCTAGGCCTAGATTTACTAAGCATTTTGTCACCCTTTCATAGCACAAGGCAATATAGGGCAACATAAAGGCTTATTTGTAATTGACAATGCCACACACTGTCTGATTTTCGTGGCCTTGCATTGCTTTGAAAAGAAATGTAAAACAACACAGCTTCTTGAACTGCATAACATAACATTTCAACTTGGAAGGCGCTCAAAGGATGGAGCATGGGCATTTCTATGCATTTATCCATGGATTTTGGTGCATTCATTTGCTAAAGCTAGTACTTCTGGGAATGCATCAAAATATTACACTTTTGCCAGTGAGGCATAATGAGGGAAAATATCTTTATTTTCCTCATTATTTCCTCTTTCCATATCTGCTACATTCTGCAGCACCCATAGAAAGAGAAACATGCACTTAAAGATTGTTTTTGTGCTGGAAGGTGTTCCTGCCTACCTCAAAATAATTATGCCAGTAACACAGGCACCTTTGCACTATGGTGAAAGGAGTTCTGAATTGGTGCTAGTTAGCATACAGTGCGACTGTGCAAGGAGAGAGCAGGAATGCTCCATATCTTTATAAAGATGGAGCATTTCTTCTCTCTCACTTTCATGCAGCACAGCATAGCACGTTTGCTTGCTGTCCTTGGTTGTATGAAAGATTAGTAAATATGCCTAAGCGAACCGCTAAAAGAGCTTTTGTGTATCCCTCAAGAAGAAGCTATCTACCCAAATCGGAAGGGTCTGAAACATGTAGATGAGTCACGGAAGAATGTTCATCTTAACAGTATTAATACTCCAGCCCAGAAAATCATCGGCTTTCCCCAGGTCCCCAAGTCCCCTTACAAACGTTTTTATGAATCATTTTAGGAGAGATGAAACCCAAATTTTGAATAAATATTTTCAAAGCTGATCCTACAACTGGATGATTATGGGGCAGATGTATCAAGATAGCCATTTGCGATTTCTAAATAGCGATTTTTAAGGAATCGCTATTTAGAAATCGCAAAATGGCATGTATCAAAAAAATCGCTATTTTTTTGCGATTTCTTAATCTTCCTTATTTGCGAATTCGCAATTTGCGAATTCGCAATTAAGGAATAATTTCCCATTCATTCCTATGGGCCAGGAGGCCCATAGGAATGTTTGTGAATTAATTCTCAAATTGCGAATTCGCAAATTGCTAATCGCAATTTGAGAATTATTTCAAGGGTGCAGGGGTGTCTCAAAGACACCCTGCTACACCCCTGAAATGTACATGTGTGTGCATATGGCGCACATACATGCCCTATGGACATGTGTGTGCGTCACATGCCATCTTAAAAAATGACAAATTGTGCTTTTTTAAAAGAATTCGCAAATTACCATCAACAACAAGTTGGTGGTATTTTGCGATTTCTTAACCAAAATTTGCAAATTGAAATTGCTACATACATAGCATTTAAGGAATCGCTAAAATTGTGATTCCTTAAATGCTATGGCAAAATAAGGAATCGCAATTTTTTGCAATTCCATAAATTGCGATTTTTTGATACATTCAAAAACATGCAAAAAGGCCGTTTGCGATTCGCAAAGGCCGAAATTCTGCGATTTTCAGCCTTTGCGAGTCGCAAAAGGCTTGATACATCTGCCCCTTAGTTTCCAAGATCTATATATCTTGCATTTCAAGGACTTTCACAGCTTTTCAGCATTGTCCTAATTGAGCTGACACTTTGCCCTGTCATGTATAGACTGGCAAAAACAAATGACTTTTTATTATCATATATGTTTAGTGAAAAGTCAACCCAAAAGTGTGATTTCTCAGATTCTTGTTGCCTACTTAGTCCTGAAAGTGCATGTGTCCCGTATAGACAAAACAAAACTCAGCAATGAAATATATGTTAATCTCTTTTGAACTGTTTGCTTCGCATACATACATTTTTGTATGCAAACACTACTTACTGTGAGGAAAAAGGCAAGAAAAGAGAACAACTTTGGCCTCTTTACTCTTTAATGTCTACACTATAAAGGGTATAAATAGCACTGTGTCAGTTATATATTTGTATTCATGGTTACTTCCTTAAAAAAAAAACTACTCTTGGTTTAAGCAACCTAATATGCAATACATACATGCTTAGGAATATATATTCTCTTTGTTTTGTAGTTCCTTGACCAACTGAAGAATAGGCTTAAGGAGCATTCATATTTATGAAGAGATACCATGGCATTCCTGATGATAAATGATTGGTGAGTAAGAATACAGCAAACATATTTCAAGCTTCAAATGAATGAAGAGGGAAAATACCTAGAGTGTGTAGTGTCTTGCAAATTAGAAAAGATGGAACCCTCTTGGCTCCAGATGGACGCTGTAGAACTGTGACGTATGTGTTAGAGCTGGGCCAAGGATGTAGTCTAATGGCTAGAGTGGTTGAACTCAAAGCTGGGGAACCAGGTTTGAGTCTCTGCAGGGAGACTCAACATCCAGTGATTCTGGGCCATTCACTTAATTTCCTGGTACCTAACAAAACCAATGTGTCCATCTGTAAGGCAAATTGTTCTCATGTAAAGCGCTCTGATACTTTTGGGTTGAGTTTGCGCTATATTAAACCCCCGCAAAAAAATAATTACACTGAAGGCTGTTTGAGAATGTTGAGTTCATGCAGACAAATAAAGATGTGTAATAATAAGCTGCAGTGCGATGTAGTCTTTTGTGGGTACCCATGCTGGGGAGGACGATACAACTGGCAAGGAGTTAGGGGATAAGAAACTGCAGGATCAACAATGCTCTCCAAGAGAGTTTGCTGTGGTCCAAGCAAACCTCTCATGTGTGCCACACGTGTTGCAGTCAAAGAGCAGAAACAACACTTAACGCATGTGGAGTTAAAGTGCAACTCCAGCCGCTGTAAAGAAGTTAAAAACTAAAAAAGTATTGCAAAGAAATCTTCATATCAATGACCGAGAACCTACTTGCCAGATCGTACTTGAAGGTACCACACTGCTATGCAATATACAGCCATATGTAATCCGGAGTGTGAACGCTGGAGGCAGATACAACTAGGTTTTGAAACAGCAGCTATTGATAATCACAAAGTGCAAGATAGCATTACAATTAGAAAGTGGTGAAAACAAAGAACATGCAGAGAGACGCCTAAGAATTAAACAGTTATTTACTCACCAGAACCTGAGTAAAATGAGCTGATACGACCTCAGTGCCAGGCACTTCAATCCAGGCAAAGCACAGGGGTTGTGATTACAATGCTGGTGATTGTTGCAAAGCTGACTGAAGGGCTGCGAAGGTGATTGAAACAGGAACATAACAGTGGGCAACACTTTGACTGGTTGGTGATAACTTAGGAATAGCGAAACATTGCTATTCCAATGGAGGGCAAAGACTGAAGCTGTCTTCACAAAAGTCATCAAGGATGATCCAGAGGCCAGCACATCCCAGTGCCTTCAAGATGGTTTACACAAATAGGTTCAGGATGAACGATTGAGAGAGATGGAGAGAGCTCCACCCTCAATGTCAGCCCCTCCCAGAAATGGATAGAACACTGCCACTTTTCTGAAACCACCGTTCAATACCGCCAAAAAGCAAAATATTGCTGATAGTTGGACTGCTTGGATACAGACATTTGATGATTTCATTGATGCACTTGAAGAGGCTTATAACAAAAGATGATCAAGTATCTCAAAAATCATGCTGGTGATGTAGTGAAGGAAGTAGCATATCATCAGATTAAAGAAGTGTTGAATAGCAAGTTTAATCCAATTGCCAAATGCTGATTATGAAAGATGCCTCTTCAACCAGGAACACCAGAGGTTGGTGAAACAATTGATGACTTTGTGGCGAGACTAGACATACTCATCAGACATTGTAAGTTTTTTTAATGTAATTGATACAGCGCGCGGGTCACCCGACCAATAATTTCGCCACTTCTGGCTTCGGGCCCATATATTTCAAATCACCATATACATTGATCTTGTTACCTCACGCTCTGCTATCAGATATTTGTGAGTTCCCTTCGTTATTCCTCAGCGTACCCGACTTACCATCCACCGACACGGGTACCTATGACCACAATGGATCAGGGAGCTAGCTGTAAAAGGAAAGGCAGCAAAATACAAACCCAACAAAGTAATATTCAATACTTTTTGTAAAATGACCACAGACAACTGGAAGTTTTAAAGTCTTTATCTAATTTAGTAAAATTCAGAAATCATCAAATTCACAGTAATTAAGCAATCGATAATCAGAATAACAGAAAGTACATAGCGGAATAGCAAATAAGTCAGAGCAACCATTTATAGATTAATGGAATCAGGACACACTTAAATGAAGGATCAGGAATTAGAACGTTTAAGATGAATCACTAAAGATGGGATAGGCTTTGATTAGGGCTAGTATTCTAGAATTATTTCAAGGGAATAAGACAGGAGTTCGGGACATTTATATAGCTATAGGAGAATCTATGAAGAGAGACACGCTATGCTTTACGGCAAAAGTGCTTTAGACAATTTAAGTAGGGAGGTTCTAGACCATATCAGGAAATGACAAACTGCAATGCAAAATATAATTTCTAACAGATAGGATAACATAGGAACACATTATGGAACAAATCCAAATGACCTTATGATTAAATGGTTGCAGACAAAGCATGGAAAATTAACATATGCAAAGGTATGTCTTTATTAAAGCAAAAGACAGAAAATTATAGGAAGGTGCAGTTTCAGGAGATTCTGAGTAATATTTACCTAGACTGGTGTGAAAACCAAACCCTGGCCACGGGTCAGTTAAGGACAGGAAACCCTCAAGGAAGGATACCCCTCAGTGGACAGCAGGTGCAGAATGGACACCCAGGACAGGACAGGAAACCCTCAGATTAGGAATCAGGACAGGACCTCCCGGACAGGACCCTCAGGACAGGACCAGCACCCGCAGTTCGGAAGCAACGCCTGCGCTCCACCCTCTCTGCAGCTATCGATCAGGACCCCGATTGGGTCAGCGAATTCCCCCGCAAAGTGCTTCGCCAGCACTTAAGGTTTCAGTAAAACCTTCAGAGTCTATGGTCAAATTTCGGACAGAGAGCTCCGCAGCTCCTCTGTATCAAGTCACCTATTGAGTGCGTTGGGTCAGTGACAGGTCAGCTAAACCAGACAAGTCGGACAATTTCCCTAGGTGAACCCAGGGTAGATATACTGTTTTGGGACGGTGTACCACCCCCCAATGTTGCAAAGTGTCAGAATCCCTCAATTTGGATTGGTCCTAAGGTAGGCTTTGGGTAACACACCAATCAGAATAGACTATTTGGAGGCCTAATTTACATCTCTGGGTACCGCCTAGCAAGATTGGGGTTCCCATGAGAAACTGCACGGCAAACAGTAGCGCAACACACATTGTATCATATACGGAGCAACTTTCTCCGTTCTCGTAGGGCAGAGGTGGCTTTCCCATGAGCATCTTGACTGTGGCTGCCAGCTGGCTGAGTTCCACTGTCCACTGTTGCCACCTTTCAGTGCTCCACGAGTATGCGCAGAAGGGACCTTCAATATGGCTCCCAACCGGTTTGGGCCCCCATTCCCCGCAGTACATGAAAAGTAAGCGAGAACAAATTAATACATAGAAATAAATGTATGAAAACACATCATTGGTTCTGTACTTCAAATTTATCCTTATAAAAATATACTATGCAGTTTAAATGTTAGCAACATATACACTGTCACAAGAGCAACTGCACAAACAGCACCACGTTATTACCAAAGCTGTGTATTACGCATGCGCACCCTTTCCCACCAAAACTTATAACTACGTCAGGTCACGTGAGTGTGACTGACGCATGTGCAGAAGCAATTTTCCAAGCGGCGGCCATGTTTTAGGGACAATTTTTAGTTGTATTAGAAAACACATAAGCAAGCTTCCTCTACCTCGTTTGAATATAAAAATAAAAGATTAGTAAGACGTACAAATTCTATTAATTGATTACACACAGGCGAGGTTCTTGACTCGAGCAAGTCGCGATGCGAAGCTTGCTCTATCAATCCCCTCTTTGATGATATTTACTATCATCACAAAAATAATGGAACCAGATGCCAACTTCTTCACACTTTATACAGCTCTATCTCTTCCAACAAGCGATCCAGCTTCTCTTTTTCATTTTTGGTAGGGTGAGAATTTTTCACCTTTTTGTATATCTGATTATTCATTTCCTCTAATTCAAGCTCATCCACACTTCGTTTCACTCCTCTTGCATTCACTTGATGCTTTCCGGTGTGTTTACGACACTTGCAACAGACAAATATGAAAAATAGGATAAGACCCATAATTCCAATTGGCATCAGTACCTTGAACAATAAGCTTTTACCTAAACTAGCAAACCAATGACCTACATTTGAGAGACCATCTACCAGTCTCTTCCAGGCACTGTCAACCTCGAGTGGTTTGAGTTCCCTTTCCAAATTAGTAATGTTTTTCACATATCTTTTGAGCTGCACACTTTTGTCCGGAATATAAGTGCAACAATGTTGCGCCTTCAACATCCGGCAGACTCCGCCCTCTTTTGCTAATAAGGTGTCAAGAGCAAGTCTGTTCTGCAAAACCATTGATCTGATCGCAACCATTTCGGTATTGACCAGCAGAAATCCATGAGCTGTGTCAGTAGACAACACATCCACTATAGTGGACAATTTGCAAATTCTGTGAGTGTTCAGAACCACTCCCACTCCAGGTATCAGTGCACTGAAAATACTACCCATTATTTCACCTACGCTTTCTCTTTTACTACGCACTAAGCCATTAGTATTTTCACTGCTTCCAGCAACTTTGTTCACATGGTATATTTTCGGGAAGACAATGCCAAAATAGCAGCTTCCATACCAGTGATCCGGCAATTTAAAATAAGCCTTGTCCCCACATATATAATAAATTCCAGGAAACACAGGCTCTGACCCATTTTTGAAACCCCATCCTCCAATTACCTTGTAATTATGTTCACATTCACTGGAACCAATGAAAATGTTATTATAGTAGCTAGTCTTCTCGCGGTGAAGACATAGCTTTCCTTTCTTTTCAAAATCCAGCAACAGAGCAGGACCCGCCCCACCATTTGAGGTGCCTTCCATGTTCTCAGCCCATTTTGGCGTTTTCTGTTTTTCATCATCTGCCTTTCTTTTTATTTTTATTCTCCTCTTCTCTGCCATGTTCAGGAACATCTTTTCCTGCTCACGCAAAGAACAGGTCAAGTTATCTCTGTGTGCGTCACCTATGTCTATATTACCTATAGTCAGGAAGTATTCGCCCATATAGCGAGTAACGTCACTTTTAGTATGTACAGGATTCAAGTTCCCACGTATAGGGAGTTCAGAAAAGATCACGTCATTGTTAGAGTAATAGTACTGTAACGGTCCTCTTTTGTAAAATAAGCTTGCTAAAATGCTACAGGAAATTCCATATGTTAGAGGCAGGTGATGGTATGTCACGCCTTCAGCCACAGATGTAGGTAGCTTCATGCAGACATAGCAATCTTCAATTTCCATAGTCTCTACATAGTGTATTAACAAGTTTGCGAAAACATTTAAATGCGTTTTATTCTTTACTCCATGATAATGTAGTCCTCCCTCTTCTGATGCTTCTAGGTCTTGTTTTGTTTGTCTGAGTGCTCTCTCATGTTTTGCTACACTTTGTGTTGTTAGTTCTTCAGTCTCAGTATTTACAATCTCAGTAGGGTCAATATTAGAATTTTTGCTCACCGCAAAAGGAATGAAAACTGTTAGTCCTATCCAAATTAATATCACTATAACTATACTACATACACATACCTTGCAGCATGTTTTGCAACGACTGCAACTAGGTCTACCATTCACGTTTGAATCAGACATTTTGGCTCAGAAGAAGTTTCTCAACCCCTCTTTGTGTCTTTACACCAGTAGCTTACTTTGTGCAAATTCACGGTGGCTCGTCTTCTTCTTCGGCAGAGTACTCAGCGACTGGTTCTCCGTCGCTCTCGTCAGTTATATCAAGGTCTTCAAATTCCTCCAAAACGAGAGTCCATTCAGGAGACTTGTACTTTTTGTTTTGTCTTTTTATTCGATCACTCCTTCTTTTGGAAGTGTCTTCTGGTTGTTCTGCTATGCGAGCACTTCTCCTTTCTTCTGCACGTCTTTCTTCTACCGTTTTTATCCTCAGTCTCAATTTCTTTATGTATCCAGGCTCAATGTGCTTTCTTTTCTTAAGTCTTTTAGTTGGCACTGAGACTTCGTTCTCTTCTCTTGCCCTTTTATTTTCATTAGTTTGTGGCAATTCTGATTCTTCTTCCCTTCCTATCTCACTAGTTCCAGGTCTTGCATCTATTTCTTCTGCCTGGTTACTAATCTGGCCTTGTTCAGGAGAATTTTGTTTTTGCTTTTCAAATGTCTCTGTTTCTGTTTCCTGAACACTTTCTCCTAATCCTGTCTGATCCTGTTCGAGCACTTCGTTCTCTTGATTTTCTTCCGCTCGAATCTCTTTACTAGGTCTAATCTGTCCCTTTTCGATATCAGGAGTCAGTGGAGGAGTATCGATCACTTGTTCTGTCCCTGTCTGACCTTGTCCTTCCTCAGTTTTGATGTGAATCTCAATACCCTGAGGTTCTTCGCCTGTGCCTTGCTTTTCCTCTCTATTCCACTCTCTACCTTTCCAAATTCGTCTTACTCTTTCTGACGTTACTTTCCTTATGCCTTTCTCTATCTGGTGCCCCAGATATTTCACTGAATTTGCACAGAACTGTAATTTTTCAGGGGCCACTTTATGTCCCTTTTCACTCAGGTGATTCAGTAGGGCAATGGTGTCAATCACACAGTCCCTATGACTTTTGGACGCCACCAAGAGGTCGTCAATGTATTGCACCAAGACAGAATTTCCAGGTAAGACCAAAGTTTCCAAGCATTTTTTCAAGATCTGATTAAAGATAGAGGGGCTCTCTGTGTACCCCTGGGGGACCCTGTTCCAGACATACACGTGACTGTTGAAGGCAAATGAGAAAATAATTTTGCTGTCTGGATGCAAGGGAATGGAAAAGAATGCATGACATAGGTCTATCACAGTGAACCACTCAGCATCCCAGGGAATCTGGTACAGAATCACTGCTGGGTTCGGGACAATAGGGCAGCAAGGAATCACTATCTTGTTTACCTTTCTTAGGTCCTGCACTACTCTGTACTTGCCACTAGGCTTTTTAATGCCCATAATCGGTGAGTTGCATGGGCTACTCATTACTTCCTGTATGATGTTTCCTTCTAGCAATTTTTGTATTTCCAGGGCAACCCCTGCTCTCACTTCTGCATTCATTCTGTAGGGTTTAGTATTAGGATATGCTGCATTGTCCTTGATGGCTATCTGTATGGGGTCTACGTTTTTCATTAATCCTACATCTTTTCCGGTAAAGTCCCATACCTCTGGCTTTACTGTTTCTTGGAGTTCTTTGGGCAAATCCTGCATAGTCATTCGTTTAATTTCTGAGTCCGGTCTGATTAACATTAATTTATAAATGCCATCTTCATCTGGGGTCTGAATTTCAACACCCTTTGGTGTGCAAAAGATGGTACAGTTCATTTTGCACAGCAAATCACGTCCCAGTAAGTTCACTGGACTGGTGTCACAAACGACAAATCTATGCATTTCTTTAAAGTTTCCAATTGAGATCTCCATGGGCTCGGTAACAGGAGTACTAATCAGTTGATTAGATACACCCACTACTTGGATGGCTTCTCCCGAGAGGGGTAGGTTTGGAACGTCCACTGTTCTCACAGTAGAACGGGTAGCGCCAGTGTCCAACAGAAAAGTGACATCATTTCCGTCAACCTTTCCTTCAATGTATGGTCCGGACTGGTCTACCGGCAAGGAGGCGCCAAGTACGCACTCCTCGTCCTCCCCTCTCAGGCCCCGTCAGTACTGGTCATCACAAAGGAAGGTATCATTTAGTAAATACTGCGAAGTTGCTGTATTTCTGTTCTCATTGCTTTCCCAGACTTCTACGTCATCACCCTGCGTGGATTTTCCCTTAAATACTTGCTTTGGTGCTCGGGGCAACTGAATCGTTTTTACCTGTTGTTGTGTCTTTCTTGGTCTTTCTTTCTGCGTCTGTGGAGTTAAATCAGGTGTTTGGGAGTTATCATCCTGCAAATAGGGACACTCGTCTCGCCAGTGTCCAATTTCTCCGCACTGGTGGCAGGGAAATTTCTTCTTAGCCTCCTCCCTGCTCATTTTGGGCCGGGGCTTTCCTCCTCCCCCACCCCCAGGACCTGGATTCTGAGTAGTTTTGGCCATTTTATTTAATTGTTTTTCCTGCTGTTCTGCGAGCTTCACTTGAGCCCACATAACCTTCTCCTTGAGAGCCTTTTTCTTTTCTGCCATCTCGTCCTCACAGTACTTTGCGTTCCGTAGGACCTCATCCATCTTTTTAGTATGTCAACAGATTTTGTTATCTTTTATCCACTGACAAATTTCGGGTCTTAAACCATTTACAAACCTGTAAATAAAATGTGTCATATCCTTCATCTCGATGTTGTCTATACCGCTGTATGTTTTGAACACCTGCAACAGCCTTTCATAAAAGGAGTGCACTGGGGGGCGTGGCTTGCAGCCAAGCATGGCGGCAGCATAGTGTGAGGGCTCCTAAAGGCACTGTGGCCTAACATTGATCCGGCACATTCATCCGACACCTAGCCCACCCGAAGCGGCGGCGACTGGGACAGGGTCCGAAGCGGTACCACCCGATCCGCTTTTGGGGAGCAGCGGACTCCGCAAACCGCTCCGGCGCCGTCTGACGCGGCCAGGCCTGCGCCAGCAAGGGAGACACCGGAGCAGCGTGTATCTCCGACCCCGGCGGAAGTGGGGCCGGGCCGGCGTACTGGCGGGTGCGGCTCCCGGTGCCCGGCCAACACCTGCGTCCCGCCCACGAAAGAAGTCGGACTGACGGAGAACCCCCCTGCGACACGGCCAGGGGGTGCGGCAGCCGGTTGCATCGGTCGGCGTCTGCCCCATCTCGCCGGAGGGAGAGGGACCCCTCGGCGGCCGGCGTGAGGAGGAGCCGCAAGAGACACAACGGAGAGCCGCGGGGAGACGCTGGACGGCCTGAAGCGAGGGCAAACGGCAGTGGACGGCTACATCGACCTGTCGGGACGCCACTGGCCCCATGGAACGGCCGGGTTCCACTTAAAGAGGTCCGACCGCCGACGAGGTAGGCGAGTGCCCCCGGGGGACTAAGGAGCGCACAGGCAAACGGCTGGCAATATTGGAGGGTAAAATAGCACTGGTACGTGCAACGGAGTTTGACCGGTGGCGGTGAAGACGAGGTGCAGGAGGGAACACCACCGACCCATAGCATTGCTCAGCGGGACGGTTGGCGCCCAACCCGTGATATTAATAGCGCCAGAACTGCATTAGTACTGTATTAGTGAGGGGCCTGAGATTGTGACTTGATGAAGCGGACACCCCACTGAGGCTTTGGTTGCACAGATAACGCGTGTCCACAGCGGGGTCCACCGGCACTGCGGCAGGTTCATAACAGGAAGTCCCGCTACCGAGTGCACCGTCTGCCTTGTGTAGATCCGGTGGTCCGGTGTGGAGCGTGTGGGGCGCGTGAGGCTTTTCCTAATTGAGGCGCTATCAGTCGGACTGGGCACTGCGTGCTGTAGAAGTGGGGGGAGCACTCTGCAAGGAAGAGGACGGAATACCGGCTACCACTAAGGTCACTGTCTCTCCAATAAGTAGTGAGGCGGCGAAAGGACAAACCACAAGGCGGAGGGAGGCTGAGAGGAGGGGACCCCGCTAACTCTGAGTGCACGAATAGACCTTGAACCTCGGAGCCCTGCCCCGGACGCGGTTTCCTACATCACTTCGCCGAGATCCAGGGGGGGACGTAGCCGTTTCCTACAGGCCTCAGGACATGACGGGCAAGACTAATAGGAGTGGCTCCACACAGGCCAGGCTAGAAAAGTTCACCTACAACCAGCATGCGCAAGCTCAGCCCAATGGGCGAAACTCCACCGGGGCTTCCCAAGAACCGGAAGGGGCCAAGAAGGTGACGTTGGAAGACATCATGAGAACCCTGTCGGATGTCAAAACCACGGTAGGATCCATCTCATCCGAAGTCACACTACTGCGTGCAGACTTTCAAAAGATGACAGAAAGAGTATCCCAGGTAGAGGTGGTGACGAAGTCACTGGTGGAGGACACGTCTGAACTCCAAACGGCCATGGAGCGGATGGAGAAGTTCACCAAGCTTCTGCAGGACAAACTGGACAACAAGGAAGGACGCTCGCGAAGAAACAACGTGCGAATCCTTGGCCTACCAGAGACGGAGGGCAAGGGAGCCATGGACCTCTACATTGAGGACCTCATCAAAAACAAATTGCAACCGAAAGGACTGTCCCACTTCTTCTCTGTGGAAAGGGCGCACAGAGTCCCAGGCGGAATGCCCAAAACTGGTGCTGCTCCGAGGCCAGTGCTGGCGAGGCTCTTTAATTTCAGAGACAGGGACGCCATCCTGCAGGCGGCGAGAGTCTCCCCCCCCCGTCAAGATCCATAACGCAACCCTGGCCTTCTTCCGGGACTACACGGCGGAGGTAGCCAGACGCCGCAAATCATTCGCGGAGGTTAAGAAAGCGCTGAGAGACAGAGAACTTCCATATTCCATGTTGTTTCCAGCCAAACTGAGGGTGGTCGCCGACGGAAAGACTTGGTTTTTCGATAATCCAGAAGTGGCCCGGGACTGGCTCGATGGATGGCGCAGGAGTGGACAACCACGTCGTGCAAACAGAGAGCGGCCCGATCAACGGAACGACAGACAGCTGAATACACAGGTCGACCATTCAACGCGTCGGAACTGCACAGACGGCACTGATCTTGAGGCGTCACAGGATCTCTTCGATTCGGGGCAGCCGGCCCCGGTCTAATGTCTCCCTGAAGCGGAACAAGACAAGATGAGTCACAATGGACCTGGGTCCCGAAGCTGCTGAGTAAGGTGGGCACAGTCAGTGCCTGTATGGAACTCACCAACCCCACGAGAAAGTAAGATAGTTGGGGAAGAACTAAAGCACTCTGCGAAGTTGGGGTCACGGGCGGGGGTTTGTCCGTGGTGCAGGGGAGCAGGGAGGGGGGTAAGAGTTAAAGTTATGTTATTCTTGTTTTTGTTGCTAGCCATCACTCACATCGCGCACTACACTATCTCCTGCCAAGTTGGGGATTTGCTAAAGAGAGGCTCTCCCGCCTAGGGAGAGGACGCCCCTGTGCACAACTGAGGGTGGACCAAGTGGGTCTGATTCATTAAATCCAATATTTCAAAAAATGGTATTCATGACGAAGATGTTTTCATCTTTCCAAGTTTATTAGAATATATTTTTCAGATGCGATCATGTGTATGATACGAATCAAATTTGGTAATCCAAAGCGACATGCATGATTCAAGGTGTGTTCATTATCACACAACCCAATGCATTTCGGGCGGAGCCCATCGTCAGGGGGTTACTCTACAACAAAAAACAGAGTGGCTAGCTATAATCATACTGTAAAAAACAATGGCGGTCAACAACATAAAGAAAAACGCGGTGCATGCAACGTGGTATGTACAATGACACTGTAATCATGCTGGGAGAAACCGGTAGGGGTGTCAGTGTTCCAATCAGTAAGACAAAATGCCTAAAGGTGGTGAACAAAGTAAATAACCAAACTCAGTGCCTAGAACAGTAAAAGCCTTCCCCAAGTAGCGGTCATGTTACAAAAACAGAGTTACACCGTGTCTGAAACCAAACGGGTTGCCCCGCGTGCGTGAAAATCTAAAAAATCATAACCAGAATAGAGCGTCAAAGCGAGCGTCCCAAAGCAGGGTACTTACTCATGTGATAATTACGAGCGGACTCGGCAGAGTTCCGTGAGGTTGACAGAGCGGCGTGCAAAGATGGGAGATCAAGTAGAATGTGCTAGACAGTGAAAGAGGACTAGGAAGGCTAAACGGCCCGAGGGGTCAGGGTGAGTGGATAACGTGAGCGCCATGATGTAAAGGACAGTGTCACAGGCGGAAAACATGGAAAAGTAATTACAATAGAGATCTTGTTCGAGTATGCAAGCATAAAAACAAAAACATAAGGTTATAAATAGCACAAAAATTCAATACGGTCATTGAGCCCCAAGGGCGCCATCGTGGACAAATAACGAATCCAGAAATTCTCCCTTTTGAGTAGAAAGTTCTTGTTGTTCAAGGTGATGGGTACTTGTTCAAGTATCTGATATTTTAGTTGGGCCACTGAATGTCTGTTTTCCAAAAAGTGGGTAGCTACCGTGGATTTTAAATTCCCAGTGCGAATGTTGCTCTTATGTTCTAAGATCCTGATGCGGATCTTGCGTTCAGTATGTCCCACATAGCATTTGCCGCAAGGGCATTTCAATACATATATGACATTCTTGCTGTTGCATGTGGCGTTGACTCTTAATTTTATGGGGTTGCCTTTCATGGGATGGTTGATCAGGTTCCCTGGGATACAGTTGTTGCAATTGCTGCAATTGTGACATGGTTTAAGACCGGTATATGAAACGTTAGACTTTGGTCCACTGGTGTTATTCAAAACCTCTTTGAGGTTCTTGCCCCTAGTAAATGCAAAGATGGGGGTTTCTGTGAATAAGCCTTTGAAATCTGCTTCCATAGTCAAGATGGGCCAATGTTTTCGGATGATTTTTTGAAATTGTGCAGATGCTTTAGAGTACTTGGAGACGACCACTAAACGGTCGGAGGGTGTCTTCTGTTTAGGAAGGAGCAACGAGGCTCTGGTGCATTTGTCACTTCTTTCCATAGCCAGGTCTAGTATCGGGGTGGGATATCCACGCGCTCTCAATCCTTCCAAGACTGTTTGGATTTGGACTTTGCTTTCATCGGGTTTAGACACAATTCTTTTGACCCGCAAAATCTGGGCATACGGTAGGTTGTTTTTTAATCCCATGCGGTGGAAGCTCTGATAGTGAAGGGTCGAGTTTCTGTCCGTCGGTTTTCTGAAGATGGAGGTGGACCAATCACCCGGTTCTCTTGATATTTTCACGTCCGAATAATGGACGCAGGATGTGCTGTAATCCCATGTGAATTGTATCCGTTGTGTGACCTGATTCCAGGTATTAAGAAAGGTGACAAGGGTTTCAGCGGTGCCTTCCCATAAGAGAAAAATGTCATCAATATATCGGAGATATAGCCGGCCGTTTTCTCGCCAATTAGTTGTGCTTAGAATGTGGGTTTCTTCAAATATTCGCATGAAAATATTGGCGTAGCAAGGAGCCGCCAAATTTCCCATGGCCGTGCCGTTGAGCTGTAAGTACCATTTGTCAAAGATCGTAAAATAGCTATGGTATAATGTGAATAGAGTGAGTTCCATCAAGAATATTTGTAGGTCATGGTCAATGTTCGATTGGGCCAATGTTTTTTCGATGGCTTCTATCCCTCCGTCATGAGGGATTGAAGTGTATAGGGAACTAACGTCCACAGTACACATGATGAAGTTGGAGTCTTTGAGATGATTCATAGCTGGTTCCAATTTGAGTAAAAAATCGGTGGTGTCTTTTACGAAAGAATCTGATGTTGAAACAAATGGTTGGAAATATTTGTCCAAAAATTTCCCTATGTTCTCATGGATGCTTGTTCTTGTCGACACGATAGGTCGAAAGGGAGGATTAGTAGGGTGTTTATGAAGTTTTGGCAACATGTACAGTATCGGTGGTTTAGGATTGATGGGTGTGAGGTACCGCTTCGTTCTCTCATTGATGGTCCCATTGTCGAAAGCTTTATTGATGATGGTAATCAAATCATTGGTGTATTCCCGGGTGGGATCCCCCGGGAGTATACCGTAGGTTTCGGTGTCTCCAATGTGTTCAGTGACCTTTTGTTCATAAAAGGAGGTGTCCATGATCACCAGGGCACCTCCTTTGTCGGCATTGTGACAAATGATGTTGGGATTGTCAGCGATTTTTTGCAAGATGTTTCTCTCCTTGCGGGTGAGGTTACCACGTGTAGCTGGTTGTAAAAAAGGAAGGTTCAATATGTCTTGCTTAACCAAGTTCTCGAAGGCATCAATGATTTTGTGGCTTTGCGGGGCCATAAAGGTGCTGTGGGGTCGTAGGCCTCTGAGCATGTCTTCCTCCCGGATGGTATTGGGACAGATGTTTTGAAAATAATGTTTCAAACGGATGTTGCGGATTAATTTGAATGTGCTCACTTCGAGTTCCAATGTATTGGTGCCTGTGGTGGGGACGAATGATTGACCTTTCTGTAGTGTGTTAATTTCTTCTTTTGACATGGTTATAGAAGAGATATTGATGACCAGATTCTCGTCGGTGGTCAGCGTCTTCCTTTCACTTTCTTGTTTTTTGGAGGTGGAGTTTTTTCTCGTTCCTCGGCGGGTTTTGCCCCTCCGGGATCTTTTTGTTGGTTGGTACCTGACTCTAAAAAAGGAACCGCAGGTTCATTGGAGGTGCTTGGAGTCTGCGCATCGGTGTCTGATCTTGCCGTTGTGGGTCTTGTTCTTTGATCATCTTCAGAGGAGGAGGTTTCGTTAGCGGAATAAGGGTTGTAAGGTTTGTTGGTACGGCGGCGGGCATACACCTCAGCCCAGGTGTATACCTCGCCGAGTTTATAATCGATGGTGTCTCGCTTAAACTTTCTCAATTTTCTCTCCTGGGTTTCCCGTACATGTTTATCTAATTGTGTATTTACGTCCTCTAGCATTTTCTTGAGGTCTTCTTCGGTCAGGGCATCGTCTAGTTCCTTCCTCACGCAGGTAATTTCTTGGGTGAGTTCTTCTAAGGTTTTTGCCAATTCTTCCACGATCAATAAAATCAGATCGAGGGAACATTTGTTCAGAATAGAGTACCACCGTTCTACAAACTTGGTGTTGTTCTTGGTGTTGTTCTTGCATAGGAGTGGTTTTAAAGGGACCCGTAGGCCACGAGGGATCCGTTGGACACGATGGTACCGGATGAGGGTACTCGCGTGCAGTTTTTGGTTTGATTGTTTTTTGAGTAAGTAGAGTAACTGGCGGAGATTGCTCTCTACACTGCGGGTATTGCCCGTGGAGATGATGTCGTCCTGTATCATGCCGTAAATCTTATCAGCGTCATCTGAAGTGTAAGCGAAAGTGCTGGCTTTTTGGTCGGTCATGCCAGAGACCGATTCAAAGTTCATCTTGAGAGCGTGCCGAGGTCCGTGGACAGACGAGGAGAAATGTACTAATGAAAGGGATCTCGCACAGCTGATCTGATCCAAATAGTAGTCTTTTTTAAGGGATTGTAGTGTGCAGTCGGGGAAACACTGTCTGGCCAAGCAGTGTTAAACAGTGAAGTACTAAAGAGAGGCTCTCCCGCCTAGGGAGAGGACGCCCCTGTGCACAACTGAGGGTGGACCAAGTGGGTCTGATTCATTAAATCCAATATTTTCAAAAGTTGGGGATTTGGTCATCACACCGTACATCACTTATGTTGGACACACAGTCACGTTACAGGCCGTCCATACCTGGCGCTCCGGAACGTCTCACTTCCTGCAGGTAACACCATGCTGCTGCACATTAGTACCACTGGGCTTGCCTATACATGGCACAACCTACACAAGTTGCGCGCACTGAGGGCGCCCCTGCGATGACACTGGTGCCACCGCTAAAACTGCTTACGTGGAATGTCAGGGGACTGGGGGATAAAATCAAAAGAGGTTTGGTATTGCAGACCATCAAACGCCAGGGGCCTGAGCTGGTACTGCTTCAAGAAACGCACCTGGTAGGGAATGCTTGCAAGGCACTTGATAGGCGCGGGTATACCATGGCAGTACATGCTGAGTTCACCACGGGCTCCAGAGGCACTGGGATACTCCTAAAAAAAAACTCAACATTTATGGTTAATAGTCACAAGACGGACGATCAGGGGCGTTTTGCTGCGCTCTCCGGACAGTGGGAAGGGAAAACCCTTAATGTGGTGTCCGTATACATCCCCCCAGCACTACACTCTACAGCACTACCAGCGCTTGGGCAATTTCTCATTGGACTCCCGGAGGGTGATATATTTATTGGCGGAGACTTCAACGCCATAGCAGACCCCTTACTAGACACCTTTCCCATCCGGGAACGCCCGAGGGGAGCAGCCACGCTTCCTGGCTTCCTAAGCGCGCTAGGTCTCACAGATGTATGGCGACAGTTGAACCCTGCGGCAACTCAATATACGCATTACTCATCCACACATAACAGCCTCTCACGTATCGATTACTTCTTCTTTCTGGGGGTGGGACTGGGGTCCATAGACAAGCTAGAAATTCTACCCAGGGGCATCTCAGACCACTCCCCAATATCCCTCCATCTTACTACCAGCGAAAAGAAACGCGCCAGAACGTATCCGATCTACCCCAATTATTTACTGGTCCCTGGAATCAGGAAAAAACTTAAATTGGCCACAAAACACTACTTTAGCGAGAATGCGGGAACAGTCTCCTCACCCACGGTGCTCTGGGAGGCATACAAAACGGTTCTGCGCGGCGCAGCCATAGCGGCAATCACTGGCCATAAGAGGGACTCAAATGCTGAACTTGCTAACTTGGACTTGGCACTCCATGCAGCGAACATTGCCCACATGTCGGACCCCACCCCTGACAACACACACACGTTACACCTACGACAGGAGCAACACCGGGCGCACCTCAAGACGATCGTTCAGGGTCATTTGGCAAACACCGCACACCGTATCTATGACGTAGGAGATAAGGCCGGGAGGATGCTGGCCTGGTTGGACAAAAGGGGCGGCTCTAACAGAGGGATACAAAGACTATATGATAGTGAGGGCCGGCTGCAGACACACCCGGACCACATAGTTCGCACCCTAGCAGGCTACTTTCAAGAAATATACACCCCGGTTCGGTCTGTCACGGAACAGGAGGCATTGGCCTCGCTTGGGCACATCGATATCCCTGAGCTTCCACATACTGCACAACAAGAACTAGACACGGACTTGACGAGGGATGAGATCCAGTTGGCGATACAGGCATTACAGTCCGGCAAAGCGCTGGGGCCCAACGGGATCCCTGTGGAGTGGTATAAAGCGAATGCCTCGGCATTGGCCGGCCCACTGCTAGATATGTACACTGACAGCGTAGAGAAAGCGTTGCTCCCAATCGATCAGCGCACGGCCACGATAGTAGCCATCCCGAAACCAGACAAACCACCTACTGCATGCACCTCTTATCGGCCCATTTCCTTACTGAACGCTGAAGCGAAGATTTTGGCGAAGCTCCTGGCCAGTCGTCTAACCCAGCACCTGAGTACTCTGATACACCCCGATCAATCGGGCTTTATGCCACACAGGAGTACGGCTCTGAACCTGCGGAGGGTGCATGGGGTGCTGGCGCGGGCACATCGACTCTCGGACCCAGCTGTGATTCTATCGCTGGACGCCAAAATGGCGTTCGATATGGTAGAATGGGAATACTTATTTGCGGTCATGACCCGCATGGGCTTCGGCCCCAAATATCTTGCATGGGTGCGGTTGCTCTACGCGTCGCCGGTCGCACAGGTGGCTGCGAATGGTCACATTTCGCCTCCATTCCCACTGGGGCGTGGAACTAGGCAGGGGTGCCCACTGTCACCCCTTCTCTTTGCATTGGTGCTGGAGCCGTTGGCGATTCTGCTTAGAGCAACGCCACTGTTCCGAGGCATCACCTGGGAGAGCGGCTGGGAGGACAAAGTCTCCTTATATGCGGACGATATGCTAATATACATGGTCAATCCAACCGAGGGAGTTCCAGCCCTACTGGCGCTGTGCGATGAGCACGGCCGAGCGTCAGGGTATACCCTGAATTGGTCCAAATCCATCATATACGTGCTTAAGGGCCCGAACCCACTTCTACATGACGAATGCCCCCTAACAGTAACAACCACCTCCTTTAAATATTTGGGAATTTTCATCACCACTAATGCCGCGGACTTTTATACCAAAAACCTACAGCCACCTCTTGCGCGCTTACGTGCGGACGTTAAATACTGGGCTACTCTACCGCTGACCCTCCTTGGGCGAGCGGCACTGTATAAAATGATGGCTCTCCCGAGGTTTCTATATGTGCTGGAAAACTCTCCATATATAGTGCACCAGCGGTATTTTAAGCAGGTTGCTGCACTGATCTCCAGATTGCTGTGGAGCAATGGCCCAGCAAGGATAGCGCAGGAAAAACTGGTGAAAGGCTGGTACGAGGGAGGGATTGCGTTACCCAATCTCCAATTATATTATTGGGCATCCCAACTTAAAATAATTAATCACTGGATACACACCCCACGGGGGGACCCCGCATTCAAGGCTGACTGGGCACAACTGGGAACAGACGGCATGCTTGCAGTGTTATATAATCCGTCGCGTGTGAGGAACCTACTCGGCCCAACATTTCATACAGCGACACTATGGCACACAGCACACTCCCGTTTGGGCTGGAAGGGGAAGATAAGCAAGATGACGCCACTGTGGGACACTGGAGCGCTGGGTAACTTACGGTCCTGTAAGGGTTTCGCGCAATGGGACCACATCGGGATCTCAGTGGTTGGGGACCTCTGGGACAAGGGCGCGGTGATTGCGTTTCCGCAACTCCAACAACAATATGGCATGGGCTCCAATGAGGCATTCCGATATGGGCAAATCAGACACGCTCTAATGCAGGCAATTCCACCCGAAACCACGCTCCCTGAATCGTCACCCCTAGAAGACAGGTTGCTGACAGAGTTTATGGAGCAAAAAGCGACCTCTCTCACTTATAAAAAACTGATTAACAACCTGCCAGAGCCCACTCGGAAGCTTAGGGAGAGATGGGTTGAGGAATTAGGTGAGATGGAGGACACAGAGTGGGACGAAGCCCTTGCATCACCACGAGAGGTAGGCATATCGGCACGGTTCCGTTTAGTGCAACTCAAGATCTTACATCGCACCTACTACACCAGAACACTTCTCCACAAAATACAAAGGGCACCACACCCTTACTGCCTCAGGGGATGCGGGGAAGAAGGTACTCTGTTTCACACACTGTGGGAATGCCCTCAAATCCAGGAAGTGTGGAGACAGATCATGCGCACAGTCTCTCAGGCCATTGAAGTGTCGGTCCTACCTGAACCCCGTAAATGCCTGTTGAACATCTGGGACCCTACTGACCTGAACAGGTATGGACGGCTGTGGGTTACTCTGGCTGTGACTGTGGCGAAACGTGATATCGCACAAAAGTGGGGGGCCCCGGAACTGCCTACGGTGGCTGGCTGGATCAGATATATGGACCTCCTAATGGTGAAGGAGAGGGCAGTTTACGTGCTACGGGCTTGCCCCCGTAAATGGAATAAGGTTTGGTCACCGTGGAACAAATATAGGGGAGAGCCGTGTGCACCCTTGCCGGAAGGTGAGGATTCGGAGTCCGAGGAGGACGATGACTAATCAGTATGGAGGCTTACACTGTACAGTGGGATGTGCGGGGAGGGGCCGGGTTGCAATTATACCTGGGATACAGTGAAGAATATGTGACGAAGCCTACCGTTGACTGTGAGAATATGTGCTTCATTGTCGAGTGATGACTTTAGTTGGGTTTGATAGTTTTTTGATGTTTACTACACAGTGAAATTGTTAGGGACGGGTACATGTGCCTATTGATACTCTGCCTCTCCGTTACCATCAAGGCATGGAACTGGTTACGTTCTATGTAGTAATTGATTCTGACAACCTCATGTCATGCTCAAGGTACCAAAAGTTGTATGTTGTAATACGGTCTATCTTATCGTTTATTCCTCAATGTGTACAGATTGAAACTCGAACGTGAAATGCCTATGTTATTGAAAATATGTATCCTGTATTCCTGACAATAAAGTTTAAAAAAAAAAAAAATTACTCAAAAAAAAAAAAAAAAAAAAAAAGGTGTGCACTGTCTCGTCTCTTTCCTGTGTTGTTCTATCTATCTTGGTCCAATCAGTTTCCTTTGCTGGCACTTTTAGTTTCAAATGCTGAATTACTTGTTCATATTTTTTCATCACTTCTTTCGATGGTTCCCCTGTGTTGCCATCTCTCGGGTATTCTTCACTAGGCCAAGCTATGGCTATTTTACACTCGGTCCACAGATCTACCGGGACCACAATGTCGAAAAACCCATCCAGGTCTTTCCACAGGCATTTTTGCACCTTTACGAACCTTTCCACCTGCCTGTACCAGTCAACTGGCTTTTCGCGCAATTTCGGGAAATCGTTAGTAAAGGACACAATATCCTGTCTGGACCATGGAACGTGCACATACTTCCCACCTGGTACTTCGCGCATAGGGCATAACTGTTCTGGTTTTTCAGCTTCTTTTAGCAAAAATTCGGGAGTTGCCTGCCTAGACCTGGCCTCATCCTTTTTCTTGGCCCATCTGGCTTTCCACCTTTCCACATCTCCCCATTTCTCCAGTACTGTCAATAGTTCTTTGACCTGCGCTTTCTTCCCCGACATATTCAAGTTTTCCAAATCTTTGTCTGAGAAATCTGCCCTGTATGGTTTTCGCAGCGGTTTCGATCTTGAAATATCTATTCCCATGCTAGCAGCCGTGTCTGTCAGTTTTTCATGAAGTACTCTGGTACTTCGGGTGAGACTCTTGCAGATAAACAGCATTTCGTCTTCAGAGTAGGTATTTAATCTGTCTAATCCTACGTTTCCTGCCATTAATTCCTCTATTTCTATTCTCAGCTTGTAGAGATCTAAAGGCTTCGTAGGAGACGCTTGTTTTTCAAATTCTCGACTCCATCTTTCGATTTCTTCAGGAGTCACCATCGTGACACTCTTAGTACCTGAGGTCGATTCCATCTGGATTTCCCTCGCATTAAAGGTATTCTGTCCTTTCTGTATCCTTTTCCCTGTATTTCTAACGGGCAGATCTAGTAGCGAGACCTCCGACTCGCACTCACTAGTCTGGTCATCTACAATTAAGGGCTCTGGTCTGGGCGGTGCAAAGACAGGAGTAATTACGGGAGGTTTCGGACTTCCTTGACGGTCCCCGTACAACGGAACCACCGGTCCGATCGTTACTGGGATCGTTAAGGCTTCAGGACTTGCATTTAGCTGTGACATTTTCCGTATTATCTCAGCTCTCTGATTTCCTAGCGCTTCTCGCTCTCTCTCTTCTAATAACCTGTCCGAAGTGTTTCCATATAACACCTGTGGGGTTAGAATGGGAGCATAACTCGGGGCAGTGGGATGTGTCTCACTTGGTCCTCCGCCATAATTAGGTTTCTGAAACAGACTTCCTGTGCCTAGAATTCTCGGATCTTCCTCACTCTGGGGTTGTAATAACGGCATTCCTGAACCCACGGACCTCACCTCTCCTCCATATGGGGGACGAGGGAAAAAATCTCCTTCACGTGAATATCTTGTTTCCCCATCCACGGGTCTCCTGGGGTAAATACTTCTGGTTTCTATGGGTCCCAGATTCTCAGTATAAGGAGGAACTAGATAATCCCCTCCTACACTTGCGGACCTGACCTCCTCTCTTTGTAGGGGTCTCCGGGGAATATCTGCTGCACTCGAAGGTCGGTGTCCCTCATTATAAGGAGGCGGACTTCTCATGCACATGTCATCTAACAATTCGTCATCTGACTCTCCCAGGGGCCCCCAATGTTTAGTCTTTTCTGTTCTTTTTCCCCCCCCAGGAGGATCTTCTGCTGGCATCATGGGAAACAGTCCCTCAACAATCATGCTCTGTCTCCATTGTTTCATCTTTTTATCTCGGGATTCTTGTCTCAGTTTTGGGTAATACTTTGTCAGCCCTTTGTCCATTCGGGGCTTCTCTCTTTGGAAAGCCTCAATCTACCATTCCTCTAATGCCTCATACTGCGTTAGTCTCGGTCTGGGATGTAATTCATTCATTCGGGTTCTTAAGTTGAACAAGATCCTACCATTAAAGGTACCTTCTAACGGAAAGGCCATTATTCCGTCATCTTGTGTGTATTTTACCCAGTTTTCTAACCATACACACGTATTGTACCCTCTGTCAAACATCATGAAAGAGGCGGGAGTATTTGGTGGTGGAATAACAATGCCCTCTCAAGTTTTAATCGGCTTGTCCTTTTTGAAGTAATTCTTTACCTTATTTACAAGGGACATTTTTCGCTTATTTCCGTACATAATATCGTATCTATTAGCTTTCCACTGATCCCTTTCAAATCCTTGGTTTCTGGGATCGGGTCTAGTCTCTGGAGAATACGAGTGCCACATACGATTTATACGCTTAACTTTGTTTACAAATTACCTCCAATCAGAATGCGTCTTGCAATTCCGTGCGACCAATGGGTGCACGCGTTAAAATATTTTCGGCCAATGGGTGCGCGGCTTTTTCGCGAGACAGTTCTCACGCTTCGGCGCTCACCCCTCCTTCACAATTCCAGCCCCGCTACCCGCCCGCTGTATCTACCAATCCCAGCGCGGCACGGAGTGACGTCAGAGACGCTTCGCGACTGACTCCCTCCCTTCACAAGGTAACGGAAACTTTCTTTCTTTCTAAAGTGCTAGTGCTTGGTTATTTTACAACGAATACACATTCGCCACAGTGCTCAAGTGTCTAGACAGGAAAGATTTATTTTACTGCAAGTAAACTACTTCCATTTACTTTTCACACGCTGCGGGTAGATCTCTTCCGCCTACCCTTCTCTCTAGCATCAGTGAACCTGTTACTTCCCTAGACCCATCCACTCCTTTCCGGGATATATCCGAGTCTAAGGTTTCCCAGCAGACCCCTTTGCTTTCACTCAAGCTCCGATGAACCTGCTACTCTTCCGATGTGACCCTGGCTAGGTTACGCCACTTTTGGAATTTTGCCAATGAACCTCGTTACTAACATTTATTCACACATGTATTCAGAAAAAAACCCTAGTTAGTGCTTCTGGTTTTCTACTTAACCTGCACCTAACTTTCCTTGAGCCTGCGACCTCAAGGCAATGGATTCTATTCACCACTTGCCTATTCAATTCCCCGGGGAGTTCTGACAACACTTAACGATACGTTTTACATACGCATGGATTAATACATATAACAATATAAGAACAAGAATAACAATTTTAAAACAATTCATAAATTTCAAAAACAGCTCATTCTCAAGAGAGTGATCAGGTCCCTCGAAATGGCCGCTCTTATAGCAGCATCAATATACTAGCAGCTACCGACTTGACTTAGCTTAACTAGTCCTACCTAACCTTTAACTATTCCCTAACCATCCTCTGCTTACCAGAAAATACTGATAGAGCGCGTGGGTCACCCGACCAATAATTTCGCCACTTCTGGCTTCGGGCCCATATATTTCAAATCACCATATACATTGATCTGATGACCTCACGCTCTGCTATCAGATATTTGTGAGTTCCCTTCGTTATTCCTCAGCGTACCCGACTTACCATCCACCGACACGGGTACCTATGACCACAATGGATCAGGGAGCTAGCTGTAAAAGGAAAGGCAGCAAAATACAAACCCAACAAAGTAATATTCAATACCTTTTGTAAAATGACCACGGACAACTGGAAGTTTTAAAGTCTTTATCTAATTTAGTGAAATTCAGAAATCATCAAATTCACAGTAATTAAGCAATCGATAATCAGAATAACAGAAAGTACATAGCGGAATAGCAAATAAGTCAGAGCAACCATTTATAGATTAATGGAATCAGGACACACTTAAATGAAGGATCAGGAATTAGAACGTTTAAGATGAATCACTAAAGATGGGATAGGCTTTGATTAGGACTAGTATTCTAGAATTATTTCAAGGGAATAAGACAGGAGTTCGGGACATTTATATAGCTATAGGAGAATCTATGAAGAGAGACACTCTATGCTTTACGGCAAAAGTGCTTTAGACAATTTAAGTAGGGAGGTTCTAGACCATATCAGGAAATGACAAACTGCAATGCAAAATATAATTTCTAACAGATAGGATAACATAGGAACACGTTATGGAACAAATCCAAATGACCTTATGATTAAATGGTTGCAGACAAAGCATGGAAAATTAACATATGCAAAGGTATGTCTTTATTAAAGCAAAAGACAGAAAATTATAGGAAGGTGCAGTTTCAGGAGATTCTGAGTAATATTTACCTAGACTGGTGTGAAAACCAAACCCTGGCCACGGGTCAGTTAAGGACAGGAAACCCTCAAGGAAGGATACCCATCAGTGGACAGCAGGTGCAGAATGGACACCCAGGACAGGACAGGAAACCCTCAGATTAGGAATCAGGACAGGACCTCCCGGACAGGACCCTCAGGACAGGACCAGCACCCACAGTTCGGACGCAACGCCTGCGCTCCACCCTCTCTGCAGCTATCGATCAGGACCCCGATTGGGTCAGCGAATTCCCCCGCAAAGTGCTTCGCCAGCACTTAAGGTTTCAGTAAAACCTTCAGAGTCTATGGTCAAATTTCGGACAGAGAGCTCCACAGCTCCTCTGTATCAAGTCACCTATTGAGTGCGTTGGGTCAGTGACAGGTCAGCTAAACCAGACAAGTCGGACAATTTCCCTAGGTGAACCCAGGGTAGATATACTGTTTTGGGACGGTGTACCACCCCCCAATGTTGCAAAGTGTCAGAATCCCTCAATTTGGATTGGTCCTAAGGTAGGCTTTGGGTAACACACCAATCAGAATAGACTATTTGGAGGCCTAATTTACATCTCTGGGTACCGCCTAGCAAGATTGGGGTTCCCATGAGAAACTGCACGGCAAACAGTAGCGCAACACACATTGTATCATATAAGGAGCAACTTTCTCCGTTCTCGTAGGGCAGAGGTGGCTTTCCCATGAGCATCTTGACTGTGGCTGCCAGCTGGCTGAGTTCCACTGTCCACTGTTGCCACCTTTCAGTGCTCCACGAGTATGCGCAGAAGGGACCTTCAATATGGCTCCCAACCGGTTCGGGCCCCCATTCCCCGCAGTACATGAAAAGTAAGCGAGAACAAATTAATACATAGAAATAAATGTATGAAAACACATCATTGGTTCTGTACTTCAAATGTATCCTTATAAAAATATACTATGCAGTTTAAATGTTAGCAACATATACACTGTCACAAGAGCAACTGCACGAACAGCACCACGTTATTACCAAAGCTGTGTATTACGCATGCGCACCCTTTCCCACCAAAACTTATAACTACGTCAGGTCACGTGAGTGTGACTGACGCATGCGCAGAAGCAATTTTCCAAGCGGCGGCCATGTTTTAGGGACATTTTTTAGTTGTATTAGAAAACACATAAGCAAGTTTCCTCTACCTCGTTTGAATATAAAAATAAAAGATTAGTAAGACGTACAAATTCTATTAATTGATTACACACAGGCGAGGTTCTTGACTCGAGCAAGTCGCAATGCGAAGCTTGCTCTATCATAATGATGAAGAAGTTATGAGTCTGAGAGTTATAGATGGGAAACAACCTTTACAACGCAACTTTTACAATGCACTACCATTACAACGAAACTTTTACAACACAACATCCATTACAATGCATGCATTTACAACGCAACCATTACAACGCATGACACTACAACGCACACCAGTACAACGCATGTCATTACAACTTTTACCCCTACACTATCCAATACTTACCAAATATGCAATGTAATGTAATGCGTTGTAATGGTATGCTTTGTAAAGGTAGTATGCGTTGTAATGGAATGCGTTGTAAATGTAGTTTTTACATTTTCGTTGTCATGGCATGCGTTGTAATGGAATGCGTTGTAATGGATGTTGTGTTGTAAAAAATGCGCTGTAAAGGTATGGGTTGTAAAAGTGTGCGTTGTAACGTCGTACATCCGTTATAGATGGTTGCTTGTCAGATGCTGAGAAAAACTCTTAGGCTGAAGTAAGTGTTAATGGCTGCCGGAGCTGAAGAGCATGCCAATAGACAAGTTGCCAACATGTTGATTCAAGGTACCCAGAATGAATCAGTCATGAGTGTGAAAAGAAAGCCTAAGCAAACAGCTAAAGGACACAAGGTGATGTCTGCCTCTAGAAAGTTGTGTTTAGATGTGGATTGTCATTTCCACATAGAGGTAAATGCCTCGCTCTTGGACAGGTCTGTAAAGGCTGTGAGAAGTAGAATAATTTTGTAACATTTTGCAAACCCAAAGAGAAATGCAAGTGTATCACCATGCAAAAATAAAATGACCGCTGAAATGTTCCATAAGCAATGTTCGATGCACACCCACAAGGCCATGCTGGACATCAGTTAAGACAAATCGACACAGAATGAAGTGATTGTCATCCAAAATATCAAACTGTTCTTCTGCATCAGTGTCAAGTGAGAGTGAGGAAAATGATTCTGCCATGTTGATGTTTACCTCCGAGAAGCCTGCTCATGTTGGTCTGGCCTCATGTTAAGAAAAATATCAGTCAAAGAAGGTCAGTTAACTTCATTATTTCAAGGTTTGGTAAAACTTAAGACTGTGAAAGTAAAATTGCATATTAGTGAGGACGTCAGTCCTGTTGCTCAAAGACAAATTGCTTTTCAATTGCTAGAAGCTGTTGAGAAAGAGCTTGAATCGTTACTTAAGCATGATATTATTGAGTGTTCTACTGGTCCAAAACCCCAGGTTTCTCTGATAGTAGTAGTGACCGAAATGGAGAGGCTAACAAGGCAAATGAAAGAGAACGACATTCCAGGTCCACACATTGCTGACATTATTAAGCAATTAAATGGTGCAAAGGTGTTCGCTCGCCTTGATTTAAATAATGGTTGAAGAAGATTGTAGGTACATTACAAGTATTTCTACACATATTGATCTGTTTCAATACAAGACTGGATTTTTGGTATGCCATCTCCTGCAGAACTATTGCAAGAAGCCATTTGACGTGTCGTACAGCTGTCATGAATACATTCAATTACAGCAATGACATTTTGGTTTTCGGAGCTATGCAAAAAAGAACACAATAAAGCATGTTGTTTTTTGCTGAAGGAGGTTTGACTTTGGATGTAGACAAGTGTGAATTCCATAAGACTTTTGGCCATATGTAGGTAGCTTAATACCGGTCGTTAACGGCTGGAAATTGGTACATTTCCCATTACCGACCGGTATTTAGCTTTTTCTAATGTAGCTGGCTGGATTTAAGGATTTAGTAATTTACCGATTCTGTAATGTAAGGAATCGGTAAATTACCGAATCCTTAAAATACAGACTCAGTAAATTACCAAATCCTTAAATCCTATGTATGGAGCACTGAAGTGAGTGCATTTTTGATTTAAGGATTCGTTATTTACCACCAACTACAAGTTGGTGGTAAATATCGAATACCTTTAACACAGTTCACTTCATTATTTCAAGGTTTGGTCAAACTTAAGACTATGAAAGTAAAATTGCATATTAATGAGGACGTCAGTCCTGTTGCTCAAAGACAAATTGCTTTTCAATTGCAAGAAGCAGTTGAGAAAGAGCTTGAATCGTTACTTAAGCATGATATTATTGAGCGTTCTACTGGTCCAAAACCCCAGGTTTCCCTGATAGTAGTAGTGACCGAAATGGAGAGGCTAACAAGGCAAATGAAAGAGAATGACATTCCTGGTCCACACATTGCTGACATTATTAAGCAATTAAATGTTGCAAAGGTGTTCGCTCGCCTTGATTTAAATAATGGTTGAAGAAGATTGTAGGTACATTACAAGCATTTCTACACATATTGATCTGTTTCAATACAAGACTGGATTTTTGATATGCCATCTCCTGCAGAACTATTTCAAGAAGCCATTTGACGTGTCGTACAGCTGACATGAATACATTCAATTACAGCAATGACATTTTGGTTTTTGGAGCTATGCAAAAAAGAACACAATAAAGCACGTTGTTTTTTGCTGAAGGAGGTTTGACTTTGGATGTAGACAAGTGTGAATTCCATAAGACTTTTGGCCATATGTAGGTAGCTTAATATCAGTCGTTAACGGACGGAAATCGGTACATTTCCCATTACCAACCGGTATTTAGCTTTTTCTAATGTAGGTGGCTGGATTTAAGGATTTAGTAATTTACCGATTCTGTAATGTAAGGAATCGGTAAATTACCGAATCCTTAAAATACAGACTCAGTAAATTACCGAATCCTTAAATCCTATGTAGGGAGCACTGAAGTGAGTGCATTTTTGATTTAAGGATTCGTTATTTACCACCAACTACAAGTTGGTGGTAAATATCGAATACCTTTAAAAAAGGCAATGTTGCGCTTTTTGAAAAGTGCCATGTGGCAGACATACATGCCCTTACGGCATGTATGTGCGCCACATGTGCACACATGCACGATTCAGGGGTGCAACAGGGTGTCAATATGACACCCTGCCACCCTTGAATATGCTCCCCCTATTACCTATTCAGTATTTACCGAATCAGTAATAGTGAATGGCTTCTCATTCATTCCTATGGGCCTCCAGGCCCATAGGAATGAATGGGAAGGTATTCCTTAATACCGATCCGGTAAATACCGAATTGGTAATAATGAATATTACCAAATCGGTTAAAATTACCGATTTATTACCTACATACTATTTACCGATTCTTAAATACCGAATCGGCAAAATTCGGTATTTAGGAATCGGTAAATAGAAATTACCTACATAGGGCCCTAAATGACTGACTGACACCCTGCCACCCTTGAATATGCTCCCCCTATTACCTATTCGGTATTTACCAAATCGGTAATGGGAAGGTATTCCTTATTATCGATCCGGTAAATACCGAATCGGTAATAATGAATATGACCAAATTGGTTAAAATTACTGATTTATTACCTACATACTATTTACCGATTCTTAAATACCGAATCGATAAAATTCGGTATTGAAGAATTGGTAAATAGAAATGACTTACATATGGCCCTAAATGCTTTGGTCAGACATATCTTTTCTGAAGGGGGTATCCCACCAAATTAAAATGCTGATTATCCACAAGATGTATCTATGGTGCATTTAATTCTTGTCGTGGCCAGTTACTTTTCCAGATACATACACTACTTTACCACTGTAAATGCTCCATTGAGAGACTTGACAAAAAAGAATGTTTTATTGGTCACATGAATGTGAGAAACGTTTACAGAAAAGTAAACAAACCATTGTGAATGCTACTGAATTGGCATACTTGAATCCGAAGCTTCATACAGAAGTTGTTGTTGATGCTAGCCCAGTCGAGTTAAGGGCTATCTTTGCCCAGCGCAGCTGACATTCAAATGCCAGAGGGCATTTTGTGGTATATGCAAGTAAATGTTTGTCCCTCACAGAATGCGCTTACTCACAACCTGAAAAAGAAAGCTTAGCTGTGGAATGGGCTTGTGAACATTTCCATGTATTTCTGTACTGAAAACCTTTTATGATCGTAACTGATCATCAAGCATTACTGACTATATTTGGAAATTAAAAGGCCAAAATGACTCATCGCATTGAATGATGGGGACCACTGTTACAAGAATATAATTGCACCATTGTGTCTCATCCAGTGAAGGATCAGAACCCTGCTGATTTTTTTTCCAGAGTGCCTAAACTAGGTCACGGTCTAAGATGGCTGAGGCCTATATAACATAGTGTGTATTTGTAAAGCACACATTCACCAGTAAGTGTCTTGGTACTGAATAACAGATGTTTATTGGTACCCAACGGTACTCATTTTATCAACCTCAGAAGAATGAAAGTCTGAGTGGACCCACTGGGATTTGAGCCTGTGACCATGGGGTTGATTACAGGCCCCTGCAGGCCCCTGCAGTGGATGCATTAGTCCACTGAGCCACTAGTCCCGGCATTATCAACTCTTTTGTGAAATCAGATACACCTGCTGCCGAATAGGACACTTTACTCCACAAACGTTTACCACACGTGCCATTACCTCACATTTGTTACTCCGCAAATCTAGTACACCACAGGGCTTTACAACAAAATCCATTACAATGCATTATTATTATTTAGTGTTGAATGTAGTGGAATTATGTGCAGTGGGATTGTGTGTTATGGAGTGCAATTATGTGGAATCGTATTTTGTTTTGTGGAGTGGTATGTAGTGGGGATTAATTATGTGGTGTGCTGTTGAATTTTGTGGCATGATGTGGAATTCTGTGGTGTGGACTGGATACGTGTGGTGTCGACTGTATGTCTAGCTTTGCCTTTTTAGTGATTAAAAAAAAAGAAATAGGTAGGTCTTTGGGTGTTAAAATCAAAGTAATTTGAGTTCTTTAACTGTGCTAATCTTAACTTTGATGAAGTTTTTATTTCAGTTTCTGCTTTTATCTGAAGTAGTTTTGCTATGTGGCAATAAAAAATTGTAATCATCACAAAAGGTATCTCATTCTTGTATCCTGTTTATCTGCATTTGTATTTGTGGTTGCTGACCACTATATCTATACAAATAATCACTATTGGCAGAACAGTGTAACCAAAAGAGCCCTACTTTGAAAACAGGGGTGTTAACTGTATCAGCTAGATACACTGCTAAGGACCACGTAGCTACGTCAGTAAGTGTTTACCTTAAGGTTGTTCTGTGTTTTTAAAGATACTGTTAGTGGGTAACCATTGATAAATAACTAATTAGCATCTGAGAAGTAAAAATCAGTTACCATGAAGCTTATATATTCTCCCTATTACAAAACAATGCTACAGACCCTTTGTCTGTTCCTGCATATTGTATGCAACAGTTTTTCATTAAATGCGAGACCCCATTAAGACTAACTTATAAATGAGAGGCACAGCACACATGCATAACATGCAAGGGCACAGTGAGTTATATGTCGTCACAATTGGGACAGTATGTCAATGGAAATGTGATCATTTCATATCATATCATTTCATATCATTCTCCCTCCCAACTCCAATCCTAGCACAGGATGCTCAGCAGAGTCTTGTTCACCTCCACGGTATCTGTAGGGGCTGTGATCTGCTCTGCAGTCAGATTATCGAACTCATCAGCTTAAACTTCTGTTCTGGGGCATCAACATCTACAAATAACAGATAGTTCAGCAAGGAAGCATATATTAGGCAGAAGGCACACAGCAAAGCAATACGTTGGTCAACCACGTAAACCAATCCCTTATGGAAGTCAGGACACTTGGAAACTAAAAAGTGTCTCACGCCCTAAAAAGAAGCAGAGGAACATGTTAATATAGCGGTCAAATTACAATACAGCGTATCTGTCCAACCCACAATACATTTCAATGTGAAAGTGCAAACTTTCTCCTCCCTATAACAATATAACAATATTTTGAAAGAATATTTTCACTGTTGGCAATTGAAAATGTTTTCATAACATCATGCAGGGACACTTTTCAAAGTGAGCATATTTTAGAAACGATATAGCATCTATACATATTCATTTGGTTAATTTTTTGGTTGCTGAATAAATTGTATGAACATAAAGTCCCTGTCTGGACTTCCTTGCGAGTAAAGAGTGCCGCTCACAAAATTCCAACATGCCTGACGCACATACAAAAGTCTGAAAGAAGGTTACAACTATGCTGCAAGCACTCAAGTGGGTTCCTACTTGTGCCCCAGGGGCATTAGATAATGCTCGCTTCCTCCAGAGCGGGAAAAGAACAAAAGGTATGTCAGGGGCTCTCCAAGGCAAAAATAGCAGCATACTGAACTTGCTGCACTCAGCAGCGCTGCACAGAGAAACTGAAAGAAACTAAATTGCTATTTCCCATGAAGTTTTGAAAAAAGGTAACCCAAGTAAGAGTCAGGGAGGGATTCATGTAGAAAAAGACAAAGGGCCAGATGTAGGAAGGCTATACCGGGTCGGTAACGGTAATAGGCTTTTCCGATGTAGGTGGCAAATTTAAAGAGTCATCATTTACCGATTCGGTATTTACAGAATCGGTAAATGACATGTAGGAAGTACTTTACAGAGTGTTCCTGTGCTTTAAGGATTCGTTATTTACTACCAACTATTAGTTGGTGGTAAATAACGAATACCTTTGAAAATGCAAATTTGTGCATTTTCAACTGTGCCATGTGACAGACATACATGCCCTTAGGGCATGTATGTGTGCCACATGTGCACACAAGCACTATTCAGGGGTGCAACAGGGTGTCAAAGTGACACCCTGCCACCCTTGAACCTTTCCCTATTTTACCGAATCGGTATTTACCGATTCGGTAATTGACATTCAGGCCCAAAGGAATGAATGGCAATTACCGAATCGGTAAATACCGATTCAGTAAATACTGATTCGGCAAATATCGAATCTTAAAGATTCTGTAATTTTTACTGAATAATTACCTACATAGGATTTACCGATTCTAAAATATCGAATCGGTAAAATTCTGTATTTTAGAATCGGTAAATCCTATTTACCAACATCTAGCCTAAAGTTCCTAAGCAGCGAGTAAAAAGTGAAAGCAGACAAGTCCTGCGACAATACTCCAGAGCCCACAAAGTACATACAACAGATTTTCCAGACAGTGCAAATGATGTCTAGGTTCGCCCTAAAAAGAAGACGCTGTCGCATTTTGAATGACCAGTAACCTTTTTACGTAGTGATGGGAGCCAAGGTATAGAGAGTTCCCGTAATCCAATCAGAAGATAATCAGGGCTTATACAATGATTCTTCAGGAAAGGAAGGGCAAATGGCAAAAAGTCTAACAATTTCCTCAGAAATCTTGTATTCCATTACAGTTTGCTGGCAGTTTGTTGACCTGAGACTCCATAGTGAGATAGTCATTTGGCCAAACATCCAGGCTTTTTATACAATTTTTGGGGCTAGGTACACTCCCTAGCATTTCGGCCAGGGGAGTAATAACCGATTCAACAGATTGTTACCTAGGAGCATAAGCTCAGTTTTACCCCGTTTAGCTAGAGGCAGCAGCTGGCCATCCAGTTGGTCACCTCCTTTAAACAAGGGACGAGTTGGTAACAGTTGGAGCCATGTTCCGAAGGGATAGAGATGACAAATTGGGTGTTGTCCGCGTACAAAACTGTAGTCAACCCAACCCAAAAGCTCATACTATCTCAGCTAAGGGGCAGAAATAAAGGTTGAAGAGGGTAGGATTCAAGGAGGAGCCATGACATAACATTTGCTTAGAGTGAACTTTGGGTGAGAACCTTACTCATGATGGGATGGTTTTGTTGTCTCTCTCAGGTCTCTGCTCTTGACTGAATGACGTCCCTCCCTAAAGAATGTAGAATAGGGCAATGTCTTGATCCAGGTGCAAGAGGAGTACAGTTGAGCTGCTGTTTTGCAGTGTAGTTCTGTTAGGAAGGCTTTGACTTTCGTCCATGGGACCGTTCCCACTATGCAATCTTGGTTTCCTGGAAATGTGTACTTTGAAGAAGGCGTTGGTATCAAGGTCGAATCCAAGCTATTACCCATTCTTTGAGGATGTGCGATGCATCTCAGAGTCTACAGCCACCATATTGTGCTGTAGGAGGCCTCTGTAATTGCTACTGTATTTGTCAATAGTGCCTGATCTGTCTAATAGACAGTTGAACACTATATGTTAGGCTCAACCGACAAAGTCATGAATTTAACCAAATTCAGTGATGTGTCTGGACAGAAGAAGCCTTTTTTTGCTATCATCAGGGCAATAATGTTTTTTTTTTAAATCATCCTATTGGCGCTTGCCAATTTAACAAATGTGTACCTGCAGCCAGGGTCAGTCCAAGTCTTAGGGCCGTATTACCAGTTTAGCGGTCTTTCACTAAGACTGCCACTGCAGGAGTCCCAAGAACTGCCGGGCCCACGGTGAACCCGCCTGCCAGATTATGACTTTAATCCAGGGTGGGCGGCTGGGCGGCTGGGCGGCTGGGTGGCTGGGCGATGGAGCAGTGGTTTCATGATGGTGGGTCTGTTAAGCTCATAGGAGAGCCTACACAGCTTACCACTGCCATGAGAGTACCTGCAGTATGTTCCTGCAAGGTGTGGCATGCACCATGTCATACATGCCACACCATGCAGGAACGAAAGTGATGTTACAGGTGGGCACTACATGTGCCCCCCCCACACGCACCAAAATACCCAAATTCAGCAGGAGTACTAATGTCCTCCACCCATTTCATGATAGGGTCCTTGCCATTAAAAGACTGATGGACATGAAGGTTGTAATACGTTCTGCGGTGCCAGCATTGGCACTACCAGCATATTCAGCACCTTGTGAGACTGCTGTCACAGCTGGATCCTGGATCCCGGCATAGACGGCAGTCTCATAGCACCACACTCATAATAGTGGTGGTGGTCAGTCCACCACTGTGAGTATTGCCGTACTAGTAATAAGGCTCATAGTGTTTTGTGGGTTAGGACCTCCAAAATAAGCATTAAAGAAAGAATGGGAGAAAGGTGTACTAGGTGAGAGAGTACTTCCAATATGTCAGTGCGTGGGATTGGCAACGATCCAGCCACTATAGCAACAGCCTTCTTCTATCCATTATTATATAGAAGACATCGGGTGATAATAAGTGATAAATATAGCCATCTCCACAGCAGTTTCACTTTCTAATCAGGCCATGGCAGGCCCAGTAGGAACTTTGTGGGCTTTGCTCTCAGTGTGTGAGATCGCAGCAGAAGATCTCTGATCAACTCCAAACTACAACACAGGCATAAGCAGATTCAGTCACAGAGTGCACAGCCAGAGACTTCCTGGAGCCCTGTCTCTGCTCTGGTGCTGCTCCAACACCTTCTCCAGATGGGGCCATGGCATGCACCACAGACAACCTCTGCTTCACCTCGCAATCTTCTATGGAGTGGTAGGTCACAAAGGATCTTATTCATTATTAGTTGAGACGTACCACCTCTCTCTTACCAGCCATCTCTGGAAGAGGGGTGGAAGTTAAGCCCCATCAAGCAAATGTGCATGCATTATGCATGGAATCGTTCCAAGAGACAATCTCTAACTGTGTGATAGAGTATTGTATTATTTTCTTCGGAAAAGTCTGTTTAGATTAGCTCTGGGAAACATATGGGTTATACAGTATAATGGGCGCTGGCTGGAAAGTAAACCTTAGAAGAGGTGAGTACCTTAAGCATAAATTCATCAAAAATCCTCTCTATTAGTAAAATGATTACATCAAGGCTTGTGACTATACACTCTATGTGGAAGATGAGTTTATTTCCTACTTGATTCTTGCACAACTGCAAAAGCAATTAATATTCTGTGGTTTCCATCTTAACAAATCGTGTGATCCTTAATGGAACTCTGAATACCTCATGCATTTCATACATACACATCATGTGTTATAATGATTTGTTTGAGAATTCTTCCTGTTCCATCAAAGAATAGACATCAACTTTAATGCAACAATCTTTAAAAATGTCCAAAATTAAATGTTCAAAATAGTTCAAGTTTGTTTTCACAACATGACTCAAATTTCTAAAGACTTCTGACAGAAACACTAAGGAAGTTGTACTCAAGATTCCAAGATGGCCACTGCTTTCTCCAAACAAAGTTAGAGCTGAAAGGCTGCTGGGAGATGTAGATTGTCATAGGGGTACCATATTGTAGGGTGTTCTCCACACATGCAAAGCCTTAGACCAGATAACACCAACACATCCTGCAAGGATTCAATTTCTGAGATGGGCTCAGCATGAGCAGATTTGGAGTATTGCTGCCCCATACTCACCTAGCTATAAAGGGTAGGCCACACCTTCTAATATGCCTCCTGACAGTATTTCCCTGTCTAGAAAATGGCTTTGTCTATATCCAAGTCATATATGCTGCCCTGCACTGTCTATTCAAGCACTGTACTCTGCCAAGCTTTTCTGCAGCCTAGTCCTGTTTGTCTACTGCCTGACATTGCCTACAGCCTAGCCATGTTTAGAGAACAGCAACAATGCTCTAACCTTAGCCCACTTTGTATGCTACCACTTTCCATAGGTCATGCTTGGCTAAAGCAAAAACAGTCACATCCAGTACCCATCACTATTTAGATTTCAAACCTGTCTTTAGACCAAAACCAGAATCCAAGTGACCAGAAATTAGCACAGACACGAGCCCATGTCGATGAAGACCAGTCCAGTCCAGATCTAAGCTCTGTCTACATGCAACCAAGCCCATAACCGATCTCAGCACTCTATTTCTCTCTGGCTTGGGACCTAGGTTTGTACTCCACAAGTAGCTATATATACAAACATGTAATTGTACATCTTTGTCATCAACTCAGTTCTGTCGGCAAGCACTATCTGAAACCCAGTTGTGTTTAGTCAAATTCCTGTGCTTTCCTCAGTTCAGCTAGATTTTGATCATCACAGTGTTCTTAGCCTAATCTGTCTGGTACTCAACCATTTCTTGAGCAGAACCCTGTCCTCAGTGCATTCCTGAATAGAAACCAGTTCAACCCCATATCCAGAATACTCGGAAGCCCAGCTTGGAAATCAGCCAAGACAACAGCTCTACACTGTCGAAACTACCCACCATTTTGGAGCTGATTCCAGTTCAGAGCCAAGTTCAGCCTGCAATCCTAAGCTTTGTTGGGTTTGATCCAGCGCTGCTCCAAAACAAACCTCCAAACCATCACTATATATCCTAGGAGCTATCACACTTTACTCGTCGGTGGGGCCCATAACAGCGAGACATTCATTCACACAAATCACCCTCCTCCCAAGATCAGTGAAAACCAGAGGATGAGCCGCTGGAATAGCAAAGTGCTCTACTTCATCTATTTAATCTAAATTCTATAAATTACATACATCTGTAGTTTATTAGATCTTACCATGGTTTAACTCTCAAGAAAACATTAAGACACTCCACTGTTTGGTCAACGGATCAGCTAGTAAAAGTTAACTAATGGACAACAAGACCAGCTTAATTCTCCATTTATCTAATTTGTATTTAAAGATTTAGGGCCAGATGTAGGTCGCCAATTACCGGTCGGTAACGGCCGATTTCGGCCGTTACCGACCGGTAATTGGTTTTTGAGATGTAGAGGGGCCAAATTTTACCGCATCTGTAAATTTACAGATTCGGTAAATTTACAGATTTGGTAAAATACCGACTCGGTATTTTTACCGAATCGGTAATTCCAGATGTAGGTGGCACTTAAAATAGTGCCACAGGCCTTAAGAATGAGTTATTTACCATGAAATACTATCTCATGGTAAATAACAAATTCCTCTGTACATGCTATCTGTGCATGTACACCTGTGCCATGTGGCACACATACATGCCCAAAGGGCATGTATGTGTGTCACATTACACACAAGCCAGAATCAGGGGTACAACAGGGCGTCAAGGTGACACCCTGTCCCCCTTGTAAATTTGGTAATTTTACCGAATCGGTATTTACCGATACGGTAATTGACATTGATTCCTATGGGCCTCAAGGCCTATAGGAATCAATGGCAATTACCGAATCGGTAAATTCTGATTCGGTAATTACCGAATCTTACCGATTCGGTAATTGATTCGGTAAATATACCTACATCCCGATTGCCAGTTCTTAAATACCGAATCGGTATGATTCGGTATTTAAGAATCGGTAATCTGGGATTACCTACATCTGGCCCTAAATCTCCTAGCATGACCTTATTTTATTTACCCTTTAATTCGAATACCATTAAACATTTTATAAATTCACCTAAAGAAAAAGAAGATTACATTCAAACAGTTTACATTTATTAGCAGAATAGTTCAGAAAAATAAGTCAAAGACATATTACCAATCTTCTCGGCAATGAGAATCAGGGTTAAAGCAGAAGAGTTCCCCAAAACAGCCTCTCTATTCTTTCTCGATGTTCACCTCCCATCAGGACTCCGTCCTATCAAAAGTTAAAGTCAAGAACATTTCAAAGTCTTTGCACCAAGGAAAAATCAATCAGTCCAAAGGCATGTTGTGGTGCGAAAAATAATTCAAAGCACGCTCCTTTCTTTCCTCCAAACAACCTTTTTTATACCCTTTTTTCTTAACTATCTAACTAAATTTCAAACTTTTAGTGTCCACATTAAATTCTCATTGCTCCGTTCAAGGGGTGGATGAGGATAACCTCATCTCCTCATTGTCCATATTTCTGCCTAGTCATTGCTCCATACAAAATAAGGTTCCGATTGTTCATTATTACACGCCTTCACCATTGTCCTTTGACTTGTCACTTTCATATAATTTCCCAGGCTCAAGACAGGGACATCTTTAACTTGGCACCATTCTGCTCTTCAGGCCACGCAGACCTTGACACCAGCCACACAGGCACAGGCTGCTTGCACATCTCTCGAGCACAGTCGCGCATGCGTGGAAGGACACTCATTTGGAGTCTCACAAACCCTCCATGTTTTACTAGGCAGCATGGGCCATAATGGGCACTATTATAGAAACAAACACAATTAAACGTTAGATTTTGAAGTAAAACCCTTCTGTTTACCTTTCCCCATTCTATGTTCACCCTGTTAGTGGTTACCTAGCTGTCAAGCCACAATTATGCATTGTTTTCTTACCATTCTCCATCGTTTCTGCCACGATTATACATTTAGGAAGCATACACGCATAGCTTTTCATTACTTTATAGCATTTCCGTACTATATTAGTAAGACAGCTTCACATAATTACTGGATTAAGGTTTGCAACACAAGCATATTAGTTTCCCATGTGTATTGGTGTGTGTGCTTTCTATTATACGTTGGTTAATTTTAAAATCACACCATTAATACATATTACAGTTATGGGAAAGCAACTTCGCGAGGGGTATACGAAAAGATTTTATTTTCACCCTCGCTCCATCAACTCCCCCTTTGGTGATTTATCACCAAATAACACCCACAATGTTCATAAAATGTTCAAAAACATGTTTCAAATTCTTTTCAGTTAGTATGGGTTATATCTTCTATTTTCTTTCTGTCTCTATAAAGTTTCTCTTTAAACTCTTCCATTTCAATGTCCCCCTTTTCACGTTCTCTTTCTTGTCTTTCTTCAAATTCCTTTTTTATAGACTTTTTAAGGTTTCTTCTTTTTCTAAGTTCACAATCTAATCTTAATACTAATAATATCACTATTATTAGGGTTACTGGAATTAATACTTTCCCTACTATTGATCTACCTATTTCATAAAACCATTTCTTAACAGCTGAAAAACTTCTGCCAAGTTTCTCAAGAACACCATCAACCTCCAGCGGCATACTTTCTTTATGCAATTCCGTAAGGTTTGTAATATATCTTTCAATGTTTTGACTTTTATCAGGAATATTGGTACAACAACGCTGTACCTTCAAAATTCCACAGACTCCTCCCTCTTTTGCTAAAATTATATTGAGAGCAAGTCGATTTTGCATCACCATAGCTCTCATAGCCACCATTTCTGTGTTTACCATTAAAAATCCACCTGCAGTATCTGTTGATAAACGATCTACTATCGTTGACAACTTCCGAATTCTGTTTGCATTAAAATATATACCCACTGCTGGTATCAATGCTCCAAAAACATCACACTTTCCCTTCTTCTATGACTTATAGGTTTACCTATTTCCTTAATTCCATTAGTTCCTCTATCTACATGGAAAAATTTAGGAAAGACCAGACCTACATAGCAGGACCCATACCAGTGATCAGGCAATCTATAATAAGCTTTGTTCCTGCATAAAAAGTATATGCCAGGGAAATCTGGATCATTACCTCCTTTAAATCCCCAATCCCCTTTTATAATATATGTATCTTCACATTGACTCGCTCCCACAAAATAAATATCATGCACTGTGTTGTCTCTTTAAATACATAATTTCCCTAATAATGGTGTATCTATATTTATAGCCACATTCACATTATGTCCCTCTATATTATCATCCTCAAATGTCCACATTGTAGATTTAGATTTATTTGCTTTTTCCTTTCTTTTATATTGGTTTCTCCTTTCCGCTATCATGTCCAAAAAGGATTTCACCTCATTTCTCATTTTACAAGTCAAATTATGTTTGAACGCACAGACATGGGTCAGTTCTTGTGTTTCTAAAAAATATTCTCCAAAAACATTTGCACGTTTGATTTGATTCAATTCAACTACAATTTTCAGTTTTGCAAAAACATAATCAGAATTTGAATAATAATACTATCATTTACCTGTTTTATCAAACAAACTAGCTAACACACTACATTTAGCCCCATATGTTAATGGAAGGTGGTGGTATGTCACACCCTCTGATGCAGGTGCTGGTAATTTCACACAGACATAACAGTCACTGGCATCCATAGCTCTCAGATATTCATGTAATAACTTTGAAAATGTATTCTTGGAATAGACACTTATTGCATTATCTTGATGTACTTCAGGTTAATACATATGTAGTATTTCACCCTTTGACTCATAGGCATTTTCTCTCATACTCTCATTTGCCTTTTGCTTTTTCAAAATTAGGCCTAAAAGGAATCACAATAGCTAATATAAACCATACCAACATTAATAACCCTGTACATATTAACCACATTCTACACCATTTTTAAGAATAGTAAAATTCAATCTTGTTACATCATTAGTAGCTATTTTTATTTTTACACCCCGTTTTTCACAATCTTTTCAGTCTTTATATTGTCGGTTTCAAATCTTTTTTGCACGTAAAAAGTGTCCTTATCATCAATAAAATCAACAATCTTGTTCCTTTACCTTTCTCTCTCTTTGGTTTCCCAGTTTAGGTACTCCTTTTTCTCTTTTGAGTTTCAGTTCACTCACTTTCTTTTTCTGCACTTTAATAATTCAACATTTCTTCACTGCTATTTACTTTCATTATTGGAGGCAAAGCGATATATGACCATTCAGGTGACTTGTATTTTTGATTTGGTCTTCTTACTCTTTTTGGCCTTTGCACAATCTCTATCTTTTCTCCCAACAACTCCTTTTGACTGGTCATTTCATTTACTTGATCTTCTTGGATTTTAGCTTTGTTATCCAGTTTGAATCTCAGTCCATCATTTTCCTTAGGCCAATTATCTCCTTTACATGGTTTCTTGGTTTCAGGTCTGACTGTGCTACGTTCCACTCTCCAAGCTGTCTTTCTTGAGCTTCTCCTCAATTGAGTTTCATCCTCACTGTCATCAGACTCAGTTTTGGATTTCTCATCAGTTTCCATTATGGTGAACTTTATAATGTCTGTTTCCTTCACTGAATCTGTGTTCTCTTAGGTCAGTTCTTGCACTCTGTTAGGAACCGCTCCATTGCTGGTACTTGGAAGCTCATCCTTAGCGTGAGTTATTTTCTTTTCACCAGTTTCAAGATTTCTGTTCCTGCTTTTAGAGCTTTCAGACTGTCCTTCAGTACTTTTCTGACTACCAGTTTTGTCTTCACATTGATCAGTGTCCACATTGGTATCAGACCTTACCAAATTTCGACTTTCAGGTCGATCTTCAGAATTTGGTATTTTGATGACTTCACTTTCTCCTTCAGATGCAGCTGATATTTCCAGATGTCAACGAACAGGTCGAGCTTCAGTATCTGGATTTTTATCTGGTTCACCTTCGGAATCTGAGTCAGTTGTGCTTTCTACTTCGTCCTGTGGATTTTCAGGCTCAGGTACACAGATGGTGTGGCTGGCATGCACCCTTCTCTTTACACCAGTGCACTTAACTGCAGTCGTGCTAATCAGAATGACTTGTCTTGGCTTCTGCCAACGAGGAACTAGGCAGTTTCTTCTCCTGTGTACCTTTATCTGAACTCAATCTCCAGGGACTAGATCATGAGCTGGATGTTTCTCTTTCGAGTTTGACTCAGTTTCCACCTGATGGAACGTAGAAGTTACCATGTCAGACAGGTTTTTGCAGTAATCCAGTATGATATCATCATTAATAGTCAAAAGTTTATCAACTGGCACAAATGCTTGTCTCATCACTCATCCCATCAGAATCTCATTTGGACTCAATCCTGTCTTTTTATCAGGTATGCTCCTTAGGGTCATCAGAACAAGTGGCAAAGCATCAGGCCATTTCAGTCCAGTGGCCAAACACTTTTTTGCAATTCTGTTCTTTATGGTTCTGTTTACTTGTTCAACTACCCCAAAAGCCTCTGGTCTGTAAGCACAATGTAATTTCTGACGTATGTCCAGTGCTTCACAAATCATCTGCATTACCTCATTATGAAAATGAGTCCCACGGTCAGTCTCAATTGTTACTGGGAATTCGACGCGTGGAATGATTTCTCTTAACAATAGTTTGGCAACAGTCACTCCATCATTCCATCTGGTAGGGAAGGCCTCCACCCACCTGGAAAATAACAAATGATCGCAAGTACGTATCAAAGCCGATTACAGGGTGGCAATTATACAAAATTCAATTGCATTCATGTAAATGGACCTCCCTCCCATCCTATGGTTCCCAAACTCACAACTGTTTTTCTTCTTGGGTTTATCTGCTGGCAAACAAGACATCCCTGACAAAGGATCTCAGCTATTATCCTGAACTTGGGATTGTACCTTGTCTGTCTAAACATTCTTATCATTACATCCCTCCCAATATGAGCTTGACCATGGTACATCCGGGCCATATTAGAGATCATGCTATCAGGCATTACTGGTCTTTCATCTTTGTAAATCCAAATTTCATCCTCTTCTCTTTGTCTACATCTTGATTTTAACGAAATGTCTTTTTCTTCCTCACTTGCTTCCTCCTGCATCTGTTTTGCCTCCTGCCAAGTCTCAACTGCTGTGTTTAGCATTAAAGGACTTGAAACATGTTCAGCATTTCTGTCCCGATTTATAGATGCAAGATTTTTAGCACAGTACTTAGCAATAGAGTCAACAAAGAGGTTGCCTCTGGTGACATAATTATCTCTTTTCTTGTGAGCTGCACAGCAAGTTTCTCAGGTAACTGGATTGGATCAATCAACATTTTCACAAACTCAGCATTTCTGATGGGGGATCCTCCAGAAGTTAAATAACCTCTTTGGGACCACAGTTGACCATAATCATGGACAACCCGAAAACCATACTGACTGTCAGTCACTATGGTGACTCTTATTTCTTTTCCCAGTTCACATGCTCGAACCAAAGCAACTCTGCTATTTGAGCAGAACAAAATCCTTTCAGACAAGATGCTTCCAGGACATCTGCCACTGTAAATACAGCATGTGCAGCACTCAGAGCACCCTCATCTGTTCTCAGGCATGTACCGTCTACAAACATTATATAATCAGATTCAGGCAATGGCTCATCCTTAACGTCAGGTCTTGGTTTGGTACAATACTCAAGAACATCCAGACACTTATGATCAACTTCATTTCTCACCTCCACATTCATGGCATCAGGTAACAAAGTAAATGTAAATGTAAATGTAGTTGAGCTTATATAGCGCACAGCTACCCGCAGTGGGTGTCCTGGCGCTTGCTTAGGGAACCCTTCCTGGTATTCCCCTGTGAGATAGCAAGGTATCCACAAGGTGAAAGTCAGGCATCCCGCCGCGAGGGGCCGTTGTGGAGATTAAGCAAGCTATTGCCCAGAGTCGCAGAGTGTGAACCCGTGAGTCGAGGAGGCACCGGGGCGAGAATTATCGAGTCCGTGGAATTTTTAGCCCAAGACCCGCCGAGGCGGGGAATTGAACCCTGGTCCAGGACCGATCTCAGCTTCCGGGTCTGCTGCCTCTAACCCCTGAGCCACACTTCCACATTGCGCTATTTTCACATTATCTGCACCCAGAATTACTTTTTCATACTTTGTCATCCTGTTATTGGTAAGGAACAGTGTTTTGGTCCTGGTGAGGAGAATTTCCACTGAATGAGGTACATATACCTTCAATGGGTATCCCATCACTATACCTTCACTCTGTTCCAAACTCACACTTGTAGCAGCTACTGCTTTCAAACATCCTGGCAATGCTTTGGCAACTGGATCCAATACAGCTGAGAAAGATGCAATTCGCTTTCTCAATTTCCCATGTCTCTGAATTAGAACTGATAATGCACATCCCTCTCATTCACTGCAATACAGTTCAAACTCCTTCTCATAATCAGGCATACCCAATGCTGGTGCTTCACACAGACTGGTTTTTAGTTGTTCAAAAGCATCCATTTCTGCCTTGTTTAGCACTATGGGGTATCTTACTTCTGTTCTTGTAAATTTCTACAATGGTTTTGCTATCAGGGAAAATCCACTGATCCATTGTCGACAGTAACCTACCATTCCTAGGAACATTCTCACCTGTTTCTGAGTTTTAGGAGGTTTCATTCCCTGTATCATTCTGATTCTTTCTATGGTAACGTGTCTGACTCCTTGGGCAATCTTGTGACCTAGATACCTTACTTCTTTTAGACAGAACTGTAACTTTGATGGTGACACCTTCTGTCCTCCTTGTGCCAAATAATTTAATAATGCAATGGTATCTGAAACACATGCATCCTTGGTTCTTGATGCTACCAACAGGTCATCAATATATTGCACCAATACTGAATTTCCAGGCATGTTCAAACTCTCCAATGGCTTAGTTAACAGCTGATTAAAGATGGAGGGACTCTCAGTATTCCCCTGAGGAATTCGGCACCATGCCAAAATACCGTCTCCAAACCGGAAAGCAAATATTGGCTGGCTATCTGGGTGTAATGGAACTGTGAAGAACGCATTACATAGGTCAATGACTGTATACTATTCTGAATCATGTGGAATTTGGTACAGGATCACTGCTGGATTTGGCACAACAGCACAGCATGGGACAACAATTTTATTAACTCTTCGTAAAACCTGCACTATCCTAAATGTTCCATTAAGCTTTTTCAAGCCCATTATAGGCGAATTACATGGACTGCTTATTATTTCTCTCAAAATTCCCAGTTCAATCATTTTGTTTATCACCAGAGTTATTCGTTCAATTGTTTCCACTGTCAATTTATACTGAGCAATATTTGGGGAGCTCACTGCTTCTTTTACAGAAACTTTCACAGGATCCACACCTTTCATTAATCCAATATCCTCTCCTGTGAAATCCCACACCTTTTCTTTGACTGTCTTTTTAACTCACCAGGTATCATTTCTTTGTCCAATACAGGAGACATGCTATTTTGTTCTGAATCTATCAGTGACATGGTAATTTTATACAATCTATCTTCATGTGGAGTTTGAAGTTCAGTGCCATCTGGTGAACAGTAAATGGCACAGTTCATTTTGCACAGTATGTCCCTTCCAAGAAGGTTAACAGGACTACTGTCACACACTACAAATCCATGCATATCTTTGAAATTTCCAATTTCCACCTCAAGTGGTTCTGTCAGGGATGTTTTAATCTGTTTATTCACCAAGCCTACTACTTGGATGCTGTCTCCTGAGAGAGGAAGATTTTGAACTTCTACTGATCTAACAGTAGAATGGGTAGCACCTGTGTCCACTAGGAAAGTCACATTTACATCATTCACCTTTCCATTCACAAAAGGACCAGATTGATCTACCTCGACAGTTGCGCCAAGTACGCACTCGTCTCCCTCTCCTAGGCACCGTCAGTAGCTTTCATCGGACTCATTCTCATCTTCCTTCAGCCAATAATATGCACTCACATTCACTCTAGGTGATCTTGTTACCTGTTCTTCTCCGGAAGAATCATGTCTCTTCACTGTATTTCTGTAGATTTATACTGTGCGGAAGTGGTGGTTGTGGCACCTGACTCTGTATGGTAACTACCTGTTGCTGTGGCGATGACTGCTGAATTATCTCATTCTGCACCTGTGGAGTCAAGGTTGTATTTTCGGGATTAACTCTTGGTGGCAACTTACACTCGTTCTTCCAATGCCCTAACCTGCCGCAATTGTGACATGGAAACTTTTTCTTCGCCTCTTCCAAATTACTTATTCCTTTTCCTTTATTTAGGTTTCCTTTCTTTTTCACCTGACCTCCTTCATGACTTTGGTTCTCTAATTGAGCTGCTTGATGTTCAGCCACTTTCACTTGTGCCCAAATGGATTTTCCTTTAAGCTTTCTTTGCTTAACCTCAATCTCATCACTGCAATATTTTGCATGCCTCAACACTTTGTCGACAGAACATGACCGCCAACCCATCAAGTTATGCTTGATCATATCCCCTATCTCTGGTCTTAATCCAAAGACAAAGCGATACACAAAATGACTCATGTTTTTTTCGCTCAATTCCTCATATCCACTGTACTGCTTAAACACTAACAACAATCTTTCATAAAATGAATGTACTGATTCTTTAGGTTCTTGCAATGTCCTGTCAATCTTTACCCAATCTGTTTCTTTCTGAGGGATTTTATTCTTCAAGAATATTATGACCTGTTCATATTTCCGTATTACCTCAGGTCCAGGAGCACCTGTTTTAGTATCTCTTGGATATTCGGCTTTTGGTCAGTCTACAGTACTCTTACATTCGGACCATAAGTCTGCTGGTACTACTATGTCAATCAATTCATCCAAATCTTCCCATAACACTTTTGAGATTTTTACAATCCGATCACTTGTTGGTACCATTCCACTGGTTCTTCTGGCAACCTAGGGAAATCATTTGAAAATGACAATATATCCTGTCTAGTCCAAGGAACATGCACATTCCCTCCTCCTGGTATTTCGCTCATGAGAAATTCATTCGCTACAATCTCTTTTTCTCTCCCTGGAAACCCTAATGATGTTTTATCATTGCTTTTCCCCTTTCTTTGTCCATTTACTCTTCTACCATTCCACATCTCCCCACTTCCTCAATAACACAATTAATTATTTTATCTGGTTTAATCTTCCGGTAGTATTCATATTGTCAATATCTTTTTCAGTAAAATCTACTCTGTAAGGCTTTTGTAATATTTTAGACTTTGCAAAGTCTATATTGAGTTCATTTGCCAATCCTAGTCAATCATGCAGATTTTTAGCTCTCCATGTAATGCTTTCAAACTTGAACTTTAATTCATCATCTTGGTATGCTTTTAACCTATCTGTTCCATTTTTTCAAATTATTTATTCTTCCGTGTCGATTTTCAATCTAACCACATTTAACGCTTTAGGTTCTTGATCCTTTACTTTTAACGTTTTAAGCCTATCACCTAATTACTTTTCTGTCGGTCCTACAGGAGTTTGTGTTAATCAATTTTCTCTCTACTTCTCTCGGGTGTTGCAGAATCTGACTTGGCACCCGTTGGGAACTTATATGGGAGATTTTGAGTAAAGGTCAAGTCAGGCGGTGTCATCTGACTAGTATGCCTAACTTCAGATAAACCTGGATAAACCTTTTCTCTTTTTGTAAACTTTGATTCAAAGGGATAGTTAACAATGGTTCTTTTATTTTCTGATTTTCGAACACTGGAATCACAGGACCTATTGTTACTGGGACAGTCACAGCTTCTATATTTTTAGTGAGTTCCTGTATCATTTCAGTCAATTCGTAGACCGCACGTATTCGGACGTACTTGGGTTTCCTTCAAATCTCCTTTTTGCTCTATCCATGCTACCTCTAATTTCCCAATTTTGTCTTGGAGTACCAGTAAGTCTGATTTCCATTAATGGGCATTAGAATCATATCTCAATTCCTCTCTCTCTGTACTGTCTTTTTTTCAGAAAATCGTCTTGGTGTACCAGTAAATCTGGTCTCCATTAGCGGAACATTTGGAGTTACTGTTACAGGACTCGGTTGATATGGAGGAGGTCTTCTATTTAATATCTCCTCCAGCACTTCATCCTCTGTCTCACAATCCCCATAACTCTTTCTTTCTGGTTCTACATTATTTCTCTTTTCCTTACATTTTCGTCCTACCATTTCACCAACTGTTTTTACTGGATACATTCCATCACACACATCAGCGTTTCTCCATCTCCGCATTCTACTCTCACGAGTTGTTCCCCAAAAACCTCGCAATCTACTCTTAGGTCCTCTGAACTCCTCAAAACTTTCTCGCTCTAATTCATGCATCTTGTCTTCCCACTCGGCCAATGCCTCAAATTGAGTTGGTCTAGGTCTTGGTTCAAGCTTAGTCATCTTTTCTCTCAAATTTCGTAGTACAGCAGTACTAAAATAACCTAATTCTGGAAATGCTAATACTCATTCATTCTTAGTGTATCTAGCCCAATGTTCCAACCATATACAGGTATGATAGCCATATTTTGTCACCATGTACAATCAGGCGTGTTAAGGTGGAGGAAGCAATTTTCCCTCTCTTGTCACTATTTCCTTGTCCTTTTCAAACACGTTCTTCAATTATTTTAAACCATGTAGGTTTTTGTCTTTCTTCTCCATAATAAAACTCCATATTTTTATTTTTTCCTTATTTTAAAACAATTGCACACTCTTCCACAAAATGCTTCTCTGCACCAACCTATCACAGTGCGGTTCACACCGACGCACTAATCAGAATAGAATACGTTCCAATCGCCCTCAAACAATGCTTACACAGCTTTCGCCAATCAGCGCTCACTAGTTTTAGTCACGCAGACCAATCCCAGCGCGACACCTCTGACGTCAGGCCTGCTCCGGCTTCTGCAGCTGACACCCCCTTTACAAAATGTATCGGCACACTGTATTTACACCTTTCTACAACTAAAACCAGTTAGTAACCACCTAAAACATTTCCATTCGTCTGTTTTGTTAAAACCAAAGTGATACTTTCCTCAAACTCACAAGTATTCTGTATTTCCAGTAGACAGCGCTTACCTCTTCTCTACCACAGAATTTTAGTTTCGCCGATAAAGTAGCACTTCCCTCTACCTTACCCTTCTCTCAAGCTCCGTTAACAACTCTGTTACTCTTTTAGGGCTAAGATTTTACAGGTGTCCTTCGCTACACATTCACCACTTTTACACATAAATGTCCCTAACTTGTAACACACGACGGTGTTACTACTTTGAAACAGACTATGTAATGTGCGAATTACTTGCCACACTATCCTCTTCCTAGGCAGAGTAACCAGCTTCCTACTTCCCAGAAGCCTCACAATTCCAACTACACATAACGTAATACAGACTCAACATATAATGTTAGTCATAATTTCTGTACATCAAAACTCCATATACATTAACCTACTAATTCTGTACATTGCCTGTCCAAGTTATCCTATAGCAACCAGACTCCTGCTACCAAGAAAAACGGATCCAGCGCTGCTCTAAACCAAACCTCCAAACCATCACTATATATCATAGGAGCTATCACACTTTACTCATCGGTGGGGCCCATAGCACTGCGAGTCATTCATTCACACAAGTCACCCTACTCCCAAGATCACTGAAAAACAGAGGATGAGAGGCTGGAATAGCAGAGTGTTCTACTTCCTCTATTCAATCTAAATTCTATACATCATATACATCTGCAGTTTATTAGATCTTACCATGGTTTAACTCTCAAGAAAACATTAAGAAACCGCACTGTTTGGTCAACGGAGCAGCTAGTAAAAGTTAACTAATGGACAACAAGACCAGCTTAATTCTGCATTTATCTAATTTTTATTTAAATATTTAATCTCCTAGCATGACCCTATTTTTTTTAACCTTTAATTCGAATACCATTAAACATTTTATAAATTCACCAATAGAAAAAGAAGATTACATTCAAACAGTTTACATTTATTAGCAGAATAGTTCAGAAAAATAAGTCAAAGACATATTACCAATCTTCTCGGCAATGAGAATCAGGGTTAAAGCAGAAGAGTTCCCCAAAACAGCCTCTCTATTCTTTCTCAATGTTCACCTTCCATCAGGACTCCGTCTCATCAAAAGTTAAAGTCAAGACAATTCCAAAGTATTTGCACCAAGGAAAAATCAATCAGTCTGACAGCATGTGGTGGTTCAAAACAGAATTCAAAAGCACTCTCCCTTCTTTCCTCCAAACAACCTCTTTTATACCCTTTTTTCCTAAGTATCTATCTCAATTTGAAACTTTTAGGGTCCACATTGAATTCTCATTGGTCCGTTCAAGGAGTGGATGAGGATAACCTTATCTCCTCATTGTCCATATTTCCGCCTAGTCATTGCTTCATATACAATAAGGTTCCGATTGTTCATTATTACACTCCTTCATCCTTGTCCTTTAACTTGTCACTTTCGTATAATTTCCCAGGCTCCTGACACGGACATCTTGACACCAGCCGCACAGGCACAGGCTGCTTGCACTCAAGCACAGTCGCTCATGCATGGAAGGACATTCATTTGGAGTCTCGCAAACCCTCCATGTTTTACTTGGCCACATGGGCTATAACGGGAACTATTATAGAAACAAACACAATTAAATGTTAGATTTTGAAGTAAAACCCTTCTGTTTACCTTTCCCCATTCTATGTTCACCCTGTTAGTGGTTACCTAGCTGTCAATCCACAATAATGCATTGTTTTCTTACCATTCTCCATCATTTCTGCCACAATTATACATTTAGGAAGCATACATGCATAGCTTTTCATTAGTTTATAGCATTTCCACACTATATTAGTAAGATGGCTTCACATAATTAAAAGATTAAGGTTTGCAACACAAGCATATTAGTTTCCCACGTGTATTGGTGTGTGTGCTTACTATTCTACGTTGGTTAATTTTAAAATCACACGATTAATACATTTTACAGTTATGGGAAGGCAACTTCACGAGGGGTTTACAATTTTTTTTATTTTCACCCTCGCTCCATCAAGCTGTAGACAGAACTTTGGTGCTGCCATGTTTTCAGGCAATCCCTGTAATAAGGACATGCCTGTATGTGCTCTAATGCAGCCCATTTACAGATCAGCCAGCAAATCAGCTTAGTTCAGAGTATATGTTTATCTGACCCAGCATACAAAACCAGCCTGGAGCCTTGTGTGGAGGGCATACGCCCAAGCCCATAACCCAGAGCAGGCATAGCCAGAAAATTTCCCGGAGTTGGCAGGGCAGAAAGGCAGTGCCACAACTCTTGTCAACTGTATGCTGGGAACAACAGACCTGTTCATATTACTAGGAAATCTTTGAGGGAGTTTGGGTAGTATTAGGAGGGGAGATGTGTGTCAGTAGAGTACAGATCCATCTGTACAGTGACAGGAAACTTAGGGAGACTGATATTAAAATAAGCAGGCATATGTTTGGACCAAGACCTCACTGTATAACCTCACCATTCTAGTTGTTGTTAAATGTGACATCTGTTCACTGTAGAGTTATACATATATATTACTTCCTTGTAATGCCTCGCCAATTGGCTGGATTTTATATCTCCCACAGGCCATCTGAACTCAGTCACTGCAACTTTGACCTACCCAGCCAGAGCACCTCAACTTGACCATAGATCCCACACTTAAATAGCAATACAGCATGCTCCATGTAGACACTAAGCAAAAAGTCTGACATTTGTAGTGTGGTCCTGTGCTTTTAATCTCATTTATCTCCCAAACTTGTGTTGCCAAAGTCATACTTCTTACTGTAAACGATGCCCTGTTGTCATTCATCTCATCTATTTACCTCTGCACCTGAAGTTAATTACATTTTGGATCTTTCCCTTTAAAAGCAAAATGAACATAATACTATAAATGAATGATTTTAGATAGTATTAAAATCATAGCACTGCCTTTTTTACAAGACTCAGATTTTATATTATTGGGAGCAGAGCTCTGAGTGAATCTGGATAATCCAGATTAGATCTAATTGAATCTAGATAGTATTAGGAGCTGAACTTTGACTGAGCCTTTAGCATTGTAAATATAGGCACAACTAAGGGGCATATCAGCAACAACCAATGATAATTATCGCTTAGCGACATTTTCCTAGAAATATCTCCATTACTCCCACTTTGCATCTCATTAGGGATGCAAAGCTGGGCGATGTTGTAATGGGCGCTACGTCAGCAAAACACGAGATAGCGTGTCTTTGCTGATAAGGCTCTGATGGAGTCTGTATTTTGCCAGCAGAAGAGCTCTGAATCCATCTTGGTTTTATCAGACGTTTATTTCTGAGTCACCTTTTTGTATTCTCATGAGCAAACTTCTGCATGAAACAGACATTGAACTAAAGCAGAAGCTTTCAGGATGTGATGTTCTTATACAAAGAGAGATTTGAATAAGCATTAGCTTTATCAGGAACAGATGTTTGAGCATTGTTATTGGTACCTGTGGGCAATAACAGCTGTTAATTATCCTCCCCTCAATGATGAGCTATAATTAACAGGAAGGAAATTACCAGATGTTATTGCCTAAAAGTTGTGGCTAATAAGATTATTTGCACCCCTCACAAAAAATGGGAGCGCTATGAGAGCTGAAGATATCTTTTACCTCAGGAGATTGAAACAAGCATTTACAAAGCAATCGTTCTTGCATATGTATTGAGCTATGTGGGACATTAGTCTGGGTTCTGAAATATCTACTGTTCTTTAATATGGAGGGAAAGTAAGCACCAAACTGCAGAACACACCAGGTATGGGAACACATGAAGAGAAATACTGCCTGTCAGTGGGAAATGGTATTATCCAAAACTCTGATTTTAAAATAAAATCAGGTCCTTCGGTGGTCATATAACTGAAAATACAAGATTTGAAAAAAATATTATTGTCTACAGGTGCTCATAGTAGACAAGTTCTCTGGCCTTGAATCTAGGGAATATTAAAGTGATTCTGGTATTTTACTGACACCTACTGGTCGTTTTCTATCAAGAAAGTTAAATAGAGGCAATAGCCAAAAAAAAAAAAGAAAGACCCTGAGCAGAAAGCAATTCTGGTATTTTACTGACTTCTACTGGTCCTGTCTATCAAGACAGGTAAATAGAGTCAGTCGAACAAGCAGAAACAATTCTGGTATTTTACAGACCTCTACTGGTTGTTTTTTATCAAGACAGTTAAATGGAGGCAGTTGAACAGAAATAAAGTGCCTAAACAAAAGCGGAAGCAGACAAGTCCTGGGGCTGATCTCCGGAGTCCACAGAGGACATACAACAGATCTTCCAGACAGCGCAAGTGCTGTCTAGGCTCGACCTAAAAAAGCAGCTTCATTCCCCTACATCTCTCCCTTAGCGTCCTCTCTTTAGTAACATCCTGTTGACATATGGCTGATTTGGCTCCTTCCTTACATTTTTCTGACAGAAGATCAACACCCCAAAAATGTGTCAAAAATGTCTGTTTATGTTTTCAACTTTGTGTGTGGCTGGTTGGGCTTCTCTCCCAGCAAAATCAAAGGGAGGAACACAAAGGGGCAAGTGTTTTTCACTTCGCCTGAAGAAAGCAGCTTCAACTGATGGGTAAACTAAAGGACAAATGGAGAATAAACACAGGAATTAGAATAGGTATTGCCTCCTGTAATTTCTTGTTTCTTAGTGATACAGCTGTGCATTGCCTACCAAAATTGCATATTCCCTGGTATATGTAACTCTGAAGCTGGGGACAGTGGGTGCAGCCATCTTTATTGAGTCTTAACTTGGTGAAATCACCTAGGGTGGCAAAACACATGCTGTTCAGATCCATGATAACAAGCAAGGTAAAAAAAGGCACTAGTGCAATCCTGTTTGTCTAACACAGACGCAAAAGACTATGCCATCTCACTGAAGTACATTTCACATGGGGAATAAAAGAATATCAGTAATTGGCATGCTTGCCTTTACAACACACATAATACAAAGAGGCATACTCAGAAAGACTCTCAATGCATGGTGCCACTGAGCTTCACAAGCACATTTCAAAGTATGATTTATTTTTCTTATGCTCTTATGAAAAATGGTATGCTCTGTAATATGACTACAAAGGCCTTCTTTACTTACTTCCAGTAAAGACAAGGACCTTATCTAGAGCTAAGCAGACAAGAATATCTACCAATAAGGGGTATGTCAGTGGGCTCCTAGCTTGGTTACCTGTTTTGGGGCGCCATCTTGGGTGTGGACGCGCCGTTCTAGTGACGCCTGACTGAGCGTTCTAGTCCTGCGTCTCTCTCCCGCCCGCCCTTCTTAAGGCTGGTCCTCTAGGGGGTCAGTCTGGACATCTCTCCGGAGCAGTAGCGTGCTGTGAACTCGCACGCGGTAACGTTTTGTAGGCAGCGCTTTGCGCATTTTAAAATACCCGTTTTTCATCTTGGTTACTTTTATTTTTATTCTTCCCTGATTTTAAGAGGGTTTGTTCTGGCCCCTACCCGCACTATAATAGTCTCTACCACCGCTGTTTAGCGGGTCCGGGTCAGTGGGCTCCTAGCTTGGTTACCTGTTTTGGGACGCCATCTTGGGTGTGGACGCGCCGTTCTAGTGACGCCTGACCGAGCGTTCTAGTCCTGCGTCTCTCTCCCGCCCGCCCTTCTTAAGGCTGGTCCTCTAGGGGGTCAGTCTGGACATCACTCCGGAGCAGTAGCGTGCTGTGAACTCGCACGCGGTAACGTTTTGCAGGCAGCGCTTTGCGCATTTTAAAATACCCGTTTTTCATCTTGGTTACTTTTATTTTTATTCTTCCCTGATTTTAAGAGGGTTTGTTCTGGCCCCTACCCGCACTATAATAGTCTCTACCACCGCTGTTTAGCGGGTCCGGGTCAGTGGGCTCCTAGCTTGGTTACCTGTTTTGGGGCGCCATCTTGGGTGTGGGCGTGCCGTTCTAGTGACGCCTGACCGAGCGTTCTAGTCCTGCGTCTCTCTCCCGCCCGCCCTTCTTAAGGCTGGTCCTCTAGGGGGTCAGTCTGGACATCACTCCGGAGCAGTAGCGTGCTGTGAACTCGCACACGGTAACGTTTTGCAGGCAGCGCTTTGCGCATTTTAAAATACCCGTTTTTCATCTTGGTTACTTTTATTTTCATTCTTCCCTGATTTTAAGAGGGTTTGTTCTGGCCCCTACCCGCACTATAATAGTCTCTACCACCGCTGTTTAGCGGGTCCGGGTCAGTGGGCTCCTAGCTTGGTTACCTGTTTTGGGGCGCCATTTTGGGTGTGGACGCGCCGTTCTAGTGGCGCCTGACCGAGCGTTCTAGTCCTGCGTCTCTCTCCCGCCCGCCCTTCTTAAGGCTGGTCCTCTAGGGGGTCAGTCTGGACATCACTCCGGAGCAGTAGCGTGCTGTGAACTCGCACGCGGTAACGTTTTGCAGGCAGCGCTTTGCGCATTTTAAAATACCCGTTTTTCTTCTTGGTTACTTTTATTTTTATTCTTCCCTGATTTTAAGAGGGTTTGTTCTGGCCCCTACCCGCACTATAATAGTCTCTACCACCGCTGTTTAGCGGGTCCGGGTCAATGGGCTCCTAGCTTGGTTACCTGTTTTGGGGCGCCATCTTGGGTGTGGACGCGCCGTTCTAGTGGCGCCTGACCGAGCGTTCTAGTCCTGCGTCTCTCTCCCGCCCGCCCTTCTTAAGGCTGGTCCTCTAGGGGGTCAGTCTGGACATCACTCCGGAGCAGTAGCGTGCTGTGAACTCGCACGCGGTAACGTTTTGCAGGCAGCGCTTTGCGCATTTTAAAGTACCCGTTTTTCATCTTGGTTACTTTTATTTTTATTCTTCCCTGATTTTAAGAGGGTTTGTTCTGGCCCCTACCCGCACTATAATAGTCTCTACCACCGCTGTTTAGCGGGTCCGGGTCAGTGGGTTCCTAGCTTGGTTACCTGTTTTGGGGCACCATCTTGGATGTGGACGCGCCGTTCTAGTGGCGCCTGACCGAGCGTTCTAGTCCTGCGTCTCTCTCCCGCCCGCCCTTCTTAAACCTCTCCTCTAGCGCGCAGCGGTGACGCGCAGCGATCGCGCCTTCACTGCGCCTGAGTCGCGCCAGAGTCCTGCCCGTCTGCGCCCGTCCGCGCCAGACCGGGCCTAGGGACTTAAACGGCTGTTATGCCTCTGTCAGCAGTTCGAGCTGCACCCCCTGTTACCTTATTATACACCGGTGAGACTTTGAAATCCTTACGTCCCCCATCCTCTTTAGATTGTTCCATATGTCCCTTACCGACCCATAACTTTAAATGTGAAGGATGTAAATTTCATACAGGTAAAATGTCTACCTGTAAGGCTATGAAACCGGTCCGAACGCGAGGAAGAAGGAGGACAAATACATCTTCTTCTACACACCCCATTCTCCAGTTTTGGAGTATTAATTGTAGGTCCCTCCCAAAACACAAATCAAATATTTTTGATTTCCTGGTCGCTGAGCAGCCAGACGCCCTGTTTCTTACGGAGACCTTGCTCCATGGTAGCTCTGGCCCAGATATTACTATTGCAGTCCCCAATAACTATGTTATACTGAGACAGAACAAAGACTCTGGAAAGGGTGGGGGCATTGGCATAATCTTCAAATCTTGCTATTTCTGCAAACTTGAGGCCTTCCTCTTGTCTGGATGCGAGGCGGCGCTTTTTAAACTCGCAATCAATCCCCAATTTACCTTATCTGGTCTCCTGATTTATCGCCCTCCTGGCAATGCTCACACTTGGACATCCTCGCTCGCCGATTCTTTAGCCCCCCTACTCCTTAGGGCAGCAAATGTTACAATTCTTGGCGACTTAAATTTACACCTCGAAGACTCCTCATGTGCCATCAGTAAGAGTTTTTTAATCGATCTAGAGGCTTTGAGCCTAATGCTGTGTAACTCGGGCCCTACTCACTCTGCTGGGCATCAACTGGATCCGATCCTTTCCAACCTTCCCTTTGATTGCTCTCAGAGTGCTCGTCCTTTGGAGTGGACTGACCACTTTGCAGTCCATTTCGCTCTATCTGACATTAAACAACTCACTGTGAACAGACAGGGCAAGGGCGAACTAATTCACAGGTGGGGCAAACTTGACATCTTGAAGTTTAATCAGTACCTCTTTGACACCCGCCCTCTGAATGACGAGGCCCCACTCAGAGAATTGAATATGGCTATATCATCTTGGCTCACTAATGCCGTAAATATCGTTCTTCCCCCTACCCCGATACTATCTAAATCTCATCGTTGTCCGGCACCATGGTTCTCGGCCGATTTAAAGGCCTTGAGAACTAACTGCAAGGCTCTGGAAAGAAAATAGAGGCGTACCTACTCGGCTTCCCGGAAGATCATTTATAAAGAAGCCTTGAAGGGATATCACTCCAAGTGTAAAGCTACGAGAGCTGCGTACACTGTAAACACAGTGACACAAGCTCAGAATTGTCCCCGCACTCTTTTTGCGGTAGTTAAAAAATTGACAGGAGCGGACACCATACCGACTCCCCCGGTTTTGGAGGAAGCTCAGTGTAATTCCATTGCGGAATTCTTTATCGCTAAAGATGAGCGTATCTACAACTCCATGAGTGTCCCCATGACAGCAAATCAACCTCAACCGGGACCAACGGTCGTGGACGCACCCCCGTCTTCGAAGGTAGTGATAACTAACTGGCTACCGTTTGACGATAACTCGTTTCTCTCTTGCCTGAACAGTGTAAGTTCCGGCTCACCGCGTGATCCGGTGCCTGCAAAGATCTTAAAGCTGCTTGATCTTGAATGTCGGCGACCTCTCATGAGACTCCTGAATGCTTCTTTAAATGAGTCTCATGTGCCGCAGGACTGGAAGCACGCGATGGTGGTCCCACTTCTGAAAAAGGCCGGTGCGGATATGTCAAACCTTGCTAATTTCAGACCCATCTCCTTGTTGCCTATTTTATCTAAGGTGCTGGAGAGGCATTTGAACATGCAGCTCAGCTATTTCATTGAAAATCAGGGCTTTCTACACCCCTCTCAGTCTGGTTTTCGTGCTCACCATTCTACCGAGACTGCGCTACTCGGGGTAACGGAGAGGCTACGGCTCGGTATCAATCGCGGAGAAACTTCTGCTCTCATCCTTTTGGATTTGAGCGTGGCGTTCGATATCGTGTCTCATTCCATCTTATTGAACTTTCTCCGGTCCCTAGGAATAGTTGGCCTTGCACTGGCCTGGTTTGCCTCCTTTTTAAGTGAGCGCACTTTCCAGGTCTTCTCTGCGAAAGCTGCATCTGCGATTTGTCCTTTGGCGTATGGTGTCCCTCAGGGGTCCATTCTCAGCCCTTTGCTGTTTAACATTTACATCAAACCTCTTGCTTCCATCGCGGAGGATGCCGGGCTGACCATTTTTTCATATGCCGATGACACGCAAATTGTCTTCTCCCTCTCCAGCACAGAAGCCAACAATGTGTCTGGTCTGAAAACCGGTTTGTCACTAGTGGCTGAGTGGATGCAGAGGCATCTCCTCAAGCTAAACGGTGACAAGACCAAGATTGTCATCTTGGGGAAACATAAAGATCTTTGGGGTCCGCAACACTGGCCTTGTGCTATGGGTCCCCTTTCTCAACCGGTCCCGGTGGTACGCAACCTTGGATTCCTCATAGACGACAAACTGTCTATGAGGCAACAGGCCACCAAGGTGGCGGCCATCTGTTTCACCACTCTAAGATGGCTCCAGAAAATTCTTTGGATGTTGCCTCATGCCACCAGGAGAACCGTGGTCCAGGCGTTAGTAACATCTCGCCTGGACTATGGTAACGTCCTCTACCTTGGTGCCGATGTTGCGACCATTAATAAACTACAGGTCGTGCAAAACTCATCGGCCCGACTCCTATGCAACATCCCGAGGAGATCCTCGGCCACCCAGGCTCTTCGAGATCTACATTGGCTTAAGGTTTCGAGCCGTATCAAATTTAAAGCCTTATGCTACCTTTTTAAAATTAAACAGGGCTCTGCTCCACTGTATCTTCAGAGTCTGGTTCAATCTTACAGGCCCAGCCGTACTCTAAGATCCTCGGCTAACTGTGACTATGTCATTCCTAGATTCAAACTGGTGAAGATGGGGGAAGATCTTTCTCCCATCTAGGTCCCAAATATTGGAATGCTCTGCCTGTTGCCCTGAAGACTGAGACCAACATGCTCTGCTTCCGCAAAAAACTGAAAACTTTACTTTTTTAATAGTCTCTTGCAGTTCCAGATGTTAATAACTCAGCAGTGTTGTCCTTTCTCTACTCTAGTCTATCCCTTGCGCCGGGAAACCCACTGCGGGTAGCTGTTGCACATAAAAAGTTTTAAATACATAAATAAATAAAATAAATGTGGTCTCTCTACCGTGTGCAAGGTCGGAGATGGCAAATAGGGCAATCAGGCAGTGCTGCTGGGCTGGTGTGGCAGATCAGTGTATGGGCTGTTTTTCTTTTTAGAAGTTTGAGGGTCCATTTTATGGGCAGATGGGTCAGTTGTTACTGTTGATTTCCTTAATATTACCACAAGTATTGCCTTCAGCAAACACAAAAGTAGGCAATCTCCCATACCTTGCAAAATAACCATGTAGAGTATCTATACAAGTTCAAAACTGACCTCATTTGTAAATGTTGCCACTTTGTTTTAAGCTATCTGGTTTGCTTTTTGGTGTCAATTTTATTTCCAAGCCCTGGGCCTATTTTCTGGCCCAGGCCAACCGTGGCCACGTGACAAGTGTATTGCTACCAATAGTACTGATGTATGGCTGATGGTGTATCGACCACTTTTTAACAGATCTCCCACAAGCCCTTTCGCTGAATAAGACTCTAAGCCATAAGCTCCCAGTTAATTGTTCTCAGCAACATATCACTGGTATCCCTTGAGGTGGTGGCTCTGTGGACCACTACTGGGATCTGAATAGACTAAATGGTCACAGCCTCGAATCCTGGGGGGGTCCTGTCCTTCCCAAGTTCGATAAAATGAGTGCTAATGAGGTAGGTAGCAATTCTCTTATTAGCACTATGCACCCCCTAACTGATGTGACTATGTGGTCACACCCGCATGTGAGCTCGGGAGACAGAGAAAGCACCTACCTGCACACAGGCCATACCGGGGATACGAACGCCGCCACCGGCCAAGAGTCAATCTCTCTTTTGCATCGCGCCACCGCCCCGGGACCACAACTCCCGGAAGCCTCAGCGGCGGCACGCACCTCTGACCTCGTGCCAGCGCCCGGAGGCGCTTTAAATCGGCGCTGAGGTCGGCGGAGCTCAGGGGAGACAGAGAAAGCACCTACCTCCACCCAGGCCATACCGGGGACACGAACACCGCCACCGGCCAAGAGTCAATCTCTCTTTTGCATTGCGCCGCCACCCCGGGACCGCAACTCCCGGAAGCCTCAGCGGCGGCGCGCACCTCTGACCTTGCGCCAGCGCCCGGAGGTGCTTTAAATCGGCGCTGAGGTAGGCGGAGCTCGGGGGAGACAGAGAAAGCACCTACCTGCACCCAGGCCATACCACGGACACGAACGCCGCCACCGGCCAAGAGTCAATCTCTCTTTTGCATCGCGCCGCCGTCCCGGGACCACAACTCCCGGAAGCCTCAGCGGCGGTGCACACCTGTGACCTCGCGCCAGCGCACAGAGGCGCTTTAAATCGGCGCTGAGGTCGGCGGAGCTCGGGGGAGACAGAGAAAGCATCTACCTGCACCCAGGCCATACCAGGGACACGAACACCGCCACCGGCCAAGAGTCAATCTCTCTTTTGCATCGCGCCGCCGCCCCGGGACCACAACTCCCGGAAGCCTCAGCGGCGGCGCGCACCTCTGACCTCGTGCCAGCGCCCGGAGGCGCTTTAAATCGGCGCCCGTACAAGACCGAACAAGGACGGGACGGGCCAGACTATTAACATCTCCTGTAAGACCGTAAGGCGCAAGGTTAGTGTCAAGTTAGATCATCATTTGTGTGGTCCATTTGGACGGGAGGATAAGTAATCTTACAACAGTGAGTATGGCGACTTCATCAGAAGAAGCTTTTAATGGCAGAAAGTCTACAGGAGGTTCTCTATTGGGTACACTTGACAATTTTTTGATTAGGGTATCGTCAGCCCTTGCCAAGGATATAGAACTTACGGAAAACAGACTATCCTTGGACACCTTGTTTGATAAGCGTTCATCATTGGGGAATGTAGCAACAGCTAGATCACCGATGCCTAGGCAGGATGATATCCAGGGAACACTTCCCCCCTCGGGGGTGGTGGAGATTATCCCTTCTCCCCACCTAGATCTCACTGACGAGCTAAGCATGTCTTCATCTATGTGTTTGCTCCCCCATTCTGGTGTCCGAAGAGTTCCCTCACCTAATATCAAAACTCGCTCAGCCTCTAATTTAAAATCAGGCCCGGCACAGCTAGAGGGGGGGATGTTAGCGAAAAGAAAACGTCCCGGCCCACCGATCCAAGCTGAGGGAAGGAAAGCAAAGGGTCCAAAGAAGACTGCTTCAAAGGAGGTTGCAGTAGTAACATTATCTGGTAGCCAAACTCAGTCTGTACCACCTATTACTGAAGGGAATGAGTCACATTTTGATCTGGGTCAATCATTTTGGAAAAAATTGGAGGGAACCATTAAAAAGCTATGCAACCCAATATATGATCGGTTGGAGTCTATTGAAAATAGACTGGTGTGTTTGGAACTCTCGTTATCTACAGTCCAGAAGCAGGTTGGAACACGGCGTAGTGCTCCAAACTCTCAACGAAAATCACCAATAGCTCAAAAACCACCGGATTCTTCCACTCCTGGGGCAATCAATGTGGGGGCAAGAGTGTCTGAGGCAGTCAACATGGTGCCTTCCTTGACACCACCACCATCTACACTGCCAGACACTGGGAACAAAGTGGGGAAGGAGCGAGGACCTCATGTTACAGAGAATAGACCAGTAGTAACTTTGTCAAATCCCCCATTGGGGCCTGTAACAAGTACTGTGGGGTCTGTAACAAGTTCTGTGGCTACCTTACCGACTACTGATTTCCCACCTGAATCAGCATCATATGTGGTAATACTAGTGGGAGTACCTCCAGTAGCACAGGGCAAGCGAGAAACCTATGGGGAGCTGAAAAATAAGTGTGTCTTTTGGCTCAACAAGTATCGTCCATTACCACCGAACGTTCTCACAGAAATTCTGTTTGCAAGGAGAGTGAACTGGTTGGGAAGGAGCCCTAAGTCGACTGAAGGGGACTGTGTCATTATTGACTTCAAAGACTGGAGAAGTGTAAACTACATTTGTAGCTGGCCACGATCTGATCGGTCCCCCCAAATATAAACTTTCCCCCTATCATATTACTATGGCCCTAGGGTACCCATTGGAAGGAATATTTTTACATTGGGAGAGCAAACTAATGCATGTCCTTTGGGTAATATAAGGCTGTTTAATAGGTTTGAGGCTCTGTCGGGGTTGGGTGATTGTGATTGACGCTATGTGCCCCAAAACCCTGCATTAAGTGTTGTGTCTCCAGGTGTGGGAGAGGATGGGTGTGATAAGAGGGCAGTTGAAGTATCTGCCCATGGTTGCAGACACATAGAGAATGGTGCCTGCTGCCCAGTCATGACAGGTACTGGAAACATAGATGAGGCACCAGGAGTGGAATCAATGTCCATGCAGAGTGAGGAACACCAAGCACCCGAGAGTTCTCCAGAATCAGGAGAATTAGCTTGTGGTCATGCTGGGGTGGTATGTCAAACATCGTTCGTTTCATGGAATGTGGCGGGTGTGGGGACTAAACTTAACTCACCCGCCTGGATGGAATTTATCGATAAATTTGACATTTGTCTGCTCCAGGAGACTTGGGCGATTGATCCTGTGTTTAAAGAGGGCTATCTAAATTTTTATGTCCCCGCAGTTAAAAAACACCCAGGTCGCTCTATGGGGGGCTTAGTTTTTGGGTCAGGCAGAGTCTTAACTGTCATAGCCACTTACTTCCCGGGTCAAGTTGCGATATTCTTACCGTAAGGCTTTGCTTCCCTTCGAATTTGAAAATAGACATTTTTAATGTCTATGCTAGGGGTCTCCCAGGAGGTAAGAAATCCGAGGTGGTAGTAGCCTTGGACACAATGCTTCAGGCAACCCCTGGAAATGTTTTGCCAATAATAGCAGGTGATTTTAATACCACTTTCGAGCCATTGGGCCCTGACGATATGCACCTAACGGATGAAGAGGATAGTAGATGGGGAGTTCCCCAGCTAGATACTAATCCCATAAGAAAGTGGACTGAGGCTGCAATTCAATTGAAGGGCCTCTGTATGGGGCACCGGTTGAGGGCAGCTAATGGTCATACACCATCGGATAGAATGGGCAAGGCAACATTTGATAATGGTAACAGAGCAAGTCATATAGATTATCTACTTGTTCCTCTCAAGTTGTGGTACACCCTTCTTGATATGGAGATAGTGGACCGCATCGAGAGTGACCATAATCCCATCTCCGCAGTGTTTAATTCGGGTCTAAAAAAGGTGGATGAAACGTCTAGGGGACCCTTTGAGTCGAACCTAGTTTTAACTAATGATGAGCGCCGCCTAAAGTGGTGCCAGGTGGCAGAACATCAGGACATCATTTCAGAAATTGAGGATGGCCTGGAAGGTGTCCTGGCGACTATGGAGGTCGAATCTAATCATGGGCTCCCGTACAGAGCTTTTATGGATGCCCATGATATCTACTTTACTAGTCTTAAAAGCTACTTCTGTAAGTCTCGTCAAGGCAAAAGCATGCAAATTCGTAGAGCAGAGAGTTAGTATGACAGCTCCTGTCGTGAAGCCAGGGGGGAGCTATCCAAAGCATTAAAAACAAAGGACCCAAGTAAAGTAAAGGTGGCCAGAGCCAACTATAGGCACAAACATCTTACTGCTAAAAAAGCATGGGAAGAGTGTAGATGGCAGGACCTCAAAGAAGATTGTAAAGCTAAGAACACAAAAGCTTTTTGGGACTTTTTTAAATGGGGTAGGGATGGAGAACATGAGACCCCCCCAAAATAATGTTGCCCAAAGTGCATGGGTTGATTATTTTAAACCGCAATACGCCGCTAATGAAGCAGGTTGTACAGAGGGAACGCGGGTCCACGTTTTCTATAATGAAGTAGTATTCACAGTAGGAGATGTGGACAGAGCATTAGATCTGGTGACCGCGGGCCGTCCACCTGGAATGGATTGTGTCCCCACTGACCTGTTTTTACACAATAAGGGAAGATTGCAGTTGTATATTATGCATTTGGCAAATACCATCGCCCAGGGGATGGAAGTCCCACAATCATGGAAATGCGCGGAAATAGTTCCGGTATTTAAAAAAGGGGACAAGTCGTTAGCGGGCAATTATAGGCCCATCAGCCTGATCGACTCTGTCCAAAATATTATGGGACGGCTGGTTTTGGGAAACATCCAGACGTGGATGGATGATGATAACATCTTGAGTCACCTTCAGGCTGGGTTTCGACCCAAGACCAACACCATAGACCAGGTCTTCTGATTCATTATTTTATTTTGGTGCACTGTGGTTTTGGATAAAGGTACTCTTTACGCCGTCTTTGTAGACTTAAATGCGGCTTTTGATTTGGTGCCCCGCAACAAATTGTGGCAAGTGCTGGAGGAACTGGGGATGCCCCCTGAGTTGCTGTGTCTGGTCGTCCAGTTACATGAGGGTACGTTTGCTCGGGTACGGTGGGGGGGCCAGGGAGATGTTACGGAACCCTTCCCTGTTGAACGAGGGGTGAGGCAGGGTTGCATCATGGCGCCTACCCTGTTTTCTCTTTTTGTGAACGGGGTAGCGAGTTTTCTCTCCTTGGTCCTGACTGATGCGCCTGTGATGTGTGGTGAGCGAGTCCCGATCCTCATGTTCGCGGACGACACCTTAATAATTTAAAAAACTCCCAGTGGCCTTCAGCGTGCGCTCAAGCGCTTTGAGGACTTTTGCCTAGAACGGGGTTTGGAAATAAATATAGCCAAAACCAAGTATATGGTCCTTACTGACCGTAAATTTACTGGGCGTACCAAACCCTATAGAAGGAGGATATATATGAACAACTCCCCGCTTGAACAGTTTGAAGCTTTTACCTACCTGGGGGTTACCCTTCAGAAAGATCTGGGATGGACTAGCCAACTAGAACTAGCAGTCCTTAAGCATCGCCAGCAGGCAGGTATCCTTCTTAAAAGGTTTAAGTCTTCTGAAACAAACCCATTAGTCCACTGCTAGAAATATATGGGATGAAGGTACTTAGTTCGGCTCTTTACGGAGCTGAACTATGGGGTTTTGAAAAATTGGGGAGTCTGACACTAGCAGAAAATGAATTCTTAAGAAAAGCGACTAGTGTCCCGGCAAGTACCCCGCTGTTACCTTTAATGTGGGACCTTGGGAAAAAATCTGTCCAAGATCTTGCTTTCCTACGCCCGCTCTTGTACTGGCGTAGGATATGGACCACAGAAGAGCTTCAGCATTATGCAGAGGGCCTAAAAGAAATAATAGCGAAAGATTCCTCACAAAAAAATACATTGGCTAAAGGCTATAAAGTTTCTGCTAATTAGCCTGGGAATGAGGGAACTTTTGGATTACCCGGTAAATGCTGTTTTTCCCTCTAAAAAGGTTCTGAAGATAAAATATTGGGAGATGGTTACATCAAATGCAAGAATGAAGGGCCTCTCTCTGCATCTCACAGGTCGCTTCCTGGAATTCAAGGTCCACCCTAAGCTGGAACCATTTTGGGATGCCATCGAAAAGCAGCTAGACCGTAAACTCTATTTTCAAATAAGAGTAGGCTCCCTTCCAACAAGGTCATTCACAGCTAATTGGGCAGGTGAAAACCATCATGACAAATGCCCTAGGTGCAGGGAAGAACAAGAGACGATAAGTCACCTCCTTTTTTTCTGTCCCCTCTATGTGGCCCCTAGAGAGGTGTGGATCAAACCAATATGTAAACTAATTGGTATCCGCAGACATGAGGAGGCGTCAAGAATCTTGTGTACAGACCCCAATCCCCCAATTGCCATTGCAGTGGCAAAATTTTTAAAATGGGCATGGATAATTCGGGCAAGAGCACTATGAATATACATTGAGAATATCATTTAACCTGTTTATTTGCACTGTAAACATTGGAATGTAGCTGGGACATGAGCCTTGCAATAGAGCATCTGACCCACATAACTGTTGAGTTTTATACATTTTAAGGATGTGTTTTTAGCTATGTGATATTCGGCAATTGTCCCTTGGAATTTAATTCTTTAAAAAAAGTTTTTTATTGTATAATCTTCTTAATGACATTTTTTTAACCATTGGGAAATGTGATTTTATGTCTTACTTTTATGACTTAATTGTCGAATAAAGTTTATGAAATTTAAATTGACTATGTGGTTCATAAATACACGTAATGTTAAGTACAAGCTCTCAGTAAGCGTTTGTCTCATAGCTGCCAAAAAGGCTTTAAGTGTGCTGGGTCCTGCCAGTTATTAAAGCAGGTGCTGGGATGGGTCCCTATCGGGCTCTCCATTTTCGCCCTCACCCTCACTAAGAAAAGAAGAAAAAAACTTAAATCTGCTTTTGATGTAACTTCAAAGAGACTCGTTTTTTCAGTTTTAGAAAGCGCAAATTCGGCCGAAGGTATTGAAGCACTTTGCATGAGCACCAGTTGCATTACACAAGAGGACACATTCATTTTTGTAATCACTTATTTATCTTATGCAACTTACAACCATTGGCAAAGCCAATAGTCCTGGTTTGTTGTAAGTGTAATGGTACTTGTAATATATTTCTGGGGATGTATGGACAGAAACAGCAAAATACAAGTGGGGCGGCACAATACACTAAGAACAGATTTTTAGCTTAATTGTTTTAAGCCAAACCCTTAATTACATCAGCCACGCCCCTATGAGAGACCCCCTGTGTTTTCATCCCACTTAAAGCCCTGGCTGTTAGTATGTGTACTATAGGAATTCACTTATTGTCGTATCTTCCCTAGGATTCCCCGACTTGTCTGCATGTTGCTGGTGTTCACAAGTGAGTCAACTGACACACAAAACAACAGGCCCAATATATTGCTGTTTATGGCAGATGACCTTGGGATTGGTGATGTGGGCTGCTATGGCAATGACACAATAAGGTAAACCATGCTATGTTATTGTTATGTAATTACCACAAACATATGTATTCAATTTCACAAATCACTATTATGCATCAAAAATTGCTTGTGTTATGTTTTGTCTCAGTTTTCAATTCCATACCTATTGTAGCTCTCAAGACACTTGGGGCCCCATTAGGATGTCGGGCGGATTGCCTCCGCCAGGGTGGCGGTGGCCACCGCCACCCTGGCGGAGGCAATCCGCCCGACATCCTTCCCTGCATTCCCCCCGCCATATTACGATGGCGGAGGGGACCGCAGCGGTGGGAAACACCGCCCGCCTGTTTTCCGCCCCGGTCGCCTGGCGGCCGGGGCGGATAAGTGATAACATGGTGGCGGTGTCTATCAGACACCGCCAGCCATATTAGAATAGGCATCTGACAATGCCTTTCCGTGGCGGCAATGCCGCCACGGAAAGGCAGGCGGACTTCACTCTGGGGGCCCCCTGCGGGCCCCCAGAGTGCAGCACAGTAGGGGGGTGCACACAGGGGGGTACCTATGGTACCCCCCTGCATTTGCATAATGAAAGCGGCAGGCACCGCGCGGTGCCTGCCGCTTTCGTCATGCAAATGCTGCAAAGCATTTTCAGCATTGTGGCGGGCGGTGCAGAGTGCACCGCCCGCCACAATGATGGGAATACAGGATGCGCCCGCCACTGTGGCGGGCGCATCCTAATGCTGCCAACGGGACCCCCGCCCTCATGGCGGCCGGTCCCTAGTACCGTGAGGATGGCGGGCGGGCAAAGTCCGCCCGCCATCCTAATGGGGCCCTTGATGTTCATGTGTGCTACATATATATATTTAAACTGTTGCAGAGTAGATATGCGTAGTGGACAAAGTGCAATTTAGTTTCGATTTGCAAAGCCATAAACATCTCATTGTGATCTGGAAGTGAAAAACTTGACACAGCATATGCTTAAGTTTCTCATTCATCAGTCACATGTAGACCAGTAGAAGTCAAACCCAGGAAGTGTCAGACAAGCGATTAGTGGAATTCATTTAAATGTGGAGAACACCAATCTATTCTTAACTTCGAGTTAACTTCGAGTTACTCACAAACATTTCTAATGCTTTTCTCACTATTCTCTGCACTTCAAAACTACATCTCAATGAAACCCCCACAGGATACTGAGCAACCAACTAGCAGATTTTGTGGCACCAAAAATGTAAATTATGTGAACACTTGTATTTTTACTTCATTCTGATTTACCCAAACCTATAGTAAATCCCGATAATGGAAACAAACGAAAAACTCTGAACAGAACTCCAGGGCATGATGCTTTACCAAATAAAATAAAACAAAAACAATTACATTTATTGATATAGAACTGATCGGAGATCAAAAATATTTACACTTATAAATAATTACAATTAAATTTTAAAAATGACTCGACAGTATCAATACAAACGTAACAATACGTTACTAAAAACAGGGGTCTCCTAACTATGGACCGCGAGCCTGATCTGGACTACTACAAGATTTTATCCGCACCAAACCAACAAGCTACATTACACGCACACTGGCTGAGTACACGGTCATATCAATGGGACATGGCACATGCCTGAGCTGGTTGCTGCCTTATCTGTCACTGGGAGGGTGGATCCTGGATCTAGACTTCCTCCTCCTTCACATGTACCCAGTGTCCTGGGCTTGGCCAGTTGTGGCAATAACAGATGCACAGGGTCCTAGTCAGGGGAACACGCCGGCCACTGGCCCCATAATTTGTGAGGAGGTACGCTGTTACGTTTCTGTCATTAGCCGTGCATCTTAACACCTTGGATGCTATGGCATTTCCAGCAATTTAGTCTAATTTCCATTTAAATGAATGGGCACTGCATGACGAGCTGACCTTGTCATTAGCATGGAAGTGGTCAAATATCCAACCACGCATAGTACTGTTGATTGAATTAGAGGACGACTTCCTTATTGAGTGCACATTAAAAAGGGACTTACCGCCATTAGAAAAGAATGCGGATGACTTGTTGTAGCATCGGCAGTGCCCTTCCAAAGCAGCTACTACATAAACAATAATCATGCAAGAGACTGGTGCACTGGGCAATAATAGTAATACTTTGTTTTATATACAGCGTCATACTGCTATTTCAGAATGTATTTAAATTTAATTAAAAAAAATAAAGCCTGCTTTTCTTATCTACAGTTAAGTAATTGATTTTTTTTGTCAGAGCATTTGCTAATGCTTGACATTTTACTCATTATATATCACTTCTCAGTTTAAGCACGGCATTGTTTCTTTGTAATTGTAATATTCCTCCTTTGTTCTGAATCAAATCATGTGGATTACAAAAAAGATCCAAGTAAAATGTATTAATTCATTTCAATTTTATTTGTTAATTTATAAAACTGATTTTTTTTCGGCCCGCAAATATTGGTAAAATATACGATGTGGCCCTCGTACTGAAAAGATTGAAGACGCCTGGTAAAAACGATTTAAAAAATGTTTGTGATTATACCAAATTTATCTGTAGGCAACTCTACTAGGACAATCAGTTTTTTGGTTTTGAATATGTTATATTTAAGACACAAAGGCTTTAAAAAACAATTTCTAGTTTCCTTTACCTTCATAATAGGACAAACAAAAAGAACATGCTTAAAATCTTGAGTCCCACCATTACAGAGTGTAAACATTCTGGTCTTATTTCCGTTACCAGACCAGTGCTTTTTAAATTTATTTAGAGGAAAAATGCCCAATCTTAACATGAGTAAAAATGGCCTGACACTATGTTCCAAAATAAAACTTCAAATATTCTTGACTCTGTTTACAAGATATACTGTCAGAAGAATGCTTATATGTTTCGAGCAGCAAGCAGTGTGTAATGTCGCAAGTGTAGTTTATTCTGGCTGCCATAGATTTCAGAAATATTTTATGTTGGGCTGGTGTTTATTATTATTAAAAGTATAAATATTTACTTTTCCATGTTACTTTACCCCATAGCAGCATTTCTTAATGTTTTTACATCTGTGCACCCCAACTGGATTATTACTGGAATCTGGGGACTCCCCTGAGCCTTTATTTGAAACCGGGGATACGAGTCTAAACAATTTCTATGATTTGAACCTCAAAAAACAATACAAAAAAATGCAAAAGGAAGTATTTACCAAACAAATGCTCAAATATTTAGTTAAATTCACAATCACATAAAAGAAAGGTTTTCACATTTTCAATTTTCCTTTTTTCAATTTGGATTCTTTATTTGTACATTCTTTTTATTTATACATTTAAAAACTATTGAATTTTGTAAAACAGTCACGGAACCACTGAGTAGGTCTCATGGACCCCCAGAGCCCACAGGTTTAGAACCATTGCTATAGAGCTTTATCAGCTAAATGAGTACCTACATCTCAGACGTTTCAAGGTTTTTATTCTCTGCCCTTCCATTGCTTAAGAGAAGGGTGTGTGCTCCCTGTTTGTCTGGGATGTGTATTTTCGCATTTCATTTTGGAACAACTGTCGTTAAGTGGTGAGACGCCATTAGGATCAGTCCATATCCCATTTTGTTGGTCTTAACATAGCTTGAGCTTCACCGTGTTCTTAACTGCGGTGATAGCTCACATCCATCACCAAGGGGTACGTGTTTGTCCATACTTGAGCACAGAAAAATAGGATCAATGGCAAATGTAGGGTGCCTGTCTTGACCAGCCTTAATATTTCCTGTTTTCTCCCGGCACACACCCTCCTGTCATGCTATGCAAGTTTGGTTGATCTAGCATTTTGACTGTTGCCTGAAGAAATGTAACCCATTTATGGAGATATGTTTTATATTTGTGTGAACACAAAGTTTAGAAAACTCCCAAAGACATTTTCAGGGACCACAATTGTGATCCAATGGGACCACACTTGCCACAGTGATCGGCACGTTAATAGTTCTGATCCAGCGGACAACCCCAGAGATGAACAATTTACCAAATAGATATCTGAATTCGGCCCATGCACATTTGCTCAAATGTTCATACACAATCCCTGGGCAATTCGAGGGTTGTAAAGTTTTATAATTTCGCCTAAGTTCCTATTAGTTACTTTCTATAAACATCAAATAGTTTGGAAATAAACCCAATGCCTAATTAATCTTCACGAATCAACACTCTTTCCTCTGATCGATGGACCATTAGTTGAGTTAGTTGATGGTGATATTAACAACTATTGGACCAATCCACAATCTTAGTGAAATAACACAGTGCAAACACCATCATTCTTAATCATAGGAGAGAAAATCACGTTTAGCAAATACATTCATCTACACAGACTTTATTCAACAAAGCTAAATGCAATGAGTGGATAGATGAAGAGACAAAAGACACAAATAAGATACATTTGCAAAGAAATATGCACATTTTTTAGCTAGAATGACATTACCTCATGAAATACTGAAAACCAACCCTCTGGCCAAAGGACTGGTGGGGGTCTTCTGAATTAGGATCAGACGACAAAGAGCTATAGGACAGTATTAGGACAGGGTAGATGCTTACTAGACTTCTCTATAAATCTGATGCACTAGGGCGCATCCCTCCCTTACACTCTCTCCCTCCTCGATGTTCTACGGAATCTTAGAATCTAATCAGGCTGTCTTTGGATCTGAATCTCCCCAGTCTGTTCTCTCTTATCTTCTTCTAACAGCTCTCTTCTCACTCTTTTTGTCCTGCAAACCCCTCCCCTTTAGCTCACCCCTTACTTTTGTTCTCATACACATATTGTTGCAATATTTTTTAACATTCCATACAGGCTCCATTGTCGAGGGATACACATCACCATTTTCTCATGCCTTCTGTCCTTGCTCTTTGGCAGTCATTCAACTGTTTCAGTCATCAGGCCACATCATGAATTTAGTGAACTTGCGCAATTTCTGGTTCTCCGTCGCCATTTTCTTTCTGTCAAGTGCAACAGCAGGCCCGAATGCCCACTATTAATAAATAAATCATAATCATATGTTAATTTCTCAAATATATAGTTTTCACTGTTCACCACCCACTTCTACTCTATCCCATGTCATTATTATTCTTTTGAGCAAAAGCATTAGCAATAGCAGCTTCCTTTTAAGTTCAAGCAAGCAAATGCCGGGCTTGTGGCTCCTCGAGACCACATATTAGTTCTTCCTGTGCATGCGTGAGAGTTTTCCCTCTCAAGCGGGTTAGTCACATTATTTTCTCCATTTTAAAGCAGGTTTTATTTGTGTTGCATTTTATTCCACATTAATTAAGCATGCGTAAAGATTTTCTCCCATGTGTTGATGTCTGGTGCATATTAGTCTCATCTTATCTATAGTTTTAGCAGTTAGTAAACCTTAATGAAGGATTGCTCTGAGCAAGTTTCGTTTTCTTGAATCCTTGCTCCATTAATCCCCCCTCTGATGGCATTTCTGAGCCATCATAAAATACCCATCATTCCCAAGTGCAACTTTTCTTTTCTACTTTTTAACGTCTTCCCCTCTTTCTACAAATTCTCCACTTTTCTCTTTCATGTCTAATTTTTTCATATTATCATATAGACTTCCTTTTATTTCCTCCAATTCTATCTCTTCCCTTTTTCTCCCCATTCTTTTATTCTTTATTTCCGTCATCATTCTGGTTCTGCTTTTACCCTTGCAACACTTCTATGTCATCATTATCATCAGGTTTAGTTTCACTACTATATAGGAATTAGTATTTTTCCTAATAGACTACTCCCAAAAGTAGTAAACCAACTAAATACGGAAATACTTTTACTTAGTCTTTCCCAAAGACCGTCAACATCCAGTTGGGTGAAATCTTCATAAAAGTCTGTAATATTCTTAATATATCCCTCAATACCTTTACTTTTGTGTGGGATATATGTACAGCGGTGTTGAATTTTAAACTAGCAACAGACTCAACCCTCTTTTGTCAATATTATTATAGGGCAAGTCGATTTTGCAAAACCATAGACCTAATTGCAACAATTTTGGTATTAATCATCAAGAATCCTCCAGCAGTATCTGTTGATAGACGATCAACTACTGTTGAAAATTTACATATTTTATGTGAATTTAGTATGACTCCAACTGATGGTATTAGTGCACCAAATAGATCACCTACTATTTCTGAAAAACTTGCTCTCTTACTTCGTTTTAGTCCTTGACTTACTAAATCCATTTCATTGTTCTTTGTAATGTGGTATACATTCAGAAATACTATTCCAAAATAACAACTACCATACCATCTTGTGGGGCAACCTATAATAGGCCATTTTACCACACACATAATAAATTCCTGATTTACAGGATCAGTTTCTCCTTTTAGTCCCCATCCCCCATGATTAGCAAGGTATGTTCACATTCCCTAGAACCAATGAAAATGTTGTTATAGTCTGTTTTTAGTCTATGCAGACAGAATTTTCCCAATTTTTACTAGTCTAGGGACATTGCAGCATGAGTCTCGCCTTTCTTGTAGCCCCCTTCCTTATTAGCCCATGATGGTACATGTGACTTCTGTTCAACAGCCTTCTTTTGGAAATCATGCATACTCTCCTCTACGAAATGTAGAGAATCTTTCTCTTTATCACGCAAAATACAGGTTAGAATATTCGTATGAGCATATGTTACGTCTATTGGAGTCTTTGTAAAGAAAAACTCACCCATGAATTCAGCATCTTTACCACTAAGTACTGGTTCAGGTTTTTTCAAATAGGGATTTCTGAAAACACTAAATCCATATTTGAATAATAATACTGCAACTTGCCTGTTACATAGAACAAGCTGAACACAACACTACATGACACACCATATGTTAAAGGAAGATGGTGTTACGTTACCTCCTCCGAGAGAGATGAAGGTAATTTTATGCAAACATAACGATCACTCACTTCCATAGTATCTACGTATTCATAAAGAAGTTTAGTGAATACATTTAATGACGAATCACTATTCGATTTGTCACGATGATACGTTGTCTCATCCATTTGCTCCAAATTAGTGGTAGTGGTTCTTTTAGTAACTGTATGCACTCTATCACTTGTATTGGTGTTATTTTGATTATTAGGTACCATTAGAATAGGTATCACAACGGTTAGTAATAACCACATGGACATTAATATTAAAGCACTGTACAATCGATATCTAATACATCTTTGTTTTAGACTAGATTTTGGATGTTCATTCATTTTTGGTTCTGCCATTTTAGTACTAAATGGGAAATACCTTCGGGGAAATAATCTAACATTTTTAGCAAAAAAAACATCTTTGTGTGATCCCACACTTCAAAGTTTTTCGTCTTTGTCCCCTTTTCTATAACCTCTTCTCTTCTTTAGTTTCTTATATTCTCTTCTTTTTTTTGTTTATCAATTTTTCAACCTTTATGTCAAAGTCTTTTTCTTTTAAGGTGGTCTCAATTTGCTTTCATCGGTTCTTTCAATAGAGACACTTTCTTGTTCTTCGTTCAGATCAAGATTTTCAAATTCCTCGAGGATGACATATGTTCATTCAGGAGCCTTATATTTTCTGCTCAGAACCCTCACTCTTCTTGAGTTCCATAAATAATTTCTTCTTGATTGTTCTTGCTCCACTTGACTTGACACCTAATTCACTTGTTCTAGTTCTTTTCCTGTTAATATTCTTACAAAGTATCTCAGTCTTTTCACTCTACTAGGCCAGTGATCAGCTTCTCTGATCCTCTTTAGTTATACTGCCTTCTCACCTTCCTTGCCTATTTCTAATGTTCTTTTATTTTTCTTTCTTTTAGCTGAGCTTGTTCTAAACTTTCTAATTTCTTTCTTTCTGTTTATTGGATGGGTTCTGGATCTTTCAGTCCTTCTGTTCTTAACTCTAATTGAGCTTGATCTGATCTGGATTTCCTGTAGTAGGTTCTTCTGTTGACTGAATTTGTTCTGAACCTGTCAGTCTTTCTTTTTCTTCTTTTGGTTGCGCTTGATCTGGATTTTCGATTTCAATTTGTTCTTGTCTTCCAGTCTCTTGCTATTCCTCGGTCTTTACAGCAGTCTCCTGAGACCCAGTAACCAGTGCCCACCCTACTTGACTTGTACTTGGTTGCTCATCATCGATGCACTCTTCAGAGTCTGTTTCTCTGATTTCTTCAACTTCACAACTTTCAGCTTTTGGTTCTTCTCTTTGTTCTACCAGTTGCTGCTTCTGTCGTTCAGGTGGACTTGGGACTTTTTGTGTTTGCCTGTCATGGATCCAGTTTGGCAAGCCAGCACACTTCACTGCTGTTGTCCTGACCAATATAACTTGATGAGGTCCTTTCCACCTGGGTTCTAAACACGATTTCCTTGTGTGCTTCTTTACCACGACCCGTGTCTCCTGGACACAATTCATGAGCTTGATTCGGCTGTGCTGTGGTTGTATCTTCTCCAACCTGGTGAGACACAGAATGTACCAGATCAGCTAGTCCTTTACAATAGTCAGTGTTAGACCTGGCACCATTGGCTTGTTTCTCCCTTCCATTTTTTCACTGTTGCCTCCTATGTTTTTGCTGGTCTACATGCTTTGGGCATTTTGCCACTGCTCTTCAGTGCCAAAGTGCAAGTGCTCCCTATTGTAAATTATTGTAATGGATTAGTGACTCCATGATAGGCTTATTTGATTAACTTGTCAGACCCTAGTACAGTGCACCATGTGTGCCCAGGGCCTGTAAAACAGATGCTGCTGGCGGGCTTGCAGCACTGGTAGTGCCACCCACAAAAGCAGCTTGTAAAGTATGTCTCAGGCCTGCCATTGCAGAGCCTGTGTGCAGTCTGGGACTGCCATGTTGACTTGGCAAGTGCACAAACTTGCCAGTCCCTCAACCTTCCCTTTTCTACATATTAGTCACCCCTAAGGTAGGCCCAAGGGCAGGGCGCATTGTATGTGAAAGGTAGGTTTTTCTGCGTACCTCTTCCCCCGCCACTTGAGACCAAACTATTTTGTCTGATGCCCGATGGAGCTACTTGGTTTAGCTATAGGGCAGATGGCCCGTGGATTCCCTCAGTGGTCGTCACCTACCCAGTCGGTCCTTAGACAGGCTTCCTTTCGTCTCTATGGTTGTCTCTTCCCTTATCCTCACTTTCTCACCTCCCCTACCCCCCTCTACTTTTTCTCTCCTTTCTCTCCTCTCCTAATGTATTGCTGATTGTTTGATATTATGTTTAGGCTGATCTTTTTCTGGTATATGGTTGAACCACATTGTTGCACCTCCTTTCGTCTCTCCTGTAGGCTCCGCCCGCATCCTCCCTCTATGTCTCTCCTTCTCTCCTCTCGCTATGTATTGAGACTGAACTATTTTGTCTGATACCCGATGGAGCTACTTGGTTTAGCTATAGGGTGGACGGCCCGTGGATTCCCTCCTTGGTCGTCACCTACCCAGTCGGTCCTTAGACAGACTTCCTTTTGTCTCTATGGTTGTGTCTTCCCTTATCCTCACTTTCTCACCTCTCCTTCCCCCCACTACTTTCTCTCTCCTTTCTCTCTTCTCCTAATGTATTGCTGATTGTTTGATATTATGTTTACTTGTTGATCTTTTTCTGGTATATTGTTGAACCACATTGTTGCATCTCCTTTCTTCTCGCCTGTCGGCTCCTCCCGCATCCTCCCTCTATCGATATCTCTCCTTCTCTCCTCTCTCAATTTATTTGAGACTGAACTATTTTGTCTGATGCCCGATGGAGCTACTTGGTTTAGCTATAGGGGAGAGGGGCTGTGGATTCCCTCCTTGGTCGACACCTACCCAGTCGATCTTTTGACAGACTTCTTTTCGTCTCTCCTTATTGTCACTTTCCTTATCCTCCCTTTCTCACCTCCCCTGCCCCCTCCACTACTTTTCTCTCTCCTCTCTCTTCTCTCCTCTCCTAATTGTATTGCTTATGTTTTGAATGCTTTGTGTAATTGTTAAACTTTTTCTGTTACATTGTTGATTCTCATGTAAAGCGCTCTGATACCTCGGGGTCTAGCCAGCGCTATATAAAAGAAATTAACCTGTGGCTGCTGACAATATGTGCTCCCACTTCCCCCAACCCCCCCTTCCGCTCCTACTCTTTCCAGCTTCTGTCCTTTGCCCTCGCTTGCACCTGTCTTTTGTCCCCACCCTGTTTTTCTGTGAACCTCTTCCCTTGCCACCTGAGACTGAACTATTTTGTATGATGCACGATGGAGCTACCTGGTTTTAGCTATAGGGGAGATGGGCCTTGGATTCCCTCCATGGTCGTCACCTCCCCAGTCGGTTTTTAGACAGACTTCCTTTTGTCTCTACGGTTGTCTCTTCCCTTATCCTCACTCTCTCTCCTCACCTACCTCCCACTACTTTATCTCTCCTTTCTCTCCTCCCCTAATGTAATGCTGACTGTTGTATTTAATGTGTACTTGTTGTTGTTTTTCTGTTATATTGTCGAACCACATTCTTGCACTTCCTTTCGTCTCTCCTGTCATCTCCTCCCGCATCCTCCCTCTGTTTTTGTCTCTCCTTCCCTCCTCTCTTAATGTATTGAGACCCAACTATTTTGTCTGATGCCCGATGGAGCTACCTGGTTTAGCTATAGAGGAAATGGGCCGTGGATTCCCTCCTTGGTCGTCACCTACCCAGACGGTCTTTAGACAGACTTCCTCGCGTCTCTACGGTTGTCTCTTCCCTTATCCTCACTTTCCCTCCTCCTCTATCCCCCACTACTTTCTCTCTCCTTTCTCTCCTCCCCTCATTGTATTGCTGACTGTTTGATATAATGTTTACTTGTTGATCTTTTCTGTTTTATTGTTGAACCACATAGTTACACTTCCTTTCGTCTCTCCTGTCGTCTCCTACCGCATCCTCCCTCTGTTTATGTCTCTCCTTCCCTACTCTCTCAATGTATTGAGACGGAACTATTTTGTCTGATGCCCGATGGAGCTACTTGGTTTAGCTATAGAGGAGATGGGCCGTGGATTCCCTCCTTGGTCGTCACCTACCCAGTCGGTCTTTAGGCAGACTTATTTTCGTCTCTCCCTATTGTCTCTTCCCTAGCTCCTATCCTCTCTCCCCTGAATCTCTCCCCTTGTCTGCCCTGGGATCGCACCTTACTGAACTTTGGACGTTGCCTTGACTCATCTACCGGCTTGTGTCCCCATCACCCTTCCTCTCCTCTTCCCATGCTGTGTCTCTCACCCGCCCCTCCCCTTTCCCGCCCTCATTATCTGTCCACTTCTGTACTTCAACCCCCCCTCCCCGGAATCTCTCACCTTGCCTGCTTTTCCCCATACGTATTTGTGCTTATTGTTTATCTCAACCTTACATGTAACTATGTTGCCATTCTCTAAGAACTGTGTAACCTTTGTAATGATGTAACCTGTAACTATGATCTGATGCTCATGTAAAGCGCTCTGATACCTCCAGGTCTAGCCAGCGCTATATAAAACTTTTTTTTAAATAAGGACATGCCCTGATAACTGTGTGGCATGTTCTGATAGTGAATTACAGCCACTTTTGTTTTTCACTATTGCAAGAATTTCTGTTCCCATAGGCCAGAATGGGCAGTTTGATTATAACATCTTATAATCCTATCTGACCCTAGGAACAAGATGGGAAAATAAAGTTTAATATGCCTGAACTCAGAATGTTAAAATATATCATTAAGTGTGGGTGATTTTTACATTCTGTGTTTGAAAATACCACCTTTAGAAAGGAGGTATTTTTTTGCCTAACCATCCAGCATGCCTCTTCTAGGCTTGTGTATTCCATGTCTGGTTTGTGAGTGATGGGGCTGGAGAGGCCCTTGGCTCCAGTAGTCTGATTGGTCAGGGCTGGGTTGAATAGGACCTGCATTGAATAGAGAGTAGGAGGAGGAGATTTCCTTTCACTAACCTTAGTCTTCATAAAATAAAATAGGGGAGAAGCTTTCCTTTCAGCTACCTGGGCCAGGTCTGCCTTCAACAATGCTGTCTCCACCTCTAGCCAGGAAGCTGCACCAGGGGGGACAGAACTGGTTTGGGCTGGACACAGACACCCTCTGCCTGCAGAGGACAAAGGGTTTTGCAGTATAAATATTGGAGCCCAGACCCCAGGACTTTAGATCACTTCTGGGAATCAAGACAAACCCTTTGTCAAGGACAAGAACCAGAGAAGCTGAAGGAAGATTACTGCCCCTGTGCTGTTGCTGTTGGGGTTGGCCTGCCGTGGATACTTTATTGCCAAGGAAAGGAGAAAAGGACTTTGTTGTCTGTACTTTATCATCTTGAGGAAGATCTCCAAGGGCTTGTCACTGAGCTTTCCCCCTGTTCTGAAGTCTCAGGGACACAAAGACTTCACCACCAGCTCCCCCTAATATCCCTTACTAGGAATTCTACCTGCAGTGAGTTGCCTGCTGTTGTTTGGGCCCTCTGAGAGACTGCGTGCCGCTGGGAGCTGGAAACGTGAAGCAACGAGGAGAAGCGTGTTGCCACCGTAGCAGATGTGGCCGCATTGCCGAAGAAGCGTGCCGCTGCTGCAGCTGTTTGCTGTCGCATCACCAAAGAAGTGTGTTGCATCACTGGGGAAGCATGCCACCGCCGCATAGTCGCGGCTTCAAAATCCATCAATTTTGCAGCACAGCCATTAGGCATGTACGCATCTCATCCACGTTGTCGCATTGCATCCAAGACTACATTTTGTCGCATCGCACTGGATAGTCGCATCGCATCGAGGCGCCATCTTGTCGCATCGTAATTGGAACTTAGTAAGAAACTGACGCATCACCTCCTCTCTGGTAAAGAACCAACGCATCACCTCCCTCAAAGCAAGGAACCAACGCATAATCTCCCCTGCGACCCTTTTTTTTGTATTGCGTGACGCATCTAAGGTGCTTTGAGAGTGAAGTGTCGCATTTACCATCTACTTTGAACTAAGCTATTTCTACCATGATAAAGTCATATTTTTATTACAGCATTGTGGATTGTTGTCGTTTGGTCTTGTGCTAGGTCTAGTAAAGATTACTTATTTTTAAAACTGGTTTGGTGTCCATTTGTAGTGCCTTCACTCTATTACTGTATGTGTTCACAAATGCTTTACACACTGCCTCTGAGATAAGCCTGTCTGCTTGTGCCAAGATACCAAGGGGGTGAGCAAGGGTTATTTTAGAAGTGTAGCCCCTTGCCCTGACTAGAAGCAAGGGTCCCTATTTGGTCAAAGGTGCAAACCATTGCCAACAACAGACCTTCATTTCTAACAGTCCAACACTAGATCATCAGTTATATTCATCAGTTTGTTTCCAGGTACAAATGCTTGTCTCATTGCTCTTCCCATGATAATTTAATTAGGACTCAATCCTGTCCGTCTGTTAGGAATGCTTCTAAGACTCATCAATACAAGGGGCAAAGCATCAGGCAATTTCAGTGAAGTGGATGCACACACTTTCCCTAACCTGGATTTTATTGTTTCGTTGAGCTGCTCAACTACTCCAGAGGCTTCTGGTTGATAGGCACAATGTAGTTTCTGCTCAATTTTGAAAGCTGTACAAATTAATTTAATTATCTCATTATTAAAATGAGGTTCTCTATCTGATTCCAAACTGACTGGAACTTTGAATCTGGGAATGAGCTCTCTCAACAGTAGCTTGGCAACTGTGAGACTGTCATTCCTTCTTGTGGGATAGGCTTCCACCCATCGAGAAAACAGATATTCGATGACAAGGACCATTGCACGTGGCAACTCTATAAAATCAAGTTGCTGTCTTGTAAATGGTCCTTCTGCCTTTCCATTTTTCCCCAGCTGAAAAATGTTTTTCTACCTGGGTTTTGCTGTTGACATGTCAAACATCACTGGCAGAGACTCTCTGCAATATGCCTAAACTTGGAATTGCACCATGTCTGTCTGAAATGCCTAATCATGGCATTTCTCCCAATGTGTGTAGCTCCATGATATACTCTTGCCATTTGTGATAATAAGCTATCTGGCATTACTAGTCTACCATATGGACACAGCGATACAAAAGTGGATGATGGACGGAGCGTTAGAGCAAATCAAACACTCACCCCCAGTCAATTGATCTGGGTTTAATCCATCACCATTCTTTAGCCCACTCAGCTCCCCATTTCAGACATGGCTATATGCAAATCAGTCTGACCCTGTGCCTCCTGGGAACAGTCCAGCCCGAACTGCCAAGCCATGTCTTCCATGGACCGGAAACAAGCATCCTGGGACCGGTTTCGGATTCATAATCCTCATCAGCCAGGCTATCTTGAATCCAGTGGCCAAGTGAGCAAGGGACTCACGTCTGAGCATACCCTGCCACACTTAGGGCGAACAAAGCGATACAAAAGGGGATGATGGACGGAGCGTTAGAGCAAATCAAACACTCACCCCCAGTCAACTGATCTGGGTTTAATCCATCACCATTCTTTAGCCCACTCAGCTCCCTTGTTCACTTGGCCACTGGATTCAAGATAGCCTGGCTGATGAGGATTATGAATCCAAAACCGGTCCCAGGATGCTTGGTTCCGGTCCAGGGAAGACATGGCTTGGCAGTTCGGGCTGCACTGTTTCCATGAGGTACAGGGTCAGACTGATTTGCATATAGCCATGTCTGAACTGGGGTGGCTGAGTGAACTAAAGAATGGTGATGGATTAAACCCAGATCAGTTGACTGAAGGTGAGTGTTTGATTTGTTCAAACACTCCGTCCATCATCTCCTTTTGTATCGCTTTGTTCGCCCTAAGTGTGGCAGGGTTTGCTCAGACGTGAGTCCCTTGTTCACTTGGCCACTGGATTCAAGATAGCCTGGCTTATGAGGATTATGAATCCGAAACCGGTCCCATGATGCCTGTTTCCGGTCCAGGGAAGACATGGCTTGGCAGTTCAGGCTGCACTGTTCCCATGAGGCACAGGGTCAGACTGATTTGCATATAGCCATGTCTGAACTGGGGTGGCTGAGTGAACTAAAGAATGGTGATGGATTAAACCCAGATCAGTTGACTGGGGGTGAGTGTTTGATTTGTTCAAACGCTCCGTCCATCATCTCCTTTTGTATCGCTACCATATGGACACACCCATTTTTCATTATCTGCTCGTTTTGTACAACCTGATTGATTTAATCCAGAGTTCATTTTCTTTGGTATCTGCCACATCCTGTAACTGCCTAACTTCATCCCATGATTCTAAAGCAGAGAAAAACATTAGTTGGCAATTGGTAACTACCTTTTTCAACCCTCTTTTCAAAGACATTATATTCCGACAACAAAATTATGTAACCTGGTCGGCATATATGTTGCCTTCTGTCGCATGATCACTTCATGACTTATGTGCGGCACATTTGACCACTGCAATTTCTTTAGGTAATTATAGGCCTTCCAACAGTTCTTGGACATTTTTACTATTTCTCATAGGAGAACCTAAAGAAGAAAGAAATCCCCTTTGCATCCATACTTGACCAAAGTCATGCACACCCCCAAAACCATATTGACTATCCGTAAATATGGTTACTCTAAATTATTTCCCAATTTTGCATGCTTTTGTTAAAGCTCTCAATTCGGCTATTTGTGTAGACTTAACTCCTCTTAGACAGGATGCTTCCAGAATAGCAGATAAGGTACATACAGCATAGGCAGAACTCAATTCTCCATCTTGTTTCCGCAAACATGACCCAACAACAAACAATACATAATCTGATTCTTCCAGTCGGACATCACGGATGTCTGGTCTGGGCTTTGTACACAATTCTGTTACATCGAAATAATCACGATCAACCTCCTCCTTTATTTCTTCACAGTATGGATCCAGCAGGAAGGTTGCTGGATTTACTGTGGGGCATCTTATCACACTTACATTTTCTGCACGCAAGATCACTCTTTCATACTTAGTCAGCCAACTATGGATCAAATGCTGAGTATGAATCCATGTTAAAAGGATCTCAACTGAAAGCAGCACATATACCTTTAAGGGATGGCTCATTACAATTGATTCACTCTGCTCCAGACTCACACAAGTAGCAGCTACTGCTTTTAAGCAGCCAGGCAATGCTGCAGCCACTGAATCCAGAGTGGCAGAAAGATATGCCACCGGATGTCGTGACAATCCATGTCTCTGTGTTAACACTGAAAGTGCACATCCTTCCCTTTCGCAACAAAATAAAGCAAATTCCTTTTGTATAGTCTGGTGTTCCCAATGCTGGTGCTTGACACAAACAATCTCTCAGTTTTATGAATGCTGCTTCACTTTCATCATCCCATTCATTCGGCTCTTTCACATCCTTTCGTGTCAACCTTATTAAAGTCTTTGCAAGCAATGAGAAACCATGAATCCACTAATGATAGTATCCAATCACTCCCAAAAACCTTCGCACTTCCTTCTTAGTTTTAGGCAAACTCATTTGTCAAATGACTTTTATTCTTTCTGTTGTCACTTTTCTCACTCCCCTTTCTATCTTGTGTCCCAAATATTGAACTTCTTGTTGACAGAAATGTAATTTTTCTGGTGACACCTAGGGGTCGATTCCGATCCGGTAAAATATTCCGCCGTACGAATCGCATTCGTATCCGATTCCGTACGAATGGGAACTTTACGTCCGACCTGCGAATTCCGATCCGTACCCGTCTATTTCTGTACGATTATCACCGAACCGTCCGAATCACAGTCGATGATCCGTACGAACATGCATCGGGAATCCTACCATACGATTCGTAACCAGCCCGTACAAACACACAAGTACGATCCTGTACGAGAAGCCTGACAGCGAATCGTACGGAACTAAGTTATCGCACGTGAATAATGATTCGTACGGCAATATGCGGCTTGCATCTAGCAGCGTCAACACATACCACACGCGTGCCCCTCGCTCACGCACAAGTACGACACGCACACCCCCCCACGCGAACACCCCCACCCGCCAAAGGCCCGTACCAGTCACGCGCACGCACAAGTACGACACGCACACACCCCCAACAAGCCTACGCGAACACCCCCACCCGCCAACTGCCCGTACCAGTCACTCGCACGCACAAGTACGACACACACACACCCCCAACAAGCCTACGTGAACACCCCCACCCGCCAACGGCCCGTACCAGTCACTTGCACGCACAAGTACGACACGCACACACCCCCAACAAGCCTATGCGAACACCCCCCACCCGCCCATACCAGTCACTCGCACGCACAAGTACAACACGCACACACCCCAACAAGCCTACGCAAACACCCCCCACCCGCCAACGGCCCGTACCAGTCACTCGCACGCACAAGTACGACACGCACACACCCCCAACAAGCCTACGCGAACACCCCCCACCCGCCAACGGCCCGTACCAGTCCCTCGGACGCACAAGTACGGCACGCACACACCCCCAACAAGCCTACACGAACACCCCCACCCGCCAACGACCCGTACCAGTCACTCGCACGCACAAGTACGACACGCACACCCCCCCACGCGAACACCCCCACCCGCCAACGGCCCGTACCAGTCACTCGCACGCACAAGTACGACACGCACACACACCCACGCGAACACCCCCAACCCGCCAACGGCCCGTACCAGTCACTCGCAGGCACAAGTACGACACGCACACACCCCCAACAAGACTACGCAAACACCCCCCACCCGCCAACGGCCCGTACCAGTCACTCGCACGCACAAGTATGACACGCACACACCCCCAACAAGCCTACGCGAACACCCCCCACCCGCCAACGTCCCGTACCAGTCACTCGCATGCACAAGTACGACACGCACACACCCCCAACAAGCCTACGCGAACACCCCCACCCGGCAACAGCCCGTACCAGTCACTCGCATGCACAAGTACGACACGCACACACCCCCACGCAAACTCCCCTTCCGCCAACGGCCCGTACCAGTCACTCGCATGCACAAGTACGACACGCACACACCCCCACGCGAACACCCCCACCCGCCAACGGCCCGTACCAGTCACTCGCACGCACAAGTACAACACGCACACACCCCCACGCGAACACCCCCACCCGCCAACGGCCCATACCAGTCACTCACACGCACAAGTACGACACGCACACACCCCCAACAAGCCTACGCGAACATCCCCCACCCGCCAACGGCCCGTACCAGTCACTCGCACGCACAACTACGACACGCACACCCCCCCAACAAGCCTATGCGAACACCCCCCACCCGCCAATGGCCCGTACTAGTCACTCGCACGCACAAGTACGACACGCACAAGTACGACACGCACACACCCCCAACAAGCCTACGCGAACACCCCCCACCCGCCAACGGCCCGTACCAGTCACTCGCACGCACAAGTACGACACGCACACACCCCCATGCGAACACCCCCACCCGTCAACGGCCCATACCAGTCACTCGCACGCACAAGTACGACACGCACACACCCCCAACAAGCCTACGCGAACACCCCCACCCGCCAACGGCCCGTACCAGTCACTCGCACGCACAAGTACGACACGCACACACCCCCACGTGAAAACCCCCACCCGCCAATGGCCCGTACCAGTCACTCGCACGCACAAGTAAGACACGCACACACCCCCAACAAGGCTACGTGAACACCCCCCACCCGCCAACGGCCCGTACCAGTCACTCGCACGCACAAGTACGACACGCACACATAACGCCAACACCCAAACCAGCACAAGGACTTTGCAAACAAGTGGCACAACAACACTGAACATGTCTCCTGTGTACAGACCATAGAGAATCAAGTCCTGGTCACAGCCAAACAGAGGTCAACACTAACACCCACCCCACATAACACACACACAACCAATTCAAATTAAGCAACACCCACTATTTGACCAATAAAAGGCTCCACACATACAACCCATCATCCTTTGCAACATACCCATTCTTGCAACGAAACAGAGAGCACACCAACTATAGCAGCCACATACCTTCACACATACACCCTATCACATCTACACCCACACCACCCCCTTCACAATCACAACCACACACCCTCATCCATACACACCATCACCCCCTCAATCACATACACCCCACACCATAACCACACCCAAGAATCCAAAGTTCACAAACCCGGAGATGGAGATACTTACAGATGAAGTCATCAGAGTCGAGCCACAGCTGTTTGGCGCATTGGTCAGACAGACCAGCATGGCAGAAAAAAACACGCCTGTGGGAGAGGATCGTAGACCGGGTCAATGCTGTTGCACCCATCCGGCGCACCAAGGGGGAATGCCAGGCCAGGTGGTATGATCTGCGGAGGATGGTCAAGAAGAAAATGGACCAGGAATACGCCTCTGCACACCACACTGGAGGTGGTGGTCCCCGCAGACCTCCTGTATACCAGCCCTGGGAGGAGAAAGTCATGGCCCTGCTGCCACCGGCGGGAGTACATGGAATATTCGGAGCCATTGAGTCTGGTGAGTGTACAAAAAATACATGTTACATTGGTGGACTTACAACAGTGCCCAGCAGCATGGGGTGGGTGGCCATGAGTCCTAGCAGGACACAACTAAAAGTGGTTTGTTGCAAGTGGGACCCACAAAGGGTGGAAGGTGGAGGGTAGGAGGCTGCTCTCATCCCATATGCCCCAGGGCCTCACCCAGGCACCATGCCCAATGTACAGGGATAGGGAAATATCACACAAGATAGTAGACCACAGCTCCTAAACAATATCATGTTGTGGACACACCTTCCAGAGATACAATAGTTTGTGACACAGTAAGGCAGTGTAGCAAGTGAACAAGCACAAACAACCTGCCTCCAACCCTGTCTCCCCCTCCCACTGTCGCCCTCTCCCACTGTCGCCCTCTCCCTCTGTCGCCCTCTCCCTCTGTCGCCCTCTCCCTCTGTCGCCCTCTCCCTCTGTCACACTCTCCCACTGTCGCCCTCTCCCTCTGTCACACTCTCCCACTGTCGCCCTCTCCCTCAGTCGCCCTCTCCCACTGTTGCCCTCCCTCCCTCTGTCACACTCTCCCACTGTCGCCCTCTCCCTCTGTCGCCCTCTCCCACTGTCACCCTCCCTCCCTCTGTCACACTCTCCCACTGTCGCCCTCTCCCTCTGTCGCCCTCTCCCACTGTCGCCCTCCCTCCCACTGTCGCCCTCTCCCTCTGTCACACTCTCCCTCTGTCACACTCTCCCACTGTCGCCCTCTCCCTCTGTCGCCCTCTCCCACTGTCGCCCTCCCTCCCTCTGTCACACTCTCCCACTGTCGCCCTCTCCCTCTGTCGCCCTCTCCCACTGTCGCCCTCCCTCCCACTGTCACCCTCTCCCTCTGTCACACTCTCCCACTGTCGCCCTCTCCCACTGTCGCCCTCTCCCACTGTCGCCCTCCCTCCCTCTGTCACACTCTCCCACTGTCGCCCTCTCCCTCTGTCACACTCTCCTACTGTCGCCCTCTCCCTCTGTCGCCCTCTCCCTCTGTCGCCCTCTCCCACTGTCGCCCTCCCTCCCTCTGTCACACTCTCCCACTGTCGCCCTCTCCCTCTGTCGCCCTCTCCCTCTGTCGCCCTCTCCCACTGTCGGATCAGTGAAATATTATCGACGGTCACATTATCGACTTGCTAAAATATCGTTGATTAATTATCGACTACAAAAATATCGACTTTCTATACTTATTACAACAACTACAAAATATCGAGTAAAAAATATCGAGTATTTAGAATATCGAGTACTTAAATATCGCCTTAATAAATATCGACTACAAATATATCGTTGTTCATGAAATTACCCCTAACACTACAAAAATATCGACTACTAAAATATAGAGTGCTAAAATATCGTTTCAAAATAAATATCGAGTTCTTTTTTGTACCCTTTCATGTCTAAAATACCATATTAATAGTCTATAAAAGTCATTGTTCTATACAAAAAACATTTTACATATAATACCTGTTACTTTTATAACGTTCCTATTTATCTACATTTACTATACATTCTATTAAATGCGTTATATCATTTGAAAAATAATCTTTACATGTAAATAACATGTTAAATATTTTTTTCCACCTACACATCTATTGTATTTAACAACTAACCTGCTTAAATGCGGAAATCACCACATACCACCATTCTCACATCAACAAACACACCAATTAAATAAAAAAAAATTCAAACTAGCCTATACAATCATTTCTTTCATCCTGCAACCAATCAAATCAAAGCACACAAAATACACATACTATAAAAGGGATACATGCATTATACCATTTGCTGCTGCTAACTCTATAGAAAGAAGATGCCAACACTGAAGATTTTTTCCTGAACAAACATCTTTAAAGATCCAGTTTACTAGCTAATTATTCAAGTAAGTTACAATGCATTATTTAGAAATCTAAATTAGTAGTGTACTATTTTACTTATATCTCCTAACTCTTCCAATTATTTAATTTTTTTCTCCTCCTACTTTTCTGATAGAAACTACTACAAATAAATTCCTAATACATGCTCCTATTTCTTCACCTAGAAAATGAGATAGTAAGTATATATTAATGCTCGGTTATACACCAACTGCTGTTTTTAAGCACTATTTCACAAGATTACTTTATTTTAAACATTTTTTTGACAGATAATCAGCGAATTTTCTATTTCAACACTACAAATGTATTAAACTACACTAATTAAACATGTAAGTATATATGTTTTTGTTAGTAAACACCCAATATTAAAAATGCTATTTTCTAAACAACATATCTTGCATATTACATCTTCCCTACAGATCCAATAAAATCATCCAACATCAACTATACCAAAAGACAAGACTACCCTTGTAAAAAATTTAAGTATACTTCTAATTTGTGTTTTTACTTCCGAAAAAAATGAGAACTATATTCTTAACACCATGTTATGTATTTTATATTTCCTCTACAGATATTGTGAATACGTCATACATCTATTCTACCTACAGCAAACAAAACTACTTATTTAGAAGTTAGTATACTTTTAAAGATTTCCACTTTCCCAACGGTTCCAAATAATTTTTATATTATTTAACATTTATTTATTCTATTTTCTCTACAGATCTGAACTTTACTACCTTGATGTACTCCACCAAATACTACAACTCAACTATTTAAACAAGTAAGTATATGTAATGTTCACATCAAATGTAGTACTAAGCAAAATTGAAAAGTGCTTTTTACTTGGAAAAACGTTTGTTATTTGTAAACATTTACTTAGCATTTCTATATTTTCATACCCAACAGACAATAAAGATATACATACAAGACAATCCTTCAAAATACAGTTCTGCATTTGTGATTACTACTTCTAGTAACTGTAAGTATAAATACAACATTAATTAAGTTTGCAACACAAAGTGAAATATATGTTTTTTGATTTTGTTTCTTTCTACTCTTTCCTAGAACAAGTAAAACAAAATGACAGAAGGTGCAGAATTTGTGATGTCACAGAAAAATAAATTACTGTTATGTTATATGGGTTATGTTTATAATCAAGAAAGACAAAGTGGTAGAAAAGTTTTTGGGAAATGTACAAAATATTACTCAAACAAATGTTATGGAAGGGCTACGACTGAGGAAACTAATGTGTTATTTACCAGGGAACACAATCATCCCCCCAATGTCACAGAAATTGAAATAAGAGATGCTTTAGAAAGTATTAAAACTGCTAGCACACAAAGTGATAAACCAAAAACACAAATCCTTAAAGAGGAACTGTTAAAAGTCCCAGCACATGCTTCAGGTCAACTACCCTCTATTGAGTCCCTAAAACGCACAATTGCATACACTAAAAGACGCACTTCCACAACCCCACCCAACCCTACTACTTTTGAGGAAATTATAATTTCACCAGAAATGTCCCTCACACACAATAAAGACAAATTTATCCTTTTTGATAATGAAAGCAGTACAAACAGAATCATAATGTTTGCAACTGCAAGTAATTTAAGAAAAATCCAACAGTGTCCCCAATGGATGATGGATGGAACATTTAAACCATGCCCAAAACCTTTTTATCAACTATATTCCATCCACGGGTTATACCATAACTATAACATCCCTTTCATTTACTGCTTGCTACCAAACAAACAGCAAAACACTTACACAGAAATATTAAATGTTCTCAAAAATGAAATGAATAATTATTTTCCAGAAAAAATAATTATTGATTTCGAATTAGCTATGATTAATAGCATTTTGAAAACATTTCCCCACACAGCAATCCAGGGTTGCTACTATCATTTCAATCAGAGCATATGGAGACATCTCCAGAAATCAACTTTAAGTATTTTGTACTCAACAGATAGCACCTTTGCCTATCAAATTAAAAAATTGATAGCACTGGCCTACGTTCCTGTTACCGATGTAGCGGAACACTATAATTTATTAATTGACAGCACATATTACAAGAGAAATGAAGATAAACTAACACCATTACTGGACTATTTCGAAGATACTTGGGTGGGAAGGTTGCACAGATCTGGACATCGACGCCAACCCAAATTCCAAATACCTTGGTGGAATGTCTATCTTAGTACTTTAAACCAAGAGGCTAAAACAAACAACAGTGTAGAAGGCTGGCATAATGCTTTCCAAGCTACCACAAGCAGAACCAGACCCACATTTCATAACCTACTAGATGCTTTGATAAAAGAACAAAGCTATCAAGAACTAAGAATGGAACAATCTGTGACCCAAATTGGTCCAAAACTAAGTAAACAAACTAAACAAATGTTCCGACTACTGCAAAGTCAAGTCACACTCTATCCTACAACTAGAGGATTAGAATACCTGTCATTAATAGCTAAAACCCTACTATAAAAATGTCTACAAAATATACTAATGTCTGCTTACAATAATGGTACATATAAAAATAATAAACATTTGTAAACAATTATAAGTAATACATATTTGTTTTACAAACTTATCATAATTTTGGACATTATTTCTGAACAAATATGCAATATTTATAATTACATCACACATACACATTACATAAAGATCGACATTTCCCACCCAATAAAAAATGTATTTTAAATACTTAAACTTTTAGTAGATGGAAAAGACGTAATGAAGCAAAATACAATCCATACAATCCATTACAATGTAGGACAATTCCAATATGGGAAACCCTCAAAAACCCCAAAAATATGTAAAAATAAAATAAACGCTCCAGAAAATCCCGAAAACAGTAGTGTGGACACTTTAGTATTTAAAGTGATATACACACAACTTTAAAAAAACGGTCACGCATATCAATGTATCAATCCAATACCAAACCCTCCAAAAACCCGAAAAAAGGTAAAAAAAATTAAAATCCGCTCCTGGCAAACACGAAAAATAGGAGATACACGTCAAAATATAACCATAATAAGTCATACATTAGTATCTCCGAAAAAAAACACGCTTCCTTCCATGTAGTTTTCATGCGAGGAACCGGAACCTGTAAAAAAACATAGATAACGAAACCCACCCACAAATAACCCATAACATATGTAAATACACTCACAATTAACATTAACCATGTAAAAAGACATTTCCTAACACTTAAAATAACACTAGAACTAAAACATACATGACGCATCTATAACGACGACATTACACCTAAACTCTACATAAACACAAAAACACTACACAGTTCGAATATACCCTCAAACATAACCCTTGACTTATAAATTGTATGTAAAATTAACCTTACCTCTCTCCACACGAAGCAACTCCCAACCGCGAGCTTCTCCAGTCCTGAATGGAGCGCAATAACCTTACGCGGTAAAAAAGTAGTCCCCTTAACCCAATTTTGAAAAGGTATTATAGAAAACACAATGTTATAGTATAAAAATATAATACATACACATTGTTATTGTAACAAATTAATACACTAGACTCATAATAATTTAAAGTGTTGAAAAAATATAAATTTCCTTAATATTAATTAATATATAGTAATTAATATATAGTAATAATATTTAAAAAAATGTATGTAACACTTGAAATAATATATGTAAATATTTTCTTATTGTGTATATTTATAGGAATAACTTTGTGTTTGTTTAGAACTAAACATTATTATTTTTTATGTAAATATTTAATAATAATAAATAATATAACTTATTTATTGTTATTAATAAAAAAATATAACCATTTACTATATAAATTATGCCCTTAAATAATGTGTATTTTTTTCTCTGAATGTATGTATTTCTGAAAAGAAAAGATAAATGTTTAAGTTTATTAATTAATAATAATAATAATAAATATATGTGTTATTATTTTTATTAATTATTACAAAATGTTTTTTAATATTTTCTAAGTATTATAAAAGTATATAATTGCATAAATAATCTTTTACCAATACCAGATATTATTATGAAACATATTATTCCCATTTACAGTTATAAAGTTAACAACATAATATATTCATATGTTTAATTTAAAAACAACTTTGTCCGAAATATGTGCCAAAAATTGTCATAATTATTATTTCCATAGTTTGAGCAAATATAATAATTGTCAGGTTACTTTATAAAAATTCAAATTTAAAAAGTAAATATTTAATAATATTAATATATAATATTAACATTATTAAATATAAATGTAAGAAACAGAAAAGTAACTGTTATGTTATGTATTTAAATATAAATACTTGTTACTCAAAGTTGATGATAATAAATATTGTTATTTATAGAAAAATTGTGTTAAATAATTTTGTGTGACAAGTTACAACATGTACATAAATGATAATGTGTTATTCAGCAAATACTACATTCCCAAAAATGTTCATGTATTTTTTGATTGTGATTGTATTGTAGTATACATAAAAAAAATAAAAATCTGTAATAAAGTTTTGTGAAAACATCCATTTTGCATTAATTTTTTATATAATAACACGCTAATGTACAATTATATGCAAATGTTTTGGACACTGACCAATTAATAATTGCTATTCCTACTCCTGTCCAGCTATTATCAGAGAAGTTGCAGGACACTGACCAATTATTATTTACTATTCCTACTCAAGTGAAACTAATATCTGGAAAGGTGCTGGACACTGACCATGTATAAATTAGAATAGCTAATTAAATTTAGTATAATGTTATAGTATAAAATATTGTCAAATAATCATATATATTATAATAATATTATGTACATATATTTAGAGTATATTTTTAGCTGAGTAGTACCCCAAAAAATGTTTTGCCTAAAAATTAGCAACTTTTAGTCACTAAAATGTTTTGAATATATTTAAATATTTTTATTATTTTGTAGCACACTTTATATACACAAAACTGACCCTGAACCCTAAAAATATTCCTTTATCCAAGAACTTAAAATTGACCCTGAACTATAAAAAAATACCCCTTTATCCAAAAACCCATAACTGACCCTGAACCCTAAAAATACCCCTTTAGCCAAAAACTTAAAACTGACCCTGAACCCAAAAAATAACCCTTTACCCAAGAACTGAAAACTGACCCTGAACCCTACAAAATACCCCTTTATCCAAAAACCCAAAACTGACCCTGAACCCTAAAAATACCCCTTTATCCAAAAACTGAAAACTGACCCTGAATCCAAATAATACCCCTTTACCCAAGAACTGAAAACTGACCCTGAACCCAAATAATACACCTTTGCCCAAGAACAGAAAACTGACCCTGAACCCAAAAAACTCCTTAACCCAAGAACAGAAAACTGACCCTGAACCTTAAAAAAAACCTTTACCCAAAAACTGAAAACTGACCCTGAACCCTATAAATACCCCTTTACCCAAAAACACAAAACTGACCCTGACCTCTACAAATACCCCTTTATCCAAAAACTGAAAACTGACCCTGAACCCAAATAATACACCTTTGCCCAAGAACTGAAAACTGACCCTGAACCCAAAAAAACTCCTTAACCCAAGAACTGAAAACTGACCCTGAACCCAAATAATACACCCTTGGCCAAGAACAGAAAACTGACCCTGAGCCCAAAAAAACTCCTTAACCCAAGAACTGAAAACTGACCCTGAACCTTTTAAAAAACCCTTTACCCTAAAACTGAAAACTGACCCAGAACCCTATAAATACCCCTTTACCCAAAAACACAAAACTGACCCAGAACCCTACTAATACTCCTTGACCCAAAAATATTGATTATTATTTAATTATCAATTAATTATTAATGAACATTAACAAAGAAGTGAATATATGAGCACATTAGCAGTAATTAATTTAATGTAATAATTATTATATATTTTCAAAAATAATTAATTATCAATAACAAAATAAATAAAGAAAAATGTCTCTAAATAATATAATAAACAAAAATATATTACATAATTATCAATTAATTACTATAAAAAAAATGTAAGAAATATATTAAATAATTAATGTAATAATATTAATTATAGATTTAATTAACTAATTAATCATAATTATTTACCAAATAATTAATAATTATAAATCTTTATATACATGTATTATTTAAATAATTATTTTAAATTACTCCCCACCCTTATCCCCTATTAACCCAACATCCCGCTCCTAAACACTAATTACAATTTATAACAATACCTAAAATATTTATATAGTAGCACAATACCTGTAAATAATATAATTAAATAATTATTATGATTTGTTCCAAATAAATTACGTCACAATAACAAAATATACTATATATAAAAAGTAACTCTAAATAATGTAATTTAGTTATTTTTTTTAATTAATTGTCAATTAATTTAACGTAATTTTTAAACACATTATATTAATTAATTAACTAAATTATATTAATTAGTTAATTAATTAACTAATTAATATTAATTAGTTACCAAATAATTAATAATTTAAAATATGTAGAATAATTATAATAATTAATTAAGTAATTAATATAAATTAGTAAATTAATTAATTAATTAATAATAATTATTTACCAAATAATTAATAATTTAAAATATGTACAATAATTATAATAATTACTTAATTAATTAATATTAATTATTACATTTATTAAGTAATTAATAAAAAATATTTACCAATTAATTAATGTAAACAAAAATTACAAACATATAGTAATTAATTATTTATTTTAAATTACTCCCCACCCTTATCCCCTATTAACCCAACATCCCGCTCCTAAACATTAACTACTATTTATATTACTATTACTAAAAAATTAACATTTAGTACCTTTTTTCTACATTTTATCGATATTTTATACTTTGACTATATGTCGATATTTTGTCTTGTCGATGTTTTTGAGTCGATATTTTTGGACTCGATATTTTTTTAACATTATTTCATTCGATATTTTTCCCAACGATATTTTTGTTTTCGATATTTTATTATAATCAATATTTTTTACTCGATATTTTAACCATTCGATATTGTGGAGTCGATATTATGTCTAGTTACCCCCACTGTCGCCCTCCCTCCCACTGTCACCTCACCGCATCTCCCTGGGCACACACACAGTTGCACCCAAGCACTGCACAGGCCTTACAAACACCATAGAGCAGAATGTGTAGGGATGTCTCCTAATTACCAGCAGTCATCCACTAAGTGCCTGCAACACACACACCATTTCCAGCCAACACTGTACTGTGTCAGGACACACATATCGTAAACCTCTGTAGTACACAATGGCCACAGGTGTAGGCAGCACAAGTCCCTCCTGTGATCACTGCAAACACAAAAACCAGGACAAGGTCACACACCCTGTGCATGAAGACAAAACCACCAATATGCCAGCATGCAACATCAGGGGGCAGCCAAATCATGAATGAATGAATGAATGAATGAAAATAATTTGTAACGCGCAAAAACAATAACCCGAAGGTATCAAGGCGCCTAACAATAAAATCAGAAAGTAGAACCAATCATCCATCACACATAGGCTTGCAGGAAGAGGCGGGTTTTAAGTGCACCACGAAATGCCTGTAATGTGGGTAAGGACCTAAGATCCAAAGGGAGTTCGTTCCACCATTTAGGGGCAAGAGTGGAAAAGGCCCTGCCGCCCCATTTCGCTCTTCGTATACGAGGGGCTGAGAGAAGCAGTTTCCCGGAGGAACGCAAGTTCCTTCCAGGGATGTAGTTAAAAATGATGGAACTTACCCCAGAGTCACCATTTTTTGTGATGGCTCTATAGGTCATACATAGGACCTTGAACCGTACTCGGTGTTCTACCGGAAGCCAGTGCAGTGTTTTCCTGGCTAGCGTGGCCGAAGTACGCCTGGGAGCGTCCAAGACAAATCTTGCTGTGGCATTTTGGACCACCTGTAAGCGCTGCAGGAGGCTCTTTTTCAGCCCCGCATACAGCGCATTACAGTAGTCTAGCCGCGAGCCTATTAATGCCACAGCTACCTGATTTCTGGATTTTAATGATAGATATTTCCTAATCCTTCTAAGGGTATGGATTAGGCCCCAGCAGGTGGAGATGGTTCTACTCACCTGGCCATTCATATCCAGAACCGGGTCTATCATCACCCCCAGATTCTTGGCAGATGTTGTAGGGGAGGGGCAAGCTCCGAGCGAGTTAGGCCACCAACTATCTGACCAGATGTTATTGCTCCCTCCAAACACCATCACCTCAGTCTTCTCCCCATTCAGTTTGAGAGAGTTCTGGATCATCCAGTGACCAACCGCCTCCATACAAGATCTAAACTTGGAGGCGGTCTGCACATCTGAATGGGAGAGAGAGACGAGGATTTGGGTGTCATCAGCATAGGAAACTACCTCCATCCCATAAGATCTTATAAGTCTGGCCAGGGGGGTCACATAGATGTTAAACAGGGTCGGACTAAGAGCCGACCCTTGAGGGACCCCGCATGGCACAGATCGGGATGGAGATAGAAACCCGCCCAGTTTGACTCTTTGCTCCCTGGACGCTGGACGCTGATGGACGCTTGCTAATCACACACAAACTACTACCATGGCCTATCCTACACCCGCCTTACAGAAACTCATCCCCTGGGACAGGCTTTGGAGTGCAACACTGTCCCAATTGTCATGTACCACAACAAAACACTCACTCATATGAAAACGCATACTACTCATACATGCACATTGCAGATGCTCTAGTCCATTGTGGCGCTCAAACAATGCACGTGCCCCATCTCATGAACGTTGTGGATGCACTGAAGTACCAACATCGACATGGGTATTGACAAGGTAATGCGTCTTACAGAAGTGCCAAGTTCAAAAGCCATGATCTATAAGTGTGTGTACAGGTCCAGGGGTGTTGGCATTGTTTGGCCATCACGGTACAGCAAAATACATCCAAAGTAGTAGATGTAATGCTAATTAATGATGCTCTGTCTCTAACATCAACATGCTGTATCTAAACTCTGTGCATGCTTGACGCAGACATAAGGATTTACACCGTATCCTGGATGTTGCCTGAACATGACCAATGCCTTACATGTATTGTGCCGCCAATACAAGACACAGCAATGGCTGTGTCAGTTATTGTCAAGATAATGGAATAAGGAAAATACCCCAGAGTACATGTCAAATTACTACCACTACATACACAACAGAACAATGTCAACAATGTGAAGCTTGTGGAACTGTGATGCTCATAATGGATAACTAAACAAGATGTCACTTGATAGTGCCTTAACAGTGTCTGTCTCTCCCACACACAGGGGAACGTGTGCCCCCCCCTAACCAGGGGGGAGAAGGAACCCAGTCCCAGGCTCAGCAGGACCCAGACCCCACCGACAGCGACGCCACTCAACGCACTGTGGATGACCCCAACCAACCTGGCTCCTCTGGATCCCAAACGCCTGCAGCAACTGTACCAGCTACATCTCAGCCAACCACCGGACCCATTCCCACCACATCCCAGCAGACAGGTCACAGCCCTGCCCATGATCCACAATCGAGCCATTCTGAAAATGAGGGACACCCTTTGTCGGGCGCCCCTGAGGTTGCAGACGACCTCCACACTGGCAGCACTCGGGGGGCCCGTCGATTGGATGTGCTCACAAGCGCAGGCCGTGTTCGAGTGGGTCAGGGTGGTGGGAGTGGCGGAAGGCGGAGGCGAGATTCTGGCCAGTCAGCTGCAGCATCCGGTATGCCTGAACTCGCTAACATCCTGGAGGCATACCGGCGGGACACCAGGGAGATAGGCCAGCTTGCGGAGACCCTCAACCAGGTGAAAGAACAGCAGGCAGAGCAAATAGCCAGGTAAGACCTACATTATGGACGGGTGGAGGCAAGTCTGGCTCAGCTCTTGACGGTGCATCGGGAAATGAGCCAATCGCTACGTCAGATAGCTGCCAACATGCAGCACCCTCCCTGTGTCACAAGGCCAGCAACATCACGGCAAAGTGTGACACCAGCCGCAGGGAGGGAGGAGGAGGCATCGTCCAGGCCTGCACCTGAGGGTCCCCCAAGGAAGGTGGGTCGTCCACGGCTAAGACGTTGAGGGGCAGTGGGCCATGCACATCTCCCAGGACACTGGACCTGGCATATTGCCCCTGGGTGCAACAGCATCCCCTATGAGACTCTCCCACATGGACATGCTAGTCACAGTCTGCCCAATGATGCCAAGCACTGTGGCCTGGACTCTGTTGACTGAAACTGTAAGGCATCTCATCTCCGGCAGTGAACTTTGGATTCCACCCCTTTCTGTACAGCACTTATTCACGTTCCCTGCACAAGATCTCCCAATAAATATACTAATCCTCATACGCATGTGGTGAGTTATCTTTGAACCACAGCATAAATTGATAAGTGTGTGCAAATGTATGAAATGCAAGGGTATCCGACAAACAGCAGCCAACCACACACTTGGATCAGAATCTGAGTGTGGACACACATTGTGGGGAAAATACTAACAACTAGATACATGGATGGAAAGACACACCTGTGTGGGATAGTAAATTCTGGAGGGGGGTTTGGAGCCCAAAACTGCTATCACAGGCAGGCCCAGGAGAGTCACTTTGAGGTGTACAGATCAGTGTGACAAAAGTAGTTGGCCACGTAGGGAGTACCTACAACTGTGTCCCCAGGTATGTGAACTATCGTCTGCATGATGCAGTACTGTGGATGTGATGAATGGCGCACAGGACAAGGTTGGCAGGACAGACTGTGGGCAATTAGCTGTAGCACTCTACACAAGCACACCTGAATAGGTGACCTACCCCTATGTAGCTACAAGTACTATACTACTGTAATGGGAGCAACGCATACAGAACAACTACCCACATCTGACAAATACCTACACCAGAATGGGGAAATCACACCACACTGAAGAGACGTGGTCATGGTTTGTCTCCCCTGTGGCTACTTGACTGACACTGCCAGCTATGTTTTTGCTGCTGTGGCGTTGACAAGGTAACACTGTACAATATTGTGCCTATGGAAGGTGTGTGTGTGCTGTACACGGCACATGACCTGGTGGTACATAGACCCAATGTAATGTGAATCTGCCATAGTCGTGCCAGTATGTGTTGCACACATAGGCATAGCAGCTGCAATGGCTGAGTTTGAAGCATTGTGATAGCAGGAGGGTGAATGTCTGGGGTAGTCTGTGAGTAGGGTGGCAGGAGCATGCTCTATAAATGGATGGAAGGAGGGTCATCCTGTAGGTCTCTGTGTCCCTGGATAATGTGTGCGGCATGGTGGCTGTATATGCAGCAGCAGCAATGAGTGAAGACATGCTGGCAGGAGGGGTGTGACAACTTGCTAAACAAGCCCATACCACAAGGGCATTTGCAAGCCACAAAGTGACATGTGTATGTGAAGGCAGGAGTGTCTGCCTCACTCAGGGTCACAGCAAATAAAATGGCACAGTAATCACCAAAGATCACAGCCACTGGATCAGGGCCCTTACGGACAAGTGGGGCACAAGACACACAGCGTCAGCAGGTGTACACTACAGCTAGTGTGTTCAAAGTCAAAAAGCAACTACAAAGCCATCTACCTCACACACAACATAGTATTCTAGCCTCCCCACACCATGCGTGTGGTCACTTTACAGGTAAACACATAAATAGCATAAGCTAACTTCATGCTAAATAGTATAGATGCACATTAGAAAGACATGTGCGTTGACATCAAGGCGGCACATTTATCTGTAGAAGTCACACGTCATGCACGACATGATTATTTACATTGGGAGCCCATAGAGCATTATCAAACATACATGAGCATTGGCAAGAACTCCAAATAACACTATTAATGATGTCACCTGTAATGCAGCAGTACTATTGGCTACAAGCCTGTCAAGGACTGGCCGTACCTTACTTCATCAGTGTGGTGTGATGCTCAAAGGGTTCCACCTCCAAATAGCCCCTTGGTCTGAGTACAAACGACAGACACAAAAGGGTGATCAGGCGAGGGAAGGAGAGGATGGGAACTGCTGGGAGGGAGACCTGAAACAGAGGTAAATAACCATTAGGAGTACATTCTCATATCACTGACACTACAAAAACATCATTAGCTACACTGTACCAGTCACACCTGTGAAGTTTACTGACTGTGGACAATTTTAGTTGAGTAATCATGGTATCACATGAGATCCGATGCTATGACACAGACACATAAAACCTAGGACAGTCTGTCATCCATTCGAGTCATGTGTTACGCTCTCAAGTGAGCAATGAGATCTATGTTGTTACAAATCATTCACTGGCTCAGATGAGGTTGACCTTACAAACTCATGGAAACATATGGCAATGCTACTTACGCTAACTGTCATGTCTGCATGTGATCATGGGTACCCATAAGGGCCATGTACCCCAACTTGACTTGACCCACAACAGCTGTAAGTATCACATATGATGACGAAGCTAATGATCTACATGCAATGAAGGCACTCAGTAGCCAGTCTTTTGATCTGTCAAGTGTGCATTACTATGCTAAACATGATATGCAGGTTTAAAAGATTTAAAGTGCAAGTGATGTTGATCCAAGCCACATAATGAGACCCTAGCATTGCCCAGTAATGCTGCACAGGACTAGAGATTCATGGGAATGACCGCACTCCACTGGTGCTACACAATAAATCACATATGCATCACCCAAACATTGTCATTTCCCATGCTAAACATTAATGGCATCATGTGAATCAAAACAGAACTGCTACTCACTGTGAAGGCTGGTGTAGCTGTATTTTCGAGCTGCACTGCGGTAACGACATGACAGTGACATGATATACTGCAACAAGGGGCAATGCATCCATGTAAACAGAATGACAGGACAGTTATCTCAACATGTGGAACATAGACTGTGCCACACCTACACCACATGGTTTGATGGTAAACAAACAGAACTGGCCCACAAGCTGGAGGAGAGGATCCAGTCACATTCTAATGCACACAGTGAGGCTGCAATCCCCCACAGAGTCCGTGGTTGTGACCTCTAACACAATGTAAAGCCATGGTATATGCAATGTAGCAGTGTCAATGTCTACACACATGGATGATTTCACCAGAGTCTCTAACTACAACAGATGACAGTCAGATGGGGTGACTATCCTGTCATGGGAGTGGGCATACATGTAATAAGTAACATTTTGTAGTTGCATGTATCCATGGTCTCACCACATGCATATGAACATGTACCACATGTTTCAAAACATACCAACGCTAAACAGCCTCATATGAGTCCTTACCCAAATTGACTTCTCCACATGTCCATGCATGCTCGGTTGATTTGGCAGACGTTGCAATCATGATGAGCAATAGCAGGATGACCACGATGACCCCAACGGACAATAGGCAGGGCGAGCTGTGGGTGAGAGTGGCACACAAGGGGTCAAGTTCTGTTTCATGTCATTTTGACGATGTCCTGTTTATTATCCAGATGTTGTAGTACACCTGTACATTCTAAATGCACACATAGCACGTATGTGGGTTGTATGACATCTGCACCTGTGTGACACTGCACATCAAACATCCAAGTGAGCTTGCATACAGTCTGTTGCATACACAGCATGCTACCCATGCAACTCTATTATAGATGTTTCAGATTACAGCTGCTATGACTCACCATCATGAAAAGAAGTTGTGGATGAGGTGACTCCGGATATCATCTTCACCCTCCTCGTCGCTGGCATCCTGGGCAAGGCCTTCATCCTCAACGGGCGAATGTTCCAGCTCATCAGGATCAAGGTAGAGTGGCACTGCCTTCTCCACTGCCATGTTGTGTAGCATGCAGCACACGGTGAAGATGTCACACACCTTGCGTGGGCTGTATTGGAGGGCTCTGCCTGTCTTGTCCAGGCACCTGAACCGGCTCTTCAGGAGTCCAAAAGTTCGCTCGATCACCCGCCTGGTCTTCCCATGAGCATTGTTGTACCGCTGGTCTGCAGCTGTCCTGGGGTTGCGTAGTGGAGTCATTAACCACGGCATGTTTGGATATCCAGCGTCTCCTGCAAATTGACATCATGGAAATGAGTGTGTAATATGATGCAGATCATGAAGTTGTGACATACTGACATACATAGCTGACAGGGTATACTCACCAACAAGACATGCCCGGTGGTTGTGCAGCTGCAGCATCATCTGTGGTACCCTGCTACGCCTCATGATGAAAGCATCGTGGCACGATCCTGGAAAACGTGCACAAACATGTGAGATAATCATGTTGGCAAGACACACCACCAGGGCATTTATCGAGTGGTAGTGTTTCCTGTTGCGATACGCTTGCTCCTGAGCCTGTGGTGGCACTAGAGTAACATGTGTACCATCCATTGCACCAATTACATGTGGCATGCGGCCCAGGGCATAGAATTCCCCCTTGACATCTGTCAACTCTTCTGGAGTAGGGAATGTAATGAATTCATCCAGGTGCAGCAACATAGCTGCCAGTACATCACCCAATACCTGGCTAAACATAGTCTGAGACATCCCTCCCACATCAGCTATGGTGAATTGGAACGTACCTGTGGCAAAGAAATGGAGGGCTGCCATCACCTTTACCTTGGGTGTCAGCGCAGTTGGATACCTGTGGCGTGGTTGTAGGTGAGCCTCCAGCCTGTCCGTCAGGTCCTTGATCATCTGTTGGTTGAAGCGATACCGACGGATGCAATTGCGCTCCCTCATGGCTTCCAAGTCAGGCAACGGCGAGGGGGTGCCCTGCAATACACAATTTATAGGAAATGTCTTCAACGATCTGACTAAGACAATAACAATGTACATGGCACAAGCAACACTGCTTCAAATAATCTAGACAATTTGGAGTGTGGCGTGGGATACACACTAATGTAACATGTGCCAGATCCCAGCCACTCCTCCGTGAAAAGTAAAAGACCTGTGGTGTGTGGAATAGATATGACATGCATACAAGCGATCTGATGGAAAGGTCCTAGTGGGCATGACAATGTATCATGTCAGTAACACACGTCATGTGAATGTGAGTAGCAGCTTGTCTGCACATCCAGACAGCTGACAGCAATACACACACACACCACATGTGCCATCATTTGCACAGTTCTGACTTAGTAATGTTGCGGTGTTTACATTTCCAAAGTATTACATGACCATCATCATACATCATAAATCTTTGATTTGTGACAAATGGTATGTGCTGCCATCACACATATGAGTGGGTAATTAACACACGGGGCATGGTATGTGTACAATACAAACCAGGTCATCACGCCAAGGACACAACATAGATGCTCCTACAGCACATGTACTGAACTGTATGGACGAGTTACTTACGTTTTGTAACAAGATATCAGTAAGGAACAGTAGTTATTCGCATAATCCCAACTTTGGATACATGACAAGCTTTTGACAAATATGCCTCCCTGGATGCCATCAATCTGCCCAGTGAGTCGGGGCTATCCAGGCCACATTTGAAAAAAGACAGTGTGGGTGATTGGCATCCTACAAGGGCGTGGCCAAGTATTGCCCGTACCTACAACGCACATTCTGCCAGCAGTTACAAAACCATGTCCCACAGAGAGTGTGGGTACCAGACAAAGAGGCATGTGATGTAGGAAGAGACCACTCCCAGACTCAGGGAGGATGAAGAAATGTTTCCGTAGTGCTCATACCTCTTGGATGCCCTCTACAGCGGAGCTAACGGGAATGTGGTCTGTGATTTGGGGGCCTGGATGCCCATGCTCTCTGGGGTGGGGTGGGAGGACAGGGAACATGGTCAGTCCGGGGAGGGGAGTGGGCGTCTGACAACGTGCCTATCTACAGCCAAACATGCAGCGTGCCTGTACATGCTGGCCAATATAGATACAGTACATTCCTGAAGATAGGCCTGCAGAGGCACAGCGGAGCGTGAGAGGAGTTGAAGGACCTAAGTGAGGAGGTTGGTCCTCACGGCGGCAACGGGGAGATGAAGGGGCAAGGCTCCGGCCACCCACGTAAACACTACACTGTACGTTGCCCACTCATCCACAAACACGTTTGGAGTAGAGACATCACCAGTGTCAGGCTAGGTGTCCTGACCACTCGCATCCCCCAGTCCACCTGTCCTGTCGTCTTGGGACTGACACTCACATGCCACTGGGTCTTCATGACCCTACAAATACCCATTAACACCCATTGTAATTAGCTGTGGCAGGCTCATTGAAGTTTTACTCCCCATGCAGCATTTATAGCGGTGTTCAGCCGCACAGTCTCCACGCTGGAGCCATACAGTGTGTGGTATTGGGGACAGCACCACCCAAGAACGGCACCAAGGCTGACACCTGGGGGACTGTTGCCAGTGAGGTTGTGAGGTGAACCAGCGAGGACCAGGGTGACCATTCACATCCTGACTGTCCCAGCGGTTCCGGGACGTATGCGCCGCCTGCGTCAGGGACAAAGTGAGTGATGGCGTCTGGGGCAATTCACCAGATGCGCTCGTGCCCCCAGACGGGTCCGCTGGGCCAGGAGCCGACGCGGAGGCCGTTGTTGGGTTGAGGGACATCATGGACATGAGGAAGTGCACTGACTCCTCCTGCTTCACATGCAGGGCAGGGCCCGGAGGTCGTGGTGCAGGCTACGATGGCAGCTAATCTGACAGAGCCGCATGGCCGGTGTCACCCGGATCACATGCAGCATTGCACATGCATTGTGGGGATTTGGAAGTGCAATGACATATCTTTGACTCATTTGGGATACGTGACAACTCAGCCCTGGAGGACTGATGTTTAATTCAGGGGCTCTGATGTCTCAACACCCACGCCCAGGCACTCGTCCTACGTCCAGACCATGAGCTATATTGATGCAGGGCCAACTGCTGGAGTCTGAGCGGCTTGTGGGTCCAATCACACCTGGATTCATAGGTGTGTTCCCAGCAGTTTGAGCAGCTCTTGTTGTTGTGCTTGACGTGAAAACAGTGGAGACACCAACGGTAAGGGTCAGTCACCAATATGAGTCATTGGCATTCCTAACAGGCTTAGAAACGGACATCCATACTGGCACGTCCGGAGTCAGACAATCCAAGTGAAATGGTCTGAAGTGAACGTACTATGATTTTACTTGAAAAATGACTAAGCTTACACTCATACAGGACCAGCGCTTGTGTTGTGAAATAAAGTTCCTGACGTGTGCACGCAGAGGTGACGTCTGAGTACTCAGACAACGTCATCACGGCACACACAACGCCAACATCACATGCTGGGCCGCAGGCCATGGCTACCAACACACAAGTGTAGTGCTGAGCGGTAATTGCCATATCCAGGATGACTCTTGGGGATATTCAAAGGTTAGTAATATGATACTGACCTGTAAATGTCATATGCTAACATCATGCACAATGTCGCACATGGCTCACACATGACGTGGTCACACAGGGCCATGCTGAGCGGCTATTAGACCTCTGTGACAGTGGGCATTCCAGTGTTGATGTGCATCACAATATGTTGCAGACTTTACTCCGGTGTGAAGTGTTGAATGCATGTGATGCACATGTGAAATATGGTTGATGACATGTCTCGCCAGCTCTTCACACATCAACTGAGTCACAAAGTCACAGTCCCTGTGCTTCTTCTATGTCTGCCACACCTTGGGCATGCTGATGTATGGATGTCATGCTGATGTATGCATCCACATCCTAGACATGAGTGTAGACTACATCCCTGCTATGTGATTTCCTGGACTCACTCTCCCAATGGTGACATGGGGTAGGACAGGGATGCAGCCTACACAATCGTAGACTCGAGCATGTCTGACGCACTGTATCCCAATGGCACGTGCGTGTGTAGGCCTCGTTGCCCTATTGCATTTCAGCCATACGCGAGCCAAGCGTACCCCAATGGTACGTGCGTGTGTACGCCTCGTTTCCCTATTGCATTTCAGCCATACGCGAGCCAAGCGTACCCCAATGGTACGTGCGTGTGTAGGCCTCGTTTCCCTATTGCATTTCAGCCATACGCGAGCCAAGCGTACCCCAATGGTACGTGCGTGTGTAGGCCTCGTTACCCTATTGCATTTCAGCCATACGCGAGCCAAGCGTACCCCAATGGTACGTGAGTGTGTAGGCCTCGTTTCCCTATTGCATTTCAGCCATACGCGAGCCAAGCGTACCCCAATGGTACGTGCGTGTGTAGGCCTCGTTTCCCTATTGCATTTCAGCCATACGCGAGCCAAGCGTACCCAAATGGTACGTGCGTGTGTAGGCCTCGTTACCCTATTGCATTTCAGCCATACGCGAGCCAAGCGTACCCCAATGGTATGTGAGTGTGTAGGCCTCGTTTCCCTATTGCATTTCACCCATACGCGAGCCAAGCGTACCCCAATGGTACGTGCGTGTGTAGGCCTCGTTTCCCTATTGCATTTCACCCATACGCGAGCCAAGCGTACCCCAATGGTACGTGCGTGTGTAGGCCTCGTTTCCCTATTGCATTTCACCCATACGCGAGCCAAGCGTACCCCAATGGTACGTGCGTGTGTAGGCCTCGTTTCCCTATTGCATTTCACCCATACGCGAGCCAAGCGTACCCCAATGGTACGTGCGTGTGTAGGCCTCGTTTCCCTATTGCATTTCACCCATACGCGAGCCAAGCGTACCCCAATGGTATGTGCGTGTGTACGCCTCGTTTCCCTATTGCACTTCAGCCATATGCGAGCCAAGCGTACCCCAATGGTACGTGCGTGTGTAGGCCTCGTTTCCCTATTGCATTTCAGCCATACGCGAGCCAAGCGTACCCCAATGGTACGTGCGTGTGTACGCCTCGTTTCCCTATTGCATTTCAGCCATACGCGAGCCAAGCGTACCCCAATGGTACGTGCGTCTGTACGCCTCGTTTCCCTATTGCATTTCAGCCATGCGCGAGCCAAGCGTACCCCAATGGTACGTGCGTGTGTACGCCTCGTTTCCCTATTGCATTTCAGCCATACGCGAGCCAAGCGTACCCCAATGGTACGTGCGTGTGTACGCCTCGTAACACCATTGGATGGGTTGCATACGCAACGGCAATGTCATCATACTTGTGTGGGAATTTGAATAAATACATAGCCAACATCTAGGGGAACAGTGTACTGATCAAAATGCTACCAGGTTGTCATGGATACAGAGTTTTTTGAGGCTCCTACAGGTGTTGTAGGAAATTCAGTTGGGCAAAAGTATACAATGTTGCAAATGTTGTTGTTCAGCTCAGGCTCAGTTTTCAAACCATGCATATGTGTGTCATGGCCTTATGTGTGATGTGATTGGATGGAACATAGGATGCTAACTATGGTGGCCTATCACACACTACTCCTTGGACTCACAGACCCTCTGCAGCACAGATATAAGGCAGCATGTGGCTGTGTGAGGGCACTTGCCTGCACAACATTGGTGTGGTAACCACAGCTGCTGTTTCTGAATCCTCTGGACCCTGATTTGCTGAGCATGGAGAGGGCACCTGCATTCACTGATGCTGAGAACAAGGCCCTGCTGGATGCCCTCCTGCCAAACTACAGCAAGCTGTATGGGAGACCAGGGGATCAGGTGAGTGATGTGTGCAATACCTTGGAGTGTGCACCTGTTGTGTGTGTGACATAATGGCCACTGTGTATGTATGGTGTTTAGATGCAATGTTGTTGGGAGTGAATGCCAGGGTGTACAGTGTTGTGTCAAGAGAGTTATTTCTTGTAGTGGGGTGTGTGACAGCGTGTCAGGGGCTGCAGTGCATCCAGATGTAGCATACATTACTCTGTGAGTGCCATGCTCTAAGAGTGTTTAGTGCACGTCATGTCATCTGTAGCCTTTCAATGGCATGTACTGCAGCAGTGTTTGCTCACAGGCCACATACTCCTGGACAATGATGCAAATGTGTGGAGGCTACGATGCCCTGTGCACATATGTGTGTCTTTTGGACATGGACCAGGTGTACTGATGCTCTTTTACTTTACATTTGTGATAGGTATCTACCTATGAGAAGGGTGAAACCTGGCTGGACATCGCCAGGGCTGTCAGGAGTGAGGGGGGGCCTCACAGGAGGCTCAGAAACATCAAGAAGAGGTGGCAGGACATCCGGTGCTGGACCCGCCGCATCGCCAGAGTCCAGCTGCATCTGGAAGCTCCACGCCGGCATGGCGGCACCCGCCACCTCACCCCCCCATGCTCCGGGTCCTGGAAGTGGTGTTCCCAGACCTCCATAGGCAGTTGCAGGAGGGACAGCAGCAAGTAGGGGGTAGGTACATGTCTGTTTGTTGTCATGTGTGGCACATGCTCCCTGCAGTGCTCCAAGGCCTGGTAACACTCCCATAGTTTGAGTGGTGTGGTCAGACAGGCACTCCATGCATTGGCATTAGAATGTCCCAGTTTCTGCAGCAGCTTCTTTAAACTTTTAGCCGTACTCCACATTTGCCCGGCGCTTTGGCTGATGTTTGTTTTTCACATGTACTCCTATGGTGCAATGTCTCCGTATGCATCTTCCTTTGCACATCATCATGTTGGAGGTGGGTCTGTGACACCTGTTGGTACATTACATGTAGCACCACATGTGCACTGTGTCTGCCATTCTTAATACTTTGGCACGTATCCTGAGTGTCAACATGTGTTTTCTGCATGAGTCAGCCTCAGTGGCCTTTGTCCATGGTACTCTTTCGATTTGTCATGTGTTGGATACAGGTGCACAATGTACATGTGCAATATTTTGGGCTCATGCATAGTCACACTGGGCAGTGCGTGTGTGCATATTCACCAAATACTTAGATTGTTGTTTCTAACTAATAATGATGGTCAGCCACACAATGTGGCTTTGGGTGTCAACAGCTGTGATGCCAGTGTGAGGTGATGTAACACTTGATTCATGTCCCAGGATGGCATCAGATTTCAGTTCAGGCAGGACTTTCCCCATGTGGCACAAGGTGTAAGCAATTCAAACATGTCCAGGTCTGGGTTTGGGTGGCAGGGTGGGAAAATGAGCTGGGATGCATGATCAGCTATCCTGTTCTCAGGCTGTGGATCATCATTGTGTCTCTCATACTAGTGTTTTCCTTGCCTGTTGCTTGTATCCTACTATACATTGAGCGTTGTGTCTCTCACAATTGGCCACAACTAGACTTTGCATTGTGCAGAGTTCTGTGTCATGTGACTCATAATGCATGCCATGTTTAGAAATGAGGCAAAATGTATCGTAGCTTATGTTGGAAGGGGCAACCTCAGGGGGCTAGGTCGTGCTCACCCGATCACCCCAAGACCCACCTCTTCCACAGATCTTGCCGAGTCTTATCGTGAGGTCCTCACCGGGGAGGACTTCGGGTCTAGGATCGTACCCACTGAACTCACACCACACTTACGAACAGACACCACGTCGTTGGATTCTAGTAACAAGTTCTTTATATAAGCAATACGAAGGAAGCACTCTTATGTACACAGTGATCGAAGGACCCCAAGGTCTTGGAGGGATCGGGAAGGGGGAAGTGGGACAGTCTTTTAGTCTCTGGGACAGTACGAGGTGTACCCTACGCACCGCTCTCAATCTTTGAGCCGGGGGATACGGGGTGATGGTCGTACTGGCTGCTTCACCTCCGTCAAGTCGGCTCGTCGTGATGGTGCTCTCGATGATCCAGCCGGACCAGAGTACTCTTCGAGCCGCGACGAGGTCAGCAGGGCTCGGGCTGTAGGAGTTCGTGAGGAGCCGCGACAGCGTCAGCAGGGCTCGGATGGGTGCAGGTTCAAGCTTGAGCCGCGACAGCGTCAGCAGGGCTCGGGTGGTTTTAGAGGTCGAGCCGCGACAGCGTCAGCAGGGCTCCGATGGTTACGAGGTCAGGCTCGAGCCGTGACAGCGTCAGCAGGGCTCGGATGGTTGCAGGTTCAAGCTTGAGCCGCGACAGCGTCAGCAGGGCTCCGATGGTTACGAGTTCAGGCTCGAGCCGCGACAGCGTCAGCAGGGCTCCGGTGGTCGTAGAGGTCGAGCCGCGACAGCGTCAGCAGGGCTCAGGGGGTTCAGTTCCTTGTTGCGAAGAGGGAGCCGCGACAGCGTCAGCAGGGCTCAGAGGTTCAAGATGAGTTCTTCTTAGGGTCAGCCACGATCAGATCAGCAGGCTTCAGGTCCAAGATACAACTGCCCGCTAGTTGTCGGGCGGGCTCTGATATAGTCCATCGGCCCTTTGATGTCCGGACCCTCGCAGGCGGAGGTCTCATGCCCTGGGGGCTGGCCGTTGGCGAGGTCCGGCGGTTGGCTCTTTGATCCTTTGAAAAGATGGGTCCGGGAATTTCCAGACGCCCAGCGGGTCTGGAGCCAGCACTCGGTGAGGCCAGAGGTGCGCCTTTGGAGTCTGGGGTTCGCTGGGGCCGGGGTCACGCTAGGCCCAGGGAGACAGGGATGTCGGGAAGGGAAGATGGCGTCCTGGCCTTGTGGGGCATGCAAGGTTAGGCGTTCTGAGCCGGGCAGGGAACGGGAAAGGCAGGCCTGGTCGAGGTTCTAGGGGGATCTCGGCTTAACTGGAGTAGGACGACTAGGCTCAGGGTGCAGGCTACACTAACGGGGAGGCTGCGCAGGGGACTCGGGGGGCAGGCCTACGCTCACAGGGGGTGGAGGGACAGAGGCGAACCACGCCACGAGGCCGGGTCCAACACGCGTCCCCCCCAGCTGAAGGTGGGGAGAACTACCCATCCTCTTGGGGATTCTCCTCGCAGAGGCGGAAGAATCGGGACAGGCCGTCTGCGTTGGCGTGGTCAGCACCAGGCCGGTGCTCAACAGTGAAGTCCATCCCTTGGAGGGAAATGGACCAGCGTAGCAATTTGGGATTCTCCCCTCTCATCTGCATTAGCCACCAGAGAGGTCGGTGGTCGGTCTGGACCCGGAAGTGAGTACCGAACAGGTAGGGCCTCAGCTTCTTCAGGGCCCAAACCACCGCGAAGGCCTCCCGCTCGTTGGTGCTCCACCTTTGTTCTCGAGGGAGGAGCCTCCGGCTGATGAATGCCACTGGTTGGTCTAGGCCACTCTCGTTCATCTGGGACAGGACGGCTCCGATGCCATGCTCGGAGGCGTCCGTCTGAACTACAAACTCTCGTGAGTAGTCGGGGGCCTGTATGACTGGGGCAGTGCACATGGCGTCTTTCAAAGTCTCAAACGCCTCTTGGCAGGTGGGGGTCCAGCTGATTTTCTTCGGCTGGTTTTTGGAGGTTAACTCGGTGAGGGGGGCTATGATGCTGCCGTACCCCTTGATGAACCTTCGGTAGTACCCCGTGAGCCCTAGGAACGCCCACACTTCCGTCTGGGTCGTGGGGGCCTCCCAGGCCACGATTGCATCGATCTTGGGCTGGAGGGGGGCTACGAGGCCGCTTCCGACCTGGTGCCCGAGGTAGACTACGGACCCTTGTCCGATCTGGCACTTGCTCGCCTTAATGGTGAGACCGGCCCTTCTCAGGGCCGTCAGCACCGCCCAGACGTGCTGGAGGTGCTCGGACCAGTGGGAACTGTAGACTGCGATATCGTCCAGATATGCAGCGCTGAACTCTTCCAACCCAGCCAGTACCTGGTTCACCAGCCTCTGGAAGGTGGCGGGGGCGTTTTTCATCCTGAAGGGCATCACCCGGAAATGGTAGTGACCATCCGGGGTGGAAAAAGCGGATCTTTCCTTAGCTCCCTCGGTGAGGGCGATCTGCCAGTATCCACTGGTCAGGTCGAACGTGCTAAGGAAGCGAGCAGCCCCGAGGCGATCAATAAGCTCGTCTGCTCGGGGGATGGGATGTGCATCGGTTCTGGTGACTGCGTTGAGCCCGCGGTAGTAAACGCAGAACCTCAGCGCGGGAACGGCACCGGGGGCGGCTGCCTTCGGAACCAGGACCACGGGGCTAGCCCATGGGCTGTCAGAGGCTTCGACCACCCCGAGAGCTAGCATCTTTGATACCTCGGCCTGGATGCAGGCCCGGACTCGGTCAGGGATGCGGTAGGCTCTGTGCCGTACCGGTGGGCTGTCCCCGGTGTCCAAGTCGTGGACACACCAGCTGGTGGCGCCGGGGGTGAGGGAGAAGAGGTCCGAGAACTGTCCCAGCAACTGGCGACAGTCCTCTCGCTGCTCGGGGGAGAGGGAGGAGGAGAGACTCACCCCCTTTACGGAGCCATATTTTTCGTTCACGCACAGGAGATCGGGGAGAGGCCCCGTTTCTTCTTCTTCTCCGTCGTCCGTGGTGAGGAGCAAGCTCAACTCGGACCGGGCGAAGTGGGGCTTGAGGCGGTTCACGTGAAGGACCCGCAAGGGGTTCCTGGGGGACTGCACATCGATGAGATAGGTCACCTGGCTCTTACGTTCCACCACCTTGAAGGGCCCTGTCTACTTGTCTTGCAGGGCACAGGGCTCTACGGGGGCCATCACCCAGACCTGTTGTCCGGGCTGAAACTCGACCAGAGTAGCATTCTGGTCATACCACTGTTTCATTTCTTCTTGGCTGGCCTCGAGGTTTGCCTCGGCCAGTTCTCGGAACTTCCTAGTCTGGTTCCGGAGGGCCAGAATGTATCAAAACACATCGGGAGGGGGCTCTAGGGCCGCCGTCTCCCACCCTTCTTTGACCAGGCTGAGGGGTCCCCAGACGGGGTACCCATAGAGGAGCTCGAAGCGGCTAAACCCCAGGGACTTCTGGGGGACCTCGCGGTATGCGAAGAGGAGGCAGGGAAGGAGGACGTCCCACTTACGCCTCAGGGGCTCTTCGAGACCCATGATCATTCCCTTGAGGGTCTGGTTGAATCGCTCCACCAGACCGTTACCCTGGGGGTGATATGGGGTGGTGAATTTGTACGTCACCCCACATTGTTGCCAGAGGGACTTCATGTATTTCGAGATGAAGTTGGTCCCTCGGTCGCTGACGACTTCTCTGGGGAATCCCACCCGAGAGAAGATGGCCATGAGGGCCCGCCACACTACGGGGGCCGTCACCGTTCGGAGGGGAATGGCTTCGGGGTAGCGGGTGGCATGGTCCACCAAGACAAGGATAAAGCGGTGACCCAAGGAGGTCTGGGGATCGAGGGGGCCCACGATGTCGATTCCCACCCTTTCAAAGGGGGTACTGACCACGGGGAAGGGTTGGAGGGGGGCCTTGCGCCTCCCGCCGCTCTTTCCACTAGACTGACACGTGGGGCATGCCCGGCCAGTAGAAGTGTGTGACTAGGCGGTGATACGTTTTGTCTTGACCCAAGTGTCCCGCCAGGGGCACATCGTGGACCAGGTTCAGGAGAAAGCCGCGGAAGCGTAGGGGTACCACCAGCACTCGGGCTGACCCTAGCTCGGCAGACTTTTGTTCGCTGTATAAGAGGCCGTTTTCCCAATAGACAAAGTGGGAGCCGGACGGGTCACCCGCGGCCTGGGCGCGGCCTGCTGCCGCGGCCCAACCAAGGATGGACAGGAGGTTTGTTCCAGGCAGAATTCTTCTCGGGACGGTCCTCCTCAGGAAGGTCGTCCAAGCTCGGGGTCGGTTCTACGCCAGGGCCGAGGGGACCTGCGTCGGGGGGGAAGCTCTCGCCGGGGAACAGCTCAGGGGTCTCAAAGGATTCCGGGACCACGGGGTCCTCAGGGGTAGCTGGGGCTGCCTCTGGAGTTGCCCCTCGGGCGGTCATTGACCGGGTGTTCACACAGGCCCATTCGGGCAGGCCCACCATCTCCAAGTGGGTCCTTTTCTCAACCCACTGCCATGGGGAGCTCTCTAGGTCGTTGCCGAGCAGGCAGTCCGCGGGCATGTCGGAGCGGACCGCCACTCGTAACTCTCCGGAGACACCCCCCCCCATTCGAACGGGACTTGAGCTATCCGGCAGGTGCGGACAGAGTTATCAGCTGCGATCACCCTGCAGGAGATGTGGGGAACAATCTGGGCCTCGGTGACCAGGTGACGTTTAACTGCGGTGATACTGGCCCCGGTGTCCCGGAGCGCCCCTATGTGGTGGCCATTGACAGTCACCTGCTGTCGGTACTTCTCTGTGTTGTCGGGTAGGGGGGCTCCTGGGACCATCTCCCTATCACCCAGGGAGACTAACATCATAGCTGTGGGGTCCGCTCCCTCGAACTCCCCTTCCCCCTCTTCTTCTAGGGCTACTGAGGTGATGTGGCGCACTGGGGGCCCTGTAGCGGCAGGCTTCTTGAATACAGGGCAGCGGGGGTCATTGGCATAGTGCCCTGGTTGCTGGCAATGGAAGCAGGCTTGGCTGACTCGGGGTCCTGGCTTGGCTGGGGGGAACCCTGCGCGCGCTGTGGGAGGCGAGGTGCCGGGCTGGTTTCTGGGGGGACTGTGCGGGGACCATATCTGGGATCCCCTCTGTCTATTCTGACCCCCTCCTCCCCTCGGGCGGGATGGTCCTTGTTCGTTTCGGCAAGTGTCTCCCCCGGGCCCCCGGGGTACTCTGGTGCTCACCCAGCGATCGGCCTCGACGGCCAGCTTCCGGGGGTCAGCCAACTTGCTGTCCAGGAGGTGCTGTCGGAGTTCCACAAAGCAGTTCAGGGACAAATGTTCGTAGGCAATGAGGTCGATGAGCCCCTCGAAGGTGGATACTTTGCTGCCCTTGATCCACCCTTCCAGGGCCCTGCTGTAGAAGTTGACATATTCTACCCATGTGGTGCCGGGGATCTTCTTGCATTCTCTGAAGCGTTGGCTGTACATTTCAGGGGTGAGACCGTACCTTAGGAGGAGGGCCTCTTTCATGTGGCTGTAGGAGGTCTTTTCGGCAGACGGTAGGTCGAGTAGGGTGTCTCTCCCCTCACTCAGGAATCGTCCCCACAGCCCTGCTTCCCAATCTTTCTGCGGAACTCGGTGGGAGGTCATGGCGACCTCGTAGGCCTTGAACCATTGCTGGATATCATCGTTTTTATAATATTCTTTGACCACATCCTTGGGGATGTGGACCTTGGGTTCCACCGGGGGAACAGGCTCTCGGTTCGCCGATGTTCTGTTGTCTTCGGTCCGGGCTTTTAGTTCGATCTCCTTCATGCTGCGCTCGTGCTCCAGCTGGAGCCTCTTCCCTTCGTGTTCTCTGTGGAGCTTCTTCTCCTCCAGTTCTCCCTGCAGCCGCAGCTGCTCGATGGCTAGCTTTTTCTCGGCCAGCTTGAGTTCTCCTTCCATTTTCAGACGGGCTAGTTCTAGCTCGTGGTTTCGGTCGCATTCTCGGTCGGTCATCTCTTCTCGAGACAGACCTCTCTCCGCGCTGTGAGTCCGCGTCGGGGACTCTGCTCTTTCTTGCTCTGGGGCGTGGGTTTCGGTCAGGGGTGCTCCCCCTATATCAGCTTCTGTCGGTGCTGGAGGCTGTGCTCCGGCCTCCACCCAGGCGGTTAGGGCTTGATGAAAGTCCTCTTTGGTGTTTAATCCCGTTGTCGGGATGTGGAGATCTTTGCAGAATTGCTTCATCTGTCGGTGCGTATAGTCCTTCAGGAGCTCCACCTGGAAGGTAGTGTCGCCTTCCGTGATGCTCATGTTTGTTCTTCGTTCGGGTAGTGTGTCAGTACTTTACGATCCCTAGACGTAGGTTCTTATCGCAACGCTGCCACCAATGTTGGAAGGGGCAACCTCAGGGGGCTAGGTCGTGCTCACCCGATCACCCCAAGACCCACCTCTTCCACAGATCTTGCCGAGTCTTATCGTGAGGTCCTCACCGGGGAGGACTTCGGGTCTAGGATCGTACCCACTGAACTCACACCACACTTACGAACAGACACCACGCCGTTGGATTCTAGTAACAAGTTCTTTATATAAGCAATACGAAGGAAGCACTCTTATGTACACAGTGATCGAAGGACCCCAAGGTCTTGGAGGGATCGGGAAGGGGGAAGTGGGACAGTCTTTTAGTCTCTGGGACAGTACGAGGCGTACCCTACGCACCGCTCTCAATCCTCGAGCCGGGGGATACGGGGTGATGGTCGTACTGGCTGCTTCACCTCCGTCGAGTCGGCTCGGTCGTGATGGTGCTCTCGATGATCCAGCCGGACCAGAGTACTCTTCGAGCCGCAACAAGGTCAGCAGGGCTCGGGCTGTAGGAGTTCGTGAGGAGCCGCGACAGCGTCAGCAGGGCTCGGATGGGTGCAGGTTCAAGCTTGAGCCGCGACAGCGCCAGCAGGGCTCGGGTGGTTTTAGAGGCCGAGCCGCGACAGCGTCAGCAGGGCTCCGATGGTTACGATGTCAGGCTCGAGCCGCGACAGTGTCAGCAGGCCTCGGATGGTTGCAGGTTCAAGCTTGAGCCGCGACAGCATCAGCAGGGCTCCGATGGTTACGAGTTCAGGCTCGAGCCGCGACAGCGTCAGCAGGGCTCCGGTGGTCGTAGAGGTCGAGCCGCGACAGCGTCAGCAGGGCTCAGGGGGTTCAGTTCCTTGTTGCGAAGAGGGAGCCGCGACAGCGTCAGCAGGGCTCAGAGGTTCAAGATGAGTTCTTCTTAGGGTCAGCCGCGATCAGATCAGCAGGATTCAGGTTCAAGATACAACTGCCCGCTAGTTGTCGGGCGGGCCCTGATATAGTCCATCGGCCCTTTGATGTCCGGACCCTCGCAGGCGGAGGTCTCATGCCCTGGGGGCTGGCCGTTGGCGAGGTCCGGCGGTTGGCTCTTTGATCCTTTGAAAAGATGGGTCCGGGAATTTCCAGATGCCCAGCGGGTCTGGAGCCAGCACTCGGGGAGGCCAGAGGTGCGATCGAAACTGGCCCACAGGGGAGGACCAAAGGTGTGACAGATACCAGTCTCTCAGGGGAGGCCGGAGGTGCCATCAAAACTCCCTGGCTTATCTCACTCAGGGAGCCCTTTACCCCCCAGCCGGGACTGGCGCGCCTTTGGAGTCTGGGGTTCGCGGGGGCCGGGGTCACGCTAGGCCCAGGGAGACAGGGATGTCGGGAAGGGAAGATGGCGTCCTGGCCTTGTGGGGCATGCAAGGTTAGGCGCTCGGAGCCGGGCAGGGAACGGGAAAGGCAGGCCTGGTCGAGGTTCTAGGGGGATCTCGGCTTAACTGGAGTAGGACGACTAGGCTCGGGGTGCAGGCTACACTAACGGGGAGGCTGCGCAGGGGACTCGGGTGCAGGCCTACGCTCACAGGGTGTGGAGAGACAGAGGCGAACCACGCCAGGAGGCCGGGTCCAACAATTATGTAATATGTGACATGATCAGCAGTGGATTGCGGGTGCGCGATATATAGTTAGTGCAACTAACTATATATGCGAATTTCAATGGTTTTGTGTGAGTAAAATAAGGTTTTGTAAATGCTAATTCCTAACTATATATGGTCTATAACCTATGTTTTTTTCAGTGAATTTTCAAGGTTTTGTAAATGCTAATTCCTAACTATATATGGTCTATAACCTATGGTTTTTTCAGTGAATATATATATATATATATATATATATATATATATATATATATTACCTACTGGCGGTCGCCAGTAGGTATATATAGTTAGGATTTTTTCCCTATGGGATTTTTGAAAATTCTATGTCTAATAACTTTGGCGTTTGTGGACGGAATTGGTTGAAATTTTCTGGAAAATGGAACATTTTGTTTCTGAGGAGCCCCTGAAAATTTGGGGGGGGTTCGTCCAGGGGGGGCCGAGAAAAAAGGGGGGTCCCAAAACGTGTTTTTAACATTGAGTTTTCCATAGGGCGGTTAGCCTCACTTTTAGCCCGAACGGCTGAATGGATTTGCACGAAACTTGGCAAAATTGTAGGGACTGGTAGCCCGATGTGCCTTTTGTAGGTCTCAATATATGTGCTGCAGTGGATTTTGAGAAAATAACGTTCAAAAAAAGATATATATCTGTAAGCGCGGACCAGGCAGCGCCCCGGTACGCGTACTTGACGCGTAACGGAACTTCGCGTAGCGAAGTTGATTGGCTCTCCGGTGTCTGTCAACATTCTAAACAGTCCGGAGCGGCCGCCATCTTGTCTCTCGGTAGGATCGAGAGACAAGAGGAGGCAAAAGCGAAGGGGCAAATGACCATAAGGGGGCATAGTAGATCCTCCCTGACCCCCTAGGTTTGATGTGGAGGCTTTAAAGGGGCCCCGCTAAGCAAAAAAAAAAAAAATTTTTTTTGTTTTTTTTCGTGGTTAGCGCCCGGTACGCGAACCGGGAAGCGTTCTGGGGAGCGTATCACAATGAAAAATGAATGATAGACTTTTCAAATGCTGTATGTTAATTGATTGTTGGTTTTGTTGATTATTTTTTTTTTTTTTTAAGCTTTTTTTATTGTGTTTCATAATTTATTAAACTTTCTAACATTTCATTGTCAGAAATTTCATAATCATGGAATATAGATTGTAGTCTCTGAGGTTGTAAAATGTCCTCATTTGCAAGGAGGTTATCTACTGCTTGTACACATTGCAGTAGTTCTTGGTCCCAAGTTTCATCCATAAATTCAATCTCATTTGGATCAATGATTTCTGTGTTGGACTCTGGAAGGACAATTTCAAATGAAATGTTTTGTTCACTTTCCATTTTTCCTGAAATTTGCATAAAAAAAATATATATTAGTAGAGGTAGGGCACTGTTGGGATTAATTTTAGATAGGCAGTTTTTAACAGAGAATTTATCTTTGGGCAGTGTATAGTATCAGAGTGGAAGTAGGAATATAAAAAAGTGTATCTAAATTTATAAGTACTACAGAGGGATAGTATATAACTAACAGAAAAAGTTTGCCATATTAACTTAAAGTGCACAATATACTTCAGTTTTAAAAATAACAACTTACCTTTAAAAAGAAGTTGAAGTTATTAATGAAAATCCTATTGAAATGTACACCAGGAAGTAGTAGTCAAAATGGCTGTGTTTCCTTCTCCTCCTTTATATATATTTGGGTACATAACCAATCAAATGTGAGGTAAAAAAAGTAGAAAATGAAAGTAACATTTTAATTGGTTGTCAATTCCAACACTTCAGATGTGTTTTGTGAAGTAATTTACCTCACGGTATTTAGAGAGGTCTACAGGCTAAATGGCTAAATGGAATTCCAATCAAATTTGTGAAAATGGTAGGGATTGGTATGTAGTATGAGCTAATCTATATTTGGTGAAATTGTCTCAAGTGGCTTTTGTGTGAACTACTTTCCCACCTTTTTTGATGGTGCGCTTCCCAGGAAGCGACCCGGTACGCGAACCGGTGAGCGCCCTGGTACGCTAACCTTAAGCGTAACGGGAGTCCACCATTTTGTGTTTCGGTCGAATTATGATACAAGATGGAGGGCAAATAATGTTCAGAATAGGTAGAAGGGGGCACGGTAGACTTATCTTGACCCCCTAGGTTTTGTGAGGGTGGCTGATGAGGCCCATATGTGCGAAAAAATAACATTTTTTTTTAAAATTTCGCGAGGTTAGCTCCCGGTACGCGTACCGGGTAGCGCCCCAGGGAGTGTACTTTGTTGAAAATTAGTGAAAAAAGTTAGAGTAAAATAATAATTGTGAGTGATTAGATGTAGGGTAGCTCTGAGAAGAGCTTTTGGGTTTATGGTACATTTAGGTACTTATAAGTAGGTACCAATGCACATTCTTAAATTCAGAGTGAAAATTCTGTTGCCCTCATCTGAGAAGTGAACTCCATCTCCTCTGTAGATATCTTGCATGTAGTAACGCAAGTTATTGTTGTACAGGGAGCCCATTCCATGGTCTCTCATGTAAGCTGAAACAGATTTGTTTACATGCTTCCTCGACTTCTCAATTTGTGGACAAAATTGGTTTGACCACCTCCATTTCTGTCTTTGGCATATATTTGAATATACCAAGGCAGTCTGAGGAAAAAGTGCCATTAATTGCTCAAAGGTGTCCTTTAAAAGCATTTCCAGACCTACACCAGTCAAAGTGCCCAAGTCATTACCTCCACAGTGCACAATTAACAGGTCAGGTTTTGGCAAATGCATAAAGGTTTTCACCAATGGTATCAATTGGTGACATTTTAATCCTCTGTGGCCAAACCACTTAATTTCCACATCTTGTAAATTGAGGTTAGGTAAATTCCTGCTTTCAACGTACCTTTGAGCCCAGTGAATATAACTATGACCAACAATCCAGACAGAAAACATGGTGAGAGAAGGTTCTCCTGCAGTCAGATGAAGTGTGGCAATGAAATGGTAGTTGAAAAAATGTGAGTTTGAAATGAAAAAAACTGTGGAGTTTCTGTGTTCATGAAGTAGTAACAGTGATTGGTGGATTTTGATTGATGAAAACAAAAAGTTAGGGTGTACAGATGTGTTGTTTGAAAGATGTATTTTGAGTGGTCAATAAAAAATCATTAAATGAAAGAAAGCACTGGATATGCAGGTGCACTGAGAGTTCAGAGTTCAATTGCAACATTGTTGTGTGAATTTGCAAACACCAGAGTTTCTCCAAGAGCTGGTTGCTATGGAAAATAGGCAGAAAGGGCAAAGGGGGAAGGGTTTTCATTTGAAAAAAAGTGAGGGAAGAGTTTTGATTGGGTGACATGAGAAATATGTGTGAAGAATTACACCATTTCTGTGCTTTTGATAGCTGCAGACTCTGGAGTGCATACCTTTTGCTCTGCTGAAGACAAATTGGTGTGTTTCTGAGACTGTTTTCAAACTCAAAGTATTTGCTAAGGTGAGAAAATATTTCTTTACTTTAGATAGAGAATAGTGTGCTTTAAGGAGAAAATTATGATTTATGTGGCGCAAATTGCTTGTAAATATGCTCTCACATGTGCATGGAAAATTTTGATTTTGAATGTTAGTGTTATATAGCCATGTTAAAAGTGACGCAACCATGCTGGAAAGCCAATCAAAAAATGATTTCATGTGTTTTAATGACATTTTAAGTCATTTTCTGATGTGCAGTGTTTAGAAATTATGATTTGAAAATCGTTTTTGTGGAAAAGGAATTGTTTTTAAATTCATGACAAGGATATAATGGTGTATGGTTCTTTATAAGGCAATTGACTGTTCCTGATGTTATTTTTCTCATTTTAGTGTAAGACCTTTCTCTGTGGCGCAAATTGCTTGTAAATATGCTCTTACATGTGCATGAAAAATTTAATTATCAATGTTTGTGTTACATAGCCATGATAAAAGTGAACCAACCATGCAGGAAAGCCAATCAAAAAACGCTTTCATGTGTTTTAATGACATTTTAAGTCATTTTCCCATGTGCAGTGTTTAGAAATTATGATTTTAAAATCGTTTTTGGGGAAAAGGAATTGTTTATAAAATCATGACAAGGACATAATGGTGTATGGTTCTTTATAAGGCAATTGACTGTTCCTGATGTTATTTTTCTCATTTTAGTGTAAGACCTTTCTCTGTGGCGCAAATTGCTTGTAAATATGCTCTTACATGTGCATGAAAATTTTAATTATAAATGTTTGTGTTACATAGCCATGATAAAAGAGAACCAACCATGCAGGAAAGCCAATCAAAAAACGCTTTCATGTGTTTCAATGACATTTTAAGTCATTTTCTCATGTGCAGTTTTTTGAAAATATGATTTGAAAATCGTTTTTGGGAAAAAGGAATTGTTTTTAAATTCATGAGAAGGACATAATGGTGTATGGTTCTTTATAAGGCAATTGACTGTCCCTGATGTTATTTTTCCCATTTTAATGTCAGACCTTTCTTTGTGGCGCAAATTGCTTGTAAATATGCTCCCACCTGTACATGGAAAATTTTGATTTTGAATGTTTATGTTACATAGCCATGTTAAAAGTGACCCTACCATGCAGGAAAGCCAATCAAAAAACGCTTTTATGTGTCTTAAGGACAATTTAAGTAATTTTCCCATGTGTAGTGTTTTGAAGTTATGATTTGAAAATCGTTTTTGAGGTAAAGGAATGTTGTTAAAATTTATGTTCGCCATATGCCCCCAAATTTCTTTTTCAGGGTTGCAGCAGGGTGTTCTTGAGACACCCCTGCACCTTTGGAATAAATTCCTAATTTGTGATGAGCAAATTGTTAATCGCAAATTGCACCTTCATTTATATGAGCCTCCTAGCCCATGGAAATGAATGGGTAATTTGCAATTAGCAATTTTCTCAAACAAATTTGGAATGGTAAAGAATCGCTATTTATTCCTTAAAATTCGCTTTTTTGGAAATGCAAAATAGTTATATGATACATATGGCGGTTGATGTCTAACAAGATAAGAAGCTTATGGATACATTTATGATGACTGGTGCAATGAAGTAGAAATCACTTACTTCATTGGTAGGCCTTTACAATAAATTATCTCCTCTGTATTCTTCATCAAGCGTAACTTTAATCTGCAATCCTGAGTAGGCCTCACCTTAAACAAACCTCTGGATAGGCCACATCTTATTGTCATCCTGATTTAATCATTTATAATGCTAGGGACAGATTTATGATAGGTGTATACCTCTTTTGTGCCACTTAGAAAACATTGTCCATGGGGAAATGACTTAAAATGTCATTAAGACACATGAATGTTTTTTTTTAAAACGTTTGCAAATTTTTTGGGTCACTTTCAACATGGCTATGTGTCTGAAACAGTCAAAATCTAAATTTGCAATGCACAGGTGGGAGTATATTTACAAGGAATGTGCTTCATGGGGAAAGGTCTTATAATGTAATATGGGAAAAATGACATTAGAGATACTGAAATGCCTTATAGAGAAGCATACACCATTATGTCCTTGTCATAAATTTGCAAACCATTACTTTTCCCCAAAAACGATTTTCAAATTATATTTTGAAAACACTGCACATGTGGAAATTACTTAAAATGTCAATAATTCAAAATTTGTGATTCCTTAAATGCAATGTATCAAAAAAAAAATATGTAAAAAATGATATTAAGGATTTGGAAACTACCACCAACTTCTAGTTTGTGGTAATTTGCGAATTCTTTTCAAAAAGCATTTTTAAAAAAAAAAAAAAAAAAGGTCCCATATGACGCCCATACATGCCATTAGGGCATGTAGGTGTGCCATGTGCTCCCAAATTTCTTTTTCAGGGGTGCAGCAGGTTGTTCTTGAGATACCCCTGCACGCTTGAAAAAAATCCTATTTTGTGATGAGCTAATTGCTAATCACAACTTGCAACATTAATTCCTATGAGCCTCCTAGCCTATGGAAATGAATGGGTAATTTGCAATTAGCAATTTGCTCATTGCAAATTAGGAATAGTAAAGAATCGCTATTTATTCCTTAAAATTTGCTATTTATAATATGTAAAATATTTTGATGATACATATGGCAGTTCATCTGTAACAAGATAAGAAGCTTAGGGATAGATTTATGATGAGTGGCGCATCACCAGGGATGTGACAGTCATCCTGCGCCACTGTTCCGCCACCCATGTTGTGCTGCATTTACAATGCGGCGCAGCATGGGGCAAAAACGGCACAGATGCGTGACGCATCTGTGCCGTAAAGGTGGCGCATTGCTGGAGTTGTATCGTAAGTGCGATGCAGCTCCAGCAAGGCTCAGGGGTGCCCCATCTCCACAATGTTGCGTCAAGACCTATGCCAGCTTCAAGCAGGCGCAGGGTTTTGAAGCAGCTTTCTCCTATCTGATTGTAAATGCGGCACACCATGGGTGGTAAAGCAGTGGTGCACATTAACTGGTGCATGCCTGGGGATGTGCCATTTAATATAAATCTGCACTTTAACATTTGAGTATGTGCAGGGGACACAGAGTCGTTGAGGCTTATCCAAGGTTAAGAACAGATGAGTCCTGTTCAGTGAAAAATTAGACATAGGCTTCACCTGCTCAGCATCGCTGGACATGGCTAAATAATAGCTGCAAAATGTTACTCTTGTTAAATAATTTTACTATTATAATCTGTGAGATTTGTCTCTTACTCTATAACATCTCATTGTTGTTATCTTTATTTAAAGATAAAGACAACCTCAACATGAGCGACAATCTGCAATCAGTTGATTTTGACCTCATCATTGAACTTGTAATTGAAACATCAGTGGATGTTGATCCATTGGATGATTTAAATCCTGAGGATGAAGAAGAGCGTGATGAGGATGCAGATTTGTCCGAATTATATGATATAGGATGGGAAGCTGACCTGCTTGAGCCTTTGGAATTATAAACATTTATTTTTAAAATTTATAATCAATAAAAAGTAAAAAGGTAAACCGTTTAATTTAAAAATAAAGACACCTTTAAAAACAGGTTATGTGTAGTGTCTTCAATAAAATATTAAAATATGCTCATAAAATTAGATCAGATTCACATATAAAATAGCATAGGTAACATAAATATAAATGTCATTTCTTTTCTGGTATTTCTGTATTGTAAAAATGGCAATGACTAAAAAATCTTCAAATTAAAATGACAAGTAGTGTGTTATGTTTTTGATCACTATTACTGATTTACTGTTTGATAATAATGTTTAATAACATTTTTTATTATATTTTTCCTCAGATTCAACTGCAGATCATTTCAAGATTACAATATGCCTACAAAAATAAGAGAGATGAAGGCTGCAAAACGTCAAAGACAGCAGGAGAAAAAAAAAATGCAGCAGTCCTCTAACAAAAAGATTTCTCAAGCCATGAAGAAAGCACCGGGTAAGAGCTCTAAATATTTCATAAGAAATATTTCTAATAAAAAAAATATTAGTACAGAAAATGTTTCAATCCATAACATGACAAGTAAATCAAATGGAAAGAAAAGGACAAATGAAAATGTTACTGCTAGAGCAAGAGATAAATCTGTGCATGATAGTAGAAGGAAACAACAGTTTACGGAGATTCGTAAACGAATGTTCCGTAACAGGATAATTGGCAATTTGTTAAAAAATATTAAGAAAGGTCAACAGAAATTAGTTTTTTATAGGAGAAAAAAAAAAGTTGAGAAAGTTATTGATCAGGCTTTTGAAATTAAACGTAAGTTATTTATTTTGATAATCAATAGAATTAGGAAGCTAAACAAGGCAATTTTTGATTTCAAAAGAAATAGTAGATGGAAGAGAATAGTTAATCGTAGTAATTTTTGTGAAGTTTTTTCTGGAGAATGGATACATAGTTCAAGCTGTGAGGCATTTTTTAATGAAGAGAGTTATTTCCAGGATAATGATTTGGTGCATGCAGTTGACATCAGTGGTCGTGCTTATGAAGTGAAAGATGGTTGTCCAGTTGAAAAAGAAAAACTTGTGACAACAGAGGCAGAAGAGTTGTTAGGTAATGAGGTTTTAGGAAGACGTGCTAAGGGTCCTGTGTACACCTGGAAGTGTAGTAGTATTTGCAGTGTGCGACAGGATTCCATCAATTTGCTTTGTGATTTTGTACGGACATTTAACAAGAAAAGTTTGAAGCAGAAAATAAGGTTGTTGCAAGAATTAGATCCTTGCAGAGTGAGAGAAGTGACAGGTTTGCATGGTCATTCACTGGCTTGTCTTTCCAGGAGAGTATGCCAGAGTGTTTTTCATCATTTCAGGATGCTAGCAGTGCATCATAACAAAGTGAGGAAGTTAGTTAGACTGTTGTATTATGCTAAGAGTCCAGCAATTATGCTGAAACAATTATGCGCTGCTCTTTTGCATGGTTCTGAAATAGATGTGAAGAATATATGTGAAGAAATTGAGTTTTGTTACTTTGGAAGTAAAGAGGAGAATGTTGAAATTGAGCAAGAAGTAGAGGGTCTTTTGGAAGATAGTGTACAGGTTTCCAGTACAGATAATTTCCAGAGGGAAATTGCGACGTTTGACATGAAATCAAGTGAGAGGCCTAATTTCACTTGTGTGTGTTGTAGACGCACTTATTATAAGAATCAGACTAAGTTAGTGGATTTATATGCAAAAAGTGAAAGGGAAAATAATAGTGAATGGAAGGATTTTGCAACATACTTGATGGTAGAAAATTGTTTTGATTTGGGATTGGATCAACGTGTGTGTACTTATTGTTGTAACAAATTAAAACAAAACCAGATGCCTGCTAGAGCAGTTCATAATAATCTGGAATTGGTTGAGATTCCTTCTGAATTGAAGGACTTAAATACTTATGAATCTATTTTGATTCAAAGTATCCATCCCTTTCAGGCTATTGTAAGAATGGAGCCAAAGACAGGGAAATTGCCTCCATCAGATTTACAGAGAGGATTAAAGGGAAGAGTTGTTTATTTGCCTCTAGATTTCAAGAAAAACATTAACACAATTGGAGTAGAAAAAGTGGAAGAGGAACCTCTGGTTATCTTAGTTAATGGGGTTCCGACAAAGAATAAGAAAATATGGCAAGATTTAGTAGATGTTAGGAAAGTTAAAAAGGCAACATTGTATTTGAAAAAAAATAATAAATACTATAAGAATGTATATGTTGCAGAAGAGGAAGTAAGTGAGGAAGAGGATAGCGATTTGTGTGCTGGTCAAATTGAGAAAGTAGAACCCTCTACTAGTGAGGAAATATATGAACATTATAGTGTTCATCCTTTGCATTCAAAGGAAGTCATGGGGAATGCTATTGAGTTGTTTCAAATGAAACAAGCCAAAGGGAGTCCCATTAGTGTTTGGGAGGAAAGTTTGGAAGCTCGGTGTTTCCCACAGCTTTTTCCAACAGGTCAGGGAGGAAGATATGATGAGCGACCTCATCAAATTCCTGCTTCTGAATACCGGACTTTGCGATTGTATGCAGGAGATGCTAGGTTTCGACAATGCATTCCTTATTTGTTTCATCTCCTGTTTGAAAGCGATCTGTCTGGACTGTCATATGCAGTGAACCACATCTTGAAAAGTGGTATACACATGCAAAACATCTCGGCAAGTGATTTTATGGATAAAGTGAATGTCCAAGATAGTATTTTGGATTCTCACCTGATTAATCTCATGGCGTGTCAGCGTGGTACTAATGAGTACTGGTACCGTCGTCATGGTGATTTAAAATGTATGCTGAGGAACTTAGGTACTCCCACATGGTTCCTCACTCTAAGCTGTGCCGAGTATGGCTGGGAAGACTTACTTGAATTTCTAAGAGAGGCAAATGCTAACGTAGAAAACATCGAATTCAAGACACCCGGAGAACTGTGCTCTTTGGATCCAGTCAATGTATGTAGGTACTTCAATCATAGATTTGAAGCTATGATGTCTTTCATCATGAATAAGAAGAATCCACCTCTTGGAGAGGTGTTGGATTTCTTCTGGAGAAAGGAGTACCAAGCAAGAGGTGCTCCTCATATACATATGTTGCTGTGGATCAAGGATGCACCTAAATTTGGAACGGATCCAGAAGACTCAGTGATGAGTTTCATCCAACAGTATTCTACGTGTGCTGTTCCAAACGCAAAGGAGAAGAAAAGCCTAAGAGAAAAAGTTCTGTGTTTCCAAAGCCATCGATGTGGAAAGTACTGCCGTCGTAAATTCCGAAAGAAAGACAAGTTCTACACCAAATGTCGTTTCGGCTTTCCACGACCGGTGATTTCTAAAGGAAGAGTAAACAGTTTGATGTCTTCGCTGCGACATAATGTGATGAAGAAATCACCTAAAAACACTTACAATTTGAAGAGGAACGAAGAGTCCAAGTACATCAACGACTACAACCCGGTGATTTTGTCCATGTGGAATGCTAACATGGATATACAGTTTGTGGCTGATAACTGTATGGCTGTGGCTCGGTATGTGACGTCTTACATCACCAAAAAAGAGAAGACAGAATTGAAGGATATGTGGGAGGACATTTCCCATGAAAAGAGCCTCAGCAAGAAGTTGTACAGTTTCAGTCTGAAGATGTTGTCGCATCGAGAAATCGGAGCGTACGAATGTTCTGACCGGTTGTCTTCAGCAAGTCTCTATGCCAAGTCCAGGAGTATCGTTTGGGCGAGTCTTGGTCTTGCTGCAACGCGTAATCGAGTTCTCAAACCTGTGCGGGAAATTGAGTATTTGGCGGAAAAGGAGCCAAACAGTACCGACATTTTGAAGACAAACATGTTGGATACATATTATCCAAATCGAAGCAGTCACCTAGAGAATGTTTGTCTGTATGAGGTTCTGCAAAATTACATGTTCAAGAGGAACATCAAAGAAGATACTGAGAAAGGAGTGTATGCTGTAATAGGAAGTGAGGGATGTCTGGTCAAGCAAAGAAAATGCCACTTGATAAACCATCGAAAATTGAGTGGCGAATCTCCTGAAAAAAAGGAGTTTTTCTATTTAGCACTTTTGCAACTTTTCAAGCCTTGGCGTGCAGAAGAGGAACTGCTTGGAGATTTCCTCTGTTATGAAGACTCTTTCAATGCCGCCAAGGAGACCATAGAATGTCCTGCTTTTCCCAAATATGTAGAAATGTTGAATGCGGAAATTGAGCAGGAAGCAACGATTGCAGCCGAGATTGCCAGAGACAGTTCTCAGGACAGTCAGAGTTCTGCTTCATTGAGTCAGGATCCACTAGGAGGACCTCTTATTGAAAATGAAGCTGCCACTGCTATGAATGAGGTGGAAAGAGCCATGGCACATGCTCAAGAGGATGCGGTTAACTTAGAAGAGTTGGAAAGGCAACTCAACGTTGAGCAGAGGAAAATATATGACGAAGTTACCATGCAAATTGATCATGGATTAAGTCATGATAAGAAAGAGTGCTCATGTATGTCGTTGAAGCCTGTCCGACTGTACGTGAGTGGAGAAGCGGGAACTGGAAAAAGTTTCCTCATTAAAGCAATTTCATGCTATTTGCAGGAAAGGACAGAGTCATCGCTGTCTTGTGTTGTCACTGCTCCAACTGGACTGGCAGCACATAATATTAAAGGGATTACTTTACATCGTTTACTGATGCTGCCAGTGGAGCATGACAACAAATTAGAATATCACAAGCTATCTGGAGATGCTTGTTTTGAAGTTTCAAGAATCTTGAGGAAAATGAAACTTCTTATCATTGACGAAGTAAGCATGGTTTCCAATGTCATGCTTGCCTTTGTGCATTTGAGGATGCAAGAAGTTCTCAAAACAGAGTATGATGTGTTATTTGGTGGCAAACACATCATTGTTTTCGGAGATCTTCTGCAGCTGACACCAGTGAAAGGGCAACCTGTGTTCAAAATGCTCACGCATGAAGATACCAGGAAGTGCCTAGGCAGCATTGGCAACGTCAATATATGGTTAAACTTCAATTATGCTGAACTGCATGAAAATATGCGTCAGGCAAAGGATGAAGTTTACAAGACTATTCTACAAGATGTTAGAATTGGAAAAGTGACCGAGCATGGGAAAGAAGCTTTACATGCACGATTACTGTCAAATTTATATCCAGAACAAGATGTTGTGCCTGAGAATATTTTTCAGAAAATTACTGATAAGAAATCTGGAATATGTTTGATGCCAACTCTTGCAGAATGTGCCAAATTTAACAACAAAATGTTGCATTTAGAAAAGCAAGAGATTGTGAAAGTGGAAGCTATTGATAGAGTAGAGCATATGGGATCAACAATTATTTTGTCTGAGAATCTGAAAACAAAATTGGATTCATTAGAGAAGAGTATATCTAAAACTGCAGGTTTTGAAAAGACTCTGAATGTGTGCTTGAACTGCCGTATAATTTTAAGAAGGAATTTACATGTTGAAAGAGGTCTGGTAAATGGATCAATGGGTAATGTTGTTGATTTTGTGAAATACAGAAATAGAGATGGAATTGAATTTTTAAAAATTAAATTTGATGGCATTGAGGAAGTACAGCTAATTGCTCGTTGTTCTGCTAGATTTTTGCTTGTAAAAGACTTATATGTTCGCCGTAAGCAGTTCCCTGTTTGCTTGGCATATGCGGTGACAATTCATAAATCGCAAGGTTTAAGTGTAGACACTGCATTGGTGAATATTGGCAGTTCTGTGTTCAAGGAGGGTATGGCATATGTGGCATTGTCAGGAGTTAGAACTTTATCGGGATTGTACTTGATTGAGTGTGATGTCAGAAACATTTGTGCAGATCTAGATTGTGTTAAGGAATACAATAGGTTAAGAAGAGAGTATGCGCCACATTTGCCTCAGTTTCCTTTGTTTGAGAAACGTCTGGTAGGCCGGAAACGAAGAAATGAGAACAATACTGGGGAGGTTGTAGCAAAAAGACAAAAAGTGAATGAACCTAAAATTACAAGCAGAAACAAAGAGGATTCTGTTGAAGATGTTGTTGGTTTTCAGTTTGAAAACAGTTCTGGTGTCAACTGCTATGCTAATGTAGTAATTAATGTTTTGTTTTCTCTAAAAAATGTAAAAGAAGAGATTGTGGTCAATTCTGATCAAAGATTTTGCAGTTTGTTAAATTCTGTGTTAGAGAAATGTACCACTGATAGAAGAAACATAGAAAGTGTGTCTGAAATTAGAAATTTGTTAGATAGATGTTCAGGCCAAACGCAATTCTCTCAAAATATTCAGCAAGATTGTCAGGAGTTTTTAATGTATATGCTTGATGTATTACATGCTGAAGGTGTAGATGTAGATCAGCTGTTTGGGCTTTCTTATCAATGGCAGCATGACTGCGAGAACTGTATGGTATCAAGTACTACTAGTGTAGACTCAGAAAGATTTATATATTTAACTTTGCCAGACAGTAAATCAGTCTCCTTTAATAAGCTAGTAAAAGCTGCTAATCACAACATGGAGTGTAGCCAATGTAAATCTGAAATGATGTCCACTTTATTTATACGAACATATGGCCAGTACGTCATTTTAATGTTCCAACGATGTAGGCCTGATGGAACAAAATTGACAACTTTAATAAAAAATTTTGTAGCTTCGCAGTTGTCAATATCAGGAAGGACTTTTGTAACTACAGCAATTATATATCATGACGGCCCTTCAATATCATCAGGACATTACACAGCTTATTTAAAGTCTAGAAATGGCTGGTCATTCTGCAATGATTCTGTTTTAATTTTCAAAAAAAAATTGCCGTATGACCTTAAAAACTCTTACCTGGTGTTTTTAAAACCAAAATTTTAGGAAAATAATCTCGGGATATGATCTGTGGAATTTCAAGAAGTTCTAATGGCTCCTACACAATTTGGCCTTGAGGATAAGTGTAGTTCAGAGACATAACTTCTAATCATAGGATTGGACATCATGGAGATGTATGTGCACTTTAAATGAGTTCAGAAAAACTGTTTCTTTTCATAAGCTAATTGAAGCAGCCAATCAAAACATGGAGTAGAGGGAATGTAAGTCTGCAATGCTGTCTACTGTTTTACATTGCTTTGTGATTAAAAGTGATGTAGAGAATTAAATAATTGTAGTACTCATAGAGGTAGTGTAAGTCTGCTTCATATTAAGCAGTATCAGTGTCATAGGAAATGTAGAACATGACTGAGCAAGAAGGGGAAGATATTACTATTCCAGGATTGTGAAAATGATCTTCAACATTTTAATTCTGAAAGTTGCGGAAATGCCAAATGATGGGATTGGCTTACAAGAAATCCAAGAGTTATAAATATCTCTGACTAGATTTGGCCTTGTGGAAAATAGTGGTAGAGAGCAAGAAGTCATTTATTGCATGTAACGTGTTTTTAAAAACGATGGAGGTTTTCTTTCAGAAAGTGGCGGGCTGAAAGTAATAACAGCACAAAAGAGTGTAAGCTGTTCATAGGACATCCTTGGACGTCATGGAAAGTAAGTTAACTTTAAGGAGTTCTGAATTTTAATTTCTGATGTTGTATGGGTTTTTTAAACACAATCATTTTGATTGTGTTTTTTTTTCCCCGCTGTTACATGATGAATACCTTCAAGTCACTGTTTTTAGTGAATTTTGATACATTCTGAGAACAGCAAAAATAAACCATTTAACATGTATAATTAATTCTGTACTGTTTGCATTTATGATGTATATGTAGAACTGTGTAGGAGGCATGGAGAAGGTGAGTTTTCTGTAAGTGTTAAATTTATTGTATGCAGTGCTGCACTTCTACGTATTCTTTCATATGCTGGACTACATCTGCACAATGAGATACCTAAGCAAAGGAAACACAAGTGATGTGATTGTGAAATGAGCAAAATAAATTGCACATATTTCAATTACATCACCTGTGTTTCCTATCATTACGAATCACATTGTGCAGATCAAGTTTAGGTCTGTCCAGGGAAACATAGGAGGTTTCTACTTTGTTGAAGAGTGCAGTGGACATGACTCACTTCATTAGTAGACTTTCACAGATATTATCTCCTCTGTACACTTCAACAAGTGTAAATCTCATCTTGAACTCTGAGTAGGCCTCACCTCAAACAAATCTCTGGATAGGAGACATGTTATTGGCATACTGAAGCGACACTTTTCTGAAACAAGAGCAATGCAAAAGATGCACCATGTTTTAAGATAGGCCTCACTTCATCTGCATCAAGATACTGTTAGTTTAAAATGTATATCTTTAGGATTGTGTAGAGGACCTGGAGAAGCAGAAGCTTCTGTCAGTGTCAAAGTTGTTGAAAAACTATTTGTCCTTCAATATTTTCCCTTGTCTTTTGTAATTTTTAAATACATATTTTAATTTTTTTCAAATGTTGGTTCTCTCTTTCACAGATTGAAAGTATAGAAATAAAATGTGATTAATTTAACGGCAATTACAAGGTAAATAGTTGTACTCTTTTCGTTACATTTCTATCACATTCACCTACTATTAGATCCACTGCTTCACTTCTTTAATCCTCAGTTTCCTGCCTTTGCTACTTTCCTCATTCCTTTCTCTATTACCTATTTACTCAACTCCTTCCACTCTTTTTCTCAGTCCCTCTGTTCTCATAGTTCCTCAGTCTTGTTCACTCACTCCATCTCTATTACTCTTAGTGTCTGTGAATTACTTTCCCAACTTTTTTTTTTTTGGACCGCTTCCCGGGAAGTTGCCCGGTTCGCAAACCAGCAGCGTTATGGCAGTCCACCATTTTGTGTTTCGGTCGAATCAAGATACAAGATGGAGGGCAAATAATGTTCAGAATGGGTAGAAGGGGGCATGGTAGATGTATCTTGACCCCCTTGGTTTTCTGAGGGTGGCTGAGGAGGACCATAGTTCTTCACTCTTGTTCACTCTCTCTGTTTCTATTAATGTCACTGTTTATGACTGATCAAAAAAATGTTTTTTAAAAAAGAACAGTAACTATAAGGGAAGGAAATAGACAGTTATGTTAAAAGAAAGACAGCTATAGGGAGTAAACTAAGGATACTGTTACCCACAATCCACTGCTGTTGATGTTACTGACCATGTCATGAATGATGTAATATGTGACATCATCAGCAGTGGATTGTAGGTAACAGTATCCTTAGTTTACTCCCTAGAGCTGTCTTTCTTTTAACATAACTGTCTGTTTGCTTACCTTATACTTACTGTTCTTTTTTTTAAAAAATATTTTTTTTGGTTAGCTTCCGGTACGCGTACCGGGTAGCGCTCCGGGAGCGAACTAAGAGAAATAGAGGTTGGCAGAGTTCCAAATATTCTACCAATTTTTTTATAATGGGGAGTTAGTTCTGAAAAGAACTTTTTTTTTAATGTTTTTGTTGTTTTATATTTTTTTTAGTATTTTTTGAACATTTTTTACTTTTTTTGTATTTTCTGAACGTTTTTAAATTTTTTTTGGTTTTTTTTTGGGGGGGGGAAACAAAAACGATCCATTATAAAGGGCTCAACAGGAGCAAAAAAAAAAAAAAAGAATTTATTTCTTGGTGCGTCTCGTACAAACATTAATATGATTTTGAATTGCTCGCAAAATCAAAGTGATGCTACTTTCTCTGTAGCAGATGAAAGTGCCACATTCCACGCACACTTGCTTTACGTGCCCAAACAACATTTGGATGTTTGCAATCGTCTCCCTCGCCTCTGGTCCCGACACCTCTGGAACCACCGATCTTCTTGCCATTGGGAGGGGATTTTGTTGTTCGTCACGTAGCTGGGCAGCACTATAATTATTTGGGTGCCACCTACTCATATGCCGATGCATAGTATGATTGCCATAACTGTATTTTTTATCAGTGCCCCTAGACAATCTATCACCGCATATGCGGCAAAACACGTAACGTGCATTGACTTTCTTTTGCCCCTCAGGAATTCTGTAGAATTGCCAGATATAATTCTCCTTTCTGTTGTACCTCCTGGGCTCCTCTGGCAGAAACTCATGCTGTTCCTCCTCTTCCTCCTCTTCCTGTTCTTCCTCTTCTTGCAAAATTACTTCTGCAGGTGGTCCTCTCTTTCTTGGATTTGGTGGAGGTGGTGGGCTAGCACCAGCTGAAGCTACTAATGAAGCCATCACAAAGTATCAATAAAGGGTCTTTCTCTCACCAAGATGAAAGTCAGAGTGATGAAAGAAGGAGGGGTTTTCATCATTTGGGAAAAACAAAAGTTCTAAACCAATGAAAAGTGTCCATTTTAGATCACATGACCTTGTATTACATCATTAGGAAACCAAAAGTGAAATGAACCAATGAAAAGTGTTATTACCGAGTCACATGACCTGCTATGTTTACGTTACGCGGTCGGCGCCGCGCCGCGGATCGCTTCCGGTTCGCGTACCGCTACGCTTCCGGGTACGCGAACGTAGCACGTAATATGACGTATTACGCGAGAACGCGAAACGTCATGCTGACGCGAAGCGTCGCGATGTTGTTTTGTAACGCGAGAGGTGCGCAAAAGGAACGTTTACCAGTTCGCGTACCGGGTCGCGCCTCCGGATTGAGCTAACGGGAAGCTAACCGGTACGCGTACTGGGAGCGAAACAAAAAAAAATAAAAAAAAAATTGTATAAAAAACATGTAAAAAATATTTTTCTTTTTAAAGAATAATACATTGTAAAGGTTTTGATATTAGCTATTAAAAAACCAATGAAATTCACTGAAAAAACCATAGGTTATACACCATATATAGTTAGGAATTAGCATTTAAAAAACCTTATTTTACTCACACAAAACCAATGAAATTCCATATATAGTTAGTTGTACTAACTATATATCACGCACCCGCAATCCACTGCTGATGATGTCACATATTACATCATTCATGACATGGTCAGTGACATCACTGATGACATCACTGATGACATCTCAAATGACATCACTGATGACATCACTGATGACATCTCAAATGACATATATATATATACATATATATATATATATTACCTACTGGCGGTCGCCAGTAGGTAGTTATAGTTAGGACCTAGTTTCCATAGGAAATCCTCAACATTCTATTTGGATTAACTTTGGCCCTGGTGGATGAATCTTTGCGAATTTCTCAAAGAAGATGGCTCGGTCCGCTGCGCTCCTTCCCTGAAAGTTTGGGGGGGAATGGTGAAGTGGGGGCTGAGATAAAAGGGGGGTCCCAAAACGTGTTTTCTCCATGTTATTTTCCATAGGACGTTTAGATACGGCTACAGGTCGAACGGGTGAATGGATTTATAAGAAATTTGGCAAAACTGTAGAGTCCGGCTTGCAGATTACGTTTTTTTTGGAATGGTGTAAATCTGTTCAGTAGTTGCTGAGAAAATTAAAGTTAAAGTCAATTATATATCTATAAGCGCGCACGGGTGCGCGCACTCAAGCGGCTGCGCGCTAACGAAATTTTTTTTTTGCTGCGTGACGTCTGTTAACGTTCGATTCGAAGGAAATCAGGAAGTGTTGACCGCCATTTTGTCACTGCGAGTAAATATATTGTCATTTCAAAGCGTTGGAACATGGAAAGGGGAGAAGGTAGAGATTGTTTTGCTGCGTAGGTTCTCTCAGGGTGTGCAGTAAGGCCCTTAAACGCAAAAATATATATATTTCTTTTTTTTTTTTTAAAGTTGCGGGGTGCGCGCACTCGGTCGCGCACACCTATTTACAAGAGTGTGAAAATGGAGATAAATCAGAAGTTTGAGTGCTTTGATATAAGGTGGCTCTGAAAAGAGCCCTTGTGTTAATTGAGTTTTTTCTGCATTTATAAGTAAGTACCGATGCAGAGTCTGATGTTGCAGAGGAAGATTCTGTTTCCCTCATCCGTGAAATGAACACCATCTGTCCTATAGATGTCTTGCATGTGGTAACGCAAGTTGTTGTGGTAAATAGAACCCATGCTATAATCTCTGAGGAAAGCAGAAACAGATTTATTAACATGTCTCCTTGCTTTCTCAATTTGTGCACAATGTTGATTGGACCAATTCCATTTCTGTCTTTGGCATATATTGGAATATACCAAGGCAGTTTGAGGAAAAAGTGTCATCAATTGTCGAAAGGTGTCTTTTAGAAGCATTTCCAGACCTACCCCAGTCAATGTGCCTAGATCGTTCCCACCACAGTGCACAATTATAAGGTCTGGTTCTGGGAGATGCATAAAATTTTTCACCAATGGTATTAATTGGTGACATCTTAATCCTCTTTGCCCAATCCACGTTATCTGCACATTTGGTAAATCAAGGTTGGAAATTCGTCTGCTTGCTGCATATTTTCCACTCCAGTGAATATAGCTGTGTCCTAAAAGCCAAACCTTCATTTTCAAGGCAGATGCACTCGTACTGCGATGGGTTCTGGAAGTGGAATGGCAGTTAGAAGCTGAAAGTCAGGATAAAAAAATGGATGAAGCTTGGTGTGGTTGAAAAAGGAAAAATGATTGGTTGATTCTAATACGTGAAGATTGAAGACTACGTTGCATGTTAATGTTATGTAAAAGAAAAAGTAGTATTGGGTGTGAAAAAAATGACATGTAACAGAGCTGTGGATAGGCAGGTGTTTCTGGAGGGAAAACAGTGTTGTTAGTTTGCTGTAGAACGTTGAGATATGAACTTTTGACCTGTGCCTTCAGCCAGGTGCAGAATGAGGTGTTACCATGGAAATAGCCAGAGATGGCAGTGGGTGATGGGTGACTTTTATGTGACATTGAAAATATTGTGAGGGACAACCAACTGAAATGTAAATTTGAATACAAAATTTTGCGGGAGGAAATATGATTGGCTGAAGGGACATATATGAGTCTGTATTGACTGGATATCTGTGCCATTGAATTTTGGTTGCAGTGATAGCAGCATAATTGAGACTTCCGTCAAACGAATATCTATTTTGTGACTGTCACTGTTGTACATCGTACAAAGCATTGGTAAAGGTAAGTCTGTAACTGTTTGTTTTGTCATGTACCGTAAAATATGGTTTACTCACAAACAATGATTGATTTTCCTCATAGTTTGAAACTAAACTCATTTTTGGCTGTCATAATGTGTTGTATTTCTAAAACTATTTTTAATTTAAATGTGAAATATGAAGTTTAAAATATGTTTAATATAAAGAGTAATTATTTGTGTGATTTTGAAGCCTTTATATATAATGAGAGAAGTTGTTTATGAAGTGAAAAAATGATATTAGCAGAGAGACAGATAATGCAGATAGAGAGAGAAATGGTAAATTACATGTGATACCGTCGTGAAAAAATGTTAATGGTTAATGAATTCGTAAACTTTCTGTCACACGACAAAATTATAGTGCGGTTTGTGGCCGCGGCCTGCGATGGTGGGCGTAGGGTGAGAAGGGCAGGTGGTTGAGTGAAATAAAATGAAAAGTTGGTATATTACATGTGATACCGTCTTGAAAAAGTGGTAATGCTTAATGAATTCTTAAACTTTCTGACAGACGACAAAATTACATTGTAGTTTGTGGCCGCGGCTTGTACTGGTGGGGTGAGAGGGGGAGGTGGTCGAGTAAAATAAAATGAAAAGTTCTGACCATGAGGTTGTATACAGATTTGTGCAGTAAATGTGTTCGTAAATTGAGGTACCAAACGGAGTATAAAAATATCTCTCTCACTCCTGCTGTTTGACTGCATCTTCATCTCCCTTCTGTTTTCCGTCTCCGTTGCCCTGTGTTATCTTATTGTGTGTGTGTCTGTCTGTGTCTGCCTTCAGTCCGGGCTGAGGAACTTTGCTGTGGAGGCACACACAGATAGTCGCATCAAAGTAGTTGGAACGCTTTCAAAAAACTATTTATATAATTGAAATGCTTTTTTGAAGCGCTAGTGAATGTTTTCTTTCAGAATTACCGCTCGGTTGCTTCCATAGAGCAGAGGGTATGTTGTATTTCACTACTTAGTGCCTCTGCATCTGCACTCTGTTCTCTGGTGGCTGGCGGAGAAGTGTTTGTTATTGTGGAGATTAAAGCGTGATAAGGAGTGAAATACGACATAGCGTCTGGTCTGTAGAAGCGTGGGAGCAGTGATTAACACTGAGAGAAGCGGAACTGCGGTAGTGCTTGGTAAGAGTAATAAATTATTTTTTTACAGAGGTACAACTGTCTGCATGGTGCGCGACCTACTAAGAAAGGGTTCACGGGCTGTTATAGGCCTGTGGGTTCTAGTATGAGTAAATCAGGTCGACAAAAGAAAATATTAAGTTAGTACAGCTGAAGTTACGTGGAACACATGAATACTGTTTCAATATACAATCATTTTAGTTGAGATTATGGATTAAAAGAGAGAACGTGTATATTTGAAATGTTTATTCAGAAATGCACTGTTTTCAAGGCAAGTTTCTTATCTAATACGAGTACAGACATTGCAAAAAACAAAGTAATCGGTATAGCCACTAGTACATAAAATACAAACGGTATAGTTGATGAAAAATGAATATGGTTTAGCAAAATTAATTATACACTCTTATGAGGAAGTATATTGGGGCAGATTTATGAAGGCCTTGCGCCGCCGGTGCGTCACTTTTAACATGGGAAAAAGTGACACACTGGCGGCGCAAGGCCTTCATAAATAAGGCTCATTATATGATAATAAATGGAAGAAGGTCTCTGGCCTTTCAGTTTAGGAACGATACATGAAAATGCTAGTGGTTAGACAATATGTCTTTATCAATGAGCTCTCTGCATGCAAAGCACTATCACGTTTCTGTTATGCTATTGTGTAAGGGAAAAAACAACGCGCCAAAACCGACAAAATGGCGAGAGGTGCATGTATGTAATGTGTTGGATCGTTTGCAAATCAGTGTTGAGAAGAACTACTGTATTGAGATATCTTTTGAAGGTTGCAGTATTGCATTTGAAGTACAGTACGAAAAACAATGGAAATATTATTGAAAGAACATATTTTTCTCCTATGTATTAAAAAATATTTTAGTTTATGGAAAATTAAACGAGCAGAGGTGTGTGAGGCGGAAATAAGCAGTTCAAATGCGAAATGGCGTTTACAGTTATGAAAAACTCATTCTATATTTACACATTAATTAGGGCACATGTAGCATATATTACCGAGTTTTGCTTCGAGTACGTTTGAAAGAACATAAGATAAGATATACAATAGAATTGTTGAGATTAGACTTTAATAAAAAATAAAGTTCAAAATCGAGTAGCTGAAAAAAAAAATTTAGTCCACAGAAAAGATCAAAATTTAACCAGCAGGAAATCATAATGTCTACTGTTAGTAAAGCCAATAGGTCTGTTCATCCAAGAAAACGTGAAAAAGATAGGGAGGCAAAACGAAATGTGGACGTCAATGGCTTGTATAACAGTCATCCAAGTATTGTATAGGCGAAGTAGGCAGCAACTGCTTGTAACAGGAAGTCACTGTTATGATCCGAAAACATGTCAGCCATCCAATTGAAAAGAGGAAAGCAGCATTCATGATCTGTTATTATCGGAGCCTCTAGTACCATCAGAGGACAGCTCGGTGGGTTTTCAATGTAGCTGTCTGTCAGGAAATCTTGCGCCGCTGCGAATATATTCCAATGACCTAGAACTCCTTGTATCGCTGCAAAGGCCATAATCCCTCCGTTGCAACATAGCTGTTCATGATCAATTAACGGATTCATGAGATGATTGTAATTCACTTCAGGAGGTACCAAGTTGCAGAGACATAAGTCCAGGGCCCACATGAAATCACAGCTCAGGCAATGAAATACAGGCTGTACACAGGTGAAATAGGAATATCGAAATGATAATCGATATGAAGTATTCAGAGTCGAGAGTGCTAAGATGCCGTAGTAGTCAAGCATCTTCTGGCGAAATAGTTCTAAGTGTTCCGGCTTGTTTGCGAAGACAGGAGGGACATCCATTTTGAAATAAACGAGATGGGAACACAAACGTCGCAGCACTGGCAGTTCAACAGGAAGTCCACAGAAATAGGTCGCAGAGCATGGAGTGAAGAGTAGCAGAATGACTTGATATCATTTTTGGCAGTCCGGTCACTAAACCATTGCTTAGTAGTTATAAAAAAAATAGCCTGTCTTGAAGTGGAGGATGCGTTTAAAATTAAGGGAGTCACCTCAGTAAATTGTAAAGGAAGGCCACTCTTTTATAAGGAATGGTGTTGTCTGTGAATATTAGCTAAGTGAAAGATATGTTCGCGAACAGATGCTACGCTAACTTCTTTTTGTGACAATAAGGCTGTTGTTCATGTCTTGTGATTCAAGGCCGGAATTCGCTGCCAGATGAAAACATCAAGGTTCACATGCGTGGGGTAGATAAACTACATTCTTAAAGGGAAGCAAATGCAGAGTGATTTTTACCGTGTAAGCTTTGTCGTTTAAAAAGTCATAGTGATTTTCATTATATGTAAAAAATAATATCACTGATGAAGAATGAAGAAAAATCGTTATAATAATAGGCACTGGTGTATTTTTGGAAAGATATGCAACATTACAGGGATTCCACTTAAATAAGTCATGTAATTGAAAGTGCCTGCATGTGGACGACTAAATACATGTTTAATATGCAGCTTTGAAAAAAACGTGTGTATGGTTTAAAAATGAAATGTAAAGGTTTAAAGCAGGAGTTTCCAAAGCGGTCGTGGAGGGCCAGATGTATGGTAGATTAAAAAAATTACTACATGTTTTTCAATTGAGTTATCTAAAAAATATGTTTCATTATCTACTTTGTAGTTTTTCAGCATGTTGCTTATTGTTTGAGTTTTACTATTGCTGTGTCTTATACATTTTCAAGGGGCGGATCTAAGGTCATGGTGGCCGTGGGCAGGGAGCGTAGGTAGGGGGCCCTGTAACAGGGGGTCCGGGCGGGGCGGAGTGCGGAGCCCAGTGAAGAGGGGGGGGGGTCAGGGTGTTTGGAAGTGGAACCGAGGCAGAGCACGCCAAATTCCTGCCATGGTCCGCTACGCAAATATGTATGCATCCTTAGAGGATTATTATATTAAGGATATATATTAATATGGTGGCTCCTGGGGTTTGGTGGTCCTGTGCAGGTGTACAGCTTGCATATGCGTAAGGCCAGCTCTGCATTTTCTGTGTATGCAGTTGTTGTCCGTTACATGGGTTTTTACAAAACGTGTGTGTGGTGAAAATGAAATGTAAAGGTTTAAAGCAGGAGTTTCCAAAGCGGTCCTGGAGGGCCAGATGCATGGCAGATTAAAAAAATTACTACATGTTTTTCAATGGGGTTATCTTAAACATATGTTTCTTTATCTACTGTGCAGTTTTTCTGCATGTTGCCTATTCTTTGATTTTTACTGTTGCTGTGTCTTATACATTTTCCAGGGGCGGGTATAGGGTCATGGCAGCCCTGGGCAGGGAGCATAGGTAGGGGGCTCTGTAACAGGGGGTTTGGGCGGGGTGGGGCGGAGCGTGCAGCCCACTGAATAGGGGGGGGTGGATCAAGGTGTTTGGAAGTGGAACAGAGCCAGAGCACGCCAAATTCCTGCCATGGGCCGCTACGCAAATATGTATGCATCCTTAGAGGATTATTATATTAAGGATATATATTAATATGGAGGCCTCACCTCAAACAAACCTCTGGATAGGGCACACCTTATCGTCATCCTGAATCAATCATTTAAAATGTTAGGGACAGATTTATGATAGGTGTGTGCTTCTTTTGCGCCGCTGTGCGTCACTTTTGTGACGCAGCGGCGGTGCAAAAGATTTGCTATGTTGCGACATATTTACAACTTGATGCATCTAGGCAGATGTGTCATTCTGTAAAGTCCTGTGCGACATGAAACCATTGCAGCAGTGATGCAAAAGATGCACCATGTTGCAAGACAGGCCTCACTTCATCTCCAACAACATCCCGTCTGTTTAAACTGTAAACATTTAGGAATGTGTAGGGGGCATGGAGAAGCTGAATCTTCTGTAAATGTCAAAATTGTTGTATACAGTGCTGAACTTCTGTGTACTCTTTGATATGCTAGACTGCATCTGCACAATGAGATACCTAAGCAAAGGAAACACAGGTGATGTGATTGTGAAATGAGGAAAAGAAATTCCACATTTTTCAATTACATCACCTGTGTTTCATAACTTTACGAATCACATTGTGCAGATGAGGTTTAGGCCTGTTCACGGACACAGAAGAGGTCTGACCTTTGTTCAAGAGTGCAGTGGACATGACTCACTTCATTGGTAGGTCTGCACATGTATTATCTCCTCTGTATTCTTCAACAAGCCTAAATTTCATCTGCAACCCTGAGTAGGCCTCACCTCAAACAAACCTCTGGATAGGCCACACCTTATCGTCATCGTGAATCAATCATTTAAAATGTTAGGGACAGATTTATGATAGCCGTGTGCCTCTTTTGCGCCGCTGTGCGTCACTTTTGTGACGTAGCGGCGGCGCAAAAGATGCGCTATGTTGCAACATATTTACAACTTGATGCATCTAGGCAGATGTGTCATGCTGTAAAGTCCTGTGCCACATGAAACCTGCGTCAGGTTTCATATAGGCGTTTTGTTGCAGGGTGGGCATTCATTTGCATGAAAGCCCTGTAAAACTAACACAGTGAAATTTAGAAGATTTCACTGAGTCAGCTTTATAGCATTGCTGAATCAAATCCTTACGCCTGTTTGAAACAGGCATAAGGAGTGATGCACCATGCAATGTGTGGCTTGCTCCTGTGCATTGCAGTAGACATGTCGCGCTTACGACGTGATTCCTGCAATGTGCTGCTTTTGCGGCACAGATGCGTGATGCATCTGTGCTGTTTTTGCTCAATGGTGCTCCACATTGTAAATGCGGCACACCATGGGTGGCAGAGCAGCGGTGCACATTAACTGGTGCATCTCTGGGGATGCGCCAGTTAATATAAATCTGCCCCTTTACATTTAAGTATGAGCAGGGGACACAGAGTTGGTGAGGCTTATCCAAGGTTAAAAAGAGATGAGTCCTGTTCACTGAAAACATGGACATAGGCCTCACCTCCTCAGCATCGCTGGACATGGCTAAATAATAGCTGCAAAATGTTACTCTTGTTAAACAATTTTACTATTATAGTCTCTGAGATTTGTCTCTTACTCTGCAACATCTTATTGTTGTTCTCTTTCTTTAAAGATAACGACAACATCAACCATGAGTGATAATGAGCAATCCGTTGATCTCGATCTTATCGTTGAACTTGTCATTGAAACGTCAGTGGAAGTAGATCCCTTAGATGATTTAAATCCTGAGGATGATGAAGAACATGATGAGGATGCCGATTTGTCAGAATTGTATGACATAGGGTGGGAAGCTGACCTGCTTGAGCCTATGGAACTATAAACATTTATTTTTAAAATTTTCTGGAAATAAAAAGTAAAAATGTAAACCGTTTCATTTAAAATTAAACACAACTTGAAAAACAGGTTATGTGTAGTGTCTTTAATAAAATAGTCAAATATGCTCATAAAATTAGATCAGATTCACATATAAAACAGCACAGGTAAAATGTAGAAGCATTCCATTTCTTTCCTACTATTTGTGAATACTAAATTTGCCAATGCACTAAAAATTATTCTATGTAAAAATGACAAGTAGTGTGTTAAATTTTTGACAATGATGAGAGAGTAAAAAAAGGTTAAGCTGATGTTTTAAAGTTATTCACAGGCTTCTTTAGAGGAAGTATTCTATATGATTGTAGCGTGGGTGTTTCACTTTTTTATAGGTAATAGAATGCATTCTGTATGCTGTAGCAGGAGGAGTACTACATGCTGTAGAACGTTGAGATATGAACTTTTGACGTGTGCCTTCAGCCAGGTGCAGAATGAGGTGTTACCATGGAAACAGCCAGAGATGGCAGTGGGTGATGGGTGACTTTTATGTGACATTGAAAATATTGTGAGGGACAACCAACTGAAATGTAAATTTGAATACAAAATTTTGCGGGAGGAAATATGATTGGCTGAAGAGACATATATGAGTCTGTATTGACTGGATATCTGTGCCATTCAATTTTGGTTGCAGTGATAGCAGCATAATTGAGACTTCCATCAAACGAATATCTCCACCGGAGGACACCCCTAATAAAAAGGACATATATAAAGAAAATGCGGATTAGCCGCTGTATCGTGCTAGCAAATAAAAGAATATAAAAATCGTTAGGAAAAACAAAAGGAATCGAGTAAAATCAGTAGGCCACTGATGAGATCTCTTTTCAACCTCACTAAAATGGAAGCATTAGGAACAACCCCTCAGGAAATATGAAACTAGTGAGGAAAGCCGAACTCAACGCCATGATGGCTGCGAGACAGCTCGGCTTCACCGATCACCCCGCCAAATTAACGACAAACCCTAGGCAAATATTAGAAATATACAACACTATAGCAAAGTAACAGGTTAAAACGTTTTTATTTGAACAAAAATATATTAAACAACTATTTACATGGCAAAGGGCTGCAACAACAAACCCACAATGCATTTCGCCATCTGCTTGACGCCGTTCCTGTTCCTCCTTCCCCAAAGTAGCAATGTTGGGCTGCTTTGGGCTACTTTCTAGTAGGTTTTTGGGCGTCAGAAAGTCTACAAAAGCCGTTGGCGGTGGCCTGGGGTGGAGAACCATTACGCGAATAGTCCAGAGGCGACACCACGCGCCAAGGCCTGTCCCCAGGATGAACCAAGGGACCCGTTCCTGGGGCCGTGGCAAAGAGCGGCCGGCCGCCATCGGCCGGAGAAGGCATGGGTCCGACCCGGAATGTACTGGTCCTCCCATTCCCTTCTTCTCCCGGCGCCTCGCAGGCCACGGAGGGGGGGATGTCTTGCATATGCCTCCGACCCCCCCCTCTTCTTCATCGGCTGGTCCGGCCATAACAAATGTCAGCGAGACGCCGTGGGGTGCACTGGGAGGGAGAGATGGCGCGGACGAGCCTCTCCCGCGTCCCCAGGTGGAGGCCCCTCAGCTGCACCCCCAACGCTCCACACACCCGGCAAAGGGTTCGTCCACTCTTGCAGTATAGGGACGGTCCACACACCCGGCAAAGGGTTCGTCCACTCTTGCAGTATAGGGACGGTCCACACACCCGGCAAAGGGTTTGTCCACTCTTGCAGTATAGAGACGCTCCACTCACCCAGCAGGGTCTCGTCCACTGTGGCGGTGCTACGACGCCTCACCCAGCAGGCTGGAGTCCGTCTGCTCATTTGACCCAGTGACTGCCGGTAGCTGCAGAACTCCTAAAAATGGCGGTCGACTTTGCAGGAATGGGCCTGGCGTGAAAAGATTGGCCTGGTCGCCTGTCAACCAGAAAATGGGCCCCTGTCCAGAGGCGTTCTCCTCAGCTTTGAAGATTCTACGAGAGTTGCGGAGGGCCCTCGACCTCCGCGGGCCCCCAACCGCCCCCGATGGGAAATGACTGCCATGATCGCCCGCAGAACGACCAAGACGTAGCCACAAGACGTCGGCGCCCTCATGCTGGCGCCAGCCTCAGTTTGAATGACCAAAAATCCTGCAGACTACTGATCTGATCAGTTCCGGTGGAACACCAGTATGACCCGGTAGGAAAAATTGTTGCCCCCTCCCTTTTCTTTGATTAATGGTTCATGTCACCGGTCCCTTCTGTTGCCCCTTAGCGGAACTTCTGGACTGCTGAAAGAGATTCTGGTCCAACCCCGAGTTGGGGGAGACATTTTGACTATACTTGGACCCGCCTGACCCCACCCAAAATGGCGCCGGTACAAACGAAACTCGCAATTCCCCGTTGTGTTCCGGATGCTCAGACTTGATATCATGAGATATGTGTGCAGTTTTCGAAGCACATGGCGGAAGGGGATGAGTATTGCTTGAACATTCGGACAATGAATTGATATTAAGTTCTGATGCATCATTGATTACAGTATTATTGAAAGTTCGAATTTTTGACACTGATAATACTTGCCCACAATGAATTCTCGATATGATTTTATTTGCACTTATCGTACCTTGATGAAATAAAACGACCACCGACTCAGTTATGTTTTCCTCAGATAAATATGTCCTCATGTACAGTTCCAGTCTGCTCCGTGGCTGGCCCACGTGGTTGCAGGCCTGCATTTGTACGTCAACATTTTTTTAAATAAAGATTTTGTGAAAAACAAATATAGTCGTAGCTCTTGGATTGGTAAGTTCGAATACATAGCCATTGTTTCCGACCTACGTAAAATACAGGCGAAATAAAGCAAGTCGATTACTGAAAGGTTAAAAAGCAAAGTACCTAGAAATATTGAAAATGTGAATGGTCCAAGTTTGTTGCGTGTATTTTTTTTTACTTTTGTGCAACATAAGGCAATCGATAAAGGCCCCGGTGTTCTGGTTTACTTTGTATGCCACATATCTCAGGGAAATTGTTTCAGATGCCCCTAAACCAGACCCGGTACCACTGTAGACCACCCCGCCTCCTCGAAGGAGAACACGAGTTCACCCCACTTTACACTGACTGCCCTTTTGTTTCGACCCCCCCCCCTACACAAGATCCGCAATACCACACGTGGGCAATCTATGCAATGTGCAGTCCATCAATGATTATGCCTCCCGCACTACCAGTCCCTCTGGGCTTAAAACGCCGAGATGGAAGGGACTGCACCCCGCGGAGATAGGTCGAATACGTGGTAAGTAAAAGCCTTTTGGGTTTATGCGCGCGGATGTGTTTTAAAACGCTGCCCCCACCCCTTCTCCTTCCCCTTCTTTCTGCAGGTCACATCGGAACATCGACTAAAGTATGGAGAAGACCTAAGCAACACGCCAGGGTTCCGGGGGGAAAAATGATACATTAACCATGGGGACTGCCCCGAGGACATGATGAATATGGGTGATATGAATGCACGCGTGTATGACCGGATGTGTGTAACCCGACTGGACATACGTTGCACGCGTTGACTCGATAAGAGAGATGTTTTCGTACGACTTGAGTGATGAACGAACGACCGATGGAATGGGGAAAAAGGGGGTCTGAGCATGGCACCTATACACGACGAACAATGCAACCAAGAATGACGTGCACCTACGAGTAGGTTCATACGGTAACTAAATAGGGGAAGGTTCAGGACTATTCATGGGTAAGGTTTACCAAAGTACCCTCCTCCTGGAAGACTAAGAAAATCATCAAATGTCTAAGATTTACCACCTCCCACTTACACCCTCATAGACGTGAAACTCGAAACTGCCCATTGTTCCCCCGACTGACACCCCCGTTGCCTCAGCCTGGATACCCATTCACTAATAACGATTCAAAGATTCCACCGTAAGTACTAGCCCGACAAGGTTAGTTCCCGAACAATCGACGAAAGTGTAAGTATTGGCAACAGAGGCCAACAGCAAAAGACAGCAAAACGAATTAAATAGGATACTAAGGATGCGCAGCATGAAGGAGGAAATATCTTTGGCCAAGTACTGTTCTATGTGTTGTCTTGAGTTCTGTATATAATGCATGTACCCCCGCCTGAATTCATGTGTACGTAGTATATGGATTTACGTTGTCCCTCAGTCTATGTTTCTATATAACGTGACCCTACTGTTTCGTGTTGTGTGCGCATTAAATGGCCTATTATTGTACACGTTTCTCTCTCACTCTCTCTCTTTTTCTCTCTCTTCATGTTGTACGTGTACCGAATAGTTCATTTAAAATGCGGACGACTCTCTCTCTCTCTGAGAGTCCCCCTGTTCCCCCTTCCTTTGTGTGGTAACGTCGTGCCCCGCCGGCACGAGCCTAATTGGTTTTCGAACACAAAGGTGTTCGGCAAATTGACAGAAACCAAAACAAGTGTAATTTGCCATATTACTACCTCTCCTTTCTGTAAAATGATGGAACTTGAATTGGCTATGAAGGAAAGGACAGGTTAGACGACTGAAGTCCCCTAATCTGGCCTTCTTACAGGAGGACTATATGTCAGTGGCTTTCTGTTCTCAGGTCGTTAGAAACAATGCCCAGATTACCCCACCCCTCTGCACCCAAGTACGGTTGTCCAAAACGTCCCCGTTTTCTCCCGATTGGTCCCAGCTCCATAACACGAAGTATGACTGATGACCCCGATTAACTGTTGCCCCCCCCGAGAAAAGAATGTTTAGCCATTAGTAGGAAATCAGTAAAAAAAATATAACAAATAATACATTTAAAAATTATCATTTACAAAACCTTCAAAATTCACTGAAAAACCATAGGTTTTACACATGTTATAGTTAGGAAGTAGCATTTAAAAAACCTATGAAATTCACTGAAAAAACCATAGGTTTTACACACGTTATAGTTAGGAAGTAGCATTTACAAAACCTATGAAATTCACTGAAAAAACCATAGGTTTGACACCAGTTGTAGTTAGGTGGAAATTTTACTGATATAAAACCAATGAAATTCCACGTTATAGTTAGTTGGACTCACTATAACTTGCGCGTGTAATGCACTGCTGATGACGTCACATATTACATCACTCATGACATCACTGATGACACCATCCTTGTGACACAGTGACAGACCTCCTTTCACTGTAATCTAACCCTTGAAACACATATTCAAAAATAGAAACTAACATTTTCAAAAAAATGGAGATACCCATACCAGTTACAACAACCAATTCAATAATTCCACCATCTATATACACATGCACTACTTCACCAACAGTTCTATATAGTCACTCATACATATATTCACTAATCATATGTAGTGATACACCTACACATCCTGTTACACACTGACAATCATCCAAAAGTTATTCACACACATACTCACACATGCAAATAAACTATTGAACATCCATTTATTTGCATAAACAGCTATACACACACTACCACTTTACTTCTAAGGAAACTTACACATACTTACTCTCATAAAAAATCACTTATAGAAACACATACTAATTTAAACAGGAACTCTTACAATCCCTCACTCTCACATAAAGTCACTTATATACATCAATATTCACATATACTACATTAAAACATATGTAGTTACTGATAAAGACACTAATAAGACAGTCATTCACTCACTAACACAGACATATACACACTAATCCACCCATACAGTCCTTCACATATGCTGTCTTGAAAACACATACAAACAGAGACTCAGTCATTCTTGCATCTATGTACTAAGTAATACCTCCACCAAACCATGCAAACACTCATACTGATACTAAGAAAAACATCTAATAACCTATATACATACACATGTACCTACTCATCAACCCATGCAGCCACTTATACACAAAGTGAAACACTAATACATATATTTAAATATTTAAGCATTACTCAGTAATATATATATTCACTAAGATATTCAATAATATATACATATGTAACACATATTTATTTTTCAGAAAGACACACATTCACTGGATGGTGTCATCAGTGATGTCATGAGTGATGTAATATGTGACGTCATCAGCAGTGCATTACACGCGCAAGTTATAGTGAGTCCAACTAACTATAACGTGGAATTTCATTGGTTTTATATCAGTAAAATTTCCACCTAACTACAACTGGTGTCAAACCTATGGTTTTTTCAGTGAATTTCATAGGTTTTGTAAATGCTACTTCCTAACTATAACGTGTGTAAAACCTATGGTTTTTTCAGTGAATATATATATATATATATATCTCACGACGTAGGTTTTTGGCAAAGCCAAGCCACTTTTGCGGCGGGCAACACGGCAGGGATGCCGATCCCTCAATATTACAACTCAAACCCCAGTTGCACGAGAATAAACTCACTGGTGCCGTGGCCACAATCCTTTCAAACGGTATTTATTTAGACAAACGGGCAAACCCGACGCGTTTCGCAGTTAACCTCACTGCTTTCTCACGGGTAATCAAATAAAGTGCATTTCACATTTTTAAAGGTACAGGGTTCCATTGACGTCAGTTACATAAACATAGTAAAAATACTTCAGTTTTTACTTCCATGCTATTTTTGAATGTGCATTATTTACAAGAACCCTAGGTAGTACATCATACTGAATTTGTCAATAACATAATTTCAAGTGAAACCAAAAGACATCAAATTTATAACAGCAGTCTTGCCCAAGTGGGCTTTTCTTATTATAAGTCTCTATCAACACTCCGTGTTGATTTTTTGCATAAAGACAAAATAAGTAATGTCACCCTGGCTGTATTCTTCACAATTACGCCCCAGTGGGCTCGCAAATATAGTCTTTCTCTGATGTTGCTCCAGTGAGCTCATTTTCCAAAGTTCATTGTAATCATCTTTGAATGTTCCTTCACTTGTCTGCAATGGAATAAATAAAATCTATATTTAAAAATAGAACCCTTAACTGTCAAAATAATAAAAATTTAGGACTTTAAAAACTTTAAGAAAGATATCCAGTACGAAAAGGGTGAGAATACGGATTGATACTTTATCTTAAGTGTATTGATATCTCATCATCAAAATTTAAACCAAATGGGATCACTGTGTCATACTTTATAATCATCCTCAACTCAAGTTTCCATAATTCCAGTGTGCGATTCCCTCCTCTCTCTCTCTTAAGGGTATTGCATCCAGCACACAGAATTTGAGGAGATTCTGATTCTGATTGTGTTTTTCATAAAAGTGTCGGGCAACCGGGTATTGTTTGTCATGTTTAGCAATTGCTCGCAGATGTTCCAAAATGCGTAATTTCACTTTTTTGGTGCTACTGCCTATGTAAAATAAATCACAAGGGCATTTCAAGGCGTAAACTGCAAATTCCGTATCACAGGAAAAGTGTTTCACAATTTTAAATGCAGATTTGTCTTTACATAATTTGACCATTTTGCAATTCTGACTAAAACGACAAGCCTTACATTTCGAACAAGTGAAGAAACCCTGTATTGGATTCACTTTTTTTGTTTCTTTAATCTCACTTGTCATAAGCATGTCTTTAAACGATTTACTACGTCTAAAGGTTATAGACGGCTGGTCTCCCAGATTGTCCCTTCAATCACCATCTGGTCTAAGAACATCCCAGAACTTGTTTAAACTTCTACGTACCTCCCATGCTTGGCTATGGTATGTAGTGATAAACCTCATCTTCTCTTCTATGGTCTGTTCCTTCTCGTTATCTTTGAGCAATTCATCTCTTTTAATTAAAGCGACTTTATCAACTGCTGATTGAATAGTTGAGAAGCTGTAGCCTCGGTCTTTAAACCTGGTTATCATAACTTGCTCTTCTTTTTCATAGTCATCTTGAGAGCTACAGTTGCGTTTTGCACGCAATAGTTCCCCATAGGGAATACTATTGATCACATTTTTGGGATGACAGCTTTGGGCTAACAACAAGCTATTTCCTGCCGTCTTCTTTCTGTGTAGTTTACTACATATTGTGTTGTTAACAATATTTAGTTCTAGATCTAGAAATTCAATTCTCACATTGCTCATCTCACTGGTGAATTGTAAGTTACGATCATTTAGGTTCAAAATCCTGACAAATTCTTCTGCTTGTGTTTGTTCATCATCCTAGATACAGAATATGTCATCAATGTATCGTGCCCAGAGGACGACATGCTCCTGATACAGATTGATCTTCCGGGAAAAGTATCTGGGGAGGTCCAAGATGGCGGATTGACACCGCCAAGCGGAGGAACGCTGCTCGGGTCCGGGCCGGGCTAATGACTCCTTTGTTTAGCCGTGCTTATGCTACGCTGGGTGACAGGCTTTAATGTAAACTCTACAGCAAACTCGTGTGACTTCAAAGCTACAAGGATTACACTTGGGTGCTACAAAGGGGTGCCGAGAGCGCTGCATGCTGTCTACCGCTTACCTGAAACGCTGAAAAACGCTGAAGGTGAAGTTACGGCTGTTGGTGAGCTGCCTCCGCGTCTGACCTTCGGAGCTATATTTGCATCGGAGCGGGCGCATGTGACAGCGGTTGGACATAAAAGCACTTTTTTGAAAACTGTGCCTGGGCTGAGACATATGTACACTTTGGAGATCGTGGAGAACGGTGGAACACTGCTGAACACTGCTGAATGTTAAGACTACGGCTGATTAAGAGCCGAGTACGGAGCCTGCTGCGCTCCGCTCGATTACCGCGTCTGGCCTCTGAGAACACGAGGGGCTGGTCGGCGATTAGCTGGCTTGGTCTGCGGATCTATCGGCAATTTTCCTCTACGCCCACGGAGGCAGAGTGTTTAGCGATGGCACCGAAACCCCCAGTAAGGAACACTCGGACTACAGCAGGAACTACAGCAGGAACGGGGAAACAAATGCCAGTGTCACTCCCAACGACTTCCAATTCCAGCAATCCAGCCTCTCTGGGGGGCCCTGCTAATAATCTATTGGCTACTACGCTGGAGGTGAGCAACAAAATTTCTGGCAGGCAAGAGAAGCCGGGGGTACTTGTGGGAGGCGTAAAAGCTGATACAATGGTATTAAAGGTGGGTGCTCAGCCAGTGCTATCTGAGTCCACGTGCAACGATATTGATGTAAATAATCAGGTCATCCAAGACACTGCTACAATCTCCAGGGCTGCTACAGTCTCCCTTGTCGAGGCTAATATGGGCTCTCCTGCTTTGGTTAGTCAAGATAACCGTTTAATAATTGATACTGGCACAGCCCCACCACAGCCTGATTCTCTAAGTATGGAAAATGCACCAATTATTCAAGTACTACCTAACAACCTGCCTACTGTCCTAACTGCTAACACAGTTGAAATAGGGGCTGAAGGCGGTGACAATGCTGAAAGTATTGAAACGGATGAGGAGTATCTTGATCTTTATGAACATGGGAATAACACGCCTTCAGGATTGATTAAAGATAAAATTACCAATTCCAAAAAACTTAGAGGAAAAACTAAGAATAAAACTAAAAAGGCTATTAGCAAATCCAAACCAAACACTATGAAAGCTATCATAGAAAATAGCCCTATCAGACAATGGGTGCAAGCTAAAGGCGGTGTTAAATCAATGGCATTGAGATTATCAGGTAATAGTCCCACCGATGGAAGTATGATAAACAATGATGCTAATTCCTCTATAGCAGTGATCAACGTGCCCGGACCAAGTGGTTCTAGCCAACGACCAAATGTAATACCCACTAATGGTCAAATCGTAGAAGTGGAGGCTCTCATAACGGAAGAGGAATTTTCCTCTTCTCCATTAACAACTCTGCATGATACTTTGTCACTCTCATCTAATAATAACACCTCAGCAGAGGACACAACTAGCACAGGAAGAGCATCAAAAGGGGGTAACGCATCGGCTCCAGCGATAGAGCTATCTAAAGAGAACAATTCAGAAGGACCGGCTCAACCGCCTATTTTATCAGCCGATTGGACCCTTCAAGGGGAGGTGTCCGCTTCATTTCAGACAATACTTCAGTTACTTAATGAACAGAAACAAGAAGCCAAGATTCACTATCAACAGATGAGGGAAGATAGCAACAAAACCCAGGCTTCTTTGCAAGAACTGTCATGTAAACTGGGCGTTGTATCCCAAGAGGTGGAGGAATTACAGCAGAGAGTGGTTCTAACAGAGGAAAAATCACACCGGTCAGAGAGTGCTGTAAATAAACATTCTTCTCAACTTCTTCAGATGCAATCCAAACTCGAAGATTTAGAAAATAGACAGCGGAGACAAAACCTACGCGTTTTTGGTATTGCGGAGGGAGTCGAGGGAGCTGACCCTAGGGCATTTATTGTCCGACTGTTCCAGAATGCTTTTCCTGATTTAGCAGATTGGGATTGGGATTCTCAGATCCAACGCGCCCATCGGCTTCCCTTATTTCAAAGGAACAAGAGCGATACATCTCCGCGTCCAATTCTGATATGTATTGGTAACTATCTGCTTCGACAAGCCATATCAATAAAAGCTCGACCAAATAATCCAGTTACTAGTGATTCAATTAAATTTTTTGTTCGATCTGATTTAAGTAAACTTTCTTTGGAACGCCGCTGGAAACTGAAACAATTTATCGATCCAATTAAGGAGATGGGTTACCAAGTGTTTTTGCAAGAACCAGCAAAACTGAAAGTATTTAGAAATGGTCGCTCTTACTTTTTTCTGGAAGAGAACGAGGTTGAATCTGCTATTGCTAAGTGGAGACTGGAAAAATGAAGACAATATTGACTAATGTTATGCTCTTTTTATTATATATTGGTCACTGATGTCTTTAAGCACGGTTTTTCTTTTGATTTGTGTGCGCCCGGACCCTACAGGCGGCTAAAACCGCTAGCTGGTTGCCATTAGAGCGGCAGCCAAATTTAGGGGGGGACCTGCAGGTAATTGTGGGGTGGGGGGAGGGTGGAGCACAGTGTGGGGTGGGCATGGGGAAGAAATGGTTTGGGGTAAAAAATGCATCAAGGGACACAATAATGACAAAAAAAACTAAGCGGAATTACAAGGCTGTTATGATTTATTATAGAGGTCATATAGATAGCGATATACGTAAATTGAAATGCATCTAATAAAATTCCTAACCTGGAACGTGTCAGGTTTAAATAATAAAATAAAGCGGCGTCTGGTATATGAGGAGCTTAGGATGTATAACCCTCAAATAGTGGTTCTTACTGAAACTCATATTGCTTATAAAGATAAACACCTGCTTAAACAACAAGGATACAATACTTTAGTTTGTACTGACTTTAACGCTTCAATTCGGGGGGTAGCAATCTTAAAACATAAAGGCTTAAAGTGTGAGATAATCAAGACATTAACTGATGAAGCTGGCAGATGGGCGATGGTACAGATAAAGCTAGAAAGCCGTAAATATACAATATGCGGAGTTTATGCATCAAATCAAGATGAGCCTATAATTTTTGATCAGATTAATATGGAATTACTTGGTTGGGAGGGGGAATATATTGTGTTGGGTGATTTTAATTGTATAATGAACTACAACTTGGACATTACTAGGAAAAATTCTTTTCAGAGAATGAGGAAAACTAGAGCTGCAATTTTGGATTTAGCAACTATACATCTTTTAAAAGATGTATGGAGATGTTTAAATCCTGAAGTAGCTGGTTACACATTTTACTCTGCTGCGCATAAAGTATGCTCACGCATAGATATGATATGGGCTTCAGACTTGATTCTTGGTAACTGTTCAATGGCTATACACCCAAGAGTAACCTCGGATCATAACCCGATTTCTTTAACATTTGTAATAGCAACTGAAGACTTTGCCCCTCGTCTCTTCTCATTTCCTCGATATTTGTTTTCTGATATGGTGTTTGTAACTCAACTTAAAGAGCATATAAAAGTGTTTATCGATATTAACATACAATCCAGCTTACCCTGGATAGTATGGGACTCTTGCAAAGCAAGTATACGTGGATTCACTCAACAATACATTTGGCGACAAAATAAAGAACTTCGAAATCTAAATGAGCAAAGGCTTACTGAAATTCATGATATCGAACTTCAAATATCTGACGCCATCTGTAATGGCACTTTAAACTTAGATGTACTAAATTTCAAACTAATTGAGCTTAAAGCTGCATTGAAAGATCTTCTTAAGGGTAAAAGTATTAACAAATTAAAAAAATATCAACTAGATCAGTATGAGAATGGTGATAAAAGTGGTAAACTACTGGCTTACAAAGTTGCTGAAGATCGATCTCAAAATATGGTTAAAGAAATTAAAGGGGATAATAATCAATTATTTTGTGACTCAAAATCGATTTTACAACAATTTGCTTCCTTCTATCAAGTTTTATACACACCAGAAGTTGCAATCTCAGATGATAGCATTAATAATTATATAAACTTAAATAAAGTCAAAAACTTAAAGCTGGAACAATCTGCTCAATTAGCGGCCGACATTACAGTGATAGAAATTAGGGACGCCATCAAATCTTTAGCGATGGGCAAAGCTGTAGGGGAAGATCTTATTCCTTTGGAACTCTATAAACACTGTATTGAGGAACTGATACCATTATTTACTGACGTGATTTGTGCTATAGGTAAAGGGCAACAAGCACCCAGATCTTGGAATTTAACACAAATTATTTTCTTTTTAAAAAAAGGCAAGGCACCCCAAGAGAGAGGATCATACAGGCCAATCTCACTCATCAATAGTGATGCAAAAATTTTTGCCAAAATACTGGCTACTAGGCTAGCGCCATTCATGTCCCAGCTTGTCGCTCCCCAACAGCACGGTTTTATTCCCAAGCGAGACACTACAGCGCATATCAACATGGCCATATCCGCCTTTGATGCTGCACGGACTAAACCCGCCCCACTCGGTATGATCTTGTTAGATGCAGAAAAAGCATTCGACCGGGTGGGGTGGGGTTTCTTGTGGGCAGTCTTACAGGCATTCGGCATCAATGGTCAACTTTTACGATGGATCCAATCGATATATGATAACCCCATGGGTAAGATCTCGTATATGGGGAAATGCTCTACTATGTTCCCAATTAAAAGGGGGACAAGACAGGGGTGTCCTTTATCACCCCTGCTTTTTGCTTTAGGGATAGAACCTTTTTTAATCGCACTTCAACGCCAAGCTCTAATTTGTCCTTTTATTAATGGCTCAAATAAATTAGATATTACTGTATACGCTGACGACATTGCAGTTTTTTCACCAGATGTCTCTAAAACTATGAAAGGTATTATAATAGAAGCAGGTATATACGGTTCTGTTTCTGGCTACAGACTTAATACTACAAAAACTCAAGTTGTTATGAACTATCAGTCAACTGCCCCTATCTCTGGAACGTGCTGCGCCGCATCCTATCTAGGCGTCAAAATCTCTTCTGATATTGACTCTATTATTACATTAAACTACGAACCTTTATTAAAAGAGACCGCTATGCAACTTAAGAAATGGCATAAATTGCCAATTAGCATGATTGGCCGAATAAATTTAATTAAGATGAAAATTTTGCCTAAGTTTTTATATTTGTTTCGAGCGATTCCCTTACGGGTTAACAATTCTTTTTTTCTTAGATTAGAAGGTATTATTAGCAGCTTTGTATGGGGATATAAAAAAGCCCGACGCGCCGTATCATCACTTAAACTCCCCTTTAGTCAAGGGGGACTGGCGCTCCCGGACTTCAAATTCTATTACTGGTCAGCGTTTTTGATTCGGCTACGTAGCTTGACAGTCATTGATAAATGTTTGTATTTTCATAGGTTTCTACTAGGACCGGATGCTAATATGTTTCTTTATAGGCTGAATGACCCTAATTACTTCAAAAGGGTTAAATTTAAGACTATACGTGATACCGTGAGTATTTGGCGATCTATTATGGCTAAATGCAATACTTCTTTTTTACATTGTAAAACACCTCTATGGGGCAATCCGGGTTTCCCTTTAATTTTTCATGATTCAACCTGCCGATTATTGTCCGATTCTGGTATTAGATTTTTGGGAGATTTATATGACCATCAGGGTTTTATGGCATTTGATAAAATGAAACACTGTTATAATTTATCTGAACGGGCAAGGTTTAAATGCTATCAGATTAAAGACTTTTTTGTGAAGAAACTAGAACTCACTACGGTATTAGACTCCGAGTTATGGGATTGTATTTACAGAGATGTAGACAAATCCATGATTAGCTTAGGATACAAGCTTTTTTCTGACCTCAGGATTAGTGATGTCTTAAATTTAACAGAGAAATGGAATAGAAAACTGGCTTTGACTGTACCAACTGATCTAATTACTACATCTCTTAAAAGCCTAAATTTATCTGTTCAATCTTCTAGTTTAAAACTGCAAATGTTTAAAACTGTTTGTCAACTATACCATACTCCTGAGAGTATCCTTAAATGGGCAACGAATAATAATTACTCTGATCGCACGAAATGCCCTAAATGTGACCTGAGTGGCGCGGATATTACCCACATGTTTTTCTCTTGCCCACGTCTTAGTGAATATTGGGAAGGAATAATTAAGGTGATTGCTGATAGACTTGAACAATCCATTTCATTTTCATATATTGATGTGTTGGTGGGTATTAATGCGGGTAACAGTGCGTTCAGAGATCTGTTGAATCTTCTAATTACATGTGCAAGATTAATTATTGCTAGAGCCTGGATTCAAAAAAAACCACCAATAGCTTTGGAATGGTGGAGCCTAGTTAAGGAAACATATAATATGGAGACTGCTATTGCGGATTCAAGGGGTCTACAGGCCAAACGTAAAATTGATAGAATTTGGGGCTCATTTATGTCTTAATAATTGTCTCCTTCAAATTTATGTTTGTATGACCTATTTATTTGCTATGGCCTAGGTTATGTCTTATAATTGCTTACTGTAGCTATTGAGAGTTGCTTTATACTTTTTGTAAATCGAAATGTTTTTTTTTGGTCGATTTGTTTTATGTGCCCATTTGATGCAAATAAAAAATTAAAAATAAAAAAAAAAAAAAAAAAAAAGATTGATCTTCCGGGCCACCTGCTCCTCCCACCAGCCGAGGTAAAGACCTGCAAAGCTGGGGGCGAAGCAGGTTCCCATGGCCGTCCCCTGGGTCTGTTTGTATAAAACTTTATTGAAAATGAAGAAGTTGTTTTTCAAACACATCGCAATCATTTCTAGTATCATGTCCATATGCAACAAGAATGATAATGACCTTTCTCTTAAAAAATGCCTACATGCGTCCACACCAGCCGCATGGGGGATGCTGGTGTAGAGACTGCTCACATCCATACTTATTAGCAGATAACTGTCTTTCCATTCAATTCCTTTGATCTTTTTTAAGAAATCCCAGTGTCCTTTATATAGGCAGGTAAACCCTGTACAAAAGCTTGAAGGAAGTGGTCCACGTACTTTGATACATTCTCTAGTGCACTACCCCGTGAAGACACTATAGGTCTCCCTGGTGGTGTAGTGGCATGTTTGTGGATTTTAGGCAAGAGATATAAAATTGGGATTTTGGGGTTTTTACATTTCAAGAAAAGATATTCATTCTGTTCTAAAATACCCTCATCTCTCCACCCAATCAATCTTTTAGACACAGCATCTATTGTTGCCTCATAGTCTTTTCTTGTCACCACACAATATTTTGTACAGTCTGATAGTTGTTTCAAACCTTCATCTAAGTACATTTGTAGAGGCCAGACCACTACGTTTCCCCCTTTGGCCGCCTTTTTGATCACTATGTCTGTATAATATAAACACCTACTAACACTACTTCCACAAGTATGCTACAAACACCAGACCACAACACTTTACAGCAATGACCTCGAAGTTTAGGCTCTCGGTTTCATACCCGAGTGTAGCACCATATCATGTCAGCACCATGTCACTCTGAGCAACTCCGCACTTTCAGACAGGTAACAGTGAGCACCTTCGCTTCGCACTCCTCCACAAAGCTTGCAGTGCTCCTACCCTCCTTTCCTATTTTTTTTGCCCTGTTTTCCCATTACTCGCTTCAACGGGAATCACAAAATGGTGACCGACACTTCCTAGTGGCAACACCATCACAGCCAATACGCTGCAAGCTCCTGCTCATAACTCCTCAGCCAATCAGATGGCAGAATTCCCAAATATCGATATCTGTAAATTTTGATATTTCTCAAAAACTACTGAACGGATTTACAGCACATAAACAAAAGCGTGCTTCCTACACCAAGACCCTTTTCCCTGCCAAATTTGGGGTACGTCCGTTCACTCGTTCGACCTGTAGGCTTGTCTAAAATTTCCTATGGAAATTAACACAGAGAAAACACATTTTAGGACCCCCCTTTTATCTCGGCCCCCTTGACGAATCACCCCCAAACGTTTAACATAGGAGCTGATATGGAGAAAGAATTAGTGAAGATTCATCAAATGACGTCAAAGTTATAAGCAAAACAAAAAAATGCTCTTCCTATGGAAACTCGGCCCTAACTCTATAACTACCTACTGGCAACCACCAGTAGGTTATAAAGAACAAATTAGAATATTTCCTTCAAAAATTCTCTCTATTACTGTCTTTCTAATTTTCCATTGAACAATTTTATTAATATTCAAGTACACTTATAAGTCAAAATGCAACGCATTCTTTCAACACACTTTCTAGAACATTCTACAACACGTGGAGGTTAAAACTTCATACATTTTTTAAAACCTAATGATGTTTTTTGCAACATTTTCTCGAACACGGCACGTTTAGGTTAAAAGATCAAGATTGTTTTAAGTTTGAACACTGCCTTCCAAATTCTAGTGGCAGGTGTGGTTGAGTTGATCAAATTTTATCCTATAAATGTACTCCACGTTCAAACTGCTTTTTCTTAACCAATCCCAAGATGCTTTTCCACAATACAAATGTACACCCTACTTTAAAAAACATTGCTTTTCATCTCCCAATCAGGTACTGTTTTGTATGTGAAAAGAAAATAGTTCCCCATCTTCAAACATATCTCTTATTCTACGAAGGAACTGCATGAGCAACAGAAATCTTTCCATACCTTCCAACCATACCTTCAGAATGCTAGTGTGGATCGTAGGACATAGCTATGTTTTCTGGTGCAACAGGTATGCAGAACAGAGACAAATTGACTTAGACCTAGGTTTACAAAATGTGGACATTAAATGGTTTGGACAGAGAGGATTGAAGTGGCACCAATTGTTGCCTTTTGTTAAAACCTGTTTGCATCTCCAACACCCTGACCTCATGATTGTTCACTGTGGTGGAAACAAACTAGGCACATTGACTGGGGTAGGTTTGGAAATGCTTATGAAGGACACCTTTGGACAATTGATGTTACTTTTCCCTCAAACTGTCTTTGTATATTCCAATATATGCCAAAGACAGAAGTGGAAATGGTCCAAATGATTTTGTCCTCAGATTGAAAAATCTCGGAAGAAAGTCAACAAAGCTGTCTCTGCATACCTCAGAGACCACAAAATGGACTCCATCTACAACAACAACACACGTTTTGATATGGCGGATATAAACAGAATTGATGGAGTACACTTCGCAGATCAGGGAAACCAAGTTTTCCTGAATAACTTGAAGCTGTCCATCCACACTTATATGTAGCTCCAACTAATGAACAAAAGGGCTCTTTTTAGAGCCACCCTATAACTTACAACTCAGGCCTGCTATTTTAGGGCCAGATAATGGCAACTCCCGGACCCTCGTCAAAATTTATTCTCCACACAGATGTGGCGCAGCGGCCAGACCATTTCACTTTGCAGCAACGACCTCTCGCTTTGATCCTCGGCTCTACTCACCCATAAGGGGGAGTAGTTTGCACTTTACAAATACCGTATTGATTTACCTTCGCACTTCCTGTACAACACCACCTAAGCACCATATACAAGTTAAACACGTGTGGCACAGTGCCTAGAGCACATGACTTCACAGCATAGCACACACAATTTAGGCTCACGCTTTCATCCCCAAGTCCGGCAGCAGCTCAGCTTAGCACCATGAGACTGTAGACAACATCTCACAAATTTTCCATACCCCAGGACTTTTAGAACAGAATGGGTCAGTAGTTTGTCCTAATAGGTATAAACTCATGCTGACACTACTTCCACAGGTGTATTGCAACGGCCACGGCACATGACTTCACAGCATAAGACACACAATTTGAGCTCACGTTTTAATCCCCGAGTCCCGCACCAGCTCACCTTAGCAGCAGCAGACTCTAGGCGATACCTCACTTAATTTTCGTAACCCACCACTTTCACACCGGTAGGGGTGGATACTTTGCTTCACACCCACTCTATAGCACACCCTAAACACCCCACAGAAGTTACAGTGCTCCTACCCTCCTATTTCCTGCTTTTTATGCCCTTTTTTCCCCTTACTCCCTTCAACGGAATCGCAAAATGGCGGCGAACACTTCCTAGTTGCAACCGCTCTCACTGTTTGCCAAATTTGGTGGAATTCCGTTCAGCAGTTCAGGGTGATTCGACAAGCGGGGGCTGAGGAAAAAAGGGGGGCCCCAAAACGTGTTTTCCCCATGTACTTTTCCATTGGAAACTTTAGACACAGAGCTCGAACTGCTGAACGGAATTACACCAAATTTGGCAAAAATGTAGGTCTTGTTTCACAAAGTGCCCTTTTTGTTAAATGGTGTAAATCCGTTCAGTAGTTCCTGAGAAATTTGAAAAAGAAAAACTTTAGATAGGTAGGGACACAGCGGAGTCACGACCCCTTCCGAGCATTAGCTTCACTGTGATTGGCTGCCAACACTCCAAACCAGGAAGTGTTGGCAGCCATCTTCCGAGTCACAAGAAAAGAGTAAAACAAAGGTAAAAAAAGAAAAGGGGGAAGGGTAGAAACACCCTGACCGCCTAGGCCTGCTGAGGGGGTCCCACAAGGAGCCCCAGGGCCAAGCAAAGCATTTCTTTTAACATTTTGGTGAAATTCGCGGTGGGGTTGTAAGTCCTACAGATTATTTTTTTTTAAATGAAGTGCTGGCTCCCGCGCTTCATTTTAATGAGGCCCCTGGGTGGGCCAGGTCCCGGTTGCATTGACAAAAAATAGTAGCAGGGGCCCGTGGAGGCCCCTGCTGCCCCCGGGACCGCCATCTCCCCGGGGCTATGTTTGTATTATGCAGGAGGGCATGCGGCCCTCATGCAGCCCCAGTGGCTGCCACCCCTGGGGCTTGTTTAATTTGTAGGGAGCCTCCAAGATCCCCCTAAGCACTGGGGACCGCCACCCCCCGGACTTTAAAAAAATATTTGTGGGCGGCACACAGCCTTCCCCCACAGCCCCGGGGACCGCCACAACCCGGGGCTTCTATTTTTAAAGATTATTAAACCTGTGTGGGGGCTCAAGCCCCTTCACATGCCCTGGGGACCGCCACCTCCCAGGGCACAAAAAATGCAAAATGGGGGTTCGTTATGGGGCTTTTTAAAAATATTTGCCGGGGGCACAGAGCCACCCCGCAGCCCTGGGTACCACCACACCCCTGTGGCTTATTTAATTTGTGGGTGCCTCCAGGCCACCTAGCTCCCGGGACCAACACCCCCGTTTTTTTATTGTATTATTCGTGGGGGACACAGAGCCCCCTGCAGCCCCGGGGCTTCTATTTTTAAAGATAATTAAACCTTTTTGGGGGCTCGAGCCCCCTCACACGCCCCGGGGACCGCCACCTCCTCAGGGCACAAAAAATGTAAAATGGCGGGTCTGTTATGGACCCCCGAACCCCAGGGACCACCATTCCCTGGGGCTATTTTCACAATGGGAGGGGGACTGCGTGGCCCCCCTCCTGGAGCTCTTCATGGCCCTGGGGACCCCCACCCCACAGGGCCAGCTGTCGCAATATCCTGGGGTCCCCACCCCTGGGACACTGCTGTTTGCTATAGCAGGGCGGGAGCCATGCGGCTCCCAGCCTGTAAGAGCAAATTTGCTTTGGATTTTGGAAGCGAGAGCAGGGAACCTTGCCCTCTCTTCCAAAATCCAAAGCAGATTGCTTTTCCACTGCATGTCAGCGGCTCCCCGTGTGGAAAAGCAATGCTGGCTCCTGCAGCACGCGGGGAGCTGGCGGGACTGTGGAGGCATTGGGGCTCCCCCCACGGTCCCCAACGGTTAAGTTTTGGCTCTGGGGACGGGGTCCCTGGGGCTAGAAGTGACCCGGGAGGGGGGCCATGCCTCCCCCTTCCCCCCAAAAATAAAATAAAAATTAACAAAAATAAAGGTGGCTATGCAGCCCCCCTCCTTACAAACATAAATATATGTGGCCATGCCCCAGGGGATGGGGTCCCCCGGGCCGGAACTGGCCAAGGGAGGGGGGCCCATGCGGCCCCCTTCCCATTCAGATTTTTTTGTTTTAGAAAAAAGGGTCAGGCCCTGGGGAATGGGGTCCCTAGGGCCCAGAAAATAGAAAAAGAAGGGGGGCTAGTTGGCCCACAGGGTGCGTTTGCACACTTTTCACATGCACCACAGTGAAAACGCACCCTGTGGCACGTTTTAGGTTGGGGGATTAATTCTCCTTCAATCCTGAGGTTCCCTGGGGGCCAACTAGTCCACCAGGTACCTCTTGGAAATGCCACCGGGCTGTGTTGCAGAGAGGTGCTCCGAGGCCATTCCCCTTTTTTCACCACTCTGCAAACGCGGCTTATGGTGCACTGCTGGTGGGGTGATGAGGTCTTCTTGTGTCCTGAGGACCTCAAGACACAAGTGGACTTCATCCTCTGAGCAGCAGTGCGCCAGATGCCGCGTTTACAGCGAGGTGTAAAAAGGGGCATGGCCTCAGAGCACCTCTCTGAAACACAGGTCTTTGGCGCTTACTGGATGTACCTGGTGGGCTACTTGCCCACCAGGGACCTTCAGAATTCATGGGGACTTACTAGGGATGTCATAGTTAGAAATTAACATTTAAAAAAACATTTAAATTCACTCAAAAAAACATAGGTTTCAGGTACATTATAGTTAGAAATGAGCATTTAAAAAACCTTAGAAATTCACTTTAAAAAAACATAGGTTTTAGGGACGTTATAGTTAGCTGGACATTTCACTTGTACAAAACCAGAGAAATGTGTCCGTTATAGTTAGTAGAGCTAACTATAACTCACGCACCCACAATGCACTGCTCATGACGTCACATATTACATCATTCATGACATGGTCAGTGACATCACTGATGACATCTCAAATTACATCACTGATGACATAATCCATGGGAAAATCTGATGCACCTCCTCACACTCTAATATAACCTTTGATACACCCACCGTAAAATACAGACTACCATATTCTAAATCATTGACACACCAATACCGGTTACTACATACGCACTCACTGAATTCAAGGTCTACACAGACATCCACTCATTCATCCATGCACTCACTCATATATACAGTCACTCATCAATACAACACTATCATATGCACTCATACACCTATACAGACACTCACACACCGCCACTCATCCATGCAGTTAGTCAGACACCTAGTCAGTCATGCTAAGAATCAATCACACTCCCATTTACTCACCTATACAATTATACACATACCACCTCACTTATTCATACAGATACTAAAGCATACTTACTCTCTTATATAATCAGTGATACAAGTACACACTCATCCATACAGCCAGTCCCCATCACAGACTATCTTGTAGAGCCATTTATATACTCCATTCTCACAGACACTGCCATTTACATATGTAGTTACTTGGACATGTACCACTGGGACATCCATTCACACACCCATACACACACTCATGCTCCCATACAGCTGTTTCCACATGCACTCTTGAACCCATACACCCAGTGAATCAAGCACTCACACATCTATGCACAGAGTCACACACCTCCCACCCACCCACACACTCAATCTCCCAAAAAATACTCAGACAACCATTCAATAACATATATAGACACGCATGTAGCCACTGACCAACCCATGTAGCAGCTTGCACAAGAACAGACAGACTGATACAGACATTCACACAGTTAAGTCACTAACCCATGTATTTAGTAAGACACATTTAATCACTCACTTATACAGTCAGTCGCGCACCTACTAAATCCTCCAGCCATACACTTATACACCCACTCATTCTTCAATACACCTTGGCATATATATAAAACATATTTAAACTTTAAAGAAACACACGTCCCTATTAAGTCCCTTTAAATCCTGAGGGTCCCTGGGGGCCATCTAGCCCACCATGTACCTCCACTAAGCGCCACAGAGCTGCGTTGTGGAGAGGTGTTCTGAGGCCACACCTCTTTTTACACCACGCTGCAAACACGGCTTCTGGCACACTGCTGCTTGGAGGATGAAGTCCACTTGTGTCCTGAGGACCTCAGGACACAAGAGGACCTCATCGCCCCATCAGTAGTGCACCAGAAGCCACATTTTCAGAGTGGTGTAAAAAGGGGCATGGCTTCGGACCACCTGTCTGCAACGCAGCTCTCTGGCACTTACAGGATGTCCTTGGTGGACTAGTTGGCCCCCAGGGACCCTCAGGATTGAAGGGGACTTAATCCCCCAATGTAATACATGCCAGGGGGCGGTTTGCACACTTGTTACATCAGGCCCGCTGCCTCCCTGCATTACTGTGTAAATGTGCCCCCTGGTGCGATGTAACTTAGGGATTAGGGGGCATATTATCAAGGGGGTTTATCTCCGCTTTTTTGGCTTTAAAAGCCAAGAAAGCGGAGATAAAATTATCTCTCTATTACCTAGCTGTCGCTAACACCAGTTAGCGACAGCTAGTAGGAGATAGCGACCATCTTAGGCCCCACTTTGCATGTCAGTGATATTTATCACTAATGACATGCAAAGTGGGCGTGCCAAGATGTTAGCGACTGGAAACAGTCACTAACATCGCTATCTCCTATTACCAACTTTTGGAGATATTCGCGCTAAGCGCCAATATCTCCAAAAACTAACACCTGCCCTGAGCAGTTCTTAGCCATGTTATCCAATGGGAGGTGGATAACATGGCTAAGAGCATTAGCTCGGTAATGCATGAATATCGCTGACCTTTCAGCGATATTCATGCATTGCGGCCGTTTTTTATCGCATTTGCGATAAACCTTGGTAATACCAAGGTTTATCTGCGGTAAAAATCGCCGCAGCTCAGCGGTAAAATTTTGTCTCTAACCAAGCAATAGCGATAATTATCGCTATTGCTTGGTAATATGCCCCTAAGTCCTCTTGAATCCTGTGGGTCTCTGGGGGCCAACTAGCCCACCAGGTACCTCCAGTTTGCGCCATAGTGCTGCGTTGCAGAGAGGTGGTCTGAGGCACGCCCCTTTTACACCACTCTGCAATGCAGCTCTGTGGCTCTTACTGGAGGTACCTGGTGGGATAGTTGGCCCCCGGGGGCCCTTAGTATTTAAGGGGACTTAATCCCCCAACTTACAATACACCAGGGGGCGCGTTTGCACTGTGGTGCAGGGAGTGGGTGGGGCCTGATATAACAAGTGTGCAAAAATGCCCACTGGCGCGTTGTAAATTGGGGGATTAAGTCCACTTCAATCCTGAGGGTCCCTGGGGGCCAACTAGCCCACCAGGGAGCCCTGTCGAATGCTTTTTTTTGGCACAGGGACCCCCTCAGCAGGCCTAGGGTGTGAGGATGTTTCTACCCTGCCCCCTTTTCTTGTTTTTCACTTTTTTTCTGTTTTCTTGTGACTCAGTTCTACCAAGTCACAAGATGGCTGCCAACACTTCCTGGGTTGGAGTGTTGGCAACCAACCAGAGTGAAGCTCGTGCCAGGGAGGGTGTGCAAACCCTCCTCGGTGCTGAGATATTTTTTCTTTTTAAATTTCTAAGGAACTACTAAATGGATTTACCCCATTTAAAAGAAGGTCTCTTTCTGAACCAAGGGCTAACTTTTTGCCAAATGTGGTGTAATTCCGTTCAGCAGTTTGGGCGGCAGCCTGTTCCAATTTTTCCTATGTAAATTAACATGGGAAAAATGCATTTTGGGACCCCTCATTTCTCAGCCCACGCTTGACGAATCACCTCGAAACTTTTAAGACAGGAGCTGACCTGAGCGGGTCATTAGGTTTGAAAATTTTGCGAAGATTCATCAATTGGCGCCAAAGATATTGGCAAAAGAAAAAATGCTATTTGAATTGAAACAAGGTCCTAACTATAACTACCTACTGGCGACCACCAGTAGGTAATCTATCTATCTATCTATCTATCTATCTATCTAGCTATCTATCTATCTATCTATCTATCTATCTATCTATCTATCTATCTATCTATCTATCTATCTATCTATATTACGTACGCACAGACACACACAAATGCATAGTCATATTTAAAGATTAAAAAAATGTATATATCTATAATATATATATACTTACACACACACACACGCGCAGACACACACACTCTTTATGCTTTATCTTTGAGGTTGGCCAACAGTTTTATCCGGTCCTATTGTATGACCCCCTAAAGAAAAACTTCTAGCAACACCACTTATACAGTGGATAGGCTTCCCATCATATTTTGGACAAGTATCCTATCTACCCGTTCTAAAGAGGGTCCATTGTCTCTCCTTTAAGGAACACAGTGACGTATGTACTGCCCTTAGGTACCATCTGAACTTTTCTACAGAACTGAAGCCCGAGGCTTGCAATGTCAGTAGCATTGATGCTGAAGCTCATGATGCATGACAAAGTGGCAGTGTATGACAAATCATATGACTTTTAATATCTCGGTTTCATGTCAAATCATGGCTGTATTTCTTTTATAATTAATTCATTTTATACTACAATTCGTTACTCTCTCCCTCAAGAAAAGCTAGTGATTTGTAATGTGTAATAAGGCCTTACAAGTTCAGCGTCAAGGCATTCTAAAAGCAGCTGAATGATGAAATCTTTGTGGATTATCGATTTCCGTAATAACACAGGGGTCATATTATCAAGAAAGGGCGATACATTATCGCCGTTTTTATCGGCAGAAAACTCCTGCTAAAGCAGCGATAATGGGCTTGATAATATGCCCTTGTGAATTCCAGCTTCTATGGGAATTCACAAGGGCATATTATCAAGCCCATTATCACCACTTTAGCGGCAGTTTCCTGCTGATAAAAGCGGCGATAATGTACCACCCTTTCTTGATAATATGGCCCACAATCTTTTCAAACATATATTTTACTTCTTATAATGGCATTGGACAATGTTCGCCAAGTATTTAAATGAATGCTTTAGATTTCGTTCTACTGCCTCCGCATTCTGAGTTCTCTTCGGGTCAATAATATTTATTTTATAGTTTGTTTGAGCCATGCAAGCTTCTTTCTTTTCTTCTTCTTCTCTTGCTTACATACTGCCTCTGCATTTCCCTGGTTATCAGCCTCATCAGGTCAGCATTTGCTTCATGCGAAGACCTCACCCTAAGCCTCAGTGTTGCATTTTCAACCTAGGCTGGTTCCAGCCTTCTCTACCGCTCACTGAGTTTTACCACTGAATCTTCTCAAGAGATGTTCTAAATAGAGGCATGCACAAATGCCATTTACATGTGGTGCATGCACAAATGCTGCTTATCACTTTGAAGGCTGCCATCTTGCTGGAAAAAAGATTGCTGTCTGTATTAAATGCGCTTTGGAGATAAAGAACTGAATGTGACAAATAAAGTTATGATTGAGCACACTTTTCAGATGTAAGATAGTTCCTTATGCGTTACTGAAAAGGGGAATGCTACACCCAATAGCCAATAGTAATCGGTGATAGAAAAATACTACTTGGGGTGAATCCATAGCATTCTACGTTAAGAAATTGGTAACAATACATTATTTAGACAGTTGCGTTGCTAAGCCAGATCTCAGAAGTTTAGACCTTTCTGTGTTTTTGTACATTTCTTTGTGTTGTTTTTTTCAAAACAAAAAACTGCTACATGATGGAAGATTTGCTGAATCATGGTTCATGTACAAACATTGTCGAAAGCAAGAAACGTACACAAATAGTTCACATTTTCTCTGGGGTTTTGGAGGAAGAAGGATTTTCATGGAAAAATATTTTCCACAAAACAGGAAAAGAAAAGATACGTGCTGCATTACACTGAAAACAATTGGAAACCATTTTCATTTTTAGTCCATGCAATAAGATAGTGAAAACTATACAGTTAGCACCGGTTTTCAAAGTTCAATGAGATAAAAAAAAAGTTAAAAAGAAAAGGCTGGTGCTCTGCAGACCTGAAGAAAAGGTGAACCAGTTTGTTGCCACACACATTTTTGGAAGGCCTGGATGTTAAGAAAAAACTGTATAAGGCCAGAGTGAGGGAAAGTTTAGTGGTCAACTTCTGCTGGGCTTCGCCTTTAGGGTGGTCTAGTCTACAGGTAGAAAGACAAATTATTAATTTGTAGACTTTGTTTCTCACACTTACCCTGGAACTTACTTCTAACAGTAGACTAAGGCCCTCATTATTAAGTTGCATGGTGCTAGTGGGGTGGGGGGAGGCACCCCACCAGTACCATGCAATTACGAGTTAAGAGTTGGGCACTCACCAGACTTTGGGGTCATCTTGCACTTACCGGGCGACAGCGCGTGTGGTCCCCAGCCGCCGCAGGCAAACGCGGCCGCTGGGTAGAACTACACTACCCAGGATCCCCTGGGACGCCGACTTCCGTGCTCCCCGGACTTCCGCGCCTGGAGGCGCTTAAATCCCAGCAGCCCCTCCGGTGGAGCGGGGCACTCACCAGACTTTGGGGGCATCTTGCACTTACCGGGCGACAGCGCGTGTGGTCCCCAGCCGCCGCAGGCAAACGCGGCCGCTGGGTAGAACTACACTACCCAGGATCCCCTGGGACGCCGACTTCCGTGCTCCCCGGACTTCCGCGCCTGGAGGCGCTTAAATCCCAGCAGCCCCTCCGGTGGAGCGGGGCACTCACCAGACTTTGGGGGCATCTTGCACTTACCGGGCGACAGCGCGTGTGGTCCCCAGCCGCCGCAGGCAAACGCGGCCGCTGGGTAGAACTACACTACCCAGGATCCCCTGGGACGCCGACTTCCGTGCTCCCCGGACTTCCGCGCCTGGAGGCGCTTAAATCCCAGCAGCCCCTCCGGTGGAGCGGGGCACTCACCAGACTTTGGGGGCATCTTGCACTTACCGGGCGACAGCGCGTGTGGTCCCCAGCCGCCGCAGGCAAACGCGGCCGCTGGGTAGAACTACACTACCCAGGATCCCCTGGGACGCCGACTTCCGTGCTCCCCGGACTTCCGCGCCTGGAGGCGCTTAAATCCCAGCAGCTCCTCCCGCGTCGCGGGAGCGCGCGGGGCCGCGCCGGGCTAAGCCCGGGCAAAGGGCGGGCCCTCTGTGGCCAGAGGAGGACGGGACGGGCCACTACACTTGGTTTTACTACAGGAGGAGGTAAAATCAGATGCTATCCTTTCCCCCTCTATTGTTTTGATTTGTACATTGTTTCTATTGGTATCCTGTTTCCCAATCACGATGTCAATCTGGGAAGAATTGAATGCCATGTGCGGTACCAACTATGCCCAGGATTTATTAACTCCATCCATAGTTGTCAGAGACAATGAACTAATAAATTTCACACCTCCCGCATCCCCCGAACCAACTTTCTGTAGCCCCCATTTATCCGCCCCAAACCCTGTTTCACAAACTTTGGATAAAGTGGAGACTCGACTAAACGACCCCGTATCCTCCCTTCATTTGACCCTGCTGGCCCAAATCGAACGAATGTTAAACTGTGCTCTATCACCACTGGTCGCAAAAATTTATGATCTGGGGGAGAGGCTGACCAGGATCGAAAACACTGTAATAAGGTCCCTCCCACCAAATGCCAACACGATGATATCCACATCCTCCACCCTTACTAACGTTCATGAAAGGCCTATGAATAATGCTTCTACCATACTTCCCACTTGTGACCCCCCTCCTATACCACCCATCCTAAGTGGTAGCAACGCTCCTCTTAATACCACTCACAGACTCCTGGAAAGAAGGCATCAATTGGACCTACCCCCGGAAGCTGCGCCATACGTTACCGTGCTCTCTGGGGTCCCTGAACTCACCCCGGGTAAACGTGAACTACAGCAGGACCTAATGAATAAAGCCATTTTCTGGCTTAAAAACCATAGACCTTTACCATCTGTTTTAGACGGCGGGATATTGAGCGTCAGGAGGGTGGGGTGGCTTGGTTCCCTGCCCAAAAATGTCCCAGGAGATCTGATTCTAATTAAGTTTAAGGACAAAAACATTGCTCCCTTTTTACGTTCTACCTAACACAAGGTTGGAGATGGCTCCATCCGTATCTGGGATCTGCATGACTTTTATCCCGGCCCCGGTGTACCAAAATACTATCGTACCTGATGACAAAGGAGGATTTTGTGTACTTTGGATTGGGATCTTGAATAGTTTCATTCGTCAAACTGCCTTAGCTTGCCCTAAACAGTTTGTTTCTTCTTTTAATTATGTTTTGATTTGCTGCATTGGTCCTCTGTATGTTTGTATCTTTTCTCTGCTTGCTTTTATGGTTTTAAATTCAAAAGCCGAATAAAGCTTATTTTGAAACCTTTGAAACCTTTGAGTTAAACCATGTGCAATGGGGAATAATTATGTTGACCCAGTTTTACCAGGTGTCACATTTTCAGCCTCGGTTTCACCAGTGTAAAGCTGCTTTGAATGCTCAAACATTTGGGGTTGAACACTGCCTAATACCACATGTTCTGGGCAGGCGCTTCAAAGGATTGGAGGCTTTGGCAACGGTGAAGGGAGATGGGTGGGGAGGGGAAAGAATGAAAAGATATGTCCTTGAATTCTGTCCCCTTCCAGAGAAGGGACAGGCAATTTTACTGGCGGTTTTCACCTTAAAAATTTTTTCAATGCAAAATATAACAATGAATTCCTCATTTCTAAATCGTATTAATACTACATTGACTGCAGAAGCTCTTTCAATCTGAGCTGAAAGGTAATGGCCTTGTTTTACGATTTTTAATGTATTTTTGTATTATAAACTAAGCTATTGTGTTTATGGTGGCAATAAGCTGACCACTTGTTAGCATTCAGAATGGTTGAGCCTGATTTACAAAAAGGTAATACAATTCCCAAAGTTTAGGCATAAACCTACGCAAATCACATATTTATAGTCGTTTACCTGATCCATTAATGCTCGGGTGAACTGTTGCATTGCCTGAACCTTTCGAAATGTATACAAGTAAATGTATGGTATGCAAATATATGTTGTGTGTATACTTTGTGTTCCTAAACCTAAGTACACATATTTTTCTTATTGCAGATAATCCATATTACTAGGGCATCAACACACACTATTTCACGTCTGCAGGTCCTCCAAGCGGGCTACACAGACTGGGGGTGGAGGGACTGAGGTTCTGCAGCACTTTCATGAGGATTGTGCAGGCTGTGGTCAGAGAGACTGAGGCCATGCGTGGCTACACACAGGTCCTCAAAAGTTATGAGAGCCAGTAACACTCTTCACAAGGAATTTCACCTCATATTAGGATAGTCAGACTCCTGGACTGCACTGAATACTCCAGATGTTTGGATTAACAAATCTGTCTCTAGATGTAACATATATGGTATTTGGTCGGACTTCCTCTGGCCTGCTCTTTAATACCTTCAATATTAGTATTCAGTCGTTTGTCATGGGGAAAAAAGATACCACTCCTATGAGGGCTGAGCCAACTCCTCCTCCTAATTCATTTGAACTCTACTTTAATGAGTGCTCATTTTTCAAGATTAATATGTTTTTGTGTAAGGTCTCAATGGACACGGATTGCAATTGTACTGTTATAGTATCACAACTTTTATATATCACACAGATGTCATTTCCTGCAATTAATTGCACATGTTAATTTATTTACATGCAAGTAATGTGCTTCTAGGAACAATAATGAAAAACAAATCTTCAATCCAGCTCTTTTCGCACTACACAAATCTGTTTTTTTCATTTATTTTATTTTTATTATTGATTTTTATCATTTTATCATCGTAAAAATGTATCTTGCCATATATTTCCTTGGTAATAAATCAGAATTGCTGTAATTCTCCCTAGTGACTCGAAAATGCAATCTTATAATAACTTAGTCATCTCCCGGTGAGGATGGCCACAATAATCAAATAGTGCTGGAAGATGAGAGCAGCTCCATTCAATTAATTGGCTGCCAGGTACTGTTCCGAAAAGGAAAGCAATCATACCAACAAAAATGCCCGGCTAACAGTGCTCCACCAAGCCTTAGTTTTCCTTTATTTTTCTGAGGCCTGAGAGCGAAACATCAGCTTTACTGCATTAAAAAAAATTGCCAACAAAGCACCCAAGCTAAACTCTTGGTCACTTGACAAAGTGGACATGGCCCTAAAAAAGCTCTGTCGGTCTAACAATATTATAGCAATTGGGGTCCTTAACCATACCTTACTTGCGACATCTCTCAAACTATCCAACATTTCTATCTAATAATCCGAATGGGACCCTTCTCCTCAAAAGACCAGGTTCTGTCCTGGAATTAAAGATGGTTGAACTTTCTTTGCCATTTATGTGGTCAATTCAACAAAATATTTGAAAAAATATCCTTCTTTTATTCCTTTATATAGTTTTTCTTCATCGGACTTCGCTGAAGCGGCATGTTTCATCCCAACCGGACTTCTTCAGGGCTGTTTGTGTGTAGTACACAACGTCAAATTCATAGCACATCTGGTTGCATTGCTACAAGTGAAATTCTTGGTCAAATTTGATAGCACGTCACTGTTATTATTTGTGAATATTTGTGTATTGGCGGGTATCAGTCACCCAACGTTCTTATAAAAAAGAGCACCACTCTCGTAAATTATGTGTGCTGTTACTTCTAAGGGGTTAGTTGCCCCAAATTTGTGGACTTACAGATAAGCGTGTGGTACAAAGTCTGGGTCTGAAGGATAGCGTCAGACAAATTTGAAGCGACTATACGACAAACACAAACACCCTTGAAGAAGTCCCTTTGGGACGAAATGTGCTGTGTCGGCTATGAATTAATTAGGATATTGTACTGTATTTCCTGTTATTATATTTTGATTTTAGGTGTGTGTTGAGCCATCCTGTACCTTGTGCTTTTGGGTTTGGGAACTAAGAAGGTCAAGTTCCCAGCTCATTGCACAACCATTCGTGCCCAAACTGTTAAATATAAAACTTACTGGTGCAGCCTCTGAGTACCCTGAAATTCTGTCTCGTGTTTTAAACAATCAATTAGTAACCTTGAGACCCTCACAGGCAATCACCCTTGAGGGTCTCAAGGTGCTGAGTGTGGGGGTGTGTGGGTCTGCAGATCAGTCGAAGAGCCAGGTCTTGAGGTCCTTCTTGAATTGTGGAAGTGATGGTGATTGCCTGAGGTGCAGAGGCAGGGAGTTCCAGTTCTTCGGATTGAGGTATAAGGAGGTTCTTCCTCCAGCCTTGGTCTTGGGGATCCGTGGGATGGTGGCCAGTTGGGTGGACAGGAGATGTTTGGTGGGAGTGTAGAAGGAGAGGTGGTGGTGGTCGAGGTATGCAGGTCCTGCATTGTGGAGGGCTTTGTAGGTGTGAATGAGGAGCTTGAAGGTGATTCTTTTGTTGACAGGTAGCCAGTGTAGGTCCCTTAGGTGGCCGATGATGTGGTTGAAGCGTGGGATGTTCAGAATGAGTCAGCCAACACGTGTTTTGTCCCTTGAGTAGCTTGTGGCCTAAGGGCGTTCACAAGGCTTAAAATAACAAAATGTGTATTTAGCAGATTTGGTAATAAATCAAAACCGTAGTGTAAAGTGCCAAGCACTGTAAGTGAGCCCACAGCAAGCTGTGAAGAAATCATACTTGTGCTCCTAACTATTAACTGTACTCCTGTAAAGGTGCAATGTGCTAATAGTGAGTAAACAGGCTGATTCTAGTTCTAATAATATATATAGATATTGCGTAACTTCTATGATTTTGTGAGCACTGGCATGCTTAACAAAATTAATATTTTTAATGGAATTACCTCACAACGTGTAGGTCATTTTGTTCGTATTACCGACCGCTGCAACGTCCGCTGTCCAACTGCTGTATTACAAGTGCAGCAGTCAGATCACAACTAGCCTGATCCATGACCACCGCAATTGCCAGGATTCTGGATCCCACTGCAACTCGTAAAGCATCAATGAACGGAGACCGTGCTGATGTCGGCACCACCGTGTATATTACGAGTTGCCTTTCTGACAGCTTTTTCATGCTAGGGATCCCACCATGAAAAGGATGGTGGAAAGGCAAGGAGGGGGCCATAAACATTGGCCTGCCATTTGTGCCCATTGGGCATTGTGGCAGGGGGCACATGGTCTGCCACCAACGGTCATGCATGCACTGTGTGTCATGCATAAAATGAGAAAAACAAGGACCCCCTGGGTAGTAATGCAAACAGACTCCTAGGGCAGGGTAAGTAAATTATGTGAAAAAATTCCTAGGCCGTCTAACGAGTAGGCAAACAATGGATCTGACCCAATAGCAAAAGGAACATTCAAGAAGTAAATTTATAAAACAAACATACTTTTAATTAACATGGTAAAAGTCATATAGGGGCCTGAACAAAATTCAGACTATATGATGAGGTTTTACAAATATTATAACATATATATATATAATGATCAAAACATATACATTTAATGCATAAAATTTAAAAGAAGAGAACATTTTAAACAATTCAATAAAAAAAGACACCTTGAATCATAAGTGGTGCCTAAAGTGCAATGGCGAATAATTCGCCATTGCACTTTAAGCACCACTTATGATTCAGGGTGTTTTAAATTTTATGCATTAAATGTATATGTTTTGATCATTATATGTATATGTTATGATATTTGTAAAACCTCATCATATAGTGTGAATTTTGTTCAGGCTATTTGAGAATCGCAAAACCTACGTTTCATGCATATGGCCCATAGTGCCTAGCATTTGGCACGTTTCATGGACTTGTGAAAACTGCGATTCTTTTATTCAGGGCAAATTGTCCCAGGAAAATCAGAACCTTTCAAGTGATGCACCACTGGGAAAAGGTTTCTTTTACAGTTAGTAATTATCAATCATATATTGTATAATTCTTTTCTGCTGTGGATAGTGATTGAAGATAATAGGCACCCAGATGGATGTCAGCAGACTTTGCATCTTCTTCTGAGAGAATGGCCCCAATTGCAAAGGCTAATGCAACTATTTACAGAAAGAATGGTCCCATATTGTCTACAGTATCAGAGTGAGATCAAGACCCCCAGGTTTGAAGGGGACTTAATCCCCCAATTTAAAACATGCCAGGGGGCGGTTTGCACACTTGTTATATCAGGCCCGCTGCCTCCCTGCACTACTGTGTAAACGAGCCCCCTGGTGCAATGTAACTTGGGGATTAAGTCCTCTTGAATCCTGTGGGTCCCTGGGGGCCAACTAGCCCACCAGGTACCTCCAGTTTGTGCCATAGAGCTGCGTTGCAGAGAGGTGGTCTGAGGCACGCCCCTTTTACACCACTCTGCAATGCAGCTCTGTGGCTCTTACTGGAGGTACCTGGTGGGCTAGTTGGCCCCTGGGGACCCTTAGTATTTAAGGGGACTTAATCCCCCAACTTACAATACACCAGGGGGCGCGTTTGCACTGTGATGCAGGGAGGGGGTGGGGCCTGATATAACAAGTGTGCAAAAATGCCCACTGGCGCGTTGTAAATTGGGGGATTAAGTCCACTTCAATCCTGAGGGTCCCTGGGGGCCAACTAGCCCACCAGGGAGCCCTGCTGAATGCACTTTTTGGCACAGGAACCCCCTCTGCAGGCCTAGGGTGTCATGATGTTTCTACCCTGCCCCCTTTTCTTGTTTTCCACTTTTTTTCTGCTTTCTTGTGACTCGGTTCTACCGAGTTACAAGATGGCTGCCAACACTTCCTGGGTTGGAGTGTTGGCAGCCAACCAGAGTGAAGCTCATGCCCGGGAGGGTGTGGGAACCCTCCTCGGTGCTCAGATATCAATATTTTTTCTTTTTAAATTTCTCAGGAACTACTAAATGGATTTACATCATTTAAAAGAAGGTCTCTTTCTGAACCAAGGGCTACCTTTTTGCCAAATTTGCTGTAATTCTGTTCAGCAGTTCGGGCGGCAGCCTGTTCCAATTATTCCCAAGGAAATTAACATGGGAAAAATGCGTTTTGGACCCCTTATTTCTCGGCCCCGCTTGATGAATCACCTCGAAACTTTTAAGACAGGAGCTGACCTGAGTGGGTCATTAGTTTTGAAAATTTTGGGAAGATTCATCAATTGGCGCCAAAGATTTGGCAAAAGAATAAATGCTATTTAAATAGAAACAAGGTCCTAACTATAACTACCTACTGGCGACCACCAGTAGGTAATCTATCTATCTATCTATCTATCTATCTATCTATCTATCTATCTATCTATCTATCTATCTATCTATCTATCTATCTATCTATCTATCTATCTATCTATCTATCTATCTATCTATCTATCTATCTATCTATCTATCTATCTATTTATCTGTCTATTTGTCTATCTATCTATATTACGTACACACACACACACACACACAAATGCATAGTCATATTTAAAGATTAAAACAATTAATACATCTATAATATATATATACTTACACACACATGCACACACACACACACTCTTTATGATTTATCTTTGAGGTTGGCCATCAGTTTTATCCGTGTCCTATTGTGTGAACCCCTAAAAAAAACTTCTAGCAACACCACTTATACAGTGGATAGGCTACCCATCATATTTTGGCCATGTATCCTATCTACCAGCTCTAAAGAGGGTCCATTGTCTCTCCTTTAAGGAACACAGTGACGTATGTACTGCCCTTAGGTACCATCTGAACTTTTCTACATAACTGAAGCCCGAGGCTTGCAATGTCAGTAGCATTGATGCTGAAGCTCATGATGCATGACAAAGTGGCAGTGTATGACAAATCATATGACTTTTAATATCTCGGTTTCATGTCAAATCATGGCTGTATTTCTTTTATAATTAATTAATGTTATACTACAATTTGTTATTCTCTCCCTCAAGAAAAGCTATTGATTTGTAATGTGTAATAAGACCTTACAAGTTCAGCGTCAAGGCATTCTAAAAGCAGCTGAATGAGGTAATCTTTGTGGATTATCAATTTCCGCAATAACACAGGGGCCATATTATCAAGAAAGTGCGATACATTATCGCCGCTTTTATCGGCAGAAAACTGCAGCTAAAGCGGCGATAATGGGCTTGATAATATGCCCTTCTGAATTCCCATAGAAGCCCAGGTTCTGGTGTTAACCTGGGCTTCTATGGGAATTCACAAGGGTATATTATCAAGCCCATTATCGCCGCTTTAGCGGCAGGTTCCTGCCGATAAAAGCGGCGATAATGTATTTCCCTTTCTTGATAATATGGTCCACAATCTTTTCAAGCATATATTTTACTTCTTATAATGGCATTGGACAATGTTCGCCAAGTATTTAAATGACTGCGTTAGATTTCGTTCTACTGTCTCCGCGTTGAGTTCTCTTCGGGTCAATAATATTTCTTTTATAGTTTGTTTGAGCCACACGAGCTTCTTTCTTTTCTTCTTCTTCTCTTGCCTACATACTGCCTCTGCACTTCTCTGGTTATCACCCTCATCACGTCAGCATTTGCTTCATGTGAAAACCCCACCCTAAGCCTCAGTGTTGTATTTTCAACGTAGGGTGATTCCAGCCTTCTCTACCGCTCACTGAGTTTTCCCACTGAATCTTACCAAAAGATGTTCTAAATAGAGGCATGCACAAATGCTGCTTATCACTTTGAAGGCAGTCATCTTTCCTGGAAAAAAGATTGCTGTCTGTATTAAATGCGCATTGGAGATAAAAAACTGAATGTGACAAATAAAGTTATGATTGAGCACACTTTTCAGATGTAAGAAAGTTCCTTATGCGTTACTGAAAAGAGGAATGCTACACCCAATAGCCAATAGTATCAGGTAATAGAAAAATACTCCTTCGGGTGAATACATAGCATTCTACGTTAAGAAATTGGTAACAATACATTATTCAGACAGCTGCGTTGCTAATCCATATCTCAGAAGTTTAGACCCTTCTGTGATTTTGTAAATTTCTTTGTGTTGTTTTTTGCAAAACAAAAAACTGCTACATGCTGGAAGATTTGCTGAATCACGGTTCAGGTACAAAAATTGGCTAAAGCAAGAAAAGTACACAAACAGTTCACATTTTCTCTGGGGTTTTGGATGAAGAAGGATTTTCATGGAAAAATATTTTCCACAAAACAGGAAAAGAAAAGATACGTGCTGCATTACACTGAAAACAATTGGAAACCATTTTAATTTTTCAGTCCATGCAATAAGATAGTGAAGACTATACAGTTAGCACCGGTTTTAACAGTTCAATGAGATAAAAAAGTTAAAAAGAAAAGGCTGGTGCTCTGCAGACCTGAAGAAAAGGTGAACCAGTTTGCTGCCACACACATTTTGGAAGGCCTGGATGTTAAGAATAAACTGTATAAGGCCAGAGTGAGGCAAAGTTTAGTGGTCAACTTCTGCTGGGCTTCGCCTTTAGGGTGGTCTAGTCTACAGGTAGAAAGACAAATTATTAATTTGTAGACTTTGTTTCTCACACTTACCCTGGAACTTACTTCTAACGGTAGACTAAGGCCCTCATTATTAAGTTGCATGGTGATAGTGGGGTGGGGGGAGGCACCCCACCAGTACCATGCAATTACGAGTTAAACCATGTGCAATGGGGAATAATTGTGTTGACCCAGTTTTACCAGGTGTCACATTTTCAGCCTCGGTTTCACCAGTGTAAAGCTGCTTTGAATGCTCAAACATTTGGGGTTGAACACTGCCTAATACCACATGTTCTGGGCAGGCGCTTCAAAGGATTGGAGGCTTTGGCAACGGTGAAGGGAGATGGGTGGGGGGGGGGAAAGAATGAAAAGATATGTCCTTGAACTCTGTCCCCTTGCCAGAGAAGGGACAGGCAATTTTACTGGGGGTTTTCACCTTAAAAATGTTTTCAATGCAAAATATAACAATGAATTCCTCATTTCTAAATCGTATTAATACTACATTGACTACATTAGCTCTTTCAATCCGAGCTGAAAGGTAATGGCCTTGTTTTATGATTTTGAATGCATTTTTGTATTATAAACTAAGCTATTGTGTTTATGGTGGCACTGAGCTGACCACTTGTTAGCATTCAGAATGGTTGAGCCTGATTTACAAAAAGGTAATACAATTCCCAAAGTTTAGGCATAAACCTACGCAAATCACATATTTATAGTCGTTTACCTGATCCATTAATGCTCGGGTGAACTGTTGCATTGCCTGAACCTTTCGAAATGTATACAAGTAAATGTATGGTATGCAAATATATGTTGTGTGTATACTTGGTGTTCCTAAACCTAAGTACACATATTTTTCTTATTGCAGATAATCCATATTACTAGGGCATCAACATACACTATTTCACGTCTGCAGGTCCTCCAAGCGGGCTACACAGACTGGGGGTGGAGGGACTGAGGTTCTGCAGCACTTTCATGAGGATTGTGCAGGCTGTGGCCAGAGAGACTGAGGCCATGCGTGGCTACACACAGGTCCTCAAAAGTTGTGAGAGCCAGTAACACTCTTCACAAGGAATTTCACCTCATATTAGGATAGTCAGACTCCTGGACTGCACTGAATACTCCAGATGTTTGGATTAACAAATCTGTCTCTAGATGTAACATATATGGTGTTAGGTCGGACTTCCTCTGGCCTGCTCTTTAATACCTTCAATATTAGTATTCAGTCGTTTGTCATGGGGAAAAAAGATACTACTCCTATGAGGGCTGAGCCAACTCCTCCTTCTAATTCATTTGAACTCTACTTTAATGAGTGTGCATTTCTCAAGATTAATATGTTTTTGTGTAAGGTCTCAATGGACACGGATTGCAATTGTACTGTTATAGTATCACAACTTTTATATATCACACAGATGTCATTTCCTGCAATTAATTGCACATGTTAATTTATTTACATGCAAGTAATGTGCTTCTAGGAACAATAATGAAAAACGAATCTTCAATCCAGCTCTTTTCGCACTACACAAATCTGTTTTTTTCATTTGTTTTATTTTTATTATTGATTTTTATCATTTTATCATCGTAAAAATGTATCTTGCCATATATTTCCTTGGTAATAAATCAGAATTGCTGTAATTCTCCTTAGTGAATCGAAAATGCAATCTTATAATAACTTAGTCATCTCCCGGTGAGGATGGCCGCAATAATCAAATAGTGCTGGAAGATGAGAGCCACTCCATCCAATTAATTGGCTGCCAGGTACTGTTCCGAAAAGGAAAGCAATCATACCAGCAAAAATGCCTGGCTAACAGTGCTCCACTAAGCCTTAGTTTTCCTTTATCTTTCTGAGGCCTGGGAGCGAAACATCAGCTTTACTGCGTTAAAAAAAATAACCACCAAAGCACCCAAGCTAAACTCTTGGTCACTTGACAAAGTGGACATGGCCCTAAAAAAGCTCTGTCGGTCTTACAATATTATAGCAATTGGGGTCCTTAACCATACCTTACTTTCGACATCTCTCAAACTATCCAACATTTCTATCTAATAATCCGAATGGGACCCTTCTCCTCAATAGACCAGGTTCTGCCCTGGAATTAAAGATGGTTGAACTTTCTTTGCCATTTATGTGGTCAATTCAACAAATTATTTGAAAAAATATCCTTCTTTTATTCCTTTATATAGTTATTCTTCATCAAACTTCCTTTGTTTTAAAAACTTAATACAAAATTCGCAACTGGACTTCTTCAGGGCTGTTTGTGTTTTTTGCAGTTCACAACAGTAGTACACAACGTCAACTCATAGCACATCTGGTTGCATTGCTACAAGTGAAATTCTTGGTCAAATTTGATAGCACGTCACTGTTGTTATTTGTGAATATTTGTGAATGGGCGGGTATTAGTCACCCAACGGTCTTATAAAAGAGAGCACCACTCTCGTAAATTATGTGTGCTGTTACTTCTAAGGGGTATAGTTGCCCCAAATTTGTGGACTTACAGATAAGCTTGTGGTACAAAGTCCGGGTCTGAAGGATAGCGTCAGACAAATTTGGAGCGACTATACGAAAACACAAACAGCCTTGAAGAAGTCCCGTTGGGAAGAAATGTGCTGTGTCGGCTATGAATTAATTAGGATATTGTGCTGTATTTCCTGTTATTATATTTTGATTTATGTGTGTGTTGAGCCATCCTGTACCTTGTGTTTTTGGGTTTCCAAAATTGTGGGAACTAAGAAGGTCAAGTTCCCAGCTCTTTGCACAACCATTCGTGCCCAAACTGTTAAATATAAAACTTACTGGTGCAGCCTCAGAGTGCCCTTACTTTCTGTCTTGTGTTTTAAACGATCAATTAGTAACCTTGAGACCCTCACAGGCAATCACCGTTGAGGGTCTCAAGGTGCTGAGTGTGGGGGTGTATGGGTCTGCAGATCAGTCGAAGAGCCAGGTCTTGAGGTCCTTCTTGAATTGCGGCAGCGATGGTGATTGCCTGATGTGCGGAGGCAGGGAGTTCCATTTCTTCGGATTGAGGTATGAGGAGGTTCTTCCCCCAGCCTTGGTCTTGAGGATCCGTGGGATGGTGGCCAGTTGGGTGGAGAGGAGATGTTTGGTGGGATTGTAGAAGGAGAGGTGGTGGTGGTCGAGGTATGCAGGTCCTGCATTGTGGAGGGCTTTGTAGGTGTGAATGAGGAGCTTGAAGGTGATTTTTTTGTTGACAGGTAGCCAGTGTAGGTCCCTCAGGTGGCCGGTGATGTGGTTGAAGCGTGGGATGTTCAGAATGAGTCAGCCAACACGTGTTTTGTCCCTTGAGTAGCCTGTGGCCTTAGGGTGTTCACAAGGCTCAAAATAACAAAATGTGTATTTAGCAGAATTGGTAATAAACCAAAACCCTAGTGTAAAGTGCCACACACTGTAAGTGAGCCCACAGCAAGCTGTGAAGAAATCATACTTGTGCTCCTAACGATTAACTGTACTCCTGTAAAAGTGCAATGTGCGTAAACAGGCTCATTCTAGTTCTTATAATATATAGATATTGCGTAACTTCTATGATTTTGTGAGCACTGGCATGCTTAACAAAATTTATATTTTTAATGGAATTACCTCACAACATGTCGGTCCTTTTGCTCGTATTTCCGATTGCTGCAGCGTTGGCTGTCCAACTGCTGTATTACGAGTGCGGTACAAAAGGGGGTGGTGAAAAAGGGAGTGCAGCAGTCAGATCGCAACTAGCCTGATCCATGACCACCGCAATTGCCAGGATTCTGGATCCCACTGCATCTCGTAAAGCATCAATGAACGGAGACCGTGCTGATGTCGGCACCACCGTGTATATTACCAGTTGCCTTTCTGACAGCTTTTTATGGTAGGGATCCCACCATGAAAAGGCTGGTGGAAAGGCAAGGAGGGGGCCATAAACATTGTCCTGCCATTTGGGCCCATTGGGCATTGTGGCTGGGGGCACATGGTATGCCCCCAACGGTCATGCTTGCACTGTGTGTCATGCATGACATGGTGCATGGGAATAGTGTGCACATAACAGTGCTGGCACTGCTGAGCAATGTTATTGGCTTCCGGGTCACTCTGTGAACCGAAGCATGCCCCCACCACAAGACTGCCGCCGGCACACCGTTGACCAGGTGGTCAAATTATAATACCGTGGCCAGAAGAACGCCAGCGCTGTGATTTCCTGGAGGCCGTGGTGGTCGGGTAATTAGACCGCCAAACTCGTAATCAAGCCCTAAAAACGAGATGCATTTTCTTCCTGATATTCTAATTATTCATTTCAGAAATTGGTAGTGGGTGCTAGGCTAGCATTATATAATGGTTTGTCTACTGATCCTTGTTTTAGGAAGCGGCCTTAGGAAAGGCATTCACATATTGGGAGCTAATCTCAATAGGTTTTCTGGATTGCACCTGTTAGAAATGGGGCAATTTATCTTAAAACAACTATATTTCAAAGTGTATTGAAGACAAGGGAATGGTTATCCCTAATATAACTTTTCAGGACCTTAGACTGAGTATGTCACCCAACAGGTTTGTAATGAATATATGAAAAGGATATTATTTCTGATAAAAAAAATGAATCTTACAGGTTTCGGAAAAATGCCCTTTTCAAAACTCGTCTCTGCGGTCTTTGTTCCATATCTCATACACAGTAGGAGTTCGACATCAGCGCCATTTTGTTAGGATGTGAGGCGCAGTCTTTTGTTGATCATTAATAATATCTAAATACACCCGATGGCGGGCATCATCTTTGAATGGTGGGATTATTGCTCAATACCTATTCTGTTTTCCTTAAATGTGTTGCATTATCACTATATATACGAATGGTCCTAAACAGAAGGCATATTTACAGAACCAACACTGCTAGGCCAGGCTTTTTGATTGTGACTATAAGTGCGAAAAAGTTGATAACCCAAGGGAACTATCCAGTGAGTAGTTGTAAGTTAATTCTGCTAGGGAAACCCATTTTACCCATTGTTCCTGGTGGTCACTCAAAGAAAAATATAGATAGTGTCCTAGTGTAGCAGTAGAAGTAGTAAAATATGTTTTTAATAAGATAGTCCATCAAACCATTCCATACATAGATACAAACAGAGGCCTATTACCCCGACTGCGGGGATTCTGCCCTGACTGCGAAGATACTGTCCCGAGTGCAATGAACCCACCCTGACTGTAGAGGCTCCACAGATGTGAAGTTACTTCTCATAACTTACTTTCTTGAATACCAAAACATTGTAAACTTAATCTATTGTCTAGGTTTGCCTTTATAAATCTTGCCATGTATATCTTTCAGATTCAGGTAGCTCCACAATAAAATCCCTCTTTTAGTGGGATGGTTCATTCTGCAACCAAGTGACACAAGTACCAATAGTGTCCTGTATAGTTATTTTCATGATGTGCCACCAAAATATCTTGCCTCTAGGCCCATAGGAATGAATAGGGAGGTATTCCTTATTTGCGACTTTCAAAATTAAGGAATATGAAGGAATCGCAAAATTATTTGCAAATCCTACATACATAGAATTTTGCGATTCTCAAATAGCGATTCTCTAAAAATCGCTATTTGAGAATCGTAAAACCTTCGTTTCATGCATATGGCCCATAGTGCCTAGCATTTGGCATGTTTCATGGACTTGTGAAAACTGCAAATCTTTTATTCAGGGCAAATTGTCCCACGAAAATCAGAACCTTTCAAGTGATGCACCACTGGAAAAAGGTTTCTTTTACAGTTAGTAATTATCAATCATATATTGTATAATTCTTTTCTGCTGTGGATAGTGATTTAAGATAATAGGCAACCAGATGGATGTCAGCAGACTTTGGATCTTCTTTTGAGAGAATGTCTCCAATTGCAAAGGCTAATGCAAATATTTACAGAAAGAATGGTCCCATATTGTCTACAGTATCAGAGTCAGATCAAGACCTCTTCTAATTTCTTGAAATCCTGATTTTGTTCACGGTCCCTCAAAAGGGGCTCTCTCTTCATGGTCGATCAGTAATAGATTTTACTACTTGAGAAAAGTTAATGAACTGTCTCTAAAATGTAGCAAACCCAGAAAGTTTTTAACCTGCTTCACAGTAGTGGGTACTGGCTGATCCATTTTGCTGGAGTTAATCTGAATGCCTTTGTCTGAAATGATGAATCCAACAAAAACCGCTGGTTGAATTTATTTATGAAAATACTTTTTTCAGCCTTTGAATGTAATCCATGTCTTTGTAAATAAGACAGCCCTTCTCTCATATGTTCTCGATGTTGTCTTAGAGTCAACATCAGGAACACAGCTGTAGATTGATAACGTTCTTAGGAATTACCAAAAAACAGATAAGTAGATCACTATGTAAGTGTCTATTAAATCTCTGAATACATCATTGATGAAGTGCTGAAAAGCTGTGGCAGCTTTATATCATTCAAACTGCATTACCAAGTATTCATAGTGACCATACTTGGTATTAAAAGCAAAATTCTATTCATTGTCTTTCATAGTTCTGACAAGATTATAGGTTCCTCTTAGGTCTAGCTTTTAAAATACCTGATAATCTTTGACTTGACTTAGGAAGACAGAAATTAGAGTGTTGTGGGGTTCAACAGAGACCCTGCATAAAAGCGTCCATCTTGACTTACATGTTTAAAATTGAAATTTTTTAGACTGTGACTTTTTGCATGCTTTGCGCAAACATGATAACATAGTCAGAAAGTTTTCTGTTTGCAAGCACATTCCTCCATAAGCATTTTATGATGACACTTGTTCAAGGCTACAAGAACACTGCGCATGCTGCCCTTGCGTTTTGCTGTCTGTTTGGAGACAGCTCTGAATTGGAAAGAGAAACAAACATTTGAATTGCACGTCTGACACAGTGCGAATGGGACCAGGCTTTTATTATATAAACTGTCTCTGAGCCAAGCTCCTTAGAGGAGCACTTCGATGGATAATCGTGGAACATTTACACGTGACTGCGATCCAGCCGTGCTTACTCCAATCTCTATCCTGAAAAGTATGGTGGCCTGTTCTACGCCACACTGGCTTCCTGATACATCACACACAGGTAATGGGGAGTTACGTTGCTCCAAACGGTCTGGCAGAACACATTCTACCTATGCTCTCTATAGTATAGGTAGTGTTAGGTTAGAGTATCATTATGATATATATTTATATATTCACTGCAAAGTTTTAATGGTTCAATAATTAATCTTTTTCACCATTCTTGTAATGCTGATAACAGTGCTGTGTTTCTTTCTACTAATAATTGCAGCTCATGTTTTTTAGCCAAGAATACAATGGTTCAATAAATATTTGAAATGCCATTTTGTGTATTTCTTGTGTCTCTCCATTCCTAAATAATAATGAAAGGGTAGGTCTGTTTCCACGATTTCAATGGAGGGAATTTGAGAGGTCCTATTGTGAGGTTGTCGACACCATCAGGTACCCTGAAAGGTTAGGGTTCCAGATGGTGCACTGTTAGCTAATCAGGAATTGGGCCAACATACTCTGATTATATGAGTGGACTCAGTCCCCATATTTTGACATTGTTTGCTGTCCAGCAGCAAGGTCCTACTTAATTAGTAGGAACCATAGGTAAATAGGTAAAGGATGTCTAGTTCTGATGGTGATTTAACTGAGGTTGCAATAGTCTATACAGGGATTACAATCTCGTCCACTTTAGGAATGAAGATGGAGGCTCCTGCTGGTGGTGCTGATTGCCAAATTCATACATTGACTAGATTTTTATCAAGATAAGCTTTTAGAACAGAAATGTCTTTGTCAGAGGATAAATATGGCCAGGCTTGTGGTTGAAGATCTATAGCACAATCGTATGGGGAGGAAGTTTACTTGCTGACCTTTTACTGAAAACATCCGCAAATGTATTATATATAAAAGCGATGACTCTTTCCTCCTTAAGCAGTTAGTGTCTGTTTGGTCTGATCTGAGTGTCGAAGCCAACAGTTTTTTTTAAATAAAATTCATAATTCATTACATCATAGCCTTTTTGCCAGTCTATGAAAGGATGAACCAGAATGTTCTAAAGACTATTGGAAAGATAGGCCAAACAACTGTTGCCAAACTGATAAAGTCTACATGGCCTGCCGTTCTCAAAGATCATTACCATAGGTTGGGCTTACCTTTGAACCTCCCCTTACGAAAAAGGCTGACCCACAATTCCCCAAATTAAGCCTGAGATGGATTTAGCCACAAGAAGAAGTTTGTCCTCTTTGCAAAAGTCATGGTCAAAAAATCCTCCGGAAATGCCACAATCAAAAATAGCTTTGACTTTAATCGGTCCCTGTGGCGTATTAATCATTATCTGAGCATTGAAATGAGCTCTATCTGTGGCAATCAGTGAACACAGTGGGGGGCTTAACTGGGGTTTGCCAGACAAAGGTGAGCAACACATTTTTCATGAAGAGATGGGTAGCAATGAACAAAATGTTTGTCTTTCTGCATTATAAACACTGTTCACCCTTCCCTCTTCTTGTTCTTTCTTCCTGTGACAACAGTTCCCTTATGGAGGCAATCTGCATATGTTCTTCACTCGGGGACAGATTATTAAAGGTCAAGCAGAATTAGTGCTGCACCAGAAAACCTTTGCACTGCACTACTTGTGTGAAAGTAAATAGCGCTGCATCATATTTACAACACAAGGCATCGCGATCTAGCGCATGCGCAAAAATAGTCGCAGCGCAAACTGTATGTGCGTCATGCATGTCCTTAACAAAAAACCCAAAACACAGCGAAAGAGTGCAATGTATTTTGTGGAAGTCCAAACACAAGAAATGGCACAGAACCTTGCCCCACAACCCATTCCTGTAATGTAGCAGTCAGAAGAGGATCCAGCTACCAGTATCTCCATTTGGATGAGTGATATTCTCTGCTTGTAGAGTCTTTCCTTCCTCTGTGGACTATCAACTATCCGCTGATGGTGAAGGACAATAGCAATCTCCATTGTTGACACAGCCATTAGATATTTGTTGTGTTTCTGCTGGTAGATCTCCCAGTAAATGGCTCCAACTCTTTTTGCGCCTGTTTTGAAACAGAGCTATTGTTTCCATGTTATCTTTTTTGCACTGCTTCTTGTCACTTTGCGTGACTCTTGTAAATACCTGTGCCCACAGGGTTTTGGAGCTTTTTGCCTGGGTAATGCCCTGACACATCCACTCTGCATACATTAAATTAAATTGACTTTGGTGCAGAGAGCTGCAAAACTATTTGCGCGTCACGCTAACTTTAAAATATGGCGCAAATACTTGCACCTATCGGAAAATGTGTACGAGGTTTTGCGCCGCTTTGCGTAATGCGAGTGCCAGCGCAAACTCTTTGAAAATCTGCCTCATTTCTTTCTTGTGGCACTTCAAGCATTAGCGATTAACACACTTGCCTTCCCCATCTCTGATCTTTCTGTAGCTATCTCTCTTGGGCTTCTATTTGAAGACTGGGTTACTCAATCAATCAGTACACTTGTAAAGCGCGCTACTTACTCGTTACTAAGGGCATCACATGTATCAGGTGCGTTCATGATCAACGGCAAAGCACCTTTTATCTCCTCATGTAGCCATTTTTAGAAGGTGGCTGCTCTGGAGTTATCATTCCACTATTTCTCAGCACAAATTAGGTTACCAATTCTCAAATCCTTTTATGAAGCATAAGTTACTCCATGGAAGCGAACTGTTCTGTGTGTCTCCTGCTGAAAACCTTTCTGTGAAACTGCTGCAAATGTGTTATCTTTTGGCTCGAGTTATTAATTAAGGGAGTGGACCAAGCTAACATTTCTCTGGTGAAATTAGCAAATGCTTGTAGTCTAGCAATGCAGTGCAATCTACATTGCGCTAAAAAATCTAATATCACTGGTGTTTTCTGTCGAATTTTACTGGCAAAGCGAAATTAGTTCCAGATAAGGCAGGTTAATTAAGACATTAGAGTGTACTGATGGTATGAAGTACCACCTGGGCTCGAATTAGAACTCAAGCTAAATGTGATATTTCCTTGTTGAGTCCATGTTTGTTGATCTTATTTAACAACAAAAAACACGTCCTTGATTAGTAATATGTAAATCCTCCTGAACCTTAGAACTGGCTTGTGCAAGTGTTTGAATCAGGTTAGTATCAGAATCTATCTTTTGAGCCTCGCAAACTGTGATGCTTGAGACAAAAAAGGACAAGTTTGGGGTATTCCGATACTGAGCCAATTCTCCGCTCTTACAGTGACATGGTTATGGGTGACAGGGGTTCAGAACATACATCCTTCTTTGGGGATAGTGGGTGCATGGTTTAGAAGGCAGCGGAGGCGTCTTCGGTGGTTCAAGTCCAGGTTTGTATCTATTGATATTTCTTCAGGCACACATTTACTTGCACACGTCATCCCAGAACCGCCTAGATAAAGGACATAGGACCAGATGTAGGAGCCAAAATACCGGTCGGTAACGGACGATTTCGGCCGTTACCGAACGGTATTTAAGAATTGGCATGTAGGGGCCCTATTTTACCGATTCAGTAAATTTACCGAATCGGTAAAATACCGAATCGGTATTTTTACTGATTCGGTAACTGCAAGATGTAGGTGGGACTCTTCTGAGTCCCACAGGCCTTACAGATTCGGTATTTTATCACCCAATCCAATTGGGTGGTAAAATACCGAATCCAGGTGTGCATGCACATGTGTGCATGCACACCTATGCCATGTGACAGACAGACATGCCCTTAGGGCATGTCTGTGTGCCACATGGCACACATGCTTGTCTTCAGGGTGCTAGAGGGTGTCAAAGTGACACCCCCTGCACCATTGCAAAAATCGGTATTTACCGAATCGGTAAATACCGATTCGGTATTGCCCATTGATTCCTATGGGCTTCAAGGCCCATAGGAATTAATGGGCAATACCGAATCGGTATTTACCGATTCGGTAAATAACGATTTTTACAGATTCGGTAATTCAATTACCGAATCTTCCTAAATCTCCCTCCTTCATATTTACCGATTCATAAATACCGAATCGGTAAAATTCGGTATTTATGAATCGGTAAATACGCTTTTCCTACATCTGGCCCATAGTTAATAAAAGGCAGAACCACCTCCAGCGTCTACCCAACTCCAGTCTGGGACTGCACAGGTTCTCTGTAAAGAAATGTGGGCCAAGAGTATTGATTAACCTCTTATAATCAGAAGAAGTTGTGGACTGGGAGAAAGACAAGTTGAGGAGCAGCAGTTCTGCAGCCAGGGGATTGTTACGAAAGCACTCACCAGAGGGACATGCCAGTCACAAAGGCTCAGAGCTTAATTGGTACAGTTGCACTCACATTGCAGGACTGAGTCAACACAGGTAGTCAACTGCAGAGGATAGGAGAAACAAGGGACAAAAGTGGGAAAAACAAAGGTCTTGACAAGGAACACAATGTGGGCAAGAACTATGAGTCTGACATCCATACAGCAAATTGGTTGTAAGGCAACTGACTGCTGTTTCTGATCATTCTTATACTCCTCTGGAATCACCCATCTTCTCTTGCGGATTCCCTCAGATTGGTCTCTTATTGATCTTGACCCGGAAAGTCCAAGTACAATATTCCTATTTATCCATAGAATTTGTTTAGGCTAGAAGTGGTAAACCATTGGGTTAATACATTTTGTGCACTGCATGAAATGTATACATGTATGCGTGGATTCACCAAAATGTCAGGAGTAGTGACCTCATCCTAGAAAGTAATATCACATGACCCTAAACCTTATGAAATCACAATAATGGAGTTTGATTATAACTGCATAATTAATAGAACAACACAGTACAGACAAATGTCTATTTGAGATACCATCTACATTAGGTTGCCGTGAGGTACTGGGTTTTTAAGAACCGGCACAGAACCGGTAACCCAGCGGTGTCAGGGAATCAACACCCAGAGACCTCAGGTTCTTCCTGATTCAGACCTACAGAAACTCAGAGTCTTCTAGGTGAAGTCAAAGATTAGTTTATTGGCCGCAACCAAGGTAACAGGGTCCTAGAAGTACAATACGGGTATATTCTCAGGAGACTGCACACTTTCACGAAGTCAGGCTTCTCTCTTTATACATAATATTCGGCCTTGGGCAAACATTCTTCGAATTCGTGGTATGTCGTTTATAGTTACTGGTTACAAAAGAAAAGCAGAGTCATGATGACATGTACATATTTCACGTCGTGCTGCCCATAACAAATCATCCGGCAAGGCCCAACATTTCATCAGATATCGCTGGACCCCCAATAAAAACGGTCACCTCCCCATCATAAAGTAAGTGAAGCAAAGGAGTGGAGGAAAGATGTGAGCGAGATATGGCAGGTGTGCGCGCTGAAATGGTTTTATGGCTGGTTGAGCCTAGATGCTATCTTGCTCGGCCACTGGGAGGGAACTGACCTAACGAGTTCGGCCTGGGGCAATGGTTCTAACTTGTACTGAGGTCAGGGAGAAGTCGATTAAGGAGTATGTGTCCTTGTGGAATCAAATTCAACTGGATTAAGGCCTATGTAGAGGGCAACATATAAATGGGAGCTAAGGGTTCAGAATGTAAATGACGATTTCGAGGTGAAATCGTCACTCGAACACACCGAAAATTCAGGTACGTGATGTACTCGTCATTCTCGGTCTTTTGATACCAAATTCGTCATATTTCGACAAAGTTTTATTTCTCGAGTCCAGGACTATTATACGAATCCAGATTTTCAGAACCTCAAACCCTCCTTTTGCCCTTACATAGGCAATTAATCTATCCTCATGTTAGTCTGAGTCCAGATCTATATTCCTAAAGTCATTGAGATGTTGCTGTAACATCATTCTAGTACTTAGTTCATCTCTCGACACAGGCTTCCTTACACATGATGTAACACAGAGGCCACATATTGCAGGAGCACACTGTATGCATAGACAGAACAGGAAAAGAATGGCTAAGACCATCCCAACGACCATCAGAATTTTCCATCCCCAGGCAGATATCAGTTCCCAGAACCATCCCATTAATGACCAATCTCCCTTATCCACATGGATAGATTCAGAAATCTTATGTAATTTGGAGATGGCCCTGTACACGGTTGGAGCATTATCTGGGATGAAAATGCAACAACTAGACTGGATCAATTTGCATGCTCCACCTCGGTCCGCAAGTATTACATCCAAAGCGACCCGGTTCTGAAGGGTCATAAGTCGATCCGACTGGAGCTCAGCAGTCAGGTTACTAAGGGCACCAGCAGTTTCAGTCACGGTGGATTCAACTACCCTTGTCAATCGCCTTATGTTCCTGCTGTTAGCCATGGCTCCCCAGAACGGCAGAAAACCCATTGCAAAGTCACCAAATTCTTGACCTGCAGTGTCTTCTTTACTCAAAACACCTCTAACTACCCTTGTCCGATGGTAATCCGCCGCTGCTGTGTAGGTGGGAGGTAACAGGAATGAAACATAACATGAGCCCGAGAAGTCAGGGGGCAACCATGTATAGGCCCTATCATGGCAGATGAAATAAGTACCCTTAGCGGCTAAAAACGCAGGGGAAGTCTGAGATCCAAAAACATACGTTTCTGTACAGATACTCTTCCCTAGCTGAGCTCTGGGATTCTTGCCAATACCTTGCAGACACAGGTGACCTTGATGGGGTACGATCCAGATAGGGGACGACCTTTTGGCTTGCTGTTTCTCACTTAATGTAGTGCCATATCCGGTCACGTTCCAACCTACATATGCAAGTATCTCATCATCCGGGGTATCTTCGTAAGAAGTTACTTCCTTGATCATGTCAACTATACCTTTGACTAGGGCGCTAGTCTTGAGGTTGTCTTTTACAGAACGTAGGGGTTGGATTTCTCGTGCATATATGAACATTGTCCTATATGCCCATACTGAACCATTGTGACTAAATGGCAGGACCAGATAGGGGATACCTTTATCCGTGGTGTGGGGCATGAGACCACACACCCAACAGTTAGTTGTGTTCATTACAAGTTGGTGTTGGTGTAATAACTGAACGAAGGAGTTATTAATGAACTCTAATCTCCTATTTGATTCGTGGTCAGGCAGGGGGTGGAAAGAATGAGAGGAAACAGTAGGAGGTCAGTTTCCTTCCCTCCTTCGATAAGAGATGACCTAAGTAGGTCACTTCTTGTCGGCAATATTGAAGCTTGGAAAGTGACACCTTGTGATGCAGATCACATAGATGACGCAATAATGACAACGTGGCCGTTTTACAAATTTTCTCAGTATCCGCAGCGATGAGCAAATCGTCCACGTACTGTACAAGAGTGACACCTTTAGGCAAAACAATTGTGTCAAGCTGGGCTTTCAGAGCTTGACTGTATATTGAGGGGCTTTCACAGTAGCCTTGAGGAGCGCGTTTAAAGCGGAAGCTGCGACCTCCTAAACTGAAGGAAAAAATATCCCTGCTTTCCTCAGCAATCGGGATACTGAAGAAAGCATTCTTCAGGTCAATCACCGAAAACCAGGAGGCAGAGGCTGGAATCATAGCCAATAATGTGGTAATGTCGGGGACAACTGGGAATTGTGGCACAACTATTTTATTCACCTCTCTAAGGTCAATCACGAATCTGTACACAGGTGGCTGAGAAGGGTCAGTTTGTTTTAAAACAGGCAGAACAGGACTATTGCAAACATTTCCTCGTGTTTCTTCAATCACATCCTTTTCAATCAATTCGTAAACAATTGCTAGCAAAGCTTTTTCGCCCTCATTAGATATTCTGTATTGGGGAATTCGTGGCATTTTGACATTTGACTTCAATGTTACAACATATGGTGGAATTTCTAAAAGACCTACATCATTCGGACCAGTAGCCCAAAGAATATCTGGGAGAATCGATAATTCTGCTGGAAGTGCATCTCTCGACAAATAAATGGGAGAAACCACTTTCTTACCTAAAGTAAGTTGTACTCCTGAAGGAGAACAGTACAAAGTCGCATATAATCTTTTTAGCAAATCTAATCCTAGCAAATTTTCACCACAATCTGTTGTCAGAATAAGGGGTGCTTCGAATTCACAAGGACCAACAGAAAGAGATAAAGGGTCAGAAATCGGATTTCTAACTGGGGCGCCAGAAAAACCTACAGAAACGTTCATTTCGCCAGACAAAGGTGCGCCAGGGAGTTTGGAGTGCATAATAGAACTCTTTGTAGCACCAGTATCCAACAGAAAAGGTTCTGACACACCTGATGTAATCACCTCAACGTAAGGTCCACTCTGATCTACTGGAACTGAAACAACTCCCTCTCTTTGTCTATGGCTGTCCCAGCAATCCTCATTCTCCCACTGCTCATTTTCTGTGTAATACTCATCAACGTAGTATTGAGTTGTCCTGTCAGATACGTTATTTTGCTGATCAAACCTGTTCATAGAGTTTTGTGGTGGAAGGGGACGTGTGTCCTGTGGGGCGTTTCCATGCCCTCTACCTCTAGGTGCTTGCTGACTGCCACGACCTCTTACACCAGAAACTCCATTTGCACGTTGTGATAGGGCAGGACAATTATACTTGTAATGACCTTCTTGTTTGCAATATAAACACTGGTTAGGACCTACACGGGGTTGAGTGTAATCAAATCTTTGCAAGTTTCTCTGATACTGTTGAGGCTGCTGAAAAGTATTCTGGTAGTGGTTCTGGCCATTATTATGTTGATTACTACCACCACGTGGCGGATATGCTTGCTGTAGCAAAACCTTCGTTTTGAGTTCTCTAGTTTTCTTTTCTACTTTATCTTTCTCATCTTTGTCTCTATTCTCGTAGTACTGTGCAGTAGCTAATATCTGGGCTGAAGATGAGACTGCCCACGAACTTTCTGAATCTTTTAATTTTCTACACAATTCTGCAAGCAGATTGTGCACGAATTTATCGACAAGCAATCTCTGACCACCTTCTGTGGTCATATCTTGACCGCTGTGGTCAATGAATGTTTCTTCAAATCTGGTGAAGAAATCTGAAACAGTTTCTTCTTTCTTTTGCTTGCATGCAGACAACTTATCCCAATTTACGCGTATTGCAGGCATTATCGTTTTCATGTAATCTACTATTCTACTAGGTAGTTCTGCTATCAAAGGTTCGGACTTGGCACCACCAACTTGGCGGGCATCTGCAGCAGTAATATTAGCCCACGTGTCACCAAATTCCTGGTCATGATCTACATGACGAATTTTACCCCATAAAGGCTGTGGAACAACATTCCCAAATAGCATATCGATATCGGCTAAATTAATTATACATGACCCAGCAGTTTGTGACAATTCTTTATAGTACCCTGCGGGATTTTTACGTGGATCTGGTAATGTTTGTTTGAGTGCTAAAACTTCAGCTCGCTTCCATGGGACATGTACCCATACTCGTTGGAAATGTGGCAGAATAGGTGGGTTAGCGGTTGTGTCACCCTCCCTCCATTGTGGGGGAACTTCTCTCATAGGGTATTGGCGTGCCTTTTTCCTACTAGATGCACTAGATTCCGATGGTGACCCAGAACTGTTTCCCTTACTTCGATATGATAACAACATTTCAACTGCTTTTTCCACATCGGGACCTACAATCATACCCTCTCCAAACTTAAATCGTACACGACACATCTCTTGTGGGATGCATTCCTGATCATTGTCTTCTAAATCCTCGCAAAGGAAAACACACATCTGTTCGAAAACGTATCTCTGGGTTGCTGCTTCCCATTGATGGAAGACTTCTATAACAGACTGTAAATCATATCTTGCAGTGTCCATGATCCATTTCCGAGCTAAACTATTCAGTGAATCTCTCTCTTGATAATCAGGCAGTTGACTTCGCAACTGTCTTCTTCCTATGTTAGGGGTCGTAGTAGGCGACCCGAAAAGTGGTAAAAGAAAATTAGTAACAGTGCTGGCCATTTTCTGCCGAATAGAAGGAGAAACTGAAGGAAAAATAGGTGGAAGAACGGGGTGTGATAAGGCGGGGGTAGAGATAGCAGAAGAGGTATCAAAGGGAATAGAGGGGGCACTAGGCAAAATTGTAGAGGGAGCATTAGGAGACGTAGAAAGTATAGTAGGAGAAAACACAGGTGAAACAGAAGTAGTCGGTGGGCCTGGAGGCTGCACCGAAGAAGTAGGAGCCAGCTGAAGAGCAGCTGGTGAGTGCTGTTGAGGAACAGGAGGCGTAGTTTGCGCAACTAAAGGTTGCGGGGGTGCTGTGGCATTCTGCGCATAGGGGGGCGGTGAAGTTAATAATTGCAACATTAATGGGTCTTTTTCACGCTCTTTTGCTGCCTCTTGCTGAAGAGACGGCAAAACTGGATAACACTTATCTATTGCCATTTTACGTTGCCTGTGCAACTGCTCATTTATCTGCTCTTCCTCATTATCTTTAAACTGCACTGCAGCTTGCATTACTGAAAGTCCCCCTTCTCTCTTATTTTTCTTAGCTAATTTAATTTCTTTTTGTTTGGCTTCTTTACGCCATAAGCGAAAAGAGTCAAACATCGCCGGCCGGGCTTTCTTTTTAAAGAGTTTTACTTCAAGGTTGTCTAAGATTTCAGAATCAAAGCTACCATATTGGGGCCATTTCAGAACACCATCTTTTCTAGTGTATTTAATCCATACTTCGTTGTAAGTGATGGGGCCTACCCCATGTTTTACATATAGCTCGTAAGTCGGAGTTCCAACTGGAGGAACCGGACATGAGTCCTCCAATCGGGAGTCCCTATTATTACCAAGACAAAACAAATTCCCAAGTCTAAGACTAGGCATCCTCGCTCTCTAGTCTAGTTCCAAAACTTCAAAGGATTATCGATTACGATATTTCTCGTGAATACACGAGTCCTTCGGTTATGGTGCTTGCAAGTACCAATACAAAACCTTTTGTATCCCAAAGATACCACAAAGTAAGTCCAACTAAGGACTGGGAGACGCTCCACTTATACTTAACTGAAAATATCGATGGCGTCACCAGAAGACTCGTCTCAGTGTTTCGCTCTACCAAAAACTTCAAGGGTCCAACATCAGGGCGACAGCCAGGGCAGCAGTCCTTGTAGCCGTCGGGAAGCGGGGAACCTCGCAGCAAAGACCTTCGGACCACGTCGACATGCAGGGGTCGATGAGGTGGTTGGCCCTCCTCCGGAATTTTCACACGAAGCTCCTCACGATCTTCAGGCTGACTGGTACCACTGGAATCGCCCCAAACGCTGGGCGCCAACTGAGGTACTGGGTTTTTAAGAACCGGCACAGAACCGGTAACCCAGCGGTGTCAGGGAATCAACACCCAGAGACCTCGGGTTCTTCCTGATTCAGACCTACAGAAACTCAGAGTCTTCTAGGTGAAGTCAAAGATTAGTTTATTGGCTGCAACCAAGGTAACAGGCTCCTAGAAGTACAATACGGGTATATTCTCAGGAGACTGCACACTTTCACGAAGTCAGGCTTCTCTCTTTATACATAATATTCGGCCTTGGGCAAACATTCTTCGAATTCGTGGTATGTCGTTTATAGTTACTGGTTACAAAAGAAAAGCAGAGTCATGATAACATGTACATATTTCACGTCGTGATGCCCATAACAAATCATCCGGCAAGGCCCAACATTTCATCAGATATCGCTGGACCCCCAATAAAAACGGTCACCTCCCCATCATAAAGTAAGTGAAGCAAAGGAGTGGAGGAAAGATGTGAGCGAGATATGGCAGGTGTGCGCGCTGAAATGGTTTTATGGCTGGTTGAGCCTAGATGCTATCTTGCTCGGCCACTGGGAGGGAACTGACCTAACAAGTTCGGCCTGGGGCAATGGTTCTAACTTGTACTGAGGTCAGGGAGAAGTCGATTAAGGAGTATGTCTCCTTGTGGAATCAAATTCAACTGGATTAAGGCCTATGTAGAGGGCAACATATAAATGGGAGCTAAGGGTTCAGAATGTAAATGACGATTTCGAGGTGAAATCGCCACTCGAACACACCGAAAATTCAGGTACATGATGTACTCGTCATTCTCGGTCTTTTGATACCAAATTCGTCATATTTCGACGAAGTTTTATTTCTCGAGTCCAGGACTATTATACGAATCCAGATTTTCAGAACCTCAGCCGCCCTGATGTGCCAGGGAAACATTACTCCTTTCCTTTTTTATTCCACGAAAGATTACATTTCCATCTAAAGTGGATATAGTGCCACAAAACACAGAAATGCACTTTTGAACATAAAACATTGATACCAGAAACGGTAATAATGTAATGATTATCTCAAGGTTAACCTCAACAAGAAAGGTATTGATAAATCGTGGGCGAAAAAAACCCAATAATAGCTCTGTGCACACATGTTAAATGATAAACATAAACTATGCCATTGGCTTAAATTATTGTTCATTGGTAATTCACTTTGATTTATGTTAATTTGCAAGGCATTATGACTGTGTGACGCACAAAAGTGCAGGTTTTAATCATATACAAAATTATTTTCAGATCCACAATAATGAATCATGGTGGCAACTTGTTTAAACATGTTTATGTTTTAGTTATTTTTTTATTTAATCGAGAGAGTACATATTGAACTGCTGAATTTATTTGTTTTACTATATCCAACGGGTTATGTTGTCACCGTCCCAGTGGAAGCTGTATAAATTAAACCGTGCTTGTAAATACACTGTTTACCTTCTGTTTTTGCAGTGGTATCTTTAGATGTGTGAATCTACTGGGGTATAATGCTTGCCCTGAATTGTAACAAGCAAAGTAAGTGAGCTGATCTCTTTCAGGGGAGTTCAGAGGGGATCCTCCAGAGACCGTTTGGAAAAAATGGGGTTACACACTGCATATAATTCTCACATACATTTGGTAAAAAACCCTAGTCTCTGAAAGGGCACGCATCAAGGGCCAGATGTAGGTAGGCTTTTACCGGTCGGTAACGGATGAAAATACCGATTTTCGGCCGTTACCGACCGGTATTGAGCGATCGGTATGTAGGTGATTGAAAATAGGCCGAATCGGTAAATTTACCGAATCAGTAAAATTACCGATCGGTAAAATACCGAATTGGAGAAATTACCGATCGGTAAACTTACCGATCGGTAAAGTATCCGATCGGTATTCTTACCGATCGGTAAACCTACCGATCGGTAAACTTACCGATCGGTAAAATACCGATTTGGAAATTAAGAATAGTTAAAATTGAAGTTTGAGATGTAGGGAGGCTCTGAAATACCAAATTTGCCCCAAAATCGGTATTTAAGAGTCGGTATTTATCATGGATTCAAATCAGGTGTTAACCAGGTGCAGCCTATAAAAATGGACCCAAAATGCAATTCTGTTTGCAAAATGGCGGCATTTTATGTCATTGCAAGATGGCTACGGCTACAGGAGGAAGGAGAGAGGGAATGGCTGAGACAGGAGCAGGTTTACAGGCAGAGGGTGACCCTGTTCATGCTCACAGAGGAAGAGATACTGCAAAGGTACAGGTTGGCTCCAGACACCATCTTGGAGCTCATCAGGGACCTAAAACCACTGTTGGAGCACCCCACCCCAAGGGCACATGCAATTCCACCACATGTACAGGTGCTGTGCAGCATCCACCTGCTGGCGTCAGGGAGCTACCAGAGTGTGGTTGCTGCGGTGGGAGGGGTGAGCCAGAGCAGCCTCTCAAGGTTTTTTCAAAATTTCCTTGACGCCATGTTGCATAGGATGGACCATTACATTTCTTCTCCATCCACACATGCTGAACTGGTTCAAACCAAATCGGACTTCTACCAGATGGCAAGATTTCTCCATATCATCGGATGCATTGATGGCACGCACATCCCCATTTGTCCCCCTGCTGCCACAGAATACATTTACCGCAATAGGAAGTCAAGCCACACCATCAACGTGCAGGTGATTTGCAATGCAAAGAACTTCATCACAGACCTTGTTGCAAAATTCCCGGGAGGTACCCACGACTCATATATATTTCAGAACAGTGGCATATATGCACGCCTGACTGCAGGGGAATTTGGTGAAGGCTACCTCCTAGGTAAGAGACAGTGTGCAACACCTATTACACCTATTGCAATAAGCAGTACATGTATGCATGTGAGTAAAATATTCCCTTTTCATTTTAGGAGACAGTGCATATGCCCTCCGCTCATTCATACTCACCCCCTACCTCAACCCCTCAACACCCAGCCAAAGGAGATACAACCGGGCACACAAGCGCACACGCAATGTTGTTGAGAGAACATTTGGTATCTGGAAAAGCAGGTTTAGATGCTTGCACAAGAGCGGAGGTGCAAGGCAGTATACCCCCATCGGATGTATGACGTTACCACGCGATCAAAATGATCGCAGTGCATCACAACGCAGCTTTTACAACGCAAGTCGTTACCACGACTTGCGCTGTAGGGTGCTGGACTGAGGAATAGTATGATTTACTATTCCAACTCCAGCCTATGTACAGTAGGGAAGGTGTTGGAATAGTAAATCACACTATTCCTTAGTCTAGAGCGCCCTCCAGTGCAAGTTGTGGTAACGACTTGCGTTGTAAAAGCTGCGTTGTGAATGTATTGCGGTGTTTTGACCTCGTAGTAAAGGTTGTTTCCCCCCCCATCACCTGCTGTAAGATCATTGCTGCCTGTGCTATGTTGCACAATCTGGCTGTTAAGAAGGGGACTGAGGTGGAGTTAACTGACTATGATGATCATGACGACGACATTGCTGTACCTGAAAGACAACCTGCTGGAGTGTCAACACCAAGTGATGACAGATTCAGACGTGATGACATAACACGCAACTATTTCTGAGTAAGTGAAGACACTGAGCTATAGTGAAAGCACAAGCTTCTGTTTAATTAGATTTTTTAAAGATATGTTAAAGAACAAAAGTGCAACAGTAAGCATTTGACAGCAATGCTCACAGTGAGCAAACACACTCAGACAGGTCTTGAATCCACCCACCATAGTTGTACATTGTCACTAGGCAGGTTTAAATGGCACAAATGTGCAAAAAAAACGTTATCAACTATGAATCAAATGTCCAATGGCAGTAGGCCATAGTTACAACAGTTCATTTTCTGCCACGCTTTGCACTGGCAGGTGTCTGTGGCTCAGCCTGTTCACTGGGCGTTTGGCCTGTAGCCTCACCCTGTTGCCTGCTGCTCCTCCTTGGCTCTACGCCATGGGGGCTAGCTGTGCTGCTCCTACTGGTGCTAGCTTCACTCTCCGGCACATCAAGAGCAGAACTTTGTGCACTTTGTGCATTTAATAGGGCCTCCAGCGCACCAGTCATTCCAGCTATGCCCCTTGTCAAGTGGTTGCTATTATTAGTCAGGACTTCCTGACTATTGATGCTACGCCTGCATAGCAGGGATGTGGCTGTTGCCAGGCGGTGTATGGATTTCTCTGCTCTCTCTGCGCGCTGCTTGTCCCTGCGCCTTGCAGTAATTTCAGAGTCAAGTTTAGTGCACAGTTGCTGTATGCCTGTTGCCATGCACTTGTTGACTTCCACCAGCTCTTTTATGCCCTTGCCAATTTCCTGCATGTTAATGTTCAGGTTTCTCATTTGTCTTTGACAGGCCATGATGCCCTTGCCCTGCATCCTCTGAATCCTGACCATGGATCCCTCCAGGCCTTGGAAGACACTGGACCCCTCCCCATGTGCACCTACACCCCTTCCTTGTACTGTGCGCCTTCTAGTGGTACGTGGTACAGGCTCTGTGCTGGGCTGCAGTGTGGCAGTGATGTCAGCTTGAGACAAGTTCTGTGAGTGTTCACCCACCATTTCCTCAGCACCTATCTCCATTTCCAGCAGTGGGGAAACGACATGCCTCCTGCTAGAGTGTGCAACAGGTGTTATTACTACAAGGGATGCAGGCATTTCTGGTGATGAGACCAATAGTGGTGACTGTGAAAGAATTGGGGAGCCCTGCATTTCTTCACTGATGTCTGTTTCTTGGGAGGCTGGCTGCCCACTCGGAACACCTGTGTCCTGGGATGCACTGGGCCCTGGCTCCTGACTGTCATCCCTCTGGGGTGCCGTGCCTTCTGCCTCCTCGGACTGCCTTCTGGATGTGTGACCTGTGGACATATGAGCACAAATCAGCTAGGTGCAAATGTGTCACAGCCACTACAATTAAACATATAACATTGGTTGGTTGTCTTGTCTTGTAAAGCGCATGGCTACCCCAGCAATGGGGCGTCCCAGCGCTGTAGACCACTGGGGAACCCGTCCTGGCTTTCCCTGTGAGATGATCCCTGCTGGGTATCTCCAAGGTGAAACCAGGCATCCCCAGTGTATGTGGGGGGCCGTTGTGGAGATGAGGCAAGCTAATGCCCAGAGTTGCCGAGTGTGATCCCTGGTTAGAGTAGGCACCGAAGCGAGAATTATGGAGTCCGCTGACCCTGGTCCACGACCCTGCCGCGTCAGGAATTGAACCCTGGTCCCGGGCCGTCCTCTTCTTCCGGGTCTGCTGCCTCTAACCAGTGAGCCACACCACTCCACATTGCACTTTGTACATGCTGCCTGCCCTTCATTTTGTCTGCAATCATTTAAATTACTTGTTGTTGACGGTGCTGTGTGACATGGTCTTTCAATAACTGACTACCTGTACCATGATGCATTGCTACAGTTTTGCACAGACACCATGGGCCTGGGGTAACTTAGCTGCAAGGGGTGAGGGATGGATGGGGGTGGGAGGGGGATTGCTGTGCATGCATCTTACCTTTTTGTTTTGCAGATTTTGCCGAGCTGTCCACTTCTCCCAGTCCATGGACACTTTCAGCCTCCAGGGTTGTGGCTACCAGCTCCTCCAGGTCGGTGAGGGGGGGGTGCAGTGTTCTTTCCTCCACCTGTTTTCTGTGACTGTTTGTGGCGGTCAGCCAATTTTTTCTTTGTGAGGCTCCTTAGGTCATAGAACCTCTTCTTTAAATCTTCAGTGACTCTGGTGGTCACTCCCACTGCATTAACTTTATCTAAGATGTCCAGCCATATTTTCCTTTTAGTTGATTCTGGCACAGTGAGGGACTGCTTTCCAAAAAGTCTGTGGTGTACCTTTACCACCTCCTCAACAAGGACCTGTAGCTCAGTACTACTGAATTTAAGCTTTCTTTTCCTTTCAGCCTGCTCAGTGTCCCTGCTGCTTTCCATGTTACAGTTTTCAAAAATCACAAGCTCTGTCTGCTGCTGCTGCTACTCCCAGTCTCTCTGCTCCAACTGCCTTTCCAGAACCTTCTAATTAGTTGCAGCTGCCTGTGTAGCCACTTCCTGGCAGGAAGGGGGAGGGTGGTTGCACCTGATTGGCTGTTGTGTTAAGTTTCACTTTTGTTTGCTGGCCGATTCGGAAAATACCGATCGGTATTTACCGATCGGTATTTACCGATCGGTATTTCCAATGCATTCCTATGGGACTTTTGGCCCATAGGAATGCATTGGACATACCGATCGGTAAATAACGATCGGTAAATACCGAATCGGTATTTTCCGAAAATCAAATACCGATTTTTACCGAATCGGTAAAAAATACCGATTTTTCATCTACATCTCAATTACCGATTTTTAAATACCGAATCGGTAAAATTCGGTATTTAAGAATCGGTAAATTCAGATTACCTACATCTGGCCCCAAGTCCTTTAATGTTGTGCTAAGCCAATGAAATCTGATGCCTCCCCAATGGATTTTCAAAATGTGCAATGGACAACATCACATGTCTAAAATTACCTTCTGTGTGCCAGGGTCAACATTTTATCATGGGTGACCCCAAATGTATTGCGTGATCTCTTATGCGAAAAATTACATACAATATGCCAGTTTCAAAATGTAGCTATGAATGTCCTTACACTGTGGGTGATCTTTATGTAAAAAATGACCTCTAGTGTATGAATGCCAGCATTTTGCCATGGTTTCCTACATCCCATTTCTCACAGTTAGCGTCCCTTTAACCAAGATTTATCTTCAATGTGCCAGTGCCAGCATGTTGGCATGAGCGCCCCCATGCCAAGAATTTCTTCCAGTTTTTAGCACTATTTATTATTCCATGGGTTCCTCCCGTGCAAAAATTACCTCTGGTACACCAGTGTCATTATTTTACCAGAGGTACCCATTAGCCACAAATTATCTTCTATATACCAGTTTCAGTATTTTGCCATGGGTGACTCTATAAGCCAAAAAAGAATTACCTTCAATATGCCAGGGCTATTGGCAGACTAGCAAAAATAATACCGCATTCTGTCTCACACTTACATTCACTTACTCACTCACTCACTCACTCACTCACTCACTCACACTCATTCATTCTCACTCACTCATTAACACTCATTTATGCTCACTCTTAATCTCACTCACTCATACGTTCTGACCCACTCACACTAACTTTCACTCACTCTTACTCTCACTCACTCATTACATCGTCATTCATTCTAACTCACATTAATCTGCATTACCACTGACACCCACTTTCACTCACACACACACATGTTCACACATACAGACACATGCACACTCCTGTCTACATACACATAACATGCACATAAAGCCTTTTTACTTCACTTCAGCTGCCACTGAAGGGTCAGTTTCAGCTCCCGGTACCCCAGTTTTTCATTACGCAAATAGTGAATATTTTTCCATAATACTATTACTATAATAAAAACAAAGGTGTTGAAACAAGAACAGTAGAGCTCTGGCTCTTTTAAGGGCGAACCATCCCTGCATTCTTTGCTCTGATTGTGCCAATGCTGAAGTCAGAGTTTTCAACAACAGTGCCAGTGGTCTCTTGGGTCAAGTCAGTGGTCGCAGCTGAGATCCCCAGTGACCGCTAAATGACTTCCTTGCTATCCACTTGGTTGGACGTGTGAAATCCACTGTAACAATGTAATGTGTTGATTTATTTATATTTGCATAATTCCCATTCTAGATTTTTAGTTAGAATTTTCACCCAATATTAGTTACCATTCATTTTCTGTTCACTGAGCTGACATAAAAACATTAACCAAATTTAGAAAGTGATGGTTGTTGCACATGTTTCTTCAGAGTCTTTCCGTGTCTTACATGGGAAAGGTCACCCACGGTCATTATTTAATCTTAGCCTGGATACCAGATACTATTCCATGTATTGCGCTTGCTCCCCCTGGTCTCAGACGCTTGTTCTCCCTCAATGCTAGAGAAAAGGCAGCAGGATGTTGAGTGATAGAGTGCTGTATAGCCTTTTGGGGATTTGGGACTATAGAGGAGAGTGAGATTAACTGATTAATTGATAGATGCCATTACGGGATTGGCCGAATCAAAATGGTTCTAAAACAGTGCATACAATGGGCAGTTACTGCCTGGTACTGAGTACCTACACTTCTTTCATTTGAAAGGGCAAATGCCAGCATTTATCAGTACTGGTGCAGTACTTTTACATGGAGATTATCAGCGCTTTTCAACAACAAACACGTACTCAACATGAATGAGTACCTGCCAGTCTGTTGTGCCTGCTCTGTGGGGGATAAGCTATACGTTGGATTTCGTGGAAGCACCTCCGTGGAGACTACAGCTCCCAACAACCCCTGACTCTGCCCCTGACAATCGCACATAAAAGCATGCCACGCTCCCTCGGAAGGCATACCTCCCAGTCTGTTGTGCCTGCTCCGTTGGGGATAATCCGTTCTTTGGATTTCCTGGAAGGACTGCTGGGGAGACTACAGCTCCCATCAACCCCTGACTCTGCTCCTGACAATCGCGCATAAAATAACACCACACTACTGCAGAAAGCGTACCTGCCAGTCTGTTGTGCCCACTCTGTGGGGGATAAGCTGTGTGTTTGAGTTCCTGGAAGCACCGTTGGCGAGACTATGCTCCCGTCGAACCCCTGACTCTGCTCCTGACAATCAGGCATAAAAGCGTGCCACGCTCCTGCGGAAGGTGTACATGCCAGTCAGTTGTGCCAGCTCTGCAGGGATAAGCTGTGCGTTGGAGTTCCTGGAAGCACTGCTGGGTAGACAACACCTCCCATTAACTCCTGACTCTGCTCCTTAAAATCGTGCATAAAACGTGCCACGCTCCCACAGCGCGAGACTCGCACATGGTCACCTCCGAGCCAAGGGCGAGCCCGTCCATGCCCATTGGAACCTGGACGAGGCTGGGCTGGGCTGAGCCGGCCATCTAACTGTGACAATTTGATTGACTGGAACGAAATGGGCAAGAAGAGGGTGACCCATGCAGCTACTGAGGAGGTAACGGTTACTACTCTAGATACCTTTCTAGTCAAAGTGACCAATGTATTGGCAAAAGAGATCGCCCTTACAGAAAGGAGGCTTTCTATGGGGGCCCATGGGAAGCGAGGATGGTCCCTTTATTTTCCCCCCGGTCTGGAAGCATTACTCCAACTTTCTGCAAAGGTCATCTCCTGTAAAACTTTTCCCCGGATCCGTTTACATCTTCCCATACTACTGTGGGTCATACATCATCGCTGACCATTGATCTTACTGGCAAAAGAAAATGAGGTTTCTCTAAATTCCCATAATCTAATATCGTTAAAAGACCTAGAAAGGTTAATCCAACCCACAGCACATTGAACAGTCAAGCTCAACCTCAGGACAATGCAATGCTGACTTTGAACTGGTCTGAATTTTGTTATAATTTAACCATCTATTGCAACCCATTTAGTCTTCCCTTGATGCCATCGATTTTGCTGTTAAAGAGTTGGCAGGTAACAAATTCTTACAAAAACAAAAATTGATGGACAGAATGCAGAACAATGTCATACATTCACCACAGTACAGAGATCTGGGCCTAAACCCATCGTTTTTTGCTCACCATGCCTTCCAGTTTCAACCTAGCCATATGCAAATCATTCTTGACCCTGTGCCAATGGAAACAGTCCAGCCTGAACTGCCAGGCTAGTTCAGGGAAGACCTGGCTTGGCAGTTCAGGCTGGACTGTTCCCATGAGGCACAGGGTTAAGACTGATTTGCATAAAGCTGGGTCTGAACTAAGGTGGCAAAGTGAGCTAAAGAATGATGATGGATTCAACCCAGATCTGTGACTGGGGTTGAGTGTCTGAAAAGTTTCAGTGCTCCGTCCATTATCTCCTTGTTTTTCCTTTCTTTGCCCTAAGTTGGAAGGGTATGCCCAGACGTGGGTCCCTTGCTCACTTTGCCACTGGATTCAAGCTAGCCTGGTTACTGAAGGGTGTTACCCAGAAACCGATACCAGGATGCTCGTTTCTGGTTCAGGGATGACCTGGCTTGGCAGTTCAGGCTGGACTGTTCGCATGAGGCACAGGGTCAAGACTGATTTGCATTAAGCTGGGACTGAACTGAGGTTGCGAAGTAAACTAAAGAATAATGATGGATTCAACCCAGATCTGTGACTAGCGATGAGTGTCTGAAAAGTTTCAGCGCTCTGTCCATCATCTTCATGTGTTTGCTTTGTTCGCATTAGTTTGCAGGGAATGCCCAGACATGGGTCCCTTTCTCACTTTGCCACTGGATTCAAGCTAGCCTGGCTGATGAAGGGTGTTACCCAGACAGCGGTTCCAGGATGCTCATTTCCAGTTCAGGGAAGACCTGGCTTTGCAGTTCGGGCTGGACTGTTCACCTGAGGCACAGGGTCAAGACTCATTTTCATTAAGGGGGGGTCTGAACTGAGGCAGCTAAGTGAGCTTAAGAATGATGATGGATTCAACCCAGATCTGTGACTGGGGGGTGAGTGTCTGAAAAGTTTCAGCGATCCGTCCATCATCTTGTGTTTGCTTTAGCTATAAAATTATTGCCCTTGAAAGAGGGGAGCTCTGACAGTAACCCCCAAGTTATAGATAATGTAACCTTGAGTCATAATGTTGTAAGCAAAATATTTTGCCAAGGTTGTCATAGAGGTACAAAAGGGGGTGGTAATGGACGGAGCATCTGAACCAATCAAACACTCACACCCAGTCAAAAGATCTGGGTTTAATCCATCACCATTCTTTAGCCCACTTTGCCACCCCAGTTCAGACATGGCTATATGCAACTCAGTTTGACCCTGTGCCTCATGGGAACAGTCCAGCCCAAACTGCCAAGCCATGCCTTCCCTGGACCGGAAACAAGCTTCCGAGGACCGGTTTCTGGCTTTACAGCCGTCTTCAGCCCGGCTTGCTTGAATCCAGTGGCAAAGTGAGCAAGGGACTCACGTCTGAGCATACCCTGACACACTTATGGCGGCCAAAAGAGGTACAAAAGGGGGTGGTAATGGACGGAGCATCTGCACCAATCAAACACTCACACCCAGTCATAGGATCTGGGTTTAATCCATCACCATTCTTTAGCCCACTCTGCCACCCCAGTTCAGACATGGCTATATGCAAATCAGTCTGACCCTGTGCCTCATGGGAACAGTCCAGCCCGAACTGCCAAGCCATGCCTTCCCTGGACCGGAAACAAGATTCCGAGGACCGGTTTCTGGCATTACAGCCGTCTTCAGCCCGGCTTGCTTGAATCCAGTGGCAAAGTGAGCAAGGGACTCATGTCTGAGCATACCCTGCCACACTTATGGCGGCCAAAAGAGGTACAAAAGGGGGTGATAATGGACGGTGCATCTGTACCAATCAAACACTCACACCCAGTCAAAAGATCTGGGTTTAATCCATCACCATTCTTTAGCCCACTCTGCCACCCCAGTTCAGACATGGCTATATGCAAATCAGTCTGACCCTGTGCCTCATGGGAACAGTCCAGCCTGAACTGCCAAGCCATGCCTTCCCTGGACCGGAAATAAGCTTCCGAGGGCTGGTTTATGGCATTACAGCCGTCTTTAGCCCGGCTTGCTTGAATCCAGTGGCAAAGTGAGCAAGGACCTCACGTCTGAGCATACCCTGCCACACTTAAGGCGGCCACAAGAGGTACACAAGGGGGTGGTAATGGACGGAGCATCTGAACCTATCAAACACTCACACCCAGTCAAAAGATCTGGGTTTAATCCATCACCATTCTTTAACCCACTCTGCCACCCCAGTACAGACATGGATATATGCAAATCAGTCTGACCCTGTGCCTCATGGGAACAGTCCAGCCCGAACTGCCAAGCCATGCCTCCCCTGGACCGGAAACAAGCTTCCGCGGACCGGTTTCTGGCATTACGGCCGTCTTCAGCCCGGCTTGCTTGAATCCAGTGGCAAAGTGAGCAAGGGACTCACGTCTGAGAATACCCTGCCACACTTATGGCGGCCAAAAGAGGTACAAAAGGGGGTGGTAATGGACGGAGCATCTGAACCAATGAAACACTCACACCCAGTCAAAAGATCTGGGTTTAATCCATCACCATTCTTTAGCCCACTCTGCCACCCCAGTTGAGACATGGCTATATGCAAATCAGTCTGACGCTGTGCCTTATGGGAACAGTCCAGCCCGAACTGCCAAGCCATGCCTTCCCTGGACCGGAAACAAGCTTCCGAGGACCGGTTTCTGGCATTACAGCCGTCTTCAGCCCGGCTTGCTTGAATCCAGTGGCAAAGTGAGCAAGGGACTCACGTCTGAGCATACCCTGCCACACTTATGGCGGTCGGTCCTAGAAAGCTTGTTTCCGATCCAGGGAAGGCATGGCTTGGCAGTTCGGGCTGGACAGATCCCATGAGGCACAGGGTCAGACTGATTTGCATATAGCCATGTCTGAACTGCGGTGGCAGAGTGGGCTAAAGAACGGTGATGGATCAAACCCAGATCTTTTGACTGGGTGTGAGTGTTTGATTGGTTCAGATGCTCTGTCCATCACCACCCCCTTTTGTACCACTTTGGCCACCATAAGTGTGGCAGGGTATGCTCAGACGTGAGTTCCTTGATCACTTTGCCACTGGATTCAAGCAAGCCGGGCTGAAGACGGCTGAAATGCCAGGAACCGGTCCTCGGAAGCTTGTGTCCGGTTCAGGGAAGGCATGGCTTGGCAGTTCGGGCAGGACTGTTCCCATGAGGCACAGGGTCAGACTGATTTGCATATAGCCATGTCTGAACTGGGGTGGCAGAGTGGGCTAAAGAACGGTGACGGATCAAACCCAGTTCTTTTGACTGGGTGTGAGTGTTTGATTGGTTCAGATGCTCCCTCCATCACCACCCCCTTTTGTACCGCTTTGGCCGCCATAAGTGTGGCAGGGTATGCTCAGACGTGAGTCCCTTGCTCACTTTGCCACTGGATTCAAGCAAGCCGGGCTGAAGACGGCTGAAATGCCAGAAACTGGTCCTCGTAAGCTTGTTTCCGGTCCAGAGAAGGCATGGCTTGGCAGTTCGGGCTGGACTGTTCCCATGAGGCACAAGGTCAGACTGATTTGCATATAGCCATGTCTGAACTGGGGTGGCAGAGTGGGTTAAAGAACGGTGAAGGATCAAACCCAGATCTTTTGACTGAGTGTGAGTGTTTGATTGGTTCAGATGCTCCGTCCATCACCACCCCCTTTTGTACCAAGGTTGTCATAGAAGCGCTGCTTTGAAATTGCCTATATCAGGGACTCCAAACGCAGTGAATTCAACTGTTGCAGCCCCTGGCCGCCCAGATTTCAGTACAATTCATAGAAAGCAGAGGGAGAAGCGTACAGATATTGTAGCTCGAGTGTGAGGCTCATTGAATTTACCTGAATTTATCACCAGCTGCATGCCTGTTTGTCATAATATTTGTAAATGTACCAGTGCTAAGAGTAAACCAAAATGAATCAACTCTCCAACTAATGGCAAAAGCTCAGCACTTGCTAACGAAACCTGCCAGCATAGGTCATCTCATACAAGATCATTTGATCATGGCCAGAAGAATACCCTGGCTCGGTTCTACCTTAAAAACGATTGAAAACAAATGAATTGTACTTAATTTTGACAATTGATGGCTGGTAGAGGATCTGTTAAGTCAACTAACGGTAGCACCCTCGCCGCAGTCCCAGGTATATACTGTCCCACCGGGTGTTTTCTATAAGCCAACTCTTATGTGTAGATCAAACACACAAGGTCCGCAAATCTATGAAAATAGAAATGTAATTCATACTTCACGGTGGGCAAACCCAAGTATACCCACTTCAAACAGGTTCTCCCCATTGGGGAGCATGGGTAGCTGTGATTGACTCATTCCCCCTAGCAGTATACTGTTCCCTTCTAACAACTTGGAGTGTAGAAGCCATAACCCATTAAATAATGTAGTAAATAATCCAGATGGGATAACATTTCCAGAACCTACAATCCAAGACCTAGATATCTGGCATTGTGAATTACTTAGTAACCACCGCAAGGAAAGCCTGCCCTTGACGGATCGAGTAGACTACACACTTCTCTCGTGGAACATAGCAGGTTGTAATTATAAAAATACAGTAGGGTTTGGCATAGTGAGCTGCAAAATTCTGAATTTCTATGTTTCCAGGAAACATGGGAGGTGGACCTTATGCATTTGAATGGTTTTCGTTCTTTTATCACACCAGCACTTCCCTCAAAATTGGGCAGAACGAAAGGTTGTTTATTAACACTCATAGCTAATACTGTTATATTTGATAATGCCTCCTTTCTGAACAATTTGCCCCATTTTCATATCCTAGTGGCAAACGGATGTAAGAGGGTAGATATATTGTTAATACATTTTTATATTATTAATTTTGTCAACCCAACCTCAGTGGTAGAAGAATTGTCGAGAACCATGGAGGACCTGATCTTTCACCATCCTAGCCCTCTACAAATTGTTTGCGTCAGTGATTTTACTACATACAGTTGTACGTGAACTGACTCACGCATGTGTGGGGTAAATGACTATACTGGGAATCACATCAGCCATTTAAATCACCAAAGTTACGGAAGCGCCCTAACTAGCCCATTGATAACGTAGGAGTTAGAAATGGCAAACTCAATAATACCCTGACGGGTTTAATGCATCCAAATTTTCATTGTGCAGGAACTTCCTCGATTATATAATTAGCCCTATCAACTCCAGTCGTACTCACAAGAAGTTTGAGGTGAAGATGACAGAATTTAGTGATCATGCCATAAACCAATATATCTTTCAATGGTGTACCAAAAAATCCCCAGCCAGAAAAATGGTTATATTTTAAAATGGGAGAAAACAGAGCCTAATACTTAACTCACTGATATTGTGTCCCCAACTTACCAGGAGTTTTGCTTATGCTTAAACCCACAAACCAATGAAGAAGGGATGTATGTCAGTACAACGCGATCGAAAAGATCGCGGTACTTGACTACGCGGGCATTACAACGCAAGTCGTTACAACGACTTGTGTTGGAGGGCGCGGATTTTGGAATATTATAATTTTATATCCCAACACCAGTCCACGTAACAGTAGGGAAGGTGTTGGAATATAAAATTACAACATTCCTTGCCCAACAGCGCCATCCAGCGCAAGTCGTAGTAACGACTTGCGTTGTAATGGCACCGTTGTAAATGCACTGCGTTGTAAACATGAAGAAGTGGTAGGCTTTGGTAAGATTCTGGATGCTATAAGAGCCCAGTTAATTCGTCCATTATCATGGAATAATCCCCCTCCCTTTCAGTGGTTTGAGAAAAATTGCTCTCAATCCTCTGCTAACCTCTGCAAAGCATTAAAAATGCAACTCTGAAGTAAAGATCTCATTAGCCTTTGCCAGCTATATACAAAACTGCTAGGGAATAGCGGAAAAAACAACTCTGTATGGAAGCATAGGAAAACTTTAGTCAAGCCTCAACCAATAAGGATAGCAAGGCTTTCTGGAAAGTGGTTAACTCTCTCTTCCTATAGGGGGAGGGAGGTTCTTCATTGGACCTTCAGATAGATGAGGATATGTGGTTAAGCCACTTCCAGAATATATTTCAAAATCAAAAAAACATTAACTTAGAGGCCTCACAGATGCCTGCTGTGACATTGTAGCGCTGGAGTTTGACTTTGAAGAATTAGACCTTGCATTGCCTCAATCATTTGCCTTGAAAGATGACACCAATGTGAGCATACTGGAAATCAAGGAGTAATTTAGAGAAAACTCTGCAGCATTTGTTTAACCGCATGCGCGCTAGCGGTTTTCCCGCTGAGCGCTGCGATTTTGAAAATCGCGCGTTACGTGACAAAGCCAGCTCGTCATGCGCGTAGCGTAGGTAACTCCCATGATGAGCTGGCTTTGTCATGCGCGTCGAAGGGGTTAAAAAAATACGGCAGTATTAGCTCCGTTTTTAAAGGGGCTGTTAAGGCATGCAATTAAAGCCTTATCAGAAACACAGCTTTAACACACTCTCATAAATATGCAGTGTCACTTGATTCCCTCCACACAAAATTATGTAGTGTAACCAAATGCAAAACTAATTCGTACTTCACTAGCAGATAGGGTTATTTCTTGGGTGGTGATGGCAAGACTTTTTAGAACTACAATAGGAAGGCGAACATGGGGGCATATCATCAAGGGTGGTGATAGTGACTTATCGCCGCTTTAGCGGCCATTTTCAGCTGCTGAGCGGCGATAATTCTATCGCCCTATTAGCAAGCTGTCCCAAACAGCAGTTAGCGACAGCTTGTAGGCGATAGCGAGCGGTTTGGGGCCCGCTTTGCATGTCAGCGATATTTATCGCTAATGACATGCAAAGTGGGCGTACCCTATCTGTTAGCGACTGAAAGCAGTCGCTAACGTCGCTATCGCCTATTAGCAAGGCAGGCGTAGCGATGGAAATATTCACGCTAAGCGTGAATATCTCAAAAAACGAACACCTGCCCAGACCAGTTCTTAGTCATGTTATCCAATGGGAGTTGGATAACATGGCTAAGAGCATTTCATCGCTAATGCATGAATATCGCTGTATTCTCAGCGATATTCACGCATTTCGCAGATATCGCCAGAAAATGTATCGCTTTGGAGATAAACGTTGCTAATAGCACGTTATCTCAGCGATAAATTACGGCGATGCTCAGCAATAAAAAAATTGTCGCTAAGCCTATTTAGCGATAAATATCGCTACTTGTTGGTAATATGCCCCATGATATCTTTAAATATAACATTGATTTCTCCTTTTTAGTTTGCTGTGTTGATTGATGTGTACGTTCTCATTGGCTCGCAGACAAGTAAACGTTTTTTGACAGGCCGATTAGTTGCATGCGCTCTGTAAGAAAGGGAATGCTGTCCTTATTTCGTTGGTTGAGACTCAGGATGTAGATATTTGATTAATTCACAAAGGATAATAAGCGTTGTGGTTGGTCAGTGAGCTCCGTGCATCTTTGAGGAGATGACACGGTACCGTGAAATTGGAGTAATGTTGCAACAATTAATACAATTAATCTGGCCTCGACTTCTTGGACACCCAGACAGCTTAAAAAAGATAAAACCAAAAGAATCACCCGTTTAGAGGGATGCATCTATAGATACATCAGAGCAGGCCATAACTTGTTTAAAACTCAATGATTTGAGCAAGGAGATTAAAAAATGCTTCCTAGGCCAGCTGATGTAAGGGCAAAGCATTACAAAATGGAGCGTATCCTAAGGAGACAATTTGTCATAGCCACAGGATGGCCTTCCCTTTGTCCGAATCACCCATTTTCTACAGCCATTACCTTCTCGTCCGTCTTCCTTGCCACAGTAATCACACATGAGCCTCCGGCTCAACACAGAACTACAAGTATAATTTTAAAAAACGCTCTAGTCTCCCTCTCCCTCCTCCAAGATGGCCCCCAGTGGATCCAGCCAATCCAATAAAGGGATACAGATACACTCAAACGACCTGTTCTTTTTTTCTGCACTTCTCCGAGTGCTGTCTCCCTGGTAGTCAGGTGAGTGGGGCTGGGGTCTTGCTTGAGCAGCCCCTTTTTGCCTTTTGGTATTTCGTGTGGGGGAAGTATTTGAATTTGTTGTTCCTGTTGTTTGTTTTCATTGTGTTTGGTGATGTATTTTTTTTTCTCCCATTCGTTTGCCCTCGCGCTCCGTGTCCTGCTCTAGCGGACCTTGGAGTCGTTTTCTTCTGTGCGCTTCGGCCGCTTTGGACCTCGCTCTGTGTGGGGGCACCTGGGGTCCTGCTGTGCGGGGCCGTTATGGGTTTGCTCTGTTTCCCGGCCGCGCGTCCTGCTGAGCGGACATGGTGCGGCCGGGTGCGCTTTTACATTTCCCCTTTCCCCGCTTACCGTGTACCGTGTCTGGGTGCTCGAGTATGCCGATGGGTGCCTTTGCGGTGTTTGCTACGGTCTGCTGATGCTTCCACATGTGGAGGTTTCTGGGCCGTTTTTTGCGGTGTGTGCGCGGTACTGGCTGCTCTCTTATCTTCTTTGGGGGCGTGAGTTTGGTGGTTTGGTTGGTTGCCTGGCAACCTCGGATCCTTTTTTTACCGGGCAGGTGTCTTCTCCTTTGCCTGTGTTTGTTCACTCATTCTGGGTGAGCATGGAGCGTGGTTCTTTGGACATGCCTGATCCTGGTTCATTTTCGGAGGCTTCTACGTCTGGGGTTACGATTCCTTCTATGGAGTTGTTGCAACAGATGATTAACTCTGCTGTGGCTGCTGCCTTGCAGGTTCAAGGGCCTGTTCCTGCTGATAAGCGAGCCAGATGTGATGATGCTCCTGCTCTTGATTGAGACGCTGAGGAGGATGTTGACGTCAAAGGTCGCTTTGTGCAGGGGCGGATCTGAAATTGGTCCTTGGACACATTCGCAAAAATTTGGTGTTTCCTGATTCTGTGTCCCCTCTTAATGATGATTTATTCTCCCAGTATCAGCATCCTGAGCCTGAGTCTTTGCCGGTTCACTCTTCAGTGTTGAAGGTTTTGGAGTCGGAGTGGAAGGATGTGGACAAGGGGTCCTTTCCACGTTTTCTGAATAAACGCTATCCTCTCCAGGATTTTGCCATGCAATTTCCTTCCTCGGTCAAGGTGGATTCCTTGATGGCCAGTATGTCGTCTCATGGTACTGTGGTTTCTGAGGATTCCTCTCCTGCTGACCCTGTTGATCGGAAGGTGGATGGTGCGGTGAAGCGCACTTTGCAGCTGCTAACTTTTCCACAAGGGTGGCGGCATATTCGTCTTACGCGATCCAATCCTTGCTTAAGGATTTCCAATCTCCGTTGGAATTGTTGGACCAGGGGGAGGATGTCTCTTCTACTCTGGCTATGATGGAGCAGCAGGTTCGCCTCCTTTCTGATGTCTCTTTCGATTCGTTGGGGGCGGCGGCTTCTGCGGCTGGGTCTTTTGTCGCTGCTCGCCGTCAGTTGTGGCTTCGCTCCTGGAAGGCGGATGCTGCGCAGAAAAGTCTCCTGATGAAGATTCCGTTTTCAGGGGTTAAACTTTTTGGTTCGCCTTTGGATGAGATGGTGAAGAAGACGGCGGAGGACCGTAAACTCCTTGCTCCTGAACGGGCTGGTCGCTTCCGTTCCTTTGGTTCTCAGAGGGCTTTTGGTCCTTCTAGGAGGGGTCGTGCTGGTCCGCCCTTTTGTGGAAGGGGGCGGAGCCGGGGTGCTCCTTCCTTTGATAAATCCCGGTTCTTCGGTGCTACTGCCTCCTCCTCTCCTGCTTCGAAGTCATGACTGGATCACTCCTGGTGTGGGTCCAGTTGGGGGTCGCCTCACTTGCTTCTTGGACTCTTGGCGCGAGACTGTGTCGGACAAGTGGGTGATTCAGGTGGTTTCGGAGGGTTTGCGTCTTGGGTTTACCCAGACTCCCCCAGACTGTTTCAGGTCCACGCCTTGTCCCAGAGACCCTCTAAGACGGTTGGCACTTTTGAAAGGCATCGATTCCCTGGTGGTCAAAAATGCGGTGATTCCTGTGCCCAGCGATTAGTTGGGTTTGGGCGTGTATTCCATCCTGTTTTTGGTATCCAAACACACTGGGGATCTTCGGCCTGTGATGGACCTGAAGTGGGTCAATACTTTCATCCCTCGCCAGACGTTCAAAATGGTTTCACTGCAGTTGATCCTTTCTCTGGTGTCTCAGGGCGATTTCCTGGCGTCCATGGACTTGAGGGATGCTTATCTACATGTGCCTGTTCATCCAGACTCTCAGCGGTTTCTCCGATGTTGGGTCCTGGGTCGTCATTAACAGTTCCAGGTATTGCCTTTTGGCCTCTGCTCTTCTCCCAGGATCTTTAATAAGATTCTTGCTCCTCTTAGTGGACATTTGCATGGGGAGGGCATTAGTGTTTTTCCTTACCTGGACGACATTTATATTTCTGCTTCTTCTCTTCCTAAGGCGGAGTTACATGTCCAGAGAGTGTGCCATGTCCTGGAGCATCACGGTTTCCTCGTCAATGTGCCAAAGTTCTCCCTGATTCCTGTGCAGGAGTTGACTTTCCTTGGGGCTCTGTTCAAGACTCATTTGGGGATGGTATTCCTGCCCCCTCCCCGGATTCTGTCGCTGATGTCTGCAGTTCGTTCCCTGTTGTTGGGTCATTCTCATCCTGTGAGCCTGTGGTTGAGGATTCAGGGTCTGATGTCGGCGTCTTTGTTGATGGTGCCTTGGGCTCGCCTCCACATGTACCCGGTGGTGTCCCACATTTTGTCGCATTGGGACCCTTGTTCGGTGTGCCTTATTGATTTATTTGTCACGCACATCTTCCTTTTGTAAGGTGGACAATTTATTTGTAAATTTTGGTCTTTCGCGTCAGGGCCTGAAGCCCTCACTCTCCACGATCAGTCGTTGGATCAAGGAGGCCATTATGTCGGCTTATGACTCTGTTGTTGAGGTTCCCTCTCTTCCGGTTCAGAGTAGGTCCACCAGGTCTGTTGCTGTGTCGTGGGCTGCTTTCAAAGGGGTGTCCATGGAGGATGTTTGAAGGGCTGCTACGTGGTCGTCCCCTCATACCTTCATGTCCCATTACCGCCTTCAAATTGGGGGTGGGGGTTCCTTTGCCTCTTCTGTTCTATCTGCGGGGGTTCCTTGAGAGGTTGTCCTTTTTGGTTCTTATGCCTCTTGTTATTGAACTGTGTTTTTTTGCTGCATTGCTGGTGTGGCCTGTTTTCTTTAAATTAAGCTGATTTGGCTTTGGTATCGGCTCATGTGTGATTACTGTGGCGAGGAAGACGGACGAGGAGGTAATGCCCCGGTTACTTACCGGTAATCTTCATTACTCCGAGTCCTTGTCTTCCTCGCCACAGTATAGTTTCCCTTCCCTCCCGGCCCTGGTTGTGGCTTCATGTATGCGGCTTGGTTTTTCAGGTCGTTTGAGTGTATCTGTATCCCTTTATGGGATTGGCTGGAGCCACTGTGGGCCATCTTGGAGGAGGGAGAGGGAGACTAGAGCGTTTTTTAAAATTATACTTGGAGTTCTGTGTGGAGCCGGAGGCTCATGTGTGATTACTGTGGCGAGGAAGACAAGGACTCGGAGTAATGAAGATTACCGGTAAGTAACCGGGGCATTATTGTCTTAAATGTTAATGCAGTTTACTTTTGAAAAATTTGATCCATGTGCAGGAGAAAGTGCCCATAAATTACTTAAGGAAAATGCTATTCTCTTAACACTCCACTCCACTCCACTCCACTTAACACTCCACTCCACTTGTTTTGCAACATTTGCCAGTCTTTGAGTTTCAATGGGATCAACTTAATTTGCTGAAAGCTTTGATGTTTTTTTGCCTCTTTTAGGCAATCTGTATCAGAGTCATTCAAAGTTGCACTTCAGTAGAGCTCTAGCTTTTAATTGCCTCCGAAAAAATTGGGACTTTGTGCCTTGGGAAATTGTTACCAATTGTCATGTTTCTATTATGACATAATTAGGAAATAAAGACACTTATGCAAATGCGCATTAACATGACAGTAACAAAAAGCAACATCTGCATACTCTGCTTACACTAATTATCTAAAGGCTCCTCTGTTCATCACAGTGTGTTCTTAGTTTCCGTGGCGTAACGCCGTTTTACATGCATATAGCAGAAGAGGCATACATCGTCCTAATCGATACCGCTTTTTATTTTGCGCCTAATGTGCTGCTTTTTTCTTTCTTTTCTTAATGCCAGAGTCCAAATAAGAACCCTGACCTTACCACCATAAACTGCAATTCTTCAGTAGAAACAGAGACAAATAATGCTTTCTGTGTGCAGGCGTATTGCATATTTTCTAGGCACAGCTCCCTAAGCCCACAGCAGGTGTGGGAGGAACGTAGAATAGGCAGACTGTATTTTGTGACGGAAGGGAGGGCACCTCACGGGGAGATGCAGCTTCGGAGCTACAAGTTAAAGAATTTGGGGCAGATTTACAAGCCCCTTGCGCCTCTTTTACGCCGCTGTTGCGTCACTTTTGTGACGCAGCGGCAGCGCAAAAGATGCGCCATGGTGCGGGGTATTTACAACGTGATGCATCTGGGAGATGCGTCACGTTGTAAAGCCCTGCACCATAAGGAGGCGTTCCGGCGCAGGGGGGGCGTTCCTGCACAGGAACGCCTCCTAAAAGTGGCTGAGTGAAATCTACAAGATTTCACTCAGTCACTTTTACGGCCATGCTGCGTCAAAACCCTGCGCCTGCTTGAAGCAGGTATAAGGCTTGACGCAGCAATTGGACAGATAGGCCCCCCAGAGCATTGCTGGAGCTGCGTCGTGCTTGCGATGCAACTCCAGCAATGCGCCACCTTTACGGCACAGATGCGTCACGCATCTGTGCCGTTTTTGCCCCATGGTGCGCCGCATTGTAAATGTTTCAGAAAAGGGGGTGGTGATGAACAGAGTGTCTGAATTAAGCAGACCACTCTTTCCCAGTCCAAAGATCAGGGCTTGATCCATCACCGTTATTTAGCTCACTGCCCCATCCCAGCTCAGAACCTGGCTATATGCAAATTAGTCCACCATAAGCGTGGAAGGGTATACTCAGATGTGAGTCCCTTGCTCATTGCACCATCAGGATTCAAGCAAGCCGGGCCGACGACGCCTGAAATGGCAGAAACCTGTCCCCGGAAGCTTGTTTCCTTCCCAGTATAAGAATTGGCTTGGTAGTTTGGTTTGCCCTGTTCCCATCATGCACTGGGACAGGAACAGACTAATTTGCATATAGCCAAGTTCTGAGCTGGGATGGTGCAGTGAGCTAAAAAACGGTGATGGATCAAGCCCTGATCTTTGGACTGGGTAAGAGTGGTCTGCTTAATTCAGGTACTGTGGACAAAGGACAATAAACCCTCAATATTACTAATGATGTAAACAGATGTTGAACGACTCGATTGATATCCTCTCAATTGGACTTTACTCCTAGATGAAAAAAAATATGAAGAAGACGTTTTAGATAACAACTCTCTGTCACAATGTGGAGACTCATACTAGAGGTCAATGAAGAAAAATCGTCTTGCACAAATTCCACATAAGGCATACAGATTACAAACCCACTATTCGTGTCAACTTTTCACGCATGCCAAAATGTTACCTGTTTGTGTTCTTGATACACCCACCTGTTCTAAAGCCTCACTCTACAGCACAGGCACAAGCACTCCTACAGTGTGTTCTGCATTGCAACACTTTACACAATGGCCGACATGTACGGTCGTTTTATGCCGGCTAGATTGTCTGATTATACTGCAGGAGCTAATGAGCTTTATGTTCCTTTAGCATTGTGTAGTAGAATAACCTTTATGTGCACTGATTTCTTATATCTCTTCAGACCAATTTCCGTTTCTTTGTATTCCCTATTTGAAGCAAGCTTATCCATGCATTTGAAAAATGCAAATACAATTGCAATCATAAACATCCTATAACAGCTGCATATTTGAGGACCGGGTTTCACTATCATTGGCTCGGTGGGCCGTGGGAACTGCCATGGGAAGTATATCTAATACAATCTTGCAAATGCGTCAGCAGACGATACTGGAAATGCAGGAATTCAATCTAAACCTGATCAGCTTTACAAGTCAGCCCCAACCAAACACACCAATGAGCCATCTGATTTCCTTTATCACTACAAGGACTATTTTAAGTGTCCCATCAGTGGAAACAGCAAAGGGGCTCTCAGACGCATTCTCTTCGAACTATAGAAAGGAAAGGGTTGGGAAACACAGAGTTTTTGAGATGTTTAAAGTGATCCACTGGCTAGAAGGAGAAACTGAAGCAAGGGAGTAGACAGAAGTAATTGGGGGCATGACAAACAAGGTGAAGGTACGGGTAGCAAATGTGAAAGCAACACAGGTAAGGGTGGGAGGTACAAATGCGAAAGCAAAATTAGGGAAGGAAGGGAAACTGATACGAAAACAATACAGAGAGGGAGGGTCAAGTTAATCAACACGGGGAGGGCAGGAGCGACGGGTAAGAAACACAGAGGGTGCGTGTGGGAAGAGGCAATGCGGAGAAACATGTGGGTGAACTCCAGAGGGAAGGGCAGGTGACGGAGAGCAAAGCAGGGGGAAGTAGTACATGAAGGAAACAGCCGGAAAACACATGCACTCTCATGAATCGCTCGACACAAAAGAAAAAAGTAGTACTTGAAATGCAAGGAATAGAAGCTAAGATGTCAGCCATTCACAGTGATGGTGAAGAGGCAATACTAGGCAGGTAAATGAGAAAGACAAGGTAAGTTAACAAAGGATAAGCAATGTGTGCTCCCCCTCCCCCCCCCCGTGTTTTTGGTGATCGGCAATATGCCTTGCAACAGACAGGAAATGCACTGTCCGTCCGGCAGGCTTCACCTAAAAAAGAAGTGTATGAGCCAAAATGCACCGGCTGCAAAAAAAAAGAAGAGCAATAGAGGATGCGTGTAAAAAAGAGGAGTGAACAAACAATATAAGCAGCAATCTGGAATTTGAACAGCTTTCTTCAAAGCTTGAACAGATCAAGATAATAGTGAATGATCAAAAAGGGTAGAGATAATGCAAACACAGATGCAAAAAAGAAAGTGGCAAAGAGAGAACTGGAAGGGGCGCCAGCAGAAAGAAAAGCCATAATAAATGGAAGAATGTAGGAAAATCGGGTGCAAGACAAATTCCAAATGGGGAGCAAGACAAAAAGCCAATCTAAGGCATACAAAAAATAATCTGGGCCACGTGAAAAACAAAGTGGGGACCAGAAAGGGAAAGAAAATCGCAGGGAACGCAAAAGGAGTCCCAGGGGAAGTAAAAGGATGAAGAGGAAAAGTCGAGAAAGTAAGAAGTGCTTCGAGAAAGTAATAAGGGGAGGTGGGTTGCAAAAGCAACAGGGGCATTGAGGAAGCCAACGAGGGTGAGTCATAAAAGCTGAAGTGTGTGAGAAAGCCAGAAAAAGTGGTCAGGCACATCTGAAAAGTGTCAGGAATGCCAGGAGAAGCGGGCACCCAAAAGAGGAACGAGAAACCATGCAAGGGGGCAAAAATCAAGGAAAGGAAGGATAACAAAAGATAGCTAAATAAGCATGTTAGGGAACAATAAAACACAATATACAAGTAATGCATTCTTGATGAATTAAAATAGAGAAATTCTTTTCACAAGCTCCCTCCTTCTGTCAACAGAAAGAGCTAAACTATCCACTGCGAAATGTGCATCACCAGCCGCTGTATTGCCTGATCTGAGCTCTGTGACACTCCAGGGCTCATGAAACCCTTAATCCTTAAGAAAACAGCATGCAACTGCCACCAGTTCCACTTAAAAGCCACCCAGTATCAGAAAGATAAAATAAACAGTGGATTTTCCAGATTCAAAGTATAAAAATCATGCGCGTTTCCATCTTAGATGGTCATTGGGAACATTCATGTGCTGGATATTCATTCACAAACATTAACCAGGAGATTTTCTACCCATTTTGCAAAGGTAACTCTGCCCTATAAAAAAGGGCAATACCTAAGTGGGCAAACTGGGTAGACAGAGCCACAAACACCACTTTATTTTCATATTCTGTAGATAGAGGCTTTTCTCCACGTGGTTAAAGGGATTTGCTGTGGGGAAAACATTGAAATATGGTAAATTTGCAAACACACATATGTTAAAGTATAATAAAGTAGACAATCCACAGGGGCAAGGGGTAAGAGTAGATGAGTAGAATAGAATATGACTGAAAGTCTAAGACTTGCATAGCTTTCTGGGGTTTCTTAAAAGATAGAGATAGATATAAATATACACACCTATAATAAAGACATAGAGAGACAGATAAAGAGATAGAGAGACAGATAGATAGAGAGAGACAGATAGATAGAAACAGATAGATAGAGAGACAGGCAGGTAGAGAGACAGACAGGCAAGGAGATAAACAGATATTGATCTATGCAAATCAAAATAAATAGAAAATTCACTCCATAACCTGCACATCAAATAATCAAATGCTGGCAGAACTGCCTCAGGCATTTGTACTATTGAGGTGATGATATACCATATGGCCTGGTACTCCCCCAAGTCCCCTTTTTTACCTTTGTTACCCACGGCCAGGCCTTGCCTGGATGGGGTCTCCCTCCCTCCTTCAAGTCAAGTATTGAGACCACACCAATTTTTTGAATTTTTGGATTAGGGCGGAGTAACCCCCCGGCCGTATTTATTACAAAATTAAAAAACATTATTTATTAACATTATTTACAATTACGCAGAAAGGCCAGATACATTGTTAGGCCGATGATGTCACAAGGCTAACCTTAACTCTAATACACATGACACTCTTACTGTAAATCTAACAATGAATATATACACTTTCTGTGTGTCCCCTCTAGAGCCTATGGCAAGGGCAAGGTCAATGACTGGCAGCCTCCTGATCCCAGCAAACTACGAGAAATTACTCCGGAGTTGGCTTGCGCAGGGGGTACATCTTATCGAACAGATACTTTCCACCGCCCCCCCCCTACTCCCTTAAACTTTATAACGGGGGCTGCAGAAACTCTGCATACTTGCGCCCTGATGCGCATACGCGTGCGGGGGTGGCCACAGGCCCACTGGGAAGATTGCCTCCCCCGGAGCCTGCACCCCGACAGCCTACCTACCGGCTGTCACTGCCCCTGGAGTTACATGTTTGACCGCTAAGGACCGAAGACTATGCTTATCAATCATGACCTTATCGCCACAGGACAGCATAGTTGCCCGACTATCTGTCCTCCCCCCAGCCCACTAGGAAGGTCATGCCCTGTAGTTCACCTGTGCCTATGCTCCTGTTTCCGAATTACGCACCATGGCCTCGGGAACTGCAAGCAAAAATGAAAATTAGCACATCCGTCAGTGTATTGCCCTACTGACAGGCTAAAGACAACTACTGTACATGATACTATGCAACAGTGTACTGATGCAAACTTCTCCCTGATTCACAGGATAAAGCAGCTTGCAATCACGTGAACAGAACCAATGGGCTACAGCATGTGCAGCCGGACATAGCGGTTACAGCACAGATGGTTAGTGCTCCTAGTACTTAGATGAGGGGTGCGGTTTGTGTTCCAGGCCTATTGCCTACACTATGCTACTGCACCCCTCTTGTTCCACCCACACCCTCATCCCAGTCTGCATAGGTATGATACTGTGTGCCACCACATACGAGTCTAGTGCAAAAAACGGTGCACAAAACCAGGGTGCTTGGGTATTGAATGCTACGACCTAGGCATTCTAATGTCAGAATGCAACCAAGCATCTGTCTGTGACACACACACGGACACCCACTGCATCAATGTGCGGGCACCGGGTGCTGTGTGGCACAATACTTTAATAGTATAAGTGTACAGGCACAGGAAGTGATGGACCCTAGGCATATAATGCTTAATTGTATACGCACAAAAATTGCACAGGTACCGTGTGATACAACACGGCTGCCCCAATGCCTACACAGGGGGCCGCAATACTGTGTGAAATAATACAAAACTCATCAGTAGTGTATGCGCACAAGGGTGCATAGGTACTATGTCACAGAACCAGCTTCCAATGTATACGTGTACCTGTGCTGGGTGCATAGACTGTATTTGCAACTGACCCCTAATTCATATTTGTGACAGCCCCCCCCCCACACCTATGGTTATTTTGATGACAGAGTCCTACTTCATATTTTTTAATAGCCGCCGCATGCCTATTGCCTTCCCTAAGGTGTGAAACGAGGCCTATGTTTTAACAAGCAGGGATATGTTTGCACTCGCAAGGCATTGTTTGTGGAACTACAAGAATAACGGGTCATAATACTGTATATATTTCTTCACTTCTAACCACTTTAGCATAGCCTTCGTTTCCTTACATAAGGAACAATGCATGCGACTTTCGGTGAGAGCGCCTAATATAGCGCTATTTGTTCTGGGTGATGAATGTTGGATATCATAACCAATTTGAAAGCGCCTAGCATAGCACCAGTTGCATTCTCCTGAGGGACACTGAACTCAGACTTTCAATTCGGAACGCTTTATCATCGCCTCAGTTCCCTCGCATATGGAACACTTGCATCTTAATTTGCCATTCAATACATGTATGTGCCTTTTACTGAGAGCACCTAGCGCCATTTCCATTAAGTGTGGGACCTAGAAAATCGTATTACCATTTAAAGGCGCCTAGCCTTTTACCTGAGGAATATTGAAATCGGACTGTCAATTCTGACGGGAAACATCCTTTACAACACAACTTTTACAACGCACTACCATTACGACTGGGGGGGGCTCTGGTACGGCGGGGAAATGTGGAGAAATAGATGGGTCGGAATCCCTTCGCTCTGGTTCAATCTTGCATGTTACTCCCTTGACTTGTTGCCTATGGTCACCGAAGGTGGATGTAGAGGGGTGGGGCAGGGTGGCACGGTATTAGTGATGGCGGGAGTGTTGCCTAATGATGCCTCTTAGTATTGGTACGTGGAATGTTAAGGGCCTGAATTCCCCGCAAAAACGTCAGAAAGTGTGGAAGTATGTGAATGACCACCACCTTGATATACTGGGTCTCCAGGAGACCCACTTGGCAGGTAGAGATGAACTCCGCCTCTGGCACAAGCATTTCCCCCTCATATATAGATCATCGGCTTCTACGAAGCACAGGGGAGTGGCCCTCCTCTTTCGGGCGGCCCTTTATTTTCAGCCTGAGGATGTGCGCAGCGATAAGGAGGGCCGTTGGCTGATGGTGAAGGGTCTGGTCCATGGTAGACTGAGCACTTTTGTGGTGGTGTATGCCCCCAATGCGGGACAAAATGGCTTTCTGCAGGGGTTGCTGCTGAAAATAGGTGACTTCGTTGAGGGACACCTGTTCCTGCTGGGGGATTTTAACCTGGTGTGGAGTAGGGAGATGGATAGCTCTGGAACCCAGAGGGCTAATGCGGGTCTGTTCTCTGCCGAGACACAGCGGCTTCTGGGTGACCTGGGCCTAATCGATGGGTGGCGTTCCATGCATCCCCTATCCCGAGATTACACCTTTTTCTCCCATGTCCACAACTCCTACTCTCGTCTGGATCACATTTTTCTAGGCCAGGCCCTCAGGGTAGATGTCTGTGACTCTAGCATATTCCCGCTATCGGTTTCTGATCATAGTCTGCTGGTGCTCGGACTTCGCTGGTCACCTCCGGGCGACGGTCTCCGAAAGTGGTACTTTCCGGCGGCAGTCGTTAGGGACGAAACCTCGAGCAAGGATTTATGGAAGGCTATTAGGGAATTTTTTGCTCTCAACCCTGTGTCCGATACTTCTATATCCACTACCTGGGACGCCTTTAAGGCGTCACTCAGGGGGACCTGCCTGGCCCTTAATGCTAACCTCAATACGATGCGTCGGAAGGAGCGGGAGGAGTTAGAGATGGAACTTGCAGTCCTTGAGCAAGCGCACAAACTAAATCCATCTAGGCTGACCCTCCGCCCGTTGACGGCGGTCAGGGGGAAATTGAAGGCCCACTATAATAATAGAGCGGAATTCACCTTGCTAAGACTACGGCACCTTTCGTACTCCCAAGGGAATAAAGTGGGGAGACACCTGGCTCGTCAACTTAGAGAGAAAAGGGAACAGGATTACATAGGAGGGGTTCAAGATTCGATGGGAGTACTGCAACACCGCGATGAGATTAAGGCTGGACTCTTTGGCCGCTTTTACTCGGACCTCTATGCGGGGGACACCCTCGACTCCGAGGCCCAGAGGGCATATCTGCGGGGTCTGCCTATACCGCAGGTGTCAAGGGAGTGGAATGATCTATTAGCTGCCCCGTTCGCTCGCGACGAAGTGCTTGATGCCATTAAGAACCTGAAGCTCCACAAAGCTCCGGGGCCGGATGGCTATACCGCCCTTTTTTACAAGACTTATGCTACTGAGGTGTGCGATTTTCTGGTCTCCTTATTTAATGACATGGCTGAATCCGGAACCGCACCTGGCTTGCTAGCCGAAGCCGTCATTTCAATTATACCTAAACCCGGGAAGGCTCTTCGTATCGCCCGATAGCCCTCCTCAACATCGCCGCCAAGCTGTATTCCTCGATTATTGCTAGCAGACTCCAAGATCTGATGCCGGCAATTATACATCCAGACCAATCTGGATTTATTAAGGGCCGTCAGACCCATGATAATACTAGGCGGGTGGTCCACTTGATAGAGAACAGATTCCAGATCCGAGCAGTTCTAGTAGGCCTCGATGCTGAAAAAGCCTTCGACTGCGTGGACTGGGGCTTCATGTTCCACGGCTATACTCCACTCACCTTCGACAACTGTATAAGGGACTATGAAGTTCCCCCATCTGAGCGATTTCACCATCTCCAGCTGCTCCACTGGGCCACCAGTCCCAGAATCCTTGATGCAGCTACCAGGCCTCAGTCGTCCTTTGAGGCCTTCATCCTTCGGACTTCAGCCATGAAGGGGGTCATATCCTTTCTTTACCAATTACTAATTAACTCGGCAGTATCGCCTCGCCCTCGCTATATGGAACAATGGGAAGAACTCCTGGGGCGGGACATCTCGGACAAGGAGTGGTCGGCACTGTGGCGCGATATTGCCGCACACAACCACTCGTTAAATCTGAGAGTGGCCCACCTTAAGACTCCTATGGACTGGTACCTGTACCCGTCCAAACTCCACCACATATTCCCGACTACTTCTGATAGATGCTGGAGGGGCCACCACATTTGGTGGGATTGCCCGGTTATTCGACCATACTGGGAGGAGATCCTTTCCCATGTTAAGGAGATCCTTGGATACCCGATAGAGGACTCTATAGCCTGTGTACTTCTGGGCCTCCGAGACCCACTACTTGAACATCAGACACGTGCAGATAAACAGATCCTGTGGCTCTGTCTTGAAGCTGCCAAACTTACCCTGGCGTCCGCCTGGAAAAAGGCAGAGGCACCGGCGATCTCCCTATAGCATGCAAAGTTGCTTAGCATGGAACGAGTGGCGGACATCTTCTTGGGCAACTTCAAAAACTTCCAGTTTCACTGGGGCCCCTTGGTCCACTTTCTCTCAAAGGGGTTACCATCCGCAGTTTGCCCATCCTCCATACGAGCGCTCCACTTATTCCAAATCTAATAGAGAACCCACATGGAATGAATGATTGTTGGATGTTGTTGTCGCCACCACTACGGGGGGGTGAGGTTATTCCCTTTTGTTAAAAACTTGTTTGAGGCACCCACACAGAAGATCAGGCCTTTCAGATTCAAGCAAAATGGATTGTGTGACGGGAGGCTTCGCCACTGGCGATTACATGTTTAACTCATTAGATCTTTAATACTGTACTCAAGCCTACAACTGCTTCTTTGCCCTATGACATTGACCTTCTGCCTTGCCTGACGACGGCCTGCTGTTGTTTGAGACTATTGCCATGCGCCTATACTTATGCCCCCTGCGTGGGACGATGTGCGGAATTGCCGCTGTTATCTCTCTGTGTTCTTTCTAATAAACTTTAAATAAAGATAAAAAAAAAAAAAAAAAAAAGAAATTCGCGGAAGCGTAATAAAGGAACAGGCCACCCTTTTCTGGGCCTGTAAATAGGAAGCAGGGCAACCACTATGATCTCATGACTGTGGCTATACCTTGTGTCAGCACCTAGTGTCCCGAGCTGTCGCATATTTATAAGGCCTAAGACACAAATTAATTTTTGACTTCCAGAGTGCTATCGATTCTAACACATTTTTGCATTTTAAAGGAAATAACCGGACTAAAGTGGGCTACGGTTATGGGTGCAAGCAAGGTGGTGCTCAGAATTGGTGTCTTTCTCAAACTTCACCGACGCGGCAACAATCACCAATAGAGTGCACGCGGCATGAAGCAGGAATAACAGTTGACCAAACTTTTCCGAAAATGCTGCATATTTATATAGCGCGAACTCTATGGAGCGCTTTACCTGAGCACCGCATTTACGTTCAACATTCAGGCACAGGTGATCAATTGTATTGCACGGAATCACAGAATGAGGACGCGACAAACCCCGAGGCTCGAACCCTTGTTTTCAGCACCGAAATCGGCAGCCTAGCCGACGGACTACCTCCTCTCTTTCAGACCAAATACCTTCTGGGGTCGATTTGCAGGTTCCCCTGTAACATGACTCGACAGGCTTAGTTAGCGTAGTGGTCCAAGAAAAAAGAAGGGGGGGCTGCAAGCGCACTGGTTTGAAAACCTCTTCTGATTCACAAAAATACGATATAAACTGGAGCGCTTTACAACACGCACTGATTACTACACACATGTTTGGCCGATCAGGAGTTTACTTTTCATTTCAAAAAAATTTGTAGGGGTTCTACGCCTGCCAAACCTCCAGGTCCACACCCCTGTACCAGTCGAGGCCCGAGGGTAAATAATACCCATGCTGTTTCTCTTCCCTAGTATCCCCGCTAGAATGGACAGACAGCGCTTAGAAGACGTCATGCGCCATCACAAGAGCTACGGAAAGAAATAACAATATACCAGTAAGATCGCCTTGGAAAGCCAGGGGTCAGCCAGTGTGAATCTACATGCACTACTTCACGCCTGGGGTTATACAGTTTGCAATACAGACTACGGTGCTTCTAACCTCGTACTTAAGGGACAGCATTATCACCCCACACGACTCCTCTTATGGACAGGCACCAGCTGATTGTGCTACAGTGGCCTACTCTCCTTATGCCGGCCACACTTTCCCATCTGTGCTCACAAGTTTTTAGCCGCAGTAGACTCCTCTGCTTCTCCGGCGCCACTCGCAACTAACCCACTCCTCTCTGCTGATCATCCAACAAAGGCAACGGACCGTAGGTCGCCCCCTCGGTCTTCTGTAACCACATGCCTCAAACCGCTGGTACCGCCGGCCGGGTCCACCGCTGATCGCGCTCCGGTCCTGCCCAAATTCAGCTGCCGCCTGTCCTCCAGTTCCAAGCCGCCACAGACCTGCAGAGAAACAAAAGAAAAGAAATTACGGGTCGCTGGTGGCCGGGGTGCTGTGCCTGTGGGGAGCGTAAGAACAAGAGAATGTTCTGATCCCCACACCCCCTTTTAACAGGGGTGACACTGGCCAGTCTAAACTGGTCTGGCCCCGCTGTTGTGTGTCAGTGTAAACCGGAAGCACTAAAGTGCTTCCGGTTCACGCCACGCCGTAATCGGCCTACTGGATGAAAATGGGGGAGGTGGGAGTGCTCCCCTCTCCTCCTTTCCCCCGGGGACAGGCTTGACCCGCCATAAGGGCGGCCTGCACTATTCTAGCACTCGGCCTGTTCCATCACGTTTGGTGGAATAGAAATATGTTATCTACAGCAGTACGAAACAGAAAACTACATCAGCGAGCGCTACATAAAATCATCAAATTATTGCATGGCGAAACCGGTGAGAGACTTTAATGCGACCATCTAAAAAAGCACCAACTCATTTTCAATGTGTTCATAATGAAGGGAAAAGCAATTGCCAAATACAGCTGCAGAGACATTTACGGAACCTTTATGCCAGCCACAGTTGTGTGCGCATTACCGGTAGCAAGGAAATAGCTGAAAACTCTAGTGAAAAATGGTGCAAATAAAAAAAAAACATTCATGTTGAAATCCTTCAAAAAATTAACCCACTATATGTGACAACTATAACAAAACACCATGTTCCATTTGTACAGAGAGTTCGTGATTTAAAAGCATCACAACTGTGACAAGCCATAACTGGAAATAACACATGCGAGCAAAGTGACATGTTAAGGAGAGGTTATCATCTATTTCAAGATGGGGGAGGCGGCAGGCCCGACCCCTTCTCGCTTTGCACGACCTTGAGCACAGGAGTCGGAGCTTCAGCCTATCAGCAGCTGTCACAAGTAGTTACCCTAAGGCACTTTCCTTTTGCACCTTAAAGTAACTACTTGTATCAATTGTATGCGAGCCTGCTGCTGCCTCAAAGGAGAGGGTGGGGGCTGACTTGGGGAGGGAGGGGCAGGCTAAGGAGAGCCAGAGCTTAAATGCTTGAGGTCCGAAAAAGAAACCAGGCAGTTGAATCGTGCGTGCGTGCACCATGGACAGGAGTGTTTATGTGCTTGCAGGAGCAGCACCACCTTTAAAGTTAAAGCCAAGTAGAAAGGAATTTCCCTGTTCCCAAATCAAAACATAGGGAAAGCAAGAGGGAGGAAGGGGTTAAGGGTGGGTACATGGTGGGAGGGTGAGTCGGTGAGAGAAACAAAGATAAACACTTTTAAGGGGCTTGTCTTGAAGCGAGAAGGTGGCTTAACATATAAAACTGCCGACTTTGGAGCTGGAGAGCAGAGTTCTCGCCTCAGCGTGGGCTGTATCACCTAATTAAAAATAAATTGCGATTTTGGTGGGGGTTGGGAGAGACAAATAAAAAAACACAACAGACGTAGAGGGACGAGACAGATACAATTAAAGCAAACACTGTCAAATGTAGCATCCAACTGAAACAAATGGCGCACAGAATCGAAGGCAGGAGGTGGCTAAACATATAACTCTGCCGACTTTGGAGTTGGAGAACATGGTTCGAGCATCAGCAAGGGCTGAATTAAATAAATAAATGGTGATCTCGGGTGAGGAGAGACAAATTACGCTTTATTATTAATAAATAAATGGAGATTTCGGGTGGGATGAGACAAAGAAAACAAGCATAGGCAAAGCAATAGGGGAGAGTGGCACAGGAAGAAAGTAGTTCGTGCAGTAAAGGGGCCAATAGCCGTGGAAGGACATAAATGAAGATATGTCCATCAAAAGGAGGGACTAACAAACCTACACCCAATCAGAAGACACAAGCCAATGGAAATGATGGGTGGAGAGTGGGTGGAGCTTCCACACTATAGTGTATACTGCGTGTCTCAATGAGACAGCGCAAGACCTGCCTAGGCGAGACCTACAAACAATGAGGCTTCAAATAGATGGCTAGAAAGAGTACACCATTTTATGTATTTGGGGTTCCTCTTTCATGCTAAATTAAACTGGACTGAGATGGTGAGAAATAGAACAATTTAACACAAAAGAGAAGGGGAGAGGGTCAACTACTCAAATACCCTGAACCCTCTATTACAATCTATACAGACCAAGAGGGGTAGAGAGGAAAACAAGACTGGACAAAGCATGCAGGGGCCCAAATAATGTTAGTAAAACTGCCCTCTCTCACACACAAATCTGTGTGTGACATGCTTCATCATCTGGTCTGCTTACAAAACACCCTGGCGTAGCCACGCACAGGGTGGTGCCCCTGAATGCTTTGTCCAGTCTTGTTTTCCTCTCTACCCCTCTTGGTGTATAGAGAAATAGAACACACCTTATGTCCAAAAGCATTGCTGCGGTTTGGAAGTTCGCTAAGAATCTAGGAAATAAACTAATCCAAGAAATGTTGGAAATGTACTTAGCAAAAATGATAGCCATAGCATCTTATGGTGCTGCAATTTGGGGCTCAGCACAAGTTGACTCACTTCAAGTTATAGAAAACAAATTTGCAAAAACTTTACCACTCCGTGCTTGTACTCTAATTTTATTGTCCACAAAGAATTAAGCCACCCAAATATCACTGATACCATTAAAATAGCCCCATTACTACTATGGTTGTTGATATGGAAAAGAAACTCTGTCCCATTAAATCAGCTTGTGATAAAATATTTCTTCACTCTTGATTCTGTTTCCTCTATCCCTTGGCTAAATTTTGTCAGACAGTCCCTTAGTGACAAGGGCTTGGCGGCTCTTTATGAATCGCCGTATCAATGCATGACATACCTCTAAATCCAGGTTAAAACAGCTATTTATAGCCAAAAGTAGCTAAGATAGATGGCTAAAAAGCAAGCAAAAATGTCAGTAATAAGGTATCAGGCAATGCCCCCTGTGGGGCCTGGGCTCTCTTCTTACCTTCCTTTATTCCTAAAACCCACCATTGATTCCTATAGATAGGACTGCGATTAGAATATATTCCTCTATTGCTGGGCTTCCCGGCACATGCATAGTCGGTAAATTAGTTATCCCTATGCCCCAGTGATTTTATTTCTATGCAATCTAGTTCATATATTTTATTCTTTTGTTTGTTTTATAAAGCAGAGAGGAACAAATGTATCATCACATTATTGAACAAATTTCGTTTACGTTCTCATATTCAAGCTCTCACAGTAATACAACAATTGCAATCGCCATATATATGCTTCGTGACTGCATCATTTTTACAGGCTGCTTCAAAATCCAGAAGGGCTGTTATTTTAGGGTGAACTCAGAGAGCAATTGTCAACATACCACTTTTGGGCATTAGTGCAGTTTTAGTACATAGCCAGTGTCTTGCACTCACATTGCTGTAATTTATTCTGCACCTACATTATTAGGTTATTACAACCCCTTCTCACCTAAACTGGGTTCTCCCTGGCCCTCTATTTTATTTGTAATTGAAAGCACAGGTATTTTATTAATGATTTCTTTTTAAAATCTTATTGATGCAATCATTGGATATTTTAACTTTTAGATGCTGTATGGAGACTGAATTGATATGAAGGATATTTATCAGAAATTACATTTGATTTACTTTTCAGCATTTTTGTAATGCAAAATAAAATTGATATTGATTGATTGGTTGAGTGAATACCTGAGCTTGTATCTACCCATTTAAAGCACTGCTCTAAAGGATGCTATTGACTTACTGTACTTTTCACTGCTTGCCTTTATCTGTACTTCAATAGCATATTGTAGGCTGTTGAGTATCTATAGATCGGTCAACCTGTCAACTCTGTGATGCTATTGTTACTTAAAGAATGCCTGATATTCCTTACATTGCTTTACGCTTTTAAGTGAATTGATATCCAAAGATGTATTTCACTTTCATTGATATTAGTCTTATACTCAAGTAGGGAAGTGATACAAAACATCCAAAGGAAGTTATGGACAAGCAGGTAGGAAAGGGAGGCGGAGTAAGCATGCCTAGCCAGAGGATTATCTGACTACATTACAGGTATTTGCACAATTTCAGGGCAATGTTGCACCAACCGACCAGTGAAAATGAAATTTTTATTGACTTGCTCAAAAATCCAGGGCCATATTATCAAGATAGGGCGATACATTATTGCCGCTTTTATCGGCATGAAACTGCCGCTAAAGCGGCGATAATGGGCTTGATAATATGCCCTTGTGAATTCCCATAGAAGCCCAGGTTAACACCACAACCTGGGTTTCTATGAGAACAGTTTCCTGCCGATAAAAGCGGTTATAATGTATGGCCCTTTCTTGATAATATGGCCCCTAATCTTCACTGCTAGCGTTGTATCTGATGTTCTATTCAAAATGATAGGGCAGTGGTGCAAAGATATGCAATCAGTTCCTGTGGAGTAGCAATTTGAATTCCAATCTCACATGGAGAAACATATGTTATATATGACTATCACATTCTACTTTCAGGACCCCTAACATAGACAGGTTGGCGAAAGAGGGGGTGAAACTCAATCATCATATTGCTGCAGCTCCAATGTGTACCCCAAGTCGGGCAGCCTTTATTACAGGACGATATCCAATACGATCAGGTTAGTGGTTTCATATTAAATATCTATCTGAACTGTGCCTTTCTACCCTATCATGTCTTTAGCCCTTGCGCGGCTTCTTCTTCACAAGTTTTCAAGTCTTGCATACTTTTGGTAGGTAATCAATCCTCTAAGTCTTGCTGCTGGTCTATTCTATGAATAGTTTGATCTCGATTCACATAGATTTTTGATGATAGTGCGACGTACTCCTAACTGACACGTGAATTTCTAGGTGCAAGTCTTTACTTCTCATGGAGAAAAGTCTGACAATCTGGCTCAGTATGCATCTCTACAAACTGATAGCCGCTCGAAGTCGTCGTTTGTCAAGCGGGACATGCCCTTCATCACCGTGAGCAAATTGCTGTTGAATCTGTGGGCATAGCGGGAGCCGGCGTGCTCCATTCCTGGTTTTTGTATCCTGTACCAGTAGAGGACTACTGCAGCGCGAGCGGGACTGCGAGGCCCACAGGTAATTGCGCCGGACCAGCGCGCACACCTGCTGCCTCTTCCCGCTCGCTCCTCCCTGAAGTCTCCCAGCATCTTAAAACGACTCGCGGCCCCCGCTCCGCGGGTGCCGCTCGAAGTCGTCGTTTGTCAAGCGGGACATGCCCTTCATCACCGTGAGCAAATTGCTGTTGAATCTGTGGGCATAGCGGGAGCCGGCGTGCTCCATTCCTGGTTTTTGTATCCTGTACCAGTAGAGGACTACTGCAGCGCGAGCGGGACTGCGAGGCCCACAGGTAATTGCGCCGGACCAGCGCGCACACCTGCTGCCTCTTCCCGTTCACTCCTCCTCCTACTTAACTCCGCCCAATCGCGCGAACGCGGGACGCGCGCGGGCGAAGACCGGGCAAAGAGCGGGCCCTCTGTGGCCCTCCGGGGACCGAGGGAGCCGGGCCGGGGCCATACCCCCTATTTCATCACTGCTCCAGCTCATTACATATGTGAGTTAGATTTTACTGCCTATATATCACATTTGCTACTATCATTAGTCTGGAACTTTGCCCACTATGCCTCCCAAACCTGTAACTATGGACAACTTCCTAATTAAAAAGGTTGCACTAATTAACAGCAACAGAAGGGCATCCTTGGGATTGGAACTTCCTCTGACAAACTCTCCAGAGCTTCCACTTACTGTCACAGATACTCCCTTGTTGGAGGAGCCCCCTGCCCCTGCACGCAAAACTACGATGGTAGTGGCTATGATCCATGCGGGTCAGAACGATGAGGTTTCCAACACCCAGGGGACAGGTATAGGCTCTCCTGAAATACAGGAGCCTGTAGCAAAGGATCCCCCACGAATATTTAGGAAAGCCCGAGTGAGACGCAGGGGAAAGCAAAGACAAAGTAACCATAAAACCAAACAAGGAGGGGGGGGAATGTTTGGTTCTCCATCAGTATTGTTTGAAACTAGAACAGGTAAAACAGGAGAAAAAGGGGATGTTATTGTGCCCGAATGCCCTAGAGATTCTTTGCTCCTTATTGATCTGTCATCCTCGGGGGTCACTGATAATATTGAAAAGTCTTCCTATGACCCCACTATGATTAATAAGCTCCCTTTGTCCAGCACACCTACTAGTTCATCTGTATTGGACTTACTTACTGGGAACGATACTGTTAGGCTATCGGGTTCCCCTAGACTCCCTATTGAGCCATCTCTCATGTCCCCAACATCCCCCCTACTACGACAAATAGTTTAAAAAGGGGAGGCGAGCCACTGGGAAATCGAGCCCATAAAATAAGAAAAGGGGTTGTCTGTGTGCCCCTGACACAAACTGGCCAAACTCTAGGAGGTGAGGTGGCCATGATGGCCAAAATTGCAGAACTTATCAAGGGTGCGATGCAACCACTCCTAGACAAGACAACTATGATGTGTGCTCATCTAGATCAAATAGAGAAGAAGGTTGAACATAATTCCCTTCTCCTACTTGACCTGGTAAAGGGGCTAGGAAAACCTAAGGCGAATCCACCTGTAAAACCCAAGGCCAACCCACCTGTAAAACCCATAGTAATAGGGCCCCCTCCGTCACTAGTACCCATAACACCAACAGTAATAAAGCCGGTATCCCTGCAAAAACAGAGATCCGTGCAAAAGGGGGTAAGAGCAGGTAGTCCTGCAATTACATTAATTACTCCAGCCCCAGAGACGGTTACACCCCAATTGGTGGCTCCGGTAATTAATGAGCAACCATCTAAACCAGGGGACACCCAAAATCAAGGTGGTAGTAAGGACCCGCAAACGACCAAGTTAAGTAAAGGGAACGCTTTGACAACCGCCCCCAAAAAAACTAAAATTAATTGTGTCATGGACTTAACCCCTGACTCTGCCCCTTTTGTCATTGTAATGGCAGGGGTCCCAGAACTTCCCGCAGGTAAACAGGAAGATCACGGAGCATTACGAAATAAGGTTGTTTTTTGGCTCCGTGATAATAGACCGTTACCTGCTTCAATAAATGGCGAAATTATAAGTCTAAGGCGTGCTAATTGGGTGGGAGTTAGGCCAAAGGACAAAAATGGTGATGTTATAATCATCAATTTTAAGGATCATAGGGCCGTGAGGCATATTGGGGATTGGTTCGATGTTAGCAGCAGCGATTCTATCTCCACGCATCTCCTTTCCTACTTCTATCCCTATGCACCCCCAAAAAGTCTCAACAATTGGGGCAGGGACAGGCAGCTTATTAAGAAGCCAGTCCGTCAACGTTGGGGGTTTGAAAATGTAAGATCATGGGATAGGGATGGGCCTGGGGGGAAACAGCCAATGCAGGCTAGTTCTGGTTACGCAAGTGGTCAAGGCCCCCCTCTTTATACTGAGAGCCCGGAGGACTTTTATTCCAGGAATGATTATCAGGTTTATCAATATCCACCTACCAGCAATCACTATCCACCTTATTTCGGACCTAACATTACTCAAGGGAGACCATGGAATAATAGAGGACCGCTGCCACCTATGTATAATCTACCGATCCAAAACCGCTATCAGATTTTTTCTGGTTTGGATGGTGTAGATTGACAGCAAGCTCAGACCCTCACTGAATCTGTGGCTGGGGAACGGTCCCCATCCCCAGTTTTTCAAGTTTCCACTAGGGGCAGGGTACTCCCAAGTATCACTGAGGTCCCCACTAATCCACCTCATGAATCTCCCATACTAAATAAGACCTGCATCCCCGATGGGCTGACACCTTGTGACAGTGTTTTTCTGGAGCAGATGCAGCCTATCGGAGATGACAATAATGGGTGTAGAGAACAAATAGGGAATGGTCCGATACAGGCGAAGAGTGATCTTTGCCAAACTGCTTTTCTGGAATGTAGCTGGGTTGAGGCAAAAAATTAGTAACCCAGCTTGGGATTCTCTAATAAGCGGTCAGGACATAGTGGCCCTCCAAGAAACATGGACCCAGGACCCAATCCACGTAAATGGCTATAGGACCTTTTTTACCCCAGCAATTGGAGGACATTTTGGAAGGGCAAAGGGAGGTTTGATTACGTTCATTTCAAACAACCTTAAAATTAAACAGGCCCATTGTCACTTATACTCTAAATACTTTCAGCTTATAGTTTTAAGAGACTTAAAAGGAGCAAAGGTGATTATTATTAATTTCTATAATAATATCCCGAGGGAAGAAATTGCGGTTGCAATGAAGCAACTCAAGGAGGAAGTTCAGATAGAGGTAGATAAAAATGGTAGAGAAATTGTAATTTTATGGGGGGGAGATTTTAAATGTTCACTCTGTTCAAAAGGGAGTCAGGGACTATGTGGTCTAATGACAGATAGAGATACGAATCTGACCCACTTTGATCACAACTTAATGGGGGATTTGCTGAACGAACTACTATTCACGTTTGACTTGGGGTTTGCTAATGAAACAGCGCTAAAACCCACACCCTTTGTCCCCACTTTTGTTGGTAGAGGTTTGACGTCAACTATTGATTTCATTATCGCCTCCAGTAATCTCAATCATAGAGCGGTGGAGGTCACAAATATCCCATTGCCCATAAGTGATCATTTCCCGCAATGCCTTAAGGTAGTAGATCTATTCCCAGACCCATCTACGGCCGCGCCTCCCGTTGTGGCAGCGGTTGATGTGGTTCTTGGGAGACAAAATGGGTATTCACTTAATTGGAGCAAAATAGTCCCCGTAATGTTCTTTAAGAAACTCTGGGAGGCGTGCTCCACTAGCTTTCTGACCTGTTTGGGACACGATGCGAGTAGTGATCAAATAATTGAGCATTTTGGCATCATTGCCGCAAATATAAAAAGTAGTTTAAGGGTGGAGTCAAAGCGTAGTGGTAAGGGATCTAAGAGCTGGTTCAATAATGCATGCACTAGGGCGCTGAAAAATTTAAAACATGCAGTTCACAGAAGCCCCAGAGACCCAGGTGAAATAAGAACATGTAGGTCAGTATATAACCAGGCTCTTAAAGAAAGGAAAACTGCGCTAAATAAGGAGGCACTAGATTTACTCTGTGAGGCTTCACAATCCAAAAATCCTGCTGCATTTTGGAAAGTAATTAACACCCCTTTTCCTTATGAAACCCACACTGCGCGAATTGAGATTGCAATAAATGAGGATAATTGGGTGGATTATTTTTCTAATCTCTATAAGGCTCAGGATGACAACCGAGGTGGAGGTCCTCTGACTAGTGTGGACTTACAACCAGGTCCAAATTTGATTGTTACACTTGATGAGGTATTGCTTGCCTTAAGAGCTACTAAGGGAGGAAAGGCAGCTGGGCCCGATGGGATCCCCGCGGACCTATTCAAAGCAAACTCTGAAATCTGGGCCCCTATGTTGGTACAACTTTTTAATGCAGCTTTGTCGAGGGGCTTAAAAGATTCCTGGTTCACCTCCGTCATTGTCCCTATTTACAAGAAGGGGGACAGAAACAGTTGTGCCTGTTATAGGCCAATCTCCCTTCTTGATTCCTCAATAAAAATTTTGGGTCGAATAGTGCTGGCAAGACTCCAAAGTTGGGCGGAAGAAAATGATGTCATGAGTGACTTGCAATTTGGTTTTCAAAAAGGGATTGGCACAATTGAGCAAGGCCTAAACTTAATGTTATTGCAGCACAAGTATATAAGGATTAAGTCGGAACGCTTGTATTTTACCTTTGTGGATCTTTCATCTGCGTTCGACTGCGTGTCCCATGCCAAATTATGGGCAGTAATGAAAAGCATGGGAGTGGATAATACCATTATTTCTTTTCTGAGGGAACTTTATAGTGGAGCCACAGCTTCTGTTCGCTACGGTAGAGGGGGTGAATGCTCCAGAAAATTTAGTGTGGGTCGTGGAGTGCGTCAAGGTTGTGTATTGGCACCTTTTCTCTTTCTCCTCTACATTAATGGGCTTGAGCATCATCTGCTGCATGAGTGCGGGGATATGCCCAGGGTTGGGAGGAGGGCAATCCCCGCGCTCATGTATGCGGATGATGCTGTGCTTATGGCACGTACACCCCAGGCTCTGCAAAAGCTAGTAGTAAGCTTTGAGAATTTCATGCTGAATCTAGATTTGCTAGTAAATTGTAGCAAAACATTTACAATGAACTGTGGCCCTAAATCAAGTAAACCAATGAAACGAATGTTTTTAAATAATGTTCCACTAGATAATACCCCAACCTTTTCTTATTTGGGCATATTACTCCATGAGTCAGGTTCTTGGACAAGTGCAATTAAGGCCAGAACTCTTTTATTCATGAAAACGATCATGGCCTTAAAGAACTTTGTCAGAAAACTGGGCAGGAAGCCAATAAAAGAACTGTTAATTATTTACAAAGCAACATGCTTATCTGTGGCTATGTACGGCTCAGGCTTGTGGGGGTACGCAAATGTTGATCCAATCCAGGTTGTGGAAAATAAGTTTATGAGGGAAGTCCTTGCAGTTCCACAGTGCGTTGCCACATTTAATTGTCATGCTGAACTGGGTCAATCCCATATAACAGATGTTATTAAAATTCAACCCATCCTGTTGTGGCACAGGGTTTGGACCACAAATGAATGTACCATGAATCGGGCTTTTTTACAGGACACCCTTCGCCTGGACCATGTGGAGAGATCACAGTGGCTGGGATATGTTAAGTGCTTCCTGACTGATTTAGGGTGCTATTCTTATTTTTCGGATCCATCTACAATGGACAGCATCTCAAGGAGCACACTGAAAGCCCTCTGCCTGGATCATCTTGAGGATAAGAGGAGGAGAGTTGAAACTCTGAAATATTCAGTACAATCCCACCACCCTACTTTATGTGAGACTAAGTCTGTACAGCCATACCTTTCCCTGCCCATGTTAAACTATGATCGTTTTCTTTTAACTCGATTTAGATTCTGTATATATTTTAGATTGGTGTCCTTCCCTAGTATGAATCTATGGACACGCACATTGCCCACTTGCCCATGTGATGGCATTTCACAACAATCGGATATCCATATCCTTTTCTTTTGCAGATTTTATAGCGCCTCCCGTACTGAAATTATCGTCCCTTTTTTAAAAGAAATGAATTTAACCAGATGCCGCCCAGCTTTTTTAGAGGTTCAGAGAATGGATACGGTTTTAACTGTAACTGTGGTTTTAAAATTTTTTAAAACTGTGTTTCATTTACGGAAACAAATGATTAGAGAAATGGTCTAAACTTTTTTCCATTGAATAACTATCTATTGATCTCCCTCACTGAACACCTATTTTAGAGTTGTAATCACTGTAGCCTGTTGTATATGTTTGTTACTTTCATGGTTATTTGTACCGAATAAAGTTTTTTGAATTTGAATTTGAATTTGATAGCGGATATAGATCCAGGACAGAAGGAGTGGCTAAATGCCTACTTGCAAAGTTAACTATCACTAGGCAAAAGTAGCACAACACTCTGTGCAGTAAACAAATACAGCCAAACTCTAGTCATTTGTGTTTGAATGTATAACAACTTCTGGCAATGCCAATAGCTCTGGCTTTAATGGGGTTCACCTTTCACTCACCACTCCCCATGCCTTCCAAAGGGCAGATCATTTTACAGTTGATGTACTGGGAAGATGAGTACGACCCAAGAAGGACCTCTGCTTTGCTCTGGTGAAGGGAACACGGGCACGACCAGAGTGCTTGAGAAGAGGAATACAAGATGTGAGAGGGCACAAAGGCTTGCAGCCAAGAGTTGAGAGAATCCGGAAAAGTGGCCCTAACCACCTTGTGCACTGTGCAAAGGGCCTTAAACAAGATCTGTTTCTTGAATGATAACTTTGGGAGGAAGTAGAAATTATATTTAACAGATGTGTGTTGAAGTCTTTAAATAGCAGTGGTGGAAGCTGCATTTTTTACAGTTTAAAGCTGGCAGGTATTATATTTAGGTAAGCCCATCAAGATTGCATTCTTACAAAATAAGCAGGATGGAATTGTTGCCTGGATCACCAATCTTCTTCCTGCAAATCAGAGGCAAAGAAGAATGTTTATAAGCACTTAAAAAGGGAGTAACATTACAAGTGATCCAGTTAACATAAGGGCAGAAGTTAAGATCAGCATTGTGGTACACCAATATCTTTAGTCATAGTAGCATACTACCAAGCAGAAGTCTAGGTCTAGGAATCATTACCTAGAGCCAACACCTCAATTTTATGTGTATTCAATTAAAAAAGCAGCCTAAGGGAAAAATTCAGTGTTACTACCAATTAATTTTTATCATAAATTAAATATCGACAGCAGAGTTGAACAAAATAAAGCCACAAGAATAAAATGACGTGAATAGATTTGCGAAAACAACATTAACAAAACTGCACGAAATGCAAATAATTCTTAATAAATCAATGTCTGGAGCTTTTATTTCTTAAAAGAAAAACACTTTAATCCATGCACAACTAATACTGAACATGAAATTACAAATGCCCACATTGAAAACAAGACTTCTCCAGAACTGGAAGGATTACAACCCTGTGATAGAAGGTCTCTTAGCGTTAAACAATAAAAAAAAAACTCCTCTTTAAGGTGCTCATTGAGGAGTTGTCAATCAGAAGTTCTTCCTATTTAGTTTTCACAGAGTTCTCCATGTAAATCCCTTTCCTCGTGCCTTTGTTAGAGAGATCACAGTATGATTCCTTCCTGGTGTATTCGTCAATGAGGTACATACTGGAACATGCTGAAGGCACTGTCATGGTGGCGGGATGCATGTTAGGCTTTCCTATGAGCCTACCAGCCTACCCCCGAGAGACCGCCCCAGCACCACCCACCCACCATGGATTACACTTATAAACTGGCAGACAGGTGCACTAGGGGTTTGGCGGTGCTCCTGTCGGCGTGGCGGTGGTGGGCTGACAGGAGGACATTCAAACTCGTAATAAGACTCAATAGCCAGACCCAAAAAGAGACCTCTATACTTAATGTATTCCACTTGCATTCGCCAGAGTAATGTAATGTAATACCTATGCTATCCATATGCTACTGCCAGACTTTTGTATTGAATGGCGAATACCGAATGTATTTATATTACCTCAAACATCTAATGTTTAATAACAATGTATTGTAAAGCACTCTGTTAGTCTTGTTGGTCATGTTCGCACAATATAAAACTTAATAAATAAATATTCCTGTTGTATTGAGAATAGTATAAAATGCAAAACCCCTCCCTTGGTGTTTGCTAAGGTATTCATGATGTAAAACCCCTTTCTTTTGTCTATGGCAGGGGTTCACAACATAAAATCCCTTGCTATTGTTTTTTTTTTCATAATTCACAATGTAAAACTCATTGCTCTTGCATTTATCAGAGAGGTCACAATGTAAAGTCCATTCCAATTATGTTTGTCAAGCAGTTACAATGAGAAGACCCATCCCAGAATTCTAGCTCTGAAAGTCCAAAAGCAGTCAACAGCTACTAACCGATTCTGCATCAAAGGAGCTCTTCAGTTTTTCGGGGGCCCCATGCCCTCAAGCTGTGGACCAGATTACCCCATTTTAACACTACAAGGTAACAATGTTGAGCATTAAAAGGCTGACACATGGGATAAACAGTCAGACAACAGCAACACAAAATAGTAATCAATGTCTGACCGGGAATTTTTCTTGAAATTCACACATTATTAAATACTATAATCTAAATGACAAATATTTACAAGATGTCTGGTGGAATTACAAAATGGAACCCTCATTTAGGGGTCTTCAATCATACCTGGATTGAAAATCATGTTACCTAACAAAATTTCACAATGACAACTAGTCCTGTAAATGTAGTCTTCTCCAGTTATATGTGAATTAACATGTGGCAGTTTGTTGTCCAGCAGACTTAATTTATAAAAAAAACCCAGCAATGTTCCTTTATGAGACCATTGGAAACATGAAGATTTTTTTCAATCAAAAAGGATGAGTCTATATGCCTTCTGTAACAAAGCTAGTATTTGTATATTTAATAATTTTTATACTGGCTATTTATTTATTTGCATTAACTTTTGGTGCCCTGTTCAATGGTGAATGGGACACTATCCAGGAGCACGGACGCACTTTACTGGCAGACTGAACTGCCCTTAGCGCCTCACTAAAGGATCTTCACAACTTCTTGCCGCACCCGCTTCGCGGGTGCCGCTGCGTGCAATCTGCATTCGGGACACAGGGGAAGGTCTGCGGAGCCAACGGGTGAGTGCGGTCAGCGGGGCTGCGAGCGTGCAGGGGACTCCATTGCCCAGGAGTCCCTGCAAGACCACACATCAACTTCCGGTCCGCTCTCCCCGCTGCCGCCCCCCGCCCTCTGCAGCTGTTGTGCATAAAGACCCTCACCTCTTCTCCTTCTGCGGGACACTATCCAGGAGCACGGACGCACTTTACTGGCAGACTGAACTGCCCTTAGCGCCTCACTAAAGGATCTTCACAACTTCTTGCCGCACCCGCTCCGCGGGTGCCGCTGCGTGCAATCTGCATTCGGGACACAGGGGAAGGTCTGCGGAGCCAACGGGTGAGTGCGGTCAGCGGGGCTGCGAGCGTGCAGGGGACTCCATTGCCCAGGAGTCCCTGCAAGACCACACATCAACTTCCGGTCCGCTCTCCCCGCTGCCGCCCCCCGCCCTCTGCAGCTGTTGTGCATAAAGACCCTCACCTCTTCTCCTTCTGCGGGACACTATCCAGGAGCACGGACGCACTTTACTGGCAGACTGAACTGCCCTTAGCGCCTCACTAAAGGATCTTCACAACTTCTTGCCGCACCCGCTTCGCGGGTGCCGCTGCGTGCAATCTGCATTCGGGACACAGGGGAAGGTCTGCGGAGCCAACGGGTGAGTGCGGTCAGCGGGGCTGCGAGCGTGCAGGGGACTCCATTGCCCAGGAGTCCCTGCAAGACCACACATCAACTTCCGGTCCGCTCTCCCCGCTGCCGCCCCCCGCCCTCTGCAGCTGTTGTGCATAAAGACCCTCACCTCTTCTCCTTCTGCGGGACACTATCCAGGAGCACGGACGCACTTTACTGGCAGACTGAACTGCCCTTAGCGCCTCACTAAAGGATCTTCACAACTTCTTGCCGCACCCGCTTCGCGGGTGCCGCTGCGTGCAATCTGCATTCGGGACACAGGGGAAGGTCTGCGGAGCCAACGGGTGAGTGCGGTCAGCGGGGCTGCGAGCGTGCAGGGGACTCCATTGCCCAGGAGTCCCTGCAAGACCACACATCAACTTCCGGTCCGCTCTCCCCGCTGCCACGCCCCCTTGTCTACCTGTTCACCTATTTATTGACTCAGATCTCCCGCAGCGCGGGACGCAGCCCGGGCGAAGACAGGGCAAAGACTGGGCCGTTTGAGGCCGTTCGAGGTCTAAGAGGGCTGGGCTGGGCCATGCCCCTTGGTTGGTTGGTGCATTATACAGTTTTATTGGTGCAAAATTTTATCACTTATTTATTGTTATTTATTTCTTAAATCTGTATAATGTGCTCGCGGGGTAGTAGGAGTAAAACCCTTATGGCTGCAAGTAAATCGAACTCTAATCGGACACTGGATGATTTCCTAGTCAAAACCAACTTGGCTATTGACGAGGAAATCAGTAAAATGCAGCACAGGGTCTCTTTAGATCTTGAAGCTGCACGAAGACTATCCGAGCACTTAGCCACTACCAGAAAGTCTTCGATGGGGAATATTGCCTCTGCCCGTACACCTGAGCATACAGTAGGTCCGCAGCCACTATTGACAGCGGCTGTCATCCATCCAGTACCTTCTGTTTCCTCCTCAATATCCCCTTCGATCTATTCACCTACTCCACCGGTAATAACTAAGGATCCCGTGCCATTAACCTCCATGTTAGGTACCATGCTTCCCCCTAAAACTAATTCACTTATGAATACAGCTAGGGCCAGGAAAGCGGCAATACGTAAAAAGAAATGTATTGCCAGGGCCATCCATGCTCGGAAAAAGGCGAAAATCGCTAGATCAAAATTTTTCAATAGCAGAAGGGCACTAGGATCCCTTGGGATAAAGGATGGTAGTTTAAAAATTAATCCGGGCACTCTGGGTGTGGTAGCCGTTTCGGATTTAAACAGCTCCGCGGACGATAGCATCCCGGTTGCCTCCCCAGAGATAACTAGAACTGATGATTCGATGGTTCAAGTGGGTGGATCACCAAATGATAGAGGGGGTGATGAAGAATTTCTTAATTTAGTTTGGGGTACGTTAAAACAGCTACTCACTCCTTTAGAATTAAGGCTGTCTCGTATAGAGAATAACCTGTTGGAAATGGATAAGACCATAGTTACCTTGGCCAGCCTGAGTCTAAAGGAAATGGAAGCTAAACGTGCTAGTGAGATGGATTTAGCTCCCAAAATAAAAGAACCAGTATCCGTACCATTACCCATACAATTACCTCAAAATATCCCTATGCCCTTACCGTTAGTAAAACCTATACCGAAGCCACGCACCATTGCTGCAAACCAGACTGCATCAACTCCAATCGTTGTTGCACCAAAGTTATGTCCCTTGCCCAATCCACCCCACAGGCAGAATTCTAATTCACGAGCGGCCCCACAGCATAGGAAAATGCAAAATTCTCTGAATAATTTCCAGCGGCCGATCAGTCGCCCCAATTTTCGTGGTGGTTTTATTGATCTTCCACCAGAAGCGGGGCCCTATGTGACTATACTTGCCGGAGTTCCAGAGCTGGATCAGAATTCTCAGGAGAACCCCCAATCCCTGAAAAATAAAGTCATTTATTGGCTTAATTCTAACACGCAGCTCCCTGCTCATCATAGAACCAGCATATTAATGGTCCGTAGAGTGCCATGGATAGGCCCCACACCTAAGTCCTTGGTAGGCGACTGTATTATTGTTTCTTTTGCTGATCCTTACACAGCACAGAATATATGTGTGCGGCCATCGTATGAAGTTAACCCTACAATAGTTTTGAGACCCCTTACCTTCTTTTACCCTCCAAGAACTCACTATGCGAAAGAAGGTTCCTGGTCTATTGTCCAGAATGCTGGACGGCCACCAAATAGGTTCAATGACCTTAGCCAGCAAAATTGGTGGCAAGGGGCACAAACCACCAACACTTTTGGTCCTTTGCAGGAGCTGGCGGGATGGTTCCCAAATAATATCCCGTTAAGAAATCGTTTTGATCCACTTATGGGTATGGATGAGCAAGATTGACCACCACAATATTCTCCTGGTAATCCCCTGATAATAGAAGATACCAGCCAGAGGGCGAAGGGTGAAAGTTGCAACAACAACCCATGGGTGAAAGTTACCATCGGTGACGGTTGTGCTTCTAAACCCCAAGTTCCTGTGGCCGGTATCAATACAGAAAGTGCGTCAAGTGCAATTACTGAATGGCACGTTCCGGAAGTATCACTTAAGTCAGTCACAAAAACCGAAAGTGAACAAAGGATCTGCTTAATTTCATGGAATATTGCTGGGCTTGCTCAAAGACTGGAGGATGAGGCATGGTTAGATTTTGTGGGTGTTTGTGATATTTTGTGCCTCCAGGAAACATGGAGCTGCTGCACACAGGATATTGATGGCTTTCAAGCCCTTAATACCCTTGCGGTAGCCTCGCAGGCTGGTAGGGCAAAAGGTGGTCTAATGACAGCAACCTCATTAAAACTGTGTAAACTTGTAATTACCAAGATAGTTGACACTGCATGGTTCCAAGTGCTTATGTTGGTTAACTTGTTTCCCGAACCGTTGTTATTGATTAATTGGTACTATAACATCTTTGATATTAATGAGACAACTGTAATGTTGAAGTTGGAGGAGGCCATGACCAGGGCACGTCACGAGCATCCCCTACTTTTTGTCATCTGGGTGGGGGATTTTAACTGCTCTTTGTGTACCCATGGGGACTCGAAGGCGTGTGGATTGAGAGATTCCCACGACCTTCCTTTGTCACATTTCAAACATACACCCCAGGGGGACGCTTTAAATAATATCATCATTTTGAATGATCTAGCTATAGTGGAACCCTGGGTTGCTCCAGATTTGGCCCGATACCGACATTTCAGGGAAGTAGAGGCACGATGAGTTTTATTGATTTTGTAATTATTTCCAATGGGTATTTCCATTATGTTGATAAATTGGAAGTAGTTGCTAATGCTGCCAGTGACCACAATCCCTTAATCCTATCCCTTTTTTGTCCTGTTAAACTCAAACATTCTGTTTGGGATCAACCCATAAAATGTAACAGGAATCAAGGCATTACTCTTAAATGGGGTAAAATAGATGCAGCAGGTCTTGAGGCAGAGATCATAACTGAACATAGCTCAGAATATGATGTATGCCTATCACCGACATCTAATCCCGAAAAGGTTATAGAGAATTTTGAAATATTATGTGGGCATGTAGCCAAACGCCTTACAAAACCAATTGGGAAAAACAAAAGGTCAGGGCCCAGATGGTTTGATGCTGCATGCTCGGCCACACATAGATCCCTGAAACTGGCACTAAATCAGAAACCTAGGGATATAGAATCAGTTAGGGCATCTAGAAAGGCCTATAAAGAAGCAATAGGAACAAGGAAACTGGACCTAAAAAATCTGGCTTGGGAAGATTTAGAAAAAGCCTCTGATTTGAAGGACAGTAGGCTATTTTGGGAAGTAATTAATCGCCCTCTTTTCATAAGTAATGGTAAGGATAATATTGTGATGCAGATTCCATGTGAAACATGGGAATCACATTTTGGGGCTATTTTTAACCCACATGGAATTCCACCTAATGAATTGTTATTGGGAGACCCTAGTGAATTAGTGGTTTCGCAAAAAACTTTGTCTCTGAGCCTATCACTCACCTTGCAGGAAGTAGAAGATGCTCTGTTGAAAGGTATGTCATTAAAAGCTCCCGGCCCTGATCTAGTGCCATTGGATTTTTTCAAGCACAATGTCAAGATTTGGGCCCCTCTTTTATTAAATGTATTTAGAGCAGTTGTTATTAGTCGTATTCCATCGTCATGGAAGGAGGCAGTAGTGGTGCCAATTTTTAAGAAAGGCGATAGATCTGACCCCCGATGCTATCGCCCAATCTCACTAATTGATGCATCATGTAAGATATTGGGTAGGGTTATTTTAGCCAGATTGGAAACATGGGCAGATTCGGTGGGCCTTATTGTAAATTCGCAATATGGGTTCAGGAAAGGCAAAGGCACTGTCGAACAGTGCCTAAACCTGGCATTGATTATAGGGAAATACATGAAGGCAAAGAATTCTTCCATTCATCTTGCCTTCATGGATCTCTCAAGTGCATTCGACACTGTCTGCCGCAACAAGCTGTGGAAGATGATGGAGGATATGGGTTTCGAGGAACCTTTGGTTCTTCTGCTCCGTAGACTCCATGAAGCAACCACTGTAGCCATAAGGTTCGGGCCAGGGGGAGAGAAAACAAAGTCTATCCCCTCGACTGAAGGCGTCCGTCAAGGATGTATTTTAGCCCCCTTCCTGTTCTTAGTTTACACTAATGGGCTGGAAAAATACCTGTTGGACCACTGCCATGATTTTCCAAGGGTTAATGGCAGGAGTGTACCGATGCTCTCTTACGCCGATGATACGGTATTAATGACCCTCACAGGGAACAGTTTGCAGCATTGTCTTGATGCCTTTCATACTTTTATGTTGGACCTAGACCTGAAGGTAAATTTCACCAAATCCTTTGTAATGGTCTGTGGCCCAAAGGGCACCAAAACCAGAAAGTTTGTAGTAAACAACTGCACCATTGAAAAAGTGGAAAACTTTAACTATCTGGGAAACCTTTTTAACAACAAACTAAGTTGGGCCCCGGTAATTAAGACTCGAGTCCAGAGTGCTAGTCGCTCCATTGAAGGACTGTTTCGTTTCTGTGGGAAGTTAGGCCAAAAACCCGTCAAGCATTTAAAAACCCTGTATAAAGCAAAATGCTTGTCAGTAGCTACTTATGGGGCAGGGGTCTGGGGAACCGAAAGTCCTGATGCAATACAAATTATGGAGAATAAATTTTTAAAACGTGTATTGGCTATTCCACTAAGTTCCTCAAACAGATTTGCCCATGATGAGGTAGGTTTGAGTTATGTGAGTGACACAATCCGTCTCTCCCCTCTTCTATTATGGGGCAAAATATGGCTGTCAGAGGACCTACAATTGTCTAGAGACATCCTTCTGGATTGTCTAAAATTGACACACATGAATAAGATCCCATGGTTGTCTTATGTAAATGAAACACTTCATAAAATAGGCCTGGGTGATATTTTTGATAGTCCTGAAAACATCCAGGGGGATGTCAAATCTGTTATCAAAAAAAGTTATCTGAAATCCTCACTTGTGCACCCTTTGGCTAGCCCTCAAGAATTTAAGGTTACTTTATATCACCAGTTTTATCTAACCTTTATAAATCATGTGCAATGGCGATTCTATTTGACAAGGTTTAGGTTGCACATTTTGCATTTTCTTTTTGCGTTCCCTAGACAGGGGAGCTGGTGTGAGAGACTGCCCCCCTGTCCCTGTAACAACAAAGATAGCCAAAGCACGTTGCATGTTGTTCTTTTCTGTTCTTTATATAAGGATCCGAGAACGAGGTTCATTAAGCCGATCCTTAAGGAAAAACAACTTTGCCATTATAAAGAGGGCTATGACCATTTGTTAGCTTTGTCAACACCTGATGTCTGTTGTGCAATGTTAAATTTTATACGTGTGTCACTCGTGATCAGAAAACGGTATAGCTAATTTTGGCTCCTAGAACCAGTTTTGTTGCTCAGGTATACTGTTGTTTCTTTTTTCTGGATTATTTGAACCTGATCGAATAAGCAATGGGCCATAACTTTCCCTATTAATCAATGTATGTTATTAATTTACTGTACAAATTTAAAAACTGCTTCTAAATGAATTTTAAAGTATGTTCTGAAAATGTATTATTTGACTTTTATGATTCTTATGTGAATCGAATAAAGTTTATGAACTGAGTTATTTTCCATTTACTTTCAAAGATGCTCTTATAAAGTGGCATTTTAACATTTTCGCTGTCCCCACTTTAAGTACATAATGTGGTGGTGATTTATTCTTAGCTTATTCACAAATTGTAATAATATTATTTATAATAATAATAACATTCCTTTCCCTGTTGCTGTCGCTCAACCCCTACTCTTCTGGGTGGGCTCCATACTCACCTACTAGGTTTTTTCCCATGAGAGAACCTCGCTCCCTGCAGCTCTCAGTTAAAGTCAGTAGAGTGTCCGTCCCACTACCAGGAATATGACCCCCTGTACCAGTTCCCCAATACAATCCGCCCTCTGGTCCAGCTCATAAAATCCTTCGGTGTCTCGGCTTTTAATTACGCAGATGACACCCAGCTGGTCTTTTCCTTGGAGGGCAATAACGCGGTCTCGCTGGAGATATTCCATCGCTGCATGGCAGCCACAGCGGACTGGTTACGGGCCAACTCCTTACAATTCAACAGCGCTAAGACGGAGGTCCTGTACTGTTCCACAGATCGGATCTCGCGGGCTCTTCCAGAGAACTTTTGGCCTGCCTCCTTCCCCGAGCCAGTATCGGCTGCGGTATCCGCTCGCAACCTGGGGGTGATCTTCGGCCCAAATCTACAGCTTGACATGCACGTCAATAAAACCACGTCTACGTGCATGATGCTGTTACGCATGCTGCGTAAAGTTCTGCCCCTTCTCCCCGCCCAAGCCAGGCCGGAAGTAGTTCGTGGTACAATACTAAGTCGCTTAGATTATTGTAATGCGCTGCTTCTGGAGGCCCCAAAACATCTGGTGGGGAAGTTACAACGAGTGCAGAACATGGCCGCTAAGTTGGCTCTCTGACGTCCTAGGTCTAGCTCTTCTACCCTGGCTTTGAGAGAGCTACACTGGCTCCCGGTACATCTGAGAGTATTGTACAAAGCCGCGTGCTTGGTGTTTAAAGCAGTACATCATCTGGGCCCGATACCTCTGCAGAATATGTTCACCTGGTACTCTGCCCCGCGACTTCTCCGTTCCTCTTCGGCGCATTTGCTGGTAGTCCCGCGGTTTCAGAGAGTCAGGATGGGTGGCCGCTCATTTAGTGTGGCAGCGGTCAAATTTTGGAATTCCCTGCCACTCTCCTTGAGAAGCCACAGTGACTATCTTCCGTTTAGGAAAGCGCTAAAAACGCATTTGTTCCCTAAAACTGCTGTGTAAGTGAATAGTGCCACTGCTCTAGTTCAAGCGCCAGGATGCCCTCTGGGTGACAGGACTGCGCTCTACAAATACACTAAATAAATAAATAAATAAATCCAACTCAGGGACACAGCACACCACTGGAGTAACCTCACAATCCTGAACCCCCTGGTGTATAATCAACCCCCTCCATGAAGTATGTGTGTGTACCTCATTCTCAGTACTGGACCTAACACTTTTGCTGCCACCTTCTGGGCCGGACCTAGCCCTAATGGCTTCCCAGTCCAGCTCTCTCATTTTAAGCTCATGATCCAAGATCCTCTTCCTTTCCTCCATGGCTATTCTTTTATCTTCTCTTTCATTCTCCATCCTGAGTTTTTCCAACTCAAACTTCCTTGCTGCCTGTCCTCCAGCTCATCTGGGTACAGGCCACTGCCTCCTGGCCTGGAGGATTCCTCCCTTCCCAACAGCACATCCACCCTAGGAAGAGGCTCCTCTTCCTCTCCACTGAGATTTCCAGAGTGCCCACCGGCATATCTTGCTGCTACCCAGGCCCTCAGTGCTTTTTGTAGCTCCTCTTTCCTGATGAGGCCTCTGACTTGCACCTTTAGGTTTTTGAAAATAGCCTTCAACTCTTTCATGTTGTAGGATTCCAACCTATCCTCCTCAAAGGCAACTTCCAAGGATGCAACAGATGATGCTCTTGATTCAGGCATGATAAAGTAGCAAGTTCAAACTGGCAAGATCAAAAATAGACCAAAAAGAAAAAGAACCAGTACGTGGCACATAATAGTCTGTGATATGGTAGTAGTGCACACCAATCACTGTAAGTCAAGTGCAAACGCAAGTCCTATCCCACCGCTGCCACCAGTGTTAGAAATGGGGGTCTCTTGTTGGCAGCGGTAAGTACCTTTGTCCAAATAGCGACCCTCCTTCCTAGTCAGGATAAGGGAGTTACACTCCTAAAATGACCCCTGCTCACCCCTTTTGGTAGCTTGGCACGAGTAGTCAGGCTTTTCTCAGAGGCAGTGTGTAAAGCATTTTCACATAACCACAGTAATACAGTGAAGACACTGCAAAAGGACACCATACCAGGTTAGAAAAATATCCAATATTTTTATATATCCAAAACAAGACCAACACGATAGGAATCCACCATACAGTACTTTAAAAATATATACTTTGCAAAATATCCTTAAACTTGCAGAAATATCTTAATACCACAGCGTGTATGAGTCGGTAGCTCCATCTGGGGTACCGTGATACTGAAAACAACAGAGTCTAGCAGTTCCAGTCGACCACGTTTGTACGGGTCAGCAAAAGCATGGACAGACTCAGTAACAGTACCTTTCTTGTTGCGGTTGGCATGCTGCTGCAAACTGGTTGTGGCAATCACCGTGGTTGCATGCCAAAATGGAAGCAGTGGAGGGTGTGGTGCCCTCTCGATGTGGTGCAGGCAGTGGCTCGGTGACAATCATCCAGATGGCGTCGGTGAGACCAAGGCTTATGGTGTAGCGCAAAGCGGTGCTCACTGCGGTGCTGGCAGGTTGCAATACAGACGACAAAGCCGATAAGTGAGACCTGGCATCATTCGGGCCTGACAGCTGTGTGGGACAAGCTGGAGCATCGTGAAACCAGCCACAGCGTCAGTGAGGATGACAAAGTGAAGCAAGGCGATGCAGGGTGCAGTGCCCACAGGTCAAAGTGCAAGCACCGGCTCGGTGGCAGCTGCGTCAGAGACCAGGGTTTTGGTGCATGATGCGGAGTGTTGGGTGCCTTCTGCAGTGGGGCGAGGACCCAGAGGTAGCGACTGAGTTGGTTGCTTGGCCTTTCTCTGTGGCAACTGAAACAACGGTTCCAGAAGCTTTACCCAGAGGTTGGTGAAGGCTTTGTAGTCCCTGAGATGCCAGAACAGGAGACAAGCTCTACTTCAAGCCCTTGGAGATACTCAGTACAAGCAAGAGAGAGTTCAGTCTAGTCATTTCACTGTCCAAGGCAGAAGCAGCAACTACAGGGCAACCCACCAAAACAACAACCCAGCAAAGGGGCAGTACTCTGCCTGGCAGCTTTATAGCTCTTCTTCTTGGCAGGTTCCTTGAGTCCAATGAGTTCTTAAGTTTAGGGGTTTGGGCCCCACTTTTTATAGCCCAAAATCCTTTGTTCTCTGGAGGCAGAGAGTTTCTTTGCTCAGCCAGAAACAGTTTTGTCCTCTCTGTTGCAGCTTCCTCGCAGGAGGTAGAGACAGCATTGTCAGAGGCAGACCAGGCCCATTAATGTGAAAGGAAATTCTCCTTCCCTACTCTGCTTGTAGCCCAGGTCTATTCAGCCCAGCCCTGACTCATCCAGTCTCTCTGGATCCACTGCTCATCCCCAGCTCCTATCACTCCAAAGCCAGACAGTCAATCCACAAACTCAGCAGAGGTACACAGGATGGCTAAGCAAGAAAATACCTAATTTCTAAAAGTGGTATTTTCAAACACATAATGTAAAAATCACCTTCACTAAAAGACACATTTTAACATTATGAGTTCAGGCATATCAAACTTTATTTTACTATCGTGTTCCCAGGGGGAGTTAGGCTTACAAGATGTTATAAGCAAGCATCCCATTCTATCCGATAGGAACAGATTTCCTTACAATAGTGAAAAACGAAATTGGTTGTATTTCACTATCAGGACATGCCACACACACCAGAGCATGTCCTACCTTTCACATACACTGCTCCTTGCCCACAGGGATGCCTTGGGCCTACCTTAGGGGTGCCTGACATTTAAGAAAAGGGAAGGTTAGGGCTTGGCAAGCGGTTGCACTTGCCAACTCAACATGGCTGTACTAGATTCTACACCTATACTGCAGTGGCAGATCTGAGTTACATTTACAGGCTGCTTATGTGGGTGACAAAATCAATGTTGCAGGCCCACTAGAAGCATTTTATTTACAGGCCCTGGGCACACACAGTGCATGGTTCTAGGGACTGATTAGTAAATCAAATATGCTAATCATGGAACCACCAATCCTTAACACAATTTACACCAAGAGCATATGCACTTTAGCACTGATCAGCAGTAGTGAAGTGCCCAAAGTCCTAACACCAACAATAACAAGTCAGGGAAAAATAGGAGGAAGAAGCAAAACATTTGGGGTTAACCCTGCAGAAAAGGCCATTTCCAACAGAGAACATATATACACTATGATACATACACCAGTTCGGGGAGAACCAACTCTGAACCTCTAGCAGACTTGGCAAATGCCTTTTATGAAAACTTTTCAGTCCAAGCAGAGTATCAGTCAGGCATTCATCATAGCACAGTGATAGTGGTAAATGGTTTTCCAGGCATTTAAGAGATTATCCAAATCGGAAATCTATTCTCTAGTTCAGCCATTGAACCAATCTTAGGGCCCATTGTCAGTAGCATTTTAACTCTGACTTGCCCCGCTTATTCAGCTGGAGACCAGATCTTCTTGCACTACAATAGATGTGTTTTTACAAGGCTAGTCAAGTGGTCAGCTTTACGCTGTTCCTCCTTTTCCCGTCATTTCTAGATGCTTGACTGAAATTTACAGACTGCAGAATTCTGCAATTCTCATTCCCAGACCTTTTAGTTTCGGCTGCTGGCTTCATTCAGTGTTCCTGGGCCCCAAGAACAAACCAGGCTTACAAGTCAGCTGGGAAAGGACTTTGAGGTCAGATGTGAAAATTACTGGTCGATAAAACTAGTAAAAGTAACAAAAATATTTTTGCGATAAGTAATGAATGTTCTAAAAGGGAGAGACTTTGGTATGCATGATCCAATGACAAATACAGTAGGCGCGGGGAATTTTATGAGGAGATTTCAGCTGGTAATGGAAATTCTGCCCATCCAAAATCTCTGCACACAATTCCTCCTTACTTGTACTGGACCCAGAAATCCTCCTATTATGAGTTAACCCCCAAGGAATAGGGAACAAATTTGTAAAGCAAGCTCTACAAGGCAGCCTTCTACATGGAATTACCAATCTAGGAGGTTTAAAACAGACATTTACCACCCACTTTGGGTTGGTGGCAAATGTCTAAAGGGTGGCCGGTTTGGAGCAACGTGGATGGGTGGGAGAATATCTTCCTTGCCAGTGGGGATGATTAAATGTTCACATGGACCCACCAGGTGGTGTCTTCTTAGAGGATCAGGTGTGGGCAGATGCCGAAGACAGAGGCCAGGGACTGCAGACAGGTTACACTGCAGACTTTTCCCAATGTGATTTAACCAGCTGAATTTTCTGGATGATAAAATTAAATCCGTGGGCGCGACCACTGTGTAACTTACAATTGTGCTGAGTGGAATTTCACACAGAGAGTTTAATTTTAATTAGCATGATACAGTTGGTTTCTGCTGCAGGGATTTAACTTCCTAAGCAATTTTGCTAATATCATATATTTGACAGAGGTCTCGACTCTGATATACAAGACAACTTCGAATAATTTGACATTTGAGTGGATTCTAGTGAGACGTGCTCAGCGGGATACAAAGAACTGCTGAAAATCACTGCAGTTGGGTATTGCAGTCAAACAAAATTACAAATTTAATACAAGTAATATTTTATTAATGGACTATAAAATGCCCGGGGTTATGAAATGTTCATAAACATTGCATTATTACATGATGCCTCTTTTTCAAAAGCAGGACTGTTATGCATCAGGCTAGGAAAGCTTGAATGACTCAGTACAATCTCACGATTTGCAGTATTCACCAAGGGTCTGCTGGGAGCTTTTAATTCTCAAAAACATTTTTTAGTCTTGTGACAAGAAATGGCTCTCACTATGTTATAACCAAGAAGCAAAACAGAGCTTTATATTAAAAAATATTAGTATTTTAATTCGTAAAACCTTGTGTTATATACACATGCTATGACCTAGTATATTCTGTCAGGATAGTAATATTGAAAAGAGGAATACTGTGTTATTGTTTGCAGCTACATCTATTACCATTAACTGGAGGCTGTCCTAAAACCACAAACCCAGAGCAATAGTGCAATATGTTGAGCTAAATATTTACATAACAAAGAGTTACTTTTAAATTGTTATAATTATCTGGTCCATAGAGAAGTAACTCATCCAGCCAAGGTTTTTACTTTACTTTGTGGGGCCTGGAATTTTCTCTGTCCCAATATGCATTTAGGACTTCAAGCAACAATATAAAATGTAAATATTGGAACTTTGAGAAGAACCGGGCCAGGTAAACTCTTGAGCTCCATTACTTAAGATTTTAGACTTTCAAATGGTGTGGAAGGAACCTTTGGGATATGAGTTAAAATACACGATGGGCCTGATTACAACTTTGGAGATGCAGCCAGTAGTCTCCTGTCTCGCAGGCTTTGTTTGGTGTTTCATTGGTAGTGCCTCTCAAAATAGGCACTGTAATGGAAACACTAAAAACAGTTCCTGCAGGGACATGTTGTGTTCCGTGTGCATCTACAGGGGGTGAGGTATCTTTAGAGCCCCCTTTGTTTCCTCTCTGCCAGGGTTTTCATGGTGGTAGAACTGCCATGAAAACCGTGGCAGAGAGGAAACTTGTAATATGCTTGGCTTCCTAACCGCTGCAGCACGTTCCCTGGAGGCTGCCATGGGGCAATGGAGCTCTGACTGCCTATAATTAGGCAGTCAGGAGAACACTGTGCCCCTATGAGTCTGGCAGTCTGTGGACCACCAGACGCAGAATCAGCCCCAAAATCAGTCGTTCCAGCACCCATAGGAGCACAGAGCAAGAGCAAGCAAGAACCTCTGAATATTTGGGACAGAAATGACTCCTTGTTTACAGTCAGCAAGTCTACTCTTCTCTCCTCTTAAGCATGGCTGACCAAAGCTGTCCACCAAGTTTAACTGTGTCCCTTACTATAGCCCCAGCTTATGCTGCCACTCCACACGTTATTCAGTCACTTCAAGGGAGACTCCACTTTTTTTGCTTGGAAAGATATCACTCTGCAAACCATATTTTTGCTCTTCAGTACTTTTCTTCTTCTGTCAATCAGATAGCTCAGTGATTCAAGGATTAATCCTGACATTAGTTGTAGTCAGTGCTAATCATGTCAAATCCTAGCACAGTCAACTCAGTCACTTACCCTTCAGGAGTCAATACATTCGTTCTCATGCAAAAGAAAGACAGTGGTACCATGCTGCTTGTCCATAATTAGCATGTATCACTCTTAAGTGGGAAGCCCCGTTTCCATCTTTAAAAAAACATACCCCTAGCCAGTTGATACTGTGTTTCTCAATGCAGCACAACCCCCATGTGCATTAGAGCTAAGGAGGCCATCCTATACTACCTCAGCCATCTCTTCAGAACCGGCGTAATAGTTTGCCCTACCGTACTATCTAATTGCAAATCGTTTAACTGACATAATATTCCACTTTCAAGCACGGGTTATTAGCATTGCCAATGCTTTTTATTTATTGTAGGTACAATGAAGAGTCTCCTCATTGGTTTCTGAATTTAATTATTGAAAGATGCTCTATTCACATACACCAGTTTTGTATTTCTGATAAAGTGGAAAATTAAGGTACCTATGTCGAATTCGAGTATGTTAGAACTCAAGTATTGATTTTTGTCTGTCACTGATCTATAAAAGCTTTAAGAAGTTTGTAAACATTTGCTAACATAGCTGTAATGTCTTCACATGTTTTTGATTTAGGCATGGATTCTGACGGTGCATTCCGTGTTCTTTTTTGGGTTGGTGCATCAGGAGGCCTGCCCACTAATGAAACAACTTTTGCCAAGATCCTGCAACAGCAAGGCTACACTACTGGAGTAATAGGTACAGTACATTTATGTTTTTTTCCCGGAGAGTGGCTGTTTGTTAACAACAAGCTAGATTGTCATAGGATTTATCAGAAGTGTCTTCATTAAGGTGAGTCAGGAGCCACACCTGTGAGACATAGTGATTTCTTTGTTCAGGTTGGGTTTACCTTAAATGCACTGGGTTATGCATGCAAGGAAAGGGAACACAAAAGATACAGAAAACCTGGCTTTCTCTCAAATAATGAGTAAACAAGAACAGGCACATGATCTGCTACTGTAATCAAACTACAAACTGAACACCACGGAAGAGCAAAGGCAAGGACTCACACAAAATCTTCACATCTCCACATAATTCATACCAAACTTACATGTTAATGAAACCACATTATCTGAACCAGACAAATCCACACAGCTCTCTGTTAACATACAGTCAGAACCACAGAAGACAACAAAGAGAGGCTACAGTGCAATCCACAGTGGATTGAGGCATGGCCTCGCAACCTCCACTCTGAAAATTATTCTCCATGTCACCTTATGATGCAGCAAGTGGCAGCTGGTGAGCTTTGGCAGTGATGGGGTGTAAGGCCTGCATGAGCAAGAATAGCAAACTAACAATGCCGTCAAGTGGGGTGTGTGCAGGGGCGTCTACCCTCAAGACATTTCCCTTAAAAATGTGATTGTATAGTGCATTGTCCCGCGCAATTTCATTAAACAATTATTTTTGTAGCAATTTCTAGAGGAAAAGAGCATATAATATTTAAGGGAGTTACTGGTTTGAAAAGCGACTGTGACTCCCCCAGGAGTGCATGCTTAGGCAATGCTGCCTGGAGTCGGGTCCTCCATCCTGAAATTTTTCTAAAACAACTGCGTGCTCTACAGAATCACAAGATCCAACTGAATCTGCTAGATCTCTCTTACCTCAGTATGGATGCATGTCAGATTGAGAGTCTGGTATACTGAGGATAATGGCAGCAGTCGGATAGGCCAGGGCAGCTCTATGTGTTAGTGATGATGCACATTAGCCACATCTGCATGTTGTGTCAGAGCTTGCGACAGATAAACAATACTCTCAGAAAGCAGACTCTCATTGTGCTTGGCACACTTGCCAACTTTCATTTTTTGAAGGACGTTGCCTGCCACTTTATCCAAGTAAATTGTCTTTTTCACTTTTCACCCACTGTATGTTTTGCTTAACTCAGATTCCTGTCACCTGTGAATTACTCTCCTATCATCACTGTCAGAGACCCTCACTCTCATGTGGCTTATTTGTTTCTTCTCTTACAATTTGGTGCTTTGACGCGCTTTATCATATTGCAAGTACTACACAAAGAGCTAGCAATGACAAAACATTGTGATCCCATTTCCCCTTTCCCTTAAATTCCTTCCACTGTTCTTTTTCGTCTTTCACACTCATTCTTTTTTCCCATTAGCAGTTTGAAGTAGCCTAAGGAAGGTCTGAGTGCCACACAAGCTTCTATTATGACATGAAATGTTTTGGTGGGCACAGTTAGTCTGCCCTAGTCTCTGGCTGCTGCAATACTGTAGATCACATTTAATTTCCAGATCTTTCTATGCTTTTGCTCCATGATTAAATTCACACTTCTAACATAGCTATATGCTGGACTGCACCTGCTGTCTAGAAGACAATCTGCATAAACTGGATGACTAACCACTAACCACCCAGAAAAACAAGAAAGGATAATGCCTCTTGGAACACCAATCCATATGTATACCAGACTACAAAAATCTTTAACAAGATTGAGGTAAATATTATGTCTTTCTTTCTTTCAAATAGTCTTTATTTCGATGCGCACATCATAAAAGACAATACAGTAGAATATAAAAAGGTTTAAGAAAATTGAACATTCCATTCTCATAAGAATGACAGGATCACACAGCAGAAGAGTACATCATCAAGTTAATCCGTCCAATTACACAATAATGTATCTAAAAACAGGATAAGAACTAGAAAAACGTAGAAAATTGAAGCCCAAAATACAATAAGCATCACAAAATTAGTATGACTTTCTAAATGTGTGTATATAATAAACACTGCTAGTTCCGGCTTAACCTACACGCACGAGTTGCCCACATCCAATGTAGAAATGTGTCAACAGCAATGACAGTAGGTTCTGAAGAATCTGTTTTAAGTATCCTTAGCACCTCTGTACCAGTGGTAATGCCCTTCAACAGGCAAATAGGCTTCAACCAAGTGTGCCTGGGATATTTGTACACTGGGAAGATAAACAGAATGTGTGCTATAGTTTCCGGCTGAGATGGACAAAATGGACAGCTTGTGCTGTTATTAGCATGCCATTTGCCGGTAATTTAGTTGACTGGAAGCGTTCCCACCCTAAATTGGTGGTACCATTTCCTATCACAAGAAAGTGGGATAAAGTCCCAATGCCCTTCATAGACAATATCATGTTTTAGTGCCAGGGACTCTCTTGTAAGTGATGGGCTGACACAGATCCTAAAACTTTTCATGGAGACCATGTTCCAGTAAAGCTCCTTAATGGTATTTCTGGACGGGAAACAGTTAGCTGCGGGATTCTCCCACAGAGAATTTAAGCCCATTGCCGTGAAATTGCCTTGGCCTCTTTCATCCATGGAATTCTACAAGCGCTGTCAGCATCTCTAACTTCAAGAAAAGCCTGAGCATATTAGGAGATCTCAGGGGTAACCCACAGTCTCCTCCAGTAGGCGACAGGTTTAAGTCATGCTGCATCCTCTATACGTTGGCATCCCAGATCATAAAAGAGGGGCAGTAGTGGCGTAGATGGAGGAAGGCCAGTTATACCTCTCACAACCTTGTTTTGGGAGCTCGTTAATGCTGCTAAATTACTGAACCCCCAGAGTTCAGCCCCATAAAGGTCTGACGAGCTGATTTTTGTATTGTAAATTTTGAGCGCTGGGGCAATAGGTTTTGTAGCTGAAAGGCGGAGTTCCTTTGTTAGGGCACCAGCTAATTGTGCATTTTTAATAACCAGCTGGTTAGTATGAGGCTTCCTATCCAATTTAGAACCCAGGGTTATACAAAGGTAGGAGAAAACCTGGGTCTGTTTTAGCATAACACCATTCATAACCACCCTCCCTTTTATAAACTAGTGCTTGTGTAGCACCATGAACTTCATCTTATTCACGTTGATAATAAGACCATGGTCCTTGCAGAACACCCCAAAACGCACAATTGCCTTCTGGAGACCTTGCTGCGTTTTAGAAATTAACAAGATGTCGTCTGCAAACATTAGCAGAGGGATACTCCTACCATCAAGTTTATGGGCGTCAGTAGGATGGTTCTTAAAATACTGAATCACCCTATTTATGTACAAGGAGAAGAGTGTTGGTGCTAGTACACACACCTGTCGAACCCCTCTAGCGATGGGAAACCTATCCGTTACTTTCCCTTGCTGTCCCCACCGGACTTGGGCAAAATTTGCATCATGGAGTTTGATTAGAAAAGCCAGTAGGTCGAGTGGCATACTCTGTGCGGCAAAAATGCTCCACATCTTGGCACTCGGCACTAGGTCGAATGCCGACTTAAGGTCGACAAATGCAGCATAAAGCGTGCCTCCTCTGAGGATTACCACCCGCCAGTAAATACAAACAAATCTAAAAACCTGATCGATAGTGCTCGTGTGTGAGCGGAACCCAGCCTGTAGAGGTGACAGAATATCCTGCTCCTCAATCCAGCCTTGGATTCTGCTCAGCATGAGCCTGGTGATCACCTTCAGGATTCAATCGATTAGGCTTATGGGCCTATAATTTCCAGGATCAGAACGATCCCCCTTTTTGAAATACGGGATGATCTAAGCACCCTTCAAAGTATCAGGTATTGGGGAGCCTTTTGTAATAGCGTTGGCCCGGGACTAAATGTAGGTTACCCATACTTCCTTATCATGAAGAAACAAGTCAGCTGGTACACAGTCCAATCCGGGCGCTCTACCCCTCGGGACCGTGTTAAGCGCTCTTTCTACCTCCAACTTGGTGAAGTATAGAGGTGTGATGACTATGTGGATATTGGGGAGATCAGGGCACAGCTCTGAGTCCTGTGCTGGGGGAGCGAACTGAGTCGTGAAATGCGATACCCACAGCTCGGGTGCTACATGGTTAGATGGTTGTTCCCTAGGCTTCCCCTTCCCCCATTTAACCAAATTCCAAAATGCAACCATATTCCTGTCTCTGCTGGCATGATACAACTCAATCCAGTGCTGCTCATCCCAGTCCCTCTTTGCATCATGTTGCACTTTTTTATACTCCACCCTAGCCTTATTTATCTTGTCCCTGTTTTTGGTACTTATCACCCTTGCCAAAGCTTTGTAAGCCTCCCTGCATGATTTCCCATACCATGTTTCCGCCCTGGAATTAGGCCTATTCTTGGGATTTTGTACATTGGTTATAAAAAAGCCCTTAAGCTTGTTAAAAAATTCAGTATGGATAGGAATGACTTAGGACACCATATCCTGCTGTGTGACACAGTTTTGGAGGTCTACTGTAGCCTAAATGGCCAACTCGCTCAGCACAGCTAAATGGTCCTCTTTAAGAAGGCATTCCGACCATTTCACTCTCCTTGTATCATTGCTGAGGTATATGTCAATACCCACTGAGCAAGTTTCTAGAGGCTGACTTCCTAGCAGATAAAGAGACAGTACAAGCGGATTGTAGTCGCTTTCCACCCTTTCCAATACAACCATATCTTTGATAAAGGACCAGTATTCCTTTTTAAATAGTATGTAGTCTATGCGACTACTACGTAATCCGTTGTTGAATGTGGGAGCACCCTGCTTGTCTGAGTCTATTCTCTCATTCACTGCCCTTAACCCCTGTTCCAGGCATAGTACTTTAAGCTGCAATGCGGCCTCTGTCCACTACGTAATGGGAGGTAGGGCAGTTGCGGGATATCCCAAGAACGATCTATCTCAAGGGTAAGATCTTTATCATTACTATCAAGGGGTTCAAAGCAGCAATTAAAATCTCCAGCTACTAGGATGTTCCCCTTTCCATTATAATGTTCAAGATTCAGATCTAACAGCTTTACCCCCAGGCTTCCCCCTTGTGTAGATGTTAAAGATGAAAATGCCCTTGGACTCCGGCATTTGGATTTTAATTATTAAAATATCACTACTCTCAGAGTCCATCTGTTTAACTTTATACCTATCTTCCTGTCTAACCCAAGTGGTTAATCCCCCTATGAGTCTATCCCTCTGGCTGCGGACGGTGGGCCTAAATAAATTTAAATAGCCCTCTCTATACTCCGGTCCCACTAGCCATGTTTCCTGGAGTGTTATAACATCATTTTTATCTGTAAATGTGAGTCAATCAAGTGATATTAATGTACTTTTTAACCCTGCGATGTTCCATGAGACCAAAGACAATGGTTTGCAACCGGGACTTAGATTGCTGCATTGGTAATGCCCATTAGCACCAGGGGTTGCACTGGGAAGAGTTATGCCCACTACTGGACACACAACAGCCTTTGAGACCTTATTTGTGCTATTTTCCACCCCTACGTGATAGTCCCAATTATTGCTGCCCTTAGGTGCATCAGTTGTTGTTAACAATGTTCCCCCTTCGCTCAGGTTATTCCTTGTAATTTTATTCTCACTATGGCCCCGGGATGTACTTTCCCCATATATTTTGAGGTCTATTTTTGGAAGCAGTCAATCGTTTTCTTCCAATGTGCTAAGCACCTCAAATCTATTGGCAGTCTGGGTCAAGCGATTAATGCGTCCTGGCAGGTTCCAGATTGTCCTCTGCCTTGCAACTCTGGGGTGTGTACTAGATTGGTAAAAGTATCATAGCGGGAGAACACTGATAGCCTCTGTACTTATCACAGGGGGGGCTGCCCGATCTAGGATACACCAAACCATGTTCGGAGACCTAAAGCTTAGGACTACGCAGTGTACAGCCAAACCTTTTTCAGACTGACCTACCCAAGCAACCCTTCTCATCATCTTAAACTCACTAAAGAGATGGTTCCCAAGCCCTGTCTTAGTGTTCAAGAAGTGGAGGGCTTTATTCTTAAGTGCAGACTGTTGTAAGCTATATTATCTATGATCTTAAGATTGTTATGTACTCTGTAAATAGTAACTCTCTATGGTACTGATTCAGTTCTGGAATAGTTGTAAGTTCAGGACTCCAAGTTCTGCAGAGTCAGTTGGTTGACTGGTCAGCAGGCGTTGGATCCTTTCTGCTGTGCTTAACAATAAACTTTATCTACATACCTGATTCTTCATGGAATTAATATACAACAATTTGGCGACTTGAGCCTGCTGTCCTCGACGTCCAGGAGAGGCTTCAAAAGAAGAAATTCAAGCCTCCATCATCGCCAGTAAGAAAACGATTCAACAAAACGAACCCAGTGATGTCATCGATCTAAGTTGATAGAAGTAACTGACATCGGAAACCGGAAAACATCGGAGTTATTCACCAAATCGGTAAATTTAAGCAATTAATTTTGAATACTTTTACTCCGATCAGGAGAAACTGCTGTCTCCTAGCAACGACCCAGCGCGAGTACTTAGAACCGCGAGAACAAGAAGACTGCGCGACCACGCTTAAACGTGAGTGCCAAGCCTCTTTTTCGCTAGCGGCCATTTTGTTTAAGATTTGTTTCCAAAGGAAGTATCGCAATTGTCCGGAGACAAAAAGCCTGCGTTCCAAGCCTCGTTTCCACTAAAACCAAGCCTCGTTTCCAAGTGGCAGCCATTTTAAACATTGAAACACTCGATATCACAAGAAATTTACCGTTTTTTTTTTACATTTCTTCAATACAACTCAGCACAACGTTTATTAAGAAAGAAGATCAGAAAAACAGGTAATTATAACTAACATTTACTAAATTATAATGGCCACAGCACAAAATATTAATATTACACTTCCCCCTCCATTTCTTAATGAACCTGGAAATCCTCCAGTACAATGGGAAGACTGGTATATAATATTTGATAATTATTTAGAGGCAATAGATGGACAGGAGTTCTCCTCCAAAAGAAAGAAAGCGATATTATTAAGTACACTTGGCAAGGAGGAACAAAGGATTTTTAGATTTTTACCAATTGCTCTACAAGCAAATGGAGAAGCAATACCAGATCTGTACAAAGAGGCAATATCACGTTTAGAAGTGAAATTCGCAAAAGAAGAAAATTTAGTGATGCATCGGTACAAATTTTATACTCAGAAACAGAGATCAGAAGAAAACATTGACGATTTTGTCACTAGATTAAGAGAATTGTCAATAAAATGCAAGTTTGGTAATATGGCTGAAGAACTAATAAGGGATCAACTCATAGTCCAATGTAGTAGCCGAAAGATACAAGAGAGACTATGGGCTGCCAGGAATCCAACTCTCAAAGTAGCCATAGAACTTGCGCAAGTAATAGAAGAATCGGAAAAATGCATCAGAGTCATAGAAAACTCAAAGAGAAAACAGTCAGAAGAAGTATCAGTTGTCTCTGACAAAGAAACAGAAAATGATGACAAAAATTATTCTGATGACGCAGTTGCTATAGTAAAAAGCAAATTCAGAACATTTCCAAAGAAAGCTCCAATGTCAAACAGATTTTGCAGTAGATGTGGCAGTAATTCACATTCTTCAGAAGCACGATTCTGCTTTGCAGCCAACAAAGAGTGTCTAAAATGTGGGAAGTTTGGACATTTCTCTAAGATGTGCAAAACGAAGAGCAAACAGAAGATTGCCGTTGTGGAAGATTACCCCAGTGACAAGTCTTCCATTAGTGAAAGAATGTTAGTGATATGTGAGCCTGACATAATTGCTAACTTAGATGATCGAAGATTGAACAGACCCAAAGCTGTGTTCATTATTGATGGACGAGAAATCCAATTAATGGTTGATACAGGTTCAAGACACACTATCATTCCTAAGTGTACATTTAAGGAACTTTGGTCTAGTATGCCACTACAGAAAAGTGACATTTCACCTAAAGGTTTTCAAGGAGAAGTAATAGACATTATGGGATATTTTGAATCTAAAATTACTTTCAAATAGAGGTCTATAATTGGAAAAGTATACGTATCAATTGATGGACCACCGATTCTAGGATGGTTTCATCAATATGATTTATATATCATCATAAATCTGAGGGCCCCAGACCAAGTTATGGTGCTAGAAGAAAATTCAATAGACACTATTTTAAATGATTTTAATTCTGTCTTTAGGAGTGAGTTTGGTGAACTTAAAGGATATTCACACATGATAAAATTGAAAGAAGGACATATACCAGTCCAACACAAACTACGAAGAATTCCTTTAGCAATTAGGAATGATGTGAAACAATTAATAGAGGAAATGCTACAAAATGGTGTTATAGAACCTGTAGAAGGGTCAGAATGGATTTCACCAGTTGTAATATCAAAGAAACCTGACAATAAGTTGCGTTTTTGTGTTGACCTTAGGTCTGTAAATAAGAATGTGGTAGCAGATACTTTTCCCCTCCCAAACATCAATGAATTAATATCCACACTTGAGGGAGCGAAGTTTTTCTCAAAACTTGATCTGAAAAACGCTTACCATCAAATTAAATTGCACCATTCATGTAAACATATTACCTCATTCATAACCACAGAAGGGATCTTCCAGTTCACACGCTTGCCATTTGGTTTAATATCAGCGGCAAGCGTGTTCCAGCGTATGGTACATGAATTATTCAGAGGTTTAAAAAAAGTGGTCTATTTTCAAGACGATATACTAGTATTTAGCAGTTCTGTTCCTGAACATAATTTACTACTCAGACAAGTGTTGCATAGAATAAATGATGCTGGTCTCACCTTGCGCAGAGAAAAATGTTCTTTCCTCGTCCAAAAAATTGAATATCTCGGCCATGAAATATCTGAAGAAGGTATCAAACCCAAGAAAGACCTATTAATAGCAATAAAGTCAGCTCCTTCCCCAAGTGACAAAGACCAGCTGAGATCCTTTATGGGTCTTATAGAATATTATTCCAAGTTTGTGAGAAATTTCTCAGAAAAAACCATTAATCTAAGAATTTTACTAAAAAAGGGTACAACATTTTTGTGGGGTCCTGAACAGGATTCAGCGTTCAATCTAGTCAAGAATGAAATTTGTGAAGCGAGTGTTCTAGCTCCTTTTGACACTAAACTTCCTACAATTCTTTTGGTTGATGCAAGTGCATATGGTCTGGGAGCAGTTTTAGTTCAGAAACATGTTCATGGAGAGCGCCCAGTTGCATTTGCTTCCAAAACTTTGTCTGAAGCTGAAAGAAATTATAGTGTCATAGAAAAGGAGGCCTTAGCTGTAGTTTGGGGCACTTATTATTTCCGCACATACCTTTGGGGAATACAATTTGTTATTAAAACTGATCACAAACCTTTACTTAGAATTCTTGCACCAGGAGGTGCTGTCAGAGGTTCTCCTAGGTTGGCAAGATTGGCATAAAAATTACAAGATTTTCACTTTCAGGTTGAACACATTCAAGGGTGGACGAATCTCCAAGCTGATTGCTTTTCGAGATTACCACAAAAGTCAATAGAATCTGATATTTCATTAGACTTACTGGATGAGAGTATCGCTTGGGTACAAGATCTTATTTCATTTGGAGTTGGTTCCTTTTCTCACCAGGATTGGGTAGATGCCATGAAAACAGATGTAGTTCTAAAAGATGTCATTAAACTACTTAAAGAAGGTTCTAGGAGGGAGAGTTCTCTACAAGTTTCTGTTCGTCCTTTTGTTAAAATTTTGGACGAGCTGTCTACATGTGGGGATGACATTCTCCTAAGAAATGACAAATTTGTACCACCCAGCAGTTTACGGAAAAAGTTATTCGACATAGCTCATGAAGGACATCTTGGACAAACGCTAACTCAACAAAGGCTTAGAAAAAACTTTTGGTGGCCTACTATAGATGCGCAAGTTGCCATGTGGGTTGAGCAGTGTAACTTGTGTAAAGAGAGTGAAAAACGTCTGAAAATTGCTACCAATAGTACTATGGGACGGATAAATTGTCCTGATATACCATGGCATACCATATGCTTAGATTTTATAGGACCTATGTCAGAGTTAAATGTCAATCAAAGATTTGCAATTGTGTGCGTTGATGTCTTTTCTAAATGGATTGTAGTTAAATTTGTTAAAGACATTACTACTGATACCACTATTCAATTTTTGAAAACTGTATTTCTTTCTGAAGGCTATCCCAGTGTCATTATAACTGATAATGGAACCCAGCTAGTTTCTCAGAAAATGCAACAATTTCTATCTCATTCAGGTTTATCTCATCATAGAACTTCCCTATACAATCCTCAAGGGAATGGTTTATGTGAGAGGATCAATAAATTAGTCAAAGGGACAATACAACTGGCTGTTTCCAGCGGACGTTGTGCATCTAATCTTGTCCAAGAAATGGTTTGTGCACATAGTGCGACTATCCATGGGAATGCTACAAAATCTCCTTTTGAGATTTTACGTGGAAGGTCACCAGGGTCGAAACTCATTCCTTCTTGGGTCAAGCAGATTTTAAACAATGATGTTGTCTTAGATTCCAGACCAAGTTCAAACTCATCATCTGTGAGTAATAGAATTTGTGAAGGAGATTTGGTTAAAGTCAAACCTGGAAGAAACTCTAAAGGTTTAAGCAAATTTAGAGGACCTTTTTCTGTTAAGAAGGTTTTTCCTGATTATGTACTCCTAGAAAATGGTGAGAAATGGAATCTAAGGAGAGTAGCTATGTATAAAAAGAAAAATGAGAAAACTAATGATCCTGATATCTCAAACTCCACTCCTTACAAATCTTCATCTGTTTTTTCAAATAAGGAAAGGGGTAGTGGTTACATGTTCATATCTCAAGAATGTTCACCTATATCTCAAAATGGATTTTCTTCCTCCTCTGCTAGTAGAAGGAGTCATGGTGCTGGTGATGTTTTAGATACTTGTTCTTCATATAATACACCTGACACCATATCAACTCCTCACACTCCTCTTCCCCCATCTCTCTCCCTTCCCAGACTTCAAAGGTACCGTAAACCTCCTTCTTATCTAACTGATTATTTGTGCTAATATGCTTAAGCTTAAATGTTTCAAAATTTATATTGTTGTTTTGCAAAGATAGGAGATGTGTTGTAAGCTATATTATCTATGATCTTAAGATTGTTATGTACTCTGTAAATAGTAACTCTCTATGGTACTGATTCAGTTCTGGAATAGTTGTAAGTTCAGGACTCCAAGTTCTGCAGAGTCAGTTGGTTGACTGGTCAGCAGGCGTTGGATCCTTTCTGCTGTGCTTAACAATAAACTTTATCTACTTACCTGATTCTTCATGGAATTAATATACAACACAGACCAATGCTCCTCTTCTTGAGGTTGGAGTTTTGGAACATTTGCTAGAATAATGGTGTATGGGGTCGCCTCGGGTGGGAGATGTAAGGAGACTGCTGCAGGCGATGCACCTCCCAAGCCTTGTGGTCTCCCTACAGGGCCTTTTGGCCCTTCCCTGCCAATCGAAACGTGTGATATAGGGGGATTCGGAGGAATTACCACGAAAGATGAGGGGCGGGCCATGTTAGAACGTGGTGATCTGGATAGATTCCTAGGCTCGCTAGCGGATTAATCTTCTTCTTGTCTGTTCCCAGGGTTAACAAGTTGATCCTTAGATATGTACTGCTCAATATTACTCAGAACGCACAATGGGCTTAAGCAGGGTTGTTTATTAGCACCACTTTTATTTTCACTGTACATCGTTGACCTCCCTGGCGCTTTGAACTTGGCGAGAGGGGATGCCCCCAAAATTGGTCAAATGTCCGTTGGGTCTCTACTGTATGCAGACGATGTTGCAATATTCGATTTAACACCTATTGGCCTGCAACGCCGTCTGGAGGTTTTATACAAATATGCAGAGGTCCATTTTAAAAAAAATTAACATTGCAAAAAGTAAGATCCTGGTTTTTCGTAAGAAGGGGCTCAGAATAAAGAAATGTTTAAGATGGATGCTTGGTTCTGAAAAAAATGGAATTGGTTGATTCATATGTATATCTAGGTAAAGTTTTTTCCAAAACAGGTCGAGACTTGGAATATATTAAACATTGCGTTAGTAAAGCCGTCTCCCAGGCAAGTGCATTAAATAGATTTTATAAAACCTGCGGGAGACGCCATTTTAGCCATGTCTTATCTGTTTTTAAAGGTCAAAATCCCACCCTCGTTAATATATGCTGCCGAGGTGGTGGACTTGAATCATTGGCATATGTTTGATAAGGTAGAAGGACAAATTATGCGCCAAATCTGTAATTTAAATTCTCTGGCTGCCCCACATGTTTTGCGCCTCGAATTTGGATTAGTCTCATCCTTTATTCTAGCCCAGGCAGCAGTTCTTAGGTGGAGTAACTCTCTCTTCCTGGGGGAAGAGGGTACTCTTAGGGCTGCTCTGAGAATAGAAATCTTTTGCAATCTAAAAGCACAATCCACGTTTTTTAGGTCCTTCTTATGTGCATTTGACAGTTTTGGTCTTAGTTTAACTCCCGCCTCTCCAATGCCTAAATCTGGTTTGAAACTGTTCTTAAAGAAATTTAGATCTCCTACCAGTTTAGCTAGAGACATTACTTTAAGCAAATCCAGGCCCAGTAACGTGGCGGTCAGTGGGAGTACATTGGGGAATAAATCACAGCCTTATTTAACTTGGAATATCCCTCATGGGATTAGAAGGCTGATACTCCTACTGAGATTCAATCTGCTCCCGTTAAGAGACGTCACTGGGATCTGGGATAAAACACCTAGAGAGAAGAGAATTTGTGAACTGTGTCAGTTGCAAATCCAAGATCTTAACCATGTCTTATTTGTATGTCCAAAACTGCAAAGTGCCAGGCGAGTGTTTTTAAAACCAGTATTTATCAAATTTAATATTCACTCCGCTCAGGATGCACGTTCTCTGGTTTTATCACCCCCGAATTAAATGGTTTGTTTTAAGATATACCAATTTTTTAGAAAGTTTTTGCTTATTTATTAGAATTTTGTCTAACAGTAGTACTCTGGTTTCGACTTAATATCAACTGGTTGGCTATTTATTTGTCTCTGTATTCATTGCATCATTTGCACATTTCTTAGTATGTATATAAGAAATTTTATTGGCCGGTTATGTGATTGTTTTACGTAGTATAGCATTATTTGCACACTTCACATTACGTTTGATATCATGTTATAGTAATGTATAAGGAAGGAATTTTGTACTGTATGCAATGTTTGTCTTTTTAAATTGTTAATGTTTTTTTGTGGACCTCCGTAGGAGTTCCAAAACAAAATAAATAAATTAGAATTGCCAATATTACTCAATCTTTGGTCAATTGCTCCTAATGTCAACATTACGGGGTTGATCAGAGCTAAACGCTTTTCTTCCAACTGTTTTATCAAGTCAGATTGTACCCCTGGGGAATCAGATTTGCCGATCGCCGTGGCAGGTGGATTAGCGCTGATCTCAGCCCCCTTAGTGTTATCAAAATTAGTGGATATGGCTGTAGACCCTCTCATCCCATGACCTACATTCCTGCTCTTTGCCTGCTTTGAGATCTGATGACTAGCTTTGGGGGCGCTAAGCGCTTTCCTTTTCTTAGACTGGTCATTACCTTTAGGGGCTTGTGTTGACCTTTGGTGCCTGGTATGGATATTTGGCGGGGAGGGTGGGGTCGGGCAAGACAAATTAACTATTTGGGAAGAATGGGGGATGCCTTGCTCTGGACGAGCTGCGTTCCTGAGACGGGTTTGGGGGCTCATAGCTAAAGTGACAGAAGACTCTGGCACTGGAACTTGCTTAATGAATGGATTTAGTGGATCTAAGGAGAGCCTCCGCTCTGTTAGTTCAATCTCGTGTATTAACACAGATTCGGCCCGCAAAAGGAAGGCATCTAGAGTCCCCACCACTCCTGCCTCTGTCCCACCCTTATATGCAGTTTTACTCATGTCCTCACGTGAAACTTAATCAAAATACAATTTAGGGAATTAAAATTAATAACAGCTTGCTCTTGCACAAATCTCTCCTTTCAGCACAAAAGAATACCCCCTTAAGTCCAAAATCAAAGTCAATTGCACAGGCTTACTGAAATTCAGCGAAGATGTAGGAGGGGTATACCAGCCCAGCCTCCTACGGGCACTGAGAGGTGCAGCGGGTGCCCTAGCCCCATTGAAATGCACCTTCTGGTGGCTGGTGGGGGCATGGGTGGGCGACGCCGCAAGGGAGTCTGGGAGATGTAGTCTTCCCCTGTCGTCTGCGTTAGCGCTCTTCCTCCTCTAACTGGATCCTCGCAGTACTGGCCGCGGGCAATGGAAACACCACAGGACAGCAAGACAGCAAGTAGGATCAAAAAGCCAACTCTTTATTTCTTTATTTCAACCTCTCCTGCACTTTGTGGCCGCCGCAACCTTCCAGGCAGCAACCTTCCAGGCAGAAATGTCACCCGATTGGGAAACCTTCTCTCGGCCTCCGTCGCAGGAGCCCCCGCTGACTAGCGATCAACCCTGGTGCTTCGTCCCTCTATCATGTTACAGGGCCCTCGCCTTGAAGCAGCCCCGTTGAGGTCTCTGTGTCTTCCCCCTGACGGCCCTGTTAGTCACTTCCCGCAACCGCGGAGGTGCACAGCACTCCTCACCTCTCGCGGTGCGAGTCTCTCAGTTCAGATGCGCCATCACTCGGAGCTCCACAGCAGTCGGCCTCTGCTCAACAAGCCTGCAGCCTGAACTCTTATCCGTTGCCAATACCCAAATCAGGGCAGGATTAAGGACTCTTTTCCAGGTCACATTTACCAACACAAATCATTAGTAAACAACAAATGTAACTCATCTCTACTATAGCTCTGGCCCCGTGATATACCTCTGTAAAAAAATAATTGGCTAGAGATTTTCGTTTTTGATTTGTGCTTATTTATCATTAGAGAAGTAATTTAGCTTGGCTAGACATTGCTAATCTGGGCCGAATTTTACTGGATGGCATTTGGAAAAATGGCAGATGTGTTGCAGTGATGATGTAATCTTTCAGGAACCATGAGACCTATATACTTAATTTTGGTGTCAAAATATAGGTGTTGGGTGTTAAGTAGTCTTATAGAGACAGAAAAAACTCCTCAGAGCAACCGTTCTGCCATTTTCGAAAATGGTGGCTCTATAATGATGTGTTTTTGGTAATTTTTTTTAATATTGTCTTTGTTTCAGGTTTTCCGTTGATTAAAATTTGTAAACATGAGCAATGCAGGTGGTAGCAGAGGGTCTTTACCTTCTGACAAAGTGTTGCTAACTTCAAAATCAACAAAGAAAAATGTGTCATACGCCAAGCGAATCAGAAAGAAAAGCTAATATCAACTGTGGCTGGACTGAAGACAGTTTGTAATGCTGCACAAAAATGGCAAGACAAAGTTCATTAAACCAATGGGTGAAGAGGATCAAATATTGTATAATTGTAAAATCAAGTGCTACAAGTAGTATACATTGGGAAAAAGCCTGGATAAAATGTGTCCAAAAATAGTAGAAACCAGAGAATCACAAAAATAATCTGCGTCTTCGGAGAAATTGACGACAACCAAACCCAATGCCCATTCACTTAGAAGATCGATGGCTACTCCTCATCCACCTCCAACTACTGATCAGAAAGCAGAGAATCTTCAATAAGTTATCTGTGGTTTAGCCAGAACAAGTGCTAAAGGGATTGACAAAAGAACCAAAGGGATTGACAAAAGAACAAAGTACAGAGTATATGAGTCTCAAAGGGCAAACATGTTTTATATGAAGCTAGTTTCTTCCAAGATGAAGTTTTCAGCTGAGTAGCTTATCTAAAGAATGACGTGAATGTATTTGCTGCAGATTTGTATACACCCCTGAATTTCATGAGTGCATACATTTAAAAATATGAATGTAGAATGAGCTCTCAGCAGGAATGTAACTGTCATCCTTCAGTTAAGTTTACACTCTTTGAAAATGCAAATTAAGTTCAAAAGCCACTCTTGAGTGCTGGCTACGGGTTAACACTCAGGGAGATCAGATAAATAATGAACATTGATGAAACTGTATTGATCTATAATAATGAATTCAAGATTTCTCTGGTGAGAATGTACAATGACAGAATTAGTTTTTGTCAGTCTAACAAAAAAAATGAGCCACTTATTGTGTTTTCAGCAGATGTGATTCCTGAAGTTCTTGCTGCCAAAATAAGATCACAGGATACAGTAAAATCAGCAGGAACTATTTTGAGAAATGTCATGAAAGATTTAGATAATTGGGACGCCGCAAACAAGTACCTACCCTTGCCGTGATTGGAACGGCTGCCCTTATTGCTACCGCCACTGCACTCCTGGACACTTTCTCCGCCGTGAGGGGTATGGCTGGCCTCAACACTCATACGTCCACACGCCACTCTGCCATGGGGAAGCTGGTGACTACATCTTCCAGCAGGCATTGAGCGGCGCGACCAGAGGGCATCAGCAGAAGGCGCCAGAGGACGTCAAAAACAGTGCGGCCCACTTGCAGCGTGGGATCCGTGTAGGCTGGCCCATCCGTGCCCGTCAGTGACCGACTAAGACCGGACCAGGCCTACCCTCTTTCATCGAGGCCTCATTATGGGTAAGCGTAAAGACCTTTGCTCCGCAGACTCTATCTCCAAAGCAAAAATTCCACGCAATTGTGCCTCTATTACTTCTTACCTGACCACTGCTGTAGGGACTATCTCTAATGAGATGCAGGATGTGGACGTTCAGCTGGGTCTGGGAGGGGGGTCTGATGGAGCAATCATCATTCCATTAGAGGAGGCACTAGGTTCAAACCCTGTCTCTAGTCATAGTTTGGACCTGGTTGTCAACAGTGACAATGTTCCTTCATCTTGTCTGACAGTTCAAGCGAAGGAGAAAGGGAGCTTGGACTCTTCAAGCAGTGGGACTGTAGCCCCTGGCAAAAATGTAAGGAAAAAAAGTTTGACACAAGGCAACACCGCCACAAAGATGCTACCAATTCGTAAGGGTGGTATCACACAAAGGACAGCGGTGGAATCGGTACGCCTTGATCTGTCTATTGTGGACTTGAACCCGGTTATTACACATATTAATTAACTTATTGGTTCCCTAAAGGAGGACTTATTTAAATATGTTCAATCTGGTCTAGATCGGGTGTTGGACAGGCTAATTAGAATTTAATCTAAACTTGATGGCCATAGTGTTGGAGGGGGTCAGGCTCATAGCGTAAGTAGTCTTGGTGTTGTTAAAGGGAGTAGGAGTTCTAAATTACTTTATGTGGGGGCTCATGATGTGGAGGATAGGGTACCCATCTTGGCTCCTCCAGGGCATACCAGTAAATACAACGCAAGCAACGACCCAATGGGAGGGTTTGTCAAAGGGCCTGTTAATCCTAGTCAGCAGATGTCTAGCACACCACCTAGGCTAGAGCCGCATCCTAAAGACTGGAGAGTTGAACAGGTAGGTCTGGATTTGCCATCAGAAGCAACACCCTTAGTGGCGGTCTTAGTAGGGGTACCTCCTGTCAAAAGTAACTGCATTGAGACCACGGAGGAGATAATCCGTAAAGTCATGTTTTGGTGTGGCAGGGCTTCTGAGGGGGGGCCTAAGGGCATTCACACATATCATAATGGCTAGGCGGATGGGTTGGGTGGGAAGTTGCCAGAAAACTATAGCCGGAGATTGTATAGTGATCAGTTTTGACCGGAAGGATGTGGCAGGGTGGCTTCTCCTCGGGTGTGCCAATCAGGCATTGGGAGGTATTACAGCTCTACATTTGGGCTTTTTCTATCCCCCCATTGTAAGTACCTGGGGCAGAGATAGCCAGGGGCAACAAGGATATAGGGCAGGAAATAGGCCATTTAGTCGAGTGGTTGGTATTGTTGACCGAACACCAGATCAGTATAGAGGGATTATCCCTGTAGAAGAAAGGTCCTGCGAAAGTAGGTTCACAACATTTAACAGATTTGCCCCATTAAGTGAGCTGGACAATATCGACTGATTAGATCTTTGTCCGGAAGGGGGATATAAAGGTGAAGTAATTAACTCAGTTTGTCTTAATAATATTACTCAGGGGCCTAAAAGCAATATGGGAGAATGCTCAAAGATATTGAATTGGAACATTGCAGGGCTGAAAAATAAATCAGATGATGTCAGGTGGAAGGATTTTCTAAGTGATTTTGACATCATTGGGTTAGGGGAAACCTGGGATATCAATAATCTTTTCTGGTTGGAAGGTTATACCACCTATTCGATACCAGCGAAAGCTTCTGCAATGGGCAGGGCAAAGGGTGGGCTATTGACCCTGATTTCTTTGAAAATTGCAGGTATTCATAGTAAATTGGAAACTAGCTCACCTAATTGTCTGGCCGTACAGATTGCCCTTACTAATGCGCGAACCGTGTTTATTGTCAATTTTTATAACTCCTTTGATAAGGGTTTTACAAATGAACATTTGGTTAGTCTGTATCATTTTCTTGAATTGTTTAGTGAGAAACAAACAACTTCTTATTCGGTTATTGTTTTAGGTGATTTTAACGTACATTGTTGTAACCAAAATTGTTATGTTTGGGATAGTCTAGGTCCTGTTGACCAAACAGAGACATATTTTGAACACTCAACACAGGGAAGTTTTTTGGAGAACCTTGTGGTGGATAATGGTCTGATTTATCCTAACAAATTTGATGATGGCACAGTTGTTCCAACTTTTAAAGGTAAGCGTATGCACTCAACTATTGATTATATTTTTATTAGTGCAGCCCTGACATCTAGGGTTATAGGTTACAGCACTATCTGGTCCCAGTTTAGTGACCATAATCCCGTCATCTTGACACTGGTGGAAGGACTTAAGAAGCCCAACAAACCTAATAGATCTGCCGGTATTTTAGATATACGACCCACAGACCAGGCCCGTAGAATCAAAGGGTGCTTGGTAGTGCCGCAGGATTTTCAGGCCAATTTATTGGTAGAGGTCGGTAAGGAGATGCACCTCTGTTTAGATGAAAGTTCCAGGGATCTTGATGTCCTTATGGCCTACACCACAATTTGTACCCAGATAGCCTCTGATCTTAAGCGGCCCTGTAAGGAGCAGCCAACAAAAGGGGAGAGATGGTTTGATCGAAACTGTTCAGCAGCTCATCGTAAGCTGTTAGCAGCTTTAAAGTCTAATCCGTTGGATAAATGTGCCATAGTAATCTTAAGGAAAAGCTATAAAATGGCTCTAATTAAACATAAAAAAGGAGATTAAAAATGAGGCACGAATGAGTTATTATCTATTGATTTCATAAAAAATAGTGCAAAATTTTGGGAAGTAGTCAACAAACCCTTTTTCCAAGATTCCACGGATAACCCCCTTGATTGTAACATACAGGAACAGGCCTGGTATAACCATTTTAAATCTGTGTATGGTGACCATGATATGCAAGGTGACCCTGAGACTATATTTGAGATCGAGGCATACACTCTGATCCTAACAGAGTCAGATGTAGCAGAAGCTATAAATCAAATGACAAGCAACCATTTGGTGTCCCAGCCGATCTTTTTAAATGTCAAATGTCAAAGGTTCTTATAGAGCGCACTTATCACCGCAAGGTCTCAAGGCGCTATGCAGCACGGGACAACAACCAGACTTCAAAGGGAGCTAAAGATGCTTATTTAGGAAAGAGCCAAGTTTTAAATTTTTTTCGAAAACATATATAATCAGTGATAAGCAATAAATGGGGCGGGAGTTTTTTCCTGATCCTGATATACAGACATGGTCCAAAATATTGGTTAACGTTTTTAAAAAGGCATGTAAGTCAGGCCTTCCCAGTTCGTGGTCGGAGTCAGTGATAGTGCCTATTTTTAAAAAGGGTAACAGAGGGGACCCCAGTAGTTACCAACCCATTTCACTTATTGATTCCTCCGTAAAGGTGCTTGGAAGGGTGGTACTTAGTAAACTCACAGGTTGGCTATCTGAAACTAAAACCTTATCAGATCTGCAATACGGATTTAGGAAAGGTTAGAGGCAGCATTGATCAATACCTCAATCTAAACCTTTTAATTGGGAAGTATACAATGGCCAAGAAGGGTACACTCTATCTGGCGTTCATGGACCTTTCCTCGGCCTGTGACCGAGTGAATAGGTCCAAATTATGGGTTATGCTTCTCGAACTTAGTGTAGATAAAGACATTGTGCAACTCCTTGCCAATTTGCACAGGGACTTAACTGCCACCGTGAGATATGATCAAAGGGGCAATTGCACCCAGGGAATACGTATTGCCAATGGTGTTAGGCAGGGGTGCATTTTGGCCCCTCTACTTTTCACCCTTTACATTAATAATTTGGATCAAGCTTTAGGGGAATTATGTAAAGACATTCCGCGTGCAGGGGAACGCCTGATCCCGGCACTCCTCTATGCGGACGATGCCTCCCTTCTGGCACGAACGGCAGTCGGGTTACAACTTCTTTTAAATACCTTTGCTGCTTTTATGAAATCCCTGGATCTAAGTGTCAACTTTTCTAAATCTCATATCATCATATCATATCATAATTGGCCTTAAACCCAAAAGGGTTAAAACTCTCCATTGTGAGGGCAATGAGCTTACCAAGGTCTCTACCTTTCCTTATATAGGTATCACATTTGACGATCAAGGTACTTGAACCCCGCAAATACAAGCTAAAAGAAATGTCATGGCCAGATCTACATCAGCTGTCCTGGATTTTCACGCAGGCTAGGGGCCAGACCAATGCAAGCCCTGTTAAAAATATATGGAGCGAAATGTATTTCTCTTGTATGGCGCAGATATTTGGGGTTTTAGAAACGCAAGGGAAATTCAAGTTTTTAAGAAACCTTTTATCTGTCTCACAATCCACGTCACCCTATATTATCCATCAGGAGATTGGGGCTGGTTTTTTGAAAGATTTAATTGCTATTGCACCTCTCCTGAAATGGATCTAAACGTGGTTAAATCCTGAATTAGAGCTGTACTGCAAAGTCTTGAGAGATTGTCTGGACCCTATATCAAGCAAATGGTATCCCCTGGTTGAGTTATGTCCATAGGCTACTCAGGACACATTGCACTTTATCTTTATTTGTGAGCACTTTTTGCACATTCGGAAGTATTTCATTCTCCCAATCTTAAAAGATAAAGGTTTCTTGCAAGTCAAACCAGCACTTTTGTATTTACAGCTGCTATCTAATGTTTTGGAGATCCTTAGTATAGCTAGCTTTCTTACTACAGCAGTTAGATTAAGGAGGAAAATAATGAAAAGGTAACTGATTTTTACGAAGTAGCTGGAATCAATTAACTTAAATATGTTTTAAAAAAAATGGACCTGAGGTTTAAAAAAAAGATTAATTTTTAGTTCTTGATATGTACTTAATGTCTGAATTCTCTACTGTGAATCATTGTTTTAATAATCCAAATGTATGTATAGTATGCTTTTATGCCCCAGAGCTCCACAAATTATGGGAGTCAACAAGAATACCTGATGTTGTCTTAACAATTTTTACATCATTGTTTAACCCCTTGCCCACGGCCGGAATTCCGCTCCTGTGCTAGACATTCCGATCGCGGGCGTGGTCAGCACAGCAGCACTGTAATGCATGACAGACGGGAGCCGTCATCAGCATTCAAGGGGTTAAAGGGTGCCTGTGTTGTGGGAAAGTATTATTTATATGCAGGAAGGTGTCTCTTCCTGCACAAAAGCACTCATAAATGGTGATTGTGCATCACACATTAAAGTTGCAGCTCATCATTTTTAAAATGATTGTTTAGGTTCAGGAATGGATATCTTCCTGCACATAAACAGTCAAACATGGTGTTTTGCTATTTCTCTGTGTTCTGCACAATACAGTACACATAGAAACAGCCAAAACAAGGAGAAATAAAAGCATTTCAACTCGTTTTGCCTGTTTAAGATCAGGATTTCCCTGGTTTAAATTTTTGCACTGCCCCATATTTATGCCACCCTTGTAAATATGGAGCAATCTCAAAATCAATGGGTGTTGCTGCGGAATGCCTATCGCAACACTAATTGCCCACCACTTTCACTCTAAGTACAGCGTGAAAAGGTGCCCTATTCACAATGTGGCGTTAAGCCACATTACGTGGCTTAACGCCACCTTGTGAATAAGGCAAAGCCCCCATTGCCACAGGAACGTCAGTAAAAGTACTGTCTTTTCCAAATCATGTTTCATGAATTACATCACGGCAAAAAGAAAACTATGTTATACATGATGACTGCCCACAACATTTATGACAAGTGCAATAATAGAGTACCAATCATTTCAATGAATAGGATTGGTGTAGCAACAAGTTATAATGACATATATACGGAGCACAAACTTGTTAGCAGCTCATGCTGTAAAATATTGTGAATCTGACATCACACAACTTCTAAGTCACGTTACCAGGAAAGGATTTACAATTGCTGTTCTTGATAATTTTGATTTTGAAGACAGCTCTTCTTTGTCTGGAGTATCCAGCACACTTAATACTGCCATAGTGCTTTTTCGAAACTGTACCAATGAAGTAGCTGCTGGAGAACAAGCTGTGTCAGCTATGGGCATAAACATACAAAGTTGCAAACTAATAACCCAACTGCCTTGCCAACGTGTACAAATTCATTACAAGTCATCAACACGTCCCAGTCTACCAGAAAGTTTACAAGTGGCTGAGGACATGGATCTTCTTCTACCGAATGCCGTGGTCCACAAAGCTGCATTAAATGAATTTGCCATACCTCTTATTCGGTGCGGACTGACGGATGACGCAAAGCATTTCCTCCGAGGGCTGGAATTCATGCTCTGATCTCCCACTGAAGAAGGTTGTCCCGCTGAAGAACGTTGTGTTTTTTACCAGTAATAACATTTACAGTCACAAACTATGCAACCATATTTATTTATTTATTTATTGTTATATGTTAATAAAAACCGTCACAATATTTAACAAATTAATACAATAATGTGTTTGCTTCAAGATACATCACTATGTAAATGCTCCCAGCATATTGTTTATGATTAGTATAGATGAATAAAACATGTTTAAAATTCAAATCTTTTTAAAATGATCAGTTTTCTGAAATGCACAAGTTTATTTTACAGGAATGCAGGATAATATATTGTTCATGTTGTCATGACATTTTCTTCAATTCTTAACCATTCAGAATCTTCTCGATTATTGAAAAGTGACATGTGAATCGGTATAAATCGGTATAAAATTAAATACTAGTTTGAGTTATAAGAGTATCAACGCATCCAAGTGTCAGAGTCTGTAGAGTCAAGGCTTCTCATGATAGCTGTTCTGCATGTACGAATCCCCGTCTCGTTAAATAGGCCCTTTAGGAGAGTAAGGCGTACATTATTTAGTATGGGACATATGCAAACCAAATGCAAGAAATCCTCTCTAAATGCACCACATAACCTGCACATTGTTGGACCTTTGTATCTCCATGCGGTTTATCGGCTAAGGATGGCAGCTCTCCTAAGCGTATAGCTATCCACTTTTTCTTGAGATATTCTGGATATGTTAGATGTAAATATACTGCAGGTTGCAATATGACATATGTTTGAATTGTCATCCAGGCATGGGATTGCCACGGGAATATATTTTTATCTTCTGCTAGCGAGTGAATTTTTACTGCTTTATTCATCGCATGACAAAATGTGGAATGTACATAGATGGGGGTAGGGGTACTACTCCCAGTTGTGAGGTGTGCACACTTAGCTTTGGACCACGTGGTCCTATTCCTAAGTCATCAATATTCAATCAAAAATTCATTCAGAATGCTTCTTTTAGCGTTTTTCTCTGTAATATTTATTGATGATAATTTTCTCATCTCATTACTTCATTTTTTCAAAATATCAGCAAATTTCATTTTTTTTGACGTATTTCACATTAAACCCAATGCATTTCGGGTACAAATGGACCCTTCATCAGGGGTCTCTACAACAATAGTGCTCCGTGTAGGTACAGCTAACGGAACGGCCCGTTAGCTGTACCTACACGGAGCACTATTGTTGTAGAGACCCCTGATGAAGGGTCCATTTGTACCCGAAATGCATTGGGTTTAATGTGAAATACGTCAAAAAAAAATGAAATTTGCTGATATTTTGAAAAAATGAAGTAATGAGATGAGAAAATTATCATCAATAAATATTACAGAGAAAAACGCTAAAAGAAGCATTCTGAATGAATTTTTGATTGAATATTGATGACTTAGGAATAGGACCACGTGGTCCAAAGCTAAGTGTGCACACCTCACAACTGGGAGTAGTACCCCTACCCCCATCTATGTACAATTACTTAACAGTGTTCCTAGACAAAACACTTTATGAGGGAGTCGCACAAAATCAAGACAATTCGTAAAGATTGGGAAACAATCACAAGCAAAAAAGTGTGCAACTGATGGCCTAAGAAAAATGTGGAATGTGTCAGATTTAAGTCCCTTAAAACACCCGTATTAGTTATTTGTAATGATGATAGCATTATGATAGATATTGATTGTAGCTTGTGTTCTTATCTTTAATCAGAGAGTGCCATAAAGCACTGATTAAAGGACAGAACTGATTGTTTCGGATCTTATGCCAGTATTTGATAACATGTTATTTTCTTGCTATATTTTGGTGGGTCAATCCAAATTCCAAATGGATTTGAGCAGGAAAAGCGTTACAAGAAAGAACAAAAATCCATTTGTATGTTTTGATTTGTAATCTATCCAGCATTTTCGAATCCTTACCATACTTCACCATACTTACATAAGTTAACGTTGGAAGCAGTTTTGCTTTAATGACAGCAAGCAGTGGTTGAAAGGAAGGATCATCCAGTTTTTTTACAAGTGCACAGAATATGTGTATTAGAGTATTATTTTTTCTAATCATATACTGCTGGTGTATCTGAAAATTCAATTTTTTATCTAAATTGAAGCCCAATTATTTGTAAGTGCTGACTTCTTCTATGGTTACATTACCCAGTTTGATTTTTAATGAGGCGTTGGGACTGTTTCCTATAAACATGGTTTTAGTCTTTGCGATATTAATTTTCAAGTTGTTACATTTTGTATATACCGCAGTTTCTTTAATTAATCTTTGTAGTCCCACTTCCGTGTGACTCAGCACCATAATATCATCGGCGTATGACAGATGGGATATCATTAATGGGCCTAGTCTTGGAGCGTGCAAGTGTTCTTAGGCCAGGTGAATAGTTAAATCAGCAGTAAATAGGTTAAACACACACCCTTGCTTAAGGCCATTTGCAGTTGGTATTTTCCTGGATAATCTGGTACCGTCTCCCACCTTGATTTCAATCCCAGTGTCTGTATATAGCATTTTAATTGCTCTTAAGATTTTTTCTTGAATGCCCCATCGACTTAGTTTTGCCTATAGAAGGGTTTGGTCCACCCTATCAAAAGCTGCTTTCAGATCGATAAAGTAGAGTTGTAATTTTTTCTTTAGGCGTTTACTTCTTTCTGAAATTATTGCTACTGTTGTCATGTTAATTGAGGTACCGTATCCTTTCTGGAATCCTGTTTGTTGGGCTTGAATCATATTCTTGGAATTTGACCATTCAATTAAATGTTCAAATATTAGTAATGCATAATATTTTGCTCCCCTCCCTTAAAAATTGGTTTTATAAATGATCCCCTCCAACTATCTGGGGCCACGCCTGTATTTTCCACTTCTTTAAACAATGCCATTATCGGGTTAGTCCAATATTTTGGATCCCATTTATATATTGCCTGCGGAATACCATTTGGACCTGGGACACTGTCGCTCTGCCAGCTTTAATCACATTTTCAACTCTTGAAAGAGTACAAGATGTATTATCTAAGATGAGTACATACTCAAAACAGGGCAATGTTTCAATACTATTTGTTATATGTGTATCAATGGCTTTCTTGGTCTTATTTAATTGTAACTGCTCTTCATTGGAAAATACTTTTGTCAGCTAGACTGTCCAATCTTGTTCCGTAACGTTTGATGAGGTTGTTACTCTAATTTTGGGTTTTTTTCAGTAAAATTTTAATGTTTGATCATTTGCAATTGTATACACAGGTCTAAACAATTTCCAAAATGTGCATGCTCAGGTTGAAGACCAGTCTATCCTGCCAATTTTCTGAGATGTAAGTTTTTTCCGTTTTGTAGCTGACATTTTTAAGAGCAATCCTGTAGAATTTGATGATCTTTATTGAATTATTGGCATTTTCCACATGACAAAAGTGTGTTGCGGTGTGCAGGAAGTTCTCTCAGTGGATGTGTCCTAGGCAATGCACTAATTGAGGCTGAAGTCTTTGGAAGCAAAACTGTCCAGTCAGTATTAAGTGGAACTCATTATGATGGTTTGTTACAAGGTATGCTTATCATATCTGAGGTCATAGAAACATTGCATTAGAATTCTTCCTGGAACAAGAATGACAAATCAGCTTTTGCATATCTTATCTCAGAAGTCAACAAGGCACAGAATACACTTCTTTCAAAAGATATAATGCAAAGCCAGATAATGTTTAATAAAATCAGTTAAAAAATCAGAAAAGCTGAAAAACAAGTTTGTAGGGTTTGTCAAAGAAAGTGAAGAAACATCAGAACTTTTCAAGTACTGGGGAAATGTTTTACACATGATAGCTCTAGTGATAAACTTGGTACATGCTGATCGGGAAGGTGATAGGGAGCTGCACGTGAAGACTGGAGTCACTGATTACTGGGTTTTGTGAATTCAATTTCATAAACTACCTGAGATATGGGTCCTGATATTTAGAAAGAGTAAAGAAGCTAGAGCTGGAAAAACCATACCTCTACAGAAAATGTATCCAAAGACATTTTGTGGTGAAAGTCAGAGAGGGAAGGTTTAATGCTGTGGCTCCAGATATGAAACTGGAACAGACGAACCAGAGATCACATAAAAGCTCCAAGGAAAGTGGTGATCAGACACATAAAAGCGAATATGTTGCTCTATGGCAGCTAGTTTACCATAAAATCCTTTCTAATTGCAATGTTTTCAGAGAGATGACAAACTCAAAATGAATGGACCATTGTAAAACTGGTGCACACCACCAACAACTTCATGACCAAACAATATGTGGATAACAATATAAAGACACATATACTGGAATTCATGGAACATGGATCGAAACTATACGCAAAACTGAAGCAGGAGAGATTTGTATTTGAAGAGAAAAGGCTGTTTGACAATAATCACTCAAGTAGGCCTGGGAGTGAAATTCCACTCCGCTTGTGAAATTTGACGAGTTTTCCTGCTCCAGGCAGCTTAAAAAAACTCAGTAGAGTGCAGAATTTGTTCTTCGCTTGCTCTCTCCAACATTAAGGTGGCGAGGGTGAGCGAGGAAAATCTTACTCTAGATCCCCTACCGGTGAGATTTCTAAATGCAGGTGGTCGCGGATGGCCAATACTGCTCGCGTTGAGAAACCTTCTGTTTGCATTGTGGAATATACTTGAGCGGCAGAAAGAAGCAGCACCTCTTATGCTGTGTGTGGTGCCATTCACATCGATTTTAAAGCAGGGGACAAATACCCAGTGCTAAAAATCTTTACTATCGGCTCACTGTAATGCACTTCACCGCTTGTGGAAATCCAAGTAGTGCGCCAAAGTTTTTAGGTCACTTCTTGTAGCGGAACTCTGTGAACTCTGCCCAGGCCTACCGTAAAGCTAAACTTCCACTCTTTAATTGACATAATAAGAGTTTTGTTCAACCAGCCTCTACAAAACAGGTCACAAAAAGCAAATTTTACAAGCACATAGAGATGGATGTAGCAATAGAAAGGTGTGAATTCATCAAGGACATTCTGTCGCATGATCTTCCAATAAACACATTATTTGATGGAGATGCTGCAACCAAACCAGTGAAGCTCATACTTATACAAGAGTTCAAAAAACAAACTTTCACCTGAAGAATTTCAATTTGAAAAGGTGTCCTCATTGAAAACTTCTGTTGTTCTGGACTACATGTCACAATAGCGAAAGGTCAAGATTTCATCCATGCAAAACTTCGGAGAGGTCGTTCAGATTGTTCTACCGATATCAAAGTCAGTGTGGACCTTGCAAGAAATGCACATTGTCTTTGACAGTTTTCTTGAACTATCTGTCAAAGAATGTGAGAGAATCAGACATATATCTACAAGTGGAACAATTGACCTTGACTGCATAAACAATTGGAAACCAGTGCAATTTGATCAATTCTGGTCATCAACACTTGGAGATGTTAACTCAGCAAAACATTGCTGATAATTCAGTGAACACTGAATTTCTAATTATTACATGTGGAATGATTGTTAATGAGGAGTTGGTACCTGCAGAGATATATTAAAAAGTTGCGAGCCATATTGTTCAAGAACGTAACAGCAAATCGAAAGAAGCTGACCTTTATGTTGTGCCACATGTTGAGTGGGCTCTTCAAAATGGTTCCAATCGAGTTATTGTTCTGTCAAATGACACAGATCTTACTATTGTACTACTTAGATTTGTTTTAATGTTCATTAGTTATGGATATGTTATGGAACAGTTACGAAAAGACACTTAATCCTGCTTCATATTCTGTACAAGAAACTTGATCCAGAGATGCCAATCTTCTTATCAAGGCACATATCCTTAAGGGTGATGACACTATGAGCAAAATTGGAACAAAGCTTAAAGCTATAACTGCTGAACCTGTGAAGTTTCTAAAAGGATTTGCTGAGACAGAAGATGAATGTTCTTTAAAGATGTAGAAAAATACCCTGGGTGTGTGTGTGGAAAACGAGTTCTGACTGTCACACAATTGACGATCTTCAGTACAATAAGCTCAAGAGATTAGTCACACTAAGTGGCCTTTCACTGATGTCATATTCTATGTGTGGACACATTAAAAGAGAGTTCTACTTGTTCAGAAGATATGTAAATGTTTTGGATCATGCTTGTGTAGAGAACGTTCTGTGTGACTTTGGTTGGGAAGATATTGATGGAGTTCTAAAACCTAAGAAATGTCTAAAGCCTCTACCCACATAACTTAAACCTACATGTACTTGTAAAACCTGTGCTACAAAAAAATGTCTCTGTCGATATGCTCTTCTCAAATGTTCATCATTCTGCAAATGTACCGCAAACGATTGCTGAAATAAATAAATAAAATTAACTATGAAAATGTGTCTCTAACAGGAAGGAACATTTTTTTTTATTCATATCATAATTGTTTTTAGTGTATACATAAAAGGATTAAAAACATTATTATTTGTTTCATTATGTCTCTTCTTCCTCTATTATAGCCGTCATATGGGAAATGGCAGAAGGGTTGCTCGGCTGAGGTTTTTTTCTGTCTCTATAAGACTTCTTGTCCCGAAAAAACCTATGTTTTGATACCAAAACGAAATATATGTCTCATGGTTCCTGAACTTTTACATCATCACTTCAACACATCCACCATTTCGAAAAATATCATCCAGAATTTTTTTTTCTGGATCAACAATTTCTACCCAACCTAAATTACTTCTTTAATGAGCCAAAAACACAGATCAAAAATGAAAATCTCTGGATGGCTCCCACAGGAGTCTGGAGGCCGGCAGGGACCGCAAGGGACATTGGGGGCTCCCCCTTGGTCCCAATAAAGAAGCCAAGCCCCGGGGGGTAGGGTCCCATGGGCCAAAAATGGCTCTGGAGTGGTGACACTTGGCCCTTCTTGCTTTTCTTAACTTTGAAAAAAAGTAAGGCCAGGCCCAGGGGGATGGGATCCCAGGGTCCAAAATTGGCCTGGGGAGGGGGGCTCGTGGCCCTCACCTTTAAAAAAAAGTTCAATAATGGGGTTCCCTGGGGCCAAAAATGTCCTGTGAGAGGGGCCCACTTGCCCTTTAAAAAAAATAAAATGGCTCAGGCCCAGATGGATGGGGTCTTTAGGGCCAAAAGGGTTAAGGGAAGGGGGCACACAGCTCCCCTACCTAAAATAAAAAAAAACCAAGAAACCTCAACTCGCCAGTGGCCCTGCCCCCTCCCTGCACTTCTCTGCAAACACACATCCTGACATGTTTTGTGCTGGGGATGACGTCCCCTTTGTTGGTGAGGGTCCTTAGGGGCCAATTAGCCCACCAGGCACCTCCAGTAAGCCCCATACAATCGGATTGCTGAGAGGTGGTCAGAGACCACGTCTCTTTTTACAACACTCTGCAAACAAGCCTCTTGGTGCCCTGCTGGTGGGGCAATGAGGTCCCCTTGTGTCCTGAGGACCTCAGGATTAAAGTGAACTTTATCTCTCAAGCAGTAGTGGGCCAAGAGGTGCGTTTTCAGAGTGGTGGAAAAAGGGGGCATGGCCTATGACAAATCTCAGCAGTCCCACAGTGTGGGGCTTACTGGAGATAATAGATAGGCTTGTTGGCTCCTAAGGACCCCCAGCAGTGAAGGGGACTTCCATCCCCATTCAAGAGCATTCCAGGGAGTGAGATTGCAGAGTGGTGGACAAAGGGGAAGTAGCCCTCTATGAGAACTTAGTAATCCTGCTGTGTGGAACCTACTGGAGGTAATAGGAGTGGAAGTAGGCCCCCAAGGATGTCCTTGGGGGCTAACTACTCCTCCTGTCACCTGCAGTAAGTCCCACACCGTGGGATTGCTAAGGGATCTTCGGAGACCACGGCGCCCTTTCTCCACAACTCTGCAAAGGTGCTTCCTGGCTTACTACTGGTTGGGGATGAAGTCCACTTTACTCCTGAGGGACTTTGAGGCCAAGAAGCCCTCTTGGTACCTCCTGTTAGTCCTATGCAGCAGAATTACGGAGCGCTGGTCGGAGGCCAGCCCCCTTTCTCCACTATGCTGCAAATGAGACTACTAGTTAAAGAAGCATTTGCAATGTAATAGGACTCACATTTGTGAGAGTTAGAGCTATTGGTGTTATAAATGTAAACATTTTTTACTTATGTTTTTGGAGTGAGTGGATGCACGTGTGTGTAGTGAAATTATATGGTATGTTGTGCAGTGAAATTATGTGGATAGAAAGTATGTGGTATTTAATGTAAAGGAATTATGTAGAGAGGGATTATGTGTCCTGAAGAGTAATTATGTGCTATGGTAGTCTGTGTTGTAGAGTGGTCACCTCAGGTTTAGTGCTCCTCGTTTCCATAGAAGCTAAACTATAAACTTAATGAGACAAAAGAAGGAACCACTGAGGAGCACTTCTGAACCTAATCAGAGTTATGAGCTGGGCCAGTGGATTTATGTGACTGTTTGGCTGCACCGACTTTTGCACAATTATACATTTTCCGCATTTGCCATATAATCCATAATCTGCGGCATAATCTGCAGATTTGAAGAAAATAAAACTTGTTTCCAGTTCAAGCTGCTCTAACATTGCCAAAAATGCAGCGACAAGTGTTATAGTGTGGTGGAAGGCCCTTTGCAAACCTAGAATGGTCACCTCTTACTTATTGCTAAATGTTGGTGTTAAATTGGTACTAATGTTGTGCAATCCACTTTTGCTTGTTTCTGCACCTCTCCTACCTCTTTCTGCATTTCTCTTGGTTGTTTCTGCACCTTTCTTCTTTTTTCTGTACTTCTCTTGCCCCTTTATGCACATCTGTCTCACTTTCTGCACCTCCTTTCTTTTTGTACCTCTCTTGCCAATTTCTGCACATCTCTTGCTTCTTTCTACACTTATCTTGCTTCTTTCTGCACCTCTCTTGCTTCTTTCTGCACCCCTCTTCCCTCTTTTTGCACCTCTGTTGCCTGTGTCTGTACCTCTCCTGCCTCTTTCTGCACTTCTCTTGCTTGTTTGTGCACCTTTCTTCTTTTTTCTGTACTTCTCTTGCCCCTTTATGCACATCTGTTTCACTTTCTGCACCTCCTTTCTTTCTGCACCTATTTTGCCAATTTCTGCACCTCTCTTGCTTCTTTCTGCACTTCTCTTGCTTCTTTCTGCACCTCTCTTGCTTCTTTATGCACCCCTCTTCCCTCTTTCTGCACCTCTGTTGCCTGTTTCTGTACCTCTCTTGCCTCTTTTAGGACTTTGCTTACCTCTTTCTGCACCCCTCTTCCTTCTTTCTGCATCCTTTCCTCTTTTTGCAGTTTTCTTGCCTCCTGAACCAATGAATGAATTTATGTATTGTTTCAATTAATTAAAATTGTTACAAAAGACTGGGTGTGGTGTCTCCATCCACGCACCTTCTTTGACTGTGAATAAAACATAATTATGTCATTTTGTTTAACAAGTCAAATAATCACAAAGTATGACATTAAGAGACAATAAAAGTAGATATATGTTCATTAGTTTAAAGCTGTGTTCAGCCTGTAGTCCTTGGCTGAGTCTTTACTTATAAGTTCTTTCAGCTGGTATGCAAATTTCGCTAGTCTGGTCAGTTCCATTGGAATCTCCAAATGAAAAAGAAGTTTAATTGCAACTGTGCAGGTACGAGTACCGTATTTTAAAAACAGAGGTTTCAGTGTGATGTGCATGGTTCAATTGGTGGCAGATGCAAACCAAGTGAGCCATAAATTCCTCGGAATGATGACACAGTCTGCAGGTGGTAAACACCTCTAGTGTTTTCCAGCGAGTATTTATGTCTTTAATTGGCAGTACCATACGTCTGACTGACAGAATTTGCATTAAAAATGTTTTATTCAAGGCTGAGTCTAGATATGGTTGTCACAGTTTATCCTGGTAAGAACTAGCGAAGAGCCCAATATTTCTGATGGAGGACTCTATTAGCCTCATGTTGTCTTCCTTAGATAGTCTGACTTGTTTCTTTAAAATTGATTTTAAAATTCCAGGATTGTGAATATAATCCTGCCAGTTGGACAGGTCAAGGTAACGTTCAGTGCATGCAGTAATAAAGCCGTTGGCCCAGGAATTTATACCATTCATGAAAATTACCTTTAAAATTGCTTTCATTGTGTTTGGCGGTGCTGTGCAGGCCCCTCAATAATACCAACTAATCGACGCCCAGTGTTCGTAAGACATTTTGTTTAACCCAATTTTCAGCCATACCAAGGCATTCTGCGTATGGGCGGGTATCTGAAAAATCTGTTTAAATGCTCATCAGTTGGCAAACTACGTGGTGTTAATTAATGCCACAGGAAATACTAATTGGCCTTATGTGATTGACGGAAGTAACTTGGCTCTTATAACCTTTCGAATAGGCTCAGTTGTCGGGCTGTGCAGTTTGGGGTTCAGTTTGCAAAGGGCATACATCACCACTGTAGATTTTGATTCTATGGATGCAATATGTGCTGTGGGCTTGTTGTTGCTCATGATCCAAACCCCCAGATAATTATATTTAATTTTTGTTGCTATTTTCAAATTGCCCATTCTCCATTGATGTTTGAGTTTATTGGAGTGCTTTCCAAAAGTGACTGCCTTTGTTTTGCCTGCGTTTGCTGTTAGATCATGTTTGTTGTTATAGATACTTAGTGCATCCAGTGCTCTTTGCATACCCGTCTTAGTATGGTCCATTAGACCATGTCGCCCCCACGCACGGCTGCCTGCCAGCAAGCCTGCCTGCTGATTGCCGCTTCCTGCTGCCATTTTTTCTCGGACAACCCAGCGGCCGCTGAGCCGCCCACCTACAGACTCTTCCCGCCGCTGCCTCCCTGCGGCCCCGCCCCCTCCAGCCCATTTGCCGCCCCGCTCCCGCCACCCAGCTGCTCCTCCCTCCCGGCTCCTTACTTATGATGACCTCAGAGCGACCGCGCAGCGGACGCGCGCAGCGGGTGCGCCGAAGGCAAGCCCGTCTGCGCCTGGCCCACCCCCAGCACCAGGACCCCTGGCCCCCGACGATGTCAGACCACACGATGGACCTACGACGCCGCCGCCCTCACTGCACTCACCGCCGGCCGCAACCCCGCCTGCTACCGAGCCACCCCGAAACGCACCCACGGACCCTTCAGCTGCCAAGCCTGCAAGTTCACCTGCCTCCTGACCTGCATTGCACCCAAAAGAACGGGCACCAGCAACAACCACCTCAAGTGCATCCTGCTCAACACCCGCTCCATCCACAGACACGCCGTCGAACTCTGGGACCTGCTTGATACAACAGCACCAGACGTAGCCTTCCTCACGGAAACCTGGATGAACGCCTCCTTAGTGCCCGACATCGCCAAAGCCATCCCGGACGGATACAAGATCACCCAGAGGGACCGCGTCAACCAGACCGGAGGAGGCAACGCCATCGTACACAGAAACACCATCCGCATCACGACCAACTCCGACGACACCTTCACCGCCGCCGAGCACTTCCACTTCCAGATGCACACAGACCTCAAGACCACCCTCAGAGGCACACTCTTCTACAGACCCCGGGACCACTCACACAATTCAGCAAAGACATCGCAGACTTCATCAGCCCGCACGCCCTCCCCTCCGCTGACTACATCCTCCTAGGGGACCTCAACTTCCACCTGGAGAACAACAAGGACTGCAACACCACCGCCCTGCTGGATAACCTCGCCAACCTCGGACTCAAGCAACTGGTGGACACCCCCACCCACCACGCCGGCCACACGCTTGACCCCGTCTTCTCCTCCAGCAAGCACATCTCCTTCAGCCACTCCACCGGACTCCATTGGAAGGATCACAGCTGCGTCCACTTCAGCTTCAGAAGAACCACGATCCACCACCACCCGCAACAGGTTCCTCACAGGAGCTGGAGCAAGATCACAGCCGACCAGCTCACCACCTCCCTCAGCCAGAACCCTCCAGCCAGTGCAACGGACCCCAACGAAGCAGCCCACACCTTCACACAGTGGCTCACCAACTGCGCCGACGACCTCGCACCACTGAAGAACCCTCCCAGCAGACCCGCCAGCAAGAAAGCCTCCTGGTTCACCGACGAACTCAAAACATCCAAGAAAAACTGCCGCACCCTTGAAAAAGTCTGGCGCCATGACCAAACCACAGAAAACATAACTGCCCTCAAGAATGCCACCCGCAAACACCACCAGCTGATCCGCACCACCAAAAGGACAACATTCAAGGAACGACTGGACAACAACACCCACAACAGCAAGGAACTCTTCAGCATCGTCAAGGAGTTCTCCAACCCCAACGCTGGAAACAACAACATCACACCCTCGCAAGACCTCTGCGACTCACTCGCCACCTTCTTCCACCGCAAGATCGCCAACATACACAACAGCTTCAGCGCACAGACCACGCACCCAACCACTGAACCAACGCCCCCCACCACCACCCTCTGCAACTGGACCCCGGTCAGCACCGAAGACACCACCCGCATGATGAACACCATTCACTCCAGATCACCAACCCACCCCTGCCCCCACCACGTCTTCAACAAGGCCAACTCCATCATCGCACCCCAACTCCAGGACATCATCAACATCTCTTTTAACACCGCCACCTTCCCGGAGAGCTGGAAGCATGTCGAGCTCAGCGCCCTCCTGAAGAAACCGACAGCGGGCCCCACCGACCTCACGAACTTCCGCCCCATCTCGCTCCTCCCTTTTCCTGCCAAAGTCATCGAGAAGACCGTCAACACACAGCTCACCGCCTTCCTCGAGACAAACGGATCCCTCGACCCTTCGCAGTCCGGCTTCCGAGCCAACCACAGCACCGAGACCGCCCTCATCGCAGCCACCGACGACATCAGATCCCTGCTCGACAATGGGGAAATAGCGGCCCTCATCCTCCTGGACCTCTCCGCAGCATTCGACACTGTCTGACACCGTACCCTAGTACAACGCCTCAGCAACATTGGAATCCAAGAGAAGGCACTGGAGTGGATCATCTCGTTCCTCACCGGAAGAACCCAGAGAGTCCGCCTCCCCCTGTTCAGATCCGAGGCCTGCCACAAGGTTCCTCACTCAGCCCCCCCCTCTTCAACGTCTACATGAGCCCCCTCGCAGCCATCGCACGCCAACACAACCTTAACATCATCTCCGACGCCGTCGACACCCAGCTGATCCTCTCCCTCACCAACGACCCCGCCACCGCCAGAGCTAGCCTACATGAAGGGATGAAAGACGTCGCCGAGTGGATGAAGAACAGCCACCTGAAACTGAACTCAGACAAGATGGAAGTCCTCATCCTGGGATCAGCCAACGGACCACGCACAAAACCTGGGCTTCATCTTGGATTCCTCCCTCTCAATGACCAGACAAGTCAATGCCGTTTCGTCATCGTGCTTCAACACCCTGCCCATGCTCCGTAAGATCTTCAGATGGATCCCACCAAAACCAGGAAGACAGTCACCCAGGCACTCGTCACCAGCCAACTGGACTACGGGAACACCCTCTACGTGGGAACCACTGCCAAACTACAAAAAAGACTCCAGCGCATACAGAACGCCTCCGCACGACTCATCCTGGACATCCCTCGCCACAGCCACATCTCGACCCACCTGAGAGACCTGCACTGGCTCCCCGTCAACAAGAGGATCACGTTCAGACTCCTCACCCACGCACACAAGGCTCTCCATGACATGGGCCCGAAGTACCTCAACAACCGCCTCACTTTCTACACACCCACCCGCCAGCTCCAATCCGCCAGCCTCGCCCTCGCCGCCGTACCACGCATTCGCAGAGCCACCGCTGGAGGAAGATCCTTCTCCTGCCTGGCGGCCAAGACATGGAACTCCCCCCCCATCCACCTACGGCTGACCCAGGACCACCTCTCCTTCAGGAAACAACTCAAGACCTGGCTTTTTAAGCAGTAACGAACCCCCCCACCCCCAGCGCCTTGAGACCCTTCTGGGTGAGTAGCGCGCTATACAAATTGCTGATTGATTGATTGATTGATAGTAGACCACATTTTAGAGCTAACAGGTTGGCTTTTAATATTGTTTTGCCAAGGTCTGCAGTGTATAAATTAGGAAGCAGGGGTGCCAGCGATCCAGCAGCGTACCAACAACACATACTCCAATACCATATACTCACCGGGGCCCATAAATACACACAAATGAGTAAACCCCTGGAGTCAAAGTTTATGATTTTCCACACTTCAAGATTGATTATTTCTTACTCTTAATCAACCTTTCACAGATCAAAAAGTTCTTTCCTCTGGTTGATGGACCCTTAGTTGAACTAGTTGATGGTGAAATTTAACTTAATTCTAACTTTTCTATACTTTAAAGTAAAATAACCACCGACTCAGGTAAGTTTTAAGTCTTTATCTACATTTAGTGCATGTGAACCACTTCAAAATACAGTACAGCCACCACCACCAATAGCAGGGAAAATTCAATTAATCAATCATCAAACACATACTTCAAAACGCTGCAATGACTTATGCTCAGAAAGGAGGGGACAGAGAGAAAAGGCCATCTGCAAATACATAAAATGATATTTACCTAGGATGGTGTGAAGACCAACCCCCTGCCCAAAGGGCTGTTAAGGGTCCCCCGGGATAGTTCAGGAGAGAAAGACTTCATGACATGATTTAGGACACAATAGATGACCTCTCTAATACCGATAGTCGCGTCACACCCCTCTCTGACACTCTCCCTCCTCGAGATTTTCCCGCAATCTTCTTTCTAACCTAATAGATTAGGATAGAGGGCTCTGCATTCGGTTTCTTCATCAGCATCTCTCATTACTCCAACAACACCCACGGCTCACAACATCTCAGCATCAACATCTCTGAGACAGCATTCCGGGCTCTGCATTCGGCAAATCTTCATCTGACTAACTAACTAAAGCTATCTCAATTATACCTTTCGTTCTTCATGTACCACCCATTAAAGGTTAAATATCGCGGCACGCTCGAGCTGGAAAAACATGGCGGCAGCTAGCTAGCTTGCCGCAGTGCTCCGGTATGACCTCCTGCCGGGATCATCTCCGCCGCGCACAAAAGTGTGTTTTTATCAATGAGGTTGGCTACCTGAAGTAAAGGCCTCCAACGATCCTTTGGAGAACTCTGCACCTCCAGTAACTTTGTTTTTTTGGGGGGTTTTTTCGGGCTCCGGGCTCCGGGTTACGGGCTCCGGGCTCCGGGTTACGGGATCCGGGCTCCTTCCCCCTCCTTCCCTGCTGGACGCGGGATGCAATATTCCTCGTACTACGGCTGGCATTGCTCCGGAGTCCTCTCTCTATCCCCATGGTTCCTGGGTCGGAGTGAGGGCGGTGCCGAAGACGGTCACGGAGGACCCCGACCAGAGTTCCAGGGCAGAGGGTGTAGCAGTGGGTCTCGTTTCGCGTTTTATGGAGCAGGCAAGTGGTTCTTGGGGGACAGTGGTGCTCAGGGTGCCTGCGGGAGTGGGGAAAATCTGCTATTGATCAGCTTGCTGACACGATTGGAGAGTGGCTCTTGGGCTCCCTTTTCACCTTTTTCTAAACACCTACCGGAGTCTCCTAGACCCAGCCCGAGGATTTGCTTAGCCGCGCTGGAGTTAAGGAGAGGTAAAAGGCTAAGGAGCTTAATCTCCTTTCGGGGGTTAGTAAATGTGGGGAATGCCACACATATAACTGTAACCTCCGGCTCTATAGAAAGTTCAAAGGACCAGCAGTGTCATTTACAACAGCCCGGTCCTTCTGCCGCAGTGGAGGGGTCCTCGGCACATGAACTAGGGGATAGGAATTTTACAGATTCATCTCAAGTAGTAACTAATCCTGTTTCCTAATTTTGCACTACCTCTATTGAGGACAACGTTCAGGCTTCTCCTACTATAAATACTCCCGACATTTCAAAAACTCTTGACACCTCACCTAATACTCCCAGAGGGGGGCTTCAAAAGGGTCGAGGCCGCGGTCAAAAAAAGAAAAACGGAGTAAACAAAGTCGGAGTCCCTGAGGGTGTCGCAGAGGTTGGAAAAGGAAAAGGAAAAGGGGTCAATACACCACATAAGAAAAAATCTTCTTTTTTGAGTACAGAAATTAAGTCTAAAAACTCTAATGTGAAGAGTAAAACTAAAGCGAAGGCCACAGATTCAAAAACACTGCTCCCTACAAGCTCAAGAATTACTCCTTCACTTCGCTCTTACTTCAAAGTCGTTCCTCAGGTCTTACATCTCTCCAAAGAGATCGACGGCACAGGTCTGGCATCGGTCCCAGAGGCTAGTCCCTCCTCTTATTGCCAACCATCAGTGCTAGCAGAAACGTTGCCGTTGGAGGTGGAAGATGTAGTCGACAAGAGCTGTAGTCATATTATTGAAAATGCGGCAATCACAGCTTTAGGAGGGAACCTGCAAGGTCTGCATGATCTAGAGATAGAACAACAGCCTGTACAGCACGTGTTGTCTGTGCAATCAGCGCAATCTCCGATACGATCTTCACGAGTGACAGAGCGGAGTTTTCCCCTAACCTCGACTACAGAGTTGACCAAGGAGACCCTAGAGCTAGATTTTTTTGAACTAGGAGGTGCATCTGGGGGTGTAGATATGGAAACCTCCTCTGTCCCTGCTCTACGTGAGCGCAACTTATTACCGGCCCCTCCCTCTCCTTATACTCCTTCTTCTCTGTCTCCCTCTCCGATGACAGCAGCCTCCGTTCTAGAGATGTTTTCAGCCCTTACCCTGGAGATAAGAAAGGCATTCGCGGAATCATCTGCTAACCAACTCAAGTTTAGAAACTACTGTGAAACACTTGATAATAAAATCGAAGGGCTCATTATAAGGACTGGAGTGCTAGAGGAAACGGTTGGTGCCCACTCAATTTATTTGGACCAAGCGAAAGTGGATATTCAGAAACTCACAAAGGAAGATCTGGCTCTCAGCGAGAGGATGGAGACTCTTGAAAACAACGCAAGACGGGGGAATATTCGTATTTTGAATGTTCCTGAAGGATCTGAAGGGTCAGATATTAAACAATACATCGTGTCTTTATTGAAGGAATCACTGAACTTAGAGCATAACCTAGCAGAACTGTCGGCTGACATTCAGAGGGTTCACAGGGATCCCTTTAAATTGAATCCTCAGAGGTCTAAACCTCGTAAAATCGTAGTAAACGTTCACACTTACCTTTTAAAGGAGCGCATCCTAAATATGGCCTTGAAACAAAAATCCTTGGCTGGGAAGGATTTGACCTTTTTGATAAGGTCAGACCTTTCTAGAGTAACACTTGAAAAGCAGTGGGAATTTGGGAGGCGCCTAGATGCCTTTAGAAAACTAGGTGCAACAGCTCAGCTCATGTTTCCGGCAGCTCTCAAAGTAATGTACAATAACAAGATGTTTAACATCAGGTCTGTACAAGCAGCTGATGAGCTACTAATTGATCTGGGCAAGGTTGTTCATAAGGTATGACGTCTGGAAACTATAACTCCACCGTAAGTACCAACGGGGGTCTTCCATTTAATTCCCTATTTTCGATCTGGAAAATTTAGATGTGGATGTTGTTTTTCTCCTCTCACTAAAATACACTAGTTAACAAGATCACAGTTTTAGTTATTCTCCTTCCTCTTCTTTGAAACCTTCTTCACTTCTTTTTCTGTCACTTGAAAAAAAACAAAAAAAAAAGGCGGGTGATCTTTCTTGCTGGAGGTCAACCGGTGGGGCACTATCTACTGGACATTGTTCCGGTTAGATATTGCAAGGGTTCTTCACGGGGGATGGGCACTCACCATGGGTGGGTGAGTGCTGAGGGGTGGCAAAAATATAAAAAAGTCCTCAATAACCTCAATAACCTAAATAGTAGTTTTGGGAATGGTAATTCGCACATTATACATAATTGTTATAAGGAAGTTATGAATGAGATTAAAAATATTCTTCTTCGCTATAGTATTTTTGGTCGGCGTGGTTTACTGGATAAGAGATGAGTAGTGTCGGTCTTTTCTTCTGGAATGTCAACGGTCTGCGCACCAAGCCTCGAGCCAATAGAATCCTACAATATCTGAAGGACTTGGATGTGCAGGTCGTTGTGTTGCAGAAGACCCACTTAACACATAGTGAATTGATTGCACTTACCAAGAAGAACAGATGGATTGATTTTGTCGTTTCTACTACTCAAACTTCTCATACAAGGGGGGGTTGCGATTATTTTAAAAAAAAGAGCTAAAGCTAAGCTGGTTTGGCAGGCTGTAGACTCTTCTGGTAGATGGGCCATGGCCTCAGTCCTTATGGCCGGGTTCTCAGTTACAATCGTCGGTTATTATGGTCCGAACCAGGATGATCCATCTTGTCTGGAAACTATTTTTTCGCAGTTACGCAACGTTTCAGGACCTATAATACTAGCCGGCGATTTCAACATAGTGTTGGACCCTGTCTTGGACAAATCCCCTAATAATAGATCTTTGGTTTTGTCCAAAACTAGATCTTTCCTATTGGATGCTATGAGGCAGTATGGGCTTGTTGATGTCTGGCGACAAAGGTCGGGACAACAACAAGGGGTTTCTTTTCGGAACCTTAAATATCATCATAAGTCATGGATCGACTTTATTTTAATAACTCAAAGACTGGTTGATTCTGTCAAAACAATAGATTACCTTCCTTCTCATCTTTCAGACCATTCGGCGGTTAAATTGGAATTAGGTCTCCGTATCAAGAAACCCACGAGTACGTGGTCCTTTGATCGCTCTCTCCTCACCAATGATGAGGATATCTCATATCTGAAGTTGGAGACTCAGAACTTTTTTCTATCAAATAATGGTTCTGCTCTAAATGGAATTAATTGGGACTCTTTTAAGGCTACCTTGAGAGGGCTTATTACAGCTAAAGTTGCCTATCGTAGGAAGAATTATAATGAAAAGATTTCTTCCATTGAAGTAGAAATGGCTCGTGTTCAACACGACATTGATACTAACAGCACAGCTTCAGGGTCTATTTTAGATCCTCTTCACAATCAACTGCTGATTCTAAAAGCAAGCCTTGCTTCGATTTTAAATTTGAGACTTCAACAAAGATGGGAAGCCAGTAAGTTGGCGCATTTTAAATATAGTGAAGGTGCTGGTAAATTACTGGCTTGGAAGACCAAAGTAGATCAACATAGCATCTATAAAAGTAGGAAATAGCAACTTTAACTGATGAAATTAGAAGAGATTTTAGGGAATTCTTCCAAGATATATATGAAGAAGACAAGGTTATCATGGCTGAGGCTATTAAGAGCTGGTTGAGTAACATCACTTTACCCTCTTTTTCTTTCAAACAATCACAACATTTGGATAATCCCATCAAAGAGGAAGAGGTAAGATTAGCCATTAGGAACGGTAAGAAAAGGAAGGGAAGGCATCCGGACCGGATGGGCTGCCAGCTGAAGTATATAAACTCCTGGAGTCAGAAATTGTCCCCTTCCTCACCATTTTATTTAATCAAATCCTTTTAGAAGGAGTGTCCCCTCCGACATCATGGGATAATGCCTCTATCACCCTTATTTTAAAATCTGGTAAACCTAAGGAGGCCTGTGGCTCATATAGGCCGATTTCTATTTTGAATGTGGATTATAAAATCTTTACCACAGTTTTATCCACTAGATTAGCCTCTATTGCGCCTTCTGTCCTTCACTCGGATCAAAAGGGGTTCCTGAAAGGGAGACAACTTTATGAACTAACTTATGATTTGATTGGTGCCATAGATATGGCAACAACCAATAATCTTCCACTGGCCGCCCTTACGCTGGACGCCACCAAGGCTTTCGACAGGGTTAACTGGGTGTACCTGTCGGAAGCCTTGGCCAAATTTGGTGTCGGGGAAAGGTTCCGTAAGGTGATAGGCCTGTTGTACAGCAATCCATCTGCATGCCTTCTCGTTAATAGTGACCTCTCGAGCCCTTTCTCCATTTCTAGGGGCACCCGACAGGGATGTCCGCTCTCTCCCTTGCTTTTTGATTTTTACATTGAGCCTTTTGCGCAACATCTAAGGGAGGAGGTCACCATTAAACCTTTTTACTATCAAGGTTGGATGAGGAAGGTAGCATTATACGCCAATGACGTGCTTATATTAACATCAGAGGTCACTACTGCTCTTCCGGCGATCTTGAAATTGGCCCACGACTTTGGACAAGTATCGGGATATGAGATTAACGCCACGAAGACAGAAATGCTTGTATGGAATGATGAGAATGCCGTAACCGATTTGCAAGCAGGCACTTCATTGCGATACTTAGGCTTGACGATAGTCAAGGACATTAATAAACTTGTCCAAACCAACCTATCCTCAGTTGTTAAAGATTGTCGCAAGCTCCTCCAATCATGGTCGCATTTGCCCCTTCATTACTTGGTAGAGCCAATCTCATCAAAATGTCTATCCTTCCTAAAATTTCTTTTTTATTTAATACCATTCCTTTATACTTTGATCAAACTACCTTAGCCAAATTCCAATCTAACATCTCATCCTTTATCTGGAATAACCATCTTCCACGGATCGCTTGGAAAAATCTAAGACGGCGACGTGATAAGGGGGCTTGGCGGCTCCAGACCTAAAAATGTATGCTTGGGCCTTTCAAATATCCCATTCACGAATGTTGTTGAAGGGTCCTTTAGCCTCTGGGGTAGGTCCTATGTATGCAGCTATGTTGGATGGGGAAAGAATTAATCGTTCAGGTTTTCTTTTTAAGTTTGGTAATCCTAAGTTTAAAAAAAAATTTCACTGAAGATTTTACAAGGTCTTGCCAGAACTTGGGCTGAAGTCATGAAATCCATAAAACTAAATTACTTTTGCGAAAAAACTCAGTTGTGGGGCTGCCTGAAAATCCTGCCTTGCTTGATGACACTCTAGCTATCCCTCTGAGAGAGGCAGGCCTGGAAGTTTGGGGTGACCTCTTTTTCAAGGGTGATTTACTCTCGTGGGAACATCTGCAAGCTAAGGTTGGCCCCAACCTTTCACGATTTAAATACTTACAGATTCATAGTTGGACTGTAGCCTAAAAAACCTTACCCGATAACAGGAATAAATTTAAACTTGGTGGGCATAGCCAATTTGTCTCTGGTTTAGTAATCTGTGGCCCAGTTAAAAAAGAGGTATCTAAATGGTATAACCTCATTCTGGAGGAGTCGGATGGAGATTTTGTTCTGCCGGAGTTATTATGGGGCTCTGTTTTGATGGACCAGAATCTACAAGATCTTTGGATAACTTCTTTTGAACTTTTGTGGAACATAGTTAAACCGTCATGGCTTCGCAGAAACCATATCTTCACCCTGCATAGGGCATATTATTCCCCTCTTAGGTTATCTAAATTTGCCGGAGGAGAGTTAGTGCTAGATGTGGGTTGATTGCTGCATCAGATACACACATGTTTTTTGAATGCCCACTGTTAACCACATTTTGGGAGGAAATTGGTAATTCCCTCACAGAATCACTGGGAAATCTTGTCATCATAGATCTGTCCCTAGTAGTATTTGGGGTTTAGAAGGTCTACAAAATCCCTCCAGGTGTCTAGTCTTTTATGCTATTCTGCTTGCAAGAAGGGAGATTTGCAGAAAATGGAAAGACTCTTCACCCCCTACATTTAGAGATTGGCAATCTTCAGTCTTGCAGTCTTCACGCATGGATCTGGCTAGATCTGGCAATCACAGTAAAAGGGCGTTCTGGTACCTACTTTCTTGGCTTCATTGATTCATCCGGGATTTTTTTTTTCTTTTTTTTTTTTCCCCGGGTCCTATGATTGATCTCCTATGGTGCTTCTATATCTTGTACCTATGGAACAGCCGCTAACCGGTTCATGCCCGGCCCCATTTGGCTGCTAAATTACCCCAAGGTTTGCCGCAGAAGTGCAACGTACGGACTCTGTGCCTTTCCTGGAATGCAGTTGACAGCTGAGGGATAAATGGCCCCCACAAGTTTCGTGTCCCTTCCAGTTTACTAGATAAACTGAGACAGCTGTTCTATGTAAATTCCTTTGGGTACTTTGTCTACATGGTGGTTATGAGGACAAAAAAAAAAAAGTTCAATATCGCAAAAATACTAGATCTAATTGGTCAGGAAAGAGGAAAGATCATCACACTATGCTTACATATCACTTTTTCAGTTTGCCCATTTTTAAAAAACCCATCCCCTTGATTTTTATTCATATTTTATTTTCCCACCCGCATTCACATTCACATTTTCATTTAGCCTCATTCATTTAGATCTTTCACTGTCGGTTTTCAGGCTCAGGCACACTGCGACCTTGTCATCTTCCCGACCCGCACGTCATTCTTCGTAGGCTGACTTTCAGTTGTCATGCACGATTGTCACATGGTTTAGCTTACTTCGGACATACATGAGAAGCCCAAATGTGTATTAGTGATAAAGTCAGAAAAACCAAATGTTATTTTCAAAAATAAATGGTTTCACTGTATACCACCCGTCTCTACTCTAATCCTCTTTACTTATTAATACTTTCCCCGCATTAGCATTAGTTAAATAGCTCGATTTTGTTTCAGCTAAGCAGGTGCCATGCATGCAAGTCTTCAAGACTGCATTTTAGTGCCTGCTGCTCATGCACAAGAATTTCCCTCCAAGCATTAATTCGTCATATTGCGTAGATGCGCTTGACGCATGCGCAGTGAAGTTTTCCCTGTTAAAGCGGTTTTAGTAATTTGTTTGAGTTGGGTAACATTAGCAAACACATATGCAAGCTTCACTAATTCATGAGTTTATGTGGTGCCTGTTAGTTTCACACAATACGTAATTAATAACAGATTAGCGGATTGCTTCTGAGCAAGTCTCTTTTATACGAGTCTTTGCACCATCACCAGTAAGCAGCCTTGTTTCAGCCTCAATCCGTTGACACTTTGTATTTGTTGCTGTGTTCACATATTGCATAGATGTGGTTGACGCATGCACAGTAAAGATTTCCCTGTTAAAGCAGTTTTAGTCATTCGTTCGATTTGTTTAGTGTTAGAAAACACATATGCAAGCTTCAGTAATTCATGTATTTATGTGGTACTCATTAGTTTCACACAATAAGTAATTAATAACAGGTTAGTGAGTTAAACAAGTGGATTGGTTCCGACCAAGTCTCTTTTCTACGAGTCCTTGCTCTATCAATGCCCTCTCTGATGGCATTTTGAGCCATCACAAAATGATCCATCCCAATCAGATGCCAACTTTAGCATATCTCAGTTTCTTTACCTCCCTTTTCGTTCTTAATCACATCTTTGTTTTCCAAATCTTTCATCTTTTTATATAATTTCCCTTTCATTTCCTCCAGCTGAATCTCTTCATACTTCCTTTTCTTTCCTTTTCTATTCACTTGATATCTTCCTTTTCCTTTGTTTCTGCAACACCTACACCATATCATTATTGTTAAAACTATTATTGTTATACTAACTAATGGAAGAATTATTTGACCTAAAATACTTTGCCCTAAATCAGTAAACCAAGTACCTATTGAAGAAATACTCTTTGTTAGTCTTTCCCATACACTGTCAACCTCCAGTGGTTTCAGATTTTCATGAGGTTTTGTAATATTCTTAATGTACCCCCTGATTGCTCTATTTCTATCAGGTATGTAAGTGCAACCATGTTGTACTTTCAGCATTTTACAGACTCCACCTTATTTTGCCAATCAATCGCAAGTCGATTTTGTAAAACCATAGACCTAATCTCAACCATTTCATTATTAATCATCAGGAAACCCCCAGCAGTATCAGTCGAGAAACGATTAACTACTGTTGACAATTGACAAATTTTGTTTGAATTTAGAATGACGTCCACTGAAGGTATCAATGCACCAAATATGTCACCTATTATTTCTGAAACTAGATCTCTTTCTTCGTGTTTGTTCATTTGTGTTTTCATTGCTTCCAGTGATTCTTTTTACATGGTATTTTTTCGGAAATACTATCCCAAAGTAGCACCTTCAGTACCACTGTGCAGGTGATTTCTAGTAAGCATTATTGCCACACACTTAGTAAACCCCAGGAAATACTGGATCAGGGATCAGTTCCCCCTTTTAGTCCCAAACCTCCCAAAATTAGGATGTTTTGTTTACATTCACTGGAACCAATAAATACGTTGTTATAATTTGTCTTTAATCTACGGGTGCTTTTCCCTTTCTTCTCAAAGTCCAGGGACATCGCAGCATGAGCCTTGCCAGTTGCATACATTCTCTCTTTCCCAGCCCATGCAGCTACATGGGTTTTCTGTTCAGCAGCCTTCTTTTGGAAATTCTGTCTCTTTTCCTCAACTAAATTAAAAAACACTTTCTCTTCTTCACGTAATATACATCTTAGATTATTCTTGTGTACCTTTACTAAATCTATTGACTTCATTGTTAGGACAAATTCACCCATAAACTGCATTTTGACTACTAAGTACTGGATTCATATTCTTTCAAATAGGAAGTTCTGAAAATACTACATCTAAGTTTGAATAATAATACTGAAGTCTCCCTGTTCTATAAAACAAATGTGTTAGTATACTACATGAAATATCATATGTTAAAGGTAAGTGGTGAAATTTAACTCCTTCTGATACTGAAGCTGGTAATTTCATAGAAATGTAACAATCACTACTTTCCATTGTGTCTACATATTGAAATAACAACTTGGTGAAAACATTTAAAGACGTGTCATTATCTGATACTGTGTGATGTACATCTATCTCATCTGCTGTTTCTAATTCTACTCTATCTACTTTTATGGTAGCTGTTTTCCCATTAGTATCTGTATCATTCTGTCTATTTGTTATTATTAAATAAGGAACTGCTAGTGTTAGAAATAGCCATACTGAAATTACTAATAAAATGCTACATATGCAAGCTCTAAAGCATCTTTGGGTGCAACTTCATTTTGGTCGCTCAGTAACCGTGTTTTTAGCCATTTTAGTCTAAGAACATTTATTTTATTTTATTTATTTATAATTTCAAACTTTTGGTTTTCAAAGAGGCCTCACTTTCCCTTCACCAATCTGTGCAGCATTTCATTTTGTCTTTCACTCAAATCAAAATTTTCAAATTCTTCTAATATTACATAGGTCCATTCAGGACCCTTGAATTTATTGTTCAAAATTCTCAGTCTTGGACTTCTTCTAGTGTTTTTCACAATCAACTGTTTAGACTGAGTTTGACTAGTAACCTCATTTACTTGCTCAGGTCTTTCATTTGTTTTTCTCAGGTAGTGTCTTACAGGTAGATTCACGAAAGAAAATGCGGCTCGCAAAGGGCTAGATTCTGCGAATCTGGCCCTTGCGAGCGCAATTTTTGCATTTGGGATTCATCATCCCAAATGCAAAAATCGCTATTAGCGAAATTGCATATTTGCGAGGAATTGCATTTAAGGAATCTCTATTTGAGATTCCTTAAATGCAATTCATTAACCATTTTTAAATTGCGAATTCGCAATTCTTGGTCGCTATTTACCACGAAGTCTGACTTCGTGGTAAATAGGGAAAAAATAGAAAAAAGCACTTTAGTGTATTTTTCTCAATTGCATGTTACACACACACATGTCCTTTGGACATGTGTGTGCGCAACACCTGTGTAAATTTGCATTTCAGGGGTGCTACACCCCTGGCACCCTTGAATTCGCATCCTTATTTGCGATTAGCAAATTGCTAATCGCAAATAAGGAATAACTCCCCATTCATTCCTATGGGCCTTTAGGGGAGTTAAGGCCCATAGGAATGAATGGGGAGTTATTCCTTATTTGCGATTAGCAATTTGCTAATCGCAAATAAGGAAGCTGTAGGAATCGCAAAAAATATTGCGATTCCTACATGAATCCCGTTTTGCGAGTCTGTAATAGCGATTCCTTATGAATCGCTATTAAAGACTCGCAAAACGGGTCTTTGATGAATCTACCTGTTAATCTTTTTACTCCACCTGGCTAGTTATCACCTATTCTGACCCTTTCAACTTGTACTGCACTTTCACCTTCTTCGTCTTTCTCTAGAGCTCTTTTATTTTTTTTATGTTTAGGCACAATCTGTTCTCCTTCTGTCTCACTCTCTACCTGTTCCGGTCTTATATTTGTTGTTTTGTCCACCTGAACTTGTTCTTCTTCCCCTATCTGATCCTGTTCAGGCCTTATTTCAAATTGATCTCCTTCTGCCTGAACATGTTCTTCTTCTCCTAACTGGTCCTGTTTAGGTCTGTGGGTAGGTCTGTTTGCTTTTGCCTGATTATGTTCTTCTTTCCCTGTCTTGTCCTGCTCGGAATCTCAAATAGCTTTGTTCACTTCTTCCTGAGCATGTTCTTCTACACCTATCTGGTCCTCACTACTTTCCTGTCTCTTTAATCTTGTTCTGCTTCTTGTTTTAATAACAACTTCTGGTATGTCAATCACTGGAGTCAAGCCCTCCTGACTTGTCTGCTGCTTGAGAATCTATCACTGTAGATTCTTCGACTTCACAACCTTCAGCTATTTCAACTGGTTCACTCAGTTGTTGTTCTTCTTCAGTCGGACCTGGAACTCTTTTGGTATGACTTGCATGTATCCAATTGGGTAAACCTGCACACTTCACTGCTGTAGTAGAGACCAGTATGAGTTGACGTGGTTTATCCCACCTGGGTGCTAAGCAGGGCTTTATGGCGTGTTTCTTCACCACCACCCAGTCTCCAGGATTCAAATCATGCACCTATGCTGGCAGCCTGGCAACTGCGTCTTTTCCAACCTGGGGAGAGACAGAAAGCACTAAGTCCGCCAATTATTTGCAATAATCCAAGACAGATCATCAATTATATTCATCAATTTCAGACCAGGAATAAATGCTTGTCTCATTGCCCTTCCCATGAGGATCTCATGTGGACTCAATCCTGTTTTTCTGTCAGGAGTACTTCAGAGTCCCGTCAACACAAGAGGCAATGCATCTGGCCATTTCAGGGATGTTGATGCACACACTTTACTTAACCTTGATTTGAATGTGCCATTTATTTGCTCAACCACTCCAGAAGCCTCTGGACAGTATGTACAGTGCAGTTTTTGCTCAATTTTGACTGCTTCACAGATTAAAGTAATTATTTCATTATTAAATTGAGGTCCTCTCTCTGATTCCAAAGTGACTGAAAAATCAAAATGAGTTATCAACTCCCTCAACAGTAGTTTGGCAACTGTTAAGCTATCATTTCTTATCGTATGGTATGCTTCCACCCATCTTGAAAACAAACACACTATGACAAGGACATACTTCATCCTGTTGCTTAGAGGCAACTCTATGAAGTCAAGCTGCAATCTCGTGAATGGCCCTCTGCTTTTCCAATTTTTCCCCAACTAATCACTGTCTTCCTGCCTGGATTTTGCTGCTGACAAATTAAACATCTTTGGCAAAGGCTCTCTGCGACAACCCTAAACTTTGGATTGTACCAATTTTGTCTGAATAGTCTGATCATGGCATCCCTACCAACATTTGTCTCCCCATGATACATTCTTGCCATTTGAGAGAGTAAGCAGTCGGACATGACTAGTCTGCCATCAGGGTATACCCATACATCATCGTCTGTCCTTCTTTCACATCCTGGTTTTATCCGGTTTTCTTTTTCGCTTACCTCAACCTCATCCTGCAACTGTCTCATCTCATCCCATGTTTCTAAAGCTGAGAAAAATATAAGTTGGGAGCTGATTTCACTTGTTTCAATTTTTCTGTTTAACGCCATGTTATTTCTTGCACAATACTGAGCAATTTGGTCAGCGTATCTGTTACCTGCTGCCACATAGTAATTTCCTGACTGGTGAGCAGCACACTTGACCACTGCTATTTCTTTTGGCAATTGCATTGCTTCCAACAGGTCTTTCAGATTTGTACCATTTTATTTGGGGGATCCTGAAGAAGTCAGAAATCCCCTCTGTATCCAGAGCTGGCCAAAGTCATGCACAACCCCTAGCAGCCATCTACATGATCGGGCTCTTTCAGGGGCTCTTCTTTTATGACAGGACGGGGCTAGGTACACATCTTAGTCACACCCAAGCAGTCCTGATCCACTTCATCTTTCACTTCTTCAGAACATGGATCTGGCAATAATGTGGCAGGATTTACTATTTTACACCTAATTACTGTCACATTTTCTGCTCCAAGAATCACTCTTTCATACTTAGTCATCCGTCTAGGGGTAAGGTGCTGTGTCTGAGTTCTTGTTAAAAGAATCTCGACTGAATGTGGGCCATAAACCTTACTGGATGTCTCATTACAATTGACTCACTTTGCTCCAGACGCATACAAGTAGCACCTACTGCTTTTAAGCAGCCAGGTAAGGCTGAAGCCTCATGATCCAAAGTGGCAAAAAAGTATGTCACTGGCCATCGGCTTAATCCATGCCGTTGAGTCAGGACTGAAAGTGCACAACTCTCTCTCTCTCACAGCAAAACAGTACACATTCTTTAGTATAATATAAAAGAGAACCACCTACAATCACACTCACCCCCCATTCTCACCCCCTATTACCCTACATGCGCCCCCACCACTAATAACACACGCCCGTACTCCACCATGCACTCTCCACCCACCACCAATACCCTCCTCCATAATAAGTCATCCTCCCCCAACCCTCCAATACCCACCACCAACACTAGACTACGTTATGTCCTCCCTCCTCCAGCTCAAAGAAGACATCCACATCATCAAACAACTACTCTGCTCGCATTCCAGTCACTCCTCACCCACCACCCTCCTCAAGCTCAAGCAAGACATCCACATCATCAAACAATTACTCTCCACACATCCCAGACACCCCTCACCCGCCTTCACCAGCACCACCCTGCCTAACAGGACCTCCACTTGGTCGGCTGACTCTCGCACTCAACGCCCCCCGCCCTGGACCTCAATCCCTGTTCGCAATCGGGAAAACCGTCCCCATCGCACCTGCAACACACTATCAGATCTCGATACAGTCTTCCTCCTCCGCTCCTACGGCCCAGCTCCCCTTAACAACATACCCTCCACCCCCCGCGCCATTACAACGATTCATCCAAATCCCCTTAGACCCCCCACGCAAAACAACAGAATCTCTATCCTTAGTAACCTGAGAAAAGTCCCCCTCTCTCTCAAAGCCCCTTCCACCCTCGACACACCCCGTCTCAAATGCACCCTCCTCAACTGCAGATCGGCCTCTAGACACTCCTCTGCAATCGCTGATCTCATCTTATCACTGGACATTGACCTCATCGTCATGACTGAAACCTGGCTAAATGAATCTTCTACACCCATACTGGACATACTGGTTCCCCCCAACTACCACATCACCAGATTAGACAGGGTTGGTCAAAAAGGTGGGGGAATCGCATGTATACACAGGAGTAACCTCTCTGTCACGAAAGTAATTTCTCCCTCCCTACCCTCCCCAACCTCCTATGAATACATTTGCCTTGATATTATCAGTGAAGGCAAACCGATTTGCTCTCTTCACGGCATTTACCACCCACCTGGGGACAACTTCACCTTCTCGCAACAAATTATGGATTTGATCACAACCAATTCAGGGCGACAACTCACACAAATATACCTTGGTGACTTCAACCTCGACTGGAACGATCATATTGACGCGGTGGTAAATAGTCTTAAAAACTTCCTCGACGCCCTCGACCTCACCCAAATATGCAACAGCCCGACCCAGGAGAAAGGCACTATCATCGACCTTATCATCTCCAAAGAAGACTCTATCCAACTCGAATCTATCAAACCCTGTTACTGGTCAGATCATCACATTGTCACATTCTTCATCAATGAAAAAGTCAAAGCTAACCCGGTTCAATCCTTCAAGCCCAAAGTCTGGAAAAGAGACCTGAAAAAACTCAACCCAAACTCTCTACCCCCCAACAGCTGCAATATATTACTTCCTCCCACTGGCATGACGGATGTCCAATCCTTGACGGATAACTATCTCAACGCTATGACCGCCTTAGTTAATGAAGCTGCATCACTGCAGCTAAAAAGAGCATCCACAAAAATGTCCAATCCTTGGTACAACGGGAGTCTCAATGATGATCGACGGGCCATGAGAATGGCAGAGCGCACCTGGAGATCAGCTCCCTCCGCACTGCACTTAAAAACGCTGAAGAAAAAGAGAAATGCCTATTTCAGGAAAATAAAACGCTCAAAATCAGACTTCTTCAGCCGTCAGCTCGACCATGCCAAAAATTGGCCGAGAAAGCTGTTTGAGCTAATCAGAACACAATCCAAGGAACAACCCCAACCACTCAGTACTCAGGGCGAAGCACCCTCCTGTGAAGACATCGCTTCCTTCTTTATCCAAAGAACAGACAACATAAAAAACGAGCTCCTCATTGGCGTAAGTCTCTACCCCAAACCCCTCTGCACAGCACCCACTGAACCAAAAAACAATGCTACATGGTCATCCTTTGCCACCTACTCGGAAGACGAAATTGGTAGACTGCTCAGTACTGTGAAACCAGCCAACCACCCCACGGACCCCCTTCCTGCCAACGCTGTCAAAGACCTTACCCCGTCACTCCTCCCACTTTGGACTAAAATTATCAACAGCTCACTTCAACAAGGGACCATCCCCGACTCCCTGAAAGTTGGACAAGTCACACCTCTACTAAAGAAACCTACTGCCGACCCCTCTGATCTAAATAATTACCGTCCCATTACCAACATTCCGACTCTAGCCAAATTGCTCGAAAAATGCGCACAAACTCAATTGGCTAGACACATTAATCAGTTTGATCTACTCAACACCCATCAATCAGGCTTCAGAGCGGACCACAGTACAGAAACTGCTATGATACACATAATTGACGATGCCCTCCAAATCCTAGATCAAAACGATACCTGCCTCCTGATCCTTCTTGATCTCTCCTCTGCATTCGACACCGTCAAACATGAGAACTTACTTGACCTATTAAATTCAAGAATGGGTATATCTGGAACTGTGCTCAAGTGGTTCACGTCCTTTCTACACAACAGAACGCAGAAATTCAAGAGTAACAACTTGATGTCTTCTCCAATACCGGTAACGCTAGGCGTCCCACAAGGATCCTCCCTATCCCCAACTTTGTTTAACCTAGTTATGGAACCTCCCCCCACCCTGCTACAAGCATCCAATGTTCAATTCCACATGTACGCCGATGACACTCAACTCTATCTCAAAGTACAATCACCCAAAGACATTATGCTTTTGAATTCAACGATCAGAAGCACCCAATCATGGTTGGCTGCTAATCACCTCAAGCTCAATGCTCTTAAAACAGAGTTCCTCTTGATCTCACCTCCTGCAAAGATCACTAGCACTCAAATCTGGCTTAAACACCTAACCGCACTCAATGTTCAGCCCACCATTGTGGACTCAGCAAAATCTCTAGGCATAACACTTGACACCAACCTCAACATGCAGGAACACATCAACAAAGCAACTAAAGGGGCGAACTATCAGATCAATACCCTAAGGAAACTCAAACCCTTCCTTCCAGCCAAAGATTTCCAAACTGCGGTACAAGCTCTAGTCATCCCTCGAATAGATTACGGCAGCATCGCCCTCTGCGGTCTCCCCCTAACTACCACGGCACCCATAAGAGCTTCTCTAAACGCTGCAGCGAGACTCATCACCGGTTCAAGAAAGCACTCACACATTTCCCCTGACATGAGAGCCCTGAACTGGCTGCCTTTTGAAGCCAGAATTCATCTGAAAATCGCCTGCATCACGCACAAGGCTGTCCACCTGAGCTCACCCAGATACCTCGCCCAAAAGCTGATGATTTCCGGAGGCTCTAGGAACACCAGAGGCACAAACAACCTTCTGCTAAAGCCCCAAAGATTTCACAAGGAAAAAACGTATAAACGCTCCTTCTCAGGAATGGCACCCAGGATCTGGAACTCACTCCCCCCTGAAATCAGACTCATCTCCTCTACCATGCTTTTTAAGAAAGAAGTAAAGGCTATCCTCATGGCTAAATACACTTGAATTATTACTGGGGACGATATTCACAGACGGTGCACCATTCAGTTTTACTAATCTTTTTTTGCATTTTTGTATGACGCATGTTATTGACCTGCCTGAGTGTTTACGCTATCAATTATTTTGCACTTGTATCATTATTGATGTATCTGGCTGACTATGCTCCCACATGTATCTTCCCCACCCCAATTGCTATTTTACTCACACGTTGTTCCTTTCGTCTGTAAAGCGCTCTGATATCTGCAAAGATCTTGTTCGCGCTATATAAAACTTTCAAAATAAATAAATAAATAAATAATAGGGCATGCCAAAAGCAGGGGCCTCACACAAACAATTTCGCAATTTCACAAATGCTTCCACACATTCATCATTCCAGACAATTGGGTCCTTCGCTCTTTTTCATGTTAACTGAATCAATGGCTTTGCCAGCAGGGAAAACCCAACAATCCACTGCCGACAATACCCAACCAGTCCGAGAAATATTCATATCTCCTTTTGCGTCTGCAGTAACTTTATTTGCTTGATTATCTCAATTCTTTCTGGGGTCACTTATCTCACTCCTCTTTCTATTCTGTGACCAAAATATCTAACATCTTGACGACAAAATTGCAACTTTTCGGGAGACACTTTGTGTCCTCCAGCAGCCAAATGGTTCAGCAACACAATGGAATCAGTGACACAATCTTCTCGTGATTTGGATGCTATTAATAAGTCATCAATGTATTGTACTAGGACCAAATTTCTGGGCGTGACTAAGGTCTCTAGACACTTTTTCAGGATTTGAAATAAAAATTGGGGGCCTCTATGTATACTCTTGAGGAACTCAGCATCATGCAAGATACAGTCTTCAAACTTAAATGCGAAAAGGTACTGGCTGTCTGGGTGCAAAGGAATAGAGAAAAAGGCTTGGCATAAATCAATTACTGTAAACCGGAATGCATTCCAGGGTATGTGAAAAAGAATCACTGCTGGATTTGGCACTACGGGACAACAAGGCACCACAATTGTATTGATCTTTCTCAGATCCTGCACTATCCTGTATTTTTCACGAGGCTTTTTAAGTCCCATTATAGGGGAATTACAAGGACTACTCATTATTTCCTTTAACCCCTTGCCTGCGGCTGGAATTCCGCCCCTGTGCTGGACATTCCGATCGCGGGCGTGGTCATGACGGCTCCCGGCCGTCATCAGCACAGGGGCACTGTAGTGCATGACAGACGGGAGCCATCATCAGCACGCAAGGGGTTAAAATGCCTTGAAGCAACTCCTGCTTTCTCCTCTTGGCTCATTTTGTATTGTCGGGTGTTAGGATAAACTGCACCTTCTTTCACTGTCACCTTCACTGGATCTACATTTGACATTAGCCCAATTTATTTTCCTATGGAATCCCATACTTCTGGGTTCACTGTTGTTTTCAGTTCTTCTGGTAAATAATTTACTATTGTTAAAGAATACATTTCATCTATTTCCGTGCCTTGTTTAGCAAGCAATTATTTTATATACAATATCTTCTAAAGGGTTTGAAAAGCAACACCATCCGGTGTGCCAAAGATTGTGCAATTCATCTTGTACAACAGATCCCTTCCTAACAGATTTACCGGACTAGAATCACAAAATACGAATCTATGCATGTTTTTAAAATTTCCAATGTGCACTTCTATTGGTTATGTGATTGGGGTTCTGTTGATTTGAAACACCTTAAACGTGGAAGGAATCTCCCGAGAGGGGTAGGTTAGGGATGTCTGCTGTTTTCACAGAAGAACGGGTAGCACAGTATCCAATAGAAAAGTGATATCATTACCTTCCACTTTCCCATCAATAAATGGACCTGACTGATATACCACCAAGGATGTGCCAAGTACGCACTCCTCTTCCTCCCCCCTCAGGCACCGTCATTGCAAAGAATTCAATTCATCATCATTATTCTGTAAAAGATATTGTGAAATCACAGAATTTTTCTTACCACTTCCTCCTTGAAATCCGGCGTCCGCACTGTATTTTGGTTGGCTCACAAAATGTGGCTTAGCAGCTGGTGGCACATGACACTGTAAATTAACTACCTGCTGCGGCTGATTCATAAGCATTTCATTCTGCATCTGTGGATTTAAATTTTGGTTTGGCCCATTATCATTCTGAATACTCTTACACTTGTTCTTCCAATGTCCAAGCTTTCCACACGCATGACAAGAAAACTTCTTCTTCGCTTCCTCTCTATTTATTCATCCTCTAAATTTACCACCATTCGCAGCATGATCATTCTGATTTTGCTCTTGCCCCTGATTATCAGTCTGACTATTTAATTTTCTGTACCCCTCTTGCCTTTTTCTGAACCCCTCTTTCCTCCTTCTGCACCTCTGTTGGTTCTTTTTGTACTGCTCTTGCTTCTTTCTGCACCGCTCTTACATATTCCTGTACCCCTCGTGCCTCTTTCTGCACCCCATTAGCTCTTTCTGTACCTCTTGCCTCTGTCTGCACCTGTTTCTTCTTCCTGCACCTCTTTTGCCTGTTTCTGCAACCCTCTTGCCTCTTTCTGTACTTCTCTTGCCTCTTTCTGTACCTCTGTTGCTTCCTTCTGCACTTCTCTTGCCTATTTAGGTACTCTTCTTGCCTCTTTCTGCACCTCTTTGGCTTCTTTTTGCCCTTCTTTTGCTTGTTTCTGCACAACTCTGCTTCTTTCTGTACCCCTCCTTGCTCTTTGTGGACTTCTCTTGCCTCTTTCTGTACCTCTTGCACTCCTCGTGCCTCTTTCTGTACCCCTCTTGCCTCTTTCTGCAATTCTGTTGTTTCTTTCTGCACTGCTCTTGATTATTTTTGCATTTCTCCTGCAGCAGATTTCCACACCAGTCTTGTATCTTTCTGCACCTCTGTTGCTTCTTTCTGCTCTTCTCTTGCTTCTTTCTGCACCTCTCATGCTTCTTTCTGTACCCTTCTTGCCTCTTTCTGCAACCTCCTTTCCTCTTTCTGCACCTCTAGTGACTATTTCTGCACCCCTGTTCCATTTTTCTGCACCTCTCTTGCCTATTTCTACAACTCTCTTGTTTCTTTCTATAGTTATCTTGCCTCTGTCTGCACCCGGCTTGCCCCTTTTTCTACCTCTTTTGCGTCTACTGCATTCTCTTGCCTCTTTCTGCACCCCTCTTGCATTTTTCTGCGCCTCTGTTGGTTCTTGCTGTACTTCTCTTGCCTCTACTGCACCACTCTTGGAAATTCCTGCACCCCTTTTGCCTCTTTCTGCACTCTTCTTCCCTCTTTCTATACCTCTCTTGCCTCTAGCTGCACCCCTGCTCCCTCTTTCTATACATCTTTTGCCTGTTTCTGCAACTCTCTTGCCTCTCTTTATACTTCTCTTTTGCTCTTTCTGTATCTCTGTAGCTTCTTTCTGAACAGCTCTTGCCTCATTCTGTACCCCTCTTGCCTCTTTCTGTACCTCTGTTGCTTGTTCTGTACATCTCTTGCTTCTTTTTGTACCTCTCTTGCTTCTTTCCATACCCCTCTTGCCTCTTTCTACATCCTGCTTCCCTCTGTCTGCACCTCTCTTGCCTCTTTTTGTACCTCTTTTGTTTCTTTCTGTACTTCTCATACCTCTTTCCATACCCCTCTTGCCTGCTTCTGCACCTCTGTTGTTTCTTTCTGTAGTGCTCTTGCTTCTTTCTGCACCTCTCTTGTAATTTTCTGCATCCCTCTAGCCTCCTTCTATACTTTTGTTTGTTCTTCCTGCACTGCTCTTATATTGACCTCTTTTGCCTGTCTTTCCAACTCTCTATCCTCTTTTGCACCCCTCTTGCCGCTTTCTCCACCTCTGTTGCTTTTTTCTGCACTTCTCTTGCTTCTTTCTGCACCCCTCTTGCATCTTTCTGCACCCTTTTCCCCTCCTTATGTACCTCTCTTGCCTCTTCGTGCACTGATGTTCCCTGTGTCTGTACCTCTCTCCCCTGTTTCTGCAACTCCCTTGCTTATTTCTGCAGTTTTCTTGCCTCCTTCTCTATCTCTGTAGCTTCTTAGTGCTCTTCTCTAGCCTCTTTCTGCACCCCTTTTGCCTCTTTCTGCACCTCTCTTGCTTCTTTTGCATCTCTCTTGCTTCTTCCTGGACCTCTCTTGCCTCTCTCTGTACCCTTCTTCCTTCTTTCTGCACCTCCCTTGTGTCTTTCTGCAGCTCTGTTCCCTTCTTCTGCACCTCTCTTGCCTGTATCTGCAACTCTTTTGCCTCTCTATGCAGTTCTCTTACCTCCTTCTGTGCATCTGTTGCTTCTTTCTGCACTTCTCTTGCCTCTTACTGCACACCTCTAGTCTGGTTCTATGCCTCTGTTGATTCTTTCTGCACCTCTCTTGCAAATTTCTGCATTCCTCTCGCCTCCTTCTGCAAATCTTTTGGTTTATTTCTGCACTGCTCTTGCTCCTTACTGCACCTCTTTTGCCTTTTTCTGCATATTTTTTGGTTCCTTCAGTAGTTCTGTTGCTTCTTTCTGCATTTCTCCTGCTTCTTTCTGAACCTCTGTTGCCTCTTTCTGCACCATTGTTACCATTTCTTGTACTTCTCTTGCCTGTTTCTGTACTTCTCTTGCCTCTTTTTATACCCTTTTTAACAATTTCCCTACCTCTATTGATTCTTTTTGCACCTATCTTCCAGATTTTCTGCAGTTCTTTTGCCTCCTTCTGTATCTCTCTTGCCTCTTTCTGCACCCCTCTTCCTGCACCTCTCTTACCTCTGTCTGCACTCCTGTTCCCTCTTTCTGTACCTCTTTTGCCTATTTCTGTAACTCTTGCCACTTTCTGCACATTCCTTGTCTCTTTCTGTACCTCTGTTGCTTCCTTCTGCACTTCTCTTGCGCTCCTCTTTCTGCACCTCTTTTGGTTCTTTTTGTACTTCTTTTGCTTGTTTCTGCACCACTCATGCTTCTTTCTGTACCCTCTTGCCTCTTTCTGCACCTTTCTTGCCTCTTTCTGCACCTCTCTTTCCTTCTTCTGCAATTCTGTTGTTTCTTTCTGCACTGCTATTGATTATTTTTGAACCTCTCTTGTAGATTTCTGCGCCCGTCTTGCCTCTTTCTGCAACTCTGTTGCTTCTTTCTGCTCTTCTCTTGCTTCTTTCTGCACCTCTTTTGCTTCTTTCTGCACCTCTTTTGCTTCTTTCTGCACCCTCTTGCCTCTTTCTGCACCCTCCTTCCCTCTTTCTGCACCTCTCTTGACTCTTCCTGCACCCCTGTTCCCTTTTTCTTCACCTCTCCTGCTTGTTTCTGCAACTGTCTTGTCTCTTTCTGCAGTTATCTCACCTCCTTCTGCACCTCTGTTGCACCTCTCTTATCTGCTTGTGCACTTCTCTTGTACATTTCTGAATCCCTCTTGCCTTTTTCTGAACCCATCTTTCCTCCTTCTGCACCTCTGTTGGTTTCTTTTGTACTGCTCTTGCTTCTTTCTGCACCTTTAATATATATTCCTGTACCCCTCTTGCCTCTTTCTCTATCCCTCTTCCCTTTTTCTGTACCTATCCTCTCTTGCCTCTGTATTCACCCGTTCCCTCTTTCTGCACCTCTTTTGCCTGTTTCTGCAACCCTCTTGCCTCTTTCTGTACTACTCTTGCCTCTTTATGCACCTGTGTTGCTTCTTTCTGTACTTCTCTTGCCTCTTTCTGTACCACTGTTCCTTCTATCTGTACTCCTTTTGTTTCTTTCTGCACCTCTACTGTACCTCTGTTCCTTCTTTATGCACCTCTCCTGTCTCTTTCTGCACCTCTGTTGGTTCTTTCTGCAACTCTCTTGCCACTTTCTGCACTTTCCTTGCCTCTTTCTGCACCACTGTTGCTTCCTTCTGCACTTCTCTTGCCTATTTTTGCACTCCTCTTGCCTCTTTCTGTACCTCTTTTGCTTCTTTTTGCACTTCTTTTGCTTGTTTCTGTACCACTCTTGCTTCTTTCTGCATCTCTCTTGCATCTTCTACACATCACTTGCCTCTTTTTGCACTTATCTTGCCTCTTTCTGTACCCCTCTTGCCTCCTTCTGCAATTCTGTTGTTTCTTTCTGCACTGCTCTTGATTTTTTTGCACCTCTCCTGCAAATTTGTGTGCCGGTCTTGCCTCTTTCCGCACCTCTGTTGCTTCTTTCCGCTATTCTCTTGCTTCTTTCTGCATCTCTTGTGCTTCTTTCTGCACCCCTCTTGCCTCTTTCTGCACACTTCGTCACTCTTTCTGCACCTCTCTTGGCTCTTTCAGCACCCCTGTTCCCTTTTTCTGCACCACTCCTGCCTGTTTCTGCAACTCTCTTGTCTCTTTCTGCAGCTATCTTGCCTCCTTCTGCACCTCTGTTGCTTATTTCTGCACTCTCTTGCCTCTTTTTGCACCCCTCTTGTCTACTTGTGAAACTCTCTTGCAAATTTCTGAACCCTTCTTTCCTCCTTCTGCACCTCTGTTGATTATTTTTGTACTACTCTTGCTTCTTTCTGCACCTCTCAAATATTCCTGTACCCCTCTTGCCTCTTTCGGAACCCCTCTTCCCTCTTTCTGTACCTCTCTTGCCTTTGTCTACACCCGTTCACTCTTTCTGCACATCTTTTGCCTGTTTCTGCAACCCTCTTGCCTCTTTCTGTACTTCTCTTGCCTCCTTATATACCTGTGTTGCTTCTTTCTGCACCTTTCTTGCTTCTTTCTGTACCCCTCGTGCCTCTTTCAGCACCGTTCTTCCTTCTTTCTGCACCTCTCTTGCCTCTTCCTGCATCCTATGTCCCTCTTTGTGTACCTCATGCATCTTTCTGCACCTCTCTTGCCTCTTTATGTACCACCTCTTTTGCCTGTTTCTGCAAATGTCTTGCTTCTTTCTGTACCTCTCTTGCCTCTTTCTACACTACTTTTCCTTCTTTCTGTACTCTTCTTGGTTCTTTATGGCACCTCTCCTGTACCTTTCAGCACCCCACGTGCCTCTTTCTGCACCTCTGTTGGTTCTTTCTGCACTTCTTTTGCCTCTTCTGCACCTCTCCTGTAAATTCCTGCAACCCTTTTGCCTCTTTCTGCTCTCTTCATCCCTCTTTCTGTACCTCTCTTGCCTCTAGCTGCACCCCGCTCCCTCTTTCTATACCTATTTTACCTGTTTCTGCAACTCTCTTGCCTCTGTACTTCTGCTTTGCTCTTACTGCATCACTGTTGCTTCTTTCTGTACCTCTCTTGCTTCTTTTTGTACCCCTCTTGCCTTTTTTTGCATCCTTCTTCTCTCTTTCTGCACCTTTGTTGCCTCTTTCTGCATCTCTTTTGTTTCTTTCTGCACTTCTCTTGCCTCTTTCCATACCCCTCTTGCCTCCTTCTGCACCTCTGTTGTTTCTTTCTGCACTGCTCTTGCTTCTTTCTTCACCTCTCCTGCAATGGTCTACACCCCTTTAGCCTCCTTCTACACTTTTGCTGGTTTTTCAGCAGTGCTCTTGCTTCATCATGTATCTTTTTTGCCTGTCTCTGCAACTCTCTTTTGCGCCCCTCTTTCCGCTTTCTCCACCTCTGTTGCTTTATTCTGCACTTCTCTTGCTTCTTTCTACAGCTCTCTTGCATCTTTCTGTACCCATCTTCCCTCGTTCTGTATCTCTCTTGCCTCTTTCTGTACCTGTTTCCTTCTTCTGTACCTCTCTTCTCCGTTTCTACAACTCTCTTGCTTCTTTCTGCAGTTCTCTTGCCTCCTTCTGCACCTCTGTTGCTTCTTTCTGCACTTCTCTTGCCTCTTTTTGCACCCCTCTTTTCTGTTTCTGCACCTCTGTTGGTTATTTCTGCACTGCTCTTGCTACTTTCTGGATCACTCTTGCAAGTTTCTGCACACTTCTTGCCTCTTTCTGCACCCCTCTCGCCTCCTTCTGTACCTCGTCTTTTTTTCTGCACAGCTCTTGCTTCTTTATGCACATCTTGTGCCTGTTTCTACAAATCTTTTACCTCTTTCTGTACTACTCCTGCCTCCATCTGCACCTTTGTTGCTTCTTTCTACACTTCTCTTGCCTTTTTCTGCACCCCTCTTACCTCTTTTAGCACCTCTGTAGCTTTTTTCTGCACCTCTCTTGCTTCTTTTGCACCTCTCTTACTTCTTACTCTACCCATATTGCCTCTTCATGTAGCCTTCTTCCGTCTTTCTGCACCTCTCTTGTGCCTTTCTGCACCTCTTTTCCCTTTTTCTGGTTATCTCTTGACTGTTTCTGCAACTCTTTTACCTCTCTCTGCAGTTCTCTTACCTCCTTCTGCACCTCTGTTGCTTCTTTCTGCACTTTTCATGCCTCTTTCTGCACACCGATTGTCTGTTTCAATGCCTCTGTTGGTTCTTTCTGCACCTCTTTTGCTTCTTTCTGAACCCATCTTGTTTCTTTCTGTAGCCTTTTCCCCTCTTTCTGCACCTCTCTTGTGTCTTTCTATACATATTTTCCCTTTTTCTGTACATCTCTTGCCTTTTTCTGCAACTCTTTTGCCTCAGTCTGCAGTTCTCTTACCTCCTTCTTCACCTCCTTTGCTTCTTTCTGCTCTTGCCTCTTTCTGCACACTTCTTGTCTGTTTCTATGCCTCTGTTGGTCTTTTCTGCACTGCTCTTGCTTCTTTCTGCACCTTTCTTGCAAATGTCTGCTTTCCTCTTGCCTCTTTCTGCACCCTTCTTGCCTCCTTCTGCCACTCTGTTGGTTATTTCTGCACTGCTCTTGCCAGTTTCTGCATATATTTTGGTTTCTTCTGCAGTTCTGTTGCTTCTTTCTGCACCCCTATTACCTTTTCCTGTATCTCTCTTGCCTGTTTCTGTACTCTTGCCTCTTTCTGCACCCTCTTGCCCCTTTCTCCACTTCTGTTGGCTCTTTCTGCACCTAGCTTCTGAATGTTTACACCCCGCTTGCCTCTTTCTACACCTTCTTCCATCTTTCTGCACCTTTCTTGCCTCTGTCTGCACCCCTCTTGCCTCTTTTTCCACCTCTTTTGCTTCTTTCTGCACTTCTGCTTTTTTCTGAACCTCTTTTGCTTCTTTCTGCATACCTCATGCCTCTTTATGCACCCATCTTCTCTCTTTCTAAACATCTGTTGCCTCTTTCTGCACCCCTTTTATCTTTTCCAGTACCTCTCTTGCCTGTTCCTGTACTTCTCTTGCCACTTTCTGCACCCCTCGTTGCCCCTTTCTCTACCTCTGTTGGTTCGTTCTGCACCTATCTTCCAAATGTTTACACCCCTCTTGCCTCTTTCTACTCCATCTTCCTTCTTTCTGCACCTTTCTTGCCCCTGTCTGCACCCCTCTTGCCTCTTTTTCTACCGCTTTTGCGTCTTACTGCACCTCTCTTACCTCTTTCTGCATCCCTCTTGCCTCTTTCTGCACTTCCGTTGGTTCTTTCTGCACTGCTTTTGCTTCTTTTTGTACCTCTCTTGCAAATTTCTGCACCTCTCTTGCCCCTTTTGGTACCCCTCTTCCCTCTTTCAGCACCTCTCTTGGCTTTGTCTGCACCACCTGTTTCCTCTTTCTGCACTTCTCTTGGTGGTTTCTGCAACTCTCTTGCCTCTTTTTGCAGTTCTCTTGCCTCCTTCTGCATCCCTCTTGCCTCTTTCTGCACCCCTCTTCCTGCACCTCTCTTGCCTCTGTCTGCACTCCTGTTCTCTCCGTTTGCACCTCTTTTGCCCATTTCTGCAACTCTTTTGTCTCTTTCTGCACTTTCTATACCCCCTCTTTCTGCACCTCTCTTGACTCTTTATGCACCCCTGTTCCCTTTTTCTGCACCTCTCCTGCCTGTTTCTGCAACCCTCTTGCCTCTTTCTGTACTTCTCTTGCCTCCTTATATACCTGTGTTGCTTCTTTCTGCACCTTTCTTACTTCTTTCTGTACCCCTCGTGCCTCTTTCAGCACCGTTCTTCCTTCTTTCTGCACCTGTCTTGCCTCTTCCTGCATCCTATGTCCCTCTTTGTGTACCTCATGCATCTTTCTGCACCTCTCTTGCCTCTTTATGTACCCCTCTTGCCTCTTTCTGCACCTCTTTTGCCTGTTTCTGCAAATGTCTTGCTTCTTTCTGTACCTCTCTTGCCTCTTTCTACACTACTTTTCCTTCTTTCTGTACTCTTCTTGGTTCTTTATGGCACCTCTCCTGTACCTTTCTGCACCCCACGTGCCTCTTTCTGCACCTCTGTTGGTTCTTTCTGCACTTCTTTTGCCTCTTCTGCACCTCTCCTGTAAATTCCTGCAACCCTTTTGCCTCTTTCTGCTCTCTTCATCCCTCTTTCTGTACCTCTCTTGCCTCTAGCTGCACCCCGCTCCCTCTTTCTATACCTATTTTACCTGTTTCTGCAACTCTCTTGCCTCTGTACTTCTGCTTTGCTCTTACTGCATCACTGTTGCTTCTTTCTGTACCTCTCTTGCTTCTTTTTGTACCCCTCTTGCCTTTTTTTGCATCCTTCTTCTGTCTTTCTGCACCTTTTTTGCCTCTTTCTGCATCTCTTTTGTTTCTTTCTGCACTTCTCTTGCCTCTTTCCATACCCCTCTTGCCTCCTTCTGCACCTCTGTTGTTTCTTTCTGCACTGCTCTTGCTTCTTTCTTCACCTCTCCTGCAATGGTCTACACCCCTTTAGCCTCCTTCTACACTTTTGCTGGTTTTTCAGCAGTGCTCTTGCTTCATCATGTATCTTTTTTGCCTGTCTCTGCAACTCTCTTTTGCACCCCTCTTTCCGCTTTCTCCACCTCTGTTGCTTTATTCTGCACTTCTCTTGCTTCTTTCTACAGCTCTCTTGCATCTTTCTGTACCCATCTTCCCTCGTTCTGTATCTCTCTTGCCTCTTTCTGTACCTGTTTCCTTCTTCTGTACCTCTCTTCTCCGTTTCTACAACTCTCTTGCTTCTTTCTGCAGTTCTCTTGCCTCCTTCTGCACCTCTGTTGCTTCTTTCTGCACTTCTCTTGTCTCTTTTTGCACCCCTCTTTTCTGTTTCTGCACCTCTGTTGGTTATTTCTGCACTGCTCTTGCTACTTTCTGGATCACTCTTGCAAGTTTCTGCACACTTCTTGCCTCTTTCTGCACCCCTCTCGCCTCCTTCTGTACCTCGTCTTTTTTTCTGCACAGCTCTTGCTTCTTTATGCACATCTTGTGCCTGTTTCTACAAATCTTTTACCTCTTTCTGTACTACTCCTGCCTCCATCTGCACCTTTGTTGCTTCTTTCTACACTTCTCTTGCCTTTTTCTGCACCCCTCTTACCTCTTTTAGCACCTCTGTAGCTTTTTTCTACACCTCTCTTGCTTCTTTTGCACCTCTCTTACTTCTTTCTCTACCCATATTGCCTCTTCCTGTAGCCTTCTTCCGTCTTTCTGCACCTCTCTTGTGCCTTTCTGCACCTCTTTTCCCTTTTTCTGGTTATCTCTTGACTGTTTCTGCAACTCTTTTACCTCTCTCTGCAGTTCTCTTACCTCCTTCTGCACCTCTGTTGCTTCTTTCTGCACTTTTCATGCCTCTTTCTGCGCACCGATTGTCTGTTTCAATGCCTCTGTTGGTTCTTTCTGCACCTCTTTTGCTTCTTTCTGAACCCATCTTGTTTCTTTCTGTAGCCTTTTCCCCTCTTTCTGCACCTCTCTTGTGTCTTTCTGTACATATTTTCCCTTTTTCTGTACATCTCTTGCCTTTTTCTGCAACTCTTTTGCCTCAGTCTGCAGTTCTCTTACCTCCTTCTTCACCTCCTTTGCTTCTTTCTGCTCTTGCCTCTTTCTGCACACTTCTTGTCTGTTTCTATGCCTCTGTTGGTCTTTTCTGCACTGCTCTTGCTTCTTTCTGCACCTTTCTTGCAAATCTCTGCTTTCCTCTTGCCTCTTTCTGCACCCTTCTTGCCTCCTTCTGCCACTCTGTTGGTTATTTCTGCACTGCTCTTGCCTGTTCCTGCATATATTTTGGTTTCTTCTGCAGTTCTGTTGCTTCTTTCTGCACCCCTATTACCTTTTCCTGTATCTCTCTTGCCTGTTTCTGTACTCTTGCCTCTTTCTGCACCCTCTTGTCCCTTTCTCCACTTCTGTTGGCTCTTTCTGCACCTAGCTTCTGAATGTTTACACCCTGCTTGCCTCTTTCTACACCTTCTTCCATCTTTCTGCACCTTTCTTGCCTCTGTCTGCACCCCTCTTGCCTCTTTTTCCACCTCTTTTGCTTCTTTCTGCACTTCTGCTTTTTTCTGAACCTCTTTTGCTTCTTTCTGCATACCTCATGCCTCTTTATGCACCCATATTCTCTCTTTCTAAACATCTGTTGCCTCTTTCTGCACCCCTTTTATCTTTTCCAGTACCTCTCTTGCCTGTTCCTGTACTTCTCTTGCTACTTTCTGCACCCCTCGTTGCCCCTTTCTCTACCTCTGTTGGTTCGTTCTGCACCTATCTTCCAAATGTTTACACCCCTCTTGCCTCTTTCTACTCCATCTTCCTTCGTTCTGCACCTTTCTTGCCCCTGTCTGCACCCCTCTTGCCTCTTTTTCTACCGCTTTTGCGTCTTACTGCACCTCTCTTACCTCTTTCTGCATCCCTCTTGCCTCTTTCTGCACTTCCGTTGGTTCTTTCTGCACTGCTTTTGCTTCTTTTTGTACCTCTCTTGCAAATTTCTGCACCTCTCTTGCCCCTTTTGGTACCCCTCTTCCCTCTTTCGGCACCTCTCTTGGCTTTGTCTGCACCACTTGTTTCCTCATTCTGCACTTCTCTTGGTGGTTTCTGCAACTCTCTTGCCTCTTTTTGCAGTTCTCTTGCCTCCTTCTGCATCCCTCTTGCCTCTTTCTGCACCCCTCTTCCTGCACCTCTCTTGCCTCTGTCTGCACTCCTGTTCTCTCCGTTTGCACCTCTTTTGCCCGTTTCTGCAACTCTTTTGTCTCTTTCTGCACTTTCTATACCCCCTCTTTCTGCACCTCTCTTGACTCTTTATGCACCCCTGTTCCCTTTTTCTGCACCTCTCCTGCCTGTTTCTGTAACTCTCTAGTCTCTTTCTGCAGTTATTTTGTCACCTTCTGCACCTCTTTTGTTTCTTTCTGTACTTCTCTTGCCTCTTTCAATGCCCCTCTTGCCTGCTACTGCATCTGTTGTTTCTCTCTATACTGCTCTTGCTTCTTTCTGCACCTCTCTTGCAATTTTGACCGAGTGTAGGCAAATAGTGGTCGTTCTGAATAGATGTTCTGAAAATCTGTTTCGGATTGTAGAAGCTCCCATTGTTTATTAATAATGCTCCTCATTTTCTGTGAGATTATCGAGAATTTTGAAAGAATGACATTCCTTTTGCTTTCCACTCTGTCTCTTTTTCTCAACAGTCTGCGGCGTTCTTGTTCGAATGCTCTTGTTGCTGCATCATCAAGGAGTTTGACAGGATACACTCTTCTTTCGTATTTTACTTTGAAATCTGAAATGTTCTCAATGCAATCCTCCTCTTTGGAAACAGTGTTTGAGTCTCAAGAATTGAGAATATGGCAAGTTGTTCAATAAACTTTGAGGATGAAAACTCCGAAACTGTTTTTATCTGTAGCTTTCTGGTGTAACTTCGTGATTCATTGATGTTCAGTGATCTCAACCCAGATGTCCAGGAATGCTATCTTTTGTTTGCTTAATGAATAAGTGAACTGTATCCTGGGATTTTTAGTGTTCAAATTGTCAATATTTTGAATCAGTTTAGTTTCTGTGCCTGACCAAACTACGAAAATATAATCGATGAATCGACAATAAAATTTAAGATCATCCTTCCAATCACTAGTCTCAAAAATGTGTTCCACCTAATACTTGCCAATCTACGTATAGGCGTAGGCCGGAGCCACTGTGAAGCCCATTGATGTTCCATTCAATTGCATAAAAAATGTTTTAGCCCATTCAAAGTAACTGTGATGTAAACAGAAATGAGTGAGTTCAAGCAGAAAAACGGGATTGCTTTCTAGTTCAGGGTGTTTCAGTAGCATCCATTCTTGTGCTTCCAGTCCATCTGAGTGGGCAATTGATGTATACAGTGATACAACGTCTATAGTACATAGTAAATAATCTTCTTCAGCTGTTAAAGTAATTTTCTCCAATTGGAGAATGAAATCCGCTAAATCCTGTATATATGTGTTCCATTGTTGGATCAGTGGCTGAAGGAAATAATCAATCATTTTGCCAGCTGGCTCAAAAAGTGAACCACAACCCGACACTATGGGTCAGAATGGGGAATCTTCCAAGCATTTGTGCACTTTAGGCAACATGCATAGTTTTGGTCTCCTTGGAAATTTAGGCATAAGAAATGTAGCCATGTTCTCTGTAATCCAGTCCATGTCCAAAGCTTTATTGATCAATTGTTGAAGGAGTCTCAATATCTCCATTGTAGAGTCTTGTTCTAACGGCAAGTAGGTGTTAGTATCCTCCACGTGAGCATTAACCTTTGTATTATAAAATTCTGTGTCCATGAGAACAAAGGTGCCGCCCTTATCGGCTTTCTGAAATGTCAGTTCAGATCTGTTGCCTAATTGAATGATGATACTTTTTTCAGCTCTGCTCAAATTACTGGACATTCTGCAATTTCTCTTGTAGTTAAATTTTTTCAGGTCTTTTGACACTAGAGCTTCAGATAAATCCAAGGTTTTATGTGAGATAGGAGCTTCAAATGTGCTTTTTAGCCTAAAACTATCTTCCCATAATCTTCCAAATTCTTGGGTAGGCACAATATTTTCGAAGACATTTCTCAGTCTTAAATTCCTCATGAATTTGTAAAAAGAAATATCATTCTCAAAATTAGAGCCTAAATATGTTGGAACAAATGTGATGCCTTTATTTAAAATCTCTTCTTCATTAGGTGGCAAATTGTATGTTGAAAAATTGATTACGAGGGTTTCCCCTGGCTGCGCCGACCTTTTTTGCCTTTCTCTTTTTCCTTTAATTTGTCCTCTCCTTGTTTTTTGTGGCCTGCAGTGTCCGGCGGGTGTTCTAGATATTGAGACTCCTTCAACAATTGATCAATAAAGCATTGGACATGGACTGGATTACAGAGAACATGGCTAAATTTCTTATCACCAAGTTCCCAAGGAGACCAAAACTAAACATGTTGCCTAAAGTGCACAAATGATTGGAAGATCCCCCATTCCGACCCATAGTGTCGGGTTGTGATTCACTTTTTGAGCCAGCTGGCAAAATTATTGATTATTTCCTTCAGCCACTGATCCAACAATGGCACACATAAATACAGGATACAGCGGATTTCATTTTCCAATTGCAAAAAATTACTTTAACAGCTGAAGAAGATTTTATACTATGTACTATAGACGTTGTACCACTGTATACATCAATTGCCCACTGAGAAGGACTGGAAGCACAAGAATGGATGCTACTGAAACACCCTGAACTAGAAATCAATCCCGTTTTTCTGCTTGAACTCACTCATTTCTGTTTACATCACAGTTACTTTAAATGGGCTACTACATTTTTTATGAAATTGAATGGAACATCAATGGGCTTTGCAGGGGCTCTTGCCTACGCCAATACGTACATGGCCAAGTATGAGGAGGAACACATTTTTGAGACTAGTGATTGGACGGATGATCTTACATTTTATTGTCGATTCATTGATGATATTTTCATAGTTTGGTCAGGCACAGAAACTAAACTGATTGAAAATATTGACATTTTGAACAGTAAAAGTCCCAGGATACAGTTTACTTATTCATTAAGCAAACAAAAGACAGCATTCCTGGACGTCTGAGTTAAAATCACTGAACATCAATTAATCACAAAGTTACACCAGAAAGCTTCAGATAAAAACGGTTTGTTACACTTTCAGAGTTTTCATTCTCAAAGTTTATTGAACAACTTGCCATATTCTCAATACTTGAGACTCAAACATATTGTTTCCAAAGAGGAGGATTGCATTGAGAACATTTTAGATTTCACAGTAAAATACGAAAGAAGAGGGTATCCCGTCAAACTCCTTGATGATGCAGCAACAAGAGCCTTGGAACAAGATCGCCGCACACTGTTGACAAAAAGGGACAGAGTGGAAAGCAAAGGGAATGTCTTTGATTAAAAATTCTCAATAAACTCACAGAAAATGAGGAGCATTATTAATAAACCATGGTAGCTTCTACAATCCGAAACAGATTTTCAGAACATCTATTCAGAACGACCACTATTTGCCTACACTCGGTCGAAGAACATCAAGGAACTTTTGAATAGTGGAAAAAGTAATTCTAAAAAACTGGAATGTTCTGGCATGCGAAGATGTGCAAATTGTGTACACTGCAATAATGTTATTATCGGTAACATAATTTCCTATCCACATACTGGAGAAAGGATTCAATTGTATTATGATGGAGATTTCAATACCAGTAGAGTATTCTACGCAATAAAGTGCCCATGTGGCTTACTATATGTCGGCAAAACTGAAAGGAAAGTTAAAATACAAATTTCTGAACACAAAAGTAGAATCCGCAACAAGGTTGCTACTTCTGCATTAGCCACACACTGGGCAGAAAAACATCATACAATTGCGCAAATTAGTTTTCAAATCATTGAGTTAGTGCCAGAAAAGGTGGGCTAAGACATGAATATAAAATTGAACCAAAGGGAGACATTTTGGATTAAATGGTTAGGCACAATGACCCCAGGGGGTCTTACTGACCGAATGGAACTGAGTTGTTTCTTTTAATTGTATTTACATGTATCAGGAGACTAATTGCATCTTTTGTACTCAATCACATATCTTTTTCCACTTTATCTTTCACCTCACTTTGTCCCTCTCTGTTTCCTCACTTAGATAAGACTTTGTTTATAGTTTCTGGTCATCCAACTAGCTGGCAAGGCTTATTTGGTAATTTATGGGCGCTGATTTCGTCTAAGAGTATTTTTTGAGTTTTTCCACGAAATACTACAATACCAACTTGCATTTTAAGTATTTGTGACAGCTTGAGTGTTGCTGTTTCTCTAGGGCAGTGCTGATAGTGCTTAGGTATCGGGTTTGAAAGTGGCACATGATGGTATGGAAGCACTGATGTAAATTTTATCTCTTTGCTTTTTGATTAAAACATTTGAGAAGTGATTGATGGTGCGCCTGTAACTTAACATTAATAACCGTTCGTTTGGGGTTACAGCTATGCAGTGTTTGTGTGGTAGCGTGATGAGATCGATGGAATAAAGTTTTGTTGACGTTTCATTCGGAGCAATGGTTGCTGTGGTTACGAAGTAGCCACATCGGTGTGGTCCTATCAGGATGATTTAAGGAATGACGCAATCACGTTGAAATACACACTAGTGTCGGGCCACATGACAGGAGATAGCACGAACGAGGAGACAATAGAAACGTTTGGTTCCTGTTCACGGTAAGCGTGGGCATTTTTAGTTTAAGGAAAGCTCGGCATTATAGCTTTTGAAAGCAGTTGGATAATGGCTGATTGTTGGTGTTTAATTCGCAGGGTACATTATATACGACATTTTGGTCGCAAGACTCGGATATCTCGAAGAGAAATTCATTTCCTTTCTCTTACGGTACGTCACCAGATCGCTTGTCGTTCTTACGATCTGTTCATAGGTTAATACAGTGGATAGTGAATTTTGTTTCTTGGATTAAATTCACAGGTTGGGCAACTCTGGTTTCTCTTGAAATTGTAAGTACTGTGCAGTGGTTGTAATTACGTAATATCATACACTACAGTGATGGTGGCTGATTTTGTTGTTCTTTTGCTCTGGAAAACTGTTTTAGGACCTTGGTGGATCACCTACTGAGTTATACACCCAGTTGGGTGGGATTGTCTACTGGTTGGAGTAAGTAGTACATTTCAATGTTTCATATTTGGGTACCTTAACTGTTGGTGGCGTTTCTTTATACTGTTTCCCATGATAATAAACGTAGATCGACTATGCCTGGAATTTTATGTACTTTTTGTGTTGATTGACTTATTGAAAGATGTATGTTTCCCGCTAAGTTTATTTGAGTTCCCTGAACTCGTTGTTAATTATGCAATCTGATGTTTGATATAATTTGATTAAGATTATTTTTATGGATCCTCTTTTATATGTACTGATCTATATGCATGTCATATTTTGATTTTGCAGTGTTGCCCCTGACGAAGGGACTATGTCTACGTCCCAAAATGCATTGGGCCATCTACATCCACACTGATTGAAATTATTATTGAATCATGTTTTTTGTTTGAATTATGTAATGTATTTATTATTGGTTTATGTTTCACCAATGAGAGATATTTTTCTGAAAATGAATATATGAATGAATATATTAATGAAGAATAAATTGAACAGAACATAATCTGTGTTTAAAACTTGGTTGAACCTTGTGAACATTGTAAATCAATAATGGTAGTGCGTACCTGAGTCTAGCAAGCAGTTCAGCAAGCTAGCCCTTCTTTAGTTACTACTACGGGTGTTTTGGTACACTCTCAGGCACAGCACACAGATCTAAATATCAGGATAAAATTAAGATTGTTTTTTTCGAAATTCATAAAAAGGAGTGCTCAGATCACCAATTCATCATTTGATAATTACCTACCTTAGCTCTAGAGCACCCATTGAACTCAAAGTGTCATTCAAATCGATAGCCTCTCTAACGGATAACAGAGCAACTACAAGAGCATACACAACTGAACCAAATAGGGAGTGGTTGAGGAGACAGTAGTGAATGTGTGCCATAGTCCCATTCTCCCTATTCTTAAGAAGGCACCTTTGCATTCCCCTTATGCAAATCTTGATGTTTATCGTTTTGTGATTGATCTCTGGGAAATTAATAAGATAGTGATTCCTCGGTTCCTGATATTACTGCCCTCTTGATGATGATTCTTTCTACCGCTAAATTCTTTTCTGTGATTGATTTGAAAAATGCTTTCTTTAGAATTCCTATTCATCCCGACAGCAGGTATCTGTTAGGATTTACTTTGGCTGGTAGAAGTGTTCTCAGGGTTATACAGAAAGTCCCAGTATTTATAGTCAAGCTTTGAAAAGTCAATTGCGCTCTTTCTCCCTTCCCACAGGTAATGTATTATAGCAGTATGTGGAAGATAATTTGATAGCCTCCGATATCGAAGAGGGATGTCGGGACGCTATGGTAACATTGTTAAAGCATTTGGCGAACGAAGGACATAAAGTGTCCCTTACCAAATTTCAATATTGTCAACAGCAGGTCTCCTATTTAGATCTATCAAATTGGAGCTCAGAGGGAATCTACGGATTCAGGTACCCTCCACTCATATCATATTCATATACAAAACCTGATCCTGATATCTATAAGCTTTATATTACTTTTCATTATCTGTTGTTTTGTGTGTGTGTGTGTGATAGATTACTCTCCTGAGGCGGAAGCCGGGAGATAGAGCTTTAATTGTATTTAATATACATATTTTAAAATTGTCGCTTTTTAACTATATTCACTGTGCAACTTTTAAAATCGCCAGTTGTAAATTTCCTCACGTTCTCTCCCCCTCAGTATCTGAACCATCCCTGTTTAGGATTCCTGACGTCCTTCTCGGGCCGATTTACGGGCCCAGCAGGATCACAGCCACCTCCTCCCCAGGCACAATCAGTGGCCGCCATCTTGGGTGAGGGGTGAGGACAGCGCGCTAGTTGCTTCGGCCGAGTTGGGGCCAGAGGACTATAAAATGGACCACACTTCCCGTCCGCGTAGTGGGCGGGCGCAGCGGGCGTGCCGATGGCGCGCCGGAGGCGCGCCAGAGGCAAGCCCGTCTGGGCCCGTCCGGGCACTGCCGGGCTCAGGGCGAGAATCTATGCCGTCTTCTCCCGATAGCCCCATCTGCTACTCCCGAAGTAAGCTCCTTTCTTTGAGACCACGCAAGATTACACACTATCACCAGACGCTTAAGTATGAACATACGCTTACGCACCGCGATCTTTGAAGTACAAAGTCTCCGCTATCGTGGTACCATCACCCAGCTACCGCTGACTTACGTTTGGCCTCACTGAATTGTAGGTCCCTCCCGAAACATTCTCTCGAGATTAATCTCCTGCTTCAAGATTACAACCTGGACATCCTGTTTCTTACAGAAACATGGCTTTCCACTGACTCTGACGCCGATATTGTCCGCGCCCTTCCCCCAGGATACCTCATCCACTCACAGCCCAGACCCTCTGGTAAAGGAGGTGGACTAGCAATCCTGTACAAAAATCACTTAACAGGCAGGATGAAGGATGGCGGAATCCCGGATGCAGAAAACTGCCATTTCCACTTCCAACTCTCCCCCATTTCTTCCTTCACAGGCCTCCTTATATATCGCCCCCCAGGGATTGTAGGTCTTTTTCCTAGCTCCCTTCTAGAGACGGTCACTGTCCTAGCCTCATCTGCCCCCAACTTTACCATCATAGGCGACCTGAATCTTCATTTCGACGATTCCTCCGACAAAGCAGCCACCGACTTGCTTCTTGATCTCTCGTCCTATGAGATTCACCTCCTGAATACAGGAGCCACACACCGCAAAGGTCACCTCTTAGACCCAATGCTCTCCAATATCAGGTCACTCCAAACCAGCCCTCCTTCCCCCCTTCCCTGGACAGACCACTTCCTTCTGACTTTTACCTGGCACGTCGCCCTTAAATCGGTCCAAATGCCTCTTACCTCCATTCACGATAGAATGTGGTCAAAACTCTCTGTGAAGAAGTTGTCTGACACCTTAGAACACTCTACCCCGCCCCTGCCTCGGACCCCTTGGTAGCCGACAATAATTTGAAAAACTGGCTCTTTAACGCACTGGACTTGGTCCTACCAAAAAAACCTATGCGTAAAAAACAGACCAGAACGGGCTCTGTCCCCTGGTTCACCCCTGAGCTCAGAATATTAAGACAGGGCTGTAAAAGGCATGAGCGTATCTGGAGAAGAAATTGGGACACCGCCAATAAAAACACCTAACGCGACGCGATCAGAACCTACAAAGTCGCCCTCAGAAACGCTAAAACCATTTTCTATGACAACAGAATCAAAATTGCCTCAAACTCCATGAGAGAGACCTATAAAATCATGAAAGAACTGCTGAAGATTCCCGATCCTCCGGTGCCCCTCGACCCCTCGGGGTCTAAGTGCAATAACTTAGCTACCTACTTTGATCAGAAAATAAAAAACATTCTATCTTCTCTCCCCCAAACTGAAAGCCCCTCACTGCAAGATAACGAGAACGAGAACTTGCCCAGGGACACAGGCCCCCAGTTGAACACTTTCCGCCAAATCTCCGAGGAGGACTTCATCAAAACCGTAACCAATATTAAGAGTGGCTCCCCCTGCGACCCCGTTCCGATGCGCTTCCTAAAAGAGGCCACCATCTCCACCCCGGCAACTGAGCTTATCAACCTCTCCCTCTCAAAGGGCACTGTACCCCCAAGTTGGAAAATGGCCATTGTTAAGGCCCTGATGAAGAAACCCCATCTCGACCTTCAAGAGCTTGCCAACTTCAGACCCATATCCCTTCTCCCCGGCCTCAGCAAGATTGCTGAAAAAGTGGTGAACCACCAACTTTCCCACTTCCTAGAGTCCAACGACCGGTTGCGCAAATCCCAAACCGGATTCCGCCCAGGCCAAGGCACTGACACCGCTCTCCTCTTTGTCATGGAGGAAGCTAGGCGCATTCTGGACTCAGGAGGATCAGTGGCAGTGATCCTCCTGGACCTTAGTGCGGCCTTCGATACGGTGAATCATCGTATCTTGATTAAGCGCCTGGCCGAAGCAGGAATAGGCGGGTCTGCCCTAACGTGGATAACATCCTATCTCTCCAACCAAACATTTCAAGTCTGGGAAGGCAATTCACATTCTGCCCTAATACCCCTCCAGTGTGGAGTGCCGCAGGGCTCCTCCCTGAGCCCCACATTATTTAATGAGTACATGGCCCCCCTGGAGGACGTGGTCGCCCCTTTCGGTATAAAAATAGTTAGCTAGGCCAACGACACCCAGCTGGTCGTCTCTCTGTCGCAACTCCACCAATGCCCTGATAATTTTCATCAATGCCTGACTAAAATCCATGCTTGGATGCGTGACTCTGCACTCAAGCTAAACGGCTCCAAAACAGAAGTCATGATGTTAGGCCAAAAAACAGCAACCTTGCCCTCCTCCATCTGGCCGGCCTGTTTAGGGGACCCTCCCCTCCCAAAAACAGAAATCAAAAGCCTAGGGGTATGGCTCAATCAGGACCTTTCGCTTAACACACAGGCGAACAAAACAGCAGGCACCTGTTTCGGGCTACTTCGCTCTGCCCGTAAAGTTCTCCCTCTCCTCCCCCTTCATTCTAGAAGGTTACTGATACAAGGCCTAGTTCTCTCGAGACTTGATTTCAGTAACGCAATCTTCCTAGGTGCCCCTGAAGCCCCTGAAGCCCCTGAAGCCACTGCAGCAAACCCAAAATGCCGCTGCCAGGCTACTAATGGGGATCCCACTCAGAGCATCTTCCAAACCCGCTCTCAAAGCGCTTCATTGGCTTCCTGTGCATGAGGACAAAATCATGCAAGGCAAGGGGCCCCCGATTCTGAGAAACTTAGTTACCCCCTATAAACCCAATAGACCCTTACGATCAGATAAAGGGTACCTGGCCTCGGTGCCCAGAATCAAGAAAACTCGCACCGGAGGTCGTCGCTTCTCGGTGAAGGCAGCCCCTCACTCGAACGCCCTTCCCCTACAATTACACGCCGAACCTGTCCTTCTCCGCTTCCGGAAGACACTAAAGACTCTCCTTTTCCCCAATTAATTCCTCTGTCCGACTCCCCCCTCCCACAGAGTATCTTTCCTTCTCAGCGCTGGGATGCCTTCTGGTAACCATGCGCTCTATAAAAACGACATACAATACAATACAATACACTTACTCCTATCACTCACTATGCCTCTTACAACAGAGTGTGCTTATCTCTATAATGTCCTCTTAACAACTGTGTGTCTTCCCGTGCGTGTCTTCCCTACTCACTCTCAGGCGCTACTGTGTGTCCACCAACAAGAGTAAAGGAAAAAGTGTGGGCAGAAGGAAGGAACCTCACGGGAGCAACCACCAAGGAACTGCTGACTGGTACTCGTCAGTATGTTGCACTTCTCATCATCGGCTCCTTCCCACCTAAAAGAAATAGAATTTCAAAAGAGGAAAAATACCAATGGGAAAAATGATAAACAACTCAAAAGTGTGAAAACCTCGTTGAATTCATGTGCATCTACCCCTCCTATTTAGATCACCTGCTGTCGAAGGAGGGTTGGGGGCTAACACCAGAACGGGTTGATGCCATTGTTAAGATGCCTGTCCCTGTGACTCAGAGGGATGTGCGTGCTTTTATAGGTATCACCTCATATTGTCAACACTGGATACCCGCCTATTCTCTGTTAATAGAGCCCTTGCTACGCCTAACTGCCAAAGATGTCCATGAACCCTTGCCCTGGACTCATGAATGTCAGCATGCTTTTGAGCAATTAAAAGTTGCACTTTGCTCTGCACCTGTGCTTGGTACGCCTGATTATAAGAAGCCTTTCGTGCTGCACATAAACGAAATGGCTGGATGTGCGCTTTCGGTGTTCACACAAGCCTTTGGAGGTAAGCAGAGGCTGTGCGCCTATGTTTCTGCTACGCATGACCCTGTCGCCAGAGCCCTCCCGAGTTGTTTAAAAGCTGCGGCGGCTGCAGCGGTCTCTATAAGACAGTCCGCAGGGCTCGTCCTCAATCATGACCTCACAGTAATGGTACCTCATGGCGTGGATGTACTTTCAAACAAGACAAAGACGCAGCACCTCACCAGTTCCCATCTGACCGGTTTTGAATTAACTTGATTTGCACCTCATATTACTATCCAACCATGTGTCATTCTGAATCCAGCCAAGTTACTACCCCTCCCTTCGGGTGGAAGAGGACAAAGATGTCCATGATTCTTTCTTCCATACCGAGGAGCAGACAAAGGGACCGGTAGATTTGACTGACATTCCCTTATCTGACCCACAAGGGGAACTATATGTCGATGGATCTTGTTTTAACTTGTCAGATGGCACCACTGCAGCAGCATATACGATTACTATGTTGCTTACTGTAGCTGAGACCTTACTTATTCCTTACCAATCCGCGCAAGCTGCGGAATATATAGACCTTTTGGGAGCATGTGAATTGAGTGAAGGACTGATTGTCAATATTTATACTGACAGCCAATATGCCTTCGGGGTGGCCCATAATTTTGCACGGTTCTGGGCAGAGAGAGGATTCTTGATTTCACTTGGTATAAAAATTCAGAATGGTCCACTGATAGAAAGTCTTTTGACAGCCTTGACCCTTCTCAAATGATTGGTAATAGTGAAATGTAGTGCTCATAAAGCAGTTACTGATGATGTGGGGAGGGGAAACGCTTTTGCAGACCAGATAGCAAAAGAGACAGGTCAAAAACGACAAGGATTTTTGTGGCAGGACCTGCTAGATGGGTACCAGATGTTACCATGTTTGAAAATTCACTAGCGAGTGTTCGGGAAATACAGAGTGAAGCAACAATTGAGGAGCTTGTGGGTTGGCAGGAAAGTACAAGGTGTTTAGACGCTGAAGGGTGTTGGACTGATAAATCCGAGAAAGAGAGATGGACGTTGCCTGATGCATATGTATTCCCTGTAGTTACCATGGCACATGGTCCAGCTCATATTAGCGCTAAGGGAATCTGTAGGTTATTCGATCCTGTTTGGCAAAATGATAATATCACTTGGTTGCTGTGCACCTAGTGAAACATTGTATGATTTGCATGAAACACAATCCTGAAAAAGGTACCCCTACACCGTCTGGTAATTTTGCACCACCTTCTCTCCCTTTCGAGGTACTCCAGATGGATTACATAGAGATGCAGCGAGTTAATAATTTGAAATGTGTGTTAGTGGTGGTTTGTGCATTTTGCAAATGTATTGAGGCTTACCCAATGAAAGAAAACACAGCCATGGCCACGGTGAAAAGTTCTTATTAAAGAGTTTTTCCAATGCTACTGTTTGCCTTGTTTGATTTGGAGTGACAATGGAAGTCACTTTAAAGCCAAAGTAATCCAATTGGTGTGCAATGGTCTGCACATCAAGCAAACATTTCCTGCAGCACATCATCCTCAGTCAGCAGGTTTAGTTGAGAAGTACAGTGGTACTCTCAAACTAAAATTGGCTAAGATTAACGAAAGTACTGGGCTACAATGGCCAGATGCATTACCTCTTGCTCTGTTTTCCACCAGAATGACAGCCCATTCTAGAACTGGGTTATCACCATACGAAGTGGTCTTTGGCCATCCCGCAAATGTGTTGGGCGTCCCAAGACCAAAAAAAATTCTATAATTGATTATCCTCTGTTAGTCGATTATTTATATGATCTCACTAAAAATCTGCGTTCTATTCGCCAACGGATACATGAAGCTTTGCCTCCAGCACCAGAGGGGACCCAGCATACCATACAGACTGGTGACTACATTCTTGTAAAAAACTTCCAGAGACGAGACAGCTTGGAACCTAGGTGAAAAGGACCATATCTGGTCCTCATCACGACAAGGACAGCAGTGTGAGTGGATGGCCGGAAGCATTGGATTCACACCTCTCACTGCCGGCGAGTGTCGCTTTCCCTCCCCTATGATCGATGGGTGCAAGAGGGGATAGGGGACACGAAACAGAAAAGGTCCACACTTTGCTCCCTTTTCTGAATCCCAGCTGACTTGGGCGCAGACAGAGGAAGAGAGCGAGGGAGTTTTGACAGCGGGCAGTCCCCCCAGAAATTAGGGCAACACAAGTTTCTTCTTCATCTGATCAGCAGGAGCCGAAGTCTGGGTCTCCAAAACCCCCTGAATTTCAGATCCTTCTCCGTGATGAGACAGTACCTGGAGTAGAAAGGTATCATTTGCGTCCTCGACGGAGGGATAGTGCACCAAAAGAGAAGTGAGTGTAGCAGGGATGGACTTTGTGGATAAGGTTAGTGAAAATGCCCTTGTTTCTGCTTTTCTATAGATTAGGGATCAGAAGATTGGTGTCCTTTCCACTGTTGGTTCCATTATATGACGTCTCTTTCACTGGAGTTTTCATTTGTAATTATATAGCTAACATGTATCTTTTTGGCCATCTCTGTGTAGAAGATAAACAGTTTTGTGTTGCCCTGCGACCGGGGCAGATCAGTTTTGAATGGTGGCTCAGGAAGAAAATGTTTTGGACTGTAGTCATATGGTTGCTTTTCCTAGTGAGAGGGGGGCTGTTCTGGACATTGGAGTGTTTTTCTGGAGTTACCTCATCATGTAGTTTATATCAGACAGTTTCCTCCGATCGTAGTAAAAGAACTATGCATAGCAATGTTTTCTTAGACACACACCAGAAATTCTTTTGGGGATAACACAGCGTGTTACCCCACTGATTCTGTTACAAGTTTATGGACTGCTTATCCATTATCATTGGTAATTTATACATATGTTCACCCTCCCCATTTCGTAGAGGCAAAACGTGAATTTGGCCTGGTATATCCTGGACCTTGCTTATATTATAGAAAGCCGAGGGGGACAGGGTACCCAGGGTGCATGCCCGAAATGTATTATAGTGATTTGTACCTTGGTAAAAGAAATATCACCCTGACAGTTTGGCACCACCAAGATCTGACTGTCACTCAAGGGGCAGGTAACTATTTATCCCATGTGTTGCCCTGTGGTAAATAGTACTGATGCTTATTTGTATCTCAATAGCTCTGGAGAAGTAGTGTACAAAAACGTAATGAGTTTAGGAAGAGCAGATGATCCCAGTATGATGGGGATGAATACTAGATATACTCAATTAGATTATCAATGTCTACTCTATGCACATCCAGGTTTTTATTTTTTAGCAAATGGTAAGTATTCTAATATGTACAATAGTACAGAGGACGTGGCCTTGGGAATGGTTTTACCTCTTAGGGTGCCTTGCAAGTACAGTATACCAAATACAAGATGGGTAAAAAGAACATTGACCAAGGAATTTTGTGAGGGCGTTACCGATTTAGAAGTTAATAATTACAATAACTGTATCACTTTTGGATATTTCCTTTCCTCTCTTATTACATTTGGTGGTACCGCTATGGACAGGGGTGAATGAGCGAGAGAGTATTTTAGGTGTAAGTTGCAAATTGTATCTAATTCTACAGTGTCAGCTTTATGGGACATCACCACTCAGTTGGATAGCATGCGCATATTCTCATAATAGAGGAGATATGTAGTTGACTTTATTTTAGCTGAGAATGGTTGCGCAGGGGTAACAATAGGAGAGCAGTGTGTGGTCGCTATCACAAATATGGAAAAGAATATCACTTAGCATATTCTAGATATTTTGGAAAATGTTAGCAGGATGGAGAGTGGAAATTGGAGCTAGTCCTTCTTTGGTGGTTGTGGTTGGATTTTAGAAAAAGTGATATATTTCATTGTCCTTTTAATTTGTTGCTGTGTTTTAATTCTGTGTCTTCCCTTATGTTGCTCATACTATGCTACTTATCTCACTCTCAAAAGGATTTCAGTTCATGATACCAATGCCACTATAATGCTCCAAAAAGTGTTTGATACTATCATGCAAATAGACGAAGGGGTCTTTGGTTTTACTACTTCTCTTGCAGGTTTAATTCCTGATGTCACTCCTACTGCTAATGTTTAGTGTCATTACTGTGGCTATGCATATATACATATTCGTACCTGACATATTGTTTGAATGACTGTATTTTTCTCTTTACTGTTAGAATTGTTAAGACCCTTACCTGATTGCTAGACTAAAGGTCCACTTATTAGCTTTCAATGCTAAAAGGAGAGTCTGTTAGAATTGAAACGTAAACTTGCCATATTACTCGTATTTTACCCAATATTATGTTAACATTTATATGGCTAATACATTAAATATGCATACTGTATGTATGCACAACTAGTAAACGCAGATGTTACATTTTTTAGGTTGACATCTGTGCCACCATTTCCCCTCTTCAAAACACCATTGTGTGTTATAGTCAAAACTGTTACTTGATCATTTATGAGAAATTGTCCTTGGTAAGTTTTGTTCCTCCAGTGATGAATCTTGCTCATTAACGCATGCCTTTTCTGTTACATCAAGGCCTTCTCCCACCTGTCTAGTGGGGAGGATAAGCCAGACGACCTTGAGTAGTAGGTAACTTGTACCAGGCTGCGGAATAAAAACCTCTGTTCTGTACCCCCATTGTATTATGACAGCTGCCAGTGTTTTTCCATAGTAGGCGGTTCCTTGAGGGCTCCGCATCATACATAATGTAACTTTATGTTTGATAGAGTCAGTCCCTTGTCAGCCATCATAGGAGGCTGGTCAGATTGGATTCCACTGCAGTGTACTTTGTGAATAAACTGGTTGCTTGTATTCTCTACTGCGTCATCGACTCTTCATAAGTGGAAGGCTAGGGGAGGTCGAGTGTGAGCGGGTGGCCCTAATTGGTTCACTTCCTTCATTACCACCCCCAAGGTAATGGGCTGGTTAAGAGATTCAAATGACCCCTGAAGGGCATGATTATGGGTCTTGGTGAACCCATGAGGAGTAAGTTGGATATCCTCTTCCCATGCCTTTTGTTTGCTTACAGAGAGGTGCCCTAGAAGTCCTTTGGGTTCGGTCCCTTTGAACTGCTGTATGGCCATCCTGTAAAAGGACCTCTGAGTCTGGTGAAAGAAGGCTGGGAGAAAGCTCCCAGTAAAACTCTGCAGGATGTAAATAGCTACATGCTGGCCTTTAGAAACCAGACTAAGCGTTTCAGACAACTTGCTCAGGCGAATCTGGAAGCCAGTCAGGAGGAGATGAAACAGTGGTATGATCAGAATACCACTCTGATCGAGTTTCAGCCTGGACAAAAAGTATGGGTCATGGCCATAAGTGGTCCAAGATAAGTGGACCGGACTGTTTGAGGTGGTGGAGCTCAAAGGTAACGTCACCTACTTGGTGGACTTGCAGTCTCCAAGTGGGCATGCTCCCAGCAACAGATGCTGGAATGGAAGAGGAGCTTGAGCCTCTTCCTGACTTCCTGACTGCAAAGGAGCACAATGGGTCAGTGGATGTTGTATCATTCTCCCCTCCCCTGACTCCTGAACAGCAGAGTGACTGTCACCAACTGTTGGGGCAGTTTGATGCTCTGTTCTCCCTGACCCCTGGTGTCACTCAGTGGTGTGTCCAAGATGCTGACACTGTGGACAGTCTTCCGGTAAAACACAAAATTTGGAGAGTGACTGACAGGGTCAAGGCTTGCATCAAGGAAGACGTCTCCAAGATGTTAGAGCTAGGGCTGATTGAGCCCTCAAACAACCCTTGGGCCAGGCCAGTGGTCCTGGTCCTAAAGGCTGCTGCACCCGGTGCCACACCAGAACTCTGTTTCTATGTGGACTGCAGAGGGCTCTATTCAGTCATCGGGACTGATGCGCACCCCATCCCCAGAACTGTTGAGGTCATTAAGCTGTTGGGAGCTGCCTGGTACCTCAGCTGGCTTGACTTAACATCTGGGTACTGGCAGATTGCCTTAACTAAGGGGACAAAGGAGAGGTCAGCATTCTCAATGCCAGAGGGGCACTACCAATCCCGGGTGATGCTCTTTGGGTTGAAATATGCCCTTGCCACCTTTCAGAGGTTGGTCAACCAGGCTGGACTGGAGGATTTCAGTGCTGCCTACCTGGATGACATTGCAGTGCTCATTGCCCCTTGGGAGGAACATTGGCACCACCTTTGGGAAGTGTTGAAGGCTTAGCAGAGGTCAGGTCTCATGATCAAGGTGAGTAAGTACCAGATCAGGCAGGGCTCAGTGGTGTACTTGGGTCACCTGGTAGGGAGCAGCCAGGTGGCGACCCCACAGCCCAAGAGTGATACCATTCTGGCTTGGGAACCACCCAAGACACATACAGAAGTGAGAGACTTTTTAGGACTCACAGTGTATTACAGGAGATTTATCAAGAGGTATAGCACCATTTGTGCCCCCTTGACAAAGCTGATTTCAGGTAGCAGCCCAAGAAGATGAATTGGACCGAAGCTTGCCAGAAGGCTTTTGATGCCATGAAATCTTCCATCTTCCATCTTCAGGCACCCAACTTCTAAGGGAATTCATTGTGAAGACAGATGCTTCAGAGCATGGTGTAGGGGCTGTTCTCTCACAGGTGAATGAAGAGGGCCTGGACCAACCTGTAGCCTTCATTAGTAGGAGGTTACTTCCATAGGAACAGAGGTGGAATGCATTTGAGCGTGAGGCATTTGCAGGGAACTGAAGAAGCTGAGGCCATACTTATTTGGGACTCCCTTCTGGGTCCAGGCGGACCACAGGCTCCTCAGATGATTGATGGGGATGAGGGGTGAAAATCCAAAGCTGTGGAGGTGGTAGATTTCCCTACAGGGGATAGACTTCACGGTGGAACACCGCCCTGGTACAGAACACGCCAATGCTGATGGTCTGTCTAGATTTTTCCACCTTAGTGTAGAGAACTCGCAAGAGGGTCGATAGATCTCACCACATTTCAGCTGGAGTAGACATGTGTTAGACCTGGCACCATTGGCGTGGGTCTCCCCTTCATTTTTGCCTTTGCCTCCTGTGTTTTGTGCTGTGTGTTGGACTCTGTTTTGCTGGTCTAGATGCTTTCGGCATTTTGCCACTGCTGTACAGTGCCAAAGTGCATGTGCTCCCTTTTTAAATTGTTATTATGGATTGATGATTCCATGATTGGCATATTTGATTTACTAGTCAGCATTGTGTGTGCCCGGGGCCTATAAATCAAATGTTGCTAGTGGGCTGCGGCACTGATTGTGCCATCCACAGAAGCAGCCTGTAAAATGTAACTATGGCCTAAATGTAGGACATGCCTAGATGTGTGTGGCATGTCTTGATAGTGAAATACTTCCAATTTAATTGTTCACTATTGCAAGCCTACCTATTCCCATAGGACAGAATGGGGAGTTTGTTTATAACATCTTATAAACATATCTACCCCCGGGAACAAGGTAGAAAAATAAAGGGAGATATGCCTGAACTCAGAATGTTAAAATGCATCTTTTAGTAAGGGTGATTTTTACTTTCTGTGTTTGAAAATATCACTTTTAGAAAGTGGGTATTTTCTTCCCTACCCATCCAGTGTGCCTCGGCTAGGGTTGTGTATTGCATGTCTGGCTTTTGGATGACAGGGGCTGGAGAGGAGCAGTGGCTCCAGAAGTCAGATGAGTCAGGGCTGGGCTGAATAGACCCGGGTAGCATTTAGAGTAGGGGAGGAGATTTCCTTTTACCTGAATGGGCCTGGTCTGCCTTCAACAATGCTGTCCCTACCTCCTGCCAGGAAGCTGCACCAGTGAGGACAGAACTGGTTTTGACTGGGTACAGACACTCTCTGCCTTTAGAGAACAAAAGATGTGTGTGTATAAAAGAAAAGGGGGACCCAGACCCCAGATTTATAGATCACTTCTGGAAATCAAGAGAAACCTTTTGCCAAGGAGAAGAGTCGGAGAAGCTGAGGAAGAATCCTGCCCTTGTGCTGTTTGCTGTCTGGGGTTGCCCTGCAGTGACTACTTGTTGCCAAGGAAAGGAAAAAAATAACTTTGCTGTTTGCTTTGTCATCTGCTTGAGGAAGAAGATCTCCAAGGGCTTGTAATTGAGTGTGCCTCCTGTGTTGAAGTCTCAGGGACACACAGACTTAATTTTTTCTGTCTCTCTGAAACTGCTGTTTCAGCTGCCACAGAAGGAAACTGCAACACTGTAACCTGCATCGAAGCCGGAGGCACCGCTCTTGAAGTGCACAATGCACCACCCCGACTTGCACCGTAGACCAGTTGCCTGCTAATGCTGTGCCATGTTGACTCCGACGCCGGTGTTTCATCAACGTGGACCCAATACTAGAGGCAGGTGACTCCCGAATCCATCAACACTGCACCGTCGTAAGGAACAGATGCCTCGCCGCCGCTGTGATGTCACCTCCACGACACAGTAAGGAACAGATTTCTCGTCTCCCCTGCATCGCAGTAAGGAACTGAGGTTTCACCTCCCCTGGGGTCATAAGGAACCAACATTGCTCGACACCAACAAAGCATCACCTCCTCAACACCGTGCAACACCTTTGTTTTCATCATTTCCAAGGTATTGTTCTTCATGGGTCTGTTTGACTACGCGCCCGATGCCACGCACCTCATGAGTGGTGCCGTCCTTTGGGATTTCTATCTGTCACGACATCGTGATAACTCAATGTGGAATTAATTGTTGCTAGAGACTTAAATTGAGAGAATAACCTATTTTTGTAGATATTTTGATAACTGTATCATGGACTTTTGTCTTTTGGTCTTGTTTTGATTTAGATAAATAATACTTGTTTTTTTCTAAACTGGTGCGGTGTCCATTTTTTGTGTTTTCACTGTATGACTGTATGTGTTCACAAATGCTTGACACACTGCCTCTGAGATACGCCTTTCTGTTCGTGCAAAGCTACCAAGGGGGTGAGCAGGGGTTATTTTAGAAGTGTATCCCCCTTACTCTGACTAGAAGCAAGGGTCCTTATTTGGACAAAGGTGCCTACCTCTGCCAACTAGAGACCCCCATTTCTAACAAGTAATATTTACTTATAAAATGCAATTTACAAAATTACAAGCGGAAATCTCCAACTCTTATCTTTTCTGTGTGGAGATCCTCACACATGTAATTTTACTACTAATGGCCTGATTACGATGTCGGACGGACCGGAGTCCGTCCAAGATCATTCTGGAACTGAAACCGATCGTCTGTTCCAGCCCAGCAAGTAGCATGTGACCGAACCCTGTTCGGTCCCAGTACTATACTTTACAATGGGAGCATGCATTCCGAAGAGAATGCATGCTCTTTTTGCAAGGAGAAGAAGTGCAGTGCATACCTGCACCCCTTGCCAGTCACCACGGGGTGCAGGGATTAGCAGGGGGCACCATAGGTCCCCCTAGGCTGGCAATCCACAGCCTTGCCCCCATTGGGGCCATTCTGGGTCCCCAAAGCCAGATTCCCAATGCCTTTCTGTGTCGAAAAGGCTGGCAAAGAAAGGCAGTGGGAACCAGCTAATTACGATGCGGGTTGGAGGGCTCCGACTGATGGGCGGATCCGTTCCAGTCTGCATCGTAATCAGGCCCTTAGCAGTACATTTAAGAGGCACCAGGGTGTGGCAGGGAAGCGGGGAATATTGACTACTGAAATGGAGGGGTTTAGTGAGGAGAAGGGAGCGGTCTAGGGAGGAATAAGGAGGTGTTTAACCCCTTCGGGGCTAATGACGAGCTGGGCTCGTCATCGCGCTTACCTGTGGTGCGCTGATGACAAGGCCAGCTCGTCATCAGCCCCACCCTCGGGGGAAGCGCTGGCGCTCCCCCCGAGGCTCTCAGATCTTAGTTTTTTCAATGGGGGCGGCAGCGGAAGAGCTTCCGCTGCCGCCCCCGCCCCCCCCCATGGTAATCCCTGATGACGTCAGCGCGCACAGCGTGTGCTGACATCATCAGGGATTCCCAGCGCTCGGGAAGCCATTTGCTTCCTGCGCGCTGGGAAAGAAGGTAGGTTTTCTGGACTCCGGCGGGGGTTTGGGGCAGCGAAGAGGCATCAGGGGAGAGGAAAGAGATTTTCCTTTCCCCTGATGTCTCTTTGCAGGGCATTTCTGCCTCGCGATCGCGCACAGCGTCGCGATCGTTCGGCGGAAATGCCCCCACTAGACACCAGGGATGTAATTTTAGTTTTTAGGAAGCGACCCCTTGGGCAAGGGTCGCCTCCAGGCGGGGTCTGAGTATGTTTTCGTTTTTCTGCCCCCCGGGGGGAAATCAGCCCGTTTTTTCAGCCCTTTTGCCCCCAGGGGGGGGTGCAGAAATTCCCCACTAGCACCAGGGATATTTGTTATAGCCAAGATGGCGGCCATAGCTATTGTTTACGTTTTTCTGTCCCCCCTGGGGGCAAATCGGCCCGTTTTTTTGCCGTTTTGCCCCCAGGGAGACAGAAAATGCCCACTAGACACCAGGGATTTCATTTTAGTTTTTAGGAAGCGACCCCTTGGGCAAGGGTCGCTTCCAGGTGGCCTCTCATTTACTTTTCGTTTTTCTGCCCCCCTGGGGGAAAATCGGCCCGTTTTTTGGCCGTTTTGCCCCCAGGGGGGGCAGAAATTACCCACTAGCACCAGGGATTTTTGTTGGGGCAATGTGTTTGTTTTGGGAAGCGACCCCTTGGGTAAGGGTCGCTTCCAGGTGGACATGATTGTGTTTTTGTTTTTCTGTCCACCCTGGGGGCAAATCGGCCCTTTTTTTTGCCGTTTTGCCCCCAGGGGGGGCAGAAAATGCCCACTAACACCAAGGAATATTTAGTTTTTAGGAAGCGACCCCTTGGGCAAGGAGTAGTGCTTGGCTGGCGGTGTGTGTGGAATGGCGCTTGGCTGCTGGTGTGCGTGGAGTGCTACTTTGCTGTCTGTGCATGGAGTGCTGCTTGGCTGGGGGTGTGTGTGGAGTGGCGCTTGGCTGGTGGTGTGCGTGGAGTGCTACTTTGCTGTCTGTGCACGGAGTGGTGTTTGCTGGTGGTGTGTGTGGGGAGTGGTACTTGGCTGGATGGTGTGCGTGGAGCGGTGCTTGGTTGGCGATGAGTGGCGCTTGGCTTGCGGTGTGCATGGAGTGGTGCTTGGCTGGCGGTGTGTGTGGAGTGGTACTTGGCTGTCGGTGTGCGCTGAGTGGTGTTTGGCTGGCGGTGTGCGTGGAGGGGTACTTGGCTATCTATGCACGGAGTGGTGCTTGGCTGGCGGTGTGTGTGGAGTGGCGCTTGGCTGGTGGTGTGTGTAGAGTGGTACTTGGCTGTCTGTGCACGGAGTGGTGCTTGGCTGGCGGTGTGCGTGGATTGGCGCTTGGCTGGTGGTGTGCGTGGAGTGATACTTTGCTGTCTGTGCACGGAGTGCTGCTTGGCTGGCGGTGTGTGTGGAGTGGCGCTTGGCTGGTGGTGTGCGTGGAGTGCTACTTTGCTGTCTGTGCACGGAGTGCTGCTTGGCTGGCGGTGTGTGTGGAGTGGCGCTTGGCTGGTGGTGTGCGTGGAGTGCTACTTTGCTGTCTGTGCACGGAGTGCTGCTTGGCTGGCGGTGTGTGTGGAGTGGTGTTTGGCTGGCGGTGTGTGGGAAGTGGTACTTGGCTGGATGGTGCTTGGCTGGCGGAGAGTGGTGCTTGGCTGGCGGTGCTTGTGGAGTGGCGCTTGGCAGGTGGTGTGCGTGGAGTGCTACTTTGCTGTCTGTGCACGGAGTGGTGCTTGGCTGGCGGTATGTGTGGAGTGGCGCTTGGCTGGTAGTGTGCGTGGAGTGCTACTTTGCTGTCTGTGCACGGAGTGCTGCTTGGCTGGCGGTGTGTGTGGAGTGGCGCTTTGCTGGTGGTGTGCATGGAGTGCTACTTTGCTGTCTGTGCACGGAGTGCTGCTTGGCTGGCGGTGTGTGTGGAGTGGCGCTTGGCTGGTGGTGTGCGTGGAGTGCTACTTTGCTGTCTGTGCACGGAGTGCTGCTTGGCTGGCGGTGTGTGTGGACTGGCGCATGGCTGGTGGTGTGCGTGGAGTGCTACTTGGTTGTCTGTGCACGGAGTGGTGTTTGGCTGGTGGTGTGTGTGGAGTGGTGTTTGGCTGGCGGTGTGTGGGGCGTGGTACTTGGCTGGATGGTGTGCGTGGAGCAGTGCTTGGCTGGCGGTGAGTGGTGCTTGGCTTGCGGTGTGCATGGAGTGGTGCTTGGCTGGCGGTGTGTGTGGAGTGGTACTTGGCTATCGGTGTGCGCTGAGTGGTGTTTGGCTGGCGGTGTGCGTGGAGGGGTACTTGGATATCTATGCACGGAGTGGTGCTTGGCTGGCGGTGTGTGTGGAGTGGCGCTTGGCTGGTGGTTTTTGTGGAGTGGTACTTGGCTGGCTGTGCACGGAGTGGTGCTTGGCTGGTGGTGCTTGTGGAGTGGCGCTTGGCTGGTGGTGTGCGTGGAGTGCTACTTTGCTGCCTGTGCACGGAGTGGTGCTTTGCTGGCGGTGTTTGTGGAGTGGCGCTTGGCTGGTGGTGTGCGTGGAGTGCTACTTTGCTGTCTGTGCACGGAGTGCTGCTTGGCTGGCGGTGTGTGTGGAGTGGCGCTTGGCTGGTGGTGTGCGTGGAGTGCTACTTTGCTGTCTGTGCACGGAGTGCTGCTTGGCTGGCAGTGTGTGTGGAGTGGCGCTTGGCTGGCGGTGTGTGTGGAGTGGCGCTTGGCTGGATGGTGTGCCTGGAGTGGTACTTGGCTGTCGGTGTGCGCTGAGTGGGGTTTGGCTGGCGGTGTGCATGGTCTGGTGCTTGGATGGTGGTGTGGGTGGACTGGAACTCTGCTGGCGGTGTGTGAGTAGTTACTTTCTGTTGGTCACTACACACACTGCTAGTTGAGTGACACTCTACGCAGTCCATCATTTTCTGTAGTTGCTGTGTCAGATATGTGGGCGTGTGAAAGTGATGGGCGGCTGGCGGTGTGAATGTTTTGTATGTGTCACACGTACAAAAGGTGTATGAATGTCCTTACTGCCCCTGTGTGATGTGGGTACTGGTAGGAGCAAAAGACTGACTGGCACCAAAGTGGTCAGGCAGTTAAAAAAATTCAAAAAATTATCCAGTGTCTTGATGTTAAACCTCATCTAATCTCATTTGGTCTAAGCCCTATTTGATGGCCCATCTGGCCGAATTTTAATTTGGGGGTCAAATTTGTGTGTTGTTGTTTTAATTGTTATATTGTTTGTGAAATGTGGTAGTAATTTTTTTTTCTTCTCTATTTTTGTCTTGTTCCAGGCTTTTGCTGTTTGGAATGTTGTAGGTTGCGTGTCTGTTTGCAGCTTGTGTAGTTGCTTGTGCTTGGTAAGTGAATGTATTTTGTACTACTTCCCCTTGATGTTTGTCTTTTTGAAAAAGGTTGTACTTCTAGCAGTTTGTGTGGCTCTGTGTTTTTTTATTCAGCATTAGTGTTTGATGTGCACTTTGTTTTCTAATCTGTCATTTCTTTTTTTCTTTCTAGTGGGATATCATTTCTTTTCGCTGTGTCTCAACAGAGTAGGTGCTGGTGAGTGTAGCTATATTTTGTAAGAGTGAAATTGTTTTGGATTGTATTTATCTGTTAGTGAAAGCCTTACCTTGTTTACTTCTTACTTTGCACAGTGTAGGTTGTTGTTCACTTGTGTGTGCAGTCTTCTTGCTTTGTAAGGATAATGGCTAGTCGCAGGATTACTGCTCAGCAGGTTCTTGGTTTGCTTTTTGAGTCTTCCTCTGACCATGGTTCAGAGTCTGAGTCCGATTCGGACTCCCAGGAAGCGGCAGAAGATTCAGGCAGTGAGTTTTCTCTTCGCATGGAATCATCATCATCGGATGATGACTCTTCTTCTAGTGCTGATGAAGGGCCTATGGTAGAGGAGGACATTGTGTTGCCGGTAGTGGGCCAAGAGGCACCTGTGCTGCTGCCTAAGGCCGCAAGGTTTCCTTTCTTTTTACGTCGGCAAGAGGCATGTGGGCTGGAGCCTGCACCCAAAAGGCTTCACATTGCTGTGGTGCGCAAAGAGGCATCTGGTGCTTTTCGTCTTCCTGCTGGTGTAGTGCAGCAAGAGGCATCCGGGGCTGTTAGGCTTCCCATTGGTGTAGAGCGGCAAGAGGCATCTGGGCCTGCTTGGTTTCCCGGTGGTGTAGTGCAGCAAGAAGCATCTCAGGCTGCTAGGCTTCCCGTTGGTGTAGTGCAGGAAGAGCCCTCTGGGGATGCTATGTCTTCTGTTGGTGTTGTGCAGCCAGAAGTATCTGTGGCTGGTAGGTTTCCCATTGGTGAAGAGGGGCAAGAGGCATCTGGACCTGCTTGGTTTCCCGGTGGTGTAGTGCAGCAGGAAGCATCTCAGGCTGCTGGGCTTCCCGTTGGTGTAGTGGAGGAAGAGCCCTCTGGGGATGCTATGTCTTCTGTTGGTGTTGTGCAGCCAGAAGTATCTGTGGCTGTTAGGCTTCCCGTTGGAGAACAGCAGCAAGATGTTTCGGTGCTGCAGGCTGGGGTGGCTGCTCCACCCGTTGATAGGGATGGCCTCTGGGTTCCCCCTGGCTTGGTGCAGCCGGCATTGCCAGAGTTCACTGGTGTTCCTGGGTGTAGAGTGAATACTGAGAATTTTCAGCAAATTAATTTTTTTCAGTTGTTTTTTGACGATGTGTTTTTGCAAGAGATTGTTGAGCAAACCAATTTGTATGCAGAACAATTTTTGAGGGCCAACAGTGCCAGCCTTAAGCCCTATTCTAGAGCAATCCGGTGGACTCCCACAAATGTTGAAGAGATGAAGAAGTTTCTGGGATTAACTTTTTTGATAGGCTTGCTAAGGAAGTCATCAATGACTTCATATTGGCCCACTAGTCCCTAGATGGCAACAGCTATATTTCCAGCAGTCATAAGTCGTGATCGGTATATGCTTCTTCTTCGGATGATGCATTTTGTTGATAATAGTTTAGCGTTGTCACGCGATCACCCTGATTGTGACCGTTTGTTTAAAATTCGGCCTGTCCTTGATCACTTTGTTGATCGTTTTTCTGAGATTTTTGTCCCTGGTAAAGAAATTGCAGTGGATGAGTCTTTGGTGTTGTTCAAGGGCCGCTTGGTTTTTAGACAATACATTCCTAGTAAGAGGGCACGCTATGGAATCAAACTGTATATGCTGTGTGACAGTGAGACTGGATATGTCTACAATTTCAGGGTGTACACTGGTATGGAGTCCAGCATTAACCCTCCTGGTTGTCCCTCTACTTTTGGAGTGACTGAGAAAATTGTGTGGGAACTAGGTAGAGGATTATTTAACAAAGGCCATCATTTATATGTAGATAACTTCTACACTGGTGTGCGCTTGTTCAAGGAGTTGGCCAAAGTGGGCACTGTTGCTTGTGGTACAAAGCGCAGTAACCGTAAAGGTTTCCCAAAGGAACTTGTTTGCAAAAGGCTTGTGCGGGGACAGTCTATGGCATTGCGATGTGGGGAGCTTCTAGCTGTGAAGTATTCAGACAAAAGAGATGTGTACATGCTGACTACTATCCACGATGAAAGTACAGAACCTGTGCCTGTTTGGGGTCAGGGTGCTGAAGTGCGCAAACCTGTGTGCATTCTAGCTTACAATAAGTTCATGGGTGGTGTTGACAGAGTAGATCAGAGGTTGGAACCTTATGCTGCTCTTCGAAAGGCTTACGTTTGGTACAAGAAGTTGGCTATCCATCTGTTCCACTTGGCATCCTTTAATGCTTTCGTTGTGTACCAGAAGTCTTGTCCTGAGAAGAAGATGCCTTTTGTTAAGTTTCAGGAGTCTATAATAGGCAGCCTTGTACTTGTGGAGCAGGCAAGTGTTCCTAGATTTGGAGTGGTGGAGGAAGTGGCTAGATTGCAAGATCGCCACTTTCCTGAATCTATTCCTTCCACTACTGGAAGAGACTTTCCGACTAGAAGATGCAGAGTCTGTTGGCGAAGAGGCGTGCGGAAGGAGTCTCGTATATACTGCCCTGACTGTCCTTCTAAGCCTGCATTGTGTCTGTCAGCTTGTTTTAAATTGTACCACACGCAAAATAAGTTTTGGGAGTTTTAATGAGCTGTAAAGTGAATTGCCTGGTCTGCATTCTGTAAAACATTTTTAGTTTGTTTCAAGGATTGGCATTAGTGCAAAGTTTTTATTTTAAGAATTTGTGTTACCTGATTTGTAGGTATTTCCATTTGTTTAGTGTTATTTTCAAAAAAAGAATTCTAAATGTGTTTGTGGTGTGTGCCGGCTGGTGCTTGGCTGGCGGTGTGTGCGGAGTTGCGCTTGGCTGGTGGTGTGCGTGGAGTGGTACTTGGCTGTCTGTGCACGGAGTGGTGCTTGGCTGGCGGTGTGTGTGGAGTGGTGCTTGGCTGGTGGTGTGTGTGGAGTGGTGCTTGGCTGGCGGTGTGTGTGGAGTGGTGCTTGGCTGGCGGTGTGTGTGGAGTTGCGCTTGGCTGGTGGTGTTTGTGGAGTAGTACTTGGCTGTCTGTGCACGGAGTGGTGCTTGGCTGGCTGTGTGTGTGGAGTGGCGCTTGGCTGGTGGTGTTTGTGGAGTGGTACTTGGTTGTCTGTGCATGGAGTGGTGTTTGGCTGGTGGTGTGTGTGGAGTGGTGTTTGGCTGGCGGTTTGTGCGGAGTGGTACTTGGCTGGAGGTTGTGCGTGGAGCGGTGCTTAGCTGTCTGTGCACGGAGTGGTGCTTGGCTGGCGGTGTGCGTGGAGTGGCACTTTGCTGGTGGTGAGTGTGGAGTGATACTTGAGTGACTGTGCACGGAGTTGTGCTTGGCTGTCGGTGTGCGCTGAGTGTTTGGCTGGCGGTGTGCATGGTCTTGGACTTGGATGGTGGTGTGAGTGGACTGGCGCTCGGCTGGCGGTGTGTGAGTAGTTACTTTCTGTTGGTCACTACACACACTGCTAGTTGAGTGACACTCCACGCAGCCCATCAATTTGTGTAGTTGCAGTGTCAGAAATGTGGGCGTGTGAAAGTGATGGGCCCTTGAATGGCGCTGTTTGCTGGTGTGAGTGTTGAAATGTGATGGGTCCGCGGCTGGCGGTGTGAATGTTTTGAATGTGTCACACGTACGAAAGGTGTATGAATGGCCTGTAAAGAGGTTAGTGCCTTGACGTGGCTTTACAGCTCACGAGCTGTGAGTCAGTGGTTCAGTTAATCATACTTTCAATTATGCGCAGTGTATTTCATTTTTTGTGAAATTACTTGCAATTACAAATGTATGTACTGAATCATCACTCACCCTCGTGCCAAATTCAACCAGGATGTGTGTGTGCTTGCGGATTAGATGGCTGTGCCGTTAATTTTTGTTTTTTTTCTCTTTCTGCAGTAGGGTGTACCTTGTCACTTATTGTGATTGTTGTAATGTGTTGCTTTTCTTCCAGATGGTGTCAGTGGTCTTGTTTGTATCAGGTATGAAAGGTGCGTGAATGGCCTGTAAAATGGTTGGTGCCTTGTCGTGGCTTTACAGCTCACAAGTTGCGAGTCACTGGTTCGGTTTTTATGCATTTATTTATTGACAGAGCATTTCATTTTTTTGAAATATCTTGTTAATAAAATTTTATGTACTGAACCATCACTCGCCCTCGTGCCAAATCCAACCTGTATGTGTGTGTCTTTGAGGAATAGATAGCCGTGCTTGAATGTTTGACTTTTGAGTAACTCTGTTAAGGTGTGGTATCATTTTACTCGGGAGAACAAGGGGAACACTGGGTGGTAGGACATTTTTGCCGGCACGGCGATCCCACGCAAAAAAGTTTTGAAAAGTGCTATTTTTACCTAATTTTAAGGTTTGCAAGGAGTTCTGGGTAGGAAAACATTGGGGGACCCACGCATGCCATACCTCCCTGGACTCTCCCTGGTGTCTAGTTTTCAGAACTGTTTGGGTTTGCTACTTTCCAAAGAATACCACCCAGCCCCGGGCCAAAAACTCAGGTGCCCCCCCCCAAAATCAAAGTTATATTGCTTGAGGGTATTTTAAATTCAACACCGTTAGATTTGGACCTTTTCCTGTTGCAGCCACTATGGCTACCCACGCAAGTGAGGTACCGTTTTTATCGGGAGACCTGGGGGAACGCTGGGTAGGAGGTAATTTGTGTGAGCTCAGTGATGCCACGTTTTTCCAGACTAGAACGTGTGAAAAAATTGATTTTTTTTCTGCTAAAATTGAGGTTTGCAAGGGATTCTGGGTAAAGGAACGTTGGAGGATCCCCGCAAGCCATACCTCCTTGGAAGCCCCCGGGTGTCTACTTTTCAGAAATGTGTGGGTTTGGTAGGTTTCCATAGATGGCTGTCTCGCATGGGGCCAGAAACCCAGGTAACCCCTCTTGCAAAAGCTGGTGAATTTCAAGTCCACCAGCTTTTGCAAGAGGGGTTACCTGGGTTTTTGGCCCCGTGCGAGACAGCCATCTAGGGAAACCTACCAAACCCACACATTTCTGAAAAGTAGACACCCGGGGGCTTCTAAGGAGGTATGGCTTGCGTGGATCCTCCAACGTTCCTTTACCCAGAATCCCTTGCAAACCTCATATTTTGCTTGCAAAAAATCAGTTTTTTCACACGTTTTAGTGTGGGAAAGCGTGGCATCACTGGGCTCACACAAATTACCTCCCACCCAGCGTTCCCCAAGGTCTCCCGATAAAAATGGTACCTCACTTGCGTGGGTAGGCATAGTGGCTGCTTTAGGAAAAGGCCCAATTCATACTGTGGAGACCAAAACATTACCTTTAGCCAAATAATCTTATTTTTTGAGGGGGTCACCTGAGCTTTTGGCCCGGGGCTTGGCGGGCATCTTTGGAAACTACCAAACCCAAACAGTTCTGAAAACTAGACACCCGGGGGAGTCCAGGGAGGTATGGCATGCGTGGGTCCCCCAATGTTTTCCTACCCAGAAACCCCTGCAAACCTGAAATTTTGGTCAAAAAACCCACTTTTCCATACTGTTTTGGGTGGGATCTCGCTGCCGGCACAAATGTCCTACCACCCATCGTTTCCCTTGTTCTCCCGAGTAAAATGATACCTCACTTGTGTGGGTGGGCCAAAGGCATGTGACTCAGGCTGGGGGGCTTAATTTGTAAAACTTAAATATGACTAAAAACTACTTTTTTCAAAATTCATTTTTGGCGTGTTCTGATTTGGAGCACCCACACAAGTGAGGTATCCTTTTACTCGGGAGAACAAGGGGAACGCAGGGTGGTAGGACTTTTTTGCCGGCACGGCGATCCCACGCCAAAAAGTTTGGAAAAGTGCTATTTTTACCTAATTTTAAGGTTTGCAAGGAGTTCTGGGTAAGAAAACATTGGGGGACCCACGCATGCCATACCTCCCTGGACTTCCCCGGGTGTCTAGTTTTCAGAACTGTTTGGGTTTTTCTACTTTGCAAAGAATACCACCGAGCCCCGGGCCACAAACTCAGATGCCCCCCCCCCAAAATCAAGGTAGTTTTGCAATAAGGTAATGTAAATTCACCACCGTACGATTTGAACCGTTTCCTGTTGTAGCCACTATGTCTATCCACGCAAGTGAGGTATCATTTTTTTCAGGAGACCTGGGGGCACGCTGGGTGGGTGGAATTTTGTGGATCCACGCAGATTCCAGAACTTTCCACCACAGAAATGTGAGGGAAATGTGTTTTTTTGGGTCAAATTTTTATGTTTGCAAGGGATTCTGGGTAACAAAATCTGGGGGTAGGCAGACGAGTCACCCCATCCTAAATTCCCCTGGGTGTCTAGTTTTAAAAAATGTATAGGTTTGCTAGGTTTCCCTAGATGCTGGCAGAGCTTCGGCGCAAAAAGAAAAGGTAGTCTTTTTGTCCAAAGCGTGCTAAATTTCACTGGGAAATTGAGGTGCGACCATGCTGCGTTTTGCGCTGTTTCATGTCGCAGCCACTATGCCTACCCACGCAAGTGAGGTACCATTTTTTTTGGGAGACCTGGGGGCATGCTGGGTGGGTGGAAATTTGTTGATCCAAGCAGATTCCAGAACTTTCCACCACAGAAATGTGAGGAAAATGTGTTTTTTTTGTCAAATTTTTATGTTTGCAAGGGATTCTGGGTAACAAAACCTGGGGATAGACAGACGAGTCACCCCATCCTGAATTGCCCTGGGTGTCTAGTTTTAAAAAATGTATAGGTTTGCTAGATTTCCCTAGGTGCTGGCAGAGCTACGGCGCAAAAACAAAAGGTAGTCTTTTTGTCCGAAACGTGCTAAATTTCACTGGGAAATTGAGGTGCGACCATGCTGCGTTTTGCGCTGTTTCATGTCGCAGCCACTATGCCTACCCACGCAAGTGAGGTACCATTTTTTTTGGGAGACCTGGGGGCACGCTGGGTGGGTGGAAATTTGTTGATCCACGCAGATTCCAGAACTTTCCACCACAGAAATGTGAGGAAAATGTGTTTTTTTTTGTCAAATTTTTATGTTTGCAAGGGATTCTGGGTAACAAAACCTGGAGGTAGGCAGACGAGTCACCCCATCCTTAGTTCCCCTGGGTGTCTAGTTTTCAAAAATGTATAGGTTTGCTAGGTTTCCCTAGGTGCTGGCAGAGCTACGGCGCAAAAACAAAAGGTAGTCTTTTTGTCCGAAACATGCTAAATTTCACTGGGAAATTGAGGTGCGACCATGCTGCGTTTTGCGCTGTTTCATGTCGCAGCCACTATGCCTACCCACGCAAGTGAGATACCATTTTTTTCGGGAGACCGGGCGGCACGCTGGGTGGGTGGAAATTTGTTGATCCACGCAGATTCCAGAACTTTCAACCACAGAAATATGAGGAAAATGTGTTTTTTTGGTCAAATTTTCATGTTTGCAAGGGATTCTGGGTAACAAAACCTGGAGGTAGGCAGACGAGTCAACCCATCCTAAATTCCCCTGGGTGTCTAGTTATAAAAAATGTATAGGTTTTCTAGGTTTCCCTAGGTGCCTGCAGAGCTACGGTGCAAAAACAAAAAGTAGTCTTTTTGTCCAAAACGTGCTAAATTTCACTGGGAAATTGAGGTGCGACCATGCTGCGTTTTGCGCTGTTTCATGTCGCAGCCACTATGCCTACCCACGCAAGTGAGGTACCATTTTTTTTGGGAGACCTGGGGGCACGCTGGGTGGGTGGAAATTTGTTGATCCACGCAGATTCCAGAACTTTCCACCACAGAAATGTGAGGAAAATTTGTTTTTTTTGTCAAATGTTTATGTTTGCAAGGGATTCTGGGTAACAAAACCTGGGGGTAGGCAGACGAGTCACCCCATCCTGAATTGCTCTGGGTGTCTAGTTTTCAAAAATGTATAGGTTTGCTAGGTTTCCCTAGGTGCTGTTAGAGCTACGGCGCAAAAACAAAAGGTAGTCTTTTTGTCCGAAAAGTGCTAAATTTCACTGGGAAATTGAGGTGCGACCATGCTGCGTTTTGCGCTGTTTCATGTCGCAGCCACTATGCCTACCCACGCAAGTGAGGTACCATTTTTTTTGGGAGACCTGGGGGCACGCTCGGTGGGTGGAAATTTGTTGATCCACGCAGATTCCAGAACTTTCCACCACAGAAATGTGAGGAAAATGTGTTTTTTTGGTCAAATGTTTATGTTTGCAAGGGATTCTGACTAACAAAACCTGGGGGTAGGCAGACGAGTCACCCCATCCTGAATTGCCCTGGGTGTCTAGTTTACGAAAATGTATAGGTTTGCTAGATTTCCCTAGGTGCTGGCAGAGCTACGGCGCAAAAACAAAAGGTAGTCTTTTTGTCCGAAACGTGCTAAATTTCACTGGGAAATTGAGGTGCGACCATGCTGCGTTTTGCGCTGTTTCATGTCGCAGCCACTATGCCTACCCACGCAAGTGAGGTACCATTTTTTTCGGGAGACCTGGGGGCACGCTGGGTGGGTGATAATTTGTTGATCCACGCAGATTCCAGAACTTTCCACCACAGAAATGTGAGGAAAATGTGTTTTTTTTGGTCAAACTTTTATGTTTGCAAGGGATTCTGGGTAACAAAACCTGGAGGTAGGCAGACGAGTCACCCCATCCTTAATTCCTCTGGGTGTCTAGTTTTTAAAAATGTATAGGTTTGCTAGGTTTCCCTAGGTGCTGGCAGAGCTACGGCGCAAAAACAAAAGGTAGTCTTTTTGTCCGAAACGTGCTAAATTTCACTGGGAAATTGAGGTGCGACCATGCTGCGTTTTGCGCTGTTTCATGTCGCAGCCACTATGCCTACCCACGCAAGTGAGGTACCATTTTTTTCGGAAGACCTGGGGGCACGCTGGGTGGGTGGAAATTTGTTGATCCACGCAGAGTCCAGAACTTTCCACCACAGAAATGTGAGGAAAATGTGTTTTTTGGTCAAATTTTTATGTTTGCAAGGGATTCTGGGTAACAAAACCTGGAGGTAGGCAGACGAGTCAACCCATCCTAAATTCCCCTGGGTGTCTAGTTTTTAAAAATGTATAGGTTTGCTAGGTTTCCCTAGGTGCTGGCAGAGCTACGGCACAAAAACAAAAGGTAGTCTTTTTGTCCAAAACGTGCTAAATTTCACTGGGAAATTGAGGTGCGACCATGCTGCGATTTGCGCTGTTTCATGTCGCAGCCACTATGCCTACCCACGCAAGTGAGGTACCATTTTTTTTGGGAGACCTGGGGGCACGCTGGGTGAGTGGAAATTTGTTGATCCACGCAGATTCCAGAACTTTCCACCACAGAAATGTGAGGAAAATTTGTTTTTTTGGTCAAATTGTTAGGTTTGCAAGGGATTCTGGGTAACAAAACCTGGGGGTAGGCAGACGAGTCACCCCATCCTGACTTGCCCTGGGTGTCTAGTTTTCAAAAATGTATAGGTTTGCTAGGTTTCCCTAGGTGCTGGCTGAGCTACGGCTCAAAAACAAAAGGTAGTCTCTTTGTCCAAAGAGCTTAAGATTTCACTGGGAAATTGAGGTGCGACCACGTTGCATTTTGTGCCGTTTCCTGTCGTAGGCACAAGGCCGACCCACACAAGTGAGGTACCATTTTTTTCGGGAGACCTGGGGGCACGCTGGGTGGGTGGAAATTTGCTGATCCACGCAGATTCCAGAACTTTCCACCACAGAAATGTGAGAAAATGTGTTTTTTTTGTCAAAATCTTAGCTTTGCAAGGGATTCTGGGTAACAAAACCTGGTGGTAGGCAGTCGAGTCCCATCCTGAATTCCCCTGGGTGTCTACTTTTCAAAAATGTATAGGTTTGCTAGGTTTCCCTAGGTGCCGGCAAAGCTAGGGTGCAACAACTACAGGTAGGCACTTTGCCAAAAAAGGGTCAATTTGTAACTGCAAAATTTAGGTGTGACCACGTTGCATTTTGCGCCGTTTCCTGTCGCAGGCACAAGGCCGACCCACACAAGTGAGGTACCGTTTTTATCGGGACACTTGGGGTAATTCAGATTTGTAAATCAACTGTTATTACCAATTGAGCTTTCTTGCATTTCTCCCTTTGAATGAAAGACATTGTGTAAATAAAAAAAACTTTATGAAAAATGACCAATAATTCTCATGCTAGTATGAGTATTCCCAACTTTGAAAATGTGCAATTATATACTGTTTCTGAACTCTACACTTTGTACCCAATTCATAAATACATAGGTGTCTTTCATACAGATTATTCCATGTATACATTTTCCAAGACAAAGTGCACTATACCCAGTAAATGAAAAAATACCATTGCAAGTTGCTGCTCAGTTTTTGGATCTGGGTTCGTCGGGTTCTTGGTGAAACTACAAGTCCTATATATCCCCACAACCAGGAAGGTCTAACGGATGTAACGGTATATTGCTTTCCAAGAGCTGTCAAAATTAGAAAAAGTTATAGGTGAAAACGTTGAGACAAAAGGCTGTTTTTTTCAACAAATTTTCAAATATTCCAATATCTAACTGTTAGTTTCTATAGCGAAACCTTCATGGATTTAGACAAATGACCCCTTTCTGAATTTAGAATTTTGTCTACTTTTCGAAACTGTAAAGCTTTCCAGGATCCATTATTGCTTTCAAACTTATTTCTACCATTAACTGGAAGGAGGTGGAAAGCTCTAAAAATAGCAAAAATAGGCTATGTCCCAGAAAAATGCCAAAACTGAGTGAAAAATGTCGGTTCTCTGACAAAAGACTGTCATTCCCTAAAAGCTGAGAAAATTGAGATTTCAGCCCCACAAACCCTTTTTTGATACCATTTTCAGGAAAAAACCCAGAGGCTTTCATTTGCAGCCCGATTTTCTGAAAAAAACAAAAAAATCACTATATTTTGGTTAATTTCTGGGACCCCTCCAAGGGAATCCACAAACCCTGGGCGCCTTTAGAATCCACATGATTTTGGAAGAAAAGGACGCAAATTTGGCGTGGATACCTTATGTGGTCAAAAAGTTACAAGGGCCTAAGCGCGCACTACCGAAAAACGCCAAAAAAAGCCTTAGCACAGGAGGGGGAAAAGGCCTAGCAGCGAAGGGGTTAAGAAGGGACAGACACCCGCATACAAAAAAGTAAGGACATTGCTTTTCATTAAATGAACTTCTAAAAGTGTCAAATCTGGTCATAAACACAGTAGTCAACCGAAAAATAGTTACTGAAGGTAAGTAACTTTTTTTTTAAGAACCACCAAATTATGTTGTTTCATACTAATTTAAAACTTGCAAAATAGCCTAGTGGTTTGTTTTTGACACAAAACATTGTTTTTCTAGGCTTACCTTAGGCATATCTTTCGGCCATTCCATAACTACATATTTATTTATGTATTTATTTGTTTATTTAGGTATTTATTTACTACTTTTATCACCATTCTGCAGGATAGAAAACTTTATATATGGTTCTGATTTGGATGTCTCCCAGTGAATTCCTTTTTTTTTATTTGTAAGATTTTATTGAGAAGAAAGGAAAAAATAAATAAATACATACATGACTCATATTCATGTGCAAGAGGCAGTGATCAATTTGTAACGGTCCAGCGGATAACATTTGCTACATATAGTCACAGCGAATCATAACATTGTGTGATTTACTCATGTTCTGTTCACAGTAGTCCAAGTCGGGGATACAACATTATAGAATACATTATAAGAACTACCCATTTGTCACATATGTCCCAGGGGGGAGGCATCCACACAGGGCCAGGGAAATCTGCTACATAAACTACGCAGATGCATCCTTGTCATCAGCGTCTGGGTGTGCCAGCAGGTATGCCTGGAGCGGGGCCCATATATTCCGTGGACTTGATGCTGTCGGGAGTAGTTCAGCATGTAAGCATATCTGAACCTGCCATAAAGTCATGTCTCCTAGCCAGTCCTTGAACTTAGGTGCCCTCCTCTAGCCCCAACGACAGGCCAATCGTCATTTAGCCAGTGTGAGAACAAAGGACACAAACTTTAGGTGCTTTGCCGAAATCTGTTCAGTATAGCTAAGCAGAGCCACTAGTGGGGATCTCGGAATCCGCATAGAGACCATTTGATCTAATGCATTAAAGGCCAGAGTCCAGTATTCGTACACCCCTGGACACGACCAAGCTAGGTGTAGAAAGTCAGCAGATCCCGCTCTGCATCTTTCGCATCTGTTCGTGTTCCGCAACCAAAATTTGTACAGCTTAAGTGGGGCGTAGTAACTACGCTGAAGACATTTATAGTGAATGATGCGCAGGCGACTATTTGAGGAGATGTGTTCAGTTTGCTTGCAGCAAAATTCCCATTGGTGATCAGTAAGTGGTTGTTCCAAGTCTGCTGACCATTTGTCGCATATGGAATATGTAGCATCAACGTACATAGCGCAATAAAGTGCGGACGGTGTGAGGCTGTAGGTGCACGTAATAGATGGTGTAGTGGTGCAAGCATGTCGGGCTCAGCTGGATAGTCGGCTGTGCACTCCCTCAACCCGTGCCTTAAGCATGTGTATAGGAATGTTTCCATAGTGGTGGGCTGGGGGCCTGAAAAGAGTTGATGTAGGGGGCGGAACCCACCATTTCAGTAGAGGTCGTCCCAACAACGAATGAACTAGGTCCGTACGACCATCTTTCTGAATACTCCCTCCTGCAGCAAGGGCATATGTGGCTGATAGACCAATGGAAGCAGTGGCGAATAAATGCTGGGTACTTGTGCTTTATTAGCTATATGGTGCCATGCTTTAGGTGTTCACTCCACGAAAGTGAGGCGTGGTTAACGAGGTCTAAGTGTTGAGAGTATTACACCTTCTAGCGGGATCGGATGGGCGAGCCAGTGTTCAGTTGCCACGTGTGGTGTTTAGCAGGGAGGGATTGAACCAGAAGTGAGCAAAATGTGCCTGAGCGCGTCTTCCAGTGAATTCCTTCATAGCTGCTTGGCGGCAGACCTCGTCTAGTACACAGCAATGATTGAAACAATTGGCCACATCTTTTTTCCTTGTCCTCTTTACAATTATCCAAGATGTCAGTGGCTATCCCCAGTTTGTAGGTTACTAGAAACCATTGTCACCTAGAAGCGTTACGTATCCTCAATTCGAATTCTAGGCCTTTTGTAGCATGTGGTGTTGCAAAGTTTTCGGGTAAAATGTGGATTATTCGACGGTTTGCACGTAACATGCAATAGTCTACTTTCTGTAATTACCATGTAAGAGTTATGCTATGCTTTGTAATACCCATGTATTGATAAAATCTCTATATCGATCTAATTTTGATAATCTCTAGATCTCTTTTTTTAAATGTGGCACATGTTTTAAAATACTGTTAGATTTTATCATTTTAGAATATGTTTGATTACATCAGCAGAGATTTAATATCCTTTTAATATATGTGTACTGTTTAATGATGTCTTATCTTATGTGTAATGTTGGATCAATGTATTACAAGCACTCGCACTTTAATGGTCATAATGACTGAATAACGTTGATGATGATGATGGTATATATTTATTCATTGCAGGAAAATGGCACCTTGGTATGAACTGTGAATCCCGGAAGGACCATTGCCATCATCCTTTGAGCCATGGTTTTGATTATTTTTATGGCATGCCTTTTAGCCTTTTAAATGAATGCCAAGAAGGAAAGCCTTTTGACCACGGACTAGTCTTTCGAGCTAAATATGCTTACCATACACAGTTAATTTTCCTTGCTGTCCTCACACTTGCAATTGGAAAGCTTATTGGTCTGATCCGGGTTCCCTGGATAGTGATCACCTGCCTTGCCTTTTGTGGACTCCTCTTCTTCATCTTCTGGTACTCCTCTTATGGATTCATCCGATACTGGAACTGCCTTCTGATGAAGAACCATGAAATCATTGAACAGCCAATAAATGTGGAGAGAATAGCTTTACTTATGGTGAAGGAAGCAATTTCCTTCATTGAAAGGTAAGGAATGTTCTTTGTAACACTGTATCTTTAGCAGGTCAGTACATTGAAAGGTGTAGGTCAAGGGTTTACAGATAAGCAATCAGGAGTGGAAATTTACATTGTGGTGTTCACGGTTAAGACTTGTGGAATTTGTTTCAACGTGAGATTAGTCACAAATATTAAGCTACGTTACATTTTATCGATAGCTCCTATCCAAATCCCGAGAAGGGGCTGGCTTAATTTTCCTGGTGGAGCTAAATGTACCATGGCATTATTTAGTACCATGCAACATATTACACAAAAATTTCAAATTTATGCAATTTCATTTTGCAGAAGTTAGTACTTGTATTGATAAATCAAAGAACTGGGGAGCATATTAGCAAGAACCTCGTTAAAATTTTCGCAGTTTTAGAGGCAGGAAACTGTCGCTAAAATGGCGATAATGGGCTTGCTAATATGCGTTATAGAATTCCAATAGAAGCCCAGGTTAGATGTCCTGCACATCTAACCTGGGCTTCTATTGGAATTCCACAACGCATATTAGCAAGCCCATTATCGCTGTTTTAGCAGCAGTTTCCTGCCGCTAAAACTGCAATAATTTTAACAAGGTTCTTGCTAATATGGCCCATGGTTCTCAAATGTTCCGGGTAACAAGTATACTCCTATTGTTTAAACCTATTTTTGGATTTGAGTTCTGACTTTTACGGGTTTTTTAAAGTGTTGGTGTTAAACGGCACCTGAGCTAATTCTTGCTAACTTGTGCGCACGGAGGAATATATATACACCTGAGTCAGGGCCACAGCAGCAACTGATGGATCCTGAATTCATCTGTGTGTGGTATTTAGTCTATGTGTGTAACAAACATATTCTTCTTCTTGAACATAAAGCACTGGTTTGCACAATCCTTTATTATCCAAATGTATAGGTTGAGTGCTGAGCACTTCTTCCAGAGAAGCCTGTGAGTGCTCGCCATGGCTACCATTAAAGGTGAAGTGCTGAATGAGTTGTAATTGACCACATTTTCAGAACCATAGTAGGGCGGGCCCTGGACTTCAGAGGCAACAAGATTAACCCCCACAGTTGAGGCGCAGTAGTCTCTGCTTTCACCCAGGCCGCACACCGGGTTTGACATCAATACTTAGATAAAAATGCCTCCTTGATATTTTCAGGTCCTGAAAATCTATATATGTAGGAGCGACAGGAGATAACCCATAGACCACGTTGGGATGGGTGTGTAGCATAAACAAAAACAATTCCCAACAGGTGTAATTTAAAAGGCAATTTTAACAATGTATGCAGTTTGCATTACATAAAAGAGCAACAAGGAGTCTCTATAATTTTTGAAAAAGCGTTATTATTCGCTAGTTGAAAAGGGGGTTATTTCACATGGTAATACAGTTAAACAGCACTGTACAGAGCAAATCATGTGACAACCCGGTGGCACTTGGTGAGTGGTGATATATACAATTAGTGAAGGTGAAAGTGCAAGTGCTATGGTGAACAGCGTGATCGACGCATAATGACAAATTATACACAGTAATGTCTCCAAAAGTTCAAGTTGTAGTCACTTAGAGGATGATTAGATGAATTGTAACAGGAGCACAAAGCATAATATGCGTCATGTAGTTATGCTGTAAAGTCGACGGCGTTTCGATCCCCGGGAGTCGGGATCGTCATCAGGACAGGGTCGTCGATGAGGACAGTGCAAGTCACCCAAGCGCCGGCACGTGGGTGGCTGGAGTCCGAGCGGTCGCTCTGGAAGCGGCGGCTGATTGAAGGCAGAGATGAATCTGATCAGCAAGGATGGCAGCGCCTGTATGATTCAGGGCGGCAGAGGCGATTAGGGCTCTCAGGATCTTAACATAGCTCCCGCATTAACTGCGAGCTACTCTACATTGTGCTGTGTACAGCGGACACAATCATGTCACCTCAGGCAGTGGGGAAGACCTGGGACAAGTTGCTGTTTCGCACCCCCCTGTAAGCATAAGCGGAGTGGGCTGGCATATGACAGTCCAGCGTAGGGGTGTGGATGATCACCCCGGGCACTGGGCATGCTAGGATTTGGCCTTGCCAAGGAAGTAACTAATGTGTGTGTCTCTGTTTTAGTATCGGCGCCACCCGTCCCGCAATGCACAATGTTGCAATGTAGCATGCCCCAGGAGTGCAAGCTCGGCCGAAGGGATAAATGAAGGAGCGCAAGCCCGCTCGGGGTCTGGTATCTTACATGCAAACTGTTGCGTGTGTTGCTATTACCGCAGCATAAGACAAAGGTCCACCCTCAACCGCATCGCAAGTTCAGTCAGCCATGAACTCTACATCTGTGTCCGCCCTATCATTACCATAGGCCTAACACACGTGGCCACCCACCTTCAATGCACAACATCACAGTGTCGTTGTCAGGCTTGTGGACATGCACAGACAGGCATGACAATGGTGTGCTATAGGAGTGCAAGTGATGCAACCGCGCTACGCACACTAGTAAATAGGCTCGGTGGAGGGAAGAGCAGCCGTGAGGCAATGTAATACACATTGATGCCGCTCATTTGCTACAAGCAGTACATGTCAAACAGGAATCACTAAGTCACACACATCACACACCAATAAACTAGTGAGCCTGCCAACACATCATGCATAACCAACTATTGACTCATGTCTCTCTGCTCTGTCACAGGTGATCAAGGATATGCACCATGCCCTTGGATGATGACACCCCTCCGAGCCCCGAAGACACAGGCCTGGAAGCAGTACAATTTGGCCCACAAACGCAACCGGGCATCATTGAACGCACATTTGGCGGGTTGAAGTCATGTTTCAGGTGCCTGGACATCACAGGTGGAATGCTCCTGTACAGCCCAGACATCGTGTGCAAGATGATTATTGCATGTTGTGTGTTGCACAACATATGTGTATGCACCAATGCCCCATGGCTACAAGTGCCAGATGCACGGACGATAATGAGGAAGATGAGGCAGGTGGACCACACCTCACTGCAGCTGCTGCAGGAATAGCCTGTAGGAACGCCATAATTGACAATTTCTTCACATGAGCACGTCACATTGGGACAGTCCTTAGCAATCATTGGACAGTACAAAATGACCAGAGGCACAGCATGTACAAATACATTCATTACAACACAACACACATTCCCTGAGTGCATGTCACTCCTCTGTACAAGCACATCACTCTGACAAATGTAAGTACAACATGTTGTGCTAACAATTTTAGAAATTGAAAATAGATGGTGGTTGTATCACCGCTGTACAGAAAGGCTGTCTAGGGTGACACATATTCAAAATGCCATTTCTGTGTGTCAAAGATAGTACGGAATTGCACTCATCAGCGTTTCACATGTGTCCCAAATCATCACATACAGGCTGTCATTTGTGATCTAAAATTGACAACAGGTCTTCTTTTGGGGTCAAATATGTAACACCATGATGCAGGGATGCACCCTGTGACTCAAGTCCCACAACATGAGCAACAAGGACGTAAGGGGGAATCACTGCCCCTACATTCGTCCATGCTTTCATACTTGATTAATCATAGACATGACATCTGTGTGTATTAGAATGTATTATTCACGTTAAGTGGAGTGTTGAAGCTGTCTTAGTACTGGGCTATGCAGACAACACTTTACAATGTTGCCCCATGGAGGTCCAGCCAGAGTCTTTTAGGGATTGACAAGTTATTTGTAAGGGGAAGAGTCCAGTCCGCAGGCTGATTACTGTGTCATTGTTAGGCAAACAAATATCTCAGTCCATGTCGAGGGCCAAGGTTAGTGTCGCACAGTGTATCAGGGACAGTGGGAGGTGTTATTCCAGGGCATGATGCTGAGGGCAGTACCAAGCAGAAACAAGCCATATGGCGGAGATGAGTGCTAAACGTCCTTCTTACCACTAAGGCATATTCATCCTCATCTTCGCCCTCTGACTGTTCATGTGCCTCACATTTGGGTGGTGGTGTTTGGTCTGCAGTACTGTGTGACACATCAGTGGATGTAGAAATAGCAGCCGCATTCATCTGCACAATGCCTTGTGGCATCACTCCCATGATAAGGATCTGCAGGGCATGATAGAACCCATCTACAGCTTTCTCGTGTTCAGCTGTGGTAGCCATTCTTTGTGCCTGCATCAGCTCCATGTTCTCCATGACCCTCCTTATGTTTCCCAAATCCCGGATGACATCGCTGTAGCCACTCCGACGGGTGTCCGTTAGGGAGTGTAGGTGGTCCCTGATGGGACTTAGATACCCACGTATGGCATCTAGTTTGGCTGCCATGAGGTCGAACCCCACCCACACCTGTTCAGCCAGCTCCTTCTGGAGGTCTAACACACAGCATTGGAGCACATTGCTGCTTTCATGTTGGCATCAAGTTTCTTCTTGCTTTTGCCCTTCACATCATTCCAGCGCCTCTTGACCTCTTCCATTGTCCTCCTCAACACTGCAACTGCATTCACATAGTCCAAGAGGGTCTGCCATATTCGCGTCTTTGTTGCCAATGACACATTGGAGGTGACGAACAGTTGGTAGTGTTCTATCACCTCCGTAAAGATGATCCTGTTTTCCTGCAGACTGAACCACGTCTTCCTCTTCCTCTTCTCCTTGGCCTTCCCCGACCCAGAGGTTCCTTGCTGATCGTCTGTCGGGCAAGCGGGGTTCGCGTTATCCTCTGCACTCGGTCCGGGTGCTTCCACGGTGCTACACAGTTAAATGTTTTTTTCTTTGCTTTCATACTGCATTTTCTCACATGACGCGTGGGAATTGCAGGCCTGTTGTTGCTGGTTATCACAGATTTTTGTATCGCCATTTGGGACATGGCCGCTTTTTTCGTGTTTGTGTTTCGACTTTTTTAGGCGTTGCGTTAATTTTAACGTGTTCATTTGAGGCTTTATTGTGAGACTATCGCTTGGTACCGCCGTTTTGAGAATACAACATTAACACTACGGGCCCGATTCACAGAACTAACTTAAGACACAATCCTAAACTTACTACTTTTGGGATTCACAGAAGGCATTTAGTAGTAAAGTTAGGATTTTGTCTTAAGCATTTTGTCTTAAGTTAGTTCTGTGAATCGGCCCCAGCGATATTTTCCCGCGATACACTGCGATGTGAAAAGTTGCGTTAAGCTAATTTTGCGATAAATATCACACATTCTTGAGAATATCCCCCAGTGTTCTTTTACAACTATATTTGTTCTAAACATAAACACTGTGGGGCATATTATCTAGGGAGTGGCAGTTAAAGGCGTTAGCCTCCTTGGCTTAATGCCTCTTATCACCACTTCGGAAGCACCAGGCTGCACCATATTGCCAAAGATATGGTGCAGCTTGACGACTTAACACTAATGCAGGCACCCTTGCACCAGAGTGCAAGGGTGTCTGCGAGCACGGAGGTTTGTTTATGTACAGGAAGGGGTTCCTTCCTGTACATAAACAAACCTAAAATGCCATTTTGTCATTTACAAGTGTGCTGCATCGTGCAGCAGACATGTGAGTTACAAAATGGCATTTTAAAAAAAGGTTTGTTTATGTACAGGAAGGGACACCTTCCTGTACATAAACAAACCTCAGCATTTTGCTTTTTCCATGTGTGCTGCACAAGGCAGCACACATGGAAAAAGCAAAACCGAGGAGAAATGAAGGATTTCTCCGTGTTTTGCCACCTTTAGGATCAGGATTTTCCTGGTCTTAAGTACGGTGCTGCCATCTTTTATCGCCTCTCTTGATAATAGGTGGCAGCATCTAAGTGAATGGGTGTTGCGGTGGAACACCCACTGCATCCCTCTTTCACGCTAATTTTAGCTTGAAAGGGGCCCTATTATCAAGGCAGCAGTAAGCCACTTAACGTGGCTTTTAGCCATGTTATGTGGTTTAATGCTGCCTTGGTAATAGTTTGCTGACCCTATCACCACCACAACGCCACAAAAAGTGCTGTTGTGGTGGCAATAGGGGCTTCGTAATATGCCCCTGTGTTTTCCTACCGAAAATGGACTATTGACATTCTACATGGTAAGCTCAATTGCTACGATTAAAAGCTGCTTATTATCAGAACGGACTTCATCACACTTTGAACTGAACTATTATATCATTTATAAGTATTGTACTGTCTTGGGTGGTGTAACATCATGAGTAATATGGGTAAACATAAGGGTGCTGCTGCCACTTTGAATGCTTTTAATATTAGAGCTGAATCCCTACTAACACACAGGATTCAAATAGCGGAAAGATGGATATCGCTTGATCCAGTTAATTTGCCTACACTTAGACAGCTCTCCTCACCCAATTCGATTGATACTTTGCAGGTAGCCCCGTTGAGATCAATAATAACGGACCCAAATGATTCATCAAAACTCGACGCATCAACTACCTCCCTGCTTGTGGTACCAGACTCTTCAAATAGTTCAACCAGTCCAGGCATGATGTCTAGACTACCAGCACCAAAAAAGAAAGCTGGGAGCAGTGGGGTGATGGGGGTAACAGGTAAAAAAGTGATCAAACTCGGGGTTAAGAAACCGAAAGCAAAGAAAACTAGTTGGGATGGTCAAGCGGCAAAACAAAACAACCATACAGATGACCAAATGGTAATCATGAAATCAGTTAGTACACAGACTTAGTTAGATTTTGTTTTGAATCCCCCCCAAATGGAAATAATCACTGGGAGCATAGAGCGCACTACAACGCAGCCCACAGGATCTGTAGATAGGGTTATGCCAAAACAGATCAAAGAATTCATGAATGAGAAATGTAGTTCTCTGGACAAGAATATAGAACAGCTGAACATTATATTTATTTATTTATTTTATTTGCAGTTTTGTACCGCGCTGGCTTCACTCCCGGAGGAGTATCTCCGCGCCTTTGGCTTCTACAAATGTATTTAAGAGGAGGAGTCTTCAGGATGGTCTAATGTTACTGTCCAAACAAAAAGGTCTTCAGCTTTTTCCTAAAAGTAAGGTGGTCTATACATTGCCTGAGGGATATAGGAAGACCGTTCCAGAGCGAGGGTCCAGCTATTGATAGTGTTTTTGCTCCATGTCTGGCCTTTCTAGCTCTGGGTATGCAAAGAAGGCTTTGTTCCCTTGATCTGAGTGTTCGAGTGGGAATATAAGGTGTAAATTTGGTGTTCAAGTAGGCGGGACCCATACCATTCAGGCTTTTATGTATGAGGCAGCATACCTTAAACTTAGCCCTCTGTCTAACAGGTAGCCAATGCAGTTTGGTCAGCAACGGTTTAGAAGGAGTACGGGGAGGAACGTTCAGAACCAACCGTGCAGCCGTGTTCTGAGCTACCTGAAGTCTGTTCATTACTCCCTCATTAGCAGACAGGAGCAAGCCATTGCAATAGTCCAGGCGACTCAAAACGAGCGCCTGGACCAGCGTCTTCCTTGTTGTGTCAGGTAGAAATGGGAAGATTTTCCGCAGCATACCAATTATATGAAAGCAAGCTCCCACCACCTGGTTGCCATGTTGTTTGAGAGTAAGCTCCTGATCTAATCGGACCCCCAAGTTCTTAATAGTTTGTTTGGGTATGGGCACTGGGCCGAGATCTTGTGGCCACCAATCTGGGGTCCAGAGCATTTTTGCCTCACCAAACAACAAATTTGCAATGAGATCATTATCAGTGGCGTTATAAAGATTCGAGAGTGTGATTTTGCTATAAATTGCATCAATTTTTTTATTAAAAAACTGAGAGATATCGTCACAAAGTTTTTGTGACGCCACTTCTGTGCTTTCACAGGCTGTGGGTTTAAAAAAAGTCTCTAATATCTGGTAGAGAGTTTTGGGATTGTTCCCAGCTGCTAGTAATTGTGCTGCAATGTGGTTTTTCCTTGCCGCTCGGATCGCTTTATGGTATATTTTCTGAGAGCTTTTGTATAAATTCTTATCTTGATTTTGGCGTGAGGCCCTCCATTTCTTCTCCAGTTTTCTAGTTGTTTGTTTGAGCACTCTAAGATTCTCTGAAAACCAGATCTCCTGTTTGTGTGCAGGTCTGGGCTTAAAGGTTTTCATCGGAACAATGCTGTCTATAGTTTTGAGGAGTGTTTCCTCGTATTTTTGTAAGGCATTGTCAATGTCCTCTTCGATATTTAGATTAGGTGCTACAAATTTTTTGTTGAAATCTTGTTGGGTCAGCTTATGCCAAGGTCTTCTTTTATTGGCTAGGGTGAGTTTTCCGCTGTCACATGAGATAAGAGTGGGGGTGTAGAATTCTATTATAAAATGGTCAGTCCATTCCACTTGACAAGGGGATCTACATTCGACCTGCAGGGAATTAGTTATGACAAGGTCTAGCGCATGTCCTGCCTTGTGGGTGGGTTCATTATTGATTGGCCTTAAACCAAGTGTGGCGAGGTCTGACAGTAACGTCTGTGCTTCACTGTTGAAGTCCAGCTCGCTGTGGATGTTAAAGTCGCCTAGCAAAAGGAAGTCAGAGTTTTCATATATGTGGGGTGCTAGTATTTCCATCAGATTGAGAGATGCCTCTGCGCATGGCCCCGGGGGGCGGTATACTAGTGCTCCCTTTCTATTATTCTTACTCGAAGTGTGGATTTTAAAAATTAGTACTTCTAGGAAGGGGGTGCAAATTTCATCCAACACTGTTATGTTGATTTCTTGTTTATAGACAATCGCTAGCCCACCGCCAACTTTAATGGGACGATCCATCCTGACAATTTTGTACCCTATGGGAATTCCCAATGTTATGGCAGGGACAGAGTGAGGTTTGAGCCATGTTTCGGTCAGGAAACATAGGTCTGGTAGGTGCGAATTAATAAGGTCCCATACTTCTGTAAAATGCTTAGGTAGGGATCTGATGTTACATAGCAGATTTTTGGTTTTAGGAGAAGTGTTATTTTTAGCCGTATTCATCACACGCTTGGGGTTATGGTCCGTAGATTGACTGCCAGGGGGACACTGCTTGGCGGTGGCTGGGGAAGTGTTACAAGCCGCCGCTCCTGCCTTGAATTGAGTTTTACATAGTCGGCAAGAGAAAGGGCCTTCTACATTATGTTCCACCCTGGTTGGGCAGATCGTTGATGACAGTTTTAATATCTCTAGCATTACCTGTGAGGTGTAGGTTAGCTGTATACCTGCATGTCCCTCCATAGCCTCCGGCCCCTGGCCCCGTCCTGTCGCGGACGGGCGCAGACGGGCAGGTCTTTGGCTTGTCTTCGGCGCGGCTACGGCGCCCCACTGCGCGCAACCACTGCGCGCTTGTGGCCGACGAGGGCTATATAGCCTTATGGAGAGGAGAGCTGCAGCGCTAACCGCTCGCCTTCCTGGGAGTGTCTTGCTCTTGCCTGCCCCGCCCTCCGCTCAACGGTATAGGTTACCGAGTCGGACCGGGGCGGGCAGGCTAGAGTATCGAGTCAAGACAACAACAAAATGCCGTGGGAGCCCCTCTGAGCCCTGTCAGGCGCTGGTGATTTAATAAAGAGTGGTTTTAAAATTCGTACATCAATTTAAAACAATCAGTGCAAATAGGTGCAAGCTTTTAAAAATTATCACATCAATTTTAAAACAGAGTGCGGGGTCAGTGCTGGGACATATTAAAATTCTTAATCAATTTTAACAGTAGGTTAGAGCGCCTTGAGACAGCGCTTCAGCTTAAATACCAAGGTAGGCGCCAAGCGGGGTCGGGAGATGCTGCCACCGTCGTCCCTTACCGCCAGGATCCACTGCCTCCTCGCTGCCTATATAGCCTTATGGAGAGGAGAGCTGCAGCGCTAACCGCTCGCCTTCCTGGGAGTGTCTTGCTCTTGCCTGCCCCGCCCTCCGCTCAACGGTATAGGTTACCGAGTCGGACCGGGGCGGGCAGGCTAGAGTATCGAGTCAAGACAACAACAAAATGCCGTGGGAGCCGTGGGAGCCCCTCTGAGCCCTGTCAGGCGCTATTAAGCCAAATCAAGAATATTAGTGGCATTGTTCATTTCTGTGTCCATGAAAGAGGGCACCAAGACACACGATACCAAACAACAACTTAGCTACCATTGCAAGTAGGAGACCGGGTTCCATTGAGTAGGGATGTTATGTTATGTTATGTTAAGGGTTAGGTAAGCGCAAACAGCTGCCCCAGCAAAGAGGCGTCCCGGCGCTGCTAGATCTAAAAGGACAGATACTCGAGGCTAGCCATACATGGACTGAAGAGCTTATGGTGAAGAGAATAGAAAGGTTTTAATGGCTTTCCGAAAAGCCAACAGGTTCTTAACTCCACGGATGTTGGCCAGCAAGGAGTTCCAAAGTTTAGCCGCCAACACCCGGAAAGAGCGACCACCCATACGGCAAAGTTTGGTACGTGGTACACTCACCAGGTGTTGTCCCAATGAACGCAGGCTACGCCGGGGAACATACAAGGTCAACAAAGGGCACAACAAAGCTGGACTCCCGGTTTTAAGGATTTTAAACGCCATGACAAGGGCTTTAAACTGGATCCGAGATGCAATCGGGAGCCAATGAAGCCTGCCAATCGTTGCTCTGACAGGGCATCTGCGAGGAAGCCCAATCAGAGTTCTCGCTGCCAAGTTTTGGACTCGTTGGAGTCGCAGAACCTCAGCTTTGTTGGCACCCAGGAGTAGCACGCTAGCATAGTCCAATCGAGAGATAATCATGGCTTGAACAATGAGCTGACGTATTGTTGGCTCAAAATACTTCAGGATGGGTTTTAGGCCTCTCAACAGGCCCACACAAGTAGCTGCCACTCTCTTTGTCTGGGTCTGAAAGCTAAGTGAGGAGTCTATCCACACTCCCAAGTTCTTAACTAGAGGCTTTGGCGTTGGCATCGCGCCCAGGGAAGCCGGCCACCAATGCTCCTTCCAGAGGGCAGTGTTTTTCCCTACAAGCAAAACCTCCGTTTTGCTAGCATTGAGCTGCAGACAATTGTCTGCCATCCATTGGGCGACAGCAGCCATCCCATCTCTAAACCTAGTAGCTGATGTGGATGGCCCTTCAGCTAGAGTGATAACCAGCTGGGTATCATCCGCATATGACACCAGCACCAGGTCCCACTCCTTTGCCACTACTGCCAGAGGTTGCACGTACAGATTGAACAAATTTGGACTGAGTGCAGAGCCTTGCAGAACCCCCTGACTGATGGAGTGAGACTGCGAGATGTATGGTGGTGCTGAAACCCGAAAAGATCTCTCCTCTAGGAATGATCGGAACAACTCTAAGGCAGAGCCCGTAATCCCTACCGCCTCCAGTCGATACAATAGAATGTCATGTGATACCGTATCAAAGGCAGCGCTGAGATCTAACAGAATCAGCGCTGGACTCTGACCGGCATCAAGGATCCTCCTTAAGTGTTCAGTAGTGGCAAGAAGGGCGGACTCAGTGCTATGGCCGGGTCTGAATCCGTTTTGAGACGGATCCAGAATGTCATTATGGCTCATATATTGAGTTAGAACATTATTCACGTGAGCCTCAGCCATCTTGGCCACCCACGGAAGGAGGGAGATTGGCCTAAAGTTTTCTAGTTTTGATGGATCCAATGAGGGCTTCTTGATGATGGGGGATACCCACGCCTGTTTCCAGGTCCTAGGGACTTTAGCTGTGGAAAAGGACAAATTAAGTATGGCGCCTAGCGGCTGTTGGAAAAGCTCCAGGGACTCCATAAATTGAGCCGGCCTCATAGGGTCCGATGGAGATCCCGATTTCAATTTCTGGCATAGATTCACTAGTTCTTCATCCGAGATCTCTGGAATGATTGCTAAGGTGGTGCCACCAACCCTGGTCTCTGCAGAAAGATGTGGACCCGGAGAATGCTGCGGGAAGGTCTTATACATTTTTTGCACTTTTTCTAAAAAGAAAATGGCTAGGTCTTCACACTGCTGTGCAGAGGTTAAATTAGATACTCTGGATCTGGGGTTGTTTAGCTCTTGCACAATTTTAAAAATACATTTAGTGGGATTAAGACTGGTTTTTATTTCCTCTGCATAAAATAAGACACGTGCAGAACAGATCGCTTTGTGATACAGCTTTATACTAGCCAAATAAATTGCTTTACCCCCCTCTTTATAATCCCTTCTCCATGTCCGCTCGGCTCTCTTGCATTGCTTCCTCAGTGCTCGCAGAGCCTCACCGTACCATGGATGAGAGATGGACCTACGCCCCTTTGTCCATTTAACTGGAATAAGGGCGTCCAGACCGCCTGTAATCCAATCACAAAAGGCAGTGTACGCCACCTCCGGGTCAGTTATATCCTCCAGGGAGAGCATCCGTAGAAGGGCATGAAAATCCTTCATTTTGAGTTTATGCCAAGGCCTTTTCAAGACCCTATTCACCTCCTCCACCGAAAAAGGCTCGGGGATCACCATGCTGATTCTAACCAAGAAGTGGTCAGTCCAGCCCATAGGCTTAGGCATATCCACTTCCACTTGCGGAATATTTGAGAACACTGGGTCCAAAATATGCCCGGCCAAGTGCGTGGCGCCATCAATCAGCAGATCTAGCTGTAGAGCGGCCAGGTCCGCCAACAGTTTACAGATAGTTGGATCCTTGATCTGATCAAAATGGAGATTCAAGTCCCCCAAAATTGTAAAATTGGCAGATGCCACCACTAGCGAGTTAGCTGCTGCTAGCAGAGCCTCAATAAACTTCGAGGCAGGCCCCGGTGGGTGGGAGATAAATAGTCCTGAAAGAGTGAAATGAGCACTGATAGCAATCTTAAAACGGGCACATACACCACCACAGATCTCTTCCTTAATAAAGGAGCATGGGTATTGAGCTTTATAAATTACTGCAATACCACCGCCTCTTGAGTCCCTGTTTAGCGTTTCAATCAAATATCCTGCGGGGAGAGTCAGGTTCACTATTCCTGTCATGTCATCATGACATCATGATGCAGCGAGTTACATGAATAATATGGGTTGGGATGTTATTATGACAAATCTCCCCTCAACAGCTAACATAAGGGTGGATAGGGTTCCGGGTGGACCAGTGGACTCACATGACAAACAAGGGAGCATGGTGAAGAATCATTTTGCACAAACAGTCCCCAATGACATGGGAGCTTGCACCGGTTTGGGAGCAATATACAGCCCTAGAGGAACAGATTTAATACCAAACACTGACGTCCTAAAACTACCGCCCGCTTCATGTCCATATGTGTTAATCCTAGCCGGGGAGCCTTCTCTAAGAAGAGAACAAAAAGAGTCTTGGACTCATTTGCGGAACAAAACAGTTGATTGGTTAACCAAATTCAAAAGATTCAACTCACTAAATACTGATGATATTCCTATGGTTCGCAGGGTAGGGTGGGTTGGCGAATCCACAAAGAATATAAAAGGCGATTGTGTGGTGATAGATTTTAGACGGCGCGCGATGGTTCAGAATTTACTTAACATCAGAGAGGAGACTTCACTCAGAAATACTTGCGTTTGTGCTCTCCCTCTAGGCTAGTTTTACAGACCAGCCCCTCGGAACAATGTTAATGGTGCGGATACTTTTTTTCCACTTTCAAATAGATTTGAGGGACTGTTATCATCATTAGACACCTTAGATTGACAACAAAAACCCTTAGACCAAAAAACAAACAATGGCTCCAGTACTTCCCAACCAAAGGATTATATGGCCCAGACACACTCTTTATATGAGTAGAACGCAGAGATGCCTCAGTGTGCTCTGAAGATAAATGGATCCATGAATCTACTAACCGGGGGCGAGGCAGGGGTTACACCTACACTTAGCTTGCAAGCCTCTTTTATAGGGTCACCTCTAGCTCAGCCAACGGAAACCAATATGCTAACTACATCTAATGACAATATGGAAAATGAAGTACACTCGACTACAGAACCACGCAAGATGTTGGAAATATGCCTTATCTCCTGGAAAGTAGCAGGACTATATAGACATCTAACAGATATGGTAGGTAATGAATATATTGAACAGAGTGACATCTGCCTCCTACAGGAGACCTGGTCACTGGAAATCCCCGATAGAGTGGGGTTTAAGACATTCAGTGTGAATGCTAGCCCCTCAGCAAAATGTAGGCCATCAGGTGGCCTTGTAATATGGATAAGGATCCCCCTTGAAATTCATATTATCCCTTTGTATATCCAGTCACAGGACATGGTTGATGTCAAATTGGTTGCACGGGATGGCAAAGAACTACACTTAATAAATATTTATAATAGACATAGTTCTGCTACCAAAGAATCACTAATAATTGAACAGCTTGATTCTTTTCTGAGTACATTGGGGCCGAAAAATAGGGTAATTGTGGGTGGAGATTTTAACTGTAATTATGAACTAGTGCTGGGCTTTGAGAATCATTTTGAGGAGGAAGATATGGCAAGAAGTATTCCAGCCATAGAAAGCAACCGGAAAGTGCGGTGCACTGTAGCAGTTGCACAAATGATGAAGCTCACTACAGGTTTTGGACTTAGAGCGTGCAACGGTCATCTGCCCTCCGATAGACCAAAATAACACAAATTTTTTAGAGGCACCTCTCAGAGCCACATAGATTATATATTGGTGTCAATAGACACTATGGGGTCGATTCTGATCCGGTAAAATAATCCGGCGTACGAATCGTATCCGGAGCCGTTTCCGTACGACTCGTACAGACGCCGTACGACCGGACGATTCCGATCCCGATTGGCCGACCCGTACGCGATTCGTACGGTACACGTCGATTCGTACGGAAAAGCGCACGATCACCTACACACCGTACGGCGCGTACCCCCCATGATCGCAGGGGTACGCGGCGTACTCCTGTGGTCATGCGGGGTACGTGCCGTACACCCAGCGTACATGGGGTACGTGCCGTACACCCACTGTACATGGGGTACGGTGCGTACCCCATGTACGCTGGGTGTAAGGCACGTACCCCGCATGACCACAGGGGTACGCCGCGTACCCCTGCGATCATGGGGGGTACGTGCCGTACCCGGGGGGGCGTTCCGTACCTGTTTCGGCGCGAACTCTGCGTTTACGACTGTTTTCGGCTCCCGTAGGAAAAGGGTCGTACGGCGCGTACCCGACACGAATCGTACTTGCTGGGTCGTAAAAACGTGCCGCGATGTCGCGTACAGCGGGTTCCGAGTGAGATTCGTATGGAGATTTGAGTCGTACGGAGTCCTGTACGACTCGTACCGAGTTCGGCACCTAGTACGGATCGTACTTCATCGTACGTACGGGACGTCTACGGATACGATTCGTACAGGGAAAAAACTCTCCGTACGACCATTCGGAGCGCATTTTACCGGATCGGAATCGACACCCATATATGTGAAAGACACCTTATTGAGTAATAACCGACGTGCCCTTAAGTGGCCATACTTTCTGGGGAATAGCCAGTCCATGACAAGCATTTACAAAATTTTTGCAGATATTATTACATCTTATATTCACTTATCTGTAGATGAAATTCCAATGCTAGATCTATATAACTCTCTTGTAGATGCTTTAGTTCGGGTTATAAGCAATATACCTAAGGAGAGTAACACAGGAAGAAGTAAATGTGAGGAAGCAGCAAACCCCTGGTACAATAAAGATTGTTGGATAGCAAAAGGTGAACTTATCCAGGCAATTAAAAATAATAACATAATTGTAACCAGGGAAAAAGGTTTAAATAGAAGAGAATGAAAGCGCAAAAAAAACATGGGATGATGATACCTGGGCAGATTTGATTAGTGCTGTAAAGTCCAAGGACCATTCTGGTTTTTGGAGACTAATAGCAAAGGGGAACCGTTCAGGAAGCGGTAAAAAGTACCTTTTTGTAGATCCTAATACCTGGACTGAACACTTCTCCCGTCTTTATACAGACATTGAATCCTGGAGCCTTATATTGTTGTAGAACTACCACTTACCACAAAGGTTCCCAATTTACATTTTAGCTTGAAAGAAAGAATAGTGGCAATCGAAGCACTTAAGCCAGGGAAAGCGCTAGGACCTGATAAAATCCCAGGAGATTTATTAAAACATGATATTAGTGTCTGGGGCCATATATAAACATTCTATGCATTGCAATAGTGGCAGGCACAGCGATACCTGAAACATGGAAAGGGGCGGAAATTACTACGGTTTTTAAAAAAGATAATCAATATGACCCTGCAAACTATCGCCCAATTAGTTTAATAGACATTTTACAAAAAATGGTTGCTACGCACATTTTAAACAGACTAAATGAGTGGATTGAAGATAACAAGGTACTTTCATAATTCCAGGCAGGTTTTAGAATCAAAACCAGTATGACTGACCAAGTATTTAGATTTACATGTTTATGCTGGAAATATATACATCTAAGAGGGGGCTATTTGTACATTGCTTTTGTAGATTTAAAGGCAGCATTCCCTATTGTACCTCGAAATTTAATCTGGGATTCGCTGAGACGACAAGGGGTCCCAGGTGAATTGCTCATACAAATACTTAGGCTCCATGATGGCAATTTTGCTAAAGTAAGATGGGGCCCGAGGGGTGAACTTACCAAGGCAATACTGGTGAGAAGGGGTGTGCACTGGCGTCCACTCTGTTCTCACTTTATGTAAACGAGATCCCTAATTACTTGATTGGTTGCCAGGACGACGCACCTAAGTTGGGGGGGGTGATGTAGTGCCAGCACCCCAAAGGGATTGCAATGTCTAATGAACTCTTTTCACACATATTGTGTTATGAAAGGCCTCAAGATTAATTCCAGTTAAACTAAATACATGTCAATAAATCCACATAGATCATTAAAAAAGAATTTAGTGCTCAATAACCAAAAGTTAGAGTACGTGCAAAGTTTTAGCTATTTGGGCATCACACTAGAAACTAAGTTGTCTTGGAAGACGCAATTGGAAAAAATAAGATAATTTTACTTCAAAATTCTTTCCCAATTTTAAAGAAGCTTGGGGAAAGTATTTCGAAAGCGGTATCCCCTGCTCTGGAAGTATTTAAATATAAAGCACAATCATCTTCCCTTTATGGAGCTGAAATATGGGGACCTTATTGCAAAAAGAATTTTGAATTGGGAAAAACAAATTTTTTAGGAAATTACTAAGTCTCCCAACTAGAACCCCCTTAATTCCGATTGTTATGGATTTAAATATCAAACGCACTGACCATCATGCTTTACTAAGACCTCTTTTATTCTGGGTGAGGATATGGTGAACTCCTGAGCTGCTATACTATAAAGAAAGCTTAGAGGAGATCATGAAAAATGACCAGAGTAGTGACATCCCTTGGCTTAAACATGTTGCATCATGGATGACGAAGTTGGTGTTATCTCATTACTGGGAAGAACCATCAGCTTGTAAGAAATTACTAAAGTCCACTTTTTGGGTTCATATCAACCACAGTGTGCTACATAGCTCTTCTATTGGGTCTTTAACATCAAACTTTCTTCTTTTAAAAGATGTAGCACAGTTCGAACCTTTTTTGGACGAGGTACGTTCTCAACTAGCAAAATCCTTGTACATGAAGTTTAGATATGGGGTGCTCCAAACAAACGTTAACAAATCAAGATGGGGTAATACTTATGATGGCAAAAGTAGTGATTTGTGCCTATTATGCTCAAATGACAACAAAGAAAATGATCTACATGTATTATTTTTCTGTCCCACTTATGAGATACCAAGGAAAAAAAGGATAAATCCAGTTTGTAAAATCTTGAACACTAGATGTTGTAGTGTGGCAGAACGTATACTGAAGACAGACACTTCACAACTGATTGCTTTCAGTGTAAGTAGATATTTATTAAACGTGAGCCTTATAAGAGCTAAAGGTGGGCTGAAGTTATGATAAGTTAGGATTATGTATACCTTTATAATTGTTTCAGCAAACTTTGCACTTGCACTTTACAAGCTACGCGTACCTATGGGATACTAGGATTCTGAAACAACTTAATTAAGATACTGTACAAATTAAAACTTCCACTCAAATATAATTGAATGTACATATGGAAAAAAAGTTCAGTTTAGGAGGGTACTCTGCATCTCATTCCTAATTATGAGCGATGTGTGGTGTAGTGATAGTTGGACTGGTACTTGATGATTGTTGGCAACAGATGCATTGAACTTTAACAATAGGAGGGTTTTTGCACAATTATTATGCACTACACAACTCATTTCAATTGAAAACAATATACACTTACTTATATGTCATTCACACATGGACAGATGTAATTAACAGAGTGTTAATGATATGCAGCCTAGGATGGACCATACTAGTTAATGATGTATAATTATATGAATCTTTTAATTAGGTTATCAGAGGTGAATAAAGGTCCTACTAAATCGTCTGCGTATAAAATAGAATAAAATCTGGCAGAATAAAGACCGATTGTATGCATACGTACTCCATCATACAGTGCAAAGCAAAGTTCCATCATCTCTTTGTGGAGGTGGTATAGGTAACTGGGATGAGGCCCCATTGAAGAGGAAATCTATATCAATTACATTTGGTATAAATATAAACTTTAAGATTGCAGCTAACCAGAAAGAAAATTGCCTTCCAGTGACAGGTTTCAAGGCTCCTGAACATTGTATTGTATTGTAATTGCATTTTTATAGTGCTTACTAACCCTGACGAGGTGTTGAAGCGCTTTTTCGGCGAGTAAAAGCTACTCCAAAACCCATAAATGATTAGTGGTGAATTAGTATGGTGAAAAATTAAAGAAATTTGAGTGGTGATAAGTCAGTTATTTGAATTGAAAAGGATAGTTGAGGGATAGAAGAGGGAAAAAGGTTTGCATTTATATAAATATATTACCTAGAGGCCTCACACATCCTGATACATTTGTACTTGATAATCTGATTTATAAATTATGCCAGCGTTCATGTGATGGCTTGATTCTAAGAGTGTGCAGTTCCTTAGACAAAAGGATAGTCTGAAAGGTCAGTGGATTTTGCTCCAATCGGAGCAAATGCCCTCACACACCCGAAAGGTGTCATGCTTCATCATCTGGGCTTGCTCCTTGTTGGGCTGGCGCAGCAATGCCCGACGGTCACCCACAAAGTAGCTCTTTGCTGGGGATCATTTTGTTTAGCCGTCTGATGAGTGTTGGTGTGTGGGATTTAGAAAATAGTGTGGTTAAAGGGAAATTAAAATTGGTTAAGTGATTCTCGATTTAGATCAATATTACTAGTGAAGCTCACTAACCTAATTAAAACCAGCATTGCTTGTGTGGTATGCAATGGTCATATAGAGCAGTTGTCATTAATTTCTAAAGAGTGAGGTCAACATTTTTCGTGTCTACTTTAGCCACAAAGGGGTCTATTGGCAATTTATCAGGACTAAACAATAATTACCTACACTAAAGCATGCCTAAATCTTCAATATATATTGATAAGTCAAGTAATCATTCGCTACCTAAGGTAACACAGTAAGACTCTACCTTGCTAATCAAAACTGACCTGAAAGACAATAAGGACAGATAAAACAAAGAACACATATGAGGTCTTTTAGATTCTGGGAGACGTAGTGCAAAGACGTGTATAACATTTCGTTATTTCACTTTCCAATCACATTGTTTGTCTCATGCCCATATTACAGTTTACCGTGACTATTTTGTGAGTCCCTAGATGCCCTTTTCCACCGGGCTGATATGGGACCATGTGGACTGTGCAGGGCCTCTTGTAGGCCATACAGAGGCATCACTGAGGACCTGGCAACAGGACCACAACCAAGTCGCTCTGGCAACCACAAAGGGTGATGTCACAGGGTCTGTGAGCTCTGGCCATCAGGACTCAGGCACACATGCCTTCCTCAGATTGTGTTTGGGTGACTAGCCTCCACCTGTGACCTGCATGATTCCCGGAGTTGCTGCAGACACATGTCTTGTTGGGATTTCCCTCTCACTAGAATTCCCTTGAGACTCCTGTCCCTGGATTGCCACATGACTGTGTGGGCTTTGAGGGGCCTCTTGTAGGCAGTGCTGAGGGGTCGCTGTAGAACTCCCAACAGGGCCAAGGCAAAGCCTCGTGCAACCCCATGGGTAGTCCAATGGTCTAGTATGCTCTGTTCAGCAGGCCTCAGGTTCTCGGGGGCACACAGAAGGCTTCTGGGTAGCTAGCCTCTCACAGTGCCAAGAATGTCTTGTTGGACTCCTGATGTTTCGAGCATTTGCATTCATTCTGGTGGTGCGATGCTTCTTAGGTGTTTCTGGTGATGCAACTGGGTAATGAGTACGATAACCTTCTTACATTTGGGTGACAGGTAGCCATATCTTACTTGAGGTGAAATCATGGAGTGAGAAGAACTGGAGGGACTGTGTGGCCACTTCCGGTTATCTTTTGGTAGGTGCACTTGCTAGCCGTGATGTCATTGATGGCAAACAGCTGGCGGCAGGTGACTGGACGGTCGCACTGTGAAGCGTGGGGCCTAGATGCAGATCGTGCCTGCTTGCGGCTTACGGTTGGTCCTTCCGCGAAGCTGTCTCCAGTGACGTCTCTGCACCCTGGTGGCTGGCTTGTGTTGATGAACACCTTCTCCAGTGCTGGCACGAGTCCTCTTTCTTACCGCTCATCTCCCTTTTCTCTTGTGCACCTGTGGTGGTTGTACGCCCTGTGGCATCATGCCACTATCTTCTACTCCTTCGTGATATGGTGTCCTGTCACACTCTTTCTTGCATTCCAACCAGATTTCTCACTCTGATGTGGCGACCTGCCACATCTTGCATGTTGGCACCACATGGGCATCTCGCTGGTCAGTTCTGGTTCTTAGGACTGTGTCTTTTCTTTGTTGCGGACCTGTTGCTGGTCTGTACTGCCAGTAAGGCTTTCTTCTACTCCTTGTGCAACCTCATGCAGGCCCCATCTCCTCCTCAGGGATTTTTGTGGTGCTCCTCAACCCTTGTGGCAAACCATCCTCACTGTCATGGCCCTTGCTCCTGCCTCCGCTCAGGCACGCTTGGCAGGGTCACTCAATTCGTGTGACGTCCTCCTTCCTACTTGCAGTGAAATGTGGCATCTGGCCTTGTTTTGCATGTGTTCAGTACACATGTTGTGGTGACAGTTCCCCTCTTGCCTTTCTTGGGCCACTGACGACTCCGTCTTGAGGCAGTGAGAGGGAGGACACTTCCCTGGTGCAGAGGAGATGTAGAGGCTCTCCATGCTGCCTTCAGCATTGCTTCTCCTTTGTGGAGAGGTCTCTCTCGCCTGCCCATGTTGTCAGGCTTCTGGGTGCTTGCATCACGTACCTTGGACTCTGCGGTCTTGGTCCTTTTTCAGGGCACCCTCTTCTGACACTTGGCATGCTTGCTCTTCTTTCTTGCAGTGGTGGCGGTTCACCACCAAGAGTGTGTGGCACAGTTTCCTTGCTTGTGGTGGCTTCAACAACAACTGGGGGTTGCACACACACAGTGCACATTCTCCTTGTGCCCTTCGTGGGCTGGCTGCCTTTAGCTTTCCTGCTTGGGTTTAGCTCGGCTATTGGCAGCTCTTAATCCTTAGTGCTTCCTTTCCCTCGTGCTGCACTTTGCGTACTGCCCGTCTGTCCCCTCCGTCCTACTGAGGAATAGGGGCTTTTGATTTCACTGACCATGGCAGTCCTTTCCTTGGCTGGGGCAGCTTTATGCATCTTGTGGCTCTCTGCGGGGTTCCTGGTCCTTCTCCCCTACAAAGCAACAAGCAGACAACAGGGGGTCGGCACTCTGTTGGCCAGTGTCTGGCTGTTGATCCTTAGAGCACAAGGTACTGCGGGCCCTCTGTCATCTTGGTTTTTTGCCTCTCAATCACCCAGTAACCTCCATTGCAGGCTGTCCTGCCAGATTGTCTAATCCTTTACTGGATTTATGCAGGGGATGGCTGGTGTGTCATGAAGCACACCTCTTCTGGCCTACTACAGAGGCACTCTACTGCGGACATAGCAGGTAGCCACAAGGGGCTCTACCAGTCCTTCCTTGTAGCAACAGTAATTTGGGGGAGAGGCTCTCTCACTTATCTATGTATTTTTTTCCAGGTTTGCACCGCCCTGGTGCTGTGGTACTCAAAAGGTTTCTCCCAGGGATGGGGGATTTCTTTTTTTTTGGGCCTAGTCTCGGCTGACACACCAGTATAATAGAGGGACTGATTCAGTCCTCTGGTGGCCTGGAGTGAAACTGCATGCTCTTGGTCCAATTCTCTGAGGCGGTGCTGCCGGTGACCATGCGGTGGCGATGCAGCCTCTCCCCTCCTCTGTCCCTCCGTTGTGGCTGGCTGTCCGATCCCAGTCACGAGATTCGCAGAGGTCAGTATAGGCCGGCAGTGGCGCTCCTGGCAGTGGTTGCAGGTGGGTTGTAGAAGCTAAGGCCCGCCAGCTGTGTGGAGGCACTGAACTGGACTCGATGCTGGACCGCATCTCTCCTTTTCACTGTGATGAACCTGCAGGCGTGATAACAAGTATGGACCACTTCTAATGCAGGGGGTGGGGAGAAGTTACTTGTTTTGATCCCTGGAAAAGGTGGTGTGTGTCTTTAACTATTGTTGCCCGGTCGACATGGCGGCTTACTTTGACGCGGTGCTGCTAAATGTCGCCATGTGGTGCTGTGGCCACCTCAAGAGGCCACGGCAGCCATCCAACTGTGCAGGCCATGCTGGATGGCGCCTCTGGCCTCTCTGACATGCATAGTTTCAGGCGGGGCACACACAGGCTATTTCTAATGAGGTGGCTTGACTTGATTATACACTTAGCTCTGTCAGACCACCTCGTACTCACCACTCCTACGAAGTAATAATGCTAGGTGTTGTGGTAAAACCTCATGTGGCAGTCTTTACGGATGGTGCAGCCTTGGGGTGCAGGTGTGGTGGTGCTTTCAGGAAGGAATCCTTGTTATGCTGGCTACAACTCTTCTCCTGGACACTGCAGCTACTGTTGCGGGCTTCCTGGTCTGTTGGGGCAGCTTCCTGTCACAAGTGCTTTTGGGGGTAGTCAGATTGGCCTGCTTCTTCCTCGTCCCGCAGACGGGTTGGATGAAGCACATTCGCAGTCGCCATCAGAGGAGAGGTCGCAGGGGCACGTCTCCTTCAGCACTGTAACCTGACGAGTTGCAAGGAGCTCTGTAAGTCCTGGTCTTTCTGCCCGCTTCACCTTCCTGTGTCGACAAGCCACCCTGGTCACATTAGCATGTGGGCAGCGCTACATGGTCTGCGTTGTGCTGCTCTTCACTTTTCCAGTTGGGACAGGTGGCAGCAGACTGGAACCACTACTACTGTCGCACTGTTTGACATGGGACATAGCATTGACTGGGCCCTGGCATATCCTGATAAGCGTTGCTGTTCGCTGTCCCTAGCTACTCTCCTCGCAGCTTCACTCAGGAGGCTTGTGGTGGCACTTACGGCTTTCTCTTTCCTTGTGACATGGAAAAAGGGCTGTTCACCCTCTTCTGTGGTTGATGGGCTTGCTGGGTGGCAACTGACATGCCCTGTCCAGGCTGGGTTGCCTTCATATTGGCAGCAGATGCGTAATGCCTTACGATCTGGTTGCACTTCCCCCTGACCAAGCACACAGCAGCCAACAACATACACGTGGGGATTTACCCGCTTGTTGCCAGTGTAAAGTAGTGGGTGCCAGGCCCTCCTGCTGAAGAATAATGGACACGGACACAGTGGATGTAGTACTTGAACTGGCCATGGGCACGTGCGCTTGGCCCGTTTTATTAACAGGGTCACCTGACAGGTGACGCCTGTGATGCATGGGTGTAAACTATAGATACAGCACAGGGCTGAATATTAGAATGTGTCCAGCAGGACACTACAATGAGGATGTCATTGGCATATAACATTGATTTGACACTGTTGGCTGGAGTGCTGATTCCTTTCATTTGATCAACATACTACATTTGCCAGGGGTTCTAGAGCTAAAAAGAAAGAGTAAAATCTAGCAGAGAGCATATCTGTCTGGTGCCATGGTTAATAACAATGTGGGCTGATAGGAAGCCATTACACTTAACCCCTGCAGTGGGACTACAGTACAGCCATTTCATTATTGTGTCAAACCTTGAGCAAAGCTCAACTTGGCCATTGTGAGAAATAGGGATTGTTCGATCTGGGGGTATCTAGTTGACAATGGTATTCACCTTTGCCCAAATAGGGACCCTTACTTCTAAGTCAGGATAAGGGGATTACACTTCTTGATAACCCCTGCTCACCCCCTTGGTAGCTTGGCATGAGCAGACAGGCTTATCCCAGAGGCAGTGTGTTCAGCATTTGTGAATATACACAGTAATACAGTAATAACACTACAGATGGACACAACACAGGTTTTATAAAAATAAGTATTCTTTATATAGACTTAAACACAAGACTACAAATGACAAAAATCCACAATACTACACTTAAGATTACTTAAAAGATGATTAAAGTCTCTTAGATGAAGTTGCTATTAAATGCGACAAAGTTCTCAACAAGGTATCTGGATGCGTAACGCAAAGTGAACAGAAGGCTCGCAAAAGGGGAGATGTGTCTGTTCCGCGATCCGGGGGAACAGTCGTGAGCCTTACCGGCAGAGGTGATGCGTAGATTCTCGGTTTGCGGGCCCGTTGCGGTGCGCAAGATGGTGCCTCGATGCGATGATCCAGTTGGCGAGAAGATGGTGCCCTTGATGCGGCGATGCGATTACGATGCGATGACGCCCTGGCAGCCTTGCGACGTCTCTGTACTTTGGAGCTGCGATAGGCCCTGTGACATGCTTCTCCGGTGATGCGATGGCGACTCTCACGATGGCGTCACGCTTCTACGACGATGCAACAGCAGACAGCTGCGATGAACACACGCTTCTCCAGCGTTGCGATGATTTCAGCTGTGGCGGTGACACGCTTCTTCACAATGCGTCGCGCTTCCAGCTCCCAGCGGCACGCAAGTGACTGGAGTCAGAATTCCCAGCAAGGAAATTCAGGAGGGAGCTGGAGGTGAAGTCTTTTGTCCCTGACACTTCAGCAGGAGGCAAGCACAGTTCAAGCCCTTGGAGAATATTCTGTAGATTAAAGTCCTTATAAAGTTCCTTCTCCTTTCCCTTGGCAATGAAGCAACCACTGCAGGCCAACCCAGCAAACAGCACACTGGCGGAGGGGCAGTCCAAACTCCTGAAGCTTCCTTGGTTCTTCTCCTTGGCAGAAAGGTTTCTTGTTCCAGAAGTGATCTAATCTCTTGGGATCAGGGTCCCAATATTTATACACCAAAATCCTTTGTTCTCTGAAGGCAGAGAGGCCTCTGCCTAGTCCAAACCAGTTCCTGAGCACTTTGTTTACATGACTCCCCTCTTCCTTTCACTGTGCAGGGCAGAGACATCAGCCGCCCCACAGGAGGTGGAGCCAGCACAGGGGAGGGAAGATACAGCTCTGGAGCACTCTGTTGACAGGATTCCTTCTCTCCTTTCACAGTGCAGGGCAGACACATCAGACAAGCCACAGGAGGTGGAGCCAGCATTGTAGAGGGAAGGCCCGGCCCTATTCAGGTCCCAGGTGCGACTCCTCCCTCCCATCTAGATGAAGATCCCCCTATTCACCACCGGGCTGCCCCAGCCTGTCTCCTGGAATTCCCCAGGCCTGTCACTCACAAACCCATACAAGGAATACACAACCCAGCAGAGGCAGGCTCAAATGGTTAGGCAAGCAAATACCTGCTTTCTAAAAGTGGTATTTGCAAACACAGAATATTAAAATAACCTTTACTAAAAGATGTACTTTATTATTGTGAGTACAGGCATACTAAATTCGAATTTCTACCAGGTTCCCTGAGTCAGTTAGGATTATAAGAATGTAATAATCTAACTGCCCATTCTGGCCTATGAGAACAGGTAGCCTTCAATAGTGAAAAACGAAAATGGCTGTAATTCACTATTAGAACATGCTACACACATCAGAGCATGTCCTACCTTATACTTACAATGCACCCTGCCCATGGGCATACCATAGGGGTGTCTAATATGAAGCAAAGGGAAGGTTTAGGGACGGGCAAGTGGGTGCACTTGTCCAAATCGACATGGCAGTGCCTGACTGCACACAGGCTTTGCAATGGCAGGCCTGAGGCACATTTTACAAGCTGCTTCTGTGGGTGGCACAACCAGTGCTGCAAGCCCACAAGCAGCATTTGACTTACAAGCCCTGGGTACACATGGTGCACTGTACTAGGGGCTGACAGATACATCAAATAACCCAATCATGGAAGAACCAATTAGTACATTAATTTAACATAGGGAGCATTTGCACGTTGGCACTGATTAACAGTGGCACAGTGCCCAAAGCATAAATCAAGCAAACACATATCAAAACAGAGGAGGCAATCCATCAAAAATGGAAGGGAGACTCACGCCAATGATGTCAGGTCTAACAGGTATTCACTCCACCCAATTAAATACCTTATCTGCATCCAGGGAGAGGGCCACCTTCTCATCTCCATCGCAGTAGGTGCTCCACATAAAATCAATTGGAGTTTGCATATGGTTGTTGGAGGAAAAGTCAGGGATGAACCCTACTTGGTTTTTGTGCACTGAAAGCGAGATGACTGTCTTTATCCTGTTAGTCAAGATCTCAGCTATGATTTTAACATCATTGTTGATCAAAGAAATCTGTCCATAATTTCAACATTTTAAGGTCCTTCTCTGGTTTGGCAATTAGAGAGATATAGGCTTTGTTGTTCTTAGTTTGCAGGCTATAAGACTGCATGGATTCTTATAACATATTTCCCAGGAGTGGGACTGATTATTTGATGTGTAATTTTATAGTATTCTGCAAGGAAGCCATCCTTTCAGGCTCTTTCAGTTGGCATTATTTTAATTGTATCTGCAATTTCTTAATCTGAAATATCAGAGTCTAGTTCCACACAAATGTCTAGCGGGAGTTACAGAATCAAGATGATATTCATAAAGGATAATTCAGCAAAGTCGTTTGCTCGGTCCTCAGATGACTAAAGTGTGGCATAAAAAGCAGCAAATTCTTTAGTGATTTCTCATGGGCAGGTATGTAGAGTGTTACATTTATCATAGATTGCCAGTTTTGTCAATTTAGCATCCCTCTATTTCAGTCGTAATACGAGGTGCCAAGTGGCTTCTTGCCCTTGCTCATAATGCCTCCCTTTTATACGATGAAGGGCCTTTCTGGCCTTTTGTGCAAATACAGTATTTAGTTTATACTTTTTTTCAACGTTAAAGCTTCATTAAATGTTGGAGGAAAAGTAACGCTATCGAAACGGCAATTGTGTTCCCTGCTAATCAACATAGTGGTCCGTCCACCCAATTCAAATGCCGGCAGACCATAGTTTGGCCACGGTGTTGACTCCTCCATCCCCACCATGGTCAAACTTCTCCAATGGCTGTTCAAAGTATAGGCCCTCAGAGAATTGACTATATGTACGCCCACCCAATTAGGATAGGCAGACATATAACTGTTTTTTACTGCCCGTCACCGCCAGGCAAACCCTGGAGATTAGGGACAGTAAAAAAACACTAAATGACTTCCTCACCATGGAAATTGTCTCCCATGGCAAGGATGTCATTATTTTTTTGTATTTTCAAAAAGAAAATACGGCTTCAGGTTTTTTTTTTTGAGAATGAAAAAGAAAACAGTTTGGTTTAATGCCCCATCATGTTGAAGGAGACATGTGCCAAACTGCAAAATAGTGATGACAGGAACTGCCAAGACAGTGGTTCCTGCCAATGCTTTACAAATGAGCACCTGCTTGGTGGTCATTTTAAAATTTGTCAGGTGCTCCGCCTTCCAACAATTAGATGAGGCACTTTGTATTTTCAGGTTAGCAGTCATAGGAGCCGAATGTTAAATCCTGTGAAGGTGAGAGATTTCTAATTCCAGGGAGGTCTTCCTCTTATTACATCTTTTTAATGCGCCAGCAGCATCTCTCATTACTCAGCCCCATATATAAGATATTCCTGCCACCCTTGAGTTTGCAAGGATAAACGAGAATCCATATTCAAGTCTAAACAGTCTTTTATGTAGCTTACCAATTTCTTTTTTCCTGTGCCAGGTTATATTGTACAGTATCCGTTATTCAAGTTCTGTCCTTTGAGGCCAGAAGTCCTAGGCCTATTTGCAGGGTTATCAGGGCATTATTCAATGACCAACTAATCCCAATTGTAAAGCTGGAATTACTGGGGAGAATGCTAGTGTGAGTCAGAAAGTAATCAACTCTGGATAAAGTGCCATTGGACTAAGTCAAGAAGATATGATCTTCTACTCCTGGGTGAAAAACTTTTTGTGGATCAACATGTGAGTGTTCTGACATTGAATCCTTGAGTTGTCGTCTACCATTGTAATTTCTGACGTCAGGTGGACCAGAGTGATATAACACTGTGATCTAAATCTCTATGGTGCTTTTCGTCATAAGAGTTATCTCTTGGATCTCTGTGTCATGCCTGAAGAGGGCCTGCATCCACAGTAGAGGTTTCAGGTGTAACACGAAGCGGTTCCAAAGGCAACGTGCTTTCCCCCTAGAAGAGAGCAGCACCTCCTTGAGTTCTGATCCAATGATTCCAAACAGGTTTTGCGTTAATGGGGGTCTTGAAACTAACCGTGGGCACAAAACCTGTTCCGTTCGCAAGATTTGCGGATTTTTGGCAATTTCGCAGTCCTCAAATCCAGCGAATTTGCCCAAACATCGGAAAATTCGCAAGCTGGCGGATTTTTTTGGTCGCGCTTGAAAAATACAATATCGCTCGCGCGGCGTTGACTTACCTTGATTCTGTGTTCGCCGAGTTGTTTTTCTCCTGGTTTGCGTGTGCTGCGCCATTTTGGATCTTGCTGCGTGATCACGCGAGAGTTTTTTGATCACGATTACGTAATTGCGGCCCTCCATCATGCACAGCGAGAGTTTGACAACGCGAGTATGTCATAAGGGCCCACGATCACACATCGTGGGAGTAAACAATTGCGAACACGTAGATGCGGCGCGCAGCTGACTTCCGGCAGGAGATTTGAACAGCTCGCTTTCCTCAACTTGCAAAAATTGCAATTCTGCACAAGAAATCCACCGCAGGCAGCATAAACCTTCTGAAAATGATGATTTTGATCGGAATAACTCCTCAGATTGACATTTGGCTGCACTTTTTTGTGCAAGGAGTCCATTTTTGGGAGGGGGTGGGAGGAAGGAAGTGCCCCAGAGTCTCCAACTTCCTGTTCCTGTCCAGCAGGATCCTCCCAGTACTTTGTCCATGTCCTGGTCACTTTTGATTTGGATTTTGAGTTGGAAGGAATACTTTATTTGGTTGCTGCTGGATATTTGTATTTGAGGACTTTTTGAACTTTGGAGTTTGGAGTTTGGATCACTTTTGGATTTGAGATACAAGTAAGTTATTGTTGTTTGTTTGGGGCATTGCAGTTGCTGCAACTACAATTTTAAAACTTTTTCACAACTTTAAAAAAAATATATTGTGGATAGCCACAGTATCCAGTAGGCCCAGGGTTAGTCATGGGTGCATGATACAACTGTTTCTGTGAGTTTTTTTTTTTAACTTAAATCTCATTTATGTCATGGAATTATAGCTCACTGTTATATGTGGATTTGTTTTTTTTATTTTGGGGTGCCTGTAAAGCCTCACTAGCCAGTAGGCCCAGGGGTAGTGAGTGGTGCATGGACCAAGTCTTTCTGTGGGTTGTCTTGAATTTAAACATCATTGAGGGCATGGATGGCATTGGATTGTAGTGATTTTTGTGTGTTTTTCGACTTTTTGGGTGCTATTGGGGCATGGCCATGTGGGTGGGGGTCATTTTGAGGCCTGGTCCAGGCAGGGCCTGTCCATGTAGTTTGAAGCCAGGCAGTGTGCTTTGTGCCATAGGCCTGCATCCAGTCTGCCCTGCTTTCATCCATTATGCCCAGGGGTAGTGAGTGGTGCATGGACCAAGGGCCATATGTATCATCAAACTATTTTGCATTTCCTAAATAGCGAATTTTAAGGAATCGCTATTTAGGAATTGCAAAATGGTATGTATGAAAATAATCGCTTTTTATTTGCGATTCCTTAAGCTTCCTTGTTTGCGAATTCGCATTTTGAGAATTAGCAATTAAGGAATAATTTCCAATGCATTCCCATGGGCCAGGAGGCCCATAGGAATGAATGCAAAATAATTCTCAAATTGCGAATTCGCAATTTGCTAATCGCAATTTGAGAATTATTGCAAGGGTGCAGGGGTGTCTAAAAGACTCCCTGCTGCACCCCTGAAAAGAACATCTGTGTGCATATGGCGCACATACATGCCCTATGAGCATGTGTGTGCATCACATGCCACCTTTAAAAATGCCAAATTGTGCATTTCTGGAAGAATTCGCAAGTTACCATCACCTAAAAGTTGGTGGTAATTTGCGAATTCTTAAACAAAATTCCCAAGCCAAAATTGCTACATACATAGCATTTAAGGAATCGCAAATTTGCGATTCCCTAAATGCTTTGGAAAAATAAGGAATCGCACAAGTTTGTAATTCCTTGTTTTGGGAATGTTTCATACATTCCAAAACATGCAAAACGGTCGTTTGCGAGTCGCAAAGGTCGAAATTCTGCGAATTTCGTCCTGTGCGATTCAAAAACGGCTTGATACATATGGCCCCAAGTCTTTCTGTGGGGTGTCTTGAATTTAAACATCATTGAGGGCATGGATGGCATTGGATTGTGGTAATTTGTGTGTGCTTTTCGACTTTTGGAGGTGTTGTTGGGGCCTGGCCATGTGGGGGGGGGGCATTTTGAGGCCTGGTCCAGGCAGGGCCTGGCCATGTGGTGGGGGTCAAGGGGACATTTTGAAGCCAGGCAGTGTGCTCAGGCCTTCACCCAGTTTGCCTTGCTTTCATCCATTATGACCAGGGGTAGTGAGTGGTGCATGTACCAAGTCTTTCTGTACGGTGTCTTGAATTTAAACATCATTGAGGGCATGGATGGCATTGGATTGTGGTGATTTGTGTGTGTTTTTTGACTTTTTGGGTGCTGTTGGGGCATGGCCATGTGGGTGGGGGCCATTTTGAAGTCAGGCAGTGTGCTTTGTGCCATAGGCCTGCACCCAGTCTGCCTAGCTTTCATCCATTATGCCCAGGGGTAGTGAGTGGTGCATGGATCAAGTCTTTCTGTGGGGTGTCTTGAATTTAAACATCATTGAGGGCATGGATGGCATTGGATTGTGGTGATCTTTGAATGTTCTTCGACTTTTTGGGGTGGTGTTGGGGCCTGACCATGTGGGTGGGGGCCATTTTGAGGTCTGGTCCAGGCAGGGCCTGGCCATGTGGGTGGGGGTCAAGGGGCCATTTTGAAGCCAGGCAGTGTGCTCAGGCCTGCACCCAGTTTGCCTTGCTTTCATCCATTATGCCCAGTGGTAGTGCGTGGTGCATGGACCAAGTCTTTCTGTGGGGTGTCTTGAATTTAAACATCAATGTGGGCATAGATGGCATTGGATTGTGGTGATTTTTGTGTGTTTTTTTACTTTTTGGGGTGTTTAACTGATGTTCCTCTGGCTTCCTTTGCTTTTAGGTGCACAAGAGAACCACCAGTGCCGGGAAGAAGTCCTGCAGCGGTGTGTGCAACACAACGTCACGTGACGTCACGTGTGGCCACAGATAACTCTGCAACTCGTGTAACTGCGGCCTGCTGTTCTGACATCTGAAGAAGATGGGCCCAAAGAAAGGTGGCCGTAGCGTCTCTACGAAAAAAGTTGCCAGTGCCACTGCCAGTAAGAAGGAGCAGAAGAAGCAAGTAGCACCACCTACCAAGGAGACTGGTGTGCCCACAGACACCTTTGTTTGGGAAAAAAACTATACCTGCAGCAGCAGCGGTGTCCGCCGGGGACAAAGCTGGGAGCAGCACCCCCGCTTCATTGGGCTCAGTGCCACCATGCCGAGTTAGGTCCAAGCCCATGAGTGTTGCAGAGGCAGCCACTTTAATTGTTCAATCACCATCGACCAGTGATGTTGGCTCATCGCAAGAAAGTAGCATCCAATCAACGCCGGGTGTAACTCAGCTGACGAGTGTTCAACAACCACAGCCGCAATGACAACCACAGGTGCTACTAGTACAAGCACAAGTACATGGGCAAGGAGAGGCGCACGTACATGCGCAAGGAGAGGCAAAAGTACATGTGCAAGTAGAGGCGCAAGTAGAGGCGCAAGAAGAGGCGCAAGAAGAGGCGCAAATAGAGGCGCAAGTAGAGGTGTAAGTAGAGGTGCAAAGAGAGGTGCAAGGAGAGGCGCATGGAGAGGTGCATGGAGAGGCGCATCGAGAGGTGCATCGAGAGCCGCAACTAGAGGCGCATGGAGCGGCACAACTGCCCACAATGCTTGTTCCTCCAGAAGTAGGGGCACATCAGGAAATCGAGATTGAAGCGGAGGTATCATCCGAGGAAGCCACTCCTCCTGATGGTGATCCATTGTCTTCCAGATCCCAGGCAAGAAAAAGGTCAAGGAGGGCTACTACAAGTTTTTCTTCAAGCCCCTTTCCTTCTGATGATCTTGATGTTGATTGAATCCGCCAATGCAGTCTGAGAGGGAGGCACGCCATGAGCCGACAAAGGTAGCTAAGCCTAAAAGGAAGGTTCCTGCAAGACTTTCAATTATGGGTGATGATGACGACGAACAAGAAGTGATGTATTCTGCTGCTGATGAACAGTCTGATGACGACCCAGTCATGACAGTCGTCCCTCCAGCCCCAGCGGGCATGCAGCAAGACATTTTGACCCTATCCCGAAATGCTGCTGAACAGGATGTGGGCGGCGTGGCACTGGTACCACCACCAACGCAGTTACCTACTACACCAACACGACCTACAGCTTCCATATTTTCTCGTCAGAAGGGCCGACAGGGACCTCCATCCTGCTCGACCTCCGTTACCTCAAGTAGTGGTGCACAACAGAGTCAATCTCGGCCACGCCCATCCTCCACTTTATCTGGCATTGAAAGTAGCACCTCCGCCACCACCACCAGAAATCTCAACTCCCCAGTTTGGGACTTCTTTAGTGTTAGCAAAAAGGCGGAAAACATGGTCGTTTGTTCAATTTGTAAAAGTGTAGTTAGTCTGGGTAAGCTTGGTACCAACTATGGTACCGGAGGCCAGAGAGGTTATCTCCAAAAACACCACACTATCATTTGGGAGGCACACCTAAGGAAGATTCGACAATACAAAAGTACAACAAATTCAAATGTATCCATTCATATTGCATCTGATGATGATGAGGGGCTGATCGTGCAGGGGGGAAGTGAAGAAGCGACAGACATTTTTTCTGGTACACCCAGTACCCCTGGCAGCAGCACTGCAGTGGTAGCGCCCACACCCTATACCCCAGCAACATCTATGAGACACACTAAGAGTCTGGGAGAGACACCAATGCGAAAAAGTACATCAATGAGCTTAACTAGTTTGAAGAAGTCTGCATCATCATCATCACGTAAAATGGTCCAGACCACCATTAGAAGCATGTTTTGGTCGGAGGCGCCATTTGAACGCAACCACCCAACGGCACATCTGTATAGTGCAAAGCTGGCTAAAATGCTAGCTCTGGACCTTCTCCCTTTTTCTTTCATGGAAGGGGTGGGTTTTCTAGAATTTGTGGCAACAGTCTGCCCTAAATGGAAGGTTCCTAGCCGGTCCTATTTTGCCAGAGTTGCTGTTCCAGCACTACATCAAGATGTGCTGGAGGTGATTGGCGCAGCTATTCAGAAGAGTGCTGTTCACACTATCCACCTGACAACAGACAAGTGGACCAGTTGCCAAGCCCTTGATTACATGTGCATCACTGCACACTGGGTCTCTTGTGTAGGGGTTAAAGACAAGTTAAAAGCAGGTGTTGACACACAGTTTTTCAAGCTACTCTGAAACATGCAACAGTAGCTATGTTTGCCATGGAGAAATCTAATACTGCTCCTAACCTTTTGGAGGAGTTTGGCAGGAAGGTCTATGAATGGCTGCATCCAAGAAATCGCATGATTGGTCATGTTTCAATGGATAATGGCAGTAATATAGTTAAGGCCATGCAGTAAGGTGGCTATTTCAGAGTGCCGTGTTTGGCGCACAGTATTAACATTGTTGTGCAAGATTTCTTGAAAAAAGAAATCACAGTCAGCAAGTTACTGACCACCTGCCGAAGAATCTGCACACATTTCAGCCATTCTTTTAAGGCCCGGAGGAAGCTGAGGCGCATGCAACATGAATGTAGACTGCCAGTCAAAGGACTCATCCAGGAGGTGGCAACACGTTGGACCTCAACCTTCTACATGCTTGAGCGTCTGTCGGAGCAGTGGGGGGTAATCAATGAGTATGTCTTTGCACTGGGTTCTACTATGAAAGATATGAGGCTAGAGTTGGAGGAATGGAAGCTAGTTGCAAGCCTGACAGACATGCTTCGTCCTTTTGAGGACTTCATGCGCGAAGTCAGCAGGGAGGACTGTTCTTTGGGCACAGCTATCCCATTGTTGCGGAGGCTAGAGCACCAACTGAAGGCGGTGTCTTCAACGTTCCGAGATGATGCTGAAAAGCAAGAAGCATATCAGTTGGCGGAGAGGTTATTAAGCCGCCTAGTTGACAATGAAAGGCTTAAAAAAATACATACAGAATAACATTACATTTGTGCCACTATTCTGGATTCAGGGTAAAAAAAGGCCGTGGCCAGCAAAGCATTCATTCCTTTTAATGAAGCAGATTTTTCAAAGTACAAAAATTGGCTAGCTCTGTCAGCCACTCGGTTCGAAAAAGAGAGGCAGAAAATTGAAGGAGCAGGCAGAAGTACTACTGAATGAGCAGGCCATCCGGCGTCAAGTTCCACTTCTGAATCTGTAGCCGAAGGGAGTCACTTTCCCTCACAGCCGTTAATGACACCGGCACCCATATCATCACCCTCACCTGCACCAGGCCCAGCCATAATATTATTTTATCAAAACAAAATAGAAGGTGCACGCAAACAAAGTCAATTTCAATATTGTTTTTTGTATTAATTCTTCTTTATTCAGAAAAGTTTCGTCACGCAGCATAGGCACAGCCAACGCGTTTCGTTCCTCTTTTAGCCTTGGGAACTTCGTCAGGGCAATTTATTATAAAGTTCGAGAACTGAAATGCGAACTCAGTTTAGACCGTGGCTCAGCGTGATAAGCTGTACCAACATATAGTGATCTCCTTGATAAGTGACTATCACGTCTCCGCTGGTTGTCGGTTCAAATGGCTCTGTTTCATGCGGTAGGTTCAAGTTTCCAAAACATTAGTCGTCAATGGGTCCGCTCAGTTAAATCAGAAAAAGGAATTAAGTCAATATCATCAATTATGGATCCTGAGTCGCATGTGGTCGTATTCCCACGCCGAGGTCCCCCGAGGTTAGGGAAGTATAAGGCTTCTCCATTTCTGCTGAACGCCACGCTTGCTGAGGAAATCGGAACCGACACCATACCACAGGTTCGGCGTCCCGTAATTCTTCTCCTCCTACTAGATTGGAGAAGCCTTATACTTCCCTAACCTCGGGGGACCTCGGCGTGGGAATACGACCACATGCGACTCAGGATCCATAATTGATGATATTGACTTAATTCCTTTTTCTGATTTAACTGATCGGACCCATTGACGACTAATGTTTTGGAAACTTGAACCTACCGCATGAAACAGAGCCATTTGAACCGACAACCAGCGGAGACGTGATAGTCACTTATCAAGGAGATCACTATATGTTGGTACAGCTTATCACGCTGAGCCACGGTCTAAACTGAGTTCGCATTTCAGTTCTCGAACTTTATAATAAATTGCCCTGACGAAGTTCCCAAGGCTAAAAGAGGAACGAAACGCGTTGGCTGTGCCTATGCTGCGTGACGAAACTTTTCTGAATAAAGAAGAATTAATACAAAAAACAATATTGAAATTGACTTTGTTTGCGTGCACCTTCTATTTTGTTTTGATAATTGGATTATTTACGCATCCTGAGGCAGCGGATGCTAGAAAAGTGTGCACCACTAACATTTGGGAACAAAATGATCCGTAGTGCTTGACCTGGTCTGCAGCCTTGGTCCTTCTGTCCTACCAGCCATAATATTGTCGGAAGCGGATTGGCTAACTCATCAAGGGTTTGCTCGTTCCAATGATGCAAAGGCCACAGATGGTACGCAAAGTGGAGCAACCATGGAGAACCTTGAGTCGATGGTGCAGGCCTATCTGGATGACCCAACAGAGGTCTTTGTTAATCAGAACCCATTGCTGTATTGGTATGGGAAAAGGCCTCTATGGCGACTGATCACCAACCTGGTTCTAAATTATTTGTCTTGCCTACTCGCAAGCGTGTCTTCTGAACGTGTTTTCAGTGCTGCTGGTACCATTGTAAGTTCAAAAAGGACCCGCCTCTCACCTAAAAATATGGAGAGGTTAACACTGATCAATATGAATCAGCACTTCATACCACCAGATTACAAAATACGTGAATGCACGCAGGAAGAAGAGGACACCGACTTAGGTGATGGAAGTTCTTCTCTGTTAGCTGACCTACTCCTGTCTCAATTCATAGAGTTTGAGTACGAGCTCTACTTCCCTGACACCGAGGCCTGAAAATGACTTCCTTTTTTTTCCTTATTCACTTTTATTCCTATGTGTCTTTCTTTGTTTTGCAACTTTTACCACAACAAAACTCTAATCACCTAATCACAACAAGTCCATCAGCAGCACTGTCTTCATCTTATATCCTTATTGAGTTGAAGGTGCCGTAGTCTGCATTCCTGAGGTTCACAAGTTCACAACTCAATCATGCTCCTCTATCCTCCTCCTCTAGACTCCACCTATTCATTTCCCTCAAGGCATATGGCTAGATTATACAGAATAAAGAAACTTTGTCTTCGTAGATGAGTCCCCTCAAGTGGGACTGGAATTACTGACTACATGCTTGCTGATTGCTGACAGTTACTTCTGAAATTGACAGGAGAGGCTGCCCTGTGGGCCCTCACTTTCAGAAGAAGATGCGGACAAAAAGTGGAACAGGTAAAGAATAATGAGAAGAAGATGGCATGTAGTGGACATCAATGGCTGTCTGGCTCTGATGAAAGCAATTGCTGTTTGTTTGTTGTGCATGAAATGAATCCTATGTTTTCTGTTATTATTTAACCTTTTACACACTAAATGTAACTCAAGTCTACTCTGCTGTTTTTTTACCTTGTTTATTTCAAATTGTACTTCAACTGCAGGGGCCACTACGTTGCATTTTCCAATATGCAAAATGTCCTTGGACTTACTGTTTGCCAATATACACTGATGATTGATTAAATAATATATATTTTTCTTTACAGTCACTCACTGGGATGGATGGATCATCAGCGTCGGTTTACGGAAGAAATATGGCCAATTCGTGAGTGGCAAACAGGTAAACCAGTCTACAACAACTACTACAGAGGAACTACATGTCTGTCTAGTCGTGGTATGGAGACGTCAAGGCAGAGTCCAGACAGCAGTTCATGTAAAATTGGGGCTATGTGGCTTGCTGCATACAATTAGATATGCTTTGTCTGTCTGTGACAAAGAGCCTAGGTATGCTACATCAGGTTGCTTCACTCAGAGGTGCCTGCCTTGACCGTCTGCATGGCCCTGCCGCATGGGCCAAAAATCCGTTCCGCTCGCGAAATATGTGGATTTTCGGCGGCAAATTCGCAATCCGCAAATCTCGCGAAATTGCCGAAAATTCGCAAATACTTGAGCGTAACAGATTTTTGGCCCATGCTTGCGGCAGGGCCATGCAGACGGTCAAGGCAGGCACCACTGAGTGAAGCAACCTGATGTAGTATACCTAGGCTCTTTGACAAAGACAGACAAAGCATATCTAGGGTTTAGGGCTGTTTTGGGGGTTCAGTGCGGTTTACTAGGGGTTTTGGGTTTAATTTGGTAGGGTTCCCAGAGTCTAGGGCTTAGGGCCCGATGCAGGCTCGCTCATAAAGATGTTGGCAAGGTTTTAGGGGGGTTAGGCGTTTTTTGGTCCAGAATTTGGCCGAATTTTGGCCTTTTTTGATGTTTTGGTGGCGCGTGTGTTTGGGTGAAAAGTCGTACACCTTCCAGTGGATCGTGAGAGTTGGGAATGTCTAGTTTTGATTGCAAGTGGTTTGAAGAAAATCCATGGTGGAAAAGGGGTGTTTTGGGCCTACTTTCAGAGTGCGTTTTGGCACGATTTTAACTTAGGCCTCTTTGGGGATAGCAGTAATGCATGTTTTTGGGGGCTGTTTGGAGGTGTTCTAGATTTTTGGGAGTTGGTTGAGGGGTCTGGGAGCACTGCTGGGAAGGTCTAATTTTTATTGCAAGTGGTTTGAAGAAAATTCATGGTGGAAAAGGGGGGTTTGGGCCTAGTTGCAGAGAGCGTTTTGGCATGATTTTAACTTAGGCCTCTTTGGGGATAGCAGTATTGCATGTTTTGGGGGGCTGTTTGGGGGTGTTCTAGATTTGTGGGAGTGGGTTGAGGGGTCTGGGAGCACTGCTGGGAAGGTCTAATTTTGATTGCAAGTGGTTTGAAGAAAATCCATGGTGGAAAAGGGGGGTTTGGGCCTAGTTGCATAGTGCGTTTTGGCTCGATTTTAACTTAGGCCTCTTTGGGGAAACCAGTATTGCATGTTTTTGGGAGGGTAATGTGGGGTGTTCTAGATTTTTGGAAGTGGGTTGAGGGGTCTGGGAGCACTGCTGGGAAGGTCTAATTTTGATTGCAAGGGGTTTGAAGAAAATCCATTGTGGAAAAGGGGGGTTTGGACCTAGTGGCAGAGAGTGTTTTGGCACGATTCTAACTTAGGCCTCTTTGGGGATAGCAGTATTGCATGTTTTTGGGGGGCTATTTGGGGGTGTTCTAGATTTTTGGGGGTGGGTTGAGGGATCTGGGAGCACTGCTGGGAAGGTCTAATTTTGATTGCAACGGTTTGAAGAAAATCCATGGTGGAAAAGCAGTGTTTTTTAGCGGTATTGCATGTTTTTGGGGCGCTGTTTGGGGGTGTTCTCAATTTTTGGGAGTGGGTTGAGAAGTCTGGGAGCACTGCTGGGAAGGTCTAATTTTGATTACAAGTGGTTTGAAGAAATTCCATGGTGGAAAAGGGGGGTTTGGGCCTAGTTGCAGAGAGCGTTTTGGCACAATTTTAACTTAGGCCTCTTTGGGGATAGCAGTATTGCATGCTTTTGGGGGGCTGTTTGGGGGTGTTCTAGATTTTGGGGAGTGGGTTGAGGAGTTTGGGAGCACTGCTGGGAAGGTCTAATTTTGATTTCAAGTGGTTTGAAGAAAATTCATGGTGGAAAAGGGGGGTTTGGGCCTAGTTGCAGAGAGCGTTTTGGCACGATTTTAACTTAGGCCTCTTTAGGGATAGCAGTATTGCATGTTTTTGGGAGGGTAATGTGGGGTGTTCTAGATTTGTGGGAGTGGGTTGAGGGGTCTGGGAGCACTGCTGGGAAGGTCTAATTTTGATTGCAAGTGGTTTGAAGAAAATCCATGGTGGAAAATGGGTATTTTGGGCCTACTTTCAGAGTGCGTTTCTGAACGATTTTAACTTAGGCCTCTTTGGGGGATAGCAGTATTATATGTTTTTGGGGGGCTTTTTGGGGGCGTTCTAGATTTGTGGGACTGGGTTGAGGGGTCTGGGAGCACTGCTGGGAAGGTCTACTTTTGATTGCAAGTGGTTTGAAGAAAATCCATGATGGAAAAGTGGGGTTTGGGCCTAGTTGCAGAGAGCGTTTTGGCACGATTTTAACTTCGGCCTCTTTGGGGATAGCAGTATTGCATGTTTTTAAAAGGGTAATGTGGGGTGTTCTAGATTTGTGGGAGTTGGTTCAGGGGTCTGGGAGCACTGCTGGGAAGGCCTAATTTTGTGTCCAAACAGCAGTTTGGTCGTAGGTTGAGGGGAAAGGTGATTTAGCCCTGTTTCTAAGGTGCATTTTGGCCCATAGGCTAACATTGCCGGTAATGCGTTATTGCAGATGTCACTGGAGACAACTCTTCTGGCACTTTACGCAGCTGTAGTGTAGGAAAAGCAGTATACATTTACCCAACGAGGTAGCACTTACTGGATTAGCCAGTAGAAAGTACTCCAGTAATAGTTATGCAAATCGCAAAAAAATCCACAAGTTTGCGGGAAAATCCGCTAATGCGCGTTTTTTTGTGATTTCCCACAAATTCGCGGACCGCAGATCCGCACAATTCGCCCATACTTACTAATTACTATCCTTGAAAAGGAGGCTCAGAGTACACACTTTCGAAATGATGCTTGTATGTAATACTGTCGCCTCTGAAACTGAAAGTGTTACTTTTGTACTACACAGCGTACCTTATATTTTTTTCTCCTTGGTGTTTTAATATCACTTCCTGTTTTTCCATCAGCAATTACAGGCCGGCTTTTACCCTGTGCGATTGGAAAAACGATTAACTCAGGCTTACCATTAGCGATCCGCAATTCCGCATCCGCCAGGCAGGCAGTGGACAGTGTGTCTGGTCACCAAGATTGATCGACGGAGCGTCAGATGGAATGGAGGAGTACCGCGAATAAGAGGAATGGCTGGATGCACTCAGCTTCCCAAATTCAACAGGACAACTACAACATACAGTTACAGTATCCTCTTCAATTCTCCTTATCTTTTAAATAATGTTATTGTTGTGAACTTCTATGAGTGTGACTGTGCATTTGTTTGCTCTCTGCTTCAAATTCCTCCCTCCAGCCATTGTATACGTTTTTGTTTGCTATTTTTAAAACAAATTTCATGTACTAAGTGTTGTTTATTCTCTCTGAGGGCAGATAGGCAAGTGAAATTGCGCAATTACTGCAGCCCTGTACTGTCACATTGTTTCTTCATAGTTAGTAAGTTGTAGAAAGTACTACTTAGTTTAAGTAACCTAGCCATCCATTTAGCAATCAACTTCATGCATGCAGTAGTGCATGCACTTCCTTTATGTCCCTTAAAAGATTTATGGATATCTTCGTATCCAAAGATTTGTTTATCTTCAATTGTTGTTTGTCCATGCTGTGGTTTTTTTTCCTCTCTCCACAAAGCTTTCCCAAAAACCCCCATTCCCATCCAATTTTCAAACCCTAACCCTCTTCCCCCGGGCTGTGTGGTTTTCATTGAGGTGAGACTAAATGACAACAATAATTCCACACACTTGCTGGGGAGGATAAAGCCAAAGCAACAGAAAATCGATTTCAAGGCTGGTGAAGGAATCCGAGTATATATTTTTACTCAGCTTGACACAGACCCATGACTATTTGCAAATCAAATCTGATTTTCATGGGCACCATCAACTGGATTGATCATCAAGAACATCCTCCTCCTACACGTGGCGAATGATTACGCTGCTGTGTCCTTCACCTTCAGTACTATTTCTTGTAGTAGCCAAAGCCAAACCCCACGCAACTAGTAGTTATACTTTGAATACTTTAGCATTTGTTAGGCTAAATTATGGCACTGTTCTTGTGTACTGTGCTATCTATGCTGCTACTGCCACTGTTTACCACCACTACTCCCACCACAACGATGCCATTTCATCCGCCCAGGACTGCCAACCTTAATTGCCATTTGCCATGCAGCCAGCCCTTTGCCTAGCCCTATTCTCAAACACGAATCACAGGTAAGATAAGCGTTTGGGGGAGGCAGAATAATGGAGTAGGAGGAGAGTGGAGAAACTGACGGTAGTACTAGTAAAGTAGTAGGACAATTGATTTCACTAAGTCTGTGAGTGGCACTTACTTTTGTAAACATTTGGGCAATTACTTAGACAATTTGAATCAAGCAGCCAGTTAAGTTTCAGGAAAACAAATGTACAATTAACCCCCGCCTCCCCCGCAAAACAGTAAAAACGAGTATGCTATGTTTAAGTTGAAAGTAAATATTAATTTTTATCCCTAACAAAAATAAACTATCCCGCAAGATCCGCCCCACCCCCCCCGCCCCAAAGAATGTCTGTGAAATTAAAAAGTCCCCAAATTCCCCCCAAAAAACTCCCAATTCCCACCCCCCAAAAGTCTTTAAAAAAGGGGCACGGGACAGTCTCTCCTCCTTTACTGCCGCCGGCGGTGTCCTTTGGCCAGGTGGTCCCGTTGCTCCCTGCGGAGGTTCTTGAGCAGGGTTTTAACTCTCCCCATCTCCTTCTCAAGGTTGGACACCCTGAGGGTTAGGCAGTGGATGCGTGCCTTGCACCTGCTGTGGGGGGAAGCGGATTTTTGGGCTGCTTGGCGGTGGCGGGTGGCTGCGGTACCACGGCTCCGTACTGCTGGAGGCTTGCGCTGACTGGCTGACCCAGGGTGCGCGGAGGAGGATGCATCTGGCGTGGTGGATGTTGTGGACTGAGACTGCGCATCCTCCTCCTCCTGGGCCACCAGCCGCCGATATTCGGCGACAATCGCCTCCAGCTTCCTTTGCCGGGCAAGTCTAGCCAGCTCCTTCCATGTTGGTTTGGAAGGAGCATCTATATGAAGAAAGAAAAACATACTGTAACCAATGCTCTTTAAGATTAACACAAAATAATTCAGCAGAAAGTTGTGTCACTGTAGCACTAGCAACTTGCAAGCACAGTACATAACATTTGTGGCCTGTATCTATCTAACCTCCCACTTCGTCGGCCTCTGCTCTACCATTAGTGGGAGTTTCAGGAATCAATTCTACTAGCACTATATGGACTCACTACATTAGATTCAGACAGTACACCAGTCTTCTTCTTCTTCTTCTTCTCTCTTGGTTAGCGAAATTGGTACGTAAACTTCTGGAAGCCGGCATAATGCCAGCGCAGTCAACTTGCACCCGAGAAAAACAGACACAAGCCATGATGACACAGACTTGCATTACTGTATCACTCTAGTACATGCAGGTGGTGACGCTCTTTCTTTTCTATTATGGGTGGCACTGGCCATACTCTGTTACAAGGGCTACTGCTTAATTAATTTAACTTTCTCCCTGCAGTGCCAATGACTACTAGAAAAGGAAAATGAAGAAGATAAATAATATGATTATCTATCCCTTCACAGGATATTTGCTTACATATGGGATGCTTTGTTTTTTATTGAGTGAACACTGATAGGCCACACATGAATGACAGACTTGCAATAAAATTATTAACAGAGGTAGTGAGTGGCCTCCGTAATGGCAGGATATATGCTGTGCTTGCAAACTACTGTTACTAGTCATGGTAGTATTCTGAAAAATTACAACTTCTGTTCCTCGCCTTTGCTACACTGGAACGGACGTGCGGGTGCAGTTTTAAATGCTCTTCAAAGTAACACTCACTTCATCCAGTGACCGTCTACTCTGTGTACATACACCTATGCTATCTATGAGTAAGATAGTACCATGATCCAGGCATTCATCCATTCAAAGTAAATGTCAATCATTCTTCTTAATGTCTCACTGGACAAACCTTAGTTTTTCTCACGGAAAAACAACCTTTTTATTTTATTTTGGTAACCGCCAGACATGCATCGGTGCTTGACTTGCATTTGAATTTTAACCAAAGGATATATTGCGCACACATACAGTTTCTGTTTCACCCAACCAGGCAGTCCTCTTCCCTTTCTCCTTCCACCCATCCTTGCTTCAGCCTTCAACCGGCCATGCATCATATTCCCAGCCACCTCAGGCAGCATTCAAAAACATGTATCATTCTTTGCCAGTCATTACGTTTAACTCGCTCATCCTTCCTTACACCTTCCTTTCCCTTTTCGTTCATCCCATCCATCAAGTTCATCTCAGATCTGACTTGGCTTCTCGAAAAAACTTTCACAGCTGAGTTGAAGTCAAATTTAGAGGAGGCCATTGGTTACTCGTCAACTCCCGCCGCTAATTCTATTGCTCATGCAAAGTCAAGGGTGAATGTCTTGTACCTGGTTGACAAAAACTTACTTCTAAATTTGTAAGTCTTCTTAACAGTAAAGTGTACTTGTACTGTACAACATATACACCCGTGCAGAGAGCACACTCTGCAGTCTGCAATCTCAATAAGTAAGGAATATAATAGCTTACCACTGCCCGCCACTACTGTGGCATCCCCCACAGCAGTTCCCGGATGGCTGTTTCACCGCTGCCGCCCCAGGAGTGCCCACCTCCGCGCAGGCCCCGGCAATGGTGGATGGCTGTGCCGATGTTCCGCCTAGAAAATACATTTCATATTCTTAGATGCCATATACACCACTCCCTATTTTGTCTAGGAATGAAATAATGTTACTAGTACTACATAAACAAATTTAATAATTTGTGACTCTCTAGTCTCTAAACTACAAATTTCCCTTTCTTCAGGGAAGGTTTTTTTTAAATTTATGCTTAGCCGTAACATGTCTTGCTACACTTTTTGGCACAACTGATGAATGCTTGCTTTTTAACACGCACCATTTTTCTCAATACACAGACAGAAGCTTCCCTTCTAAGAACAAGAGGAAGATCAGATCATCATCACTTGGAGCCAGCAACAATTCATCCCCACAAAGAAGACTTGAAGTTCCAACCAGGTGAGGGCTCTCCCACAATTAATGTGTGAAATCAGCCACTTTTCAGTTTTGAATCCTTCACAGTTTATCTTTTATGATGAAGTTGATTTTAATAAATGGTTTTACTTTTAATAAAGCTTTAAAACTTACATAGACTCTGTGTTTTATGGTCATGAGTGAGTGTGAGAAAGGGTTTGCAATTTGCAAGTATGAGTGTGTGGCTCAGAGAGGTCGAGACTCTGACTCCGTAGTCTTATGTCCTGGGTTGTATAATCATTGGGGATCAATCATCGCTGCATTCGGGAGCTAAAAAATGACTCTGACACACTAGCTAGTCAGTAAGGAGATTGGGGGTTCAACTTCTGTTATGACTGAGGTATGTGGAAAGTCTAACTGTGCCTATTATAATTTATAACCAATGCCCTATTTCTTGTCCATAGTTCTGTTTGTGCAGAATAGTCCCTGCAACAGTAATAGTATGGATTGTCCTCCTATCCAATCAAAAATTAAACTAGTATCTTATTTGTGTTGGCCATTGACATTTTATTGCTGGGAATTGTCAAAGCATAAACATTTAGAAGACTTCAATAGACATTAAGGACAACCTAGAGGACTGCACTCAGTACATAGAGCTATTGCTGAATAGAATAGGAATTTTGTTTAACACCTTTTGCCAACTGTGCAAGCTTAGTTAGCTACACAGACAGACTAATAATAATCTAGTAGTACCACAGGGAGTCATACTAGAGGCAGGATAAGAATTTAGAAACAGTCTACAAGAAGATCAAAGACGATTTAGGAAAAAATAGAATGAGGAACGTTTGGAAAAAATACAGGCGCTGTAAAAGATAGGGAAGTATAAATATTAATATTACCAGGAAAACTTACTGGGGCCAGCAGAGGAGCCCTCGTCGGACCGATCCTGGCCTTCCTGCTGTTGTCCCTGCTCCGCCGGCGCCGCTACCTCCTCCTGTGTCCCCTTGCTCCTGGGGGAAGATGATGTACAACATGAAAGAAAGACACAAACATGGATGATTGTTGTCAACCCCATCAAACATTTTAAAAAAACAATAACAAATTATTTCGGGGAAATAGACAACAATTGCACTAAATTTATTGACCTATCTAATGAGGTCTACTAGGATATTGCTGGATTCACGGACCGTCTACTTGGAAAGTTATGTTACTCACTAAACCAACTACAAAAAGGTTCTATTAGGACTGGCAGGCAGCACACCGCAGCACGTGAAGTGACAGACACAGTCTGTCATGATCACCACCACTATCTCTTCTTAGTGCAAAGGAAGGACTGGACTTGAGTCTCTAATGTCTAGCATTACGCAGTTCTGTAAAGTACACTGATACATAATCTTCACCCAGGCCAAATGAACACAAAATTGAAAACAAGTAAGCATAGTAGCACTGCCAGTGAGTAGGCCAGCACCTGCAATCACTGAAGCTTTTGAAACATAATTTACCTGCAATGTAATCGGCAGCATTCTTGCTTTTCGGAAAAAACAAACATTTGCAATATGATAACATAGAGCAGGAGAAAACAGAGTAGTGATTAAATAGCTACTACTACTACTACTCACCAAGCCCAGGGATCTTGATGCCTAGCAGGTTGAGCAGGTCGTGTTCTCGGTCCAGGACGTCGGACCACCGGTGCGTTGCCTGGACCCCAGACTCATGATACATGGCCCGGCACACCTTCCCCCACAGCTTGCGACGCTCCCGGAGCCCATACCCGGCACCGAGCCTGCCGCCTGCCACGACGGTTTTGGGGAGGTGGCGCTGAACGGAGAAAATCAGTGTGGCCACCTAAACTGTGCTGAAAATCTCCCAGGCTATTACTGCTTCCCCCCTTAAGCGCCCGCATGGGAGCCGAGTACGGTGTGCAGGACCCTTCCCCTTGCTCTTCCCGGCTCCCTTTGCCATGGTCCTGGAAAGCTGAAAAAAAAAATAGGAAAGAATAGGGAAAAAGTAAAGAAAAGAAAAGAGTTAATAAAAAGTAGCTTTGAAGTAACCAAAAGTAGAAAAAAACACAAAATATAGATGTAGAAAAAGAGAGGGATAGATAATGAGTAAAACAGATCAAAAAAAAGTTCAAAGAAAAAAAGGATTGCAAACATTAGGGGAGGATTGAAAAAGCATGCCCAGAACCATAGCAATGAATGAAAAACAAGATGGCCGCGCCCATTGAGGATGCGTGGGTAAGTTCTTGCGATATTTCCCCCACGAGCACACAAAAACGCACGCGAACACGTAATCGCGTCCCGCGCACAACACGGGCTCGCAAATAGCGAAAATACGCAAAGCGGACCAGATGGCCACGCCCATGTACGACCGCATGGGTAACTTCACGGTCAATGGGCTGCAAGCGGCCCACAAACACGCAAAAAGCCCAGCGAACACGCAAAAAAAAAATAATCTGCAAATTCGCACAAATTTGTGGATTATGCGGAACTGCGAATTCACGCATTTCACCCATACTTACTTGAAACACCCTTGTTCTACTCTCAGCCATTATCAGCATCATTGCCAGTTCAAGCACATCATATATGATACTCTTCTGTTTCAACACAAGGCGCAAGTATATTTGATTCATAGTAGAATTAGGCAGCAAAAGATAGTTTAGGGCTGTTAGGCATAATGCCCCCAGTGCATAACACAGTAGACATACTCATATTGTGTATAGATCCATTTCTTTCAAAACTTTGGCCTTGCTGTCTTACCCATAACATAGCACACCACTCATAGCATCTCCTGTTTTTTCTGTCTCAATCTCAAGACATATTATTGTTCAATTTTCAGTATTTATTTTTCTGCTAGCTTGTTTGTAATTCTCTCTCTGTTGACATGAAAAACCAGTGGATGTTTGGCCCATTTCTGGACCACAGCCCATCCTGCTTATCTGCCTTAGCTAGAGAGGGTGTGCTGTGCTCCTGAATTTGCTATTCTCTGACTGTCTCCTGTCTTTTGCTCTGTGACACTCCCTGTGAGTTATGCGGGAGGTGCAAACTTGTCCTGGCATGTGGTTCTCACAAAGCCACCAGGTCAGTCTATCAGGCTCCATTGCCATTGAATCCCTGCCATTGATTTCCAATTCATGGAGGCTTCTGGCCTCACTGACCTCCTCCATTGGGCACTGTTGACTTTACTTAGATGGTCATATCATTGGCTGTTGCATGCTTGTCAGTCATCATTGTGGATTGATTTTATGGCAGGATGTTGTCCAAGTTAGATCTTAGATCTAGGGTATGCTGCACTTACTGTTCTTTCTGCAGCTCCCCTTTCTTCAGTAGTGCTTTCTTAGGCCCCTTCTATTATCGCACAAGGTCAATACTGGGGCTGCAGCATTTTTTTTCACTGCCTGGTGGTAATATTTTGAATGCCTCCGAGCACCTCACTTGCCCGTCTTTTTTTGGGGTTTGAGTCTGCCTGACTTTTGTTTAGCTCACGACATGGAGGAAAAGGAGATAGAGGTAGGCAACCTCTACTCCTCTTGTGCAAATCCCTTGCTCAGTTTGGATTGGACTGTTCCTATTACAACATGATGAGTTCTGATTTTATTGTGGCGGGTCTATGTCTAGAATGGCAAATTGGGTGAACAACAATGTACTGGAGTGGTCACTGAGTGTTTGCTAGTGGCAGAGATTAATTCAACAATTCAATTCATCACTGTATTGCTTGTACCATTAGAGACCCCTGGCTCGTGTAACATCTCCTAGGATCCTTGCTATTGCAGCTCTGGGTTTGTGATGGTCTACAGCTTGTTACTTTTTGGTGCTTGATGGTGCTGCTGATACTGCCCCTATAGCACACTTAGCAGCTCTTTTGGGGATCTAGCTTGGCTCTGCTTCTGTTGAGCCTGGGGATTTGGGCTTGGGTTGGGGCTGCACTTACTAATACCCCTTTTGATCTGGCCGTGGTTCCTGGGGTAAACAAAAGGAGATGATGAACTGAGCACTGAAAGTTTTCAGACACTTATCCCCAGTCACAGATCTGGGTTAAATCCATCATCATCCTTTAGTTCACTTCGCCACCCCAGCCCGAACTGCCAAGCCATGTCTTCAATGGACCAGAGACGAGCATCCGGGGACCGGTTTTTGGGTAACACCCTTCATCAGCCAGGCTAGCTTGAATCCAGTGGCAAAGTGAGCAAGGGACCCACGTCTGGGCATACCCTGCCAACTTAGGGTGAACACAGCAAACAAAAGGAGATGATGGACGGAGCGATTAAATGTTTCAGACACTCACCCCCTGTCACAGATCTGGGTTGAATCCATCATCATTCTGTGTTTGCAGTGCTTCCTGGGTTACCTGTTGTAGTGGAACTGTCAGTGCAGAAGCTACAGCTTAGTGTCCCTCTGCTTTGCTAGGCCAAGGGGCTTGTCTCTCTCCTGTGGGTCTTTACTCAGCTGCCTATTTGAGGTCTGAACATTCATGATTTGTGTCGTAGCAAGGGTTCAGCAGTCTCTGTCTATGGCCTAAAGTTGCTGCCCATGCTCTGGTGGTTGAGCTTCATGGAGTCCATGCTATGAAGATTATGATAGGGTGTGGCATTGTTTCTCACAAGTGGAGTCTTTGTGAGTTTATGCACCCTTCTTCACTCTTTTATTCCCTAGCCCTCTAGTGTTCCTTTGAGTGCCTGCATTTACTGTGATTTGTTCTGAGGATGAGGTTGATGGGCATCCAAATTTCAGTATTTGCCCGTTGCCCATGCTCCAGTCTCTTGTTTTGCATATTATGCACTTAGAGCTTCACAGGGCTGGGTCTTTATTATGAGCCCTTTGCACATGTGCAGACTGACCTTTCTGGCTGTTACTTCAGCTGCTTGCAGTGGGGTGCTAGTTAACCACTTCCTACCTCCACATGCTCTGACACTATGTGATGTAGGGTGCACATGCACAAGTCTATGCATACACTTCCATACAGGGTTAAAGGGAATTGGTTCTGCGCTCCCACAGTTCCCATTATTGACTGAATCAGCGATTACAGAGCCTCCATCGTCAGCCTGGAAACCACTCCTTATGGTATCTGGGGCTTGCAGGTTGTCACAGGATGCCCTTGTTACACTTCCATGCGCTGGTGACGATGGAACAACCTGGCAGTGGTCCTTTACTAGGGACTGTGAAGTTTTTTGTGGGCTGTTCACAGATGCATCTCTTGTGGGCGTAGCAGCAATGTCCTCAAAAATTGAGGGTATTGTGCTGGGTATCATTCTAGCCCTTTCTGTTGACCACTGCCCAGGGATTGTGTTCCTAGTTGCCAGATGCTTGATATCCACTGGTGAAGCTATCTTTTTCTTGGCAAAGTCCTATTGCTCATGGATTCATATCACATCGGCCACCTCTGAGTCCAGATGGAGTGTCCCTTATTTGAAATTTTGTTTCTTGTTCTTAGGTGTCTGTGTTCAAGGGATTTCTTTCGTAGTTACAGGTCTTGGTTCTTCATGCATAGATTATCCATTTAGTTACCGTGGGGCCATGTAGCACCCATTGATTCTGGCCCCTTCTTTCTGGCTACATTCTGGTCTCAGTGAAATTCTTCATCAATTTCTAAGCTTGTGCATATGACTTTCTTTTTGTATTTCTTTATTTGGTGGAGTCTCCTCTTTCCAGCTGTTGTGGGATTTACGATATTGAGGAGCAGTTGTTGGTCTTGTAGCTGTGGTAGTGCCTTTGGTACCTACAGACATGGATTCTACTCTCAGCTACTGCACTTGCCTGACTCTTATGTGATTCTAGAAAAAACCTCTGACACGTGGTATTACAAATAGGATTACGGCGGCTCTTGGTAGAATTACACAGGTTAATTAAGGTTTATAACAATTATAAGAAGACGGTGCTGTAAGGTGTAGAGAACCACAAAAACTCCACAAATTTCGAGCCTCAATGCTGTACATTATATGCTTCACTCCTCAGCACACGCCAAATTGCAAACTGGTTTCCCTGTTATGATTGAGAACAAGTCATTATATTATCATCAGGCAACATAAATTATGAACAATTCCATCTTGTTCTTTTTCCGTTTTATTTCCAAGTTCTTTTATATCAGTTGTCAACAGCCACAGCCAACACGTGTTTCGTCGCTTTAGGGGTGTAGTCCTGTGACTTCCTCAAGGCTGTATAAATGTAAACATAAAAGATGCCTATGTACTTAATGTAGCAAGACCTCTTACAAGTACTATGCAGACTGCATATGTAATGTAATACAGTGCAAGTTTTCCACACAAGGTTGTGCCAACCCGATTATAGTTTAAGTATATGTTAAAATTAAATGATTCATAAATTGTGTACACAAACATGCCTCTTGATAAGAGGCGGAATATAACCCGAATATGATGGAGAGAGAGAGTTTTAGTCAATAGGCTCATAAGTAGCCTAATAAAAAAAGTGCAACCTTACTACCCATAAATGCACTGGACTGTGAGATGTCGTCATTGTCATAAATTGGGTGTTTGTGCTCTATAGTGATTAGTGCACAGTGGAAACCACAAATGTTGTGATCACTAAGACAATCCCGATGTCAATTAAAGGTGGAGAAGTGAATGTGATGAAAACACTGTCAGGAATTGTATCACCAAACATAAATCTCAAATAAATACCTAAAACCTTCAAATCAGTGAATTCTGTAATATGAAAAAAGGAAGAAAAACAAGTGTACAATACACTTTTAATCAACTTACTCGTAACTACTATGTATAATCCAATTCAATATGAACACCCTATATTTGAAATATAAACACCTACTTGAAATGTGGTGATACTTCCGACCCACATTGGGGTTCCGATCTGCGCGGCGTGTCCACAATACTCAGTCAAATGCAAAAACTCCTTGCCAACTCTAATTCTGGTTCTGCGAAATCCATATATAATATGTTAGCTCATATTCTTATCACATCCGTGGCCATCTATTGTACACAAATCAGACCATGACAGCTTTTCTACTATTTGAATACTGAGGAACATGTTACCGGGTAACCCGTGTCTACAGTATCAAGGCAAACCCGTGGTGGGTAAATGACATCTTCATGTAATCATGTCATGCCCCCACTTACATACTTGTCATGCCTCTTCCGGCATATGCCCATTTCAAAGCTAATCGAGTACTTCCAGCCCGCTTGTGACTGACTGTATACTACTATGTGTGTGTATACGCCATCAAATCAGTTTATAAAAACACAGAAATATTGGTACATATCTCCGTTAATCCAAAAACACTGCGTATGACCCCGGTTAGAGTCCCGGTTTGTTCGCAGCCATCTAAACCCTTAAAACAATCTACTATCACCTTACATTTACATATAGCCCCCGTATCCAAACTCACTGTCCTACAACATGGCCCACAGCAAACCAAAATGGCAAATCCGCCCGTCTGCCTGCTCAAAATCTTACCTCAGTATGTAGTATTTCTTGACAACACGCCGCTCCCGTCTCTCACCGTGTTCGGTGACAAGCTCCCGAATGCCGGTGACCACTGCCTCTATAAAGATCCGCCATCCCATTGTATTGAACGTGCGCACGTAATCACGTGCTATTCTCATATTTGAAACTAACAATGGACTCTCAAAAAACAGGCCGTGAAAGGTCGCCATCTTGCTTGTGAAACGCGAATGATCGATTTCATAGAATTCAAAACGCTTGTTAGTTGTTTGTGAAGTCAGAGCAGATAGACATATGCGCAGCCAAAGGGTACCTCATGTCGCCCTGTTTGAATAGCCGTATGTGTTCCCCTATCCTCTCTCTCAGTGTTCTAATAGTGCTGCCAATATATTTCTTTTTGCATTTACATTCAATGGCATATACAACAAACTTTGTCAAGCAATTAATGTTTGTCCTAATATCGTACGTTTTGCCATTGGGACCATGAAACTGAGTTTTCCTTGTGATGGCCCATTTGCAAGCTACGCACTGGCCACAGCCATAGAAACCTTTTGTGTGTTCGGACAACCAGTTCTCTTTATCTAGTGATGTAGGGTAACTAGGGCTTAAGATGTTCCTCAGTGACAATCCCCTCCTATATGTAATGTTTGGTTTCTCCGTAATGTGATCTCTAAGTGATTTATCGACCAATAACAAGTGCCAGTGTTTGTACATACTGCGCCTCAGTACCCCAGACCAGTTGTTATAACTGGTAATCATTCTTATTGTCTCTGTTTTTGTCAATATTACTTTCTTATCTTTCAGTGTTTCATCTCTCCTCAGTCGATCTACCCTTAGTTCAGCTCTCTTAAGGGTCGACCCATCATAACCTCTCTTGTTAAATCTTGTTATGACCCCCTTCTTTTCTTCTTCGAAATCAGAGTCAATACAGCCGTTACGTCTGACTCTAACAAGTTCCCCATAAGGGATTGCGCATATCTGATGTGGTGGGTGTGCACTCAACGCATGTAGTAGTGAGTTGCATGCTGTTTGTTTGCGAAAAAGTCTACTTTGAATCTGCTTATCCTTCACAAAGAATTACACATCCAAAAATGATATCTTGGTTGTACTCAGTTCTGATGTGAATCGGATGTTACAGTCATTAGTGTACATATACTCAATGAATTTCGTTAGTTTGGTCTGTGTGCCTGTCCAAATCATGAAGTAGTCATCTATATACCTTCCCCAATACAATATGAAGTCATTCCACTTGGAGCCTTCTGGTCCCCAGATTCTTCTCTCCTCGAGCCAACCCATGAAAAGATTGGCATACGAGGGAGAGAACCTGGAGCCCATCGGCACTCCTTGTTTTTGCCTTTACCATTTGTCTCGGAACAGGAATAAGTTGCTGTCCACTATAAGTTCAAGAATACCTGCTAGCTGGAGCTAAAAAGGGAACTGGTAAGTAGATATCTTAAGCCATCTTGAAATAACAAACACAAAAACTGTAAGGTGAAGAAAGGGGAAGCCCTTTCCGAGAGGGAACCAAAAAGGGCAAAAACAACGAAAGTGGGAAAATGTGATAGTTGGATGAATACTAAATACATCTGAAAGACAAATTAACCATCAGACACATTGCCAGGCATCTGTTCCAAGTAGTTTTGCCTTAAATACTGACTTTGCTTAGTCTCAACCAAATGTACACCCTCAACAGGAAAGTGGCTGTGTTAAGGCAATGCTGTGCTGTATTGTGTAGTGTTTGCATGATTTCAGTTTCCATAAACCTGTTCTTCAATATTTTCAAGCCCTACCAGCCCTACACATAATCCCATGCTTATGCAGTGTGTAAGCCTCAATACTGTTTTGATCCTGTCTGGTTCTGACTTTCAGTGCTTCTTGAGTCATTCTGGACTTCTTCCTGCACTCTCTTGCGTCTTCCATTCTGGTTTCCTGGTACCTGCTGGGAAAACTTTTTGGCTTTTCTACCTCTTTTAGCCCTCTCGGTTCAGTGGGTAGCTTGGGCTTGATGGCTTGGTCTGGCGGATCTGCTGCTATCTCGGGGGTTGGTTTATCATCAGCTCTGGTTACAATAGGACATTTTCTTTCAATGTATTCTCATGTTCCTCCTGGTCACTCTTCTACCTTGGCATTAGTGGCTGTTAGGGTGTGGCATGCTGGGTGTGGTTTGGGTTACATGTGCTTTTACTAGAGTTGTCTTGCATGTTCCTCTTCAATCCTGTATAGGGATGCAGCTCCCTGGCCTCAGGCCCTACTGCACCATTGACATTGGTGGCTCTCCTTCCTTGTCCTGTCTTCATCCTTGCAGCTGGTTTTTGCCATGGGCTGTTCTTCTCTTGTTCCATTGCCTATGTTTTGCAAATGTCCTGATCATAAGGGATCTGGGTACCTCTTCCCCTTCCAGTGAGCTTATGATTCAACCTTTTGGGGCATTGGCTCTGTTGGGATTGTTCAGTCTAATCTGGGGCATGGGTTCTTCAACGTCTAAATTTGCCAGATCCAGGGCACTGGTTGCATGGGCATTTAGGTGATTTGCAGGATGCATTCAGGCAAAGCTTGGGAGGAAGGGGGAGTCAAGCCTGCTTGCATGCAACGTTTTTTGCCATCATGGTTCATTGTGCTCCTAGTCTTCCCTTGACAGACTGGATACCCTGGTCTCTCTTTGTGCCTGTGTCTCAGCTCTCCTGCCGTGTCTTTGCCTTTGTTTGGTCTTTTCTGGATTTAGTGGTGCCTTTATGCAAACTGGATTGGAATCTTCTTGTCCCCTGGTGTCCAACTGCCAGCTGTGCATCCTACTCTGTCTGGTTTCCTATCCTCAAGGGTGGTGGCATAAGTTCTAGCATTTCCTCATGGCTGTTAGGTGGCCTCGGGGTTTTCTCCTATGCCACTGGTCTTTTCTTGGCACCTTTATTCTCCAAGGCTCTCTTGCACCTCTTTGTTCTTTTGTTATGTTAAGTTATGTGCATTTGAGATTATGGCCAGGCTACAGTTCAAGAGATGCAAGTACAAGTGGAACATTCGTCTGGCATTTTCCTGCTACACTCAAAGAATTAGAATACCACCCCAATCCAGACCCACAAAGAATCACACCTTCACTTCAAGAGAGAGGTAAACCTACACCTTTAAAAAACACTTAATACAGAAAAATCTCAGTAGATTCCAGATGTTTGAGTGTAGCAGGAGATGGCCATATATGTTCCACTTGCACTTGCATCTCTTGAACTCTAGCCTGGCCTTGATCAGTGCTCCAGTTAAGGTCTAATACTATGGATCGCCACTCAAAACAATGGTAATGCAGGTGCACAGAGGGAGTTAGAGAAGTTCTATGTCTGACAGTATGATCCTGTTGAATGTTTGCAGACCATTGTTGAAACAGTCTGTTGCAATAGGGCATTCTTTTGGTGTCAGCTGGACTTTGGGATGCCAGTGTCTACGTCCTCTATTTCCTCTCCCACTCCAGTGGGCTCAAATCACCCGACCGCCAGGCCGCCTAGACCAGAAGCTCCTATGTCAGACAGGGAAGCAGCCTTACTAGCCGCCACCTATGACTCCTCCCCTACGGAGTCACCCAAATCCAAAATTCAAGTCATCACAGGTCACCGGAAAGACCGACCCATCGTCAAAACACAGAGATTACCAGTCCTCACCGCTATACCTAGAGAGACTAAAGAGGGAACCACCAGTAATCAGGAGAAATTCACCAACTGCCTCCTAATCAACTGCAGATCGGCTTCACTACACGCAACGGACCTAGCCGAAGCCATCCTCACTCATGACATTGACGTTGCGTTCCTCACGGAGACTTGGCTTAATAAGACATCCCCTCCCTGCCTAGACATGCTGGTTCCACCCGGCTTCTCCCTCATCTCCAAAGATAGGATCAAACAACGAGGAGGTGGGGTCGCTATCATCCACAAGGACAGCTGGAGCATCACAGAAACCTCCTCCTTCGAGTATGACTCCTTTGAATGCCTATCCACCGTCATCAAGACAAAAGACAACGACTCTCTACTGTGCCACCTACTCTATCACCCCCCGGGCAGAAATAACGAGTTTGGAGAACAACTATCAAACCTGATTGCACAAGACACACTGGGCGACTCCAAAAACTTAATTCTTGGCGACCTGAACATCCGGTGGAATGAGACCCACAACCCTCTAATCAAATCGCTATCTAGCCTCCTTGATGAGAACAACCTCACCCAACACTGTACTGAGGAGACTCATTACAAAGGAGCCACACTGGATGCCATCATTGCCCAAAAGAATTCTATCACGGTCAATCACATACTACCAGTTGACTGGTCAGATCACCACATGATCTTATTCCACATCAATCACCCCATCATCTCGCTTAAACCTCCGCAAGACCCGCCTAAATGGTCGAGAAACCTCTCCCAAGTACCCCAAGACATCTTGGAAGGTCAACTAAGCGCTCTTCTCCCAAATAACACAATGCACCTCTCGACCAACGACCTCGTCGACCACTATAACTCGGGGGTAGTCGCCATACTTGACAATCTAGCTCCTCTAAAGCTCAAAAGAAGCCAAGCCACTCCATCCAGAACCTGGTTCACTGCGGACCTCAACGCAGAAAGAAGAAACCTGAGAACCAAAGAAAGAAAGTGGAGAAACAACCCAACCGCCATTCTCCGCCTTCAACTAAAATCAGCCCGTAGGAATTACAACAACCATATCAAAAACAAGAAATCCAGCTTCTTCCGCGAGGCATTGGTCAAATCCAAAAACAGACCCAAAGAACTCTACAACATAATCAGACAACAAACAACAAAGCCCCTGCCCTCAACCCTACAGGCTTCCAAAGAACTCTGTGACAACTTTGCCGACTTCTTCAACGACAAAGTCCTAAAAATCGAACTATCTCTGGACATCAACAACCCACACCTCCAGAAGAGCTACTCGGCCTCCCCAGTGGCACTCCCATCCGACTCCTTTCCCTCCCCCTGGCTAAGCTTTCGCCCCGTCCAGGAAACCGAGATAATCGCGCTGATCTCGACCTCCAAACCTTCAGCACACATCTCAGACCCCATCCCCCCATCTTTAATCAAACAAATGAAGCTTACCTTAGCGCCCATCTGGGGAAGAATCATAAACAGCTCCTTACAAAGCGGTGTGGTCCCCGATTGTCTAAAAATGGGACAAGTCACTCCTCTTCTGAAAAAACCCGGTCTCGACTCAACTGACTTGAACAATTTCAGACCAATATCCAACCTCCCTTTACTCTAGAAAACACTTGAACGCTGTGTACTCCTGCAACTGACGCAACACCTGGACAACATCAATCTCCTGGACCCCCTCCAATCTGGCTTCAGACAAGGCCGCAACACTGAAACCGCGATGCTGAACATCATAGACGACATCCATGGATCTCTTGACGCTGACAAGTGCTGCCTACTCATACTCCTTGATCTCTCAGCAGCGTTCGACACGGTGGACCACAAGCTCCTCATCATGACTCTTCAAGAAAGAGCCGGCCTTGGCGAGGTAGTTCTCAAGTGGTTTTCCTCCTTTTTACACAACCGTTCGCAACTAATAAAAATCAAGAACTTCACCTCCGATACCCAGCAAGTCAACAAGGGTGTCCCTCAAGGATCAGTGCTCTCCCCCCAGCTCTTTAACATCTACATGGAACCACTCGCTAAGTTACTCAGGAACGCCAACATCCACTTCCACCTCTACGCGGATGACACGCAGATTTACCTGGAAACCTCCTCTCTTAAAGACATCCAGAGACTCAACGTTGTCCTAAACGAAGTTCAAGACTGGCTGACAAAGAATCACCTGAAACTCAACCCCGATAAGACAGAAACACTCCTCATCTCAAACAAAGAAGATAACCCTCAAATCACCGAGTGGCTAAAGTCGATCGATGCTCTCAAGGGTAACCTCACGCTAGCCGACTCCGTTAAATCCCTGGGCTTCACCTTAGACCCCAAACTAACCCTGACAAACCACATTAAGAACTCGGCGAAAAGCGCATTCTTCAACCTCAGACTTTTGAACAAAATTAAACCTTACATTCCCAACAAGGACCTCAAACTAGCCACGCAATCTCTAGTTCTATCAAGACTGGACTATGGGAACTCAATCCTAACAGGCATCCCCAAATCACACCTGGCTCCACTAAAAACAACACTTCACGCGGCAGCAAGAATGATCACAGGCTGCAAAAAATATGATCACATCTCCCTGGCTCTCAAAGAACTCGAATGGCTCCCTGTGGAAATGCGAAGTACCTTCAGAACGGCCTGCCTAACCCACAAGGCCCTCCACACCGGCAAACCGGAATACCTGGCTAACAAGCTAAAAAAAGCAGGCCAAGCCAGAAACTTGAGAAGCTCTAATTCCCTGCTGCTCATCCTACCAAAAACCAGAAGGAAGAGAACTGCGGACTGCTCTTTCTCAGGAAATGCCCCCAAAATATGGAACGCCACCCCCCTGCACATCAGAACTCTACCGTCCTATGCAGAATTCAAGAGCCAACTTAAATCCTTGTGCCTGATCCGCTCCCTTGGTTATGGATAACTTGGAGCTGCAAACGTCTCAGAATCCATGCGGTATTGTTGAATCCAGTACTGAGAAGCCCTGCTGTCCGAACTTTTCCTCTTTCCAAATTGTCTCTCGCCGATTGCTTTTATTGGGTTTGTTTCATGTTGTTCTCTTTTTCATGCCCACTACTGTGAAGCGCTCTGATACCTTCGGGTCTTGTTAGCGCTATAGAAAACTTCTAAATAAAATAAATAATAATAATAAATGACACTATCACCAGCACGATGATGAAATACAAGGGCTTGGAAAACTGTGAGACTGTCATGTTTCATCTCCGTAAAACATTCTTGAACGTGCTCTTATTTGGTCTGTGTGTCAATGAGATGAATTGCATCTCGGTGGGATTCAACATAACATTGACCTTCCACCTTCACGCCTGGATTTTGAGCACTATATTGTTGTTTTCATTCTCTCTCACTCATTCAAGCAAACTTCCTGTTTCTCTGGGCATGATTTCGCATCACACAGCATCCATCTTCGACCAAAACCGCTGCATATAGGCAACAGTGGTGGCAATATAAGAAAACAAAGAGACAAGTCACCAACCCTTGCTAAATTCTTTCAATGTGGTCTTGCTACCCCTAACTTCATCTTTGATTTCTGGCAATTCTTGTTTGGCGAGAAATGTTTCATTATTATGTTAGCGCATGGATTCTCCCATTGAGGATTTAAGATTTTCATCTAAAAGATTGCATTTAAGAACAAGCTTTGCAATGCAATCAGTCTCGCCTTTTGGCCCTTAAATGTATTTAGCTATGCAGCATATTAGCCTGGGTGCTGAAGCATCTACTGTTCTTTAACATGAAGGGAAAGTAAGCACCAAACTGCGTGACACTCCAGGTATGGGAACGCATGGAGAGAAATATTGCCTTTCAGCGGGAAATGGTATGGTCCAAAGCTCTTTTTTTATTATAAAATCAGGGCCTTCAGGGCCATATCACTGAAAATACAAGATTACAAAAAAATGCTATTTACTACGTGTGCTCATGGAAGATAATTTCTAGGGACTGGAATCTAGAGAATGCTTAAGTGATTCTGGTATTTTACTGACCTCTGCTGGTTGGTTTCTATCAAGAAAGTTAAATAGAGGCAGTTGAACAGAAAAAAAAGTCCTTAAGCGGAAGCAGACAATTCCTGGGGCTGATCTCCAGAGCCCACAAAGTACATACACATATAAGTATATACTAAAGTATATAAAGAGGTCTTGAATGCTCGACCTAAAAATTATAACTATCTCTAGAGCAAAAGGAATCCAGGCATATTCGTGAAATATTGTCGGGATCTGTAGTTAGATGGCAATTTCATTCTGCACAATCAGTATTTCCACAGTTATTCATTTACAACAATATAACAGGACTTATCCATAAACAGCAACAAAAGGAAAAATGTCAAAAAGGTATACATCATGTGAATAAAAGGTAGAAAGTACAAAGAATCTTATGATGATTTAAATATCAAGAGACATCTTCAAAAGCAGAGCAATAAGTTAGGAAATAATATGACTGGACCCCAGAATATCGTTTTGAAAAAAGTAGAGAATACAGGTGTCAGACCGCATTATGGCAGCACAGTCAGGGGCTACTAGGCCCCAACTGTGGCATGTGAGGTTGTTTGTCATTGGTGTCCTGTGGTTCATCGGACTTTGACTCTGTAAACTGAACCAAGTACAACCCTTTCTGTACTTGACTAGCATTGTTGCAATGGAAAACAGTCACAGACTTCTGAGGGGGTAGTGTTGGGGACAACATTTCAGAACCCAACAAGCAACAGGTACAGTAACATTTAATGTCCAGCCCAGGGCTTATCTTTTGTAAAAAAAAAAAAGTACATTTAATTACACAGCAGTGCTCAATACAACAAAATTCAGTTTTGAATATAGGGTGATACCCCTGATTATGAGTCCCTTGTGAGCTCGATTTGCTGTCCCTCTTCTTTGTGTTCTCTCCCAACTGGTGACCTTGTTTAGGAATGTCCTCCAACAGCAGTTGGTAGGTGCAGATTATGTTTCCTCACAATTTAAATGTACAATCAGTTCACTCTTCACTCTTGTACTTACCCCTTGTGAGATGTGGCTCTATATATACTGGACCAGAAGGAGGTACAGTGTGTATAGAGTCCACAAACCAACTGAAAATTACTCCCTCCTGACCTATAAGTACTTTTATCGTAGGAATAGTCTCTCAAACACAGGGCATATATGACAATATCTACACAAATTGTAAATTTTTTCTCATTTTACTTTATTTTACAATAGAAAGATTCTTTTTTTTGTTTTTTTAACATCATTTTACACTTATAGCATTTGTAAACAAATATATATACTTTTCCACATAAAAATTACAGAGATATATTATTTCACCACAATGAGACAGTGCAAATATATCTGTGGTTGATCAGATTCATATTAACATTAGATCAATAAATAATGCACAAAACAGGTAAAGAGCCGCACACACACAACACATACATTCTTCCTAGACATCCATTCCATTACACAAACAAATGATGTATCCTATATCATTGAATCGGATGTCCAATTGATGACCAAAGTCATTAGATTTGAAAGAGGGGAGATGGTCGACGCGTTTCGGTGGAAGGAACAGGAGTACGAACCACCTTCTTCAGGACCAGTCAGATACAGTGCGATATAGGAGCTCTAAACCTGGGGTGCAGATCTGCAACAATATATACAAGAATGATAATTTGTAATTAAGCCCTGTAAAACTAAGTACAATCTTATTTACATTTGAAACAACAGTGGGGACCTACACACACACACTCAAGATTCTACCAACTTCACACCACCAAGTGACCCTTATAACCCATACAGGTGAGGTGTGACCCTCGGTTTGTAAAACAGAGTGAGAAGAGTCTTTTCATGTTAAAGACGATCTTATGGTACTGATGAAATTGGCACAGAACTACATAAATAAAGTACCTTTCAGAGAGACTAGGCGCGGAAATACCGGCACTTCTCAAAATTGTGAGGACCTGTCACGCGATCTATTGTAAGAAGGAGGTGAATATTAATAATCCTAGCCAAATTCAAGCAGGGCAGGTGTACTTACTGTTAATAGGCACAATATTCAACAACAGTTACCTGGTCTATTGTACGAGGAGAAGGAGACAGATTTCTGCTACTTTATTGATAAAGGGATACGTACAGCTGTTTGCTGGAAAGTATAACAACAGGAAAAAGGGTATTTGTTGCTGTTAAGCCCTAAGCGAATTTTATTGCATGAAGAAAAGGATTAATAAACAACGGACTCTTTACCTGTAGAATGTATAGATAGTCACTAACAGGCAGGAGGCAGCTGACTGTAATCTCTAAATTCGCCTTGTCTTTAGCTAAAGGTGTGGAGGGGACGCCACCTCTGAGGGGAGACAATTAGAAATATGTAACCTCGGCACCCCTTCAAGATTTGATGTGCAATCCATTATTTTAAAACACACACCATAGTCTACTTACCTTGAAATGTTTATCCGTAGCTATGCAGAGCCACAACCGTATAAAAGTACAATATATCTTTATAATGCCCACACCTAGAAGAAGAGCATTCACATATTAGAAAGCGGCAAAACTGTCTCACAGGTGGTGTGAGGAGCAATGAGCTCCATTACGATGCTAGCGAGGGTGGTATCTATGAACCGTAAATGACGAGATTAATAGGTGTACGCATTTTCGATACGCTACTTAGCAGGGTTCGTCTTATTTACAGGTTTCTTCGTTTTTACCCTCGGGTTCCATTTTAGATACGGCATCCATTTTGTTTCTTGCCCTCACGTAGTCAGCGAACAGGCAAATGTCCGCCTCATGACCCTGTGATTCCCAAGACTGGGGGATGACACGGCAGAGACAGATGGCTCCGCAGCTGGGTAATCTTCCCACGTTGGCCTATTGTCTCAGCCTTGCATGCGCTCGGCTCGAATCCTTTGATCCTGGGATTGCGCTTCCGATATTACCTCCACACTCCTTCTCCTTCTTTCTGACTTCCTTGCACCTGTTCCTTCCTCTTGCTCTCGTCCTTTTACAACTAGAGTGGAATGTGCATAACAGCAGGATAATGTGCTTTTACAGTTGGGAACCGACAAATGTTACTGTGATTATGTTCCGGGTTTCCGACACCATGAATGAAGCCCTTTTAAGTTTATTGTGGGAACTGAGTGGTAACCTTTTGTTCGTTACGTTATTGAATGCTGAAAACGTGTATAAAAGGAGCGATCCACATTTACAATTTGAAGCAGGCTCTTGGAACCTACACTCTGTTGTACTTCCTATGACTTTTGCATCCCTGCAGTAATAAACGCTGATCTTTGACGCCGAAGGAAGTGTCCCGTGTCTCTGTCACTTGTGCGCCGAACAGGTATCCTACGAAGGTTTCAGGTGTTGTTCCCTGGCACCGCTGGATCTTAAAGATTCCAGTCCTTCAGGTGTCAATGCTATGGTAATTTGCCGTGATTCAAGTACAATTCTACACTGGCATATGCTGCGTTCCTATTCCAGACATGGCGGAATGCAGTAGGTCCTGCCAAAGCATTCTAAAGTGTAAAGTTACTTGCACACACACTTAGGCCCCCTTATCACAGATCAACAGCATAAAGATGGTTTTTCATAAAGATTGGGCATACTAAATAAATTTCACCTTTGTAAAAAGGCATAGCTAATATTGAAGTTTATAGACTCTAGCAAGCAAGCAGCAAAACGAATTTCAGACATGCTAGAGGAATTTCACCTTTGTGGAGAAGCATGGCTCATATTCTAGCTTTTAAGCTCTGTCACGTAAAAAAACGGTCAACCTCCTTTCCAATTTACATCAACCCTTACACTAACAGGCGATGCACCGCGGATGTCTATTCCTAGAATGTGGCGCCTTTACAGGAACTTAAAAAGCCTAGTTATCAGTGTTTAAACGACTATTCAGTTACACCCTCATTTCTTGAATTACGTCCCCACCCCTTGCAGCCGGACAGCCTTTCCAAGCCTAAATAGCAATGCGCCAATCTAAACAAAGATCACTCTACCATAAACTTACTTCTAGAGAGCTTGACGTTTCTAATTCCCTTAGCCGGCCGCCACCTCCATCATCCTCGGGTTGTTCGATACTGCGAAGTGCGCGGCGTGCTTCCAATTTAAATAGCCCGCAGGCAGAAACGTTGTAATTAGTATCAGCTGTACTCGTAGCTACAACTTCAAGCCACGTCATAGACCGCTGCCCAGGGCTAAAGATAAAGGTAAACAACAGACTAACTTTATTTCGCCATCTTAAAGTTTCCAGTTCAGGTAACTCGCAAGCTCATAGATACAACGCTGTAATAGTAACTTCACATACAAGCCACGTCATGAGCGGCTGTCCCCAGCTAAAAATAGAGGACAGACTACCTTATGTCGCCATCTAAGAGTGATACCACGTAATATCAAATGCCGGCATATAGTGTGAAGCTAGAAATAAAGGCATAGTCTCCTATACTCGGTTCTTCAAATACATGCCAGGATGTAAGCGGCTGCCCTACGCTAAAAAGTAGACAACGGACTAACATGTGTCAACTGCCGGCATATAATCTTCAGCGCAGGTAAAGTCGAAGTCTCCGAACATTTATTGCATGTTGGGTTAATTGGCCAAACCAATACATGCTGGTAATTTAACAATCGGAAACATGCTTAACTGAAAAAGGAATCCCTCAATGAAGGAAAAAATGACATAATACGTAGCCTAAAGAGCACTTATGTTATCAGGAGTACATGAAAGTACTAGCAGCTATAAATCAAGTCACTTACCAAATCATTTATGGCAGAAAAGTTATTATCTGCATATAAAACCATGTTATTATAGGGCATGCACCAGGTCATACCTGCATATACCATTGTATGCCCTCATAAAGTGCCTAAAGAGGATGACTGAACACGACTCAAAGTTGTCACTAGTGTAGTGTTAGGCTGGGTAAGACCTTCCAATAACCAATTTAGTTACCCAGGTGTAACTTTAAGGCTGGAGACAACCAGTGTATTTAGTAATTACCAGGGTTTGGTGATAATCCACTGAATTTCTTCGTTCAGTCCTTGTTTTACAGAATCAAAGAGAAATATCCAAAAACACTCACGTCGTTTACGTGAGATGTCCATTGGTGTGCTGGTATTAGCCTTTACTTTTTCCAGAATACACCACTGAACATCGTTTTCAGAATGACTTTTCTCGAGGAAGTGTCTCACGAGAGGTGCTTCCATGCGCTGGTTCTGAATTGAGGATGTATGTTGGCTAAGGCGAAAACGGAATTCACGACCTGTTTCCCCAATATAGACCATGGTGCAGGGACAAAAAATGCAGTAAATAATATTCTTACTGCGACAGTTTGTGAAATCCTTGAGTTTGATCTTTTTATCTTTATACTCAAAGCAGTCTGTTACAATCGCTGTGTCACATGCGTGGCAGCCGCCATACCTGTGATTTCCCATAACAGGTGGTAATCCTGTGATGTTACCTTGCCTTACTTTGTTAGTGCTTTCCACTCTAGTATGGACCAAAAGGTCACGTAAATTGCGGTTCCTGCGGAATGCTACCAAAGGTGCTTCTAATGTCGACTCCTCATCTCCTACGTTCAGTATTCTCCAATTGCGTTGGATGATGTTCTTTAGTTTAAAATTGAACGGAGAATGGTTCACCACACAGACCACTTGGTCTTTCTTTGCACGTTGATTACCTTCCAAAACAGCGTCTCTGTTATAGTATTTAGCCCTCTTGTAGGCATGGCAAACAAGGCGATTCGGATAACCCCCAGTTAGCAGCCTCAATTTGAGAGCATCACCATGCTTGTGAAATTCAGACACGGTGCTACAATTTCTTCGGATGCGAAGAAATTCTCCAAACGGAATTGAATCTTTTTGCATAGAGGGATGGTAGCTTTGGTATTGGAGAATGGTATTTTTGGCTGTAGGTTTGCGAAACAGACTTACCTCCAAAACCAAGTTAGTTCCTGATATGCAGATGTCTAAAAATTCCACATTTTTCGTGCTGTAGTTCGCCGTGAAGGTTAGGTTACAGTCACTGGCATTGAGCCATAATAGATATGCTTTCAAGGAATCCTCATCGCCTCTCCAGATCAGAAAAATATCGTCAATGAAGCGTCTCCACGTAACAACATTGTCGAAAAATGGAAACACCTCATTGAATACATTTTTCCTCTCCCACTCCCCCATGTAGATGTTGGCTACACTTGGGGCACAGGAAGCGCCCATACTGGTGCCCTTTATTTGTTGGAATAGTGCCCCATTGAACTCAAAAAAGTTGTTAAAAAGAACAACTTCCAGGCATTCAGTTGACACATGTTAGTCCGTTGTCTACTTTTTAGCGTAGGGCAGCCGCTTACATCCTGGCATGTATTTGAAGAACCGAGTATAGGAGACTATGCCTTTATTTCTAGCTTCACACTATATGCCGGCATTTGATATTACGTGGTATCACTCTTAGATGGCGACATAAGGTAGTCCGTCCTCTATTTTTAGCTGGGGACAGCCGCTCATGACGTGGTTGTATGTGAAGTTACTATTACAGCATTGTATCTATCAGCTTGCGAGTTACCTGAACTGGAAACTTTAAGATGGCGAAATAAAGTTAGTCCGTTGTTTACCTTTATCTTTAGCCCTGGGCAGCGGTCTATGACGTGGCTTGAAGTTGTAGCTACGAGTAAAGCTGATACTAATTACAACGTTTCTGCCTGCGGACTATTTAAATTGGAAGCACGCCGCGCACTTCGCAGTATCGAACAACCCGAGGATGATGGCGGTGGCGGCCGGCTAAGGAGATTAGAAACGTCAAGCTCTCTAGAAGTAAGTTTATGCTAGAGTGATCTTTGTTTAGATTGGCGCATGGCTATTTAGGCTTGGAAAGGCTGTCCTGCTGCAAGGGGTGGGGACGTAATTCTAGAAATGAGGGTGTAACTGAATAGTTGTGTAAACACTGATAACTAGGCTTTTTAAGTTCCTGTAAAGGCGCCACATTCTAGGAATAGTCATTCGCGGTGCATCCCCTGTTAGTGTAAGGGTTAATTTAAATTGGAAAGGAGGTTGACCGTTTTTTTACGTGACAGAGCCTAAAAGCTAGAATATGAGCCATGCTTCTCCACAAAGGTGAAATTCCTCTAGCATGTCTGAAATTCGTTTTGCTGCTTGCTTGCTAGAGTCTATAAACTTTAATATTAGATATGCCTTTTTACCAAGGTGAAATTTATTTAGTATGCCCAATCTTTATGAAAAACCATCTTTATTCTGTTGATCTGTGATAAGGGGGCCTAAGTGTGTGTGCAAGTAACTTTACACTTTAGAATGCTTTGGCAGGACCTACTGCATTCCGCCATGTCTGGAATAGGAACGCAGCATATGCCAGTGTAGAATTGTACTTGAATCACGGCGAATTACCATAGCATTGACACCACCTGTGAGACAGTTTTGCCACTTTCTAATATGTGAATGCTCTTCTTCTAGGTGTGGGCATTATAAAGATATATCGTACTTTTATACGGTTGAGGCTCTGCATAGCTACGGATAAACATTTCAAAGTAAGTAGACTATGGTGTGTGTTTTAAAATAATGGATTGCACATCAAATCTTGAAGGGGTGCCGAGGTTACATATTTCTAATTGTCTCCCCTCAGAGGTGGCGTCCCCTCCACACCTTTAGCTAAAGACAAGGCGAATTTAGAGATTACAGTCAGCCGCCTCCTGCCTGTTAGTGACTATCTATACATTCTACAGGTAAAGAGTCCGTTGTTTATTAATCCTTTTCTTCATGCAATAAAATTTGCTTAGGGCTTAACAGCTACCTGTTGTTATACTTTCCAGCAAACAGCTGTATGTATCCCTTTATCAATAAAGTACCAGAAATCTGGCTCCTTCTCCTCGTACAATAGACCAGGTAACTGTTGTTGAATATTGTGCCTATTAACAGTAAGTACACCTGCCCTGCTTGAATTTGGCTAGGATTATTAATTTTCACCTCCTTCTTACAATAGATCGCGTGACAGGTCCTCACAATTTTGAGAAGTGCCGGTATTTCCGCGCCTAGTCTCTCTGAAAGGTACTTTATTTATGTAGTTCTGTGCCAATTTCATCAGTACCATAAGATCGTCTTTAACATGAAAAGACTCTTCTCACTCTGTTTTACAAACCGAGGGTCACACCTCACCTGTATGGGTTATAAGGGTCACTTGGTGGTGTGAAGTTGGTAGAATCTTGAGTGTGTGTGTAGGTCCCCACTGTTGTTTCAAATGTAAATAAGATTGTACTTAGTTTTACAGGGCTTAATTACAAATTATCATTCTTGTATATATTGTTGCAGATCTGCACGCCAGGTTTAGAGCTCCTATATCGCACTGTATCTGACTGGTCCTGAAGAAGGTGGTTCGTACTCCTGTTCCTTCCACCGAAACGCGTCGACCATCTCCCCTCTTTCAAATCTAATGACTTTGGTCATCAATTGGACATCAGATTCAATGATATAGGATACATCATTTGTTTGTGTAATGGAATGGATGTCTAGGAAGAATGTATGTGTTGTGTGCGTGCGGCTCTTTACCTGTTTTGTGCATTATTTATTGATCTGGTGTTAATATGAATCTGATCAACCACAGATATATTTGCACTGTCTCATTTTGGTGAAATAATATTTCTCTGTAATTTTTATGTGGAAAAGTATACATATTTTTTTACAAATGCTATACGTGTAAAATGATGTTAAAAAAAGAAAAAAAGAATCTTTCTATTGTAAAATAAAGTAAAATGAGAAAAGATTTACAATTTGTGTAGATATTGTTAGTATATGCCCTGTGTTTGAGAGACTATTCCTACGATAAAAGTACTTATAGGTCAGGAGGGAGTAATTTTCAGTTGGTTTGCTATTTTCTTTCCCCTCTACTCCCTGACCTAAATGTAACTTCCAGAGGGGGTCCCCATCACTTCACTATTTAGTATCGCGTTTTTTTAACTGTGGGATTCAATGTGCTAGCATTGGCATGTGCATTTGATACAACGTGTTGGACCTTGATGAGACATTGGTGTTGTGTGAGAGAATCACAGAGTGATATATATGTTGGTGGTGGTTTCTATTTTCATAAACTTAGCGTTCCTCCTCCTCCTTTGGAATTCCTAGTGATACTATTCCTAGGTATTAGTAATCTATGATGGAAGGAATTAAAACCTTCGGGTTTTCGGATGAAGACTTCACAGCTCTGGTGGGTAGAGCCCTTACCAGTGATTTGATCCCTGTACAACAGAGTGAGAATGTGGAATGGACCAACCTTCTCAATATGAGGAAGAGATTGAAGCGCATGGAGTCCCATGCACACTACATGCTTCAATACTTAAGATCTGGAGTTATACCGTCAGGCCTACGGGTCAGGAATGTACCGGCCCTGTTTATAGAAGTCAGAAAGTTCCTGGAGCGGTGGTCGCTTATTGCCAACCGCTGCTCCAGGGACTGGATGATGCTTATCATCGAGACAGCCAGAGACATGATGGAGGCCTTAAACAAGGAAATTATATCTTTGGAGGAAAAATTTAATTCCTCCACAGCACTTGAAGAGGCGAAGGCTAGGTTGGAAAGGATCAACACCGATATGAAGGACTTTGAAATATACCTTACAAACAAAAAAACTGATAAATTAAAAAAAATATCAGATGGTACACCCAGGAGAAGGCATACCCTTACCTACAGGCCACCTTCTACCAAGAAACCAATTACAATCAAGCACAACCAGGTAACTCCAATAGATATCGTAGGAGAGGTTGGAACTTTTCTGATACCTTTTCCACTGACTCTGACAATGAGACAGGCTATGACAACGAAGAACATCATCAGGACGGGCGACCATCGCGGGGTAGACCAATGGGGCATCAGGCATACCGAGGGCAGTCATCTCCTTTTTTAGGGAGAGGTCAGTTTCGTGGGAGGAACAAACGCTGGGAACCGGACAGGAGAGAACCACAGCAGGGAGCCCCTCTACATCAACAGCCATATGTCAAAAACAGACACAACCAATATTGGCGCTGAACACTGGGGATATGATCCCATTAGATAGAAATGACGACTTGCCAATCTTCAATCTGTCATCCATACAGCTGAATAATGAGGAACACTCTGTTTTGAGTAGAGGTCTCTCTTTCGGCCCGAGTACCCATCCTAACATCTTTAAACTATTCCAAGATTTGTTTTCCTTTTTCAGGAAGGTGCGTTTAAATGGTTGGCCCAGAGGTTCATGTCTTTGAGCAAACTGTTTTAAAAGAAGTTGGGAGGTTAACTAAGACATCTCAACTAATTCGCAAGAACCTTACAATAGCAGAGAATACCGCCCTTCAAAGTCTAAAATCGAATAGAAAGGTGATTGTAAAACCATGCGACAAAGGGGGAGGGATTGCCGTTCTTGATAGAGTGGACTATGACACAAAGATTAACAACATGTTATCAGTGACCCATCATTATAGAAGGGCAAATCCAAGAGACCTCACGAAACTCAAACAAACCATTGATGACATTACTGGTAGAGCTATGGAAAGAGGTGACATTTGTCAACAGGAGTTTAACTTTCTTAACAAATCTTGCCCGGTCACCCCAGCGCTTTATGGACTGCCAAAAACTCACAAATCTGTGACTGACCCCCCGATGCGGCCAATCATCTCCACCATTGGCTCCAGTACCGAGCCACAAATTTGTGGATTCATTTCTATGCCCAATTACTCGTACCTATTCTTCCTTTATTCGCGATACTGGCGACATTATCTCAAAATTGGAAGGGATGGCATTTAATCCTCAGATGGAGATACTGGTGACCCTCGACATTGAGGCGTTATACACCAATATTCCTCAATGTCGGGCGTTACTGTCAGTGGCTGACCTTCTCTCCAGGACCCCGGGCGACAGACCTGATGGATTTATTCTTGAATGCCTGGAAGTTGTTCTTTTTAACAACTTTTTTGAGTTCAATGGGGCACTATTCCAACAAATAAGGGGCACCAGTATGGGTGCTTCCTGTGCCCCAAGTGTAGCCAACATCTACATGGGGGAGTGGGAGAGGAAAAATGTCTTCAATGAGGTGGCTCCATTTTTCGACAATGTTGTTACGTGGAGACGCTTCATTGACGATATTTTTCTGATCTGGAGAGGCGATGAGGATTCCTTGAAAGAATATCTATTATGGCTCAATGCTAGTGACTGTAACCTAACCTTCACGGCGAACTACAGCACGAAAAATGTGGAATTTTTAGACATCTGCATATCAGGAACTAACTTGGTTTTGGAGGTAAGTCTGTTTCGCAAACCTACAGCCAAAAATACCATTCTCCAATACCAAAGCTACCATCCCTCTATGCAAAAAGATTCAATTCCGTTTGGAGAATTTCTTCGCATCCGAAGAAATTGTAGCACCATGTCTGAATTTCACAAGCATGGTGATGCTCTCAAATTGAGGCTGCTAACTAGGGGTTATCCGAATCGCCTTGTTCGCCATGCCTACAAGAGGGCTAAATACTATAACAGAGACGCTCTTTTGGAAGGTAATCAAAGTGCAAAGAAAGACCAAGTGATCTGTGTGGTGTACCATTCTCCGTTCAATTTTAAACTAAAGAACATCATCCAACGCAATTGGAGAATACTGAACGTAGGAGATGAGGAGTCGACATTAGAAGCACCTTTGGTAGCATTCCGCAGGAACCGCAATTTACGTGACCTTTTGGTCCATACTCGAGTGGAAAGCACTAACAAAGTAAGGCAAGGTACCATCACAGGATTACCACCTGTTATGGGAAATCACAGGTGTGGCGGCTGCCACGCATGTGACACAGCGATTGTAACAGACTGCTTTGAGTATAAAGATAAAAAGATCAAACTCAAGGATTTCACAAACTGTCGCAGTAAGAATATTATTTACTGCATTTCTTGTCCCTGCACCATGGTCTATATTGGGGAAACAGGTCGTGAATTCCGTGTTCGCCTTAACGAACATAAATTCTCAATTCGGAACCAGTGCATGGAAGCACCTCTTGTGAGACACTTCCTCGAGAAAAGTCATTCTGAAAACGATGTTCAGTGGTGTATTCTGGAAAAAGTAAAGGCTAATACCAGCACAACAATGGACATCTCACGTAAACGACGTGAGTGTTTTTGGATATTTCTCTTTGATTCTGTAAAACAAGGACTGAACGAAGAAATTCAGTGGATTATCACCAAACCCTGGTAATTACTAAACACACTGGTTGTCTCCAGCCTTAAAGTTACACCTGGGTAAAATTGGTTATTGGAAGGTCTTACGGAGCCTATCACTACACTAGTGACAACTTTGAGTCGTGTTCAGTCATCCTCTTTAGGCACTTCATGAGGGCACACAATGGTATATGCAGGTATGACCTGGTGCATGCCCTATAATAACATGGTTTTATATGCAGATAATAACTTTTCTGCCATAAATGATTTGGTAAGTGACTTGATTTATCGCTGCTAGTACTTTCATGTACTCCCGATAACATAAGTGCTCTTTAGGCTACGTTGTATGTCATTTTTTCCTTCATTGAGGGATTCCTTTTTCGGTTAAGCATGTTTCCGATTGTTAAATTACCAGCATGTATTGGTTTGGCCAATTAACCCAACATGCAATAAATGTTCGGAGACTTCGACTTTACCTGCGCTGAAGATTATATGCCGGCAGTTGACAGCGAGTTGACACATGTTAGTCCGTTGTCTACTTTTTAGCGTAGGGCAGCCGCTTACATCCTGGCATGTATTTGAAGAACCGAGTATAGGAGACTATGCCTTTATTTCTAGCTTCACACTATATGCCGGCATTTGATATTACGTGGTATCACTCTTAGATGGCGACATAAGGTAGTCCGTCCTCTATTTTTAGCTGGGGACAGCCGCTCATGACGTGGCTTGTATGCGAAGTTACTATTACAGCGTTGTATCTATCAGCTTGCGAGTTACCTGAACTGGAGACTTTAAGATGGCGAAATAAAGTTAGTCCGTTGTTTACCTTTATCTTTAGCCCTGGGCAGCGGTCTATGACGTGGCTTGAAGTTGTAGCTACGAGTACAGCTGATACTAATTACAACGTTTCTGACTGCGGGCTATTTAAATTGGAAGCACGCCGCGCACTTCGCAGTATCAAACAACCCGAGGATGATGGCGGTGGCAGCCGGCTAAGGGGATTAGAAAAGTCAAGCTCTCTAGAAGTAAGTTTATGCTAGAGTGATCTTTGTTTAGATTGGCACATTGCTATTAAGGCTTGGAAAGGCTGTCCTGCTGCAAGGGTTGGGGACGTAATTCTAGAAATGAGGGTGTAACTGAATAGTCGTGTAAACACTGATAACTAGGCTTTTTAAGTTCCTGTAAAGGCGCCACATTCTAGGAATAGTCATTCGCGGTGCATCCCCTGTTAGTGTAAGGGTTAATTTAAATTGGAAAGGAGGTTGACCGTTTTTTACGTGACAGAGCTTAAAAGCTAGAATATGAGCCATGCTTCTCCACAAAGGTGAAATTCCTCTAGCATGTCTGAAATTCGTTCTGCTGCTTGCTTGCTAGAGTCTATAAACTTTAATATGAGCTATGCATTTTTACAAAGGTGAAATTTATTTAGTATGCCCAATCTTTATGAAAAACCATCTTTATGCTGTTGATCTGTGATAAGGGGGCCTAAGTGTGTGTGCAAGTAACTTTGCACTTTAGAATGCTTTGGCAGGACCTACTGCATTCCGCCATGTCTGGAATAGGAATGCAGCATATGCCAGTGTAGAATTGTACTTGAATCACGGCGAATTACCATAGCATTGACACCACCTGTGAGACAGTTTTGCCGCTTTCTAATATATGAATGCTCTTCTTCTAGGTGTGGGCATTATAAAAATATATCGTACTTTTATACGATTGTGGCTCTGCATAGCTACGGATAAACATTTCAAAGTAAGTAGACTATGGTGTGTGTTTTAAAATAATGGATTGCACATCAAATCTTGAAGGGGTGCCGAGGTTACATATTTCTAATTGTCTCCCCTCAGAGGTGGCGTCCCCTCCACACCTTTAGCTAAAGACAAGGCGAATTTAGAGATTACAGTCAGCCGCCTCCTGCCTGTTAGTGACTATCTATACATTCTACAGGTAAAGAGTCCGTTGTTTATTAATCCTTTTCTTCATGCAATAAAATTTGCTTAGGGCTTAACAGCAACAAATACCCTTTTTCCTGTTGTTATACTTTCCAGCAAACAGCTGTACGTATCCCTTTATCAATAAAGTAGCAGAAATCTGGCTCCTTCTCCTCATACAATAGACCAGGTAACTGTTGTTGAATATTGTGCCTATTAACAGCAAGTACACCTGCCCTGCTTGAATTTGGCTAGGATTATTAATATTCACCTCCTTCTTACAATAGATCGCGTGACAGGTCCTCACTATTTTGAGAAGTGCCGGTATTTCCGCGCCTAGTCTCTCTGAAAGGTACTTTATTTATGTAGTTCTGTGCCAATTTCATCAGTACCATAAGATCGTCTTTAACATGAAAAGACTCTTCTCACTCTGTTTTACAAACCAAGGGTCACACCTCACCTGTATGGGTTATAAGGGTTACTTGGTGGTGTGAAGTTGGTAGAATCTTGAGTGTGTGTGTAGGTCCCCACTGTTGTTTCAAATGTAAATAAGATTGTACTTAGTTTTACAGGGCTTAATTACAAATTATCATTCTTGTATATATTGTTGCAGATCTGCACCCCAGGTTTAGAGCTCCTATATCGCACTGTATCTGACTGGTCCTAAAGAAGGTGGTTCGTACTCCTGTTCCTTCCACCGAAACACGTCGACCATCTCCCCTCTTTCAAATCTAATCACTTTGGTCATCAATTGGACATCAGATTCAATGATATAGGATACATCATTTGTTTGAGTAATGGAATGGATGTCTAGGAAGAATGTATGTGTTGTGTGTGTGCGGCTCTTTACCTGTTTTGTGCATTATTTATTGATCTAGTGTTAATATGAATCTGATCAACCACAGATATATTTGCACTGTCTCATTGTGGTGAAATAATATTTCTCAGTAATTTTTATGTGGAAAAGTATATATATTTTTTTACAAATGCTTTAAGTGTAAAATGATGTTAAAAAAAGAAAAAAAGAATCTTTCTATTGTAAAATAAAGTAAAATGAGAAAAAATTTACAATTTGTGTAGATATTGTTAGTATATGCCCTGTGTTTGAGAGACTATTCCTACGATAAAAGTACTTATAGGTCAGGAGGGAGTCATTTTCAGTTGGTTTGTTATTTTCTTTCCCCTCTGCTCCCTGACCTGAATGTAACTTCCAGAGGGGGTCCCCATCACTGCACTATTTAGAGTCCACAAACCCCAGAGGTATAACAGATGTTAAAGTCAGGTCTGACCTTACTCTCAAAAGGGGTAGCTTGGTCGAGCAGTAAGGCAGTACCAGAGGACAGTGTAAAGCATTTGCTGTACACACTCACTCAGCAAAGGATTTCACATACTCAAGGACTGAACTCCAGGCCAATTGTTTTTATATCCAAAAGATATAGTTGTTTTATTTTTAGAACCAACAGGCATAAATATAGACTTTCCTCGATATGAGTACTCTCATGTAATTACTTTGCTAAGAGGCAATAAGCTTTGTGAACACAATAGATACAGCCGTTGCAGTAGGCAACACAATCCTAGACACACTAAACCATTGGATTCAATGGGTTTTCAACATATAAATACAGTTGATTACTTTGGTAGTTCCAGGACTGCGTTATAGATTCAGTCCTGGGGTCTAAGCTGGAACCAATTTAGTGAAACTGTTTTAGTTCTAGCAGTGATTTTTCAGAAATATAAAGCTGTTTTAAAAGTTAACACTTAGAAACTTTTCAATGAGAATCTGGCAATGTTATCCAATGGGAGAAAATTCAGGTTGCAGGTAAAGTACGATCTCGTTACTTTTGTAATCCAGTACTGGTCTCCTGGGGCCAGCACTGGGGTCTCAACTCCAAACAGGTAAGTATTTACATTTCAGTATTTCGTATGATTTTTAAAGAATATTTCTAATTTTAAAAAGTAGACAGTAGAAATTTCATAGAAAAGCAGACAATGGATGCCTATGGAGAAAATTCAAGTTACTAGTAAACCCGCTAGGGATTACTTTTGCGTTTCAGCACTGGGCTACAATGTACAGTACTGGCTCCTCTCCTGATCACAGGTGAGAATTTCGGAATTCTGAATTCGGATGATTTTAGATGAATATTTCAAGTTTTCAAAAGTAGACACTTTGAAGATTTTTCAAGTCAAACCAGTCAATGTTATTCAATGGCAGTTAAGTGAGTTACCGGTTTCCTGGTGAGTACTCAACTGGTGAAGTTGTGGTTCTGGGCATAGACTCAGGGGTCTCCCAGGGTCAGGTAGGTACAGTTGGTTCAACCTCAGCTGCGCAGGGGCGGCCGGGTGCAGAGGTAGGTAGGCCCAATGTTATCCAATGGGGGATGGGGTCCTCCGGTTGGGTGCTGCTGGCTAGCAGGACACGCAGCTGTGGGAGCTGGGCTCCTGGTCACTTGCTCAGGGCAAAGGGGGAAGCAGGAAAGGACAAAGGTGGCACAGCCAGCGACACTCGGGCGGCTGGGTGCAGGGTGCTTTTGAGCCGCTCAATGTTATCCAATGGGAAAGGTAAAAAAGGAACAAAGGCTGCAGGCTCGGGGACGGAGAGTCTTCAGGGGCGACCAACACTTTGAGAGGTAAGTTGGGATCTTGGAACACAGGTAGGTACCCCAAAGGGAGGCACAGGGAGCTGTAGGGCGCCAGCAGCAGGGGGGGCTTTGGGTGTCGGAAAAATCTTACCCTCAGCTGGTCGCGGTTGGGGTGGCCCCTGGTTCTGAGTCTGCAGGCGTCGTCTGGTTCTCCGAGGAGGGTCTTTGGGCACTGGACTTCTGGTCCCAGCCGCCGGGGAGACGTCCTCGTGGTCTTGGTTCACTCGGGCACGGGCTGGGCTCGGCGGGTGCAGAGTGGGCTGGTTCGGAGCTTCCTGGTTGGCACCAGGGGGTTTGTTGCAGCAGAGCCTCTGCTGATGGGAGCCCCAATCTTGAGGAGGGTCAAGGTGGGCAGTTCCTCTGGGTGTCCCAAGGTTGCTGTCCACAGGAGTCGCAAGGGCTAGGCAGGAGCAGGTTCAGGGATTGACAGGCTGGGTAGGGCTGGGGCTAAGTCAGTTGTTGTCGTCCTGTTCTTAGCAGCTGCGCGGCGGGTCCTCTTCCTCTTGATCTTCTTTCTTATTTTCTTATCGGGATCTGAGGAAGGAAGGTTCAGGGAGCCCCTAAACACTGAATTTAGGGGCGTTACAGGTAGGGTAAGGGCAGGGACCAATAGGTCCCTGTCCTGGAGTGGATACACCCCCTAGCCTGCTCCGCTGCCGTGGGAGGGGGACAGGAGCCTAGCTGTGATTGGGCAGGGCTCCCCATCTTCAAGATGGACGGAGCCCGAGGTCCTGCTTCAACTCGTCTCCCCCACCTGAGGGGTGGGGTTGGCATAGGCTGGCACACCCCCCTTCATGACGTAGTTTTTCCCGCCTGTCTTCCCGCCAGAGTGGGGGTCAAAACTGGTGGGGGCCAGTTGCTGGGTACAGCAAATGGTCTGGAGAAGCTCACAGAGGCGGCATGCCTTTGAAGCTTCCCCTGCCCACCCTGGGGGAGGAGACCTAGCACCTCGCCCAGGATGTGCAATGTTGCAGGCCCAGGAGAGCGGGTGGGTCTCCACCCAGGGGTCCAGCAACATGTCTGCTGTGTGGCAGCTTCTGCAGCCACTCAGCCCAGACGTGGATTGTAGGTTAGGTTTTCAGGGGGCATCTCTAAGATGCCATCTGGTGCATTTTACATTAAATTCCACACTGGTATCAGTGTGGGTTTAATGTGCTGAGAAGTTTGGTACCAAACTTGTCAGTCTTCAGTGTAGCCATTATGGTGCTGTGGAGTTCGTAATGACAACCTCCCAGCACCATATACTCTTAATGGCATCATTGCACTTACAGTGCCCAGGAATGGCCCTGGGTACTGTAGGGGCACAGGGCTCATGCACCTGTGCCCACACCTCGGGCATAGGGCACCCAACTAGAGGGGTGACTGTAGTATGCCAGAGCAGTGGGTTCTGTGGGCATGGCACACAGGGATGTGTGCCATGTCGACTCTTGGTTTAGTTCTGTACTTAGACACTCAACCTGCAAAGGCAGTCTGTGGGTGTCAGGGTACAGGGCCCCTGAGGGTAGCACAATAAGTGTTGCCGTCCTCAGGGGTCTTCTCTTGTCACCATGCCCTGGGTACCTAGGGTACCATTTACTAGGGGCTGATAGGTGACTAGAGATGCCAATTGGGTTTTAGTTTAAACACAGTTTTAGGGAAGAAACACAGGCCCTGGTTGGCAGGAACCCAGGGCACACTCAGTCAAAGCACATCAGCAGTTCAGAAAAAAGTGGGGGCATACCAAGGCAAAAAAGATGGCACTTTCTCACACCCCTGTTGTTAAATTGGTCTTTTGTCCTCACATTCACTTCAGCGTGACTACAGCTGCTTGATCCAGCCACAGGTAGGGGTCAACAGTACACACATGTGGCCCCAGCAGCATCCATTGGGGAGTTCAGTAATAGCTTGTGCCTTCCCCTAGTGCATTCTCCTGGGCTGTCAGATGCAACTGGGGAAGATCTGGTGCTGCTATGTGGGCATCCTTGGCATTGTATCCCACTTGTGGGCTGATACAGATGACCTGTGATGCCGTTACGGCCCAACACTAGCCAAAGCACACAGCAATGCAGAGGATACTCTGACATGGGATTGATGTACTCAGCAGGCAGCTGCAGCCCGACATGGGCTGATACACATGAGACAAATAGATTCAGAGCCAAATTTTGAGATACGCAAGTCAAATGCAGGTCACCGCAGGGAGACACATGTGGCAGATAGTGGGAGGCTCAACATGAGCTGATATACATGGCATGGAAGGTGTAGTCCAACCTGGAATGATGTACAGATGTACACAGGTTTTGTGAATTCTTGTTGGGAACCGCTGAGACAGGCCAGGAGATCCTCTGCAGCACAGGACACTCTTGCTTTGCTATTGCAAGCAATCCGCTTTGTTTGGATGGGGATCATGCTTGGATTCTCCTCCTATCAGTGTCTCTTTCTTCAGGGACAGGTAGACTTCGACCCTCTCTCAACAGAAAGGCAGACTTCAAGGCACTAAGCAGAACCTCAGCTCTACCAGCAGAAAATGCAAACTCCAGGTGATTTCCCCTCTCCACTGGAAGACTGACTGTCAGGCATGCCGCAACCATGGTAACTCCACAGTCCTTCAAGTACCTTATGGAGAACTCCCTTACGTGGTTATGAAGAACTGCGATCTCGAACAAAGTGGGGTGGGGTGGATCCTACTTTTATGCATATTATCTAGACATGGGATATGGATCCACTGTTTAGACATTCATAACCCATTTGGGGCAGTTCTCTTTCAAGTGTCCTGCTCAGCGTGCTCTCCGGAAATAGCCTTCATGTGAAGAGTAAAGCTTATCAAAACTGGGGATTTCCTCAAACTGGAGCATGCAGAATATGGGCACAACGATTTGTGATGTTTCTGCACCTGACTGTCATCTACCTCTGTGAAACATTATTCAGGGACACAAAAAACGGATAGGCCTGATTTCAAAGCTTCCTTTAGCAACAGAAACTGAAGTCCTGGCCCTCCACTCCTAGCCTTTGCTGACATCCACAGGAATGCATAAACTAGACTTTCATTGTCTGTGGAACCTGTCCTCATCCCCCATCTTGGGCCAGGCTTAATTGGAAGCATCCAAAATAGATTCCAATGGCTTCAGTAGTCAGACTCATACACACAAAGAGCCATACTACAACATATTTACTACCCCCATAATATACAAGTGCATGCTTTCGACAATCACGTAGGGTGCCAGTGCAAAGTTCTGGGTTTCATGTAACAGCAAAAATTAACACTAGAGGGGTTACTAGGCTACATTTTCTTTGACACAGTTATAAGATCACAAAACACTATACGGCCGCCATTGCCTTATCTGCTATAACCAAGACAAGGACAGTAGTTTCATGTACACTATAACGGCACACGTGGTGAACTCCTCTAGGTCACCGGATAGATCCTAGAATTCACAAACTCAACAACAGATCAAGGCCTCTGTGCACACACTTGACTAGCATGATGCCAGGACCAAATAACCAGTCTGTATAGCATGCAGGAGATATCCTGTTCTAACAACAGGGAAATCCAAATATATGACAATAGTTATAATAATAATGTTTCATAACTTGAAGATAGAACATAGAGAGAAAGATAAGACCAAAGAATGAGAAAAGGGGTGAAAGATTACGTCATTCTAATACACAGCAATTCAGAAAATGTGACACATATCATTAAACAGAATATTACGTGTCATCTTACCCTTCGACAAATGTATATAATGCATATGAATTACTGTCTAGAAAGTTTATTTGCACAGTTAACCACTTAACATCCATTCACATTTACCAAAATAGCTTGTCAGTGAAGTGAAGGTTAACTGTTTGTCTAACTTTGGTGCTTGCAGCAGAAGGATTTAAAAAAATAAGATATTGTTGGAATGAGAGGGAAGAGTTTTTTCCCTGTAGATTCCTTTTTTTTAATCATTGTGATGCGTGCTGACGTCGCACTGTAAGTGAAATCCGTTGGCACCATTGGGCGTCAACTGGTTTAACTTTGATCGTTGCCTGCAGCATATCTTAGCCCCTTGAGCATTGATTCAAGTGGAGAAGTACTTCTCGAATGGTAATATATTCATATTTCCAGTAGTGCTTCTTCCCAAATGATGCCCAAGCAGGAATCCACCCACTAAACGTCAAGGATAAAGTTTGTGGTGGGGGATCAGCCGACATGTGTATGCGACAGTGTCTCCACCATAAAGACAAACTTCAGGCTTTCTCCCTACCTTAGGGGACTAGTGGGAGGTTAACATCTGATCTTCTACTCCCAAGGGTGTCAGGAAACCCACTAAACACCTGAAATAAAAACAAGCATTGGCATAGCCAATAGGTCTCGCTTTTGGGACCTTATAAGTATTTACTTATGCAGCACAATATCCTTGGTGCAACAACATCAACTGTTGCATGGCTAAATACTTATAAGGTACCAAAAGCTGTTGCAAGGATTCTGTTCCTACACAGAACTGTGCACAGAGACCCAGGACATCAGTGAATTTTGGTGTGCCAGAAACTCACCTCAGTACCCAGACAACCCCAAACAGCTAGCCTCAGTGTCACATTAGCTCTTTGTCCTATAGTAAAGCAACCAATAATTAGACAACCTAGAACATGCAACTTACTACAATCTCAGGAATGGTGGGAAGTGAGAACACTCTTTTGTTATACTCTCATACCAGTCCACAACAACAGTAAAGAAGAGACACTGTAAGGTTAAAATATTTATTATGGCTTAAATTATAAGAGTATTTAGAAGGGAAACCTCTAGGGTAATTAGCTCCCTTCGCTGTTGCGGCAATAGCTGCCAAGATATCTTCATCAATCTTGCTTTTGGAACATGTAACCGCTGCCACTGCGTATGTTGCAACTGCTGTCTTCGCAGCCTCGTCTGCGGCAGAATTGCCAACAGAGTGAACGCCAACACATTGGTGACCCAGAGTATGAATTATAAAGACAAGTGGGAGCCGCTCTTTAAGCTCAGCCACTCACAAACTGCTCAGATGCACTCCCCCTCACTCAAGGTGGGGCAGGCTGAACAGTTTACCAGGGCCGGTTTCTGTTACCAGGTATTCCAATTGGGCAATTCCTGAGATTGGGCCATAACTGTGTTGACACAGAAAGTTTTCAAAGACATTCTGATAAAGTGAGTGAAAAACTGAGAGAAAAACATTACCTTGAAAAGATCATTAGGAGAGCAAGGAAGACGGCAAGTAATACCAATAGGGAGGCATTGCTGATGACATACGAGAGACCTCCGGTGACAAGACAGATTTGTGTAACAACTTATTGCCCCAGTTCAAATAAATTGAAACAATTGATCAGAACATTGGTACATTCGGACATCAGGCACATTAAGAATGGGCAAACCTATGTTCTCCTTTAGATGGGGTCAGGACTTACAAGACAGGCTGGTATACACAAGCCCTAAGAAACCGCCACGGGTTAACAATCTACCTGCTCTTTGGAACATACCAGCTCCTAAGGGTCACCAACCATGTGGCAATTGCAGGATATGCCGGTCCACCAATAAATGTAGCCCACTAGACTTGAGACTCCAGACCCCTTGTGAATTAAATAACTTCACAAACTGTAATTCATGTAAAGTCATATATGTGTTAAGATGCCCATGCAGATTATTAAACATATGTATGACAACAAGAAAAATACGAGTAAGAATTAATGAACACAGGGTTACAATAAAATGCAGAAAAGCAAGTACCAAGCTAGCAATGCACTTTGTTAAAAAACATCATACTGAGGATGACAATGAGTGATATGTGATTGAGAGACTGAAACCCTTACACATAATCATGGCACCAGCCTTTTTTAAAATACTAACAACTGTGGGTATTTGTATTTAGACTTAGAACAGACATACAGAGGCTTACTGACAAAACACCATGGGGACTGATAGGCAGATAGTAAGAAGAAGACTGACCATACATAAAGTGACCCCTATTTTCCAAAGAGAGTTCCTATCTCATGTATAACAAGAAATACAGGTATTGTAATTGTACCACGTAATGTTTAAAAGAACATCTCATTTTCAAAGAAAGAAAACACTTCTTTTAAATAAAGTTAATCATTGGTAAATACAGAACAAGTAACAAGTAGATTTAAGTTCTATTCTAGCTCTGCGAACCTCAGGCAGTCACAGCCTGTTTTACCCAAATGTTATGGGAATCTACTAATCTGTTACTTCTTTATAAACGATGAAAACTACATCTTCCATAAGGTAATACAGCTTTTAGTAGTCCTCAGACAACCCGTGTCCCATCAATAAATACGTTGAAACACCCACCTTATTTGGAAGAGGGGGTTTAGCTTATTGGAGGCCTGATCTGATATGTAAGGAGGAGAAGATATAGCCCCCTTACAGGAGGCAGCGTTAACAGTGAATTACAACTCCACTCGCGGACGACATGAGTGGTCACATGATCGCGATCACCCAGGAGGCTGGCAGGTGTTTCCTCCCCTTTCTTCAGCAATGGTGAATACAATGGTTTCCTCTTTGGAAAGGAGTGTCTGAATTGAACTAGGATTACAAGACAGTGTGTCTCCCCATCATGAGATACGGCACAAATCAACTTATCGTTGTGCTTCTTATGAATTTTTAAAATTTTTCGTAGTATGTGACTACAGGAGTTTCCACCCCTGCTCAGACCAGGACGTGCATGGACAACCCAAATAGAGTAAGATAATAATGCACTCACGAAATGTTGCATGTATGCCTTGGCAGTGTCACGACCATCACACGCGCCACTGTATGAATGTTTTATGGCTTCTATCACAACTATTGGAGTGGTTTGTCATATATGAATGTTTAACTATATCGTGTTTTATCCTACATATGTACATGAAAGGGAAGGGAGGGCCTTGCTTTTGATTTTTTACACATAGTATATGCTAGGGATCCTTCTAGGGCCCTGAAAAATGGCAGAAACATGTTGTCAAACCAGAGGGATGTGTGTAACATTGTACCTAATGGCATCCACTATATCTTACAGTATTTTTATTTACACCTAAGGTACCACCTTGTAAAGGTAATCCTTGTGGTATACCTTAAGAGTACACCTGAATTCCCGAAATATTACCCAGACGATTATTATATCTAGTCTGTGGGGTTTTAGGTTTAAACCTAAAATAACTGATAAAACCCCACTGAAAGAAAAATAGCCCTCACCGGTGAAAACATATAAACACTGAAAAAACACCTGGACAACCACAAACTAAATGCCATTCAAAGAAAGGAAAAAGAGAGTGAAAGTCATTTTTTTTTTATGAAGGGGTCAATACAATGTAACTTTGTTATACAAGTAGCAGTAAGAAAGACTGGCTAACATTATTCTGATCGAGTTTTGTTCTTTAGGGATGCCACTAAAATATTGTTTCTTCTTCCTTTTACTTTTTCAGTTTTGTGGCCTTTGGTCTAAAGATGCAGGGTTTAGTTTAATGTTTTAGGTCTAGTTTAATTATTTTATAAACTATAGAGAATCAGGAAATATCAAACTCATATTTGATATTTTGGCTGCATTTGATTCTTTCATGGATAGGTAAAATGGCTGGTTTCATAAAAATCTTTCCTAATATGTGTCATCACATTTACCCACAGAGAATTGGTAAAAACCCTTAATACATCAGACCATAGTTTCTAGTTGGTCAGTATTGATAGTAGGTGAATTGCCAACACCTCAGGCTTTAAACATTCAATGTAAGGTATAGTGACAAGTATATATATATCACCAAGCATCTGGGATAGTGGTGAAAACATGACACAAGACTTTTGGAAAACATGGAACACAGTGTCACTTGTAATGCTCTGCAAAAAAGGTTCTTTCCAAGTTCAACAAAGATTGGAGTGATATTGTTTGTAGTTGCAGTGATTCAGCTACGTATATAAAAAAGTTGTGTGATGACCTGTCAAAATTAACACCCGAGCTGAAGTGATTCCCTGTAGTAGATCCTTGCCACTTGTTAGATGGTATGCTGAAAGCATCTTTACAGTCTTAAGAGTTAATGAGGGATGCTCTTGACTTTTTAATCCATTCCGGTGCACTGGTTTCTAATGCACAGGAACTAAAACGCAAATATTTATAATTTCGTGCTTTATATGGCATCAAAGAAAGAAACATCCCAAGTGTGGGCCAGATGTAGGAAGGCCTTTACCGGTCGGTAACGGCCGAAAATCGGTATTTTCGGCCGTTACCGACCGGTATTGAGCATTCTGGATGTAGGAGACAGAAAATCGGCCAAATCGGTAAATTTACCAAATCGGTACATTTACCGAATCGGTAAAATACCGAATCGGAAAATTTACAGAATCTGTAAATTTACCGATTCGCTACGGGTAGCGAATCATTAAATTTACCGAATCGGTAAAATTACTGATTTGGTATTTTACCGAATCGGTAAATAAGAAGTGGTAAAAATGGATTTTGAGGTGTAGGGAAGCACTGAAATACCGAATTTGCTTGAAATTCGGTATTTAAGAGTCGGTATTTACCATGGATTGGAATCAGGTGGTAAACAGGTGCAACCTATAAAAATGGACCCAAAATGCAATTCTTTTTGCACAATGGCGGCATTTTATGTCATTGGAAGACGGCTACGGCTACAGGAGGGAGGAGAGAGGGAATGGCTGAGAGAGGAGGAGGTCTACAGAGAGAGGATAACCCTGTTCATGCTCACAGAGGCAGAGATCTTGCAGAGGTACAGGTTGGCCCCAGACACCATCTTGGACCTCATCAGGGACCTCCACCCACTGCTGGAGCACACTACCCCAAGGGCACACGCCATTCCACCCCATGTGCAGGTGCTGTGCAGCCTCCACCTGCTTGCGTCTGGGAGCTACCAGAACGTGGTTGCTGCGGTAGGTGGGGTGACACAGAGCAGCCTGTCAAGGTTTTTCCACAAATTCCTTGACGCCATGTTACACAGGATGGAGCATTACATATCTTTTCCTGCAACCCATGCTGAACTGGTCCAAACAAAATCAGACTTCTACCAGATGGCACATTTCCCCAATATAATTGGCTGCATTGATGGCACGCACATTCCCATTTGTCCCCCTGCTGCCACCGAATATATATACAGGAGTAGGAAGTCCACCCACACCATCAATGTGCAGGTGATCTGCAATGCAAAGTTTGCCATCACTGACCTTGTGGCAAAATTCCCTGGGAGTACCCACGACTCCTATATATTTCAATACAGTGGCATCTATGCACGGCTGACTGCAGGGGAATTTGGTGAAGGCTACCTCCTAGGTAAGACACAGTGTGCGACACCTATTACACCTATTGCAATAAGCAGTACATGTATGCATGTGAGTAAATTATTCCCTTTTCATTTTAGGAGACAGTGCATATGCCCTCCGCTCCTTCATACTCACCCCCTACCTCAACCCCTCAACACCCAGCCAAAGGAGATACAACCGGGCACACAAGAGCACACGCAATGTTGTTGAGAGAACATTTGGTATCTGGAAAAGCAGGTTTAGATGCTTGCACAAGAGCGGAGGTGCAAGGCAGTATACCCCCATCGTGGACAGAGAGTTATCTCTCTGATTATGAGCTTACGTGCTCTAATCAGCACAGTATGACCCAACCTGTTGCTGGATAATGCATATCCTTATAGAAGACCCCTCACTCACCAACCTAGTTGGTGACATGCTTCATCATCGGGGTCCCACCCCATAGGCCGAGTGCCTATAGGGTGTGCTGCAACACCTGACTACAGTGGAGCTGGTTAATTTTCTTTTATGTGTTCAAATCTATCAAAAAATGTATTTTTATAAAAAGGGCCAACACTACTCACTGCAAGTATTGTATTCTTGAGTGCTTGAACCCTTGGGGGTCTTCTATAAGGATATGCATTATTCAGCAACAGGTTGGGTCATACTGTGCTGATTAGAGCACGTAAGCTCATAATCAGAGAGATAACTCTCTGTCCACGAGGGGTTACTCCTCTATTGTTTTTTGTAAATTACTTGGGGGACCAGGAGTTCCCACCTCACATAGTGCCTGTATATATTTTTCCCTCACTCTCTCTTTTGTTACTAAAGTATACCCCCATCACCTGCTGTAAGATAATTGCTGCCTGTGCTATGTTGCACAATCTTGCTGTTAAGAGGGGGACTGAGGTGGAGTTATCAGACTATGAGGATCATGACGACGACATTGCTGTGCCTGAAAGACAACCTGCTGGAGTGTCAACACCAAGTGATGGCAGATACAGACGTGAAGAAATAACACGCAACTTTTTCTGAGTAAGTGATGACACTGAGAGCTATATTGAAAGCACAAGCTTCTGTTTAATTAGAATTTTTCTAGATATGTTAAAGAACAAAAGTGCAACAGTAAGCATTTGACAGCAATGCTCACAGTGAGCAAACACACTCAGACAGGTGTTGTATCCACCCACCGTAGTTGAATATTGTCACTAGGCAGGTTGAAATGGCACAAATGTGCAAATAAAACTTTATTAACTATGATTCAAATGTCCAATGGCAGTAGGCCATAGTTACAACTGTTCATTTTCGGCCAGGCTTTGCACTGGCAGGTGTCTGTGGCTCAGCCTTTTCCCTGGGCGTTTGGCCTGTAGCCACACCCTGTCGACTGCTGCTCCTCCTTGGCTCTACGCCATGGTGGCTAGCTGTGCTGCTCCTACTGGTGCTAGCTTCAGTGTCCGGCACGTCAATAGCAGAACTTTGTGCACTTTGAGCATTGAGTAGGGCCTCCAGCGCACCGGTCATTCCGGCTATGCCCCTTGTCAACTGGTTGCTGTTATGAGTCAGGACTTCCTGACTATTGATGCTACGCCTGCATAGCAGGGATGTGTCTGTTGCCAGGCGGTGGATAGATTTCTCTGTTCTCTGTGCGCGCTGCTTCTCCCTGCGCCTTGATGTGATTTCAGAGTCCAGTTTTGAGCACAGTTGTTTCATGGATTGTGACATGCCATGTATGCCTGTTGCCATGCTTTTGTTAACCTCCACCAGCTCCCTGATGCCCTTGCCAATTTCCTGCATGTTGATGTTCAGGTTACACATTTGTCTTTGACAGGACATGATGCCCTTGCCCTGCATCCTCTGAATCCTGACCATGGTTCCCTCCAGGCCCTGGAAGACGCTGGACCCCTCCCCACGTGCACCTACACTCCTTCCTTGTACTGTGCGGCGTCTAGTGGTACTTGGTACAGGCTCTGTGCTGGGCTGCAGTGTGGCAGTGATGTCAGCTTGAGACATGTTCTGTGAGTCTTCACCCACCATTTCATCAGCAGCTGTCTCCATTTCCAGCAGTAGGGAAACGACATGCCTCCTGCTAGGGTGTGCAGCAGGTGTTTCTACTACAAGGGATGCAGGCATTTCTGGAGATGAGACCAATAGTGGTGACTGTGAAGGAATTTGGGAGCCCTGAATTTGTTCACTGATGTCAGTTTCTTGGGAGGGTGGCTGCCCACTCGGAACACCTGTGTCCTGGGATGCACTGGGCCCTGGCTCCTGACTGTCATCCCTCTCGGGTGCCGTGCCTTCTGCCTCCTCAGACTGCCTTCTGGATGTGTGACCTGTGGACATATGAGCACATATCAGCTAGGTGCAAATGTGTCACAGCCACTACAATTAAACATATAACATTGCAATTTGTACATGCTGCCTGCCCTTCATTTTGTCTGCATTCATTTAAATGACTTGTTGGTTGCAGTACTGTGTGACATGGTCTTTCAATAACTGACTACGTGTACCATGATGCATTGCTACAGTTTTACACAGACACCCTGGAACTGGGGTAACTTAGCTGCAAGGGGTGAGGGATGGATGGGGGTGTGAGGGGGATTGCTGTGCATGCATCTTAACTTTTTTTTTACAGATTTCGCCGAGCTGTCCACTTCTCCCAGTCCATGGACACTTTCAGCCTCCAGGGTTGTGGCTACCAGCTCCTCCAGGTCGGTGAGGGGGGGTGCAGTGTTCTTTCCTCCACCTGTTTTCAAGGCCTGTTTGTGGTGGTCAGCCAATTTTTTCTTTGAAAGGCTCCTTAGGTCATAGAACCTCTTTTTTAAATCTTCAGTGACTCTGGTGGTCACTCCCACTGCATTTACTTTCTCTAAGATTTCCAGCCAAATTTTCCTTTTTGCTGATTCTGGCACAGTAAGGGACTGCTTTCCCAAAAAGTCTGTGGTGTACCTTTACCACCTCCTCAACAAGGACCTGTAGCTCCATGCTACTGAATTTAAGCTTTCTTTTTCTTTCAGCCTGCTCAGTGTCCCTGCTGCTTTCCATGTTAAAGTTTTCAAAAAATCACAAGCTCTGTCTGCTGCTGCTGCTCCCAGTCTCTCTGCTCAAACTGCCTTTCCAGAACCTACTAATTTGTTGCAGCTGCCTGTGTAGCCACTTCCTGGTAGGAAGGGGGAGGGTGGTTGCACCTGATTGGCTGTTGTGTTAAGTTTCACTTTTGTTTGCTGTCCGATTCGGAAAATACCGATCGGTATTTACCGATCGGTATTTCCAATGCATTCCTATGGGGCTTTTTGCCCATAGGAATGCATTGGACATACCGATCGGTAAATACCGATTCGGTAAATACCGATTCGGTATTTTCCGAAAGTCTGATACCGAATTTTACCGATTCGGTAAAAAATACCGATTTTTCCTCTACATCTCAATTACCGATTTTTAAATACCGAATCGGTAAAATTCGGTATTTAAGAATCGGTAAAATCAAATTACCTACATCTAGCCCTTAGTCCCTTAGCTGATGGTTCTCAGCCCAATGGGGTAAGAATGCTGAGAGGGCCTTTTCACAGAAGTTTACATGGAAAGGAAAGACCGAGCGCACATGACCCAAAGACTCACTGAAGAAGTATTGTATGGTGTACTACAATAAGATTAATTTGCAAAAATCTATTTGGACCTCATATACACTATAAGTACACTGTCTATATACCATGTTCTTTCAGTGCAAGAAGCAAGCAATAATAAAAACAAAACGTTCCACAAACACCGGAAAAACACTTTTTCTGTTGTTTTTAGTGGCGTGAAAATGTGTAACCACTGATAACAACTGTTTTTTAAGATACTGAAAACACTGAAAACCCCCCACCAGAATTTAACAAAAATAGAAACTGAAAACAGGAAAGCCTAATTATATCTTAAGAACTCCCTCAACAACTGTAAGGTTGAGCCTACCCTGATAATACCACCTTACCAGGGTGGGATGAGGTGGCCGATGATGAAGCATGCCACATTACTTGGGTGTGACCACATCATGAATATTGCCCAGACAATGTCGAACGCTGCTTGCTGTTCAACAAAGGGTTGCACAGTTGATACACTAGTGTTAAATTTCATACACTTAAACCAAAAGTATTCCAAAGTTCATCCTTTGTAATCTCCAGTTTTTATTCACAGTTCCTCAATCACGTCAAAGGCTCGAAATTCCAATTTCTTGTGCGTGTTACATATTCCAAAATTGCCCATCCAGGCCTATTCCAGAACACTTGTACAAAATTCCGAGTTCTCCAAAATTCAATCACTACACCCAATGCATTTCGGTTCTTTCAACCTTCTTCAGGGGTATCTACAATGTGTAAAAAATGCATTTATCAACCACTGAACCATCTAACACATCACTAAAACAACAACATCCTTTTAAACATATATATATATATATATATATATATATCATACATTTTCAAAATAACACGAGAGAAAAATTTGTGAATCTCTGCCCCATCATCCCTATTCATATAGCAACAATATAACGTAAAGCCAAAATAAACTGCTACTTTCATAGTGATTAATGTCCCACTAACACCCTTTTCAATATATAAAAAATATGCACACATGCGTTGTATGTAAACACTCCCCTACACCCCAAGCTGATAATTATTCCCATATTCATTAATAATTCCTCTTGCATACCGGTAGTTGTCACAGCTTTAAAGCATCAACCGCGGGCCGACTGCCCCATTTTTTTCGTTTTTTTCTTAACACATTCTGAACTGTGAACTCCCACCCTCTTCAATGCTCCTACTTTCATATTTTAACACTCCTCCATACCTTTTATGTAATCGCTGCTTTAAAGTACCTCGCTCTTCCCATGCGGGCTTCAACTGACTAAATAACCAAGCTGTGTCAACTGACAAACTTAAAAAGTGACGCTCGCTTCTACACCTGTATACCCTTAATAACAACGTGTTGCGTTCACGTATTTCTGCCCCACCCACTCTGTACTGATTTAAAGCAACATCACCCTTGTGTCCGTCGTGTAGCGAGAACCTTACTCGCAATGCGTGTCCCTCGTTAATCAAAACTAGACACTAAAAAAACACAATATAAACAAAGTGATGTCCTGATACTGATGGAAGAGTCCAATGTTTAAGACCACATGACTTAACATGATATTTTCGGTCCAGTAATCGAGTCTGTGTGATGACTCCTTCATTTTGATGACATTGATGAACAACCTTTGACGTGAATCGCATCCTTCAATAATCTTAATCCTTTGTTCGTTGGGTGCTTACCAGGGTCGGAACAGTTTTAATATTCGTCTCTGCATGTGTAATCTGGAGCACTCCCTTTATGTTTTTTAACATCCTCTTACTTGTCAATTACTCAGTCGGCCCGCGGTTGATGCTTTACAGCTGACGAAGCCATGTTCACTAAAACCGAACAGAATACAGGGTGTGCTAGAACACAGAACTGCCCTGCAGTCCGTGTCAAATGACTGCCCTAGTAAGCCCATTAGTCTGTCTGCTTCCAGGTTGTTCTACCTAAATGAATGACAAGTGGGGAGTGGCACAATCCACAGACCAACTAAGATGTTGCTAGTTTCAGGATATGGAGCTGATTACCTTTGCTTGCTGAAGTGCCTTAGTGAACGAAAGCTTCGAATCAAACAGAAAAGACAGGTTTGCGGCAGGTTGAGATGCAGGTTTACCAACGATGGCAACAAAGCTGGGATTGGATGGAAGGCAGAGCTAGCACTGGTTGAAAGGTGAGACTCTGGATTTGTCAGAACGAAAGACACCGATTGGTAGCACAGCAGGGCATGGATTGGCTGGCAGGCGCGAGATGCTTGGAGTCACACGAAGACACTAGCAGGCAGTGAATGGAGGAGCATATCCCTAACAACAGCACCAGTCCTGTTGCCATTAGAGTCGTTGAGGATTAGCCGAGATGAGACTTTTCCACGGACCCGTGACTGACAGCTGCCTCTGTCTGCAAAGCGTTAGTAAATACACGAAAGAGGGAGAGCAACACATGTAAACCTGTTATCTGAACATCAAAAAGGCACTGCTGTGAACACCTGAGAAACACAGACTTCTCACGTGACGCAATTTAGAGGCTACACATTGTGCATTTCAGTGCAAACACAAGTAGAATGGGATACCTGAGAGAAAACCGCGCAAACTCTTTGATGAATTCCTCCATACCACCCAGCGCGGAAATGATAGTCGTCAGACTACATACATGAGCTAAATATGCACACCACTACGCGATGCAATGAACGCCCCCGCTGCTTGGTTAGAGCAAGCACGAACACGCGCACCTCGCGCGGTGGGGGGGAGAGGAGGTAGGCAGGCGCGATTCACTCGTGGGAGCAATAATTGCTGCCAGATGGTGGCACGCGCTCCTGCGAGTGAATCTCTTGACGTGCTCACCTTGCCATTGAAGGCAATGGAACGCGTGCACGTGCTTGGCTGTCAAGCCAAAGCGACGGGAAAAGGCCTTTTTGCATTGCAGCGCATGCACGCTGTGAAGGCGAGACCTAAAAAGAGGTGGAGAACAGTGCCTATGCCACATAATGGGCCCTGCAGTTTTTTCGCCCCCCCCCCCCACTGGGGGCTGACTGGAGGGTTTGCCCTGATCTCTCCCTTCAGTTGCACAGTGATATATTTTTTTAAGTAAAGAGTGTGGGCATTGCCTGATGGCCGAAGTGAGGGCAGTCCAACAGTCGTTTAACCCCCTGGGGGTGATTGGTGGGGCCCAATGTTCCCCACCAGGGGCAACATGGTTAAGATTTCTTTATTAAAAGGAGTTGGGGTTGTTCCCCCAGGCTTCAAGGTGTACCTCCATTCCAAAACAACAGGCCCAGCTGTGTTTCTGTCCAAAGTGGGGGAGCTTGGTGGGGTTTGCTCCCATTGAGCCCATTTGGAGGTGGCCCAAAACTCACTAGACACCAGGGGAAATTACTTTAAAAAGAGATGGGATGGGTTCTGCCCACCCATGATTCAGGCTTATCCTACTCCAAGAAAAGGCCCACAGTCTTTCTGCCCACTGGAGGGAAGATTGGGGGTTTACTCCATTCATCCCCCTGAGGGGGGCAAAAGGACCAAGAAACACAAGGTATAGTTAAAAAAAGAAAATGATGGGGAGAAGGCAGACTACCCATGATTTGGGCTGTGCACCCCCTCATACGGGCCCAGCAATATTTCTGCCCCAACACCTTTGTGGATCAGAAAGACTGCGCCACAATTGTATATTTGAATTTATCAGGAGAATTATGGGGACCCTGGATATTAGGAATAATGTGGCTACCACACTTTCCTGTGCAGAAATGTAGGAAAATGTGTGATTTTACCAAAAGTTTGATGTTTGCAGGGCATTTTAGGTAACAAAATGTAGTTGGATCCATGCAACTCATACCATCGGGACTCCCCTGGGTGGGTAGTTTTCAGGAATGTTTCGGTTTGGTAGGTTTTCCTTCATGGCAGCAGAGCATGGGCTTGAATACCTCAGTCACCCACATCACCAAAATGGGTCAATCTTCAAGATCAAAGACAGGATCATTTTTGTAGGGAGGGGTCTGGAAACAAAGAAAAATAGAACATTTGTTATTATCAATTCCATGTAGCTCAACTTATTACTTCTGAATGTAATCCAATGTGCAAATAAAATCTAATTTTGTAAAATGTCCTCTGATGCAAATGTTACTATGGGTAACCCCAAGTTGTACAAATAACCAATATTCCTTAAACCAGTATCTAGGGCACATTTAAAAAATGCCTAATTTTCGTTTATATCCATTTTTCATTCTTTATGTTCTACCTTATGAATTGAGGTTTGGCGGTACACAATGAAATATGTTCATAGACTGCAGCTCATTTGTTGACTCTTGGCATCACTTATTTTTCGACTGTATGTTTCTGTAACCAGGAGGGTGCAATGTATGTAACGTGTCTCATGTTGATAAATTGACCATAGGGGCAAAATATTACAGATGACAATGTTGACACCTATTGCTATTAATTGTTACCTATTTTTATTTTTGGTGTAATGATTATATTCTTTGAAATAACAATAACCAAGAGCAGTGAATATAAATGGTCTTTTGATGAATTCAGAATTTTGTCTATTTTTCAGAAAGCTTTCCAGGTTCACTCATGAAATTCACACCTGTTTCCACCACAAATTGCAAGTCAGTAGAAACTACAAAAAGTTTGAAAATTGACTACAACTTAGAAAAATGCACAGAATCACTGAAAAATAATGTTTTTTTTTACAATGCTGGTGTTGCTGAAAACTGCAAGATGCTGATCTTAGGCTAAGATCAGCATCGTTCAGCTTTAAAAGACAAGCATAGCACAGCAAAGCTTTTGATGACGCAATTTACTCAAAACCAATATGTGCTGTTTTGAACAGCACTATTCCCCTAATTTTGGGGGGAAAGACATTTCAGGGGAATCCACAGACCCTGGGTACCTCCAAAATCCCCATTGTGTGGGTAAAAGGACATATGTTTTGCCATAGTAACTTTTGTTGAAAATAAGTTGTGAAGGCTTATGCATTAGTAAAACACAAACAATTGAAGAAGGGTCTGAGGGAAATTTAAAGACCTGCCCAGTTCGTATCCCCCTAACTGTAATCCTAATAACAAGAGAACCGGGGGTCTATAACGGAGCTTCAAGTACTCCGAGCTGCTGCAAAACTCCTAAATAAGTGAGTTAGGCGCTAATAGAGCTACATAAGTCTCTATATCAGAATGTGTGCCAGGACAAACCTGTCGAAGGACCTACTGAGATTGTTGGTAAGACCCGTACAGAGATGTGTTGGATTCCCATCAAATAGTTATGTAGATCAAGTGTTCTCATTTGGTCATCCAAAAATGGGGTGGTATGTCTCTTGATCAATGAGACCCATCCATCGCCCTTACTCAATTGGGTCGCACCATCAATCGCTAAGGTACCCATGAAAAAATGATAAAGATGGGATCCCACCTCGCCGGACACACACTCGATGCAGTCTTCTCCTCCAGCACAGACATCGACTTCAGCCACGCCACAGAACTTCAATGGACGGACCACAGCTGCGTCCACTTCACCTTCAAGAGAACGACGACCCACCACCACCAACAACAGGCCGCCCGCAGAAGCTGGAACAAGATCACAGCAGACCAGCTCGCCACCTCCCTGAGCCAGCACCCTCCTGCCAGCTCAGCAGACCCCAGCCAGGCCGCCGACAACCTCACGAAGTGGATCAGCAACTGCGCGGACGAACTCGCCCCACTGAGGACCCCGCCCAGCAGACCCGGCAGCAAGAAGGCCCCTTGGTTCACCGACGAACTCAAGAGCTCCAAGAAGAACTGCCGAGCCCTCGAGAAAGTCTGGAGAAGGGATCCGACACCGGACAACAGGACCTCCTTCAAGCTTGCCACCCGGAAACACCACCAGCTGATCCGCGCCGCCAAGAAAACAGCATTCAAAGACAGGCTGGACAACAACGCACACAACAGCAAGGAACTCTTCAACATCGTGAAAGAGCTCTCCAACCCCAGCGCAGGAAACAACGACATCACCCCATCGCAAGACCTCTGCAACTCCCTCGCCTCATACTTCCACAACAAGATCGCGGACATACACAACAGCTTCAACAACCAACCAACGCACACCATGACCGAACAACCACCCCCCACTACCACCCTCCACGCCTGGACCCCGATCAGCACCGAAGACACCATCCGCACGATGAACTCCATCCACTCCGGATCTCCGACCGACCCCTGCCCTCACCACGTCTTCAACAAGGCCGACGCTGTCATCGCACCCCACCTGCGAGACATCATCAACACATCCTTCGACACCACCATCTTCCCTGAGAGCTGGAAACACGCCGAACTCAGCGCTCTACTCAAGAAACCAACAGCGGACCCCACCGACCTCAAGAACTACCGCCCCATCTCGCTCCTCCCGTTTCCAGCCAAAGTCATCGAGAAGACCGTCAACAAGCAGATGGCCGCCTTCCTCGAGACGAACGGATCCCTCGACCCCTCACAGTCCGGCTTCCGAGCCAACCACAGCACCGAGACCGCCCTCATCGCCGCCACCGATGACATCCGAGCCCTGATGGACAATGGAGAAACAGCGGCCCTCATCCTCCTAGACCTCTCCGCGGCATTCGACACGGTCTGCCACCGCACCCTAGTACGGCGCCTCAGCAACATCGGAATCCAGGACAAGGCGCTGGAATGGATCATCTCCTTCCTCGACGGAAGAACACAGAGAGTCCGCCTACCACCGTACAAGTCAGAGGCCTCCGAAGTCATCTGCGGCGTCCCTCAAGGATCATCGCTGAGCCCCACCCTCTTCAACGTCTACATGAGCCCCCTCGCGGCCATCGTACGCAAACACAACCTCAGCATAATCTCCTACGCCGACGACACCCAGCTGATCCTCTCCCTGACCAACGACCCCGCCGCCGCCAGAGCCAACCTGCACGAAGGGATGAAGGAGGTAGCCGAGTGGATGACGACCAGCCGCCTAAAACTGAACTCGGACAAGACGGAGGTCCTCATCCTGGGACCCTCACCCTCCGCCTGGGACGACTCCTGGTGGCCTCCCGCCCTGGGCACCGCACCCAAACCAACAGACCATGCACGCAACCTGGGCTTCATCCTGGACTCCTCCCTCTCCATGACCAGGCAAGTCAACAACGTCTCCTCGGCGTGCTTCAACACCCTACGCATGCTACGGAAGATCTTCTGGTGGATCCCCACCGAGACCAGGAGGACCGTCACCCAGGCCCTCGTCACCAGCCGACTGGACTACGGCAACGCCCTCTACGCCGGTACCACCGCCAAGCTCCAGAAGAGACTCCAGCGGATCCAGAACGCCTCAGCCAGACTCATCCTCGACATCCCACGAACCAGTCACATCTCCGGACATCTCAGAGACCTTCACTGGCTCCCCGTCAGCAAAAGAATCACCTTCCGCCTCCTCACCCACGCACACAAAGCCCTACACGACCAAGGCCCGAGCTACCTCAACAGCCGAGTCAACTTCTACGCTCCCAAACGCCACCTCCGATCAGCCAACCACGCCCTCGCCGCCGTCCCCCGCATCCGAAGAGCGACTACAGGAGGAAGGTCCTTCTCCTACCTGGCTGCCAAGACCTGGAACTCCCTCCCGACCGACCTGCGCCTGACCCAAGACCACCTCTCCTTCAGGAGGAAGCTGAAGACCTGGCTGTTCGAGCAGTAGCGGCACCCCCCCCCCCCCCCCCAGCGCCTTGAGACCCTACGGGTATGTAGCGCGCTTTACAAGTGTCATTGATTGATCGAGTGCAGTGCAAAAATCAAAAGATGTGTGAGTTAAAAACAAGGGGTAAAAGGATCAATAGGCGAAAAACTCTAATGTAATTTGTCCTTTCCCTCAAACAAACAAGAACAATGCAGAGGAAGCAGTCTAAACATATAACTGCATTTACAAGGCCAACATGTTTCAGCCGGTAGGGACAAGATCCCATGGCTTTCTTCAGGGCCAGAGTTCTAAGCATTAGCTACTGCATACATAAAGTGAACGTAACGACAATCTGTAAAGGATATACATAAATAGTCCAAAATCTGTTAACAAGAAATAAATTGTAGTAAGTCCTATCAAAACAGGAAAGACCTGGCACTGGCTTCTACTAATTAAGCCAATTTATTTTACTAATGTTATTCACCTGAATAGTACAGGGAGTGTACCTCACCTCTCCTGGAACCCAGCTCAGGAAAAAGGAGGCCCCGCTCTGTGAAGGCAAGGAAGGGGTAATGAACGGAAGGGTAGACAGTACTACTCTATCTCTCCCTCCAATACATAATATAGCCCCTATAACAGTCAAGCTTCACAGAGCCACAAAAAATCCTAAGGGTGGAATAAGTCACAGAGCCCATAAAAGTACCAGGTTCCCAAGATCCATCACTTAATGTAAAAAGCTTTCCTCTAAATATGAGTGTCCTAAATAGGATGGAGCTAAACTGTAGCAGGTTTAGATCTAGGCTAGCAAAAGTTTGACAGACCAAGCCTGGTCGCATATCCCAGAAACATAGGTGAACCAGTCTATGCCACCCCAAAAGAAAAAAGGCCAAGAATAAATCCTAATGAGCCACTAACCTGTCCGGCGTTGTCTCATCGCAGGACCCGAGCTTGGTGGAAGGCAAAAAATGGCTGCCCACAGGAAGCTTATAAAGGAGATAGGGGCGGAGTATCACGTACTCTCGCGGGATTCGATTGAACTACAGAGTGATGTCACAATCCACTGTGTTGTAGTTTACCCAAGAACTACAAGATGACATCATTACGGCCATCTTTGTAGTTTGAACTAGTTCAAAAATAAAGGTGCTTTATTTAACCATAGCGCAAGTGTTTGCAAGCGCGAAACTGAAGTGGTAGAGGGCTGTCAAAACAGTACAATATCGTGCTGTGCCTGCCATATCAGAATAATGATGTAGAGAGCCCTAAAGGACCAAAGTGAAGGTGTAATCCTAATAACAAAAGAACCGTAAAGACCTAAACAATATAGACCCCCGGTTCTTTTGTTATTAGGATTACAGTTAGGGGGACAGTTAGGGGGATACAAACTGGGCAGGTCTTTAAATTTCCCTCAGACCCTTCTTCAATTGTTTGTGTTTTACTGTTTAGAGCAACTGCCAGCTGCGGGTCTTTCTCTTAGACTACACTTTATGGAGGTAGTTATTTCGCTAGGGACACTGTGTGCTCTAGTCTGCACCACTGAATCTTCTGGGGAGGTATTAGGTTCAGTTTCCTTTGAGTCTAGGGTCACCCACCTTCACTTTGGTCCTTTAGGGCTCTCTACAGATGTACCCTTGGCACACTGTTTGCCTATATGTGAGTGTGAACTAACAAGCAACATCATTATTCTGATATGGCAGGCACAGCACGATATTGTACTGTTTTGACAGCCCTTTACCACTTCAGTTTTTGAAGTGAGGGGCGGATGATTCAGCCCCCCTCTTCCTCCTCCCCCCTTCCCACCATTGCCTACCTTTCTTTGGGTTCATTTGGGGATATTATCAGAGACCACTTTGATTGATCTTTATAAATAGACATCAGCTCGGTCGACTATTTCGCGCTTGCAAACACTTGCGCTATGGTTAAATAAAGCACCTTTATTTTTGAACTAGTTCAAACTACAAAGATGGCCGTAATGATGTCATCTTGTAGTTCTTGGGTGAACTACAACATAGTGGATTGTGACATCACTCTGTAGTTCAATCGAATCCCGCGAGAGTACGTGATACTCCGCCCCTATCTCCTTTATAAGCTTCCTGTGGGCAGCCATTGTTTGCCTTCCACCAAGCTCGGGTCCTGCGATGAGACAACGCCGGACAGGTTAGTGGCTCATTAGGATTTATTCTTGGCCTTTTTTCTTTTGGGGTGGCATAGACTGGTTCACCTATGTTTCTGGGATATGAGACCAGGCTTGGTCTGTCAAACTTTTGCTAGCCTAGATCTAAAGCTGCTACAGTTTAGCTCCATCCTATTTAGGACACTCATATTTAGAGGAAAGCTTTTTACATTAAGTGATGGATCTTGGGAACCTGGTACTTTTATGGGCTCTGTGACTTATTCCAACCTTAGGATTTTTTGTGGCTCTGTGAAGCTTGACTGTTATAGGGGCTATATTATGTATTGGAGGGAGAGATAGAGTAGTACTGTCCACCCTTCCGTTCATTACCCCTTCCTTGCCTTCACAGAGCGGGGCCTCCTTTTTCCTGAGCTGGGTTCCAGGAGAGGTGAGGTACACTCCCTGTACTATTCAGGTGAGTAACATTAGTAAAATAAATTGGCTTAATTAGTAGAAGCCAGTGCCAGGTCTTTCCTGTTTTGATAGGACTTACTACAATTTATTTCTTGTTTCTTGTTAACAGATGTAAGAGACACCGTTTGGTACAGAGGAACACGATTTTGGACTATTTATGTATATCCTTTACAGATTGTCGTTACGTTCACTTTATGTATGCAGTAGCTAATGCTTAGAACTCTGGCCCTGAAGAAAGCCATGGCATCTTGTCCCTACCGGCTGAAACATGTTGGCCTTGTAAATGCAGTTATATGTTTAGACTGCTTCCTCTGCATTGTTCTTGTTTGTTTGAGGGAAAGGACAAATTACATTAGAGTTTTTCGCCTATTGATCCTTTTACCCCTTGTTTTTAACTCACACATCTTTTGATTTTTGCACTGCACTCGATCCCATCTTTACCATTTGTTCATGGGTACCTTAGCGATTGATGGTGTGACCCAATTGAGTAAGGGCGATGGATGGGTCTCATTGATCAAGAGACATACCACCCCATTTTTGGATGACCAAATGAGAACACTTGATCTACATACCTATTTGATGGGAATCCAACACATCTCTGTACGGGTCTCACCAACAATCTCAGTAGGTCCTTCGACAGGTTTGTCCTGGCACACATTCTGATATAGAGACTTATGTAGCTCTATTAGCGCCTAACTCACTTATGTAGGAGTTTTGCAGCAGCTCGGAGTACTTGAAGCTCCGTTATAGACCCCCGGTTCTTTTGTTATAAGGCTTATGCATTAAACAAGGCCAGACTGGGAACTGAAAGCAGCGCTGGTCTATTTTGCCAGACCAACCCCGCCCAGGGCGTAGCGAGCGAGCGAGCCCGACCACTCCCCGCAAGAACATTTTGGAAAAAGGCAGACCAAAATGGTGAATTTTACAGCACATTTTTCATTACATATTCAATTGTATCAACTTTCAAAGCACAGTAAATAGTAGACGATGACTTTAAAGAGCACCAGGTTTCCCACCCAGTCATATGTACCCATAGACATTTTTTCAGAGAGCACCAAAAATAGACACTAGTAGTGAATCAGAGAGAACAAAGTAAAAGTGAGACTAGCCCCCACATGGAAGGCACCCAGGCCAGTGGCACTAGACCACTTTCAGAGTATGGGTGCTGCAATCAATGTTGCCTGTACATCAATGAAGTCATGGGATTGTGACAAATTCAAGAATCACACAAAGAACAAGGGTAGCAATTCAGCCTTGCCTATTCTGGGACATATAACACTTAAAAGTATATGCCAAACCATTTAAATACGCTGCATACTGCACCCTGCCTTATGGAAAGGGCTTGCGCTAGCGGTAACATATGTAGTAAGAGGGAATATTTTTCAGGTCAAAATGGCAGTTTTACAACTGCACAGGCAGACTGCAATGACTGGTCCTGGCCTTGACACATGTTTAAATAGGCTACTTACGTGGGTGGCACAATAAGTGTTGCAGGCCCACTAGCAGCATTGGAATTACAGTCCCTGGGTACATGTAAAACCACATTTCTAGGAACTTAGAAGTAAATTAAATTTGCCAATTCGGTGTAAGCCAATTTTACCATGTTTTACCAAAGAGTGCAAGCCCTTTAGTACTGGTTAGTGGTGGTAAAGTGCATTGAGCCCTAAGAGCCAACAAAAATGGCGTTTTTTGATGACATAAAGCAGGTCAAACCTGAATTTAATTTGGAGGAATCTGAGGCCGACAAGGACTTATCTAACCATGTCTCAGCAGTCAGTGTGAACAATATGTATCTAAAAAACACTTCACAAGGGAGGCCTGTGGAAGACTAGTGCTACAACTCACTATCCTTAAAGAGCATCTCCCCATGAAGTCCCAGTATCATTTTGAATATTTAACACAGGAGAGAGTTTATGGATGCATATTCTTTAAAGTTCTTTTAAAGTATTCTGAGTGTTATGTGAAGCAGATTAGCAGATACGTATGACCATTTATTTTGAGGAGCTAATAATTGGCATATCCCACTGCCATTGTATCAGCAGCAAATAGTTACAGACCCTACCACCAACCATTTAGCCCAACCGTGAACATGAAGCATAGGTTGTCCTCAAGGGCACTTATGTGACAATTCACTTGTGTGACAACTTGTAGGACACGTTACGACAGGCATGTGCTTTACATGTGCATCGCATGTGCGCAGCCTTTTGAATCTCGAAAGAACCTGGAGGGGACTACGGGAGAGTAATCCCATTTAAATGGATCAATATATGGATGGATGGATGGCTGGCTGGATTGATGGATGAGCTTTGATGAGAGGAAAAAGATGTCTCGGGAGGACATTGTAAGAGTTAGGCCTGACAGCTTTATCACAGTATATCTAAGATAAAGCCCTCACAGGTTCAAAATATAAACAGTGCACCATCATATATTATAATCACATGTCCTATGTACTCATGGCGTTAATGCATTCAATTAAAAAATATGGGTTTACAATCGGCATATCTGTTCCGTATCCCACCCGCACATAGCTGAATAAAAGCATAGTAGGCATCTCAACTTCATGTAAGGTCACAATGCTTGCGAGCACCAAATATATTTTTTTTATTATGTTGATTTTCACATTGCCATGGTATTTAAAATGATCATTTGCCCTTCGAAGGGTTGACACTTCCTCTACGTCTATATGGTCACCTTCTATCAGCATTTAGATCGTTTTCTCCATTTAACTAAGAATACAGACGTGTCCCTACATAAATCCCATATATGCGTATCTGGGCAAAGATCGTTCAGAGTCTTCTATGCTTCTTAAAATATTATCCGTATTTGGCAAAATCCTATCTTCCTTGGATGACCCTTCATCGAAACAAATGATCTACACAATTGTAATGACACAAGCCTTATTAAATACACCAAGCTGTAAATGTGGTGACAGACGTCATTTGCCAAGTATCACAAACATAAAGAAATTCTTTCTTTTCGATTAAGCAATAGTAAAGTGCCCACAAAGCCTATGCAGTAAGGGACTTTCCCAAGCAGTTGCCTCTCTCTCTCAGCGAGATATTTAAATTCCCAAAGATAATTCTACAGAGAGAAATGAAAGAGGCAATTTGCAAGCAAAACAAACTGGAAATGACACGAGAGATCTCTCTTGGTGAATTCCTGCTCCATCCATCTTAACAGAAGCTATTAAAACTTCACCTTATCTCTTAATTCAGCACAACTTTGGGAGTACTTTTTATACCTCGATTGGTGAATTTATGACTACTTCCTTATATCTGATAGCTGTTAAAAACAGATGCTTTCGACCAGCCTGTCCCTGCTTTAAGTCAACTTGATGCAGGGTCTGTGATTGTGACCACACCAGTTCTACTTCGAATTTAAAATAAAACTAAATGTGAACATCTTCCCTAATCCCTATGCTCCTTCATGACACTGCGGGTAACGCTATCCGTGCACCGGGATCTAATGACAAAGTGTGGTCTTGTGTGGAAACCAACACAGGCGATGAGCCTCTCAAACATAAATTCAATTTATTACAAAACTAAACGAGCACAAAGCTTAACACGTCTCTGGAATCCGTTTCCATTACACGGTGAGACTGGAGAGGCCAACTGCCCAGTGCTCCTACTGTAAAAGGGTCCTCGTCGGGTCACATAAATGGAGCAGGGAGAGAGGGGAGGATGGCTCCTCTATGTGACACTGTGCTGATTGAAGGCCGTGAGCTGGTGTTTTAGGGCGAAGCAGAAGAAGGAAAAGGCATCGAGGCAACACCAGAGTTCACATAAGCAGACTTGTGATGTACATGCAGTGTGACTTGGTGGATCTGTGATTCGTCACACTGCATGTACATCAGTCTGCCTCTGCTGGAACATCATTCACACCCTGCACTGCACTCCATTACTATGAGCAATCAGGCAGGCCTGGCAGCAATGAAGTCACGCATGTGGTGTGTGCTGTGATAGAGCGCGCAGGTCACCCGACTAGTCTTTTTATCAATATTCGCCTGGGCCCATAATCAAATAAAACTCACAAAATTATGCTGGTAACCTTCACGCTACTTTAGACATTTAGGACTTTGACCTATCTATACCTTGACTTACCAATCCACGTCACCGGTACCTAAAGTCCAAAGGGATCAAGGGTGTTAGCATAATAGGAATAATAACATTTACACTCATATCATACCCACAAACTCGGGAAGTATTACATTCTTTATCTAAGTTTCTTAAATGGTCATGATCCAAAGATTAAACACAAATAAACTCTCAGTTATGAAGATCAGAATCAAAATGTAACTATGCAAAAGATGTATTAAACTGATTTCAATCATTTAGTAATAGGGAAGATAAAGAAAGGGAACATAACAATACGATAAAAAAATCGTTTAAGCATTTAACAAAAGGGAAGGGGAAAAAAGGAACATATGGCAAACTTTATCAATAGGAAGGATAAAGAGAAGGAACATGATATGCAAGCACTATTATCAAATATGTAACATTTAGGGAGGGTGAGAGAAGGATACAAGTCAATGACGAACTCACATAAATTTATATTTACCTAGGTATGGTGTGAAGAACTAACCCTGGCCACAGGTCAGTTTAAAGGACAAAACCCCGAAAGTTGCAGTCACCAGTAGGCTAGCAGGTGCGGATCAGAATCAGGACAGGTAAAGCCAAATTGGATCAGAACAAGACCACCAAAGGTTAAGACTGGCACCCGCAGTTAAGTTGCAACGCCTGCGCTACTCCCTCTCTGCAGCTAACAACCGGAACCCCGATTGAGTTATCGATTTCCCCGACAAAGTGCATCGCCACGCCAGCACTTCAGCTTCCAGGACCCCGATTGGGTCAGCGAATATTCTGACAGAGTGCTTCGCAGAACCTCTGCTCTCAATCACGTATTGAGTGCGTTGGGTCAGTGACAGGTCAGCTATTCGGACAATTTCTCTAGCTAAACCAACGCTAGATATACGCTAGATATACCCTAGGGAAAGGTCGCATTTGTATCTTGCCGCGCAAATTTAACTCACCAGCATTTAAATCAGCGTGTAATAGGGCTTAGCAGCGCTATTTTATAAATCACCGCATTTTTCTATTTACGTTATTATATTTTATTTTCCCCTGATTTTAAACTAAAATCATCTTGCCCACATACTCGCACTATAATTGTGCCCACACCGCTCCTTAGGGCGGACTGAATCATGGTTGTGTCAGCTGTTCGTGGCGTCTTGCCGCCATCTTAGGTGTAGCCGGGACCTCTTGTGGTGCCATCGGCCTGAGCGCTCTAGTGCTCAGGCACTCGTTCAGGGGAGCCTCTATTTAAGGCGAACACTTTAACTAGCCTGTCCTAGGGAAAGGTCGCATTTGTATCTTGCCGCGCAAATTTAACTCACCAGCATTTAAATCAGCGTGTAATAGGGCTTAGCAGCGCTATTTTAAAAATCACCGCATTTTTCTATTTACGTTATTATATTTTATTTTCCCCTGATTTTAAACTAAAATCATCTTGCCCACATACTCGCACTATAATTGTGCCCACACCGCTCCTTAGGGCGGACTGAATCGCAGTTGTGTCAGCTGTTCGTGGCGTCTTGCTGCCATCTTAGGTGTAGCCGGGACCTCTTGTGGTGCCATCGGCCGGAGCGCTCTAGTGCTCAGGCACTCGTTCAGGTGAGCCTCTATTTAATCCTCACACCTCACGCGCAGCGGTGACGCGCAGCGGTGACGCGCAGCGGGCGCGCCCGACTCGCGCCGGTGTCGAGCCAGAGTCTGCCCGTCTGCGCCCGTCAGCGCTAAGGAGGTGTGAGAGGCGGGAGACTCGGGGTGATCACCACCGCTATCCCCTATTCCAACTCTGGTAAGTCGAGGGAATTCCTGTTGTCCTGCAAAAGTCCCCATGCCCATTGTAATGCTACACTATCTCCCGACAATTGGCATGGCCCCGCTTGTTGTATTCAGTGTCATATGACGCTAACCCCTGAGTCCCCTATGGAAATATCTGCGGACTCCCCTGTTTTACGGGGTGGACTAATTAATGCACAATCTCTCTTCAAGAATGCCCAGAACATTCATGACCTTATTGTTGAGACTAATCTTGACTGGCTTCTGATCACCGAAACATGGCTAAAACCTTGGTGTAACCCCGACCTAGCCATAGCCCTTCCACAAAATTTTCTTATCCAACGTTTAGATAGACCTGAACTACGGGGAGGAGGCCTTGCTATCATTCACCGTAATACTCTTAAGTGTTCCACTCATGAATTGACGGACATTAAGGGGGCAGAGGCGCTGGCATTCTCTTTGGGAATTCACGACTCCTTTGTCTTCTCTGGGGCCCTCATTTATCGCGCCCGGGACCTCCATCGAAGTTCCTGGAAACAGTGGGCGACGCTTTGAGTGAACTAGTACTTAGATTCTCCCATTTTTCAGTATTGGGCGATCTAAATCTGCACCTAGATTCCTCTAAAGAACCCGGAGTAAGCTGCTTCATGGACATTATTGATGTACTAGGACTCACACTCTTGAATCGGGAACCCACTCATCAGGCGGGACATTTGCTGGATTGCATTTGTTCCAATTCCACCAGCCAGAGAGTTAACCCCCCTAGCCCTCAGACATGGACTGATCATTTTTTTATTCCTTTTAATATTGTATGGAACTTGAAGTCCATCGCCAACTCCATGATGGGCATAAACAAACCCAAAACCAAATCTACCCCTAACTGGAAATTACTACCCAGTAGACCTGATGTGGTTGAACAGTTAAAAGCCAGTACACCAGCTCTAACTGACCTCACCTCGGCAGATAATCAGACTTTTTGTGACTGGATCGCCAGAGCGGGAGCCTTGTTAAGTTCATCCAGAAACCATAACTCAAAAACCATCAAGTCCAAAAAGAGTGCCCCCTGGTTTCAATGACCTTGAAACTTGAGCTGGGTGAGGTCAGAGCACTGGAACAGAGGTGGCGTAGAAATTATGATGCCACCGACCGCAATACTTATAGGGCAGCGAGACAGAAGTACCATGCTGGAATAAAATCTGCAAAGAAAACCCATTATTTACAGGCCTTATCCATGGCAGGCCAGGAACAAAAAGAAATCTTCAAGATTGTAAAGGATTTTATGAATACATCAGCTCTATCGCAGAAGATTCCTCCATCCCAAGATCTTTGTAATGCGATATCTGATTACTTTGACAATAAGATCCTTACCATCGTGAAGACCTTCCCTCCAGGAGCAACCGCGATTGTGGCTGCTGAACAGACAGTGGAGATGAAGACCTCATCCCGTTTCGAGGAATTTGCTCTAGTATCTCCTGAAGAATCCTCTAAGGCTATTTTGGCCAGCAAATCGGGTTCCCCTTTTGATCCCTGTCCCCCTCCAGTGTTACACACCTTGGTAGAGATGGTTAATCCTATGATCAACAGGATTATTAACTCCTCCCTAACTACGGCAGATATTCCCATTGAGTGGAAGCTTGCAGCTGTCAAGCCTCTCCAAAAAAAGGCACTTGCTGATCCCACCACCCTCTCCAACCTGCGCCCTATTTCCTTGCTACCTGTCCTGTTCAAACTGACAGAGAAGTTCGTCAACAGTCAACTGACGAACTTTTTGGAGAAGAACAACATTCTCCTTCCTAATCAGTCAGGATTCCGGTCAGAACATTCTACCGAGACGGCTCTGCTTTTTACAGCAGAGACCTTACGGGCGGCGATGGACCAAGGAAAGAAGGCTGTCCTCATTCTACTTGACCTGTCGGCAGCCTTCGATACGGTCTCACATAACATCTTAGTGGACCGGTTGGCTGCCGCAGGGGTAGGAGGACAGGTCTTGGCATGGCTTAGGAATTTCCTTAGCAATAGACGACAAGTCACAGTGTTGGGCCAATATCAGTCTGAGGCTAAAGACGTCAGCTCAGGGGTCCCTCAGGGCGCAACTCTAAGTCCTGTACTTTTTAACCTGTACATGGTACCCCTAGTGAAACTGATTGCGTCATTCCAGATCAGTTCTATCTCATACGCTGACGACACCCAGCTCATTCTGGTGCTGGATAGGGAACGGCCAGGTGCCGAGGAAGATCTCAAGGAATGTCTAGCAGCAACTTTTAAATGGATGACCAACAACCATTTAAAATGTAACGCTGGAAAAACAGAAATTCTGCCATTCGGGAGTCATAATTTGTTTTCCCCAAAAGTGTGCTGGCCGGTGGAGGCAGAAGCCCCTCCTAATACTATTACATCTGCCTGCAATTTGGGCATCAAATTTGATGACCAACTATCTTTTAAACCTCAGGCCGTGGCTGTAGCAGGGACCTGCTTCCAGATCATAAAAGCGTTAAGGAAGTTTTTTGATCTACTTCCGTTATCGGTGAGGAAAACAGTCGCAGTGGCCTTAATAAGTTCCAGGCTGGACTATTGTAACAGTTTATATGCTGGAGCCAACAAAACCGTCCTCCACAGGCTACAAATGGTCCAAAATGAGGCGGCCCGCCTTGTACTGCGTTGCCCACGTAGGTCCTCAGCCACAGCAGCACTTAACACCCTCCATTGGCTGCTAATAGGTAAAAGAATTCTGTTTAAAATTCTTATAATTACCTTTAGGGCATTTCATCAGCAAGGCCCAAAATACATATGCAATGGGTTCAAAAGATATTACCCGACACGCTGTCTGAGGTCTGCCAGTCAGAATTTACGTACACCCCCTCGATTCAAGTTGGCTTCAAAAGGTGGTAAATCCCTTTTTGTACTAGGCACCAAGGCCTGGAATAAGCTCCCACCCCTTTTACGCTCATTCTCCCAAGAAACTTCTTTCAGGAAGGCATTAAAAACCTGGATCTTCTCTTTGCTCGATGCGACATGTAGGATTTTGGTGTAATTTGTGGTGTGTAGTGTAAGTCATCCTTTTCCCTCCAACTCCTCCATCTGGGTTGGGTGAGCGCCAAGATACTCCTTGGAGTGAAAGAAGCGCTATAGAAATGTCTCTTACATTACATTACATTACTATTTTTCAGGTCAGTGTACCACCCCCCAATGTTGCAAGTGTAAGGATCCCCAATTTTGATTGGACCGAAAGATGAGGAAAGGTCATCACACCATACCAAAATGACACTTTTCTCTTGAATATTCTAATAACGTTCCTGCCCATCATCTTATTTTTCTCACTTATATGTTATTCCACCCGGCAGTGAATGTATCAATAATGATTACAATGTAGTCTACATTTCAGTCCAGTTTCCTTCACGGAGGTCAGAAGTTGACTTTCCCATGAACTTCTTCTAGCAAGTCGTGCCTTGGCTGAGTTTCAATGACAAATGACATAGCTCTTTCTGGAGTTTTAAAATGCGCAGTTTGGCTTTTCAAGATGGAGTAATAGAATCTCTCGGGCCCAAAAATTATGATACATGACAAGTAGAAAAGAAACACTATTAGAACACAGAATAAATGAATGCACTTTATACTACTTATCTCTACTCTATTCCCATTATTTAATTTTTAACTATTGGGTTAAGGTTAAGCAGAACGAACAGCTTAGCAAATGCAGCAGTGCAGGCTTCATGCATGCTGTAACACAGAGCAGCTATCTTAGTTCTAGTGCGCAGAAGCGAAAGATTCCCTCCAAATCAAAGAGTACGTCATGTCACGTGAGTATGACAGACGCATGCACAGTAGAAATCCCATGTAGAAGCAGCCATTTTATTTGCAAGCAGATTACAGTTAGTAAAAACACATATGCAAGCTTCCCCTAGATACTTCAATGTTGTGAAATGCAAATATTAATACACAATACATGTTGGTTAATTTATTACGAGTTATTCGAGGTTCATGAATTCAAGCAAGTCGCTTCACGTGTGAATCCTTGCTCCATCAGCTGCTTTATTACAAGTGTTCTTCAGAGACGCAGTGGTGGAGTTTAGTACTGTTGTCACTCTGCGCTCGGAATGATAGTACATGCATGCTCCCAGATAAATGGGAGGCCTCAGGCCACAAATGATTTACCCCATGGATCGGGGATATGTCACAAGGATTTCGGACACCTGCATGGGACTTCACAACTGATTACCCATGGATCGATGTGTACACTAGTATCTGGGTCTCCCAGATGCTAGGGTACATCATCGCTGCTGTGCCGCTCCGACCTCATAGCCTAGAGCCAGGCCAGCCACCCCCTTGCTCGCTCCGCCCTGCTCATAAATCCTCTGAGGAACCGGGCTGGCACCTAACCTTTTGCTTTTAATTTCAGCCCGGTCGCGATACCCCCAGACAGTGCCATGATCAGGGTGGGACTTCATGCAGTCGAACACTCAGGTGACTCACCTGTGGGCCGGAGACACGGGGGCAGACTAGAAATAATTAAATTGTGGGGTGCCCCATGCCTCTCTATCTCAGTCGTCTCTGGCCTCTGAGATGCCTGCCTCCTTGACATGACTCACAGTCATGTACACTTTTTATTGCGCGAACTCCAATTCCATGATCACCAGGTCCATTCCAAACCCCACCCTAAGGGTGAACTGTACCGCGGCACGCAAACGCAGCGGCGGAGAAAATACTGTGCTCCGCGCGCGGCATGGATGGTGCAGTCAGCCTGGCACCCAGGTGGATTTTTAATAAATAATAGCCTAAATGAAATCGGGTCACTCATGGACACGAACGGTGCGTGCAGCACCAGCAGCTGCATTTTATGCAGATATTGTGGTGGTTTAAGCGGAGTGAGAGAGACACTGAGTACTAGTAGTCTGTCTGACTGTCTGTCAACACTGACAGTCAGAGTCTTGTCACTGTCAGGTTCCAAATCGGCACAGCTGCCAAGGTGTCAGATTGCCATTTGTGACGTTTTCATAATTTCAATGTGATTAAGAGTGACATTTGAACGAGAATGAGTGACACTTTTTGTGAGCAAAATGAAGAAATGGAGATGAGGGAGACATATAAATATCACAAATTACAACTATTGCACAATGAGACACTATACTAGCTTCTTGGTGCATCCCTGTGTTGGAGGAGGTGAAATGTATGGCAAGCATTTACTGCACTGTGTGAGGTGGACATCGGTGAAGTTTGAATGGGAGCTTCTGAAGGCAGTGAAAGGCCTGCTGGCAGTGCTACTGTGACAAGGAGGTGGAAAGACATGGATTGAGTGAAACTGGGACACAGACACAGTAACACACATGTATTTACAGACACTGGGATTTATAGAGATAGACACAGGGGCATAAAGAAATGGGTAGACTTCTGCAACAACTTAATGCAGACACAGGGTAGAAAGGCACAGGGCACTCACACCAAAACGTAGGGAGACATTAATGGGGCATACAGGATTGAGTGAATTGGCACTGACAATTAATTACAAACACAATGCAAAGATAGAAACTGAAACTGTGAGAAACCTAGGGGCATATTATCAAGCACGAAGTTAACATCGCTGCTTTAGCGGCAGAAAACTGCCACTAAAGCGGGGATAATTGGCTTGATAATACGCCGGAGAGAATTCCCATAGAAGCCCATGTTCACACCAGAACATGGGCTTCTATGGGAATTCACAAGGGCGGATTATCAAGCCCATTATCGCCGCTTTAGCAGCAGTTTTCTGCCACTAAAGCGGCAATAATGTTAACGCTGTTTCTTGATAATATGCTCCTTAGAGAGACCGAAGACGGGATAAAAGGCTTAAAAAATTAATGTGACCATGTGGGGCTTGTGAAAAGTGATGACGTGATGCCAAAATCAACGGCATGACTATTTATTGCACAGGCCGAGTAACACATTTTTAAATCATCACGCATCACTCCTGAGGCTAATGTTTACCCAACGTCACCAGTTAATTATGCTACAAAAAGTCACAAGAAAGAAATTGTTTACTTGAGACACAAACAAAAACTTCACAAAGTTAGTGAAGCGCCAATCTTAAAGCAGTCAGATCCTGACTGGAAAGCGGAGCTCAAACTGTCTGTAGCTAATGGGTTAGGCGCTGGGAGATTAACAGCGGGATTCATCAATCTCCCGTTTTGCGAGCCCCTAATAGCGATTCATAACGAATCGCTATTAGGGACTTGCAAAACGGGATTCATGTAGGAATTACATAAAGAAATGCGATTCCTACACATTCCTTATTTGCGATTAGCAAATTGCTAATCGCAAATAAGGAATAACTCCCCATTCATTCCTATGGGCCAAAAGGCCCATAGGAATGAATGGGGAGTATTCCTTATTTGCGATTAGAAATTAGCTAATCGCAAATAAGATAGCGATTTAAAGGGTGCCAGGGGTGTCCAAAGGACACCCTGTAGCACCCCTTAAATGCAAATTGAAACAGGTGTTGCGCACACACATGTCCAAAGGACATGTGTGTGTGCAACATGCAACGTAGAAAAATGCTTTTAAAAGCATTTTTCTAAGTTTTTGCTATTTACCACGAGGTTTGACCTCGCGGTAAATAGCGGGCCGAAATTGCGAATTCACAATTTTTAAATGGATGATGAATTGCATTTAAGGAATCTCAAATAGAGATTCCTTAAATGTAATTCCTCGCAAAATAGCGAAATCGCTATTACCGATTTTTGCATTTGGGATGATGAATCCCAAATGCAAAAATAGCGCTCGCAAAGGGCCAGATTCTCAGAATCTTGCCCTTTGCGAGCCGATTTCGGCTTGATGAATCAGGCTGTAAGTGATTTGTTCAGTAAACACACATTTATCCCTTAGGGTACGAAGATTTATATCATAAGGTCCTATCAACACACTTAGCCATGAATCATTCGATTTCAGTCATACATCCTGATGCTCTGCAGTGAAAATTTCACAAAAAGATTAGGTTATCCAAAAGGAGTTAGGTGAAAAATATATATATATGATTATATATATATATATTGTTTATTAAAAAAGTTTAAAAACACATATTTAAATACACAATTATCTATACAACAAGTCAATAAACGAAATAATAATAATACGACAAAACATACAATAGTACAGGAGAAATCACAGCAAAAAGACAATAAAATCTGTCTTATGTTCAGTTAATTTATAAACAGTTGGTTCAACAAAAGGTTTGGTAACATTTCCTGATCCCCTCATGGGTGTTGACCACTCTAAATTTAACTTGCAGCGTCCTATTCTTTTGTGAATGCCGAAATGAGTAAGTGCCTTCTGTGAATACCAAAATGGTGGTAAGTTTAGGATTTTGTCTTAAGTTAGTTCTGTGAATCGGGCCCAATGCCTCTTGGAACACCTTCTCCCCAATCACCGAACATGACATGTACAACATTCTTTCTTATTTAAACCCATCTAATAACTTCACTGACCCTTTACTTCTGCTCATATTAAAAGATATCACAGTCTGTATTCTCCCCCTATGGACCAATATTGTAAACGCCTCACTATATCGAGGCACTATCCCTGACTGCCTAAAAGTAGGACAGGTAACCCCCTCTTTAAAAAAACCAAGACAGACTGCTCTGACCCCAATACCTTCTGATCCATCTCCATCATCCCGACTCTGGCAAATTGTGCCCAGAGCCAACTCAGCTATCACATAGACAACTATCAACTCCTTAATCAATACCAAACAGGTTTCCGTCAAGATCACAGCACTGAATCTGCATGTACTTATATCGTGGATAACATACTAAGAATGCTGGATCTAAATGAATCATGCCTTCTGATTCTGCTTGGTTTATTGGCTGCCTTTGGCACGGCCAATCATGATAGTCTAATGAAGCTACTAGAACAAAGGATGGGCATATCAGGGGTCGTATTTCAATGGTTCTTCGCATTCATCAAAAACAGATCCCTAAGAGTCAAAATGAATCAATCTCTGTCTAAGCCCCATGCAATCACTTGTGGTGTTCCTTAAGGATCAGCTCTTACACCCATGCTCTTCAACCCTTTTCTTGGAACCACTGGCAAATCACTTAAAACCTGTTAACATCTTTTACCATATGTATGCTGATGACAATCAGCTGTATCTCAAAATTGCCTCCAGAGAGGACATTATATCCCTCAATTCCATCTTACAAAATACACATCTCTGGCTCATGGATAATCATCTCAATCTCAACACTGCTAAAACAGAATTCCTTCTCATCTCTCGGCTGAATAGCATTCCCAAGATTGATCTTTGGTTGAAACATCTTACAGCCCTCAAATGCTAACTTTAATTGTAGACTCTGCTATATCCTTTTGCATTACATTAGGAAAACAACTGAATATGCAGGATCACATTAGTGCAGCCACCAAAGGAGCAAACTAACAACTGAGCATTCAGCTGTAACTTAAACCCTACCTTCCCCATGAAGACCTAAAACAAGCAGTCCAAGCTCTGATACTTCCCACACTGGATTCTGGTAGTGCCACACTATGTGGCTTATCTCGACACAAACTGGCCCCTCTAAGAGCCTCCATAACTGCGGCAGCCAGACTTATTCTCGGAACAAAAGAAACACACACATCTCCCCGGCCCTAAAATCCTTAAACTGGCTACCAAATAAAGCAAGAATCCAACTGAAAATTGCGTGCATGGCACAGAAAGCACTACACTTTAATACCCCGAGTTATCTGGCTCAAAAGCTAGAAAAATCAGGGGCTGCAGATGCTCATGAAGTGCTCACACCTTGCTTCTGAAACCCCAACGAACCCACAAAAAGAAAACGGGTGACAGAGCATTCTCGGTTATTGCACCTGAGATATGGAACTCTCTACCACCGGACATTCGCCTAATCTCTACTACCACCTCCTTCAAAATGAAACAAAATATTTTCTGCTTACTAAGTTCTTACCCTAAGAAAATTTATCTGTGAATATGAAAATGTAACCATAATAACCTCTTTAGGATGACTGACAATTCTTTCATTGACTTTAATGGGGACCAAGCCTTTTTTTCTATTTTACTTTCTTATGTGTTTGTCTTTCTCGCATGTGTCTTTTGTTTACAAGTCCAATTATTACTCTACCTCTCATCATGTAAAGCGCTCTGATACTTACTAGGGTTGTGTTCATGCTATACAAAACTGTCTAAATAAATAAACAAATAAATAAATATGATACGTTCACAATTCAAGAATGAGCTCAACCTGATGTTTTCTTCATTGATGATGAGGTTTTTGGCTTGCAGGTTGTGGTACACCTTCCGATTTTGTGAAACATTATCTACTTCCATTTTAATTTCCTGGATTTCATTTTAGTTGACTGTTTTTTGTCATGTGGCTGTCTTGTCAATAACATTTTCCTGTACCTGATTCATTGGCTTTACTCCCTATTCTTGTTTTGTCCCACCTTAGGGCATTTTATAACGGTAACAAGACAAAATATTGAATTCAAAATATAGAATTACCAAAATATCGAAGTCAAAATATAGAATGGACAAAATATTGAATGGACAGAATATAGTGGTGAAAAATATCGAATTGAAGGTAAGTAATTTAATATCAAATAGTAATTTTTACCCCTACGATATCCAACGCTTTCCCTACTGTTGCACTCTCTGGAGTGGGAATAGTAATTTTTACCCCTACGCTATCCAAGGCTTTCCTTACTGTTGCACTCTCTGGAGTGGGAATAGTCATTTTTACCCCTACGCTATCCAACGCCTTTCCTACTGTTGCACTCTCTGGAGTGGGAATAGTAATTTTTACCCCTATGCTATCCACGCTTTCCCTACTGTTGCACTCTCTGTAGTGGGAATACAAATTTTTACCACTACACTATCCAACGCTGTCCCTACTGTTGCACTCACTGGAGTGGTAATAGTAAATGTTATATTTATCATTTCATTAATTTTAAATTACTTTTAAGACATTTAAAAAAATGTGATATTTTGACTAACTATATTTTTTAAAACTATATTTTTGATTCTATATTTTTGTACTTACCTGTTTGTAGATAGGAATTCGATATTTTTGCATTCTATATTTTTTCGTCTATATTTTGGTAATTCTATATTTGTGAATTCGATATTATGTCAGTGATCCTTTTATAACACCATGTTGCACATAGACACAATGTAAACGTCTATCTTGGAATAAAAAATTGCATGGCTAGGTGGTCATCCATGGGTACATGCTTAGCCATTGCTAACCCTCAATTCTATAAGCATTTGCAAAGTTAATAACTACAGTGATCAAACATTGGCAAAGCAAGACTGTAGGAAATGGGGATACAGTTTAAGTGGAACAAAACCCTACTCAAGCAGCAACAGCACTTATTGTCAGGATGAAACACAAGCAAAACCCCAAATTAACCTTTGCTCAACTCTCTAGTAGCTTGGCACTAAAGCAATCAGGCTTAACTTCGATGCAATGTGTAACGTATTTATGCAGCACACAAACAGTAATAAAGTGAAAACATAACACACGAAACCTCCCACACCCATTTAGAAAAATAGACTAAAATGTAATAAATTATTTCATATAGATCCAATGTGTAAAGTATTTATACAGCACACAAAAAGTAATAAAGTGAAAACACAACACAAGAAAAATCCCACGCCCATTTACAAAGATAGACTAAAATGTAATAAATTATTTGAGACCAAAACTACAAAAAAACACAATTAGTAGAACTTGCAATATGCAATTTTAAAGATTTAGGTAAAAATAGTGCTTAACAGCACAAAGTGCCAACTGTGGTTATCTGGTTGTGCCAGACCCGGACAAAGTAACTGGTTCATGTAGAACACCATGGAGCTCTGGCGGGATACAGGGACCATGTTAGACCCGCTTAACATATAACTTATGTCCTTTGTCCACGGTCTGTGTGGTGTTGCTTTGCAAGGCTTCACGTTGTTCCGAAGAATGTGTGCAGAGAGGCTTTGTGGGGTTTGTGTCACTCTGCATTTGTTCTGGTGAGCTGTTCAGTGACGCTTGGCAGGGTGTGCACTCTGCATCATTTCGAAGAAGTGGGTTTTGTGTCTCACGTGTTGTTTCCAATGACACTAGCAGATGTGCGTGAAGGTTTTGCAGGGTTTCGCATAGTTTTGTGTCAGTTGTGATGGGGACATCAGAACTACTGGCAGAGCGACTTCAGGCCCTCTTCTAAAAGTCCAGGCTGGAGTAGCACCACTTGGCAGGGCCAGATTTAAAGCAGGCAGTGTCCAGCTGCAGTATTCAAGGCAGTTGGGGCCTTTTCTGTCCATGAGGCTCTGGTCAGAAGGCGAGCCAACAAACCCTTGCAGTCACTCTGGTGGTCCTGGGTTCAAGGTGCAGGTCCAATTTTTTTCACCCAGGTACAGGGCAGCACAGCAGCAGAGTAGCCTGACCTTCTTGCGGTAGAGTAACTCAGCAGTCCTTCTGAGTCTTCCTTGTGTCCATAGGTGTACTGAAGAGTTGGGTCTGGAAGTCCACTATTTATCCTTGGTGCCAGCTTTGAAGTAGGAGACGGTTATAGAGGTTTCCAGCTCCAATGATTTTTGGAATATCCTTCCTCCCTTCCCTAGCCCAAATTTGTCGAGTCACAAAAGACTAGTGTGAAACCCTTTGTGAGTGTGGTGAGGCAGAGTCTTTGTGATGCGCAAATGTGTTAGGTGACAGTTCCGTCCCCCATCAAGTCAGAGATGGCCCATCCTGCCAACACCTATTTCTCCTTTGTCTGTCTGTCGGGAGTTATACACACAAAAACCAACAGCCTGCTACATGTAGTCATGTGACCCAAGATGCAGGCTATATGCACCAAATGACTGAGACAAGAAAATGCCAACTTCCTAAAAATTTGCAAAAGAAACAATTGATCGCCAGAATGCTGGACAATGTAACCATTCACTCCCAGTCCCAAGGGTTAAATCCATTATTCCTTTGCTCACCACACCACCACAGTTTGGAACCAGCCATATGCAAATCAGTATTGACCCTCTCCTTGTGGGAACAGTCCAGCTCAAACTGTTGTTTCTGGTCCATGCAGTTTGGGCTGGACTGTTCCCTCAAGGAAGAGGTTCAAGACGGATTTGCATATGTCTGGGTCCAAACTGGGGTGGTGTGGTGAGCAAAAGAATGATGGATTTAACCCAGATCCTTGGGACTGGGGGTGAATGTTTGCATTGTCCAGCATTCCGTCCATCAATTGTCTCTTTTGCAAACTTTCTCAAAATTGGCATTTTCAGAACTGTGACTTAAAATCTGACTTGATCATTAAAGTTGGTTTTACATTACAATTCTTTAGAGACCAAACTTGACATTCCTACTTGCTTCCAAATTAAAGTTATCACTTATTAAATGTAATAAGGCAACCCAAAGTTATCCCATTGGAGAGGTACTTCTTGCAGTTGTGAAAAACAAATGTAAGTATTTTTCACTACTGGGACATGTAAAAGTTAAAAGTACATGTTCAACTTTTTAAATTCACCCCACCCCGCTTAATGGGCTGTTTAGGGCCTTGCCTAGGGGTGACTTATAGCGGTACAAAAGGGGGTGGTGATGGACAGAGCATCTGAATCAATCAAACACTCACACCCAGTCAAAAGATCTGGGTTTAATCCATCACCGTTCTTTAGCCCACTCTGCCACCCCAGTTCAGACATGGCTATATGCAAATCAGTCTGACCCTGTGCCTCATGGGAACAGTCAGCCCGAACTGCCAAGCCATGTCTTCCCTGGACCGGAAACAAGCTGCCGAGGACTGGTTTCTGGCATTCCAGCCGTCTTCAGCCCGGCTTGCTTGAATCCAGTGGCAAAGTGAGCAAGGGACTCACGTCTGAGCATACCCTGCCACACTTATGGCGGCCAAAAGCGGAACAAAAGGGGGTGGTGATGGACGGAGCATCTGAATCAATCAAACACTCACACCCAGTAAAAAGATCTGGGTTTAATCCATCACCGTTCTTTAGCCCACTCTGCCACCCCAGTTCAGACATGGCTATATGCAAATCAGTCTGACCCTGTGCCTCATGGGAACAGTACAGCCCGAACTGCCAAGCCATATCTTCCCTGGACCGGAAACAAGCTTCCGAGGACCGGTTTCTGGCATTCCAGCCGTCTTCAGCACGGCTTGCTTGAATCCAGTGGCAAAGTGAGTAAGGGACTCACGTCTGAGCATACCCTGCCACACTTATGGTGGCCAAAAGCGGTACAAAAGGGGGTGGTGATGGACAGAGCATCTGAATCAATCAAACACTCACACCCAGGCAAAAGATCTGGGATTAATCCATCACCGTTCTTTAGCCCACTCTGCCACCCCAGTTCAGACATGGCTATATGCAAATCAGTCTGACCCTGTGCCTCATGGGAACAGTCCAGCCCGAACTGCCAAGCCATATCTTCCCTGGACCGGAAACAAGCTTCTGAGGACCGGTTTCTGGCATTCCAGCCATCTTCAGCCCGGCTTGCTTGAATCCAGTGGCAAAGTGAGCAAGGGACTCACGTCTGAGCATACCCTGCCACACTTATGGCGGCCAAAAGCGGTACAAAAGGGGGTGGTGATAGACGGGGCATCTGAATCAATCAAACACTCACACCCAGTCAAAAGATCTGGGTTTAATCCATCACCGTTCTTTAGCCCACTCTGCCACCCCAGTTCAGACATGGCTATATGCAAATCAGTCTGACCCTGTGCCTCATGGGAACAGTCCAGCCCGAACTGCCAAGCCATGTCTTCCCTGGACCGGAAACAAGCTTCTGAGGACCGGTTTCTGGCATTCCAGCCGTCTTCAGCCTGGCTTGCTTGAATCCAGTGGCAAAGTGAGCAAGGGACTCACGTCTGAGCATACCCTGCCACACTTATGGCGGCCAAAAGCGGCACAAAAGGGGGTGGTGATGGACGGAGCATCTTAATCAATCAAACACTCACTAGGGGTGACTTATATGCATTGAAAAGGAAGGTTTAGGCCTGGCATAAGGTTTATTTTCAAGGTCAAAGTAGCGGTTTAAACTGCACACACAGGCTGCAAGCAGGGCCAGCTTTAGGGCCTTGTGACTGGTGCAGCCACACTGGGAGCAGCTATAGAAGGGGGCACTGACTTCAGGGAAGGCGCTGTGTCTTAAGATTTAAAAAGCACCTTCTGTAGAGTTCCTTTTGTATACAGCTTTCAGGCAGCAATAAAAATGTCAAGATAACTCTTTTGATTAATGTTCTTGCTGGACATATCAGTATTTTATGTGGATGGCTGAGTGGATTAGTAAAACCAGCCTTTAACAGTGCTTTCAAACAAATGAAATGTATGTGATAGAGGGGTTATGGAGAGAGGAGTGGCACGCTTGCCAGGTGGTAGTGTGGGAATCCAAGGAGGAGGAGGTGATTGGGAGGGGGTCGTCCAAAACAATTGTTGCACTGGGTGCCACCAGTGCTAAAATTGGCGCTTGCTTCAAGGGTAGGGCAGAGACATGTTTAAATGGCTACTTAAGTGGGTGGCATGATGAGTGTTGCACACCCACTAGAAGAATGTAATATACAGACCCTGGGTACATGGAGTACCACTGTACTAAGGAATTGCAAGTAAATTAACTGTGCCAATTGGATGGAAACCAATTTGCCTTTGTTTAATTGAGAGGGCACAAGCACTGTAGCTTGCTTAGCAGGGGTAAAGTGTGCAGAGTCCCAAAAGCCAACACAAACTGGTTCAGAATACAGAAGGATGAGGGCAAGAACTTTTGGGGATGACCCTGCACAGAGGGCCAAGTCCAACAAAGACTGATTGGCTTTGACAGTATTTATTTGATTAGTTCACAATTTAAGGTTGTTCTTAGCTACTAGCCTGCTTAACCACTGAATGGGCCTACCTAAGTGGGTTAAGTAAGGTATCAAAATATTTGTGGCATTAAATCTGACGTTGAGTCGAGATTTATGTTATTTTTAAAGATATGCAACTTTTAGGAATTAACCACTCTGTGACCCAGCTGGTCCTGTGTCTGTGCACATGTCCTGGCCAAACAGACAGCTTTCTGCCCACCTCGGAAGACTTGTAAATGACTCCCAGGCTCAGGCAGAAAGGCAGTTGCTGCAGAGTGAGGAGTGACCTCCTTTCCTAGGAAGGCTGCAAGGGGTGTCAGCTTCAAAGGCGAGTTTTAAAAGGGAGGTCGCCTTTGAAGGGTCGTCTGTGACAACACTCCTGGGCCGGAAGCCTTCTGTTGCTATAGACAACTTGGAGACATTGTCAGAGAGGGAAAACCCATCCCCAAATCAGTTTATCCAAGGGCGTGTAGCTGTTAGATAGCCGCACCTCTATGGTGGACTACTAAGCTCCTAACAGTCAAGAGAAGGTTCAGACATCTTGAGAATGGCAAGAATATGCACTCTGGGATTGCCAAATGCCACACATAACAGGAACATTTTCACCAAATAGGAGGGGACCTACTAGCCAATTGGCTAGTGACTGTCTTGTCCCCTCACACATCTGGCACCCTGAACCTCAGTGCCCTGTGAATTTAGAGAAAGGACCAAAAGAGGAGAGTCCTGCTGCCTTTGAAGCTTCATGAATAGAGGCTGAACTGCTGGCATGACTGCACCTGCTGCACTTTGGGCTGGTGTAATTGGATAGTGCCTGTGGCTGCTGGCTCTGGGAAAGTTCGAACCAGTGACTCCAAGGGTCAGTCGGCTGTCCCTCTGGTAAAGCAGTGCCACTCCTGAGGGATAGTCGCTGGTCGACGTTGGGCATGCCAGGAGACAGATCTGAGATAGCCAAAAGTTTTACCAGTGTCTGCTAGTCCCAGGGGTGCTATCAGAGATAAGATCCATCACCCAAGAGGGACTCTAGCCCCCACCAAGAATATTCACTATGACAGCTGTATTGCAATATCGAGGGCCCAGATAAAACTGGTCTTCGACTGTCTCAAAGAGGACATTGTGGGACTCCACGTGTAGTGGTCAAATTTAACTCAACCCACCCGTGGACCAAGAGATCAACTACACTTCACCCCCGTCAACCGCACTGCACCAGGAGCATCCTTTGATCATCTTTTGCCTGTATCCTCTGCATCAGGACTACACCATTGATGTTCATGACATTCGGCCTGTAAAGTGTGGACCTACCCTTGAAAATGCTCTTGTGGCCAGGTAACAGTCTAAAGTATCCTTACTTGACTCGTGGACCTCTGCCATGTCAGAATTCCTCACCCATGCCAGGCCTGAGTCATCAAAGTAACTGTTTCAAACTTTTCAAAAGTTTGCAAAGTTTTTTGTTGACCAATGCTTGTTTGTGGTTGCATTTAAAAGTATTTATTGGTTAAAAAATCTGTATCTCCAGAACCCTGTGCAGGATTTTGATGATCAAGGACTCTAAAATGTCATATAAATGTGCTCTATTTTTATGAATTGTTGTGTCTCTTTCTTGTTGTGTGACTTTCTTATTCTGTTGTTTGGTGCTGTTAAATGATTTCCACTAAGTTCCTTTGCCAAGCCTTACTGCTCACAGCCACAGCTACAGAGTGTTGAGATTTGGTTAAGGAACTGATACTGACTTGACCCAAGATGATATTTGTGAGTGTACTCCAATGTAAGACCTCACAGCCATATCATATAGTACACCCAAATCCTCACCTATTCGTACAATCATACGTCCTCTGAGTGGCATTCTGCAAGTCTGCACACCTTTGTGAAGATAAAAACTCAGTGAGGGAAGAACATTTGAAACTCCCCTATCCATTATTTTTGTAAAATATTTTATTTAATTTCAAAGCACACTAAATTATCAGACAAGACAAATAAAACAAAAGCAGAGATTTACTCACACTACTTCTGCAGCATTCCTCTCCTCCCCCTTCACCACTCTCACCCTGCAATGTATACTATGTCCAGATAGTCAGATATTGTTGCTGACTCCCCCTCATGGGCCGCATTTCCATGAACTGGACCCTATGTCCAAAACCTTCTTGATTCCTATCTTTCATCTGGGCAGTATTTTTTAACTCATTGAGAATTCTAATGTGACTCCTTTGAGCCTGCAAAAACCATGTGTGTCCTGAGCTCTCACTGTAATATAGTGCACATTTGGCTAGAGCTTGCTACTGTGTTTGTTCAAGCAATCCCAAAATGCAACACACAACTTTATGAAGTGCATTCTTTGTCTCTGATAGCTCTGAAGCAGTGCTTCATTTGAAGAAGATTAAGTGTAATGGCCCAAACTCTTCCTCAGAAGCCTGCAGCCATTGCTATTGGAGGTGAAGGTTCGTAATGCCAAGCTTGTGTAGTCTTGATTCCCCTCAGTAGTTGAAGTAGGGGGGATCTGAAGGTCATGCCATGCCCATACGTTTTTAATTTAAAAAATTGTCACCTACTTTTTGTAAAGAGACAACTGTCCCGGGACGATTAATTCCGACAGTTGAAACGGCTCAACTAAAGTAGAAGGCAGGGAATATCCTATGCTTGAAATTGAGGGAGGGGCCGGCATTTGTGCCAGGGTGCCTGCTTGCCTGAAAGAAATGTAAATCTGTGCAACTGGTTAGTTTGCAAATGTAAAGGGTGCTTCAAAGAGGTATAGGCTTTAATTGATGCAATCATTTGAACCTTCCTGATGACACAGATTTATTCTTTTTGAGAGGTATTATAATGGAGCTAACAGCTAAGCTGTGAAGTGTGTCCATTTAAAAGACAGTTATAAAAAAATATTGGTTCCCGATGATTCACATTTATTCTTTTTGAGAGGTATTGTAAGGGAGCTACCAGCTAAGTTGTGAAGTGTGAGCTTTTAAAAGACAGTTGAAAAATAAAATATGCACTGTCTACAGTATGGTTATTAGTAAAATCCATATTTAAGAAGCACTTTTTTAATCTTAAAGATTTTTGCACATTTTGTAGCAACTTATTGTATACTATGTGTAATGCAAGTTTAAAATAATTACTTACATACAGCAGCCTGTTTAGGACATGCTCATTGCTCACTCCTCATCCCTAGTTCTCATCCATATTTCTCATACATGATCCATATATCTCATCCCTGCTTCTTATCCATCATCATTACATCTCATCCCTGCTTCTTATCCATCATCCCTACTTCGCATCCCTGCTTCTCATTTCTACTTCTCAGCCATCAACCCTGCATCTCGTCTATCATACCTGCTTCCCCTCCCTACTTCTCATTCATCATCCCTACTTCTCACCCATCTTCCCTACTTGTCATCCCTGCTTCTCATTCCTACTCCCCATCCATCATTCCTTCTTCTCATCCATCATCCCTACTTCTCATCCATCACCCCTGCTTCTCATCCCTAAGTCTTATCCATCAACCCTACTTCTCATCCATAATCCAAACTTTTCATGAATCATCCCTACTTCTCATACATCATCCTTACTTCTCATTCATCATCCTTACTTCTCTTGCATACACCACAATCCCTACATCTCACCCATCATTCCGTATCCTTTCTTCTCTTCCATCCTGTCTACTTCTCATCCCTACTTCTCATCTATCATCCTTACTTCTCATCCATCATCCACACTTCTCATCAATCATTCATCATCCTTAATAATTATCCCTACTTCTCATAAATTATCCATCCTCCCTACTTCTCATCCATCACTCATACATGTCATCCCTACTTCTCATACTTCATCCATCATTCATCAATGTTCCTTCTCATTCATATGTCTCATCTATCTTCCTTACTTCTCACCCATTATCCATAGTTTTCAGCCCTACTTCTAATCCATCAACCCTACTTCCCATTCTTCATGCCTTAGTCCCACCAAAACACTTTCAAGGTTGTGAAACACACCTTCACACAGATTGGATGGCAACAGCCAGTCAAAGTTAAGAGAGAGGGCTGCATTCTATTGATCTAACAAGTCTACAAAACAGTGATAGATGGAATGGTTGAATTAATCACATCCACTGGTAATTACTCTGGATAGCATCCCAATTCATCGTTTTTTTTTGCACACCAGGCCACCTCAGTTTAGACCCAGTTTTATGGAAATCCATCTTGACCCTGCCCCAATAGGACCTGTCCAGTGCGAATTGCCGAGCCTGGATCTCCCTGAACAGGATCAAAGTGCAAAAATAACAATGGATTGGAATGTGATCCCAGTAATTGCCAGTGGTGAGATTAATTCAAGCATTCCATCAATCACTTTTTCTGTAATTTGGTTTGTCACCCTAAGTGGGACAGGAATGCCCAAATGTGGGTCTTGTGTACTCTGTGTCACTGGAACCGAGCTGCACCAGGCTGATGAACCTATATCTAGGGGGAACCAGTCCTGGGTCTCTTGTGTTCCAGCTCAGGGAGGACATGGCTTACATTAACTCTGGAAGATTGTTCCTGTAAGTCACCGCTAAGTACCTATATGCAGTATAAGTGTTTTCCCCCTAGGATGGCATTACCACATTAGAGACAATAACAGTTACTTACCTGTTTTCTTTTTAAAAGTATTTACCCAATAACTTGGTGTCTAAAAATATATACAAGTACCAGTTATTTTTCTACATTGGTGTGGATCTCCTTTTTGAGAGTGTGTGCATCATTTATTGACTGTGTGCAGAAATGTCTAAGACTCCTCCTTGAAAAGTCGAAGGCTCCTACACCACACTATCACAAAAAAAAGCACCTTGGGATTGTTAAATCTGGCTTAAATTAGGCACTGTTCAGATGGCTTTAAGATTGGTATGTTAACAGAGCCAAACAATAGCACCAAATCAAACATACACTGCAGGGACTCTTTCGTCTCTATTTTATTTTCGGGGGATTGGTAAAATACCGTTAGAGAATGATCTCAAATCACTTTGTGTTTTTTGTTTTTGACGAATCTGACTGACTTTACATTAATCAGAGAAAGGCCTTCACTGAAGTACAAGCTATTTATAAACTAGTGGCTCCTATTGCTTCTGGGAAGACGACGGACTCAGGGATGCATTTTTTTGAATTGCAGACTCCAGTTATAATTTTGCTATCTCCATCACAATGTAACAGATTCTGAGTTGAATGGATTTTAACTGACAAAACAATTCTTTTTTTTACATTTCTGGTAACATTCTCATTCGGGCAAGTATTTATTGAAGGAAAGAATCATGTGATAGGGTAGCTGAATCAACTTTATCATTTCATTAATAATATTTTGAACTCGCATCGTACTTGCACCATGTTGCATGGTGCAAGAGTGAAGTAACTCCTTTCATAAATATGCCCTTGTGTTCATTAGAGCCACTTGCTGCTACCGCCAATTTATTTTGCGCAAGTGTAGCATGAAAGCGACAAACTTTCAGTGCATGAGGAACAACACAATTGCTGTATCCTTCACTGCTTTGCGAAGCGAGGCTGGAAGCCTTAAAATCATGGGTAGTCTCTCTGTTTTTGTTAGGGAGGAATGTTGGGAGGGAAGAATGCCGGCAGCTAAATCAAGTCAGAGACCCCTCTGTAGTGATGGCATCTGGCTCAGCCTCCATATGCCAGTCACCTTGTTGAATGCTCCAAGATGCAATGGAACGTTTGGGAGTTGCATGTGAAGTAAGCAGATTCACTAAAAGAGATATTATCAGTGATTGGCCATCCGACGACCATGGTGCAAGGATGCCTGCGTTGCATGCAGAATTGTGTTGGTGCGGGAAGAAGCATATTTCTGGTTTCATGTGCCAAAATGCCGCACACATTAAAGAGGAAGATACAAATGTTGTGTTGTGTACTTATGAGCTCGAGGACTCTAGTGGTCCATGGTGGACTCCTTACAAGGATTATGTAATTGATTGGGCAATATCTGGGCCTGTCTGCCTGTGGTCAATAAAGTTCATGACACAGCACGTTCAGGTAACGGTTTCATGCAGTTGACGAAAGACATGCAATGATCCGCTGATCTCTGCCCCTTATTGGTTTCACACTGGGACACTCTTTGAGGATCTGTGTGCATTATAAATGCTAATAACATAATATAACATAACATAGTAAGGGCTTGTGAACACTTTCATGTGTTTCTGTATGGAAAGCATTTCACCCGTATCATGGACCACAAGGCATTGCTCACTATTTATAGAAATCTGAAGATCAAGATTCCCCCTCGCATTGATAAGTGGGGGAGGCGACTGCAAGAGTACGGCTACACCATTGCAGGCCCCATGTGAATGTGCCTGCGTCAGTCTTATGCCTGCTGTGAGGCAGGCGTAAGGTATTAACGCATTTGCACCCTAGAAGTGGCGCAGTGAAATCTCATAGATATCACTGCGTCACTTCTACTTACTTACGTGGGAACGCCCACCCTGCATACATTATATCTGATGGAGGTATATTGTAGTGCAGGGGTTTACAAAGTGACCATCTGCTTAGATGCAGGAGCGGTCAGCGGGCCACTAGTTTTGAACATTTCGCGAAGATTCATCAACCGGCGCCAAAGATATTGAGAAAACAAAAAAACTTTTTCCTATGGAAACTCGGTCCTAACTATATATATATTCACTGAAAAAACCATAGGTTTCACACCAGTTATAGTTAGCTGGAAGTTTTACTCGCATAAAACCATTGAAATTTCCACGTTATAGTTAGTTGGACTCACTATAACTTGCGCGTGCAATGCACTACTGATGACGTCACATATTACATCACTCATGACATGGTCAGTGACATCACTCATGACATCACTGATGACACCATCCAGTGAATGTGTGTCTTTCTGAAAAATAAATATGTGTTATATATGTATATGTTATTGAATATCTTAGTGAATACATATATTAGTGAGTAATGTTTAAATATTTAAATATATGGATTAGTGTTTCACTTTGTGTATAAGTGGCTGCATGGGTTGGTGAGTAGCTACATGTGTATGTATATGGGTTATTAGATGTTTTTCTTAGTATCAGTATGAGTGTTTGTATGGTTTGGTGGGGGTAATACTTAGCACATAGATGCATGAATGACTGACTCTCTCTTTGTATGTCTTTTGAAGACAGCATATGTGCAGGACTGTATGGGTGTATGAGTGTGTATATGTGTGTGTTAGTGAGTGAATAACTGTTTTACTAGTGTCTTTATCGGTAACTACATATGTTTTAATCTAGTATATGTGAATATTGATGTATATAAGTGAGTACATGTGAGAGTAAGAGATTGTAAGAGTTCCTGTTTAAATAAGTATGTGTTTCTATAAGTTATTGTTTAAGAGAGTAAGTATGTGTAAGTTTCCTTAGAAGTAAGGTGGTAGTGTGTGTATAGCTGTATATGCAAATAAATGGATGTTCAATACTTTATTTTCATGTGTGAGTATGTGTGAGAGTATCTTTTGGATGACTGTCGGTGTGTAACAGGATGTATAGGTGTATCACTACATATGATGAGTTAGTATATGTATGAGTGACTATATAGAACTGTTGGTGAATGAGTGGATGTGTACATAGATGGTGGAATTACTGAATTGGTTGTCGTAACTGGTATGGGTATCTCCATTTTTTTGAAAATTTTAGTTTCTATTTTTGAATATGTGTTTCAAGGGTTACATTTCAGTGAAAGGAGGTCTGTCACAAGGATGGTGTCATCAGTGACGTCATGAGTGATGTCACTGACCATGTCATGAGTGATGTAATATGTGACGTCATCAGCAGTGCATTGCACTCGCAAGTTATAGTGAGTCCAACTAACTATAACGTGGAAATTTCAATGGTTTTATGCGAGTAAAACTTCCAGCTAACTATAACTGGTGTGAAACCTATGGTTTTTTCAGTGAATTTAATAGGTTTTTTAAATGCTAATTCCTAACTATAACTGGTGTGAAACCTATGGTTTTTTCAGTGAATTTCATAGTTTTTTTAATAGCAAATATCTATAGGTATGAAATGTAATATTTTTTATAACGAATTTTATATTGTATAAATATGTAATTTAAAAAAAAAATTAATTATTTTTTGCCCGGAGCGCTCCCGGGGCGCGTACCGGTGAACGCACAGGTAAGCGCAATGTTACGGCACGCCCCGGGGCGCGTACCGGTGAGCGTCCCGATAGCGCTATTGCCACAAACGAAAACAACATCATGACGTATCGCGTATCTGCGACGCCTTGCGTCATAAGACACGTATCGCGTAGCCGTGAGATGCGTCTTATGACGCACCGCATAAGCGCTCCCGGAAGCGCCCGAGCATATACGATCACGCAACGTAAGCGCCCCGACGCGCTTATGCTATGCGCCCCGGGACGCGCCCCAGGGCGCGTAGCGTAAGCGCGTCATGCCATGTGACTTCAAAATAACACTTTTCATTGGTTCAGAACATTTTTTTTTCAAAATACTGAGAAACCCACCCATTTCTCTCACTATTGCTTTGTACTTGGAGAGAGCAAGAGGTGTTCTGTGCATTATCTTCTTCTCAAAGTTTCCTGATCTACAGCAATGGCTGCAAGGGAGTCATCCAGCAGTGATTCTGATGGTTTTCTGCCTGAGGACCACCCTTACCACAAAACAAAGGACCACTTCATTTGGAATTTTTTTGACATCCCTGAGGAAAAAAAAGGTTAATGCTGCTAAGGTAACCTGCAAGATATGTGGCAGTATTTTATCCAGAGGCAATCCTAAAAAAAAATATAGCTTTGGAAATGCCAATTTAATTAGGCATGTCCAGAGAAGACACCCAAATAACTATTCCAGGGAGAGTGTCAGGGACCTGGCACGGAATTTACCAAGAGATGGCAGCAGCACCTCCACTGGTGGAGCAACACCTTCAGGAACACCACGTGGAAGAATGGTCCCTAACGTGCAGCCGGTGTTTGCAGGCATAAAATTTCTATGCGTGGACTGTGATGAACTGCTCTGTTATGGGGAGCAGAGCGTTGAACTCATTGCTATAAAGAGACAGGAACACCGCTGCCCTCCCCGTCCCTAATTTTTCACATTTTTTTGCTCCTGTTGAGCAGTTTTGGAATCCCTGTTTTTGTTTTTCCCCTGAAAAAAATCCCCCAAAAATATAAAATTGTTTTAAAAAAGTATAAAAAAATATAAAACAACAAAAAGAAAAAAAAAGTTCTTTTCAGAACTACCTCCAATTTATAAAAAAATGCTACATTTTAAAAAAAAACTCTGTCATTCTTTTTTCTCCATGGCACGCTCCCCGGTGCGCGTACCGGGCGCTCCCCCCGCGAAAATAGAATTTTTTATTTTTTTTACCCGAGGGACACTTTTATGGCCCCCACATCAAACCTAGGGGGTCAGGGGAGGTCTACCCTGCCCCCTTTTGATTATTTCCCCTTTTGTTTTTATCACCTCTTGTGTCTCGATCCTACCGAGACACAAGATGGCGGCCGCTCCGGACAGTTTCGAATATTTACAGACACCCGAGAGCCAATCAGCTTTCTGTGCACAAGTCGCGTGGCGCGCCCGGAGCGCTCCCCGGTGCGCGTACCAGGGCGCGGGCGTAGATATATAAATTTTTGGGAACCTTAATTACTCAAAATCCTCTGGAGCACATATCTTGAGACATAGCAAAGGCACATCGGGCTACCAGTCCCTACAATTTTGCCAAGTTTGGTGAAAATCCATTCAGCCGTTCGAGCTAAAAGTGAGACCGACCGCCCTATGGAAATTAACATGGGGAAAACATGTTTTGGGACCCCCCTTTTATCTCGGCCCCCGATTGACGACCCCCTCCAAACTTTCAGGGAAGGAGCGGAGAGACGCGAGGCAAAGTTGCTGAAAAATTCCAGATTAATCAACCGGCGCCAAAGTTAATCCCAATAGAATGTTGCGATTTCCCTATGGAAATCAATCCTAACTATAACTACCTACTGGCGACCGCCAGTAGGTTATATATATATATATATATATATATATATATATATATATATATATATATATATATATATATATATATATATATATATATATTACCTACTGGCGGTCGCCAGTAGGTATATATAGTTAGGATTTTTTCTCTATGGGTTTTTTGAAAATTCTATGTCTAATAACTTTGGCGTTTGTGGACGGAATTGGCTGAAATTTTCAGGAAAATGGCACATTTTGTTTCTGAGCAGCCCTTGAAAATTTGGGGGGGGTTCGTCCAGTGGGGGCCGAGAAAAAAGGGGGGTCCCAAAACGTGTTTTTAACATTGAGTTTTCCATAGGGCGGTTGGCCTCACTTTTAGCCCGAACGGCTGAATGGATTTGCACGAAACTTGGCAAAATTGTAGGGACTGGTAGCCCGATGTGCCTTTTGTAGGTCTCAATATATGTGCTCCAGTGGATTTTGAGAAATTAACGTTTAAAAAAAGATATATATCTGTAACAGCGGACCGGGCAGCGGCCCAGGACGCGTACTTTTCGCGCAACGGAGCTTTGTGAAGCGAAGCTGATTGGTTCTCTGGCGTCTGTCAACATTCCAAACATTCCGTAGCGGCCGCCATCTTGTCTCTCGGTAGGATCGAGAGACAAGAGGAGGCCAAAGCGAAGGGGCAAATGACCATAAGGGGGAATAGTAGATCCTCGCTGACCCCCTAGGTTTGATGTGGAGGTTTTAAAAGGGCCCCGCGGGGCAAAAAAAAAAATAATAATAATAATCGAACGGCTGAATGGATTTGCACGAAACTTGGCAAAATTGTAGGGACTGGTAGCCCGATGTGCCTTTGCTAGGTCTCAATATATGTGCTTCAGTGGATTTTGAGAAATTAACGTTCAAAAAAAGATATATATCTGTAACAGCGCACCGCTTCGCGTACTTTTCGCGTTACGGAGCTTTGCGAAGCGAAGCTGATTGGCTCTCCGGTGTCTGTAAACATTCCAAACAGTACGTAGCGGCCGCCATCTTGTCTCTCGGTAGGATCGAGAGACAAGAGGAGGCCAAAGCGAAGGGGCAAATGACCATAAGGGGGCATAGTAGATCCTCGCTGACCCCCTAGGTTTGATGTGGAGGTTTTAAAAGGGCCCCGCGGGGCAAAAAAAAAAAATAATAATAATAATCGAACGGCTGAATGGATTTGCACGAAACTTGGTAAAATATTAGGGACTGGTAGCCCGATGTGCCTTTGCTATGTCTCAATATATGTGCTTCAGTGCATTTTGAGAAATTAACATTCAAAAACAAGATATATATCTGTAACAGCGCTCCGCTTCGCGGAGATAAAATTATATCTGTATTACCTAGCTGTTGCTAACACCAGTTAGCGACGGCTAGTAGGAGATAGCGACCATCTTGGGTCCCACTTTGCATGTGAGTGATATTTATCACTAATGACATGCAAAGTGGGCATGCCAAGATGTTAGCGACTGGAAACAGTCGCTAACATCGCTATCTCCTAGGGACTGGTAGCCCGATGTGCCTTTGCTATGTCTCAATATATGTGCTTCAGTGCATTTTGAGAAATTAACGTTCAAAAACAAGATATATATCTGTAACAGCGCTCCGCTTCGCGGAGATAAAATTATATCTGTATTACCTAGCTGTTGCTAACACCAGTTAGCGACGGCTAGTAGGAGATAGCGACCATCTTGGGTCCCACTTTGCATGTGAGTGATATTTATCACTAATGACATGCAAAGTGGGCATGCCAAGATGTTAGCGACTGGAAACAGTCGCTAACATCGCTATCTCCTATTATCAACTTTTGGAAATATTCGAGATAAGCGCGAATATCTCCAAAAAGTAACAGCTGCCCTGAGCAGTTCTTAGCCATGTTATCCAATGGGAGGTGGATAACATGGCTAAGAGCATTAGCTCGGTAATGCATGAATATCGCTGAGTTTTCAGCGATATTAATGCATTGCGGTCGTTTTTTATCGTATTTGCGATAAACCTTGATAATAGCAAGGTTTATCTGCGATAATTTCTGACGGTAAAAAAATCTTTGCAATGCATCGTTAGGGATAAATATCGCTTAACTTTGGTAATATGCCCCAACGTCTGTTAACGTTCGATTCGAAGGAAATCAGGAATTGTTGAAAAACATTGTGTGCGCCATCTTGTCTTTTTTCAAATGCCACACTTTTGTCGTGCACGGCAGCCATTTTAGATGCCTTGACCAGACCCACTCTGTGCACGCTGTCGATCCTTAGCATGGCTCCCCACCCTCGCAAGCATCTCACCCAGGCAGTGGTCACCCCCGCTCTCTGTCTTATGCATGGGTAATAAACCTCCCCCCATCTGCGCTGCTCTTCCCTGAGAATCACACCCTGTGCCCGCCCGACACCTCCCTTTCGCCCTATTCACTACCGCACCCTCTGACACTCCTTTTCCTCTGTGTCCGATTGTCCAGGCCGGTCCTAGGCTATCAGCTAGCCCTGCAGATGTAGTTTATGGCCACAGCTGTAAAGAATCACCCCTCTTCAAAGGAGTTATAGTAGATCAAGGCCCACACTCGATGAGATCCGTCACAGCAGAAGCGTTGCTATTATCTGAAAACCATCCTGTATTGTGATTGGGGAGGGGACCGAGCGTGAAGCGGAAGATTCCAGGGATGACTCTTTGTACATCAAAGTTTTTACAATTATGTGTCACATTAAAAATATATAGCACTCCGACAAAGTAGTAAGATTATAAAACTTTAATAATTTATAAATATATACAAGAAAACAAAAATAGTAATAACATATAAACATTTTTAGGGAAAAACAACGAAGTAGCGGTCGGCTGTGCGAATAGTCCCAACGCAGCACAACGTCCAGATTTCCGGCGTGGGGCGTCGCGGGGGGTGGGTCATCAGTAGCAAACTGTTGTGCGAATAGTTCCAAGGCAGCAGAACGCGCCGAAATCTAGATGACACGAAAGTGATGTCTAGTAAGTTGCCACCCAGCAAATAACGGCGTGGGGCGTCGCGGGGGGGTGGGTCATCAGTAGCAAACTGTTGTGCGAATAGTTCCAAGGCAGCAGAACGATGGCACCAAGGTGATGTCCAGTAAGTTGCCGCACTGGTTTTGGTATCCTACAATGCTGCTCCGAATAACGGCGTGGGGCGCCCCGGGGGAGGCGGCGTGAACGGGCCTCTCCAGTTGGAGTCTCATCTGTTTTAGTGGGGCGCCCCTTTACCGTTTCAGTTGCCATTCCGTCCGCTTTTGGTCCACTGTGTCAAAATCCGCCATTCAGCTGAGTTGCGCCCACTCTTGCGGTGCAGCGATAGGCGGCTGCCACAGGACTCTCAAAATGGCGGCAGGCTCTTTCCTTTTTGGGCGTGGTCCACTGAAATGGCCCTGGGACACCTTGGAAATCGGACGCTTGTCTGCTAGGTCTTGGACCCCATTCTCGAAAGCGTCCCCTCCGCCTTGAGAATTCATCAAAAGTTTTGGGGGCCCCGACTCCTGCAGGCTTCTGGTGGGGAGCGGCTGCCATGATTGCTCGCGGAATGACCACGACGGAGCTACGAGATGGTGGTGCTCTCATGCTGACGCCAGTTTAGTCTGAAACATCCAGAAACAAGGTGGGGCTTTCATCGTTTGGGGGAAAAAAAAAGTTTTCATCCAATGAAAAGTGTTGTTTTTAGGTCATATGATCAAGCCTTCCATCATTAGGAAACCAAAAGTAAAATGAACCAATGAAAAGTTTTATAAACAAGTCACATGACCTGTTATGCGGCATAGGGTATAAAATGCGGAGAAAATACGTTGGCACGTGAGGCGGCGTCAGTAGCGGACCGATGTGCGAATAGGCCGAAGGCAATACAACGCGCCAAGATCCGGATGGCACCGAGGTGGTGTCCAGCAAGTTGCAGCACTGGTGTGGCCATCCTACAATGCTGAAAGTCGGCGTGGGGCGCCCCGTTGGCCTGTGAGTTTGCGTCAGTAGCGGACCGATGTGCGAATAGGCCGAAGGCAGCACAACGCGCCAAGATCCGGATGGCACCGAGGTGGTGTCTAGTAAGTTGTCGCACTTCTGTGGCCATCCTACAATGTTGAAAGTCGGCGTGGGGCGCCCCGTTGGCCTGTGAGATGGCGTCAGTAGCGGACCGATGTGCGAATGGGGCCAAAGGCAGCGCAACAATATTTTCTGACTGACACCACAAGGCGCTGAGATGCCAAGATCCGGATGGCACCGAGGTGATGTCTAAGTTGCGGACTGATGTGCGAATGGGGCCAAAGGCAGCGTAACAATATTTTTTGTATGGAAGATACCACTAGGCGTTGAGATGCAAAGATTCGGATGGCACTGAGGTGATGTCTAGCAAGTTGGTGTGGTCATCCTACAATGCTGAAACTCGGCGTGGGTCGCCCCATTAGCCTGTGAGATGGCGTCAGTAGCGGACCGATGTGCGAATAGGCCGAAGGCAGCACAACGCGCCAAGATTCCGGATGTCACCGTGGTGGTTTCATAGTTGAGAGGCACTTCATCTGCAGTGGGGCGCCGAGATCCGGATGGCACCGAGGTGATGTCTAGCAAGTTGCTGTACTGGTGTGGTCATCCTACAATGCTGAAACTCGGCGTGGGTCGCCCCATTAGCCTGTGAGATGGCGTCAGTAGCGGACCGATGTGCGAATAGGCCGAAGGCAGCACAACGCGCCAAGATCCGGATGTCACCGTGGTGGTTTCATAGTTGAGAGGCACTTCATCTGCAGTGGGGCGCCGAGATCCGGATGGCACCGAGGTGATGTCTAGCAAGTTGCTGTACTGGTGTGGTTATTCTACAATGCTGAAACTCGGCGTGGGGCGCCCCATTAGCCTGTGAGATGGCGTCAGTAGCGGACCGATGTGCGAATGGGGCCAAAGGCAGCGCAACAATATTTTCTGAAGAGAAGACACCAAAAGGTGCTGACATTCCAAGATCCGGATGGCACCGAGGTGGTGTCTAGCAAGCTATGCAGTTGAGTTGTGTGCGCACTTGCGGCGAATAGGTCGAAGGCAGCATAACAATGTTTTCTGAATAGGAGACACCACAAGGCGTTGAGATTCGGTTACCACCGAGGTGATGTCTAGCAAGTTGCCGCACTGGTGTGGCCATCCTACAATACTGCTCCGAATAACGGCGTGGGGTGCCCGAAGGGGGGGGGGGGCCGGCGTGAATGGGCCTTCCTAGGTGGAGGCTCGTCTGCTGTAGTGGGGCGCCCCTTTACCGTTTCAGTTGCCATTCAGCTGAGTTTCGGCTGCTCTTGATGCTACAGCGACAGGCGGCTGCAAGAGGACTCTCAAAATGGCGGCCTGTTCTTTGGATTTGGGCCTGGTCCACTAAAATGGCCCTGGGACACCTTAGAACTCGGACGCTCGATTTTTTTTTCCTTTCCTGTACATGCAAAAAAAGGTAAATGCCCGGTACGTTACACGCTTCATCTGCCACGATGAACTCTCCAGAGGAACCGAAAAAAAATATAGTTGTGGTAACTATACCATGCATCGTCATATGGAGAGGTGGCACCAATTAATTATAGTGCTGCATAAAAGAGAGATTTGGAGGAGAACCCCTGACCTGCTAGTACATTCATCAAAGAAGTGGCACTGAGAGCTTCAGAGGCAAGGGAAACGGTCCCAAATATTTAGAAGAACTTTGGAAAGATTAAAATGACATGTTTAGATTGTGGCAAATTAATTTCATGTGGACAGATGAGTGTTACTCTAATAAATACAGCATATGAACATCATCATAGTCGATGGTTGGTAGAGACATTTTGACTATATCCTGGACCTGCCCGTCCTCGCCCAAAATGGCGCCGGAATAAATGGGACTCGTAACTCCTTGTTGTGTACTGGTTGCAGAACCTTGAAATCACGAGATACGTATGCAGTTTTGAAGCACATGGCGGGCGGGGACGAGAATTGATTGAATATTTCGACATCCCTATTGATATTAAGTTCTGATGTGTTATTGATTACTGTACTGTTGAAAGTTCGAATTAACGTCACCCATGGTACTTGCCCGCAAATGTATATCTAGATAATTTTATTGTAACTGGCCCTGTCGTATTTTAATTATAAAATGTACATCCACCGATTCCGTAACTGTTAGACACCTTAGTTCTTGCAACCTAATGGCCCGCCCGTTACGTTCCTCTACAGTGTAAATGTCTATTCATCATATACGATTACAGTTTGCTCTGTGGCAGGCCCACGTGGTTATAGGCTCGTATTTGTATAATGAAATTTTCACAATAAAGGTTTTTAAAAGAAAACATGGTAGTAGTATATACATTGGTAAAGTTTTTAATAATAGTGACTGTTTTAGAATCATTAAAAGGCAAGTGAAATAAAGCAGACCAATTACATGAAGGGTAAAAGGTATAATACGAAGGAACGCAGTAAAGATAAATGGTCAAGGGCTGTTGTGTTTTCTATTCCTGCAACATAAAGTGATCGATAAGAATCTCATATTCAGGCGTATCGGCGACTAAGACAGCAGGTCGACCCTCTTTTGCTCAACGGCTCCGTCATGGGACGAAGAAACGCTCTTTTTCTCGAAAAAAGAATATATTTTACTTGCAGGACAGTTGTAAAATTTCCGGGAAAGTACATTAGCCTGGAACATTATAACATATATTTAAGAAAAAATAATGTTCGGAAGTAATGAAAAGCGTAATTTTTAGGTCATATGACCAAGCCTTTCATCATTACAATAAGAAAAGTAAAATGAACCAATGAAAAGTTTTATTAACAAGTCACATGACTTGTTATGCTTACGTTACGCGCTGCGCGCCCCGGATGACTTCCGGATGCGCTAACGCGGCGCGTCATATGACGCATTACGCAACAACGCAGGTACAGAATATAGTCAAAATGTCTCCACCAACCAGCGGTCGGAACACAACCCCTTTCAGCAGGCTAAATAGTTCTGTTAAATGACAACAGAAGGGACAGGCAACAAGAACCATCAGTCAAAGAGGGGAGGGCTAGTTCTTCTCTACCGGGTTACATTGGGGCGCTACCGGAACTGATCGAATTGGTAGTCTACAGTGTTTCTGGATGTTTCAGACTGAAGCTGGGGTTAGCATGAGAGCAGCACCATTTCGTAGCTCCGTCGTGGTCATTCCGCAACCAATCATGGCAGCCGTTCTTTATCGTTATTTTGGGCGGGGTGGGTGGCGGAGCCGAGCTGTTTTGCAGCCATCATTGTGTGGAGTTCAGTTCATCTCACTAGTTTTGTATTTGTCATGAGGGGTTGTTCCTAATGTTTCTATTTTAGCGAGGTCAAAAAGAGATCCCATTAGTGGCCTACTGATTTTGCTCGATTCCTTTTCTTTTTTTTTACACGATTTTTCGTTATCTGCAAAGACTAAACAGAGTATTGCGACTCTGTGTTTGTTTGTAAATAGAGAATGAACCAAAGAGAACTAATTCTAAAACAGTAAATACTTGGATAACAATCAATCAAATGGAGAGAGAAGCAGGCACGACGGATTACAATGGGGGCAAAGGCCTGCGTTAACTACCTTTCACTATCTGCAAAGAGAGAGTACTCCTAATAGAAATGAGGGGGGGGGCACCATTCAAAGCAGATCAGTGTGCATAAACACGAAAATGTTTTCACTTACCACGTACTTGACATTCGACAGCTTATGATATTTGCTATTAAAAAACCATTGAAATTCACTGAAAAAACCATAGGTTATAGACCATATATAGTTAGGAATTAGCATTTACAAAACCTTGAAAATTCACTGAAAAAACCATAGGTTATAGACCATATATAGTTAGGAATTAGCATTTAAAAAACCTTATTTTACTCACACAAAACCATTGAAATTCCATATATAGTTAGTTGCACTAACTATATATCGCGCACCCGCAATCCACTGCTGATCATGTCACATATTACATCATTCATGACATGGTCAGTTACATCACTGATGACATCACTGATGACATCTCAAATGACATCACTGATGACATCACTGATGACATCTCATTTGACATCATTCTTGTGCTAATACGATAAACCTCTTCAGACTCTAATATAACCTTAGATACACTCAGTGTATACAGACACTCACACACTGCCACTCATCCATGGAGTTACTCACACACCCAGTCAGTCATGCAAAGAAACAATCTCACCTCCATTTCTTCAACTATACAGTTAAACACACCTTACTTATTGAAACATATACTAACACATATTTACTCTCTTATACAATCCCTGATACAAGTTCACAATGATCGATACAACTACTCACTCATTCAGTGGCTCTCATGCACAGTTATTTATATATGCCAACTCTCACATGTACTGTGTTTTACATATGTACTTACTATGACATGTAGCATTGAGATATCCATTCACTCATCAATACACTCATGCACACAGTCAACTGCCCATGTAGCTGTTTCCACATGCACTCTTGAACTCATACACCTAGTGAATAAACTGCTCACACATCTATGCATAGAGTCACACACCTTCCAGCCACCCCTACACAAACTCAATCTCCCATAGAAATACTTGGGCAACCAATTAATAACACATATAGCCTCTCGTATAGCTAATGATCAACACATGCAGCAGTTTACAGAACAACAGACATAATGATGCACAAATTAAGACAGTTTAGTCACTAACCCATGCATTCAGTGAGACACATTTAATCACTCACTCATACAGTCAGTCACGCACCTACTAAATCCTTCATCCAGACACTTATACATCCACTCATTCTTCAATATGTAAAACATATTTAAACTTTACAAAAACACACAGACACTAGATGATGTCATCAGTGATGTCATTTGAGATGTCATCAGTGATGTCATTTGAGATGTCATCAGTGATGTCATCAGTGATGTCACTGACCATGTCATGAATGATGTAATATGTGACATGATCAGCAGTGGATTGCGGGTGCGCGATATATAGTTAGTGCAACTAACTATATATGGAATTTCAATGGTTTTGTGTGAGTAAAATAAGGTTTTTTAAATGCTAATTCCTAACTATATATGGTCTATAACCTATGGTTTTTTCAGTGAATATATATATATATATATATATATAAAATACACACTTTGTGTGAAGTGTACAGTATGAGTCTGGGATTTTAGTTCACAATGTGTTGCCATGGGGCTTTATATTCCATTCTGCTGCTTTGCTCCATTCTCTAAATGGTAAAAGTCACTGTACTATGATGGTTAAATCAGAGTAAATAACAAGAACCCACTGCTAATATTCTAGATTCCTAGGGCAGGGCAAATACATAATTGACAAGAAAATCCGTAGGCAACTATCGGTCTCTAACGATTTAACAGACCATACCAGCTGAACACATGATTTAAGAACTTCAGTCTGTACTAAAAATAAAAATAAAATGATATTCACTATTTTACACAATATTTAAAAACATATTGGAAAATCTGGTATCATACATCATGAAGACGATACATCAACCAGCCACTTTAGTTATTTGTCTTCCCTTTTCTTTCCTCAATCACTCTGTACAATCAATCTTTGTATCTGTTTGTGTATATTTGTCTTTTTATACTCATGTTAGTTTACTGACCTATGTACTTTTGTAAATTATAACATGATATCAAATTAGGTATGCACTGAAATGTATGATACCAGATTTTCAAATATGTTTTTAAATATTGAGCATTGAAATAGTGATTTTTAAAAGAAAATGTAATTTTAGTGCACTCTGAGACCAATAGTAGCCTAGGGATTTTCTTCCTAATTATTCTGTAATGCTTAATGTTATATGCAATAGTATATTTGAAGATGTCAAGGTTTTATACATGTATACATGATCTGCTGGTCGCAGATAATGTTTCTCTTTGCATTCTGGAACTTGTAGTCCTGTTTATTCCATTGTAAATGAGGACAAGATCACTCAGAAATATAACAGAAAAAGAATTTACTGTAGCTGTCTATGAAGTATGAACTTGTGAAACTTGCTAACCTATCTCATAGATATTCTTTAACGTAGCTTATTCCATAATTCTAAGGCAGGTTTGTATATGCTTAGATGGTGAGATATACTCTTTAAGCTTGTACTAAGTAAGATGTGTAGTATGAAATGATAGGCATAGTTAATCATGCACTGTTTATGTACAGCTTAGGTTTACCAGTGCAGACCGCCAATGTGGAGTCTGACTGCGAGCTTCACTTTGCACTTTGCACGTAACATCTCTTAGTGAAGAGCTGAATGCTTGTTTTAGACCTGATAATTTACCTATCAGATATGCTGTAGATATGTCATAAAGCATGGCCTTTTGTAGTTACAAAGATGAGTGACTGCATGTATGAGTGATTGTATGGATGAATGAGTGGATGTCTGTGCAGACCTAGAAATCACTTCGTGCATATGTAGCAACTGGTATTGACGTGTCAATGATTTATAAAGAGGTAGTCTGTATTTTACAGTGGGTGTATCAAAGCTTATATTAGAGTGTGAGGAGGTGCATCAGATTTTCACATGGATGATGTCATCAGTGATGTCACTGACCATGTCATGAATGATGTAATATGTGACGAAATGAAATTAAATGAAATGAAATTAAATTCAATTAAAATTTATATAGAGCAAAACTGCCACCCTACGGGTATCCTGGCGCTTGGATTAACGAGTAGACACCATAAAGCAAAATAAATTGTCAGTTAAAAGAACTAAAGATCACTCCTTAGAAAACAGCCAAGTTTGCAGGCTCTTCCTGAAGCCGGTCAGAGAACTGGCCTGTCTGAGGTTCAGAGGCAACTCATTCCATATGCACGAGGCAGTCACACCAAAGGCTCTGCCCCCCATCCGGGATGTCTTAAATCTGGTGGTTGTTATCAGATTAACATTCGAAGAGCAAAGCTGCCTTCCAGGATTATACCAAGTAAACATCTCCTGCAGGGGGACAGGGCCCTGGCCATGTACTGCCCTGTATACAATGCAGAGAGATTTAAAACAAATTCTCTCCTTAATAGGTAGCCAATGAGGATCTCTCAAGGCCAGTGTCGTGGAGGACCTATGCTGTCTATTTAGCACCAATTTTGCTGCCATAGCCTGGACTCTCTGCAACCCCTGCACAATATATTGTGGCGCCCCCAAATACAGGGAGTTGCAGTAGTCCAGCCTACTCAGGAGTACACTTCTCACTACAAGAGATCGAGTGTATTTTGGAAGTAGTGGAAGAACCTTCCGTAGTATGCATAGCAGGTAGAGGCAGACACTGGCAGTTTTGTTAGCTTGTGAGTCCATTTGAAGATTTTCATCCACCATGACCCCCAAGTTACGCACCACATTAGCCGGAACCAGGGGTTCGTCCTAGTGGGTGAGTTTGAACTCCGTCGATAGATGTCGAGACATTCTGGTGGCAGGAGAGTCCACCACCTCTGTTTTCCCCCATTAAACTGTAGGGAATTTTTCCTAAGCCAACCAGCAGTCTGGTGCATACACACCTGGAAGGTGTCCATACATACCGCTTTTTTCTCCTCCAGGGAAAACACCAGTTGGATATCATCTGCGTTGTTGACCAGGTCTACCCCATCAGATTTAATAATGGGGAATAGAGTGCGTGAGTAGATATTAAAAAGAATTGGGCTAATCGCAGAGCCCTGTGGCACCCCATGATGTACTGGGGACATGCCTGAGGTGAACGGCATCAAAGATACAGCCTGTTGTCTTCCTGACAGATAGGATCGTAACCACTGCGAGGCCCGTCCTTTAACCCCTATACTTTGTAGTCTCTCCACTAACATGGTATGGCTCACCGTGTCGAATGTGGCTGACATGTCCAATAATACTAGGACAGAGGAATTCCCATTGTCAGCACGCATTCGTAGATTATCCATTACGGTTGCCAAGGCAGTCTCGTGCCATGTCCCGGACGAAAGCCGTATTGGTCCCTGTCTAGCAAGAAGTTATCCTCAAGGTAGCACAATAGACTTTGCTGACCGGGATGGGTTTTTGAGCAAGGGAGTTACTACTGCTTGCTTCCATACCTCTTGTACCTCTCCTTCCTCCAGCGACTGACAACAGATCTTCCATAGCCAGGGAAAGGTTTCTTGACCAAATATTTTCCAGATTTTATGTGGAAAAGGATCTAACGGGGAACCCGAGGATACACTTTGAGCAAGCTTGTTGAAAGAATCCTCCGAGGGGGCATGAAAGATATCCAGAGAGGTATCTATCTGGGATTCTACATCTAACTTCCAGGCTGAATCATACGCACCATTAGGATGTAGTTTTCCAACAATTTTAGTTACTTTGTCCTTAAAAAAATGGCAATCTCATCGCAGAGTTTCTGCGATGCGATCACCTTATTGCTCGTGCAGGCTGGACTAGATAAATCCCTAAAAATATTAAAAAGCGCTTTTATGCTATTTGGAGCTTGCAAAATAGATTTAGCGTAAAAATCTGCTTTGGCCCTAGCAATAGATTCCTTGTATTGGGCCTGTACCAATTTCAAAGCTTTCTTGTCTGATTCTGGATAGGACCTCCTCCATTTCCTCTCGGCCTTTTTGCATGCTACCCGTAGCTGTTTTAATTCATCATTGTACCAGGGGGCAGAAGTTTTTAAATATTTTTGAGACGTTTTACTTGAGCTATTAAATCAAGGGTTCCTGCTATATAGTTACAATAAGTTTGATAGTTTTCACCTACAGAAACAGAGGGAGTAAAAATACCCAGATCCTGAAAAATCAGCAGTTCCCTATTTTCTACCAGCTTGGCCCATTCTCTTCCCTTTCGAAAGGTCAATGACTGGGTATTATTGTCCTCTGAACTAGGGCCTAGATGTAGGTAATTCCCATTTACAGACTCTTAAATACCGAATTTTACCGATTCGGTACTTAAGAGTCTGTAAATGGGAAGGGGGCAGATTTAGGTAATTCCGAATTCAGGAATACTGAATCTGTAAGATTCGGTATTTACCGATTCGGTAAATACAAAATCGGTATTGTCCATTGATTCCTATGGGCCTTGAAGCCCTAGCTGTCTTAATACAGAAATTAATTAAGGAGTGCTCGGTCCAGATTTGAGGCAGAATGTCGACCACCTCAGTCTCAGCCTGGTTCGCAAACAGGAGATCTAAGACATGTCCTCCTAAATGAGTCGGTTGTAGTACCATTTGATGTAAATTAAGGTTCTCACAAGTGTGCCTTAAGTCTATCAGATGGTTATCTAGGCTGCCGTTATCCCATAAATTAAAGTCCCCTAATACAATAATTCTCAAATGGGTTAGGCCCAGGTCAGTGATGGAGTTAAACAGATTCTGAAACTGGGTGTGTGCGCCCGGGGGTGTATAGCAGACCACCCCTGTGAGTAGTCTACCTTTGGCCTCTTGAAGTGAGCAGTGCATTGCGGGTGCGCAAGTTATAGTTAGCCGAACTAACTTTAACGGTGGAATTTCTATAGTTGTTGTAGGAGTGAAATGTCGAGCTAACTATAACGTTCCTGAAACCTATGGTTTTTCAATTAATTTCTAAGGTTTTTTAAATGCTAATTTCTAACTATAACGTGCCTGAAACCTATGTTTTTTTCAGTGAATATATATATATAAACACTCATACTACCAGTCACAAACCATTATCTACATTTCATTCAAAAAATCTCACATACACATACATCTTCTTAATCAGTTTTTGAGGTTAAAGAGAAATTTAATTCACATACCAGAATATTGAGTTAAGTTCTCAAGTACCTTTTTTGCTCCTATTAGATAGATGTAATAGTCTCAGGGTTTATAAAAACTAAGCATAAGAATGGCAAACCTCTGTCATACAAAGCAACCATAAATGGCAACCTTTTCAACTTTCACTGTCTGACACTTCAGATGGCAGCAAATGAAAACATTTGTTTCATATTGTAGTCTTCTAACTGCTCTTCCCAATGGTTAGTATGTCTTAACCTTTCACTCACTTTTACAAAGACCACCAATATGGATGTCTATTTATGTATAATCGTGACTTCATCTCATCACGATCATCATTTGTGAAAAAAAGGGGAGTCCAAAAACATATTTACCATCATAGTTTTATAACTTTAACAGTACAGTGGACTTTTTACCAACCCCTCACTAGGAAACAAAACTCCTTTTATAGTAAAGGTAGTGTAAACACCTCAAATTAAAAAAATAGTAACCTGAAATGTAACACCCTTCCCTCAATACACTCTTAGCATAGTCTCCATATGAACCGACTAAGACCAGTAAGTCACAAGTTCACACCACATTTAAGAAGGACCATACTTGTTAAAAAATCAGCTGCAGCAGGTGTGGTTTACTGTACACATTTAAAAGCATATCCATATCTGTATTACATTTTTGTTACCAGGGCCAATCACAGATTAAGTTACTAATCCTTTCAACACACTACCTAGTTTTATGCACCTACATGTTCACAACATCCTATCAAATATGTGTTTTATTAAACCCGGAGAACATCTCAATTTTAACTGCCTTTCATTTGGAAAACTGCCTCATTCAGCTCCAGCCCTTTTCTGTCTGCTACTGCTGATTCACTTTAAAATAGTTAGTATGTGGATTGTGGGCCACGGCTATGTCTTTTGGGCTAGAGAGGCTGCTAGAAAGAAAGAGTGGTATTGACAGAGACTAGGGTTTGCCTAATGAGGACATCAATGGATTGGCCAGAGAGGGTGAAAGTGTCATCAATTGCTGCCTTTGGTTAAATGCATTTTGGATTCCAAACCCCCTAACCTCATGATTGAGCACTATGGTGGCAATGACCTAGGCACACTGAATGGAATAGGACTGGAAATCCTAATGAAGGATACCTTCTCAGAATTAATGACTCTTTTCCCTCATGCTATCTTTCTGTACTTCAACATATGCCAAAGGCAGCAATGGAAGTGGTCTAATCAATTCTGTCTACAGATTGACAACGCCAGGAAACATGTTAATGAACCAGTTTTTGCAATCCTCAGAGACCATAACATGGGCTCTATCTATAACAACACACTGTGTTTTGACATGCATGGAATCTATAGAAGTGATAGAGTTCACTTTACAGATGAAAGCCACAGGGTGCTTCTAAGCAACAGGAAACTCTGCATCTGATCTGATGTTTTAAAAAAAATATTCACAATGTCGCAATGATCACAAATATGTTGCGAAATCACAAAACAAAAGCAGGAATTCAATAGCCAAGAGCACATTAAGGGCCATATGTAGGTGGACAAATACCGATCGCTAACACTGAAAATTGCAAAATTGCAGCATTTGCGATCGGTAATAAACCATGTGAAATGTAGAGGCAGAAACACAAAATTGCTAAATAAGGAATCGCTAAAAACAATGGAAAATAACTAGCGATTCCTTGTTTGGCGCAAATGCCACACTGATTCACTATTTAGCGATTAGCAAAATAAGAAATCGCTTAACAAAATCGCTAAGCAATGTACATAAACTCGCTTTTACCGAATCCTTAATAAATCGCTAATTAAGAGTCACAAATTACCACGAACTCAAAGCAGGTGGTAACCAGGTGCCCAGCATATATACAGCCCAAGAATGCATCAGCCTGAACACAATGGCGGCCCTCTACGTCAGTGCAAGAAGGTTGAGGATACGAGATGCAGCACAAAGGATCTGAAGACGACAGGAACGCGTATACGGATTGCGCGTCACCTTATTCCAACTCACAGAGACTGAAATCTATGAGAGGTACAGGCTTCACCCAAACATCATCCTAGACCTGCTACGGGACCTGCACCCAATCCTGGAGCACCAGGCACCAAGGGCGCACGCAATACCTCCACATATACAAGTACTCTGTTGCCTGCACCTACTGGCATTCGGCGGTTACCAGGGGGTAATAGCTGTGGCAGGTGGAGTTTCACAGAGTTGCCTGTCACGTTTCTTCAATACATTCCTGGAGGCCATGTTTCAAAAGATACCACACTATATCCAATTCCCCAGCACACAGGCAGAATGCATAAGACCAAGATGGCCTTTAATCAGAAGGCCCAGTTCCCACACGTCATAGGGTGCATTGACGGGACACATATACCAATCTGCTCCCCATACTGCGACTGAGTACATCTACCGAAACCGCAAATGCATCCATTCAATAAATGTACAGGTAATATGTGATGCTTCTCACATCATCACCGACATAGTCGCAAAATTCCCAGGGAGCATGCATTATTCCTACATATTCATGAACAGTGGGATCTATAGCCATCTTGTTGTGGGTGAATTTGGAGAAGGCTACCTGCTAGGTATATCCATGTGACACACCCTGAGGTATACATTAGATGCAACGATTGCTGACTGTGAATAATTTTCCTTTCTTTTACCCTTAGGTGATAGTGCATATGCAGTGTGTGCCTTCATCCTGACCCCGTACCTCAACTCAACTACCCCAAGTGAAAGGAGATATAATGTGGCACATAAATCTACGCACGATGTGGTGGAGTGTACATTTGGACTCCTCAAAAGCAGGTTCCGCTGCCTCCACAAAAGTGGAGGTGCACGGCAGCAACAGCCCATGATCTGCTGCAAAATAATAACTACATGTACCATGCTGCATAACCATGCCACAAAGAGGGGGACACCTGTGGAAATCAGTGAATCAGAGGATGAGGATGAGGAATATCCCCAGCCACAGCACAGTGCTGCAAGCGTCGCAGCTGCACCAGATGGGAGACTGAGATGGGCAGAGATCACACACAACTATTTCTGAGTAAGTAATGAGACAAAGCAAGTAACTGCAATTGTGTGACAGTTTTCAATTGACCTTCAGTCAGGCAGTTGTACTGCACACCGCAACACTTTGATGGCCTCACAGTGCCTTGTCAAGCCAAACATGGCATATTCACTCCACCATGCAACATCCCTAGTCCCATCATTGTCTCCAATGGGTTATATCTCCCACCACACAATGGAATGTGATGGCAGTGCTTATCTCATGAGCCCACACGCAGCACTGCTGCGTTCAGCAGACACACTGTCCTCGCCAGTGCTGTGTCCTACGGCTGAACCGTGGCAACCACTGCACCTACTGGTCACATGTAATGGGGGGATGATGCTGCTGTGGCTTGTTGCCTCCTCACTCTCAGCCCCATCCCCTGATCCTGTGGCAGCAATTTGGATGGTCTGAAGCACCTCTAAAGCACTGGTGACTGTTACCAACCCCAGAGTGACTTCACAGCTGCACTTGGCCATCTCACTTAGCATGACCACTGAGCACCTGCTGAGGACATGGGTGGCATTGCAGAGCCTGTTAACTGCCTTAGTGTGCCCTTCCAGTCTCTGTCTGTCCCAGTGCCTTGCACCACGGTCACTATCAAGCTTGCTGCATAACAGCCTCACAGAATCAGACATCTCGTTCATGCCCTCTGCCACGGTGTTGTTGAGTAGTATTTGGCCTCCTTCATGTCTTTGACGTTTTTATTGTTTGCCACCATCTGGCATTGCATTGCCCTCATTGTTTTTCCTTAAAGGTGCTGCACTTTGAACATCTGCCCCTCCAGACCAGAGAAGACACTGGACTCCTCTGCCTCAGGACTGTGTTCCCTTTGTCGGCGTCTACATGCACCTGTGTTGCCATCCTCCATGGGGGACTGTGTTACAGATGCCTGTCTTTCATCCTCCTGCGGGGTCTGTTGTGCTCCCTGGCTCTCATCCTCTGTGCCCACCATCTCCTGGAGGCTACCTACTATATACCTCCTGGGTCGTGGTGGTGGTGGTGGTAATGGTGGTGATGGTGGTGTGGCGTCAGCAGGTGATAGGACATCCTCCTCCAGTGTGTTTTGCTCCCTGGAAGTCTCTCCTGTCTCCACTTCTGCAGCCCGGCGTGATGTTTCACCTGTAGATACAGAATGTACTATTATTCACTTGTCTGGCAGCATTTGCCTACAAATAAATTACGACTGCCAATCCAGCTGTCTGTCCCCCACTTGCTTATCTATTGATGTGTGTGACATGCATATGCTTTTTGGGGACTGACTGATATGCTATTAGTTGATAGGGACTACATCTCCAATGATGCATTGCAGATTTCAGGTAAAACATGGTCTGGAGTGGGATTCTTGCAGGGGGATTGGGGTTAGGGAGGGGGCACAGCATGCTGTGCATGCATCTTACCTTGTCTGTTGGGCACTGCGGCTGAACTGTCCACGTCTCCGACGCCACAGACACTCTTCGGCAGGAGGGTCGACGCCACCATTTGTTCTAATGCAGTCGGTGCAGGTGCTGTAGATGTCCCCCCACCTGTCTTCCTGGCTTGTTTCAGTCATTCAGCTACCCTCTCCTTGGCACATTTCCGTAGATAGTACCATCGCTTCTTGAGGTCCTCTGTTGAGCGATGGGTGATGCTAATGGCATTGATTTTCTGCTGGATCACCAGCCAAATCCTCAGTTTTTGTGCCTCAGGGACATGCAGGGATTTTTGCCAAAGAGCTGATCTTGATCCTTCACCACCTCCACTATAAGGACCTCCAACTCCCTCTCACTGAACTTGCGTTTGCGCTTTCTTTCTCCAGCATCTGTCCCCTTCTCCTGTGAGTCCATGGTTCTGTTTCTGTTTATCAGCTAGGTGGGAGCTGTGCAGCTCCTGTGCTTTTGCTCCTGCTCCCTGCCTCTCCAACAGCTTCAGGATCAGTGCAGCTGCATGCGTGTGGCCACTTCCTGGTTGTGAGGTCATCAGGTAGCACAGGATTGGCTGATTCACAGCTTTGCAATTTTTTGAAATAATGGATTCGGTAATTACCGAACCGGTATTATAGATTCGGTTATACCGATTCGGTAATGAGGATTCGGTATTGTTATTAGCAAATTTTTTACCGAATCGCTAACTTTTAGCAAATTTTTATCTACATCGGAAATATCGAGTTCTTACTAGCGAATCGGTAAAATTCGCTATTAAGTACTCGGTATTTCGGTTTTACCTACATTGAACCCTAAGAGTTTTCAAGTAAAAACATTTATTCTAACTGTCACGTGACATACATTACTATCTAATTAACTCTAAAAAAACATGTACGACTCAATGACTCTGTCACAGTGTTTATAAATCTTTGACTTGCAACTGTGACTGGGTGCGTCAGTGTGCCAGTGGGTCTCTGATTTGGTGTATCAGTGACTGAGTGGCTCTGTGAGTCAGTGCGTAAGTATCTGAGGGGGTCTGTCACTGGCTGTAGCAGTCTGTGAGCAGATGTCTGAGTGTGTCTATGAGCGTCTCAGTGGAGTGTGCCAATGACTACATGACAATATCAATCAGAGTGTATAAATGTCTGTATGTTCATTTTAATGACTCAATACGAATAGGAGTGGGTCTCTGGGTGCTTTAGTGTCTGAGTAGGTGTTTGAATGGGTGCATGACTCTCTGAGTAGTTCTGTGAGTTCGTGTCTGAGCCTCAGAGTGTGTATGTGAGTGGGTGTGTTAGCGTCTGAGTGGTTCTGTGAGTGGGTGCGTGAGTGTCTGAATGGATTTCTGACTGAGTGTGTGAGTATCTCAATGGGTCTGTGATTGGGTGCATCAGAGCCTGAGTGGATCTGTGAGTGGGTATCTGAGTCTCTGAGTGGATCTGTCAGTGGGTGCATCAGTGTCTGAGTGGGTCTGTCAGTGGCTTCATCAGTGTCTAAATAGGTTTGTGAGTGGTTGTTTGAGTTTGTAAGTGAATCTGCTAGAGGGCGCATCAGTGTCTGAGTGAATCTGTCACTGGATGCATTACTGTTTGAGTAGGTATTTGACTCTGGGTACATGACACTCTGAGTAGTTCCATGAGCGTGTGTCTGAGTCTTTGAGTGTGTCTGTGAGTGGGTTTGTAAGTGTCTGAGAGACTCTGTCTGTGGGGGTCTGAGTTTCTGAATGGGTCTACGAGTGGGTGAGTGAGTGGCTGAGTGGGTCTCTGGGTGTTTGAGTCTCTCAGTGGGTCTGTGAGTGGGTGCATCAGTGTCTGCATGCATCTGTGAGTAGGTGTCTCAGTCTCTAAATGGGTCTGTAAGTTGGTGTATCAGTCTCTGAATGGGTATGTGAAGGGGTGTCTGAGTCTGGGAGTGGGTCTGTTAGTGGGTGCATCAGTGTCTGAGTGGGTCTTTGAGTGGGCGCATAAGTGTCTCAGTGGGTCTGTCAGGGGATGTGTCAGTGTCTGAATAGGTCTGTGAGTGGCTGTCTGAGACTGTAAGTGGGTCTGTCAGTGACTGCCTCAGTTTCTGAATGGGTCTGACAGAGAGTCAGTCACTGGGTGCATTACTGTCTGAGTAGGTGTTTGACTGGGTGAATGACTGTCTGAGTAGTTCTGTGAGTGGGTGTCTGAGTCTCAGAGTGGGTCTGGGAGTAGGTTTGCTAGTATCTGAGTGGGACTGTCAGTGGTTATCTCAGTCTCCGACTGGGTCTGTGACTGGGTACATGTGAGTGTCTGAGTGGGTCTCTGACTGGCTGTATGAGTCTCTCAGTGGGTCTGTGATTGGGTGAATCAGTATCTACATGCGTCTGTGAGTGGGTGTCTCAGTCTCTGAGTGGATCTGTGAGTGGCTGTGTCAATATTTGAGGAGGTTTGTGACTGGGTTTCTGAGTCTCTGAGTGGGTCTGTCAGTGGGTACATCCGTGTATGAGTGGCTCTGACAGTGGGTGTCTCAGTCTGTGAGTAGGCCTCTGACTGGGTGTGTTAGTGTATAAGTGGGTGTGTGAGTGGGTATCTGAGTCTCTGAGTGGTTCTGTGTATGTGTGCATCAGTCTCTTAATAGGTCTGTCAGTGGGTACATCAGTGACTGAGTGGGTTTCTGAGTGTGTACATAAGTGAATCTGTTAGTGGATGCACAAAGCGCTAAGTGGGTCTATGAGTGAATGTGTGAGTCTCTCAGTGGGTCTGTGAGTGGGTTTGTTACTGTCAGGGTAGGACTGTCAGTGTGTGTATGACTCTGAATGAGTCTGTCACTGGGTGCATGAGTGTTTGTGAGTGGGTGTGTGAGCGTGTAAGTAAAACTAAGGGTGGGTTTATATTTTTTTCACAAATATTCACAAATTCCCCACAATGCTATACGGTGGGCTGTGCTGGTGGTCGTGGTGTATTTGTTAATGTCACACGTGGGCAAGAATATATTTTCAATGCTAACTTTGTTTTAATAACACCCCAATTTGTCAAACAAGGGGTTAAAGAACCTCCACATTGACCCCTTGAATGAGCTGTATCAGGCCCAGGAACCGTTCCTTGATCCATTAAATGGCGGCTGTAACTTTCTGTACAGGTTGCTACCAGCCAATCACAGCATTCTTATTGGCACGCGCATCCTCAATTAATCACAAAATATCCACAGCGAGAGATATCACTAACTATATTTCTTACATTTCTCAACAGCTACTGAATGGATTTACACCAAATATCAAAAAGCACAATCTGTGTAACCAAATCTACGTTTTTGCCAAATTTGGTATAATTCTGTCCAGCAGTTCAGTATCCAGGCGTGTCTAAAGACCCTTTGGGAAATAACATGGGAAAACACACATTTTTTGACACCCATTTTCTCAGTCCCCGCTTCACGGATCACCCCGAAACTTTCAATACACAACAAGACCTAAATAGACACGTTGTTTGAAAAATTTCCTGAACATGCCTCAAACAACGCTAAAGTTATAGGCAAGTCAAAAATGCTTTTCCTATGGAAACATGGTCCTTATCATAATAACTATATATATAATTCACTGAAAAAAACATAAGTTTCAGGGACGTTATAGTTAGTTGGACATTTCACTCACAAAAAAACCATAGAAATTTCCCTGTTATAGTTAGTTGAGCTAACTATAACTCGCGTCCCCGCAATGCACTGCTGATGACATCACATATTACATCTTTGATGACATGGTCAGTGACATCACTGATGACATCTCAAATGATATCACTGATGACATCACTGATGACAATATCCTGTGACTATGTTTTTCTATAAAACGTAAATATGTTTTATATATATATATATGCCAAGGTGTATTGAAGAAGGAATGGGTGTGTAAGAGTCAGGATGGATGATTTAGTAGGTGTGTGACTGACTGTATAAGTGAGTAATTAATTGTGTCTTACTTAATGCATGTGTTAGCGACTGATACACACATTCACACAGTTTAGGTTGTCAGTTAGTGTGTAAGCAGTTGCATGGGCTGGTTAGCAGCTACATAAGGATCTACATGGGCTATTGATTGGTTGTCTGAGTATCTGTACGGGTGCCTGAGTGTCTGTGTAGGTGGGTGGGGTTGTAACTCTGTGCATAGATGTGTGAGTGGATCATTCACTGGTTATATGTGTTCAAGACTATCTGTGAAGGGCTGCATGCCTGGCTGAGTGTGTGTATGGGTGTGTTGATGAGTGAATGGATGCCTCAGTGGTACATGTGTGAGTAACTGCATATGTGAAAGGCAGTATATCTGCATGATGGAGTGTATAAATGACTACATGTTAGAGTGACTGCTTATGAGACTGCCTGTATGAATCAGTGTGTGTTTGTATTAGTTATTGTATTAGAGTGTAAGTATGTGTTAGTATATGTTTAAATAAGTGAGGTGGTATGTGTATAACTGTACAGGTGAGTAAATGAAAAAGTGTGATTGATTATTTCCATGACTTACTAGGTGTGTGAATAACTCTATCAATGAGAGGTGATGTGTTAGTGTCTGTATAGATATGTGAGTGTATATGATAATGCTGTATTGATGGCTGACTGTAAGTATTGACTGTATGGGTGAATGACTGGATGTGTATGTAGACCTACAAATTAGTGAGTGGATATGTACTAACTGGTATTGGTGTGTTAATGGTTTAAAAAATTATAGTCGGTATTTTAGAGTGGGTGTATCAAGTGCTATATTAGGGTCCGATGAGGTGCATCAGATTTTCACGTGGATGATGTTATCAGTGATGTCATCAGTGATGTCATTTGAGATGTCATCAGTGAGGTCATCAGTGATGTCGCTGACCATGTCATGAATGATGTAATATGTGACGTCATCAGCAGTGCATTGCGGGGACGCAAGTTATAGTTAGCTCAACTAACTATAACAGGGGAATTTCTATGGTTTTCTATGAGTGAAATGTCCAACTAAATATAACGTCCCTGAAACCTATGTTTTTTTTCTGTGAATTTCTAAGGTTTTTTAAATGCATAAGTTCTAACTATAACATGCCTGAAACCTATGTTTTTTTAGTGAATTTCAAAGGTTTTTTAAATGCTAATTTCTTATTATAATGTTCATTAAACCTATTTTTTCCGTGATTTTCAATTATCATCCCATTCTCAACCTGGTGAAAACTGCAAATCTCACCACTTTTCCGTCCATACCTTTCGGCAAAAAAATTGCCACAAACGAGAGCCACAACTAACGCTAATGATATGCAAATTAAAGCGTTCCCATGGAAAAAAAAAGAAAACACCACGTCCCCATATTTTCAACGACCAGTCAAATCTGCAATGCGATCCAAAAACAGGCGATAAGCCGAGTTAGCAGTAAGAAATTAACATCCACCTTTAACTGGTGTAAGGAGGTCGACTATCTACAGCGTGAATTAAACCCAACTCACACCCACATCTAAAGACCAACACGTGATACAGCTACTGATCAAGCAGCTTCAACACCCAACAACGCTACAACACCCAGCGCCACAACCACCAGAACCTTCCCCCCGGACCACCATGCCTACTATCACCAACACAGTGCAAAACAGGACAATGGACCTTCCCAAAATGCCATGGCCCCTCAGCCGCACAATAACAGAATGTTGTGAGATGTGGCAACCAAGTATGTGTGAAGGAGGCAAGTCGCCCATCAACAATAATGCATACAATGCCAAGTGTACTGGTGATGTGCTGCACAGAACTCACTGTGTAAAGCACAAACCCTCTCCATGTGGAGATATAGTATTGATACTTGTAGTGTAGTGCACAGTGGACGCAACCATGTTACCTCAAGCAGTGGGGAAGATCTTGGTCATGTAGCTGTCTTGTCCCTCCCTGAAAGCGGAAGCAGAATGGGCTGGTCCAACGTACGCCACTACAGCGTAAGAGTATGACTAAATAGGCCAGGCTCTGGGCGTGGTTCACTTGTGGGAAGGCCAACAAGTCTGCAGAGCGGTTGCACTCACCATGCCATGTGGCTATCGCCATGACCGGAGGCCTCCTCGACACAGACCCCCTGCGAACCCAGCGGCACAGCGCCGCAGACATATGTCTGTACCGACTACTGCCTTCGATCTACACTGAGGACAGCAGGGCTCACAATTCAGATTCAGTGGTGATTGCAGATGACACACTCCAGTATGCAAGACACGTTGCTTTAGGTGCTACTAACTCACTGCGCCATAAGTCATCGCCACGTGGCCTTATCAAGGCAGAATTCATTAGGCAAAAGACATTGCTCCCAGTGTGACCCATCTGCACCACATATCATCGCAAGCTGCACGCACGCTGTGTGCTTCAGGTGGTACTAACTCACTAAACCATAAGTCATCACCACATGGCCTTAGCAAGGCAGAATTCATTTGACAAAAGATTTTGTTCCCAGTGCAGTCTGCCGAGACCATGTATCATCGCAGGGTGCATACACGCTCAGTGCTCCAGGTGGCACTAACTGTGCAGCTCAACTAAATACCACGTGGCTGTGTGCCCATCTTGACCTCTGCCTCCGGCTTACACTGGAGTTAGCACGGTTCACAATTCAAGATTAGTAGCGATGCAAATTGTGTAAGAGACTATAATAGGTTAAGAAGACCAAATGCTCCCAATCGGTGCAGCTCAAGTCAATGTCACGTGCCTGTGTGCCTTTTTGACCGCTGCCTTCGGCCTACGCTGTGGAAGACCAACTAACCCTGTTCAACACAACCCGATCCCACATGTGTAACTGTGTCCTGAGTCCTGAATGGTAGCAACCCCAACTTCATGGCAGCGACCATAGCACCAGACTCCCTTCAATCAGTGAGTGATATTTACATATAGATGGCCAGCAACACGTGGTACACTGAACCTGCACTATCCAGGCCGGTGGGGCCACCAACGTATGCACGTGGCTGTGGGCCCTTTCTCACTGCTACCACTGGCCTACAATGTTGAAGACCGGCAACACATGGTGCCACTAACCATCTTCAACATAAGCCAATCCCACATGTGTAACTGTGTCCTGAGTCCTGAATGGCAGTAACTCCAAATCCATGAGACAACCACAGCAGCGGACTCCCTTCGATCAGTGGGGCATATTTCCATATGCAATGGTGGCGACACGTGGTGCCACTAACCCTCTTTAACACAAGACGATCCCACATGTGTAACTGTGTCGTGAGTCCTGAATGGAAGTCACTCCAAGTCTGTACCACCGACCACAGCAACACACTCCCTTCGATCGGTGAGGCATATTTCGATATGCAAGGCCGGCGACACGTAGTCTCACTAATCCTCTTTAACACAAGCCGATCCAACATGTGTAACTGTGTCCTGAGTTCTGAATGGCAGTGACCCCAAGTCCGTGGCAGGGACCACAGCACCAGACTCCCTCTGATCAGTGAGGCATATTTCCATATGCAACGGCGGCGACACGTGGTGCCACTAACCCTCTCTAAAACAAGCCGATCCCACATGTGTAACTGTGTCCTGAGTCCTGAATGACAGTGACCCCAAGTCCGTGGCAGCCACCACAGCACAATACTCCCTTCAATTTGTGAGGCATATTTCCATATGCAAGGCCGGCGACACGTATTCCCGCTAATCCTCTTTAACACAAGCCGATCCCACATGTATAACTGTGTCCTGAGTCCTGAATGGCATTGACCCCAAGTCCATGGCAGTGACCACAGCACCAGACTCCCTTAGATCAGTGGGGCATATTTCGATATGCAAGGCCGATGACACGTGGTGCCACTAACTCTGTTCAACTCAAGGCGATCCCACATGTGTAATTGTGTCCTGAGTCCTGAATGGCAGTGACCCCAAGTCCGTGGCACGACAACAGCACCACACTCCCTTCGATCAGTGAGGCATATTTCAATATGCAAGGCCGGCAACACGTAGTCCCACTAACCCTCTTTAACACAAGCCGATCCTACAAGTTTAACTGTGTCCTGAGTCCCGAATGGCAGTGATCCTAACTTCATGGCAGCAACCACAACACCAGACTCCCTTAGATTAGTGAGGGGTATTTGCATATGGAAGGTCGGCGACACATGGTGCCACTAAATCTGCACTATGCAGGCCGGTAGAGCCACCAACGTATGCACGTGGCTGTGGGCCCTTGCTCACTGCTACCTCTGGCCTACACTATGGTCAGCAGAGCTCACAATTCAGACAGAGTCCTGATTCCACATGACGCAGTCCAGTAGGCACCACACACAGAGTCCCCTTGCGGCCGTCCTCACCAAGCACCATCACAGGCTCATACAGTCTCAATGCTTCTGGTACCACTAACCCTATTTAACACAAGCCGATCCCACATCTGTAACTGTGTCCTGAGTCCTGAATGGCAGTGCCCCCAAGTCCAGCGACACATAGCCCCACTAACCCTCTTTAACAGAAGCCGATCCCACATGTGTAACTGTGTCCTGAGTCCTGAATGACAGTAACCCCAACTTTGCGGCAGCAACCACAGCACCAGTCTCCCTTCAGTCTTATTTGATGTTCTTTTCTTTAAATTCATTTTTTATATGTAAATCTATACATGACTAAGATTCTTCTTTGTCCAACCGGACAGGGACACTTCCGGCACCAAGAAGGTTGTTGGGGTAATGTTGGTAATGTGGTAAGAGGGTGCGTTACCTGCTAATGTGGGGAGAGGGAGTGTCAATGGGGTATCTATCACAGAAACAACTCTGATATGTTTTCACAAATGCCTCGTACAGATGCCAACTGACCGACTGAATCACAACATGATTCTTTAATACTTATGTAGTGTGAGTTATGAACAGTTCACACCCAGGCTCGCAGAGGGACAGCTGCAGCCCGTCTGCTTGACTCACAGACACAGTACTACGAGCCATCCGCATCATTGTAGCTAGCCCTGCCCTGTTCCATCATACGCCATGCCACGCCACGCCACGCCACGCCACTCCAATTACATTCTGACGTTGGCCCCACATAGCTACCTGTCGCAGGTGTACTCGCTGTTGATGTGCAAGTCAGTGGTATAGTTCTCAACATCTCACGGCCACTCCCTGAGGGCAGGTTTGCACACACACCACACCCATCCGGCACATTCGTCACAGGCCATGTGACCACCCAAATATGATAGATCGACAACGTCACATCCTTTATTGCCGGTGCTGACTGAATGGCGGACGCTCCACGGGTCTCAGCCATAGAGTCCATGAAAAGTTGCGCAGAAGGTTAGTCGCATCCTCAGCTGAATGGCCTTCAGTGGCCTACCATCCCCTTGGCGCGGACTTCAGATGCACAGGGTTAGTGCCACCCGAAGCTCATGTGGCCATCAGGGGCCTACCACCACGTGGCACGGGCTTGAGTTCCACAGGCTTAGCGGCACTAAAACCTGAGGTAGTCTCTGCCAATGATGACTCAGAACTCAGCGAAATGTGTGAGATCTGCCGGGTCACAGAGAAGCTGATGTGGTCTCCCCCATTCAGGACTCAGCCACATCTGTGAGATCCGCGGGGAAGCTGATGTGGTCTCCTTCATTCATGACTCAGGACTCAGCGACATCTGTGAGATCCGCGGAGAAGCTGATGTGGTCTCCTCCATTCATGACTCAGGATTCAGCGACATATCTGAGATCTGCGGAATTTAGACGGGCACGTGGAGTGGCCACTGCTGTACACTCCGGTGGCACCAGGTAATTATTTGCTCATGGATGCGCTGGGGCGGCACTCTCTCTCTCTCTCTCTCTCTCTCTCTCTCTCTCTCTCTCTCTCTCTCTCTCTCTCTCTCTCACTTCCCTCTCTCTCTCTCACTTCTATCTCTCTCTCACTTCTTTCTTTCTCTCTCACTTTCCTCTCTTCACTCTCTCTCTCACTTCCCTCTCTTCAGTCTCTCTCACTCTCTTCATTCCTTTCCTTCTATCTCTCTCTTCCTTCTCCCTTTCTTTCCTCCCCTCTCTTTTTCTCTCTTGCTTTTTTTACCTTCTCTGTTTCTCTGTCTCTCACTCCTTTGATATGCGCATTACAAACGTCCTTATTTTGTGCTTTATTTTCCAGGGTCTGTCGTTGACATCCATGGTCCCCACAGGAGTCTTCCATCTTGTTGTTTTGTATTATTTTTGTTAAATTTTGTTTATTAGTTTATATATATATATATGTTAATAAAAAACATAAAATTTGAAAATAGCTTATGGTTTATATATATATATATATATATATATATATATATATATATATATATATATATATATATATATATATATATATATATATGTCTATAAAAAAATAGACATGGTCAGTGACATCACTGATGACATCAGTGATGTCACTGACCATGTCATGAATGATGTAATATGTGACATTTCAGCATTGCATTGCGGGTGCGCGAGTTATAGTTAGCAGAACTAACTATAACGGAGGAATTTCTATGGTTTTGTACGATTGAAATGTCCAGCTAACTATAACACCCCTGAAACCTATGTTTTTTTCTGTGAATTTCTAAGGTTTTTTTATATGCTAATTTCTAACTATAACATCTCTGAAACCTATGTTTTTTTCCAGTGAATTCAAAGCTTTTCTAAATGCTAATTTCTAATGATAACATCTCTGAAACCTATGGTTTTTTCAGTGACTTTCAAAGGTTTTTTAAATGCTAATTTTTAATTGTAATAGTAGTTATACCCATTTTTGTTTTACTGATTTTGTACAAGTTTTTTTAACTGTTTTTTATGAATATTTTATTAATTAAATAACATTATATATTTTTCAGAAAATTGCAAATAACATTTTTTATAAAAAATGCAAACTGAAATATTGTTTAATAATTTTTTTGTTTTATTTTTTTATTTTAATACATTTATATTATTTTCTTTTTTTCCAAATGTTTTTCGGAGTCGCGCACCCAAAGCGTACACATCACGGTGGGTAAGCGGATTCTAGCCGCCATTTTAGAAAAGTCGTGAAGGATCCACGTACAGTGTGCGATGGCTGCAAGTTGTTCAGTTACATCATATACATTTAATATTATGCGATGTGCGCGATTGGTATGTGACCAGTCCCCAACTCCTGCTCCCGTGCATTCGCGACTCATGTGCATTACGGTATACGACGCTTGCGCGGTGGCGGGTCCTGCGTGACGTCATATATGTGCTGGGGCGCTCTGGGTGTGCGATTCCCGCAAAAACATTTTATGTTCTAAAATGATATGTATGTGTCTCTAATATACATATTAGGTCAAGAGATTGTCTAAGATATTCATAAAAATAATATATTTGTACTTATAATAAACTTATATTATTTTTAAATATATTTTCGCGAAGTCGCGTCGGGTGCGTGCTTCGTGAGTGCAGAGTGCGTGGATGCCATGTGACCTAAAAAAAAAAAAGATTTCATTGGTTCATAACATTTCCCACTGTAACTATTGAAGGACCCCACCCATTTTAATTATTCTTGTTGGAGCATCTTAAGAGAGACATCTCTTTTCCTACAAGAACCCTTTTTGCTTGTTTTTTTTCTGGTGTTTTAAAAAATATATGAAACAATATGGCATCTGGACAGCAGCAGCAGGAGGAAGTATCTTCTGAAGAATAATTCTTGCAGGAGGCACTACGTTCACAGAGGCCGGAATCTGTTGTGTGGAAATTCTTCACTTTTCCACCTGGAGAGAAGAAAGTAAATGCGAGAAAGGTGACTTGCAAAATTTGTGACCGAATCCGTCAAGAGGCAGTGAAAAAAATACTCTTGTGGCACTGCTTCTATGTACAAGCATCTCCGGACCACACATCCTCTTAATCTTGCTCGGGAGGAAATGAAGCAAGCTGCCTTGAACCCCTCACCTGCTCTGGCAAGTACGTCTGGAGCGTCCTCAGGAACACCTGCAATGGACATTAGGCCAGAATTCGCCTTTCTCGAGCAACACTGTGTCAAGTGTAAGAAACGTATATGCTTCGGTGAGAGTCGGTGGATGCAGTTTGTGCTACGTAATGCAACCATTGTTGTTAACTTTTTGTTGTTATTGTTTTTGGAATGATAAGTAATTCCAAAAGTTTTCTGTTTTATTCATTATTTTTTTTCTTCATTTTTTTGAAAAAACACCCCAAAAAATACAAAGTTGTTCAAAAAATAAGAAAAAAATACAAAAGAAAAAAGAAGAAAAAAAAGTTCTTATCAGAACTACCTTATCTGGTTAAAGAAACAACTACAGTTGCAAGGTAATGAATATATACATATCGGAATCGAGCATCGGACCCCCCGCAGCCAAAGAAAGGAGAGTCGGAGGACTGGGGAACCGCAACGGCAAAATTAGGTAGGATAATTTCGGCACACACGGGGAGGAGAGGAGTGCATGAAAGGGATGGAACGCCGAGTTTACATAAACGGATATCTAGGCTTCCCTTCGCAATTACTAATCAGCAGACATATTGCCATGTCGGACGACATGGTGAGGAATAGAGAAAAGGCAGCATTAGACGTCTTTGATGACGAACAACCGGCAAGCAGAAATGACAGTGCTACAAAGTGAGCAAGGGACTCACGTCTGAGCATACCCTGGCAACTTATGGCGAACGAAGAAAAACCAAAGGAAATGATGAATGGAGCGTTGACAATACAAGCACTCATCCCCTTTTGTTTCGCTTTGTTCGCCCTAAGTTGGCAGGGTATGGTGAGTCCCTTGCTCACTTGGCCACTGGATTCAAGATAGCCTGGCTGATGAGGATTATGAATCCGAAACCGGTCCCAGGATGCTTGTTTCCGGTCCAGGGAAGACAAGGCTTGGCAGTTCGGGCTGGACTGTTCCCATGAGGCACAGGGTCAGACTGATTTGCTTATGGCCATGTCTGAACTGGGGTGGCTGAGTGAGCTAAAGAATGGTGATGGATTAAACCCAGATCAGTTGACTGGGGGTGAGTGTTTGATTTGCTCAAACGCTCCGTCAATCATCCCCTTTTGTTTCACTTTGTTCGCCCTAAGTTGGCAGGGTATGCTCAGACGTGAGTCCCCTGCTCACTTGGCCACTGGATTCAAGATAGCCTGGCTGATGAGGATTATGAATCCGAAACCGGTCCCAGGATGCTTGTTTCCGGTCTAGGGAAGACATGGCTTGGCAGTTCAGGCTGGACTGTTCCCATGAGGCACAGGGTCTGACTAATTTGCATATGGCATGTCTGAACTGGGGTGGCTGAGTGAGCTAAAGAATGGTGATGGATTAAACCCAGATCAGTTGACTGGGGGTGAGTGTTTGATTTGCTCAAACGCTCCGTCCATCATCCCTTTTTGTTTCGCTTTGTTTGCCCTAAGTTGGCAGGGTATGCTCAGACGTGAGTCCCTTGCTCACTTGGCCACTGGATTCAAGATAGCCTGGCTGATGAGTATTATGAATCCGATACCGGTCCCAATATGCCTGTTTCCGGTCCAGGGAAGACATGGCTTGGCAGTTCGGGCTGGACTGTTCCCATGAGGCACAGGGTCAGACTGTTTTGCATATGGCCATGTCTGAACTGGGGTGGCTGAGTGAGCTAGAGAATGGTGATGGATTAAACCCAGATCAGTTGACTGGGGGTGAGTGTTTGATTTGCTCAAACGCTCCGTCTATCATCCCCTTTTGTTTCGCTTTGTTGGCCCTATGTTGGCAGGGTATGCTCAGACGTGAGTCCCTTGCTCACTTGGCCACTGGATTCAAGATAGCCTGGCTGATGAGGATTATGAATCCGAAACCGGTCCCAGGATGCTTGTTTCCGGTCCAGGTAAAACATGGCTTGGCAGTTCGAGCTGGACTATTCCCATGAGGCACAGGGTCAGACTGATTTGCATATGGCCATGTCTGAACTGAGGTGGCTGAGTGAGCTAAAGAATGGTGATGGATTAAACCCAGATCAGTTGACTGGGGGTGAGTGATTTGCTCAAACCGTCCGTCCATCATCCCCTTTTGTTTCACTTTGCTTTGTTTATAACCAACTGTATTTACACAAAGAAAGATCTATCTGAAATATTTTTTTGTAACCGTGTATAATGTTGATATTTGCAACATTCGAATGTGTAGCCAATCTGTCTTACCATTTTTGTTGAGCTGCTACTCCGAGGTCTAGCACTCATTTCAACTGTATAAGTGTTGCTTTACTTCTGTTCATTGCACTCACCTATTCAGATTCTCTACACCCAAACTGAACGTTTATGGAACTGCTGCAACAAGTAACTTTTAAAACACATATTTTAATGTAAATTTTAATGGTGTTTTGTATTGCGATTTACTTGTACATTGTTATGGCTTTAATTAACTAAACAATAAAATATATTCTGATTCTGTTCATTGCAGTGTGGGATTGCAAGTTTGATCTATCTCACTTCTCATAAAAGAACAGTATTGAATTTTCTAGCCAATTTTGACAGAGATGGTCATTAAACTTCTATTAATAAAAGCTACCTTTTGCAAACCATATCATCAAGTTTGGGACTAAATGCTGATACAAACATAACATGAAACCTCTGAGCCTTAATTGTATTTCTATCCAACCTCCCAAAAGCTCACGCTCATATCTAACCAGGTGCTGCTGTTTTAATGTTAAATATTGCATTGTTCCACATTGCTTGGATCATATCAAAAAATCTAAGTTTCATCATAGTGCCTCCCACCCGAAAGAAGTATAGGTTAAAACAGACTTTAAAAAGCAACCATGCTCCAGCCCAAAATGGCAGTGTAATCTTTTAGCAGCAGAACTCCTTCACTCTAGTTTGCTTCTTTCTTCTATCTTATGAAATCAAAATGTGGCAGTCACACAGCCTCTCTGTTTACAGACTAGAATCAGAGAACGTCTACGCTCAGAGAAATTAACTTAAACCAAGAAGAAGCAATTGTGAAAAATGGCTTTTACTGAACAGCCACACTAAGCTAAAGTAAGACAATTTAATTAAAATAAGTATAGAATAAAATAGACTTTGAAAAACAAATAAACCCTCCCACCACAGTGGCAGTGCAATTTAATGGCAAAAGAACTCTAGTTCATTTTTCTTTCTATATTATCGGTATAAACATACTAGAAAATGCTGTTTGTGAATAGTCCCCACCACCTGCAAGTGAGTGACTTCAAAATTTACCAGTATTTTCCTATGCTTGCTCCTGGTTGGATATGTTGGACTGGCTTCCTATGTACTTTCAATATCTTTGACGATCTGTTACTGCTCACGTCATACTTAAGAACATTTACTATATAATCATTTATTGCTATGCCCTTGAAGACTAATGGCACAGAATTTACTATTAAATTGTTGCAACTAGGGGTGTGGCTTGGAGTGTCAAGATGGTGGTCACTCTCTAAGAGTGCTCGCTACCCAGTAGTGAGGGCTGGGCTTTGTTACTCACATTGCTATGTTAGCATAGGCTTATTAGAAGTTTAAAAGACATTTTTCCTTTTTGCTGCTTTTGCACACAACACTGCATATAACTGTTGTTGTAAGTTAGGCTGCGTGAAATGCTTCACATGAGAATGGCTTGTTTTCTTGAGTTGGACAGTATCGAGACCGGGAACAGGGATTGGCGACCTGCCTGGCTCTTGATGTGAGCAAAACGGTGTAAACTTGGCCCGGTGCAGAGAGGAGGTGAGTGAAACTGGTAACATTTCCTTGGAGGCTGCAGGCCCCATGAACTCCACTCTCGCAGTCAGTGTTCCCACGCCCCTGCTTGGGTTTGGAGGAAGGGAGTGCTGCAGATTATTCCATGGACCTGTAGCCCACTTCACCTGCCATGGATGAGAGGAGGAAGTCTTGGGCATACTGAGGTCCCTCCGATTGGCCCTGTAACATGCAGTGGCAGTGCACCTTTAGGCTGGGCCTCTGGCTTTGCTTCCAGACCTCCAGACACTCATTGAGTGGGAAGGGCGCTTCATTTACACTGACTGTGTGAATTGCACTGAAGACCTCCATGGTCCTTGGGCCCTTCACCCCCATTGAGCCGCCACAATAACTGCAACTTGCCTGCAAATACTTCTTAACGTGAGTACCGCATTGCAAACAGAAGAGGGCTTGTTCACTAACAGATCTACTAACAGTGCTATATGAAGCCCTGGGATGCGCTGTCGCAGTTGTGGGGGGTTTCTGCCTGATGGGGTGACCTGGGACTGGATGGGAACTGAGGAGAGAGATGACTTGGAGACCACAACATCAATCAATCAATCATTTGTAAAGCGCACTACATACCCATGAGGGTCTCAAGGCGCTGGGGAGGGGGGCGGCTACTGTTCCAACAGTCAGGTCTTGAGTATCCTCCTTAAGGTCAGCACGTCTTGGGTCTGTCGTAGGCTCAGTGGGAGGGTGTTCTATGTCTTGGCGGCGAGGTGGGAGAAGGATCTCCCGCCGGTGGTTGTTCTTCGGATGCGTGGGACGGTGGTGAGTGAGAGGTCGGCGGAGCGGAGCTGGCGGTTGGGGATGTAGGCTGGGCTGCTCTTGTGTATAGTGCTTTGTGTTTGTGGATGAGGAGCTTCAAGGATATCCTCTTATTACGGGGAGCAAGTGCAGGTTTCTCAAGTGAGGGGTGATGTGGCTGGGTTGTGGTACATCGAGGATCAGTCGTTCCGAGGCGTTTTGGATGCGTTGTAGTCATTTGATGAGCTTGGTTGGGGCTCCCGTGTAGAGGGCATTTCCGTAGTCGAGTCTGCTGCTGACGAGGGCCTGGGTGACTGTCTTTCTTGTATCTGTCGGGATCCATCTGTAGATCTTGCGTAGCATGCAGAGGGTGTTGAAGTAGGAGGAGGAGACGGCATTGACTTGCTTGGTCATTGAGAGCGTTGAATCGAGGATGATTCCCAGGTTGCATGCGTGGTCGTGGGTGTGGGGGCTGCCCCCAGTGCCATCAGTTACCAGGATTCATCCCAGGCTTAAGGGTTGGAGCTGAGGATGGAGACCTCCATCTTGTCTGAGTTCAGCTTCAGACGGCTGATCTTCATCCAGTTGGCGACGGCCTTCATTCCTTCATGGAGGTTAGCTTTGGTGGTGATGGGGTCCTTGGTGAGGGAGAAAATCAGTTGAGTGTCGTCGGCATAGGAGATTATGTTGAGGTTGTGCTGTCGTGCGACGTGTGCGAGCGGGGCCATGTAAATGTTGAACAGTGTCGGGCTGAGGGAGTATCCCTGGGGTACGCCGCAGATGATCTCGGAGGCTTTGGAACAGAATGGGGGGAGGCAGACGCTCTGGGTTCTGCCACAGAGGAAGGAGGTGGTCCATTCCAGAGCTTTGTCTTGGATCTCTGCGGTGTGGAGGCGTGCATGTAGAGTGCGGTGGCAGACAGTGTTGAAGCCAGAGGAGAGATCTAGGAGGATGAGTGCTGTGCTCTCACCGTTGTCCAGCATAGTCCTGATGTCGTCGGTGGCGGCGATGAGGGCAGTCTCGGTGCTGTGGTTGCTGCGGAACCCTGACTTGGAAACAACCAGGATTCTGTTTCCTTCGAGGTATCGGTATAGCTGTCTGTTGACGATTTTCCTGATGACCTTGGCCGGGAAGGAGAGCAGAGAGATGGTCTGGAAGTTCTTGAGGTCTCTTGGATCTGCCTTAGGTTTTTTGAGTAGGGCTTCGATCTTGGTGTGTTTCCAGCTCTCTGGGAATGTCGCGGTCTCGAGGGAAAGATTGATGACATTGTGCAGGTGGGGTGCGATGCAGCTGCTTGCTTTGTTGAAGACGTGGTGCGGGAATGTGTCTGACGGAGAGCCGGAGTGGATTGTGCTCATGGTCTTGATGGTGTCATCGACGCTCACGCTGGCCCAGGCTAGCAGGGGGTCGTGGTCGATGGTGTGCAGCGGTTCTGTTGTGTTGCTCTCTGTTGGGGCTGTTTGGGTGTTGAAGCTGTCGTGGATGTCTGCTATATTGCGGTGGAAGAAGGTGGCGAGGGAGTCGCACAGGGCTTGCGACGGCGGGATGTCATTGGCAATGGAGCTGGGGTTGGAGAGTTCCTTCATGATGTTGAAGAGCTCCTTGCTATTGTCTGCGCTGTTGTTGAGGCTGTCTTTGAAGGAGGTCCGCTTGGCCGCCCTGATGAGGTGGTGGTGGTTGCGGATGGCGTCCTTGTGTGATGCTTGTCTGTCCGGAGTTTATTCACTGCGCCATTTCTTCTCTAGTTTCCGACAGGCTTGTTGGAGGCAAGGAGTTCTGGGGTGAACCAGCTGGCCCTCTTGCTGGTGTCTCTGTGGGTGGGTTTCTTCAGCAGGGCGAGGGTGTTGGCGCAGTCCTCGATTCAGCATCTGAGGCTGTGGGAAGCGTTGTCGGTGTTGGATGGTTCGGTGGGTGGGCTGAGAGCGAGGTTTGCATGTAGTTGGTCTTCGGTGATTTTGCTCCAGCAGTGGAGGGGGTTCTGTTGGGTGCAGTGGTGTGTGGTGGGTTTCTGGAAGGCGAAGTGGATGCAGCAGTGGTTGGTCCAGAGGAGTTTGGTGGTGGGGCTGACGGAGACGTGTGGGCTTGGCGAGAAGACGGGGTCGAGCTTGTGGCCGGCGGAGTGGGTGGGCGTTGTGACGAGTTGCTTCAGTCCGAGGTTGGCGAGGTAATCAATCAGGGTTGTGGAGTTGTTTTTGTTCTCAAGGTGAATGTTCAGGTCTCCGAGGAGGATGCAGTCGGTGGAGGTCAGGGCGTGCGTGCTGATGAAGTCGGCAATGGAGTCGCTGAACTGGGGACCTCTGAGGGCGGAGTTAGGGTCTGTGTGGATCTGGAAGTGCATGTGTTCGGCGGTGCTGAGCGCATCGTTGGTGCTAGTCGAGACCCTGATGCTGTTCTTGAGGACGATGGCGATTCCTCCTCTGACTCCGCTGGTGCGGTCTCTGCGGGTGATCTTGTAGCCGTTTGGGATGGCTATGGCGATGTCAGGTGTGGAGGAGTCATTCAAACAGATCTCAGTCAGGAAGGCGACGTCTGGGGATGTTGTGTCGAGCAGGTCCCAGAGCCCGATGGCGTGTTTGCGTGCGGAGCGGGTGTTCAGTAGTATGCACCGGAGGTGGTTGGGGTCTTTCTTGGCGGGTGGTTTGTCAGCTCTGAGGCTGGTATAGCTGCAGTTCCGGCAGGTGAAGGGACCGTGTGTGCGTTTTGGGTGACCTTGAAGCAGGTGTGGGTCTGTCCGGAGTTGAGAGCATTCAGAGTGCTGGCGTCATAGTGCCGGCGGTCGTCATTGCGGGTGCGGGGGACAGGGGTTCAGGTGCTGGGCATGGTCCAGTCATGGACGGGTGCAGACGGGCTTGCCTTAGGCACACCTTTGGCGGGCCAGAGACGCGCAGCGGCCGGCATATATGGGAGGTGGGAGGGAGGAGCAGCTCGGAGGCAGGAGGCGGGGCAGCGAATGGGCAGTGGGCAGTCAGGGGGGTGGGGCCACAAGGGATGCAGCGGTGGGGGCGGTGAGGGACGATGAAGGGAACAGATGGCAAAAGGGCACAAAATCGAGGCAAAATGAGTGTCACAGAAGGCAAGAGGGCACAGACATACAGGGAAAAAACGAGTGGCACAGAAGGCAAAAATGGCACTGAAATCGAGGGAAAACGAGAGCCACAGAATGCAAAAAAGGGCACAGAAATACAGGGAAAACGAGTGGCACAGAAGGCAAACAGAGCACACGAATACAGGGGCACCTGAGAAAAAGAAGCCAAAAACGCGCAGAGAGGCATATGGGCGGTGAGGGTAACAGAAGGGAAAACCGGGCAGAGACACGGGGGCAGCGAGGGATACAGAAGGAAAAACCGGGCTGAGAAACACAGGGACAGTGAGGGGAACAGAGGGAAGAAAACGGGCATGGACCACGAACAGGCAGTGGGGGAGAAAGAAAAACAGCAGTCACAGACACAACAATGAAATACAGGAAATACAATAAAACAATAAAGCGGAAGATGAACAAACCTACGGCCTATCACTGGCCACCAGGGATGAGGCGCAGGTGGTAGCCTTTGGGTGATGGAGGGCCTCAAACTTCCTCAGCAGCGGCAGCTGGGGCAGGGACTCACAGGCCGTGTTGTGGAGAGGAGGAGCGACCTACCTGGTGGGGTCATGGGTTGCTCTCCTCACCGCGCAGGGGCCAGCATATATGGGGAGGTGGGAGGGAGGAGCAGCTGGTAGGCGGGAGGCGGGGGACAGTGAATGGGCAGCCAGGGGGGGCAGGGCCGCGGGGGATGCAGCGGCGGGGGCGGTGAGGGACGATGAAGGGAACAGAAGGCAAAAGCGCACAAAAAAATAGGGAAAACGAGTGTCACAGAAGGCAAAAGGGCACAAAAAACGAGGGGAATCGAATGTCACAGAAGGCAAGAGCAGGACACAGATATACAGGGAAAAAACGAGTGGCACAGAAGGCAAAAAGGGGAAATAAATCGATGGTAAACAAGTGTCACAGAAGGCAAGAGGGCACAGAAATACAGGGAAAAACGAGTGTCTCAGAAGGCAAGAGGGCACAGAAATACAGGGAAAAACGAGTGGCACAAAGGCAAAAAGGGCACAGAAATTGAGGCAAAACGAGTGTCAAAGAAGGCAAAAGGGCACAGAAATACAGGGGAAAAATGAATGGCACAGAAGGCAAAAAGGGCACACAAATACAAGAAAACATGGGACTCTTGGTGATATGCCTACCATCAATCAGCAGGTTTGCCTTCTCATCTTGGGGTCTGAATGAATGTACTCACAATCGAGACCCTTTACTTACACTATCTTAATGCAATATCATGAAGTGGCTCTGTGACTCTCACCGCCACCTGCAGTTGACCTGGATTCCTTAATTGCAGTCCACAGAAACTTGGCTGCCTGTGCTGCTGCTGTCTGGGGCAAGCAGGCCAAGTCTCAGATGTATCAGCCTTGATTATCCACCTTCTAGACATGGGGAAAGACAAAATAGCTAAACCACATCAATCCCAGCTGTGCATCAGCCAATTCACAACAACACCTTGGGCAGCAGGGAGTGACACCTTGGATAAAGCTAACCCGACGAGGGGAGACCTAGGCAAGATTCTCCAAGAAATCCACATCTCACAAACCGCAGTGGAGTCAAAGATAGGTGAGGGTACATGTCGCCCTCCTACGCCAAGACTTACAAAATGCTATAGTTGTATCACAGAGTTGGTGGGCCATCTCTCAAAGGTCGAAGATGAGGTCACAAGCCTCAAAACCACTGCTCCCCATCTTCTTACTCATACAAATGACCTTCACCACAGTGCTGAATGTTGGCCCAGGTAATGCTGAGAGACTGAGCCAAACACCTTCTACTCTCTGAATGTCTAGGGTCGGGAGTTGCTGCTCCAAAGACTTGCTATAGGACTACACAATGGCAATGACATGAAAGAAAGCAAAGCAATAGCTGGTAGACAAATGGCATATGGTGATTTCTACTGATCTGGATATTTGGAGGGGTCCATCACTCCACGCCTGCTGTCAAGACTTAATTTTCAGTTTAGGATTGTTGTTTGGGGTGACAGATGCTTCTGGGGGGAAATATGGGGTGGGGGTTGTTGGGGGTAATGGGGAGGCCGCCGTGTTCTAAGGTGGCCTTATGTTTTTCTTTGATTGTTGGTTTGTTTTTCCACTTAAAGGATGCCACAGAGTCCCAGTGCCAAACCTACCCGTATCGCTACACTACACCACAGCACAAACACAATTTTTTGCGCCACACCCTATGCCTAGTCAGGATGTGTTCTTGACTCATGCACTCCATCGATTTCCTATGTGGTCATGGCTTCCTTCCCCAAGAGCTTGACCAAGCTACAACTGTGGTCGCACCAAAGACGGACCCGCTACTCCTCTCCTGTTCGGAGTATAGACATATATCTCTTATCAACGGAGAGGTGAAGATACTGGCAAGTGTATTGGCCATTCACCCATGGTCAGTCATTCACTCCTTATTTCACCCTTACCAGAGTGGCTTCATGTCCACCAGAAGCACAAGGCACTGTCTGAGATAGCTGCATATTGCATTAGCCTGCCGACAAGAAGGATCAATTCCATTGATATTAATCGATTTTAAAAATGAATTTGATAACATGAATTGGGCTTACCTGACTAAGGTCTTGGAAAGGTTGGGATTCATACCCCGGTTTTGTTGACTGGTACATATCCTTTATTATAATCCAACAACCTGAGTGCAGATTAACAGGGTGATAGAGGATGAGTTTCTGATTGGTTTGGGAACCAGGTAAAAATTTCCCCTTTCCACCCTCCTGTTGATTTTAGCAATCAAACCCTTGGCCTGTCTTATATGACGTGATGCATAGGTTACTAGGTGGTGTTGGGACTCGGGACATTACGTCCTTATCACGCTCCAGGCACATGATGTGCTGTTATATCTTTTAAATCTACTTGAAATCACCCCATATTGTCTCCCAGTCTTACAACTGTTTTCGGAAGTGTCTGGCTTGACTCTTAACCTAGCTAAGTCAGGTCTTGTCCCGCTCACACCCTCTAGGGACAACATAGCCTAGCAGACAAACATTCCTGTATGTAGGCTAAATTTGCTCTACTTGGGTATCCTTCTGGCCTTGGACCCAACTCTGACTTGGTCCCTCAACATCACTCTCCCCACTCTCAAAATAACAACAGAACTCAAGAAATGGCAGGCCTTACCTCTGAATGTTATGGGGCGGATAACATTCTATAACAAGATGATACTACCCAGATTTTTATATCCTTTTCAAAACTTCCCCCGTGTCATATCTGGGCACTGGTTTCAAGAGATGGACGAAATAGTGAAGAAAGGGGGACCCCCTCTAGGAATTACTTTCAGGTCAGGGAGTAGAGGGGAGAGGAAATATCAAGACAACTGAGAACGCTCCCTCTTGACCTATAGATACATTTGTTATCGGAATTGACTCTCAAACACAGGGCATACACCAACAATGTCTACACGAAATGTGAATTATTTCTCATTTTATTTCATTTTTCAGTAAAAGAGTCTTTTTTTCCATTTTTATAATAATTCAGAAATATATCACTTATAAAAATATATACATTCTACAAGGAGGCTTCGAAAAAATGTTTTTCAACACAACGAACCTATGCATATATATCTTTGGTATTCAAATTCATATAAACACAAGGCCAATTAAATATGCACAAAACAGGTAAAGAGCCACACACGCACAACACATACATACTTCCTAAACATCCATCCCATCACAAAAACAACAAAGAATGTATCCTATAGCGTTGAATCTGGTGTCCAATACATGACCAAAGTCATGGGTTTTAAAAAGAGGGAGCAGGCCGACACGTTTCGGTGGAAAGAACAGGAGTACGGACCACCTTCTTCAGGACCAAACAGATACAGTGCGATATAGGATCTCTAAACCTGGAATGCGAATCTAAAACAATATACACAGAGAACAATAATTTACAATTATGCCCTGTAATATATAGTATATTCTTATTTACATTTGAGACAACAGAATGGACCAATACCCACACTCAAAGTTCTCACAACATGACACCACCTGGTGAACCTTATAACCCATAAGATAAAATGTGATCCCCAGTTGCTGGAAGGAAAAGAAGGGGTCTTTTCAATGCCACAAATGATACTGAGGTCAAATGGCAAGATCGAGAGGCCTGTTGGATAAATACCTTCCCAAGAGACGAACGTATATGTAGAGGTACTTCTACAGGATTGCAACGCCCTATTACACGATCTAATATAAGGAGGACGTAGAAATTACTCATTCATTCTATGTTTAGAATTAACCTATACATTTACTGGTAATGCGATAAAAATAGTCATCATTTAGTACCTGGAAGTTGGCCAAAATCAGTGGGACCAGATTTATATTACTTTTTATCAGAGTGGTTTAGGGCAGCTGGCTGCTGAAAGGTATAACAACAACAAAGGAAATTTTTCTGTAAGGCCCTACTCAGACTATAATGCTATTAAAAAGTATTAGCCTACAAAAAATACTAATTACCTGTAAGATCTACAAGATGGCAGAACGAGGCAGAGAGCGGCTATTTGCAGTCTCTAATTTTGACTTTTTCTTCATTAAAGGTGTAGAGGGGACACCATCTCTAAAGAGGAACAATTGGAGGTACATGTCATAAACATCCTTTCAAAATTGGATGTGAAAACCATTGTTTAAAACACACATATGCCTACTTACTTTTAAGTGTTTTTCAATTGTAGTATGACTGTCACAATCGTCACCAAAATACGATTTCTGCCGACCCCTGAGAAAAGAGCATACGTGCTTTAGAAAGGAGGGAACCATCTCCTATAAAACTGCGAGACCCACAGTCAAGAAAGATCTTAATGTCACGAGTACGGCAGTTAACTGTAGCTCAAGTACAATTATTCATAAGAACATATTGCCTTCATATTGCAAATATAACAGAATGTAAGAGAAACTGCCAGCACATCCTCAAATATATAATTAGATGCAACTTAACCAGCAACCTCCTATCACTAGCCGACAACACAAGGATTTACAAACATGCCGGGAAAGTCTCGTAATGCGAAGGTGCACAGCTTGCAATAAAGCATTTTTTCTCCACCAGGCATTGAGACCAACAGCACAAAGATTTACAAACATGCCCGGAAAGTCTCGTAATGCGAAGGTGCACAGCTTGCAATAAAGCATTTTTTCTCCGCCAGGCATCGAGACGGTCGCACCTTTGTATAAGTTTTATTATCCCCACCCTTTATATGGCGATTCAACCGCGACTGCCTATAACTAAATTCCAGCGCCTGTCTAAACAAATAGTAAACCCAGGCATCAGTGTTTAACAATGTTTCAATAGCACCCTCATAACAATAATTGTGTCCCCACCCTTGGCAGGGCGAAACAACAATTGCTGACTACTGAAAAAACATTAACCGGCACTTGTACAGACATAGCTCCAGCATGCACTTACGTTTCGAAGGTCCGAAATTTCTAGTCCCCTTCGCACGCCGCCACCGCCATCGTCCTCAGTTTGTTCGATGCTAGAGAGTGAGTAACAAACCTCCATCTTATATAGCCCGCGAATAGATTGATAAGACGTATCAGCTGTGTTTACTACGTCTAGTTCATTCTACGTCATAGGCGACTGCCCTAAGTGGAAGACTAGTAATAAACAACGGACTAAGTTTAGTATCGCCATTTTGAAGTGGTGTAGGCACGAAAGGCAGGCACAGTCATCAGTTATATAGCCTCCAGTGACCGTCGAAAAATACTGGAAAGTTGTTACCTGTTGAGTAAGCCAGAATTGGCCAAACCCATGCGTTCTAATGATCTACGGGTCGAACATGTGGCAAATCAACAAACAACTCCCAAGATTCACACTATCGACATCCAATCAATTAAAAACTATGTTGTTAATCAAGTTGCAAGTTTCTACTCACTTTGCAAATCGAATATTATCTCGAAGTCCTAACAGTCACTTTCTAAATCATGGAAGCACCTCTTGTCAGACACTTCCTTGAGAAAAGTCACTCTGAAAATGATGTTCGGTAGTATATTCTGGAAAAGGTAAAGGGGAGTGTGGGTACTCCCATAGACATCTCACGTAAACGACGTGAGGGGTTTCTGGATCTTCTTCCTAGACTCTGTAAAACAGGGACTGAATGAAGAAATTCAGTGGATTATTACCAAACCCTGGTAGTTACCGACACACAAGGGTTGTTTTAGGCTTTATTTACGTACCTTGGGCAAAAAAATTGGATACTGTGTGGTCAGCTATGCCTATATTTACGTCATGTCGCTTGTTAGAGGTATGACAACCCATCTCTTGCAGGCTTGAATAGGTCCTTGATGGTGATACCCAGGATTGGCCAGGTGTATGTCAAACAATAATATCGACGAAACATATAGACACAAAAAAAAAAAATTGCAACAAAAAATAAATATAAGTCTCTTTATCTATCACTGGTGATTTAGAAAGTAACTGTTAGGACTTCGAGATAATATTCGATTTGCAAAGTGAGTAAAAACTTGCAACTTGATTAACAACATAGTTTTTAATTGATTGGATGTCTATAGTGTGAATCTTGGGAGTTGTTTGTTGATTTGCCACATGTTCGACCCGTAGATCATTAGAACGCATGGGTTTGGCCAATTCTGGCTTACTCAACAGGCAACAACTTTCCAGTATTTTTCGACGGTCACTGGAGGCTATATAACAGATGACTGTGCCTGCCTTTTGTGCCGACATCACTTCAAAATGGCGATACTAAACTTACTCCGTTGTTTATTACTAGTCATCCACTTAGGGCTGTCGCCTGTGACGTAGAATGAACTAGACGTAGTAAACACAGCTGATACGTCTTATCAATCTATTCGCGGGCTATATAAGATGGAGGTTCGTTACTCACTCTCTAGCATCGAACAAACTGAGGACGATGGCGGTGGCGGCGTGCGAAGGGGACTAGAAATTTCGGACCTTTGAAACGTAAGTGCATGCTGGGGCTATGTCTGTACAAGTGCCGGTTAATGATTTTTCAGTAGTCAGCAATTGTTGTTTCACCCTGCCAAGGGTGGGGACACAATTATTGTTATGAGGGTGCTATTGAAACGTTGTTAAACACTGATGCCTGGGTTTACTATTTGTTTAGACAGGCACTGGAATTTAGTTATAGGCAGTCGCGGTTGAATCGCCATATAAAGGGTGGGGATAATAAAACGTATACAAAGGTGCGACCGTCTCGATGCCTGGCGGAGAAAAAATGCTTTATTGCAAGCTGTGCACCTTCGCATTACGAGACTTTCCGGGCATGTTTGTAAATCTTTGTGCTGTTGGTCACAATGCCTGGCGGAGAAAAAATGCTTTATTGCAAGCTGTGCACCTTCGCATTACGAGACTTTCCCGGCATGTTTGTAAATCCTTGTGTTGTCGGCTAGTGATAGGAGGTTGCTGGTTAAGTTGCATCTAATTATATATTTGAGGATGTGCTGGCAGTTTCTCTTACATTCCGTTATATTTGCAATATGAAGGCAATATGTTCTTATGAATAATTGTACTTGAGCTACAGTTAACTGCCGTACTCGTGACATTAAGATCTTTCTTGACTATGGGTCTCGCAGTTTTATAGGAGATGGTTCCCTCCTTTCTAAAGCACGTATGCTCTTTTCTCAGGGGTCGGCAGAAATCGTATTTTGGTGACGATTGTGACAGTCATACTACAATTGAAAAACAATTGAAAGTAAGTAGGCATATGTGTGTTTTAAACAATGGTTTTCACATCCAATTTTGAAAGGATGTTTATGACATGTACCTCCAATTGTTCCTCTCTAGAGGTGGCGTCCCCTCTACACCTTTAATGAAGAAAAAGTCAAATTTAGAGACTGCAAATAGCTGCTCCCTGCCTCGTTCTGCCATCTTGTAGATCTTACAGGTAATTAGTATTTTTTGTAGGCTAATACTTTTTAAAAGCATTATAGTCTGAGTAGGGCCTTACAGAAAAATGTCCTTGGTTGTTGTTATACCTTTTAGCAGCTAGCTGCCCTAAACCACTCCGATAAAAAGAAATATAAATCTGGTCCCTCTGATTTCGGCAAACTTCCAGGTACTAAATGATGACTATTTTTATCGCATTACCAGTAAATGTATAGGTTAATTCTAAACATAGAATGGATGAGTAATTTCTATGTCCTCCTTATATTAGATCGTGTAATAGGGCGTTGCAATCCTGTAGAAGTACCTCTACATATACGTACGTCTCTTGGGAAGGTATTTATCCAACAGGCCTCTCGATCTTGCCATTCAACCTCAGTATCATTTGTGGCATTGAAAAGACCCCTTCTTTTCCTTCCAGCAATTGGGGATCACATTTTATCTTATGGGTTATAAGGTTCACCAGGTGGTGTCATGTTGTGAGAACTTTGAGTGTGGGTATTGGTCCATTCTGTTGTCTCAAATGTAAATAAGAATGTACTATGTATTACAGGGCATAATTGTAAATTATTGTTCTCTGTGAATATTGTTTCAGATTCGCATTCCAGGTTTAGAGATCCTATATCGCACTGTATCTGTTTGGTCCTGAAGAAGGTGGTCCGTACTCCTGTTCTTTCCACCGAAACGCGTCAACCTTCTCCCTCTTTTTAAAACCCATGACTTTGGTCATGTATTGGACACCAGATTCAACGCTATAGGATACATTCTTTGTTGTTTTTGTGATGGGATGGATGTTTAGGAAGTATGTATGTGTTGTGCGTGTGTGGCTCTTTACCTGTTTTGTGCATATTTAATTGACCTTGTGTTTATATGAATTTGAATAACCAAAGATATATATGCATAGCTTCGTTGTGTTGAAAAAAAATTTTTGGAAGCCTCCTTGTAGAATGTATATATTTTTATAAGTGATATATTTGAGAATTATTATAAAAATGGAAAAAAAAGACTCTTTCACTGAAAAATGAAATAAAATGAGAAATAATTCACATTTCGTGTAGACATTGTTGGTGTATGCCCTGTTTTTGAGAGTCAATTCCGATGACAAATGTATCTATAGGTCAAGAGGGAGCGTTCTCAGTTGTTCAAGAGATGGACGCACAGGCAACTTCCTTCCTTTGGTATGGTTCTCGACCCTTCTTGCCTTCCTAAAGTGACAACGTGCTCCTTATGATGAGAAGCTAGGTATGCCTAACCTGTACTTATACTATCTGTTGCTGCACCTCCTGATTGTGAATGACTGGCTCAACGGAGGAAGGTCGGATCCCACTTACAGATATGAGCTTTCAACAGTGGACATTCCCCATATCCTAGATTGGGTTTACGGGTGTGCGGTCCCCCGAGCACTTCCTGAAGTGACTCTACATGTCCTCAACGAGGTGGAGGGCAGCCCTGCGACATACTTGATGGTGAAAAATAATTTCTCAACAGATCCAGCTCTGACATGGTAGATGGCTAAGGGTTGTGGCGGCCGTTGAGAGGTTTTGTGTTTGGGATGCCATTGGTATAAAAATATTTAGCAATTTTTATGTTGGGACCCCACATGGTCCACGTTCAGGAGTTACAACACACATATATGCTATCCAAGACCCAAATCTACATCTTGCCCTCCAGATTCATGTTTTCCCTGGCACGACCATCCCTGAATTTAATCCCACCAAGGCCAAATTGATGATGGGAGCTCTAGGGAAATGAGAGAGATAAGATGAGGATCCTTTGTAGATTGAATTTGTTACATTGGGATGGGATTTTCAACCAGCAGACCGTTGGTTCAAACTCAAGTACAAGCTGAACTCAAGCAAATAGAACTTTAGTCTAGTTCTGGACTGAGGATTAACATCACCAAATACTCAATACATCAATTACAGTAAAGCACATTAGGCCCCTCAAGAAAGACAGAGAGTTATAGGTTTGCTAACCATAAATGTTTAATGGCAGATTAACAAAGGTACAAAGTCAAACCATTTTGGATTATAAAAGGTAAATGATCTGTTACATAAATGTCTTTGTTATCTTTTTCTAATGAATCCAAGCAAATACAAACAAATACCAAGCGTTCACTTTGCCATGATGGGAGATTAGGAAATTTGTGAGAAGATGTCAGCAAACAAAACCTCTAAAAGGCAGAATCAAGTGCAGATTTAGTCAGGTAAATGAGAATGAATTTGCTCAGGAGTCTAACTCCTTAAGTGTGGAGCAAGGAGAGTATAATCTCAAGAGAGTGGAAAGAGGCATCTTAGTCTAAGTAGCTCAGCAATGCACAATTCATTACAGTGAGGAACAACACCATACAGTACCCCTAAAGAAAACCAATAAAAATCTAGTATTTCAGGTTAATAAGAATGTTTTTGTCTTCTTCCCCGACCTCTCACGATGGAAGTTTTGCTGATGTGCGGCCTTCTGGAGACATTGTCACAATTCTCTCCCTGCGCCCTCATGCCCACTACCAGGGGGGCCACACAGTACAACTTTCCAGTGTTCTAATAAGCTTCCAGACACTCTCCTGCATGCATGTCCTGACTTCCAGCCATTTGGATACTATTTAGGGCTTGACATCCATTCCCAATCCAAGCGGGGTTCGGTGGAAGCCCGTCTGCTCATCCTGGAAACTCCATTACCTATAATCCCCCTGCTCACTGCTTTTTCTCCACCCCTGCAGACCAAGGATGGGTGGAGGAATTCAGCTCACCTGTGACTGGCTGCTGCTAGCCTGCTCACATCTGATGCACATGATTGCTGTGTTCTCTTTTAAGCCCCAGCTCCCTTCAGTCCAGCATTGGTCATTGTAGCTGATTACCGGTGTGACCAACCCTTGATTCCCCTGCTTTAGATATCCTTGTTTCTATTGTTTCCTGAGCTATAGTTATTCCTTGTTCCTGAGCTTCTGCAGTTTTCTTCTTGCAGTTTGTTTCTGAATTAGCACTGCCTGCAGTGCTACCTTGACTCCCGAGCCTAAGCATGCCTTGTTCCTGTTTCTGAGCTTTAGTAATTTCTTGTTCCAGAACTAGCACTGCCTGCAGTGCTACCTTTGCTCTTTCGCTTTTGCTCAATTCTAATTCCTGCTCCAGCACAGCCTTCAGTGCTACTTTGTTTTCTTGATTCCTGAACCAACACTATTCTAGTATACCCTTGGAGACTCCCCTTCTGTATATCATTTTCCAATCCCTACCTTTATTCCCATTTCCTTGGTTCCAGTTCCTAGTTTGCTGTCTCTCTATTCCTGCTGTCTTGCTTATCTTAACTTCTATGTGTGTTACTTGCTTTCTGCCGAGTGTACCCTGTGATTTCCTTCCTTTCCTGTTAAACACTCTCCTTACTAACTCCTAGTCTATCGTGCTCGTGTTTAGTTCTACCCCCGTGTTACTGCTGTGCGTGTTCCTGTTTGATCGCCAGGATCCGTGGGCACAGCTGACAACCTAGGTGGTGTTTTTTGTTCACTGTGAGTATTGTCTTTGAGTTACATTTAGAAAAAAATCACTGTATGTATCACCTTCATAGACCCTGCCTTTGCATGCATATCCTACATATGGGTATTTGCAGCCAGTATCTGTAACAGCAATTGTGGGTTAGGAGCTTACTGAGCTTCAGTCTTACTGTGTGGAGCTCCTAAGTGGTTTACCCCACATTCCCTTTATTGTTAATGTTGTTTTTTGTATAAGTCTTTCACATCCGTCCTGAGTGTAGTTATTATGAATACTAAATCACCTCTTGAGTACCTATCCTTTCTGAGTTCTAGTTATTTTGTTCCTTTATGCAGGCTTCCCCTTTGGATCACTTTTCTCCTCTGACTTCTTTTGTGATCCTGGGCAGCACTATGCTCATCTTTCTGCTTACATTTTCTACTGAGCCACCAGTCCTTGCCCAAGTCCCTGACTGTGTCCCAGACAGTCCCGGACAGACCCTGACAGATATCTCGTAGCCGTATGATACATAACAGTCGGCCTATTCTCAGCACAGGTGAGAAATTAATTATTCACAGGTTTTTTAATATTCTAATTAACACAAACTGCTTCAGCCTGGCTTCTGAAATGAGAGAAAGGAAAATGTAAAACAAGCACAGATAATCTTTGTTTTACCATGATGTATGCAAACTTAGACCTACATCAACTATGGCTAACTTAACATGAATATCACTCTTTGTACAGGCGTGTATGAGGTGCAAATTAATTTATACGTTAAACACAATAAATAAATAGTGACAGAACATCACCACTTTAAAGAAGTTATAAAGGGCCTGATAATTAAGGTCCTTTTAACTGATGGTAGGAGGAACCTATCTGATTTGGGTAATGTAAGTAATTGGTTATTGGCTGAGCAGGTGGAAGCACTACCCAAGCAATAACCACAATCCTTGTCAGGGTGAACCACAAAAGTCACTAAATTACCCTACTCTTAACCCTCTGATAGCTGGTCCAAAGCAGCCAGGCTTAGGTCTGAGGCAAAATGTAACGTATTTCTGCAGCACACAAAACAATAATAAAGAGTAAACACAACAGAAGACAAATTCCAAACCAATGTAGAAAAAAATGAATAAATTGTAATAAGTACAATCACACCAGAACAATAAAAAACTGATCAGTAGAACCTGCTATTCAATTTCATTTTTTTAGATGAATATAGCACCTAAAAGCGCCACTCGTCATCATCTCGTCTTGGCAGACTGGGGGAAAGTCACAGGTTCAGGTTGACCGCAATGGAGCACAGGCAATATAAAGGGACCAGGCTAGTCTCGCTGAAAAAGTTACCTTCCCAAAGTCTGGCACGAAGAGTTCAAAACTTCAGAAATTTGCAGTAGGAGTTCAACTGATGCCAGCCAAGCGTCCAGGACCTGGTGAAGTACCTCTTGGGGATAATGAACTCATTCCTGCAAGGCCTCAAGAGCCATTCCACTCTCTAGTGACCTATTGTAAATATCAGTCAGCACTGTAAAGGTTTTGACACACTCACCACCTTTCAATAGGACTTAATAGGACTTCAGGAGGTGCTCGGTCAAGCAGGGATCCTGATTTCACAGATTTAACAAAGGGCAATTATGTCTTCCATTCCTGTTGGAGTGAAAGAGGCAAATTCCTCTTTTGTCAGGGCCGCCTGTCCGGAACTGCGGAGTGCTCCCCTGCAGTCTGGCTCCACTGCCAAGGCTTTATAGATACTGCAAACCTTAACCAGAAAGTAGTCGGCAAGCATATTGCAGTGGGACTTGGATGGAGGAGGGCAGAACCCATTTTGGCTGGTGTCATAAAAGAGTTGACTGTATTGCAAACCTCCTTAGATGAATTGAAGGAACTGTTGATCCGCATACTGAAGTTATTAACATTCATATTTTGTAATCCTTTTTTGTATAATACTTTACTCCTAGCATCATAGCATATCTTCCATTTCTTTTCCATTTGTTTGCACACTTTTATTGATTCTACTAGCTCTGCCAAGAACCATGCAGCCTTTCCCTTCAGTCTGCTGGTTTTGTGCGGTTAATCTTATTTAACTTACACCAGCACTGACTAAACCTTGACTGCTGCACAGGAGAGACCTTCTTTCCAATTTTTGGAAGAAGAAATGGGACAATCTAGTGATCCAACCAGCAGACTTGGAGGGGGGATCTTTAGCCCTCATATTAGAGACGTTAGAAAAAATTGGGTCAAGAAAATGTCTTTTTTTATGTGTGAGGGGTGTTACCAATTGAGAGAGCAGCTGTGGTACAGCAAGATTGTGCAAAAGGTTTATTGCAAAGTCTCAGTTGTTGTCATCAAAATGGAAATTTAAACCAACAAGCAAGGTGAAGCTTTTAGAAGGCTTGGATCAGCCAGAATGTTTAGCACAGAATGGATAAACTGGGTAGCTGACCCCAGTAGGCGATATAGCAAAGGCCTGGTGAAGGTAAAAGTGGGAGAGAGTTTGATTGCAAAAGAAATACTTTCGCACCCTAGAGTGGTGTTGGGGTGAAATTCTCCTTAAGATGTTTTTTTAACATTATCACAACCCCACCTTTTACTTTGCTTTGGCGATCACACCTGGCTTGTTATTATTAGACTGACAATAAATCTAAAAGAAAACTAATCTTTTTCTGCAGGAAATCCTTTTCAAAATGGATACTTTTCAGTACAATATTCCTCTAGTAACTCTCATTAAAGAATGATCAGGTTCTCTATAGATGGTTATCATTGTCAGTTCCGGGAAATTCCCTTTAGCCTAAAATTGTCACAATGGATTTTCATAAAGTTGCTAGTCCATCTGGTCGCTTTGTTTCAGAACAGGGCAAAATTAGGAGACTGATACTTGGACATTTGGCTAATAAATTCTTCAATAACCCAGGTGAAGAAACACAAGAATGCAGTATGTTGGACATTGGCAAGGGGAGACAGCTTTTACTATGCTGGTAATACCATGCGGGTTGATAACAATGCAAACGTTACATCGTCTGCGTTGTTACCACGCATGGCATTACATCGCAAGTCGTTTCAACGACTTGCACTAGGTGGCGTGCAACACCAGGGAATGTGTTGGATTTTAAATCTAACACCTTCTGTGCTGTTGCACTAACTGGAGGAGGAATAGTAAATAATACTATTCCTAAGTCCAGCACGCCATCTTGCGCAATTCGTCGAAATGACTTGCGATGTAATGCCATGTGTGGTAACAATGCGGTCGGTGTAACTTCCACTTTGTTACCTACCGCATGGTAACACCACGCATTGTAACATCAGATATTCTGTGTGAACTCATGGAACTAGTAGAACTCTCACTTATCCCAGCTGCATGCGAAGCTCATCTAGTGTCCTTTGTTTTCTTTGCATTCTGGCTTTTATAGTCCTGTTGATCCCATTACAAATCAGAACTACAAATCCCAGAAAGCAAAGGAAAATTCTTGAGTGGTTGCGCTACTCTGGCTTTTATCTGGGGAATGTGAGAGCTCTAAAAAACCTTTATAAATCACATAGTTAGTTCTTGTATCTATTGATGGTAATATTTTGAATAATATTATTTCAAACCGTTTATCACCTGTGTTTCTATTTCAGGCAAAATTCTTTCAGCAATCGAAGAGAGAGGTTTGCAGAACAACACACTGACCTATTTTGCATCTGACCATGGGGGTTCTTTGGAAGCCCGAAACGGCAATACTCAGCTTGGTGGCTGGAATGGAATATTCAAAGGTGAGCACAGAGTGTGCTGAAAAGTATGGTTTTGGGAAGAAGGAAGCAGCAGAAATTCTTAGCTGGTTGGAACAGTCTGCCTAAATTGGTTGATCTACTCACTTTATTTCTAAATATATGTTTTAAACGATAAGTATGCTTCTTAGTCACTGTCAGCCACTATATCACATTTTCATCAACAAAAATATTATCACACGTTTGTTCAAAATAGGATTTAAAGGTAGACATACTTTTCCAATGCCATTCAATTCTAAACCAGGCAGTAGTGGTTGCTATGGGGCCGTAGTGGTGGGAAGGGAAGGGGAAGGGGGCAGTTGGGGTGTTTGAAAAAAGAAAATTGGATTTACCTTGCCTCCGCTCCCTCTCCTCCAGTCTTACTTTGAAGAGACAGGAACAAGAAGGAAGCATCCAGGCTCCCTAGCCAATCATGATGCTGCTAATTGCAGCATCATGACTGGTCTGAGCACCATGGCTCGTGATCAGAGAGGGAGAGGGAGTGGGAGACTGGACATGTTCTCCACCCAGGCTGTAATGCAGCCTGGGTGGAGAACATGCAAACTGCGCATGATGGTTTGGCCGGCTCGAGGTGGCCGGCCATATTGTCATGCGCACTTAAGTGCACATACTACTCCTCCCCCTCTTGGCTGACAGCTCAGCCCCACCCGCCCCTTAATCAAAACTGTGCCAGTCCAGTACTGTAAAAAAGTAACATAAAAATAAAATGATAACGTTGTGTTATCATCATTTTATTTTTCATGTTTGGGGACGTTCCTCCATGGAGGAGCTGCCACTAAAACCAGGCCCTCCATACTTTCCCTTAAAGAACACTAGGAAAGTGTCATCATTAAAGTTGAAACAAGGAGCTGATGGATAGTGAGATGATGGATAGAGTGCAGACATTTTTCAGACACTTACTCCTGGTCACAGAGCTGGGTTGAATCCATCATCGTTCTTTAGCTCACTTTGCCAACTCAGTTCAGACCCAGCCATATGCAAATCAGTCTTGACACTATTCTTCATGGGAACAGTCAAGATTGAACAGCCAAACCAGGTCTTCCCTGGACTGGAAACAAGCATTTTGGGACCTTGTGTTTGCATAATTATGTTGAACCTGGAGGGAATTGGAAGGAGGTTTAATTGGGAGACCATCTTTACTCCCTTAAAGGTTTCTGTAAACACTACGTTGTTCGACTCAGTGGGGTGATGAAAGATCTGCAAGTAGAACCTGGTTTGATAAGGAATTAGCCTAGCCTGCAAAACATCCTGCATAAGAAAGTATATTTTAGGGCAGTAGGTTATGTTTGAAAGTGTGCATCAGTTTCTTATGATATAAGAAATTATCACAACATTTTTTTTTAAATAAATTGAATCACTAAATTATTGAATGAAACTTTAAGTGTTGCCGAAAGAAAACCAAATATGTCAATTCCTGCCATTCACCATGATACAGTACTGGTATCTCTGTGGTGTTAGAACAACCACCAGTACGTTGGAACACTTTTGTCACTACTAATACAAACATGGGGTCTGCTTCTCAAAAAGGAAAACTCAAAGGCCCTCGTGCACAGGGAGATTCTTGCAAGTACTTGGGGACCAATAATTGTTTTCTCTTCCCAAGTCCTTTCATGACAGATCCGGGCAGGGGAAACAGTGACCTTCTCCTTTTCTACTAGGTAGTTGCAGATAATGTGTCAGGTTAAAGGTTTCCGTTGCTGAAGCCAGCTGAAACTCCACCGGCGGAAATCCAGCAGTTACCCAAATCTAAAAGGGTAAGAAGATCAACTATGAGGCTAGTAGACAGGCTATCTCTGTTTTTGGTGTGCATGCCCCACATCATCTAACCAACAAATGGCCTCCATTATTTAAAGTTGAAGTTCGCCCTGAGGCAGGGTATGCCCAGATGTGGGTCCCTTGCTCACTCTGCCACTGGATTCAAGATAGCCTGGCTGATGAGGGTTATGAAAGCAAAACCTGTCCCAGGATGCTTGTTTCCGGTCCAGGGAAGACATGGCTTGGCAGTTCGGGCTGGACTGTTCCCATGAGGCACAGGGTCAGACTGATTTGCATATGGCCATGTCTGAACTGGGTGGTGGAGTGAGCTAAAGAATGACAATGGATTAAACCCAGATCAGTTGACTGGGGGTGAGTGTTTGATTTGCTCAACCGTTCCGTCCATCATCCCCTTTGGTATCTCTTTGTTTGCCCTGAGTTGGCAGGGTATGCCCAGGCGTGGGTCCCTTGCTCACTCTCCTACTGGATTCAAGATAGCCTGACTGATGAGGGTTATGAACCCGAAACTGGTGACAGGATGCTTATTTCCGGTCCAGAGAAGACATGGCTAGGCAGTTCGGGCTGGACTATTCCCATGAGGCACAGGTCAGACTGATTTGCATATGGCCATTTCTGAACTGTGGTGGTGGAGTGAGCTAAAGAATGATGATGGATTAAACCCAGATTAGTTGACTGGGGATGAGTGTTTGATTTGCTCATGCACTCTGTCCATCATCCCCTTTGGTATCGCTTGCTCAAAAAGCAGCACAATATATGAAAAATATGTGTTTTCTAAGTATACTAAGGAACCGGCTACTGATGTGTATTATGTGTTAGGTATATAGATTTGCAAATATTTTGTTTGAGAACAGGCAGTCAGTGTAATTTATTTAGATTACTGCTCTTTTGTGCTTATGGGCAGTTGGAGAAGGAGTCCAACGGCCGTGTTCACGTGCAGTTTGTAGACATTGGATGTGGGGTTGTGGAATTACTAGGCAAAGAGCAGTACCATAATCAACCCTTGAGGTGAGTAAAGCATGAATGATGGTTTTTCTAGAACTTTTAGGACGGCATTGAAGATTTTTTGGGGAGGATTTCAGCATACCAAAACAGAGAGAAGTGGCCTTTCTGATCGGTGATGTATGTCAAACATAATACCCAGGAGTCTGACACAATCAAATGCGATGAAACACTAAGTTCCAAAGGCCACCAGTCCAGTGAGCATTTGGCAGTAAGTTTTCCCCAAAAAAGGATCTCTGTCTTTTAACCATTATATTTAAGATCATTCTGATTGATCCATACAGCTATTTCAGTCATGCACAAATGTTGTTCCGCTGTTTTCCTACTTCTCAGTCAATGACACTATGATTTGAGTATCATTGGTATCAAATGAGATTCTGAAACCATAAGATCTTACTATGACTGATAGAGGCGATATGCAATTATTGAATAATGTTGAACCTAAGGGAGAGGCCTGATGAACCCCGCAGCGGATGACAATGATGGAAAGTACAATTATCCAAAATAAAGAATCTGCATACTCTCTGCAAAAAAACATGCACTCAATCTGTGGGTTAAATTAATTGTCTCCAGGCTGACTGAGTCTTCCAAGAAGGGTACTATGGCAGACCACATCAAAGAAGCTGATAAACCTAGAAGAATGAGGGCAGCCGTGTCCCCCCTTGTCCAACATCACCATGCGATCATCAGTAATAGTGCAGACTCTAATATGGGATGCCCAAAACCAAGATTGGCATCTAGTATCTGGTTGTCTTCAAGGTAGCTGGAAAGTTGAGTATTGATGGCTTTCGCAATCCTCAATTATTTTTCAATTATTTTTTGTGGAAGAGGCAGTAAAGAGATAAGTCAAGAGCTAACAAAGATAGTGAGGTCAGCTGTAGGTTTTTGTAATAAAGGTTTGGCTATGACTTTCTTCCATACTTTGGAAAAGTCCCTGGAAGATCAGGACACATTGCATAGATCTGTGATGATAGGGGCAAATTCCTTGTGAGCCAGCTGCATAATCCATGAAGGACTTAGATTGGAGGAAGATCTTGATTTGGCTCCATAGGAATATTTTTCACTATATCTATTTGTAAAGTAGCACAATGATGTAATGCAGGGTATCTAACCTGAAATAAGAGCTACTTCTGTTTTTAAAAAAATGCTCCTGAGCTACTAATATTATCAGAAATGTAATAGTCATCACATAAGACAAGATTACATTAGTGCCCACCATACGCAAGATTACCAGCTGTGATTATCTCAGGCATTGTTGGCAGCAATTATGTAAAAATGCTTTGTCAATGTAGAATGAATCTGCATGTGTCAAATATAACAGCCATAGCTGCACTTCATCTAGCATCTAGTTAAAATATTGGAAATAAGTTCCCCCTTATCGTTTTACTTTCATCACTCAAATATCAGCTTTAACCCCTTGGCTGCATCGGTAATTACGCCGCAGCGCTAGAGGGGAGGGGGGGCTGCGCGGCGCCGCCATGCTCATGACAGAACCACTCCGTCACGAGCCTCGGGTGCGCTGTGCTTGTGATGGAGTGGTTCCGTCACGACCCGTCCGCTCAATAGAACGCTCAGCGCAGGTGCGAAATCGCTGCCGCGCAGGCGTGGCGGCTGGGCCGTGATGGAACCACTCCATCATTAGCACAGCCCGTCCGTGGCTGGTGACGGAGTGGTTCCGTCACCAACACCCAAAGGGTTAAATATATATTGGAAATTCAATCATTTTTCCTCAAACATCAACTTCTGAGTTCTGAAAATACAGACATTTTATTATCGAAATACATGCTTTTAAATGTAAATGTAAAATTGATACTTGTATAGCGCACTACTCACCCGCAAGGGTCTCAAGGCGCTTGTACAAATACCGCTGTGGAACCCATCCTGGCTTTCCCTGTGAGGTGTCCACTCCTGGGCACCCCCAATGTGGAGGCCAGGTATCCTTAGCGTTGTGGGGGCCGTTGTGGAGATTAAGCAAGCTATTGCCCAGAGTTGCAGAGTGGGACTCCATGATTGGAATAGGCACCGAGGCGAGAATTATCAGGTCCGTGGAATTTTGAGCACAAGAACCGCCGAGGCAGGGAATTGAACCCTGGTCCCGGGCTAGACCTCTGCATCAGGGTCTGCCGCTCTAACCATTGAGCCACAATTCTCCACTTTTTAATTTGAGCATATACTATTTCTATTGCTGCCAAGCAAAAGCTTCTATTTAGTTCACAGGGCTGCCCACATAGGAACTACGAACTGGAATTTTGAGAGCTACCAGTAGCACACGAGCTACTCATTGGAGAAGAATAATATAATGTGTTGTGGTCTAGAGCTGCGGCATCCTCCTTGACTTAATCTGAATTATTGAAATTTGCTCAAATGTTTTCTATTTATTCTTTTTAAAATAGTGCTAGGTTAGTGCACCTTTTTGAGATTGAGTAAAAGAATATGCTTTGACTGTAGGTTGCCTTAGAACTTTTACTTTCCTGAACAGTTCCCTTGTGGGGTTCCTAGCGTTTTTATTGTATATGTGAAATAAGTTTGCCCTAGCTGTTTTTATTGCCACAGAAGCTTACTGATAAAGGAGTTTAGCATCTGAGTTAAAGGCACGTCTTCAGTCAACTCCAAACTTTTATATCTGGTCATTGATACTCCTCTCACACACCAAAGCTGATATAGCATGTGCTTCACTATGCCCTTGTTTCAGACAGGCAGGCTGCTGTAATTTCAAAGAAACTCCTCATGTGGGCCAGGGGGAGCTGGGAGGACACGTGGTGCTAGCAATAAACAAAATGCACGCACTCTTTTACTAGCTAATGGATGAAGACCTCCAGCAATCTTGCGCTCCTTTATTTATCCTCTCGTAGTCACGCCCGGCTCTGAGGGTTGCATGCACCACCTTGCTGGGGTCAAGCGTCTCTGTGTAGTGGCCGGGGGCCCACTACATTTCCCCTACCGTTAGTCCACTTTACCAGCTCAGTCACTGTGGTGCCTAATCACTCCTGTACATAAAAAGTTCTTCAGCTTTTGGGTGGGCATGGGGTTAGGTCTCAGGTCATACTGCTGGCTCCTGACAGACTGCCTTATACTTCCGGTTCAGATGGGGTCACTAGCTCGGGCCTACCTCCTGAGCCGCTGTTGTGTCACATTCCCTCTTTGTGTTGCTGTGGTTAGGTGCTTCAGGTTTACATGTTGAGGTTTTCCAGTCTTCAGTTCATTGTCCTCTTTGCTGGGCTCCGTTACAGCATTGTTGCCACCGTGCTTTAACCAGGAGATGTTCCCCATTGCAGTCTCTTCCCCTCAACAAGCCATCACCATGTGATTGGTGGCACTGTGGGGGATTACACATTACCTCCTCGTCCGTCTTCCTCGCCACAGTATTCACACATGAGCCTCCGCCTCCACACAGAACTCCAAGCATAAAAATTTCGCTCTAGTCTCCCTCTCCCTCCTCCAAGATGGCCCCCAGTGGCTCCAGCCAATCCCATAAAGGGATACAGAAACACCCAATCGACCTGTTCTTTTTTTCTGCACTTCTCCAAGTGCTGTGTTCCCTGCTGGTCAGGTGAGTGGGGCTGGGGTCCTGCTTGAGCAGTCCCCTTATGTCCTTGGGTATCAAGTTTGGGGGAAGTAGTTTTAGTGTATATGTTCTTATTTCACGTTTTACATGGTTATTGTTTGTAGGCTTTACATTTTTTTCCCCCTTCTTCTGCCTCCACGCCTCTTGTCCTGCTTTAGCGGACTTTCGTGACGTTTCCTTTCGGCTGGGGTCGTTTGGTGGCTCGTTGTGCAGGGCGCCCGGAGTCCTGCTCTGCCAGTTGTTTTATTCTCCTTTCCCGGCCGTGCGTCCTGCTGAGCGGACGTAGAGCGGCCGGGTACGCTTGCTCTGGGGGCTGGAGGCTCCCAGTAGCATTCTTACCTGCTGCAGATTCTGGGCATTCTCTTGCTGTGGTGGGAGCGCCTTCGGGTCTCCGTTACTCATGCCACCCGCGACGTTCTGTGGCTATCTTTGCCCGTGCGGGCGGCTCTTTATGTTGCATTTATGTTGTTGGGAGTCGTACGTGGGTTGGTTTATATGGTTGCCTAGCAACCTCGCGTCCTTTTTCTACCGGGCATGTTGTCCTGTTCATTGCCTGTATTATTTCCACTCGTTCACTCTTGTGTGGCTGTGATGGAGCATGGTTCTCCAGAAATTCCTGCTCCTGGTTCCTTGGAGGGGGCTTCTGGTTCAGGGGTGACAATTCCTTCTATGGAATTGTTGCATCAGATGATTAATTCTGCTGTGGCTGCAGCATTATAGGGTCAGGTGCCTGTTCCTCCTGATAAAAAGGCAAGAGTTGATGACGCTGCTGCTGATTCTGACAATGAAGAGGACGTTGATGTCCGGGGTCGCTTTGTGCAGGGTGCCCACCTGAAGGAGGTGCTGGGTCACATTTGCGAAACTTTGGTGTTTCCTACGTCTGTTGTGCCTCTGGAGGACGATCTGTTTTCACAGTATCAGCGTCCTGAGCCTGATTCTTTGCCTATCCATTCTTCTGTTTTGAAAGTTTTGTATAATGAATGGAAGGATGTGGACAAGGGTTCCTTTCCGCGTTTTTTGAGTAAGAGATACCCGCTGCAGGATTTTGCTGTGAAATACCCTTCCTCGGTAAAGGTTGATTCCTTGATGGCCAGCATGTCTTCTATTGGGACTGTTGTTTCAAAGGATTCTTCTCCTGCTGACCCGGTTGACCGTAAAGTGGATAGTGCGGTGAAGCGCACTTTTGCGGCTGCAAATTTTTCTATCAGGGGTGCTGCCTATTCATTTTACACGATACAGTCTTTGCTAAAATATTTTCAATCAGTGGCTGAATTGTTGGATCAGGGGGAGGATGTTTCTTCTACTCTGGCGATGATGGAGCAGCAAGTACGCCTGCTATCTGATGTTTCCTTTGATTCGTTGGGGGCAGCGGCTTCAGCGGCTGGGTCCTCTGTCGCTGCAAGGCATCAGTTATGGCTTCGATCCTGGAAGGCTGATGTTGCGCAGAAGAGTCTCCTGATGAAGATCCCTTTTTCGGGTGTAAAACTGTTTGGTCCTCCTTTGGATGACATGGTGAAGAAGACGGCGGAGGACCGAAAGCTCCTTGCTCCTGAGCGTTCTGGTCGCTTCCGTGCCTTTGGTTCCCAGCGAGCTTTTGGTCATTCTCGGAGGGGCCATGCTGGTCAGCCCTTTCGTGGAAGGGGGCATGGTCGGGGTGCTACTTCCTTTGATAAATCCCGGTTCTCTGGTGCTTCTACCTCTTCCACTCCCGCTTCCAAGTCATGACTGGATCGCTCCTGGTGTAGGTCCGGTTGGGGGTCGCCTCACTTGCTTCATGGACTATTGGCGAGAGACTGTCCGACCAGTGGGTTCTTCGAGTGGTTTCGGAAGGTGTAAGTCTTGGGTTTACCCAGACTCCCTCAGACTGTTTCAGATCTTCTAAGGCGGTTGGTGCTTTTGGACGGCATCGATTCCCTGGTGGTCAAGAATGCAGTGATCCCTGTGCCCAGCGATCAGTTGGGGTTGGGCATGTATTCCATCCTGTTTCTAGTTTTCAAGCGCACCGGGGATCTTCGGCTTATGCTGGACCTGAAATGGGTCAATACTTTCATCCCTCACCAAAAATTCAAAATGGTTTCGCTTCAGTTGATCCTTCCTCTGGTGTCTCAAGGCAATTTCCTGGCTTCAATAGACTTGAGGAATGCTTATCTGCATGTGCCTGTTCATCCCGACTCTCAGCGGTTCCTCCGATTTTGCGTCCTGGGTCATCATTACCAGTTCCAGGTATTACCTTTTGGGCTCTGCTCTTCTCCCCGAATCGTTACTAAGGTTCTGGCTCCTCTTATTGGTCGTCTGCATGCGGAGGGCATTAGTGTTTTTCCTTATCTGGACGACATTTTAATTTCTGCTTCTTCTCTTTCTAAGGCAGAGTTGCATGTCCAGAGAGTGTGCCTTGTCCTGGAGAATCACGGTTTCCTTGTGAATGTGCCGTTGTCCTCCCTGGTTCCTGCAAAGGAATTGACTTTCATTGGGGCTCTGTTCGAGACTCGTTTGGGAAAGGTGTTCCTGCCCACTCCCCGGATTCTGTCCCTAATGTCTGCAGTTCGTTCCCTGTTGTTGGGGCCTTCTCATCCTGTGAGCCTGTGGTTGAGGGTTCAGGGTCTGATGTCGGCGTCTTTGTTGACGGTGCCGTGGGCTCGCCTCCACATGTACCCGGTGGTGTCCCACATTTTGTCGCATTGGGACCCCTGTTCCCTCAATATGAGTGTTTTGGTTCCTATGTCAGAGGATGTTCGGGTGGTCCTGAGTTGGTGGATGGATGAAGGTCATCTGTCCAGGGGCCGCTCCTTTCTGATTGTCCCCACCCGAATTCTCACTACAGATGCCAGCCTGCGGGGGGGGGGGGTGCTACTCTGGGGGATTCGTCGACTCAAGGGGTTTGGCCTCGGTCGGTATTGTCTTGTTCTTCCAACTACAAGGAGCTGAAGGCCATCCTTTTGGGTCTGTTGGATTTCTCGGATCTTGTTCAGGGTCACCATAAGCAGGTCCCGACAGACAACCAGGTGGTGATGTCTTATGTGAACCATCAAGGGGGGTGCAGGGTTCATTCCCTCAGTTGCCTCAGCCGTCGGATTTGTGGTTGGGCGGAAGTGCACCTGGCGTCCCTATCTGCCGTTTACCTGCCGGGTCCGGAGAACACTGTAGCGGATTGTCTGAGCAGGGTATTTCCTTCCATGGGGTCCTCACGCAATTGATGTTCAGGAGATTACAGAGGATATTTGGCTCTACGATTGTGGACCTCTTTGCTTCCCAGTACGATGCCAAGATCCGTTGCTTTTGCACGATTATGCCTTGCCAGGCTGCATGGAAAGTGGACGCTCTGTCGTTCCTTTGGCCGAGGGGTCTGTTGTATGCCTTTCCCCCTGTTCCCCTGATTCCGGCTGTCTTGCAAAAGATCAAGAGGGAGGGGTCCTTTGTGCTTCTAATTGCTCCGGCTTGGAAGCGTCGCCCTTGGTATCCCCTGCTGTTGGAATTGGCTGTGTCTCCGGGGTGGGCCTTACCGTTCGTGCCTTATCCTCTGATGGGTCCTCTTCTTCCTCTGCCTTGTTCTGTTCCCTGGGTCTGCGGGCCTGGCTCTTGAGAGGGATTCTTTGATGCGGGATGGTTGTTCTGTGACTGTGGCTGGGGTCATTCAGCAGTCCCGGAGGCCTTCTACGCTGAAGTCCTACGCAAATTATTGAGATAATTTTGCTTCTTAGTGTGTGGGTCGCGATCTGTCGGTGGCTTCTTTGGACCCGGCTCGCATTCTGGATTTTTTGAATTATGGATTTGTGTTCGGCTTGGCCATTTTGACTCTTCGAGCTCAGTGGGCCGCCTTTCGGCCTTTCATGTCCACCCTTTGGTTTCTATTTCCACTTTGGTGGCACGTCTTTTAAATCCCTGTCTTTCCAGCATCCCCATCCTATCCTGTGTCCTCCTTGGGACCTTCCGTTGGTGTTGCGTTCCTTGCAGTTGGCTCCTTTCGAGCCATTGGAATCTGTGGACTTGAAGTTTTTGACGCTCAAGGTTGTGTTTCTTGTGGCTATTGCTTCTGCCAGGCGCATTGGGGAGTTGGGGGCGTTCCTGCGGTCTGCCCCATTTTTGGTCATTCTGTCGGATCGTGTGGTCTTGCGCCCTCATCCTATGTTTGTGCCTAAGGTGGATTCTTATTTTCACCGGTCTGCGGAGGTGATTTTTCCGGTTCTTTGCCCTGATCCTTCCTCGGATGAGGATTGCTTTTTGCACCTCTTGGATGTTCGTCATGCCTTATTGATTTATTTGTCACGCACGTCTTCCTTTTGTAAGGAGGACAATTTATTTGCCAATTTTGGTCTATCGCGTCTGGGCCTGAAACCCTCGCTCTCCATAGTCAGTCGTTGGATCAAAGAGGCCATTATGTTAGCGTATGCTTCTGTTTCTGAGGTCCACTCCATTCCTGTTCAGAGTCGATCCACCCGGTCTGTTGCTGTGTCGTGGGCTGCTTTCAAAGGGGTATCCATGGAGGATGTTTGCAGGGCTGCTACTTGGTCATCCCCTCATACATTCATGTCCCATTACCGCCTTCAGATTGGGGGTGGGGCTTCTGTTTCTTTTGCCTCTTCTGTTCTGTCTGCGGGGGTTCCTTAAGAGGTTGTCCTTTTTGGTTGTTGTGCCTCTTGTTATTAAACTGTGTTTTTGCTACATTTATGGTGTGGCCTGTTTTCCTTGAATGAAGCAGATTGCTTTGGTATCGGCTCATGTGTGAATACTGTGGCGAGGAAGACAGGCGAGGAGGTAATGCCCCGGTTACTTACCGGTAATCTTCATTACTTCGAGTCCTTGTCTTCCTCGCCACAGTATAGTTTCCCTTCCCTCCCGGCCTTGGTGGTGGCTTCATGTCTGCGGCTTGGTTTTCAGGTCGATTGGGTGTTTCTGTATCCCATTATGGGATTGGCTGGAGCCACTGGGGGCCATCTTGGAGGAGGGAGAGGGAGACTAGAGCAACATTTTTATGCTTGGAATTCTGTGTGGAGCCGGAGGCTCATGTGTGAATACTGTGACAAGGACTCGGAGTAATGGAGATTACCGATAAGTAACCGGGGCATTACACATTGTCTGATGTGTTGTCCATTGTACATATAATTGTATATATATATTAATTCGTTGTTCTGTATCTTCTCCCAATTGTTTTTATCTGTATTAAGAGCTGACTATCACTGTTAATATGATGCACATCTTGAATATATTCAGCTTTGCCCGAACTGTTTCTTTCCCCCGTCTTTACATATGTAATATGTAGGCATTATTTGGCTATATGTTGTAATTCCTGCCTATATCCAGTGTTGTCCGCACTGCCTCTATTGTACATATGTAATTTGTAGGCATTTATTTGTCCTCTTTCTTAATGGCACTCCGGGGCCCTTCTGAATTTTATTTACGATCATCATCACTCGTTAACATTGTATGTGCCCTTTACTTGTGAGAATATCCACACATTGCTCATATGTGGAAATATCCCCACTCTGCAATCCACACGCAGGGACCGTGGTCTCTCCGAACCTCAGGGCTCGGCTCTCTACATAACGAACGGCAAACCCGTAGCGTGCACGTCATGCACGTCGGATCGCCGGTTTAACAACCAGACACTCATTCCTTGCCCGACCTTGTATCGATCAGCCTGGACGATACTGCGCTCATCGTTTGAAAGGTATTTGCATGTCTGCGCACCAATAGACAGGGTGGTGACAGCATCAAATATACAGCTAGATTCATCAAGCCGTAAACAACTTGCAAAGGGCCAGATTCTGAGAATCTGGCCCTTTGCGAGTGCAATTTTTGCATTTGGGATACATCATCCCAAATGCAAAAATCGCTAATTGCGAAATCGCATATTTGCGAGGATTTGCATTTAGGGAATCTCTATTTGAGATTCCGTAAATGCAATTCATGAAACATTTTCCATTTGCGAAATCGCTATTTCTGGCCGCTATTTACCACGAAGTCAGACTTCGTGGTAAATAGCGAAAACTCAGAAAAATGCACTGTAGTGCATTTTTCGGAGTGGTATGTTACACACACACATGTCCTTTGGACATGTGTGTGCGCAACATCTGGCTACATTTGCTTTTCAGGGGTGCTACAGGGTGTCCTTTGGACACCCCTGGCACCCTTGAAATCGCATCCTTATTTGCGATTAGCAAATTTGCTTGCTAATCGCAAATAAGGAAGATGTAGGAATCGTAATATTTTTTGCAATTCCTACATGAATCTCGTTTTGCAAGTCCTTAATAGCGATTCCTTATGAATCGCAATTACAGTCTCGCAAAACAGGACTTTGATGAATCTAGCTAATAATTCCTTGAGCAGCACAAGCTGCCGCAATCTTTATTAATTCCCCTCTCCTGAGGTGCCAGTTTAGAACCTTGCGGCGCTCGCTGGGGCCCTCTCCTTTGGGATAATTTCAGCACTTAATTAGTGGCACAGCCGATCATTATCCGTAGGGGATACTTCCCTTCCCTACCTGGTCAATTGGTCACTAGATGCTGAGGGGGCACACCTATTTTAAATTTTTTACCTTCGCTCCCGATAAGCTTTTCATGGGCCTTTTTGTCTATACTCGTTTTCGGCACACTTGAGGGTTCACCTTCATTCTGCACTGCCCAAATCATTAAGAATCAGTCACTTGAGCACTATTTACACCAGTCCATGCACATTATTGTCTATGTCTTGTCAGCCATGTGGCTGACATTCCTTTTTAATTGTTCTTTAGGACAGTGATTTACTTCACTCATATCATTTATGGATACACGCAGTGGTTTTTGTAGAAGTAACTGAGTAACTGAGGCCCAAACTTCCCTCCATGCATCAGTCGAGTCGAAACGTCAACGCCCTCTACTTTACAAAGACCTGTACCTGCTTCCTATCCGATATACCCTTAAAAATGCATTAGATGCACGATGTAAATTTACAGATTACATGTAAATAAATGCTATACAATGGACAGGTCATCTGTGACTGGTTTGAATTACCAGTATTTTGAAAGCATCTAATTTTGGTTATCTTTATTCCTGTGATTTGCACTCCTACCACCCTTACAAAGACTCCCTGACCTTCTCCCCTTTTCCTGCGCGCAACCTATTGTTATTTAATGATTGTAATGGTTTCATAATCAATTAATTGTTATGTGAAGAATGTACTCGAGTGTGGTGTGGTTCCTCATCACATGTATTCATGAATTGACTTTGATTGAATGCATGGAAAAGATAATTTTTGATATTGATTATGAGTGTTGTAGTATTCTACACAACACATACTAGCTATATTTGAATTCAATTCACGAACTAATTGGTCACGGACTACCTTTATGTCTAAGAGCGTGGTCCCCTGGCTTTTGGTGGTGATCGTAGGCCTTCTGCTTGTGGCTGGCCTTCTTATTGGTCCGCTTTTGTTGCTTTTGGGCATTATCAGGATCATAGTCTGGGGCACCCATTCTGGGTGAGTGGGGAGTAGAGCTTGTAAGGGGTTGTTTCTAAGGTATCATCCACAACTTGTGGCTAGTGTTTATTTGTTGAAAATCAGCACATGCATGTGCATAATAATTGAGACAAATGGAAATTTTAGAATGAAACACAAGGTAACTGCATCATAATATAATGGTAAGACTCACCTTGCCTTTACATCTGTATAAATTCAGGTTTCCAATACCCATGTGAGGAACTTTGAGACAGCCAAGTTTATGGAACTATCTCCTAATGACTTACAAACCTCTAAATCATCAATCCCCAAATGATGCCACAGACTTCTCCAGGTTTAAAAGGCACAATGGAGAATCAGTAGTCCACAACACTATCTCATGAATACAGAAAAGCTAAAGGAACATTTGCACCTAACAATTATGTTACATGAATTGATGTTGCTGCAAAATTGCACAAACAGGTTTATCAGAACCTATGCCTCTAAAGTATTACCAAACCGATGGGAAATAGTTTGCAAAGTAATTATTTCTCTGCTAATATATGTGTATGTTGTTACACTTAAAGACAAATACTATACTTTGTAAATATCACTAATCTGGGTGGTTCTCACTTACTGCATCTTTCTTCAGGTGGAAAAGGCATGGGTGGCTGGGAAGGTGGAATTCGTGTGCCAGGCATATTTCGATGGCCTGGTGTCTTGCCTGCGAACAAAGTAATTGATGTGCCAACAAGTCTGATGGATATTTACCCTACTGTGGTTCATGTAGGAGGTGGAATACTGCCACGAGACAGGTATAAACAGTGTTTTATGCTTTAAAATGTATTGTTTTACAATCTATTTCATCAAAAGAATTAAGATGTTTTCCTGTATAAAAGTGCTAAAAGTATCACATGTAGCTCACTTCACAAAGAATACTGTACCTTCAGAACACATTAGTGGCCTGACAGAGTTGGATGGCAATATGAAAATCCCCTTCTCTGCATGAATGCAAATTTAGAAGGTCGAGTCCACCAGCAAATTTCCTCCAACAATACCCCTTTGATGGAGACATTTACCTGTTGGATTCTCCTCCAGATTAGCATTACATACAGACAGTAGAGGATTTCTCTTGCCATCCAACTTTAAATCAGGTCCTACAAACTTTGAACGAACTCCCTTAAATAGCTCTTTAAATGTCTCATAATGAAAAGTTGAACGTGGAGGGGAATGTGACAGAGGGGTGGTGGATGCCGTAGAAGGATAAGGGTGAAAATCACTTAATTCTCTGTCTATATACAGGACGTCATCCATAGCACCTTTACGCTGTGCTGCCCTGCTCCTGATTGTATGCTTTTGTGCCATAATCTCTATGTTTCCTGCCCAGGTGACTCATACTGTGAGTCTCTGGACAGTTGTTCTACAAGCTTTTAAGAGAGTTGCTCATCAGCAGAGTCTGCACATTTGCTTGTGCTTTGCTCCACAGAGAGTGCTTCTCCTTTTAGCATGGAACAATACTGTCCTGATCTCTCTGCCATTACTTATGTTGATATATGTCACATGCATGGTATCTAGGTATGCTACTCTACCCTGGGTGCCCAATTGTGTATGTAGCTGGTATCCTGACTTTTCTTTTCGCCCCGGTGTCATGCAAAGAGGCCTAGATCTGTCCTTGACAATGTGAGGTCTGGGACTTGTTTTTTTACCTAGAAGGCAAAACAAGCATACCCTCATAGTTGACTCAGGACTATTGTCCCTTTCCTCGGTATAGCTCATAAAGAGGTGGTAGCAGCCTTCCATGTTATGTCATCAATAGTATGTGTGACCAGCCTTTAAGCTAAGTCATGGAGATTGTGACCTACTGGCCCCCTTTTATAAGCCAGTGGGTTCATTTTGGAAGGCCCTGATAACAAGATGAAGTATACATAACATGTGTAATTGTAAAGCGCACGGTCACCCTTGGGTATCTTGGCGCTGAATAACAGATGTTTATTGTTACCCAACTCAATGGTGCTCATTTTATCAACCTCAGTTGGATGAAAGGCTGAGTAGATCCGCCGGGATTTGAACCTGTGACCATGAGGTTGAACACAGGTCTCTGCAGTGGACGCATTAGTCCACTGAGCCACCAGACCCCACTTGTATAAGGAGAGTTTCTACACTCAGTGGAAGTGTATTGCCTTCATTCCTGTGGACGAAGAGTGGTGATCCAGATACTGAAGTGAGCAGGATGGAGACAGGGTCACATTTTGAAATTCCATGAAGAGTTTGCTTGCAAGGGGCTGCTTATGTATTCTTCCTGAGCAATGCAATTTAGTAGATGCTAGGTACAAGGGTTGGGACTGCAGTTTCTGTTGTGCAATGTGAGGAAGTTTCTAAGACAGTCCGGCCCTTAGTCTGTCCCTGATTATTGCTCCAGAAAGGCTGATGACTGCCAAGTGAAGGAATCTCACAATTTATTGTGCTCATCTTGTGATTGCTCCATGTTTGAAGCAGTGCCAGTATACCTGTTAAGAGAAGCATCGCTTTATACAAAGGCTGTGTCTGGGGAGCAGCCTGACAAGGACACCTGGGAGAGAACCACACCAAACCATTTCTGACACCATGTAGCCGCATCTTCGGTCAAGAAAGTGTGTACAAATGAGGGGCCAAAGCCACCCTACTGTGTTCCAGGTCCAAGTTCTTGATGGTCAAGGAAGGGTGAACTCCACAAAGTATCCAAAGGACTGTTGTGTTACCATGGTTGGTTCCTGCATAATAGTTAGTGGGGACATCAAATTACTCTCTGCTAGAAGACCTGAGGGTCCCCTTAATGCCTGGAAGCCTGTTTGTCCTTTGAGAATGAAAGAGTCTGCCTTGCCCTGCAGGAGTAAATACTATCAAAGAGAAGCCCAGTGTGTCTCTGGTCAAGAAACACCCAGAGAATGTGTACCACCTGAGACAATAAATCAATAGGTGACCCATGCTGCACTGGGTCTAATGGGTTTTCTCTGAGGTACCTAGTGAGGAACGCACCTGTATTTTTCCGGGCAGCAACTCCTGTACTGAGCAATTCTGCACCACCCCTTTGATTGACTACAAATGCACCTTCACGTTTGGCTTTCATTGCTATGTTACATGAATTGTGCATCAGCATTTGTCAATCTGCAACTGCCTGCAGCTTGCATTGACCCATGGTTAGCAGCAACTGCCTATTGTCTATTGTGTGAAATATGCACTGACCTTGGATAGACAGCAAATGCTGAGCTATGTGAATTAAGCACAGTTCTATGTTGGACTGCTTCTGCCATTCTGTCTGACTTTATGCCAGCTCTTGTTGGGCTGCACCTGCTGTACGATATGATTCATGCACAATCCCATGCTTAAGTGCACCTACCACACTGTGTGTTCATCAGTGTCAGCCCAGAAGTGGGCCACGATGAATGGGGACTCTGAAGGTGCTAAGCAGTCCATGTCCACTCCTCCGAGAGACTGCACATTCTAAAGACATACACTTTCCCCCACCTCTCCTGTGACTACTACCAGAACAGTGCACAAAGACTGAGGGCCTCAGGCTGTAGTCTAGAACCCGTCGCTGCAACAAACTGGTTTGAGTGCAAGGATTTGAGCCTGATTTCACACCAGCTACAACTCCAGAGGTAAGAACAATACTGAACTGATTGCCCATTTGAACTAGTGGACACCAAAATTGGCACCTGCATTTCATTCATGCACCTACAACTATTTACTGGGTTCCTATCCAGATAGGGACACCCGAGTGGGAAGGAGCAGGGAGGGAAAGGAGAGAGTGTTGTACCCACCGTGAAATAACGAACAGAGATATTAACTTTACACTTCCAATGTATTGTGTAGTACGTTTTTATTGCTGTGTGATTAAAAGTACTTTCTTTTTTCCAAAAAGATGAGCACTGAGGTGGACATTGATTTATTGTGTCTGTTAATAATTGAGTTCTGAGCTGGTGAAACCCACACTACCTTAGAAGCCTCTGACCGATCATCCTTGCTAAACTGAGAGTCAAATGCGGTAAAAGTGTACTTCACCCAGTTTGCAAAGCCATATCAGGACAGATGCCAGAACATGTGTGGCAAATCATTGAGCTGGACTGTTCCTATGAGGCACAGGGTCAAGACTGATTTGCATCTAGCTGATTCTGAACTGAGGTGGCGAAGTGAGCTAAAGAATGATATTGGATTGGACCCAGATCTGTGACTTGAGGTGAGTGTCTGAAAAGTTTCAGCACTCCGTCCATCATCTCCTTGCGTTTGCTTTGTTTTCCCTAAGTTTGTAGGGTATCCCCAGATGTGGGTCCCTAGCTCACTTTACCACTTGATTCAAGCTAGCCTGGATGATGAGGGTTGTTACCCCGAAACCGGTCCCAGGATGCTTGTTTCTGGTCCAGGGAAGAACTGGCTTGGCAGTTCAGGCTGGGCTAGTCCCATGAGGTACAGGATCAAGACAAATTTGCAAATGGCTGGGTCTGAACTGGGGTGCCAACATTTGATAAAGAACGAAGATGGATTCAATCCAGATCTGTGAATTGGGGGTGAGTGTCTGAAAAGTTTCAGCACTCCGTCCACCATCTTATGTTTGTTTTGTTTGCCCTAAGTTGGCAGGGTATGCCCAGAGGTGGGTTCCTTGCTCACTTTGCCACTGGTTGAAAGCTAGCCTGACTGATTAGGGTTGTTACCCCGTAACCGGTCCCAGGATGCTTGTTTCTAGTCCAGGGATGACCTGGCTTGACAGTTCAGGCTGGACTGTTCCCATGAGGCACAGGGTCAAGACTGATTTGCATATGGCTGGGTCTGAACTGGGGTAGCAAAATGAGCTAAAGAACAAATGATGGATTCAACCCATATCTGTTACTGGGGGTGAGTGTCTGAAAAGTATCAGCACTCTGTCCATCATCGTGTGTTTGCTTTGTTTGCCCTAAGTTGGCAGGGTATGCCCAGACGTGGGTCCCTTGCTCACTTTGCCACTGGATTCAAGCTAGCCTGGCTGATGAGGGGTGTTACCCCGAAACCGGTCCAAGGATGTTTGTTTCCGGTCCAGGGAAGACCTGGCTTTTTCAGCTCGGTCTGGACTGTTTCCATGAGGCACATGCTCAAGACTGAATTTCATATGGTGGGGCCTGAACTCTGGTGGTGAAGTGAGCTAAAGAAGGATGATGGATTCAACCCGTATCTGTGACTGGGGGTGAGTGTGTGAAAAGTTTCAGCACTCCATCCATCAGTGGATCCCTTGCTCACTTTGCTACTGGATTTAAGCTAGCATGGCTGATGAGGGGTGTTACCCCGAAACCGGTCCCAGGATGCCTATTTCTGGTCCAGGGGGGACCTAGCTTGGCAGTTCAGGCTGGACTGTTCCCATGAGGCACAGGTTCAAGACTGATTTGCACATGTCTGAGTCTGAACTGGGGTGACAAAGTGAGCTAAAAAATGATGAAGGATTCAACCCAGATCTGTGACTGGGGTGAGTGTCTGAAAAGTTTCAGCACTCCATCCATCATCTCCTTGTGTTTTCAAATGATCTTAAACACCACTGTTGGGGCCCAAAAACCCTGGTCTGGCTTGTCCCCCCAGGACGGGGTCGGATCTGGTGTATATCTTTAACCTGACCCCAAGTTTTAGTTGTTGCCTAATGACCCTTCGTGTGCATGTGTGTCTTCATAAGACTTGTAAAAAATAGCTAGTTTAAATTTTGAAAATAAGCAGGGTGTCCATATACTGCAAGATGCAGGACAATCATTGGAAATGCAATAGGTCTTGCATTTGGGAAGTTAGAGCTATTGGCGTTGTAAATGACTATGTCTTTTATCCATGTGTTATGGAGTGTATGTGGTGTGTAGTGAATTTCCCAGTTTCAGATTTACTTGTAGAGCTGTGCAGTGTTTGAAATAATAGATCTTTTTGCAGAGTTCTTTATTGGTTCTTCCAACAAAAGTGTGTTACTCTCTCACTGCCCCAGACCGGCCTGCTGGTCTGCTGGCCTCAGGCTCCCAGCAATTCTCAGCTAATCTGTTTAATACTAGCTTACACTGATGTACAGTAAAAATAACATAAAGGGCTATACCTACCACATAGCGCCAATACCATTACCAAATAACCAGTCAGTTGGCAGTGAAGAAGGGTCAATCCTTTATTAAGCAAATACTCTATAGAGGAGCCTCTCCAACCCTCACCCATCAGGTGCGCGGAGAAGACTGCTGGCTTACAGTCAAAACCAAACATATATACTTTCAGTTCAACACATGAAGTCACCGTAAATGGAAAAACACCACTCGGCCCTTGGGCACCAAGGAAGGACCATATATGGCAGACATGATTGGTTTAAAGCTTTACTATTTATTACTGGGAAGGTCAGGAGGGGTGACTCCCTTTCGTCCTGGTGCCCGGGAGTGTAGGCACGGCGCCTCCAGGAATGCGCTTGTCGCACCCAAAGCCAGATGCGACCTTGAGTCCCAGGACAGAGGGAAAACAGTTTACTTTCAGCTTCTCCCAGTAACTCAAATGAACTGAGACTTGAGAACTACTGGAGAGTAACACGTGATCACAGCTTGTGTACTGACACAGAGGAAAGAAAAAGGGCGTCTGTATGGTTCTCGGCCTACTCTGCTAGTATGGAACAAATGAAAAAAATAAACCTTTTCCTACCGGCAAAAGCATTAGGGGTTATGTTGTGTGCATATTAAGCAAAGATGATATATAGATACATCATGCTAACACAATATATATATATATATATGTCCGATACTCCTTGTGTATCAAAAATCTAATTTTTATCCCTAAGAACGGCCCTTTTAGCATGATGTAGCTAACTAAAATGGTTCAGTCTTCAAATATATCTTCATCAATCTGCATTATATCCTTTATTTCTTGGTGAACTAATTGGGCTTTCACCGCCGCTGGGGAAGGACCATCCACAGAGGAGGTGAGTCACAGTAAGAGCAACATGCAGGCCCACATTGTATGCAAAGGCAACAGGTGAATATGATACCGGCAATACCTGCCAGCACCATCATAATCTTTCATCCCCGAGTGGGCAACAGACCCAAGAACCAACCAGAGAGTGACCAGGTACCAGTTTCTGCATGCACTTCAGACACCAATCAATGTAACTTTCGAATGGCCAAATGAACAGAGGAGGCGGAGTCAGGGATGTATACGCAACAGGAACTGCCGATCAAGCGGCATGCTCCTCCTCGATCAGCCAAGATAACATCTAAAACCATACGATTCTGAAGCGAAATGAGTCTCGTCGCTTGAAGCTCTACAGTTAAATTGGTCAATATGCCTGCAGTAGTGTTAATCACCCTTTCAACTACTCTGGACAAACGCTGTACTTCCTTGCTAGTGATTATGGGTCCCCAAATAGGAAATACTCCCTTTACGATGTCAATGCAATGCTGTTCAGGGGTATCTGTTTGGTCTATATCAGTATTATCTATCTCTCTTGTATTCCTAGTAAGTGGCAGGCTTTGTTTATCTAAACGATGATCCTTGTGATAATTAAAAGAGACTATATAAACTGGAGGGTACAAGAAAGACAGGTAACAACGGCCGGCCCTGCTGCGGGGAAGCCAAGTATAGGCATTTTCTCCACAGACCAAATATACATTAGGGGGATGTGAGAAGGTGGCCTGGTATAGGTTGTTCACTATTCTAGTGAGTACCTTGTACCAGTCCAAACAACCCTTATGGTGATGGTTGTAAAGTCAACTTTATAGACCAGCTATTCTAGTGGTAGCATGGACAAAAGCAGTCTTAGGCTAAACTCAAGAGGGTATGTGAAGCCACTGTTTTACCATATGCAAACCTTTTAATACCAAATGAAAGGACACCACACAGGTTATATATTCAAAATATATATGTATTTATTTCTAAATAAATCCCCTTAACTCTTTATGAGCACAGGAGCACAAGCGTATAACAAGTAACTTAATATAACATACAAAAGTTGCACAAATATGGATAGGCCCTGGTGGCCAGCTAAACCATATACTAAAATAGTGGTATAAGAACCACGTCACGAACAATGGTAAGGCCTAGGGCCTTGGGAATCACTGGGGCTACACTGGACTAACAGCAGTTAGGGAGCAGGAGACCCACAAGATGCGGGTGCAGTGTCTAAATGCACACGCGTGAACCTATGGAAGTCAATGGGTGCGTAAAGTTAGAAAGTTTCAGATTTGGAAGTCTTCCGACTGGAATAGAAGTTAACCACTTAAAACTAGGACACTATGAGTGTAAACCTTTACAGGAGCACCGCAGTACTCGCGTTACCTCACCCACAGGAAGTGGGTGCATAGGTGTCAAAGTGTGTCGGGTTTCGTCATGGAGTTCTATGGAGCCTTGGAGTAAAGATGCTGCAGGCGACCAGGAGAGAAGAGTCCGGTTGGATCGAAGGGTGGATCGAAGATGTAGAGTACCTGAAAGCAGAGGGGACAGAGTCTGAGTCTCTAGCCAGTGACCAGGAAGGAACCAGGCGATGTTGGGTTGCGATCAGGTGATGTTGTGAAGCTTGTCTCCGCTGCCATTTGGACCAGGAGATGTCGACAATGACCAGGAGCTGGGCACAGACTGTCACATGAAGGTTCTCACTGATGGCGGTGTCGGTTCTAGATTCGGAATCAACAGGCCTTGGCAAATACAACCCACGCAGGAATCGAAGATGGATTCTGGATCAGACCAGCAAGGTCTGATGGGCTGCTCCTTTTCAGGGGAGCAAGGGCCAGTCTGGAGCAACCAGAACAGTGTTGAAAATTCAAAGGTTCGTCGTCATGGAGGCCACTAGCCAACGGGCAATTAACCGGACAGACGCGTCAAGCAGGAAAATGCAAAAGGGCCCCACGCAGCACTTGGTGAGTATGGAGAGGTGTTCTTCGGTGCAAAGGATGCACGGGGCTTAGGCTTCTCAATCCCCAATGTACAGCTTTGAGGGTGCCTCAGGAGCTGCAAAGAAAGCACTTTGCTGTCTTTCCAAGATGGCCGGTCCCACATCTCTCGTCGCCTCCACGGGGCTCACCTTTGCTCTGGCTGTGGATCGGGCTGTTGGATGTCTGGAAGTCTGGTTCTTGCCAGGCTCTGTTGTTCGAGCTCCGGCGGGAGCAACAATAAAGCAAACCGTTGAGCACTTGATGGTGCCTGCTTGCACAGGGTGGTCATTCCTTGACCACAAGGGAGATTCTTCAGTCTTCTATGTCAAGTAGGATGTCGAAGGGTCGAGAGTTTCTTATCAGAGTTTTAGTCAGGATTATCTAAAGTCTAAGGACACAGCTCCTTCCTTTATTCCAAATCAAGGGGCTGGATTACCTGCTAGGTCCCTCCTATGGGTGGGACCCAGGAAGGGGGTGGTTACACCCCTTTCTCTTTGTCCAGTTTCACGCCAGAGCTGGGGCTGGAGTGCCCCAGCCCCGGTTTGAACTGGCCTATGCATGGGACACCTTGTGTGCCCCAGGCAGTGTCTCCTTTCATTCAGCCCTCCCTGCCCAATCCACTATCTCCTGTCTGGGGTGGTGCTAGCACCTCCCTGTAACAGGAAACCTATTGTCCGAGCCTCCCTTGCTGGAAGGACTCCCAGCAGCAGGAGGTCAGACTTGTGTCTGTGGCAGCAGCATCCATTTTGTGATGCTGAGGCTCTGGTTAACTTTAACCGGGATTAAGGAAAGTAACATGTCTTCTCCCTCTAGAAGGGTGGAATGCTACCCCCGTCGCCAGGACTGGTGAGGGGGTAGTATTCCAAAGCGTATGACACCTTACACGACATGTTTTGATAAAGCCAAACCAAAGATAGCATTTAACCGCGAGGTTCATAGTGCACTTAAGAGTATATGGTATGGCAATATCCTAGAACAGCTATAAGGACATGGTTCCGAAAGCTGCAGACAGGCTCAGCTCATGCTAGAGCACCATCTCACATAAAACCAAGCACTCTGCCTCCAGGATTGTTAAGGCCTGCCATAGGAGTGACTTATAGGTGCATATGTGTCCAGATATAAGGTTAGACATAGGTATACTATATCTAAACAAGGGGTGATTACACGACCTTGCCCCAGCTGAGTGATCAGCCAGTTGTGTCAGTTTGGATGGCCAGCCAGGGGTGGCAAAAGATATGCTGCAGCCCCTGGTAGGCCTTGGGTGCACCTATGCCCTGGGTACCTATAGTACACTGTACAGGGTCTCATAGGAGTGACCCAAATCCCAATTGGTGATGTACCTAAAGTACATGGTGTGAAATTTAGAGAGAGAACAGCAGGGCTGTGGGTCTGATTAGCAGGCCCACAGCCACATTAAGTTGAAAACCTGTGAAGCAAAAAGCAAAATATGGGGTGACCATAGGATAGCAGACCCTACTCTCCTACAGGGGATTCAACAACGGTGGACTACTAAAGGTACGTAACCAATAGGTATAATTGAATCGACTTTCCCCTACTGAGATGTACCCTGCTCCCTGAACACAAAATGCAGAGGTACTATTTAATATAGGTGCTGGAATAGCCCTATCATCTGTAACATTTCTTTCTTTAAATTGTTGAAAATACTGGGTAAAATTAAACTCTGTAAAATCCAAAATTTCATTCATTCACAACTTCCTAAATAAGACAGGGCTAGAGATATAAATAAATCGTGCTTGTGCATAACTGAGGGCAGAAGGCCACAGACCCAACAATTCGTAGTATTGTTAGCATTGTGTGTTTGATGAAGCATTTCAATAAATACATTTTTCGTGTAAGTCTGACAATGCCTTTCCTTATGTGGAGACAAGGTATTAAATACATGTTCCAGAGGCAGGGCAGTGGTTCCTAAGATAGTATGCATAGGGAGGCGAAATTCTAAGTATATAAACACTCCCATTAATATTATTAACAAGGTCGCTATAACGACCACAAATGCAACTTTAACATGTTGGGTCCAACTAGAAAAGACAGGCATATTTACAGGGAAGTGACGTGGTGCAAAAAGATGCTCCTCTTCGGGGATAAAATGAGCAAATGGGTACATGCTTGCTGAAAGTCCAAAAAATAAACTCGGGCAATGCAGTCCAACCTGCCAGAGGGTGCTTCTTTCTTGTGTCCGTCTAGAGCCTCACAGGCAGGCTCCTATCGTTAATCACAAATAAGACCAAGCAAACCTCTCACGTTGGAGTTATGTTCTCACACAACCCTGGAAGAAAACACAACCTGGGCCCTTTTAAACAAAAAGAAATCAGTCTTTCTTTCTGAACAGAGCAAGCAAATGTTCATGGCTCTCAGCGCATTCAGTCCAGTGTCTCACTCAGCACCCCAGAAGTGTATCTAACAAACCCTAGTACTCAAGTCTCTCCCTATCTCCTACCATCTTCACCTGGGGTACTGTGTTGTTTTCTGGGCCGCAGATTGTATCGAACATGGCCAGGCATTTCCTGATCAGGGAACAAAACAGAGGATGGCAAATCCATTGCAGCAGGGATGCTACGAGCCTCTCGTTCAAATGCAGGGGCAACAGAATCCGGGGCAATCACTTGTGCAGATGACAAAACCCCTTCCGAGCCCGGTGCTCCTTCTCCTTGATTGATTGATTGATTGAATAAAAATTATAATGCGCAAACAATAACCCGAAGGCATCAAGGCGCCTAACAAAACAAATCAAAATGTATTAGCCTGACACCATTACAGATAGGCCTGCACAAAGAAATGTGTCTTCAGAGCACTTCTGAATGCCTGAAGAGTGGGTAGTGATCTTAGTTCCAGTGGAAGGGCATTCCACCACTTGGGCGCCAAGGTGGAAAAAGCCCTGCCACCCCATTTGGCTCTTCTAGAGCGAGGGACTGTCAGGAGAAGTCTACTGGAGGAGCGCAAGTCCCTGGGGGGAGTATAGCGGGACAGGATAGATCCTACACCAGTAGAACTATTTTTGGCAAGGGCCCTATAGGTCATACAAAGGGTCTTGAAACGGATACGATCCTCAACAGGGAGCCAGTGTAGCAGCTTTCTAGCCGCTGTCGCTGAAGCACGTTTGGGGAGATCCAGCACAAACCTGGCGGCAGCGTTCTGGACTACCTGCAAGCGCTGCACTAGACCTTTATTCAGTCCAGCATACAGCGCGTTGCAGTAGTCCAGGAGGGAACCAATAAGGGCAACTGCAAGTTGTTTCCTTGCCTGCAGTGACAGGTAATGCCTTATCCTCTTTAGAATGTGGATAATACCCCAACAGGTAAAGATAGTTCTACTAACCTGTTTACCTAGGTTGAGGGCAGGATCAATCATGACCCCGAGATTTTTCGCGGAGGACGTAGGGGTGGGGCAAGCTCCTAATGAGTCTGGCCACCAAGAAGATGACCATACATCATCTTTCCCACCAAACACCATCACCTCCGTCTTCTCTCCATTCAGTTTCAATGAATTGTAAATCATCCATTGTCCGACTGCCTCCATGCAAGATCTAAAGTTGGAGGCAGTCGGGGCACCTGATTGGGAGAGAGAGACAAGGATTTGGGTGTCATCCGCATAAGATACTTGCCCTTCTCCAACTTCCTGGGCATCAGAAAAAGGAACAAAGCGAGGGGCTCGTTCACTTTCCTGGGTCAAAACTCCTTCCTGGTTTCGCTGATCATAAGGAAGTGGGAGGGGCAGTTTCTTTACGTGCGAGACATGGATCCAATGTCTCTTGCCGTTCACCTTAACCGCCGTCCACGTGGCCAGTAGAATCTGAAAGGGCTCGGACCAACGAGGGTCCAGACTGGATTTCCGCTGATAGTTGCGGACCAGAACCCACTGTCCTGGTTCCAAACGATATCCGGGACCCTCCAGCAGGGCCTGCAAAATTGCTGAAACCTGTTGATGAATGGAGCGAAGATCTTTAGTCAAGGCATACAGATAATCTGTCATCATAGGGTATTCAATATCACAAAACGCTCTGGGTCTCGGGACGCCCCAAACATTGGCAGGGCACCCAAAGATCACCTAGTAGGGAGATAAGCCAGAACGGGAATGAGGGGTAATTCGTAATGACATCAGCGCTAGTGGTACGGCATCTGGCCACCTCAACCCAGTACTTTCTTGAATCTTTGCCAGTTTAAGTTTCAGTATTCCATTATACTTCTCGACCAGTCCAGCAGACTGAGAGTGTCGAGCCGCATGCTTAATTTATAACCCATTACAAACATGCATGATAAGATCTGCATTAAAGTGCCCCCCGTTATCACTCCAGATCACCCGAGGCAATCCATAGTGTGGGAAGTATTTTTTTATCAGAGCCGTTGCTGTTGCCAGAGCAGTGTTTTCTTTGGTTGGGTAGGCATCCACCCATTTACTGAAGGCACACACCACGACCAGGACATACTTCAGATTATTGACACACTCCAGCTGGATATAATCCATTTGGAGCACCTCAAAAGGCAAAGATGGTGGTGCAAAATTTCCACTAAGAACAAGTTCCCTACCTCCAGGATTATGTCGTAAACAAAACCTGCAATATTGCACCAAATGAGCAGCAGTTCTTGGGATATTAGGAATATTCCACACAGGGTCTAGAAGTGCACAAATACCCTTTGCCCCAATATGTGCTGAGCCGTGCGCCATGGTCACTACAGCATTCACTAATGCATTGGGCAACAACCATCGCTGTTTCTCAGATAAATCAATCCAGCAATCCTTTGCATCTTATTTCCCCACTTCCTTCTCCTAGTGAGCCAGTTCAGCGGGGGTACCTTCTTTCTGTATTTCTCGGACACTCTCATTGTATTGTTAAAGATTGCCGTCTCCACCACCCACCTAGAAAAAGTAGTCACGAACATTGAGGTCATTTTGGATTTTACAGTTTCTTTAGCTATCTGATCAGCAAAAGCATTACCTTCACCTACTGGATCCACCACTGTCTTATGTGCACTGCATTTAACTATGGTCACCATTTCTGGTAATGTCAATGCTGTCAGTAATCATAGAATCAAAGGGCCATGTTGTATTCTCTGACCATGGGAAGTAAAAAAAAAAACTTTCCGCCCACAGTTGGCCAAAGCTTGAGCCGCGCCGAAGGCGTATAGGCTGTCTGTGTAAATATTTACTCTCAATCCTTCACTTAACTCACAGGCCCGAAGCAATGCCACTAACTCAGCTGCCTGTGCTGACTGATAGGGTACTCGGGAAGCCTCAACCACAGTGCATAGAGTAGTTATTGCACATGCAGCAGTTGTCGTGCCATCTGGTAACTTGAAACAAGAGCCAATCGACATACAATTCCCCTTGAGGGTCAGATAGAGGAATGTCTGTGAGATCTACCTGTCCCTTCTTCTCTTCCTCCGTCCGAAATATACAATCATGTACATCATTGTTTTTCTCGTCCGAAGGGAGGGGTAGTAACGAGGCGTGATTCAAAGTGAAACAATGTTTAATTGTAATATGGGGAGCAAACAAAGTCAATTCGTAGCCTGTAAGACGCGCACTCGTAAGGTGCTGAGGCTTTGTTTTGTTCAGTAATGTATCCACAGCGTGCGATACCATCACTGTGAGGTCAGTATTCAGAACTAGCCCTTCTGACTGTCGAATGGCCACTGCGACTGCAGCAGTTACCCTTTAACAGCTAGGAAATGCTCTGGCGAGGTTATCCAACACCGCCGAGAAATAGGCACAAGGTCTCTGCTTACCACCAAATCCTTGTGTAAACACAGAAAGCTAGCAACCGTCCCCCTCGTATACATAAAGCACAAAAGGTTTTCGGTAGTCAGGAGTACCCAAGACGGGTGCAGAGCAAAGCTCAGATTTCAAAGAATCAAAAGCTTTTTGACACTCATCAGTCCAGGGTAGAGGTTCATGCACATATTTAGTGGTTAAGTACAGGAGAGGTTTAGTGGAAAGACAACAATTAGGAATCCACTGGCGACAGTAAGAAGGTATGCCGAGAAATGCACAAACATCATGCTGAGTACGAGGTACAGACATGTTAGAAATGGTAGTCACACGCTCATGGGTTAGTCTCCTCCACTCTTTCGACAGTAGATGACCAAGGTAGGTCAGCTCCTGTCGACAATATTGAAATTTGGAAAGAGATACTTTATTACCATTAGCCGCCAAATGAGACAATAATTTAATAGTGGCTTCTTTACAACCTTCTTCAGTGTCAGAAGCCACCAACAGATCATCGACATATTGCAAGAGCACATTAGGAGGCAAGGTCAAATCATCCAGTAATGCTTTCAGAGCCTGACTATAAATACTAGGACTTTCAGTGTACCCCTGGGGAGCGCGACAAAACCGGAAGCTGCGACCAGGAGAAGCCGAAAATATGACGGCTATCAGGGTGAATCGGAATGCTAAAGAAAGCATTCTTTAAATCAATAACGGGAAAATATTTAGCAGTGGAAGGAATCATCGTAAGGATAGTAGTGATGTCAGAAACCACAGGGTATTGCGGCACCACTATCTTGTTAATTTCTCGCAGGTCAAATACCAAACGGTAAGTATCAACATGGTCAGGATCGTTCCCGACAGGGGCCTCTTTCAAAATTGGTAAAATGGTACTGTTGCATATATTGGCAGCCGTTTGATCCACCACACCCTTTTCGATCAAATCTTGTATGATGGAGAGCAAAGCTTTCTCGCCTGCCGGAGAAATTTTGTATTGTGGTATCCGCGGTAAACGAGCATTTTGTTTCAAAGTAATAGAAACGGGTGGAATCTTTAACAATCCTACATCTGTGTCTCCTGTGGCCCACAGTGTCGCTGGGATAGCAGCACACTCAGGAGGAAGGGGTTCGTTTTTAGCGAAGCACTGCAAAGTATTTTTATCAGGGGATTGTATAGTCAGATAAACACCATCAGGGGAACAGTGAATCTGCGCATGCAATTTCTTCAACAGATCCAATCCTAATAGTTTCTCCCCACAATGTGAAGTCAACAGAAATGGAGAGTCCACTGTAACCGGACCAATTGTAAACGGAATAGGTTTAGAAATGGGGCTCACCACCGGAATTCCAGAAAATCCCACGGAAACATTATTCTGCCCGGACAGAGCAGCCCCTGGGACCAGCAAACGAGAATTTGAACTATTCATCGCACCCGTATCAACTAAAAGGTTTTCAGATGTCCCCATCAACCGCCCTTGCACATAAGGACCTTGCTGATCAACGGGTACTGACACCTTGCCCCCACTCTGTCCTTGGTTGTCCTATGTGTAAGCATAACCTTCGATCCCATCAATCACACAGTCTTCGTTATAGTACTGCCTACCTCTCGGTTATCAAAATAATTCTTTTCAGATTCGCTGTGCGTTGTCTCCTGTCTCCGCATATCACTCTGATCCACACCACTTCAACCTCTTCCTCTCCCTCGTATTGCCCCATTCTGAGCCAGCAACAATGGACACTGAGATCGCCAATGGCCTTCCTGTTTACTGTAGACACACTGGTTTATTCCCAAAGGAACAGCTGGTCCTCCGCCTTGTCCAGTTCCCGCCCCCCTCGGGACAAACCCTCTACCGCCTCTCTCTCTCCCTCGTCCCCTTATGACTTGCTGTAACAGCACTTGTGTCTTAAGATCCTTTGCTTTCTTTTCCGTCTTATCCTTACTTTCATTTTCCCTACGTTCATAATACTGAGCCATACTCAGTATAACCAAAGGTGTAGAAGTGGTTCAAGTACTCTCAGCGGCTTGTAGCCGCGCGGAGACTTCTGGTAACAGATTTGTCACAAAACGATTAAAAAATAATCGTATACCACCCTCCACTGACAAATCTTGCCCACTAAAGTCAATGAATACACCCTCAAATCTAGTGAAGAAATCCGAAACACTTTCGTCCTTCTTCTGCTTACACGCTGTCAATTTGTCCCAATCTACCTTACGGGGTGGAATTAAGGAATGCATGTAGGTAATAATCTGACCTGGTAAAGCCAATAGTTCGGGTTTCGGTTTATCACCAGGCTTTCGATCCTGATCCCAAGTCCCGCCCAACTCAGTGGCATGGTCCTGGTCATGCACCTGACGCCACACGTCAACGAGGACTAGTACCCCAAAAAATAGCTCTATGTCAGCTAGGGTCATAACAGCTGAGGAGGCCGCTTCTGTAAGCTCTTTATAGTAAGCCGTAGGGTTCTTTTCGGGGATCGGGGAGTTGTGACTTTAGCGAACGGACTTCACTCCTTTTCCAAGGGGTATAAACCCATTGTTCTTGAAATCTTGCCTCCTTACGAGGTCTAGTTACTACATTATGATTGTTTCTTAATTCCAGTATTTCAGGATGGAAGATAGGATGGACTTCCCGCATTGAGTGCTGGGAGTCCCAGGTTGTACATTTCGAGTGCATCCGCCCTCGATAATTCAATAAAACCTCAACGTTCCTGTACACTTCCTCTAGTCCTAATTCAGACTTATGAGCCCGGTCCCGAATGTCATACATCACTTGTGGGGCCTTCCCTCCCGGGAAACACTGCTCCCTTAGAGAAATAAGATGTATAACCATGTGCTCTATGGCATGCTGCTGCATAACGGGCTCCTAATCTCGAAGTGTACTCCATACATCTGCTAAAGTATAAATAGGATTGCGCATCCACTGGGATGACTGATTCGCAATCATCTGCTTTTCTTCTAGTCCTACTGCCAAACGAGTAAACAACCTTTGTGTGCCAAGATCCCCCAAAGCACAAGAGGGAGTAGGGTCAGCTAGAGTTCGGGTCGCCTTCGAGGACTGGGAAGCCCAAATGGAAATTGGGGGAGACAAAACAACTGTGGACATAGTGGGAGACGCATCGGGCCATAAAGTAGCCGATCCAAATGCTGAGGGAGATAAAACAGAGGACGTTCCCAGAGGGACGGGGGGAGAGGAAATAACAGGAGCAGAAGCCATTGGAGCCGGAGTTAAAGGGACCGCAGGATATATGTGTTGTGGAGCATAAGGGGGAGGTGGACGCGCATCCAATAAATCCTCTATATCATCCTCTGGCTCAGTCCTAATTACGTAGCTTTTATCCACCTGTAATCTAAATTGTCTATCTGTACAATCAATTCCTTTTTCAGTTTGAGCTTTATCGTAAGCTATGGCTTTCTGTGTAATCGTCTGACCTCCTTTCATTTTACATAACTTTTCCTCCCTGATTCGTCTATGCTTTGCTTCCTTCTGCCACATGTTTAAAGAATCAAACATTTTCTGCCAACTTCGTTTAGAAAACAATCGATCCTGCAAGAAATGTATCTTTTTCTCATCAAAGGACCCGGTTAAGGGCCATTGTAGTTCCACATTGTCTTTAGTATATTTATGCCAGAGCGCATTAAACAAAATGGGTGAAATACCATGTTTGACATACATATCATAACTTGGGCTGCCCCCTGGCGGGCATGTTGACTTTAATCCAAACTTGTGCCTTTCCGGCAACAACAACATCCAAAACATAATTTACTAAAACACGGCATAATGATTGTTGACAGTTAAATCTCATTCAGGAAACAATCTTTCAAACATGGCCATGTTCACACATCCTCACGATTGTCATTTATTCTCAGAATCAAATGCGGACAAAACGATACATACATATATACACCAAGAAAGAATTTTCAAAATGACATGTCTTTTTCCAAACAAACGAACGGAGCCTGTCGACTCCCGTTCATGGAGAACTAATCAATTCCGATTCCAGACCAACAGATACCAAAATCAAGCAGTCCAAAGACTACCAAGAGACCGTCGGACAGGTATTAACCACAGACTGTCCTACAGACCATTCTGAAGATTCCTGAATCACCCTCTGGACTATTCTGGCTAAGCCCGCTGCCTTAGCGTCACTTCAGATATGTCCCAAAGGCTACCCAGGTACAATCACGAGCCTTTCCGAGACCAGTCCAGCTGGGTGCACACCGCACAAGCCACACCAAGGCATCCGATTGATATCTCTATTATTCACAAAACAAGTCTGTGGAGCATCCACCCGTGCAGCCACAATGCTGCCCCGTCAGACCCCCAAAGTTCTCCGTGGTACACCGACCACTAAATCCAATACAGTTAATTGTTTCAAAAGTACTGCTCAACAGCGCGTTCCACAAGACATTAAAAACAATTCACTCACCTGGTGCACCCAGGTACAATTGCATATTCTCCACTGCCAACTCCTGAAGACCAACACGGTTAGCTCCTGGGTTACGCCCATAGGACTCCGGCCAAGGGTCACTAGCAGCTGGGGCTCCCTGATCGCGAGAGCGGAGTAAGTCGGAATTTTCGGTCAGTCCACCCACTCGACCAGAGCTCCCCTTTCTTTGTCCTTTCTACCCGGTTACGGGAGGATGAACCTATCGCCGAGTCCTGGCGGAGACGCCAACTGATGTAGCGTAAAAATAACATAAAGGGCTATACCTACCACATGGCCCCAATACCATTACCAAATAACCAGTCAGTTGGCAGTGAAGAAGGGTCAATCGTTTATTAAGCAAATACTCTATAGAGGAGCCTCTCCAACCCTCACCCATCAGGTGCGCAGAGAAGACTGCTGGCTTACAATCAAACCCAAACATATATACTTTCAGTTCAACACATGAAGTCACCGTAAATGGAAAAACACCACTCGGCCCTTGGGCCCCAAGGAAGGACCATATATGGCACACATGATTGGTTCAAAGCTTTACTATTTATTACTGGGAAGGTAGGACAGAGGGTAAATAGTTTACTTTCAGCTGCTCTCAGTAACTCAAATGAACTGAGACTTGACAACTACTGGAGAGTAACACGTGATCACAGCTTGTGTTCTTACACAGAGGAAAGAAGATGGCGTCTGTATGGTTCTTGGCCTACACTATTAGTATGGAACAAATGAAAAAAATAAACCTTTTCCAACCGGCTAAAGCATATATGGGTTATGTTGTTTGCATATTAAGCAAAGAGGATATATAGATACATCGTGCTAACACAATCTATGTATGTCCGATACTCCTCGTGTATCACAAATCTAATTTTTTTCCCTCAACCCTGCCAAGATGTGGCAGGATTTTTTCCAAGCCCTGTATAAGTTTATTCTTATATGTAAAAAATGGGGTGTATACATAAACTCACTTATGTAATGCTTTGCTTATTTTATTATTTACTTGTGATACCTACACAGTGCTTTTTCCCTGACCTAGGGGTTACTATTATCATTATTACAGGGAACCCTTGTTTGCTACAAGTATATAGCCATGTTTAGGGACAGCGGATTTAAATGTTTTTAGATATTATGTATGAATTTATAGAATATTGTTGAGGCATGATAATTTACCTTCACATGCCCATAACATTCAATGTACACATTTTACCTCACATTTCAATGGCTCTTTACTGGTTTACACAGGCCATGCTGTCATCGCATGCTCTGTATCTTAAGGCAGTCACGCGCAGTTTCAGTTTTGAGTTCAGTGTCTGAGATACTGGGGAAAGGTTTGTTATCTGAGTACCAACTAAATCTTGAAACATAACATTACGGCGCTGGGGCCAGACAGCATTCCTGAGCCCCAAGGACAACTTTGACGGATTAATATGGGGAGGGGTGTAAACAGGAGGCATTAAAACAGGAGTTGCTATGGTCCAGCAGCCCCTCCCCACCAGAGGCAAGGAATGCGTGGTTGCGGGTTCGAGGTGGGGGGTGGCTGGGTAGCGAGGCCACTCAGGAGAAGGAATTTTTTAGATAAAGTGAATGCGGCGGGCCGGCTATAATCCACCACTAGGTGTAATGCTTCACTTGTGGTGGAGGGCAAGTGCCGCCTCTGGGGCCACCCGGTCCGGGACGTCTCCATTGATGGAGTCAATGATCTTCATCGCACTGGGGGCGAGAGGACCCGAAATCGGGGTGGACCTGCTTGGGCACTTTGTAGGTGAGGCTGGAGTGGCTCTTCTTGACTTTGTACTGTGCCACAGACTAGGACAGCTTGTTGTCACTCTCCTTGTACACCACGGTGGTCTTCGTGGCGCTGCAAGACAGGTGCTTAGATCAGCGGGAATTTCAGGGGACTGCTGCTCTGGAAAACGACCACCAGAGTCAGTAAAATGCAAGTTGGCATGCTGGGGATAGACCGTGATGGGGAGGAGGGTTGCATGGGGTAGTCACGGTCAGGGGAATTGAGATGTGTAGGGTGGGTGTTGTGAATGCGGGTCAGGTACGGGCAAGTGCTGGTGGGTGGCGGGGCAGCAATTTGGTCGACATTCGGAGAGGATGGACGTTTTGCCTTGTCGGGCTCTGCCCACTAGAATGGGGTTATCTGTGAAGAGTTGAGGGGGCTACAGAGGGTGCAATGAGCTAGGTCGGCTCTATATTGTTTCCCGGACTGCGGGAGGCTCGCTGTGGATGTTGTAGATTGCAAGGGGGGATCAGGAGCATGTTGTTGTGAAGCGGGTGTTGGTGGGTGGTGTCGCGGTCCTTGGGGGAGGTGCGGGCCTTGTGGGTAAGGCAGTCAACTTTGGGGCACTGGGATGGGGTTCTGGTTTCGGTGTGGCTCCGCTGGGCACTGCAGGGAGTGCCGTCCAGAGTGAGGGGGTTGGTGCAATAAAAATCAAGCATTGAAAACAAGGGAAACATTGGTTTCAGAAATTACATACATTTAGGGAACAGAACTCTAACACGATCTTACAACTGCTTCAAAACGCCAGAAGCCGAGGCAGCCAGGTGCTTTCTCTTGCACCACTGCAGGTACGGGTATGTTGCAGCAGTACTTCTCCACAACTGGAGAGAGACATGGGACTGGAGGGCTAGTGGCAGCAGAGAAGAGGATGGAGTTGCACCTCAGGGATCCAAGAGGCAAGCTGAAGGGTTGCTCACAAACGGGCCTAGAAGTACGCTTACATATTTATAGTTTTGTAAGATCCATTGTAGGCACGTTGTTATCGGCACATTAGGCAAATTGTGACGTGTTTATTATCCACTGGATTGTAAATTAATTGTGGGATACTGAGGGGGCCGAAAGTATTGAGTGAGGGCAGCTCAGGATAAAGGAGTGGGGCTGCATGGGCACCTTGGTCGGTGGCTTGGATTGGCTACTCAGGGCTGGGGTGGGAGCAGTAACAGAAGAGGGGGTTGGACGGTGCAGCAGGATGGGAGATTGGGTCTGACCAGGCCAAGCCAGTGTGGAAAAGTAAATTTTGCTATGTTCTGTGTCCCTACGTGTCATCCATCATATGTTATCTGTGCATGATTAATATGCATATGTTATTTCCCATGTTCGATTAAAGACGCAATTATAGTTGTGTCCACCTTTAGTATGTCAGTTTCCAGTTCTCGTGAATACTACGAATATCAGGCCTATGTAAAGCTACGTTGCCACGTTTCTCAGTGTGCACGTTATTCCATTGTAAAATCTCCGTTTCTAGGCCTCAAAAGGGCCTGGACACCAGATTCAGCTCCTGTCCCCTGAAGCCTCGCTGAGGAGCGATACAGCCCCCGCCTGTATCCTCGACCCTTCACTTACTTCCTGCCTCGCAGTGCCCGGTTCAGCCTGGCTCTGCCTCTGAGTCTGCCAAGAGTATGTTATGATTCGAGTTATCAGTACAGCCCTCCTTCTCTGCATTCCTAAAGCTACTGAATCGCATCAATAGTTTACGTCATTGTCTAGCCTCTACGTCTCCATGTAAGAGAAATACTGCATTTAATGATCATTTAATATTCTTCATCACGCACTACATGTAGAATAATGCATGCTCCAGTCTTAGAGTCTGTTCGCCTTTACCCCGATAACATTTGGATTCTATCAACATGTTCTCTAAACATCAGATACTAGATACTGCTTAGGTACATGTCGCCCTGACTCTCCAGACTTCAGTCTCTGCTCCTAGCACAGAGCTCATAGCCCCCAGCTTCTCCTAGTAACACGTCATTGCCAGTTTGCGCGCACCATCAGGTTAGAGGTCCCGGCTCCTTAGGTAGCCCCCTCCATGGTTTCCACCCCATTCATGACATATTCTGTTACGTTTGCATCACATGTCTATGTATACGCCCTGTTACACCTCTTTTCACCCTTATCTTTCGCGACTGCTACGCGTCACGCCTATTGCTCCACCCACTGCTACGCCTATTGCGATGTAATGCTATGTGTTTGCGTTATGTATATATGCTCATGTACTGTTATTAAAAAGTTATCCTTCCGCCGATTCCGATCCTGACCCCGGCAGCGCTGCCAGGGCTTGCCATCCTATTCCTGTGCAGGTTGTCCTGTCCCTGTCTTTATGCTGTATTAAACCTGCAAAACTCCTACTACCTCGAATCTTGACTCTTATTTATTGAGCTATCTGTTATTCATTTATGCATTCAAAAAGAGAGGTATTATTTATTTATTTACCACATAATGGCGCCCGAACAGGCTCTTGCCCTTTCCCCATGCGTCGGTGAAGCCACCCCGACCCCCTGACCCTCTGCAGTCGTGACGGAACTCTTCTGCGCACCGGCAGATATTTCTGCTTCAAGTATCCCTCAGGCCCACGGAGGAGACGGAGGAGGCGGTCCAGCATCCAGACGAGACGGTGGAGGAACGCGGCGAGTCCCGACCAGAGCCCAAGCCGAGAGTCCAAGGTCCGAGGTATCCGGAGGCCCACCCGTAACAGAAGTCCGAAGTTCGTCCGTCCGGCGTCCAAGCAGTCCCGTCCAGTCTGAGGCCTTCCGTTCTTACTGCCCGGTGAGTACCATTACTGGGGTAGTATCTAGACAGGGTCAATTTAATTGACTCTGGTCCGTGGGTTGGTGGTACACAAGCCCACAAACGAAGTGTCCACTCCGGTGGATACGGGTCCTGACGTGTCTCTGTATGAGACCGGTAAGTTTCGTACTGTTTCAGCAGTGCATCTAGTTTCTGTTCTAGTCAGTTCTGTTCTCGAGAAAATTCATGTATTCTGTTTTCCGTATTCCAGGTAGTATTCTGTTCGAACTGTTATTCTGAATGTTCTTCATGTATCTTGATGTCGTGGTATGAGTGTGAAGTAGTTATCGTGTTTATTGTGTATCGTATTGTGTCCAGATTATAGTTCAGTCATGCCGCTCTTTTCAAAACTGCGTCAGTTGAGAACTAGAAAAGGTCTGCTAGAAGCAGCAGTTCCTGTCCCGCCTAGGGACAGTCCAGGTCATTTTATGTATCAGAAGCATGGCATAAGCGCCATATTGTATCTAGATTTATGGGTCGAGTATACCAAACAGTTAGAGGAAAAGTATAGATGGCCTGTGTCAGGCACATGGGATGCCGAGTGCATCATGAGAGTAGAAGAAGCATTATGGAAAAAGAAAGCCAGACAGTCACAGAAAGATGCCATCGAGTTATGGCGCAAAGAATCTCATAAAAGAACCGAAAAAGAAATCAGAAAGTCAGAATTAAGTAGAGAATCCTTGGAACGAGCCCAAGAAAGGGAATTAATCGAGATTGGTGAACGAGTTAAAACCGAACAGTCAGACAGACAGAGGCATGCTCTTATTAAGGGTATGTATCCTCTTCTTGCCGAGGGCCTGCCAAAAGCGACCCCGGAGGCATCCAGTAACTTTCCGCCACCATTAGTTCCGACCAAGCTACGTCACAAACAGACCGCAGCTGATATTTTCATTTCGTCCTATTTGGACGACACAGTCCCAGAATATGCAAATCCTGTTCGCGCTCCGCCAGTCCCTGTAAATCAGGCACTCCCCGTTTCTCCAGACACCGGGGTACCCCTTGCAGTACCTGTTACGGTCCCCCCGGTCCAGCCCGCCATACCAGTTCAGCCCGCATTTCAATTTCCTGCCACACTAGTACGAAGAGGATCAGTCGACGATTCTAGTTTAGGGGCCGCAGGAGGAGGTCCTCCTCAGACCCCGCCGCCACATAAGCGTTTAACGTCAGCCGAATTACATGCACAAGCGTCACAGCGTACGCCCAGACATCAGTCTGTAGCAGAAATAAGAAAAGCCCTTAATGAATGCGGCTATGATCCAGTCCCAGGCGAGGATAATATGGTTTTATATTCATTACGTGTAAGAAAGGTGGCCGAGTATCTAGTCACCCTACCGAATATGAAAGAAGATCTAGACAGAATATATCGTTTCATCCGTACAGGGGATGATCCAGAAAGCATTGGCGAAGTCATGTCTCAAAGGAAAGCCGAGATCCAGCTCATGATACTAAAGTTTTTGATTAATTGTTTAATAAGAGAACAAGATTACCCGTCCAAAGATCAAGCCGAAATGAGAACCCTGACAAAGTGGAGTGATAATATAGCCGAGGGTAAGCACAGGACCATCAGTGCTATGGAAAGTATGTACAAGAAAATCCGTAAAGAAATAATAAAGTTACACGAACAGCGTAAAGCAGCACAAGTAAGCGAGAAAGAAAGTAACTCTGATACTGAAGAGGTAGACGACGAGAATCCCGCCAGAATAGCGTATGTAGGAAAATCTAGATTTCCAGATCGCCATTTACGCCTAGAACACAAGTCAACTTTCCATCATCCAGCACCAGAACAAGGTTCTCTAGAACAAGTGTTTCAAGCTACCGATCACATTCTGAAATCACGAATCGGTTACAGTGAGTTAAGTACTATGCATGAACAAGAACTAGCCCGATCAGCAGTCCGATGGACTACTGATTCTACCACTTTTCCAGACGAAATAGTGGCACAAATGTTTCTGAAAATGCCCCCAGCCGAGCAACGACTGGCGGGTATGTATATGATTCAGCACCTCATTACATTGTATGAGGGTCAGCACTCTGATCCAGGCCCGTTACATGATATCCTGAACGAGTTACTCCAGTATAGATGGAAAGGTTTAGGTACCGATTTAATTAGTGTCATTCTAGAACAGCGTCACAAATATAGAACGTTTTTGAACCCGCATTTTGTTCATGTCTCACCCCCAGAAAGTAAACCATTTTACATAGAGAGACAGAATCCGTTACGAGAAGTCCACCCAGTTAGAGGAACGGGTGGCGAACTAGAACGAGTGTTTGTTTACACCCCGATCACAAAGATGGAACTCTTAGAGATGAAAAAATTAATCCCCTGTCATGATAAAGATCCAGCAGGGTTCCATCGAGAATTAAAAGACATGCTCCGTATGGGAGAATACACGTATCCAGATATAATTAAAATGTTAAAGGTTCTGCTGCCCGCAGGGGTGTATGAAAAGCTCAAGGAAAAAGAATGGGAGGTGGGAGAGAAAAAGATCGATTGGGCAGTTCTAGAAGCTGAAGATAAGGCACGAGTACCAGGTACCGGTCTTGGAGCGAAATGTAAAGAATTACCTGAATTATTGATTCAAGTTTTACCCAGATTGTTAACAACGAAAAAGGAAGACTGGGATGCAATCTCAGCCTGTAAACAGAAACAAGACGAAGACATTAGTGATTTTTATTCTAGATTTGAGAAATGTTTTAGCATCAACAGTGGCCTCAAGACAAGTAGTGAGTCATACCCTCACCTTTTTGTTACTAAATTAGTCGAGAATTCAAGTCCACAAATTAAGAATCGAGTTTTGAAAGTCGAAAGTACTTGGCAAGCTAATACCCCGTCCCAGATGTTACAGATGCTCCAATACCACCAGAATAGAATCAGAGAAGAGCAAGAACACGAGAGAAAACGTATGAAAGACACGAAAATGAAAGTACTAGTTGCACAATCTGTTCCTCAAGACAGTCAGAAGAGGGGTCCGAATCAAGCCAGTCATCCTGCAGCTCCCGTTAAAGGGAACTGCAATTATTGTAAACAGCCAGGTCATTTTATAAACGAGTGTGCAGTTCTGAAACACAACATAGCTACTGGTAAGACTAAAGAAAGACCACGTCCGCCTAGACAAGAACAAGTTTCACAGATTCCTCAGCCACAGAATGCACCACAGACAGTTACAGCACCGCAGCCCATCGCTGCAACACAGCACGTTACACAGCAGATGTACCAGTATGCACAGTCTGAGTATCCAGAGTATCAGCCATATTCATGAAACAGCCTAGAGAGGGAGGTAGGCTTGCCTCTCATCGAGATACCTGTAGATCAAGAAGGTCCCTATGTTCACAGTCAAGTATTAGGGAAAGACAGAAAGTTTTTGATTGATACAGGGGCAAGTAGGACCACAATTAGCCACGCCGAAGTTCCAGGGGCTCCGCTCTCAGGCTCAAGAAATGTTTCCCTTGGATTTTCAGGAAAACCCATTGTAAATGAAATATCAAAGCCAGTTACTCTAGAAGTAGGTCCATTGTCCCGTACTACTGATCTGTTACTTACTAAGTCATGTCCAGAGAATCTATTAGGTATTAAAACACTGAAAGAGTTAGGTGCAGTTATATGCTGTTCCCCAGAGGGAATACGATTGTTCCTGCGTGACTTTAAGGGTCACTATGTATTACGAGATTTTGATCCCAGATTGTCCAATGTTCCGCAGCATCTATGGGCGCAAGGTCCAACTGATGTTGGTTATATGCAAATCACACCCCATCGTGTGACTCTCAAGCCAGGTGTAGTGTTACCACGAATCAGACAGTATAGATTGCCACCGGAGGCTGTAGCAGCCTTATCCAAAATTATTGACGAGCTCATCGCTCAAGGAGTGGTTGTAGAAACTGACTCCAATGTATGCAATTCTCCGATCATTCCAGTCATGAAACGTACTGATCCAAATGCACCCCCAGTATATCGATTAGTGATTGACCTACGAGAGCTTAATAAATGTATTATTCCCCAGTACCCAGTTGTCCCAGATATCTCTTCCCTATTGGCAGCCATTGATTCAGAAGCCTCATTTTTTACAGTCATAGACCTCAAGAATGCATTTTTTAGTGTCCCCATTCATCCAGACAGCCAGTTCCTTTTCGGATTTTGTTTAAATGGAAGGAGCTATATGTTCACACGAGCTCCTCAAGGTTTCACAGAAAGTCCTAGTATTTACAGTCAAGCACTTAAGAGACAACTAGACAACATTCACATGCCAACTGACACTGCCCTGCTCCAGTATGTCGATGATCTACTGGTCACAGCCCGTTCTGAACGTGCTTGCGAGCGAGCATCCCTCACAGTTCTGTATTTCCTAGCCGAGATGGGGCACAAGGTGTCCCCTTCGAAGCTTCAATTCTGTGTCCAGCAAGTGGTCTACTTAGGACACTTACTGTCCAAGAGGGGTAGGCAGTTGACACCTGACCGTATCCAGTTAATAGCGAGTCTTCCTCAGCCCAAGACCCAGAAGGAGGTACGTGCTTTTATCGGCCTCACTTCTTACTGCCGACAATGGATTCCTCAGTATGCATTTCTAGCCAAGCCACTGATACAGTTAACGACACAGGAGGCAGCCGTATCGACTGTCCTCCCTTGGACATCTGAACATACACTCAGTTTCAATGAGTTAAAGAAAGCCCTATGTCAAGCTCCAGTTCTAGCTACACCAAACTACAGTAAGCCTTTTACACTTTTCGTCACAGAACGCGAAGGTACAGCATTATCTGTTCTCACACAAGATCAAGCAGGACAATACAAGCCTTGTGCTTATTTTTCGAGCACATTAGATCCTGTAGCCCAGGCTCTCCCTGCGTGCCTCAAGTCAGTTGCAGCCACAGCACTAGCTATCAGACAAAGTGATTCCATAGTATTAGGACACTCCCTGACAGTACAAGTTCCACACTCCGTGGAAGTTCTTTTAAACCGAACACAGACTCAGCACTTGACAATTGCACGTTTAACAGGTTATGAATTGACACTGTTCCAGCTACACATAGAAATCAGACGCTGCAACATCCTGAACCCTGCTACACTGTTACCATCAGTTACTTTAAGTCCGGACACACACGACTGTGTGGAAGTAGTTAATATTACGACAAAACCAAGACAAGATCTGACAGATATTCCGTTACCAGATCCCGACCTGACACTTTATGTGGATGGTTCATGTATGAGAACAAGTACAGGAGAACTAGTCGCCGCGTATGCAGTGACTACCGACACCGAAGTTATTAAGACACACCGTATTGACACCCTGTCCGCTCAAGCAGCAGAGCTAGTTGCTCTGACACAAGCCTGCATACACGCTAAGAACCGGAAAGTTAATGTTTACACAGATTCACGCTAAGCATTTGGAGTCGTACACGACTTTGGAGTGCTCTGGCAGGAGAGAGGTTTCATGACTTCTCATGGAACCAAGATTCAGCATGGTCTCCTTATTCAAGCTCTGTTAGATGCCATACATTTACCGACATCCATTGCTATCATGAAATGCAAGGCACACACGAAAGTTACTGACATTATTTCCCAGGGTAACGATCTAGCAGATCGCACAGCCAAGCTTACAGCACAGACTCCAGACATTCCAGTTAACATGACACACACTCCAGATCCGACTACATGTATGACAGTTAAGGACCCTACTCAAGATGTCATAGATATCCAGTTACATGCTACTCCCGAAGAAATCAAGAAATGGTCCGAACAAGGAGGGGTCCAGACAGATCAAGGATGGTTAACGAAAGGAAAAGCCACTTGGTTTCTCCCCGACTCTATGGTTCAAGTCATTATCAATACCGCACATAGTCCAGCACATTTAGGAGAAAAAGCTATGTTAGACAGTATCCAGAACATTTGGTTCAACAAGCATTTACGAGCTGCAGCCAAGCAGAAAGTCCGTACCTGTATGATATGTTGTCAGTTTAATCCAGGTAAAAGTGTCCCGGTGGAACAAGGTGGATTCCAACCTCCTTACCACCCTTTTGAAGTCCTCCAGATGGATTATATTCAGATGGAGCGATGTCGAGGTTTCAAGTATGTCCTTGTAGTTGTATGCGCTTTGTCCAGGTGGACAGAAGCATATCCAGTCCCAGATTACACAGCCGCGACCACTGCCAAGCAGTTGGTTCGTGAGTTCTTCCCCCGTTATGGACTCCCTAGGGTCGTATATTCTGATAACGGCCAGCCATTCTCCTCAGAGTTAATGAAGCATGTTTCCCTTTTGTTAGGGTACCAGTGGAAGTTCCATTGTGTACGCCATCCTGAAGCAGCAGGTCTCGTAGAGAGACATAACCAGACCCTGAAAATTCGCATCGCCAAAGTATGTAAAGAGAAAGGTGTGGACTGGCTAGTAGCTCTGCCAGTCGCTTTGTTCTATATGCGCATGGTCGCACATTCCAGATCAGGTCTGTCCCCGTATGAGGTCGTTTTCGGCCGCCCCCCTAACATGTGGGGTACACCCAGACCCCGAAGTATTACCGATGTTTCAAGTAATATGCTGACAGATTACCTAGCTTCCTTGATGTCTGCCCTCAACTCTTGTCGTTCACAGGTTGCCGCCGCATTTCCAGACAATACCGAGGTGACACCGCATGAAATCGTTCCAGGATCCATGGTCCTGGTGCGAAATTTTGACCGCTCAAGTCCGCTGGAGCCTCGCTGGAAGGAGCCCCGACAGGTCCTCCTCGCCACATATAAAGAAGTTTTATGGACTGAAACCGGTCTCAAAGAACATTTCCCAGGATTTGAAGGATTACCAAAGTATTATTCTTAAGGACTGTCCCGCAAAGAACAATGATACTGCACCCTCCCCGTTAGAGAAAACTCCGCAGCAGGAGTATAAGTTGAAACTCCGGTCTAGTAAAATAAGTCAGCCAGTTTGATTGTCTAAGTCCTCCCCTAGGTGAAACGGTTAGACTGTTTCTGACATGTATAAAATAGACCCCCATAGTGAGAGAGTTAGTCAAAACTCAATCCGATGTATCGTTTTTCTAAGTTTCATATTATTTCTCAGCATTATGATTTCCTGCACCAGTTATGCATTTTATCTGTATTTTCCAGTCTCTCATGTAAATAAGTCTTCTAATGTTACAGTAGAACACACGTTTAGTGATCTGCCTCCTCATGAACTCTCTTACCGCCTCGCTATGCGAAATAATTCTTTCATCCGCATGTTACATTATTCACACCAGACCAGCAATGCCACTAATTGTTGGGTGTGTGGTCGACTCCCCCCTTTTCAGACACCGAAGGGAGTTCTGCCACTCTTTCCTTATCCTTTTTCACATAATGGTTCGTGTGGAGCATGGTCCACGTTAACGTCATCCTCAACAGATATGTCTTTTCTTAACAGTACATGTTTTCCAGACAAGCAAGGTCTCCCCCACAGAACCGGGTTAGATCTAGAAAATGAAGTGTATAATTTAGGTAATTATTCTTCGAATTTCATGGTCCTGAATGTTCAGTCTGATACTACTCCAGACTTACCTGCAATTTCAGTACTACCAGTCAAAGGCGAATTATGTGTCCGAAATAATGGTTCTACACACGTAGGACATAGTGATTGTACTACTATTGTCAAGTATAGTGACAGTGGGAAATCTATTTTCAAAGCTTCACGTCATTCTTATTTTATTTGTGGTCAGACCGCATATGTTCGTCTGCCCCTCGATTGGGAGGGAACCTGTTACATTGCCTTCCTACTGCCACCGGTTTTTCTAGCCCCACCCGACTACCATAGGAATTCCCACCTAGTACATACTAGACACAAGAGAAACCTCCCGATTGTCGATTATACTGAAACTGCTCTAGAACAATATATAGATATCAATAAAGGTGTCTTCCCTTATTTAGGTACAGTTGTGAATAGTAAACTGATACGTAGGTTAACCAGAACCCTTGAAGCAGTAGTAATTGAGACTACTTCTGCTCTAAGTAATTTAACCGAAGAACAATCCTTTATGAGAATTGTCGTGCTCCAGAATCGTCTCGTCCTTGACGTCATATTGGCCGATAGGGGCGGGGCCTGTAGAGTCATCGGATCTAGTTGCTGCATTTTCATTCCAAATAACGCGCCGTCTGTTTATTCAGCTATAACCAGACTTCATAAAATTGCCCATCTGTTACACCAAAATCCAGGCACCTGGACATGGTCCGGTTGGTTCTGGAATATAATTTCCGCCTGGGGATGGAAAGTCTTGTCCTTTCTAGGTATTGCAGTAGCGATCATATTTAGCTGCTGCCTCTGTATACAACGTGGCCCTGCGATTTGCGGCATTTGTGCTACATCATGTATTCCTAGTCCCAAGCCCCGTTCTAAATCTCGTTCCAAGAAAATTCGAGACGAGCAAATGATACTGTATGAAATGATAGATGGTATCATGAATATTGATGTTTCCTGATGGAAACGTAGTGACAAGGAGGGAATGTGGAAAAGTAAATTTTGCTATGTTCTGTGTCCCTACGTGTCATCCATCATATGTTATCTGTGCATGATTAATATGCATATGTTATTTCCCATGTTCGATTAAAGACGCAATTATAGTTGTGTCCACCTTTAGTATGTCAGTTTCCAGTTCTCGTGAATACTACGAATATCAGGCCTATGTAAAGCTACGTTGCCACGTTTCTCAGTGTGCACGTTATTCCATTGTAAAATCTCCGTTTCTAGGCCTCAAAAGGGCCTGGACACCAGATTCAGCTCCTGTCCCCTGAAGCCTCGCTGAGGAGCGATACAGCCCCCGCCTGTATCCTCGACCCTTCACTTACTTCCTGCCTCGCAGTGCCCGGTTCAGCCTGGCTCTGCCTCTGAGTCTGCCAAGAGTATGTTATGATTCGAGTTATCAGTACAGCCCTCCTTCTCTGCATTCCTAAAGCTACTGAATCGCATCAATAGTTTACGTCATTGTCTAGCCTCTACGTCTCCATGTAAGAGAAATACTGCATTTAATGATCATTTAATATTCTTCATCACGCACTACATGTAGAATAATGCATGCTCCAGTCTTAGAGTCTGTTCGCCTTTACCCCGATAACATTTGGATTCTATCAACATGTTCTCTAAACATCAGATACTAGATACTGCTTAGGTACATGTCGCCCTGACTCTCCAGACTTCAGTCTCTGCTCCTAGCACAGAGCTCATAGCCCCCAGCTTCTCCTAGTAACACGTCATTGCCAGTTTGCGCGCACCATCAGGTTAGAGGTCCCGGCTCCTTAGGTAGCCCCCTCCATGGTTTCCACCCCATTCATGACATATTCTGTTACGTTTGCATCACATGTCTATGTATACGCCCTGTTACACCTCTTTTCACCCTTATCTTTCGCGACTGCTACGCGTCACGCCTATTGCTCCACCCACTGCTACGCCTATTGCGATGTAATGCTATGTGTTTGCGTTATGTATATATGCTCATGTACTGTTATTAAAAAGTTATCCTTCCGCCGATTCCGATCCTGACCCCGGCAGCGCTGCCAGGGCTTGCCATCCTATTCCTGTGCAGGTTGTCCTGTCCCTGTCTTTATGCTGTATTAAACCTGCAAAACTCCTACTACCTCGAATCTTGACTCTTATTTATTGAGCTATCTGTTATTCATTTATGCATTCAAAAAGAGAGGTATTATTTATTTATTTACCACACCAGGGTCACCGTTCGTCCATCAGTTGCTGCCGAGCCTTGCAAAGGCAGTTCTCCTGACTGGCTGGGAGCTGCAGGAGCATGTGGCTGACCACTCAGTACACTGGGTACTTACAGAGCAAGACTACCCGAGGGGGACTGGGGCTGCCGTGCCAGTGTGGGTGGGGTAGAGGGTGGAGGAGTCCCATGGCAGGTGTGAATAGAAGGCATCTATTGGTCTTTTGCGAGCACAAGTCTGTCAGTAATAAAAAAAAAAAAAAAAATTAGAGCATCGCGTTTTGCAGCCGGAATGACAAAAAGATTCTCACCCACTAATTAAAGGAGACAGTATCACGCCGCAAAAAAGGGATCCAGTCCGGGTGGGCGGGGCCAAAAGGAGACAGCGCGGTAACAAGGAGGGACTAAAAAGCCTCCTTCACAATAGGAAGCCAGCGTTTAGCCTGAACTATGATGCAAGCCAATGGGAAGAAGGGGCCGGGCTTCAAGTCCCCTTCTGAAAGTGTATCGATCACAATAAGCCTCGCAGAGCAAGGAGCGCATGCGCGCTCCAGCGCTAGGTAAGCGTGACCTAAAAAATTGACTTGTTGATCATATTCTTCATATATTTTCGTACATATGGACGTAATATACCACATACTTTTGGGTTTGAAAACCCTGCAATGTGCAAACTCATGGGGTTTTGCTTACTCAAAAGGGTTATGAGCAGTATACTAAACCCACCACACAAGCCCGAAAAGCCTTTCTAACTCTCAAATTGGGATTTTTTGACCTATTCTAAATTGCAATTAAAAGGAAGCGTGTAAGGGTTGTCCCCATCTAATTGCAAGTTGCCATGATATGTATCAATGCTTTGTGACTACATTCACAGGCGCAAACCATTGGTCAGTAACCAACATCTCAAAGCTTTCAGTAATGGATTTGTAAAGGGGAAGCTGTTAGAGCACCTTCCCATTAGTGAATTGGTTCCCGCGACCTCGGGATGTTCAGCAGATGTACAGAGGATCGCTGCCTGCAGCACCCGATGTATTCGCCAATGGAAAACTTGTTTTTAGGGAGCACCAGTTCCTTGAAGGAACACAAGCCACTGAAATAAAAGGTTTGTACTGTGTACTCGTTTTTATAAATTTAGCTTGGGCTTGTAATTTGGTGATTTTAATGTGCTTACCGACTCACTGACACCCCTTCACACTCTTCCAGTCTTTTCTGCTCCATCCAGCTGACTTTAGAGCAGGTGGCAGACGGGGGTGGGCGCCATCTTAGGTGGGGGTGAGGCAGCGCTCTAGTCGCGCCGGCCTCCCGCCCTCCTCCCACCATATAATGTGTTGTATTACCAGACGGCGCAGCGGGCTGGCGCAGCGGGTGCTCCGGGTGCGCGCCGAAGCCGCGCCTAAGCCAAGCCCGTCTGCGCCCGTCCGCGACCGGACACAGCCCAGGGCCATAACCCCTGGTGCTGCCACTCTAACTCAATGGAGTAGAGACGACCTTGTAAGTTTTTGCACTATCACTTGTGTCCCCGGTCAGCATAGCATAAACACAGGGAAGGAAGGAGGGTGTAGACACTGCGAATACTCATTTAAAACAGCGATAGAGGATACAAGGGGTAGCCCCTCATTATCCTGCGGCCTACTTAACGTGAGATCATTACGCTGCCACAAGTTTGACATCAACGATCTACTCGCTGAGAGACAACTTGATCTGTTATTTCTCACGGAAACTTGGCTAGATGCTTATTCTGACCCGGATATCATTCAGGCACTACCGGAGGAATACTCGATGGTGAGATTAGATAGACCGAAGGGCAGAGAGGGGGGCATAGCTATTGCCTTTAAACAGCAGCTTGCCTGTCATCTAGAATTAGTCCAAATAGCTGAAAGCGAGGTCGGCGCATTCTCCATTAAAATTAATGGGGGTATCACGGTTAAGGGTTATTTGATCTATCGTCCCCCGGGACCCCTGCCAAGGTTTAAAGATAACCTCTTAGAGTGTGTTACGGAGGCAGCGTTACGGAGAGACAAGTTTCTGCTCCTTGGCGACCTCAATATGCACCTATAGGATCAGAAGGATAAAGGAGCGGTTGAGTTCCAACAAGACCTTCAGGCCTTACAATTAGAGTTAAAAGGTCAGTCTCCGACACATCAGCACGGACACTTGTTAGATCCGATATTTGCAAACTGGGATGCAGTCGCAGTGGCGCGGCCTGTGCCTTTCCCCTGGACCGACCACTTCCTGGTGCCATTTGTAATTCAGCTCCCAAAACACAAGGAGACAGACAGTACCCCCCTCAATTACCAAAGACGGAAATGGGCCAAGTTCTCTCTGTCAGAGTTTAATATGGCTCTTACCGCAGAGGGCCCTCCCGGAGGTACTGATGTGGAGACAGCTAATAAACTACTTAATGACCGCATCACGGCTGCCCTGGATCGCACGGCCCCTCTTGGTCGGACGAAGGAGGGTGGCCGGAAACAGAGAACGGCGACTTGGTTCAACGAAGAACTGCGTGGAGCTAAGAGGGACTGCAAGCGAGCAGAAAGGCAGTGGAGGGTAGCCTATGACAATCAGGCAAGAGAGAGATATCTTGTAAATAGACGGGCATATCACAACCTGATCAGGATAGTGAAAGCTGCCCACTATGCCGACAGGATCCTGGGTACAGAGAACTCATTGAAAGAGTTGTTCTGTGTTTACAAATCCTTAACCATCCCCAAGCTCTCAGCAGGTACGGAGGACTGCTCAGCAGACACCTGTAATCACATTGCAGAATATTTTGGCGACAAAGTAGCTAAAATGTATTCAGCATTCCCTGCTCGACCCTCTGCAGGAGGTGAGTTTGAAGAATTAAAAAAAAGAGTCAGATGACAAGGACCTGCTGCTCAACCTGACCTGCCCTCCAGCAGAAGATCTGATCAGAATATGTAGGTCAGTGAAATCAGGCCCTCCACGGGACCCAGTATCTCCTAAACGGCTGGGGGATAGTCTGACGGCACTTGAACCTTATATTAGACATCTGCTGGATGTCTCTTTCAGGTCCAGCAAGTTGCCTAGGGAATGGAAACAAGCCGTGGTGCTCCCCCTTCGTAAGAAGCCCAACATCAGCCTCGAAAAGCTGGAGAATTTACGCCCCATTTCCTTACTACCTTATTTCTCCAAAGTGGCAGAGAAGGTGGTTAATTTGCAGTTAATGCAATTTGTGGAAGATACCAACCTTCTACATCCCACCCAGTTTGGGTTTCGCCCACGGCACTCGACAGAGTCAGCGCTCCTTATGGCATCTGAAACCATCAGGCAAGGCGCCGATGAGGGCCATACCATGGCCTTGATTCTTCTGGACCTGAGTGCAGCGTTCGACACTGTAGCACATTCCACCTTGCTACAGTGTCTGAACAAAGGAGGGGTAGGAGGTGCAGCGTTAAAGTGGTTCCAATCGTTTCTGGCTGACCGCGGCTTCCAAGTCAGACAGGGTGACTGCTACTCCAAGCGAGTAGCCTTGGACCAGGGAGTGCCGCAGGGCTCGTCCCTGAGTCCTACCCTTTTTAATCTGTACGTTGCCCCGGTGGCCACCATAGTGGAGAGCCACGGTCTGCGCTTGGTGTCATACGCCGACGACACACAGTTGGTCATCTCCCTATCACGCGCACCCAGTCTTGCAGCGGACAACTTCAGAGCATGCATGCAAGATCTCGCTGCCTGGATGTCCGCTAACTGCCTCAAGCTCAACGGAGGCAAGACTGAGGTGCTGGTGGTGGGTGGAGACCAGGCGGCCTGGACGTCGGCGTGGTGGCCACCCTGCCTGGGGCCGGCACCAATTCCCTGCCAGGAGGCAAGGAATTTGGGTGTTTGGTTTGATACCAGCCTGACCTTCGGTCCCCAGGTTAACCGAGTAGTTGGCACTTGCTTTGGGATACTTAAGAGTCTCAGGAAGGTTCTGGAGCTCCTTCCCATCAAAGCCCGCCAAACACTAGTGCATGCACTAGTAACGTCCAAAATGGACTACGGCAACCTACTCTACCTAGGGACTCTGGAGAAGAATCTGAGTCGCCTGCAGGTCTTGCAAAATGCCGCAGCCCGCCTAGTTCTTAGACTGCCCAGAAGGTCAGCGTCTAAAGCCGCGCTCCAAGCCCTGCACTGGCTTCCGGTGAGAAGTAGGGTGGAATTTAAAGCGCTTTGCACCTGCCATCGTATTGTCAATGGCAGGGCACCTCGGCCTCTGCAAGGCCTGCTGACACGATATGAACCCTCCCGCTCCCTTAGATCTTCTGGTTCAGGGCGCCTGTCCATTCCCAAAGTGTTCAAAGCTCGGATGGGCGGCAGATCTTTTAGGTATCTGGCAGCATCGAGCTGGAACAAACTCCCCACCGCGCTGCGTCTGGAACCCTCAGAGTCCATCTTTAGAGCGAAGCTAAAGACATTCTTGTACGTCCGGTAGCTGCCCCACGCTCAAGTACTCTCCTTTGCTAACTCTCGCACCTCTCTTAGAGCGGGGACACGCCGTTGTGCATCACCAAGCGCTTTACAAGACTCCCTATTATTATTCAGCAGATGTACAGAGGATCGCTGCCTGCAGCCCCCGATGTATTCGCCAATGGAAAACTTGTTTTTAGGGAGCACCAGTTCCTTGAAGGAACACAAGCCACTGAAATAAAAGGTTTGCCACTTATGATGTAAGTACAGGGGGTAAGGTCTGGAGTTCTCTTCAGGCCATTGCCCCATGTGTTTGCAGACAATCACATGGAATCGCCAATAGCGACCTGCCTAATGAATATTTTTAGACAGGTCGTTCTGCAGCACCTGCCCCTGGGGATTTAGCGATGCAACTGATTACTACATAGGTCACCTGACAAAATCAGAGCCAGGACACAAAAACCTAGTGCTCCATTTGTGACCACTATCTGAGACCTCTCTCTCAGTACATCAGTCAATGTGTGCTGTAATACAGCATTTACAGAAACATGTGTAGATGTGCCACAAAAAACTCTTGAGGTGAAGAGTACTTTGTTTTAATGATTTTTGCCTTTAAGGACTTCTGTTCTCCCCATTGAAACAGAATAATTGATGGCCGGAACTTGATGCCCCTGCTCCATGGAATGGTGAAACACTCGGAGCACACCTTCATGTTTCACTACTGCGGGCTGTTTCTGCATGCAGTGCGCTGGTACCAAGCAGAAAGTGAGTAAAATTAATAATACGCTGACACCATTTTCATTGACTAAAATGGGTTGATGGGAGTAATAATACAATCCATTTTAGCTGTATCTTATATGCATGTGTGGTTATGTGTTCTTAGTGGATGTTTTTCAGGGTTGCAAAATCTAAATCTGCTTGGTTTATAATAACGGACATAGATGGGCCAGGGGTTCAGCTTGCACCTAAGAGCCAAAGCTGAAACTTAGTCACGGAAAGACCCAGGGCACCATAATTCATCCAAATAGTCAGTAACTTATCACCCATGCACTTAGTACTTCATCCTTGCACTCCTATATCAATTTATCTACCTACTGACTCATTCTTGGTTTTATTCACTAGTTCAGTAACAACACCACACAAAATCACCAATTAATAGTGAATTACTCCCAGTTATCAGCCAGGAATGTTTGCTTATCTGCTAGTTGGTAAGGGGTGTAAAAGTATTTACAGAAGTGTATGACTACTAATATGTGAGGGGTGTGAGAATGTTTACAGTAGTTTATGACTGCGAGCCAGTGAAGGGTGTGACAGTGCTGTCCGTAGTATGTGGTTGCTAATCTGTGAGAAGTGTGAGATTGCTCCAAGTAGTGTAATTGCTCATCTGGAGGAGTGTGAGAATGCTGGCAGGTGTTGTCAGACTGCTATTATAAGGAGTGGGAGTGTGATCAGCAGTGTATGACTAATCGTCTGTGAGGATATGTGACAGAACATTTGGTAGTGAGTGACAACTACCCTTATGGGTATGGAAGTGTTGTTGGTAGTGCAACACCCCTTGTGCTTGAGGGGTATACGTGCTTAAAGTAGTGTGTGAGTGGTAGTCTGTGATAGGTGGGGGAGTTTTCTCATTTTTTTCAATGACAACTTGCAGTGCCACAGCATGGGCAACAGTAAAAGCGTTGGTTTAGTCTGGAACAGAAGGCAATCACAATAGACCTCCATGGCAGTGCATGTAGGGCTGTGGGTACTGCTTTGAAGGAGAGAGTCCCGGGGCAATCAGGTGTAACTAGGCTCAGGAGGTAGTGTGGGTTTGAGACTCAGAACTCTACACAGAACACTACACCTTTTAATACATCGATATTCAGCCTCCAATGTGCCAGTTGTTTTCCTGCCCTGCCCCTGGGGCTGTGATGGCTGTGACATAGCGCCATATAATCTACTGAGGTATCCCATAGAGTGGGACACGCACAGCCATGCCCAGGCTCGGCCCGGGAGAAGATCGGGCCAAGACGGGCCCGTCTTAGCCCGTCATAGACTGGATGAGGCCGGGCTGGGCTATCCCTCTTTCTTCTGGAGTTGGAATTGCGGAGCTTCTGGAGCGGGTGAGTGGCCCATAGGGCCTCATTTTGTTGTCTGCAGTACCTGCATGTCTTCAGCCCTGGTGGGATTGCCTGTCCCAAGGCCATCTGGACTGTCTCACAGCAGTCATTGTCTATCAATTATGAGGGGGGGCATTAACAATTTATAATCTGTGGAAGTACCTATAACATCACAACATCCCTTGCAGAAGGGCCTAGTCAGGAGCTGCCTCGCCTGTGTTCGCCCATCACTGGTTGACCCCTTGGGGGCCTAGTGTTTGAATTCCGTTACAGTTTATACTAACATGGCTAAATTGAAGTATAGAAGCTGGTTGGGGATATCTTGGGCTCTGGTGCTCTTGTGCTCTAGACGAGCCAAGTGAATCAGCGTTGCCCCTCTGTCTGTCTGTGACCTTGGTCAGTGGGACTCCTTGCCTCAGACACTGTTTGACATAGTGAAATGGGGAAAAGGAAGGCACAATCCATGATCCTCTTGGAGCCGCTGCACCTCACTATTGATACATTCTTGACAAAGGCCATTGGAGATATCAATCAGGAGATAGACTGGGACAAATGTCAGCATCGTTTTGATTTAGGAAGCTCGGGCTGTGTTTCACATTGACTCCATCACCTGTATCTAACGCCCCTATAGCCGCCCTGTGTCCAGGGTCATTCCCTTTGTCTTTGATCCGGAAGAAGGTAATCCTTCTTTCTGCGAGCCCACAGCCCCAGGATCAGCACCTGCCCTACTCAGTTTATTCTGACTGTTGATGTGGCGAGCCCTCCAGCTCCAAAGGAATCCACTACGGTCACACAGAAGGAACAGGCGAGTGTTGCATTAGGGCCTAACATGGAGGAATTGTTGAATTAGCTGGCCCCGGCGCTACAGAGAATTAAGGAGACTCTTATAGACCTTTTATCACCAACCCTGACCAGACTTGACAAGCTGGAGACGGCATCTAGGGACATGCATGTAATTTGGATAGGGATTTACCTTCTGGGACAAATGTCAGCATCGTTTTGATTTAGGAAGCTCGGGCTGTGTTTCACATTGACTCCATCACTGGTATCTAACGCCCCTATGGCCACCCTATCCCCGGAGTCCTTCCCTTTGCCTTTAATCTGGAAGTAGGCAATCCTTCTTTCTCTGAGCCCATAGCCCCACCATCAGCACCTGCCCCTCCTCAGTTTATTCCACCTGTTGATGTGGTGAGCCCTCAAGCTCCAAAGGAATCCACTACGATCACACAAAAGGAACAGGTGAGTGTTGGATTAGGGCCTAACATGGAGGAATTGTTGAATCAGCTGGCCAGGCGCTACATAGAATTAAGAAGACTCCTATTGACCTTTTATCATGCAATCCTGACCAGACTGGACAAGCTGGAGACGACATCTAGGGACTTGCACATAATTTGGATATGGTTTAACTTATTTTGCTAAACCCCAATTCCACCGTCAGTCTTTGTGCCCCCATTTACCTGACACCATAGACACTGGTAATCCCTGGAGTAGTAGTGGTACCCATATGTCAACGTGCCCAAGGGCGTTTCAGTCCAACATGCAACTAAACGGCCCAGTAGATCATGTTTTGAGGGAGAGGGTTCATCCTCTGCCACGCATTTTCTCGGGCCTTAGATAGCAACCACCTTGGGGTGCAATTCCTTAAGGTTATTCAACTCCCAGTATTTAACCTTCCCCCAGCATGCACTCCTTACACTGTAGTCCTGTCAGGGGTCCCAGCCCTAGCTGCCCTCAAAGAAGAAACTACCACCCAATTCATCAATAAATCCTCTAATTGGCTAGCACAGTATTCTGACTTCTCAGAAAGGGATTATCATGATATTTTGATGGCGAGGAGGGTGGCTTGGATAAGAGCGACAAGGAAAATGTTTAATGGAGATTGTATCATTGTCTCAACATGTTACCCAAAGATAGCACGGAAAATCCTCTTTGGGGCTTCTAAATCATTCCTCACAGGCAAATGCATCAAATTACTTCCATTCGGCTTTTTTTATGGACCCCCACTGCGTAAGCAAGGTGAGGACTTTGTATGAGGGTCGGGTTTACTGAAGGAGGTTTGGGGTGGCAGGTGTAACTTAGAAACTTGTATGCCCCGTTACAGGACCTGAATTAGCTGGATTGACTCTGTGAATCGGAGGCAGCACATTCTCAGTCCCCCTATCAAACAGGCCCCTTGTGTCAGAATGCAGAAGCAGTTAGTGATCTATTGGTTTTATTGTTGACCAGGATATTATTAGTTCCCCTCCAAAGATCATCCCCAATGTCAATTTTGATTATCAGGCAAGGCCTTATATGCCTTCCCCCCTTTAGCTCATTTAGGAGGCACTAACCACAACTCCAAAAGTGAACATAATCTTGTATCGTGGAACGTGGCAGGTTTGTCCGCCAAGTTTTCCGATGACAGATGGCTTTCATACATTAAATCATGTAAAATTATAGGTCTATAGGAAACCTAGGAGACACAAAATAATATTTTTTGGAAGGGTATAAGACTTTTTTTGCCCAGCACAAGATTCCAACATGGGAAGAGTGAGTGGGGGTTCTTATAATATTTGTGGAGTTAGAATTATGCAAGGTGTTGCAGACCTTTAAGTGGGATTCCTTGGTGTTCAAGGGCATAAAGTGTGCATAGGAAAAGACCCCCACTTGGAATAATCAACTTTTATAATTTGAAGAAAGGAAGCGGCTGGTTGTCCAACGTTAATGCCCTAAATATTGCCCTAGACTCCATAAAGGGTGAGTGTCTTGAGCATATGAATCTTATTTTAGTGGGGGATTTCAATTGTCACTTGTGTTCATCTTTCTTAAAGACCTCTTCTATCGCACAGCCCTGTCCACTCACAGGGGTCCTGCACATGAAGCACACCATGGAAGGGGATGAGTTAAACAATCTCTTATTCACTCATAACTTAGTACACACCCTGGACCACAGGCACAAGGGACCTATCTCACATATTCTCCCACCCTATAAAGGTAGGGGATCTGCCACCATCATAGACTTTCTTTTTGTGTCTGCCTCCTTGGGTGAGGGCCCGGGCCTCTTCACCATAGAACCCAACCCATTTAGAGACCATAGTACCCTGACACTTAAACTGAGGGGGTAAGGCACCCATACATTGGCCCCCTGTAATTCGTAGTGAGGTGAGGACATTTTAAGTTCTTTTACCTCTATTGACCAGGTGGTCTCAGATTCCTTAACGACACAGTCAGTGAGGCGTGTCCAGGCTCTCCACTAGTGGTTTGACCGCAAGTGCTCACAAACATTGAGGAGGTTAAAGGCAGCCTAGAAGCAGGAGCCCGGGGTGAACGATACAGTGACTCAGTGCTAGCCTCTTTACAAAGGGTTGGTGAAACTACACAGACACCAGTTACAAAAACAGGCATGGGAGGACCTAGAGAAAGCAGGGGAGTTGAGGGACTCAGCCCTATTCTGGAAGATCATTACCGGCCTTGCTTTGCGGAATCAGCTAGGCCGTCCATGTGCCATCATAGTACGTCAGACCAGTGGGTTTTCCATTTTGAAAAGGTTTATTCCGTAAGCTCTGTGGAAGAGATAAGGGTAGATATACCTCCTTGTTGAGCTGTAATTCCTGTCAGTATCTCGCTAGATGAGATACATTCAAGTATAGAGCTGCTATTGCTAAATAAGGCTCCGGGTCCTGATGGAATACCTACGTATTTGTTTCGTGATAGCATTGAAGTCTGGGCCCCCCTTTTAACCTAAGTCCTAAATAAGGGTAGCCTTAACGGAAATGTTGCCTTTCTGGTCCACTGCAATAATTATCCCAATCTGCAAAAAGGGGATAAGGACAATCCACCAACGTATCGCCCAATCTCCCTTATTGACGCTGTAGTAAAGGTCTTGGGTTGGCTCTTTTATCCAGACTATGTGTGGGCCATAGACAGCCAGATTATATCAGACCTTCAATTTGGCTACAGTGAAGGAATGTCAACAACAGCTCAATGCCTCAATCTTTATCTTTTGACTGCTAAATACAGCCTGGTATAACCAGGTGTTCTGTATTTAGCCTTTATGGACCTTACGCCTGTGTTTGACCGAGTAAACCGGACTAAGCTATGGGGCATTTGACCTTCCCTGGGAGTGGACCCTTCTATTGTCTAGCTACTTATTTCACAACATGCCCAGATTACTGCAGCAGCGAGATACACACATGAGGGGGCACTCACAAATCATTTTAATGGTACAAGGGGGTTCACCAAGGCTGCATTTTATCCCCATTCTTATGTTCCGTTTATATTAATGTTCTTGAGGTGGCCTTTTGGCTCTTCAGTTGGATTCCCTTAGAGTGGGGAGAAGAGTCTTGCCAGTTTTACTGTACAACAATGACTCAGTACCCGTACAGCCAGGGGCCTGCAGGTTTTAATAGATGGCTTTATCTCTTTTATGGACAGGCTGGACCTGCCTGTTAATTTTACTAAGTCACATGCACTAGTTCTGGTCAATGGGGGCTTTGCAGGAAACGTTTCAAAGCTGGCCATCATATTCTGGTCAAGATCTCATCTTTTTCCAACCGATGAGTGTTATTCGATGACGCTCACAGTCGAGAGCCCTCTTTGATGAATAGCGCACTAAGTTGAATAAATCTGCATGGACCATTACCATCTTTACCAGAAGACTGGGCTTATGGCACTGGAGGTCATTTTAAAACTGTACAAATCCAAGGCCCTCTCGAAAGTTTTATATGGCAGTAAGGTGTGAGGGTACATCCCTTCTCATTGTTTACAGGTGGTGGAAAACCAGTTTCTATGGTGGATCCTGCCAGTCCCCCATTGTACATCAGCTTGGTCAGTGCACAAAGAGCTAGATGCCAATTACCTGGTAGATCAAGTGGCAATGACAAACAGAGGCGTGAAGCAGGGATGTGTGCTGGCCCCTCTTCTTTTTAATCTCTTTATATCAGATCTGTCAAGTATCCTGGACGACACAAACAGTCACCCCCCAAAGGTGGGAGGCATGGCCATAAACAACCTATTGTACGCCGATGACCTGGTTCTTTTTAGCCTTACCAGGGTCGGGCTGCAAAGGCTACTCGATAAACTGTTTAGCTACACAATTTCTAACCATTTAGAGGTCAACCTAAAGAAAACACAAGTTGTCCCTTTTGGTAAAAAACGACACGCCGGCGGTGGGTGGCTATTTGACAAGACAAGCATTGCTAAAGGTCAGTCATATAAATACCTAGGTGTCCACTTAGACTCCAGAGGTAACCATTTAAAACAGCGCAATGAGATCGCAGTAAAAGCAACCTCCCTGGCAGTGTCACTAAGTAAGCTCGCCAAAAACCTATCAGGCCCAACACTGGCACCTCTCGTAGAAGTCATGAGAGCTAAAATTGGCCCCACTCTTTCTTACGGCATTGAGATACTCAGGGGGAAACTGAACACTGCCTAAATCGGCACACAACTAGAATTTATAAAAGAGTTCTCCGTCTGCCAAAGTCTGCTTCCCCAGCGCAAATAAGACTAGAGATGGGGCTTTTGAACTATGAGGCTTTAAACGTGGGCACTTACTTAAAGCTTTGCCACAAATTAAGACAGGCGGACCCACGTACACTAGAAGCCTTAGTCTGGCTAGAAATCACTCAGACCAACCCATGTGGAACGTATGGTCGCCTACTTAAGGACGACATTGATCAAATGTCAGTGAGTGATCTATGGGTCCTGAACCCCAGTCAGTCAGCTTTTAAAATGGCTATTAAAAAATGTGTTAGAATGAGATCGCTAAACATGGATAAAGCACTTTTAGCCAAACGTAGCCACTCCTGGGCACTTATAAACTCATACAGACGGTTAGCCCCCGCAACGTATCTGTCGTGTACATACTCTCTGTATCTTAAACGTAGTCTTATAGCTATCAGAATGGGTGACTGGCGTTTCTTGCAAGACCAGCCCTCCTGGCAACGTATGGTGGAAGATACAACCTGCAGAGGGTGTAGCAAAACGGGGGAAACTTTGCTGCATGTGGTCTGCCTTTGCCCTTTTTATAATTCTCAACGTAGGCGCAAACTAAAAGCTGAATGGAACAGGTTGGGTGCCCGGACCTGTAGGCAAGCCATCATTATGGCCTTGAACCCAGAAAACACAGTTTTAAATATAAGGCTAGCTATTTTTATACAGCAAGCATACCGTAATTTTAACCAATTGAGTCCACACTGAGCCTTGCCGAGATCTTTTTAACTACTAATACACCATACAACATCTATTAACTCCTAAAGGAAGTAAAAATGAAACAATTATAAAATGTATTGTAAGAGTATGGGTCTGTTTTTATACATAAGATACTACTGGTTGTGTTCAGCTTATAATGTTATTTAATAAGTAAGATTAAGTCGTGGATAATTTCCACTTTTTATACGACCGTCAAATAATCAACCGCGTCTTTGTTCTGTTTTTTTAAATATTTGTATTATAATGTGAATTTTGTATTCTTCTTTTAAAGATATCTGTGTTATATATAAATAAAGACATCTTGTTGTTGCACAGAAGTGGCAATTAAACCATTACTTTGCTGGATAAAGATTTGGACACGTGAAGATAAGGGTTGTCTCGTCCTGGAACAGGGCACGAAAATCCCCTGGTTACCTTATATTTAGGAATTCGCACAGGCTATAGGAAGACCACACCTTTTTTTTGCACACAACACTTTATGCCCTGGGGATCCTAACATCTCAAAAGAGTTACATCATACATTTGTCACTCCCCTGCGCGTAAATAATGAGCTCAATAAACCTACACTGAGGGCTTATGTGATGCTAAACTCTTTGCCGGGTATGGAACCATACCTTTTTGCACTCTCAAGCGCCCAATATAGATTTTTAATTACACGCTTCAGATTAAATCAACTTCACCACCTTTTAGCTTCACCAGGTGGATTTCTTTCCTTATTCCAAAGAGGCTCCTGTGGCTGTGATCTTAGATCCTCATAGAATACTCTTCATTTTGTTTTATTGTGTAAATTGTTCTCATTGCCAAGAAAACGACTCCTCCGGCCCTTATTAAAGAGTTTGAAGTTTAGGCAGGCAAAAGTGGCACTTTTGCACCTGCAGTGCAATTTTGCACCTGCAGTTGTTACCAAACACCTATACCCTCCTTGCTGTGATTAATTTTTTGCAGGCAGTTCATAGGCCCAGGTTATCAAGAATTGATTGATCTCCCCTTGCTTTGTATTCATGAGGCTACTATTGGTGTGACAGGTATATAGCCATAGATTTCAGGGGTTTAAGTATCCTGTTATGTTTTAATCAGTCGTGTTGTTTTATTTGTCAGTATTGACTTTTATATTGTCTGATTGTATTATTGTATCTTTCAAAGGATGTGTTGCTATCCAAATAAATAAGGAATTATTAATATTATTATCCATATTGAGCTAGTGTTTTTACTTTTATAAAGAAAATATACTTTAATTAACACACAACTAACATACCAAACAACAAATTATACATTGGTGACTATACATCCCTAGTCTGTCTTGAACTAGAGATTGATGCAAAAAGGTATTTCAGTGGAATTAAATAGGTTAGTTAACATAATATCTGCCCAAGCAAATACCCATAAATAAGAAAATCAACAAAGGGCAAAGCGAACATCCTCAGATCAACTTGCTATTGAAAATTATTACCAATCGTGATGTTGCAAATTTCACAATGTACATGTATACGTTTGGGAAGTGGAAAACCCTCCTGTAAAGTCTAACAATATGAAAATTAAAATTAAATAACTTAAGACCTTAGCGATACAACTTAAATATTTAAAGGTTTACCTAGTGACTCCGAAACAGGGCATTCACCCATCAATTGGTCATTTACCAAAAAAGTAGAGTAGAAAAGTCAAGGGAGCCACGCTTGGGGAACAGAAATTTAGTAATTGGAGCCCCCGGCTTTTCATCATTGCTATCAGGTAACCAAACTTGGGTAGGCCTAACGTGGTTGGGGTAAAGTATTCCTTTGAGCACCCGCAGGCTACTCAACTGCAAAGGAGAAAAGACCTGCAGGTACCTCACCCTGAACTGCTATCATATTGAATATGACAGGGGATTTCTACAATTTGCTCAGAGAGTGTGTTCGCCAGTCATAGACTTTTTGTTTCATCAGTGATGAGGGTAACTTTAAATGTACACCTTCAATACATACCAAAATAATTAAAACATGTTGCAACTCTTTAATTGGGCATGATTGATTTGTTTCTCGGTGGAGAGTGTGCTAAATCAGTGACTTTCCCCCTGCTCCTTTGTGGCATCACCTTACTGTTGGACCAAAGCTGCCAAACAAGGCATACCCCTGTAGCACATGACCCTCAGGGTGATGAAGCAGCACAGTCCTAGGCTTCCTCAATCAGGTGGTGTGGATTAACAACTCAGTACTCTGCAAACCCTACAATAACAACTAATAAATCAATGCAAAGCTGGTGATTTTACTTTTAAAAAGAAAATATACTTTAATTCACACACAACTAAATGATAATCATAAAAATGTACATATTAAGAAACAGATGTCCCTACCCCCCCCCCTATATTAGAGATCTATGTAACAGTATCTCTCAATGTTCCACAACGTAATGTTAGGGAGTTCATCATTTAAAATGCCTGCCTATTGTATTTTTCAGATAGTTCACAGGGTTATACCCCTTCCCATTGCATTCATTCAAAAGTTAATGAGTAAAGCACCATCGTTTTATATTTGTCAGATAGACCACAATGCAAAACCCCTTCCAACCGTGTTTGACTTGAAGTCTGTGTTAAAATGTCTCTAATAGTTATGAGTAATGGAAATAATTCATAGGCAACTAATGCATATTCTGCCCAGTCAAATGCCTGTAAAAAGATTTAAAAAAAATAGTAGGGCTAAATCTTAACCCCTTGAATGAGAGGGAGGTGAAGTTCATGACTTACACACTATCTTCCCCAGCAGCTGAGTCTTTTGTTCTGCATGTTGATAGGCAGTCTTATGCCATCATTGAAGAAAGTTCAAGGAGTTGTTTGGCTCCTCCTCCTTTCATTGTGTTTGTTGCTCACAGGCACTGCCCTGACCACAATGTGGTAGAAAGCCCCCACTAAGTACAAGGGATTCAAAACATTGGGACGGCGCCAGCTTGTCCTGGAACTGGGCTTCACTTGCCACCCATAAACAGCTTTTATGGTCCCCCCCACTCCCCTGGAGGGGCAGGTTAGTGGTTTTGCCCCAATTTGCCCTCCGATTGGTGGTATAAAGCCCAGTAGATAGCAGATTTTTTTTTTAAAAGAATGAGTTGGGGTAGGCCTACTGTTTCTGTAGCCCTGACCATCATGCCCCAACAGTCTATCTTCCCCCAGTGCTGCTTTGAGCATTTAACCATATGCCCTGCCTCTTGTAAGACCTACTGACTCTGCACCACATAAAATTGGGTTACAGTCATTGCAGCCCCTGAGGACACATCTAAAACTGAGGTACTGGAGTCCCAGGGACCTACAGGAGAGCCAGTCCACGTCCATGAAAGTTAAATCATATCATCAGATGAAGTCCACAGCTACACTTAGACTGGTCCATAATCTTGTTTTCGATTTTGTTTTTTACTAAATGTCAGATTGGTCATTGTATGCTGTCTCAGGTATGTGTTCTCCATCAAAGGAGTAACTGAAGCATGTTACTTTTTTTACTGGTAAAAACAGTACCTATGCACACATATGAAGTTATTGGAGAGCATTTTATCAATGAGGCAATATTTGCCTCTTATCTAAACCGGTTCTTACAGGTGCCCTAATTTACATGTTTAATATTGTGTTGCATCTTCTGTGCAAGAGCAACTTTCTTCCACATTTCCCTGTAAGCAAATGCGGCCCTTTCACAAGAACGTCTACACTGTTCATCTTCATAATACCAGGCTCCTTGTGTCTTTCTGGCCATGCATGGCTTTTCTCATTACAAGATAGCAATTGGGGTTTAATTTGTCAAAACAAAAGATTGTCCAAAAAATGTAAGGATGATCCACTTAAAAATGGAAGTTGGTTAGTGACAGTGCATGCTCATTTTTTTTAAGAGTCTCATAGCAATTTTCAGGAGTTGTCAGACAGTACCCTTGCACAAAATATATGAACTCTGCCTGATTACATGATCATAGCTGCTTCTTTCACGCACAACAAAGTGTACACAAAGTGTTACAGATGTGGCCGACAATTGTCACACATCCACAGACTCAAAAAATGGAAATATCACACATAAGCTTACTGAAAATGTGACAGTTATGAAAATATGGGTCAAAAACAAACTATTCCATATCTATGTGATAGAAATATTGGGCTTTTCCAGTCAAAGGTTGCAGTCTTACAACTGCATGTTCCCATACTTTTCTTGATAAAACTCAGAGGAGTGCCGCCCGACTGCAGCAAAGCTGTGAAAGAAAAAACAAATACAATGATAAGAACTCAAGGTTTTAATCATTTAATTTGTGCCTGAGCTTTATGGGGTGGTGAGGCTTCTCTGCTCTGAGAGCAGAGGAGGAGTGGTTTGCCCACTCCTCAGTGCACATGACTGTTTGGCCGGCCCTCTAGGACCGGTCAAACAATCATGTGCATGTGCACAAAGTGGCCTTGCGTCACTTCATAAATCGCATTTGTTTTTTTTCCGTGAATGTACCTTGTTGGGTGGTGCAAACGCATCACAAACCCCCTCATAAATATGCTCTTTAGTGTCTTTGAAGAAACCATGAGTGATCTACAACAATGATGTGTTCCTGAGTTTCAAATTTTGCTTACTTTTCAGAAATTTGCAGTTTTTCGAGTTTACCCATTGGTTTCTCATCTATTCCCACAAACACCTCAAGTAGGTGGAATCCAACAATATAAGAAATATTAATTCCTCGTCAGAAAATCGCAAAAACTGTTCCGAAAAAAATGATTGCTTTACAACTTTGTTCTTGAAATCAGGGAATCTGAACACAGCAATCCTTTTGTTAATGACATTGTTAGAAACAAAGCACACATTTTCCTATTCCCGAAGAAAAAAACATTATGCTACCTTTTGTCTTTTTGATATATTTCCTCTGGGGGAATCCACAAAACCTGAGTAGCTTTAGAAATCCCAAAATGTGTGCAAAAAGGAAGAAAAAATGCATAATCTGCCTCAAATTTCAGAGAAACGTCCCAGCTCACCCGAGGTGAGACTCCGCTTTTAAGGAATTAACTTTGTATGTGTTTATCATCTCTGGAAGATTGCTAAAGCTGTATTGAGCCATATCTACAAAATGCATGAGTGATGTCCACCATAGTATTAGTGTTACTACGAGAAAGCCATGAAGTCCATTACATGTTAATATGACTGGCCGTCCTTGCTTAGCACAGAAGAAGTTTCCAATAAACCTCAATAGAAGTTCATATAGAGGTCTATAAGAAAATAAAGGATTCCTTAAACCACAGTAGAGGTCAAAGAAGGTGCCACAGAGAGAGCTCTTCCATATGGCCAGGCAAATTTCAACTGGCTGCAGTATACAAGACATACTCTGCTCTGCATTTAATTAAATGTGAACCACGTGCATTGTTTACTATATACATGAATGTACTGTGTGTTGAATGCTGCTAATATTTTATTCTTTACAAAGCTAATTAAAAGCTATAGTAAAGGCAGTACCTGGCGCATTTATGGCTCACCCTTCACCTGGATACCAGAGTCAAGCCAGAACCAGACCTTAGGCCTAAGCCCACCCTCTCTCTGCTCACCCACCTACAGCAACGGTTAGCGATTTATAGCTATAGAGTATCATCTGTTTAAAGGAAAGAACCAAAATAATGAATTTAATTGGTGAATGTGAACAAATTAGCCCTGTCTCTTCAGATAAAGCCAAAACATGAAAGAACATATGTGTGACCAGCCCGTAATTGCAGAGGGTACGTCACAATTTACAATGTGTCCAGATAACCAAGAGCCAGGCACACAGTGACATTAAATCCCTGCAATTGTGTGGCTCCCTCTATGTTTCCACTATGTCTGCCAGGCTATTGGCCCACATCAGTTCATCTTTTAAGAGCAGACTTAGCTACCAATGACAGTGAGTTGACAGCGTTCCCTCAGTAGAATTTGTAGAGAGAATAATGATCTTTCCTGAGACTCGCTTCAATCAGATGGCAACCTAAACTGTCGACTCTGAAAACTCTAAGGGCTGGTGCTTTGGTCATATACATGTAGCAGCAAACCCAGCAGCTCCTCTAAATCCATGCATCAGGGCACCCCTAAACTAACTTTGATAAGTTAGAGGATTGAATTCATAGGATCCATGGGACTGTGCTGGCCTGAGTGAAATCCCAACTTTCCCTTTCATTCAGTCTCAACCATCAGGCAATTAGTTCCCCACTGCCAGAGAAGGAGGAGTTCCTCACCCCTGTCTTTCAAGTCCTGAAAGTAAAGGTGATTATGAGCATTCCCATATCTGTATGTAGCTATTCCCCAAGCATGTCATGGCTTGCTTCCACCCGGCACTGATGTAGCTGCAAACTTCCATATGAAGGAAGGAGTTTTGTCGCATAGCCTGTCATATGTTGATAGAGTAATGCTCTCACTAGCAGCAGCAATAAATAAAGGCACTTATGAAACTTAAGGAAAGTAATGTTAATATTGGGTAAGGTAAGAAAATCATAAAAGGCATGAAATTTGCAAGTTATCAGAATCTCTCATTCTTAGATTGCACACCCATCACATTTAAACATTCTTAACACCAGTCCACGCCTTGTATTGCTTTCAACAACAAAGGTTTTTCACACAAACAATGCCACCCATAATAAAGTAGGACTATAGGATTAGTTTATGAATAAATATTTAGACAATCGTGTAGTTGCTTCCTTTATTGAATAGATTCAATGTTTCCTTCAATGGTATGTTCAGTAACATCTTACTTTGTATCCTCTTGTCTACCAGTTGGTGCTATATGGAAGGCTCATTATGTGACTCCAGTATTCAATCCGGAAGGTGCCGGGGCCTGCTATGGGAGAAAAGTTTGCCCTTGCAATGGAGAACTTGTAAGTCATCATACACCTCCCCTGCTGTTTGACCTCTCTAGAGATCCCAGAGAGGACACGCCTCTTTCACCTGACACAGAGCCACAGTTTGACACAGTCATAGAAAGAATACACAGAGCAGTGGAAGAGCATCGAAGGACACTAACTACAGTACCCTTACAGTTATCTGGGTCAAGCAACATCTGGAAACCATGGTTGCAGCCATGTTGTGGGACTTTTCCATTTTGCTGGTGTGATAAGGAGAGTACCGAAAAGTACACTACATTGTGAACAAAGTACATCTAATATAATTAGAATGGCTTCTATTTGGAATTTATACAGCCCTCCTTAATTCAACGCAATAGCATAGATGGTTTGGGGGAGACCTTCCCAGCTTCCTTAACGAAGATTATTTAAAGCAATACTCTCCTGCAATACATAGATTTGGCTGTGAAAGCCTCTTGCCTAAGTCATGTTCATTACTGCTCCATTTTTAACTCCAAAATGTCAATCTATCTATAGTTAGGAGTGCTCTCAGCATGTAAGAGGCAAACTTCTGCTTTTGTATTAAAACACACTTACTCTGAATATTGTCACTTAAATACATGTACCAATTTCAAATATGACCCTCCTGGGTGTTTAAATATATTTGTGAATAAAATTGTCTACTCTATTTTGTGTTTTTTATATCTTCAATTCTGAAGCAATCTAGTGTATGCTGGTCTGAGAGATAGAGCCCAATTTAAAATTTGGCAATCGGGCCATCCTCCACCGGGGCGATGGAGTAAATTACTCCATTGCCCTGAAGGAGGTAGCATTATCAGGAACCGCCATTGAGGCAGTTCTTGCCAATGTCTTGTACATTTGCTGTCCAACTCCGTCAAACATAAAGAAGCCGTACAGAAAAGTTACAATTAATTTTATTTTCAAAAACAAAAACCCCAAGTGGGATTTTGTTTTGAAAATAAACAAAAATGCCCTCTGGCCATGGTAGTAATCACCCATGGCTAGGGGGAAATTTTACAGTTTTACTGCCTCTTACCACCCGGATTTTCCTGGCAGTGACAGGCAGTGAAAACTGACCTCTATGTCCACCCATCTAAATTCGGTGGGCGGGACATACTGGTCAACATCTGATGGCCATACTCTGTCAGAGGTATGTCACCAGAGCAGAGATAGTGTTGGCAGTTATTATGTCAAAGGTGCACACACATTTGAAAAAGGTGGGTGGGCTATTATATTTGCGGAAAGGGTACTCCATCACCGTTGTGACAGAGAAGCTTTACTGACAACATATAAATGAGCCCCAGTTAAAAAAAAAAAAAATTGTGTTTTTCTATATATATTTTTGTTGTGAATTTTCTATCAGGCTATTGGCATAAAGGAACATGTTACACCTCTGGAATAGCCAGATATTAGATGGTAAGAAGTATACAATAATAGCATTCAGTATCACAACAATGTAATTTCTGTTGGAGGAAATATATCCAATTTAACAGACAAAGGGGGTCATTAGGATGGCGGGCGGACTTTGTCCGTCTGCCATCCTGTCGTGGGCATGGACCGTCCGCCATAAGGGCGGAGGTGCCGTGCCCCAAATTAGGATGCACCCGCCACAGTGGCGTGTGCAACCCGCATTTTTAACTTTGCGGTGGGCGGTGCTGAAAGCAAGGCATTCCCCAAAGCACATCCTAATATGGCTGGCGGTGTCTGATAGACACCGCCACCATATTAGCCCTGTTCCACCACGGTCGCAAGGCGACCGCGGCGGAAAAGTGGCGGACGGTCTTCCCGTCCGCCGCGGACCCCCCGGCCATCCTAATGTGGCGGGGGGTCATTTCTGTTAGGATGGCGAAATGATTGCCCCCGCTACCCCAGTGGGGGCAATCCGTCCTCCATCCTAATTGACCCCTAAATGTCTGACAGCAAGCAGACACAAAAGGGATGGATAGAAAAAAGCTGCCTTCATCTTCCAATGTTGAAACATCTATTTCTTGCCCACCAGTTATCCCTAACTTAGCCATTGTTGACCACCCTTTGAGTCTCAAAGAGGCTGATAATAATGGAATAACACCAGTATAGGTGACTTAGGTACGTTTTGCAAGAAAACTAAATCAATCCTACTTAATACAACACTCAAAAATATCAAGTTTTATTACCTTTCCAGATCACATTACTAAAGATCCCTTGTTAGTGATGAAAGACTAAACTGAGACTAGAAGTAGGAATACCTAACTGTTCCATTCTTTCTGGTGCCCAGTATAGACAGAAGGCTTGCTTCCATTGGATAAATATACAATTAATGGCCACATGTACAAAGCAATTTTCCTGTTGCAAAACCTTAATTCACATAATTAGGCCCTGAGCTACAGGACAAAAAAATGTGGGGAGGTACAAAGCCCAAATTGTGATAAAGTGATTTGTCACCGAATCAAAATTTGGATTTTGCAAGTCGGTATTAGGAAGGGGCGTGTTAAGGCCGTCCCTCCCTAATACCAAATGGTAAAGGTATGTACAAACATTTTTCATCTGGAATGTAGTTGCCAAGGCAAATCACTTTATTGCGGGGTTTTTTTAACCATAAAATTACAATCAATTTCTCATAATACAGTTACAGAATTGGTTTTGAGAAAAAATGTTTCAGACATACAAATCAGTTCGGGCATAAAAATTAATAGAAGTACAAAGACATCATTAAGAAGGATAAAAAAGCATAAATATAGAAAACCTATTTTTTTTTAAATTAGATTATATTTACATTTCAAAAAATCTAAATGTGACAGATAAATCACCCAGTCTCATAGTAAAAATAAGAGACAAAAGAAATACTAGTTCTCTCTCCGGTTTAAATAAAGTTTTGGTGCTCAGTAAGTCCATCAGCAGTAGGCGGTACTGTCCTGTGCTAAATACATATTCTAGTTTAGTAGGTTTCTACGGATTAGCCACATGGAAAATAGGAATTTTGCAATTGCGACCACATAAAGGGGATTGGAATCAGTTTTTAAAATCCTAAAAAAGTCAGAATTGTGCCTAGTTCCCAAATTCCTACATAGTTGAATTCGCCTTTTACCGCCTAGGGAGTTTATATGCCCCACAGAAGAGAACTACATGTAGTTGCAAAACATTTGCTTTTAACACCAATTTCACTTTGGTGCTAATGCATTTGCAAATGGGACACAGCCCCCAAGGGATCCCTTCCCCTTTGGGAATGCATGCAAAAACATTTTTAAAGAGCAGGCAGTGGTCCCAAGGACCAAAGCCACTCTTAAAAAAGGAAAAGATTGTCTTTATTTTTTAAATGCATGCCGCTTTCCTTTAAGGAAAACAGGCAATTTTTTTTTCTTCAAAAAACGTTATTTTATTTAAAAACAAACAGACATGGTGGTCTGCTGTTCCCACCAGGCTACCATCCCTGTGATTTTTAGCGATTCCCAATGGGTCTCGAATTGCAACCTACCTCATGAATATTCATGAGGTAGGTCATCTGCGACCCACTGGGAATCACAGATCAAACTCAATGGAGTTTCGTACATTTGGAATTGGGATTTCTTGATTTCGATTCGCATGGAATCTCAATTAGGAACTCGCAATTTCATATGTTAGTACATGTGGCCCTTAATTCCAGTTTAGCAATTTGTTTAGCTCAGTGGCATAACAAAACTTGAGGGGGCCCCCCTGCAGGGTACATGGAGGAGCCCTCTCCGGACTCAATCTGGAGCTCTCCGGCCGAAGTGCTTTGCTGACGGGGACCCCGGGAGGTTGGTGGACCACGCAACGCGGGGGCTGTAGGGGCCTGTGTAACACCCCTGGTTTTGCTGTTCATACAGATGACCATTTAGAGGTTTTGAAGAGATATCACAAATTTCAGGCCAATTTCCTGAAACCTTTTCAATTAACATTTGGTCTTGATTTGACTTTGCGTCATCACTCAGAAGTAGAGCAATTATTGTACTAGTTAAAAAACAAATAATTTTTTCATGACATGGCTAGAGTCAGGCTCTAGAAGTAATATGCCGGATAGCACAGGCATCAGCCAGAGTAAAGTCGGTTGAAGAGTATTATCCTTGTGTGTTCTTTATTTTAATCTTATATACAATTTATTTTTACATTTACTTCAGAAAAATATTCACCCTAGTAATTCCTTCTTTAGATCAATGTATGTTTCACCTTTTCACATGTGAATGCAAGCTACAGTATCTAACTAGGAAATCATGACTCCTCCCAGTGTTTTTTTCTGATCTGATAGCCAATAAAAACTATTGATTAAATCCACTTGGCAAGTCTCAGCATTGCATGTGTTGCCGATGAACAACAGCGACATATCATCTGCAGAAAGGAGTGTTGTCTTCCTTGAAGGAGTGAATTGTGACAGAAGGAAGCTGCCAAAGAGTTTACAGTCAAACTAAAGAAAAATTGGTATAATAGGCATCCTTGTCTGGTGTCTCTTTTGAATTTAAAATTATTTGAATCATTCTGTTGGAACAACAATTTACCTTAGCACTCCTTTATATACCACTTTTGGTACAGTATTTGACCTAATTTTAAACAGTTTTAGACGTTTTTGACTAAATCCAAATGTATACTGTGCAAATTCCTAATAACACAAATTGACTCTACTGGATGCTTCCTTTTTAGTCAAGAAAAAGTAATTTAGTGATGTAGCAAAAAACTCATATAATGACTATCATGACATGAAAAATATTATTATGACACTTTTGAGAGACAATAATGAACCTGCACCAACTGCACAATATGGAAACATTATGCAAACAAGAAAAATGAGTTATGGCATCATAACAGCGTGCAGAAGAAAGGTAGACTAGATGATATTACTCGTTTGAATAATATAGTTTGTGATTTATTGAAGGGAAAGTATATCACCTTATTAACAGGTGTTAGAAAATGTGTAATGGTAAACTTTCACATTATGGAGTTTATCCCAAATCATCTTGATGTTCATATATGTGTGTGAACATTAATAAGACTACATCAAAAAATAATGAATTAATTTGGTTTAAATGTGAACTTTTCTGGAAAATTACTTTACATGTATTAATGTGTGCACTGAAAATGACAAAAGAAAAGTAGGTGTTACACATTCAATATTAACCCTGCTTTTGTGAAACTTGCTCAGAATGAATCTATCTTATAAATAGGGCTCACTATTTTATGGTATTTTTTTTTGGGACATTTCCCTCTGTATTTTTTCACATTTATTTTTTGCCAACTTTATCTTTATTAATCCATATTAATCATGGGTTTTGTGAAAACAATAAAGCTGAAACTGGTATATTTCCTCATATATTTCACCAATAAATATGCAGCCATACTTAAATGCCTGCTGGCTTTCAGTGATATGAACACTCGCAGAAGATAAATCAATGCACTTATATGAAAACATGCACATTACAGTATCAGCCTTGTGCATATCTACTGCCTCTAGACCTCTTTACTAAAACTTTCTTTTTTGATCCCCATACTTTTCAGTCCACACAGTTATTGGCCTGGCAGTCATGGCTAAGTGGTACCACCCAAAAAGCACCTAATATCCGTTTTTATTCACATCTAAAAATAAATACAGACAAGAAAAAATGGTTTTCTCTCTGTATTTATCTGTAAAAACAGTAAAAACGGAAAACATGGAGCCTTACTTATATATTAATGCATTATACCTAAAACAACACATTTATCTTGAATTATTAATTATGTTTGCACGTTGGTACTTTAAAAAAAATGGTACCTCACATTTACATGTATTAATCTGAACTGTGCTAAATGGTTACAAGTGCAGCAGAGATGTATTTGGATTTATATGTTTTAGATTTCTTATAAATGTATGATTTACAATTGATATGATCTTGCCCTATATTAGTTTGAATCAATGTAGACCTAATTTCTAAAGTGTAATTTACCGACTAGCTTAAACTAATGCTCAATGGAAGTTTCTGCACTATTGCAAATAATGTGCAACATAGAATGTTTATCTGACTTCATTTGTACTGTACAAGGTACTGGTTACATAGTTGCTAAAATTTAGAAGAGCTGCCTGAGAATCTGCCCTTTTGAACCTGCTTATGTGCTTTTTTTGATAGGCTTGTGCCTAGTGTGGCACATGTTGGATAACTTAAGGACTGAGTAATTGACCCACCTATTCTTCAGGAATTTGCGTCTTCTTTACTGTCTCATCACACTCATCCTATACGAAATAACCAATAGACTGAGTGGTCTGACCAAGTGAGATGATGCTAGGAGTTTTCATCCCGGAACTTGCACAGTATAATTGTCTATCCTAAGGAGACCAGGGGGCTGCTGTTACCCTTGCTGCTACAGTGACAGATGGAGACTGATTCCTGTTGTGATCTACTTTTATCAGACTGGACTGTCTTGCTTGGAACTTTGTTGAGAAAAAGTTTTTCTGAACTTGAAATAATGATGCTTCTGTTCTTTATAGCTGCAACTGAACTCCTTGTTTGTATGATCCTTGCTCGCCTACATTTTTTCAGGAGACTTGTGCTTGCTGTGACTATTTTCTATACTAACTGTATTGATTTGAGGAGTATTTACATGAGCTTGATTTCAAATTTGCAGTTTAGTTATCCATTCCTGGTCCTCATTGGATGACTCTTTGACCCCCAAATATCCAACCCCTCTCAGCACAGAGCAAGGTACATCGGAGGACCATGACCATGGTACAATAATTGTGAAGTAAGTAAGGGCCTAGCTAATTCTTGTAGTGTGTCGGATGGTTTACTGTCTGATGAAGTTAGGATATAAGGGGGTTGCCTTCTGAGATCCCCATAGGGAACTAGACGAAAAGCTTTTTCTGACCAAATCCAAAGCTCATGTTCAGTAAAGGTGACCAAGTGCCAGTCTTGAAGGAGCCTGATGGCAATGATGAAACAGTGGTGTGAGTATCAATAGTGTGGCACATCGCAGTTGCATAAAGCTTAGATGGTAGTAATATGATTGTATGAAGTTATGCGGAGTTAAAGTGCTTATGCTTCAGAGAAGCGCTTGTGTAGGAAAGTTGAGGTTGTCATCATGTCCTAATTGGCCTTGGATCCCAGCATAAACACCTACGGATGGTCTCAGTGTAGCATAAGCTGAGCAATATTGTCTGATGTGGTCTTGAAGCTACTGTGCGTGAGGCATCATCTGCAGTGCCACTGGAGAAGGGAACTTTCTATTTGTGATGGTAAGCAATTACAGTCATTGCGATTGTTCTTAGGGCACAGAGTATAATTGCAATGATTTGAGTTAGGTCGCTCTGTTTGAGATTTCACTTGGAGTGTTTGATAGATGAAGAGAAATTGTTGTGTTATTGGATGTTGTATTATTGGAACTCTATATTACCCTATTGGATCAGATAAGTGTTTATTTGCAAGCTTGTTTTGTAACATTGTTCCTTTGTAACATCTAATTTGTAACATTTTGCAGTAACAACATTTTGTCAGGAAAAAAACACACCACGGAATTGTGTATGAGGGGTAGCAGTTAAATGGAGTTAAGTGACATCACAGGGTGTCACACTACTATTGGTGCCTGGTGTGAAGCTGTGGTAGGATAGGTTGACAATGTCATAGAGAGATGCGCTGGTATTGGTTGTTGAAGCAAAAAGAGGAAGCATGCACTAGATTTGTCAAACAAAATATTTGTTAAATATTTGTTAAATATTCTTAAGGGAAAATGAAGATTTGGAAAATGTGGAAAGACCTTAATCTCTTCGGTAATCATGACAGAATGGTTCTGGCATCATAAGCACCAGTCCCCTTACAGCCCCCCTAACCATTTTTTTGTAGCCCCGTGGGTAACGGGCCCTCGAGTGCTCCAGGAAGGGGGCCATGCAGTCCCCCTCCCACAATACATAAAGCCCCGGGGGTGGTGGTCCCCCCGGGTTTGGCGACCTTGGACCCCTCCCCCCACCATTTTTTCTTTTTAGCCCCGGGGGTGATGATCCCCAGGGCTGGGGGGCCCCTCTGGGCCCCCCATAAAATTTAATAGTTTTGCTCCCGGTATTTAGCCCTACCTTGGTCTAATTATAAGGGCCCCCCATAAAATATAATAATTTTGCCCCCGGTATTTACCCCCCTGGGGGCTAATTATAAAAAAACCTTTTTTATTTTATTTATTTTACGGTAGAGTCCGCGCACCCTATACCCACCTGCCGGTTATTTTTTTTAAAAAGAATTGTGGGCCCTGGGAGTCCTTCTTGGATCCCCTAAGCAGGTCTAGAGGGTACAATTATTTCTACCCTGCCCCCTTTCTACGTTTTCCACACATATTCCACTGACTTCCTCAGCCTCGCTTCTACCGAGGCACAAAATGGCTGGCAACAGTTCCTGGTTTCGAATGTTTACAACCGCTTGACAGCCAATCAGAATTAAGCGCGTGATCGGGACGGTGAGCTTATGGTACGATGACAATCCTCTCACACTCTGCGGATCCACCGTGCCCATAGATATATAAATGACTTAACCGTAATTTTCTCAGGAACTACTGACAGATTAACACCATTTAAGCAAAAGGCACAAGTCTGAACTGAGGACTACCTCTTTGCTAAATTTGGTGTAATTCCGTTCAGCCGTTCGGGCTGTAGCCGTGGCTAAAGGACCTATGGGAAATTGCATGGGGAAAACACGTTTTGGGACCCCCTTTTTTCCAAAGTTATTGGCAATAGAATGTTGCGGATTTCCTATGCATAATCGGTCCTAACTATAACTACCTACTGGCGAACGCCAGTAGGTAATACACATACATACATACATACACACGCTTTATAGTTATCACCTAACTACTTAGGCATGTGTGGTAAACAAGGCATAACCATTCATAAAATATGTATATTCATATTTATTTTTATACACACATACATATATTTATGTATGTGTGCATATATATTTACATGTACACACACATATATATAAATACATATCATATATATCTATAAAAAATATATATTTTTACTTTAACAACCCCAACCATTACACCTTACCACCCTAAACCCTAAATATTCTCTTGCCACTCAAAAACCCTTACCCACCCTAAGCATTACCCTTGCCACTCAAAAACCCATACCCACCCTAAACCCTAATAATGCCCTTGCCACCTAAAAACCTATACCGACCCTTAACAGGTTATAACCACAACACTCTATTGCCCCTCTGGTACAAGGCCATAATGTCTAGAGGAATAGGTTTAGATCATGAATGTAGATTACAATGGAGGATGTATTTACTCTTTGAGATTTTGACCAATAGAAGCTTACTCATGAAAATATTTACATATTTAAACATTACTCGCTAATACATGTATTCACTAAGATACATTTAATAAGTCAGTTATACAATCAATTTTACAAAAAAAACCATCCATTTAGACACTTATTTACCCATTTATTCTTCCATTGACCTTTAGATATACTTATAAGACACACATTCACTGGATGATGTCAATAGTGATATCATTTGAGATGTCATCAGTGATGTCATCAGTGATGTCACTGACCATGTCATGAGTGATGTAATATGTGATGTCATCATCAGTGCATTGCGGGTGCGCCAGTTATAGTTATCTGAACTAACCATAAAGGGGGAATTTCAATGGTTTTGTATCAGTGAAATGTCCAGCTAACTATAACATGTGTGAAACCTATGTTTTTTTCAGTGAATTTCTAAGGTTTTTTAAATGCTAATTCCTAACTATAACGTGGCTGAAACCTATGTTTTTTTTCAGTGACTTTCTAAGGTTTTTTAAATGCTAATTCCTAACTATAACGTGGATGAAACCTTTGGTTTTTTCAGTGAATTTCAAAGGTTTTGTAAATGATAATTTTTAAATGTATTAATTGTTATATTTTTTCATACTGATTTACTACATTGTTTTAAACTATTTATTTTTAGATATTTTATTTTTTAAATTACATTACATATTTTTAATATAAATTGAAAGAAACATGTTTTTAAAAATATTGAAATTGTAATATTTGTTTTTTTTTATTTTATATATTTTTTAATTTATATCTATTTTATATAGCAGACAATGATATTCTATGGAAGGAAATTCAAGTTACTGGTAAGTATGGTTAAAATTACTTTTCAGGATCAGTACTGGGCTGAAAGATGCAGCACTGAGGTCTCTCCTAATAACACGTGAGTAAATCGGAATTCGTAGTTCCGCTGATTTTAGAGGAATATTTTAAAGTTCCAAAACTCCACACTTAGAAGAATTTCCAAGTGAAACCAGTCAATGTTAGCCTATGGAAGGAAATCCAAGTTATTGTAAGTATGGTTAGAATTACTTTTCAGGATCAGTAGTGGGCTGAAAGATGCAGAACTGAGGTCTCTCCTGATAACAGGTGAGTAAATCGTAATTTGTTGTTCAGCTGATTTTAGGTGAATATTTTAAAGTTCCAAAACTCCACACTGAGAAGAATTTCCAAGTGAAACCAGTCAATGTTACCCTATGGAAGGAAATTCACTTAGCAGGTAAGTAGTATTATCTTTACTTTTTCTTACTCAGTGGTGGATCCTGGATCCAGCACTGGTGCATTTCCTGTAAACACTTGAAAGAATGCGTTTAAGTCATACAGGCGATTTTTTAGGAAAATTTGTAGTTTGTGAAAATAGACAGTAACTTTTCTGGTGAAAACCAGACAATGGATTCCTATGGAAGGAAATACAAGTTACTGGTAAGTATGGTTAGAATTACTTTTCAGGGTCAGTGCTAGGCTAAAAGATGCAGCATTGGGTTAACTCCTGATAACAGGTGAGTAAATCGGAATTCGTTGTACGGATGATTTTAGGTGAATATTTTAAATTTGCAAAACTCCACACTTATAAGAATTTCCAAGTCACTGTTACCCTATGGAAGGAAATTCAAGTTACTGGTAAGTATGGTTAGAATTACTTTTCAGGTTCGGTACTGGGCTCAAAGATGCTGCACTGAGGTCTCTCCTGATAACAGGTGAGTAAATCGGAATTTGTAGTACATCCAGTAAGCGCCACAGAGCTGCGTAGCAAAAAGATGTAAAAAGGGGCACGGCATGCACCACCTCTCTGCAACGCAGCGCAGTGGTGCTTCCTGGAAGCACCTGGTGGGCTACTTGGCCCCCATGGTCCCTCAGGTTTGAAGTGGAATTTTTTCCCCATCATAAAGCGCGGCACAGGGTGAGTTTGCACACATCACGTCACGTCCCTCCCCTCTCTTCACCACTGTGTAAACGCATCCTGTCACCGTTGTGAGATTAATGCCCCTTCAATCCTAAAGGTCCCTAGAGGTGTTCAGAGGCCACGCCCCTTTTTACAACGCTCTACAATGCAGCTCTGTGGCCCTTAGTAGATGACCTGGTGGGCTAGTTGGCCCCCAGGGACCCTCAGTATTGACAAGGAATTAATTCCCCAACTTAAACCGCACCACAGGGCGTGTTTGCACACATCTGCTCTCAGGCCCCGCCCCCTCCCTTCACCACTGTGCAAGCGCGCCCCGTGGCGCGTTTTAAGTTGGGGAATTAAGTCCCTTTGAATCGTGGGGGTCCCTGGGGTCCAACTAGCACCCCAGTACCTCCAGTAAGCGCTACAAGGCTGCATAGCAGAGAGGTGTATAAAGGGGCGTGGCCTCAGAACACCTCTCAGCAATGCAGCCCCCTGGCGCATACTGGAGGTTCCTGGTGGGCTAGTTGGCCCCCAGGCACCCCCAGTATTCAAGGGGAATTCTTTCCCCCTCTGCAAATGCTCCAGGGGGTGCTTTTGCAGTGGTGCAACCGGTCTTTTTATCAAATTTTTTGGTCCCTGGGGACCCCATCCCCCAGGGCCTGCCCCCTAATTCATTTTTTTTAAATAAAAAATTAAGGAAGGAGGCCGCGTGGCCCCCCTCCAGAGGCCATTATCTGCCCGGGGACCACATCCCCCGGGGCATGGGCCTTTTTAATTTATCTATTTATTTGGGGGAGGGGGGCAGCGTGGCCCCCCTACCGGGCCACTTGTAGCCCCAGGGACCCCATACCCAGGGCTGGCCCTCACCGTTGGGGACTGTGGGGGAGGGTCCCCTATCCTCCCATGGTCCCGTCAGCTCCCCGCCTCCTGCGGGAGCCGGCATTGCTTTTCCATATGGGGAGCAGCTAACATACTGCTCCCCATATGAAAAAGTAATCAGCTTTGCTTCATTGAAGCGAGAGCAGGTTTCCCTGCTCTCGCTTCAATGAAGCAAAGCAGTTTGCTATGGCAGGGTGGGAGCTGCAAGGCTCCCATCCTGCCACAGCAAACTACAGTGTCCTGGGGTGGGCATTCTGGGACACTGCAGGAGCCGGCCCTGGGGAGTGGTGGTCCCCAGGGCCCTCGAGGGCTCCAGGAGGGGGGCTGCGTGGTCCCCCTCCCACCTTCTTAAAAGCCATGGGGGGTGGTGGTCCCCGGGGCAGGCGAGTCCGTTACTGACTCCACAATTTACATTTTTAGAGCCCCGGGGGGGTGGCGGTCCCCGGGGTGTGTGGGGGGAGTTTCAAGCCCCCCCACACTGGATTAAAAAAAAAACAAGCCCCGGGGGTGGCGGTCCCCGGGGCTGCGGGGGCAGTGTGCCCCCCAGCAATTTCAATTTAGTACAGCCCCCAGCAGTTCGGGCTGTAGCCGTGTCTAAAGGTCCCTGTGGAAAACTGCATGGGGAAAACACATTTTGGGCCCCCCCTTTTTTCTCAGCCCCCGCTTGACGATTCACCCAGAAACTTTGAGGATAGGAGCGGAGCGCCCCATCTTCTTGGAGAATTTTGTGAAGATTCGTCGACCGGCGCCAAAGTTATTCCAAATAGAATGTTGCAGATTTCCTATGGAAACTAGGTCCTAACTATCACTAAATACTGGCGAACACCAGTAGGTATTACATATATATATATATATATATATCACTTCGTTTCTTCTCACCACAGATTCTTATGGATGAATATATATTCACTGAAAAAACCATAGGTTTGAGGCCTTATTTAGTTAGGAATTAGCATGTAAAAAAACTTTGAAATTCACTAAAAAACTATAAGTTTTAGGGGTGTTATAGTTAGCTGGACATTTCACTCATACAAAACCATTGAAATTGCTCCTATATAGTTAGTTGTACTAACTATATTTTGCGCACCCTCAATCCACTGCTGATGATGTCACATATTACATCATTCATGACATGGTCAGTGACATCACTGATGACATCTCAAATGACATCACTGATGACATCACGTTTTGGGACCCCCTTTTTTCTCAGCCCCCACTTCACGAATTACCCCAAAACTTTCAGGGAAGGAGCGGGCCATCTTCTTCGAGAAATTCGCGAAGATTCATCAACCGGTGCCAAAGTTATTCCCAATAGAATGTTGCGGATTTCCTATGGAAACTAGGTCCTAACTATATATACCTACTGGCGACTGCCAGTAGGTAATATATATATATATATATATTACCTACTGGCGGTCGCCAGTAGGTATATATAGTTAGGATTTTTTCTCTATGGGATTTTTGAAAATTCTATGTCTAATAACTTTGGCGTTTGTGGACGGAATTGGCTGAAATTTTCAGGAAAATGGAACATTTTGTTTCTGAGCAGCCCCTGACAATTTGGAGGGGTTTCGTCAAGGGGGGGCCGAGAAAAAAGGGGGGTCCCAAAACGTGTTTTTAACATTGAGTTTCCCATAGGGCAGTTGGCCTCACTTTTAGCCCGAACGGCTGAATGGATTTGCACGAAACTTGGCAAAATTGTAGGGACTGGTAGCCCGATGTGCCTTTGCTAGGTCTCAATATATGTGCTTCAGTGGATTTTGAGAAATTAACGTTCAAAAAAAGATATATATCTGTAACAGCGGACCGGGCAGCGCTCCGGTTCGCGGACTTTTCGCGGTACGGAGCTTTGTGAAGCGAAGCTGATTGGTTCTCCGGCGTCTGTGAACATTCCAAACAGTCCATAGCGGCCGCCATCTTGTCTCTCGGTAGGATCGAGAGACAAGAGGAGGCCAAAGCGAAGGGGCAAATGACCATAAGGGGGCATAGTAGATCCTCGCTGACCCCCTAGGTTTGATGTGGAGGTTTTAAAAGGGCCCCGCGGGGCAAAAATAAAAAAATAATAATAATAATCGAACGGCTGAATGGATTTGCACGAAACTTGGCAAAATATTAGGGACTGGTAGCCCGATGTGCCTTTGCTAGGTCTCAATATATGTGCTCCAGTGGATTTTGAGAAATTAACGTTCAAAAAAAGATATATATCTGTAACAGCGCTCCGCTTCGCGTACTTTTCGCGTTACGGAGCTTTGCGAAGCTGATTGGTTCTCCGGCGTCTGTAAACATTCCAAACAGTCCGTAGCGGCCGCCATCTTGTCTCTCGGTAGGATCGAGAGACAAGAGGAGGCCAAAGCGAAGGGGCAAATGACCATAAGGGGGCATAGTAGATCCTTCCTGACCTCTTAGGTTTGATGTACCATTTTGCCAAGTTTGGTGTAATTCCGTTCAGCCATTCAGGCTGTAGACGTATGTAAATGTCCTATGGAAAATTGCATGGGGAAAACACATTTGAAAGTGTTGAAATTTAGAACCAATTAAAATGATACTTTGGTTTTGTATTTGTGTGTGATGAAAGTTAATTGGTTATGTATATATCTCAAATGAGAGGAAACCACAGCCATTTTGTGATACTACTGTCTGAGGTACATTTGTGAGGAATTTTTGGTGGTGAATTTCTGGTGTTTGATTTACACAGTACTAACACTTCTCCTACTTTTAAAAAGGTGAGTTGTTAATTTATAAGGGGAACTATGTTGTACACTTGAAGATAATTTGAAAAATGTTTTCTGTTATTTATTTGCAGTCCTTCTGTTATACTAAATACTTGATAAAGTTAGTTTTATATTATGTATTACTAAAAACGATAAATGAAAGTGATTATTTTTTTCTGCAATTTACAGCAAGCAATTTCAAAATAAAATGGCTCACAATGAAGAGACCGTGGTAATTTCTTTTGAATTGTCCACTACATTGATTGAAATTGACAGCACCAATAATGAAATATTGTCACAAGGAGGAGATGACTTGAATGATTCCACTACATTGATTGAAATTGACAGCACCAATAATGAAATATTGTCACAAGGAGGAGATGACTTGAATGATTTTTTGGATCAATCTGTTGATGGCGAATTTATCGAATGTTTGGAGACCATAGAGTTACAAGAATCATCATTGCAGACTTTTAATGAGGAGATTCCAGATGAGATGATTGAAGAGGAAATTACTGATGAGGACATGTTACTAGTTCTTTCAAATTTAGAAAATTCAGAAGAATAAATTTATATTTAGAAATCAAAAATTGTTTGAGACATTATTCATTTTTATTTTTAATTTATGAGGTTGTAGCGAAGTGATTGTAGTATAAAATGAGACTTATAGTATAGAGTGCAACATTTTTATGTTACATGGTAAGTTTACTCATATTTACTTCCCTTCTCCCACTATATTATCTCCAATGTGTATTTGACATCTCTTCTTCATCTCCGGCCTCCTTTCTCTCACTGTGTGTCTCTGATGCATCTTATCGCTGCTATTTTGTGTAATTACAGAAGAGAGTAAAATAAAATAGTTCGGAACGTGAAAAGGGGGCAAAGTAGAGTACCCCTCACCCCCTAGGCCTTCTCAGGCGGTCCCAAAAGGATCAGTTTCTGCTTTCCTGAGAGATTATGGTATGAGTTCCATATACCACAATAATTTGCATTACAACATGCAAGATATATATCTCCTATTACCAACTTTTGGAGATATTCGCGCTAAGCGCGAATATCTCCAAAAACTAACACCTGCCCTGAGCAGTTCTTAGCCATGTTATCCAATGGGAGGTGGATAACATGGCTAAGAGCATTAGCTCGGTAATGCATGAATATCGCTGAGTTTTCAGCGATATTAATGCATTGCGGTCATTTTTTATCGCATTTGCGATAAACCTTGATAATAGCAAGGTTTATCTTCGATAATTTCTGACGATGCTTAGCGGTAAAAAATTCGTTGGTAAGCATCGTTAGCGATAAATATCGCTTAACTTTGGTAATATGCACCAACGTCTGTTAACGTTCGATTCGAAGGAAATGAGGAAGTGTTGAAAAACATTGTTTGCGCCATCTTGCCTTTTTTGAAATGTCACACTTTTGTCGTGCACGGCAGCCATTTTAGATGCCTTGACCAGACCCACTCTCTGCACGCTGTCGATTCGTAGCATGGCTCCCCACCCTCGCAAGCATCTTCCCCAGGCACTGGTCACCCCCGCTCTCTGTGTTATGCATGGGCAATAAACCTCTCCCCATCTGCGCTGCTCTTCCCTGAGAATCACACTCTGTGCCCGCCCGACACCTCCCTTTCGCCCTATTCACTACCGCACCCTCTGACACTCCTCTTCCTCTGTGTCCGATTGTCCAGGCTATCAGCTAGCCCTGCAGATGTAGTTTATGGCCCCAGCTGTAAAGAATCACCCCTCTTCAAAGGAGTTATAGTAGATCAAGGCCCACACCCGATGAGATCCGTCACACCACACGTGTTCCTACTATCTGAAAACCATCCTGTATTGTGATTGGGGAGGGGACCGAGCCTGAAGCGGAAGATTCCAGGGATGACTCTTTGTACATCAAAGTTTTTACATTTATGTGTCACATTAAAAATATATAGCACTCCAACAAAGTAGTAGGATTATAAAACTTTAATAACTTATAAATATATACAACAAAACAAAAACAGTAAAAACATTTAAACAACGAAGAGACCGTGGCAATTTCTTTTGAATTATCCAATACATTTATTGAAATTGACAGCACCAATAATGAAATTTTCTCACAAGGAGGAGATGACTTGAATGATTTTTTTGATCAATCTCTTGATGGCGAATTTATCGAATGTTTGGAGACCATAGAGTTACAAGAATCATCATTGCAGACTTTTCATGAGGAAATTCCTGATGAGGACATGTTACTAGTTCTTTCAAATTATGAAAATTCAGAAGATGTTGCCTGGGGGTGGGTCGTCAGTAGCAGTCTGTTGTGCGAATAGTTCCAAGGCAGCAGAACGCGCTGAAATCTAGATGGCACAAAGGTGATGTCTAGTAAGTTGCCGCCCAGCAAATAACGGCGTGGGGCGCCGCGGGGGTGAGTGAGTCCAGTAGGCACCACAGGTATTCTTACCGGCATTGCAGAATTACTGCTGGGGACAATGCCTGTGCTGTAGCAGGGTCACAGCAGAAACAAAAAGGATTCTGTTGAAGATGTTGTTGGTTTTCAATTTGAAAACAGTTCTGGTGTCAACTGCTATGCTAATGTAGTGGTTAATGTTTTGTTTTCTCTAGAAAATGTAAAAGAGGGGGAGGCAGTCCAAAGTTCTGGTAAAAGGGCAAAGGAAAGGATCGGTGGTTTGAACTATCAGTCAAAAAGGGGAGGGGGTGCAACAATTTTTCCTACCGGGTCACAGTGTGCTTTCACCGGAACTGAGGTTTGCAGGATTCTAGTAATTCAAAGTGAGGCTGGCGCCAGCATGGGAGCGCCGACGTCCCGCGGATACAGTTTCGTCACTCCACGGGCGATCATGGCAGTCATTCCACATCGGGGGTGTCTGCGGGGGTCGGAGACTCCCACGGCTCCTCTAGAATCTTCAAGGTCGTGGAGGACTACTGTGGTGGAGTCAACCAGTGACCGGGCCATTTCTTTATGCTGGGCCCGCTCTTGCCACGTCGATCGCCATTTTGAGAGTTCGGTAGCTACTGGCGATCGCGGGGTCAAATGAGCGGACGGGCTCCACCCTGCCGGGCGAGACGTTGCAGCATCGCCACAGTGGAAGAACCCTTTTCCGGGCGCCTGGAGCGCTGAGGGTGCAGGTGGGAAGCCTCCACTGGGGAGGCGGGAGAGGCCTGTTCGCACCGTCTCTCCCTCCCAGTGCACCCCACGGCGTCTCGCTTGAGATTTGTTATGGCCGGACCAGGCGATGAGGACGAGGGGGGGGGGTCGGAGGCATGTGCAAGACATCCCCCCCAGTGTTGTCAAAGCCATTATTCAAGAAAGAAGAAGTGTCTCGTCCGTCTTCGGGCCGGGCTTCTGGTGGATGTCGGCCGGACGCCCCTTGCTCTGGCCCCATGAACGGGTTCCTTGGTTTATCGGCTGCAGCCGGATCCCATCGGCCCCGGCCGTTGGTGGCCGGACTGGTAGAGAATGTGGCGGGACTACCTGAAACTGTCAAGGGCCACCGCGGCCGGACTGGGAGAGAGAGGGGAGGGTCGAGGACACGGACATTCCCCCCCCTGCAACTCTCCAGCGTTGTCAATCCCCCTGGCCGGGTCCCGCTGGCCTCGGCCTCTCCTCCGGCTACACCCTACGTGATGATCTCCGAGGCGTGGCAGCAGGACCCGCCTTATATGTGTTGCTTCCGGCTGGGCGTAGCCGAAAACCTGTTGCCCTTTGGAAGTTTCTAGAATGGGGCGGATGTCTGCTGACTTCTATCTTTCCCAGTTTGCCGTTATTTGGCCGTGGCAGGCGGTGGGACAGACACGTTTTGGGGCAGTGAGGGGCGATGTTTTCAGGTTTCTTATTACGGGCTTACTTCTAACGTTTCTTGTTTCTAGGACAATAAAAGGTTTTATCATTACGTATTGTTATCGTTTCTTTGTTTGTTATTTAATAAAAAGTTCATCAGTGGCCTACTGATTTTCGTTTTCCTATTCTTTTCTTTCCAGGTTGTTTCATGCTAAAGTTTCTGTTAACAGGATACAGTGATCACTTCGTTATTATTGCATATGTACTTTTCACTAGGGGTGCTCTCTTGTTGGGCCAGATATCTCTAGTAAATGGTCCGGGTGAAAAAGGTGCATCAATCAGTGGGGAGTAGATAGGCATGACAGATTACAACGGGGGAGAAAGGTCCGCATTACCTACCCTTTCACTACTTGCAAAGATTTTCCTACGTTTATTTGCAAACAGGGAATACCTCCAAAAAGAACTAATTCCCAAACAGTCAATGTTCGGACAATCAATCAATCAATGAGGAATGAAATAGGTACGACGTGTTAAAGGCTTGCATTACCTACCCTTCACGATCTGCAAAGGGAGAGAGAATATTCCTATTCTTCCTTGTTTGCAGGCAGAGAAGATCCTTAAGAGAACCAACTTCGAACAATTCAATGCTCGATTCAAACAATCAACAAGGGGTACTGTGAACACAAATGAACGCCGCTTATGTACATACACATTGCTATTTTCAACAGGTTGTTCCTAATGTTTCTATTTTAGCGAGGTCAAAAAGAGATCCCATTAGTGGCCTACTGATTTTGCTCGATTCCTTTTGTTTTTTTACACGATTTTTCGCTATCTGCAAAGACTAAACAGAGTATTGCGACTCTGTGCTTGTTTGTAAATAGAGAATGAACCAAAGAGAACAATCAATCAAATGGAGAGAGAAGCAGGCACGACGGATTACAACGGGGGCAAAGGCCTGCGTTAACTACCCTTCACTATCTGCAAAGAGAGAGTACTCCTAATAGAAATGAGGGGTGGGGGGCAGCATTCAAAGCAGATCAGTGTGCATAAACACGAAAATGTTTTTACTTACCACGTACTTGACATTCGACAGCTTATGATATTTGCTATTAAAAAACCATTGAAATTCACTGAAAAAACCATAGGTTATAGACCATATATAGTTAGGAATTAGCATTTACAAAACCTTGAAAATTCACTGAAAAAACCATAGGTTATAGACCATATATAGTTAGGAATTAGCATTTACAAAACCTTGAAAATTCACTGAAAAAACCATAGGTTAGAGACCATATATAGTTAGCTGGACATTTTATTGACATAAAACCAATGAAATTCCATATATAGTTAGTTGCACTAACTATATATCGCGCACCCGCAATCCACTGCTGATGATGTCACATATTACATCATTCATGACATGGTCAGTGACATCACTGATGACATCACTGATGACATCTCAAATGACATCACTGATGACATCACTGATGACATCTCATTTGACATCAATGACCACATCACTGAAGATATCATTCATGTGACAATACAATGCATCTCCTCACATTTTAATATAACCTGTTTCACCCAGTGTTAAATACAGAGTATACTTTTTGAAACCATTGACACACCAATACTAGTTACTACGTACGCACTCACTGATTGCTACGTCTACACACACCTTCACTCATTTACCCATACAATCATTCATACATACAATCACTCATCTTTACAACACTATCATATGCACTCATACACCTATACAGACACTCACAGTCTGCCACTCATCCATGGAGTTACTCACACACCTAGTCAGTCCTGTAAAGAATCAATGACACTTCCATTTTCTTGTCTATACAGTTAAACATAGAGCACCTTACATTTTCAAACATATACTAACACATACTTACCTTCTTATACAATCATTGATACAAGTACACATTGATCTGCACAGAGTCACACACCTCCCAGCTAGCCACACACACACTCAGTCTCCCATACAAATACTTGGGCAATCAATCAATAACCCATATAGTTACTCATATAGCTACTGATCAACACATGCAGCAGTTTACAGAACAACAGACATAATGATGCACAAATTAAGACAGTTTAGTCACTAACCCATGCACTCAGTGAGACACATTTAATCACTCACTCATACAGTCAGTCATGCACCTACTAAATCCTTCGTCCAGACACTTACACATCCACTCATGTTTGTATTTTTTTTTATTTTTTTTATTTTTTTTACAAATACTCAGTTAAAAAACTGTATAGGTGAGTAAATGGCAATGTGATTAATTCTTTGCCTGACCGACTAGGTGTATCATTAACTCTATGAGTAAGAGGCAGTGTGTGAGTGTCTGTATGGGTATATGATTGCATATATCAGTGGCTGTATAGATGAGTGACTGCATGAATGAGCGACTGTATGGGTGAGTGAGTGGATGTGTGTGCATCTATGAATCAGTGAGTGGGTATGTACTAACTGGTATTGGTGTGTGGATGGTTTCGAGAATGGTGGCCTGTATTTTAGAGTGAGTGTATTAAAGATTATATTAGGGTGTGAAGAGGTGCATCACATATTATACATGGTCAGTGACATCACTGATGACATCTCAAATGACGTCACTGATGACATCACTGATGACATCATTCATGTGACAATCAAATACACCTCATCACACACTAGTATAATCTTTCATCACTCACTGTAAAATAGAAAGTGCCATATTTAAAACCATTGACACACCAATAGAAATTTCTAAACACCCACTCAGTTATTCATAGAACTATACACACATCTAATCACTTATCTATAGATTCAGTGTTATATGCAGTTAATAATCAACAGAACACTATCAAATATACTTATACACCTATTTCAACATTGCACACAGCACACATTGTATTCACTTATAAAGACATCCTTCTGACTTATGCAAACAATTGATTATGCTTACATTTACTCACCTACACACTTATACAAACACCACTTCATCTATTTATATAGATAGTAACTCAAACTTAGTGTGTTATGAAATCACTATTACAAGTATACAGTTATCCATATAGTGACTCATACAATCACTAAGTCTTAGGCACACTTAATTAGATATAACTGTCACATACAATGCCTTTTTTTTCAAGTTTAATGGAGATGTACCATTGAGAGAAATATTTCATCACCACCACACCCATAAACATATACACTCACTGAAAGAACTGTTATAACATGTAGTCTTAACCTCATATACCTATTGAATGAACTATTCACACATTTTTTAGCAATCACACACCCCCCACCAAACCACATAGACATTCATTTACCCATACAAATACTCAGTTAAGAAACGATTAACAAATATAGTCTTTAACATAGCAATTAAGACAAACCATTAAAGACTTTCACACAGTTTAGTAACTACACATTATATATAGTGAGACTCTACAAATTAGTCAAGGAAACAATCAATGATACTGTTTCTAACTCCACCATCCACACATTTATATTTATATATCCACTCATTCTTCAATGCAAAGTAGTGTATATATAATACATATTTAAATATCAAAGCAAACCACATTCACTGGATGATGTCATCAGTGATGTCATTTGAGATGTCATCAGTGATGTCACTGACCATGTCATCAATGATTTAATATGTGACATCATCAGCAGTGGATTGCGGGCCCGCGAGTTATAGTGAGTACAACTAACTATAACGGGGGAATTTCAATGGTTTTGTATGAGTAAAATGTCCAACTAACTATAACTAGTGTGAAACCTATGTTTTTTTCAGTGAATTTCAAAGGATTTTTAAATGCTAATTCCTAACTATAACGAGTGTGAAACCTATAGGGCCTTATTTACGAGCCCCTTGCGCCTCCGGAACGTCACTTTTTGTGACGTTCCAGTGGCGCAGAAGACTGAGTGATATTTATCAGGCACGACTAAGCCACTTTTTGTGGCCAATCCTGCCTGATAAATATAAGTCCCTTTAACGCAGTGTCCTGCATTAAAGGGGCGTGCAATGGGTGTTGCTGGGGGCGTTCCCAGCAGCATCCATGGACTTGAGTAATTTATAGCATCCTCAAAGTCAGTCTTTCAAAAATTCCAAAGTATAGGACATGATAATCCAAATCCAAATGTTTCTCAAGAAAAGTCATAAACCATGTTCGTGGGTCATATCTGCCCAAACGCCGATATTCAAAATGATTGAAAATGACTTTTCTTGAGAAACATTTGGATTTGAATTATCATGTCCTATACTTTGGAATTTTTGAAAGACTGACTTTGAGGATGCTATAAATTACTGAAGTCTGCCCGAATTGTGTGGGTAAAATTGATACCTAGTCACTTTGAATAAGAATGTACTTACGACTCGTCTAACATTTGGAAGAAATATCTAGTTATATGACAACAGGATACCGACATAACTTGAAGGAAATAAGAACACCCTGAAGAAGTTCTGTTGTACAGAACGAAACATGTCGACTGGCTGTGGTACATAAACTTAAGGAAAAGAAAAGCATTTGAATATACACCAAGATTCAGCGCTTCAATAAGGACTCTAAGTGATATGATTTGATTGGACTTGTGCAAGTGGTGCTGTGTCAAACTTTGGAATATTCTCCGCTACTCTCTACTACTCACTCCCTACTACTCCACTACTCTCTAATACTCACTCTCTACTACTCATTCTCTACTACTCTACTACTCTCTACTACTCTCTCTCTACTACTCACTCCCTACTACCCACTATCTACTACTCTCTACTACTCACTCTCTACTACTCTCTCTCTACTACTCACTCTTTACTACTCACTCTCTACTACTCTCTACTACTCACTCTCTACTTCTCACGCTCTACTACTCTCTACTACTCACTCTCTACCACTCTCTACTACTCACTCTCTACTTCTCACTCTCTACTACTCTCTACTACTCACTCTCTGCTACTCTCTCTACTGCTCTCTACTACTCTCTACTACTCACTCTCTACTGTCTATTACTCACTCTCTACTCTCTACCTCTCTCTACTTCTCTCTACTTCTCTCTCTACTAGTCTCTACCTCTCTACCTCTACCTCTCTACCTCTCTCCACACGCACACATATACACATACATATATCAACATACATAATCTGCATATCTATATAAATGCATGCATACATATACATATATGCATACATATGCATGTTATTTACATGAAAGTTTGAAAAACACTAATAAAAGCAAAGCTAAAAAGCCACCTCATTACAAACAGAATGGCTTTAACTTAAACGAGGGCGAGATCTATTGCATTTTCAATGCTTGTTTACTTTGGTTCCATCAAGAAGGCATTCAGATGTGTCACACATTTGCCATAAATTCTGAATGTTAGCACTCTAGTTGCTCATTAGATCACTGTAGTAAAGCTACTGCTCACCAGGGAAGTCTGCTGCTGGTATTCAAAGTACATGTTTCAGTCTGCATGTCAGAATTTTTTTAATGAAATAGAAGAGGATTTGAGAAGTCAAAATGTGCCCTAATTTTTCTTTCTTCAGCACTAATCATAATTTCTATGGCAAAATGAACCCCCTCATTTTGTTCCTTTTTAAATAAATGTTTTCAGACTTACCACTTCATTCCAATCAAGATTTCTTCTGGTGTGCCATACTTTTGTCATAAGTAAGACTGTTAGCGCTCTAGTTGTTCTTTAGAACACTCTGGGACATTCTGTCATTGGGCTATACTTGGGCTACATCTGGGTGATATTTGGGCCACATTTGGGCTCTTTTGTCTCTGGTGGCCATCTTGGGAGACTGCATGTCAGAATTTTTTAATGAACTAGAAGAGGATTTGAGAAGTCACTCAAAATGTGCCCTAACTTTTCTTTCTGAAGCACTAATCATACTTTCCATGGCAAAATGAACCCCCGTCATGCTTCAGAAAGGTGAAAAATGGTCCATTTTCAATTGTTTTATTTTTGAACGTAAGTTCACATTTGTAGGTGGATCATCAGTTTTAGAGCTAAAATTAGCATGTTTAAAGTGATTTTCATGCTTCCAGGGGCCCTAAACCAAGATTTGTGGAATGGTTAAAAGTGCATGAAAATGGCCAATTTACTCACTCAGGTCTCAAAAAGTGTTTCTTCACCCCGGGAAGTGAATTAAATACCATTTGGAGGCATTTAATATTCAAGCAAAAACTGCAGATTTTTGACAAAAGAGATAACACCCCCCCATTACGTCATGCTTCATAAAGGTGAAAAATGGTCCGTTTTCAAATGTTTTATTTTTGAACGTCAGTTCACATTTGTAGGTGGATCATCAGTTTTAGAGCTAAAATGAGCATGTTTAAAGTGATTTTCATGGATCCAGGGGCCCTACACACAAGAACCCCGGGAAGTGAATTAAATACCATTTGGAGGCATTTAATGTTCAAGCAAAAACGGCTGATTTTTGACAATAGTATCGTTCAAAAATAAAACATTTGAAAACGGACCTTTTTTCACCTTTCTGAAGCATGACGTAATAGAGGGGTGTTATCTCTTTTGTCAAAAATCTGCCATTTTTGCTTGAACATTAAATGCCTCCAAATGGTATTTAATTCACTTCCCGGGGTGAAGAAACACTTTTTGAGACCTCAGAGTGAGTAAATTGGCCATTTTCATGCACTTTTAACCATTCCACAAATCTTAGTTTAGGGCCCCTGGAAGCATGAAAATCACTTTAAACATGCTAATTTTAGCTCTAAAACTGATGATCCACCAACAAATGTGAACTGACGTTCAAAAATAAAACATTTAAAAACAGACCATTTTTCACCACCCACCCCAAAAGACCACGCTCGGAACCTCTGCATCATCCAGGACTCTTCCCTCTCCATAAACAACCAGATCAATGGCGTCACCTCCGCAAGTTTCAACTGCATGCGCATTCTCCGTAAGACCTTCAAGTGGATCTCCCCAACTTCAGAAGGACAATCACCCATGCACTCATCACCAGCAGACTGGACTACAGCAACGCCCTCTATGCCAGAACCAACAAAACGCTCCTACACAGACTCCAGACCATCCAGAACGCCGCAGCCTGACTCATCCTGGGAACGTCGTGCCAGGAGCACATGACCCAACACCTGCGAGTCTACACTGGCTCCCCGTCGAGGAAAGGGTCACTTTCAAACTCCTCACCCACGCCTACAAATCCCTCCACAACATCCGGCCCAAATACCCCAAATAGAGAGTATGCTTCCATGTACCCAAGAGGAACCTCTACTCCACCAACCTCGCCCTGGCAGATGTCCCCAGCATCCACAGAAACAGAAATGGCGGGATAGCCTTCTCCCACATTGCAGCCAAAACCTGGAACATGCTCCCTGTGAACATCTAACGCTCCACGACCCTGCACACGTTCAGGAAGGACCTCAAGACCTGGCTCTTTGACTGATCCGGAGCCGCCACCCCTCTCCCCCAGCACCTTGAGACCCTCTTGGGGGAGTAGTGCGCTATATAAACCCCCTGATTGATTGATTGATTGATTGATTGAATGACGTTGGAGCCAGGCTTGGCTCCACCATCTGGATTATTATGACAGTTTCTGACAGCTCTTTCATGATGGTCTTTCTGACATGGAAAGGCTGTCGAAAGTGCATTTGGGGGCCCCTGGCAGGTCCCCCCGGCCCTCTACTATGGGGGCTGGGTGGCACCTATAGTTCCCCCCTAAATATCCCTGCACCATGAGCTGCCTGCCACACGGTGCAGGGATGTTTCCAAACATGCATTTTACAATGGAAGCGTTTGCTGCAGTCTATTTCCACCCACTGCACAAGCTTCCATTGTAAAATGCATGTTTACATTGTAATACCCAGGTTGGAAGCACCAACCTAAGGTCAGGCAGTTTAGGACCGCACGTCCGTCTGACATTGTAATCAGGCCCTAAATATTAATTCTTTAAAATTCCCACCCTTTACCCCTTTAACACCTTCCATGTTCATGACAAGGTCAGCTCGTCATGCAGTACACTGGAGCTGTGCTAATGACGAGCTGACCTTGTCATGAACAATGGGAATTCAATGAAGTCAGCACCCAGCGGAAATTGCTGTAGCAGTCAAGGTGTTAAACCCCACAACTCACTCTTAAAAGTTCACTTAAAAAAACATAATTTCATATCTAAAAAAATGAATTGTCAATTAAATAATTAATAGTATTTAACAACTAATTATTAATTAATTTAAATTAATTTACTCCTCACCCTTTAAGCCTATAAACCCCACCTAAAAAATAACTACACAATTTACATAATTAATTATTGATTAATTAATATTTTTCACCAATGGTATTCTTTCAAATTATTATACAGAAACTTTTATCAAGTACTTTATATGATTATATCACTTAAATTTGTTTATAAGAATTTATACTTATAAAATGACCTGACTGACTTTGTGAGTACATGTATTCCCATATTTTCAAACACATCAACCAAGCAAATTATTCTGTCAGAATTTTCCTGAAATGATTACTAAATGCTAGTGAAAGAGTTTCTATGGCACTTATAGTGATGCGAGGGAAGAGATATGAAGGTGAGGAAAGGAGAGTGAGAAAAAAAAGCATATTAAGAGAAAAGAAAAAGGAGTATGTGAAACAGAAAGATTTTTTTTTAAAAGAGAGGAAGGAAAAAGAACAGTGGTGGAGAGAAAGGGAGACAGTGAGAGACAGAGAAAGAGAGGGAGAGTGAGAAACTTCCACATTAGAAAACATTGTTCTTATTAACTTAAATTATACAACATAGTTGCCCTTGTAATTTAACTACTTACCTTTTAAAATGCTGCTGAAGATTTAGTACAGTGTGAATCACACACCAGATATTGTAAACCAAAAAACTCTCAAATGTACCTCAGACAATGCAATCACAAAATTGCCGTGATTTCCTGTCATTTTTCACACATAACTCCGTACATAACCAATCAAATTTCTTCCCACACAAATACTAAACCAAACTAACATTTTAATTGGTTGTACATTTCAATACTTTCAAACTCACATAATGCTCAACCTATCCCCACTGATCTCTCTGCCTCTTACCATGGTAATTCTCCATGGAACACCTATCTAAACTGAAAAGGTTAAAAGTTCATCACTCAATTTTGCAAACCAATCAGCAAGTGTGTTTGACGACTCAATATCTCAGCTTATCCTGTCCAATGTTCTTTTCAATTACTTTTTCTAAACCAATTGTATTATTCCTTTTTAAAACAGTACTATGCACCCTAGTTTTCAATGTTCAATTATCAGAAACCACCAATCATTTTATTTTTTCCAGTGCACTGAATCTCATCCACATTTTTTTCTAAACTCCTATTTCTAAAACACAACTGTTCTTTTTAGAGACAACCAACATCTAAACACTGAAACTTTTAATTTAACTGTTTTTTTTGTTTTGCTTTAGAAACACAAAATGGCGGCTAAGAGGTGTGAGCACCGTGCGCGCACCTCGCGATTTTTTCAAAAAATAAAAAATGTTTTTTGGGCCGTTCGGGGTCCTTTAGGGATACCCTGAGAAGGCCTAGGGGGTCAGGGAGTCTCTACCTTGCCCCCTTTTCACACTATCCACTTTTGTTTTTGGATCTGTTTTGCTTCAGAAACACAAAATGGCCTCTAACGGGTGCGAGCACTGTGCGCGCACCCCGCGTTTTTTTTGAAAAAAATAAAATAAAAATTGGGGCCCTTCAGGGTCCTTTAGGGAGCCCCTGAGAAGGCCTACGGGGTCAGGGAGACTCCACCCTGGCCCCTTTTCATGTTTCCCACTTTTTTTTAGGATCCCTTCTGTCTCGAAAACAAGATGGCGGCCAATACTTCCTGATTTCTACCGATTCTAATGTTGACAGACATCCAACAGCAAATCAAAATTCCGCTCCCACACGGAAAGGTGCGCGCACCGGTGCGCGCACGGTGCGCGCTTATAGATATATACGTTTTTTCAAATACAATTTTCTCAAAAAGTACTGGAAGAATTTACACCATTTAAACAAAAGACCATACTGCATACCAATCCCTACCATTTTGCCAAGTTTGGTGTCATTCCGTTCAGCCATTCGGGCTGAACGGAATGACACCAAATGACTCCCTTCTTGGTGCAATATTCACTGAAAGAATTCAGTAGAGCCTGGAGACCTCTTTTGGTTTGGGAAATCAAAATAGTGTCGTCTGCAAATAATAGGGAAGTTACCTTTTCGCCATTCAGTTTAGGAGAATCATTTTCACATCCCTCAAGATATGAGGGGATATCATTCACGAAAAGGGAAAAGAGTGTAGGTGCCAAAACGCACCCTTGGCGAACACCACGCTCAATAGGAATTTTTGGGGTTAGTTCTCCGTTAGGGCCCCAACGGATTCTCGCAAAGTTGCCTATATGAAGCTCCTTGATTTGAACTATTAAGTTGTTGGGCATCCCTACTGCACTCAAAACGTCCCATAATAACTTGCGAGGCACTAAATCGAATGCTGCCCTTAAGTCAACGAATGCAACGTATAGTTGACCCTTTTTGATCTTAACATATTTCCAGTAAAGGCAACAAAATCGGAAGATTTGATCTATTGTACTGACTTTGGATCTAAATCCAGCTTGATATCTAGTTAAAATTGCATTTTCATCCAGCCAATCAGTAACACGAAGTAGAATATGTCGTGCATAGATTTTCTGGAGTGTATCCATTAAGCTGATTGGACGATAGTTAGAGGGGTCCATCCTGTCTCCTTTTTTAAAAATTAGGACTATTTCGGCTCCCTTCCAACTTTCTGGAAAGTCTGGGTTACGGGAAAACTTATTGCACAGGTGGTTAATATAAGGTACCCATACTTTTAGATCATGTTTATATAAGTCTCCGGGAATCTTGTCTAGCCCTGGTGCTTTACCAGATTTTGTTTGGGTTATTGCCAGCTCTGTTTCACCTAAAGTGAAATCCAGAAAATCTGTTGGAAGTACGACGCTTGAGGTATTCATATCAGTGGGAAGCTCATCATATTTTTTATAGAAAGCTAGAAAAATGGATGACCCAAGTTTGTTCGTCCAAATAGACGTCCTTAACCACTCTCCCTACGTGGTTTCCATTAGCTACTAGCCTCCAGAAAGCTACGTTATCACAAGATTTGGCGGCCAGCAGCATATCAGCCCATTTTTCCTCTTCCCAAACTTTTTTTGAAGCCTTTTGTACTAATTTATAATTGGTCCTAGCTGTTTTAATATCTAAGGGTACCTTAGATTTAATCGCTGTTAAAAGATCCCTTTTGGACTCCCTGCAAGCTCTGTCATACCAGGGTTTGCTGTGGGATAGATTGTGTATCTTTTGCTGACTTTTTTTAGGCAATTTGGTAACTAAAAGTTTGAGAGCAGCGAAATTTTTTTGATGTAAAGTCTTAAAGTGGGTGTTGTTTTCCTCATCTGATATACGGTCTAGATATGGGCCAAATATGCATGCGAAAAGTGTATATATTTCTGCAAGAATTTCGCCGTGGTCCTATATAAATGGCCATTTTAGTGATCGCCTGTTATTACTAATATGGATCTCGTTGGTATCACCATTGCTTCCTTCTAAGGGCATAGAGAAAACTATAGCCTCCAGCAATGAGACTTCCATTTTAAGTTCTAAGGGAAAATGGTCACTTTCTAATCTCTCTATTACCTCAATATCAAGGAGGTATGCCCAAGTTGGTATGGAAGCAATTACAAAATCTATATTACTGTTGTACTCCTTCCTACAAAAGGTAGGCTTCTTCACGCTGTCAGAAGGTAACAGTCCATTGCAAGCCCTGAGTCAGTATTCTGTACATATTTTAGTCATTTGGAGAACCAAAGTTGTACATTTAACTGATTTAACATTATCCATGGCGGGGATTCTATTCGCCTGGTCTTCTTCTTCAAAGATATCACCAAGACCCATGACTGGCTCATAGTTACAGTTTATATCGTCGGCCACGATAATAAAATCCTCCCTGACATCCAGATGGCTTAGGAAGTAATCTAATTTAGATAGTATTGGTGATTCTCTTGTTGCGGGTGATGGCCTATTATAAATGTTTATTAAGAATAGGTTTTTCCCTTCTCGTGCAGAGATTTTTAATACTAATATATCTGGGGAATTCACATCCACCACCTCGACTTTCGCCCTTAGATATACTTTCACCCAGGTTATTAAACCACCTGAGGGCCTTCCACTCCTAGACGGAATAGCACCAATTCCATAAGTCTTATAACCCAATCTATGAGGAGTGCCAACTGACCAGGTCTCCTGTAACATGCAGAAGTCGAAGGAATCGATATAGTTAGCCCAGTCTGGGTCCCTCAGGTTTTTTGTGACTCCGGCTATGTTCCAAGAGACCAGTTTAAGTGGCTGCCTTAATGCAGCTGTCGATTCCAGGAGTACCTCTTCCACCTCCCTGCAACTAGGCAGAACCTCAAGTTGAACAATCGAAGAACCTTCTATACAACTCAGATTGTCCTGAGGTGACACCAAGACATTTAAGTGTATGTCACTCTCATCTAATGTAAATCTGTCCCTAGTTGTTAATACAGCCACAGGTAGGAGCACTGTATTCTCCTGATTATCAGGTTCATTGGCAATACCCCCAGCACTCAAAATGTTTGTTCCACTTTCCATAATTACATTAACAATACCCCCCGCACTCAAGTTACTTACTCCACTTTTCGTAGTTTCATTAGCATTATCTCCAACACACAGAATACTTGGTCCACTTTCCACATCCCCCGCCCCCCCCAACGTTGGCAGTTCTTGTTCCTTTTCCCTTCCCCCCGATGTCTTATGGCATCAGTCACAATCATCTAGTCCGCCAAATATATCAAATCTATTAGTGGTCTCTAGAGGTGTGAATGGAATTAAGTGGTTCATTCTTCTGTTGATATCATTAAAGGGTCTGGCTGGCATATGATTCCACCCATAGGAATCAGATGCTGGCGCCAGATGGGGTAGGTAATGCAAGTCCCTTACGTTCTGTCTGGTTGGCGGGAACAGAGTGTATTGGGTGTTCCCAGCATTCTGTATAATTGATGGATGGCAACTAGGGTGGGTTAGAGATGTTATCTGCTGGGGTGGTTGGTGCTGGGAGGGAAATACCACTGACCTAGGATAAAAATACGTCAGTGGTCTTGGTTTTATACAGTTGTTAGTGGTGTCTGACGACCAATTTAATATAAATTGGACAGCGTTAGGATCCCTGAAGTTCACGCTGGGGTAGTCCTCTGGCTGACACTGGAGTCAGGAAAACCCGGAATAGAGCACGCCGGCTCCCGCTGATGCCCACAGTTCCACACAGCAGTTAGGGTCACAGGATTCAAGGGCACGTCCCGCTTTGGCAGCAAACGACTTCGAGCGGCTCCCGCGGAGCGGGGGCCGCGAGTCGTATTTAAGGACCTGAGGACTTCAGGAAGGGGCGAGCGGGAAGAGGCAGCAGGTGTGCGCGCTGGTCCGGCGCAATCACCTGAGGCCTCGCAGTCCCGCTCGCGCTGGGGTAGTCCTCTGGCTGACACTGGAGTCAGGAAAACCCGGAATAGAGCACGCCGGCTCCCGCTGATGCCCACAGTTCCACACAGCAGTTAGGGTCACAGGATTCAAGGGCACGTCCCGCTTTGGCAGCAAACGACTTCGAGCGGTACCCGCAGAGCGGGGGCCGCGAGTCGTATTTAAGGACCTGAGGACTTCAGGGAGGGGCGAGCGGGAAGAGGCAGCAGGTATGCGCGCTGGTCCGGCGCAATCACCTGTGGGCCTCGCAGTCCCGCTCGCGCTGGGGTAGTCCTCTGGCTGACACTGGAGTCAGGAAAACCCGGAATAGAGCACGCCGGCTCCCGCTGATGCCCACAGTTCCACACAGCAGTTAGGGTCACAGGATTCAAGGGCACGTCCCGCTTTGGCAGCAAACGACTTCGAGCGGCAAGATTCACAGTTCCACATATGCATCGAAAATACTGAATAGAATACAATGTTATGTGATAATCAGATTTGTTTGATGCTGACAGTAATAACGTGTTTCGCTGCCTGCCCCTTATACCAGATGTTACTAATTGGATAATGAAGTTCCGTCACAGACAGATTCTGCAAATAAAGGCTTTTAAAAGCACTCAACTGTGAAGGGCGTCCTTGCTGCAGGGCAACTTTGGATTTATTTAACTCGGCAGCCTGGCCGAGGAGGATGCCCCACCATGAACTTCTATTTTGGGGCCCAAGAGGTTTTGACTTTTCGGACCTTCAGGCACAGCTGAGAAACATAAGCAGATTCTTGGTCTTTTCATTTCCAGCCCACTTGGGATGTTATTTTAAAGAAAAAGACACTGTTTCCAAACTGCACCTACGAGGTAAAACATTTTCGCTATTATTTGAACTACGTGCCCCAGCATGCTTGAAAGATAACTCACCTGTGAGGCCCACGTGGGTAATACATTAGCAGGCAGTGAAGGGCACTTCAGCGAGTTTGCCGGTTTGAACAGCGTCATTCCTCTGATGAAGGAGCCTCCTGGCTCTGAAACACGTAAGGACTTTGTATTGGGTCAGAAAACACAGATTCTGCAAATAAAGGCTTTTAAAAGCACTCAACTGTGAAGGGCGTCCTTGCTGCAGGGCAACTTTGGATTTATATATATATTCACTGAAAAAACCATAGGTTATAGACCATATATAGTTAGGAATTAGCATTTAAAAAACCTTATTTTACTCACACAAAACCATTGAAATTCCATATATAGTTAGTTGTACTAACTATATATCGCGCACCCGCAATCCACTGCTGATCATGTCACATATTACATCATTCATGACATGGTCAGTGACATCACTGATGACATCACTGATGACATCTCAAATGACATCACTGATGACATCACTGATGACATCTCAAATGACATCACTGATGACATCACTGATGACATCTCAAATGACATCACTGATGACATCACTGATGACTACATCCAGTGGCTGTATGTTTCTGTAAAGTTAAAATATGTCTTACATATTGAAGAATGAGTGGATTTATAAGTGTCTGGATGAAGGATTTAGTAGGTGCATGACTGACTGTATGAGTGACTGATTAAGGGGCCGATTAGGATGGCGGTTTTTCCGCATCCTCCGGGCCGGCGGACACTTCCGCCGGCCCGGAGGTTGCGGAAAAACCGCGGCGGAGACTCCAAAGACCCACCGCCAAATTAGGATGGCTGGTGGGTCTGGAATTCCGTCCGCCGCTTTTCCGCTGCGGTCGGCTTCCGACCGCGGCGGAAAAGCTATAACATGGCAGGCGGTGTCTATGAGACACCGTCCGCCATATTATGATGGTTGTGTAAAACTGCTTTTCCACGGCGGCTTTTCCGCCATGGAAAAGCATACGGACATTCACTTTGGGGGCCCGTTGCGGGCCCCCTGGGTGAATGGGGGGTGGGGGTGCACATGGGGGGTACCTATGGTACCCCCCTGCATTTGCGTGCACAAAGCAGCAGGCACCGTGCGGTGCCTGCCGCTTTGTGCATGTAAATGTAACACATGCTTTTTTAACATTGCGGCGGGTGCAGCTTGAAGCTGCACCCGCCGCAATGTTAAATATAGAGGATGTGACCGCCACCCTGGTGGTCACATCCTAATCAGCACGGAGGGAACGCCGCAGCCCCTGCGGACGTTCCCTCCTCCTCAAGGGTGGCGGACAGACGCAAGTCCGTCCGCCATCCTAATCGGCCCCTAAATGTGTCTCACTGAGTGCATGGGTTAGTGACTAAACTGTCTTAATTTGTGCATCATTATGTCTGTTGTTCTGTAAACTGCTGCATGTGTTGATCAGTAGCTATATGATTAACTATATGGGTTATTGATTGGTTGCCCAAGCATTTTTATGGGAGACTGAGTGTGTGTGTGGGTGGCTGGGAGGTGTATGACTCTGTGCATAGATGTGTGAGCAGTTGATTCACTAGATGTATGGGTTCAAAAGTGCATGTGGAAACAGCTGTATGGGCGGTTGACTGTGTGCATGAGTGTATTGGTGAGTGAATGGCTATCTCAGTGCTACATGTCAAAGTAAGTACATATGTAAAATACAGTACATGTGAGAGTTGACATATATAAATAACTGTGCATAAGAGCCAGTGAATGTGTGAGTGGCTGTATGGATCATTGTGAACTTGTATCCAGGATTGTATAAGTGAGTAAATATGTTTTAGTATATGTTTGAATAAGTAAGGTGTGTATAACTGTATAGTTGAGGAAATGGAGGTGTGATTGATTCTTTGCATGACTGACTATGTGTGTGAGTAACTCCATGGATGAGTGACAGTCTGTGAGTGTCTGTTTATACTGAGTGTATCTAAGGTTATATAAGAGTCTGAAGAGGTTCATCATAATATCACATGAATGATGTCATCAGTGATGTGATCAGTAATGTCAAATGAGATGTCATCAGTGATGTCATTTGAGATGTCATTTGAGATGTCATCAGTGATGTCATCAGTGATGTCATTTGAGATGTCATCAGTGATGTCATCAGTGATGTCACTGACCATGTCATGAATGATGTAATATGTGACATGATCAGCAGTGGATTGCGGGTGCGCGATATATAGTTAGTACAACTAACTATATATGGAATTTCAATGGTTTTGTGTGAGTAAAATAAGGTTTTTTAAATGCTAATTCCTAACTATATATGGTCTATAACCTATGGTTTTTTCAGTGAATTTTCAAGGTTTTGTAAATGCTAATTCCTAACTATATATGGTCTATAACCTATGGTTTTTTCAGTGAATTTCATTGGTTTTTAAAAGCTAATATATATAGCTGTAAAATGTATTCTTCTTCTTTAAATCCAAAAATATATTTTATATGTTTATTAATAATTTTTTTTAAATATTTTTTTTGTTTCGCTCCCGGTCCGCGAACCGGGAAGCTTCCCGTTAGCTCAATTTGATTCCGCGACCCGGTCCGTGAACCAGTAAGAAATCAACATAGTGACGGTATCGCGTTGCCGCGTAATGCGTCTTATGACGTACTGCGTTAGCGCACCCGGAAGTGCCCCGGGGCGCGGACCGAGGCGCGAAACGCAGCTCCCCGGAAGCGATCCGCGGCGCGAAAGCGCGACGTATCGCGTTGCCGCGAAATGCGTCTTGTGACGTATCGCGTTAGCGCACCCGGAAGTGTCCCGGGGCGCGGACCGAGGCGCGAAGCGGAGCGACCCGGAAGCTAACCGGGGAGCGTTCCGCAGCGCGTAACATGAGCGTGAGAGGTCATGTGACTTGTTAATAAAACTTTTCATTGGTTCATTTCACTTTTAGTTTCATAATGATGGAAGGCTAGGTCAGGTGACCTAAAAATAACACTTTTCATTGGTTGAGAAGTATTGTTTTTCCCAAATGATGAAAACCCCTCCTTCTTTCCTCACTCTGACTTTCATCATTGTGAGAGGAAGACCTATTTTGCTTGTTGGAAGACCTATTTTGCTTGTGTGAAAATGGCTTCATTGGTTGCTTCAGCTGGTGCACCCCCACCACCACCACCACCTCCTCATGGGAAGAGAGGACCACCTCCCCAGGTCCTTACCAACACTGAGGAGGAAGAGGAAGAAATGGATGAGGAGGGAGAAGAACCACAATTTTTAGAAGAGTTGCCCCGGGTTTCCAGAAAGAAAGCCAGTTTCATCTGGCAGTTTTTTTCAATGCCTCGTGGCCAAAAAAAGGTCAACGCAAGGTATGTCACCTGCCTGATATGCAAGGAACAATTGTCCAGAGGGACGGACAAAAAATATAGCTTTGGCAATCACACAATGCACAGGCACATGACGAGGAAACATCCCCTAAATTACAGCCGGGCGGAATTAAGGGATATGCACGACAATCCCAGACCAACTCCTGCGGCCAGACCAACAATACCGGTTTCTCTAACACCAGAAGAGGCACGGGAAACTGTGCCAAATATTCAACAAAATTTTGGGCACATGATCCACTTATGTATGCACTGTCGTGCATTATTAGCTTGTGGCAACATGAGCATCAATGCACTGAACCTGGCGTATGAACACCATGATTGCCCTAACCGCCCCCAGTAATTTTTTTTTGCTCCTGTTGAGCCCTTTTCAACGCCTGTTTTTTGTTGTTTCCCCCCCCCCAAAAAACCAAAAAAAATATAAAATCGTTCAAAAAAATACAAAAAAAACAAAAAATAAAAAAAAAATAAAAAAAATATATAAAACAACAAAAATATAAAAAAAAAGTTCTTTTCAGAACTACCTTCCCTTTCCAAAAAAATTGCTAGAATGTTTAGCACTCTGGCAAGCTCTATTTCTTTTGGTTCGCTTTCGGGTTAGCTTCCCGGTACGCGGACCGGGAGCTAACCAAAAAAAAAAAAAAAAAAAAAAAGTGTAAGTATAAGGAAAGGAAACAGAGAGTGATGTTAAAAGAAAGACAGCTATAGGGAGTAAAGAAGAGATACTGTTTAATAGATCTATTTACCGAAGAAAAGACAGAAGAGGGTATAATTGTGAAAAACAAAATAGATAACGAAGTGAAAGAAAAAAAAGAGAGTATAACATTAACAAAGAAGAGTTTCTTGGAGAATGTGAGTGAATGTTCAAAATAAGATTAAAACATGAGGAATAACAGAGAGAAAAAATAGAAAACAGAAAACAAAAAATAACAGAAAAAGATTAATTGAAACAGCAAAGAAATGTAATTAACATAGAGCCATATCATCAACATAGGCAATAAAAGTTTTGCAGCTTTTATTGGCAGAAATGTGTCGCTAAAGCTGCTTTTGTGGCAGAAAACTGCCACTAAAACCACTTTTGCACCAGTTTTCTGCCAATAAAAAGAGCAATAATGTTATTGGCTGTGTTCATACTATTCCCCTTAGTGTGCTTCAACTACACAGAGAAAGCATTATGAACAAGTAGTGATAGAGTGATCAGTCAAAGACACTAAGAGTAATAGAGACGCAGTGAGTGAACAAGAGTGAGGAACTATGAGAAGAGAGGGACTGAGAAAAAGAGTGGAAGGAGTTGAGTAAGTAGGTAATAGAGAAAGGAATGAAGGAAGTAGCAAAGGCAGGAAACTGAGGGTTAAAGAAATGAAGCAGTGGAACTAATAGTAGTTAAATGTGATAGAAATGTAACGAAAACAGTACAAAATATTTACCTTATAATTGTCGTTAAATTACTCACTTTTGTTTTTATACTTTCAATCTGTGAAAGAGAGAACAAACATTTGAAAAATATTAAAAAATGTATTTAAAAATTAGAAAAGACAAGGGAAAAGATTGAAGGACAAACAGTTTTTCAACAACTTTGACACTTACAGAAGCTTCTGCTTCTCCAGGCCCCCTACACAGTCCTAAAGATATACATTTTAAACTAACAGTATCTTGATGCAGATGAAGTGAGGCCTATCTTAAAACATGGTGCATCTTTTGCATTGCTGTTGTTTCAGAAAAGTGTCGCAAGACACTAAAATTTTAAATAATTGCTTCAGGATGCCAATAAGATGTCTACTATCCAGAGGTTTGTTTCAGGTGAGGCCTACTCAGGGTTGCAGATGAGATTTACACTTGTTGAAGAGTACAGAGGAGATAATACATATGAAGGTCTACCAATGAAGTGAGTCATGTCCACTGCACTCTTCAACAAAGTCCAAATCTCCTATGTTTCCCTGGACAGACCTAAACTTGATCTGCACAATGTGATTCATAATGATAGGAAACACAGGTGATGTAATTGAAATACGTGCAATTTATTTTGCTCATTTCACAATCACATCACTTGTGTTTCCTTTGCTTAGGTATCTCATTGTGCAGATGTAGTCTAGCATATGAAAGAATACGCAGAAGTGCAGCACTGCATGCAACAACTTTGACACTTACAGAAGCCTCACCTTCTCCATGCCTCCTACACAGTTCTACATATACATCATAAATGCAAACAGTACAGAATTAATTATACATGTTAAATGGTTTATTTTTGCTGTTCTCAGAATGTATCAAATTTCACTAAAAACAGTGACTTGAAGGTATTCATCATGTAACAGCGGGGAAAAAAAACACAATCAAAATGATTGTGTTTAAAAAACCCATACAACATCAGAAATCAAAATTCAGAACTCCTTAAAGTTAACTTACTTTCCATGATGTCCAAGGATGTCCTATGAACAGCTTACACTCTTTTGTGCTGTTATTACTTTCAGCCCGCCACTTTCTGAAAGAAAATCTCTATCGTTTTTAAAAACACGTTACATGCAATAAATGACTTCTGGCTCTCTACCACAATTTTCCACAAGGCCAAATCTGGTCAGAGCCATTTATAACTCTTGGATTTCTTGTAAGCCAATCCCGTCATTTGGCATTTCCGCAACTTTCAGAATTAAAATGTTGAAGATAATTTTCACAATCCTGGAATAGTAATATCTTCCCCTTCTTGCTCAGTCATGTTCTACATTTCCTATGACACTGATACTGCTTACTATGAAGCAGACTTACACTACCTCTATGACTACTACAATTATTTAATTCTCTACATCACTTTTAATCACAAAGCAATGTAAAACAGTAGACAGCATTGCAGACTTACATTCCCTCTACTCCATGTTTTGATTGGCTGCTTCAATTAGCTTATAAAAAGAAACAGTTTTTCTGAACTCATTGAAAGTGCACATATTTCTTCATGACGTCCAGTCCTATGGTTAGAAGTTATGTCTCTGAACTACACTTATCCTCAAGGCCAAATTGTGTAGGAGCCATTAGAACTTCTTGAAATTCCACAGAGCACATCCCGAGATTATTTCCCTAAAATTTTGGTTTTAAAAACACCAGGTAGGAGTTTTTAAGGTCATACGGCAATTTTTTTTTGAAAATTAAAACAGAATCATTGCAGAATGACCAGCCATTTCTACACTTTAAATAAGCTGTGTAATGTCCTGATGTTATTGAAGGGCCGTCATGATATATAATTGCTGCAGTTACAAAAGTCCTTCCTGATATTGACAACTGCGAAGCTACAACATTTTTAATTAAAGTTGTCAATTTTGTTCCATCAGGCCTACATCGTTGGAACATTAAAATGACATACTGGCCATATGTTCGTATAAATAATGTGGACATCATTTCAGATTTACATTGGCTACACTCCATGTTGTGATCAGCTGCTTTTACTAGCTTATTAAAGGAGACTGATTTACTGTCTGGCAAAGTTAAATATATAAATCTTTCTGAGTCTACACTAGTAGTACTTGATACCATACAGTTCTCGCAGTCATGCTGCCATCGATAAGAAAGCCCAAACAGGTGATCTACATCTACACCTTCAGCATGGAATACATCAAGCATATACATTAAAAACTCCTGACAATCTTGCTGAATATTTTGAGAGAATTGTGTTTGGCCTGAACATCTGTCTAACAGATTTCGAATTTCAGACACACTTTCTATGTTTCTTCTATCAGTGCTACATTTCTCTAACACAGAATTTAACAAACTGCAAAATCTTTGATCAGAATTGACCACAATCTCTTCTTTTACATTTTTTAGAGAAAACAAAACATTAACCACTACATTAGCATAGCAGTTGACACCAGAACTGTTTTCAAACTGAAAACCAACAACATCTTCAACAGAATCCTTTTTGTTTCTGCTTGTAATTTTAGGTTCATTGACTTTTTGTCTTTTTGCTACAACCTCCCCAGTATTGTTCTCATTTCTTCGTTTCCGGCCTACCACATGTTTCTCAAACAAAGGATACTGAGGCAAATGTGGCGCATACTCTCTTCTTAACCTATTGTATTCCTTAACACAATCTAGATCCGCACAAATGTTTGTGACATCACACTCAATCAAGTACAATCCCGATAAAGTTCTAACTCGTGACAATGCCACATATGCCATACCCTCCTTGAACACAGAACTGCCAATATTCACCAATGCACTGTCTACACTTAAACCTTGCGATTTATGGATTGTCACCGCATATGCCAAGCAAACAGGAAACTGCTTACGGCGAACATATAAGTCTTTTACAAGCAAAAATCTAGCAGAACAACAAGCAATTAGCTGTACTTCCTCAATGCCATCAAATTTAATTTTAAAAAATTCAATTCCATCTCTATTTCTGTATTTCACAAAATCAACAACATTACCCATTGATCCATTTACCAGACCTCTTTCAACATGTAAATTCCTTCTTAAAATTATACGGCAGTTCAAGCACACATTCAGAGTCTTTTCAAAACCTGCAGTTTTAGATATACTCTTCTCTAATGAATCCAATTTTGTTTTCAGATTCTCAGACAAAATAATTGTTGATCCCATATGCTCTACTCTATCAATAGCTTCCAGTTTCACAATCTCTTGCTTTTCTAAATGCAACATTTTGTTGTTAAATTTGGCACATTCTGCAAGAGTTGGCATCAAACATATTCCAGATTTCTTCTCAGTAATTTTCTGAAAAATATTCTCAGGCACAACATCTTGTTCTGGATATAAATTTGACAGTAATCGTGCATGTAAAGCTTCTTTCCCATGCTCGCTCACTTTTCCAATTCTAACATCTTGTAGAATAGTCTTGTAAACTTCATCCTTCGCCTGACGCATATTTTCATGCAGTTCAGCATAATTGAAGTTTAACCATATATTGACATTGCCAATGCTGCCTAGGCACTTCCTGGTATCTTCATGCGTGAGCATTTTGAACACAGGTTGCCCTTTCACTGGTGTCAGCTGCAGAAGATCTCCGAAAACAATGATGTGTTTGCCACCAAATAACACATCATACTCTGTTTTGAGAACTTCTTGCATCCTCAAATGCACAAAGGCAAGCATGACATTGGAAACCATGCTTACTTCGTCAATGATAAGAAGTTTCATTTTCCTCAAGATTCTTGAAACTTCAAAACAAGCATCTCCAGATAGCTTGTGATATTGTAATTTGTTGTCATGCTCCACTGGCAGCATCAGTAAACGATGTAAAGTAATCCCTTTAATATTATGTGCTGCCAGTCCAGTTGGAGCAGTGACAACACAAGACAGCGATGACTCTGTCCTTTCCTGCAAATAGCATGAAATTGCTTTAATGAGGAAACTTTTTCCAGTTCCCGCTTCTCCACTCACGTACAGTCGGACAGGCTTCAACGACGTACATGAGCACTCTTTCTTGTCATGACTTAATCCATGATCAATTTGCATGGTAACTTCGTCATATATTTTCCTCTGCTCAACGTTCAGTTGTCTTTCCAACTCTTCTAAGTTAACCGCATCCTCTTGAGCATGTGCCATGGCTCTTTCCACTTCATTCATAGCAGTGGCAGCTTCATTTTCAATAACAGGTCCTCCTAGTGGATCCTGACTCAATGAAGCAGAACTCTGACTGTCCTGAGAACTGTCTCTGGCAATCTCGGCTGCAATCGTTGCTTCCTGCTCAATTTCCGCATTCAACATTTCTACATATTTGGGAAAAGCAGGACATTCTATGGTCTCCTTGGCGGCATTGAAAGAGTCTTCGTAACAGAGGAAATCTCCAAGCAGTTCCTCTTCTGCACGCCAAGGCTTGAAAAGTTGCAAAAGTGCTAAATAGAAAAACTCCTTTTTTTCAGGAGATTCGCCACTCAATTTTCGATGGTTTACCAAGTGGCATTTTCTTTGCTTGACCAGACATCCCTCACTTCCTATTACAGCATACACTCCTTTCTCAGTATCTTCTTTGATGTTCCTCTTGAATATGTAATTTTGAAGAACCTCATACAGACAAACATTGTCGAGGTGAATGCTTCGATTTGGATAATATGTATCCAACATGTTTGTCTTCAAAATGTCGGTACTGTTTGGCTCCTTTTCCGCCAAATACTCAATTTCCCGCACAGGTTTGAGAACTCGATTACGCGTTGCAGCAAGACCAAGACTCGCCCAAATGATACTCCTGGACTTGGCATAGAGACTTGCTGAAGACAACCGGTCAGAACATTCGTACGCTCCGATTTCTCGATGCGACAACATCTTCAGACTGAAACTGTACAACTTCTTGCTGAGGCTCTTTTCATGGGAAATGTCCTCCCACATATCCTTCAATTCTGTCTTCTCTTTTTTGGTGATGTAAGACGTCACATACCGAGCCACAGCCATACAGTTATCAGCCACAAACTGTATATCCATGTTAGCATTCCACATGGACAAAATCACCGGGTTGTAGTCGTTGATGTACTTGGACTCTTCGTTCCTCTTCAAATTGTAAGTGTTTTTAGGTGATTTCTTCATGACATTGTGTCGCAGCGAAGACATCAAACTGTTTACTCTTCCTTTAGAAATCACCGGTCGTGGAAAGCCGAAACGACATTTAGTGTAGAACTTGTCCTTGTTTCGGAATTTACGACGGCAGTACTTTCCACATCGATGGCTTTGGAAACGCAGAACTTTTTCTCTTAGGCTTTTCTTCTCCTTTGCGTTTGGAACAGCACACGTAGAATACTGTTGGATGAAACTCATCACTGAGTCTTCTGGATCCGTTCCAAATTTAGGTGCATCCTTGATCCACAGCAACATATGTATATGAGGAGCACCTCTTGCTTGGTACTCCTTTCTCCAGAAGAAATCCAACACCTCTCCAAGAGGTGGATTCTTCTTATTCATGATGAAAGACATCATAGCTTCAAATCTATGATTGAAGTACCTACATACATTGACTGGATCCAAAGAGCACAGTTCTCCGGGTGTCTTGAATTCGATGTTATCTACGTTAGCATTTGCCTCTCGTAGAAATTCAAGTAAGTCTTCCCAGCCATACTCGGCACAGCTCAGAGTGAGGAACCATGTGGGAGTACCTAAGTTCCTCAGCATACATTTTAAATCACCATGACGACGGTACCAGTACTCATTAGTACCACGCTGACACGCCATGAGATTAATTAGGTGAGAATCCAAAATACTGTCTTGGACATTGACTTTATCCAAAGATGTTTTGCATGTGTATACCACTTTTCAAGATGTGGTTCACTGCATATGACAGTCCAGACAGATCGCTTTCAAACAGGAGATGAAACAAATAAGGAATGCATTGTCGAAACCTAGCATCTCCTGCATACAATTGCAAAGTCCGGTATTCAGAAGCAGGAATTTGATGAGGTCGCTCATCATATCTTCCTCCCTGACCTGTTGGAAAAAGCTGTGGGAAACACCAAGCTTCCAAACTTTCCTCCCAAACACTAATGGGACTCCCTTTGGCTTGTTTCATTTGAAACAACTCAATAGCATTCCCCATGACTTCCTTGGAATGCAAAGGATGAACACTATAATGTTCATATATTTCTTCACTAGTAGAGGGTTCTACTTTCTCAATTTGACCAGCACACAAATCGCTATCCTCTTCCTCACTTACTTCCTCTTCTGCAACATATACATTCTTATAGTATTTATTATTTTTTTTCAAATACAATGTTGCCTTTTTAACTTTCCTAACATCTACTAAATCTTGCCATATTTTCTTATTCTTTGTCGGAACCCCATTAACTAAGATAACCAGAGGTTCCTCTTCCACTTTTTCTACTCCAATTGTGTTAATGTTTTTCTTCAAATCTAGAGGCAAATAAACAACTCTTCCCTTTAATCCTCTCTGTAAATCTGATGGCGGCAATTTCCCTGTCTTTGGCTCCATTCTTACAATAGCCTGAAAGGGATGGATACTTTGAATCAAAATAGATTCATAAGTATTTAAATCCTTCAATTCAGAAGGAATCTCAACCAATTCCAGATTATTATGAACTGCTCTAGCAGGCATCTGGTTTTGATTTAATTTGCAACAACAATAACTACACACACGTTGATCCAATCCCAAATCAAAACAATTTTCTACCATCAAGTATGTTGCGAAATCCTTGCATTCACTATTATTTTCCCTTTCACTTTTTGCATATAAATCCACTAACTTAGTCTGATTCTTATAATAAGTGCGTCGACAACACACACAAGTGAAATTAGGCCTCTCACTTGATTTCACCTCAAATGTCGCAATTTCCCTCTGGAAATTATCTGTACTGGAAACCTGTACACTATCTTCCACATGACCCTCTTCTTTTTGCTCAATTTCAACATTCTCCTCTTTACTTCCAAAGTAACAAAACTCAATTTCTTCACATATATTCTTCACATCTATTTCAGAACCATGCAAAAGAGCAGCGCATAATTGTTTAAGCATAATTGCTGGACTCTTAGCATAATACAACATTCTAACTAATTTCCTCACTTTGTTATGATGCACTGCTAGCATCCTGAAATGATGAAAAACACTCTGGCATACTCTCCTGGAAAGACAAGCCAGTGAATGACCATGCAAACCTGTCACTTCTCTTACTCTGCAAGGATCTAATTCTTGCAACAACCTTATTTTCTGCTTCAAACTTTTCTTATTAAATGACCGTACAAAATCACAAAGCAAATTGATGGAATCCTGTCGCACACTGCAAATACTACTACACTTCCAGGTGTACACAGGACCCTTAGCACGTCTTCCTAAAACCTCATTACCTAACACCTCTTCTGCCTCTGTTGTCACAAGTTTTTCTTTTTCAACTGGACAACCATCTTTCACTTCATAAGCACGACCACTGGTGTCAACTGCATGCACCAAATCATTATCCTGGAAATAACTCTCCTCATTAAAAAATGCCTCACAGCTTGAACTATGCATCCATTCTCCAGAAAAAACTTCACAAAAATTACTACGATTAACTATTCTCTTCCATCTACTATTTCTTTTGAAATCATAAATTGCCTTGTTTAGCTTCCTAATTCTATTGATTATCAAAATAAATAACTTACGTTTAATTTCAAATGCCTGATCAATAACTTTCTCAACTTTTTTTTTTCTCTTATAAAAAACCAGTTTCTGTTGACGTTTCTTAATATTTTTTAACAAATTGCCAATTATCCTGTTGCGGAACATTCGTTTACGAATCTCCCTAAACTGTTGTTTCCTTCTACTATCATGCACAGAGTTATCTCTTGCTCTAGCAGTAACATTTTTCATTGGTCTTTCCTTTCCATTTGATTTCCTTCTCGTTTTATGGACTGAAACATTTTCTGTAGTAATATTTTTTTTACTACACATATTTCTTATGAATTGTTTTGTGCTCTTACCCGGTGCTTTCTTCGTGACTTGACAAATCTTTTTGTTAGAGGACTGCTGCTTATTTTTTTTCACCTGCTGTCTTTGACGTTTTGCAGCCTTTCTCTGTCTTTCTATTGTAGGCATGGTGAAATCTTGAAATAATCTGCAGTTGAATCTGTGGTAAAATATATTAAAAAATGTTATTAACCATTATTACCAAACAGTAAAACAATAACAGTGATCTTCAAAATATTTTGCATTTCCTAAATAGCGAATTTTAAGGAATAAATAGCGATTCTTTACCATTCCTAATTTGCAATGACCAAATTGCTAATTGCAAGTTACCCATTCATTTCCATGGGCTAGGAGGCTCATAGGAATGAAGGTTTAATTTGCGATTAGCAATTTGCTCATCACAAATTAGGAATTTTTCCAAGGGTGCAGGGGTGTCTCAAGAACACCCTGCTGCACCCCTGAAAAAGAAATTTGGGGGCATATGGCACACATACATGCCCTAAGGGCATGTGTTGGCGTCATATGGGACCTTTTGTTTTTTTAAAAAAAAGCTTTTGGAAAAGAATTCACAAATTACCACCAATTTACCACAATAGTTTCCAAATCCTTAATGTCATTTTTACATATTTTTTGTTTGATACATTGCATTTAAGTAGTCACAAAATTTGCAAATCCTTCAGTGCAATTGCAAAATAAGGAATAGCAAATTTTGCTACTCCTTATTTTGCATCAAACTTGTTTGATACATACCATTTGTGTAATTTACATTTGCAAAGGCCGAAATTCGTAGAATTTTGATCTTTGCGAATGCTAATTAGCTTGATACATATGGCCCCAAGTGAGGCCTGTCTTGCGACATGGTGCATCTTTTGCATCACTGCTGCATTGGTTTCATGTGGTACGTTTTTTTTACACCATGACACATCTGCCTAAATGCATCAATTTGTAATTTTGTCGCCTCATAGCAAATCTTTTGCACCGCCGCTGCATCATAAAAGTGACGCACAGTGGCACAAAAGAGGCATACACCTATCATAAATCTGTCCCTAGCATTTTAAATGATTAATCCAGGATGACGATAAGGTGTGGCCTATCCAGAGGTTTGTTTAAGGTGAGGCCTACTCAGGATTGCAGATTAAAGTTACGCTTGATGAAGAATACAGAGGAGATAATACATGTAAAGGCCTACCAATGAAGTAAGTAATGTCCACTTTATTGCGCCAGTCATCATAAATGTATCCCTAAGCTTCTTATCTTGTTACAGATGAACCACCATATGTACCATCAAACTATTTTGCATTTCCTAAATAGCAAATTTTAAGCAATAAATAGCAATTCTTTACCATTCCTAATTTGCAATGAGCAAATTGCTAATTGCAAATTACCCATTCATTTCCATGGCCTAGGAGGCTCATAGGAATGAAGGTTGCAATTTGCGATTAGCAATTAGCTCATCACAAAATAGGAATTTTTTCAAGCGTGCAGGGGTATCTCAAGAACACCCTGCTGCACCCCTGAAAAAGAAATCTGGGGGCATATGGCACACATACATGCCCTAAGGGCATGTATGGGCGTCATATGGGACCTTTTGTTTTTTAGAAAAAAATGCTTTTTGAAAAGAATTCGCAAATTACCACAAAGTAGAAGTTGGTGGTAGTTTCCAAATCCTTAATATCATTTTTTACATATTTTTTGTTTGATACATTGCATTTAAGGAATCGCAAAATTTGCAAATCCTTCAGTGCAATTGCAAAATAAGGAATAGCAAATTTTGAATTAAGGACATTTTAAGTCATTTCCACATGTGCAGTGTTTTCAAATTATGATTTGAAAATCGTTTTTGGGGAAAAGTAATGGTTTGCAAATTTATGACAAGGACATAATGGTGTATGCTTCTCTATAAGGCATTTCAGTGTCTCTGATGTCATTTTTCCCATATTACATTATAAGACCTTTCCCCATGGAGCACATTCCTTGTAAATATGCTCCCACCTGTGCATGGCGAATTTAGATTTTGACTGTTTGAGTCACATAGCCATGTTAAAAGTGACCCAAAAAAATTGCAAACGTTTTAAAAAAACACATTCATGTGTCTTAAGGACATTTTAAGTCATTTCCCCATGGACAGTGTTTTCTAAGTGGCGCAAAAGAGGCATACACCTATCATAAATCTGTCCCTAGCATTTTAAATGATTAATTCAGGATGACAATAAGATGTGGCCTATCCAGAGGTTTGTTTAAGGTGAGGCCTACTCAGGATTGCAGATTAAAGTTACGCTTGATGAAGAATACAGAGGAGATAATACATGTAAAGCTCTACCAATGAAGTAAGTGATGTCCACTTCATTGCGCCAGTCATCATAAATGTATCCCTAAGCTTCTTATCTTGTTAGACATCAACCGCCATATGTATCATATAACTATTTTCCATTTCCAAAATAGCGAATTTTAAGGAATAAATAGCGATTCTTTACCATTCCAAATTTGCGATGAGCAAATTGCTAATTGCAAATTACCCATTCATTTCCATGGGCTAGGACGCTCATAGGAATGTAGGTTGCAATTTGCGATTAGCAATTAGCTCATCACAAAATAGGAATTTTTCCAAAGGTGCAGGGGTGTCTCAATAACACCCTGCTGCACCGCTGAAAAAGAAATTTGGGGGCATATGGCGCACATAAATTTTAACAACATTCCTTTACCTCAAAAACGATTTTCAAATCATAATTTCAAAACACTGCACATGGGAAAATTACTTAAAATGTCCTTAAGACACATAAAATCGTTTTTTGATTGCCTTTGCAGCATGTTTGTATCACTTTTAACATGGCTATGTAATACAAACATTCAAAATCTAAATTTGCCATGCACAGATGGGAGCATATTTACAAGCAATTTGCGCCACAGAGAAAGGTCTTACATTAAAATGGGAATAATACCATCAGGGACAGTCAATTGCCTTATAAAGAAGCATACACCATTATGTCCTTCTCATAAATTTAAAAACAATTCATTTTCCCCAAAAACGATTTTCAAATCATAATTTCAAAACACTGCACATGGGAAAATGACTTAAAATGTCCTTAAGACACATGAAAGCGTTTTTTGATTACCTTTCCAGCATGGTTGGGTCACTTTTAACATGGCTATGTAACACAAACATTTAAAATCTAAATTTACCATGCACAGGTGGGAGCATATTTACAAGCAATTTGCGCCACAGAGAAAGGTCTTACATTAAAATGGGAAAAATAACATCAGGGACAGTCAATTGCCTTATAAAGAAGCATACACCATTATGTCCTTGTCATAAATTTAAAAACAATTCCTTTTCCCCAAAAACGATTTTCAAATCATAATTTCAAAACACTGCACATGGGAAAATGACTTAAAATGTCCTTAAGACACATGAAAGCGTTTTTTGATTGCCTTTGCAGCATGTTTGTATCACTTTTAACATGGCTATGTAACACAAACATTCAAAATCTAAATTTTCCATGCACAGGTGGGAGCATATTTACAAGCACTTTGCACCACATAATTCATAATTTTCTCCTTAAAGCACACTATTCTCTATCTAAATTAAAGAAATATTTTCTCACCTTAGCAAATACTTTGAGTTTGAAAACAGTCTCAGAAACACACCAATTTGTCTTCAGCAGAGCAAAAGGTATGCACTCCAGAGTCTGCAGCTATCAAAAGCACAGAAATGCTGTAATTCTTCACACATATCTCTCATGTCACCCAATCAAAAGTCTTCCCTCACTTTTTTTCAAATGAAAACCCATCCCCCCTCTGCCATTTCTGCCTTATCTGCATGGCAACCACCTCTTGGAAGACCTCTGTTGTTTGCAAGTTCACACAACAATGTTGCAATTGAACTCTGAACTCTCAGTGCACCTGCATATCCAGTGCATTCTTTCATTTAATGATTTTTTATTGACCACTCAAAATACATCTTTCAAAGAACACATCTGTGCACCCTAACTTTCTGTTTTCAGCAATCAAAATCCACCAATCACTGTTACTGCTTCATGAACACAGAAACTCCACAGTTTTTTTTCATTTTACACTCTCATTTTTTCAACTGCCATTTCATTGCCACACTTCATCTGACTACAGGAGAACCTTCTCTCACCATGTTTTCTGTCTGGATTGTTGGACATAGTTATATTCACTGGGCTCAAAGGTACGTTGAAAACAGGAATTTACCTAACCTCAATTTACAAGATGTGGAAATTAAGTGGTTTGGCCACAGAGGATTAAAATGTCACCAATTGATACCATTGGTGAAAACCTTTATGCATTTGCCCAAACCTGACCTGTTAATTGTGCACTGTGGAGGTAATGACTTGGGCACTTTGACTGGTGTAGGTCTGGAAATGCTTTTAAAGGACACCTTTGAGCAATTAATGGCACTTTTTCCTCAGACTGCCTTGGTATATTCAAATATATGCCAAAGACAGAAATGGAGGTGGTCCAAGCAATTTTGTCCACAAATTGAGAAGTCGAGGAAGCATGTAAACAAATCTGTTTCAGCTTACATGAGAGACCATGGAATGGGCTCCCTGTACAACAATAACTTGCGTTACTACATGCAAGATATCTACAGAGGAGATGGAGTTCACTTCTCAGATGAGGGCAACAGAATTTTCACTCTGAATTTAAGAATGTGCATTGGTACCTACTTATAAGTACCTAAATTTACCATAAACCCAAAAGCTCTTCTCAGAGCTACCCTACATGCAATCACTCACAATTATTATTTTACTCTAACATTTTTCACTAATTTTCAACAAAGTACGCTCCCTGGGGCGCTACCCGGTACGCGAACCGGGAGCTAACCTCGCGAATTTTTTTTAAAAAATGTTTTTTTTTCGCACATATAAGCCTCCTCAGCCACCCTCACAAAACCTAGGGGGTCAAGATAACTCTACCGTGCCCCCTTCTACCCATTCTGAACATTATTTACCCTCCATCTTGTATCTTAATTCGACCGAAACACAAAATGGTGGACTCCCGGAACGCTTAAGGTCCGCGAACCGAGGCGCTCAACGGTTCGCGTACCGGGTCGCTCCCTGGGAAGCGCACCATCAAAAAAAGTGGGAAAGTAGTACACAGAAAAGCCACTGGAGACAATTTCACCAAATATAGATTAGCTCATACTACATACCAATCCCTACCATTTTCACAAATTTGATTGGAATTCCATTTAGTCATTTAGCCTGTAGACCTCTCTAAATACCCTGAGGTAAATTACTTCACAAAACACATCTGAAGTGTTGGAATTGACAACCAATGAAAATGTTACTTTCATTTTCTACTTTTTTTACCTGACATTTGATTGGTTATGTACCTGAATATATATAAAGGAAGAGAGAGAAACACAGCCATTTTGACTACTACTTCCTGAACTACATTGCAAGATCATTTTCACTCACAACTTAAACTTGTTTTTAGAAGGTGAGATATTATTTTATAAATTTGAAAACATTTTCAGATAGTTATATACTATCCCTCTGTAAGAGTTAGACATTGAGAAAGGCTTCTTTATTTTAATTATGGATTGATTTAGGTTTCTGTGGTATAATTATGAATTTACTTAGGCTTCTTCACAGGCACTTTTTAATAGTACTACTTCACGCCTGAAACCATACAGTGCCCATAGATTACTTCTCTGTTATAAACTCACAAGTACCTGTCTGAACTTAAACCCAACAGTGCCCTATCTCTACTGATATATTTATTTTTTATGCAAATTACAGCAATAAAATGGAAGGTGAGCAGAATGTTTCCTTCGAAATTGTTCTGGAGAACAACACAGAAAAAGATATTGAGGACAATGATGACTCAGATTTCATGGATGAATCACGGGACCATGAATTAGTTCAATGTGTAGAATCTGTGGATCATTTACTTCATTATGATGACGGTCAAATGTGGGAACTTATGTTCACTCAACAAGAGGACATACCGGACAGTCAAATGCTAGACGTTCTATTAAATTTTGAAAAACAATCCGAAAAATAAAATTGTATGTAATATTAAAAAATTGTTTGAGTCTTTAATCATTTTTATATGTAATTCATAAACTAGTTAAATGTTAGAAATGTTATTACATTTTCAAACACAATCACAATAATAAATAATTGCTTAAAAAATAAAAAAAATAAAAAATAATCAACAAAACCAACAAGCAATTAACATACTGCATTTGAAAAGTCTCTCATTCATTTTTCATTGCAGTACGCTGCCCAGAACGCTTCCCGGTTCGCGGACCGGGCGCTACCCACGAAAAAAAACAAAAAAAAAATATTGGTTTTTTTGCCCCGCGGGCCCCTTTTAAAGCCTCCACATTAAACCTAGGGGGTCAGGGAGGATCTACTATGCCCCCTTATGGTTATTTCCCCCTTTGTTTTGGCCTCCTCTTGTCTCTCAATCCTACCGAGAGACAAGATGGCGGCCGCTCCGGACTGTTTAGAATGTTGACAGACACCGGAGAGCCAATCAGCTTCGCTACGCGAAGTTCTGGTACGCGCCCTGGTCCGCGAACCGGGGAGCTGCCCGGTCCGCTGTTACAGATATATATCTTTTTTTAAACGTTAATTTCTCAAAATCCACTGGAGCACATATATTGAGACCTACAAAAGGCACATCGGGCTACCAGTCCCTACAATTTTGCCAAGTTTCGTGCAAATCCATTCAGCCGTTCGGGCTAAAAGTGAGGCCAACCGCCCTATGGAAAACTCAATGTTAAAAACACGTTTTGGGACCCCCCTTTTTTCTCGGCCCCCCCTTGACGAACCCCCCCCCAAATTTTCAAGGGCTGCTCAGAAACAAAATGTGCCATTTTCCTGAAAATTTCAGCCAATTCCGTCCACAAACGCCAAAGTTATTAGACATAGAATTTTCAAAAATCCCATAGGGAAAAAATCCTAACTATATATACCTACTGGCGACCGCCAGTAGGTAATATATGTATATATATATATATTACCTACTGGCGATAGCCAGTAGGTATATATAGTTAGGACCTAGCTACCATAGGAAATCCGCAACAATCTATTGGGAATAACTTTGGCGCCCATGGAGGAATTTGCGTGTAATTTTTCAACATTTTGGCCAGTTCCGCTCCGCTTCTTCCCTGGAAATTTCAGGGGGATTCGTCATGCGGGGGCCGAGAAAAAAGGGGGGTCCCAAAACGTGTTTTCCCCATGTTAATTTCCATAGGATGAATAGACAAGGCTACAGCCCGAACCGCTGAATGGAATTACACCAAACTTTGCAAAATTGTAGGGACTGGTACGCAGGAGTGCCTTTTCTATATTTGGTGAAAATTGCTCCTATGGTTTTTACGAAAATTAACTTCAAAAAAAAATATATATATCTGGGCGGAGCCTAACCACACATTTCATCGTGAGATCTGATTGGCTTGTCAGCACTTCATCCAAGAAGTGTTGGCAGCCATCTTGGGACCAATATACATGATAGCACCTCATTAAAAAGCATTGCAGTTAATAGAAGGTTTTAGGACTTTAGTTACATTATAAATCATTTGTTGATGGTACCATACTCATTTTAGGAATTGTGGTGTGTTCTAAGGTGATTTTGCCATGTGAAAAAGCCTTCTGCTGGGATATCATGAATCATGTTTGAACGAAAACTATCATCTCATGCTTTTCCCACAGTGGTTTGGAAGGGGATCTATAAGCTAAACTGAAAGCATATTTTCTGTAAATTCATCTCAGTCATGTGAGAATGAAATCTGACATTCTCAGTAAAACATGTACATCCAACAAGGGCAGAGACTGTCAGTTGATTCCTTTGTTTCCTTTGTTTTCTACTGCAGCTTCCCAGAGTGTTCTAAAGAACAACTAGAGCGCTAACAGTCCTACTTATTACAAAGGTATGGCACACCAGATGCCATCTTGATTGGAATAAAGTGGTAACTTTTAAAACATTTATTTTAAAAAGGAACAAAATGAGGGGGTATATTTTGCCATAGAAAGTATGATTAGTGCTGCAGAAAGAAAAATTAGAGCACATTTTGAGTGACTTCTCAAATCCTCTTGTATTTCATTAAAAAATTCTGACATGCAGTCTCCCAAGATGGCCACCAGAGACAAAAGAGCCCCAATGTAGCCCAAATATCACCCAGATGTAGCCCAAGTATAGCCCAATGACAGAATGTCCCAGAGTGTTCTAAAGAACAACTAGAGCGCTAACAGTCTTACTTATGACAAAAGTATGGCACACCAGAATCCATCTTGATTGGAATGAAGTGGTAAGTCTGAAAACATTTAATTTAAAAAGGAACAAAATTAGGGGGTTCATTTTGCCATAGAAAGTATGATTAGTGCTTCAGAAAGAAAAATTAGGGCACATTTTGAGTGACTTCTCAAATCCTCTTCTATTTCATTAAAAAATTCTGACATGCAGTCTCCCAAGATGGCCACCAGAGACAAAGAGCCCAAATAGCACCCAGATGTAGCCCAAGTATAGCCCAATGACAGAATGTCTCAGAGTGTTCTAAAGAACAACTAGAGCCTTAACAGTCTTACTTATGACAAAAGTATGGCACACCAGAAGCCATCTTGATTGGAATGAAGTGGTAACTCTTAAAACATTTAATTAAAAAAGGAACAAAATGAGGGGGTATATTTTGCCATAGAAAGTATGATTAGTGCTGCAGAAAGAAAAATTAGGGCACATTTTGAGTGACTCCTCAAATCCTCTTCTATTTCATTAAAAAATTCTGACATGCAGTCTCCCAAGATGGCCACCAGAGACAAAAGAGCCCAAATGTAGCCCAAATATCACCCAGATGTAGCCCAAGTATAGCCCAATGACAGAATGTCCCAGAGTGTTCTAAAGAACAACTAGAGCGCTAACAGTCTTACTTATGACAAATGTATGGCACACCAGAAGCCATCTTGATTGGAAAGAAGTGGTAAGTCTGAAAACATTTAATGTAAAAAGGAACAAAATGAGGGGGTTCATTTTGCCATAGAAAGTATGATTAGTGCTCCAGAAAGAAAAATGAGGGCACATTTTGAGTGACTTCTCAAATCCTCTTCTATTTCATTAAAAAAATTCTGACATGTAGACTGAAACATGCACTTTGAATACCAGCAGCAGACTTCCCTGGTGAGCACTAGCTTTACTACAGTGATATAATGAGCAACTAGAGTGCTAACATTCAGAATTTATGGCAAATGTGTGACACATCTGAATGCCTTCTTGATGGAACCAAAGTAAACAAGCATTGAAAATGCAATAGATCTCGTTCCTCGTTTAAGTTAAAGCCATTCTGTTTGTAATGAGGTGGCTAATTAGCTTTGCTTTTAATAGTGGTTTTCAAACTTTCATGTAAATAACATGCATATGTATGCATATATGTATATGTATGCATGCATTTATATTTGTATTTATATAGATATGCAGATTATATATGTTAATATATGTATGTATATATATATATATATATATATATATACACATACATATATATAAATGCATATATATGCATATATATATATATATATGTGTATATGTGTGCGTGCAGATAGACCGATGGCATAGTGAAAAAGAAGTGTGGGGGTCCACAATCCCCCCACACTGCCCCGGGGACCACCGCCCCCGGGGCAAAGCAACGCAGCCCCTTGGCGCATACTGGAGGCTCCTGGTGGGCTACTTGGCCCCCAGGGACCCCCAGTAAGCAAGGGGAATTAGTTCCTATTTTGCAAACACGCCAGGGGTTGCGCTGCAGAGAGGTGTAAAAAAGGGTGTGGCCTCATTACACCTCTCTGCAACGCAGCCCCCTGGCGCATACTGGAGGTTCCTGGTGGGCTAGTTGGCCCCCAGGGACCCCCAGTATGCAAGGGGAATTAGTTCCCCCTCTGCAAACGTGCCATGGGGCTGCGTTGCAGAGAGGTGTAATGAGGCTACACCCCTTTTTGCACCTCTCTGCAACGCAGCCCCCTGGCGCATACTGGTTGTTCCTGGTGGGCTAGTCGGTCCCCCAGGGACCCCCAGTATGCAAGGGGACTTCATCCCCCAACTTAAAACACACTACGGGACGCGTTTGCACAGTGGTGAAGGTAGGGGCGGGGCTTGAGGTGATATGAGTGCAAACATGCCCTGTGGCGTGTTTTAAGCTGGGGAATTAATTACTTTTCAATCCAGAGGTCCCCTAGGGGCCAACTATTCCAACAGGTACCTCCAGTAAGCGCCACGGAGCTGCGTTGCAGAGTGTTGTAAAAAGGGGATGTGCCCTTTGAACACCTCTCTGCAACACAGCTCCCTGGCGCATACTGGAGGTACCTGGTGGGTTAGTTGGCTCACAGGGGACCTCTGGATTGAAGAGGAATTAATTCCCCAACATAAAACGCACCACAGGGCGTGTTTGCACACATGTCACCTCAGGCCCCGCCCCCTGCCTTCACTATTGAGCAAAATATTCCGCTAAAATCAGCCTAACTGCGAATTCTGATTTACTCACCTGTTATCACGAGAGACGTCAGTGCTGCATCTTTGAGCGCAGTACGGACCCTGAAAAGTAATTCTAAACCTACTTACCAGTAACTTGTATTTCCTTCCATAGGAATTTATTGTGTGGTTTTCACCAGAAAAGTTTCTAAGCGTCTATTTTTGAAACGTAAAATCAGCCGAACTACGAATTCCGATTTATTCACCTGTTATCAGGAGAGACCTCAGTGCTGCATCTTTCAGCCCACTATTGATCTTGAAAAGTAATTCTAACCATACTCACAGATACTTGAATTTCCTTCCATAGGATATCATTGCCTGCTATATAAAATATATCTAAATTAAAAATATATAAAATAAAAAAATATATATTACAATTTCAATACTTTTAAAAACATTTTTTTTCAATTTATATTAAAAATATGTAATGTATTTAAAAAAAAGAAAATATCTAAAAATAAATACTTTAAAACAATGTAGTAAATCAGTATAAAAAATATAACAATTAATACATTTAAAAATTATCATTTACAAAACCTTTGAAATTCACAAAAAAAAACATAGGTTTCAGCCACGTTATAGTTAGGAATTAGCATTAAAAAAACCTTAGAAATTCACTGAAAAAACATAGGTTTCAGCCACGTTATAGTTAGGAATTAGCATTTAAAAAACCTTAGAAATTCCCTGAAAAATCCATAGGTTTAACACATGTTATAGTTAGCTGGACATTTCACTCATACAAAACCATTGAAATTCCCCCATTATAGTTAGTTCAGCTAACTATAACTCGCGCACCCGCAATGCACTTCTGATGATGTCACATAGTACATCACTCATGACATGGTCAGTGACATCACTCATGACATCACTGATGACATCTCAAATGACATCACTGATGACATCACTGATTACATCATCCTTGTGAAAGAGTGGCAGACCTCCTCTCACCCTAATATAACCTTTGATACACACATTCAAAAATAGAAACTAACATTTAAAAAAAAATGGATACCAATACCAGTTACAACAACCTATTCAGTAATTCCAACATCTGCATAAACATCCACTCATTCACCAACAGTTCTGTATAGTTACTCATACATGTACACACTCATCATATGTACTCATACACCTATACATCCTGTTACACACCGATACTCATCCATAGAGTTACTCACACACATACTCACACATGCAAATAAACATCCATTTACTTGCATATACAGCTATACACACACCACTACACTTACTTCTACAGAAACATACACATACTTACTCTCTTAAACAATCACTTATAGAAACACATACTTATTTATACAGGAACTCTTCCAAACTCTCACTCTCACACTTACATCAATACTCACATATACTACTTTAAAACATATGTAGTTACTCATAAAGACACTATTGAGACAGTCATTCAGTCAATAACACACCCATACACACACTCATCCACCCATACAGTCCTGCACACATGCTGTCTTCAAAACACACACAAACAGGGAGTCACTCATTCATGCATCTATACGCTAAGTAATATCCCCCACCCAACCATATAGACTCTCATACTGATACTCAAAAAACAAACTAATAACCCATATACAAACTCATGTAGCTACTCACCAACCCATGCAGCCACTTATTTACAAAGTGAGACACTGATACAGATATTTAAATATTTAAACATTACTCGTTAATACATGTATTCACTAAGATACACTTAATACGTCAGTTATTCAATCAATTTTACAAAAAAAAAATCCACTCAGGGGCGTAACGGAAGTTGGCCACCCGCCTCCAGCCCGCAGTATTAAATTACATTAACCACATTAGTGCTAAGGCAATTCCCCCTCTGTGCTGCAACCCCTTGATTACCATTGTTCATGACAAGGTCAGCTCGTCATCAGCACAGGAGCAGTGTACTGCATGACGAGCTGAGCTCGTCATGAGCATGGAAGGGGTTAAAAAGCCTTAAAATAACATTTGAATAAAACTTACCTTATCGCCGGCGCATCCGTGTCCATCGCGCCTTCTTCTGGGAATTACGCATGCACGGGAGCCTGCGCATGCGCACTCCTGGCGAGGAAAGCGAATGCACGGGCTCCCGCACAGGTGCAGTTCCCAGAAGAAGGCGCGATGGACACGGATGGCCAGACGATAAGGTAAGTTTTATTTAAATGTTATTTTAGGCTTTTTATTGTCATTTATTACTGCGGGCGGCAGGCGGGCAGCAGGTGGGCATCGCGTAACGGAACTATGCGGAGAGGCACGGAGATTTGTTCAATCTCCATGCCTCTCTACATATGTCCCTTACGCGACTTCCGCCCACTCCTAAATTTTAGACACGGTTGCAGCAGGAACTGCTGAACAGAATCACACCAACTTTGGCAAAAAGGTAGTGCTTGCTTCAGAAAGCACCCTTTTTTAAAATGGTGTAAATCCGTTCAGTAGTTGCTGAGAAAATCAAAAAATAAAAGTTAAGATACATAGAGGCGTGGTGGATCCGCGCACCCTCCCGACCACAAGCTTTATTCTAATTGGCTGTCAACACTCCAAACCAGGAAGTGTTGGCAGCCATCTTGTGACTCAGTAGAACCGAGTGACAAAAAAGGGAAAAAAGAAATGCAAAAAACAAGAAAAGGGGACAGGGTAGAAACACCCTGACCTCCTAGACCTGCTCACGGGGTCCCAAAAGGACCCCCAGGGCCCAAAAAAGCAAATTTCAAAAAACGAACACACGCTTCATTACTATTTAGCCCCCAGGTGGGCCAATTCCCAGGGGGCATTGTGAAGTTTTATTGCGGGAGCCCAGGGGGACCGCCACAGCCCGGGGGACCGCCAACCCCCAGGGCTTTTCTTAAAGATTTGCGGGGGCACATGACCCCCCTGCTGCCCCGGGGACCGCCACCTTCCGGGCTTGTTTTATTAGGCCCCCCCAAGCCCCGGGACTGCCAGCTCCCGGGGCTTGTATCAAATATTTGTGGGGGCACGCATCCCCCCCGCACCCCCTGGGGCCGCCACCCCAAGGGCTTTTTTTTTATTTTAAAACCTGTAGAGGGGACTCGAGCCTGTCCTGAGCCCCGGGGACCAAATCCTCCCCAGGGCTGTGCATTGGATGGGTGGGGGCTGTGCGGCCCCCCTCCTGAAGCCAGGGATGGCTCTGGGAACCACAAGCCCCCAGGGCAGCTCTTGCAGTGTCCCGGGGTGCCCACCCCCGGGGCACTGCTGTTTGATATGGCAAGGCTGGAGCCTCGCGGCTCCCGACCTGCCATAGCAAACTGTTGTTTGGATTTTGGAAGAGAGAGCAGGAAACCTGCTCTGTCTTCCAAAATCCAAACCAGATTGCTTTTCCACAGAGGTAGCTGCACGTCAGCAGCTACCCTGTGGAAAAGCAATACCGGCTCTTGCAGGGGGCGGGGACCCCGCTGGCACCATAGGGGCATTGGAGCTCCCCCCACGGCCCCCAACAAGAGGCCAGGTCCTGGGGGATGGAATCCCTGGGGCAAGGAGTGGCCGGGGAGGGGGTCCATACAGCCCCCCTCCCCAATAATATATATTTTTTTAAAACCACGCAAAGGCCAGTCCTGGAGGATGGAGTCCCGGGGCCCATAAAATATGGGTCCCAGGGCCCATAAAATAGGAAAGGAAGGAGGGAAACACAGCTCCTCTTCTTAAAAAAAAAAGAAATGACCAGCATTGTCGAGGCTCCGCCCCCTCCCAGGAACACTCTGCAAAGCACCGTGTTGCGTGCTTTAAGTTGGGGAGTTAATTCCCCTTCAATACTGTGGGTTCCTGGGGGCCAACTAGCCCACCAGGTACCTCCAGTAAGTGCCACAGGCCTGTTTTGCAGAGTGGTGGCCCAGGCCACGCCCCTTTTTACACCTCTCTGCAACACAGCTCTGTGGCGCTTACTGAAAGTACATCGTGGGCTAGTTGAACTTCAGGGACCCTCAGGATTCTAGGGAACTTTATCCCCCAACTTGAAACATGTCACGGGTTGCGTTTGCACAGTGGTGAAGAGAGGGGGTGGGCCTGCGGTGACTTGTGTGCAAACACACCCTGCGGCACGGTTAAAGTTGCGGAATTAATTCCTCTTCAATCCTGAGTGTCCCTGGGGGCCAACTAGCCCACCACGTACCTCAAGTAAGCACCACAGGGCTGCGTTGCAGAGAGGTGGTCCAGGCCACAGACCTTTTTACACTTCTCGGCAACACAGCTCTGGGGCACTTGCTGGAGGTACCTCGTGGGCTAGTTGGACCACAGGGACCCTCAGGATTCAAGAGGACTTAATCCCCCAACTTACAACGTGCCAGGGGGCTCGTTTGCAGAGTGGTGGAGAAAGGGGGCATTGCCTTTGTCTACCTCTCACCAATCCTACTGTGTGGGGCTTACTGGAGGTAAAAGGTAGGCAAGTTGGCCCCTAAAGGACTCCCAGCAGTGAAGGGGACTTCAATTCCCATCCAAGAGCGTGCCAGGAAGTGCGTTTGTAGCGTGATGGGCAAAGTGGGCATGGCCTGGTATGAGGACTTACCAGTGCTGCTGTGTGGGACTGACTGGAGGTAATAGTTTGGGAATTTGGCCCCCAAAGTTGTCCTTGAGGGCCAACTACCCCTCTTGTTACCTCCAGTAAGTCCTACCCAGTGGGATTGCTAAGACGTCTACGGAGGCCATGGCCCCCTTTCTCCACCACTCTGCTAACGTGCCTCGTGGCAGACAACAGGATGGGGGATGAAGTCCAATTTAGTCCTGAGGGAGTTTGGGGCAAAGAATCCCTCCTGGTACCTCCTGTAAGCCCTACGCTGTGGAATTCCTGTGCATTGATTGGACGCCCAGCACCCTTTCTCCACCCCTCTGCAAACACGACTACTAGGTAAAGTAGCATATTTCTACACCTCTGACTTAGAGGTACTTTTAACCCCCTGCCCTATTATGCACTAGGGCCTTACAGAGGAGGTAATGCTTATCACAGGGGTACCTCAACACATAGTGTTTCCTAGTGTATGTAGGTGTTTTCACTGTATTCTAAGTGTCTTTTAGCATAGCACTGGCTCTAGGCCTGGTTAGTGATAGTCAGTTACCACCAGTACCCGTCTGAAAAAGTTGTGGGCACAGGATGATTTTGCAACAAGGCCTCTTTCTGCTCCTCTGTTGGTTCTTCCTGCACATGTCTTGCTACTTCCTGCACTTTTCTTCGTCTTTGTGGAATTCTGTTGCTTCTTTCTGCATTTCTTTTGCTTCTTTCTGTGTGTTTTTTCTTCTTTCTTCACATGTCCTATCTCTGTAGGCATAGTTAGAAACTAGCATTTAAAAAACCTTTGAAATTCACTTTCAAAAAACCATGGGTTTTAGGCACGTTATAGTTAGAAATTAGCATTTTAAAAACCTTAGAAATTCACTGGAAAAACCATAGGTTTTAGGGAAAGTTATAGTTAGTTTGACATTTTACTCGTACAAAACCAGAGAAATTCCCCCGTTATAGTTAGTTCAGCTAACTATAAACCTCGCCCCCGCAATGCACTGCTGATGACGTCACATATTACACCACTCATGACATGGTCAGTGACATCACTGATGAAATCTCAAATGACATCAATGGTGACATCACTGATGACATCATCCAGTGACTGTGTGTTTCTGTAAAGTTTAAATATGTTTGATATATATAAGGAAAGGCGTATTGAAAAATGAGTGGGTGAATAAGTGTCTGAATGGATGATTTAGTAGGTGCATGACTGACTCTATAAGTGAGTGATTAAACGTATCTTACTGAATGCATGGGTTAGTGACTAAACTGTGTGAATGTCTGTATCCGTCTGTCTGTTGGTGTGTAAGCGGCTGCCTGGGTTGGTGAATAGCTACATGAGTTTCTAAGTGCCTCCCACCCGAAAGAAGTATAGGTTAAACCAGACTTTAAAAAGCAACCATGCTTCAGCCCAAACTGGCAGTGTAATCTTTTAACATCAGAACTCCTTCACTCTAGTTTGCTTCTTTGTTCTATTTTATGAAATCAAAATGTGGCAGTCACACAGTCTCTCTGTTTATAGACTAGAATCAGAGAACGCATATGCTCAGAGAAATGAACTTAAACCAAGAAGAAGCAATTGTGAAAAATGGCTTTTACTGATCAGCCACACTAAGCTAAAGTAGGACAATTTAATTAAAATAAGTATAGATTAAAATGGACTTTAAAAAACAAATAAACCTGTCCACCAAAGTGGCAGTGCAAGTTAATGGCAATAGAACTCTTTCACTCTAGTACATTTTTCCTTCTATATTATCGGTATAAACATACTAGAATATGCTGTTTGTGAATAGTCCCCACCATCTGCAAGTGAGTGACTCAAAAATTGACCAGTATGTTCCTATGCTTGCTCCTGGTTGGATATGTTGGACTGGCTTCCTAAGTACTTTCAAAATCTTTGATGATCTGTGACTGCTCCTGTCATACTTAATAACATTGACTATATAATAATTTATTACCATGCCCTTGAAGACTAATGGCACCGAATTTACTATTAAATTGTTGCAACTAGGGGTGTGGCTTGGAGCGTCAAAATGGCAGTCGCTCTCTATGAGTGCTCGCTACCCCTCTGTCATCCGATCTTATCCACTGCCGTTTGGCTCCTGCTTCCACTTCTCAGACCTAGCTCTGGTGACTCCCCGGGCTCCCCTGCTATCCGATCCGGACCGTGGATGTAAGAAATCCCTGAGAAGCTGCCATACCTGGGGAGAGAATGCCTCTCTCAACATGATAGACCGTGCCACACACAGAAGGCCTCCGAGGGAAGTCTCTTCCCTTTGCTGGACAGGGGCAATTCTTCCCAGTCCCCACTGGCCTGTGTCTGCTTCCCCTTCTTGAGTAGGACAGTATCGAGACCGGGCACAGGGATTGGCGACCTGCCTGGCTCTTGATGTGAGCAAAGCGGCGTACACTGGCCCGGCGCAGAGAGGAGGTGAGTGAAACCGCTAACATATCCTTGGAGCCTGCAGGTACCATGAACTGCACTCTCGCAGCCCCCCTTGGGCTCAGAGGGAGGGAGTGCTGCAGATTATTCCATGGACCTGAGGTCCACTTGACCTGCCATGAATGAGAGGATGAAGTCTTGGGCATACCGAGGTCCCTCCGACTGGCCCCGCAACATGCAGTGGCAGTGCACCTTTAGCCTGGGCCTCTGGTTTTGCTTCCGGACCTCCAGACACTCATTGAGTGGGAAGGGTGCTTCATTTACACTGACTTTGTGAATTGCACTGAAGACCTCCATGGTCCTTGGGCCCTTCACCCCCACTGAGCCACCACAATAACTGCAACTTGCCTGCAAATACTGCTTAACGTGAGTACTGCATTGCAAACAGAAGATGGCTTGTTCACTAACAGATCTGCTAACAGTGCTATATGAAGCCCTGGGACGCGCTGCCACACTTGTGGGGGGTTTCTGCCTGATGGGGTGGCCAAGGACTGGGCGGGAACTGAGGAGAGATGACTTGGAGACTACAACATGGGACTGTAGGTGATATGCCTACCATCAATCACCAGGTTTGCCTTGTCGTCTTAGGGTCTGAATCAATGTACTCACAGCTGAGACCCTTTCCTTACACGATCTTGACTTGGAGACTACAACATGGGACTGTAGGTGATATGCCTACCATCAATCACCAGGTTTGCCTTGTCGTCTTAGGGTCTGAATCAATGTACTCACAGCTGAGACCCTTTCCTTACACGATCTTAATTCAATATCATGCAGTGGCTCTGTGACCCTCACTGCCACCTGCAGCAGTTGCTCTGGATTCCTTAATTGCAGTCCCCAGACACTTGGCTGCACATGCTACCGCTGTCTGGAGCAAGCAGGCCAAGTCTCAGATGCATCAGCCTTGATCATCTGCCTTCTAGAGACGGGGAAAGACAAAACAGCTAAGCCACATCACTCCCATCTGTACACCAACCAATTCACAAGAACATCCAGGGCAGCAGAGAGCGACACCTTGGATAAAGTTAACCCGACGAGGGGAGACCTAAGCAAGATTCTCCAAGTAATCCACATCTCACAAACTGCAGTGAAGCCAAAGATAGGTGAGGGTAGATGTCACCCTCCTACGCCAAGACCTACGAAATGCTACCAGCTGTATCACAGAGGCAGTGGGCCATCTCTAATCGGTCAAAGATAAGGTCACAAGCCTCAAAACCACTGTTAACCATCTTCTTACTCATACCAATGACCTTCACCACAGTGCCGAAGATGCAGGGAATCAGTCCAGATGCAATATCTTATGTCTGGTGGACTTTCCAGAGGACGTGGAACACAACGGCCATCCAAATATCTGGAAGAACGGCCCAAAACATGGATTCTGCCAGATAAACTCTCACCCTGGCTCACAGTGGAATGCACCCATAGAACACTCACTGCTAAAGCCCTCCTGGTGCAGAACACAGGCCTATGATTGCCTGATTCTTTTGCTTCAAGTACAGGAATTATATCCTGAGGTAGGCTCTTTCACACCCAGATCTCCAATACCAGAACTCCAGAATTTTGATCTTCCTAGACTACACAAAGGAAATGCAGGCCCACCGTAGATCCTATGAATCCGTCAAACCAAAGCTGCAGGCTTTGCAGCTCTCCTATGCATTCTTATCCCATGAACTGCTCACAGTGATATTTGAAAGCAAGGCTCACTTCTTCGACACTGTTGAAGCTGCAGGGGAATGGCTTACAGAAGAAAAACAGATGCTACGTCCCACTGGAGCAACTCCTCCCTCTACTAGTCATGTCTCTGGTGCTGCCTTAGCTGGGAATGCCCACCAGTGCCAGATCCTCACATGACCCGACCGTAGGAGACATAATACAAGGAATGTCTCCCCCTCTGGCTCCTTAGACTTCTCTGTGTAGCCGGTCCCATGGGACTCGGATCATCCCCTCCTTCCAGCAAATGATCATCCAGATGTTGGCCCAGGTAATGCTGAGAGACTGAGTCAAACACCTTCTACTCTCTGAATGTCTAGGGGTGGGAGTTGCTGCTCCAAAGACTTGCTATAGGACTACACAATGGCAATGACATGAAAGAAAGCAAAGCATTAGCTGGTAGACAAATGGCAGATGGTGATTTTTACTGATCTGGATATTTGGAGGAGTCTATCACTCCACGCCCATTGTCAAGACTTAATTTTCAGTTTAGGGTTGTTCTCTGGGGTGAAAGATACTTCTGGGAGGAAATATGGGGTGGGGGTTGTTGGGGGTAATGGGGAGGCCGCCATGATCTAAGGTTGCCTTATGTTTTTCTTTGATTGTTGATTTGTTTTTTTCACTTATAGGTTGCCTCAAAGTCCCAGTACCAAACCCACCCTTATAGCTACACTACACCATATCACACACACCATTTTTGGCACCACACCCTATCTGTAGTCTGGATGTGTTTTTGACTCATGCACTCTATCGATTTCCTATGTTGTCATGGCCTGGATGTTACGTTATCCTGGAATGTAAACAATCTTTAGGACCAGATCAAACACACCACTGTTCTGCAATAGAGAACCTGGCATCCTAGAGCGAAACAATACATGCATACTTCTGCTGCACATCATACTCACGCATTGATTTGTTATTCCTACCATTCACAGACAATCTGTAAGTCTTGAAAGTACAGATGTTAGCAAGGTGTATATCAGACCATGCCCCTCTACTCTTGTGCATTGGCTTACCAAATGCCACCCAGCACCCTATGTGGTGACTCAGCCTGGCATCTCCAAGACACAAAATATTCCCAAGCATCAAAAGGAGTAATTGCGTCTTACTTTCAGACAAACACGGGATCCATGCCATCCTCAAGCAATCTTTGAGTGACATGCAAGACCTCCTTGTGAGGACACATTAGGGCCATCCTTCGGGAAAGGGTTAAAATTCGGCTCAGCCGAATAACCCAACTCGAGGCTCCGGCTTTGTGGCTGGAGATGCAGCTTTTTAGGTCCGGAACGGCCCCCAGAGAGTTGACCATGCTCCGTGATGAGATCAGGGCCTACTCTCTTGACAAGACAAAGCAACTTTGGTGGGTCTCCACCAGCTATAGATGAAGTGATAAAAGTAGTAAATTCTTGTAAGGCTAGCCTCTTGACAAGTGACAGGACGGATCATACCCGAAATAATGGATGCCCCAAGGCATTATACACACCTCCATATTGACTATTACTCTACTCTCTATAAGGCGGTCCCCTGTCCCCAGGACAAACAACTCTCACCCCTTCTTAATGAAATACTGCTGCCTGCCTCTTTGTCACAGACAGTCATGCTCTTTATGAGCCACTCACTCTCGAGGAGATTCGAGACGCAATCTCGGGGTTGGCCTCTGGGAGACCCCCGACCCTGATGGGTACCCAACGGAGTTGTACTCCAAATGCAAGGATCTCCTTGCTCCCCACCTCTTGGAGCTTAATCAAGAGGCTAGCCAGGGGGCTTCCTTTCCCGAGAGCTTGACCAAGCTACAATTGTGGTCATACCAAAGATGCACCCGCCACCCCTCTCCTGTTCGGAGTATAGACATATATCTCTTATCAACGGAGAGGTGAAAATACTAGTAATTGTATTGGCCATTCACCCATGGTCAGTCATTCACTCCCTATTTCACCCTTACCAGAATGGCTTCATGTTCATCAGAAGCACAGGGCACTGTCTAAGGTGGCTGCATGTTGCTTTAGCCCGCCGACAAGAATGATCAATTCCATTGATATCAATCGATTTTGAAAAAGAATTTTACAACATGGATTGGACTTACCTGACTAAGGTCTTGGAAAAGTTGGGATTCGTACCCCGGTTTGGTGAACTGGTACATATCCTTTATTCTAATCCAACAGCCTGAGTGCAGATTAACGGGGTGATATAGGATGAGTTTCTGATTGGTTGGGGAACTAGGCAAAAATGTTCCTTTCCCCCTTCCTGTTGGTGTTAGCCGTCAAACCCTTGGCCTGCCTTATATGACGTGATGCATAGGTTGCTAGGTGGTGTTGGGACTCGGGACATGAAGTCCGTATCACACTCCATGCAGATGATGTGCTTGTTATTTCTTTCAAATCCACTTGAAAGCTGCCCATATTGTATCCCAATCTTACAACTGTTTTAGGAAGTGTCTGGCTTGACACTTAACCCAGCTAAGTCAGTTTTTGTCCCGCTCATCACACCCTCTAGGGACAGCATAGACTGGCAGACAAACATTCCTGTATGTAGGCTACATTTCTGCTACTGTGGCACTGGGCCCAGCTCTGACTTGGTCCCACAACATCACTCTCCCCACTCTCTAAATAACAACAGAACTCAAGAAATGGCAGGCCTTACCTCTAAATGTTATGGGGCGGATAGCATTGTATAAGATGATGATACTACCCAGATTTCTATATCTTTTTCAAAACTTCCCCCATGTCATATCTGGGCACTGGTTTCAGGAGATGGACGCACAGGCAACTTCCTTGCTTTAACAAAGTAGATTAATGGGACACGCACAGCCCAATTTCTCTGGTGTACTCTAATAGTTATGATCTGTGGCGTTCTACAGGGGAAGCGCTGTCTAGTCCATACAGCGTGAAAATAACCACGACTATTGCAAAGCTACCCCAACGTGGGGGAAGACTCCTCCGTGCACAGCTATAATGGACGTAAGAAAACGTCTGATTCAATCATCCAAATAATAAAGTTTGCTGACTTCAATTTGTTCGGATACCATGTCTTTTTTATTATTGATCAACTCATTGTTTTCATGGTTGCTAGTTCAATATATCCTTATTGTTGTCATCAAAGTTTCAATTTCACCAGTACATAATCCTCCCTTGTTTTAACATTCCCGATGCATTTCGGGCGGTGAGAAGGCCCTTTATCAGGGGATAACTCTACAAGTAAAGAAAGTGTATATCAGTAACTGACTGTTTCCTATTATTATTAAGCCTGCGCTTAGGATTAATAATAATAGGAAACAGTCAGTTACTGATATACACTTTCTTTACTTGTAGAGTTAACCCCTGATGAAGGGCCTTCTCATCGCCCGAAATGCATTGGGAATGTTAAAACAAGGGAGGATTATGTACTGGTGAAATTGAAACTTTGAGGACAACAATAAGGATATATTGAAATAACAACCATGAAAACAATGAGTTGATCAATAATAAAAAAGACATGATATACGAAGAAATTGAACTTCCTTGCTTTGGCATGGTTCTCGGACCCTTCTTGCCTTCCTAAAGTGACAACGTGCTCCTTATAATGAGATGCAAGGCTTGTCTAACCTGTACTTATACTATCTGTTGCTCCCCCTCCTGATTGTGAATGACTGGCTCAACGGAGGATGGTCGTATCCCACTTTATATGAGCTTGCAACAGTGAGCTTTCCCTGGATCCTAGATTGGGGTTATGCGGTCTCCCGAGCACTTCCTGAAGTGACTCAACATGTCTTCAACGGGGTGGAGGGCAGCCCTGCGACAAACTGGATGGTAGAAAACAATTTCTCAACAGACCCAGCTGTGACATGGTAGATGGCTGAGGGTTGTGGTGGCCCTCGGGTTGTTTTGTGCTTTGGGACGTCATTGATATTATTATATTGAGCGATTTTTGGTTGGGACCTCACATGGTCTCCTTTCAACAGTTACAACAGACATATATGCTATCCAAGACCCAAATCTACATCTTGCCCTCCATATTCATGTTCTTCCTGGCACGACTAACCCTGAATTTAATCCCACCGAGGCCAAATTGAGGATGGGAGCCTTAGGGAAATGAGAGAGTTAAAATGAGGATTTTGTTTTTTAAAACGATCCCTTTGTGGATTGCATTTGTTACAGCGGGATGGTATTTTCAAACAGCAGACCGTTGGTTCAAACTCAAGTACAAGCTGAACTCAAGCAAATAGAACTTTATTTAGTCTAGTCCTGGGCTGAGGATTAACATCACCAAATCATTAATACATCAATGACAGTAAAGCAAATTAGGCCCCACAGGAAAGACAGAGAGTTATAGGTTTACAAACTATAAACGTTTAATGGCAGATTAACAAAGGTACAAACTCAAACCATTTTGGATTATAAAAGGTAAATGATCTGTTACATAAATGTCTTTGTTATATAATTCAAATGAATCCAAAATTAGCAAATAAAAACAAACACCAAGAGTTCACGTTGACATGATGGGAAATTAGGAAATTTGTGAGAGAAGTTGAGCAGAAGATGTCAGCAAACAAAACCTCTAAAAGGCAGAATCAAGTGAAGATTTCGTCAGGTAAATGAGAATAAATTTGCTCAGGAGTCTAACTGTGGAGCAGGGAGAGTATAATCTCAAGAGAGTGGAAAAAGGCATCTTAGTCTAAGTAGCTCAGTAATGCACAATTCATTACAGTAATGTCAGGTTCCAAGTTCCTCAGGAGCAGTACCCTCAAGTAGACCACCTTCCGGCAGCTTTGACTCTGCTCTTAAAAAACACCAGAGGATCAAAGTGGCCAGACGAGGGGAAGGGAATCAGGGAGGGTACTGCAGGGAGGGAGCTAGCAGCAGCCAGCCATAGGGAGGGAGATCTGGAACAAAGAGGACAGAATAGGTGACTTCAAGTTCTCTTCGAGGTAAGGAATGATAATTATATGCAGTGAAAGTTAAGCAATCTTTTACCTGGAAAATAAAATACCATACTTCCAAACAATGACTCTGTTTCGATCTTTTGTTGTACTTTCACATTATATTTCAAAGTAAATCTGTGGTTTCTGTGATTTTTTCTCCAAACACTATGAATCTTAGATGCAAGGTTCCTTAAATATTCTTTGATTGCCTTTATTCGTAAACACATTATTATCAACTTGATTCAATTTGGTTCAATTATGTAAGTCATCAAGTAGTCTAAACCTTGACAGTTAACACAAATGAATTTTACTCGAGTGTTTCAAATAAACATTACATGCAAGTGTTTCAAATAAACATTAAATGCGAGTGTTTCAAATAAACATTAAAAGCGATCCTTCAAATGAGATTCTCCTCTCATACCTAGAGCAATATCTTTATAAAGAATGTACATAAGAAGCTTCGAAATCGTAGGCACCTTCAAAGAGCTTTCTTGAATGTCACGTGTGCCTCACTGAAAATAATAGGCACTCTGAAAGTCAAACTGCCAAAATACCGCTGGAAGTTTCCTACCTGGTTTTCTGGAAAGGCTTGAAGGAACAAACAAACCTGGGAATTAAACGAAACTCTACTTCCAATCAAGGAAAAGCGGAACACTGGAACCTCGTCAGGCGCGTGAAGAGCGCAGAACCAAACACCGCAAGCCGAAGGAATAATCGCAAGGATGGAAGGGAGGGGCCGCTATTTTAGGACTGACATGACGTACGATGACGTTCATAGCCCAAATTTGAACGTCACGTGCAGGAAACCAATACCAGGCAAACAATCCTTGGCAAAGTCATGCATGCAAGTCACGAGTGCAAGAAGAAGGAAGCTGGCGATTAAATAATGGCAAACAAACAGAAAAGGAAAATAAAGTATATACACATGCTTCATCACTAGTGTGGCATGATCATAAAGAACGGGGAAAGTGTGCATGCAGACAGTATAAAAACAGACAACATATAAAGACAGGTCTGCAAATGCATAGGTTGACGGTTACTAGTGGCAGCAACTGGTGAGGGTCATGACAAGTGAGGAACAACTCCCTACAGTACACATAAAGAGAACCAATCAAAATCTAGCATTTTAGGATAATGAGACATTTTCAGTCTTCTTCCCCGACATCTAACGGTGGAAGTTTTGCTGATGTGCGGCCTTAAAGAGACATTGTCACAAGTTGCTCCCTGCGCTCTCATGCCCCCTATCAGGGGGGCCACATAGTAAAACTTTCCAGAGTTCTAATAAGCTTCCAGACACTCTCCTGCATGCATGTCCTGACTTCTAGCCATTTGGACACTATTTAGGGCTTGACATCCAATCCCAATCCATGCCGGGTTCGGTGGAAGCTAGTCTGCTCAACCTGAAAACTCCATTACCTATAATCCCCCTGCTCACTGCTTTGTCTCCACCCCTGCAGACCAAGAATGGGTGGGGGAATTCAGCTCACCTGTGGCTGGCTGCTGATAGCCTGCTCACACCTGAGGCACATGATTGTTGTGAGCTCTTTTAAGCCCCAGCTCCCTTCAGTCCAGCGTTGGTCATTGTAGCTGTGTACCGGTGTGACCAACCCTTGGTTCCTGAGCTTTTGATATCCTTGTTTCTAGTGTTTCCTGAGCTATAGTAATTCCTCGTTCTTGAGCTGCTGCAGTTTTCCTTGTTCCTACATTAGCACTGCCTGCAGTGCTACCTTGACTCCTGAGCCTAAGCATTCCTTGTTCCTGTTTCTGAGCTTTAGTAATTCCTTGTTCCTGAACTAGCACTGCCTGCAGTGCTACCTTGGCTCTTTAGCTTTTGCTCAATTCTAGTTCCTGTTCCAGCACAGCCTTCAGACAGCCTTCAGCGCTACTTTGTTTTTTTGATTCCTGAACCAGCACTATTCTAGTATACCCTTGTTGACTCCCCTTCCATATAGACTTTTCTAATCCCTACCTTTCTTCCCAATTCCTTGGTTCCAGTTCCTAGTTTGCTGTCCCTTTCTATCTGCTGTCTTGCTTATATTACCTTCTATGTTTGTTACTTCCTTTCTGCCGAGTGTACCCTGTGATTTCCCTCCTTTCCTGTTAAGCACTCCTCCTTACTAACTCCTAGTCTATCGTGCTCATGATTAGTTCTACCCCATGTTACTGCCTTGCATGTTCCTGTTTGATCACCAGGATCCGTGGGCACAGCTGACAACCTAGGTGGTGTTTTTTGTTCACTGTGAGTGTTGTCTTTGAGTTACATTTATAAAATCGCCATAGGTATCCCCTTCACAGGCCCTGCCTTTGCATGTATATCCTATATGTGGGTATTTGCAGCCAGAATCTGTATCAGCAATTGTGGGTTAGGAACTTACTGAGCTTCAGTCTTACTGTGTGGAGCTCCTGAGTGCTTTACCCCACATTCCCTTTATTGTGAATGTTGTTTTATGTATATGTCTTTCACATCCATCCTGAGTGTAGTTATTCTGAATGCTAAATCACCTCTTGAGTACCTATCCTTTCTGAGTTCTAGTTATTTTGTTCCTTTGTGCAGGCTTCCCCTTTGAATCACTTTTCTCTTCTGACTTCTTTGTGTGATCCTGGGCAGTGCTATGCTCATCTTTCTGCTTACATTTTCTGCCAAGCTACCAGTCCTTGCCCAAGTCCCTGACTGTGTCCCAGACAGTGCCGGATAGTCCCTGAAAGATATCTCGTAGCCGCATGATACATCACAGTCGGCCTATTCTCAGCACAGGTGAGAAATTAATTATTCACAGGTTTTGTAATATTCTAAATAACGCAAACTGCTTCAGCCTGGCTTCTGAAATGAGAGAAAGGAAAAATGTAAAGCAAAACAGATAATTTTTGTTTTACCATGATGTATTCAAACTGAGACCTACATCAACTATGGCTAACTTAACATGAACATCACTCTTTGTATAGGTGTGTATGCGGTGCAAATTAATCTATAGATTAAACACAATAAAAAAATAGTGACAGGACATCACCAATTAAAAAAAGTTATAAAGGGCCTGATAATTAAGGTCCTTTTAACTTATAGTAGGTGAAACCTATCTGATTTGGTTATTGTAAGGAATTGGTTATTGGTTGAGCAGGTGGAAGCACTAATCTAGCAATAACCACAATCCTTGTCAGGGTGAACCACAAAAGTCACTAAATTACCCTACTTTTAACCCTCTGATAGCTTTGTACACAGCAGCCAGGCTTAAGTCTGAGGCAAAATGTAACGTATTTTTGCAACACACAAACAATAATAAAGTGTAAACACAATAGAAGACAAATTCCAAACCAATGTAGAAAAAATGTAGTAAATTATAATCAATACAATTACACCAGAACAATACAAATCCGATCAGTAGAACCAGAGCTATTCAATTTCAATTTTTTTTATAAATATAGCACCTAAAAGCGCCACTCGCCGTCATCTGGTCACTGCAGACTGGGGAAAAGTACACGTTCAGGCTGACCGCAATGGAACACAGGCAATATAAAGGGACCAGGCTAGTCTCGCTGTAAAGTTACCTTCCTAAAGTCTGGCACGAAGAGTTCAATACTTTGGGAATTTGCAGGAGGAGCTCAACTGATGCCATCCAAGCGTCCAGGACCTGGCGAAGCACCTCTTGGGGATAATGAACTTACGCCTGCAAGGCCTCAAGAACCATGCCACTCTCCAGTGACCTATTGTAAATATCAGTCATCACTGGGAAGGTTATGTCACACTCACCACCTTTCAATAGGACTTAATAGGTCTTCGGCAGGTGCTGGGTCAAGCGTGGAGCCTGATTTCACAGATTTAGCAAAGGACAATTATGTCTTCCATTCCAACTGGAGTGAAAGAGGCTAATTCCTCTTTTGTCAGGGCCGCCTGTCCGGAACTGCTGAGTGTGCCCCTGCAGTCTGGCTCCCCTGCCAAGGCTTTTTAGATACTGCAAACCTTAACCAGAAAGTAGTCAGCAAGCATATTGCAGTGGGACTTGGATGGAGGAGGGCAGAACCCATTTTGGCTGGTTTCATAAAAGAGTTGACTGTATCGCAAACCCCCCTAGATGAATTGGAGGAACTGTTGATCCGCAAACTGTTGTCATTAACCCAAGCTTTTCCAATAGCACATTGATATTTTGTAATCCTTTTTTGTACAATACTTTACTCCTAGCATCATAGCCTATCTTCCATTTCTTTTCCATTTGTTTGCAAAACTGTTATTGATTCTACTAGCTTTGCCGAGAACCATGCAGCCTTTCCTTTCAGTCTGCTGGTTTTGTGCGGCTAATCTTATTTAACTTATACCAGCACTGACTAAACTTTGGCTGCTGGACAGGAGAGACCTTCTTTCCAATTTTTGGAAGAAGAAATGAGACAATGTAGTGATCTGACCAGCAGACTTGGAGGGGATCTTTTGATCTCATATTAGAGACGTTAGAACAAATTGGGTCAAGAAGATGTCCCTTTTTAATGCGTGAGGGGTGTTACCAATTGAGAGAGCTGTATTACAGCAATTTTGTACAAAATGTGTATTGCATAGTCACAGTTGTTGTCATCAAAATGTAATTTTAAACCACCAAGCAAGGGGAACTTGGATTTTGGAAGGCTTTGATCAGCCAGAATGTCCGCACAGAATGAATAAACTAGGTAGCTAGCCCAAGCAGGCGATATAGCAAAAGCCCAGTGAAGGTAAAAGTCGGAGAGAGATGGATAACAAAAGAAATACTTTCACACCCTAGAGTGGTGTTGGGGTGAAATTCTCTTTAAGAAGTTTTTTGTAAGATTATCACAACCCCACCTCTTGCTTTGCTTTGGCGATCACACCTGGCTTGTTATTATGAGACTGATAATAAATCTTAAAGAAAATGAATCTTTTTCAGCAGAAAATCCTTTTCAAAATGCATACTTTTCAGTACAATATTCCTCTAGTAACTCTCACTAAAGAATTATCAGGTTCTCTATAGATGGTTATCATTGTCAGGTCCAGGTAATTCCCTTTAGCCTAACATTGTCACAATGAATTTTCACAAAGTTGCTAGTCCATCTGGTCGCTTTGTTTCAGAGAAGGGCAATATTAGGTGATTCAAACTTGGACATTTGGCTAAAAAATGTGTCTTCAATAACCAAGGTGAGGAAACACAAGAATGCAGTATGTCAGATATTGGTAAGGGGAGACAGCATTTACAACGCTGGTAATGCCACGCGGGTTGATAACAACATGGGCGTTACATCATCCGCGCTGTTACCATGCATGGCATTACATCGCAAGTCGTTTCAACGACTTGCGCTAGGTGGCGTGCAACACAAGGGAATGTGTTGCATTTTAAATCCAACACCTTGCCTGCTGTTGTGCTAACTGGAATAGTAATTTATACTATTCCTAAATCCAGCGCGCCGTCTAGCGCAAGTCGTTGCAATGACTTGTGATGTAATGCTATGCATGGTAACAACGAGGATGATGTAACGACCGCGTTGTTACCTACCGCGTGGTAACACTACGCGTTGTAACAACAGATATTCTGTGTGAACTCATGGAACTAGTAGAACTCTCACTTCTCCCAGTTGCATGCGAAGCTCATCGAGTGTCATTTTTGTTTATTGCCTTCTGGCCTTTATAGTCCTGTTGATCCCATTACAAATCAGACTACAAATCTCAGAAACCAAAGGAAAATTCCGGATTGGGTGCGCTATTCTCGCTTTTTACTTGGCAATGTGAGAGCTCTGAAAAACCTTTGTAAATCATGTGGTTAGTTCTCGGGTCTATTCATGGTAATATTTTGAATAAGATTGTTTCAAACCGTTTATCACCTGTGTTTCTATTTCAGGCAAAATTCTCTCAGCAATTGAAGAGAGAGGTTTGCAGAACCATACACTGACCTATTTTGCATCTGACCATGGGGGGTCTTTGGAAGCCCGAAACGGCAATACTCAGCTTGGTGGCTGGAATGGAATATTCAAAGGTGAGCACAGAGTGTGCTGAAAAGTATGGTTTTAAGAAGAAGAAAGCAGCACAAATTCTTAACTTTTCAGAACAGTCTTCCTAAATTATTTCTAAATGTATTTCTAAATGTATGTTTTAAATAATAAGTATGCTTCTTAGTCACTGTTAGCCACTATATCACATTTTCATCAACAAAAATATTATCACAGGTTTGTCCTTAATAGGATTAAAAGGAAGACATACTTTTCCGTTGCCTTTCAACTCCAAACCAGGCAGTAGTGGTTGCTATGGGGCCGTGGTGGTTGGGAGGGCAGGAAAGGGGGAAGTTGGGGTATTTGAAATGAGAAAATTGGACTTACCCGGCCTCCGCCGCCTCTCCTCCGGTCTTACTTTAAAGAGACAGGAACAAAAAGGAATCACCCAGGCTCCCTAGCCAATCATGATGCTGCTGATTGCAGCATCATGATTGGTCTGAGCACCATGGCTCGGTGATCAGAGAGGGCGAGGGAGTGGAAAACTGGACATGTTCTCCACCCAGGCTGTAATGCAGCCTAGGTGGAGAACATGCAAACTGTGCATGTTGGTTTGGCCGGCTCGAGATGGCCGGCCATATTGTCATGCGCACTTACGTGCACATACTACCCCTCCCTCTGCTGGCTGACAGCTCAGCCCCACCCGCCCCTTAATAAAAACTGTGCCAGCCCAGTACTGTAAAAAAGTACAGTGAAAATAAAATGATAATAACGCTGTGTTATCATCATTTTATTTTTCATGTTGGAAGACGTTCCTCCACGGAGGAGCTGCCACTAAAACCAGGCCCTACATACTTTCCCTAAAGAACACTAGGAATGTGTCATAATTAAAGTTGGCACAAGCAGATGATGGATAGTGAGATGATGGATACAGTGCAGACATTTTTCAGACACTTACCCCCGGTCACAGAGCTAGGTTGAATCCATCATCGTTCTTTAGCTCACTTCGCCAACCGAGTTCAGACCCAGCCATTTGCAAATCAGTCTTGATCCAGTTCCTCATGGGAACAGTCCAGCCCGAACGGCGAAGTCAGGTCTTCCCTGGACCGGAAACAAGCATCCTGGGACTTTGTGTTTGCATAATTAAAGTTGAACCTGGAGGGAATTGGAAGGAGGTTTGATTGGGAGACCATCTCTACTCCCTTAAAGGTTTCTGAAAGCACAACATTGTTCGACTCAGTGGGATGATAAAAGATTTGTAAGTAGAACCTGGTTTAATAAGGAATTTGCCTAGCATGCCAAATCCCCTGTATAAGAAAGTATATTTAAGAGCAGTAGATTCAGTTTGAATGTGTGCATCAGTTTCTTATGATATAAGAAATTATCAAAAAAGAACATTTTAAAAAGATTAATTACTAAATGATGAAATGAAACTTTAAGTGTTGCTGAACGAAAACAAAATATATCAATTCCTGCCATTCATCATGATACAGTACTGGGATCTATGTGATGTAAGAACAATCACCAGTACGTTGGAGTACTTTTGTCACTACTAATGCAACAATGGGGTCTGTTTCTCAAAAAGAAAAACTCAAAGGCCCTCATGCACAGGGAGATTCTTGCTAGTGCTGATCCAGCGGGACACCGACCTGCGGACAAGTATCACTAAATTACACACATTCGGGCCCATAAACCGCACACACTTACAATATCCGGTCGATGAAACCTCACTGGAGATCAATTTTAGGGCTTTACAATATGTTCAATCTGCTTTACGAATTGAGCGTATTTATTTACTTAGCCCCTTCTTACACATGGATCTATTTTAGTTATAAGTAATTTATCACAGAAATAATTACCAGTTTTATTAAATGACCACAGACTCAGTACCAACTCAGTTTAGATTTTAAAGTTTATCTGAATATTTAGTGTATCAAAATACACATAACAGTGTATCAAAATTAGACTATTTTAATAACGAGTACTTCAGGAAAAAGAGGACAGAGAAAAAAGGCACATTGAAAAAATACACAGATTATATTTACCTAGGATGGTGCAAGACCAGACCCTTCTGGCGAAGAGTTTGGGCCCCCCAAAAACTCAGGTAACAGGTTCAGGACAGGATTAGGACAGGACAGATGACCTCTTCTGGATTTAACGCCAGCGTCAAACCCCTCTCTGATGCTAGTTTCCTCTTCGATTCTTCAGCAAATACCCTTCCTAGTTCTATTGCCTCCTCGATTCTTCTACAAATCTCCTTCCTAATTTGTCTATTAAACGTTCTAAGTCTGCTTTCAGGTATTTCGATCAGCATTCGGACAACATCTCCTCAGGCTACTTCCTCTAACTAACTACCCCAATTATACCCTTTGATGGCGTATTCCACACCCATATGTTTCAAACTTGTAGAAAATGTGATTTCTGATTGGACAAGTCAAGGGGATGATCATCACACCATACTAAGTTTATTACTTTTCTTAAGAGCTTTATCTAATGTTCCCGCCCATTTATTGGTTTCTCCCAAGCTTTATTTCCCACCTGTTTTCATAATAATTTAATAACTTTGTATATCATTTAAACATTTGTCCATTGAGTCTTCAGGATGTTCTGTCATCTCTCAGCACATGAGAAAAGGTTGTCCTTGATAAAGTTCCAAGACTTGAGATCATGGCTCCGGGTTTCTTTTCAATGTGCCTGTGCCCTGCGACCATGTGGTAATTAGCCTTGTCTCTTATTCTCTTATTTTAGGCCCAATTACGAACTAACAGAGTAGTCAAAAAGACAAGCTGTTAGATTCAAATAAAATGGTTTCACTGTATACCACTTATTTCTATTCTAATTCCATTTAATAAAACATTCTTTATGCGTTAACACTTAGTATAAAACAAAGTTTAGTTAGGAGCAGAGCAGATGCTTAGCATGTGAGTTTTGAAGCGGCCATTTTTAGTGTTAGTGTGCAGAAGCAAAGCTTTCCCTCCAAGCGTTATGACATCATGCAACTGGAGCATATGCAGTCCATTTCCTGCTTTTAAGCTGCCATTTTAGTTTCATTCAGGTTACTTGTTAGGAGACACATAGGGAAGCTTCCCCTTCTTCTAAATTGTGTACGAATTTTGTCTAAATCAGTATTACAAACAAATATTAGTATTTAATTACGATTTTATCAGAGGATTCATCCAGCAAGTTGCTTACGTGCAAATCCTTACTCCATCAATCCCCTCTGATGGTGTCATTTATGTTATCAACAACTACCCATACCCAAATCAAATGCCAACTTTAGCATATTCTCATTCCCTTCTCTAATTTGTCCATTTCTATCTCGTCTTTTCCTTCCATGTTCTTCATTTTCTTATACAATTCACCTTTTAATTCTTCAAGCCTAATTTCTTCACATTTTCTTCTCCTTTTAATGCGTTTGCACCAGATCATTAATATAGGACATATCAATGTTATTCCAAGTATAAGTAGTATTACTTGAGCTACAATTCCTTTGCTAAAATTAGCAAACCAAGACCCTATTGAAGATGAACTATTTCATACACCATCAACTTCCAGTGGTTTTAATTCTTCTTCCAAATTAGTAATATTCTTAATGTATTTCCCAATTTCTATACTTTTATCAGGTATGTAAGTGCAACAATGTTGGGCTATCAGCATTTTAAAGACGCCACCCTCTCTTGCTAACAATATATAAAGGGCAAGTCAATTTTGCAAAGCTATAGATCTGTTCGCAACTATCTCTGTATTGATCATTAAAAGACATCCAGCAGTGTCAGTTGATAAGCGATCAACTACTGTAGACAATTGACAAATTCTTTGTGTATTCAGAATTACTCCCACTGAAGGTATCAATGAACTGAATGTATCTCCTACAATTTTCTGCAAAACTAGCTTTTTTACTACCTATTAATTCATTATTGCTTTCATTGCTTCCAGTGATTCTTTTTACATGGTAAACTTTAGGAAATACTATTCCAAAATAGCAACTCCCATACCACCTTTCAGGTAGCTTAAAATAAGCTTTTTTCCCACACATATAATAGATTCCAGGAAATGCTGGATCTGTTCCTCCTTTTAATACCCATTACCCAATAATCAAGAAATTATGTTCACATTCACTGGTACCAATAAATACATTGTTATAGTCAGTTTTCAACCTGCGGAGATAAATCATCCCTTCCTTATCCAAATCTGGTGCCATTACAGCCTGGGCCTTGCCAGGTGAATACAACTTTCCTTTCTCCACCCATGATGGGATTTTGGGTTTCTTTTCAATGGGTTTCTTCTGGAAATCTTGTCTCCTTTCTTCTACTGAATTCAAATATATATTTTCTTCTTTTAATGAACAGGTTAATTTATGCTTATCAGTTTCTGCTATATCCATTGCGTTTTGTGCTAAGAAAAATTCTCCCATAAACTGTGCAGCTAAACTAGTACTGGATACATATTCTTTCTAAAAGGAGCTTTTGATAATATCACATCTCATTTTGAATAATACTAATGCAATTTTCCTGTTTTGTAGAATATATTTGTTAGTACACTACATGATATGCCATGGGTTAACGGTAAATGGTGGTAAGTAACACCATCTGCTACTGAAGCTGGTAATTTCATACATACATAACAGTCACTAATCTCCGTAGAATCTACATATTCAAACAATAGCTTTGTGAACACCTTTAAATCTGTGTTACTATCTGTTACTGTATGATGTATTTCTAACTCATTTGATGCTTCTAGTTCTACTCTATTTTCCTTTATGTTAGCTAGTCTTCCATCTGTAACTGTAGCATTTTTCTTTTCTATACTCATCAAATATGATATTGCTATTGTTAGTCCGAACCATACTATAATCAATAATAGTATATTACACATACATTTTCTACAACACTTCTGTAAACAATTTTGTTTTGGTCTTTCGGCAATTCTATTTTTAGCCATATTTAAGAAGATATCCCTTCTTTTCTTCCAGAAACCTTTATTAATTCGTTTTCAAGGAGGTCCACCTCTCCTTCATTAATTTGATCTGCAATTATTTCTCCATCACTTTCCTCATTTAAATCTAAATTTTCAAGATCTTTGTGAATAATGTAAGTTCACTCAGATCCTTTGAATTTATAATTCAATATTCCTAATTTCTGACTCCTTTTCATCTTTCTCATTATTCTGTACCGATTGACAAGTGACTTCATTCTCTTGGTCAGGTTCTTCATCAATGGTCTTTAGGTGATACCTGAATCTTTTGACATATCTGGGCCAATTATCACCTTTTATGACTCCTTTCTAGTATTCTTTTATTTGTATTTTGTAGTGGCACAACTTGATTTTCTTCGTCTTCTGTGTCCCTCTCTCGTTGACTGAATTCAAGACGTTTGAAGTACTACTCTTCACCTGAATGTGTTTCGCATTATCTAACTGACCCTGTGCTGATTTCCTGCTACCCTGTTCTTCTTTCCCTATTCTTATTTGATTTGGTTCACATTTTTCTTCTTCAGATTTGTGTCTCTAATCAGTCTGCGTGTATGTTTCTATCCTTATCTGTTCCTGTTTATAATTTTAAACAAGCTTGTGTTCTATTCCCTGAACTTGATCTTCTATACTTGTCTGATCCTCACTAACTTCTAGCTTCTCTGCCTTTGTTCTGCTCCTTGTTCTTATTTCAGCATCAGGTAAGTCATCTGTTGGTACCAAATCCCCCAAACTAATGCTTGGTTGTTCTTGATCAGCTACTTCAGAGTTTGTTATTCTAGGCTCTTCAGCTGCACAACCTTCTGCACCTTGAACTTCAACTTCTTGTTGTTGACTTCCTTCATCAGGAGCTGGTACTTTCTTTGTATGGCTGGCATGTATCCAGTTGGGCAATCCTGCACATTTCACTGCTGTTGTTGAAACCAATATGACCTGTTTTGGGGTGCTTCACCTGGGTGCCAGACACGTTTCTTGGGTGTGATTCTTCACTACCACCCAGTCACCTGGATTTAGATCATGTGCTTGATCCAGCTGCCTGGTCTCTGCGTCTTCTCCAACCTGGTGAGAGACAAAACGCACTAGGTCAGCCAATCTTTTACAAGAATCCAATACCAGATCATCAGTTATGCTTAACAATCTGTGTCCAAGTATGAAGGCTAATCTCATTGTTCTTCCCAGGAGTACTTCATGGGGACTCAACCCGGTATTTCTGTCAGGATTGTTTCTGAGTCCCATCAAAACAAAGGACAATGCACCTGGCCAACACAGTGAGGTGGATGCACACACGTTTGCCAATCTTGATTTTTTTGTGCCATTCAATTGTTCCACTATCCCAGAGCCTCTGGGCGATAGGCACAGTGCAACTTTTGTTCAATCATGAATGCTTCACAGATCAATCAAATGATTTCATTATTAAAGTTAGATCCTCTATCTGATTCCACTGTTACTGGAAAACCAAAGCGTGGAATAAGCTCCCTAAACAGTAATTTGCCAACTGTTATCCTGTCATTTTTCCTAGTTGGGTATGCTTCCACCCATCGTGAAAACAGACACACTATGACTAGTATATATTTTAGTCCCCTACATGGTGGTAACTGAATAAAATCAACTTGCAACCTCACAAATGGTCCCTCTGCTTTTCCAATTCTTCACCATCTGACCACATTCCTCCTACCTGGGTTATTCTGTTAACAAATTAAACATCTCTGGCAAAGGCCATCTGCAATAGTTCTAAACTTCGAATTGTACCAATCCTGTCTAAAAAGTCTGATCATAGTATCCCTACCTATATGTGTGTCTCCATGATACATTCTTGCTAACTGTGAAAGTAAACAATCTGGCATGACTGGTCTGCCATCTGGATACCTCCAGACACCATCTCCTCTTCTTTGGCATCCTATTTTGATCCACTCTTCTTTTTCACTTACTTCTACTTCATCTTGTAAATTTCTCACTTCATCCCATGTTTCTAATGCTGAAATAAGCATAAGTTGGCATCTGATTCCTGTTCTTTCAATGTTCTTGTTCACTGCCATTTTTGTTTTAGCACAGTATTGAGCAACTTGGTCAGCATAACGCTTACCCCCAGTCACATATTCATTTCCTGACTGATGTGCAGCACATTTGACCACACCTACTTCTTTTGCCAACTGTATGGCTTCTAAAGGCTCTTTCACATATTGCCCAATTTTGACACAGGTTCCTGAAGAAGTTATGAAACACCGTTGCATCCAAAGATGGGTAAAGTCATGCACAACCCCGTAACCATACTGACTATCAGTGTAAATTGTTACTCTCCAATTTTTCCCAATTGTGCAGGCTTTAATTAAAGCAATCAATTTGGATACTTGTGCAGACCTGACTCCAGGTAAATAGGATGCTTCGACTATTCCAGCACCTGATTACTGTCACATTTTCTGCTCCTAGAATAATTCTCTCATATTTTGTCATTTGTCATTCGACTTGGGGTAAGATACCGCGTTCTGAATGAGGGACACATACCTTGACAGGATGTCCCATCACAATCGGTTCACTCTGTCCAAGACCGGTACAAGCACCAGCTACTGCTTTGAGACAACCAGGTAATGCAGCGGCTACTGGGTCCAAAGTAGCAGAATAATATGCCACTGGACGTCTCATTAAACCATGTATTTGGGTCAATACTGACAAAGCACAATTATCTTGTTCACAACAAAATAATGCACATTCCTTTGTGTAATCTGGCATTCCCAAAGCAGGAGCTTCATATAGACAGTGTTTTAATTTTACAAAAGCTCCCATGCTTTCATCATCCCATTCTACAGGATCTTTTGCTAATTTTCTTGTCATTTGTATCAGTGGTTTGGCCAGCTCGGAAAACCCTGCTATCCACTGCCTACAGTATCCTACAACACCAAGAAGAAACATTCTAATGTCTTTCTGGGTCTGGGTTAACTGCATCTGTTTTATTATTTTTATTCTTTCAGGTATCACCCTCCTTGCTCATCTTTCTGATTGATGTCCCAAATATTTCTCCTTGTTTTGGCAAAACTGTAGTTTTTCTGGTGATATCCTGTACCCTCCATCTGCCAGATGGTTTATTAATGCAATGGAATCTAAGACACAATCTTCTTGTGTTTTTGAGGCCACTAACAGAACATCTATATACTGGACCAAAAGTGAACTCCTGGGCATTACCAATGTTTAAAGGCACTTGTTCAGAATCTGATAAAAAATTGAAGGACTTTCAGTGTACCCTTGAGGAACACGCTTCCAAAAATAAATACGATTTTCAAATTTAAATGAAAGGAGGTATTAGCTATCTGGATGTAATGGGATAGAGAAAAATGCATGACACAAATCGATTACTGTGAACCATCCTGTATTCCATGGTATTTGATACAAAACCACTGCTGGATTTGGCACTACGGGACAGCAAGGTATCACTATTTTATTTATTTTTCTAAGGTCCTGTACTATCCTATATTTCCCATTAGGTTTCTTATTGCCAATTATGGGTGAATTACAAGGGCTGCTCGTTATTTCTTTTAAAATGTCTTGTTGAATCATTCGTTCTATTTCTGCTATGACACCGGATTTTATTTCTGAACTCATTCGATATTCTCTTGTATTTGGGGAAGTGGCACCTTCCTTTACAGTCACTTTCACTGGGTCCACATCTGCCATCAATTGTACTTCATTTCCAGTGAAATCCCATACCTTTGGATTTTTTAACACATCTGGTAGGTCATCTTTTGCCATCATGGTCTATACCTCATCTACCTCTGTTCCTTGTTTTGCTAACATCATTTTATAGATGCTATCTTCATCTGGGGTTTGGATTATGACACCATCCGGTGTACATAATGTAGAAGAGTAGGATATGCTTACTATGGTAACCCCTACTTTTTGCTGGTGTTTCACTGTTTTTCGACTTTAGTCTGGCTGGGGGCCTGCTAACCAGGACCCCAGCCTAGCTGCTTCCTCTCTAAATTGATTGCATGTACTTTAGGTACACTCCAGATTGGTTACTGGGCTACACTTGTGAGTCCCTAGTATATGGTTCACTAGGTACTAAGGCCATAGGTACCCCAGAGGCCTACCAGGGGATGAGGCATGTATTATGCCACCCATGGGAAGTCTTCCAAGATGGCACCACAGGTCTGCTACTGAAGCCTGGGTAAGGTGGTGCATGCACCCCTTACTGAGATATAAGTTACCTATATCTACCTTATATCACTGACACATATAAACCTATAAGTCACTCCTATGGCAGGCCTTATCAATCCTGAAGGTAGAGTGCTTGGTTTTGTGTGAGAGGGTACTCATGCATGAGCAGGACCCCTCTTCAGTTTTCAGAATCACTTCTCTGTTGCTGTTCTGTGATGCAGCCAGACCATATACTCTTAAGTGCACTATAACCTAGCGGTTCATGCTAACTTCGGAATGGCTGCATGGAAACATGGCATGTTTGTTGTCAAACACTTTGGCATCCTAACCCTGCCAGTCCTGGCGGTGGGGGTAGAATTCCACCCTTTTAGAGGGAGAGATATGTACACACTGGTCTAACTGGAAATAGATTAAAAGAGCCCCAGCATCATAAAATGGATGCTGCAGCCGCAGACACGGGTCTGACCTCCTGCTGCTGGATGAAACTCCAGCAGGGGAGGCCTGGACAATAGGTTTCCTGCCACAGGGAGGTGTAACCACCTCCCCAGACAGGCTTTAGTGTATTGGGGCTGGATGGGTGCATTCAGAGAATGCTTTTCAGACAGTGCTGAGGGCACACTTGGTGTCCCTGTGCATATTCCAGTTCAAACCAGTTACAGGGGCACTCAGCCCTTGATCTGGGGCGAAACTGGAGAAAGGGGAAGGGGTGTAACCACCCCCTCCCTTGGTCCTCCCACAGGTGGGACCCTAGAGTAAGTCCAACCCCTAAACTTAGTATAAGTATAGGAACCCAGTTCTTAGGACTTTAGATAACCTTGGCGAAACTCTGCAACATATATCCTGGAACTTCAACATTCTATTTCAACTAGCAAAACAGGCACCAAAGAAGCATCTTGGCGGTCTGCATTAACAAGGCTCCCGCCGGATCCCGACAGATTTGCAACACAGGACCCAGAATTCTAGAATTCTCTGAGGCCGACCCGAGATCCCAGCAAAGCTGAGACCTGCAGCCATCACGTGAGACGTGGGACCAGAACTCCTGGCTGGTGTGCACATTTGCTCGTGCACCTACTTCCCGAGCTTTCCCGAAGTTGTGCATTGGGCTACTTGTAGTCCAAGCCCTGAGCACCATCTGCACTGAAGATTGTGGGCCTACACTCCATGGGAGTTCCGTGGGCCCACTTCTAGCAGTTCTGCTTGAGGCCCCTTTGCGATCCCTGGTCCATCAACTGGTGGGTCCCCACTAAGGTAACCCTTCTGTTTCTTAGATTTTCCTGGTTGCTCCAGATGTGCCCTGACTCCCCTCCAGTTCCTCAGACCTTGCTGGTCTGCACCACAGCCAATCTTTACTTTCTGCGTGGGTCGCTGTTGCCAAGGCCTGTTGGGCCTAATCTGGAAACAGACACCGCCGCACTTGACGTCCTTCATGGGACAGTGCGAATCCAACTCCTGGTTGTCGTCAGTGTCTCCTGAAATTACCCGACATTAGTTGGCATCTTCTCCTCGCCTTCCTGGTCACTGGCTAGTGACCCTGACTCTGTCCCCTCTGCTTTCAGGTTCTTCTTGACTCCGATCCAGGTTTGGATCCATCCGAACACTTTTGACTTGGTCGCCTGCAGCACATTTCAGCAGCTCGCCATTGAAAACTACGACAAAACCCGACACCAAAAGACACCTATGCACCCGGCTTCCCTGGGTGAGGTAACTTGAGTACTTCAGTGCTCCCGTGGGTATTGACCATAGAACAGCCTAGTTCTAAAGGGGTTTGCTCCAAGTCCTTTTCTAAGTGTCCTTCCTTTGTCATTTTCAAACCGCGACTTTCCCCATAAAAGTAAATGGTGATTCGCGTCTGTGTTGAGACACTGCACGCGTCCCCCTTGGGTCCCCTATGTCACTACCTTGGGTGGTTCCTGGTGGCCCCAGCGATTCTACAGGCTCTAGGCCTTGTATCTATGTCAGTCGTGGTTCTTATACCACTTTCGTAGTATATGGTTTGTGAGGCCCCTAGGGCAAAACGTATACTGTGCTAATTCACTTTGTGCTAAATAAGTTTACTTGATGTACTTTTGCCTCTAGCCTCATAAAGAGACTAGAGAGATGTGTTTAGAATAAATACATATATTTCATATATATACCTGGTGTGGTTCGCCTTTCATTTGGTCATTCATGAGATTATAGACTGGTAAAACAAGCTGCTTTACATTCCTCGAAGACTTAGCCTGAAGGCTGCTCTCCACAACTACCACTAGGATAGCTTTCTATATAGGTTGTTTTTAACCTACCATCATAAGGGTCGTTTGGACTGGTGCAAGGTGCCCACTAGAATGTTGGACAGCATACGCCAGGCCAACTTCTCACACAATATATGGTGCAATTCAGTCAGTCAGTCAAAATTAACTTTATTCGGCTTATTATAGCCATCAAAGTACAAATAACAAAACAGGACAGATCAAATCTACGATCATAAAATACATAGGTATAACATCATTTAAGATTCCCTGTCTTGTTACCATGTAACAAACAGAAAAAAGTAAAGTAAAACCATATGACAATTATTAATCTTCGTGGAGTCCTGCTCCACTCAGAATTCGTTATCTACAATAGAATAAAATACACTCCTTCGAGTAATACAGTAGTTTATTCAAAATTGAGCACACCACTAGGGTCCATAAGAAGGAAAATAACAACAAAAATGGGAGTACCGTCCTCCAACACATAATTAGGCCAGGGAGTAAAAAAATAAATGAAATAAAGTTGGCCCAACTTACACTTTTTTTTTATTATTATTTTTATTGAAGCCGGAGTTTAAAGCATAAACATATACATATTGCAACATTATATCATACAAAAACAAAGAAAATGTTTTGACAATATAAATCACATCAGAGTCATTATAGACATCCCACATCCTAAACCTATTTAACACTCTATAAAAGCGATTAAAAAAAAGCGAGTGGTAAAAGAGCAAACCCCCTGTAAACAATTACACAATAAAAAGTATTCGACGAGATCTAAACACCCCGTTCCATCCCACCGCAACATAGCAATCAAATTCTATCATCACCTCTAGCTATTAATCAAAGTCAGTACCCCATATTTTATTGAATTTCTTAAGACCCCCAATTCGTATCGCGTAGGAGTATTCACTTTTCTTCACCCTTCTTCACCCTTCTCATCTTCTGACCCCACTCCAGGGCCGACGGAATTGAATCCGAGCGCCATTTTTGTAATAACAGTGACCTTGCAATTGCCATCGCTATATACAAAAATCTAGTCTCTGACTCTGTAAAAGGGAGATCACGGTGAAAGCCAAAAAAAACTTAATCTATCATTCACTTTCAGCTGTATATTACATTCCTGTTCCAGATATGCAAATAACTCTACACAATACACATTGATTTTTGGACAACTCAACATAATATGTGACCTGTTGGCAGACTGATGATGATTTATACAGCGGAAGCATTGAGAAGACTGGTTAGCATACATCTTTGAAAGGGAGGCGGGAGTTCGATACAACAGCCATTTGCTTAAAAATAGCATCCTATGCCAATTTGCCCCTCTCAAAGAACTAAAATTTAACCTGTTAATAGTGGTCCAAATATGGGGAGAAATTTTGCAATTCTCATGTTCTGACCATTTCTTAATAGCTTTTGACTCGAGATATACCCCCCTTACAAAGGCTTAATATTTCTTCCAGGCACCTGGTTTCTTATTCGATACTTTAACTAAAAGTTCCTCCACCAACTGATTTTGACCCAAAAAAGAGGTAACATTTATTTCAGCAAGGTATTTATATAAAGTGCCATAAGAATTCATTAGAATAAAATCATTAGTAATTAATTGGCACATTTCTATTACGGTCGCCCAGTTACCATTCCTTAAAAATCGGATACTTTACCATACCCGGCTACCGCCCATTTTGACGCCAAATATGTAGGTTGTTTAACCCCTACTAGGGGGAGGATTTCTTCTAGTAAGGTAGCTGAGTTAATCGCTGGAATGGAATATTCTTAAAAAAAAGGCCTGCCGTCTTTTAAAAAGCCATTGCAGACACTTGTAGCGTACCAACTTCGGAGATCTGAACATTAGCAGAGGAGAATGAATTTGACTGTCCTTACACATTAAATTCATAAAAATGTTGCAATAAAAATGTACTTGCGGTGAAGGCTTAAACCTAGATAGATATTGTGCAAAATAGGCATCATAATAGGTTTTAAGGTTGGGGAGTGCTAACCCTCCAAGGTCCAAATCTTCATATAAAGTGCTAAGTGCTAAGTGTGTTTTTTTTTCCCCAAATAAAGGCTCTAAACATAGACTCAACCTTAGGAAAGAAAGAACCTGATAAAGTGCATGGAATTGAAGAAAACAGAAAATTGAATAACGGTAAGACAAACATTTTAATTAAAGTAACGCGTACCATGATGAACAAAGGGAGCATGTTCTATCGAGAGAACAGCTCTTGAACTTTCTTTATTAGTGGAACAAAATTCAATTTATATAAATCATCAATTGACTCGGAGAAAAATATCCCCAAGTATCTCTTTGGGTTGGAATTAACAGAGCTCTGGATATCGGGGTGCAGATTTACGGCAGCCCTCCCACATTGTATAACTTCCGTCTTGCCTTTATTTATTCGATATCCCCCTAATGCTTCAAAGTCTTCAAACAGCTTGAAAAACTTAGTTTGCACCTCCACTGTTGGCTTAATTAAGAGCATGAAGTCGTCTGCAAATAGTTTTAATTTGGGCATTGCTGGAATTGGAGGGTAGATATCAGCACAGTTCCCAATGGCTGTTGCCAGGGGCTCGATAAAAAAAGCAAACAGAACTGGCGATAAAGGGCACCCTTGCCTTATGCCTCGTTTAATTTTTATAGATCCTGCCACTTCTGAGTTAATAATTACATTAGCCACAGCATTCTCATACAATCTCTGGATTAAGAGTATAAATGACCGTGGGATATTAAAAGAATATAAAATCGAAAATCATGTCTCCCAGACCACAAGGTCAAAGGCCTTCTCCGCATCTAATAATCAAACTAGTGCAGGTATCTTCTGAACCTCAAAATAATCCAAAGCTTCTGAGAGAAAGTGGGTATTAGTAGCTAATTGTCTACCAGCCAAAAATCCATTTTGGTCGGCATGAATCAGCTGCGCCGCATATCTGTTAAACCTTAGAGATAAAAGTTTTGTGACAATTTTATAATCCGAATTCAACAACGTGATCGGACGGTAAGAATTAGGGTTCATCTTATTCTTGCCTTTCTTTGCAAAACTGTCAATGTTCCCCTGTCTAAAAGATTCTGGGACTACCCCTCCTTCTACTAAAGAGTTAATCAAGGCAAAAAAAATTCCAATAATGCCTAAAAAAAACCTTATAAAATTCAGCAGGTAGTCCATCTGGACCACAGGCCTTACCGTTCGCTAGACTTTTTACAACTTCCTCAACTCTATCAATTGAAAGGAGCTCGCCATAGAGCTTTTATCAGTTTCTGAAAGGGTTGAAGATGGATTTTCACGGAGGAAATTTGCAAGTAGATGATCATCGACCCTCTGAAGTTTGCCATAAATAGACTCATAATGGGCGAGCATAATGCCCCCAATTTTTCCTGGATCCTCCGTGGGAGCTGCCGTCCAGAGACAATGTAATGCCTTAATTTGATTCGTGGCTGCCTGCTCTTTGGCCTGCCACGCCAACAGTCTGCCGGTAAAATTACTCTCCTCATATGTTTTCTGTTGAAAGTGTTGAAAAAAGATCTCGCTTTGGGCGTTATAACCAGAGCAAAGCTCACGCTTGGCCTGTTCAAGCTGTCTTTTACTGGAAGCAGAGGGATCCTGTAAAAATACCTCATTAAAGGCTTGAATCTTATCTTCAAGCTTAGACTTATCCAGCCTAGCTTTCTTTGCCATGGCTTTACCCATTATTAGTCCCCGCACAAACGCTTTAAGAGAGTCCCAAACTATATTTGGAGCGGCGGACTGAATGTTCTGAATTAAAAATTGTCTTATCTCTGTGTCCATAAACTTCACCCACTCCACATCATTCAAATATTGTTTATTAAAGACCCAGCATTTCAGTAATCTCAAGCCTGTCCCCAAATGGATTTCCAAAGTCAACATTGCATGGTCCGAAAATCCATTGAAAAAGAATTTTTGTTGAAAAAAATCTAACCCCTGAGAAATCCCCAAATAATCAATACGAGAGGAGGAAAAAAACGAACAGATCCACACGTATATTTCCTTTGAGACGGAAACGCTGTTTGCCATGGATATTGTAGGTTAAATATTGCTTCATAGTTTCTCAGAACCTTAAAAGAGCTTGGCTTTGTCTGCCTCTTCCCTTGTACTGTAGAATATATCCGAGGATTCATCAAGATATTAAAATCCCCACCCACAATTAGATCTCCCGGAACCCGGGTTAATGATAGGCATAACTCCTCATGAGCCTTAGCATTGTCTTCCACTGGTGCGTAAAAACTCACGAATGTGAGAGGACGCGGCTTTAATCTAAAAGAGTAGGAGACCCAACACCACCTCCCCAATGGATCTTTACCAGAGTTAATATACTCTGCTTGTAGATTTTTATTTATAAATATAGCAGTCCCTCTATGGGAGGCAGAGGACGATGAAAAGCCCCTATAAGCTGCCCATGTTTTAAACATAGAAAATTCAGACATTTTTATTGTCGAGATATGGGTTTCTTGTAGGAGAATTACCCCTGGATTTTCCGTTTTTAACCATACTTCAGTAGCACGCATCTTTCTCTTGTTATTTATCCCATTTACAAATAAATAAACAACTTTCAGTGTTAACTTATTAACCGTATAAGAACAACAGTGATTTTTCTAACGAAAACAGATGGAAAAAAGCAATAAATCATTGAAAAATCAACCGGCTTCATATTTCCCTTTTGCCAACCATAACCCGCCTCCCAGAAAAGTGGACCTTCCCCCCTCTACCACACCCTCCACTTTCCCCTCCCCCACTCAATTCGGGTGTCATGTTATTACACCCTGGTGAACTTCACCTCCAGCCCCCCTAGCAATGTGAGGCACCTGTTCCCTTTGGCACCTAGTAACCAATTTAAACCTGTTATTCAATCTCCCCGGTCTATTATCTGAACAATAAGTATCTGTTTCAAACCTAAACCTCTCTGGGATAGAGAACCGTATCACCTTTATCACCTTTACTTCCAGCCCCAACATCCTAACAGCAAAGCTTAGCGCTCAGATCATAACAGCACTAGACATTTCTGTCCTTTGAAGCCGGAGAGATCTCCTCCAGAAACCCCTGCACTTCATCTACATCTGTGAACATGAAGAACTTCCCTTTTACTAGGACTCTCAATTTAGATTGCTGGGCGATTGACGCTTGTGCCCCCTTTGCCTTAAATAGTTGCAACATTTTAACAAATTCTTTCCTGTGGCGAGCCGCGGATGCTGACATGTCCGAAAAAATGTGAAATTTGGTAGTCTCATTAACCACAAATTGCCTTTGTTGAATAGCTTTCGTTAAGACTGCCTCCTTTATACGAAAATCTGCAAAATAATCAGGATCGTGCGTGGCAGTGTCGAGTTGGGAAATGGATGAGCCTGAATGCGATGGGCTCTCGTAATCGTAAGGTCCCCTTGAAAGTCCGGCAAAACCCTTTCTTTAATGAGGTGTTAACCCAGCTCAGAGTCTGAGACCCTTCCACCCCCTCGGGCACACCAACCAGGCGAAGGTTTGATCTTCGGGAGTGGTTCTCCAGCTCTTCCACTTGGATTTCCAATGCCTGTTTGCCTTTAGCCGCTACTTTGACCTCCTTCATGACAGAAGATAGCTGATCTTCTAAAGCAGAAATTCTTTCCTCAGCATCCTGAAGCATAATTGGAAGACTCCCCATTGTATTCTCTATCTTTTCCAAACGCAGACTGAAAGAGGCCAATTCCGATTTCTGAGCTTTTTTCAAGACCCGGACCTCATCTAGGATCAAATACAACATATCCTTAATGCTCATTTGGAAGTCACCTATTGAGTCTACACGTAGATTAGCATTAGCATCAGAGCCCAAATCAACCTGGGGGGTAGGCAAAGCCATCGGCAAGGCTGTGACCAAGGGTGAAGTTCTTGATTCCACCTCCTCCACCTCCCCCTGCTGATGGTGTAGTGACTGAACCAAAATTGTCGAAACCGACCCAGAACACTCCAGAGAGTCAGCCTGTTGAATGCAAACTTGCTCATTCCCTGAATTAAACAGATTGACCGAGGATATTCCGCTCCGAATAATAGGAGTAACAGCGGTCTCATGATCACAATTATCAAGGTTACAGGAGGCCTGCATGTCGGGAGAAGCTGTGTTGACAGCACAATTTGCATTAATGGCCCTTGATTTTTTTATTTTTTTTATTAGAGAAATGACATAATAACAGAATCAAGCATAAAGAGAAAATAACTCCTTATATAGTATCTATGTCATTGCTCAAATTTACAATTTTCTACCACCCCCCTCCCATTCCCTCCCCTCCGAGGATCGCCACAGGCGTATCGGAGAGCATAGGAAAAGCAAAGAAAAAGAAAAAGAGAAAAGAAAAAGGACTTCCATTTCAACAGTGGTTTTGTCAGGCTACCCATTGCCTTAATTTTCTAGGTTCAGCCAATTAGTTAAAGACTCCCAAATTAGTTCCCCCTCTTTCCTAGCCCTCGGGCCTCTCCTCTTGAAAACCAGCAACTCCCATTTACAGATATTTATAAATTTACTGAACCATTCATGTACTTTCGGAGGGACGGAGTCTAACCAAACCGTTGCTATACATAATCTCAATGTGGCCATAGCTACAAAAAATAGCTTTCGCTCTGATTCAGTCATATTCAAATCCGCTACCCCCAGCATTATAGCCTGTGGTGATAATGGTATCAAATATCCAAACACTTGTTCTAACCATTGTTCAATTTTATTAATCAATGGAGTCAGACAGGGGCAGGATGAAAACATATGAATGCTATCTGCCCCTAGCTACCCACATCTGGGGCAGTTAACTCCCACCACCCCACCCCATTGCTGTATACAATGTGGGGTTATTTACAGATTAAGCCATGTCTTAAAGCATTGAACCTGAAGATTTGCGGATATAGTAGCGGTTCGGCTAAAGCCTAGTGAAACTTCACATACATCCTGTCCGGCCAGTAATCCAGTCTGCCAACGGCTAAAGTGCTTAGGTAAATCATCGCTCCTTCTTTCATTAATCAGTTTATATATCATAGAAATGGTCAATTGGCCCCCCTGAATTGCTTCAACTAGCGAGATACGGGTCCAACTAACAGTTTTTCTGGGAAAAAAATCTTGAATCTGTAAAAAAAAATTCAAATGCCGGTGACCAATACCAAATTTCTGTCTAATACATTCAAATGTCAACACCCCTGTTTCAGAAATGATATCACCTATTACATTAACTCCTTGAACTGTCCATTCTCTAAAATATCCATCCCCATAAAATTTCCGGTAGGAGGGTATTTCCTGTAACTAGGGTATATAAGTGTATTCTCCCAATACTGCATAATTTCCGAACAGAGGTCCAGACTTTGAAAGCCTCCAAAAGCACCTTAAACCTCACCCGCTTGAAGTAAGCAAAATCAATATGTCGGAAAAAAAGCCCTCTAGCCTCTTCGCCATGAATTAAACGATAAATTGATATATCGGAGCCATCTGATTCCTCAGCATCTAATAATTTGACAATATGCCTCAGCGTTATTGCCCAATATTAGGTCTGGAAGTTTGGTAAGGACCAACCCCCCTCTCTCTGGGTAACGTCATATATTTCATAGCTCGCCGAGGGCCTTTACCTGCCCATATAAACCGAGAAATTATTCGTTCCAGTTTTTTAAACCAGATTTGTTCAAACAATAAGGGAATAGCTCTGAAAACATACAGAATCTTTGGTAGAAAAATAATTTTTACTACATTGCATCTGCCCATCAATGTTAACTGCAAATTTAATCCGGCGAGCATCGATTTCGATTTTATCTAGCAGAGGGTTTAAATTGATCTCCACTATCTAATCAGGTTTAGAGCATACCTCTATCCTTAGATATTTTGCCTTACCAATAACCCGTGAATCCACCAGCTTAATTTTATCATTGCATATTATTTGGGTTTTGGCGTCATTTAGATGGTACCCTGACATCCTACCAAACTGCGATGTCACAGTCTGGATTTCTGGTAATGCAGTCTGTGGAGAATCTGTCAAGATAGCGAGGTCATCCGCATAACCTAAAATTTTTGTATCTCCACCTTTGGCTCAAACCGGAAGAATCAAAACATTAGAAATACATTTTTTAATTAAAGGATCAATAGAAATTGCAAATAATAAAGGGGAGCAGGGACACCCCTGCTGTGTACCTCTTAAAATATTGATTGCCCCTGTCTGAATTCTCATCACCGAAATTTGAGCCATAGGATGTTTATACATGCTCTGAATAGCGCAGATGAATTTATCCCCAAGACCATAATGCCTCAAGACAGCCCATAAAAAAGGCCAGGAGACCCTATCAAAGGCTTTCTCCGCATCCAGTAGAATTAAAGCCATAGGGTCTCCTGAAACCTTGGTATAGTCAAATAGCGCGATTGTGAGGCATATATGATTGCTCGTTTCGCGGCCAGGCACAAAGCCATGCTGTTGAGAGGACGCGAGTTTCTTAATCACCCCAGATAACCGATTTGCAAGAATCTCAGCATATATTTTTATATCGCTATTATTAAGCGTGATTGGGCGGTAAGACCCCATATCTAACGGGTTCTTGCCTTTCTTTAAAAAAGTAACATCCCCACTTTATACCCTACGAAACATCTCCAACATAACTGGTGTAAGCTGGGATCAAAAAACTTTATAAAATTCGCCCGGTAGATAGTCTGGGCCAACAGCTTTACCGGCAGGAAGAGAGTCTATAGCTTGCTACAGCTCATAAATTCGAATTTCTGCATCTAGTATCTCGAGTTCCTCCGGGGATAATGCATCCACCTTGATTTCCTCGAGATATTCCTGTATTTCAACCTTCAGTGCCTCGTTATCGCAAATATCCTCGTTGTATAGTTTTTGATAACATTTTTGAAAGGCTAATGCTACGGCACCCTCTTTGGTCACTAGCCCATCATCTGGGTCCAGTATACTTTTAATACATGTGGCAGACTATCTTTCTTTAATTCTTGCAGCTAACATATGTCCCGCTCTTAGATAGCCATGCTACAAATTTGCTTGCCGCTTTATCTTGAGACAGTTCTGTTATAGCTGACTTAGCTATAATGATCTGTGTTTGGGCTGCATCACTATCCTTGCCCCGCATTATCACCTGTGCCAGCTTCATCTCAGCCTCCTCTAGATCTTTATACAATCTCTGTAGTTTTAGCTTTTCTTTTTTCTGGCTTTCCCAACCAAAATGAGTTGTTTCACTCCTTATCCCAGCTTTAAGTGTATCCCATACATTTTGGATACCAGTACTATCAATATTTTCCTGTAGAAATCTTATAATCCATGGATTCAAGGATTCGATATACCTACTATCCCTGAGCAAACCACGATTAAACATCCATACATCTGGTTTAGTACCACAAGATTGTATGCTAACCTCAAGCAGAAGCGGATTATGATACGACATTACTCTTGGGAATCTGATAATACTAGATCCTTGAGCAAGAACTAGTGAAATAACTAAATAATCAAGCCTAGAACAGATTTTGTGAGGTGCTGAAAAAAAGGTTAATCGGGGGTCATTCCAATTAAAAAAAGCCCAGGCGTTGATCAGACCATGAAGATCTATCATATGTCGTAGGGTCCTATAAACATTTGGCTTTCTCCCTGCATATGCAATCCCAGGTTGATTCATAAGTTCACAGCTCATATTTATATTGAAATCACCACAAACTATAAACGGTGCCGGCCAGCCTACCAATTCCAAATTCAGCCACTTATATAATTCAGGATCATCAAGTGCTGGGCCATATATGGAGCATAATGTAATAGTTTGATTCTGAAATTTGCCATGTACAATGATCCAGAGGCCGAAACTATCGGCAGAAGAGCAAATTATATTAGCCTTCCCCCGTCGTGCTAAAATAGCAACTCCTTTGGTTTTAGCCTCCAATTTAGTCCATGAAACCAACTGAAAACCCTCAAAATCCAAAAGTTTGTGCTGACTGGCTTCAATGTGCGTTTCTTGAAGGCAGATAATATCTGCCCACAAGAATCGCAGATCCTCTCTTACCCGACGCCGTTTAGCTGGATCATTAAGCCCACAAATATTTAAGGAGGCTATTCGAATATTAGCCATACCTTGACAAAAAGATGTTCCAAGAGAGAAACCCACAGCCAGCAATGTGTGACAATCCTACCTCATTTAACTTATTTCCAAAAGCAAATCCTGATCCAAACCTTACCTCCACCCACAGCGCATCCCCCACCCTAACCCACCCCTCCCCCCTCACCCCAACCCCAAAAACAGGCAAAATAGGTCCGTAGACCCATGTGATGCCTCCCACTTCCCGAGTGTCCCCAGGTCACTCCCTATCTGTATAATCCATTTACAAAGGAGCGAGAAAGAGAGCACAAATAAAAAACGACCAAGAAGAATCAGAAAAACAAGAAGCCAAACAAGTATATAGGGCACCTTTAAATATTTAGGAATTTTAGGAAACCAGATCCCAAACAAAATTGATTAAAAGATTTAGCCTTAGAGTCCATAAGTCATTTAGCCATCAGGGAGTTCCTTCAGATACTCTTGGGCTTGAATTTCGGAATAAAAAACCTGTGTCTTGCCCCGACAAATAACCTTTAGAAATGCAGGATTCATTAAGAAGACCTCGCATCCCCTCTTTTGAAAAGGAGTAATCAGTAGACGAAGTCGCCACCTCCGTTCCACTGTTGCGTGGCAAAAATCAGGGCGCACAAAAAATGTATGGCCCTCTGCAGATCTTTTAGCATCCGGACGGGCCTTTTCAAAAATGGCTTGCCTCAATAAGAAATTGCCGAAAAATATCAAAATAGCCCTCGGTTTTACTTCAGGATCGGAGTTCTTTTTCAGCATGAGAGGAAACCGATGCACTCTTTGTATCTCAGTTTCCCAAGACCAATGGGAGAGCTCGGGGAAAGCAGATTGGAATAGCTTCAACATATCTTGTCCCTCTGCCTTCTCCTCAATTCCTAAAAGTCGGAGATTGTTCCTGCGGAGCCTATTTTCGGAATCCTCTAACTTTTACATTATGTCAGCAAGTTTCTCATCGTTGACCGTAGTTTTTGTTTCAGTCTGCTGTAACCCAGTCTCAAGCTCAACGATCCTCTCTTCAAGGGCAGCGGTCCTGGCTAAAACCTCTGAGCATACCTTAGTGTTCTTCTGTATTGCCCCTTGAATCTTCATTGTTGCCAGCTGAGCACTCTTGTGTTCTTGTCGAGCCTCGCTTTGAATAGATTTTAGCATGGCATAGATCAAAGTATTAGAGGTGGGTGAATTGGATTCACCCCTGGAACCCTTGAGCTCTTCTTCATGAAACCTTGATCCTCCTGACCCTGCCAGACTAATAGCGGCCTGTGCATAGTCCCATTGAAGATTATTGCTAGTCTCAGATCCATCGCTTTTACCATTCCTTTGCCCCTGAATGGACGTCAGCCTGGATTTACTTAGGCAGGGTGTGACCCTTTTCAGTGTGTCAGCTGTGTTTGGGGGGCTGCCACTCTCTTTGCCTGAGGTAAGATTTTCATTCATGGAGTCCCCAGTAGATTCAATATCAGACTCCTCGGCAAGAGAGAAGAAGGTATCTACATCTTGGAGATCCGGTATACTACCAGCTCCTGTATCGGGTTTCTCTCCAGCGGGGGTCGAGAAGGTAAAAGTGTCCCCCTGCTTCAGTAACAAACTCTGAGGAGATTTTTCCGCTGCATCTTTATTAGACCCCTTAGATCCCTCAACCCCACCGGGTTCATGGCACAGAGTTATTAAAACCTCAGGTAGCGTCATTAGCACTGCCCCGCTTTTGCCTCCTTCCTCTATCCTGGCTTTATCCATCCCTCCGAGATCTTTTTCGCCCCCGCATCTGTCTTTCTCCGGGACAGGAGCGGGAGTAGTTCTAATCACCACCGCTTTCCCGCCATACATCCCCGGGACGGTTATAGCCTTCCCCGTCCTGTGCCATCCACTACTACCACCGTCGTCTCTGGTTTTCTGAGATCTTTTGTCCTAGTATCATCATTGACGCCGGGTAAGAGTTTCTCTGAGGTTTTCCCTTTGACCAGACCTGTTTTTTTAGCACTCACCGCCATTGCCCTGGGTGCAGGTTTCTCCAACTTGTCCTGCTTCCCCGCTTTCTCAGGTTTTTCCACTGTAGGCGGCAGTTTCTTCGTCGGTTCCCCAGCAGCTTTGATGTTGACCGCAGGAGCATTCCCGTTCTTACGGGTCGGCATCGAGTTTCGCTTTCTGCCAGATGCGGCAGGCTCGTCGTGTACTCTCTCCGCTCTCGCTGGCCACACCCGCCAGGCACCCAGGTGTGCTTGGCTCCGGAGGGCAGTTGCAACGAGCCACGCCGACCGCAGCCACACCCTCTGTATCTCCCGGTCTGCAAACATAAATCCTTATACACTGAAGGATACTCCGCGAAGCCTTCCTCAAACTCCTGATTCAGCGTCAGAAATAACTGATCCTTCTCTGCGATAAGCTTTCTCCTTCTCGATCCGGAACCTATTCAATGTTACCGAGCCAGACAGGGAATAACGCTCACTCGGTTCAAGCGGGAGCCATCTGGCCACCAATTAATGGCCCTTGAGACACTTGAGACACTTGTGGACTTCTTGGACTCTCTGGTCACGACGCCTCGGCCCCAGTCTCTTTAATATTCTGAACACACTGTTTGGAACTGGGAGAACTGGGATAAGAGACCGTCGGGATAGGTTTTTTCAGAAAGAGTGAAAATTGCTTGACCCCCTTCTTTGCACACACTTTCTTATGCAAGTCCGATTCCGATTCACCTTCTTGCATATTTATTTGGGGGCGTACGGTGATTATTGTAATAGCAGTAATTGGATCTTCACTAGGTTTTTCCCCTAGTAGTGTAGGCTGCTGGGTGGCTGCTGCTGGGCTTCTTTCCTCTGTCTCCCCCTCAGAACTTTCAACTGTGGAATCCAGGGTGTGCAGGGGAGGGGTGCTTTCTAGCCCAGCTAAGCGCGCCGCTTTCTTAGCCTCTCTTGCTTCTTTTGCTAGAAGGCGATGACTTTTAACCTTGGTAATGCTAGTATTTAAAAGTTTCCCCATCTCTGGGAGCTTAGGCATATACTACTGTCAATGAAAACGAAATATTACTGTCTTTATCTGCTCAGCCGCTCAGCCTTTTACGCAGTGGTTAGTTTTACTCCTCAGGCTTGCCACCGCCACCCATCTCCAGCCTCCAGCGCCTACTACTGACAATGGTCGACTCCAATCAACTCCAGCCCGTCATCAACATTGTTTTTACTTTACTTTACTTTACTGTCCGCCTCCTGCTCGCCTCCTCACCTCTACACAGGGAAGTCTGAGCTTTTCAATGCAGGAACTCGCTGGAAAAAGTGCCTCCACCAGCGCCGCTGTGATCTACCAAAACTTCGCCAAACTCCGGAAAGCTTCGTGAAACTCCACGGTGCCTCACCTCTACAGCCTGCCCCCATTGAAAGCTCCGTGCACAGCCACTGTGAGCGTTCGAAATCGTCAGATCCTTAATGCCAACATCCACACGCGGCATGTGGGACAAAAGCGCTGCTCACCCGGCCTGATTAAACAGAGGCAGAGCAGAAGCCTGGAAACACAGACACGCCATCTGTCGAGGCACGGGAACCCCACCTGCAACACACCGGTACACGCCATTGCTAGGGGGCGGAGCGATGCATCACCTGTGGCTACTCGGAGGCGTGGTTCTCCGTAGCCATCTCCAACGGCCCAAAGATGGAGTAGTGTAAGGCCCAACTTACACTTGTCCATCTTCACATATAAAAACAAAAGATACGTTTTAGATAACGTGATCCAAAGCCGTATCCACAGGGGAGCTCATAAGTGACCTATTCCTGTGCTCCTGTTAGAAAACTTGCTACCCCAAAGCAGATCATAGGTGACACTAGCATTTGTAAATATACCAACGCCGGCCTGACTTGTTCAAAGTTACAATCTCTAAGCAAAGGAATGAAACATTTTCTGTGCACTGAATTGTAATATGCACAGAAAAAATATTATGTGACGAGTGTTCTGGTCCGAGAAATTATCGCAAGGACAAGGGTTTAATGTTCCTTCTTTGAAATACCATTTAGGAAAATCAAGGAGCCAGGGAACCATATTCAGCCTGAATCTTCTCCAAAAAAAAGATGGTACGGTTTGTTTATATAAGATAAATATGGTTGGATCTGTCGACTCAGGCTCAGTGTGGCAAATATTCTCACCATGGGTTTTTTCAATTCGTTCTCCTCCCTTAATACCCTTTGTCATTCTAAAAACTGCTGCTTGAGATCTATCATGGCCGGTTTACCCAGTGCTGAGGGACTAAAAAAAAAAATGGGGGCAGGCAAGGGTTTCCATCTGGTCCTTGATATATATCATGAATCCAGAAAAGCTAAAGGAACATTTGCACCTTACAATTATGTTACATGAATTGGTGTTGCTGCAAAATTGCACAAGCAGGTTTACGAGAACCTATGCCTCTGAAGTATTACCAACCTGATGGGAAATAGCTTGCAAAGTAATTTTTCTCTGCTAATATATGTTTATGTCGTTACACCTAAAGACAAATACTCTACTTTGTAAATATCACTAATCTGAGTGGTTCTCACTCACTGCGTCTTTCTTCAGGTGGAAAAGGAATGGGTGGCTGGGAAGGTGAAATTCGTGTGCCCGGCATATTTTGATGGCCTGGTGTCTTACCTGCAAACACAGTAATTGATGTGCCAACAACTCTGAAGGATGTTTACCCTACTGTGGTTCATGTAGGAGGTGGAATACTGCCACAAGACAGGTATAAACAGTGTTTTATGCTTTGAAATTTATTATTTTAGAATCTATGTCACTGTACCTTCAGAACTCATTATTGGCCTGACAGAGTTGGATAGCAATATGAAATCCCCCTTCTCTGCATAAAATGCTAATTTAGGCGGTCGAGTCCACCAGCATATTTCCTCTACCAACACTACCCCTTGGATAGAGGCCATTTTACTATTGGATTCTCCTCCAGATTAGCATTACATACAGACAGTCGAGGATTTCTCTTGCCATCCAACTTTAAATGAGGTCCTACAAACTTTGAAAGAAATCCCTCAAAGAGTTTTTGGAATGTGTCATAATGAAATGTTGAACATGGAGGGGAATGTGGCAGAGGGGTTGTGGATGCCTTAGAAGGATAAACGTGAACATCACTTCATTCTCTCAGTCTATGTACAGGCAGTCATCCATAACACCTTTATAATGTACTGCTCCCCTGCTCCTGTTTTTATGCTTTTGTGTCATAATCTCTATGTTTCCTGTTTAGGTGACTCATATCCTGAGTCTCTGGACAGTTTGCCTACATGCTTTTAAGGGAGTTGCTCATCAGTAGACTACTCACATTTTCTTGTGCTTTGCCCCACAGAGTGCAGCTCCTTTTAGCATGGCTAAATACTGTCCTGATCTCTCTGCATTACTAATGTTGATGGTATTTCATGATATATTGGTGAGGTGTGCTGGTACAAATATGTCCCGAACATGGTATCTGGGCATGCTACTCTTCCCTGGGTGCCCAATTGTGTATGTAGGTACAAAAATCCTCCCCTTAAGCAGACAGTGAAGGATGATCAATCCAAATGGAGTTGGTTACCTGGAGTTCTAGCGAGTAGATCTGCTCCCGGTTTTAAACACCATTCCAATTTTTAACAAAGAGCTGAAATTTATTTCATGGAACACTGCTGGATTTAAGGATTATAAGGAAAAATTGGGTTTCCTACATTCTCAAAAGGCTGACATAATCTGTTTGCAGGAAACATGGGTTGAAGGAAGATTAGCTTTGGAAAAGGATTTCTTTGTTTTGGACTGCAGTGCAACCAGTACTAGAAGAGGCCATGCCAAGGGAGGGTTAGCATGCCTGTTATCTAACAGATTGCATTGGAACTATTCATATTACTTAGATCCAGGAAAACTGTTTCAAGCAATAATGCTAAAAGATGTTTTTGAGGATTGCTCTAAATTGTTGATTGTGATAAACATTTATATTCCTCCTAATTGCAGTTTTAATGCTGGTCTAAAAACTCTGTTTTCTTTTTTAACTAAAGCGTTTGATATCTCCCCTACTCCGCACGTGATAATGTTTGGGGATCTAAATTGTAATATATCTAACTGTGGGTTGGAATTGTTTAGAAATATTTTATTAGAAGAGTCTCTGAATATACCACCAGCCCAGTTTCCCTCCAAAATTAAAATTAACAAAAGAGGTAAAATTATATTAGAGGGTCTACTTAATGTTGAATGCTTAATAGTAAATGGGAGGCTTCCATCTGATATCCCGGCAGCTTACACTCGAAAATCTGAAAAGGGAAAATCTATTATTGATTTTATCATGGTAGATTATGCCGGTTTTCACCTACTGAAGGATATGAAGGTCATTGAGACTAATCTTAGTGACCATAATGTGTTGACGCTTTCTATATCCGTTAAGCTTCAAAAAGCAGATCCGTGGAGTCTGGATATAGATTCTGTGAATTTTGATTCCAGCTCAGGGAAATGTTTTTGGAACCCCTATATTGTTGGAAATCTGATGCCTCTTTTGTATTTTACCGTTGAGAATTTACCCCTTTGGGAAGGGAGAGTGCTGTTATGCTTTAAAAAATTTTTAGATTCTGTAACGGCTAGTGCAAAAAAGAAACCAGGTCTGAAACAATCCCCTGTGGTCCATTATCCGCTAAGGGTTTTAAATAGAGAAATAAACAAAGTTGTAAGGGCGCAATTTTTATTCTTTACTCAAGAAGCTAAGTCTAAGTTGCTTATCTTAAAACGAAGGACAGTTAGGCTCAAGGCCCGCTTAAAACGGTCCACGGAAGATGCCCTCTGGATCCAACTGAGGGAAGCTTCTTATAATGGCCGAGCCAAGACTTTCTGGTCCCTAATTGGCAAAGGTTGTGGTACCAGAGCCAGTCCTACGCCTATTGCCATTGAGGAACAGGTGTGGGTTAATTATATTGAGAAGTTGTACAGTAGCAATAATTTTCATGTTTCAAATGTTGAATTGGATAATATCTCACGTATACCTGACTGTCCTACAGAAAAGGAAATTGAAAGTGCCATCAATAATATGCGTTCCTCTGGTGCGATGGGGCCTGATAAAATCCCAATTTTAGTATTAAAAAACCAGAGTGAACTTTGGAGTAAAATACTCTTCCCAGTGTTTAAATTTTGTTTTTTTAGCGGAACAGTCCCCCCCTCCTGGAAAGGAAGTATTATTGTCCCTTTATATAAAAAAGGGGCACGAGACCTACCACAAAACTATCGTCAAATAGCTTTGCTTGACGCGATTGGTAAGGTCTTTGCAAAATGCGTGCTTAGTTTAATGAATCAATGGGTATTTGAACATAAAATTCTTCCCATGGAGCAAACTGGCTTCAGACAAAATCACGGAACTCTTGATAACTTGACTGCATTACAAGTTATCAATGAAAAATATGTGAAAGTCCGTGGTGGCCAGGTATTTGGCGCATTTATTGATTTCTCCACCGCCTTTGATAAGGTAGATAGAATTTTGCTTTGGAGAAAGTTAGTTAACTTGGGTATGCCTTCATTCCTTATTAAGTTAATTCGCGCCCTTTATTCTGACACTTGGTGCAGAGTTCTACTTGGAGGTGAACGTGGTGTATCTAAATTAATTCCCACCTCCAACGGGTTGAAGCAAGGTTGCCTTTTGGCTCCATTGCTATTTTCCTTATATACAGTTGACTTACCCGTCACTCTCTCTGCTTGCGCCGGTATTGCCCCGCATTTGGGTGGAGCTCCAATTGCATGCCTTATGTATGCAGATGACATCCTGATTTTGGATCTCACCCCAAAGGGCCTGAACAATCGGCTGCATGCATTGTCTGAATATGCCGAAGGCCATTTCCTATCTATAAATACGGCAAAAAGCAAAGTTATTTGTTTTTCTGGTAGAAAGAAGTCTAAATACCTTAATTATCCATGGGTTGTGGGGGGGAAAAACCTGGAATGTGTGAAATCTTATACCTTCCTAGGTAAAATTGTCACTTATAACTTAAGTGACAAACAACACATTGACAATAACTCTCGTAAGGCTATCTCGCAGGGAAAGAGTTTAGTTTCCCTATATAAAGCCACAGGTAGAAGGCATTTTTCTATTCTTTTAGATGTTTTTAGAGCAAAAGTTCCTGCCTCCCTGTTATACGGTATTGAGTTAGTTGATCTAAAAAAGTGGAGTTTTTTAAACTCTGTGGAAGGGAAAATTTTACGTAGTTTATTGTCTGTAGGTACTGCAAATTCAACTGCCTCTTTGAGACAGGAGCTGGGTTTACGTAGCAGCTGGGTCCAAGGTTTGGCAAGCATTATACGTTGGGTAGTAGCGTTATCTAAAGGTGAACCTAATACTTTACGAGTTCTCATAAAAAATGAATTATTAGGATCTCTTAATGACTTTTCACTGATTGTAAAAAACTTCAGATTTGCCGTGTTAAAATTAAAATTGGATGAGGAGACCCTATTTTTATTGTCCTCTCTCCAATTAAAAACGGTTCTGAAGTCAGCCTCTTGGGAATTGGGGTTTTGTCAGGATAGAGACCTTTGTCTAGCAAAAAAAGGTTGTACGCCTGTTATTGAATCTTATACCCTGCGGAAGGCTCAACCATATATGCATTGGAATATTTCCCATGGCGCCAGGCGCCTTGTGTATTTATTAAGACACAATTTGCTTCCGCTGAAAGTTCTATATGCCAGTTGGTTTGGTCATTCGGCACGCTGTGATCTTTGTCAATTGTATGATCAGGACTTAGATCACGTCATGTTTGTCTGTCCGACACTGATGCCTTCCAGGCGCAGATGGTTAAGACCAATTTGCTTACAACTCAACATATCATCTGCTTCTTTGTTTAAGGCTGCCTTGATTAACCCACCTAATGAAATGTTTGCTTTTAAACTGTACAACTATTTTAAATGTTTTTTAGACCTATATTAAGATGTCTTCTGTAATTTTGATGGTATAATATTTTAATATATTTCTTGTTTGTATGTATATGCTGTTTTATGTGGACCTCATAAAGAGTTCCTTATCATAATAAAAAAAAAATAAACTTGAAACTTGTGTATGTAGGTAGTATCCTGCCTTTTCGTTTTGCCCAGGTGTCAAGCAAAGTGTCTGCAAAGAGGACTAGATCTGTCCATGACAATGCGGGGTCTGGGACTTGTTGTTTCACCTAGAAGGCAAAAGAAGCACACCATCATAGTAGACTCTGGATTATTGTCCCTTTCCTCGGTATAGCTCATAAAGAGGTGGTAGCAGCCTTCCATGTTATGTCACCAATAGTATGTGTAACCAGCCATTTTAAGCTAAGTCATGGAGATGTGGCCTACTGGCCCCCTTGTATAAAGTTCCACTGTTATATGAATTCCCAGAAGTTTAAGCTCATAATTCTTGTGTAAGGTGAGTGCATGTGCAGCTGTCAGGTACATGTAGCATATATGCAGCAGTAGGACTTTGTCAGAGTCTGAGTACTGAAGCAGTGGGTCCATTTTGGATGGCCCTGGTTTGCCATGGCACAAGATGGAGGATAAGGAGAGTTTCTACACTCAGTGGAAGTGTATTGCCTTCATCCCTGTGGACGTAGAGTGGAGATCCAGATACTGAAGTGAGCAGGATGGAGATAGGGCTACATTTTGAAATTCTAAGAGGAGTTTGCTTGCAAGTGCCTGCTGATGTGTTCTTCATGACTAATCACAAAAGGGCAACCCACTACTCCCCAAGTAACTGGGTATAATCAATAACATAGAGAGTGACCCTTGAGGAATGATTTCACAAATCTTTCTTATTTTTCAATTGTCACTAACGTGAACTAATGAATTAACTGGACGCGAAAACACAACTTTTTTTATATCAAAAAGATTTCATTTTTCATATATTGAAGTCAGTTTATATACAAATCAGCAATCGTCATGAGAGACAAAATTAATTGTTCAAGTACATTCTCCAAGGCAACACAAAAGTACTACTGTCAGAATTTACGAATTTGCAGACACCATTTGTACATATGTACGGGCAATACACCTAAGTAGCCATACAATAATAATTTATGATATTCAAAATAATTATATTCCTTATGATGACATCTTGAAGCCACAAATGGTGTAGCAGCGTCAACGTTTCGTTCTCTCCCAGTTATTTCACCGAGACCATCCTCAGGACAGTTTGTTGTTGCACTTACATTCTATTAAAACATATAATAATGCCATTATACACATTCTCTTTTACATCATATTCCACGTCTATAACCAGATCGTCTGCTCACATTACACTACCAATTACTAAAAAGCACCCCGTGTAACACCAAATCCTTAACCAACAACACAAGCACACCCAAAGTGCACAAAGCCAATTAGATATACTACTCACTTCACTTTTTTGTACAGCACTGTTGTTTCCAATCCTGTAGGGAAACAGCCTACCTTTACACCTAAGTGTACTACTATATACACCCAACTAAAAAACACACCAAAACTGTGAGTACTTGCAACCCATGTTCACATCCAAGGGGCTTACCTTCATTAAAAACAAGCAGAACAGAAGTCTCCGTTTGAGTTCGCTCAACTTTACAAAAAGTGTCCTCTTTATCTACAAAGTCATAGCAAACAACAGACTATACTACACCATTGGTTAAACAAGCCAACAATATCACATTTACAGCAAGAAAAACTAAGTGTTTCTCCAAGACACTTACTCAGAACACGGCAGTCTCAGATTCAATCAATCCTCTGTATCGTACGGTTCCAGCGTCTGCACACCCGCGTCCGCGGTGTGCAACCTTTAACCTCAAAACTCACGAGCTATCGCGCATTGACACATTATAATGGAGCTATAGCATGGAATTGCTAAATGCGAAGTGGTACATCTTATCTCTTATGTTCTCACCCACTCCAGATCCAGGGACACAAGATGGAATTCACTATTTCACTCTGGACACTAGTATAAAACGGTGCAACGACCAGCAGTCACATGATACTTCTCGTAACTCTCTACACTAATCAAACAAATTCTCTGAAAGTCGCTAGGGTTTGCCATTCTACATACAGATTCAATCCTTTTTCCATTGTTTTTCCTGCCCATATCCATTTGTTTTCTTTTAATGTGATCAGACGATCCACATTTTGTCTTGCCTAGAACTTTTTACAACATCCAAAACATACAGAGGATTGATTGAATCTGAGACTGCCGTGTTCTGAGTAAGTGTCTTGGAGAAATGCTTAGTTTTTCCTGCTGTAAATGTGATATTGTTAGCTTGTTTAACCAATGGTGTAGTATAGTCTGTTGGTTGCTCTGACTTTGTAGATAAAGAGGATACTTGTTGGAAAGTTGAGCGAACTTAAACGGAGTCTTCTGTTCTGCTTGTTTTTAATAAAGGTAAGCTCATGGATTTGAACATGGGTTGCAAGTACTCACAGTTTTGGTGTGTTTTTTAGTTGGATGTATATAGTAGTACACTTAGGTGTAACGGTAGGCTGTTTCCCTACAGGATTGGAAACGACAGTGCTGTACAAAAAAGTTAAGTGAGTAGTATATATAATTGGCTTTGTGCACTTTGGGTGTGCTTGTGTTGTTGGTTAAGGATTTGGTGTTACACGGGGTGCTTTTTAGTAATTGGTAGTGTAATGTGAGCAGACGATCTGGTTATAGACGTGAAATATGATGTAAAAGAGAATGTGTATAATGGCATTATTATATGTTTTATTAGATTGTGAGTGCAACAACAAACTGTCCTGAGGATGGTATCGGTGAAATAACTTGGAGAGACCGAAACGTCGACGCTGCTACATCATTTGTGGCTTCAAGATGTCGTCATAAGGAATATAATTATTTTGAATATCATAAATTATTATTGTATGGCTACTTAAGTGTACTGCCCATACATATGTACAAATGGTGTGTGTGATACTACTGCAAATTCGTAAATTCTGACAGTAGTACTTTTGTGTTGCCTTGGAGAATATACCTGAACAATTAATTTTGTCTCTCATGACGATCGCTGATTTGTATATAAACTGAGTTCAATATATGAAAGATGAAATCTTTTTGATATAAAAAATGTTGTGTTTTCGCGTCCAATGAATTCATTAGTTTACGTTAGTGACAATTGAAAAATAAGAAAGATTTGTGAAATAATTCCTCAAGAATCACTCTCTATTTTATTGATGTGTTCTTCATGAGCACTGCCATTTAGTAGGTGCTAGGTGCGAGGGGTGGGACTTCAGTTTCAGTTGTGCAGGGTGAGGAAGTTTCTAAGAATGTCCTGCCCTTTGTCTGTACCTGATTATTGCTTCAGAATGTCTGATGACCACCAAGTGAAGGGATCTCACAATTTATTGTGTTCATCTTGTGGTTGCTCCAGTTTTGAAGCTGTTCCAGCACTACCTGTTAAGAGAAGCATCACTTTATACAAAGGCTGTGTCTGGTGAGCAGCCTGGGAGGGACACCTGAAAGAGAACCACACCAAACCATTTCTGCCACCATGTAGCCGTATCCTCGATCAAGAAAGTGTATACAAATGAGGGGCCAAAACCACCCTACTGTATTTCAGGTCCAAGTTTTTAATGGTCGAGGAAGGACATACTCCACAAATTACTCAAAGGACTGTTGTGTTACCATGGCTGGTAGTCAGATGGGACATCAACTGACTTTCTGCTAGAAGACCTTAGGATCCCCTTAGTGCTCAGAAGCCTGTGTGTCCTCTGAGAAGGAAATAGTCTGCCTTGCCCTGTGGGAGGAAAGACTGTCAAAGAGGAGAAACCCAGTGTGTCCCTGGTCAAGGAACACCCAGAGAAAGTGCACTGCCTGAGACAATAAATCAGTAAGTGACCCATGCTGCACGGGGTCTAATAGGCTTTCTCTGAGGTTCCTAGTGAGAAATGCACCAACCTTTTCCCAGGCAGCAAATTCTGTACAGAGTAATTCTGTACCATCCCTGTGTTTGACTGCAAATGCCATGGGTCTTGCACCTTCACATTTGGCTTTCATTGCTGTATTACATGTATTGTGCATCAGCCCGTGTCAAGCTGCAACTGCCTGCAGCTTGCAGCCTGCATTGACCCATAGTTAGTAGCAACTGCCTATTGTGAGAAAGATGCACTGACCTTGGATGGACAACAAATAGTGAGTTATGTGCATTATGCACCGGTCTGTGTTGGACTGCAGCTGCAATTCTGTCTGACTTTATACTGGCTCTTGCTGGGCTGCACCTGCTGTACTGCATGATTCATGCACAATCCAATGCTTAAGTGCACCTACCACACTGTGTGTTCTTCGTCGTCAACCCAGAAGTGGGCCATGATGAATGGGGACTCTGAAGGTGCTAAGCAGTCCATGTCCACTCCTCCGAAGGACTGCACATTCTAGAGACATAGGGCACGAATCACAAAAGTAATCTGAGACAAAACCCTAACTTTCGGTATTCACAAAAGGCATTTAGGAGTAGAAAAGTTAGCATTCCTAACTGTACTACTCCTACACTGAGACAAAATCCTAACTTTGCCACTTTCGGCTTTCACAAAAGGCATTTAAGAGTACTCCTAAACTGAGAAAAATCCTAACTTTATGACTTTCGGTATTCATAAAAGGCATTTAAGAGTAGTAAAGTTAGAAATCCTAACTTTGCTACTCCTAAATGCCTTTTGTGAATACGGAAAGTTGTAAAGTTAGAATTTTTCTCAGTTTAGTTGTAGTAAAGTTAGGATTCCTAACTTTACTACTCTTACATGCCTTTTGTGAATACCGAAAGTAGTAAATTTAGGATTTTGTCTCAGATTACTTTTGTGAATCGGGCCCATACACTCCCCCCCACCTTTCCTGTGACTGCCACAAGAACAGTGCACAAAGAGTGTGGGCCTCAGCCTGCAGTCCAGAACCAGTCGCTGCAACAATCTGGTTTGAGCGCAAGGACTAGAGCCTGATTTCACACCAGCTACAACTTCAAGGTAAGGAAAAGACTGAACTGGTTGCCCATTTGAACTAGTGGGCACCAAAATTAGTACCTGTGTTTCATTCAATGCGCCTACCACTATTTACTAGGTTCCTATCCAGACAGGGACACCCGGGTGGGACAGAGCAGGGATGGAAAGGAGAGAATATTGTGCCCACAGTGAAATAACAAACAGGGTGTGGGGATTCTGGGGGTTTGCCGAACAAATCTACGGACAACGGGGTTGTAGGAAGGGCAGGTTTTATTGATTTGTACAGCCTCCTTTTCTGAACAGGGACTCTATAGTATGGTAGAGGATTGGCAGCGTCCTCCGTTGTCTCTCGTATGATTCCCCGCCGTCTCAACTCCAGGTGTCTTCTGGGAGGTGTGGCCCGGGCTTCCACCGTTGTTGCACGAGGGCCGGTATATGTCAGCAAAAAGAAAAGAAAACGGAAACCTATATTATTCGGCTGTCTTGTATAACTCAGGTAGGGAAGGGGGGTGAGGAGGCACACGTGCACTCTAACTACCCCGCTACTTGTGAGGTGAAGTGAGAGGGGGGTTGATTCGTGCACCGTATCTCCAAAACGGGTCAAGGGGGCTTGTCCCACTTACATCCCGCCCAACCCAGGAAACGAGACCATACCTGTCCTAGCCACACTTCCCGGGAAGCGTGGCTGGGCGATGCGCCTTCACGTCGGCCTCCTGGCGTGTCGCTGCAGTCTCGCTCCTCCTCTGGTCTTTCTCCGGTGTTCTCGGCTCCTTGGTCCTTCTGGTCTCTCCCCTTTTGTCTCCGCTCCTCGATCTCCCTCCACTCTGCTCCGTCCTCGCTCTTCCTCCGCTCTGCTCCGTCCTCACTCTTCCTCCACTCTGCTCCGTTCTCGCTCTTCCTCCACTCCGCTCCGTCCTCGCTCTTCCTCCACTCCGCTCTGTCCTCGCTCTTCCTCCACTCCACTCCGTCCTCGCTCTCCAGTCGCCACTCTCCACCTCCGAGTGTAACACACACAGGTGTGTGTTCAGGGCTGGGTTTTACTGACCTACGGAGGGCGGGCCCCAGGACCGGGTCCGCCCAATTAAAGTAACACGGGTCCTCCGAGATCAGCAAGGGTTGGTAGCCGTCCACGTCCGTGGTCTTCCAGGAGTCGGTGTGCTGTTCAAAGAGAGGGGACACATGAATAGGCAAGCCTGAAGGACCCGAGTCCGGGTCCCCCTCGTCACACAGGGATACTACCTTTATTCTTCCATTGTAGTGTATTGTACTTTTTATTGCTATGTGATTAAAAGTACTGTCTTTTTTCCAAAAAGATGAGCACTGAGGTGGACATTGATTTATTGTTTCTGTTAACAATGAATGAGTTCTGAGCTGGTGTAACCCACACTACCTCCCTTAGAAGCCTCTGACCACTCACTCTCTCCAAACTGACAGTCAAATGCCGAAAAGGTATACTTCACCCAGTTCACAAAGCCGTAGCAGGACAGATGCCAGAACATACGTGGCAAATGATTGGGCTGGACTCTTTCCATGAGGCACAGGGTCAAGACTGATTTGCATGTGGCTGGGTCTGAACTGGTGTGGTGAAATGAGCTAAAGAATGATGATGGATTCAACCCAGATCTGTGACTGGGGGTGAGAGTCTGAAAAGTCTCAGCACTCCGTCCATCAGTCGGTCCCTTGCTCACTTTGCCACTGGATTCAAGCTAGCCTGGTTAATGAGGCGTGTTACCCCGCAAGCGGTCCCAGGTTGCTTGATTCTGGTCTAGGAAAGACCTGGCTTGGCAGTACGGGCTGAACTGTTCCCATGAGGCACAGGGTCAAGAGTGATTTGCATATTGCTGGGTCTGAACTGGGGTGAGGAAGCGAGCTAAAAAACGATGATGGACTCAACCCAGATCTATGACTGGGGGCGAGTGTCTGAAAAGTTTCAGCACTCCGTCCATTGTCACCTTGTGTTTCCAAATGATCTTAAATACCACTGTTGGGGCCCAATAACCCTGGTCTGGCCTGTCTTCCCAGAACAGGGTCTGACAGGGTGTATGCCTTTAACCTGACCCCAAGTTTTAGTTGTTGCTTAATGACCCTTTTTGCGTGTGTCTCATAAAAACCGCTAACAAATAGCTTGTTTAAAACTTGAGGATAAGCAGGGTGTCCATATACGTCCACATGCAGGAAAAATGGACTTGTTGATCATATTCTTCATATATTTTCGTACATTTGGATGCAATATACCACATACAAAGCCCTGCAATGTGCAAAATTATGGGGGCTTGCTTATTCAAAATGGTTATGAGCAATGTACTAAACCCACTTCACAAACCCGAAAAGCCTTTCTAACTCTCAAATTGGGATTTGTGACCTATTCTAAATTGCAATTAAAAGGAAGCGTGTAAGGGTTGTCCCCCTCTAATTACAAGTTGCAATGATATATATCAATGCTTAGTGACTACACTCACAAACCATTGGTCAGTAACCAACATCTCAAAGCTTTCAGTAACGGATTCGTAAAGGGGAAGCTGTTAAGGCACCTTCCCATTATTGAATTTGGTCAAGCGACCTCGGTGTCACGCTTTAGCCCACCCAAATGACCACAGGACACAGAGCTCTCACAGGGGCAACCTTCTTTATTCCCTGCCAGGAAGTTACTGGCTCACAACCTAAAAGCTCCTCCTTTTCCTGTCTCTCTTTACTCCTCCTCACTGCCTGACCTGTCTCACTGGACAGTCAGGCATGACGACACGACATCTCCCCCTTTTGTTCAAAGAAGTGGTGCTACATTTCTTCGACGAGTCGCCATGGTTTCCTCACCAGGCGTTTGGGGCGAGTCTCTCTCTCTGGCGTGTGTCGGCGTCGCTCAGGACTGTTGGCCGATCTCGGCTGTTGATAATGGTGGATCTCAGTGTTGTCGTTTTGACTGGTAGAGTCACTGGACGTGTGGCCTGAGGATGATTCATGCCTGTTCACTGGATAGTGTCTTTTGAAGTGAGATATATTTCTCGTTATTTGCTTGTGATCAGCTTTGGCTGTAATCATGGTTCCTTTCCTCTTGTGGACTTGTAAGGGTAGGGTTCAGGTATCGGCTGTCTGCTTTCGTTCGCCGGTCTCCTCTCACTATGACCCAGTCGCCTTCGCGGATATCAGCTTCTTTGGCGTGTCGCCGTCTGTCTGCATAGGTCTTCATTTTCTGTTTCCTTTTCCTGTCAATGTCGACTAGTGTTTCGTGGTCTACAGTGACGGTCCTTGATTGAGGCGTGGTGTTTACCATGGGCACTCTTGTTCTCGGTGTCCTTCCCAACATTATTGTGGCTGGGCACTGATTCGTGGTGTTGTGGCGAGTGGTCCGGTAGGCCCTTAGAACTTCGTTCAAAGTTTGTTGGACATTTCGGCGTGTTATCTCTGCTTGTTGGATGGCTTTCTTTAAAGTACCCATAAATCTCTCCACCATGCCATTTGTTTGCGGCCACAGTGGAGTTCTTTTGTGATGTTTGAAGTCGAGATGCTTCGCAAATTCCGCGAACTCATGGCCATTGAACGGAGGCCCGTTGTCGGACTTGACTCTTGCGGGGACGCCCCATGCTGCAAAGATGTCGTCCAGTACGGGAATGACAGCAGTTGCTCTGGTGGATGCTATCATGTGTGCGAAGGGAAATCTTGAATATTCATCCATGACAATTATGATATATTGTCCAGACTGAAGCGGTCCAAAGAAGTCGACCGCTACTTGCTTCCACACCTCATCTGGCAGTTCGGACATTTGAAGAGGCGCTGGTGATTCCTCACGACTCACTAGTTGGCACGTCATGCAGTCTTTTAGAGTTGTCTCGACCATGGAGTCGAGAGAGGGGAACCAGACCCGTTCTCTCAAAGTCTTCTTTGTGGCATTCAGGCCTCTGTGTCCTTCGTGGGCTAGATTAATGATGCCTTGGCGCAGGTTGTGAGGAATCACGATCCTTCCCCCTCGCAAAAGAAGGCCGTTATCACTGATGGACAATTCCTCACGAACGCGGTGGAACGCTGTGAGGTCGTGCAGGGGAGGACCCGATCCAGGCGTGGTGTTCAGTGCGTTGCGCCAGGAGTTGTTGCGCACGTGGGTCATGACAGTTTGAATCAGCGGATCAGAAGCAGATGCATTTTGGATAGTTTCCAGGGGAACTGCAGGAGGACACGCTGCATCAATGACGAAGTGGATGTAATCGTCTGCCAGCGATTCGGGTTTCGTGGCACTCGGCAACGGGTGGCGGGACATATAGTCCGCAGGGTTTTCAGCTTTGCCTGGTTTGTGAACAATCGTGTACACATAGTCTTGGAGTCTCAAACCCCAGCGTTCGATGCGAGGTGGCATCTTGGCATTGGGATTGCCAAAGATTGTGAGGAGGGCTTGATGATCCGTAATGATGGTGAAATGCTTTCCGTATACAAACAAGTGAAAGTGTTCGCACGCCCACACCACAGCCAAGCTTTCCTTCTCCGGTTGGGAGTATGCTCTTTCCGTGTCCGTGAGGCTGCGACTCGCATAGGCAATGATGTGCCGTTGATCAGAATGGTCACGGTATTGGGCGAGAATGGCCCCCAGGCCCACCGGACTGGCGTCAACAGTGATCTCTGTCCTTTTATTTGTGTCAAAATATGCTAGGTTAGTGGCAGACCCAACCGCTTGTTTTATTTCTGCGAAGGCTTTGGCACACGCTCGTGACCACTCAAAGGGTTGTCCTTGACGTGTCAGTTCTCGGAGCGGGTAGCTGATGGTAGCGTAGTCGCGGATGTATCGCGCGCAGTAGCTCGCCATTCCCAGGAAGGAACGGAGGTCACTTACATCATGGGGTGTCGGAGTGTCAGCTAGTGCGGCTACCTTGTCGGGATCTGGTGTCATGCCTTCACTTGAAAAGGTATGTCCATAGAACTTGAGGGTGCTTTTGTGGAATTCGCACTTCTCGGCATTCAGTGTCAGGTTTGCTTGTAGTAGCGCGTGGCACACTCTATCCAGCGCGGTGTCATGTTCAACTTGATCTTTGCCAAAGACCAGCAGGTCGTCGCTGTAGTTGAAGGAATTCGGGATTCCTTGTATGACCTTTCGGATTGTTTCCTGGAAGATTTCGGCGGCTGATGAAATGCCGAAGTTCAGGCGCTTGTATCGGAATAAGCCTTGATGCGTGGTAAATGTCGTGATATAGCGTGATTGTTCGTGGAGCTCCAGTTGGTGGTAACCTTTGTTCAGGTCAAGTTTGGAGAAAATGGTAGCACCATTCAGTTTTGTGATCATATCGCTGATATGAGGCCCTGGGTGTCGCTCCCGTTCGATGGCGGTGTTGGGTGCTCTCATATCCACGCATAGCCGGACTTTGTTGTCTTGTCCTTTCTTCGGGACCACCACGACCGGTGATACCCAGGGAGTGGGTCCGGAAGTGCGTTCTATGATGTCTGATTGTAGAAGGTCTTGTAGCTCGTCATCAACGGCTTGTTGCAAGTGGAAGGGCACCTTCCTGTGATGCTGTGCAACCGGTGTGATGTTTTCGTTGATGTGGAGTTTTACTTTGAAATGGTTCAGTTTACCTAGACCTTTGAAAAGTTTAGGGAATTTGGCCACGATGTCAGGGGCATCTTCCGTCATGTATAGCAGCTCCACCAGCTTCAGTCGTTCCGCTGTTGGCAGACTGAGCAAGCAGTCGGCGAAGTCGGGTCCTTCTACAACGTGGACGTATGCAGGAATTTTTCTGTTTTTGAAAGTCAGTGTGGTGTGAAACCGGCCAAGGCATGGCAGTGGCTTCCGGCACATCCATGTGAAAATGCGGACTGCCGCTGGCTCTAGCTTGGGTCGGTTCTTCATCTTCTGGTATTCTAGCGCACATATGTAGTTTAACGAAGCACCTGAGTCCAGGACAAATTTCGCTGGATGGTCTCCTATCAGAATGTCCAGTTTTGGGTATCGTTTGAGCCGATCTGGGTCAGCCACCATGCATATGTATTCGTCACTGTCCTGCATTGTTGTTGACGAGTCAAATACTCTACAGACATATTCGTCACTGTCTTGTGACACTGTGGTGAGTGCCGATGAGCTGTTGGATGAAGAGCGGTGAGCCCGTGACCTCGTGGAGTGATGACGGGAACGAGGCGCACTTGTGGATCGGCTGTGGCGTTGGTGAGAATATGTTGAGCGGGTGCTAGAACCTGATGAGTCTGACGAGCGGCTCTCTCTTCTCGTTACAGCACGGGCATGGTGCCGGGTGTCAGATCGTGGAGTGGGTGACCTTCGGGCAGATTGTCTGGCCTGGCAGGCTATCTCAAAGTGATTGTCTTTTCCGCATCGGTGACATCGTTGGCCGATGGCCGGACACTGCCCTGAGTGGGGGTAGTCCTGACCGCATCGGTAACAGGCAGGTGCAGGTTTGGTGTGTTTGGTATGTCGTGAGTCTCGGCGGGGTGATGACTTCCGAGAGCTGCGGTGATGCTTGCTTGTCCTATGCGCACTCGACCCTGGGCGGATGTTTGTGCGCGACTGTATTCGGAAAACCTGCTCTTTGTGGTCTTTGTCTTTGTGTTCAGGCTTGTGTGTTTCCATCCTCTTAGCATGGTCTTCTGCTTGGTCGTTAATCCTTGTAAGTTCTTCGATTTGTTCCAGTGTGTAGGACTTCTTTAGGAGGCGTCTTCGTAGCGATTCTGAGCGGCAACCATCGATGATTCGGAGCCGCAATGCATCTTCCGTCTTGAAGTTTTCGAAGTCACAGTGACGCGTCATCCTTTTGATGCGCGTGATGAAATCACCCATGCACTCTCCTTTCTCTTGAGACGCTAGGTTGAATACATAGCGTTCGTAATCGACGTTGCGCTTGTGCAGGAACCGCCGATCAAGGGCAGCCTTCACTTCGTCATAAGTGGCTGTGGCAACGTTGGGCATTTCTTTGATTATTTGTGCTATTTCTTGGCCAGCAAGATTTCGTAACGCAACCAGCTTGCGCTTAGAGTCTTGTACAAGAGACCCTTCCATGTAATCTTCAAAGTCCTCGCTCCAGGTTTTCCACGCAGGGCCCATGGTGTTGCCAGGCGTCAGCACCAGCGGCTGTGGCTGTCGCATGAAAGGTGCTCCTATGGACGCTACTTGAGGCACCGCCGTCGTGGTGGGTTGTGTGGGTGCACCTCCGGTCGAGGACGTACTTTGAGCATCAGTATCAGACATGGTGATTCTATATAGTAGGTATTTGCACTTCTTGTCAGCAGTGTTCTATTGTTCTTGTATTCTTTAGTAGTGTGTATGAGTGTTTCAGCTTATAATTGCCTTCTGCCACTCCTGCGTGAGGTATTTGGCTGTGTTCCCGCCTTTTTAGGTGTTCGAGTCACTTGCCTGACTTTAAAATGGCCGCCGTGTGGGACGCATGAGTCTTGAGGGCTTGCCTGACTTTAAAATGGCCGCCGTGTGAGACGCGTGGGTCTATTGAGGGCCGGCGCCTGACTCCAACATGGCCGCCATGTTCCCCGGCTCTCGGCAATCTCAGGCGCACGTGCGGACCCGCTCTGGCTTGTCTAGCGGTCGCGTGTGCTGGGGACTCACCCTCGCCGTCTTCAAGCCTCGCAGGGGTGCAGGGACATCGCGCTCACCTCGGCGCTGCTCGACTGGGCTCCCCACTTCTTGCGGTCCACAGTCTTCAAGGGGGCAGGTACTAGCGCACCTCAGCGCCGCTTGGCAGGCTCTTCACTTCTCCGCAGTTAGGCGTTAACATGCAGGTACACCTTCGCGTGCTCCGTTCGCCTGTGAGCTAGGATCCGCCGCAGGCGTCGCTCTTCTGCACGCTCTTTCTGGCGCTGCTGGCTGGTCGTTGGGGCCGGTACTCGGCTGGGCTGCGCGACGTTGTGTGGGGCTTGGCTCATCCCACCCTCGTCGCCATTGTCACGCTTTAGCCCGCCCAAATGACCACAGGACACAGAGCTCTCACAGGGGCAACCTTCTTTATTCCCTGCCAGGAAGTTACTGGCTCACAACCTAAAAGCTCCTCCTTTTCCTGTCCCTCTTTACTCCTCCTCACTGCCTGACCTGTCTCACTGGACAGTCAGGCATGACGACACGACACTCGGGATGTTCAGCAGATGTACAGAGGATTACTGCCTGCAAGCAGGGCCGGGAACCGAAACCGGCCCTGGCAAGCTGCTCAGCTGGCCTACTTTGCGGGGGGAGGAGTGGGGTGCGACCAATCTGTTTGCAAGGGGCAGTATCAGCCGATTTTGTTACAGGGGGCGATTTTGCCAGCCGCCTGTAACAAACACACCCCCCAGGGGACTAAAACTGGCCCTCATCATGGCGGCCCTCCAGGTAAATGCCTGTCGCCTGCTACGGCCAGTCCGGCCCTGACTGCAAGCCCCCGATGTATTCGCCAATGGAAAACTTGTTTTTTAGGTAGCACCAGTTCCTTGAAGGAACACAAGCCGCCGAAATAAAAGGTTTGTCTTTTTGGGATGTAAGTACAGGGGGTAAGGTCTGGAGTTCTCTGTAGGCCGTTGCCCCCTGTGTGTGTAGGCAATCACACGGAATCGCAAATAGCGATCTGCCTAATGAATATTTTTAGGCAGGTCGTTGTGCAGCGCCCGCCCCTGGGGATTTACCGATGCAATTGATTACTACATAGGTCACCTGAAAAAATCAGAGACAGGACACGAAAAGTTAGTGCTCCATTTGTGACCACTATCTGAGACCTATCTCTTAGTACATCAGTCCATTTGTGCTGTAATACCGCATTTAAATCTTCATGTGTAGATGTGCCACAAAAAACTCTTGAGTTGAAGTGTACTTTGTTTTAGTGATTTGTGCCTTTAAGAACTTCTGTTCTCTCCATTGCATCAGAATAATTGATGGCCGGAACTTAATGCCCCTGCTCCAGGGAAGGGTGAAACACGGAGCACACCTTCATGTTTCACTACTGCGGGCTGTCTCTGCATGCAGTGCGCTGGTACCAAGCAGAAAGTGAGTAAAATTAATAATACGCTGACACCATTTTCTTTGACTAAAATGGGTTGAAGGGAGTAATAATACAATCCATTTGAGCTGTATCTTATATGCATGTGTGGTTATGAGTTCTCAGTGGCTGTTTTTCAGGGTTACAAAATCTAAATTTGCTCTGGTTATAACAACGGACATAGATGGCCCAGGGGGTCAGCTTGCATCAAAGAGCCAAAGCTGAAACCGAGTCACGGAAAGACCCAGAGTGTAAATGACACAGTACATGACATTTAACAATAAGACAGTACAGCTATTCAACTACAAATTAATTCATTTTTGTTTACTATCGTCTGATTCACTTGTTAGTGCTCCGTGCACTTGTAATAAAGTACAGTGAAATAAAGTTATTTTCACTGTATCACACAACTTCGACCAATATGGAAGCCAGGAATTCTGCCCTGGTTTGAGGTCACGCGGTCTCCAATGTTGCCTCTTGATTGACTTTAAAGGGCAATGCTTCATACAGTTATCTTCCACGAGACACTTTCGTCAACTGAGTTCAATATGTTCAAATAAACTAACTTGCAAAGTATAAAAACAGCACATTAAACATACCCGGCACCGATTAAGAAAAATTTTCTAAAAATAAGTTCAGGAAACAAAGTGTGATTCAGTGCCAAAAGAATATCCACACATTTCCTTCACAGCCCTCCACCAAACTACATTAACACAATATGCATTGGCAAATACAAAAGGGTTGACTTATAAAGTGATTGGATGCTTCTATCCATGCAGTCACACATTCATTCATCCAAATAGTCAGTCACTCATCACCCCTGCACTCAGTACCTCATCCTCGCACTCCTATATCAATTCATCTACCTACTGACTCATTCTTGATTTTATTCACTTGTTCACCAACACCACCATACAAATCCTCAGTTAATGGTGAATTACTTCCAGTTATCAGCCAGGAATGTTTGCTTATCTGCTAGTTTGTAAGGGGTGTAAAAGTACTTACAGTAGTGTATGGCTACAGATATGTGAGAGGTGCGAGAACGTTTACAGTAGTTTATGACTGCGAGCCAGGGAAGGGTGCGGGAGGGCTGTCTGTAGTATGTGGTTGCTAATCTGTGAGGAGTGTGAGATTGCTCCAAGTAGTGTAATTGCTCATCTAGAGAAGTGTGAGAATGCTGGCAGATGTTGTCAGACTGCTATTATGAGGAGTGGAGGTGTGATCAGCAGTGTATGAGTAACAGTCTGTGAGGGTATGTGAGAGAACATTTGGTAGTGAGTGGAAGTGCTGTTGGTAGTGCAAAACCACCTGTATTTGAGGGGTATAAGTGCTTAAAGTAGTGGGTGAGTGGTAGTCTGTGAGAGGTGGGGGAGTATTCTCATTTTTGGCAACCTCCACTGGCAGCTGTGTAACTTGCAGTGCCACAGCACGGGCAACAGTAAAAGCGTTGTTTTAGTCTGGGACAGAAGGCAATCACAATGCACCTCCATGGCAGAGCATGTAGGATTGTGGGTACTGGTTTGAAGGAGAGAGTCACAGGGCAATCAGGTGTAACTAGGCGCTAATTGTGATAATTGGGGTCATCTACCTCTGGTATCATGCTCCTGCCCTATTATTTTAACTAAAGAAAGCACATTTAGTGCTGGCTGTGAGGCAGAACAGTCCAAGGCTTACTCAGGAGGTAGTGTGGGTTTGAGACTCAGAACTCTCATTAGAACACAACACCTTTTAATCCATCAATATTCAGCCTCTAATGTGCCAATTGTTTTCTTGCCCTGGCCTGGGGCTGTGACATAGCGCCATATAATATGCTGAGGCATCCCACAGCGTGGGACACGCAAGGCCATGTCCAGGCTCGGCCCGGGTGAAGACCAGGCCAAGACAGGCCATTTTAGCCCATCATAGACTGGATGAGGCCGGGCTGGGCTATACCTCTTTCTTCTAGAGTTGGAATTGCGGAGCTTCTGGAGCGGGTGAGTGGCCCATAGGGGCTCATTTTGATGTCTGCAGTACCTGCATGTCTTCAGTCCTGGTGGGATTGCCTGTCCCAGTGCCATCTGGACTGTCTCACAGCTGTCATTGTCTATCAATTATGGGGGGCATTGACAACTGATAATCTGTGGAAGTACCTATAACATCACAACATCCCTTGCAGAGTGTGCCTAGTCAAGAGCTGCCTCGCCTGTGTTCGCCCGTCACTGGTTGGCCCCTTGAGCGCCCAGTGTTTGGATTCTGTTACCGCTTCTACTAACATGGCCAAATTGAAGGATAGAAGCTGGTTGGGGGGCCATCATTAAGAATTCACTTTGTTGGGTGAGATATCTTGGGCTCTGGTGTTCTTGTGTTCTAGACAAGCCAAGTGAATCAACGTTGCCCCTCTGTCTGTCTGTAGCCTTGGTCAGCGGGACTCCTTGCCTCGGATACTGTTTGACATAGTGACATGGGGAAAAGGAAGGTACAACCCATGACCCCCTTAGGGCAGCTGCGCCTCACCATTGATACATTCTTGACAAAGGCAGTGGGAGATACCAATAAGGAGATAGACTGGGCCAAATGTCAGCATCCTTTTGATTTAGGAAACTCGGGCTGTGTTTCACATTGACTCCATCACCTGTATCTAACGCCCCTATAGCCGCCCTGTGTCCAGGGTCATTCCCTTTGTCTTTGATCCGGAAGAAGGTAATCCTTCTTTCTGCGAGCCCACAGCCCCAGGATCAGCACCTGCCCCTCCTCAGTTTATTCTGACTGTTGATGTGGCGAGCCCTCCAGCTCCAAAGGAATCCACTACGGTCACACAGAAGGAACAGCTGAGTGTTGCATTAGGGCCTAACATGAAGGAATTGTTGAATTAGCTGGCCCCGGCGCTACAGAGAATTAAGGAGACTCTTATAGACCTTTTATCACCAACCCTGACCAGACTTGACAAGCTGGAGACGGCATCTAGGGGCTTGCATGTAATTTGGATAGGGCTTTACCTTCTTTTGCTAAACCCCAATCCGACCATCTGTCTTTGTGCCCCTATTTACCATACACTGGTAATCCCTGGAGTAGTAGTGGTATCCCATATGTCAATGTACTAAAAGTGCGTTTCAGTCCAACATGCAACTAAACGGCCCAGTAGATCATGTTTTAAGGGAAGGGGGTTCATCCTCTGCCACGCATGTTTCTCGGGCCTTAGATAGGGCAGATGCCAACCACCTTGGGGTGCAAGCTCCTAAGTTTATTCCGCTCCCAGTAATTGACCTTCCCCCAGCATGCGCTCCTTACACAGTGGTCCTGTCGGGGGTCCCAGCCTTAGCTGCGCACAAAGAGGAAACTACCACCCAATTCATCAATAAATCCTCGAATTGGCTAGCGCAGTATTCTGGGTTTTCAGAAAGGGATTATCATGATATTTTGATGGTGAGGAGGTTGGCTTGGATAAGAACGACAAGGAAAATGTTCAATGGAGATTGTATCATCATCTCTACACATTACCCAGAGATAGCACAGAAAATCGTCTTTGGGGCTTCTAAATCATTCCTCGCAGGCAAATGCATCAAATTACTACCGTTCGGCTTTTTGAAAGACCCCCATTGTGTAACCAAGGTGAAGAATTTTGTATGAGGAGCAGGTTTACTGAAGGAGGTTGGGGTGGCAGGTGTAAGTTAGAAACTTGTATGCCCCGTTAGAGGAGCTGAATGAGCTGGATTGAATCGGAGGCAACACCTTCTTAGTCCCCCTATCAAAAAGACCCCTAGTGTCAGAATCCAGAAGCAGTTAGTGCTCCATCGATTTTATTGTTGACCAGGATATTATTAGTTCCCCTCCCGAGATCATCCCCAAAGTCTATTTTGATTATCAGGTAAGGTCTTTTACGCCTTCCCCCCTTTAGCTCATTTAGGAGGCACTAAACACAACTCCAAAAGTGAACTTAATCTTGTCTCCTGGAACATGGTAGGTTTGTCCGCCAAGTTTTCCGATGACAGATGGCTTTCATATAATAGATCATATCAAATTATAGGACTACAGTAGATGTGGAAGACACAAAATAATGTTTTGGGGAAGGGTATGAGACTTTTTTTGCCCAGCACAAGATTCCAACATGGGAAGAGTGAATGGGGGTCCTTATAATATTTGTGGAGTTAGAATTATGCAAGGAGTTCCAGACCTTTAAGTGGGATTCCTTGGTGTTCCAGGGCATAAACTTGTGTATAGGGAGAGACCCCCCACTTGGCATAATCAACTTCTATAATATGAAGAAAGAAGCGTCTGGTTGTCCAACGTTAATGACCTAAATATTGCCCTAGACTCCGTAAAGGGTGAGGGTCTTGAGCATATGAATCTTATTTTAGTGGGGGATTTCAATTGTCACTTGTGTTCGTCTTTCTTAAAGACCTCTTCTATCGCACAGCCCTGTCCACTCATAGAGGTCCTGCACATGAAGCACACCATGGAAGGGGATGAGTTAAACAATCTCTTATTCTTTTATCCAGACTATGAGTGGGCCAAAGACAGCCAGATTATATTGGACGTCCAATTTAGTTACAGTGAAGGCATGTCAACAACAGATCAATGCCTCAATGTTTGTCGTTTGATTGTCAAATACACCCTGATATAACCAGGTGTTCTGTATTTAGCCATTATTGACCATACGCCTGCGTTCGACCGAGTCAACTGGACTAAGCAATGGGGGGCATTTTACCTTCCCTGGGAGTGGACCCTTCTATTGGCCAGCTACTTATTTCACTCCATGCCCAGACAACTGCAGCAGCGAGATACACACATGAGGGGGCACTCACAAATCATTTTAATGGTACAAGGGGTTTGCCAAGGCTGCATTTTATCCCCATTCTTATGTTCTGTTTATATTAATGGTCTTGAGGCAGCCTTTTGGTTCTTCAGTTGGGATCCCCTAGATTGGGGAGAGGAGCCTTGCCAGTTTTACTCTACACCAATGATGTAGTGCTTATGGCCCGTACTGCCCTGGGCCTGCATATTTTAATAGATGGCTTTATCTCTTTTATGGAGAGGCTGGACCTGTCCGTTAATTTTACTAAGTCATATGTACTAGTTCTGGTCGATGGGGGCCTTGCAAGAAAGTTTTTAAAGCTGACCATCATATTCTGGCCAAGATCTCAGCTTTTCCCAACCTATGAGTGTTATTCGATGACCGCTCTCAGTGGAGAGCCCTCTTAGATGAATAGCGCAGTAGGTTGAATAAATCAGCAGACTGGGCTTATGGCACCGGAGGTCATTCAAAAACTGTACAAATTCAAGGTCATCTCGAAAGTTTTATATGGCAGTGTGGGAGTGGGGGTACATCCGTTGTCATTGTTTACAGGTGGTGGAAAGCCAGTTTTATGGTGGATCCTGCCAGCCCCCTATTGTACATCAGCTTGGTCAGTGCACAAAGAGCTAGTGGGCGATTACCTGGACCACAAAGTGGCAATTACATCATTACTTTACTAGATAAAGATTTGGACACACAAAGATAAGGGTTTAAACTGCTTGATTTTAGAGGATTGTCTGGCCCTGGAACAGGGCACCAAAATCCCCTATTAGCCTTATATTAAGGAATTCGCACAGGCTATAGGAAGGTTAGACCTTTTGTTTTGCACATCACACTTTATGCCCTGGGGATCTTAACATCACAAAAGAGTTACATCATAAATTTGTCACTGCCCAGCATGAAAATAATGCGCTCAGTAAACCTACAGTGAGGGCTTATGTAATGCTAAAGTCTTTGCCGGGTATGGAACCATACCTTTTTGCACTCTCCAGCACCCAATATAGATTTTTAATTACACGCTTCAGATTAAATCAACTTCAACACGTTTAGCTTCACCAGCTGAATTTCTTTCCTTATCCCAAAGAGACTCCCGTGGATGCGATATTAGATCTTCATAGGATACTCTTAATTTGTTTTATTGTGTGAATTGTTCTCAGTGCCAAGAAAACAACTCCTCCGGCCCTTATTTAAGAGTTTGAAGTTTAGGCAGGCAAAAGTGGCACTTTTGCACCTGCAGTTATTACCAAACCCCTATAACCTCCTTGCTGTGATTAGTTTTTTTGCGGGCAGCTCATAGGTCCAGGTTATCAAGAATTGATTTATCTCCCATTGCTTTGTATTCATGAGGTTACTATTGGTATGACAGGTATATATTCAAACAACAAAGATCTGGTAACATCGGGCAACACCCATGTATACTCAGTGAGACTGGGATAGGGGGTTTCTAACTCAACCCAACCACTTCTACATCAGTTATACAGTCTAATCCAGTCCCCTGTGCCCATCTTTCTCATAAAAGAAGAGGGGGGTGTAGGTCAGATCACAAGCAAAACGACATACCGACATACCCTCAATAATTAAGTGTATGTGTACCACAAAGAAAAATGTGTGGAAAAATGAGAAAGCACCTCATTTGTGCACAACACTGCAGGTTCTCACCAGCTTGCCCGCATTCTTATCATCATCAGAGACTTTCTCATATAGAAAAGAAATTTGTGTCCAGTAAAAAAAGTGTCAAGAGGTGTAAGAGGTGATAAACATATCACTGGAGAAAGCGAAAAAGAAAAGAAGACCCAGTGAAAAACACGAGACAAGATGTCTCAAATAGCAATAAAATTAAGCTAGAACTCACGTATATAATTACACCCTTTTTAATCCGAAGCGTGAGCTTGCTCAACATTAAAAACACTGCATGTTGTAAACCATTTTACGGAAGGCCAACGTGTTTCATTGCCTGTTTGTCTTTGCGGCAAATTTGTCAGGGTTTCGAGGTCAGCAATCACCTCCCTGGACATCTAACCTTGAATAAAGAGTGCCTTGTGGAAGCCACAGGCCCGCATACCAGCTCCCACAAAGTCAGGGGGTATGTATCCCCTGCACTTTAACCCCTCAAAAAACAGCATAACCATTGCTTATAGGTTCATCACTATCCGATGACCATCACGCATTTTCTCGACCAGGTCGAGACAACGCATTAGATGTCGAGAGAGGTGATTGCTGACCTCAAAGCCCTGCCAAATTTGCCACAAATACTGAACTGACTTACTTCTTTTTTATCAAGGATCTCTTACGAATAAAACATAACAGTCTATTATGAATTTCGTCGCTAGTTTATTTTAGTCATTTTTTCTAGTCAGAGAAATTTTTCATTTTTTCAAAAAACACATTTCTTGTGCATATACGGATATACAAAATATACAGAATTATACAAAATTTACAAAAACAATCTCTTAATAACTAAACAACACATCCATACCAACCTTTCTCACTACATGTACTCAACTAACATTCACACACAAGCAAGAAAACAATACCTCTGAGGTATAGGTCAATGTCAACAAAAATGCTCTTTTTACAACAAGGTAGAATAGTTTGATGAATCCTACATTTTTTATGTTCAAACAATCTGGACTATTAGAACTGTATTATGTCCCAATCCAATCTTTCTAATCTTTGGCAATTGACCACTAAGGATCGATGCGTTTCGAACCCCCAATTGCGGGGTTCTCTTCAGTATGCCGCCGTCTCGAGCACAAATGCACCCAATGCACTGCGTCTTGTCGGGTACACTCGATGTCGCGTATAGACAGAGCTTCCAGTGTTGGCAGTTGTGTTGTTGTTGTAGTTTGAATAGGCTTAGCCTTGCTATTGAGGAGCCAAGACCCAGTTTTGTTCCCACGAATTTGCCACAAAGACATACAGGCAATGAAATATATTTGCAACATGCAGTGTTTTTATTGTTGAGCATGTTTAGAGAATGAGTTGGGGAAGGCCTACTGTGTCTGTAGCCCTGACCCCTCATGCCCCAACAGTCTGTCTTCCCCCAGTGCTGCTTTAAGCATTTAACCATATGTCCTCCCTCTTGGGGGGCCTACTGACTCTGCACCATATAAAATTGGGGTCCAGTTATTGCAGCCCCTGAGAACACACCTAAACGGGAGTACGGGAGTCCCAAGGACTTACAGGTATCCCCTCTACAAAAAGAGCCAGTCCACTTCCATGAAAGTTAAAGTTAGTAATCATCAGATGAAGTCCACAGGTACATTTAGACTGGTCCATAATCATGTTTTCAGTTTTTTTTAGCTAAATGTCAGAATGGTCATTGTATGCTAAGTTTCAAGTATGTGTTCTCCACCAAAGGAATGACTGAAGTATGTTACTTTTTTTAATTGGTAAAAACAGTACCTATACATACATATGAAGTTATTGGATAGCATTTTATCACTGAGGCAATATTTGCCTCTTATCTAAAACGGTTCTTACAGGTGCCCTAAATTACATTATTGTGTTGCATCTTCTGTGCAAGAACAACTTTCTTCCACACTTCCTTGAAAGCAAATGCTGCCCATTCACAGGAACTTCTACACTGTTCATCTTCATAATACCAGGTTTCTTGTGACTTTCTGGCCATGCATGACTTGTCTCATTACAGGATAGCTATGGGGTTAAATTGTCAAAACAAAAGATTGTCAAACAAGATTTTAGGATGATCCACTTATAAACAGAAGTATGTCAGTGACAGAGCATGGTAATTTCTATTACGAGTATCATAGCAGTTTTCAGCCACTTTTCAGACAGTACCCTTGCACAAAATATATGAACTCTGCCTGATTACATGATCATAGCTGCTTCTCTCACGCACGACAAAGTGTACACAAAATGTTACAGATGTGGCTGGAAATTGTCACATATCGACAGACTGAAAAAATGGAAATATCATACATACGCTTACAGAAAATGTGGCAGCTATGAAAGTATGGGTTAAAAACAAATTATTCCATATCTATGTGATGGGAATCTTGGGCTTTTCCAGTCAAAGGCTGCAGTCTTACAACTGCATGTTCCCAGACTTCTCCTGCTAAAAGTCAGAGGAGAGCCGCCCCACTGCTGCAAAGCAGTGAAAGAAAAAAACAAATTCAATGATAAGAACTCAAGGTTATTATCATTTAATTTGTGCCTGCTGCGCAGCTTTGCAGAGTGGGCGAGACTTCTCTGCTCTCAGATCAGAGGAGCAGTGGTTTGCCCACTCCTAAGTGCACATGACTGTCTGGCCGGCCCTCTCGGGCCGGTCAAACAATCATGCGCACTTCGCATGTTCTCCATGCAGGCTGCATTCCAGCCTGTGTGGAGGACATGCCCAGGCCCCTATTCCCTGGCTGAGCGTTGATCCACGGCGCTCAGACCAATCACAGTGCTATATTGCAGCTTTGTGATTGGCATAGGGGAGGGAGCCTGGCTGCTTCCTGTACCGGCTCGGAGAGAAGATACTAAGACGATGTGAGAAAGAGTGGGTGAGCGGCAAGGAGGTAATTTGTTTTTTTTTCTTAAATCAAGCCCCTGCCCCCCCACCGCCAGTCCCAATCCATGCCAGCCTCTACTTCTGCCCCCTTGCGTGGTTGGACCTAAAAGAACAAACTGGGCCCTAAAATCAATGGTTACAACACCAATTTACCATTTTTCTAAGTTAAGCCCTGTTTTCTGCACTAGATTCTCCTTCTTCTTCTACTCAGTGATGAACCTTGGAATGTTGTATTAGGAGTCAAGGAACAAAACAGACATACAACTTCATTTTATTAATAGTATAAGCCTAGTCAATTATAAGAGTTGTAATATAGTTTAAAAGCTTTATTTCTCAGTAAGAGATTTGTATTTTATTTAGTTTTGTCTTTATTTCAGTTAGTACATAAATCAAATAGGTTTACAAAAATATCATCAAAGACAAATGGTTAGAATAAAGCATCAAATTATAAATGCATTAAGCATGTTCCATAAAGGAATGAATGATCTATTCTATAGATCAGAACCAGAGCTTGAGATTTCAAAAACCCATGAAGAGTTCTAACTCAAGGAAAAGAGTGAAGCCAAAGAAGCATAACGTTTCAAAGCCAAACTAGAGTAGCAGAACTTCCCATAAAGAATAAATCATCAGACTCAGCTAAGTCACCATAAATCCAAGTGGGTCAGTACACAGTTGCAGTAGTAATCAATCAAATCGAATGGGAAAGAGAGACAGAGAGGGATAACAGTAGCAGCAGTAGCCACTACTGTCATGGGTCTGGGAAAAGTGTCCAAAGAGTCTGACGGTGAAAACAACCTAGGAAAACGCACTATTACAAAAGTCAAGGAAACATGTCAAAAACATGGTATCAGGCTCTGTTCTTCATGGATCAGTAGGGTGGCAGAATTCCTCTGTAAGCAGGTTCAGTTACTCCATTCCCAAAAAAATACATGCAGTTTAAACCTTTGAACACAATGTTAGCTACAGACAGTCTTGCCTATTTAAATTCTGGAAACATCTGGCATGGTTCCCCGAATCCTCAAACACCAATCGACCATCTATATCTCTACTTGTTTCACTGCGAGAACAATGAACTACTTACTAAAAGGCAACATCACTGTTAGATAATCCATTCTTTCTAAGGCGAATCAAGCATTATTGTTTAAAATGCACGAGTTTTTGTTATTCAACGTAATACCAAATACCTCAGATACCAACACCTACAGAAAGATTAAAACTCAATGGAAAAAGCTTGATGTTTTTACATTGCATTTTGAAGCCTTTTCTTTTGCAGGTGATAAGCCCACAAAAGTGGCATGCCATCTTTATGGGGAGCAATGTGTAAATTGGGGATGCTAGGACTTTGCTGATCTCCGTAATTTTCCCTCACAGAAATATAATACATTTCTGTGATTGACATTTTTTTTTAACATTTTCAGGGTGTTCTGGAGAAGAAAAAATAGTGGGATCCCTGCAAGCCACACCACCCAGAACTGTCTCAGATATCTAGTTTACATAAATGTCTATGATTGGTACATTTCCCTGCATGCCTCCTGTCTCTGGGACCAAACACTGCAGTTATCCACTTCCATAAGAACATAGGAAATTCATGACATGCAAGAATAAATGGTGCCTATGAAAATAAAACATTTGTTAAACCAGAATCTTCTGCAGTTATGAGAACACTTCTAAGCACGTCACTTTATGGTAACGCTTTTACATCACATTGTGCACATTTCAGCAATATTAAATCAGGGGTGGGCTGAATTTGCGTAGTCAGGCTACGCAAAGCTCCGCGAGACGGTAAATAATCCCTGCGAGCATGCAGAATTGCATGGTCCGCCTGTTCGCGATGTGTTTTTCCTGTTCACGAACGCTGTTTTCGTGCTAGGGGAGAAATATCTTGCGAACACGCATTTTGAAAGCGCAAACAAGCAAAAAATTCTGCGACGCCGCGGATCGCAAAGTTTTTGGCAATTCTGCGTTCTCCGCGGAACGCTAAATCACCCAAATTCCACGAGCGGAATGGAATTTACTGCCCAGGCCTATATTAAATTAACTTCTAGTTAAAAAATGGAACAACTTGATGTTTCCACAGTACATTTTATGGCCTTTCCTGTCAAAGTTAGTAGGCCTACCCATACAGGCTAGGTACCATTTTATCAAGAGACATGTGAGAATACAGCTTGGTAGGACTTTTGTCAATTCCCATGAACTGCAGAACTTTCCCTCACAGAAGTGTGAGAAGGTTCCATGATTTTAACCACATTTTGACATTTGTAGCCATTTGCGGTAGGAAACAATTGTGCAATCCATGCATGCCACACCACCCAGAACTCCCCCAGATATCTAGTTTTTATAAATGTCTATGATTGGTAAATTTCCCTGGGTGCCTCCTGTCTATGGACCCAAATATATTAGTTATCCACTCCCACTGTACATAGGAAGTTCATGACATCCAAGAATAAATGTTGCTTATAAAAATAATACATTTGTTAAACAGAATATTCTGCTGTTATGACAGCCCCTCTAAGCATGTCACTTTATGGTAACACTTCTTCATCACATTGTGCACATTATAGCAATATTTAATTCACTTCTAGATAAAAACTGTAGCAGCTTGATGTTTCCACTGCGCATTTTGTGGCCTTTCCTCTCAAAGGTAGTAGGCCTATCCATACAAGTTGGGTACTGTGAGAAGTTGGCCTGATATGTGATGTCCACTATTCTAGTGGGCACCCTGTATCAGTCCAAACAACCCTTAAGGTGATGGCTGTAAAGTCAACCTTATAGATCAGCTATCCTAGTGGTAGCATGGACAAAGCAGTCTTAGGCTAAAACTTCAGAGAGCATGTGAAGCCAGCTGTTTTACCATATGTAACCCCTTGAATACCAAATGAAACGACACCACACAGGTTATAAATAAAATATATATGTATTTATTATAAACACAACCCCTCTGAACTCTTTATGAGGTCAGAGGCTAAAGCACATAACAAGTTACTCAATTATCATACAATAAGTTCTAAAATAGTGGTATAAGAACCACGTCACGAACAGAGGATAGGGCTAGGGCCTAGGGAATCGCTGGGGCTACGCTGAGCTAACGAGAGTTAGGAAGCAGGAGGCCCACAGGATGCGTGTGCAGTGTCTAAACACACATGCGAGTTGCCATAGGGATACAATGGGAACGTAAGAGTCACAAACTAGTTGATTTAGGACACTTCCGGATGAACTATGAGAAAGCTACTGAAAACTAGGACACTAGGATAGTCAATACCCACAGGAGCACCGGAGTGCCCGCGTTACCTCACCCACAGGAGCCGGGTGCATAGGAGTCAAGTTGTGTCGGGTTTCGTCGCTGAATCCTATGGAGACCTGTAAAAAGATGCTGCAGTCGACCAGGAGAGAAGTGTCCGGTTGGATCCAAGGGTGGATCGAGGTTGAAGAGTACCTGAAAGCAGAGGGGACAGAGTCTGGGTCACTAGCCAGTGACCAGGAAGGAACCAGGAAGGAACCAGGCGATGTCGGGTGCAATCAGGTGAAGATGTGAAGCTTGTCTCTGCAGCCACATGGACCAGGAGGTGTCGACAATGACCAGGCACTGGATACAGACTGTCCCACAAAGGATCTCGCTGGAGGCGGTGTCGGCTTCCGGATTGGAGTCAACAGGCCTTGGCAAATGCAACCCATGCAGGAATCAAAGATGGGCTTCTGTTCAGACCAGCAAGGTTTGGGGGGGCTTCTCATTTTCAGGGAAGCAGGGACCAACCTGGAGCAACCAGGCAGGTGGTTCAAATTCAAAGGTTCGTCATCACAGAGGCCACGAGCCAATGGGCAAGTGTCCGGACAGACGCATCGAGCACAACAGTACTAGCAGGCCCCACACAGCATTCGGTGAGTGTGGGGGGCTGTGCGTCGGTGCAAAAGGTGCTCGGGCTGGGGCTTCTCAATCCCTAATTCACAACTTCGAGGGTGCCTCAGAAGCTGCACAAGTAGCAAGGAGCAGGTTTTTTAAGATGTCCGGTCCAATGTCTCTCGCCGCCTCCACAGGTCTCAGCTTTGCTGTGACTGTGGATCGGGCTCAAGGAAGTCTGGAAGTCCAGTTCTTGTCAGGCTCTGTGCTCGGGCTCCGATGGGAGCGTCAACAAAGCAAACCGCTGATTGCTGGATGGTGCCTGTTTGCACAGGGTGGTCACTCCTTGACCACAAGGGAGATTCTTCAGTCTTCTAGTTGCAGTAGAATGTTGAAAGTCCAGAGTTTCGTTCCACGTTTCAGTTCAGGATACATCTAAAGTCTCTTGACTCAGCTCCTACCTTTATACCAATCAAAGGGGCTGGATTACCTGCTAGGTCCCGCCTTTGGGTGGGACCAGGGAAGGGGGTGGTTACACCCCTTTCCCTTTGTCCAGTTTTGTGCCAGAGCTGGGGCTGGAGTGCCCCAGCAACTGGTTTCAACAGGACCTTACATGGAGCACCCTGTGTGCCCCAGGCAGTGTCTCATTTCATTCAGCCCTCCCTGCCCCAATACACTAAGGCCTGTCAGGGGTGGTGCTAGCACCTCCCAAGGCAGGAAATCTATTGTCCAAGCCTCCCTCGCTGGAAGGACTCCCAGCAGCAGGAGGTCAGACTTTTGTCCGTGGCAGCAGCATCCATTTTGTGATGCTGAGGCTCTGGTTAACTTTAACCGGGATTAACAGGAACAACATGTCTTCTCCCTCTAGAAGGGTGGAATGCTACCCCCGTCACCAGAACTGGCGAGGGGGTAGTATTCCAAAGCGTATGACACCTTACACGGCATGTTTTGATAAAGCCAAACCAAAGTTAGCATTCAACCGTGAGGATTATAATGCACTTAAGAGTATATGGTATGGCTATATCATAGAACAGCTATAAGGACATCGTTCCTAAAGCTGCAGACAGGCTCAGCTCATGCTAGAGCACCATCTCACATAAAACCAAGCACTCTGCCCTCAGGATTGTTAAGGCCTGCCATAGGAGTGACTTATAGGTATATATGTGTCTATATATAATGGTAGGTATAGGAATAATATACCTAAGCAAGGGGTGATTACACAACCTTGCCCCAGCTGAGTGATCAGCCAGTTGTGTCAATTTCGATGTCCTGCCAGCGGTGGCATAATTCATGATGCAGCCCCTGGTAGGCCTTGGATGCACCTAAGCTCTGGGTACCTATGGTACACTATACAGGGGCTCACAAGGTGACCCAACATCCAATTAGGTATGTACCTAAAGTACATGTAGTCCATTTTACAGAGAGAGCAGATAGCCTGGGGCCCTGAATAGCAGCATCCCAGGCCAACTAAGTCGAAAACCAGCTAAACACTAGGCAAAAAGTTGGGGGTAACCATAGTCAGATATCCATCCTCCTACAGGTACTGTTTTATCAAGATACATGGGAATGCAGTTTGGTAAGACTTTTGTCAATTCCCATGAACTGCAGAACTTTTCCTCACAGAAATGTAAGAGAGTTCCATGATTTTATCCACATTTTGACATTAGCAGGAATTCAACGTAAGAAAAAATAGTGGGAAGACTGTAATCCACACCACTCAGTACTATTCTGGGTGTAATATTTTTAAAAATGTCTGGGGTTGGTAGGATTTCATGGGTTAGTGCCAAAGAAACAGGATGTTCGTGTCCAGGAAGTAGTGGCGTTCAGCTTATTAAGGTAAGTGTTTTAACGATAGACTATTACAGTGTGGTGCAACCTCGGAAGGGGACACCCCAGTAACCCCTTGATTCGGATAGGGAAACCCTATCACATGAAATATGGAGACAATCCCGAGCACACACACAACTTAAAATAGTCAATGCAGTTAGTAGAAGGACAACAAAATGAGTGCAAATCCAACAATGGTATCTTGTTTTTCTTTTAATTGATAGTTCTACACAACGACGCCAGCCGACATGTGTTTCATCAGAGAAACAGTGATCTCTGAATCTTCAGGGCTGTGTGGAAAATTCCAAGCTCAGTGTAGTCCCACAGCCGGTGATAATTCCAACCCGGTGGGGTATAAGTGCATCAGAGGAGCAAAAACCTAATTCCATAGAATTGCAGTGAGCTGTATACACGGGTAGTGTGTCTGCCAATTTGCAAAGTACGCGGAGATCGTATCCTGGCGGCTCCACCTCATTCCATGGAGTTGATTGAGTTGGAGCCGCCAGGATACAATCTCCACATACTTTGCAAACCACATACTTTGCAAACTGGCAGACACTACCCATGTCTCGCCTCGCTATTGCCGTACCATTTGGACATATACCCTCATATTAGGACCTACGTCATTTACATTGACGTGTCCTGCGGTATGATCGTACTGCCGTTATAGACTATTGAGCACAATACTCATTAGATTGCCCTAGCTTTTTACCGATCAAGACAAGTGAGCACCCGTGATTCCGTTTGGAGTTTTCACAGTTTTCACGTTTCCTGTCATCTGTGGCCCTATACAGCTCAAGGCAATTCTATAGCTATTAGTTATTTACTCCTCTGATGCACCTATACCCCACCGGGTTGGAATTATCACCGGCTGTGGGACTACACTGAGCTTGGAATTTTCCACACAGCCCTAAAGATTCAGATATCACTGTTTCTCTGATGAAACACGTGCCGGCTGGCGTTGTTGTGTAGAACTATCAATTTAAAGAAAAACAAGTTACCATTGTTGGATTTGCACTCAATTTGTTGTCCTTCTACTAACTGCCTTGTCTATTTTAACTTGTGTGTGTGCTCGGGATTGTCTCCAGGATTTCATGGGTGCTGCCTGAGACTCGGCCCAAATAAGTCAGATATCAACACTTGCGGAAAGATTATAATTCAATGGAAAAAGCTTGATGCTTTCACATTGCATTTTGAGGCCTTTTCTGTTGCAGGTGATATGCCCACAAAAGTGACATGCCATCTTTATTGGGAGAATTGTGGAAAGTCTGGGTGCTAGGACTTTGCTTATCCCCCGAATTTTCCCTCACAGAAATGTGATAAAAATATGTGATTTTGAAAATGTTTGATGTTTGCATGGTATTCTGAAAATTAAATAATAGTTGGACCTGTGGAAGCCACACCACCCAGGACTTCCCCAGATTCCTATTTTTCATTCATGTCTATGGTTGGTAAGTTTCCCTGGGTGCCTCCTGTCTCTGGTTTCAAATACTGCAGTTATCCACTCCCCAGAACAAGTGAAATTCCTTAAAATAAAATCTTTATATCTCCATGTTTCATTTTTTTGGTCTTTTCTGTAATGAGTGTATGAATGAAACCAGTGGGGTTTCTTTTTTTATTGTGATAAGTGTAGGAATATTGAATAATGGAATATTTGTTATTATTTATAGATTTTATTGACTTTTTTTTATATGAAATGCAATTCAGTGTACAAGAAATAACACATCATTTTACACATTGCTCTCAAAATCACATGATACTATGGGTGGTTCCCACATCCAGAGTTGTACAAAGAAGCACTAATCCTAAAGTTAGATTCTTAGGCATGATTTAAAAAAATGCATAGCTTTCCTTCAGGCATATTGTTAATTCATAAAATGTTAAATTATGAATTAATGCAGGGTCGGTACACAAAGAAAAACATTGTAAGCTGCATCATGACTAATGCCTATGATTATTGCATGTTTCTGGAGAACCAACACTGTAGATCGCTACAATCTGAAGAGTCAGACATATGTAAAGGTATTTTACTTTTGTAGCTTGGAATCAGGAGATAAAAACATAAATGAATACATTAACAACTATTTCTATTTTTGCCTACTCACTTTTATTAATTTTTTATTTCAACAGTTAGGGGCAGCTTTATGGGGCTGTGGCGCACATCAGCAAGTCACGTTTCTGCTCCTCATCATAAGGCAGGAATGCACCATATTTAAAAGAATACAGCGCATTCCTACCTTTGTCCTTGCGCTGGCGGCCTTTTGTCAGCCTAGCACCCACACAAGCACACCTTTGCACCCTGGTACACAGGTACCTCCGTTGTTTGTAGGATTGTTTTTGTGCAGGAACGAGCACCTTCCTGCTCTGGTAAATCTGGAATGTGTCATAATCCATGGGAGTTGTGTGAGAATACCAACGCAACGCCCAAGGAATGCCTTCCCAAGGCAGAGTAATGCAGAGCAGCGATTCCTGGTAAGTTGCTTTACTCCAGATTTATGAAGTCACTCAGGGCCACACAAAGTGGCTTTGTGTCACTTCATAAATCGCATTTGGGGTTTTTGTCGTGCATGTACCCTGTTGGGTGGGGCAAACGCGTCACAAACCCCCTCATAAATATGCTCCTTAGTGTCTATGAAGAAACCATGAGTGATCCACAACAACGATGTGTTCCTGAGTTTCGAATTTTGCCTACTTTTCAGAAATGTACAGTTTTTCAAGTTCACCCATTGGTTTCTCATCTCTTCCCACAAACACCTCAAGTAGGTGGTATCCAAAAATATAAGAAATATTAACTCCCAGTCAGAAAATTGCAAAAACTGTTTTGAAAAAAATGATTGCTTTAAAACTTTGTTCTTGAAAACAGGGAATCTGAACACAGCAATCCTTTTGTTAATGCCATTGTTGGAAACAAAACACACATTTTCCTATTGTTCCCAAAAAAAAACAAAATGATGCTACCTTTTGTCTTTTTTGATATATTTCCTCCGGGGGAATCCACAACACCTGAGTAGCTTTAGAAATCCCAAAAAGTGTGAAAAAGGGATACAAAAATGACTTGGTTTAAGCATAATCTGCCTCAAATTTCAGAGAAATGTCCCAGCTCACCCGAGGTGAGACTCAGCTTTTAAGGGATCAACTTTTTATGTGTTTATCATCTCTGGAAGATTGCTAAAGCTGTATTGAGCCATGTCTACAAAATGCATTAGTGATGTCCACCATAGTATTCGTGTTACTACGAGAAAGCCATGAAGTACATTACATGTTAATATGACTGATCATCCATGCTTAGCACAGAAGAAGATTCCAATAAACCTCAATAGAAGTTCATATAGAGGACTATAAGAAAATAAAGGATTCCTTAAACCACAGTAGAGGTCAAAGAAGGTGCCACAGAGAGAGCTCTTCTATTTGGCCAGGCAAAATTCAACGGGTTGCAGTATACAAGACATACGTTACATTTCTTGTTGTGCATTTAATTAAGTTTGAAACACGTGAATTGTTTACTTTATACATGAATGTACTGTGTTTTGAATGCTGCTAATATTTTATTCCTTACAAAACTAATTAAAAGAGAGAGTAAAGACAGTATTTATGGCTCACTCTTCACCAGGACGCCAGAGTCAAGCCAGAACCAGACCTTAGGCCTAACCCCGGCCTCTTTCCGCTCACCCACCTACAGCAACCAATAGCGATAGCGATTTACAGCTATAGAGTATTGTTACAACCTTGTTATCTTTAAGATGTTTTTATTAACTGTATATTGCTCATCACTTGGTATTAGACATGGTATGTTCCTCCTCCCCTCCCCTGCATTCCTATTGGTACATTCCTTGATGCTCTGGAGGCTACCTTAGAATGTTCAATGAGGCATTGTTGACCTGAAACTGGTGGAGAGAGGAGTTGTGAAGGTTTTTCTTACCTTAAGTGGTCTTGGTCTTCGTATCAAGTATCATCTAGTGTAAAGGCAAGAGCCAAAATAATTAATTTAATTGGTGAATGTGAACAAATCTGCCCTGTCTCTTCAGATAATGTCAAAACATGAAAGAACTATGGTACATATGTGTGACCAGCCTGTAATTCCACATGGTACATCACAATTTACAATGTGCATAGATAAGCAAGAGCCAGGCACACAGTGGCATTATATCCCTGCTATTGTGTGACTCCCTCTATGTTTCCACTATGTCTGCCAGGCTATTGGCCCACATCAGTTCATCTTTTGAGTGCAGCCTTGGTTGCAAATGACAGTGAGTTGACAGCGCTCCATCAGTAGAATTTGTAGAGAGAATGTTGACCTACTTGAGACTTGCTTCAGTCAGATGACAGCCCAAACTGTTGACTCTGAAAACTTTAAGGGCTGGTGCATGGGTCATATACATGTAGCAGCAAACCCAGCAGCTCCTCTAAATCCGTGCATCGGGCACCCCTAAACTGACTTTGATAAGTTAGAGGATTGAATTTATAGGATCCATGGGTCTATAGGATTAGTTTATGAATATATATTTAGACAATTGTGTAGTTGTTTCCTTTCTTAAATAGATTAAATGTTTCCTTCAATGGTATGTTCTGTAACATCATACTTTGTATCATCTTGTCTACCAGTTGGTGCTATATGGAAGGCTCATTATGTGACTCCAGTATTCAATCCGGAAGGTGCCGGGGCCTGCTATGGGAGAAATATGTGCCCTTGCAATGGAAAACTTGTACGTCATCATACACCTCCCCTGCTGTTTGACCTCTCTAGAGATCCCAGAGAGGACACGCCTCTTTCACCTGACACAGAGCCACAGTTTGACACAGTCATAGAAAGAACACACAGAGCAGTGGAAGAGCATCGAAGGACACTAACTACAGTACCCTTACAGTTATCTGGGTCAAACAACATCTGGAAACCATGGCTGCAGCCATGTTGTGGGACTTTTCCATTTTGCTGGTGTGATAAGGAGAGTACCGAAAAGCACACTACATAATGAACAAAGTACATCTAACATAGTTACAATGGCTTCTATTTGGAATTCATACGCCCCTCCTTAATTCAACGCAGTAGCATAGATGGCTTGGGGGGACCTTCCCAGCTTCCTTAACGAAGATTACTTAAAGCAATACTCTCCTGCAATACATAGATTTGGCTGTGAAAGCCTCTCGCATAAGTCATGTTTATTATTGCTCCATTTTTAACTCCAAAATGTCAATCTATCTATAGTTAGGAGTGCTATCAGCATGTAAGAGTCAAACTTCTGCTTTTGTATTAAAACACACCTACTCTTATTGTTGTCACTTATATACATGTAACAACTTCAAATATGACCCTTCTGGATGTTTAAATATATTTGTGAATACAATTGTCTACTCTATTTTGTGTTTTTTATATTTTGAATTCTGAAGCAATATAATCTATGCTGGGCTCTGTTTGAGAGATAGGGCACCAATTTAAAATATGGCAATCAGACCATCCTCCACCGGGACGATGGAGTAAATTAACCCATTGCCCTGATGGAGGTCCCGGTGCACATTACAAACATTATCAGGAACCACCATTGAGGCAGTTCTTGACAATGTGTTGTACATTTGCTGTCCAACTCCGTCAACCATAATGAAGCAGTACAGCAAAGTTACAATTTATTTTATTTTCAAAAACACAAACCCAAAGTGGGATTTTGTTTTTGAAAATAAAAAAAATGCCCTCCTGCCATGGGAGTAAGCAACCATGGCTGGGGGGAAATTTTACAGTTTTCACTGCCCCTTACCACCACGATTTCCTGGCAGTGACAGGCAGCGAAAACTGACCTCTATGTCCACCCATCTGAATTTGGTGGGCGGACATACTGGTCAACATCTGATGGCCATACTCTGTCAGAGGTGTGTCACCAGAGCAGAGATGTGGTAGTGTTTGCAGTCATTATGTCAAAGGTGCACATGCATTTGAAAAAGGTGGGTGGGCCATTATGTTTGCGGAAAAGGTACTCCATCACTGCTGTGACAGAGTAGCTTTACTGCCAACATATAAATCAGTCCCAGTTTTAAAAAAAAGAATTAAAATGTATATTTCTATATATATTTTTATTGGGATTTTTCTATCAAGCTATCGGAACATGTTACACCTCTAGAATAGCCAGATATTAGATGGTAAGAAGTATACATTAATAGCATTCAGTATCACAACAATGTAATTTCTGTTGTAGGTAATATATCCAATTTAACAGACTAAATGTCTGACGACAAGCAGACACAAAAGGGATGGATAGAAAAAGAGACATCTATTTCTGGCCTACCGGTTATCCCTAACATAGCCTTTGCTGACCACCTTTTGAGTCTCATAGAGGCTGATATTAATGCAATAACATCGGTATAGGTGACTTAGGTAAGTTTTGCAAGAAAAATAAATCAATCCTACTTAATACAACACTCAAAAATATCAAATGTTATTACCTTTCCAGATCACAATACTTAAGATCCCTTGTTAGTGATGAAAGGCCAAACTGAGACTAGAAGTAAGAAGATCTAACTGCTCCATTCTTTCTGGTGTCCAGTATAGACAGAACTCTTCCTTCTATTGGATAAATATAAGATTTATGGCCACATGTACAAAGCAATATTTCTGTTGCAAATAATTTAATTCACATAACCAGGCCCTTAGCTACAGAAAAAAATTATTTGCGAGGTACAAAGCCCAAATTGTTATTCAGTGATTTGTTACCCAATCACAATATGGATTTTGCGAGTCGATATTAGGAAGGGGCGTGTTAAGGCTGTCCTTCCCTAATACCAAATGGCAAGGGTATGTACAAACATTTTTCAACTGGAATGCAGTTGCAAAGCATTTGCTTTTGCTTTTTAACACCAATTTCACTTTGGTGCCAACACATTTACAAATGGGACACAGCCCCCAAGGGATCCCTTCCCTTTTGTGAATGCATGCAAAAAAACTTTTAAAGGGCAGGCAGTGGTCCCAAGGACCAATGCCACTCGTAAAAAATTAAAAGAATATTTTTATTTTTTAAATGCATGCAGCTTTCCTTTAAGCAAAACGGGCTACATTTTAAAAAAAAACCATTGATTTATTTAAAAACAAACACAGACATGGTGGCCTGCTGTTCCCACCAGACCACCATCCCTGTGTTTTTTAGCGATTCCCAATGGGTCGCGAATTGCAACATACCTCATGAATATTCATGAGATACATCATCTGCGACCCACTGGGAATCAAAAATTAAACTCAATGGAGTTCCATACATTTGGAATTGCGATTTCTTAATTGCGATTCGTATGGAATCTCAAACAGGAACTTGCAATTTCATATGTTTGTACATGTGGCCCTTAATTCCAGTTTAGCAATTTGTTTTGCTCAGTGGCATAACGAAACTTGAGGGGGCCCCCTGAACAGGGTACATGGAGGGGCCCCCTCCGGACTCAATCTGTAGCTCTCCAGTTGAAGTGCTTTGCTGAGGGGGCACCCTGGAAGTGGGCTGTGGGGGCTTTTGTAACACCTCTGGTTTTGCTGTTCATACAGATGACCATTTAGAGGTTTTGAAGTGAGGTCCCAAATTTCAGGCTAATTTCCTGAAACCTTTTCAAATAACATTTGGTCTTGATTTGACTTTGCGTCATCACTCAGACGTAGAGCAATTATTGTACTAGTTAAAAAACAAATAATTTTTTAACGAGATGGCTAGAGTCAGGCTCTTAAACAAATATGCTGGATAGCACAGGCATCAGCCAGAGTAAAGTCGGTTGAAGAGTATTATTCCTTGTGAGTTCTTTATTTTTGATCTCATATACATTTATTTTTACATTTATTTCAGAAAAATATTCACCCTAGTAATTTCTTTTTTAGATCAATGTATGTTTCACCTTTTCACATGTGAATGAAAGCTACAGTATCTAAATGGGAACTCATGATTCCCCCAGTGTTTTTTTCTGATCTTATAGCCAATGAAAACTATTGATGAAATCCAGTTGTCAAGTCTCAGCATTTTATGTATTGCCGATGAACAACAGCGACATATCATCTGCAGAAAGGAGTGTTGTCATATCCTTATACCTTGAAGGATTGAATTGTGACAGAAGGAAGCTGCCAAAGAGTCTATAGTCAAAGTAAAGAAATATTGGTATGACAGGCATCCTTGTGTGGTGTCTCCTTTGAATTTAAAATTATTTAAAGCATGCTGTTGGAAAAACATTTTACCTTAGTACTCCTTTATAATTACACTTTTGGTAGAGCATTTGACCTAAGAACTTATAAATACAATTTTAAACCGTTTTAGACTTTTTTGACTAAATTCAAATGTATACGGTGCAAATTCCAAATAACACAAATTGACTCTACTGGATGCTTCTATTTTAGTCAAGAAAAAGTAATGTAGTGATGGAGCAAAAACCACATATAAAGACTATCATGACATGAAAAATATTATTATGACACTTTTGAGAGAAAATAATGAACCTGCACCAACTGCACAATATGGAAAAATGATGCAAACAAGAAAAATGGATTTACTGCATCATAAAAGCGTGCAGAAGAAAGGGTGACTAGATGATATTACTCGTTTGGAAAATATAGTTTGTGATTTATTAATGAAAAATTATATCACCTTATTAACGGGTGCTAGAAAATGTGTAAAATGGTAAACATTCACATTATGGAGTTCATATATGTGTGTGAACATTAATAAGACAACATCAAAACATAATGAATTAATTTGGTTTGAATGTGAACTTTTCTGGAAAATGACTTTACATGCATTAACGTGTGCACCGAAAATGACAAAAGAAAAGTAGGTGTTACACAATCAATATTAACCCTGCTTTTGTGAAACTTGCTCAGAATGAACTTAACTTATATATAGGGCTCACTGTTTTATGATATTTTGTTTTTGACATTTCCGTCTGTATTTATCCACATTTATTTTTTGCCAACTTTATCTGTATTTATCCATATTTATTATGGGTTTTGTGAAAAAAATAAAGCTGAAATTGGTATATTTCCACATATATTTTGCCAATAAATATGCAGCCATGCTTGAATGCCTGCCGGCTTTCAGTGATATGAACAGTCGCAGAAGATAAATCAATGCACCTATATGAAAATATGCACATTACTGTATCAGCCTTGTGTATATCTACTGCTGTGTAAGCCTCTTTACTAAAACTTTCTTTTTTGACCCCCTTAATTTTCAGTCCACACAGTTATTGGCCTGGCAGTCATGGCAAAGTGAAATTAGACTCCACCAAAAAGCACCCAATTTCCGTTTTTATCCACATTAAAAAATAAATACAGACAAGAAAACAAATGGTTTTCTGTCTGTATTTATCTGTAAAAATCAGTAAAAACGCAAAACAGAGAGTGTTTTAGGTGTAATGCACTAATATATAAGTTATATATCAATGCATTAGAACTAAAACAACACATTTATCATGAATTATTAATTATGTTTGCACGTTGGTACTTGTATCTCATATTTACATGTATTATTCGTAACTGTTCTACATGACTACAAGTGCATCAGCGGTGCATTTGAATTTATATGTTTTTGATGTCTTATAAATGTATGATTTACAATTTATATGATTTTGCCCTATATGAGCTTGAATCCTTGTAGACCTCATCTCTAAAGTGTAATTTACTGGTTAGCTCAAACCAATGCTCAACGGAAATTCCTGCACTAATATAAATAATGTACAACATAGAATGTTTCTATGACTTCTTTTGTACTGTACAAGGTACTTGTTACATAGTTGTTACAATTTAGAAGAGCTGCCTGAGAATCTGCCCTTTTGAACCTTCTTATGTGCCTTTTTTGATAGACTAGTACCTAGTGTGGCACATGTTGGATAACTTAAGGACTGAGTGATTGACCCACCTATTATTCCGGAATTTGTGTCTTCTTTACATTGACAATGTCATAGAGAGCTGCGCTGGTATTGGTTGTTGGAGCAAAACAAGGAAGCATGCACTAGATTTGTCAAACGAAATATTTGTTAAATATTCTTAAGGGAAAATGAAGATTTTGAAAATTTGTAAAGACCTTAACTTCTTTTGTCATCAAGACAGAATGGTTCCGTCATAAGCAGCATTCTGTCATGGGCACAGGAGCACTAAATTCCTTTGCTGCAAACAGCAGAGGGATGTCAATTTTTTGGGGCTTCTGGAGGTGGAGAAGAGCTTCCCCAACCTTCCGAGGCCTGTTTTGTATTTTCAATGTAATGACCATTTTGCGCATGACGCGCTGACTTCATTACATTGAAAAAAGGAACTGAAACTTAGTTTCAGTTTCATTGTTTTGGTGGTCGTGGGGCTAGCTCAGCCCCCTGAGTACTGAAACACTTGGGAGGGGTATCGTTGAAAAGGGGAGAATTTCCCCTTTCCAATGGTACCCTTCCTTAGCGGATCCCTGCTTGGGATCACCCTAGGAAGGCAGTCCCAAAGCAGGGTTCCACCCACTAGCCACCAGGGAGGGGGGAGCAGCCCCTTTGGCAAAGGCCTTTGCTCCCCCATTTTATTTTGGTATAACCAGTCTTTCTGACCCCCTGGGTGACATAAGGGGGCAGTAGCCCCCTATTTGCCCCCCTGGCAGGTGAGAAAGCACCATTGATGCCAGGGATTATTTTTGTTATAGGCCAGGGGTTGAGGCTGCCCAGAATGGGCATGCCAATGCCTCCAACTTTACACCCCCCAAAAAAAGGCAAAATACTTTCTGCCCCCCCAGGAGGCAGATGGGGCAAATGCCCCTGATCTGCCCCCTGAGGGGGTGCAGAAGCCCACAAGCCACCAGGATTTTTTTTTTATACATAGGGTTGGGGGTTGCCTGTAATGGGCATGCCAATGCCCCATCCCCCAAAAATTGCTACATTCTTCCTGCCCCCAGGAGGTAGATGGGGCAATAGGATTTTTTTAAGTTGGGGATGGGGCTGCCCAGAACGGGCAAGTCAATGCCCCCACTGCCCCCCAAAAAGTAACTTCTCTTTCTGTCCACCAGGAGGCAGATGGGGGTTGTAGCCCCTGATCAGCCCCCTGGGGAGGCAGAAATCCCACTAGGCATCAGGGATAATTAAATTTTTTATACGTAGCGGTGGGGGCTGGCAAAAATGGCTAGGTCAATGCGCCCACTGTAAAGATGTGGTGTCTCCACATTGTGTTTTGGCCCGTTTCCTGTCGCCAGCACTAGGCCTACCCACACAAGTGAGGTACTAATTTTATTGAAAGACTATGAGGAATGCAGGGTGGGTGGAATGGTGTGGATCCACGCAGATTCCAGAACTTTCCATTACAGAAATGTGAGGAAAATCTGTTTTTGTGACAAAGTTTGAGGTTTGCAAGGGATTCTGGGTAACAAAACCTGGTGAGAGCCACACAAGTCACCCCTCCTGGATTTCCCTGGGTGACTAGTTTTTAAAAATGTATAGGTTTGCTAGGTTTTCCTAGATGCCAGCAGAGCTAGGGTTCAACATCCACAACTAGGCACTTTGGAAAAAAAAGGATCAGTTTCTACTGTAAAAATGTGGTGTGTCCATGTTGCTTTTTTGCCCATTTCCAGTCGACGGCACTAGGCCTACCCACACAAGTGAGTTACCAATTTTATTGGAAGACGTTAAGGATTGCGGGGTGGAGTGGAATTGTGTGGCTCCGCGCAGATTCCTGACCTTTTCATCACAGATATGTGAGGAAAATGTATTTACTGTGAAAAAGTTTGAGGTTTGCAAGGGATTCTAGGTAACATAACCTGGTTAGAGCTACACTAGCCACCTCCTCCTGGATTCCGCATGGTGTCTAGTTTTAAAAAAATGTATAGATTTGCTAGGTTTCCCCAGGGACCGGTAGAGCTAGGCTTCAAAATCCACAGCTAGGCATTTTGAAAAAACGGGTCAGATTTCACTGTAAAAATGTGGTGTGTCCATGTTGCTTTTTGGCCTGTTTCCTATTGCGATACTAGGCCTGTAGTCATGCCTGATCACATTCCATCGCGCGAATCCGCCCATGATTGGGCAGGCGACTGCCATATCTGCTTGACTGTCCAGAGACCAGGCACCATCCCGGTTCCGGCAGCAGGGTAGGTCGCAGGCTCGGCGCGCTAAGACAGCGGTGAGTATTCATTTATTGCCAACTTTGTTCCAACATGGGCGTCGGACTGGGCCACTATAGAGGTAAGCCTTCTCAGTAAGGCACATTTGGTTGCAGACTTAGATTTCAACTGCCCCGTGCGGTTCCTAGCCACTGGTTTTCAGGTTGTATACCGGCACACCTACTGCTATAGAATACACGTTTGGGCAATGACACTTTTCTGTGCTCCCCGTAATCACTTAGAAGTGTGCCCCCCGGTGTTTTTCCATTAACTCGGGACTACAGCTGACCTCACAAGGTTGGTCTTGATTTCCTTGCTGCATCTTCATGCTTTTTACACTCTGGCTGGTACATTGACTTCCCGTATATATTTATCTTATTTTACTGATTGGTAGCCATAATGCCCTAACCGATTTGGCTCTCATTTACAAAACCCACATTGGTGTCCATTTTTAACCACCGGTAACTGTTGCAAGTAATTCTAGACAACAGTATAGGTGAGTCCTTGAACTGTCTCTTCTTCTGATGAGTTTACTAGGCCCTCCCATGAGTTTTTTTTAAATGTATATACTTCCCTGAATATGAGTTTTCTTTTCAGCACATTTTTTATGAGCACAATTTGGTGAGAAGAATGTATGATTACTATTGCAGCATTCATATATGATTACTATTGCAGCATTCATATAGGCCCGCGGTGATGATAGCAACGCATGATTATTGGGGTACCCTACATAATGACTTTTTATTAAGGTTGATGAGATACGATACGAGTGGATTGGAGACACTTTTTGTTAATTTATTTTCATCTTTTGTTTGTATTTTAGGTCATTGACCTGAGAACGTGGTACGTAGATTTCACTTGACCCATGTAGTGTAGATAGTGTTCACTTTGATCCTGAGGAAGTGCCCAGATCCCCCTGACATTAGAGGCACGAAACATGTTGATCAACTGGGAGTAGGGCACACACAACTAGACACATTGCATCTAGTACACTGCCACTCTCTATATATTTTTTAATCAGGCGGTTTACCTTATGAATAAAATGATGGTTAGGACTAACTGACCTGTTTTAATTCACTTTCCTTGACATCTACACACACTAGGCCCCTCACCCCCACTGCACCCACTGGCATGTCAGGTATTGCAGCGCCAACCTGACAAGGGGCAGGCTCGTATGATGAAGCATGACACCTAGCTTGCTGGGTGAGTGAGAGACCTAGTTCCCAAAAAGGGAATTTCCCCTTTTTTTCACTTGATTAAGTGTGTGGTTACCTTTGACCACCTCACCTCATATTATCTCTTCTCCTTATCTTTTACTTCAGAGGAACCTTATACCTTCTTTTGCATACAGTACCTCTGGGGCTCGTACATTGGACCTCGTTAAACTAGCCCCTCCTAGTTTCCCTCTTGGGTATCGTGACACTAGGCCTAGCCTCAAAAAAGTGAGGTAACATTTTTATCAGAAGACTTTGGGCAATGCAGGGTGGATGGAATTTTGTGGATCCACACAGATTCCTGAACTTTCATCACAGTGATGTGAGGAAAATGTTTTTTTTACAAAGTTTGAGGTAAATTCTGTTCCACTCGTGAAATTTGCAGAATTTGGGTAATTTCGCGTTCCCCTGTGAACCTGGAATTGCCCAAAATTCCGTGATCTGCGTCTTCGCAGAATTTTTTGCTTTCAAAATACGTGTTTGCAAGATATTTCTCCCCATGCATGCAAACAGCGTTCGCGAACAGGAAAAACGGATCGTGAACGGGCGAAACAAGCAATTTTGTGTGTTCGGGGAACTTTGGCGTGCACGTGGATCTTTTTTACCGTTTTGCAGAACTTTGGGTAGCGCGACTACTACGCAAATTCCACCCACCCCTATTATTTAATATTTTTGGGGGGGTCAAAAAGATCTCAGTTCATTTTAGGCCATTTCAGAAAAATGGGTGGTGAATCATAGTGAGGTTGCATCTCAGAAAAATACAGAAGAAATGTATTTATGTGAAATTAAGAAATGTGGTGTTTATGAGGTAGGGAGAACCACCCCGCTCCCTGATATGTGGTCTAAGACAACATAACAGTATACAAATCAACTTCGAGCATCTTTTGTATTATTTGCTTATTCTTACTGTCCAGTTGCTCAAAAACTGGACAATAAGAATGAAAAAAGAAGACATGCTTGTTTTGATTATTATCAACATGATATATTAGCGTGTGCTGGAGGTTGATCAGTAGAGAGTTCAGGCCATTGTTAGACCTCAAGGATGTCAACTCTTACTTCCTCATGTAAGAGACAAGATGGTAACAATGGAGGTGATTCTACTGTTCTTAAACCAAGGGGATGTCCTAGCATCCTTAGATTTGTTGGATGCATAATGGCATGTACTTGTCCATCCCAGTTCTCACAGGTTCATCAGGTTCTGTGTGAATGATTGACATTACCAGTTATAGGTACTTAACTTCGAGCTTTCTTTATCTCTAAATGCATTTACTAAGGTGTTAGTACCTTTGGTCAGAAATACTCATAGGAGGGGAATTCAGGTGCTTCCTTATCTGGATGACTGACTCATTGCTGCTTCTTGTGTAAGAAGTGTGCAAGATTGTTCAAGATCACAGCCTACTTTTAAATAGCAAGAAGTTGTATCTGACACCAACATAAGACCTTCTCTTCAGAGGTGTTAATTTCAAGACTGATGTCTGGCAAGTGTTTTTACAGGTGTAGAGTAGAGAACAGCTGATGCTAGATATCCTAGATTTTCAATATTAGGAATCTCATCTGCTAACACAATGGCTGAGTCCGCAAGGGTTGATGGCCTCATCAATCAATGTTCGTCCCTGAGCCCCTCTTCATATGCACCCATTAATCAATCGTCTTTTAGCGCCATTACCAACCAACCTCACCAGAGTACAGTCCATGAATACCAGCCTCTAAACAAGTCAGGAGATGCTTAGACTAGTAGTTGATGGATCAGACCTTGCCAAAGTTCTCCCCTTTCATATAGACCTATTAAGAACTGTAAACACGGCAGACTGAGGTGGGGTACCACTTTGAACGCTAGGTCAATTCAGTGGACGTGTCCAACACTTTAAGCCCCCTGTTCATTGAACTTCCGGGAGCTCAAGGCAGTTTATTAATCTCTGAAAGAATGTGCTCCCAGTTGCTAGGCCATCATGTTCAGATAAGAACAAACAACAGAATGGTGATTTGGTATTTAAACCATCATTATTATTATTATTATTTGGACATTTATAGAGCGCCTGGTTACGTGCACCGGCGTGTCCCCACGCTATGATAAGTGGAAGCTGCAGCCCAACCCACCCTCAAAGACGCCTACCTACTGTATAAGTACGTTTTTAGTTTTTTCCTGAACATGGTCTCAGATGGTTCCAGACGCAATTCCAAAGGCAAAGCATTCCAGCACTTGGGAGCCAGGTATCTGAATGACCTCCCTCCCATACGGGCCTTCCTTACTCTCGGAACCTTCAGTAGCCCTGTATGGGAGGAGCGAAGATTGCGCGTAGGCTCATACCAAGTCACCAGACTCTGTAGCGGTACCGGAGCTTTGCCGCTCAAAATGCGATGACATGTGGAGAGGGCTTTAAACTCATCCCTTTTCCCTACAGGGAGCCAGTGAAGTGCCTGGAGCGCTGCTTTAGAGGGAGATCTCTTAGGGAGCCTTAAAACTAAGCGCGCAGCTGCATTTTGCAGCACCTGGAGGCGGCTTATGACCTTACCCGTGGCCCCCAGATAAAGCAAATTCCCGTAGTCTAAGCGCGATGTGACCAGGGCGTGCACCAGCGTCCTGCGAGCCGCAATCGGGAGGAGATCTAATACCTTCCTTAATGTTCTCAGAATGCTGAAGCACACCCCCGCCACCCGGCCAATCTGGGGGCCAAAGGCCAAATCCGCATCCAGCCACATTCCAAGATTCTTTGCCTCCTGACAAGGGACTGGAATTTCTCCCAGACAGGGGGGCCACCATGCCGACGACCAAGCAGACGGCCCTCCCCCACCACGAGCACCTCGGTCTTGCTACCGTTCAACTTCAAACAGTTGGCGGACATCCAGGTAGCCAGTTCTTGCATGCAATCCCTGAAGATGTCCGCCGCAAGACCGGGTGTACGTGAGAGGGAGATGACCAGCTGCGTGTCGTCGGCATAGGACACCAAGCGCAGACCGTATCTTCCTACAATTATCGCTAAAGGTGAAACATAGAGATTGAATAAGGTCGGGCTCAGGGACGAGCCCTGAGGCACGCCCTGGCCCAGCCCAATCTCCCTCGAGTAACAGTCACCCAGACAAACCCGAAAACACCTGTCTGACAGGAAAGATCGGATCCAGCCGAGCGCTGCTCCTGATACCCCTCCTTCATTCAGACACTGTAGCAAGGTGGAATGTGCTAAAGTGTCGAATGCTGCGCTTAGGTCCAGTAGGATCAAGGCCATAGTTTGGCCTTCATCCACACCCTGTCGCAAGGCTTCTACCGCCATAAGAAGTGCTGACTCCGTCGAGTGTCGGGGGCGGAAGCCGAACTGGGAGTCATGGAGCAGGAAGGCCTCCTCCACGAACTTCATTAATTGAAGATTCGCTATTTTTTCCGCGACCTTTGCCATATAAGGCAGGAGAGAGATGGGGCGGAGATTATCTAGTTTTCCAAAGCTAACATTAGCTTTTTTTTGCAGGGGAAGTACAATTGCTTGTTTCCAAGCAATAGGAACAGTCTGAGTCTCAAAAGAGGTATCTAATAGATGGCGGATATAGGGTTCCAGTGCCTGCAAACTACCCATCAGCCGTCTGGGAGTAGTAGGGTCACTCGGGGAACCAGATTTTATGGACCCGCAGATGCGGATAAGTTCCTCAGTTGGCGGGGTAGAAAAATAGTTAACCGCTGTTCCCCTCTTACCTTAGTGGTTTCCGTAAGCTTAGGACTGTTACCAGCCTGCTGGGAGAAGGCGGTGTAAATCATCGCCACTTTGTTTGCAAAGAACCCTGCTATGCGGTCACAGCCCTCCGCCGCGCAGAGCTCTTTGGGCATGCAGGTTGCACAATACAATCCCTTTGTCTTTTCACAGAGGAAATGTGTTCAAACTGGGCGGTAGATAACCTAACCAGGTCTTCCCTCCAATGAGTGCATTATCTTTAATGGAAGATGTTTTCATTTAATTGCAGAAGAGGTTTGGGGGTCTGACAGTGGACCTTTCTTGTTACCAAAGAGAATGCTCTTCTCCTATGCTTCAGCATAATTATTCCATGTCCAGAAGTGTGGAATTTAGATGTCATGTAGTACATGTGGCTTTCAAATCTGATCTACGTTTCCCTTCCATTCTAATGAGTCCCAGGATATTAGAAAAGATCAAGGAGGGCAGAACCTTAGTCCTTCTGATATTACCAGGGTGGGAGAGAGATCCTTGGTATCCCCTGTTGTTGGAGAAGGCAGTTAAACCTCATTGGATGATTCCTATTCAGCAGGACCCTCTAAAACAGACTCTGGCTCCTTTACTTGAGTATTGCCTCTCAAGAGGTTAAATCTCTTAGCTAGGCAATGTTCTTTTGAGATAGTAGAATTAATTAAAACCTCCAGACATTCGGCCACCTTCAAAAGCCAATTGCAGGCATTGGAATTCCTTTGTGAAATGGTGAAATTATAGGAATCATAAATCTGTATCTGTAAAGCCTTTTAAAGATTTGGATTTTTTTATCAGAAGGCGTAATTGTGGGTCTTGGCACTTGAGGATGTAGCCTTCACGCTTGAGCAGTCAACCTCGAAGCTGGGGAACGGGGATCGAGTCTCGGCAGGGACACTCAACATCCTGTGATTCTGGGCAAATCACTTAATCTCAATGAGCCTAACAAAAAAATGAATGTGTCCATCTGTAATGAAACTGGTGCTCATGTAAAGTGCTCTGATACCTGGTATCTTTGGGTTTAAATTTTGCTTTATAAAACCCTTAAAAAAAAACACACTAAAAAAAATCTTCATGCCCATTGGGTAGCAGTGAGGGCTTTTTGAAGTTCAGTTCTTAATTAGGTCATCTCAATCCTCTGATAATTAGACTCATGCAAATCTTTTTTCTTAAAAGACCAAGACCGTTGTAAACTTCTTGATCATCGCTTATGCCTTTGCTGCTAATGGCTCTCAAACTCCCACCATTGACCATTTGAGGGAGGAGGATATCAAGTTTTTGACTCTTAACAGTGCGCTCCTGGTGGCCATTTTTCTTGACCAGAATATGGGAAATAGGGTGATTTTTCAAGTCAGCACCATTCATAAAGGTATTCCCATACAAACTGTGTTAAAAGTGAACACAACATTCTTGTCTAAGATTCCTTCTATTGCTAATAGAACTAGGGAGGTATTTCTACAACTTTGTTTTCCAAATCCTGAGTTAGAGGACAATTACACCTGTTAGACCTAAAGAGGGCTGCTTTAACCTAACTAGAGAGAAATGAGGCTTCCCAGACAGTTGAAAGCCTACTTTTAACATTTGGTCCACTTGGTTATGGTCTGAAACCTCCAATTCTACTTTAACAATGTGTATAAAGCAGACAATTGTGCTGCCTTTTGAATCTCTGGTTGAATACTTAGGTGACAATGTTCAGCGGAGATCCACAAGAAGTAGTTCTACCTCTGCATTAGTTTTGGATGTGAAGTCCTTTCTTGAGTGCGCAACTGGACTGTTGTCTGGATCCCTAATGCTGATTTTTTGTTATAGGGAAACTTATATAATGCATATGTGCCATGACATAGACCTGTCTAACGGATTGTGATCTTGTTGGACCGGGAGGGGTATCACCAAGCGCTGCCCTCATAGTAGTGGAAGCCTACTGTCTTCACTAGGAGTTAAGTAGCACAGACACGGTTGTGGCAGTATACTGTTTAGTGATCAGTAGGAGTGAACAGGTACTTTTAACCTATATCACTAGAGAAGGGTCGACAAGCTCACTCACATTTTTAAAGTTCCACTACTGTGTGCTTAAATCACTCTTGACTTACATCAGTTAGATGAAGAATGTTGTGCAGACCAGGAGTGGTGACTTTGTGCTGTTTGTATGTGTGCCTGGGAAGTGTGCAGTACAGGAAAGAGCAGTGCTGTGCAGAACATACATGGTGAATGCATGCTCAGGGAGTGCGTACATCTGCTAGGGATACATTGCATGAGAGATGGAGTGCTATGGGGGGCCGAGTTCTGCTGGGAGACAGACTGTGTGACTGTGAAGTTGAGATTCTTCAAAATGTCCACGCTGATGAAGACAGTGAGCGAGTTAGCAGCTGCAGGGATTGTAGCACCTATTCCTGTGTGTGGGGAGCCCTGCGGATGATTACGGACCAGCGAGACACAGCGTGCATGGCGGCGGTCGGCCTACTGAATGGGAGTGAGACCGGAATGTAAGGCAGCAACTGGGACCTAACTTGCATCACCGCCGAAGTGCAAAGTAGGACTATCTGCTACGTAGAAGCTGAGGCACGCGGATAGTAGCTGCAGATGGTAGTGGGGTCACGCCTTACTCGAGGGCCGACGCTTGGCTGCTTGTGTGAGGAGCTGCCAGGCAGGAACCCAGCGGGACACGAGGAGTGGCTCCATGACGCCGAGCAGCAGCTACAAAACGGCCGCGGAAGCAGCGGTGTCGGTGGAGGGGCTGTGAGCGCTGGACGGCAAGCGCGGACACCCCTACTGGTGCCATCATGCTGGCGTGCAGGGCTCCTGGAGCCTGCCAAATAGAAGAGGTATTGAGGAGCGGGGCGGCCTGTCCCCGATTCATTCACAACCCCCCTGACATGACGTGGAAGGCTGCTGGCTGCCCGGGGAGCTCTGAACTAGACCTGAGGGCTGGCCTTACTGGGGAACTCCACTTCAGTGATTGACCTTCGTGCCAGGCCCCTGCGTCAGTCACTGAGCATTGGTGGGCCCCCTAAGGGAGAGAGAGAGAGAGAGAGTCTGCGGTGCCAGCCAGAGGGGACCTGCTTGATATTGGGATGGGGCCCAGTGCTCAATGAAGACACTTGCGCCTGCATACGTCTAGCTGCAGGTTCATCGCTTCGTTGCTTGGGAGAACATTTGAGCTTCTGGGATGCACAGAACCCCCTCATAACAGGCATGATACCAGTCCTGCTGGTCCCTCAGACTTGATGGTGTGGCTTGAACGGGCGATGCAGGAGGTCACAACCTCCGTGGATGGTGGTCTGTGGTTGAGAAGGGTTCGGTGAGGGATACGACCTGCGACCTGTGACCTGTTATATAGCCCCTGTTGCGGGGTTACCTATACTGCACCCACATCCTTGCCGCATGTGACAGAAAGGTGGTCCCTGTTGCACCGCGAGGGATACTGAAGCCGGTCCTGTGGGGTCCTCAGCAGAAAGTGGGGACTGTGATGGCAGGAACAGGAGGAACTCTTGCAGTCATGGGCAAGCCTAGGGTCGTCAGGCGGGGGTCCCACAGGACCAAGATGAAGGGCACAGGAAACATTGAAGAGCTCCTTGGACCACCCAGTGCAGAGGCAACTGCAACAGATCCTGGCCGCAAAAGCTGACACGAAAGCGAACCTACACTAGGACATTAGCACGTTGCGGTGGGTCTGGAACTATTGCACGACAAGCAAAAGAAACTCTCTGAAAGGGTTAAGAAAGCAGGACTCGACATCGCGTATATAGCGCGAGCGCATGAAGATCTGGCGCAGCAAGGGCAGGCCTTAACGGATAGGGTGTCAAAGCTGGAACGTAGGGCCGAAGATGCGGAGGGCCACAATCGAAGGAACAACGTGAGGGTCGTAGGCCTGCCGGAGGAGGCAGAGGGTAGAGACATGGTGTCTTTCCTGGAATCATGGTTTTGGGACGTAGTAGCGCCAGAAGGGCTTACAACCTTTTATACGCTGAAGAGGGCCCACAAAGTGCCAGCCAGTCTGCCGGCACTGGGGAGGCCCGCGAGACTGGTGGAGGCCCGCCTGCTCCATTTTCAAGATAGGGACTTGTTGCTATAGAAGGCAAGAGTGGATGGCCCCTTCGCAGTGGGCAATGCCAAGGTCACGCTATTCCCGGACTATACGATGGAGGTACAAAGGAGGCACGCCTCTTACATGGCAGTCAAGAAAGCTTTGCGGGAAGTGGAACTCCAATACTCCCTTATGTTTCTGGCCCGATTGTGCATTATCCTGGATGGCGCTACGCATTATGTGGATTCTCCCCAAGAAGCATGGGACTGGCTGGAGAACTACAGGAAGGAAACTCTGAGAGATGGGGTGCCGCGAGAAATCTGGGACCAAATGCCCAATAGGTGCGTGCAACCGAGACGGCGTGTCCGCAACAGAACTCAGAAGAGGCCCGGGCTCTCTCAGACAGCACATGAATGAGCGGCGGCGCTACAGACGGTAGTGAAGTTGGCCCAGAGCAGTGCCCCTGCGACTGAGGAAGAGAAGGGCGCTACCACAGATGTCTCAGTCGGGCAGGACTCGGACTCCTCTTTGACTGGCAAGGAACAGATGTCTGTGGTGACACCGCAGGTGGCAGATACCATAGCTTGATGAAGATATATTCAGGATGGGAGTGAGCTTGAAACTCACAAACTATTGCTCCTAGCTAGGGACTGGCTGGGAGTTCTGGTCTGATTTAGAATATTTGGGGCTGTTGTGTTTCATTAAGAGTTTCTTGAGCCAGATACAGTCCTCAGTGCCTCTGAATTCTTCAGAGGCTTTCGAGTGTGTTGTTTATATGGCTTGGATGGGTACTAGTTCTATAGTAGCTGTCCTGAGGAGGGTGAGTTGGGATTGTTTATTAGTCTTCGAGGGTCATGGGGCCAGGGATGTCACTACTTTAGATAGCAGGTGTGTTATCCAGATGTTGTCACGATGGGATCTACCAGTGATTTGAAATGTTTATCCTGGAATGTGCGGGGCATGCACTCAATGTGGCATAGACAAAAGTTGCATACGTATTTAGTGCAAAGGGGAGTTCATATTGCGTTATTACAGGAAACACATTTGCAGGTGCAGGAAGGGGCAGCGTTACAGCAGCCTTACAGCAGTGTTGGCATGGTCAATTGTATTCCACTGCTTACTCTGCCTTTACCCGAGGAGTGCTGGTCTGGGTGCGAGCGGGGGTTCCTTTCCAGTGTAGAGAAAAGATTATTGATCCAGAGGGCAGATTTGTAGTGGTCGTTGGGAAGCAGGATGGGCGGTACATTACCCTGGGCAGTATCTATGCACCCAATACGGAGCAGCCGGCCTTTTTTGGACAGTTATCCACCAAGCTAGCACATTATCTTACCGGGTCGGTGTTACTGGGGGGGATTTTACCTCTATAACTGATGTGACTTTGGATTGTTCCCACCCCCGCTCCCTAATGCTCCCACTTATAAGATAGCGGAAGCCAGGCGAGATTGGCAAGCCCAATGGGGCTTTATGGATACCTGGAGGGCCCAACATCCAACTGACCGAGATTATTCTTATTTCTCTGCGTTGCACAATCTTGACGTGCGCCTGGACGCGTTGTTGTACACTCCGGATGTGCACGCCTGTGTGCTCTGTAGTGAATATCTTGCCAGAACGCTCTCGGATCATAATCCGGTATTGCTCCATATGCGTTGGTCGAGATCCCTGGTCCAGATACCTACCTGGCGGCTCCCCCCAGAGGCTTTGGAAGATCAAGTGTTTAGAGAAACAGTGGGCATGGTTATTGCCCAATATTTTGGGGCTAATGTGGGAACTGCCTCCACGCCGAATGTAGAATGGGACGCATTTAAAGTTGTGCTTTGGGGGCGCTGCATAGCTGAGCTGGTGGGGGTGTGTAAAGTGCTATTGGGCGAGATAAACGAGGCTGAGCAACGCTTACATATGGTCGAGCAGGCTTGCCCTGGCAAGCCGGATGAACAGCGAGACCTGGAAAAGGCAAGAGAGGCACTGGCAGGACAGGTGGAGCGTCTGCGGTGTTTTGATCACAAGGCGTATATAACATGCACTCATGTCGAAGGGGACAAGTCGGGGGCCTTGTTGACCTGGCTTGTTAACCCGTCGCGCAGGGGCTCGCCGATATTGGAGGTTCGTGATGCCCAGGGGGACGCTTGCTTCACTCAGGAAGGCATAAATGGGTTGTTTTGTGATTATTATCAGGAATTATACAGGAGCAGGGCAGACCGGGGATGAGCTTGAGGGGTTCACGGGTGAGCTACATCTCCTGCAACTAGAGGATGATCAAGCTGAGGCACTAGGTGGGGATATCGAATTGCGGGGAGTGCGGACGGCTATTAAACACATAGTGCAAAACAAAACGCTGGGAACAGACGACCTCCCGATTTTGCAATATGTCACTTAGTCTGACCAGTTAGCACCGCGGTTAGTGACTTTGTATAATGGGGCGAGGCACCTCGGTCACCTCCCTGTGTTTACAAGAGAGACAGTTATTGTTCCGCTTTTGAAGCCTGGTAAGTCGGCTTGGGACAGAACGGATTATCGGCGTCTGTCCATGCTTAACACGGACTACAAGATATTAAATCGTATCTTGGCCACTCGTCTGATAACCCTACATGACTACTTAAATCCATCATGATCCATTTGGCTTCATCCCTACTAGGAATACTACCTTAAACGTACAGTGATTGCTGTGTATATTAGAGGCGGATACTTACCCCAAGGCCACTACTGCAGTATTTGCCATCGAGATAGAGAAGGCCTTTGATAGTTTGGAATGGCCTTACCTCTTTCACATCATGGCTCGGTTTGGACTGGAAGATGACTTTATAGCATGGACGGCTTTACTTTATAAATCTTCTACAGCATGGGTTCGGACGGGAGTGGTAATATCAGAAGCTTCTGAGGTGACCCGGAGCACAAGACAGGGATGTCCGTTGTCTCCTCTTATGTTTACATTAGCCATGGAACCCCTGGCAGCGAAAGCTAGGTCAGGGAGGTACATTTGCGGCCTACAGGTGCAGGGTCAAATACATCATACAGCTTTATATGCGGATGACCTGCTTATGTTCTTAGGAGACACAGAGAGGGAATTACTCGAGCGAAGGCAGTGTTGCACGAGCTAAGGGGGACATCTGGCCTGAGAGTTAACTAGGCTAAATCCTATTTGTTCCCCATAGACGGACATAGGCAAGACTTACAGGAAGTGGCGGAGTGAAGTGTGAATGCCGATGCCTCCCCTATTTGGGGGTCCAGATACATCATTCCAGATCGGATATACTAGAGGGCAACATTGGTAGAGCAATATGGGGCCTAGCAGGCAGTTTTGATTTGTGGGGAACTCTGCAGCTATCGGTTCCTGGGTGGGTGTCTTTACTTAAAATGGTCGCCCTCCCCAGATTGCTGTATTATTTCGGAACCTTACCAATTTGGATACCAGCGAAGACATTTAAGCAACTTACATCTATGCTAACGGGGTTTATGTAGGGTGCTGGAAGACGGCAGATTACCTTGAAAGTGATGATGCATTCACGGTCAGAGGGTGGCTGGACGGTACCTGACTTTGAAACCTATTATCTGGCTGCTCAATTGCAATGGTTGACACAGAGAATGGTAATGAGTCTGCGAGGTGCGGAAGAAGGAGGGGAGGGCACTCCGGAATTGCAGCAGCTCTCTCAAATAGTCCTGGAACTTCCTCTTCAGGTGTGGGCTCTCTCAGAAGAACTGCGAACAGCGAGGCAATGCTTGAGGTGCAGTTTCAAAAGGTCGGCTTGAAAGTGCCATATGTCCTTGATATACTGCATCTCAATGTGTGAGGCACTCCCTCATGGAGGGTCTTGGCGGGAACTGAGTGACTGGGCTGAGAGGTGTCTGACTACTATTGGAGATTTATATGAGGATGGGATCCTTCTACTTTTTCATACCTTGCAGGAGCATTTTGATTTGAGAGGTGAAGACTATTTTGCTTCATGCAGCGCACTAGAAAGAAGGCCAGGCGGAACCTAGGGTTTCGTTGGGGTGTCAATATGTAGCAACTGTAGCGGGGAAGTTTAAGGCAATCAGATGCCTGTATAAGCGCCTGACTATTGAGAAGTTGGCCCTTCTGGATGAACTTAAGCGAAAGTTGGAAATAGATGTGGGTAAAGAGATTCTGGAAAGGGCCTGGGCTGAGGAGGTGGAGAGAGCGTGAAAAAGTACTCCCACTTTCAATTGCTTCACTATTATATTTTGCATCGCACCTACCTCACGCTGGCAAAAATTAAAGCATATTTTAATGCTGACTCAGATGAATGCCCAAGGTGTCGAGGAGAGGGGCGGATTTCCCTCACATGTTGTGGAGATGCCCGCTACTAACTGGCTATCGGACTGATGTATTAGCACTATTGAAGGAGGTGACAGAAAGAGAGTTGGAGTTATCGCTAGGGATTTGTATATAGCATTGGTTCCCCCATACAGCTAGAACTAATATTACCAGAAAGTTTATAGACATGGGAAGGGTTTTGGCCAAGAGGGAAATTACAATGCATTGGAAGGCCAGTGGGCCCCCGAGCTTAGATCGGTGGAAAAAGGACTTTGTCAAATAGGCGGAATGTGATGGCACAGTTGGGTTACAATTAACTAGAAGAGTTGGGAACGAAAAAGCGCTAGAGGCGGCTGGAGCGTGGGAACACTTGGTGGGATTGTTGAGGGACCCAGAAGGTTACGAGCTATGATGAAGCAGAATTGGGAGCCCCCAATACGGAATAGGCCCCTTACAGCACGCAGATGCACTTGATCGACCATATTCTATAAGTATAGGTTGAGTGAGACCGGAATTGTGTCCTGCACACACTTGAATTGTTTACGACTTGGGTTCGTGCTGTATGTGACATGCCTGGAGGGAGGGAGGGGGGAGTCTCTAGTTTAGTTTAAGGTTTATTGGGACTATTGATGCAGCATATTACGGGATGTGTTGACCATATGACAATGCATCCCTGGTCCCTTGATTATGGCCTTTCATAACCAGGATAGAGGGGGAATGAAGAAGTGTACAAATTATCTATATGTAATTGACGTTGAAAATATTGGAGCGGGGAGTGATTAAGATGTATGCTGTATTATTGATTGGAATTATAAACCTAATAAAGTTTGTTTAAAAAACAAAACAAATGAGAGATGGAGTGCTGTGTAATATGTGCGCCATGAAAACATGTGCTGGGTGTATGTGTGCTTGTGAGAAGTGCAAAGCATGAAGGGTGAAGTGTTGTGCAGTGAGCTCATGGCAAACATATTCGATGGCAGTGTGTGTGGGTTTGCAATCAGCACACAAAAGCACAATACAGAAAAGCTACAGTACTGAGAAGTGCCCACAAAATGAATATATGGGCTTAAAGTATATTTGTCTGTGATGACCCAATGAACAGAGTTACAGTACTGGATCAGTGTATCTGCTATGGCCAGACAGTGAGTGAAAGGATGCCTGTAATGGTACATTATATGGAGAACCCTGGGCTCCATTTTGGGAAGACCAGGCCTGCCTGATGAAGACATGGGTAACAGAGCAATCCCACGTGCAGATGTGTGTATTGCTGAAATCCTTTGAGCTGGGTGGAACACACTGGAGAAAGGGGGAGAGAACCTCCCATGTACACTTCAACAGGATGCTCTTTGGTTCAGTGATGGATCACAACCAAAGGGTCTTGCCACATCTCAGGAATGAGATGCGGCTGACAAAGGAATAATAAAGAGTAGGACTGGGAGCTTAGGAGAAACCTTTGATGCACATATCACTGGGGGTGAAATCGAGGTGTGAACAGTAGCCACGCCCATTGCCTGTATTACGAGACTATCAGCGTTGTAATCTCTCCTGCTGTGACAGACTTTCAAGATGAAAAAGAGAGAGAAAAATGTACACTTGAAACGAAGCCGATTCACAACAGAAAACTTCAAAGACCCAGACCCTAAATCACATTTGGTGTCTGGAAATGGACTATAAGAAGGAGAGGTTGAGACTCCAAAATGTGTCTTCTGCCAAGCAGCCCTGAGGGGCTGTGTGGAAGGCTAAGCTCTGCGAGACTTCAGCCTGTGACCAGGACTGGTGTCCAAGGCTCACTGGTCTCCCTGCTGGTTGAGGGGGAATCTCCCACGGAAACCAAGACCACCTGCTTTGAAACCTGGAGCACCAATGCCTGCCTGCTTGCTAAGACCAGTCTGCCCTGTGGGGAAGAGGACAGCGTTGGAGGGAGTGAGATGCAGTGGGGAGCCAAGCTGAGTGGTGTGAGGTGTGAGGAGGCAGCTAATGCACTGTTAGAAAAGGGGGGTCTCTAGTTGGCAGGTTGTTACCCTGTCCATGTTGGGACCCTTCTTTTTAGTCAGGATAAGGGAGACACACATCTAAATTAACCCCTGTTCACCCCCTTAGTACCTTGGCACAAGAAGTCAGGCTTATCTCAGCAGCAGTGTGTAAAGCATTTGCACATAACAGTAATACAGTGAAAACAATGCCAAAGGACACCACACCAGAAAAATATCCAATATTTTTTCTGTGCAAACAAGACCAAAAACGTTACAAATCCCCCATACAGTTCTCAGAAATATCAGTAATCAAAAATTTAATTAAAATACAATACCTTGAAGTCAATAGCTCCATCCGGCGCTATCACGGGGTCGTGAGCATCAACTCCAAACAGTTTTGGCTGACCGTGGCACCACAAGCCAGCTATAGTGTCGGGAAGACCCACAAAACAGTACAGTTTGAAATGCAGGGTGTCGGTCAGTGGTGTAGCTAGTCTTATGGCCCCCATCGCGGTCCCTGTTTCTGCCGCCCCAGGGGCAACCCCATCCATTTAGAAGCTGGGTATGGGGGTGCTGGTGAGATTCTGCATCAATTGCCACCTCCCCGTGATGGCCAAAATGTAGAGAGGGGGCAATTGCCACTACAGAGATGGCAGGTAGGAGCGGTAGGAGGCTACTGCCTCCAAAACTAGTGCCGCCGGGGGCGGACCACCCCGGCCCCCCCAAGCTACGTCACTGGTTTTGGTGACTTCGCATTGAGCTCCGAGGATCCTACATCGGCAAGCATCAGATCCAGAGGTTGAGGCAGGAGTCTTTGGGCCCTTAAAGTCTCACACTTTGGAGATCGAACTCCTCGCCATTTAAATCTGGAGTGCCAGTAGGCGTCGGGATGCGGGGCAAAGTGCAGCGGAGCAGCGTGCTGTGCCCTGAGGTTGCGGTGCAGGTAGTGGCTCAGTCATCATCTTCCAGTGCCGTCAGTGAGACCAAGGCTGTGTTGCAAAGTGATACACTGCTTGTCATGGTGCTGGCAGGTCGCGGTGCAAGCAGCGTTGGTACTCCAAGGCTTCGGTAAGGGATTAGGGCGGTGCATCATGTAACTAACGAGCAGTGCCCTCGAAACACAGTGCAAGCAGCAGAGTCAATGTCAGTGTGGAGTGGTGGCATCGGGGATACCAGGGTAGCAGTATGAAGATAGGCGGTGCAAAGCATGGCACTCACTGCTAGCAGTGGCTCAGTGGCAGGGTCGGTGAGACCAGGGTGGCGGTACACAGGGCCCCCAGGGCCGTAGTTGACAGCATTGGGTTACTTTTTCTTCTGTTGCAGCACAAAACACACAGTTCCCAGTGATGGTAGCATATGATCTTGAAGTCTTTGCTGTTCCTGAGACTTTTCGAACAAGGGGCAAGCTCTGCCTCAAGCCTTTAAAGAAATGCAAACAAAGAAGTTCAAGAAAGTTCAGTCCAGTCCTTTCTCTGCCCAATACAGAAGCAGCCACTGCAGGTCATCACAGCAAAGCACTCAGCAAAGTAGTAGTTTCTCTTCACAGCTTCTCCAGCTCTTCTTCTTGCAGGTTCCTTGTTCCAAAAGAGTTCTAAAATTCTTGGGTCGGGCTCCAATATTTATACCACATTTCCCTTTGTTCTTTTGTGGCAGAGAGACTTCATGCTTAGTCCAAACTTGTTCTTTCCTCTCTGGTCCAGCTTCCTAGCAGGCGGTGGAGACAGCATCATGTAAGGCATACCAGGCCTATTCAGGTGCATGGAAATCTCCTCGCACTGCTCTAAATGCAGCCCAAGTCTATTCAACCCAGCCCTGACTCATCCCAGAAAGGCAGGACATGTCTCAACCCCGCCCAGTGTCTGTCTACAGTGACAGCACATCCCAGCCCCTGTCTACTTGTAGGCTATACAGGAGACAGGGTGAACTCCCCCACTCCCTGCTCTCCTCACTGGGGCTCTGCACCCTCCCACCTGGAGCAGTACCCCCTAAATGCCATAATTGTCGGGGAACATGTGTCAGGTGTCCTGCACAATTCCTCCATCAGTTCAGCAGTGCTATCCTGCAACTGGTGCACCAGTCTAGGGTGTGTACCCTGCAGCTGGCCACGAGACAGGAGGTGGCTCTCCTATACCCTGTCCTCCCCATCGGGGTCCTGTAGGAGATGTACCTCCAGGCTATAGAATTGTCAGGGAGACTGTGCGAGGCATCCTACGCAATCCTTCCACTAGTTCAGTAGTGCTATGCTCAACTGATTTGCCAGCCTAGGGTCTATCCCTGAGGCTGAACAACAGATTGGTGTGGGCTCTCCCACACCCTGTCCCAACTTCCTGTGGCTCTGCATCCTCCAACCTGGAGTGGTACCCCAGAAGACAAACTGGTAGAGGCACTGTTAGCAGTAGCCCCTTCTACCAGGTCAAGGGGGACACCATGGGCCTGGCCCTCCAACCCAGGGTCTGTACCCTTAGGCTAGACCTGTGCCTGGCAAGCCAGGACTTCTAGGGGAATACACCCACTCACCCAAAGGAAACGCAGTCCTCCTGAGTTGTGTGAGAGTCTGCCTGGTGCAGGCCTCCCGCCTGCTGTCCACTTGACAGTGTGTGAAGACCCCCAGGCCAGAAGTGGCCTCACTTGGGTCAGTCGTGGGGTGCTCTGACCTCAGAGCTGGCAATTTCTGACCCACTGGTCTTTTCGCTGGGGGCAGTCTGCCTTCTCGCCCCTTGCTTTGGACTCATGCACCCTCCCAATGGAAGTGGTGCTGCCAAACAACAGAACTGGTAGGCTTGTGGTTACAGCAGCCCCCCTCAGCTCACCTGACACTTTGGGATCCTGGCCAGGGAATGGCCTCTCAGTATAGACTAGGCCCCTCTCCCGGTGTTCCCTCATGGAACCAACCAGGTCCTGGAACTGGTTTTCGGGTACCTTGGGCATCCGCTTATCCCCACTCCATCCACTCAGAGACAGGACATGGATCCCCTCACCCATCCCACTACCCTGGATCCTATCTGAGTCACTACCAACCTCCCCTACCTCACCTGGTTGGGGAAAGCCTGAATCACCTCCTTCAGGATCATTCCAAAAAGCTTCTGCAGACCCTCTGGAATCCACCGAAAGGTCTGCCTCCAGTGCACATTCCCTAGGGTCAGAGAAATCACACTCCATCGGATGTTGGGATAGTTTTGGAAAACAGGAAATGAACATATGCTCACCAGCATCCAAATTACACAGCCACTCACATGTGTCAACCAAACTACCCTTCACCTAACAATCCAGTGCCTCAGAAAAGTGCCCTACATCACCCTCGCAAGACTGGTGAGACAGTGTCTGACTGTTGCTGTCACTCAGCCCATACTCTTCTGGGTGGTCTCCATACTCTCTTTACCAGGGATTCTACCATGGGGGAACCCTCTCCCTGCACCTCACATCTGTAGTCAGTAGTGTCCTTCCTGCCGCTAGGAATATGATCCCCTGTGCCAGTACCCAATCTACATCAGGGAAACTGTGCAACACTGGAGTTACCTCATAATACTGAACCCACTGGTGTATGGCAACCCTCTCCTTGAAGCAGGGCACCAAAAATGTGTGTGTATGTACATCTCCCTGGTCGCACTGGACCTAACACTTTTGCTGCCATCTTCTGAGCTGGACTCCACCCTCATGGATTCTACCTCCAGCTCAGCCAACCTCAGGTCCTGAGCAATACACTTTTCTTTTTCCTGGGCTAAGGTTCTCTTAACCTTAGCCCTACTGAATTCCGGGTCAAACTCTCTTAGTCTCCAATCACAAGCTCAGATCCTACTCTTTTCTCCACAAACCCATCTTCATCCCCATGTTTCCTTCTCAGGGCCACTGCCTTCCTGGTACACTGGCTGGGGATCTTCCCCTCAGACTCCTCCTCAGAGTCATCTGGTAGTACTGCTTCCCAAGGTGTTTCCTCATAACAAAACAGGTCTGCCTCAAGATCCTGCCTTGTGGATCTTCTCTTCATGGACACCCCCCTCTCCTCACAAAAGACTTGTAGCTCCTTCATGTGCAGATATACAAGTGCCAAACATTGATTTCCATTTGGCAAGGCCACACAGGTACAACAACTAACCAGAGTTCCAGTTCTCAACAATACTTTCAGAAGGCAAACAAGGAAAAACAGTATGTGGTACGTAAGGGTCTGCAATATGGTAGTAGTGTACACCAATCACTGTAGGTCAAGTGCACACACAAGTCCTATCCTCACCACTACAACCAATGTAAGAAATGGTGGTCTTTAGGTAGCAGGTTGTTACCCTGTCCAAGTAGGGATCCTTCTTCCTAGTCAGGTTAAGAGGGATACACTTGTAAAATAACCCCTGCTCTCCCCCTAGGTTGCTTGGCACAAGCAGTCAGGCTTATCTGAGAGGCAGTGTATAAAGCATTTGCACATAACCAACAGTAATACTGTAAAAACACCACAAAAGGACACCACATCAGATTTAAAAATAAATCTAATATTTTATCTGTACAAACGGGACCAAAAACATTACAAATCCACCATACAGTTCTCAGAAATATCAGTAATCAAAAATAGATGTAAAATACAGTTCCTTGTTGTCCATAGCTCCATCCAGGGCTATCACGGCACCGTGAACGACAAACCCAACAGTTCTGATTGACCGCTGTGTCGTGGACTAGCAACGGTGTCGGGAACACCCGCAAAACACTACCTTTAGAAACGCTGGGTGTTGGTGACTACACAATAAGCTCCGAAGAGCCGGCGTCGGTTCAGGAGGTCAGGGCAGGAGTCATCGGGCCCTTCAAGTCACACACATTGCAGATCGAAGTCCTCCCGGTTGAAGTTGGCATCGCCAATGTCTGCAGGCTTCAGGGCTGCAGTACGAAGTGCAGTGGTGCGGCATGCTGTGCCATCAGGTCGTGAGGCAGGCAGCGGCTTGGTGGCAGTCATCCAGCAGCATCAGTGAGACCAGTGCTGTGTTACGAAGTGATGCAGCACTTTTCACGGTGCTGGCAGGATGCAGTGCAAACAGCGGTGTCTTCGTTGCTGAAGCACTGTCAGTGGCTGACGAACTGGAGTCAATGGTGCTGGCATCAGAAGGCCAAGGCTGCGGTGCAGGATGAGGGTGGTGCGTTGTGTATATTACAAGTTATGCCTTCAAACCACAGTGCAAGCAGCAGCTTCAATGTCAGCATGGAGCGGCATCATCAGGGATACCAAGGTAGCGTCATGAAGCGAGGCAGTGCGAAGGGCAGTGCTCACTGGTCTCAGTACAGGCAGTGGCTCCATTATTGGTGAGGCCAGCTTTGTTGTGCGAAATGTGGCAGTGTCTTCTGCGGTGCCTTCAGGACAAGGAGCCCGCATCAGCGCAGTTGATAGCTTTGGGTTCTCTTGTAGCAGAGAGTCTCTGTGCTTAGTTCAAACCAGTTGTGTCCTCTATGGTCTAGCTTCCTGGCAGGAGATGGAGACAGGATTGTATAATGTGGACTAGGTCTATTCAGGTGCAAGGAAATCTCCTACTACTCTAAATACAGCCCAGGTCCAAGTATCCCAGCCCTGACTCATCCAGGATACACCTCCACTCCCCAGTGGCTGTTGACAGTGCCTGCACATCCCCAGCCCCTGTCACTCCAAAGCCAGACAGTCAGTCCACAACCCAGGAGAGGCATACAGGATGGTTAAGTAAGAACATGCCTACTTTTTATATGGCTATGTCTGAACTGGGGTGGTGTGGTGAGCAAAATAACGATGAATTAAACCCAGATCTGTGACTGGGGGTGAATGTTTTGCCAATGTGCAACATTCCGTCCATCACCTTGTGTGTTTTGCTGTTCACCCTATGTGGGAAGGGTATGCCCAGACGTGGGTCCTGTGCTCACTGCACCACTGGAGTCAAGCTATCCTGGCTGAAGATGGCTGATAGCCAGAAACCGGCCCTAGGATGCTTGATTCCGGTCTAGGGAAGATATGGCTTGGCAGTTTGGTCTGGTCTATTCCCATGAGGCACAGGGTCAAGACTGATTGGCATATGGCCATGTCTGAACTGGGGTGGAGTGGTGAGCAAAATTACGATGGATTATACCCAGATCTGTTACTGGGTGAATGTTTTACCAATGTGCAACGTTCCGTCCATCACCCTGTGTGTTTTGCTGTTCACCCTATGTGGGAAGAGTATGCCCAGACGTGGGTCCCGTGCTCACTGCGCCACTGGAGTCAAGCTAATCTGGCTGAAGATGGCTGTTAGCCAGAAACTGGTCCTAGGATGCTTGATTCCGGTCCAGGGAAGACATGGCTTGGCAGTTCGGTCTGGACTGTTCCCATGAGGCACAGCGTCAAGACTGATTTGCATATGGCCATGTCTGAACTGGGGTGGCGTGGTGAGCAAAATAATGATGGATTATACCCAGATCTGTGACTGGGGTGAATGTTTTACCAATGTGCAACGTTCCGTCCATCACCTTGTGTTTTTTGCTGTTCACCCTATGTGGGAAGGGTATGCCCAGACGTGGGTCCCGTGATCAATGCGCCACTGGAGTCAAGCTATCCTGGCTGAAGATGGCTGTTAGCCAGAAACTGGTCCTAGGATGCTTGATTCCGGTCCAGGGAAGATATGGCTTGACAGTTCGGTCTGGACTGTTCCGATGAGGCACAGGACTGATTTGCATATGGCCATGTCTGAACTGGGTGGTGTGGTGAGCAAAATTACAATGGATTATACCCAGATCTGTGACTGGGGTTGAATGTTTTGCCAATGTGCGACATTCCGTCCATCACCTTGTGTGTTTTGCTGTTCACCCTATGTGGGAAGGGTATGCCCAGACTTGGGCCCCGTACTCATTGTGCCACTGGAGTCAAGCTATACCGGCTGAAGACGGCTGATAGCCAGTAACCGGTCCTAGGAGGCTTGATTCCGGTCCAAGGAAGACATGGCTTGGCAGTTCGGTCTGGACTGTTCCCATGAGGCACAGGGTCAAGACTGATTTGCATATGGCCATGTCTGAACTGGGGTGGTGTGGTGAGCAAAATAATGATGGATTAAACCCAGATCTGTGACTGGGTGTGAATGTTTTGCCAATGTGCAACATTCCGTCCATCACCTTGTGTGCTTTGCTGTTCACCCTATGTGGGAAGGGTATGCCCAGATGTGGGTCCCGTGCTCACTGCGCCACTGGAGTCAAACTATCCTGGCTGAAGACGGCTGATAGCCAGAAACCGGTTCTAGAATGCTTGATTCCGTTCTAAGGAAGACATAGCTTGACAGTTCGGTCTGCACTGTTCCCATGAGGCACAGGGTCAAGACTGATTTGCATATGGCCATGTCTGAACTGTGGTAGCGTGGTGAGCAAAATCCCAATGGATTAAACCCAGATCTGTGACTGGGGGTGAATGTTTTGCCAATGTGCAACAAACCGTCCGTCAGCCTTGTGTGTTTTGCTGTTCACCCTATGTGGGAAGGGTATGCCCAGACGTGGGTACCGTGCACACTGCGCCACTGGAGTCAAGCTATACTGGCTGAAGACAGCTGATAGCCAGAAACCAGTCATAGGATGTTTGATTCCGGTCCAGGGAAGACATGGCTTGGCAGTTCGGTCTGGACTGTTCCCATGAGGCACAGCGTCAAGACTGATTTGCATATGGCCATGTCTGAACTGGGGTGGCGTGGTGAGCAAAATAACGATGGATTAAACCCAGATATGTGACTGGGGGTGAATGTTTTGCCAATGCGCAAAATTCCATCCACCACCTTGTGTGTTTTGCTGTTCACCCTATGTGGGAAGGGCATGCCCAAACGTGGGTCTCATGCTCACAGCGGCACTGGAGTCAAGCTATACTGGCTGAAGACAGCTGATAGCCAGAAACCAGTACTAGGATGTTTGATTCCGGTCCAGGGAAGACATGGCTTGGCAGTTCGGTCTGGACTGTTCCCATGAGGCACAGCGTCAAGACTGATTTGCATATGGCCATGTCTGAACTGGGGTGGTGTGGTGAGCAAACTAACGATGGATTAAACCCAGATCTGTGACTGGGGGTGAATGTTTTTTCCACTGTGCAACATTCAGTCCATCAGCTTGTGTGTTTTGCTGTTCACCCTATGTGGGAAGGGTATGCCCAAACGTAGGTCCCATGCTCACTGCGCCACTGGAGTCAAGCTTTCCTGGTTGAAGACGGCTGATAGACAGAAACCAGACCTAGGATGCTTAATTCTGATCCAGGGAAGACATGGCTTGGCAATTTGGTCTGGACTTTTCCCATGAGGTACAGGGTCAAGACTGATTTGCATATGGCCATATCTGAACTGGGGTGGTTTGGTGAGCAAACTAACGATGGATTAAACCCAGATCTGTGACTGGGGGTGAATGTTTTTTCCACTGCGCAACATTCAGTCCATCACCTTGTGTGTTTTGCTGTTCACCCTATGTGGGAAGGGTATGCCCAGGCGTGGGTCCCGTGCTCACCACATACTGGAGTCAAGCTATCCTGGCTGAAGACGGCTGATAGCCAGAAACCGGTCCTAGGATGCTTGATTCCGGTCCAGGGAAGACATGGCTTGGCAGTTCGGTCTGGACTGTGCCCATGAGGTACAGGGTAAAGACTGATTTGCATATGGCCATGTCTGAACTGGGGTGGCGTGGTGAGCAAAATAACAATGGATTAAACCTAGATCTGTGACTGTGGGTGAATGTTTTGCCACTGTGCAACATTCCGTCCATCACATTGTGTGTTTTGCTACTTTTTAAAAGTGGCGTTTTATATTGCACAATTTAAAACCCATTTTTACTATTAGATGTATTTTTAAATTCTTAGTTTAGGCATACGAAACTCCATTCTCCTATCTTGTCCCAGTGGAACGTTATACTGGTAAGATGTTACAAAGTATCTCCTTTTCTATCCTATGGGTCAGATAGACATTCAATAGTGAAAAATGAATTACACTGTATTTCTCTATAAGGACATGTCACACACACACCAGTACATGTCCTACTTTTCACATACACTGCACCCTGCCCATGGGGGTACCTTGGGCCTACCTGAGGGGTGCCTTATATCTAAGAAAAGGAAAGGTTTGGGGCCTGGCACGTAGGTGTACATGCTTGGTCAACATGGCAGGCACAAATGCAGTGGCAGGTCTGAAATTCACATACATGGCTTAACTGTGGGTGGCACAACCAGTCCTGCAGGTCCACTAGTAGAATTTCATTTACAGGCCCTGGCAAACCTTTAATCAATCAATCATAGCATTTATTGAGTGCACTACATACCCGTGACACTCAGCAGAATCCAGTGGGCAGGTGACTCTTCACACAGGACCGGAGCACTTGAGTGCCCATAGTCTAGGTATTCGCTGGAAAGTTTCGAAGCTCCTCACTGCTGAAGCGGGTAAGACTGATTATGGGTCCGAGGGAATTCCTCGCCAATTATGCAAGTCTGTAGCATATCACAGGGAAACCAATGGTTTCTAAGCAAGATAGAGCCATATGACAATTACCATATACTTACAAATCGCATTAATTAAGCAGTTGGACACACATGTTAATGGGCTTTTCTTGATTTCAAAATCCACAAGACAAATGTGGTGCAGTAATTTGTCAGAACAGTCATAGTACGTACTGGTAACAAAATCCAGGTTTGGTTTTGTTCCTGTACACTGTCCTGGTTTGCAAATGTAGAATTCATAGGAATGCCACTCCCTGCCTAAAAAGGTATAGAAATTGTTTATAAAAGTTAAACACGTTCAGAAGATTCGCGTTATGGGTGAAGCAGTATAATTTTTGCTCCATTCATTTCCATTGGTTAGCCCACATATATATATATTTACATTTGGCCTCAAGCACTTGTGTGAGGCAATAATACTAAAGATATAAGATGCACGAAAGGTATAAAAAGTGCATCTATTATGTGTTTTGAGACATATGTGTGTGCATATTAAAGTTTTTCCTTTTCAGAGATATCTGGGTTACTGATACTAATCTTCTATAGGCTTAGATTGTTAGGTGGTGCACTAAAATCCATTTAATGCAGTGCGTTCACCAGGGATTAGTGAGATTGAATCACATGTGTGTTTAATGCTTTCTTAATTAATTGTGACCAGTTGGCGTTTCTGTTTAATAATACATAAAATAGTTTATTGTGCCATATGTAACAGTATAATTTATATGTGTTGTAGACTTAAAATGCATTTAAAAGAAATTGTTAAATTAGCATGATTTTGGCCAAAGTTTATCAGATGAAGGGAGGGATCTAAGGATGCTTTTGAAGTGGAAACTGGAATACGGGAGTAGAGTTCAAAATTCCAAGTTTTTGCTTCGGAACTGGAAAAATATTGTGATGTGTATGAGGTCATATTTCTCAAATTTACAGAACTCTCTTGGCATGTGTGGGTTCATATTATACCTGAGTCTTTAGTCATATAACTTCCACAGAGGTTTTGTTGCCGGCACCTTTCTTGCTTCTTCAATTCTTTTGGGTTTCCCTAGCTTTAGTTTAGTGTAGGGTTTGTAGATGTTGCAAGTATTTTCCATGTATGGGGAGAAGGATAAAACCATTCATCTAGTCACAAAATCCTTTTCCTTATTTTTTGTATTAATGCTACTGACATTCATATATGTTCTTTGCTTTTGAGGACCAATATTGCAAGATGCTTTGGTCTCCCGTTGCTTATTTTATAGTTTTATACTATGTTTTTGAGATTGATATATATCAGTCCGGCTTTGGCTTTGTAATAAACCTTTTAACTTCAAGCTATTGATTCAGAATGTTATTGTGTTGTCCTCATGATCACACTATACCTTAATATGTGAATTGTTGTTAACACCTTTTCCTCTCAGGCTACTAAAAGGGTCTACTGACCAGAATCAGATTAGAAGGACCAGCCCAGAGCATTCTCACGATGTAATCATACCAGCCAGAAGCTTAGACCAACATACGTTGACTTAGTAGTGGGACTTCAGGTGATAGATTCAATAACATGTCACCTGGAACAGTAAACAAGACCTGATTGTGTTGTGTTGCTTCTTTGTTTTCTGCCATTTATAAAGTCAAGTTTATGGTGGCCAATCTGAACATATTAAAAAAAATATATAAACTAAACTCTATTGAATAAGTGAAGCACACCTAATTATGGGGTTGTTCTTTGAAATTGTTCTCATTTTTCATATGTGTGCTACAGTGGAGTGCGTGCTGCTTAAACACGCTTCAACAATACATCCTACTTCAAGTCTCCTCGACCTGACCACTGTGCACTTTAGCTGGTGCCACTGCACTGTAAAATTACAGCATTTTTTTGCTCCACATTTTTTTCAAATGATCATATAATCCAAAATCAACATAAATATTCCAATGTGTTGGTTAGAATGGCTCACAGACCATTTAATGTTCAATGTTCACATTACATATACACAGAAACCAAGACATTCATTTTTTACACAATCCCATTAATTCTTTGTTGCCCAATGCATTTCGGGCTGTTGGCCCTTCTTCAGGGGCTTCAATCTGAAACATGCCAGAAATAAATCATCTGTCATCACAATTCACTTTACACACAAGGAAGTTAATTTTCATCTTCGTACTCAGAAGAAACAATATCACTTGATTTACTAAAGATTCAGGTATCAGGAGCTGTCTAGCCACGGTGGAACTCCCCCATGCAGAAAACATTCTGCAAAGTTACTGAAAGGTAAAGAAAAGTAGAATGTGTTGAAAGAGAAACAAACAAAAAAATCCAACCACCACTCCACGAAAATGAGAACAAATGATGTACTCTGTGTAACACCACTGTGCCAATGAATCACCGTATCCCAAAGCAACTTTCTACTCACTGCAAACTCTACTCTCAATGCGCGCTGTGAACAAAAACACGAACCATCAGCGTTTGCAACTAACAACACTATCTGCTGATTGTGTTTGATGAACGTGAACACATCTTCTTTCTGTTACGAGATCTTCTATTACTGGTCTTCAATCACTTCAAAGGCATTATAGAACTGGTATCCAACTGCCGATAAAATGAAAGCATTCATGTAACACAATCTGAGAGACTGAAAGATTGGATCGCCATGATTAGAACACAACTTTATATCGCCATAACCACTTTCACTTCCCACAGCTGCAAACTTACCTCCATACTCCCTTACCGTACGGTCAGAAGAGGGACCACATCCGTGACCATCTACACGAATGGCACGGTCCTTATTCAGGCAAACAACGAAAACCTTGAAGTCTTTGACTCCCTATTTCCAGCACTTAGATCTGCCCTCCCACCCCTACCACACCCCGCCCCAATCCCTAGCCCGCCTACTATCACAGCTAACGCCGAAACCTATGTCTCCATCATCCACCCACCCGGTACCGCTCCGGCCCCCTACGCTCCGCTTCACACGCCAGGCCTTGCCACTTCCCAACCCACACCTACAGCCATCCAGCCACAACAGAAAACTCCAGTCACATCTCCTCAGACCCAACCCATCCATCACACATAAATGACTACCTGACATGCTCCACCAATATAAGACCTCAACCCCTCAACCCGATCAACACCACACAAGATGCCCCAGTTACCCTCAACTCTTCCCATGACTCCCTGGCGCAGCGTCTTACGGCCCTAGAAAGTCAGATAGTCGCAATCTCCCTGGGCCTAACCGAAATCCTCTCTAAGCTTGATAAAGCCCACAGACCCCTGAAATCCTCTCCCGGGACTCCCCACACCTCCATCGCAAATAGCCCTCCCGGGCCCTCAGAAACCCCTGTTATCCAGCAGCAAAGTCCCCTGACCAGGGCCTCGAAACCAGGCTCACAAGAAGCCTCTAAAAGCGGACTCCCATCCCCTAGGACCAAGACCAGTCCATTGGCTAATACAATTTACATGACCTCAAGGCCCATTAGAACAGAAGCTCCCATGTCAGACAACTAAGCAGCCGTGCTAGCCTCCTCATACGATTCTCCCTCCTCAGACCCTCCTAAATCCAAAATCCAAGTGATCACAGGCCTCCGGAAAGATCCTCCCTGCACAAAACCCCTGAGACGGCCTGTCCTCACCGCCATAAGTAGCGTGACCAAAGAAACCGCCAGCAATCAAGAGCTTTTCACAAACTGCTTACTGAACAACTGCAGATCGGCCTCACTTCACGCAAAGGAGCTAGTCGAGGCTATCCTCTCACATGACGTTGACATTGCGTTCCTCACGGAGACATGGCTGAACAAGATATCTCCCCCCTGCCTAGACATGTTGGTACCACCTGGCTTCTCCCTGATTAACAAAGACAGGATAGATCAGCGAGGAGAGGGAGTTGCTATTATCCACAAAAATAGTCTGGTCATCTCGGAAACCACCTCTTTCGATTACGATTTTTTCGAATGTCTCTCCTCCATCATCAAGATCAAAGATAATAGCTCCCTACGGTGTCACCTGCTCTATCACCCCCCAGGTAGAAATGCCACATTTGGAGAACAACTGTCTGACCTGATAGCGCAAGGGGCTCTTGGTGATTCTAATAATCTCATTCTCGGTGATCTGAATATACGGTGGAATGAGACAAACAATCCTCTAATCCAATCGCTATCCAGTCTCCTATGTGATAACAATCTTACACAATACTGTTCGGAGGAAACACACTACAAAGGAGCCACATTGGATGCCATCATTGCTCAAAAGAACTCAATCACGATCAACCACATACTCCCCGTCGACTGGTCTGACCACCACATGATACTATTTCATATCAATCACCCCACTCTCTCTCACCAACCTGCACAAGATCCTCCCAAATGGAGGAGAAATCTCTCTCAAGCACCCCTGGAGATCTTGGAAGATCAGATAAGCTCACTCCTCCCGGACAACAAAGACCACCTATCCACCAATGATCTCACTGACCAGTACAATTCCGAGCTAGTGGCCTTACTCGACAAAATAGCTCCACTTAAGCTCAAGAGGAGCAGAACCATTCCATCCAGAACATGGTTCAACTCTGACGTCAACTCAGAAAGGAGAAACTTAAGGGCCAAAGAAAGAAAATGGAGAAACAACCCCACCGCCATCCTTCGCGATCAACTGAAATCAGCCCATAGGAAGCACAACAACCACATCAAAAACAAGAAATCCAGCTTCTTTCGAGAGGCACTGGACAGTGCCAAAAACAGACCTAAGGAGCTCTATAGTATCATCAGAAAACAAACCTCCAAGTCAGTGGCCTCACCCGTGCAGGCGTCCAAAGAACTCTGCGACAATTTTGCCCACTTCTTCAATAACAAGTTCACAAAAATTGAACTATCATTAGCCTTTAACAGCTCACACCCCATAAAGAGTATCACGGCTGTACCTCATGATCTCTCTCCCGGCTCTTCGCCCACCCCCTGGCTGAGCTTTTGCCCCGTTCAAGAAACGGAGATAATCTCCTTGATCTCGACCTCCAAACCTTCAGCGCATATCTCAGATCCCCTTCCTCTCCTGCTAATCAAAAAAATGAAACACGCTTTTTTACCGCTTTGGGGCAAAATCATAAACAGCTCCTTAAAAAATGGAGTGGTCCCGACTGTCTTAAAATGGGGCAAGTCACCCCCCTGCTGAAAAAACCCGGCCTAGATGCAACTGATCTGAACAATTTCAGACCTGTATCAAACCTCCCCCTGCTCTCAAAAACACTCGAACGCTGCTTACTTCACCAACTAACACAGCACCTGGATAACATCAAGCTATTGGACCCCCACCAGTCTGGTTTTAGAAAAGGTTGCAGCACAGAAACTGCGATTCTGAACATCATGGACGATATCCATGGATCACTAGACTCTGACAAATGCTGCCTACTCATTCTCCTTGACCTCTCGACATCATTCGATACAGTAGACCATAAACTCCTCATCAGGGCTCTTCAAGAAAGAGCTGGTCTCGGCGAGGTAGTTCTCAAGTGGTTTTCCTCCTTTATACACAATCGCACACAAAAAATCAAAATCAAGAACTTCACCTCCGAAACACAGCAAGTCAACAAGGGCGTCCCCCAAGGTTCAGTGCTCTCTCCACAACTCTTTAACATTTACATGGAACCACAATCCAAATTACTCAGAAAAGCCAACATCCGCTTCCACCTCTACGCGGATGATACACAGATCTATCTGGAAACGTCCTCTCTCAATGAGATCCAAAGATTAAACGACGTCTTGAAAGATGTGCAAGAATGGCTGACAATCAATCACTTGAAACTAAATTCAGACAAGACCGAGACACTCCTCATCTCGAACAAGGAGGAAAACCCACAAATCGCTGAATGGTTAAAGGCTATCGTTGCGCTCAAAGGGAATCTTACTCTAGCAGACTCTGTCAAATCCCTAGGCATCACCCTAGACCCCAAACTGAACATGATGAAACACATTAAGAACTCGGCCAAAAGCGCATTCCTTAACCTGAGACTTCTGAACAAAATCAAACCCTATATTCCAACAAAGGATCTCAAACTGGCCACACAATCTCTGGTACTGTCAAGACTGGACTATGGGAACCCAGTCCTAACAGGAATTCCTAAAGCGCACCTGGCACCGATCAAAACAACATTACATGCGGCAGCCAGAATGATCACCGGCATCAAAAAATCGGATCACATCTCCCCCGCACTTAAAGAACTCAAATGGCTTCCAGTAGAAATGCGAAGTAACTTCAGAACTGCCTGCCTAACCCACAAAGCCCTACATACAGGCAAACCCGAATACCTGGCAAAAAAACTTAAAAAGGCAGGTCAAGCCAGAAATCTGAGAAGCTCTAACTCCCTCTTACTCATCCCACCTAAAACTAGAAAGAAAAGAACAGCGGACTGCTCTTTCACTGGAAACGCCCCAAAAATCTGGAATTCCATCCCTCCGCACATCAGAACCATACCCTGCTTTTTGAAATTTAAAAGTCAACTCAAATCCTTATTCCTTACCCGTTCCCTTGGATGTGGACAATACGGGACAGACAGCAAGCATAGAGTTATATGATCCATAAGAACCTTGAAATCAAAGAAACTCTATATGTCAATTATGTCGCTCTATACTATGTCATTCTTTTACTGTACATTGCTCACCTGCATGTTTCTGTTGATTTTATACTGTTGATTGTATAGTATGCTCCAATTGTAAAGCGCTCTGATACCTTTGGGTCTTGACAGCGCTAACGAAAACTTCTAAAATAAATAAATAAAATAATCTGTTCACTCACGAGTACCCCTTCCTTTTTTCGAAGCCATGATCACTAACCTCAGCCTCAATAACACGCGGACCGACTACAACACGAACCAGACTCTCCCGATTAGCTGTTAGTAAATCCCTGACGCCATGATTTTGTAAATCCACTCACGCTCATGCCTCCAGCGCCATGCGTACGTCAGCGATGATCAACATGAATGACGGACTAAAAGTTAATAGGGGCGCCATACTTGAACGTGTTCCGATACCTAACATACCTCTACCAATGCCTCATCCTACTAATTTCTAGGATCTTCTTTGCAGTACTCCCACTGCATTGAGATTCCTCAGTCGGATAGTAGCTATTCCTGAAGCCTCCAAAAACTTCTAAAAAATCATGACACTCAGATTTATAAAACCGTAATCATTAGTGTGTGATCCCACAAAAACGTGAAAAAGGACAGGAAAAGAAAAGTGCTGTGATCTCAAATTAAATACACAAAATATCAAGTACAATTAGAAGGAGGAGTCTGAGAAGAAGGAACTCAAAAATGGACGACACAGATATCTTACTTACCAACCATCATGTCTAGATAACTTCATCTAAATCATAAAAAACATCCATAATATATTTTTTTCATCAAGGCCCCTGGGGTCTTGTGTGTCCAGGCGCCTGATCAAATACACTTCTCTTTGGAGCAAGGATCTAGTAAGATCCTTCCCAGCATGGTGTCCTACTATTTCTATGACTTGAAACTTGAATTGAGCTATGGTGTGCCGGGCCTCCGCCCAGTGAATTGCAAGACAACTTGATTTACTCTGAGTTCTTATTGTGCTTTTATGCTCTGACATGCGGATTTTTACATTTCTTTCAGTCTTGCCAATATAAAGGAGTCTGCACGGACATTTGATACAATAAATGATGTTGTTAGAATTACAGTCAGAATTGTGATACAACTTGATAGATTCTCCAGTGTGGGGGTGTTGCTATTGAGGCTGAGGTTAGTGATCATGGCTTAGAAAAATGGGAGGGGTACTCGTGAGTGAACAGATGGGCATATTATCAAGGACAGGCGATACATTATGGCTGCTTTTATCGGCAGGAAACTGCCGATAAAGCGGCGATAATGGCCTTGATAATATGCTCTATCAATTCCAATCGAAGCCCATGTTAGATGTGAACACATCTAACATGGGCTTCGATTGGAATTCATAGAGCATATTATCAAGGCCATTATCGCCGCATTTTCGCTGCTTTTTCGGCAGTTTCCTGCCGATAAAAGCGGCGATAATGTATCGCCTGTCCTTGATAATATGCCCCCAGTGTGTTACATGAATGCTTTTGTTTTATCGGCAGTTGGATACCAGTTCCCTAATGCCTTTGAAGCGATTGAAGACCAGTAATAGAAGATATCGTAAACGAAAGAAGGTGTGTTCACATTCATCAAACAGTATCATCATATAGTGTTGTTAGTTGCAAATGCTGATGGTTCATGTTTTTGTTCACAGCGTGCATTGAGAGTGAAGTTTGCAGTGAGTTGAAAGTTGCTTTGGGATACGGTGATTCATTGGCACAGTGGTGTTACACAGAGTACATGATTTTTTCATATTTTCGTGGAGTGGTGGGTGGATTTTTTCTTTGTTTCTCTTTTAGCACATTCTACTTTTCTTTACCTTTCAGTAACTTTGCAGAAAGTTTTCTACATGGGGGAGTTCCACCGTCGTTAGACAGTTCCTGATTCCTGAATCTTTAGTAAATCGAGTGAGATTGTTTCTTCTGAGCATAAAGATGAAAATTAACTTCCTTGTGTTTTAAGTGTGTTGTGATGACAGATGATTTTTATTTGGCATGTTTCAGATTGAAGACCCTGAAAAAGGGCCAACAACCCGAAATGCACTGGGCAACAAAGAATTAATGGAATTGTGTAAAAAATGAATGTTTTGTTTTTTGTGTATTTGTAATGTGAACATTGAACAGTAAATGGGCTGTGAGCCATTTCAACCAACACATTGGAAAATTTATGTTGATATTGGATTATATGTTCATTTGAAAAAACTATTGAAGAGAAATAATGTTGTAATTTTACAGTGCAGTAGCACCAGCTAATGTGCACAGTGGTCAGGTCTAGGAGACTTGAAATAGGAACAAATATATATAAAGACACACAGATATCACACAGTGATGATGCTGGTTTGTTTAGAGACAGACAATAAAAATCTATTTAGTGTGACATCAGCACTTAAAACTCTTTCTTTTTCGTCTTTAATAAACAATGTCGAACTCTTAAAAAAGCTACATGAAACTAAAGAAAGTGCTCTCACATTGTGTCAACCGACGTGATGAAAAAGCAACAGAATCCACTTCCAGCTCCTTCAGAATCTGCTAGGGACACTGTTTACAGTGCAGCTTACAGAGCACAAGGAGAGTCGGGCCATCCTTTCCCAAGAAAAGATATTGCACGCAGACATCATGCCCTACATGGCTTCAGGCATTCCATCACCAGGGAGTTTGACTCTGGAGCACAGTCCCATCACCTCTCAGTGCAGAGCACCCACGGCTCTGTCCGAGATATACTACCTAAAACAACAAGGCATTTTGTTCATAATAAAGCATCAAGGAGATTGTAATCGTTTTACGCTACGACCTGGGGCTGATAGTAGAAGCTGAACCCTTGTGTTAGGACTGCAAACCACAGCATGCAATGTTCTATTCTACTCTAGGCCTAAGCCAGTCTGCTGCATGACATCAGGCTTTGACATAGTGACCATGTTAAGAGGCAGCCAATACACGCACTCTTTGAGAGGAAGCGCCCATCTTCTGCCCAATAAAATCATGTAAATATGACCCCCGACATCTGGGCGGAACCAAAACCCCTCTCCTGTTGATTCTCACATTATTGCCTGGCGACTGCTGCACTATCATATAGCCACCCTCCCCAAACACTACCACCACAAATCTTTCTGAAACATGTATTGTCCAGAAGTATTCAACATAGTACACTGATTTGGCGCCTCAAAGAATTATACCCAAAGCATTACGTGCTAGGGGCAGAGATAACCATGTAGTGGCAGAACTGCACAACGTGAAACCCGGATGCATCAATCCTGGCTTCCACATGACCACATTGTGCGATCCTAGGCAGCTACTTTTTTCACAGTGCCTCCGTTTGCTTCACCATCACATGACAACACCTTGACATACATCAGTTCAAAGTGTGCTCTGACTGACAACAAAAGACTAGGGGCCTCATTTATGAGGCCGTGCGTCACTTTTACGCTGCCGGTGCTTCACTTTTTGTGACGCAACAGCAGCGTCAAAAATGTGCCCTGTTGCACCATATTTACAAAGTGACGCATCTAGGTAGATGCGTCACTTTGTAAACCCCTGCGCTACATCATACCTACTCCAGGTATAATGTATGCAGGGGGTCCTTCTGATGCAAGAAAGAGTCATAGAAGTGACGCAGTGAAATCTATAAGATTTCATTGCGCCACTTCTAGGACACAAATGCGTCAATTTCTTACGCTTGCCTCACAGCAGGCGTAAGACTGACGCAGGCCCTTTCACATGGGCTTGCTCCATGTGAAAGGTCTCATTGCTGGAGTTGCGTCACTTTTGTGACACACTCCAGCAATGCGTCACTTTTGCGCCATACAGATACGTCAGAAATTCTGACGTATCTGTAACTCCTTGCGCCATGATGCATCATACTGTAAATATGACGCATCATTGGTGTCGCAAGGAGGGCGCAGTCAAAAGTGACGCATTGCTGTTTTCACGCAGCGATGCGTCACTTTTCATAAATGAGGCCCTAGGATGTTACTCCATCTAGAGTAACACCATAAGGCACATAGGGGAGACAAAGAAGCTGGTGACTTTCCTCTTTGTTTTATAATAGCAGCGTCATCAGGGCAGTGTGATGTGGGGCATGCATGTTTCTAGGTTCATGATTAGAATCACTTCAAACAGTTGTCACTCAATGTAACATCACATTATAAAGGAATATAATGTTTTGGATTTTGAAGAGTCTTTATCATATATGTACAGGAACCTCTAAGACAAGCAACATTAGACATTCACTACCTTTCCCCTAAAGCCCTGAAGGTCAGCGCTGCTCATGGCAACCCTACAGTACACAGGAGCAAATATTGACTATATTCAATCATGGGCACAGTTTTGTCTGCTCGAAATAGGGGCGTGACTTTGTCTGTTATTTGCCTCGTGACTTGGAAGACTGTGCTGCCTTAATTGCTGCCAGAACAACGAGCTTCAGCAGTTCGTATTTTCACTTCTCTGCTCGACGATGCAGGCTTTTCATCTTGTAAGCAGTCATTCTAGAAATCAGCCACGGCCAGCATGACCTCTGTCGAAGTTTGACAAGTACCGAACGAAATCAACTGAAAGACGGAGGTAAGAAATGTATCTATGACGCGCCTCTTCCCGAAGCACTGTACATTATGCAATCAGGAAGCAGACAACGAGAACTACTTTATGGGAAAGTCAGCTCATAATGTGAAAGAGAAAGCATACAAGTCAGATACATTTGAAGACAAAAAGGCATGTAGAGAACATCAGTATGAAATGCAATCTATTATGTTTAAGTTTGGAAACTAAAAATTTCATTCATTCCCAGAGGTAATTTCTCGTCAAGGAAAAGCCCACAGCTCAGGAAGCACTTGGCACAGAAAAACTAAGCGCCGTTGCTAGCCTAGGTTTTAGGCAACAGTCCACCAGCATTGTGCCATTTTGATTTGTTGTTATTTTTTGCGTGAAAGGTATCACAACTTGCCCACCGACTTTACCAAATGCATTGATATTTTGTGGACCAACTTGTGTACTAATAGGTTCGTTCACAAAATACTAAGGGCCAGATGTACGACATTTTTTAGGGTGCGCAAACGGGTCTTAGACCGGTTTACGCACGCTAAAAACCATGGGTCCATGTACAAACAGGGCCGGACTGGCTACCGGGCAGTTGTGTGTGCTGCCGAGCTAGGGGCTAATTTCTCAGGTGTGGGGGCTTATTTCGTTGATGGGGACCTGCGTGCGATTTGAAATAAAAAAAGCAAAACGAATTTCGTTTTGCACACGCAGGTCCCCATCAACGAAATTAGCCCCCAGCACGGCAGCACACACAACTGCCCGGTAGCCAGTCCAGCCCTGTGTACAAACACTATTTTGCGAGTCGCAAATAAATTGTGACTTGGAAATTACTGCCATGCGACTCAGTATTTGGATGGGCGTCCCCTTCCAAATAGCGACTCCACAGCCATGTTCGAATGTTTTGCGACAGCAATTGTGGTTGCAAATCACTCGCATATTAACACCTACTTCAAGAAGGTGTGAATGCATTTGCAAATAGAAAGTGGTCCCCAGGGGACCCCTACCCCTTTGCACATGCAGGCAAAATTATTTTTTAAGGGCAGGCAGTGGTCCAAAATGAAACGAAAACGTTTTATTTATTTTTCGTTTAGAATGCATCCTATTTTCCTTTAAGGAAAACAGGCTACATTTAAGAAAAAAAAAGCGGTTTTATCTAAAAGCAGTCCCAGACATGGTGGTCTGCTGAGCCCTGCAGGCCACCGTCCCTAGGAGAACCAGCTATTCCAAATGGGGTCGCAAAATGCGAGTGGCTCATTAATATTTATGAGCCTTGCATTTTGCCACCCCATTGGGAATTGCAAACAGTGTCCAAGACACTGTTGTACATGCCAAATAGTGAGTCACAAATTGTGAGTCACAAAAGTGATGCAATTTGTGAGTTACTATTTGGCAGGTTGTACATCTGGCCCTAAGTCATGGGGGGTCGCAATCCGACCTGCCTCATGAATATTAATGCACCTGGTCGCAAATTGCAATCCCCTAAGATTTATTGCCATTGTAGGGATGGGGGCCTGGTGGGGTCAGCAGACTACCAAATCTGTGATTTCTTTTAAATAAAGCAACATTTTTCCTTTTAATCGAGCCCATTTTCCCCCCCCAAAAAAACAAAATGTTTTACAAACTCTTGTTTGGAGTAGGCAGCTTCCCCATGTTTTTGTCTATGCAGAGAGAAAGGGATCCCTAGGTACCATTCCCATTTGTGAAGAATGGGTTAACACCAACTATGAACTGTGGTAAAATATCAATGTCTTGTGGCCAGATTTCTGTTGCAAAACATTAAGTCATACCATAAAAAATCGGCATTTGGAAGGGACAATCGGCATTTGAAAGGTTCACCCTTAATATGCCTCTTCCAAATAGCGATTCGGTTTGGTTTCCTAAACCTATTTAATCAGGGCCGGACTAGGAATCGAAACCAGCCCTGGCAAACTGCTTGGCTGTCCCCGGGGGCAGGGGTTTGGGGGGTAGGAGGTGCGAACAAGCTGTTTGCTGAGGCCGGTTTTGGCCAAGTTTGTTATAGGGGCCGATATTGCTGATCCCTGATAACAAAAACTTCCCACCAAGGGCCCAAACCAGGCCCCCACCCTGGCAGCCCACCAGGGAAATGCCCGATGCCTGCTATGGCCAGTCCTGGATTTAGTGTTCAGAAACCCTGTGGTTTACTGAATGAAAGGAATTGCAAAATGCGAAAACTCTACAAAGGGGGCACAAAATGGCATACACAAAATATAAAAATTTACAGAAAGATTCATTTTCATTGGTGATTATTATCACCAGAAATAATTATTAGAAGAGGTGTGGGGATGCAGAATATAAAAGTGGAATATTTGAAATACCAAACACTTCACATAAAATATTAAACTCACCTATTGATGTTTACAATGAGTCAATAAATGACCAGCAGGATAAATGTATAAAATATTCAGAGATCAAAAAAGACACCATAACAAATGTACCTCTTCCTGTAAACCTGAACCATTTTCCCCAGCCAGTTGAATATAATGCAGTAGAGGACTTTCAGTGGAATATTGTATTCATCCAACAGTTTACAAGTAAGCAGTTTTGTCCAGAGGGAAGGGAAGGTTATTAGGGTTCAAGGCGAATACATGCTGTTTTTCCTTTTAGTGACTGCCTTGTTTGCCCTTTTGAAATGCACCATAGTGAATGCCTAGTTATGAGTCACCAAAAGGGTAATACCATATTGAAGTTACAATATCAATCATTTATTGATGTTGCCATAGTAGTTTTAGGAATTATGGTTAGTTCTAAGGGGATTTTACGCTGTGAATATCACTGACCATCTGCTTCAACTCGTTGAACCACCTTTTTGAGAAAACAGTTTCTCTCATGATTATCTCACCAAAATGGTGGCTGGTGCTTCAGAAGCTGAAATTAAGATGCATTTTCTATAAAGTCACTAATATCTTCCTCTTCCAAGGGAGAAAGTCTGACATGCAATGTAAAACATGTACTTCCAACACAAGCAGTATCCTGTACATGGTTCCTGGGTGTTTTACTTCTCCTACAGTTTGATCAGAGCGTTTGAAAGGATAACTTGATTTTTAACAGAAGTAGTTGTAGAAATAGGGATTGAGGTCCCTTTGGATACAAAAGATACCGCCGACCAATCAAACGACCAAGAAGCTAATATGCAATGCTTCCTGGATGAATCAAAGTTTAGGATGATCTCATTTATTTTCTCCATTGCAAAAATTAGCCACTTGTGTCCAAGATATAAAAAGTATTTGCAATGCAATAGCTCCAAGAAGCCTTTTTTAGGTGATAGTGCGCTTTAGAAATGGAGTAAATAAATAAATAGGTCTCGCATTACTGAAAGTTTGAGCTATTGGCGTTGTCAATAATAATGCAACGTCAATAGCCCAAACTTTCTGTAATGGGAAGATCTATTTCTTTGCAAATGCTTTTTTGTTTTTGGGCAAAGCAGTACCTGAGAGTGAGACTTTACCTAGCAATCTAGTGTTTTCAGAAAATCTTTTATTTAATGCAAGAGTTACTATTGTGAAGGTGATTGTGAAAAAGTACATACTGGTGTGCTATTTGTGAGAAAGTGCCTAAGTGCTATATTTGTGCAAGACTGTGGCATGTGGCTTCCTTTCCTTTGAGCAAATTTGGGCCACGATAAAGCGTTTCCAAGCACAAATGTGTGCTTTAATGAGTAGCTAATGTTAATTTGCCGAAAATCTTGTTGTTCGTAATTGCTCCACTTCAAATGTACTAGAACAGATCTGGTCTGGAATAATTTACTTTGGTGGAAATCATACCCGCAGCTCATAGCACCAATGATATTCCAATAACGAGTTTCATGTGACGATCAAAGAATCAAAACGGCCACATATTTAATTTACTTTTTCATTGAGTATATATTGTTCATCAAACCTGAAAATGTTTTTGACATGCGTGTCCCCATTTATAAAAGTAGTTCAACAAAGAAGTACCTCCGGTTGATGAGCAGTGGCGAGATTGCATCTGAGGTATTTTGGTCACAAGCTGTTAACACTGCTGGCATCGCACATCAGTAACATTCCTATGTTGTTGACACTTTTGTGAATTAGGTTTTGGATTGTGTGCAGATGGCAGCTCCTGCTCAGAAGGAAAGATATTTTAAGACTTGTAAGCCTATACCGCTTAATTAAAAGAACAATTGCTAGTCCCAACATAGAACAAGCATTGGCATAGCCAATAGGTCTCGCCTTTAGGACCAAGGAAATTGTGATACATAACCAAATACTTATAAGGTCCCAAAGGTGAGAGATTATTGGATATGCCAATGCTTGTTATACACAGGGCTTGTATTACAGATAGGGTGCATTGTCCTTGTTTACGCCACGGCACACCGTTAAACTGGTGCAATGAGTACAAACAGGGACAGTGTACCCTATTACAGTGAATGTGCGCCCTCGGGGCAGCTGCAATCCCACACCTGCCCTCGGGGTAGCATATGTAGTGAAATATGGAGTGGCTGTTTACAAGCTGGTCCGTGCTTCACATGGAAGGCGTATTGCCGCTTGCACTTTAAAGAGGGGAGAGAGATCCCATAGCAGACAGGCACAGTGAGTGTATGCACCTTCCTGCAGGGGGATGTCTGGAGCGTCCATGGGACCCCCTTTCTACTCTCCAGAGGACTGCCTTAAGGAGGTGCGCTGACAGTGCACCACATCTTATGGCGCACTGTCAGTGCGCCTTCCATGAGCCTGTTTCCCTCTGCGCCCCAGTCCACAATGGGTGCAGAGGTAAAGTGTTTCCATCATTTGAATGAGTCCTCACCTCCATGCAAATAAGGGAGCGTCTCTCAAATAGCGCCTCATGTGCCCCAGTGCTATCAGTATTACAGAAGGGGCTGCACATGAGTCTCTCTCATCTGAGTCTGACTCATGTTAAATCCTTTTGTTATCTGGGAATTACATTCAATAATAGAGGGACTTGGACCTCCGAATTTGATTCCATTAGATTAAAAATGCTGCGGTCCACCAGCAGTATTTTTCGATTTGCCTCTAAACTTGGCACACGAAGCATTCCAGACATGATGAACATATATAATGTTTGTTGTGTCTCTTCTGCACTGTATGGGGCAGGTGTATGGGGCCACAGCGAGGGCACATCCCTGCAGAAGGAGGAAAATAAGTTTCTAAGGAGGTTGTTATGTGTTCCCCCTTCTGCCTCTGTTCAACTGATCCATGAAGAGGTCGGGGTCGAGTTTATTTCTGACTTAGCAGCAGTGCGGCCACTTTTATTGTGGCGCTCTATTTGGGCTAAGCCAGAGACTCGATTCACTCAAGATATTATTCTTGACTGTATAGGTTTGCACCATTCTTCACGCATACAGTGGTTGAGATACATTCATCGCTGGTATCTCCTTCTTTTTAATATTGATGTGTTCCGTGAGCCAGAAGAGGTTGTTTCTATTCCAAAAAAAGAAATTAAGACAACGTTTCTAAATTTTCAAAAGGCAGAGCGAGATAACATTTCTGGTAATCTAATTACCGCGAAATTTTATGAAGACCTGAATTTAATTTCCGTGCTCCAACCCTACCTTGTGTACGTGACCCGTCCCTCTCATCAGTATGTTTTAACACGTGTCAGATTGGGTATTGTTCACCATTTGGTTGCATTTCCAAACGCGAGAGCCAGATCAGAGACACCCTGCCCGTGCGACAATACTTCCCGCCAGAGTAGTTGCCATTTTTTACTCTTCTGTAAATTTTTTCATTTTCTTAGGTTAAAATACCTTAAACCGATTTTTATAAAGTATAACATTCGTACCACAGAAACCGCACTGATACTTTTATCCTCATTGGAGAATGAGGAGATCTGCTTTTTTCTGGCTACTTTTATTTTAAAGTGTACAGCTGCCAGGAAAAGTATTGTATTATAATATCTTTTACACTTACCTGTCTGTACTTATGTTATACAGCTGCCAGGAATTGTATTATGCTGCTATTACCTTTTACACTCCTGTCTGTATATATATGTTTCCAAGTTTTATACTAATTTTTGTAATTAAGGTATTATTTTTACCTGTTGATGTCCACAGTATGCTATGATTATCTAAATTGAAATGTACAGCTGCCAGGAAATGTTTATCAAGTAAACCCTACCGATTTCCTGTCTGTTCATTTATGAATGTCTTGTATTTCTGTAACAGTCTGTTGATTTAAAAAGGCAAGATTACCTTTTAATTGTTGCACACTAGCCTTTGCACATCTTCCTACCTCCTTTCTTATCTGTGTTCATATGGCGATTTTAAAATCTTAACTATGTATCTTATTATGCTTGTATGATTTGTATGTACAAATCGAATAAAAGCTTTTTGAAATTGAAATTGAGTCTCTCACCCCTGCAGTAACACATTAGTGACCAGGGGACACAAACAACGGGTGTACAGGCCCGTTGTGCCCCAGGGGTACTCTGTGTAATATGGCCCCAGGCCTCTAAGAATGAGGGCAGGCATATCAAGAGACATTGTAGCATTCTATAATTTCTTGTTCAATTGACTTGGAAGCAGCGCGCTATCTCGGCTCCGGCCTTCTAGATCTCAGCACTAGCAAAGCAAAACAAGCATATTAACGAATCAGAAGTCAGCATTTTTAAAGGACAATGACAAAACTCAATGAATAATATGGGCGGAGAGTGGGTGGAGCTTCAAGTGTATACTCGGCAATAGCATGCATCGCAGCGTATGCGCTGCTCAGGCCCGGCCTAAAAAGATAATTATTGATAGGCCTGGGAACATATAGTACCAAGGACAAATCAAGTTGAGTAAAAAAAAAGGCGGAAGTAGGAGCACAAACTGCATGAATAGCATCAAAGGGATTGGCAACAAGCATTAACAGTATCAATAGGTGCAGCTTTTGCTTAGTGCATGCAAAGAATATACAAAAAACGAGGGCCACACCAACACACACATAAATGATGAAGTGCAGATGCACAGTGAAACACCTACAGGTTTCCATCACACACATAAAAATCCCCTTGTAAAAGGAAAGAAATGCTCACAGACTAACGATCTTTTCTCTATGTCTAACCACAGCTCTTTGCTGCTAAATCTCTCACAGTTCACAAGATCAGAAAACCCACCACATAACCTCTAGTGCTCTTCATAGACAACCGATCAAACCCACGCATGGGACACATCACTATTTTGCTTGGTCTTGCAAGGCGGTAATGCACAACAAAACTCATATCTATATTCATATGGGTATTAGGAACTCAAGAGATGGACTGGATTGTGGCCCAGAGTAATTGCCACTGGCTGAGATTAATTCAAGCAATGCACCTATCAGATTTTTTCCCCTCAATGCAACACCCTAAGTGACACGGGTAACCCAGACCTCAGACCCATGCTCACTCTGCCATGTGCCTCAAATTGCACCCTACTGATGAGGCCCAAATAGGCAGAAACCAATCTGCGGTTGATTGTGTTCCCTTTCAGAGGAGATCTACCCAGGTGATTTGGGTGGATGATTCATACTGGAGCGGAATCAGGACTGATTAGAAAGTGGCTAGTTCATGCCTGAGGTGCTCCAGTGACCAAAACAATGATGGACTAGATGGCAGACCCAAGTAATTACTAGTGGCTGAGAATAATTTGTGCAATCCACCCATCGCTTTTTATTTCCATCAGAAACTCATGGAATAATACATGTTGGAAGCCTCTGGAGAAAAAGAATTACAATAAATGCTTCAATACCAGATCTCTCAGAAGTTTATTAACACAGTATCCCTTAGCAATTATGTTGAGATCCTGTTTTTACCAGAAGGTGGCAACAGCAGCAAAAAGGGTCTACAGTGTGGGCGTATGTATATAGTTCCATTCTGAACTTCGATGAGACCAGTCTCTGCAACAGACCACGCTCCCCTCCCCCAAAGTCTGTATGCAGCACTTATGCACTGACCAGACTTCATAGCGTTGACGCTTGAGGAATTGTAAACCGAATATCACGCTCATCTGAATGTGTCCCTAGTCCTATTTGGTCTCGGATAGAGAGAAGACACATCCTTCTGTCTGTGAATTTACTCCTCCCACGTGTCTCCCAGGTGCTGCTGGTACATGCAGTGGCTGCCTTTGTCAAAATCGCTCTTCGTCTTATTTCCAATGAAGAACAGTCATGGTAATCCTGATCTCTGACTCTTGTATTCTGAAATCAAACCTGCATGTCATGACATTTACTGAGATACGGATATTCTGAAACTTAAGTAAGCGAGTGTGGCAAGAGGACTGAAAGGCAGACACTAGTCAAAGGGACTAGTTACAGGCCCATCCAAACTTTAGCAACCAAAGAATGAGAGTCCAAAAGATAAATCACCACAACATGTCAAGCAACAAGTTAAAAAGAAAGACACTTAGTAGACAACATTAAAAGTAATGTGTGGACAAAAAAATACTTGTATGAGCACTAGAAAGGCACAAAAAAACCTAAAGAACACTGCGAAGTTTAGAGCACTATACAGCACCTTGTAGGATGAAGCTATAGATGATTTGGATTGCATTAGGTAAACTGAATCACAGGTGGGCAATGTTCATAACACAATCAGGCATGTTTCAAGTTTTCGTGCACTTTTCTATTAAGTAGAACCCCTTGGTAAATACACAGATTCCACTGTTAACATTCACAAACTGACCAGAAAGGGTATTTTCAAAAACGACCCTCACTACTCAACAGGGGAGCTGAAACCAGTACTTAATTTGTGTAGACGCTTACAGGTGGTGGGCACTCACATTCATTTATGGGGACCAACTTTCATTTTTCTATTACCAGACTTTGACCCTGAGCTAGAGTGAGAATAGATGAAATGAAAATATGGTTTAAAGAAAGAGTGGCAAAGAGGGAAAGCAGAGATTAAAGAGAACTTGGAAGAATTACTTAAAGAAGAGAAAGTGTAGGGTGGTGGAAGAGGCATGAAGTGGAACCAAAACTCGATAGCCTTAAAATTCTGCAAGCCAACATTCCGCAGTGCAGGTTGCGGGTACTCTTAAGAAAAAACTTTGGGCCCGAGCAGCTTTTTACAAATTCACACATCTCTCAACTCGCTGCACACACCACACTACAGCAATCTACTTAGGATGTAACTTTTAATGACATTTTGTATTTATTTTTCTAATCTTATTTTTTAAAACGTCATGTTTCTCGTGTCAAACTGCGAATGTTCCACTTTCTGATTCAAATGCCCTTTCTTTACATGTGCTAATGCCAAGCTAGAGAGGCTTCTTCCAAACAGTAGAACACGCATGACACTGATAATGTGTGGAACCAGAGACCACGTACTGAGGAGGTATAACCTGTTTAGCAAAGGCCGGCAGGGATCCATCACAAACCAGACACCCTTCGACAGGACGAAAACCAAAGAAAGGATCTTTTGACGCCTACAAGTGATTGTTTTCCTTTCTTTTATCATACAAGATACAGGGCTTGAAATCCATTCATATATGCTTTGATTGAAGGAAGTTGGCAGAACTCTGTGGACACTATCAAGCAGCAGATCCATTGTCACCCACCCGTCGTGAGCGACATTTACTTTGCTTCACAGACTACTACACAGTAGTGTCGGGCATGTAAAGAAACAACGAGAAACACCTATAGCATACTTTTTTTAGTTTACTAATTTTACAGGTGTGTTGCCTCCACAATGAATAGTGATTACAAATTGTTAAAGGTTGTTTTACAAAGCACTAAATACAGCACAACTGACCTGCACTGTGAACTAAAAGCGAGGTTACTGTACATTTCTGTAATGGGAGATTAGCTGCAGGCGCTGTAGGCCACATGTAAATACGCTTCTCACATTTACCACAAACAGAGGGGTTACAGCATCCCTGTAGTCTTTTTAAATGCAGGAAAACAAATGTTCTCTTGGGTCTGAGTGATCTTGCAGGCCAGACTGCAGTATGAAGAAGAATTTTGGCATGCGCCATATTAGTGTGGGTATACTGCGTCAGTGAGACAAGGCTTATTGCTCAAGGTATGGTTTCATGAAAACCTATGTAGATTTTCCGTTTGAGGTCTTAATAGACCCAAAGGAAGAGCACTGTAGCAGATTTTTACACTTCATTTCGAACGACTCTGATATGAAGGAATCCCTCGTTGTGCACTCCATGCATGCCACAATAGCATGCCACTATGTAGTGTGCCGTTCTTTATAATCTGTTTTCACTGGTAATTTTTTCATTGTTCTTGCTTTTCCTCTATCAAGTCTGACGCTCTGGAGCCCTGGTCCGCGCTTTAGAAGAATCATGTAAATAAACAATTAAAATAGAAGCTATTTGCTGGAGAAAATCCACGTATACAGGGGCATATTACCAACAAGTAGCGATAATTATCGCTAAATAGGCTTAGCGACGATTTTTTTATTGCTGCCTATCGCTGGATATGTTAACGGAGAAAACATGCTATGAGCAACGTTTTTCTCCATTGTGCTAAAATATCCAGCGATAGCGGCGAAATGCGTGAATATCGCTGAGAATACAGCGATATTCAGGCATTAGCGATGAAAAGCTCTTAGCCATGTTATCCACCTCCCATTGGATAACATGGCTAAGAACTGGTCTGAGCAGGTGTTAGTTTTTGGCGATAGCGGGTATATTTCCATCGCTACGCCTGCCTTGCTAATAGGCGATAGCGACGTTAGCGACTGCTTTCAATAAATATCGCTGACATGCAAAGCGGGCCCCAAACCGCTCGCTATCGCCCAAAAGCTGTCACTAACATCAGTTAGCGACAGCTTGCTAATAGAGTGATAGAATTATTGCCGCTTAGCGGACGAAAACTGCCACTAAACCGGCGATAATTGCCTATCGCCACCCTTGGTAATATGCCCCACAGTTTTTTGGGGACAAGTGTAGTGTGTATCTCACTCGATCACAGTATCCTTTTATTTCAAGCTCTTGTCTGTGTTAGATTCTGCAAGTTGTGCAGGTGCCAATGTAAGCTTTGCTTGTCAAAATAGCATCTGAATCTAGGTCTTTGGACTGTAATGTAAGTAACTTTAACCAATCGGACACATCCTCCTACCACTGTGACACAAACTTCCACTGTAAGGTAGATTTATTATCATCAAAGCTCTTGAAAGTTCAGTTCTACAGAACAGAGCTAAAAGGGAGAGGGTGTGAAGGGTCACGGGATTTGTCTACAATCACACTATGTCAAGTCAAACACCAAGGACAGGATTTAAACCTATGTCTTTAGGCTCTAATGTTAGTAACTTTAATCAATAGGCCACATCCTCCCATCTCTGACGCAAAATTCTACTTGTACAGTTGAATTAATCTCTTCAAAGTTTTTGAAGGTTCAGTTCTGCTCACTAGAGCTAAATGGGAGAAGTTGTAGATTCACCAAGCCATTACCGGCGTGTAAGCACATGTTCGCCGGCCATTTGCAAAATTACATTTTAAATGAAGTCCAAAGTATCAGTACACTAGAAACATTTTTAGACGCCCATCCCTGCGGCTCATCAGGTAACCTACAAAAGGAGTATTTAGGTAAAAATGATAACTTTGATGGTGCACACATGTAATGTCTGACAATGACAAAGAAACAGGGACACATTGGTCAGGCTCAACAAAAGTAAGGCAGGTGTGTCATTCTAAACGCAAACGTGTAGGATAGCGTTCCAGGATCATAAACTCTCCATGAATCTGTGCTTTATTTCCCACACAATAATACTACTTCTCTGCTGCTTTCGTTAACATTTCAGCATTGAATCGCTATCCCCATGTGTTCCTTCCGCGCCAATATGCTTATATAGCTATTTATATTTAAGTGCAAATGCGCAACACTTTTAGTGTAAAAGTCAAAAGACAGTAGCAATTTCTCGACGTTGAAAAAAAAAATCGTTATAAAGTAGAATGTATCGTAAAACATAAATACCTCTGGTGTTGTGAAAACCAGGCTCAACATTCCGCGCAGCTGCGTAGGCTCATGCACTTACTGCGCGAGGCATTCAAGCTTGGGTGACGGCAGACCTTGCAGTGACTTTTTGATGCCCAGAGCCTGGAGTAGGCTTAGTTTTGCTTGTTCAGGGGACAGCTGGATCTGGGAGGAGGTGGGGGGACTGCCGACTGCTCTCCATCACGGGAACGCCCTCTGAGGCACTGCAGCACCCGACAAATCACATAATGTGAAGCTCTCCTCGGGTCCCCTGTCACTCCCGAGCTCCGGTGGTGTCTGCTCATGGTGTCACCTCGTCGAGCGCGAGGCATGTACCGCACACACACGGGACTCCCACTCTGACTGGGTCATCAGGAAGTTTGCTAACAAAACACCTCTTTGTTTTCGTGTGACTCCTGTGATGTAAGCCACGGGTGCGTGGCAGATTGACTCAGTCGCTCTATTGTATTCTAAGATTGTGAGCAACATGTAATAGTCGAACCGAGTTGGAGAACAGGCTTTAAGTAAATACTTTGCCAAGTGAAGTGTGAAGGAATTCATTCTAGTGATGTTAAATACACGTACAGAACGAATGGCGCACTGAAAATACAGCTCGGGTTAAGCTAATCAGTACCACACAGTCTTTTACTTGTATGAATTACAATTAATAAACAAGCACATCCACACACGCCCCTTGCGCGGTGGGGGGGAGAGGCGGGGCGGGCATGATTCACTTGTGGGAGCGATAATTGCTGCCAGATGGTGGCGCGCGCTCCCGCGAGTGGATGTCCTGATGTGCACGCGTTGCCATTGATGGCAATGGAACTCGTGCAGGTGCTTGGCTGAAAAGCCAAAGCTACGGGATAGGGTCCTTTTGCCTAGCAGCGCATGCGCGCTGCGAAGGCAAGACCTAAAAAGCAGCTGGCTGAATTAAAAAAAAAAAAATCTTGTGTCGGTGTGATTTCTTAGGGTTCTCCTCTCGCTACTCAGACCAGCAGAGGTTGAGAGCACCTAGATGAAAGAGGGTCTTTGCATATTGGTATCATAGAGTAAACAAAGGAGGTATTCACGAAAACAGGGTTCAGCATTATGTCTGATGATCAGATCAGGGTTAATTCCGGCAACGGTCTGGCCAGGGACACGGGCCTCTGCCACCTGCTGGAGTCCTGTGACTGATTGGAATGGAGATAGGAGGGAAAGCAGAGAGAGTGAGGTGGAGGTGTGGGGAAGGGACACGACAAGTAAACCAAAACCAGTGCTGCACTCATGAAAGATCGCTACGCTTGTAGAAAGAGCCCATACCTGTGGAGAGGGAGGGTTGTGCTGAGAGGAGCAGCCACAGACAGAAGGGTCCTCTGCTCTGAGGCAGGCTGCAGCACAAACTTCACTCTCGTCCACCTGACTCTGCTGCTCTGCTGTGAGTCAGGCCAGGCTGGAGCCTGCTGACTGATTGAGAGGGGGAGAGAAATCAGACAAAATACACAACAGTGAAAGCGAAACCAATGCAGAGCTCTGGAAATGGGGCAGCAATGATGAAGTGTGGACAATTATTAACAAACAACCCAGCGGAAGGCATGGCAAGGGAGGCAACAGTAACACAACTGTGGTGTTAAGAGGGGTGGGAGTAAGAATGCTATATTAAAATGTCACAAGCTAGTGCACTGAAGCTGAACACATTAATAGAGAAGGAACCCAAGAAAAAAAGTGTCCCCCAGAGAACAGATAAAGCACCATGGTGGAATGAGATAGCATTAGGTCCCTGCTCTTTGGGAGGAACAGAAGAGAGAAAGTAGGGACTAACGACTAGCAAGCAAGGATTTTATTAAAAAAAAACATTTTATTGATTTCAAGGCAAGAATAAAACAGCAGTGCTGCCACGCAGGGCAGTATAACAAGAAAACAAACAGTTGTGATTGACCAATAAGCGATGTTCCTACACCTTGATCTCAATGCTACATACCAAAGTGGACATTCAAGCTGTAACACATTTGCAGATAGGGATGTAACTTAGTCATCATTTATGGGTTCATTCTGAGCCTGTGCTAGCAGATATTGACGTAACGGTTCCTTAGGTTTGGAAGAAGATGGAAGTTCTTCAGCGTAGAGTTCGAGATTTTCTTTACAATACACCATGTCTTTGATCCAGTGATCAGCACAAGGAGCCAGTTTGCTCTCTCACATTATCACTATTTACCGTTTGGCTAGCAGAAGAGCGATTCGTACAAATTTCCCCAATTTCCCTTTAATCTGTGGCACATAACAGAGTAAGCAAATCAGAGGTGTACACAGCAGTTGAATACCTGATATTGAATGCATGCGTTCCACCACTTCTTCCCAATATTTATAAACGATCCTACAGTCCCATGCCAAGTGCCAAAAATCTGCATCGGGGAGGCCACGTTGTTAACAATTGCTTGTATCTAGGAGACCAAACTTCTACAGTTTAAGAGGTGTGTGGTATAATTGGTGAATGTACTTGAAATTAATGATACCCAAGTTACCATTGGAGGTGTGTTTGCTGGCTAGTGTGCAAATGTGTTCCCACTGAGTCGAAGTTAGGGGTGGATCTAACCTATTATTCCATCGAGCTAAGCTTTTATCAACATCCCTCACTTTTTCATCCCTCACCACCTTGTATAATCTGGTAACCATTAAACATCTCACCACCTTGTATGATCTGGTAACCATTCGACATCTCGTGGGTGCCACCAGTGAGAGCTGCAGAGAGAGGATGGTTCCTCCGGAAACGTCATGTGGTGCGTTTTGAGTGCAAGTTTCAGACTATGTATAGTGAATTAAAATAGTGGCAATTCATTTGTGATATATTGGAGCTCTTTGGAGGAGATAAAGGACCCGTCAGTATAGAGATCCTGCATTTGATCAATACCCACTTCTTTAAGCGAGCGCATTGGACGCTCTTCCTGCATCACCAAGAGAGCTTCATGGTGTGAGCCAGGGCATATATTGGGAGTTCATTTGCAAGCCTACCAATAGCGTGCCAGGCAGCGATTGTAGTATCTGTGGTATTAATTTCTGTCTTTGGAGTGCCTCTATGCGTATGAGTACCGTCATCGGTATTGGATGGGCCTCGAAATCCTCCACTGCAACATGCGGCGTAATGGCGTGCGGTCGATACCAGTAATACACGTATTGCGCCTGCGTGCAAAGATAGTAAATACAGAAATCTAGCGCACAGAACCATTCCTTCGCATAGTCCAGTATAAGTATATTTCAACCCACTCTGGCTTGCTTTCCCCCATATCAATCTGAGCAGCAAGGTTCTCAGAGTTAAAAAAAATTGTTGTGATAAAGTTATAGGAATGTTGTTGAAGAGATATATAAATCGCGGCAGGACAATCATCTTGCTTATAGCAATGTGATCTGCTAAGGACAAGGGCAGCAGTGACCACCTGTCTACTTGGGGTGAACAGCAAAACACACAAGTGATGGATGGAATGTTGCACAATGGAAAAACATTCACCCTCAGTCACAGATCTAGGTTTAATCCATCGTTATTTTGCTCACCAAGCCACCCCAGTTCAGACATGGCCATATGCAAATCAGTCTTGACCCTGTGCCTCATGGGAACAGTCCAGCTCGAACTGCCAAGCCATGTATTCCCTGGACCGGAATCAAGCATCCTAGGACCGGTTTCTGGCTATCAGCCGCCTTCAGCCAGGACAGCTTGACTCCAGTGGCTTAGTGAGCACGGGACCCATGTCTGGGCATACCCTTCACACATAGGGTGAACAGCAAAACACACAAGATGATGGACAGAATGTTGCACAATGGCGAAATATTAATCCCCAGTCAGACATCTGGGTTTAATCCATCATTATTTTGCTCACCAAGCCACCCCAGTTCAGACATGGCCAGAAACGGGTCCTAGGATGCTTGATTCCTGTTCTGCATTCTTGTTTTGCATTCTGTCCATCATCTGTTGTTTTTGCATTTGTCACACCGAGTGGGACGGGTATGCTCAGACGTGAGTCCCGTGCTCTCCACACCACTGGAGTCAAGCTGTCCTGGCTGATGACAGCTGATAGCCAGAAACCTGTCCTAGGATGCTTGATTCCGGTCCAGGGAAGACATGGCTTGGGAGTTCGGGCTGGACTGTTCCCATAAGGCACAGGGTCAAGGCTGATTTGCATATGGCCATGTCTAAACTGGGTTGGTGTGGTGAGCAAAAAAATGATGGATTTAGGCCCAGATCTCTGTACTGGTGAATATATGACATTGTTCTGCATTCTGTCCATCAACTGTTGTTGTTGCATTTGTCACCCCGAGTGGGATGGGTATGCTCAGACGTGAGTCCCGTGCTCTCCACACCACTGGAATCAAACTATCCTGGCTGATTATGGCTGATAGCCAGAAACCAGTCCTAGGATGCTTGATTCCAGTCCAGGGAAGACATGGCTTGGCAGTTCGGGCTGGACTGTTCCCATGAGGCACAGGGTCAAGGCTGATTTGCACATGGCCATGTCTGAACTGGGTTGGTGTGGTGAGCAAAAAAACAATGGATTTAGGCCCAGATCTCTGTACTGGGGTGAATGTATGACATTATTCTGCAGTCTGTCCATCAACTGTTGTTTTTGTATTTGTCACCCCGAGTGGGACGGGTATGCTCAGACGTGAGTCCCGTGCTCTCCACACCACTGGAGTCAAGCTATTCTGGCTGATGACAGCTGATAGCCAGAAACCAGTCCTAGGATGCTTGATTCCGGCCCAGGGAAGACATGGCTTCGCAGTTCGGACTGGACTGTTCCCATGAGGCAGAGGTTCAAGGCTGATTTGCATATGGCCATGTCTGAACTGGGTTGGGGTGGTGAGCAAAAAAAACGATGGATTTAGGCCCAGATCTCTGTACTGGGGTGAATGTATGATATTGTTCTGCATTCTGTCTATCAACTGTTGTTTTTGCATTTGTCACCCCGAGTGGGACGGGTATGCTCAGACGTGAGTCCCTAGCTCCCCACACCACTGGAGTCAAGCTATCCTATCTGTTGATGGCTGATAGCCAGAAACCGGTTTAGGAAGCTTGAGTCCGGTCCAGGTAAGACATGGCTTGGCAGTTCGGGCTGGACTTTTCCCATGAGGCACAGGGTCAAGGCTGATTTGCATATGGCCATGTCTGAACTGGGTTGGTGTGGTGAGCAAAAAAATGATGGATTTAGGCCCCGATCTCTGTACTGGGGTGAATGTATGACATTGTTCTGCATTCTGTCCATCAACTGTTGTTATTGAATTTGTCACCCCGAGTGGGACGGGTATGCTCAGACGTGAGTCCCGTGCTCTCCATGCCACTGGAATCAAGCTATCCAGGCTGATGAGGGGTGAAAGCCCGAAACCGGTACTTCGATGCTTGTTTCCAGTCCAGGGAGGACCTGGCTTGGCAGTTCGGGTTGGACTATTCCCATGGGCTACAGGGTGAAGACTGATTTGCATATGGCTGGGTTCAAACTGGAATGGCATGGTGAGCTAAAAAACTATGGATTTAGGCCCAGATCTCTGTACTGGGGTGAATGTATGACATTGTTCTGCATTCTGTCCATCAACTGTTGTTTTTGCATTTGTCTCCCCGAGTGGAACGGGTATGCTCAGACGTGAGTCCAGTGCTCTCCATGCCACTGGAATCAAGCTATCCAGGCTGATGAGGGCTGAAAGCCCGAAACCAGTCCTTGGATGTTTGTTTCCAGTCCAGGGAGGACCTGGCTTAGCAATTCGGGCTGGACTGTTCCCATGGGGTACAGGGTCAAGACTGATTTGCATATGGCTGGGTTCAAACTGGAATGGCATGGTGAGCAAAAAAACTATGGATATAGGCCCAGATCTCTGTACTGGGATGAATTTATGCCATTGTTCTGTATTCTGTCCATCTACTGTTGTTTTTGCAGTAATAGAATCCAGACACACACGATGGAAAGCTCACCCAAGAGATCTGAAGGATTGAATAGTATATATGAATGTTAGATCTGGAGATCAAGAGAGCTGAGGTTCCAGACTAAAAAGGTGCCTAAGGAACAGAGTCCTGCTTACCCGGGATGGTGGGATAGACACAGCTATGATGGAATCCGGTACACAGCGTTACGCAAGTCCAAATGTTTCTAGTTTGAAATGCAGAGGAGTGGGGGATAACCCAAGCTCCAAGGGGCCAGCTCTTATCTGCATGAATTCAGCAGGTTTCAAAGATCATCAAGGAAAGTAATAAAAACATGAGGTTAGTACCAGCCTAGAAAGACAAAATTCTGATTTGGAAATTACAGGCTGAAAAAACCGGAAGACTGCTTTAAACTCTAGAGGTTTCATAAATGAAAAGAGACTCTGTAAAGAAAACGCGTGGAGTGATGGATCAAGGGGTGGAAAATATTCAGCTCAGCGGTATGGGGCTATACAGGAGCACGGCAAACAGAGATGGTCATAACACTGAAAAAGGTGATCTATAAACACCATGGGATACACAGAAGAGGCAGAAAGCACTATTCAGTATCGTTGGGGTGCTAGTGGTGATCAGTGTATCTCTGTTCTTAGCCTCAATCTATTTATGAATTGGAACTCCCTTGTATCATGTGTTTTGTAATGTTTAATATTTCAACACAATTTCTCTAGAGTGCATGAGTATGTTTGGGTTTGTGGCTGTTTGTGTGTATTGAGAGAGTGTATGTGTGGGACCATATATATGTTGGATGTATGACGTTACAACGCATACTTTTACCACGCATACCTTTACAACGCGGTTTTTACCACGCATACCATTACAACGCATAGCGCTTAGAGGTGCTGGATAGTGGTAAGTATAATTTTCTATTCCAACTCCAGCCCCCGTGGACACTAGGGAAGGTGTTGGATAGAAAATTAAACTTATTCCCTATCCTAGAGCGCCCCCCCCAGAGCATTGCGTTGTAATGGTATGCGTGGTAATGCCTGCGTTGTAATGGTAGTGCGTTGTAAAAATTTCGTTGTAAACGTTACATACCTATATGTTACACCCATGCTGGAATTCAATTTTGTTGTATGTCTTGTTCCTATGAATTCTGATAAAATGGTATAAATAAACATTATATATATTTTTTGTATGACCGTTTCCCTACTCTCTAGGGGGGGATCTCTATGTTTGTGTGGCTATATTTTAATATATTAGTGACTTTTGATCACTTCAAAAACATTTTTTTCAGGCAGCTTTGGTTTCCTCAGATTGTACTTGGCTTTTTCCCCTGTCCAATCTGCCTGCTATCCGTGTCCAGGGGCCCCCTTCTGTATGAGTGGTTCCTCAGTCTAAAGAAGACAAAGCCTATCAGGCAGCTCAAGTCAAGTTAAACTTTATTTGGCTACAATGAACCATAAAAGTGTATAGAAAAAGCAAAATACAGTTCTTTATTAACAGTCATTAAAAATAACATAAATACACAATATATACAATAAAATGTACACTAAAAACGAATATGACCTATCCAGTTCAGTATCCCTTTCTGAAAAATATATCACTTTTTATAAAAATTGATCACAGCATAACGTACCTCAGTGCTTCTTAGGTGCTGACCAAAGATGACAGCGATCTTATGCGATCTTGAATAAAATGTATGTAAAATTGTGAGCAAGAAACGTTTCCTTTGCAAGGCGTAGAGTGAGCAGAATAATATAAGGTGCTTTATGCTGAGTTACCACCACAAGGGAATGTGGGAAGTGATGTGAACCACGGCCATTGGATAGGAAAGGACAGCAAAGAGTGGAGTAAATTAAAATGTAACCTCTTAAGTAAAAATCTATGCAACTCATTAGAAATAGGCTGAAGATAGAGTGCCGGCAGGGGGTTCACAATCAGATTCCGGACAGTAGTGCCTAAACGCCTTGCATGCAAATTTGATGTACGCACACAAAAACATTGCTTATAAAACACTTATTGACCTGCACAGGGGTCAAATGTGGGGAATTCTGAAGGCCTGAAAAAGCCCCAGTTTGTATAAACTTTTATTAACATAAAACAATCATTAGATGTCTGTTGCATTATCTAAGATAAGGCAGACTGATATTATGGCTCTGGTAAACTACACTTCTGGCTTCCGCCAAAGTCTTTGCCATCGTAGCAATGGTTGTAATTTAGTGTAAACTTCTACAAAGCTGACACTCACCTCGGTATGACAGAAGATTGTAGATGAAGATTGGGGGACATTCACGATTCTTTGTGTACATTTTTTTCATCTTTTTGCAAAGAGCCATCATCAGTATAACCTTATACTCCTGCTCCTAATGTGCCAATGGACAGGCACTCACTTTTAAAAATACGAACTTCTTCTTTGACCAGTTTATGCCTGAGCTTTTTAGCACACCAAAAGATTGAGTTGACAGATCTTTGTAATTGTAAGACTTGAATTTTTAACAAAGACTTCCAGTTAAAAGCAGAATCAAACAGAATTCCCAAGTATGTAATATTTGGGACTTAAGTATTCTCTGCACTGGAAATACTAATTTGGGAGGATTTATAAGATCTGGATTCGCAATTCATTATGAATGACAAAAGAAAAGTTTGTCTTTAACCCAAGTTCAGCCATAAAAATGTTGAAGGTGTCCCAAAGAATCTGCAGCCCATTGGCAGTTCTGGCTATGAGTAATGTGTTGTCCGCGTGTAATAATACTGGCACCAGGATATAGCCAATCTTAGACAAAGCTTTACCTTTAGATTTCAGAAACTCTTCTAAACCATTAATATATAATTAAAAAAAGAGATTCAATAAACAACCTTGGAGTGACCATATTGTGGAATTGATTTTAGGAGAGAGATCGCCCTCTTCCTATAACATATTTTAGATGAGGTTTGACCATGAAGACGGAGAAGTAAATCAACTAATGCCCTATCTATCCCCATGCCTTCCATGATGCTCCAAAGTCTGGATCATTGGACTGTGTCAAATGCACATATTATGTCCATAAGATCTAGGTGTATGGAGCTCTTTTTGGCCCTCACATATTTTTGGGTGACGTAATATAGGATAAGGTTCTGGTCCATTGTACCCAATCCTGGGTGAAACCCAAACTGTACCTCAGACAATACCCGGTTCTCAGTAGCCCAGTCTTTAAGTTTAGACAATATGACCCTACCCAGTACTTTTTACGATGCTGTCTAATAACGAAATAGGTTAATAGCAGCAAGGTTGGTTTTTGTCCCCCTTTTTGAATATAGGTACAGTTACTGCCTCGTGCCAGGTTGAAACGAGTGGGCCTACAACCGGTTCTCTTATAACATTTGTAATTTAAGGGGTCCAAAGTAGAGGGTGCTCTTTAAATAAGTCTCAGTGGATTCCATCCGGACCAGGTACATTTCCAGATCGTCTGCTCTATATTGAAAAAATACCATCTGCCACTTTAGTCTTCTGCCAAGGGGTCCACCTGTTTTGGAGTGCTAGCGCCAAAGATCTTAGAAAAGTGTTACACCTAAGCGTCAATAGATTCAAATTTATCTATCTGCAGTCTTTCATAACTTGAAAAGAAGGGGTGATTATCACTTTCCAAAAAGCACAAAGATCCTTTAAGTTACTTCCTACCTCCAGATCTTTCCACGCTTTGGTCCTCATTTCTGCCTTCCTCGTTAAGATGGCTGTTTTGTAGGTTTCCTAGCTGCAGCAATTTCAAACTTATCCTATGGACTTTTCCCAAGAGCTGTCTTTAGCTTTTATGAGCTCTGGATCAGGCTTTATTAAAGAAATGTGGGCTAGTTGCTTTTACAAGTTTGCTCTATGTTACCGTAATTGAGATATAAGCATTTAAGGAGGTTAATGCCTAGATGATATCTTTGAGGGCACTTTCCTGCTGTAAGGTTAAATCAATTGATGCCTGATTATTCCTCACTAGATCCCTCATTAATTGTTCCCTATCCACCTGATTCCCCTTAATGGAAATTCACCTGTTTTTGGTATATTTTATGACGTTATTCTATACCTGAGTGTGTTAATTGTTAAGATCTATTGACAACTGAAGAGTGACTGAATTGTGATTGATAATAAAACGTGTTAATACCTCGTATGCCTGAAAAATAGGTACTGTCGAAACAGCATGTAATCAATTGTGCTGCAAGAGCCTTCGCCATTAGTGGCACATTTAAATCATCCTGAAAACCACAGGTCACCATATTTTTAGAATTGCATGTGCGAATATTAAAATTCCCTACCCACAATATAAAAATTTCCTTTCTGAGTCTCCTCTCTTCCAGTTCACCAACATCCTTTGTTATGGAGAAATAAAAAAAATTAGGATAAAAATGTATCAATAGAATATCAAACAATTTCTGGGGCTTAAAAAAACACATTTGGAAATGGGTTGTGCAATACAATTCCTGATCAGTTGAACTAACAAGTTTGACAGAAACAAATGTAATCAAGCCACCCATGGCCCTTCCTGAAGGTGACGAAGTTGCAGGGCTTCAAAAAGCAGGATACCCATTAATATGCTGAGAGTTTCGTTTCTCTGTTTCCTAGCAACAAATAATGTCATATTCATTGACTAAAGGAGGCCAATCAGGATAATGCAATTTTGGCCACAGACCCATCATATTCCATAATATTACATTTAGGCCCGACAGGACCGCAGAGCCCACCGTGGCAACAGATGAATCTTCCATGTAGGAGGGGCAGGTCTCTGGGTCAATAATAGCAATATGAGAGAAGCTAGGTGGTCAGTCTGTCTGTTCCAGGGATGATAACACCTCATCCCTTTTGAAGACAGGCAGATTACACAACAGTATCTCATTTGGATCACAGTGCCCTGATGTTAAATCATGTGAGAGCCATGGTCTAAATTGATCTCTCAGGGGGCCATGAGCAACACCTAAGGGGTGTGCTTTGATGTTCCTGTGCAAGGTAGCTAAGGGTGTAAGCAGTGTAGCATTGCTTGTGTGAAGTTAGGTCTTTTACACTTTCTTATTATACATTCTCCTAGTGAAGTCTTTATACATGGGCCAACCCAAGAGACTCTTCTGATGGAATGAATCTCTGCATGCAAAATTGCAGATCCCTTCTGAGTGCTTCCTGAGCCAATTGATCACTTTATTAATAGAGAGGCATGAGTTTCCAGGCAGGGATTTGCTAACTTGAGAACATTTCATGACAATAATATAAGTGGGTGATCTGGGGACAGATATCAGTGTCCTTAATTTGGTTGGAATGTTAAGTCCTTTGTAAGGGCAAACTCTTCCTCTATCATCATCCTCAAATCACTTTATTCGATTAATTAAAATCATAAAAATACACAAATAAATCACATTCAGTATATACAATATAAAACAATCGAAAGATCATAGAAAATCCATGTGATAGTTAATAACATGTTTCATGTATGTACAGATAAAAAAAGGGCTACAATAAAATTCATATTTCAGTTATACTCCGGTCTCTTAGTTTCTTACATCTTATGGCTGCAACAAGATAACTAGCAATATTAAAAATGTTCCATGTATTGTTTAGTAATTGCAAATACATTAAGGCAGGTTTAACTTGATACAACCCCAGACACCAACCTTTTCCTAATCAAAGAATAATGTTTGCAAAAGAACATAAAGTGCATAGAATCTTGAAATGAATAATTGTCACAGTCACAAAATGGTGCCTTTTCAGGTACAGACCATCCCTGATATGTTCCCAGTAAAAAATGTATCTGATTGAACCGGAATTTAGTTAGCAACCAGAGATGGTAAGGCTTTGTTACCACTTTTAAATACGGTTCAATAGAAGGGGTGGTAACTAATAAAAAGTGAGATCTCACCGTGGGCTTTAACAGTTCCTCCGACTCCAGCTCCTGGAGCATTAAGGACAAAAAATACTTTTTGACCCACAATATGTCACCTTTAACAATGTTTTCAGGGAAGTCATAGATTTCTGGCCGCTCTAGTCTCACAAACATTCTTTTGACATATGAGAGCCACTTTATTTTGTCTCCCCGATCTAAACTGATACAATCTTTTAAAATACGGTGATTTAATGTTAGCTCTGGGCTAAGCCAAGTTTTCATCCATCAAATAAGGGGGGCCAAACCGATCAAATCACCGATAAACCCCATCCCCAGCTCCTGGTGGACAGCAAATGTTGGTGTAGACTGAGGGATAGACAAGAGACACCGAAACAGTTTGTTTTCAGCCCTTTTCACATCATCCATCGGGATGTAACCCCATATCGCAGCGCCATAAAATGTCAGTGCAAGACATTTGGCTTTGTAGATTGCCAAAATTGCCTTGAATGGTCTCCCCCGAGGCGCTGTATCAGATTTAACAAGGCTGATCCTGCCCGTACCAAAGCGTTCTTTTTCGCTAACCTCTGGGGCATCCAGGTACAACAGTTGTCAAACTGGACCCCCAGATATGTAAAAACTCTTACTCCTTGGACCTCTACCCCTCTACAGTAAAATGTTTTCGCTTTGCTCCTTCGGGGGCCCATGGCCATGACATGGGACTTGGCAGAATTAACCACCAGGTCCAGCGAGGCCATGAATTCCCCGAGAAATTCAGCAGCCTCTGTAGTCCTATCCGGGTGCGTGCTAGTTGGACGGCATCATCCGCGTATAGGAGAACTGGGATGGTACTGCCGCCTATACGCGGGACGTCCAGGGTAGCGGTTTCCAGGATTTTCTCTAGAGCATTGATATATAGTGTAAAAAGAAGAGGGACCAGGATGCACCCTTGCCTAACCCCTCTCCCTGATTTAAAGTGCCTAGTGCAAATACCATCTTGGGTCATCCTAACAGTTGTATATAAATCCCGGTGAAGATCTGCCACAAAACAGACCAAACTGGGATCGATCCCCATATCCAATAAAATTGTCCACAGCTTCGACCTATTAACTAGATCGAAAGCTGTGGAGAAGGCCATAAAACCCAGGTAGACAGACCCCCTACTGGCCACTGTTTATTTGTTAATTAATAGGTACAAGTTAAGACACTGATCCCCAGTGCTTCTACCCGACCTAAAACCATATTGGGGTTCTATAAAGATATTTTTTGTGTAACCCATTCAGACACTTTAGACAGAATAACTTTTCCTAAAATTTTAACAGATGAGTCTATAAGGGAGATGGGCCTGTAACATCTCGGGTCCCCTCTCTGTCCTTTTTTAAAAATAGGAATAATGATGGAAAGGGCCCATGAGGAAGGAAACCATGAGTAATGGTAGAATTAAAAACTTTTGTTAAAAATGCAGCCCATAATTAACATTTCCCTTGTATAAATCTGCAGGGACACCGTCAGGGCCGGGGGCCTTGTTCGCAGCAGTGTTAATTATTGCTTTTTCCACATCCCCCTCTATAAACAATAAGTTAGATATGGGTAAGATACCAGCAGGTGGAGTGAAGATATCAAATACTTCATTACTGGCATAGATTGATTCAAAATGTCTCACCCAATCTTCCTCCGAGATGTTAGTTTCAATCTTATCATTGTTATGTTATGTTATGTTATGTTATGTTATTAGGGTACTTTTATAGCGCACGGCTACTCCGAAGAGTTTCCCGGTGCTAAAGACTGTCACCGACCCAGAGTGAAAGACAGAAAGGGAGGGGAACTGAGAGCAGAATGAGAAGAATCACTGCGTGAACAGCAAAGTCTTCAGATCCTTCCTGAAGGCCAGAAGATTGGTGTTGGATCTGAGAGACAGCGGAAGATATCCATAACTGGGGGGCAAGATGTTTAAAAGACCGACCCCCGCAGCGCGCCCGTCGGATCACTGGGTTGACTGCCCTAGCCTGGGTAGCAGATCGCAAAGATCTGGAAGGTAAATAGAAACTGATGCGTTTCCGAAGATAACAAGGGCCAGTACCGTGAAGGGCTTTAAAGGCGATGGTCAGGGCCTTAAAGGTGATTCGCTTCTTGATGGGCAGCCAGTGAAGAGTTCTAAGAAGATCACTGGCCCTGGCTCTCCGGGAAAGTCCGAAAATGGCCCGGGCTGCAGAGTTTTGCACTACCTGAAGACGCGCTAACAGGAAGTCCGGGAGGCCTAGGTAAAGTATATTAGAACAATCTAGGCGCGAGCCTATCAGGGCCTAAACCGTGATTCTTCTATGCTCTAAAGAAAGAAGAGGCAGAAACTTCCTCAGCATCTTCAAGATCGCAAAACACCTGCCAGCCAGACCAGCCACCTGAGTTTTAAAAGAGAGGCTGTTATCAATCTCGATTCCCAGATTCTTGGCAACCCCTGAGTCGCTGGTGGGAGGGAACATGGCAGGAGGCCACCACTCCTTCCATCTAGGAACCACGGGGCAGCCGAAAAAAAGTACTTCAGACTTATCGGAGTTGCACTTGAGGCAATTATGACTAAACCAGTCAAACACTGCCCCAAGGCAGCACCGAATGGATGTCCCGTCAAAGTCGCAGCCCTTATCGCACGTGAACAGAAGTTGTGTGTCGTCCGCGTACGAGTCGACACGATCTGGGCTCCACAGCCTTCCGCCAATGCCGCCAGAGGGGTCATATAGATGTTAAAAAGCGACGGGCCCAAAATTGAGCCCTGCGGTACTCCGACCTCCAAAGGCGGCATCTCGGCAGAGTAGGGGGGGGCCCAGACCGTTTGCTGGCGGTTCGAGAGGAAAGACCTAAACCACCGGAACACCGTCCCCCTTAGACCAATCTCCCAGAGTCTAGAAAGGAGACGGTCATGGGGGACGGTGTCGAAGGCCGTAGAGAGGTCAAGCATGACCAACATGGCCTTGCCTCCTCTGTCCAAGGTTTCTTTAATGGCCTCGGTGACCTCGAGCAGTGCTGTTTCCGTGCTAAGATTGGAGCGAAAACCGGACTGCGACTTGTGGAGTATACCATTCGTCTCGAGAAAGTGGGACAGAGTGGCATGAACGTGCTTCTCAACCACCTTTGCGAGTGCTGGCAGGAGGGAAATAGGTCTGTAATTGGCGTGAGAGTCCGGATTCATGTTGGGTTTCTTAAGAAGTGGCAGAATAAGGGCCTGTTTTGTTTCCAAGGTTGTGGGACCTCACCAGTACTGAGGGAGAGATTGAGTATCGGGTTGATAAGATGGTTGAGACTAGGAGCCATTGACACAAGGAATTTGGCCGGACAGGGGTCTAAAGGGGAACCCGATTTCAATTTGGAAAGGAGGTCCAAGGAAGCCTGTAAGGTCAACAATGGAAAGTTCAAGAGGGTGGGGCCAGCAGAGTTCGCGTAAGAAAGGGGAGGTTGCCAATTAGAAATAGTAGATGAGCCCGCCTTTCCGAAGGAGGCCTGGATGGTCCGAATATTGCTGGCAAAAAAGTCCGCAAGTTAGGTGATCCAGGACTCTGAGTGCATGGTACTGGGAGTACACCATGGGGGGGAGATGAAGTCCTTAACTATCCTGAAGATTTCTTTACAGGAACTGGAGGCCTCTTCAATCCTGCATGCCAGATAAGACTTTTTGCCAGCTGTGATGTCGCGATGGTAGTCTCTGACCATGGCCCTATAGGTTTCCTTCGAGTTGGCGTCGTAGTGCTTACGCCACTCCCTATCGGCTTTTTTGCATTGCCGTCGCTTCTCGGCTAAGGCCGGCGAGAACCAAGGGGCGGGACCCTTAACTGAGACTGTCCTGTGGGGTCAGGGGGGGCTAAGACAGCTAATAGCTGCTAATAGCAGCGGGCTGTTAATGATAGCCCAGAACTTGGAGCTATCCTTTAAGACTGCTTCAGACATGAGACTCTCCCAAGCCTCTGACTTAATTTCGTTTTTGCGTGTTTGTATAAATAATTTGTATTCCTTTCTGCAGTTAGCTATCCGGATTTTATCTCTAGGTAGAACCTTCAATGATTCCTTTAAAATACGATGAGCCCTAGAACATTTAGTGTCGAACCATCTTTTCACTTTTTTTCTTATCGGTCTAGCAGGAGCAGTTAGGTCAGTAGCAATTTGCTTACAAATTGCTTCAAATGCTACGATGCTCTCCCCAGCCGGGGTGTCACCATCTGCACATTTCCCAAACTCAACGCTCATCTTTTCACGGAGGGTGTCTAAAAATTAGCCCGGTACTAATTTTGCCCATTTCAGTCTTCGCCCTTGGTCACTAGTAGTCACACTTACGTGGGATCTGGCACTATTAGCGTTAACGGAACGGGAAAATCCTGCGTTCAGCACCAGTTTGACTGGGTTATGATCGCTAAATGGGGAAATAACTGCATTATAAAATATTACGAGACCCATCAGGGCAGGAGTTAGAAATATATAGACAATGATCGACTCACTTTCCCTGGATTTAAAGGTTGCTACCCTCTCACGAGTATCGAAGAATGATGGCTCGTAAAGATCGGCACATGATAAAAGGTCTCCAAGAGCCACTCCCCTCTGAGAGTGTTCAAAGTGTGGGGGTGACGTAAAAGAAGGGCTATACCCATCGTTAGGTTGGCAATTAAAATTACAGAGGTGAATATTAAAATCTCCCAAAAGGATAATATCGACTAAAGTGGTTTGTTGAGCTTTATAGCTTAAATGTAAATGTAAATGTAAATGTAGTTGAGCTTATATAGCGCACAGCTACCCGCAGTGGGTTTCCCGGCGCTTGCTTAGGGAACCCTTCCTGGTATTCCCCTGTGAGATAGCAGGGTATCCACAAGGTGAAAGTCAGGCATCCCGCCGCGAGGGGCCGTTGTGGAGATTAAGCAAGCTATTGCCCAGAGTTGCAGAGTGTGAACCCGTGAGTCGAGGAGGCACCGGGGCGAGAATTATCGAGTCCGTGGAATTTTTAGCCCATGACCCGCCGAGGCGGGAATTGAACTCGGGTCCAGGACCGATCTCAGCTTCCGGGTCTGCTGCCTCTAACCCCTGAGCCACACTTCTCCACAGCTTACAATAAACTGTTCGAAAAAACACAAGTGTTCATCACGATAATCATTCTCCCCTGAGTTATAAAAATTTATTAACAGAATTTTCCCGTCAGTCTCAGAGGAGATCTCAACGAACAAACAATTGGGTGAAACAGAATCTATGGTCTTAGCTACCCCTTTCAGTTTAACTGAGAGCAGTAACAATAGTCCTCCCCTGGCTCTCCCTGAAGCAGATGGACGTGCTGGTTGAGAAAAGGATGTAAAGCCATCTACCCAAAAATTATTCTGCAGGTCCCATGTCTCTTGGAATGCTACCACATCATTGGCTTTAATGAAACTCAGCCAAGATAGATCATCCCGTTTAGACCTTAACCCAGCGATATTCCAATTAAGTATCTTAAATTTGGAATCAGCCGTTGGAATAGGGTCAGGTTCAGAGGAGTGTTGTGATCTGGTTATGACAGATGACCCTAGTCAATCAATCTCGTTCAGGTGTGATAATGGAGAGAACCTGTTTGTTAAGATAAGACTATCCTTACTCCTTATATCCCGATCATTATGAGGGTTGTTTGGCGTGATAACTGCTGGCATGTTTCTTGTTATTAAAGGGGCTCTTTTAAAGCCACCACAGGGCTGCCATCCTTGTACTACTTTAGAATACTGCGGGGTGTAATTTTTGATTGGGGTCCAGGGAACGGATAGAAAAATCCCAAGGGGACTGCCCTGATGTTACCGTCCTTAATCATTATATCCGATCCATCCCATAACATCCGTGGGACTATGAGCGGGTTGTCAAAATTAACAATAACACAGTCCCCTTTAATACTTTTTGTTGTTCTCCCGAGCCACCCCACACGCCTTACCATGATGATATTTTGTGAGATATTACTACTTCCTGAACAATTGGAATCACACCATTTCCTTGTAATAGTCATGAGGGCCTCAGATGTTTCCTTTTCTCCCATCTTTAAGGGTGGCACCCCTACTAGTACAGTCACCAGCGGAGCGGCATCAGGAGGGAGATTAATAATTGGTTGAGATAGTATTTTACCTTCAGACTGATCTCTGATTTCTAGCCCCCTTCGACTATTAAAGGCCAGGATATTTTGGGACTCAGGATAACTTAAAGAACTGGAGTGTGAGTCTCTAGCCTCATTAGTATTTCGCTGGTCCCTGTGTTTATCAGTATTAGGGAGTGGGGGTTTAACCAAAAGGGGGGTTTCTATCAGTGGCCTGTGATCTAAAACAACATTTCCTTTTGTGCATACCACTGACGGTTTGGCTAGTTTAGTAGGCATTCCTACTTGTCTGACATTACACTCGTGTTGAGTTAAAAACGTATTAATACGGTCGCACTTCCCCAACAGATCAGAAACACACAAGTTCATAGTGTCAATAATGTCCTTAGCGATGTTGGATAACGCTTGCTCTAGTCTGGTAGAAAATAATTCTTCAATCAATTCCCGGATATTATGATCTGTTAAGTTAGGTAACTTTATCTCAATATTAGATGAAGTATTTTTATTGACCTTAACCTGCTTCGGGTTTTCCTTGGGCAGTTTCTTTGATGCAAGGCTAGGTTTATTAGATGCCCCTTTGACTTTCGGGGGCGAACTTAAGGGTTGACTTGTGGTTTGGGGAGCGTTATCCTCTTGTATGATGCAACTTGCAGACTGGGTCACTTTGGGGCGGGTGATAATTATGTCGGGTTCCAGGGGAATGTGGGGTTTCTGAACAACAGGATCCTGAACAAGGCCACCCTCAGAGTTTCGTGTCAGACCCAGTTCTTTCTCAGCAGATTCTATTTCTGAGGATAAAACTCCTACGGCTGAAGTCAGGTAGGAGATAATGGATGCCGATTTTCTGGGAATTTTCGCCTCTCCTCCCCCTTGCTCTTGTGAAGTATATAATTTACGCTTACCCATGGTTCAAGAACCGGTGATCAGGGGGGGTGGCCCGGCCCGGCCACCTCGGCCCCGGATGGCCACAGATGGCCCGCCCTCTGCCCGGGCTCAGCCCGGCGCCGCCCGCGCACGTCCCGCGACGCGGAAGAAGCCTCCGGTGTTTAAGCGCCTCCGGGCGCGCGAGATGCGTGGCAGTGGGCGGGGCAGTCGCTGTGCTGCCTGGGAGCTGTGGTCTCCCCCACTGCGGCCGCGGGAAGTTACTGGCGGCGGCAGGGAGCCCAACAGCGTCAGGGACCCAGGGACGACTGGTGCAGCGTTGGAGTAAGTCTGATGTCCCCGCTTTGAATCGCGTTCTCCCTTGCTCCTTAGAAGGAGCCTCCGGTGTTTAAGCGCCTCCGGGTGAGCGAGATGCGTGGCAGTGGGCATGGCAGTCGCTGTGCTGCCTGGGGGCTGTGGTCTCCCCCACTGCGGCTGCGGGATGTTACTGGCGGGAGCAGGGAGCCCAACAGCGTCTGGGACCCAGGGACGACTGGTGCAGCGTTGGAGTAAGTCTGATGGCCCTGCTTTGAATCGCGTTCTCCCCCCTCTTCCTCTAATCTCTGAGGTCTTCTCACATTGATCCCACGTCAACTTCATTTCTTGATTCACTGCTGTGGGAACGATTTATTAGTACCCCTGGTATATTGTAGTTATTCTGAGATTCTGTATGAACTAGAGGATTACAGGTAGCCAAATAGGCTGGTGTCTGGGGTTGCAGCCGTCTGCTGCAGTATCTGGATGGACCAATAACAGCTAAATTCTTTTTATATGAAGCTTTATTCTGAATGTTGCAAGGGGGTTTATTAAGATACCAATTTCTCCCCCAATTCTTTTAACTTTTCCAGACTGGAGGAACAAAGGCTAATAATCTTGGGGCATATTATCAAGGGGGTTTATCTCCGCTTTTTTGGCTTTAAAAGCCAAGAAAGCAGAGATAAAATTATCTCCCTATTACCTAGCTGTCGCTAACACCAGTTAGCGACAGCTAGTAGAAGATAGCAACCATCTTGGGCCCCGCTTTGCATGTCAGTGATATTTATCACTAATGACATGCAAAGTGGGCGTGCCAAGATGTTAGCGACTGGAAACGGTTGCTAACATCGCTATCTCCTATTACCAACTTTTGGAGATATTCGCGCTAAGCGCGAATATCTCCAAAAGCTAACACCTGCCCCTGAGCAGTTCTTAGCCATGTTATCCAATGGTAGGTGGATAACATGGCTAAGAGCATTAGCTCGGTAATGCATGAATTTCGCTGACTTTTCAGCGATATTCATGCATTTCGGCCAATTTTTATCGCTTAGGAGATAAACCTTGATAATAGCAAGGTTCCTAAGCGATAAAAATCGCCGCAGCTCGGCGATAAAAATATCGCCGCTAAACCAACATATCGCTAGTTGTTACTAATATGCCCCCTTGTTATCCAGTTTATCTAGTTTATCACGGCATCTGTCGCTAAAGTCTTTGAAATTGCTTACCAATTCAATGATGTCTGGCAAAGTCTTTCTGCAGCTATGCTGGATTGTCTCTTTGCATGGATACTTGGGGTAGGGTGTACAATAGGCATGCAGTGTGGCAGTGGTGCATTTGCCCCGTTAGGCAGATTCCACTCTGGTTCTTTTCAAGGGTGGGATATATGATAAAGTAGAGGATTCAGATACTATTGCAGTTAATGGCTCGTGGTAGACAAAGGGGTTCAGTTAGTGTGAGTCTGTTAAAGTTGTCAAGTTATTTGGGATATTGGTTCTATTTGTAGTTGATGCATGAAGGCATTGTGAAACAGGATTGTCAATAGATCTCTAGCTGGAGATTGTGGCTGCCTCATGAGTCCTTGATATCATTGCTCATGAGTCCCTGAAGGTAGCATCTAACTTGGCCTCAAAGCGGCCAATATCAGTGTTAATAGCACCCATTACTGTTGAACGATAACTAGTAATAGACTTAGACTTAGATGCAGCCTTTCCTTCCTTAGCACAGTCTATAGCTTGATTACCTTTTAAATTCTCCATTTACAAGGAAGGTAAAACATAGATTGGTACCTCAAGAGTCCTGGTTGTATCCTGGTATGAAGAGCCAAGAGATATGGCCCAGCCTCTGCTGGTCTGAGGACGGGCGCAGAGGGGCCCGCTCTTGGCCCAGACCTGCACCGCAGGTGAAGCGAGGTGGTTAAGTGTGTGAGTTCTGTGTGCCATTCCTCCTCCTCCAAAGTTGTGTTCTGGTTGCTGCTTGCTGGGGGATGTAGTCCCACTTCAACTGCCCAATCTGCTACAGTCTTTTCCCAAGCCTCCTCACTTCTTCCCTGATGCCTGCTTCAGGTCAAGCCCACCTTTGGCTGAGTAGAGGGCCGTGATGAGATGCGTGCTGTGTTGTTTCATCAGGGCAGTAGACCGGGGGAGTCGTGCTGCTGCTGCTTGCTGCAGACATCTGTGGGGCCTTATCCCCCCCAAGCCCCACACTAGAACTGGTTAAATCTCCACAGGCTGGGGTTCCCTGGGAGGAGATGCAGGGCTCTGATCACGACATTTTTGGTGCAGAGTTCTATGAGATCTTTGAAAACAATTTGGCCAAACCCTTAGCAGTTGTACTTAATTCGATAATAGAAGAGACATCTATAACTTCCTCTTTAATGAAATTGGTGCTGATAAGTTTTTTAGTGCCAGGGAAACCATTCACTGATCTATCCTCTTACAAATGCATAACATTACTTAATACCAATTATATAAAATGCTAATTAACAATATTACCAATTTCCTAGACCCTTTTCCCCTCATTTTAGACATATAGATCAAAATGGATTTATACAGTGTTAAAACCTATGCACTAATGCATATTATATATTACAATTTCTCAATTTAGTGATCCCCTATAAAATTCTAGCCAGTAGCATTATTTTATTGGATGCTGAAAAAGCATTTGACCTTCTGAGAATTTAATTAGGATTCTGTAAAAATTTAAATTTTTGCTGTAAAATGTAAATTCTCGTCCCATCTCAGGAGGTAAATTTTTTAAATATATCAAGGCATGTCTTCCCAGGTAACAACAAATAATCAAATAGCTGGAAATTGTTTCTCAAAGGAGGCTCCTGTCAGGGATGTGCGTCTTCTATCTCTTCTATTTTCATTGAACTACTGGCCTAACTCATTCCGCTCTAACAACTCAATCTCTGCACCATTCCCAGAGGCCCCAAAGCTCAAATTATATGCAGAGTCTAGTGCTTTATTTTTGTCACCTGGTTCACCCAATATACAATCTGCTCTGCAGTCAATTACAAAATATACTACCAGTGGTGTTTGTATGATTGATGAATCTAAAACAGAATTTCTTTTATCTCACATGACGTTGTAAATACTTCCACAGAACTTAAGACTTCATTACAATAACAACCCGATGATATATTTTGGAGATATTTCTGGAACAACCCACTGATTTCTTTATAAATAATTATGTTCCATTATTGAGGAAGTTAAAAAAACTTTTTAAATATGGAAACGTGTTATACACTCAGTGGTTGGAAGAGTAGTCTTAATTAAAATACCCATCCTCACCTTATTTTTGTTTTAGTTTTTGACTCTTTTAAGTAATCTAGATACCAAACTCTTTGTCAAATTATAATGCAAACTTTCTTGTTTTTTGTGGAATCAAAGACGCTGCCAAACTAACTTGTCAATTCTGCCAAAAGCAAGAGAAGACTTGCATTGCCATATTTCCAATTATATTATACAGCTGCTTTCGTATTACAGTGTTGCTGTTCTTCTATAAACTCTTCTTAATTTGATAATTCAATGATTATGCATTATAAGAAGTATGTACCCAAATATTCCGAAAAAGTGGGGATATTAAAAATTACATTATATATGGAAAGTAATAACCAACATCTTTCATCAGTATAGAAATCTATTTCTGCTTGCAGACCCCCTACTTCAAAACTGTACACATTTAACTTGAAGCAATACAAAAGGACTGATACACAAATGGTCACAATTGCAGATAGTTAAAATGTGGGAATTTTATAAAGAAAATCTTTGATAAGCTCTGCGTGCCAGACATCCCTAATAGACCAAGTTATCAGTGATCTTTTTCACAGATATAACCAATCTGTAATAATTTTCTAAAAGATGAAATCTGCTGATTTAGTCCGTAAGATGTTTACAAACAAAAAACAGAACTATTCTTTGGGTTACTGGTATAGAGAGCTGCCTTTAACTCAGACTTACCTAACTACCCCTAAGAGGGAAAAGCACAACAAAATCTAAATAGATGTTAACTCTTGGGAAAACTATTTTAAATTAGGGTACATCATTTTAAAAAGGGCTAACTATCATCATATCATATTTTTCAATGCTTAAATGCTTTGTTATACAACTCACCCAATTAGTAAAACGTTACTGACTTCCACAAAGAAATGTCCTACTTGTAGTAACAAAGGTGATTGACACATTTAATTTACTTGTAAGAACCTAGTAAAGTAGTACTACATGTACCCCGGGCCTGTAAATTAAATACCACTTGTGGAATTCCAGTACTCATTGTGCAACCCGCTTAACTATCAAAATACAAGTGAGCCCATCCGAAAAAACAAGTGAGCCAAAATTATCAAAAGTCAGTGCTAAAGAAAAAACACATAAAATACCCTTTGAAAAACCCATGCCAGCATGCAGACTCGGCAGTTGCAGAAGTAAACATGAATTCAACGCATTTGTTTAATGGATTCAATTGTTTAATTGGCAACAATTTATATATAACTGAATAATTTAATTGAACTGAATAATTTAATTGAACTGAATAATTTAATTGAACTGAATAATTTAATTTTCACACTTTGACATATAATGAGTGTCCTGGATATTCAATATTTGGAGGGACTGTGTCGCAGTTGAGTGTGCAGCCAATCCACTTAAAGTTTCGTTAGCAGAATTCATTGCAGTTTCAATTGGAGTGTTTTTAACCCCCTAAACCCTGAGGCTTTAGCACCCTAGCGCTGAGCCTTTTTTGACTATTTGGAGTAGTTCACGCTTGGGACTACATAACGTTTTTTCCACATAATATTTATGCCAAATTGTAATTCATTTTCCCAGCATCCTGGGGATTCTAAAGGTACCCAGGGTTTGTGGTTAAAGAAAATGACAACATTATAGCTACATTTTGAGGTTTTTCGGAATCATAGGAACACAGTACTCTACAAAAAAAGTGTATTTTTTTTCTAAAAGTGCATCATTAAAATGTTTGCTGTGCAAATGTCACCATTTTCCCAGCTTTCAGGACCATGCAGAGTTGAATAAAAATAACTTTTTCACCACAGTTTTGGCATTTTCCAAAGAGGAAGCCCATTTTCATATTTTTTGTGCTTTCAACCTACTTCCAGTTTGTGGTGGAAATCAGTGAGAAACCCATCCGTGATCGAGGAGTGCTGTAGATTTCTGAAAAGAAGACAAAAATTCCGATTTTAGCAATGGGTCATATGTGTAGATCCCAGTGAGAAAACTATCCTTTTTGGTGGTTACTGACTCTGATTGAGCCCTCTGCTCTGCTAACGAAACCTAGTGCCAGTGCTCTGTGTAAAAGGTATATGGTAATTAGGTTTATTTTGCAATTAGCATGACAACTTACCTGTAAACCCCTAGTATATGTTAGGATATGTAGATTTAGAAGCCCAGTAGATGTTTTGCAGTTATGTGTACACTGCTAGAGTGCCTGCTGTCATTTTAAAGGCAGCTCTGCTTTGCAGGTGTTTTTAAAATAAAATGATGTGTAAATGCGAATTTGGAATTGAAGGTATTCTAAAGTCTTAAACTACCTTATTTTTAAATGTAAGTCACCCCTAAGGTCTCCCCTAGTGCCCCAGAGGTAGGGTGCCTTATAACTGTAAGCAGGGTTATTATAAAAGATGTTTTATATAGGTCTGGGCAGTGAAGTCTGCTCCGTTCATAGAGTTTGCAGAGTTTTACGCACTCTGTGCTCCATGGCATACACAGAGTTCCGAAAACGTCCGCTCTTCGGAGTGGAGTATTTTCCTCGCTTGCACCAGTGCGAGCAAGGAAAATCCAATGCTAGACCACTTCCCAGCAAGATTTATCAACGTGCGCAGCCGCTGATGGTCAAGACCACTCGTGTTGAGAAGCCACCCGTTCACACTGAGGAAGCTGCGGCTCGAGTAGAACATCTGCTCAAGCGGCATGAGTAATAAGTGCCCTCTTGCACTGAGCATGGTGCAGCTGGTGCTGATAGTCTGATCTTCCAGTGCAGGAAAAACACCCGGAGATACAAATCAGTGTCAATTCCATAACCTATAGCACTCTGCCGCTTGCAGAACTCTGAATAGAATGCCAGAGTTTTTACACGGAACTCCGCCAACTCCACCCAGACCATAGTTTTATATGCCCTGGTGAGTGAAAAATGGCCAATTTTGTTTTCCCCATTGTAGTACATTAGCTCCATAGGCTACATTGAGAAGGTTTATCAAACTTTAGTAACATCTAACTATTGACTGGAGTGAGCTAAAATTAAACTTCAAAGTGTCCAAATAATAGTTAGAACAAATCCCACAACATTTCAAGGTTAGATTTATTATATTTATGACAGAAAAGAAGTTATAGAACTTACTTTTCTGATGTGCTTAAATCCAGTTGTAGTGTAGCCTCTTCTGGCTAGTCAGTCTTTGACAAGCTGAGCCTAGCTGCTCTGAAAGGAAACAAAGAGACATCTGGTGGGAGGAGATCTGCAGTGGTAGAGCAAAAGGCAGGAATGGTGCTGGGTAGCCATTCTGGTCTTCAAAGAGGTAGACACATTTAGGATATGACACAGACTCACCCCACTACCTGCACCCCAAGCCAGATGGGAGCCCCAGTAATTGAATTAGGAGAGCGTCTCGAAGGGGAGTGTTAGGGAAAGTTAGCCACACCAGTAGATTGGGTTAGTCAGACCTTAAGCTCCAGAAGAGATTTTCTCAATTTTGGATTTTAAAGAACAGTGCTTTCTAGCACAAGAATATGCCACACCTTGGAGGAAGTTGACATACCTAAGGGTGGCACCCTGCACCCTACTGGTTAGGGGTGGCCCACTGCTTGTCACCCCAGAAGCCTGGATAAATATGGGAGACTTGCCAAAGCAACTCAGATCCCTGCCTAAGAAACAAGAAGAAGAAGGACTACCCTACGGGATCCCTGGCCTGCACCAAGAGGACTGCACTCTGGATGACTGCACCTGCTCCACGCTTTGGGACTACAGCAAAAGAAGGACTTTGCCTTGCACTGAAAGTTTAAGAAGTGGACTCCCTGAAAGCAACAGATTAATAAGAAGAAACCAGCTGACCATCTTAAGCAGGACATGAAAGGATATGGCCAGGTGCATTGTAACAACTTTAGTCCCAACATCCCAAGGAGCATTTCAAAGACTTTGGAACCTTGGTTTGGTGTTGTAGACACCTTGAAACCCAAAATTATCTTCTGGAGGCATCTCCAGAAGTTTGAGATTATTTGGAGCATTTTGACCAAACAGATCCATAAGTTGCAACACCATCGTTAAGAGTCAAACCAGCGATGTCGACCAGCAACCGGAATGAAATTCAGGCTTGCCCCGCTGAAGATCCTGAGCTCTTTGTCCTTGATGGGACTTCCAGGAATTGACAGAGGTATCCTCCTGAAGCAAGCCTCCATCATGGACCCAAACACGGACTGCCAAGGATGCTCGCTCGACGTCGAGAGAAAAAGCTCCAAAAAAGTGACTACAATTAAAAGGTAAGAACTTGACTGGGCCCCACGGCTAACAGTATCTGATGCGCGCTCAGTTGAAGTTGGCCCGAAACTTTGACTTTGTCCCTGTCAAGTGTGACCAGATGTCCTAATTTGGCATTTTTGGCTTTTAAGTACTAGAAAGTGTTTATTCTTTAAAAATTCATATGCCCGGTTCCCTACATTGTATTAGTGTTGTGTTGGTGTCATTTTAGTCATACAAATATTTCCAATTACTATAAAATGGTGCTGGGCTTTTATTCTGTGTTGTGTCTTACTTATTTAATGTACTGGTATTTTTAAATGCTTTGGACACCTGTCTCCTAAGTTTAGCCTGCCTGCTCGTGGCCAGCTACCTCGGTTGAGCAAGGGTACAATTTATTGAGACCTTGACTGGACCTTATCTTGTTATTGGGACCTTATTACTGGTGGTGGGTACCTAACTACACCTACTAATAAACAACCCTTTAACAATCCCTCAAGGTTTTCCCACAGAAGCTAACGGTTGAAATAAAGACACGTTGAGAATGAGGTGGAAAGAAACAGCCATTTGTGACAATATTTTCTTCTGTAACTTTTTGACTTGAGGACTTGTGTGTCACTAGGGTTTGTTAAACAGAAGCCCTCTCAAACTTTAAACTTCAGCAAGAAAAGACACATTTTACTCATATTTCTGTGAGGAAAATAAAATTGGTACCTCATTTGTGTGGTTAGGCCGAGTGCCCAATATAGGAAATGGGCCAAAATGTAACATGGACACTACACATTTTTTCACTTAAAACTGACCCTTTTACCCCAAAACGAGTAGCTGTGGATTTTGGGGCTGAGCTCAGCTGCCACCTAGAGAAATTTAGCACTTGCACATTTCCGAAAACTAAACACCTGGAAGAATCCGGGAAGGCGTGATTTATGGTTCTCATTAATCCTAGGCGGCGAACTCCGCCCAGTTTGCTAAGTTTGCTGAGTTTTCTGCACTCTGCGAGTTCCCAAAACATCAGAGGAGTGGGGTTTCTTTTTCTCGCTCGCACTCATCAATGTCAAGTTGGCGAGCGGGGAAATTCCACCTCCTAGCAAGATTTTTCCTTGCTCGCGCAAGCCAAGGACTAGTTGGCGAGCACGAGTGAGGAAAATCAACCTCCTGGCGAGATTTCTCAATGCGGGCGGTCTGATTTCTGAAAGCAAGTGGTTGCATTAGATCGCAACCACTCACATTGAGAAACCATCCATTCGCATTGAGAAAGCTGTTTCTCAAGTAGAAAATCTACTCGAGCAGCAGAACTGCGCATGGTTCCATTTGCAATGATTATACAGTGACGGACAAACACCCAGCACTGAAAATCACACTGAACGGCATGACCCTAACGCACTCTGCTGCTCCTGGAACTCCTTTTAGCATGGCTGTATTTTATTTTATCACTCACGGAACTAAGCAAACTCTGCCCAGACTTAAATCTCATCAAGTTTTTTTACCAATAAGCCCTTGCAAACCTCAGACTTCAATGATGGAAAGTTCTGGAATCTATTAGAGAGCTAGAAACTTCCTTCTACACTGCATTCCCCTAAGTCTCCTGATTAAACTGGTACCTCACTTGTGTGGGTAGGCCTAGTGCCCAAAACAGGAAATGACCCACAACACACCCTGACTAGATCCCATTTTTCCATTCAAAACTGACCCTTTGTTTGCAAAGTGGGTAGTGATGAATATTTGGCTCTAGCTGAGTCAGCACCAAGTAAAACTTAGCAAACCTGCATAATTCTGAAAACTAGACACTTGAGAGAATGCCGGAAGGGATAGATTGCGTGGCTCTCAGCAGGTTTTTTATCCAGAATCCCTTGGAAACCTCAAACTGTGACTAAAGAAATGAATTATCTGCACGTTTCTCACATGCTGCTTTCCCTGATTGTGCATGGCCCTCTATGTCTCACATATGTTTCCGTGTTGATTAAGTATGTGTTACATTAATGACTCCTATCTTAACCTGTACCAGTTACTTTTGGTTGTCCAAACTTACCGAGTGGATTGGTTTGGATTTCTTTATCCTGTATCTGACCGACAGATACATGCCGAAAATCAACACATTTTCAATAGAGGAATTATTGTTTCATTCCACCCATCACTTAGTACTACACAATTTTTCTTCAATGCAATAAATCCTGTATGTTTATCTGCTCATGTTCATCTATCCATAATCGATTTATAATCCCTGCATTATTGCTTAGCACAATGAGTGTGTTGTCCCTGGTATTTATGAAATTTGATTTAACAATATGTTTTTGAAATTGTTGTCAACTGTAAGCATTTTTGCATAGCGCAGGATACTGTTGTGCCTCAAAATGCTATCCTCTTTCAAGTACTAGTGTTGAACATGAGGTTACCTTATTTATACTCCTTTAATGCAGGGGCATAACACAGGCCCCTGCAGCCCCCGCGGTGCGGGGGGCCCTCAACCTCCAGGGGGCCCCGTCAGCACCGCGCTTCTGCTGGGGGGCTCTAGATTGAGCCCGGAGGGGGCCCCTTCACATACCCTGCAGGGGGCCCCCTCAAGGTTCGTTACGCCACTGCTTTAATGACCTGTATAGGTGTGATCAATACAACTCTTTGTAGTATCACAACATTTCTTTCCCCTTATTCGGACCCAAGATTGACAATCGGGATTCAATTAAGCGCGACTCGGGTGATTTCCCTTAGCTGTCAGGGACCCGCGATGCATACAGGTTAATTATTTCACCTATACTCATTTCTGTCAGGAGCAGTATCCCTTTTGCCTGCATCACCGAGCAACGCAGCCTCAGCCCGAGGGCATAGACCACGGTTTGCACCAGCGCCTTGTTGGAAGGAGGCTTTCCTCCCGACATGCCGAGGTGCGCGCTCACGTCACGTGCTCTAAATTTCCTTTATCTCTCTGACTTAGGACACTCTGCGCACAGCACAATTAAAATGAATGGACTGCTTGCCATATGGTAAGACAAATTCTTCCTCTTCCTCTCTGATTTTAACTAATGTTCTCAGAGCAGGTGGCTTATATTTTCTTGGCAATCTCTTCTTTTAGCCCATTCCTGATGCCACTGGAAGTTCTTGTTACTTTATTACTATTCCACACAAAGACTACTTGCGAGGTGAGTGAAATTCCTATATTCACTCATCCTTGAGATCGGGCATACCGTATATGTTCAATGCAATTGACTTTTCTATGCTCTCTATATCTAGATTTCCCCTGCTGATTTTTCAAGCCCAGAGGAGGCATGTTGCTGTCTACATAACACTTTAAGATTTACCTTATGGAGTTTCGATGCAACTGTAGTTATGCATGAGCACAATTCAAACAGACACCAGTTTTAGCCTCTTTAATCACTCCAGTATATCACTGCACAGGTTGCCCAATCCCCACGGCCTGATGAAGACCTATCCGGATAATTGCGCTGTCTTGGGTTGAAATGTTGAAACTCTCAATTCTTACCTGGACTAAAACACAACCCCATTTGGGCATTCAAGACAACTCTTTGGTTGTGCTGAATATTTTGGAGTTCAGAACTACATCATCCCTGACAGGCAGGATGCAGGCTGCTGAAGCATTACATTTGTATCTCATATTTTATGTTTTCAGTCACTACGTTCTCACATGTCATGTTGAACGAGCACTTTATTCACTTTCACACAATTGGAGAAACCTAGTGTACACAGATATCTTCATGTAGTTGTGCCAATATATAAATCTCACATAACTTTATCTCTGGTTGTATTTTTCTTCAACATTGATTTTCCTTTGCTCTTTGAAAAATACTTTTTCATAGCATAATTTGTGTTCAACTGTTTTTTAAATTGACAGGACCATTTGCTCTGGAAAATCCCTCGTGTCTAGCGGGCATTATGTCCTGGGGGGCAGATTCGGGGTAATAGCCCCCATCTGCCACCACATGGGAATTGAAAGACTGTCTGTTCTGTTTTGGGGGTGGGGTAATTGCCATACCAATAGTGGACAGCCCAACCCCCATATTTAAAACAAAAACACTTTTCCTGATGTCTAGTGGGCTGTCTGCCCCCAAGTGCACATATCAGGAGTAATAACTCCCAAACGCCCGAGGGGTGGCAGAAAAACTGATGCCCCATTTAGTTGGGGTGGTGGCCTGGCCATGTCCCTGGTAGGCAGCCCCCAACCCTATATTTATTAAATAAAAGATTTACCTGGGGTCTAGTGGACTTTTTGCCCCCACGGGTGCAGAAAAACTGAAGCCCCATTTAGGTGGGGTGGGGCATGGCTATACCTATGGTGGGCAGCCCCTATCCTTCTAGTAGGCTTTCTGCCCCGGGGGCAATACACGGGTAAATACCCCCATCTGCCCACAGGGGTCAGAAACACTGATGAGCCAGTTTGCTGGGTTGAGAGCATGGCCATGCCCATGGTGGGCAGCCTTCACACCTATATATACATATTTCTTTATTTCCCAGGTGTCAAGTTGACTTTCTGCCCCCCGGGGACAGATCAGGGTTTATTCCCCCTTTCACCCCGCATGGGCCAGAATGACTGATGCCCCATTTAGGTCATCAGTCTTAAATGGGGCAGCATGGCACTTCAGAAAGCTCTGAGAGCCTGAGCGGAAGTTCACCAGTTGCTGACAGGAAATGATGACCAGGATGAGGAAGATGATATGGAAGGGTAAGGAGAGGACCTGGGTGCAAGTCCTGAGTGCAGCACACAAGGAAAGTGGATAACTTGTCTACTGAATTAGAACTCCCTCGCATAGCAAAAAGCAGTGTATCCTCCCAAGGCCTGTCCCTAGAGGAGCTGGTGGACAGTAAGGCTGAAAGGGAGTTTGTGCTGCAGATAGCCAAACTAAAAATGGAGAAGGAGTTAGCTCTGGGGGAAATGAGAATGGTCCATGAGCTCAGTATCAAAGAGCTAGACATCATAGCCAAACAAGTAGAGTCTAGTAACAATGGTGGGAGCATTCCCTCAGTGTCTAAGGAAGACATGAAGGTCTACATACCTAAAGATCTTGTGCCAGACTATGTGGTAGGGAATGACATTGACAGGTGGCTTTTTGCCTATTAGGTGGCCCTCAAGATGCACAATGTACCAACAGAGTATTGAGAAGTATCATTCTGCAAACACAATCCTTCAGTGAGGATGGAGACCTTACTTACACTGGAGGAGGGGGACCAGATGAAATACATTGCCATGAAAACCATTCTTGTTACCAAGATTAGGCTCACAGATACGGAGAGAGCACTTGTTTAGTGTCTATGTTACAGAGCTGCGCTAGCCCCTGATTGATACTGATGGAGCAAGAACTCGTAGAAGAGAGATTTGCTCGGACGCAATCCTCTCCCGTAACTTCTAATCTTGTATTAACCTTATTTTGTGAAATTAATATGCACAACATGACATATACAAGAAGAAGAAGCTAGCCTATGTGTTTCACTAATCAGTAACTCGAGTGAGATTCTAAAATGACCACTAACTAAAAATCTTTAGTAAGCATGCGTCTACTGCATCTACGTAGTATGATATACTTTTGCTTGGAGGGAATTTCTTGCGCTTGCGCAGTATCTAACAAGATGGCTGCTTTGAAACACATGCTTGGCATCTGCTTTGTGGAAAACTAAAAAAAAGCTATTTTACTAATGCTAATGTGGGGAAAGCATTATTAAGTAAATGGGGTTAGACTAGAGATAGGTGGTATACAGTGAAACCAGTTATTTTTGATTTTAACATTTGTCTTTTTGATTCATTCAGTAGTGCTTAATATGGGCCTTTTCACATGAATCATAGTCTGTTCCCTCCCATTTACTGCACATGTGTAGTACAATCAAAATGGAAGAAGCAATGTCATCTTGAACACCGTCCAATGTTAGGAAGATATACTTTACCTGGGAAACCGAACAACAGTCCACTGAATCGGATGTGAACCTGTGAACTTTTATAATTTGTGACAATTATGATGTGAATGCAGGTTAGGATGAAGACTTATGAATAAAAATTAACGTGTGGGATTTAAAACAAACAACCATAAGATTATATCAGAAATTAAGCATGGTCTGATGATCACCTCCCCTTGCCTGTCCAATCAGAGTTAGTATTTTTGTAAGTTTAAAACATTAATGGGTGGTACAAGCATACAGAAAGGTATAATTGAGGTAGCTTTAGTTAGTTATTAAGCATGAGCGTGGAATCCTGTTCGAGAGCAAATTGAGATGACGATGCTGAATTCTGCAGAGCTCGAGAGGCTGTCAGAATGACGAGAGATGCTAAAGAATAATCGAATTGCAGAGCCATTTACCTTGAATTAATTACTTAGGTGAAGATCGCTGAAGAATATTGAGGAAGAAGAGAGTGTCAGAGAGGGGTGCTACACAAGCATTGGTGATAGAGAGGTCATCTGTCCTGTCCTGAAGCATTTGGTCGCCAGATCTTTCCTTGGGGACCCTTCCCAACTCCTTGGCAAGGGGGTTGATTTTCACACCATACTTGGTAATTATAATTGTATGTCTATATATATGTGCACATGATCTATTCTCTCTATCCTCTCCTTTCCATGCATTGTCATTACATATTTAATGTTAGTTTGATTGAATCTCCCTTCCTATGAGAGACACAGCCTGTTCTGTACTTTGTAAGTGGTTCTCATGAAAATATTATTAGATAAAGATTTAAAATGTTTCCTGACTCTGTGATCATTTTGTATTTGCGAATAAATTGATTTATGTCTTATCACCATCAACTAGTTCAACTAATGGTCCACCAACCAGAGGAAAGAACTTTTTGATCAGTGAGGATCCAGAAGTAACTAATCTTGATATGGTAAGAAAATTATAAAACATGACCCCAGTGGTTTTTGCCAGGTTGTTGTGAATTAATTTCTGGGCCCAGGTGAGTGTGTGGTGTAGATTACCTGTTGCTGGTAACCTGCTGGATCAATACCAAGTTCACTGATGCCAACAAGCTTGCAAAGGAGGCAGACATCAGAGTCAGCTCCACAGTGTCCAAAATGGAATCTGGGGGATCACCAGTAAGTTGGTCAGGGGTCCCATCAGAAAAAAAAGAGGGGAAGAAATATTTTAAAATAGGAATTTCTCTAAAGGCCTCCAAATTAATTCCCAAAGGAAGAGTAACCAGTCCAAGTCTGAGCTCACGAAGAGCGGGTTCTTTGACAAACAGGCAGGGAAGTTCATCTCTCAGTGTACTGACTGCTACAAATCTGGGATTCTTTTGAGACACCAAAAAGTACCAAAGGAGAGTACAGCCCCCCACCGGTTAGCAGATACCTGGGTTGGCAAACATAGCACTTGGGAATAATGTGGTTCCAGTTTGCTTGGGGACAGGAGAGAAGTGACACTAGTGTCCCGAAGGTATGAAGAGATTGTGCCACAAGTTCATACCTTCAAATACTATTAAGTATAGGCAGTGGGTCACATTCAATAGGAAAAAGGTGGATGCCCTGGGAGATGCAGGAGCCAGTATGACTATTGTGAGGGAGGCAGGTTTTTGGATTTCAAAGATAATCTTCATTGTGAGGAGTTCCTAAATCAGATTGAAACCCCACAAGCAAAATCCTTATACCTTCAATTTAGATATTGCATTTTGCCACTTAACGGCTTTCACTGCAGATGGAATGGCCAAACTTCTCGCCCCATGTCCATCTTGACCAGATAGCCTCTAAACAGGGGAGCATTTTCTATTCCATTGTCTCATATATGTTGCGAATGGAAGACTTTGGTTAGTTCCACTTTGCTATATCTTGTCCGTTAGACAGATGATGTCTACCATTAGAATCTTTAGAAGCGACACAACTGCATGGCTGATTTTTGCCCTATCAAGATATTTGTTATATGTATGGTGAGTCAGCTGCAAGAACATGCCACGGTGTGATAAGTAAAAATGTAGCTCTCTAAATTAATGATCTAATCCAAAGTAGTGTTTAGGACCCTGAAATGAGGAATAATATAGGGCTTCTTTTCATCTCCTGATTAAATGCTGATCTCCCTGGTGACTCCTACATAGCTTTGTGAATTGTTGTATACTGTGTTTCGGTTTTATCATGTTCATTATTGCACATTATCCAAATCATGACCCCTTTTATGGATTGTGTTTTATTATGGAAGGATATTAATGTGAGTAGGATTCTCCATTTTTTTAAACTATGATGTTTATACTGTAAAAACTATAATAATGTGCATGCTGTTTTATATTAAATTATGTACTTTTATGGTTTTGACATTCACGAAATACAGATTATTACTACTAGTACTGAGAGGTGTCACCTTTTTATTCATTGAATAACCACAGACTCAGTTTAATTTAAATTTTATCTGAAATATTTTAGTGTATTAAGTACAAATTACAGTGTTAACTCCATCATTCTGAAAATGTAATGTTTAGTTGCCTACATTAATCTATAACATTTTAATGACAAATACCTTAGGAAGAGAGGACAGAGAGACAAGTCACATGGACACAATTCACATTTATATTTATCTAGAAGTGTGTGAGATCATACTTTCTGGCCAAATGTTTGGACCCCCTGAAATATCAGGTAATAGGTTCAGGACAGGATTAGGACAGGACAGGTCACCTCTTCTGGAGTTAATGCCAGCGTCAAACCCCTCTCTGATACTAGTATCCCTCCTCGACTATCTTCCGCATCTCATTCCTAGTTCCCTTGCCTCCTCGGTCCTCTTCCGCAATCTTGTTCCTAAATTTTATTGAAGAAATTCTGAGTCTGTTTTCAGGCAATTTGATCAGCTATCGGTCAGCATCTCTATCTCTAAGCGTTCTGGCAGCAATCAGGCTACTTCATATGGCTAACTATCCCCATTATACCTTTTGGTGGCATATTCAACCCCCAAATGTTCCAATCTTGTATAAACTGTGCTTTCTGATTGGGCAAGCCGAGGAGGTGATCATCACACCATACTAAGTTTATTACTTTTTCTTAAAAGCATTGTCTTATGTTCCCGCCCAATAATTTGTTTCACCCAAGCTTTATTCCCACCCATTTCTCATAGTAATTTCAACATTGTATATCATTTATACATTTGTTCATTGAGTCTTCAGGATGTTCTGTCATATTTCTGCCAATGAGAATAGGACGTCCTTGATCCAGTTCCAAAACTTGGGATCACGACTCCAAGGTTGCTTTCTAATGCGACTGCGTGCACTACCCACGTGGTTATTAACCTCGTTTCTCATTTTATACTTGAATATGAACTAACATAAAAGTCAAAAAGACAAGATGTTAGATTCAAATAAAATGGATTCACTGTATAACAATTATGTCTACTCTAATACTATTTAATCACAATAATTCTTTATGCATTAGCACTTAGTATAAAACCCAGTTTAGTTTTAAGCAAAGCAGATACTTAGCATGTAAGTTTTGAAGTTGCCATTTTGGACATTACCGCGCAGAAGCAAAGCTTTCCCTCCAAGCGTTAGGACGTCATGCAGTTGACGCATGCACAGGTCCTTTTCCAGCGTTAGCAGCCATCTTTAGTTGCACTCGGGTTACTTGTTAGTAAAACACATAGGCAAGCTTCCCCTGCTTCTACATTGTGTATGAATTTCGTGTAAATTAGTATAACAAACAAATATTAGTACTTAATTATGATTATACGAGAGGATTCACTCAGCAAATTGCTTATTTGCAAATCCTTGCTCCATCAATCCCCTTTCTGATGGCATTTATGCCATCAACAACTACCCATACATAAATCAAATGCCAACTTTAGCATACTTCCATTCCCTTCTCTAATTTGTTCATTTCTATCTCGTCTTTTCCTTCCACATTCTTCATTTTCTTATACAATTCACCGTTTAATTCTTCAAACCTAATTTCTTCATATTTTCTTTTCTTTCCCTGTTTGTTTAATTCATATTTTCTTCTCCTTTTAATGCATTTGCACCAACTCATTAATATAAAACATGTCAATGTTATTCCAAGTATAGGTAGTATTACTTGAGCAACAACTCCTTTACCAAAACTAGTAAACCACGTACCTATTGAAGTTAAACTATTTGTTAGTCTTTTCCATACATCATCAACTTCCAGTGGTTTTAATTCTTCTTACAAATTAGTAATATTCTTAATATATTTCCCAATTTCTATACTTTTATCAGGAATGTAAGTGCAACAATGTTGTGCTTTCAACATTTTACAGACTCCACCCTCTTTTGCTAATAATATATCAAGGGCAAGTCAGTTTTGTAAAACCTTAGATCTGATCGCAACCATTTCAGCATTGATCATTAGAAACCCTTCAGCAGTGTCGGTCAATAAGCAATCAACTACTGTGGACAACGGACAAATTCTTCGTGAACTCAGAATTACTCCCACAGAAGGTATCAGTGCACTGAATATATCTCCTACAATGTTTGCAAAACTTGCTCTTTCGCTATGTATTAGTTCATTATTGCTTTCATTGCTTCCAGTGATTCCTTTTACATAGGAAATACTATTCCGAAATAGCAACTCCCATACCATCTTTCAGGTAGCTTGAAATAAACTTTGTTCCCATAATAGATTTTAGAAAAGACTGGATCTGTTTCTCCTTTTAGTCCCCATCCTCCAATAATCAAGAAATTATGTTCACATTCACTGGAACCAATAAATGCATTATTATAGTCAGTTTTCACCCATGTTGGAATTTTGGGTTCCTTTTCACTGGCTTTCTTCTGGAACTCTTGTCTCCTTTCCTCTACTAAATTCAAAATAATATTTTCTTCTTCTTTTAGTAAACATGTTAGATTATGTTTGTGAGCTTCTGCTATATCTATTGCATTTTGTGCTAAGAACAATTCACCCATAAACTATGCAGCTAGACCAGTGAGATACTGGAGTCATATTCTTTCTAACAGGAACTTCTGAAAATATCACATCTTAGTTTGAATAATAATACTACAATATTCCTGTTTTATTGAACAGACTTGTTAATGCACTACATGATATTCCATATGTTAATGGAAGATGATGCTATGTGACTCTTTCTGCTACTGAATCTGGCAATTTCATGCATACATAACAATCACTAACCTCCATAGTGTCTACAAATTCAAATAATACATTTGTAAAAACATTTAGATCTGTATTATTATCTGTTACTGAGTGATGCATTTCTAACTCATACTATGCTTCTAGTTCTACTCTATTTCCCTTTATGTGAGCAGGCTTCCCATCTGTAACTGTACTATTTTCTTTTTCTATACTCATCAAATATGGTATTGCTATTGTTAATCTTAACCATACTATAATCACTAATAGTATACTACATATACATATTGTACAACACTTTTGTAAACAATTTTGTTTTGGTATTTCAGCAACTCTATTTATAGCCATACTTAAGAAGATCTCTCTTCTTTTCTTTAAGAAAATTCAAATTTGTATTAATTTGTTTCAAGGAGGTCTCCCCTCTCCTTCATTAATTTAATCTGCAATTATTTCTTCGTTTAAATCTAAATTTTCAAGTTCTTCAAGAATCACATAAGTCCATTCAGGTCCTCTGAACTTATTGTTCAACATCTTTAATTTTTTACTCCTTCGTTTTTGGCGTTAGTCTGTCCTAATTGGCCAGTGACTTCATTCAGTTGGTCAGGTTCTTCATTGATTGTCTTTAGGTGATACCTCAATCTTTTGACATATCTAGGCCAATTATCACCTTTTCTGACTCTTTTGAGTTGCACTGTATTTTCACTTTCTTCGTTACTTTCAAGTATTCTTTTATTTGTATTTTGTTGTGGCACAACTTGATTTTCTTCGTTGTCTGAAACCCTCCCTATTTGACCGAATTCATTACATTTTGAAGTACTACCTTCACCTGAACCTGTTCTGCATTGTCTAACTGACCCTGTGCTGATTCACTGCTAATCTCTTCTTCTACCTGCCCTTGTTTCCCTATTCTTATTTGGCTTGATTCATGTTTTTCTTCTTCGAAATTATTTCTCAAATCAGTCTGTGTGTATTTTTCTGTTCCTATCTGTTCTTGTTCAGCGTCTTCTATTCTTTGAGCTTGATGTCCTATCTCTATCTGATCTTTATCTACTTCTAGCTTCTCTGTTATTGTTCTGCCCCTTGTTCTTACTTCTGCATCAGGTAAATCAACTCCTGGTACCCAATCCTCCTGACTAGTGCTTGGTTGTTCTTGATCAGCTACTTCAGAGTTTATTATTCTAGGCTCTTCAGCTGTACAACCTTCTGCACCTTCAATTTCTTATTGTTGATTTTCTTCATCAGGAGCTGGTACTTTCTTGGTATGGCTGGCATGTATACATTTAGGCAATCCTGAAAGTTTTACTGTGGTTGTTGTAACCAATAAGACCTGTTTTTGGGAACTCCACCTGGGTGCGAGACACGTTTCTCGGGTGTGATTCTTCACTACCACCCAGTCACCTGGATTTAGATTTTGTACTTGATCCGGCTGCCTGGCCTCTGCGTCTTCTCCAACCTGGTGAGAGACAGAATGCACTAGGTCAGCCAATCTTTTACAATAATCCAATACCAGATCATCGGTTATGCTTAACAATCTGTGTCCAGGTATGAAACCTAATCTCATTGTTGTTCCCATGAATACTTCATGGGGACTCAACCCGGTGTTTCTGTCAGGAATGCTTCTGAATCGCATCAGAACAAGAGGCAATGCATCTGGCCAATACAGTTAAGTGGATGCGCACACCTTCGCCAATCTTGATTTCATTGTGCCATTCAAATGCTCCACTATCCCAGAAGCCTCAGGATGATAGGCACAGTGCACATTGTGTTCAATCCTGAATGATTCACAGATCAATCGAATTATTGCATTATTAAAGTGAGATCCTCTGTCTGATTCCACCGTTGCTGGAAAACCAAAACGCGGAATAATCTCCCTCAATAATAATTTAGCAACTGTGATGCTGTCATTCCTCCTGGTTGGGTAGGCTTCCACCCATCCTGAGAACAAACACACTATGACTAGTATGTATTTTAATCCTCTACATGGTGGTAACTGAATTAAATCAACTTGCAACCTTACAAATGGTCTTTCTGCTTTTCCAATTCTTCCCCAACTGACCAATGTCTTTCTACCTGGGATATTTTGTTGACAAATAAAACATCGCTGGCAAAGGCTCTCTGTAACAGTTCTAAACTTTGTATTGTACCAATCTTGTCTGAAAAGTCTGATCATAGCATCCCAACCTATGTGTGTTTTTTCATGATACATTCTTGCTAATTGTGAAAGTAAACAATCTGGCATGACTGGTCTGCCATCTGGATAAATCCAGACACTATCACTTTCTCTTCTTTGTCATCCTATTTTGATCCACTTTTCCTTTTCACTTACTTCTACCTCATCTTGTAAATTCCTCACGTCATCCCATGTTTCTAATGCTGAAATAAGCATAAGTTGGCATCTGATTCCTGTAGTTTCACATTTCTTGTTCACTGCCATTTTTGTTTTAGCACAATATTGAGCAACTTGGTCAGCATAACAATTTCTCGCACTCACATAGTCATTTCCTGACTGATGTGCAGCACATTTGACCACAGCTACTTCTTTTGGCAACTGTATGGCTTCTAAAAGTTCTTTCACATATTGTCCGTTTTTGATAGGGGTTCCTGAAGAAGTCATTAAATTCCTTTGCGTCCAAAGTTGGCCAAAGTCATGCACAACCCCGTAACCAGACTGTCTATCAGTGTAAATGGTTACTCTTCAATTTTTCCCAATTTTGCAAGCTTTAATTAAAGCAATCGATTCAGCTACTTGTGCAGACCTGACTCCTGGTAAATAGGATGCTTCGACTGTTCAAGCCAAAGTATAAACAGCGTAAGCAGCCTCCTTCCTTGTGCCTCATGCTCGAGCCATCTACAAATAATTCTTTTTCGCAACTGATCAACGGTTCTTCTTGAATGTCTGGGCGAGGTTTTGTACAATATTCTGTCACTTCTAAGCAATCATGATCAACATCATCCCTCACTTCTTCTCTGTACACATCAGGTAATAGAGTAGCTGGATGTAAAACATTTCCACTGCGAACTCTTCACTATCAATTACTCTCACTGTTTCACAACTAATTTTCCAAAAACAACGAGTAACCTCATTGTAGTGTGATTTCCATTCATCACCCGCTATACATTTTGCGGGAATTTCCAGACAACATTAAAACAATATACAAACGGGTTTGTTAATGCCTAAATCTATACCCAATAATCACCAAACTAATCAATAAAAGCATACCTCTGCTACCAAAAAACTGATCCAGCGAGACACCAACCTGCGGATAAGTATTACTAAAATACACACATTCGGGCCCATAAACCACTCTCACTTACAATATCCGGTCGATGAAACCTCACTGGGGATCAGTTTTGGGGCCTTCCTATATGTCTGGTTTGCCTAAAGAATTTGAACTTCATTATTTCTAAGCTCTTTCTTACTCATGGATCTATTTTAGTTGAATTAGAGTTGGCAATTATTGACATTTAAACATTTACCTTTCTATTCATTGAATAACTACAGACTCAGTTTAAGTTTAAATTTTATCTGAGATATTTTAGTGAATCAAGTACAAATTACAGTGTTAACTCCATCATTCTGAAAAGGTAAGGTTCAGTTGCCTAAATTAATCTATACATTTTTAATGACGATTACATCAGGAAGAGAGGACAGAGAGAAAAGGCCCATTGACTCAATTTACATTTATATTCACATAGAATGGTGCGAGATCAGACCTCTCTGACCAAATGTTTGGACCCCACAAAATATCAGGTAACAGGTTCAGGACAGGATTAGGACAGGACAGGTCACCTCTTCTGGAGTTAACGCCAGCATCACACCCCTCTATGATACTGGTTTCCCTCCTCGACTATCTCCCGCATCTCATTCCTAGTTCCCTGCCTCCTCGGTCCCCTTCCCCAATCTCGTTCCTAAATTTTATTGAAAAATTCGGAGTCTGCTTTTAGGCAATGTAATCAGCAATTGGACAGCATATCTATCTCTAAGTGTTCTGGCAGGGACCAGGCTACTTCATATAGCTAACTATCCCAATTATACCTATAGGTGGCATGTTCCACCCCCAAAAGTTTCTATCTTCTATAAACGGTGATTTCTGATTGGACAAGCCGAGGGGGTGATCATCACACCATACTAAGTGTATTACTTTTTCTTAAAAGCATTGACTTATGTTCCTGCCCGTTACTTTGTTTCACCCAAGCTTTATTCCCACCCGTTTCTCATTGTAATTTCACCATTGTATATCATTTATACATTTGTTCATTGAGTCTTCAGGATGTTCTGTCATATTTCTGCCTATGAGAAAAGGTTGTCCTTGTTCCAGTTCCAAGACTTGAGATCATGGCTCCAGATTTGCTTTCTAATGCCACTGTGCGCACTACCCACGTGATTATTAGCCTAATTTTTCCTTTTAGGCCAGATTACAAAGTAACAGAAAAGTTAAAAAGAAAAAATGTTAGATTCAAATAAAATGGTTTCACTGTATACCACTTATGTCTACTCTAATCCCATTTAATCAAAATAATTATTTATGCATTAGCACTTAGTATAAAGCACAGTTTAGTTTTAAGCAAAGCAGATGCTTAGCATGTGAGTTCTGAAGCGGCCATTTTGGACATTAGTGCGCAGAAGCAAAGCTTTCCCTCCAAGCGTTAGGACGTCATGCAGTTGACGCATGCGCAGTTTATTTTCCCGGGCTAGCAGCCATCTTTAGTTGCACTCGGGTTACTTGTTAGTAAAACACATAGGCAAGCTTCCCCTGCTGCTACATTATGTACAAATTTCATGTAAATTAGTAGAACAAACAATTATTAGTACTTTATTATGATTATACAAGAGGATTCACTCAACAAGTTGCTTTTTTGCAAATCCTTGCTCCATCACATCGAAGTACTGATAGAAAACTCGAACCGAGTGGACAAAGAAAAGGTCAGAGATCTCAACCCCAAACGTCCACTTAGGGTTCAGGGTGATATCCTCTGCTTTACAGAATGCCCCTGCCACCTTCCAGAGTTGGTGAACAAAATCCTGGCTGGGAAGGAGACCTTCTGTGCTGCATACCTAGATGCCATAGATGTCTTCAGTTTCAGCTGGAATGAACACCTGTATAACCTCCAGTAAGTGCTTCAGGCCACGCAGAAGGTATCCCTGATTATCAAGGCCAGTAAGTGCCAGATAGGGCAGGGTAATGTTGTGATACCTGGGTCACATGAGGGGCAAGGGCAAGGTGCATCCCCTCCAGGTTAGCATTGAAACTGTTCTGCCAACCACTCAAAACTTAGACTGAGCTGAAGGCCATCCTGGATATCCCTGGTTCTCACAAGAGGTTTGTTAGGGGATAAGGCACCATTGTTGCCCCCTTAACTGAGCTGACTTCCAAGAAGCAGCCCAAAATGGTGAGCTGGGAAACTCATACAGGGGTTATGCCCGAATCACCCTCTTATACATAAGCAAAAAACATCAAAGATGTATATAAAAAAAACAGAGTAAAGAGGGATCAATTCAACATTTATTATCATACAAGGTACACTTAATTATCCTGATGTACTGAAAATTATTTATAAATCGTATATATTCATACGTCAAACAAACTTATATATGTGAAAAAAGGAGGGGGTGGGTCAGAAATAAACACAATTGTATATATACACTTCATAAATTTCAAACAAAAAACAAGAATACTCTCAATGCATTAAATCACATACATATCTATATTACATGACATGATACATTATATACACAACCTGTACAACATACACAATACATACAAAAATCTAAAAATATATACAAGAAGAATATACCCTTAATGAAAATAAACTATCACGGTGTACACTCCTAATTTAGAAATGTTACACTCTGCGGAAATTCAAAATGAAACACCCCTAACAACTTATTTTGTAGGCGCTATACTCTTTAAACCACTCAACACTTAGGGGACTCCTCATTAAAGTGTTGACGCAGTCGCCGTCGCGTTTCAGCCGGTCATTTCTATAGGCTTCATCAGGACAAGGGTATAATGTCACTAAAACAATAATGATATTCATTGAAAAACAACAATACACTCTACCACTAATACACTATCCCCTGTGTGACCATGCAGTGCCAAACAGATCTAGACGTGGACAACCACACCTCAGACTAGAAAAAGAGGAATGAGACACGTGAAAAAAGCCAGTACAGTCAATCATGCATTTATATACCTCGTGAAACCTTACTTACTTAGAAAGTGAAAACTGAAGCTAAACAAATGACCTGTGTATTGACTTTCAATCCCAAAGCGAACAAAGTCAAGCAGATCATTCTAAAAAACTGGAGACTGATTGAACATCTGAATATCCCCAAGCCACTGTTCACTTTAAAGAAAGGGAAAAAGTTAAAACAACACCTAGTTCGAGCAAGTAGAGAACCGCCCGCTAAAAAGGACACCAGTAGCATGTTAGGTTTGCCAGCTTTGGTTGGACACTACCATTGTGCGAACTTTGTCACTTGCCCCAACTCCACTGACTTGAAATCAATTGTGATTAATGAGAAAACCTTGTATGATAATAAATGTTGAATCAAAATAATGAGCTGGACAGAGGCCTATCAGAAAGTCTTTGACAACTTCAGGGAGGCCATGTGAACAGCATCTGTCATCAAGGCTCCTGACTTCTCTAAGGTGTCTATTGTACAGATGGATGCTTCAGGGCATGGCATAGGGGCTGTCTTAGCACAGTTAAATGAGGAGGGCTTAGACCTATCTGAAGCCTTCATTAGCAAGAGGCTACTACCCCGAGAACAGAGGTAGAGTGCTATTGAGAGTGAGGCTTTTGCTGTGGTATGGGTACTGAGGAAACTGAGACCATACCTGTTTGGGACTGACTTCCGGGTTCAGACAGGCTACAGGTCAATCTGATGGCTCAAACAAATGAGATGTAAAAATTCCAAGCTGTTGCGGTGGTCCATCTCCTGACAGTGAATAGATATTACAGTGGAACACCACCCTGGTTCAGACAGCGCCAATGCTGATGGTCTCTCCAGGTTCTTCCACCTTAGTGATGAGAACTCGCAAGAGGTTTGAAAGATCTCCCAATGTTTAGCCGTGGTGGACATGTGTTAGACCTATCAGCTTTAGGGTGGCATTCCCCCAAACATTTTTCTTTACTTCTTCAATTTGGTTTATCTACCCTTTGTCGGTCTTTGGACTCTGTGCACTTTACCACTACTGACCAGTGCTAAAATGTATGTGCTCACTCTCTAAAACATGGTAACATTGGCTTACTCCCAATGTGCTAATTTACTGTACAAGTAGATCCCTATTAAAATGGTACTACATGTACCCATGGACTGTACATTAAATGCTATTAGTAGGTCTACAAGCACTCATTGTGCAACCAACTTGAGTAGCCCTTTAAACATGTCTCAGGCCTGCCACTGCATCCTGTGTGTGCAGTTTGTTACTGCCATTTCAACCTGGCAAAATAAACTTTTAGGCAAGTTTAAAATTCCTTTTTGATACAGATATGTTACCCCTAGGGTAGTCTCTAAACAGCCCAGAGGCAGGGTGCAGTGTATTTAAAAAGTTAGAGATGTAGGCCGGGCCTGGAAGGTGGGAGTAGAATGGCTGCTGCACTGTTCTTCTGCAAGGACCGATACCCCTCTGACCTTCCTACTCTGTGCCCTGCAGCAGTGCTGCCTTGCTGTCTGAGTGATAAGGACTGGACTTGCATCTTGAACTCAGAAAGTGACTCCAAAGGGTAGCTGGCTGGGCTCCTGATCTGGCCCTCACGGTTAGAAAAGACTCCATGCAACTTGAACGTAGCACCTGGACTCTGTTTGCTGTGAGTTTTGCCCCCAAAGTGGTGCCACCCCAGTCCTGGACCCTTGGAATTGGATCTGAACGTGCTCTGCCAACACAGTTGTGGTCTGTGGGGGAGAACCGAAGCAGCGGGATCCATCTCTTTGCAGCTCTGCATTGGAACTGCAGTTGTGAGATGCATTCCAGATGCAGGACCTTGCATTGCAGCTCCTCAGAACCAGTCACTGCATGACACATACCCAACGCGGGACTTAGCATCACTTGCCTTCATCAGCATTGGACCATGTATCACAACCCCCGTCAATAAGCCATCCTCGATGCTCGATGCAGAACCCCCGCAGCACAGCCCACAGGCCATCTGAACTGCCACTGAACAACACATACTTCACGAGTGATATCACAAAGCTTCTGTTATACTTTGTTCAGTTGGTCTAACATGGTTTCATTGCACTAAGCCTGAACTTGTGACTTTGTGCCGGTCCAGGGCAACCAGATAACCACAGTTGGTGCTTTGTGATTTTAAGCACTGTTTCAACCCTAATCTTTAAAATTGCATATCTCAGGTTCTATTGATTGGAGTTTTTGTTGTTTTGGTGTCAAATAACCTATTACGTTTTACTCTATGTTTCAAAATTGGTATGAGTTTTTTACTCATGATGTGGTTTTACTTTATTACTGTTTGAATTGCTGCAAAAATACTTTACACATTGCCTTTAAGTTAAGCTTGACTGCTTTGGGGCAAGCTAACAAAGGGACAGCACTGGTTAACTTGGGTTGTGCTTGTGTTTCACCCTGAAAAGAATTTTGTTTGTTGTTGGAGCAGGGTTTCACCCCTCGCCCTCAACCAGTAACCCAATTTTCTACAGACTGCAATCTCAAAAATGTCATCTGGGGAGAGGGATGGACTGGTAATAAAAAACACTAACAGCAAGCTAAATTTCAATGAGCAAGCAAGAGTAGTGATTGAACTATACTCCTTTCAAGAGGGTTTTGGAGGGTATTACCCCCCTGCCAAAACATGTTTGGAAAAAATGCAGCCAAACAACATATTTCTGGTCATAATTAACAAAATTCATTGGCTACTAAGCAATACGTTTACAGATAGATCTGAAGGAAAAAAAATTCAATATTTCAGTACCCCATTGTGTAAACCCTCAAGGCCAGTATTTGTCCAGTATCCGTTATCGGACCATTTTACACATGATATCACTAGAATGTAAAACACCTTTCCTGGACTTTTATCCCCAATGTCTTGAATGTGAACTGCTAACTCAAGGAGAGAAAATGGAGTATTCATCAACCATGTTGCATCCCAGAATTCAACAACCACAAAAGGATGTGGCGAGGTTTATCCTGAACGAGTGGGGTCCACTCTCTGTACTTGTATGTGACCATCCTAGGTGATTACTCTATCTTAGAAACTTAAGGTATTGAATGAGGTGGTCTCACCCTGGTAATGTGGCATGCTAAATCATAACCCACCCTGGTAATATAGTACTACCAGGGCAGACTCAACCTCACAAGAGTGGAGGCAGTTCTTAAGATATAATAATCTGAATGACATTTTGGGGCTCAAGTTCTCATCTAAAAATACTGCAAGTTATACCACAAGGATTGACTTTATTAGGTGGTACCTTAGGTATGAATAAAAATATTATCCTCAACATGCAACATTTTATTGCATATACTATTTTATTCAATACAACTTCCCACTTCATTCAATGTTGCATTCAAAGCATCATTCCATCTACATAACATTCCAAATAAAGCTACGCTCTACTAAAAAACCATTCCATTCCATATGGCATTATTTTCCATCACCTTTCCACTTATTTAGTATTTCTGAATAACCTCACAGTCCATGCAGCATTTTTCTCCCAGCAACATTCCACTTTGTGCCAACTACAACTCAATGAAATGTTACCACTCTCTCCACTTATTGTAACATTATTCTTCAGGCAACAATCCCCTCCATGTATTTGTCCACTTTGTAGAATGGGCCTCCCCAGGCAACAAATCACAGTAGGTAATATTCCACTTCAAGCATTATTCCTGTTCTTATCATTGTACTGTCTATGAAGTAATTCTCTTACATGAACATCACACTCCATTCAATATACCACTCATACTACAATTCCCTGCATGTGACATTCAACATAATGTAATATTTCATTCCCTACATTTGTATCAAACATGTCACTCCACACAACTTTCTCCTTCATCCAACTTTCTACTCCAAGTAACATTCCTCTACTTGGACCATTTCACTGCATGTAACATTAAACTCTAAGGGGCCTATTTACAAACTGGGTTTTGTAGTATGTTTATTAGTAGTACAATAGTAATACTCTCACACTACAAAATTCTTATCACAAATCTACATGACCAGGTCTCCACGTCTGCCTCTCCTATCTCTCCTATGTGTGGAGACCTTCTCCACAACTGCAGAGATCTCCATACATGTATGCCCACGTTTCGGTAGCAAATGTGAGAGGGACAGGGGGAGCGCATAAATATGAGGAATACTTAAGTCTTATCAGAAGTTAATGAGGAAGCTGTAAGAAGAGGTTAAGTGGATGTTAAGGAGCAGTGTAAAGAGGGTCATACAGCCACCCACAGAAAAGTATGCCCATTGATAGTCATAAACTGCACTTCAATTATATAGCCACAAAGGACCCCTTAAAGCCATAAATGTACTCCAGCATACACTTTTACTAAGTCCAGTGGCACACATGTCACCAACTGGTTCGGCAACATCATCCCATAGAAAATAATTGAGTCATGGTCCTAAAATAGAAACCCGTAGGAAATATTGTTAAAACTAAATTATTTCATTTCAATTAAAAAAATATATACATGTAATTTCATGTTACAACATTATATAAACATAAAAATAAATATTGCAAGTAAAAAACTTTACAGTGGAACCTTCTTAGGATCAGCACCTAACATCAAATAACTCCAGTTTGTGATTATTGCCCCCAAAGATTTCACAGGGGTTTGTGTGCACACTGAGTAGCACCCACTGTAACAATGCTTGATCCCTAGGGATCGCAACTAGTTAAGAATAAGAGCACAGATGCACCACAATGGTTAACATAAAACAAGTTAAGGTTTAGTCTACAATTACAATGAGTCACAGAGAATCATTCCTTGCTGAGGACTCATCGCGGTCGCTGCGGGATGGACTTTTTTGTTATTTCAGATCGGGCATATTAGACCACGATCTGGGTCTCTCTTATACTTCTCATTACTCCACATAAGTGTCTTCATGCTGTGAGATCATACTTGCGATATGGATGACAGTTAGATCTACTCATCATATATAGATCCATCTGTTTGGACCCAAATATATTGGCAACATCGTACATTGTGGTTATTATTGTTTGTGGATTACCATTGGACCTCTTGTTCTCAACATGACAAGCACTAACAAAGAGGAGCCAAGAGGGATCTGGAAAGGTATATAAGGGATCGCCCTCCACTCTAGACAGTCAATCAACAACAAGATCCCTATACCTGGGGCAATTATTACGTTTCAAAGACATGAGTACACATCACTCAGGTTGTATTCTTTGTTTACATACCGAGTTAGACCCCTGCTATCTATCGCAGTGCGGTATCACTCCTCTAATGTCTAATTGTCCCCACTCATTCTATTGTTCCAAAAAAAAATAATTTAATACTGCGGTCTCAATTCAAAAAATGTCCAGCGTGATGTCCAACAAATGTCTGCCTCCTATACTGACAGTACATCTATCCACACTTCACCACATGTGTGCACACCTTAAGAGAGAAAAATATGTGTGGTGGAGAGGAAGGCACCTCACGGGCGAACACCCTCGGGGATGTTGGCAGATGTTACCAACTCAATGCCCCTTTCTCATCATCGGTTGCCTTCCAATCCGGAAAGAAAATAGAATAGACACAACACATAAACTGAAATGCGTGTAAAGGTGCAACATAAAGAGTGTAACAACATTGACTCATAAAGGACAGAGTGACATAAAATCAACAGCCACACCCACTCAATCCCTTTATTCTTCGTTTCAGTGTGAGCTGAAGAATTAAAACAAAGGTTGGTAGCTTAAATATCGCCTACCAGTACCTGATACCGACATGTTTCACTGCCCCATTAGTTTCGGCAGATTCATCAGGGTATTGAACACTCGGTCACTGCACCAATTTTTTGAACATCCTTTCTGGACACTATTGTATTGAGACACAAATAAAAACCAGAGATATGCCCTGTAGTCATATAGATTCATAGGTTTCCACATCAGAGTTATGGTTGCAAGCATATAATTATACATTTTTAATTATAATTACCCCTGGCCAGCATGGGCAACTCATACCGGCTGACCGAATCACGCTTTGACTCGTTTAAAAACGATTGAAGTAGCAATCTATAGGGAATGAAAAAAGACATTATAGAGCTGCCACACCTTATACACCGACAATGAATATCAGCGTCAATTTCTATCGTTTTGAGGGCATGAGAGCCGTGACAACCCCACTCGCACATTTAGACAGACCAGCAATGGCGCGTTTTAACTCAGGACATTATAGAACTACCACGCCTTCTACAACACAAATGCGCATCAGTGTCGATTTCTGTCATTTACAGGGTATGAGAGCCGTAACAACCCTGCTCGCGCATTTAGACACATAGGCGGGCGCATTTCAACCCCCCCGACGACCGCATGTAACATACTGCCTGGTTCCCCGTTAACAATACACGCGGCAATGGACATCCCAACCATGGTATGGGGCGTTATATCTAGTTGCCCCCAGCTGAGTAGTGGCGTGTTGCTCAAAGTGACTGCTCGTTGGTAATTGCAGCTCCAAGCAGCCGCCTACTAGCCCCCACTCCTCACCGTACGGTTAGGAAACCGGGACCGTATCTCATCCCAGGAACGCCGCGCTCAAGCCGGCGTTTGTTTTTAAGCTTACCGGCGAAGTCCGGTCAGGTGGTAAAGCGCGCATGCGCATATGCAGCCGCTCCAGTGTGGGATGGTGGCGCCATCTTAGAACGGCAAAATCCAATGCTTAATAATAGAATTTTAATTGCCCTGGTGCCAGTAACTACCGGGAGATCTTTGTACAAAGTCACAGTGCTGACTACCATATTTATACACATCGGAAATACATTTTATATTTTCTATATTTTTTATTTTTAAAGATACCTCAAAGAGGTCGTCTGTGGAGCCATTAATAAATGATAGTGGCACAACCTTAGAATGCAAACAATTCCTTTTTTGCATATTGTGTATAGACTAACACGTTGCGCTCTCTCATCAACATGTCTCCTATGTCCCACTAGTTACACCCGCGTCTGCGAAACACATTGGCGCTAGACACGCAACGCACAACATCAGGCAATTGGTCAAAAAAATCAAAGAAATGGGGTCTATGGCAATTACCGCAAGATTCCACCTTGGATCACTACAAGCACATCAAGGCACATATGTTGGCGAATTAGCTGTGATTTAGATGTTACAACTAAAGCTCATCGGATAAGAGGTATAGATATCTCATGAGGCAGGGTCTAGATGGTATCCCACTGTCTCTCATTACCCCGTGACATGGTCAAGTACCGTACCAGTTCATCCATGACAGAGCACACCAGGCGCATTATTAGGGCAGCCCCAAACGCCCTCAACAGTGACAGTTAATCAACAAGGAGCACTTACCAAAAAATGGGAATCAATTACAGCTAGCTCACCCTTGAATATCTATTTCACTCGGTTCCACTCAAGGATTTCGTTCAGGCCTACACTGTCACTACGTTCTCTGTAAATCCATCTGGCTTCTTTACTAAGCAACGCTGTTTCCATGTTCTGTGGATTGCCTTTTATTACTTCCAACACAGTCCATGTGAAATCATGTTTTTCTTTGTGGCAATGTTGTACCAACTTTGTGGTCAGTTTACCCGCCTTGATGGTACTAAGGTGTTCCTGAATGCGCACCTTGATTTTCCTTGTGGTCAGGCCAAAGTATTGGAGACCACAACAACATAGCAGTCTATATACCACATGCGTGGTGTTGCAGTTGCTAAAGTGGGTGAAAAACCATACTCTCCCTGTACTCAAGGTCACACTATTGCTTTTTTTAGTGAGGGGGCAAACCGAACATGTCCCACAGGGATAATGTCCTTTGGGCAAAGTGGACAAATCTCTTTTGTGTGGTACCGGGGTGCGGGTATGCACTAGTTTGTCTTTAAGGTTAGTTGCTCTCTTAAAGGCAAACCTTGGTGGTGGCATCCGGAAGTCTTTGGTGGAAAGTAAGTCCCAGTGTTTTCTGATAGACTGCCTAATCTTTGTTGCCATGGGGTCAAATGTCATAACCACCGGAAGGCAGTCTCTTTTTTCTTTCCTTGTGTGTTCCAGCAGGGCACTCCTGGGTGTATTCAGTGCCCTTTTTCTAGCGTTCTTCACGATTTTACTCGGGTAACTGCGCTGCACGAGTTTTTTTGTAAGGTCTTGCGATTGCTCCAGGAAACCACTCGTACTGGAGCAGTTCCTCCTGTACCTCAGGAATTGGCCCACAGGGAGGTTGTCACGAAGGGCTCTGGGATGATACGAATTATACAAGAGGAGTGAATTCCTATCAGTTGGCTTCTGGTGTACCCTGGTGCTCAGACCACCCTCCAGTCCCGTCTCAATATCAAGATCCAAATAGACCGCACTGGTGCGGCTGTAGGTCCACGTGAATTTTAGGCTCTCATCCTGCAGGTTGAGCCATCTCAGGAACTCCCCTAGGGATTCTTCAGTGCCCGCCCAGATGCAGAGCACATCGTCTATATATCGCTTCCAGAGGCAAATGTGCCGCTGGAAGGGGTTGGTATCAGGATAAACGATGTGCTCCTCAAATCTACCCACATAGATGCATGCCAGGCTGGGGGCCATTGTGGCCCCCATAGATGTTCCAGAGGTTTGTAGGTAGATCTGGTCCTTGTATCCGAAATAGTTCCTTGTGAGTGCGAGCTCAACGCATTCCATGATGAATGACTGGGGCGCATCATAGGGCCACTCGAGGTCCCCCAGTGCGCGTGCTGCTGCCACCAGCGTTGCGTCCTGGGGGATACTCGTGTACAAGGACTCAATATCAATGGTTACAAGGAACTGGTTGTTTGAGTCATAAGGGTTTTTTTCTAGAATATTCAGCACGTCGGTGGTATCCTTAACAAAGGACCGTTGGTTGATCACCGACTCCCGCAGGAAGTAGTCCGCAAATTGTGAAAGCGGCTCCAGCACAGATTGAATCCCCGACACGATGGGCCTGCCGGGCGGGGGGCGGGTAGGCTTATGAATCTTTGGTAAGATATAGAAGGCTGGAGTCCTGGGGGTGTTGTTCACCAGGAACTCCGCTTCTTTTACCGAGATCCATTTGTTGATTTTGGCTTTATTGACCATTTCTCTTATGGTATCAAGCAATTGATCTACCGGGTCTTTACTCAGGGGTTTGTAATTGGTCCGGACACTCAACAGGCGGAGCACCTCTGTCTCGTAATCCTGGGTATTGAGTACCACCACCGCACCCCCTTTGTCAGCTGACTTGATTGTCAACGCGAGGTTTTTTTCTAGACCTCTTATTGCCTCCCAGTCCTCCTTAGTCATATTTGAGTGTTGAGAATGTTCCTGGGATTTCTCAAAGTTCTCGATATCATTAAGGACTCTTTCCTCGAAGACAGACACTTCAGGGCCCACGGCGGATCCAGCCGGACAAAAAGTGGATGGTCTCTTCAGATTGGTCCCTCGGAACGAATTGATGTCTTGTTCATTCTCCTTATGAGCGAAGAATTTCTTGAGCTTGATTTTTCTCAACGTTTCGTGAAATTCCACGCGACATTTAAACGAGTCATGTTTAGGGGTGGGTACAAACCCTAGTCCTTTATTTAGTACCCTTTCTTCACTGGGTGTCAAGATGTGGTCTGATAAATTGACTACAATGCTCTCGTTTAATTGTCCGTTCTTCCCCGGCTGCGGGTCACTCTGGGTGAGAATGTCTGCCATTGGGGTGTCGAGCTGCCTCTCCCTCGGCCTCGCCCTGTGGCACCCCTCCCCCTGTTGTGGTTGGATCTCTGGCCCTGCTCTAAAAAAGCACGTAATAATGCACCCAAATCTTCTGTTTGGCGGTTTTGCTGGTTAAACCGCACTCTGCTGTTTTGCTGGGGTTCCTCCTCTTCCTCACTCGAGGTATTATCAAAGGTCCAGTTGTTCGGTGTACGTCTCTGCTGTTGTCTCCCTCCCCTACCTCTGTGTCTGCTGTTGGTGTTCTGTGGGGCAGGTGCTTGTTGATAGTATTCTTCCTTCACATACGGGAAAGCCCACTCGTGGGTGTATCTTTCTAAATTCTTTGTCAACCCTTTTATCTTCTGGTTGACCATATAGTTTTTATATTCAACAAGGTCGTCCTGGATTTTTTGCAAGTGCTCCTTGCTGTCCACTAACGTGGTATCTTTAGAGATTTTCTCTTCCAAGTCGAGGATCTCCTTCAGGAGCTCCTCGCTCAGTCGCTGGGCAGTGCTGATGATGAGGATGAGCCAGTCCCTATTGCACTTATTGGCAATGAAACTCCAATCCGTGCGGAATTTTTCGTCATCCAGGAAAATCCGCGGCTCAATCCTGACTATGAGGCTTGGTGGTGCTACCCCCGCCGTGTAATACTCTGTCATCAATGCACCATGCAATGCTATTCGGACCTGTTTTTTCTTTAGTGTGGATAATTTTTCCCACTCTTCTCTCACGGATACGGATCCCCGTAGTGGAGCCCCTAACATCAACGAAGGGCCTGACAAAATAGCCGAGATCTGTTCCTCCGAGAAGGCCAGGCAGTTCTTATCCATTTGTACCGATACTCTCAAACAACACAGAGGGTTTGGAAAAACACTCCAGTGCTTCCTATGGATGGAGATAGGAAAATGATTCTGCCCCTGGAAATGTACAGGGGTAATTCTGTATATATGCAACCAAACTCAATTAAGGGAAACGGCAAGGCCCCTAGGACCGAGCCAATGACTATCTCATAGGCACATCTCTAAAGGTAAAAAGTTTTAATTTTTAGACTCTCACGGCTGAGCCGCCTTTCTACACAAACACTAACAAAGAGGAGCCAAGAGGGATCTGGAAAGGTATATAAGGGATCGCCCTCCACTCTAGACAGTCAATCAACAACAAGATCCCTATACCTGGGGCAATTATTACGTTTCAAAGACATGAGTACACATCACTCAGGTTGTATTCTTTGTTTACATACCGAGTTAGACCCCTGCTATCTATCGCAGTGCGGTATCACTCCTCTAATGTCTAATTGTCCCCACTCATTCTATTGTTCCAAAAAAAATAAATTAAATACTGCGGTCTCAATTCAAAAAATGTCCAGCGTGATGTCCAACAAATGTCTGCCTCCTATACTGACAGTACATCTATCCACACTTCACCACATGTGTGCACACCTTAAGAGAGAAAAATATGTGTGGTGGAGAGGAAGGCACCTCACGGGCGAACACCCTCGGGGATGTTGGCAGATGTTACCAACTCAATGCCCCTTTCTCATCATCGGTTGCCTTCCAATCCGGAAAGAAAATAGAATAAACACAACACATAAACTGAAATGTGTGTAAAGGTGCAACATAAAGAGTGCGATATATAGACGATGTGCTCTGCATCTGGGCGGGCACTGAAGAATCCCTAGGGGAGTTCCTGAGATGGCTCAACCTGCAGGATGAGAGCCTAAAATTCACGTGGACCTACAGCCGCACCAGTGAGGTCTATTTGGATCTTGATATTGAGACGGGACTGGAGGGTGGTCTGAGCACCAGGGTACACCAGAAGCCAACTGATAGGAATTCACTCCTCTTGTATAATTCGTATCATCCCAGAGCCCTTCGTGACAACCTCCCTGTGGGCCAATTCCTGAGGTACAGGAGGAACTGCTCCAGTACGAGTGGTTTCCTGGAGCAATCGCAAGACCTTACAAAAAAACTCGTGCAGCGCAGTTACCCGAGTAAAATCGTGAAGAACGCTAGAAAAAGGGCACTGAATACACCCAGGAGTGCCCTGCTGGAACACACAAGGAAAGAAAAAAGAGACTGCCTCCCGGTGGTTATGACATTTGACCCCATGGCAACAAAGATTAGGCAGTCTATCAGAAAACACTGGGACTTACTTTCCACCAAAGACTTCCGGATGCCACCACCAAGGTTTGCCTTTAAGAGAGCAACTAACCTTAAAGACAAACTAGTGCATACCCGCACCCCGGTACCACACAAAAGAGATTTGTCCACTTTGCCCAAAGGACATTATCCCTGTGGGACATGTTCGGTTTGCCCCCTCACTAAAAAAAGCAATAGTGTGACATTGAGTACAGGGAGAGTATGGTTTTTCACCCACTTTAGCAACTGCAACACCACGCATGTGGTATATAGACTGCTATGTTGTTGTGGTCTCCAATACTTTGGCCTGACCACAAGGAAAATCAAGGTGCGCATTCAGGAACACCTTAGTACCATCAAGGCGGGTAAACTGACCACAAAGTTGGTACAACATTGCCACAAAGAAAAACATGATTTCACATGGACTGTGTTGGAAGTAATAAAAGGCAATCCACAGAACATGGAAACAGCGTTGCTTAGTAAAGAAGCCAGATGGATTTACAGAGAACGTAGTGACAGTGTAGGCCTGAACGAAATCCTTGAGTGGAACCGAGTGAAATAGATATTCAAGGGTGAGCTAGCTGTAATTGATTCCCATTTTTTGGTAAGTGCTCCTTGTTGATTAACTGTCACTGTTGAGGGCGTTTGGGGCTGCCCTAATAATGCGCCTGGTGTGCTCCCTCATGGATGAACTGGTACGGTACTTGACCATGTCACGGGGTAATGAGAGACAGTGGGATACCATCTAGACCCTGCCTCATGAGATATCTATACCTCTTATCCGATGAGCTTTAGTTGTAACATCTAAATCACAGCTAATTGGCCAACATATGTGCCTTGATGTGCTTGTAGTGATCCAAGGTGGAATCTTGCGGTAATTGCCATAGACCCCATTTCTTTGATTTTTTTGACCAATTGCCTGATGTTGTGCGTTGCGTGTCTAGCGCCAATGTGTTTCGCAGACGCGGGTGTAACTAGTGGGACATAGGAGACATGTTGATGAGAGAGCGCAACGTGTTAGTCTATACACAATATGCAAAATAAGAATTGTTTGCATTCTAAGGTTGTGCCACTATCATTTATTAATGGCTCCACAGACGACCTCTTTGAGGTATCTTTAAAAATAAAAAATATAGAAAATATAAAATGTATTTCCGATGTGTATAAATATGGTAGTCAGCACTGTGACTTTGTACAAAGATCTCCCGGTAGTTACTGGCACCAGGGCAATTAAAATTCTATTATTAAGCATTGGATTTTGCCGTTCTAAGATGGCGCCACCATCCCACACTGGAGCGGCTGCATATGCGCATGCGCGCTTTACCACCTGACCGGACTTCGCCGGTAAGCTTAAAAACAAACGCCGGCTTGAGCGCGGCGTTCCTGGGATGAGATACGGTCCCGGTTTCCTAACCGTACGGTGAGGATTGGGGGCTAGTAGGCGGCTGCTTGGAGCTGCAATTACCAACGAGCAGTCACTTTGAGCAACACGCCACTACTCAGCTGGGGGCAACTAGATATAACGCCGCATACCATGGTTGGGATGTCCATTGCCGCGTGTATTGTTAACGGGGAACCAGGCAGTATGTTACATGCGGTCGTCGGGGGGGTTGAAATGCGCCCGCCTATGTGTCTAAATGCGCGAGCAGGGTTGTTACGGCTCTCATACCCTGTAAATGACAGAAATCGACACTGATGCGCATTTGTGTTGTAGAAGGCGTGGTAGTTCTATAATGTCCTGAGTTAAAACGCGCCATTGCTGGTCTGTCTAAATGTGCGAGTGGGGTTGTCAAGGCTCTCATGCCCTCAAAACGATAGAAATTGACGCTGATATTCATTGTCGGTGTATAAGGTGTGGCAGCTCTATAGTGTCTTTTTTCATTCCCTATAGATTGCTACTTCAATCGTTTTTAAACGAGTCAAAGCGTGATTCGGTCAGCCGGTATGAGTTGCCCATGCTGGCCAGGGGTAATTATAATTAAAAATGTATAATTATATGCTTGCAACCATTACTCTGATGTGGAAACCTATGAATCTATATGACTACAGGGCATATCTCTGGTTTTTATTGGTGTCTCAATACAATAGTGTCCAGAAAGGATGTTCAAAAAATTGGTGCAGTGACCGAGTGTTCAATACCCTGATGAATCTGCCGAAACTAATGGGGCAGTGAAACATGTCGGTATCAGGTACTGGTAGGCGATATTTAAGCTACCAACCTTTGTTTTAATTCTTCAGCTCACACTGAAACGAAGAATAAAGTGATTGAGTGGGTGTGGCTGTTGATTTTATGTCACTCTGTCCTTTATGAGTCAATGTTGTTACACTCTTTATGTTGCACCTTTACACGCATTTCAGTTTATGTGTTGTGTCTATTCTATTTTCTTTCCGGATTGGAAGGCAACCGATGATGAGAAAGGGGCATTGAGTTGGTAACATCTACCAACATCCCCGAGGGTGTTCGCCCGTGAGGTGCCTTCCTCTCCACCACACATATTTTTCTCTCTTAAGGTGTGCACACATGTGGTGAAGTGTGGATAGATGTACTGTCAGTATAGGAGGCAGACATTTGTTGGACATCACGCTGGACATTTTTTGAATTGAGACCGCAGTATTTAATTTATTTTTTTTGGAACAATAGAATGAGTGGGGACAATTAGACATTAGAGGAGTGATACTGCACTGCGATAGATAGCAGGGGTCTAACTCGGTATGTAAACAAAGAATACAACCTGAGTGATGTGTACTCATGTCTTTGAAACGTAATAATTGCCCCAGGTATAGGGATCTTGTTGTTGATTGACTCAACATGACAAGACCATCCTCTTCATCGATAGCAACACCACCTCTTGTGACCTTCAATATTTCACGTATCACACCGCCTTCTTGAAGACTCTTCTACTTGTGATAAGCCCTGAAGAAGTCCCTTCCAGGGATGAATTGCGTCCGCTGTATGGTGTTTCATTGTTCTACTTTGAAATAAAGAAATCAAAGTGAAGAACTCCGATCTCTGTGACTCATTGTAATTGTAGACCAAACCTTAACTTGTTTTATGTTAACCATTGTGGTGCATCTGTGCTGTTATTCTATAAAAATAAATATTTCCTTATTATAAACTACTTTATTATCTTTTTAATTTAAACATAAAAGTACTTTTAATGTTTAAAAAAGTTATTACATTATTTTAAATTAATTATATACATAATTTTTTGTAATTTTTAATACATAGTGACAAAATATAAAATTGTACTTTAGATGGGTTATTTAAATTTAAAAAAAATGATTTAATTTCATGCATTTTAAGTCATATTTCAAAATTAATTTAAGAGGTCTGTAGCATTTTTTATTTTGTTCTAAATTTAAAATAAACATGTACAATTAATTGCATTAATATTCATCATACAAATATATTATTTAAACGTTAATACTTTTTATCATTGTCTTATACTTTACCATAGAGAGAACTACATCCCAGTGTCAGAGATAACTTCATACATGTGAAAAGTTACATAAACATTATTCCCTAGCCTCCTATTTCAAGAGGTGTATACATGTAGGCCTACACTTTGTATTAACTGTACACTCAGAAATGTTGACCAGCCAGAAGTATTAAATTACTACAAAATGTAAGAGTAAATTAAAACATCTATTTTTACTCATATGTAACTTTACCTTTGTCACTAGGCTCCTACAACTTTCACCACAGGCAATAATCCAGTCCATGCAACAATTCACTTCAAGCAACAATCCGCTCCATGTAACATGCTTCTTTATGCGACATTCCATCCCAGGCAAAGATAAACATGCAGACAAGGGGATCCATCAGGCGCTGGTATTATTAGACCTATCAGCGGCATTCGACACGGTTGACTATACCATCTTGGTCAACCGTGTCGAACAGGCCGGCCTTAGGGGTCCTGCGCTGAGCTGGATTCGCTCATTTATTACTGGCCGCACCCAATCCGTGAGACTGGGCCCCTTCACGGCCCCCACTATCCCTACCACCTGTGGAGTCCCTCAGGGCTCCTCCCTGTCACCTTTGCTTTTTAATCTTTACCTACGCCCCCTGCTGTACTCCCTCAGGGACACCAGAGTCACCATCTTCAATTACGCAGATGATTTGCAGCTCATCTTTCCCTTAAACACCGAGGACTCAGTGGTAGTGTTTCAAAACACCATGTCTCACATCCTGAGTTGGATGAGCTGAAATCACCTGAAGCTCAACCCAGGCAAGACTGAGTTGGTCTTGCCTGGGCAGAGTGTACTCAGCTGGAACCCTGGCTTTTGGCCGTCCAGCATGGGAGCCCCCCCATCTAAATCGTCCTCAGTTAAGAGCCTAGGAATCTTCCTTAGCGAAGATCTGTCTCTGAAAAGGCAGGTCAGCGCAGTGGTGTCCTCCAGTCTATTTCAGCTGAAGAAAATTAAGAAAATTGCTCGTTTCTTCTCTTTGGAGGCGCTCACACAGTTTGTTATCTCCTTGGTTCTGTCTAGATTGGATTTCTCCAACAGTCTCTATCTTGGGCTCCCGGTCGGCGAGTTAAAGCGCCTCCAGCTGATTCAGAATCAGGCAGCCAGACTCATTCTGAATCTACCTAAGAGGCAGTCTGTCAGACTGGGCCTAAAACAACTACATTGGCTGCCTGTTGAGCAACGGGTGGCTTTTAAGACTGGTTGTATTTTATTTAAGTCCTTACAACAATCAGGCCCCCTATTCATCAGAGATCTGTTTAAAAAATATGACCCCCCTAGGAATCTTCGCTCCATGCATAAACATCTTCTGACTGTCCCTACTCATAAAAGGAAGCGTCTTGGAGGCAGCTGCTTTGACCACCTTGCAGCTGCCTTCTGGAACTCCCCTCCTCTTCACCTTAAAATGTGCGGAAACATCCTTAGTTTCAGACACTCCCTCAAAACATGGCTCTTTTCTCAAGCGTTTTGATGAGTTCCTCTTTGCTTCCTGTGACTGATGCGTTGTGTCCCTGTCTATAGCGCCATGAAGCCCCCGGGCGAACGAGCGCTTTATAAATACATCTCAATATCAATATCAATATCAATAAACCATTACACATGCTACTTTACTTAACATTCTACTCCTTGATGCATTTCTCTCCATGCAACTTTTCACTCCATGTAACATCCCATTAAATGTTTTGTTTCAAATTGTACAATATTACACTCCATTCCACCCTTGCATCATTCCTGCCAATTAAATATCCCATTTCCTGTGACATTTAACTCCACTTATCATTGCACTTCATGCTACTTCTCATTTCACTCAATTCGCTACTCTATGTATTCTTCCTTTACATTGAACACTCCACTCAGTCAGCATTCAGTTCAGTCCTGCACCATGTTACATTTCCCTTCATCCAATATTCTACTCCACTCATCTTCAAGTAACATGTGACTGCTTGCTGCATTCACTTGCAGGCAATACCCTACTACATGTAACAGTGCCCTTTTTGCATTATTCCCCAAAATGTAATTCCATATATAATTACTTTCCTGCAAAATTCCATTGCATGTGATATTTCTTTCTCTGCCACATTCCAGTTCATACAACATTTCACTCCATGTGACATTCCACTCTATTCAGCATTCTATAACTTCTATATCTATGACAAATTCCGCTCCACTCACAATTCAGCTTCAACACCAACAATGTTCCTGGATGACCTCCAATCATCTAAGACTGAATACCGATAAGACTGAGGTCTTATTCTTTAATCAGAAAACCTCGCTATCTGCCGACTGTGCTTAATCCCCCTCCATTCCAGTCCAAACAGTACGTAATCTGGGCTTTCAGTTTGATGACGCTCTCTCCTGCAAGGCTCAAATTAATAAGGTCACGGCAGCGTGCTTCGGGAAGCTACGTATGATTAGGAAGATTTTCCCATACCTCCCGCTGGATGCCCGTAGAACCATCATCCATGCCCTTATTACTGCTCACTTGGATTATGCCAACAGTCTCTACGCCGGTGCCCCGTTATATCAAATTGAACGTTTGCAGATCGTTCAAAATGCGGCAGCTAGACTGATTGGCAACATCCCTTACCGACATTCTGTCACATCCTATCGTAAGAAGTTACATTGGCTTCCTATTGCCCGTCGCATCCAATTCAAGGTTCTGACTCTTGCTTTTCGGGCCCTCAACGGGGTGGGCCCGGGATACCTGAGAAAGAGACTTATAGTATCCCAATCGGTCAGATCCTTGAGGTCGAACAACTTGCGTCTACTGGTTGTCCCTCGCTTTCGCCGTTCTAGAATGGGCGCCAGAGCGTTTGGTGTAGAGACAGCGAAACTTTGGAACAGCCTCCCTTTAGACCTCAGGTTCATTTCTTCTGAATCATTGTTCCGAAGCAAACTTAAAACTTGCTTGTTCACCACCTCCTAAAGTGCTTCGTTCTTTCCTAGTCTGCGGTCCTTAGCGCCGGGACACCCCCGTTGGGGGTAGCCGAGCGCTTTACAAGCTTCATAAATAAATAAAACACCATGTTAATTCCTAATCACACAAATACTGAGGGTAGAGGCTATAGCAAACCACACCGAACAATGTACTGTTTGAGCAGTGGATGGCGGTGCATAGAACCAAGGAGCACTTCCCTCTATACTCCTTACTGGGAAAGAATCCTATACGAACATCACAACAATTGGTTCGGCACTTGGCGCAGTGTAATCAAAAGATAGAAAATCAATAATAATAGGCACATAAAGAAAATTCCGGAATTCCAAGTGTCTTCTTTTAATTCCAATTAATTCTTTATTCAATAGCCATTAAAACTCAGAAGGACCATAGCTGACGCGTTTCGTCTCGAAAAGAGACTTCTTCAGGGCTCATAAAAGTCACAAAATCTTTTCACAGTCATTTTATATTGCATCAGTCCATAGTTCATACGAAGAAATTCATGTGTTACTTGTTTCCTTGAGTATGGCGTGGTGGCGGCAGGGTCTCCATGTATCGTTCTAAAAGTCAAGACTTAGGGGCCGATTATGATAGAGGATTTTCCGCCTCCTCCGGGCCGGCGGAAGCCACCGCCGGCCCGGAGGAGGCGGAAAATCCTCTGCGGAGTCACCAAAGACCCACCGCCGCATTACGATGGCTGGTGGGTCTTGGATTCTGTCCACTGCTTTTCCGCCGCGGTCGGATTACAACCGCGGCGGAAAAGCTCTCATTTGGCTGGCAGTGTCTATCAGACACCGCCAGCCAAATTAGGAAGCATTAGTAAACATGCTTTTCCGCGGCGGTTTTTCCGCCGTGGAAAAGCATGTGTACTTTTGCTTTTGGGGGCCCGTTGCGGGCCCCCAGGGCGTAGGCGGGTGGGGGGTGCACATGGGGGGTACCTATGGTACCCCCCAGCATTTACATGCATAAAGCGGCAGGCACCGCGCGGTGCCTGCCGCTTTGTGCATGTAAATGTTACACATGCACTTTTAACATTGCGGCGGGTGCTGCTTGAAGCAGCACCCGCCGCAATGTTAAATATCCAGGATGTGACCGCCAGGGTGGCGGTCAAATCCTGATTTGCACGGAGGGACCTCCGCAGTCCATGCGGACGGTCCCTCCACCTCTGGGATGGCGGACGGACGCAAGTCCGTCCGCCATCCTAATCGGCCCCTAAGTATGAACTATGAACTGATGCAATATAAAACGATTGTGAAAACCTCTAGTTCTTCTCGTATTAGTTGTCTTGTTCAGTGACGTCTGATATCAGTCAGGTGTAAAAGGATATACCTTCTCCAAGGAGAATCTCTCCAAATACTTCTTCAATTTGGTAATCTTGAATTTGACTAGTTCGTCTTTTATCTTGTTCAAGTTTTTCAAAATGTCCTCAAATATTTTCTTATATGATGTTATTTGAATGCCTGTCTTGAGTTAGTTCTTCAAGGTCTGGATCTTAGGAGGAGATCAGCAGTTTCTTTAGCTGTGTTTATTAATGGAACCAGCCAATCTCGGGTACAACCCTAGGCTATTTTTGACCAGTTTGTGGTAAGCATTTTGTTGACCAAGAAAAGTCACGGTTTATTGGATACTATTATCCTTGCGGAGCGATATTCCTTCTGAGATACTCTGTTAGTATTGCTGTATGTAGAATCATTCTAACGCGTTTCTTTTTGATGCTACTTAGTTTAGTCCAGTCTTCTGTTTGTGACAATGTTTGTGAGATGTTCGTATATAGAGTACTAGGTGTTTGTAGTACAATCTCATCATCAAATGCCAATCGTGTGGTATCTGTCATGTCTAGGTTGCTGTGTTGGTTGAACTAATCAAATGTACTTGTGAGAGGAGAGCAAAATAAAAAGAGGTGTCTTATAGCCAAATCAAAAACTAAAATGTGAAACCCACAGCGCACAGCTGTACTGAATATAATATCACTTTAGGGGTTATTACCATCCATGGTACCACTCCAACTGATCAGAACTCACAAACAGGTAACCGGATGGTGTATGTACACTACTCACCAAACTTCACTGTGAGGGTAGAGGGGCAGACACACACATGTTATGAAGATAACCCTCACTCACCCGGAAGTGACATGCTTCATCATTGGGTTCCCTCTTGCACACTGGGACTGCAAGGTACCCAGTGTGGGATACGACTCCCACAGGAGAGGAGCGTGAGGTGTTTTATGACATCCAATGTAGGGTCAAGTGAGGGGCAGAGTGCAAACAAATCAAAAGTATCTCCTGTACGACAGAGTCAAACCTTTATTAATGTCTCCAGTGGATAGATTAAAAACAGCTAAATAAGAATAGGGATACGGATGTTCCCTATTAGGATCTGGTCAACACATTTCTACCTTGTTAGACCCAAGAGGATTGCAATTCTCAACATTCCTCTGGACATACGCTTCCCCACTCTGCTCGATAAATGTGAGTAAATTATAAATAAGTTAAGAAGAAAGAATACACCATACATTTACTGGTATGGCACTGATCTGTCTAACCAGCATCAAGTCAGGTCCACAATCTGTAAAGATATAAGAAAACACCAGTGTCTATCACCATCACTGCAAAAGTTTATAGATGCAAAATAAAAAGAAACGGGGGCGTGGCCAAGTAAGATGGCGGAGCAGTCGTGAACTTGCTCAGCTCCGCACACTTCGATTATCTAATGGACCTACCTGGCGCTTAGGGACAGTGTTTTTCGCCTCCAAATTGTCTGCTGCCTCCTGAGAGTTGTCCGTTCACAAAGGGATGCTTCCAGGGCTGGGAGGCAGGTATGGCGGGGGCTGGGAGCCGAGTCGGGGGTCCCGCACCGAATTCGGAGTGCTGGTGTGGACTAGGGGGGCCCCGTATGACATCGGGGGGCCTCCTGTCTGGGCCCTTAGGTGATGTTCGACCGCTGTGCTGACTGGCGCCACCGGTGAATACAGAAGCAGACAGAGGGACGTGAGCTGGCGGGGAAGCAATTTCTACGGTCCCGCGCTGTGGCGGCTCCGGCGGGTTGAGGCGGTGGCATAGGGAGTCTCCTGGGACTGCGAGTCATTGCGGTTGTGCCCCCTCGTCCCCCCCGCGTTTATACACAGCGCAGTTTGCTGTCTGCTTTGGCGAGCTAGAAGAGGCATTTTTACATGCCTGATCCTAAGATGGCAGCAGTTTCGGTTCAGATAATAGCGGTGGCCTGAGGAGCATGGCCTTGATGGCGTAATATTGGAAGTAATGCGGTGAGGAGTAGAGACTAAAGGCATATCCGGGGAGTTCGCCCATCGTTTTTTTGAAGCGGGCGGTGGTGTCATAGGGGACCCCTGCCATCCACGTGGGTGGCCACTTAATGCTGCTTGTTGGAGGGGTTCTCCCACGGTACATCTGCTGAGGCTCTGAGCTGTTTGACCACAGAGAGCTCCCCCTGAGACATGGTCTTTTCGTCACCCAGTTGCCTGCCAGGATTTGGCGTTCATAGGGAAGCACACAGGACTGCGGAGGGCACCCTATGCCTCCTAAGAAACATTCCAACAAAGTCTCCTAATACTTTAAGGCCTCTGAGAGGACATCTTCCCCGGGGGATGCCGTTCACCCGCCTGCCATGGCGCTCACGCGCGATGACTTGGTGGCAACTCTCCGTGACTTCAAGGTTGAGTTGTGTCGAGAGTTCAAGCAGGACCTTTGCTCCTCTGTGGACCAATTGAAGGCCGATCTTACTGAAAAGCTGGCCACTCTTCAGCAGGATGTGGACTCAGTGGGATCCCGCATCTTGGAGGTGGAGGGGCAGACTCAGGAGTTGGCGGTGGCTCAGGCCAAAATGCAGGATACACAACAGGCCCTTCAGGTCCAGCTTCAGCAAATCATGCTTAAAGCAGAAGACTTAGAGAATAGAACCCGGAGGGAAAACATTCGGATCAGGAATTTGGAGGAGGGGGCCGAGGGGCCTGATCTGGAGGCCTTTGTAAATGGTCTCTTCGCTGAGCCTCTTGCACCTCAACAGCTTAAAATCAAAATCGACAGAGTCCACCGTGTGGGATCACTACAGGCAGGGAGCTGCAAACGCCTTTGTGATGTCTTGGTCAAGCTCCATTCCTTCGCGGTGAAGGAAGCTATCCTCTCGGCCACCAGGAAAAAGAAAGAGGTGTCCTTCCAGGGCCATAGTTGCTCTCTCTACCAAGACTTGGCCTCTGTGATCCTGGCCCGCCGGCAGGTGATGAGACCTATTACCGCCAAATTGCAAGAAGATAAAATTTGCTACCGGTGGCCCTTCCCTTTTGGTCTGATCTTTGAACATGGCAACAAAACTCACCACATCTCCGACCTTTCAGAGGGGCTGCAGGTTCTGGGGCTTCCCCTTTTAGATGAGTCTCCCAATGCGGGGTCTTCAGCGGAGACACCACCATCAAGAGGTGGCCCCAGCACCAGGCGCACCGTCACGAGAAATCGCTGAAGTTTTGTGGCCTATTGGGGAGTTCTTGGCTTCCTGGCTGCCTGTTTTGTGATCTATGGGCCCTCCGGGGGGATTCTGCTGTCGGCGGACCCATGGATGGTTGGGTCGTCAGATGGAGCCCCGGAGACATCAGGAGGCGCTGGGCTTGCTTTTCACGGCCTCTGAGGTCCTTATCCATGGGATTGTCCTGACTGGAGGGGGATCACGCCTCAGTGTAGTCAAGAGAGGCTTGGGCAGGTCTCCCTTTATTGGCACACAACCCTGCGACTTCATTATTGTTTCCTCATCTCCTTGAGGTTCTCTGTTCGCATGCCTGCTCAGTGTGTGACTTTAAAGCTCTCCATGGCGCACTGGATGTTGACGGCGCCGCTGTTGGGCTAAACGGCAGGAGGGGCGATTGAGATTGTGATGGAAGCCCGAAATGATGTACCAAGGACACTGAAGTTTTTATTTTTCTTGGTTCTTTGTCACTACACTGTTTCATAGTTTTTAAGGCTATCCGATCGGGAGATGCGGGCCTTGTCCGTGTTACCCATTATTCCACCCGGTGTGTCTGGGGGATCTCTGAGCCAAGGTCCTCCGGTGCCTCCAGCTTTGAGTTTTTGGGTTTGTTGGGGAGGTTTTAGGGGGGAGGGATCCCGGTGGTGACTGTGGGAGTTGTTTTTTTAGCACTTTGTTTTGTCTTTTGTATAGGGCAGGTTTAATTCCCTTTAATGGTGGGGGGAGAGGGTGGAGCTGGTCCTGTGAGAACTGTATAACGGCTTGTTCGGAGGGGGGGTGGTCAATGAGGTGGTCTGGGAGGGAGAGAAAGGGTTTTCTTTTTGGATGGTTAAAGTTGCCTTCTGGAATGTTAAGGGATTGGACTTCCCACAGAATTGCCAAAAGATTTGGAAATAATTGAATGACCGCAAATATGAGGTGGTGCGTTGCAAGAGACTCATCTCAAATGGGCTGAGGTCACTAGGTTGTGTCACAGGGGTTATCCATTGAATTACACCTCCTCTGCTCCTACGAAACACAATGGGGTGGCCTTGCTCTTCCATATCTCAGCAAATTTCCAACTCGAGGCTGTCATATCTGATAGGGAGGAGCAGTTTCTGTTAGTTAATGGCCGATTGAAGGGCAAGCTCTGCACCTTTGAATCGTTATATGCTCCCAACATGGGCAGTCTGTTTTCCTTTCACACTGTCTTGATCAACTAGGGGGATTTGGCGAAAGTCCTATTGTGACTGGCGCCACCGGTGAATACAGAAGTAGACGGAGGGACGTGAGCTGGCGGGGACGCAATTTCTACGGTCCCGCGCTGTGGCGGCTCCGGCGGGTTGAGGCGGCGGCATAGGGAATCTCCTGGGACTGTGAGTCATTGCGGTTGTGCCCCCTCGCCCCCCCGCGTGCATACACAGCGCAGTTTGCTGTCTCCTTTGGCGAGCTAGAAGAGGCATTTTCACATGCCTGATCCTAAGATGGCAGCAGTTTTGGTTCCGATAATAGCAGCGGCCTGAGGAGCATGGCCTTGATGGCGTAATATTGGAAGTAATGTGGTGAGGAGTAGAGTCTAAAGGCATATCTGGGGAGTTCGCCCATTGTTTTTTTGAAGCGGGCTGTGGTGTCATAGGGGTCCCCTGCTATCCACGTGGGTGGCCACTTAATGCTGCTTGTTGGGGGGGTTCTCCCACGGTATATCCGCTGAGGCTCTGAGCTGTTTGAACACAGAGAGCTCCCCCTGAGACATGGTCTTCTCGTCACCCAGTTGCCTGCCAGGATTTGGCGTTCATAGAAAAGCACACAGGACTGCGGAGGGCACCCTACGCCTCCTAAGAAACATTCCAACAAAGTCTCCCAATACTTTAAGGCCTCTGAGAGGACATCTTCCCTGGGGGACGCCGTTCACCCGCCTGCCATGGCGCTCACGCGCGATGACCTGGTGGCAACTCTCCGTAATTTCAAGGTTGAGTTGTGTCGAGAGTTCAAGCAGGACCTTTGCTCCTCTGTGGACCAATTGAAGGCCGATCTTACTGAAAAGCTGGAGGCGGCTCAGGCTAAAATGCAGGATACACAACAGGCCGTTCAGGTCCAGCTTCAGAAAGTCATGCTTAAAGCAGAAGACTTGGAGAATAGAACCTGGAGGGAAAACATTCGGATCAGGAATTTGGAGGAGGGGCCAGAGGGGCCTATCTGGAGGCCTTTGTAAATGGTCTCTTCGCTGAGCCTCTTGCATCTCAACAGCTTAAAATCAAAATCGACAGAGTCCACCGTGTGGGATCACTACAGGCAGGGAGCTGCAAACGCCCTCGTGATGTCTTGGTCAAGCTCCATTCCTTCAGGGTGAAAGAAGCTATCCTCTCGGCCACAAGGAAAAAGAAAGAGGTGTCCTTCCAGGGCCATAGTTGCTCTCTCTACCAAGACTTGGCCTCTGCGATCTTGGCCCGCCGGCAGGTGATGAGACCAATTACCGCCAAATTGCAACAAGATAAAATTCGCTACAGGTGGTCCTTCCCTTTTGGTCTGATCTTTGAACATGGCAACAAAACTCACCACATCTCTGACCTTTCAGAGGGGCTGCGGGTTCTGGGGATTCCCCTTTTAGATGAGTCTCCCAATGCGGGGACTTCAGCAGAGACACCACCATCAAGAGGTGGCCCCAGCACCAGGTGCACCGTCACGAGAAATCGCTGAAGTTTTGTGGCCTATTGGGGAGTTCTTGACTTCCCGGCTGCCTGTTTTGTGATTGATGGGCCCTCCGGGGGGATTCTGCTGTCGGTGGACCCATGGATGGTTGGTTCGTCAGATGGAGCCCCGGAGACATCAGGAGGCGCTGGATTTGCTTTTCACGGCCTCTGAGGTCCTTATCCGTGGGATTGTCCTTACCGAGGGGGGATCACGCCTCGGTGTAGTCAAGAGAGGCTTGGGCAGGTCTCCATTTATTGGCGCACGACCCTGCGACTTCATTATTGTTTCCTCATCTCCTTGAGGTTCTCTGTTCGCATGCCTGCTCAGTGTGTGACTTTGAGGCTCTCCATGGCGCACTGGATGTTGACGGCGCCGCTGTTGGACTAAACAGCAGGAGGGGTGATTGAGATTGTGATGGACGCCCAAAATGATGTACCAAGGACACTGAAGTTTTTATTTTTCTTGGTTCTATGTCACTACACTGTTTCATAGTTTTTAAGGCTATCCGATCGGGAGATGGGGGCCTTGTCCATGTTACCATTTATTCCACCCGGTGTGTCTGGGGGATCTCTGAGCCAAGGTCCTCCGGGGCCTCCGTCTTTGAGTTTTTGGGTTTGTTGGAGGGGTTTTAGGGGGGAGGGATCCCGGTGGTGACTGTGGGAGTTGTTTTTTTAGCACTTTGTTTTGTCTTTTGTATAGGGCAGGTTTCATTCCCTTTAATGGTGGGGGGAGAGGGTGGAGCTGGTCCTCTGAGAACTGTATAATGGCTTGTTCGGAGGGGGGGTGGTCAATGAGGTGGTCCGGGAGGGAAAGAAAGGGTTTCCTGTTTTTGATGGTTAACGTTGCCTTCTGGAATGTTAAGGGATTTGACTTCCCACAGAAATGCCAAAAGATTTGGAAATAATTGAATGACCGCAAATATGAGGTGATAGCGTATTAAGAGACTCATCTCAAATGGGCTGAGGTCACTAGGTTGTGTCACAGGGGTTATCCATTAAATTACACCTCCTCTGCTCCTACGAAACACAATGGGGTGGCCTTGCTCTTCCATATCTCAGCAAATTTCCAGTTCGAGGCTGTCAAATCTGATAGGGAGGAGCAGTTGCTGTTAGTTAAGGGCCGATTGAAGGGCAAGCTCTGCACCTTTGTCTCGTTATATGCTCCCAACTCGGGCAGTCTGTTTTCCATTCACACTGTCTTGATCAAATAGGGGTATTTGCCGAAAGTCCTATTGTGCTTTTGGGAGATTGCAATCTTACCTGTCAGGGGTCTCTCGACAGCTCTGGTTCCAGTAGGGCTTCCACTAGTACCTTCTCTAGCAGAGTGCGACAGAAAATCACTGAACTGGGGTTACTTGATGCTTGGCGTTCCCTACATCCCAATATGCCAGATTATACACATTACTCCCATGTTCATAGGAAGTACTCTAGAATTGACTATATTTTTATTAGCCAATCCCTCTTAGGGGCTCTCCAGGCTGCCCAGATCCTCCCGATAGCAGTTTCAGGCCACAGCCTGATCTCCCTGGGTCTTCACTGGACTGGGACCTCTCCAAGGTCTCCCCGGTGGTATTTTTCATTAACTCTCACCGAAGATCCAGTGGCCAGAGAGGACTTAAGAGCGGCTATTGTGGAATTTTATGTGCATAATGATCCGCAGGACACATCACCACAGAACACCTGGGTCGCCTTTAAGGACGTGATTCGTGGAAAGTGCATTCAACTTAATTCGATACTAAACAAGCAAAGGACGAGGGAAAGGGAGGCTCTTGAGAAGGAGCTCGAGGCTGCGCACAAAGCCAACCAAACCCGAGATCTTCAGAGGCAACTCACGGCTCTCAGGGGTAAACTACGGTACATTTATTCCAATTAGGCGGAATTCACTTTGCTAAAGATTCGTCAGTCTTCCTTCACACAGGGCAATAAGGTGGGCTCGCACTTAGCATGCCAGCTTAGGGTCTAAAGGGAAAGAGACTTTATTGGGGGGATTTTAGATCGTCAAGATTATCTGCTAAAGCCAATCTATTTGGGGATTTCTATGGCCAGCTCTATCAGGGCACTATTCAATGCCAACAACATTTTCTAGACTCCCTTGACCTCCCACAAATATCCAGGGCAGATTCCCCTATAACGCAGGAGGAGGTCCGGGAGGCTATCTCAATGGTCAAATTGCATAAAGCCCCGGGGCCTGACGGCCTTACAACCCATTTGTACAGATGCTTTTCGGCAGACCTCATTCCTCATCTTACGGCTTTATTTCAGGCCATCGCCTCAGATGCCTAGGTATCCGACTCTATGGCAGAGGCAGTGATTGCAGTAATCCCCAAACCTGGTAAGGATCCACAAGTGTGCGGCTCCTACAGACCCATCGCGCTTCTTAATTTGGATGCTAAACTGTACTCCGCCATCTTAGCAGCACGTTTGAAAAATCTGATGCCTGAATTTATCCATCCCGACCAATCTGGTTTTATAAAAGGAAGGCAAACACATGACAACATTAGGCGTACAATCAACCTGATCGAAAAGGAATCTAAGACTAGGATCCCCGCAATCTTAGTGGGTCTCGATGCGGAAAAAGCCTTTGATCGGGTGGACTGGGCGTTCCTCTTTTTAAAATTCGGGTCTGGAGGCACTTTTCTTAATATGGTGCGAGCCAACTATCACCACCCTACCTCAACTGTGATGTTTAACGGCTGCTCCTCCTCCTCTTTTGGTCTGAGCAGAGGCACCCGACAGGGGTGCCCCCTTTCACCCCTCTTGTTTGCCCATAGTATCGAACCCCTCGCGCTCCGGTTTCAGTACAACGATTAGATCCGGGGCATCCCCTTTGGCGGTACTGAGCATAAGGCCTCTTTTTTTTTGCCGATGATATTCTCCTTTCAAATTGCGGATCCGGTGACTTTATTGCAGGCGGTGCAATGTGAACTACACAGTTTTGAGCAGGTAGCTGGGTTTAAGATAAATTTCACCAAATCCTTCAGACTTAATCTTACCCTTCCTTCTGCTGAGGCGCTTCGCTTAAAAGTCCTAACGCCTTTTCAATGGTCTAAACACTTTTTACTCTATTTGGGAGTGCATCTTACGGCGCGGCTGAGTGATCTGTTTAAAGCGAACTACCCCCCTCTGCCGACCCAACTCCAGCAAGACCTTAAACATTGGTCGCCCCTCTACCTCTCTTGGCTGGGGCGCATTAACACAATGAGAATTACGGTTTTGCCCACATTTTTATATTCATTCCAGGCACTCCTTATCGAATTGGAGAGTTCTACATTACCAAGTCTCCGCACCCTGATCACTAAATTCCTCTGGCAAGGGGGACGGGCGCGTTTGCCCCATCATGTGCTGATACGCCCTCGTGATAAGGGAGGGCTGGCCCTACCTGACTTTACTTTATACTATCAAGGTGCTCAGTTACGGGTCTTAGCTGAATGGTCGTCCAGGGAGTCAGACAAGCACTGGCTCCATATGGACTGCGCCGTAATAGAGCATTATATATGGGATGTGCTGTGGAAACCCAGGAGAGATCACCCGCCGAATGCATACCTTAGCAGCCCCACCCGTACGACCCTGCTCATTTGGGACAAGCTTACCAAGAGGGAGGGCTGAAGTTCATTCCCTTCCCCCTACACGCCTATTCATTTTAATCCAGCGTTTCTCCCGGCGCTACATGAGGGCCCGTTTGACAGGTGGAGGGAGGGAGATTGCCTCAAAATATCTGATCTATTCCGGTACAGGGAGGTCTTAACGTTTGCTGAATGTAGGAAAGAATTTGCGCTCCCTCAGAGTGAACTTTACCATTATCTCCAACTCAAGCCTTGGGTCACGACACCTCACATGAGGGAGGGGGCTACCAGAGATCTTACAGAAATGGAGAAGTTGGTGTTCCACAGGGCGGGCACCATGAAAGGCGCTATCTCGGCACTCTATGAGATGCTGCTCCACACCCTCCACCCCCATGGGGACGTTACATGACTTTCTGGGAACAAGTTCTAGGTCGGAACATATCAGATGGGGAATGTGCCCACGTATGGAGGGACATTGCCAAGCACAACAAATCCATGGCGCTTTGAGAAGCACACTTTAAAACATAACATAATTGGCACCTCTACCCTGCTAAGCTTCGACGTATTTTCCCAGACACCTCAAATCTATGTTGGCGGGGATGTGGGCTGCAGGGTGACTTTAGGCATATTTGGTGGGATTGCCCTAAAATTCGACCATTCTGGGACGAAGTTTTATCTCATATCAAAGACATTTTGGGCTATCCAATCCCAGTTTCCATTGACTTTGCTCTCCTTGGAATTAGAGACCCCACCTTGATCAGGCAAACTAAGACTGACAAAGCGATTCTGTGGACGTGTCTGGGGGAAGCCAAGCTCACTATTGCAGCTGGATGGAAGAAGACAGATACTCTGGCGACATTGCTGTGGCATGCCCGACTGTGGAGGATACTTTCTATGGAACATCTTGCGGACACTTTTCGGGACAATTACGAAGACTTTGTGCTTAGTTGGGGCCCTCTGTTAGCCTTTCTACCTCAAGGTCTGCCTGCTGCGGTTTGCCCTTTCTTCCAACTATAGGTATTCCTACTGATATGTTGACATTTTGAGGCCCCTAAGGTATATTCAGGGTTTATCTTCAATTTTTGCACTGGCCAACGTGCCAAGTCGATTCTTGCCCCCTATGTTTTATTTTCTTCCTTTTTTCCATTATACTTAAGTCACCACCGGGTGGGGGGGATGGGAGGGGGCTGTCTGTTTTGGTGGAGGGGGGATTGTTCTATGTACTTTAACTTAGCATCATTTACCTTGTACAGTGCTGTGGCAGGCCGGCGGATCGTGTGAAGCTGAATCCACCATAGCTGTCTTTTTTGCAATCCCGGAACCTGCATGTAATTGGTGCCCTTGAGATCATTACTCTCTGTGCGATGCTTTATTTGATGCTCAATAAAAAGGAATTTTGACAAAAATTAAAAAGAAACAGTTGTAAATATCTCAGCAATTGGAGACTACTAGTCTACATCCACCTTCAAAGATCCTTTAGATAGCAGATATTCAGGACTCTATAGGTATAAAAGGTACAGTAGCACATAGTCAGACACAACAAGAATATATTTCCTAACCACCTGCTCCTATTAAAAACATTCGAACTCTCATATCAATGGGGTCTAGTACATCCAGAATAAACCACCAATCGGTGAGCATACACCAATAGGGGGTGTATGACAGGGTGTGACAGGGGCGTTACAAACAGTGCTAGGTGTGGTCCTTGTCCATGTGACTGGTGATGGTATCTCATATGCAGCGCCTCAGTACACAACATGTTGTTGATGTCCCAGCATGACAGCACGATACTAGTTTGTGCTTGTGCATCGCGGGGTAACAACGGACGTGACTAAATATCAGTGGTGCTGTGTCTGCCTGTTGTAGCTGCATCGCGGGGTGCATACACAGTTGCTAAGTCACTGTCTTGTTCATAACACGTTAGCAGCACACGGGGTATAATAATGGAAAGAAACTGCCATTGTGTCGATGGGCATGCACCGTAGGTGTCTTACCTGATTCTCCTGTCTCCTGCCGCATTACTGCTAAAGGCTTCAGGGGGAGAATCAGGACACCTCTTTCCTAGTTAAGAATACGGCGGCCCACAAGTACGAGAGTGGACCATTTCCGATTCACAGGGGACTTATGGGTTTTGCAGTAATTAACAGAAGACTGTCTAAACAGTCTTGACTGTTCCAGCGAGAACAGTCCTATTCTGAACTACCAAGCCAGATCTTCTCTGAACCAAAACACAAACAACACAGGAAAGGTTTTGCCCTTGTAATGGGCTCATTGGCTGGGTATAGCTTGGTTCCAGTGACACAGTGTGCACAGGGCCCATATCTGTTACCCCGAACCCGGTCCCAGGATGCTTGCTGCCGGTTAAGAGAAGACCTGGCTTGGCAGTTCGGTCTGGACTGTTCCCATGAGGCACAGGGTGAAGACTGATTTGCATATAGCTGGCTCTGAACTGAGGTGGCAAAGTGTGCTAAAGAATGATGATGGATTGAACTCAGATCTGACTGGGGCTGAGTGTTTGAAAGGATTCAGCGCTCCTTCCATCATCTCCTTGTGTTTGCTTTGTTTGCCCTGAGTTGGCAGGGTGTGCCTACATGTGGGTCCTTTGCTCACTTTTCTACTGGATTCAAGATAGTCTGGCTGATGAGGGATGTTACCCCGAAACCGGTCCCAGGATGCTTGTTTCCAGTTCAGGAAAGACCTGGCTTGGAAGTTCGATCTGGACTGTTCCCATGAGGCACAGGGTCAAGACTGATTTGCATATAGCTAGGTCTGAACTGAGGCGGCGAGATGAGCTAAAGATAGATGATGGATTCAACCCAGATCTCTGACTGAGGGTGAGAGTTTGAAAAGTTTCAGCGTGCCGTCTATCATCTCCTTGTGTTTGCTTTGTTCGCCCATATCTAGCCATAACATCACACATAGGGTGACACATCAAAGTATACAAAATAGTAATGGATGTAATGTTTGAATTATTCTCAGCCATTGGTAATTACTTGGGTTCACATCCCACTCCATTGTTACTTTACACACCATGCAACCTCATTTAGGAGCCACCTGTATGCAAATCAGTCTCAACCCTGCTTCAATGGGAACAGTTGAGCCCAAGTCAGGTCCCCATGAACTGGAACTCAAGAAACCCAGGATCAATTTTGCAGTAGTTATGGGCTCATTAGCCAGGTATTGCTTCACTCCAGTGACACAGATTGCACTGGACCCATGTCTGGGCAGACTTGTCCCACTTGGGTTAACACATCAAAGTATTAAAAAATAGTAAAGTATGGAATGCTTGAACTAACCTCACCCACGTGTAATTACTTTGGGAGAACCTGGCTTGGCAGTTCAGTCTGGACTTTTCTGACTGGAGCAGGGTCAAGACTGATTTGCATATAGCTGGGTTCAAACCGAGGTGACACGGTGTGCAAAATAATGATGGACTGGGATGCAGCTTCAAGTATTTACCAGTGGCTGATATTAATTCAAGCATTGAATTCATCACTTTTTTGCATCCTTTAGTGTGTTCCCTAAGTGGAACTGGTTTTCTCAGACATGGGTCCTGTCACTGGAACCAAGGTGTACCCAGTTAATGAGCCCATAATTAGGGGAAAACTGTACTGGGTTGCTTGTGATATGGCTGAGGGAAACAAGGATTGGCAGTTTGGAATGGGCTGTTCTAATTGGAGCATGGTCAAGACTCATTTGCATAGAGCTCGGGTCCAAAATGAAGTGACATGGTGCGCAAATGACGATGGATTGGGATGGGGCCCTGAGTCATTACCAATTGCTGAGACTAATTCAAGCATTCTATTAATGACTTTTTTGTATACTTTAGTATGTCACTCTAAGTGGGATGTGCACACTTTGCTACAGGAACCAAGTTGTACCAAGCTGATGGACCCACAATTAGGGTGAAACCAGTCCTGGGTTGCTTGTGTTCTGGTTAAGGGAGGACATGCCTTTCCTGCTTGGGTTGTACTGTTCCCATTGGCGCAAGGTCAAGTCTGATTGGCATATAGCTTGGTCCAAACTGAGGTGAAATGGTGCGCAAAATAATGATGGGTTGGTATGCGGGGCGAATAATTACCAGTGATCTAGTTTAATTCAAGCTTTCCATCCATCACTTTGTTTGCATATTTTAACCAATCTGAATTTGGAATGTGGGGTGGGATGTCGCAATGGTCGTTCAGATTCCAAGGCATATGAAATCAAGAAGGTTTCACCATTGTCTTTTTCTGTAGCAGATTACCTTGAGCTGGTGGTGGCTGTTGTGCTCTCTGGGCCTGGTGACTGATCTTGTGTGATTGCTTTCACTCCTTGGTGACTGTGGACACCACGGCCTCTGGTTGTGTGTGGTCGATGCCCCCATCAGCAGACATTTGCAAAGTGGTCGGGGCAATGACTTCTGGTGCAATTCTTGCCTCTGGCTGGGCACTCAGTTACCGGGTGTGGGGCTAGCCCTCAGTAGCCCCAGAAGGCTGCGACAGTGCTGTTTTTGTCTTCATCAGCACCAGTCCTAGAAAGGTTGCAGAAGAGTTTGAAGATCTCCTACCCTGCGTAATGGAGTAACATGGAGCACATAAGTTCTCTTTCTGCCTCTTTGGTGGCCTTGAAATGGTTTCAACCATTACCTCGCAACTTTTACCACGCAGTGCTGTTACAACGCAGGTTTTACTACGCATACCATTACAACGCATTACACTGGGGGGCGCTCTAGGATAGGGAATAAGTTTAATTTACTATCCAACACCTTCCCTAGTGTCCACGGGGACTGGAGTTGGAATAGTAAACTAAACTATTCACTATCCAGCACCCCCAAGTGTAAGGCGTTGTAATGGTATGCGTCGTAAAACCTGCGTTGTAACAGCATGCGTGGTAAAAGCATGCGTTACAACGTCATACATTCCCTTGAAATAGTTGTTCAGGCACATGACCCACATGCACCAGGGCCACATAGCTCACTGAAGGGAGGCAATGGATTGGATTCACCACCAATTCCCATGGGCTGGCATACGTTTCTGTGGAGAAGGCACAATGAGGCAAGGAGGTTGCGGGTCCTATTAGAGAGGTGCAGCTTACACATTCTCCTGCTGCTCTGTACTCTTTGTAGCTGTTGGTTGCTCTCTGCAGTGGGTGGTGGCAAGGTGGGGACGGAGGTTCTGGGTAAGAGGATGAGGCCGCGGTGATAACAGGGAGTTGCATAGAGGTAGTCACAGTAAGGAAGGCAGCATGGGTGGCCCCGGGGCGGCAGGACATACGGAGGAGTAAGGTGCTACGTGGCATGCTCTGGCACAGGGAGGCTGTATGCAGCCAGGAACAGCCCTTTAGAGGCAGTGTGAATCAGATCACAGTGTTACCTGTAATGGACGCTCACTGCTGCGACTAAGTTGGTCAAGTCAAGATTCGCCAATGGAATGTAGGGCAATGGAGGATGAAGCAGGTTAACAGGGTGTATGGAGGCCAGCTCCACCTTCTCGTGTGATGGAGGCTGGAGCGGGCTAACAGAGTGCAGCGCTTCAGTGCCTCATCAGGGGTTGTTAGCACAATATAAATACATTCACAATTACATATTGAGTCTATCTTCATTTCCCATAGTGGGCTGCTGAATATGGCACTTGAATTAGGCATTTGCAGCCGAGCCGCACTGGTAAAGAAAATAAAAGTCACCCATTGCCCCATAGACTCCTACTTGACTTGGTAGAGCACACAATAAATTTGTCCTGGTGCTGGGCTGCATAGAGACACAGATGGGATAATTTGGAGGCCAGTCTTGACAATTGGTTCAAGAATAGAATCTGGCTGTTTCCCACTCAGTGCCAGCACTGCTGTTTGTTTACTTTCCTCATATCAATCCTGGGTGCACCAGGGACATTTTGTATACCCAAAGCGAAGCAAGAGGACACTAGAGCCTTTAAGAGGACTGTAGCTTTCAACAAAACTCGTTTTGAACCAGTGCAGATGCTGCTTTGTCTTGGTGTACGCTGTGAGCACTTTTAAGAATGCATTACGATTCCAGGGAAGGAGAGTAACACCCTCACAGGTATTATTATGTTTCAATCTACCAAGGGAGTTACATGTCTCCATTTCATTCTGCGTGCATTTTCGTTTGTGTGTGCGATTGGGTTTCGAACTATTGTCAGACCCTGAGAGATGCAGACAAACACCATCTCTGTGAGGACTGAAACGCTAGGAGGGCAACCAGAAACCTTGAAGTGCCATTATATCTGTTTTTTCATGCTGGGCAGTGGCGGCTGTCATCTACGGGGAGGTGAGCAGCGTGTGTAAAATTACATTAAAAAAATTAAACAGTTACCTGAACATGACGTGCTCCACTCCGGGCCTCTTCTTTCGCCCCGGAGAAACTGGAGGCTTCAACTACCTTGACCAATCCTTGCGCTACTCACATCCAGCATGTGAGCAGCGCTCTTTTTGGAGGGAGCGGTCTCACTCGGCACTTCCCAGCACACTGGAGGACTGCTCTTACTCTCAACCCAGCTGTTTTACAACTGGGTTGAGAGGTTTAAAGTGTGCATGTCTGGCTGGCCGTCGCAAGACGCCTGGCCAAAGACACAGGAGCACTTTAAACAGTACGCAGGCAGCCTTCTGCCCGCCACTTCTCCCTGCTGCCACTCAGCTGGCCCCACACCGTCCTGGCACTCAGTTCAAGAGGGTACACTGAAAAATGAAATGGTAATAAATTACCATTTTATTTTTCATCACTGGGGCCTTGGGGGGCATTTAAGTGGGCCAACTCTCCTCCGCTTCAACAGAGATGTCCCTGGTTCTGGGTTCCCCGTAACATCATGGAATGTTTGTGTTCTGGTGATCCTAGAGTGGTGGTAGGGACAGTAGGGCTGGGGTGAGCATCAGCTATCATCTAGTGCCCTAAGAGGTTCCATTGCTACATTTCTTGATACTTGTTAATAAACATAAACTAAACCTACTTGGGGTTTGCTGATTCCTCTGTTTCCTTGTTACAAAACTGATTTTTTTCCCCATTTTTCTACACAACTATAATGAGAATTTATCTTTCCTCTCAAAATTTAAGCCGAATGCAAATACAATTTTCTGTTGTGCAGTTGCTTTAAATACGCTCCCTCCAATAATTAAATACAGATCCAAGCGGATCCGATTAGTGTTTATATAGTTAATTTTCGTTGGAAATGTTCAGTGTTTGTGCAGGATTTAGAGTACAAAGTCCTGGGAAGTAAGTTGTAAATTAACTTCTTCTCTGAATTATTTTACAGAGATTGTAGTTTTTACTTTCGATCTTTGTGCACACTTTGCGCCGTGACAATTAGGTTCATCTAATATGCTGTAGTTCCTTAGAGTAAGCACTTTAAAATCTTATATGCCAGATTGCTCAAGCAGTGAGCTATAGACTCCAGTTACCACTCTTGATTGGTGTGACTTGAAAATTTCACCCGCTCAAGATGCACTTTTGGCTGTGTTGTTTCGATGATAGAAGGCATCTGCTGCAGGAAAGCAAGTCTATCATTACCTGTGGGTAAGCATATGATATTTTTACAAAACAATTATCTACTGCTTCAGTATAATTGATTCCTAAAAGTACTCACTGTTCTGTTTAACTGACACTCCTGATTTGAGTGGACTTTGCTACAATCTTATGACCCTCAGGCACCTATTTTTATGGGGAAACAAATATCCACTTAACCAATATTTAGGGGCATTTTATAATTCCCTTTCATGATCTTGCACTGTTGAATAATTACTTTGCTCTTTTTGTGATAGTTGATGTCTGTGATGTATGTATAGTAAAATTAACAAAAAGAGGAGGGAGGGTTCACAGGTGGATTCACACCCCCTGGTCAATAGTTTACAAACAAACAGACTCCACTGTAGAAAGGGTTTCCCTAACTATGGTTGGGAACACCCTATGTTTTAAAATATCCCTCACACACCAAAAGGACCCTTGGTGTCATGCTTCATCATTGGGGTCTTCGCACCCCTCTACGGGATGCGGCGTGCTACTACCTGCGACTACGCGGAAGCACTTAATCAAGACTATGTGCGCTGAGGTGGTGGGGCTAAACATGGTTCCACACGAATACTGTCACAGAGAAGACTGATTCGATATACTACGTGTTTGACATTAATCAAGGGATCCTGCAATAATACAACGACTATACAGTCTAAGATTAACTGGACAAGGACATAACAGTACATTTTACAGACCTTCTGTAGATACAGAAATTGAGACTTATGATTGCACTACAAATAGCCTTGAGAAAGCCCGAAGAGGGCGAAACGCGCGTCGGCTGTGGATCATAACGTTTGCAAAATAAAAGCTTGAATTTTCTACACCATCTGGTTTTGTGGAAGTGGCTTCTGACCAAGGATATGGACTGTATGTTAAACGCTATAATAGCGAAGGGATCAAAGTGACTATTTTGGAGCCCGAATTGAGGTTTGGGTTTTGGGCAGGAGGTGACTGTTTGATGCCCTTGGTGGATGTGCATCCAATGCCAAAGTAGCACTCCGTATTGTTCGTTGTGTGTACAATCTAATTGACTTTTGACTAATGAGAACTAATGTTGATGTGCGAGTCAAAATAGCAAATCCACCGTTCTTTTGTGTTTCATAGTTAGGGAAACCCTTTCTACAGTGGATTCTGTTTGTTTGTAAACATGTGATGTATGTATAGTCATTTTGCTGATATACTAAATACCAAGGGCCTCATTTATGGGTAGTCGATGAAGGGCAGTGTTGCAAGTCTTCTTGGTATGCTGCCCTGTATCACTGTTAAAGGGCAGGAATGCATTGTAAGTATGAAATAGGGTGTATTCCTGGCCTTCCTCCCACGGTGACGCAGAATTTGCTGCTCAACACTAATACAGGCACACTTTCACCTTAGTGCAAGAGTGTCTGCATTGCATGTAGGATTGGGCATTTTCCTCTTTCTATGTATGCTGCAGAATGCAGTACACATGGACAGAGGAAAAAAGAGGTGAATTAAAATGTTTCTCCTTTTTATGCCTTCTCTGGGGAGGCATAAGGTTTTGGCGCTTCCCTTGGCTTATGTGATTAAGTTAATCTGGGGCAGCGTCAGAACCCATGGGTGTTGCGTCGGAAAACTCACTGTAATGCCAATAGAACACCTCCCTGTCGCAGAGTAAATTTACGGCCCGGAAGGCGTTATTTCAATACTGAAAAGTTCAAATTTTACTCAAATCTGACCAGCCCATATGTAGTTGCAAATTCTCCAGGGGTATATTGTTCCTAGTGTACTTAGCTTTTTGAAAGCAGCTGTAAGATTGAGCAATAGCTGTGACTAAGTATACTACAAGCTCTGCTGTGAAATTTGAATTTTTTAGAAGCACTGTCTTTTCTGTATTTGCTTGTATTAAATGTTGTTCTACTTGCGGCCGCTACGCGGCAGGCAGATGGAATTGGCTCCCCGTGCAGCGCGACAGGCAATCCTAATACACTGGGATACTACTACAGTTCCAGATCACTTGGCATGGCTCCATAGGCTCTGGATGACCTTGGCCATGGAGCAGCTCTCGCTAATCCAAACACAGAAAGGCGAGAAATATGCTGAACTTTGGGCTCCTTTAATTGCATTGCTATCTAAGGATCTCCGTGAGGTCACTTTCCCCAAACTTCTGCAAGTACTACATTTGACACTCTGCTCACCTGAGGCTCAGCCGGGTGTATGTTTATTTGCTAACTCTGTTGGTTTTGTGCACCTGAGGCGGAAAGCGGGTGAAAAGCTATCTGCTGCATTTTTAATACTTACGTTTGAAATTTTCTTATTTGTTTGCGCCGTGGAATTATATTTTAAAACCCACTGCCGACTCACGCCGCATTGACCCCTCAAGCCCTGTAACAGCTTGCTCTTCTGAGTACTTGCAGCCGACTAGGTGCTGCGCTCGAAGACGCTGCAACGAACTACAAGTACCAGCGGTCCAGCGCTGCTGACGGGACTACAAGAGAAGGAAGCGCGCCGGCTCTCGAGACACTCTGCTCACCTGAGGCTCAGCCGGGTGTATGTTTATTTGCTAACTCTGTTGGTTCTGTGCACCTGAGGCGGAAAGCTGGGTGAAAAGCTATCTGCTGCATTTTTAATACTTACGTTTGAAATTTTCTTATTTGTTTGCGCCGTGTAATTATATCTTAAAACCCACTGCCGACTCACGCCGCATTGACCCCTCAAGCCCTGTAACAGCTTGCTCTTCTGAGTACTTGCAGCCGACTAGGTGCTGCGCTCGAAGACGCTGCAACGAACTACAAGTCCCAGCGCTCCAGCGCTGCTGACGGGACTACAAGAGAAAATGGCTACTTCTCCGCGCAGCGGACGCGTGCAGCGGGCGCGCCGCTGTTGCGCCGAAGTCAAGCCAAAGTCCAGCCCGTCTGCGCCCGTCCCCGACCACGACGCGGCAGTGGCCGGAGATTCTGCTGTATGCGGCACTCTGCCCACTTTCCTTCACGGTAGGGAGGCTCTAATTAAGTTAAGATCTAAACACTGCGCATTCTCAAATTCCATCCCATTCGACCTTGATACTTCCCTGTACCCATATACGCCCTGTAGCCATGGACAGGAATCTGGTAATACTGTGAATCTATGTTCACTCCTAAAGGTCCCTGCTCGACCCGTCCTTAATAGGCAAGTGTTAAACCTTAAGGCGGGTCTGAATAATTGTAGCTCCTTGGTGAAACATTCCCTAGATATAGCACAGACCCTGATAGACAATAAGTGGGATCTTCTGTTCCTTACAGAAACTTGGTTGGGGGACGAGTCTAACCCAGCCTTGTGTCTGGCTATTCCCTCTGGTTATAATATCATGTGTGCCAACAGGCAGAGCGATAGTCATGGTGAAGGAGTGGCCATAATATATAGGTCACAATGGACCATCTCTTCTTATCCGTTTGCCCAAATCAAATTGATAGAGGCATTATCATTTTGCATTAAATTGAGGCCCAATATTACATGTTCAGGTCTATTAGTATATCGTCCTCCTAAATCTAAGGTAACTTTTCTATCTGCTCGTTCTGATTTTGTGCTCCATGCCAGCTCTCGCTATGCTAACTTCACCTTGCTTGGCGACTTTCACCTCCATGTGGAGGAGGCCTCCGATATCACCAGTTTTAATTTTCTTTCCACCCTAACTGATGGTGGACTAATCCAACTGGTCTCTCTCCCTACTCATAAGGCTGGACACACACTTGATCTCATCTGCTCCAATCTAGCGAACATCTCCACTAGCGAGCCTTACCCAGTGATCTGGTCGGATAATTTTTTCGTTTGTTTTTCAATTTCATTATTTCACGAAGACAGACCCAGGCTATTGGCCAAGACGGTTGGTCGTAATTGGAGTAAGAGCTCTCCCCACAGTCTAATTGAACACCTTCCAACTGCCGCTCCTATGGATGCATCAGATTTAGACTCTCGTCTGACTAATTTTAACACCTGGATCTCCTCTGCGATTGATTCTCTAGCTCCTTTGAGGCCTATCAAAACCTTTCGAGCTGTCCCGTCCTCACCCTGGTATTCTGATGAACTCCGCAAATGCAAATCTGCTTGTAAACTCTTGGAGCGTCGATGGAGACATTCGTACTCCTTAGACGATAAACAAAAATACAAAATAGCCCTTAGGGAATACAGGAAGAAGATAATCAATCATAAAAGAATTTTCTTGGAGGAGAAAATCAACAGAGCACAAGGCTCCACCAGAGAAATTTTTAACACAGTAAGAACTTTCACTGACCCTCTGGACCTTAAATGTCAACTCCCAGTGTCACAGTCCCTCTGCAATCGTTTTTCTGACTACTTTGAGAAAAAAATCGCAACCATCTACGAGTCCTTCCCTCGCAGCATAAGCTTGGGAATTGAAGAAAAACTGCCAGACCACTCTACATTTGCTCCGTTTTTTTCGGAATTTGAGGAGATTACACTAGACCGCTCCCTGACAGAACTTTTAAAATGCAGATCAGGCTCTCCAACCGATCCCTGGCCGGCCAAACAATATAAAGCACTGGTCCATTTTCTCAATCCCATATTAAATGGCATTTGGAATGACTCCCTTAGGACAGGCATGTTCCCAGATTCATGGAAACATGCCCAATTAGTTCCTATTCTCAAAAAAGCCAACACAGACCCAGACGATCCGGCTAACTATAGGCCCATTTCCTTATTGCCTGCCCCAGCCAAGGTTCTTGAACAACTGGCTCATCAGCAACTAGCAGGCTTTATCGAAACCCATGGCCTATTCCATGATTCTCAACATGGATTCAGAGCTGGCCATAGCACTGAGTCTGCCCTAATAGAGATAGCGGATTCCGTCAGATGGAAACTGGACGGGGGCTCAAGAGCGGTGTTGGTGCTGCTGGATCTTTCGGCAGCATTCGACACCGTCTCTCACCCCGTCCTGCTTGATCGCCTCCGGTCTAAAGGCATTCAAGGCAAAGCCTTGGACTGGCTATCTTCCTTTTTATCCAACCGAACACAGGCGGTGCTCACCCCACCTTACACCTCTGAAACCCGTCCGTTAAAGTGGGGTGTCCCCCAGGGCTCGTCATTAAGCCCCCTGTTGTTCAAATTTTATTTTTCCCCCCTGGCTGAGCTTATTGCTCAGTCAGGAATCAAGGCCACTTCATATGCTGATGATATCCAGCTCTTATTTTCATATGACACTCCTATTCAGACTACTTTTGACCCACTGAAATCCTGTCTTCGTAACATCGCCCGCTGGATGGATAATAATTTTCTTCGGCTGAATGCAAGAAAAACCGAGGTTCTCTTTTTCCATCAAGCCTCTCCTCTGGACTCTAACCTTTGGTGGCCGCTTGATTTGAGTGTAGCCCCCTCCCCAAGGAATCAGTAAAAAACCTGGGGGTAAGATGGGACTCCAGCTTATCCTTCTATAACCAAGTTCAGACAGTGTCTGCTGCCTGTTTTTCAAAAATTAGGATGATCAGAAAATTCATCAATTTCCTCCCTAGCAGCACCAGGAAGATCATTGTCCAGGCACTGATTACATCCCATTTAGACTATGCCAATGGTTTGTACCTTGGACTGACTTCTGGCCTCAGTCATCGGCTACAGACAGTCCAGAATGCAGCCATTCGGCTGGTCACTGTCATTTCTCTGCACGAGCATATCTCGCCATATCGACCCAGGCTACATTGGTTACCTGTTGGTGAGAGAGCGGATTTTAAAGCTCTCACCTTAGCCCATCACGCTATTGAGGGTAAAGGCTTGGCCTATCTTTCTTCCTGCCTTCGCCCTTATAGCAATGAGAGTCACCTTTGCTCCAACTCAAAAAGTCTGCTGTTTTCCCTCAGATTTAAAAAAGCTCGCTCTGGGGGGAAAACTTTCCAGGTTTGCGCCTCCTCTTTATGGAATAAACTTCCCATCTCTATTCACATGATACAGGAGGAGCTACCTTTTCGCAAAGCATTGAAAACCTTCCTTTTCTGTTAAACTCACTTGGGTAGGACTCAGTAAATGTGCAGAAGCGCCGGGACACCCCGTTGGGGTAGCTGCACTCTATATAAAACACACTAAATAAATAAATAAATAAATACATTTGATACCTCCTACAACGGACTGTGCAGAACCCCAGATAGCTGGAACAGGAGCGGGTGGGTCTGGGGAGTAGGGTTCCTCTGCAGCTCTTGACACTTAGATATGGATTCCCCCTTTTCATTTATGTTTTTCTTTTATGGGGGTGGGTGGATGGAAGGGGAAGAGTTTTTCTATTGTTGTTTCCTCCTCTAGGAGGACTCTCGTTTAGGGCTCCTCTGACTCCCTGAAGGTACAGTCCGCTTTGATTTACTAGCCTTGATTCTACTTGACGCCTGCCTCCGGGATGTTGGCCTTATTAAAGTACCTCCTGTACACCCTTAAAAGCATTGGTTGTAGTCGCCGGCCAATGTGGTTGTAGGCATACTGCTGCAGGCAGCTAATGAGTCACCTATCAAATTGTCTAATAAAAAACAGATTTGTTCCATAAATGTTGTTCTATGACTTTTATACTGAATGGTTTTTTTTGTTGTATTTATTGATGATTGGATTTTAGCGCATGTATTGTTTTTATGGTATTTTACATTTATGTTTTTTTTTTTTAGAAAAATGAATAAAGCATATATTCATTGATTGAATGAGGCAACATGGAGACATGCACTGCCTTACATAACTCCATATCTATGAGGCCATTAAAAGCCATGCAAAGATGCTTAGAATTGCCTCATAGATATGGTTGTGAGGTTTGCGCCGCCGTAGCGTCAGAAAAAATGATGCTCTTGTAGCGCACACCTCTCATAAATTAGCCCCCAGCTATAAACATAACATCAAGGTAAGGAGATATGAAGTTAAGAATACTAAATCAATACTTCCCTACCTAAAAGGCAGGAAGGTGCTATAGGCACATTAGGTATAAACGATTTTGAGAAACAATGTGTAAAATCACAGTCTTAACAATTTGTACAATAGTAATTGTACAAATGCTTTAATGTTCACAGCTAATTTCCATCCGAAACGGATTATCTTATCTTCAGTATAATATTTCCAGCTTTTATCAATACTAAGTATACACAACATTTTCTTATATGAACATCATAGCTTTGGTAAAGTGCAGAATATACTCGAAATGGGTGTATAACATCAGAGTTGTTGGTAGAAGACAGCTCCCAGGTGGAACCTCAAATGAGGAGAATTCCCCTTATTGACAGCATGTTTAGGAAAACATTGATAGGACAATATTATAAAATTCTTATTTCCTCATGCCCGGATGACATAGAGGTATTTCAAAGAAAATGGTCAACAAAGCTATGTAGGAATTTAATTAATATAGAGGAATCAATTATGTTATGTTATGTTATGTTAAGGGGGGTGCTTTTATAGTGCACGGCTACTCCGAGGAGTGTCCCGGCGCTGCAAGAGCCTCAGCAAATCCAGAAAGGGTGAAAAAACGGATGAGTGACAGAAAGTAGCTCAACAAGGTTAGCAAATAGAATTTTAATCACAGGAAAGATCACGCTGACAACATTATATGGCTTTATTTGATCTTTATTATACGCCTGGTAAGATATCCAAATGGGGGACGACGGCGGGCACTACGTGCAGTAGATGTGGGGAAGTCGCAGCTGATGCACAACATTTGTTTATCCTGTGTCCAAAATTGACTCTTTTTTTTCTTCTATCGCGCAATTTTTGGGTGTACTGTTGGGGTAAACAGTCATTATAACGGGGGAGCTGGTATTGATAGGAGTAACGTCAGATATACTTCCTGAAGCTAGGAAATGCTTTTTGTTCATCTGCATGGCACTAATACGTGCTTGTGTTACGCATGACTGGATCAGTTCTGATCCCCTGTCTTTTGAGACATGGCGTGCTCGCCTGTTAGCTATGTTTAATATGGAAGTGGCTATTTATAGGACTAAGGGCCGGAAGAAAAGGACCATGGGAATGAAGATCTGGGCACCGGTTATGGACTGGATTCAAGGGGAAACGGCTTGATTATTCCTTTTTTCTTCTTTTTGTATTATACATATATGTATTTTCATGATTTGACATTTTAATATGTTATCTTTTTTATGCTACATCTGTTGTTTTCTGCTCTGTTCTTCATGCGTAAAATGGGATAAAATTTAATAAAAATAATTTTTTTTAAAACACAACTAATTTCCATCCGAAACAGATTATCTTATCTTCAGTATAATATTTCCAGCTTTTATCAACACTAAGTATACAAAACATTTTCTTATATGAACATCATAGCTTTGGTTAAGTGCAGAATATACTCGAAATGGGTGTATAACATTAGAGTTGTTGGTAGAAGACAGTGAACACTCAGTCGACATTTGTGTATCCCTATGGTGGCCAAGAAAACTAGGACTTTTTCCAGGCACTTAGTCTGATCAAGTTTGTTGACACTGAAATCATGAAAGATTGGGTACCAGAGAAATACCAGCACCTTGGCCCGAGGAGATAACACACATTTCCCAAATTCTTCTGAAAAAATAGAACCTCACTTGTGTGGGTAGGCCTAGTGCCCGCGACAGAAAACATCCCAAATTGCAACGTGGGCACACCATATTTTCACAGTGAAAACAGACCCATTTTTTGCAAAGTGCATAGCTGTAGGTTTTGAACCCTAGCTCTGCCAGCACCTAGGGAAACCTAGCAAACCTATACATTTTTAAACACAAAACACCCAGGGGAATCCTGGATGGGGTAACTTGTCTGGCTTTCACCATTTTCTGCTACCCAGAATCCCTTGCAAACCTCAAAATGTGTCAAATAAAGCGCAATTTCCTCACATTTCTGTGGTGGAAAGTTCTGGAATCTGCATGGCCCAAATCGTACTGTGGAGACATCAAAATTACCTATAAAAAAAAGATCTGCTTTTGCAAGGGGTTCCCATTAGTTTTTGGCACAGGGCTCGGCAGCCATCTTGGGAAACCGTTGGAGGATCCACGCAAGCCATACCTCATACCTCATTGGACTCCCCAGGGTGTCTAGTTTCAGAAATGTTTGGGTTTGGTAGGTTTCCTTAGATGTCTGTGAGCCCGGGGCCAAAAAACCAGGTCTTCCCCAAAACTAGGTAGTTTTGCTATTGGTAATTTTCTCCACAGTACGATTTGGGCCATCTCCTGTTGCAGCCACTATGCCTTTTCACACAAGTGAGTTATCATTTTTATCTGGAGGCCTGGGGGAATGTTGGGTGGATGGAAATTTGTGTCTGCCCAGTGATCCTACAACTTTACCACACAGAAATGTGTGAAAAACTTGATTTTTTTCAACAAAATTTGAGGTTAGCATGGGATTCTGGGTAGGGAGATGTGTGGGACCCACGCAAGCCATACCCTGCTGGACTCCCCTAGGTGTCTAGTTTTCACAAAAGTGTGGGTTTGGGTTTCCCTAGATGTCCGCCGAGCCCGGGGAAAAAAACTCATGGTACCCCCTTAGCAAAACCCAGTTGTTTTATGATAGGTATTTTTGATGTCACCTCAATAGGTTTTTGGCCCTTGCATGTTGCGGCTACTTGATCCACCCACGGGGGTGAGGTACCATTTTTATCAGGAGACCTGGGGAATGCTTGGTGGTAGGAAATTTGTGGATCCACGCAGATTCCAGAACTTTATCCAAACAGAAATTTGAGAACAAAGTGATTTTTCCAGCTAAATTTGAGGATTGCATGGGATTCTGGGTTGGAAAATTGTTGGGGAACCCACGCAAGCCATACTTCGCTGGACACCCAAGGGTGTCTAGTTTTCAGAAATGTATGGGTTTGGTAGGTTTCCCTAGATGGCCGCTAAGCCCAGTGCCAAAACTCATAGGACCCCCTTTGCAAAACTAGGTTGTTCTGTGATAGGTAATTTTAATGTTGCCTCAATAGGTGTTGGGCTCTTGTCTGCCGTGGGTACTTGACCCACCCACGCGAGTGAGATACCATTTGTACCAGGAGACCTGGGGAACGCTGTGTGGTAGGAAATGTGTGGATCCATTCAGATTCCAGAACTTTCCCACACACAAATTTGAGAAAAAAGTGATTTTATCAACTAAATTTGAGGTTTGCAGGGAATTCTGGGTAGGAAAATGTTGAGGGACCCATGCAAGCGATACCTCTATGGACTCCCCCGGGTGTCTAGTTTTCAGAAATTTTTGGGTTCGGTAGGTGTGACCAATCGTTAGGATGGATATTAGAAGAGAGTTCACAGCAATCTCAAGGTGAGTTTACAGTCCTTTATTCTGTATTGACAACTCCTTATAAGTGAAACAACCCAGTCCTTCTTGACGTCCTTATGCATCTTCCTCTCTTTCAGGCTCACCGGAGGCTCTCCCCGCCATCACCCTCTGTAAAGAAAACAAAGAAGCAGGTGAGTTTCTGCCCTTGTTTCAGGTTTTGGGTTATGATTACACTAGGGAAGGGGTAGGTAAGTACAACTATATCGAACACTCTCTTTCCCTTTCCTTCTCCTTCTTTATTTTCACTCTTCCCTTTTCTTTCTAGGATTCTGTCTTGCCTCTGTCTTTGCTTGTATTCTTTTCTTTTAGGCGTCACTCTTTTCTTTGTAGACTATTGCCCTTGTTCCCTTCTCTTTTCTTCTTTTCCTTCTCCCTTCTTCCCGTTATGCTCCAACCTCCTCCCTATCCCCCCTTCTCTTTCTTCCTATATTTCCGTTTATTGAAAAAATGGGCACGCACCTGACGAAGCCACGCCCCTCCTGGAATGCAGCGGGTATCCCTCGGATAGCGGCGAAACAGCTCCTCTTTGGTTTGGGCTTCTTCTTCCCCGCTGAACAGGAAAGGATTGCTCGGCGTCGCTTCTCTCCTTTCTTTCTCCCATGGTTCCTCTTTGGATTGGCTCCCTTCTGCCGGGCATCTTGCCTCTCTGTCTTCGGCTTCCCTCTCGGCCGATGCCCAGTGAGATCTTCTGGCCTCTTGTGGTTCTGGGCCGTACGTAACAGCGGGACTCCGCCCAAATGCCTGACTTCCGGGCCAAGCAAATAGAAATGGGCTGGCTGTTGCGTTTTCATCACCTGCCGGGTGACAGGAGGTTTCCCAGGACGGCCGGGAGCCCGGGGCCAAAAAAACAGGTGACCCCCCTTGGAAAATTAGGTTGGTTTGTTATAGGTCATTTTGAAGTCTCCTCGATATGTTTTGGGCCTTGCCTGTCACAGCTACTTGACCCATCCACACCAGTGAGGTACCATTTTTATTGGGAGACCTGGGGGAACGCTGGGTGGGAGGAAATTTGTGTCAGCCCAGTGATCTCACAACTTTCCCAAACAGAAATGTAGAATTATTATTTTTTTCGGCAAAATTTGAGGTTTGCAGTGGATTCTGAGTAGGGAAATGTTGGGGGTTCCATGCAAGCCATACCTCATTAGACTCCCCAGGGTGTCTAGTATTCAGAAATGTGTGGGTTTGCTAGGTTTACCAAGATGGCCGCCGAGCCCGGGGCCAAAAACTCAGGTGACCCCCCACTGGAAGAATTGTTCCTTTATGACACTTATTGCTGAATAAGCAGTGTGGGAACTGTTAAAGTGGAAATGGGGTATAAAAAGTAGCGATTTACCAGCATCAGGACTAACCCCTGATGCTCGCTTCCAATGCAACAGATCTTTGCCGTTGTTTTAGAGAAGATGATTTAAGCACTACATCAAGTAATAATCAAAATAACTGTTCTAATACTTAGTCAGTAAAGAGAGTTGATACATATTCAAATGTTTTTTTATCAAATCTTTTAGTACATCATCTTTTTTGCAAATCACAAGTTAAATACAGTTTAATCTCAATAGTGAATATATGACAGAAATATAAAAACAATATTGGTTAATTAAATAATGTAATAAATGCACCGTATTCATTGGAGTATTGGTTAATCAAATAATGTAATAAATGCTCCGTATTAATTGGAGACCCCATTAGTCTGCTGGGCAGATGTGCACAGAACCATGACCTGTGATTTTGTGAAGACGCAATGCACTGGAAAAAACAAGAAGAGGCAATTACCATCAACACACTACAGGACTTTCAAACAATGAATTTGCAATAACTTCAGTGATAAACACTTACAGTCTCTATCAGAAACACAGCAAAGACACAGAATAAACGGAACCACAGATTGCAGCTATAAGCGCCCAAGGAATAACTCGAAATATAGATTAAAAATATATGAAACACTCAAAACATAGGTTGGAGTTAATGACACTCTGAATGAAACTCAAAACTAAGATCTCGGTGCAGGGTTCATACATGAACCAAGAGCTCTAAGGATAGTTCTCTAGGCACTACTGTTCATCAGAGAAACACAGAGCAAAGGGCCAGATGTAGGTGGCCATTTACCGACCGGTAATGGACGATTTCGGCCGTTACCGACCGGTAAATGGGTATTTGGGATGTAGGGGGCCAATTTTACCGATTCTGTAAATTTACCGAATCGGTAAAATACAGAATCGGTATTTTTACCGATTCGGTAACTTCGAGATGTAGGTGGGACGCTTCTGAGTCCCAAAGGCCTTTCAGATTCGGTATTTTACCACCCTATCCAATTGGGTGGTAAAATACCGAATCCAGGTGTGCATGCACATGTGTGCATGCACACCTATGCCATGTGACAGACAGACATGTCCTTAGGGCATGTCTGTGTGCCACATGGCACACATGCCTGTATTTGGGGTGCTAGAGGGTGTCAAAGTGACACCCCCTGCACCCTTGCTTGAATCGGTATTTACCGAATCGGTAAATACCGATTCGGTAATGCCCATTGATTCCTATGGACTTCAATTTCCATAGGAATCAATGGGCATTACCGAATCAGTATTTACCGATTCGGTAAATACCGATTTTTACAGATTCGGTAATTCAATTACCGAATTTACCTAAATCTCCCTCCTTCTATTTTACCGATTCATAAATACGGAATCGGTAAAATTCGGTATTTATGAGTCGGTAAAATAGAATTACCTACATCTGGCCCAAAGTCTCTAGTCTTTTTATAAACACAGTTCAAAGGCCAAGGCTCTAGCAAGGGTCCGGAACAAGATCAATCAAGGGGAACTGAAGGGAAGTCACTGGAAGGAAACTTGAAGAAAAATCCACAGTCATAATGATGCCAATACTCTGGCCTGCTTGCAAGTATAAAAGGATAGTGTACACTAACCTAATATCTATTATTAGGCTAACACCTCAACTGTCTAAGTTCGAAGATGGTCTTGAAGTCTTGTCTAAGGAAGTCACAAAGGAACTGAAGCAGCTGAGCATGAGGCAGACACTTAGGGTGCGTCGAGGGAGTTGGAGCCAAGGGAATCAACAGACGAGCTTATACTGCAGCCGAGAAGTGCACTGCTCAGGTCTGGTCGATTCTTCAAGTGAGTGGTCAGGCAGGAAGCTTGTTCCACAGGGAGCATAGGTCAAGCAATAGGCTTGGGTTTGGGTGTGATTTACAAACCATGTGCAGGGTCCAGTGGATACAACAGAATCACATGCCACATAGCGCACATGGCAATCTGGAAGGTTCTCTAAGACTCCTGAAGCAAACACGTATTAGAACACTGGCTTTAACTTCACAGGAGGAGCCAGTGCAAACTAATGGATAAAATCACTTAACAGGAAGCAAATGTTTCATTTTGTCTAAATGTGTAAAAGGAAAAACACTCCAAGACCCTAGTAACAGCCCGAGCAAGCTAATCCATTGGTTCACATGTTCAGGGAATGCTTGCATGCTCCGGCTTATTGGGATCAGGAGTTGATGAGGGAAATTCGGGCATGGAATCATAATGCTCCATGAGGCACCATAGGGGTAGTGTAACATGAGTCCTGCATGCCGGGCCCACTACCCAGCACAAGAGGGGGTCATGACAAAAAGTTTGTGTTTCTTCCTTCTAATGTTATGCTGAATACCTTTTCTAAGGGTCTCATTAAGCATATTAAAATACTTTTGGCTGCTTTAACTCGATCTATAGGCATGGATGCTCTAAGTTAATTTCAAGCTGTGTCCATTTCTTTCACTTGAATGTGTAAATTCATGCTCTTTACCAATGAAACTCTTAAAAGAACCAAATCATATTTAGAGTAAAAATATTCAAAGTGTTCTTCTCAATATCCTAAAGAAATTGCTACATGTTATTGCATATGACATAGAAGTCACCTTTTCTGCACCTGAAGAAGGTGAGTGGGCACAGACACAGCAATCCTTTGCATATTGTGCCTGAGTGTATTCTTGCACTAATTTAGAAAACATATGTAGAGTACTCTTGTTCATAACTCATGAATGATGCCTTTAATTTTGGCTCATCTATTGTGAGTGTGGGTGTTGTAGTTTCTGGCATACACATAGGCTTATCTGGTGTCAAATAAACGCCTACTAATAATTGTAGGAAATTGACACTTTTTGTATGGTCACCCCCATTTGTTGCCCCAATTGCTGATGGCTATGACTCTGAATGTGCACTAGAGTCTGCTGCCAAGACCCCAGTGCCTGTGAGTTTTCACAAAACTGTTATGTTTGACTTGTAATCTCAAATAAATTGGCAAAGACTTTAACCCTTTATAAATTCCCAGTAAATGGTGCCAGAGTAATCTTGTTCATAACTCATGAATGATGCCTTTAATTTTGGCTCATCTACTGTGTGCGTGTATGTGGTAGTTTCAGGCATAGACATAGGCTTATCTGGTGTCAAATAAACGCCTACTAATAATTGTAGGAAAGTGACACTTTTTGTATGGTCACCCCCATTTGTTGCTCCAATTGCTGATGGCTATGACTCTGAATGTGCACTAGAGTCTGCTGCCAAGACCCCAGTGCCTGTGAGTTTTCACAAAACTGTTATGTTTGACTTGTAATCTCAAATAAATTGGCAAAGACTTTAACCCCTTATAAATTCCCAGTAAATGGTGCCAGAGGTACCCTGGGCATATGTGTTAAAGGGGTCCCCAAGGTTGCAGAATGGTTTTGACCCAACCTGGGTGACCCAAACAACAACCAACTGACAGCAGGCCTGTCATTGCAGACTGCAGGAGCAGTGCAAACTGCTCGAACTTGACTGCACCCTCACCATATGAGGCACAGTAAAATTAACTACCTCTACTATATGTTCAGATACCCCTTAAGGGGGCCTCCTGAGCCCAGAAGGTAGGGTGCAGAATATTAAAGGTGAGAACACATATATGAGTGCAAGCATATATGTGCCTATAGTGGTGTTCACCATTGAAAACTACTATAAGTGTCAGTGGTCCATGGGATAACATGGGCTGCAAACCGGGCCCTCTCGAAATTGGCAGCTCCATTATGGTTCCACTAAAATATGTTGTGTTTGGTATTATACAAAGGGCCTTTTCACCCCAAACTTGATTCTTGTGCCCTGGGTGATGTTGCATGCACTCCTGGTTGTCCCAGCTTCTCTGTGCTATAGCTGAGGAGCCCGTACTTTCCCATGCCTGCTGCACCAAGACATTATTCTGACTTGCTGCCAGGCAGTTCAAACACTCTCAGGAGTCAGGAACAAAGGCTTGAACAGGAAGGAAGTCACATCTCCCTCCTCCCATGCAGGCTAGTGGAGTGGCACATCAAGGCGGTGAGCTTCAAAGGCTGCACTGCCTCCGATATGCATCAGGGCTGACTCCCAGTGGAAAAACAGCCCTCCTCCTGCCCTAGCCACATTTGCACCTGGGCAGGTGAAAAATTAGCTATGCAGGAAAGTTTACTCCCTCAGGAGGCTGCCACAACTCCAGGATGAGCAGCCTGGGCTGTCCACCACAAGTTGATTCCTGCCATTCTTAGGAATGAAAGAATAGAGGGTTCTGGGTAGGAAAAGGTGGTCTACACCCCCGGTGGCCTACTAGCTCTCACACCCCTAACTCTCCTAAATCTAGGATTTAAGGAACTTGCCTGACACCGGAACCTCAGATTCAGACAACTTGCATCAAGGAAGGACCAAGAGGAGACCTGTGCAGCTGACAGCAGGACTTTGTCTACAGCACCAAACCAAAAGAGGGATAATTTGTCCCTGTAGCAACAGACTTGGAACTTAGTGAATGACCCTCATCCTCGGCCAGAACTTGTCTCCCCCAAAGAGCAGTACCCCTGTGGAAGCCAGAAGCACCCTAAGTCTCCCCTGGGCTAGTGAGAATAGTCCCCTGCAAACACTCAACTGATCAGAAGAATCTTCACAGTCAATGACTTATCATCCATGTTGTTACTCTGAAATACTCAACCCATGTTCCTCTAGTAAATCCACTCTACCAGGACTGGGCCAAGGTTTTATTATTGTGAATCCAATGACCATCTGTGGAATATTGTGATAATATTACATGGTAAGGCTACCCAGACATACCACATAATATTCCACTGCCTTGGAATGTTTTTATAATCACTAATACTGTTAGTAAAAGTGTAATAATCATGGTAAACTTGCATCTATTTTGATTTCGTCAACACATGTTTTCTTAGATGATTTAAGCAAAATATACACCAAATAATTAAAAACTTCAGTTCATATTGTTTCAAGAAGGTTCGTTTTGACATTAGTTCTTTAAATAGTTTCTTTTCTTTAAACAATTAGTTCTTTCAGCTTTTATTTACAATAATCTTCATAAAGTCATTGTTAACCCTATTCCATATTTTTCTAAATATGTTATCTCTACTCTTCCTCAGCAGCCTTGGCCTAGAGAATCTTCTTTAAAATAAAAGATTTTATTTCAGTCTTTTGCACTTTGCTAGTTAACAAAGTCTTTCAAAAACCATTTCCACTGCTTTCCCCCTAAATTTGTTCTCAAACTTATTCCATGGGCGTTCAAGCAGTTCTGATCTCACAGGTCGCAAGTTTTCCACTGGCTTATTTAAAATGTGATTAGTGCAGTATGTACTTTCAGGTGCAGAATACCTCTGACAAGGCACCCTTTCTCTTTTCAACCTTCTTGGTTTTTGCTGATCTTCTACTGTGTCACTAATACTACTTGACTTTGTTTCTTCAGCAATTGTTGGTGGTATGCGATGAACTGAAATACTTGATCCTAATTTCCTTTGACCACAATGTTGTTGTAATTCAACAGGGTGGGTGACTCTTCTCGTTCCAGTACTTGATCCTTCACCTGGAATGTCTGCTTGTATTGATGCTATCTTAATGGTTCCAGCCGGTTGAGATCGTGTCTCTTCTTCTTCCTCATAAACTTCAATGCCACTTTGAGAAATCACAGGAACCTGGATTGGTGTGACTGTTTCTCGTTCTTCACTCCTTTCACCTCCTTGCAGTTGTGCTGTTTGCTGTATTGCTTCTCGCAATTGTCCAATTGTCCAATTTGGGATGGTTTTGCCACTAGGGCTGTTGGTTCTGGCTCATAGAACACTATTCTGTCATAAGTATTCCTCACTCTCTGGGTATGCAGCACATGCACCCTGTTTGGTATTTTATCACTCTTAACAGCAGTATTAGTGATGAGGCCTTCCCACCTTGGTTCCAGACAAGACTTGCAATCATACCTTTTGACCAAAACCAAGCCTCCAGGGTTGAGGTCATCACACTGTTCTCCATGCAGAGTTAAAGTGACAGCTTCAGCCTGGTGAGAGACAGAACATACCACATCAGCCAATATGTTGCAGTAGTCGAGTATCATGTCATCTGTGATATTCAAAAGTGCATTTGCAGGCACAGCAAGCAGCCTCATTTCATGCCCCATTAAGATCTCATGAGGGGATAACCCAGTCTTCCTGTCAGGAATATTTTGGCGACTCATCACCACCAAAGGTAAAGCATCTGGCCATTTGATTGATGTAGAAGCACAAACCTTTGCCAACTAGGACTTATTAGTTCGGTTGAGCTGTTCTACTATTCCAGAAGCTTAAGTTCGATAACTAAAGTATAATCTCTGCTCAATCTGTAATGCTGCACAAATCATTCTCAGGACCTCATTAATAAAATGTTTCCCATGAGCTGACTCCAGAGAAACCGGCAATCCCTCAACAACAGTTTTGCTACTGTGATACTGTCATTTCTCCATGTTGTGTAGTCTTCTACCCATTGAGAGAAAATGTACACTACAACCAGGATGAATCTTAACCTGTTAAAGAAAGGCATCTCGATAAAGACCATTTGTATTCTGTTAAGGGAACCACCTGATCTTCCTATGTGGCTTAGTGTTACTGGTGCCCTTTTCCTTACGCTCATCTGTGGACATTTCACATAACAATGGCACAATTGTTCTGCAAGCATCCTAAATCTAGGATTAAACCAATTTTGTTTGAATATTTTCACCATCGTACCTCTTCCTAAATGTGTTGAACAATAGAAGTACTGTGTCATTGAAAACAACAAACTGTCTGTCAATACTTGTCTCGCATCTGCAGACACCCAAATGCCATTTGCATTTTTCTCACGCCCTGCTCTGATCCAACCTTGTTGTTCTACTTCTGAGACATCTTTGAGCAATCTTTTAAGTTCTTCCCATGTTTCACCATGCTTACAACAATATTAAGAAAACAATGCCCTCTTCAAATTCATTTGAGTAAGCCCTGTTAAATATGCAAGCCACAAGTGCACAATACTGTGCAACTTTGTGCGCAAATCTGTTTCCAATTGTGACATATCCATTGCCACTCTTATGGACTGCACATTTAACAACCACAATTTCTGCTGGTTTCTGCAGTGCCACAAGCAAGTTTCTTACACGTTTCCAATTTCTAATTGGGCTGCCAGACGAGGTCATAAAACCTCTTTGTGACTATAACTATCTAAATTCATGCACCAGACCAAAGCCATATTGGCCATCTATTAATATAGTCACTCTCAATTTGGCTGTGAAATTGCAAGCTCGCATAAGGGAAATTAATTCTGCAACTTGTGCTGATGTCATACCTCAAAACAGGAAGCGTCTACAACTTTGTGAATTGTACAGACTGCTCAAGCTGCTCTCAGCATACTGTCATTGATTCTCAGACATGAGCTATCAACAAACTTTACATAATCAGGCTCAATCAAAGGTTCTTTTAGGTCTGGCCTTAACTTGGTGCATACATCCGTGACATCTAGACAATCATGATCAACTTCCTCTCCATTGCAATCTTCATTTTCAGGCAGTAGTGTGAATGGATTTAGAATCTGGCAGTGCTTCACAGATATGTTATCCACTGCAAAACTCTGCTGTTCGTACTTAGCAAGCTTTCTATTAGTCATGTACTGGGATTTTGTTCTGGTTAGCAAAATCTCAACAGAGTGAGGGGTCATAACAGTTAAAGGGTATCCCATCACTATATTCGCACTATATTATCACTCCTCTCAATGTTATCTTCAATGGTTGCTACTGATTTAAGACAGATAAACAATTCTGCAGCTGTGGGGTCAGGGGCAGTTGAAAAATAAGACCACAGGTCTTTTTGCATCTCTAGCCATCTGAGTAAGCACTGAAAGAGCACATTTCTCCCTCCCACTGCAAAACAGTGTAAATATCTTGCTGTAATCAAACATATTTAGTGCCAGGGCACAGCAGAAACTTTCTCTGAACTCATTGTCCCATAGAAGTGGATCAGGCACTTCTTTGTGTGTCACCCTCAGTAAAGGTTTAGATAATAGGGAAGTGTGTAGTATCCATTGTCTACAGTAGCCAACCATTCCCAAAAACATTCTGACTTCTCTCTGTGTATGGGGTGGGTTCATCTGTAAGATGCTCTCGACTTTCTCAGGGGACACTTTCCTTGCTCCTTTCTCAATGATATGTCCAAAATATTGGACCTCTTTGTGAAAGTGTTGTAGCTTGCTTGAAAACATTATACATGCATTCTAAGTCAGGTTATTTAAATGTGTAATTGTCCTGTTTGCAAGCTTATTTTGTATCTGATGCCACAAGCAGGTCATCAATGTATTGCACGAGAACTGAACTGGAGGGTATCTGCCGAGGTTAAAGATTATTTTTAAAGATCTGGCTAAAAATAAAAGTGCTCTCTGTATACCCCTGTGGAACTCAGCACAATGCCAAAACTCTCTCTCTGAACACGAATGGGAACACATTTGGATGTCCTCATGCAATGGAACAGAAAAGAAAGCCTGACACAACAGTAAACTATACTACGGGGCATGGAATTTGGAAAAGTATGGTAGCTGGATTCGGTACAACGAGGCAACTTGGAACAACAATGCCGTTAATCTTTTGAAAGGCCTTTACATCCTATATTTATCATTGGGCTTCTGTAAACCCATGAACAGAGAGTTGCAAGGGATCCTAACAATTTCTCTTAAAATCCCTTTTCTCAGCATGTCTTTGATTAGTGGTGTTATTCCTACAATTGTTTCTTGGCTCAACTTGTATGGGGTGGTCTACATTACATAACATTTGGTTTTACTGTAACTTGAGCCGGTTCTACACCTCCAAACAGTCCAACATCCTTTCCTCTAAAATTCCACACTTCTGAATTTACTGTCTCTTTTAAATCTTGTGGCAATTCTTCAATTGTTCTCACTGGGTGGAATCCTACATTTGTTTCTTGTTGAGCCTCATCATGTGTTTGAAACTCAATACCATCCGGTGTACAGTAAATAGTACAATTCAGCTTGCAATACAACTCTCCCTAACAGGTGTACAGGACTAAAATTACAGAGAGCAAACGTATGATTTTTTTCAATTGAACCAATAAATACAGGGACTTTTTCTGAAACTGGTTTGTTATTCTGTTTGCTTTAAACTCCTACAACTTGGATTTTCTTTCCTGAGAATGGTAGGTCTGGGACTTCCGGTGTTCTAACAGTAGATCCAGTGGCACCAGTGTCAAATAGAAATGACACTTGGTGGGCATTAAGTTCTCTTTTTACAAATGGTCCACTGTGGTCCACCCGCAAGACTATACCAAGCATGCAATATTCCTCCCCCTCAAGCACTGTCATTGGGAATTGTCAGATCCAAAACTGTCATTGACTAACATTGGAAACTGTTGAAATGGGTTTTGATTTTGAAATGGATTCAGATTGGCTTTGATCATCTGGTTAATATTACATCTAGGGTTTCCCATATTTTGTAGGACCATTTGGGCTTGCGGGACCTGCATCATTGGAATTTGTTTCTGAATTGGCACTTGCACCTGATGGACCAGTACATTCTGCATCTGCATTTGATTACCTCCCTGCATTTGGACAATTCTGGTTACTCTTTCTGGATTAAGTCTACACTCTCTCTCTTCCAATGCCCAATTATATTACAAAGGTGATAAGGGGTCATTTCTTCAGAGTTGCAAAATCTACACCAGAATATAGATAACGGAACACCTCTATCTCTACCCTATAAAACACCAAATCCCCTTTGAACATTTTGAGTCTGCATTCCAACACCTTGCATTTCATCTTGATTTCCTGCAAACAGCTGATTCTGGAAAACCTTTCTGAGCAAAGGTAATCTGGGCCAAAACGAATTTTCCTCTTAAGCTCTTGCAGCCTTATTTCTTGTTCATCACTGTAGTGCTTTACATAGCTCAAAATCTCATCCAACGATTTTGTCTGCCAGAAAATCCCACTTGTGCGTACTTATCTCTGGTCTTAACCCAATAACAAATTGAGACATGAAAAACCCCATATCACATGATTTGGGATATTCCCTTCTACTGTGTTGTTGAAACACCTGAAGCAACTGCTCATCGTACTTATGCACTGATTCTTTTGGTTCTTGTAAGGTTCTTTTAATCTTCACCCAGTCAATATCCTTCCATTAGTGCAAGCACCTCGTGTCGACTCTGCACATGGCCATTAAACAGCAACTTTACATTCAGCCCACAAATCATTCTGCACCACAATGTCTAAAGAATATGTTAAAATGAATCCAAAGCACTTTTGAACACTGAATCCATCTGTCAACTTGTGTGTACCACTGTACAGGTTTATCCCTTAATTTTGGAAAAGTATTCATAAATGCTGTAAGATCTCCCCTGCTTTATAGTGCATGAACATATGCTCTCCTTGTATTTCTCTCAATGGATAAGCTGAAGCTTCTCCTTCATCTAGACGACCTGTTGGTGATTTAGTATTTGTTTTATCTGCCTCTGACTGTTTCTTTTTCTTTGCTGATTTGCTGTCTACTTTATCGAATTCACCCCACTTTCATACGCATTTTACTAATTCAGTAATGTGAAATTCGTTTACTGAAGAACGCTTTTGTCTCAATGGATTAATCATCCAAAGCCACCCTGAAAAGTTTCTGGAATGGAACACTTTTTGAAATATCAACTTCATATTTTCTGGCTAATTCGGTCAATTGATCATGAGTAACTGCTACACGTCTGGTAATTTCTTTACACAAATATATATCAACTCCTTTCTTTGGTACTAGTTCGCATGCTGAAGGTACACACATCCCCATATATTTTATTCTAATTCCATTTTTAATCTCTGGACATTTAATAGTTTCTCCTCTCTGTCTGCTTTGTAGTGGGACTCTAATTCTATATCTTTTTATTCTTGCCATTTCTTCAAACCATGGGGGAAAATCCCATTCTCAAATAGCGTAGTCTCACCCTGTTTTATTGGTGTCATGAAGGCAATCCTCCTACCTTTTCACAATGAGTAAACTGTGTGTGGTGGTAGTCAAGAAACATTCCGTGAATTTTGTAATATCAAGATAAACCCTGTCCTTGGTGCTACTCCAACAGTTCATTGAGCTATTGTATTTGGAACAACTATAATCATAGCAGACTGTGCTGTCATAACCTATGTAACAGGTGCAGGTACAGTTACAGCTGAAGCAGTAACACCTGGAGGCATCACTGTAGGAACATTCTCAATTTGTGTACGCACAACATTTGATATAAAAAGTTGTAAAATAGGCTGTGTCATCTGTAATGCTCTTTCAATCAGAAATGTATTCGAGTTAAACGAGGGCTGCAGCCACAATTACATTAGATGTTGAAGTACCCTTGGTAGTTGCTACAAGGACCACATAAGGTGGTAGACGCCCTGTCAACAATGCATCTCAGAATCTGATTTCTTGGCAGCTCCCTCATCATCATTTCTCCGTGTCTTATTCCTTTTTGGCTTCTCAGGCCTGTCAGTAGTACAGACTGGATACAGCCTAGTCTCTTCGAATATAGCTTTCCTCCATCTCTATTATTGCTCACCCCATTGAGCATCTGCTTAAATAGGCACTGGTCCTCTAGTTTTATTCTGCTAATTCTCTTTCTCTTTATCATGTGCTGTTTTCTTCCAAATGTTTAATGCTTTGTATTGTGTGTTTCTAGGTAGTGGCTCCTTCACATATACCTTTTCTCTCAACTTTTCAATTATTCTTAGTTCAAATGTACCATATTTTGGACAGCCCAAAGCACATTAATTTTTAGTGATCTTGCACCATTGATGGAGCCACAAACATGTATTCAGCCCCATATTTATTGTCATATAATTTACAGGTGTACCTTTGGGAGGTGCCTTTTCACCTTCCTGTGTGGGAATTGTCACATCCAGGGCCGGACTGGCCATAGCGGGCACCAGGCTTTTCCCCGGTAGGCCACTAGGGTGGGAGCCAGTTTTGGGCCCCATGGGGGGCCGTTTTTGTCACCGGGGGTCAGCAATATCGGCCCCCGGTAACAAAATCGGCCGAAACCGGCCTTCGCAAAGTGCTCGGCTGCACTCCCCCTCACCCCAGGGGTGGGCAGCTGAGCAGTTTGCCAGTGCCAGTTTCTGTTCCCAGTCGGCCCTGGTCACATCTTCCCTCTCAATACTCTTAAAACCTTTAGAACATTTAATGATTTCAGATTATTTACCAATACCCAAACAACATAATTCAACTTCGCAAATGTTTTGATTCTATTCCTTAAATTTTCTCCATTCTCATCAAAGTTTTTATACTTGTGGACTCGCTAACCGATCTCTATGTTGCACTTACACAACAATTAACCCATAACAGCACGGCACTCTGTGCCATCATCAACCAATCACAATGCAACTGTACAGCAAGCAACCTAATGCAGTGAAGAAAACTAAGGCATAGGATCTTACTCCTGGCAGCGCCTCATCCTCTTTAAAAATGTCTCTTGCCCACAACATTTCTACAACTTTAAGTGAACATAAGTAAACAATCTTTGTCTGCTCCACTAAAGAAAACCAAAAGTAATTAAACAATTGGAATGTTAAGGTTTACACACCTTCTGACTTTTTCACACAAAAAAATTCATACACACAATTAAATCTCAACCAGGAAGAAATCACCCTAATCAATGTAGCCTCACCTTTTTGTGCAATTTGGACTGTCAACATCAGTCAATATTAGTACATTCAAAACAGTTCATTATAATTTCTTTCTCAATTGTGTAGTCAACACTGCCAGTACCTCACAACGTACACCATAAATGTCTAGCAGGTAAGTAAAACCATAAAGTGCATTGTACACTTATCTTAATATCTTGGGATCTTAGGCTATATCGAGCCTGATAACCTCTTCAACTTCTTCTCAATAAGCACTTAAACATCAATAATTCATCCAACTGCAACACACAATAAAATCAAAAACAATTATAACTTCAACGCATAACCATTTTAATACTCACACCTTCAGTACACCAACTGCTTTCGAAACTGTACCTTGTCATTCTTCAGATTCTGGGGTTTGGACTATGGCCTATGGGATTCGGGCATTATTCTAGCTACCAAATGTGGTAAGCCAAAAACAGGGATTAAATCAATCAATCAGAAGTTTGTATAGCATGGCTACTCACTTATGAGGGTATCAAGGTGCTGAGGGGGAGGGAGATGCTGATCCATCTGGGTATGGAGGTTCAGTCGAAGAGACTGGTCTTGAGATCCTTCCTGAATTGGGTCAGCGACTGTCATTGCCTGAGGTGGAGGGGCAGTGTGTTCCAGGACTTGGTGGCAAGGTAGGAGAAGAATCTTTCTCTGGATTAGAAGTAATGCTTTGCCAGCATCAGGTCTGACCCCTGCCTCTCACTTCCAATGCAATGGATATTTGCCATTTTTTTTAGAGAAGAAGAGTATTCAAGCAATGCATCAAATAATAATCACAATAGCAATTCTAATTCTCAGTCAATTAAAAAGTTGGTATATATTTAAAGGGTTTTATTAATCAAATATTTTAGTAGATCATCTTTATTGCAAATCACAAGTTAAATACAGATTAATCTCAATAGTCAATATATGACAGCAAAATAAATATATTGGTAATTCTAATTGTGTAATAAATGCATTAAAGCGTGTTCCGTAAGGGAATGAATCCCCATTCTAAGAATTGGGGGGACATTGGAGTTAGTCAGAACCTGTAAAGAGTTGCAGTCCAAGACAGTGAGAAAAGCATGAACCTTTAGCATTTAAATCAACTCAAAAAAGATCAAAAATATCAAAGCACAGAACTTCCCATAAATAGATGTTCAGAAAACGCAGTAGACTCTCAAAGCAATGTGACATAAGGTCTGGGTCTAGGTAAAATGGAAAAAAGTGTGGGCAAAAAGAAGTGGAAAAAGGGTTTGCCCCTACTCTAGGAACATGCACAATTATTGACTACATATTTTACGAGGCCTCTGCAACATCTTGCTCTCCTCATCTCTGTCAGCAAATCATTGTCCAATGCTCCCCTGGGAACAGGATCACGCATCGTCTTCTCATATGAATACAATAATCGCCAGACAGCAATGTTACGTTTGCAACTAAATTGTATCAACTATCTGCTCATGTGGTGTTCGCCTCATTCAGGCGTACTTTCCCACATATGTTCGAAGTCTTTAACTATCTAATACACATTTTCTGAACAGTAAACTATATAGTAGTCAAAATACCTGTATTAATGAAAAAGAAAACGTTTTTACAGGACTACAATTAAGAGGGATAAACAAACAGGTTAGAAAGTAAAATTCACATTTTAAACTCTGCATTTCAATGAATGAACTTGTTATTACCCCATTAAATGACAAATATTTATCATGCATAAACCGAAGCCTTTGTATAGGTATAAATACTCTGCGAAAACTACTTGAAACTATAAAGCAACTTATTAATTATTTAAAAAAACAGGTTCATGAAGTGGTCATCAATATACTTTTTATGCATATTTGGCATTTTCTATTGAAGCTTGTTTTTCAAGCAACATTGCTTTAGTCAATTTGAAGCCTAATAGGAGTAATCTGACCAGTTTACGGTTTTATGAATTCTGACTACATTATTTTCTATCGAAGCTTGCACATTACTTTTGCACATTTAATTAAAACCAGTGTTATTTCCTTGTTAATTTTAAAATGTATTTTACAGAACTGGCAATGGTCAGCTTGGTATTCTCTTCTTATGGGATCCTCCAGTATATGTTCTCTGCACTGCACTGTGTGGAGAAGTGTGGCTCAAATGGTTAGAGCGGCAGACCCTGATGCAGAGCTCTGGCCCGGGACCATGGTTCAATACCCGCCTCGGCGGGTCTTGGGCTCAATTTCCTCGGACCTGATAATTCTCACCTCGGTGCCTATTCTAATCATGGGTCCCACTCTGCGACTCTGGGCAATAGCTTGCTTAATCTCCACAATGGCCCCAAAAGCGCTGGGATGCCTGGTTTCACCCTGGGGGTGCCCAGGAGTGGACACTCACAGGGAAAACCAGGTAGGGTTCCTAAGCGGTATACAGACAGCGCTGGGACACTACCTCAGGGCCCCAAAAGCGCTGGGATGCCTGGTTTCACCCTGGGGGTGCCCAGGAGTGGACACTCACAGGGAAAACCAGGTAGGGTTCCTAAGCGGTATACAGACAGCGCTGGGACACTACCTCAGGGAAGTAGCTGTGCGCTCTATAAATACCGGTACATTTACACTGTAATTGCCCTGTTTCTAACTTCCCTGAAGAGCATCTCGCTTACTGCAGCAAGGTGACAGCCACTGTTTTACCATTTCAGATCAATAGTAACGCATTCTTTAGAGTCGAGTAGGTGCCCAGTTTATGAGTTTGCTTTCCTGGTATTTATTTGTATACCAGGCTTCACCAACTAGTAGATCTCGAGCTGGTGCCACGTCTCCAGCTACCTGTAAGGAGCTCTCCTATGTGCAACCCATCTGACTAAATTGATAGCTTTTGTTTGGATGAAATAATATGTATACAAAATTTGAGAATGCGTTTTTAAGACAAAAGTGTGTGTACTTCCAAAACTCATAAGATGCTGTTTGGTGAAAAATAGCAATATTTCCAAATATATTTAAAGGTGAACATTTGAGTGACAAATGATGTGGCAACGGGGAGACTTATAACTAATACATTGGTGTCAGGGGCTTTGCAGATATGGCTGTATGTATTGCCCAAGTAACGGCATCACAAATTGACAACACCTTTTTTATTTACATTTCTGCTGACAACCCTGCCTGACACACTGATGTGATCACTGCTAGTGATCTTGCATATTGTGGCCACTAATGGCATCTTATCTTATCTGAATTGGTCAGTATTGCAACACCAATATTATTAGTTCAGGATTGTTTTCCTCGAACTTAAGCAGCTCTTAATAATAAAAAGGTTGAAGACCCCTGGTGTGCACTATTCCTATTATATGTTTTACTTTAAGTGGTGGTATACTATCTTCCTCTTTCATTGCTTGTATTCACCAACCATCTCATTGCTGTTTTGGTTGTCATTCTGTTGCCCAGTAGTTCATTTGCCTGAGTTGTTAGCTTTATTCACAAAATTGACTGAAAAACTGGATTCGTCAAAGGGGTACAACATTTCTCCAAGCTTTGGCTAATTTGATGTTTTCTGATTAATGGCACTCTAATGGTGATGGTGTGCTTGAATGGGTATAAAACATTTGTAAGGGTGAATTCATTTTTTCTAATGAAAATCAAATTTTGTAATTTGGCTTTATACTATAGATAATAACTTGTGGCTTGCAGAAAAGTTGCTCTTGCAGTGGGCGCTTAGCAGGGCTACCTTCTTCCCCTTTTGTTGTTTGATCTTCCATTAAAACCAAAATGTGCTTCTATGTGAAGAAATGTAAATATAACTGGTTTTAAATATAAGGGTACTGACACCTCATTCAATATATGATTGTATACAGATAATATGCTTCTGGTTATTCTCATGCTGATGTGTTATACGGTCTGCTATTGAACCTCGTAGAAACATGCTGTAAATTGACTACTTATAAACTGTTACTTAACAATACTGACGGATCCATTTTCTACTAGCTCTTGTTTAAAGAGACATGTGGATCACTGGGGCATTATATGGATGTAAGTTTTCATAGAGTAAGTGGGGTTCAAGATCATGACTAATTTGACACCACTGCCAGAAGAAACTTTAAAGAAATGTTAATTGGACATTGTCACAGATATTGCTCTGATGCTATGAGTTAGGGAGAAAAATGAATTTTCTAAAAATGTATGCATTGTCGAGGATGTGGTACATATTTGTGTATCTACCTTTCTGGATTGGCGAGAACGAGTTTAATCAATTTACAGATGTTGTCATGAACCCCTGTAGGAATCCCGGAAGATCGCCAAGTTATAATGATAGATTTTTAAAGTCCATCCTAAAATCGGGGGATTCAATTTCACAGATGTAGATATCTAACAAGGTATTTACTTTTGCAACTTTCTCGATAGCCCTATGCGAGCAGGCACTTTGCAATAGCATGTATAGACTGACCCTTGCTAATTGTATTTGCAATCAAATTTGTCCAGTAGTGAGTCAACTTCCAAAATGTGGTTTATCTGATTCTTTGTCCCTGCTTGGTCCTGAAGGGTATGTTTCATATAGAGACAAAATGGGTTTCTAGTATAAAATATATTTGAATCCATGCCTGACCATTTGCTTTACATAAATACCTTTCTGTATGCAAATGCAACTTACAATGGAGGAAAGGCAAGAAGAGGTGAGTGGACAAAGTTTTGACCTATTTAACACTTTAATAGGTACTATATAAAGACTATGTAACAAGAGTGTGTTGGAGATATGGGTGCATACATGGCTACTTCCTTAACAATACCCTACACTTGATTAAACCATTTTTCGCACAATACATACCTTGCATAACATACATTCTCTTTGTTTTCTAGTTTTTTGGCCAAGTAAGCAGCAACACTAAGGAACCCTGATATATATAGAGAGAGATACCATGACATTCATGATAAATGAATGGTAAGTAATATAGTAGAACAAACACAATTCAGACTTGCACACAAATCGCAATGGGCCATGCTGAGCGAAATGTATGTTTGGATTTCACTGCAGAGTTCAAAATGAAAGCAAGCATGTTGAATGTTTGCAGTTGAGCAAGAAACAGATTCTACTGCAACAGTCTAGGTTCCTGAAAGCCTGCTACCAACAAGAAATCTGAGACATAAGCGTGCAGTGCTTAATCAAGCAACGTACCTCTACATTCATTGCTCCGCCTAAACATACAGCGTACATAAACAGCCTTGCAATGCACTTATATATCCCTGTGGGTGCCTTGGTCTTGATACAATAACAAGCATCAATGTGAAGATGGGGACTTATATTTAAAAGTAATGAACAAAACAACTTACACATAATTGTTTCCTTGGCAGTAGTCCAGCAGAGCCTAACCGATGGTTAGGACAGTCCCTGCAGCAGCTGCTGTCCAGTGGGTACTGCTGAATACTCTGCAAGCCCGCACTACCAAAGCAGTTTTATCATAATGCCACATCACCACACTAAAGTAGATTCTTTTGTCAGAAAAAGACGTTTTTACATGCAGCTCATCTATTTTGTGTAGCATACAAACCCCCCTGTTATCCCTGTCTGCATAACATGTGGTTACTCAGTATGGATCAGGGCTTTGAGATTGACTAGGTCAAGGACTCCTGAGTGTTTGCATAGGATCAGAAGACATTGTTCATTAATGTCGGTGTCCAGGAAGGCATTGTCAACCCCCTGCTGACCTTCTTTGTCCTGTAGTCTTGTCTGAAGCCAGATGTGTGGCCCTGGCAGAGATTGTCATTACTGAACCAGTTTTAGAGATGAATGAAGACTGATTTCAATTACTGCTCTGATGAATGAAATATGAGTGATGTGGCTGTAACTGGTAAGATCTTCTAGGACCAAAATGGGATTCTTCAACGGGGAAGAGTTTGCATATCTTGATGTCACCTGCGAAATTTACTAAGTTGAGAAAGGCGTTAAGAATGTTTAAAAAGCATGTCAGGGCAAGTCCATTGAGGTTTTTCGTGATAGAGGAGGGTAGAATGTGGTCTTTATAGGTGGCAGCCTTGAGGGAATTGAAGATTGCATTGATATTGGTTGATGAGATGTAAGGCTGTCTTTTTGATGATAATTTATGGGGGGATAGTTGAAAGGGTGGATTTCTGTATAGTGTTGTAATTGTGGGCTCTGTTTTTCATTTTCATGGTGAAGAACTGATTGATGACATTGCACCTGTTGAGGGAGTATGAGACTAGAAGATCAAGCACTGTATCAATTAATAGTTCTCTCTCATTGAAGAGGTGATTTGGTGCTAATGTAGGTGTATTGCTGTTGCTCTTATAGGAGGTGGTTTTAGCTGAGTTGATGAGGAACCGGAGTGCGGATCGGATATTGTTTAGTAGAATAATAATATCTCAGGTTTTGGTCTACCGACATTTTGATTCTTGTCTACATAAGATGTGTTTCTTTTGAGTCCTCTGTAGTATCAAGGTGGTGTTGAGCAGTCATGTTTTCAATTATGTATAGCTGTCCCAATGCATTTTCAGCACAGCATTGTTTATGTTAGATAATGTACAATTCGAAAAATTGCTGTTTTGTTGTTGCAGGGTGGACTAAAGCCTAATTGATAATTAATCAATTCATGGTAGATATCTGTCTGGGTCATCGGGCCTTTATTGCCATTAACTGACAATCAGAGGATGACTCCTTTTTAGTGTGTCCATGTGAATGTAGAATATATGTTAATCCTGGGCAATGTTGAAAAGTGATATGAGTCCTTCTCTAAGAGAGAATTTAAGATACTTGAGAGCAGGATATCATGGGGCAGAGGATTTGGTGAGTACATAGAAGTGGAAGGGGTTGCTAAATGGGAGAACATTGAACATTTTTAAGACCATCTCCCTGTGTGTTTTGACCGATCAAAAAAGTTAGATAATATTACATGCTCAACACCACTTGTCAAAATCTGGGTCAATCAACAGACTCCTCCCTCACATGCATGCAAGCTGAATATTTTGATATTTGCGTACTCCTTTAAAAATAACCATTGCCACTTTCTTTTATTTCATAAAAAAGAAACACTGTGAGTTGATACCACAGAAGGGTGTAAGTCTATGGACTTTGTTCAACCAATCACTTTTAAACAGTGTGAATGTTCACAATGGGCTCGTGACACAAGAAAGAGGGCCAAAAAATATGGATGACAATGTAAGGTAGATATGATAGAGGTAGAAAGTATCACGGTCTTACAATACAAGAGAGTGATGGTGTATATGCACCTCATGGTGAAAATAGCAGCAAGTGACTTTGATGAACATCACAGATATCTCATAGAAGCAATATGTGTTATTGGAATTTAGTCGACATTCAATATATTGTGTGTATGCAACCATAGGGCTGTGAGTGATCAGCCAACACTGACGTCCACTTACAAGTTAACATATCGATGGGCTCTGGTGATACAATTATGATGCAAGAGAAACGTTTCAGCTGAGCAGTGTTGGAAATATCATGAGATTACTGACACCATTAACATGGTTCTTTGAGAAGCTCAAAGCAGAAGTCTGATGAACATCATGTTGTCCTGAGTCAAGGACCTTTTAGATGTCAAATACTGTGTCTTCATCATATATCCTATCCTATATTCATAAATGCTGTAGACTGTAAAACACATGATAGGATAAAATAAGAACTATTCATAACTCAAGTCAATTATATAGTCCGTGGTGTGTTACAACTAGGGGGGGGGCAGCGGAATTTGCGTAGTAGCGCTACACAAAGCTCTGCAAAATGGTAAAAAATCTCCTTGAGCACGCAAAAGTTCAGCGAACATGCGGAATTGCTTGTTTTGCATATTTGCGATGCTTTTTTCCTGTACACGAACGCCGTTTGCGTACTCGGGGAGAAATATTTTGCAAACACGCAGTTTGAAAGTGCGAACAAGCAAACAATTCTGCGAAGCTGCGGATCGCGGAATTTTAGGCAATTCTGTATTTTCCGCACAACGCGAAATTACCCAAATTCCACAAATTCCGCAAGCGGGATGGAATTTACCACCCAGGCCTAGTTACAACATCACAGGGAGGCACTATTTCACTTATAGCAGGACCTGCTTTGAAATAGTTTAGCTTCATTCATAGATGAGGTGCTCTAGGTGAAATCCGGCTGTTTGTTGAGAGGGAGCATTTTGACTAAAGCGCCTACAGCAACTGGACTTAGTACTTCAATGAGGTTAGATGTTGTGTGCTAATAAAGACCCAGGTCTTTGGTTGAACATACTATTTCTTTCACAACTAGAAGTCATTGGGTAATATAGTTGTGTTACTCATTGCTTCCCCAAGCATGGTAAGAGGTTTCCAGCTGATTGGCTCCAGCATCACTGCAAGAGAACAGCACTGCTTCTACCTCTCATTAGAGGAAAATATCTCCCTTTTTCTTTTAATCTCTACTTCACTTTTAAGAAGAAAACTTTAGCAAAATACCTCCAATCTGACAACAATTATTGATACCCTAAACAATCCCAGCCAAACTTTTTTTATAGATACATTTCGCTCATTGAATGCTTCATTCATCAAGCCTCTCTGCCACCATTTCGAGATCTTCCTTTGGCGGCATTAAATAAGCCAAATAAAAAATTCTAAAATGTGCCTCTCACAAGCTAGTAGTTTAATTGTTCTGCTTCCTTTTCTTGGTGTACTCAGCTGCCGGCTTTGCATCTCCAGAAACATGTAATAGCTGTACCATTCTCTTATCCAAAGTAAATAGAGAGCAAGTACAGTATTAGAAAGGTAATGTGAGAAATTGGGTTGTTGGTTAACTGGGGTGTGAGTTCAGTTCAAGCAACATATGCAATGCTTTGTAGAATGAACCACGAAAAGTCACTAAATTAACCTGTGCGGAACTCTAGGTAGGGTGCTACAAAAAGCAGTCAGGCTAAACTTAGAGCGGGGATCTACAACAAGTCGATCGTGAGCTACCAGTTGCTCACTGCCTTCCCCTCAGTTGATCACACATAATTAATTATATGTCAGCTGGCTTGAAATTATGAAGCTGCCTTTTGCTACGGCAGCACTACGAAACATTGTGCTCACCTTCTTTGGCTCTTTCTCTTTCTTTTCTATCTAGCCCTCTTATCCATGTTGCTTGCTTTCTCTTCTTCCTCATTCTATCTCTTTCTTCCTATGTCTTTCATTAAGTCTTTCCTTCTCCCTCGCCTTGCTATTTTTTCTTACCTTCCTTTCTTTTTCTTTCTTGCTGTTTTTTTCTCTACTTTTTCCTTTCTTCTCCTTTCTTCCACTAAATTTTTTATTTATTTATTTGTTCTTTATTTATGTATGTTTCTATTTTCTTATTTCTTTTCCTTTTTCCTTTTTTCTTGCTCATTTCCTATTTCTGTACATTCTTAATTTTCTTTTCATTCTCGCCTTTCATTCACTCCATTTCATATTTATCTTTTTGAACTTTTCTTTGGCATTCTTTCTTTTTCCTTCTTCGTTCATGTGTCTATTTCTTTCTACCTTAACCTTTAATTCCTTTTTTCTTTCTATTTTAATTTTCATTTTTCTTCCTTCCTTTCTACTGCTGCTTTCTTTTTCTTTCTTCCTTTCTTTTTCTTTTCAGTTATTTTTCCAGTCTTCATTTCTTTCTTCGTTCATTTCTATTTATTTATTTTGTATCTGATCCTCTCTTTCTTTTTTTTTGTTTAGGCACTTGTCTCCCCTTCTTCCTTTCTGTGCGTGTTCCTTCTTTTTTTCTTTCTATCTTCTTCATTGTTGATTTTCTTTCTTTTCACTCATTCCTTTATTTAGGTGTGACTAGCTTGTATTTATTGCACAAAGAACAATTGACTGCCCTTCTTCCTTTCTGTGCGCGTTCCTTCTTTTTTCTTTCTATCTTCTTCATTGTTGATTTTCTTTCTTTTCACTCATTCCTTTATTTAGGTGTGACTAGCTTGTATTTATTGCACAAAGAACAATTGACGAACAGAATGCTGATCAATGTCTAACAGTCATCCCAGTACGGAGATCTGGGCCTAAAGCAATTGTTTATTGGCTACCATCCCATTCCAGGTTGGACTCAGCCATATGCAAATCAGTCTTGACCTTGCTCCCCATTAGAACAGTCGAGCCTGAACTGCCGGACCAGTTCCTACCCGTTTCCGGAGACCAGTTTCGGGGTATCAACCCTCATCAGTTTAGGCTGGACTGTTCCCATGAGAAGCAGGGTAATCACTGACTTGTATATGGCTGGGTCAAAACTGGGGTGGCATGGTGGGCATAAAAAGTGATGAATTGAGATGCTGCTTGAGTGATTGCCAGTGGCTGGGATTAATTCAAGCATTCCATCCATCCCCTTGTTGTTTCCTATTTTATTTATTGACACCACAGGTTACCCTTTTTTAATACGGCTACTATACCAGTGCTGTGTCCTCACTAGTGCACAAATGGGGCAACTTGAGTTGCCATGCTTAAGTTGTGTACCCTTTCAGAATCATGATGTTGGGCAGTAGCTCAGGAAAGTTTTCTATGATCAGAAGTAGATCTTGCCATAGAAAAGGTTGGAGACCCTTGGCTTAGAGTCAAGTATTTATGAAGCATGCAAACAGAACTAAAGTAAAAACACAAGAAAAATCACAAGCCAATTTAGAAAAATAGAGTAAATATTTATCAATTATTTGACAACTAAACGACATAGATCTGATCAGTAGAATCTGACTTATGCATTTTTAAATATTATAGTGAAAATAGCGCCAAAAAGCACAAGGTGCTAACTATGGATATCTAGTCGTGCTGGACTGGGTCAAAGACACAAGTTCAGGCTGACCGTGATGAAGCACAGGTCAGCTACATTCACCAGAGTATGCTCAAAAGTTTGATTTCAGCTCGCTGAGCCACACCAAGGGTCAAGGACCTGGGGGACACCACTTGGGGGTCAGGAACTCACTTCAACTGGTGTTGGGGGCAGGTGCAGGATGTTGAGAGCATTTTCAGTCCCTGAGGCTCCGATCAGGAGGCCAGCAGGTCAGCCTTTGACATCACTCTGGTGTCCTGGGGTCAAGGGTGCTGTTGCAGGGCCAATTCTCCTTCTCCAGGCAACAGTGCAGCACGCAGCAGATCAGCACAGCAGGGCAGCAAATATTTCATAGCAGCCGTACAGCAGAGTGGCAGTCCTTTCAGCAGCACTGCAGTCCTTCTTCCTGGCAGAGCATCCACAGTCCAGAAGTGTACTGAAGTGTGTGTCTATATTTTTGTACCCTGGTGCCCTTCTCCTGGAAGTCAGAAGAAGCTTCTGGAAAGGCTCTTTGAAGAGCATGGAATTTCCTGACTCCCCTGGCATGGTTCCAAGCTGGCTGCAGTAATAATCCAGGGACATTAGGCCCTTTGTGTGAAGGCAGAGCAAAGGCATTTAGTTGCAAATGGGGCTATGCTCAGCTCCGCCTCCTCCTCCTGCCATCAGATGGCCCATTGAGATACACCTAATCTCTCTATTATGTGACTCTCTAGGAGAAATCCACAAAGTCTAACTGTCACCTACACCCAGTCATATGACCCAAGACAGGCTTCAGGCACAAAAGGAGTAATGGCTAGAAAATACCAACTTTCTAAAAGTGGCATTTGAAAATTGTAATGAAAAATCTGAGTTTACCATTGAAGGGATGTTATCATTCCAATTTCATAGATACCAAACATGACATAGCCACCTGCTCCCTGTGAGAAATTGTGTTATTGGTTCAGTGAGGTGTGAGCCTTGGTCAAGCAGCAACCACAATTCTTGTCAGGGTAAGGCACAAGCAAACCCAAAATTAACCTGTGCTGAATCGCCTGGTAGCTTGGCACAGAGCAGTCAGAATTATCTGAGAGGCAATGTGCAAATTATTTGTGACACACTGGGGGTCTATATCAGAGCCTGTTGGACTCCCAAGGGAAACGCGCACTCCTACAAAAGTCGGTAAGCGTTACTAAAGCTAAGTACCATTAGCTCACTCATAAAATACCAAATAAACAACCTAAGTACTGGGATTCACTGTAATTGTTGAGTAGACCCATACAGAGAAATACTGGATTCCCATCAACGTCAAATGTAGATCATATATTCTCATTTGGTCATCCAAACAGGGATGGTGTGTCTCATGATCATCGAGACTAATCCATAACCCATACTCGTCTGGGTCACATCTCCAATTGCCGTGAAGACCATGAGTGTAATGATCGTGATCAAATCAGGTGCAGTGCAAAAATAATAAAGTGTAGTGAGTTTTAAAAAAGGATAGAAGATCAATACAACCAACTTTAATATACCTTGATCTCTCCCTTACTAAAAACAAGAACAGTGCAAAGAATGCAGTCTAACCATATAACTGCATATATCGGGCCAACATGTTTCAGCCTATAGGGAACCAAATCCCGCGGCTTTCTTCAGGGCCACAGTCCTTAACGTTTGCTACTGCATATCAAAAAGTCAAAAATAAATAAACCACTCAAAGGATACATGTGTGTCATCTGTATTTCACAATCCTCTGTAACAACCAGTATCGTTTGTATCTGTTCAAAAAGGAATCAGAAATACACAATGAGTTCCAGAAAAAGGATGTCTTATGGTCAGAATCCCTAATAGGTGACCGTAATACTTAACTAACTTATACTAACCTGTGTTGTACAGGGAGTGTACCTCACCTCTCCTGGAACCTTGCTCAGGATAAAAAGAGGCCCCGCTCTGTGGAAGGTAAAGGAGGGGATGAAAGAGAAGCAATGGGCTAGAGTAACCTCCTCTTCTACTGACTACCTTAACTGGTTCCCTCCCCGTATTTACACCTCCTAGAGCGTTTATTACATCTTAAACAAAAGAAAGAAACAGGTCCCGTTCCCATGGAACAGTCCCAGGCTCCTCTCTCGGTACGTTCAATATTAGAGCCATGAACCTAACTCTGCTCATGAGCTCACACTGGGAAAAGGAAATGGGTTGGTGGTGGAGGGTAGTGGGGATGTTTGGGGGAAAAGAGAAGGAGCGGGGACCCCATCCACAATAAAACATTGGGGTCACCCCAAACTACCTACTCGTTTCACCCTTCACTACAGCCTCCAATCTTCGATATAGACTACAGATAGCCCGCCACTGGTAGCCCGCCACTAACCTGTCCGTCGTTGCCTCGTAGCCGAAAAATGAGCTCAGGGGGAGGCACCGAGGACAACACTGTGGCCGTATATGAAGGGAGGGGCAAAAAGAGGAAGAGCCCCCTTTTTTTTCTTTTTTCGTGTGTTTGCTCGTGCAATAGTAACAAACCGCTGTGTATTACATACCCCCGCAACAAACAGGCGCTGTCTGAAAGGCGCAGAAACATCCTATTTACATCCGAGAGTAGCAAGATTCATTATTGCCGATTTCTGGTGAGACACGGCAAATCACATATCGCGAGAGTATGCTCCGGGACTACAGAAATATGTCATCGGGCGTGCCCCTGTAGTTCCAGTGCTAACTTGAAGCAAATTAGGCATTTTCAACCAGGCTGCACCGATCGAACGGTTAAAACCATATGAGCAAGTGGCGCCGCAATGTTAGTGGTATTATACAAGAAAACCGTCTCGTTTTGCAAAATAAGCAAAATAAGCAAAATAAGCAAAAGGGGAACGAAATCACCTATATTCACGCCCAATTCGGAAACTCATATGGACGGAAAGAATATTCTCACGAAATTGCACCCAAACAGAGCATATCAAATGCAAAGCATATCAACTACAAAGTGACATCATTGCCAGCATTTTGGTAGTTCATTTCTACTATCAACTTCACAAAACTTTATTGGCAGACGCATCATACTATAACCAGTCAGCGGAACGAATCCCTAAGACTGTCCCATGTCCTGGAGTAAAGGAATATGTAGAATTAAGAAACTGCCAACATTGTGCTCAGTTGTCATATCGTCACATTGTTATATAGTGACGTCTGTGCAGTCCGCCACTAGTAACACAAAGCCTATTCCCCAGAGAAAGATCTATTCATAGGGGAAGGATATATAATGTACAAATGGTAACATTCAACCATTAATAAAATGGTTTGTCTTACAGTCCTTATATACGAGACTTATAACCCTAGAATACCTTGAGAAATCAATGGAGAAATCAGTTCAAGGCCACCCACGGGATCTCGTCATTAAGTCCTCTAGTGTCAGTTGCCAGTTTGTAGACCCATTTTTGTTCTTCAAGGAAAAGAAACCTAGAAATGTCAGCTACATGTGACGTGATGTATGGTTTCTCTAGGACTGTCCATGTGAACTCTGTCTCTTGGTGGTTGCGCTCCACAAAGTGTTTGGATAGTTTTGACACCGTTTTTTTGCACCTAAATACACTCTTGTGCTCAAGGATTCTCGTGCATATCTTCCTGGTGGTCATCCCAACATATTTCATATTGCACGAACATGTGAGCTGGTAAATCAGATTGGCCTCTTTTATCCTGAGCAAGGTTCCAGGAGAGGTGAGGTACACTCCCTGTACAACACAGGTTAGTATAAGTTAGTTAAGTATTACGATCACCATTTAGGGATTCTGACCATAAGACATCCTTTTTCTGGGACTCATTGTGTATTTCTGATTCCTTTTCAAACAGATACAAACAATACTGGTTGTCACAGAGGATTGTGAAATACAGATGACACACATGTATCCTTTGAGTGGTTTATTTATTTTTGACTTTTTGATATGCAGTAGCAAACGTTAAGGACTGTGGCCCTGAAGAAAGCCGCGGGATTTGGTTCCCTATAGGCTGAAACATGTTGGCCCGGTATATGCAGTTATATGGTTAGACTGCATTCTTTGCACTGTTCTTGTTTTTAGTAAGGGAGAGATCAAGGTATATTAAAGTTGGTTGTATTGATCGTCTATCCTTTTTTAAAACTCACTAAACTTTATTATTTTTGCACTGCACCTGATTCCATCACGATCATTACACTCATGGTCTTCACGGCAATTGGAGATGTGACCCAGATGAGTATGGGTTATGGACTAGTCTTGATGATCATGAGACACACCATCCCTGTTTGGATGACCAAATGAGAATATATGATCTACATTTGACGTTGATGGGAATCCAGTATTTCTCTGTATGGGTCTACTCAACAATTACAGTGAATCCCAGTACTTAGGTTGTTTATTTGGTATTTTATGATTGAGCTAATGGTACTTAGCTTTCGTAACGCTTACTGACTTTTGTAGGAGTGCGTCTTTCCCTTGGGAGTCCAACAGGCTCTGATATAGACCCCCAGTGTGTTTCTGGTTTTTGATTCATTGAGCAGGGGACTTCACCCTGGGCAGGTCTTTAAATATTTTCCCTTAGACCCTTTCTTCTCCTTTAGTTATTAAGCAAATTATTTGTGAAACATTTCAAACTGTAGAATAGTGAAATCACCACAAGAAAGGATCCCAAACCAAATACGAAAATAGAGCTTAATTTAATAAATAAAACAAGACCAAAATGACAAAACTCTAATCAGTAGAACTTGAGTTATTCATTTTTAAAGATTAAAGTGTAAGACAGTGCCTAAAAGTGCAAAGCGCCGATTGCCGCCCTCTGGTTGCGCTGGACTGGGTCAAAGTCAGACGTTCAGGCCAACTGTGATGGGGAGCAGATCGCTTACAGTCCCTAGATTAGTCCAGCTGGAGTTAACGTTCTCAACGTCCATGCCAAGATTCTCTTTCGTGTTGGAGGTGGCCAAGAGGAGCAGAGAGAGCTCACAGGAGGTTGCCAGTGTGGCATTAGGAGCAGGCCAGGCATCGCGGGTAGGCAATGCTGAAGGTTCACGTTGGCCGTCCCTGCGAGTGGTCGATGCTGCAGTGTGAAGAATCAGGCTGGTGGCGCTTCATGGTGAGTCTCCGTGCATGCTGCACAGCCTCTGTGCAGATGGGCCCATTTCTGAGGAGCTCAAAAGCTAGCTTTTAAGCTTGCTGAGCAACACCTAAAGTCCAGGACCTGAGGGGCACTACTTGGTGGTCAGGAACACACTGCTGTTGGTTCCAGGGGCTAGTTTAGGATGTTGGAGAGCCTTTTATGTTCCTGAGGTTCAGATCGTGAGGCCAGTAGACTAGTTTATGGGGTTAATCCAGTGCCCTGTGTTCAAGATGAAGTTGCATGTCCAGTTTTTCTACCCCAGGCAAGAGGGCAGCAGGCCACAGGTCAGCACAGCAGGGCAGCAGTTGCTCACAGCAACAGTACAGCAGAGTAGCAGTCCTTTCAGCAGCACAACAGTCCTTATTTCTGGCAGAGTATCCACAGTTCAGAAGTGTACTGAAGAGTGAATCTGAAGGTCAACATTTTATACTTGGTGCCCTTCCTCTGGAAGGTGGGAGAAGCATCTGGAAAGGTTCTGTGAAGAGCATAGAATTTCCCCACCCCCCTACCCTAGCTCCAAGCTGGCTGCGGTGACAATGTAGGGTTGTTAGGCCCTTTGGGCAAAGGCAGAGCACAGGCTATTCAGTCGCAAGCGGGATTTAGCGCCGGGAAACCTCCGGGTAGCTGTGCGCTCAATAAATGCAATTATAATAATAATAATAATAATAATTGTGCTTAGCTACGCCCCCTCCATCATGCCATTAAATGCCTCATTAAGGCACATCTAATACCTCTGTTGTTGCTTGGGAGGAAGTCACAAAGACTAACTGTCAACCATCCCCAGTCATGTGATCCAAGAAAGACTGCAGGCACAAAAGGGCTAAGGGCAGGAAAAAGTCAACTTTCTAAAAGTGCTATTTTCAAAATTGTAATGAAAAATCTGACTTTATCTTTAGAGAAGGTTTATCATTACAATTTATTAGATACCAAACATGAGCTATCCACCTACTCCCAATTAGGAACTGCAGATTATTCAATGTAAAAAGGAATCTCCAATGTTATCCTTTTTGCAGGGGTAGGGCTCATAATGGTGAAAAGCAGATTTTGGAATTTTTCCCTACAAGGACACATAAAATGTAAATGTACATGTCCAACTTTTGTATTACATAGTACCCTGCCCTGTGGGCTACCTAGGGCCTACTTTAGGGGTGATTTATATGTAATAGAAGTGGAGCTTAAGGCTTGATAAGGGGTTTTAAATGCCAAGTCGACATGGGTGTTTAAAATTGCATTGAGGCTGCAGTGGCAGACCTTTGACATGTTTTATGGTGCTACTCAAGTGGGTGGCACATTACTTGCTGCAGGACCACTGGTCACATTTATTTTACAGGCCCTAGGTGTATGGTACACCACTCTACAAGGGACTTGCAAGTAAATTAAATATGCCAATTGGGTCTAAGCCAATCTAACATGTTTTAAGGATAGAGGGCAAGCACTTTACCAGTGGTTAGCAGCGGTAAAGCGCAGAGTGTCCTAAGGCCAACAAAAACGAATTCATCAACAAATGAAGGAAAAAGGCAACATGTTTGGGGGTGGCCCTACAGAAAGGGCCAAGTCCAACGGTAACCCTCGGAACCTTACCTAAAACGTTATGAATGCTTTGTTATGCTCTCCTGTCAGTGGCATTCTCTGTCATGCCACTGCAAGGGCATTCTTGAACTATCTCCAGTAAAGACAAAGCGCCTTATTTAGAGTTGGATGGTTGAAAAATACCTGTCAAAATTAGCAGCTATCCCGCTCACTGTATTAATTGTGCATTGTAGTCAATAGCACACTAAATATGGCATTTAGAACATAAACCTCTGATTGTGGATATCCTGTTCAAGCAAACTCTAAATAAGTCCCTCAGTCAGGGGCTCCCAGTTAAATGTTCTCTTCAAGGCATGTTAGAACTTCTGGGTGTGATGGCTCAGTGGACTAATGCATCAACACTAGGGTTTTGTGTTTGAACAAACGGTTAAAGACTACAGCCATGGCAGGTCTTTCATCCTCCCTTGGTTGATAAAATTATCACCAATGAGATGGGTAACAATACTGTTATTAGCACTAACATGCCCCTCAGAGAGCATGTGCTTTACAAATTAACATAACTTTAAAGGCAAACGCGCTGCAAGGAGGGGGTTCTAAAAATTCTTGCCTTCACTTATTGTCTTGTCTCCTGTAGGCTTCCCCATCTTGTGTTTGTGCTGCTGATGTTCACAAGTGAATCAACTGAAACACAAAACAACAGGCCCAATATATTGCTGCTTATGGCAGATGACCTTGGGATTGGTGACGTGGGCTGCTATGGCAATGATACAATAAGGTAAACCATTTTATGAGTGACTAAATGTAAACAAAGAATTATTTACAAGTCATGTTTTAAACGTGATGTCTATCCTTTAGTGCATTACATATATGTACAATGTAGTCTATTGTCAATGGAGTCTCTGATAGGGATTTTTATTAATCTTTACAACAAACTTCTATATGTAATTTCACACATTATTACTACGTGTAAAAATATTGTATTTGTTATGTTTTGCCTCTCTGTGCAATTATATATTCTAAACCTCAGTCCCTTTGACATTCACATGTGTAATATATCTATCTATAGAGTTACTAACCCATGCATTCAGTAGGACACATTTAATCGCTCACTTATACAGTCAGTCACGCACCTACTAAGTCCTCCATCCAGACACTTATACACCCACTCATTCTTCAATGCACCTTGGCATATATATATATATATATATAAACGTTTTTTTTAAACACGGACCCTGGAGTGCGAGTCTTCCGTGTTTCCTGTGATTACATCGTGCGGGGAACCCTTTCTGACATATATATATATATTCCAGCTCCGAAGTACCCAACGTACAAAGGAGCACCCGGACCTCAGCTGCACACAAGGAGCCTTGAATGGTAAGCACGCCTCCAGCACAACAATATCCTTTGACTGTTCAAACTGCCCTGGATGCCTGACGCGTTTCGAAGTGTCCCCACTTCTCTTCAGAGGCTTTGGCAGTTATGAAGGAGCGCTTGAGACACCACACCCCTTCTTGCTTAGATGCACGCCCTGGATGGGACTTATGGGACTTGTAGTGCCTCACATCGCGCTAATGTTCAGTTGGTAACTATTTCAAGCCCACAGATGGGCCTCGCTGTGTGGAATTCGTGCAGAATCCATACGCTGCTGTCCCATGTTCTCGGCCCGTAGTCAAGACCGCATGGCCCCCGGTTCTTTCAGGGTGGTGCTCCTTTCGCGGCATGGGTCGCCGCGTAAATATTCCAGCTCCGAAGTACCCAACGTACAAAGGAGCACCCGGACCTCAGCTGCACACAAGGAGCCTTGAATGGTAAGCACGCCTCCAGCACAACAATATCCTTTGACTGTTCAAACTGCCCTGGATGCCTGACGCGTTTCGAAGTGTCCCCACTTCTCTTCAGAGGCTTTGGCAGTTATGAAGGAGCGCTTGAGACACCACACCCCTTCTTGCTTAGATGCACGCCCTGGATGGGACTTATGGGACTTGTAGTGCCTCACATCGCGCTAATGTTCAGTTGGTAACTATTTCAAGCCCACAGATGGGCCTCGCTGTTTGGAATTTGTGCAGAATCCATACGCTGCTGTCCCATATTCTCGGCCCGTAGTCAAGACCGCATGGCCCCCGGTTCTTTCAGGGTGGTGCTCCTTTCGCGGCATGGGTCGCCACGTAAATATTCCAGCTCCGAAGTACCCAACGTACAAAGGAGCACCCGGACCTCAGCTGCACACAAGGAGCCTTGAATGGTAAGCACGCCTCCAGCACAACAATATCCTTTGACTGTTCAAACTGCCCTGGATGCCTGAGGCGTTTCGAAGTGTCCCCACTTAGCTTCAGAGGCTTTGGCAGTTATGAAGGAGCGCTTGAGACACCACACCCCTTCTTGCTTAGATGCACGCCCTGGATGGGACTTATGGGACTTGTAGTGCCTCACATCGCGCTAATGTTCAGTTGGTAACTATTTCAAGCCCACAGATGGGCCTCGCTGTGTGGAATTCGTGCAGAATCCATACGCTGCTGTCCCATGTTCTCGGCCCGTAGTTAAGACTGCATGGCCCCCGGTTCTTTCAGGGTGGTGCTCCTTTCGCGGCATGGGTCGCCGCGTAAATATTCCAGCTCCGAAGTACCCAACGTACAAAGGAGCACCCGGACCTCAGCTGCACACAAGGAGCCTTGAATGGTAAGCACGCCTCCAGCACAACAATATCCTTTGACTGTTCAAACTGCCCTGGATGCCTGACGCGTTTCGAAGTGTCCCCACTTCTCTTCAGAGGCTTTGGCAGTTATGAAGGAGCGCTTGAGACACCACACCCCTTCTTGCTTAGATGCACGCCCTGGATGGGACTTATGGGACTTGTAGTGCCTCACATCGCGCTAATGTTCAGTTGGTAACTATTTCAAGCCCACAGATGGGCCTCGCTGTGTGGAATTCGTGCAGAATCCATACGCTGCTGTCCCATGTTCTCGGCCCGTAGTCAAGACCGCATGGCCCCCGGTTCTTTCAGGGTGGTGCTCCTTTCGCGGCATGGGTCGCCGCGTAAATATTCCAGCTCCGAAGTACCCAACGTACAAAGGAGCACCCGGACCTCAGCTGCACACAAGGAGCCTTGAATGGTAAGCACGCCTCCAGCACAACAATATCCTTTGACTGTTCAAACTGCCCTGGATGGATATATATATATATATATATTCACTGAAAAAACCATAGGTTATAGACCATATATAGTTAGGAATTAGCATTTACAAAACCTTAAAAATTCACTGAAAAAAACATAGGTTATAGACCATATATAGTTAGGGAATAGCATTTAAAAAACCTTATTTTACTCACACAAAACCATTGAAATTCCATATATAGTTAGTTGTACTAACTATATATCACGCACCCGCAATCCACTGCTGATGATGTCACATATTACATCATTCATGACATGGTCAGTGACATCACTGATGACATCACTGATGACATCTCAAATGACATCACTGATGACATCACTGATGACAACATCCAGTGACTGTATTTTTCTGTAAAGTTAAAATATGTCTTACATATTTATGAATGAGTCGATGTATAAGTGTCTGGACGATGGATTTAGTAGGTGCATGACTGAATGTATGAGTGAGTGATTAAATGTGTCTCACTGAGTGCATGGGTTAGTGACTAAACTGTCTTAATTTGTGCATCATTATGTCTGTTGTTCTGTAAACTGCTGCATGTGTTGATCAGTAGCTATATGAGTAACTATATGGGTTATTGATTGGTTGCCCAAGCATTTGTATGGGAGACTGAGTGTGTGTATGGGTGGCTGGGAAGTGTATGACTCTGTGCATAGATGTATGGGTTCAAAAGTGCATGTTGGAAACAGCTGTATGGGCGGTTGACTGTGTGCATGACTGTATTGGTGAGTGAATAGATATCTCAGTGCTACATGTCAAATTAAGTACATATGTAAAATATAGTACATGTGAGAGTTGACATATATAAATAACTGTGCATAAGAGCCAGTGAATGTGTGAGTGGCTGTATGGATCATTGTGAACTTGTATCCAGGATTGTATAAGTGAGTAAATATGTTTTAGTATATGTTTGAATAAGTAAGGTGTGTTTAACTGTATAGTTAAGGAAATGGAGGTGTGATTGATTGTTTGCATGACTGTCTAGGTGTGTGTGTAACTTCATGGATGAGTGACAATCTGTGAGTCTGTGTTTACACTGAGTGTATCTAAGGTTATATTAGAGTCTGAAGAGGTTCATCGTATTATCACATGAATGATTTTATTAGTGATGTCATCAGTAATGTCATTTGAGATGTCATCAGTGATGTCATCAGTGATGTCATTTGAGATGTCATCAGTGATGTCATCAGTGATGTCATTTGAGATGTCATCAGTGATGTCATCAGTGATGTCACTGACCATGTCATGAATGATGTAATATGTGACATCATCAGCAGTGGATTGCGGGTGCGTGATATATAGTTAGTACAACTAACTATATATGGAATTTCAATGGTTTTGTGTGAGTAAAATAAGGTTTTTTAAATGCTATTCCCTAACTATATATGGTCTATAACCTATGGTTTTTTCAGTGAATTTTTAAGGTTTTGTAAATGCTAATTCCTAACTATATATGGTCTATAACCTATGGTTTTTTCAGTGAATTTCATTGGTTTTTTAATAGCTAATATCAAAACCTTTACAATGTATTATTCTTTAAAAAGAAAAATATTTTTTACATGTTTTTAATACAATTTTTTTTAATTTTTTTTTTTTGTTTCGCTCCCAGTACGCGTACCGGTTAGCTTCCCGTTAGCTCAATTCGGAGCCGCGACCCGGTACGCGAACCGGTAAACGTTCCTTTTGCGCACCTCTTGCGTTACAAAACAACATCGTGACGCGTCGCGTCAGCATGACGTTTCGCGTTCTCGCGTAATACGTCATATGACGTGCTACGTTCGCGTACCCGGAAGCGCAGCGGTACGCGAACCGGAAGCGATCCGCGGCGCGGCGCCGACCGCGTAACGTAAACACAGCAGGTCATGTGACTCGGTAATAACACTTTTCATTGGTTCATTTCACTTTTGGTTTCCTAATGATGTAATACTAGGTCATGTGATCTAAAATGAACACTTTTCATTGGTTTAGAACTTTTGTTTTTCCCAAATGATGAAAAACCCTCCTTCTTTCCTCACTCTGACTTTCATCTTGGTGAGAGAAAGACCCTTTATTGAGACTTTGAGATGGCTTCATTAGTAGCTTCAGCTGGTGCTAACCCACCACCTCCACCAAATCCAAGAAAGAGAGGACCACCTGCAGAAGTAATTTTGCAAGAAGAGGAAGAACAGGAAGAGGAGGAAGAGGAGGAAGAGCCAAGGTTTTTGCCAGAGGAGCCCAGGAGGTACAATCGAAAGGAGAATTACATCTGGCAATTCTACAGAATTCCTGAGGGGCAAAAAAAAGTGAATGCACGCTACGTGTTTTGCCGTATATGCGGTGATAGATTGTCAAGGGGCACTGATAAAAAATACAGTTATGGCAATCATACTATGCATCGGCATATGAGTAGGTGGCACCCAAATAATTATAGTGCTGCCCAGCTACGTGACGAACAACAAAATCCCCTCCCAATGGCAAGAAGATCGGTGGTTCCAGAGGTGTCGGGACCAGAGGCGAGGGAGATGATTGCAAACATCCAAATGTTGTTTGGGCACGTAAAGCAAGTGTGCGTGGAATGTGGCGATTTCATCTGCTACAGAGAAAGTAGCATCACTTTGATTTTGCGAGCAATTCAAAATCATGTTAATGTTTGTACGAAACGTCCCAAAAAATAAATTCTTTTTTTTTTTTTTGCTCCTGTTGAGCCCTTTATAATGGATCGTTTTTGTTTCCCCCCCCCCAAAAAAAACCAAATTTTTTTTTAAAACGTTCAGAAAATACAAAAAAAGTAAAAAAATGTTCAAAAAATACAAAATAAATTATAAAACAACAAAAACATAAAAAAAAAAGTTCTTTTCAGAACTACCTCCCCATTATAAAAAAATTGGTAGAATATTTGGCACTCTGCCAACCTCTATTTCTCTTAGTTCGCTCCCCGGGGCGCTACCCGGTACGCGTACCGGCAGCTAACCAAAAAAAATATTTTTTAAAAAAAAGAACAGTAAGTATAAGGTAAGCAAACAGACAGTTATGTGAAAAGAAAGACAGCGTTAGGGAGTAAACAAGAGATACTGTTACCTACAATCCACTGCTTATGATGTCACATATTACATCATTCATGACATGGTCAGTAACATCAACAGCAGTGGATTGTAGGTAACAGTATCCTTAGTTTACTCCCTATAGCTGTCTTTCTTTTGACATAACTGTCTGTTTCCTTCCCTTATAGTTACTGTTCTTTTTTAAAAAAAAAATTTTTGATCAGTCATAAACAGTGACATTAATAGAAACAGAGAGAGTGAACAAGAGTGAAGAACTATGGTCCTCCTCAGCCACCCTCAGAAAACCAAGGGGGTCAAGATACATCTACCGTGCCCCCTTCTACCCATTCTGAACATTATTTGCCCTCCATTTTGTATCTTGATTCGACCGAAACACAAAATGGTGGACTCCCATAACGCTGCTGGTTTGCGAACCGGGCAACTTCCCGGGAAGCGGTCCAAAAAAAAAAGTTGGGAAAGTAATTCACAGACACTAAGAGTAATAGAGATGGAGTGAGTGAACAAGACTGAGGAACTATGAGAACAGAGGGACTGAGAAAAAGAGTGGAAGGAGTTGAGTAAGTAGGTAATAGAGAAAGGAATGAGGAAAGTAGCAAAGGCAGGAAACTGAGGATTAAAGAAGTGAAGCAGTGGATCTAATAGTAGGTGAATGTGATAGAAATGTAACGAAAAGAGTACAACTATTTACCTTGTAATTGCCGTTAAATTAATCACATTTTATTTTTATACTTTCAATCTGTGAAAGAGAGAACCAACATTTGAAAAATATTAAAACATGTATTTAAAAATTACAAAAGACAAGGGAAAATATTGAAGGACAAATAGTTTTTCAACAACTTTGACACTGACAGAAGCTTCTGCTTCTCCAGGTCCTCTACACAATCCTAAAGATATACATTTTAAACTAACAGTATCGTGATGCAGATGAAGTGAGGCCTATCTTAAAACATGGTGCATCTTTTGCATTGCTCTTGTTTCAGAAAAGTGTCGCTTCAGGATGCCAATAACATGTCTCCTATCCAGAGATTTGTTTGAGGTGAGGCCTACTCAGAGTTCAAGATGAGATTTACACTTGTTGAAGTGTACAGAGGAGATAATATCTGTGAAAGTCTACCAATGAAGTGAGTCATGTCCACTGCACTCTTCAACAAAGTAGAAACCTCCTATGTTTCCCTGGACAGACCTAAACTTGATCTGCACAATGTGATTCGTAATGATAGGAAACACAGGTGATGTAATTGAAATATGTGCAATTTATTTTGCTCATTTCACAATCACATCACTTGTGTTTCCTTTGCTTAGGTATCTCATTGTGCAGATGTAGTCCAGCATATGAAAGAATACGTAGAAGTGCAGCACTGCATGCAATAAATTTAACACTTACAGAAAACTCACCTTCTCCATGCCTCCTACACAGTTCTACATATACATCATAAATGCAAACAGTACAGAATTAATTATACATGTTAAATGGTTTATTTTTGCTGTTCTCAGAATGTATCAAAATTCACTAAAAACAGTGACTTGAAGGTATTCATCATGTAACAGCGGGGAAAAAAAAACACAATCAAAATGATTGTGTTTAAAAAACCCATACAACATCAGAAATTAAAATTCAGAACTCCTTAAAGTTAACTTACTTTCCATGACGTCCAAGGATGTCCTATGAACAGCTTACACTCTTTTGTGCTGTTATTACTTTCAGCCCGCCACTTTCTGAAAGAAAACCTCCATCGTTTTTTAAAACACGTTACATGCAATAAATGACTTCTTGCTCTGTACCACTATTTTCCACAAGGCCAAATCTAGTCAGAGATATTTATAACTCTTGGATTTCTTGTAAGCCAATCCCATCATTTGGCATTTCCGCAACTTTCACAATTAAAATGTTGAAGATCATTTTCACAATCCTGGAATAGTAATATCTTCCCCTTCTTGCTCAGTCATGTTCTACATTTCCTATGACACTGATACTGCTTAATATGAAGCAGACTTACACTACCTCTATGAGTAGTACAATTATTTAATTCTCTACATCACTTTTAATCACAAAGCAATGTAAAACAGTAGACAGCATTGCAGACTTACATTCCCTCTACTCCATGTTTTGATTGGCTGCTTCAATTAGCTTATGAAAAGAAACAGTTTTTCTGAACTCATTCAAAGTGCACATATATCTCCATGATGTCCAATCCTATGATTAGATGTTATGTCTCTGAACTACACTTATCCTCAAGGCCAAATTGTGTAGGAGCCATTAGAACTTCTTGAAATTCCACAGAGCACATCCTGAGATTATTTCCCTAAAATTTTGGTTTTAAAAACACCAGGTAAGAGTTTTTAAGGTCATACGGCAATTTTTTTTTGAAAATTAAAACAGAATCATTGCAGAATGACCAGCCATTTCTAGACTTTAAATAAGCTGTGTAATGTCCTGATGATATTGAAGGGCCGTCATGATATATAATTGCTGTAGTTACAAAAGTCCTTCCTGATATTGACAACTGCGAAGCTACAAATTTTTTTATTAAAGTTGTCAATTTTGTTCCATCAGGCCTACATCGTTGGAACATTAAAATGACATACTGGCCATATGTTCGTATAAATAAAGTGGACATCATTTCAGATTTACATTGGCTACACTCCATGTTGTGATTAGCAGCTTTTACTAGCTTATTAAAGGAGACTGATTTACTGTCTGGCAAAGTTAAATATATAAATCTTTCTGAGTCTACACTAGTAGTACTTGATACCATACAGTTCTCGCAGTCATGCTGCCATTGATAAGAAAGCCCAAACAGCTGATCTACATCTACACCTTCAGCATGTAATACATCAAGCATATACATTAAAAACTCCTGACAATCTTGCTGAATATTTTGAGAGAATTGTGTTTGGCCTGAACATCTATCTAACAGATTTCTAATTTCAGACACACTTTCTATGTTTCTTCTATCAGTGGTACATTTCTCTAACACAGAATTTAACAAACTGCAAAATCTTTGATCAGAATTGACCAAAATCTCTTCTTTTACATTTTTTAGAGAAAACAAAACATTAATTACTACATTAGCATAGCAGTTGACACCAGAACTGTTTTCAAACTGAAAACCAACAACATCTTCAACAGAATCCTCTTTGTTTCTGCTTGTAATTTTAGGTTCATCGACTTTTCGTCTTTTTGCTACAACCTCCCCAGTATTGGTCACATTTCTTCTTTTCCGGCCTACCACACGTTTCTCAAACAAAGGATACTGAGGCAAATGTGGCGCATACTCTCTTCTTAACCTATTGTATTCCTTAACACAATCTAGATCCGCACAAATGTTTGTGACATCACACTCAATCAAATACAATCCCGATAAAGTTCTAACTCGTGACAATGCCACGTATGCCATACCCTCCTTGAACACAGAACTGCCAATATTCACCAATGCACAGTCTACACTTAAACCTTGCGATTTATGGATTGTCACCGCATATGCCAAGCAAACAGGAAACTGCTTACGGCGAACATATAAGTCTTTCACAAGCAAAAATCTAGCAGAGCAACGACCAATTAGCTGTACTTCCTCAATGCCATCAAATTTAATTTTTAAAAATTCAATTCCATCTCTATTTCTGTATTTTACAAAATCAACAACATTACCCATTGACCCATTTACCAGACCTCTTTCAACATGTAAATTCCTTCTTAAAATTATACGGCAGTTCAAGCACACATTCAGAGTCTTTTCAAAACCTGCAGTTTTAGATATAGTCTTCTCTAATGAATCCAATTTTGTTTTCAGATTCTCAGACAAAATAATTGTTGATCCCATATGCTCTACTCTGTCAATAGCTTCCAGTTTCACAATCTCTTGCTTTTCTAAATTCAACATTTTGTTGTTGAATTTGGCACATTCTGCAAGAGTTGGCATCAAACATATTCCAGATTTCTTATCAGTAATTTTCTGAAAAATATTCTCAGGCACAACATCTTGTTCTGGATACAAATTTGACAGTAATCGTGCATGTAAAGCTTCTTTCCCATGCTCGGTCACTTTTCCAATTCTAACATCTTGTAGAATAGTCTTGTAAACTTCATCCTTCGCCTGACGCATATTTTCATGCAGTTCAGCATAATTGAAGTTTAACCATATATTGACGTTGCCAATGCTGCCTAGGCACTTCCTGGTATCTTCATGCGTGAGCATTTTGAACACAGGTTGCCCTTTCACTGGTGTCAGCTGCAGAAGATCTCCGAAAACAATGATGTGTTTGCCACCAAATAACACATCATACTCTGTTTTGAGAACTTCTTGCATCCTCAAATGCACAAAGGCAAGCATGACATTGGAAACCATGCTTACTTCGTCAATGATAAGAAGTTTCATTTTCCTCAAGATTCTTGAAACTTCAAAACAAGCATCTCCAGATAGCTTGTGATATTCTAATTTGTTGTCATGCTCCACTGGCAGCATCAGTAAACGATGTAAAGTAATCCCTTTAATATTATGTGCTGCCAGTCCAGTTGGAGCAGTGACAACACAAGACAGCGATGACTCTGTCCTTTCCTGCAAATAGCATGAAATTGCTTTAATGAGGAAACTTTTTCCAGTTCCCGCTTCTCCACTCACGTACAGTCGGACAGGCTTCAACGACGTACATGAGCACTCTTTCTTATCATGACTTAATCCATGATCAATTTGCATGGTAACTTCGTCATATATTTTCCTCTGCTCAACGTTGAGTTGCCTTTCCAACTCTTCTAAGTTAACCGCATCCTCTTGAGCATGTGCCATGGCTCTTTCCACTTCATTCATAGCAGTGGCAGCTTCATTTTCAATAAGAGGTCCTCCTAGTGGATCCTGACTCAATGAAGCAGAACTCTGACTGTCCTGAGAACTGTCTCTGGCAATCTCGGCTGCAATCGTTGCTTCCTGCTCAATTTCCGCATTCAACATTTCTACATATTTGGGAAAAGCAGGACATTCTATGGTCTCCTTGGCGGCATTGAAAGAGTCTTCGTAACAGAGGAAATCTCCAAGCAGTTCCTCTTCTGCACGCCAAGGCTTGAAAAGTTGCAAAAGTGCTAAATAGAAAAACTCCTTTTTTTCAGGAGATTCGCCACTCAATTTTCGATGGTTTATCAAGTGGCATTTTCTTTGCTTGACCAGACATCCCTCACTTCCTATTACAGCATACACTCCTTTCTCAGTATCTTCTTTGATGTTCCTCTTGAACATGTAATTTTGCAGAACCTCATACAGACAAACATTCTCTAGGTGACTGCTTCGATTTGGATAATATGTATCCAACATGTTTGTCTTCAAAATGTCGGTACTGTTTGGCTCCTTTTCCGCCAAATACTCAATTTCCCGCACAGGTTTGAGAACTCGATTACGCGTTGCAGCAAGACCAAGACTCGCCCAAACGATACTCCTGGACTTGGCATAGAGACTTGCTGAAGACAACCGGTCAGAACATTCGTACGCTCCGATTTCTCGATGCGACAACATCTTCAGACTGAAACTGTACAACTTCTTGCTGAGGCTCTTTTCATGGGAAATGTCCTCCCACATATCCTTCAATTCTGTCTTCTCTTTTTTGGTGATGTAAGACGTCACATACCGAGCCACAGCCATACAGTTATCAGCCACAAACTGTATATCCATGTTAGCATTCCACATGGACAAAATCACCGGGTTGTAGTCGTTGATGTACTTGGACTCTTCGTTCCTCTTCAAATTGTAAGTGTTTTTAGGTGATTTCTTCATCACATTATGTCGCAGCGAAGACATCAAACTGTTTACTCTTCCTTTAGAAATCACCGGTCGTGGAAAGCCGAAACGACATTTGGTGTAGAACTTGTCTTTGTTTCAGAATTTACGACGGCAGTACTTTCCACATCGATGGCTTTGGAAACGCAGAACTTTTTCTCTTAGGCTTTTCTTCTCCTTTGCGTTTGGAACAGCACACGTAGAATACTGTTGGATGAAACTCATCACTGAGTCTTCTGGATCCGTTCCAAATTTAGGTGCATCCTTGATCCACAGCAACATATGTATATGAGGAGCACCTCTTGCTTGGTACTCCTTTCTCCAGAAGAAATCCAACACCTCTCCAAGAGGTGGATTCTTCTTATTCATGATGAAAGACATCATAGCTTCAAATCTATGATTGAAGTACCTACATACATTGACTGGATCCAAAGAGCACAGTTCTTCGGGTGTCTTGAATTCGATGTTTTCTACGTTAGCATTTGCCTCTCGTAGAAATTGAAGTAAGTCTTCCCAGCCATACTCGGCACAACTCAGAGTGAGGAACCATGTGGGAGTACCTAAGTTCCTCAGCATACATTTTAAATCACCATGACGACGGTACCAGTACTCATTAGTACCACGCTGACACGCCATGAGATTAATCAGGTGAGAATCCAAAATACTATCTTGGACATTCACTTTATCCATAAAATCACTTGCCGAGATGTTTTGCATGTGTATACCACTTTTCAAGATGTGGTTCACTGCATATGACAGTCCAGACAGATCGCTTTCAAACAGGAGATGAAACAAATAAGGAATGCATTGTCGAAACCTAGCATCTCCTGCATACAATCGCAAAGTCCGGTATTCAGAAGCAGGAATTTGATGAGGTCGCTCATCATATCTTCCTCCCTGACCTGTTGGAAAAAGCTGTGGGAAACACCGAGCTTCCAAACTTTCCTCCCAAACACTAATGGGACTCCCTTTGGCTTGTTTCATTTGAAACAACTCAATAGCATTCCCCATGACTTCCTTCGAATGCAAAGGATGAACACTATAATGTTCATATATTTCCTCACTAGTAGAGGGTTCTACTTTCTCAATTTGACCAGCACACAAATCGCTATCCTCTTCCTCACTTACTTCCTCTTCTGCAACATATACATTCTTATAGTATTTATTATTTTTTTTCAAATACAATGTTGCCTTTTTAACTTTCCTAACATCTACTAAATCTTGCCATATTTTCTTATTCTTTGTCGGAACCCCATTAACTAAGATAACCAGAGGTTCCTCTTCCACTTTTTCTACTCCAATTGTGTTAATGTTTTTCTTGAAATCTAGAGGCAAATAAACAACTCTTCCCTTTAATCCTCTCTGTAAATCTGATGGAGGCAATTTCCCTGTCTTTGGCTCCATTCTTACAATAGCCTGAAAGGGATGGATACTTTGAATCAAAATAGATTCATAAGTATTTAAGTCCTTCAATTCAGAAGGAATCTCAACCAATTCCAGATTATTATGAACTGCTCTAGCAGGCATCTGGTTTTGTTTTAATTTGTTACAACAATAAGTACACACACGTTGATCCAATCCCAAATCAAAACAATTTTCTACCATCAAGTATGTTGCAAAATCCTTCCATTCACTATTATTTTCCCTTTCACTTTTTGCATATAAATCCACTAACTTAGTCTGATTCTTATAATAAGTGCGTCTACAACACACACAAGTGAAATTAGGCCTCTCACTTGATTTCATGTCAAACGTCGCAATTTCCCTCTGGAAATTATCTGTACTGGAAACATGTACACTATCTTCCAAATGACCCTCTACTTCTTGCTCAATTTCAACATTCTCCTCTTTACTTCCAAAGTAACAAAACTCAATTTCTTCACATATATTCTTCACATCTATTTCAGAACCATGCAAAAGAGCAGCGCATAATTGTTTCAGCATAATTGCTGGACTCTTAGCATAATACAACAGTCTAACTAACTTCCTCACTTTGTTATGATGCACTGCTAGCATCCTGAAATGATGAAAAACACTCTGGCATACTCTCCTGGATAGACAAGCCAGTGAATGACCATGCAAACCTGTCACTTCTCTTACTCTGCAAGGATCTAATTCTTGCAACAACCTCATTTTCTGCTTCAAACTTTTTTTGTTAAATGACCGTACAAAATCACAAAGCAAATTGATGGAATCCTGTCGCACACTGCAAATACTACTACACTTCCAGGTGTACACAGGACCCTTAGCACGTCTTCCTAAAACCTCATTACCTAACAACTCTTCTGCCTCTGTTGTCACAAGTTTTTCTTTTTCAACTGGACAACCATCTTTCACTTCATAAGCACGACCACTGATGTCAACTGCATGCACCAAATCATTATCCTGGAAATAACTCTCTTCATTAAAAAATGCCTCACAGCTTGAACTATGTATCCATTCTCCAGAAAAAACTTCACAAAAATTACTACGATTAACTATTCTCTTCCATCTACTATTTCTTTTGAAATCAAAAATTGCCTTGTTTAGCTTCCTAATTCTATTGATTATCAAAATAAATAACTTACGTTTAATTTCAAATGCCTGATCAATAACTTTCTCAACTTTTTTTTTTCTCTTATAAAAAACTAGTTTCTGTTGACCTTTCTTAATATTTTTTAACAAATTGCCAATTATCCTGTTACGGAACATTCGTTTACGAATCTCCCTAAACTGTTGTTTCCTTCTACTATCATGCACAGATTTATCTCTTGCTCTAGCAGTAACATTTTCATTTGTCCTTTTCTTTCCATTTGATTTACTTCTCGTGTTATGGATTGAAACATTTTCTGTAGTAATATTTTTTTTATTACAAATATTTCTTATGAAATATTTAGAGCTCTTACCCGGTGCTTTCTTCGTGGCTTGAGAAATCTTTTTGTTAGAGGACTGCTGCGTTTTTTTTTTCTCCTGCTGTCTTTGACGTTTTGCAGCCTTTATCTGTCTTAGTATTGTAGGCATATTGAAATCTTGAAATGATCTGCAGTTGAATCTGAGGAAAAATATAATAAAAAATGTTAATAAACATTATTATCAAACAGTAAATCAGTAATAGTGATCAAAAACATAACACACTACTTGACATTTTAATTTGAAGATTTTTTAGTCATTGCCATTTTTACAATACAGAAATACCAGAAAAGAAATGACATTTATATTTATGTTACCTATGCTATTTTATATGTGAATCTGATCTAATTTTATGAGCATATTTTAATATTTTATTGAAGACACTACACATAACCTGTTTTTGAAGGTGTCTTTATTTTTAAATTAAACGGTTTACCTTTTTACTTTTTATTGATTATAAATTTTAAAAATAAATGTTTATAATTCCAAAGGCTCAAGCAGGTCAGCTTCCCATCCTATATCATATAATTCGGACAAATCTGCATCCTCATCACGCTCTTCTTCATCCTCAGGATTTAAATCATCCAATGGATCAACATCCACTGATGTTTCAATTACAAGTTCAATGATGAGGTCAAAATCAACTGATTGCAGATTGTCGCTCATGTTGAGGTTGTCTTTATCTTTAAAGAAAGATAACAACAATGAGATGTTGCAGAGTAAGAGACAAATCTCACAGATTATAATAGTAAAATTATTTAACAAGAGTAACATTTTGCAGCTATTATTTAGCCATGTCCAGCGATGCTGAGCAGGTGAAGCCTATGTCTAATTTTTCACTGAACAGGACTCATCTGTTCTTAACCTTGGATAAGCCTCAACGACTCTGTGTCCCCTGCACATACTCAAATGTTAAAGTGCAGATTTATATTAAATGGCACATCCCCAGGCATGCACCAGTTAATGTGCACCACTGCTTTACCACCCATGGTGTGCCGCATTTACAATCAGATAGGAGAAAGCTGCTTTAAAACCCTGCGCCTGCTTGAAGCTGGCATAGGTCTTGACGCAGCATTGTAGAGATGGGGCACCCCTGAGCCTTGCTGGAGCTGCATCGCACTTACGATACAACTCCAGCAATGCGCCACCTTTACGGCACAGATGCGTCACGCATCTGTGCCGTTTTTGCCCCATGCTGCGCCGCATTGTAAATGCAGCACAACATGGGTGGCGGAACAGTGGCGCAGGATGACTGTCACATCCCTGGTGATGCGCCACTCATCATAAATCTATCCCTAAGCTTCTTATCTTGTTACAGATGAACTGCCATATGTATCATCAAAATATTTTACATTTTCTAAATAGCGAATTTTAAGGAATAAATAGCGATTCTTTACCATTCCTAATTTGCGATGAGCAAATTGCTAATTGCAAGTTACCCATTCATTTCCATGGCCTAGGAGGCTAATATGAATGAAGGTTTAATTTGCGATTAGCAATTTGCTCATCACAAAGTAGGAATTTTTCCAAGGGTGCAGGGGTGTCTCAAGAACACCTGCTGCACCCCTGTAAAACAAATTTAGGGGCATATGGCACACATACATGCCTTAAGGGCATGTGTTGGCGTCATATGGCACCTTTTCTTTTTTTGAAAAAAAGCTTTTTGAAAAGAATTCACAAATTACCACTAATTTACCACAATAGTTTCCAAATCCTTAATGTCATTTTTTACATAGTTTTTGTTTGATACATTGCATTTAAGTAGTCACAAAATTTACAAATGCTTCAGTGCAATCGCAAAATAAGGAATAGCAAATTTTGCTACTCCTTATTTTGCATCAAAGTTGTTTGATACATACCATTTGTCTAATTAACATTCGCAAAGGCCGAAATTCATAGAATTTTGATCTTTGCAAATGCTAATTAGCTTGATACATATGGCCCCAAGTGAGGCCTGTCTTGCGACATGGTGCATCTTTTGCATTACTGCTGATTGGGTTTTATGTGGTACGTTTTTTTTTACACTATGACATATCTGCCTAAATGCATCAATTTTTAATGTTGTCACCTCATAGCAAATATTATGCACCACCGCTGCATCATAAAAGTGACGCACAGTGGCAGAAAAAAGGCATACACCTATCATAAATCTATCCCTAGCATTTTAAATGATTAATCCAGGATGACAATAAAGTGTGTCCTATCCAGAGGTTTGTTTAAGGTGAGGCCTACTCAGGATTGCAGATTAAAGTTACGCTTGATGAAGAATACAGAGGAGATAATACATATAAAGGACTACCAATGAAGTAAGTAATGTGCACTTTATTGCGCCAGTCATCATAAATGTATCCCTAAGCTTCTTATCTTGTTACAGATGAACCACCATATGTACCATCAAACTATTTTGCATTTCCTAAATAGCAAATTTTAAGGAATAAATAGCAATTCTTTACTATTCCTAATTTGCAATGAGCAAATTGCTAATTGCAAATTACCCATTCATTTCCATAGGCTAGGAGGCTCATAGGAATTAATGTTGCAATTTGTGATTAGCAATTAGCTCATCACAAAATAGGATTTTTTTCAAGCGTGCAGGGGTATCTCAAGAACACCCTGCTGCACCCCTGAAAAAGAAATTTGGGAGCACATGGCACACCTACATGCCCTAATGGCATGTATGGGCGTCATATGAGACCTTTTTTTTTTTTTGAAAAAAATGCTTTTTGAAAAGAATTCGCAAATTACCACAAACTAGAAGTTGGTGGTAGTTTCCAAATCCTTAATATCATTTTTTACATATTTTTTTTTGATACATTGCATTTAAGGAATCACAAATTTTGAATTATTGACATTTTAAGTAATTTCCACATGTGCAGTGTTTTCAAAATATAATTTGAAAATCGTTTTTGGGGAAAAGTAATGGTTTGCAAATTTATGACAAGGACATAATGGTGTATGCTTCTCTATAAGGCATTTCAGTATCTCTAATGTCATTTTTCCCATATTACATTATAAGACCTTTCCCCATGAAGCACATTCCTTGTAAATATGCTCCCACCTGTGCATTGCAAATTTAGATTTTGACTGTTTCAGACACATAGCCATGTTGAAAGTGACCCAAAAAAATTGCAAACGTTTTAAAATAACACATTCATGTGTCTTAAGGACATTTTAAGTCATTTCCCCATGGACAATGTTTTCTAAGTGGCACAAAAGAGGTATACACCTATCATAAATCTGTCCCTAGCATTTTAAATGATTAATTCAGGATGACAATAAGATGTGGCCTATCCAGAGGTTTGTTTAAGGTGAGGCCTACTCAGGATTGCAGATTAAAGTTACGCTTGATGAAGAATACAGAGGAGATAATTTATTGTAAAGGCCTACCAATGAAGTAAGTGATTTCTACTTCATTGCACCAGTCATCATAAATGTATCCGTAAACTTCTTATCTTGTTAGACATCAACCGCCATATGTATCATATAACTATTTTGCATTTCCAAAAAAGCGAATTTTAAGGAATAAATAGCGATTCTTTACCATTCCAAATTTGCTTTGAGAAAATTGCTAATTGCAAATTACCCATTCATTTCCATGGGCTAGGAGGCTCATATAAATGAAGGTGCAATTTGCGATTAACAATTTGCTCATCACAAATTAGGAATTTATTCCAAAGGTGCAGGGGTGTCTCAAGAACACCCTGCTGCAACCCTGAAAAAGAAATTTGGGGGCATATGGCGCACATAAATTTTAACAACATTCCTTTACCTCAACAACGATTTTCAAATCATAACTTCAAAACACTACACATGGGAAAATTACTTAAATTGTCCTTAAGACACATAAAAGCGTTTTTTGATTGGCTTTCCTGCATGGTAGGGTCACTTTTAACATGGCTATGTAACACAAACATTCAAAATCAAAATTTTCCATGCACAGGTGGGAGCATATTTACAAGCAATTTGCGCCACAAAGAAAGGTCTTACATTAAAATGGGAAAAATAACATCAGGGACAGTCAATTGCCTTATAAAGAACCATACACCATTATGTCCTTCTCATGAATTTAAAAACAATTCCTTTTTCCCAAAAACGATTTTCAAATCATAATTTCAAAACACTGCACATGAGAAAATGACTTAAAATGTCATTGAAACACATGAAAGCGTTTTTTGATTGGCTTTCCTGCATGGTTGGGTCACTTTTATCATGGCTATGTAACACAAACATTCAAAATTAAAATTTTCATGCACATGTAAGAGCATATTTACAAGCAATTTGCGCCACAGAGAAAGGTCTTACACTAAAATGAGAAAAATAACATCAGGAACAGTCAATTGCCTTATAAAGAACCATACACCATTATGTCCTTGTCATGATTTTATAAACAATTCCTTTTCCCCAAAAACGATTTTAAAATCATAATTTCTAAACACTGCACATGGGAAAATGACTTAAAATGTCATTAAAACACATGAAAGCGTTTTTTGATTGCCTTCCCAGCATGGTTTAGTCACTTTTAACATGGCTATTTAACACAAACATTCAAAATCTAAATTTTCCATGCACATGTGAGAGCATATTTACAAGCAATTTGCGCCACAGAGAAAGGTCTTACACTAAAATGAGAAAAATAACATCAGGGACAGTCAATTGCCTTATAAAGAACCATACACCATTATATCCTTGTCATGAATTTAAAAACAATTCCTTTTCCACAAAAACGATTTTCAAATCATAATTTCTAAACACTGCACATCAGAAAATGACTTAAAATGTCATTAAAACACATGAAATCATTTTTTGATTGGCTTTCCAGCATGGTTGCGTCACTTTTAACATGGCTATGTAACACAAACATTCAAAATCAAAATTTTCCATGCACATGTGAGAGCATATTTACAAGCAATTTGCGCCACATAAATCATAATTTTCTCCTTAAAGCACACTATTCTCTATCTAAAGTAAAGAAATATTTTCTCACCTTAGCAAATACTTTCAGTTTGAAAACAGTCTAAGAAACACACCAATTTGTCTTCAGCAGAGCAAAAGGTATGCACTCCAGAGTCTGCAGCTATCAAAAGCACAGAAATGCTGTAATTCTTCACACATATTTCTCATGTCACCCAATCAAAACTCTTCCCTCACTTTTTTTCAAATGAAAACCCTTCCCCCTCTGCCCTTTCTGCCTATTTTCCATAGCAACCACCTCTTGGAAAAACTCTGGTGTTTGCAAGTTCACACAACAATGTTGCAATTGAACTCTGAACTCTCAGTGCACCTGCATATCCAGTGCTTTCTTTCATTTAATGATTTTTTATTGACCACTCAAAATACATCTTTCAAACAACACATCTGTACACCCTAACTTTCTGTTTTCATCAATCAAAATCCACCAATCACTGTTACTACTTCATGAACACAGAAACTCCACAGTTTTTTTCATTTCAAACTCTCATTTTTTCAACTGCCATTTCATTGCCACACTTCATCTGACTGCAGGAGAACCTTCTCTCACCATGTTTTCTGTCTGGATTGTTGGTCATAGTTATATTCACTGGGCTCAAAGGTACGTTGAAAGCAGGAATTTACCTAACCTCAATTTACAAGATGTGGAAATTAAGTGGTTTGGCCACAGAGGATTAAAATGTCACCAATTGATACCATTGGTGAAAACCTTTATGCATTTGCCAAAACCTGACCTGTTAATTGTGCACTGTGGAGGTAATGACTTGGGCACTTTGACTGGTGTAGGTCTGGAAATGCTTTTAAAGGACACCTTTGAGCAATTAATGGCACTTTTTCCTCAGACTGCCTTGGTATATTCAAATATATGCCAAAGACAGAAATGGAGGTGGTCAAACCAATTTTGTCCACAAATTGAGAAGTCGAGGAAGCATGTAAACAAATCTGTTTCAGCTTACATGAGAGACCATGGAATGGGCTCCCTGTACAACAATAACTTGCGTTACTACATGCAAGATATCTACAGAGGAGATGGAGTTCACTTCTCAGATGAGGGCAACAGAGTTTTCACTCTGAATTTAAGAATGTGCATTGGTACCTACTTATAAGTACCTAAATGTACCATAAACCCAAAAGCTCTTCTCAGAGCTACCCTACATCTAATCACTCACAATTATTATTTTACTCTAACTTTTTTCACTAATTTTCAACAAAGTACACTCCCTGGGGCGCTACCCGGTACGCGTACCGGGAGCTAACCTCGCGAAATTTTTTAAAAAAATGTTTTTTTTTCGCACATATAAACCTCCTCAGCCACCCTCAGAAAACCTAGGGGGTCAAGATAAGTCTACCGTGCCCCCTTCTACCCATTCTGAACATTATTTGCCCTCCATCTTGTATCTTAATTCGACCGAAACACAAAATGGTGGACTCCCGGAACGCTTAAGGTACGCGAACCGGGGCGCTCAACGGTTCGCGTACCGGGTCGCTCCCTGGGAAGCGCACCATCAAAAAAGGTGGGAAAGTAGTTCACAGAAAAGCCACTTGAGACAATTTCACCAAATATAGATTAGCTCATACTACATACCAATCCCTACCATTTTCACAAATTTGATTGGAATTCCATTTAGCCATTTAGCCTGTAGACCTCTCTAAATACCGTGAGGTAAATTACTTCACAAAACACATCTGAAATGTTGGAATTGACAACCAATTAAAATGTTACTTTCATTTTCTACTTTTTTTACCTGACATTTGATTGGTTATGTACCCGAATATATATAAAGGAAGAGAAGGAAACACAGCCATTTTGACTACTACTTCCTGGTGTACATTTCAATAGGATTTTCATTAATAACTTCAACTTCTTTTTAAAGGTAAGTTGTTATTTTTATAACTGAAGGATATTTTGCACTTTAAGTTAATATGGCAAACTTTTTCTGTTAGTTATATACTATCCCTCTGTAGTACTTATAAATTTAGATACACTTTTTTATATTCCTACTTCCACTCTGATACTATACACTGCCCAAAGATAAATTCTCTGTTAAAAACTGCCTATCTAAAAATAATCCCAACAGTGCCCTACCTCTACTAATATATATTTTTTTTATGCAAATTTCAGGGAAAATGGAAAGTGAACAAAACATTTCATTTGAAATTGTCCTTCCAGAGTCCAACACAGAAATCATTGATCCAAATGAGATTGAATTTATGGATGAAACTTGGGACCAAGAACTACTGCAATGTGTACAAGCAGTAGATAACCTCCTTGCAAATGAGGACATTTTACAACCTCAGAGACTACAATCTATATTCCATGATTATTATGAAATTTCTGACAATGAAATGTTAGAAAGTTTAATAAATTATGAAACACAATAAAAAAAGCTTAAAAAATAAAAAAAAATAAAAAATAATCAACAAAACCAACAATCAATTAACATACAGCATTTGAAAAGTCTATCATTCATTTTTCATTGTGGTACGCTCCCCAGAACGCTTCCCGGTTCGCGTACCGGGCGCTAACCACGAAAAAAAACAAAAAAAAAAATTTTTTTTTTTTGCTTCGCGGGGCCCCTTTAAAACCTCCACATTAAACCTAGGGGGTCAGCGAGGATCTACTATGCCCCCTTATAGTTATTTCCCCCTTTGTTTTGGCCTCCTCTTGTCTCTCGATCCTACCGAGAGACAAGATGGCGGCCGCTCCGGACTGTTTAGAATGTTGACAGACACCGGAGAGCCAATCAGCTTCGCTACGCGAAGTTCCGTTACGCGTCAAGTACGCGAACCGGGGCGCTGCCTGGTCCGCGCTTACAGATATATATCTTTTTTTGAACGTTAATTTCTCAAAATCCACTGCAGCACATATATTGAAACCTACAAAAGGCACATCGGGCTACCAGTCCCTACAATTTTGCCAAGTTTCGTGCAAATCCATTCAGCCGTTCGGGCTAAAAGTGAGGCTAACCGCCCTATGGAAAACTCAATGTTAAAAACACGTTTTGGGACCCCCCTTTTTTCTCGGCCCCCCCTGGACCAACTCCCCCCAAATTTCCAGGGGCTGCTCAGAAACAAAATGTTCCATTTTGCTGAAAATTTCAGCCAATTCCGTCCACAAACGCCAAAGTTATTAGACATAGAATTTTCAAAAATCCCATAGGGAAAAAATCCTAACTATATATACCTACTGGCGACCGCCAGTAGGTAATATATATATATATATATATATATATATATATGTATATTACCTACTGGCGATAGCCAGTAGGTATATATAGTTAGGACCTAGTTTCCATAGGAAATCCACAACATTCTATTGGGAATAACTTTGGGTCCCAAAACATGTTTTCCCCATGTTAATTTCCAACGGACGTTCAGACACGGCTACAGCCGGAACCGCTGAATGGAATTACACCAAACTTTGCAAAATTGTAGGGACTGGTACGCAGAAGTGCCTTTTCTATATTTGGTGCAAATTGCTCCAGTGGTTTTTACGAAAATTAACTTCAAAAACACATATATATCTATATGCGCGATTCGAGCGCTTAACGGTACGCCTACCGGGGTGCGCACCCGGCGCGCCACGGAAGTGCGCGAGCGGAAAGGTGATTGGCTCTCGGGTGTCTGTAAACATTCGAAACAGTCCGGGGAGTCCGCCATTTGGTAGAACCGAGACAAAAGAGGTGAAAAATAAAAGGGGAAAACGTTGAAAGGGAGAAGGGTAGAGACCCCCTAGGTTTTCTCAGGGGGGCCTAGAAGGACCACAAAGGGCAAAAAAAAATGTTTGGGGGGGGGGGAAATTTCGCGGAGTAAGCTCAGGGTGCAAGTACATGGGCGTTTACAGGTACCCTGAGCGTACCACAGGGGAAAACAGTGAAAAAGGGGGTCCCAAAACGTGTTTTTCAACATGCAATTTTCCATAGGACATCTAGCCCAGAAGGGCTAGGGGGTCAGGGGATCTCTACCCTGCCGCATTTTTGTGTTTTCCACTCTTGTTTTTGGCTCTCTTGTGCCTCAGTTCTCCTGAGAAACAAGATGGTGGCCAACACTTCTTGGTTTGGACAGTTTGGAATGTTGACAGACGACTGCCAGCCAATCAGGAGTGCGCGCAGACCTTTCCGAGCATGGGCTGCATTGATTGGCTGTGAACAGTCCAAACCAATCAATTAATCAATCAAAGCATTTATATAGCACACTACTCACCCGGAGGGTCTCAAGGCACTGGGGGAGGGGGGTCCGCTACTGCTCGAACAGCCAGGTCTTGAGTTGCTTCCTGAAGGCGAGGTGGTCCTGGGTCAGGCGGAGGTGGGTCGGGAGGGAGTTCCATGTCTTGGCGGCGAGGTAGGAGAAGGACCGTCCCCCTGTGGTGGCTCTTCGGATGCGGGGGACAGCGGCAAGGGCGTGGCCGGTCGATCGAAGCTGGCGTTTGGGAGGGTAGAAGTTGAGGCGGCTGTTGAGGTATCCTGGGCCTTGGTTGTGTAGGGCTTTGTGTGCGTGGGTGAGGAGTCGGAAGGTGATTCTCTTGTTGACCGGGAGCCAGTGCAGGTCTCTCAGGTGTCCGGAGATGTGGCTGCAACGGGGGATGTCCAGGATGAGACGTGCTGAGGCGTTCTGGATCCGCTGGAGTTTCTTCTGGAGCTTGGCGGTGGTTCCGGCGTAGAGGGAGTTGCCGTAGTCCAGACGGCTGGTGACGAGGGCCTGGGTGACCGTCTTCCTGGTCTCGGTGGGGATCCACCGGAAGATCTTACGTAGCATGCGCAGTATGTTGAAGCACGACGAGGAGACGGCGTTGGCTTGTCTGGTCATGGAGAGGGAGGAGTCCAGGATGAAGCCTAGGTTGCGTGCGTGGTCTGTTGGTTTGGGTGCGCTGCCTAGGGCGGGGGGCCACCAGGAGTCGTCCCAGGCGGAGGGTGAGGATCCCAGGATGAGGACTTCCGTCTTGTCCGAGTTCAGTTTCAGGCGGCTGTTCTTCATCCATTCGGATACCTCTTTCATCCCTTCGTGAAGGTTGGCTCTGGCGGTGGCGGGGTCGTTGGTGAGGGAGAGAATCAGCTGGGTGTCGTCGGCGTAGGAGATGATGTTGAGGTTGTGCTGGCGTGTGATGTCTGCGAGGGGGCTCATGTAGACGTTGAAGAGGGTTGGACTGAGCGAGGAGCCTTGAGGAACGCCGCAGATGACTTCGCTGGCTTCAGATCTGAACGGGTGGAGGCGGACTCTCTGTGTCCTTCCGGCGAGGAAGGAGATGATCCACTCCAGTGCCTTCTCCTGGATTCCGACGTTGCTGAGTCGCTGCACTAGTGTACGGTGGCAGACAGTGTCGAAGGCCGCGGAGAGGTCTAGGAGGATGAGGGCTGGTGTTTCTCCGCTGTCAAGCAGTGCTCGGATGTCATCGGTGGCTGCGATCAGGGCGGTCTCGGTGCTGTGGTTGGCCCGGAAGCCGGACTGCGAGGGGTCGAGGGATCCGTTCGTCTCGAGGAAGGCAGCCAGCTGCTTTTTGACGGTCTTCTCGGGAGCCAGGAAACCAGGAAGTTTGGGCAGCCATCTTGTGCTCGGTAGACCGAGGCACAAAAGAAGCAGAAAAATAAACGTGTAGAATGCAAAAAGGGGGCAGGGTAGAAACACCCTCACCCCCTACGGCTGCTCAGGTGGTCCCACAAGGATATTAACATATTTAAACGTTATCCGCTAATAGAATTAGCATTTAGAAAACCTTTGAAATTTATTGAAAAAAAACATAGGTTTCAGGCCTTATATAGTTAGAAATTCGCATTTAAAAAACCTTGCAAATTCACTGAAAAAACCATAGGTTTCAGGCCTTATATAGTTAGAAATTAGCATATAAAAAACCTTGCAAAGTCACTGAAAAAACCACAGCTTTCAGGCCTTATATAGTTAGGAATTAGCATTTAAAAAAACCATTGAAATTGCTCCTATATAGTTAGTTGTACTAACTATATTTCGCGCACCCGCAATCCACTGCTGATGATGTCACATACTACATCATTCATGACATGGTCAGTGACATCACTGATGACATCTCAAATGTGCCATGGAGCGCATTTGCACACTTGTCACATCATGCCCCGCCCTTCCCTTCACCACTGTGACCCCTTGGCGCATTTTAAGTTGGGGGATTACGACCCCTTGAATCCTGAGGGGCCCTGGGGTCCAACAAGCCCACCAGGTACCTCCAGTAAGCTCCACAGAGCTGCTTTGCATAGAGGTAGTCCAATGCCACGCTCCTTTTAACACCTCTCTGCAATGCACCTCTGTGGCGCTTACTAGAGGTACCTGGTGGGCTAGTTGGACCCCAGGGACCCTCATGCCGGAAAAAATGCGCACACCACTACACTGTGGTGCAAGGGTGTGCCAGCACTGGAGGATAGAAAAACATTAGCATAGTAAATATGGTACTGTTTCTCCCTCATCCCTTGACAGAATGCAGTGCAGAAACTTTAGTTGTTGCAATGCACCAAACTTCAACAAATTTGCCACCAAGCGGTTGTTTCTCTCTTTATGTATTTTCCACTGTATGAAAGGAGTCTATAAGCGTGTACGTCTGGGATGTGTTTTTCCACATCCCAATATAAAATATTTGTTGAGCGGCTATTACGATAAGTGCATGTCTAATTTTGTTGGCAAAAAAATAATTTGATCTTCACCAGATTCTTAACTAGGATGTATCACACCTCCTTCACCAACGAGTACCTGTTGGCTGGTATCTGGTCACAGAAAGATAGGATTAAACAAGCAAGTATGGGATGCTTATCTTGTCGATTGTAAACATTTCCTGTCTTCTCATGTCACACTTCCTCCCACCAGGCTGTGAATGTTGGCTTGATGTAGCATTCTCATTGTTGCCTGAAGAAACATAAGACATTTATGAAAGTATGTTTTGCCATTTTGTCATCATAAAATTTAGAAAAGCACCTATCTCAGAGAAAACTTTTCAAGGAGCATACAGGTAGGCCAATAAGATGGTTCAGTAAGTGAAAACTTGTCAAAGTTATTAGTGGGTTATGAGTTTGAATCCCATCAACTTTGACTCAGTACTCTATACATCTGATGTTGGTAAATGATGTGCTAACTTTGTGTAATTCTCTGATCAATTGCATTAAGAGTTCTGCTGGTGCCTGAATGAAGGCAACCGACCAGTCATCAGCTACTTGAGTTTCAGTATCAGCTGCGAGCTTGGCTTCTTCCTTACTTCTTCTTATACTGCCTGTTCCCATTTCCGGGTATGACTCTGATCATTTCAATATATTTCTTCCTGTGAATATCCTGCCTTAAGCTTCATCAATGTAAGAAGTTTCGAACAGTCTGTTAGTCAAAGCATCTTTCTTTGGCAATGCACCATAAAAGAGTAAAACAATTCAACATACAAATAAAATTACATAAAACAACTGTATCGGCTAAAATTACAAACCATAAAAACAATAATTTCCTACCAGGCTTGGAATACCTATAAAATTGTGTTAAAATAAAATCTTCTTAACAAAGCTTTAAACTGGTAGCTTCATCTTTAATGCCATAGTTAAGTGCTGCAGCTGTTCTAAGCTGCCTGGATGAATGACAAAGATGGTATAAATCACAACACGGAGAAAGGTTTTTAGGCAAGATAGTTCAGATGTGCTACGAATTGATTTGGTAAAAGAGGCTGCATTGCATATTGACTATTATTGAATCGATTCTGATTTTGTGATCCAACTTACATACTAAGAGGTCCATTTGCAAAATCACTATTTACAGTGGGACACAATCAGACCTACTTCATTAATGTGCATGAGGTAGATCACAAATTGTGACCTACTAGGATTGACTACAATCACAAGAATGGTAGCTTTCTGGGGTCTCAGATCACTATCTCTGTGACTGCTTTTCAATAAAGCAATTTTTTTCTCAAATGAAGCCTGTTTTCCTAAAAGGAAAATGGAATGCTTTTAAAAAATACTTTTTTTATAGAAGTTTTTATGCGTAAGTAGGAGACCCGTCCTCTTTGTACATCAGTTACTAACCCAACTTCAGAATGTGTAACTTTTATCTGCTGTGCAACCGGATTACGGTTTCAAAATATTGATACATCAAGGTCAGCATTGCTATTTGGAAGCAGTGCCAAAAGCAATCCCCTTCTAAATACTGATTAGGGCTTCTAAATCTATTTAGATATTTATATAACCTTTTCTGAATCACTGATTGTGTATAGTATTTTTGAAAACAGCATTTTCACATTTACAAACCTTCTGATTTACCGAATCAGAGGGTTTGTGAATAATGAGCCCTTTATACTCAGTGCCCCCACTGGTGAAGAAAAACATGTGAGTAGAGACTTCACATGCTCCCTCCACTTTTGGCTACTACATGGAGAAATTAAACCTCATGTCACGCGGGTTTAAAAAAAAAATTAACAGTGATTAAGGTTTATACAAATCAGTTGTGAATGGTGCAGATAAGAACGGTGGAGCGGTGGGGCAGGTCGTGGCAGGGTGGAGGGGGAAGTCAACAAATGACAACAAGGGAAAATAACATTTAAAAAAAGAAAACCCCTAGCCTTGCTCTCCACGCATCGCTGATTCGGTGATGCGGCAAGCGCAAGGTAAGTGGTTTTCTTTTTAAAAATGTTTATTTTCCCTCGTTATTGTCTGTCGACATCCACCTGCCCCCACCACCGCTCTTACCTGCACTGGCTGCATTACAAATTAATGTATATTTTGAGGTAACTATTGTAACAAGCATTATCAAAGGGCTAGACTTAAATGTGCCAACGAATGCTAACATAGTGTTTACAATAGATGTTTAGATGTGGTACATGCACAAATGATTTTTATCACGTTAAAGACTGCTCTCTTGACTTTGCCAATGTTGAGCCAAACGTGTGATGATTGATGTAGTTTTCAGATGTAAAATATCCCCTCATGCATTGTTATGTTATGTTATGATGAATTTATCAAGCGCGCTTACACCATAGGTTTCTTGGCGCTGTTCGTACACTAGCAGCTGCGGGGGTCCGATTTATCAAGATTGCCCAAAGAGCCAGGTTTTCAGTGCCTTTCTGAAGCCCAGAAGACTGTCACAGTTCCTAACTGAAAGTGGGAATGAATTCAAGAGCCTAGGGGCTAAGTAGGCAAATCTAAGCCCGCCTTGTCGTTTTAATTTGATTGATGGAGTGGACAGAAGATGGGCGGAACGGAGATTATGTGTGGGGATATGTCTGGTGATTAGGCTGCTAATGAATTTGGGGCTTGTGCAGCACAAAGCCTTAAAGACTATACCAAAAGAATTCCAAAAGAAGTACTTCCTTGAAATCAACTGATACACCAAATATATAAAATTCACCAAATACACAGACTAGCTGAAAGCACTAGAAGAGTGAAAAATATTCGTATGGCCAAAGTGCACTGTATTTATATTTTAAAGAATTGACAACGATATGTGGGTAGTAGATGTTTAGCAGTTTATAAGTTTATTTATAGGTGCTTTCTGCAAAAGAAAATGGAATTTCCTTCAATAGAATGAAAACAGAATCAGAAACAATCAAACACATTTCTAAGTAAAAAGAGAAAAAGAACAAAAAACATCCTAAGAAAAGAAAAGAGCAAGAAAAAAGGGAAAGGAAACACAGTATCAGTCTGTATGGCCTCAGTGAGGAAATAAGGACATGTAGCGGAAGGTTCCATATCTCCCTGTGTCTTTTGTCTTAAGTCTGAGCTTTTAGCAAGGTATCATACCACACTTCTTAATCTCAACTTTACCAAATGGTCACATGCATCTCTATAAAAAAAAGAGAAAAAGAGGGGGGGAGAAAGATAAGATAAAAATGGAAAGGAAACACAGTATCAGTCTGCATGTCCTTGGGGCAGTGGTGGCCAGCATGTCTCGCGGGTGGCGGGCGGGCACGGGGGTGTCACAAGGGGGGGTCGAGGGGAGTGGGGGTTCATGGGGGTTTGCGCATGGTGGAAATAAAAAAAGTGTTTTAAATAAACTTACTTTGCCGCTGGCCGGGTCCCGCGTTTCTGCTCCGGCTCTCCTCATGCACATCAAGGAACAGGAAGCTTACCCAGGCTCCCCTGACCAATCACAATGCTGCAAGGGCAGTGTTGTGATTGGTTTTGAGTGTCCTGGATCAATCCTAAACCAGGGAATGGGGGCCTGGGAATGTTCTCCATGCAGGCTGTAATGGTTTGGGTATCCCATGAGGGCCGACCACACAGTCATTGCGCACTTAGGAGTGGGCAAACCACTTCTCCATTGCTCCAAGACCAGAGGGCCCCGCCCACCCATCTGCCAGCACAGCAGCAGGAAACAGCATAAAATTATACTAACGCAGAGTTATTATTTTACGATTCTTCTTCGCACTGCTCAAAAGCGGTGGGGGTGATGCTCCTCCGCCATAGCAGAGGAGCCGCTGCACAGAGAGGAATATTTGCAAGTTTCAAACACCTTAATAAGGCAGATTTTTCTGTGTCTTTTCTCTAAAGTCTCAGCTTTTATCAAGGTATCATTCCACACTTTTTGTTATCACCTCCGAGATATCACTGAACAGATAAAAGATGGTTCTTCATCTGTCTCTAACTATTCATTTTCCAGTATGTACCATTGTGTTTCCTCTGATTATGGCACATGCTGGGTATTTTAAGAAAAAGTGGGGTCACAGAAGCCGCCAATACATCTTTTTAAATGTAATTTGTGTACAGTGCGTAGGCATCCCCTGTTTTACTCCACTACAGTGTTTTCTGAGAAGACCTCTGTTTTAGCCTTACTTGGGATGTTCAGAGATCTGCGCAGTCAAGTAACACTTAAATAGTGCAGATTTTTTTTTTCGCAACAGAGCTCTGATTTTGCAGATTATTTTTGCAAAACTCAAAATTCTATATACTGGAGGGTTTGCTCAGTGGCCCACGTGTAAAAGATGCAAGATGTATAGGAAGAAAGCTTTTCCATGAAAAAATATGTTCTACCAAAAAGTTAATGAAAATAAGTGCGTTGCATTACACTTAAAGAAACCGATCCATTTTAATGTTTCGGTCCATACTTTGCAAATGGAAAGATCTAAAGTTCTATCTATTGTACATGACTGGCATATTTTACTTTCAGCACCCCTAACATTGACAGACTGGCAAAGGAGGGAGTGAAACTCACTCAGCACATCGCAGCAGCTCCTGTATGCACCCCAAGCAGGGCAGCCTTTATGACAGGTCGATATCCTATTCGATCAGGTTAGTGTTTTTAAATTAATTTGTTTTATGTGAACTTCTCTTTTAATGCAACATCCATGTCTTTAATCCTAGTGTGGTTTCTTCTCAAAATTCACCCTATCATCATCACTGCCCATAATGACTGACTGCTGGTCACCCAGTATTTCTCTCACATTATCTGCAGTTTTGAGCTATTTCAATATTTAATCACCCATCCTAATAGGTGTAATAACCCATACTAAGCAGGGTTTAGTTCAGATTCACAGAAATTTGCCTACAATTAAGTAAGACATATTCCTCGCTTTCTACAAAATTTCCAGTCAACAACGCTCATCTAATCACGGAAGAAGGTTTTGTGAATCTAGTCACAGTGCTCTTCTACAAACTGATTGCAAAAAACACAGTTGATGGACAGAATGTAGAACAATGTCATACATTCACCCCAGTACAAGGATCTGGGCCTAAATCCATCGTTTTTTTGCACTCCACACCACCCTGGGTTAGACACTGGCTATATGCAAATCAGCTCTGACCCTGTGCCTCATGGGAACAGTCCAGTCCGAAGTACCAAGCCATGTCTTTCCCAGACCGGAATCAAGCATCCAATGACCGGTTTCTGGCTATCAGCCTTCATCAGCCTGGATAGCTTGACTCCAGTGGTGTGGAGAGCCTGGGACTCACGTCTGAGCATACCCAGCCCACTCGGGGTGAAAATTTCAAAAAACACAGTTGATGGACAGAATGTAGAACAATGTCATACATTCACCCCAGTACAAGGATCTGGGCCTAAATCCATCGTTTTTTGCACTCCACACCACCCTGGGTTAGACACTGGCTATATGCAAATCAGCTCTGACCCTGTGCCTCATGGGAACAGTCCAGTCCGAACTACCAAGCCATGTCTTTCCCAGACCGGAATCAAGCATCCAAGGACCGGTTTCTGGCTATCAGCCTTCATCAGCCTGGATAGCTTGACTCCAGTGGTGTGGAGAGCCTGGGACTCACGTCTGAGCATACCCAGCCCACTCGGGGTGAAAATTGAAAATTAGCCAGAAACCGGTCCTTGGATGCTTGATTCCGGTCTGGAAAAGACATGGCTTGGTAGTTCGGACTGGACTGTTCCCTTGAGGCACAGGGTCAGAGCTGATTTACATATAGCCAGTGTCTAACCCAGGGTGGTATGGAGTGCAAAAAAACAATGGATTTAGGCCCAGATCCTTGTACTGGGGTGAATGTATGACATTGTTCTACATTCTGTCCATCAACTGTGGTTTTTGCAATTCTCACCCGAGTGGGCTGGGTATGCTCAGACGTGAGTCCCAGGCTCTCCGCACCACTGGATTCAAGCTATCCAGGCTGATGAAGGCTGATAGCCAGAAACCGGTCCTTGGATGCTTGATTCCGGTCTGGAAAAGACATGGCTTGGTAGTTCGGAGTGGACTGTTCCCTTGAGGCACAGGGTCAGAGCTGGTTTGCATATAGCCAGTGTCTAACCCAGGGTGGTGTGGAGTGCAAAAAAACAATGGATTTAGGCCCAGATCCTTGTACTGGGGTGAATGTATGACATTGTTCTACCTTCTATCCATCAACTGTGTTTTTTGCAATTTTCACCCGAGGGGGCTGGGTATGCTCAGACGTGAGTCCCAGGCTCTCCACACCACTGGATTCAAGCTATCCAGGCTGATGAAGGCTGATAGCCAGAAACCGGTCCTTGGATGCTTGATTCCGGTCTGGAAAAGACATGGTTGGTAGTTCGGACTGGACTGTTCCCTTGAGGCACAGGGTCAGAGCTGATTTGCATATAGCCAGTGTCTAACCCAGGGTGGTGTGGAGTGCAAAAAAACAATGGATTTAGGCCCAGATCCTTGTACTGGGGTGAATGTATGACATTGTTCTACATTCTGTCCATCAACTGTGTTTTTTGCAATTTTCACCCGAGTGGGCTGGGTATGCTCAGACGTGAGTCCCAGGCTCTCCACACCACTGGATTCAAGCTATCCAGGCTGATGAAGGCTGATAGCCAGAAACCGGTCCTTGGATGCTTGATTCCGGTCTGGAAAAGACATGGCTTGGTAGTTCGGACTGGACTGTCCCCTTGAGGCACAGGGTCAGAGCTGATTTGCATATAGCCAGTGTCTAACCCAGGGTGGTGTGGAGTGCAAAAAAACAATGGATTTAGGCCCATATCCTTGTACTGGGGTGAATGTATGACATTGTTCTACATTCTGTCCATCAACTGTGTTTTTTGCAATTTTCACCCGAGTGGGCTGGGTATGCTCAGACGTGAGTCCCAGGCTCTCCACACCACTGGATTCAAGCTATCCAGGCTGATGAAGGCTGATAGCCAGAAACCGGTCCCTGGATGCTTGATTCCGGTCTGGAAAAGACATGGCTTGGTAGTTCGGACTGGACTGTTCCCTTGAGGCACAGGGTCAGAGCTGATTTGCATATAGCCAGTGTCTAACCCAGGGTGGTGTGGAGTGCAAAAAAACAATGGATTCAGGCCCAGATCCTTGTACTGGGGTAAATGTATGACATTATTCTACATTCTGTTCATCAACTGTGTTTTTTGCAATTTTCACCCGAGTGGGCTGGGTATGCTCAGACGTGAGTCCCAGGCTCTCCACACCACTGGATTCAAGCTATCCAGGCTGATGAAGGCTGATAGCCAGAAACCGGTCCTTGGATGCTTGATTCCGGTCTGGAAAAGACATGGCTTGGTAGTTCGGACTGGACTGTTCCCTTGAGGCACAGGGTCAGAGCTGATTTGCATATAGCCAGTGTCTAACCCAGGGTGGTGTGGAGTGCAAAAAAACAATGGATTTAGGCCCAGATCCTTGTGTTGGGGTGAATGTATGACATTGTTCTACATTCTGTCCATCAACAGTGTTTTTTGCAATTTTCACCCGAGTGGGCTGGGTATGCTCAGACGTGAGTCCCAGGCTCTCCACACCACTGGATTCAAGCTATCCAGGCTGATGAAGGCTGATAGCCAGAAACCGGTCCTTGGATGCTTGATTCCGGTCTGGAAAAGACATGGCTTGGTAGTTCGGACTGGACTGTTCCCTTGAGGCACAGGGTCACAGCTGATTTGCATATAGCCAGTGTCTAACCCAGGGTGGTGTGGAGTGCAAAAAAACAATGGATTTAGGCCCAGATCCTTGTACTGGGGTGAATGTATGACATTGTTCTACATTCTGTCCATCAACTGTGTTTTTTGCAATTTTCACCCGAGTGGGCTGGGTATGCTCAGACGTGAGTCCCAGGCTCTCCACACCACTGGATTCAAGCTATCCAGGCTGATGAAGGCTGATAGCCAGAAACCGGTCCTTGGATGCTTGATTCCGGTCTGGAAAAGACATGGCTTGGTAGTTCGGACTGGACTGTTCCCTTGAGGCACAGGGTCAGAGCTGATTTGCATATAGCCAGTGTCTAACCCAGGGTGGTGTGGAGTGCAAAAAAACAATGGATTTAGGCCCAGATCCTTGTACTGGGGTGAATGTATGACATTGTTCTACATTCTGTCCATCAACTGTGTTTTTTGCAATTTTCACCCGAGTGGGCTGGGTATACTCAGACGTGAGTCCCAGGCTCTCCACACCACTGGATTCAAGCTATCCAGGCTGATGAAGGCTGATAGCCAGAAACCGGTCCTTGGATGCTTGATTCCGGTCTGGAAAAGACATGGCTTGGTAGTTCGGACTGGACTGTTCCCTTGAGGCACAGGGTCAGAGCTGATTTGCATATAGCCAGTGTCTAACCCAGGGTGGTGTGGAGTGCAAAAAAACAATGGATTTAGGCCCAGATCCTTGTACTAGGGTGAATGTATGACATTGTTCTACATTCTGTCCATCAACTGTGTTTTTTGCAACCTTCTACAAACTGATAGCTGATATTGAAGGTAGATTCAGGACAGAAACCATGGATCAATGCCTCCCCACCACATTCACTCAACATAGGCCCGTGCAGGTAAGAGAGGTGAGGCGGTGGGTCTGGGTGGGGGGTTCAAAGGATGATGGCGAGGGAAAATTAATTAATTATTTCCTTAATTTTCCGTCGCCATCGTCCATTGAAATCCCCACCCCCCCACACTGCCCCACTGGTCTTACCCGCATGGGTCTTGGCTGTACTCACTATTACTCAGCATATACACGACAAAAAGTTGTGCAGTCAGAAACAAAGTTAAACACTAGGGATCCCTGCTTGGCCATTTAAAAACCATGGATGTAGGTTGTTACAACGCATGCTTTTACCACGCATGCTTTTACAATACAGGTTTTTCAACGCAAGTCGTTACAACGACTTGCGTTGGGGGGTGCTGGATAGTGAATAGTTTAATTTACTATTCCAACTCCAGTCCCCGTGAATAGTAGGGAAGGTGTTGGATAGTAAATTAAACTATTACCTATCCTAGAGCTCCCCCCTAGCGCAATTTGTTGTAATGACATGCGTTGAAAAACCTGCGTTGTAAAGGCACTGCGTGGTAAAAGTTGTGTCGTAAAGGATGTTTCCCAAAAACCATACATCAAGGCGATTTGTCAGTGAACTTAAAAACATGGTCTTCAAAAGTGTAATGTGGGAACCTGCAGTTTCTGTGAAGATGTTTGGTCACATTTTAAAGCGAAAAAGCCCATCTTCCTAAATATTTTGTCCTATAACAAATCTCAGTGTAGAACAGTGTGGCTGTGTTGTTTCTGGTCAGTCATTCCTATCTGTATAAAGAAAGAGTGTAACTACAGTGTTTGAGGCTGAAATCATGCAACGTGTGAGACCTGCCAATGTGACTGTTATCTAAATTAAAAAGGTGCAAGCCTTTATTTCAAAGTAACAAATGTGGAGAAGCTAAGCACAGTTCATGCTGGTTTCAGAAAATGACTATGTGGATAACTTATTTATAGGCTTTCTGGATTTCTTCACAGGCTACAGCCCAGAAATGGGTTTTCTAGGCCCTCTGGCACTAAGGACATAGGGCCCTAGTATAACTATGTAGTGTCAGTCCGACCACTGCCACAGTATTTTGATTGTGGTGGTCGGGCCCTCACAGGACCGCCATGCTTGCGGAGATCCCTTGGTGGTGACGCAGCAGTCATAGGCAAAGTAATATACTGATGGTGCCACTGCAGCATCGCGGAGCATTTTATGAGTTACCTTACCAGCTCTCTTTCCAAAGGCAAGGAGCCCGCCATGAAAAGGGTGATGGTGGAACAACTGCTGCCTCTATGCCTAGGAGAGCATTCAGCGGAGCATATGTTCTGTCCCCCTCGTATTGCACCCTCAGATCCTACACTGCATGGACTGCACAACATTAGGAGTGCACTCCACTCTATAATTGTGCAGTCTAAAGCGTGCAGGAACATGTAGTGGCGGTCCTTCAGTGATGCCTTAGAAAGGCACCGTCATGAGACCGCTGCAGCACCGTTAACGTGACCTGGATTCCAGTCGGAATCCGGCAGGTGGTCTCACTACATGTTTGGCTGTCTTCCCACAGAGCACTAGTGTGGCGCTCTGCTGGAGGACCACCAAACTTGTGAATATGCCAACTTGAGACAGAAAACCCTGACAACTGCAACCACTCCACAACCCAATAACCATTACTTGAGTGAGGTGTGCTCTAGGTATCAGTCAGTCCAGTGAGGGACAGTTAGTGGAACCCTAACCCTCCTTCCTTGTGAATAGACACATTTAAAAAACATTAGGAAATTTGGAATATATTTTAGAGATTTATTAAAATTTAAATTCTTTCCTAGTGCATACAATATCAATAGTAATAATTATACAAATAATAAGATAGTTGCATTGATACTGATCAGGAGGCGAATAATAGAAAATATTACAACATAGTGCTGGTAAAGCTTTGTTATATAAATATCTCTCTGCTAAGCTAAACTTAGCACCAAAAGAAACCTACTTCAGGTTCTGTAGATGGTTCACACCCACAAACCTTTTCCGAGCAACATAACTAATGATCAGCAAAAAACCGGCAGCTGCTGTGACCGTCTATCTCTGCAAGTTAAGTATACAAAACAGTGATGAATGGAATGCTTGAATTAATCTCAGCCACAGGTAAATACTTGGTGCTGCGGCCCAGATAAGAGGCCACGCAGCCCCATTCCTTTATTTACAAAATAGATATATTAAAAAAGGAAAGGGCGAAACCAGGGAATGCGAAATCTGGTTCGGTAATTTGTTACTGGATCGCATTTTGCATTTATCATTCATATATGGAAGGGACGTGCTTAGGGTGTCCCTTCCAAATACCGAATTGGTATGGTATGTATTACTGTTTTGCTACCAAATTCCAGATGCAAAACAGAAATACTATACCCCCAGTTTAAAACTGGTGATAACTCATTCGCAAAGGGGAAGGGGCCCCTTGGAGGGTGTCAATAATACAATATTTTAAGAGCCCTTACGGAGCACTGCCTACTCTTAAAAAATTGAATTGCAAAGTTTCCTTTTTTCTTTTTAAATGCATCATGTTTTCCTTAACTCCTTCCGTGCTCATGACGAGCTCAGCTCGTCATGAGACACAGTGCTCGTGTGCTCATGACAAGCTGAGCTCGTCATGAGCCGTGGAACGCTCACACATGGGGATAAATCCCCTGCTGTGCTGAGCGTTCCACACAAACGAGTGTGGCCGTGACGAGCTCAGCTCGTCATGAGCACACGAGCACTGTGCCTCATGACGAGCTGAGTTCGTCATGAGCACGGGGGTGCTGTGCACGCCCGCCCCAGCACAGCGGGGGAATTACCCCCGCTACGAAGGGGTTAAAGGAAAATGGGTTACATTAAAAAATATATATATGCTTTATTAAAATGCAATCACAGACATGGTGGTCTGCTGACCTCAGCAGGCCACCACCCCTGTGATGGCTGTCACCTACTTCATTAATAGGCCTGAGAGAGGTCTAGTTGTGACCCACTAGGAATCACTAATTAACCTCAAAAGAGTTTCATACATTAGGAATACCAATTTCTTAATTGAGATTGAAAGAGAATCGCAATAGGGAAATCGGTATCCCTAATCTTTGTGCATCTGACCTTTTTTCCCACTTTCCCCACTGTTGCACGCACTTGAGTGGGAATAGTAAATGTAACCCCTCCAAAGTCCAACGCTTTATCTAATTTTGCACTGACTTGGGAACAGCAAATCTTATCCTTTTGATGCCCAACACATCCCCATTCCTTTATTTACAAAACAGATATATTAAAAAAGGAAAGGGCGGCTCCAAAGTCTAACGCTTTATCTAATTTTGCACTGACTTGGGAATAGAAAATCTTATCCTTTTGATGCCCAACACTTTCCCAGCTTTTGCACAGACTGGAGGTGGTTAAGTAAATATAACCCCTCCTAAGTTTAATACTTTCCCTACAGTTAAGCTGCTTGCAGTAGGAATAGTATATGTATCCCCTCTGAAAGCCTACACTTTCCCTATTGTTGCAAAAACTCGAGTGGGAATACGAATCCTAGACTCCAACACGTTTCCAAATATTGTTTAACGATATCTATTATTATTATTATTTGTTTATTTTTTTATTTAATATTATTTGTTCACATAGATAGATAGATTTGGTTAATGTTTTGCAATTGATTTGATTGATTTGTTAATATGTTTTATGTTTCAAACACACACATGCATATATATATCTATATATAGGCTTTTTATAGTATTTAAAAAATAACAAAAAAAGTAATAGAATGTAACGGAATGTCAAATATATATATTTATAATAATGTTACCTCATATATATATATATGACATCTCAAATGAAATCACTGTATGACATAACTGATGAAATCTCAAATGATATCACTGATGATATCACTGTTGACATCATCCAGTGAATGAGCGTTTCTAAAAAGTTTAAGAATGTTATATGTATGTGTGTAACTTTGTCGGGTTTAAGCGGAGCTCTACCAAAGGTGCGGGATATCGCGGTCGAGCCAAATCGCTACTTATTTAAACACACATCCTCCCTGGCAGGAGTAAACAGGGTCGCACTCCCGCATATGTTTTGTAATTTTTCTTTTTATTTTCTGGTTCTTTAGCTCATAGCTCAAGTGAAAGCTACAGACCAATGCGTTTCGGTCTTACCATAAGACCTTGATCACGATCCTAGTTCGCACTCAAAAAATAGCCAGTAAAGTACTTTTTTGTATTCGCTAGGTCATTTGCTGTCAGCCTTGTGGAGCTCTTCTAAGCATTATGTGATATGTAATTCCCTATGAGCAATTTACTTCTCCTTTCATTTACAGTGTCAAAATATGTGCATAATCAAAACAAATTCATATAAAGGTGAAAGGGTGAAGAGAACATTAATTCAATCATTATTGACCATCATATTAATGGGATATACAGTCATTAGCAATTTACATGATTATTTTTGTACATTTCATTCTCAAAGAAAGTCAACCCCTCCAGTGAGGTAATCTCAACCAATCCATTTTTCTTACTTTCAGTTGGTGAGTCTTCACTTCATGTACTCTTATTAAGTTACATTTCTGTTCCAATAAGTCAATCGATTGTTTCTTATTTTTGTGATTGTGCACTAATTTTGTTGTGTGTATGAAGTAATGACCTGTGTGTATATTTATTTCATCTTGATTTTATCTATAGGTGGATGTACAGTTCTTCAGTTTGATTCATCCCGTTGGGTGTCAATGTTCTCCGATTGATAATTTGGCGTAATTCCTTTTGGCTTAAGGCTCTTTCCCTGTTGCTGCCACGATCATTCAGTGGCAGTGTTTCTATCCCATAGAATTTCAAAAGTTTCCAATTGCTCATGTGGAATTGCTCCATATGTTTTTCCATTGCATTTGTTTTATTCTCATAGGATTTTGCCCGAACATGTTCCAATATACGCTTTTAAGCTTGCAAATTGTGCTGCCTACATATTTAAGTTAGCATGGACATTCAATCACATATACTGTGAACTGACTTTTGCAAGGATTAGTTCTTTGATTTTCCACATTTTATTATTGGCTAGTTTGATTTCCGTTGTGGGTTTGGAAATTTGACAGACCATGCCATTGTGACACTTAATGAACCCTTTTGTGTTTATCCCTTGGATTTTCTTTTTGGTGTTTTTTTCCTTTGTAGTGGCTATGAACTAGATGATCTTTCAAGTTCTAAGCTCTGCGATATGTGATGGTTGGATGTTTCCCTACAAGTTTCCTCAGAGTGTTATGCAAATGTAGAATTTTCCAGTTCTTTCTTAAGGTCTTGATTATCTCTTTGGACTCTTTTGAGAAATCCATTATAATCCTTATGGGTTCCGGTCCTTCCGGTTCCCTCCTCTGTTTTGGGATTAGACAGTCTTCCCTTGATCTTCCCTTTTATTTCTTTAGATATCTTTTCATTATACTATTATTTGACCGCCTTTGTTCAAATCTTTCAGCCCTCACTTCGCTGTGTTCTTGCCATTCTTCCTCTTTAGTACATATTCTCCCAATTCTCAAAAACTCACCATACGGTATGCTTGCAGTGAGAGAGGGGTGGTGGAAACTTGTAGCTTCTAAGGTGGCATTCGTAGCTGTTGATTTTGATGCAGAGGTGTCTGTATTTGGTTATTTCTGATGTACACTTCAGTGCCCAGGAAAATCACCCTTTCTCCACTGATCTCATAGGTGAATTCGAGATTTGTTACACTTGTGTTTAATATCCTGAAATACTCCTGGAATTCAGCTTCCGTTCCATCCCAGATAATTAGCAAGTCATCTATGAAACGAGTCCAAATGACAGTTTTATTCACAAATCTGTTGCTTTAAGGGTGCCAGGCCGCTTCCTTTTCCCACCACCCCATTGCCAGGCAAGCATAGCTGGGGCCGTCTCCTTGTTTTGGCAGTATATCTCCTCGCCAAAAACAAAGATGTTTTGTGTCAAGCATATTGAGAACAATTCTAGTAACATCTTGCTATGGTCACTGTAGTGGACGTTTCTATCCTGAAGGAAGAATTCACAGGCTTTCATGGCCATTTCATTCTCTATATTGGTATAGAGCGATATGACATCCTTTGGGACGAGTTCATACGTCTTTTGTCAGGGTGTATTTTGTAAACTTCTTAGTAGGTCTTTGGTGTTCCTTATGTACGAGTTTAGTTTGGTCACATAGGGCATTAAAAAGTGATCAAAATAGTTAGCAATTGGCTCCAGCAATGATCCTTAGGCAGAAAGAATCGATATGCCAGGTTGTTTTTTTTAGTCTTTGTGCAGCTTAGGCAGGAAATAAATTGTTGCTGTGATTGGAAATTGTACAGTAAGATATTTTCTTTCTTTCTCATCAATGAGGTCTGTTAATGACCATCCCAAAAGTTTTTTATCCAATCCCCTTTTGATATCAATAGTTGGGTTTGTTTTACATTTTTCATAGTATTCCAGGTCTTTCAGTTAGCGAAGTGCTTCTGTGACATAGGAGGTGCGGTCCCAAATCACCACTTTACCGCCTTTGTCGGCAATTTTGATTTCAATTTGATTGTCCCTGGTATGGTTCTCCAGCACTTCTCTCTCCAACTTAGTTACGTTCTCTGTGTATTTAGATTTTTTAAAATTTGTATATGTCTTAAACCACTGCTTCCTGAAATAAATCCACCTTATTACCTGGTGCAAGTTGGGGGTACAATTTTGACTTGGGTTTCTTCCCACTCAGTCCCGCCACCATTTGTGTGCATGCTTATTGAAGGGATATATTCTCATCCTCATTTACACATTCAGATTTTCCAGGGTTATGAAATTGTCTGACTCTTTTGCTGACAAACTTGATACTGGTTGTGTGATGGATTTAGTATGTTCCCGCATTTCCTGATTCTCACTAAAAAACTTTGCAAGTTAAATTTTTCTAATGTATTTGTATAAATCAATCCTTAGTTGTGCCAGATCATCTGTTGCATTGGGCAAAAATGTATACCACATTTAAGTAGAGATGTTTCTGTCCTGGCTCACTGATGCTTGGGGGATGAAGTCCACTTTAGTTCTAAGGTACTCAGGACACAAGGGGACCTCATTGCCCCACCACCAGTGCACCAGGAGGTGTATTTTGCAGAGTGGTGGAAAAAGGGGCATGGCTTCCTGCCACCTCTCAGCTATCCAGCTGTGAAAGGCCGGCTAGTTGGCCCCTAAGGACCCTAAGTAGTGATGGTGACTTTGTTACCCAACCAATTTCGCGCCAGGAGGTGCATTTGCAGTGTGTTGGTGAAAGGGGGTGGAGATTCCGGCGAGTTGCTGGTATGTCTAATTTTTTTTATCTAGTAATGGGGCTGAGTAGCTCTCCTTCCCTTCATGCTTTTGGGCCCCGGGGACCACATCCCCTGGAGCATGACCCATTCTTTTATCTTTATTTTAGGTTTACATTTATTCATTGGATTTTACACATAATGATAACATTGGAAGAAGTACAAATCTGAAGAACCCTACTATTATATGAAGGCATGGCATTTACAATTAAACCCAGTAACTCCCCCCTCCCCTTTAAGTCCGACCCCACCCTCCACCAATATATCTCAGGGCAATTCACTCCCTCAAGGCGCCTCCGCTGGTGGGACGGTAAGTCTCAGTAGTCATAAATATTTGGGGCATGTGAGCTCCTGAAACTCGGATGAGAGTAGCAACAGGAACGGCTGCCAAAGTTCAGAGAATTAAGCCTTTTGCTGTGCTGGAGAGAGGGAGATGCGCTCCATGCTGAGAGGAACCGCAATTGAATTCCAGCGGCTCCAGCAAATTAACTCCGGTGGGAATACTGCCCCAGTGGCATCCAAACGTGAGGAATTAAAGTTCCATGACTGGTCCTGAGGAGAATCTCGGCATTCACGAGATTCGAAACGCGTCGACCCATTTGGTCTCGGGTCATTGGAGTGATAGCAACTCTAAGGACATCCATTAAATTCATAGGGGATCCTTGTTTGAGCCCGTTTTTACGTTGCTTTAAAGACAATTTTCACTCAGTTATACTTTGCCTTCGATTATATCGTTGAAAGCCACATTTTGACATCGAGACCCACCCACCCCCCTTTTTCCTACATGAGTGTTGTTTTGGTTTGAAAGAATTGTCGTGTGATTGGTTTGGCCAAGAGTGTCTGATATGTAAATACTGTGTTACAATTGTGTTGTTTTGTTCTTTCCTTTTGTATATATTGTATATAAATGTTTTTGTATTCCCATGTACTAAAATTGTGTTCATGCAAAAATTGATAAGAATTGCGATAAAAGGAATTAAAAAGTATTGTTTGCAATTTATAAAGCAGGTGTTTTCGTGATACATTCATAACCACCAGATTTCCGTTGTTGCTTTTGACTTGTTGACTCTCAGCATTGGCAATTGTTTTTGTTCTTCATAATGCTCAGGATAAGCCTCATGTGCTGAAACCACCCCAAGTGTGTTGGAAGACAAGCGGACCCCCAGTGTGTCAGAACATTCTGAAGTGCTGCACATAAAGCTATACCTATCTGACGACCTCTGGGGTATTTAAGGGAAAACGTGAGTGCATTGGTTAAGCCTAGCAATATATAGGCTGGGATGCGAGGGAGCTGTGTGTTAAGGTGCGTATCGATATCCTTCAGAACCTGTTCCCACTAAGAAGCGAGCTTAGGGCAATCCCATAACATATATGTCAAGGTACCCAGGGATCCGCAGCCCCACAAGCATAAGTGGTCTCTCACAGGATTCCCTCTATGGAGTTTGTAGGGTTTAAGATACTAGTAGGTAGCTATTTTGGTTGCCGTCTCTATGCTTGCCTCATTGCATGCTGTGTGTGTTGCCTTGTAGTGTATGCCCTCCCATTTTCAGTGTGTGAGTGTGTGACCTAGCTCCCCCTCCCACCTCCTCTGGCCGGGGGTTTTGGTATCTGCTGGAAGCGGTCGCAATAGAGCATAAGTTTCAAATATAAGACACGCATCTGAGGACTTGGATAGTAGCCATTTCAGGGGTCGTTGGGCTTGAGGTCAGACCCTAGGATTCATCACCCAATGTCGTATTTGTTGGTACTGGAATTGTTCAGACTCCGGAAGTTCCTAGAGAGATCTAAGGTCTTCAAAGGACAAGGGGCCGGATTCGCCAAAGAAATGCCCAATGGATCTACGGCCCTCTCGGGTCCATTGGACAAAGGATTCTTCTTGCAGGACTGGTGTGCATTCCAGGTTGCCTACTATAGTTGTTAGTGGTAAGGGGAATGCCATTAATGGCCTTTTTTTGACTACTTTATCCCACGCTTCTAGAGGGGCGCGAGTGAGCGGTGAGATGTAGAGCCTTTGGGGTCTGGTTCGTCTGGGGAGAAAGGGGATTTTCCATAGCGACTGCCCTGCAACAGCCCTGTCCATGAAGAGCCAGTGCTTCTCCAATTCAGTGTGTGACCACTCCACAAATGTCTTGAGCTGAGCTGCCCAGTAATACTCCTGTAGGTTGGGCACCCCCAGTCTTCCCTCGCTCAGGGATCTGTAGCACAATTCTCAATGTATTATAGGTCTCTTGTTAGCCCATATAAATCGCTCTATCTCTCTCTGCAGGGAATGAAGGGTGTTTGTAGGAGGCTCCAATGGTAATCTTTGAATGACAAAGAATATCTTGGGCAAGATGCTCATTTTTATTGCCGCTATCAGTCCTATCGAGGGCAGCAAATGCAGCCGCCAGCGATGTAAATCTGTCTTTATTTTATTAAGTATTTTTGTGTAGTTTAATGAAATGGTGCCCTGTGAATAGGGCCCATGTACCCTATTGCACGCTTTTTCTGCGTCAATGCAAGGGAGCATGTGTTCTGTGTCAAAGCGGTGTGCTTAGTTGATAATATGGAGCAATTGTTTAGTATTATCTGAGCATTGTCGGTTTGGGACGAATCCTGCTTGGTCTGGTTCTATCAAACTGGGAAGGAGGAGGGACAATCGCTCCACCAGGATCCCTTTAAATAGTTTGAGGAGGGGAATTGGCCTTTAGGAGGCCCATTGGCATCTATCTTTGCCCGGTTTAGGCAGCACAAGTATCGACGCATCCAACATCGCGGACGGGAGCGATGAGGAGGCTTTTACAGTGTTTTACAGTCTCACAACTACAGGGGCTAAAAGTGTGCAGAAGGTCTTATAAAAAAGGGCTGGGAATCTGTCAGGACCCGGGACTTGAGTGTCTTCTGTTTGGAGATAGCAGTAATTACCTCTTATATTGCAATAGGGGACTCCAATGTTTCTGCCTGACTTTGTGTAATTTTAGACGTGGACACATCCTGCAAATAGTGGATGGGGCATATGGCGAGAGGTCTTGTGCTTCGTAAAGACATGTGTAAAATTGGTAATCTGTGTTTATCTCTTCTCCTGTTTGTGTAAGGATTGAGGCAATCCCTGTTGCTTACCTTTGTATCCTCCATCTATTGGCAAATAACCTTCCACACCTATTTCCCCCAGTGTAAAAAGTGTGTCGGAGTTTAAATGCCGCACACTCAGCTCTGTCTATATCTAGCACCGTGAACTGGCACCAGACCACGGGGCACCTGTTCTCTGGTGAATCCTTTTCAGTTCTTGTACCTGGTTCATCAGGAGGTCCCTCTTCTCTCTGTGGATCTTGTTGTCTGAGGCAGCTATGGCTAAAAAATTCCCTTCTAACTACATCATTCAGACATCCCAGAGCATAGCTACAGAGGTCTCCGAATTATCGATTAGCTCTAAGTAATCCTTTGTTGTTTTGGTTCTTTGTTGGTTCACTTTGGGTCAGCGCAATAATGTGTCTCTGAGCCTCCAGGTTTGAGATGGGGGAAATTCCCTGTAGAGTGAGAGTCAGTGTCACCGCCAAGTGGTCAGAAAGTGAGGGAGGCAAAAACTTCTATTTGCCGGGTATGGGTTAATATTGTCTGTGAGCCCAGGAAATAATCAAGTCTTGAGTATGTTTTGTGCGAGTGATCATAGAAGGTGTATTCTTTGTCTGTGGGATGCATGGCTCGCTAGATATCATGCAAACCCGAGTGTATAAGGTATGAGAGAAAGGCAGGATGCTTAGTAGAATTGTTGAGCCCCTTTACATTTAGCATTAATCCTTTAAGAGTCAGTCAACCTTGTAACAAACAAGTGCTGGAGCTAAGCATTGCTTCTTCAGTAAAGGAGGGAAGGGCGATGAGGACCCATTGCATGAGAAGTAGTGGAATTGTGCCCCCACCAGTACAAAAGAGAGTCATCCATGTGCGATTCTGGGGAGTGTGGGGGTGACAAAGCCCAACCAACCTAACCCAACCCAACCCAACAAAATAGTAACATTTTAAGAAAAAAATAAACATTTTAACGTTAATGTCCTGGGTGATAAAAGCCACGAAAAAAGGGTGGTTCAAGTCGGGATGGTGTGCCCCCCTAGTCCCTCCTGGGCCCACCCTCCCAAGTAAGCTTGTGTTGACCAAAGAGACCCGAGAGATCTACTTTCATCAGGCAACAACGGCTAAGGAGGTAAGACCGAGACCTCTGCCCTGGGTCTACTCTCTCCCCAGCAGCTCCCCAATCCCTTGCCTCAGTGCAGAGCCTTCCTCCTGGTGAGGGTTCTTGGCTACAGTCTAACTCCTGCCTACATCGGAGCTTTGCCTCTCTCCCCTTGCCTGTTGCCCTTATTTTAATTCCTCTGCTATCATTTTCTGCTCTGCCCCACTAGGTGTCTCCCCAGTACAGTACCAGTATAGTATCACTTTTAACCTTTAATTTTCATTTATTTATATCACCGCCGTTTTTTCCCCGCTGCTACCCCTGCGGCCCCTCCCTTCTGCACAGTTCTCACTCTCTCCACCCAGTCTCTCGTCCCCCCCTCCCCTACTTAATGGCAGCTGCTGCGCAGTCACGGCACAGGTGCACTGAAGGTGCTCCAAAAGCAAGCCCGTCTGCGCCCGTACACGACCTGACCGCGTCCAGTGCCAGAGACCCTGGATCTATGACTCCTTGCACTACAACTCCGCCCCTCTCCTCACATTTAACCCCAGGAGGAACAACAACAGCCAGAAATCGACGCCAAACACCACCCATGGCCAGCTCTCCAGCCATCACTGCCAACAATCCTTCACCACCGACTGCGCCCCCACCACCTCTGAACCCACGCCAGACTCCCGTACCACCAAAGCCCTACTGTGCATCCTCCTCAACATGCGCTCACTACACTGACAGGCCGTAGACATCTGAGACTTGCTCAACACCATCTTGGCAGACGTCACCTTCTTCACGGAAACATGGACCAAGGCCACTTCCGCCCCAACATGGCCACCACTATCCTGACGGCTACAAGATCCAAAGAAAGGACCACCTCCACCACCCAGGAGGAGGACTCAGCATCGTATACATGAGCTCCCTCCGACTCTCCACCTCTAGCACGAGTGACCCCCTCTATAACACAGAGCACCTTCGCTTCCAGATCCAAACCATCCCCAGAACCACTCTGCAGGGGACCCTCGTCTACAGGCCCCCCAGACCCTGTGCGTCTGCCGCCACCACCATTGCCGACCTCACTGCACCCCACACCATCGCCTCCATGAACTACATCCTCATCGGAGACCTGAACTTCCACCTCAACAACCGTAGCAACCCCAAATCCACCATCCTCCTTGACAACCTCGCCAACCTCTGACTGAAGCAGCTTGTCACCACCCACACCCACAGAGCCGGACACACCCTGGACCCCATCTTCACAGGAGGGACACACATCCCTTTCAGCCACACCATACAACCCCTCTGGACAGACCACCACTTTCACTTTCAATACCACCATCGCACCCAAACCCGCCCCACGCCCGCCACGAAGGTACTAGAGCAAGATCACAGAGGAACACCTCAACACCACCCTCCTCTACAACCGCCCCCTCCGCCACGACTGACGCCAACTCTGCAGCCAAAGAACTACACCGCTGGATCACCAGCTGCGCTGACAAGGTTGCACCCCTCCGCCACCCCAACAAACAGTGCCCTCTCAAAGCCGCCTGGTTCACCACTGACCCCCAAGGAGCCAAGCACTCTTGCAGATGCCTCGAGAAACTCTGGCGGAACAGGAAAACCACAGAAGACCAAAACAACTACAGGAACGTCATGATTGAATACCACCAGCGCCTTAGGTCCACCAAGTGGACCTTCAAGGTCTTCGCCAACGCAAGCAATCCAAAAGAACTCTTCAACATCATACAGCAGTTCACCAAACCCCCCCCCCAGCGAAGCCACAGACATCACTCTTACTCAAAACCTCTGCAAAAGACTCAGCTCCTACTTCTACCTGAAAATCAAGGCCCTCTACAGCAATTTCAGCAAATAGACTCCAGACACCATGCCCCTCCCCACCACTGACAACCAGCCGACCATCACCACCTGGAAACGTACCACCACCGAAGATACCACCACGACCATGAAGAACACCCATTTAGGAGCCCCCACGGACCCCTGCCGACCGCACTTATACCACAGAGCCGCTACCGCCATGGCACCCTATCTAGGCTGGACCATCAACGTCTCCCGTGATTCCGGCATCTTCCCTAATGACTGGAAGTGGGCGGAGGTCAAGCCCCTCCTAAAGAAGCCATCTGCCTGACCCGACGGACCTGAAAATCTACAGGCTCATATCGCTCCTTCCTTTCACAGCCAAAGTCACTGAGAGATTCCTCAACACCCAACTGCCCAACTTCATCGAAGAGAACGCCATCCTTGACCCCTCCCAGTCCAGATTTCACAGCAACCAGAGCACCGAGACCGCCTACCCATGACATTTGCATGTTACTCGACCAGGGTCACACTGTAGCCCTCATCCTACTAGATCTCTCTGCAGCCTTCGACACCATCTCCTATAAGACTCTTGCTGTTATGGTCCTCCGTCTGAATCCTCAGGATCGTGCTAATGCTCATAGGGGGCTCACCTCTGAACTAACCCAAGTCTGGATTACTATGAACACACAGACTGTTGAGGTGATTGAGCGGGGGAAGGAACGGGAAGGAACTGCGGGGAGGGAGATCTAAGAGGGAAACAAGAAGAGAAGATTAACGTAAGACCTCCTTTTCCTACTCTCACTCTAACACTATCTCTATCTCTTTCTCACATGAATAATACTCCTACCTGTAACAAAGAAAAAGGGAAACGTTGACTTCAGAAGAGAGCAGAGAGTGATGACACTTTTCAGAATATTTTCTACAGCAGCGATACAAGGCAAAAAAACACAGCACATGGGTTAAGAAAGATTTTGCGGTCTCTAACTCTCTCACAATACGTTCATGTCAGTTGATGAGGAATCCACCTACCATGCCAAGACACAACCTCTGTAATATGACCTCTCTCCTGAAGAACTAGTAGAAAATAAAAAAAACAACCACTGGACTCAATCACACACGTGCTCCAAGTAATAAACATCAATATGCAGGAAAGTACATATTCTCTTGAGATCCCAAAACACTGAATCAGAAATAGTTCCAAAAATTGAAAAGAAATCCAAACAACTTAGGCAAAGTCTGTGAGCATAATGATCCTTTGATCTTCTTAATGCGACTCAAAATAAAGACTGTGAGCCAACTCCAAAGTACGGGAATACTCCAGTGATGTAACCTCATACCCTGGAAATCGCGGGTGCTAAGCAGTCCCTGCATGAAACCGTATTAGCCTTCATGGTTTCGCCAACAGGGAAAAAAGCAACCCAAGTGCCTCGGCCAGCACCTAAGCTCCCCTGCAAGAGACCGCAACAACGTGTTTGCGTCTCGTCCAACAGGGGAGTTTTACGAAGAATAACGGTGTACTTACTACCGTTCTTAAGCCAAGAATTACGGCGTGAAGGTTGGTGCTCCTGCACTCTTACCGCCAAAGGAATCACGAAGTTTCTAGGGAGAACTAAACATCAGTGTACCGGGTAGAATTATCGGCAGTGCTCTCAGGCGTCCTCAGGTCTTATCCCTTCCGGCATCACGTTGGCCCCGCATAATTTGTGACGTCGCAAAGGATGCCGGGATCTGTAGTTTATCACGGAATCGCGGGACAATTCCGCTCAATGCAGGCAGATAGGGTTTGTCCGCTTCGTGAGCATGACACTTGCAGCCACACTCCACAACGCCGGTGTACGGGAAACCCCGCTCGCCTGGATCCACTCCTTTCTCTCCGGCAGAACCCAAAGGATCAGACTCCCTCCCTTTCTCTCTGAACCTACTGAAATCACCTGCGGAGCACCCGAAGGATCCTCGCTCAGCCCCATGCTCTTCAACATCAACATTGGCCCCCTCGCCGCCATCGTCAGACAGCATGGGCTCAGCATAGTATCTTACACCGACGACGCCAAGCTCATCCTCTCCCTCACAAAGAACCCCTAAGACTCCAGACTCAGCTTCCAAGAAGGAATGAAAGACGTCGCCGACTGGATGAGCAATAGCTGCCTAAAGCTCAACTCAGAGAAGACAGAGGTCCTTGTCCTCTGACCCTCTGCCAGTGCGTGGTATAGCTCCTGGTGGCCCCCTGCCCTTGGAAACTCACCCACCCCGATGGACCACCCCCGGAACCTCAGCATCATTCTAGATTCCTCCCTCATCTTGACCCGCAAGATCAACACCATTGCCTCCATCTGCTTCAACTCCCTCAGCATCCTCCTCAAGATCCTCAAGTGGATCCCCCCGAATGCAGAAAGACCGTCACCCGCGCACTCATAACCAGCAGATTGAGATTGAACTATGGCAACGCCCTTTGCGCTGGAATCAACAAAACCCTGCTACACAAGCCCCAAACCATCCAGAACAGTCCATTCAGTGGACCGGATGTTTATCTCTCTCTTTCTGGAGGATGCGTTCTTTTAATTGAAAGCCGTGAACGCAGGTAAGGATATCAGCAAGGAGTGCAGGGGACAGTCTTCCCGGTCCCGCCCAGTGTGTGCGATCTAGCTTGATATCCAGTTATGGGGGGCCTCCAGGATATATCTAAATAGGTCTCCCCTGAATGCACATGTTGTTGCATCTTGAGGGGTTCTCCAAATCTTCGGCATGAGCCTGTATATCTAGATGCTGGTCTCCTAAGTGTATCACTTCCTGCTCATCTCGGTTGAAGTCTTGTGTTTCCAGAGTTTTGACCCTGCCCTCAGTGTGTTCACATCTTTTCTCAACTCTCTGATTTTGTGTGCAGGCTATGTTTTATTGGTTTTAAGGTTGTCCCGTAGGGAAGCAAATAGAGTCTCTATGAAGGAGCAAGTGAGTGAGGTTTCTGCTTCTCCCGAGTCCTGGGATTCTTGCCGATTGGGGGTTGCAAACTAGAAGTAGATGTTCTAAGGAAGAGATCTTTCATTGCATGCCCCCTCCTTAGGGGACTCTATGTTAAAGGCTTGGGAATGATATTGTAGGCAATGTCCAGATTGTTGTTGCAGCGGGTAAGTTCATATTCACCAGCAAGGAAGTGTGTTCAATCCGTGGAACAGGTGAGCCTTGCTACACTAGTGGCGCAGCGAGAGATACCGTGGGGGAGGCACTGTCCCCAAAGAGCTTCTAGGGGGCCGAAAAACGAGGCAGTGTCTACTTTACAAAGACAGGCGCGGACCGCAATGTCTACCCACCAAGGCCTACAATGACACCGACTCCTCTAGCTGGGCCCGATCAGCCCCAGTCCCCAGCAAATGAGAATTCGCTCTTGCTGCAACCTATTTGCAGTCCCCAGCCTCTTGGCACTATGTAATCTGGCCGCCCAGTATATGGCTCTCTTCATTAGTACCTGGAATGTCCCGGTGGGTGTGTGTTGGGCAAACAATAAGACGACACGCGGGGCTGGTCAGCGTCTGGAGTCTCTATGGGCCCAGCTTGCGAGCCGCAGGTGGGGGAAGCCACCCCCGTATCGACAGTGCCTCAGAATCAGTGGCTCCACCAATTGTGCAGAAATTCAGGCCAGGCCCTGGCGCTCTCCCCGATGTCTGTCCCCCTCTTTTCTGTACAAGGCAGGGTGGCTCAAAGTGTGGGATCTCCCCTGCGATCTTGCAGGGTGTTGGCCAAATTTGCTGTGGGTTCTGGGGCCCAGGCTCTCCCAGCCCCCCTCAATCTGAAACTGGCCTGGTCCAAGAATCTGCAAGGGCACCAAGGGTTCACAGGAGCCGGGCCTATGGCAGCAGGACTCGAATGAAGGGACGCTGAGAGGCATGCAGATCACCCCCCAGTTCAGCCGCTCCATCAGTTGTTTCCGATTCACGGTCCCAGACCTCACCAACCTCCACCGCCTCCCGATGACGTCTGGAACAGTGGCAAAGGCCTCACAGTACATCTCGAGTCACTGGGGGGTGGCAGACACAGTACACCGCTGTAGGGAAGGATCTGCAGCTCTCCCCCCAGGCGTTTACAGGGCCAATCACTGCCTCTGGGCTGTCTACTGATTCAGGATGCATGCAGGCCACTGCCTAGGCCCTTTGCACTCCAGTGCAAGGCTCCCAAAGATGTCCTCAGAGCCTGACTTGGGCGGCCAAAGTGGGCAGTCCACCTCGCTTCAGGTCTCCACGTGGGAACAGAGAAGTCCTACGGGGACAGCCCAGGCTCGCCCAGTGCTCCCCGCTGTGTTGGGCTGTCTGCTCTTTTTGATTGCTGCGTGATCTCAGTGCATAGATCGCTTGGTCCCCGAAAGGGAGAAGTACACTGCTGCCGCTGCCTGGTATGGCGCACATCTCTCTCTATGTTTTGACCGCCAATGAGGTGCCGGCTCAGGGCAGCAGAGCTCTGCTGTGCCGCCCCAAAGTTGATCTGTGCTCGCTCTGTGCCCCCCAGCACTCCACAATCGTCCCTCTCTCATCCCAAGGGTCCCCCTTGGGGTTTGGGGTGGTTTATCTCGGGTCCCCTGGTCTAATGGTTTGTTATTAAGGAAATGGGCCTGGTCGGGTAGACAGCGCAACTTTTTTAAATACAAAAAGGGGAGGGGCCATGTGGCCCCCCTTCCAGGCCATTTTTGGCCCTGGAAACCCCATCTCTAGGGGCATGGCCTCTGTGTTGGGGACCACGGGGGAGCCCCAATGCACCGCATCCATGGTCCCTGCTGGCTCTCCATCCTGCGGGAGCCGGCATTGCTTTTGGACAGACGGAACTGCTAACATGCAGCTCCCTTTGCCCAAAAGCAATACTGCTTCAAGGAAGCAAGAACAGTTTTCCTGCTCTCACTTCTGTGAAGCGAAGCAGAAGTTTGCTATGACATGGCGGGAGCAGTGCTCCAGCCTTGCCATAGCAAACTGCAATGTCCCCAGGGCAATGAAGGGTTCCTGGTTGGGGTCCACGGGTGAGCCCCAATGTACCCATGGTCCCTGCTGGCTCCTCATCCTGCGGGAGCAGGCATTGCTTTTCGGCAGACGGAGCTGCTAACATGCAGAATCCCTTTGCCCAAAAGCTATACTGATTCAAGGAAGAGAGAACAGTTTTCCTGCTCTCACTTCTGTGAAGCAAAGCAGAAGTTTGCTATGGCATGGCGGGAGCAGTGCTCCGGCCTTGCCATAGCAAACTGCAATGTCCCCAGGGCAATGAAGGGTTCCTGGTTGGGGTCCACGGGTGAGCCCCAATGTACCCATGGTCCCTGCTTGCTCCCCATCCTGCGGGAGGCGGCATTGCTTTTGGGCAGACGTAGCTGCTAACATGCAGCTCCCTTTGCCCAAAAGCAATACTGATTCAAGGAAGCGAGAGCAGTTTTCCTCCTCTCACTTCTGGGAAGTGAAGTAGAAGTTTGGTATGACATGGCGGGAGCAGTGCTCCGGCCTTGCCATAGCAAACTGCAATGTCCCCAGGGCCATGAAGGGTTCCTGGCTGGGGGCCCCCTCCCATCGTTGTAATAGTCCTGGGGAGGTGGTGGTCCCTGGGGTCGGGTGTCAGCAACGGAAGCCCTCATTTAAATAATGTATGCCCCGGGAAGTTGTTGGTCCCTGGGGCAGTGTGGGGGGGGGGGGCTTGAGCAACCCCACACTTCCTTTTTAAAATAAGCCCCTGGGAGGTAGGAGACACTTAATCATTAAAGCCCTGGGAGGTGGCGGTCCCTGGGACTGTGTGGGGGCAGGAGCCCCGCACACCTTTTATTTTTTTTAAAAAGCCATGGTGATGTGGCGATCCCCAGGGCAGCGTGGGGGCGGGCAGAAGCCCCCCTCACTCCTTTTAATTAACAAAGGGCCCCGGGGAAGTGGTGGTTCCTGGGGCTGCTTGAGGGGGGTGCGTGCCCCCACGTTTATTGAATATCTCCCCAGGCAGCATGGGCCCCACTTCATATTACAACATTGCCCCCGGGACCTGGCCCTCCCGGGGGCTTAAAGAAAACGAAAGTGCGGGAGCCCGTGCTTCATTTTGTAAAAAAATGTTGGCAGGATTTGCTGACCCTATGTGACTCCATCCAATTTCTTTCTGTTTTTTTTAACGCTTTTTTGGGCCCTCTGAGTACCTGTGAAACCCCTTGAGCAGGCCTAGTAGGGTCTGGGGGGTTTCTACCTTGCTTCCTTTTTAAAAAAAACTTTTTTCTTCTGACTCGGTTCAACCGAGTCACAAGATGTTATGTTATGTTATGTTATGTTATGTTATGTTATGTTATTTTTAATTTATAGAGGGCACAGCTACTCGAGAGCATCCCGGCGCTAACTTCCGAAAAGAAAGAGAGGCACACTAATCCAAATTAAAAGAGCAACGTTTTTAGTTTCTTTTTAAACAGCAGTGGATCTTGAATGCTCCGCAGGGCCAAAGGCAGCATGTTCCAAGCCAAGCCTGCTCTGAGCAGAAAAGAGTTTCCACCCAGACGCTGACGCTTAAACCTCGGAGTCTGCATCAACAACTGAGCAGAAGAGCGCAGCTGTCTCCCTGGGGTATAGAAGGCGAATCTCTTTTGCAGATAGATAGAACCTAAACTATAAAGAGCTCGATGAGCAATTGTCAGCATTTTAAATTTCAAACGGGAATCAACTGGAAGCCAGTGCAACAAACGTAAGTGATCCCGAACGGAATGCCTAGATGACAGAGCCTCTACAAGTGTGGCCGCCGAGTTTTTCACCACCTGCAATTTCCTCACAAGGAAACCCGAACAGCCGACCAAGAGGGCGTTGGCATAATCCAAACGGGACAAGATCAAAGCACGGACCACAGTTTCTCTAGCCCTGCTAGGCAAAAAGGGAAGAAACTTCCTCAGGCTTTTCAGCATTCCGAAACAAGTTCCTGACAATTTCATTACTTGCATCGCAAAGTTCAGATCTTCATCGAACCAGACGCCCAGATTTACACCTTTCCTCTGTAGAGGGCGAGGGAAGTCAGGAGGCCAAAGCCTCTCCCTAAAATCCACCGGGAAAGAGCTGTACAACAGCACCTCAAACTTCCCTTCATTACATTCCAGTAGTGCCTCTGCCAGCCAATGGAAGACTGAGGACAGGCAATGCTGAGCTGACTCCACTGAGTCGTCCTCCTTGATCCAAAGTGAACAACAACTGGGTGTCATCCACGTATGCCATCACCTTAGCCCCCAGTGACTCCGTAAGATACACCAGCGAAGTCACATACATGTTGAAAAGGAGAGGGCTAAGTGATGACCCCTGCGGTACCCCAGTGGGCACAGGCAAAGACGCGGAGGCACTCGGAGGGAGCCAGATCTGTTGTTGCCGACCTTCCAAAAAGGAGCTAATCCATTGCCAGGCCGCGCCCGAGATGCTTATTTCTGACAGGCGGTTGAGAAGCATGGCATGAGGCACAGTGTCGAATGCCGCGGAGAGATCCAGCATAACCAATGCTGCTCTCCTGCCGGCATCCAGACCCTACCGGATCGCCTCTGTGACTTCTAACAAAGCGGACTCTGTGCTGTAAGAAGCAAGGAAGCCAGATTGGGCCGGATGGAGCAGATTTTCCCCCTCAACAAAGTTTGTGAGTTGAGAGGTAACCACCTTCTCGCATACTTTAGCCATACTTGGTAGAAGCGAGATCGGGCGGTAGTTCTCAGGCACCGACGGATGAAGCGACGGCTTCTTAAGAAGTGATAGGATCAAAGCATGTTACCATGTCTTAGGAACATACGCATCCCGGAGTGATTTGTTGAACGTCAGATTCACTTCTGTGTTGACGGTGTCTGCCAAGTCAGACAGTAGTCTGGCTGCACAAGGATCATTAGGTGAGCCCGACCTAAGGGCCTTAAGGATTCTAAGAGAACTAGCAAGATCGACAGGCCTGAACTCCGAAAAGGTGGAGGCTTATTTGGCCCTAATCATAGGCCCCGCCCATCTCGCCCCAACATTACTTGGTTTGAAGTGTTGCCAGCCAATCAGAGTCAGGCTCAAGATCGGGGGAGTTCATGGTTCCTTTGGGGACACCAGATATTAATATTTGTGAATAATTGAATTCCTCAGGAACTACTGAACAGATTTACACCACTCTTGACCAAAAGATTCCTTTCTGCTAAATTTAGTGTAATTCCTTTCAGCAGATCAGGCTGTGGCTGCAACAACAGTTTCCCATGAAAATTAACATGGACAGTAATACGATGCAACTATTAGACATAATATACGTACTCCTAAAAGTAAATGAAGAAAGTACAGTGTCAAGGTAACCAATATAAACCATAGTGGATAAATATAGAACACAAGGTGGTTCCGCACTCAACAGTAAAGTCTGTAAGTTTCAAGTGGAAAGTAGTCTTTATGTATTTGTTGAAAAATTTCCAAAGCAATGTAGCATCTTTTTTTCAAATAAGTTCTTTATTATTCTCTCTTTCACGTAAAGACAAATCGGGCAGATAAAGTACAGTAGCCGACTCGTTTTGTCCCAAGGAGACTTCTGCAGGGCTCTAAAACGCGAGAATGAATGTCCAATCCCAAGTTTTGTTTTTGACACGACTTAAGTACTGGGCTCACACAATTTATACAGTGCATACACCATTTCTGTGTGGCATGATAACCAAGGCTCTGGTCATGCGTCTGCTTCAAAAAGAGTCAACTCTTTTTGAAGCACCCCGAGGGACACAATTTGAGTGAGGAATTAGGAATGCCTGTCCATGATGACTAATAAGCTCTACTTGCTAATGTCTTTCTGTGTCTCCTCTTACCTTGAATTCTGTAGTTTATCATGTAGAATTGCAATGTATTTTTTGATACAATTCGGCTAGATTTGATAAGTTTTTAAGCATTTGTTGTTTTTTACAGGAGAAAAGTAAGGGACCCACTGATGGCGCAGGGACACAATACATGAGTTCCCTATCCTTTTCTTCCCCGGTTTCAGGAATACACATCTGGGAGATAAGAAACTTGGGTTTTTTATTGTTGTCTTCTACAATAGTAACATACCATAATTTAAATTTATGTTTTTGTTCATTGCTAATTTTCACTTCGCACTTCACTCATCCAATGTCTGGGTTTGCACTACAGTGTTTGGCATTGGGTTCATATTGATTTCAAGAGTTACCATCTGCCACTTGGCAAATTAATTTAACTCAATTTATTCTGCAAGTATCCTATACATTTATTGCATTCACTGTTACTTTACTTGTGTTATTGTTCGCACAGTGCATTGCCTACTGAGGCCTGTCCATTTGTGGTATTTGTACGGTGTATCAACACGTTACAATATGGCCTCCATACATATGCTCCCATCACTGCAGGTCTGAGTGATATACTTTAGGCCTGAGGGTATTTTGAATTGGGTATGACTTATTTGTTATCCATGGCCAGAAAGGATCTTGTATTCATGCTGCTACATGTGTTTACGCAATTCCAACAAAAAATTTTAAATTCCTGGTTTTCGAATATATAATTTTGAACCTATATTTGTCCACTACGGTTTATTTAGATTACCTTGACACTGTACTTTCTTCATTTACTTTTAGGACTACATATATTATGTCTAACAGTTGCATTGTATTACTCTATTCTCAATACGTTACAAGATAGCCCCTACACATTTGTCTGATTCCATCAACTCGACATGGAGTCATTTGTTTATGTCTGACCATGGTTATGTATTTGACCCTCCTGTTTAGTCAGTGTGTGTTACCAAGACAGCCCTGCTGTGAAAACACAATACTACTAGACTAATAAACCTGCACTGAGTGGCATTTGTTGAGCGTGCAAATTATTTGGACTCTTTGTGGCCTTGAAGACCGGCAGGCTCCGCCGGCATTACGCACCACCTTCCAGCGGGCCGTGGATTCCAGAAGGAGTTCTGTTTTGCTTGGATATATATATTTAATACGCACACACACAGACACACACACACATATATATATATAGCATGTGTATTTATATAAGTATATATTTATATATAGTAATATATCTTATTTACATTTTTGCATTTACTTCATACTGTTATACATTAAGATATTTAAGCTTTACTATTTTCAACTATAGTAGTGTAAAACTATATTTTTGGGGGATATTTTTGCGCTTACTATTATAAGTATAAGGAGACAATATTTTATAAATTATATTTTTTCACACAATATTTTTGTTACGCAATATTATTGTAAATGATAACAATTAAATGGCTCAATTGAAAATTTACCCAGGACTTGCTGCCATCTGTCTTGTCCCTCAGATGTACCACCTTTGGATAGCTGATGGCATGGTCAACCACAACCAAAATATATTGATTGACTGAAGGTGAAGGGGGATGAACTGGACAGACAATATCAATTTTCCCTCTCTGAAATGGAACAAGAAACAACTGGCAGTAGCCTGTCATGTTACGTTATGTTATTGTAATTTCCAAAGCGCAGCTGTTTCCCTAGGGTGTCCTGGCGCTTAGGCCTGCCTAAATGGTTATTGTGGTATAAGTGATTATATAGTAAATAGCCAGGTTTGTAGTCCCTTCCTGAAGGAGAGGAGCTTGGTTGCATTTCTAAGGTGGAATGGTAGATTATTCCAGGCCTTTGCAGCGCATGTAATGAAGGTCCCGCCCCCCAGCAGGCTTTTTTGACTGGGGGAACAATTACTTGTTTTGCTTCCATAGAACGCAGCATTCTTCTCGGAACATACCATTGGAGCTGTTGTTTCAAATAATCGGGGCTTGTACCCTTAAGGGCCTCAAAGACTGTGCAGGGGGCTTTAAATTGCTCCCGTTGGTGTACTGGGAGCCAATGAAGATGTCTAAGGCCCTTCTTGACCAAAACAAATCTAGGTGTACCCGTCAACAGCCTGGCTACTGTGTTTTGCACGATTTGGAGTCTGTTCATATGTCTCTTTTGGATGTTCAAGTAGAGACCATTGCAGTAGTGCAATCCAGACAAAATGAGCACTGTGACCGCTGACCTCAGGCTTTCTTTCGGAAGAAGGAATTTTATTTTTCTCAGAATTCTGGGGAGCAGAGGAAGAAGCTTGTCAAGACAACCCCACGTATCTGATCCCCAAAAGTGAGTCTGTTGTCCACAATAAACCCCAGATTCTTTGCTTTCTTAGTCGGAACCGGGAGAGTTCCCAGCATTTCCAGCCGCCATCAGGCATCCAAAGGTTCAAGTTGCTACCAAATATATTAACCTCCATTTTTCCTGAATTAAGTTGCAGCCAATTCGATAATATCCATTCCAAGATGGCTTTCATACAGTCATGTTTCAGCTTCTTGGCCGCGTTGGAGGGACAACAATATTTGCGTGCCATCCGCATAAGATGTCAGTTGGAACCCAAAAGATCTTATCAGGGCTGCCAGCGGAGACACGTATACATTCAAAAGTGTTGGGCTGAGGGACGACCCCTGCGGTACCTCAGAGGGAAGGGAAAAAGGCTGTGACTTATCTTTATCCAAATCCACTGTTTGAATCCTGTCAGTAAGAAACGATTTCAGGAGGTTCAAGGCCTTGCCTTTAACCCCACCTTCTGATAGACGGTTCATCCAAACCTCATGATGATTCTTATTGAAGGCTGCTGAGAGATCCAACATGATCAATATCACGGCGCCGCCCTGGTCCAAGGCCTCTCTAACCTTCTCTGTGGATTTAATCAAGGCCAGCTCTGTGTTATGTTCAGCACGAAAGCCATATTGAGTTGAATCCAGTAGATTCTGTAGAAACCGTCTGAGTTGATCATTCTTTTAAAAAAAATATTTTTATTAAGATTGTGTTATATAAACAGCACAGAATTATATGACATATTGAACCGTAAGGATTAATCCAGTTTTTTTTAACAATTAAAAATAATTATAATTCATCTTGCTTCACATAACCATTAAGGAAGAGTTCATCCAAATATCAATTCATTCAGCAAAATATACAAACTGCAACATCTGATAAAACTGTCAAAAACACATAGATTCCACTGCCCCCCCAAGCTTTACTTTCAAACCCGGTGTCAAATCAAGAAATTTCTCAATAGAATTTATCAGGGTTTCAAGATGTAGACAGGACGCAAACATACGAGTTAGGTCAGCATCCGGTGAGTCGCACCACGGGCATCTAACTCCTGCCTGCCCCCCCCATTATGCAATCCTCGCCGAGGTATAGTAAAGTGTGAACATAGTTTTATAGTGCTGAGCTTGAAGCCCTGCCAAGCAGACAACCTTCTGACCCAGTTCTAAGGAGTCAAGAAACTTCTCCAGTTCTATACCCAAACGTTCCACCCATTTACCCGAGTGTTTTTCCAAATCATCTTGCTTGAGTGCTATGGGTTCAGCATGTATTGATTTTATAGTGCAGTTCCTACCATCTCTAATAATGTCAATAACTTTGATTTGACCAAATCCATTAAGCCCCCCACCTTCTTATTAAAAAAAACTTTGCAGCTGCAAATATTTAAAGAAATGACTCCTCTCGAGGCCAAACTCAATCTGAATATCACTTAATTGACGGATACCATCCATCTGTATTAAATCCGCAACATTCCGCACCCCCCCCCCGCCCACTCTGCCATAATCACATCAGAAAATATTCCAGGAAACAAAGGGTTTTTATACAGCTGAGTATAATAGTTAATTTTCCCAAAGCCAGTCTTCTTTTTGAGTGCAGCCCAAATGTTAAAAGCTGCAAGCAAAGTCTTGAATTTTGTCTTCTTATAATAGCTGGGCTCACTAAATTTTATAAAGCAATTCATTGCTGGTTTGCCAAGCAATAACTTATACACATCCGGAAGCCCTTCTTCGTTCCCGAAGTCAATAGAACACGCACCAAACAAAATACTCATATATTGGAGAGCCGCCGCCCAGTAATACGTTTTAAAATCAGGGACAGCAAAGCCCCCTCTTTCCCTGGGCAGTGACATAAATCTAAGAGATCTCCTAGTTTTCCATTGCACCCAGATAAACCGGTTTACTATATTCTCCAATAAGGCAAACCAGTGATTTTCAAATTCTAGAGGTATTGCCCTAAACAAGTAAAGTATTTTGGGTAAAAACACAATTTTTACCACATTTACCACATTTCAGCGGCCCACTAATGATATATGTAAATTATTATATCTGTCAAAGTCAGTTTTTGCCTTCCTAATTAGAGGCTCAATGTTCCTTGCAACTAGGTTCCCCAGTTCCAGCGTGATAGCAATACCGAGATACATAGCTGAATCAGTTACTTGTGGATCGACCATAGCAACATGCCCGTTCTTGATTATTTGAGTTTTTAGTTTGTTTAATGCATACCCAGAGAATTTGCCAAAGTCATGTGCTACCGACACTCAACAGCAGCTAGCGCAGTTGAGGGATTCGCAGTGACGATGGCGACTTCGTCCGCATAGGCCAATACTTTGGTTTCCAAGCCCTGGCATACAATAGGCTTAACTCCATTATTGGCCTCCAGTAGTCGTATTAGGGATCTATATGCATGGCAAAAAGGAGAGGGGAACACAGGCAGCCCTGTCTTGTCCCTCGCTCATTACAACAAAAAAGTGCGTTATAGCTCCCATTTAATGTTAGCCGAGCTGTAGGTGCTCTATACAAGACTTGAATGGCTTCAATAAATCCTCTCCCAAGGCCGAACCATTTCAAAATTTCCCACAGAAAGTCCCAGGAGACCCTATCAAATGCCTTTTTGGCATCCAAAAGCATAGCAGCCATAGGGTTCCCTGAGAGCTCAGTTGCATCAAGAAGTGTTATTACTCGGCGAATATGCTGCGTACTTCCCTTCCCTAGTATAAACCCATGTTGACAGGGGTGAATAGTTTTCCTATTAATATGATATAGTCTTGTCACCATAGCTTTTAAAAGTATTTTAACATTGCTATTTAGAAGAGTTATGGGCCTATATGACCCTGGTTCCCTGGGTGGTTAGTCCTTTTTTTTTATAACAATATCTGCACCTGCCCAAGACTCGAAGCAGAACCACCCTTTTGAGCTTGGCAGATAACATCAACCACGTCAGGTCCAATTATAGCCACAAAAGTTTTCTAAAACTCTAGTGGGATCTGATCAGGACCATAAGCCTTACTAGATGGTAAACTTCTAAATGCACCAATTATCTCATCCTGAGTCAGATCGGCCTCAAAAGTCTTCTTGTCTGCGGAGTCAACCCTCTGCAGGGGGATTTTGCTTAAATACTCCTGAATTAAACTCTGCGCCTTCCGGGGTTCCTTACTATATACCCGTTGATAAAATTGACGAAACACCTTCCGAATTCCAGATGAATCAGCCGTTATACTCCCACCATTATTCATGATTTCAGGTATCTCCCCTGCTGTGCCCTTTTGTCTCAGTCTTACTGCAAGGGTATGCCCCCACACGCTCGCTAAACTCATAGCAATGCTCTCTTTTTGTCAAAAAGGTTTCCGCAGCCTTGACAGCAAACCGTTCTCCAACATCAGCCTTGGCTAAGGCCAACCGAAGCAATGTATCCTCAATTGGTCTACTCATATTGATAGTTATAGCAAGCTCCTCCTGTATCCTGATCAGGGTTTTTCTGATTGCTTCCTCTTGCTGTGCCGCCTTCTTCTGCCGATGCAAACTATAACTCATTGTCTCACCTCTAACCCCTGCATTAAACGCGTCCCAAACTATCCCTGTATGTGCGCTCTCCCTATTAATAGCCCAAAATTCGTTAATCCACCCCCTCATATGAAGCACATATTCTGGATCTTTTAAAACCCCCTTTTGACGGTCCAACCCGATCTTGCCTTACCCTCCCCCCCACCTCCCACCCAGTGATAGTGACTGTAAGAACTAAAGGGTTATGGTCCGAAAGTATCCGAGGATATTTCTCCTATCCTAAACCTTGAAATAAAAAAATGTGACCCCAAAAAATTATCAAGTCGAGAAACAGCCTTATGGGGTGCAGAAAAAAACTACTGGGATCATCGGTTCTAAATAAGCCTATGCATCAGTAAGTTCATTATTCCTAACTAAATTTGTAAGAGTTTTAAAAACTCTTCTTTTCCGACCGAAATATCCACCTCCCCGTTTACTCCAAAGCACACCCAGCCCGTTGATATTAAAATCCATACAGACTATTACAGGAGTGGGCCAAGTTGCGAGTTCGGTATCTAAAAATTCAAGAGCCTCAGGGTCTTGAATCGGTAAACAGAGCAAATTGTGAATATTTTGCCTCCCAACGAGCACTCAACCATAGCCCAATGGCCCCATCTATCAGCTAATTTTCTTTTAACCTTTATATCCCTCCTCCGAGTGAGAATAGCAACCCCTATTGTACGAGTACCTTGCTTGGTATTTACCATAAGCTATTATCCAAGCTGTTCCAGAATACTGCCTCTTATGCCCTCTATGTGGGTTTCTTGAACACAGCGTATGTCAATTTGCAGAGTTTTAAATATGATTGAAGCCTTTTGCCTCTTGCCTTGGTCATTCAGCCTGCAGACATTAACTGAAGCAATTTGCAGACTCATTATGCTATGTTTTAACAATTCCTACGAGCAACCACCATAATTTCCAACATAATTTCAGTTTTAATTCAGCGGAGATCAATCGTACATAAGACATTTTCTTCCAATTCCCATATCTCTTCGCAAAGATTTCCCTCACGAGTTGTACTGTGCAATATTGTTCTGTTCCCTTACCTGCCCCCCTCCCCACTCAGAGAACCACCCCCTGCCCCCCATAAACCTTACAGGCAGATAGGTCAAGCATGACCTATGTATGACAGCTGATCTCACATCTCGAGTCGCAGCAGTCCTCCTCCCCCCAAAAGCCCCATGACACCAAGTAAACCCATCCCCATTTGCCATCTAAACCTGGAAATATAAAAAGAAAAGAAAGATAGGGGGTTAAACCTGCACAGATATAAGCTTTAGGTCACCACAGCACAGAGACCTAATTCAAAATCAATATCAATATTCATTCAGCAGTCGGACCCCTGTGCGATATGCGGCCCGTTCCGCTCCTCCCCCTGGCATCATTCAACTCAGTAATATATTATTGTGCCTTGCTTTTGGAAAAAAACATCTGCACCATCCAGTTCAGGAAGACCTTGTGCGGAGCATGGAATAACAAAAATGCCTCACAGCCCAACCCCGGAAAGGGAGATATCAGCTGCCGGAGTCTCCATCTCCGCTCGACCGTGGTATGGCAAAAATCAGGGCGAGCGAAGAAAGTATGACCCTCATAGGACCGTTTAGAGTCTGGTCTCACTCTGTCAATTATTGCCTGTCTTAAAAGAAAGTTCCCGATATAGATTAAAATTACTCTGGGCCGCTCCCCTTGACTAACAGCGTTGGTCCTCCGAGTCATTGGAAAGCGATGTGCTCCCTGTACCTCCATCTCCAAGTTCCAGTGGGCAAGATCGGGAAAGGCCCGTTTCAGCAGAGAGACAACAAAAGATATAGGGGCAGATTTATGAAGGCCTTGCGCCGCCGGTGCGTAATTTTTAACATGGGAAAAAGTGACGCACCGGCGGCGCAAGGCCTTCATAAATCTGCCCCATAATGTTTTCTCCTTCCACATTTTCTGCCAGACCTAATAACCTTACATTGTTTTGGCGTTGCCTAATTTCAAAGTCTTCAAGCTTCCAGCACATATCCAAGGATTGCTTTTCCTGAGATTCCTAGAATACCCGAAGCTTACCTACTCCCTCCTTCAAGGGAACTGCTCTCTCTTCCACATTTCAGCCATATCTGTGCACAGCTTGTTGACTTTGTGGATGGAACCCTGCAGTTTTTTAGTAGCTTGGAGTGATCTTCGACTCTCTGATCTGGCCTCCCCCTGCATCTGCTAAAGGGTAGCATACAATAGCTCTAGTGTGGGTGGAGCAGCAGCAGATTCAGGGCAATTGGAGTCTACTTGCACTGTGTCCCGTAAGTCAGTCCCATAGGGCATACTTGTGGTCATAGTTGTGGCCGAGTAGTCCCATTAAAGATTGTGAGCTGTGGCTAAGTCTGATTTAGCAAGTCTAGCTCTGGACCATGCCTGTCGCTTCGAATTAAAGGATCTACTACGATGCATTTTTTGTGTAGTAGACGACTCCCCCAATCTGTCTCATCAGAGGTATTAAGATCGCTGGACCCATATGATTCGGAGTCATCGTTAAGTGAAAAGAACTTATCCTCCTCTGGGGACACCAAGGGTGCTTTGGACCACAATGGGGTCAGAATCTGGCCAGTAACATTGCCAGCAGCATTTATCATAGAGACAGCCACAACCACAGCCACAGCCATAAGCGAAGCATCGATAAGGTGACAGGGCATACATTGCCATTCAAACCTCCTGCCACTGTGGAAACAGACCCATTATCAGCTGTCCTACTAACAGAAGCATTGGCATTGAACTGGGAGGACCAATCCCAATATTCCCTGGGGCTTTCATCTCCACTCGCAATCTCACCCGATTCTCCGGGTAGCGGCTGTAATTGTAATTCCTCATCAGCATTCTCGGCATTTTTGGTATCCTGATTCGCAGGGTAATCCTGCTCTGGTCCAGGTTGTGCAGCCAGCCCTGCTGCTTGCTTGCATGGGGAAGTGAGCTGAACCGGGCTGGTTGAGCTGGTCTCGGCCCCAGCCTCCTCTGTCATTCCCGATACTGCAGTCTCCGTCAAGCTGGGTATTTTCTGCTTTCCTGCGGTGGCAGAAATTGTGGCAGAAGCCGTGGCTGACATAAAAGCTTTCATGACAGTCAGCTGCCGCAGAGAGCCCTCCACGGCCGCTGTCGCCACTCTGAGACGAGTTCAGCCTGGCACACTGGCTTCTTTTGCCTTCGTTCCGCTGTCATCCAATTTCTTCGGCTGGGCCCCGCGCCGTACTTGGCTCGGTCCCCGCACAGCAGCCAATGGGGGATCCTTGACAGCCTCTTTGGTCATCTTATTATTTTTGGGAGCCATTGCTTGCCAACAATTCCAGCAGCACCTCCGGAAACACAGCGAGTGTAGCCGGAGGGTCAAACCAAATCCCCTTGACCCCAACAAGTGCCCACGGATGCCGGGTCTCAAAAGTCGAGCCACTGAGCCCAACAGGTGAGTGTGCAATACCATATTATGCAATCAGCTTGTACATCCTTGGGTGCCTCAGGAGGAGCAAAAGGGCTGTCCCAATAATCTCACGGATTAGTTTAATCATGGACGCAGGACAAGGGTCCAAAGGGCTCCTCTGCAGACCGACATCAGGAGTTTGATAGATTCTTGTGTCTCTAGAGGTGTAAAACTATCTAGTATCGGTATTATTTTGGAACGCATCAATGGTACCTTGTTCCTACCTTCTGACTTACTACTCAATTGGGAAGTTGAACAGATGTAAGTGTTCAGTATCCCTGTGTGTCCCTGTGCATCCCTGGCCAGTGGAACAGAGTCCAACCTATTCTGGGTGTTTCAAGTGCCCAAATGTTCTGCTATGTGCACACTGTACACAGAAAGGAATGGTTTAAGTGTTTAATGGTTTAATGGCAGAGCTCTAAATGATTCAAAATTCAAACCTCAGCAGTTAAGTAAATCACTATCATTCTGAATGACTGAGAACCATTTGATAAGAAAAAAAACAGCACTCTTTGCAATTATTCAAAACAATTACCTCTTCATATTGAAGTGCGTGATACTGTTAAGTGCTCACTTGGTGATACAGAGAACAACATATACATTGTGTATAAAAACAGCTAGGCAATCTAGCAGTAACACTTTGTCAAACGTGGCAGTGCTGATACAGCATTCAAAATGTCACTGTGCAATTAAATCAGAGACAAGATCCAATTGTCAAGTACATCTTTTTTTTTGTTTGTTTTTAGTTTTATATAGGACTGGCTAGATCCTGGGGTACCAGAGCACTTTACATGTGCTGAGAATAAGTTTACAAGAAGTACAGATGAAAGTCAAGTGTGCTACAAATAGATCAATAGAAAAGATTTATATGGCAATCGTGCAGTAATGTAGTCCACAGTAAGGATACAATATGTAACAATAGGGGCATGGCTTGGAGGCCGATGGGACAGGCTGTGTTAGTGCTGAGCTCCGCGCGAATCCACGAATGTATCTTGCTATATCCCGATACCTGAACCCATCTGTCGGAACCGACTGTGTTGGGAGCGGTGCAGACCTAGGGCCGGATGTAGGTCGGTCGGTAACGGCCGAAAATCGGTATTTTCGGCTGTTACCGACCGGTATCCATGAATCGGCATGTAGGGCCACATATTTTACAGAATCGGTAAATTTACCGTTCGGTAAATTTACCGATTCTGTAAAATACCGAATCGGTATTTATTACCGATTCTGTACATATGTGATGTAGGTGGGACTCTTCTGAGTCCCACAAGCAGTACAGAATCGGTATTTTACCATCAAATCTATTTGATGGTAAAATACCGATTCCGGTGTGCATGCACATGTGTGCATGCACACCTGTGCCATATGACAGGCAGACCTGCCCTTAGGGCAGGTATGCCTGCCACATGGCACCCGAGCATCTTTTGGGGGTGCCAGAGGGTGTCAAAGTGACACCCCCTGCACCCTTGTGTCAGTCGGTATTTACCGATTCGGTAAATACCGATTCGGTAATGCCCATTCATTCCTATGGGCTACAAAGCCCATAGGAATGAATGGGCATTACCGGTCGGTATTTACCGAATCAGTAAATACAGAATTTTACCGATTCGGTAAAAGGAACATCTGGATGTTCCTACATGTCCCCCCTTCTCATTTACCGAATCTTATTTACCGAATCGGTAAAATTCGGTAAATAAAATTCGGTAAATGAGTCCTACCTACATCGGGCCCCTAGACTAGTGCGATTTCGAAGTTTTTCACGGAGCCAGTCGGGAACTTTGGGCAAATTACCGCACCGGGAACACTGTGGGCGAGGGCTCCAAAATGGGTGCGGCACTTCGGCTCTAAATCCTGAGCCCGGGTGAAAAGGAAGATCGGCATAGCGGACCGAGGGGCATATGCGCTGGTGAAACAGCAGGACCGGAACAGCAGAGATCTCATCGCAGCCCAGGTCGGGGCTGTGCGCGAGGGAGTTTTGTGATCAGCAGAGTGCACTCCGGTGGAGGCCTGGCCTGAGGACTACCAGCAGCTGGGGCGGCGCGAAGTCTGGAAGCGCAGGCACAGAGACTTTACCCTCCCTGAAGTGGCACTGAGGGAGGGGACCCTGCGTGGCCCCGTGAGACTGCCTGGAAGGGTGCAGAATTATGGCGGCGCCTGCTCCAGCACCGGTGAGTGGGGCGTGGAAACCCTGGGCCCTGAGCTGCGGAGGCGGAAGCAGGGCGCAGGTCGCGGCCTGCGAGCTGGGGCGAGAGTGAGAGGACACACAGGGGGACGGCAAAGATGGCAAACGCGGGGCTTGCTGTGGGGTTACTAGAGGCCCTTGTGCTGTGCCAGCTTGGTGAACCTGGGGGCCTGGACCTGGAACCCTCGAGAATGCAGGACAGCGAGTGAAGGGGCATGGCAGGGCACAGAGGAGGATGGTGGGGCAGAGAGCTGACCCCAGGATGGAGCAACTTGGTGTGGCCCTGGAGGCTGGCTGTCTTGGGAGAGGCTGCGGAGGAGAGGAGGCAAGGGGGCGACCTGGGCCCACAGTAGTATCCGGAGTTATGTGACCTTGGCACCATAGCTGGCTAGTAAGGAAAGCACACCCTGAGTGGAACTACAGACGGCGTGGGCTGCGAATTTGGGGCCCCTTGGAGTCTATGGTCTTGGTTTGTTACGGCTAGCAGCAGGCATGTAAGCAAGCAAGCGGCCTTAGAACCGGCGGTGAGTGGTGAAGTTGGGACCTCGGTTCCAAAATTTAAGAATTGACATTACTGGATAGTGAAGGTGCGCCGCGGACCAGGTTGCATTGACTGCTGAACAGGGGTAATCCTGGTGAGAGGGCCCACTGATATTGCTGGACCACACTTGGGCACTGGGGTTCTCTTCTGGTGATAAGGACGTGGGGGAGCCACTATAAGTAGCGGAACACGGGCTGGGCGACCTGGTCATGGGGAAGCCAAAGGGGAAGAAGGATGGGGCGCACCAGCTGTCGGACTTTGAGGCCCCAGGCCAGAACTAATCAGGTGGCCTTGAAGTACCCCAAGACCCTGGAATGCAGCAACAGTTTGATCGAATACTGGCGGCCATCGCGGATTCTCGCACCGCTCTGCAGCAGGATATTGCGCAGGTGGCTAGAGGCCTAGGCCTCTTGAGAGCGGGTCACTCTAAGCTCGCAAACAGAGTAAAACAAGTGAAGGGAATACTCCAGGATGTAGCACCAGCTCAAACTGCGTTGGCGAGCAAAGTGACGGATGCCTTGGACCGTATCCTGGCACTGGAGAGGTGGGCAGAGGACGCTGAAAGTAGAAATCGACGGAATAACATCCGGGTAGTAGGTCTGCCAGTAAAAGAAGAGGGGTCGGACATGGTGCAGTACCTAGAGAATTTGCTGAAGACGGTGGTGGCTCCTGAGGGACTGTCCTCCATTTATACATTGGAACGTGCACATAGGGTACCTGTGAGGCCGCCACAGCCGGGGCGTCCACCCCACCCAGTAGTGGCTCGACTGTTACATTACAAGGACAGGGACTTCTTACTCCAGAAGGCGCATACCGAAGGCCCATATCAAGTTGGAAACGGCACGGTAACTCTATTCCCGGATTATACTCTAGATGTACAGCGCGTCAAACGACCTTCCTGTCGGTCAAAAAGGAGCTCAGATCGGAGGGATTCCATTACTCCCTTTTGTTCCCTGCCAAATTGAGAATAATATTGGATGGTAAACCTCAGTTCTACGACACCCCGGACAAGACGTGGGCATGGTTGGAACCCTACAGGGCTAGCACGGATCGAATGGAACTCAGGGCTCCAGACTCACTGGGGGATCATCAGCTTCGCAAGTCACAACGGCTTCGGCACAGACGGAGGGGTCTGCGAAAACCATCGACATCACTGTTAGAAATGGGAATTTCTGGTTGGCTGAGGCTTGCGCCAAAGCCAGGCAGAAACCACCACTCTAGTCAGGGCAAGGAAGTTACGCGCCAAGATAACCCCTGCTCACCCCCTTGGGAGCTTGGCACGAGCAGTCAGGCTTATCTCAGAGGCGATGTGTAAAGCGTTTGCGCGCGTACCCAGCAACAACACCCAAGGCCCACCACAAAGGAAACTCCACACAAGGGCATATATAAAAAATAGTCTTTGTATTATACCACAAACATTAGATAATAAACATATACTTTACAAGGTGCCATGGGCACGGGCAGAATGTAGAGGGGATTATTTACATGGGACAGGGCCACCTGGACCGCTGTCAGGAGTAATCACTTTTAGAACTAGCACGTAGAACATATCATAACTGTAGTACCAAAATTAGGATAGAACTCCACCAGTGACCACTGGTGAAAGGTAAGTACCACCTACACAACCCTAAACACCTTAGGCAAATATCACGCAGGGAATCATAAACTCACTAGCATCGCTGTACTAGGGCAAACAACCTCCTAGACATAAAAATACATTGTTAGAGGCAAGGGCAAAAGCATTGCACAAATCACATTAGGCAGGAAATCACATCTGCGCAAAACACAAATAGGGCCAAACATGTACCCCTCGCAAGGGCACAACACAAGAACTGTCTCCCAGGCCAACTGGCCTCTCTGGGGCTGAAACGCCCTGTGTCCAGAACAGTCTGGGCAGGCTGCGCAGGTAGCCAAAAGAGATTGCGCCGAAGAACCAGGCCTAAACGTAGCAGCTGCCCACTATGTTCTGGGCAGCTGGGGAGCTCCTCTGGGCCCTTAGAAACAACCAATGGGGCCAGAACAACGTGGGAGCCTCTGGGCTCGGGATAAAACAAAATGCCCCCCAAATCAACGTTGGAGCCCGCAGGCTCTAAATACACAAATGCCCCCTGGGAGCCTCTTGTGGGCTCGGAAGAAATGCGGCCAAATGGGGGAGTCCCGCTCGGGGGACTCGAAGAACAATGCCCCCTAGGAGCCTCTCGTGGGCTCGACAGATGTAACTGGGGCTTCAGGAGAGCCTCGCAGGCTCTATGTAAACAAATGCCCCCGGAACCCTCGTGGGCTCTGAACAAGATGGCCCCTTTTGTTGGAGTCCCTCCTGGGGGACTCAGAATGCTTCAATGCCCCTTGATCATTGGAGCCTCAGGGCTCGAGAGAAATGCCCTGCACCGGTGGAGCCTCGACAGGCTCAGAATAAACAAACACACCTGCACTGCAAAACAGAGCCCCACTCACCACGGACAACTCCAGGGGACTCTGATGCCTCTCTCTCCAGCGCCGGTCACCCGACTGCTCAGCCCGCGGTCTCCTCGGCCGGCGCTGCTCCTGGTGTGGGGGCCGCTCGGGGGAGCCCTCTCCAGCGGGGCTCCTCGGGTGTCTGTAGGCTCGGTCTTCCTGGCCGCTTCCCTTACGCTGGACCAATCCCAGTGGAGCGCTGCGGTCGAGCCCCTGACCACGTGGGCTTCTCTCTCCTCTGTCGTGCCTCCAATGACAGGGCACCTCTTCCTCCCGCTGGGCCAATCCCAGCGCGGCAGGAACAATTAGGCAGGCGGACTCCGGCTCCGCGGCGGTGATTTCCCGGGCAAACGAGGGGTAGGCTCCCTCTCACCTAGAAAGCAAAGCACCAAAGCGCCCCTGCAGAATAACTAATGAAACGGGGTCGGCACCCGAAATAAACAACAAAAATCGCCACAAGTGCGTCGTGGGCAGCCCGAGAAATCAGCAAAATGCAGGGTGGGCACCTGCGCTGAATTAACGAACGAGTGGAAGATCTCTCTCCCTCCCCTGCAGCGCAACGCTGCAGCGAGCCTCCAAGACCCAATCCAGCACTCCCAGGTGCTGCAGGGAGGAATCAAGCGCTTCCAGGCGCTATAGGGCCAAGTTCAGGCACACAGTCCCGAAAGACCAGCAAAAAGTCCTTCAGGCGGTGGGGGGGCAAAGCTGGGCCCAGGTGCCAGCTCACAGGGTCCTCCTAGGCAGGGAGGCAATACCCAGTTGCGGTCCCCCTCGTGCCCAGCAGCAGCAGGCCCCCCTCTCAAGTAAGATCATCAAGAGAACATTTTGTAAGAGGTCACAGCCTCTTTTTATACAGTAAATCCCTTTGTCTCAGGGTGCAGGTTGGGGGAAAAACCAGTCGCAGCTGGTTTTGGAGCACTTTGTTTTCCTCAGCCACCCTTTCCATTCACTAGGCCGGCTAGGGTCATTAGACGCACCACAGGGGGCGGAGCCAGCATTGTGTGGGGAAAGCCAAGCCCTATTCAGGTCCCAGGTGTACTCCTCCCTCACATCACTCATGCTAATCTCAACACTCTCTACCGGGGCAGACCCATCATGACTCATGGAGCCAGGCTCACCAGCCAGCTCCCGCCAATCACAAGCCATATACAAATAACACAAACATGCCAACTTCTAGAAGTGGCACTTCCACACTAGACACAATCACGCCGCATACATCATTGCGCAGCATTTAATCACACGAGTCCGCACATACCAAACTCAAGCCTGCACTCCCCACACATCAGGAACTACCAGGGACACATACATTACCCATGCATTCCTATGGGAAGGCAGGCCAACCTCAACACACGCACGCACTTTACCCTGGGACACAGTGGTAAAGTGCGCAGAAACCAAAAATCACTATCACCAGGTCACATACCAAAAGCAAAAAGTTCAGGGGTGAACCTGCCAGAAGGACCAAGTCCAACAATCACAAACTGAGATAGAGCGGCGGGAGGTGCTGGAAGCGGTGTCAGCGCTATCGGGAGACCTGCTGACCCAATTACCGGAGGGTACGGACTCAGAAAAGGAGAGGGCACATTCGGACGCTGTGACGTCGGAAGCAGACAGTCTACGCATGCCACAGGTCACTCCGGCCACAGCTGATGGACTGTTAGATGAGTAATGGTTTGTACTTCGGGACGTTGCTGTTGAACTGGTGGGAGGCAATGAGGAGCTGGTGGTCGCTATTGTGGCTGCGGGGCGTTGGAGTTTGATATTCCATGGAGGGGGGCTTCCAGAGGTCACTCTGAGATGCAGGACCGGCACAATTTGTGGGGGCTCAACTGATCCTGGAGTGGTACGCAGGTGGGGAGAGGATTCGGTGTTTCTCTGGGGGATCTGGGCGGGGTTAGTCTTGGAGCCTGCGTGGTCGCCTGTTGGCACTGAGCGCCCTCCAACTGCCCATAAGGCATACCCGCAGTGACTACTGGTGGGCTTAGCTGTGTGTTGATTGTTGGTATGGTTTGGATGGGGACTGGCAGTTTTGTTCTAGGACCTGTTCTTGGGGGGTTGGGGGGGTAGGGATATTGGGGACATGGTTGTGAGGTAGGGGTCACTGGTGTGTATGTGCTTATGCAGGGCGAATTGTGGGACTTGATCTGCTGCGATGGGGCCATTACCTGATTTGCATTGTGTCATTTGGAATGTGAGGGGACTGCACACTATGACGAGACGCCATAAAGTCCATGCGTATTTAGTCAGGAGAGAAGTACATAAAGCATTGCTACAGGAAACCCACCTTACAAAAGCAGAAGGCCAGGCGTTACAGCGCAGATGGAGAGGCCAGGTTTTTAGCACGTCATTTTCAGCATTTGCACGGGGGCGTTGGTTTGGGTGAGGCCAGGGGTCCCTATTCAAGCCATGAAACAGACAATAGATCCTGAAGGTAGATTTGTAGCGGTGGAGGAACGAATGCATGGTAGGGATATAGCGCTGTGTAGTGTATATGCACCAAACATAGACCAAGCACGCTTCCTATACCGCATGTCAGGCACATTAGCACATTACTTTGCAGGCCCAGTGGTGCTGGGAGGCGATTTTATTTCCATAGTTGATATATCGCTGGACAGGTCGGACCCCCCCTTGGCAGAGTCCCCTGTCCGTAGGCTGGCCAAATATAGACTGGATTGGCAAAATAGATGGAACCTTGTAGACGTATGGCGCAACCACCACCCACGAGACCGGGACTACTCCTTTTTCTCAACGATGCACGAGCTACATGTTAAGTTAGATGCAGTTTTATGCTCCACATCATTAGTTCCTACCATAACCAACTCTGAATATTTGACTAGGACACTGTCCAACCACAACCCGTTGCTGATTAACATGCACTGGATGGCGGTGAAATCTGACATTCCCACTTGGAGATTACGACCCGAGACATTAGATGACCCTGTTTTCCAAAGGGAAGTTGGGGAAAGGATAATGCACTACTTTGCGGAGAATGAAGGAACTGCCTCAACTAAGGCAGTGGAGTGGGACGTCTTTAAAGTGGTGATAAGGGGGCTCTGTATTGGCAAGCATGTAGGAGTGTGGAAGGTGCTACTACAGGATGTGGACATGGCGGAACGCAGACTAAGGGCAGCTGAACAAGCTATGCCAGAGCACCCGGAAGTACAGGCAGAAGTGGTGGAGGCGAAGGAAGCAGTTGCCGGGGAGATAGAAAGGTTATGAAGCTTTGAGTATAAAACCTATGCTACGAAGGCTCATGCTGAGGCGGACAAAGCTGGCACCTTGTTGGCATGGTTGGCCAATCCTAACTCAAGAGGCTCTCCAATTATGGTGTTGAAAGCACAAGATGGTAGCGCCATATACAATCAGGGTGAGATTATGGCTCGGTTCCTGGAATATTATGAGGCGTTATATGAAAGCTCTCTAGTAGCGAGGGAGTCCGACATTGAAGCCTTCTTGGGGACCGTGCCCCTTCCGCAGCTAGGGGAGGAACAAGCCGATTCTATAGGTCGGGATGTTACACTTGAGGAGATCCGGAGCGCGATTAAGCATACGGCTCGTAAGATGTAGACAGTCTACCTGTAGAATTCTACTCGGGGTACGTGGACATACTGGCTCCGCGGTTGCTGGAGGTTTATAAAGAGGCATGGGAACCGGGCCACCTTCCTATGACGATGAGGGAGGCGCTCATCCCTTTATTAAAACATGGGAGAGAGGATACGGACACTGCTGCATACAGGCCACTATCCATGTTATCCACGGATTATAAAATCCTGAGTCGAATATTGGCGTCCCGTCTCTTGCAGCATATGACTGGGTTAATACATACGGACCAGGCTGGGTTTCTTCCAACTAGGAACACAGCTACAAACGTGTGGAGGTTGCTGAGGATTCTGGGAGAAGCTCACCAGGGCTCGTCAATGCCCACATACTGTCAGTGGACATAGAGAAGGCCTTTGATAGTTTGGAATGGCCGTATTTATACAAGACACTGGGGCGTTTCGGACTAGATGATGCGTTCGTATGCTGGACTAGGGTATTATATACCTCTGCAGTGGCCAGGCTGCGAATGGGGGCATTGGTCTCACCCCAATACAGAGTGTCTCACGGGACAAGACAGGGCTGCCCACTTTCTCTGCTATTGTTTGCACTGGCGATAGAACCTTTGGCGGCGATAGCTAGGATGGGGCGGAGCTATGAGGGTCGGTGTTTTAGAGGAGATCTGCAGTATATTTCGCTCTACGCGGATGATCTATTGATGTTTCTGGCAGATACGGGGGAGCTCTAGAGGGAGCTGCAGACTTGTTATTGGAGTTTGGTGACATCTCAGGGCTGCGGGTGAAGTGGAGCAAGACGTGCCTGTTCCCGGTGAAGCCTGGCATATTATTACCTGTGATATCTTGGGATGTACGCTGGGAGCCGACATGCTTGACATACCTAGGGGTCCGCATTTACCATGAGGTCAGCGATATGCTGGAGGGGAACATAGGGAGATGTGTGAGAGCTCTGAAAGGCAGCATGGCATTCTGGTCGACGCTTCCACTATCTGTGATGGGACGGATAGCTTTGTTAAAAATGGTGGCGCTACCTATGCTGCTGTATTTCTTTAGAACATTACCCATTTGGATCCCTGGCTCGGTGTTCAAATGATTGAAATCTATGATTGTGGGGTTTCTCTGGGGATCTGGCAGGCGAAGGGTGGCCCAAGCAACACTAGTGAGACCAAAGGCTGAAGGTTGGCTAGCGGTTCCTGATTTCGAGCTTTATTATCTAGCAGCTCAACTTCAGGTCCTGACACAGGCAATCGCGGCAGAGTTTAGAGGCCCTGAACACCTGAGAGGTGAAGGGATCCCAAGACACATACTGGCATTTATAGTCCTGCAGCAAAAGCTTAACCTTAGAGATCTCTCGTTAGAGGAAAAAACATTGAGATTATGCTGGAATCACAGCCAGCGTAGAGCCGGGGTACTACATCCCTATGCACCCGAAATCCCATTGGGGATGATAACGGCGTTGCCTCATGATGGAGACTGGACGCCTTTGATGGAGTGGAATCGGGCAGGGATTCAGGTACTGGGAGACTTATATGAGGAAGGTGAGTTGCTGTCCTATCAAGTGCTGCAGGCGAGATATGATCTCCCTGGGGGAGGATTGTTGATACACGCCGCTCTGGTATCTGCAATTTGGAAGTATTGGAGGGAAGGATCGGTGGAGCCCAAGGTGACGATGGCATGTCAGTATGTAGTGATGGTGGCAGGGACCTTTAAAGCAGTTACGTGCCTTTATTCGAGGATACTACATAAGGGGCTAGCACCACTGGATACCATACGACTAAAATGGGAGGCAGGTATTGGGAAGCCCATACTGGAGGCCACATGGGGACATATTCTACGCAGGGCTTGGAGAAGTACTAGGATCACACGATTCCAGCTGGTGCACTTCTTTATACTGCACAGGGCATACCTAACACTGGGTAAGATCAGAAAATACTTCCAGGTTGAGAACGCAGCATGTCCTCGCTGCGCAAGGGAAGGGGTAGAGTTGGAACACATGCTCTGGGAGTGTCCAAAGATAGGGGATTACTGGGACGAAGTGGGAGACCTATTGAATGCAGTCACCAAGCGACACTTAGAATTTGATATGGCTACATGCATACTACATTGGTTCCTCCACACTTCTAAAACAGGTGACAAGTACATTTGTGGATATTGGATTATTATTAGCAAAAAGGGAAATTACGATGCACTGGAAGTCAAAGGAAGGTCCAAATAGTAAGAGATGTTAAGTAAATGGGCTAGTAGCGAGAGTACTATCAGATTCCAACAGGCGCGACACTCAAATAATGAGAAAAACTTTGTACTCGGTGGCAGCATGGGAAATGCTGGAGCAGTCTTTGTCTGATCAGCAAGTGGAGGAGGGATATCTGGAGAGTGATATTATTAACAGGGGCCCCTTGCATTGCCATCACGGGTACACTTGGAATGCAGCTAGGTCACAAAATGTGTGTTATATTTGTTGTGCTTATTGTGATACACACCAGTGAAGAGGGAGGGAGGTGGGTCTTCAGTTGGGATTAGAAATAGTTTAGTAAGTAAGTTGAGGTACATGTTGAAGTATGTATAGGGGTCTCGGATAGATCACTATGCCGCTATTGCAATAGGGAACTGCTGCAATAATTGCTAATTTTGTGCTGATGTAACAGAAAAGTTCTGGAACACGACTCGGAATATTATGGCTGTAACCTGTACTGTATTGTGCACTTTGTCATCATGCAACCAATAAAATATGTTTAAAAAAAAAACAATATGTAACAATAAAGCAATTGAGTCTTAAAGATGGATACTGATTCTAGACTGCGTAGTGAATTTGTCAGGGGCATCCCCGACGGAAAGTGTCAAAGACGGTTGGATCTTTGGGAGATGTAAATCAACTTGAGTTCTTGTTGAAGTAGTTGTTGAGTAGTAGAGATTTGAGGTCCCGTTTAAAGAAAGAAAAGTAGGGGCAGGGGGGCGCTAGGTGGCGCATGACCAAGATGGCCACACACCTGTGAGGCTCTTTCTGCTTGGCAGCATAATCCTCAAATTATTCAGATTTTGTACGCATTTCCACCAATCATAGTGCCTGCCGTTTCCTCCTCTACTTGCTAAACCTACAGCGCAGTATACTCTTGCTACAATGGGGGAGACAGATGGCCACCAGTTCAAACTCCTCTTTGAAACTAAGAAGGATGTCACGTGATCCAAAAGCCAAAAGTATACTATTGGCCATGAAACATAGCCTCACAGACGTATCAAGCAAAATGGACTTCATGTATAGCTGCATGGATTTTATAGTCCAGAAGGTGGACAAACACGATGGCCAAATTAGGGAGGCGGAAAGGCGGATCTCATACAATGAGGATGCTACAACTCAGTTACAACAAAGGACACAAATGGACAAACTTCTCAAAGTTATTGCATAACATCTGCATCATTGGGATCCCGGAGAGCACCAACACTGGGCGTATGGAGGAATATATTGAGCGCCTATTGCGACACACCTTTGGGGCTGAGGCCTTCTCCCCCCACTTTATAGTGTAGTGTAGTTCCTATTATCCCAATAGGCTCTGCGCATTGGAATAATACCTTCAATAGTATAGGCCTAGACCAGACGTTAACTAGGTCTACTACTGTCGATATTAGACTTAAAGTTTTGGGTTTGCCAGCTAGCTCAGAGTTCACTAGAAACTTTCTCGAATAGGCAAGGAGGAGTTGAACCTCCCTGGATAGACAAGAAGGGATTTAGTTTCTGACAACCATAGAACATGACAACTTTGCTCTCCCCTAATCAAGAGTGTATCTCTAGAGCCGTGTGAAAACAAAAGACGACTTATTTTACTCAGTCAGTACGTGCATTCTTAGTCTCACCAGATTGTAGAGAAAAGGAAGAGACGGGCGTGTTCAATAAAAGATGGTATTTATTGATCAGTCTCTTTTCTCATACAAGAGAAATGGATCGATATTATTGCAATACTTATGGTTAAGTAAAGTGCATACATTAAAAGCAGAAGTATAAAATAATACTGTAAAAACATTGATATGGTTTCTAAGCCATATGAAGGTTTAAAATGAATAAAATAGATACATACACATATACATTTGACAATCGTACTCAACTGGTGTTTCTAACTACGCCTACCCCGTGTACCTGACCTAAGCCTAATACGTGGGCGGGAATAGAAAGTAGCAGTTTAAGTTAAGTTTGTTTTGCCAAGTGACTGACTAAAGAATTCTCTGCGAGGGGTTATTCAGTTCTGTACCTGGAATCTAGGATGAATGAGGGATGGTATCTCTCGTCTCTGGTCTCGATATTCCAGGCTGCCTGCGAGGGCTACCCAGAAGCGCCGGAGCTGGATTTCTCGGCAGGAGAAAGCAGCGTCTCGTTCTCAGCGCGTCAGGAAGGCGGGGCTGCGCCAGCGGGGTCTGCTCTGCTCTGGGCTTCGGCAAGTCTGGCTGCTCCGATCTCGTCACCACCGCGTGTTTTTGCATAGGGCAATATCGGTAATATTTATACCTTTAAGGTGCCGAGATTGACGTAAGGATGGACATACCCTGACATCTTGGCCGCCATACCCGCGGGCTACTATATTCTTCATTCTAATAGGACATCTGGTAGACCCGGCGGTGGAGTTGCCGCCATCATCCGATCTAATCTACAATTCACTAGTTTAATAACTACCCCCATACTAAATTCTGACACTCTTACGTTGAAATTCACTTCTCCCACACACTCTTTTATTTGTGTTCTAGTGTATCGTCCCCCTGTCAATATGCCCTCCTTCCCATCCTTGTTTAGCGATTTAATCTCGCAGCTCACTATCAACTCTGCCAGGGTCTTGATCATTGGCGATTTCAATTATTGGCCACTAGACCCCCTTGAATCCTCTCTCTCACTTGAATTTACCGATCTGCTACTTGGTTTAAATTTTTCCCAACATATCTTTGTCGCTACCCATAACAAAGGCCATACTTTGGACCAGGTTTGGACCACCAATTTGGATATCTCTTCTCCTGTGGTCTACCCCTGTACCTGGTCCGATCACTTTTTTATTTCTTTCTCCCTAAAATTATTAGTTCCTAGCCGCTCCCCACCAGCCTCTAACTTTTCGGCACGCAACTGGAAGCATGCCGATATTTCCCTTTTTCATTCGACCCTTACTTCTACACTCCCTCTTGACCTCCCTGATTTGAACTCTCAAGCTGCCACCTTGGACCAATGGCTGTCTCTAGCCAGTGACGTGGTCGCTCCCGTTAAAATTATCAACGCTAAACGTCCTCATGACGCTCAGCGCTGGTTTACCGATCAACTGAAGGCTGATAAACTCCTTCTTAGACAGGCTGAGCGCCGCTGGAGGCGCAACTATGATCCTCCATCAAAACTTATCTATATTGACTTACTAAAATCCTATAAAAAGTCTATTATTTTGGCCAAATCTTCCCACTATTCTCAGAAAGTTATTAACTCTGTATCCAGAACAAAATAAATCTTCTCTATTGTAGCTGAACTCTCCCTACCTGACCGTGTCACTCCCCAGCCTCAACCCTCGCAAGCTCTGTGTGACTCCCTTAATGCTTTTTTTTTCTGATAAAATCTCCATGATCAAACATAATATCCCCCCTACTACCATGTCTCAGGCCAGTGCTCTCCCTTCCCCGAATCCTCACTCCTTGCATGAATTCCCCCCTATCTCCCTGGATACTTTTCGTTCTCTACTCCAGGCTGTTGGCTCCGGTTCCCCTAATGACTGTTGCCCTCCTCAAATCCTAAGAGATGCTTTTATGGCCTGTCCCGGCCCTCCCCTTGACCTTTTAAATCGCTCACTCTCCACAGGCTCTGTCCCCTCCGCTTTTAAAAGCGCTGTGGTGGTACCTATCTTAAAAAAACCCGGCTCTGACCCTGCGGTCCTGGGCAACTACCGTCCTATCTCCCTCCTCCCTTATCTGGGGAAGGTCTTGGAAACCTATGTCACCCGATGCCTGAGCACTTTCATCGAGGAAACTCATTTCCTCGATGACCAACAGGCTGGTTTCAGACCGTTCCATTCTACGGAGGCAGTGGTGGTGGCGGTTATGGACACGCTGAGACAGGGGGCTGACAAGAACATGGCCCAGGCCCTAGTGTTACTCGATCTCTCGGCCGCTTTTGACACGGTCGACCATGACATCTTGGTCGACCGTGTCAGAAATGCTGGCATCTCTGGCCTGGCCCTGTCTTGGATTGTATCCTTTCTCCAACTACGCTCCCAATCGGTACATCTGTCTTCCTTTTCTGCTCCTCGTATTTCACTTTCCTGTGGTGTTCCCCAGGGTTCTGACTTGTCCCCTCTCTTGTTTAATCTTTATATGCAGCCCCTCCTTGTCTCTCTTCGTCATTCTTCTGTTACCACTTTTAACTATGCAGATGATCTGCAACTTATCTTTCCTATCGACCCCTCTCCTCTTTCTTGCTCTAATTTTCAAACCACAATGCTTAACATCTATGAGTGGATGAACTTCAGCCAGCTGAAGCTCAATCCGAGCAAGACAGAGTTGGTCCTGATAGGCGGGCCCCCTCACCCTTGGACTTCCAATTTCTGGCCCCCTGCCCTTGGTCCCCCTCCCTGCCCAGTCAACTCTGTGAAGAGCCTTGGTGTTACCATCTCTAGCGACCTTTCGATGCGGCCGCACATCAACGCTGTTACCTCGGCCTGCTTTTACCATCTCCGCAGAATCGGGAAGATCCGAAGGTTCCTATCACCAGAGGCTCTCACCCTTGTTATCATGGCCCTGGTCACCTCACGTTTAGACTATGCCAACTGTCTATACGTGGGGATCCCGGCATACCATCTCCAACGCCTTCAATTGGTGCAAAACCAGGCAGCCAGATTAATTTTTCAGCAGCCCAGACACCAACATGTCACTCCGCTGTTGAAAACCCTACACTGGCTCCCTGTTGCGCAACGCTGCATCTTTAAACTGGGATGTACTATTTTCAAATCTCTTTTTGCCTCTGCTCCTGTCTTTATTTCCCTCCGCTTGCACCCCTATGTTCCCTCTCGACACCTCAGATCCTCTGCTTACAATCTTTTGATCACTCCTAGGTTTAAACGCAAGAAACACGGTGGTGCCTGTTTCTACTTTCTTGCCCCGTTCACTTGGAATTCCCTCCCTCTCTCCATCCGGCTCAGCTCCGATTACTCCTCCTTTCGCAAATCCTTGAAAACACATCTGTTCCGCCTTGCCCATGGCTAGCTGCACCCACCCCCTTGTGCCCTTATCCACTGGTCTTTGAGCGCCAAGAAACCAATTGGTGTATGTGCGCGGTATCAAATTTTTTTAACATAACAACATAGATACGTCAATAAGGATGTCATATGACTTGGTCGTTAGCACATTCTTTTGCTGAAGTTCTCGATGAAATCAAAACAATGGCCGCAGGGTTTTTCCCAGGTTGTCATAGGTTTGATTTGTTTTGAGAACTCCGTATGCCTTATCAGGGGCTGGAGGAATATCGCTTGTCTAATTAGATGGCAAGCGTTATGACCTAATCAGATAACACGTTCCTGTGCCGTAGTGTGGCTTAATCAGATAACGGTTCCTGCATCATGGGGGTTTTCTGCATCATGGGATGGCTGCTAGTTAACTTGTTAACCAGAATAGGGTCAGGAATAGGGGGATCGATACAGAACCTATAGGAATACATCACAATAGTTCAAAGGGCACACAGATCATTAGGATCCAGGCCCCCCCATGAGGCACTCCACACCTGATAGTAGCCCATCTCCTTAATTACTATGATCGGGATACGGCGATTAAAATTGCCAGAGAAAAAAAGACACTTCATCATGAAGGCACCAAATTCACCATCTATCTTGACTTCATGGCTGCAGTTCAAGAGGCGAGAATCAAATTCCTACCAGCAAAACAAAAACTGCGGAAGGCGCTAACCAAATATGCACTCATGTACCCGGCAAGCTTATGGGTTACATATCAGATCAAACAGTACTTCTTTACAAATGCACAAGTAGATGATTTTCTCAAAAACATCAAGAAGCATTTGCCGCATCGTGAGCGCAGGGAATGCCTTTCCAGATTTCCATCTCCCACAACTGACTGACTCTGAAGGTAAAAAACGACAGCACTGGAGACAATTTATTAGAACCTGTCTCCACATGAACTGCATTTTGAGCTGTGGATTTTAAAGCAGCGATAAGGTGTTACAGACTACTCCCAGTGAGAGAAGCATGTCACACCTCCTAGCCAATCTCTTCGAGTGGTAGATGATAAGAGACAGATAAGTGATAAGCACAATAAATGCGTACCTATTGTTGGGCGGCGGGCCCGATATCAACCATGTTTAGAACTTGGACTATGCCAAGCACCCCCGTTCCCCCTCCATCCCCTGCCATTGGGAGGATGTATTTCCAGCTCTGGGAAGGGAGAATCTTGTTGTCCACCAGCAGCCCCCAGACGGGCGCTTCCCCTTAGTGTTTTTTATTTCTAGTGGCAATTGACTTGGACTGGCATATCAAAAGTTGTTCGGGAGGAGGGTGGGCAGAAAAATGCCAGCACGATTGGGGTGCTGTTGTGAGGAGGAGGGATGGGAATTGTTATTTAAAATCTTCATCATTCTTACTTTCCAGCAGGTAGGCATGAAAGCACTCATAGAGAGATGCATTCACAGCTCTAGGTCGGATCACATCAGGATAAACACATACTGTTCTGCTATGACTTCGCATACTGAGGTGTTAAAGGTAAATCTCCTTATGTGGAATATCAGGGGATTAGGGGACCCCCGTAAGTGTAGGCAAATACTTACATATCTTGATCGACATCAAATTCACATTGCTATGTGACAGGAGACACACTTTGACCCACACCGCACTCCTGGTTTCGCCAGCAAATGGGCCACAGACTGAGTATTCTCATTGTACTCTGCAAATTCAAGAGGCACAGTGATTCCTATAAAAAAGAATACTCCTTTCATTTTAGGTGGGACGTATCACAATTCATTAGGTAGGAGCTGCATGATCTGGGGAACACTGGGTATACAGTCGGTCACTCTGGTGTGCTGTTATGGGCTGAATGTGGATAACCCGGACTACTTCACTACACTATGGGGACAAATCCTTAAGGTAGGTATCATGCATATTATTTGGGGGGGGATTTTAACACTGCATTTTGCCCCACTGCTGACAGGTCCAACCCGCTCCCTCACCACTACACCAAAACACAGTTCCCATTGGAAAACATGTTCTCCACTTACTGACTTACGGATGCGTGGCGACACGTTCATCCTGATGGAGGGGAAGGCAAACACTCCACAACGGTGCATTATACCTGGGATGTTGTCCCGTGGATACACACTGTTGAGCATTTAGCCAGATTTTATTCTGATCATGCCCCAGTTTGTATGAAGATTTCACCCCCAAACTCGATCGCTACTCCAAGATGTTGGAAGCTCAAGCCAGAGGTTCTGCTGGATTCTGCATTTAGGGATCAACTTGGTGCAAAAATTGCTTACTTTTTTCAGATAAATACAGGTTCCATCACACACAAGAGCACGGTCTGCGAGACTTTCAAAATAACGATGAGAGGGTCTTGTATAGGTCTCCCAAATTTGCAGGCGTATTATTGGGCAACTGTTATCCTATGTAGCAAGGAACTGCTGGAGAATAACTAGGAAGATGGAGAAGGGGAAGCGTATACACCATCTACCTTCCAATTGTTGCTAGGTAGGGAGAGCAGTGGGTACTGGTGGAAACATAGACATAACAGCTACCACAAAAAAGTTACATTTAAAATACTACTTAGTGGGTTCAAAGTATGGAAAACTATCAGGAAAATGCTTGGGATAGGAAGTCTCTTGTTTTACACACCCATAAAAAACAACCCTGATCTGCCCGCAATTTTTAATGATAGCTATATGCTTAAATGGCACGAGGCAGGAATTAGCCAGGTAGGCTGTCTCTTCTCCTCTGTCGAGATCCACTCCTTTGAGGAACTGAAAAATAAATTTGGATTAGACTGGCGTGACTTTTTTGAATACCTCCAAATTCAAGATTTTCTGACACGGAAGACAGGCGGGAGGGGGATTGGTAAAGTAAATTTAATAGACTAACTATTATCTGACACAAGGACTTGGATTGGGGGCATTTACTTGCACATTATTGCTATGTTTCCTGACGATATTGAAAAAATATCGCAGAAATGACTAGAGAAAGCAGTAATATCAAATAATGAGGTTAATTATGCTTATGAAATGTCGCAAACAATCTTAATGTAATCCAAACTCCAGGCACAATTTTTTTAAAACATGCTTCTTTTTATATTACACTCCGGATAGAATAGCAAAATGGGGATCCGGGTTGAGTACATGCTGCCCTAGGTGTGAGCTATATAGTGCTGATTGCATACATATTTTCTCTACTTGCGAGGGACTAAAATCTGTCAAACAAGAAGTAGAGAAATTTCTATCCACAATTTTGAACAATACAATTGTACTATTCGATGGGGCCATTTTATTGGAGGCCCCAGACCCTGGCAGCACCAATATAGGCCATGAACTCATCTTTACTGCAATGGCAGTCTTCAGACTTTGCATTGCCTCTGCATGGCGGGATACTAATGCCCCTACATTCCAACAATAGCTAGCCAGATTCCTTGCTATTGCAAACGTTGAAATTGCCAGCTATAAACGCAAGGGCAGGAAACAACGAAAAAGAGAGTTAAAAATCGGGTCCCCCCTGATAGCTTGCCGCCAAACTCTAGGTTATATAGAGTGAGATCCACGCAAAAGGATGATCAGATATGGGCTTTCCAAGATATGTATGGTTTGTTGTCTTGGTTCTTTTTTTATTGTTTTGCTAAATTGCTTGCTGTAGCTTATCATGTATCCCTTCATGTAAGTTTTGTATTTCGTGTATATTCTTTCTTTTTGTGTTAATTCTTGTTTTATAGTGACACACATACCCGTCTGTCCGGGAGGGAGTTGGGTGGGGGGTTGGGTAAAATGCAGTTGCTTAAAAATCAGAATAAAGATATATATAAAAAAAAAGATATGATTAACTGATACTGAATAAATGACCCAGGTACATTATAAAAAATAAAAAAAAATTGCAGTTGCTGAAAAATCTGAGAGGGTCTTGTATAGCTAAGAGCTTTGGAGTTTTAAGAGACATCCGACGTAGTTTGCGAAAACTTGAAGAGGCCCTGAAACAATTGGAAGGTGGTCTTTGGGAAGACACCTCCGGGTCCCAACAGGCAACATTTAGAGATAAACTCTCTGAATTCAAGGACACTGCTGAACAAAAAACTTGGTTATTGGGAAAAGACTTTACAGCGCGTACGTACGGGGAGAGGGAGAGACCGGGCAGAGCTTTTGCGATGGAAATTCGGCTGCCCCGCTTCTCCAAAACATCCTAGAAATTAGTAATAACGATAGTACACATCAGAGACAGTCTCGATATCCTTAAAGTTTTCACCAAGTTTTATGCTGACTTGTATAGCACTGTTAGAAACAGACCCCCCTGACCTCTCCATCTACCTGAAGGTCATAGTTCTAGGCTGGCTGGGCGATGCTCAGAGAGAGTTCCTTGCAAGACCTCTCGAAGGTGATGAAATACGGGCTGCAGTTATGCAGATGAAGTATGGGAAGGCCCCAGGCTCAGACGGCCTCCCCATTGGCTTGTATAAAACCTACATTGACCAATTGCTTCCAATCCTTAAGCAAGTCTACGTAGAGGCTCTGGAACTAGAGATTCTTCCTGGCTCGATGAGGGAAGCTCTCATCACCTCTCTCCTGAAACCTGGTAAACCTGCGGACTTTTGCAATTCCTACCACCCTCTTTCTCCAATCAATAATGATGCGAAAATCCTTGCCAAAATACAGGCTAACCGCCCCGCCTCCTGATGGAGAAGCTAGTCCTTCCAGATCAGGCTGGTTTCATTCCAGGTAGGGTGACATCATATAATTTCTGTACTCTGTTCTCCATCCTGCAAAACGTAGATCCGCAGCTGGCACTAGTGGCGGTCTTTTCAGACACCACGAAGGCCTTTGATTCAGTGGAATGGGACTACCTATGTGTCATTCTTCAGTGTATGGGGCTGCCTAAAGGTTTCCTGTCATGGATACGCCCCTTGTATACCACTCGGGAAGCAAGGGTTTTAATTAGTGGACACACTTCCTCCCCCTTTCCTATCACCCAGGGCACGTGGCAGGGATGCCCGCTCTCTCCAGTCCTTTTTGCAATAGCAATAGAGCCCCTTGCGGGCAAAATTAGACAGCGTCATTCTCTGTCCTATACACATTTCTCTTTATGATGATGATATCACCCTCTATGTTAGAGAACCACACCACAACCTCAATCCGCTGGTTCTGGAGTTTGTGACATTCGGGGGACTTTCGGGATCCATATTAATTGGGCAGAATCCCAGATTTTTCCACTCACTACCTCAGTGACAGCATTCTCCCCTGATTTTCCCATAGAGTGGTACGCTGCTGAAGTGAAATACATAGGCATACACAACACGGCCGACCGGGAGGAACTGATGCAGCTCAACAACGGCAGAGCATTGGAGAACATTGCAAGCAGTATAACGAGATGGGTTGCTCGCCTTCTTTCCTAGGCAGGACGCACCTCTCTCATAAAAATGGTCATCCTCCCCAAACTACTATACTTTTTTTAATATCTCGTATGACCTGGGCAGACATTTCTTCTCCGCACGCCGCTCGGAACTAACCTGACTGACTTGGAGTGGCACACATCCTCGGCTGAAGTGGGAGACACTCACTAGACCCTATTCCCTGGGAGGGTTGGATGTCCCTAATCTGAAAATATAATATTTCTGCACACAGGCTCACTATGCCCACTATTAGTTTCACCCCCTAGATACACACCTCATGTGGCAACGAAACACTGGCTGTGAGATCCTGTTCTGTTGGAAGGCGCTATTTTAACCAAAACCACGCCCCGGGCAGCTGACCCAACATCGGTCGTCTGCGCAGTGAAAGCATGGCAACACATTGCCAGACATCTACAAAACCCATGCTGTACTCCCCTCTGCTTTCTCTTGTTTACCACCCCAAAATGCCGGTCTTGCAGGAAGGTGCCTTTAAAAAAACTAAAGCTAAGTATGACATCACTTGCTGGGGAGAGTTCTATCTAAATGGAAAGTTATGTACACTTCAACAGTTATTTTCAAAACAACCACCCTCCCCCATGGATATTTTTCTATGTGTCAGGGTGAGACAGGGTATCAAAGTGTACATGCCTTCATTCTCACTGGAACCCCAGGAAGTCGCCCCACTGCGCATAGTATTACACACTGACACTGCCTCGCATTTAGTCTCTACACTATATCACAGCTTATACATCACACAACCTTAACCCCTTGTGCTGCGAGAGACAACTGGGTTGCTGAGATGGGACATAATATCACTGACAAGCAATGGACATATTGTTGTACTCAGACAGAATAAGTCGCATCTAGAAGCCCATTGTGCATCACACTCTACAAATTTCTGCAATGCATATATTACACCCCGGTCACAATGTGCAGATATGAATTATGAGATAGTGAGAAATGTGACAGGTGTGGTATGGAGTTAGCGGGTTTCCTGGACCTTGCCTGGGATTGTAGCACTGTCCAGGCCTACTGATGCCAAGTGCTTACAGCATTGGAGCAGATGACCTCTCTGAAGCTCCATCCATCTCCCATGTTGACCCTAAATGGATTCATGGAAAACCTTGTTGCAGCACATCTGAAATTTGTTTCATTTGGCCTCCGGCTGGCTAAAAGGAGAATAGTATGTAGATGGGGTCGAGGTAGGGTACCCAAATTTAAGGAGCGGATTAATTACATGTTGTTTTGGCAGGAACAAACATACACATATGCAGAACTCCTCCCCATCACTTCGCGCCCTCGAGATATCTGGGACCCCCTAAAGGCATATCTCCTGGAGCACCCTGTTGATGCCCTAAGCACTAAACATGTAACTGCAGTTGAACACAATATCTGGCTACTGGCCAACTCTGCATGATGCATATGTACTTGGCAGCAAAGTTATGTATTAAGGTTACTCAGATATGTTACCTGATAACATCTGTGGATTTGTTGCATACGATCAATGTTAAGATGTGCTTACTGCTGTTAACGCCTTTCTGGACAAATGTGATGTATTAACTTGTTACCTAAACTTCATTACTAAGCATGTGCCTACCTGTGTACTATATATGCTATGTTGGATATACGTTTCGGAAAACTTAAATGAATAAATAAAAAAGAAAAGCGGGGGGCAGTGTAGGTCCTTAGTGCGTGAGTTCCAAATCTGGTGGGTGTTTTCAGAGTTGGAGCGTGCCAGCAATGATTTATTTTCAAGTTTGGGAGGTATAAGAAGAAGAGAATTGGAGCTTTTCAGAGCCCAGCTTTTTCTTGCTCGCAATCATTTAATTTCTAGATATTTGTGTTTTTCTGTATGTAGGAATTTGTAGGTAATGCCAGCTGTCTTGTAGATGCATCTTCCTTCAATGCGAAGTCTAGTGAGACTTTTAACAGCGGGTGTGATGTGATCAAACTGTTTGATTCCTGTGATGAGCCTGGCAGCCGCATTGAGAATTTTTTTTAGGGGCGCAAGGTGACTCTTAGGGGAGCATGACAGGATGCCATTGTGTAGTAAGGTTTTGAGAAGACTAGGGATTGTATTATCATCTTAAGATTGTCAAGGGGTATAAACGGTTTGATTTTCTTGAATGTTTTAGTGGGTTCCTTTGGCAGTGTTTTTGATGTGTTACTTCATTGACAAGTTAATGTCTAGTGTCATATCCACGGACTTAATGGAATTGGACAGTGTGGTAGGACGGCTTAGTGCATCTAAATTGTTGAAACATTCTTGGATGGCAAGAGGTTTGTTTTTTGGGGAGAGGAGTAGTAGTTCAGTAATGTTGGGGTTCAGCTTAAGGTGGTTGGTGTTTAGCAACGTTGCATATTAATTATGTGGCATTAAGATGTAGGATGTCTCTGGGTAATTTTATTCAGTAGTAGAGTTGTGTGTCATCAGCCAATAGGTGGTTCTTGATCCCAGCTTGGGTCAGGATAACAGAGGAGCTCCATGAAAAGATTGAATAAGGCTGGCAAGAGGATGGAGACTTGAGGTACGCCTTGCAGTACTGGCGCAGGCTTCGAGAGGTAGCTGTTGATTTGTATTTGTTGGGACCGATGTTGAAGATAGGACGTGAACCATTTCAGGACTGTGCCATTGATACTATTCCGGTTTTTGAGTGTCTCACGTAAAGCTGGGTGATGAACTGTATCAAAAGCCTCCAAAAGGTCAAATAGGTATAGGAGGCAGGAGTCACTGTCATCTAAGGGACTGTAAATGTCATCTGATATATTAAGTACAGCAGTTTAGGTGCTACAGCCTTTCCTGAATCCTGATTGGAAAGTGTCATGGAAGTTGAATTGTTCAATGTGTTGGTTGAGTTGAAGTAGGATGCACTTCTCCAACGTTTTAGCTAGCAAAGGAAAGTTGGTGATAGGCCTGAAGTTGTTGAGATCATTGAGGTCTGTCCCAGGATTTTTTAGAATGGGGGACAGGGCAAAGTTGGAGGAAGTCAGGTACTCAACCTGATGAAAGAGAGGCATTGATGATTTTGGTCCAGAACGAGGACATGATATGGTTATGGTTTTGTACTATGGTGGAGGGGATCGGTGTTGTGGGATGTGGGCTTCAAGTTAACAATTATTTAGAAAACGTCTCCTTCCGTCACCAGTTTGAAGTCTGTCCATTTAGCATTGTTTTTTAGTTGAAGACATTAGATACTTGCTATATTGTGCTTTTTTTGGGTCCTCCTGGTCTTTCGTTAAGATTTGGGGGTAGTTTTGTGTTGACTTGTGTGTCAGTGGAGTCAGCGGGCTGGGCTGTCAGACAATTGTCAAGGGTCAGGGATTGTTCGAGTTTTACAACTTTGTCAGTGAGGAAGTTAGCTATTTCTTCCCAGGGTTCATTGGTGGTTATTGTTTCCAGTTGTGAGGTAAGAGTAGTTTGTTGTTTTATTATGTTGAAGAGCTCCCGTGGTCGGTTTTTCACATGGTCAAGGTTATTACGATAGAAAATGGCTTTTGGCCCTGAAAATGTGTTTCTGGTTGGAGAGCTGTTTAGGAGTGAGGGGTGGGTCAGTGAGGGTTCTGTCTCCATAAACGTTTGGTCTGTCTAAGTTGTTGTCAAGATCTAAGTTGAACCAGGATCTGGATTGATTTTTTCTCGATCTCTTTAGTTTGAGTGTTTCAACCAGGTCAAGAACCAGTAGCGGCCTGCACCGGTCGGGGTGGTGAGGCGGTACGGGGATGGGGATTATAAAAAAAGGTGAAGAAGGAAGCTGTTTCTCCATTTTTCAGGGCGCTTAGGGTAGACAATTAGGTCAGCTTTTGTGGTGCTGTTGCTCCTGTTGTGGTAGATATCAGCTATTAGTGTTTCTGAAAGTTGTTTGAGTAGGTTGTGTTTGAATCTTTTTCTTGCATTATTTGAGAAATTATTTTTGGGTATTTTATACTACATGAGTTGGGGCCAAATCTCTTAAGTGCTGTGTCATGGGGCTTAGGGTATGAGTAAGTTATCTTGGTTGTCCCTTGTAGAAGAGTCTCTGTTTTAAAAGAGTTGTATCGCAGTGTAAATATATGGAAGAAATGACTGTGTTTAAGGTCAGAGTTCTGGAGGGCCAGAATAAGCAGCTTAGGGCAAATTTCTGGATTTTGGTCCAGTAGAATTATGTCTGGCGGGACCTAAAATCATTCTTGGAAGAATGAACAGATGTCTCTTGTACAGCCTTGCAGACCTAGGTTTGTTGCAATCTTTTTGTAAAGAGGGAGCCCTTACACTAAGATGGCTGCCCCTTGTCAGTCACATTTAAAATTGCACATTTGTATTGTGAGCTTGCACGGTAGTCCTCTTTTACTACCGAATTGATGGGGGGTTGATTATCTCACTGTTTGTACATGAAGGTCTCTTTGGGGATGGTTTTCTTTCAAACAGTTTTGGTATACAATGCTGTTTAGCTTCTGCCGTCCATTAGTTCTTACAGTTGTTAAATATTTCTGGAGGGGCAGTTCCCAGCTAGGATGGAGTAAAAGCTATTTCTCTTTAGCGCTTGGAAGTAACATTGGTCAACATTCCGAAGACTTTTTTTCACTTTTCAAAGTTATAAGTGAAAGTGCTGTCTTTTTTTCTGCTCCCATTGCTGATTACCGGAACAACTGTCCACCACGTCAACCAGGTTTCAATCCTGGGCAAAAACTGGGTCATTATCAGGACTGTGGATATTTCAAGGAAGCAGTGAGCCATGTGTATAGCTATCGTGTCACAATTTAGACTAGAAACTTCCATACAGGTTGGGACCTTGGCACATCAACATGACGGTTTGATAATGAATAGTTGAAAATGACCAGGTGTAATGAAGATTAAATCTCAATAAAGACTTTCCATTGGCTGTGACCTGGAACATAAAGAACCCCAAGCAGGCCCAGTCCAGTCACAGGGACTGGCACAGTGGCATCTGGGGACAAGGAAGTTGCAAGCATTCGATCAAGAGCACCACTCGGATAAAGAGGAAAAGAAAAGGCACTTCATGGATCATTCACAACAGGGAAACCCTGTTCACTAATAGAACCACTAGCCTTCTGCTAACTCCTGGGTCAGAATTCACAGGCTCACTATAAAACAATCAATCATGCCAGCCAACATTGTGCCTTCCAGCCACTACAAGGTAGATCTTTCTTCCATCCAAAGCCCCACTAGTGGAGGACACTCAAATTTTACTTTGCAGAATACCTCACAGATTGTTCCTTCAGCAGCTAATATTCCTGTAGCTCTGGCAGTAACACAGAGTCCAATACCTGGTCGGCTTCTAGGGCCTCATCTTTCTGTCCTTCTTGAGCAGGGTTGAAGCACATCACGACTGTTACTTCTAAAAGTCTCCCCTGATCTGCTTACTACCTTCCTCTGATCTAAGCAAATCTGGGATGGTCCCAGTCTTTTGCTGAGAATGACATGTTGCCTGTCCTCCAGCCAGCACAGATGATACGGTCTAAGCCATGTTGGTTTCTGGTTCCTACATTAAACCAGGGAAAATCAGATCTTTGCCCAAGAGACATTCAGCACTTTGATTTTCTCTCACCTCTACACCAACTTGCAATTGATCTGTTCCTCAAATCAGGCAATTTGGCACACCATGTCTTCACCACTGACAACAAACCTATGCCATTGGGTTTCAGATTCTGCCTTTTTTACCTTAGCCCTGGAGGTAGTTGTAACCCTTAGGGCAGAAAACTTCCCTCAATGGATACTAGCTTCCATCACAAAACCAATGTTTTAGATAGTTGTAATAGTGACATCTGGGTCCCTTTTCCAAAAGTGCTTTGCTGCCAAGTTTAGAGCAATAGGGCATTCTCAGGTCTCTTCACCCACATTCGCAATCATGGATGCAGCTTGTACAGGGTTATTGATCTGATATACTTAATTTATGCTCTTTCTTGTGACACTTATAACACGTAATCACCCTGTGTTGCAAGGATTCTGCACAAACACAAAACTATGTGCAGGATTATAGGACCGTGGTGTATAGGGACTGGGTCTTCCTACCTCCTTAGTACCCACGAGCCCAGGTCCGACTAGCTATAGTGTCTCAATTGCTCTCCTACTCACTCACAGACAAACAAATGATTAGATACCCCAGAACACAACACTCCCAGATCTCTCAGGATTCGAGGTAACAAGACACACCCTTTCACTCACACTTATACTTGTCCACAATAATATCTAACAGAGACACAAAACTGTTTAAAATATTTATTTTAACTAACATGCCCTAACATGCAGTATACGTGCCACAACAAGAAAGAAAATGCATAGTACAAATATAGTCAGCATAGCAGCTAGTCCATATATCATGAAGGGAGATGTCATCATGGAAAGACAATAGAGCCGAACCTCCCTCCCATTGCTAAGGAGCAGTATTATTATATCAGATACCTTAGCCTATTGATGGTAGATCTACATCATAGGTGCTGTCTCACTCTTCTCTCTGGAAAGGTCCCTTTCCAAGTGTGTGTAATCTATTTGTGTATCCCACTAAAAACCAAAGTACGCTGCCCAACAACAGCTACCTCAGCATGTTTTGTTTAAGTGCTAAGGTCTGTCCAGAACAAAATAACAAGGGGCATTGTTGCTCGACCTTACACATTATGTTCAGTCAAAATTCCAGGAACATGCAGAGAGTGAACACAGCGATGAGTTCTCATGTGAAGCAGCCATAGAAGATATTGCAGCAAATAAAGACATGTAGTAACATGTGCAAAGCAGCAAGCAGGCTGGAACGTGCTCATGCTAACGTAGTGAAGACGACAATGTCCCTATGGGCCACTTGACACCTGTGCTTGGTGGAATCTCCCTGTCCTCCATTCTCCTTGTGTTCCTGACTTGGAATCCAATTTTCTTTCTGTTTGTGTCCTCCCTTTTGCCCTTGGGAATCGCCCTGGCCCTTACTCTTGATTATGAGCAGTCTTTTGAGCTGTCCTCTGTGTCTTTGGCTTAGACTCATGTTGCTCCAGCCCCTTGATAATCATGTTTTTCAACCAATTGTAAGCTAACACTGCAAATTTCTCTGCATCCTTTTCTGTTAAGTCTAAAGGTATTGCCTAAGTGCGGTACAGCACTCCTCCTCTACCTCTTTTGGCTGGTAAAAGGAATGAAAAGCAATGCCCTCAATCCTTCTCTCACACTCATTCCAATCATGCAACACAACATGAATCCACAACAGAACAGCATATTTTCTCTTGCTATCTTTATATCTCTAAAGATACTGAAATATTGTCAGCCTAAACCATCTGATCAGTGCTTTCTTCAATCAGTTAGAGTTTATTTGGTCAGCCAGTGACATTCTCCCAATGACTACCATATCTTTCATGGGCAAGCGACTCATTAGATTGACTGCCTTAAACACTTAAGGCCTCATTTATGAGAAGTGACGCATCGCTGCGTGAAAACAGCGATGGGTCACTTCTCAGTGCGCCCTCCTTGCGTCATGATGGATGCGTCATATTTACTGTATGACGCATCATGTCACAAGGAGTTACAGATATGTCAGTATTTTTGACGTCTCTGTAGGCACAAAAGTGATGCATTGCTGGAGTGTGTCACAAAAGTGACACAACTCCTGCAATGTGTCCTTTCACATGGGGCAAGCCCCATGTGAAAGGGCCTGTATCAGTCTTACCCCTGCTTTGAGGAAGGCATAAGATATTGACGCATTTGTACTCTAGAAGTGGCGCAGTGAAATCTCGTACATTTCACTGCGTCACTTCTACAAGGCATACTTACCTGGGAACGCCCACCCTGCATACATTATACTTGACGCCAGTATAATGTAGCGCAGAGGTTTACAAAGTGACGCATCTGCTTAGATGCGTCACTTTGTAAATAGGGTGCAACAGGTGGCATGTTTTACGCTGCCGATGCATCACAAAAAGTGACACAACGGAAGCGCAAAACTGTCGCAAGGCCGCATAAATAAGGGCTCAAATGTATAGCCTGCGTTCTATAAGCGATCTTGAATATCACAAACTTTTCTGAAATATATTGGCCTTCTACATGCTTATGCACAAGCTCTTCTGAAACATTGACAGCTACTCTAGTAGGATTGGAGGGGGAATAGCTTCTCCCCAGCTGTAGCAGTCTCTGCTCCCATCCTGTGCTTCTCTTTCTCTAAAGCTGTACTCTCTTTCTCCAATTCTCTCTCTTTCTTCTTTTCCTTCATTTTTCTTTCCGATTTCCACTCCTCCTTCTTCCCTTTTCTGTCCTCATGGGCTCATTTCTGCTATTTCTATTGCCTCCTTTCCTCCTTTTCGTGGTGAGCTAATCTTCCGATCTCCCTCCCAAACTCTTGGTCTTTCTTCTCTTCCCCAGCACTAGCCTTCAAGAGAGCTAAATGCAAATTCAGGGTCTCTGCTAGAAATAACACACTCAATAGGATACCTCCTAGAGATGATGACAGTGGTAGCCTAGAAGTTTGGTGGCAAGGTGATTGTCTTGAGGAAATACTGTAAAGTGAATTTGGGGACACATTTGGGTGTGTCTGGGGAAAGCCGCTGCTAAGGAGCTGACACTACAGTTATCTCTCTCCATGGGTTCCTATAATTCTTCCTTAGCCTGAACCCATTACAATTCCCTCCATACTGTCCTCTGTCACTATCTGGTCCTTAATAGAACTCTAAAGGACTCCCGTGTCCATGTCCATGGGACCCTCAACTTTCTATTCAAACACAGATCCCTCAACAGATCTATAGAGAGGTGTCAAGGTCTACCTCCACTAACTTTGTATTTGCCATAGTACTGTGCAGGTACTACTGTGTATAAGCTGGACTTTTTGTTCTGTTGATGAAATTTGAAACTGGTTTTTGCAGATCCCACACCACTTGCCACCAATTGTCTGACCTCTAAAGAATTGGGCCAGTCGTTTGATGGCTTTACACACTGGACCAAATGCAACTATTTCTGTATTTCACTCTCAGGGTAGTGAGGGTGAGCAGTTTCTGGGATATTCGCAAGGAAGTTTGGGTGCACTCGAAATCTAAGCTCAACAATCAATCAACAGACCCAAAAAAGTTGAATGTCCAGCCCAGGCCTTATCTTTGCAGGTTGAAAGTACTTTAAGCAGAATTGTGCTCAATATGACACATTATAGTAATTAAATCATGTTAGTGTCCCGGGGTGTTACGTTGTCGGATTCTGCACCCAACCCACTCCCTTTCTGCCTTCACAGTCCCCAGGTTCTCTTCTCCAATTCTGGGTTCCACCCCCTTTCTTGGGGTAATCAGGGCGTAGCGTCATCAAAGCACAGTTGTAGGTTGTCCCCCACAATGTGTATATGCACTCAGTCTCAAGTTGCTTACACACTTTCAGGCCATTGTGTACTTTGAAGGTGCTTAATAGAAGTGTAGCAGCGACAGACTTATGTGGAGTTCTTTCAACCTCAGTGCAGGGCTGCATTTGGTAGTATGCCTGCTCGGCTGCTTATTTCCAGACGTCTGAAACTCAGCAGTCATGAGATGTTACAGTCCCAACCAGACTGTTTCTATGTATATTACCCTGGAGTCCTCCCAGTCAGCGGTTTCAGTCCACACTGGGGCTGATTCAACCACCGGTACAGTGGCGGCTGGTAGGGAACACATAACTTTTCTGATGGTCGGGTCTCTCCTCCACTTATCTGCTCTGGAAGAAGATGCAGGAAGCACCCGGCAGGCAGGCTTCCCTGAGCTGCAATGCAATGCAGTATTCTGATTGGTCTGAGCGTGATCGTGACAGGGAGCCTGTGCATATTCCCCTCCAGGCTGTGGGGAATATGCAAAGTGCGCATGACTGCTTGGTCGGCCCAAAACAGCTGGCCAAGCAGCAGTCATGTGCACTTAGTGTGCACAATCCTCTCCCCTCCCACCCTGAGACCTCAGCCCCTCCCCACCCTAACCCAGCCCTCCGCGACCAACAATACAAAAATAATAACATTGTTATTATTGTTTTATTTTGTCCCTTTTCACTGCTCTATGAGCAGAGGGATGACGCTCCTCTGCCTTAGTGAAGTAGCCACCACTGCACAGGTAAAGCCTTCAACTGGGCCTTTGACACTTGGGCAGCTACAGCCTGCACTATATTTTTTTTTCAAATTGATTTCTATTACTTTTAAATGTGGAACCCAGATGCCAGCTTTACAAATAATGTATTTTGTAGCTCTAGCTCCATTGGTCAGCAAAGTTAAGCAGTACAATAGAAGGTGGTCCCAGTAAATACTATTTCGATACCAACTACAATTTTTACAGAAAATTAAAAACAAAATAGAAAAAGACCACGTTGTATGAATGATGTAACAATGTTATTTATTCACACTGGACATTAACTATTTTTGGATCAATACTATTATAAAAGCAGTAAGTGCCCAGGAGGAAAGAGAAGTTGGGGAAGTTTCGTGATTCAAGTGAGGTTAAAAGGGTATAAGGAAGGAAAATATAGTGACAATCATATATTCATATGCACATTAACCAATGGCTCAAACGTTAGCCAATTGCTTCATAACACTCTCCATAAATTATTATGTAGCCATGATACAGACGAAAGACAATGTTACATCATTCATACATCGTGGTCTTTTTTTATTTTGTTTTTCATTTTCTGTATAATTTGAGGTTGTTATCGAAATAGTATTTACTGGGACCACCTTCTATTGTACTGTTTAATTACCCAGGTCCCAGTGACAGTAGGGTCTACTCTTGCATGTAACGAACCACCAAAGTACAGCAGGCAATACTCTGCTGGCCATGCCATCTCTGCCAAGCTTGAATAACAATTTGCCCTGTGTTGCTAACTAATTTTAAAATGTTAATCTGCCAATATCACCACTTTAAATCCAGGCCTGTTAGCCTTGCCAAAGCGCATTGTTTTTTGTTGCTTGGAATTAAGTTTGATCACCTGTATGTCAGGTACCTCAGGAAATGTTTACTAATTTTCATTCCAAGAACACTACAATCTGAAGCATAAATATTTTGTGACACTGTTGCAGAGTTACCCAGACACACTTTTTCTATCACAGTCGAACCTCAAATTACTGAATGAGTAAACATACAGGTAGATGCATCAAGCATTTTTGCGAGCGCAAACGGTGCGAATCGCAAAATTCGATCGTTTGTGCCCACAAAAATGGCATTTGAGATGCATCAAGGGTTCATGCACTCGCAATTTAAGAATTCGCAAATAATTGCGAGTTCTCAAATTGCGATTGCATTTAAGGAATTGCAAATTGCGATTCCTTAATTGCAATGCATGAACCATTTCAAAATTGCGAATTCCCAATCTGGGGCCGCTATTTACCGCGAAGTCTAACTACGTGGTAAATAGCAAAAACTTAGAAAAATGCACTTTAGTGCATTTTTCTAAGTTGTACGTTACACACACACATGTCCTTGGGACATGTGTGTGCGCAACACCAGTGAACACTACCATTTCAGGGGTGCAACAGGGTGTCCTTTGGACACCCTGGCACCCTTGAAATTGCTTCCTTATTTGCGATTCGCTAATTGCTAATCGCAAATAAGGAATGAATGGGAAAGCCATTCCTTATTTGTGATTAGCAATTAGCGAATCGCAAATAAGGAATCAGTAGAAATCGCAAAAAATATTGCGATTTCTACATGCATCCCATTTTGCGACTCTTTAATAGAGAATCCTTAAAATTCGCTATTAAGGACTCGCTAAACATGAGTTTCATGAATTTGGGGGTAAGTCTCTATAGACATACACCACCATGCATTTCTTATACAATAGAAAATCCTTTGCAAGGCACAGGTACTGGAGTCGAATATGCATATGTTATACTTTGAGAATCAGTTTTCTCTGCCACTGAGCTATAAAAGCTTTAAGAAGTTTGTTAGGATTTGCTATGATGGCAATGCTGATTTCACGTTGTGTGATTTAGGCATGGACTCTGGCGGACCAGCACGCATTCTTTATTGGCTTGGTGGATCCGGAGGCCTGCCTACAAATGAGACGACTTTTGCCAAGATCCTGCAACAGCAAGGCTACACCACTGGAATGATAGGTACAGTACATTTATGTATTCATCCAGAGGAGTGACTGTTTGATAAAAATTAGCTTCTGTGGAATCTAGAGGGTAGGTCTTCATTTACATTAGTAAAGAGTCACATGATGAGGAGAAAGTAGTGAGCGTTTATTCAGATTAGACCTATTTTGTAGCTTCACTTTAGTCTCCACCCTCCCTTCAATTGTAAGTAGCTGCCAGGATAGCCCCAAAACACTCTCTCACACACACACACACTTCCATTCACCCAGACTTTCAACACCTACGCACTCATGCAGGAAAAAGGAACACACAAGACGCAACCTACCAGGCTTTCTTCCAAACAATGAGTAGAGTAGCAAATGATGTGCACCCGTTCTCAGCCATAAAATGGCACAACACATAAGATTCAAGAGGTGGAGTAGCACAAAGTCTTCACTACCTCACACGCAATTCACACCAAACCTCCATGTCAATTACACCATACCAACTCAACCCAGACCAACCTGCACAACTATCCGTTGACATCCAGGTAGAGCTACAAAGTGCAAGAAAGTGACATGAGAGTGCCTTTTTCGATGGGTCCAGGCATGGCCTTGCAGCCCCAATCTGACAATGATGCTCTACTTTTCCTCATGATAGAACTTGTATTGGCTGGTAAACTTTGAAAGTGTGGGGTGTAGGGCCAAATCCTGGATACGCCTGTGCGAACAAGTGCAGCAAACGAGGATGACAGTCAAAAGGGGCAATTTGGAGTAATTCTCTCCAGATTTTTATTCTAACAAATGAGGCTAAATAGTTTATTTCCCAGCAGAATTTCTTAAATACATTGACCAAAAAGCAATAGGTTGTACAGGGATTCTTAGAAACATCATATTATTTCATAGAATTTCTGATTTCCCAGGTGAGCCTGACATCCACAGGGATGAAGGACATGAATCAGGCGAGAGATCTCGGGGTGTGGGCTCCTGCCTTTAAACTTTTGTAAAATAATTTGGTGTTTCAGAGAAGCAAATGATCTGATTGAATATGCTAGAATTGTCTTACCTAAATGTGCATACAAGTCATGCTGCTATACTGAGGATAGTGAGAAATGGTCAAATGGGCCATGGCTGCTCGATTTGTTAGTGATGTTGCACATATAGCCACATCTTCATATTGTGCTAGGGTAGTTAAGTAAGAAAATCCCTTCCACCATTCTTTTTTCACGTGCTCCCTCGTACTTTTTGCATGGTAGCCCTTTGAAGCGGCCCTTAGATTATCTAGATGCTATACAAACAACCATCATGACATGAAACGTGTCTGCGGGTACAAGCCGTCAAATCCTTTCTCTGCAACAACGTAGGTGATGTGCAATCGCCAGATGTATCTTTGCTATATAGTGCTATGATTAGATTCAATCATAAAACATAGCTATTTACTTGGCCAGTCATGCTGTCCACAAAGCAATATCTATAAGCTGTACAATTGGCAACTCATCACCGGGCATACCCAAAACCAGCAAAGTATTTTGGAACACCCACCCATACACATTACAGACTATAGCAACCTCTAGCAACATCAAACTGTCTTTTGCTCCACATTAACAACATATATTACTAAATGACACATTTAACCCATCTACTCTAGCCTTCCACAACCAAACACACCACTATAAACATACATAACTGATCGTTGGAAATCCTAGTGACATACAAAAAGTACATTATTAAGAGAGTGCTTCAGTGCCATCCTAAAGCTATTAGGCGCTATACAAGTACTGATGAAATGACCTGACATAGAGAGCTCAATTCTAAGGACAGTTGAGGCTCTCCAGGCCCATCTAGAGTGTCCACTTCCTGCTTGCTGAACCTTTCTTTTTTAGGCTTCAATTCTTTGGTATGACATTGTTAGCAAGGCGAGGAGTTAGGACCTTTCTGGGGGTCTCTCTCTTCTACGACTTGCTAATTAAGAGGCTAAGGGCCAGATGCATCAAGCATCCATTTTGCGATTCCTTATTAGCGAAAAATAAGGAATCGCTAATAAGGAATAGCAAAATGGAATGCATCAAGAAATCACAACCAAAATAGCGATTTCTTAGAATTCCTTAATTGCGACTCGCAAATTGCGACTCGCAATTAATGAATACCTCTCCATTCATTCCTATGGGCCTAGAGGCCCATAGGAATGAATGGGAAGACAATCTCAATTTGCGAATCGCAATTAGCGAATCGCAAATTGAGATTGCGATTTCAAGGGTACAGGGGTGTCCAAAGGACACCCTGTTGCACCTCTGAATTTGATCTGTGCACATATGTTGCGCACACACATGCCCTTAGAGCATGTGTGTGCACAACATGAAACTTTGAAAAATGCACAAAAGTGCATTTTTCAACATTTTTGCAAAATACCATGAAGTTATACTTCGTGGTAATTTGCGTGCCCTATTAGCGAATTCGCTATTTTTGAAACTTTCATGCATTGCATTTAAGGAATCTCAATTTGAGATTCCTTAAATGCAAACAATCGCAATTTAGCGGATTGTCTATTTGCGAATTTTGCATTTGGGATGATGCATCCCAAATGCAAAAATACCGGTCGCAAAGGGGCAGATTCTGAGAATCTGCCCCTTTGCGACCGGTTTTTAGCTTGATGCATCTGGCCCTAAATTCTTAAATGTGGGAAGAAGCAGTGTGTTGATGAGATGGCTCTCGGGTCGATATAACCTTCATCCTCCACCCGCTTGATTTGCAGAAGGCATTATGTAGGTTAACATAGACCAGTCAGTATAGCTATCTGTGGTGCAGCTAGTGTATAGGCACTGGACGCTAGAGGTGAAAGTTGCCCAACCCTGTCCCAATCAGCTGTTGCTACAGAGCTGATCCACTCAAACTCTGCAGTTAGCTTGCCTGCCTGACAACTTTTCTCTTCTTACGACAGAAAATTGGCACCAAAATAAAAGTCCTGCCCCCCCCTCCCCCAGTAGGGACTTAGATGACTAAAAGGGCCTACATTCGCAAATTGGGAACATTGTGGTCTTGTAAGGACACGCTTATAAGTGCTTTAAAGGTGTGGGAGAATGCATGCGTTTGTGCTTGTTGCATTCCAGCTCTTTAAGTGGGCTGGGTCCTGCCGGTGCTGAGCAATGCCAGTTTTTAAAAGGGGGCATCGAAATGGGTCCCTATCGGGCTCTGTTCTTATGCCCTCCCATTTTTGTGCCATGCTCTGATGGAGTAGAGGCCTAAGAAACATTGCTTGCAGATTGCCATGTATGTCACACTAAACACTTTTGGCTAGTGTTACTTTGGAGCCTCTTGCAGCCAGCCTGCTACATGCAGTGACCTTTGCTGTGCTGCTGGATGCAGTGTTGTTGGCAATAAAATAATAAAAAAATTATAATTATAATGCGTCCTTTAGAGCGCATTGTTACCTCTTGCAAAGTGTCCCAGGGCTAGGATACTGACTTCGGAGAAAAAGTGTTGCCCCCATAGCTGGATAGGTATTAGCCAGATCCGAAGACCTAGGGTTTTTTTTTTTTTAAAGAAGCTTCCTAAGCAGGCAAGCGGATTCCAGCAGGGAGGGAGTTGCAGACTTTTGATGCAAGATGACTGAAGGCTCTGCCTCCATTTCTGGCTTGTTTAAGGCAATCTGCCTTAATCACCCCCTGGATAGATACCACATGAGAATAGGATGCGTTACGGATGGCACTTCCCTGAGACTGCCCTAGTTAATGAAAGGTTATCAGAAATGCGAAACCACCACTCAGTGGGGCACAGAAAAGGTAGCGAGGGTGTGCGTTCTGTAGGGACAATGGGGAGCCCAAGAATATCTTCAGCATACGCCCTGAAGGACCCATACAAACATGTGCAGTGCCCTATCTTGCAGCATTATGTGTGGCCTCAGTGCCAGGGGACTAGAGACAATGCACACATATGGCGTTGTTGTCCAGGCTTTAACAAAGTAAAACTACTACTCTCGCTCAGTGTACAGCCAAGAATGCACTCGAGAGGTGCAGCAGGACAGACCGCCGCTCACCACATGCAGTGGTGTAACAATAGCTACAGAGGCTCCTGGCACTGTGGTGATAATAATTTTGTTCGTTTTCGCAGTCACAGGTACTTTGTTTATGCTGTGACCTGGTCATGTTGGCTGTTTTTTTTTTTAACTTGAAGTGTTTTCTGCTTTACCTCAGTTTTACGTAGATCTTTGCTACCTATTCCTGCACAATGGCCACACCACAGAAAATTCCGTACCCTCCTTCCTTTTTGTCTCAACCAGGCAAACCTAACATGAAGTGGATAAATTTGTTTAATATGTTTGAAAATCACCTTGTGGATATTGATGCAGACAATTATGGTAGTTTGGATCTGACAACTCAGCACATTTTTGACAATTTGCCACCTGTAACAAGGCCCTGTGGCCAGTCTTGAGTTGATCCATGGAAGGTATACTTAGGAAACATTGAAAGGTTACATAAAAAATTTGCTGAGGAACAGAGCATCATTTTGGAAAGATATAATTTTGTAAAATGCAAAACAACTTCTTGAAGAAGGGATTGAGTAGTATGTAGCTGAACTCAGCATTTTTGCGTCTACATGTGAATTCGGTCCCAATGTGGACACATATATTCATGACCAGTACATTTTCAATGGTGCTTCCAGGAATATTCAGGAGAGACTACTCAGTTGTCACCATTAAGGAAGTGTTTGACCCTGCCAAGAGCTTAGTAAGAACTTTAATATCCTCAAAAGTTCTAAATCCTGCATCTAAAGTCAATTTAGTGTCAAGCACAGTTCTAGAACAAGAAAATTATACTTTGTGCCCAGTTTTCAGCAGAGGAAAATCTTTTTTAAAAGAGCAAAATCAAAAAAGGCTTCAATATACTGTTACAGATGTGGATCCAAGCACCATGTTTGCAGCTATACTGGTTGTCCCACAGTGGGCAAATGTTGCATGTCTTTCAAAAAGTTAGGACACTTCCAAGTGGTGTGTGTGAGTAGCAAAGCTCCAGTGCACGTTAGCAATATTGATGTGGAAGTTGACTTGAGTAAAGATTTTATTAGCAGTGTAGTTTTGACCATTGATTGTAATATGTTGTGCACATCTGTGAAAGGTCCCACTTGTGATGGCATAATTGATGATTTTTTCCTTACAGGCTATGGTGTACTCTGGATTGCCACTTACTCTTCTCCGTGACACAACTTTCTATGATGAACGGGGTCAAGAGAAAGTTCTATCTACACCTGATATTAATCCTAAAGCATTCGGCGAGAAGCCCATTAATATACTAGGTTTCTTTACAGCAAAGATACAATGTCTGGGTAGGGAAACCATTACCAAAGTGTACTTTGCCATTAAAGGTAAACACATTATTGGCTGGCAGGACCTAGCCGAAACGGGTCTATATCTGGTTATTGTTTCAAACGCTCTAGTTAATGCCAATTGGCAAACCTGAAAAGTCAATATGTAGCCTGGAGGAAGCACTGGAGACAATTCTAGATAAGTGCAAGGACCTCTTCAGTGAACAGGTTGGGACTGTCAAGGGTTTTGTCCACCACATCAGAGTCAAACCTAATGCTATATTATTCGTTCACACAGTACAACAGATTCCTTTTGTCTGTCAGGGAAGGGCCTAAACAAATGCTATTGGATATATGCACCCAGGGGATTATAAAACCTGTACAGTCATCCCAGTGGTTGCTCCACTTATAGTCGCATAGAAAAAATCATGTGATATCAGGACCCAGGGCATCATAGGACCTGTAGAGTCATCCCAGCGGGTGGCTCCAATCAGAGTTGTATGGAAAAAATCAGGTGAGATCAGGCTCTGTGCTGACTTGAGAACCTTGAATGTTAGCATTTTAGTAAATTGCCATCCCCTACCTATGATATAGGAAATGCTAGCAAACTTAGGCAGTGACAAGTGGTTTACGATAATTGATTTGAGATCGGTGTACAATCAGAATGCTTTAGATGAAGCGTCTCAGGAGCTCACCACTTTTGTCATGCCCTTTGGTGCCTACAAATATCTAAGTATGCCTTTTGGGCTGACATCAGCTTCCAGTGTATTTTAAAAGCTTATGTATGTTTTGTTTGCAGACATAAAAGCTGCCCAGGTGTACCAGGACAACATACTGATCTTTGAAGATTCTTTGGAAGAACACACTATCATTCTTGACAAGGTGTTGTTCCTAATTCACAGGGGCATGGCATTCAGGAAAGATACATGTAATTCTCCACCAAATAGTTGGAATACTTGCGGCATAGCATATCAGAATCTGGAAATAAACCCAAATTTTTCTTGGTGCAGGCCATCAAGGAGGCAAGCGTACCCAAAGACAGTGATGCGCTTCGTTCTTTCTTAGGTCTTGCTGAATACTATGCAAGGTTTGTTTCAGGATATGCTCTAAAGAACCTCTCAGGTCTTTACTTAGGAAAGTTCAGAAATGTGTTTGGTCCAAAGAAGTTCAAACCACTTTTGAAAAGTGCATTCAGGGATGACTGTACCTCAATAATCACAGTGGATGCCAGCCTTCAAGGGCTAGTGGTTTGAGTCAAACAGTAGGAGGTAAAGAACACACTTTCACATTTGCCTCCAAATCACTCTAGAATTTTGACAAACAGTGCAATACCATAGAGAGTGAGGCACTGGCATGTATCTGGCTGTTCAGATGTTCAAGATGTATGTTTGGTGCAGGGGGGTTGAACTTTAAATAGATCATAAACCCTTAGTTTTTATATTTACAGGGGGCACAGGGGGCATTCACAACAATGCGTCAGTCAGATTGACCAGACTTGTGTCGAAACTACACTAGTACACTTTCACTATTAGTCATATCTGGTAGGAAAGAATTTCAGAGGAGACTGCCTCTCCCGCATGCCATTGCAGTTTGCTGATGAAAATGACAATGATGATGTAGAATGTGTTGCTTCTATTGATGCTACTCATGCTTGGCAAGATGATGGTTTCATATTTACTGCTGATGAGTGGTTAACAGCATGTCAGGAGGATGAAGTGCTGAAACAAGTTGGAAAATACATTGGTAAAGGTTTGCCAGTTTGACATAAAGGAGAAGGTTATCCCAAGGGTTAAGGTGAAACAGGCCAAAATGACACAGGGTGGGAGCAACACTCATCACCGTTACACTTACCCCAAGGTTGGAGATTATGTCCAGATTAAAAACTTGCCATGGTGAGGAAAGGGTAGTACATTTTTTCTTCCCTAACGAAAGCGGCGAGGGTCAGTAGAGGTTCAGTCTTGTTAGAAGACAAAGGCCTGTGGAATGTACGGAATATAGCACAGCTATCTCATCAGAAGGCCAACATCAATATTCAAAAGAAAGGCTCTGGCTTAGACTTGGATGCAATGGGTACAACTTGCTAGAGCCAGTGAGGTTACCACCCCAGGTCGGGGTTTGCTCACCAGAGCTGCTGAAAGTGCCCATACCTTAATTGGCGCTGCACCTATGGTGGCATGCACCAGGTCTTGTGATGTTAGGAGACCTGATAAATTCAAGAACTATGTGATAAACTAGTGTTGGTTTTCATCTTCATGTCTTATTTCTTTTCCTCTAAAGTTTAAATTCATGGTTTTACTCAATTTGGCATGTTTTGTCATAAGGTTTATGTAACTTTTCATTTTATGGGGTTTGGTGATGTAGTGTATCGTGATGTGGCTTGTGGCACGCCCCGTGCTTGAAAGCTTGTGGGCTCAAGTCGAGTCACACAGTGGCATGTTTAGATTCAATTTAGTGCTGGTATTCAAAGGATATATTGTCTTATGAGGCCCATGCCGGCAGGGAATGGTTGGCAAAGATTCCAGTTTACTGTGTCTGTTTCTTCTGGGATCTGAGCCAGCCGGTTGCTACCCATCGTGGGTGAAGCTCTTATTGAATAAAGGCTTCGTAGTTTTCCATGTGCCTCTAGAGAGACTTACCACAGCACGTCTCTTTAATAAGTGCATGCATGATAATAGTATTGCCTGAAGGCAAATATGTCCAGCCAAGCTGCTTCTGGCTTCCCATGTCTATGTGCTGGGACAGTGGGGGCTTATTTAAAAAGAGCTTACACCACTGTTACCTCATTTTTTTTCAATCACCAGCAGTGCTATTATAGGTCCATATTTACAAGGTGACGCATTTTGCCAGATGTGTCACTATTTCTACGCCTGTGGCAGAAAAAAACGCAGATTTTAATGTACACAGAGTGGGCGTTCAGTCGAGAAAACCGACATACTACTGATGCAGTGATATCAACAAGTTTTTTGTTGTGCGATGCTTTCTCAACATGCATCTCGCAAAGCATGAGATGAATCAGTATTCCTACTCCTCCATAACCCAGGTATATGAACTGACTCATAAATCTGACCATCTGAAGCCAGTCACTTTACACACAGGAATATGTCTGTATTTCACTTCCCCACTAGTTGTAGTAGTTCTACACATGTGACAATCATGCGGTAGGACCCCTTGATCAAGCAGGGACCATGGCACCTATAATACATCATCCACTGCAGTAAGGCAATGTGAGGTTGTGTGCTACTTGTAAGGGCCAGGCCAGAATTGTCACTTCTCCATGGAGGAAGGGGTCCCCAAGTCAAGGGCAGCATACTCCAGAGGACAACAGGTAAGTACCCACATAAGGTAGGTAATGCATGTATTACCACTTTGCATCCCACCATTTACTTGTATTCACTCACATAACACTGTCACTCACTGTCACACATACACAGGTCTCCACATAGACGTAAATGACTATGCCCGCTGTACTGTGACACAAAGCCATACAGCTTACACTACATCCAGCACCAATGTGAGACCTTGCAAGTTGCTATGCCACAAATTCACTGTCTTTCACATTGGTCCCAAGACAATAGGCTACTTGTGTCAGTCAGAACTGGTGCATCGTCTCTGATTGGTTTTTAAGGCATTGCTGAAGTTGCATCAGTTGTGATTTTGAGGCTGATGCTTTTCAGCAGAGTTCCCACTGATGCATCAGCATTTCTGACTCATCCTTGGGTCCTTGGGTTATGGTGCCTCGCATTGTTAATATGACGCATCCATGGCCTTATGAACTGTTTTGATGCAGCCCAACTTTTTTTTGATGTATCGCTTCCACAACACAGTGATTCATCAACCCCTGTAAATAAGCCCCTTGGCTTCTGATGCTGGGCTGCTGCTATTCTTTCCTGCTTGAAGTGGGGCAGATGAATCAGCATTGCCTGAGGTGAGCATAATGAGGCCATGAGAGGCAAAGCACTGCAAAGGCAGATATTTCAAAGTGACAAAATCTTGTGAGATTAGTTTTTCTCACTGTAAAAGAGGCACCTTGGCATGGAAGTACTGATTACATTTCAAAGTGACATTCGACAATCTACCTCCAAAAGGCTGTTTGCAGCCATGAAACAAAGAAAATCAAAACAAAGAAGACACCATGAACAAGAAGAGGAGAGCAATCTTGTGACCGTCTCTCGAGCTGACCTCCAGTCCATGATTCAAGAGGCCGTCTCATCAGTACTAAGATAGACTGATTCATATCAATAAGGATGATCATAACTCTGTCCCCAAAGAGAAGTTTGTGCAAGGGATTCATATTCCACAATTGCTTGTGCTCATTAGGGAGGTATAGTTATTTAAACCTGCAGTCATATCCGAAAAACGTTTTTTTTTCCCAATAGGACAAAGATTTTTCTCTTCATGAGGGTCCCATAAACATGGGAGCCGATTTACAAGCCCCTTGTGCCTCTTTTACGCCGCCGTTGCATCAGTTTTGTGACGCAGCGATGGCGCAAAAGATGCGCCATGCGGTGGGGTATTTACAACGTGACGCATCTGGGAGATGTGTCACGTTGTAAATCCCTGCGCCAGAAGTAGGCGTTCCTGCGCAGGGGGGGGCGTTCCGGCGCAGGAACGCCTTCCAAAAGTGGCTGAGTGAAATCTACAATATTTAATTCAGTCACTTTTGAGCCCGTGCTGCATCAAAACCCAGCGCCTGCTTGAAGCAGGCGTAAGGATTGATGCAGCATTGTAAAGATAGGGCCCCCCAGAGCACTGCTGGAGTTGCGTCAAGCTTGCGACGCAACTCCAGCAATGCGCCATCTTTACAGCACAGATGCATCACGCATCTGTGCCGCTTTTGCCCCATGGTGCGCCGCATTGTAAATGCGGCACATCCATGGTGGCGGCGCCGTGGCGCACAATAACTGGCACATCCCTGCTGATATGCAGGGATGCGCCCGTTATTGTAAATCTGCCCCATGGTTTTTAAACAGTAGAAAAACGTTGATAGGTCGGCAGCTCCTCGTTTCCTGAATAATAGATACTCATTGGAGAAATTAGACACAGTAAATCCCACCCTCTTTGGTATTACTATGTCATCATCTTTAGCTTCTGGAGCAGCTTTGTTGCCAGTTACAGGGGATAAAAGGTGTAGAGAACCTTAAAACCAGTCTTCACAGCAGCAGATTATGTAATTAAGGCTAGTTTCTATGCTGCTCATGCAGCTCAGACAGTATTGGAGGATTATTAGTCACTTTTTGATTGTTTGGAATGGGGCAGAAATCCTACTGCAATTCTGGTTAATAAGGAACTCTTGTCAAAGATTTTGTCACACACTGTGTTTGACTCCTTATAGTTGGTTGGCACAAACCCAGGTTTGTCTTTTTAACTCTGGGTTTGCGTCAAAATTCATGGGTGAATGCATGGGAATGCCGATGCTCCACCCATTTAACATCGACCCGACACAAAGTAGCACAATGAAGCGCTATGCACTGCGTTGCATTAGTTTGTATTTACTTAATCACTCAAAGGCTTAGAATATGCTCAAAAATATTTTGCCGCGGAGCAACACACATAAGTGACCCAACCCTGACCCAGCCATTTTATTCCTTAGACTCCAGTTCCAAAGGATGTATATGACAAACAAACACCATCTCCTGAAAGGAGTGAACTTTTTGCTATTGAAATGTGCAATAACGGAAGTCCCAGTTCTAGAGAGAAACCTAGCTTTCTATTCAACCTGCAATATGAGCCAGATGGCTCATATTGCCCTGTGGTGGATTTAAAAGGATTGAACTGTCATGTCCAAATAATACCCTGCTGAATGTTATCCCTTCAGGAAGTAAAGCATTTGTGACATAAGGAGATTTAAATATTGCCCTGGATCTCCAAAAAGGATATTATCATGTGTAAATACATCCTGTGAGCCAGCCTCTTCTTCCCTTTTCTGAAACTGGAAAAAACTACCAGTTCAAGGTTTTACCTTTTGGACTGATGATCTCTCCACAAGTTTTTACGAAGGAATTAGCTCTTGTAGTAGCTTTGCTGCGTTTGGAAGGGATGCAATTCCTCCCATATCTGGATGGTTAGCTAGCTGTCTCCTCTTCTATTTGTAAGGAGGTATACAAATCGCAAAGAGCCATTAACTGTCTCACTGAAGAGTGGTTCCATCTCAACCTCAAGAAGTCCCACGGAGAACGTTCATTGGAGCCTTACTGCATAAACTGGAAGTAAAAGCTTTTCCTTCAGAAGCAGGGATCAACAAACTACAGAATTCCTTGGCATGTTTTTTAAAATGTGGAGAGGCTTTAGCTAGGAGGTTCCTGAGGGTCAGCTGATTATGGCAGCCACAATGGCAGTAGTCCCTTGTGCTCGCTTTTATTTGAAACCATTGATCGGTCACCTGTTATATCATTAGGAATTGGTAACTCAGTTGTTTGAGACTTTAGTTTCAATATCTCAGTCTCTACCTTAATGAATGGAGATGGGGAATTTGCAGAAATGGGTGTCCCTTTTCCCTCTGGTTCTGGGAGGAGGAAGTGAGAGTGGAATGGTCGGCTGTTGAAGCCGTGCAAACTTCAAAATTCAGTGATGTAGTAGCTATAGAGAAACTCTCCAGTACTTTGCCCCTCAGATTCATCAGAAGGTGGTAGTGGGAAGACGAACAACCAGGTGGCCAAAAGCTATATTAACCACCAGGGGTATCCCAAGATACATTCTCTGAATTCTCTTGCTCAAAAGGTTTGCCTGTGGGCAGAGATGCACATTGTGTCTCTAGCAGCACTGTACATTCTGGGCAAGGACAAATTCCAAGCAGAATTCCTAAGCAGGAACATGCCTTCATCGTAAATTTCCGCCTAAGTGGAGAGGCGTTTGATCTGGTAGTAGAGAGGTTCAATCTTCTTTGGCTAAGCCTCTTGGCTTCCCCCAAACAATGCACTCCTACAGAGTTTCTGCTCATACCACACAGATCCTCAAGTGTGGAAGGCAGATGCCTTGTCTTTCAGAAGGCCAAATATTCTATGTATGCTTCCCCCCATTCTCCTACTCCACAGGGTGCTGAGGAAGAGTCGGCTAGAGAGTGTATTAGTCATTGTTAGAAGTGGGGTTTCTGGTTGGCAGAGGTATGCATCTTGTCCAAACAAGATCCACCACTATTGTCAGGGTAAGCTAGATACGAGGGGGCAATATGGTGGTCGCGTGAGACTGCTGTGCGCACATAATGACCAGAGCTCCTGAGAAATATAACAATAATGCTGAGCTAAGAGATATTGCAGCATAAAGAAATGCACGTGGGGGCTTGCGATGAAGAGACGAAGCCTATCAGGAATCACCTATACTTTCTAGGAACTATAATCGGGCTTTCGCTCCTGAGTTCCTTGGGGAGAGCATTTCCCAAGGCAGAAGAGAACCAGCACCGGCAATCCTTCCCGCCATCTAAGGTTGATGCGGGGTGCGGGAGTCCCTCTGAACTCGTCGCGGTGGCTCCAAAAGCGGCTGCAGCGGCGGTGGCTGCCAAAGCCAGGGCAGCAAGACTGGCGCTGCGAGTACTCTCTGAGTCGGGTGATACTGGATGCGGGAAGGCTGCAGCAGCAGCGCCGGGGTCTTCCACTCAAACACCATCCCAGATGCAGAAGCGTGAAGCAGGTGAAGCGCAGAAGGGGCGCCCAGCCGGTCCTACTGTGGCTGACTTGCTGCGGGGATCGGCCGCGAAAGTAATCCCGGGTCAAGAAGGGAAGAGCATGTCAGGCACAAAGAGGCTGCGAAAGCTGGTACTGCTATCATTACAGTCAATGAAAATAAAGGTGATGGCCCGGGCCCAGCTGAAGCCGCACTAGATGCACTGGATGTCCCAGAAGCATGTAGCAAGGCGGGGATTGTGGAAGCTCATAATCTGGAACTGGAGCCGCAGCAGAGTGCAAGGGGCAGATCGATTGAGAACGAAGGTACGCTCAGCTTACCCTCCCCATTTGTAACAGTGATGGATGCGGGGGGAGCTTGACTAACCCTGTGGGAATTATACAGACTGTGTCCCCCCCTTGTAATAACAACTTAGGGGGGCCACTGGATATGATGGGCGGAGCAGCAGGTGTTAGTTTTATATCTACTCCCCTTCGGACCCCTCAAACACAACAGGCACTACAGGGTGGAGCTTATCATGGAGCAGACCGAGCAGGCCAAGCCATGGACCAAGCCATTGAAAAAAGTGAAAACAGTGAAACCGCCAATTATAATTTTGAACCTGAAAAAGACCCCAGTGACTTCTTCTCCTTTTCTAATAGAGGTGAGTGGTCTGAAGACATATCATCTATGACAGATGAGAGCTGTAGTGATCAGGGGGATGATCCTGGATCTACAATAAAAACTATCTTAAAGAAAAAAAAAAGAGGTATGTAGTATAGGATTTGGCTTGGGACTATACCCCCACAAATCAGCTTACCAATCCCTCGAACACTTCTAACCCTGAGCATCCGGAGCACCCAGAGCACTCAGGCTCAATTCCCCCAACTCTAGATACTATTCTTCAGGCTATCTTGATGCATCGTGAAGAGACACCTCAAGATGGGCGCAAGGCTCAAGCCGCCATGCGTAAGGTGCAAGGGGTTGTCCGTAAATTAACTAAGACATGTAGCGCATCTGGGGACCGAATTACCAATTTAGAGTCTAGGATTGTCTCTAAGGAATCAGAGATGGCTTCGAATCAAGTACGAGTTGACTCCCATGAGGCACAGCTGGCGGATGTCAAATGGTAAACCAGAGGAGTTTGAGAACCGCCAGCGGAGGAATAATCTACGAGTGCTTGGGGTCCCTGGAGGGGTGGAGGGGGAGGATGTTCGTTCTTGTATGGTGGATCTCTTCCGTGACTCTATGCCAGAACTCACTGGGTGGAATTGGGCCTTAGAAGTTCAACGCGTTCATCATGTTCCCTTTACTCTAAAACATCCAGCAAAAGTTGGGGCTTTTCCTTGTGCCATTCTGGTCTATTTTGGCAATTTCCTTTTGCGTCAGGCGGTCTTTGAGAAGGCTAGACCGGAGTCAAAGAGAGTCAGAAACGAGATCTCCTATTTTGTACGACCGGATTTTTGTCACTCCACTGTTGAGAGGCGGTGGAGGCTGTGTCAATTAATCAAGCCATTCCAAGATAAGAAAGCCCAGGCCTATCTTAATAACCCTGCTCGGCTCAAAGTGATTTATGGGGAGCAAACTACATTTTTTCTGTCTGAAATAAAGGCTAAAGAGTATCTGAATGGGTTATCTGGCTAGGATTTGATCTACCCCTTTTTGGGTACAATGAGATATGGTTGTATGTGGTACGTATTAGACCCTACTCTTCAACGGACCGAAGGGAAATATATGTTTTGCTATCAGTTTCTCCCTTTTCTTTTCTCTGAAAACGAATACACAGGTAATGTGGGGTGAAAAGAAAGGGGGAAGAGGGAAGAAATGTAAAGAAAAGGACCCCGTGTGAATTTGGAGCTCTGCATCTATTATTTATTAAGGTGAATGTCACAGCGATAGACCATTGATCTTGTGTCGCACGTTCATCATCAACAGACACTAGTTGGAGTCTGTACGCCTCAGAAGGGGTGATGGGTGTGCTTTAGGGGTGGGAAGGGGGAGGTGTTGGGAGGGTGGGGGGCACAAAAATTAAAAAAAAGCAATTCCAGAATTAATATTGTAACAAGGAAACAGGTAGGAGAGAAGAGTGAAAGACAAAAGGCAAGTTACACTTTGGAGGATTATGAGGGCTGTAAGATGTTGATAAAGGTATACTTGGAACTGCTTAGTAGACTTTAATGAGGAAGATAACAATCTGCTCCTGGATTGTGGCGGGCTTGAACGATAGAGCTAAGAGGGCCCGCTTTGCTGAAATAATAGGGTTACATTCTATGGACATAGTCTGTGTACAGGAGACAGATATACCCTGAGAGAAAAGAGAATTGCTAAAGGTTGGGGGCTATAACATTCTTGCCTGTACATCTCAAACCTCTAATATTCGCGGGGTAGCTATCCTAGCCAAAACATCACTAGGTTTAGCTAAGCGCAAAGCAGCGGATACTTTGGGGAGGTGGGTTATTGTAGAACTTATATCAGGCATTACTATTTGTTGGGTTTATGGGTCGAACCAAGATGACCCCCAAATATTGAGGATCTTGAAATGGAGCTTGCCTCTTGGTCAAAGTCCCTAATCTTTTGTGGTGACCTAAACATCTCCTTAGGTTCTGAACCAGGGAAACAAAGGCAGGGCATATACTCTGGTCGAAAGCCTAGAGCATATAGGGCCCTAAGCCATCTTAAAAATAGTCATGACTTGTTAGATATTTGGGACTTAAGAAATCAATCTGACCCTGGATATACTTATTTTTCTTACCCACATAACAAATAAGTTAGGATTGACTATTTTCTCAGTACAAGAGATTTGTTACGACAAGTTGAAATTATGAAGCTTCCTAAAATAATTTTGGATCACAACCCTTTAATTTTAGTAATAGATTTGACCAACTTTACTAGACATCACACTAAATGGCACTAAATGGACGTTTGACAGAAAGCTCCTTGTCAACGAAGACTACATAAAAAATTTTAGGGATTGGACACAAAAATATTTCGACATGAATCGCTTTAGCACGGCCAGGGGGGCTGTCTGGGGTTGCTTTAAAGCCACTCTTAGAGGGCAAACTATTAGCTTTACGGCTAGAGCAAAAAAGCAGCAGGAAACTAAAAATCAACAACTGCTACCGGAATTGGCCAGAGCTGAGGAAGGACATGTTTTAGCATTAGTGCAGGGAGAAGATGGGGTCCATATTCTCCGCCGAATATTGGTTTTAAAAACAGAACTAAATAGCTGTCTAACACAGAGATCTGCTGAAGCATTTCAATCACACTGGAATAGTTCTTATGGAAATGGAGAAAGAGTAGGTAAGCAGTTAGCTCTACGCACTCGGCAGAAGATTTCCCATAATGTAATATCTTCTATTAAAATATATGGTCAAGAATATACCGACCCGGATGATATCATTAAGGGATTTCAACGATACTATCAAAAGCTGTATCAAGATGATATCTTGAAAGACACTGCTGAAGTTAGGGAAGCTTTAAAAGAACTGGCTCCAAGCTTTGAACCTGGAGGAGGTCTGGATGCCCCAATAAGAGAAGAACTAGAAAGGGAAATTACTATTGCAGAAGTTCAACTAGCCCTGCTTGATTTGACCTCGAGTAAAGCCGCAGGCCCTAATAAAGTCCCCTTAGAGATCTATAAAATATTAGGAACTTTAATATTACCCCTTTTATTGGATCTGTTTAATGGAGTACAATTAAGTGGACCCCCGAGTCTTGGAAAGAGACTGATATAATCATATTTCCTAAAAAAGGCAATCCATCTTCATATCGTCCAATCTCCCTGATTAATTCAGACTCGGGAGGGTCATTGAACATCTGGTCTCCCCTTGGCAACATGGTTTTATCTCGGGCAAGGGTACGACAGATCATACCCATAGAGTTATCTCGCTTTTTGACATCATGTCCAGGACGGGGGGCCAGATGTCTATGATCGTCCTTGACGCTGAGAAAGCTTTTGATCGGGTGTCTTGGGAGTTTTTATGGGGGATACTTGAGATAAATAAATTTGGGCCCCAGCTTAATAAATCAACTAGAGCTATGTATCTGCAACCGAGTGCTAGATTGCAATTAATGGTCAAGGAATCACACACTATTAATACATCTAGGGGGACGAGACAGGGCTGTCCCTGTTCTCCGATCTTATTTGCCCTATACATCAACCCCTTGGTTATTAAACTGCTGCAGAGCCAGAAAATTAAACCAATTGTTACTGGGGCCTATGAGACCAAAGTGCTGGCTTATGCCGAAGACGTGGCAGTATTAACACCAAATCCAGCTGAGGCCATCTTAGAGATAAATAAAATTGCTGAACATTTTGGCCGTTACTCGGGCTATGCACTCAATAAAGGGAAAACTGTTATCCTATGTACTGACAATATTGAATATAATGACCCAAGGAAAACGGACAAGGCTACCTATCTGGGGGTTTGTGTAAGCCCTAAAATAGAAGATATCAATAAATACAGCTACACACTCCTGATTAAAAACATAGGGAAAGACCTAAGAAGAGTTGACAGATTGCACTTATCTATAATTGGCAGGGTCACATTTTTAAAGATGACTGTGCTCCCAAAAGTATTGTACTTATTTCGGGTTATACCCCTGGCTGTAGAAGATAATATCTTGATAACATTAGAATCACTACTCTCAAATTTTGTTGGCAATATGGGAAAATTAGCAGAGATTTAAAGTATTTACCCTTACCACATAGCAGGGGTGGCCTAGCAATTCCTAACATCACTTTGAATTATTGGGCGGCCCTTCTCCATCAAATGACCCCTCTGTTTAATACAGGGATTGCTAGTGGAACCAGGCCAGATCTAGAAATACCCAACATATTTGAACTTTCTATTGGAAAGAAAGCCCAAGGGCTCTTATAGAAACAGGTAGAGCCAAGCTACTATAAAAAGGTTACGTGTAAGGTAATTACCAGTGCATGGAAAGTTTGGAAGAAAGGCTCTAGGTTCATGGTAATCCGAAGTTTAATAGGTACACTCCCCTTGGGCATTCATCACTATTGCCCTTACAGGTTAATGATGATATGGCTAAAAAATGGGAAAGTATGGGTCTAAGAACAATTGGGCATTTTTCTGGGGGAGAATCAGATTTCCAGTTCTCTGTGCTACAGAGTGCTTTTGAAATTCCTAAAAGCCACTACTTCAAATGTATTCAGATTAAAAATATCCTTAGTCTAAAGACCCCCAGGATTTTACTTGAAAGGATACCACTTTTGGACACTATAGCCAGGAAACTGACTAGAATTGGGAATTTGTACAGCTTGCTTCTTGATAAAACCCCCGATGATTTGGAACAAACAGAGTCATCTTGGGCATTGAAACTTGCTAACTCCAATGTTGGCATTTATATGAGCCTCTCCTTAACATCAAAAATACTTCTATCCCTTAGCTTAAAAGCCCAACTACATAAGACTATTTTTAACCTATATTTTACCCCTGCCAAATTCTTTACATGGGGGAAAAGGATAGATGATTATTGTCCTAGATGTGGGCTTGGGCCAGCTACCTTGACTCATATGTTTTCTGATTGTGATAAATTAACCATACTAAAAAAGGAGCTGTCAAGGTGCTGGGAGGAAGTATTTGGGCATAGATTCGCTGAACCATCTACACTGCTAATTCTTGGCTACGATAGTACATTGGGGCTTAGTTTAGAGGAGGAATCATGTCTCTTTGTAGGGACTGCGGTATATAGAATATTATTGGCAGCAAGATGGAAAGATAGGGATCCTCCAACCATTCAGATGTGGCTCGCCAGGTTTATGGGAGTTTATAATCAAGAAAAAGCTATCTATTCCGCCAGGGGTAGGCAGACGATAATGCGTGGCCATAAGATCTGGTCACCTATCGCAACTTGGACCAGAAATTTAAGGGGGCCATAAGAAGTTATTATTAAGAATACTGATTAGCATTATCAGGGACAACCTTTGATGAACTGATTTGTTTGTAAATATTTTAAGCTTACCGTCCATTTCTGGCTTACCAACAATTCTTTTGACTTTCCTTTTTTTATAGTACAATTGCCTTTTGTCATTAATCTCTAATTTATTCATTTGCTGATTTTATCACTGTGTTATACTCTTTATTATATGTATATTTTGGAACTGCTTAATAAAAAGATTTTTTTAAAAAGGGTAAGCTTGATACACGCTAAAGGATAACCTGTGCTTGCTCCCTGGTAGCTTGGCACAGAGCAGTAAGGCTTATCTAAAGAGGCAATGAGAAAAGTAACACAATGAATATACCTTAGAAAGATTCCACACATGTTTAGAAAAATAGATTATTATATTCAGAAAAATATGAAAACAACAAAATTCCATTAAGTACAAGACAAAATATGTGTTTTAAAAAGAATATGTGTAAAATAGCTCTTAGAAGCAAACAGCGCTTTAGGGTTACTGGGGTTTGCGCTGGACCGGGGCAAAGTCAAAATTTGGGCCGACTGTGATGAAATGCAGGCTGGCTACAGGACCCATGTAGAAGTGTTTTATGAGGATGCGTCAATGTCGATCCCGCAATTGGCGATTGCTTTGATGTTCTCCACACAGCGATGGTGATGCGTCAGTTCTGTAGGCGAGTCACTGGTCCACGCTGCATTAGTTCTGTAGAGCGACTCCCTGGGTTCCTCCACGCGGCAGAGAGATGTGCCAATCTCCACGAGCCTCTGTGGTAGCGATGCATGGTTTCGATGCATCTGGCTCCAAAGGCAATGCATTGGTTCCGAGAGGGTTGTATGCCGGAAGCACACATGCATTTACCACGCATGCATTAACAACGCAGACCGAACAATGATTGCATTTTTACAACGCATTCCTTTACTGCATAAGCCGTTACAATGACTTTTCTTAGGTAAAGCGCTGTACTTTGAATAATATAATTTACTATTCCAACTCCAGTCTGTGCAACAGTAGGGAAAGTGTTGGACTTAAAAGTTCGCCATCAGTCCAACAACAGTTTCCTTAATCAAGTCATTGTAAAGACTTGCATGGTAAAGGAATGCATTGCAAAGTTGCATTCATGGTTTGGACTACGTTGTTAAGGCAATGCATGGTTCAAGCCGTGATAAAGGCTGTGTCATTTCGGGAGTGGTGTGCCGATTCTACTCCCATAACCGGGTTGATGCGCCGGTTCTGATACATGCAGACAGATGTGTCGATGTCCATGTTGCAAAGATCTGAGTCCATTTCCAGTAGACCAGGTCCAGGAGCAGGGGTAGAGAATTTGCTATCCCTGATACTGAAGCAATAGGAGGCAAGTCAACAAACCCTTGGAGCACACTTGGAGAAAAGGCAGGGCCCAGCCCTCCTGTAGCAAAGTCAGAGAGCAGGGCAGCAAAAGAGAAAAACAGGCCTTCAAGATCAGCAGTCCAAATATGAGTCCTTTAAGCTAAACAGCAGTCCTTTTGACAAAGTGCAGTTGTAGTTCAAGGAGTGTCTTATTGTACGGAGTTGGAGACACAGTACTTATACAACAACAACAACAACAACAGCAATAACAAAGCTTTATTTCGGTATGTGTAATATCATAACAGCAAATTTACAGTTAAAAACACAGTTAATTAACAATACATTTAAAAGAAATTACATATAAAAACCTTTTATGTTACAATAAATAACTAAACAATGTATTACACTTTGACAGCTTTGTGGCTATATATATATATAAAAAGATATTTTGCTTATACTTAATTATTTAAATAGCCTTCAGCCTAATCAGCCAAGCCCAACTTAGAAATTTGGCTACCCCACACACTAAGGTTGTGCTAACATCAGCCTTAAGTATTCTGAGTGCAACAGAGTGGTCCCTGGTTCCGAGCAACAGGCACACAGGTTTGAGCCATTTCTGTCTAGGTTTTGTATAGGCTGGGCATACAAAAAACACATGAGCAATGTTTTCAATAACACCTTCACAGGTTGGACAATCAGCGGGAGTTTGGTGCGGGGGCTTCCACTTGCTAGTACAATCGTGAAGAGGAAGGGTGCCCATCCTGAACTGGATAAAAAGGGATCTATCTCTAGGCTTCGTGATAATATCTAGATAAGGCTCCAGACGAGGCTTAGGCTTGTGCTGACGGAATGCCTCAGTCAGCCTACCTTGATTTGGCTCGCTTAGTTTCTGCCTTAGATAGCAGTATCACGGCCTCCCAAGCATTTATATGGCCCGTTGCCAGTAGAAGCTTCTTTATATTAGCTAACCAACTAATTTTGTGGGCTCCTTGAAGGTTCATGACCTCTCTTAGGCCATCGGCGTACCTTGAGAGCTCCGGGGTACGCCATAGCCGGGCCCAATATAAAAGAGGGCGCAGAGTGGCTAGGTCCTTGATGGAACGACGACCCAGATCACTCAAGAGTGGCTTGCTTGGGGTACCCCTCGGGAGCGATACGAGCTCCCTAAAAAACTTGTTCTCTGCGATAACTAGGGTATCAACACAATCGAAGCCCCAAAGCTCTGCACCATAGAGGGCGCAGCCTACAGCTTTTGCAGCATAAATATCCAGCGCAGGAGCAATGGACTTGGAAGTGGAGGCATGGTGTTCGCTCCCCAGTACTCCAACTACCCTCTTATGGTTCAGCGCCATTTTATCAATATGTGGCTGCCATTTAAATTTATCGGAGATTCTAATCCCCAAGTAGTCAAACTCTTTTACACGTTTCAGAGACACCCTGTCAGGAGACAAGGTAGATCTAGACGATTTACTCGGGTTAAAGTAAAGAAGCTTGGTTTTAGAAGTATTTATGGAAAGGCCCCTCAGCCTACAAAACAAACAGAAGCGGTCCAACAGCTTCTGCAATCCTGTGGGAGTTTTTGATACTAGCAACGTATCGTCCGCAAAGAGTAATGCGGGGACTTTATCACCCGCCAGGACCGGGGCGTCAGCATTAATTTCGAGCAGAAAGGAGACTACACCATTCACAAACAGCGTGAAGAGTGTAGGGGCCAGTACGCAACCCTGGCGTACCCCTCTGTTCACAGGGATTTTATCCGTTTTTTGCTCCTGTGATCCCCATCTAATACGGGCGTAATTTCCGTCATGCATACGAGCCAAGAGATTCAGGATTGGTGAAGGAATCCCCATCTCCTCTAGGACCAGTCATAGGGTGTTTCGGGGGGCCAAGTCAAATGCGGTCTTCAGGTCAATAAATGCCAAGTAAAGACCGCCTTTGCCAATGGTAACCACCTTCCAGTGTAGGAGTACTAGCCTAAATGCCTGGTCTATCGAACTTGTGCAGGCCCTAAAGCCCGCCTGAAAGGGTGATATAATGCTATTTTCATCCGCCCACAAGAGAATAATCTCCAAGAGTACCCTGCCAACCAATTTCTGCCCAGCATCTATAAGACTTATTGGTCGTTAGTTGGCAGGGTCCCCCCTGTGGCCCTTCTTATATATAGGGATCACTTCGGCCCCCTTCCATGAGTTTGGGACCGGTGAGCCTTCCAACAAGGCATTCGTAAAAATTACAAAGTAGGAGTCCCAACCTTCGGTGTTAGCTTTGAAAAGGTCACCCGGTACAGCATCCTGTCCCGGGGCCTTAGTGGGTACAATCTTGTTTAATGCAGCCAGCACCTCTTTCTTGTCTACTCTAGTGAATGGAGCCTGAGCAGAATCAGTAGCCATGGCACCATGAAAGGGCCCTGGAATACCCGACTGCTAATCACCCCCGTACAGTTTCCTAAAATGCTCAAACCACTCCCTATCCGTTATGTGATTGGGGATTTGATCCGCATCGCAGCCATTGGATCTTCTAACTAAAGCCCAAAATAGCTCGCCATTTTTGGATTTGCTCGCTGCTCTAAGACTATCCCAGTGTGATTCTTCCCACTCCCTCTTAGCTATTGTGATGGCTTGCCTATAATGTAATCTGGCCAGCCGAACAACAACTGGATTACTAGATTTAATAGCAAGACGCAGACTATTTTTTTTTATTCTGCAGTTTCTATCAAACTACTTCTGCACTGGCTTGACATTCGTCGGGCGCTTTTTACTGGGAACTACAAACAGAGTACCAATCTGATCTATAGTATCAACATAGATAGTTTCAGCCGCCACAGACCCAGCCACGTCCTTACATGCTGCAGAAAGCCTTGAAGTCTGCTCACTAAGGATTTCTTCCAATGCACTTAATCTTTGCTCGTCCATAATAAACTTTGGCCACTTAAGAAACCTATTGCAATTGGATGGTACAACTGTCTTGGTTAAAAATATCGAACTAGTGGAGAGGGTGTACCCATTCCTCCGACACAAATCCACCATTGTGAGGGACAAAGGGTTATGGTCACTGTCTACTGATGGTATAATGACCATATCCTCCACTAACTTCCATGCCCTCCTATCCACCATTATATAATCTATTCTACTTTCACAGGAGACCCTGTTATATGTATTTTCCCCCCAAGCATCAGAGATAGTGCGCCTATTTACAGCTCTTAGTCCTGATTCTATCATCAAGGCATTCAGTTGAATGACAACCAGTGACCATCTCTTCACAGGCATAAGCGACAGAGACGGAATGCCCCATCTGGCATCTTCCTCATAAACTCCAAGAATGTCATCTGCTGTCAGAGGCTCGAACGAACAATTTAGGTCACCAGCGACCAGAACTAAGGAATCAGAAGGACACAGCTGGAGCAAATCAGAGAGAACAGAAATGGTGGAGGATTTCGCCCCCCCTTGGGTGCCTCTAGCGTATACATTAAAAAATTCCCAGGTGGTAATACCACTCATACCCTTGATGGAAAGTCTCATAACATCTAGTGTTGAACAAGTATGGTGAGTAATCTTGAGGTTGAGGTCTGCCCTTACCCGTGCCATGAGTAAGCATGGGCGTAAAATCCGTTCCGCTCGCTGATTTTGCGGATTTTCGGCAAATTCGCAATCCGCGAACTCTCACGAACTTGCCGAAAATTCGTAAAATCCATGCGAAGCGGATTTTTTGCTTGGTCGCACTTGCCAACTAGAATACTATACAATTTCGCGGGAGTAAACACTTGCGAACACGTAGATGCGGCGGGCAGCGATAATCTCGCAATTGCGAGATTGCAAAATTTGCAATTTCGCACAAGAAATCCACCAGCAGGCAGCATAAACCTTGAAAATTATGATTTTTATCAGAATAACTCCTCAGGTTGACATTTGCCTGCACTTTTTCTTTGCAAGCAGTCCATTTTGGGGGGGGGGGAAGGAAGTGCCCCACAGTCTCCAACTTCCTGTTCCTGTCCAGCAGGCTCCTCCCAATGCTTTCTTCATGTGCTGGTCACTTTGATTTGGATCTTGACCTGGAAGGATTACTTTTTGTGGATGCTGCTGGATATTTGGATTTTTGCAAAACTGAAAGCACTCAGCAGGTGCAAAAGTTCAATCTTATCATTAGTTATCATTCCCTGTAGTGCTTCCTGAGGGGCCCCTTCAGAGTTCATTTGCCTACTTGCAACTATTCTATGACCCTGCTCTGATCCTCACAGCAGGCTCAGAGAATAGCTACAAGTATACAACAAAGGTCCTGTTAAAAAAATTACACTGCAACAGAAAGCAATTACAGACAAAACTGAAAGCACTCAGCAGGTGCAAAAGTTCAATCTTATCATTAGTAACCATTCCCTGTAGTGCTTCCTGAGGGGCCCCTTCAGAGTTCAGTTGCCTACTTGGAACTATAGGCCACAAAGGTCCTGTGAAAAAAAATTGCACTGCAACAGAAAGCAAATTACAGATAAGGAAGCAGGTGCCAGCCAGACTGGAAGTTTAAATTCAGTGACACATTAATCAACCCCAAAGTAATTCATGTCAGTTGAAGCAGGGCAGGTGTGCTTGCTTTTTTTCACCCCCATAATCTACAGTGATAAACCAACCAGAGGGTGCCAGTGATGTACCAGAGAGTGGCATGGGTGTACCAGAGGGTGGCAGTGGTGAAACAGAGGGTGCTGTGAACCTGTGATGATAAACCAGACATAGAAACAACATAGTCGCGGCCGTTGCGAGCCGACAAGTAAGTTCGCAATTGCGAACTGGTACAAAACCCTCGCGAACTGGCAGAAACCCTTGCGAACACAAAAAAAAAATTTAAATCCGCAAATTCGCGAGAGTTCGCGGATTTTGCGGATTGCGAATCCGTAAATACGCAATTTTGCGGATTGCCAATTCGCAAAATCCGCCCATGCTTAGCCATGAGCACACCAGAGGGACGACTTCGACCAACCGAGATAGCAGGTACATGAAAACAAGAAAAACCTGACTTATACAGGGGTTCGAGACACCAGGTTTCCTGAAATAAACACATATCATACCCATCAATAAAATCGTTCCAATCCGGTAATAAGAGCTTATTTAGCAGACCCGCCACATTCCACGAAACAAGTTTAAAATTATTGATGGGATCATTACAGGAGATTAGAGCACATGGAGATTGATATAAATCCTGGCTAATGATGTTATTAGCCCTCAGAGGTGCTGTACAGGAATTAGTAACTCAGGGCCCGGAGACTGAGGTGGTACAGAAGGAGAGGGGGAGCGACTACCCAGGAGTGAAAAGGAACTAGTCGATACTCCTACTCTATCCTGAAGTCAATCAACAGCCTCCAAACAGTTGAAACGATTTTGGATGGGGATAGGGTCCAAGGATAAAAAAGGCTTTGGCCAACCCCCCTGGGGTGGCCCCCTCCCATTCCGCTGCACTAATGTCCAGCCATCTACTAATGGAGTAAAATTACCTGGGGGATAAAAATAAGTCAGTGGAAAAGACCGGATAGTCGCTCCTGGACTGGGATATCTCCAGTTGCAAATATACTCGACAGATCTGGGGTCGTTAAAATTGATCTAAATGCAATCCCCCCTTATATTTTTAGCCAAATGGCCAACCCATGGCACCCTCCGAACCATAAGTATTTTACACACTATGTGTGAAGGCAGTGGTCTGTTTATGTTTAACCAGTGGACAACCCTGTTCCTCAGTATTGTAGGGGACTCCACCTCATGCTTACCCAATTCTGGAACGCCTGCTAGAATTACCACAAATGGACATACTTCCTGGGGTAGATTTAAAATATTTTTCCCCTTGGGAATCTGGACTAGGGGGACCCCTCCACCCTCGCTGTCCTGAGGTACATTATGCTGGCAGGGCTTACTTACATTGGCAGCTGCTAAACCCTTATTAAGGAATGCAACTGGAGCCTTATGGACAGCATTCAATGCTACCGCATCCCTCAGGTTAGCCGGAGCATTTGTTCCTCTGGCTTTATCTAGCGATTGGGTAACCATAGGAGTAGCATCCTTTAATAAGGAGTCAGCGATTCCCTTAAAGTCATGCTCGATCTTCTTTTAAGTGCTCTTCAATCTTGCTCATTCTATCCTACAGTGGACGTAGGAGAAGTCTAAGTGTATCATATATAACAGTTGACTCGGGGTCCGTCACCCCTACCCTGTCGCCTTTGCTTAACCTCCCACTTGCGGCCTGGTGCGCCGTTCCAGTGAGTGTTGGATCAACTATAGATGAAACTAGACTTACTGAGTCACCCACAATGGGCTGCTACAATGTAGCTGGAATTACTCTGATATTTTTGGGGGGTTTCTTTTTCTTTCACCATTGGTAATTGACAGCCCTTGCTTATACTTAGGAATTGCCCCTGGATCGCTCTCACGCAGTTGTCTAGTATTGTATACCTTAACTACATTGAGCACAATGGGAAACTTGTGGGGAGATAGCAGTAACGATTCAGAAACCGTGGACTGTTCCCCAGAGGGGACATGGGATGTATCACAAGGTGGTAACTGTAAAATGGGGTGTTCTGTAATTGGTAATGCACCAATACCACTATTAAGGCCTTGATGGACAGGAGTCTGCGCATTGGCAATATGTCCCATTGAAGACCTTCTTGCATTGGCGAGGTCCTGGGAAACTCGTCGCTACATTATCGTGATCCCCTCATCGATGACACAGTTCATCCTCGTTATAAAGTGGTCCATGGTTTCCGTAAGGTTAGCAGTGTCCACTCTCCCCTTGGCCTCCTTAGGGGGCATGAATATGAACCCGGGAAGTCTGTGACAATAATAAAATACAATGTACTCACAAGTCAAGGCCACATATGAGCTGAAAGGGGAGGTGGCCCTTACCATCCTTGTCCGGTCTTGAACGGGCTGAAACGGGCCCGCCCTTGGCCCGGGATTTGCCCGGCGACGCTCCCGCGCAGCGGGGGCCTTAGTCAGATTTATGTTACGTATTACGTCCTGTGGGCGGGGCAGCCGTGCAGCACGAACCAGGTGATGGCTGCCGGGCAGGGACTCCTGGGAGAGTGAGTCCCTGCAGCGCCGCTCTCAAGGTTGCCTTGATGGTGGAAATACGCCCCCACAGCATCCTGAGCAACGAGAGCTCAACACTCCAGCATCTCCCGCTGACAACACACCCGAAGCGGCACCCGCGCAGCGGGTGCGGCGAGAGGTAGGGGCGAAAGGGCAGCAAACAAAAGAGCAACGTTTCCTCCAGGAATTTTCAACAGTGTCCCGATGAAAGGGGCTGTGGCGGGAAATTTATGTCCAGGTGGCATCCTGTGGGCGGGGCAGCCGTGCAGCGCGAACCAGGTGATGGCTGCCGGGCAGGGACTCCTGGGAGAGTGAGTCCCTGCAGCGCCGCTCTCAAGGCTGCCTTGATGGTGGAAATACGCCCCACAGCGTCCTGAGCAACGAGAGCTCAACACCCCAGCATCTCCCGCTGACAACACACCCGAAGTGGCACCCGCGCAGCGGGTGCGGCAAGAGGTAGGCGAAAGGGCAGCAAACAAAAGAGCAAAGTTTCCGCCAGGAATTTTCAACACTGTCCCAATGATAGGGGCTGTGGCGGGAAATTTATGTCCAGGTGGCATCCTGTTGGCGGGGCAGCCGTGCAGCGCGAACCAGGTGATGGCTGCCGGGCAGGGACTCCTGGGAGGGTGAGTCCCTGCAGCCCCACTCTCAAGGCTGCCTTGATGATGGAAATACGCCCCACAGCGTCCTGAGCAACGAGAGCTCAACACCCCAGCATCTCCTGCTGACAACGCACCCGAAGCGGCACCCGCACAGCGGGTGCGGCGAGAGGTAGGCAAAAGGGCAGCAAACAAAAGAGCAAAGTTTCTTTCAGGAATTTTCAACAGTGTCCCGATGATAGGGGTTGTGGCGGGAAATTTATGTCCAGGTGGCGTCCTGTGGGCGGGGCAGCCGTGAAGCGCAAACCAGGTGATGGCTGCCGGGCAGGGACTCCTGGGAGAGTGAGTCCCTGCAGCGCCGCTCTCAAGGCTGCCTTGATGGTGGAAATACGCCCCCACAGCGTCCCGAGCAACGAGAGCTCAACACCCCAGCATCTCCAGCTGACAACACACCCGAAGCGGCACCCGCACAGCGTGTGCGGCTAGAGGTAGGCGAAAGGGCAGCAAACAAAAGAGCAAAGTTTCCTTCAGGAATTTTCAACAGTGTCCCCAAATGTGCCTTTGAACTGGGGATTGACTTCTAAGCAGGACCTTGATGTGCACAGGCCACCCTTTCTTCTCAGCCCCAGGTCCAGACTAGCTATTGGGGGTAACAACAGGCCTTTGTATGAGGACAGAATACTGTCTATTTAAGTGAAGTGTTAGCCCCTCCCTTCTATCCTGCCCAGGTTGGGCAATCAGAATGCAGATGAATGTAGATGGATACTCAATCCCACATATCCTTCGTGGGTTTCAGGTTGTTTAGAGGAAATGCACAAAGTGAAGGTTTCACCCACCCCAGACATGTTTTGGAGACAGGCTGCAAGGCACACAGAGCTATGAGTGCAGAGAAATAATCACTTTCTAAAAGTGGCATTTCTAAAATAGTAATGTTAAATCCAACTTAACCAGTGCAGAGGATTTATCAATATCATCCCAAAGATAAAACAGGACACAGCTACTCCTTTCTGATCATGAATTACCACTTAAAAGTGTATTATGGAATTCCCAATGCTAACCTATGAAAGTGTATGTCCTACCTTTTACTTATACAGCACCCTCCTTTATGGTTACTTAGGGCCTACATTACCGGTGATTTATGTGTAATAAAAGGGAGGTTTAAGACTTGGCAAATAGTTTCAAATACCAGATAGAAGTGGCAGTAAACTGCACACACAGGCCCTGCAATAGCAGGCCTAAGACAGGTTTGAAAGGCTACTGGAGTGGGAGGCACAATCAGTCCTGCAGGCCAACCAGTAGCATTTCATTTACAGGCCCTCGGTATATGGTATGCCACTGTACAAGGAACTTACAAGTACATTAAATATGCCTAGGAGGAATCAACTAATTATACCATGTTTAGAGAGGAGAGCACATGCATTTTAGCACTGGTCAGCAGGGGTTAAGTGCTCAGAGTCCTAAGGCCAACAGAAAGAATCAGCAAAAAGAGGAGGTAAGAAGGCAAACAGGTTGGGGGAAGAGCATCCTACGGAAGAGCGGTCTAACAGTCATCCTTTTAGACCCAATTTTCTCCTGCTTTCCCAGCCAGGAGTACAAGAGAGGCTAGTCTTCCCAATATATCCAACTCTGATCAGTTCATCTATTCTTCCAGTCTGATCTCTTCAGGTCTTAAATATTTCAGCCAGGGAGGAGGAGCTACGATTGCAACCAAGATGGCCGCGTAAGCTCCCGGCTCCGCCGACCTCCGCCAGTAGCTCGTAAATCCTGGTATTATCCTTAATTTGCCCCGGACTCCCGGGTGACTGAGGTGTTCCTGAATCTAAAGGTGCAATCCCGAGATTCCCATCTTCTCGAATGATGAAGATATGCCGTGTTTTTATTCTCGGCCTAACCCAGTGTTGAAGCCGGGGCCTAGATTTCTAACCCATCTGGGTTGGAGTTGAGCAACATCGGCCGCGGGACTTGGGCGGCGTCCGGTCTCCCGAAGTGGAGAATATCCTGACTGACTTGGATGGCGAGACTGTGGTCGGTTGATTCCGAAGATACAGCGGCGTGTCGCGCCTGTCTCTGTGGTCGGGGGTCCGTTGCCCGGAGGCTCTGCTGGGCGCCCGGGGTAGACGGGTTTGGATCCTCGCCGGCGGCGGAGGTGACGATATCGCGAACTTGAGAGCGCCCGCTGTTACCATCTGCCCCTCCTGTGCCTGATACCCCGGAGTAGTCGACCTCCGGGGTTCAAGACCTGATCTGTTGCTTTGCGAGAGGGGATGGAGCGGGTGGAATATATGCCATCGCTGCGGAGCGTAATGGCCGCTATTGGGGCGCTCCACTCGCAGGTCACCGCCATCATCCAGAAAATGGTCGTACCAGTTGACAGTATCTGCCTGAGACCGGACTACGACCCTTCGATAGGTTTGAAGCAAGCAGTGTCACCCGTGGAGCAGGTTAAGCCTGAGACTGAGGGCCCCGTGCGGAAGCCAGATTTGGTGTTTTCTGTCGGCTCCCAAATATCAGCTATCGAGCCTGGGACTACCATAAGCTCATCATGCGCAAGACCGATACCGCCCAAGATGGACATAGACGATCTTATACTCCATAATAAGTTCCTCAGTACCTATCGGAATAACTCATTATCCTTTTCCGTCCAGTTGGCTCAATCACGTCCTTTTGTCTTCTCTTTGGTGGACAGTTATCTCCGTCGGACTTGTGGACTTCGAGTATGAATATCCTGGTTTCGATCCTACAGTACTGACTTTCACTTTTTGGAACATTTGGATACTTCTATTGAAATGGCGGTTCGAGCGGAGAGGGCTCGCGTGAAAAATCGGAGCGGCCAGGGTTGAATTCGACTGTCTGGGTTTGATAAAATGGCTTCATTTGCTGCGGGACTTGTAACCTATGATGATGTGGGAGTCGGGTGGTTTTTACAAACTCCCCCGGTTGGCTTGTAATTGTAGCTTTCAATTGTCTTGATTATATTTAGATGGGGGTTGCTTCTGGCGGGGGGTAAGGGAGACCGGGGGCCTTTTTAATATCTCCTCCTCCATTCTTTCCTTCTTTTAGGGTCAGTTCTTGGGCGACAGGCACACTTCTAGTGGGGTTAGGCCGTAGCCATTGCAGGGGTGCAGGGTGGGGGGTTTGAGTTTTTTTTTTCTTTGTTTAGTTCTATGACCTTTGTTTTTTCCCTTTTCTTTTTCTTCTTTTTACGAGAGGTGGGTTGTCTATCCTGAATCGAATTTTCTCTCTTATCTGGGTGTCTACTTTGGTCCTAAATATCCTTAAGCGTGGGTGGGCGGGTCCTACAGACTGATACTTACCGAGGTTGTTGATTATCCTTGTTTTCTCCTTTTTCATATGCTCGTCGACGTTGACGTCTCATACTCCTGCATATTGATTTCTCTGCATTGGCCTCTTCACCTACATACGGTTGTAATCTATTCTATCGTATGGCACCTGATATTTGTAATGTTTCCTCTTGTTTTTCTTCAATAAAAAGATTTAAAAAAAATATATATATATTTCAGCCAGGAGGAGGGGTCTGCAGGCCTTCAGCTAGCCCCAGAGGGGAGGCAGTTGCAATTCAGCATTTGAGAAGTTGCCAAATTAGTGACTTTTTCAAAGCACTGACATAATTATGATCAATATTGATCAATATTGTACCCGCAGAAATTGTAGTGCCACATCTGGCAATCATTTTAAGATATTACAGTTCCTACAGGTGGGCATCTGTTATGGAAATGTCAGAGTTCTTTTTACACTTGTAGAAAATCCTATCTTTAGTTAAGAGAATTGATTAGGGAATTGAAGACCAAAAGACCTATAGTGTGCCCAGAAGTGCCTCCATGGACTCCTTTCAACCTTGTTGGAAGATCTTTGAAACCTCCTCTCTATTGTGAATAAGATGCCAGTAAAGCTATCAGGAGAATTGAAGACCCTTCAAGCCTTGTACTCATATAGCAGATTATTTCTGGATAGAGTAGTCTTAAAAGTCAACCCAAAGTTTTCTCCCAAGGTGCAGTCATAATTTCATAGGCATCAGGAGGTACTCTTGCCAGTATTTTCCTTTGAGGATCAAGTTCCATTGGCTATGGATGTTAAGTGAGCTTTACTAACATACCTAAATAGAACAAAAGATATGAGGAAGTCTAACTTACCTTTAGTCCAACTAACAAGGGAAAAACATACTATTAGTAGATGCGTTAGAAAAGCGACTGCTAAGGCTTTTTATAACATGTACTTACAAGTCCCACAGCCTATTAAGAGAAGATCTACTAGGGACATTGCAGAGCAGCGACCTAGTTGTCAGGAAAGCACATTTGCTAAGCCTTACAAGCTTGGGCTTGGTGAGTCTATGAATTATGGTTTGATCATGTTGAAATCTGCTATGAAGAAATTGCATGCTCCAGTATAAGTCTATGATTAATTAAAAACAAGTATTTTCATTTGTATAGTCTTTTTGTTTATTTTTTAAGCATTGTAGAATTGTGTTAAGCTTGTGTATTTCCTAATAGAGTAAGGACTGGGAGGAGGAGTACAGGTTTTGGGACAATTAAAAATACTTCTTACCAATTATCTTCATTATCCGAAATGATACACCTCCCTGTCACAGTCCAGATATTCACCCCCACTCTTGCTCCTCATTCCTCAACAAAAGGTTTTATGAAACTTTAGGAGAAAGGCAGGAGGGGTGTGTTTCTACAACTGATATTGTAGAAACACTTTCTAACCAATTCGTCATAGATGGCACACCTCCTCATAGAGTAAGGACTGGAACGGGGAGGACTATGGTTTTTTATAATGAAGATTACCCTTAAGTAATATTTTTCAGTAAGAACAGACCCACCCGACCATAAAACAAGCTCACAAATAGCCAAATAAATTCCTATGCACTGACCACTCAGACCAGCCTTTCTGGAACTGCCAGAGTTTCCTACAGGTCAGCTGAACTCTGCTAGCAGCATGGTCACTGAACCATACTTGTACATCAAGCAACAGGTATACAAACTCTATAGCGACAATCCGTGAATTTCTTTGTGTTGCAATATGCTCGATGCTTGCAAAATTACTATGAACCTGCCTTGCAAGGTGTGTTGGAGCACAGTTTAGTTATGAGTCTGTTAAAAACTCGTCATAAAAAATACCCAAACAAAATCCATCAGATTATATTTGTCGGTGGAGTGGGAGGAGGGCAAAACAGTTGAAGTACCAGCTTCTTATTTTTTAACTAGCTCTACGATGTGCAGATCTTCTTTAATTTCATATATACCTTGACAACTAAGAAATCTGATTGTGCATAGCCCCACATTTTGGCTCTCTGTTTGGTCTTTATACAAAATGTGATTGGACGAAAAATATGCTCTCAAGAAAAGGAATACTAGTCCCACTCACTTTTCTATGCTCTCAAGAAAGGGAACACTAGTGCCACTAACTTTTCTATATGACAGTTAGAAGTATTTCTAGGCACTGGTATTCAAAGACGGCAAAGTGAGCAAGGGACCTACGTCTGGGCATACCCTGCCAACTTTGTGCGAACAAAGATGAAAATTCAACCCAGATCTGTGACTGGGGGTGAGTGTCTGAAAAGTTTCAGCTTTTCACCCATCATCTCCTTCTGTTTGCTTTGTTCTCCCCAAGTTGGCAGGGTATACCCAGACATGGGTACCTTGCTCACTTTGCCAGTGGATTCAAGCTAGCCTGGCTGATGAGACGTGGTACACTGAAACCAGTCCCAGTATGCTTGTTTCCAGTTCAGGGAAGACCTGGCTTGGCAGTTTGGGCTGGACTGTTCCCATGAGGCACTGGGTCAGACTGATTTGCCTATGGCTGGGTCTGAACTGGGGTGGTTAAGTGAGCTAAATAACGATGATGGATACAACCCAGATCTGTGACTGGGGGTGAGTGTCTGAAAAGTCTTGGTGCTTCGTCCATCATCTTGTGTTTGCCTTATTTTATTATTGCACACTAATCCACTAAAAATCTAACAAGTAAATCTCAGCATGGTTTTCCTAAATGGGAGTAGCAAGTTGGTTTCACAGTGAATTCCCCATTAAATTTGTATGTTTCACATACAAAATCTAGATCCAAAAAGAAAGGGCTCTATAAATGCTTGTTGAAGATTTATTTGGTTACTATTTGGGTGGCAGACACCAGGCAGCATGATCTTTTGGCTATTTGTGCATCCCCCCCATTTCTGAAAGGCCAACATATGGTTAAAGATTGTTAGTCATCACGAGTGGTTGAATGAGTTGAAAAGAGTTAATATATTCAAAGTTGTTCCAAAGAGGGGTCCAACATATATCTTGCCCTGAGCCCCCCAAATCCTTAAGATGTCACTGGGTATGGTTGTGAGACCAAGGACAAGAAAATGTCCCTAGACACACAATGCAACAATCAATATGTATAATAAACAACTAATAATAAATTATATCAAAGGTAAATCATTTATTAAAATGTCATTCATTAACAATAAAAACCTAATAATTGCACAATAAATAGTTAACACTTAAAATAATTTTAACATTTCAATTAATGACAAGAATAATTCAAACAAATCACATAAATTCTCATAACATCATTATGGCCAGCATAATTGGGACAGACAAAAGACAAGCTGTATGATATCCTATTTATCAATTACTATTAGTACATCCAGGGAACTTTTTTGAAACACAATTTCTTATACATTCAAAGTAATTTGTATTTAGGAAAAAAGTATTATTCGTCGGATTGTACTGTAAGTTGCGTCAACGCGTTTCGATGGTTTGTTCCTTATAACACCATCTTTTTCAAGACAATCACTCTATTCTGTCTCCAGGCGAATTGTATTTTCATTTCCTGTATATTTTGTTATTGGAGCCTCTATCAATTATGGAGGTTTGGAGTCTGTCGGTATCTTGGTCAATCTTAGGAGGTCTGTAGCTTAGCCCAACGATAAAGATTCATGTTCTCTCCGGCGAACGTGGTTTTTAAAAGTACGCGTTAATCGCCAGGATTCGTGATTAAAACGTTGGCTCTACACTGTTTTCAAAACTTTTCCAATTATCAAGGCGATTATATACGCTCGTGATACCAGTTCTCTCTATGTGTTGCGGGGTTGCAGGCCAATGTTATTATAAATTAGGATTACCACGTTTGTGAATAAAGTTTCCGCCTCCGTTCTGCTCTGTCGAGCGAGGTTCTGCGACAGCACTGTGAGACAGCACTGCGTTCTTTGGGACTATTCCCACATCCCTATCTTACACTTATTTAGGATTCATTCTGAATCATACAATCTTCGAATTCATATTCTGGCGTCATTTGGGAAGGGGCTGCATTTACACGGATGAGGGCCTCTGCTATAAGGTAGCAGTGGCATCTGATCTTTACGATGCCACTGCAAGAGCAATGTGGTCCCATAAAGAACCTTTTTGTGTTTTATGTTCAAGAAGTATTAGAATGTTGATCAAAGCTGCTTCTTTATTGGGAAGAATTACCCGATTTTGTAATTCAGGTGTTACAGTGGTCTGTTTTATGGATCCAGAATTTAGAGGCTGCTCACTACCCAGCACTTGCTAGCTCTTGAGAGGCATAACAATAAAATGTATTCTGCTGACCTCATGAGTCCCAAGCCCTTGCATTATGTGTTGGAACAAACAGGAGGTTTGAACCAGTCCACTGGACCACCCATGTTTGTTTTTGAGGTAGAAGTAATTACTTCCCTTGATTTGAAGTCTGGTTTTTGTTTCCACAAGTAAAGTCAAGAGAATCATAGTGTTGATACGAGTTGGGTGAGGTCAGCCATTCTTTTTCCATGCATGTGGATTACCTCATCAGGTTAATGCATGTGCTGCGGAGATCTGTATGTAGCCTAAAGAAAAAGGGTTATGGTGTAGTGTAGTTCCAATATTCCCAATAGGCTCTGCGCAATGGAATAGTATATCCTATAGATTAGATGGAGGACTGAGGTCGACTAGGTCTCTATCGAATATACTAGACTTAATTGTGTGTGCCAGCTATCTCAGAGATCACTTGAAACTTTCTCGAATACACAAGAAGGGATTAGTTTCTGATAACCGCATAAACATGACAACTTTGTTTCCCAAGAATAAGAAATGTATCTCTAGAGTAGCGGAAACAATAGATAGTTATTTCACCTAGTCAATTGTGCATGCTTTGTTTCATCAGAGGTGCAGAGAAATAGAGAGACAGGCGTTTTCAATGAATGGATTTATTGAACAGTCTTCTTTCCCATGCAGAGGAAATGAACTGCTACAATCGTAATACTGGTAGCAAAGTACAATGCGTACAGTACCAAGAGTATTATAAAATAATACTGTAAAAGCATGATATGGGTTCTAAGCCTTAAATACATAGAATACATACATTAATTTATAAAGACTAAAAGTACTCAACTGGTGCTTCTAAAATACACCTACCCGGTGTACCTAACCTAGGTCTAGTACAAGGGAAGAAGTAAGTGAGGTGTAGCTTAGTTTCAGTATTCTTTTGCCAAGAATCTATCCAAGAATTCTCTAAGGATCGAATCAGCTCCGTACCTTGGTTTAGAATGAAGGAGGTCTGGTATCTCTCTCTCAGGACTCGATTTCCCAGGAACCCGCAAGGGTAGCCTGGAAACACTGGAGCTGGATTTCTCGGCAAGAGAACAGGCAGCGTCTCTCTCAGTGCGTGTGCTGGAGGGTCGGCTTCCTTCGGCACTTGCTGTAGCAGGGTGTCGGGCAAGTAGATAGTCGAACTGCTCCAAACCACCGTGTGTTTGCCTGGGCAAGTGTGGGCTTATTTATACCTTGAAGGTGCCTAGTTTGACGTAAGGTTGGACATAATAATGTCATCAAAGACTCAGTTCTTTGAAAACTCCATGAGTTCTTGGATAAATCAATATTCAAGCAAGGGTTAGTCCCTGACTGCTGAAGGCGTGTTTTTCCAAGAAATCGTTGTGGATTTTCGGAACTAGTGGAAGTAGCTATGCCGTATTTGGACTGCATAGGCTAAGTCTAAATATTGTTTTGATTTCTATGCCTATATAAGGATAGGGTAATTTATACCTATATATGGGCATGAATCGGGAAAATTACACCAGGGTCCTAAATTCATATACAACACCCACTCCACTTTATTATGTTTAACATTACTAAATTATAAGCACTAAAACATATCTAAAGGATGTGTTTACAATCCCAACCAAAATACAAAATTGCATTTGAAAAGGTTTGCACACGAAAAATGAGCATTCGTACAGTACGCATTTAAGAATAGTTTTTCATACGAAGTATAAAGCATGAAAGCATTAATACTAACTAAATCAGTAATGAAATTTACATTCATGAAATGGCTCTTAATAACAGAAAAAAAAGTCGTGACCATCCCAAAGCAGAATAATATACTGTTTTGGTTATGAGGACAAGGTAAAATATTGTCTCTAGGAAGTATTCAAAAGGAATTTCTTGTTCTCTAAGAATAGTTCTAGTTTAAGCAGATTACTTTGTGCCCAAAAAAATAAAAAATCTTAAGTTCTTTGGGAAAAAGTCAAAATTAGCCGTAGAAAAATAGAGTTCCAAAGGCTTTTGGAAGGATTGTTATGAAAAGTGAAGGCCAAATTCAGAGTTCATGGAACACTGTGTACCTTTTTCAAAAGTTATTCTCGGTGTCAGGAGAAAACATCAAATCGTCTAGGCTGGCAAAGAAATCGCCCACCATAGAAGGTGAAAGTGGAACTACTTCATTAAGTAGATCAATTGTGCACAGATGAGAAGCCTCGCCGTCAGCGTTAGTTGTAGTTGTCGCAATGTTCATAGCAGATGGTACCTGTGTGCTTGTTGTTCCTCGTACCTCACCTCCAGTTGGATGTGCCGGTGAGATCTCAATGAACGACATCACCAGGATTAGTAGCCGTTGGGGGAAACATAACACGTGAGCCGTTACCAGACCCAGTAATGCGTCTGCATCCGTTGGCGCAACCGATGGTAGTGTTAGACAAACATCTAACACGCATTCCTCTCCACAAAGCAGGCATCGTAGAACAGATAAGATACAATCTTGCCAGATTGGTTTGAATGAAAGAAACCATGTGGTATTCAGATCTCTTAAACGAGCCAAGCCAAGAATCTGTGTAATTCTGTCACGGTACCGCATCGCTAGGAGAGCATGCTCCATGGTAGTCTGGATATCGTCGGTGACTGGACTTGCCATATCGGAGCAGAAGAAACAAAAATAAAATTCCTGCTAGGAGACCCAAAATGAGAGGCAGGCCGCTGCACACAGAGTGGACGAAGTTAGGGAAAAGGCCCAGGACTGCTTCAAAGGGTGCTAACAGTCCTGAAAAAATCGTCTTAAATACATGTGCAATACCGCTGGAATCAGACATGTTTAAGATTTGACCTAACATTTCTGCGAAATGTACTGGGCAGTTGGTTGATAATAATGCATGTATCTCTGCAGAAGTCCTTGCAACTTGCAGATCATACATTTCTCTAGACGAGGTCAGTGGCACAGTTTTTTGCAAAAGAATGGCTTAAAGGATCAATTTGTATAGAAGAGATATGCAGGGAAGGCCATAACGCTGACTCCCTGTCTGTCTTGCTTTTTGGATACAATACTTGCATACAACAAGTGACCCTGGCCGACACACTAACTAGATACGCTTTTCCTGGCAACATGCCACAACAGCTGTGATCATTGAGCATAACGTAGCTGCCATTGGAAAGCTGCCTGAAAATTGGTTCTATCACTGCTGCTGGTGAACCGTGCAGGTGGCAAGAAAGGTTATTTGAAGAACCCTCGCAGGCTCCGTGTGAATTAATACCTTGACACAAAAGTGTACCGCTTAGTGAGTTCTTACAATTTTTACCACTAAGAAATACTTCCTTTCCCCCACTCTAACATTTGTGTGTGTATGGTAAATTCCAGGTTGACTTAATGTATTCTTTACCCAACTTTTCATACAGGCCTTCTGGTATTTGTTGTAAGCAATACTGAAATTGGAAAATCGTCACTGGTATCATGATGGTGCCATGTATTATCCATTCCACAACTGGTTTCTCAGAAACAGTTAATGGTAATCTTTCCAGTTTTTCTATGCTCAGCACAGTATAGTCTGCTCCTCTTTGTGCCAAAGAGATTTGTTTTTCTGTAAGGTTAAAGACAGTAAACAATGATGTGGTGTTGATTAGACACCATGGCACGTAGCCTGAATGCAGATTTTGTAATGTCCAGCTTAGCAGCATTATAGAACGTAGTTGAGACTGGCCATGTTGTAACATTAGCAAGTCCTGTTCTATTATGTCAATGGCAGATGATACAATGCTGTCCAAAAAATAAATTCTGGATGACAGAGTCGTTAACCCATTGTCCACTACAGAGAGAGCTTTCTCTAAAGTAATACGATCAATTTCTCATATTCTTTCTGCAGTTTCCATTTGCGTGACTTTCTATGCTTCATTGTAAGCAGAGTATATGCCGGCGTATATGAAACATTTTTGGCGGGGTTCATGAGGTCCAAGTAAGAAGTCTCGTAAGTCAATGCCTTCTTTAAGTAAAGTTAAGTGTTGTTTAATTTCTGTAAGTGTGGCTTTCATTTAGCCACTCACGGCATAGTTTTCCTACACTGTATGTTGTAACGATCCCTGGATGTTGTCTCTGGGAATATCTTGGATCTGGCCTAGTTACTGTGAACCCTTGTGTTTTGTTCAGGAATCTATCGTGACAGTTATTCATGTCTGTGGGCCAGATTAACCATTTTTTCCATTCAGGATTAGTTCTGTTCTGTTGTAAAATCTGTTTTACGTCTACCTCATCATCTGCAATGCTATTACTGTCAGTTGTGGCTTTAGGTATGGACGGTTTGTTTACATCTTTTATCTTAGCCTAGCCAAGACAAGATGTTTGTTGAACAGTGTCATTCAAAAACATTATTTGTTCTGGGATAATGCAGGCTCTAAATAAGGCTTCTAAACCCTGCACCTGCCAGTCTTTTGTGCCCCAGACAGTTTTTGTCTCAATGTTGTCTTTCCAAAAGTTAAAACCTAATGTAGACAGCTGAGCATAAAAGTTCGCATAATTAATTTGTTTAGTATTAGTCAACATGTTTTTCATTCCTGTCTTATTCACATTTTTTAAATAAAACGTTTCTTGATTTGTGATATTAAAACCTGAAAAGTATGAAAACTTTTCATAAAATGTTTTTGAGCTGCCCTTTGGCGGCGTTGGACAATGTTCCCATTGATTATAAGTAAAAACATTTCTAGGGTTTGCAGATTTATGCAAGTAATGGGGACCATAATGATTAAAAAAATAAATTTGTTCATAATCTGATGAACCTTCTAAGTATTCATGTTTAGTGAATTTAGCTGACAGTTCTAAATCTGTCATCGTATTATTAACAGTTTCAAAGTCCCAATCATCAGAAAATGTGCTGGGTGAAACAAAGTCACTCAAAGAAACCTTAAACTGGTGTGGAATCTTCAACAGTTCCACTGGGCCATAAATGTCATAATCAGTTGTGTCCCATGCTATACCACCAGGTATAGGAACGGCTGTGATGTTCACTGATGACAGGTCTCTTCGCTTACGATGAGATGATTTGTGAGGTTTCAGGAGCAAGTTGATGTTCTTACTTGCTGTGTCCATTGTACTGTATTTTCCATCTATCATCTTTCTAAACTTAAAACAAGAATGAGCCAAAGCAGGAGAAAAAGTAAACCTAACACAATCCAAAATTCAACCCATGGTGAAACCAGAAATGTATTTTCAAGCTGATGAATGAGCTCTGTGATTTTCTCTTTGAAAGTTTTATTTGCTGGCGTAGTTTCAGGTTCACTGGCATCCTCTGAAGATTTATCAAAGTTGATGAAATAGCCAGAGGCAGTTCTGTCAATTGATGGAATTGCATCAGGATTGTTTGGAATTGTTGAAGCTGCTTCTTCCTTTGTCACATTTGTATAGTCAGAGGCTATATCATTGTAGATAGGTGCTTCTTGACGAACTGTTATTTGGGTCTTAAAGAGGCACAAGTTCCATGGCTTTGTTGCATAGTCATTCTTTTCTTACTGCAGGTTTATCAAAGGTGATAAGTCTTTCAGTTTGAACCTCTTGGATTGTAGCAAGATTTGGTCTTCTGCTACATCTTGGGAGTCCACTGGGCCTACTACTTATTATCGGCCACATGATGTGGTTTGACCAGGTCGATGGACACGATTCTGTTTTCCCTTTTTCCAGCAAGGGGCGGTAGTAACACTGATCTTATTCCGTGGGTTGCTAAGACAGGTACTGCTCTTCTGTAAGAAGCCCCAAATTCCTTCTTCACCGCAATCTTTTCCCTGACTAGATCCCCAATCTTTGGAATACAGTCAGGTCTTGCTGGGACAAGTGGTTTTTCTTCAGTGGTCGTTTGCTTCTGTATTATGTTACTCAGACTTCTTCTTGTTACATTTAGTCCTGTTAAACAGCCAAATGGTCTTTGATATCAAAGGGTTTTTGTTCCACCACTGAATTTTGACAAGATCCTAGATGAGCATTCTAGTACCAAATAGTAATTCACGTGGAGTGATTCCCCCCAGAGAATTTCTTGCAGATTAATAAGACTACGTTGGACACTTATTAGATGTTTGACCCACCCGTCACCCGAACCTAATACCCTAGCTGTTATAGATTGCTTTATGTCACGTTTTTTTTTGTTCCACTGCGGCATTTCCCTCAGGATGGAATGGACTTGAGTACCGCAATGCAACGCCGAAGCTAGCCATGGCCTCCTTGTAAGCTCAAGAGCTAAACGCAGGAACCTGTCCAGAATGTAGCGTGCCGATTGCGTATGTGCCGATAAAGACTCGCAAATCTTTTATAATAGTTCAGGCGTCAGCCGAGCGCTGAGGCCACATCGAAATGAATCTTGTCCTAATAGTTGTGGGACTGTGTTGTGAGACCGCATACGTCCATGGTGACGTCTGCGTGTAGAAAGTCTAATGCTGTCTAACAGTGGTGTCTGTACTGGGCAGGCTACACTGTAGTCAGGTACCTGGTGGCTTTCAAAGCTATGATCTCTGTAACAAGTATTACAGTTTATTCCGAATTTGTAAGCTTCGACACTCATACCCGGCCACCAGTACATGTCTTCTAATTCTATTAGAGATTTTAAGATCCCTTGATGTGTCAGACCCGCTCCCATATGTGCATCGTGAATCAAAGCACCTCTCTGATTCCTGTTTGAAATTACTCTATCCCCCACTCCAGGGATTCGAGCAAAAGGAAGGGAGTTTGCATCAATTATGTATGTATATTCGAGTGGATAATTTAGAGGTAACGCTGAATAGCTGCCTTTCATTGAGGCATTTACTGCTAGCATTGTCTCACCGTCTATTTTTATTTTTGAACGAGTGATTGCAGCTACAGAAGCCGTTTGCACAGCTGCCTTCGCGGCATCATCAGCCAATGAATTCCCTGCAACGTAAACGCCATCACGCTGATGACTCAGTGTATGAATTACGTGAGTATTTTGTAGTTCTTTTTGTAATAGAACTACTTGTTCCCAAAGCATTTTGTGCTTAATTGAGCCACCTTTTGCATCTTTGAAACCATTTTGAACCCAGTTCTGCAGATATTCATTGTAAGACTGAACGCAATAATAAAAATCGCACACTATGAGTGTGGGAAATTCGTGATCGGTATTTTCAAGCGCCATCTTGAAAGCCTGTAGTTCAGCTCGCTGGGCTGTACAGTCTCCGAGTGATTGAGTTTTAGTGACCATAGTTCGAAATTTACCTTCGCGCCAGCGACCTTTAACAATCGAGCACGCAGCACTATAGGCTTGTTTACCCCCAATTGCGGGCTGTGCTGAGCCGTCTATATAGATTATACATCCGTAATGTTCTAGAGGCAGAATTTCAGTCGGTACAGGACATTCTTGTTCGTATTGGAGAAATCCTTGTGTTTTCAAGTAGGGGTCAAAAACGTATTCAACGTATTCAACTGTTGCAGCAAGAGAGTTAATCCATTGTATCCATCTTGGATGTAAAGCTTTAGCATTTGGAATGCTTACCTTTGTCACTGCCTCTAAGGCAGGTACACGTGTTACGATCATTATGCGTTTACCCTGCGCGAGAGCTCTCTCTTTTGCTACTGCAGTTTGAACCGCTGTCAGAATCTTTTCTGTAGAAATGAGTTTCATTTCAGCTTGTAGGTACAAGTGTGATTTGTATGCTATTGGTACCGTTTCACCTTCATTAAAGGTTAGGTATGTGATTCCGCATCTCCCTGTGATGATTCGGATCACAAGATTTCACACGTTGTCGCGTGTCTGTAACTGCGTTTTTGCTAACATGTCTGTTTTCACTGAACGCAAAACTTCTGTGTGTTTTTGTGTCCAATTAGTTGGTTTGATTATTCGTAGAGAAGTCTAACCCTTTCTGTGTAATTTAGAACATAAGTTCTTTCAAAATTCAGGAAACCTAGAATTGACTGTAAGTTTTTCAGCGCCTTTGGAGGTTGGAGCAGTGCACATTTCTCTAGAAAGTTGGCTGCCAGGCTTTTGCCTTCACTTGATAACTCGTAGCCTAAGAATAGGACGTTGAGGTGGGCAATTCGTGATTTCTTAAAATTGAATTTGTACCCTTCAGAAGCGAACCCAATTATTATGGTGTTCACTCTTTTCAAGTGCACTTCCAAATCATCGTCTGAAAGATATATGTCATCGACATAGGATAATGCCTCATCATCATACGTTTGTAGTAACTCTGTTACTCTGGCTGAAAATAAACCTGGACTATTCTTGAATCCCTGGGGGAGACGCCAAATTGTCACTGTGTCCCCATGATGGAGAAAGCGGTCAAATACCTACTTTCTGGTGCAATGTTTTGACAGAAGAAACCGTTAGAAATATCTAATGTGGTTTTATACTTTTTACGCATGATGTTATTCATTAGTGCTGCACTGTGTACATTTTGTACTGCAAAAGTTTTGCAACAAGAGTTTAAGTGTCTGTAGTCCAAAACTAGACGATATGTATTGTCTGGCTTGGAGACAAGAAACAAAGGATTGTTCATAGATGAGGTGCATGTTTCAATCACCCCTTGGTATTCTAGTTGATCTAAGATCTCCCTGACTTGTTTTTTAGCTTCTTGCTTAACTGGACACTGCCTTTGTGCAGTAGGTTGATTTTTTAACTGGATTTTATGGTGAGGAGAGTCCTCATCCCATCCTACGTGATTTTTATATAATGCTGGAGCCTGGGCTACAGCCCATTTTCTGGCATATGTGTATTTTTTATGAATTAGAATGTGATTAGAGAAGGCTGGCATAATTATCTCTTCGCCATGTGGGCAATCCCTGACAAATTCAGGTGGCCAGTCTTGTTCAGCTAGAAGAATATCATAACCCTTAGATAGCTGCTCCCAAAAGAGTGCTTTTATTTTCCTAGTTATGTCCCCCTCCATCCGGCGTGCTACTTCATATAACTTATGGGGTACACTAACCTTGGCGTCGGCGGTTTCAACTTGAAAGTATTCATTCAGGTCCACTGTCTCCAGATGATCCTTCAGGGTCTTGCGAGCTATGGTGACCTCTGCTGCACTGTCTAGCATTGTCTGGGCCCACTCCCCGTTCTTGAGCTGTGTCCTCAAGATCCTCTGCATGTCTGATCTTTAGACGTGCAACATTCTTCTTGGTGAATTGAGTTTTCTTATTTTTTGGAACGTGGTGTTCGTCTTTAGACTTCACGCGTTCTTCTTTTTGTTCTGATCGACCTCTTCTTTCGGATTTCTGTGAGGAAGTCTGAAAGGTACAAGAGGATCGTGTATCAATATCTTGATATCTTTCAGGTTTTCTCAAATTATCCCTATTTCTGAGGTTATACCTCTTTTCAGATGGCTCCTGTTGAGGAGACCTTCCTCTCGACTGAGAACGCTTCTCTTTAGGAAGTGTCTGTTTAGTGTTTTCCCACTTCTTTTTAGGAGTAGTGAGATTATTTTTAATAAAAACGTTTTCAGGATTTTCAGTTAGTTGGGGTTTTACTGGTTTCCCACCCAAACTATCTCTACCTAATTCTTCATCAATTTTTCAATAATTCTGGCAAGCTCATATGGTTGCTCAGTAATATCTGTTTCTTTTAGCTTCTGGCGGAGCGCCACAGATGCTGTTTCACCTTTGATTTTGTCTAACAGTATTGCCGAGATCTGTTTGAAATCTTCAGTAATTTCATCCCAAGATTTAAGGCCGGTTCTGGACCGTATTCATTTTGAATCTGTCTTAGAACGTCTGGTATTACCGCCATAGACGGAACACCATGTGTTTTTGTGTAGATTGAAGCAAAGACTGTACCCCAAGTGTCGCAGTCTTCAACGTGTGGTGCAATCCCCATTGGTAAACAGATTGTCAGAATCCTGTGTTTCTCGTGAGGTGTACTATCAGGGAATACTGCCTCTATTTGAGAAATTTTTGAGCTAACCAAAACAGAATTTGTTGCCGTTTTGCGGGCAATTTACCAATGACTGACTGTATAGTCTGTGGTGTTCTTTTGTTTGTGTTCCCCTGATGAGGGGTGTGCTGTGGAATCCTTATAGTAGGTTGGACTGTTAAAGTCCGCATGACATATTGAACCAACTGTCTATGTATTTTAATAAGCTGTTTTAGCTAATAGTTCTGGACCTGTCATTCTTTCAATATCAGGATGTGGTGTATAGCTGGCTAGTACCGGCCATGTAGCTCCTGGTCTACCTAGTGGACCGAGCCTGGTAATGTGATTTTGATGTTGTAGGGCGCCATTAAACCAGAGCTGATGCTTTTCATCAGTTTCATCATGGTCAAGTGACTGGACAAGGTAATATAATCAATGCAGAAGATAACATACATATCAACCAATAAATCAGAAAAAGCCAAATGAATCCTTTGCTGTTCTAAAAATTGCTGCAAACCACAAAATCTTCAGTCAGGTCTTTTGCAGGTGCACATCTTTGTGACCTACACAAGTAATCTGCCCTTATACTACTCCTTATTGTTGTTCTTTACATCTGAATTATTAATCTTGATGGAGTGCCAAACAGACATCGGGTCATTGTGTTCATTCCTCAAATTAAACTGATGCAAATCTTCGAGGTTTTCCCATGCCAGACATGGGAAGTTCGTCCATATCAGGGTTTTGTCTTTGACTTCTGATACTTTTAGTCATGCATTTATAATAAGAAAAAAATCCTACAGAAATCTTCTAAAGGGAACAAATGTTTAGCATAAAGCCACATCACCAAGAAGAAAAGAAGCAACAAGGTATGCACCTGTTAAAATCCAATGCGATCTGCTCTAAACTCGAACAGTCTGTACATTAATTAAAACACACAGATACTTCAACATCAGCCACATCTCTCTCCACCCCTCCAGGGAACAATGGTTTTAAAATCCACATTGTGCCACGGCAACATCATCAGACTTTCCCATCCCACAGAACTTGGACAGGCATGATCACCTTGAGCATCCCTCTGTCCCTGAAACGCGATGAATAGGAGACTTCTTCAGCTCATTAGCTCTTCATGCTTCTGCCAACATATCCTCTCTCAGGCCTCACCTATCAATAATACAACACTACTCCTTTCTCTTGCTATGAAATCATGAGACGCACAGGAAAAACACTCAGAGCAAGCAAAATGCATTTCAAATTAAGGCCTTAAGTTAGGCTAACTTTAGTCAAACATTTCAATGTGCATTTCAAATGCGTATTTATAGATGCATGTATAACTTCCAAATAAGTAAAAACATGAATAAAATAAAATACTTTAATGGTTACATATGCAATGTGTTTTCAAATATTTTCAATATGACTTGAGGCATATGTGTAATATATACGAAAACTACATATCTTCAGGGTTAAGCTAAACATTAACGTGCACACATTTAGTGAGTCTCTAATTTTCTACAGTGAATGCACTACAGTAGTACATTTAAATGCTTCAGCTCAAGTTAATAAAGTTAGACACACAGTGTATATTTGTCAAGTATACGTAAAATTTGCCCATCTGTGTTGTGTAAAACTAGTTTGAAAAAAATTGGTTAAAAAAGGATCATAGACCTCTTTAGGGTAGTAAAGGACAGACACAAGTAGGGAGCAGTGAGCCATTAATGTAATGCGTACTTGATGTGATAGAAATCAAGGCTTGACTGATTCCTATTTACTAAAAAAACACCCTGTTCCATTTAGTTCAGCCTATACATTTCTAAAAAGTATTGGCTGAATTATGTGGAGAAGGGTGGCAAAGGCCACATGAAACTGTCAGCAGAAACACCGCATTTGCAAAATATTTCTTGCCTTATCAGTGCTTATGACTGTATTGTTTAAAAATATGGTTCAAAATAAGTCTGAGGGGCCCATCAACAACCACTAGTACAAATTAAGTGGTGACGTTAATCCTACCCTCCATCCTCTCTGTCGTCTTCTTCCTTCCTCAGCAGTACTGGGATTTACACCAGTTTAATTCACTCCTAACCTGAAGCGTTCCTTGCCTTAAATATTCCAGAATGGGGATCCCCAAACTCCTCAAGGGCACCTCAATTCAAGGACAAGCACAGCACTGGAAGCAGGCAGCGAGAGCTTGAGTCTGTGCAGTGCAATTATGATGTTTGTTCACATTAAGTGCTTAGGCATGGGACTTGCTACAATTCAGCTTCCTACAGCAGCACAGCCCCTAGCTTATGTAACCCCCCCCCCTTCCCCAACTCGTCTCAGGATGGAGCCTACAATGCTTACTGATTCAACAGATACACTACCAGGTGCCTCTGGGGCAACCCTCCAGGATGGAACAGTAGCAACATTGTCAGCTCAGCAGAATCTCGTGGGTGAGGCATGCACAGAGTCATCTGACTCCCTAGGACTTCCTGGCCTGTGCTCAGAGTGAGGGCTGCTGCCTGTCTATCTGTCTGTCTGTCTATTGTGTACACAAATTAAGCCAGAAGTTGGTGATGTGGAGCCCTGATGTACAGTGGCATTGCTAGACCTTTGGTCCCGGGGTTTACCGCCCGCTGCATCACGTAAGAGCGTGGGGGGTGCTGACGGTTCCACGACAGCCGGGGGGTGTGCTGGCAAATGCTGCGTGGCTACCGCCCCACGGTGGTAGCAGCTTACAAGGGGGGGGGGGCAGCCCCAAAACTCATGTTGGTAGGACGGTCCACCCCCTCCTTGCTATGCCACTGCTGATGTCCTTAATAACGGGCAACCACTAAATAGAGCTAATGAACCAACTAGGTTGCAAATCCAACACCTGCAACGGAAAAAAGACACAGATCTCAGATCTTGATGCCACCTTAGACATCAATGCTAGGTTGCCAATTGTTTGCACAGAAAACATCACAGCATAACAAATAGAAACAATCATTACTGAGGACACATATCGTATACTGTGTTGTCGAGGACACTCAACTTTCTAGCCTACTTCAGATTTAAGGTTCCCCTTTTCTCCTATAAACGTACGTAGATAGCACAGGACAACATACAAATGTAGAGTGCAATAAGCGAATCACCAGGAAACATGTATGTAACCAAAACTCTCTGCAACAAAACTTCTTGTGCTTTTTTAAGACACATTCTACTCTCATAGCAAACACACAGCCAAGCACTTCACAACACCCACCACAAAATTCAATTTGGGTTCACAATTGTGAATATGCTGTCAGATACTCAAAAGCTCCAGACTCGAGCTCCCTTCACCTATGACTTTTGAACTGTAAACACACCTAAGAGAACTGATACCATGCATGATAATGAGATAATGATACATCCTAGAACACAGGCAAACACAACACAAATCAAAATACAATAGCAATCACTGCCAGTGTTGCATTGCCAAAAGTTAAATACAGCAATCTGTATACCCCAGCTATGTGTATGCTTACCCATTGCAACAGGGTCTGCAAACTACAGAATGAACTGATATAGATAGGATTCTCTGGCCCTCATTATGAGTTTGGTGGATTTTGTTTTGGCAACACCGGGGAGTGAAATATATGATCCCAGGGAGCATACCCACGCAAAAATTCTGCAATTGCGAGTTTTGGATAGATACTAACCTGCTGGAACTGGAAATAGGAGGTCCTTTCCACTATTTTTTCTTCACATCCGGGGACAAATACAATGGCATTTGGTCATGCTCACAGCACAGCAATGGGAGGGCTGGTGGGGTTCAAGGTAGGCCATGGTAAGGTTGAAGTAGGCTCGGAGAGCACTGACTGCTTTCCCATAGTGCTACAGGGGCATGGCCAGATGGGCCATAGCGGGCAGAGGGCAGTGCTGCAATATCGGCCCCCTGTAAGAAGAGCGGGAGTGGTACTTCTTACTAGCGCCGAACTGTCAAGCCATGGCTTGGCAGTTCAGGCTGGACTGTTCCCATGAGGCACAGGGTTAGACTGATTTGCATATGGCCATGTCTGAACTGGGGAGGCAGAGTGGGCTAAAGAACGGTGATGGATTAAACCCAGATCTGTTGACTGGCGGTGAGCGTTTGATTGGTTCAGATGCTCCGTCCATCACCACCTCCTTTTGTACCACTGTACAGGGGTCAGGCAGTGGTTCAGCTCTGCTACTGGCTGTAGCCCATCTCCCTGCAATGGCTTCACTGGGTATAGATCTACAGTAGGTGATACCAGGCTCAGCGTCTTCACACCTAGAATTATCTGCAAAATAGGCACCTTTTAATAAGCATTATATTCTGCACAGTATCTTTCAAATGCATTACAAATTGCTAATGTTTGTGTGGTAAAACAAAAGAATTATAGCTATGCAAAATATTGTTCCAGAGCTTTGGGTGACGTAATGGTAGTGCTGGCTCGGTGACTCAGTGAACTAATGTGTCCACTTCTGGAATCTGTGTTTGACCTCATGGTCATAGATTCAAATCCTGGCAGCTCCACTCAGTCTTTTACCCTTCCTAGGTTTATAAAATGAATACTATTGAGTTGGCTAAAAATAAACATCTGTTATTTCAGCACCAACACTTGAGCGAACATGCACTTTACAAATACACCATCGTAAATATGCTGTAAACATGCCTAAGCCAGCTGATTCCAATAATTTCGGTGTTACTGTTTTAGGTCTGGCATCAGCCAACAACTTTTGATTCTTCTAAAATTGTATGTAATATATACACTTATAGGTTCTTTCAGCCAGACCTCTGCATCCATTGATCTGTTAATATGCAATTCACATTCATCTTCTGGCCACTACATCAAACAGCAAATGGGGCCATGGGCCACCCCCTCCTCAGGCACTGGGTAACAGTACTGTCACTGATGGCATTCAACCCTTTCACAAGGGGCACATCCGCAAACAAAGTCATTCCCTTCGGTGCCAGGGACTATAGTCTATTGAAATGTGTCCTTTTCAGACTAAAACACATTTTTGCTTTTCACCATTTCTTTCCGATGGAAGAGGGACCTGCAGCTTTCTCAACAATAAGTTTTTGCACAATAAAATGTCAAAACAAAACATGCACTGATAAAGCCAAAACACATCCAAATCTAGACCTATTGCTCTGTCACTGCTTAATAATCCCATTCTTATTGCTGTGTGAAAATGTCTAGACAGACAAAATGATATGGCTTTGCTTATATTTAACTGTACTAGAGAATGATGAGTTAAAAGAAATTCGAGTTGCCTCTGTGTGAGTAATTACTGGGGGTGTGACCATTATGCGTTCTTCTGGTATAATTCCATCTTCGGACAGGTCAGTTACCCTCTTTTTTATTGACAGGGGTTTGCCCATATCGCCGACTTGCTGTCATTGTTGCTGCTGGCTCGGGAGTGGAGTGTTTGGGACTCACTGTTCCAGGAAGCTGTGCTGTGACCGAGACCGTCAGAGGAGGAGGGACCAGATTTCAGCCCGTGCACATATAAGTGCTCACCATCTCCCACAGCACAGCACGCCCACGTTGCAGAGTTGCTGCTATTGTTGCCGCTGCCTGGGAGTGTTTAGTACTCTCTGTCACAGGAAGCCATGCTGTGACGGTCAGAGGAGGAGGTCTTAGGTTTGGGCACCTGTTTGCAGCAGTTTGGGCTCTTGTCTGCTGTAAAAACAGTTTTAGAAGTGGTGTGTGTACCCTTGCTTCTATACCGACCATCCCCCTGTTTGTTTATATCATTTTTTTTGTGGAGTTATTGTTTTGCGCATTTGTAACAGGCCACCATCTCTTGCACAGTTTGTATAGCCTGAAAGTCCATTTGAGGTTATATTTCCCAGAACTGCCTGGTCTGGTATTATAATAATAATAAAAATACTAATAAAGACTTTCATACAGCGCACGGCTACCTTGGCTGAAGTGTCCCAGCGCTAAAGTGGAAAACAACAGAGCAGAGCAGGTGAAGTGCTAGTCCCTATGCCTGAAATTCCAAGTCTTCAATGCCTTTCTGAACTCCAGTTCAAAGTATAGCACACGTAGATGAAGAGGACTCATGGGGGAAATGTAGGATCATGGGGCCTCTTGCCAAGGAGCCATTGAATACTGTGTCTACCATGGACGTTTTCCTACAGCACACCGTTGGCTTTCTGGACAAGGAAATTGAGTTGGCTGCTCATCGTCTTTCTCGATCCCCTATAATTCAGCTCCCTCAAAGTGCCTCTGTGATTCCATGTCCAGATATTACCGAACAAGTTTCCACTCCCAATCTTGTGCTCATGCATCAGAATAAAGTTGGGGTTGTTTGTTCATCCTCCTGGACCCCCTCTAATCAGGGCGATGTGTGACTGCTGGACGTTCAGACAAAGTCAGTAGCTCCTGGTAAGGGCCCTGGAGTGGGAAAGAGAGCAAGAGCAAAAAGGGAGTGCCCCTTGATCGGGAAAAATGCTAAGCCTAGGAAGAGCATTGACTCGCACCTAAGACCCTCAGACCCTATAGTTGTGCCCAGTCTGGTCCTGGTGACTTTGCGTGACGCTTTCAAGATATAAATGTTAGCAGTGCTGGATTCTAAATTAGACCCCATTCTTCACCGTTTATCAGCCTTTGAAAAGGAACTTAATAACTGATCATGACCTCGTGAGGTGAGTCGACCCTACAGTATTTCCCATTTTTCCTCTGAGTCCAACAGTCCCCTCCACCAGTTCATGTCATGGTGTGCAGGAAACTGGTTCTAAGTGTGGTGCACCCCAGAATTTATCCAAGTTGACACAAGAGGGTGCAACCCAGTGCACCTACCCAGAGAAGCTTCATGCCCACCTGTAAATATCAGATCCAACTTTGAACATGACACCCTCACTGGCATCAAGTTTTAAGGATGGGGTTTATTTACATCCCAGGAGGACCTTGATGCCAGAAACTGCTGCAAGCAAGTCCACTATGATGTCTGGTGGAGTGATAGATGGCACCTGCTTGGGGGCATTCAGCAATTCTACACAGAGACCATGTACTTTACATCTGCCACCTGACTCAACTCCTTTTTTTGTGATTTTAGAAAATGTACTCCGACTCGCTCCGGGCGCAAAGTCAAATTTCATCCAACATAAGAACAACGTTATGCATTGGTTGAACTCCAATATTGCCAAAGGTTTACTGATAGAAAGTAACATTATTATGTTGCGTAGAACCTCTTGGGTGGGCAGAGTTAAGAAAAACTGGGATGGGGAGTGTGTTACCATCAATTTTAACAGTACTTATTTGGTTAATAGAATCCTAAGTATGGCCCCCCATTTTAATTCTGGAGGTCTTAATTTGGCTATTGTGGTTCTTCTCCTAGGTTACTATTACAGGCCCCAGATTCTCCCATTTCCCCCCTCTGGAAGGATTCAGGGGAAGCCGCTAAATTTGGGTCAGGGGAGTCAGCAGGAGGCAATTCTAGTAATAGTTACATCCAACAGGTTTGCACCATTGAGTTCACTAGAGTGTTGTGACTGACTGAGCATAGTTCCTTCCAAGCCAAATGTTCTTTCAACACAGTGCCTGGTTGAGCTCTTTAAATTAGACCGTTCAGATACAAGGGGTGTATGCAGTAACTGTATTTCCTGGAATATTGCAGGGTTGGTGAGCAGGTTTGACGATCACGAATGGCTGCTTTTCCTAAAAAGGTTTGACGTGATCTGTCTTCAGGGGATGTTGGCTACCAAAAATTGTTATCATCTTGAGGGCTATTAAACTTTTTTGTGCCAGTCACCCCATTGGCAGTGGGAAGAGCCAAGGGGGTTTGGTTAGCTTTGTTTCGTTAGTAGTTCAAAGTAGTTCTGTCATGTTGCCCCCAGATTTTCCAACCTTACAGGCCTTGTATCCCCTCTTTCAATCAGTCTTTGTATCTGCTCTTGCCACATTCTAGGGTCTCTTTATACATTCCTCACAAAGGATCTCTTAAGCGAGAAGAGGGGTGCTGCTATGCATCCTTTCATATCTGCGTTCTGAAGTGCAAGTAATACTTCTGTCAGAAGCATGTATTGAGGTCAAGTATTTGTAGTCAATCCTGCTCTCTCCTTCCGTTGATCCAGCGCAAATTACCAACGTGCGAAAACCTAACGCCACTACATTCATCTGGGCCCACAAACACACACACTCTCACATAGGCTGGCCAACACTGCTGGTGGGGAGGGGGACAAGGTGTGTGTTCAACCTTATTTAAGGGCTTTATCTGATCCCTATTCTTGATCCGTACCCGTCTCATAACCAATGGATCTTCACTTTAGTTGAAGAGTAATTGATGATAGGACCTAAAATGTATTTACCCTATTGCTTCTTAAATAATAACAGACTCGAGAAAGTTTACATTTTTTTAATCTAATTATTCATATGAGCAAAACAAATTACAGTGTCAACTCCATCATGTCCTGGGGAAGTAAGAGCATATTAGATTTCAGCATTCTATTAAATGAAAATTCACAATGACAAGTACCCAGAAAAGTGAGGACAGAGAGAAAGAGAAGCACATTGTCACAATATAGTTTATATTTACCTAGGATGGTGCAAGAATCAGACCCCTCTGACCAAGAGTCTATGGACCCCTTAAAGTTCTGTGGACAGGTACTACAGGACAGGATAGAGGACCTCTTCTGGAAGTGACGCCTGCGTCTCACCCCTCTCTGACACTGTTTCCTCCTCAGTTCTTCGGCGATCTTCTTCTAATTCTATTATCTCCTCGATTCTTCTTCTAATTCTATTTGCCCATGAAATTCTAAGACTGCTTCTCCGGGTATTCGATCAGCATTCAGATGCAAAACCCACCCTAATCTAACTAAACTACCCCAGTTATACTTTCTTAATGGCCTGTACCATCCCTAAATGTTTCAGCTTTCTGAAACTCCCGTTTCTGATTAGACCAGCTAAGGGGATGATCATCACACCATGCTAAGTTTTCAATCATTTCTTAGAGTTTATTGTTTTAAGTTCCCGCCCATTAATTTGTTCTCCCAAGTTTTATTTCCCACCCATATTAGCACATATTGTTGACAACATTGTATACAATTTTCACAGTTCTCCATTGAATCTTCAGGATGTTCAGAGGGTTCCCAGGACTTGAGTGGAGAATGTCCTTGGCCGCGTCCCAAGACTAGAGCTTTCTACTTCGGAGTTGTTTCTCATGCGCATGCCCAAAACTCACATGGGTGGCAGACCATAGCGTCTCTACGAGGCCAAAATACGAACTAATAGAGAGGTCAAAAGACAAAGTGTAAGAATAAAAATAAATGAATTCACTGTATACCACCTATCTCTACTCTAATTCCACTTACTTCTCAAATCCATTTATGCATTAGCATTTAGTATACAACTCAATTTTAGTTTCGGCAAGCAGATGCTTAGCATGTGAGTTTCCAAGCGGCCATCTTAGATGATAGTGCACCGAAGCAAGCTTTTCCCTCCAAGCGTTAAGACGTCATACTACGTATATGTAGTTGACGCATGTGTAATACAATTTTGCACATTAGCAACCATCTTTAATCGCATTCGGGTTACTTGTTAATAAAATACATAGGCAAGCTTCCCCTCTTTGCTAAATATGTGAAATGTAATGCATATTTAGTACAAAAATACAGATTTATTATTTTGTTATGGGGTTATATGAGAGGATTGCGTCCAAGCAACTTTTATACGAGTCCTTGCTCCATCACCTTTCAAATTTTGGGCCTTATTTAGAATTTGGCAGAGGTAATACTCTGTCAACACATGGGAGAGATCCCATCAACTATATTGCAAATGCCATAGGCTACAATGCACTTGTAATACCATGTACAGGACATCTGCCATAATTGTGATGGAGTACTGCATCCACCAAACTCTCAATAGGGCCCTTTGTTCTGTGGGAAGCTGGATGGCCTTGCAGAGTTAATCATTACATTTAGTCCTCTTAACAGCAGAGTGGAAGATTCCCCTCTGCTGTGTTTCTGCTTTTTTTTGCTGGTGTGACTAATGTCAACCTGCTGCTAAATATAATATGATGAAAAATGTGCATTCTTGTTAGCTAACAGCACTGTTTGGAATATTAGTTCTAAAGCCCTAAACCTCATACTTACTCACTCAAAATAACTAGTGCATTTCATGTTGGCATACAATGAGGCCTGGTGTAACCAGGCCCGGACTGGTCCTAATGAACACTGGGCGGTTTCCTGGTGGCATAGGATGGTGGATGCTGGCTTTACTATTTGTTGGGGTTAGGACTGCTTGTTTCCTACCTGCAGCGCTTCGGTGCTTCGTGTATAGAGAGGGAACTCTAGCTTCAAAACTATTTGTTTTTGCTTTTGGGGAGTTCCTGATTCCCTCAGAATTGCCAATAGGAGTGCTGACCTGGTAAGTGAAAGGTCTGCTGTAGTTTGCCTCGGAGAGCCCAGTACATATACGATGAGTACTCTTCAAAGTTCAAGACAGTGTATTTCCTTATAATGCAACCATTGTAACGCATTTCAGATTAGTATAATAAAATTAACTGCATTGAGTGGAAATGGTTAGAATAGATAAATTCTAAACATGAACTATGAAACATCCATTGTTGTGAACGTATCTAGGACCCTATTTAAATATTCCCGATTTATGCCCTTATGTGGTTATAACAAATCATATCCTTATAAAGGCATAAGAATCATATCCATATTTACTCATAGCCAATGCAATCCAAATACGGCAAGGCTACTCCCATAGACTCCTAGAAACTACAACGCATTCTTTAAACAAACCAAGCCTCCAGCAGCCCGGGAATCCCCCCTGCTTCTGTTTTGATTTGTCCAAGAACTCCTGGAGTCCTGAAAGAACTGTAAGTTCTTAGTGACGTCTTATGTCCAACCTTACGTCAAACTCGGCACCTTCCAGGTATAAATATACCAACAGCTGCCCTAATAAACACACGGTGGTTTGGAGCAGATCGGCTATCTACTTACCTGAAGCCCAGCTGTAACGAGAGCCGAAGGAAGCCGACCCTCCCATTGACGCACTGAGATAGACGCTGTCTTTTCGCTTGCCAAAAAATCCAGCTCCAGTGTTTCCAGTCACCCTTGCGGGTTTCTGGGAGATCGAGTCCTGAGAACGAGATACAAGACCTCCTTCATTCTATAACCAAGGTACAGAGCTGATTAGATCCTTAGAGAATTCTTGATTCAGATTCTTGGCAAAAACTAGCTTAACTTAAACTGCAGCTCACTTACTCCTTCCCACGTACTAGGCTTAAGTTAGGTACACCGGGGTAGGCGTATCTTAGAAGCACCAGTTGAGTACGTTTAGTCAATGATTTTATGTTTATATATATTTTATCTATTTTAAACACGGTTTGGCTTAGAAACTGTACCATGCTTTTACAGTATTATTTCATAATACTCCTTTTACTGTACGCACTTTACTTTATAACAAGTATTGCAATTGTGGTAACTCACTTCTCTTGCATGATAAAGAAGACTGTTCTATAAATAACCATTTTTATTGAAAACGCCAGTCTCTCTATTTCTTTGCGCTTCTGTTGAAACTAAGCATGCACGATTGACTGAGTGAAATAGTTATCTATTGTTTCCGCGACTCTGGAGATATACTCCTTATTCTGGAGGGAGCAAAGTTGTCATGTTTATGCGGTTGTCAGAAGCTAATCCCTTCTTGTCTATTCAGGGAAGTTAACACCTCCTTGTCTACTCTAGAAAGTTTCTAGTGACCTCTGAGCTAGCTGGCATTCATAACATATTCAATAGAGACCTAGTCGACCTCAGTCCTACTTCTAAACTATCGTTTATGTTATTCCAATGCGCAGAGCCTATTGGGAATATAGGAACTACACTACATGGCGCCCAACGTTTGGTAAGGCGATAATTTAACGCTAGATGCTAGAGTAACTCAGTTGTGCTTTTCACACAGACCCCTTTTTCCCATAAATACTCCAATAGACGTCTGGAGTGGGTGAAAGGTTAATATCCACCAAAACTTAGTAGGATGAGAATCCTGTGTATTAGTTCTTGGTTTAGTCAACGTTGAACGATACAGTGTTCCATAATATTGTGCACCTAATCTTTGTTTCCTTGAAACTTGCTCTGCAACAAAAAACTTTCTGTCAGAAAAATGTTGGATAGTGAAGACGAAAGAGAGAGAGCTAAATTAGCAGCTCAACTACTTGCGGAAGACACAAGTCTCCGGGAAGAAGACCCGGAGGCTCTACTAATACCAGTCAATGTAAGGAAGAGTGTAACTTACAAACTTAGAAATAATGGAGTATCATCAAGAGGTGGTACAGTCATATTTGTGGTAGAGGCCCATGAATATCAGCAGACAGAGGTATTCTATTCCTGGATACATTTTCCAGCAGCACACGCTGCTACACACGAGTTCCACTACTACAAAGTAGGGGAATCTCCAACGGAATACGCTCCTTTTGAGGACGTTGAAATTCCACTAACATACCAAGAGCATCAGCTCTGGTTTAATGGCGCCCTAAAACATCAAAATCACTTCACCAGGCTCGGCCCATTAGGTAGACCAGGAGCCACATGGCCGGTTCTAGCCAGCTATACACCACATCCTGACATTGAAAAGATGCCAAGCGGAGAACTTTTAGTTCAGCTAAAACAACTAATTAAAATACATAGACAATTGGTCCAATATGTCATGCGGACTTTAACAGTCCAACCAGGAATAAAAATTCCACAGCACTCCCCTCATCAGGGGAACACAAATAAAATTACACCACAGACTATACAATCAGTCATTGGCAAATTACCCACAAAACGGGAACAAATTCCATTCTGGTTATCTCAAAGAATTACTCAGATAGAGGCAGTATTTCCTGATACTACAGCTAATGAGAAACACAGAATTCTGACTATCTGCCTTCCAATGGGGATCGCACCACACGTGGAGGACTGTGACACTTGGGGCACAGTCTTTGCTTCGATATACACAAAAACACATGGTGTTCTGTCTATGGCGGTTATACCAGACGTGCTAAGACAGGTTCAAAATGAATATGGTCCAGAGCCTGCCTTAAATCTAGGCATGAAATTACTAAAAGACTTTAAGCAAGTCTCGGCTATACTATTAGCCAACATAAAAGGAGAAGCAGCATCTGTAGCAATCCGCCAAAAATTGAGAGACAGATATAGCAGAACAACCTTTTGAACTTGCCAGAATAATTGAATAATTGAATAATCCTATGAAGAATTAGGTAGAGATAATTTGGGTGGGAAACCACTAAAACCACAACTAACTGAAAATCCTGAAAAAACTTTTATTAAAAATAATCTCATTGCTCCAAAAAAGTAGTGGAAGGGTAACAAACAAGCCACTCCCAGAGAAAAACAGTTCCAGTTCAGAGGAAGGTCTCCTCAACGGAGAGATAGATCTCCAGAACGGGGAGGCAGGTCTCCACAACGGGAGCCCTCTGAGAAAAGATACAACCTTCGAGATAGGGATACATTAAGAAAACCTGACAGATATCAAGATATTGATACACGTCCCTCTCGATCTTTTCAGACTTCCTCACAGAAATCGGAAAGAAGAGGACGGTCAGAACAGAAAGAAGAGCACGTCAAGTCCAAATACAAGGAACTTGCTCATCAAAGTAAAAAATTACAATTTCCAAAGAAGAAGGTAGCCAGTATTAAAATAAAACATGCCGAGGATTCTGAGGACACAACTGAAAAATGGAGAATGGGCCCAGACAATGCTAGACAGCGCAGCAGAAGTGACCATAGCTCGCAAGATCCTGATGAATCTTCTGGAGACAGTGGACACAAATGAATACATTCAGGTGGAAACTGCAGACACCAGAGTTAGCGTGCCTCATAAAATATACGAAATAACATTGCGTATAGAAGGGGACAAAACTAGGAAAATAAGAGGTCTCTTTTGGGAGAACCTATCAAAAGGCTATGATATCCTTCTAGCAGAGAAAGACTGGCCACCAGAGTTTGTCAGGCAGTGCCCACATGGTGAAGAAATGATTATGCCTGCCTTCTCAAATCACATTCCAATTCATAAAAAATACACATTTGCTAGAAAATGGGCAGTAGCCCAAGCCCCTGCATTATTTAAAAATCATGTAGGATGGGATGAGGATTCTCCTCACCATAAAATTCAGTTAAAAAATCAACCTACTGCACAGAGGCAGTATCCTGTTAAGCAAGAAGCTAAAAAACAAGTCAGGGAGATCTTAGATCAACTTGAATACCAGGGGGTGATTGAAATATGCACCTCAGACATGAACAATCCTTTGTTTCCTGTCTCCAAGCCAGACGATTCATATAATCTAGTTTTGGACTACGAACACCTAAACTCTTGCTGCAAAACATTTGCAGTACAAAACTCACACAGTGCAGCACTAATGAATAACATCGTGCGCAAAAAATATAAAACGACATTAGATATTTCAAATGGTTTCTTCTGTCAAAACATAGCACCAGAAAGCAGGTATTTGACCCCTTTCTCCTGTATGGGGGCCCAAAGCAATTTTGTCGTCTCCCACAGGGATTCAAGAACAGCCCAGGATTATTTTTAGCCAGGGTAACAGAATTACTACAAATGTATGATGATGAGGCATTATCTTATGTCGATGACATCTATCTTACAGACGATGACCTGTGAGACACACTTGAAAAGAGTGAACACCATTATACTTCGCAGCTGAAGGGTATATATTCAACTTTAAAAAGTCACGAATTGCCCACCTCACTGTCCTATTTTTAGGATATGAGTTATCAAGTGAAGGCAAAAGCCTAGCAGACAACTTCTTAGAGAAGAGTGCAGTACTCCAATCTCCAAAAACGCTGAAAAACTTACAATAAATTCTAGTTTTCCTGAATTTCGGAAGAACATACATTCTAAACTACGCAGAGAGGGTTAAACCTCTCTACGAATTAATAAAACCTGATTCTAAACCAATTAATTGGACACAAAATCATACAAAAATTTTAAGCTCAATACAAACAGATATGTTAACTAAAACAAAACTGCAAACCCGAGCAAACGAACGCAACCTTGTAATCCGAGTCATCCCAGGAAGATGCGGATTCACATACCTGACCTCTAATGAGGGAGAAACGGTACCAATAGCTTATAAATCACACTTGTACACACAAGCTGAAATGAAATTCAGTTCTACTGAAAAAATTCTGACTGTGGTTCAAACTGCTGTAGCAAAAGAAAGAGCCCTAGCCCAAGGCAAGAGCATATCTGTTTTAACAGCAGTATCAGCCCTTGAGGCAGTAACAAGACCAAGCATTCCGAATGCTATGGCTTTAGATCCAAAATGGATTTAATGGGAAAATAAATTCTCTTGCGGCAACAGACATGAAACACGCATTTGATCCCAAAATTAAATAACTAGAAGATCTGGAATACGAACATGAATGTCATCTGTCAATCGAAATTCTGCCTCTCGAACAGTATACCAGTGTAATCTACAGGGACAGATTTGCACAACACAACGTTGTAAAAAAACAAGTTTACAATGCAGCATGCGGGATTGTTAAAGGTCGCTGGCGCTTAGGTAAATTCAGACCGATGGTCACCAAAACTGAATCACTCAGAAACTGTACAGCTCAGCGAGCTGAAATAAGATCTTTAAATATGGCGCTTGAAAATGCCGATCGCGAATTCCCCACACTAATAGTGTGCGATTCGCATTACTGCGTCCAGTCTTACAATAATGACATGCAGACCTGGATCAAAAACAGTTACAAAGATGAGACAGGTGCCACAATAAAGCATAAACAACTTTGGGAACAAGTAGTTCTTTTGCAGAAAGAACTACACAAAACTCATATGATACATACACTGAGTCATCAACGTGATGGCGTTCACAATGCAGGGAATTCATTGGCTAACAGAGCCACAGCGGCAGCTGTCAAACCGGCTACTGTAGCTACAAAAAAGCGTTCTAAAAAACAAATAGATGGAGAAACGCTACTAGTGATAAAAGCCTCAATGGAGGGCAACTATGCAGTGTTACCTCTAAATTATCCACTCGGAAATATATACATTATTGATGCAAACTCTGTTCCGTTTGCTCGAGTCCCTGGAGTGGGGGACAGAGTAATTCCAAACATGAACCAGAGAGCTTACTTGATTCAAGAAGCACACATGGAAATGGGTCTGAGGCACCAAGAGATCTTGAAATCTCTAATAGAATTACAATCACAATACTGGTGGCCGGGGATGAACGTGCAAATGTACAACTTTGCAATAAATTGTCAGGGCTGCAACAGAGATCGCAGTTGTGGACCGGACCAGACACCAGCCCAGATACCTATATTAGAAAGCATTAGACTACCTATACGCAAAAATCCAGATGGAAAAAGGCGATCCCATAATTATTAAGACGAGATTCATTTAGATGTGGCCCCAGCGCTCGGATGACGCCAAAACTGTAATAAAAGATTTGCGAGTCTTTATCAGCAAATACGCAATTAGCATGCTACATTCTGACCAGGGTCCTGTGTTTAGCTCTCGAGCTTACAAGGAGGCCATGGCCAGCTTGGGCATTGCATTGTGGTACTCCAGTCCATTCCATCCCGAGGGAAATGCGGTAGTGGAGAGAAAAAAACGTGACATAAAGTAATAATCTATAACAGCGAGGGTATTAGGTTCGGGTGACGGGTGGCTCAAACATCTAACAAGTGTCCAACGTAGTCTTAATAATCTGCCAAGAAATTCTCTAGGAGGTATCACTCCCTACGAACTTTGGTTTGGTACCAGAATGATCATTCATGACCTCGATTGTCAGACTTCAGTGGTGGAACAAAAAACCTTTGATATCAAAGACCGTTTGGTTGTTTTACAGGACTTAAATGAAACAAGAAGAAGTCTAAGTAAGAAGAAGGAATTTGGGCCTTCTTACAGAAAAGCAGTACCTATCTTAGCTATCAGCGGAACAAGATCAGTAGTACTACCACCCCTTGCTGGTAAAAAGGAGAACAGAGTTGTATCAATCGACCTGGTTAAACCACAATCATGTGGCCAGTAATAAGTAGTAGGCCCAGTTGACTCCCAAGAAGTAGCAGAAGACCAAACCTTGCTACAATTCAAGAGGTTCAAACTGAGAGACTAATGAGATTTAATAAACCTGCAGTGAATAAAAAAGGACTATGCAACAAAGCCATGGAACTTGTGCCTCTTGAAACCCAAATTGCAACAGTTCGTCAAGAAACACCAATCTACAATGATGTAGCCTCTGAACATACAGAATCAAAGATTAATAACAATCCGGAAGCAATTCCAACAATTGACAGAACTGCATCTGGCTACTTCATCAATTTCGATGACTTTTCTGATGATCCAAGTGAACATGAAGAAACGCCAGCAACTAAAACTTTCAAAGAAAAAATGACTGAATTCTTTCATCAACTCAAAGAAACATATCTAATTTCACCATGGATTGAATTATGGATTGTGTTAGGTGTACTTTTCCTTCTACTCTGGCTCAATTTGGTTTTAAGCTTGGGAAAATTCATTAATGGAAAATATAGTACAATGGACAAAGCAAGTCAGAACATCAACTTGGTCCTAAAGCCTCACAGATCTTCTCACATTGACAAAAGAGAACTGTCATCAGTGAACATCACAACCATTCCTATACCTGGTGGTGTAGCATGGGACACAACTGATTACGAAATCTATGGCCCGGTTGAACTCTTGAAATATCCACATCAGTTCAAGGTTTCATTAAATGACTTTGTGACACCAAGTACTTTCTCTGATGATTGGGACTTTGAAAATATTAATAATATGATGTCAGATTTAGAAATGTCAGCAAAATTCACAGAGCATGATTATTTAGAAGGCTCATCAAAATATGAAGAAATGTATTGCTATAATCATTATGGTCATCACTATTTACATAAATCTGCGAATCCTAGAAATGTTTTTACTTATAATCAATGGGAACATTGCCCAACACCGCCAAAAGGCAGCTCGAAAACATTTTATGAGAAATTCCCATACTTCTCAGGGTTTAACAACACAGATCCAGAAACGTTTTATTTTGAAATGTTAAATAAGACAGGAATGAAAAACATGTTGACAAATACTAAATTGATTTATTCTGAAAAATGTTATGAAAAAATGTCTACATTTGGTTTTGAATTTTGGAAAAACAACATTGAAACAAAAACCATTTCGGGTACAAAAGATTGGCAGGTACAAGGTCTAAAATCATTATTTAGAGCCTGCATGATCCCAGAACAGATAATTTTCCTGAATGATACCATTCACAAACAACCTGTCTTGGCCTAGCCAAGATAAAGGACTTAAACAAACCGTCTATTCCAAAGCCCATTCCTGATAGTAATAGCACTACAGATGTGGAGATAGACGTCTCCCACATTTTACACCAAAACAGAACGAATCCTGATTGGAAAAAATGTTTGATCTGGCCCACAGACACTAATAACTGTCAAGATAGATTCCTGAACAAAACACAGGGGCTCAAACAGAACAGGCCACACCCAAGATATTCCCAGAGACAACATCCAGGGATAGTAACAACATACAGTGTAGGGAAACTATGCCTCAAATGGCTACAAAAATCCACACAGCCTGAAATTAAGCAACACTTGACTTTACTTAAAGAAGGTGCTGACTTGCGAGATTTCATATTGGGACCTCGCAAACAGCGTCAAAAGCGTTTCATATACGCCGGTATATACGCTGCTTACAACGAAGCTTGGAAAGTAATGCAAATTGAAACTGCTGAAAAAATAAGAGAAATTTATCGTATTCATTTGGAAAAATCACTGTCTGTAGTGGACAATGGGTTAACGACTCTGTCCTCCAGAATATATTCACTGGACAGTATTGTATCATCTGCTATTGATATAATAGAACAGGATATGCTAATGTTAGAACATGGCCAGTCCCAATTACGTTCTATTGTACAGTTAGGCTGTATGTTACAAAACCTCCGTTCAGGCTACGTGCCATGGCGTTTAATCAACAAAACATCATTATTTTCTATCTTTAACCTTACTGATAAACAAATCTCTTTGGCACAAAAAGGAGCAGACTATACGATACTGAGCATTGAAAAACTCGAAAAGTTACCATTGACAATGTCAGAACGACCTGTACCATGAATGGATAATACATGGTACAATTACAATTTCGATAACGACTTTTCAGTTTCAATATTGCCAAAAGTATATACCAGCAGGCCTGTATGAAAGGTTGGGTAAAGGATACATCAAGTCAACCTGGAATTTACCTTATACACATAGATGTTATAGTGAAGGGAAAAAAGAGGTATTTGTTAGTGGTAACAACTGTAAAAATTCACTAAGCAGTACACTTCTGTGTCAAGGTATTAACTTGCATGGAGCCTGCAAAGGTTCATCAAATAACCTTTCATGTCACCAGCACGGCACTCCTGCAACACAGATAGAGCCTTTTTTCAGACAGCTTTCCAACGGCAGCTACGTTATAATAAGTGACCACAGCTGTTGTGGCATGGTGCCAGGAATAGCCTATTGCGTGAGCGTTACTTCCAGGGTCATTTGCTGTATGCAAGTATTGTATCCGAACAGCAAACCAGACAAGGAGGCAGCAATATGGCCTTCTCTGAATATCTCTTCTATTCGAATTGATACTTTAAGCAGAATGAAGTCTATTCTTTTACAGACAACTGTGCCTTTAACCTCGTCTAAAGAGACATATGATCTGCAAGTTGCAAGGACAGCGGCAGAGATACATACATTATTATCAACCAATTGCTCCATACATTTCGTAGACATGTTAGGTCAAATCTTAAACATGTCTGATACCAGTGGCATCGCACATGTATTTAAGACAATTTTTTCGGGACTATTAGCATCCTTTGAAGCAGTCCTGAACATCTTCCCGAATTTCGTGCACTCTGTGTTCGGTGGCCTGCCTCTTCTTTTGGGTCTCGTAGCAGGAATTTTATTTTTGTTCCTTCTGCTCTGATATGGCAAGTCAAGTCACAGACAAAACCCAGGCAACAATAGAAGAAACGATCCTTGCGATGAGATACCGAGAAAGAATAACTAAAGTACTCGACTTAGCTCGGCTAAGAGATCTGAATACCACATGGTTTCTTTCATTCAGACCAATCTGGCAAGATTGCATCTTACCTGTTCTATGATGCCTGCTATGCGGAGAAGAATGCGTGTTGGACGTCTGTCTTACACTACCATCACCAGTATCCAAGGATGTCGATACTTTGCTTGGTTCGGTAACAGCTCATGCAACGTGTTGTCCCCAGCGGCTACCTATTCTGATGACGGCATTTGTTGAGACCTCACCATTACGATCAGGTGGCGTTGAGGTACGAGATGAAAGCGGCACACAGGTACAACCTTCAGTGAGCATTGCTGATCCAGACATCGATGATGGCAATGAGTCTCACATATGCACTATTTCTACTTTTTAGGATTTAGTCCAACTTTCACCTACTGTTGTAGATGAATTCTTTGCCAGCCTATCTAAGTTAATGTTCTCTCCTAGCAACGAGAATAATTTTTGAATAACTTTTGAAAACACGAGCACACAGCGTTCCCTGAACTCTGAATTTGGCCTTCAGTTTTGATAAACAGAACTCCAAAAAAAGTATTGGAGCTATTTTTTACCCTGAAAGCGAAATTCTTTTTCCGTTCCCCAAATATTTACTTTTTTAGCACATGGTACTCTGCTTAAAGTAGAACTATTCTTAGAGAACAAGATTTCTATTTAAAAAAAAAAAACTCTAGAGACAATATTTTGATTCAGCCTCTAGCACATGTACAGTATTGTATAAATATGTGATGAAATGGTCTCGACCTTCTCTTTTGTATTAAGAGCCATTTCATAAATGTAATTTTCGTGATTCATTCAGTCATCATCCAATGTAAAATATATGCATAATCTGAATGATATCATTGCTTGAAAAGCATACAGTATACTACTCATTTTTCGTGTACATACCATTTCAAATGCAGTTGATGTATTTTGGGGTGGGCTGGAAAACACATGCATAGGTATATGTTTAATATTGCTTAGTATTTAGTAATGATGGACATTATACGTGGAGTGGGTGTTAGATAAATTCTAAACATGAACTAAGAAACATCCATTGTTGTGAACGTATCTAGGACCCTATTTAAATATTCCCGATGTATGCCCTTATGTGGTTATAACAAATCATATCCAGGTTCAAGTAGTCTTTATTCGATAAGTGCATCATAAAAGACATAAAATACAATATATACATGTAAAATACTTTAAAACAATATTAAATCACATATATAGACTACATGAGTGTAAAACAAAAAACATTGCACAAAGCCTAACTAACAAGCACATATAATATGCTAATCGAAACACGGAGACAAGAACTTTATTAAAAAAAAAAAAACCACTGGCTAGATGTTTTTTATATACCTGCTTCTGACTAGCCAGGCCCAACCTAAATATTTTGCTAGCCCCACAACAATTAGTGGGGTTAGGTTGGTTTTTAAAATACGACTTGCTTCAGGGGCTGAGCGGGTACCAAGACTTCTACAGACTGGTCTTAACCATTTGGCTCTAGGTGCAGAATACAAAGGACATACAAACAAAAAATGGTCAATACTTTCACCCTGGCCTGGACATTTTGGACAGTGCCCAGACCCACCGAATCCCCATTTTTTTGTAAAATCCCTTAAAGGTAAAGAACCGCATCTAAACTGGTGAAATAGTTTGCGATCCAGGGGCTTGGTGATCATGTCCCAGTATTTTTCGAGCCTGGATGTGTCTTTATGGACAATGAATAGACCTGTGAGGTTGCTCGAACCCAGACTCATGTGTCTCTTGTGGACATAAGAATCATATCCATATTTAGTCATAGCCAATGCAGTCCAAATACGGCAAGGCTATTCCCATAGACTCCTAGAAAGTACAACGCGTTCTTTAAACAAACCAAGCCTCCAGCAGCCCGGGAATCCCCCCTGCTTCTGTTTTGATTTGTCCAAGAACTCCTGGAGTCCTGAAAGAACTGTAAGTTCTTAGTGACGTCTTATGTCCAACCTTACGTCAAACTCGGCACCTTCCAGGTATAAATATACCAACAGCTGCCCTAACAAACACACGGTGGTTTGGAGCAGATCGGCTATCTACTTACCCGAAGCCCAGCTGTAACGAGAGCCGAAGGAAGCCGACCCTCCCATTGACGCACTGAGAGAGATGCTGTCTTTTCTCCTGCCGAGAAATCCAGCTCCAGTGTTTGCAGTCACCCTTGCGGGTTTCTTTGAGATCGAGTCCTGAGAACGAGATACAAGACCTCCTTCATTCTATAACCAAGGTACGGAGCTGATTAGATCCTTAGAGAATTCTTGATTCAGATTCTTGGCAAAAATTAGCTTAACTTAAACTGCAGGTCACTTACTCCTTCCCACGTACTAGGCTTAGGTTAGGTACACCGGGGTAGGCGTATCTTAGAAGCACCAGTTGAGTACGTTTAGTCAATGATTTTATGTATGTATATATTTTATCTGTTTTAAACACGGTATGGCTTAGAAACTGTACCATGCTTTTACAGTATTATTTCCTAATACTCCTTTTACTGTACGCACTTTACTTTATAATAAGTATTGCAATTGTGGTAACTCACTTCTCTTGCATGAGAAAGAAGACTGTTCAATAAATAACCACTTTTATTGAAAACGCCCGTCTCTCTATTTCTCTGCGCTTCTGGTGAAACTAAGCATGCACGATTGACCGAGTGAAATAGTTATCTATTGTTTCCGTGACTCTGGAGATATACTCCTTATTCTGGAGGGAGCAAAGTTGTCATGTTTATGCGGTTGTCAGAAGCTAATCCCTTCTTGTCTATTCAGGGAAGTTAACACCTCCTTGTTTACTCGAAAAGTTTCTAGTGACCTCTGAGCTAGCTGGCATTCATAATTAAGTCTAACATATTCAATAGAGACCTGTCGACCTCAGTCCTACGTCTAAACTATCGTTTATGTTATTCCAATGCGCACAGCCTATTGGGAATATAGGAACTACACTACACCATGTCCTCACCACTCTCCTTACTAAGATGCTGTCACTGAACCAAGAGGAAAGTAAGTTCTTCTTTGTCCCCTATACATGGCCTAGAGAGTTACTATAGATGGAGTAAAGTCATAATCTTTTGATTTTTTGCAGCAAATCTCCCAAATTGATGTTTTTCAAGGTTTCCTCATGAAATGAAGGAAAAACAACGATTGTAGGTGGTGGTGTATGGGGGGCAGAGAGAGGTTGATATTTTAATGTAGAAGCTAAAATGGAAACCAGAACACTCACCCTTGGTCAGCGCTCCACGTAGCAAAAAGTCTTTATTCATTGTTACCCATTCTTGAATTAAATCATCCATTCACACCTTACACATCCAGCTAATCAGTAATTCATTGAGGCATAAAACCCTGTCTGCAATCTCTAGCCATGCATTGAATTATAGGAGAAGGTTCCATAAAAAAAACATGTCATGAAGTGCAACATATTTGCAGTTTGTTTCAGAATCCCACATTCAGCGGTCTGACTCCTTATGTGCACTATGAGAGCTGGTCTGACAACTTTTGCCAAGAATGCTTTTGATACCTAGTCTGGCCCTGTGTACGACGTGTCCATTCCCATAAAAGCCATGCCCCAAACAATACATATATACAAATCTGATTTTCTCAGGGTAGTTAAATATGTTGTTTATTTAGGTGACATATACTTTTTTGCTTTTGATACCGTACAATATATGTAAACCTTTGAAGCACACCGCCGCTGGCTAAATGGTAGTTAACTACTGGGACAATATATTTCAGGACTTTTTAGGTGTATGTTAGGAATAATTTGTAACCTTTGGTCAGTGCTGTAATTTTATTTTAGACTATGCAGACTTTTTTTGCTGAATCGGAGCATACATATTGATGTCTGTAGTTCTTATGCATACTTAAAATGTGACCTCCCTGGCCAGTAACATTTGACCACTTGAACAGCATGCTACCAATTTAAACAAACACCTAAAGCGTTTTTAGCAAAACCAAAACACATTCGTGCACACATGTGATTTTATCAGTATGTTTTAGAGCCACCAAATTTGTATCAAAATAATTTAGAACATGTGAAAATGTTTATTGGTTTATTTTTGGTACATAATGTGCAAACACTCCAGGTTAGAGTTTACCTTTACGGCCATCCTAACCAAATAGCTGGTTATTTATTTATTTATTTATTTATTTATTTATTTATGTATTTATTTATTTATTTATTTCAGGAAAGTGGCACCTTGGTGTGAACTGTCAGTCTCGCAATGACCATTGTCATCATCCTTTGAGCCATGGTTTTGATTATTACTACGGCATGCCTTTCACCCTTGTCAATGACTGCCAAGTAGGAAAGCCTATTGAGCAAGGCATACTCATTCGATCTGCCCTGGCTTACTACACGCAGTTAGTTTTCCTCGCTCTCCTCACTCTTGCAGTGGGAAAGCTTATTGGTCTGATCCCTGTTCCCTGGAAATTGATCATCTGCTTGGCCTTTTGTGGACTCCTCTTCTTCGCCGCCTGGTACTCCTCTTATGGGTTCATCCGATACTGGAACTGCCTTGTGATGAGGAACCATGAGGTAACTGAACAACCGGTAAATCTAGACAGATCAGCTTTGCTTATGGTGAAGGAAGCAACTTCATTTATTGAAAGGTGAGGAATATTGTTCGTTATAATGTATTTTTAGAACCTGTCTTTGAATAAAATAAAGGTGTATATCGAAGGTCACTTACAGTCAATCAGGAACTTAATTAAATATTTTTGTCTCCACATTCAGGATTTGAACTTGTGCAAACAAGAAATTTGCCTTAAATTACCCACCCCATGTAGGTTTTAATAGAACATTCCCATTTTGATACTGGGCCGTCTTAACTACATTTTTTATGATAGAGTTAAATCCACCAGGGGCTCATTTTTCACATTGCTACATGTTACAGGGGTGTCCTATTTCGCTCTATTTCCTTTTGCATTAATTAGTGTTGTTTTTTCATAGCGAAAATCAATTCGTTGGATATTCAAAAACACCAGATTAAAAATCTGAATTTTACTCCCTTAGGTTTAAACCTATTTTGAAGTAAATGTCTGCCTTGTACGGATCTTAGAAAAAATTTACATGTATTTCGATAGTCACAGATTTCATGGAATGCTCAATGTGTAAGTATTCACACATATAGAAGTCTATCAGTGGTGTTCATTTGCGCTTGTGGAGATGAAACACAAAAGGGTTTTTGCCCTTCTATTTTTTTTTTCATTTGTTTCTCCAAAGAAAAATGTTGATCCCCCTGGAGAAAGTCCTTGCTGTACACTCGCATACACGTTGGCAATGGGAAACAACCTTTACAACGCAACTTTTACAACGAACTACCATTACAACGAAAGTTTTACAACGCAAAAACTTTTACAACGCATACCATTACAACGCAGGATTTTACAACGCAAGTACCTTTACAACGCATACCATTACAACGTAAGTATTGGTAAGTATATAAATATTTTAAAAATATTATATGTTTGGGTTTTTTGGAAAAGGGGTATTTTTAGGGTTCAGGGTCAGTTTTCAGTTTTTGGGTAAAGGGGTATTTTTAGGGTTCAGGGTCAGTTTTCAGTTTTTGAGTAAAGGGGTATTTTTAGGGTTCAGGGTCAGTTTTCAGTTTTTGGGTAAAGGGGTATTTTTAGGGTTCAGTGTCAGTTTTCAGTTTTTGGGTAAAGGGATATTTTTAGGGTTCAGGGTCAGTTTTCAGTTTTTGGGTAAAGGGGTATTTTTAGGGTTCAGGGTCAGTTTTCAGTTTTTGAGTACAGGGGTATTTTTAGGGTTCAGGGTCAGTTTTCAGTTTTTGGGTAAAGGGGTATTTTTAGGGTTCAGGGTCAGTTTTGGGTTTTTGGGCAAAGGGGTATTTTTAGGGTTCAGGGTCGTCAGTTTTGGGTTTTTGGGCAAAGGGGTATTTTTAGGGTTCAGGGACAGTTTTGGGTTTTTGGGGTACAGGGTTAATTTGTAAAAACAAAATAAAATTATATTTAAATTAAATTAATTAAATGTAATTAAATAAAAATTAATTATATTTTAATAATTTAAATTAATTTAAATTAAAAAAAATATTTTTAGGGTTCAGGGTCAGTTTTGGGTTTTTGGGGTACAGGGTTAATTTGTAAAAATAAATTAAAATTATATTTAAATTAAATTAAATAAATAAAATTAAATAAAATTTAATTATATTTTAATAATTTAAAATAATTTATATTAAAAAAAATATTATATAGTTACCAATATTTACGTTGTAATGGTATGCGTTGTAAAGGTACTTGCGTTGTAAAATCCTGCGTTGTAATGGTATGCGTTGTAAAAGTTTTTGCGTTGTAAAAAATTCGTTGTAATGGTAGTCGTTGTAAAAGTATGCGTTGTAACGTCATACATCCGTTGGCAATGTTACTTTGTGTTGAGACCCTATCTGGAAAAGGTTGTTAACTCAGAACATTGCACGTTTGTGGGTGTTCGCCAAGTTTAACCAACTTTCATATTTGCAACCGCCCTAGAACATATCACTCAGAGCAGATTTTCAGACATGGAAAATCACAATAAAGTCAATATTTCCAATGGAGTGAATACCAGATGTGAGGGCTGTAAGGAAATGCCTCTCTTTGTATGACCCCCTCTACCCCCCCTCCAAGTTTTTGGACTGATGCTGCTGTTTTTTTTACTCTGAAGGTGCACTGAGTCCTGTCAAACAGGTCTCCGTGTCAGTGTTTTGACCCTTAAGAGGAGGTTATATAAATGACTCACCCACAGTTGGCACAAATTAATCTTTGAGTCCCTGGTATATGACAACAGGGGTACGTAGGGCCTGTAAGCGACATTGTCCCTTTTGGACTGTGGCACCTATTGTGCCACTACATGTGTGAAAACACCCCGACCGCCATTGCCAGATGGAAGAACAGTTTCAAACGGATTTATGATGTTACAACGCGTGATATTACAACGCGTGCTGTTACATCGCGGTCGTTACAACGACTGCCATGTTACCACGCTATGCCTTTACAACGTAAGTCTTTACATAGACTTGCGCTAGGTGGCGTGCTAATATTATAAAAGTGTAATTTACTATTTCAACTCCAGTCCGCTTATCAGTAGGGAAGGTGTTGGGATAGTAAACTACACTATTTTTAATGTTAGCACGCCATCTAGCGCAAGTTGATGTAAAGACTTGCGTTGTAATGGCATAGCGTGGTAACATCGTGTTCATTGTAACGACCACGATGGAACAGCATCGCAGTGTACTGTCCGCGTTGTTAATGATGTTTCCCGTTTCGAACTGCTAACTCGACTTTGCCATTTAAATTCACTGCAAAGCCCAAACCTTCCTTTTTAATACTCATAACTTGCGCCTAAGGCAGGTCTACTGAGCTGTAAAGTCGGGGTACATTATATCCGAAAGATGGGCAAAGGCAAACTTCGAAGGGGAAGCCACCTTTAAAGGGCAAATGGTGGCCACGCACAAGAGGGACTGCTCGTGTGTTCAAGCGGACAGGTGCCATCTGTGACAGAAAGGGAAAAGCTGTTGTCTAACCAGTTTTCCCATGGGTGTATAGCCCCTAGATGGCCACAACTCTGGATGGGCTAGGGAGCTCCACACACCAGGAGAAAGGTTGTGTCATGCTGGGAGTGGGCAGAATAGTGTGTCCTGGGCTAGCTAGATGCCACACTTCACAGCAAGCTGTCATCAGGTGGGAGGTGACCTGGTAGGTCATTGGCTAGTTAGTCACCGCATCCCTATGTAAGAAATGGCCTTAAAAGGGACACTCCTGGGACTCAGACCTTAGATCACGTCCCAACTGGAAATTGGACTCAATAATGACTGCTCTGCTGTTCCCTGGATCCAGCAAAGATAGGCTGCACAAAAGACTGGTCTGCACCTTCTGCTTCTTAGGCTAGCAAAGGAAGGACTGTGCCTATGGCGTCCCTGCACGAGGAAATGCCATTCCCGAGCCCCACACAGAAAAGATGACTCGGGGAGTCAGATTTCTGACTCTGTGTTACAGCCACAGGGCCATAAATGCTGAAAAGCCTATCGCTTTTAGAGCCCAGCACCAAGAAACTGGATTGTTGCTGGACGCCAAGTGCAGCCTGGGAGACAGAGTCCTGACCCTCAAAAGATGCACCCTAGTCTGCTGGACCCAGGAGAGTCATTGCAGTGTTATTTGCTTGCCCAAAATGCACGTTACTACAACTTAAAGGGAACTGCTGGTTTTATTGTAATTAGAGACCAGTAGACCAGAGGCAAGTTATTTTTGCTGGACTACATCCAAACTTCATGGGACATTAATCCCTAAGGCGAAAGTCACCCCTCTGTGTTTGTGGACTAAGGAGTGGCTGCAGAAAGACCCTCAATAGCAGTTCCGACTCCTCAGCATCCTTGAGCTTTTTCAACATCCTGTATCCCTTCCATCTTGACCACTCCACTGATTCCTATGGCGGTTCACCATAAACCATGGGAATGGACTGGAGACTGCTTTTCTCACATGGTAACTTTTTAACTGCACCTTGACGGGCCCCCTGCCGGATTCAATACCCACAAGAGTACCTTTATAGCTGTTTTCAAGTTACTTGTTGTGGCGAACCCTAAACTGTGAGTTGCGGTAGATTACAATGATTTATTGGGCTAAGTGAAAATCTGTGATTTATTGTTCATCTGTAAATTCATGTATCTGGTGGGTTTTTGTCATTGAGGTGTCTATTTAAAGATAAAAATGTAACCTATTATAGATTGGTATCTGATTTTTATTATGTTGTGCTTTCTTCTTATTTAACTATTTTGTTATTTGTTGATGCTTTACATTGTTCCTTTGATAAATCCTGACTGCTCTGAGCCACAGCTACCCAGGACTGAGCAATGAGTTTTACAAACAAACTTCAATGGACCTTATATGGAATTCTGACTAAATTTTCCAGTGAGCTCACGCAACTATACCACATAATAAAACATTTTCCTCACAAAGGTAAAATTGGACATGATATTAAGGCACTTTAATAATAGTTATGAATGTTGCTCAAATATTCTAAGGTGTAAGTCATTTTGTTATAGGGTTAGCTGAGCTACTTCCTTATTCTACTCTTATGAAGATGTAAGTGGGTCAACTACTTAAATATGGCTGCTAAAATATTGCACCCTTTCAATCAATCAGGGTTTTGTAGAGTGCACTAATCACCTGTGAGTGTTTAAAGGCACAGAAGGAGGGGGGTGTGTGCAGCTCTGTTGGGGTCATCCGAAGAGCCAGGACTTGTGGTCCTTTCTGAATTGGTGCAGTGTCGGGCTTCATCGGAGGTAACGGGGGAATTTGTTCCAAGTCTTGGCTGCGAGGTAGGAGGAGGATCTTCCACATGCGGTGGTCCTGTAGAAACGAGGGACAGTGGCTAAGGCGAAGTCGGCTGAGTGGTGGTTTCTTTTGGGGGCATAGAAGGAGATTCAGTCGTTGAGGTTTTGGGGTCCTGTGTTGTGGAGGGCTTTGTAGGCGTGTGTGAGCACTTTGAAGGTTATTCTTCTTTTGACAGGGAGCCAGTGGAGGTCGCATAGGAGTTGGGTGATGTGGTTAAGTCATGTGTTGTTGAGGATGAGTCTGGCTGCGGCCTTCTGGACAGTCTGGAGTTTGTGGAGGAGTTTGTTGTTGTTGACTCCAGCATAGAGAGCGTTTCTGTAGTCCAGTCTGCTGGTGTTGAGTGCATGGGTGACGGTTTTCCTGGAGTCAGGAGGGATCCACTTGAACATCTTGCGTTTTATACTGAGAGTGTTGAAGCATTCAGAGGATATAGCGTTGATATGGCGATTCATGGAGAGTGAGAAGTCGAGTATGATGCTGAGGTTGTGTGCGTGGTCCGTTGGGGTGGGTGGGGTACCAAGGGTGTGGGGCCCCCAGGTGTTTTCCCATGTGGAGGGGGTAGAGCTGAGGATCAGGACTTCCATTTTCTCCAAGTTCAACTTCAGGCTTCCAGGTTGCAATGGCTTTCATCCCTTCTTGGAAATTTCACCTTGTGGTGTTGGGCTCCTTGGTGAGGGAGAGGATGAGGTGGGTGTCATCAGCATATGAGAGGATGTTGAGTCTGTGGTTTAAGACTATGGTGGGGAGGGGGACCATGTAGATGTTGAAGATTGTGGGGCTGAGGGAGGATCCTTGGGGTACTCTGCATCTGATCTCTGTCGTACTGAGTGGAAGGGCTGGAGTAAGGGTGATCACTGATGCTCAAATAGGCAAGGGTTGCAAATTTATACTGGATTTTGCTCTCTGTGCAGGAGACGGGCTATTTAATTTTGAAGATGTCAGATGTGTTGTTCAGGTATTAGGGAATGGGCTAGGTGCTTATAACGTTCATGCTACTTTCAACTGGAGAAATTTCAGTCAAATACATTTTTGCATCTCTTTGCTATATTTAGTTTGCTTCTCCATTGCTTCCCCATGTATTAATGTACTTTTGTGTATCAAGGTAAAGCACTGGATTCTAAAGTCTGCTATTGCACTGCTGGGTGATTGTTGCTGTCTAAGCTTGAACATCCCTACACTTCCTGTGCCTGTGTTTGTGACTGCTTGCTATCACTACCACTGAGAGTCAAGTACTGAGGAGGTTGTATTTGTCCCAGCTTTGTAGACCCCCAGGCATCAGAGGCAAGTGACTCCAGCACTGACAGCTGAGGCCCAGAGCCTTGTTGCCCTGTGAACAGGGACAGAACACCTTTGTTGAAATGTGCTGGTGCATGTAGGACCGTCTTTAGGGGTGTCAGATGGTCTTAGGGATGCCGGGTCTACAGCATTGTCTCAATCAAGATGAGAAACTACATGGGCATAGATGGTATTTTTAAAGTTTGCTTCTGGTTGGGAGGGCTTTATTATGAGGAATGGAGGTAGCTGTTCCCAGGCAGAATTGTCTTCAGTTGATCTAAATCCTGAAATGATGTTGGGCTTTGAGGCTGTCCACTTTCACCTCTGCAAAACATTCCTGAACCTGTTGTGTGTTGCAATTAACCCAAATCCAATTTTGATGGGACTCTTCACCTTTAAAAATTGGAATAGGGAATGGGAGCCATTAATGAGTCAATGTCATTGCCAGATGAGATATTCGGGCAAAGCAGAGTGTCTTCCACATACATGTGAATGCTGGCATCACAGTCTTCTAGAAGGACTCCCAGAAACTAGATGTACAGAATGAATATAACTGGTCAAAGGATGAATCTTATAGAATGTCCCATGTTATGAGGAAGAGATCGGATAGGACTATTAATATTTTTTGCACTATATACATTCAGCACATGTCACAGGAGACCTACAATCTTTTTATTTTATTTTGCCGTCATAAAGAGCATCCTTCAAATAATGTTGGCAAAAACAAATATAAGTGGTGTTTTCATTTATGGAGAATCTGTACAGTAGACTACAAAATCAGGAGGGGTTGAGTCAGACACATTCCTGAGGCTTTGAGGGTGGAGAGTGGTCATGTCCTTCCACAAAGGTAATTTAAAATTATGATAACAACTATTTGGTTTTTTCTCAAATAGATGTTTTGAATTTTAAAACATAGCACACCTTCATTACCACCACTTCCCATCTTTGGAACTCTCTTCCTCTTGCACTTAAATAATCCATTGATCCACTGTAATTCAGGAAGGCGTTAAAGACTTGGCTCTTTCAGCGTGAATGTTCACTTATTACTTTCTCCTTTCTTCTCTCTTTGGAGCCTAGTACCTGTACACCTCAGGGGATTAGAGCACTTTTACAAGTGTCACTTTAATAATTTGTTCATTCATTCACTACGGTATGAGCGGAATAAGCATTTGTAGAGTGGAATGATGGTGGAGATGGAGTGATTTTTTAATAACGTTTATATCAAAATTAGCAGGGGTCATTGACAGCTTTTACTTCAAACACGACAATGTTGCTCAACTACTTTGTCAAAAAGCTCTTATTGCCATGTAGATTGTCAGGGCAGCCTCAGTCCTGCACCCAGAGCCTTTTATTCTGCTTGGAGCGCTATTTTGATGCTTCCAGTCTCTCCCTGGCACTCCTACAGTCCTTTTTTAGAGAGACTCATGCCCCGGATCATGCCCCCTGGACATGATTTTGCATTAACCAGCCTAAACATTGCAACTATATCCATCTCTTCAGTGTCAAGACCAGTGCATAAATGCCAGAGAACTAACAAGCATTGGCAAAGCCAACAGAATTTGCCTTTTGACCATGCAAGTGCTTTTGATGTAGCTATTCAATATCCGCAATGGAGAAAAAAATGTTATTGCTGATGCTGAAAAGCTTTGGTAAAAAAAAAGAAGTTAACACGTGCATGCTTCATCACACATGCACATGTATGCACCATGACGCTACAGCAGCCCCAGTGTGAGGACTAAAAGGTGCACATGCGTTCCTAACCATAAGTGTATCAACATTATGACGCAGTGGCCATTTTGGTAATTTTTCATATAACATTTAAAGATAGCAGATACCTCTGCAGTGGTAAATTAGACAAATACATAAATAAAAAAGGCACAAAAGTGTTGTTATAAGAGAAGTGGCCTGGTAGCAAACTGGAGCTGCCAAGTGATCGTAGACAAATTCCAGAAACAAAGGGCAGGGGCAGGGAGCAAGAGAGGAGTGGAGAAGCACTGGGGAGAGATCGTAAACTCTGCCGGAAAAAAGCAACATGAAGCAGGGAGGGTGAGGAAGCAAAAGAGGGGGGATGAGTGGATGGAAAGAGATGAGGTAGTAACGGAGGTGGAGGGAGCTCCACGAAAAAGGTGGAGGGGTGGGGGCGGAAGGAGGAAACAACACACGCAAGTTAAGGAAAGCAGGCAAGCAAACTCAAGCACCCCCCTGAAGGGCTAAAAGCAAAAGAAAAAATGTGAGCGGGTGAAGGATATGTCTCATCAAATAAAAAGAATGGTAAAGAAGTTGAACAGAAGAGGAACAAGCTCAAACAAGGAAGGAGATCCATTGAATAAGAAGCATGCAGATAAGATTGCCAAGGAAGGAAAACAGTGATAGTCAATAAGCTGATCAAAAGCCAACTATAAGTAGTGATATTTTCCACATTAGATCTTTTGACAGCAGAAAGCTAAAGCTGTCTCTAGGCTTGACCTAAAAATATGGGCAAACCAAGAGGCAGCCTGCCAGCCCTGACTACGTTTTTCTAACAAGGCATAGTCGACCCTTATTCACCCTTGCAGTGGTAATTAAATACTCTATTATTATGTTAAACCATGCTTTCTTCCATTAGCAATTTGGTATTTCCATCTAAAGGCGCACATCTAATAAAAAAAGGCTCTGGATGCATCTAGTCATATCAATTAGGTATTTTAGAGATCTGTAGTTAGATGGCCATTTCAATCTGTGCAAAAATAATTCACAGTATAGTTACTGTTAATAATTGTAAAATACATCTGTATAAAAACGCATCTCTAATTTCCTTATATTAGGCAATTTATGATGCACCCATTCACCTGTTTTCAATAAATGACATAGCTGGTCAACTCTAATAACTTATTACAGTTGAGTTCCGATGTCAATGCTTGTTGCCAGAGCCAGCAGCAGAGACCAAAGGCATGTGAGATCACTGTGCATAATTAAAGCATCTTTTTAAAGAACGAAAACAAAACTTAGCTTGTCTTTCTTCTGTTCTTTTTTCCTAGCTGTACAGTAACAAGCAGAAACAAACACACCAGAATGTTTATTTTTTGTACTCCTTAGGTAAATAAACGTTTGAATCTTTCTGCATGTTTCCATACAAGCTGAGCTACTGTGCCTTTTTTTAAAACAGAATTGTATTAAACTGATTCTAATATATTTTTGTAACACTTTTCTGACAACTTTTTGATTTGTCTAATTTTGCCTTGGAGATTCTAGTTGTATACTTCATGTTTGCAAGCATGATCTCTTTTTCATATAAAAGAGCAATGCCAAATATTTTAAGTGGGTTGTGGGCAAGGTGATGGAGTGGCCATGTATTATAAGGAATAAAGTACCGTTGCTTAAATCATAAGGATATTGCAAGTCACCCTGGAGTTCTATAACCTTATACAAGAACTTTTCATTCGGCTTCGTTACTCTATATATGGTCATGTAACTCCTTGCTGACTTGCAAAAGCCTTATAATGTACAGCAGGGGGTACTTTATCCCATATATTAGGATTTTCTGAGCAACAGAATTGAAAACAAGACTGTCAGAAAGTTATAAATTATGAGAATAACAAGAAAAAAATGACAAAGCATGTCATATTATAATGGCCTAAATAATAAGAGACATTTTCACATGCAAAGTAAGACTTTAGCAAGTAATACAAACATATTCTAGAAGATCATTATAAAATCAATCCAGATCAAAGGAAAATCCAATCTTTTGACAAAAATCACTATAATAGTAATTAAAAACTTGAGAATAGGACATAGAGAGAATGATAAGAACAAATAATGAGACAAGGGAAAGAAAAACTGTGGCATTGTAATATACATCAATGTAAGTAAAGGTATCTACACATAAAAAGAGAATATTACATTTTTCATATGGAAAACTATAGGTTGTTTAAAAAATACCTGTACATAAAATGCATTTTATTTCAAAGTTGGACCCACCCCTTACGAACAAAGTTACAGTCCAACCTTAACTTTTCAACATGCGATTGAGTGCTGAACACATTGGACGATCAATAAATAACTCAACTGCTGGAAATGCTAAATTTTAGTTATCCTCGTCAGCTTTTTGTTAACTGAAGAAATGTGTTACTTTAAGTAATAAACAAGTGGTATTTGCAGCCGTTAACAGAAAATATGTATTTTTTTCAGAAACCAGAAAGGCCCTTTTCTGCTATTTGTCTCATTTCTGCACGTACACTCTCCACTTTTTACCACAGAGAAGTTTATTGGTGCGAGCAAACATGGACTTTATGGAGACAATGTAGAGGAAATGGATTGGATGGTTGGTAAGTCTTAAATGTTCAACTTTTTTTCTTCTAGAGCCACAATTCAATGTCATGCTCATCCTTGTTCAATGGTTCAATGTTTTATTGTCTGGTTGAGCTACCCCTTCCAATTGTTATGAAACACTATCTACCTCTTATTTATTTTTCCTGGATTTCTTCTTACTTTTGCACATGGTTTTTGGCCTGAGTTGAATTTTTTTGTTATTTATTTTCACTCTCTTGTCATTTTATTGGCTTTAAAATAGAAAGTGGCGCAATTGCTTCTACTACTGCATGAAAGCATTTGTGGGTTTTTTGTGGTTTTATGGATTTTTTAAAAAACTATTTACATTAATACCCCAGAATATTTTAATTTAAACAGTTTTAGTTGGAAATGTCATATGCCACATACTCCCCCTTCCAACTGAAACCGAGGCTAGCACATCCAAAACCACTTGAGAATTGTTATATGACTCCTTCTTTGGAATTTGAAATCAGGAAAGTGCCGTCATTGTAGCAATAATGTCATAGAGACTTGATCCGATCTGGATTTATTTCTTCATGCAACCAGCAAAATGGAATATAAAACATAAGGAACTGCATTCATTGTAGCAAATATAGTTCAAAGATTTGCGCCAGGATTTCTTCTAACTTTGTTTGGTTAAAAAAACAAGGCGAATCATAAAAATGTGGATTATTATTTGGAGCTGGCAACTGCCTACCTCAAGGAACAAGGAATAATAACATTTCTTGGCAGGGTGAACTTCAAACTCACTACATTAACCTGAGCTTAACAACCTGATAGCTATGGCCCACATAAAAGAGGCCTAACTTTGGGCAATATCTAGAGAATTTATACAGTACCAAATCAGTAATAAAGTCAAAAACACAAACAAAACAAATCCAAAACTGGATTTGAAAATAGACTAATCTTTAATAAGGACAATTACACTAAAACAGCAATAATTCCAATAAGTGGTATTGCCGATATGAATTTTTAAAGTGTTAAGTAAAAAAAATCCAAAAAGCACTAAATGCCGATGAAAGTCTATGGAAGAAGCAGTCTGGGACCTAGACCTGATTTCAGGATGACTGCATCTGAGCCTGGGCAGATTACACAAAGTGCACTTGTTCCAGTAAAAGTCTGGAAGACAAAAAGATTGAAAAAGTTCTGAAGTCCTACTTCAGAAGGGTCTTTCTTGAAGAAAAGTGTTATCATTTCTTCTACATCCCAACACATGCTCACTTTTTGAGAAAATGAATCAGCCCTGGCCAGGATGCCACTGAAACTGTAGCCACTGCCATAGAAGCAAAGGCTGGATTCCTAAGGCATGTTGTTCTCACTGGCACTCTGAAACTTTGCATATTTTTTGCTAAAACCAGAATTGGTCTGGGTCACTTTTTCAGCAGTGGGGGGGATCTCTGATTGGGACAAAGCTGACATGAAATCCGATGCTGTGAAACTGCCTGTTAGATACTTTTCTGGCAGGTCCCACTGAAGCGCTATAGAAAAAAGTTTTTTTATAGTTTCTTATTTTCTTTTAGTTCAGACACAACCACAGATGCACATTTCTATGGACCCCAGGACCTCAGAAAAATGTACTAGATACTCTCATAGTGTCAAGCAGAGGCCAACAGGAAAGCCCAGGCCAGCTCCAGCTGCTATTGGTCAGCTGGGCACTTGAGGGAAAAGGGCCCTTGTAGTTTTTTGTGTCCCTATAGCCTTATAGGCAGTCATCCCACTGACCCTTTGCTTCCACGTCTTTGTCCTGAGTACAAGACGGAGAAGGTCCAGTCCTTCAAGGCTCATCTCAAGTCATAGACTGTAAGCCCAGTCCTCTTCTGTCTTCCACAAGCTCAGAAAGTGTTTTGAGGAGGGTACCTTGGGCTGGCTCAAGTATGGTTGGCACTAGATAATTGAAGGATGTGACCCCTGGACGCACTTCTAAAATGCAACGTGTCAGTGTAATTCCAGATGGCCAAAGTTTTCAACAACACTAAACCTATGATCTGGTTTTGAGTATGGGACAGTCAGACATGGAAGAGTGAATATAGCTTTGAGGGCCTTGTCATTGTATGGACATGGTGATTTTAATTTTCTACATGTCCCACCATGCAGCTTACTTAAGGGGTAAAAGGCCAGCATTTGGGTGACCTAATCTTAAAAAGGGAAGTCTGTGACTGTCAAAACGGGTTATTTAGAGAGACTGCTTTGCAGGTTTACACTTCAGCAGTAAATCTATAGTGGTAGGCCTGAAGTCATCTTTTGTACATCTACTCTTCGGATGGCCCAATAGGTGCTGCAGTGCATGAGTGGTATGTAACTTCTAGGCCTTAGCTGTATCCTTCACAAGAGAGGGGCTTTTAGGAAAGTTAACTGTATTTATTGGGGGATTCACATTTAGCCATATTTAAAGTGGGAGCATGGGCACTTTACTGGTTAGTAGGGGTAAAGCATTGGGCCACAATGCAAGCAAGGAAAATGTCCTCCCATTACTTGGTTTCTTAGTAAACAAACAGCTATAATTGGGGTATGGTGTGCCCCGCAGACTGAAGTACCGGGTTATTTAGAACCCAGCGGTGCCAGCGGACACACCCGAAGACTTCGGATTCTCCTGTCTCAGACTACAGAAACACAGAAACTTCTTGGTGACGTCAAAGATCAAATTTATTGGCTGCAGCCAGTAACAGGTATCCTAGAAGTACAACACGGTGTATGTTCTCAGGAGACTGCTCTCTTTTACAAAGCTAGTCATCCCTTTTTATACCAAATATTATGCTTCAGGCAAACATTCCTTATTTTACAGTTGACCATTCACATGTTTTCACAACAAAAACGCAGAATCATGATGACAAGCCCATTTTTCAGTTTGTCCAGCCCACAATCAATTTTTAGTCAAACCCAACATTCTTCATCAGACAGGTCGATCGAACCCACCATAAAAACGGGCACATCCCCATTGTAAACGGACCATAAAGAAAGGAGCAGAGACAGGTGTGAGCAAGATAAGACATAGCTGTGCGTAATAAAAGGTTTGATGGTGTCTTGTGTCTTGATCAGTAATCTTGATCAGCTACTGGGAAAGGAACTGGTTTAAGGAGTTTGGCTTCTGGCAAGAGGGTCGCTCGCTCAGGTCATTCTGAAGTCAGCTAAAGTGTACGTGTGCTTGGAGACTCGTTCGGCCACTGTCATCGGCCTATGTGAGGGCAACCACAAAATGGCTGCCGTACACAAAATGGAACCCGAGGGTTCAGAACGGAAACTCTGATTCCACAGTGATTTGGTCACTCGAATATGACGAAAAATACTTGTGCACCTTCCACTCGCCATTTTTGGTCTGATGCTACCAAAATCGTAATGGTACGACGACTTTTACGAAACGGGTTCAGAATTTCAGTACCTCAGCCCCTCCTTTTGCCCTTACATAGGCAATAACCTAAACCCATGTTAGTCTGAGTCCAGGTCTATACTCATCAGGTCATCAAGATGTTGCTGTAGCATCATCCTATTACTAAGCACGTCTCTTGATACAGGTTTCCTTACACACGATGTAGCACAGAGGCCACATATAGCAGGAGCACACTGTACGCACAGACAGAACAGGAAAAGAATGGCTAAGATCATCCCAATGACCATCAGAATCTTCCATCCCCACATGGATAACAGTTCCCAGAACCATCCCATCAACGACCAATCTCCTTTATCCACATGTATAGATTCGGAGATCTTGTGCAGTCTGGAAATGGCCTGGTATACTGTCGGAGCATTATCTGGAATGAAAACACAGCAACTTGATTGGATCACTTTACATACCCCACCTCGATCTGCAAGTATGACATCTAACGCAACTCTGTTCTGGAGAGTCATAAGACGATCCGACTGGAGCTCAGCAGTCAAGTTACTAAGGGCACCGGCAGTTTCAACTACGGTGGACTCAACCACCCTCGTCAATTGCCGTATGTTCCTGCTGTTAACCATAGGTCCCCAAAACGGCAGAAAACCCTTCAAGAAATCTCCCAATTCTTGTCCTGCAGTATCTTCCTTACTGAAGACACCTCTAACTACCCTTGTCTTGTGGTAATCTGCCGCAGCTGTGTAGGTGGGAGGCAACAGGAACGAGACAAAACATGTGCCCGAGAAATCAGGGGGCAACCATGTGTATGCTTTGTCTTAACAGATGAAATAGATACCCTTAGCGGCTAGGAACGATGGGGAAGTCTGAGACGCAAAAATATACGTCTCAGTGCAGATACTCTTCCCTAACTGAGCTCTTGGATTCTTGCCATTACCTTGCAGACATAGGTGACCCTGATTGGGTACAATCCAAATCGGAGAGGATCTTTTTGCTCGCTGGTTCTCGCTCAGACTCGCTCCATATCCAGTCACGTTCCATCCAATATACGCTAGTGTCTCATCTTTCGGGATAGCCTCATAGGAACTAGCTCCCTTTATCATGTCGACTATTCCCTTGACTAGAGCACTATTCTTTGGGTTGTCTTTCACAGAACGCAGGGGGTGAACTTCACGAGCATAAATGAACATCGTTCGGTATGCCCGCACAGAACCATTATAGCTGAATGGCAGGACTAGGTAAGGAATACCTTTATCAGTAGTATGAGGCATAAGACCATAAACCCAACAGTTAGTTGTGTTCACTACTAGTTGGTGTTGGTGTAGAAGCTGAACGAAGGAGTTATTGATAAACTCTAATCTTCTAACGGACTCATGTTCAGGTAGAGGGTAAAAAGAATGCGTGGAAACAGTAGAAGGAGGTATGGGCTTTGTAGTGGGTGCAAATGTCACTCGAAAAGAGAATAAAACATATCCCATTAAAAACATCATTACGCTAAGCAACATGAAAATGCATAATATCAGAAAACGTTTTCTAGTCATCACTGTACACAGTTTGGCTCTAAAATTCATCTCTTTGGCAGGTCTCTCCATCTCGAAAAACTCCATCCTCTAACCTTGCTGCTCGCGGAGGTAGGGTGTTCCGTGCTAAGGAATGCGCCTGTCAGTCCAGGGAGCTCCCACAGACCAACCAGAACCGTCGACCTTGTGTCTTCGGCTTGCACTCCAAAGACTTTGACGCCGCGACCCTACAGCTGAACCCGGATGGCGGTTCGAAAAACAAAAATCGGTCAAAACTGTTTCTCAGATGGGAGAGCTGAACTTTGAAAAAGTAAAAAGAATTTTTTATTTGTCCATGTTTCTTGGTCTCAAATTATAACGGCTTTTTCCAGATAACATCTGGTCTTGGAATAGGAGTTTAGGCCCGGTAGTGTCCATTCGAACTGACGGTGGCACGGCTTCTTGCAAAAGGTCGTCACCTTCACGCTCAGAACTTGTCCCAATTAAACGTGCATCGCTGAAAGGCAGAAAACGAGGCACAGTCTCAGTTTCAGAATCTGCAATACCCTCCTGGAACCACCGGTCGTACGGCAGAGGCAAAGAGACCCTCTTACAGTGTACGCCGTGGATCCAGTTATTTTTTCCTTGCACTCGCACTGCAGATCTTGTGGAAAAAAAGTACCAAGTATGGGCCGATCCAGCGGGGCTGATCGCTCTTTGTCCGCTGGAAGTTTTTGATTAATATCCACGATCCAGGATAGATGACATGTCCTGGATCTTTAGAAGCCTGAGGCAAAGTATCGAGAACCTGTTGGTGTAAAACACGCAATTTAGCCGTCAAATCATACAAGTAATCAAGCAGTATAGGGTGTTCAATCTCGCTGAATTTCGTCGGCCTCGTCACTCCCCATATGTTGGCCGGGCGACCAAACACAATTTCGTAAGGACTAAGTCCTACTCGGGAATGTACAGTCATCCTAGTTGACAAAAGTGCTAATGACAAAGCATCAGGCCATTTAAGGCCAGAGCTTGCTTGTATCTTTGCCAGTTTTAGTTTAAGAGTGCCATTATAGCACTCTACTAGTCCAGCTGATTGGGGGTGATTTGCAGCATGGAACTTCTGGTGGATTCCTAGCCCTTCACACACTCTCTTCATCACTCGACCCACAAATTCACTCCCATTATCACTCCAAACCATTCTCGGCAAACCAAACCTAGGGAAGAACTCTTTGAGAAGAGCTTTCGCTGTGGACAAGGCAGTATTATCTTTTAGGGGATATGCTTCTACCCATCTCGAAAAGGCACAAACAACAACGAGTACGTATTTCAAGTTGTTGCACCTCTCCATGTGGATGAAATCTAGCTGCAAAACCTCGAACGGATACGTTGGAGGCGCAAAATGACCAGCTGGAGTTGGAGTTCCCTTACCAGGATTGTATTTCAGACAAACCATACAATTTTTCACCACATTCTCTGCACACTTAGGAATTCCAGCATTTTGCCATACTGGAGCCAACAACTTACAGATCCCTTTCACACTGATGTGAGCCATTCCATGCGCCATCGTAATCACTGCAAGCACGTACGCATCGGGTAACAACCATCGCTGATGCTCTGACAACTCAACCCAACAACCATTCGCATCCAATTTACCCGTACTCTCTCTCCACACACTCAATTCTTTCTCTGTAGCTTCAGCTCGAATAGACTTCACACTCTCTATCGTATCTTCACACATTCTAACGTCACCAATCCATATTGCAGGGCTCGCAACATACATTCGACCCATCACATCTCTTGCTGTTTCTTTTGCAACTTCATCAGCAAACGCATTACCCCGACCAACATCATCTGTAACCTTCTTATGTGCACTGCATTTCACAATTGCGACTTGCAACGGCAAAGTAAGTGACTCAAGGAGCTCATTTACCAACTGACCATGCTGTATCTTGGTTCCATGCGAAGTCAGAAACCCATGCTCTTTCCACAATCGTCCAAAACTATGAGCCACACCAAACGCATACTGGCTCTCAGTATATATGGTCACTTTCATTCCTTTTGATAATACACACGCTTTCGTAAGTGCAATCAATTCTGCTGCTTGAGCTGAATTATGTGGGATACGTGCAGCTTCAACAATCATGTGCAAAGTCGTAACAGCATATGCCGCAGTCGTATCACCATTCGGAAGCTTGAAGCACGAACCATCCACCCATAAGGTACCATCGCACTTCACAAGAGGAGTGTCCCTAAGATCTACTCTCCCTTTCGTTTCTTTCTCTGTCCTGAGAAAACAATCATGCTGTTCAGAAACATCTGTCTTTGTTATAATCGGCAACAACGTAGCTGGATTCAACATGTTGCATCTTTTTATGTGCACATGACTCGCTAAAAGTGTCAACTCATAACCTGACAACCGAGCACTAGTTAAGTGCTGTGTCTTGGTCCTGTTTAGCAAAGTGTCCACTGCATTTGGAACCATTACGATCAACGTATTGTTCATCACCAAACCAGCAGACTGCCGAATAGAAACAGCTGCTGCCGCTGTAGCTCTCAAACAACTCGGCAACGCTCTAGTTACCGGATCCAAAGTCGACGAGAAATACGCACATGGACGCTGCTTGTCCCCAAAAGATTGTGTCAATACTGACAATGCACATCCTTCTTTCTCATGGACATACAGTGTAAAGGGCTTACTGTAGTTGGGGGTACCCAACACAGGAGCCGAACACAATGCATCACGCAATTCTGAAAAACTTTTCTGACAATCATCAGACCATGGGAGAGGATTTGGTGTATCTTTACAAGGTAATGCCACCAAAGGTTTGGCCAGTAGGGAAAAATTTGGTATCCATTGTCTGCAATATGACGTGATACCCAAGAAAGCACGCACTTCTCTCTGTGTAACTGGCACACTCATTTTTGCAATTGCTTGAATTCGTTCTGGGGTCAATCTTCTTCCCTCCTTCGATAAGAGATGACCTAAGTAGGTCACTTCTTGTCGACAATACTGTAACTTTGAAAGAGACACCTTGTGATGCAAATCAGACAAATGACGCAACAACGACAAGGTGGCTTCTTTACAAATCTCCTCAGTATCTGCAGCTACTAACAAATCATCGACGTACTGAATAAGAGCAGCCCCATCAGGTAAAACAATCGTATCAAGCTGTGTTTTCAAAGCCTGACTATATATTGATGGACTCTCACAATAGCCTTGAGGAGCGCTCTTGAACCGGAAGCTTCGGCCTCCTAAAGAGAAGCCCAAAATATCTCTACTCTCCTTGGCAATCGGGATGCTGAAGAAGGCATTCTTCAAATCAATCACTGAAAACCACGTGGCTGAAGCTGGAATCATGGTCAGTAAGGCAGTGATATCTGGAACGACAGGAAATTGTGGCACAACGATTTTTATTCACCTCTCTAAGATCGATCACAAACCTGTAAACGGGTGGCTGGGAAGAGTCAGTGCGTTTTAAGACAGGCAAAACAGGGCTATTGCAAACATTACCTCTCATTTCTTCAATTACATCTTTCTCAATCAGGTCATGAATGATCGCTAGCAGTGCCCTTTCACCTTCACTAGAGATCCTATATTGGGGAATACGTGGCATTTTCACATTCGCTTTCAACGTCACAACATATGGCGGTATTTCCAAAAGACCCACGTCATTAGGACCAGTAACCCACAGAATATCAGGAAGAGATGACAATTCTGCCGGAAGTTTATCCTTCGACAAATACATCGGGGAGACCACTTTCTTACCCAATGTGAGTTGTACTCCCGAAGGAGAACAATACAATGTTGCATACAGTCTTTTCAACAGATCCAATCCTAACAAGTTCTCACCACAACCTGTCGTACAGGGAAACGCTGTTGAGGATACTCGAACCTTTGTGAGTTCCTCTGAAGCTGCTGAGGTGGCTGATAATCACACTGGCTACTACGAGGTGTATACGCCTGCTGTAAAAGCACCTTCGTCTTCAACTCTTTAGTCTTCTTCTCTGCTCTTTCCTTCTCATCCTTATCTCTATTTTCATAATACTGTGCAGTAGCCAATATCTGTGCTGATGAGGAAACGGCCCAAGAACTCTCTGATTCCTTCAACTTCTTACACAACTCGGGAAGCAAGTTGTGCACAAACTTATCAACAAACAACCGTTGGCCACCTTCAGTGCTCATGTCTTGACCACTATGGTCAATAAACGTCTCTTCAAACCTGGTAAAGAAGTCAGACACATTTTCGTCCTTTTTCTGCTTGCACGCAGACAATTTATCCCAATTTACTCGCATAGCCAGCATTAAAGTCTTCATATAAGTAACAATCTTACCAGGGAGTTCTGCTACTTAGAGGCTCAGGTTTAGAACCACCAACTTGTAACGCATCTGCAGCAGCAATATTAACCCAAGTATCACCTAGCTCTTGCGCATGATCCGTATGACGAATCAAACCCCACAAAGGCTGTGGGACCACATTTCCAAACAACATGTCTATATCAGCTAAATTCATAACACATGAGTCTGCAGTCTGTGATAATTCCTTATAATAACCTGCAGGATTTTTACGGGGGTCAGGTAAGGTCTGTTTAAGAGCCAAGACTTCAGCTCGCTTCCATGGAACATGTACCCAAACACGCTGAAAATGAGGCTGAACAGGTGGATTAGTGGTTATATCCCCTTCTTTCCAAACTGGGGAAACTTCTCTCATTGGATATTGTCGCACCTTTCTCCTAACGGAAGGATCAGGCTCAAACAACGACTGAGAAGGGTCCTCACTTCTAAACGACAACAATGTCGCAACCGCTTTCTCAACATCGGAACCCACTATAGTTCCCTTCGCAAACTCGTACTGTACACGGGACAACTCAGGCGGAGTGTGCCCCAAATCACCATCTTCCCATTCCTCACGAAGGAAAGTACACATCTTATAAAAAACATATCTCTGCTTAGGTGCTTCCTATTGACGGAAGACATGCATGACAGAATCTTCGTCATATCTTAAAGGGTGAGTAACCCATTTATGCGCCATATGACCCAATACCTCCCGCTCTCTAGAATCAGGCAGTTGACTACGCAACTGTTTACGCTCTGAAACAGGGGTCATACTTAATGACCTAAAGAAAGGAGATAAAAGACTGGTAACAGTATCAGTCATTCTCTGTCGAACAGAAGGAGAAGTCGACAGAACAGGAGATAAAGCAGATTGAGAAAAGGTTAATGTAGGAGCAGGAACAGAAGAAACAGCGAGAACAGGTGAAAAAGTCGTAGGAAGTAAAGGCGGAGCAGGTATCAAAGTCGGTGGCAGGCCTTGAGGAGGCTGCACCAAAGGAGTAGGAGCCAACTGAAGAGGAGCTGGCGGCTGTGGAATAACAGGAGGCATAACAACCGGAGGTTGCGCAACTAAATGTTGCGGAGGTACTGTAGCACTCTGCATATAAGGAGATGGTGAACTCAACAACTGTGACATTAAAGGATCTTTCTCAAGTTCCCTCGCTGCATCTTGTTGAAGAAGCGGCAAAGCTGGATAACACTTATCAATCACCAGTTTACGTTGCCTATGCAACTGCTCACTCGCTTGTTCCTCTTCGTTATCTTGAAATTGTATAGCAGCCTGCATTACCGAAATACCTTTTTCTCTTTCATTCCTCTTTGCTAATTTAATTTCTTTCTGTTTGGCTTCCTTTCGCCATAGGCGGAAAGAGTCAAACATCGCCGGCCAGGCTTTCTTCTTAAAAAGTCTAACTTCTAGATTATCTAAAATCTCGGTGTCGTAGCTACCATATTGGGGCCACTTTAAAACAACGTCCTTCCTAGTGTAGCGGATCCACACTTCATTATACGTGATATGACCCACGCCATGTTTTACATATGTCAGAAGACATTGCCTGACATTTGGGGCCAGCTTTATTATCTTTTCACTCAACACAGTCTACATCCCAAGAGTTCTCTTATTTACAAAAAAGGATATCCATGTTAAATGGTAAAATTGATTTGTTCCTAAAGAAACGTACCTGCCCACCCTCCTTTGCTATGACAAGAATGGGGAAGCTACAAAAAGAAATCAGAGCCTTTATCATGTCAACTTCTTCTCTGAGTCATCCCTGATATGTCTCGTTCAATAGGAATGTCTGTAGAGAAGTGTGAGGCGGCATAAGTAAGAAAGTTATTTCACTTAACATCATCGATAGCCATGATTCTGTAATGACTGTATTCACAGTAAGAGCTTCATCTTTAAGTTAGGTTCTTTGAAAACCAGTAATTGCTTATTGAAAAAAGTTATACATTTGATAAGACATCATAGAAGTTGTTTGAAAATACCATGTTGTGAGAGTGTTTCATAAAAAACACCTTCCACCTCACTGGCCTGGTGATGTGATTAGGGTTCAATTTAGAGACCCTGCTCTTGCTGAGTGTTTAGTGAAAATGGAATTTAATAGTGCTTTGTGTTCCTTTGCTCCTCCTTCTAATATGCAGCTATAGTCTGCCTAATAGGGAAATGTATCATAGGTCTGATTTAAATGTACCTATCCCTTCAATCGTCTTGTAACATTGCACCTCCCTTGTAAAAAAGTCTGAATTATCTGAGCTTGATTCAAACATGCTGCCTGGTGGTAGGGGGAGGGAGCCAACGAGCCCAATAATAGGGTCTCTCTGAATTCAAAGGTAAAAATGCTAAAATTATTTCCAAGAACATCTGAACCTTTTTAAAGATGTATGCTTGCAGGTCACTAAGGCCGTCTTTCAAGAAGGTAGATGTATCATACCATCAACTCAAAAGGGAAAACGCTATTTCGTCTGGGGGTTTAGTAACTTGGTTCTTTATAGTTTTGACTTGTGAAATTATCTCACTCCCTTTCTGAGTTACACTTCCAGACATTTTGGCCATACGTTTTTGAAAAGTGGAGGTGCATCTTTTTTATTATTTATAATATGCATCCAACTAACAACTCTAGTAGAAAGTTAGCTCTTCTGTTCCATTTTCTAGAACAATGAGTTCACATGACCACTTTCACATGATTCCTCTGATACTGATTGCTGATGACTTTAACATACCTTATAGAGGCCCAATTCTTCATGAGGAGAACTTTCTGTATTGTAATTAATGCTTTGTATATCTATATAATTTCTCCACCTACAGCAATTTTCAAAAGCAGGCAAGCTGATTTGTTTATATTCATTTCTGAACTACACCGTAACAAGAAATGTTAATGGCTATTTTAACTCAGATATCCCAGCAAGATCTACTTTTAAAACAACTACAAGGAAAAGTCGAATTGATTATTTATTGTAAGTGTTGATCATTGGGCTCAGTTTAGTAACTATGAGGTTCAGTTGTTCATGATCCGATGTCACAGTCCTATAACTCAATGGCTAAAATATTACTTGCGATACAAAAGGGGATGATGGACGGAGCGTTTGAGCAAATCAAACACTCACCCCCAGTCAACTGATCTGGGTTTAATCCATCACCATTCTTTAGCCCACTCAGCCACCCCATTTCAGACATGGCTATATGCAAATCAGTCTGACCCTGTGCCTCATGGGAACAGTCCAGCCCGAACTGCCAAGCCATGTCTTCCATGGACCGGAAAAAAGCATCCTGGTACCGGTTTCAGATTCATAATCCTCATCAGCCAGGCTATCTTGAATCCAGTGGCCAAGTGAGCAAGGGACTCACGTCTGAGCATACCCTGCCACACTTAGGGCGAACAAAGCTATACAAAAGGGGATGATGGACGGAGCGTTTGAGCAAATCAAACACTCACCCCTAGTCAACTGATCTGGGTTTAATCCATCACCATGCTTTAGCCCACTCAGCCACCCCATTTCAGACATGGCTATATGCAAATCAGTCTGACCCTGTGCCTCATGGAAACAGTCCAGCCCGAACTGCCAAGCCATGTCTTCCATGGACAGGAAACAAGCATCCTGGCACCGGTTTCAGATTCATAATCCTCATCAGCCAGGCTATCTTGAATCCAGTGGCCAAGTGACCAAGGGACTCACGTCTGAGCATACCCTGCCACACTTAGGGAGAACAAAGCGATACAAAAGGGGATGATGGACGGAGTGTTTAAGCAAATCAAACACTCACCCCCAGTCAACTGATCTGGGTTTAATCCATCACCATTCTTTAGCCCACTCAGCCACCCCATTTCAGACATGGCTATATGCAAATCAGTCTGACCCTGTGCCTCATGGGAACAGTCCAGCCGAACTGCCAAGCCATGTCTTCCATGGACCGGAAACAAGCATCCTGGGACCGGTTTCAGATTCATAATCCTCATCAGCCAGGCTATCTTGAATCCAGTGGTCAAGTGAGCAAGGGACTCACGTCTGAGCATACCCTGCCACACTTAGGGCGAACAAAGCGATACAAAAGGGGATGATGGACGGAGCGTTTGAGCAAATCAAACACTCACCCCCAGTCAACTGATCTGGGTTTAATCCATCACCATTCTTTAGCCCACTCAGCCACCCCATTTCAGACATGGCTATATGCAAATCAGTCTGACCCTGTGCCTCATGGGAACAGTCCAGCCCGAACTGCCAAGCCATGTCTACCATGGACTGGAAACAAGCATCCTGGGACCGGTTTCAGATTCATAATCCTCATCAGCCAGGCTATCTTGAATCCAGTGGCCAAGTGAGCAAGGGACTCATGTCTGAGCATACCCTGCCACACTTAGGGCGAACAAAGCGATACAAAAGGGGATGATGGACGGAGCGTTTGAGCAAATCAAACACTCACCCCCAGTCAACAGATCTGGGTTTAATCCATCACCATTCTTTAGCCCACTCAGCCACCCCATTTCAGACATTGCTAAATGCAAATCAGTCTGACCCTGTGCCTCATGGGAACAGTCCAGCCCGAACTGCCAAGCCATTTCTTCCATGGACCGGAAACAAGCATCCTGGGACCGGTTTCAGATTCATAATCCTCATCAGCCAGGCTATCTTGAATCCAGTGGCCAAGTGAGCAAGGGACTCACGTCTGAGCATACCCTGCCACACTTAGGGCGAACAAAGCGATTCAAAAGGGGATGATGGACGGAGCGTTTAAGCAAATCAAACACTCACCCCCAGTCAACTGATCTGGGTTTAATCCATCACCATTCTTTAGCCCACTCAGCCACCCCATTTCAGACATGGCTATATGCAAATCAGTCTGACCATGTGCCTCATGGGAACAGTCCAGCCCGAACTGCCAAGCCATGTCTTCCATGGACCGGAAACAAGCATCCTGGGACCGGTTTCAGATTCATAATCCTCATCAGCCAGGCTATCTTGAATCCAGTGGCCAAGTGAGCAAGGGACTCAGGTCTGAGCATACCCTGCCACACTTAGGGCGAACAAAGCGATACAAAAGGGGATGATGGACCGAGCGTTTGAGCAAATCAAACACTCACCCCCAGTCACTTGATCTGGGTTTAATCCATCACCATTCTTTAGCCCACTCAGCCACCCCATTTCAGACATGGCTATATGCAAATCAGTCTGACCCTGTGCCTCATGGGAACAGTCCAGCCCGAACTGCCAAGCCATGTCTACCATGGACTGGAAACAAGCATCCTGGGACCGGTTTCAGATTCATAATCCTCATCAGCCAGGCTATCTTGAATCCAGTGGCCAAGTGAGCAAGGGACTCATGTCTGAGCATACCCTGCCACACTTAGGGTGAACAAAGCGATACAAAAGGGGATGATGGACGGAGCGTTTGAGCAAATCAAACACTCACCCCCAGTCAACTGATCTGGGTTTAATCCATCACCATTCTTTAGCCCACTCAGCCACCCCATTTCATACATGGCTATATGCAAATCAGTCTGACCCTGTGCCTCATGGAAACAGTCCAGCCCGAACTGCCAAGCCATGTCTTCCATGGACCGGAAACAAGCATCCTGGCACCGGTTTCAGATTCATAATCCTCATCAGCCAGGCTATCTTGAATCCAGTGGCCAAGTGACCAAGGGACTCACGTCTGAGCATACCCTGCCACACTTAGGGCGAACAAAGCGATACAAAAGGGGATGATGGACGGAGCGTTTAAGCAAATCAAACACTCACCCCCAGTCAACTGATCTGGGTTTAATCCATCACCATTCTTTAGCCCACTCAGCCACCCCATTTCAGACATGGCAATATGCAAATCAGTCTGACCCTGTGCCTCATGGGAACAGTCCAGCCGAACTGCCAAGCCATGTCTTCCATGGACCGGAAACAAGCATCCTGGGACCGGTTTCAGATTCATAATCCTCATCAGCCAGGCTATCTTGAATCCAGTGGCCAAGTGAGCAAGGGACTCACGTCTGAGCATACCCTGCCACACTTAGGGCGAACAAAGCGATACAAAAGGGGATGATGGACGGAGCGTTTGAGCAAATCAAACACTCACCCCCAGTCAACTGATCTGGGTTTAATCCATCACCATTCTTTAGCCCGCTCAGCCACCCCATTTCAGACATGGCTATATGCAAATCAGTCTGACCCTGTGCCTCATGGGAACAGTCCAGCCCGAACTGCCAAGCCATGTCTACCATGGACTGGAAACAAGCATCCTGGGACCAGTTTCAGATTCATAATCCTCATCAGCCAGGCTATCTTGAATCCAGTGGCCAAGTGAGCAAGGGACTCATGTCTGAGCATACCCTGCCACACTTAGGGCGAACAAAGCGATACAAAAGGGGATGATGGACGGAGCATTTGAGCAAATCAAACACTCACCCCCAGTCAACAGATCTGGGTTTAATCCATCACCATTCTTTAGCCCACTCAGCCACCCCATTTCAGACATTGCTATATGCAAATCAGTCTGACCCTGTGCCTCATGGGAACAGTCCAGCCCGAACTGCCAAGCCATTTCTTCCATGGACCGGAAACAAGCATCCTGGGACCGGTTTCAGATTCATAATCCTCATCAGCCAGGCTATCTTGAATCCAGTGGCCAAGTGAGCAAGTGACTCACGTCTGAGCATACCCTGCCACACTTAGGGCGAACAAAGCGATACAAAAGGGGATGATGGACGGAGCGTTTAAGCAAATCAAACACTCACCCCCAGTCAACTGATCTGGGTTTAATCCATCACCATTCTTTAGCCCACTCAGCCACCCCATTTCAGACATGGCTATATGCAAATCAGTTTGACCATGTGCCTCATGGGAACAGTCCAGCCCGAACTGCCAAGCCATGTCTTCCATGGACCGGAAACAAGCATCCTGGGACCGGTTTCAGATTCATAATCCTCATCAGCCAGGCTATCTTGAATCCAGTAGCCAAGTGAGCAAGGGACTCACGTCTGAGCATACCCTGCCACACTTAGGGCGAACAAAGCGATACAAAAGGGGATGATGGACGGAGCGTTTGAGCAAATCAAACACTCACCCCCAGTCAACTGATCTGGGTTTAATCCATCACCATTCTTTAGCCCACTCAGCCACCCCATTTCAGACATGGCTATATGCAAATCAGTCTGACCCTGTGCCTCATGGGAACAGTCCAGCCCGAACTGCCAAGCCATGTCTACCATGGACTGGAAACAAGCATCCTGGGACCGGTTTCAGATTCATAATCCTCATCAGCCAGGCTATCTTGAATCCAGTGGCCAAGTGAGCAAGGGACTCATGTCTGAGCATACCCTGCCACACTTAGGGCGAACAAAGCGATACAAAAGGGGGTGATGGACGGAGCGTTTGAGCAAATCAAACACTCACCCCCACTCAACTGATCTGGGTTTAATCCATCACCATTCTTTAGCCCACTCAGCCACCCCATTTCATACATGGCTATATGCAAATCAGTCTGACCCTGTGCCTCATGGGAACAGTCCAGCCCGAACTGCCAAGCCATGTCTTCCATGGACCGGAAACAAGCATCCTGGGACTGGTTTCAGATTCATAATCCTCATCAGCCAGGCTATCTTGAATCCAGTGGCCAAGTGAGCAAGGGACTCAAGTCTGAGCATACCCTGCCACACTTAGGGTGAACAAAGCGATACAAAAGGGGATGATGGACGGAGCGTTTGAGCAAATCAAACACTCACCCCCCCAGTCAACAGATCTGGGTTTAATCCATCACCACACCATTCTTTAGCCCACTCAGCCACACCATTTCAGACATGGCTATATGCAAATCAGTCTGACCCTGTGCCTCATGGGAACAGTCCAGCCCGAACTGCCAAGCCATTTCTTCCATGGACCGGAAACAAGCATTCTGGGACTGGTTTCAGATTCATAATCCTCATCAGCCAGGCTATCTTGAATCCAGTGGCCAAGTGAGCAAGGGACTCACGTCTGAGCATACCCTGCCACACTTAGGGTGAACAAAGCGATACAAAAGGGGATGGTGGACGGAGCGTTTGAGCAAATCAAACACTCACCCCCCCAGTCAACAGATCTGGGTTTAATCCATCACCACACCATTCTTTAGCCCACTCAGCCACACCATTTCAGACATGGCTATATGCAAATCAGTCTGACCCTGTGCCTCATGGGAACAGTCCAGCCCGAACTGCCAAGCCATTTCTTCCATGGACCGGAAACAAGCATTCTGGGACCGGTTTCAGATTCATAATCCTCATCAGCCAGGCTATCTTGAATCCAGTGGCCAAGTGAGCAAGGGACTCACGTCTGAGCATACCCTGCCACACTTAGGGCGAACAAAGCGATACAAAAGGGGATGATGGACGGAGCGTTTGAGCAAATCAAACACTCACCCCCAGTCAACTGATCTGGGTTTAATCCATCACCATTCTTTAGCCCACTCAGCCACCCCATTTCAGACATGGCTATATGCAAATAAGTCTGACCCTGTGCCTCATGGGAACAGTCCAGCCCGAACTGCCAAACCACGTCTTCCATGGACCGGAAACAAGCATCCTGGGACCGGTTTCAGATTCATAATCCTCATCAGCCAGGCTATCTTGAATCCAGTGGCCAAGTGAGCAAGGGACTCACGTCTGAGCATACCCTGCCACACTTAGGGCGAACAAAGCGATACAAAAGGGGATGATGGATGGAGCGTTTGAGCAAATCAAACACTCACCCCCAGTCAACTGATCTGGGTTTAATCCATCACCATTCTTTAGCCCACTCTGCCACCCCATTTCAGACATGGCTATATGCAAATCAGTCTGACCCTGTGCCTCATGGGAACAGTCCAGCCCGAACTGCCAAGCCATGTCTTCCATGGACCGGAAACAAGCATCCTGGGACCGGATTCAGATTCATAATCCTCATCAGCCAGGCTATCTTGAATCCAGTGGCCAAGTGAGCAAGGGACTCACGTCTAAGCATACCCTGCCACACTTAGGGCGAACAAAGCGATACAAAAGGGGATGATGGACGGAGCATTTGAGCAAATCAAACACTCAACCCCAGTCAACCGATCTGGGTTTAATCCATCACCATTCTTTAGCCCACTCAGCCACCCCATTTCAGACATGGCTATATGCAAATCAGTCTGACCCTGTGCCTCATGGGAACAGTCCAGCCCGAACTGCCAAGCCATGTCTTCCATGGACCGGAAACAAGCATCCTGGGACCGGTTTCAGATTCATAATCCTCATCAGCCAGGCTATCTTGAATCCAGTGGCCAAGTGAGCAAGGGACTCACATCTGAGCATACCCTGCCACACTTAGGGCGAACAAAGCGATACAAAAGGGGATGATGGACGGAGCGTTTGAGCAAATCAAACACTCAACCCCAGTCAACTGATCTGGGTTTAATCCATCACCTTTCTTTAGCCCACTCAGCCACCCCATTTCAGACATGGCTATATGCAAATCAGTCTGACCCTGTGCATCATGGGAACAGTCCAGCCCGAACTGCCAAGCCATGTCTTCCATGGACCGGAAAAAAGCATCCTGGGACCGGTTTCAGATTCATAATCCTCATCAGCCAGGCTATCTTGAATCCAGTGGCCAAGTGAGCAAGGGACTCACGTCTGAGCATACCCTGCCACACTTAGGGCGAACAAAGCGATACAAAAGGGGATGATGGACGGAGCGTTTGAGCAAATCAAACACTCACCCCCAGTCAACTGATCTGGGTTTAATCCATCACTGTTCTTTAGCCCACTCAGCCACCCCATTTCAGACATGGCTATATGCAAATCAGTCTGACCCTGTGCCTCATGGGAACACTCAAGCCCGAACTGCCAAGCCATGTCTTCCATGGACCGGAAACAAGCATCCGGGGACCGGTTTCAGATTCATAATCCTCATCAGCCAGGCTATCTTGAATCCAGTGGCCAAGTGAGCAAGGGACTCACGTCTGAGCATATCCTGCCACACTTAGGGCGAACAAAGCGATACAAAAGGGGATGATGGCGGAGCGTTTGAGCAAATCAAACATTCACCCCCAGTCAACTGATCTGGGTTTAATCCATCACCATTCTTTAGCCCACTCAGCCACCCCATTTCAGACATGGCCCTAAGTTGGCAGGGTATGCTCAGACATGAGTCCCTTGCTCACTTTGCCACTGGAGTCAAGCAAGCCCTGCTGAAGACGGCTATAATGCCAGAAACCGGTCCTGGGAAGCTTGATTCCGGTCCAGGGAAGACATGGCTTGGCAGTTTGGGCTGGACTGTTCCCATGAGGCAAAGGGTCAGACTGATTTGCATATGGCCATGTCTGAACTGGAGTGGCGGAGTGAGCTAAAGAACGGTGATGGATTAAACCAAGATCAGTTGACTGGGGGTGAGTGTTTGTATTGTCAACGCTCCGTCCATCACCACTTTGGTTTTTCTTTGTTCGCCCTAAGTTGGCAGGGTATGCTCAGACGTGAGTCCCTTGCTCACTTTGCCACTGGAGTCAAGCAAGCCCGGCTGAAGACGGCTGTAATGCCAGAAACCGGTCCTGGGAAGCTTGATTCCGGTCCAGGGAAGACATGGCTTGGCAGTTCGGGCTGGACTGTTCCCATGAGGCACAGGGTCAGACTGATTTGCATATCGCCATGTCTGAACTTTGGTGGCGGAGTGAGCTAAAGAACGGTGATGGATTAAACCCAGATCAGTTGCCTGGGGGTGAGTGTTTGTATTGTCAACGGTCCGTACATCACCACTTTGGTGTTTCTTTGTTCGCCCTAAGTTGGCAGGGTATGCTCAGACGTGAGTCCCTTGCTCACTTTGCCACTGGAGTCAAGCAAGCCCGGCTGAAGACGGCTGTAATGCCAGAAACCGGTCCTGGGAAGCTTGATTCTGGTCCAGGGAAGACATGGCTTGGAAGTTTGGGCTGGACTGTTCCCATGAGGCACAGGGTCAGACTGATTTGCATATGGCCATGTCTGAACTGGGGTGGCGGAGTGAGCTAAGGAACGGTGATGGATTAAACTCAGATCAGTTGACTGGGGTTGAGTGTTTGTATTGTCAACGCTCCGTCCATCACCACTTTGTTTTTTCTAAAATATTACTTGCCCTGGTGACAGAAGAAGTGAAGTTGTGGGCCTTGTTTTCTTATGTTAAGGTTGCATCATATTGTAAGTCCATTATATGGACTTCTATCAATTTTAGATGGCTATCCCAATCCTCTCCTCTAAATGTTTGGAACCACTAACTGCTACTGTGGTGCACTGTTAAAGCAATCCTAATATATTCTCATATAAAATCTTGTACATTATGCAGAAGGTAAAATTATTTTTTGCAAGGAAAGATTTATTTAGCTCTTAGCCAATCTATAGTCATACAAGGAGGAATTACTGGGATGACAGAGACTGCAGGAAAACTGCAGGAAAACAATTCTGAACTTCTCCAAAAAATTCAATTGTTGGACAGGGAAACCAATAGAATTGCCTGCTGCTATAACAAAAGATTTATAGCAAAGAAGAAAACTGATTTTTAAAGATAAGTGTGGGAGGAACTACATGAGACCCCCCGTGAGTGGATTCTCAAGTGTCTTGGAACCTTATGATTTGGTGGAATAGAGGTCTTCTATACAATGACACGCAACACCTGAATCTGAGTTCTCCACTTCCGCCTAATCCAGGGACCCTAAACACATTTCAATCTGTTACTTTGAAAGAAATCAAATAGGCACTTGCTGGTATTGAGAAGAACACCTACAGTCAATTTGCCTCTAGCCAACATTTATATTATTGATGTATGACCAATTTTTGCATTCCAAGTACCAAATATTATACTTAGGTCTGGCTACATACCAAACTTTTGGAGGAGGGTTGAAATTATCCTTACTTGTGAAATAAGGTGCAGATAATGACCATGCCAATATCCATTTTAGATAGCCTGGAGAATATCCATGCAACATTGATTCTTCATATGTTCCATACTTGGGATAGTACACATACTATTTTGATGAAAAGTTAGCCACATTTCTAAAATTGCACTATTGATGAAGACTATGAACTATGTACACCTTAAGAAACAATCTACGTAGACTTTCTGAACTTAAAAAGTGCCTTCAATGCCAAAGATACATATATAAATGGTTGACTGTTATGAATGCTTTGCAATCAGGAGTTTAATGAATCTGAATGCCTACTCCACTCCAGCAATACTGCTCATAGGTGTTTCGGTATTGCTGGGAAACCAAAATAGGGGCGTGGACAAGGTTGTACTCTTGCTCTTTTTAGTTTGTTTGTCAAAACGTGACAGTAAACTACAGGGACTACATTGTGTTATCCCTAGGCCAGGGTCAAAGATGTTGTCTCTTCTCCGGTATACAGAGGATACTGTATTGTGCTGAGAATGGGTTGGAACTTCTGTAAGCTGAATATGAGAAAAAGTTTCTGGATGGTAAGCCTACTATCAATGTTGATGAAACCAAAATCCTGGTAGTGGGGTCCAATCCAAAACTGAAAAATCAATCTATTTATCTAATATTCCACTGTCATATGTCTTGCTATTTTTATTTACTAAACAAATATGGATTTTAAAAACATTTCTCACAATTAAAAAAAACATATTTTTGGGGGGAAGTAATGTACATATTATACTCTCATCAATACTTAATATATAACAAGAAATAATAAAAAAAAATCATCCAAACAAAGAGATACTATCCATTAATTAAACTAGCAATTATTTTATGTCAATGATCAATTCTATTGGTCCATTCTTTTAGGGGTCCCCAGATTCGCTCTCCTCTCTTCCACACAACATGACCCTTGCAATGATAAAACATATTCTTTATTTGAAAGGCTGCACGAAAATGAGCTCTCCATTGATAAAATATGGGCACTTCATCATCAAGCCAACTATATGGTATGCATTTCCTTGTAAATATATTAGCTATAAAAAACATTTCCTCATATATGGATCTTATTTTGCCTATAATATAAAAGCCAAAGAAAATCAATTCTGTGGGTCAAAGAATCTTTTTTCCAATTATAAAACTTTAAAAACTGAAGATTTCACCCCGAAACCATGTAAAACCGATAAATCTGAGAACATATGTACTAAATCCGAATTGGTACATGAACAACATGTACAGTGATCATTTTCCCTACATCCCCACCTATGCAATTTTGATGGTGTATAATATAGGTTAAATTGTGTTTTTTAATGTTGCAACTTAAGTTTTGCAGATAATTGAATATTGTCAGATATTGGCTGAGCGCAGGAGAGAGGAAAACACACAAAGTGGAAACCAGTGAAACCAGGAACATGCAAGAATGACATAAAAGGGCAAGGCGTATCTGGTAGTGGATTAAAAAGGCAAGGGGTGGATTCTAGAGTATGCAGCCATGGCATTCAGGGTATTTATTAGCACTGGACATGAACTTCTGATCAGGACTTTTTAAATACCAGAATGCAAAGAAAAAATCTGGACAGGATATAGTACTCACTCCTGGACATGTAAAACTTGAGAGCTCTGAAAAACCTTGAAAAATCATAGGTTTATTGCTATCGCTATTTTCCATTGTTGTCCACCATTTATAACTAATGTTTCAATTTCAGGCAAAATTATTGATGCAATTGAAAAAGGTGGTTTGCAGAACAACACACTGACCTATTTTACTTCTGACCATGGGGGGTCCTTGGAAATGCGAGATGGAAATACACAGTTGGGTGGCTGGAATGGAATATTCAAAGGTAAGAAACAAATGTACGAGAAAATATATTTTTAAGGAGTCAGAAACAGCAGAGATTCTTAAGTGATGGGATCAGTGTTTATAATCCTCTATATCATCATCATTTATATTTGTAAAGTGCATATCACCCCTTAAGGTTTCAAGGTGCTGGGGGCCTTTGGGGAGATTAAGTGAGCTACTGCCCGGAGTCAAATGATGCTGAGCTGAGCTGAGCAGCCAGCAGTGCCGGGGATCGAACCATGATCTCAGCGCTCCAGAGTCGGCCGTTCTAGATGCTGTGCCACATCTCTAAGAAAGTTGTTCTGCATATTGTATTGCTAAATTTCTGTCAATAAGAAAAAGTACAAGTGAAAAGTATGTTTCCTTATTGTCAGCAATTGGAACACACCACATTTTCATTTTTTAAATAAAAGAATAATTACACAAGTTTTGTATTTACTGTTTTGAAAGGCACACACATTCTAAAACATCCAGTCACAGAAAAGTAGGGCCAGATGTATCATTCTTTCACATAACACAGCAAGACAACTTGCTGCGCTGCTTGAAAGAGAGAGGGTGGGAATGTACATATCTATCGAGATATGATGCATTCCTACTCTCTGCCTGCACTGGAGCACAATCTGATGGCTCCCACCAATGCAGACACTCTTGTGCCATAGTGCACAGGTTCCTGCCCTGCAGGTAGGGTTGCTTTAGTGCAGGTTGTGGGACACCTGCATGCACAAAAACAACCCTTGTGCTGCAGAGGAAACAGCAAGGAGCAAAATAATATATTTTTCCCTCATTGTGCCTGCCCCTGGGAAGGTGTCACATTTTGATGCATTCTGAGGTTTTCCAGCAGTGGTATATCTGGGAATGAGCCAACATCTATCGGTAGATCAGTGGGAACACCCATGCTCCACCTATGGAACGCCTTTCCATGGCAGAGTAACCAAAGGCAGCAACTTGCACTCCCTTGTGTTACTCCAGATTTTCCATGCAGCGCAGGGTCTCACAAGGTGGGCTAGCGTAGCTTGGGGAATTTAACTTAAGTAATGTGTTGCCCTTGCAACACCATAAGTGATGCAAGGGCAATGTAACATCATGATAAATCTGCCCCTCCGTTTTTACAAAACTCCTACGTACCTTGTGTATGAACAGTGAAGCAAACTATTACAATATCAAATATCATCTGAGTAGTGCTCTATAAATAAGGTTAATTACTAAATAACTGTATAAAACACAAAGCATTTCTGTCAGAAAAAACTATGTGTTTTCCTGTTCTTCAAGTTATAATCAGTGGCAGCTCCTCCATTAAGATGGAGGAGCTCGCCCCACTGATCTCTAAGCAGTGCAAAATGGAAAAATAAAATGATAGTAAAAAAATGTTGTTATCATTTTATTTTTCAGTGCTGAGCAATGGTAGGGTGGGGCTATGCGGTCCTAGTGGACAGCAGCAGCCAGCAGGGAGGAGGAGAGGTAGGCATCTGGGGACATCCAAACCGTCATGCGCACTTAGCATTTCTCCACCTGGCTGTGTTGCACAGCTGGGTGGAGAACAGTCCCATCACTGTCTGAGTGGTAAACCAGGCCACTCTGACCAATCACAATGCTGCTGTCATGCTGGCAATACTATTACTAGCATGACAGCAACGTCATGATTGGCTTAGGGGAGTCTGGGAGACTTTTTGCTGCAGAGAATCCAGAACAGAAGAGAACACAGGAAAGGCAGCTGCCGTGCACAGGTAAGTGATATTTTGTTGATATAGTTCAAACCCGCCATCTTCCCCTCCACTTCTGATAGCCAGCAGCCACCACTGGTTATAATTCTAGACCATAAATATATCACATCCGCAATCGTGAAGGTTTTGTCCCTTGTAATCAAGGCTTACTCATCATTACAGCTTTATCCTGTTTGCGTTAAGGGACCTTCTGTCCTTAGCAGGGTTCCCCAGGGGGATTTGCTCATATTTTTGATATTGTATTATCAACAGAACCTTTTGCAGGAAGGCCTGTGTTTGCTGCTTATGCAATTGAAGAATCCATGAGATTGACATCACCAAACCTCCCTGTGCAACCCAAAGAGGAGTGGGCTCTTGGCACATTGTTACATGGATGATTGTCTCTTAGAGGTGTGTAGTCTCATCATGAAGCATTTAAAGGGGATTATCTGGCATCTTCACTAGCACTGAAAGTGAAATGGGATCATAGATGTGATGCGGGCATGTTAGTTTAATAAGGTTGTCACTGGTCATACCCAGTTTATATTTGCACAAGGTTCGCCTATCGCCAGCCACTCTGCATAAGACATACCAGGATAGAGCAGACTCTTGACCCAGGTGTCAAACATTAATATGATCTGAAAATGCTAGGTGTTATTTGTTTACTGGCAGTCTGTTGTTTGAAAATAGGTACAGTGGTGAGTGATATGGTACAGCTGAATATTAAATATTGTATCCTTGACTTGCCCCTCCAGAATATTAAATATTGTATCCTTGACTTACCCCTCCATCATAGGAAAGGAAAAATGAAACACAAATTTATAGCCTTAAGAATGCAGATGGACCAGGTTGATGTTGGTCATTTATTGGGTGCAGCCATTGGTCCACCACTAACAAGGTCATTGGATGATGGGCAGGAATGGTCAGTGACCAAGGAGCCCATGCAGTGAAAGACGCCAACAGATCATAAAGTGGCAGATGGGTATATTGAAGGGACTTAATAAAATAATTGTCGTCACCCCAATACATGCCCACTATAGATTATAAAACCCATTTTGGAACACTGTACTTAATGCTTGGTACATTGAATGAGGTACCAGTCATTCTAAGAGGCACATAGTCATTCTAACACTTTGTGATTGTATATTAGATTTTCATTTGTTGTTTTTAGTTTATAAAATCCCCCCAAAATGTTGAAGCATGTCCAAATTGTCCAATGCCAACAACATAGCCCTAACCTAATTTCAACTGTTTTCTATATGAAATGGAGCCCCCCTTTCTGGTTCTATCTGGCAACAGTTTACCATAACAGAACATTGATCTTGATCTCTGTGAACAATCTCCATTGGAATGGGGCATTCTGGCAAGGACTTTGGGTGCACCTTCACATCAATTATATTAAAAACTGTAGCCTGAATTTAGAAACATTTCATGCAACGCAGCGCAGTAAGTGAAGTTGCTACACTGCTTTCTGTGAAAGGGACTGACCAATGACACAATATGATGGTTAACAATAATGTTGACAAAAATATTTCGCCAAAAATATCATTTACCACAGTATCATGTTCCTATACACAAAATAGAAGTTAAAAAATATTGTAAAAAAATATTGTGTGTGTGCCTATAGAACTATATATCTGTATGTATGTATATATGTATATATATATATATATATATAAATATATATATATTTCTCCGACTTGCCTCTAATAGTGCTTCTTTGCACTGACAGGTTTGCAGACTACGTATAACGCCAAGCCAGTCTTCAGTTTTTCAAAAACAGTTTATTTCGTTGTGGTGCAAGCCATCAGACGCATTTCGGACTTAACGTCCTTGCTCACTGATGGGGAGTGTATGAGCAGCCGTCATTATATACAAGTTACACATTCAAAAAATGTGCGCCAATTGTTAGAGCCTTGCAACAACACAAACATAGGACTGTGCTACCACACAAGGCCCATTATATGAGACTCATCTATGCGCCATCTTGGAACATGTTAATATACTGGATCACATAGTGTCAAGTTTAAGCTCTTAATTTTAACACATAGTTAGTTTGTAATACATGTTCTTTTTTTTGCAAGAACCAAACAAATGTGTCATTCATGTTAACAAATTCGTTCCAAATGCCTTATGTGTTGCTCAAATGCAAAAGTGAACTACAAATTCCCAACATGTCTAAACTTGCACATTGCTTTCAAAGCAAAGTTTTTATGTGAGACAATCTGTTTCAAATAAACAAACATAACCTAAAAGTTAATAACCTAAACAATGTGGTTTAAATCGGTATGGTGCATAGGGGTATATTCTATTAACTGTACAAATACCTTAAATTGATTTTCAAAAAATGAATGAAAAAACCCTCAATGCTACATTACAACCATGTCCACCTTTTCGTATCAATTAACTAGGCTAATGTTTGATTCTGTAATCTGTAATTGTCCGAATCTTCATTGTTTAGTGTTTAAAAAAAAACGAACAAGAGAATATCACTCTGAGATATCCACATATGAATCATCATTAATAACAAAATTGGCCAAAGTAATGCGTTATGTTATTGTTGTAATGGCGGTGCTCACAAGTGAATAGGTGCCATGTCATGGTCTCGTCAACATTATCGAGACCCTTGAAAAATTAGTGCATAGTGCTTATAATGTGCATATAAATACTGTGCTGATTATAAAATATTTTTTATATATATTCTCAGATTTGAACTGCGTCCAAAAAGTATCAGGGTTAGTTGGAAATAAAGTATATTTCATCGTAGCTGACACATAAATACGGAACTATTCTTAATGTAAGGAAGGGAGAGTGAAGAACCTCTTTACTCCCGCTGAAAGATTTTTACAAGAACTTTATTTATAAGAAATTATGAAGGTCTTCTCACATGTTCAAACCTCCCGGGGTCTTACTGTTTAGAAGTACAATATATTTAGATTCGAGCTGTCTCAGGCGTTTTTCATCGTCCCCCCCTTTTTTATTGGGGGTCACAGCATCGATAACAAAATATTTCAGATGGTTCAGATTTTGATTGTGCACATTCTGAAAATGCCGAGCTACTGGGTAGCTTTGATCGGCATTGACTATGGCCCTTAGGTGCTGTAGGATGCGCAAATCGACGGGTAATTTCGTGCTGCCAACGTAGGTGAGATTACAGCTACACTTTAAAACATACACCGCTAATTCAGTGTGGCATGTATAGTGTGCTTTCAAAGTGACGGGCATGTTGTCAAATGGCACTGGGTACGAGGATATATTCATCCCAAACTTACATGCCCTACACGAGCTGCATCGGAAAAAAAAACTTGCGTGGAGACAGCCAATTTTCCCCTTTGAGTGTCTCTGGACTGCTAACCACTAAATCATTGCGCATCGAATACGCACGTCTGTAGGTAATGGTGGGGGTTTTGGGCATGATTTCTTTAAGAACATGGTCAGTAAGGATGATGGGCCATTGTTGTTTGACCAATTTGGTTATTTGGCGTGCTTGACGGCTATACCCTGTGATGAGGCGGATGGTGTTGTTATCATTAACTTCCTCTGTTACAATGGGGTTTTTTCTTATCGGGTCTAACAGGTCCTGACGATTAATGCGGTTGGCTTTCGCCATACTCACATCCAATCTTCTCTCTTCATACCCTCTAGCCATTAACCTTTCTTTACATTCTTGTTGGTGTTTATTTCTAAGCTCAGAGGTGCTGCAAGACCTGTGGATCCTTAGAAATTCCCCATATGGAATAGCCGCGATCGTGTGCTGAGGGTGAAAACTTTTAGCGTGCAGAATAGTATTTCCTGCAGTGCTTTTTCTGAACAGGTCAGTAGTTATCTTGTTATCAACTATATTGATCTGCACATCTAGAAAAGTTGCCACATGATCACTTATGTTAGCCGTGAACTTCAAATTAAGTTGATTGTCATTGATTTCATCAACAAAGTCCCTGGCTTGTTGCATAGTGCCTTGCCAAATCATGCAAACATCATCAATGTACCTCCAATAATTGATAACATGGTTCTTCCAGCTGGTTGCATGTTGGACCTTGAGGACATGTTCCTCCCACCATCCCACGTGGAGCCCCGCGTAGGTAGGGGAAAAACATGCCCCCATAGCCACCCCTCTTAGTTGTTTGAAAACAGTGTTGTTGAATGAAAAGACATTGTTATTAAGACATTTTTCAATCATACCAACAAGCATTTTGTTATGTTGGTACAATTCTATTGGTCGCTGATCCAAATAATGCTTAACTGCATATATGTATATATATATATATATTTATATATATATATATATATATATATATATGTGTGTATATCTATATATATATATATATATGTATGTATATATATATATATTTACTGAAAAAACCATAGGTTATAGACCATATATAGTTAGGAATTAGCATTTTTAAAACCTTATTTTACTCACACAAAACCATTGAAATTCGCATGTATAGTTAGTTGCACTAACTATATATTTCGCGCACCCGCAATCCACTGCTGATGATGTCACATATTACATCATTCATGACATGGTCAGTGACATCACTGATGACATCACTGATGACATCTCAAATGACATCAATGATGACATCACTGATAACAACATCCAGTGTCTGTATGTTTCTGTAAACTTTAAATATGTCTTACATATTGAAGAATGAGTGGATGTATAAGTGTCTGGATGAAGGATTTAGTAGGTGCATGACTGACTGTATGAGTGAGTGATTAAATGTGTCTCACTGAGTGCATGGGTTAGTGACTAAACTGTCTTAATTTGTGCATCATTATGTCTGTTGTTCTGTAAACTGCTGCATGTGTTGATCAGTAGCTATATGAGTAACTATATGGGTTATTGATTGGTTGCCCAAGTATTTGTATGGGAGACTGAGTGTGTGTGTGGGTGGTTGGGAGGTGTATGACTCTGTGCATAGATGTGTGAGCAGTTGATTCACTAGATGTATGGGTTCAAAAGTGCATGTGGGAACAGCTGTATGGGCGGTTGACTGTGTGCATGAGTGTATTGGTGAGTGAATGGATATCTCAGTGCTACATGTCAAAGTAAAAACATATGTAAAACACAGTATATGTGAGAGTTGACATATATAAATAACTGTGCATAAGGGCCAGTGAATGTGTGAGTGGCTGTATGGATCATTCTGAAATTGTATCAGGGATTGTATAAGAGAGTACATATGTGTTAGTATCTGTTTGAATAAGTAAGGTGTGTATAACTGTATAGTGGAGGAAATGGAGGTGTGATTGATTCTTTGCATGACTGACTAGGTGTGTGAGTAACTCCATGGATGAGTGACACTCTGTGAGTGTCTGTTTACACTGACTGTATATAAGGTTATATTAGAGTCTGAAGAAGTTCATCGTATTATCACATGAATGATGTCATCAGTGATGTGATCAGTCATATCAAATGAGATGTCATCAGTGATGTCATCAGTGATGTCATTTGAGAAGTCATCAGTGATGTCATCAGTGATGTCACTGACCATGTCATGAATGATGTAATATGTGACATCATCAGCAGTGGATTGCGGGTGCGCAAAATATATAGTTAGTGCAACTAACTATATATGCGAATTTCAATGGTTTTGTGTGAGTAAAATAAGGTTTTAAAAATGCTAATTCCTAACTATATATGGTCTATAACCTATGGTTTTTTCAGTGAATTTTCAAGGTTTTGTAAATGCTAATTCCTAACTATATATGGTCTATAACCTATGGTTTTTTCAGTGAATTTCAATGGTTTTTTAATAGCAAATATTAAAAGCTGTTAAATGTATTCTTTCTTTTAAGGAAAAATATATTTTATATGTATTTAATATAATTTTTTGATGTATATATATTTTGTTTTTGTTTTTTTAGTTTCGCTACCGGTTCGCGCACCCTGTAGCTTCCCGTTAGCTCAATTTTATGCTGCGACCCGGTCCGCGCACCGGGAAACGTCCCGTTTGCACAACTGCCGCGTTCGAGAACAACATCGCGTCGCGTAAGCGCGACGTATCGCGTTGCCGCGTAATGCGTCTTATGACGCGCCGCGTTCGCGCACTCGGAAGTGCTCCGGAGCGCGAAGCGCAGCACCCCGGAAGCGCTCCGGGCGCGGAGCGGGACGCGTAACGTAAGCGTGATAGGTCATGTGACCTGTAAATAACACTTTTCATTGGTTTAGAACTATTTTTTTTCCCAAATGATGAAAACCCCTCCTTTTTTCCTCACTCTGACTTTCATCTTTGTGAGAGGAAGACCTGTTTCTCCTTGTTGAAATAATGGCATCTGTAGTAGCTGCAGCTGGTGGACCCCCACCCCCACCACAACCACCTAGGAAGGAAGGACCACCTGCGCAGTTCCTTCCAAACCCAGAGGAAGAGGAAGAAGAAGAGCAAGAGGACCTACAGCCGAGGCAGTTATTGCCTGAACAGCCCCGCAAATCACACCACAAAGACCATTTTATATGGCAATTTTATTCTTTTCCTCAAGACCAAAAAAAGGTCAATGCCCGATATGTGACATGCCTCATTTGCAAAGATGTTTTGTCTAGAGGTACAAACAAAAAGTATAGTTTTGGTAACTATACTATGCACCGCCACATGCAGAGGTGGCATCCAAACAATTACAGCGCTGCTGAGCTGCGTCACCTTCAAGATAACCTACCAACTCCTGTGGCCAGTACATCGTCACAGGTAACTCTATCGGGACCAGAGGCGAGGGAGACGGTCCCAAGCATTCAACAGAATTTTGTGCACATGAAGCTAGTGTGCATTTATTGTGGTGAACTAATTTCATATGGGAATATGAGTATCATTTTAATTAATAGAGCATTTGAAAACCACAAGTGCTCAAAACGCCCCAAGAAGTTCATTTATTTTTTTGCTCCTGTTGAGCCCTTTCTAATGCCTGTTTTTCGTTGTTCCCCCCAAAAAAACAAAAAAAAACATAAAATTGTTCAAAAAATAAAATTAAAAAAGAAATGTTCAGAAAAATAAAAAAAATATATAAAACAACAAAAACATTAAGAAAAAGTTCTTTTCAGAACTACCTCCCATTTCTAAAAAATTACTAACATTTTTAGCACTCTTGACTTCATTTTTCTCATAGTTGCACGCACCGGTGCGCGCACCGGAGAGCGCCCCGTTAGCGCAATAAAAAAAAGAGAAAAAAACAAGAGAAGGAGAGCATAAGAGAAAGAGAAATAGAGAGTAATGTTAAGAGACAGACAGCAAGAGAGAGCAACACAGGGGTACTGTATAATACATAGTAAAACAGTGTAAAAGATATAAGAAAGTGTAAGAGAGAAAATGAAAAAAATATAAGGCTGTGAAACAAAGAAAGAGAGAAGAATAATACTAAAGCAGAGGCACATGAAGAATGTGAGTGGCTGTAAAGAGTAAAAGGAAAGTGAAAAAATGATTTACAAATAAAAGGTAATAACGGAACCAGATTTAAATAACACTGGTGAGGGAGAGAGAGAAAAAAGTAGTGTCCATAACTAAAGAGGGATGAAATAAGATGGATAAAATCGACTAAAGTTAAAACATGTGGATTGACAGAGAGAAAAAACTGAAAGAAGAAAAGAAGAAGTAACAGAAAGGGAATAATTGAAGCAGCAAAGAAATGTAAATAACGTAATGTGCTTGAACTTCAGAGAGAAAGCATAATGAACAAGTAGTGAAAGAGTGAAGAGACAGAGACAATTAGAGTAAGAGAGACGGACTGAGTGAACAGGAGTGAGGAACTGTGAGAACAGGGGGACTGAGAAAAGGAGTGGAAGGAGTGCAGTAAGTAAATCACCCACACAACACAACAGCTACCCTACCTCAAAGCACTCTAAAATATTATTTTACTGTTTATCTTGGTTTTCCCCTTGTTACGCTCCCCGGTGCGCTACCCATAGTATAAGTAAAGAGGGGTGAAAGAGGGAGAAATATTGAATTAGGATAACACATGGTGAGTGACATAGAGAGTGGACATAGAGAGTAAAGGAAACAGTACCTGAATGGGCTTGAGTAAAACAGCAAAAAAAGTTAAGTAATGCAATGTGTGTGACTTACAGGGAGTCAGTGGGTGTAGGTAGGAGTTTGGGTGTGTATGGTGTGTCTGTGGGTGTGGTTGTGTGGACTGTTTTGGTGTGGGTAGAGATGAGGGTGTGTGAAATATGTGTGAGAAGTGTATGAGTGTGGGGTGTATATGTGTTTGATGTATGTGTGTGTATGGAATGTGTGTGTGTTTTTGAAGAGTGTGTGTGTGAGGTTTTTTGTGTGTATGAGGTGTGTGTTTGGTGTGTGTGTGGGTGTATGTTACAGGTGTGTGCATGTGTTTGGAGGGGGATGAGCTATATGTGTAGGAGTAAGGTAAATAATTAAGAAAAAGAGAATGAGTGAAGAAGCAAAGGAAGGGAACAGAGGGTAAGTGAAGTAAAGAATAGGGATCAAAAGAAGTTGAATATGAGAGGGTAAATAGGGAAAGGGGAGTAAACATGGAGAATAAGAATAAGTGAAAGAAGCAGAGTAAAAACACAGGAGTGAGGTAGATTGAGAAAATGTTAGTGACCTTAAAGCAAAGGGTGATAACAAACTACATTTTTTTAGTCATACTTACCATATAATAAATGTAACTTTATTTTTTTTACTACAGTTGGTATCTGTGAAAGAGAGAAGAAAAAATAAGTTATAATTAGTAAAATATGTATTTTAAATTAAAAGATACAAATGAAGAGCTAAAAACATCATTACACTCTATTTAGAAATAAAGTGAGAGTGAAGAACACAGAAAGGGAAATAAACTAAGGTAGAAGGACAAAAAGAGGAAAAAAGAAATAGAAGGAGAGCAAATTACAAAGAGTAAGGCATATAGATTCACTAAGAAAAAGAGAGAGAAGTACAGAGAAATGAACTGAAGGTAAGAAAGATACTAAAACAATGTGAGTTAGCAAAACTAAATCAGGAAACAGAAGTAAGTAAAAAGATAATGACTGAGACAGAAAACAGTCTAATTAAGGATGCATTTAGAAGAATGAGGAATAAAAGATAACTGAGAGTAAGAGAAGAACAGTCATACAGTGAAAGGATGAAGGGAGACAGAATAATATACAACAATTGAAGGAAATGGACTGAGGAAGTTATAACGTAGACACACTAAGAGAAAAACTGAGTGAGGTGGAGTACAATGAGTGAGAAAAGAAAAAAAGTAAGTCTGCAAAAAAAAGGAAAGAGAGGAGAAGACGACTAAATCAGTGGTACTGAGAGAAAATAATTTGGTGATGAAAGTAAAGAGAAGGACATTGAAAGAAAGGAAATGATGGATAGTAACGGAACCAGAGTAAAAGAAATGGGATGAAGAACAATGAGAGAGGAGCAGTGAAGTTGTTGTAAAAGAAGTGATAGAAGGTAGATAAACACAAGTGAAAATAACATAAGTAGATGAGGCACTGAGGACATAGAAGTAGTGAACGAAAAACAGAGAGAAGAGGTCAAAAGTAAAGAGCAAACAAAGATAAGCTAAGGAGAGTGGGTGATTTATAGTGATAGAGTGCAATAATACTGCTGAGTGAGTAAACAGGAATTACTAAAAGAGCAAAGGAGGAAAATACGGAAAAAAGAAGAAAAGCAGAAAGACTGAAAGCTGAAAAGTTATGCAAGGGAGAGACGGGATACACACAGTTGAAATGAAAATGAGGGGTTGTCAAAGAAGTGGAGTAAGGGAACGGGGGTTACAGAGTGAGAGAAAGACATTATAAGTGAGTAAAAAGAGCTGAAAGAAGATGAAAAAAGGAAAGTAATTGTCAGAGAATGGGAATACAATTTAATTTACACAATCCAAAGTATAGAATAACTTCTACAACATGTTACATAGTTTATTTTTGCTGTTCTCAGAATATATTGAATTTCACTTAAAGTAGTGAGTTCAAATTACTCATCATATGACAGCGGGAAAAAAAAACACAATCTAAAAGATTGTGTTTTAAAAAAAAACTTACATACTGACAAATGACAAATGTACGCTAATCTTTGATTGACTTACTTTTCCTTGAGGCCAAATAGTATATCATGGAGGTCCTTTTCTCGTTGCATAGTATTTTACTGTTCACTTAGAAATCCATTTCATCGACTTTCTACAAGAAAAGCTCCAAGAACATCTGAAATATTTTCAAAATTTTAATATACTCCTTTTTTTCAGTCATGACTCTTTACTCATTCTTGCACCTTTCCATTTGGCCAAATAGTGTCAGATGTATGAGTATATATGAGTACTCCTCCCGTCTTCATAGGCCAATTACCTTTACCTAAATTTTGGCTGTAAAAACACTAGATATGAATTTATAAAGCCAAAAGGCAAACGTTGTTTGAAAGTCAAATGATTGTCGTTACATTGGGTCCAACCTTTAGAAGTTTTTAAATAGCATGTGTAATGCCCTGATGTTGTAGAAGGACCATCATAAAAAATAATAGCTACAGTTGCAAAGGTTCTTCCTGATATCGATAACTGAGAAGCCACAACATTTTTAATAGAAGTTGTCAATTTAGTTCCATCAGGTCTACATCGTTGGAACATTAAAATAACATAGTGACCATAATTTTGTAGAAATAATGTGGACAGCATTGCAGACTTACATTGGGTACACACCATATTGTGATCCGCTGCTTTAACTAGATTATTGAAAGACACTGGTTTGCAGTCTGGTAAAGTTAAATATATAAATCTTTCAGAGTCTATTCTAGTAGTACTTGATGAAGCACAGTTATCACAGTCATGTTGCCATTGATAAGAAAGGCCAAATAGATTTTTTATATCTACTCCTTCATCTTGTAATACATCAAACATATATATTAAAAATTCCTGACAATCCTGCTGAATATTCTGTGAAAATTGATTTTGACCTGAACATATATCTAGAAGATTTCTAATTTCTGAAACACTTTCTATTTTTGCTCTATCACTACTACATTTGTCTAACACAGAATTCAATAAACAGCACAATGTTTGTTCCCGATTTTCAACAATCTGTCTTTGTAAATTTTGAAGAAAAAAAACAACATTAACTACTACATTACCTTAGCAGTTGACACCAGAACTGTTTTCAAACTGAAATCCAACAACATCTTCAACAGAATCCTTTTTGTTTCTCTTTACAATTACACTTTTATCTACTTTATGCCTTTTTGCTGATACCTCACTGCAATTACTCTCATTTCTTCTTTTTCGGCCTACCACACGTTTTTCAATCAGAGGATATTGAGGCAAATGTGGAGCATACTCTCTTCTTAACCTATTGTATTCTTTTACACAATCTAAATCTGCACAAATCTTTGTTTCATCACACTCAATCAAGTACAATCCTGATAAAGTTCTGACTCATGATAATGCCACATATGCCATACCCTCTTTAAACACAGAACTTCAATGTTCACCAAAGCGCTATCTACACTTAAACCTTGAGACTTATGAATTGTCACCGCATATGCCAAACAAATAGGAAACTGTTTTCGGCGAACATATAAGTCTTTCACGAGCAAAAATCTAGCTGAACAACGACAAATTTGTTCTATTTCATCAATGTCATCAAATGTAATTTTTTAAATTTCAATTCCATCTCTATTTTTGTAATTCACAAAACCAACAACATAACCCATTGCTCCATTTACTAGACCTCTTTCAACATTTAAATTCCTTCTTAAAATGACACGACAATTCAAACACACATTCAGAGTCTTTTCAAAACCAGCAGTTTTAGATATAGCCTTCTCTAATGAATCCAATTTTGATTTCAAATTTTCAGACAAAATAATTGTTGCTCCCATATGCTCTATTTTATCAATAGCTTCCAGTTTCACTATCTCTTCATTTTCTAACTGTAACATTTTGTTGTTGAACATGGAACATTCTTTCAGAGTTGGCAACAAACATATGCCAGATTTCTTCTAGTTAATTTTCTTAAATATGTTCTCTGGAAGAATGTTTTCATTAGGGTACAAATTTGAAATTAATCGTGCATGTAAAGCTTCTTTCCCTTGCTGACTTACTTTTCCGATCCTTACATCTTGTAGAATATTTTTATAATCTTCATCATTTGCCTGCCGCATATTTTGAAGCAGTTCTGCATATTTAAGTTTAACCATATATTAACGTTTCCAATGCTCCCTAAGCACTTCCTGGTATCTTCATGTGTGAGCATTTTGAACACAGGTTGTCCTTTCACTGGAGTCAACTGCAGAAAGATCTCCAAAAACAATAATATGTTTTCCACCAAATAAGACATCATAGTCTGTTCTAAGAATTTCTTGCATTATCAAATGCACAAAAGCAAGCATGATATTTGACACCATGCTTACTTCATCAATGATAAGAAGTTTCATTTTCTTCAGGACTCTCGAAACTTCGGAACACGGATCTCCTGATAGCTTGTGATACTCCAATTTGTTATCATGCTCCACTGGCAGCATCAGTAAACGATGTTAAGTAATCCCTTTAATGTTATGTGCTGCCAGCCCAGTTGGAGCAGTAACAACACAAGACAGCGGTGATTCAGTCCTTTTCTGCAGATAAGTTGCAATGGCTTTAATCAGAAAACGTTTTCCAGTTCCCACTTCTCCACTCACGTACAGTTGGACAGGCTTAAATGATGTACATGAGCACTCTTTTTTCTCATGACTGAATCCATGTTCAATCTGTTCTGTGACTTCGTCATATATCGGTTTCTGCTCAAGGTTTAGTTGTTTCACCAAATCTTCTAAGTTAACTTCATCATCTTGAGCTTGTTCCATAGCTCTTTCCACCTCATCCATGGCAGTAGCAGCTTCATTTTGGATAATTGGTCCTCCTAGTGGATCCTGACTCAATGAAGCAGAACTCTGACTGCCTTGAGAACTGTCTCTCGCAATCTCTGCAGCAATTGTGGCTTCTTGCTCTATTTCTTCATTCAACATTTGCAGATAATTTGGAAAAACAGGACATTCTATGGTATCCTTCGTTGCATTAAAGGAGTCTTCATAACAGAGAAAATCTCCAAGAAGTTCCTCTTCTTCACGCCATGGTTTAAACAGTTGCAAAAGAGCCAAATAATAAAATTCTCTTTTATCTGGATTATCACAACTCAATTTGCGATGATTAATCAAATGACCTTTTTTCTGTTTCACTAGACATCCTTCACATCCAATGACTCCATATATTCCATTATTGATATCTTCTCTGATGTTCCTCTTATAAATATATCTCTGCAGAACTTCATAGAGACAAGCGTTCTCAAGGTGATGACTTCTATTTGGATAGTATGTATCCAACATGTTTGTCTTCAAAATATCTGTACTTTCTGGTTCTTTCTCCGCCAAATACTCTATCTCTTGTACAGATTTCAAAACTCAAAACTCGATTTCGTGTTGCAGCAAGACCTAGACTCACCCAAATGATGGTTCTAGATTTGGCATAGAGACTTGCTGACGACAATCGATCAGAACATTCATACGCTCCAATTTCTCGATGTGACAACATCTTCAGACTGTAACTGTATAATTTCTTGCTTAGACTCTTTTCATGTGAAATGTCCTCCCACATTTCCTTTAGTTATGTCTTTTCTTTTTTTGTGATGTAAGACGTCACATATCGAGCCACAGCAATAGAGTTGTCAGCAACGAATTGAATATCCATGTTAGCATTCCACATGGACAAAATCACTGGGTTGTAGTCGTTGATGTACTTGGACTCTTCGTCTCTTTTTAAATTGTATGTATTTTTTGGTGATTTCCTCGTCACAGTATGTCGCAGAGAAGACATCAAATTATTTACTCTTCCTTTAGAAATCACTGGTCGTGGAAAGATGAAACGACATTTTGTGTAGAACTTGTCCTTGTTTCTGAATTTTCGACGACAGTACTTTCCACAACGATGGGATTGAAAGCGTAAAACTTGTTGCCTTAAACTGTTTTCTTCCGTAGTTTTCGGAACTGCACATGTTGAATACTCTTCAATGAAACTCATCACTGTCTCATCCGAATCTGTTCCAAATTTGGGTGCATCTTTAATCCATAACAACATATGTATGTGAGGAGCACCTCTCGGTTGATACTCCTTTCTCCAAAAGAAATCCAAAACCTCATCAAGGGGAGGATTTTTTTTGTTGGTAATAAAAGACATCATAGCTTCAAATCTATGATTAAAATATCTTTTGGTGATTTCCTCGTCACAGTATGTCGCAGAGAAGACATCAAATTATTTACTCTTCCTTTAGAAATCACTGGTCGTGGAAAGCTGAAACGACATTTTGTGTAGAACTTGTCCTTGTTTCTGAATTTTCGACGACAGTACTTTCCACAACGATGGGATTGAAAGCGTAAAACTTGTTGCCTTAAACTGTTTTCTTCTGTAGTTTTCGGAACAGCACATGTTGAATACTCTTCAATGAAACTCATCACTGTCTCATCCGAATCTGTTCCAAATTTGGGTGCATCTTTAATCCATCACAACATATGTATGTGAGGAGCACCTCTCGGTTGATACTCCTTTCTCCAAAAGAAATCCAAAACCTCTCCAAGGGGAGGATTTTTTTTGTTGGTAATAAAAGACATCATAGCTTCAAATCTATGATTAAAATATCTGCATACATTCACTGGATCCAAAAAACACAGTTCTCCAGGTGTTTTGAATTCTATATTTTGTATATTAGCATTGGCCTCTCGTAGAAATTGAAGTAAGTCCTCCCATGCATACTCGGCAGAGCTAAGAGTGAGGAACCATGTAGGAGTTCCTAAGTTTCTTAGCATACATTTCAATTCCCCATGGCGACGGTACCAATACTCATTTGTACCACGCTGACATGCCATGAGATTGATTAGATGAGATTCTAAAATATTATCTTGCAGATTCACTTTCTCCATAAAGTCCCTCGCCGAAACATTTTGTAGATGTGCTCCACTTTCAGAATATGGTTTACTGCATAAGAAAGCCCAGACAAGTCACTTTCATACAGTAGATGAAACAAATAGGGAATGCATTGATGAAACCTTGCATCTTCAGCATATAATCTTACAGTTCGATATTCAGATGCAGGAATTTGAAGTGGTCGATCGTCATATCGTCCACCTCGACCTGTTGGAAATAGCTGTGGAAAACAACGAGCTTCCAAACTTTCTTCCCATACACTAATGGGACTTCCTTTTGCTGTTTTCATTTGAAACAATTCAATTGCATTCCCCATTACTTCTTTGGAATGCAAAGGATGAACAGTATAATATTCATATATTTCTTCACTTCTAGACACATCAACTTTTTCAATTTGGCCGCCTGAACTATCACTGTCTTCATCTGTAGCTGTTTCCTCTGCTGCAACACATACATCTTTGTAGTACTCATTGTTTTTGACTAAATACAACGTTGCCTTTTTGACTTTCCTAACATCCACTAAATCTTGCCAGATTTTTTTACTCTTTGTTGGAACCCCATTAACTAGAATAACTAAAGGTTCCTCTTCTACTTTTTCTATACCAATTGTATGAATATTTTTTTTCAAATCTAGGGGCAAATAAACAACTCTTCCCTTTAATCCTCTCTGCAAATCTGTAGGAGGCAATTTCCCTATCTTAGGCTCCATGCAAACAATTGCCTGAAAAGGATGGACACATTGAATCAAAATAGACTCATATGTATTTAAATCCATCAATTCACGGGTAATGTCTATCAACTCCAGATTATTATGAACAGCTCTAGCAGGCATTCTGTTTTGATTTAATTTGTCATAACAATATTTACAAATACGCTGATCAGAACTCAAATCAAAAGAATTCTCCACCCACAAATAAGTTGCTAAATCTTTCCACTCATAATTATCCATCTTTTCACTTTTTGCATATAAATCAACTAACCTAGTCTGAATCTTATAATGAGTCCGTCGACAACACACACAAGTAAAATTCGGCCTTTCACTTGATTTCACCTTAAACCTGGTAATTTCCTTCTCAAACTTTTCTGTATTTAAAATCTGTACATTGTCTTCCACATTACCTTGAATTGCTGTCTCAATTTCTACACTGTCCTCTTGCTCACGAAAATAACAAATCTCAATTTCTTCACAAATCTTCTTCACATCTAATTCTGTTCCATGCAAAAGAGCACTGTTTAATTGTTTAAGCTTAAGTGCTGGACTTTTTGCATAATACAACATTCTCACTAATTTCCTCATTTTGGTATGATGCACTGCTAACATCCTAAAATGATGAAAAACACTCTGACAGACTTTTCTAGAAAGACAAGCCAGTGAATGGCCTTGCAAACCTGTGATTCCTCTCACTCTGCAAGGATCTAAGTCTTGCAACAACTTCACTTTCTGCTTTATACTTTTTTTACTATATGTACGTAAGAAATTACAAAACAAATCAATTGATTCCTGTCGCACACTACAAATACTACTACACTTCCAAGTGTACACTGGACCCTTAGTACGTCTCCCTAAAACTCCATCAGATAACACCTCTTCTGGTTCTCTAGGCACAAGTTTCTCTTTTTCAATCGGACAACCATCTTTCACTTCATACGCTCGACCACTGGTGTCAACTGCATGCACTAAATCATTCTCCTGGAAGTAACTCTCCTCATTAAAAAATGGCTCACAACTTGAACTGTGCATCCATTCACCAGAAAAAACTTTACAAAAATTTGTCAGATTAATTACTCTTTTCCATCTACTGTTTGATTTGAAAACATCAATTGTCTTGTTAAGTGTCCTAATTCTATTGATTATTAAAATAAATAATTTTTTCTTAACTTCAAAAGCCTGATCAACAATCTTCTCTACACGTTTCTTTTTGTTATAAAAAGCAGCTCTCTGTTTACCTTTCCTAATGTTTTTTAACAAATTTAAAACCACTCTATTGCAAAACATTCGTCTACGAATGTCTCTAAACTGATTCTGCCTTCTATTCCTATACATATTATTCTCTCCTGCTGCAGTTTTAGGATTCTTTGAAGTTCTCTCCTTCCTTTTCAATTTTACTCTCTCATTTTCTTTTTCTACATGGTGTCCATCATTTTTTCTGGATGTACATATGTTGCGTAAAAAAGACTTAGTTGTCTTACCAGGAGCTTTGTTCCTGTTTTTTGAAGTATCTGTTGTGGAAGAATGCTGTAATTCCGTTGCTGTTTTTGATTTTTCCCAGTTACGTTGTTTCTTTGTCCTTTCCTTTGTGGGCATCTTTGCTTTTTCTTCAAATAACGATTTCAATCTGTGTTAAAGAAAAACAGTAGCACATTATAGACCACTATTACCAAACAACAAAGCAATGATAAAAAGCAAACAATCAATACAGGGTTTCAGATCAGGTCAGGATTCTCCAGTGGTGCACAAAAGGTGAGGCCTGTATTGAAAAATATAGTGGAAGACAGCTCTGTCCACAACTACAAAGAAGATCAGACCTATGTCTAACTCCACTGCACTCTTATACACAGGCTTCGCCACCTATGCTTCCCAAGAAAATATTGAGTTATATAGTTATATAGAATTGTATTTTATAAAATTGTGAAGCTCCATGAGAAAGCGTTTGCCTCAGTCTTATTCCTGTTGTGAGGCAGGTGCAATATTTTGCCTTAGTCTTATCCCTGCTGTGAGGCAGATGATTGTAAATAGGATCTGTGCTGTGTTTCCTAAATTTGATGTCAGAAACGATTTTGGGGAAAATAAATGGATTTTACATTTTTGAGTATAATGTGGCGCAAAGGTTTAAAAAATGATGCATACATGCGTCACTTTTTAAATATGGGGAAAAAGGGTACATGTTTGGGCTTTCCTGGGGAGCCTAGGTGGTGAGGATTGTATCTAAGTGTGCAGTGGACTAGGCTTCATGAAGCATATCCCTGTCTGCATTCTTAGACACAGGTGTCAATTTGACTCTTTACAGTGATGTTAGCTGTGTTTTAAAACAGTGTAGGAAGCATATTGAGTTTGTTTGCATAGAGGAATTGTATTTTGTAAAATTGTGAAGCTTCATGTGAAAGCGTTAATTGTATTTTGTAAAATTGTGAATTTTTAGTCGTGACATGGAATGCTTCTACATAGTACCTGTGCTGTGTTTTGTAAATGTGATGTAAAAAACGATTTTGGGGAAATCACTGATGACATCATCCAGTGACTGTGTGTTTCTGTAAAGTTTAAATATGTTTTACATATTGAAGAATGAGTGGATGTATAAGTGTCTGAATGAAGGTTTTAGTAGGTGCATGATTGACTGTATGAGTGAGTGATTAAATGCGTCTTACTGAATGCATGGGTTAGTGACTAAACTGTCTGAAAGTGTGCATCAGTATGTCTGTTGTTGTGCAAGCTGCTGCATGTGTTGATCAGTAGCTATATGAGTGGCTATATGGGTTATTGATTGGTTGCCCAAGTATTTGTATGGGAGACTGAGTGTGTGTGTGGCTGGCTGGGAGGTGTGTGACTCTGTGCAGATCAATGTGTACTTGTATCAGTGATTGTATAAGAGAGTAAGTATGTGTTAGTATATGTTTGAAAATGTAAGGTGTTCTATGTTTAACTGTATAGATGAGAAAATGGAAGTGTGATTGATTCTTTACAGGACTGACTAGGTGTGTGAGTAACTCCATGGATGAGTGGCAGAGTGTGAGTGTCTGTATAGGTGTATGAGTGCATATGATAGTGTTGTATAAATAAGTGATTGTATGTATGAATGATTGTATGGATGAATGAGTGAATGTGTGTGTAGACGTAGGAATCAGTGAGTGCGTATGTAGTAACTAGTATTGGTTTGTCCATGGTTTCAAAAATTATACTCTGTATTTAACACTGGGTGTAACAGAGGTTATATTAGAGTGTGAGGAGATGCATTGTATTATCACATGAATGATATCATTAGTGATGTGATCATTGATGTCAAATGAGATGTCATCAGTGATGTCATCAGTGATGTCATTTGAGATGTCATCAGTGATGTCATCAGTGATGTCACTGACCATGTCATGAATGATGTAATATGTGACATCATAAGCAGTGAATTGCGGGTGCGCGATATATAGTTAGTGCAACTAACTATATATGCGAATTTCAATGGTTTTGTGTGAGTAAAATAAGGTTTTGATAATGCTAATTCCTAACTATATATGGTCTATAACCTATGTTTTTTTCAGTGAATTTTCTAGGTTTGGTAAATGCTAATTCCTAACTATATATAGTCTATAACCTATGGTTTTTTCAGTGAATTTCAATGGTTTTTTAATAGCAAATATCAAATGGTGTAAAATATTTTCTTCTTTTAAAGGAAAAATATATTTTATATGTATCTAATTTAATTTTTTTATGTCTTTAATTTTTTTTAATTATTTTTTTTGTTTCGCTACTGGTCCGCGCACCGGGTAGCTTCCCGTTAGCTCAATTTGGTGCCGCGACTCGATTCGCGCACCGGGAAACGTTCCGTTAGCGCAACTCCCGCGATCGAACACAACATCGTCACGCGTCGCGTAAGCGCGACGTATCGCGTTGCCGCGTAATGCCTCTTATGACGCGCCGCGTTAGCGCACCCGGAAGCGCTTCGGTCCGCGTCCCGAGACGCAAAACGCAACACCCCGGAAGCGATTCGGGCACGGAACGGGACGCGTAACGTAAGCGTAACAGGTCATGTGACCTGAAAATAACACTTTTCATTGGTTCATTACATTTTTTTTTCACAAATGATGAAAGCCCCCACCTTTTTTACTCACTCTGACTTTCATCTTTGTGAGAGGAAGACCTACTTTCCATATTTTCTAAAATGGCAAGTGTTGTAGCTGCAGCTGCTGGAGCCAATCCACCACCACCACCACCACCAAAAAAGGATGGACCACCTCCTCAGGTCATCCTTAATCAAGAGGAGGAAGAAGAGGAAGAAGAGGAAGAGGAGCAAGAGGGAAGGCACTTTTTGCCTGAAGAGCCAAGGAGGTCCCATGTGAAGGATAATTATATCTGGCAATTCTACACATTTCCCCGGGGCCAAAAAAAAGTAAATGCCCGCTACGTCACATTTCTGATGTGTGACAAATTTCTGTCCAGAGGGACTGATAAAAAGTACAGCTTCGGGAATTAAACCATGCATCGGCACATGGAGAGGTGGCACCCTATAAATTATAGTGCTGCGCAGGTACGTGACCTGCAGGAAAAACCCCCTCCTGTGGCCAGTACATCAACTGAACAGGCAGTGACGGGAACAGAGGCGAGGGAGACGGTCCCAAACATCCAGATGAACTTCGGGGACCTGAAGCAAGTCTGCATTTTTTGCGGCAAATTAATTTGCTATGGGGAGAGAAGCATAAATCTAATCAACAGAGCTTTTGAAAATCATAAATGTACAAAACGCCCCAGAAAGTAAATTATCTTTTTTTTTTTTGCTCCTGTTGAGCCCTTTATAATGAATGATTTTCGTTTCCCCCTCCCAAAAAAAACCAAAAAAATAAAAAACCATTCAAAAAATACAAAAAAAGTAAAAAAATGTTCAGAAAAATAATAAAAAAAATATAAAACAACAAAAACAATTAAAAAAAAAGGTATTTTCAGAACTACCTCCCATTTATAAAAAATTGCTAGAATGTTTAGCACTCTGGCAACCTCTATTTCTTTTGATTCGCTTCCCGGTTCGCGCGCCGGTACGCGAACCGGAAGCGAAACAGAATTTTTTTTTTTTTTTTTAAAAAGGAAGAGTGAGTATAAGGGAAGGAAACAGAGGGGCCGATTCCGATCCGGTAAAATCCCCGTCCGTACGAATCGTATCCGGAGCCGTTTCCGTACGACTCGTACGGACGCCGTACGACCGGACGATTCCGATCCCGATCGGCCGACCAGGACGCGATTCGTACGGTACACGTCGATTCGTACGGAAAAGCGCACGATCACCTACACACTGTACGGCGCGTACCCCCCATGATCACAGGGGTACGGCGCGTACCCCTGCGATCATGGGGGGTACGTGCCGTACACCCAGCGTACATGGGGTACGTGCCGTACACCCACCGTACATGGGGTACGGTGCGTACCCCATGTATGCTGGGTGTACGGCACGTACCCCGCATGATCACAGGGGTACGGCGCGTACCCCTGCGATCATGGGGGGTACGTGCCGTACCCGGGGGGGGCGTTCCGTACCTTTTTCGGTGCGAACTCTGCGTTTACGACTGTTTTCAGCTCCCGTAGGAAAAGGGTCGTACGGTGCGTACCCGACACGAATCGTACTTGCTGGGTCGTAAAAACCAGCCGCGAACCGTAGTGATGTCGCGTACAGCGGGTTCCGAGTGAGACTCGTACGGAGATTTGATTCGTACGGAGTCCTGTACGACTCGTACGGAGTTCGGCTCCTGGTACGGATCGTACTTCGTCGTACGTACGGGACGTTTACGGGTACGATTCGTACGGGGAAAAAACGCTCCGTACGACGATTCGGAGCGCATTTTACCGGATCGGAATCGGCCCCAGAGAGTAATGTTAAAAGAAAGACAGCTAGAGGGAGTAACACAGAGATACTGTTTAATAGACCTATTTACCAAAGAAAAGATGTAAGAGGGTATAATTGAGAAAAACTAAATAGATAAGGAAGTGAAAGAAAAAAAGGAGAGTAGAAGAATAATAACAAGAGTTTCTTGGAGAATGTGAGTGAATGTTCAAATTAAGAAGAAAAACAGTAAAGGATGTGGAATGAGAGGTAGGGATAGAACCGGACTAAAAGAACAACCCTGAGGGAAAGTGTTAAGAAAACAGTGAGCGAAAGTAAATAGGAATAAAACAAGATGTATGACAGTGACTAAGGTTAAAACATGTGGAATAACAGAGAGAAAAAACAGAAAGCAGAAAAGAAGAAGTGACAGAAAAGGAATAATTGAAACAGCAAAGAAATGTAAATAACATAGTGTGCTTGAACTACAGGGAGAAAGCATAATGAACAAGTAGTGAAAGAGTGATGAGTCAGAGACAGTGAGAGTAATAGAGACGGAGTGAGTGAACAGGAGTGAGGAACTATGAGAACAGAGGGACTGAGAAAAGGAGTGGAAGGAGTAGAGTAAGTAAGTAATAGAAAAAGGAATGAGGGAAGTAGCAAAGGCAGGAAACTGAGGGTTAAAGCAATGAAGCAGTGGAACTAATAGAAGTTAAATGTGATAGAGATGTAACGGAAAGAGTACAAAACACTTACCTTATAATTGTCGTTAACTTAGTCACTTGTTATTTTTATACTTTCAATCTGTGAAAGAAAGAACAAAAATTTGAAAAATATTAAAACATGTATTTAAAAATTAGAAAAGACAAGGGAAAAGATTTAAAATCATCCAATTTTACAAAGAAATAAAGTTTGAGGTAAACATGCAGAAAGAAAGAGAAAGAAACGGTGATAGACAGACAGAGACAAAAAGAAATTGTAATAGAGTAAATTACTAAGAGAAAAAAAAGGAAGATACTTTCAGTGACAGAAAAGAAGGATAGAAGAGAAAACTAAATTGAAGTTGTGTAAGCTACTAAAAGAAAGTGAGTAAGGTAAACTATATAAGGAAAGGTTGAATAAGGAAAAGAGAGTGAGGGAGAGAGGAGACAGAGGAAGTGAAGGAAAGAGTGTCAGATACAGACTGAGTGAGGCAACAAAGAAAGATAAATGAGTGAGGGTGAGTTATACTAACTGATTGCACCAAAAAAGGAGAACCCAAAAATATTTAATTTAGAAAACAAAGGGAGGAAAGATGGAAAAGACAAGCGAAGCAGAGGGTCTAAAAACTGGAAAATGGTGCAAGGGAGAAAAGAAAAAAGCAGAGTTGGAATAGGGAAACAAAGGTTGAAAGATAAGTGGAGTTAGAGAACAAGGGTGAAAGAGAATAAAACAAAAGGCAATGTGAGTATGTAAAGAGGATTGATAGAAGGTAGTAAAAGACGAGTGAGCATGAGACAAGACGAGTACAAATTAAAATTCACAATACAAAGTACAGAATTAATTATACATGTTAAATGGTTTATTTTTGTTCTCAGAATATATCAAATTTCACTAAAAACAGTGAGTTGAAGGTATTCATCATATAACAGCGGGGAAAAAAACACAATCAAAATGATTGTGTTTAAAAAACCCATATAACATAACCAATCAGAAATCAGAACTCCTCAAAAGTAACTTACTTTCCATGACGTCGAAGGATGTCCTATGAACAGCTTATACTCTGTTGTGCTGTTATTATTTTCTGCCCGCCGCTTTCTGAAAGAAAAGCTCCATCGTTTTGACAAATATGTTACATACAATAAATGACTTCTCGCTCTCTACCACACTTCTCCTCAAGGCCAAATAGTGTAAGAGCCATTTATAACTCTTGGAATTCTTCTAAGCAAATCCCGTCATTTTCTTTTTCCACAACTTTCAGAAAGAAAACGTCCAAGATCACTTTCACAATCCTGTACTAGTAATATCTCACCCTTCTTGCTCACTCATGTTCCACATTTCCTATGACACTGATACTGCTTACTATGAGGCACACTTACACTACCTCTATGACTACTACAATTATTTAATTCTCTTGATCACTGTTAATCACAAAGCAATTTAAAACAGTACATACAATTATATCAACTCCTAGAATCATTATAGGCCAGTCACCTACCCTAAATTCTCTCTTCTGAAAACACAAAGTAAGAATATTTTAAGTCAAAAGGCAACATTGTTTCATAGTCAAATGGGAATCATTTCCGAAACACCAGCTTTTTTTACATTTTAAATAAGCTGTGTAATAAGTTGATGTTGTCAAAGGACCATCATGTCATATAATAGCTGCAGTTACAAATGTTCTTCCTAAAATCAACGACTGTGTAGCCACAACATTTGTAATTAAAGTTGAAAACTTACTTTCATCAGGTTTATATAGTTGGAATTTTAAAATGACATTATAACCAAAAGTTTGTACAAATAATGTGGACAGCATTGCAGACTTACATTACCTCTACTCCATGTTTTGATTGGCTGCTTGAATTAGCTTATTAAAAGAAACAGTTTTTCTGAACTCATTCAAAGTGCAGTTATTTTTCCATGACGTCAAGTGTTATGGTAAGAACACCGTTTGCTTTGGGAAATACTCTGTTGTCCTTTAACTAATCCGTGCCCACCACTTTCTGTAAGAAAACCTTCTTTTTTCAGGAACTACTAAAACTCAAAAATAACTTTTCACTCTGTACTACACTTATCCTCAAGGCCAAATAGTGTAGGAGCCATTAGAACCTCTTGAAATTCCTCAGAGCAAATCCCGAGATGCCTTCCCTAAAATTTTGGTTGTAAAAACACCAGGTAAGAATTTTTAAGGTGAAAAGGCAATCTTTTTTTGAAAGTTAAAACAGAATCATTGCAGAATGACCAGCGTTTCCAGACTTCAAATAAGCTGTGTAATGTCCTGATGTTGTTGAAGGACCGTCATGATATATAATTGCTGCAGTTACAAAAGTCCTTCCTGATATTGACAACTGCGAAGCCACAACATTTTTAATTAAAGTTGTCAATTTTGTTCCATCAGGCCTACATCGTTGGAACATTAAAATGACATACTGGCCATATCTTCGTATAAATAATGTGGACAGCATTGCAGACTTACATTGGCTACACTCCATGTTTTGATCGGCTGCTTTTACTAGCTTATTAAAGGACACTGATTTACTGTCTGGCAAAGTTAATTATATAAATCTTTCTGATTCTACACTAGTAGTACTTGATACCCTGCAGTTCTCGCAGTCATGATGCCATTGATAAGAAAGGCCAAACAGATGATCTACATCTACACCTTCATCTTGCAATACATCAAGCATATACATTAAAGGCTCCTGACAATCTTGCTGAATATTTTGAGAGAATTGCGTTTGACCTGAACATTTGTCTAACAGATTTCGAATTTCAGACACACTTTCTATTTTTGTTCTATCAGTGCTACATTTCTCTAACACAGAATTCAACAAACAGCAAAAACTTTGATCCGAATTGATCACAATCTGTTCTTTTAAAGTTTCTAGAGAAAAGACAACATTAACCACTACATTAGCATAGCAGTTGACACCAGAACTATTTTCAAATTGAAAACCAACAACATCTTCAACAGAATCCATTTTCTTTCTGCTTATAATTTCGGGTTCATCGACTTTTCGTCTTTTTGCTACAACCTCCCTACTATTGGTCACATTTCTTCGTTTCCGGCCTACCACACGTTTCTCAAACAAAGGATATTGAGGCAAATGTGGCGCATACTCTCTTCTTAACCTATTGTATTCCTTAACACAATCTAGATCCGCACAAATCTTTGTGACATCACACTCAATCAAGTACAATCCCGATAAAGTTCTGACTCGTGACAATGCCACATATGCCATACCCTCCTTGAACACAGAACTGCCAATATTCACCAATGCACTGTCTACACTTAAACCTTGCAATTTATGGATTGTCACCGCATATGCCAAGCAAACAGGAAACTGCTTACGGCGAACATATAAGTCTTTTACAAGCAAAAACCTAGCAGAGCAACAACCAATTAGCTGTACTTCCTCAATGCCATCAAATTTAATTTTTAAAAATTCAATTCCATCTCTATTTCTGTATTTCTCAAAATCAACAACATTACCCATTGATCCATTTACCAGACCTCTTTCAACATGTAAATTCCTTCTCAAAATGATACGGCAATTTAAGCACACATTCAGAGTCTTTTCAAAACCAGCAGTTTTAGATATAGTCTTCTCTAAGGAATCCAATTTAGATTTCAAATTCTCAGACAAAATAATTGTTGCTCCCATATGGTCTATTCTGTCAATAGCTTCCAGTTTCACAACTCTTGGTTTTCTAAATTCAACATTTTGTTGTTGAAGATGGCACATTCTGCAAGAGTTGGCATCAAACATATTCCAGATTTCTTCTCAGTAATTTTCCGAAAAATATTCTCTGGCAGAATGTCTTCTTCTGGATACAAATTTGACAGTAATCGTGCATGTAAAGCTTCTTTCCAATGCTCGGTCACTTTCCCGATTCTAACATCTTGTAGAATATTCTTTTAATCTTCATCCTTCGCCTTACGCATATTTTCACGCAGCTCAGCATAATTGAAGTTTAACCATATGTTAACGTTGCCAATGCTCCCTAGGCACTTCCTGGTATCTTCATGCGTAAGCAGTTTAAATACTGGTTGTCCTTTCACTGGTGACAGCTGCAGAAGATCACCGAAAACAATGATGTGTTTGCCACCAAATAACACATCATACTCTGTTTTAAGAACTTCCTGCATTCTCAAATGCACAAAGGCAAGCATGACATTAGAAACCATGCTTACTTCGTCAATGATAAGAAGTTTCATCTTCTTCAGGACTCTGGAAACTTCACAACAAGCATCTCCAGATAACTTGTGGTATTGTAATTTGTTATCATGCTCCACTGGCAGCATCAGTAGACGATGTAAAGTAATCCCTTTAATGTTATGTGCTGCCAGCCCAGTTGGAGCGGTGACAACACAAGACAGCGATGACTCGGTCCTTTTCTGCAGATAACATGAAATTGCTTTAATTAGGAAACTTTTTCCAGTTCCTGCTTCTCCACTCACGTACAGTCGGACAGGCTTCAATGACGTACATGAGCACTCTTTCTTCTCATGACTTAATCCATGATCAATTTGGTTTGTAACTTCGTCATATATTTTCCTCTGCTCAACGTTGAGTTGTCTTTCCAAATCTTTTAAGTTAACCGCATCCTCCTGAGCATGTGCCATGGCTCTTTCCACTTCAATCATGGCAGTGGCAGCTTCATTTTCGATAACTGGTCCTCCTAGTGGATCCTGACTCAATGAAACAGAACTCTGACTGTCCTGAGAACTGTCTCTAGCAATCTCGGCTGCAATTGTTGCTTCCTGCTCGATTTCCGCATTCAACATTTCTAGATATTTTGGAAAAACAGAACATTCTATGGTCTCCTTGGCTGCATTGAAAGAGTCTTCGTAACAGAGGAAATCTCCAAGCAGTTCCACTTCTGCACGCCAAGGCTTGAAAAGTTGCAAAAGAGCTAAATAGAAAAACTCTTTTCTTTCAGGAGATTCGCCACTCAATTTTCGATGATTTACCAATTGCCATTTTCTTTGCTTGACCAGACATCCCTCACTTCCAATTACAGCATACACTCCTTTATCAATATCTTCTTTGATGTTCCTCTTGAATATGTAATTTTGTAGAACCTCATACAGACAAACATTCTCGAGGTGACTGCTTCTATTTGGATAATATGTATCCAACATGTTGGTCTTCAAAATATCTGTACTGTTTGGCTCCTTTTCCGCCAAATACTCAATTTCCCGTACAGGTTTCAGAACTCGATTACGCGTTGCAGCAAGACCAAGACTCACCCAAATGATACTCCTAGATTTGGCATAGAGACTTGCTGAAGATAACCGGTCAGAACAGTCGTAAGCTCCGATTTCTCGATGCGACAACATCTTCAGACTGAAACTGTACAACTTCTTACTGAGGCTCTTTTCATGGGAAATGTCCTCCCACATATCCTTCAATTCTGTCTTTTCTTTTTTTGTGATGTAAGATGTCACATACCGAGCCACAGCCATACAGTTATCAGCCACAAACTGTATATCCATGTTAGCATTCCACATGGACAAAATCACTGGGTTGTGGTCGTTGATGTACTTGGACTCTTCGTTTCTTTTCAAATTGTATGTATTTTTGGGTGATTTCCTCATCACATTATGTCGCAGAAAAGACATCAAACTGTTCACTCTTCCTTTAGATATCACCGATCGTGGAAATCCAAAACGACATTTTGTGTAGAACTTGTCCTTGTTTCTGAATTTACGACGACAGTACTTTCCACAACGATGGCTTTGAAAGCGTAAAACTTGTTCTCCTAGGCTTTTGTCTTCCTTTGTCTTTGGAACAGCACATGTAGAATACTGTTCTATGAAACTCATCACTAAGTCATCCGGATCTGTTCCAAATTTGGGTGCATCTTTGATCCATAGCAGCATATGCATATGAGGAGCACCTCTTGCTTGATACTCCTTTCTCCAGAAGAAATCCAACACCTCTCCAAGAGGTGGATTTTTCTTGTTCATGATGAAAGACATCATAGCTTCAAATCTATGATTGAAGTACCTGCATACATTCACTGGATCCAAAGAGCACAGTTCTCCGGGTGTGTTGAATTCGATATTTTCAATGTTTCCATTTGCCTCTCGTAGAAATTCAAGTAAGTCTTCCCAGCCATACTCGGCACAGCTGAGAGTGAGGAACCATGTGGGAGTTCCTAAGTTCCTCAGCATACATTTTAAATCACCATGACGATGGTACCAGTACTCATTAGTACCACGCTGACATGCAATGAGATTAATCAGGTGTCTTGCACATTGACTTTATCCATAAAGTCCCTTGCCGAGATATTTTGCATCTGTACACCACTTTTCAAGATGTGGTTCACTGCATATGACAGTCCAGACAGATCACTTTCAAACAGTAGATGAAACAAATAGGGAATGCATTGACGAAACCTAGGATCTTCTGCATACATTCGTAAAGTCCGGTATTCAGAAGCAGGAATATGATCAGGTCGCTCATCATATCTTCCTCCTTGACCTGTTGGAAATAGCTGTGGGAAACACCGAGCTTCCCAACTTTCCTCCCAAACACTAATGGGACTCCCTTTGGCTTGTTTCATTTGAAACAACTCAATAGCATTCCCCATGACTTCCTTGGAATGCAAAGGATGAACACTATAATGTTCATATATTTCTTCATTTTTAGAGGCTTCTACTTTCTCAATTTGTCCAGCACACAAATCGCTGTCCTCTTCTTCACTTACTTCCTCTTCTGCAACACATACATTCTTGTAGTACTCATTGTTTTTCATCAAATACAATGTTGCCTTTTTGACTTTCCTAACATCCACTAAATCTTGCCAGATTTTCTTACTCTTTGTCGGAACCCCATTAACTAAGATAACCATAGGTTCCTCTTCCACTTTCTCTACTCCAATTGTATTAATGTTTTTCTTCAAATCTAGAGGCAAATAAACAACTCTTCCCTTTAATCCTCTCTGTAAATCTGATGGAGGCAATTTCCCTGTCTTTGGCTCCATTCGTACAATAGCCTGAAAGGGATGGACACTTTGAATCAAAATAGATTCATAAGTATTTAAATCCTTCAATTCAGAAGGAATGTCAACTAATTCCAGATTATTATGAACCGCTCTAGCAGGCATCCGGTTTTGATTTAATTTGTTACAACAATAAGTACACACACGTTGATCCGATCCCAAATCAAAACAATTTTCTACCATCAAGTATGTTGCGAAATCCTTCCATTCACTATTATTTTCCCTTTCACTTTTTGCATATAAATCCACTAACTTAGTCTGATTCTTATAATAAGTGCGTCGACAACACACACAAGTGAAATTAGGCCTCTCACTTGATTTCACCTGAAACGTGGCAATTTCCTTCTGAAAATTATCTGTACTGGAAATCTGTACACTCTCTTCCACATTACCTTCTTCTTCTGGGTCAATTTCAACATTCTCCTCTTTACTTGCAAAGTAACAAAACTCAATTTCTTCACAAATATTCTTCACATCTACTTCAGAACCATGCAAAAGAGCACTGCTTAATTGTTTAAGCTTAATTGCTGGACTCTTAGCAAAATACAACATTCTCACTAATTTCCTCACTTTATTATGATGGACTGCTAGCATCCTGAAATGATGAAAAACACTCTGGCATACTCTCCTGGAAAGACAAGCCAGTGAATGACCATGTAAACCTGTCACTTCTCTCACTCTGCATGGATCTAATTCCTGTAACAACTTCATTTTCTGTTTTAAACTTTTCTTATTAAATGTCCGTACAAAATCACAAAGCAAATTGATGGAATCCTGTCGCACACTGCAAATACTACTACACTTCCAGGTGTACACTGGACCCTTAGGACGTCTCCCTAAAACGTCATCACCTAACACCTCTTCTGCCTCTGTTGACACAAGTTTTTCTTTTTCAACTGGACAACCGTCTTTCACCTCATATGCTCGACCACTGGTGTCAACTGCATGCACCAAATCATTGTCCTGGAAGTAACTCTCCTCATTGAAAAATGCCTCACAACTTGAACTATGCATCCATTCTCCTGAAAATACTTCACAAAAATTTGTACGATTAACTATTCTCTTCCATCTACTATTTGTTTTGAATTCATAAATTGCCTTGTTTAGTTTCCTAATTCTATTGATTACCAAAATAAATAACTTTCGCTTCATTTCCAAAGCCTGATCAATAATTTTCTCAAAATTTTTCTTTTTCTTATAAAAAGCCAGTTTCTGTTGACCTTTCTTTACATTTTTCATCAAATTTACAATTATCCTGTTGCGGAACATTCGTCTACGAATGTCCCTAAATTGATTGTGCCTTCTACCGGCACTCACAGAGTTTTCTCCTGCTCTACCACTAACTTTATTAAGTAAAGTCCACATTTGTAAAGCGCACAATCACCCGTAAGGGTCTCTAGGCGCTGGGGGGCCGTCGGGAAGATTAAGCGAGCTATTGCCCAGAGTCACATGGTGCTGGGCTAACCTGCCGCCGGAGCCGGGGATCGAACCCTGGTCCCCAGATTCCAACGTCAGTCGCCCTGGCCGCGGCGCCACACCTCTCCCTTAAGGGACCTTTCCTTCCTGTTTAAATTGACTCTCTTCTTCTGGACTAAAACATGTTCTGTAGTGATACTTTTTTTTCTGGAAATGTTTCTTAGGAAAGATTTCATTGTCTTACCCGGAGCTTTTTTGGTGACTTGACGAGTTTTTATTGTAGAGGACTGCTGCAAGCATGTAGTAAGCTGCTGTGTTTGACGTTTTGTAGCCTTTCTCCTCCTTTGCCTTGAAGGCATTTTTTAATTTTGAAATGATCTGCAGTTGAATCTGTGGTAAAATATAATACAAAATGTTATTAACCACTATTACCAAACAGTAAATCAATAACAGTCGTCAAAAAATTAACACACTAGTTGTCAATTCTACATACAATAATTTTTAGTGCATTGACAAATTTAAAACTCACAAATAGTAGCAAAGAAATGGAATGCTTCTACATTTGACCTGTGCTCTTTTATATGTGAATCTGAACTAATTTTATTACCATATTTCACTATTTTATTAAAGACACTTCACACAAGCTGTTTTTGAAGTTGTATTTAAATTTAAATAAAACGGTTAACATGGTTACTTTTCATTTCCAGTAACTTAAATTTATTTTTAAAAGTCTTTATAGTTCAATAGGCTCGAGCAGGTCAGCTGCCCACCCTATGTCATACAATTCTGACAAATCGGCATCCTCATCATATTCATCATCATCCACAGGATATAAATCATCCAAGGGATCTACTTCTACTGACGTTTCAATGACAAGTTCAATGATAAGATCGAGATCAACAGATTGCTCATTATCACTCATGGTTGATGTTGTTGTTATCTTTAAAGAAAGAGAACAACAATGAGATGTTGCAGAGTAAGAGACAAATCTCAGAGACTATAATAGTAAAATTGTTTAACAAGAGTAACATTTTGCAGATATTATTTAGCCATGTCCAGCGATGCTGAGGAGGTGAGGCCTATGTCCAAGTTTTCAGTGAACAGGACTCATCTCTTCTTAACCTTGGATAAGCCTCACCGACTCTGTGTCCCCTGCTCATACTTAAATGTAAAGGGGCAGATTTATGTTAACTGGCGCATCCCCAGGGATGCACCAGTTAACGTGCGCCGCTGCTCTGCCACCCATGGTGTGCCGCATTTACAATGCGGAGCACCATGGGGCAAAAACAGCACAGATGCGTCACGCATCTGTGCCGCAAAAGCGGCGCATTGCAGGAATCACGTCACAAGCGCGACATGACTCCTGCAATGCACAGGGGCAAGCCACACATTGCATGGTGCGTCACTCCTTATGCCTGTTTCAAACAGGCGTAAGGATTTGATTCAGCAATGCCATAAAGCTGACTCAGTGAAATCTTGTAAATTTCACTGTGTTAGTTTTACAGGGTTTTCATGCAAGTGAACGCCCACCCTGCAACAAAACGCCCACATGAAACCTGACGCAGGTTTCATGTGGCGCAGGACTTTACAGCGTGACACATCTGCCTAGATGCATCAAGTTGTAAATAATTCGCAACATGGCGCATCTTTTGCGCCGCCGCTGCGTCACAAAAGTGACGCAACGGCGGCGCAAAAGAGGCGCACGGCCATCATAAATCTGCCCCTAACATTTTAAATGATTGGTTCAGGATGCCGATAAGGTGTGGCCTATCCAGAGGTTTGTTTGAGGTGAGGCCTACTCAGGGTTGCAGATGAAATTTAGGCTTGTTGAAGAGTACAGAGGAGATAATACATGTGCAGGCCTACCAACGAAGTGAGTCATGTCCACTGCACTCTTGAACAAAGGCCAGACCTCCTCTGTCTCCCTGGACAGGCCTAAACCTCATCTGCACAATGTGATTCGTAATGTTAGGAAACACAGGTGATGTAATTGAAAAACGTGCAAATATTTTTGCTCATTTCACAATCACATCACCTGTGTTTCCTCAGCTTAGGTATCTCATTGTGCAGATGTAGTCTAGCATATCAAAGAGTACGCAGAAGGTGAGGACTGTATGCAACAACTTTGTTCTCCATGCCCCCTACACAGTCCTAAATGTATACAGTTTAAACTGACGGTATCTTGTTGCAGATGAAGTGAGGCCTATATTGCAACATGGTGCATCTTTTGCACCGCTGCTGCGTCACAAAAGTGATGCAACGGCGGCGCAAAAGAGGCACACGGCCATCATAAATCTGCCCCTAACATTTTAAATGATTGGTTCAGGATGCCGATAAGGTGTGGCCTATGCAGAGGTTTGTTTGAGGTGAGGCCTACTCAGGGTTGCAGATGAAATTTAGGCTTGTTGAAGAGTACAGAGGAGATAATACATGGGCAGGCCTACCAACGAAGTGAGTCATGTCCACTGCACTCTTGAACAAAGGCCAGACCTCCTCTGTCTCCCTGGACAGGCCTAAACCTCATCTGCACAATGTGATTCGTAATGTTAGGAAACACAGGTGATATAATTGAAAAACGTGCAAATATTTTTGCTCATTTCACAATCACATCACCTGTATTTCCTCAGCTTAGGTATCTCATTGTGCAGATGTAGTCTAGCATATCCAAGAGTACGCAGAAGATGAGGACTGTATGCAACAGAGCAATGTACATTACTCACCTCCCTTGACACTTACAGAAGCCTCAGTTTCTCCATGCCTCCTACACAGTTCTAAATGTATATCATTATCATCATAGTGACTATGAAACTCTAGCAGTACATATTGTGAAACCTAAATGTCTTAAAGTAACGATTTTTTAACCGACAAACAAGCAAATTATTCTCCCAGATTGATGGTGAGAAGTGATATATTTATTTAAAGAAGCAGACACCTTTTTGTCATTGTCATAAATGTAAAAAGTATTCCTTTTCTTTATGAACCATTTTCATGTCATAATTTGAAAACACAGCACAACTCCTATGTACAAGTACACCCTGTCAGTACTTAAATTTGCCAAGCACACATGCGGGCGTATTTACAAGAGCCTTGCACCACGGAGAAATGACTTAAATTTGCCAAGCACTCATGAGGGCTTATTTACAAGGACCTTGCACCACCTTTAAAGTCACTTTTAACGTGGGGAAAATGACGTGAATGTGGCTCATAAGCTTTGTAAATTTGCCCCCATGTTGACTATGAAACTCTTGCAGAACATATTGTGAAACTTAAATGACTTCAAGTAACGTGGTTTTAAACCGACAAACAAGCAAATTATTCTCCCATATTCATGGTGGGAAGTGAAATATTTATTTAAAGAAGCAGACACCATTTTGTCCTTCTCATAAATGTAAAAAGCATTTCTTTTTTAAAAAAAACGATTTTCTGGTCATAATTTGAAAACACAACACAGCTCCTATGTACAAGCACACCCTGTCAGTACTTAAATTTGCCAAGCACACATGGGGGCGTATTTACAAGGACCTTGCACCACGGGGAAAGGACTTAAATTTGCAAAGCACTCATGAGGGCGTATTTACAAGGACCTTGCACCACCTTTAAAGTCACTTTTAACGTGGGGAAAATGACGTGAATGTGGCTCATAAGCTTTGTAAATTTGCCCCCATGTTGACTATGAAACTCTTGCAGAACATATTGTGAAACCTAAATGACTTCAAGAAACGTGTTTTTAAACCGACAAACAAGCAAATTATTCTCCCATATTGATGGTGGGAAATGAAATATTTATTTAAAGAAGCAAACACCATTTTGTCCTTCTCATAAATGTAAAAAGCATTTCTTTTTTAAAAAAAACGATTTTCTGGTCATAATTTGAAAACACAGCACAGCTCTTATGTACAAGCACACTCTGTCAGTACTAATACTTCACATTTTCTCCAATTACAATTTGTCAAAGAAGCAAAATCTTTTTGGAAAATATAATGAATACACTTGACACAAAACAACATTTTAAATGCACAGCTGGCTTCCTTATTTTCTCCATAAACCATACTAGTCTCTATCTAAAGTAAATGAATCTTTTCTCACCTTAGCAAATGCTTTTTGAGTTTGAAAACAGTCTCAGGCACACACCAATTTTTCTTTAGCAGAGCAAAGGGTATGATCTTCTGAGTCTGCAACCAGCAATGGCACAGAAATCCTGTAATTCTTCACACATACCCCTCATGTCAGCCAATCAAAACTCTTCCCTCACTTTTTTCAAATGAACACCCTTCCCCTCTCTCCCCTTTCTGCCTTTTTTCCATAGCAACTACCTCCTGAAAGACCTCTCACACAACAATGTTTCAACTGAACTCTCAACTCTCAGTACACCTGCTTATCCAGTGCAATGTTACTTAAAATGATTTTTTCTTAACCATTCAAATTACATCTTTCAAAGAACTCATCCATGCACCCTAACTTTCTGTTTTCAGCAATCATAATCCACCAATCACTGCTACTGAATCATTAGCACTGAAACTCAACAGTTTTTTTTCATAACAATCTCCTACTGTTTTAACTGCCATTTCATTCCCACACTTCATCTGACTGCAGCAGAACATCCTCTCACCATGTTTTCTGTCTGGATTATTGGACATAGTTACATCCACTGGGCTCAAAGGTATGCTGATAAAAGAAATTTACACAACCTCAATTTACAAAATGTGGAAATCAACTGGATTGGCCACAGAGGATTAAGATGTCACCAATTGATACCATTGGTGAAAACCGTTTTGCATTTGCCAAACCCTGACCTGTTAATTGTTCACTGTGGAGGAAATGACTTGGGCACTTTGACTGGGGTAGGTCTGGAAATGCTTTTAAAGGACACCTTTGAGCAATTGATGCCACTTTTTCCTCAAACTGCCTTGGTATATTCAAATATATGCCAAAGACAGAAATGGAAGTGGTCCAACCAATTTTGTCCACAAATTGAGAAATCGAGGAAGCATGTAAATAAGTCTGTTTCAGCTTACATGAGAGACCATGGAATGGGCTCCATCTACAACAATAACTTGTGTTACTACATGCAAGATATCTACAGAGGAGATGGAGTTCACTTCTCAGATGAGGGGAACAGAATTTTCATCCTGAATTTAAGACTATGTATTGGTACCTACTTATAAGTACCTAAATCTACCACAGACCCAAAAGCTCTTCTCAGAGCTACCCTAACTATGATCACTCTAAACACATTTTGAATGTAACTTTTTTTAAAATAATTTTCATGATTTACGCTTTCCGGAGCGCTACCCGGTTTGCGCACCGGACGCTAACTGCGCGAAAATTAAAAAAATTTTTGTTGACATATATGGGTCTCCTCATCCACCCTCACAAAACCTAGGGGGTCAGGATATGTCTCCCTTGCCCCCTTTTACACAATCCCAGCATTGTTTAGCATCCATCTTGTGTCCAAATTAGACCTTAACGCAAGATGGCGGACTCCCGTTACGCTACCGGTAAGCTACCCGGTTCGCGTACCGGGTAACGCTCCTATCGCGAAAAATCGCCCCACATCAATCCTAGGGGGTCAGGAGGGGTCTACCTTGCCCCCTTTTATTCATTTCCCCCTTCATTTATTTCCACCTCTTGTCTCTCGATCCTACCGAGAGACAAGATGGCGGCTGCACCGGACTGTTTAGAATGTTGACAGTCACCGGAGAGCCAATCCGCTTCTCCTCGCAAAGTTCCGTTACGCGTCAGGTACGCGAACCGGGGCGCTAACCGGGACGCTGTCACAGATATATATATTTTTTTAACGTTAATTTATCAAAATCCACTGGAGCACATATATTAAGACCTAGCAAAGGCACATCGGGCAAACAATATCTACAATTTTGCCAAGTTTCGTGGAAATCCATTCTGCCGTTCGAGCTAAAAGTGAGTCCAACCGCCCTATGGAAAATTGCATGGGAAAAACGCATATTGGGACCCCCATTTTTTCTCGGCCCCCCTTGACGAAACCCCCCGAAATTTTCAGGGCTGCTCAGAAACAGAATGTTCCATTTTCCTGAAAATTTCAGCCAATTCCGTCCTCAAACGCCAAAGTTATTCAACATAAAATTTTCAAAAATCCCATAGGAAAAAAATCCTAACTATATATACCTACTGGCGACCGCCAGTAGGTAATATATATTTATATATAAGATCAGCTTCATACGACGTCCAATACCACTTTCTTAGTAAACAGGTACTGACACCACAGAGATTTTTCCTATTGCACAGTTTATTTAAGGGAAACAGCCATTACAACACAACTCTTTCCTCGCATGCCATTACATCATAAGCATTACAACGCATGCGATGTAACAACGCCTAGCCATTACTACACATTTTTTTAAATCACAAGCGCTTTTTTAACGCATGCGTTGTAATGGTGATCCACCTTGTTGTGAGGAAACTGAGGCTCTTCCGTTACCTCACAACGACGTGCACCGTGCAGCGCCCCTCAGCTGACGTGAGAGGAGGAGAAAGGGACCACAAGGAGAGAGAGGTAATGGGATATTGGACCTGGGGTGGGAGTTACTTTTTTAGGGTTTAGGGTAGTGTTGTGGTATGTGTGCAGTGCAGGGTAGTGTTTTATGGTGTAGGGTAGTGTTGTGGTGTGTGTGTAGTGCAGGATAGTGTTTTAGGGTAGCGTTGAGTGTGTGAAGTGCAGGGTAGTGTTTTAGGGTTTAGGGTAGTGTCAGAGGGCGATGCTGGGTAGTGTTAATGTAGGACTGGGGGTTGGGGATGGTACTGCAGTGTAAAAGACTGCTTTAAGTCATGGTTCATCCGCTCCACAACAGGACTGCCCATGGGCCTATATGGAGACAAGAAATGAACCTGCACACCCATGTACTTTGTTGAATCACAGCAAACCTTAGAGGCAAAAGCCGGACCTTGGTTCAGAATGGAAGATGCCACAGGCATACGTCCCTACAAAGACATGCAAATCTTTTATAACAGTATGAGCATCAGCACAGTGTTGTGGCCAAATCCCTAGGAACCTTGTGCATGAATCCACTGCAACCAAAACATATTTAAAAGCATTACCTGATATTAAGGGACCGTAATGATCAAGATAAATACACCCAAACTGATGGTTAGAAATGAAAAGATGGGTCTGCGGTGCGTGTAACACAGTAGAACTCTTGATAGGTCGACAAATGTCACATAAAAGCACATATTTGAAATTATGTTGGTATAAACCATGCCACCAATAGGGTTGCTGTAAAAGAGAAACTCTGGCAGACACTCCTGCATGGGCAGAAACCATGCCTTTATGGGTAGCCACAATAAGCGAGAGTCTGCGGTCATCATTGGGAATCCAGCGTTTACTGACCGTAGGAATAGTTACAAAGGGTACTTTGTCAGTCGTCATATGATAAGTATAACATTAAAGGAAACCCTGCAGAAATGGTGTACCCTCCCTTGTTGCGGCAACAGCTGACAACAATATCACCATCAACCTTAGTCATTGACCTCATAACAGCTGCTACTGTAACTGTGGCTGCTGCAGATTTGGCTGCTGCATCAGCCATAGAGTTACCAACAGTGTGCGCTCCTGCACCCCTTTGTCGTAATGTATGTATAACCTGTGTAAGTGAGACCCTCTTGGACCCAAAGCATTTTCTGCTTAATCGCGCTACCTGTAGAATCCCAAAAATGATTTTGTTGCCAAAACAGCTAATTGTCATTAAAAGACTGTACACAGTAAAAGGAGTTGCACACAACAAGTGTGGACAACTCAGGATCAGCAAATTCAAGGCCTAAAAGTAGAACCCCAAGGGACTGTGTGTGAACCAACGAAGACTGAAATGCACCATTCACAATTGTATCTGCTACAATTGCAATGTTTTTGGCATTCGTAAGAAAAGGTTGGGTGGGTCGAGGGTCATAATTAGGTCGAAACTGTTGACTTCATTCTCTGACCTGACCAATTTTGCCTGATTGGTTGGATTCGGAGTCACTTTCATTTGTTTAACAAGGAAGCTGAACTGTACAGCCATGTGGTCAGAACACATACCTGGAAGGATGTCAATTACTTGCAGCTCCAGAAAGTTTAGAAAATTCCATCAAACATGTGTCCCACATGATGAGTTGGGGTGCGGACAATTTGTTTAAGATCAAAGCACATCAGATGGTCAATAAAAGTATTAGTATCAGCATTACTAGAGTCATCTAAATGGAAGTTAAAGTCCCTTAATAGTGTGTAGTTCCAAAATTGCACACTCCCCTGAAGGAAGTCAATGAGGGCTTCAAAGAAGTTTATCCTGGGACCAGGAGTTTTGCATACCAAAAGTCAGTGAAGCTTAACGTGAATATTTACTTTACAGCTAAAAGAGAGGGCTTCACAGTCAGTGACTTTAACAGAGTAGCATGATATCTCTAAAAACTATTTTGTATATTAGCCCTACCCTCTGCCTTGGTTGCATTCTCTGGCTATTCGAGTCATCAGATAATCTGCTGGTAAGGCAGCGATAATGTCAGCCCATGTTTCTGTGAGAAACAATATGAGGGCTGCAAGACTCTAAATATTCATATAGTTCATACTTTTCAACCAAGAACTGTTGGCAGCCATCTTGGGACTAAGAGTTGTCCAAGTCCCAATGAAAAAGGCAAAAAATAAGAAGGGGGCAGGGCAGGATTACCTTGACCCCTAGGCTTGGTGGGGTTTGACAGGGACCCCGCTGGGGGTCTAAAACATTGTGGGCCCACCTCCCAGGGGCAAATTGTAAGAAAGTAGTGGACCCTACCTGGACTGCCACACCCAGAACCAGCTACTGCTATCTCCTGTGGGTGCCCACCGCTCCAGCCAAGCCATAGCAAACACTCTGCTTCTAGCAACCAAGTGCAAAAAAAAAATCTCACACTTACTGGAAGCAGAGCACAATTGCTTTTAAACAGAGGGAGCTCCCTTTGCAGCAGCTCCCCATGTCTAAAAGCAATGCCAGCAGGGTCAGCAGGGGCCTTCAGGCTGCCCACAGTCCAAATGGAAAATGGGTGCCCTGGGGGCACCCACTTAACTATGTACAGGCCCCGGGATGAGGTCCCTGGGGAAGAATTTAGCTCAGGGAAGGGGGCCACAGAGCCCCCTTCCCATCTGTAAATGGATGATTCCCAGGGGATGGGTCTTCAAGGCTGAAATTGGCCCAGGAAGGGGGGCCATGTGGGCTGCTCTCCTGTTAGAGGTAGTTTGGGACCAAAAGTAGCCCAGAGAGGGGGGACACAAAGCCCCCTTCTCCCATTGTATTTTAGCTGGATCCTCCCCAAATAATTTTTTTAAAGGCCAGGCCCCAGGAGTTGGAGTCCCCAGGGCTAGATCAACCAGGGAGGGGGGACACAACTGGTTGAGGGATGAGGTGCCTTTGACTTTCACTGAAAACAACAAAGGATGCAGGGATGATAAAGTTAAGAAAAGGAATTAAAAACCTAAAAAATTCACTGAAATAACCAAAGGTTACGGGAACGTTAAAGTTAGGCTCAGGTTTTACTCATATAAAACCAGAGAAATTCAGCAGTTATAGTTAGAGAATTAAAATATACCTCACACCCACAATGTGCTGCTTATGATCTCATGTGGCCCCCTTGCTTAGGCTGATTCTGGCCCCAAATACCTCACCCCCAGGGGCCAGGCATTAATATATCTTTTTTTAATGGAGGGCTCACGTGCCCGCCCCTTCTGGGCTGTTTTTTTTGCACCTGGAACCCCATCCCCCGGGGCCTGGCAACTTCTTTGGGGACTGAGGGGGTCGCCAAAGGCCTCCACAGGGCCTGCTGGTTCCCGCTTCCTGCAGGAGCCGGCATTGCATTGAGACCCAAGTAGCTGCTGAACATGCAGCTCATTGGATTTCAAAGCAATGTCTGTTTTCCTGCTCACAGGCAAAGAAACAGACATCCTCTGCTTTCAGCAAGCGAAAGCATTTTCTGCTCTCCCTTGCTGAAAGCAGAGCTCTTGCTTGCTTTGGCACCGCTCCTGCCAAGCCACAGCAAACTGCAATGTCCCAGAGGTGGGCACCCAGAGAAATTGCTGGAGCTGTCCCTGGCAGGAGGTGGTCACCAGTATCATCTAGGGCTCCAGGAGTGGGGATCACATGGCCCCTCTCCATGGCTAGGGGCCTGCCCCTGGGGAGTAGGCAGTCCCCGGGACCAAGAACAGGGCCCCCCACCCATTTTAGAGTTTGGCCCCGGTGAGGTGGTGGTCCCCAGGGCAGAGGGGATCCACAAGACACCCCCATATTATTAAAGTTAGCCCCAGGGAGGTTGTGGTCCCTGGGGCAGGGGGGGTCCACGAGGTTGGAATTAGCACCAGGTGGATGACGGTCTCTGGGGCTGCAGGCAGGCCCAGTGGGCCCTCCCTCATACATAATGAAAAGTGCTCCAGGATTTAGCGGTCCCCACGGCTTTGATAAGCCCTAGGCCGGAGCCCAATGCACGCCCTCCTATTTTTACCATATACCCCTGGGCCCTGAACCACCCGGGGGTTATTCTACAAAAAGCAAGCAGGTGGTGCTTGCTTTTTTTAAAAAAAGTTGCAGCTTCAAAGTTGAAAAGAAACTTCCCCCCTCCTGCGGGGTCACTAAAGGTCCCCCCCACAATATCCCCATGAAGCAGTCAAGGATACCGGTAAGTTCACCTATTTAAGTCATTACATTTTTTATTCCATATTAATATGCCACAACACCCAACACAGGACACCTATTCATTCTGCCATATTTCTATCTACAGACTGCGTTCAAACTGCTAATATCAGTAAGACTCCAGGCACATGTATGTTTGCTGCAAATTTCTTTATTTCTCCTTCTAAGGCACTTCGGCTTTGTAAAAGCATTGGGGCTACATGTGTCAAGGATTGCTTTTGTGATTCTATGATAGCGAAATTTACTGATTCCCTATTACAGAATCACAAAATGCAATGTATGTAGGTTTTGTAATAATAATTGTGATTCCTACATATTCCTTAATTGCGAATCACAAATTGCGATTCGCAATTAAGGAATACCATCCCATTCATTTCTATGGGTCTAGAGGCCCATAGGAATTAATGGGGAGACATTTGCAAATTGCGAATACCCAATAGGTACTCGCAATTTGCGAATGCAATTTCAAGGGTGCAAGGGTGTCAAAAGGACACCCTGTTGCAGCCCTGAAATATGCATGTGTACACATGTGTTGCACATACATGCCCTAAGGGCATGTATAATTTTTCAAATGCAAAAAAAGTTAATTATTCTAGGAACTCGCAAATTACCACCAGCTTAAAGTTGGTAGTAATTTGCGATTCCTTAAGGCCAAATAACACATTTCTGGTGCTTCCAGAATTGCATTTAAGGAATCTCAATTTGTGATTCCTTAAATGCATTCATTCATTCATTAAATCTTTATTTCGGCACTGATGCCATAAAAGAGCAATGCATATATTACATTACATTTCATTATAATAAAACATTACAATAGATAAAAACATTAGTTTAAAAAGGAAGGAAAAAAATACGAACGACTTGGGAGCTAATTGGAGCGGAAGCATTACATTCATAAGTCAAAATAAGCAACATGTTATCAATTCCAAGCAGATCAATTACATTACAAACGATGCCCCAATTTTTTCCTTATGTAGAATATGGAAAGTAGGAATCTACTAACACTAAATATTATTTGTTGGGATGTGTTAGTTGTTTAGATTCTCAGAGCCTGTGAACTAGACCTCAGGCCTAGAAGAAGGCAAATGGGTTTAATCCATCTCTTTCTTGCCTGAGTATAACAAGGACAGAAAAGAAGGATATGTTGCTCGTTTTCAATCTGGTTATGGGTACACATAGAGCAATGTACATCCATTGTCGAGGTTCCTACATCACGGTTCCTAGCCCAACGAGCCAAGGTTGTTTTTATTTGTAAGTTTCCATATCTAAACTTTAAAAATAAAGTTTTGGCAAGCGGGGGCTCTATTCCGTCCATAAAAGTCTCATACAAAGGTTCGTCCTTAAAATTTAGGAACCTTGAAACCAGGGTCCCACAACTTCTATTGCTTATGGTCCTGTGTAATATGAAACTCCAAAAGGCCCTTTTTAATATTAATTTGGGGTTGGCGGGTAATTGTTCAGGGTTCTCCCAAAAGTGTTTCAGCCCTATATTACTTAACCAAATCTTGATATGCCTTAACCATGGGATGTCAACCTGACTATCAAGTATCATAACTTCTTTTAGCCCGTCTCTATAATCTTGAAGTTCAGGGACATGCCATAGTCTGACCCACAGCATCAAGGGTCGCATCAAAACTTGGTGGTCGGTTCTTTTGAAGTTTAGGTCAAGTTCCAGGGGCACTAGTGGGGTGCCTCTCGGAACCCTTACCAAACTTCGCATGAAGTTGTTATCTAGGAGACTGAAAGTTTCCTTTGAGCCGGGACCCCATATTTCTGCCCCATAAAGGACCGCTGATTGGACCTTGGCCTTGAATAATTCCATCACAGGGGAAGCTGCTTTACTTGTACTTAAACTTTGCTCCCTGAGAATAGGTTTGGCATTCTGGGCAAAAATTAGTTTGCTTTTATCTATTTGGGCTTTCCAGGTAAAGTTTGAATCCAAAGTCACCCCCAAGTATGAAAAATGAGGGACGGATTCCAGCTTTTCACCGTTTAATGTTAGACAACCTCTGTCTGGTTTTATGGGATTTAGGGCCATGTATTTTGTCTTCTTCATGTTGATTTCCAACCCCTTCTGGCTGCAGTATTCATTAAAAGTATCTATTATTGTCTGCAAGCCGTTTTTCGTTTGGGAAATCAAGATGGTATCATCAGCAAATAGTAGCGATGTCACCTTCTCACCATTCAGTTTTGGAGAGTCATTTTTGCATCTCTCCAAAAATTGGGGAATATCATTTACAAAAAGCGAGAATAGCGTGGGGGCCAGGACGCAGCCCTGGCGGACTCCACGCTCAATGGGTATCTTCTGGGTTAGTTCACCATTTGGACCCCATCTAATTCTCGCGAAATTCCCTGCATGTAACTCCTTAATCTGAGTGACAAGGTTATCTGGCATACCTGCTGCACTCAAGGTTTTCCATAGGAGATTGCGAGGCACCAAGTCGAATGCGGCCCTTAGATCGACAAAGGCAACATATAAATGGCACCTTTTAATCACCACGTACTTCCAATAGAGGCAGCAGAATCTAAAAATCTGATCTATTGTGCTAATTTTAGATCTAAATCCTGCTTGGAATTTGGTCAGTATTGCATTTTCATCTAGCCAATTGTTCACGCGTAATAAAATATGGCGTGAGTAAATTTTTTGTAAAATATCCATTAAACTTATTGGCCGATAATTCCAAGGGTCCATCCTGTCTCCCTTTTTAAAAATTAAAACAATTTCCGCTCCCTTCCAGCTCTCAGGAAATTCTAGAGTGCAAGAAAATACATTGCACAGAAAATTAATATAGGGTACCCATACTGCTAAATCATGCTTGTATAGGTCCCCAGGGATTTTGTCCAGGCCTGGAGCTTTTCCTGATTTAATCTGGGTTATTGCCAGCTCTGTTTCGCCTAAAGTAAAGGACAGCTGGTCTGCCGGGGATTCACAGTTTGTTACATGCAAATCCAAATTTGGGTCATCATATTTTTTATATAGGTTCGTAAAATGGGTGACCCAAGTTTGTTCGTCTAGAAAAACATCCTTGACCACCCTGCCCACGTTGTTCCCATTTGCCACCAGCCTCCAGAAAGCGACATTGTCACGCGCCCTGGCTGCTAGCAGCAAATTGGCCCATTTATCTTCATCCCATGCCATCTTTGCGGCCCTTTGAACAGATTTGTACTTGTTCCTTGCTTGTTTTACATCTAAAGGAGATTTGGCCTTAATTGCAATTAATAATTCCCTCTTTGACTCTCTACAGGATCTGTCATACCAAGGTGTACTATGGGACAGATTCTGAGTCTTCTGTTGGGATTTTTTGGGCAACTTGGTGACTAATAGTTTTATTTCATCCAAAAAATGTTGGTGTGTTGGCAGAAATGCAGTTCCTATTACATCTTCGCCCGTTGTCGCCAAGTAGGGCCCAAACGTCCCGGCCAGAAGTGAATATATTTCACTAAGGATGTCACTATGGTCCAATATGAGTGGCCATTTCAGAGATCTTCTGTTATTACTAATTAGAATCTCAAGATTAGTATTCGCCCTTTCCTCAATTATACTTTGTTCGACCATATTATTAAAAAGTGAGACGTCTAATGTCAGAGTTAAGGGAAAATGATCACTTTCAAACCTTTCCAGTACTTCAAAGTCCAGGAGATTTGGCCAGAGAGGGATAGAAGCGATGACAAAATCTAGATTACTTTTGTAGGTGTTTCTAGTGAATGTTGGTTTCTTAGAGCTGTCAGATGGTAACCTTCCGTTGCAAGCCCTAAGAGAGTGTTCTGTACATCGACTCATCAATTGGAGACCCAAAGTTGAGCATTTAACTGATTTAACATTCTCTAGAGTAGGGATTTTGTTTACTTGGTCTTCTTCATCAAAAATTTCGCTAAGACCCTGAACTGGCTCAAAATTACAATTTAAATCTCCGGCCAGAATAACAAGATCGTGCCTGGAATCCAGATTACTCAAGAAGCAATCTAATTTTGCAATAGTTGGCGATTCTCCGGAGGAAGGTAAGGGCCTATTGTAAATATTTACAAGGAATAGATTTTTCCCATTAGATACTGTAGCTTTTAACGCCAATATATCTACAGAATTAGTGGGTATCACCTCGATCTTTACCTTTAAATTTATTTTCACCCATATCAAAAGTCCCCCTGATGCCCTTCCACTTCTAGAGGGAATCGCGCCAATTCCATATGTCTTGTAGCCCACCCTATGAGGCGCCTCAACTGCCCAGGTTTCCTGGAGGAAGCAAAAATCGAAGGACTCTATAAAGTTTGTCCACTCAGGATCCCTCAGATTTTTTACAACTCCAGCTATATTCCAACAAACCATTTTTATCGACTTAATGAGATTTGGTGGCCTCTCAACAACAGCCCCAAGCATCTCATCAAGATTGGTGAAGGACACAGGTAGGGGTACCAGAGGCGCTACTTCAACAGTTAAAGTGCTCCCCAGAATGGTCATGGCTAATACCTGTTCTTCCATAGCATTTACATCTTCAAATACATTCATATCATGGAATACAGTTTTACCCAAACGGGGAAGCACAGTATTGTCAGATACATCAAGCTTATCTGGAATTCCCGCATCACCCACAAGCATTTTATCTGTTCCCTCATCCCCCCTGGTCGAATGGCATCAGTCACAGTCATCTAGACCGCTAAAGATGTCGAACCTATTAAAGGTTTCTAAGGGGGTGAAGGGTTTTAGGTGATCCATCCTTCCATTCTGGGGATTGTATATTTTGGGCATTACATAATTCCATGCCCTAGGATCTGGGATCTCCACAGGGTACGGTGCTTGATACATGTTGTTTACATTCTGGAATGAAGAGGGGTGCAGAACATGTTGGTTACTCACAGCGTCCTGGACACTAAAGTGATTACTTAGCTGTGGTTGCTGTGTGCGCTGTGGAGGGCAGTACTGGGGCGGGTGGTGTTGAGATGGAAACACCAATGACCTAGGATAGAAATAGGTTAGTGGTTTAGGAATTATTGAATTATTAGAGCTTCCCGTCTGCCAGTTCAAAATGAATTGTACAGCATTGGGGTCTCGAAAATTCACAACCACTATATCGCCTTCGATGTCTTTAGGTTTGCCCCCTAACCATTGGAGACGACGAACATGGGTGATTTCCCCATTAATGTGATTTGCAATTGGCCTGTAAATGCTCAGCCAATGCATAATTTTATTTTTTAATTGGGCAAAACCCTCCCGCTTATTGTGACCAAGCACAGACACCCCTGTTAAAATTACCACATAGGGTACAGCCTCTGGGGGAAGTTCGGGCAAGGGAGTCCTTCTAGGCTTCCCCCAGGTATGTCTATTTTCTCCCACCTCCCTTGTTGGTTTTCTCAAGAGTGTGTTAGAATTATTGTTGTCAATAGTTTTATTTGTGGCACTTATAGTTGGTTGATCAACGATTTTTATTTGAGGAGGCTTGGGAGGAGGATGGTGATGGACCAACGCTGTTACCGTATTCCCCATGGATTTTACAGTAGGTACAATTGTAGGAGGAATTGTAATGTGATTTGGGATGTGTTTAGGCACATGCACAGGGGTCGATATGTTTTTTGATGTAGTATTCTGATTTTTTCTACCTACATTGTTTCGACCAGGGTCAGTTGCAGCATCCTTACTACCTAATGCATGTTCAATCTTACACAGCCTGCTTTCCACTTCCATCAGCCTCTCTATAATACTCGCAGAGTATGATTTAATCAAACTCTCTATATCTAATAGTGTCACAGAGCCCTTGGTCTCTATTGATACATTCACAACCCCACTGGTGTCCATACTGTCCTCATTATCTATCACTGGATTAGGCTGGGGTGATGATGAAGGCGATGTAGAGATCCCCTCGGATTCCACTTGAAGAGTATGAGATACCTTCATGGCAGTGATCGCCTTTTTACCAAAGTCTCGACAACTCAACTTGGGTTGTAGCGGATCCCTCCTTTTCCGCTGTTTCTTGATAGGCGGTGGACCATAGCTTTTCTCGGGGGGTATTTGTTTTGTGACCCTGTTACGGGATGTTGTTACCAATGGCAAAGCGTCACCCTTTGGCATACATAAGCTATTTGCTTGGGGAGTAGAGGTTGGCCTAATCACATCTATCTTAGTTGACATGTTAGGTGTAAGCACAACCACATTTAGATCCAAGGGGTGAATATCTAATACATTAATCGACTCGCTAGGTGTCGTTTCGGTGACAATGTCAATCAGCCCTATAGCGGGAGATAATGGCAAGAGAATTGACCCATTCTTCATACTTTCCACAGAACGGCGACGATCCGCTCGCTTCTCCGCCAAGATGTTTTCCCTTGCAATGTCAGGGGATGACTTGGAGAAGTACTTGTCTAACGTACCGTTCAACAACACACCCGCTTTGTCGGACATGGGCTGCTCTATAATCACAGTAGACATTTACAGACGGATGGCAGTGCAAAAGATCAGGAGGGGGCAATGATGGAACAACCAGTACCTGTTGGGCAAGGGGGTGTGCCCGGTCCGGGCTCCTCGGTTCTCGGAGGGTCTCAGAGGGTCCGCCCTTAGTCCGGGCTTTGTCCCGGGATAGGTCCCGCACACGCGTCCCGCTAACGCGTGGTCTGCCCGAGTTAAATGCGAAACCAGGTATAGGGGGCGGAGTCACGGGAAGAGGCAACAGGTGTGCTCGCTGGAACACGCACAGCCTGATGGGCCTCGCAGTCCCGTCCTCCAGCGCCTGCAAACTCCCACGCAGATTCAATCCCCTACGGGGCTCCTGGCTGGCAAAACGAGGCAGAAAGTTCCCAGACTTCAAAGCACACAGAATCTCCTCGGCGAAATAGGGAATTGCATATTTTGCAATTCCTTATTTCGCGATGGCATCCCGATGCATCCCAAAAGGTTTTTTCCTGTTCGCAAACAGGCCGATTCTGAGAATCGGCTTGTTTGCAAATGGGAAAAAGGCTTGATACATCTGGCCCCTGGTCACATATCAGCTACCGCCATCAGAAAACATTTTGTCATCGCCATGTGATTACGTGTCACCATTGAAAGAGTAAACATACTATGCATTCTAAACATTTTGTACACATTATTTTCAATTATTTTCCTTTTTTTTTTTACTGTTTTTGGTTTTAAAGCCAAGTATTATAATGTCACCAATTAACTTCAGTGGTTTTCATGAAGAAAATGTTTTAAAAATGCAAATGCGTCCTACAGCTTTTCATCCTGCTATAAAATCATAGCTGGTATAAACCCTTAAATATATTCAACGGCATTCCATTTGTCCTCATGCATCACACAATATGCTCAAGTGGGCTTAAAAAAGGGTATTCTCAAAAGATGTTTCCATTGCAATTTAGATGCGCTTATTAAATTTTTTAAAGCTTTGTCTGCAAAGATATAAATTACTCTTAACTAAGACCCATTTTGACATTAATTCTGAACATTCTTCTGACTCTAAAAAAATAGCAATGAACAGTATGGAAAGGAGAGATAAACTAAAGAGTTTTACACTGAGATGACAAATTGTTTAAATGCAAGTTGAAGTTAAAATATAAAGCATGAAACTTAATATTTGAAAACTGCATGCTGGTCTACAAGCATGGTGCTTTGCTCTTTTCTTTTAAATGTGAGAGTAGATTTCTTCATCCATATTTAACCCCCATTGGAGTCTTTCTGCTGAATCTTAATATGTGCCTAGATTCAAATTTCCTTAGTGTCTTTTCTCGATCATCCCCAATGGATTTGGGTACAATGTCTATCACATAGTATTTCACATGTCTGCGTTCATTGTAATGGGTGATTGCAAAATGGTGTGCTACTGGATATGAGGAGTCTCCATTTTTAATTGCTCTTGTATGCTGCAACATACGTTTGTGTACCAGATGTTTTGTGCTGCCTATGCATTATAATCCACATGGACAATCCAAGACATATTTAGCATGGTCTGTCTTGCAATTCATGGCTCCCTTGATTTTGTGTGGCCATGGCTCTAAATATATGCAATGAACTTTATTGATGCCATGTTTACATGTCTTTCATTTAGTGCATTTTCGGAATCCCTGTTTGGTTTTCATCCAATTACCCGTGTCAGGCTGTATTAAAGTGGTCTTACGAGTTCATCCCTCATAGACCTCACTCTTTTGTAAGTGATACCCAATCGTCTTGACATCAATTTACCAATGATTCTGTCACTACTTAGTACGTGCCAATTTTTTTCAGTACTTTGCGTATGATGTTATGTTGCCTGCTAAAGTCTGTAATGAATCTCAATTTGGAACTCTCATGCTCTTCACTTGTTTTTGGCGGGGTTTGAATAGTATTGAACTTTGTTGAGGTTAAATGCCTTTTTTACTGCTCTCTCTATTATTTCCACTGTGTATCTGCGCTTCTTAAACCTGAAAGCCATTTCTTCAACCGATATTTTAAATATTTTGTCTTCACTGCAATTTCTATGCAATCTTAAAGCTTCTGCATTAGGAATACTTGACTTTAGTTTGCCAGGGTGAAATCTGTATGCATGTAACACCATATTACTGGCTGTGGGTTTTCTGTATATTTTGGAATGCAGTTTACCTTCTTTTTCAAAAACTGTTATGTATAGGAGAAACACTTCTTTCTTGCTGTGTGTGCTTGTGAAGTGTAGAGTCACTTGATTGATTTTAATATCATGAAAACATTTGAGAGCACTATTTTCTGAGCCTTTCTGGAGTCCAAATACATCATCAATAAACCTAGACCATAAAACCACATTTTCGTTCCAAATTTTGTGAAATTCTTGCCTTAGCACCTGTTCCTCCAACCAGCCCATTTGCAAAATCGCATAACTGGGGGCGAAGCAGGTTCCCATGGCTGTACCTCTCATTTGTTTGTAAAGTTGTTTTTCAAACAAAATATAATTACTCTTAAGACATGGCTCAACAATTTCTAATAACATTTTGCTGTGATTAAAAAAGAATCAATGGTCTTGTTCCTAAAAAGTGCTACAGTGCTCTTAAGCCATTCTTATATCCAATACTGGTATGTAATGAGGTGACATCCATAGAGATTAATAAGTAATCTTGTTCTCATGCAATATCAAAGATCACTTTCAAAAAGTCACCAGTGTCTTGGATGTAAGATGGGAAATTCTTCACATACTCCTGTAAAGAATAGTTAAAATACATTGAAGTGTTCTCTATTATACTGCCTCCAGCTGAGATTATTGTGCGCCCAGGTGGTTCTGTGGGGCTCTTGTGTGAATTTGGAATTAAGTAAATGACTGGAGATATACAACGTTTATTACTAAAAAACTTGAATTTGTTTTGCGATAACATACCCATGCTATGCCACTCCTTGATTTTATTTAGAAAGGATTCTTGTGCTGGTTGACCTCTGAAATGTTGAATTTGTTGTAACAGTTTGTGTCATTTAGTTGTGACATTGCTTCTTTGATATATAGTTGTTTGGGCCAAAGAACTGCATTGTCGCCCTTATCTGCATTGTGTATTACCACGTTGGCATTCTTTTATAACTTTTTTACCAGTTTATCATAACTTTGTCTTTATTGAAAAAACAAAGTTTACAGGGACGTTGCAGTTAGGAAATAGAATTTAAAAAACCTTAGGAGTTCAGTGAAAAAACAAAAAGTGCATAGATGTTATTTGTAACCCTGGGCGTAGTGGGCGTAGTGGGGCTTCGCGGAGCTACGTGAAGTGGGCGAGAAACTACGCCCACCTCCGCACTCCGCGTAGCCCCACTACGCACCGCAGGCCTCCCTCCCGCCCTCCCTAAATACTTCAAATTAAAAGTGGAAAAGAATTAAAACGCACTTACCTTGCCCGCCGCTGCCCGCCGCGTCCCCGGGGCTCGCTATCTTCATGGCTGCCGTCTTGTGTACTAATGCGCATGCGCGGGCGACCGCGCATGCGCATTTCTCGTGAGAAATGCGCATGCGCGGCCGCTCGCGCATGCGCATTAGATACACAAGACGGAAGCAATGAAGATAGCGAGCCCCGGGGACGCGGCAGGCAGCGGCGGGCAAGGTAAGTGCCTTTTAATTCTTTTACACTATTAATTTAAAGTATTTAGGGAGGGCGGGAGGGAGGCGGGTGGCGGCCAGCAACGCTCCGTCTGCGGAGCGTGCATAGTGCCGGATTCTACGCCTGCTACGCAAAATGCGTAGAAGCCGGCACTACGCACACTCCGTGCACGGAACGTAGCCGCCCGCCCAGGGTTAGTTATTTGGAATGTCATCGGTGAAGTGATCAGTGATGTCACTGAACATGACATGAGTGATGTAATATTTGAGATCATAAGCAGTGCGTTGAGGGGGCACCAGTTATAGTTAGCTTAACTGCTGAATTTCAATGGTATGCTGCTTGTATTGGAAATACGTTATTATCCGCAAAGGTCACCTGTATGTGACCTTCGTAGACCTACGAGCAGCATTCGACCTAATTCCTCGCGATTTACTCTGGAAAACTCTGAATAGGCAAGGACTACCAGGCGAATTGTTAACACTTGTGATGGGCTTGCATCAGGAGAATTATGCTAAGGTAAGGTGGGGTCCAAACGGGGAACTTACAGACCCAATCCCCATAAAAAGGGGAGTACGCCAGGGATGCGTACTGGCCCTCACACTTTTCTCCCTTTACGTAAACGATATAGCAGCCTATATGGAAAATTGTGACAATGATTCGCCCCGATTGGGGGGGGAACGTGTTGCGTCCCTCCTCTTCGCGGATGATACAATTTTAATCTCGCAAACGCCACGCGGCCTACAGATCCTACTAGATAGGTTCCAACAGTATTGTATTTCAAAAGGATTAGAAATCAATATAAAAAAAACAAAATACATGGCACTAAACCCGCATAAAACTTTAAAAGGAACTTAATGTTAAACGGTCAGAAACTAGATTACGAGCACAGTTTTACATACCTGGGGGTCCTGCTAGACTCGACAATGGGATGGGGCCCACAACTAGAGAAATCAAAATTGGTGTTTAAACAAAACTGTTTTCCAATATTACAGAGATATAATAAAAGTGTGAATAAGGCAGTTACCCCAGCACTAGAGCTCTTTAGATACAAGGTTCAATCCGCTGCACTGTATGGGGCGGAAATCTGGGGGCCAGTATGCAAGAAAACCTTTGAAATACTGGAGAATAAATTTATTAGGGGGCTTTTAAAAGTTCCCATTAATACCCCCTTGATCCCCTTATTTCTTGATCTAAACATCAAACATACAGATCATCATGTAATATTGAGACCAGTACTGTTGTGGGTCAGATTGTGGACAACCCATGAACTATCCGACTATAAAAATGGGTTGGAAGAAGTCCTTGAGCTCGATAGTGACAGTAAAATCTATTGGTTTAAACATGTAAAAATTTGGTTGACTAAGCTCGGATTAACACACTTTTGGAACGAGCCTGAATCTCTAAATTCAGCCTCTAAGAAAATAGTCAAACTGTCCTTTTGGTCATATGTGAACCATGATTCTGTGTATATAAGAACACACGGTCCTCTTACAGAAAAATTCCTTATGGTAAAAAATGAGGTATCCTTTGAACAATTTTTTGATGAAATCCAGCCACCATTGGCCAAATCTTTGTATATAAAATTCAGATATGGAACGCTGAGGACAAAGGTAACTGAGAAAAGATGGGGGAAGACAGACAATGACTATTGCACCCTGTGCACTAACAACCAAAGGGAGGATATTTTTCATATATTGTTTTTCTGCCCTAGTTATGGTAGGGCAAGGAAAAGATGGATAGTTCCCTTGTGCCGCAATATTGGTTCCACTTCCCATAGGGAAGCTGGCAGGATCTTAAGTACGGATACTAGCCAAGAAATTGTGTTCGGAATCAGCAAATTCTTATTGGCCGTACATTTTATTAGACGGAAACTAACTATTGCATTTTAATCAAGAAAAATAGCTTATCCTGGACTCGTTTAAATTATGAATTGTTCTAGTTAGTTGTATTATTTTAAACTCCTGGCTGTTATAAACCAATTTAATGTTTTTTTTTAACTTGTTTTTTTAAACATTTTAAATATTTATTCAATTTCTGTGATAAACTCAAACCATAACTTTGTGTGTCCAAATATGATGAAATGTAGATCTTATAACAGGGTCCTAATTATTATGAATTGTAAGTTCGATTGTTGTTGTGAGTTTCATGCTTATATTTTACTGTTATCTTTTATGTTGCAAAGCAACGAAATAAAGATTAAACTTGAATTTCAATGGCTTTGTATGAGTAAAACCTGAGCCTAACTATAACGTCTAGGTAACCTTTGGTTTTTTTTGTGAATATATATGAACAAAAGTACACTATCATAATGTGAAACATCAAGCGGAATTATAGGTTACAAATATGGAAATATAGTTCAGTAGAAAATAGAGATAAATGCAATAGGTATTTGCAACTCAGTTTACCATGATTGTATACAAAATGATGCCCTCCATATCACTTCCCTTTCAGTGGTTAAGGATAGTCTACTCAAAAACTTTTTCTATAGATATTAAAATATGGTTTATAAAAGTCTGCTTGTCTCTCTAGTTTTTTGTGGCAAAAACGTTATGATAATTGCCACTGATTTTGCACATTTTCCTCAGTCAATTATCCCATTCTTTTCCATATTTTTGAACAAGCAAACTAACTTATTAAAATATCTTCCTACTTTAACAAGGAGGCTGCAATTCTCTTAATTTTATCTGTTCTAACCTTATCTGTAATTACCTAGATAAAGCTATCTGAAGACAACCTCAAAAATGCTAAAAACCTACTCAAGAGACAAATGCTCCAACTGGAAGAAGGCCATACAACTGTGGTTAAAAATGGACACAATGTATCTGCAGGACTATTGAGATACCTACAAATTTCAACAATAAAACACAAAAGAACTTTGGATATCTATGAGTGTTTCCATCTCCTGCTGACAAATAAAAGTCACAGCGATACAAATGACACCAGATCTCCTGAATCCTGAAAATGACCAGTAAACTTATGTTCCCGTCTATTGCTTAGAATGTTTCAGCTGGTATAGCTGCAAAATTGGATTTACTGGCACATCTGACCATATGCCATTTAAGTATAATTCAAAATGATGACACACCATTTGAAAAGTAACTCACTGTCCTTTACTATATGTTACTGTTAGCATATTTTAAAATTGAAGATTATAGATTGTGAAGCATTCTTAGCATAAATTGCCCTCACTTGCATTAATTCTTCTTCAGGTGGAAAAGGAATGGCTGGCTGGGAAGGTGGAATTCGTGTACCAGGCATATTTTGGTGGCCTGGTGTCCTCCCTGCGAACATAGTTATAGATGTGCCAACAAGTCTGATGGATATTTACCCAACTGTAGTCCATGTGGGAGGTGGAAAAGTTCCACAAGACAGGTATCCATCTGCATTATATATTTGAAAATATATTGCCTTTGAACCTACGTTTTCAGCAGAATTGTTAAGATGCTCTCCTGGGTTGTATGTGATTTAATAGAAAAACAGTTTCATGGAATACCATTACTGAGAAACCATTTCACCTAAACTGTTCAACGGAAATTTTCAGAATGAATGTCATTCACCATTTCATAGAGAAACAAATTAATAGAATGTCTTTTTGATCAAAATTGTCTTTTGCATGCTTTTTTTAAGCTGTATAAACAATGGTTGCAACCATCCCTAAACCCTAAAAGCCCTTTCTACTCCAAACTCCACCCATTCCTGAACCATAAAACCCCAAACTAGCTCTAAACTTCACCCATTCCTGAACCCTAAAGCTCTCTTTTTACGCCTAATTCCCTTTCAATTTCTAACCGCTTAAAACTTCTTATCACATTCAAGCTCCACCCAGCCCTGAACCCTAAAAAAACCCTTACCTACATTAAACACGACCCATCATGACTCCTAAAATCCCCCACCACCCCTGCCCTCCACCCATCCCTGAGCCCTAAAAACTAAGGGGCTGATTCACATAGGTAACCTGAGCCAAAATCCTAACTTGATGACTTTTTGTAGTCACAGAAGTCACTTACGACTTTTGGTATTCACAAAAGTCATTTCCCACTCATATCTTTATGTCCGCACTCGGGCCCGAATTTCCACACCCAGACTGTACTCTCCACAGACCGTATTCTCCAGCTGGGGTCAAACTCTCTGGCTCAAGCCGTAATCTCCGGCTCGGGCTGGATAAAGTGTAATCAATGGCCCAGAATGCAATTTTTACAAAAGGTAACATTAGCTATTTGTAATAAATGGTAGAGGAGGTCATGAAAATCAGTTTGGGCAGGAAAAAGGGTGTGGCCGGTCGCTATATTACTTATCAGAAATGTTTTCTCCTTTGCATCATGGCAAGTGCAGTGCACAATTTGCGCTCCCCTCTGTGTTGACTGCGTTATCAACCCTACAGTCAACACTAAGGGGAGCGCCCTTAGTGTTGACTGTAGTGTTGACACTACAGTCAACACTGAGGGAGAGCAAATTGTACCATGATACTCAGGAGCAAACTTCTCTGGGTTATAATGTAGTGTCTGGCCATACCTTTTTCCCTGCCCAAACAGTTTTTCATGACCTCCTCAACAATTTATCACTAATTCCTAATGTTCCTTTTTGTAAAAATTGCTTTCTAGCCCATAGATTACACTTTATCTGGCCTGAGCTGGAGAGTTCGGCCCTAGCCAGGGTGTATGGTACAGGTGCGGAGAGTACGGTTCAAGTGTGAAGATTCTGGCCCGACTGTGGCCGTAAAGATATGACTAATAAATGACCTCTGTGAATACCAAAAGTCAAAAAAATGTTACCATTGATAAAGAAATGAATACAATTGGATTTGGACATCAATACATAATTCCTCTCATAAGGGTGGACGGAAGCTGATTGGATGATTAATATTTGAAACTTTTTTGATGAAAAACATTACATTTGAGTTTCCATTACTCTAATCATACAAACCAATGCTGACTTTTAGCGCTCCTTTTTCATTTTTGTATTGTAAGTCAATTGACAGGGCAACTGCGTATGGTAGGGAGTCAGGACAGGAGGTGGTAAGAAAAATCGTTCTTAAGTAACAGTTCTAAAAGTCTATGAAGTAAGGGCCCTCCTTTTAGGTTTGTCCTCTTTCAGTATAGATTGGGTGGCATCCTTCTACAGATAGATGGTTTTGACCCTCACAAGCAGACAGGTATGGCTTCCCTTTGACCTCAGCCTTACATAGAACGGAAAAAGAAAGCATCTTGCAGTTCCTTGTAGCAGCATCCAGGTGCTGGCTGAATATGCCCTTTGCTGGTATGGTAAGCAGAGTGTTTAGGCTGGTGCTTTCTAGTTTTCAAGGTAAGTGAGTTTGGAGGCAAGCAGACCATTGCATTCCGGGGAGGATTCTGTCCAATCAACATATCCCATGGGATCCATGCAGCAGTGTGTGGGTCCCCAAGCATTCTCAAAAAGTCCTATAATGAGCACAAACTCTGGTCATGGGATCATTTATACCCTTCTATCCTTTCTGGGAAACAGACATGTATTGGGGGAGAAGGACTGCTTGAACCAGGAGACACTCTGCCACCGGAGAAAACACAGTCCCATTTGGAGGAGTGCTGTTATGATGTCAGGAGGGTTTTCTGATGAAGCGAACCAATCAAAGACCAGTAGCCTATCCAATTTTCTTTCTCACTTGTTAAGTTGTTGTCTGCCCATATCTGTACTACTCTCTAACCATTGCATTAATGAATAAGCTTACTTTCCATGTTGAATGCCCTGTTAAATGATAGAGTCCACCATTCCCTGTAGGAAACCTGAGCTCTATGGAGATTGGAAGGGACTTTTTCAGCATTTTCAGTGTGGAAAGATGGACAAGGGTTCTTGTGCGACTCCCAAAGCTCTCTTGACAAACTGTAGCAGAGCAGTAGTGGAGGCCTGACCATTTAGCCAGTCTAGTGGTCAATCAGGTCTTAAACAATGGGACATGATCCTCCAACACTCTTGCTTTCTTATGGGCCTATGAAAGGCATTTGAGCCTTCAGCCTGTGTAGGGTCTAAGTACTCCAGCGCACAGTTGCACTGTGCTACCCTACGTGTGGTGATTTAACTGTTTTCTGTCATACTTGGTATCTATCTTTGACAATTAACTACTATTTTGAGTACAAGGGCAGATGCTGCATGATTTTGTCATGAGATTTGTTAATTTGCAGAGTACTACATTCTTGTGGAGATGTGTTCCACCCAAAGTGGTAGTCCTCTTAGCACGTTTGGCTACTGTTACCACACCATTATTACTAGTTGATGGCAGCTGATGTCATATAAACTTTTTCCAAAACGTGGTAATGGCAGACACTGTTATTTTTTTTTTATTTTTTATTTGCCTGTAGAGTTGATCATGGCTTAGAAAAACAGCAAAATACACTTTGCAGGTGGTCTTGAAAAACTGCTTATGGTCAAATGCCCACACAAGCAGTCTAGTTAGGTACAGGCAGCCAATTGGTGTTCTGAAATGACTGCCAACAACCAGTGATAACAATCTAATGAGAGAGACCTGTTGTGGTTAGTTGACGGAATCCAATTGGAATTATGAAACTGCAATTCTGATTGGCTGTTCTAAATCAATCAGAATGGATCTCAATAAATAATCCTCCTGATTGGCTATCGAGAACCCTTTCAGAGATGCCCAATGTCATGGTACATGCAAGCCCAGTAATCTTGCAGCCTTTTGTGATGCAGTCGGCTTGTGGGGTTTTTGGTGTCAGATCATGGAAAAGACAGATTTGTACTCTGATTGTTTGACAGTTACCCTGAATTATAAAACTATATTGAGCCATCTATACCGAAGAAGGTGATTTGCCATGATTAGACAGCATATGTCTCCTGTACTCTTCCATTGCCCTGTAATGCTTACTCATCGCTTTCTCCCTAGAAGCCAGATTGCTGTGTGTGTAGCTCTGATTTCCAACCTCTTAATGGAACATGAGAGATCCTTTGTACCTAGCCCACAAATCAAATCAAAATGAACTTTATTCGGTTTTCTTTTTTTTGCAAAACCATAAAAGTGCAGTAAAATTAGAAAATTCCATTCATCGTTACAAAGGGAGAAATTTCATGGTTATTAGAAAAACATTAATTAGATAAAATATTTCCTTTAAAAATTCAATGTGAATATTAAAAAGAATTAAAAAAACACACAAATTAATTGATAACAGTACGATACAGTTATGTGTTTTTCCGAGCAATTAAGTATTTTCTGTACAGTTGCTTTTTTATCCTAAAAAGGTAATTTGTACTCTATTCCAAGTTTAATCTGTGTCGTACAGTAAATTTTAAGTATTTGATTACAGTCATTATTACCCACTCCTCCTCCAGAAACTGTAAGAATAACATTGCAGGTCGGCATCTCCTGAATCCCGTATATTTTAGTGCCGGAATAATCCATGTCTTTCTGGGTTCATTATAAAATTTACACAATAAAATAGTGTGTATAGTGGTTTGAGTGGAGAGGCCATCGCATGGGCAAGGTGGTAGGACTGGTGACCAGTCATTTCTTTTTGGGAAACTGACTAGCCGATGGAAATAATTTAATCTGAAACGGGTCAACAAAAATCTTTCATAACTAGTGATGTTAATGGTTAGATATTGTTGGATTAGGAAAGTGGTCTGAATAGCCAGACTATGCGCAGTTGATGGTTTGATGACTTCTTTAGCCAGTCGCAGGTCACTTAAATGTGTTAGACAGTGTGTCTGGAAACTTTTCTTGATGTCTCCCAGATTAGGGTCGGAGTGTTGTAATATTTCTCCATCCCAATGTCATACAAGAAAGCCTTAATATAGCGCAACCAACCTATATTTTTTGCATGTTCCAATGAAATATAGTCCGAGATAAACCCCTGAGAGAATGTAGTTCGATCGGAGGTCCATATGCGATGCCACAGTAGGAGTGGTTGTATTTTTATAATGTCTTCCAGATAAGATAAACCTAATTCCAAATGGCATGAGAACGTTGGACTACTCTGAGGAAGGGCCAGAAGATAGCCCACAATCATTCAGAACATTTGGAAAAGGTCACCCTGCGTGTTAGAAAGAAGCACCACCCTTACAAAATGTTTTTGTCAATGTCAAGGATACAGCAACAACTGAACAAGGAGAGCTGTTGAAATCTCATTCCCACACTCTGTCATAAGCTTTGGCAGATGAGGACAGAGGCCAAGGAACAAGTACTTTATTGGCTGACGGACTTTCTTAGATGAATCCAAAAACAATGGTGAAATTATGGGATGCCTGCCATCACCAAGGAGCTATCTCTAGGAAAACACTATTTTTGTTTACTAAAACCAAAGTTTAAGCAAGATGCCTTAGAGCCCGAGTGCTGCATGACTATTTACAATCTCAACTGTCATTTTTAAATGATAAAACCTGGCCCTGTGATCCAGGATAATGAGTTCACCTTGGCCTCCAATGGAAGCTCTAGGCTCAGGGAGAGATGGATTTCATCAAGGAAGGGGAAGACTAATGCCCTCTTTTTACATGTCAGCAACCCTGTTGCTGCGAACTACAATATGTGATTTACTTTACTGGTTCTTCTACATAACCATATCTGCATAACTGTCACCTACCAAGTTCCTTAAGGATCCCTAATTTCATTCATGCTTTTAAATGGATGCCTGCTCCTGCCCTACATCATGCTCCAGGAAAGACTCAAGAATTGCTAAACTCATGGCTTTTCAATAACTTTTTACAGACCTGGGGGGTAACAATTCTCCAGATATCACTTGGGAGAATTAGTGAGTTAAAGTGTGTGTGTGCACATGCATGTATGTGTGCGCATGTGTGCGCATGTGAGTGTGTATGTGCATGTGTGGGTGGGTGGGTGTGTTTGTGTGTGTGTGTCCATATGTGAGTGTTTTTAACCCACACCATCCCTCACAGCTTTGGTAAACCCTAATGAAACCAGACAAACACCATTTCTGTGAGGCCCATCTTGATATGGTGATCAATCCTTGTGGGTGTATTTTGGTGTTTTCAAGTGACTGTATAAAAAAACAAGCATTTGCAATGCAATAGGTCTAGCATTTTTTAGAGATAGAGCTATTGGCATTGTAAATGACAATGTCTTTTACCTATGTGTTTTGGTTTGGAGTGCAGTGGATGTATGAACAGAGACACAGCTGCAGCACTGCCTAGAGGACTTAGAATGAGGAATTACCACTGAGACCAGAGAAGCAGCTGCAACACTGGGTAGATGACTTAGAATGAGAAATTACTGATGAGACCAGAGAAGCAGGTAGCTGCACTATGTAGAGGACTTAGTGCGACAAATTACGGACAGGACGAAAGATGCAGCTCCAGCACTGCCTAGAGGAATTACTGATGAGGCCAAAGAAGCAGCTAGCAGCACTGTCTAGAGGCTTTAGAATTAGGAATTACCGACTCATCAGAGTAGCTGCTAGCCGCACTGTCTGGAGGACTCAGAATGAGGAATTACCAATAGGACGAAAGAAGCAGCTAACAGCGCAGCCTAGAGGACTGGAAGAACTGCCACTAGGAACAGAGACACAGCTGCAGCACTGCCTAGAGGACTTAAAATAAAGGCAGTACTGACAGGACCAACGAAGTAGCTGCAGCACTGTGTAGAGGACTTAGAATGAGGAATCACCAATGAGACCAGTGAAGCAGCTAGGAGCACTCTCTAGAGGAGTTATCATGAGAAATTACACTGGGAACAAAGACACAGCTGCAGCCATGCCTAGAGGTCTTAGAATAAGGAATCAAAGACAGGACCAGAGAAGCAGATAGCAGCACTAAGTAGAGGGCTAAGAATGAGGAATTATGACTGGGGCCAGAGAAGCAGCTGGAACACTGTCTAGAGGACTATGAATGAGGAATTACCACAGGAACCAGAGAAGCACAAAAAAGTGCAAGAGAGTGATTGTGGTAAGGGATGTAGTTATGGTGTAGATGTGAGTGAAGGATGCTGGGTGAGTAAGAAAACCAGGGCATTTTGTGAAGGGTAAGCCAAATATTTCTCCCCTGTGCGTGTTGAACACGTGATGTCCCATGCTATACGCATCAATGATGGATGCATTTGGAGTAAAGAAACTTACCCAGATAAACACAGAGGAACAGCTATGGGTCAGCAAACCTGACTGACTGTAGACAGGCTATTTGTATCATTGACGGGATTTGGTGAAATATTGCAATCATTCTGTAACATCGTTAAACACAAAAGATAATGTCATAATATAAACTAAGTGGTGAACCTTAGCCAGGAATTTGAGTGCACAAAATACTCAGAATGCTGTGTGTCTGCTTGTGTGACTGTGGACAGATTATTACTATGTGGTTGCTGGGTTGAGAGAGTGGAAAAGAGAGATAGGGAGAGAGATATAGAAAGAGAGAGAGATTTTCCCTGAAACAAATTGTCGATAGTGAGGAGTTCAGGGTCCACCTTTTCTCCACACTCTTCTTGCTTTTTTATTTGTCACTCTACTGGTAGATGTGAAGTGTTTGGACACCTTTGTATGACTGTGATAGGTTGATTCGGGATGCATAAGGCACTAATGTTGTAGTGTGTGTGCCTCGTGAATCGATTCTAGGTTTTTGAATGCATAAGAGAAGTTAGTCTGTTATATATGTGTCATGTTGCAGTGTTAGATTACAATAAACAAACCCCCAGAGAGGTTGCTTTTGAGTGCAAGGATGGAATCAAAGGCAACATGGAAGTTGACAACAACAATGGTGTAAGCCATACACTCATTCAAACAACTGTTTCAATACTGTTTCCATACTCCGTGGTAGTTATCAATCTCTCTAACTTCCTCATGGAATATACCTCCAAATACGTGTGAAGCGCAGAGGTAAATGGAGAGGAGATGCATGTGTGTCAATGCGGAAGTGTTTATGTAGATAGATTTGTAAGCATTTGTGCATGAGCGTCTGTGTGCAGTTGTAAACATAACCTCACAGTAAAAGCACACTTTGTGAATCATCTCTGTGCCTGTGGGTGCATACCACAGACAAATGAAAGGAGATAGGACACTGACCTTCTATAAAAATCCAATTACTGGAGGCAGATAACCTACTCATATATTAACGAGGATCTAATTCAGTATATCAAGCACTAACAAAGCAAAGCAGCTTTAAGTTTGTTGCAAAAATCACAATTCTTACTATCGGAAACACGGATAAAAAGGAGCAGTATCATGAAATCAAACTTACTATGCTATGCTATGCAGTTTTATATAGCGCACAGCTGCCCCGGCAAAGGGGCGTCCCAGCGCTGAACAGAAAACATCAGAACAATAGACAACATACAACAGTCTTTAGTGGGGGAAAGAGGTGTGTTTTGATAGCCTTGCGGAAGGCCAGGTAGCTTTCCATACTACGCATGGCAGTGGGGAGCGCATTCCAACGTCTGGCTACCAGTACACCAAAGGATCGTCCACCAACACGAACCCTCCTCGGCCGCGGAACAATCATCAAATGCTGGCCCACAGACTAGAGTTGGTGGTAATGGGTATAAGGGTAAGCAGATTGGCAAAGATGTCTGGAGAGGGAAGATTTAAGATTTTAAAAGACATGTAAAGAGTCTTGTGGCAATGCGTTTTGCCACAGGCAACCAATGTAGCCGACGGATAGCAGTGGAAGTGGGGCACGTCCTGGGCAAACCTAACAAGGCTCTAGCTGCAGCGTTCTGGACCCTTTGCAGTCTTGTAATTTCAGCCTTATTGACTCCCAGGTAGAGTGAGTTGGCGTAGTCCAGTCTAGACAGAATGGATGCCTGGATAATCACCTGCCTCATAGCCGGGTCAAAGAACCCCAGCGCTGGTTTGAGCCCCAATAAAATGCCAAAACAGGTTCCTGCTAGTTTGTTTGTTGGTGTCTGAAAGCTAAGGGCAGAATCTACCCAAACACCCAGATTTGGGGATGGGTGCACAGCCCAGCTTAGCAGGCCACCAGTGCTCGCTCCACAGCTCGGTGTTTGTCCCGACTATCAAGACCTCGGACTTGTTGGCATTTAACTGAAGACAGTTGGCAGTCATCCACTCAGATATGATCTCTAAATCCCTCTGGAACTTACAAGCGCCCTGTCCCGAGTCATGTAAGAGTGCCACTACCAACTGTGTGTCGTCCGCATAAGAAACTGCTGTGAGCCCTATGCTTTTTGCCACTGCTGCCAAAGGCTGCACTTATAGGTTGAACAATGTGGGCTCAGAGCGGAGCCCTGCGGTACCCCATATTTTATGGTACAATTATTGGATGCAAACAGGGGACTGCAACCAGAAAAGTCCTGTCAGCTCGAAAGGAGACGAACCACTCGAAGGCAGAGTCCACAATCCCCACCTCCTCCAACCTCTGCAACTGGATCTGGTGGGAGATGGTGTTGAATGCAGCACTGAGAACTAGCAAAATCAGTGCTGATGTACGACTCTCATGTAGAGCCCCCCTCAGATGCTCGGACACTGCTAGGAGGGCTGATTCTGTACTGTAACCCCGCAGAAAACCATTCTGAGAGGCGTCCAGTAGGTTGTTCTCCTCCAGATAACCTGCAAGTATGGAATTGATATAGGACTCCAAAATCTTGGAGACCCGGGGTAGGAGAGAGATGGGTCAGAAGTTCTCCGATTTAGCAGTGTCAAGCTTGGGCTTTTTCAGCAAAGGGACCACCCAAGCTTGCTTCCAAACACTAGGGAACGCAGATGTAAGCAGGGGCTGAATATTGAGATGGCTCGTAGATGGTAAGAATACAGGTAGAGATTTAGGAATTGATCCGGTTTAAGGGGGTCAGCAGGAGAGCCAGATTTAATCTTATGACAGAGCACAACCAGCACCTCTTGAGAGATAGGCGGAAAAGCCGCCTTCACTGCACGAGGGTCCAGACACAGGCCCCTTATGAAACACATGTTGAGGGAAGGATCCATATATTGTTTCTATCTTCTTCACAAAAAAGGAGGCAAGGGTCTCACATTTAACATTAGATACTATAGAGGGTTTTTAAATATCTGGCAAAGTTTTGAGATCCTTTACTATGGAGAAAACACTTTTAGAAGGGTTGCTACTGTTTCTGATCATGTCTGAGTAGTATGCTGCCCGCTCAGACTGGATCGCCCTATGATAATTCTTAATTGCTAGCTGGTAGCATCCCTTTAACATCGGATCATAATCTCTTCGCCAGGCACGTTCCAGCTTTTTACAGCGTTTCTGCAGGAATGCCAACCTGCCATTGTAGCATGTGCTAGATTTAGTGCTACGACACTTAGACCACCTGGCAGGCACCAGGGAGTCCAAAACGTGAGAGATCCAACCCTAAAAAGCTCTACCAGCCAACTCAGGGTCGGGAGGCAGCTTAGGCATACTGGCAGAAAGGAGCTCGAGGAATTGAGTAATATCGAGTTTATGCCATGGACGCCTGAGAGAAAACTTATCGGAAGCCCTCTTAACCAGCTCGACACCTGCTAGTGTCATAGATATTAGAAAGTGATCGGACCAGCATACCGGTGGTGGGGCATGGACCGTGAGGGAGGACAGGTTGGAAAAGACCTAGTCTAATAAGTGGCCTGCAGAATGCGTGGATCCCTGGACCCATTGGATCAACCAGCACGCTGCCAGATCAGCCAGGAAATTGGTAATTTCTATGTCCTGTGAACTATCCAAGTGTAGATTCAGGTCCCCAGTGACACTGAAGTTAGCAGCTCTCATCGCTAGGGGATTTAAAACTTTGATGAGAGCGGCTCTAAACTCCTAAGAGGGACCTGGTGGTGGTAGATTAATAGCCCAGTCATAGTGTAGTTAGCATGAAATGAAATCCGGAAGAATCCGCATTGACACCTCTCCACAGGCTCCTTCATAAAGGAACATATGTAGCCAGACTTAAATATTACCGCTATGCCACCCCCCCATCCCCCTCCCCCCCGGAGCCTCTGTTTAGTGTCAAAATACTGTATCCCTGGGGGAGAGCTAGGCCAGGTTCTACTACTGTGTCCTCAGTTACCCACGTCTCAGTCAAAAAGTGGACATCCGGGGAGTCAGTCTGAAGCAGGTCATAGACCATCCAAGTGGTGTTTAACTGAGCGGCAGTTTAGGCTCAAAAATGTGGAACTGTGGTTAGTCTGGGAACGGGATGGTGCAACCAGTAGCCAGGAATTACAACCACATGATATGCAACAGAAAGGGCCCTCATAGTAGTTGCAGGACCAGCAGCCACACGGGCTAATTCCCTTACTGATTTCATGGAGGTCGTCCACAGAGTACCGCACTAGATCTTTTGCAAAACTGGCAGCAAGTCTGGCGTCTGGCGGCGTCCCGGCGCAGACAGACGCAGACGGACTTGCCTTAGGCGCGCCTTAGGCGCACTAGTGCGCCTATTGCACGCATCTGCTTGCTCTTTCTTTATACTCAGAGTTCACAACGCCACTAGAAATTGATGAAAGTGTATACTAATAATGCAATAACTAAATGCACAAGTCACCAAACCGCAAATAGATGAAAACCATCATGTTTATTGGCAATCACTTTTCAGCTATTATCAATAAGATTCCCCACTTTGCAAAATTCAAAGTGTGACAATCTCAGACAACCTTCCAAATAAAATTGGCCAAAGCATGCAATTTCTTTAGCTGTCGGTACAGGAAGCTCAAACATTTTTTAATAACACTTTTCGTCTTTCAGAGAATTAAGACAGTCAGATCCAGACAATTTGGGTGGGCTACAGAATTTATAAAGAAAACAAAAGATAGACTTTGTAAAAACTATAAAGGTTTCCCGCACACCAGCATATCTGACAAAAAGAACACTTACTGTCTTTGTCACATGTATTGGAAACTCTTCTGTTTTATATGGGACCAACTCTGCACTGGCTTATAATAACCTTAAAATACAAACCGTAAGATCACCCACCTTGCCTTCGGAGACCGAAATGGTGTCCCAATAGCACACTGAGAAGCCAAACATGAAAATGAAGGCATCCTCGGGTTTCTGCATTCAATGTTTTTCTGCACTTCCTATAGGAGGGCAGCCCCGCACCCCAAAGGTGGTGCTGTTCACCTGAGAGGCATTTATTAACTGAGCTAAGCTGATACTTTGACCTTGCACTCTGACCTCGCTAGCCATGGGAGCCATGCACCAGTGGGTGAACAGCACACTGATCCCCCAGGTGTTCACTTTGTCTCGAGCAGCACAAGAGTGCGTGTAAATAACAGCTGACACCTTCCTTCTCTTTTCGCTACTCTGCTGGGCTCCAGCAGTCTGCACTAGGGAAGAAAAAATTGCACGATTAACAGTGGTCCTTACAGGCTGAAGTAATACGACACGATCCATAATGCCAGCCACTGTCATATTGTGAGGAGTGATATTATGCTGTTGTGGTCAGTGATTTACTCTTAAGTGAATTACCAATAACTCTTATGTGCAGACAGTCTGCAAACAGCATTTTTTGCGTCTAATAAATCTGTGAAAAACATTATTTTTCTCTAAGAGGCGGACGTCTACTTTTCACTTCCCAGGTCAGAGGTCACGGGAGATGTTTGCCGAGCGCAGCCTCTGGCTACAGAAATAGTTAATGTAAAATGAAACAAGCGGTTACCCAGCTGAAACAAGTGCGGTAGTGCAATGCCTCTAATGTCCAGACAGTCTGCAAACAGCATTCTCTTGCTTCCAATGAATCTGAGAAAAGCATTGTTTTTTTCTGATAGGCAGACGTCTCCTCTCACACTTCCCAGGTCAGAGATCAGGAGTGGTGTCTTGTCGAGCGCAGCCTCTGGCTACAGAAATAGTAGATGTTAAATACAGCAAGCGGGTGCAATGCTGAAACAAAGCACTCCACCTGTGAACATAAAACGTATGCTTTTGGCAGCCCGTGAAGTGGGCACAATGGTATTAATAAAAAACATAAAAGCAGGTGCCCTGATAAATATAAAGTGCAGTGCCTGTGAACCTTTTATGTGTGTGCAAAGAAACATGAAAGCAGACACCGTGCTAAAACATGAAGCACTGCGCCCGTGTACATTCAAGTTATACATGTGGCGGACCACAAAGCAGTCGCCTTGGTGATAAAATAAAGAGCACAACTTACTAGTAATAGGCACTCACAAAGTAACACTAGAACACAATAAAACAAGTAGTTTCCAAAGGAACAATAAACACTTACAGTGAAAGAAAACTGTAGTTGGCCAGTGCTCCTGAGCTAAAAAGGGAAGGGATATATCAGAAACTCCAACCAATAAGGAGCCAGGAAATCCAGAAAATAAAAGTGATGCGGGAGTGAACCAGTTGCAAGCAGCAGGAGGGATTACACTCCGTATAGAGATTACAGCAGGGTTTGCAGACAGGGCATGCGCACTGCCTAGGCTCAAGCTAAGTAGAAGGCATATTTACTAATATTCCATGCAACCCAGGGCAGCAAGCAAAGTTGCTGCACTGCTTTAAATGGAGAGAGCAGAAATGCACCATATCTATTCGGATTGGTACACTTCTGTTCCCTCCTAGTGCGGGTGCACTGTTTGCTGACTAGAGCCAAGACAGGCACCCTTGCACTATGCTGCAAGAGTGCTTGTGTTTCAGGCAGGATTGTTTGTGTGCAGGAAGGGATACCTTCCTGCACAAAAACAATACAAAGAGGCATTTTCCTCTTTCTATTTATTTATAAAGTTTCGTATAGCACGAAATTGACCCTTATGGGTATCAGGGCGCTTTACAATTTTGGGTATGAAGGATACGGTATTGGGAAGCAAAACGTTTGTTACATAGGTTATGCAAGGCGTGTGCAAGACTCATGTAGGTATCAGAACGCTTCACAGAAGGGTAGGGCGGATACAGTAATGGGTCAGGAACATTGGAACATGTGTATGTACAACGCATGCTAACAATGTTATTCCCAGGTATATAACCATGTCAAAAGTCAATCAAGATGACCAAATAGAGGGCAGTAATGAAGTCTAGGACCCAAGGCCTATTAGGGTAGGATCCTGAGCATTGGGAGTGTTTTTACTTCCTTTTAAGCGGTGGAGGAGATTGTAAGGGGCAATGCCTGAGAAGGCTCTGTTACTCGGTCTCTTTTTTGTGGCAAATCTGTGGTTTCAGGAGCCTTGCACTTGCACTTCACGATGCTCTGCAGCCCCCTGATAGTTCTAGTTCTTAAGTCAGATAGATGGGGGTCTTGAAATGAAGGGCTTTGTGCATCATGCAGGCAATTTATAACTGTATTCTTGCCTCGTATGGTAACCAGTTTAGGGATTTTAGGGCTGAAGATATGAGTTCTTTTCTTTTTATCCCAGTAATCAATCTAGCTGCTGCATTAACGAAAGCCTGTAGTGGGGCAAAGTTCTGTTTGGGGAGACCACATAGCATGGAACTACCGTAGTCTAGTCTTGGCAAAACTAGAGCTTGTACCACCAATTTGAAGTCTTTTTGTGGAAGGAATGGTTTGAGATTCCTCAGTATACTCAACTGATGTTTAGCTCCCTTGGTTGCATTGCTGATATGGTTCTTCATATTCAAGTGCATGTCTAGCCTGATTCCGAGGGATTTAGCTGATTCAACAATGTAGGGGGAGTAGTTGAAAGCTGTGAGGTGTTTCACCCAAAGGTCAATCTTGGGAATGTGAATAGGGAGAGCGATGAGAAGTAATTCAGTTTTGGATGTGTTGAGCATGAGGTGGTTGTCAGTTAGCCAGTTCATCAGGATTGAGTTGAGTGAGATGAGGTCTTCAGGGAGGTGATTTTCAGATGAAGTTTAATGTAATCCGCATACATGTGAAAAAGAATGTTCGCGGAGTTCAAGGCATTTGCTAACGGTTCCAAGAGTAAATTGAAGAGTATGGGTGATAGGGCAGACCCCTGTGGAACCCCCATAGTTACTGTATGGGCTGAGAAAGAGATTAATTCATCTTGATTCTTTGGGATCTGTTTTGGAGGAAGGAAGTGAACCATTTCAATACCGACCCTGATAAGCCAATCATGTGTTCTAGAGTAGATAGTTTGATATAGTTCACAGTGTGGAAGGCAGAAGATAAGTCAAGGAGGATCAATAAGAAAGATTAATTATGGTCTAGGAACTTTAAAATATCAGTCATTCATGTTGAGCGTCACTGCAGGTGCGGTGCTGTGCTTTCTCCAGAAACCAGATTGATAATGATCCAACAGTTGGAATTTCTCGATGTGTGAGCAGAGTTAAATTAGCACTCATTTTTCAAGAAGTTTCCCAAAGAGTGGGGACGTTGTAAATGGAACGGAAGTTGATCAGATCGGAGCTGTCTGCGTTAGTTTTTTTTAGAATGGGGATACCTGTGCTGCTTTTAGGCAGTCGGGGATCATGCCTTGCACTAGTGAAGCATTGATGATCTTGGACCATAAGGGGACGATGGAGACTTTTATTTCCTTGAAAATGGGAGGTGGAAAGGGCTGCTGAAGTGGTCAGACGGATTGATTGCAAAAAGAGTGTTGTAGATGTCACTTTGACTGAGGTGAGAAAAGGTGTGCCAAGATGCATTGTTCTTGAGGCTTAAACTAGGGGAGATGAGAGGCTCATGGTGGGTAAGTGGGGCCACGGTTTCATGCATGGAGAGAAGAGCCCTCTTTGATTCAATATCTATATTGATGCTGTTAGTTTTCTGGGAGAGGAAGGCGGCTAAATCGTCACACGTAGGAGAGCCGTCAACTAGGTCATGGCAATTGGCTGCCTTGACCGATTGTTATTTAATGAGTTCCAAAAGTTTCTTAGTGCAGTTTTTAGCTTGATTAGGTTGGGATCTGAATAAGTCAGCTTTTGCAGACTTGATTTTTTTGTTGTAAGAATTCCTGATAGCTCTAAGAAGGTTTAAATGTTCTGTGGATGGTATGGATCTCCATGATCTTTCAGACACCCTCAGTATACGGCGTTCCAAGTTTAGGTTGGAGTTGAACCAATGTTTGGAAATTTTGCGAAGCCATTTTTATGTTGTAAAGGGGCTATTGCATCCATGAAACCAGAGATAGAGGAATTATAAAAATCAGTGAGGATACGAACATCTTTCAAGTCTGCTTGGGAAGACAAGGCATTTTTACAATGGGTAGCTAGCTCTTCAGTGTTTATATTTTGGAGGTTCCTTTTCCATTGCTTCATTTTCTTGGGCTGGACCCCCTTCATCCTGTTGATGAAGAAGAGGATGCAATAGTGGTTGGACCAATTGCATGGCGTAATCGAGTCCAGTTTGATGGAGTTTCCTTTGGATGTGATGAGGTCCAGTGTTTCACCCTTGTTGTGAGTTGGGCTATCACAGAATTGTGTCAGTTCTTGATTTGAGACAATTCACTATGTGATCCTTTGTGTTAGACCAGTGTAGGTTAAAGTCTCCCAGGAAGATTTGGGTCATCATTGGAAGAGATCAAGGATCTCACTGGTCGAGAGATAATCCTTAAATCTTCTGGGGCAAGAGGAGGCATTTGGGAGGGGTGAAGTTTTAAAGGTGTTGGGAAAGGTGTGTGTGACAAGGGCAGGAACTGTGTCAATAAGACACTAGGTTGGGTCCAGCATGCTAAGTGTTCTGAGTAAGGGAAGATGATTGATAGTCCTGGCCTTCAGTTCTCTGAGTTCTTCTGTGAGAAGACGCAGGTGACACGAGATCTCATCAAGACGAGCAGCCCGTCTGATTTTGGTAGTTGGATAACGGTTGTGTGGGTAGTTCTGGTGGGGGGTTGGGTCCTTGAGTGATCGCTGTTGGGGCCAAGGTGGCATTGAGAGGCTAGAGGGAGGGCATGAAGCAGTGCAGTCTTGTAAGGGGGGAGAGGAGCATATGGTGGTTGACGGGTGATAAGGGTGGTGTGTAGAAGATGGGATGAGAGTGAGGAAAGGAAGAGTGGTTTGGGTGTGATAAGAGTCAAGGAAGGTAGTCACCTGGACATTCACTGGATTGAAGGCGTGTTAGGGTAGATCAAGCAGGGAGGTTCACCGGAGGAGGAAGGGGGTGAGGAGGCGGAAGAGGAATCCTCAACAAGGGATCCAATTTGCACCTGTGTGGCGCCCAGGGAGGTGTGAGAAGCTGTAGGTCCATACAGAATGCATCACCCATAAAAATAAGAAATAAGGAGGAGAAAAAAAAGATTCTTCTTCTTGCTATGCCATCCTCTGGGAGGCACACTCAGTTGGCACAAAAACAGGTTTTTTTATAGGAATATATAGGAACGCCTATGCTCCACCCATGGAATGCCTACCAAATCACAATGTAACATTACGCAGCACGAGCCAGTGTGCTACATTTCTTAACAAAACCATGCAATGGAGCAGAAATTGCCTGTTGTATGGCTTTGTAAATCTGAATTAAGATATTGCGCTGCTTTACGTCTTGTGTGATGCAAGGATAGTGCAGTTCCTCGATAAATCTGGCCCTAAAAGGACAGTTGTTTTTGCTTTGGTCTACTAACTTATCCCAGTGTCAAGAGGCAAATGGAGTTAGGAAGGTAAATGCACACTTCATTATGGTCAATGGCCAGTTCCCACACACATAGGTATGACATGAATGTGTGCGTGTTTTTAAACAGTCAGAATAATGTGTAAAGGTAAGAGGTCTTTTCTGAGTCGGCTGGTAATCTACTAGCCAAAAACTCATGTTTTTGTTTGAAAATAGCATTACAAGTATCCTTGTATTTACAGGCACAAGTCCACCTAGAAAAAGCAGGTAGAAATATGCCAGGAAATAGCCTGGTTTTAGGGAAAAACATTCAGAACATGGTGCGATAACACCAATTTCCACATGTAATTCCCCATTCCACATGTAGAAACTCTAAATCTTCTACCAGAAGTGCAGTAATATGTCCTGAATCAGGAATATAAGGTGCATTACTACCACGTCTTATTAGTAAACCTCTTGCGATTGGCCCCTTAGGCACTCATTAAGTCTGGCCCGTAAAAATCCCCACTATTACTGGGCCCAACGGAATTTACGGTCAGTTTAATGATGGCCTAGTTAGCGAGTCCCTGAGTTTAAAATATATCGAAACTGGTTGTTTCAAGGGTCTTGTAAGTCTCTTCTTTTCCCATCATCGTGTCTTTGTATAACTACATACTGTATTACAGCTTCCAGTGCCTATTAATTGCACTACAAAGATCTACAAACCATTTATGTCTTTTCTTAAGCGAAAATAACATTATAGTGCTTCTTGCTTTTAAGGAAATCTGTTCTCTCTGTTGTATCAGAATAATTGATGGCCGGAACTTGATGCCCCTACTCCAGGGAAGGGTGAAACACTCGGAGCACACCTTCATGTTTCACTACTGCGGGATGTCTCTGCATGCAGTGCGCTGGTACCAAGCAGAAAGTGAGTAAAATTAATAATACACTGACACCATTTTCATTTATTCAAATGGCTGAAAGAGAGTACTTATACTGTAAATGTGAGTTGTGTCTGTGATGTACGTGTGGTTATTTGTTCTGATTACACAATCTATATTGTGCAAAAAGTGATTAACGCCTACTGACCAGATTTAGCAAGCCTTTGCACCAGTTCAATGTCACAAAAAGTAATGCAAACGAGTACCGAGCGGGGCCGGACTGGCCATTGCGGGCACCAGGTGTTTTCCCAGTGGGCCAGAAGGCTGGGGGACAGCTTTGCAGAAGATAGGCCCCCTGTGCCAAACGCAGCAGTGATGCTTGACACTAACACCTAAAGTGGGGCTCTTAAGTAGTACCCCCTGCGTGGAGGTTGAGCGGTACAGCCAGGCCTGATTCCTGTTCCCAGTTTGGGGGTGGTGTAGACGATTGAATTGGGATTTACTTTCCTGATTTGCATTGGAATGTAACCCTACCGTAAAGCAAAGAACCGCTTTCCACTACTTTCTGTCGGGGGGGGGGGGTTTAGTCTCGGGCGTCTCATGGTTGACACATTGGCGCTATCATACAGCCACCAATGTTTTTTAATTCAATGCTCTATCTCTTAAATAAGGTAGACAGAGCTTTGCACAAATCATTCACGCCTCCTCGAAGCAGGTGAAACGTTCACGAACATATTTGTTTTCTTCAAACTTTTCCAACTTTGTATTTGAGCTGTAACGGAAAGCACACGTACAAGGTAGGAAAGTCTAAACTGTGTTCAAACATAGTATTGTGTATCAGAAGGATACCCTTCCATTGCAAAACATATGCTACACATCACGCATGCAGCCCTGCAGTCTTGTAGGATGTGCACATGGTGCAAGGCAGCAAAAAGTGCGATGGAGCAAGGGAGAGAAAACAACGCCATAGCTTAGCAGATCTGGAGGCAGACTTACAAACATTTTGCCCTGAGTGATGCAAATCTGCGCAAAATAATTTTTTTACTTACTTTCCAGCGCAAAACTTGTTTTGTGCGGGAACGTTGCTTGAAAGTAACGCAATGCAGCACAAGGAGCTACTTTACATTACTCCCCATCAAGGGAGCAGTCCATGAGATGTACACGAGAGTTCCCTGGCATCCACCCATGATTTCTCATACAAAACTCTATCTAATAGAATAGACAGGGTTTTGCACCCAAGAATTAAGCCACTTGAAACAGGCGTTAAAACGAAAGGAATGTTTTTATTTCTCTTAACATTTCCCACTTTGCATGTGTGCTGCACTGTGCAGCATGCATCTAACATGGAAAAAGTTTAAAAATTTGTGTAAACATAGGGGCATATTTACAATAAAGTGGCGAAGCGTGTTGTTAAGCCAAGAAAGCCAACAACATGCTTTGTCACTTTAGAAACGCAGGGCTGCACCATATTTACTAGAATATGGTGCAGCCCTGCCTTTCCCCCTGTGCTGGCGCTAACTTTACCTTCCTAGCACGAATGCAGACACTCTTGCACCATAGTGCAAGGGTGCTTCTGTTGAGGGGAAGATTGTTTATGAATCTTTAAATGCTGTTTTGTAACTTCTATGTGGGCTGCTTAATGTAGCACACATAAAAGTTGCAAACCGGCGTATTTTAAAAATGATTGTTTATGTGCAGGTAGGGGGACATGGAAACAGCAAAAACGCAGGGAAATAAAGCATTCCTCCTCATTTCACCTGTTTAAGACCGTGTTTCCGTAGTATTAACTTTGGCACTGCCTCCTTTGTTCGCTACCCTTTTTAATAGGGAGCAGCATCAAAATCAATGGATGTTGCGGTGGAACGCCCACCACAACACCCATTGCCCACCCCTTTCACACCAAGGGGCCGATTCCGATGTTAGATGGACTCAGGTCGGTCCGACAGCGGTCACGAGCTGTAGCCAACAGACCTGCTGTCGTCAGTTACGGCCCTGCAAGTACGATGCAACCGAACCCTGTTCGGTCGCATTCGTATGCTTCACAATGGAAGCATGCATTCTGAGTGGAATGCATGCCTGCATTGTGTAAAGTAGGGGTGCAGTTCATCCCTGTACCTTGTGGCCGGCACCCCAAGGTGCCTGCCACCGGTCCAGGGATCAACAGAGGCGCACCATAGGTGCCCCTCTGAATGGCTCTGAATGGCTCGGTCAGAAAAGAATCCGGCCGGCACATTCCGATGGAGTCGGAAGGGCTCCAAACATCATTAAGCATTGTTACGCTGCGTTAAGTGGCATAACTCTGCCTTGTAAATAAGGCTAAGCTCCTATCGCCACTACAACATCACTCAAAGTGACGTTGTGGTGGCAATACAGACTTGTAAATATGCCTCATAGTATTTTGAACAGGACGGGCATCTGTCCGATGCAAAATCTTTGATAGACTCAAGCAGACACACACAGGCACAAGCATGTGTGTGTGTGTGTGTGTGTGTGTGGGGCGCTCAGCAACCTAATTGTGCACCAACGCTAGAAAGAGAGCAGAACAGTGCTATATCTTAGTAGATGTGGCACTTTCCTGCTCTCTCCCTGTAATTCGATGTAGCACAGTAACGTTTTGAAAATCTGGACAATGGTATGGTTCCTCTCCCTCCGTTTCACACAGCACAGAACAGCAGCTGTGGTTGCTGTACTGCATTTTGTAAAATGTAAGAACATCTGCCACACTGAGTATAAAGAAGTGGGGCTCAATAACACATTAGACTGTTCACTGGTTTGCTTGAAGCTATTTGCCACAGAAAACATGGCAATGAGCCTTCACTGTAGTGGCAGTTCAATTCAATATTAAGGTAAGAGCTTTATGGATTGGCCGGTCATATTCTGTTAAAGTAAATGTTTCACTAGCAGCAATATGAAATAGAGTCTCTGAGATAAAATAACACAAGTTGAAGGTAGTCATAGTTGACTTGGGAGAGATAATACTGCTCAGCATCACTTGTTAATGATAGTAGATATAAACATGTGGGTAAGTGAGTGTTTAATTAGAGATGTTATCTGTTACATTGTAGTTTAAGTAATGTAGTTTTGTAGTTCTGGAAACATGCTGGATGTTTACATTAGCAAAGACAACAGTTGATGGACCGAATGCAGAACAATGTCATACATTCACCCCAGTACAGAGATCTGGGCCTAAATCCATCGTTGTTTTGCTCACCATGCCATTCCAGTTTGATGTTTACAATAGTGCACAGTGTGAAAGGAAGTAAAAGAGTTTGTAAGGTGTGTGTACAAGTACCCTCCATCTGTCTCCTTCCTTGCTTCAATCTGGCAGATTTCACATGCAATAGAGAACAGTGTTACTTTGTTACTCTATGTGGAGTTCTCATGCCAATACAGCTATATAAAATAAAGTATTATGCGCATCTCTTCCATTTATTTGAAACGGGTTATAAAAGGGTTATAATGGTGGCCGACAAACCTTAGCTCTGAGCTGTTAGGGTTAGACGACTGTCAGTAATTACGCTTGAAAAATGAAAGGATTGTTTGAATCTGAGATTTTGGATTTTGGCCAGAAATTAGTTAACTATTATTTCCGCTTTAACTTATTTCAAAGGTATTAGCAATAGGTGTGATGAAGTGGAGTCTCTATACGAACACCATTTGTACTTTTTCATTTCTTTGTTTCAGGACTGGCTAATTATAAAAGTGAATCTGTAGCTTTCCAGTTTTACCAACCTGGGAGCGTATTATGCATAGTGCCCCGGGGATGCAATGTCACTCACTGCACCCGCCTCAAGGGAAATCTCTGCACCCTCTTTAAAGAGCAGGCACCTACCACCTGCACTGTGAGAAGTCACTCAATTTTTCTTAGAATGTCCTGCCCCCGGGTCAGGTGCAAGTTCGTGACTGCCCTGGGGAAGTGCATTCCTGATAACTGGGTGGACTGTTCCGGCCTGTGCCAGTTGTAACTTTTCTAAGGTGCTTCTGGTGCAGACTGGGACAGTGTGCCCATACTGTAATTGGGGTTTCTGTTGCTTTTGGTGCAGAAATCGATAAATATCCCTAGCCATTTGAGTTCCTGCACATTGACTTATACATATGATACTTTAGGGGACACAGTCAGCTGGTCTTGTATATTTTATGAATATTCATCCGGACAAGAATGTAGGTGATGCATTAATGTAACACATCCAGTGGTTGTCTCATTGTTATGTTTCAATAGCATAATGCATTTGTGTTTCTTGTCTACCAGCTGGCGTTATATGGAAGGCTCACTATGTAACTCCCGTATTACATCCAGAAGGTGCAGGAGCCTGCTATGGGAGAAGAATGTGCCAGTGTGCTGGAGAACTTGTACGCCATCATACACCGCCCCTACTGTTTGACCTCTCCAGAGATTCCAAAGAGGACATGCCTCTTTCACCTGACACAGAGCCACAGTTTGAAGCAGTCATACAAGATATAAGTAGAGCAGTGGAAGAGCATCAAAGGACACTGACTGCAGTGCCATTACAGTTATCTGGGTCAAACAACATCTGGAAACCATGGCTGCAGCCATGTTGTGGGACTTTTCCATTTTGCTGGTGTGATAAGGAAAGTGCTAGTTAAAACACTACAGTGTGAACCAAACATGTCTAACAGTGTACGAATTAGGTTATACACAATCAATAGGATGATCCTTAATTTGACGTATTGGTGTAAGAGCTTGGTGGATATCTTTGCAACTTTCTCAATATTAAGTTAAATAAATACTGCCTTCCAATACACAGATATTGATATTAGACTCTCGTCTGCTCATGTTTATTTGCTCAATCATTAACTCCAAAATATTTTCATCTATATTTAGGACTTGTGAGAAAGTGGTATATTAGGTGAGGTTTGTTAGACCTGACAGCCTTAGGGTACTCTTTCCTCAATGTTGTGCCTGCCTCCCTCTATTATCTGACCTTGTCTTTGCTGGACTATGTGCACTTTTGTGCCCCTGCCCCTACACTTGATAATATTGGCGTAACCCCAATTGTCATATTTAATTTACTTCAAAGTCTCTAGTAAAGTGCACTACATGTGCCGGGGGCCTGTAATTTAAATGCTACTATTTCGCCTGCAATACTATTGCGCCAACCACTTAAGTAGCCCTCTAACCATGGCTCAGGCCTGCCATTGCAAACCCTGTATGTGCAGTTTTACACAGCCTTTTCTACCTGACAAGATAAACCTCTAGCCAGGCCTAAACCTTCCCTTTGTATACATATAAGTCACCCATAAGGTAGGCCCTATCTAACCCACAGTGCAGGGTACAATGTATTTAAAGGGCAGGACATGTACTCTTAAGTTTTATATGTCTTGGTAGTGAGAAACGTTCAATTTCATTTTTCACTACTGCAAGACCTATCTGTCTCATAGGATAACATTAGGATTGCCCTATGATGTCTGTTAAGTGTAACCCCCAATTGTAAAGAGATATTTTTTTAAAGGTGGGTGTCTCTAAACTCTCAATTTAAAACCACAACTGATGGTGATGCTGGATTTTAAGTTGCAAATCTGAACATGCCACTTTTAGAAATATGGCATTTCCATACTTTAGCCACTCTGAGCCTGTTGCATGACTCTGAATACTGGTCTGGGATGAGTGACAGCTGGGCTTGGTGCATTGCCTCTAGACAGCCAGCCATAAAGGGAGCTGAGTTGTGACTGATGGGCCATCTACATCCTGATGGACCATACTAGGCAGGATGGGAGGAAGGGGGTGAGAGCCGGAATGGGGGACATCTGTGCACTTCTAAGCTTTCTTTGTAGTCTCCCACACTTCAAAGGTACAACTGGATATAAGTACTGGACTTCTGACACCGTGACTTCAGGACACTTCTGGACCTGTGGCCACTCTGCCACAAAGTAGAACTGGTGTGCTACTGGAAGGACTGCCAATCTCCTGGACTACTGCTTTCCTGGACTCTTGCCTTGCCTTGCTCTTGCTTTGCTGAGCTATCCTGCTGCATGCTGTTCTCCTTCCTGTGTGAGAAGGCATGGACATGTATCACTTGAACCCAGAGGGGCTCCAAGGGCTTGCCTCCTGTCCTAAGTCTCAGGTAAATCAAAGACTTCAACTTATCCTGCTACAGCACCTGGCTTTGCTAGGTGCAGGATTTTCCCTGCCAAGTTGTGCCAACCAAGTTCTGGACCCTTGGAAGTGGTCATTACATGCTGCTTCAACCAGAACACACACATCCTCATCGGAACCGGCGCATCTTCACCTTTGCATGAGTTGAAATCAGTGCATCCTCATTGTTGTATGGAGCGGACCCAAAGCATCACCTCCAGAGCCAGTGCATTGCCTTCAAAATCGACGCATCACCTATTGAGGGAGCATCAGCCATTCATTTCATTTGGAACCACCACATTGCATTTCTGAACCGGTGTACTGCCGCAGTTGTGTGGAGAAAATCGACTCATCTTATCCACTGTATGGCTCGATACTGACGCAGCGCTTCGGCTGCACGTCACATCATTGTCGATGAGGACACATCTCAGCCACTAAAGGGTGAGCACAGAATAATTTAGGGTGTGTTGTGACTTACATTGACCAGGATTGTGGTTCCTCCTTGGACAGAGTGCATACCTCTGCCAACCAGAAAACCAATATCTAACATCGTTGTTTTGTGTCCACCACAAGTAATAAAGACACCATCTTGTTAGGGCCAGACAGTGGTTTCAATAATTTAAACCTGAACTCAACCCTGGTAGCTATGGACAGGCTTAACTTAATAAAAATGTCTAAAGATTTTAGAAATATCAAAACAGATGCAAAGAGATAACACAACTCAATAAAAACACCGCTCCAACCTGTAGGGCTTCCTCTGCACTTGGGAGACAACTGTAGGGAATGTGCACTATAATATTCAAGTGTCACACAACTCTCTTAAAAAATATGCAGGTTAATGGAGAGGGCTCTCAGTATCATACAGAGGCTTGATAATTTGCAGATGTTGTAGCGTAGAGGTCCAGATCTTACAGGGTTGAGAGGAGAGACCAGTATATATTAAGTTATCCACAAGTGACAGTTTTGTGGATGTGTAGAGGAAGCTACCATATATGCAGGACGTTCCGAACCGTTCCTATTTGATTTAATAGAGGGTTGAGACGTTCAGGCACTTTTTTTGCTGCGTTGCCACCCAATGGATTTTACATTAAGAGGGTGTGCCCTGAAGAAGGTGCTAAGCTTTTCTCCGGTTGGCACTGAAACACACATATACAAGCTTAAGAACTAGTACACCAACATGAAGACGTGATAGATAATCAACAAGAATGTGGTTAACTACATTTCTGTGAATTTCTATGTAAAGAAAAAATTGATGTATATCATGATAACAAGATAATTTGATATGTGCTATGAGGCATAAAGATCATTGGACATAATGTTCATCAATAATAATAACAGGATTGTGACTTATTCTTTGTCTTCTTGCCAACAAATGGTGATGTACTGTGTGATTGAATAATGGTTTTAGCTGTGGATATGTGGAATGAGTGCAGTGTAAATGTATTTAGTTTTTTAGGGGGAATGGCAGCTTTACAAAGTTTGAAAAAGAAATCAAAGTAGAATATGTGTGATTGTTTTATGTAATACTGATGTCCATAGACTAATTGCTTTAATAACTAATATTTTGGACTGTTTATCAAGTGGCTATTTTTGAGCAAATGGAGGAGGTGGGTTGTTTGTTACTTGGTTATTTCCCCTGTCCCACCAACTAGTGTTTTATCAGCCCAGGTACCAAGTTCTTGGATTATGTGCAATATATGGAACTTTGGAAAAACCTTTTCCAAGTAGGATCTTTAACTAGCATTTATTAACATAATGATGCCACCATTTAATGAAGCACATTTTTGTAAACATTTGTATGTGGAATATAATAGAGAGAACCTAGAAAGTAACCATCCCCAATTCTCCCTTGTTCTTTGGGGCAAGAGCTCTTATGGTCACACACTGGAGAACATCTTGGCAGTCACAAGGAGATGATAGACGGAGCGCTGAAACTTTTCAGACACTCACCCACAGTTCCAGATCTGGGTTGAATCTATTCCTCAGTTTAGACACAGCTATATGCAAATCAGTCTTGAGCCTGTGCCTCATGGGAACAATCCAGCCCGAATTGCCAAGCCATGTCTTCCCTGGACTGGAAACAAGAATCCTGGGACAGGTTTTGGGCTAACAGCCCTCATCAGCCAGGCTAGCTTGAATCCAGTGGCAAAGTGAGCAAGGGACCCACGTCTGGGAATACCTTGTGAACTTAGGGCAAACAAAGCAAACACAAGGAGATGATGGATGGAGCGCTGAAACTTTTCAGGCACTCACCCCCAATCACAGAGCTGGGTAGAATCTTGGCAGTCGCACAGTGTTATGCCCAATGACAAATTTCAACTCAACGCCAAAAGCACAAGCTTGAATACTTAAAAATAGGTGTTCTTCCACAAAACACCGCAATTTCCTGCAGGCGTTCTCACCAGTACACTAGCAGTTTTCTATTATTACTCTAATGGACTGGGCACATACCTCTTTTGAAGTCAGATTCTGTTTGCAATTCGCTTCATATATTGACAATGAGCTCTAAATCTCCTTGTCCCTGCTATGTTTATAAAAAGGAATCACTTTTTCAAGACTTGTACTGCCTTATTTTCACATCATTTCATCTGAGTGCACAAAACAAAAAGTGCAAGGCAGCGCTCTGTTTTAGCTCCAATATTTTGCCCTTTTCTCATGCACACATCTTCTTACAAATACGTGTCAAGTCATTACTGCCCTGACTTCTGATATGGTCTTTTCAAAGTGCTTCTCAGTGCCTCTATTCACCAGACCCAGACACAAGATGGCAACAGGTGTACAGTCAGTACGCAAAAGTCCAAATAATGTTTCAGGCAACGTTACCATTTTAAGACAGGAAGGGGTCTATTTGCCAAATACTCACAGAACTCAGCGCAGCAGCCAAACATTCTGCAACTTGTTGCATGAGAAGGAGGGAGCAGGAGAGCACCATAGCAACCGCCGCACAATCAGGCTATGAGAACAATGCGCACACCTTTGCGCCACAGTGCAGAGCAGTCCATGTGAGTCTAGAAAAGGTTTTGCACTGAAAGGATCACTTTCCTGTAAAAAATGCCATGCTTAGACTAACTTTAAACCTTTTCGAATTTTCAATGTGGGCTGTGGAGTGCAGTACACATGTAAAGTCAGAAAAGAAAGTTATAATAAAAGCATTTCTCTTTGAAAGTGTCTATTTCAAAAGGGGGTTATTGTTTTAGGCCAATCTATGGCTACTTTATTTGTAGATATGGTTTTGTGTCAAAACTCTTGGGTGATTGAATGAGAATGGCCATGTACCATTCGTGGAACTCCCTCTTGCCGCTTAGTAATTCAAAGCAGTGCTGGATGCTGTTTTGTGCTACTTTCATGTGAATTAGATTGAAAAAAAAGATGTTACGTCGATTTGCATCACTTTTGTGATGCAAACATGGCACAAAATCTTAGTAAATATACCCCTTAAATGTCTGACAGCAAAAGGACACAAAATTACTGGATAAAAAAATGTAAGTAAAATATTTTTGCTACTTACGGGGATCAATAATCAGTGACTCTTTTTGTCCTATTGAACCCATACGTCATTATCAAATCTTTTACTAGGTTATGTAGAATAAATATTCTGCTAATATTTGAACAAAAACACAAGATTTTCAATTCAATCTTTTACGTTTGCATGTCAGAATATTGTATCCAGAAATATCATCCAACATCTATATCTTGTCCTAAATATTATTTGCACAACTACTGTCTCATTGGATTTGATCTTCTATTATTAATTCCAAAGCGACAATGTTTTTGTAAATTATATGTAGGGCATGTTATGTATGTCAGACAATATTCTTACAGCAATATTCTGGAACTCTTCTATATATCACACTATCTTTGACGTCTAATGTTGGAAAACCATATATCCTCGACACAGCCATTATTGTAGGGCAAGACCTAATCCCACAGAGGATGGTGTTAAATAGCATAACAACATATGTGACTTGGTAAGGTTTATGTAATACCGAAATTGATTTTCCGATTTACTATCATCGGAAAAGTTCACAGTTTCATTACTTTTTCAGACTAAATGATCTAAGGTCCATTTTTCTTTATTACAGGCCATATACATTGGAAAGACCTATCCTTTCCATCCTTCAGGGTGTGTAATGTAAGCAGAAGACAAGAATTATATCAAGTTTATCAATATATGTTGCCTTGTATACACACAATCCTTGAGAAGTCTTGGGGCCAGGTCCCAAATATTCCACTTGATTGCTCAACAAATCCTAACATAACATAGGGTTTTGAGTTGATTTTGAGGCATGACTCAGAAGTGGATAGATTATTGGACCAGGTAAAAATCAATGATTTTGACAAGATGAGAACAGGTAGACTGATGTAATTTGTGGGTTCCTTATTTTAAATATTAAAATCTCAAAAATCCTAAAGAGAACATCATAAATTGCTGTCAGATATCTTTAATCAATAATATTCTTGTAAACATCCACAATTCCAAAAGAGGCCCTTTTCAGCTTTAAAACATGGGTTATTCCTCAAGGAGGTGTTTTCATGCATACAAGTTATCATTGCAGCCAAATGAATGCTCCCACAGGATACTTGTACATTTCACAAAAGTTAAGAGTTTTTTTAAGCATGGAAAATTTCCACAGTAGTGAAAAAAATGACCTTAAATGATATTACAGAGGTTTTTGAACTATAGTATTAATTGTGTACAAGAGATCTATCTTTTTAAAAATAAGAAATTTGAGTTCCTACTTCCTAAACAAGTATCAAATTCCTGGTACACAAAACCACTGAAAGCCCTTGCCGTCTCTTTGCGAACAAACAATAGAGAACTATGCATTTGCTTTTTGCAGAGCAAATACAAAAAGGAATATGCCTTTTACAGATTGTTTTTGTTCAGAAAGGTGTCCCTCTCTGCAAAAAAAATAAAATCCTGACTGTAACGCAGACACCCTTGCACCATGGTGCAATGGTGCCTGCATTAGCGCAAAGAAGCTCACAATGAGCCAGTGCTAGGAGACAGCAGATATGTGTCATATCTTAACACAAATGGCTCATTTCGGCTATCTCCCATTCATGCAATCTATCATATCAACTTTGCTTGCTGTCCTGCATTGCATGAATGAATAGTAAATGTGCCCATGGATTTCCACCTCCTGCCCCGGAAGTATATTATAACAGGAAGTGAATCAAACCTGCAAATCAGCATCAGGTTAGCAGTCTAGTGTTTGGTATTCACAATTTCCATTACCCTATTCTCCAGAATCTCCAACTAGCACTCGCCGTATGGCGGATTTCACATCTCTGAACATAATACCTACATCAAAAGGCTTTACCGTATTTCCTAAGTGAAAGGATTCCAAAACCATAATTTATTTAGCTAGGATCAATGAACTTTGGATTTTTTTCAGTACACACTGTGAGAAAACACCCCCATTTTTGGTGAATGTTATTAGTATTAATAGACTCTGCAAATTGGGGCACTGCTGTCAGGGGCTCAGTGGATGTCCTCTGATCCCTAAAATATGTACATATTGCCTAATCAATGTTCAACATATTTAACTCTCCTGTAAGGCCATAGAAGAGGTTGTAGAAACTATACTCATTACTAGTCTCCTTTGAACTGCACCACTTATTGTGCAATGCATGAATATACAAGTTAAAAGATGGCTTAATGCCTTGTTTGTGTAGCCTGATAGTAGTAGATTGTACTCTGCTGCACAGGCCTGTCAAAACCACCCTTTTGAACTATGATGTTAAATGTTAAATAAGTCACCCTTAGCCTACATTGATGCCCACAAGGAAGGGTGCATAATATTTAAAAGTAGAACAGGTGTTGCATTATAAATGGCTTGTTTCCCAAGTGACAAGGCACAAAACTACATTGTCACTGGTCAGTCTGTAACTGGCATATAGGAAAAGTATAGATTACACACCTTTATCTATAACTTTTGACTTGTACCCACCACAGATTTCATTCAAAGACTTTATATTTATCAAAATCCAATTTAAATGGTGAAGTCAGATTTCTATTCAATATCTGGGAAATGTACGTTTTAGAAAGCTGTCCTTATCCTCCTGAAGCTGCAGAAGGCACATTTTCAGTAGCTGTCCAGCTACTGCCCAGTATTCTTTATGTGGCCTGAAATCAGGTATGAAAGAGGTGTGAAAATTCACAGAGCAGGAACAATGGCCTGGAAGTAGGGAGGTGTTTTCTACAAAACACAAAAACTTTTAGATAGGGTCTGAGGCAATCTTTTATGACCTGCCTGGATACCTTGCCCTAATTCCCAATACTAACATACCTCGAGTATCCAGGGGTCTACAACAATGTTCTAAACACTATGAACTCTAGAAAACTAAAACCCAGTGTGTTGGCACCACAATAAGAAAATATTCATTAAATTTTCAGATTTCTATCACTCACCAACTTGGTGACATGTTTCATCATCTGGGTCTCCTCTTAAAGTCACTCTGGTGAGACTAAGGGCTACAACCCCATCATAGTGATTGGGAAGCCCGAGGTTGTTTTAATCAAACTGATAAAGGAGGAAAACTATTTAAACTACCAGATGAGAGCAGTTGACTTGTGTGGGAAATAGGTGCAGTGCATCAGTGATATGTGAGATTAAAATTGAATTGCGACAGACCCTATATTTATTATTGTCTCTCGCAGTTCAAACTAAAAACAGTGCAAACTACAGTTTTACCAAATAGCTGTCTGATATTAAAATGAGGTCAACATGTTTCAGCACACCCGGAGATCGATCTGTCCAGTGCCTTCATCAGGACCAACCAAAGTAATGCTACTGCAAAATGTGAGAAAAGTAGTAGAAAATTAACTAATACAAGTACACTTGAAGCGGTTGGAAACGATACAACCAAATCACCTGTAATACGGAGAGTACAGTCCTTCCTCAGCAAAACCTGTACACCTGACGGCATCTGCAACATAGGAAAGGGAAAAAAGTAAAAAAGTGCACCACATTTGAGTTCATTGACATAGAATATAGTGTTCTCAAAACTAGCAATGTAGTGACAATAACATTGTCATCTACCCATCTCCAATAATGGATATACGCCACTTGTTCTTACGCGAAATGTATGCGGAGGCTACCTCACCTCACCTGGCCAAGGCTCAGGGAAAAGGAGGCACCGCTCTAGAGGGAAAAACTAGAACAATTCCTTATTTATTGTGGTGTTCTACCTTTCCTAACATCCTATTGACTATCATTGTGCTCCAATCACCATATATAAACACACAGAAGTACAGAGTTAAAAACTGCTTATATAAGCTTGGCATGCCTCTCTCAGCCAGATATTCAATTCACAACGGAATAACATTGCACCATCAACATGTTCATCGATCCAGATAAACATGTATTATATAGTGCCCTATCTTCCCTAGCATTTATACACTGATGAGTGCTGCTGAGACTTCTAAAACTTCTGATTATAATACCACAACTTGGCAAATAGAGAACTACAAGATCTTACTATTGTCCTCAGTGAGACACAAGTGTGTTTTCAAAGAGTAAGAGCATGACTCTTCCCTGCCGGTTTCTCTATTGACTACTGCTCGGAGACTCACTCCCTTTCCCAAAAACATAGGGCATCACTCAGACATTTAAAAAACAAACAACAATTTTTTTTCTGTGTTTCAATGAATACTCGTCTTGAGACAGCGGTGTCCCTCGCTATTACACCATGGTTGGTATTTCAAATAAACTACTCAAGGCATGCAGGCTTACCTATCCGTCGGTACCTCTTGACGATCGTTCGAGCTGTTGGGGAGTTACCGACCGGGTAGTTGTACCCTTTATTTATTCACAATGCGGTTTGTCAGCATCCTGTGCGCCAAGGGCGTCAACGTCTATGAGCCTCATCTGCGGTTCCAGGAGCCTTAGAAGTGTACTACTGTGGTTGTTTGGGCACTAGGAGAAATAAACATTTTCTTCTTTTCTTTAAAGAAGTAAAGATATTCATATATTCATGACCTTCAAAGGCAGCAGCTGGCATGTTCCCAGTGCATGCTGCACCATCTTAGGCAATGGCTAAAAGTTACTCAAGTTAGACAAAAGTGTTTTCTGTAGCTAGCTACATTATCTTAGCCCAATATTAGAGGTCCTATGGGCAAGTCATGTCTCTTTTTCAAGAAAATGCCACCTCAAACACGTGTATGATACACGCTTAGCAAAGATGGACGTAGGTAACGGATGATAGATTAAATATTATCAGTATGACAAGTTAGGTATTGTAGGAGAGGAATGGTATGATAGCTTTGCAAGTTATGATGGGTAAGGAAATGTTGGTAGGTATGGTGGTTATGATAAGATGGTATGGTAGATAAGTTAGTATGGCATGTAGGTTTAGTAGGTGTGGTAGGTGTCACCGTCAACGCACAAACTGAGATTAATGCGGCTTTCTGTAGCTACTAGTCCATATATGACACTGCCCCGGACCCTGAAAATCAGGACATGGTTGAATATTTTATCTCAACTCCCCTTCCCCCAGCTAGAAGACTCAGACACAGAAAAGTTAGCAGCACCAATCACGCGCACAGAAATAAAAGAAGCTAATACAGATTTACCGCGCAACAAAACACCTGGTCTAGATGGACTTTGAGTGGAGTTTAATGCCACTTTTTGCGACACTGTTGGTGCTGCACCTACAAAAAAGTGCACAGCACGGCCCTAGAAACCGGTCACTTACAGGATACCATGATGCAGGCACTTGTGACTTCTCTCCTGAATAGGGATCCTAAGGACACTACGGAATACCTCCCATTGTCGTTATTAAATACTAAGTATAAATTGCTCAATATAGTGCGAGCGCAATGCTTGCTCCATCAGTTACCCCAGTTAATCCATATGGACCAATGCAGTTTCATTCCGGGCCGCAGCACATCCCTAAATATTAGACAACTATACCATGTGATGGACACAGTTCCCGCCGACTTGAGGGGAGCGGGTTGTATCTCACTAGCCATGCGACAGGCATTTGACACAGTGGAGTGCAAGCGACCTTTGACCCTGCTCTCAGGCAGGTTGCCCCCATGCCGCTGATCGTCACCTGACTGCCTCAGGCTCCTGCCTCTTTATTCCTAGGTTCTCCTCCCCTTCAGCCCTTGTTGGCTGGGCTTTCTCCTTCCCCTCCGCCCTGCACGCCGGTTACCCCGCCCCCACTTCCGATCCAGCCCTTACCGCTGCTCCTTCCCTGCGGCCCTGCCCCCCTGCACACCCATTCACCTCCCCGCTCCTGCCTCCCAGCTGCTCCTCCCTCCCAAGCCACCTCAAATGCAGGCAGTGAAGTGGTAGCAGGAGCGACCTTTGACCCTGCTCGCAGGCAGGTCACCCCCACGCTGCTGCTCGTCACCTGACTGCCTCGGGCTCCTGCCTCCTTGCTGCCTCCTTGTTCCTGGGTTCTCATCCCCTTCAGCCCTTGTTGGCTGGGCTTTCGCCTTCCCCTCTGCCCTGTGCGCTGGTTTCCCCTGCCCCCCGCTGCTACCGATCAGGCCCTTCCCGCCGCTGCTTCCCTGCGGCCCGCCCCCCTGCACACCCATTCTCCTCCCTGCTCCTGCCTCCCAGCTGTTCCTCCCTCCCAAGCCACCTCAAATGCAGGCCATGAAGCGGCCGTGCGCAGTGGGCGTGCCGCTGGCGCACCCAAGGCAAGCCCGTCTGCGCCCGTCCACGCCTGGAACCTGCCCAGCGCCAGAACACCTGGACCCTGTTAACGCCACAACACCAGAATCTACTACGACGCCAGCACCCTCCACGCACTCAATGCCGGCCGAAACCACACCTGCGTTCTAGGCTGCCCCAAAACTGACCCACGGACCCTTCTCCTGCCACACCTGCAGCTTCACCTGCGACAGAACCACCAAACCTCCAAAGACTGGACCCAACCACCTCCACTGCATACTCAACACCCGCTCCGCACGCAAACATGACGTCGAGCTCTAGGATCTCCAAACACCTCCGCCCCTGACGTGGCCTTCCTGACCGAGACCTGGTGGAACGGCTCCTCTGCGCCCGACATCGCCATAGCCATCCCAGACGGCTACAAGATCACCCGCAGGGATCACGCCAACGGAATTGGAGGAGGAATAGCCATTGTCCACAAGTTCACCCTCAGACGACACCCTCAACACCGCCGAACACCTGCACTTCCGGATCCACACCGACCCCAACACCACCCTCAGAGGAACACTCCTCTACAGACCCTGGGCTCAGTTCAGAGACTCCATTGCCGACCTCGCCAGAATCCACGCACTCGCCTCCATGAACTACATCCTCCTCGGGGACATGAACTTCCACCTCGAGAACAACAATGACGCCAACTCCGCCACCCTGATCGACAACCTCGCCAACCTTGGCCTCAGACAAGTCGTCACCGCACCCACCCACGCCACCGGCCACACACTGGACCCCATCTTCTCCACAGGCCCCCACGTCGCCTTCGACCACACCACCGAACTCCACTGGACCGACCACCTCTGCATCCATTTCGCTTTCAAGAAACCAACCACGCACAACCGCACCCAACAGCTGCCCCGCAGCTGCTGGAGCAAACTCACCGAAGACCAGCTGATTACCTTCCTCACCAAGAACCCACCCACCGACCACACCAATCCAGATACCGCAGCCCGCAACCTCAGACAGTGGATCAACAACTGCGCTAACACCCTCGCCCCGCTCAAGAAACCCTCCAACAGCCACACCAACAAGAGAGCCACCTGGTTCACCGACGAGCTCCAGACCTCCAAACGCACATGCCGGAAACTGAAGAAGACATGGCTCCACTCACGCACACCGGACAACCACGCAGCCCACAAGGATGCCACCCACAGACATCACCGCCTCATCAGATTAGCCAAGAGATCCTCCTTCAATGACCGCTTGGATAACAACGCACATGACAGCAAAGAGCTCTTCAGCATCATAAAGGAACTCTCCAACCCCAGCGCCAACGACATCACGCCCTCACAAGAACTGTGTGACTCACTAGCCATCTTCTTCTATCACAAGATGGCTGACATCCAAGACAGCTTCAACACCACGACCGCCCCAACCCCGACTACGCAAGACTCCACCTCCCCTGTGAACACCACCAGCACCAACCACCTGACCTCCTGGTCCAACGTCAATGATGACGAGACACGCAAGGTCATGAACTCCATCCACTCAGAATCTCCGTCAGAACCGTGTCCACACCACGTATTCAACAAAGCAGACGCAGCCACCGCACCCCAACTACAGAAGGTCATCAACATCTCCTTCGAAACAGCGACATTCCCGGAAAGCTGGAAGCACGCCGAAATCAACGCCCTCCTCAAGAAGCCCAAAGCAGACCCCAAGGACCTCAAAAACTTCCGGCCCATCTCCCTGCTCCCGTTCCCGGCAAAGTTCATAGAGAAAATCATCAACATACAAATGGTCTGCCACCTGGAAGACAACAATATCTTGGACCCATCCCAGTCCGGATTCAGACGAAACCACAGCACAAGACAGCCCTCATCCCTGACACAGATGACATCAGGCGCCAACTAGATAACGGCGAAACATTAGCCCTCATCCTCCTGGACCTGTCAGCCGCCTTCGACACGGTCTGCCATCGCACTCTAAATACACGCCGCCTAGAAGCCGGAATCCAAGAGAAGGCCCTTGACTGGACCACGTCCTTCCTCTCCGGCAGAACCCAGAGCGTCCACCTCCCACCCTTCTGATCCGAAGCCACCGACATCTTCTGTGGCGTCCTCCTGGGCTCATCCCTCAGCCCAACACTGTTCAATGTCTACATGGCCCCCCTCGTACAAGTGGTACACCATCACGACCTCAAAATCATATCCTACGCCGACGACACCCAGCTCATCCTCTCCCTCACCAAGGACCCACACACCGCCAAAACCAACCTCCACGAGGGAATGAAGGCAGTCGCCGACTGGATGAGGAGCAGCTGTCTGAAGCTGAACTCGGACAAGATGGAGGTCCTCATCCTCAGACCCACCCCCTCAGCCAGGGACAACTCCTGGTGGCCGACCACACTGGGAACAGCACCAACACCCCCCGACCATGCACGCAATCTAGGATTCATCCTCGACTCCTCCCTCTTCATGTCTAAACAGGTCAACGCTATCTCCTCCTGCTACAACACCCTCCGCATGCTCCGCAGGATCTACAAGTAGATCCCGACCGAAACAAAAAGAACGGTGACACAGGCCCTTGTCAGCAGCAGACTGGACTACAGCAACGCACTCTATGCAGGAATCCCAGCCAAACACCTACGACGACTACAACGCATCCAAAATGCCTCCGCCCGACTGATTGTCAACGTCCCCCGCCGCAGCCACATCACCCCCCACCTGAGAGACCTACACTGGCTCCATGTCGACAAGAGGATCTTCTTCAAGCTCCTCACCCATGCACACAAAGCACTCCACAACGCCGGACCAGCCTACCTGAACAGCAGACTCAGCTTCCACACCCCCACCCGCCAGCTCCGCTCCACCAGCCTCGCCCTCGCCGCTGTCCCCCGCATCCAACAAACAACCTCCGGTGGCAGATCCTTCTCCTACCTCGCCGCCAAGACCTCAAACACCCTCCCTACCCACATACGGCAGACCCAAGCCCTACTCACCTTCCGAAGACTCCTCAAGACCTGGCTCTTCGAGCAGTAGCAGCACCCCCTCCCTCCTGTTAGCGCCTTGGGACCCTCACTGGTAAGTAGTGCGCTTTACAAGTACTATGATTTATTGATGTGCATGCTAGCAACCCTCAGAAGATTTGGCTTACCCCGGAATATCATAAATGGGTCTGACTGTTATACACTCAACCAACGGTAAGGGTTCGGACTGGTAGATACATTTCCCTCACTTACCCAGTAAGTAGAGGCACAAGGCAGAGATGCCGCTTATCTCTGATATTATTTGTATTAGCTTCGGAGCCATTAGCCCTACAGTTACGCAAGGGAGTATCAGAGTGGGCCATCCCAACAAGAAGTGGCATGCAAGCACTGTCGCTCTATGCGGATGACATCATTGTCTATGTTAGGAACTTGCATAAGACCCTGGCCCCCATAGTTAACACTTTTCCCCACTTGAAGAGGGTATCAGGGCTCACGAATAATACAAATAAATCATATGCGTATTTATTCCAAGAAAATCAACAGATGAAAGAAATAATGTTTGGCGACCAGACAAATCAAATAGCGCAGCACACCTTAAAATATCTCGGGATCCAGATCTATAGGTCTGCTCTGGACCTAGTTGAATGCAATCTACATAAAGCGATGTCCCCCTAGTGATTCCAGGTTATGCTTTGGACATCCCTTCCACTCACAGTAGTGGCCCGGATTGCAATATCCAAAATGGTAATGATTCCTCATGTACTGTACTACTTTGTTATTCTCCCAGTCATGATTCCTACACACTATTTCACAATGCTCAATATACTACTGATAGACTTGATATGGGGAAGGGCCATAGGAGGGATGGACTGACGAAATTACAGCTTCCAACAGACAAGGGTGGTCTTGGGCACCAGATTTCCAGGCATATTGCTTCGTCACTGCTGCTTCGAATTTCTCTTACGTATTGGGTATAACGTATTGAAAATAGGCAACGCAATATACAAGTCATACAGTACCATATGCCCCAAATATACCACTGCAGGGTATCCCCACTCCCACTGGCATAGTTACGACGCATAGCATACGACTGTGGGAGCACTGTTTGGAGACAGAGTATTGCTTAGCCATACAGACTTTGCACATGAGCAGAGGCTCCCGGAGTTGCTGTTCCTACTGCATGCACATGTGATGGGATGGGTCAGAAAACACTGGACTCCAGAGAATGTAGAACCACCAACACATGAGCAGGTGCACACCTTACACCTGATGGGTAATGGAAGACATTTTATTAAGTGGCTGTACAGAGCCATACGTACGCATGCGGCGATATCCCTCACACAACTAAGGGGTAAATGGGAGAGGGAACTAGGAAAAGAACTTGAAGACAAGGACTGGGAGGAAATGCTAGCCTACCCTAAAAAAGTATCCAGGGACACAAGATTCACATTCATACAATACATATAATTGCAGACGGCGTACCTCACACCACATAGGTTACATGAGATGCACCTGCAACACTGATATATATGATGTGGTCGTGCCCAACTCTCTCAGGGTACTGGATGCGAATAATCGGGGACATTAAACAAGTGGTGAGAGGAACATGACTGTGTTCACCTGAAGGTTGCATGCTTGGGGTTTATCACAGACCCAAAACTCAAAAAGTACAAGTAAGATTGGTTGATTTAGAATTGCTGTTAGCGAAGCAACTCATCACTAGATGATGGAAGTCACCTACCCCACCCACTATACAAGTCTGGCGGGAGGATGTTATTAGGTGGGGAAAGCCAGAGAGTGATTTTCTACACAGAGAGGAGTACAGGGGGCTGCGGAAGACACCAATATCCTTAGAGTGGAATGCAATGTTGGAAGCTTTTAAGGCACTTGATCCACAACTGAATAGGTTTAATTCCCCTTCCCATCTACATATGACGTATCATGGGGGACTCGGATGGATGATACTGGTGTGTATGGATTTGTAGTGGGTACCCGCCAACGGAACTGATAATGGGTGCGGCCGTGGTGGGGCGCGTAGCCTGGAGGTAACTAGACACTTCTAACCTGATGTTCGGAAATGTATTTCTTATTCCTAACCCATCACAGAGCGCCCAAAACACAGGAAGTGAGCATAACGTATCTCTGTCATAGCAATGCAAGTCCTGGGGGGCAGGAGTGGGAGTTTATTGCTCTGTTTTCTTTATTTTTTTTCTGTATAAACATAATCCAATTGTAATGTTCATTATAGTTGACACTTGAGATGGGATGTTCTGAGACATGGTAGTTATGGTGGGACACACGCTGTAACGTTTGCTGTACGAACAGTTATACCATGTGCATCTTTGTAAACTATGCACCCATGTACTGCTTTTTTATTTCTTAACTGTAAAACTCAATACAATGTGATATAAAAAAGAAGTAGGTGTGGTAGGCAGGTATGACAGGTTAGGTATGGTAATAGGACAGGTGTGATAGGAGAGGTATGTTAAGGTAGTTATGGTTTGTGTGGAAGGTATGATATGTTAGGCAAAATAGGTTACATTGGTAGGTTTGGTTGATAGCTAAGGTGGGTATATATTGTAGTTAGATCAGATTGGTATGGTATGCTAGGTTAGGCATAGTAGGTTTGTCAGATTTGTACGGTGATTTATTTGTACTAGATTGGTATAGGTAAAGCAGGGCATCACATACGTATCTGATATTTGAAAGTTTGACATTAAAGCATTTTCTAGACTTCTTACCTCCATTTATCACATTGTAAACAAGAAGAAGCACACACTGTTTTTAATAAAGGGCACTTTTTACTTATAGATGGGTGATTACTTATAGTTACTACTGTAAATTGCTTCTATTGGTTAAATACAGTTTACACCATCAACATTTTAAAGAAATCTAGTCTCCAAGAAGAATGTTATGAAATTCAGAAAGATTAAATATTTCATGGTAAACAGTGAACATAAAAGGCATGCACAGCAAAATATTGCATAGTAGATGCTTATGGCAAAGACTATTATTTTGGTAAAACATTTAAGAAAGACTACAGATCCATCTTTACTTTGGGAACAACGAGTGTAGATCCAACAATGTATGATCCTGACAGCAAAGTAAAGCAAATAGCACTGTGCCTTTATCTTGTGTCAGGCTTAGGTATCCAAACAGCAAACAGTAACGTCATAGCACAGCAATTATACTGTTATTACACTGCCAAAGTAAATATGCCCTGTGCCTCAGTTGTTGACACTGCTCTCAGCAGTGGCTTAATGGAACTTGAGTGGGGCACCCTGCAAAGTACCTAGAGGGGGCCCTCCATGCTCCGGCCCCATCAGGAGCCCTCCGCTGCCACCCATGCCCAGTGCCGGAGGTGGTCCCCTGGAGCTCGAGCACTGACGCATGGCAGGGGCTGCGGGCCTATTGTTAAGCTACGTGCTCTCAGCACAAATAAATAGTTGGACTAAAATACCTTTATCTGATTATTGCATTATCTAACTGCAGGTCCCACAGTGAAGTTGTACAGCACCTCACAGTCACACTGTGCTCCAACAGCGGACCATTCTTCAGTGCCAGCTAACTTTGCCAACTTCTTTGTAGGCAGGACAATTTGGGCACCATACACAAACTGCACTTTGTAGTATGTTTTGTAGTCATACAAAACTGACTACAATCATGTATAGTAAATTAGGTGGGGCACATGGAAGTAGGTGGCATTTTTTGGACAGTACAAAAAAAGGATTCTAAATGTCAATTGGATCGTGCCTCATGTTGACTAGCCCCTTTATAAAGCTGCACAGTGACCAATATTGCCATTTTACAGTCTACTCCTATTACTCAGAAGCTTCTATTTTTGCCGAATTCGGGCAGGGAAATGACTCTAAACACACTTTTTTTTCATTTAAAAAAGTAATAATATACATCCAGAAGTCATTTACTGTCAAAAGAATAAACATTCAAAAATCACCATTACTGACCATCTGGAGAAAGTTCAACATGTCCAGGTCATCATTTTTCATCAGAAAATGCATTTTTTGGACTGTCAGAAAATGATTCAAAATGTCAATTGGAGCGTGCCTCATGTTGAACAACCACATTTTAAGCCCTCACAGTGACCAAAATTGCCATTTTTACTCATTCAGAAGATTCCATTTTGACCAATTTCGGGCAGGGAAATTACTCTAAAGACACTTATTTTAGTTCTAAAAGTGATAATTCACATCCAATAGTCACGTACTGTCAAAATATTAAACATTCAAGAATCACAATTACTGATTATCTGGAGAAAGTTCGACAGGTCCAGGGTCATAGTTTTTCATCAGTAAATGCATTTTTTGGACGGTACAAAAAATTATTCAAAATGACAGTTGGATCGTTCCTCGTGTTGAGCATGACAGTTGGATTGTTCCTCGTTTTGAACAACCACTTTTTAAAGCCTCACAGTGACCAAAATTGTCATTTTTACTGACTCTTCCTCCTACTCTGAAGATTCTACTTCGACCCATTTCAAGCAGGAAAATGAGTCTAAACACACTTATTTTAATTCCAAAACTGATAATTTAAATTCAACAGCTATTTACTTTCAAAAGATTAAACAGTCATAAATCACCATTACTGACCATCTAGAGAAAGTTCAACAGGTCCGGGTTTTACATCAGATTTTTTTTTTGGACTGTACAAAAGATGATTCAGAATGTGAATTGGATCATGCCTCATGATGAAGAAGCACTTTTTAAAGCCTCACAGTGACCAAAATTGCCATTTTAGGCAGGGAATGACTCTATACACACTTATTTCACATCTAACATTCATTTACTGTCAAAAGAATAAACATTCATGGGGGGGGTTACACAGGGTCATGCAGGGTGTGATGAGAAGACATCGAGGCCACAACGAGGGAGGGGGGATGTGGTCTGCGTGGGAAGGAAGGGAAGATCCACATTTCAGGGGAGGGGTTCCTTGGGGTAGGGGGGAAGTTGGGAGGGGAAAATGCAGTAAAAAAGAGCGGAAGTGCTAGGTAGGGACGGAAATTAAAAATTGATTTTGGAGTAAAATGGCAAAAAATGTCTTTATGGAAATGATTAAATGTAGTATCCTGTCAGTGAATGCCAATGGGGTTTTGAATAAACAGAAATATGGTGCTCTCATTAAGTGGGCAGTATCCCAAAATCCACATGTATTACTGCTCCAAGAGACCGACCTAAAGTCCAATACCCCTAATTTATTCCTCCCAAGATATTTCTCTCACTCATTTTTTGCATCAGCTGGAGTAGCACAGAGAGGTGTTGCTATCTTCTTGTCGAAAAGAATCCCCTGGGAAAAAGTGAAGATTAGAAGGGATCCCAAGGGGAGGTGGCTCTGGGTCTGTGTTAAAATTCAATCAAAAGTTTTGAACTTTGTGAACTACTATGGTCAGGTTGTGGATGAGGTATCTAGTATTCTTGAAATCAATGACTTTTTGAGGATGATTATGGGAGGTGACTTTAATTATATACAAGACATAAAAAAAGACACCTCCAATAAGAACAAAAAACAGTTAAAACCTAATACTAAAAAGGCCCTGGGCTCCTTTATTTCTGAATACCAACTAATAGATCTGTGGCGTACTTTGAATCCCGAAAGCGAAGTATACACTTGCTTTTCACATCGCTTCCAAACAGCATCCAGGATCGACTTTTTTTTTATTTCAAGATCCATCCAGATTTTGGCCTCTTCGATAGGAGGAAACCCCTTTTCAGACCATGGGAAGATAGAACTCGTGGTGGGCTTGGGAGTAGCGAGCAGGGATCAGTCTAGGTGGCAGCTGGACCGTACCCTGCTCCAGAATCAAAACTGGGTAACAGTTTTTAGAGAGTGGATTACGAACTATTTTAGAGTCAATGAGGGTACGGCCGAACCTTTCTCAGTCTGGGAAGGATTTAAGGCGGCAGCTCGAGGCCAAATAATATCCTATACCTCTGTCGTGGCCAAGGAGAGGAGACAGAAAATAACAACATTGCAAAGGGCGGTTGACAAAGAATATGTTTTACAACTACAGTTATGCCCGAATCATTTGGTCCAAGCAAAGGCGGAACTAAGGGATTTCTTTCTTCTCGAGGAAATTAATAGCTCCTTAACCTATCAACAAAAGGTCTATGAGGACAGCCAATTGGTTGGGAAGCTCTTGGCAAATTCTGTAAGAAAACGTCAGGAATCTGCCTCAATAATTAAAATAATAGATCCCCTAAATGGCCAAGAAATTGTAAAGAGCAATTTAATTCAAAGGGCCTTTTTGGAGCACTATAAAAGAATATACTCCACTGAATATCTTTCAGGGCTAGATCAAATACATGAGTACTTTGAGGATATAGAAATTCCAAAGATTTCAGCTAATCGGGTTGAGCAACTGGGATGCAAAATTACTATAGGGGAAATTGCAGTGGCTATTAATTCAATGGCTGGGGCGAAGGCCTGTGGGCAAGACGGGTTTCCAATCGAATTTTATAAATTGTTTCTAAAAGATCTCCTAACTCCCTTAAAGAATTTATACGATCATATAAAACTAGGAGGATTGGTACCCTCAGCATTCAAAGAAGCCACAATAATATCCTTTGTCAAAAAAGATAAAAATCCTGAGGACATTAATTCCTACCGACCGATTAGCCAGCTAAATTCGGATTATAAAGTCCTTATGAAAATCTGGGCTCTTCGTTTTTGGAAGCAAGTATAGAGTATTCATCCCTTACTATTGAGCGCGATTCTTTTTTGGATTTAATTTGTGCCATGCAGTGGGCTGCGTTTAAAATTACCCTCCACAATAACGTTGTTTAAGAACTAGGGCCACCGAGCCTTTGAATAAGCTCAGGAGGCCCGGGGATAATTGAGATTGAAGTTGTAACAACTTCAACTCCCAGAATGCACTCAAAGAAATAATGGACCTCTTAAGGCATCCGAAAATGGCCGCCGGCTCCAGTAACAAGCAGCAAAGGACGTAGCAGCCTAGGCTTCATGGAGCGGAGCAGACCGCATCTACAGGTATTGTGGCCACACTAACAGAATAGCGTTTTAAGTTTCTTTACAAGCCTAGAACCATGAGTGATACAAATATCGCGCTTCCCCCTACAGAGCTATTGAGCAGTTCTGTGCAAGATTCGAGCTCGCGAGTGTAACGAAAGGCGAGGTCGACATACGTTGAGCCCCGGACGGGGCAACAGACGGGGGCGGGAGGCGCCACCTCGTTTCGCTAAAGAGAACAGGTAGGACAGGTTTTCGCTATATGGCATAAGGCTTTTAGAATAACAACGTAAACACTACAAAAAATGTGAACCCTGACAAAATACAATTGTTTGAATAGGTGAAAGTGACCGCGGCGGGTGAATAGACGACGCAGCCCACCTGCATTAAACATTGGACTACATGACAGGTATGGCAGGCTTGTAGTTCACATAAAGATACTGAAAATGCCAACCGACATGTTTAATGCTGCTAAAAGCACTTCATGTGTCTCTTGCCCAAATAGGATTACAAATAAGCTGACACAGAGATTCCTCCGCCCCCTCCGCACCGCCAGCCCGGGTAGACGGAGGTATGAATTCCGTAGCTAAATTCACTAGCTTTTCCAGAATTTTATGAGCACTCCGTATAAAAACAGAAACAACATCTTGTTGATCTTTAGATTTTATTGGATAAAAAAGAGGTGCACCATCCGAGATTGGACACAAGGAGTGTATCCATCGACAGAAGCTAACAGTGGTCTTCCACAAAGAAAGATACAGGTACATACATACTTTGTCCAAGCGGTTCAGTTTAGAGAAGAGGTCAATAGGTTGTCATTAAAACTTCATGTTTTTTTGCATCCTAAACAGATGATTAACAGAGCCCTGATGAGGGTTTGGGGATTTATGACCTGAACCTGAAACGCGTCGGCAAATCTATCAAGAGCCAACCAATACATCTGGTGTCTTTAGACCAAGTGACAAAAGCCTCGCTCTTGTTATGAATTAATTTGCTTGTTTTGAACAAGAAAGAAATTGTGACTATGATCTAGTGGTTTGTAAAATTGATGAACTAAAATTTTGAATTGTTTGTTGGATGTTTTGTGACATATTTATGTTTTGTGATATATTTCTTTGATGTGATTTTCGTAATGTCTTATGTGAGTTGTTTAAATAAGATTGTAAATATTTGTTAGAGAGTGTTTTTCTTTCTCTGTCATTGAAAAACTTCTTTGCCTGAAAAGTATATGATTAAGAGGTATAAATAAATATACCAGACCAGATTTAATGAAATTGTTTATTTGGTCTTTGCTAAAATCTTACTGGAAGTAATTTGAGACGGGGGCACTATTGTATGTGTATATTTATTGATATAGTGGCAGGCCTGATAGGATCAAAGAATAATCATGATAGCTTCTTTTTGGAAAAAATGGTACAGGAGGCTGACTCACAAGTCCAGGTATTTTTAAAGGTGGCAAAGTTACCGAAAAAGACAAGATACAAGACTATTAAAGATTATGTATTTAGACTACAGTCTTTTTTTTTTTAAATCTTAGCTCCTCAGCTTCTCAGTTTTTAAGCATTCGAGAATGTGGCGGTTTGGGCCTTCAAATTAGCAGTAGCCACATAATGAACTGGGAAAGAATGGGATTTCGGGAGATAAGGCACTTCTTTGTCTAGGATAGAATAATTACATGGCAAGAAGTTCTGGGTAGAGCAAGTACTCCCGGGTCTTCGCTGCTTCTCGAATATCTACAAATTGCACATTTTTTACGGAATAATATAGGTGATCATTTAGATTTAATAAATGGGATGATGAAATTGTTGTATGAAGCCAAAAGTTGTGGGATAGGAAACTGGTACAAGAAGCTTTCACGTGAAGTACAACTCCCAATTTTAGATAGCCATTTAGTTAAAATGAATGACCTAACACAATGCAACCTAACACGTAAAGATTGGGAAACGATTAGTCGGCTGGATAATAGGTCATTACGTGCCGCTAATTTTAAGAGAATGTCCTTTCTGTCTGGTTGGCTAGCATATTGGACTCCGGAGGCGTTGGGAAAGAGGTTTCCGGAGTTAGGGAATAAGTGTTTTAGATGTCTAGCTGACGGCCAGGGTGGTTGGCTCCATATTTTTTACACCTGCCCCCCACTTGAATCGTTTCTGGGAGACGGTCTTTATAGACATTGAGGCAGCGTTGGAGAAAGCACTTTTGCCCTCAGCCGAAATGGCCCTTTTTGGGATTTGTCATAATAGAGGGTGGTTTAAGGATGATGAGGAAACCTTCATATTTATTTCTTGCACAGTTGCACGATCATTAATCCTACAAAATTGGAAATCTAAAGAAGCCCCATCACACCTGAAATGGCTTAATAAAATAAAAAGGGCACGAAATTTTGAGGAAGCATATTCAAGCAGAGTTGGGGCTATTAGGAGATTTGAAAGGAACTGGCACTATTTGGAGAATTTGGAGGAAGTAAGGGGGTCTCAATTGCGAACTTAAACTAGGAGTATTAAATAGTCTCGAGGCTGGGGCAAGCTGAATATAATGGGTGGGTATGCACTAGTACTTTGGGGTATTAAGCACTTTAGGGGTCTCCAGCATTTGCACTTTAGGACTGCTAAATTAGTATAGTACTGTATTACATTTGCAGTTCAAAATAGTAGAGGTTTAGTTTAATTCGACGGTCTGTACTGTATTGTATTGCATTAGCACTGTAGAAATTGAAAATGAATGAATGGTTTTTGCACATGCACTTTAGAATCGAAAAGTAAAATATGGATTGTGCATATATGTTTTGTATGTGAATTAACAGCTATATTGATTGCTCTTGGTATTAAAAGGAGGCTGTTTTTTACTCATCCTGCAACTTGCTTCTATTGGATCGACTGTATCGTACTGTATTATACGTGCACTTTAGAAAGGGAAAAATGTATAAATGGTTTGTATACTTGCACTTTAGATTGGAAAAGCAAAATATGGACTTTGCACTTTTTTTCTATGAAGTAATAGCTACATTGACTGCTTGACTGTTTGTGGTTTTTAGAAGAAGCTGTATTTTTCTTGTGATTTCTCTCCATTATTTTAAAGATTGGGTTTTATCCGTCCTGTACCTGGTTTCTTTTCCGCTCAATAAAAAATTCTTTAAAAAAAAAAAAAAAAGAATAAACATTCATAAAACACCATTACTTACTATCTGTAGAAAGTTCGACAAATCCAGGGTTAGTGCTTTTCATCAGAAAATTGATTTGTTTAGACTGTACCATAAATGATTTAAGATATCAATTGGATCATGCCGCATATTGTATAAATACTTTTTAAAGCGTCACTGTGACCAAATTTGCCATTTGTGCTGACTTTTCGTCCTACTCAGAAGATTCCATTTTGACTAGTTTCGGGCAGGGAAATGACTTTAAACAAACTTATTTTAGCTCAAAAAGTGATCATTCATATCCAACATTCATTTGCTATCAAAAGATTGACGACACGCAGCTGGTGGTGGTCCTGACGGTGGACTCCCCTCTGAATATATCTAAATTCAGAGATGGGACGGCTGCCGTTGCGGAATGGATGACTACCAACTGCTAGCAGTTGAACGCCAGTAAACAGAGGTTTTGTTAGTAGGGAATAACCCGAATGCTTGGAATGAGCACTGGTGGCCTAGTGCTCTGGGCCCTGCCCCTAAACCTAAAGCCGTGGTAAATTGAGCCTAGGGGTCTGGATGTATTCTTCCCTTATTTTTTTTTTTTTCAGAGTTTTATATAGCGCGAACTAGACCCGAACCGAATCAGGTATCAGAGTGCTTTACATAGCACCAGTTAGGTTACATGAGGACACACATTCATTTTAGGCACGGGGAGATTAAGTGATTTGCCCAGAATCACAGGAGGTTTTTGGCGTCGTTACCGAGACTCGAACCCAGATCCCCAGGTCCGAGGTCGAGCGCCTTAGCCGTTAGGCCAACCCCTCTCCCCTTAGTTTCCAAGACCACATAAAAGAGTTGCTGGCACTTGTTTTGGTCTTCTTCGTGGTCTCAAACCCATTCTGAGATTCTTTGATTCCTCGACCCGCCAGTTGATTATCCAGTCAGCAATTTTATCCCGACTGGACTAGCCAGCACCTTTTTTTTAGGGGCTAACCAGGCCGACATCATCCGGATGCAACACGTTCAAAATGTTGCAGCTAGGGATTTGTTGGGTTTACCACGAACCTGCTCTACAGCTGCCGCTATTAGGAAACTCCATTGGCTCCCTATGGCAGCGCGCATTCAATTTAAAACACTGTGTCTCTCTTTTAAGATCTTGAAGCTGTCCACGCCTAGCATACTGGCTAATCTTCTCACCCCCTATGTTCCCTCTCGTCAGCTACGTTCCCTGGGGCAGTACTTGGTCACTGTACCCCGGGTGAAACGCCTTTGTGCAGGTGGCCGGTCTTTCCGCTATCTGGCAGCTAGACTTTGGAATTCTCTACCGTTCCAGATTCACAGCATGGATAGCCTGCTCAAATTTAGGAGAGCCATTAAAACCTTCCTTTTTCCTTCTTATTAGGCCATGTTCTCCTTCTCTTTTCTTCTAGTGCTTTATCTGCTCGGATGTAGGGTTGCTGATTTATGTTGCTGGCAGCGCCGGGACTCCCCTTTTCTGGGGCAGCTGAGCACTATATAAATCCTAATAACATAACATTAAAAAATCACCATTGCTGTCTATCTAGAAATAGTTCGGCAGGTCTAGGGTCATCGTTTTTATCAGAAAATGCATTTTTTGGACAGTACAAAAAATGATGCAAAATGTCAATTGCATTTTGCCTCTTGTTGAATAATCACTTTTTAAAGCCTCACAGTGACCAAAATTGCCATTTGCACTGACTATTCCTCCTACTCAGAAGATTCTATGTTGACCAATTTTGGGCTGGGAAATAACACTAAACACATTTATTTTATTTCGAAAAGTGATCATTCAAATTGAGCATTCATTTACTGTCAAAATATGAAACATTCAAAAATCACCATTACTGACCATCTGCAGAAAGTCCAAAAGGTTTGGGGTCAATATTGTCCACCAGAATATAAATTTTTCGGACAGTACAATAAATGATTAAAAATGTCAATTGTATGATGCCTCAAGTTAAATAACCACTTTTTAAAGCCTCACAGTGTCCAAAATTGCCATTTTTACAAACTTTTCCTCCTACTAAGAAGTTTCTATGTTGACCAATTTCGGAGAGGGGAATGACTCTAAACACACTTATTTTAGTTCCAAAAGTGATAATTCACATGCAACAGTCATTTATTGCCAAAAGATTAAACATTAAATGATCACTATTACTGACCATCTGGAGAAAGTTTGATCGGTCCGAGGTGAGCGTTTTTCATCAGAAAATTGATTTTTGGAAAGTACAAAAAAACGATACAATATGTCAATTGCATTGTGCCTCATGTTGAATAATCACTTTTTAAAGCCTCACATGACCAAAATTGCCATTTTTACTGACTTTTCCTCCCACTCAGAAGATTCATTTTGACCCATTTCGGGCAGGAAATCACTCTAAACACATTTATTTTATTTCCATAAGTGATAATTCACCTTCAACAGTCATTTACTGTCAAAAGATTAAACATTTAAAATCACCATAAGTGACCTTCTGGAGAAAGTTCAACAGGTCCGGGGTCATCGTTTTTCATCAGAAAAATGATTTTTGGGACTGTACAAAAAATGATTCAAAATGTCAATTGGATCATGCCTCATGTAAATAACTTTTTAAAGCCTCACAGTGACCAACATTGCCATTTTTACTAACTTTTCCTCCTAGTCAGAAGATTGTATTTTGACCATTTCAGGAAGGGAATGACTCTAAACACACTTATTTTAGTTCCAAAATTGATAATTCACATTCAACAGTCATTAACAGTCAAAAGATTAAACATTCAAAAATCAGCATTACTGACCATCTGGAAAAAGTTCGACAGGTTCGGGGTCATTGTTTTTCATCAGAAAATAGTTTTTTGGGACAGCACAAAAATGATTCAAAATGTAAATTAGATCATACCTCATGTTGAATAACCACTTTTTAAAGCCTCACAGTGACCAAAATCGCAATTTTTACAGACGTTTCCTCCAACTCAGAAGCTTCTATTTTGACTGATTTCGGCCAGGAAAATGATTCTAAACACACTCTTTTTAGTTCCAAAAGTTATAATTCACATACAATAGTTATTTACAGTCAAAAGATTAAACATTAAAAAATCATAATTAATGACCATCTGGAGAATGTTTAACAGGTGCAGGGTCATTGTTTTTCATCAGACATTTTTTTACTGGACTCTACAAAAAATGATTCAAAATGTCAATTGGACTGTGCATCATGTTGAAAAACCCCCTTTTAAAGCCTCACAGTGACCAAAATTGCCATTTTTACAGACCTTTCCTCCTACTCAGAAGCTTCTACAATGACCAATTTCGGGCTGGAAAATGGCTTTCAACGCACTTTTTTTAGTTCCAAAAGTTATAATTCACATGCAATAGTTATTTACAGTCAAAAGAATAAACATTGAAAAAAATCACCATTACTGCCAACTGGAGAAAGTTGGACAGGTCCAGGGTCATTGTTTTTCATCAGAAAATAGATTTTTTAGAATCCAGAAAAAATGGTTCAAAATGTAAATTGGTTCATACCTCAGTTGAATAACCACTTTTTAAAGCCTCACAGTGACCAAAATTGCCATTTTTAGAGACCTTTCCTCCTACTCAGAAGCTGCTATAATGACCGATTTCGGGCTGGAAAATGGCTCTAAACACACTTATTTTAGTTCCAAAAAGTTATAATTCACATGCAGTAGTCATTTACAGTCAAAAGATTAAACATTGAAAAATCACCTTTACTGCCAATCTGGAGAACGTTGTCCAGGTCCAGGGTCATTGTTTTTCATCAGAAAATAGATTTTTTGGACTCCATAAAAATTCATTCAAAATGTAAATTGGATCGTACCTCATGTTGGATAAACCACTTTTTAAAGCCTCACAGTGACCAAAATTGTTAATTTTACAGACCTTTCCTCCTTCTCAGAAACTTCTATAAAGACCGATTTTGGGCTGGAAAATGGCTCTAAACACACTTATTTTAGTTACAAAGTTAGGATTCACAAGCAATAGTAATTTACAGTCAAAAGATTAAAAATAAAATAATCACCATTACTGACCATCTGGAGAAAGTTTGACAGGTCCGGGTTCATCTTTTTTCATCAGAAAATTGATTTTTTGAACTGTAAAAAAAATGATTTAAAATGTCAATTGGATCATGCCTCATGTTGAATAACTACGTTTTCAAGCCTCACAGTGGCCAAAATTGCCATTTTTAAAGCATTTTCCTATTACTCAGAAGCTTCTATGTTGACCTTTTTCGGGCAGGACAATGACTCTAAAAAAACTTATTTTAGTTCCAAAATTATAATTCACATGCAATAGTCATTTAAAGTCAAAAGATTAAACATTAAAAACTCACCATTACTGACCATCTGGAGAAAGAAGGGTCATTGTTTTTCATCAGAAAATTGAATTTTTGGGCTCCAGAAAAAAATATACAAAATGTAAATTGGATCGTACCACATGTTGAATACCCACTTTTTAAAGCCTCACAGTGACCAAAATGGCAATTTTTACAGACTTCAATCCTACTCAAAAGGTCCTGTTTTGACAGATTTTGGGCAGGAAAATTACTCTGAACACATTTGCTTCAGTTCCAAAAGTTATAATTCACATGCATTAGTCATTTACAGTCAAAAGAATTAACATTGAAAAACTTACAATAAGTGAACATGTGGAGAAAATTTGACGGGTTCGGGGTCATCGCTTTTCATCTGAGAAATGATTTTTTGGACTCTTTAAAAAATGATTCAAAATGTCAATCGGATACTGCCCCATGTTGAATAACCAATTTTTAAAGCCTCACAGTGACCAAAACTGCCATTTTTTAGGACTTTTCCTCCTACTCGGAAGCCTCTATTTTGACTGATTTTGGGCAGGAAAATGGCTCCAAACACACTTATTTTAGTTCCAAAAGTTATAATTTACAATCAATAATCATGCACAGTCAAGAGATTAAATATTAAAAAATCACCTTTACTGACCATCTGAAGAAAGTTCGACAGGTCGGGGGTCATTGTTTTTCATCAGAAAACTGATTTTATGGACTCTACAAAAAATGATTCAAAATGTCAATTGGATCATGCCACATGTTGAATAACCAGTTTTTTAAAGCCTCACAGTGACCAAAACTGCAATTTTTATAGACTTTTCCTCCTACTCAGAAGCTTGTATTTCGACCTATTTCGGGCAGAAAATGAACTCTAAAAACACTTATTATGGTTCCAAAAGTTATAGTTCACATGCAATAGTCTTTTACAGTCAAAAGATTAAACTTAAAAAAATCACCAATACTGACCATCTGGAAAAAGGTCAACAGGTCATCATCAGAACATTTATTTTTTGGACTCCACAAAAAACGATTCAAAATGTCAATTGGATCATGGCTCATGTTGAATATCCACTTTTTAAAGCCTCACTGTGACCAAATTTGCCATTTTTACAGACCAATCCGCCTATTCAGAATCTTTTATTTTGACTGATTTTGGGCAGGAAAATTACTCTAAAATCACTTATTTTCATTCCAAAAGTGATAATTAACATGAAATAGTCATTTACAGTTAAAAGATTCAACATAAAAAAAAAATCACCATTAATGACCATCTAGAGAAACTTTGATAGACCCGGGGTCATTGTTTATCATCAGAAAATGGATTTTTTTAATTCTACAAAAATGATTGCAAATGTCAATTGGATCGTACCTCATGTTGAATAGCTAATTTTTAAAGCCTCACAGTGACCATAATTGCCATTTTTACAGACTTTTCCTTCTTCTAAGAAGCTTCTATTTTGACTGATTTAGGACAGGAAAATGACTCTAAATACACTTATTTTCTTTTCCAAAAGTGATAATCCACATGCAATTGTCATTTACAGTCAAAAGATTAAATATTAAAAAAATTCCCATTACTGACCATCTGGAGAAAGTTGGACAAATCCCGGGTGATTGATTTTCATCAGAAAATTGATTTATTTGGACTCCAGAAAAAAATTATACAAAATGTAAATTGGATCGTACCTCATGTTGAATAACCACTTTTTAAAGCCTAAGAATGACCAAAATTGCCATTTTTACAGACTTTTCCTCCTACTCAGAAAATTCGGTTTTGACTGATTTCGGGCAGGAAAATGACTCTAAACACACTTATTTTAGTTGCAAAAGTTATAATTCACATGCAATAGTAATTTATTGTCAAAAGATTAAACATTAACCCCTTCGCAGCTAGTCATTTTCACCCCCTGTGCTAAGCCTTTTTGGGCTATTTGGGGTAGTTTGCGCTCAGGCCCCTGTAACATTTAGACCACATAAGGTATCCACGCCAAATTTGCGTCCTTTTCTTCCAACATCATAGGGATTCTAAAGGTAATAATAATAATCCACATTTGTAAAGCGCACAATCACCCGTAAGGGTCTCTAGGCGCTGGGGGCCGGCGGGAAGATTAAGCAAGCTATTGCCCAGAGTCACATGGTGCTGGGCTAACCTGCCGCCGGAGCCGGGGATCGAACCCTGATCCCCAGATTCCGGAGTCAGTCGCCCTGGCCGCGGCGCCACACCTCTCCCTGGTACCCAGAGCTTGTGGATTTCCCTAGAGGGAACCCAGAAATTAGCCAAAATACATCTAAGTTTTTGTTTTTTTGTGAAAAATGGGAAAAAAGTGCTGCAAATGAAAGTGTCTGGGGTTTCCCCTACAAATGGTATCAAAAAAGGGTTTGTGGGGCTGAAATCAGCATTTTCCCAGCTTTTAGGGAATGATAGACTTTACACAGTTTGGGTATTTTTCTGGGACATAGCCTATTTATGCTATTTTTTGTGCTTTCAACCTCCTTCGAGTTAATGGTAGAAATTGGTATGAAAGCAATAACGGATCCTGGAAAGCTATACATTTTTGAAATGTAGACAAAACTCTAAAGTTAGCAAGGGTTCATTTGTGTAGATCCTTCAAGGAAAAATCGAAAATTAGTTGAAAAAAACAGCCTTTTGAGTCAATGTTTCTACCTGTAACTTCTTCTAATTATGACAGCTCTTTAAAAGCAATATACCGTTACATCTGTGGGACCGTACTAGTTGTGGGGATATATAGGACTGATAGCTGTAGGTTCACTAAGAACCCGACGAACCCAGAGCCAAAAATTGAGCCACGACTTGCAATGGTTTTTTATTATGTGGCGGGTAAATAGCAATTATTATGGGAAAATATATACATGGAAAAATTGGTATGAAAGACACCTATACCTGAGTCCATGCCCTCACGCTGCGTCAGGGTTAGGAAAAGAGGGGCACACTTCACGGAATCCACACAATGTATTGTATCAGCCCTCTGTGGCCCCCTTCCAAAGAACTCCGAGCCAGCTACCCCCACAGTTTGGCAGTTCAATCCTGGAAAACCCCCCCGTGCCCCCTTGACTGACCGTGCTGGATGTCGACTGCTGGTTAAGGGAGAGCTGAGGCTGATTCTCGCCAACAGCTGCCTAGAGCGCCGCCAGATACTGGCCCGGTCTCCTGTGTGCCTCGCTGGGCCACCGATGTGCCCCCTCCTTATGTTGTCTGGACAATCGTCTGCTGCCTCTCCAGCCGCCTGATCCAGGTCCCGGTCTGCCGTGCTCCAGGAAGAGTATCTGCACCAACCCATAGCCTGAGTGCTTGCGTCGCTCGCTTGCCTCGCCTCGTCCTACCCGCCTCGTCTGCAGGGTCCTAACGCTCATCGAGAGTGGGGATGCTCAGGACGCGGCCACGGTGCAGTTGACTCTCGGCAATGAACATCAAAAAGCAATAAAAGGGAAAGGTCATCAGAACAGACACGCTCCTAAAGGAAAAGCCTGCATACGTTCTCTCACCATTTCGGAGCCTGTAGCTCAGCCTTAACACAGAGAAACCACCACCCGTCCGGACTTCTCACGGCAGACGTCAGCCTGCCGCCATGTTCCCCCTCGGCTCAACGACTCAGGTATAACCCCTGACACAGAGCATTTGTACCCCCCCCCATATAATAGTAACTGACACAGCTTCCTCGATTAGCCCCTTTACGTGCAGCCTGGGTGGGGAGGGGTGCAATTCCAAGAGTAAGGGCAAGGAGCCTCCGCAAGTTCCCCCGCTCCCCTGACCAGGAATAGATACCAGCTAAGGTCCAGATTAGAACTTCAGAAGATTGGGACTGGGTGCCTGGGTACCTCGAGGGTAGAGACTGCACCGTTAACCCCCAAAGAAAAGAGGAGCGAAAGAAGGGGGAACGTCGCAAGATTTGGTGAGGTAAAGAAGCCGAAACCCCCGAAAGTGTGCTTATCTTTTCCGAAGCCCACACCCTCTCTAAAATCCTATTTTAAAATCATGGAGAAGGTGGTTGGTCCTAAGGAGGGGGGTCTATCACCCTGACCTCGGAATCCAGTATAGGCAAGGGAGTTACGGCTAGTATCTCCAGTACTTTAGGCATGCTCAGTATCAATATTCCCAGCCCACAGCTGGCTGATGGTCTGAATGGGACAGATTCGCCTAACCTTCGAAGCCCTCCAATCCACAGCTTACCCAGTGTACCAGATATGCTCAGTATGCCCCCACCAGTACCTCTCAAAAATAGATACACTGTTTTGGCAGAAATAGAAAACGTAGAGGGGTTGTTTGAACGGGCAGAACAAACAGAAATGGAAGGGACAGAAGGGGCGCCTCAAAGCCAGAACTCCCCGCAGGCAGATCAAGTGGATCCCCTTATCCCTGCGATTAAACCAGCGGTTGAAACCGGGAGCGATAAAACCACAACAACTCCACCAACAACTCCACCAGGGACAGCAGAAGGGGGCATATCGCAGGTAGAGACTCTTCTTCTTAGCCTGAGGGAGGACCTTTTGTCAAAACTAGACAAAAAATTTGATACATCCGAAGCAAACCAAAGAAGCATTCACGAGCAGTGTGCCAATTTGGAGATGAAGTTAGATGATGTCTGTAAACGCACGGATGTTCTGCAGGAGGAAGTTATCCTGCTTACTGGGGCCTCAAAAAGGCATGACAGAGACATTGAAAACCTTAGAGTACAGAATAGAGCCCTGCAGATGGACATCGAAAGATTAGAAATTCACTCAAGGAGAAACAACTTAAAATTCTTGAAAATTCCTGAGGGAACAGAAAATGGGGACGTTAAGGGTCTCATCTGCAAACTCCTAAGAGAGGGAGTCCTAAAAGATAGCCCAGATATTAATCTAGAGGCCGAGATTCAAAGAGCACACAGGGACCTATACAGGCTGCATGCGGGGAGGTCGGTCCCAATAAAGATTCTGGTTAATTTTCTTACCTTCACCGTGAAAGAGTTGATTCTGAGCAGGGCACTGCTAGATAAAACATTACAAATCGTGTCAGCACATTATCTCATACGCTCGGATGTGGGGAAGGTAACTGCGCAGAGGCAGTGGGAGCTGGGGAACCGGATGCCAGAGTTAAAGAGCATTGGCGCACAAGTGCAAACGAAGTTCCCAGCCTTTTTGAGAGTGGTGTGGAGAAATAAAACACATAATTTCACCTTTCAAGTAGTCGCATCAATAGATGTTGCTCAAGAGAAAAAGCTACCCCTGACCATCGTGGCAGTCGACGCCGCGGAGAAATGTGGGCGCCTTCTCGCGTGGAAAGCCCGAGCAGACAGGACGAGGAATCAGATAGATAATCTATTATTGTCAAGCACGGGGGAAACCACGAATGAAGATGATTCCATCAGAAATGAGGCCAAGAGGTACATGCAGTCCCTATACGGTCCTAACACTTCTCTGAGCAGGGAGCAGGCAGAAACCTGGCTACATAATATACAGATCCCTGAGTTGTCAGACACAGAAAGGTCTTTCCTCAGCTCTGAAATAAGGGAAGGAGAGTTGAGGATCCAATTATCGAAAATGGTTAAAGGCAAGGCCGCAGGCCCGGACGGGCTCCCTGTGGAACTTTACAAGATAGTATTGGAACAAATAGCTACAGTCTTGACATCATTATGTAATGAAATCTTACTTCAAGGGGGGAAGGCTCCAACGTCATGGGCTGAGGCCATAGTCACACTACTATTGAAGCCGAATAAAGATCCAAGTAGAATAGAGTCATACAGATCCATCTCTCTATTAAATGTTGATTATAAGGTGTTTGCGGGGGTATTGGCAACTAGGCTGGCCAAGGTAGTAAAGTCTGTCGTACATTGTCACCAAAGGGGTTTTATCCCAGATAGACAACTTAACGAACTGACCTTTCAAGTAGTCGCATCAATAGATGTTGCTCAAGAGAAAAAGCTACCCCTGACCATCGTGGCAGTCGACGCCGCTAAGGCTTTCGATCAAGTAGACTGGGAATACCTCTGGATGGCGATGGCCAAATTTGGCCTCCCAAATAATTTTATTACAGCCACAAAGTCACTATATTCTGTTCCAACAGCAAAAATCCTAGTAAACGTCTCCCTCACGGATCAGATCTCTATTGCACGAGGCACTCGACAGGGCTGTCCCCTGTCGCCCCTTTTGTTTAATTTATATATTGAGCCTTTTGTTTGTTTGTTAAGATCAGACCCCCTAATTAAACCAGTTAAGATCGCGGACTTAGAGCTGAAATTCGCATTATATGCAGATGATCTGTTGATGTATACTTCCAACCCGGAAGAAGCCATACCTAGACTCATACATCTCGCAGAAGGCTTCGGTGAGATTTCAGGGTACACAATTAACAAAGAGAAAACGGAAATAATGGAATGGAATCAGCAGGTAGATACGTTAGGGAGTAAAAACAAAATGAGGTACTTAGGAGTCCATCTAGCCCAAAAAATTGAAGAAATCCCCAAAATTAATTTAGACAGAGTTATTAAGGATACAAATGCCTTACTACAACGATGGTCCTCCCTCCCCTTAAATATCTATGGGAGGGTGAACCTTCTGAAGATGATTATCCTCCCCAAAATCACATTCCTATTTAATTCTATTCCTTTATCATTTCCATTATCTTTAATTAAAAAGCTGCAAGGGAAATTGGGATCATTTATTTGGAATTCTAAAGCCCCGCGAATCTCATGGAAAAAACTCAGAAGAAGCCTAAAAACAGGAGGGCTGGCTTTTCCAGACCTACTCCATTATTGCCAGGCATTCCATTTCAAACATTTTAGATTAATGGCTGGCCAGGTGGATCAATCATCTATGGGCCTGTTATTCTCCGCCTTGCTACAGGATGTCCAACAGGGATTAGACTATTTTCTTTTTAAATTTGGGGACCCGAAATTTTTTTTAAAAGTAAGGCTGAAGATCCTGGGGGCAGCCCTGAAAAATTGGGTATTCGTGAGGAACAAGCTGAATATTCCTTACTATGCGTTACAGGCCCCTATATGGGATTCACCTGGCCTCCCAGCATGCCTAAACGACCACTTGTCACTGCCATTAAAACAGGCGGGGTTGAACTGTTGGGGAGATCTGCAGGAGGAAGGACGGCTTTTGAGCTGGGATAGGTTTTTCAACCTGACAAGGGGAACCCTCACCAGATTTAAATACTATCAATTATCTGGGTGGTGGGCAACCAGGCCAATTAGACCTACAGAAAGTAAAATTCCTAATCCTAAATTTGATGAGGTGATGAGAGGCGGCAGGTGGAAGATCTAGGGTTAAAAAACTACGGCTAGGCACTTTTCCTCATATTTCTGTGGTGGAAAGTTCTGGAATCTGCGTGGATCCACAAATTTCCACTCACCCCACATTTCCCAAAGTTTTCCGAGAAAAAAAATACCTCACTCACGTGGGTTGGCCTAGTGCCGGTGACATGAAACAGCTCAAAATGCAACTTGGACACACCCCAATTTCACAGTGAAAAATGACCCTTTGTTGGCAAAGTGCCTAGCCGTAGTTTTTTAACCCTAGCTCTGCTGGCACCTAGGGAAACCTCTCAAACCTATACATTTTTTGAAAACTAGACAACAGTGGGAATCCAGAATGGGGTGACTCGACTGCCTCCCTCCAGGTTCTGTTACCCAGAATCCTTTGCAAACCTAAACAAATGTAAAATAAAACATATTTTCCTCACATTTCTGTGGTGGAAAGTTCTAGAATCTGCGTGGATCCACAAATTTCTACTCGCTCCGCGTTCCCCAAAGTCTTCTGAGAAAAATGGTACCTCACTTGCGTGGGTAGGCCTAGTGCCCGTGACATGAAACGGCGCAAAATGCAACGAGGATACACCACAATTTCACAGTGAAAAATTACCCTTTTTTGGCAAAGTGCCTAGCTGTAGTTTTTGAACCGTAGCTCTGCTGCTACTCAGGGAAACCTAGCAAACCTATACATTTTTTAAAAAAAAGACACCCAGGGAAATCTAAAATACCTCACTCACGTGGGTTGGCCTAGTGCCGGTGACATGAAACAGCGAAAAATGCAACTTGGACACACCACAATTTCACAGTGAAAAATGACCCTTTGTTGGCAAAGTGCCTAGCTGTAGTTTTTTAACCCTACTCTGCTGGCACCGAGGGATACCTATCAAACCTATACATTTTTGGAAAACTAGACAACAGTGGGAATCCAGTATGGGGTGACTCGACTGCCTTCCTCCAGGTTCTGTTACCCAGAATCCTTTGCAAACCTAAATAATTGTCAAAAAAATACGTTTTCCTCACATTTCTGCGGTGGAAAGTTCTAGAATCTGCGTGGATCCACACATTTCTACTCACCCCGCGTTCCCCAAAGTCTTCCAAGAAAAATGGTACCTCACTTGCGTGGGTAGGCCTAGTACCCGCTACATGAAACGGCGCAAAATGCAATGTGGACAACACAATTTCACAGTGAAAAATGACCCTTTTTTGGCAAAGTGCCTAGCTGTATTTTTTTAACCCTAGCGCTGCTGCCACCCAGGGAAACCTAGCAAACCTATACATTTTTGAAAAAAAGACACCCAGGGAAATCCAGGATGGGGTGACTCGACTGCCTCCCACCAGGTTCTGTTACCCAGAATCCCTTGCAAACCTAAATAATTATTTTTAAAAACACATTTTCCTCACATTTCTGTGGTGGAAATTTCTGGAATCTGCGTGGATCCACTAATTTCCACTCACCCCGCATTCCCCAAAGTCTTCTGAGAAAAAAGAATACCTCACTCGCGTGCGTTGGCCTAGTGCCGGTGACATGAAACAGCACAAAATGCAACTTGGACACACCACAATTTCACAGTAAAAAATTACCCTTTTTTGGCAAAGTGCATAGCTGTAGTTTTTGAACCCTAGCGCTGCAGCCACCCAGGAAAACCTAGCAAACCTATACATTTTTTTAAACTAGACACCCAGGGAAATCCAGGATGGCCTGACTTGACTGCCTCCCTCCAGGTTCTGTTACCCAGAATCCCTTGCACACCTAAACAATTGACAAAATAAAACACATTTTCCAAACATTTCTGTGGTGGAAAGTTCTGGAAACTGCTTGGATCCACAAATTTCCACCCACCCGCGTTCCCCATAGTCTTATGAGAAAAATGGTACCTCACTTGCATGGGTAGGCGTAGTTTCTGCGACATGAAATGGCACAAAACACAATGTGGACACAGCACAATTTCACAGTGAAAAATTACCCTTTTTTGGCATGTGCTTAGCTGCAATTTTTGAACCCTAGCTCTGCCGGCACTTAGAGAAACCTAGTAATCCTATATATTTTTGAAAACTAGACACAGGGGAATCCAGGATTGGGTGGCTCCACTGCCTCTTACCAGGTTCTTTTACCCAGAATCCCTTGCAAACGTAAAAAATTGCCTAAAAAAACAAATGTTCATCAAATTTGTGTGGTGAAGATTTCTGGAATTTGCCTGGATGTACAAATTTCCACCCACCCCGCGTTTCCCAAAGTCTTCCAAGAAAAATGGTTCCTCACTTGTGTGGGTAGGCCTAGTGCCCTTGACAGGAAATGGCACAAAATGCAACGTGGACACACCACAATTTCACAGTGAAAAATGACCCTTTTTGGCAAAGTGCCTAGCTGTAGTTTTTTAACCCTAGCTCTGCCAACATCTAGGGAAACCTAGAAATCCTATATATTTTTGACAACTAGACAACCAGGGTAATCTCGTATGGGCTGACTCGACTGCCTCTCACCAGGTTCTGTTACCCAGAATCCCTTGCAAATCTAAACAATTGCCCAAAAAAACACATTTTCCTCATATTTCTGTGGTGGAAAGTTCTGGAATTTACGTGGATTCACAAAGTTCCACCCCCCTGCGGTCCCCAAAGTTTTCCGAGAAAAGTGGTACCTCACTTGTGTGGGTAGGTCTAGTGCCCGCGACAGGAAATAGCACAAAACGCAATGTGGACACACCACAATTTCACAATGAAAAATGACCCTTTTTTGACAAAGTGCCTAGCTGTAGTTTTTTAACCCTAGGTCTGCCGGCACCTAGGTGAAAACCTACCAAACCCATACATTTCTAAAAACTAGACACCCAGGGGATTTCAGTGAGGTATGGCTTGCATCAATCGCCCAACGTTTCCTTACCCAGAATCCACTGCAAACCTCAAATTCAGCTGAAAAAAATCTCTTTTTTCACACATTTTTGTGGGGGAAAGTTGTGACATCACCGGGCTGACACAACTTTCCTACCACCCAGCATTTCCCCAGGTCTCCTGATAAAAATGGTGCCTCACTCGTGTGGGAGGCACAAGTACCCACGACAGGCAAGGGCCCAAAACATAGTGAGGTGACATCAAAATTGCCTATCTCAAAACGACCTGGTTTGGCAAGGGGGGTCCCCTGGGTTTTTGGTCTGGTGCTCGGCGGCCACCTTGGGAAACCTACCAAACCCATACATTTCTGAAAACTATAGACCCGGAAGATTCTAGGGAGGTATGGCTTGCGTGGATCACTCAACGTTTCCTTACCCAGAATCCCCTGCAAACCTCAAATTAGGTGAAAAAAACACTTTTTCACACAATTTTGTGTGGGAAAGTTGTGGCATCACCGGGCTGACACAAATTTCCTACCACCCAGCATTTCTCCAGGTCTCCTGATAAAAATGGTGCCTCACTCGTGTGGGAGGCCCACGTACCCACGACAGGCAAGGGCCCAAAACATGATGAGGTGACATCAAAATTGCCTATCTCAAAACGACCTGGTTTGGCAACGGGGGGTCCCCTGGGTTTTTGGTCTGGTGCTCGGCAGCCACCTTGGGAAACCTACCAAACCCACACATTTCTGAAAACTATAGACCCGGAAGATTCTAGAATCTGCGTGGATCCACACATTTCTACTCACCCCGCGTTCCCCAAAGTCTTCCAAGAAAAATGGTACCTCACTTGCGTGGATAGGCCTAGTACCCGCTACATGAAACGGCGCAAAATGCAATGTGGACAACACAATTTCACAGTGAAAAATGACCCTTTTTTGGCAAAGTGCCTAACTGTATTTTTTTAACCCTAGCGCTGCTGCCACCCAGGGAAACCTAGCAAACCTATACATTTTTGAAAAAAAGACACCCAGGGAAATCCAGGATGGGGTGACTCGACTGCCTCCCACCAGGTTCTGTTACCCAGAATCCCTTGCAAACCTAAATAATTATTTTTAAAAACACATTTTCCTCACATTTCTGTGGTGGAAAGTTCTGGAATCTGCGTGGATCCACTAATTTCCACTCACCCCGCATTCCCCAAAGTCTTCTGAGAAAAAAGAATACCTCACTCGCGTGCGTTGGCCTAGTGCCGGTGACATGAAACAGCACAAAATGCAACTTGGACACACCACAATTTCACAGTAAAAAATTACCCTTTTTTGGCAAAGTGCATAGCTGTAGTTTTTGAACCCTAGCGCTGCAGCCACCCAGGAAAACCTAGCAAACCTATACATTTTTTTAAACTAGACACCCAGGGAAATCCAGGATGGCCTGACTTGACTGCCTCCCTCCAGGTTCTGTTACCCAGAATCCCTTGCACACCTAAACAATTGACAAAATAAAACACATTTTCCAAACATTTCTGTGGTGGAAAGTTCTGGAATCTGCTTGGATCCACAAATTTCCACCCACCCGCGTTCCCCATAGTCTTATGAGAAAAATGGTACCTCACTTGCATGGGTAGGCGTAGTTTCTGCGACATGAAATGGCACAAAACACAATGTGGACACAGCACAATTTCACAGTGAAAAATTACCCTTTTTTGGCATAGTGCTTAGCTGCAATTTTTGAACCCTAGCTCTGCCGGCACTTAGAGAAACCTAGTAATCCTATATATTTTTGAAAACTAGACACAGGGGAATCCAGGATTGGGTGGCTCCACTGCCTCTTACCAGGTTCTTTTACCCAGAATCCCTTGCAAACTTAAAAAATTGCCTAAAAAAACAAATGTTCATCAAATTTGTGTGGTGGAGATTTCTGGAATTTGCCTGGAGGTACAAATTTCCACCCACCCCGCGTTTCCCAAAGTCTTCCAAGAAAAATGGTTCCTCACTTGTGTGGGTAGGCCTAGTGCCCTTGACAGGAAATGGCACAAAATGCAACGTGGACACACCACAATTTCACAGTGAAAAATGACCCTTTTTGGCAAAGTGCCTAGCTGTAGTTTTTTAACCCTAGCTCTGCCAACATCTAGGGAAACCTAGAAATCCTATATATTTTTGACAACTAGACACCCAGGGTAATCTCATATGGGCTGACTCGACTGCCTCTCACCAGGTTCTGTTACCCAGAATCCCTTGCAAATCTAAACAATTGCCCAAAAAAACACATTTTCCTCATATTTCTGTGGTGGAAAGTTCTGGAATTTACGTGGATTCACAAAGTTCCACCCCCCTGCGGTCCCCAAAGTTTTCCGAGAAAAGTGGTACCTCACTTGTGTGGGTAGGTCTAGTGCCCGCGACAGGAAATGGCACAAAACGCAATGTGGACACACCACAATTTCACAATGAAAAATGACCCTTTTTTGACAAAGTGCCTAGCTGTAGTTTTTTAACCCTAGGTCTGCCGGCACCTAGGTGAAAACCTACCAAACCCATACATTTCTAAAAACTAGACACCCAGGGGATTTCAGTGAGGTATGGCTTGCATCAATCGCCCAACGTTTCCTTACCCAGAATCCACTGCAAACCTCAAATTCAGCTGAAAAAAATCTCTTTTTTCACACATTTTTGTGTGGGAAAGTTGTGACATCACTGGGCTGACACAACTTTCCTACCACCCAGCATTTCCCCAGGTCTCCTGATAAAAATGGTACCTCACTCGTGTGGGAGGCACAAGTACCCACGACAGGCAAGGGCCCAAAACATAGTGAGGTGACACCAAAATTGCCTATCTCAAAACGACCTGGTTTGGCAAGGGGGGTCCCCTGGGTTTTTGGTCTGGTGCTCGGCGGCCACCTTGGGAAACCTACCAAACCCATACATTTCTGAAAACTATAGACCCGGAAGATTCTAGGGAGGTATGGCTTGCGTGGATCACTCAACGTTTCCTTACCCAGAATCCCCTGCAAACCTCAAATTAGGTGAAAAAAACACTTTTTCACACAATTTTGTGTGGGAAAGTTGTGGCATCACCGGGCTGACACAAATTTCCTACCACCCAGCATTTCTCCAGGTCTCCTGATAAAAATGGTGCCTCACTCGTGTGGGAGGCCCACGTACCCACGACAGGCAAGGGCCCAAAACATGATGAGGTGACATCAAAATTGCCTATCTCAAAACGACCTGGTTTGGCAACGGGGGGTCCCCTGGGTTTTTGGTCTGGTGCTCGGCAGCCACCTTGGGAAACCTACCAAACCCACACATTTCTGAAAACTATAGACCCGGAAGATTCCATGGAGGTATGGCTTGCGTGGATCACTCAACGTTTCCTTACCCAGAATCCCCTGCAAACCTCAAATTAGGTGAAAAAAACACTTTTTCACACAATTTTGTGTGGGAAAGTTGTGGCATCACCGGGCTGACACAAATTTCCTACCACCCAGCGTTCCTCCGAGTTTCCCAATAAAAACAGTTTCTCACTCGTCTGGGAGGCCCAATTACCCGTGACAGGCAAGGGCCCAAAACGTATTGAGGCAACATTATTTTGATGTGCTCACAAAAAAAGATAAAGTGCAATGTGTCCTGAATAGAAAAATCATCACATGAACGTACCCCAAATCCTCCGCCCTCCTCCATCCCGGGGGATCAGCCAGAAAGAAATGAAGCTAATTCAACCTGAATCTTACAAGGAGAAAGCGGTGGTTAGGATTGGATACAAAATTCAGATAAGGTTCAATTGCACAGGATGTTTTTAACAATAGGTGAGCACGTACAGTCGGTTTTGCCAGCTCCCTTTCTTCTCTTTCCATAGAAGCCATGAACAAATAAGATTCCTTCGCCCATTTCATATTACCTTTTACTAACTTATCTGGTGAGTTAAATAACTCTGGCCGTCCCAATTTCACTGCCAGCCTATGGACGTGACTCAGCCAGGGGATACGATTCACTTGGTCTAGGGCCAGGCAATCTCTCATGACTTCACGGTTCAACTCTAATTCGGGGTTTAACCAAGTTGAAATCCATTTCAGGAGAGGTGCTATAGCAATTAAATCTTCCAGAAAGCCGGTCCCAGTCTCCTGATGGATTATATAAGCTGGCATGGATTGTGGGGCCGATAAAAGGTTTCTTAAAAACGGTATATTGAGTCCAAAATATCGAGTGACTGAAATATCGAGGCCAAAATATGAAATGGACAAAATATCGAATGGACAGAATATAGACATCAAAAATATTGTTTTTAAGGTAAGTAATATAATAGCGATTTAAAAAATATAGTAAAGTCAAAATATCGAAGTACATAATATAGGTTATTAAAATATCGAATTTTTAATATCACATTTTTTTAAGTGTTTTGTATGTTAGTATATGCGTGAAAAGTGTATTTTTTTGTAATTTATTTTAAGTAATTAATTTTATGTTATTTAATTTGTGCGTAATTTAATTCTGTAGCGGGTTGTGGGTTTATAGGGGAATAGGGTGGGAAGTAATTTAATTATAATTAATTAAATATGTTAATTAATGTATTGGTATTTTTTAAAATAAATTGTTAATGAATTTTTAATTGGTAATTAATTAATTCTTAATTGATAATAAATTTTTATTAATTGATAATTGTGTGAATATCATTAATTTACTTTCTGTAGCGAGTTGTGGGTTTATAGGGGAATAGGGTGGGAAGTAATTTAATTATAATTAATTAAATATGTTAATGAATGTATTTTTTTAATATCAATTGTTAATTAATTTTTAATTGGTAATTAAGTAATTGTTAATTGATAATTAATTTTTATTAATTGATTAATTGATAATTATGTGAATAATAATAATTTATTTTCTGTAGTGGGTTGTGGGTTTATAGGGGAATAGGGTGGGAATTAATTTAATTATAATTAATTAAATATGTTAATTTATTTATTGGTATTTATTTTGAATACATTGTTAATTAATTTTTAATTGGTAATTAATTAATTCTTAATTGGTAATTAATTTTTATTAATTGATTAATTGATAATTATGTGAATTATATTAATTTATTTTCACTAGAGTGGGAATAGTAAGTTTTACCCCTAGGATATCCAACGCTTTCCTTACTGTTGCACTCTCTGGAGTGGGAATAGTAATTTTTACCCCTAAGCTATCCAACGCTTTCCATAATGTTGCACTCTGGAGTGGGAATAGTAATTTTTACCCCTACACTATCCAGCGCCTTCCCTACTGTTGCACTCTCTAGCGTGGGAATAGTAATGTTTACCCCTATGCTATCCAACGCTTTCCCTACTGTTGCACTCTCTGGAGTAGGAATAGTAATTTTTACCCCTACGCTATCCAACGCTTTCCCTACTGTTGCACTCTCTGGAGTGGGAATAGTAATTTTTACCCCTACGCTATCCAACGCCTGCCCTATTGTTGCACTCTCTGGAGTGGGAATAGTAATTTTTACCCCTACGCTATCCAACGCTTTCCCTACTGTTGCACTCTCTGGAGTGGGAATAGTAATTTTTACCCCTACGCTATGCAACGCTTTCCTTACTGTTGCACTTCCAGGAGTGGGAATAGTAATTTTTACACTTTAACTATCCTACGGTAATAATATTGTGTATTTTTTATTAATATTATGTTAATATATATATATATATATATGTTATAATATATATGATTGTATGTTTTTTATAGGTTAAATTAATTATTTAATAATTTTAAGGTAATTTAAGTATTTTTAAGTATTTTTTAGCTATTTATTTTTAATATTTTTTTAATTTTACATTATTTTTAAGAAATTCGATATTTTTACAAAGTATATATTTTTAAATGATATTTTGGATTCGATAGTTTGGTACTTACCTGTTTATAGATAGCAATTCGATATTTTGTCTGTTGATATTCTGGCGTCGATATTTTGGGTAGTCTATATTTTGTCCCTCGATATTTAGTCAGTGATCCCTTAAAAACGTATTCTCAGCTACTTGAATTTCCCTTGCGTTTCTAAAACCCCAAATATCTGCGCCATACATTGCAAAAGAAATACATTTAGCTCCATATATTTTTAACAGAGCTTGCATTGGTCTGGCCCCTAACCTGCGTGCAAAACCTAACACTGCAGATGTGGATCTGGCCAAGACATTTCTTTTGGCGTGTATTTGTGGGATCTAAGTGCATTGATCATCAAATATAATGCCAAAGTAAGGGAAGACAGAGACCCTAGTGATTACATTGCCCTCGCAATGGATAGTTTTAGCCCTTTTAGGCTTAAGGCTAATTATCATAATATGAGATTTGGAGAAATTAACACTTAAGTCCAGGGTTTTCATAAAAGCAGCAAAAGAGTTTAAAAGAAGTTGTAACCCAACCGCCGTTCGTGCTAAAAGGGCGTAAAGGAGTGCCGGGATCGATCGTTCCCCCACACGCCGCTTATCTTTACCTGCTTCCCCTAAAACTTGGTCCAAAATATTAATTTAAAGGGTAAAAAGTAGAGGGGCCAAAATGCACCCCTGCCTAACACCGTTGGCAATATGTATTCCTTGGGTGCAGTTGCCCCTTTGGTCATATCTTACAGTGGCCATTAAATCCCTGTGCAAGTCGGCAAGGAAATGGACGAGATTTCCCTCTTCACCTAGTTTGAGAAGCATAACTCATAGTTTGGACCTATTCACTCGGTCAAAGGCCGAGGAAAGGTCCATAAACGCCAGATAGAGTGTTCCCTTCTTGGCCATGGTGTACTTCCCAATTAGTGGGTGCAGATTGAGGCATTGATCGGTGGTGCCTCTTCCTTTTCTAAAACCGTATTACAGATCTGATAGGGTTTTAGTTTCAGATAGCCAACTTGTGAGTTTGCTGAGTACCACCCTTCCAAGCCCCTATACGGCAGAATCCATGAGTGAAATAGGTCGCTAACAACTAGGGTCCCCTCTGTTACCTTTTTAAAATCGGAACAATCACTGACTCAGACCAAGATCTAGGTAGGCTTGCAGGGTATTCTGGGTAAGAAAACGTTGGGGGATCCATGCAAGCCATACCTCCCTGGAATCCCCCGGGTGTCTAGTTTTCTGAAATATGTGGGTTTGGTAAGTTTCCCTAGGTGGCCGCCGAGCCAAAAACCCAGGTGACGCCCCTTGCAAAACCAGGTCACTATGTTTTTGGCCCTTGCCTGTCACGGATACTTGGGCATCCCACACAAGTGAGGCACCGTTTTTATCGGGAGACCCAGAGAAACGCTGGGTGGTAGGAAATTTGTGTCAGCCCGGTGATGCCACAACTTTCCCGCACAAAAATGTGTGAAAAAAGTGATTTCTTCAGCGAAATTTGAGGTTTGCAGGGGATTCTGGGTAAGGAAACGTTGGGGGATCCACACAAGCTATACCTCCCTGGAATTCCCCGGTTGTCTAATTTTCAGATATGTGCAGGTTTGGTAGGTTTCCCTAGATGGCCGCCAAGCACAGGGCCAAAAATCCAGGTGACCCCCCTTGCAAAACCAGGTTATTTTTGAGATAACTTGTTTATTTCTGCAGCATGAACATTTTGGCACAATATTGCAAGGAAAATGTGACAGACATTTTGAGGCTTGCAGGACATAGTGGATAAGATATCTTGTTGGGATCTACAAGATCTACATCACCATGTACTCCCATCAGTGTTTAGTTTACGACAATATCTACAGTTGGTAGGTTATTCTTAGATGGAATGTACACCTTGGTAGAGAGACTAAAAAGACAAAGATTACTGCACAGCCATCTATTCCTCAAGCACACACACATACTGGTTGGATTTGGCATGAGGGCGAGTGATGGTTCAGTATATACAATTTTATTAACAGGGGGTTTCACAAAAATGAAATGCACTGTCAATAATTGAAAGGACAAAAAACTGAACCAGTGACTCACAGCTCGTGAGCTGTAAAGCCACGACAAGGCACCAACCTCTTTATCGGCCATTCATACACCTTTCATACGTGTGACACATACAAACCCATTCACACCGCCAGGCGTAGGCCCATCACATTACAACACTCACACCAGCAGACAGCGCCACTCAAGGGCCCATCACTTTCCCGCACCCACATTCCTGACACAGCAACCACGCAAGCTGATGGATTGCGTGGAATGGCGCTCGGCTAGCAGTGTGTGTAGTGACCAGCAGCAAGTCACTACTCACACACCGCCAGCCAAACGCCAGTCCACGCACACCACCAGCTAAGCACTAGTCCACACACCGCCAGCCAAGCGCCAGTCCACGCACACAGCCAGCCAAGCGCCAGTCCACGCATACCACCAGCCAAAGGCCAGTCCATGCACACCACCAGCCAAGTGCCAGCCTACACACACCGCCATCACATTTAGGATTTTTTTATACAAAAAAGAAAAAACAAACAAATTGCAAATAGATACAAATCTACTAACGCACAATCTGAAACTAAATACATTGCACTAATGCCAACCTTGAAACAGAACAAAACTTTTTAAACAATACAGTCTAGGCAATTCACTTTACGACTCATGGATGCTCCCAATAATTATTTTGCGTGTGGTATGTTCTAAGACAAGCAGGCACACACAGCACAGGGTTAGAAGTACACTCGGGGCAGTACATATGAGTCTCCTTCCACGTACCTCTTCGCCAACAGACTCTACATCTCCTAGTGGGAAAGTTTTTCGAGGGTGTGGGAGGAATGTGATCAGGAAAATGGTGATCTTTCAATCGAGCCACATCCTCCACCACTCCAACTCTAGGAACACTTGCCTTTTCCACAACAACAAGGCTGCTTATCACAGACTGCTGAAACTGAACAAAAGTAAACTTTGACGCAGGAGAACTCTCCTTGAACACAACAAAAGCATTTGAAAGTTGCTAAATTGAAGAGATGGATGGCTAACTTCTTGTACCAAAGGTTCAGCGGAGGGTCATTGAAGTGTTCAGAAGTGTGATGGCGCTCTACAGGTAGTGGTCAAATGGTAGTTGCGAGGTCTAGGTGGCTGGTGCCTTTTGATCAGAGATAACCCTGGTCTCCGAAAAAAGAAGGGGGAGAGGAGCTCTACCTTTTACCTCCAAAGGTTCAGCGGAGGGTTATTGAAGTGTTCAGAAATATGATGGCGCTCTACAGGTAGTGGTCAAATGGTAGTTGCGAGGTCTAGGTGGCTGGTGCCTCTTGATCAGAGATAACCCTGGTCTCCGAAAAAAGAAGGGGGAGAGGAGCTCTACCTTCTGTGAAATGCAAGAAAAGTCAAGCGCACACAACCTAAATTAGTTGATAGGTATTGTCTTGTGTCATTTAAGGAAAGGATAAGATCAAACTCAAATGTTATTGTCTTGTTTTTGGCGAGAAGCTCCCTTAACCCAAAGGGGAACTTTTCTTTCACAAGAAACCAGCCGACACGTGTTTCGTCAATAACGGGGTAGACCCGTGACTCTTCAGGGCTGTGTAGTCAGGCTGAGGGCAGTATCGGGGGACCGGTGATAATTCCAACCCGGTCCTGATCGGGTACAAATAACAATAGACGCGAAAAGAAGGTGCTTCAAAATGCATCAGAAAACGGGTGTAAACGATCGAGAAGTCAGCAACTGGGTATGCGGTCGAAAAGCGTAGGGAAGCAAATCCGCTTGTACACCCAGAGAACCAACAGACTTTACTTTAGTTTCCCATTACGGCCACAAGCCAACAAGTGAGGGCAAGCGGATTTGCTTCCCTATGCTGTCCGACCGCATACCCGGTGGCGGACTTCTCGATCGTGGTGGTGGCCTCTGTTAAACAGTCTTCTAGCAATATCCCACACAATTTTCTCTAAAACTCCAAAAGTGGACGGACAACAAGGAGGGTCAATAGTGAAATCCCTACCATTGTGCACACGAAAATTAAAAACATATTATGTCCTACTCTCAGACAACATATACAGCTTAATTACATAGCGTGCTCTCTTGCTAGGAATGTACTGCCTAAAAACCAAATGGCCATCGAACAGGCCCAAAGACTCATCAACAGATATTTCTTTCCCTGGAGTATAGATCTCTGAAAATTGATCCGCAAAATGATCAAGAACCGGCCAAATCTTAAAAAGACGGGGTGATCTCGTTGCAACGCCAAAGCATTATCAGCAACATGCAGCATCTGAACCAAAAATAAATACCGATCACGAGTCATAACTGCAGGAAATATGGCCTTTGCCATCAAGGGACTGGTAGACCAATATGAAGCCCTAGAAGGCTTCCTTATCAAACCCATCAATAAAGTCAAACCCAAAAACTTCTTCATGTCTTCCAGATTTGTGGGAGTCCACCAGGTAGCTCTAGAGTGGGGCCTAAGTGTGTCACCGTTGTCCCTCAAAAACTGTTCAGCATACAAATTAGTCTTCTCACAATCCACTCTACACCCTGTATCACCACTAAAGGCAGGCAACACCTGCTGCACCATGTTTGGATCAACCAAGAGTACAGCACTTCCTGTAGGAAGCCTAGCAGCCTCAAGCTACAATTCAGATGCCTCTTGCTCCATCTGCACATCAGTATCCTCCTCCAAAACAGGCACTTCATCCGCACTGAAAGTAGCTTCATCCACACCGAGAGTAGCTTCATCCGCACTGAGAGTACTTTCATCATCCGATAATTCCATGTGGAGAGAAAACTCACTGCCTGAATCTTCCCCTACCTCCTCTCCCTCACACGCACTGTCAGTCTCATAATCCTGCTCAGAGGAAGATTCAAGAAGCATACCAACCACCTGCTGAGCAGTCATTCTACGGCTATCCATAATGCTCACTAATAAAGGTTACATGTCAAACAAGTCAACAACAACAAACCCTTTGTAAAAAAAGAAATAAACAAAATGTAGCTTTATCACAAAAATCTATATACTCCAGCACTATACCACTCACTTGACAGAAGCAGCTGGACTCACCACCACCTACTCTGCACAGACACAGTAAGGATCAACAATATCCCACTAAAAAAAGAAAAAGAAAAAAAAAATACACATAAGACAAAGCAAAACACATCGCTAAGAATTTCATGCTCTGAACACTAACAAATATGCTGCCATTATGACACCACTTACAAAAAAATTCATTCCTGCATGACAATAATACTCATTTGGAGTAAACACAACAAAAATGTTTTTCTGACCAAATAAATGCAATTAGCAAAACTGCAGAAAAACCACTGCCAAAACCGCAAACAGGAATCAAAAGCTTTACACTAGAATAAAAAGGAGAAAATAAACCATTACAATCACATATTAAAAAATGTCACCAGTCCACACACAATCCACCAGCTAAGCTAAGGGGTAGGTGGGCCTAAGAGTATAAATAAAATATTCACCCCTGTAAAAGGGGAGCAATCTTGCCCTTGAGGCCACTCCCCAATTCAAAAATGTAAAAAGCCTGTTGTCTAGTGGCTTCTGCCCCCCTTGGGGCAGATGGGCCTAAAAAACATACTGCTGGTCTGCCACCCAAAGAGGACAGAAATGGCCATCATCCTCCCATAAAGGGGAGCGACCCTTGCCCAAGGGGTCACTCTCCCCCCAAAAGAATCCTTGGTGGCCTAGTGGGCCCTAGATAAAAAATGGCAAGATCTTCCCCCCGGGGGACAGACAAAGCCAAAAAACATTGCCCCCATAAGGGAAGAAACCCGTGCCCAAGTGGCCACTCCCCACAAAAAAATCCCTGGTGGTCTAGTGGGCTAAACATGGGGAGACACAGCCCCCAAAGGAGAGCGACCCTTGCCCAAGGGGTCACTCTCCCAAAAACAATTCCCTGGTGGCCTAGTGAGCCCTAGATAAAGAAAAGGCAGGATCTACCCCCATGGGGGCAGACAGCCAAAAATATAGCCTCTAAAGGGAAGTGACCCTTGCCCAAAGGGCCACTCCCCAAAAAGTATTCACTGGTGGTCCAGTGGGCCACATTGAAAAAAAGGTGAAATCTGCCCCCATAAGGGGACTGATCCTTGCCCAAGGGCCACTCCCTACAAACAATTCCCTGATGGTTTATTGGGCCAAATATGGGAGAGACAGCCCCCAAGGGAGTGCAACCCTTGCCCAAGGGGCCACTCCCTACACAAAACGGACTCTTGGTCCAATGGGCCAATTTTTTTTCATTATGCAAAAGTTAATTAATTATGCCCCGAATAAGTGGTGCAACCCTTGCCTAAGGAGCCGCTCCCCGCATGCAGTATTGTCATTTAAATTGAAAAAAAAAATCCCTGGTGCTAGTAGGCATTCCTGCTGCACAATCAAGCAGAAGGAATGTACAAAAGAGGCATTGAGGAAAGGAAAACCCTTTCCTTTCCCCCGATGCCTCTTTTGAATAAATCCCCCCTTCCCCAGTGACAAAATGTACCTGTTTGTTCCTCGACGCGCTGGAAAGAAATGGCTTCCTGCACGTTGGGGAACAAAGGGAAACCTCCAATGACATCAGCGCACCTCGCCTGCTGATGTCATTGATGACGCGGAGGGGGGTGGGGGGAGGCAGGGGAAGGGCTTCCCCTGCCGTCCCTGGTGGAAACGCGACAATCGGCTTCCCACAGGGGAGCTCCAGCACTTCCCCATAGGTGGGTGCCATGACGGCCTGGAGTCTTCATGAACACACACCCACTATGAATCATGACGGCTTGAGGCCATCATGAGCACCGAACGGGTTAAAAAATCACCATTACTGACCTTCTGGAAAAAGTTTTACAGGTCCGGGGTTATGGATTTTCATCAGAAAAATGACTTTTTGGACTCTACAAAAATGATTCAATATGTCAATTGGCTCGTATCTCATGTTGAATAGCTATTTTTTAAAGCCTCACAGTAACCAAAATTGCCATTTTTACAGACTTTTCCTCCTACTCAGAAGCTTCTATTTTGACAGATTTTGGGCAGGAAAATGACTCTAAACACACCTATTTTAGTTCCAAAAGTTATAATTCACATGCAATAGTCATTTACAGTCAAAAGAATAAACATTAAAAAAATCACCATTATTGACCATCTGGAGAAAGTTTGACGGGTCCGGGGTTATGGATTTTCATCAGAAAAATGACTTTTTGGACTCTACAAAAAAATGATTCAATATGTCAATTGGCTCGTATCTCATGTTGAATAGCTATTTTTTTAAGCCTCACAGTGACCAAAATTGCCATTTTTACAGACTTTTCCTCCTACTCAGAAGCTTCTATTTTGACAGATTTCGGGCAGGAAAATGACTCTAAACACACCTATTTTAGTTCCAAAAGTTATAATTCACATGCAATAGTCATTTACAGTCAAAAGATTAAACATTAAAAAATCACCATTATTGACCATCTGGAGAAAGTTTGACGGGTCCAGGGTCATTGTTTTCGATCAGAAAATTTATTTTTAGACATTCTGTCTATAAATCAGTAGGTACCACTATATCAAACAGTCATCCAAGTCTTTCAACAAAACCTTCGAAACTTTCACAAACCTCTCAAACTGTTAGTACCATTCAACTGGTTTCTCTCTCAATTTAGGGAAATCGTTTATAAATGACAACATATCTTGTTGACTCATTCAAACATGAACATATCCACCACCCAGTACCTCTCTCATAGGACACAATCTTTCTACTTTTACTGACTCTTTTAAAATATATGTGGTTGATGCTTCTTTTGCTTGTGCTTCCTCCTTTTTCCTTGTCCACCTTATTATCCACTTGTCAATGTATCCCCGCTTCTACAAAATATTCATCAACTCCTTTACCTGTAACTTCTTTCCTGACACATTCATATTTTCTAAATCTTTGTCAGTAAACTCCACTCGATAAGGTTTCTATAGTACTTTTGATTTCCCTATCTCCATTCCCATCACAGAGGCAAGTTCCGTCAATTTCTCATGAAATAATCGCGCATTCCTGGTTATGCTCCTACAGAGAAACAACAACTCTTCCTCATTGTAAGTGTGTAATCTTTCTATTCCCACATTTCCAGCTATCATCACTTCCAATTCTACTTTCAGTTTGTAAATATCTAATATCTTAGGGGGTGTACTCTGGTTTTCTATCCCCTGTACCCATCTTTCCAAATCTTCTAAAGTTACTCTTGTTGCACTTCTGGCTCCTGAGGATATCACTGTTCTTCCTTCTTTTGAACTACGGGGTGTAACTCTTTTTGGGGTTTCACTTACTGAGTCTCTTATCGGTAGATCCATTAATGAAATTACTGAATCGCACTTCCTGGCTTGATCGTCTATTTCTTTTCTGTCGTTACTTAAGGGAGCTGTTACAGCTGGTGGTTTTGGGCAATTTGCTTTGTCTCCATACAATGGAACAACAGGACCTATAGTTACTGGTATTGTCAATGCTTCAGGGTTCAAATTCAATTGACCTATCTTCTGTATTAATTCTTCTCTATTTTTATTTAACTTTTCTTTTTCCCTAGCTTGAAGTACTGGTGCACTTGGGGCAACTCTATTTGGTCCTTCTTGGTACGGTGGAGGGTTTTTAGTTAAAATGTCCTCTAGCAACTCATCTTCTGATTCACCATATCCTGTCGAATTCATGTGTTTCACTTTTTCTTTACACTTACTCCCTGACTGGTCCTCAGCCACTAATACTGGTTATAAACCTTCTGATTCCATTGTTTTTCTCCATTGCTTCATCTGACCTCCAGGTGACTCCCGCAAGTACCTAGAAAAATGACACCTCATGCTGCGTTAACCTAGGTCTCGGATCTAAATAATTCATCCACATCCTCAAATTCTACAAAATTCTTTCATTAAATGTACCATGTTCAGGAAAAGCTAAAACACCATCATATTTTGTGTATTCTATCCAATTCTCCATCCATACACATGAATGATATCATCTTTCCATCATCATTAATGAAGCAGGCATTTTAGGTGGTGGAGTAGGAATTCCTTCTCTAGTCAATACAGGTTTACCTTTTAAAGAAATTCCTAATTTACTTTATAAATTAAATTTTCCTCTTTTCTCCATACATTATAGACACTCGAAACATGAAACAATAATCAACAAATCCTCAAGCTTTTCTATCAGGGCGACCCCCACAAAAAGGCAAATGAGAATCAAGCATACATATTTTTGTCATCCAATACAAAAGCAGCTTTCACTCAATCGTCCAATCAGAATGTGGGTCATGCTTGTGATCTAACCAATGCTAGCGCGGTCTTTTTCGATGTCGTCAGTTCTGCTCCTTACTCCTTTATAATTCGCTTTAGTCATACGCCCGCTGTTTCAACCTATCCCAGCGCGGTCCTCTGTGACGTCAGGGCAGCTCCGGTAACTCATACTCCCTTCACAAGGTAATACGAAAACCTATTTATTTTATTCTTCCTTTAACTGCATTCCATTAGTAACAACATTAAAACATTCGGGGAAACATGGCGGCAGCCTGCTGAGCTGCCGCGGTGCTCCGGATCCGAGCTCTCGCTAGAAGCCGCTTTGCTCTCTCTGCATCTCTTCATCGTGGTATCTCTTGAAGATATGGGTAGGAAACTGCTGTGGTAAAAAAAGGAAAGGTAAAATATGCTTTAAGGACACTGTCGGACGCTCCTAAACAGAAACGCGGTCCAGTTAATTTTTTCTACCCCGAAGTAGGTTTTCCCTCCCTATGCCCGACCTTCTCTGTTTTACTCGCGGCTGTGGTGCTGCGGCTGGGCGTGCATTCCGGATTGTTTCTATGTGGAGATTTTGGCAATTCTTACTTCACTGCCGACCCCGCTGGGTTTGCGCCTTTGGACTTCGGCCACCCTGGAGCTGAGAAGGGGGATAATGGCACATATTCTTGTCCACGCGCCCCCAAGTGACTCGCTAGGAATCAAAAGGTATGAGGCAGCAGGGGAAAGAACCCAGTTGGTTCACACTGTAGCAGTGGAGGGTTCAGTGGAAGCGGAGTTAGAGCCGAGCAGTAAGGAGGATAATAAGGAGGGTAACAAGGGTAACGAGGAGGGCAACGGGGGTCTTCTAGGTCCACCGGTTGCGCAGGCTGAGTCACCCCAGCTTTCCCAACAGCCAAGCAAAGCAAAGCCTAAACGCGGGCGGAAAAGGAAAGAAGGATTGGTAAAGGCTGCCCCCCCGGGTGTAGATTTGGTTGCGAGTCCTGTTGCTGTTAAGAAGAAGCCCTCATCGTACCTTTCCACTGAGGTGAAGCCGAAGCAGACGAGGTCTTCTAAAACTACAAAGAACCTCAAGGTTGTGCTCAGTTTGGGGACAAAAATTACTCCTTCTTTACGTTCCTATTTTAAAGCTCTACCACAGGTACTTGAGCTTTCTGAGGATCGTGCTATGTCAGCCCCCACAAGTAATTCCACTGACCTCGTACCTGCCCCAAAGTCTGCTTCCTTTTCTTCTGATATCAATGTTGAGTTACTTTTGCCAGAGCTACCGAGGTCAGATGCTGATGGTTTAACTTTAGAAACTACTATGGAACCGGCTCAGTTATTAGTAGATCCTCCTTTACTAATGGCTCCTATTTTGAATGCTGGGCTTAAAGACGCCTTGGGGGATCAAGGAAGTGCCGGGCAGTGGTACAGAGTGTGCAGAATGTTCAAGATGAGCCTCAGCAAGGTGACCCTACTAGCTCCTCAAGTACTGTATTAATGTCTCCTGACTCTGGTTTTTCTGTTGCCTCTTTACATGCAATGTTCTCCTCCTTGTCACTCGATATAAAAAAGGGTTTTGAAGAGTCTGCGGCCAATCAGTTAGAGATCAGGAACTATTGTGAATCCCTGGACAACAAGATAGACCGTCTAACGTCAAGAACAGGGAAGCTAGAGGAAACAGTAGCAGCCCTATCCATTCATTTGGATCAGGCGTAAGAGGATATCATCAAGCTCAGAAGGAAAGATCTGGCCTTATCTGAAAGAATGGAATCTCTGGAGAATAATGCCAGACGGAGTAACATCCGTATTCTTAAAGTTACTGAAGGTTCAGAGGGGTCCGTCATCAAACAGTTTGTTACCCATCTATTGAAGGAGTCACTATGTCTGGATCAATCCACGGAAGAATTGTCTGTTGACATCCAGCGGGTCCATAGGGACCCGTTTAGACGGAATCCTCAGTGGTCTAAACCTCGCAAAATCCATGTTAATTTCCACACGTATTCATTGAAAGAACAGATCCTTAATTTGGCATTGAAACAGAAGTCCCTGGTTGGGAAAGGACTAACGTTTCAAATAAGGTCTGACCTTTCAAGGGTCCCTTTAGAGAAGCAATAGGAGTTTGGGAGGCGGTTAGATGCTTTTAGGAAGTTGGGTGCCACAGCACAACTTATGTTCCCTGCTGCCCTCAAAATTATGCACAATAATAGGATGTTCAACATCAGATCAGTGCAGGCAGCTGACGAGTTATTGCTGGATCTCGGAAATAAGAGTTCTTCTGATTAGGGCAATACTTGGCAAATTTTGTTCCAGCTACCATGTTATTGTTCTACTAGTGCTACTTGCTTATGGTTTACTTAGATACCACTAAATGAGCAATTTATTGACAACCAGAAAAAAGGGGTGGAAAAAAAGGGGAAAAAAAGGAAGGAAGAGAGAAGGAAAAAAAATATATATATATGTACATAAAAGGGATACATTGAAAAATAACACAATAAGATATTGCTTGGGCTAGGGTGTTTAACATCTCTTAATCTACTCCATCTAATCTTAAATATTTGGAGGTCATGTCCATGCTAGATGTGATGAGGTGTGATTATGATCCTTCCCCTGAAATTATAGTTACTATGCATACTAGGCAGAGGCAGAGTTGCTTAGCGGGAGCTCGGGGGGTACTATCTACTGGACTTGCCAAGGGGTGGGTGGGGCGCGGAGGGGGGGCACTGGGGTATGAAGAGGGTTGGGTGGTGGAAAAAAATGAAAATTTCCTCATTTCCCAAATGATTATTGTTGGGTACGGTTCAAAGTTGGTTAATTTCTACAGATTAGATTTTCAGTTAGCAGGGGATCATGGTAACCTTGTTTTACATAGGTGTTTGGGTGGAGGCTGGTTCAGTCTATATGGGTAGCTTTAAAGCCATCTCCTGGAATGTTAATGACCTCCGCACTAAATCAAGAGCTAATAAAATCATTCAGTACCTGCGGGACTCAGATGCGCAGGTCATTATACTTCAGGAGACCCACTTGACCCAGATAGAGTCACAGGCCTTATTTAAGAGGTATAGGTAGATTGACTTTGTGGTATTTACATCTCAAACTATGAATATTAGAGGTGTGTCTATCATTTTTAAGAAACAACTGGTAGCTAGGTTAGTCACTCAGCTGGTTGACCCAGGTGGCAGATGGGTCATCACGATAGTCATCATTGCTGGTGTGCAATTTACAATTTTGGGCTATTATGGGCCCAACTTAGATGACCCCCTCCACACTGGAGTCCATCTCTTTACATCTATTGTCTTCCCTGAACCGATCATCTGGGCGGGGGACTTTAATATAGTATTGAATCCGCTTTTAGATAAAACCCCTAATAGTCGTCCACTTGCACGTTCTAAATCTAGGTCTTTTCTGCTTAATTCCATGAAACAATATGGATATGTAGACATCTGGAGAGTAAGGTCAGGGCTCCAACAGGTTATCTCTTTCCGAAATTATAAATATCGTCACCATTCTAGAATAAACATTGCATTAATTAGTCAGAAATTGGTGGATTTCGTTAAGAGTATAGTTTATCTCCCCTTACATCTGTCCGACCATTCTGCGGTGTTTATGGAACTTGCGGGGTTCTCTAAGGTTCCCACTAGAAGTTGGTCATTTGACCGTTCATTACTCTCACATCCTGATGATATCTCTTTTCTTAAAGCTGAAGCCCAAAGTTTCATGAGTATAAATAATGGCTCAGCGGCATCTGGAGTTGTGTGGGACTCTTTTAAGGCCTTTCAAGGGGTCTCATAACTGGTAAGGTGTCTTACCGATTGAAACAGTATAAGGAGGAAGTCGCCTCCATTGAAGCAGATATTGTAAGAACACAAATAGATATTGATGCTATGGTTGCCTCTACTGCCTCCATTGATTCTGCTTTTGAATCTCTTCAAAATAAATTACTTGTGTTGAAGGGGAACTTGGGCTCGGTTTTGAATAGGAGAATTCTGCAGAAATGGGAGGCCAGTAAGATAGCCCATTTTCAGTATGGTGAGGGAGCAGGGAAGTTATTGGCCTGGAAGGCCAAAACAGATCAGGCCCACAATAATATTGAGTCAATCTCTGTTAGTAACACCACACTTTCCTCAGAGAGGACATTAGGCGTGATTTCAGAGATTTCTTCCAAGCAATTTATCATGATGACAATAAGATCAATCCAGAGCATATTAAGGGCTGGTTGAGTGGAATCTGCCTCCCGGCCCTTTCTGTAGAGCAGCGTACACTCCTTGATAGCGACATCTCAGAGGAGGAGGTCAGGATGACCATTCGAAACGGTAAGAAAGGGAAGGCAGCTGCACCCGATGGGCTTCCAGCAGAAATTTTTAAAGCATTAGAACAAGAAATAAGCGCTCCCCTTACCACTCTATTTAACCATATCTTACAGGATGGCCACCGTCCCCCTGTCTCTGGGGACAGTGTATCAATTACCCTTATCTTGAAACCCGGCAAGCCAGCTTCTTGCTGTGGGTCATATAGACCAATCTCAATTCTAAACGTAGACTATAAAATCTTTGCTAGAGGGCTTGCAAGGAGATTGGCGATGGTGACCCCTGATCTTTTACATCATGATCAGAAGGGGTTTGTTAAGGGGCGTCAGCTGTATGAGTTGACATATGATCTAATAGGTGCCATCGATATGGCCTCAGCTGAGTCCCGTACCTTGGTTGCATTAACGTTGGATGCCACCAAGGCCTTCAACAGGGTAAACTGGCTATACCTGTCGGAGGCCTTGGCTAAGTTCAACATCGGAGAGGGCTTCCGGCGCGCCATTGGCCTTTTGTATCAGAGTCCTATAGCTCGTGTTCTGGTCAATGGTGTTTTATCCGACCCCTTTAACATTACAAGGGGGACGCAACAGGGCTGCCCACTCTCCCCTCTCCTATTTGATTTATATATTGAGCCCTTTGCTCAACACTTGAGGGATGATAAAAATATCAAACCTTTTATCTATAGGGGATGGGAGAGGAAAGTGGCCCTGTACGTCGATGATGTGCCCATCTTTTCATCTGAAGAAGGGAGATGCCGGCCCTGCAATTTATTTGGTAAAGCTCATCAATTGGAGCAACAAACCAGTCTTATTTCTTGATTTGTCTGGTTTAATTTATTTATACCATTCACTTTTTTCTTTTCAATTTTTCATTTACTTAAAAATTCAATCGTATGAGAAAAACAGTACATTTACACAAAACATATACATTTACTTAATGACATTAAACAAAAAATCAATAATTCATTCAATGCACATACAAATAATTAGTTATATGACAAGAAATCAATCTTTGCGTGATGTTTCCACAAATAATTGGAGGATAAAGTCACTTGCAGAAAGGAAATAGAAACAAATTAACTGAAACAAGTATATTTGACTGTACAAGTTCCTCAATGTTCTGGTTAATACACCAATTAATTAGTTCCTTCCTGCTTTTGCCGACGCGTTTCGAACTTGCTATTTCAATTTGCGAGTTCTCATCAGGGCTTTATCGCTTGTTTGGTCTGCAAATTGTGTACAAAGAAAATGAGTGAGTCGGTCTGTCCCTCATTTTCATCCCCTTTACATACTGTCCTCTGCTATTAAGTCAAAAAAGATTACCTTTTTTTTAAAGCTTTATAGCGAGTTTCCAGGGTTCATTTTTTCTTTAGATAAATAGGTGATTTCTAAAAGATGGCAACAATCTCGTATTAGTTATTAGCCTTGTGAGATAGCCTTGCGCCATAACGCTCAAAACACTCTTGGAAAATACCTGTGAGGTGTAAGTATATCAATTTCAATGTTTTCCGACACTCCGTGCATGTGCTGTTCCCTTTCTGACCCAAATGGCCGGGCCGGCAGCGTTCCTGTCTGCCTCCCTGCAAGGAATGATCAGTGTCACTATTCTGGTCACATTTCTAATAAAACAAACAACACAACCGGCGCCGAGTGTGTTCCTTGTTCTCAGCGCTCGGTGTGCTCTCTCTGGCTTACCTTTGATTGAAATGCCTTTGGTGATGCTTCCCCTTCAGTATTCCCGATTCTAGCATAATGAAAGGAAACAGTTAGCAGCCGCTAGCCTTTCCGTAGTGTTTACTGTCCCGCCCGTATTTCTTTTTGCTTACCCCAGTCGTGTGGCTCACAGTGCTGTAACCCGCTCTCGTTTCGTCTCAGTACGCTCCACCTCAGTTTGCCATCAGTGCGCCATGATGGGAGAACACGTGATATGTACTTGTATCACGTGATTTGTTGGAATTATGGGATATGTAGTCCCCACATGTGCAGTATTAAAAATCTCACATAGACATCGCTGTATACTTGCGCAATGGACCGGATATTTATGTTCTACAGGGTTAAGTGATGTAAACTTTCATCACGTAGATTTTCAAAATGCATGGAGGTATAATCCCGCTAGGGTCGGCTGCTGTGAATCACACTGCTGGAGCACTATAGAACTATGCAGTAGATCAATCATTTATATTCTAGAGATTTCAGACATAGTGTTCAAACTGGTTAGAATAGTGTTGAATCGTAGTATTAAATAGGCCTCCTTTCTCAGTAAGACATCATCAACGTCTTTGGGGTATTTTGCATGAGTTGTTGTATAGAGGACCGTCCATTTAAAGTCAGTCTCGGTATGGCCCCTCTCAATAAAATGTTGAACCATTGGGGCAGTCAATACTTTGTTTTTTATTCGTGACCTGTGTTGTGTTATGCGGGTATTCACCTGCTGATTGGTTTTCCCAATATACAATTTTCCGCAGCCGCAGATAATTGCGTACACAACGTTCCGGGTCCTACAATTAGAGAACCCTTGGTTCTTCCATCTCACATTTTTGTGCAGGAATTCACTGCCCTCAATCGTTGTGTCACATGATACACAGTTCCCGTACCGATGGTGTCCCTCAATCGGCCTAAGGCCCCATATTGAGAGTAAGTCATGTTTGGGTTTCTCAATCATGACATCTGCACGTACTACGTGTTGTCCAATGCTACGGTTCTTTTTGTATGCGAAGATTGGTCGGGGAAAGGGGCATTCTAATTCCTCTAGTAAGTGCCAGTTTTTCAGTATTGTTTGTCTAATTTTGTGAGTGTGAGGACCAAACGTTGTCACACACACCAGTTTGTCTAGTTCTTGTTTTACTTTGCTTTGTAATAAACACTCTCTCGGAGTGTAGCGGGCTCTTTTGTAGGCGTGTTTCAATAATTTCTTAGGGTAGCCTCTAGTTTTCCTTTCATCACAAAAAGTTTTTGCATGTGAATCATAGTCCTCTACTTCAGAGCAGTTCCTTCTAATGCGAAGTAGCTGCCCGTAAGGTAGGTTAGTTATCAAATTTCTTGGGTGCGCACTGCGGTGATGGAGAATAGTGTTTTTGTCCGTCTTTTTTCTGTAAAGGGATGATTTTAGATAATTGTCAACACAGCTAATTTCTACGTCCAGAAAAGTCATTTTTGAACTGCTTTGCTCAATGGAGAATTTAATATCCTGATGTCCATTATTCAACCATTGGTGGAACTCTATCAATTCAGTGTGGCTCCCCTGCCACAGGAGCCACACGTCGTCGATATATCTTAACCATTGTTTGATGCATTTTTTGTAGGGGTTATTGTTTTCCACAAATTTTTTCTCGTACTCGGCCATGAACAATATGGCCATCTCTGGAGCATAAGGACAGCCCATAGCTGTCCCTTTGATTTGTATAAAGAACTCCTCATTGAAGCAAAAATAATTTCTCTTCAATGTTAGTTCAGCAATTCCAGAATGAATGTGGTGGGAACCCTATGAGGACGATCTCTTGTTTCTAAGTACATCTCCATTACCTCTAACGCTTCTCCCTGAGGGATTTGCGTGTAGAAGGACATAACGTCCATGGTTACCATTATTTCCTCTAGGGGATTGAACTCCATCCCCTCAATCTTATTCAAAAAATCAGTCGTATCTTTTAGATAAGATGTAACGTTACTAACAAAAGGCTTTAGGAAAAAATTCACATACTTCGAGAGAGGCTCAAGACACGAGTCACAACCCGAGACGATGGGTCGTCCAGGGGGCTCGGTCAGATTTTTGTGGATTTTGGGCAAAAAATACAGTATTGGTGTGCGTGGGAATTTCTTCACCAGAAAATCACCTTCTTTGGGTCCCACAAAACCCCCTTCCCTGCCAGTTAATATCAATTCCGCTATTGTCCCTTGTATTTCTTTGGTCGGATCTTCATTCAGTTTCCTGTACCAAGTTTGGTTCTTAATCTGTAATTCACCTTCCATCAGATATTTATCCCTGGGCCATGGAACAGTAGCCCAGCCTTTATCGGCCGGTTTGATTATAATAGTGGGATCCTCTTTCAGTCCCTTCAATGCTTTACGTTGGCCTTTACTTATATTATGTTTCATAAACTTGTTGTTTTTTTCAAGTTTGTTTATGGATGACAATACAGCTTGCTCGAATGCATAGATCTGTTTAGGGATATTCTGGCTCGGAATAAAGGTGGATTTATTCCGTAGTCCTGTTGTTTCAATATCCAGAGAAGGTGGCTGGTTAGCGAAGAAAGCTTTTAGTCGTATCTTTCGGCAAAAGGAAATTGCTTCCATTTTAATTTTTGTAAAGTCAGTTTGTTGGTTAGGGACAAATTTTAATCCCAAATTCAACACAGACTCTTCGTCTGTTGTTAGAATTTTGGTTGACAGATTCACAATGGTTGAAGGCATTTCTACGACTTGTAGAAGTTTCTCCGAGTGCGCATTTCCCATGGCACTTTGTTTCTTGTTTTTCCTTGTTGGCCCTTCTCTAAAAAAGAGACCTGTTTCTTGTTGGTATTGCCTCTTGCCTCTGTGCCTGATGAGTCAGATGAAGATGATGTCTCTGAGAATGTTTTAAACCTGTTACGTAATTGTCCTTGATAATTATATAGTGCTCCACGTGAATCAACTTGTGAATAGTAATCCTCTTTAAGGAAAGGATATGCTTTTTCTAATGTAAATGACTTTGAGTCCTTCTCGTATTGGACGGTCTTGTTGTTTATCGTATTGTCCCTAAAGGACAAGATCTCTTTTTCAATTTTTTCCAAGAGTGCTTTGGCGTCAGGCACCAACTGGCTATCTTGAATACTTTTGGTCAGTTCTTCGATTTCCTGTAGTTCTTTTTTACAGAGTCGTTGTGCTGTCTCAATTGTATGAACCATAAGGTCTCTGCTGCACTTCGTGTTTATGCAGCTGAAACCCTTTTTGTATTCTGCATCCTCCGTAAAAATCACCGGAATATTTTTTACCTGAAGACCCCAAGGGATTGTGCCTCCCTTGAGGTGTTTCAGCAAAAAATGCCCGTGGAGCTCTGTTCTTATGTGCTTCTTGCTCAGTCTGATTAATTTATCGGATTCATTTTGTTGTTGTGCGGAGGTGCTTAGGGCAATATTTGAGAATGGGGATGAGTCAATTAAAGACTGAATATGACTTTCAGAAACCGACAAAGTGTCTTTCTCTGACATACCTTTTGAGAGACAGTATGTCCCTCTGTTTTTGAGTGACGAAAAATAGGGAACACGTGTTATTCTAATGCCCTTGGGACTCTCGCGGGTAAAAAACCCGCCCTAACCTTTTGAAAAAATGGGGGCAATAAATTGCAGGGCCGGCATCTCCCTTCTTTAAAAGTAGTATATGGTCCGGCCGACCCCGCGTCCCAGGACCTATCTCCCCATTTTTTCAAAACATCTTTTCATCTGAGGCACATACCGCACTCCCTGCAGTTCTCAATGCCTCTCTAGAATTTGGGGAAGTGTCTGGGTACGAGGTTAATGCCTCGAAAACCGAGATAATTGTCTGGAATGATGATGACTGTGATATTAGCATACAGCCTGGATCTAGTATGCGCTATTTGGGTCTCAATATTGTGAAGGATATCAACCAAATTGCTGCAACTAATTTTACAGCTGTCGCAAAGGTTTGCCGCAAACTTATGCGATCATGGGCTCAACTTCCCTTATCTCTCTTAGGGAGAGTTAATTTGATCAAAATGACTATTTTACCCAAAGTTTCTTTTTTATTTAACACCATTCCCCTACATTTTGATCCCTCCTTTTTAACAAAATTACAGGCAAAAATTACTTCCTTTATCTGGGATAAGAATCTTCCTAGGATAGCTTGGAAAAAACTTAGGAGGCGTAGGGAGAAGGGAGGGTTGGTGGCTCCAAACCTGCAGATATACGCATGGGCATTCCAGCTATCCCATGCCCGTATGCTTTTAAAGACGCCTGCAGATCTTGGAGTTGGGTCCTTATTCTCTGCTTTTCTTAAAGGGGAAGGAGTCAGCCAGTCAGGTTTTTTGTTCAAATTTGGTAACCCCAAATTCTTTAAGAAGATCAAGTTGAAGGTCTTGCAGTGGATGGTAAAAACTTGGGCCAAACTAACGATAGCTATAAAATTGGGCTACTTTGGTAGTAGAACTCCCCTTGGGGTCTTCCTGAGTGCCCTGTCTGGCTGGGTGACAGCTTAGCCGTCCCACTAAAGGATGCAGGGCTGGAAGTCTGGGGGGACTTATTCATGGAAGGGGGCTTGCTCCCATGGGAATGTTTAAGGAATAGGATTGGTACCAACTTTTCGAGGTTCAAATACATGCAAATTGCTAGTTGGACCCAATCTTATGCCTCTTTGCCCCCCCCCCCGTGGAAATAGGTTCCCTATTGGAGGTCATAGTGAGTTGGTATCTCTACTCCTAGACAAACCCCCTGTAAAGAAGGAGATTTCCCTATGGTACAACCTGATTCTGGAAGAAGTTGACGGTGAATTTCTGTTACCGGATTTGCTTTGAGGACCTACCTTTACAGATCGCAATGTGCAGGAAGTGTGGATTACATCGTTCAAAGTCTTATGGGACATTGTTAAGCCATCCTGGTTGCGCAGGAACAATTTTTTACGCTCCATAGAGCATATTATCCCTCCTTTAGACTCTCAAGGTTCTCTCAAGGGAGCTCAGTAGCCTGTGCTAAGTGCGGGCTGGCTGCTGCATCGGAGGCGCACATGTTCTTTGAATGTCCTTGCTTGACTCCTTATTGGGATGCCATAAGTAACACACTCTCTACATCACTTGGTGAACAAGTAGTACTTGATCTCCCTCTTGTGATCTTTGGGATTTTGGATGGGGTTCAGGGGCAGGCAAAAAAACCTTCTATTTTATTCCATCTTACTTGCCAGAAAGGAGATCTGTAAAAAAATGGAAAGACCCTTTATCACCTTCCTTCACTGACTTGCAATGGAAAGACCCTTTATCACACCTTCCTTCACTGACTGGCAGAACTCAGTTTTACAGTTTTCCAAACTCGATCTAGCAAGATCTGGCAATCAGGACAAAAGGGCATTCTGGCATTTGCTGGCGCGGGGCCATTAAGTTGGTCGGGTTTTTTTTTTTTCCCGGTCCGATGATTACACAGCTGTGGTTTATTCAATCTATAAAGCCCCTATCCGGCTGGAAGTCCGGAATCGAATGGCTGTACTTCCCACCTAGATTTTATTTTTACATTTTGACCTTCCTTGTTTCATTGGTGTTTGTCTTCTTGGAAACGACATTTCTGAGGGGTGTCGGTGGTCCATCTCAGTTAAATCACTGCCAGTTTTATAAACTGTGACAGTTTGTCGTATTCCGACTGCGGCTACACTTGAAACTACAGTGGCAAATGAGGACCAAAAAAAAAAAAAACATTCAAACATTCGCTACTCTGCCTGTTCCACTAAACAAAGGATAGATTTTGACTTATTCTGGAAACTCAGCAGGCTTATGAAATGAGACTATTATGTTTCAAAGCCTCAGTAAAACAGAATATGATGTTACATACTCTGTACAGTCTGTGAAACACAAACTTTTACATTGAATACCGCACAATACTAACTTAGCTATCACCTCTCCAGCCTCCAAGCTAAGAAATGTACTTTGATGCCTCATTCTAGAGTTAAGAACTCTGACATAATAATGCTGTGTGAGAGTTCTCAGATGGTTAGACAATGGCCAGAGTAACAGAGGCGTACTTGACAACAGAAAAAATGCATCACGGATGCAGGATTTAGAGCTTCCACAGAACTCTGGGGCATATTACCAACGTTAAGCGATATTTAACGCTAACGATGCTTAGCAACAAATTTTTTAACGCTAAGCATCGTCAGAAATTATCGCAGATAAACCTTGCTATTATCAAGGTTTATCGCAAATGCGATAAAAAATGGCCGCAATGCATGAATATCGCTGAAAAGTCAGCGATATTCATGCATTACCGAGCTAATGCTCTTAGCCATGTTATCCACCTCCCATTGGATAACATGGCTAAGAACTGCTCAGGGCAGGTGTTAGTTTTTGGAGATATTCGCGCTTAGCGCGAATATCTCCAAAAGTTGGTAATAGGAGATAGCGATGTTAGCGACTGTTTCCAGTCGCTAACATCTTGGCACGCCCACTTTGCATGTCATTAGTGATAAATATCACTGACATGAAAAGTGGGGCCCAAGATGGTCGCTATCTCCTACTAGCTGTCGCTAACTGGTGTTAGCGACAGCTAGGTAATAGGGAGATAATTTTATCTCCGCGTTCTTCGCTTTTAAAGCCAAAAAAGCGGAGATAAACTCCCTTGATAATATGCCCCTCTGTTTATGAAGAAACATTATTAAGCATTTCTTATGATGGGTGGTGGAATCCATATCTTGTTGGGAAAGTTTAAAGCAGCAGATGGGCAACCAAAATATTGAAGAAAGTCTACTGTGTTCTATCATTAACTGCATGTGTTTCCTTTGCAGCTGTTTTGTCTATGCTCTCTATTGTGAAGGCCTCTGGCATTTGTGTTAGTCATATATGTAATTTCTGGGGGCGTGGCTAGCGCCCGACGAAGATGGCGGCTCGCCCGTAGCTCTCCTGGGTTGGCGGGAGGAGAAACGGCCTGAATGAGGCAACTTTCCCCCGCACAGCCTTTGAATCGGAGGAACATGCGTCGGAAGGCCTAAGCTTCACGGGAACCTGCTTTTCGACGTGACTGTGGCACTGGAGACATCTTTAGTCTACTCGTGAGTTGTGGTGTGGCGCTGCTGAGATTGCACCCACCGTTTTGTGACTCACTGCTGACGGGACTGCTATTCCGTTGCGCTGCTGCCTTTATTAATGCCGAACTCCCCTCAATAATGACTGTCAATAGTGCTGCATGAGCGCCCCATATATTCCCCTATGAATTACTTAACTTAGTGACTTGGCCACTTACATTAATGAAATACAACAGTTTGTTACTTTATTGGCCGCCATTTTACAGCACTGCATACACAAATTTGTTTAAGCGCACTGATTGAATTTATATATGTGCCTTGTTTTACTCAGGTTGGGAAGTCTTTTGTCACGCTTGCATCTCTCCCTGCTACATGATTACTGGCTTGTCGCTTCTTGTTAGTACCATATACTCCCACTTGGAATGTTATAATTCAAACGAAATAAGCAAGTCAATTCTGGAAGATTTGATGCCCCACGGCACCAAGGTGAAAACTCACCACATTATTCAAAAAGTACAGATAAATTCATTTCACCAACGTTTTGAACTGCGGCTTCATTGAACTTGAGATCACTACTCCTATGTATTTTCTCTGACGGAGTTCTCCTCTCCATGCGCTGCTTTTACTGTTTTGTTCCTTTAGCAGTGGGCTTCAGATAGTCCTACATAAGTGCCTTTTTATTATTCCATTAATACTTCATTTTATTTACTGACTTTTACAACACTAAACGATACGACATAGCTCACGCATTTAACAGCGGCTATTCTTTAATACTGTGTGACCGAACTTGATTCAGTGAACTGATTCAATTACCATCTATGCTTTGCTTCATTCATTGAATCATTAATAGTGACATATCTACAACGTCGTAACTGCTTTATCTAGTTGCACCATGAATTTTCTGCATCTTCTTCAATTACTACTTCTTCAGAATGCATTAAGGGGCTAATTACTGAAGCGTTTTAAGTTGAGGTTTTGTTATCACTGATGCTCCAGTTTAACTTCTTCCTTATATATGGGAAGACTACCTAAAGGCTTTGCTTAACTCAAATCTTCGTCTCGCCGATTCTTCATCAATACCAGCTTACGTTATAGCTGCCTTGCCATCGATGACCCAGCTAGCACCTCACCTAAGGGTGCGTCAACATCTACCACCACCTTCAACTCTGGTGCTACTAAAACTCTGTCTAAAAGATTGAAAAAAGGTCCCTCATTCTCCTCCTAAACAGCCTACTTCAGTCACACTGGATCTACTACTTGAAGAAATTAGAGCTCTTGGACCATTCGTTGAAGAAACTAACTCTAAGTTACAGATGCTCTCCGAGAGGTGGTCTAATGTGGAAGAACGTGTTACTACACTAGAACAAAATATGGACTCCTTAAACTCCTCTGCTCCCAAGGTAGACTCTTTATGCTCACAGGTGTCAATGCTTCACAAGCAAATCGAGAACTTGCAAAATAGAAATAGGAGAAACAATCTTCGCATTTATGGTCTTCCTGAAGGAACAGAAGGTTCAGATCCAATTGTCTTTTTCAAATCCTTTCTCCCAAAGATACTTAAGCTACCGGAAGGCAGATTGGGCACGGCTTTACCTTTGATGTCTTCCTCAATAGCAAGAAAACCAAGAGGAGTAATCCTACACTTTTTAGAGTACACTGACTTGCTAGGTATCTTATCTGCAGCAAAGGCAATGAATCGCATTACTTGGTCAGGAAACTCCTTATTCTTCTCTTAAGATTATGCCAAATCAACTGCAGATCGACACAAGGAGTTCCTGGCATTGAGACCTCAACTTCGATCAATTGGTGCACGATATGGCTTATTCCATCCTTGCCTATTTAAAGTAAGGCTGGGCATAGTTCGCGAAGTAGCGCTATGCGAAGCTACGCGAAGTGCACTTCGCACTGCGTGAACTTCGCGTAGCACTACGCGAGCTGCGTAGTAGCATGTTCGCACTGTGCAAGATGCATTTTCAATGATTGCACAGTGCGAAGAAGCATCCGGCACTGTGCAATCATTGAAAACGGCATCTTGCACAGTGCGAGCTGTAGTTTTCTGCCGCTCGAGTAGATTTTTACTCGAGCGGCAGCTTTCTCAACGGGAACTGGTAGTTTCTCATCGCGAGCGGTCGCGAGCATGCACAACTACTCGCACTGTGCTACGTGCAGCTCGCGTAGTGCAAAGTTGCGCAAACTTCCCAAACTACGCGAGCGTAGCGTAGTGCTTCGCCCAGGGTTAATTTAAAGTCACCATCAATAACAACACTAATACCTATGAAGATCCTATAAAATTAAAAAGCTTCTTATACTCTTACCACACTAACTCTATGCACACCAAGGGGCAGATTTATGAGGCCCTTGCGCCACGTTTACGCCGCTGTTGCGTCACGCAAGGCGGCGTAAACGTGGCGCATCTAGGCAGATGCGTGACGTTGTAAAGCCCTGCGCCGCTTGTGGGCGTTCCGGCGCAGGGTGGGCGTTCCGGGGCAGTTGCGCCTCGCAAAAGTGGCTGAGTGAAATCTATAAGATTTCACTCAGTCACTTTCAGGCCAATGCTGCGTCAAAAGCCTGCGCCTGCTTGAAGCAGGCGTAGGTCTTGATGCAGCTTTGGTCAGATAGGGCACCCCCCCAGCCTTGCTGGAGCTGCGTCGCGCTTGCGACGCAACTCCAGCAATGCGCCGCCTTTACGGCACAGATGCGTCACGCATCTGTGCCGTTTTTGCCCCATGGTGCGCCGCATTGTAAATGCGGCGCACCATGGGTGGCGGAGCTGTGGCGCACATTAACTGGCGCATCCCTGGGGATGCGCCAGTTAACATAAATCTGCCCCCAAGTCCTCATCAAGCTCCAAATAGATATTTTGGACTCCTGATATGCTTCTACTCTTCTTATGACCTTTAATTCTGTTAATGGTAATGCTGAAGGGCTGATACTTAGTATGCAAAGTATATTTATAAGAATATTGTCTTAATTATATGTTTAACATTTTTCTCCCTACAGGTTATTCCTGAGTGCCATCCTTACCCCTATGTTCCAGCGTTCATTGGTTCTGTTTCCCTCTCCGCCTATCCGTTGAGTCTTGGGCACGTCATTGTTCTGTGTGGCCTCACATCCCTCGACCCTTCGTATGTCTTGGATTATATGTAAGTCTTTCATCTTACCTGTTTTCCTTGTCTCTCGTACTATTCTCTTTCTTTCCTACTTTCTTCTTCCCTGGACTCTCTTATCTCGATCTCTTTTCCTCCTAATATGTTTTACTATCCTAAAATTCTCTTTCATATGTCAAATGTTGCCTATTTATCATACTTTTCTCATTTTACTATTCTCTTCTACATTGCAGTCGATTTCTTTTACACACAGTTGGTTAAATATTTGGTACAGTTTAACTTGTTCCCAGTTTTGCTTTAGTTGTAACTTACTATATATTTACAGTCATAGTTTATGCCTTTAAAACTTGTCTCATGGAACGTCAGAGGTTTACATTCATCTATTAAACCACAGAGAGTTTTAACTCATTTAACTAAATTGGGAACAGATATTGCATGCTTGCAAGAATCTCATTGCACTGCAACGAAATTCTCGATCCTTTTTTAGATCGGAATTCATTAACTTCCTTTGTTCCTCATAAATCTCATACATTTTTTACACAAACAATTAAACAAAGTAAGCTTATAGATGCTTGGAGACTTTGTAATCCTACGTTGAAGGAGTATTCCTACTATTCCCTGACACATCACACCCAATCACGGTTAGATTATTTTTTTATATCTCATAATATTTCTCAATCATTGGTCTCGGCAGATATTGGATCTATTTTAAAATCTAAGCATGCCCCCGTCACTATTAAACTTGATGTATTGCAGAAGCCTAACTTGTCTCGAAAATGGCCCTTTAACAACGTCCTGCTTCTCAACTGTGTTTTCACATCATCCTCTGCTTCCTTTGTTAGCGAATACTTCCTATTTAACCAATCAGACGCTATGCCTTTTCATGTGATTTGGGATGCATTGAAGGCATCAGATAGAGACTTTATTATTAGATATGTCTCTAGGAAACGTAGAAAGGCACAGCAAATCACCAATGACCTTTTAGCTAAAATAAAGAGATTGGAGCACTCCTATTATTCTTCCAAATCATAAGCATGTTTGTCTGAACTTATAAAAGCTCAATTTCAATCTAACCAAGATACAACTAATTATGCGTCTAATTACCTATTGAAGTCTAGTGCAAAATTCTATGGAGGCCAGAATAAGGCTGGGAAGTTATTGGCTACTTATTTAAGAATTAAACTCAACAAACTCAATATAGAATCTAATTTTGATCGAAACCACACATTGAAATTCAAGGATGAAGATATCCTAAATTATTTCTCCAGTTTTATAAGACACATTATACATCTGTAACTCTCTCTTCTGACCAATCCATCTCTCAATTTTTACCTGACAACCAATACACCCCTGACACTCGCCCTGACCTGTCAATTTTAGAATCTGACCCTACGCAGAAAGAGCTTCTTGCTGCCTTAAAACCGCTCAAAAAAGACAAAGCCCCTGGCCTGGATGGTTTTACTGTGGAATTCTTTACCCACTTTGCACATTTTCTTATTCCCAAATTACATACCCTCATAAATGCTTTCTTACAATCTGGTGAATCCTCTGGATCTTTTTCAGATGCCCTTATATGCCTTATCCCTAACGATGTAGTACAAAAGGGGGTTGTGATGGACGGAGCATCTGAATCAATCAAACACTCACACCCAGTCAAAAGATCTGGGTTTAATCCATTACCGTTCTTTAGCCCACTCTGCCACCCCAGTTCAGACATGGCTACATGCAAATCAGTCTGACCCTGTGCCTCATGGGAACAGTCCAGCCCGAACTGCCAAGCCATGTCTTCCCTGGACCGGAAACAAGCTTCAGAGGACCGGTTTCTGGCATTCCAGCCGTCTTCAGCCCGGCTTGCTTGAATCCAGTGGCAAAGTGAGCAAGGGACTCACGTCTGAGCATACCCTGCCACACTTATGGCGGTCAAAAGTGGTACAAAAGGGGGTGGTGATGGACGGAGCATCTGAATCAATCAAACACTCACACCCAGTCAAAAGATCTGGGTTTAATCCATCACCGTTCTTTAGCCCACTCTGCTACCCCAGTTCAAACATGGCTATATGCAAATCAGTCTGACCCTGTGCCTCTTGGGAACAGTCCAGCCCGAACTGCCAAGCCATGTCTTCCCTGGACCGGAAACAAGCTTCCGAAGACCGGTTTCTGGCATTCCAGCCGTCTTCAGCCCGGCTTGCTTGAATCCAGTGGCAAAGTAAGCAAGGGACTCACGTCTGAGCATACCCTGCCACACTTATGGGGGCCAAAAGTGGTACAAAAGGGGGTGGTGAAGGGTTTAATCCATCACCGTTCTTTAGCCCACTCTGCCACCATGTCCAGGGAAGACATGGCTTGGCAGTTAGGGCTGGACTGTTCCCATGAGGCACAGGGTCAGACTGATTTGCATATAGCCATGTCTGAACTGGGGTGGCAGAGAGGGCTAAATAACGGTGATGGATTAAACCCAGATCTTTTGACTGGGTGTGAGTGTTTGATTGATTCGGATGCTCCGTCCATCACCACCCCCTTTTGTACCGTTATCCCTAACGATGGTAAGGACCCGCAACATTGTAAAAATTATCGACCCATTTCTCTGGTTAAAATAGATTATAACATTTTGTCAAAGGCTTTAGCATCACGTTTGGAATCTCAGGTGCCTGATTTACTAGGAGCAGAACAATCTGGTTTCGTGAAGGGGAGGCTTATCACGGACAACACTCACCTATTTTTTGATGTCCTATCCAAAGCTTCACACATTCCTCACTCCCTGGCGGTAATAGCCCTAGATGCAGAAAAAGCATTTGACAGAGTGGAATGGCCCTACCTTTTCCGTACACTTTAGTGGTTTGGCTTTGGTCCAAAGATTATCTCTCTAATATCTATTTTGTATTCCAGTCCGAGAGCGGCTATATGTGCGAATGGTGGTATATTTTTTTATTTTCAACTCGGTAGAGGTGTCCGACAATGATGCCCACTTTCGCTGTTGCTTTTTAATCTTGCTTTAGAACCGTTTTTATTAAAAATTCATCAAAATATTAATATTCATGGTTTTGCTTTTAAAGAGATTAATATTAAAATAGCAGCATATGCTGATGATGTCCTTTTATTTATTTCACAACCTCAATCCTCTCTTCCAGCCTTTTTAGAGGAGATAGATTTCTTTGCATCCATCTCTGGCTATAAATTGAACAAAGATAAATGCCAAATTCTACCTCTAACAAAATATACTTTTAAGGCTGAATGTATCACTTCAGGTTTTCCATGGAGTCCTCAATACATTAAATATTTAGGTCTGCATTTCACTTCCTTCATTTCAGGAACAATATCACGTTGCATGGACAATTGTGTATAAAGATTATCCTCTTTAACAACAAAATGGCACCCCCTCTACTTGTCCTGGTGGGGTCGCCTAAATACGGTAAAGATGATGCTTTCTCCTATAGTTTTATACACAATCTCTAACATTCCGCTGTCTATACCTTTAAAATATTTTACAAAATGTAATTCCATCTTATCCTCCTTTTTATGGAGTAACAAGAAATCGTGTATGCCAATATCAAAATTGATTCGCCCAAAATTGGAAGGAGGGACACATTTCCCCGATTTTACCATTTATCAAAATCTTTCCTATTACATCAAGCTTCAAGATGGCTCTCTGAGTCTTCCGCAAATTGTCCCCTCTGGGTCACATTTGAACAATCCTTCTTCCTCCCATTTTCATTCCAAGAATATTTGTCCTTTACATGTAAACCACCGTCACTTTCTACCCCTATACTTAAACATACTTCTAAGATTTTACCAAATGTCTCCTCTTCGAACTCCAGTGATTGGGTTTCAGTTTTACACTCTACAATATGGCATAATGCGTCTATTTTGGTAAATAATAAACCAAATCTTTTGGAAATTGTGGACACAACGAGGCCTGATTTGGGTACA